>NC_089826.1:25502253-35502253 GCF_035046505.1 Tiliqua scincoides
GCAGAGAGCTTCTAAATGGATTGAATTAGGTGCAAGATGGAGCTGTTTGATTTTTCTCCGCACACCCTTTTATTTCTTTTTTTTTGGGGGGGGAGGGGTTGTTTGTGCTTTTAAAGATTCACTGCAAAATTTCCCATTAAAGCAGCATTTAAGGTGGAGCTTAAAGTTGTGTAAACTTCCTTTTAGGCCTTATTCTTCACTAAACAGGTTTGGAGACTGTTGAAGTGTGTGAATGTTATACTAACACATTTTCCTCCCCCCCCCCCCCCCAAATTAGGATGTGCTCCTAGAAACAGAGTTTTGTAGGGCAGAGAGTGCGGGTCTCCCAAGTAATGAAAAAGCATCAGGAGGCTCGACTAAAATAATTTTGATGAAAATTGTTTTGACTGTAACTCAGTGCTGCCCTGAATTAGTACTTCAGAATCAATAATCCTTCAGGAAATTATTTTAGATTTTTTTTAAATAAAAAAAATTACACAGAATTATTTGATTTTCATGCTTTGTTTTCAACCCAGCTCAGTATGTAAAGCAAAGCAATGGGTTCTATCCAACTTCTTAAATCTTGCTTGCATGAGCATTGTCTTGAGCTCATGAAAGCTAGGAAGTGGCATGATGGTCTGTTCTTTCTCCAGCCTCACATGCCATCTTGTTTCTAAGGGTTCTCCAGACCTAAAGAGCATATTTTTGAGATGCATGGGGAGGGAGGGCTGGTGAGGAAAGGGAGAGTTGCCCCAAACTGCCCTTCTCCATGTCTTGAATGTGTGAAAGATGCAAGAGAGAGTTTGAATGCAACCCCCTGAGATTTTCTGTTTGAATGCCTTCAGTTCTGTCAGGCAGCAATGTGTATTCAGGACAGAGAGGGGAGGATCGGGGCAGGACCTAGGATGACCAGAGGTGTGTCAGGAGGCAGGCTGTGGGTGGGTGGTTAAAATCCTATGTCTGGCCTCATCACAACCCCTTGGGTCTACTTGAACTTGTGCTAGCTGAAGAGCTGGCATAGATTCAAGTAGACTAATTAGGGCCATGGTGCAGCAGAGCAGGTAAGTTAACATTTCATTTATTTACTTCTCCATCACAATCCCTGACCAATTCATAGCATATAACAAATCTGCCAGTGATGTCATGGCATGCTGTATGCCAGTGGGGGATAAGACTCAGCTATCACTAATTTCACCGCCCACATGGAGAAACTGCCTTGCAGAAGCGGTGCCTCTGGGTGACCTTGTTCCACCTTCTCCTACATCAATCTGATGTAGCATCATTAACATTAAATATAATGTCTGGTACTCCAGGTTGCAACCTGACTGCCTATGGAAGCCAGCCATCTGTAGATAGCAGTAAAGGAATGACCATTTGCATGTGTCAGGACTATATCTAACAATTTTGGCATCACAAGGACTCTTGTCTCCAACTGTTTCTTCTCATTGCTTCCCTAAATGCCTGGTCAGTAAGGAAGACGGGGTTCGGTGCTATGATGATTCTGCATTCCTGCATGTCAACCTGCATACATCTTCTCCCTGAAGGACCGTGAATGTGAGGTTACTGCACCAACAGTTATCCAGCAGAGCCATGGAGAGGGACAGGGCCACTGTACAGCCTGCCTTGTATTTCTGCTGAAAGGTGTCACTAATATCTTTGTGTTAACAGTGCTCAGGATCAAATATTTTCTTTCTTGTCCCCAATCAATGGGTCTCGTTTCTACAGAGTAAGAGAAAGAAAAACAACATATATTTTTCTTTCTCCAAGTTGATGCAAGAGCCTATTTGTGTGGCTCTGGTTGCTGAGCAACTGTGATCTCTTCACTAGGTCTGACAGTTGCTTCTTTTTCTACTGAGAAGCAGAGAAGCAAGAAAGACGCATTGATCCTCAACGTATTATCAGATCTTGTCACACACACTTTCGGAGCCTGATAGCATCTAATAATGTTGCTCAAGGCTCACTTTACACATCATTGAACGGTTACAGTTAAACTTGGGAGAAAAATGCATTGTCTTGTGTATGTGGGGCTGGGAAGAAGTGTAACTATCATTTTAACAATTGGAACACTCTCCCTCCAAAACTAAATTAGTCAGTTGGCAAGCTTTTCTGTGTCAAGTTAAGTGCAAAGTGATTGCTTCTTGCAGAAAAGTAATAGAATAGTGGGGTGTTTTGTTTTGTTTTTCTTTTTAAAAAACATACAGGAACCCATGGGACACACAGATTTGATCCACTGTGGGTCCCAACCTAGAGGTCCAACCTGTCCTTTCCAGACGTGAACAGAAGAGTTGCCTGGTCACATTCAAGAGGTTGTCTGAGACTCAGGGAGACTACACATGGAAGGAGAAATCGGTGGAAATTGGATCCAAGCCATTACGCTTTCTTCCATTTCTTTTTTCCCCAAATATAAAAAGGAAATGCATTGTATTTTTTTTAAGGGGAGAATTATAGACTACATCCCAAAATCAAAACTCTTTGAGCAGCCAGGTCCTTTAGACAAATTTTTAGTAAGAGACTTCATCTTTGAGGAAGCCTCATGCAGACTCTGCACATGTATGTTTCCAGAGGACAAGACACTAGTATATGGCAGTTGAGAAGGGAGGCAGTCTCTGTGCCAGTAACTAGTACAACCAGCACTGCTGAGTGGAAAACAGGGAGAGGATGTGACAGCAGGCTTAATGTGCATATTCCAGGCGTGGCCATGCAGTTCTTGACCAGACACCATTCAGAGTTTAGAGTCACATTATCCAGTTCTTTCAAATGCATATACAGTTGTGCCCTCTTATCCGCAGGGGTTCCATTCCAGAACCCCCTGCAGATACCTGAAACCAGAGATATGGGTGAACTCCCATACACATGGTCTGGGGGCTGCCTCCCACCCTCCAGAGCGGAGTCTGAGCTCAGCAGAGGCTAGGGACGTCTGGGGACAGATGTCCCTAGCCTCTGCTGGACTCAGACTGAGCTGTAGAGCTCAAAACACATGACTTCACAGAGATACTGGAAGTGACGTTTTTAATGCCTTATAAGGGGCCAGACCTGATCCACGGATAACTGAATCCGTGGATATGGGCCCCCCCTATATTTGCTAAATTTGTTAGGAGGCAAATTTTGAGTCTCCTCCTCTTCTGTAACATTTTCTCTATCTCAGGTGTTCCTTTTATATCTGCTGAGATAGTATGTAGCAGAGGAGAGCAGTTAAGAACATAAGAATAGCTCCACTGGATCAGGCCATAGGCCCATCTAATCCAGCTTCCTGTATCTCACAGCAGCCCACCAAATGCCCAGGGACCTCATCCTGGTGCCCTCCCTTGCATCTGGCATTCTGACAGAGCCCATTTCTAAAATCAGAAGGTTGCACATACACATCATGGCTTGTAACCCATCATGGAATTTTCCTCCAGAAACTTGTCCAATCCCCTTTTAAAGGCGTCCAGGCCAGATGCCATCACCACATCCTGTGGCAAGGAGTTCCACAGACCAACCACACGCTGAGTAAAGAAATATTTTCTTTTGTCTGTTCTAACTCTCCCAACACTCAATTTTAGTGGATGTCCCCTGGTTCTGGTGTTATGTGAGCGTGTAAAGAGCAGCTCTCTATCCACTCTGTCCGAGTAGCCTTAATTTCAGAAGGAGAAGCATTGTATGGCTTGTTGTGTAACTATAATGTGGAAAAAAAATCAGCTCATACCAAGCAGACAGTATTTAATGGAAACTCGATGAGCTTATATATAGTTTGCATTATGTTCCCCAGTTCAGCAACAATGCTGTTTGGAATTTCTCTAAGCCCTTTTTGTAGATATATGAAGTTTTGCATATTTGGCTCCTGTTATCAATGTTAAACCACAAACATATCAATGCTTGCATGACCCAAGCTGCAGATCTTGTTAGGCTTGTGAGTTACATTTGTAGAAAATTAACCCCTTTCAAACCCATTCGTACCAACTCTAAGAACACTTTTAAAAAAAATAAATCTGGAACTTTATGAATCTTTTGCATAAAGATTGGTTGACAGATTGCCAGAAGAATTATATATATATAAAAAAAGGTATAAAGAAATTGGGACTTTGCATTCAAATCTTAACTAAACCTCCAGGGAATTTCTTGAACTTCAAAAACTAAAAGTGATGAGCTGGAAAATTCATGCCTTATCAACATGAACTGCAATTCTCACAAATCTTCAGCATCACATTTATTGGGTTGCATTGTTTGGGGTTGACAAACAAGATATACTCCTGAAGACACATGTCTACTTTCTAAGTGGTTTCCCTTGCAGTGAAGGGATCATTCTTCCATTATGCTGACAGTGAACTGACTACCAGGTGCACAGAAACTGTGGTATGCAATTCCTTTGAAGGGCTTCTCATGGAGTCTGACAATCCTAACCGCAGCAGCAAAAGGAAGGGAGGTGATGGTGTGGTTGAGATGACCCAAGCCGTGTTGACATCCTTTTCACACAAATGTGCTCAAGTGGTTTGGAGCCCATGTGCTTTGCATTTGGTGCACTAACCCCATTGCCAATACAGCGAATCCTTGATTTGAGAAATCTGTATATGATGGACTTTGGAAATAATAGACACTGTTTGCTTTCCAATGTCTGCAGAGGACCATGAAACATTTACTAGAACTCCCTAGACAGTGCTAACGGAGCTCTGTAAGGTAGGTAAATGAATGCAAGGGGGCTCCCTGGAAAGCTTACATATCTTCTAGCACTGGACTTCTGGTCCCCTGCTCTGCCCTTAAGGGAGCAGCTCCACTTTCTTAGGAAGACCTGGTTGAGGGTGGAACAGGCCTCACCAGCACCAAGGAGGTCCTGGAAGGTAGGCAAGCCTTAGAGCAGGGTTTTTCAAATGCCAGCCTGGGGTCAGTCTGGGGTTTGGGGATAGCCCTCCAAGAGCGGAGCTTACCATTCCATCTCTGCTTACCATTCCACCTTTGCTCATATAGATCTGGGCACAGGGATGTCCTGGGCAGTCGTATCTGTCTAGATGTCCTGTTGCACAGCAATCTGGGATGCCAGGCAACAGATGTGACTGCCCAGAGCGTCCCTGTGCTCTGATCTACATGGGTAGTCATGCGGTGCGGAAGTGGAACAGTAAGTTCTGGTCCGAACGGGACCTGTTTTACTGTGCGCATCGGTCATGACTTTGGCAACCGCTACCTTAGAGGAAGCCCCCATCCACTTACTGACCTGCCAAGGAAACTGTAAAGTATGGTAAAATCTAATGGGGGGGGGATACTTTAACTCCAATTCCATATTTAATGGACTTTGCCATCTTTTCTTAAAGGGATCTCTCTTATTGAGTTAGGTAGTATAGGTTGAGGGATAGTGGCTGACCTTGGGCCATCAGGGATCTTCATGACTGAGAAGTAGGAATTTGAACCAAGCTCAACCCACATCTAGCCTGACATGTTAGTGGCTACACTAGTTCTGCAGTTGCATTTATTCCCCTTTTGCATCTGAATCAGTGGCTATCATCATGTACTGTGCATCAAACTTCTCATCATGTTTCAAGGAAGGAAGGAATTTTCCTGCAGTTCAAATGTTCTAGTTAACCTGATTCCCCCCCCATTTCTGCTTTATTTTTTATTTATTTTCTGTTACGAATCTTTGTAGAAAATGCACTGCCTCGTCCTTTGCAATTAACTCTGTGCAGCACACATTGCAAAAGAGAAGTGCATCGGTTTTGCCACTAAGTAATCTGTATTATAATTTGTTGTGACATGATGCAGCTAGACATAAAGAGTACACTTAATTTATGTTTATTCATTTTACATCTTGACATTGCACCCAGAAGCCTGGGGTATTATCAGTTAATCTTCGTGGAGCACTTTAATTGCTTGATTGCTTTTACATTTCAAGTGGCCTGTGTATATCAGGCATCACCAGCGCTAAACCCAAGGATCTGATTCTAATTTATGAAATAAACAACCTAGTTTAAAATATATGTATGCCTGTATATTAACAGTAACTCCCAGCCCATGTGACAGTATTTACCAAGGATGGAGAAAAATAACACTGTCATCCTTGTTAAATGAGAACCTCCCCTACAGAAGGTGAGGATCCAATCAGAAGACTAATGTCCCCATCCTATTCCCCACCATGGCTGCTGCAGCCATGCTATAGAGGCACATGTTGCATCTAATCAGAGGGGTGTGTGATCAGGAGCCCAGACTAGCACTGGGCTGCTTTAGCCCCATTTAGGCCGCTACCACATTACCCAGAATATCACTTCCCCTTGCCCCAGGTTGTGCCACAGCCAGCCCCAAGCCCATACTGGATATATGGCAGGGCAGCTGGCCTGCCTGTTCCAGCATGAGTTAGGATTGGGCTATTAGGTTTATAGTATTCATTGGTTAAGACCAGCAATTTTCAACATTTTTCATGGCACACTGACAAGGCAGTAAAATTGTCAAGGCACACCACCCACTTTTTGACAATTGGCAAGGCACACTGCACTGCCAGTAGGGAGGCTCACATTGTATGACACCACAAATGATGCTTTTGCAATTGGAGGGATAGAACTGGATAGTTAGAACTATTTGTAGCTCAGTGGTAGAGCAGGTTTTGTATATAAAAGGCCTCTCTTTTCATCCCTGGTATTACCAGACTGACATTGTGCAAGTTACAGGAGAGGATGCCCAGCTACTGTTTTTTGAAGGTTATGGGAGGATGATTTGGATAAAACAGATGAAAATCAGTGATGGAAGTCACTTGGTTCACTGAATATGGATTTCCATACAATCATTCATAGCCGTATCCTTCATGATTCTGTCTAATTTAACGTTAGAGCAACCCACTATCACACCACTTGGGGTACTGAAATCTACAGATTAATTCTACATTGTGCAAGGAAGCACTTTCTACTGTCTGTATAAAATCTACTGTCACTCCAAGTTCTGAAAGGAGAAATTCTTTTCTCTGTGTCCTTTCTACATCATTCAAAATTGTATAAGTTTTAAAAAATCAAATCCAGTTTTCATTTTACAAAATTAAAAAACCCCAAACATCCAGGGGTGGCAGGCGCTCAGCCTAGGACTGGACTGAAATGAAAATATTCAGTAGGCAAGTTCAACATGTAAAATTAATGGCAAACTCAATATTCTATCAGTTTGGCTGAATTCAAATTGTATTTTTTAAGGCACAACATTTTGGTAACACAGCACAATAGTATAGTAACCTTATACCATCTGAGATGTAGACTTCAGGATAGAACTGATGACATTTTGTCTGGGGAAAGGATCTATTTAAAAAGTTTGCTAGACCTGAGACTCAATTTAACAGCAAGCAAAGGCATATGGTCATAGTGGAATTGAATCACTTTGGAGTGCATATGGAGAATCACATGTGAAAAAGACCCCTATTTTAAGAGCTCTTTGCATGCACAAGACCCACATGCTAGGAGGAAAAAGGTACAGAGACCTTCCCCCCTACATGCAGATCAGTCCCCTTGCTGGCTGGGCAGAGCACAGACTCCTATTCTGCCAAACATCTGTACAGAAAGGGAAAGGATGAGAGAGATTCAAAGATCTATAAATTGGATTGCACATCTGTCTGATTTTATCTTCTTATTCAAACTGACTGATCCATTCAGAATGTAGAAAGTTTTGCAATCAAATTCTTTATAAAGATACAAAATCCTAAGCAGCCGAGCATGCTTTATTGCGTGAAGGTTTTCATCAGCTATTTAAATCACGCTCACCCACAAGGATAGGGGGGCTAAGAACGGAAAAAGAAATAAAGTTAATTTGAAAGAGTTTCTACTATCTGCACATCACAAGTAATGAAAAGTGATTTTTCATCAGAGGTCAGGTGCTGCTGATTAAAAACTGCACATGTATGGTTTGGCCTACACCTGCATGCCTTCTTGGAGACCTTGTCATCCTTGACTTTGGGAAATTGTAGCTAAATACTGGCTGGAAGTATTTTAACAGCATGGTTGTAATACAAGGCTGTATATCAGAAGGCAAAGTTGATCAACCCAATAAATCAGTCTTCTTTGCTATAATACTAAAAGGTGTTGGTAAAAATGTCCCTTGCCTTGACTATGAGACAGTCAGAAATCCTGGCTCAAATTATCCAAAGCATAGAGAGTAGCAAAAATAAACAGGTTGTCAGTAGGCTTGGGGAATTCTTGAGCTGTGTACAACTTCAAGTGAGCCAGAATAACCAGCACGTATTGAATAACTGTTTTCTCTCCACTGGTGTTCAAATTCTACAGAGATGTCTCCATAATTACAAACAGGGCAAGGCAGCTGTGCTGAGATGAAACAGGTTTTTATGATTAAGAAACCATAAAACTAGGAGTGGGGATGTTCTTCTTAGACCTCCCCCCTCCCCACCTTTTTAATCAAAGGTGTTAACACATGCAAATTGAAGTTTTCTGTGCATTTACTCAAAATATTATTTATAGCATTAGTTAAGTGCTTAACAAAAATCAAATTAAAAGAGAAAGAGGGCTGAAAGCCACAGGAATAGTTCCATTAAATGCTAGTACATGTGGCTTCCTTAAAGAGTTCCATGGCCTCACATTTAGTTGCACAACTCTGCTGCACAAGCAGCGCTCTGAAAAAAGACACATGGAGCACATATCTGTGTATAATGATATCCAATAAACACAAACAGCTTGATCTAAGGCAGTGGTTCTCAACCTTTGAGGGAGCTTTACTCCCTCAGTAAGTTCTTGCAGGGGAGGGGCTAGGGCAGCGACGCGATCCCCAGGATTGCGCCGCTAAGGGGGGCGTGAAGGGGGGGTGCTTGTGACTTACTTTATGAAGACAGGGCTGCAGGAGGTGCAGGGAGCCCTGTGCAGCCTTCTGCAGCGCTCCCTGAGGCTTGGATCATTCTGAGAAAGCGGGCGCAAAGCACCTCCTGCAAAACGGAAGGGCCCTCTTTCTCCAAATGTTCCAAGCCTTGGGGAGCACCGCAGAAGGCTGCACAGAGCTCCCTGCACCTACTTTATAAAGTAAGTCACAAGCACCTCCCTCGCGCCCCCCCATACAATCCTGGAAATTGCTTCCCTGCCTCTCCTCTTCCCCCACCCCTTAACGGGATGGGGGAACCTTTACATGAACTGCTGGGTCGCGACCCACCAATTTGAGAACCACTGATCTAAGGAATGTGGGGAGGGGGGGGTAATCCTTAAATTTTTTTGTTTAATTCATCAGACATTGCATGTAACATTTCTTTTTGCAGTCTGGTTACCCTTTCTTCAAGGAGCTCAGGGCAGTGCACATGACTCCTCCTCCTGTCTTTATCTTCACAAGAACCTGGTGAGTTAGTTTAGGCTGAGAGAGAGTGACTGGCTCAAGATCACCAGGCAAGGGTGTTAACCGTTTTGCACACAGACAGCATAATTGCATTTGAGACTTAGAAGGATATGTGCTCCAGGGAAGTGTACTTTTTGAGGGGTGGGAATAGAAATATCCAACATTCTCACCAAACTGCAGTCCTCGCGATTCTTTCGCGTAAACCATGACAATTATAGATATGGCAGTAGTGGCTCAAGACATTGTTCAGAAGGCTACAGTCTTGGTGAGGCTATGGGGCTTAATCAGTACTGGGATGGGAGACTGCCTGAGAATCTGCTGTAGGTCTTCTTGAGCTCAATGATGGAAGAAAAGTAGAAAATAAATCGTGCAGAAATGCCCAGAGACAAAAATATTGGAACCTTGTTATATCAACCTCTACTGATCACAGAAAGTGAGAGATCCAGTAGTATAACTAGGTTCCATTGCCCCCTGCAGCAGAGCAACAGTTTTCTGCCATCTCTGCTGAGAGGGAGAAATGGGCCCTCCTGCCACAAAAATGGACCCTCCTGCCTGCCCTGGCACCTGTATGGCTCCAAATGAAGCTGTTTTCAGGGCCAGGACTATGCATTTGCTGAGGAGGGGGTGACTCTGTGCAGGCAAAGGGGTGACACAATGACACAGGGGGCATCATCACATCCTCTGGCCCCAGGTTCCTACCCCCCAGTTATGCTACTGAAGGTTTCAGAGGCAGCAATCTATTCTCCCTAATCCCAAAACATTTCTGACACTCCCTGAAGGAGACTTCAGCAGTCAGATTCTGATCACAAATATTTCCATTTGTCAAATACGGAATTTAACCATACTGTTCTTGCCTGTTGCTGGCCATCTAGTCCCAAAGTATACTGAACTCATTTCCTGAATCAGCACCCATAATTCTTATGGACTACAAAAGTTCCCCTAGAAGGTTACCATAAGGTGTGTCATTTCCTTGCACTTGGATCTAAAGCGGAGAAAGAAAAACTTACACATTGCAACTGAAATGAGTGCAATTATTTAATTTTGGAATCACTTTTCAGGTCACTTTTTCAGACCTGATTGCTCACTTTCACACTATGAAACACTCTGCAATGCTTTTATTAACGTACTTCTTTTAAACAAAGTAAGACCTCTGAAGACCTTCAGAAAGCAAGATCATTCCAGAACAGGAGGAATATCGATTCATTGTTCAGGTTCTGCTTTCAGTTTTGTCAACATTTCCAAGGGAGTTAGGATACATTTATACAATATAGGGTGCAATCCTAACCCCTTATGTCAGTGCTTTCCAGCACAGGCATAGCGGTGCCAATGAAACATGTGCTGCATCCTGCAGTTGGGTGTCACTCACAGAGGCCTCCTCAAAGTAAGGGAATGTTTGTTCCCTTACCTCAGAGCTGCATTGCCCTTATGTTAGTGCTGGAAAGCACTGACATAAGAGGTTAGGATTGTGCCCATAAGGAATAACAAAGGCATGGATGTGTCTCAAACCAGTGCTAGAAATAGGTAATGTATGATGGTCCAAAATGTTGGCAGTGATGTGGGGTGGTATATGCAGGCAATTAGCTTATGTGGTAGGACCATCCCACCATTCAGAACTTCTCTTGGGAGTAGTAGTATGTCTAACCAGTACTATAATACTGTATTATTTTATTACTATTGTAGATCTCATGGGCAGCGCAATGTCCTCTCCTGTCCTCTCCCTCCCCTACCAATGTAGCTGTATCACCGGAGCACATGCTGCATCCTGCAAGGTAGGCAATCCTGGAGATCTCCTCCAAATAAGGGAATATTTGTAAGGGAACATTTGGCTAACTAGCTGATCCTGTTTTAGGGTCCAATCCAGGGCAGTGCACCAGTTCACCACTAGCGCACACTGTTGCAAACATGCTATAAACATGCCATAAGGCATGTTTGTGGACATTACTACCTGCCCAATGCTGGAGATGACCCAACACAAGCTTGCACTGGGACAACAGCAGCCAGAAGCCAGTGATCCACTGCTAAGAGCTCCATACAAAGTGCCTAGCAGTGAAGAGGTAAGTTGGGGCCTGGGAGAAGGTAGGGAGGAGGCATTCTGGGGTGGGCAGAGCACAGGGGAATGACATGGCAGGGTAGGGAGAGGGGCAGAACCAGCAGAGCTCAGCTCCACCAGATCTAGAGCCCTGTGTCAGGCCTTGCGATCGGCTTCTTGATTCTGCACCAGCTAAAGACAAATGTCCCCTTCTCCCAAGGAGCCATCAGTGGCCGCCAGGTGCACGCAGGATACCGCAGCAACCCGTTGCCGGGCAGCTATTATATACCACTATTCAACTATTGGATTGGGCTATTATATACCACTTCCTTTTTTCCCTTCTCTTCTGAATGTAAAAATGCTTTGTTTTATGTTTTATGGACTATAAAACTCTTATGGACTATAGAACTTCTTCTTTTTTTTAAGTGGCCATAGTGTTTTGACCTTGGTGCTTCGATAGGGACAAGGGGGCTTTACATATCGTATTCTGATGCAGCAAGCCAGTACTCAGAGTTGGCATTTTGGGGGGAAAAAACACAGTGGAAATCATTGAAAGAGAACAACTTCCTGCACCTCTCTGTGAATCAAGCCAGAGAGATCCAAAGAATCAAAACTGTGCATATCTATTTGGGCCAGACATTGTGACAGAACTGTTAACTGATGATTAACTGCTGTTAGGATAGCTGGTTGCTTGGAAAGACTTCAAACTGTCCCTTATATGACAAGGCAGTGATGTGTTAACGAATAACTAATTTGAGCAGGAGGCCTGCTGATTAACTTTCTGATGAACCTAAACTAGGTCAAGCAGGGCAAACTATTTTAATAAGCTGAAAGTACTTTATAGTTGGTCTAGAAAGCTTAGCAAAAGTCACCAGGCCCAACGGTGACATCCATAACTGGGACTTTAGCAATCTTTACCCGATAACTGAACAATCTCTATCAAATGTAGCCATGGCTTGTGCTCAACTGAGTTGTCTAGTGAGTATAGAATGTTACTTAAAGTAAGGAATACACTGAATTATTGGCAGTCAGGAATATTATTTTTTCAGACTATTTTGAAAGTGTCTAAGGCTAGACTGCAAATTCTATGGTGGGAACAAAGCAAAATTCACAAACCAAGATTCTTTTCAAAAATTTTAAAAAAACACACCAGTAAAGTGTCTTGAGTTACACAAAGAGCTGTATACAGTGGACCTGTTGTGTCTGTGGATTCTAGACCTGCGGATTTCACTATCTGCAAGTCCTGAACCCATGAGGCAGCCCCACATGGACCATCCTAAAGGCCTTAGAAGGCTTCCTAAAGAAACTAGAAGGCATTCTGAGGCCTGAGAAGGCTGCGTGTGGGTTCTCCAGCCCTCAGAAATCCTCCGGATCCAACAGGGGGACAGATCTCATCACCTCCAGAGGATTACAGGGCCTCTGAGACCCACAGATTTCATCATCCGCAGGCTTCCTTACCTGCAGGGGGTCCCAGAATGGAACTCCTATGGATAATGCAGGATGCCCTGTAATTATCTTTTTTTCTATAGGTCTAATAGTTTTCTTCTATAGGTCTAATAGATACTTATTCATTTCATTTTTATTCTGCTCTTCCTCCAGCAAGCTCTGGGCAGCTCACAGATTAGGCTGCTCACATTTAATGCTGGTCACCTTCTTGTTTTACAAAAGGATACTTAAATGTTACTGGGTTAAATGGAAAGTAATTGAAGCAAAGTAGAGTAGATTGTTCTCTGATATTTCTAATCCACATTAAGTTCCACAGAAATCAATACAATACCTAACTTCCAAATAAATGTACTTAGGATCAGGTTGTATGTTGCACATAGGAATCCATATCACAAAAAGAAAAAAAAAACACCGCATCTAAAAAAATGGAGGATCATTAATTGTCCTGCTGTTTGACTGAATTTATGATCTTTGAACCAAGAAATTGCTGTAGTTAGTAACACTTCTCCAGAAGACTGTCATAATTCTTACTTTGGATACTGAGTCAGAGATGTTTACAAAACCATCATCACACACTGTGATGTCAGACAATTACACAGCACCAGGTTCTCAAATACTCATTTCTCAAATGGTTATTCATGACTGTATGGATGCCTTTGTCTATAAATCCTCCGTGTGCATTTTATCAAAGGTAATGAAACAAGCACATATCCACCAAAAAAAGCAAGAGCTTGCGTTGCTTTCACTTTTCACTTTCTGTTGGTCAAAAACTCAATTCCAAATTATTTGGCGTTACAGGCATGCCCCGATATTCATGAAGGGTTCCATTCTGGAACCCCCACGGATACTGGAAACTGCAGAAACTGCAAACCCTGTGCCGGGGACCCTCCAGAGACGAGGGGAAAGCAGTTCCCTGTAGGGTGCGTGGGGCGGGGTGGGGGGACCCTGCATCCACGGAATTGCGGACAGATACGGGATACACAGATATAGCCCTCCAATATAGAAATTTGTGTGGCTAGAAACATAACCACGGCTAACTCAGCCATGAAGCAGGCTACCGTGGCTCATGTCAGCAGTGGGTAGTGGATGGGAAAAGGGCGGTGGATTTAGGGCATCCTACACCCTGAATCTGCCGCTGATTTCCTCCAACAAATGTCATTGATTCACTCTGTATTCACTAAACATGGAAGGGAATTGGATCATTCTCCTCCTGCACTATATCCTCCATGTTCCTTTAAACGTTAAACTCTGCATGAGGAAGGTGTACTTTGCTACCCTCACCTCACTTTATACTTTTACAGCATTTAAAGTTTAAAGGGACAGTGAGGAAGTAAGGATTTCTTGGCTGGGAGCTGCAGATGAAGTCAGCAGCAATAAGTGACAGTAGACAGCATTGGGCAGCAGATCCAGTTAGGCAGGGCACAACTTGGAAAACTATGTATTCAGTGCAAAAGCACAGTTTCTTAAAAAAAAACAACACATTTCTACTTCTCATTATGGTGAAAAAAAAATTGAGGGAACCCTTCCCAAACTAGAAGTTAATGGTTGTGTATATTCATATACTGCCAACAAATATTCAAAAATTACCATTTGTTTATTAAAAATAATCAAAATTACCATCAGACAAAAGCTCACAGTATAGAACCTCTGTGCGTTACAAGGTAAGATAATCACTAACTGCACTGCATTCTATCATTTGTATTATTTATTCTATATTGTACGTGTTTACAAAAATAATAATAATAATAATAATAATAATAATAATAATAATAATAATAATAATAATAATAATAATATGCACCCATCACTGCTTGTTGTCATCATACTGTGAACTAGGTCAGTCAAACATTTAAACATGAAGAGTTATTGGGTTTGGCCTCTATGCCACATGTTCAGAGTTCGTCCATGTGGTTAGTAACCAGATCATATTTTCCTGTGAATCATGAAAAGATTAGATATTGTGAATAATAGGGATAGCCTTGGTGGTTGTGTTACTTAGGATGAGAACAGGTATGATATCACCCTCTGTGCGTCATTGGATAAGATAATCACTAATTGCAATGGTGACAAGATGTTATCACCTAATATATGGTAAGCCCTCTTCTGAACCTGTGTGGGAGAGATGACATTGGCCCGATAGGCTTTTATCCTGTTTTTTAATCCTCCTACTTTGTCAGATGGATATTCTCTCTTACCAGTACCATGAACCCTGACCGGCAGAAGCTCTTCAAAGTTCCATGCACAGACCTTGGCCAACCTGAGCAATGGCTTGGGCTTGGACTGCAATGCCCTTGTAGGTCCCTTTCAAATGTAGGATTCTACAGAGCATGTATTTTGAGAGTTCTAGCCTTGGAGGCAATATCAATTCAGGATTTCATCCATAAATGCCAGAGCTTCCTGTCTTAATTCACATCACACCAGAATTCAATCTGAAGTGTTCTGTGAGTCCTGTGTAGGACTGTCAGCCCAATCCTGAGCTGCCCGGGGCACGCGGCTGCAGCCGTGCCGAGAACAGCTGCTGCCGCATCCTGCACGCCTCAGCCTGCCGTGGGCGGCACCTTGGGAGAAGGGGACTTTTGTCCCCTTCTCCTGGGTAAGGGAAGCAGCCCCGCAATGGAACTACTCACTTTACTATTGAGTCCTGCAATGGGACTACTCAGGTAAAGTTGTTTGTGTAGGGCGCCGAGCCCCACATGAATGCCTTGGATCCAGTGGAGCAGAGCTTCATGGAACCCACCACCCTTCCTACCCCTGGCACGCCTCCCACCTGCCCTTTCCCTGCCTCCTGCCTCCCTGTCACACCTCCTCCCCGCCCTCCGCCTCCCCCCTCCACGGAACGCCCACTCCTCACCCCCCGCTTACTGTTCCACAGATCGGTGGTCCGTGAGACCACCGAGCAGTGGAGGATGGATACCCACCCAGCGCCAACCCAGCACCAGCCAGCACTGGGCTAGCACGGGCGCTGGTCTGGTAGTAAGCCTCACAGAAGTGCCTTACGGCACGTTTGCAACAGTGCGCTCTGGCAGAAAGCCGGAGAGCTGAGCTCAGGATTGGTCTCTAAGACTGCAATGCTAACCTCACTTTCCTGGGAGTAAGACCCATTGAACACAATAGGACTTACTTCAGAGAAGACCTGCTTGGACCTGCTAAGAACTTCATGTCCATTTTTCTTTGTCTGTCCCTCTCAATTTTCCTGGCTCCTTTTACTCCGACCATCAGTCACGGCAAGATTTCTCAACCTTTCCTCAGTTTTCCTTTCTGCTACATTTTTGCTGATTACTTCTGATTTTCAACTTCTCTCAAAACAGCCCTTTCACCCCAAATCCTTCTCTATTACATGTTTGCCTTCTAAGTGCATGAGACAGGCAGGAACTCTGAAGACTGGTGGATGTGCTCTAGACACAAATTTTGTGCATTTGGGTGTCTGAATCACTTCTTTTGCCAGATATTTATTTAAGCCATTTAGTTATTTGATTTTTCTCTGTAAACCGCTTTGTGAACTTTTAGTTGAAAAGCAGTATATAAATACTGTTAATAATAATAATAATAATAATAATAATAATAATAATAATAATAATAATAATAATAATAATAATATTAAATGCTTGTCTATTCTATAGGGCTGTTTCAGTGTTACCTTTAGAAGGTTCAGGTGTCTCCACCTGAGCTAATGCACATGAAAAAAATAATTTGGAAACAGTAACACATTATTTCCAAGAGAAGGTATGCAGACTTGGGAGCTACCTTACACCACCCTTTGGAGCTACCTTGAGAAACAAATATGTGTGTTATCTTCAATCTGAAGGAACAAAGGTACAAATGAAGGCTGCTACAGATCAGGGTCATTGCTAGGGATGTGTGAGGGTGCAAGCTGTACCAGGTGACATGCACACCACTACTGGCCAAAATTTTTAACATCTTGTTATTTTTGACTAGTACCATCCATCATGTCATACATCAATTGATGCACATTTTCATGCAGAATGCAATGAACCAAACCACGCTGAAATAGCTCTGGTCTATCAAAAGCTATAGCAAAAAACCAGGGTTAGCGTGGTGATGGCGCACCCAGGACGTCCACCCAGGACGTTGCCGCACCCACTGCATGGGCGTTTGAAGCACTTCTGCCACATATAGAATGCTTGTCTATTCTACAGGGTTGTTTCAATGTTACAATGTAAAGATGCTGGCTTCCCATACCAGGTGAAGCAAACCCTAGTGACGCCACTGCTACAGGTACAGTGCTTTTCCATTGAATGAGTTCACACATCCAGTTGCAAGTCATCAAGTACTAAATAATAGTAATAATAATAAGGGAAGCACATGCATGTGTGAACAAAGCCCATATCTTTCATACAGAAATGTGGGAAATGGGTTTTAGCATGATAACTCAAGTCCTTTCCTTGCTTTGTTTTCTTTCTCATATCTCTTATTTTAATCTGTACAATTCTCCAACAGGGCCTTCTCCTTTATACGTCTCTGTACAATGCCATAAACATTGACAACGGTGCATGAATAATAAGTAATGTACTCTGTAAGGTTGAATAAATAATCATCTAAATAATATACACTGCACTATTTGCTTATGAAACATGAGCTAGAGGGAACCACCACAAAATGCAAATAATCGGGACAGACTCATCAGATTTGCACATGACAAAAAAACAGAGACAAAAAATATGGAATGTAGTCATTCTGATTTTTAAGAATAAAAAACTGGAATGTACTGCAAATTAAATATCCAGTTATAGCCCCCTATAAATCCCATTACTTGAGAGTGAAATCAATGATACTTAATAGTAAGGGGCAGCCCAATCCTAGCCCCTGCCAACTGATAACATGCAGCCCTACCAAAGGAGCACATGATGCATGTTATGGTGGATGGGGTGACCAGATAATCCAGAAGAGATAAGTAAAAATCTTTGTTACTTACCTACCTGTAGGCCACCTGACCGTCTTTGTATCCACACCAGCTATTTAGCTGACATGAGGAGAGTCAGAATGTGAATTGGTTTGGGAAAAGGGAGATATTTTGATGTGAAGAGAGCGACTAAGATGATTACGGGGCTGGGGCGCCTTCCTTATGAGGAAAGGCTACGGCGTTTGGGCCTCTTCAGCCTAGAAAAGAGACGCCTGAGGGGGAACATGATTGAGACATACAAAATTATGCATGGGATGGACAGAGTGGATAGGGAGATGCTCTTTACACTCTCACATAACACCAGAACCAGGGGACATCCACTCAAATTGAGTGTTGGGAGAGTTAGAACAGACAAAAGAAAATATCTCTTTACTCAGCGTGTGGTTGGTCTGTGGAACTCCTTGCCACAGGATGTGGTGATGGCATCTGGCCTGGATGCCTTTCAAAGGGGATTGGATGAATTTCAGGAGGAAAAATCCATTATGGGTTACAAGCCATGATGTGTATGTGCAACCTCCTGATTTGAGAAATGGGCTATGTCAGAATGCCAGATGCAAGGGAGGGCACCAGGATGAGGTCTCTTTGTTATCTGGTGTGCTCCCTGGGGCATTTGGTGGGCCGCTGTGAGATACAGGAAGCTGGACTAGATGGACCTATGGCCTGATCCAGTGGGGCTGTTCTTATGTTCTTATGTTCGTGTACTGTTGCTGCCAAGATCCTCCTCCTACCACCAGTTCAACCTGCTCCTTTCCCTAATCGTCCTCCAAACTGCCCCAAGGATTGAGTAAGGGAGCATTATTTTCTCCCTTCCCCAATCCTACCTCGAATGCCCCCACCTTACCTGCTCTGGTGGGGTCTGGTTGAGTTAGGGTTGCACAAATGGGGCCTCCAGCCATCTGCTTACTTGCCTTTGCTTACTGGCAACCCCAGTACACACCTCATCTGATCACCTTTTGCACTCCTGGCTTTATGGCAATGGATCATGAGATCTGCGGACATAAGCCTGAAATAGGGTCCGAGCTTCAATGAGTTTCATACACATCCTCAGATAAGGTCTCTGCCCAGACCACATTGTAATTAACAAGGCTTGTGTTAGCAGTGTCACTGAAGAGTTAGTGTCACATCGAAGCCAGTAGCTAATAAAATATGTTTGAAGTAATATACTCTGCATTATTTGCAAATAAAAATTCAACAGACCATCCGGGAGCCTTGCGTTAAAACACATACATGATCGAACAGAAACCTGTAAAAAATATGAAGCAGGTTTAAGTTGTCAGCTGCATTTAAAACAAAATGGAAGCTTGTCTTAGCCCAGGCAACCCAATCCCAAAGGTACCGGCAAGCTAGTAAGTTAACTACAAGACATCTGATCTCTTTATTAAGTGTGAGAAAACAGTCAGCAAACTCCAAACAGATCCGATTTGTTAGTGTGCATGTGTCAGTGAAAAAACACACACAAAAACTAGCAGTTAGAATATATACATGACACCTTTTTAAAATAGTAAAGAACGATGGGTAAAATAATTTGAGCATATAGCTTCACAGTATATTTTCTTTGAAGCAAATCTGGGAATCAAAGCGAGGTGTGTTTTTTTTTTTTTTGTAAACTAAGCAGATGTTTATGATTAGGTCTTAGTTAACATCACCCAGCTGTCCAATGATGATTTTATAGAGGAGAGAGCATTGTGGAATGCCACATGTTTATATAAATCATGACTATGGCAGTCATGTTACTGGGGCAAAAGTGCTACATTTCCCATTTTAGGTAACCTCTTCAAATCACACCATATAACACCGCAATGGGCTGTACTCCCCAACACAGTATCTGCTTCCAGTTTCCTGTAGTGAACTGATGTGTGTCATTATGCATAAGCCCGCATTGTATGGCTTTACAAGAAGCACCATCACATCTACTGGTATATGGAGTGCAAAACCCTGCGGCACTTTATATTCGAAACATGGGCTGTGAAACATGAGATGCGTGCTGCTGGAATTGCGTTATATACCATCTACTCCTGTGGGAGATGGCGTTCTCAATACCTTCAACAAATTTATTTAAATTGGTGTAACTGGTTATTTGTAATATAATATTTAGTCATAAGAAGTGTGTTGTGTGTGTGTGAGAGAGAGAGCTCGGTAGCCTGGTATCTGAACATGTTTCATTCACAGTTGCATTTATTTTCCATCTTGGAATCACCAGAGTTCTGGGGCTAGAATATTTTGAACCTTTGTTTTTGTTTCCAACCCTAAGTTGAAATGAGGTATAGTCTGACAAATTAAGTTTTTCATTCCAGTGATTGGCCACAA
Organism: Tiliqua scincoides; assembly: GCF_035046505.1. NCBI lineage: Eukaryota > Metazoa > Chordata > Lepidosauria > Squamata > Scincidae > Tiliqua > Tiliqua scincoides. The sequence goes on from NC_089826.1 coordinate 25,522,200, forward strand.
ACTGGAAACTGCAAAGACCTTCCATCTGACATTACCAGATGAATTTCACATTGAAGCACTGTCTGGTATAGAGGGTGTAAATGCTGGTTTTGCAATGCTATAAATAAGAGAGTAAAGATAACATTAGTATATGGGTACATTAGGATTTCCTACCTATTTTCTCTTTACAGTAAGAATAGTCAGGAACCGAGAAGAAACCGAGGGCCCAATCCTATCCAGCTTTCCAGCACTAATGCAGCCCCAAGATAAGGGAACAAACATTCCCTTACCTCCAGAAGGCTTCCGTGACTGACCTCCCCACCACAGGATGCAGTGCATGCCCCACTGACACAGCTGCATCAGTGTTGGAAAACTGGTTAGGACTGGGCTGTAGGAGCACGTGAAGACAATCTGCCACTAGCGCTAACTCTGGCTGCCAACTCTTGCATGGTGTCCATCCAAGGCAGCAAGGTAAGGGGTGAGCCTGAACCACTCCCATGATGCCTGATCAAGAGGCATGCAGATGAATCCCTTGCCTTGGCTGGCAGGGCTTGTGAGGTTCAACCTGCAGAACCTGCAGTCCAGCTGCCTTGCCCCTCTGGGGGTGGTGTTGAAAGACCTGAGCTGCCACCAACAGCACAGAGCACGGCTGTCAAGCTTGTTTTATACAGAGGGCCAAAGTTAGCATTCAAGGCACCTGTGAGGGCCGGAAGTGAGGTCATTAAGCAGAAAGTGACAACATTAAGCACGATGGCCAGAAATCAGCACTTTGTTCTCACAAAAAAATCTCATTAACTGCAAATGACACAAGAGAAAATGTGCAAATCTTGATCATATTTCAAGACATAGGGGTGCCCAATTTTCATGTAGGCTGCTTTTCAGCAGTAACACCTCAGCGCTACTCCGCAGCTGAGAGCCTGAGGGCCAGATAAAAAGCTTCTGGGGGCCACATCTGGCCCCCGGGCTTTATGTTTGATACCTCGTTGAGCCTCAAGCCAGGTGGTATGCCCAATGAGATCACAGGGGGAGGCAGACAGCTAGGCCAATTTCCCCCATATAGTCCCACATGTTTTTGGTCAATAGTTAATTACCCTGCTGCAGTTCTGTAAGTTTAATAAAGAGGGCCCTTATAAATTCAAAATGAAGTCTGGTCTCTTCTTTCAGTGGGTACGGGGGTAATTTTTTTTTTTTTTTCTGAAGTGTCTTCAAGAGCCCAGGAAAAACAGTTTATTTCATTTGGTTCACAAACCATAAAGGTCTCCACATACTAACATCATTCCACTACAAGTCAATCATCCAATATAAATTCCTCCTCATTTTCACAAAAGTAGTTACAATATGCCATAGAAGAAGCCTTACTTTCCATAAAACGAGTGTATGCCAGCATCACACATATTCCTTGCTCTACCAGTACCTCACTTTTGCAAATATTAAACAGACGTATTCCAGATCTGCATAATAAAGGAAATAGTTTTGATGCTTTGGGCCTAACATTTTGGCTGATGTTTCAGGCTACACTTTTGGATCTATTGGCTATTATTAATTTGCCAACATGGTTTGCTGAAGAACATGCTCACACAAGTAACAGGTATCCAAGTACATCCTACCCATAAATGGAAATTACCTGAAGAATGATTCTGTCACATCTGTGGATGACAAAAGTTGTTTTGACTTGTGGTTTATCAAGCAGCAATGGTGCAATGATGTCACAAATTGCCATTGACTGCAACTGAAAAACTGGGGCACAATGCTGTAACACAATGCTATAACACAATGCTGGAAACTTTTTAGGACTGGGACCCCACTTTTTGAAACGAAAATCGATTGGGACCTACCTAACTTTATGATACTATTTAAAAAGTTTCACTTTACCAGCTGCTCAAACCTCTGTTTTAACTATTGGGGGGGGGGACCTTCTGGAGCGGTTGTTGAGCGTTTGTTTATTGTATCGGGACCATTCTGGTGGCATTGTGTTCCCCTTGGCCTGCCCTTCAAAGTGGACCAAGGTATGTTTGCCTACTTGTGAGTAAACACTCACATGCTGCTCTGTTTGGGTTTCCATAGGGCTCAATACATTTTCCTTGTCCCTATCAGCTTGTTAGCTTTGCGACCCACCAAAAATTGGACCCTGACCCACAGTTTGGGAACCACTGTAATGTATCCCAGCATGTGTACCGGCATCGGCACTGTATTGGTACTGTAGAATATCCCAGCACTGAGAATTATGATTCAGCTGCTGCATGGGGGAGATCTTTCTCACTCTCTGGCAAATCAAGTGTTATATGTGTTCAATTATGGATTTAGCACTTCTGTCTCAAGGGAATGATATGGCTGTCAGCATTATACCTTAAGCTGGTACACTAACATCCCCATGAAATGTGAATGGATCTCACAGAATGGAGTTCTAACTTGTGTGGACATTGGCAATGGCCACTTGTCACTAGCTGATCATGAAAGAACACTGATCACACACATGAAAGCCATGTCTTACCTTGGAGTTGTTGCCTAGAAGATACTTCCATGTTGTCAAGCACTGGACTAATAAACAGAATCAGCAGAAGTGTTTTCTGTGGGATATCATTCACCAACCGCAGGCATCAAAACGGTTTTTAGTGCGTACCTGGGCAAGGTTGGCCCATCCAATACTTGTGGTGCCCTAGTGAAAGGGACATTGAAAATTCCAGTAAAGTTCTGATTGGAATGAGGGAGGCTAGGGAATAAATGATAGAATATATAGTATGAATTCTAATGCTGACTGATTGGCTTAAGGCAAACTACAATGATACAGCACTGGGAGAAGAGTAGTTAAGAGTGCTCTAGATTAACACTAGTAAAAGCACAAAAAACCATCCCTTTTTAGGGCTTAATCCTATCGGCTGCTGTGCCAGAACTCTGCCAGTGCCACTGACCAAGGCTGTCACAAAACTACCGTAAGGCACTTTTGCGCCAGAACTAACAACATGCCACGGGCACTGAGCCCTGCGCCAGTCAGTGCTGGGCCTCAGCACCAAAAGACAGATACCAAGAGATGCTGGTGGTGAGTTCAACCACTGACCAGTGGCAAAACTTTTTGGGTGGGGGGAGAGCTGGAAGGAGGAAGAACTGGGCAGAGGGAAGGAGGGGACAGGGAGCAGTCCTGGGAAGGGGCAGGGCAGCAGGCTCTGTCGCCATATCCTAACCCCCATCCCAGGCTAGGAAACCTGACACAGCTCTCCTTGGTTCTGCGCTCGCTCAATAGTGGGTGTAGATCCAAGGAGACCATTGGGGCTGCCTAGGTGTTACATGGGGGGGGGGCATTTGTTCCTTTACTCTGAGGAGGCCTGGCACTGATTCCCTGCCCCATAAGATACAGTGGTCATCATTTTGGCACCATTGTAGTTCTGGGTACTAGGGAAGCATAAGATTGGGCTGTAAGTCTCCATGCTTCCCCAGTCATTACTGGTCACTATCTCTTCCAACTTTTGCTTACCTGCCAGACTTGTGCTTTACTTGCTTCTCTCCTCTTTTTTTTTTTTTTTTGGGGGGGGGGCCCCCAAATCTAAGGAAACTGCTTTTCAGAGAGGAAGAAAAATGGTGCTTTAAAATGACAGATTTCCAGGCCTTCGTGCATAGATCAAGGCAGATGGTTGAGCCAACATTTTGTTTGAAGATCTTTCATCATTTTAACCAGTTCATGGTCAAGTTATTGATACCTGGCAGAGGCTTTGCGAAAAAGAATGATTCACACTTCAGATATGAGTGTATGTGATGGAAGACTTTGGCATGTCCCCGGCAGACGTCTGTGATAATGACTCCCTTGTACACCTACTAAGAAGATGGTCCAGGAGATATAAGCCAGGTAACTGTCAGAGACAACTGCCAGATGCTTAATGGCAAGCATGAGTGGAGAGGCAGTTGACAGTGGCAGGGAGCAATGCTCATAATATCCATTACTGGCTATGTCAAAGAAGCCATACTTTAGCATTCAGGATGCATGATGTGCCTTGGCTCACTTTTAAGATTGGCAGGCTTTAGCAGAGGATGAAAAACAGCAGAAGAGATATTTAATGTAAGAATTCCTGGTGGAACAACACTGCAATTGCATAGATTTCAAAAAGGATTGATCACAGTGGTGTTAGAAAATACAAAAAAAAATTATGACTTGAGGGGAAGGACAGAGATTTATAAAATTACACATGGAGGGGGAGAGTGGAAGGAGAGAAGTTTTTCTCTGTCTTTCAGTGCACAAGAGCTTGGGTCATCCAATGAAACTGATGAGCAGAAGATTCAGGACAGAGAAGAGAGTTTTTTTTCACAACACATGATTCACTTGCAGTGCAATTCTATGCCTGTCTTGTCAGAAGTAACTTTCCTTACGTTCAGTGGGGCTTAGGAAAGTGTCTATAAGACTGCATCCTTTTAGAATTCACTGCTGTATGATATACTGGTAACTGTGAGTGTAAATGGCTTTAAAAGGAGATTCAGTAAATTCATGGATAAGGGTTATCTCTTGCAATCAGTGGCTATCAGTCCCAATAGCTGCATAGAATCTCAGTGGCAGTGTGCCACAAATACTGGTAGTTGAAGAGCTACAGTGGGAGAGCACTACTGCTTGCAGGCTTCTCAAAGCCATCTGGTTGGCCACAAAAGGACACAGAATGACTTTGGTCTGATCCAGCAGGGCTCTTGTTGCTTTCTTAATCTGGTCCTCTGATTCTGTAGCTACCGTCCATCCCAATGAGCCAGATTGCCAATTCATTGCAGCACTTTAATTCACTGCAGAGGGGATTGCATGCTTGAACGCTCCATTTCATGGTTGAATACCCTGCACATGTATTTTAAAAAAAACTAGTACACTAGAAAACAATTGCTTTTTTATTGTTGGGGGAGCATTCAAATATAAGATTCCCCTACCAGTAGTCCAAAACGGTTCTGGCTAGAAAACATTGCACCAACTTGGGAAATGGCTCCAAGCAGTGATCCCTGCTCTGCTGTCTTGCTGTTCTATTTTTCTCCTCCTAACCACAGAGTCTGGGCTAGCAGGGGAGAAGATTGGGCTGCCTATGAAGTATAGCAAGTTTCAAAGTAGAAAGAAGTGGCTGGAGAAGAAAATACTCTAAGAAGAAATTTAACGTTGCTTGTTTTTTGTTATAGGATGAGCTCCTGCATTTAAAATTTATCATGATATGGCTAGTCCATAGCAGGACCAAAACACCTGGAATTCTAGTCTGTATAGGATTGTTTCTACCTGTGCTCCATAATCTTTCAGCATTTCCTCTATCCCCACAACTTTAAACTACCTACATACCAGCCTCACCCAGAATTTGTCCTTCAGCATTCCTGTCTCCCAGGCTTTCCCACCATGCATACAGTCAATGATAACATGCAACACATGTGGAACTTGAGAAATGGGAAGCCCAATCCTAACCTGTGCTGGAACAGGCAGGCTAACTGGCCTGCACTGTATCCAGCACAAGTTTGAGGATGGATGGAGTGCAACCTGTAGTAGGGGACTTATGTCCCCTTACCTGGTGCCTTAAGGGAGGGCACCAGGATGAAGGTCTCTTGTTATCTGGTGTGCTCCCTGGGGCATTTGGTGGGCTGCTGTGAGATACAGGAAGCTGGACTAGATGGGCCTATGGCCTGATCCAGTGGGACTGTTCTTATGTTCTTATGTACCCTGAGTAATGCCCTACCCACCATGATGAGGCTACTTGGATCTGTGCCTCATCCGAGTGAAATCGCTGGCACAGATTCAAGTACCCCTGTGTAATGCCAGGCTGCTCAGGAAGTGGTTATGATCCAGCCTATGTACCAGAAGCTGGTTCCAATCCCAGGACTGGTTTGCCTGCTGTCTGCTGGTCCACCTGCCACTGGCCCACCTGCTGCCTGCCCTCCCCTATCCCAAAATGCCACTGTTCTGCCCTCTCCCCACCCTTCCAACCTCCTGCCACTCTTGGCTGGCGCAACTTTACCGGGTCTGGGCAGTGAAGAGGCTGGATGAGGCCTCTATGACCTCACATTGGTCCAGCCAACTCCTGAGGAGACCTAAATGTGCCTTACTGCACATTTGCAACAGTCGTGGGCCAGCAAAAGGATTTGCACCAGCCCATCTCATTTTCAGGATTGCACTTTGTGAGTCATGCAGTGTGCTAAGTGAACATGTGACTTCAGTCTGTGCCAATTTTTCCAAGAAGTGCATCTCAGAGCATTTCATTTCCACTTACCATAACATGGTCCTGAAAAGCAACTGCAGGGATGCTGTATAAATTCAAGCATTCTGAATTATCTGACTTAGTTTTGAATATAGATGAATTCACATTATGTTTACACCTCATGTACCGGGGGAAAAAAAACACTGCCTGTGATCTGGGGCATTGCATTTGAGCAAACACTAACTAAACCACAGAAGTAGAAGTACCTTTGTTTGTACTTTAAAGCTCAGAAGACGTATCATTCTACATCCCAGATCTGCGTCAAGAAGATTGCACTAGAATGATCGTAAAGCTAGAGCACATTCTTAATGATGCAGCTCCTCATTTCGCAACCGAATGGGTCACGATGTACTTAAATAGGGAAGATCCCAAATGTTTTTTCTAATGTTCTTGAGAGATTATTTCAAGCTCTAAAGCCAGACATGTGACACTCACTATTTTCTGAGCTAAATCTGCTGCAGTTTTAGGCAAATGAGGGTATCAATGTTAAGTTTGTTTTAATGTCCTTGATCAAATACCTGCCAAAGTAATAAAAGCGTGGAATATTTTGGTTCTTTCTGTTGAGTCTAATGAGGAGCCTTTGAAAACTCCAATAATCATCTGCTGGTGGAATGATGGCAAGGGAGGAAGGTAGCCATAGCCATTTGTTTAGCTAACTTAGAGAGTGCTGGATAGAACATAAGAACAGCCCTGCTGGATCAGGCCAAAGGCCCATCTAGTCCAGCTTCCTGTATCTCACAGTGGCCCACCAACTGCCCCAGGGAGCACACAAAACAACAGACACAACTTGCACCCCAGTGCCCTCCCCTGCATCTGGCAATCAGAGGCAGCCTGCCTCTAAAACCAAGAACTTGCACATACCTACTATGACTTGTAACCCGTAATGAACTTTTCCTCTAGAAATTTGTCCAATCCCCTCTTAAAGGTATCTAGGCAAGATGCCATCACTATTTCCTGTGGCAAAGAGTTCCACAAACTAATTACACGCTGGGTAAAGAAATATTTTCTTCTGTCTGTCCCAACACTCAACATTTGTGGATGTCCCCTGGTTCTGGTGTTATAGGAGAGGGAAAAGAGTGTCTCTCTATCCAGTCTGTCCATTCCCTGCATGATTTTGGATGTTTCAATCATGTCCCCCCCTCAGGCGCCTCTTTTGTAGTCTGAAGAGGCCCAAGCGCTGTAGCCTTTCCTCATAGGGAAGGTGCCCCAACCCAGTAATCATTTTGGTTGCTCTCTATTGCACCTTTTCCATCTCCAGAATATCCTTTTTGAGATGTGGTGACCAGAACTGGACACAGTTCTCCAGATGTGGAGTATATAGAAGACAGAAAGCAATGTGAGCATCCAAAAATGGACACCCAAAATGGCTTTACCTGCATGGTGGAAACAGTGTTTCAGGGCTTCCAGTACACACAGGACTACTGTAGCCTGTTCTGATTTCTGCCAGTCTTTACTGCTGACAAGGACTGTTCCGGTACCAAAGCCAGCCCTGCAGTCCATTTATTTCTGCACAAGCAAGATATACACTCTTTGGGGTTACATCTTTCTGGTCAATCATTCTTCTGATTTAGACCTATTCTGGTTTCTTGGGGGTATCTTATTAAAAGTTTTGTTCATGCACATTCTCCTGGTTACCACTCTCTAGGCTTCAGCATCTTCCCCAGGGTTTCTAGAAGCTAATTCTCTGTGCAGGTGGTTGGAGGCATCCTGCCCATCCTAGTACAGCAATTTTCAACCAGTGTGCTGTGGCACATTGGTGTGCCATGAAAGATCTGCAGGTACCTTTCATGCCATGGAAGTTTGGAGCACAGCAGTTGACAATTGCTGAAAAAATTTGTCCAGACTCTGCAGCGATTCTGCCTATTATTTATGTCTGCACTGCTGTTAAAGTTCTCCAGCATACCCACGCAAGCCTTGCATGTGCTCATAGACACCAAGGCTTGTCAGATTATTTGGCAATTCACCAGGAGGTAGACAAACATTCACTAGGGACTTTAGTGAGATACCACAATAATTTTGCTCACGACCTAAACCTCATTTGAACCTCAGGTCTTCAGATGTGAAAGGTTAATGCATTAACCCACTACAGCATTTAGCTCCCCAGCCATGGTACCTATTTCAATATACTTTAGCGTGAGTCTGTAAATATGACATTCAGAAGTGGTTCCCAAGAGAACAGGGCACAGCAGAGATGGTACTGTCCTGAATAATGCATAGCGCAAGGATCTCTGTGACTGCTAAGAGGAAAGGCTGGTTCTCTTATGGCATGCAGAGAGCAGCACTACCATTCTCTACCGGCACTGCCATAAAGAGGAGTCATGCCATTTTTTAGCACCATCAAAAAGATTTCATGTATAATCAGAGAAGGACTGTGCAATCTTACATTTGCCTTATGCCGGTACAGTGGCCCTTACGCCAACCTAGAGCATGTTTACATTGCTAGAGCAAGTTTAGAGCAAGTTCCAAGGGGCTTGGAAAGGGAGGGGTGGGACGGCCCCAGGAGGGCAGATGGGACCTCCATGGGACCTCCATGGGACCTCCATCGTATCCTAACCCTCTTCCCAGGCCTGTAGACCAGATTTGTTCCCAGATCCAAGAAGCCTCATTACACTGGAGCTTTACCCGGTGTAAGGGGACAAATGTTCCCTTATCCCAAGTAGACCTCCAGCCTCCTCCTCACCTGCATTGGATACAGCATAGCCCATGTGGCCCTGCTGCACCAGCACAGGTTATGATTAGACTGCCCATTTTATATTGGAAAACATAATCTTCATCTGAAGACATAATCTGCAGATGTTTCAAAACTGCAATCACTAAGTAGCATTTAATTTCTTAAATATACTGACTCGCCATGAAACTGTTAATCCAGCGGACTCTCAGTTTATACCTGGTAAACAATGATAAAGCTTGAAAGTTTTGTATTAACTCTTTTGTATTAATTGTGATGCAAAAACCTCAGCCACCATATTTCCAAGAGCCATACATTAGATGTCAAAAAGCTGCATGTGGGTTTTGAGCCACCATTTGGCCACCCCTGTTATATATGAAGTTGTTAAATTGCCCAGCTTGGCACTGGGTAGTCAGATTACATTGCCAATTTCCTAAGGTTAGGTACCATTTTAGTTATTGGCAAGCTAGGAAATGTGTACTCAGTGCTTTGGAACTGTGGTTACCAAGAAAAGTGCAGCTCAATCCAAAAAGAGAGGGCCTTATGTTTTGACAGTGATCAACATTTCAAGGCACTAAGTTTTTCTCATCAAGTTCCTTTAAAAAAATCTCCTGGTTGCATATAACTTCTGGGCATATAGAAGTGATTATATACAAACAATTAATAAGAAATAAACTCAAATGACTACAGAATTGAGGTTAGTTAGCACAATACAACATTTGAGGTCTTATAGAAGGATAATGTGCCTGCATTCAACAGAAGTTTGGTTTCAATCACTCCTCTCAAAAAGCAGTGCAAGGATTTGGGAAACCTGTTTGTTTTGCTTGGGTTTCCTTTCAGGACTTTGTTGCCTAAGCTACACAACCAGTGATCAGTAGCCTACCCTTGACAGCCAGGGGAAAGAATAGAACGTTCTTCCCAACGTGTTAAACATATCTCTGTTGGAAAGGAATCATATAATCAACAGAGTGGTAATCTAGCTAAATCCTTGGTCTGGCATACTAGAAAATTGGAATGTTGCCCCCGCAAAGATGTACCTTGTGATAGCTGATTGAGACTCATCCATTATTCTAATAAAGAGGATCAGATGTACTCTTTCAGGGCATCCAAAGCCAGCTATAAACGTGGGCAGGATCTGCCAGCTTCTGCTGGTCGATGCAAGCCCATGAAGCTTGTAGGAACCATGGCAAGGACACCCAAGGCCAGGGGTGCTCAATAGGTGGATCGCGATCTACCGGTAGATCGCAAGGCAAAATGAGTAGATCGCAGAGTGCCAACCCCCCCTCTCCTTTAGGTGCCTCTGGGAGGAAACGCCGGGAGTAAGGCCCATTGTACTCAATGGGGCTTACTCCCAGGTAAGTGTGGCTAGGATTGCAGCCTCACAGCCTAATCCTAGGCATGTCTACTCAAGAGTAAGTCCTGTTATACTCAGTGGGGCTCAAGGTACACCAACATACATTGTACACATAAATGTTATATGTTATGATGGCGCGAACATTGTAAAAAAAACTCTGGTAGTTCTCCGGGCCTTGCTGGGTTTCAAAGTAGCTCTCGAGCCAAAAAAGTGTGAGCACCCCTGCCCTAGGCTCTGCTGTTGGCTCTGCTGGCTTCCTTATCAGAAAGCATGCTGTTGGGAATGCATTTTTATCTCTCAAATCTGTGTGGCAACATCAAGCCAGGTCTATATGTACTAACTAGCTCTTGTGATTCATTTTTCACAAAGAATGGCTCTTAGTATAAAGGGGCAGTTCCCAAACTGTGGATCTGGGACCCACCAGTGAGTTATGACCCAATCTTTGTTGGGTCAGGACACTGACAGGGCAGATTAGACAAGTGTTTCTCAAATTGTGGGTTGGGACCCACTAGGTGGGTCACAAGCCAATTTCAGGTGGGTCCCCATTCATTTCAATATTTTATTTTTAATATATTAGACTTGATGGTATGTGACCGCATTTGGGGAAATGTTACAGACTTGTCCTTTTAACGCTACTATGTATACCAGTGATTTTCAACATTTTTCATCTTGCGGCACACTGGCAAGGCACTAAAATGGTCAAGGCACACCATCTTTTTGACAATTGCTTTTTGACAATTGACAAGGCACACTGTTTTGTCAATGGGGGCTCACATCCCCCAATGGTCCTATTGATAAATGACCCTCTCCCAAATTCCCGCGGCACACCTGGGGACCATTTGCGGCACACCAGTACGCCACGGCACAGTGGTTGAAAATGGCTGATGTATACAGTATTCTTTTAAAAATAATAGTCAATGGGACTTACTCCTGGGTAAGTGTGGGTAGGATTGCAGCCTAGGATTATTAAAAAATTTTCCTGCTTGATTATGTCACTTCTGGTCATGACATCACTTCCGGTAGGTCCTGACAGATTCTCATTCTAAAAAGTAGGTCCCAGTGCTAAATGTGTGAGAACCACTGGATTAGGCTATGTGCATCAAGGGTTAGACAAGCTGCTACTTGAAGGGGAGGAGAATTGCTGCCCAATCACCATAGTCACACCCTCTGGCATTTAGAAATCAGGTGGCAGCCTCTAGGGCCTCTAAAAAGTGTGGGAACCACTGATATAAAGGGAAAGATAAAGTTTTTTCTAAGTCTTCTCATTTGCATTCTCCTGTCCTTGATGGAAAATCCACACCATTACATTAGATGCACCATGTTCAACAGTTCAGTTGCATTGGCAGCTTCTTCCTGAAAACCACCACCAGCAAACCATAAACAGATCCTGGAACACTACAAACAGTTCATTCCTGGATCAAAGGCCTGAGTGCCACAGCTTTTTGGTTGATAGCAACCAGTGATACGGCCTTTTCAGTGGTAGCACCCAAGTTGTGAAATTCGTTCCCCAGCAACACTCAGCTGGCACTGACTTTGCTGTTCTTTGGATGCCAGGTCTTCTATGAATCTTCTATTCTTGCAGGTGGACCATTTTTGTTTCTACTGCTTCTCGCTTTATTGTTGCTTTTGCCCCAGAACTTACCTACTCCTTTTACGGCTGTGGAGTTTAATTGGTTAGATGTTATATTATTAAACAACAACAACTATAACACTGCTTTATTGGCTGCCTTAAAAGTTTTGGCAAAAATGGTGACCTACAAATCCTTTGGTTAAATGCATAACATTCATGGAGTGTTTTCATGGAATTTTTAGTGAGCCAAACTGTTACTCCCAGATCACTCTGACCTCAAATGCTAAACAACTTCTCTAAATCACTTCTCTAGAGTTAGAGAAATGGTTGCTGCCCCAGACTAAAAAGCCAATTTAAATTGTCATGCAGCAACGTTACCACAATGTGTCATCACCACAACTCTGTCAGGCTGACAAATAAACCAAGAACTCTTACATGCCTGCGGGTGTGGTTGCTTGTGAAACTCTTTTGCTTCAGTTACAAAAACCTCTTCACAATTAACCTAAAGCTCTCTTTTCGAACCTGTTTTATCATCATCTGATTGGACAGCCTTTTCTTTTCTGTAGATTATATAAAAATGGGCCCTGTGGTTGAAAATAGAATGCTCATTCTCCTCACTTCATCTTGTGCAATGGATAGTCTAATTCTTCATAGATGTCTTAGAAATCAATGGGCATTTAATTAGAAACAGGTATTCTATTTTAAGAATGTTGCTGTAGATCAGTGATGGGATTGAGATCCAGGTGCTCCAGGCAGAAGGTTGGGCAAGGCAAAAAGATAAATGCTTGGGAGCAGAATTTTCCTTGAAAGCACTTGAAAGTGGGACTACGTAACAGCAGGATTAGTTTCTTCTGATCATATCAGTCACAAAACATGTTAAGAGAAAGAACAGGGTGAACCACATTGAAATAAGTGGTAGTGATAGCAAAAAATGACTCATCACTAAAATTATTTGTAGAATATTCAATTTATAAAGAATTACTTTCTATATTATTTCTGTAGCGGTAATGCCTTGATAATGGTGGATTCAGTCACATGTCCCTAATTATGCTCCGCTTTTAACTTCAGCCACTTATAGTGAGCATTTCCCACCATCATCCAAACTACTTGCAGCACCGTTAGGATCTAAGGGGCCATTTCTCCTGACTCAGGAACCCACTAGGACAGAGCTTTCCAAACTTTTTAACACCAGGACCCACTTTTTAAAATGACAAGTTATTGCAACCCACTAAACAAAGACAAGATCTAGAAAGAAATATTTTCAATCATACTAATACGAAAATCTTTACAGTCATTCCAGGGTACCCAGAAGGTTAACCTAGAGAGCAAGATGTGCAGTTAGAGACTTCCAGACCAGACAAGGCTGCAGTTGTGATCTACCATTCACGTGTTATCTACAGCATGCTAATTACTAGAGAATATCGGAAAATGTGACATCTTAATTTGGGTTATAAAGATGATCTCATACCACCTAACTATTTTCTTCTGCAAACAGAACAAGGGTGCTTGTAATTTTTTTTTTTTTTTCTGTCTCAAAACCTTTTTGTGAGCCACCAAAAATTGACTCGCAAACCACTGGTGGGTTCCAACCCACAGTTTGGGAAGCACTGCACTAGGAGATTGGAGATTGGTGCATGTATAATGTGCACCACAGCTGGCATCCCTATGAAGCCAACATACAAACATGTATCAAGTGTTGTGTTGGGGGGTAGTGTAATGATGAGGGCTCCCCCATACCCCACATTCATACAGCAGCCCCTCTGGCCCAACCCTGACAGAGGCGCTTCAGTTGTGTTCTGATCCACTTCCCTGCCACTGAAAGCAGGCCAGGGGTATATCTGCCCTTCTTTCTAGGGCACCTATGGAGGAAAAAGGGTCCAATAAAAGTCCTGCCAGGCAGGTTTTTTATATTGTGAGTAAATATGACTGATTTTTTTTAAAGAGATATTAAATTCCTCATTCTTTGTAGGAGATCTATGAGTCAACTTGCTACTGGCAATAAGTGATTAATAAATATAATAATATTGGCAAATGGAATACAAGAAGATTTTAGCCTTCATAATTGCTGGTGGGAATACAGGTAAAAACAGAGTAGCTCCATTCTTCTCCCTTTTTAAGGATTATGGGAGTTATTTTGGAATTAATAGCATAGTAGGCATGTAGGAACACACTATAATTAAGTCAAAAAAATTTCCAGTCATCTCTTTTGTTTTCTGGGCTTTGTTAAAATTAAAGCGTCTCCATACAGTTCCCTTTCTAGGAGACACTGCTACTGTTTAACCATAAACAAAATACCTCACTTTTCCTTTTACTCAGTTGTGAGAAAATCAGGTTAGAGACATTTTCCAGCAGCTGAAAGATGTTCTCTGCTGACAAAAGAGAAAGAAAATTCCTACAAAATAACGCTGTCATTAAGAGTTGCATTAATGCACTGCGCTCCAATAATAGCGATATTGTAACCGCCAACATCTCAGCAACATTAGGAGACTCAATTGTTGGATCTTGGAGTGGGAAAGAGAACTTGTGCAAGATCAGCATCCTGGTGGGGTGTAAGAGGAAGGCAGTCGCTTAACTCTATCTGGGGCTGACCCCTTACTCAGACGTGAGATGCTGGCTCCAACGGAGTTCTAGCAATGTAGAAACTCATAATCACCATTATAGCCAGTGGCATATCCAGGGCTTCTGGCGCTCAGGGCAAAGCCTGACATCATGATGCCATACAGCCTCATGACATTATGATGTCAGACATCCGACAGGGAAGTAGCTGGAGTGCGCGCTCGGCAGCTGGCAGGGCGATTTCGCCTGATCGGCTTCTGAGGAGCACATGTGCTCCATCTGCTTCCCAATGGGGAATCAATTTGAGTAAATGCACTATTGCCTCCCCCTTTGATGACACCCAGGACATGCACCATGTTTTGCCACAGGGGTGGTATGCCTCTGTTGTAACCCAAAATACTTGTCTTCTCCGAACTTCAGATTCACACTGAGTTCATACCAGTACAATAAATGTACCATTACTGCAGTGCTAACAGAAGATCCTTTCAAATGCTAAAGCTAGAGATAAACGTGTAAGGAAATGCAAGCTTTTCAATGATAGAAGTGCTCCAAAAAGCCATGCTCACTGCAAAAGATATGTGTATTGCAAATAGGGGGATGTACGTACTGCATTTGCAAGTACAAATATTCTTCAGTTTTGATTTTCAGCAACTTTGGTGGGATAGAAATGTCTTTGTGAAAAACATCGACATTGTGAGAATATCTGCCTTCGTCGACCCTTTTGAACATCATGGTTTCACTGGATGTTGCTGAATTATAAAATAACAGCTATATCAACATTAAAAACGAAACAAAATATGAATCAAGTGTCAAAATACCAATCAGGAGCCAACACATTCAGATAGAAAAACCAAATTAAATCAGTTAATTTAACAATTAACAATTAAACAATTAAAGTTTGTTGAAACAAACAAACATGTCTGCACCCTTCCAGAACACCAAGAAAAAGGAGGCAGTCCTGATCTCAACTGGAAGGGAATCTGCAAACTGGTCACCAACCAAGAAGGCCTTGGTGTGAGGTATCATCAACCATATGTCCAGTGGTATGGTACCTGCCACATAGTGATCCCCCATTAGATCACATCATGGGCTAAGTAGATCATATGGGGAGAGAAAGTTCTTCAGATATTTAGATCCCAAACTTGTACATGTGTCTCAGCTTATAGAGCAGGCAGACAATAAGCTGTGCCTAAGATGTTGGCTGCCCAGACATTCAATTAAACATATTCCGCGTGTTATTTTGTAGTTACCAACATAGAAAGTCTGGACAGAATTCTCACATTTGGCAAATGATGGCAAACATCTATGCGTTTGGTGCTTTTACACGCAAACCAGGGTGTGACTTGAAAGCACATAAAACAGCCACCTTGCTAGAGCTAAACAGGTCAACATCTGGTCGGTACCTGGGTAGGTAGGTGCTCGCAGGGCCTTTGAGAGGAATTTTATCAGGGGGTAAAAGTTTCTTTAGGGTTCCATTTAGGGTACAGCGTTTCTTTTGGACCCTTTTTCCATTGGATCATAATTTCATACAGTCATTAAATCATAATTTCTATGAACTATGATATATAAAACTATGTTGACTTACCCAAAATGTGAATGCTAGTTTTCACACAACATATGCAAACATTTTCTTTCCTTCGATTCCTAGGCCCCCTTTTAAAATCCATGCACAGGTACAATGTACACCTTGCCCCCCAATGAGTCCTAGTGAGATTGGAAAATGTAAGATCCCAGGAAATTTTTTGGGCCCCTTCATTTTTCTCCTGGGCCCCCATGTGCCCCTGGGCCTGGATGTAATTTACCCCCTGTATCCCCCTCTCATGGGTCCAGGATGCCTGAAGAACACAACATGTGTTCCATGATGGAAAAAGTGTAGGATATAAATGAAATAATAAAATAGGAACTACTTTTGGTTGTTGGTTGTGTTGTGAGCCCTCTTGGGAGCCTTTTGAAGGCTAAAAGGCAGGTATAAATCAATAGATAATTTAAAAAAAATAGCAAATGGAATAATTCATTCCATTCTGAAAGGTAATATTCTCCCAGGTTCTGATAACATGAAGCACCAACATCCTTAGCTGGGTTGTGCCTGCGCTTTTATTTTTGATGTTTGGATATGTCTGCTTGCCTCTCTGTTCCCCAAAGTAAAACTTATTTTTCTGCATTAAGCAGATGGTGAACCAATCGATATAAAGAAAATCTAGTCTCCGGCAGTTCAAACCAAGCCTAAGCAGACCCATTTTTGAGGTTTCAGGGTTATTCTGACTGCTTTTCTTCGAGCAAGATTTTTTCCATTTTCTGAGCTTCTGCACTTTCACACGTAGGAAGAGAGCCGGAGAGGCAAGATGCTGGGCTTTTGGCATCCCAGATGTGTGCGAGAAAATGTGGCTCGAGAAAAATCAGTTCTAGTGAGATTTTCATCCCAGTTCTTCAAAAGTAAGAAGCAGAGATAAGATTCAGATCAGTTTTTCCCGTCTGAATCTCTGATGATTTTTGAAGTTCAGTCTTTAGTGTATTACAGGCGCTCTTGGCTTACTGGTTATCAGAAGTAAAAAAGAATTGCTTCTCCAAATACAGATGGAATGACTAGGGGCCAAGCGCTCGCTCTCTCTCTCTCTCTCTCTCTCTCTCTCTCTCTCTCTCTCTCTCTCAGTTCCTGGCCCCTATGACTGTGAAGCATTGCTTTAGAATTAGTGTGATTTTCTTCTGAATAACAGGGCCTTAAATCAAGTTGCATGAAGCATTGTTCTGTTCCCCATTTCTTTGGATAGCTTCAAATGCAATGATTTTTCTTCTTCTTCTTGCTGTTCTGTTTAGTCAGAGGCTCTTCTTCTCTCTAATGTACTAATTTCTGCTTTTGCCTTAATGTGCTCTTTCCGTGCAAGTTATGGCTACCCCAGGGGTCTTGTTCATAAAAAAATATTTTTCAAGCAACATTCTAGCAAATGCTATTAGCTCGACAAGTGTGGGCTGTGTTTGTATTTGATAGAATATGCAATTCATTTAATCACATTTCCATTAAGTAGAAGAAGGAATTGCTTGCTTATCCAGGGAATTCATAATTCCAGTGGAGGACAAGATGAAAAGGGGACGCCAAAGTAGAAAATATGCATATTCAGTAAACATAAAAGGGAACCATGTTATTCAAAGAGCACAAACTACAAAGCTAAAGTGGGAGTAAATTGCACACCGCTAAACTACAAATCATGAATTAATTTACTTACAACTTGATCCTCAGGAGCTGGCAAAGCTGATGAAAGGCATCCCAGTGGTCACCGAGACGCTCTTTGCACAGGTATTGTAAAACATTCCAAGAATAATTGTGTGTGGTGGTGATGGGGGACATATGAGGGGCTGCCAGGCACAGACCCTGAGTGGGAATTGCATATCAATTAAGCCACGATAAATTGTTTAGTCTCTAAGGTGCCACCAAAAGCTCTTGGTTGTTTTTGCGACAAGCAGACTAGATAACCAGAATACACAGCAAAAGCCAGTTTCACCAGTTGCAATGACACATCATTGCGACACTGTGAGGAAAAAGCTGCGCTGAGTGAAATTCTCCCTTCTGTGCAACTCTTTATGATACAGTGGCTCTGCTAGGGTCAGGATGTGGTGATTCCTATCTAGTTGATTAATATTGGTAATATTTTTAATAATAAATATTTATGCACCACTTTTCAATAAGAGATCAGTGTGGATCGCATAGCAAAGTGAATGAAAAAATGGTTCTCAAACTTTTTAGCACTGGGACCCACTTTTTAGAATATCAGTTGGTCAGGACCCACCAGAGATGATATCATTAAATGGCCAGAAGTGACGTAATCAAGCCAGAAAATTTTTAACCCTCCATATGAAAAAGTCAAATCAAATAAATTAAGTACAGGCCCAACCCTATCCAGTGTTCCAGCACCAGTGCAGCCCCAAGGTAAGAGGCAAATGTTACCTAACCTTAAGGAGGACTCTTCAGTGCCTCACCCCCTCAGGATGCAATATATACCACATTGGCATGGCTCTATCAATGCTGGAAAGTTGTATAGGATTGGGCACTGAGAGCCCAATTCTATACATGTCTACTCAGAAGTAATTCCCATTATAGTCAATGAGGCTTATTCCCAGGTAAGTGTGGACAGGATTGCAGCCTAAGTTAATTAAAAGTTTACAATAAGTATGTTAAACATTTGTTTAAAATAAAGATGAACCCACTTAACCCTCCCAAGCAGTTGTTGATCTGTTTTTTGTTTGTTTGTTTTTTGTTTTGTTTTTTTAATTCCCCAAACATCTCAAAGGCTGCAATCCTATCCACACTTACCTGGAAGTAAACCCCATTGGCTATCATTGTTAAAAGCATATACAGTACATACTAGCCAATTAAAAGTATGGATCTGTAACATTTTCCCAACTGCAAGTCACGTACTATGGTAGCATCAACTCTAATATATTAAAAATAAAATACACTTTGAAATGAATGGGCTTATCAAACACAGTGGGATGGATTTATGACTCATAGACATGTTTGAAAACAGTATTACTCAATATTTACTCATAAGTAAGCCCACTGTGTTCTGTAAGATCTAGGCTGTAATCTACCTTTCTCACCAGAAACAAACATGCATTGAAATGGGTTGCAGGTATTATTTATATTTATTATCATCAAATAAGCCATTCTTTTTCTGTTTAAATTCTGATTATTTATATATACCCTCCTTGAAAAAATTTGCCTAACATTTCACAATAGGTTGCCACTATTTTTTGGTGAGGAGGGTTTTTTGCCTGTTACAGCTATATGATGGACAGAAACGCAACAGGTGTAGATTTTTCACCATTGTGATGCTGATGTCGGGCTATTTTGGCTATGAGCCTATACACACTTCCTTGGGAGTAAGCCCAATTGAACACTATGGAACTTAGAGTAGACATGCAAAGGATTGCACCATTCCTTTGTTACATTCCTGTCCATCACACTTTTGTTCAAGGCACAAGAGCTCTGTGAAGAAAAAAAAAAAAAAAGACAGCCCCATTTCAAAAGGAAGATCCATGGTCTGTTTGGAGAATGTGGCAACTACACTGTAAAGCAGTGTTTCTTAAAACTGTGGGTTGGGACCCACTAGCTGGGTCGCAAACAATTTCAGTTGGGTACCCATTCATTTCTATATGCATTTTATTTTTAATATATTAGACATGATGTTACCTTGGCATGTGACTGCACTTGGGGAAAGGTTACAGATCTGTGCTTTTAACACAGGCTAATGTATGTGCTTTTAATAATGATAATCAATGGAACTTACTCCTGGGTAAATGTGGATAGGATCGCAGCCTTTGGGATGTTTGGGGAATTTTTTTTTTTAACCAGATCAGCAACTATGTGGGAGGGTAGGAAAGTTCTTCTTTATTTTAAATGAATGTTTAAGCTTCTCGTAAACTTGATTTACGATATATGGGAGGGTGTTAAAAATTGGCCTGCTTGATGATGTCATTCCCAGCCAGGACATTACTTCCAGGTTAATGACATCACTTTGTATGGGTCTCGACAGATTGGCATTCTAAAAAGTGGGTCCTGGTGCTAAAACGTTTGAGAGCCACTGCTTTGAAGGCTTCTGTCACTGTCGTGCATTTGTTTTGTACCAGCATATCATTTAAAATCGGGCATTGCTCTCCTATTCCATAGCATCCTTGACAGGGAATTTGAATCCAACCTTTGAATTAAGCACAAAATGGATTCTTTGCTGTGTGACTAATTTCCCAGATAACCTACACTGATTTAACTGAGCAATGGGTTGTGGAGAGAGAAGGAAGAATTACAACGCATCATCTGTTCAGGTCATTCAGTGCTTCACAGGTTTAATCAGGCTTTCTTCATCCTCCATTACACTCATTAGGTCCCGTTAGGCTGGTGCTCAGAGTTGATCTGTATCTTGGTAAAGACTATTGTGGATGATTAACTCTAATTACCAGTAATGGCCCCATCCCTCCTTCGAGAAGTTGGATGCCATCATCATGTGCAGGCATCTGTTCTGCGGTGAACGGGCTCAGTCTATTACCCATGTGCTTAGTCATGTTTGAACCCACAGGTTGCTCTCTGTGTGGGCTCGCTCACCCATCCTCCCCTCTCTGCCACACCCATGTTTAACTCGTGCAAATTGACGACAGTGCATGAAAGACGACAGGCAAGCAAGTGGCCTGGAAAACAACTGTGCAAAAAAGCAGTCAAAAAGTTGGGTAACTTTTATAACTGTTCTGAACACTTACCAAATGTCCTTATTTGCTTCAGGTGCTTGTAGAGAAATGCTGTGCGGTTTAACTATGGCATTATGGCCCCGGGCACAAAGCAGGCAAATTAAATCACTTTTAAATTAATAGGGCCATAATCGCACCGAGGTGAAGCTGTCTTAAATAGTGTTGTACAGAATGTTCTCTAATTTGAATATCAGCTCTGCATATAGCTCTTTCCACTCAGCCAAACAAATTACCAGAAACGTTTCCCATTAAAAATTATTTTAAAGTCATTTGATGACACTTTCTTCCCCTGGAAGTTGCCCCATCTTGTTAGCATGCTTCTTTGACTATAGTACACTGTTCTCAGTCTCACAGCCAGTTCTATGCATGCCTTATGTCATAAGAACACTAGTTCTGGTGGTATAAAATCTTTTATGACTGTTGCAAAATGAAGTCCGGAGAAGCTGGACTGCTGTTGCAAGCAGTAAGCTGCAGTGGTAGCCCACAAGCAGATCCTCCATGTCCCCTGGCACTGGTAAGTCAGTGTGGAGAGTGAGAGGGAGGTAGGGACAGGGCAGAATAAGGGCTGAAAAGGCTATTGGCTACTGTGGCCCTGCTGATATCCTATTCTCCTTCCAGGCCTTGATCTGCCTTCTCAGGTCCACTTGGACTTGCACCAGCAAAAGTATTGGTTCAAGTCTGAATAAACCCATTCCAGTGGTGGAGGCTTACCCCCAGGTAAGGCAACAAATGTTAGCTTATCCAGATGTCCTCTTACCCAGAGGAGAACTCTGAAACTGCACGCCCACACACACACTGGGTGCAACACATGATCCAGTGGCAAGGCTGCATCAAAGTGGAAGAGAAAGGATAAGATTGGGGACTCATTTATTTACATTTAATCAGATTGGTTGTGATGACTCATGTAGTTACATTTATGAATATCCGTGATATTACCACATCAGATGTTTCAGCATTGTATCATTGAGAAAAGTCACATGAGTCACCACAACCAATAGGTTTAAATGACAGTGTTGACAAATGATAGGGAAGAGAAGGACTGAAAATAACATGAATGAGGGTGCTAAAAATGCCAAAAAATTATAAGCACTTTTCAGCATACACAAAAACAAACACAAGACAGGAAGGAAGGACTGGGCTGTTAATCAGACTGTCTTGTGGCTGGTTTGTGCCCAATTGTAATAGCTCTCTTCTAAGAAACATTACGTACTCAAGTGAACAATTTTCCTGCATGTCTCCAGTTTTGTTGATTCCACTCTAGTGAGAGCATCATACTTTTTCAACATTCAAACTTCCCATTGCATAAAGAGCCCCTACAATTAAAAAAAATTTGGTTTGCTGTATTGAGGAAGATCTATATATGCTGAAGAGTTTGTGGTCTGCATACTTTCTCCCTGATGGTCAATCCATTCCCGCACTATTGGGTTAAACATTGGGTAAAAGTGCTGAGTCATACTCCATTAGTTGGCACCTGTTCATAAGGATGCCTCCCTTGCCTCATCATGTCAGGAGGTGTTCTGGGCATTGAACCAAGGTCATACATCTGGATGAGGCAAAATCTCAGGGGATTGCACCAGCTGCCTTTCTTCATGAATCTGTATAATAGGGGGCTCGAGATATAGTTAGGCATCTGGCATTGAATGTGGTCAGCTGCAGTTGGACCATATGCAAACACATCTACGAGAAAGAGGTGCCACTTCTACTTGTAGTAACATAAGAATGCTGCATTGTGCTTTGCCTGTATGAGGGAATTGTTTATACAAGGTAATAAATTCTGGCTTCTATCTGTCTTCCACTGGTCCGTTCCTTGTCTCCATTGCCACAAAGAACCTCTGCCCTTCTGTGTGAAATTTTAGAATCTGGACCAATAAACTGGGGCTTAATTAAAACAAATACAAGACTGTATCAACAGTTACAATTGCTGAATTTGTTTCCAAGTTGAGTTCCTAATTTGTGAATACAATTACATACCAAGCCTCAGGGCTGACATTTTTTCACAATTCAAAATCAGAAATTCCATATTTGAATTTGACATTTGGCTGAGATTTAATGCAATTGAAAGTATCTCTTCAAGACAGTATTACTTTTTCTTTAGTTTCCTTATTACCCCACTCTTCCCCTAAGACACTCAGGGTAATGTACTTGTTTTGGGTTCTTTTCATCCTCAAAATAATCACGTGTGATAGTTTAAGTGGGGTGTAGCTGGCTGGCCCAAGGCCACCAGGCTCCAATTCTATCCACATTTTCCTGGGAGTTGTCCCAGTGAACACAATTGGACATTTCTGAATACACATGCATAGGATTGTGATGTCAGTGAGGATCTGTCACTGAGTAGAGATCCGCAGCCCTAACCCAGCCATTATCTCACACTGGCTCTTAATTAATTACTATTAAATGTCAAGAATCTAGTGCAGTGGTTCTGAAAGTCTTTGTGAGGGAGATGCGAGGGCAATGGTGTGATTCCAAGGATCGCATTGCTAACAAGGGTGGAGGGGGGGGGCTTTTACTTACAGATGGCTGCAGGACATTGCAGGAGGACTAGGGAGCCCTGTGCAGCATTCCTCAGGGCTCCTGATGCTTAGAGTGTTGAAAAAATATGAGCGCAAAGCACTTCCTCATTGCATTTTCAATGTTCTAAGACTCCCCAGGAATGTCTAAGACTCAATGAAGACTCGAGGAAGTGCTAGGGCTTAGGGAGTGCTTTGTGCTCATGTTTTTTAAATGTTCAACATTCTCCTTGGCTCATGCAAAGGCAACTCCTCAGCATTCAGCAGCACCATCAAGATACAGAGCAAACCACTGGGATAGCACTGGTTTTATATACTCTTTTTTTTTTTTGAATGTGTGTCTCATGTTGGGCACACCATTTTTCCTTGGCAAGAATTCAGGTTCCAGAATTCAAGTAGACACCTCAAGTGCAACTATATCTCTGGCAAAAATAGGATGCAGCGCAGTATGTATTACAGGTGCTGCAATGCGCCATGTAACTGCCTGCTCCCCTGGCCAGCATTGCTGTTGCTGCCCAGAATAGCTCTGACAGCGAGTGGGAGAGGCTGGTTACATAGCGCATTGCGGTTCCTGCAAAACGTACTATGCCGCCCCCCTATAGCTATGCTACTGGGCTTGTTTAAGTCATAGGACGCTCCTCCTGAAAGCTTCTTTGACCCTTTGCCCTGCTGTACAGTAGGACTCCATCTTCTTCTAGTGCCGTAGCCTCTTCCTTGTGGCACACCCTTCTCAAACATTCATTTGATGGATGAATCTGTTAGTGAAGACAAACCTGTATACAATATTTACAAATTATAAAAAATTGTTTGATGTTTGTGCTTTGAGGATACTGAAAAATAAGGAAAAATGCAGAAATTACAGTGTAATACTACTATAGCTATCATTCATTGTATTTTTAATGTTTTTTCTTTTTTTTCCACTCACTGTTCTTGTAGTATAACAGGCTCAACGTAGCTTTCAAAGGATACAAGCATGCCCTTCTCTTTCAGCTTGTACCAATTCATTTTTACTCTCACTGGTCAACCAGTTTGATTTTTGTGCCACAACGGTGGCCCCAATTCAAGGCTTTCTGAGATTCTCCCAATTGCTTCCATGCGATGAATCCTAGCTGCTGCTGGGTACAAGATCATGCAAAGGACATAATTTATCCCACCCCTGTTATAACTGGGCTCTCTCAGCTCTCTCATATCTTGAGCTCTCTCATACCTTGAAAATATGAACAGGGTTTGCACATTTTTGGTCATTTGCAGCTAATGAGTTTCTACGTTTCTAGGAGTTTCCATTCCTGGCCATCTGCGCAATGATGTCACTTTCTGCTTAATGATATCACTTCTGGCCCTCAGCAGGAACCATGAACACTAACTTTGGCCCTCTGTATGAAATGAGTTTGCCATCCCTGATCTATATCTAAGGATGTTTATCCCTCCAAAAGCACTGTAGAACAGTGGTTCTCAAAATGGTGGCTGATCCCCCCCCCCAGCTTGTGTAAAGCTCTCCCAGTTCCTTTAAGGGGCAGGAGAAGGGGCGAGGGCAGCGACGCGATCCCCAGGAGATCTCCTTAGATCTTAGGAGCAGTGGCATAGCTAATGATCGTGTAGCCTGGTGCCAAGCTCAAAATGTTGCCCCGGAAGTGATGTCACAACCGGAAGTGACATCACACCCAGGCTTTTTAAAAAGTGAAAATTGGGAGGAACCCACCTCTTCGCCCCAGCAGCTCACCACCCACTTGCTCTGCTGCCTCCCCCCCAATCAGTGGCATAGCTAAGGCATCTATCTGCAGCCTGGGGTCAAAGAAGATTTTGTAGCCTCCCCCCTGCATGACAAAATCAAATTTAATTAAGTAAATAAATAAAAAGTTATTGGTTCCATGCTGTATCATAATAGCATCTCATTGGCACTCAAGTCTCATAGGTCAGTTTGGAGTTACGCAAATCCACTTTTTGTTCCACAAGGCAGTTGTGTTTTCATTTTCTGGTTAATTGGCCATAACTTTTGAGAGAAAACAGATATTCCAGTGCAGTTTGTTTCACTGCATTCTGCATTAAATTATCTTTCCAATGACTTATAATATGATGGTATTATTCATACATACCAAGATTTTCACAATTTTGGTCACTAGTGTCAAGCTCAGCTTGTTGCCCCCCCCCAAAGCTTGATGCCCGGTGTAACTGCTACCCCCTGCACCCCCTTAGCTACACCACTGCTTAGGAGATAGAATTAAACCCACACAGCCTCTGTCCCAAATGACATTCACCTTTGTGAACAGAGCTTCGTTATTGCAAATCATATATGCAGCACAGTATCTGCTGAAGAACTGCTTGCTTGTGATTCGGTTCTACGTAGTCTTATGGCACAATCCTACAGGCCGCTCAGGAAAGTAGAAATTGCCTTCCACTGCAGTAAATGCGATGGCACCACCACAAATGGCACATTGATGTTGATTGATTTTGAGCTACTGACGGAACCAGTCAGCAGCTCCATATATCCACTACTGAGAGGGCTGGCCCCCACTGGCCCAGGTAAATTGGTGGAGGGGGTGGTTTGTGGGTGTTTGGGGGCAGGGATGGGGAGGGCAGGGACTGGACTGGAAGGGGTGAAACATGCACAAATGCTTGTTCCATAGTTCTTAGAACTGGAATACTTTACTGAGAAGCCCATTTTGTCTAGGAAGCTAAGCAGGGTCAGGCCTGGTTGGTACTTGGATGGGAGACCGCCTGGGAATACCGGGTGCTGTAGGCTTATACCATAGTCTTTTGAGACTGAAGGTTGCCAACCATCCTATCCCAATTTTCCAACTCACCCCACCCTGTCCCCTTAGCCTCCTCAAACGCAGGCCAACTACACAGGTCTGAGAAGACCCATAGACAGCCAGAAGGCCTACCCAGCGGTAAGTTAAAAAGTTCTTTCCTCTGGGTGGCCTTCTGCTTTCCATCACCACCATTAGACACAGCGCATGTTCTGCCAGTGCAGCTGCATCATGTGCAATGGTTGGGGGTGGGTTTGGGCTGCAAGTAGTGTGTACAGTTCTGATGACATGGAACCACACTATTTCACTATATCTCCTTGTGCCAGTGCCATATTCCTCAACTTGCTGCTCACGTATTAATATGGGAGCAATTCTGTGCACCCTCAAGAACGGTGTTTTGCTCACAGATCTGCTGGTGCTTTCAAGTTGAATAAATCGATCTGTACTTTCTACCTTACGCAACAATATCCAGCGGTGTGTGCTATCCAGCAATGTTCCAGCAAAGAGCAGAGCCCTACAGAACAGCAAAATAAATATGTACTGTAGAAAGCCGCTGCTTACTTTTGTGTAATGTGCTTCTCTGATTCTCCTTTTCCCCAGTCTCTTTTTCTTCACATCAGTGTTTCAAAGAGATAGTGTGATATAGTTTATAAGACTGAATAGTTACCAAGATTAAGAGATGCCTATTTTGCTTCAGAATGAAGTCACCTATTTCTACTGGGGGAAAAAAAGAGAACACAAAGAGGAAAAGGCCAAAGAGCAATTGTAGTGGCTTAGGGCCCAATTCTATCCAATTTTCCAGTGCAGGTGCAGTAGTGCCAGTGGTGTGTGTGCTACATCCTGTGGTGGAGGGGCAGACACTGAGACCTTCTTAAGGTATGGGAACATTTGTGCCCTTTCCACAGGGCTGCATTGTGAACATAAGAACAGCCCCACTGGATCAGGCCATAGGCCCATCTAGTCCAGCTTCCTGTATCCCAGTGTATTGTGGATACACTGGAACTGGAAAGTTGATTAGGATTGGGTCCTCAGTTTCCTATCTAAACAGTAATGATTAGGTCTTGTTCTCAAGGGTCTTTAGATTACAAGCCGGGAAGGGTATGTTCAACCTCCTGGTTTTAGAAGTAGATGACCTCAGAATGCCAGGTGAAAGAAAGTAGCAACAGGATGCAGGTCTCTTGTAGTCTTGTGTGCTCCCTGAGGCATCTGGTGGGCCATTGTGAGATACGGGAAGCTGAACTAGATGGGCCTTTGGCCTGATCCTGCAGGGCTTATGTTCTTTTGAACTGCGGGTTCTCATCAGGTCTGGCAACCTCATCATGTGTCTGCTTCCCGTGTGCACAGAACTCCTCAGAATTCCACTGCAGGGCCTCAAAAAGACTACAAGCTACACAGGGTGGGTTGTGCGATGCAGGGCCCAATCCTATCCAACTTTCCAACGCTGATGCAGCCACAGTGCTGTGCCAAGATAAGGGAACAAACATTCCCTTGCCTTGAGAAGGCCTCCATGATGCCCCCTCCCATGCAGGATGCAGCTCATACCCCATTGGCATGGCTGCATCAGTGCTGAAAAGTGGGATAGGATTGTCCCCTCAGATCATTTTCTCCTACACAACTAGTAGTGAGGGTATAAAGTTGCCTATGCACTAAGAAGAGGCACTGATAGTACACGTTTATTTGACACATCTCCATTTTTATCCACATCTTCTGTCTTACTAGAAGAAGAACTAGAACTTTTTTTCCTGTTCCAGAGTGATTGACAGTGGAATATTCTGGCTTCTCGCGGCAAAGGCAAACCACAGACCTAGACACAGCACAGACTGTACATCCTTCATGTCTGCCAATAGACCGTTTCTTGCGAAATGCTACCAAGGAGCTATGAATTCTGGAATAACATTTTCTTGGATATTTCTTTTTAGAATATCAAAAGCATTTATTTTTACCACTTAAATGAATAACATGCAGAACATACGCACTGAAATCAACAGGACTTAAGCATGATTAGCTGCTGCTCAATTGGGACCAAGTTCTGCCAGCCACAATAAATTTTTTCCCAGGTTTCTTCTTGATTTTCAAGACAACCTGGCTGCCTAGTGTCACTACTGAAGTTAGAAATGAAAACTTGTTTCTTCTTGGAAGAATATGACTCATAGCTGTACCATATTTGTCGAGTTCAATCTAAAACCAAGGCCCAGCAGTGAAATTTTGGGGTCTATGTCAAAGCAAAAATTTTATAAGCTATTACTGGTTATAGCCTCTTGTGGATGGAGTTGTGCTCCTCTTGAAAGACCAGGTTCAGAGTCTGGGTGTGCTTTGGGCCCTGGGTTTGATCCTAGAGAACCAGGCTTCAGCTGTGCCCAGTAGCATATTTGCCCACATGGTTCCTTTTCTGAGAAAGCCGATGTAGCCACAGTGATCCACACCCTAGTCACATCTTATCTGGAGCACTATAATGCAATGAACTTGGTGTTGCCCTTGGAAACAGTCCAGAAGCTTCACCTGGTTCAGTATGTGGAAGCCTGGGCCCTTTCTGGGGCTTGTTGATCTGACCACATAACTTCAGTGTTTTTCCATTTGCATTTGTTACGGATGTGTTTCTTTTTGAAACACAGCATGGCTCGGGACCTGTACACTTGAAGGACAACCTTCTCACATGTGAATCTGTCCACCCACTGCATTCCTCATTGGTGGCCCTGCTTTGGGTCCATCTGCCAGTATCAGTGGATTTTGGTATCTGTGATGGGGGGTGGAATGGAACCACCATGGAAGTCAGGACTGTATGCTGAACCAGAGCAAAAACAAACAAGCAAACACCACATCAGAAGGTCATTTGCCATTGCCAACTATTATTAATTGTGTTTTCAGGATCACCTCACATATTATAGAACTATTTATTTATTTTTCACATTGGTATACCATGCTTCCTCCAAGGAGCTCAGGGTGGTGTACATGATTACTTCCCTCCTTTTGTTCTCACAACAACCCTGTGAGGTAGCTGAAGCTGAGAGTTAGGGACTGGCCCAAGGTCATCCAAGAAGCTTCATGGGTGAGCAGGGATCTGAACCTGGATCTTCCACATTGAACTTCAACACTGCAACGTCTATGTCTTACAGATCAGATAAGGTTCATCCTTGGTCCCCTGAATATTCATAAACCAAAGAACCCACAAAAAATAGTCTAACCCCAGTCACTGGTCAAAGAACAAGCAATTGCTGGGACTTTCCTTCCTTTCACCATGCTCAAAATAACTCTGTTCGGATCATTTTGCTCCAGCTACAAGGAGAAGGCCACCCTGGCCAGAGAATGAAGATTTATTAGGTAGCTGAACCACCTCCAACCCAGCAAGATGACCGGAATAGTTAGATGCTAACAACTCACCTCTTTCTCTAGTACAGTCAAATGAATCTCATTTCCCTTTCCGCATAGGTTGTATCTTTTATGAAAGACATAGGAGGCAGGGCCTGTGTCTTGTTTTGATTTAGGGCCTAATTAATAAGGGCTCTCAAGAAATAATAAATAGCATGAACAGGATAGAATCCTCTCTCCACAGGCAGAAGCAGTTCTTTGAATTGTGACCTATAAAATTAAGAATTTACAATGACTCATACTGATATTTGTGTTTTGCAAATATCAAATATATTTATCAAGTATATTGATATTTGTGTTTTGCAATAGTGGAACTGTTACCCTGCACATGCCTGATTTCAAAAGCTAGGCAGGGTCAGGCCTGGTTAGTGCTTAGATGGGAGACCGCCTGGGAATACTGGGTGCTATAGGCTTATACAATAGTCTTTTGAGACTGAAGGTTGCCAACCAATACAATATCTGTGGCCAAATTCATAAAGGACAAAGCACTTGGAAGTGTAGAAACCACCTAGCCTCTCCATACATGACTCAGTTCAACTGTAGGCTTAAGCAAACTTCCCCTTTGCCCGCTAAAAACCTGATTTGCTTGTTCACAAGTGTAATGCCTCTGGCTCCATTCCAAACAAGTGCCAAATAAATGAGATTTAAAGCACTTCTGAAATATCATTTCATAATTCATAAACTGCCACTTCATTGGGTTACCGCTGCATTATACAGCTCTCTTAATGAACACACAATAAAAATGGGGAAGCCCAGTTTGACTCCTACAGTAATCTCAACACAAACAAGGGAGCAAACTCCGTAGGCCAATAAAATATACTAAAGCGGCAGAACAGTTTGCAAGACAGGAAAAAGCCTGGAAGCACTTCATTTGCTTAATCCTTGTTAGGGCTCCTGGATGCATAAATGCAAGATGGGAAGTAGCAGTAATTTTTTTTTTTTTACAGTGGCTTCATTATGTGACCTTCCAATAGCAAAATTTCTATATTACTCAGACGGCTCTCTTGGGTAATAAAGCAGCTTATATATATATGCGTGTGTGTGTGTGTGTGTGTGTGTGTGTGTGTGTGTGTTGTATGTGTTAATATAAATGTTAATATAAATGTACACGTAATATGCATGTTAATATGAATAAATAAACAATTGCACATAGTTTCTAGCCAAATTAGCCCCTTGGAAACAGTTCCTCATGACTTTCCCCTACATATGATCTTAGAGGGCAATTCTTGAATGTTCATTCACATAGTTAACGTGGTCCACAAATGCCAACCTGGAATTAATTTCCCACATATTGTTTCAAAGTTGCCCTCTTCATGTCCTGTTTTGCACTATATCAAGCATTTCTTGATTTGTTTGGGAAAAGTGGATTTTCTTTTTAAAATGCCAAGTGAGCACAAATACCTGTTAGTTTATAGGGGAGGAAAAGTATCACACTAATGCAAAGAGCCCTGGAGGGGGGATAAATAATAAAACTAGTTGCAAACAATAATTTAGTTATTGTCTTTCTGCAAGATGGTCGGTATAAATTTCAGATCTGAGCAGCTCTACCTGCCTGTATTCTGCAAGGTCTGTGATTTCCATTTCTCCTACAAACAGCAAAGGAAAGAAAATAGGTTCTGGAAACAAATGGGCAGTAGACAGAGCCATTCTGCAAGCAAGTGCTGCCATCTAGTGGCCAAGGAATTCTTCTCCGCAGTCCACAATAGAAGCTGAGAGTGAGACTTTGAGTCTGATGAAGTGTAGTGCACAAAAGGTTCTATGCTGCAATGCACATGTTCATCCTTAAGACGCAACAAGACTTTTTGTTGTTTTGAACTTGGAAGTAAGTCTCATTGACCAGGTCAACTTACTTCCCAAAAATTTGTGTACAAGAAGAAGGGGGTCTTTTTCTTTGAAAAATATCGAGTTGAGAGAGTGTACTGTAGCTACAGCGTTTTACAAGCAAAGCAGCTAAGATAGTATGGAAATGCGTTTTCAAACCGGGGTGTGTGTGCGAATGAATTTTCAAAGCATCTCACACAACAGCACGCATTCTTGTTAACAAAGACATGCATCTTTATGTATAGAGACCGAGCATTCAGAAAATGGGGACTGAAAATAGTGTATTCCAAGTGTATGCCCAGAAGTACAGACCAACTTTTAAGGAAACAGGTTCAGTCTATCTCTCAAATTCTACAGGATTACAAATTTTAAAAAACAAACTGTAAAACCCTGAATAACTGTGTTGTCCGGTTTAAGGCAATTTCTCTAAATTTAAGCCACTGACCCAACATCTTGGACATTGTAAGAAAATTTATTTTCTCTTTTTTTGTCCTCATTTGGAATAGGTGGGTGTTCCTATATTCAGCTGTTATTCAATTGCAGATGCAGCCACACCGCAAACCAGACTCTCAAATGTGAGGGGAGAATGTCTTCTCAAAATATTTACTCTTTTGACTCCTATTACATAGATGGTTTGCTTTTAATCGTCAGGAACCCTTCTAGACTAATCATATTTACTGCACAATCCACTTTCCAGTTCAGTAAAAGCGCTTGAATTAAGCAGCAGAGTTAAACAGCCTTTGGTCTAAGTACTTCAGCTTGTGTTGGGCTGTGTCATCTTTGTCCCTTTGCCACCCTCCAGCAACTCCCTTCCAAAGCAAGCTTACTTGGAAGTAAGTTCCATTCCAATCTCCACCACTGTCAACATATATGTCATAAGGACAACTGTGCAACAGATTACATGCCGTCAAAGGAATATTTGAGTCTTCTGATAAGTCTAGATGCTAATAATTGTTGTGCTGTGGTTGCATTTCATTGGTAGCAACAAAAATAGGAAAAGGACTTTAGAAAGCATATTCTGATGATCCAGGTAACATTAAGCATTTGGATACTCCACTGAGTTCAATGGAAAAGTTAAGCATATGCTAAAATCAATGTGCCCATGAGGCTTTAATTTCAGATAAATGATATTTATTAATGTAAATATTCAATCATATACTCTCTCTGCGTGTTTATTTTTACTCATAAATTCATCCCACTCTGTTCAATAAGTCTTAGGCCACGTAAGTATGTAGAGGAGTGGTTCGCAAACTTTTAGCACAGGGACCCACTTTTTAGAATGATAATCTGTCAGGACCCACCGGAAGTGATATCATGACCAGAAGTGACATCATCAAGCAGGAAAATTTTTAACAATCCTAGACTGAAATTCTACCCACACTTACCCAGGAGTAAGTCCCATTTACTATCATCGTTAAAAGTGTATACATAGTAACCTGTTAAAAGTATAGATGTGTAACATTTCCCCAAATGCAGTCACATTCCACAGTAACATCAAGTCTATTATATTAAAAATAAAATATTGAAATGAATGGAGACCCACCTGAAATTGGCTTGCAACCCACCTAGTGGGTCCCAACCCACAGTTTGAGAAATACTGATGTAGAGGATTTCAGTCTTAGCCCTTTTAGAGTATTTTTAGGCTGCAATCCTCTGCACACTTACCTGAGAGTAAACTCTTTTCCACTCAATGGGATTTACTTCTGAGTAAACGTGCACAGGTTTGCATGTTCCAAACTCTTCAAATATGTTTGTATATGTAGCGGTCATAGCAACAATTCTGTAAGCTTTTGTAATCTCCTTGCAGTGTGTGCAGGACTAGTGCCGAACTGGGGAGCCTTTTGTTACTTTTTGAACACTATACCCAGGATGGCAACAGGAAACAGCCAAGTGTATTTTATTATCCAATCCACATGAAATGAATATAGCAGAGCATATGCAGTGAGATACCGAATGTCTTCTGGTTTTCTTTTTCAATTTGTATTAGTAGCTTTTGAAATGCG
This sequence comes from Tiliqua scincoides, assembly GCF_035046505.1. Classification (NCBI taxonomy): domain Eukaryota; kingdom Metazoa; phylum Chordata; class Lepidosauria; order Squamata; family Scincidae; genus Tiliqua; species Tiliqua scincoides. The sequence continues at coordinate 25,555,196 of NC_089826.1, forward strand.
GTTTTTCACAGGTACAAATGCCATTTCACAAGGAAAACATTGGGGTGCCTCTAGAACACCATCAAGTACTCCAAAATCTGAAGTGACACGATCTAGAGCCTGCTATACTGAGAACCCTCTCCTGGGTCTTTTAATAATTGTGGAAAGCCTGAATTCAAAGTTCTCGTCGCTGATCCACATAAAGAAAAAGTCTGCTAAAATCCTTTTCAGGCAGGTCTCTTTATGAGAACTACAAGGAGGATTTTGGGCTCAGCATGTAAAATAAAACAGAATCATGTTCCTGTTGTGAACCCAGAGGTGAAATTTTTCATCTCGTCAATGGAAGGTCTCGTTGCAAAGAAAAGAATAATGTTTTTTAACAAATCTGAAGATGGGTGGTTAAAATCTATGCAAAGCAAACCAGGTTTTTTTTATTATTTAATTTAAAATATTTTGCTCTCACTTTGTTCAATGACAATGAAGTAGATTTTACTTATTCTGCTCATTGTGAAGCATTTGGGGGGGGGGGGAGGAAAAAGCCCAGAACTTTTTACTGGCTTTTCTTCTGTATGTGCCGGGAAAGAGATGCATGACAAGAGCAACGGAAGGTCACAGCTGATGATTTCTGATGGAAAAGAGGCTGCACATAGTGGAGGTAAGTGAGAGGGCAGCAAAGGGGAATGGATGGAATGAGTCAGCATGACACAGATGTCCAAGTCAAAACCACAGTCAGGTCTTCCACTCCATGATTGTGTGTCTCTTTAAAGCACAATCCAGACAGACTCGGCCTCTCTATAAATCTTTCTCTTCTTTCCTTTTCTAGTTGGGTATTGTTGGCCCTAAGCCACCTGATTTGTCTATGATTTATTAACTGCTATGCATTATATATGAGATTCAGGTTTACCAAAGAGTTATCCTTACAGCCACGATTGCATACAAATCAGCTACTGTTAGGGAGGTTTATTGCATCAGTGTGATGTTGCCAGGAGTTTGGTCAGGTAGTGTGAGCATTTCTGAATTGGCAAAAAAAACAGACCAGGCACGGTGGAGGGGGGGGGGGAAGAGATCTTCATATGGGTTTCATATGACTTGCAGCCGCTTGTGGCATGGTTCTTTTTAACAAAGGAATTAGATTGAGATGGATGGCAGTAAAATAATAAGCCAGAGGACTGCAAAAGCCTTGGATTCACAAACCTGCAGACGAGGCTGACATTTATATGTCTTCATGCAGACAATGTTAAAAGCCCTGCCTTTCATAGAAAACAGGGGGAATCAGGAAAGAGGAAGTGACTTCCCTCTTCCTTCTTTTTGTTTTCTGAATAACTGAGATGTTGGCTGTAGGCTCCCTGGGGCAGAGACTGACAGCCCAATCTTATGCATTACTCAGAAGAAAGTTCCATTAAAGTTGATGGGGCCTACTCCCAGGAAAGTATGGACAGGATTGGGCTGTTAGCCTTTTTGTCTATGTTAACCTGTAATGTACTATGTTTATCAGTGGTGCTATATGAATAGCACTAACAATATTTATAATGCCTTTATGCATACAGGCAAAAGGCTAGGAGTAAGGCTTTCACAATATCTCAATGCACAAAAGGCAAAGAAATGTAGCATGTTATATGCCAGATCCTACTAGCCTTACTCCAACACGTGTATGTCCTGCTAACTGTTACACCAGTGTTGCTTGCCTTTGATTGTGCTATTTGTTTGTAAGTGTTTCAGTAATAATTGTTGTCAGCTTTGGTTTGGCATCAGCACTGCCTGATGGCAGTAGTGCCTCTTCTTCCACATGGAACTAGCTGTCTTTGAAGAAAGCAAGCTACCTATTTTGTTTTTGACCGCAAGCCTCATAATATCTCTCCCCTTGATTTCAAGAGCTAACCATTCTGATCAGGGGAACACTGTAGACTCAGGTGAAAAATTTGAAAAAACAAACTATGCACAAGAAGTCTCAACTAACTTTAAATATAATGAAAAGATTAAACTGGATCCTATTTGTGTGTGTGTGTGTGTGTGTGTGTGTGTGTGTGTGTGCAGGTTGGAGTAGGAATTCCTGCTGGGATGGACAAGGGGCTGATGGGAGGTCAAAGGTAAAGTCTGTTCACATCTGAAATATTGCCATGCTATTCAAGCCCCAAGCTGAGCTCTCTGTTTCCGAGTGGCATCTGTTCGGAAGTGTTTCTGAAGAAAGGACTTATTGTTGAGTGAAAGCATTTTGCCCTAAGCAGAGCTTGCTAACTATTACCTATTTTCTTTCCCTGCCAAAAGTATTCCAGCTTTGTATGGCTTCACAGGCAGCAATGCTAACTTCCAATGTTCATGGTGTTTCACTCTCCATTGACACCAGTGGAACCTGAAAAGGCTTCGTGTTAGTTGCTTGATGCCCGCTCCTTGTATTCCTTATGGAACTTGTCAGCTGACGGAGAGTCACAGACCAGTGCCTCTTATACTGCACATAAGTGACCATACATACATAGCTGTAGGTTCCGAGTTCTCCTTAAAACCTATAAACATGGATTCAGTTTTTATCATACCGAGCAATTATTTGCACAATTCCTACATATGCCAGGATCTTTACAACAATCCTGTCATATAGGCCAGATGAATTATCCCCAAATTACAGCTTGGGAGCTAGAGCTAGAGCTGGTTGCTGGCTCAAGGTGAATGATCAGTGAGCCCAATAGCAGGGTTTACACTGGAAATTTGCATTGAGATTTGCGCTCACCATGCATGCTCTATTTTAACAGATACACAACACTAGCTTTCTGTATCAGAAGGGTTTTAAGACATACAAACCCTTAAAAAAAATCCTTTAAAAACATTTTAAATATACTGTATTTATTCATTCTCTGTTGTATTCTACGTGGGGGGGGGGAGGAAGTATCTGACTTGGGGGAAATGGAATCAGTATGGGGGGGGGAGGGTGAATGCACCGAACAAGAAACTATTGCCATTCATGATTCATGATATTATTTCTTGGAAATATGCCAATAAGTGTTTTCCTCCTGGCTGGGGGGTGGGGGGGAAGAAGCATTTGTGGAAGGTCCAATCCAGACTCTCTCTCTCTCTCTCTAACATACAGAGAGAGAGAGAGAGAGAGAGAGAGAGAGAGAGAGAGAGAGAGCTCTTACTTGGGGGAAAAAAAAGAAGCATGCAAGGGTAATTGCATGTTTGTCTTAATGTGTACTTTGGCCCCGAAAAAATTGGTCCCAAGACAGCTAGGAAGAATTAAGATTGTTTATTTTTTTATACTGCCTTTCACTAAAAGCTTCAAAGTCGTTAACAATAAAACATAAAAACAAAGAAACAAGTAAAACAATTTAAAAGCAAATTAATAAAACTAGGGTGACAGCAAAATAAACTCAAACACAAATGCAAACTATTCCCAAGCCACCTTCTTGATGCCTCCCAAGCAAAACAAGTGGCTTTAAATGTCTTTTTTAAAAAATTAACAGTGGGAGAACATCACAAACCCCCTAAGGCAGAAAGTGCTGCATGGGTGGGGTGGGGTGGGCTTTTAGTCCTTGATCTGCATGCAGGTTGAGCCTCAGTCAGTGATGGCAAAGGGAAAAGGTCTCAACAGATAGAATTCTGCTATAGTAATTTCTACAACTGATTTTTTGTTTTGTTTGGTTTTTTTTGGCAAAAAGTTAATTATGTGTCAGTCCCATTGAAACCAATAGCCACCTGTATATACTGTACAGTCTTATTTTTCCAATGGACAATCAGGTGGATGAGTTTGAGATGTATTAGTTCATATATATATTTTACCTTCACCCCCTACTGGTGTGGTCCCCTGTACTTCCCAGAAGTACCTGCTTGTCACTTTCTGTGTAATATACAACATCCTAGAAGCTTCAGAATACTACCAAGAATACTACCATCATTCATTTTTAGCTAAACTGCATGAAGTTACACAAAGATGTGTCAAGGAAAAAAAAAGGGGGGGGATATGGGACTGGTGATTGACTTTATACGAAGAAATTCTATTGTTGTCCAATGTTTACCCCAGTCTTTTTCCACTGACATTTATGGAACTTCACAAAAGCTTTCTGTGTCCTTGGCAAACCAGACGCTCCAGTCCGTGGATAAGACCTAATTAAACTAAGTGCTACCTGTAGCAAGGACACTTAGCAGCCCGACAAATTCAAATAACCAAAACAAGGCATCGTTTTCCAGCATTCAGCTCCATCCTCAATAACAACATACTGTGGATAGATTGTGCTGCACGTGTGTGTTTTAAAGAGACGCTTGCTTTGTGCAAAGGAGCTCAAATGAAACGGAATTGCTCCCTGTTTAGGTAGAGCAAATATTCCTTTGCATGCTTAATTTTCTTTGTTTCTTTTTCATGTTTTCCTGTTGACATTGTCTCCTAATTAATCAGAGAATTAGCAAAGATTAATAGGAATGTGCAATAAAATAAATATGAATAATTTAGCAGTGAAAGGGGACAACATTATTAGCAGTTGGGACAGCTTGCAGCCCTTCCTGCCCTAATTTCTCATTCTGTCGCAGTCGGCAAGTTCTGATCATTAATATTGGCATTTAAAATTGCATGGGGAAAAAAGCCATAATCTATGGCAATTGTCTGCTTCAACGGGGGGGGGGGGAGGGACTAAAATGTTGGTAGGTAGTATCAGATATCATTCTCAAATGTAAGGACTCACTTATTGGCAAATTAACCTCCTAGGTAATGTCAATGTTTAGAAGTCTGTTTTGTTAAATAGAGCATGAATGGAAGCTCTTAGAAAATTATTTGAATTATATATATAATTTCAATTACCTACTTGAAATGAAGGGGTTGAGTTTAAAATCCCTTGCTTGCTATATAAGAGCATAATTCACGCATACCGTTAGGAGCACACATTTGTTATGTTCTAGGAGTAGTGAGGCCATGGTTAAAGACAAATGAGACCATTTTGGCAATATGATTATGCGATTGTATTATTAACACTTGATCTGATCTATGACGATGATCTCTGGCCATATTGACACGAGAGAGGTTACTACGTAGCAACTGTTCAATACCTTCCTTTGGATTTCTCTGATAGACCACTTAACTATCTCAGCTTTCCCAGTGATCATCTCATTTATCTAGGATTATTGCACTGAATTTACTGTTTGGTTTTCTTCCAGAACTGAAATGTCAAGTCCAGTGTCATGTATGCAGTAGCTTTGTGCCGTGAGAGCTCAACAGATCCACCAAAAGCTGCTAGCAGTTGATCTTTGGATAGAGCTAGAAATAAATAAATCCTCTTTAGCAGATCAATATTCATCCCATTTAATGCTTGAAGTGAAACTTGTGGATTTGTGGTGGTAATGCTGATGTACAGCTAATCGTTGAAAATGGGCATTAGGGCTTTTTATAGCATGGCAACATATTGTCAGGCAGGAAGGGAGGCAAGGACTGTGTACAGCTCTGTGTGTGAGCGTGTTCGCATGTACACCCTGAGCAATAATTGTATTGATGTGTGCTTGATTTGGTAATCCATGCAGAATAGCTCATGACATAGTAATGCTGTACTGTAGCCTACAGGGATGTAACGTGGGTTATTGATGTTCATTCTTGACATGCATTAGGAATCAGGATGCAATACAAATCAGCCATTTCCTTTCTTTTTTTTTTTTTTCAAGATATGAGCATTTATTTCAATTTTTTTTTTTTCCAAAACCCCATTTCTTAAACCAATGAAGCACAGGACCTAGTCATCTTTAATCCTGACAACCCAGACACATCAAATTTCATTTTTATATTAGGGATGGGCAAGCTGGGTTTCTTTTGCTTTGAATTGACTTAGAAATGATGGTTAAAAAAAAAAAAGAAAGATGTCTTGGGACAAATCTGGATCGTTTACTTTTCAAAATTTAGTAAATATTTAAGTCATCAGTCCCTCATCTTTCAAACACCTTGCCTGCCAATCATATCCCCTCCCATTTCCCTTACTCGCTGGTCCCTGGAGCAGTGCTGGAGCAGGTGCCAGAAGCAGACTGATGAGGAGGTTTTTCCTCTTTTCTTCTCCCCCCCCCCCCCAAATTGTTTCCCTGGTGCACTGCAAAGTGGCAGAAACCAGAATTAGCTTCAGCAATGATGCAGTGGCTGAAACAGCACTGGCAGTAGGTTGCTAGGACCTGGTGGAAAAGCCCTGCGCTGGGCTCATCTCCCCTTCACACACCCCCACTGGCAATTTGGTGTTACTACCTGTCCCTCTAAGGCGTCCAAGGAACGGAAGTCAAAGGGGCGGGGGGGGGGGGAGGGAGAGAGAGAGACCCAAAGAACACCCAATGGAAGAAAATTTCAGAGGGCCAAAGAGCAAACTTCTCCATTGAGGAGGACTTTTCAAGCCTCTCAAGTTTTTCTCTGAGCCCAAATGTTGCACCATCTGCCAGCATCTCTACATAGTACCTAACAGTATCAATATCACAGTATCAATTCAGCACAAAGTGGGCATGAGGCAGAAGCAGCAGCCACGCCCCACCTGTGATCAAAGAACTATCCAAACTCATACCATGAATGTCAACTGACTTGCAGCCCAATCCTGGGCTTCCCAGCACCCAGGGCTGCAGCAGCACTGAAATGACCACCGCTGCATCCTATGGGGCTGGGAATCCGTGCCAGGGCTGCTTGAGATAGGGAGCTTACCCTCCCTTACCCCGTGTAAAGGCCAGGCGGCCCCAATGGGTCTCCTCTATACCCGCTATTGATTGGGAGCAGATTCGAGGAGACCAGTGTCAAGTCTCCTGGGCTGGGAGGGTGGTTAGGATATGGCAGCAAGGCCTGCTGCCATCTCTGCCCCCCTCACACCCTGCTGCCTCCCTTCCATGCCTTCCACATACCCTCATCCCACCCTGGAATGCTTCACCTTCCACCCAGACTTACCTGTCTACCACCTGGCGCTTGTCCAGAGCTCCAAGCAGTGGTCCTCTGCCCAGCAGTGGATCAGTGTGGGCCCTTTCTTGTAGCTTGGCTAATGCTTGCCTCACTGCACACTCCTTGTCCTTCAAGCCCCCTTGGAAAGGTGGTCCTTGATCCCTCTTGTTCAGTGTTTCAGTGGCTGTCTTTTTTTGCTATGTGGGAAAACTCCAAGGAATATTTGTCTCTGGCCTACCTTACAGGATTGTGCAATGGAGTTGACACTGTCACTTTCAGGGTCCATATATATGCTCTGTCATTTTGTTAAGGTGCGTTGCTAATACAGACATTTCAGTGAAGTCCTTGTTTTCTTCTAAGGCAGGGATGTCAAACACATTTCATCTAGAGGGCCATCATTAGCATTCACGGTGCCTGCTAAGGGCCAGAAGTGACATCATTAAGCAGAAAGTGACATCATTAAGTAGATGATGGCCAGAAATAATAATAATAATAATAATAATAATAATAATAATAATAATAATAATAATAATAATAATAATAATAATAATAATAACTTTATTTTTATCCCACCTTTCTCCCCAAAGGGACTCAAGGCGGCTTACAACATATAAAAACAGAATTTAAAAACAAATAAAAACATATTAAATACTGTTAATAATAATAATAATAATAATAATAATAATAATAATATTAACACATCATAAAAAAAAACAGCAGTCAGAGTAAAAAAATAGGTAAAAAGAGCATAGAGCAGCAGCAAGTCATAAAAGAAACAGGCCTGTAAAAATATTAAAAGATGTTAAAAAGATGTTAAAAGGCCGAGAACTCAGAAGGCCTGTTTAAACAGAAGGGTCTTCAGGCCTCGCTGAAAGGTCTCAAGAGAGGGAGCCATTCTTAAGTCAGGGGGAAGGGAGTTCCATAGCATTGGTGCCACTACTGAGAAGGCCCTATTTCTTGCAGCCGCCCCACGTACCTCTCTAGGCGGCGGCACTTGTAAAAAGGCCTTCTCTGATGACCTAAGAGGACGAGCCGGATTGTACGGGAGCAGGCGATCTCTAAGATACCCTGGTCCAGAGCAGTATAGGGCTTTAAAGGTCAATACCAGCACCTTGAATTGGGCCCTTTGTTCTTTGTTCATAAGCACTTTGTTCTTACACAGAAACTTATTATCTCAGAATGACAGAAGAGAAAATCTTGTTCATATTTTCAAGATACAGCCCAATTATCAAGCTGGGGAAGCCCAATTATAAATTGCTTCCAGGGGCCACATTCATTTGACACGCTTGTTCTAAGGCAACAGTTGGTTTCTTTTGTTATGGTCTACCTCTTCTGTAGTCTTTGAAGAAAATTCTTCTAGAATTATGCAGTTTTTTTTTTACTGGGGCCAAGTTTTACAGAGAACAATGAGAAAGACAGAGTGAATTGAGTATATCTATAGAAGAAAATGAAGGTCAAAAAATATTCTGCCTTTCAGGAAACAAAGACAAAAGAGATGATGGAAAGGAACCAAAAATGGCAGGCATGTGAAAATAACTTGTTTTGTTTCAGTAGATGTCCCGAGAATCTGGATTTGTAAAAACCCACTAACAATATGAACATGTCTACGTACAATCTATGGGGCTAATAAATGCAAATGATGTTTCATGCAGCCTAAATGCAATATTTTGGGAGCGTTTCCCTTGCCAAATATTCTTCTAGAAAATAATATCTTATTTGACTTTGCTTCCACTTTGTAAGTATAGAATAAAAGCCATTAAGATGTCGCCCAACTTGTTTGCGAGTTGGAGTAGCGTGGTGGTGGGAGGGGGGGGAGACCCTTCTAAGATATTGCTTAAAGAAAGCTCTGAGCAGATGGTCAAATGGAATTCAACTCTGGTATCTGTCTTCTGTGCTAAAATATATTGTTGAAGTCAGGAAAGAAAACACATACACAAATCATTTGAAGTAATGTATGCAGCAGGCTGTGCAACCAAGAAAACGCTGGGGGGGGGGAGGGAGAGAGAGAGAGAGAGAGAGAGAGAGAGAGAGAGAGAGAGAGAGAGGAAACACTATGTAGAATATCTTTCTGGTTTGACTATGGAAATTCTTCAGACCCTTCTCATTACTTTGGAAAGTTGGAGTTCCCCACTATTAAGGGCTCAGACCTGATCAAGAAAAGGTTCCATATATACTGTGCTATGTGTGTTGAAGCCAAAGAATGACTGGGGTTTTCTCTTCCCCTTCCCCCCAAAGAGCCTTTGAAGTTTAACCTACATTGAAAATGTTTGGTATTCTGGAAAAAAAAAAAGATGGCGGTCTGCTGAATTCTTGTTTTGTTTTTCCTTCTGTGTCTTCAGAGCGCACAGGCGGGTTCAGACAGGAAGTAAAGCTTGAAAGGCTAGGGCAAATCCAGTGGGATTAACTACAGCAGAGGGCCTCTGTGTGCTCCTGTCTTAGAGACAGACTGTGGAAGGGAAAGGCACATATTCATGTTGCTGTCCAGGTCCTAACACTAAGCAAACCCCATAGACAATCAGAGAGTTGGCTGGATCCATGATCATACTGACACACTGATTCTTTTCTCTGAAGAACAAAATGCCACTAAATCAGTTGGCTTCATTTCCCTATAATGTGTTTAGCTTTCTGGTGTTTTATCAGCCCATATAGATCTTTCTCAGTCAATCTGGACTGAATTACCATGTGCTGAACTGGCCATTTCATTGAGTCAACAGTTGCCAAGATTACTGGTCTATCCCTATGGAGGGATATTGTCAGAATCCAGTCAGCTTCATGGGAGGTTCAAGAGACAACAACTTCTGTCTGGAGCTCAAACTATCAAGGCTGGAACCCATTGGTTAATGGGAACAACTCAGTGGATTAAGGACCAATTCACACATTAAGAGCCCAATCCTATTCCCAGTCAGCCCAGAGCATGTGCTGTGTGATATGGCCTGGCAAGAGACCAGACAGCTCAGGAGAAGTAAGTAAATAACGTTTTACTTACCTCTCTGTAGGCAACCTGGTCTCCAATGGGACTCCTCAAGCCTAAGTCTCCTCAGAGACCCTGGAGGTGGGACTGGGCTGGGAAGGAGGGGACAGGATCTGGTGTGTTCTAGTTCTGCCAAAATCCACCCCTTTCCTCCCCCTAAGCCACTCTCAGCCTGGCCCATTCCTCACCCCAGTCTGCCCAGAATTCTCCAAACTGCCCCCACAGCTGACTTACTAGCAACTGCAGAAGACGGTGGAGATTCTGTAGGCTGGCGTTGCCCATGTATGGCCTCTATTTGCATTGTTGTGGCTTTCATGCTGTTTGCTCGGGTCTTACAGTGTTGGATTGTGAGTTACACATGAGAGGAAATACATATGCAATCAAGCATCTCACACCTGTTGTAGTGTCTGGAGGAAAAGAACAGACTCTCTTCTTCTGAAGGCCAGTATAGGAGAATCTCTGTAATGGAGAATAAATCTGTCAATGGCTACTTGTCATGAAGGCCATGTGCTGTCTCCAGGTTCAGTGACAGGACAACTTTGAATGGCAGTTGCTGGGAGGCAACAGAGGCTGTGTTTAATACCCTGCTGCTAAGCTTCCCAGATGGATCTATTGGCCACTGTGGGAAAGGAAGCAGGTGCTGGACTTGATTACTAGAGCTCTTCTTCTGTTCAGGTGACAATGGCTGGAAATTCATTGGAAATCCAGCATTCACCTTGCATCTACAATTCTTAATAAGACCAACAACCCAAAAGCCTGCACTGTATGCAGTGCAGTTCAGGAGACAGCTGATATACTTCCCCTTACCCTGGGTAAAGTCCCAGCCATCCCTATTGGGCTCCTCAGATCCACATCGGCTAGATCACTGGTGAAAATCTGGGAAGCCCCATGTAGGGCTGCCCAGCCCAGGAATTGTTTGGATGTGGTGTGCACTGATCCTGCTCCTCCCAGGTGCAATCCCAGCTGGCTCATGAGTAGTCACAAACATGCCACAAGGTAAGATTCTGAGCTGGTGTGGGGACGGCTGTGCTGACTCAAGTGCAAGTTTGGATCACACAGCTAGACCTAGTTCCACAAGACCACCTAGATCCACCAGGCCTAGTAAAATGAGACATCTAGCATCACCACCATGCTAGAAGCTAGGCTTCTCCAGCAACACCTCATTGTGTCAAGCATAGCCTCCTCATCCGTCTGTATACATACGGGCCAGTCTCCTACTCCTGACACTTTGTAAAGGGATATGAATGGCACTTCATCAACATTCATGGTGCAAATGAAGCTGTGCCCGGGGATCTCTCCTTTATTAAAAACAGGTATGGCGGGAATGCTGAAAGGCAGTGAAGGATTACACATGTCCCCTCATTAAGTTTCACATTAATGTGTGACTCAATTGCTGTTGCAAGGAGCACTCACCTCTAACTGTCCAGCAAGCTGGAACATGTAATATGGTTCATATCCCAACCAAAATGAAGCACTTCTAAGTTCCATGGATTTCAACTGAAAGGGTTGAGCACCTGCTGGAATGTGCCCTACATTTTAAAGATGTGATGGCATCTGCAATGGCCCATTCACAAGTGCAAGTTGAAACCAGCAATTAGTGGACTCAAAAGTACAAATTTCAGCCGGACGGGTCTCTAACCCCCTGTCCCAAAATAGAATCTTCAAGGCAGCTAAAAATCGGTTCCGTTTTTTAAAAACTCCAAACAAGCTTACTCACCAGCGGGTACCAGGCCAACATTTTCAGATTATCCAAAGAGATAATATAATCACATGCACATGTCAACCATACTATTTTTAACCTGTTGCTGAAAATCAGGGAGGGGAGGAATGAGTGGGCATGGTTCCTGCTTCTCCCAAGCTTTTCAGCCAGCTTATACCAAAGAGAAGACTGGACTTTGGGACACATTCAGTTCATCTTATCAATACAGCCATTTGTTGCGTTCTCCACCTCTGCCTTCTGAATATTTCTAGCTAAGCAGATATATTTCAGATCTGCATGAAACGAAATCACAACCGCCACACATGTGCTAAGGAAATGTGCTTGATACCTGACATGTCAGTCCTTGCTGTTCATGTGTTCTTCTTGTCTTTCATAGAGCTAGAACTGGAAATGAACAGCAGAGGGAGCCCCAACACGGCTTAAGTCAAAAGAAAGAAGCCAGGGAGACTCAATGCAATCCAGATCAGGAGGTGAAAAGTCAATGCTGCCCTCTTTTGGAACGCTCCGCGTAACACAGTGCATTGCCTTCCCCAAAGGTTGCCCCTTTTCGGCATTCAGAGCAAACAGACCCCGTGGCTGTCATTTTCCTGCAGCCCCCAGAAGACTAAAGAGTGACCCACATCATTCCCCTTAGTGGTTCTCAGAGGAAGTGCTTTGGGTGTTTGTGCATTGTGTCATCTAATTAAATATGATCATTCTCGATGCTAAGTAAATATTTCTTTTTAAAATATCTATATATTTATCAGCAGATCAGTGATAATCCTCTCTTATGCTGACATCGGGGAATTGCTGGTTGTTTCCAACTTTGCTTCGTATTCCTCACCAAAGCTGTGCTGTTTGCTTTAGCAGCTCGCATAAGAAGCCTGAAGTAAAATCCCTGTCATATTTGCCTTAACTCTCCTTTCTTCTCCCCTTCTGTAAATACATGAAAATCAAACAGTGACAGCGTCACTCAGGCTTGAATTGCACAGGGTAGGTGAGGATCTGTGAAAACGGACTGCATGAACACAATGGAAAGGGAACGTTCTCACATCTATGGGACTGGAGGATGTTGAATTAGGGCTGTGCTGAATGTTTGTCCATGTTGTTTTTAAGTGCTAAAGTAATGCTTGAGAGGGGAAATATTTCCTGATTCCCCCCCCCCCCGCACACACACTAATGCGCCAATCCTATTTCCTAACACTGGCACCAATGCAGCTATACATGGACGTACATACTGCATCCAGGGGGGGGAGTCAATCAGGAGGTAAGCCCTCTGATGCCCTGTGGCTGTCCTTGGATCCATGACAGCTATAGAGCTGGAGTAAGTCCAAGCGAAAAAAAAGGGAAGGGATCGGTTGAAGGGAGAGGGATAGGATCCTGGCTCATGTAAAGCCATATTTAAGATACACAAATAGCACATGACAAAGGAAAAAAAAATCACCGTTTTACATTGTAACTGACTCTTAGACCCCCAATACTAATTAATGGCACAATCCTATTGAGGATTGAGCTGATATGAGGAACCATTTGCGACAGCAGGAAGCACTTCTCTGGCGCAAAATGACTGCCAAGCCTGCGCAAAGAGTGCTGTTGGTGGCCATTTTAGGAGGGCTGCCATGCGAGCAGCAGTGTTTTCAGCCTGCCAGCGGATTGCCAGGAGATTGCCAGTGGCCTGCCCAAGCAGGTAAGGCAGCAGTGGGGGCAGGGAAGGGGAAAAACAGGGTAGGGAGGGGGGAACCAGGGCACAGAGAGGGCCGCAATGGATGGGGAGGCTGTGGGAAGGGTGGATATAGTGGCAGTGACATGCACTGGATCCGATCCCCTTTTCAGCAACTTTCTTGGCCCCCTTTCTCTCCTCAGACTTGCAATTTCTCAGAAGACCTATCGCGGGTCAGGAGGCCTACAGAGGTATAAGAGGATTAAAATCCTCTTTCAGGTCTGAAGCGCTTCCAAGCTGGCCCTCCCACACTGTTTACAGCATGCCCACTTTGGCACAGCTGCACCAGCAGGAAGGATTGGGGTCTAATGCCCCAGCACTGTTTCAGCTGTGCCAACAGGGCATGTGCTGCATTCTGTGGTGGGAGAGTCAGTAAGGCCTTCTCAAGGGAACTCTTCCCACCACCTGCCCTCCCCCAAGCATCAGCTTACCTGCATCCCCATGGGTAGCTTGTAAAGGCAGAAGGCTGCTTTCTCAGCCGTCGTTCATGGGGCGCCATGGCAGTTCCAGAATAGATGCCAGTGGTGCCATATGACCATTTGCAAGAGTGGAATCTCTGTCCTGCTTTCATAAACATTAGCTAGGACTGGGCTGGTAGAAACATGTGAAGCAACAGGCATTCCGTCTAGACTACATTACTAGTAATTAAGAATCACTGGGTCATGTTTCCTCAAAGTTATCTTATTAATCAGGAGCCTACTCTGAAATTGCAGGTGTTCCAATGCTGGATTTTTGGGAGTCTGTTCCAGTGGACCCATTTTGGATCAGACACAGACCATTCTGCGGTCTAGATAAGATCCAACCTGGATTCATATCAGCCTGCAGTGACTCCCAAGAGTCTGTCATACACACTTGTTGCAGTATTCAACAATACTGGTAATGTTTTCTATTGTTTCTGGCTTCTCTTGACACCGGGGTGCTTATAAACAGCACTGTTCGGGTTTGAGAACTGAGAAGGGGGTGTTTGTGGGAAGGATGAGGGGCATTTTCCAAACCTCAGACTGAACCAGAGGAGAAAGATGTTCAAATTAGAAGTCTATGTTTGTATTCCAAACTGTTAGAGAACTTTAATAGTTTTGTCAATATCATTACATATAAGGTTGCTCCACAAAAGCCATATAGGCATGCATATGTTTCTAATATGGGTACAGGAATGGCATTAGAAGTCAGGCAGATGGGGCACTGGTTGAGTTGACCTCTCAGCCATCAGTGGCAGTGATCCTGTCCAGTGCATCAACAGGGTAGGTGGCGGCAACAGGGGCCCAATGCAGTGCTTTGCCACAGACCCCTCCCCTAGCAACTTGGTTCTGATCCTTTGGGTATACCTTATTGTCAGGAAACTATAACCCATGAAGCAGTGCTTAAGCACATAGCCCCCTACATAGGCTGATTTTTCCTTTGCTCATACTTTCAGTTCTGTATACTTTGCTTACATTCCCCGAATACCCTCCAGCCACAGGGATAGAGGAACAGAGATCACACTGTTGAGTTAAAGCAGCAAGAATGCAGTTCAATTGTGCAGGAAGTGTTTGTCGAGATTCCGAAATGGTTCTAAAGTTCAAGAGATAGCTTGCCGAGCCTCAGATGCACAAATGTGTTGGTTCTATAGCATGTTAAATGTACTCCAGTGTGGTAATTTGACAAAAGGAATTCTGTAGTACAAACAAGAATCCAGACCATTGATTTATGCAGGCATGTCAGCCCAGAATCTAAATACAGCTGCCTCAACTTCATAAGTTTTCTGCACGTTTTAGCTAGACAGTATTTTCCCACAGAACACTGAGAGAATTCATTTGTCTTTTATAAAACAAAGAGCAAGAAACTAATTTACCTTCAGATATACCTTACAGAACATCAAGTTTGTTTAAAGATTTGTACAATGCACTGAATTCAATTTGCTGTTGCAAATTTACTTTTAACATATTTTGGCCTTAAACAATTTACGACCCTCCTTACCCACATAATATGTCTCATTTTTTTTTTTTTTTTGTAGGGGTGGCAAAGGGGTGCAACAAAAATTGGATTTCAGCACTGAGCAGTATCTACAGATCTGCATTACGGCAATACAATCAGTCATGAGAAGGTGTGGTGAATTTGTGGGGTACCTACCTTGGCAAAGAAACATTACAAGCTTTTTATAACTAACAGCCCAACCCTAACTTTCCAGTGCCAATGCAGCCATGCCAATATGGCAAAAGTTGCATTGTGGTGGGGGGCAGTAACAGAGACCTCTTCAAGGTATGCTCTGGGCTGGTTAGGACTGGGTTGTCAAGCAATCAGGATGAGCATTTAAAATCTAGTTATCCTTTATATGCATATACTTAGCAGAAACAAACCACAATCGCCTCAAAAACAATTCCCCGAGTCTCATTTGGGCAAAGGGCTTCTTCTTTGCCTGAAGTACAGAAGAGACCTTTCAAACTGTCCATTTTCAGTCCCTGAATAATCCTGTTGGCAAGATGGAGACACCAAAGACCCCAAGTCAGGGGTGCTCAATAGGTGGATCGCGATCTACCGGTAGATCGCGAGGCAAAATGAGTAGATCGCGGAGCCCTGTCTCTCCAAACTGTTAATATGTCAGTTTCGTCTAGTGACTAGGCGAAACTGACATATTTAGCTGACACTAAACTGACACTGAAACTGACACTTTAGCTGCTCTTCAGGCATGCAGCAACAAAACTGACGAAACTGACTAGACTCCAGCAGGGGCTCCATACATTAAAGGGGGTGTCTGTCAGACGCTTCCTTCCCCCCTGGTAGATCTCCGGGCCTTGCTGGGTTTCAAAGTAGCTCTCAAGCCAAAAAAGTGTGAGCACCCCTGCCCCAAGTCCTTTTCCTCCTCAAGAGAATGGAACTCAGAGGGGGTAGAAGATAAGTCTTGAGGTTCAGGGCATACCAAAGAAAAATGCTAGTCCACACGGGGTCCAAGCTCTTCAGCAACAACTCCAAAAATGAAAGAACAATTTCCAATGGAAAAGCAAAACAAAAGTCACAGGGTGCAGCTTGTAAATGCTTCTTTCTTCTTAACACACTCCAGGGATGGACATTCAGCTGAAAATGCATAGATTCCTGCATGCATATCCAGAACCCATTTCCCAAGGTGTGCTGTTTGGTGATTTGACACAGGTTCCATGCAAATGGCACATTTGAATGCTTTGTGGTTTTCAGCACACACACACAAAAAAATGGTGCACAGGGAATCAGTCATACTCTCCTCCCCATGCATTCCAAGCACAGAAGTGGTTGACAAAAACAAAGTGCTAGAAGCCAGCCTCTCATCTGCGGGGCTAGTTTGGCCTGTGCTCCATTTACAACACAGTTTGTTGATGTCTGGAAAACAGCTCACTTAACATCATGTGCACTGACAGTCTGACAGCAGTCTGACTTTAGTGGGACTTACTCTCAGGTAAACATGTCAAAGATTGCAGCCTATCAGCCCAATCTAAGCTTCTTGGCGCTGTAAGCTATAGCGGCATCAAAATGGCCACAGTTGTATCCTGCAGGGCCAAGGAAGCTCCCAAAGGTCATCTCAGGAAAGGAGGACATTCATCCCCTTACCCTGAGTAAGGCCCCAGCCTCTGCAATGGAGCTGCTCAAGTCCGTGCCGGCTAAATTGCTGACACAGATTTGAAAAGCATAGGATCTGACAGAGGAAGCCTCAGCAGGTTCCACCCCCCTCCCAGGCTGGTCTGTCCCCCATTCCACCTTTCCCCCTGCCCAGGAACACCCCTTCCCACCCCCTCCCCATACCCCCATGCTTCTCAGCACTTACTTTAGCTGCGCTGGCAGCTGAGGCCTCCTCTATGATGCTGGCCGGGTGGTGCAAGCCTCCCTGTTCAAGTCCTTTGTGCCAGTCCAGAAGGGTCGCAAATGTGCTGTAAAGCAAGTTTGCACCTCCTCAAGAGTCGGCTGGACTGATGCAGGGATGTGCGCCAGCCTGTGGAGGTTGAATCCATCCTCTGAGCCAACTATGACAGAGAGGCTTGCGTTGGCAGAGCTCGGCCGCTGCAAGGGTCTGGGGTGGACAGGGAGGAGGTGGGGAGGAGATGGGAAGGAGATGTTCCATGGCAGGGGGAGGGCAGGCAGAGGGCGGTCCTGGGGGCGGGCAGGCGGAAAGCAGGAGGTGGGGCACCTGGCAGGCTGGATCCTACTCCCCGTTCCTGAGCAGTACAGAGCAGCTGCAAGCCGCTCCACTCTCCTCAGACTTATGCCACCTCCTTAGGTGCATTGGGGCTGCAGTGGCTTACCTGGGGGTAAGGGGAAGAGTTTCCCCTTACCTCTGGCTGAGCCATTTTGGGGCCCCATCTTGTGCTGGATACAGTGCAGGCCTCCTGACCTGCCTGTTCCAGTGCAAGATAGGATTATGCTGTAAGCCTTGTTCAGTTGGTCATTTGGATACAAATGGGTACAAATGGATAGGTTTGTCAGTCACTTCTGTGATTGGAGTGAATGAAGAGGGAAGAATGATTGATTCCCTATACACCATTTTTTTGTGGTGAAACCACCCTTGAATGGCAATTTGCCCTTAAAGCAGCAATTTCTTCAAACTTCCACATCCAGAGCAAATCATTGGGGTGTTTGTTTGTTTTTTTTTGGGGGGGGGAGTGGTTTTCAACACTGAAATGGATTGTGGGGAAAGAATAAACCTCCCTCTCCCTACACATTCCAGTCTTAACCAGGGCCATGCCACTGTACTGCAGCTTTGGTTGAAAAAGAGGCACTTTCAGTTTGAAGCACACCTCTGATATATGTTTGCATGCATTCCCAAAGGACCGTAGCTCAGTGA
Organism: Tiliqua scincoides; assembly: GCF_035046505.1. NCBI lineage: Eukaryota > Metazoa > Chordata > Lepidosauria > Squamata > Scincidae > Tiliqua > Tiliqua scincoides. Next base: position 25,573,216 of record NC_089826.1, read on the forward strand.
TAAAGCATATTTTCCATTCAGAAGTTCAAGCTCTCATGTCTCCAGGCAAAGCCATAACTAGGGTGGAGCCTGAGGGGCATCTGCCCTGGGTGCTACACCAAGAGAGGCATATGACTGCCTCTCAGGCTCCACTCGAGTTACAGAGGAGGCACTGGAGGCTTCTCAACCCCCTTTTCTTCTCCTGTAGAGGATCCCCTTTAAGGGGAGCCTCCACAGCGGAAGGAACAGGGGACGTTAACAGGTGACATTGAGTCTCCCTCCTCCAGGAAGAACCACCAGAAGGCAGTCACTTCAGGTTCTCCACAGACCAGAAGAGGTGGTACTGGAAGCAGCACTGCCCAGAGGTGGCAGCACTTGAAGGGGAGCCTCCACTGGAGGAATTCTCCTGCCATCACTTCTGGTCAAATAGGTTCTTCATATTTTTTCATGAAGAAAAACCTGCAAAACTTGTTAGGCAGATACAATCACAGGATGAATGTTAACACCATAGTAGACATTGATCTCTTTCTCACAGCAACTATCACTTTGCCAGGTCACCTTCAAAACTATGATCTGATTCCAGTCTGTGATTCCATTCTGCAGGGCCTAGGGTAAAAGGGGTTATTTGTACCCAGACCCAGGGTCAAAAAGCAGGCCCAAGAGCCAATGGCCAGCCCATCCTGAGCTGCCCAGGGTGCCCAGGCTCGGCGGCACCGAGTACGGCTGCCGCCAGATCCTGCACACCCCAGACTACCACGGGAGGTGCCTTGGGAGAAGGGGACATTCGTCCCCTTCCCCTGGGTAAGGTAAGCAGCCCCACAATGGGGCTACTCACTTTACCACCAAGTAAGGTAAAGGCACTCGTGTAGGGCGCGGAGCCCTCCACCAGCTCTGCAGACCCGCCTCCCAACCCCCGGCATCCCTCCAGCCCGCCCCCTTCCCCACGTCACACCTCCCTGTCATGCCTACCCCCGCCCTCTCTCCTCTATCTGCCGGCCTCCCCCCTCCCCAGAACACCTCCTCCCCCCATCCCTGCCCCCGCTTACCGTCCAGGAGACCGCCGAGCCACAGAGGCTCTGCGACTGCCCCGCGCTAGCCCAGCACTGGCCAGCACTGGCCTAGCACAGGCAGGAGCCCGGCAGAGAGGCACGTTTATGGCACGTTTGCGACAGTGCTCGGTGGCACAAATCTGTGCCGCCGAGCGCAGGATTGGGCTCGGAGGGGGCCCAGAAATTTCCCGGGATATTACATTTTCCGATCTACTCAGACTTGTTGCCCTGCACAGGATGCTGGGGATACTACCACAAGTGTGTGGCTGCAGCTACTGTAGCTATTGGCAAGCCATAAATGCAGGGCCAAGGAATGCCTAGATTGCACTCCTCAACACAGTGTCAAATCTGGGAAGAAACTGGCCTGCTACAATAACTCTTTGACTTGTGGATCTGCTTACCCTGAAGGAGTGTATAGGAGCTCAGGGACACAGCTGCAAGACCACAGCTGCTGCAGAAGCACAGAACACTTTCCATTCCAGTGTGAGCCTAAATATAATGATGCTAATTTTCTGTATGATTTTCTATATTTAGAGGATTTTAGAGAGACTTAGAAACTGTGTGTTTGGTTTTCCATATTACTGAATCTAGCTGCTGATGCCACATGGGTGGGTAGACCTGGGCTCCAAAGACTTTTCCAGCTGTCTCCACCCTCCCCCACCCTGTTTTGCCCTCCCTGCCCCCATTTTGCTCACCCATCACTATGCTCCCCCTGTTTCACCCCTCCTCTTTTGCAAAGAGGCCCAAAAGAAACTTCATATCCCCTGGTAAAATTCCACTCGGAGACCCTGCCAGTCTGTGATATTTTGCAGTATTTGTGCCTGTACTTTTAAGAATTATGGTACCAGCCCACTTCTTGTCACTTCCAAAATCTCTCTCTGACTCCCCCCAGCTAGCCATTTTGTCATGACCCTCCTGTAAGCAATTGTCTATTATGATTCTTCATGTGCTTCTCTAAGAAATGACTGGGCTGGATTGGATTGAACTGAGTGAATAGCTTACGTGGCAATTAATTCAGATCATTGAGTTCTGTAGGTAAAGTGCGACTGTGAACCCTTCCTAAGTTTCAGGAAGAATTATCCTAGGTAAAAGGCATACTCTTAAACTGCCCCCAAAGGCAAGCTGCATGAGAGAGAGAGAGAGAGAGAGAGAGAGAGAGAGATTAATCACTCTGTTTCCACTGTCAAAGCTCACTTTCTAGATTATACCAATTTAGCAGTTGAGCACTTAGCACTGTGTATTTCATAGCCCCAAATCACATTAACTCATGATTTAGGAAATAAACAGAAGTTAAAAATAAAATCCTTCTGGATCCTCTGTTGTTTTAAAATGTAAGGGGCTCTGTAATCCTTTAAACCGGTAAACACTAGCAGAGAGACCGTTGTCACTAAATCAAAATCAACTTTGCAGAAACAGTGCGCCACACATTTTTTCCACTCATGCTAAACACCACTTAATGGGCTTGCCGCTACATCTTGGGCATAAATATGCATTGACTTCACTGGTAGCTTTATGGTAGAGGATGTTAGCATAAACCCAGGTGATGCTTGCAAAATGCTTTGTACTTTAAATGCGCTATGTAAACGATGCCGTAGTTTGGTACTAGAACCTTGAACAATGTCTGTGATCTAAGTTTTGAGAAGTTGATATGACTGCCTGTGGTAATAAATCGCAAATTAAGGTACAACCCACTGGAAAAAAGCCTTGCCCTCAACAGCCCAGTCTGGCATAGGATTGGGCTAAATGCTTGTTTTTACAGTACTTTTCCCTGAACAATTTAATTATTCCTCATCTCTATAGCTTATCCTTCAGACGCTATACTATTTGTATACTTTCTGTAGTGTTCCCTTTTATGGCAAGTTCTTGCATCTAAACATTTTTTAAACAGGGCAACAATGAATTGCATAGAGGCTGTTGTCCCATCCTCCTCTCCTCCCTGCTGGCATATAATTCTCAGAGATGAGATATAAAGCTATTGAACTGATGACAGCAGCAGGCAAGAATTTAGAGGCAGCAAGATGCCTTCAGACAGACATTTCCCAGACAGACTGATAGCACTTCAACTTTTAAGTGACACCTCTTTTGAAAATCCTGGGGGGAAAAAAAATTGCATCGTATCATGGTGTCAGGTGGGACGTTAAACATGGTTCATCTTTATGACTCGACAATCCTTCATCCATGGTCCATATCTTAACAAGTGGTATATTTTGAAGTCACTTTCCTTTGGTGAAAAAAACATATTGGGTAGACAAAGAGGATGTCTGTCTCCTCCGTGTTTCTTTAGCTGTACAAACAGGGACTGACAAGAATTATTCTACTGCAGGTGTAAGTTTTCTGTCTTTCTCGTGTCTGCTGAGATTTTATGATCATTATCATTCACGGCTTTTGCAATGACCCTGGGGCAAAAACCTGGTTACAAACAATCTTTCTGGTATAAGCAAAGGGTTTGTTTTGGCCATCTGAACTGCTTTTGTCCTGCTAGATTCTTAAGCTAGGCTCATTAAAAATTGTTTGCACTAACGGTGTAATACATGGAACTAATATTATGCTAATAGGAACTAATAGGAAGTGATCCAGTGTGCTGGAGCTGGAGAGGAGCCGCTTTACACAGGTGTTCAGGAGCCTGAAGACACTTTGCCCCCCTCCAGGAACGCCTCTGGTGTAGAGCAGCAGGTTGGAGGGAAGTAGTAAACTGATGGGGGTACCTTACACCACATGTCTTCCCACTGCCACTCTGATCCACTCAGTAGTGTAGCTACGAGGGACATCACAAGTGCCACAGCATGCCATGTAAACAGTCCCTCCCACTTGCCATTGGAGCCACTCTGGGCAGCAATGGGAATGCATTGCTGTCACTGCCCAGAATGATGGTGAGTGCCAGGGACCACTGACAGGGCGTGGTGCCTGCAAAACTTACCTTGATGCCCCCTTTGTAGCTACACTACTGACCACTGCCCACCCAGCCACTTGGATCAGCTCTCCGATCCTCTTCTCATTTACTGAGAGTAAGCAAGCAACGAATCAGGGCAGAGACTTTTTCTAGTGCCATGTCCATTGCAAAAGAAACAGCAGCAGACCTCCAGGAAAAAGAAGCAAGGTGATTTTGATCTGATCACTTGCTTCCACAAGCAATCAAAATAGGATCAGTCCTTCTCCTTAGCGGCGGACCAACAGGAAGGTCAGGCATACAAACAGACAAGGATTTGGAGCACCCCCCACTCCATCTTTCCTTTACCTTGCGGTTCACTCCCCCCCTTCCCACTTGCTCTTTGCCAAGCTCTGTTAAAGCAAACAGGCTGGGCAAAGCATGCTGGGGCAAATGGGAAGAGGCAGTGGTGAACCTCAAGGTAAGAACTGCCAATCTCATTGCACATACGTGGGCAAAGAATACTTGATTAAATAATTGCGTGTATATGTGCATTGATAACAAGTTTTCATTCCCAAAGACAAAGATGGCAAAGTTTAAGCTACCAGTGAAAACCAATCCAGCATTTCATTATAGGATCAATTTGCTAATTCTCTGAACTTCTTTCATTTCAGTCTAAAACCAACTTGCCTGGATTTTGGTTCTGATTATTCCTGGCAAGTAAGCTGCATAGGTCACTGTCAGTCTTTGGTCCGTTCAAGAGGGATTGCTGGCTCTGTAAGTGTCTATAGACAGTTTTCTCCTTATCTCTGGTTCTTCTCTGTCAGTTTGGTGAACCAATGTTTAGATTACTTCCAGAGAGGGAACTGCCTTCTTTGCAATGACTGGAAAATGTCAAGGGGTCATCTAAGTGTGAATCCACTATTGGAGCCGAGGAATGTGCTTTTTAAAAATAAAATAAAAAAGGAAGAAGTCAAGCTGTAGCTGCAGCTGGTGAAAAATTAAGGTGTCAGTGAACAAACCTTTTAACAGTGTTTGGGTAGAGGCTGGCCTCTGCGGTTTTAGACCCCATTTAACTTGGAGCTACAGTGCTAGAGACCGGCAGTAGAATCATCTTAAAAGCCAGGCCATGTTCCTGTTTGGAATGGCAAAAGGTTGAAATTCCCAAAAGAAACAAATGGACAGGATCGTGTATGAAATTAATGTGTTCTTTCTGCATTGAGGCTCCAGCCTACACACTGTGAAAAGGACTTGATTTCTTTTGCTATGCAACTTCTTGTAAACAGGCAGCGCTGTGTGATAAGGGGGTATTGCCAGATGTTTTCTTGAAATGTGGAGAATTTTGGCACCATTTTGTACAGCACATACAACTGTTACCCTGCACATCCCTGATCTTGTCTGATCTTGGAAGCTAAGCAGGGTCAGGCCTGGTTAGTACTTGGATGGGAGACCGCCTGGGAATACCGGGTGCTGTAGGCTTATACCATAGTCTTTCAAGACTGAAGGTTGCCAACCATATACCCCAACTATCCTCAGAAACTGAACTGCAGCTGGAAAATGCTCCAGAACACTGGTTCTCAAACTCTCTGGGAGTTCAAGAACCAGTGTGGAAGTTTTTGCGGGAGCGGGGTTGAAAGCAGCGATGCAATGCACAGGATCGTGCCACTGCAGTGGAAGGGGAGCTGTTGAACTTATCTGCTGCCAGGCCTGGGGTGGGGGGTGCAGGGAGCTTCATGGAGCTCTCTTCAGGGCTCCCTGTGGTTTGTAGAAAGTAAAAAAAATTACTGCGACCAACTTCCGGTTTCACAATTGCAATCACAGGGAGCCTTGATAAGGGCCCTGTGGGGTTCCCCACACACACCTCTGGACCACTATAGCAGGTAAATTAACAATAGTCCCCCTTCCCCTGCAGCGGCACGATTCTGGGGATTATGTTGTTGCTTTCCCCTGCCCCCTCGCCTAAAGGGGAAAGGGGTAGTGGTTCTTGTGCTGGTGGGTCACAACCCACCAGCTTGAGAACCACTGCTCCAGAATATCTCTGTTAATACAGAACCCAAAGACACAAGTTTGGTAATCTGGATTGATCCAACCCAGACGTTCCTAAAGAAAAGCAGGAGGAGTAGGCAAGCACAACACCATGGTGAATGGAGCAGTAGCTGAATGGTAGGGCATGTGCTTGGCATACAGGAGGTCCTGGATTCAATCTGAGGCATCTCCAGTTAGAGCTGGCAAAGCCCCTGGGAGCTATACCAGGTAGTATAGACAATATTGAGCTTGGATACATTAAGGAACTGCCTTAATATAAGGCAGTGGTCCCCAAACATTTTAACACGGGGACTCACTTTTTTAAATGACAGTTCTATTGAAATCTTCCTAGCTTTACAAGACTGGAAAAAACTTTCACTTTACTAGTTGATCAAGCCTGTTTTTTACCCTTTTTTCCTATTGGGGGAGCAACTTCTGCTGCATTTGTTGAGCACGTTCTTTAGAATGGGACCATTCTGGTGGTCTTTGTTTCCCTTTGCCTAGCCATCAATATGAGCCACGGTTGCCTACTCATGAGTAAACACACAGATGTGGCTCAGTTTCACTTTCTATAGGGCTCAATACATTTTCCTTGTCAGCTTGGGGGGGGAGTTCCTTCTTGATTTTTGGGGGGCTGCATTCATCAAATTGGGACCATTCTGGTGGTGCTGAATTCCTCTTGGCCTTCCCGTCAAAGAGGGCCAAGGCATGGTTGCTTACATGTGCTTACATGGTTGTAAATGTGCACATGCAGCTCAATTTCACTTTCCCTAGGGCTCAATCAGCGGCAAACCTGCCATTAAATGAACGGGGCAAATGCCTCAGGCGCTGAGCCTCACGCACCTCTAGGACTGTGTGGAAGCCTCCCTGAGGCTCCCGACACAGTTGGAAACTGTGCTTCCAGTTTTCTGGAAAAACAGTTTAAAACTTCGGGGAAGCTTCAGGAGGCTTCCCTGATGTGTCCTGGAGTTGCGCAAGGCTCCATGCACTCCAGGTAGGTGGGGGGGGGCGTATTTGTGCACAGGGAGTGTCATCACAGACCTTTGCCTCCGGCACAGGGCTGGGAAGGTCTGCTACTGGGCTCAATACATTTTCTTCCTCTCAGCTTGTCAGTTTCAGTGCCACGTCCTATCAACAATCAGGTTGTGACTCACTGGTGGGTCCCAACCCACAGTTTGGGAAACACTAATATAAGGCATTTTATCTATACACATAGTAGTAGTCATGAGTCATGACTTCTTCTACAGTGCCTTTATTTATCATTGCAGCCCAGTATTTCATTGGAGGAGTTGCAAAATTTCCTACAGTATGGCAGAGAATTATTGAGGGCTGGATGGTGATTGACCCTGCCTCTTAAAATGAAATGAAAGGATCTGTGATCTCTTAAAACTCTATGACTACTACTGGCTTATTTTTTTTTACCATATTTTAGCATTTTATTTACATTAACATTAAGGAAGGGATCAGCTGATGTTTGACAGCTGATTTTTTAAAATTTCTTTTGAATTACACTTCCTTTTTGTCAGATATTGGGTGTCAGATGTAGGGTGTGCAACTCAAAACACTCCAAAGGCCACACTGTTACCCCAGTCCTAGGGTTTATGCTTCAGCTTGTGTGTCCATCTTTGCCTACAATGCATAGACAGAAAAATGCCACTTTTTACAGGCACTCAGTAGGCGTCCTGGAGCTATCTTGTGCCTTCAGGTTGGTGGGAAGCCACAGCGGACTGAAGATTCAACTGTACAAGGTTGCATTTTACTGGTGACTTAGGCTGGGCCAGCCTGACCTAATGTAAAGACATGCTTTACTAATATGAATGACAATTCAAAGGTCCAATAGGCTGTTGTAGTGAAGCAAAACTGAGCTGCTCTGGGAATAAATTTTTCCTGGTGAAGAGGAAATGTAAATACAACCTTGCTCTGTAATAAACTCTTCTTTTAGTAACTTATTAACTCTGTGAACAGAGTTCCTTCCGTTTATGGACGTAGAGTTGTCCTCAAAGAAGGGATCCTCTCCTTTTGTGAAGAAGCTCTGATTGTGGAGTGGCAAGTGAGGATCCAGTCCTGAGCTTTTTAAAGTAAGATGTGAGCCATTTGCTTCCATTATAATTTTACTGGAACATCTTTTCCTAGACAAGCACATCAATCACACTTGTTGTTGCTCAGCTCCTGAGATATATTTTCCATTGCTATGTTTTACCCTCTCTGTCCAGAATGAACAAAGATGGAACCAAAATACTGATTTGGAGAAACTCTACAGCTAAGACATTATTACCTTGTAGATATGGGGATGAAGCTACCTGAACGCTGCCTCTCAGTCTGCTCCATTAAAAGATGTCCAAGCCTAATTTTTGTATTGAGAGTTTATTGCAAGATTTTCATTGCATACAATAAACCCCAACAACCCACCTAGCACACCAGTACCCTCTGCATATAGACCGTCCTGTCATGAGTAATATAGCATACAATTCCAAAACCACGTATTCACCTTTTTTCAGAGTGCATGCCTTGTCCCATCTATTCGTTTGAATTTATGCTAAGATATGAGCAGCAAGATACCATGAAATTCAAGCATTTCAGACTGCTGTTATTAGCAGAGCTGAGGGAGTAAAGCAGTCCCACACAAGCAAACTGAGCTTTTCAAGAGCTTTGCTTGCACATAGAGAGAACTGCAGCCATTTGCTGAACAGAAACAGCAAGACAGGAAAAGAAAGATAAACAAAAGTCCAACCCAAGTCGAAAAGAGCAACCCACAAGCCCTTAAACTCCCCCTACTGGTGGAAACTCACATGCACACCTTGCTGAAAATACATACACTGAGTGGCTCAGCTCACATACTGTCACCTTTCCAACAACTTTGCACATGCTGTTTGGATTTATTGTATTTCTTCATGCTGATGAGTACATGACGGAGGTGCCCATATGTATGGTGGTGAGTAGGGAGGTCACCATGTCTACCTCTAGCAACATTTCTCAGTCTAGAGCAGGGTTCTCCAAACTTTTTGGCCAGAGGGCCGCATCAAATATCTGGCATGGTGTGGAGGGCCGGGGAAAAAAAATTAAATATAAAATTTAAATAAATAAATTAGAGATTGAATTTAGGTAAGTGAATAAATGAATGAATGGGCTCATTCATTCAACCTCTCTGGCCCTCAGAACACCTTTCAGACACTATCAGTTCAGAGCACAGTTCTAGTCATGTTCAGTTGAGTGGGCCAGGGGCTTTCAGGGGACAAGAGGTTGGCCATGTGCCAGAAAGAGGCTTGCTGCAGTTCACATCGGGCCCCCGGGCCGGAGTTTAGAGACCCCTGATCTAGAGCAAAAAGCAGATCACAGTTCAGTTCTAACCTCTTGACTATCATTTCCCTTCTGTATTTGCATAATATAGAAGTGATGCAAAAATTTGGGGCCTAGCAACATAGTTCTCTAAATTCATAATGTGGCCAGTACGTGTTTTCTGTTTATTTGTTTTTTTATGGTTGAAGGGGAATGTCCAGTCACAGTTTTGCTCACAATTGCACACCCCAAAAGTGTTATTTTTAAGAGAGAACACTTCCATTGGTTTTCAATGGACAGGTCTACTGATTTTTAGTCATATCAGTGTAGCTACATTTGTCAATTGCAGCTGGGAATCTACCTTCTGTGTAACAATGTTTTGAAGATTATTTTGAAGTAATCTCTGCTATGCTTTAACGTGCATAGTCAGCTAATTAGGTCATGGGCTCAGCACATAAGGAAAAGAAGAGATCAAATGTTACCTTAAGCTACATCTTCATAGCTTGTTGCTGTTTGTAAACCAAGCCCATGTTCAAAAAAAGAAAATCTGTGGGTAAGAAAACATGAAAATGAAGGTCACACAAGAAAAAAGCTGCTATTTATTTTTTACCAGTGTTTTCTAAAGCCAAGAGCAATTTGTTTAATGGGAAAACAGCGCAGGAGATCCAGGTACTAAATTGCATGCCCCGGTTGGAGACCATGGTCAAAAACTACTCTGTTAATAATGTGTCTTGTATCTCAGTGGGATGCTCCAGGAAGTGGATTAGAATTGCTCTAAACATCACTGGGGATAAACAACAGGAAACCGATCCTACATGAGGCTGCCAGTGGCTTAGCATAAACCCCCATAACGCACTTCAGGCAAGATATGCTCCTAATAAATATCCCAATATTGAATCTAAGGGGCTTTAGGTTGAGTTTGCAAGATTGCCGACAAATGTAGCAATCGTTCCTGGGGTCTGGCACCAGCACAGCTTCTTTCTAAAGAAAGCAAACAGTAGTGGGCTCAAGAAGAGCTTTAAACCTGGATTTAATTTCTTGCCAATGAAAGAAATGCATCTTTTTGGAAAGACTCCCTCCCTTCTGCAGTTGCACAAGAGGTGAAAGTCTCATTGTTCCTCCATTAACCAGCAGATTTACATGATCAGAACAGAAGAGGAAACAATGGCTCTTTTTAAAGGTGAGGAGAAAATTATATCTCAAAGTATGAACTCCCTGGTGGCCCATTCAAAGTGAAAAGAATATTTACGACCAGCCACAACACCAGTGTTTCGTTCTACAGGAACGTACAGCACAATGGAACTAAGTAAGTGCACAAAATTGATCCTTCCCAAGGTGCTCAGTCTAATTTTATTGGCATTTGTGTTTCTAGAGCAGCCATTGCAAGCTGTCAGTACAAAGCTATCGCTTGAATTACATGTCAAAAAAATGAGCATGAAGGATTTCCTGCAAAGCGCAAGGAGAGGGAAAGTGAAATATCCTACGATGTGGTACGCGATAGAAAAACAATATTGTTGACACAAATATGGGGCTCCCAATTCTAAAAAGTGTTAGAGCCAGAAGAAAATGTTCAAGCCAGGCCAGATATCAAATTCAAATATAACCTTCTCATCAGAACACATGGTTATTTATATACATTTTTAATGTCTTTTAAAAAAACGTACCAGCTACACTTAGCATAAATATTTCTAGAGTGATTTATGAGTGAAAATGACAAAATAATACAACAACCAAACAATACAAATTAGGATATCCAAAAGGCAGCATTAAAACAATTTAACAAAGATTAAAAGCCCTTGCAGTGCAATGGCTACTCAGAAGTAGGCCCCACTGAGTTTAATGGAACTTACTCCCAGGTAAGTGTGTATACAATTGCAGCCTCATGTTCATGTGGATCACATCATGCTCTAAAGGTGATCACGGATGATTATTTTAATACCTGGGACAATTATGATCCAGAATCAATTATGATCAAGAATGTTGGACCTGACAGTCCACAAACTGATGGCCTGTCATTTCTAAAGTGCCATTAGAAAAGGTTCAAAAAGCAAGAGACAAGATCCAAAATCATCCACTCACCAGTTATACACATGTTGCCCTTTCTCTTTCAAAGACCGAAACCAAGTGCTGTAGAGTACCAGCTGGAAAACTGGACACGACTCATTTCTATGATTTGGAAGCAACCATTTTGCACTGATACATAAATCAGAGTTTCCCTATCCCAAATGGAGAAATGTGATCACTTTGTGGCTAGAGGGGATTGGTGAATGATATGTAAAGGCCTGTGTTAACACATGGCCTGTGTTAGTGGTTGGCAAGATCAGGCACTTGCCAAAACTGCAAGGAACAATGGAGCTGAAAGCACCATCATTTTCCCTTCACACAAGATCTCTTAAGAGAAGTTTGGACTCTCTCTGAATCTTTGAAAGCTGAATATAGTGAATCAAGCCATTTAGTTATTTGATTTTTCTCTGTAAACCGCTTTGTGAACTTTTAGTTGAAAAGCGGTATATAAATACTGTTAACAACATCAACAACAACAACAACTATTGTCCATCTAGTTCAGTATTGTCTACATTGACTGGCAAGCCCAAATGAAGCTCCAGCAGGAGCAGAGGCAGCCCAATTCTGTGTTTTTGCAGGCATACTAATGTGCATGCGCTCACATCACCATCACTGTCACCCCCCTCCTTATCTTCTATCCCAATGGTTCATCTTCAAAATTGGCTAGTGGGGGGGGGGGGAATTATGAACAAAGACCCACAGGAGAGGAGGTCAGAAGGGGGTGATCTCCTCAATGGAAGGAGCACCACTGGGAACAGAATCAGTGCCCATCACCTTCTCTTCCAGCTCGGTGGCCATGATTTTTTGGAGAAGGTAAGGTGCTCATCCTCCAACTACTTGCTCACTTTGCAAGGAAAGCAAGGTAAAAGAGGATGGAACTGCAGCCAGGTGACATGGTGGGGCAAGTGGGGGGCTGAGAGAGGTGGTAGGCAGACATAGGGTACAAGGTACCTCCCACCAGTTTGCTACCTCAACAAATACAAAAAATACAAATGTTTCTAAGATCAGAAGCAGATCAAGTCTAAAACTGGTCCAGTCTTGCTGTAGTATCTTTTGGCCACATCACCATTCATATTTTATTTTCAGGGGGCTTTAAAAGAAATATGGAAACAATATGGAAGTCAAGTGCCATCTTCACTCCCTTGGTCACACGAACTCTATTCATGTTTCTGCCTCTGAAATCCCCCCCCCCCCAAATAGGGTCAGTGCAAGGAGGGCAAAGGCTCCTGCTTCACAACAGTTACATCATAGTAGATGAGCTAAAAAGCTGCCAAGCAGACACACCCAAAATAGCTAACTAACCACTGAACACTTTGCCGACAATCATTGCTTCAAAGGAGAGGGTAAATAGGGTAACCCATCCTTCTGACAGGAATCCTATGAAAGGACATATCTCTTCTGTAACAATGTCATATGGGGGGATTACAGATTTAATGGAGTTCAGGATAAAACAGATGCATCTGTCAGTCAGGCTAAGGGGGAGAAGCATTTTCCTACACCAAGAAATTTCATTTTGAAATTTCCATGCAAATGCTGCAGCAACAGCTTTTGCCAGATAAACAAGACTTCCTTCATCACTGAAAAACAAACAGGAACCACACCAAGTTCCTTCTGAGCATTACGTTAAGCCAGCATGACAGTCAAAAATTCTTGTTATTTGACAGTATCTTGGACAGCTTCTAGGCATGAGTTGAAAACAGTGTTTGATCTTCCTTTAAAATGTCCCCCCACTCCCCCTCTAAGAGCCAGTTTCCAATTTGTTAGATGTGAGGGTCTTTTTCTGTCTTCCATTTTTGTAAAACAGCCAAAAATTAACTTTGAAGATGTTGTCCCAAATGACCTTTGTGGCTTTAACATAATGAAAAAAATATGCACTAAATAGGTCAGCTAATTGATTGTCTGCCCAATCCTGTCCTCCACTATTGGCACCAAAGCTGCCGTGCTACATGCAATGGTGGTGGTGGGTTTATTTAAACCCCCCCAGGCTGTTCGATTGTCTATGGGTCTCCTCGGACCTATGCCAACCATTTTGCCCGGCTTTAGCACTGCCATAAAGATTAGCTCATTCAGTGCCTGCCCTATTCTATCCCCTACCACTAGTGCCAGTGTAGATCTGGCAGATGACGACTTTGATAGGATTGGAGCCTAGATGAATTGCTAGATTTATAGCCCAATCTTACCTAACTCTCCCCTGCCGAAGCAGCTGCACCAGGGAGGTGCATGCTGTGTCCTACGGTGGGAGGGCAATTGGCGAGGTATACTGGGTCTACTGGGGACAGCTTCCACTGACACTATGTGGTTCCTTGATCCTGGATCAGCTATTTCACTGGCACAAACTCAAGGTGTGTGATACTGATGGAAAGGGAGGTGGAGAGGGATAGAATTCGGTCACACTTATAAATAGCAACATGTTAATAGCAACAACAGTAAATAGCACTAACTCAATAATTAACAAATATAATGTGGAATATAACCACACATTGAGGAAACAAATCTCACTTTATAAGCTTGGTGGCTCAAAAATGTGAAGGGGAGTGACTTCAAAAGGCAGGAAGCCATGATAGAAAATGCCCTGTCATATGTCCCAAATGGCAGAGGATAGCCAAGCAGGACTTAGCAGTTTCCTATAGCGGTAGCTGGCCCATCTGTCACTTTCTCTTCTCTTATATAAAGGGAAATATCCATACCAGTGGCACTCTTCTTCAGCAGCACTGACTTGGATTCCACAGCTCCCATATAATTCACCTATAATTCAACATCCAAACAGGTCACATGTAAGGGATGGCCAAGCCATTGAGAAGCAGCCTTGGCAATATTGTCTCCTTTAGGAAACACCAGCACTTTTCATGCGTCAAAATTAGTACCTATAATAGACATCTTATTGGATGGTGTGACCTGAAGGGTGGTGTTAGGAGAAGCCATTTGCAGTACAGTATGGTCCCTGTATACATTACTGACTTTTCTTGTCTGTACTGTGGAATCTTTCTGGTTTGTGAATGGGCTAACTCAGGAAAGGAATGACGTTTTTCATTAATCACCTTCATTCCAAGAGTGATCACAATACAGGACAGTCTTAGATCAAAGAGAATGCTGGTTTAGAGGTCTAGATAACTTCATGTATTTCAGTGGTTCCCAAGCTTAGAGTCACAGCTTCTTTAGGCAGCAGGAACCACCATATTCCCCTTCAAGGGCAGTGTTGATCTGGCAGTAGCAGCGCTGTCAGTGGCAATGGTTACATCAGGGTTTTGCACTGTCACCACCAAAAAAAGGTGATTTTGGACTTACCAGTGTTCAGCAGTGGTACAGTGTCTCCAGCCGCCACCGAACACTCCAAACACTTTTTGGGCATCCCAAAAGTCCATCTTCTCCTTTGTCAGCAATGGTGGTGGTTGCAGGAACCAGGAAGTGCTGTTGCCACTGACAGCACTGTCAGTGCCAGATGGCCACCTCCCATAATGTGCCCATACAGATTTAGTGGTTCCCTTACCTTTTTGTAAAGGTTGGGAACCACTGGGTCAGAACAAGTAACTGGCTAAGAGCGCAGTCCTAACCAACTTTCGAGCACTGGCATAGCTGTGCCAGTGGGGCATGCGCTGCATCCTGCAGTTGGGGGGCATTCGTGGAGGCCTCCTCAAGGTTAGGCAATGTTTGTTCCCTTACCTCGGAGTTGCATTGTCCTTATGTCAGTACTCGAAAGTGGGTTAGGATTGCGCCCTAAACTGCACAACCACTAGATTCTGGTAAATCCCTGTTTCAGTTTCATGCTGAAATCTGTCAAAGGAAAACAAGGAATCTGTTACCAAATTCCATTTGGACAGAATTTTGTGGCATATGTCTGCCAATTATAATTCATTTTTACTTCATTTGATCATTTCTTGCTGATTTCGCCATGTTTGATTTGGTTGGACTTTGCTGCTTTAATTCCTGCTCAGCTAGAGCGGCTTCATTTTGCTACTTTAATTTTGCTGCCCTTTTGTCATTTTGATTGCGTAACCAGAGTTTTTAGTTCTGTGCTATAACACAAAGCTATGTCTTTTGGGAAGTGTAGTCTGCTTTGTTGCTACAAAACCTGATTGAGGTTCTTTTAAATAAATACATATACATGATACTGAGAGACTTAATTTCCCTTCTCTTATACCTGAAGTTTGCCCTCTTTTAATGGATCAGAGTTTGAGTCTGCCTGGCTTTAAGAGAAGTAATATTTTTGGATGAGCTGTGATGTACTTTGTCTCCTCTAATCTGTAATTTATTTATATCAGAGGACCAAAGCTATAAATTCAGCCCTGACACGTTTCATAGTGTGAACCTCCCGATCTGCTCTAATCCCCAGATTAGATATTGAAGTGCTGCTTCAATTGTGCAACATTATCGCATCCTATCACTTGGCCTCCTTTCAAACTGCAGCATTTATTGACAATACTTTTAAAGCTGTTGCTAAGTTGTGAGCACTCTGCCTTATCTGCTCCAGCTTCTACAGCATTACTTAGGTAGATTTTTGTGTAGGAAATGGAACTGCTTTGCTGAAATCGCCAGCAAAAATGATGATGCTTTTTTTGACCTTGTCTTCTGCTCTGTGCGGAAGGAATGTCTTTTCTGGCAGTGATCGGATTTCTTGCTTTCTGCCCAGCTATCTTTACTTGAACTGCTCCTTTGAGTAGCCCAAAATCAAATCTTGTTAACTTCCATTCTTGAATGTTCTAATTCTAACGTTTACCATTAGCAAGCATTGTAATACAAGGGCAGGCACAAGATAGCTTAGGATCTAGTGGAAATATCTGTGTTATGTGCAGTTGTTCTACAGGAGTTTCTTACTCCCAGTTGTTTAACAACTACAACAAAAATGCTGCAGGCTTTCTTATTGTCTGAGCCTCAGTGTGCCCAGCTGCAAAATGAGCCTTTATGCTTATAAGTTCTGCTACTAAGAGCACAACCCTAACCCCTGGGTTAGGCTAGCACAAGTTACTTGAGCCAACTTGGGGGTGTTGCAAATGTGCTGTTTTGCGCCAACGTTTGCACCAACTCAGGAGTCGGGGAGACCAGTGCAAGGAGTTGCGCTGGCCTCCTTGCACTGGATCCAGGCCCAGTGGGGTAACTTTGCATTGGTTGACCTTGGCTGATGCAGGGGTCTGGGGGGAGCATGGGGAGGGCAGAGAGGAGGTGGGGAGGAGACATTTTGGGGTGGGGGAGGGCAAGTGGCAGGCATTCCCGGGGGCAGACAGGTGGGGAATGGGAGGCGGGGCCAGATCTGGTGGTTATGCCGGATCCTGACCCCGTTCCCGGGCGGTGTGGAATGACCCCTGGTCACTCCGTTCTACTTGAACCTGCGCCACATTGTCAGGTAGCACTGATTTGAGTAGACCCACTGGGGCCATTGCAGCACAACACAGGATAAGGGGAAAGTTTTCCCCTTGCCTTGGGTTGCGCCTCTTTTGGCCCCAAATTTGCGCTGGATGCAGCGCAGGCCACTGACCTGCCTACTCCAGAGCAAGTTAGGATTGCGCTACCCATTTCTGTTTCTTAAAAACTTTTAAGTGGAAAAAACAAAACCCTGACATGGCTGGCCTCATATTACTTACTGTACTTGCCTTCCAGCCTCAGTATTAATCACTTGTAAAATATAGTGCAGAATGATGCTTCCGTTAACTTCAGCACAGTACATGAACAGAAGCTCCCTCTGAGAACGGAAGGGATGAACAGTACCTCTCTTGGAGGAGGCTTGAATTCACAGCATGCACTTCTGTTCATAGAAGTATTTCTGAACATGCCACCCAACATTTTTAATTGGCCATGTTTGAACAGGTCTATTGTTCAATTTCAAAGATTTGTACTAGAATTAGAATCCCTTGTATTATAATGCCTGATCCATAGTAACGTAAGTGTAGATTTTTACACAAATATGTAAGTTATCCCAGTGTATGATCTGCAAGCTTGAAGTTTATTCACCCCATCCTGATATAATGCAACCCACACTGAATTTAGTATGATCTGTGCTCCAAAGAGCTCAGTGCGGTGTGCTTCATCCTAATTTTATCCTCACAACAACACTTTGTGGTAATTAGACTGAGGGACCAGGGCTTTTTTTGTAATAGAACGCACCGGAACGGCGTTCTGGCACCTTTTTTTTCCCTTTCACTGAGGGAGGGATTCAAACCTCTGACCTCGTTCGAGGTCCACCTTTTCTTTTCTTTTTTGGCACCCTCGGCTCTGACCTTGTGCTCCACCTTTTTTTTTAAACTGTGGGCGAGGGAGGGATTCGAAACTCTGACCTCATGCTCCACAACCCAGCACTCTCTCCATTGGGTTATAGGAAAGCCTGTAGTCAAAGTGCTCAGAACTAATATATAAGGTCTTGAGCCCAGCTGGTGGCCATCAGCGCCTCAAGTATTAGGTCCAAACACTTTGAGTCTAAGAGTTTCTATGGTTCAATTGTTAAAGTGCTGGTCTCTGGAGCCAGAGGCTAAGGATTCAAATCCCTATGAGGAAGAATTTTTTTTTCCTTAGGAGGGGAGGTGCTCCATGGCTGCAAAATATAAAGGTTGGTTGCCAGTTGCCAAAAAGGGAGCCAGTTGAGGCTGCAAAACTCCTCAAAGTTCAGCTTAAAAATAAATAAATAAATAAATAAATAAATAAATAAATAAATAAATAAATAAATAAAAGATTAACAAGTTGTGAGTTCCTGCACCTTTTTTTTTTTTTTTAAAGCACTGTGAGGGACTATAGCTACCACATCCAGGAAACTGAGCACAGATTTAAATTTGCACCTCCTCGGCTACTACATCACACGGGCTCTCTGCAGAAATGCATTTGATTTATTTTATGTCGCGTGTTCATATCCTGCCTCCAAAGTGGTTTGCGATAATAATTAAAAACATGCAATGCAAAATAAAACAAGATTGTAATTACAGTGATTAGCAATCAAAGCAATTAAAAGCCAAAAGCAGAAAACAAAGTGGGTATAAAACGATGTCTTTGTTGGATGAAAGTTTTCTGGTCTTCAGAAACTGCAGATCCCATAGCAGTCACTGATATCCATAGCATTTTAAAAAAAGAAAAACCCAGGGCATAATCTAACTAAAGTCAAATGTGAAATATCTAACTCCTGTTCATTTCAGTAGGAGATATTTTAAGGATATGCTTTATTCTCTGGCTGGAATAAATGAGACTTAGATGTGCTTAATTTGGGCCTGATTGTGCCCCAAATAGAGTTGATTGCACATCTAAGAGATGGCAGATTGCCTGGCCATTTTGGGACCCAGAAAATGGAGCGCAGGCTATGTTAATTGAATCATAGTTGGCTTAAGTCTCGCCCAGATCTTGGCTTGGAACTCAAGTTTAATTAAACCCTTCAGCACCATTCTAGCAAATAAAAACATGCCGTGAACAAAATATGTTAACTTGATACAATGTTTTCCAGCTGCACTGCAGTTCCCTTTGGTTCTTACAGAACCCTTACTGCTCAAACTCAGTAGTAGCGGCAGCAGTCATGATAAAGTACATAACATTTGCTTATTAAAACCTTTTCTATACTGCTGTTGGAGCCTTACAGCACAATCCTAACTTGTGCTGGAACAGGCAGGCACAAGTTTGGGGCTGGCTAAGGCTTGGCCCAAGGCAAGGGAAACTTTCCCCCTGAACCTGGGGAGAGCCGCAGTGGCCCCAATGGGTCTACTCAGATTTGTGCCACCTGATGAGGTGGTGCAGAGTCGAGAAGAATGGAGTAGCCTGGAGCCACTCCATGCTGCCCAGGAACAGGTCTAGGATCCAGCATAACTGCCAGATCCTGGCCCCACCTCCCACTGCCCTACCCAAAATGCCTCTTCCCTGCCCTCTCCATGCCCCCCAGATCCCAGCACCTCCTTTACAGCATGTTTGCTGACTTCCCAGGGTAACACAAGGGATTTGCACCAGCCCAGGGGGTAGTTACGATTGCGCCCTAAGTGCCCAACAGCAGGACAATAAAACAATAATTAAAGTAATATTGATGATCCATTGGATTATCTAAAAGCTCCTACTTCAGCAAGTGCCTGCACTAAGCAATGAGTAGGACTATATCCCACAGTACCTTCCAACTCTTCAGTTTCAGTTGGCATCCTTCAGTCTCGGAAGACTATGGTATCGCACTCTGAATAGTGGTTCTGGAACAGTGTCTTCTCCAGTGTGCGAAGCCTGGGTAAGGTAGATATGGAGGATAGACTGTTATCCATGCAGCAAATCCCCCCTCTCCACGTCACTGAAATGGTCCAATGGAAAGGCAGAGGCCAATACAGTTGGCTCCAGTGGCGTCGCAGGAGTTGTGACTGTGTTCAGCCATGAACTGCCTCAGGGACTCCGGCTCCGGATTTTGCCTCGAGGTTGACTCCTGAAGCCTTTTCCATAACTGGATGTAGCCACAAGGCAGTGGAGGTTTGGGATCAGAGTTTTCCATCTCTCAGATGAGCTGCCTTCCCAGGCTGACGAGTCCCATCTACCTGGTGGCTATTTAGTCGCCTCTTATGTGGGCCTATTCTTATCCCCAGCCCCCAGGGGAGACTTCTGACTCTTAACATTTTATGATTCTGTGATGAAGTAAAAGAACTAGGGCCTCCACTGAGAAAGCTTTCTAGAATCTGGGTGCCCTGATGAAAAAGATTCTGTTTCTCATGCCCAGCTGGCAGGGGAGAACTGGGTCTGGCCTCCACTGTAGATCTAAGTGCACTGGCAAGTTCATATGGGTGAAGGTGGCACAGGTTCCAAACTGGGCTTTCAAGGAGTTTCCTCATCAGTTACTAACATTACTAAATACAGCTAGGCTATATTCAACACAGCATGATGGTTATTAATAGCCTAATCCTGCTGGGTTTATCCGCTGGCCAAACTAGAGTTCCAATTGCAGAAACTGCCTCAACGACAGTCGTAAAAGCCTCTCCAGCAGTACATGAAGCCACCTGTTGCTGGAGCAGTAACAGAGAGGCCAAAGTATCCCCTCATACAGTGGTGGATGGGGAAGGCTTGCTGACCCAAGTAAGGCGGTTGGTGAGGCAGAATGAGGCAGAAACAGGAGTGGGAAGGACAGTGGATCAAGTCTGGGAAGGGAGCAGGTTTGGTGGCAGCAGTGTCCACTGAATCCAAATCCCCTTCTTAGGCCCAATCCCCTGACCCAGGTCCACACGGACTTGCACCAGCAATTTTGCTGGCGCAGGTCCAAGTAGACCCATCCAGGTCTTGGAGGCTTACCCTGAGGTAAGTAAACAAATGTTCCCTTTCCCAGATGAGACCTCCAGGCTGCCCCCCCCCGAATGTAGCACATGCTCCAGTGGCATGTCTGCATTGGGGGGTTGGGGAGAGAATAGGATTGGGTCCTTAGTTCACAGTTGTTAAACACTAAACATAGTTGTTAAACATAAGCCAGGGTAAATAGTCCTTGAGGCTCTGATGCACCTTTCATAACTAATCAGGCCCTTAGTCAGGGGTGGTGCAAGCAGTCTGGCCTTGGGGGGAATGTGCTTGAAAGGGGACATAGTCCTCCAAAATTTCATAAAATGATGTGCCCCATTATTGTCTATCTCAGCCTAGAACAGGGGTGTCCAAACATTTTGGCAGGAGGGCCACATCATCTCTTCCACACTGTGTCGGGGGCCGGTAAAAAAAGAATTAATTTACATTTAAAATTTGAATAAATTTACATAAATGAATATATTAGAAATGGAACTGATATGAAGAATGAAAGTCTTGCACAAAGCAAGGCTGGCCTTTCCTTTGCTGCCAGTGCTGCATCACAGAGGTGAAACAGCAAGTTGTGGAGGGAGCCCTCATCCCACAGCTCACACAAGAGGTTGAACAGTCGCCCTCAAGCTGAGAGCCGTTGCATCAGGCCAGCATGGGCTCCAGCAAATCTCCAGAGGGCCAGATGCTCATTGGAGACTGGGGGCTCCCTGAGGGCCGGATTGGAAGTCCCTGAGGGCCGCAAGTGGCCCCCGGGCCGGTGTTTGGGCACCCCTGGCCTAGAAGATGAGTTAGGAATCAACTGAGTTAGAAGTGAGAAATTTGCAGGTGGGATTAAGAAAATCTAGAACCACCATGCAACTCAAAATTGCCTAATTCAGTTTCTGTGCCCCTGCAAATCACATGGTGGTCACTGGATTTTTCCCAGGAGTCCTCTAGGGCCCGGTGTGCAATCTCAATTGGTTGTTGGGGAGGGAGGTGGAAGTGCCCACACAAGTTCATCCTCTTTTCCAGAAGCAGTCAAATCTGTCACCTACAAGGGAAAAATGGAAGCCCACCCGTCCGACTCACTGGTCCTAGCCAGTTCACCAGCAACCACGTCCACCCAGCCAAGTAATCTGGGGGGAGGGCAGGGCTGGTTTGGGTCAGTGGGGAAAAGAGAGGGGGGGCAGAAAAAGCAAGGGGGAACTATGGGGACAGAGAACACATGTGTGTGCGTGCAAAAAGCTCACACGTGCACATATGCACATAGGACCCATAACCTCACTGTGCCCCACAGCCTGGCACGTCTGGGCAGGCATCGACTGTAGCAATGTCACTCAGCAGCACTGTGAAGTTCAAGGCCAGGGAAACATTAATGTGGAATTCCTCTCCCACAAACACAACTTTGAAAAACATGTGCTTATATGTGTAACTGCTTAAATAAAAACACTATATTTAACGTTAGTTTGGTAGGCCATCCAGTATACTACAGTAGGCAGGGATGGTAGAAATTTAATCATGATAATGATAATTAATTATGGTAACGATGGGTGACCTTGAGCCAGTCCCTATGTCTCAGCCTTACCTACTTCACAGGGTTGTGGTGAAGGCAGAAGGAGGGGAAGAATCACGTACACCACTCTGAGCTCCTTGGAGGAATGGTGGTATAAAAATATGATGGATAAATAAATGAGCAAGGTTGTCCACACTGGGAGAAAGGCAGGATATTAGAAATGGTTTTAGAAATGGGTTTTAGAAATGGGTTATGTCAGAATGCCAGATGCAAGGGAGGGCACCAGGATGAGGTCTCTTGTTATCTGGTGTGCTCCCTGGGGCATTTGGTGGGCCGCTGTGAGATACAGGAAGCTGGACTAGATGGGCCTATGGCCTGAGCCAGTGGGGCTGTTCTTATGTTCTTAACTACAATTCCCAGAAAGCCTTGCAGGTCTCTTGTTATCTGGTGTGCTCCCTGGGGCATTTGGTGGGCTGCTGTGAGATACAGGAAGCTGGACTAGATGGGCCTGTGGCCTGATCCAGTGGGGCTGTTCTTATGTTCTTATGATATAAATTCCCTAAATAAATAAATAATGGGTCATAATTGGGTATCCCTGAGCTATACTATAATTAATTAAAATGAAATGTTTTGTTTTAAAGCACTGGTCTTCAACCCCAGTGAGGTTGTGAAGCTTCATTTGAGCGGGGGTCATGACAAAGCCCGTGCAAGAGAGTGCTTGGATCCAATTCAGCAATGGTCCTGCCTTCTCAAAACTGAGTTTCTGGTCTAATCCTGAACAGCCTCTTCTCGCTGCCTTGCCCTGTGGGTCTTAAGGCCAGGCTGCGACCTCACAGGATTGTTGTAAAGACCCAAGAGGTAGGGAGATGGTGTGGGCAGGTGTGGGTGGCAACGGGGAAAGGGGGTCTGTGGATTGGGCAGGTTTGGGGGTGGGTCTCCAGTCTCATACATTTTTATTTATTTATTGGGGTCATGGCATGAAAAAGGTTAAAGACCACTGCTTTAAAGGAATCTGCCCACTACAAACATAACTTTTCTGGTTGAGTTGAAATAAAATTAAATGCCACCAGAGAAGGAACACCCGAAACTTGAAACTGCGCTTATTACCACTGAAAAATATGTGACTGCATTTTTGAGTTCGTATACTATAAATTTCAACAGCAGTTGTTTATACCTTCAAACACAAATGGAGGTATAAAAATTGGTTCACCTTACGTTTTAAACAGAAGGTTTTCTGATATATGTCACCGAGATGCTGTTTACATCGTGGAGAAAGTCATGGAACCTGTCCAATGGCAAGGCTCCATAATTTTGACTGATGATAATACAGTGCAGCTGGACCGGCTTCGTTGTGAGTGGAGATAATTTATAATCCATGCTTTCACTTAGAAAGAAAGTGAATTTAAATAAAGTTGGTGTTTCGAAATCATGCCTTGCAAACGGAAGCAACATACCTGCATCTGCGGCAGAGGAAGGAGAAAATTGAGGGTGTCTTCCTAAAGCAAAGACAAACGTGGAACATGATTTGTACTTTTAAGGGCTGTTGCAACCACTTCGTCAAATTACGATGTGAATAACTTAGATACCCTTTCATATCTAACTTCGTGGCATTTCGTATTTATGATAATAAATAGCCATGACCGCCATTGATATAAAACAGCAGTGCATAGAAGAGATTAACCAGTGCACTCCATGAAGTCAACATTATAAATCATAGGTGGGAGCCTCATGTTATGTAACATCCCACCAGCTGAAGTACTAGTTGCCTGTTAAAGAGGATAAGTAGGTTTTTCATCGCTTTTCAACAGGGGTCCACAAATGGTGTCTGGGCTTGTAGCCAACAATTATTTCTGCTAATCAGTAGGGAGATAGCAAAAGTGCATCTGAGCATAAACAGAGTGCCTTTCCTTCCCACTGACAAACTGCAGCCTACCACTCCCAGACAGAATTAAAGAGAAGGGCTTATGGGACAAGTGGTATTGCTCCCATCTCCCTTGTGTCTTTGCAGATCTCTTTCTAGAAATTAAACATGTCCCTGACCTCTCTAGCAAAGGTACTACACAAAATGAGAGAATACAAGGCCAAACTGCACAACATGTTAAATGCATAGTTTACGGGGGACACAGGACCGGACGCCATCAGGATCAAACTATGCATTTAACGTAATGTGTAGTTTGGCCCAGGGACTCTCTTTCTCCAAAATTCAGTCCTGTTTGAAAGTTGTTAGGGGAGAAACCCTAACATTGCAAAGAGCAAGCTACTGGATGGGAGCTGGGGAAACCAGGCCTGAATTTTGGAGGAAGAGAGTCCCTAGTCCAAATTAAACAGCAATGTTTAAAAGAGGTGGCCACTGCCGCCTTTTGCTCAGCTGCTTCCCCTAGGACCAGCTCTCTCCTGCTCACCCCACCCCCAAACCCCAGTCTCCTCCCAAGCAAGAAACAATGAGCAGCCCCCCAGCGTTGGCCCCCAAAACCGAAGTACCCAAGTGCTCAGGCAGCAGTCACTGCAGGCCTGCTGTCAGGTGCACACCAGCCGCCACCATCTTGGCCATTAGTGGTCAGCTCCAGTGGTGGTGACCATCAGTGGTCGGCATGACAAACCCCCCCCCCCCCGGACTGGAGCCCAGCCCAGGACCAGAGCCGAGAAATTCTATATAATTATTATTCTGTGTAAGAATTATTATTACTGATTTCTTTTTTTTTTTCTTTTGAAATGTTGTGCCGCTAAGAATTTTGCAGGGCAAACGGACCCATGGCCCCACCCTCACTACACCACTGATGGGGAGTAGAAAGTGAGACAGTCCAGCTAAACAGAGGACACTTGCCAGGAAATGGGTCTGGAGAGGAGTAGGGCTTTGCTAATGAGGGGAGATGCAAGGAGCAACAGCAGACAAAAGCAACTATTTTAGCATGGGAACTAAGGTCTTATACTGGAATCTAGCCAATTCATGGGAGAAAGTGGAACTGTGACCACAACTCACCATGCCAGCATGTCAACGTCAGACTTCTCAATGGCCATGAGTACAGCAGTAGTGAAACAGTGACATCCTGCAGTCAAGAACATCAGCTCACCAGGGTTCCCAACTGAATGGAGAGCAGGACATGCACCATCCCTGGCCGGGGTGACTATCTTTGCAGACACCTGCATTTCAATGCTCACATGCTGGTTTATTATTCAAACTAATTTATAAAATGTGCCTCTTGATACCAGTTGCTGGGAATTAATCCAGTGAATTAATTCCCAGTCCTGCTGCTATACATCCCAAAGGCATTTGGTGGGCCACTGTGGGAAGCCGGACGCTGCACTAGATGGGCTTTGGTCTGATCCACCAAGGCTTTTCTTATGTTTCGGAAATACCACATTTTACTTGCTGGATGATAACCACAGTTTTGAAAACTGTGACCCAGAGTCTATCTCTAGTCATAGGAGACTAATTACATGTAACCACCAGTAGGCCCAGATATAATATACAGCTTCATCCCCATTTAAACACATATCCAGTCAGTTTGCAATCCCAATAAGCACTGCAGCGTGAATGAAGAGGTTCATCTTCATTCTCATTACCTACACATGAGAAAGCCTACTTGTGCAAATACATTTTCATTCCTGGGGTGGACTGAAAATGTTTAACAATACAGGTGCCCCCCTGTATCCATGGATCCCATATCTTCAGATTCACTTATTCATGGTTCTCCGCTCAGTGCACACCCACTACTTATCTGTCTTCCTTTACGGTGGCATCAAGCACTCGTGTCTCTTCTTTTTCAGCCTCTTATAGAACACTAGAGAGGAATGCAAGAAGCAGACAGCTGAAACACTAGAGGAGGGAGACAGCCAGGACACTTCCCACTTCCTGTTAGCATTTTTTGTATTACATTTGTGATATATGCAGCCCCTGGTCATTTTTTAGACCGCAGTCATAACCTGTGCTGGGCGCAGCCAGCATGGCCTGTGCTGTATCCTATGTAGGACAGGAGTGGGCTGGAGGTCACCTTGGGGTAAGGGCATCTTTGCGCAAATCTGAGCAGCCCGTGGAGGGTTCTGAGGCCCAGGAGTGGGGGGTAGGATATGGCGTGCTCTGCCATCACCAATCCTCTCTGGCCCAATCCTCCTCCCACTCCACCCACCTGCCCAGAAACTCTCCCTCCCACCCCATCAGAATACACT
The DNA here is from genome assembly GCF_035046505.1 of Tiliqua scincoides. Taxonomy (NCBI): domain Eukaryota; kingdom Metazoa; phylum Chordata; class Lepidosauria; order Squamata; family Scincidae; genus Tiliqua; species Tiliqua scincoides. The sequence continues at coordinate 25,599,338 of NC_089826.1, forward strand.
CCCGCCACCTTCTTCCACTCCCCTGTACTGCCCATCGCAACACTCACCTGTGCTGGCCTACATGAGGATCATAACAAGAGCCAGCATGCTGGCGCATGTTGTTGGGCTGACACAGCCCGCTCAAGAGTCAGAACAAATGAACTTTACAACATATTTGTGACGCTCAGGAGCCTGGCATAGGGGGCCAGCTCTGGCACAGCAGCTAATTTGGATTGGGCTGTTCCAGCACAATCAATCCTTTCTTCCACTGGAATAGACAGGCCAGGAGATCTGCGCTGTATCCAGCAGGAGATAGGGTTCCAAAGTGACTCAGCTGGAGGTAAGGGGAAACTCTTCCCCTTATCCCTGGGTAAGCCACTGCAGCCCCTTCGGGTCTCCTCAGACTTGTGCCACCTCCTGAGGGGGCATAAGTCCTAGGAGAGCGGTGCGGCTTGAAACCAATGAGCTGCTTGGGTATAGGGGCTAGGATCCAGCATAACAGCCGGATCCCAGCCCTGCCTACCACTCCCCGCCCGCCTGCCCCTGGGGCCACCCTTGGCCTTCCCCCCCACCTCCTCCCTGCCTCCTCCTCCCCAGATCATCAGCCAAGCTCAGACAATGCAACTTACCTGGGGGAAGCTGCCACAGAGGCTGGATGCAGCCCCTGTGCTCCAGCACACCTCCATGCACTGGTGCGGCTTCCTCCTGAAGAGGCACAAACATGCTTTACGGCATGTTTGTGACCCTCCTGGGCTGGTGCAGGACTGCGTTCTTAGTCATTTCCAGTGTAAGACTAATGCTGTAAGACTCTCTGTCTCTGTCTCTGTCTCTGTCTCTGTCTCTGTCTCTCTCTCTCTCTCTCTCTCATACACACACATGGGGGGGTCAAAACTAGATTATGATATTCGTCTTTTGAAAATTTAGGCTGTAAGTATAATGGTCAGATTTTCAATTGTTGATTCATGTGTACTAAAGATTCTTAGGAAGAACATCATTGTGAATGTTCTGGGTATCATACTAGAGATTTTATTAATATATACTAGCCACTAACATTAACATTATATGGCCCATAATCTTATCCTGAAGTCATGCTATATCCTATAGTCTCTCTCTCTCTCTCTCTCTCTCTCTCTCTCTCTCTCTCTCTCTCTCTCTCTCTCTCTCTCTTTGGGGGGGTGACAGATGATGGGGCAGAAAAATGCATGAGCAAATGATTAGAGGGAGAAATTATTCTTCCTCTCCCCATGTACATCTAACTACCTACTTACTCCTACACATGCATAGAATTGAATCATAACAGACTTATTTGCCAAAAACCAAAGCTAAATATAAGACTTTGGCAGAATGTAATTTCAACATCAGGCATGAATCAAACAAACATAAAAGAGACATTTCACAATGAAACCCAGAAGATTTATATGGGGGCAAGGAGGGGTTTTTACCTTTACTGTCAAAACTTGCAGATTTATTTTGTTTTATACATGAGTCACAACGTAATAGGACACAGGAGTTATCTGAGTGCCAGGTTGTGAGTGGCGAGAAGGATTTTGTTAAAAGACACACCTGACAGATTGCCTGTGAAAATGAACAAGACTGGGCAGGATCAGGACACTCTGTTCTAGAATGATATACAACCAATCTACATGTAGAAGAGATTGCCCGTCCTATGAAAAGGACTGCTGAGTGATGGAGGGGATTCAGAATGCTCCATCCTTCTGGGTTCTCATGGGTGCACAGGATCTGGCAGCCAAAATAGGACTGATTTGCATATGTTAAGCAGAGAAAACAAGCTGCCACCTGACAGTACCATGTTCATGAACTTCTTCATGCATACCTTGCACTTGTGTAGCTTGTTGACTGTACAGAGCATTTCAAGGCAATTCTTGTGATGTTGTCCTTGCAACAACACTATACCCATTATCTCTGTATTGCAGATGTGGGAGGGGGCACCTAGTGAGAGTTCATGGCAGGGGTAAGATTCAAATCAGGGAACTATTGGGGAGACCTGGTTTGAGAGCAGCACTTTGAAAAGATCTAGGTATGTTATAATTAGTGGACCACATGCTGAACAGGCGCCAGAAGTGATGCAGCTGGTAAGTTTAGCCCAGACAAAAGAAGACTATGATATCTGTCTTCAGGTATCCGAAGGACTGTCACGCAGATGAAGGGAGACCTGTGTGACTCTTCGTACATAACTTCTTCATACACACAGTGAATCTGTAGAAACCAAAGTGGAGAAACTACAAGGAGACAGGAGAAAGAATTTCCTAACTGCAATTGCTGTCGTGCACTGAAACAGTCTACCTTAGTGGTTCTCAAACGCTCTGGGGCAGTTTGGGAACTGCTGTAAGTGCTTGAAGGGGAGCGGCAAAAGCAGTGACGTGATTGCCATGATTGCACTGCTGCTGGCAATAAAAGGGGGTTTTGTGACAAAAACTGAAAGGGGCCGTTTTTCACTATTGACAGTACAGGACTATTTACAGCAGTTTGGAGGTGTGGGGGGCACTGCAGAGGGGTCTTCAGGCTCCCCAGAACCTCCAGAGGGCCAGTGTTGCCGCAGATAGGTGCAAAAAACCCCTTTTGTCCCCATCAGTGGCGCATAGTGATCATGTTTCTACCTTTGCCATGGCCCTGCCCCTTAAGGGGATAGAGACCAGGCTTCCCTGGCTGGGGCATCGCAATGCCCCAATTTGGGAACCTACCTCATGCAGTAGTGGGCTGTCTCTTGCTTGAAGTTTTCCAGCAGAAGCTATTCATTATTTCACAAAAATCTGAATCTGTAGAATCTGCTATCTCAAGATGTGGTGATGACCATTGCCCAAAAATGAATTAGACAAATTCACTCACAGCAGCTTTTAGCTATAAGAATTCCAAAGTAGCTCCAGGATCAGAGTTAGTGTACCTTGGATGGAGGGGCTGCAGGCAAACAAAACACATTGGCTTTCCAGAAGGGACTTACTCCTGGGTTCTCAAACAGTGTGCCACAGCACCCTGGAGTGCCACAGTGAACGCACAGGAGCACCATGAGAGTTTATATTTTAAAGGGAGTCACCAATGGAACTGTAGGAATGCCATGAACAGGGTAGGTTTGGGAAGCTCTGGTGTAGCAAGCCACAGTTATAAACAGGATGTTGGACTAGACAGACCCTTAACTTAATCCAGCAGGATTTTACTTCTGCTTTTATGTAGCAGAACAAGAGAAATACTCTTGTAGCAGAACAAGAGAAATACTCTTGTAGCAGAACAAGAGAAATGCTCCAGACAAAACTGCGTGTTCACCACAAGCAAAATACAGACATTTATCAATATGAGCGTGGTAGAACGGAGGTCTTCCTGGCCTCATGTTCCAGTTGGCCATGGCCGTCAGGTCCCAGAAGCTGATGTGATCATGCATGGTATTGTTCAGGGCTGCTGGAAGGTACAAGATTTCTTATGTATCCCTAGACCCTGAATGTCACTATGTATATATACTGTGTCAGCATTTCCCACCTGAAGTCTTTGGCCAACTATGATGGCAGAACCATTTCCACTGGCCCAGCAAGCATGGAAAAGATGGAAGAGACAAAGCAGAGAACTCTGAATTATGCAAAAACTAATAAATCCAGTATAAACTGTTCAAATTAATCAATTTTTCCACCACTTTGACATTAACATCATGGCAGCAAAACCAGAGAATTAAGCAGCATGTTGTACTATGATGCTGTGATACTGTAATACTTGCTTGGAAAACAGACTTTTGCAAGAATTGCAATCTTCTCCAGCACAGATCTTAACTGCTCAGTAACCTCCCCAAGACAGGAGGCAAGAAGCCAAGATTCAGAACCTTGACTAAGCCCTAAGAACACGGAGAAGCATCACTTATTGGTTGGCAGTGTTGTTTATATAATCATTACAATATTTTTAATCAATAATAGTATCCCAGAAAGTGTTTGTATATTTCCATCTGTGCAAGTAGCTTAGTGAAATCATTGGTGCTGGTGCAAATCATGGATTCAGAAAGAGAAAGTTTGTGACAGGATTAAAGGCCCAGTCCTATCCAACTTTCCAGTGCCAGTGCAGCTGCAATGCAGCCCTGAGGCAAGGGAACAAATGTTCCCTTACCTTGTGGAGGCCTCCATAACTACCATCCCACCAAACGATGCAGCACACACCCCATTAGTGTGGCTATACCAGTGCTGGAAAGTTTGACAGAATTGGCCCCTAAATTATCTTCTTTGTATCTTTTCTTTATCATTGCTGTCATGCAGCCCAACCTCTTGGGCAGCAACATAGTTATGTCAAGGTCAATGTTTTTAGAACAAACAAGCAAAAAATTAAAAAGGCAAGTACTCTCCAATCTGCCATGGTTCTTCTTGAAAACGTTTGCTATACCAGTCCCAAAAATTGAGAAAATAATATTGTGACACATGGCTTAAAAATTGCCAACAAGAAGGAGATCTGTAACTACAAGGCACAATTCAGCATTTACTCATGGCCAGATATTGCCTGATTACTAACCATGTGGTAAATTTGGACCGCTGGTTGGTGGGCCACTAGTTGGTGGTTGCTGGTGAGTTGGTGGGCCGCTGTGAGATAAAGGAAGCTGGCCTAGATGGGCCTATGGCCTGATCCAGTGGGCTGTTCTTATGTTCTTAAATTGGGAGGTCAACAGCCCAATCCTAACTAAATCCCCATATGGCAATGCAGTGGCACCAGCATAAGCTATGCTGCACTCTGTGGGGGTTTTTTGGCTGCTGGAGGTCTCTTCAAGGTAAGGGGACATTTGTCCCATTGCCCCAGGGTTAGCCCCACCGGTCTCTATGAGGCAACTCAGAACTACACCAGCAGTGTTGCTAGTGGAAGTTTGAGTTGATCCATGCAACAGATCAGGCCCAGAAAGGGGGTTTAGATTTGATGTACGTCACCGCCGCCCATCCTGCTTCCCTCCCATGCTTGATTCACTCATTCCCCTCCCCATCTCCGTCCCATTCTGCTCTCCTCCTGCCCTGTCCCGCCTACCTGATCTGGTGGGCCTCTGTCATTCCATCAGTGCAAGGGAGAAGGCTTGCCAGCTTCCTGCACTTCTGTAAAGCACTTGATGTTGCTTTTACAGCACCCTGCACTGGAAGAATGTGCGTTCCGCTGGCACAGCCCTTGAATAGGATAGGGCCATAACACAGATAACACACATGGCATTTCTAATTCTCCATAACATAAATATTTCTCACTCTAACAATACATCTGCTATTTAAAAAAAATTGAACTCCCTTTGGCCTGAAAGTCTTTTTTTGCCCCCACAAGGGCATGAAATAGGCCTAAAATATTATTAGTCTAATGATTAAATGAAGTGTTTGGAGACATGCAGGTCTTGGTCTTCTAAATACGTAGGGGAGGAATGAAAGTGACAGGAGGCGGGAGAGATTCCAGAATTGAATACCCCTTAGCTCTAATGAGAATTATTCATTTAATTCCTTCATGTGCCATGCGGGAGATGAGGGTCCCTGTGCTGTAAAGCAGAAGGATCTTGGTGACCCACTTACTGAACAATGTGACCTTAGTTGCACCTAGGGGACATCTTCAATGAATCTGTAAACATAACTGTAGAATATATTTAACAGCTCAGCACACATGGAAATTGTACAAGCAGAAATATTTCTTAGCCCCACTTCATGATCATGGGAAGAGAGTAATTTGGAAGCATCTAAGGCCAGTCAGAATCAGGAGATTTTAGCGTCCAGTGAGTGTTGTCCAGATTCCAAGGTAAATAATGCCCTTGGGGTTTTTTATCCTGTGTTTGATAAAATTTGTGTCATTCCCAAAACTGATATCAAAATATTAGATTTGACTGAATATTTCTGCAGTGTAATTTTCCATATTATACCATAAAATCCACAAATTTGTAAAAGAAAAGAAAATATATCTATTTGAGGCAGATCATTCACAAGGGGACAATACCTTTTTTCTTAAACATTGTTCTTTTTCCTGATTAAGAATATTATACTTGAGCTATAACCTCCAGAAGCTTTGGTCCAGTTGATGACACAGCTTTGTAAAAGTCAACATGATCCAACAGTTCACTCCATTTAGTTGAATCTATCATGGTTGACCTAGGATGTTTCTGTGTTAAGAGGAGACTGATGTAAGTCAGTTCAGGCCCATTCATCTAACAGCACAATCCTAACTTGTACTGGAACAGATAGGCCTGTTAGCCTGCACTATATTCAGCACACATTTTGGGCTACTTGGGGAGGTTATTATTTTTCTCCCTGGTGATGCAGTGGTACCAAAATGCTTACTGCTGCATCCTGCAGAGGGTGGGGGACAAAGCAGTTGTATAGGTCTCCTCTGGGTAAAGGAACTATCTGTTACCCAAAGGAAAACCTCAGCAGTACAGGGGGTTCTACTCAGATCTGTGCTAGCTAAATAGGTGGTGTCAGTTTGCACGGACTCATGCCACTTGATCAGGTCTGGGATGAGGTCTGGTTAGGATATGGTGGCTTCTGCTAAACCCACTCTCTTCCCAGACCCAATTTGTCCACCCCCCCACCCCATCACTACCTTGTTCCACCTTCCTCCACCCCACCTCATTTTGCTCATCCCCAACCCCTTTATAACTAAGCCATTTGTCACTTGAGAGGTGCACATTTGTGTCAACTGGTCAACCAGGTCAACTGAAACTCTTGTATGTGGTTTCACAAAGTGTAAGAAAATATCTTTAGAAATATATTTGCAACAGAAATAATATTTACAATACATGTTCTCTTTTCCATGCTCCTTCATGGAAAAGTTTCAGGACAAATAATGCTACTTGAGTACTTTAGGGTTCTAAAATAGTGAAATGTGTCCCTGTCACTCTTTTCCTGACTGAGAATGCCTTTATTCCATTGAAAGAAAGCAAAGATAAGAACATTACCCTTTGGAGGGTTTTTATATGCCTTGCATCCATCAGCACTGACTGATGGGATTGGCCTCCAACAATCTTAACTTTTTCTTTCTACAGAACAATTATCTAACTGCTCAATAGCTCTTGTTTCCATTAGACTCAAACCTCAACATTTTAAAAACTGTTTTTTCTGCAACATTCAGTTATCTTCCTCTACTACAGTAAAAACAAATCAGTCCTTAACATGAATTCCATGACTCAGATCTTTGAACTTGCTGGTCTATGGAATAATGTTTCAAAATGGCTTATTGCATCATGATTTGTGTTTTTAATCACAAAGAAAATATGCCAACCATGTTTAAAATGAGCAAATCCTTAATCTAAGACCAATGCAACTAGGAAGTACATCACACAGATGAAGCATATCTTTTTATTCTCCAAGGCTTTTAAAATTTTTTTAAAAGAGTTAAGATTATATGCTGATATCATCCTTGTCTTCGACTTTATGAACATTTCTTTTGTTCAAAATTTAAAGCAACTGACACTGCAATCCTATGCTTGTCTACTCAGAAGTAAGCCCCACTGAATTTAATTGGACTTACTCTCAGATAAGTGATCATTGGATTGCAACCTGAATTGTATATCATGGATGGCCCAATCCTATAGAAGGCCTACTGGAAGGTAAGTAAAAAAATATTTTTAATTACCTGTCCCAGGCTGATCATCTCCCCCCCCCTTACATACAGCCTGGTTGCATAGCATAAACTGGTGCGGGAATAGGATTGCCCCAAAGAGTCCATTTATATGGGCTACAGGCAGCACAGAACTGAGTATGCAAGAAACAATAATCTGCACGCACTGTTCTTTCAAAGCCATTTAGAGAGTGTTTTTGATTTAATAATATAATATAATATTATAAATTATCATTTATAATAGTGGGCACACCCACCCCAAGGTTGCATAATTGCATTCCCACCCCAAGGTTGCATAATTCCAGAGATATTCCATTTTCAAAGCACAACACACTATTTGGTACTGAAGAACATGCAACGCTCTCTTTAAATTGGGAGGGGTTGTAACTCAGTGGCTAAGCATGTACTGTGTATACAGAAAGTGTCAGGTTCAAGCCAGTTACAGCAAAGAAAAATTCCTCTCTGAAACTCTGGAGAACCACTGCCGGTCCATGTTCAAGATCCTGAGCTAGATGGATTAATGGTCTGACTCCATATAAGGAAGCCTCTTGTGTTCCCAGATACAGTGTTACATTGTATTTGTTGGGTGGAATGGGATTGTGTGGGGCCCATCTCAGATACAGAAACACACGATTTCCCACTCTGTGAATGAGCCTGGAGACCCATGGACTTCCTCACACCCCTTTCCTGCTCCTTTGAAGGAGGAGATTGGAAATTTCTACTCTTGATTTTAAACTAACCACAACTCCGCATGTTGTCTGAGCTTAAAGAATTGTGGTTAGTTTTAATATGGTTTGTTCAAACAAACTAAGATCAAACTCTTGTTCCAAGGGCACTTCCAGATGGGATATATAGTCTGGAATTGTCACACATAGTTCACTCTTTAGGGATGGTTCATACAATGTTGCCATCCATCTGTTGCTCATCCATACTTTTCCTGTGGTTTAACTATAACATGCATTAACAAACTTTCCTGTGAATGAATGTGACAGTTTAACCATGGGTACAGATGGATGCTGGATGGCGGGTGACATCGTCTTTTATCTGTGAATGCCAGATGCAAGGGAGTGGCAATACAGGTACCTTATTGTCTGTGTGCTCTCAGAGGCATCTGGTGGGCCACTCTGAGATACAGGAAGCTGGAATATATGGGCTCTTGGCCTGATCCAGCAGGGCTCTTCTTATATTCTTCTTATATTGCATGGACAACCCATAAAGACTGTGTGTACAGTGTGTAACAATCCTAAACACTTCATCTGAAAGTACCCCAGTTCCTGTTCTGTGGAGAAATAAATCATAATTTGTACTTAGTTCACGTTCAGCCCCACATAACTGATATAGGCGCTCGCCTTTCTGCTCCCTATTCTATGTGTAGTCTGAATTGTGGTCACCTTGCTGCAGAATTATTCTGATCTGAGCAAAGATTGAGGTGTCCAGGAGACTAATGCACCCAAGCCTTAATATTGAATCCATTGTTTATCTAAAAGTGAAGAGGCTTATGTACATTACAGCTCCAATATTATTTTCTTTGCAGGATTTGGTGAACCTTTCTGTTATCTGTGTGTTTGCATGTTCCCGGTTTTTCTTTCTGATGTGTTCTGCGGAGTGTTTGTGCAGCGACAGCATGGGAGCTCCAAAACTCCTCATGAAAACCAATATGTGTTTAACATATAAACAGAAAACAGTAGATGAAAATGTTGAGTACGAGATAAACAGAGACAGATGGTACAGATCTAATTAAGAATAACACACACAGACAAATGAATCTATACTATTGATTTCACATCTAATTTAATGAAGAAAAAATGTTTCCATGAGTTTTACTACTGTTAGGAAATTATACTTATGAGGAGGAGAAGGAGGAGGAGGAGGAGGTAGGTACAGGATAGTGGTTTTCATGAAGTCTCCATCTTCCTTATCTGTTATGATGCATGTGCTCACTTAGAACTGGTTGATGCTTTCTGGCAGATGTTTTGCCAAATCATGAATGCGCAGTCACAGATTGAAACTGCTAATGCTTCTAATTCTGAAATTGACTCATGCTTCCAGTTCTGAAACTGAGCAATTTTAGGGGTTGTAGAAGTAGCCACTTCTAGCTGTAAATGAGAGTCTCTCAACTTTAGCCCATGTGCATCAGTCATTGGTGATTGATGATCATTGATTATCAAGGTCATGCATGAGTGGCCACCCAGCAAATGCCTCAAAAAGTACTATGCATGTAGGACTTATTCTTAACAGGAACTCATGTGGAACATCTGCCCTTATAGACCATATGACTTACGGCAGTGACTAACTAAGGGGTACTTTGGCAATCTAAATTCACCCATGATCCTTAATTCTCAAACTAAGTTTAAATGCAGCTATGAGTCTTGTGGCAGTCCCCTAATAGGGTTGCTTCCAGGAGCTATTTAGAGAGAGCCCCTGGGCTCAATGGGATCAATACGGATTGGCCTTGCGGAAGGAAAGGGAGGAGGAAATGCCCACATTGGCACTTCCTCCTTCCTCCCCAAAGACTAATGCAGCATGGAGCAAGCCATGATAGGAAGGGGGGGGGAACTGATGACTCCCTTCTGCTCACCCATCACCGAGTCCATCCAGCACCCAGTAACCTGTTGCACAATTGTGGATACAAGGACATCTGCAAGAGGGATCTGAGGGCCTTAGGAGTGGACCTCAACAACTGGGAAACCCTGGCCTCTGAGCGGCCTGCTTGGAGGCAGGCTGTGCAGCATGGCCTTTCCCAGTTTGAAGAGACACTTGGCCAACAGTCTGAGGCTAGGAGGCAAAGAAGGAAGGCCCATAGTCAAAGAGACAGACCAGGGACAGACTGCACTTGCTCCCGGTGTGAAAGGGATTGTCACTCCTGAATTGGCCTTTTCAGCCACACTAGACACTGTTCCAGAACCACCTTTCAGAGCGCGATACCATAGTCTTTCGAGACTGAAGGTTGCCAACAAAAAAAAATGGAGGCGGAGATGCTGGAGATCATGACAAGCTGGGGAAAAAGATATAAGAGGTTCTAGGTAGGGAAAGGATTTGTGGAGATGGGACATGGTAGCCTGGATGGAAGGAGGTCGGGGGGGGGGCACAAGAGGCTTACAACGCTGGTGCTGGCTCTGATGCTAAGTTGGAGCTATAAAGGACAGTCTTCTATAAGAGGGCAACAGTCTAATGCCTGTGAGGACAATCCTATACAATTCTGAGCCTAATCCTAAACCAATCAATCAATCAATCAACAGTATTTATATACCGCTTTTCAACTAAAAGTTCACAAAGCGGTTTACAGAGAAAAATCAAATAACGTAAATGGCTCCCTGTCCCAAAAGGGCTCACAATCTAAAAAGATGCAAATGAATACCAGCAGACTGCCACTAGAACAGACAGTGCTGGGGTGAGGTGGGCCAATTACTCTCCCCCTGCTAAAAAAAGGAGCACCCACTTGAAAAAGTGCCTCTTACCCAATTAGCAGGGGTAAACAATTCTCCAGTGCCAATGCAACTGTGCCGTTGGGACGTGCAGTGTATCTTGTGGTGGGGAAGCAGTCACAGAGGCCTCTTCAAGGTAAGGGAAACATTTGTTCATCCCCTACACTTCAAAACGCATTGGGAAGCTTTTAGTATAAAAGGAAATTCTTCTCATGTATTCTTCTTCTGTTGCCTTGACTGAATGATCCCATTCATGCAGCTCATTGGCCCTGTCACTGTCTGTCAATCCAGCCCGCCTCACAGTACTGTTGTGAGAATGAAAGGTGGGGAGAGAAACATGAATGCTGCCTTGAGCTCCTTGAAGGAAGAAGGGGAGACAAATGAAGTAAATTTTTTAAAAAACAGCACCGCATGGCTCTCATATTTACAAGGCATGTGCTCTACAATTTAGCTGTGGCTGCTGCTGTGTCAACAGAGGGTCGAGGAAGACACATAAAGGTCAATGATGATAAAGATAGGCTGCTCTCACTGTGTCTTTGTGTGTCCACAAGCATCTAAGAAAGGTTGAAGTGGGGACGAGGAGGCACCCACTATCTGTCTTTCCCTCCAATACTTGCAGCAGTTTCAAGATTCCCACAAGGGAGAGACAGGAAGAGAAAGAAGCCTGGCAAGTGAAACTGGGCAGCCCATTTCAGGGGCGTCATATAACCATTGGTTGGTCCATACATAAAATTCCAGATTTTTCAGTGACCTTGTTTGAGAAAGAATGAGGTAAAGTAGCTGACCCAGATCTGAGGAGACCCATTTGGGTAATGGAAGCTTACCCCTGGGTAAGGGAGGAAATAGTCTCTTATCTGAGAAAGACCTCCATGACTGCCGCCCCCTTTTAGGATGCAGTGTGCTTCTTCCCATTGGCGTGGCTGCCTCAGTCTGGGTTTTTTCCGTTGGGATTGGGAAATCTGTTGCAAATCTGTTAAAGAATATATAAGAATCCTGGCAAAGTTGAAATTTGCCTTGTTAAGAAGTTCTTCAGACAAGTGGGCAGCTGGCAAGACCTCTGAGCTGCCCTTGGAGTACAAATGGAATGGTAAACATTATCACCAGGTAAAAAAGAGAGGTTTCCTGAGGCTGCGGTAAGTAAACCCTGTTACATCTTCTGGTATTAATCATAATAAGTGCTTTATCTCTGGCTGTCATGTTTAGTTTCTGCATGCAATTTACCTCTCAGGCAGGCTGTTCACAGTATCAGTCAGGCTTATCTTGGAACTTATAGTCTTCAAGTGCCTAAATGTATTTCCACCACAGTTCCCACAGTTAATGCGACAAAAGCCAACATAAGTGCTATTTTAAGACTGGGCTGCAGCCTTTTACAAAGAACAGGATTGCTTATATTCTGACCACTCCTATCAGTTGCGGGGGGGGGGGGGGAGTACAGATTTGACTTCAAACCAAACTTTGGCTTTCGCATGACTTGGAGGTGTTTTCTATGGCCCCTCACACTTTTCTGTCTCCCCTCCCATTTTATCTTGACACTAATTGATCAGTAGACATTCCATTTTCTGTCCAAAGCAATGCCCTGTCTGCCTACATGCTTTCAAAAACACCAAAAGTGGTGATTATTTCCCAAACAATCGTTCCTGGAAGTCTTTTACAGGGCACAGACAGTTTCTCAAGGCCTTGTCCTCAGAGGGCTAAGAGATGGGAAGGCTTCTATGTTTCTTGTGGTTGATCAAGAAATCAGTGTCCTTGTTAGTATGGGCTTCTGCTTATTCACATTTTAGGTCATGAGCTGGATGCAGAGATGCATATCTGTCTGTGGAAAGCATCTTCCAAGCATGGAAAGGCTGTTTTGTATATCATAAGAGTGCTTTGTGCAGTAGCATAGCTACAGCGGGGCAGTGCAGTAAGTATTGCAAATGCCGAAATGCGCCCCCCACTTGCATTGCGGCCGTTCTGGGCAGCAACAGCAACACACAGTGCTTATATGGTGCATTGTGGCTCCTTCAATACTTACCACGCCACCCCTCTGTTCTGTGCACTGCTACACTTCTAGCGCCCTTCATAGTGTCAGTGCGCTGCTGTTTTGTGCACATAAAGTCACCGTCAATCCAAATGTGTTCTTTCGCTTGCACAATTCCTTACACAAATTGCAGTATGAGAAAAGCCATAACACAACTTGGGTTCCTGGCAAAGTGTCTGTGAAACACTAGATGGTATTTTCTTTGCACTCACAGGTCCTTGGAACTAACCCGAGGATTTTCACTTTCTCTCATAGTAAACAAAATGCATCAGCAAAATAAGTAATATGATTTTTTTTTAAATTGTAACAACTATATCTGATAGCAGCTGATCCTGTTAAATATTCTCTCTCTCTCTCTCTCTCTCTCTCTCTCTCTCTCTCTCTCTCTCTCTCTCTGTGTGTGTGTGTGTGTGTGTGTGTGTGTGTGTGTGTTCCACTTGAGTAGTACCTTGAACATTTCTGTAGCCAAAGGAATAAATTTTTCAGTAGATCTGTTGGGATCACAGACCTGGTAGTTTCAAGCCTCCCCCTCGTCCCACTGCCGTCCTCCAGAGGCGCTATGAGGGCTGGAGAGGCTGTACACAGCCTCTCCAACCCTTTGATGGCCTTCTAAAGCCTCCAGAGGACCTTTAAACATTACTTCCTCTTTTCAACTGAAAACTGGAAGTCACATTTAAAGCCCTCTGAAGAGTGGGAAGGCTGTGTGCAGTCTCTCCGGCTCGCAGAATTCCTCCAGGGGGAGGCAGTCGGCACAGGCAGCATAGCTGGAGTGGCATCGGCGCCCCCCCAGCCATGCCGCCCAGGGTCACTTGCACCATTGACCCCTCCCTAGGAATGCCACTGCAGCACAGAGATGCAAAGTAGCAACTGTTTGTGTCACATAAAATGTGGCATAAGTTGCTGACTAGTTGCACCACACCTTGAGAGTCGGCTGAATCCAGCCTCCACGCTGAGAAAACCTGCAAGCGGAGGCTTGTGTCAGCTGAGGTGTTCTGGGGTGGAGGAAGGGCAGGCAGAGGGAGGGCAGAGAGTGGTCCTGGGGGCGGGTAGGTGAGGATCGGGAGGCGGGGCTGGGACCCAATAGATATGCCAGATCCTAGCCCCTGTTCCTGAGCAGTGCACCTCCTGAAGTGGTGCAAGTCTGAGGAGACCCATTGGGGCTGCAGTGGCTTACCTGGGGGTAAGGGGAAGAGTTTTCCCTTGCCTCCAGCTGAGCCACTTCGGGCCCCTGTCTTGTGCTGGATTCAGCAAAGGCCTCCTGGTCTGCCTGTCCCAGTGCAAGATAGGATTGCACTGCTCGGTTGTGTTTTTAAGGTATCGCCCCCCGCTCCGCAAAGTAACTAAATTTCAATCCAAAAAGCTAAAATGGGTGAACATTTGGCACAAACATAAAATCCCTGGTTCATCTCCAACAAAACTCCTTAGTGATTCTGACTGTGCAAAGATGCCAAAATGACACAGACAGACAGGTTGAAATATTAGGAGACTCATAACATTCCATTCTGCATGATCCTATCACAGCACAAGTCTCTTATGATCTTCTAATAATCCATCCTAATTAAGCTTCCATGATTATATTAAAATGTAATCCACATGAATGCTAGATGTAGTATATAGCAATGACTGAAGCGTCTATCACTTGGAGGTATGCCTCATTTGGCAGTCTTTAAATGGTTTCAACTTAGGTAGGAAGACAAATTATATTCCGTGTCTAATATTCACAGTACAACATAGAAGGTCTACTTTAATCCTGAACTCTTATGTTACATAGTACAGCTGTGATTTCATACTGATTGTTAGGTAATGCATATTGTCATGTGTAAATTCCATGATGAAAGTGAAGCATTTTCTGATAAATATGCAACTCTTGGCATGGCACAATTTGTAAGAGCAGTGCAAGAATTAAGTCAAGATTTGCCAGAGAATAATGTGGTGAAGAGCCAGGAGGCATTTCATTGTCTGTAATTGGCATAAAAAGGATTGGAAAAGCCCTCCCTGCAGACTTTTTGATCATCATTATTTTAACATTTCATTAGTGACACCAATGTAATTGAGATTGTAATGGCCTAGCTAAACAATAGACGTTTTGACTGGCTGATCACAAATAGTCACAGGCGTGTTTGTACATTCTTACATGTATAAATATTTATATTTCCCCTGATTTTTTTTTTTTTTTTGGGGGGTGGGGGTTGTTTTACAATCCATAATGGTAATGCACCCAAAAAAAAAGTCAGTTTGTTTCTCAAAGTCTTGCTGTTGATGGGACTTAAAATTTTAAAGGCTTTTATTTCAATTTAATGTGATATAGCTAAAACACGGGAAGCCCAATCCTGTACTGCCCAGCACTCAGCACTGCACTCACAGTGCGGGCGCTGAGTGTCACAAAAGTGCCATAAGGAAAAGACCCAGCGCTGGCAGAGAGACCAGCGCTGGTCGGCATTGGGACTCAGTGCCAGAAGGATGCCAGGAGGATCGCTGGGCAGTGAGTATCCCCACCAAGCAGCAGGGATGCTTTTCAGGGAGGGAGGAGGGGAGTAGGCAGGAAGGGGGCAGAACTGGGTGGAGGGAAGGGAGGGAGGGCCCACAGGAGGTTTGGGCCTGGGAGGGGAGTGGGGATGGCGGTAAAGGCTTCCACCAGATCCTATCCACTCTCTGGAGCCCAACATGGGTCTCCTAAGTTCTGCGCCAGCTCAAGGGCTGGTGCACATCCAAGTAGACCTATCAGGGCCAGTTGTGCTCATCACGGGTTACACCAAGGTGAGATGGTGAGAAGGGCTGGCCCACTGACTATTTCACAAGGGATCTGAATGGATCTTGACCCACCTCATCTCAATTAGTGCGAAGACTGTCAATGGTGCAGCACCGTGATGCACAGGTACTAATATATAAGAAGCAATGGTTGACACCACTGGTACTGGTCTGGGTCTCCACTTGGTTTTTACGAGCAACTGCTCAGCACAGAAGTTCATTCCAGGTGTGCGTAATGAATGCTTGAGCTTCAGCTATATGAGCTATCAGAAATTCAAGAAAAAATATTGGCTTTTGTGTCAAGAAAAAATCTGGTTAAAGAATTTGGAACGCACAGTGGCATACTTAATATTTAGCCCTTGTTCATGACAAGTCCAAACTCCTGTCTGGAATATCTGACGTCTTCAGTGGACAACCATCTAAAACAATGTTCTGCTGATGGTTCAAAGAAAAAGGCATCCTAAACATGTAACTTGGATTGCTAGATGTGGCTCACTAGTAATTGCAAGTGATATTAATATCTAATGTACATTGCTTTAATTAGCCAATACCCATAAGCCTAAATGAGTGCCCACTGCTAGAGAACAGCATGCCAGAGCCTGACCTTTGAATTCCTGAAGCTGCCTACTTTCTTCTTCCACTAAATAGCACAAATACCAGATTACCTGCTAAAGCAAACTGATGGAAGGAGGTAAAGAAGACAAGTCAAACGTCATAATCAGCAGTATGAAACACTGCCAGCTAAGAATTGTGTACATGTTGCTTCACCACTAAAATCATGTTACTATATTGGAAATACAAGTTGTGACAAGGCAAACCTTATCTTAATGAGAATGCAATTATAGATTATTAAACGAGTTGTGGAGAACATTCTGGAATCACATGGTAGATCTTCAAAGAATTCACATCTCCTAGACATTGAACCAGTGTATTTTGTGCCACAGCCCTGCACATTCTGCAGTTCTCTGATGCAAAGAGAATATTACTGGGTATTATTAGGCCTCTGAGCAGTTTCAGATTCCTGAGAGCTGTACTGTGAGAGGCATCTACTATGCCTGTGTCCATGTTTGAGATTTGTTAACTCAAGTTAACTTTGTTGACTTGACTCAGTTGACTCAATGTTCACTTTGTGTCTTATCCTATCCAACTTTCCAACACCAATGCAGCCACAGCAGCCCCAAGGTAAGGGAACAAACATTCCCTTACCTTGAGGAAGCTTGCATGACTGCCTCCCCACCACAGGTTGCAGCATATGCCCCATTGGCATGGTTGCTTTGGTGTTGGAAAGTTGGATAGGATTGGGCCCTTTGTCTGTAAAATTGTGTTGATTGCGTTATAAACCTCTTATCCCAGTCTCTTAAGTGGCTCAGCTTAAGTCCATCTTTGGAAATCAAAGGTATGGAAGTCAAGTAGCTGAGAGGGGGAACACTTATATAATAATTCTAGGATTCAGCCCTAATGGGTTTCCTTTCCATTCTGAATGGCACCAAGATTCTGGAATCAGTTGCTCCAAGAGCAACTTGTCTTCTTCCTTGCTCCTTCACTGTCTGGTTTAGGCAATGGGTCTAGACATCTGGGTCTCGATGGGTCTAGGCATGCTGTCTAAACATCCATTTGATCTGATACAGCCCAATCCTGAGCTGCCCAGGGTGTGGGGCTGCAGTGGCACCAAAAATGGCTGCCTCCACATCATGCACACTCCGGGCAGCCACCAGCAGCTCCTCGGGAGAAGGGAACTTTCATTCCCTTCCCCCGGGAATGGAGGAAGCAAGCCCAACACAGAGGCTCTGGATCTGGTGGAGTTTACGGCACGTTTATGACAGTGCACGCCGGCAGTAAGCTGGCGCTCACTGTTCAGGATTGGGCCCAGAGACAACACTCTGGTGATTTGATTCTATTGCTCCTTATGCTTTCTGTAGACCTCCACCAATGTACTAATCTAGCTGTGTGCTTTATTGTAACATATTTGTTTTTAATATGAGATTCCTCAAGGGACATTGATAAGGCAGAAAAGCAGGGAAGAGATTTTTTGATAAGATAGTAATACATGCATAAATGGGCAATCCAGAACAAGAGGTTATTTATTTATTTAGCACATTTTTCCCTCCAAGGAGGAAAAGTGCAGAAAGCAGTGCTATCCGTTTTTATTCCAAGGGCATATTTTTATTAATTATAAATCACTTTAAAAGTTTGTTTTTTGTTTTGTTTTACAAAAATGAGAAGTGCAGAAAGTGGTGTTTTGTGTTTTTATTTCGTTATCACCAAAAAAGCAAACCTCTGTCCATAACAAATCAAATGAGAGACTACAGCTAGGGTCTGGGGAGTCCTGTCATTTTCAAGTACTTCTAACTGGCACATATCAAAATTTCCCTAGTTAGTTATTTTGTCACCATGCAGCTTTCATGTTGCATTGGAGAAGATCCCTCCCAATGATCCCCCAGATTTCAGGAATGGTTTGTTGGTCAACTGGAAGGGTAGCTACATTGAGCAGGATCTCCCCCTTCATACTGCATATGGAGTCCTCTCTGCAAACATCCTTTTGGATCTAGTGCCAACATTAGATTCATGAAATTACGGTGCAATCCATGGAACATGAGATATGTTGTATTTTAAACAAGTTGGATTCCTTACTGCTCTTTCTTTAATATCTTATACGTACTTTGCATTACCAAAGTAAAGGATTCTGTAATTCATTGGTTTTCAAAGTCACACTTGATTGAAAGGGAGAGAACTAGAGCAAATGGGGTCTAGCAAAACATTCCAAAATGATCCATGAGACTGATGGATAGTATCTATTGTTTATTCTGTCTTGAGGTTTAAACAGGCTCACATTCCCCAAGTTGCTAATAATTGCACAGAGTAGACTGTAAAGTCATTTCTCAAAAAAAGAACTGATATATGTTGTAGCTTCTAGTGATGTGCAGATAGTGCTTGAATTGGAGTATACATTTAAGATTAAAATATCAAAGATTAGACTCACATAATGCATTTGCAATGTGAGATTATATGCCTGTTCATTATCAACTAATTTAACAGGACGTAAGAATAGAACTTTGGGTATAAAACAGCAGAAGATGCATTGAATAAAATAAAATAAAAAACATGGTCATCAGAAGATTAGGTTGCAGTCCTGTATACACTTACCCGGGAGTAAGCCTATTGAATACAGTGGGTTTTTCACACATAGGATTCTTTGTCCTGATGCAACCCTGGTGGATCAACAGTAAAGGCAATATGCTTTTTGGCTCAGGCTGGGGGGGGGGGTAGGAACTAGAGTCTGACATTTAGGCCAGATCCTAACTGTTCTCCTGAGTAGCCCATGCTGTGGCTACCATGCGACACAGGATAAGGTGAAATAAATCCTCTCACTCCAAATTGTGTGGGATCCACTTCAAACCCTGTGCTGGATATAGCACAGGCCAGCTGTCCTGCCTATTCCACCTCAGGTTAGGACTGGCTGCCTTTTTCTCATTTTTCTTACCTTTTGTACTGGCATAGCAAGGAATAAGTCTACACCACAAATGTATATCTATTTGACACTATTGCTTCTAGATTCCTTGAAGGGAGATAAAATGACTCTTAATCACCCTTTAGACTGTCTTGTAGAATAAACCCCAGATGTTTTGTATGGTACAGAATGCACTAAAGAGCTGTGATTCAGAACACAATCTTTAACATTCATTAAAAAAAAAAATTATGCTACTTTTCATAACAAATTCTAAAGTGGTATACTTACACAGGTTTTTAAAAAAGTAATATTAATTAAAAAATAATACAATCATCAAGAGTAGAAACACAGCAGCAAGATTAGTCCATCTTAAAGACTTATTGGAAAAGATGGATCTTGACCTTCCGTCCAAAGCAGGGAGGATAAACTAACCTTGTGAGGAAGGGCATTCTAAAACACTGTAGTCACCAATGGAAAAGCCCTGCTTCTTGTGGAGGCTAATCTACATCTCCACATGAGATAAAATTCTAAGCATGGCATCATTTGCAGATGTCATTTCAATGGGTGGAAAGGTTCATTAATGCATCCATATTATATCTGTCCTGCTGGGTGAGTTAGATATCTATTGGACCCAAATGCATTGAATGTTTTCTCTTTAGTTAGTTAATGACAGAGTTCCAAGGAGCAAAAGGTCGGTACAATGCAAATGTTTTATTTCCTCGTCTCCGTTAGTCATAAGAAACAGCATGACTTTGGGAGCCATCCATCTTTCACTCTTTCCTCCCTCTATTGCCAACTGAGTGAGTAGGTCAATGAACTGAGTCCATGTTGCTTAGATTCTGCACTGGCTACAGACGTATGTTGTGAATAGCTGATAAGTGACATGATCAATAGTAGGCAGAACATCTCCCAGCTGCTTTTGCAGGAGAAGAAAAATGATCAACACATGACCTGGCATTGTCAACATTCAATGAAAATACACTTAAACATGCCAGTCTTTCTCATGTTAAACAGCCTAAAGGTTGGTGAACTGGCTTCAAATAGCCGAACTTTCAGATGTCCCTAGTTGAACATTTTCGTTGTAGTTGTAGTAATAGTAGTAGTAATCATCATCATCATCATGTAGTCTTAGCACTGCCTATGATGTGTAGTTTCATTGACTCAGGCTGCAATCCTTGCCACACTTTCCTGAGAGTAAGCCCCATTGAACAAAATAGGATTTACTTCTAAGCAGACCTGGTTAGGATTGTGCCCTCAGTTGTTTTGCTCTCCTGCAAATACCATGTGCTCACAGATAAACTACTGCAAAACAGTAAGCACAAAAGAAAAAGAGCTTTAGCTTTAAACAGAGGCATTTCCTAGGTAACCGCAGCATGTGGTTATTTCAAAATTAATTTGTTCTGCATCCCTGAAGACTGGATAACTTTTGGCAGCCAGACGTAAGATTGTTGGGGGGGGAGGGGGGCTGTAGTTTTCAGAGTTCCACTTTAATTCTTATATGTCTTTACATTTTGATTAAGAAACTAGCCATCTGTTATTCTTTGCTAAAGAATCTTTTTTTTTTTTACTGTGTGAATTCACTTTAGCTTAGGATAATGTTCTACAATTCACATTTATTAAACGATAATAGTTCAGAAAACAGATGTCTCAAATATATTTTCTTTACAAGCATAGCCAGAATGGTGCCTACATAATTTTCAAATACAGCGTTTAACATCCATCCAGAATGCACTCATATTCAAACCAATTTTACACAATAATTTATGCTCTTGTCTAAGATTTATTATGATTTTGAATTAATCTTTGATATTCAATTAAACCTGTTTGTCTGTAAGGCTTAATATGAGACATACCATTTTAACTTTCTTTCTTTCTTTCTTTCTTTCTTTCTTTCTTTCTTTCTTTCTTTCTTTCTTTCTTTCTTTCTTTCTTTCTTTCTTCACTGCAACATTCCATGGGGATAACTTTTACTATAAAGTCCAGGGTTATTTTCGCCTGCTCATTCAAAGAAACATCTGAAACACTGATGTTTTCTTTAAGAAATAAAAAGAGTACCCTTACAAGCAAAAGAATAATTACAATTAGTGTTTTGTTCCCCTCCCCCAACCACCTCCTTCTAAGATATATTTGTGCAAATGCAATTGTTAAAACTCATAAAGTGCGTCCGTCCTGGGTCAATCAAAAAATCCTCCGAATCTGCTAAGATCATTGCAGAAGTCCTTTAAACTTTTTATCATAAATCAATTTTTCATTGCAGTGCGGCTAAAAGGCATTTTTCATGTTTCCCCAGGTTGCAAGGGAGAAGGTTGTTTTCAACGTCATTTGGTTTTGTGAGGATGCTGAATTTGCTCGTTAGCTATTTAAATCACAGCAAAGTTATTATGTACACTATAAATGAATAATTCCAAGAGGTGTGTTTGTACTTTTGTGTGCATATGTATACATATGAAAATAATGTGGAAACAATATCCTTTCTTCCTCTCCAGAGACTGACAGAAATTTAATTGATTTAAAATAAATGTTGTTATCAGAAGTCACACACACAAAAAAGATCTTCCCTTCCCAGTTTTGTTCCTGACAGAGTTCAGGACCACCTCCCTATGGGTTGCTGTACCTCCCCCCACTTCAGATATTAACCTGGAGTCCTGGACATCATGCCTTCCAATCATTAAATGAGCTGAGCAATGTTTTATTACAGATCTCATGTGGCTGAGCTTAGCGGGGCTTTTAAGTGCTCCTGGGTATGTCGTGCTTACGCAAGTTATTTTCTGCTGTGGATTGTTGATGCTGCCACAGAACGACAGAGTGATGTGCCTTGAATCCCAATGAGGAGCACTGGTGGTTTTTTGGGTTGTTTTTTTTTTCCCCCCAATAAAGAGTGAGTACTTTGAAAAATCTTTTGTTACTCAAGTTGTTCTCTGTATTTCAGGTCTTAGTTGTCCTTGGAGTTTGACATCTTTGAAAATACTAAACAATTTTTGCATTTGAGAATTGTAGGCAAAACAATGCTGTGACTACTGTGGGCATTTGGTATTGACATTTCCTCTAAAGTGCAGATTTTGTAATTGACCGTTGGGACCACATGGAAGGGAGAGTATTAAACAGTGAATTGTAAAGAACAGAAGTCTGAGAAAACTTGACCAATGGCAGTGTAAATTATACCAAAATTAGAGCTTTTTGATGTCATTGGATTTTTTGTTTCCTGACCTTGTGCTGACAACTCAGAGGGATTCATAAGCAACTAGGTGGCCTAGCAGTTTGATGCATGTGTTTTCACACACTGCTTTAGGGGATTAAATCCTTTCAGTGTGTCCTATCCATCTGCTGCTTTCGGGCTGGCGTTCTTGGATGCAGTGCTTTTCCTCTTCTAAGTGATGCTCAGATCTCTAGTACTTAACAACTGTGTATGAAGCAGATTTTAAGGGATCCAGCCCTGATTAGCACAGTTAGCCCGTTAACGCTATGTATTTACTGTGGATTATTGGAAGGGAAGTAGGGGTTAAGTCAGCAGGTCTCTCAGTTTCCCCAGGGGTTAACCTGGCAGGCTGTCTGGCACACACAGGAGGGCTGACAGGTAGCAGGATTTGTCTAAGCAGTGTGCATGAGAGCCAACAAGGAAAACTGAATGCTCTGGATTAGCTTTGGATTATGTTGTCAGAGTGAAGCCTGATGGACAAACTGCAGAGGAATAAAATGCAATCTGTTTGGGGAGAGAGACTTTGTGCATAGCTTTCATTTTTCAAAAATGGCAAGAGAAATCATTAATAATTTGTAAATCTGTGTCCATTAACTTTTCTCTTTGTTATCCCAAAGATAGTCCTTTGAACATGAAATTTGCCACTGTTCTATATCTTCTCTTCTTGGTGACAGATGGCAAGGGAAAGATGGAATTTTTTCATCCCTAATAATTTTGGAAGCCTCAGTTTTAACACCTGTAGTTGCCTTTGGGGAAATGGTGATTCTTTCTTTCTTCCTAGGAAAATGAGGGAACTTTTCACTCCATATGATCACTTTACATTTATTTTTAAAAACACACACTTCTTTTTCCAAACTATGCACCATAATCCATTTTTGAACACAAAATAAAATTATAGTCATAACTGGTTCCTGCATGATGCATTCACTTGTCATTTCATTATGGAAGGCTATGTCACAAAGAGTTCTGCATGATCTAATGTGAAAAATGCACATAAGAAACTTCAGTCTATTTTCATGGAAGACTTAGTGCCATTTTTCATTAAAACAGTGTTTACTTTTCCAACAGTCAAACATTATCGCACTTCTCCCGGTAAAAATGGTCATCTTTGTCCTTTGCAGTAACAGAGAGAACCAGTGAAAAATGGCCTCCTGCAAATATTTATAAACCTATTATCAGATCTCATTTCTTACAAGGGTTCTTGATGGGAACGATATGCATTTTCAGTTCAAATCACTCTTTATCGATGGTTGCCACAAACAAAAATAAATCACAAAATGAACACCACCAATACCATGTGAGAACACTGAATTCTTAGATAAAATAAAAAAGAGACAGAAACTCATAAACAGGATAAGATCCAAAATGGTGCTGCTGTATTTTAACAAAAACATATTCGCTCTTTTAAAACATTGACATCAAATATGCTACTGAATTTATCATATCAGTTACAATTATCAGTAGCCATACATACTCATTCTCAGACCAAAATTGTTGAATGATATACGTGACAAATTGAATATCTGTCATTAGCAATTTAGAGACAAAAGATTTTGCCATTGTGTTGATAGTCAAATTCCTCAAAAATCTAAAATGTACTATTGTAGACGATGAATAACATACTTAAGCACCTATGTATATGTGTCACAGAATCCATGGAGTTTAAGGAACTATTCTATTGGTCTCAACTTACATGTATACTGACAGAAACACCACTAGTGTATTCACAGAAAACACAATTCCATGTAAAGGCATGGAATGTCCGAGAATTGATGGTACAAAGTACTGTCATAGCCCAATCCTAATCCGCGCTGGAACAGGCAGACCAGCTGGCCTTCCCCATATCCAGCACAGGGTTGGGGCTGGCTGTGGCTCAGACCGGGTCAAGGGGAATTGATTGGTAACACAGTAACAGCCCTAATGGGGCTACTTGGATCTGTGTCACCTAAAGAACAGCTCGGTGCTGCGCCAGGTCGCCTAGGAATGGGGTTAGAATCCGGCCTAAGTGCAGGTCCTGGCTCCACCCCCTCCATGCCTGGTCCACCCATGGGCCCACCCGCAGCCCTCCCCCCACCTCAAACGCCCCAGTTCTACCCTCCCCCCATCCTCCCCAGACCCCCGTGCCAGCCTGAGTCTCTGGATGGAGATTTGAGTCTGGAGTTCCCTGTTCCTACTCCATCACACTAATGTACTCCGCTTTGTGCATTTACTCTTAAAAGCAACTGATGCTTCACATTAGACTTGCCAACTCACCTTGCTTTGTGTGTGGGTGCCCAGACTAGGACCCTGGAATAGCATGAATAAGTAGGGATCATATCCAGTTTGACACAAAAGTGTCTGTTTATTCAACATTTGTCTTATAGTACCTTTACCAATCTTTGCTGGCATCTCCCCTTTCCTGCATTTGCATGTTGATCAGTGCCTTGTTTTTATCCATTGCATTTTTTCTCTCTGTTGGTTCCATTTTGCAGCCTTTAATAAACTTCTTTTACTTTTACTGTTGGCCTGGCTTGTCTCAGTTCACTTGGGAGAGAGCAGGTTGCCCTGTTGGTCAGAATGCCCACATTTCACTACTGGTTGGTTGTAAGAGGACCTCCCTCCAGATCTTAAGTCTCTGTTAAACTGGGAAGGTGGCTTCTTTCTGTTTGGGCTTTCTAGTTTTGGATGGTGGCAGCATAGACTATCTGTCCCCAGTCCAATCTCACTTTACCCAGTAAAAAACGTATTGTGGGGAGCAGGAGTGGACTGCCAATTGCTAAATACTAGGCCCTCCACCCAAGCTTTCCATCTTTCAAGCTCATCTAAAAATGATCCTATCATCGTTGATTTCTCCTTGAGGACATCTTTTGCTACAAGAAGCTGCCCCATTTCAAACCAAGAATAATGACAAATACTTGAGCAAGGTAATGCTTTCAACACAGACACACTTTTCAACTTTGCAATAGTTTATGAGAACTTTCAATATAAATCCAAATAAGGGGAAAGTTAATAACTCAATGTGTACTTCAAGTAACTTCAAGTAACTTCAGCACTGAAGACTGAGTAAATGCCAACCACTTAGTGGAAGAGGGAGGGGAATTAATTTAATACCCTGGCAGAATGTGGTCAGAGGATGAAAAGATGAACTGCAGCTTTTCATTTCTTGTTATCCAGTGGAATGAAATCATTTTGGTGAATTTTCCTTAGCAAGCATAAGTGTCCTTAAGAGCTTCTAAATGACACACAAAAGGGGGGAAACAAGTATTATTGTACTAAAAAGATACAAAGCAATAAATTGCAGCTTCCCCCATCCCAAATTGCACTTTAAAGAAACCGTTTTTCTTCTCTCTTCTAACTCTTCCCACAATCCTACAGTTCACAGAAAAGGGCAAAATGACCATAAAGACTGGCAAGCCTGAAGTAGAATAGAAAAGCATTAAAGTCATAATAACAGGGCTATTATATAACGGCTTTGTGCGTACAGGTTCTTCCTTGTCTTCTGCTATGAGCCAGATAATATGCAACAGGAATTGCTGTGATCATGAGGAATCTTTCTTAGAAGAGAATAGCAAATCCCCTAGCAATGTTGCTTTGGACAATATCCACTATTCTTAACTATTTTAATTGGTTTTATTAATCTGCATTAATTATAGCAAAGTTTTAAATTAATGCTTACCTCTTTTAAAATGAGATTTTATTATCTTAATTCACTTCTTACATTTCTCTGTGCCCTTTTTCCAAGGCGTTCAGGACAGTGTATTTGAATCCTCTTCCTTTTATCCTCACAACAATCCTGCGAAGCCTCTCCTTCCCCAAGTTTGTTTTCATAAGCAGCCAGGTGGGCAAGGAGAAGGTGAGGTCACCTGGGCTATTTTTCCCAGCAGTGCTGGAGGAAGAGGTGGGCTGCCACTGACCTTTTCCCACTCATTCTCACAAGTGGGGAAATATTGAACAGCTGATTGCAGTAGCTTGGTGGGTGGTGGACTTATGAACCGCTTATCAGTTAACAGTCTGTCCATCCGCCTCTCAAAGCAAGCACTGTGAGTCTCACAGCTAGACTAGCCCTAAGTAAGGATTGAAACTAACATCTTCCTGGTCTAAGGAAAACATGCTAACCACTACATGACAGTGATGTTCATATTCACTTTCATCATAGATTAGGTTCTCAGAATCCTATTCTCAGAAACCTGCTGTTCTATTGGTTTCTGTTGTTATACAGTAGAACCTCCAAAGTTGACCACCTCTCTGTATTGACCACCTTAAGCTGGTCTCCTTAAGCGGACCTAATTTTCACAGTATGTACAGACACTGCATATACACTATGGGAGACCAACCTCTCTATATTGACCACCTCCATAAGTTGTATCTTGACCACTTCGACCATTGCACAGAGTATTAATTTACCCTCCGTAATTTGCCCACTGAATGCGATACTGTGGGCCTGTGTTTTGTCTGGTTTGTCCCATCTTGGAAAAGCAAGAAGCCACTCAACAATTCCTCCCCTACACCTGCTAGTGCATGTGCAAAAGGGTTTTTATAGGTGGGCACACTGTACATAGCTGACAGATCTGTGCTGGCTGCTGATTGTACCTGGACATGTACCAAGTTGTGCGGGAGATGAGGTTGCTTGTGCATAGTGAAGCCACTGTCCTTTCACTTTGGTTCCCATCACCAGTGCATTACTTTACACTTATATTGAAACACAACTGCTATTTTGCTGCCTATTCTCCCAGTTTGGAGAGATCCTTCTGGAACACTTCACAATCCTTTCTGGTCTTCACCACTCAGAAGAGTTTAGTGTCATCCACAAACTTGTCCACCTCCCTGCTTATCCCTGTTTCCAGGTCATTTATGAAGATGTTGAAAAGCACCAGTCCCAGGACAGATCCTTGGGGCACTCCATTTTCCACCTCTCTCCACTTTTTTTGTCAATTGCCCATTGATGCCCACTCTCTGCTTCCTGATCCTCAACCAGTTCCTAATCCATGAGAGGACCTGTCCTCTTATTCCCTGACTGTGGAGTTTTCTCAACAGCTTTTAGTGAGGGACTGTATCAAACACCTTCTGGCATTTAGTGAATCTGAGGAGACCCAGTGAAGGCCAGGCAGCCTAAGTAAAAAAGTGTTTTGTTTTGTTTTTTAGCTGTTGGGGCTATGTAACATGCTACATGCTATGGACTGGCAAGGGATAGCATTGGTCTGCCTGTCTGCTATGAAACCAAGTATTTTTTTTTAACTTACAATTTTTTTTAAGCTTATAAATTTTCAGGGTTTTTTTTAAACACTGGTTGTGGGCTGTTTATTCTCTGTCTCTTGATATAGACATAGATGATATAAATAGTAAGCATCACAAGAGGATCAATTCTCATTGATATTTGCAATAGAATTCTTAAAAATCCAATCTAAATAGTAACTTGGCCTTGCCTTTGTTGTCCTGGGAGCTAAACATGATGACATTTAAATGCTTTTTTTCCATATGTTGACCAATTTTCTCTAGTCCCTTGGGTGGTCAACTTAAAGAGGTTCTACTGTATTTACAGCTGCAAACTTTGTACAATGTTGCCACAGCAGACTGAACTGTGAAACAGATCTTACCTGAATAAATAACCTGAATAAAAATATGAAACACAGCAGTTAGTTAAGACAGTGGGCCACAACTGGGATCAAAGAACAGGTCTGGTTTACAACTTGTTTAGCTTCCTAATGCCAGCATGCACACACACAACCTCAGTGTCCATATCAAAGTAGGGACTTGTCACCTTGAAAGCTATCACCTTGTTATGATACTATCCATAGCTCAGAGCATGGATTAGCCATAGACCTTGTCTTTGTTCTTTCCCTACCTACACACCTAAGGAGCCCTCTGCCACTGGGATCAATGAAGCCATCATTCTCCTGAATGATTCCAAAGAAAACATGGCATACATATGTAGGTACAATGATGTAGCTACAGGTCGGCCCTGATTATCTGCTGGTTCAGTGCCCATGGATTTGAGTACCCATGGTTTCCAAATTTGCAGGGTGGGCAACTGTAGCCCTCTGAACCTCTGAAGCTGTGCTCCAGTTGAGTCCGCAGGCCCTTCTGAGGGTAAGGCACTTGTAAGACCTCCAGAAGGCCAAAAAGTATGTGTTCCAGTTTTTGCCTGAAAACCAGAAGTCATGCTTCTCAGCCTTCAGAGGGCCAGAAACCACAACTTCTGGTTTTCAGTCAAAAACCAGTGGTTTACTGCCCTCTGAAGGCCTCAGGTATCAGGTGACTCAGACTCGAGTCGTGAAAATAAACATTTTTGGTGACTTGTTGACTTGTGAGTCGCACACATGGAAGACTCTGAAAAACACTCAAGTCAGGGATCCCCTGGCTCAGCACTTGTCCCCAAGCATGCAGATTCAAGTCTATGTCTGGGTGTGGTTGCTTACTGTTTTTGTCATGTGAAAAACCTCATGGGACCATCATTCCAACCATCATTCTGAACAGCAGGGAAGTTCCAGCCAGAGGAAGGGAAGGGTTAATGTTTTGCTCTTGCAATGAATTGGACGAGTTAGGCAGGAGCAGGCTTTTGGCCCATCTGTGTTAGGAAGGAAGCAAGGGATGCTCATTAGATGCAGGAGGAGGAGCCAAAGCTGTTCTTGCCTTACTATTGGCTGCAGAAGCCCAGGGAAAGGAAGGGAGGTTTTATCCCCCGGAAGAATGAAGGGAGAAGGTGGGGGGCAGACGGTTCCTTGCCATCCCGGAGAAATTCATGGCATGGCTCCAGCAGGCTCATTAAATGGTTGGCCCAAATGGAACTACTTTTGAGTACAGCTGCCAAGGATTAGGCCATCCTGGCACTCACGTAGCTGGGAGTGGTGCACTAAGTTTTGCAGGGAGCCTCCCTGCAGCGTGCAAGCGGCTCCTCCCCTCCCCTTTGGAGCCATGTGGGTGGGGGGGAGGGAAACGGAGGCAAATGGCTCCCAAGGGGAGGGGGAGGAGCCGCTTGCACACTGCAAGGTGGCTGCCTGCCAAACTTAGTGCGCCGGCCCCCCTCTAGCTAGGCCAGTGCATCCTGGTAAGCCTCACAGCTGCTACTTACAACCCTCCTCCCTCTTACCACTTCTTTCCTCACTCTCTCGTAGTCACACCTACACCCTCCCACCTTGTTTACAGATGGGCCGGGGCGGCAGGGGAGTCTTTAAAGTGAACGTCCACACACACACACACACACACAGAGAGAGAGAGAGAGAGAGAGAGAGAGAGAGAGCCTGGCAGCAGCCCCGTTTTTCCTGTGGCTGGCTTTTTAAAGGGGGGGGACTCAACGTGAGTCCTTTAGAGTCACAAAGGGGTGACTGGGTGACTCTGAAAGTGCCCATTATGACTCTTTTTTGAGTGAAGTCGCAGGGGGTGATGACTTTAAACTTGAGTCAAGCCCTGCTGGACTTTCCCATCCCTGTTAGAAAGCCTTCTGGGGATGGTCAGGAAGGCTGTGCGCAGTCTTCCAGACCACAGAAGGGCCTTTGAACTTGACAGGAGCACAGCTCCAGTTGGGTTTGGAGGCGTGGGGGGCCCTGAAATCCATAGATTCCAACATCAGTGATTTCAGTATCTGCAGGGTTTTCAGGAATGGAACCCCCATAGATAATGAGAGTGGCCAAATATTTATGAATGCAAGGCACATGAAACAATGTAATTTTTTACATATAGAACAGGCAGGAATACAGATGTTTTCCAACTGATAGAATATTTTAGGTGGTCACAGAAAACACTTTGCAGTTTTGTGAATTTGTGACATTTGTGTTTGTTCTGGTTGACTAGGCTGACATTCAGGTCCTTCCTTCAAGGAAAGAGCCATACATAAGAGACACAGTTCTATGCTCTCCAGCTGCAAAGAGCAGCTGGTATCCAATTACCAATATCACCTCATAAAGTACTCAAGGCTTTTCTTCAGCATGGAGGCTTATGCTTGCCCTGGTTCTCTTTTAAGAATTTTTTAGAATCACCACACAATGACTGAAATCCATTTATCCTGAGGAATATTATAAGAATTGCTATTAATTCTGTTGCTTGGCTTTCAAAACCTTCCTTGATTGGGCCAAGTTATGTGACCCACATTATACTAAGCATTTATTTCCTTTCAGAATGTACAAGACATGACAGAGTATAATAAAACATGTTTGAATCATCTTCTTTTGGCCATTAGTAACAGCAGCTTTAAGAAAATTCCAATATCCTGTACCCTCTTTTTTTAAATATAGGGGAGGTTAAGTAGTAATTCAAAAAAATGATCGAGTAATAAATTATCAAGATGAGCTATGGTTTTAATGGAAATAAGTGCATCACATCAACCCATTTGTCAATTTCATTTATGGTGAAATGCTTGATGTATGGTTTATACTAAATGTTTTGGCGACTTGTGGGGAAAAAAAAAATCACATTCAGCTTCTCAGAATGGTCAGTCACCTTCTGCAACTTCCGTAAAGCATGCTGCACTGCCAGAACATGGATTCCAGAGACCCAAAGGATTAGGCTCTTTTTCTGAAATCCCTGCACTGTCATTGACAATTATGTGAGCTGTTATATTAAGCATGCTTGCCAAAGGTGCATAAGAACAAAAGAAGATCCCTGCATGATAAGACCTCAGTAGTATCTAGACCAGGGGTGCTCACACTTTTTTGGCTCGAGAGCTACTTTGAAACCCAGCCCGGAGATCTACCAGAGTTTTTTTTACAATGTCCGCGCCATCATAACATATAACATTTATGTGTACAATGTATGTTGGTGTACCTTGAGCCCCACTGAGTATAACAGGACTTACTCCTGAGTAGACATGCCTAGGATTAGGCTGTGATCCTAGCCACACTTACCTGGGAGTAAGCCCCATTGAGTACAATGGGCCTTACTCCCTGCGTTTCCTCCCAGAGGCACCTGAAGGGGGGGTCGGCACTCCGCGATCTACTCATTTTGCCTCGCGATCTACCAGTAGATCGCGATCCACCTATTGAGCACCCCTGATCTAGACCACTATCCTTTTCTCCACAGTGACCAAGCAGGTGCCTCTGGGAAGCTCACAAGCAGGACTTGAAAGAATGATCTTCTTCCCACTTTTGCTTCCCCAGTCACTGGTACTGTATTCAGTGATGAACAACTCAGTCCTAGCTAACTCTACCACACCCCACCAATGCAAGTGCAACAATGGATTGAGCACTGCATCCTATGATTGGAGGGTAGTTGCAGAGGTCTTCTCAGGGTAAGGGAACTTTTGTTCCCTTGCCCTGATGAAAATCTTTGCTTTCCTAGGGGTCTGGGTGATCCTGCACCAGCTATTTTGCTGGCACTGAACCAAGGCAGGTAACTGCTGTGGAAAAGGAGAAGGGGGGATAGGACATGGGCACACAAAAGTGCCACTGATCTCTCCCCTCCCTCCCTCCCTCCCTCCCCCATTCTACTTCCCTTCCCATCTCCTCTCCATCCAGACATTCCACATTCCTCCCTCTACCTGCTCAGGTCCTCCCACCATCAGCCGGCACTGCTACTCTGTGCCAGTGGATCCCATAGTGTCTGCTGGCCAGCATGCCTGACTGCCAAGGATTGTGTTGATGGCCTCGCTGCACTTAACAACCGAAGTACCATTCTGCTTTTCTTTTCTCCAGTGGATCACATGTTCCACTGGTAGTGGGGGGAGGGCGCAGTATTGGGCTCATATACTGCTTCTGAAACCAGGAGGCAGCACATAACCATAATGACTAGAAGCAATTAAAAGTCTTGTCCTCCAAAAGTGTGTGTGATCCACTTAAATGCTTTTGTTCTTTCTAAAAAGTATTTATGAATGTTTGATAGTCCTGCTATCATGTTTATGATGCATAAAATATAACCAAAACTAATACACAACTTCTCAGCAATTCAGTCTGGAACATAATCTACAATGCACTTTGGCTAAAAGGCCTGCTCTACTAAACTGCAGAGATAGGAGTGAACAAGAGGGTAGCATCAGGTTTCCATTTTTGTCTAGAAAGGTAAACATGCTGCAGTGCACATGGTGGCAAGTCCAAAACACCTAAGCTCAGATTCCAAGAACCATATAGGAGTTCTATTTGTACAGTGCAACTTTCCTATACTTCTTTCCACTTCATCCCCTCACACACAGCCCAAAAGCCACTCCTGAGGGTTTTGCAGGGAGGGAGAATGCTTCCCAGAACAGCACAGCATGCAGGAAGCAGCTGAGAGAGGAATCAATGGAACTCAGAGAGGTTCATTGCACATGTCAACAGCGACCGCACTTCACACTAATACTTTCCAGCAAAATCACCTGGCACTCCTACGAAAAAAAGCTTGTAATGTAACCCAGTGGTTCTCAAACTTTGAGGGAGCTTTACTCCCTCAGTAAGTTCTTGCAGGGGAGGAGCTAGGGCAGCGACGCAATCCTCAGGATTGCACTGCTAGGGAGGGTGAGGAGGTGCTTGTGATTTACTTTATGAAGACAGGGCTGCAGCAGGCTGTAGGAGGTGCAGGGAGCCCTGCGCAGCCCTCCGCAGCACTCCCTGAGGCTTGGAACATTCAGAGAAAGTGGGTGCAAAGCACCTCCTGCAAAACGGAAGTGCTTTGCACCCGCTTTCTCCAAACATGACGGCATCTTGCCAGGAGTGATGGCATCTTGCCTGGATGCCTTTAAGAGGGGATTGGACAAATTTCTGGAGGAAAAGTTCATTACGGGTTACAAGTCATAGTAGGTATGTGCAAGCTCTTGGTTTTAGAGACAGGCTGCCTCTGATTGCCAGATGCCGGAGAGGGCACTGGGGTGCAGGTTGTGTCTGTTGTCTTGTGTGGTCTCTGTGGCATTTGGTGGGCCACTGTGAGATACAGGAAGCTGGACTAGATGGGCCCTTGGCCTGATCCAGCAGGGCTCTTCTTATGTTTTTATGTTCTTAAGCTACCAGGATCGCAGGACTGCCATGGGCCAAAATGACTTCTGTAGCATCCAACGTGTAACCAGGCAGCTGCAAGCAGCTCCTTGGCAGAAGGATAAGGGAAGTACCCCACAATGGGGTTGCTCGATTCTATGGCAGCTCTGGAGCTGCCGCAGAACTGGAAAGTTCCATGTTGGACCACACAGTCCCACACATGGCTGAGAATCTGGTGGAGCAGAGCTCCACCAGTCCCACCCCTCTCCCTTCCTGCTCCCTCCTCAACATGCCTCCTCCCCACCCTCTACCCCCTCCCCCAGAATGCCTTTTCCCTGCCCTCCCCACCTCTCCACTGCTAGGTAGCCTGGGTGACCTCTGGGCAGCAGAATGCAGGCCCAGCACCAGAACTGGCCCAGCATAGGCTTGTGCTGGGCCAGTGATAATGGTTCACAAACGTACCTTATGGCACGTTTGCAACACTGCATACCAGCGGTGAGCCAGCATGCAGGGCACTGGATCGGACCCTCAAGGAGCTAAAACTTTCTGCAGTTCTTGCGCTTCATGCGCACAACTTGTATAGAGTAAGTTCACCTAAAGCAAAGCGAAGCTAGTTGTGAAAATGCCATGAGATGCAAAACAAAGTGTCTGACTTTTGGTGCTGCCCTGTTCGCTGCTAATACTTCAGTATTAAGCACTCATGTTCAACACACTCAATAACAGGTTGCCTTAGCTCAAGGAGCATCATCTAGTAGTTTGTGGAATCAAAAGGGCTTCTGGGGTTAATTCTATCCTTGCAGTGTTGACATGAGGCACGTTACAGCTTTCAAGCTCAAAATGTCACTTGTAATCTTTTAATCCCAAATTAGTTCAACATATTATCCCAAAGATCAACCCTGAAGATTAATTAGACTAGTTAACATAAACTGACAGAAGTTATTTGTTTTGAGGTTATCTTTAATCTAGGAATAAGTCTTTAGTAAAATAGGTAACTTTCAACTTCTTTCTTACCTACCCCTTACCTAAGTTTCATTTGCATTTTTCCCACTGACAGACAGTACAATCTACCCCAAATTCTGTGGAGTGCGTAGAGGAAATGATCCTGGTAGACTGAGTCCATTACCTTTCAGCAAGGTCCTAAGAGCCTTAGAATAGTAGTCTGGAATTCTAACTAGTTGTTCCTGCTTCTACTGTAGCAATAATTTTAAAAAAGAACTCTGACGCATAAATTTAAAACGCAAAGCAGAATAGCAGATAGAATGTAGGTTTTTCATTGGAAATTATATACATGCAGGAAATGCAAGCATTCATTCAACATCCCGGTTCCAAATAGCCACATGAGGGCATTGAGCTGCCAGCTTTTTAGTGCAGGGAAAGCAGAAGGCTTAGGGCCGACAATTCCATGGAATTGTCTTCTGCTCACTGACTTGCCTGCTGCTGACAGTACCACAGAAAGATATTCTAATCCACACTAGGGAAAACACTCCCCTCCCTTCACCCCATTTCCTCACCCCTCTCCTGTTTTTGGATTTGAGGATGCAACAAAAGCAACCAGGTGTGGAGGAAAAGAGAGATGGAAGGGCAGCATTTGATGTTTTGCCTCAGGCACCAGAATCTCGTGGGCCATCACTGAGAAGACTTCACCTCTTGCAGCACAGGTGAGCCATTTGTTAGCAGAAACCTAATCCTTCCCACATTCCAAATAGCTACATTCCATTTATACAGAGATCATTAAGTTCTAATTACTATCTTCAGTGTCACCGGTGTGCTAAGGCAAGCTGGCTTCAGAAAACACTTATTGTTCCCTTGATTTCCTAATAGGCAAATCACCTGTATGTGTTTATGATCACTGATGATCATTTATCACATGCATATATACCTGAAACTTTCCTAGTCCATTTCATCCATCTGATATGAACATCCACAGTTGCCTTACACAGAATGAGACCATTGGTCCATCTCACCTAGCACTGCCTTCTCTGGCTGGCAAAATCTTTTCAGTGTTTCTAGCAGATGTATTGTCTACATTTTAAATGGAGATGCCAGGGGCCCAACCCTACAATTTTCTAATGAAGTCATCTATGGAAGTGCATGACACAGAAATTCTATTATGCTAACACAGCAGAACAATATGATGGCTGCAGTTTTGTATTTTTTTTCTTTCTGTGTGTAGTTTTTTCCCCCTAATCACTGATGTTTCATAAGTGATTGTGTGTTCTGTTTCCTCAGAGTCATGTCTCTGTGCTACATACATTAATTATCAGTTCTGAAACATAACACAGGAGGTTGTTTTCTGGAGTTTCTTTACTGGTTTTTGGCAATGTTATTCAATTATCTCAATTAATGCATGTGTTTGATGTGAGGTGGAGGGGATAGGGACTGTTCTGAGGGAGGGGCATAAATCTGTTAACAGGGGTCATTAGACTGGACAAATGCCTTTCTCCTGTGTGTTTTCTAGATAAGGAAACCCTATCTAGTAGTCAAATTCCAAAAGTCATGCTGGATAGCATTACAGACCCCCTGAGTGTTGCTATAGAGTTCATGCCCTGTTTCATCAAATACCCCATGACATTTACCAGGGTCCCATGCTAATTATAGGGATTTAACCGGCAGTGTCACAAAACTTAGCAGACATTTCATCACAAAAGTAGCATGGACTTTGGCATCAACAATTCAGTTTATTAACAGAATTTTGGCAAAAAGAAGCAATTGGCTAGATCTAATGCATCTTTGTCACAATTCTAATCAGCCTGTTGAGCTTGTAAGGCCTGCTCTTTCCTAACCAATTCAAATAATAATCTTTGGTAGTAAATTTGCTTCAGATTCAAGGTGGTTTTAAAATAGTGTCATTCTAAGTGACTACAAATTTGTCAAGCAGTTTCTTTATTGAAAAGCAGACTGTATTTAATTATGGCTGCCCTGAAAGTTTTCTTCATCTTTTTCCACCACATCTATGGATGATAAAAATTCAAAGGCACAAGGATTTCCAGCCCAAATTTCTCCTCAGAATCCTTTTAGCACAACTTGTCCCTTGACAATTTCTTGAGCTTAAGCACTCTATTTTCCTTTATTCCTGATGGTTTTGTAAATTAGGAATCGCTAAAGTCTGTGTTGATATGATGATTATTTCTGTGAAACAGTTTTGTATCTAGTGCAAAATGTCCCAAAGTACACTCAACTTTTTTACACAGGAGTAGTAGCCATTCACTCATATGGAACAAAAGGAAAGGAGTGCACTTGACTATATCATTAAGGTTGCAGTCCTAACCAACTTTCTAGCACTGAGGTAAGGGCAATGCAGCTCTGAGGTAAGGGAACAAACACTCCATTACCTTGAGGAGGCCTCCATGACTGCCACCCAACTGCAGGATGCAGTACACACCCCATTGACGCACCTATGTCAGTGCTAGAAAGTTAGTTAGGTTTTGAGCCTAAGGTAGATTAAATTTGCCCTTTGCCCAGTGGTGGAATTGTAAGGAGAAAGGGAGGACTCTTAAGCCTTCTACTCAACATTACATACATGCAACAGGGACCAAATGTGCACATATGCGGACCAGGCAAAAATGGGTTAAACAAATTCACATATGGCATCTTAACTCCCCCCCCCCCCCGCTTTAACCAAAATTGCTCCCATGTTACCTTTTAAAAAAACCTATCTAAGGGACTTGGCATAAAAGATAAGAGGACCAAGCCCCTGAGTAACACAAGAAGTGAGTTTGGCCCCTGGAGATCAGAGTATTTGGGATGATGGGCAGGTTGTGTCTCCTTTCAAATACAGCCAAAATTGGTGTATAGGAGGCTGCCTTAAACCGGGGCAGGCTAGGAGCTCATCTGTCTCAGCATTGTCAACACTGACTAGAAGAAGCTCTCCAGAGTGTCAGACAGAGGTCTTTCCTGGTCTAACAGGAGGTATTGGGGAGCTTTTTCAAACTACACACATACGTAAACTTCCCCTGAGCCTTGTCCTAGCCCCTTGTTCCCCAGAACCCAATGAGAATTCCAATGAGACTTGAATCAGCTCCCAATCACACAGCCTCAAACTTTCATCTGAATATCACTATGTTTTGGGTCTTTGTGTTATGTGTGTATGATGGAATCTCAAGAACACTTCCAATAAGGATTGTAAAAATGTGACTGAGAGAAAATGTTGGGGATCTGGCTATTAGGTAGATAGCTAGCTCTCCTCTTTTCATTTATTTTGTATTGTTTTCTTGTATGTTACTGTAAAGCAAAGGGCTGCAAAGCATTTCCAAAGATCTCATTAAAGTCTATTTAAAAAAAAAAAAAAACTGCACTGGCAGATAGGCACATGCTTCATGAGTCCCAGGAGCATTAATGACCATTCTCTAATCATATCATGCTGTGCAGATACTTGTGTTCCAGACTAGTCCATTTTACCCCAAAGACGACATGCTATGTCAAAATTGTTTGCTACCAGAGGACTTGTTTAAATAGATTTGCAAAACAAAAAGAATTCCTTGAAAATCAATTGCATTGACGTGGTGCCTGTTCCACATCGTAGGTTTCTTCTGTACATCCCATGCAATGTAGAAAAGCAATGTAGTAAGTGGTTCTACACGTTCGAGGAATGGAGTGGGGAGGGCGGACAAGTCATCATGCAGAGGCTTTAAGTAGTCTCTATTTGGTAAAAGTAACAAGTAGAACCCACCCTCAAGGAAAAGACTGTTCTGGAAAATATACCACTGATGCCATCTTTCTGATGTACGTTAATCTACAAGGATGCCTTTTTGTACAAAATTTTAATGGGTTTCTATATCAGGTAATAGTTGGCTATTATTTTCCCCCTTTTTTTAATGTCCTTTAAGGCAGTATTGACTTGCAAATTTTTTTCAGAAGTTCAGATGTGACATCCTCCCCTATTTACTGCCATCCTACTAAGGTCTCAAAAAGAACAATTCAGAAAAGTTTCCTGCTGCTGTGTCTTGTCTCTATTTTTAAGATTGTGAGCTCTTGGTGACAGGCAACCATTGTGAGCCCTTGGTGACAGGCAGCTGCCTTCACCCTTCGGGTGCCCGAAGGGTGCCCTTCTGGGAGAAAGGCGGATTACAAATCAAATAAATAAATTAATGTATTAATTTATTTTGGTATGCAAACCACTTTGTCAATTGCTCTTTGTAGAAAAGCAATATGTAAATATGATTTATGTTCGTAAATATTCTTTAAATAACAACATGTAACAGAACTAAGTTCATCAATACTTGAAGTCTACATCATTATAAGCAAAGAACTAACTGATAAATTATAACTCCTGCTGTCCACCTTAGGGCACAATTCTATCCTGCGCTGGGAACAGGCAAACCAAGAGGCTTGTGCTGTATCCAAAGCAGGATAGGGGCCAAAAGCGGCTCAGCCAGAGGCAAGGGGAAACATTTCATCTTACCTCCAGGTAAGGACTGCTGGCCCCTATGGGTCTCCTCAGATTTGTGCCACCTCTCGAGGTGGTGCAAATCCGAGGAGAGCGGAGCAGCTTGGATTGTGCCCTTAGTCCTTTTTCCATATTCTTTTTCCATAGCTGCTTTGAGGGCCCTTAAGTGGTGTGGAAAGGCAGGGTATAAATATCTTAAATAAAATAAAATAAATAAATTTCCTAGAATTTCACTTTCCTCTTCACCAAAGGAGTTTGTGGGGAAATTTCACTGCTTGTTTGAGTTGGTGGGCTAGATAGATGTGGCATTAAAATCAGAAACCCCTTGAATGCATTAAAAAATACATTTCATCACTCTGTTGAGTGTGGCCAGTTTACTCTCCACGTTCTGAAAACTTGAGATTTGTAAGGAGTTCTTCTGCAACCTGGACTAAAGACTGTTTTTTTTTGTTTGTTTTTTTTTTGTTTTTTTGTGGTGAATGATAGCAAAGGATGGAATGTGAAAGATCAAAAACCACAAACCAGGTTTCTAAATTAATCAACTCCCTGCAGGAAAGTATGTAGGAAACTGGAATTTTACTGTGCACAGAGTACTTTGAGATGCCAGCTAGAAAAGCCTGACATTCAAACTCACCAGCTCCCCGTCACCCAGTTTCAGCTCTTATTTACATTTTACTGTAAATAAAAAATCTTAACACCATTTTTTTAATTTATTCCTCACTCAGACACTACTTTGAGCACAACGGCTTGTAGCCCCACATTCTATTCTGCTAACACCAGAAAACAAATGGGTAGAAATCAAAAAGGCTCGCCAAAAAAATGATGCAGTTATCTATCAGCCACTGATAACGGTGTCTTACCAACTGAGGTTATTATGAAACAGCCCGATCCCCCACCAGCCCAGAGCATGCAGTGCTGCCAACGGAACATGCTCTGCATGCTGTGGTGGTTGTGCTGGGGCAATCCAGTGGAATCGCTAGAGGGGTGCGGGGGGTGCAGGCCGCACCGGTTGATGCGCAAGGGGGGGTGACACACACTGGGGGGGATGACGTGCTAAAATCACGGTTTGAGGAGCAACCCAATCATGCCACACACTGTTGGATGCAGAATTTCGAATGCAATGCAAAAAACCAGAGTGAAATAGCTCCAAAAGTTCAAAAGTTATGGCCCAAAAACCACAAGGAAAAAATGCATGGAGCCCTATGGAAAGTGAAACTGAGCCGTCTCACGCGTTTACTCGTGAGTAGGCGAACTTGCCTTAGTACATAGGAAAGGGCAGGCTGACAGGAATCCAACGACACCAGAATGGTCCCTATTCAATGAATGCAGCCCTCCAAAAACACCCAAGGAGTTCCCTCCCTCCCAGCTGCAAGTGCATTGAGCCCTATGGAAAGCGAAACGAAGTCACATGGCTGCGAGTAGGTGAACTTGCCTTAGTCCATCGGAAAGGGCAGGCTGAGAGGACTCCGACAACATCAGAGTGGTCCTGATCCAATGAATGCAGCCCCCAAAAACACCCCCCCTCAGCTGCAAATTTATTGAGCCCTATGGACAGCAAACCAGCCTCACGGCCATGTTTACTTGCCAGTAGGCAGACGTGCCTTGGCTTGTGATCAGGCCAGGCAAAGGGGAACGTGAGGACACCAGAATGGTCTGAATCCTATGGAGCTGGAGCACAACAAATGCTCCAGAAGGCAGCCCCCCCCCACTAAAAAGGACACAAAAAGAGGCTTCAACTGGGAAGGGGGACGTTTTCTATTTTCCACTTGCAAAGCCAGGTGGGTCTTTATCTTGATATGCCTGAAATAGAAGAACTTTAAACTGGGGCACTGGGGAGGGCTGAAAGTCTCACTGATTCTTTGGGGGGGGGGTGTTATTGCAGGCAGGCTACAGAGAAAATTCACTTGGTGGAACAGGACTGGCTCCCCCTTATTTAATTATTTCTTTTATTTAATTTAATTATTTATAATTATTTATTTTAATTTGCTTGATGATGTCACTTCTGGCCATGACATCACTTCCAATGGGTCCTGGACAGATTGTCATTCTAAAAAGTGGGTCCAAGTGCTAAAAGTTTGAGAACTGCTGCAATAAAGTGTTAGTAAGTTGACACGGGTGTGTGTGTGTGTGACTCTACAAGTTTTCAAAGTCACTACAATCAGAATTTGGAAAAATAATATCATGTTATATATCTATCAATGTGTAATTTCATGCAGAATGCAATGAAACAAACCACACTGAAATATCTGTGTTCCATCAAAAGGTACAGCAAAAAAACCAGTGGGGGTGGGGCGATGGTACATCACCACGCCCACCACCTGGGGTGTTGCCCCGCCCACTACATGGGGTGATGCACAGGCCTCCCACACCAGGTGATGAGAATCCTAGTGGCACCACTGGGGAGATCAGACAGCCTGGGAAAGGCAAGTAAAAATTGTTTTGACTTACCTCTACGTAAGCCACCTGGCTGTCAAAGGATCTCCTGAGATCTAAGTCAACGTTTTAGCAGGCATAAGTCTAAGAAGCTTCAGGGGGAATGTCAGGCTGGGAGAAGATGTTGGCATGTGCCACTGACACTGAGATTCTCACCCCAGTCCGCACCTAGTTCACCCTGGCCCTTGCCCTGATCCTCCCCTGATCCATTGCCTGCTCCAGTAGGGTGTTAGGAGGTCACTGGTATGCATGCAGAGCCTCCAGCCATTTACAACAGCAGCTTCAAAGTGCATGAGTGCAGCATGGCTTTTGTATCCTTGGAATGGGGCTTATGGCAAAAGATTGCAAGATTTACTGTCACAAACCCTCAACAGGTTTGGACCGAAATACATGCCACTAATGTCCATGTCATAAAAGAAGGTCTAGCAAATATCATACCTTAATTAAGCATTTTTTTAAATCTCTCTTGAGATGAAATTTTCTTTGTCAGAGAAAAGCAAAGTATCCATTTTTGCACGAACAACACTGTATCGTGATAAAACTTCAGATATATTAATAGATGAGTGCCGAACGAGACATGCACGTAAACACATGCACTCCACTTTTTCCGTCAAAAACAGCTGCATGGGGGGATGACACCATCCAGAAGCAGAGCATGCAGGGAGGAGAAGGCTCACTCTTTCTCTGCTTTCCATTTACAAGCTGAAAGTCACCTCCCTGAAGCTGTAATTTGCTCCCAAATCAAGGTGCTCTCAGGTGCCAGAGATACTGCAATGTCTTTATCTCCACCCAGTATCATGAGACACTAGACTTTCAGGCTGGTCTTCTAACATTGTACAGACTAGTACTCTTGGCAGAATAGTAAAGAGAATATTGTAATAGATTTGAATTTTTCCCAGACAATAATATCTTTTAAGTATAGTCGCACTTTAACAGGTGTGCTTATCGGGCTAACTTTATTTCATAGCTGCAAGCTTCAAACATGTGGGCACCTGTTAACAGCCCAATCCTAACTAAATTCCCACATGGTGATGGAGTGGTACTGGTGTGGCCTCAACTCTATCCCTTGGCGGAGTTTTGGCTGCTGGAGGTCTCCTCGAGGTAAGGAGACATTTGTCCCCTTGCCCCTAGGAAACCCCAGCAGCCACAATGGGTCAACTTTGACCTGCACCAGTGATATCATTGGCACTAATATGCATTGGATCTGTGCAGGCAGATTAGACCAGGGAAGAGGCCAGATGAGTAAGATCTCCCATATTAGACCTAGCCAATAAAATTTGAACCATCAGATAATACCATTTCAACAGATTGTTAAAATCAAAATAATATGAGCATTTGTTTCACTTGTTGTCTATAACTCTGTTTTAGTACTGGCTTTTGGTGAATGTATGAAGCTGGGTCAAAAGAAGGAATGCCTATATATTCTATATATTTCCATTGTATATACATGGCAAGCTTTCAAGATGCAGCCTGAAAGGGGGAGTAGCTACTTTCTCCCCTTTTCATTTTGTACAGTAATCTATTATTAGAGGGAAATGAGTCTTGCTGTCTTGTTCTTTGGCATTGATCATGTAGGAATGCTGATAATTCTGGTCAGCAGTTTACATCAAGCTGTAAATGTTGCTCCTGCTCCAGTTAAGGTGTAATGTTTTGTTTGAATATGAAAACATTTTAAAAGTGCAGCTGATTAAATCTACCAATAAAGGTTAAAGGAAAGCGAATGATTAGGTTATTAAAGAGCAATATTGATTGTCATAGGAAAACAAAAGCTTATCTTTTTCTTATCCTTAAGTCCACAGTCTGCACCACTGTGCAGAGATCGTCACCACTGAGCTGCATGAAATCCTCTGCCTCTGCTGGAGAGAAGGTGGAGTACCACAGGACATGAGGGATGCAAACATTGTCACGCTGTACAAAAACAAAGGCAGCAGGGTTGACTGCAATAACTACTGCGGCATCTCTCTCCTTAGTCCTGTAGGAAAGCTGTTTGCCCGAGTTGCACTGAAGAGGCTCCAGGTACTTGCAGAGAGCGTCTATCCAGAATCGCAGTGCAGATTCCAAGCCAACAGGTCCACCACTGATATGGTATTCTCCCTTAGACAGCTGCAGGAGAAATGCAGGGAATAACGACAGCCACTCTTTATAGCCTTCATAGATCTCATGAAGGCTTTCGACCTGGTCAGCAGGGACGGCCTCTTCAAGATTTCCCCAAGATCGGATGTCCACCCAGGCTCCTCAGCATCATCAGGTCCTTCCACAAGGACATGAAGGGCACTGTAGTCTTTGACGGCTCAACATCAGACCCCTTTGACATTCGAAGCAGAGTGAAGCAGGGCTGTGTTCTCACGCCAACTTTGTTTGGGATTTTCTTCACTGTCCTACTGAAGCAGGCCTTTGGAACTGCAACAGAAGGCATCTATCTCCAGACTAGATCATTCGGAAAGCTCTTCAACCTCTCCAGACTGAGAGCAAAGTCCAAAGTCCAGCTGAAATGTCTGTGTGACTTCCTCTTTGCCAGTGATGCAGCTGTCACCACCCACTCTGCCAAAGATCTCCAGCAGCTCATGAACTGTTTTAGGCTTGCCAAGACTTTGGACTGATAATCAGCCTGAAGAAAACACAGGTCATGGTTCAGGATGTGGACTGACTTCCCTGCATTACATTCTCTGCGCATGAACTGGAGGTTGTCCATGACTTTGTGTACCTTGGCTCAATGATCTCCGACACTCTTTCTCTAGATACCGAGCTAAACAGACACATCAGCAAAGCAGCTACCACATTTTCCAGACTTGCAAAGAGAGTATGGTCTAACAAGAAGCTGACGGAACATACCAAGATCCAGGTCTACAGAGCTTGCATCCTGAGTACACTTCTGTACTGCAGCGAGTCATGGACTCTTCACACACAACAGGAGAAGAAGCTGAACGCTTTCCACATGCGCTCTGACACACCCTCAGTATCACCTGGCAGGACAAAGTTCCAAACAACACAGTCCTGGAACGAGCTGGAATCCCCAGCGTGTATACACTGCTGAAACAGAGACACCTGCGTTGCCTTGGTCATGTCATGAGAATGGATGATGGCCGGATCCCAAAGGATCTCCTCTATGGAGAACTCGTGCAAGGAAAGCACCCTACAGGTAGACCACAGCTGCGATACAAGGACATCTGCAAGAGGGATCGGAAGGCCTTAGGAGTGGACCTCAACAGGTGGGAAACCCTGGCCTCTGAGCAGCCCGCTTGGAGGCAGGCTGTGCAGCATGGCCTTTTTCAGTTTGAAGAGACACTTGGCCAACAGTCTGAGGCTAAGAAGGAAGGCCCATAGCCAGGGAGACAGACCAGGGACACACTACACTTGCTCCCAGTGTGGAAGGGATTGTCACTCCTGAATCAGCCTTTTCAACTACACTAGATGCTGTGCCAGAACCACCATTCAGAGCGCGATACCATAGTCTTCCGAGACTGAAGGTCGCCAACAAGAAGTCCACAGTCTGCACATTTGATGTCTGCAGTTGTCCACTATAGAAAAGCCAAACAAGCTTTTTCAGTGTCTTATGTCACG
The DNA here is from genome assembly GCF_035046505.1 of Tiliqua scincoides. Classification (NCBI taxonomy): domain Eukaryota; kingdom Metazoa; phylum Chordata; class Lepidosauria; order Squamata; family Scincidae; genus Tiliqua; species Tiliqua scincoides. Next base: position 25,643,938 of record NC_089826.1, read on the forward strand.
CAACCAATGACTTTGTTTATGTAAACTTAGCAGGATATATGTGTTATCTCCCAAAGTAGTTCACTTGCGCTTTTCACACATTTTGCCCTCCAATTGCTCACTTCTTCACAAAAAAAGTTTTTGCTGAAACTAAAAGTCCCAAAAAAAAGCATATTCTGGAACTTAAAGCCAGTCAACAACAGTCAACAAAACCTTTATTTGGCATAAACATTTGATAGGTGAGAACTCTGTACAGAAATCGTAGAGAGTATAAACCTAAATAGTACACAAATATATGTATCAGTGCACACCTATGTGTACAGACAGATACAACGTACATTACATTTTACAAACAAACATGAATTATTTAAAAGACAGAAACAGTCAGTTACTCTGCGGATCTTGCCAGAATGTAGCCTACTCAGTGATTACTTGGTACAGAAAGCTTGGCTCGATTCAGGATACTCAATTTAAGAACTGTGCGACTGAGAGGGTTGTATGTATGGAACTTAAAGACAACACTATCCTATGCATACTTACAATGAGGAGTAAGTCTCATTGTATTAAATAGGGCTTGCCCCCAGGAAAGTATGTATAGGAATGTATCCTAAGACCCTCCAGTTTTATTTGACCTTGTGCTACTGGAACTATCATTCCGGCAGTGCAAGGTTTTTTTACAATGGTATGAAAGTCAGAGTGGGGATGGGGGTGGATTGAAGAAGGGAGTGGTACCAGCAGCAGCACTGCAGACCCAGTCCAAGTAGACCCAGTGGGCCAGAAAGTGCTTACCCCCTTACCAAGAGGTGACTTCCAGGACTTCTCCTCCCTGCAGGATGTAGCACATACTTCAATGGCACAGAAACATCCTTGCGGGGGTGGGGGGGGATTTAGGTAGGATTGGGCTACCTAAAAGATTCCTGTTGTCCCCCCCCCTTTTTTTTTTAATTTTCATTGATCCAAAAAAAAAAAAAATTCCTGACCTTGGGCTGTGGATTTTTTTTCCTTAATGGGCTAAAATGACCACCTACAGTTTCATAAATGGTGTTAATGCAGCTTCTTGGGTCAACTTCCAGCTTGAAATCTCTATCACATTCCAAAGAGTTTCCCCCCCTGGCTCTGATGGTCTCTCTCACATCAAATCTCAGTCCTTCTTGCTTCTGGTGTAAATCCCACCCCATGTAATACATCACCTATGACCTAACCAATGGGTGCTTCTACAAGTCCTGGCCCCTCTGACGACTCCCAGTAATGCTCTGCTATAAACTCAGCTGGAAAAATGCAGAGGAGTATCTGCAACTCGAGTAGAAGCTAAAACGCACTGCACACTCACACTTGTCAAAATGCACTTCCAAGAGTTAACACCGTGGCTCACTTTATTTCCATCAGTGAGCAGGAACAGTCTCACTAATGCAATCCGTCCAGGATTGTCCTCAGCCTTTTTACAGAAAGCCGAGACTCTCTAAAAATCCCTTTAAAAGTGATGTGTTTGCCAAAAAGGCTTAATAGTGTTGCTTTTTAGGATTATTCTGTTGATTGTGGGTAAGAGTTTCTCCATTTATCAATTCTATAGTGACTCCAAATGGTTTTCATAGACTTTAAGTCTTTCTGAAGCAGTCTATGCATTTGGCATGTTCCTTGGTTACATTTAATGGCTCTTTAGGACCGACAACAGGCTGCAGCCAAGCCCATTGATAAATTATTTCACGTATCTTTATGGAAGATAAAGTAATTTATATCTTTTGGGAGTTCTGTCTATAAACAGGAATGGTGAGGAGTCAGAGGATAGTTCCTACCATCTACCAATATAGTGAGCAGAATGTCGTCAGCAAGATAAACAATGCACTTCAGCATGACCTCAAGACCTGGGCCACAGAGCTCCTTGCTATGCTGCTATGAGTCTTACTAATGCTGTTCTTGGGTTGGGTTACCCAAAAGGACAATAAAAGCTCTATCCAGAACAGCTGGTATCATTTTCTTAAATTCCATAATTCAACTGGGTAGCATTAAAGCTTGATCTATAAGTCGGATAGCAGTCACTAGAATATCCTTACTTCATATTACTGTATGTACATTAAGGTCTCATTAAAAAAAATATGAACCTCTTTGTGGACTGAAAGCTTGAAACCACTAGTTTCCCATTAGGTATATAATAATAATAATAATAATAATAATAATAATAATAATAATAATAATAATAATAATAATAATAATACAGGTATTTCTATACCGCCTTTCTTGGTCCTCAGATTTCTCCTTAGACTTTATTCAAGGTGGTTTACATAGGCAGGCAAATTAAATCCCCATAGGGATTTTTACAATTTGAAAGAAGGTTTCTATCTTTCAAGAAACCACTGGCCTCCATCCTCCCATGCTCAGAGCAGATGGAATAGCTGGGCTCAGCTTGTCAGCTGCTTCAAGGTCGCACGGTGCCAGTGGCCTTGAACTGGCGACCTTCGGATGTTATCTTCAGGCAAATGGAGGCTCAACCCTCTAGACCAGACCTCCTGCATGCTGCCAGTCCTTAATTGTTTGCCAACACATGTTCATAACCTCAGTTATACTGCTCTCACCTCCTTCAAGGAAGGTGAATACAATAAATAGACTGAGATCCAAAGAACCATGTACGGATTTCTGAATATGCATGAGGGCTTTTTCCATCAATGTCTGTCATACCATAGCATGCCCTCCTGTCAACAATCCAGGTCTTTCCAGAACTGAGAAGAGAGAACATGGGCCTCTGGATCCTAGCCATAGTTTCAATCTGTGATCCCAAGCAGGTTGATATGGGTCTTAACACAAGCGGAAAGATCATACTAAGGAGCCATCCACTTCAATGTTCTGGTTTGAGAAGGAGTCGGCCCACAACATAAACACAAATGACTTGGGTGAATTCAAGTATACAGTACTTGCTTCCCCCCCACCACCAAAAAAAGAGAAAAACCACAATGTAAAAAGTACAGATGATTTCACCCGCCATTCCACTTTTAGCCCAATCCTATGCAGGCTGCTTTTGCCATAGTACAGCAGCACAGAAACAGCTGCTGCTATATCCCGCAAAGCAAAGTAGGCAGTGGGAGGTCTCCTCAGGATAAGGGCAGGATTGCACTGTTTATTGCTTAGCAATATGCACCCTTGCATCTATATGAGTTTGTACCTAAGAAGCTCATTGATAATACCAATATTTACAATTGTGTTACTCTATTCTTTCTGGGAATATATATCTTCCTTTTTATAGTTTATCCTTAATTTGATAATTAAATCTTAAAATAAAAGAATATTTTCATTTAGTTCAAGACTTTTGTGAACAGTGATAAAATAAATATTGTACATTTGATGGTTGATTTACATTTGCGTTTAACTCAGTGGCTGTTTGTAATGTTGGCAATCTTAAATAGCTCAAGAACTGAATGTTGGGTTTTAGCTACACAAATTCATCATGCTGCTGTACAAAATGTCTTTTTGAAAGAAAGAAAGAAAGAAAGAAAGAAAGAAAGAAAGAAAGAAAGAAAGAAAGAAAGAAAGAAAGAAAGAAAATTAAATAATAATTTGTTTTGAATAATGAAAAATTAGGACAAAACTCTTTTTCTAAGAGATTCTGGACATGATTCACAGCCCAATCCTATGTCTATTCAGAAGTAAGTCCCATTAGAGTGAATGGGGCTTACTCCCAGGAAATTGTGGATAGGATTGGGCTGGCAGTCCTGTCTCATCCTCTCCATCTCCTCTCAGGTATATTTAGCTGTGCATAAATAAATAATAGATAATATAAGCATGCGTAAATGGAACTGACTGGGTCAAACTCACAGTATGCAAAAAATATTTCAGATCTTCAATACTGATTATATAGTAAAAGCAACATTAGGCATTTTTTAAAAATAGCTTTAACGTTTATTGGCTATTTGGAACCATAGAAACAGTAAATCTCAAAATTAAGACTGCCAGTGCTGAGCTACTTGTATTTGATTTTGCTCAGATACCACTCAGCCCAGTTATAGTCAAGTGTGTTTGAAGAATTGTTTCTTATAAAAATGTTTCCATTACTAATCTGGTTTTAGTTACATGATTTTTGGCACTGCAGCAAAAAAGTAAAATATGATGAGATAATAATGGGAATGGGTTTCCTGGTTTTTTTCCCAACACAATTTTGAAATTTTTGTAATGGTGCACTCCTTGTCAAATGCAATTTATGCAATGCAATCCAGGTATTGCTTGACAAACACAGTAGTGCGAGTGTGGGGAGCGTACTGCGTGTGTCGCAGTACTGAACAGTACTGAACGGGTATTGAACAGTAACCGCAGCAAGCTATGTCAGGTATCAAAATCAGCTTACACAATTGGAAAGATGCTATCCTGCAGTCAATGACTTCAAAATTTGGCCCAAAAACTTTACTTTGGGGGAGAGGGGGAATTTGGTAGAAATATCCAAGACCTGAGTTCTTTCTATACCAGTACAAACCATTTTATTATACAACTTTGACTAACAAGGCAATGACCAAAGTGTCAGTGGACAAGGAGCTGAGATTCTCTATCAGAGATTTCCAAATTCTCCACATGTAACCACAATGTTCACTGGAAAAAAGAGAATTGTTTACAACCCAAACCTATTCTGGGCTTGTGGTAGCAGATCTTGTGATTTGCCACCATAAATCCTGGACTGATGGCACAAAAGCAACTCTACTTTTCTACATGCTGGGCATGCCAGCACAAACAGGTAGAAGGTTATGGCCTGCAGAACCTCAACTGTCATCTACCATCACTGGTAATTCAAAGGCAGAACTGGATTGGGGGAAGATCATGGGTGATTTGGAGTGGGCAACAGATCAGGCCATGGTCAGGTGGGAGCAGGAGAGGATGGATCTCAGCAGCACCAGGTCATGCAGAATCCAATCCCTCCTTACCAGCCATATTCCCAGGAATTTCCTTGGACTTACACTTGCTATCAAGCTAGTGTAGCTTCAAGAAGGCCCCTCGGGGTCCAAGCAGCCTATAGAGAATTTATTTATATTTATTTATACAGGTATTTATATACCGCTTTTCATGGTCATCAGATTTCTCCTCAGACTTTAATCCAAGGTGGTTTACATAGGCAGGCTGTTCTAAAACCCCATAGGGATATAAGAATAACTTATGTATGAACATTCACTCCTGCCCAAGAGAACAGGCACTGCAGGATTTTTATGTTGCATGTAGCACCAGTTTTAATTCTGCTTTCAGATAATTGTCAATGAGCTAAGTCTCTGTAGTGCTAAATCTCCTTAGGGCGCAATTCTAACTTGCACTGGAAACAGGCAGACCAGCAAGTTTGGGACTGACTGCAGGTAGCCTGGGGCAAAGGGATACGTTTCCCCTTATCCAGTGTCATACTGCAGCAGCCCCAATGGGTCTACTTGGATCTGCACCACCTGACAAGGGAGCACCAATCTGAGCAGCACAGGACTGCCCTGGGCCACCCAGGAACAGGGTCAAGATCCAGCATAATTGCCAGATCCTGGTCCCGCCTCCCACTCCCCACCTGCCCATCTATGATCCCACCCGCCATCTGCCCTCCTCTCACCCCAAAACACTGACAAACTCAGTCAACATGACTCACCTTTTCCCTGGGGCCTGCATCAGCATGGGGCGGCCGGTACACATCTATGTGCTGGCCTATCTCCCTCAGAGTGGCACAAAAGTGTTTTAAAGCACTTTGTAAAGTGCTTTACAACACTTTTGTGACATTCCCGGGCTGGCGCAGGGGATTTGCATTGGCCCAAGTACAAGTTTGGATTGAACCCTTAGGGCACAATCCAGCCCTTGACTTGGTCTGGCACAGGTCCCTTGTGCTGACCCATGAGGGACCCGTAAGGCACATTTGTGCCTCCACAGGAGGAAGCCGGGCTGGCACTCAGAGAAGCACTGACCTGTGGGGGCCGACAGAAGCCTCCGCACCGGCTTCCTCCGTGTGAATTGCATCTGCCCAGCTGGGCTGACACAAGGAGCACAGGTAGGTAGGGAGAAGGTGGGGAGGAGGCAGGAGGGAGGTGTTCCTGGGCGGGGGAGGGCGGGCTGTGGGCGGCCTCAGGGGCAGGCGGGCAGGGAGCGGGAGGTGGGGCTGGGATCCGGTAGTTATGCTGGAGCTCAAACCCTGTTCCTGGGGAGAATGGAGTGGCTTCAAGAGGTGGCACAAGTCCAAGGAGACCCATACGGGCCAGTGGCCCTTACCCAGAGGTAAGGAGAAATGTTTCCCCTTGCCTCTTGCTGAGCCACTTATGGCCCCTATCCTGTGCTGGGGCCTCTTGGCACAAGCGAAAGCCTCTTGGCTTGCCTGTTCCAGTGCAGGATAGGATTGCGCCCTTAGTGTGTAAAAGACAAATAGATACTATACAAAGTCTTTAGTTGGTGGAGGATGGCCTAAGTGTGAGCAATTTTTGAATATTTGTACTTTGAACCTTAGGATGTAATCTTCAGCATGGATATTTGGAAATACAGGTCCAGCCTTGTTATACATGGATTTTTTATACACGGATTTGACTCAAGACGAATGGCCACTGCAAATGAGAAGGAATGTGCTGATCCCTGGAGAAGGGGAAAATGCATCTCTTTAAAATCACAGTTTAAGAAACTGCTTTTTACTGTTGCAGAGAGACAGTCATGCAAGTGATTACAGGTATAATCTAATCAATCCATAGATTTTTTTCTCTCTCAATGCAATGAGAAGCACCCTTTAAATTAAAGGAAAACAGTCCTTTAACAATGAGGGAGGGGGCAGCAGGTTGACAATTCAGCAATCATTCTCTCTTCAGGAAGCTTCAGCCTAAGACCCCTCCCTTCCCCCTGAGCACCTAAAAGAAAGATACTTTGCATTGGTGAAGGGAGGGGTCCGAGTGACGCCTTTCTAAGCACTTTGAGAGAGACGGATAGAAAGACTGTCTGCTTAATGACTCTATCTTACATCACAAAGGTCAGCAAGGCCGTTTTTAAATCACCGGAGCAAACGGACTTTGTTTTTTAAATTGATTTGCTATAGTGTGGGTTTTTTTTGCCATCCACATGAGTCCCAGAACAGAACCCTTGCGAATAATGAGACTCAACCTGTACTGAATCAATCTAAAATCAATGCGACTTATTTTACAACTAGCAGGACGAGTTTAGGTGTTCAGCTCAATAGACAGTATATAGCTATATCACCTTCTCAATAGACAGAATCTGTCTGTATTCAGATTCTCTGTGTGAGCAAAGCCCTTTGTGGTTCGGTTTTTCTGAGGGCCTCTGGAGATCTCCAATTCTGCCATAGCTGCTTGCTGAAGGGCCTTGGCGAACGGATTTTCTTTTCTAATCCTTTTCACTCTCTTCATCAGCATTCTGGGAAAACAATTGTTTGGTGTGTTACATGGAGATCAGTCTCGATAGTGCTATATTTGCACGGGTCTCAAGATAGCTACGAAGGCAAAAAAATAAAGTTTCATAGGAAAAATTACCTCATGACAGAGGCCAACACAGTGGGGCTTGGAGTGAGATTTATGTTCTGAAAAATCAGGCAATTGCTGATGTTTCATGCAAGTGTCTCCAAAGCTTGGATTTAACTGGATCATATCAGCAGAGGGAGAAGAAACAGATGTATCTCCAGAGCTCGAAAGAAGCAGAGCAGGACAGAAGTACAGCAAGGAAGAAATTAAGTGTGGTGTACATGGCATCTGATTTCAATATGATGGTTCTTCTGCCCTTTGAAAGTGTATCTGGAATATGCCATTTGTTTTAATGCCTGTGGATTACTTGATTATTATATTAAACATGACCTCTCTGTTCCTCTTGGCTTGGGAAAGGATTGCCACTCGTCGAACATTAGAAACAGCATGGCCAAATGGAGCCAAAAGCCATTGATACAGGTATTATTATCGTTAAATGTTATTTCAGTGAGCCTTGTGCTTCACAACAATTTCCTGGCTCGGAGTTCTGGGGCCATTCTCACTCAGCAGCACATTTACTTGCCCAGTCTGCTGGCTGTTAGCTTCAATTCCTTGGACGGCACTCCTGCTCCTTTTGAAATGACTTGATCACACCACTCTGCATGGTCATTAGGCACTCTGCTTTCAAAATAATAACAGTTTTCCAGGGGAGAGAAATTTACTTCTAGGTGGGTGGAGAGAGAGGCCACAGGAATCCATAGGTCATTTGACTCTGTGCTGGGCAGGAGGTTCAATAGAGTCCTGGTTCTCCCCTTCTCATCCAGACTTTCCCCGCTGCCTTGTGAAACTTATCAGAGATTCAGTGTTTGAATAATTTGCAGTGCAGATCAGTGTTTCTCAAACTGTGGGTCGGGACCCACTAGGTGGGTCCCAAGCCAATTTCAGGTGGGTCCTAATTCATTTCAATATTTTATTTTTAATGTGTTAAGCTTGATGCTACCCTAGTATGTGACTGCATTTGGGAAATGTTACACATCTGTGAACACATTACTATGTATATGCTTTTAGCAATGATGGTCAATGGGACTTACTCCTGGGTACGTGTGGGTAGGATTGTAGCCTAGGATTGTTAAAAATGTTCCTGCTTGATGATGTCAGTTCCAGTCATGACTTCACTTTCGGTGGATCCTGACAGATTCTCATTTTAAAAAGTAAGTCCCGGTGCTAAAAATTTGAGAACACTGGTATAGATAGAGGGAAATAAGTATACAGGAGGATAAGGGCCTCCTACTCACCTGATTGCCCTGGTGTGTTCTGAAGAAAGGAAGGGAGAAAAAAGGTTCTGTTAAGCCCCATGGGAATTCTTACATGAATGGGCACTCCATCCTTATGTGTGAAAGACTGTGGGACCGATCTTACCTAACCTGGTGTGCCAGCATAATGCACACTCTGCCAGTGCAGTGGACCTCTGTGCGTTGCAAAAGTGCCATAAAGCACTTTACCTGGAGGTTGGATTCGCTAGCATGAGGGCTGATCCCACTGACACAGCGGAGAATACCCACCAGAACAGGTGAGCCCCGACTGGGCCACACAAGGGAAGTGGGATGGCTGGGAGGAGATGGAACAGGGGCAGGGGGAGGTCAGTGATAAGGGCAGGGGGAGCGGATCAGGCCCGGGTGATGAGATGTGGATGTGGCAGTTCTGCCACATCCTATGCCTTCCTCCTAGGCTTGATCCACTTACATGGAAGCATGCGGACTTGTGCCACCACATGGCTTGTGCAGGTCTGAGTAGACCCATCATGAGGGCTGCAACATTCCCTGGCTTTCCCTGTCTCCTTACCCTAAGGGAGTGGTTCTCAAACTCGTGGGTCGCGACCCACCAGTTCGTGTAATGCTTCCCCCGTCCCTTTAAGGTGCGAGGGAAGGGGAGGGAGGCAGCGATGTGATCCTGGGGATCACATTGCTGCCCTAGCCCCTCCCCCACAAGAACTTACTGAGGGAGTAAAGCTCCCTCAAAGTTTGAGAACCTCTGCCCTAGGGAGACCTTCTGCCTGCTAAATTCACCCATGGAAGGCAGCCTGCACTGGCCCTACTGCATCATTGCAGGGGAATTTGTCCTGGAAAAGTCCTTATAAGTCCTCATAAATCATGCTTTCTTGCAGAATGTTGACGTATGAACATAAGAACATAAGAAGAGCCCTGCTGGATCAGGCCAAAGGCCCATCTAGTCCAGCTTCCTGTTTCTCACAGTGGCCCACCAACTGCCCCAGGGAGCACACAAAACAAAGGACACAACCTGCACCCCAGTGCCCTCCCCTGCATCTGGCAATCAGAGGCAGCCTGACTCTAAAACCAAGAGCTTGCACATACCTACCATGACTTGTAACCCGTAATGAACTTTTCCTCTAGAAATTTGTCCAGTCCCCTCTTAAAGGCATCCAGGCAGGATGCCATCACTATTTCCTGTGGCAAAGTGTTCCACAAACTAATTAAACGCTGGGTAAAGAAATATTTTCTTCTGTCTGTCCTAACTCTCCTAACACTCAACTTTTGTGGATGTCCCCTGGTCCTGGTGTTATGTGAGAGGGAAAAGAACATCTCTCTATCCACTCTGTTTATCCCCTGCATGATTTGGTATGTCTCAATCATGCCCCCCCTCAGGCACCTCTTTTCTAGACTGAAGAGGCCCAAACACTGTAACCTTTCCTCATAGGGAAGGTGCCTCAGCCCAGTAATCATTTTGGTTGCTCTCTTCTGCACCTTTTCCATCTCCACTATAGCCTTTTTGAGATGTGGCAACCAGAACTGGACACAATACTCCAGGTGTAGCCTTACCATCGATTTGTACAACGGTGTTACAATATTAGCTGTCTTATTCTCAATGCCTTTCCTAATGATCCCAAGCATGGAATTAGCCCTCTTCACTGCCGTTGCACATTGGGTTGACACTTTCATTGAGCTATCCACAAGGACCTCAAGACCACTGGTTCTTTCGGAGATAGGCAAGAGAGCCCGCTCCCACCTTCCGCCTCCTATTTGTTGCAAAAGAAAACACTAACCCTTCCCTGCGTCTTGGCTGGAACTTGCCTGCTGCTCGCTAGGTCTGAATGATGGCCCCATTAGGATTTTTATTCCATGAAAACAGTAAGCAAGCACACCCAGACACAGACAGATTCTAGTCTGTGTGCACGGGGACGAGTGCCAAGGGGCCCTTGACTTGAGTGTTTTTCCAAGCCATCCATGCTCTTGACTTGGGTGTCCACAAGTCAGCAAAAAACGCACATTTTTGCGACTTGGATTCAAGTCACCTGACTCGAGTTCCCATCCCTGGTAAAAGTGGTGAAAACAATCAAAGGGATGGAGGTAAGGAGGAAGGGTAGACTGAAGAAGAACTGCAAGTTCAGGAAGGGAGATGGAAAAGAAGTCTTTTATTCCCAGGGCTGAAAGCCTTTCCTCAGACAGAGTTGCCTCCAGTAGGATCCTCGTACAATGCTGAGAGCTGGTAGAGCTGAAAGGCCTTTTCTGAGCAGCCAACAAGAAGGAAGGCCCTTTTGGCTAGACTCCCCCTCATACTCCATTCCCTCCTTGCTTTGTTTCCCTGAAGAAGATCCATATAACTGACAACAGACTTGAATGGTGGAATTGTAGGATCTAGCAAACATTTACATTCATTGAGGTCAAGATCCTATTATTCTCAACTTCCCAACAGAGACAATAAGCCCTTGGTGAGCAATTCTTTAATTGCCAATTGCTGCCCATCAGGTAACCCCAAAATGTCCTACCCCACCTCCTGTGATGTGGACCTTCTCCCTTGGGATCATATCAAGGGAGCAGGGAGCATGACAACCCCCCCTGCAGCATCAATGAGAGCCAAGTGCTCTAGGGTGGAGGGCAGGTTTTGCCCCACTAAAGTAGTTTCCCTAAGGATGCTGTGCATTACTGGCAGTGAATAGCAACAGTACGCACAGAATGGAGTAAATAAAGTGGCCATTTTCAACCACACACTGGTGTGCCACGAGTGGTTCATAGGTGTGCCATGGGAATTTGGGGGAAGGTCATTTATTAATAGGGCCAATGGGAGATGTGAGCCCCCACTGGCAGCATGGTGTGCCTTGTCAATTGTCAAAAACCTGGTGTATGCCTTGACCATTCCTTGTCAGTGTGCCGTGAGATGAAAAAGGTTGAAAATCACTGAAAGAAAGGGGTGCACTCTGGGACTCTATTACTGTGGGACTCTATTACTGTCCCCTTCCCCCTGGTGATCCTGCCATTGAGATATCATGCCATTGTGACTGAAAAGGAATTACTGGGGTGAAGGGGGAAGAGAATCAAGCAAGAAAATCCCTTTAAATTACAGGGGCCTGGGCAACTGTTATCAACAAATGACATAAAGCATTAAAGAGAAACTTTTCAGATAAAGTGTTTGAACCAACCATCAAGCCCATAATGAATTCAGGCTTCAATCCTATGCATTCTGTCCTGGGAGTAAGCCACATTGAACACAATGGGACTTACTTCTGAGGTCATGTGGTATGTATATATGTGCCATCAGAGTGTTAATAGTTTCACCCTTTTGTTTGCAGTTTTTTGGCTCGTTCATTTTGTTTCCAAGGAAGACAGTCCATAAGGTGGATGCTGCCACCTAGAGAAAAAGAGCAAGAGGTTTCCCATTTTGCTTCATGGTATCTTTTCCTCCTAGGCAGGACGTCAGCAGGAGCAGATTGTGGAACCGAGGTCAGCATCAGTATTGTGCACCCATGGAATGCCTCTCTATACTGTCTGTTTGCTCAATCTGGTAATTATCACATGCTTTTAAAAGATCAGAAAGACTAAAAACAAAAACACAATTCAGATATTTTGGGTGTGTTCTTATGTGAATCTCTAGGACACTCACCATGGCTCTGGCTTTGGGATTTTGGGTGTGTGTGTGTGAGTGAGTGAAGTTTTTTTGCATAAGTTTTCTTAGTGTTGTTTTCAAATGCAATGATGTATTTACTCCAGTTCACTGTGTTTAAAGGAAGAAGTGCCAAAAGGAGTTAGTGCTGTTTGCCATGTTCATTGTTCGCCTGCCTCTTTTTCCATAAGGCCAAAGTGCTTTGTTTACTCCCCAATTGGTTCTGAAAGAAAGGGGCCTGCTAAAATCAAACAGGCACGCACAAAGGAACCATGGAAAATACCTGAAAGACAAGAAAGAAAAGCAGGGGATTTACCTTGTCTCAGTCTATTATGCACACATACAGATAAATAAACAGCCCACTCTGTTCAAAGGACGAACACACACTAAACCTCAATGGTAAGGAATCTTCTCTGAGATAGATGCCTCCCAAATGCTATTACCGGTAACAAGTCTTGGAGCACAGCCAGGATAACTTATTATGAACTACTGAATTCTGTGTGGTTGATCATTTAGTTCCTAGGCCTGCACATAGTTCTGTATCCACAAATCTTTACAAACATTCAGGACATCGATTTCAGCAAAGCTACTCGCATCTTTAGAGATTAACAGATGTGTGTTTTCAATGCATTGAGAATTGCATTCTAGCTGAATGAACACAATGGGGCAAAAGAGTGCGTGACAGGCCAATGTTTTCATCCTTATTAAAGACACTTAGGTTCAGTTGTCATTTTATTAGACTTTATAACACACTTGACAATGTTCTGCAGTACATTGTTGTGTGTGTGTGTGTGCGTGTGTGTGTGCCTCAAAATGACATGTGCTCAGTTTCAGAAATGATCCAGAAAATTGGGATAATTGGAAATGAACTCTCATTGGCAAATGTTCCTTAGTCCAAAGTTGTACAAAATATTTGTTAGCAGAAACAGGGCCACACACAGCCTCCCTGGCCCTCAAAAGGACCTCCAAACATGACCAGAGCACAGCACTGGTCATGTTCAGAGAATTACAGGTCAGACAAATCCACCAGTTCAGGACCCGCGGTGAGATAAAACCGTGGGTCCCGAATCCATGAATATGCAGGCACGACATGTACCGGGGTGGTTATTATTTTCTCAAGTAGCAGCCAAGGGATCAGGAAATGGGGTGGAACTGCAGCAGGTGAGCACAGGGTGGGGCTTTAGTACTTTGCCTCCATAGTGATTCTAATTCCAGTCATGACTTTCTGTGCCTATGGGAAAAATTGTTCTATATAAAATAGCAAGTGCGAGCAGAGTCAGGATTGGACTCATGGTGAAGACATGGTCCTAAAGCCCCCCACTTTCCAGTGCAGTTTTGTCCCATTTCACAATGCACAGTGCAATTTTAAACACACACACAAAACATCTGCACATTGTAATTTGACCTTTGTCATCTAAACTTTTAAAAAGTCTCCAAAATTTTAGGCTTCCCTTATAGAAAAGGTAGTCCAACCCATCAATTAAACTGTTGCATTTTTCCATACCTGATACAAAGGTTCTTATTTTTAATGTGCTTTGACTTCATTGGGATGTGCTGATCTCACTGGGATTTCACTCTCTCCCACTGAAATCAATTGGATGTGAAAATGCTTCATTCAATATTTTTATAGAGCCTTTCCCAACTCCTCAAAGTGCTGCATATGCATGATCTATCATTACAGCAACCCTAATAGTTTGGTTTTCCTTAGGTCAGTGCTTCTCAAACTTTCTGGGAGTTCAAGAACCTCTGGTAAGTTTTGATGGGGGTGGGGACTAGAGGGATGTGCCCTAGAGGCACAGATTGGAGTGATAACAAACTTAGGAAGGCCTGCAGAAGGGCTGTGGGCCTCCCGGATACTCTCTAGGTAGGTAGACAAGCCCCTGGGTCCCCACAGTATCACGATTGCTGCTGCGCTGCTGGGGCACCCATTCCTGGGCCACTCCCCTTAAAGGGGAATGGCCCTTTTTTACTTCCATTGATGGGGCACAATCCACCACTTTGAGTGCCTTAGGTAATCCAATGACTTCATGGCTGAAATGAGTTTTGAACAGGACATTTCAGTCTCACAGCCCAATCATAAGGCTCACTTACAGAACTAGTGTTCTTGTAACATAAGGGATTCTGAGATGTTTGCAAATGCAGTGCACTGGCAGGAGCAGCCAGGCCTCTGAAGCAAGTGGTGTATGGCAGCAGTGACCTGCCAGCAGATCGTCTACAGCCCCTGGCACCTGGTATGTCAGTGTGGTGGAGCAGGGATGCCAGGAGGGGACAGGACAGGGTGGGGAGGGGAAGGAATAAGGAAGAGATGGGACAGAACAGGAAGATAAATAAGATTTGGGGGAGTGGTACTGGTGGCAATAGCTTTGGCAGCAGTGCTCAATTCAGTCACCTTCCTAGGTCCACTTGGACTTGCACCAGCAAGACAGGGGAAGAAAAGGATAAGATTTGGCCTTCAATCACTTACAGCTCAGTCACTGACTCACTACAGCTTTCAGCTCACTTACAGCTCAGTCACTGACTCACTACTATGTGGTGGAATGCAGTGTTCCAAACACGATATATTTCTTTTTGCTCCATGTTCACCTTGAAGTCACAAGTATATATGTGGTGCAATGTCCAGACTCTGCCATAGCTCTGCCTACCACACTGTCATAAAGAGAGAAAACAGAAACATGTGGGTTGCAAAAAAGATGGATTGCTTTGGTTGAATGTGAAAAATGCCATCATCCAACACAATGAGCTATTAACACTTTTAGCCTACCCTTCCTCCAAGGAGCTCAGGGTGATGATGATGATGATGATGATTAAAACCATCCTGTGGGATAGAAACTGGCCAAAGTCACCACTGAGCGACATGCCTGAACCAAGATTTGAACCCAGGTCTACCTGATCCGAATTCAATAAACCACTATACTGACTTTCAATTTTGCAGGGCTGATTATACTACAGTTCAGCTGTGAAACAATACTAGTCTTATTCAAGCTGCTAGGATTATACAGAGCACTACCCTGAGAATGTGCAGAGAGTAGCAAATGTTGACACCCAGTTCACTGAAATGTCAGAGGTATGTTATCAGTGGGGAAATAAGTGGGTGTGTGTGTGTGTTTATTTTTGATGCAGAAGCTTCACTTCTTGAATTTGTAGTTCAGAAATCCTTTTAATGATTAAGCATGAAGACGTCTGATTTGAATTTTCCCTTGATTTTGGAGAGATTGTTCACAACTTGGTTGCCTACAGAGGTGCTGCTTAAACTTTGAAGTAGGTGCAAGTCTACCTGTCAACAGTGTCTGGAGATAAGTCACACAAGAGTTAAGTAAACATCTACCAATGGTGTTCAATCTACCTGTATCTTAAAGTGGAGATGAGATGAGAATTTCTATGGTCGCCAGGTCATCACCTGATAATGGTGCTTTTTATCTTTAAAGGTCCCAAGGTACTGAGGAAGTCTACTGTGACTCCATGCCTCTTGACTGCCTTCCTCTCTGTCTGCTGTGGCATAAATCCTGTTTGGACAACTTTTCAGTGCTTACTGAACGTGTGTGGGGCAGGACTTTGCACTTTTGCTCCATCCCATATACGTGTGCAGCATAACTTCTGAACAGAGACAGTACAGACTGTCCACTTGTAAGTTCTGACCATGCAATCAACCACCCTGCAAGAAGCTTATTTGTAGATACATCAGCATTGTTCAGAAATCACAACCTATAGGATGTGTGCAGCAAGTTGACATCATCCCTCTCCCAGATATGTTGTCTGGACACAGCTGTACATCTCAATGTTATGCACGATTACTGAGAAGTAAGTCCACTGAGTCCCATGTAGCTTACTGCCAAGGAAATGCACACTGAATTTTGCCATTCTCATCCATTCAGTAGCTCTCTCTATATATCCTGCTTACTTTCAGTATTGGACAGGCTGCATTGTCTACCTATGGCAGAAGATTGCATCAAAATATATTCTAATAAAGCCAGCCATTACAGCCAATCATTATAGATCCAGCAGTTATCTCTACTATTAGAATAGTACTGCCATATAAATGTATTTGTCATTTACTTTAAATCATAGAACGTTTTGCAACACTTTCAGGGTTCATGGGCATTACACTGAAGTTAGTGGGTGCAATCGATACCTTGGAGTATGTAATGTTTGGTTTCTTACTATAAAATCCACAAGCAAATTGTGCTGAAGCATTTGGATTTAAGCTGATTTACTCCTCTTGGTTTTTCTCTCATATCGTGAACTCTGCCCTTTAGTCACTCCCACCCCATTGTTGTTGCTGTCAGCTTTGATTAGCCAGTGACCTACACTTTGCTTGTGTTTGTGCAGTCCGGGTATGCTGTTTGTTTTTGAAATCTATCATGATTTTGCCTTCCTCTTCAATGATAAACTCTGAATTTCACTAATAGAGCTATAAAAATTAACTAAGCTAACTTTTATGAGCTTGTTTGTTTCAGGCACAAACATGGTAGGACAAGATGCACCCTTGACCTGACCCCCTTGGTCACTGATTCCCATCATGTGATCATGTAAACAGATGTCAGTACCAATGCCTAAATACAATTTAGGACAAAAAACGAGGCGATATCCTCTCTTTTATGGACAAGTCTTTCTTGGAATTGACTCCATGAAATGTCTTTCAACAAGAGTTTCCTTATCCCATGAAGGGGAACTCTGGGAGTCTCTGGGAGCATTGCAGACTTTCTACTATACTGCTGTAAGTATAAAGCAGAATTCACAGCAAATGTTCGTCTTGTAAGTGTGAGCCTGGCTTTCATCCAGCTTTGCAACTGAAAGGGCAAATGTGTATCCTAGGAAATAGGACCTTGAGTCAACCCCTCATTCCCCTTCCCCAATGCATTCAGGCAGGCACGTGTCCTTTCTCTGATTTACAAAAACATCACACACATGTTCATGTGTGTATCCATTCACTCACTTCCTTATTAAATAAAAAGGGAATTTTTTTTGACAGTGCAAAACTATTCAAGACAGTGTTTTCTTGGTGACTTAATAAGGAGCAGCCAACCAGCTCTAGGAAGAGCCAGCTTCTTCATGAACCTTCCAGAGCCCATTTGTGGAGGGAAAGAGCACGATTGCAAGCACAGTTCTAGAGTGGCCCCACTGCTCTAAAAATGTTGCATTTGTCTATACCCTAAGTGCCTTTAAGGTGTATTTAAATGTCAATTAGACCAGTTGCATTGCTGGGCCCCCGTGGCATCCAGGGCCAGGTGACATTGCACCCATGATGGGGCAGGGGATGGGCAGATCAGGCCTTGGAGAGGGTGGGATGAGTAGTGCTGGTGCATGCCATATCCTATTCTCCTTCCCAGGCCTAATCCGCCAACAAGGGTCAACATGGATTCATGCCAGTGTTACTGCTGGCACAGATCTGAGTTGATCCACTGCAGTGGTTTTCTTCAGGGGCAAGGGGACAAATGTCCTCTTACTATGAGGAGACCTCCTGCTGGCTAAATTCTCCGGTGGAATGCAGCAGAATCTGAACGGGCACTAATGATGGGCAACCTTCAGTCTCGAAAGACTATGATATAAGCCTACAGCACCCAGTAGTCCTATGTAGTCTCCCATCCAAGTACTAACCAGGCCTGAACCTGCTTAGCTTCCGAGATCAGACGAGATCGGTACTGCACCAGGGAACCTAGGTAGGATGAGGCTGTCAATAAGGAAAGACGCATACAAGACAATTATGTCATACCTTTTCTTGACTTTCCTTGTGCAAGAAAGCAACAGGCCTCGAAGACTGGAAAGACTGGGAGTGTATCACAGCAGCAAGGACAACCTCTCCTCTAAAAATCTTTCTTACTCTCTGGAAGAATCATATTTAACCAATGAGTTCCAACTGTGATGTGAGTGCTGGGTTATCAGCAATGACAATGCCCCCTCCCGGCCAAGAGGAGATGTCTATATTCCTTGGAATCCAAAAATAATGAGACAAGCCCATTTTTCAAAATATCCACACACAGCTTTAATACCTTGGAGTTTGCTAAGGAGCTGCACGTGATACATTTCTGTGGTTTGCACATAGAAGAGGTGTGCATTCATGTCAGCAGGGATAACTTAAAGTAATTTTAATGAAAAATAATTTTAATGAAAACAATCCTGGAATTGTGCATAAAATGTAACTATTCATCCAAAACCCAAAGCTTTGTTTATCTATGTTTTATATGTGATTCCGCACCAGCTGAAAGGTATGTGATTTCATACTGAATTTTAACCATCTTTTGCCCAAAGCTCCACTATTCCTGGCTTCCTTCTCCCTCCCTTGGCATTGCTGAATGTCTTGTAGCTCAATGGCATCTTTCCAGAGAGCAATGAACAGGTCACATCAGCAACTAACTTTTCATTCACTAACATTCTGGCTGACTGATGGAAATTTCTAACAGCCTTAAGACTTTAAGCTCTTGGTACAAGGGTTTACATCAGACCCTTCATAGAAGGGGAAAGCTGGCTAATCCGTGAACTGCTAAGACTTCCCACAAGACAAAATAAACCATCATGAGATAGGGTTTGTGTATTGGATTTATTATTTCTAAACAATTTCTTCTTGAAGGATAACAACCCTCAATCTCTATGGAGAGAGTAGAAGGTATTGCTGTTTTGTTATGTAGGGCATCAGTGAGCCTTAATACTTAATGTGTCTTCCTTTGCGCCTTTCGTGTTGGTGACAATGTTGATCATGAGGTTGTTTTTCTTTATTCCCTTCTTCAGTTCTACAAAAAAAAAAAAAAAAAAAAAAAACTGAATACAGATTTATGTACTTATTTTATTTACCAGATTCATATTCTGCCTTTTGATGCAGAAACCTCACAAAGTAGCTTAGAGATGAAAGATAGGGAAATGATGCTGAATTTTCTGTTCCTTAATCCTGTTTTAAACAAAACAGGCACCCTACTGATATTTATCAAAGGTAACTTAAGATCTTCTGCAACTATCAACTCCACTCTTTTTACGTGGGTTTTGGGATGGTTTTGTTTGTTTGTTTTAAAAAAGCACCCTTTAAAAATAGTGCAGGATGGCCATTTGCTTAATTCTGATAACTTGGGAAGATTTTGGCATTGTCTGGTTAAATGTATACATGTACTCAAGAAAACTAGACACTTGCTTTTAAAGAGTTCTAAATACTTACAACTTTATTAAAGTTATAAATCCAAAATTTCAGGATTTTTGCAAGCAAGATTTATGACTTCGAAGAGGAAAAGCTAAAGCTATTGTGCCTTACTGAAGAAGAATAAGCATAGTTTCTGAAAAAGAAAGTCTTGTCGTGCTAACCTTTACTGTTCTTTGAGAGTGTCAGAAGGAACAGGACTAGAGGCAATTCACAGCCCAATCCTGAGCTGACCGGGGTGCCCAGACTTTCGTCTCCTTCCCCTGGGTAAGGTAAGCAGCCCCGCAATGGGGCTACTCACTTTACCGCCAACCAAAAGGTTGGCGGTAAAGTAAAGGTGCTCGTGTAGTGCGCTGAGCCCTCCACGAGTGCCTTGGATCTTGCGGAGTGCAGCTCCACAGACCCGCCTCCCTCCCTCCCCCAGCACGCCTCCAGCCCGCCCCCTACCAGTGTCACACCTCCGCATCACGCCTCCCCCGACCTCTTTCCGCCCCCCGCCGGCCTCCCCTTTCCTCGGAATGCTTCCTCCCCGCCCCTGCTTACCATGTTGCAGCTCAGCGGTCCATGAGATTACTGAGCCGCAGAAGCTGAGCAACCACCCCGCGCTAGCCCAGCACCAGCCGGCGCTGGGATAGCATGGGCAGGAGCCCGGTGGAGAGGCTTGCAAACATGCCTTATGGCACATTTGCGACAGTGCTCGGTGGCACGAAGCCATGCCGCTGAGCACAGGATTGGGCTCTCAGTTGGCATAGTGTACTTGAATTTTCAAAAAGAGGTTGACAAAGTCCCTCACCAAGGGCTCTTGAGTAAACTTAGCAGTTATGGAATAAGAAGATGGGTCCTTTATGGGTTGGTAACTAGTTAAAGAGGAAATAGAAAATGAGAATAATCAGGCAAAATACATTGCAAAATGCATTTTCACCATAGAAGGGGATCTGGTATTAGGACCAGCAATTTAAGATTTTTCCAGAAATGATATATTAGGTGGCCAGGTTTGCAAATGATATCAAACTAATTCAGGAAGGGGAAAGCCAAAGGAGACTGTAAAGAACTCTGCAAGGATCTCTCCAGCAGGGCAACCCAATCCTGAGCTTCCCTGTGCACACTGAAGCAGTAGCACCAAAGTGGCTACCACTGTACCCAGCAGGCACTGGGAAGCTGCTGGGAGTCTCCTTGGGGGAAGGGAATTTTTGTCCCCTTCCCCTGGGGAAAGCATCAAGTCCTGCAACTGGCTTCTCAAGTCTGTGCCGGCTATTTTGCAGACTTGAGAGACTCCATGTCAGGCTGTCCAGCCCGACACAGAGTTCAGAATCCAGCGGAACAGAGATCTACCAGTCCCACCCTTCCCACCCCAGTCCCTCCCCATTCCCTCTGCCCTCCCCGTCCCCCAGAAGCCGCACCACCACCCAGCAGTTTCACTTACCCCAGGTGGCAGCACATCCTCCTCCTGCCAGCACTGGGCCCAGTGCTTGGTGTGGTTTAGGGCATGTGTACGGCACCCAGCACCAGCACTAGAGGTCAGCACTGGTGCTGAATGCATTTAAGATTGAAAGCTAGGTGAGCAGGCAGCTATTGTTGTTGTTGTTGTTGTTGTTGTTGTTGTTGTTGTTGAAGAAGAAGAAGAAGAAGAAGAAGAAGAAGAAGAAGAAAGTGACTGGCAGAGAGAATGCTAGCAGTGGCAAATGCTTTGGCTCCTAACATTCTCTTAAATGACTGCCTTACAAGAAGTGGCAATGGAACTGGATGTTGGAGAAGATAAGCCTTTTTCCTCTCATGTGCTTTCTGAGTGTATGGTAAGAGGATGGACTGGCTATCTGGCAAGTGGTGGGATGGGTTGGTGGTGGGCAGATGCAGAGTCTAGGGCACCTCCTGCCAACTTGCCATCTGGCCCAGTCCACCTCCTGAGGCAAAGTTTTCAATTGGTCTCGTGGCTGGGCCAGCTCTTACCCTACCAGAGGCTCACTACGTGAGATGTCTTTTTAAGGGATTTGGACAAATTAATTGAGAACAAGTCTATCAATAGCTATTAGTCACGATGAATACATGCTACATTCAGATTCATATACAAGTTTCAGTGGAACAACAGCAAGAGAAACGTGTTGCATTCAGCTTGCGTTTGTGGGCTTCCCAGAGGCATCTGATTGGCCACTGTGGAAAGCAAGATGCTGGGCTCTATGGACTCTCTCCTTGAAATCAGTGGAACTCAAATGGTCTTTTAAATGTTGACCAGATTATGGGTGATAGTCATAATTTTTGGAAATAGATCTCAAGCCATACAGCTAACATAATTGTTGGTGCTCTCCTCTCTACTCTGTCCCAACCTTTTAAAACAAAAAGAAAAAGACTTGCCTCTCTCTCTCTCTCTCTCTCTCTCTCTCTCTCTCTCTCTCTCTCTCTCGCACCCAAGTTCATTTTGTAGGTTCCAAAACATATCATTCCACTATAACAGAAGCTTTGAAGTAATTGAGCAGTATATCTTAATTTCATCCAATAATGCATGAGTTTTCAAAGCTTCCTGGATGTAAGGAAACCTTTTTTTAAAAAAAAAAATTTCTTTTCAAACCCAGAAGTCGAATGAACAGTAAGCTGAATTCGGAGCACTTGAAACTACTGCCAACATTTCTATTCATCCATGCAAGAATCTCTTGAAATCTAGTGGTT
This sequence comes from Tiliqua scincoides, assembly GCF_035046505.1. Lineage (NCBI taxonomy): Eukaryota > Metazoa > Chordata > Lepidosauria > Squamata > Scincidae > Tiliqua > Tiliqua scincoides. The sequence goes on from NC_089826.1 coordinate 25,665,979, forward strand.
ACCAAGCAACCGTGACAACCCCGCTGCATGTCTGCATTAAGGCTTTCGGCCATTGTGCTTACTTGGCACTCTTTTTTCCTTTTTAATTACAAACTGGAGAACTGTCTAGCAGCAATGCTCCAACTTGTCCTTTGAAAAATAGGCAATAAAAGGCACTGAAGTTTGCGCTTATACTACATATACCTTATCTCAGGAACTTATATAAAAGTGTACCATCTCCTATAAGGCACAGCAATCATCATTCCACAGAATGGTACTCAACTAAAACGTTAATTTGAAGCACAAAACCTCTAGCATATAGATCTAATCAATAATTGGGCAAGCCGCCCAGATATTTTTCGTCATCCACAAATATACACAGACTAATTACACTTCGAGATTCTTCAGTGTGTTGTATAATTAATCATTCCCCATCCCCAAACGACAAAATCATCAAAGCCTCTTAGTAAGTCCTACATTTATTATTGTGCAGTGCTTCATCGTATATTATTGTTTGAAAATCCGACATCTCTACTGGTAGGCCCCCTTTAGAGGACCATCTGATTTCTGACACCTTAATTCTCATTGAAAAACTTTTTTTTGTAAAGACTTAGAAAAAAATATAGCCTTTTTTTTTCCTCCCCAAAGCTTTTTGTTTGTTCATTTTCACTCAGTCTAGGCCTCATTTACTGCTGGATTTGTGCTGGATCCTTCTGGAGTATCTCAGAGTTGTTAAGTGACAATCTAAAAGCCAATTTAGGATTAGGGTAGCTTAACCAGGTGAACTGAGGGCTTCTCTTTGATTGGATAGAAAAGCTGGAGCTGTGCTTGGTAGTCCATCTTATGATACTGAGAGGCTTTATCAACATCCTGAGAGGAGTGCATTCAGAATAGGTGGCAATGAGAATCTCACTAATCAGTGAAGGATTATCTGAGGCTCAGAGCTATACTGCTTCTAATTCCTTCTTCATGGCGCTGTTCATGCACTGCAAAATGATCTAGTGCAACACCACCAGTATAAATATTAGATGAGCTTCTTCGGTGTCTTAATTAGCACTTTCGAAGGGAGCTGGGTGTTGAGCAGTCCAAGGTAATCAGTGGTGAAATAATGCAGGTGGAAAAAAAAAGAAGAAATGACAGCAGGAGTTAAAACAGATTCCGGTTTGTGGTCTAGTGTTATATGCCGTACATGTCATCTGTTGTGATGTCATCATTCGATTTGGCCTTGTCTAAGGTTGGGCGTGATTACAGTGAACTGTTTCTTCAAGACAGAGAGGCAAGTGACACCTGACTTTTTCTGACATGGGGATTGTTCCCAATGCATATTTAATGAACAACTGTAAAGTATTATCTAGATAGCAGTACCCTGTCTTTCCACCATAAAATGGTGACTGAAGAAGCTGACGTTAAAAGCAGAGAAATGACACTGATAGAATGCATTTTAAGCCTCATGCACTTTGCATGACAAAAATGTAATCCACACATTTGAATCACCAGCTGATATATAACGTGAGTTCTGTGCCCAATGCCCTGTCACACAAAGGTATGCTTTGATGATTAATAATGACATCTCTTTCTCACTTAGCAGGGGGCTTGTCCAGCACAGGGCTGGGGCAACACAATGATGTGGGGGTGACATTTCTACATCACCACATCGCCCAGCCTCAACTTTGGGCTGAGACAGTGCAACCATCCCCACGTCAACCCAATGGGATGTGCCACATCCCATCCCAGTGCTGGCCAGCACATGTAAGGTTGCACTGGGCTGAGCAGGGGCTAGGAGAGGGAATTTTGGAGACAGAGAGAGGGTGTTTCTGGGTAGGGAAATGTGGAACAAGGGGAGGATCAGGCCCAGTCGGGGAGCTGGATTGGTGGAGGCCTCCTCTGTTGTATCCTAACCCTCTTCTCGGGCCGGGCAGCCCTACAAGGGGCGTCCTAGATTTGCATCAGCTATATCGCTGGCACAGATCCAAGAAGCCCCATAGGGATGGCTGGGGTGTTACTTGGGGTAAGAGAAAATAAACCCCCTTACCTCAGGAAAATTTATAGCGCTGGATGCAGCACAGGTCATGTGGCCTTGCTATGCCAGAGCAGTTATGAGAAACTTATAGGAGAATATGAGAAACAATATGAGAAACTTATTAACTAAGTTTAATCTAACAGAGGGGAAATGCAATAGCAGAGAAAAGTGCCTTTAAAAAAAAATCAAAGATTATTACTACAGTACTGTACTTAACATTGTAAAGCCAATTTGTTCTCTCCTTGTCTGAATAAAGCTCTTGCTCCTTCCAGTGGGTTTGTAATATTTTCATGGAAAAGGAAAGAAAGCAAATAGCTTAGAAGCTTGACCTTTTTAACCCTAGTCATGCATTTTATTTTAATGCTGTTTCCAGAACCAAAAGGGGATGGTTTTCGCTGCCAGCTCTCGACATACATCCAGGTAGGCTTCAGATACTGTAAAGGAGGGCTTCCATTTCTAGCGTGCCCTTCAATGATGAATGAAATTCTCCATCTAAACAAATAAGCACTTCAGAGAGTTCCCCTTGACAGGGCTGTTAATCCCAAGAATCTGCCTTATCACTGTACAATTCAAGGGCTGAAGATGTACAGTATCCCTGTACTGCCTGGCTCTTACACAGTCATGAATAAATGTTGAAGCATAACAAGGCAAACCTCTGCTCAGTCCTTCTGTTTCATTATTCCTAAAGGCAGTGAAGCCTATTACCAGCCTAACAAGGGTACCGCCTTGTGTAATTTAGACTAACCGATGATACATGCATTATTAGTCCTCCTCAGATATTCTACTGACTCATTGCTCCTTCCGATAAACTCTGGTTGGCTTTACTGCAGTGCAGTTCAAGACTTCTGGGAATAAGTGGACCAAGTACAAAAAATAAACAACCCAGCCACGAATGAAAGAAGTTCAAATTACGTGTGCTTGGGGTGGAAAGGAGAAGTCATGAAAATTTAGCATACTCTGTACTTACTTTGTAAAAAGTTATCTTATTTATCAGTTGGAAGTTTTCAAAGCTTTGGAATTTTCTGGGAAAATTAATATCACAGGGATATATAAATGGGTAAAAGGAAATGGGTAAAAGGTTAAAATGGGACACTCCAAAGGAGACAAAAAAAAAAAAACCCCTGCAAAATTGCAGCTTGCTGGTCTATCTGGTTTGATTACCAGGACTCCATCCAAAATAATGACTCCCTTTTTCAGGTTCTTTCTCACAACCATAAGGCGAAAAGATCTGGATTCACACCTGAAACCTGTATTTATCATCTTGCTTATTTAGGATTAGGATTAGGGCTGCCAATAAGCCAATAAGGCTGCCAATAAGCCTCCGAATTCCTCCCCCACTGGATACAGCGTGCCCATTTTTGGTACGGCTGCACCAAGGGTTGGGGAACAATAGGTTTGGGCTCTTGGAGTGACCTCATTCGTTTCAAGTGTGTCCATTGGAAAAGATTCTTAATGCAAAGCATTCCTCTCGTTAAGGTTCTTTTGAAAGGTATCACTTATAATACTTTGCTTTTACATTGTATCGACTTTTATCCCCAGCTCTCAAAGCTCTTCTCAAATATTAATTAAGCCTGATAATTATTGAGAGAACAAATGTTAATATCTTCCCTGGCATTGGTAGAAGTTGGAGAAACATAGAAATAAAGGTGGTGTCTTACTTTCTGAAACCTTTATTGGCATATCAAATGATTAACAATTGTACTTTACAATTGACAGACAATTTGCATAACACTCAACAATTTAAACAAGATACTAGAATTATTTAAATTCTAACAGCGTTACTTTAAGGATCTCGGATAACTAACCAGCAACAGCTGCAGTTAAGGAATCACAAACATCACTCATAAACTTGGAGAGAATAATATCAGAGGGGATAAGGTCAGAAGGGATCCAAGAACCAAGGTAATGATTCCGAATATCAAAGTGTGCTGGGCAAAGAAAGAGTATATGAAACAAAAAATCAGGAGTCTCATGACAAAAGAGACAGAGCCTTTTCTCCCTAAAGGTAGTGTCTTAGATCAGGAATGACCAATGGGTGATTCATGGGTCACACCCTACCTCTGTTAGCAATTTTGTATTACCAACAGAGGAACATTTTGTGTGAAACCTGGCAGGAATCTGCCTAATAACTAAGTAGTAATAAGCAATATGAGGCAGCAACTCGTGTCCCACCAGAGCCTGCCAGGTGATGCCTGCCTGCTATGTTGACCTAGCTCATGTTGCTCGGAAAGTAGCAGTCTAATTATGGCCAGGTGAACTGATGCCCTTTTCATTGGGAAATGGGAGGTTGACCCAGAGGTTGACTCAACATTGCAGAAACCTCTGGAGTGTTTTTCCATTACCTAGTGTGAGATTAGCCTGCTGTCTGAATAAGGAGCAGGCCCTTGCGTGCTCCTTTTAGACCAGCCAGGCTGGTCCTCAAGCCCAAAGGCGCTACACTCATTTATATTGCTTCATTGCTTCTTATTTGGACACTGGGGACTGCTCCTGTTCACTAATGGGAGACTACTCCAAAATCACTGCCATAGATTTCCCCAGGCAGAGGAGAAACAGCCCACTGTACTCTGAAGCTTGCAGCGGAAGAATCTGACTTTCCTTGGTCAAGCTACTCCAGGAAGGGTTAACATCACTGGGCATTTGCTCTTCCAAGCAGATTGTCTGAGGGAGCGTGAGATCTGGTCCCCATTTTGAAGAAGTTGGCCACCCACGTTCCTGGCCATGGCACATAAAATTCTTTATAGACATGGGCTGCTTTCTTCTTTCACTACCAAGAGCCCAGCGCTGCCTGCTACAGAGTTTGTTTAGAGTTAGAAACAGCATCTACAATCTAAAATATTTTGTTTGCAATGTCATATCTCAGCTGACTTTATTGCCTCTTATCAACCCACTAAAGCAAAGGCCTGAATATTTGCCATAGCTACCAGGCAGAATTTTCAAAATCTATAGATAAAATGCACTGCAAATGCATCTGAAAATGTTTTGTGCCAATACAAAACTGATTTTCTTCTAGTAGTTACCTTGCAGCTTCCTAACATATGCATTTTTCTCCATTATTCTTCTTTTGTTTATGTGCATCTATTGACTGGAACACTTATTCAAAGAGCACACAATGGCATCTTTGATAGTGCTATCAAATGTGATGTAATCACTGCACACAGAGATTTAGCTTTATGTTTTCCTACATTTGTTATCTTGGATGCGGCATCCTTTTCTGTTGAACTGCAGCCCTAACTTTGCAATAATTAACAATCTCTATTCTTGCAGAGGTTAGATGTGATGTGTATGTATGTATTTATCTTTCCTATGGAATTGATCAGGGTAAAATATGAGCACTTAACAATTATCATAGAACTGCATTGTGCTTTGCTGAACAGCACTGCATTGATTAAGTTAGCCAAGCTTAAATCAAGGTAGGTTCCATCTACCCAAAGACACTGGCTACCCCAGCTCCTGTTGTAGAACTGAGATCAAACCACAGCAATATGCAAGGGCACCCACTATTTTCTAAAAGACTGGCCACCTAATTAGTGCTGCAGTTCATCATCTGACACAGTGAATTCCAATTTTTTTAGAGACCCTGCAGGCTGCTACCTGATTTCTAAATGCCAAGGGGTGTGGCTATAATGGTGATTGGACAACAGTGCCCCCCCAAGTAGCAGCTTGTTTAACCCTTGACGTCCATAACCTAATCTGCCCTATCAGTTTCATGGACCATCCAAAATTGGGTCATGATTCACTAGGAACTGCTGAATTCTAACGTGATGAGTTTACCTACTCCCTAGGCCAGCGGTTTTCAAACTCCCTTGGACAGTTTACACCACTGTAAGTCCTTGCAGGGGTGGGGGGGAGGCAGCGGGGGTGGGGGGGAAGGCAGCGACGTGATCCCCAGGTTCACTCTGCTCAGGAGGGCTGCAGGGACTGGGATGCACTCACCAGTCCCTGCAGCAGCCATCCCAGGGTGTGGGGAGCCCTGCGTGAGCATCTGCAGGGCTACCCAGTTTGTTAGAAGTGAAAGTGGAGTGACTGAACCCCACTTCTGGTTTTGCGGAGGCGGAGCACGATCGCTCCACTTTCACTTCTAACAAACTGGGTAGCCCTGCAGACGCTCATGTAGAGCTCCTCACACCCTCGACAGACTGCTGCAGGGACTGGTGAGTACATCCCAGTCCCTGCAACCCTTCTGAGTAGCGCGATCCTGCGGATCGCATCGCTGCCTCCTCCCTGCCTCACCCCTGTCCCCGCCCCTTAAGGGGAAAGAGGCCCAGGGCCTTCAGGCTGGGGCGTTGCGACGTCCCAGTCTGAAAACCACTGCCCTAGACAATTAACAGAACAATTTTCAGGGTTAGGGAGTGCCAGTATGGCGTAGTGAATAGAGAACTGAATTTGGATCAATGAAAACTGACTTCAGATTCCCAGTTTAGCTATGAAGCTTACTGGGAGACAGTAGATCAATCACTATCTTTTAACTTACTGTATCTCACAGGGTTGTTGTGAGAATCAAATGAGAAAAGTGCCATGTATGCTACACTTAGCTCCTTGGAAGAATCGGTATTTTCTGCAAATACTTTTGAAATGTAATTGACTCCATTAGCAATAAAAGTGAACCAACTGAATTAGTCATCACCCTGACAGGAGGATTTGGACTCTCAGAAAGTAATGATGGCATGCCTTTGCAATGATTTCAATAATTTAATGGTCTGTTTCCAGATGAAATTCAGTGTATGTCCCAATTCCTGAGTCAGATCATTTATAATCTAACAATGCCAAGAAATTCTGAAAAGACATCTGATGGAGTGTGGTGCACAATATTGTACCACTGAGGCAATTTCTAGAGTGATAGCCATGTTAGAACCTGGTGACACTTTAAAGGGTAACCAATGCTTGTGGTGTAAGGTTTTTGTGGGCCAGAACCTACTCGGCCAGATGCAATACTATGAGGTACGATAGTCGTAATAACAAACTTTATGAAAGTAATAATCTGGTATAGGCAGTCAGTACTGTATTGGTCCCAGTGAACTGTGGGGGTTCTCTGTTATGGTGTGGGGTTAACAAATATAGTATGACTGGCAAATGAGGGGTTGTTCAGCAATTAAATTTGGCAGAGAAAGTATGATTGAATAAGGGCTCTTTCTCATACTCCATATGGATATTATAATTTCTATCCCACTCTCCCTCCACAGACATCAGGATGACACATTTAATCCTCACAACAATCCTGTGAGGTGGGATAAACTGGGGAAAAATGAGCCCAGTGAACCTTATGAGCTTCATGACTGAAGGGGTCTTTAAACATGAATCTCCTAGTCCAGTGTTCAAACCACTATACCATATTAAGCAGTCTTGCCCCTTGTAGAAATCTAGATATGGATCAAGGTTTAACCAATTTCTGCCCAGCCCACAGGTGTACACATTTGGTCTCTGTTGCGTATATGCAACATTGGGCAGAAATGGTTTAAGAGACCCTGTGTGTTTGTGTGCACGTGAACATAGAGAGATACTTTTATCCCACTTTTCAGTACAAGTATTTCCAGAGCACTAAATCAAACATCCAAAGAAAAGTAAATCAGACTGTGCTTTCAGATGTGCCAGAGAAGGCCATCTGGCCAAATATACAGACTCCCATGCATTTGGCTAGTGTCACGTCTCCATCATGTCCAAGAGCAAACTCACACCTCTCCCCCAGTGGCCAGACACACCAGCTCCTGATCTGGAAAGAACGTGCACATCTGAGAGCACAAGCTGGCCTTCCAACACAACAGGGAGCAAGTGCCAGCTGGACCGAAAATCAATAACACTTCAACAATAAAATTGCAGTTAGCAAATTTAAAATGATAAAAGGAGTAAATCCAACTGATAAAAAATAATTTTAAACACCACCACAATAGAATACAGTGGCAGCATTTAAAGATATATATGTATTAAAATCCTGGGAAAATTTAAAGGTCTTCACCTCCAGGAATGGTGACTCCAGCTTTTGGAAGGCCCTGGGGCAGAAGCCTTGTGAAGATCACTCAATGACACTCTCTTATGTTCGGGAAGCATGTGCATGTGCCACTGACCCCCTCCCCATGGTGCCTGGGAATTGGACTGTGGACAGGCAACAGTCCTTCTTCATTTGCACTGCCACTCAAATCCTTACTCACCAATTCCACCTACTTGCCACCACTTCTTGGTGAGCCCCTGGGCCCTGGACTGATTAACTAGTCCAAGAGCAGCAACAAGCAGCAGGATTTGTAAAAGGGTACCAAGGAAAAAGAGGATCGTCTGCAACTGCTGTTACCACTGCTCTCTGCTGCCTCCTGGTAAACTACCAAGATTCCAGGGCCCAATAGGAGGTTTTCCAGGAAGTGGTGGGGAGTAAGCAGCAGCAGTGGTCTGCCTCCCCACTCCCCAGAACTATTTAATGATTTGCAGATGCCCTGACCTCCCATGCAGAATTAGGGACAGGACATCTGGGAATTGCAGAAAGGCATGGTGGGGGACGACGACGACAATCTCCTGCTGCTATCCCCCCTCCTCACACACACACAATCACCTTTGGATCTTCCCCTGGGTTCTGGCTTCCCAAATGGAGGAGAGGAGCAGCAGTAGCAGCAAACTCTCTCAGGGATTGCCTGACCATGGCTGTTGGCACACACTCCACCAGGTCCCATCGAGGTTGTTTGTCTAGAGCCAAAAAGATAGGGCGAGCCTTCAAGGGATGAGCATTCCAAAGGCAGGATGACATAACTGAAAGTCACCCCCTCCTCATTTTGGATGGAGGAGGACCTCTGAAGATGGCCTCGGTACAGTCAAGTTCATATGAGAATACATCATTTATTGAAAGTTGGCATCCTTCAGTCTCAGAAGACTATGGTGTCACGCTCTGAATGGTGGTTCTGGAACAGAGTGTCCTCTCCAGTGCGCGAAGCCTGGGTAAAGTAGGTATGGAGGATAGGCTGTTACCCATGCAGCAAATCCCTCCTCTCCACGTCGCTGAAATGGTCCAATGGAAAGGCAGAGGCCAATACGGTTGGTTCCAGCGGCGTCGCAGGAGTTGCCAGAACGTGACTGTGTTCAGCCACGAACTGCCTCAGGGACTCCGGCTCCGGATTTTGCCCCGAGGTTAACTCCTAAAGCCTTTTCCATAACTGGATGTAGCCACAAGGCAGTGGAGGTTTGGGATCAGAGTTTTCCTTCTCTCAGATGAGCTGCCTTCCCAGGCTGACGAAAGTATACACAAGAAAGTATACACAAGAAAACTGCTCAGTGAGGCCTGCCTCAGACTGAACCCTAAATGATATATTTTGCCAATCTTGTTAAATCCTGTGAAATAAGAAGAAGGAGCCCTAAGTTGTTTCATCCAAATGTCTTCCACTGCCCAGCATTTTCCCTATCATCTCACAGACTTTCATTACTGTATTTTGTTTGGTCTGGCTTTGATGGTTTTACTTAGTAAAGAGATATGAGGAGTACCATCTTTGTTCTGGCATTGACATCCAATGAAAATCAGACTGTGCTTTCAGACGTGCCAGAGAAGGCCTTCTGGCCAAATATACAGACTCCCGTGCACTTGGCTAGTGTCACATCTCCATCATGTCCAAGAGCAAACTCACACCTCTCCCCCAGTGGCCAGACACACCAGCTCCTGATCTGGAAAGAACGTGCACATCTGAGAGCACAAGCTGGCCTTCCAACACAACAGGGAGCAAGTGCCAGCTGGACCGAAAAGTGGTCATATCCCGTTGGCAGCACTTCTCTGACGCCTCTGAAGCCATCCTCAGGACCTCAATGACAGATTCGGCTCTCGTTTTGGGAAGCCAACCAAGCAGCACCACTCCTCAACGGGAACACAAACACGTCGCAAAGAATCCCAAGGTGAAATACCAAGGCACTAAGAAAACAAAAGGCTTAATTTGAAATAAATTAACTTTTCCACCATCTGTATCCATTTCTGTCAGATATGCCAGGAACACAAACCCCGCATCTGCATTGATTGGCCGGCTTTCAAAGACCTTTTACCTGCTCTCTGTTTGTGCTGCCTCTCATATCTTTATGACATGGAATGAACTACTTGGCGCCACGTCGCTGTTATCCATTAACTATCCCTGTTTTCCTAATCATCTCAGACTCCATCTTTCTCTGTCCTATCTGTTATTGTCTTCTGAAGAGGGATGCAATGTTCCTTCAGCTCGGTCTGGTGTGCATGACATGATTTGTGTATCTGCCTACCAAAGTTTCTCCTAATGAACCCTGTACATTATCTCCGTTCCCATTCCCCACCCCCCTTCCCTGTAACCAGAAGAAGAGGGTTATACATCTGTAAAATGACAGCCGTTATGAGAAATGGGAGCGTGGTACACATGGCTCTCATCACACACAGACTCATCTTCCGCACCACAGACAATGCTTGTTTCCTTGCAAGGCAGACTGTAGTTAAAAACCCAGTAAACACCTAAGAAATTGCTTGGCCTATCAATTTAGCAAGTCATCCCAAACCATTTTAGTACTGGTAATCGAAAGGCAAGCAAAGATTGGGGAATTTTGTTTTGTTTTTTGCCAGACTAGGAGCGACCAGGAGATCTATAACCTAGCCTGCAATCCTAACCACACTTTCCTGAGAGTAAGCCCCATTGAACAAAATAGGACTTACTTCTGAGTAGACCTGGTTAGGATTGTGCCCTTAATTACCCCCCCCCCCCAACAAGGCTAAAAGTCCAGAAGGGAGATTTCACTTTAATACAGTGTCACAGATGGGCTTGGTGAAGTTCATCATTGTGGGCATTTGACAGCATATTTAAGGCATTATTTTACGGAAAAAAGACATATTTAGAGGAGACTGAAATGGGCCACAGAAGTTCACATTTTCCATTGTGAACTTACCATTGTGAAAGATGCCATTTAAAAAAATTAGTCCTTCAGTATAATGAATTCTGCCCCACCCCATCTAAAGACAATAACTATGGGCACAATCCTAACCACGTCTACTCAGAGGTAAGTCCTATTTTGTTCAATGGGGCTTACTCTCATGAAAGTGTGGTTAGGATTGCAGCCTATATCTGGTAGGGCATCCTATTCATTGGGTGGTTTGGGTGCACAATTCTCGGCAGTGCCTGTGCTGGCCCAGTACATGCTGCACCAGTGCTAGCCATTGTTAAAGTGGTGTAAAGGCAGAAAGAGCAGCTCACACCAGAAAGGCAGTGGAGGGTGGGGAGGGGAGGATGAGGTCTCTTGTTATCTGGTGTGCTCCCTGGGGCATTTGGTGGGCCGCTGTGAGATACAGGAAGCTGGACTAGATGGGCCTATGGCCTGATCCAGTGGGGCTGTTCTTATGTTCTTATGAGGGCAGCAACGAGGCACAGGTGGTGGGCAGATCAGGCCAGGGAAGGGGGTGGGATTGTTGGCGGTCGCACACACCTTAAGCCTACCCCCTTCCTAAGCCCAATCTGCTGCCAAGGATCCACTCAGACTTGCACCTGCTGTTTAACTTGCACAGGTATGAGTATACCCATCACACAGGCTGGGGTTTACTCCGGGGCAAGGGGACAAATGTCCACTTACCTCAAGAAGCCCGCCAGCCTTCCAACTTCTCCCATAGGATGCAACATGGCCTGTACTGGTCCTGCTGCATTGGGGGTGTGTGGCTAGGAGTGGGGTTCCCATCTTCTTAGAGTTATGGGTTTCAGACCCATTGCAGTCAGATGCCACTCATGGAACAGAGCTTTCCCATCCCTGCTGCAGCACTCTGTGCTACCATGAAAAGATGATTCTGATGATTGGGGAACCTCCAAGCATGGAATGGGATGTGGCACAAGGCAACTATACAGAGAGAGGAAATTTCGGAGCTCCTCTGCACAAGCAGAAGTGCTTTTGTCCCTTTGAATTCAACCTAGTCAAAATGATGACTTGTCAGTAAACTGAAGCCCTGTCACTCTAACCTTGCACTAAGGAAACAGGCAAAGACTTCATTGTTTAACAGGTCTGGACATGAAAAAATAATATGGGCATACCAAGGTGAACAAAACCAGCACAACTACTCCCTGGTCATAAGAACATAAGATCAGACAGGCTGGATCAGGCCAAAGGCCTATCTAGTCCAGCTTCTCATATCTCACAGTGGCCCACCAGATGCCTCAGGTAGCAAACAAGACAACAAGAGACCTGCAACCTGTTGCCACTCCTTTGTACCTGGTCATTGAACTGAGAGATCATAGAATCATGGAGTTGGAAAGAGACTAATAGGTTATCTAGTCCAAACCCCTGCCTTAGGCAGGAAATCCTCTTAGAGCTTCTCCAACAGGTGCTTGTCGAGCCTCTGCTTTAATATCTCTAGAGAGTGAGAGTCCACCACCTCTCTCAACAATCTGTTCCACTGCCGAATCTCTTCCTACCGTCGGGAATTTTTTCTGATGTCTTATTGAAATCTCTTCTCTTGCATGGCCTAGGCGCTGGGGAAGCAAAGCACATTCTTCAAGATCTGGGACAGTCAAATAACCATCTCCACTCATTATTTCTTTTTCACTTTATTTTAGAAAATATCCATTCCTTTTATATAGGAAAACAAATATAATGAAAGAACACAGTGCAGGTTCGAATTTCCCTTTTGATATCTTGCCTTCCAGGCACATCATCTCCAGAGAACAAGGCCAGAACTCACTTGTCCTACTTAGCCCTCTTTCGATACTGGCTAAATAAGGAAGTACACTGAGCACATGCGTGGGGTCTCACCAACCCAGCACAGTGATACCATTGTCATGGCAACAGCACCATCACCAATGTTGCTTCCCTGGCTGCCCCACACACATTCCTTGCTAATGGGGGTGATAGACAGAAGCCCGACTGCAGACATGAGTGGAGCCTTGTTAATTCCACTGTCTGATCCAGCCCCTGGAAGGCAGCTGTTTCTTGGGCAGTAGTGTAGCTAGATGGGGGTCACAGTCCTAAGTTTTGCAGACACTTGAACATGCCATGCAAGCAGCCCTCCCCCTTCCCTTCCGGAGCCATTCACCTTTGGAGGCATCTCCTCTGTTTTGCCCTAGCCGCCCGGAATGGCTCCAAAGGGGAGGGGCTGCTTGCACAACGTGTTCAGGCACCTGCAAAATGTAGCATTGTGACCCCTCTGTAGCTATGCTACTGTTCCAGGGCAGGAGATCCTCCCTCTGAACAACCTTCTATTTGCCGATATAGCTGTTTTTGTCTAAAACCAGAATTTTGATGTCTACCAGGTCCCTTGGATAGAAGCCATGGACTAAGCATTTGGTTTCAAATAAGCCTACTGGAAATCCTGATCTTGAAGACATCCAGAGGAATCCTTCCTTCCCCCTTCCCCCTTCCTTGGATCTGAACTCTCTTTAAAAGGTCCCATCCTCCTTCATGTTGCCTGACTGAAGTGATTTATGCATTGCTATTGAGTGACCTCCTGTGGTAGATGTATGGATGTACTTTATGCAGTAATAGCCCTTTTTCCAAGTATGGTGAGGAATTTCCTGTACAGTTGAGCTTAATGGGTAGAGCGTCATATAACAGTGCGAGTGAGTAATAGTGCATTACAAATGAAACAGGATCATGAGAAGTCTTCTCAAGGTCTCTGAAGTTCACAACTCCTATATCCTTTTTACCCTGTTTCCAGACTAATTGTGCTTTCAAGATTCATTTTTGAAGGTATTTTATGTAGGATATAGAAGAATCAATCATAGCTGATATCGGAGAAAAAAATCCCATACATTCTAGCTTCAGAGGCCCATATTAAAGGTTAACTTACACAAAAATTCAGCTTAATTTAAATGCATGTTCTTGTGGTTACTTCTGTGACCATAAAAGTTGGAGATCAGACACCCCTGAAGGAAAACCACATGAGGTCTAAAACATGGCGTGGGAAGAGAGTTCCAAAATTGTGTCACTACAAAGCAAAAATATTCTAGCTGATATATTTTATTTATTTCGACTGAAGTCTGACTGAACTTGGTGGGACTTACTTCAGAATAAACAGGCTTCAGAGCAGGCTGTTAGTCTTTTGTGTCATTAAAGATGAACTAAGGAGATGATCTAATTTGACCTTCAGGAGCGTGTACACATGATCTTTTTTTTTTTTTTTAAACGCTGACAGATCTGCTCTTATTCTGACCACTGTAAACTAGAGAATAAATCAAATTGGAGTGGATTGCAAGGCTTGGTTCTATGAAATACAGTACACCATGGCCAATCCTTGCAAAATACCCCATAAACATGGGCCTTCACTACAATTGGGAGTGACTTCACTGGTGTTAATAGGGCATGTCATGCACTTAAAGATAGCCACCTGATTAAGTGATTTGTTGGATCAAAGCCAGCATATCTGGTAGCTTGAGGTCTCTCCCAGCTATGAAAATGAACAGTTTTTCTAGAAACTTCAAGCTACCCAATAAAATCAAAGGCCAATTTAGATAATAAATATGCACTGGATTGTCTTCTCACATATCAGCCTGCCAGGAGGTCATTGTCAAAGCTCTCCTCCAGGTGCCCCCTCCTTCCTGGGTGAGGGGGGCAGTGACTGTGCAGAGAGCACTCTCAACTAGAAGCAGAGCTGGTGGGCGGTGGCAGGGTAAGTACAGCACGCTCAGCAATGCGCCATATAAGTGGCCTCAGCATTGGAACCATTCAGGGCAGTGGTGGCAATGCACTATCGTTGCCCTGAATAGCTCCTAGTGGCCTAGGGGTAGGGACCACTTACACAGCTCATTATGGAACATGCCATACTTACCTTGTCACTCCCCCAGCTCTGGTTCTGCTCTTGAGTCTGGTGCCTGATCTACAGAATGCTCTCCATTGGGGGGCATGCCTGGTACATGACCTTTGAATTCTTTTTATCTACTAAGTGGTTGCTATGTGCCAGCATATCTCATATTGTTTTTTATTGCAATATTTTTTAAAAACTTTTTGTGTTGATGTTAAATCTGTTAAATACCCTGGAAACATTTATGTATTATAGGATGGTATACATTAAACAAATCCCTTCACTGGCTCCCCACCACTTCACAAATCCTTACCTTCAAAGTCCTTCATGAGCTTGCCCCTCCCTACCTCCTAGACTTCATATCCAGTTACATTTCTGCCTGTAATCTTCACTCCACCAGTTCCTCAACCATCTAACATCTAGTGCAGTGATTTTCAGCCAGTGTGCTGTGACCATGAATAGTCAGCAGGTGGACCATGGGAGTTTGGGGGGGGAAGGTCATTTATTCGTAGAGCCATTGGGGGGTATGAGTCCCCCCACCACCAACAACATCATGGTATGCCTTGTCAATTGTCCAAAAACTGAAACTGCGCCTTGACAATTTTAGCACCTTGTCAGTATGCTGTGAGATGGAAAACGTTAGAAATAGCTGATCTAGTGGCTTCCTACTTCTCAAACATTTCCACCCTAGCTCGCTTGCTACCCCTTTGGCCTGAAACTGCCCCCTAGAGCTCCTGTACAGAACCTTATTTTTTGGAAATCCCTTCTGAAAAATAACCTTTTCCCCAAAGTCTTTAACTCCTAGTCATCTCTTGACCCAATCTCCACCCTGATCCACCTCTGCTTCCATCTTATCTGTGCCAACTGCTTCCACTGCTGGTGCAGGGCTTATAAGGTGACAACAGCAAATTGCAGACCACCGGAGTGGTTGCTGTGTTGACAGCCAGCACAGTATACTGGTGAAACACAAGATCTGCCAATGTATTGCATGAATAGGATTGGGCTATAAGTGAATGTAGATAACTTGGGCTGCAATCTTGCTTACACTTACTTTACTCAAGATTGTAATCATGGGTGAATTTATTTGAAAGTAACTCATTGGATCTTGTTTCTAAGAAAACATAAAGGATTGGGCAATTAAATTTAATTTTAAACATTTACCAGCCAGTAGACATATTACAAGACTGTGGCATTCTCTTGCGTTTATCATTATTATTTAAGACTATGTGATAGATGGGCAGTCCAATCCAGCACAAGTTCCTATGCAGGAATGTGACGGTGCCAGTACAAGCCATTCTGCATCCTGTCCAGGAATTTAGCAGACTGGAGGGGACATTGAGGAACATCCTCAAGGGGACATTCATTCTCTAGCCCATTCAATGGCTGTACTCAGATCCACGGTCGTGAAATCGCTGGCGCATGTCTGAGTCAAACCTGTGTTGGGATTTCAGGCCTGGGAAGGGGGATAGGATGTGACACACATCACTGCCACCGATCCTACGCTCCTCCCAGCCCTGATCCACCCATCCCTGCCTCCATCGCCGCCCTCCCTGCCCCATTATACCTCCTCCCCTTCCCCCGCCTTCCTCTTGCCCCTGCCCCAGTGGACATAGAACTTACTATGTCCAGCATGTGTTGAGTTTTCTGCCAGTGTAACAAGACCAGCATGACATTTTGCACTGGCCTACCTGACTGCTATACTGTCGCAACGTGCATTACAGAATTTTTGTGATGGCAAGCACCAATGCAACAGGGGCTGTGCTGGTGCACATGCTGCTCAGAATTGGGCCATAACATAAATAATACATTGGTCTGCATTCAAAAATACTTACGCTCTTCTCTAATGATGTTCTGGTGTCCAAAGTTTATGGCAGGAGGGCCACATCATCTCTCTGACACTGTGTCGGGTGCCAGGAAAAAAAAGAATTAATTTACATTTCAAATTTGAATAAATTAACATATATGAATATATTAGAGATGGAACTTATATGAATGAATGAAGGTCTTGCAGTAGCTCAAGGCCTATTAAAGGCCTTGCACAAAGCAAGGCCAACCTCTCCTTCACTGCCACCGCTGCATCACAGATGTGAAACAGCAAGCAGTAGAGGGAGCCCTCGTCCC
This sequence comes from Tiliqua scincoides, assembly GCF_035046505.1. Classification (NCBI taxonomy): domain Eukaryota; kingdom Metazoa; phylum Chordata; class Lepidosauria; order Squamata; family Scincidae; genus Tiliqua; species Tiliqua scincoides. The sequence goes on from NC_089826.1 coordinate 25,682,790, forward strand.
ACAGCTCTCACGAGAGGTCAAACAGTCGCCCTCACACTGAAAGCAGTTGCATCCAGCCAGTGCGGGCTCCAACAAATCTCGGGAGGGCCAGAGGCTCATTGGAGACTGGGGGCTCCCTGAAGGCCGCATTGGGAGTCCTCGAGGGCCGCAAGTGGCCCCAGGGCCAGGGTTTGGTTACCCCTGTTCTAGATGTTTCTCAAAGCTTTCTGGTCCCTTTACAAGAAACCGTCTCACATGCCCGTCCATTTATTTCTTTAAAACTTAAAGGTGAATAGGAGAGGCATCTGCATAGCTGGTCCTGCAATACCTTAGAAATTGTGGCAACTCAGCAGAAAAGAAAGGGTGCCTGTGCTTTCTTGACATGCGTGTTGAAAGCAAACTCCATACAAGAGGCTAGCACATAAACACTTAAAAAGAAGGGCCATAAAAATTTCATATGATTTTTTTTTTATGTTTTCTGCATCTCCAACTTGAATGACAATTTAGATCCTGCATTTCTCAAGCAGCCTCTGCCTTTGACAGATGTTCATTGTAAAGGATTCCATACCTGCATAAGTTGTTGTGGATTAAATGGGTCGTTTTAGGGTTTGACAAAGTGATTCCAGGAGCAGTGAGGAAAGCAGCTACAAAAAGCAGGGCCTGGCGCTTCTAGGGAGCAAAGAACAACTTCCTGTCTTTCCGAAAGGGACTTTGTCATATAAAAGTTATGCCTGCCGCAAAAGCACTCGTGTGCTGTAAAGGCTCATGTCTCTTATTTCTCCTGCTCAATTATTGCGCCTATAAATTGCAGTGGGCCACCTGTGCAATGCATTCATCCAGTACAGTCTCAGAGGAAGCATTAACATATCAGGCCTCATAAAACACAAATCCTTAAATGTAAAAACTGACACTTTCTTCTTACTTTGGGCATCTCTGTTCCTGCAAAAAAATGGAAGAGGTCTATTTTAGGATACTCTCTGCCCACTGAGGTCAACAGCACAACTCCCTTTGATTTCAATTGGTTCTCCAGCCAAATTGTGTGTTTTTTTAAATTTAACAATACAATACAGCTGAGTTCCCCAACTCCTAGAGAGTTGGAGAACCGAGATAAGTGTATGGGGGGAGGGGCTAAGGCAGTGATGTGATCCCCAGGATTGTGCTGCTGCCAGGGACAGGAGGAGGTTTTCACTTACCTGCAGCCAGCGCTGGAATCCTGGGATATCTGCTGGGGTCCAGGGAGCCCTCCAACATTTTAGATGTTTGGAGGCGTTGGGAGCACTGCAAAGGGCTCCCTGGACTACCAGGACCCTCCAAGACTCCAATACTGGCTGCAGGTAAGCCCCCTCCCATTCCTGGCAGCAACAAAATTCTGGGGATCTCATTGAAGCCTTCCCCTGCCCTTTAAGGGGCCAGAGGCAGGGCTTCTTAGGCTGGGATGTCCCAACACCCCCATTTGAGAACCCCTGCAATACAGTTTTTAAGCCAGAGGGGTACCAGGGTGCTGTGGTGACCCAGGCATGGAGTGACATCATGTCACTTCAGGAAGTGACAAGAGTGAGCGCCTGGGGAAGCAATTGAAACACACACTGGTGTTCACCTCCAACTGGTGCCCAGGGCTCTTGCCCTGTCTTGCCCCAGGGCAGATACACTCCTGATTTAACCCAATATTGTTTTATGTAGTTATTGGCAGATTTCCATCTCACCTTTCTAACATACGAGTTTTCAGGTCTGCATAGAAATATTTGAAAAAAAGTTCTTTATTCTCTAGATGAAAGTAATTTTCCTTATGTGGAAGTTCTTCCTAGAGCAGATTCACACACCATGTTAGAGGGTCTTTTCTGCAGGATACAGAACTCCTTGCGCTGGATGTAAGGCTGGCTCCATCACTTCCACTTCTCCAACAGCGGCATCTCTGTTCCCTTTAGCCTTGAGCCCTAAGTTTATACTGATCTATTCTGTCTCTTCTCAGACATGCTGTTTTTGTATTGTTACTAGTGCTGCATATTGTTTCGTATGGGGCAGGATTCTGTTTGGGAGTTTCCATTAATTACAGTATTGAATTTATTTTTACTTTGTTTTATCATGTGCCCTGAGAATCTCCCTTGTGGAAAGAGAAAGGCAGGATACAAATATTTTAAATAAATAAATGCCTCCACACTTTCCAAAAATTTCCACTTTTCTTGCTGGACCAGTTTGTTTATTTTTATATTCACGAGCCTTAAATCTAAGATGGCCCTAAGCACAGCTCCATGCTACATTTCTTCCTTTCCTCTCTACGTGACATAATTAAACCCAGTGACCGTCTATTCCCAGAAATATAAGAGTTTCCAAATGGTCACCAACACTTCATTATCGTTATACAGGGTGACCCAAAAGTAGGTAGACAGTAAATGATACCATTCATTCCACCTACTGTCCACCTACTTTTGGGTCACCCTGTATATTGATCATGAGGGACTTTGATTTCTTTCTAGTGGTCCCCTTCCTTCCTTCCTCAGTTTCTTGTTTACAAGCAAGATACAACTTTCTATAACAGTCTATAAAATCACATTGCTAGCTGGAGAAAGTAATTTTCTTTCTGTCTGAAATGATTTTTTTGTTTGCTTATATCAAGTTAATATTTTCATTCAAGTATGAAACCTGTACAATGCAAATTCATGACTGTAACGTGGGTCTCTTTGTTTTCCTTTCTGTGTTGGTTTGATTGTTTAAGGTGTTTCCATCCTACCATTCTTTTCATTCGTAAAACACCAGTCAATACACATCAATAAATTGATACCACAATCATAAAATAAATATCTAAAAAACCGCAGCTGAGAGAGAGAGAGAGAGAGAGAGAGAGACTGGACTCATCAGACAACAGCAAGAACTATTCAGGTGCACAGATAAATTTGCAAGTTGCAGTACCAAAGCCTTGATGAAATCACCAGATCTTCAGCAGGTGACCAAAAACAAAAATCATTACCAGGGCAATAGAGCAGATTAGGGAATTCCACATCCTGACACTGTTATAGAAAGAGTCTAGATGCCTTTAAGAAGGGATTGGACAAATTTCTGGAGGAAAAGTCCATTATGGGTTACAAGTCATGGTAGGTATGTGCAAGAAATTACCGGCCTACCTAGAAATGGTAGGCTGCCTCTGATTGCCAGATTGGGGGGGGGGGGCACCAGGACACAGGTTGTGTCTGTTGTCTAGTGTCTTCAGATAAGTCTTCAGACTTATCTTCAGATAAGTCCAGAGATGGATCGGAAACCAGCGTGGCTGATTTAACCATAATATAACATCCTCCAGCTGGATAGGAGAAGCATTTCCCCATTGCTTGGGACATTTCACCCAGCTGCAGACTCCCTTGGGAAATGATAAAAATTGTTCCCACCCACTCACCCTTATTAGTGGACACTTAATCATGATGTTTCCCTCAGGGAAATTGTTGATGGGTGAGCTCTGCCCCACCCCTTTATGGGAATTTAGCCAGAGGCCCTGTTTTATCGGGTGCTAGTAGAGTGGTATGAAGATGAGGACTGTTTGAGATGTAGGCGCTCCGAGGAGCGGACTGGCTTTATTTGCTAGTGTGCTAATTGTACTCAAAGCCTGGCATCCATACAGCTGTGTTTTGATTTCCAGCATTTGTCAGTCATGCCGATAATAATCACAGCCATGTTGAGAGGCACATATTGCTTTGGTCACAGTGCAAGGGATGGAGGCAAGGACATGGGGGTGAGCTAATAATTCTTCAGAGTATATTCTTCAGACTCCCTAAAGGAGGTCACCTTGAACTTTTAAACGAGTTAATGCCTAAGTCGCTGGCTGGAGCACACCCTCACAGAGCGGTACTAGAAAGTGGAGTATGGACACCAGTTGTCAACAGCAGATGCCTTTGCTGAGCTGCCAAAAGAGTGACTGTTTTGTTTTAATAAAAGAGAGGAAAAGATTTTCAGTAAATTAAATTCTGGTAAAAATTAATATTTTAAAAAATCCTTAAGGAAATCAAAAGGCAGTGGGTTGGATCTCTGGTCTTCAGCAAACCTGGTGTAGAAAATAGGAGTGGGTGGAATTAGAAGGACTTCATGTTCAATCTGCAGTATAATACACTAGCTTACTCTCTGACACTTTTCAAGACATGACTGGCATACTCTGTGCCGCTGGGTGTAGCAGCACCAAAATGGTTACTGCTGTATCCAGCGGCACCACCAAGGCCGCAGGAGGTCTCCTCGGGGGAAGCCCCAGGCCCTGCAATGGGACTTCTTAAGTCTATGCCAGCTGTTTTGAGAAGCAGGGCAGAGCAGACACCCACAAGTGTTTACAGTGGGGAAACAACCTCCTCTGTTGGAAGAGAAGGGCCTTTTTCCTTGGGAAAAAAAAATGCGCACACAGTATTGAGGGTTAATCATAGACACGAGAGACTTGGATTCAAATCCCTGGTCAGTCAGGGGTAACTTTAGATCAGTTACATGCCCCATGGTGTTGTGAGAACAAAAGGGCAGCAGCCTCCATGGATCATATTCTTTACTCAGCGCGTGGTCGGTCTGTGGAACTCATTGCCACAGGATGTGGTGCTGGCGTCTAGCCTAGACGCCTTTAAAAGGGGATTGGACGAGTTTCTGGAGGAAAAATCCATTATGGGGTACAAGCCATGATGTGTATGCGCAACCTCCTGATTTTAGGAATGGGTTAAGTCAGAATGCCAGATGTAGGGGAGGGCACCAGGATGAGGTCTCTTGTTATCTGGTGTGCTCCCTGGGGCATTTGGTGGGCCGCTGTGAGATACAGGAAGCTGGACTAGGTGGGCCTATGGCCTGATCCAGTGGGGCTGTTCTTATGTTCTTATGTTCTTATATTCCGAGGTCCTTAAAGGAAGTGAGGATCAAAATATGTGAGTAATCATAGAAAATAATTAAGAAGATAGAAATTCATGAATACCAAACCATTTTGTTTCCTTCCTGTTCTGCTCTACAGTGTAATTAGTTTGGTGAGAAATATTTCTTATCGGTGAGGATGATTAAAGAAAATAAATACCTTTCTTCATAGGCCAGTATAAACAGAAAGGTGTCCTCTACTGACCTCTAGCCGCTTTCAGTTACATGTGCCACGAGGTAGACGTTCGAGACAGAAATGCTCTTTTGCAGCTGACTCCACCTGCCATTTCCATCATGCGGTAGCAAGCAGTAAATCTGTCAGGAAGTCTGAGCGCAGAATGGACCCGGGACTTTCAGATCTAGAAAACCTGTTTCTTTTTCTCCGGAATGAACACCCATGTTAAATCCATAAAATAACCTTGATTTCAATACCAGTTGCCTTGAAATTAAGAAAGAAGTTCAGGCTGAGCTGAATTTTTGTGGGAGAATGTTTTTTTACATGAAACAGGGCTTTACTGTTACCCTGCACATGCCCAATCTTGCCTTATCTCAGAAGCTAAGCAGGCCTGGTTAGTATTTGGGTGGGAGACAGCTTGGGAATACCAGGTGTTGTAGGCTTATACTATAGTCTTTCGAGACTGAAGGTTGCCAACCATCATCTCACCTTCCATGCAGTTTGGGATCATGTAGCCAATGTGATAGTAACAAGGTACTAAGTACATAACCAATCATATTTGACTTCAGGATGAGAAAAGGGTGCCGCAAAGGGGTTATTTGTTTTCTGTATTTTTTTTTTTTCATTTGTTTTTTGTAAGCCACTTTAGATCCTTTTGGGGAGAAAGGAGAGATAAAAATACTGAAAATAAATGAATAACTAAATAAGCTTGTGCACAATACAAGTGTGCCACATCTAAGGGGTGCTATTCACATTGTAGTCAGGAGGAATATCATTTCTGCCAGCAAGTGCAGTGAGGAAGGGAGTGCCTTTTTAATTCACACAAAAGCGCCTTTTCTAATTTGCACAAAGAGACCATACGAGCCAGCAGCAGCCCTATGGTGACATCATAACAACATAAGAAGAGCTGGCTGGATCAGGCCATAGACCCACCTAGTCCAGCTTCCTGTATCTCACAGTGGCCCACCAAATGCCCCAGGGAGCACACCAGATAACAAGAGACCTGCAAGGCTTTCTGGGAATTGTAGTTAAGAACATAAGAACAGCCCCACTGGATCAGGCCACAGGCCCATCTAGTCCAGCTTCCTGTATCTCACAGCGGCCCACCAAATGCCCCAGGGAGCACACCAGATAACAAGAGACCTGCATCCTGATGCCCTCCCCTGGATCTGGCATTCTGACATAGCCCATTTCTAATATCAGGAGGTTGCACATCATATCTTGTAATCCGTGATGGATTTTTTTCTCCAGAAATTTGTCAAATCGCCTTTTAAAGGCATCTAAGCCAGATGCCATCACCACATCCTGTGGCAAGGAATTCCACAGACCAACCACACGCTACGTAAGGTAATATTTCATTTTGTCGTCCTAACTCTCCCAACACTCAATTTTAGTGGATGTCCCCTCATTCTGGTGCTGTTTGAGAGGGAAAAGAGCATCTCTCTCTCTCTCTTCTATCCTTCTCATGCATAATTTTGTATGTCTCAATCATGTCCCCCCTCAGGCACCTCTTTTTTGGGCTGAAGAGGCCCAAACGCTGTAGCCTTTCCTCATAAGGAAGGTACCTCAGCCCAGTAATCATTTTAGAGCGCAATCCCCTGCTAATTGGGCAAGAGGCACTTTTTCAAGTGGGTGCTCCTCTTTTTAGCAGGGGGAAAGTAACTGGCCCACTTCACCCCAGCAGTGTCTTTTCAAGTGGCTGTCTGCTGGTGTTCTTTTGCATCTTTTTAGATTGTGAGCCCTTTTGGGACAGGGAGCCATTAGTTGTTTGATTTTTCTCTGTAAACCGCTTTGTGAACTTTTAGTTGAAAAGCGGTATATAAATACTGTTAATAATAATTAATAATAATAATAATCCTAACCCCTTATGTCAGTGCTTTCTAGCACTGACATAAGGGCAGTGCAGCTCTGAGGTAAGGGAACAAACAGTCCCTTACTTTGAGGAGGCCTCTGTGAGGGACACCCAACTGCAGATGCAGCACACGTCCCATTGGCACCGCTATGCCAGTGCTGGAAAGTACTGACATAAGGAGTTAGGATTGCACCCTTAGTCACTATCTTTTGCATCTTTTCCGTTTCCACCATGTCCTTTTGAGATGTGGCAACCAGAACTGGACTCAATACTCCAGGTGCGGCCTTACACCTTATACTGTTTCATGCCCTTACTCCGAATGGAAGAACATTTTTGCACCATTTCATAGTTTCTTTGAATTACCACCAAAATGGAGGGCACACTTCAGAGGGTGTGAATGATGTTTTCATGAAATGCACCCATCCTGTTTTGACTTTGAGAAGTCTTTTTATTGTTTCTTACTAATTGTACATATGAGTAGTGTTGTGATTCCAGTTTCCAAGGAACTTCTCACCTGTACATCTGAGTTTGACCAAACATGTAGAGCGCTGTTTTCATTTACTCTTTTCAAGCATTGTCTGGAGGTTCACAGGAACTTTAAGGAGCATATTACACAATCACTTAAACATCATGTACCAGGATTATATTTCTCAGTAACTAAAAATATATGGGCTGAAGGCCAGTTTCATGTCTGAGGTTCTACAGACTCATTTTCACAAGGACATTCTCTAAGGCCAAAAAGCTGTCTAGCATCCTGAGAGATCATGATAACCACAATGTATGAAAAGGCGAAGTTGACAAAGTTGACAAAAACTGATTAGAAAAAAATCCCTGATGACTCATGATCAGGGCTCAATGTCAACACTACAAATAAATATTACTGGCCTATCTTCTCTGTTTGGAGAGCTTAGTGTGATGATAGCAACATGACACTGTATAGCAGCTCACAGTGACCTCTTCACACTAATTCTTGCTATTTTGCTGGATGGGTCAACAGGTCCCCTCCAAGGCAATGTCCACCTGTAGACAAATTGCCTCATTACATGGAGAAAATTGTGGGTTTACCTTGTGAGAATCCTGTTTCTGAGAATGGAAGAGACACTTTGCAGAACATCTGTGGCCTGCGGCCCTGCCAGTGCTTTGCTCACACAATCATGGGTAGAGTACCAAGTGTGACTATAGCAAATAAGTATTCTAACATTTAAAAAGCAGAGAATGAGTTAGGGTGTATACCACCCATTTAACTGTTAGTGCACTGACTGCTCTACAGTTGTGGGTCCCTGGTAGTCTACAGAATGGACATGTGAAATACTCCTCATTGATCCACATCACACGGTTTGCTGGAAAGCTTGATCACTGTGTATGAAGCAGATCCATTTCCATTTCACCTTTTCTACCAGCTTTCCTGTGTTGAACATTTGGGATTCATAAGAACATAAGAACAGCCCCACTGGATCAGGCCATAGGCCCATCTAGTCCAGCTTCCTGTATTTCACAGCGGCCCACCAAATGCCTCAAGGAGCACACCAGATAACAAGAGACCTGCATCCTGGTGCCCTCCCTTGCATCTGGCATTCTGACATAACTCATTTCTAAAATCAGGAGGTTGCGCATACACATCATGGCTTGCACCCCATAATGGATTTTTCCTCCAGAAACTTGTCCAATCCCCTTTTAAAGGCGTCCAGGCCAGTCGCCATCACCACATCCTGTGGCAAGGAATTCCACAGACCAACCACACGCTGAGTAAAGAAATATTTTCTTTTGTCTGTTCTAACTCTCCCAACACTCAATTTTAGTGGATGTCCCCTGGTTCTGGTGTTATGTGAGAGTGTAAAGAGCATCTCTCTATCCACTCTGTCCATCCCCTGCATAATTTTGTATGTCTCAATCATATCCCCCCTCAGGCATCTCTTTTCTAGGCTGAAGAGGCCCAAACGCCGTAGCCTTTCCTCATAAGGAAGATGCCCCGGCCCCATAATCATCTTAGTTGCTCTCTTTTGCACCTTTTCCATTTCCACTATGTCTTTTTTGAGATGTGGCGACCAGAACTGGACACAATACTCCAGGTGTGGCCTTACCATAGATTTGTACAACGGCATTATATTAGCCGTTTTGTTCTCAATACCTTTCCTAATGATCCCAAGCATAGAATTCCTATTCAAAAGAATTCTATGTAAACTCTGAACAGTTAGGAACTATGTTTAATTATGAAGACTTTTTTTTAAAAAAAGAAAAACATGGATCCATTGATTCCTGCTTAGGTCTAGCAGCCTGTGGATTAAAGTATTCTCTTGCTATCATTTTGAATTCTTCATGCTCTTACTGGTTTATGAGCCACTATGAGAGTGCAACAACAACAACAACAACAACAACAACAACAACAACAACAACAACAACAACAACAATAATAATAATAATAACAGGTATTTATATACCGCCTTTCTTGGTCTTTATTCAAGACTTTATTCAAGGCGGTTTACATAGGCAGGCTTTATTTAAATCCCTTATTAAATAGGGATTTTTACAATTTGAAAGAAGGTTCTTTCTTTCAAGAACCTCTACATTCAGGTGCTTCATTCTGATCTGGCTTCACATTCTGGCCTCCATCCTCCCACGCTCAGAGCAGATGGAATAGCTCGGCTTCAGCTTGTCAGCTGCTTCAAGGTCGCACGGTGCCGGTGGCCTCGAACTGGCAACCTTGTGGATGTTATCTTCAGGCAGATGGAGGCTCTACCCTCTAGACCAGACCTCCTGCCCAATTGAGGGACTTAAGAGTTTCAAGTTCCAACACCGACAGTGCTGCGATCAAAATTCCACTGCTGGTTCTACTTGTCCCCTACTATCAATTCAGCATATAACTTCCATGTAAATGTACCTGTGTACATTACATGTAAGATGGAATGCAGGGTCAGCACATCCATGAGCCCAACATAAGTAGTTGCCTCAGGCAGCAAATTGGTGGAGGCACCCATTTCTGCCAGCCTACTACCTCTCCTCCTTCTACTCCTTGGATTGGAAGAGAAGGATGCAGAGGAATGTGGAGAGGAAGGCAGTGCTGAACCAGCAGGTGCTGTACCTCTGCTTGGTATATGGCCAAACAGAGACTCAGTTGGTGCCAATTGTGACACTTCGGCTGAGTGCACCATGGGAAGATGGGGGCAGGGCTGGAAAAGTGAGGGAGGACCATGCAGTGGCAGGACATAAATGCCCCTGCTGTGGCCAAGGATGAGCTGGAATGGGTTGAGGCAAGCTGCAGGGAGGGAGCTGACAAAACCCCTGTAGTGGAAGCAGTTGGCAATACTTGGAAAGCACAGCAGTCCAGCCCTGTGGAGGAGGAAGTGGGTACAAATGGAACATCCTCCCTGCAACAACTCTGGCACCAAATTTCCTTTGGGGTCAAGGGGTTCCATCATCTGCTCCAGCCCCAGTGACACACCCAAAGGAGCAATGAGAGCGGGAGAGCGGAAAAGAGGCCATGGCAACCACTCCACACCCCTCACACATTGTTTGTATGGGGAGGTCTACCCAGGTAAGGCTGTGAAGGACCTCTACCTGCAAAGGCGTATCACATTGCCCTGGTTCCCAGGGCAGCAACATCACGACATCATGTGACATCACAAAGCCACTTCCTGGTTCTTCCCAGAGGAGAGAGTGCTAGCTGTAGCAGCTTTGCACCCCCTGTTCATTCTCTTGTGGAGGCTCCCCTTAAAGCCTTGTCCACTGGGGAGAACCCAGAAGTGACTGCCTTGCACTACTTGTGGTAGAAGGCAGTCACTTCTGGGTTTTCTCTGGAGGAGGGGGTGCTTCCTGTGGCAGCTTTGCAGCTCCCATTCCTTCTTCTGTGGAGGCTCCCCTTTGAAGGAGAAAGAACAGGGGCGTGAGGCCACCAGCATCTCCTCTGTAACTGGGATGGAGCCTGAGGGATAGTCATCTAACCCCCCTTGGCGTAGCACCCAGGGCAGATGCCCCTCAGACTCCACCCTAGTTATGCCTCTGCCTACCTGAAACTCTAGAGAGCAGCTACCAATCAGCAAAGACTAGATTGAACTAGATAGTTTATATTGACTCAGTATAAGGCAGCTTCATCTGTTCAACAGCAACTTCAGGGGATTATTTGCATCAGGTTCTGGTGTGGGGGAAAGATTTAGAATTTGCAGTAGCACCAACACTACAATCTCAATCCAAATTGAGCCCCCAATGGCTGCTTTTTAGGGAAATAAAAAGACATCAGGAGATTCATGATTGCAGTCCTATGCAATTTGGCCCTCAATTGTCGCAGCATCCCTGCAGCATTTCTTATAAGATTTCTAGTCACCTGAACCCTGAGCTGCCTTATGACTTGCAAGGCTATATCACCCTTTCTGTGCAAATAAATGATGCCTCAAAGATGAGACATTTGAAAAGTAACCAGAAAGATAATCTCCCCTTTATTGCCTTCATTCATATTGAAATGTATGATCAGAGAATCTTAATCTTCAACCACTGAAGCTTACTTCACAGCTGCTGGGCTAAATTTAGAGTGCAGGCCAACTCTGTGTGAGAAAGCAAGGTCCCTCTGATTGGATTAAAGGGCAAAGAAAAGGAATGTCATGTTACTCCTTTAGGCTGCCTTGATTCTCACAAGGAAGCTCAAATAACAAAAGGCGAGGAATTTGATCCAGCAAAAGCACAACAGGCTCCAGCAGTAGCTGCAAAAAGCTACAGTGAGGTCATATTTGCCACACTTTGTGTGTGTGTTGGGGGGGTTCTCAGTTTGTACTAAATCCTGCTAACGGAGGGCAGAAAAAGTTGTATGCTAAGATGAGGTCTTTGTACCCTTCTGGAGAAGGGAAACACACATAAGTCAGAAGGATAAACTAAAGGTAAGGTCACAGGACTGGTTTTTCCATCTTGAGATGTTTAGTAGTTGGAGAAGGGCACAAAGATCCTAACTTGTGACTTATTCATCAACAGCTTCCAACTGTAAGTCACTATATATTTTCAGCACAGTTCAGAAACAAGGTCTATGGAGTTCATGTTGATCATTAAAGTAAGTATATGGGTAAGCAATGACAAAACTGAAAATGCATGTAGACAGCTGCAAGAGGTCACTTTGTGGGGGAAAAAATGATTATGTGAATCCAGTACAGAGCATCATTAACCAAAGGCACAATCCAGCAAGAATGAAGCACTTCTAATTCACATGGACTTCAGTGAAAGAGTTGAGCACATGGGCCATTCAATCATGAGACCTCCACCTCCCCACATACACTTGCATCTGAAATGGAACAGCGCAATAAAACAATTTATACGTATGCTCTGATCACTTTTTTTTTTTTTTTTTGCATACAGTTCTGATCTAATGATATTAACATCTATGTTAGGTGGACAAGTGAAGAAAGGGAGAAGAAAGAGAGAGGGCACAAAGGGTGATGAAAATGGAGTAGGAGGTAGTCAGGCTTATAGTAGTTAAGGTGATCCCAGGATAGTTCAGGAAAAGCTTTGCTAAGGAAGGGATGTCTAGGGTTTTCTTTGAAAAACTACATAAACCCTGAGATGGAGCTCGTATTAACAAGTAAATGTATTTCATGTTCAGTCCACAAAGCCTACTACTTTTAGTTCATACTGGCAGGTAATGATGTCACTGAAGCTTATAGTGCTATGTTGTCAATGGACCAACCTTTCCCCAAAATAACTTCTTTAACTCAAAATGAAAAGGACATTCTGCAAACTCCTGTGCATGCACAAGCAATATTTGGCAGACCAGATTTCCATAACCAGCTGTACTACAGAAACACATAAAAGTTCATTAGTGTCAGACTCCTTAATGTCACAGAAACTCTCGTTGGTGGCTATGAAAGCACATAAACTACAAAACCACCTCCTTGATAGAAATACAAAATTGTAGTCACATGTTCCACTGAGTCCCAGTAAAATTGTCATTGACTGCTGTGAATTACATAACCAGACTTTTGCTTTATTTGCTCTATGTTGCAAAATAGTGGTTTCATTAATACACATAAGGCAAGGACAGGCAGACAACTCCAACAGTATTCCAACACTTACGAATCTTCTATCTACCACCAACATCCTACTTTGATTACTTGAATTATATTCTTGTGTCCTCCAGCTCCCATAAACTTAGGTTCAGATCTCAGCCCAGCCTTGTTTGGAACAATGGAATATTCCAGCTGAATATTGAGCAGACTGCACTACTGTGGTGTGTGTGTGTGTGTGTGTGTGTGTGTGGGAGGGAGGGAGGGAGGGAGGGAGGGAGGGAGTCATGTACATACAAACATGTAAGCCAATGGTTCCCAAACTGTGAGCCATGGCTCCTGTGAGAGTCACAGAAACCAGCCAGGAGAGCCACAGAATCCTCACAAAAAGTCCATGCAGTATACAATGTATAGGATTGTAGCCCTAATGGGCAGCTGTGGCCAACAGCCCAATAGGTCAAGGGAGATGCCAGTGGAAAAAGTTTGGGAACCACTGATGTAAGCTATTATACAAGCCGCCATTTGGGTCCACCTGCAGGGATGGAAGAATGGGATATATAGTAAGTATTTAAAAAATTAAATAAATTGTCCTTCCTGTATCTCATAACTATTTAACTATTTACAATACTGTATTTACTCTAAATATAAATATGTGAACTTTTCCATGCCTTCTGAAGCTTCTCTTTTTAAATTCGATTTCTCTTAACAGCTGTCATTTCAAATATTTTTACACAGTTAATGTAATTGGCTGAAATCCAAAGGTTTTATTTGTTGATTTGTGTCCCTATAAAGTGCCCAGGTGTAGTAGCTCAAGTAGGGGAAGTGACTTCGGTTAGAGCAGAGTTGCAGTTGCACCAAGTGATGACATCTGTCAAACTAGGGGTTGCTTTAGAGCAGGGGTGTCCAAACTTTTTGGCAGGAGGGCCACATCATCTCTCTGACACTATGTCTGGGGCCGGGGGGGGGGAAGAATTAATTTACATTTCAAATTTGAATAAATTTACATAAATGAATTTATTAGAGATGGAATGAATGAAGGTCTCGCAGTAGCTCAAGGCCTATAAAAGGCCTTGCACAAAGCAAGGCCAGCCTTTCCTTCGCTGCCACTGCTGCATCACAGATGTGAAACAGCAAGTAGTGGAGGGAGCCCTCGTTCCACAGCTCAGGTGAGAGATTAAACAGTCATCCTCACACTAAGAGCAGTTGTGTTGGGCCAGCATGGGCTCCAGCAAGTTTCCGGAGGGCCAGAGGCTCATTGGAGACTGGGGACTCCCTGTGGGCCGGATTGGGAGCCCCTGAGGGCTGCAAGTGGTCCCCGGGCCAGGGTTTGGACACCCCTGCTTTAGAGCAACACAGACATGGAACCAAGTGTTTGTTTTTACATAACATTTTAGCCAAAGTGACAAATGACCTTTGATACGTACAACTAATGGCCCAAATTACTTACCACAAGAGGCACTGGTGCTTTTCATCAGGTAGAGGTATGGGTTAAAAATGTTTCAACAATACGCAAGGTGACAGTTTGATGTTTTCATTTATTGCAGCTTCAGTTAATCACTATGCTAATGGTCAGATTATAAGTGCTATATTAGGGCCCAATCCTATCCAACCTTCCAGTGCCAATGCAGTTGCAATGCAGCCCTGAAATAAAGCAACAAATGATCCTTAACCTTGTAGAGTCCTTCATGACTGCCCCCCCCCCTTGTAGGATGCAGCACATCTGCCCTGTTGCCACAGTTGCATCAGCACTGGAAAGTATAATATGTTATAATAATATATATAAAAACATAAAGTATAATGTAATATGTTAGCCAAACCATATAACAATAGTAGAGAACCTCAAGCTTGCAAGCCAAGTCAGATCACCTCCCACTTTCAATCTGACTTATAGTCACCCTTCCAGGGCCTAAACTTCATCTAGTTTGCATGCAATCAGGGCTGTGCTCACCCCAATCCTGCAAAAGTTGCCATTACTGCTGTCACTTCCCTTTCCCCCAACTCCAGGTGACCTAGAAATTTACCTTGAGACAGGGGGACGTCTTTGGTGATGGTGCCAACAGTGGCATTGTGTAAATGGGGGGGTAGACCTTGCTTTTGCAAGAGACTTGGTCCTTCCCCCCTACCACCATCCCCAGACCTTATATAGAAAATCTTGATATGGATAAAGAGGAGTGGTGCTAATATGTGCAGTATAGATAAGTGAAAATCTATATAGTGACAGGACTTATAAAGGGGCAAGAGTGCATTTTGCAAATGTAGTCTACATTATTAGGAGTATATAAATTCTAATTTTTTTTTAAACCAGTATTGATAAACAATATCACTTCATCGCTGTTGATTCTGTTTAAAAGTTTTCAAAGACAAATCATATGACCAAACTGGCAGAGCAATTTGTCTGCAGATTGTGGCAGAATTTATCTTCTGCTAAGTGCCCATACTAGTTTTCAAAGAGAACCAATGAATTGCCATCAGCCCCTTTAAGGATTGCCTTACAGCTTGATTAAGGCAAGAATCCCAAGTACCAGTATGGGATGATTACTGAATTCATCCCCTCCAAAACATGTTCAGTGCTACTGCTACTGCTTTTGTGTGCATAGATTCTCCATTGTCTCCCACTGAACAAATCAGGCAAGGCAAAGGAAGCTTAATTAACATGGAATTAGTTCAAGTCAACTTTAGTTGATGAGATTGTGTTGCCCTTTGTGGCCTTAAGACCAGCTGGCAGGTAGAAGAAAACATGTGCAGAAAATTATTGCTCAAACAGATTACTGAGTTTAACCAGCATGTTTACTGATTTATAAAATTCTCACTTTCCCTGCCGTTCAATATAAAGAAGACTTCTGGTCTGATAGGACAAAAACTGGGATTTCTATTTGAGCAGATGTCTTCAGGAGGACTGTGGATAAGCAGTTCCCTCTTCAGCCTGAAGCAGTATTCTCTGTGCCTTTCTAGCTTGTTTGTCAAACCATTCTCCCTCCCTTGCTTGCATGCCAAAAAGACATGGGGTGTTGGGGGGGGGGATGCAAGGAAAAACTGAAGGACTGCTTCACAGTTATTATCTATGCTCCTCTGCTTCATTTCAAACAACAATTTATTCTGTTATGTAGAAAGATCAAAGAGAGAATATGCTTCATTCAAAAGACAGGAACATAATCTTCATCTTGATTACCCTGGTCTTTAAGGCTTCTGCAGTAGTCTGTGAACATGAATTTGGATAAGATCTAATTCCTAGATTTCTTCCCAAAGATGTAGAAATTTACATCCTTGCCCCTTTCCCAGCCATGCTTGCCAACACAGTTTTGCTGAGTCTTTCCTCTAAACTGACTTTACCTTTGTAAACTGTAAACGTCCTGCACGTACATGGGTGATACATTAAAATGGTGGGTGTATGCAAGGGAAATGGTGGCATCCTTTAAGATTAACATCATTCTTTTTTAATGGACAGATCGCTACCAGATTGCTAGCTTTTCCACTTACTGCAGCATCTGACTTCTGCGGGCATGGGGGCTATATAGGAAATGCCATCCAAAGGGCTTATGGATCCAAATGGATTCCTGATGACTTGGGAGGACTTTCATTCCACTTCTGCCAGCAATTATGATGAGGCCCTTGCTGATTGCTGGAACTGGAAAATTATCCAGGTCCTTGATACAAGGCTCCTCAACATCCTTTGCCTTCCCATGAAACAAAAATGGGTCCTTGGTTTTCTGGAAAATGGAGAGCAATGGAGAGAATGAACAGACAAATAGAGTACCGGTGGCAGAAAACTTGCAATGAGTTCAATTGAACATGGACCAAGTCCCATCTCAGGGACTACTCCATTATGCTGATGGCAGCAAAGCAAGTGTAGGTCTCTGCCACCAGTGCATCTGCAGAGTCAGCCAGTGAAACCTTTTCATGTGGCTTGAGACATGCTACATCTAGGCCCCCCGAACGGAGAGATGGACTCCTCAGTAGTCTGCTGTAACCGATTTGCAAGATACTCTGTGGATCAAGTAGCTCATATTCGCCCAAACTTGAATGGTAGTTTAACTGTGTGGCTGTTTCCCCTGCAACTGCTTGTCCTATAATTTTGGGTTCTTTTAATTTCAATGTATGTGGGAGAGGATAATTGGAAGTGTGAGATTGGTCCCATGCACTCTTGACTCTTGCCATTCCTTCCTGAAAAGAGTTGCCAGAGAGGGCATTCAGAATAATAAATTTTTGCTGATACAGGAGACTATTCCAGCCTATCTTAAAATGGCAGTCTAGCTTCTAAATAAGCCCTCTATAGTTCCTCTGTGTTGGATAACTAACCCAAGTTGACCAATTTTGAGGAAGGTGCTTGACTCCAGCATGCAGGGGTGATCCTACTGTAGGGATTTCTGGATGGGGTTGGTTATGATCTTGCTCCATCTGGGTTCGAATCAGGTTTCAGGACAGCCTGGATCACCTGCACCAGGAACTAGACTAGACCTACACTAGGGGGAATGCCTTTCTGTTGGTTCTGCTTGCTTTCTCAGCACATTCAGCATGGTATTCTGGATCACCTTGTAGGGATGGGGCTTTGGGCATTGTTTTGCAATGGTACCTTATTAGGGAAAAGATCTGAGAAGTTTGTGCTGGAGAGTTTTTGTTGGTATCTGGGTCACTAGTTTGTGCTGTTCTAACCTGTTCTAACCCAGGGTTCTAACCTGTCTCCCATGCTTTTTAAAATCTACATGAAACCACAGAGGAAGGTCATCCAAGGGCATGGGGATGGACATCACCAGTAAGTGGATGATAACACTGTCTCTCATTTTCCTCTGATGTTGGGGAGGCAGTAGCTGTCCTGAACTGCTGTTTGGGGTTAGTTGGGGCTGGACAACAGCTAACAAGCTGAAATTTAATCCAGATGAAATAAAGGTGCTATGAATTTGATAATCTGCAACCCAGATATTTCAAACTGTTCTGGATAAGGTTGTGCTTTCTTTGAACGACCAAGTTCACAGTTTGAGTGCCTAGAGTGCCTTTGCCTAGTTTAAATTTGTGCACCAACTACACCCTTTCTTGGATCTCTGGCCAAGGGCCAAACATGGTTATGGTGACTCACACATTGATGACACCAAGAATGGATTACTTCCACACACTCTATGTAAGTCTTCCTGTGAAGACTGTTTGGAAACTGCAATTGGTACATAGTGTAAATGCCAGGTTATTAATTAGTGCTAGAGGTCATAACTATGACATACCTGTTATACCATCTTCATTGGCTGCCTGTATGTTCCCAGACACAAGTCAAAGTTCTGGTGGTGATCTATAAAGCCCTTAATGGTTGAAGATCTAAAAATACTAAGGATAATCTTCTCCCATATGCTCATTCCATGAGGTCTTCTAGGGAGGTATTGTTGTAGGTACCATGACCATTGGAAATATACTGGCAGTAACCTGTATCAGGGCTTTCTCTGTTGTGTTGTCCAGCTTGTAGAATTCCTTTCCAGATGACATCAGGGCCACCTCTTTGTTGGCATTTCAAAAGGATGTAGAAAATATCTTGGTTTTGACTCCGCAAGTTTTATTATTCATGCTGATGTACTTGCTGATGATTCTGTTGTTTCAATATTATGTTAATTGATTTTATTTTATTTTTCATGTTTTTATACCACCCTACCTCCAAGGAGCTCACGTTGGTGTCCATAGTTCCTCCCTTCCTTTGGTCCTCTCAACAAACCTGTGAGGTAGGTGAGGTTGAGAGATAATGACTGGCCCAGGGTCACCCAGAAAGCTTTGTGGCTGAGCAGGAATCTTCCAGGTCTAAGGGCGCAATCCTATCCTGTGCTGGAACAGGCAAGCCAGAAGGCCAGAAGGCCAGATTGTGGCCATAAGCAGCTCAGCCAGAGGCAAGGGCAAACATTTCCCCTTACCTCCGAGTAAGGGCTGCTGGCCCTAATGGGTCTCCTTGGACTTGCGCCACCTCTGGAGGTGGCACAAGTCCAAGAAGAGCAAAGTGGCTTGGAGCCGCTCTGTTCTCCCTGGGAATGGGGGTTGGGATCTGGCATAACTGCTGGATCCCAACCCCGCCTCCCACTCCCTACCCACCCACCCCCGGGGCTGCCCACCACCCACCCTCCCCCCACCCAGGAACACCTCCCTCCTGACTCCTCCCCGCCTCCCCCCACCTACCTTTCTTTGTTGCATCAGCCCAGTCGGGCCAACACAACTTCCAAGGAGAAAGCCAGTGCGGAGCCTTGCACTGGCCTCCACGGGCTGGCGCTTCTTTGAGCACCAGCTTGGCTTCCTCCTGAGGAGGCGCAAGCATGCTTTACAGCAAGATTGCAACCCTCCCAGGCCAGCAAGGGACACAAGGGACTTGCACCAGCCGAAGAGAATTCTAGGATTGCGCCCTAAGTCCCCAGCTCAGTTGCACATTAGTGCAAAGCTGGTGCACAGTGACCCATGATGTGAAGATGAACTGACCATGCATATATATTACAGTAGGCTGCAAACAGATGTTCAGGTAACGCGCAGTTTACCACAGGCACTGGGAGACTAACACACCACTTTAATTTATTCATTGGTTCCTCCAAGGAGTCTCTCTCTCTCTCTCTCTCTCTCTCTCTCTCTCTCTCTCTCTCTCTCTCTCTCTCTCTCTCTCTCTCTGATTTTCAGCATAACATTTTGATTGACTGGATCTCTGGATTCTCTTTCGTTTGCTCTTTAAAGCAGCAGCACAATCATTAGAAGCAATAAATGAATTCATTTTACAGTAAGCCCAAGCTTAAAAATGAACTTCATATGCAAATCATCTTTACAAGATGGGAGTATATCTGTAAAGTGCATATGTAGAAAAACCAGCCTGTGGAGAATTAATTCACTTGATCAACAACTCCTCTTCAGTCTCTGAATTTGTAATTAGGAGAAAGCTCGGGCAGTCAAAATCAGAAGTACGATTCGTACTCGTAGTTCTATGAGCAGGTAGAAAAGCCAACTCCACCGAGGAAGAATTGCTATAGTGCAGAGAAGTACACCAGTTAATATTAATTCGTAAAACCTTCACATAAGAATTGCATGATCTAACATTATTGTACACTGGAATAGCACCAAGCCCTAACCAGAAATTGTCATGTAGCTGCAGTGCTCTGCTAGTACTGGTACTGATACTCTAACACAGAGTTCTCAGCCCCACCATAGCAAATATCATTTGTGAATTGCCATGAGAATTGTACTTTGACACAAGCAAATATATTTTGTTATGGCTTAACTGGCACCATCCGAGTGGGGAGTGGATATTTTTTCCTGGCCCTTCTGTAAGGCTCCCAATCACCAATGGAACTCTATAGACCTACACCAGCTATTTAATTGGTGCAAGTCTGAAGAGACAAAGGGGGTGTGTCAACCACTACCAGAGTGGACAAGTCACCCACGCTAGGTGTCCCCCCTTCTACCACTGTCATGCCCCTAGTCCTTCCCCTGCTCGGCCTTTCTCCACCTTCTCTCTTGATCCAGTCTGCCGTCCCTGCCAACATACCTGATTTGGTGGGCCTTCCTTGGCCTGCCGCCATGAGCAGGGCCTCTCCGCCCTCTTCAGTGGCATTCCAGAATCATGCAATTTTGTGAGCTGCTGGATCAGCCACAAAACAGCAATTGCTGCTGGAATGCTAGTTGCAGCAGCGATAGAACCTGTAGGATTATGGTCCAATCCTACAGGCCTTTTGCAACCACAGAATGAGCATGCCACTGTTGCAAAAGATCCAGTGGCAGTGCAAAGATTGCAATTCTGCTGCGCCAGGCCAAGCCTCTGACACAAAGCGGCTGTAGCCTTGGACCGTCTTCAGATGAAAATATATTGTATATCAATAATTCCTTTTTCTTGCATGTCTCTCAGGAGGAGTTAGTTGTCAGATCAACATGTGTGGTTCAGGGGTTAGTTCTACGAGTATTTATGATAGTTGCATGTATTTTGATTGTCCTCAAAGACTGATATTGAACCAGGTCTGTCCAATTCTAAATCAAACTGGAAAGCTGCTGATATGGTCCACATAGTTTGCTCCGGTTGGTGAGAGAACAACGGTTGCATCTTCACAGGATGAAGGTTCAAAATTTTTTTCCCCTGTTTTGGCAATGTAGGTATGTTTACAGGGTGGTATTCCTGTGCAGTGCAATCCTATCTTGCACTCAGGTTAATTTGAAGGGTTTCCTTCAGTGATCCAAGGTTGCATGGTACTATATCTTGGGGTCTCATGAAAGTACAATGTATCATTTATTGCAACCTTGTCTATATTTGGGACGAGGACCTTGCACCCTTTGTGCTGGTCACTGTAAGTCAGTGTTTCTCAAAGTTTCAAGCAAGGTTTGTCCTCCACTGTACCACTTCACACAGTCCACCTATTCAAAGTACCACCGGCAGTAACTGGAGATGACATCATTGCCAGTTACTTCTGGGTTGGGAGACCAGATGTGATGTGACAAACTCCCATTTAGAGGTTTAGGGTGGACAGGAGGGCTTGGAAAAAGCCCTCCTGGAAAAAGTGTTGAAAAGCATGCTTTATAGTGCTGCCTGCCAAGCTGAGCCTCCTACCGCTGTTTGTTGCATCACGTTCCTGGTCTCACTGCCGGGCTGCAGATGTTCAGGGGTCCCACAAGTACCACCAGACACCACCTCAAGTACCACTTGTGGAATCCGTACCACTGGTTGAAAAACACTGTTGTAAGTTGTATGCCTTCTCAACTTTGACTATTTCTCACTTGGTGTAAGCCAGGGGTGCTCACACTTTTTTGGCTCGAGAGCTACTTTGAAACCCAGCAAGGCCTGGAGATCTACCAGAGTTTTTTTTACAATGTTCGCGCCATCATAACATATAACATTTATGTGTACAATGTATGTTGGTGTACCTTGAGCCCCACTGAGTATAACAGGACTTATTCCTGAGTAGACATGCCTAGGATTAGGCTGTCAGGCTGCAATCCTAGCCACACTTACCTGGGAGTAAGCCCCGTTGAGTACAATGGGCCTTACTCCTGGTGTTTCCTCCCAGAGGCACCTGAAGGGGGGGGGTCGGCACTCCGCGATCTACTCATTTTGCCTCGCGATCTACCGGTAGATTGCGATCCACCTATTGAGCACCCCTGGTGTAGGCATAAGTTGTGCATCCAAACCCTCTGATACGCTTTACACTGGATGTGGATCCATGCCACAAATCATATCAAGCACTATCAATTGCTTCCACTGGCAATCTGTTTTGTAGGTAGGTAGGTTGCTGTCATAATTGCTTTACCCAGTACTTGTAAGGTAATTCAGCAGCCAGTCATACACATTTGATTATCTTCCTGATTAGACAGCCACGGACCTCCGCAGACCCACGCCCGGAGCAAAGCCCTGCGGTGGCACCCCCCACGGGCTATCTCCACCCCTCCACACAGAAATCTGCCCCCCCATTCACCAGAGGCTCATGGAGCCTTGCTCAACCTCCACCCATGTCAGGGAAGCCTCTCGGAGGTTCCCCGATGCTATAAACTGTGCTTCTGGTTTTTTGGTAGCACAGTTTCCACCCCCGCCGGAAGCCTCAGAGAGGCTTCTTCGGGGTCCTAGCAGCCAGCGCCTGGGGCTTTTGTCCCATCCCAGTCTATGGCAGGTACGCAACTGTGATTAGGGTACAGTTCCTTATTTTTGCTATCCCGTTCAAGAAATGGCACAGTTGTCTCATGTTCTGTGGCTTGTAAGTTTAGATATGCTTTCTCTGTCTTTCCTACATATTCTCCCCCATTGTCTGTGCAATGTACTTGCTGCTTGGAATTTGTGATGCTGCCAAACACTCTCATAATTTTCCAGGCATATAGCTTTTCTGCTTCATGAGATACGTGACAGTATACATGGAATAGTCATCAATGGAAGTTAACAGATATTTGTTCCCACTGGATGTGAAAGTCCTCATTGGTCCACAAATGTTACTATGAATGATCTCGAAAGGATGTCTAGTTTTGCTTTGACTGGTTTTGAGGAATGGGACATGGGTTGCTTTCGCTATTATGCAGCATGTGCACTTCCTAGGCATGTGGCATGATGACATCCTCATGTCTTCGGTCAAATTCTGCTGTTTAAGCTCTCCTATGGTCTCTGATGTCTATATCCTAGACGTCTGTGCCATGGGTGGATGCATTTATCATGCTGAACTTGAGTAGTGAGTCTAGTTTGTTCATTCTGCTGGATGAGTTTGTACAGGTGCTCATTCACAATTCCCCAGGCGATAATCTCTCTCCCCTTCTTAATCTCACATTGATTTCCTTGAAATTGCACTGTTAGGCCATTGCTAGAGAGTATGTGGGACATATTATGAGGATATTGCATGTTCCCATGATAGTGTTCTGCAGCTTAAAATCCAGGGTCAACTCCCTCCTCAGTGATACTCTTTCCATCTGCTAGTAAGATCTTGTCCTGTGCATTGAGGTGAAGTTTTGTAAGGAATTCCTGGTTGCTGATCATATGGGTTATTACCTCAGAATCAATTATGTGTTGTCCTGAGTGGCTTTTGAGCAACTGTCCTGTACATCATCTGCAGATTAGCCTGGAGCATCCCTGACTGTTTCTTTTGCCATTTTATTATTTGTTTTCTCGGCTCAGCTATCCAGATTGAGCAGTTGCCAACATTCTTCCAATGGAAACATATGCTGGTTTGTCTCTTCTGCCATATTGTTAGCTGTCTTGAGTGTTCTCCAGGAAGAAAGGCAGGGTACAAATCGATTGAATGAATCTTATTTAAAGAGGAGCACCCAAAATGCTTTTTAAAAGGGAGCCCAGGGCAGGAATCAGAGCAATAAACCCAGCTGGGTTGCTGCGACCCCAGAAGCAGCCCAAGAGTTTTATGACTAGATGTCAGGCCTGTTCTATTCATATGATTATTTCTGCAAAGGATTCTTAGGGCCTGTTTCTAACAAGCCACTGTGCTGTTGGGAGTTTGCATTCTGGTGGTGCCGGGGCCTTTCCAGCCTCGCAAAATGTGACGCACTGTTGTGTGCAACGAGATCACTGCCGGAAATGGTGAGTGGCAGTGGCCAACTGACAACGGCCTTCCAGGATGCCCTGGCACTGCTAAGTTGGCACGGAGGAGGGCGGCAGTGGTCAGAATTTGGGTGGAACGAGGCAGGCAAGGAGGAGGATGCAGAGGGGACCAGGGCAGAGAGAGGGTGTGTTGGGGGCAGGAAAGGGGCCATTATCAGCAGAAGTGGTTCCATCAATATTCTATCCTGCTACTGTGTCTTGATCGACCACCCTGGGTCCACTTGGAGTTGCAAAAGCCAAAGAGCGAGTGTAAGTCCAAGTAGACGTTTAAAGGAAGTGGAGGCTTTATCACAAGATGTGAATGAATTGTCCCTTACTTTGAGGAGGCCTCGAGGACTGCCTCCACCCTCCCCCCCACACACAGGATGCAGCACACACTTCGTTGGCACGGCTGCATTGGTGGTAAATGAATTTAGTTACGATTGGGCTTTTAGTAATACAGTAGTATGTAAAAGTCAATGTATAGCATGAGTATAATGTGTGAGTCTTTCGGTCTTTATTACAGCACAATCCTGACCTGTGCTGGCATATGCAGGCCAACAGGCCATATCCAGCGCAGGTTAGGAGGTGCATGTGGTGCAATGTGGAGTAAGGGGACTTATGTCCCCTTACCCTGAGTCATGTCCCAGCCACCTCAGTGGGGCTACTCAGAATTGCGCCAGCTATATTGTTGGCACAAATCCAAGCAGCTTGGTGCAAGGCCAGACTGCTCAGGAGGAGGATTAGGATCCGGCCTAAGTACCAGAGGCTGATTGCTTCCCCCACCCCAGGCCCAGTCCACACACCAGCATCCTTGCACCAGCCTCCCCAATTCTCACAGTGCCACAAACATGCTTTACACCACTTTTGCAACACCCAGAGGCCGGTACAAGAAACTTGCACTCAAGTGGGTGCTCCTCTTTTATTTAGCAGGGGGAGAGTAACTGGCCCACCTCACCCCAGCAGTGTCTTTTCTAGTGGCTGTCTGCTGGTGTTGCATCTTTTTAGATTGTGAGTCCTTTTGGGACAGGGAGCCATTAGATATTTGATTTTCTCTGTAAACCACTTTGTGAACTTTTGTTGAAAAGTAGTATATAAATACTGTTGTTGTTGTTGTTGTTGTTGTTGCACCAGCTTAAGGGCAACTCAGGATTGTGACCTTAGTTACATTGATACACTGCCTTTCTTCTAGGTAGTCTCCCATCTAGACTCTGACCATCCTCAGACCTGCTCAACTCTTCAGACATTGTTTGGGGACTGTTTCTGGAATTCATCTCTAGAGAAAATACACATGCTCATGCATTATACAGGTGTGCCCTGATATCTTTAGGGGTTCCATTCCAGAACCCCCTGTGGTTAATTGAAACTGTCCCACTACTCTCCAGAGGGGACATCCCACCACTCTCCAGACCTAATCCATGGTTAACTGAAACCACAGATACGGGATCCGTGGATACAGCCCCCACTGTATCTTCCTCAGTCCTGAAACATGACAGTCACTTAAGATTGTAAATTATAACCTGTTTTTTACTTTAGCTGTACCAGAAATAGTCAATGCATTTTCAGATAGTTTACTAGATAGAACTGCATCTATTATTTCTCAATTTATTCTGCCACAAGGTCAGAAGAATATTGTATTTATCTAAATCTTATATCTTATATGTTCCTCATAGTTTTCTAACCTATTATTATTATTATTATTATTATTATTATTATTATTATTATTATTATTATTATTATTATTATTATTATTATTATTTGTTTGCAAAAAGCCATTTTATCAAATTTGGTGAATGGTGCAAAGGCAGAGGACAGTTTATACATCTTTTACAAGGTTTTCAAATATTGTACAGTGCTGCACAGGTATCCAAATTGGGCTCTAGGTGGCTAGAGTGACCTCTAGTGTTCATTTATGATTGAAGAAAGTATTTTTTAATTTATTCAAAAATCTGCCCTTCCAGTTAGAGTTTTAGACTCTGGAGTACACATTAAGGGCCATTTGGGTATTAAAATGGGAACTTTTCATAGACTGTTTGACCATTAAGAGTTAAAGGGTAGAACTTAAAATAAATATTGTAACCTTTTTTAAAATATAATTTGGTTGCGTATTTCTTAAAGAAAAAAAATAAAGGTTCCTCCCGATCCTGCATTTGATTTTGAACCCAGTTAAAATGTTTGACTTCAGTGGCATTTGATTGAATTAGTGCTCACATAGTTCAAACAAAATCAAATAATGCAATTTGTGAAGTTAATTTTATGGCTACAATCCTATACACACTTACCTGTGAGCAGGGCCCCTGAACTCAGTAGAACTTACTTTTGTTTAGTCATGCATAGCATGGCACTATAACATGGCACTATAACATCTGCAAGAGGGATCTGAAGGCCTTAAGAGTGGACCTCAACAGATCGGAAACCCTGGCCTTTGAGCGGCCCGCTTGGAGGCAGGCTGTGCAGCATGGCCTTTCCCAGTTTGAACAGACACTTGGCCAACAGTCTGAGGCTAAGAGGCTAAGAAGGAAGGCCCATAGCCAGGGAGACAGACCAGGGACAGACTGCACTTGCTCCCAGTGTGGAAGGGATTGTCACTCCCGAATTGGCCTTTTCAGCCACACTAGACGCTGTTCTAGAACCACCTTTCAGAGCACGATACCATAGTCTTTTGAGACTGAAGGTTGCCAACACATAACAGTTAGGAAAAGGAAGTGCTAAATTTGCTTTAAAATTTTAATATCTAGATGTTATTGTTTTCATTGTAATTTTATTGCATTTACCTGCTTTAAGAGGCCTAGTTTTGGATTTTAAAAACATGGCATATATTGTTATATTGACCATCACCTGTATTAATTTCATATGTTTCTCTTGACACTCATGACAAGGCCTGTAGGCTCCATCCAATCACCTGCCATTTTTAAAGTATTTTATTATTATTAATGATTTTTATATTTCACTTTTAATTCAAAGTATTTCACAAAGCGGTTTACATAGCTAAACAAATCAATAAAATGGCTCGCTGTCCCTAAAAAACTACTGTATTTTTCGCTCCATAAGACGCACTTTTACCCCCCCAAAAAAGTGGGGGGGAAAGTGTGTGCGTCTTATGGAGCAAATACTGCCAAAAAAAAAAAAAACTCCTCTGCTCTGCTTCCCAGTCAGAGGCTACTCAGAAGTAAGTCTCAGAGTCAGTGGGGCTCACTCCCAGGAAAGCGTGGGTGGGTGGCAGTCTCACTGCCCAATCCTGTGCATGCCTACTCTGAAGTAAGTCCCATTAGAGTCAGGGGGGCTTACTCCCAGGAAAGCCTCTCTCTCCCCTCCCAAGCCTGGAGCATCACAGCCTCTCTTCCCCCCCCCCCCCAAGCCTGGAGCATCACAACTTCTCTGCAACACAAACACTTCCCCCCCTCTCACACACACAGGCTGCCCCCTTCTCTTACACACACAGATGCTCTGCCCCCCACACACACACTCACTCACACAGCAGGGGAGGGGCGCTTTCACTCACCTCATCCAGCATCTGAATGTAAGCCCCCCCCCCCCCCATCACAAAGAAAAAACTGTCTCCTTGGTCAGAATGCCAGTGTTTGCTTATTGCACAAGCCCCAGGTAAGGCTCGGTTCTCACCATAAATCCAGGGGTTTATTGTGTCTTGAGAATTCAAGTTGCGGTTGGACTTTCCACTTGTTCATTTGTATTGGAATCACGGAAGAACTGGCGAGGAGGTAGATGTGGTGTCAGCAGTGGCCCCTTTAAGGGTAAGGCCTGGGCATTCAGCAGAGTGTGCTGCACAGCTGCAGCCACTGGAAGGCAATAGGGCCCTCAGGGATATAAGGAGTACCTGAGGCAGGAAGGGTTTGTGGGTTTTGAAGGAGTGCAGGTTGGAGGACTGACTGGGTTTATTGAATTTGGAATCTGACTGTGGATTGTGACTGGACTTGGATACCCTGATGGATTTGACTGACCTTGGACTGTAATTTGGCTTATTGGTTCTGGACTCTGATTTGGTAACTCTGATTGATGGGACTGATTTACTTGGCATCTATGGACTGGAACTGGACTCACTTTTGCTTGCTGCACTGGTGAGCTGCACAAGGGGGACTGATCAGCCTTAAGCGGGCACGAGGCCCAGTGGTTTGGAATTTGGCAGAACATCATTGTAGCAGAAAGATAATGTGATCCCCTATTTGTGTGCACCTGCTTTTGTGAGCTTCATAAATTCTGACTCTAGCGATGATGAGTTCTTGGGGTTTCCAGAAAACTAGAGTACTCAAACCTTTAAGTCTCTCCATTTGTTAATGACAGTGATAATGGTTCTTAATGCCACTGTTGACTGCTGTTCACTTTACATGGTTCAAATGTTATTCTGTTATAGTTTATTAAATATTTTATTACACTATTTGGTTCAGAATATTTTTTTCCTGTTTTCCTCCTCTAAAAACTAGGTGCGTCTTATGGTCAGGTGCGTCTTATGGAGCGAAAAATACAGTAACAATCTTAAAAAAAAAAAAAGATGCAGGAGAGACAGCAGCAACAGCCACTAGAAAAGACGCCATTCTGGGGTGAAGAAGGACAGTGGCTCTCCCCCTGCTAAATATGAGGGCGCCGTTTTAAAAGCTGTCACTTTACCCTGTTAGCAGGAGCTATTATAAATATTTAAATATATATATTCCGTTATTAAAATAATGTTACTGTTTTTGCTCCTCTCATCCCCCTTCCATGTTCGTTACTCTACAAGTGAGAGTTTTGTGGCATCAAATGTCAAGAGCCAACCCATGAGTGGAGCGCTCTGTTCATGGAACAGTTAAACAAGGGTGATATCAGACATCAGTTGGGTTGGGCATGGACCAAAGACCCTTTCCTGTTAGATGTCCCACTCTGATTGACCCCAAATCTGAGCCTCCAGTGCTGTTGGTAGTGGGAGCATGCATCAAGGGATGGGTGGGTGCCATGGGGCAGCCTACTGCCAGATGTTGCCACAGAGCCCCAGCAACCTGGCCCCAGCACTGCAGCTATGAGCTATGAGACAACAGTTCATGTAGGATTCTAGTGGGATCAGGACTTGTTTTGTTAGCCTCCTTTACTTGTCATCCATGGAGAGATGCTAGGTGAGCTGCAGTGGTGTCCCAAATTTGGCTCAAAGTGGCCTACAATTTGGCTCAAAGTGGCCTGGTTCACTCTGTTTCGTGGTAGGGCTCACTCTGCTGGTACCATCCCCACTGGAATCCCCCATGAGGTGGCTCCAATAATATCCCAGGGGACCCCGCAATCTCCATGGTGGTTAGAAAAATAGAAGCCAATTGGAGTCAAAAGGGTAGAGCAGAAACTGTACTTCACATACACACACACACCAAGCTAAGACAACATGGAATTAGGAGGTGAGAGGCTTGGACACACAACAGAGACCTGTAAATATAAGTAATTGATAGCAATGACCATGACTGATAAGTAATTGATAGCATGACTAGTCCAAATTCTGACCATGTTCACTTTGTTCATGAATATAACCCATGTACTCTGAGAAGAACAATGTTCCCCTGTGATGCTCAGTTTGCTGATGCGATGAGAGAAACAAAAGTGTTGCAACCACTCTCTAAAATGAGTCTATGCAAGAATTTTTAAAAGCATTGCATTTCCATAAACAATGGAACTTCCGTAAAACAAAAGCCTGTAATATCTTTGCAATGAATATCCAGTTTCAGCTGCTTCTGAATTTCCATTTAAAAGTGGATATCGTATTGTTCCAAAGGCGTAGGGCTGTAAACATTCCATTCTAGCATCTTCCTCTGATCGGCTTAATTTTTTCCTAACTTGATCTGACAGCAAATATAGGGGTAATAAATGGGAAAAGGCTTGTTACTGAAATCAGATCCGCTAATAATTCTCACCATTTTCAGACCAGATGTACCCAGGCCATCCTAGTCAACTCCCTGAGGTTATGCATTTTCCAGCATTGTGGCTAGAATAAAACTTGCAATTTGTACATTAGAGTGGCCCAGGGGAAACTTATTGCATTACATTTCATTAGTCATCTTCACTTGTGTCTTATCTCAGGACTATTCCCTCTAGACATGCACGAAGTGAGCCATCTGCAAGGGCTCACACCAGGTCCCAGCCTAATCCTAGAGAGCTGTTACTGCTCCCCACCACCACAAAGGAAGCCAGAGCCCATGGGGACAATTAGGGCCTGATCCTATGCAGTCTGTGGCAGCCCCGCACCAGTGCTGAGCATTGCAAATGTGTTGTAAAGCACATCAGCGATGCTCATCACTGACCCGGCACTGCAAACAAGCTGTAAAGCACATCAGCAACACTCATCACTGACCCAGCGCTGGGGCCAACTTGACTAGCCCCATTGTGGGGCCTCCTCCCTTACCTGGGGGAAGGGAATGAATGTCTCTTTCTCTGAGGAGCCACAGGTGGCTGCTCAGCAGCCACTGGATACAGTGAAAGCCATTTTGGCACAGCTGTTCCTCTGGGCACTGGGTAACTCAGGATTGGGCTGTTACCCATCACGTGTGACAACACAGTGGATCGCATTTTTCTTCCACCATTTTACAAATCCCAAATGTGTTTTTCTCTGACACTTCACTGAGGGCACAGGAATTGTTCAAAGTGACAGGGAAAAACAGAACATGGTTTGCTACTGGCTGCTACTGGAAGCCTCTCTATTGGACCCTATACTCCTCACCAGTTTACCAGGAGGCTGCGGAGACAGTGGCATCACAAAGCGGGTGCAGCCAGTGCAGGCTGCACTGGGCAATACTCTAAGAAGGGGGTGAGACCATGCCATTTAAGCCTCCATTTGGTGATCTTTGGCCTGCTCTGTGCTCATCTGCCTCACGCTCTTGCCTACTAACAAGTTTTCACCACTTACTGGCAAGAACATGAAACAACTAGGCCCAGAGCAAGCTGAAGATCTCCAAACAGAGGTGGTACAGAGGCAGGCTTTTGGAATTTAATGCAATGTGATAGGTCGGAAGGATGGGGTGATGTGATTACATCATTATGTCACACTTGAACTTCTGGAACTCCAAGCTGCTGAAGGTAATCACCTCACCAGATGTAACCTGCCCTCCGGACACCTATGTGCGGAGAGGAGCTGTAGCAGCTTGCCATCCTCTTTCTTTCTCCAAGGCCACTTGACAATTCCCGGATATTCCACCCCACCTTACCTGAATTCAACACTGGAGGCTGAGACATCTGGGAATTGTCAAGTGGCCCACTTCTGTGCTCCAAGGGATTCTCTGAAGTCAATTCTTACCTTGTTATAGGTAGATAAAAGCAATCATTTAGCAAGTGGTAAAGTATCAAAGTGAGTATACAACCATGGGAAGAACCAACCAGCTGTAGCAGATGTCTGCATGCTGAAGAGAATAGAACCATTCCTTTGTTCTGATCCAAGATATGCAGATCCAAGATACAGGGAAGTGGAAATCTTTCTGTCACGTGGCAGATGCTTCAGATGAGCTTGGTAAAAAGTCATTTGTGGCCATGCTCTGTCTGCATAGTTATTACCATCTAACGGTTCCCTTCCCATCCTCTCAACTCATTTTGTTAAGCCTTGATCACTTCACTCCTCTCAAACAGCCCCATCCTATCCCCTGCCAGCACACGGCACGGTTGACAGATCATGCACTGTATGCTCAGCGGGGTAACCAGATGGATTGCATGATCCAAGATGGTGACACTTGGAAGAGCCGGAAGAAGAGGTCCCCAGGAATAGACCAGGCCATCCTTGTGAATTTGCCACAGCAGCCTCAGGTGCCACAGTGCACAGTTTGGGAACCACTGGTAATCTCTCTGTTTTTAAGCTGAACCCTACCTCAGGGATGTGAGAATAACAAGGGCTAACCCTCCCCACTGTGTAAGCTGCCTTCAGTGCTTAAAAGGAAGGGCAGGATACAAATGAGATCAGTAACGTTGCCTTGCCAAATAGCCAATTTGGATATATGTGCCACCATGTGCCGGTAATTTTGCTGACAGCGTGATGCTCTGCTGTAAAAAGAAGTCAACCACTCCATCTCATTTGCCTCCATTATTGAGCATGTTTGTAGTATTCAACAAGTTGGCTCAATAAAATTACTGATAAAGGGTTTTTTTTTAAAAAAAAAAAATGAAATAAAACAAAACAAAATCCTATAATTCCCAAATATGGACGTACTGCAATAGTTTCTCTTTCCAAGTGGTGCAATTAATAGCTCCTATTAGAAAAATTCACAGCCAGAACTTGGGTAGTATAAAACACAATGCGGCTATTAAAGAGTGGTTTTGCAAGGCTGAGTCATACCCTCTTACTGTCAATTAGCCTAATTATTGCTTTTGCTGCTCACAGGCCCTTCAATCACTTTTGGATCGTCTCTCCACACAAACATCAGTTACTCATACATAGATTTTCTCACGTACCACTATGTGACTTGGCAGTTGGAGTTGGAAAATGTGTGTTTGATTTTGCCACAATACTGACCCACCCACTGTCAGAAAACAGAGATTTCCCTTTGCCACCCATCAATTCTATGCTCTTCTGTCAGCCACAGAAGCCAAGGCACAATTTGTTGGCCGCTGATACAACCGAGCATTTGCTTATCTCTTCATCTCGCCTGCTAGGTGGTCCAGGGTGTGCTTTCCCCTCCAGGGGAAATGTACCTGTTAAGACAATATTTCTTTTGGCTTCAGCTCTAAGCCATAGGCAAAGGGGATTAGAAGTTCAGCTTTTAATTGTGCTTGCCTTCTTCGCTTGCAAATGGCAATCATTCCATAGCACCTCTTGTGACATGAAAATAAGCATTGGATTAAAGCATACTTTGGGTTCCTCACCAGCCCTTCGGGTCTGGAAGGCACCTTGCCTAAGCCACTGGGTGTGCTGTGGGCAAACAACTGAGTCATTTTCAAAGCAACGTAGCATTTGCTTCCACAGAAAAAGGTGCTAAGGTTCAAATTTGATAGATGGCACAAAGAATTAATCAACATTGTATTTATTAGCTCCAAACCTTAACGTTCAGGCAGATTAATAACTTCCTGCAGAAGATTTAAATAAACATGATGTCTTAACATGCAGATTAAGAACTTACTTAAATTGTACAAACACACAAAGTGGACTACCTAGACTACTGGAAACCTGATAAGAGAGAGAGAGAGAGAGAGAGAGAGAGAGAGAGAGAGAGAGAGAGAGAGAGAGAGAGAGAGAGAGAGAGAGAGTAAAGGTTGCACTTTGATTTGTAACAGCAATTTATTCCTAGATCCACAAATTACTAAATGTTCTGTACGTTAAGATCTTCCACTACCAAACACTCTGGACAGGTAATGTTCATAAAATAGCCTAATCAATTAAGAAGACACAGTATTACAGAGATCATTCCCCAAGCTGCTGTATTACAGAAGGTCCATTAAATAAATGAATGTGTAAAATTCATCTAGATGCTTATTTACAGGCATATAATGGCTACACTGGCCACTAACGGATTTTAAATCAGAGAAAGATCTAGGTAGGTGAACCCAAAGCAAGTAATCCTGGGAGCAGATAATCATATGCAAATATTGTGCACATAGTCCAGACCAACATTGCATTCAATGAATTAAAACCCAATCCTGAGCTTGTACCACTGGCACACTGCCAGTGGTGAGTGTTGCAAACATGGCGTAAAGCACATTCGTGGCCCTCAATGCCAGCCTGGTGCCAGAGGTAGCTCGGTGCCAGCTGGTGCTGGGCTACTGCTAGTGGATCGCTGGTGCTTGGCAGCAGAGAGGTGGGGAAGAATAGGGGGAGGCTGGGAGGAGGCATTCCAGGGCAGGGGGAGGTGGGGAAGAGGTGTGCCGGGGGAAGGAGCAGGGCAGGTGGAAGACAGGACAGGCGGAGGTGGGACCGACAGGGCCATGGGCCTGATGTGGGGGCCCAAGGGGTGTCACAGAATCAAGTAGCCCCATTGTGGGGCTACTTACCTTACCCAGGGGAAGGGGACAACAAAAATCTCCTTCCTCTGGAGAGCCACCACTAGCTGCCCTGTTGCGCACAGGATGCTGCGGGAGCTGTTTTGCCACTGCAACAGTCCTGGCACAATGGGCAGCTCAGGATTAGGCTGACAACCTTCTGGTCCACGTCTTCAGGAGGAATATTCTGCTGAATGAAACGACACTGTTTTAATTATGATTAAGAGATAGGGTTTACTGCAGCATCATAAAGCCAGGAAGCTGAAGCCACCGTCCAACTTTCAGCAATCGTAGGTTGGTCAAACATTTATGCATATACAGAGAGAGAGAGAGAGAGAGAGAGAGAGAGAGAGAGAGAGAGAGAGAGATGCAAATTCCTGCTGAAACACACTTTTTCCATTTTCCTGGTGTTTTTACAGTTAGAAAGTGCATTGGCAGGGATGTGCTAAGGCACAGAGGCCAACTTGCCAGTTGAGTCTTGAGTCAGCAACTCTGCAACTCAACTCACAAGGCCAATCAGAGGAAATAAAATCCTTCTTACTTACCCCTGGTCAAATTACTTATCTGGTCAAATGTATCTAGCCTTAAGTCTGAGGAGAGGAAGGGGACAGACTCAGGTTCTGAAAGAGGGAATAGGATCCAGCACTCCTGACTGCCACTGAGATCCACCCTCCCTTGAACCACCTCAATCCTCCCCCACAGTCAACCCCCACTGCCACCTTATATGCTCCGGTGCAGCATGCGTGGGCCATTGGCTTGTGCAGGGAGCTGCCAGACATTTCCATTGGTGGCTTCTTTAGGTTCAGCAGTGTTGTTGGCAACCTTCAGAAGACTATGGTATCGCGCTCTGAATGGTGGTTCTGGCACAGTGTCTAGTGTGGCTGAAAAGGCCGATTCGGGAGTGACAATCCCTTCCACACTGGGAGCAAGTGTAGTGTGTCCCTGGTCTGTCTCCCTGGCTGTGGGCCTTCCTTCTTTGCCTCAGCCTGTTGACAAAGTGTCTCTTCAAACTGGGAAAGGTCTTGCTGCACAGCCTGCCTCCAAGCAGAATGCTCAGAGGCCAAGGTTTCCCATCTGTTGATGTTCATTCCTAAGGCTTTCAGATCCCTCTTGCAGATATAGCGCAGCTATGGTCTACCTGTAGGGCGCTTTCCCTGCACAAGTTCTCCATAGAGGAGATCCTTTGGGATCCGACCATCGCCCGTTCTCACGACATGACCAAGCCAATGCAGGCGTCTCTGTTTCAGCAGTGTATACACGCTGGGGATTCCAGCTCATTCCAGGACTGTGTTGTTTGGAACTTCGTCCTGCCAGGTGATGCCGACAATGCATCGGAGGCAGCGCATGTGGAGAGCGTTCAGCTTCTTCTCCTGTTGTGTGTGAAGAGCCCATGACTTGCTGCAGTACAGAAGTGTATTCAAGCTCTGTAGACCTGGATCTTGTTGGACCATACTCTCTTTGCGAGTCTGGAAAACATGGCAGCTGCTTTGCTGATGCATCTGTTTGGCTCGGTATTGAGAGAAAGAGTGTCAGAGATCGTTGAGCCAAGGAACACAAAGTCATGGACAACCTCCAGTTCATGCACAGAGATTGCAATGCAGTGAGGTGAGTCCACATCCTGAACCATGACCTGTGTTTTCTTCAGGCTGATTGTCAGTCCAAAGTCTTGACAGGCCTTGCTAAAACAGTTCATGAGCTGCTGGAGATCTTTGGCAGAGTGGGCGGTGACATTGGCAAAGAGGAAGTCACGCAGACATTTCAGCTGGACTTTGGACTTTGCTCTCAGTCTGGAGATGTTGAAGAGCTTCCTGTCTGATCTGGTCTGGAGATAGATGACTTCTGTTGCAGTTCCAAAGGCCTGCTTCAGTAGGACATTGAAGAAAATTCCAAACAAGGTTGGCAAGAGAACACAGCCCTGCTTCACTCTCCTTCAGATGTCAAA
This sequence comes from Tiliqua scincoides, assembly GCF_035046505.1. NCBI lineage: Eukaryota > Metazoa > Chordata > Lepidosauria > Squamata > Scincidae > Tiliqua > Tiliqua scincoides. Next base: position 25,718,487 of record NC_089826.1, read on the forward strand.
GACTAAGATGATTATGGGGCTGGGGCATCTTCCTTACGAGGAAAGGCTACGGCGTTTGGGCCTCTTCAACCTAGAAAAGAGACGCCTGAGGGGGGACATGATTGAGACATACAAAATTGTGCAGGGGATGGACAGAGTGGATAGGGAGATACTCTTTATACTCTCACATAATACCAGAACCAGGGGACATCCACTAAAATTGAGTGTTGGGAGAGTTAGAACAGACAAGAGAAAATATTTCTTTACTCAGCGTGTGGTTGTTCTGTGGAACTCCTTGCCGCAGGATGTGGTGATGGCATCTGGCCTGGATGCCTTTAAAAGGGGATTGGACAAGTTTCTAGAGGAAAAATCCATTACGGGGTACAAGCCATGAGGTGTATGCGCAACCTCCTGATTTTAGAAATGGGCTATGTCAGAAGGCCAGATGCAAGAGAGGGCACCAGCATGAGATCTCTTGTTATCTGGTGTGCTCCCTGGGGCATTTGGTGGGCTGCTGTGAGATACAGGAAGCTGGACTAGATGGGCCTATGGCCTGATCCAGTGGGGCTGTTCTTATGTTACGGGTCTAATGTTGAGCCGTCAAAGACTACAGTGCCCTTCATGTCCTCGTGGAAGGACCTGATGATGCTGAGGTGCCTGGGTGGACATCTGATCTTGGGGAGAATCTTGAAGAGGCCATCCCTGCTGACCAGATCGAAAACCTTCATGAGATCTATGAAGACTATAAAGAGAGGCTGTCGTTATTCCCTGCATTTCTCCTGCAGCTGTCTAAGGGAGAATACCATATCAGTGGTGGACCTGTTGGCTCGGAATCCACACTGTGATTCTGAATAGATGCTCTCTGCAAGTACCTGGAGCCTCTTCAGTGCAACTCGGGCAAACAGCTTTCCTACAACGCTACAGAGAGAGATGCCGCGGTAGTTATTGCAGTGCTCCATTTATGACAGTGGAACACAAGTTCCACTGTCATGAATGGCAGAGAGGATTGAGCTGTAAACTATATCAAAGCATTGTGGTATTTAATTAACTAAGTAAAATTTTTTGCTGTCAATTAAAAAATATGCTCCCAATTAATCATGACACTGTTTTAAAAAAAAAAATAGTTACTCATTTTAAATAAGAATTCAGGGTAGTATGCAATTTCTTAGCAGAGGTGCTCTTTCTTCTCTTTTCATCAAAGGAAATGCATTACTGATAAAAAAAAACATTTGTACGACTTAAAATCAAAGAAAGAATGCTTTTTTCAGAACTGTTGTTTTATTCATGCTCAAATTTATGTACATTTAATTCATTAATCATTAAAAAGAATAGAATGAGACTACAGTCCTATTCACACTTTCTTGGGAGTAAGCCCCATTGACTATAGTGGGATTTAGTTCTGAGTAGACATGCATAGGCTTGGGATCTCAGTCATTTTTTGCTTCTCAAAAGAGCTGAATTCTAATCAGTTCCCACTCCAACTTTATACATTTTTTTTTAAAGAACATTCATGTGCCACTTTTTAACAGGAGTTATACATTTTGTTTCTCGAGTTTAATTTTTTTTTCCTGAATTTCATTATGTTGTTTATAGCTCAGTACAATTCATTAGAATATTCTGAATACATGTCTCTTCAGGGAGAAAGGCAGGATAAAAATACTGTAAATAAATAAACTTTGACGAAAAATCATGCTTTATTGCATTATCACTGATAATTTATCAGATGTAACTGTCACATCTATTGGTGTTTATGTATATCAGTGCTCACCACAGCCTGGATCCAGTGCAACAGTGCATCCCTCCCCCATGTGAAGTCTGCCTGATGGCTGCAATGCGTTGCTCTGGGAAGTCATATCTGCCCAGAAATGCAGGAGCAAAACCTGCTAGGATAGTGGACTACAGACACAACTGCTTAGAGCGTTGCGTTGCAGCCATTGGCTGGGCTTCTTTCAAGCAACATAGCAGAACTTTAAGAGCTGGTCCGAACAGGGACTGCTTTTATCAATCACAGTGACCACTAATGAATATAGATCACTGGTTAGCTAACACTTGGAAATCTCCTAGAAGAAACTGTTCTTAAAGCCTGGATGCATATCAGGAGCTATGTTCCCTCTAATCTCGAAGGAATTTGCATGAAGCCATACAATGGCTATGCCAGGGTGGCTCCAGAGGGATCAGTGATGACATCATCATCATCATTGCCAAGCTCCAGAGTGCCAACCAGGAAGCTGCGTGGGGCTCAGGTTCCAGTCATGCAGCCGCAGAGCTTAGAGGGAACACTGATCAGAAGATCTTCAGAAAGTAAATGAGAAAGAAATACCCCATGCTGGAGACAACAGAGTTAATTTAGGCTGAATAAATTCACCTCAACCTTATAACCCTTATCCTAGATATCCCTTGTTTACTCCTGTTATACCCAGTCTTTCTTCCACAAAGTGGCATATATAAGGTTTCCAAGCAGTTTCTCATCCAGATGCTGACCAGTCACAGCCCTACTTATCTTTAGCAAAATAAGAGTCACCATCATCACCTCCACCTAACTGGAACTGTGCCCCTCCCAGGCACAGTGGCCACAGAACCCCCAACTGTCCTGCAAGGAGGAGAAAAGAAGCCAGCAAGACATTCCCACCCTTCAGCCTATTTCTGCTGTAATGCTTCCCCACTGTTGGATTTTATGTCAGGTGCTCTAGGACTGTGGTTAGCTGGGGGGCAGGGTGCAAATGCTTTAATTTAAATAAATGAAATAAGTATGTATGACTGCCTGCCACAGACTCGGACTGAAGGCCCTACCTTCTCCACCACATTCAAACGCTGATCAATGGGCAATGGCAATACATTGTTTCAAAGCTGCAGGGCTTTGCAGAGAGACATGCAATTTCACCGACAAGACTGTTCTTTTTTTTTTTTGACACGAAGTCGCCATCTTGGTGCCTCTTACTCTGTCATCTGCTGTATCTATTAGATTTGTCATTTAAAGTTCTCTCCAAGTGGAATTTCACACAATCCCCAAAGACGCTCAGATGGGTAAACCTGTTCTAACTGCTCTAACAATATCATGAAGCTGGGCTTGAATTACCAATACGCCCGGGAATTCTAATGCAATTATGAGTGTTTACATACACCATGTGTTTCTCACTGAGGCTCGGCTGTATCAGGATAAACCGAAGGGAGCTGATGTTTTATAGATGGTAAGACTCTGTTTGTTTTCAGTAGGGCTAAGTCTCCCAAAGCACTCAGACACACTAATTAAAGTAAACTGCAGAGGCCCATAATAAAATATATGTGTTTGGAGACTGTGAGATGAACTCTGCTGGCTTATTAAAAGTCAAAAGAAAAATATACATTATTTATGACTTCAAAGGGACACAGTGTGAGCTCCGGTTTATTTAACAGATTAACTAAGCGTTGGTTATTGGTGACCATCTGAATGGCTTTCCTTTCACAGTTCATTAGATATGTCATATATGTGGGAAGTCATAATTTGGGCTGGGATCAAATAGTATTAATTAAATAAATTGTGGAGGGCACACCAGCATTATTAAATGTAATCTTTGTGAAAATAGCAGCTAACCAAGCAAGGGCTGATTTGCCCCATTTCCCCAATTACATTTCGATGCAGATATTCTAAAAACCCACACATGCATCGCCGGCCCAAAGGCTGCTATTACAACACATTTCCTGGCTAGCTCCCCTTCCTGAGGATGAAAACAGCTGGACTGGCTGTGAAAAACTGAGCAGAAGCTATATGCAAACTTTCAGTACCTTCCATTCTATGTGTTTCCCATTCGTGTAGCACAGGAGCACACCATGTGTCATGTGCAGCTTATGCACTAAGATGTGATCAGCAACACTTAGTACAGTAGCTAAGGGTTCCTGAGATAATGTATGTGAAGCAATCAGAGCATTTAGGAAGAGCAATCTGTAATACCAAGCACGTGCGTAGGATAGGACTACACAACCTGTGACCCATCAAACTAGAGCAATTCAACAGTCATGCATGGCAGCCCAACGGGAGCTCCCTAAGCCCCTTATTTTTACCAAGGACTACCAAAAGATGGAGGTTATCAAGTTTTGCCACACTGGTATGCTTATTAGTTTCATTTATTTATTTCCTACTCAGGAATTCAAGGCAGCACTCATAGTCCTGGAGGGATGTACTGGTGGAGGGGGAATGGCATCCAGTCACCACCAGGAAGAGTTTGCCGCCATCACTGTGAAATAAGTGACAGGGTGGTGACATTTTGCCACCCCTTTCACACCCAGTTTAAATTCATGTTAAAAAAAAAGTCATGAAGCTCAAGTGAGCTTGGGCCAATCACAATCACTCAATCGAGCCTCTTTCCCAGGGTTGTTGGGAGGCTTAAATGGGAGAGTATAGTCTGGCAGGCGATAGGACGGGGCTACAAGTTTATAAGTGGGACTAGGACTTGGAATCATATCCCATCCGCCAACAACTGCATTGACTCCCAGTCCATTTCCAGGCCCCAATCAAACTGTTGGTGTTTACATGATAAACCCAATGCAGCTTAGGGCCAGAGTACATGAAGGATCACCTGCCTTTCCATCAGCTTCCCTTATGTTAAAGTCTTCTGAGTGCCCCCAATAAAAGAAGCTCCCTTATTGACCCCTCTTCATGGGATCTACTGCTGTCAAGACGAACAGGCCTTGCTGAGGGAGAGTCAGCATGGCTTCTGTAAGGGTAAGTCTTGGCTCACGAACCTTATAGAATTCTTTGAAAAGGTCAACAGGCATGTGGATGCGGGAGAACCCGTGGACATTATATATCTGGACTTTCAGAAGGCGTTTGACACGGTCCCTCACCAAAGGCTACTGAAAAAACTCCACAGTCAGGGAATTAGAGGACAGGTCCTCTCGTGGATTGAGAACTGGTTGGAGGCCAGGAAGCAGAGAGTGGGTGTCAATGGGCAATTTTCACAATGGAGAGAGGTGAAAAGCGGTGTGCCCCAAGGATCTGTCCTGGGACCGGTGCTTTTCAACCTCTTCATAAATGACCTGGAGACAGGGTTGAGCAGTGAAGTGGCTAAGTTTGCAGACGACACCAAACTTTTCCGAGTGGTAAAGACCAGAAGTGATTGTGAGGAGCTCCAGAAGGATCTCTCCAGACTGGCAGAATGGGCAGCAAAATGGCAGATGCGCTTCAATGTCAGTAAGTGTAAAGTCATGCACATTGGGGCAAAAAATCAAAACTTTAGATATAGGCTGATGGGTTCTGAGCTGTCTGTGACAGATCAGGAGAGAGATCTTGGGGTGGTGGTGGACAGGTCGATGAAAGTGTCGACCCAATGTGCGGCGGCAGTGAAGAAGGCCAATTCTATGCTTGGGATCATTAGGAAGGGTATTGAGAACAAAACGGCTAATATTATAATGCCGTTGTACAAATCGATGGTAAGGCCACACCTGGAGTATTGTGTCCAGTTCTGGTCGCCGCATCTCAAAAAAGACATAGTGGAAATGGAAAAGGTGCAAAAGAGAGCGACTAAGCTGATTACGGGGCTGGGGCACCTTCCTTATGAGGAAAGGCTACGGCGTTTGGGCCTCTTCAGCCTAGAAAAGAGACACTTGAGGGGGGACATGATTGAGACATACAAAATTATGCAGGGGATGGACAGAGTGGATAGGGAGATGCTCTTTACACTCTCACATAATACCAGAACCAGGGGACATCCACTAAAATTGAGTGTTGGGCGGGTTAGGACAGACAAAAGAAAATATTTCTTTACTCAGCGCGTGGTCGGTCTGTGGAACTCCTTGCCACAGGATGTGGTGCTGGCGTCTAGCCTAGACGCCTTTAAAAGGGGATTGGACGAGTTTCTGGAGGAAAAATCCATTATGGGGTACAAGCCATGATGTGTATGCGCAACCTCCTGATTTTAGGAATGGGTTATGTCAGAATGCCAGATGTAGGGGAGAGCACCAGGACGAGGTCTCTTCTTATCTGGTGTGCTCCCTGGGGCATTTGGTGGGCCGCTGTGAGATACAGGAAGCTGGACTAGATGGGCCTATGGCCTGATCCAGTGGGGCTGTTCTTATGTTCTTATGTCTTTGTTTTTAATGGGACTTCGGTATTTGCTGGGGAGCCGATCTCTGATCCCCCTCCCCTGCACTGATACATAATTTGATACTCAAATCCATAATCTTCGCCCCATTAACCCCTCTGAAGGGTACTGGAGCGGTGCTCCAGTTCCCTCTAGAGGGTTCTCTTAAGCCCAGAGAGGCAGTGCATGTCTGTCTGCTGCCTCTTTGGGCTTCAGAATAGCCCAGAGAAGCAAAAAAAAATGCCACTTCTGGTTTCCCAAGGGAAACCGGAAGTGACGTGTTTCACCATTTGAAGGCATCCTAAGGCCTGGGGAAGTTTAGAATGCCTTGAAAGGAAAAAAAGTCACTTCTGGTTTCCGTCGGGAAACCGAAAGTGGGTTTTTTTTTGTTTCTGCAGGCTATTCTGAAGTCCAGAGAGGGAGCAGACAGATGTTGGCAGCCTCTCCAGGTTTCAGAAAGCCTTCAGAGGGTTCAGGTGGAGCCGAGTTTGCTTACTGAGGGTCCAGGAGACACGCATTGAGCCAGATCCTTGAATATATAATCTGTGAATAAACAAGCTTCACCTGTTTGTGTGTTTTTCATAGCTTTTGTTGAAATTATTATATTTCACAGGTTGTACATATTTTGAACTTTGTATGTGTCAGTGGCCCTGGAAAATCCATGTTCAAGAGGACAGGATATAATATTTTGCAATAAACATTTGAACATGGTGCAGCCATGTTCAGATTGCTTCACACTCACATTATCTTGGTCATATTTACAGTAGCCTTGGCAGAAAGCCAACTGATACTATCTGCGTACTGCAGTTGGGTGAACTGACACTTAGAGATTGTGGTTGCAGTTCTAACCACACTTTCCTGAGAGTAAGCCCCATTGAACAAAATGGGACTTACTTCTGAGTAGACCTGGTTAGGATTGTGCCCTGTGTCTAATTTATATTGTCTATTTGTAACTGAGATTACTTTATTTATTTATTTATTTATTTATTTATTTATTTATTTATTTATTTATTTATTTATTTAAAATATTTTTACTCCTTGTTTCCTCTGCTGCAGCAGATGCTCATGGCCACTTACAATTTCCAAACTAAAATACACAATATATAAAAACAGATGATAGAATCACAAAAAAAAAAAAAAAGACTGTTGAACTTGGAACTTTCAGCTAAAGACTTAACCATTATGCTTCACTGCACCAGCTCTGGTATACATGTATTGAGTTGCGCTTGCTAGATCTCCGGGTCATATAGCTTTATAGTTATAGGTCTCTGGCCTAAAAACACAAAATTAAGGATGTAAGCAAAGAAAATTGCATGCAATGAGGATTCTTTTGCTTCAGCATTGCACCTGACTGGTGGGCTGCAGTGGCCATGCTTGGTCTCAGATCCCCCATGTCTGCCAACAGATTAGCAGAGAAGAATCAGGGCAGGCTGAGCAGATATTGCATGGATTATTATTCTCAGAGGTATTGAATAATAACATTTTAATCAGTGTGACGACAGATAGGTGTTGAATATGAATGAACCAAAAGGAGCAGTTACTTTGCTTTGTTCACAGAGAGATATACTGGCAGCCAAGAGCAGTTGACACGCTAAAAAAAATCTGAAAAATATTTAGGTGCCTGTGACATGGAGGAGGCAGGGCTCATTCATTCATTCCAAATATTTATACTCCACCTTTTCCCAAATTGCTGGAGCAGCCAAGGCAGCTTCCAAATTTCAAAAAATCACAGTAGCAGCGGTACACAAATTTAAAAAACAGAAGTCAAAGAATAAGCAAAGTTATGAAAACAGAAACAAAACCAGCCAAGTGTTGGCTAAGGGCACAATCCTAACCCACTTTCCAGCACTGACAAAAGGACTATGCAGCAACAAGGTAAGGGAACAAACATCCTCTTATTTTGAGGAGGCCTCCATGTGGACAGTAGGTCTGGGCTAGAGGGTTGAGCCTCCAGTTGCCTGAAGATAACATCTGAAGGTTGCCAGTTCGAGGCCACCGGCACCATGAATGGCGAGACTTTGAAGCAGCTGACAAGCTGAGCCGAATTATTCTACCTGCTCTTTGGAAGGAGCCGCTTGTCAGCCTGTGTGGGAGGAGGCTAGAAAGTGATAACAGACCGCAAAAGTTCCATCTGAAATGTTGTGTGGTTCTTGAAAGATAGACCCTTTCTTTAATTGCAAAAATCCCTACGGGGATTTAAACAGCCTGCCTATGTAAACCGCCTTGAATTAAAGTCTGAGGAGAAATCTGATGACCAAGAAAGGCGGTATATAAATACCTGTGTTGTTGTTGTTATTATTATTGTTGTTGTTGTTGTTGTTCTACCCAACTGCAGGATGCAGCACACATCCCATTGACACAGCTATGCCAGTGCTGGAAAGTTGGTTAGGATTTGGGCCTTAGGTAGATATAGGGCAATGGCGTACTAGTATCATGTATACAAAGCAATTTGCAGAGGACCACCAGATATTTTCCACCTTCCTGTAAACACCTACTGTGGAAGAAGACTGCCATAACTTGTTCACCTGCAGTGCCCCATCCATCTTTTATCCATGCTGTTTGTGACCAAGATACATTTGGCTTTTGTTTGTATGTGGTGAGTTCATCTTGCCAAGTGTTTAGCAACTATTCAGTGCAGGTGCCACCAAAGTAGAATTGGACATGCCACTCTAAATGGCATTTGCAGGAAGATCTACACTTCTGCCCCCACCCCTGAGGGCTTGGAAGCCTTCTCAGATGTGATAGACCACACTATGCATTTATATCTTGAGTGCCACGCACCTGCAGAAACGTCACTGATGCAAGAAAACTCAGCACTCATGCAGCATGTCCCAGGAACCACCTGAGCTGCCGGGCCTGGTTAAATTTGTGGAATGTTTTAGAATTGAAAGGGATTTTGGAGGTCAACTGGTCCAACCCCGTGTTCAATACAGGTAACTGCTACCACAACTCTGACCCACTACTGTACAAGGCAGGCTGTTCAGTGCCAGACAGCTTGTACAGTTAGGGAATTATTGTAAACTTAATTGAAGAACTGGCTGGTTTGGAATCAGAAGCTGGAGTGCAGTCTGAACCAACAACAACTTTATAAAGATCTTTACAAAATGAATGGATGAGGAATGTGTCTAAAGGTGACTTTTTATGTTGGTGCACTAGTGCACAATCAGGAACATGGTTGTGCCAAAGGTACTTCAGGATACACCACACTCACCAGAAGAAGAACAACAAAAATGAGAGGTGTGACCTCGCCAAGAGCCTGGTGCACCGACACATCCCATCCCCAGCACGAGAAGTGCCTAAATGTGCCTTGTTGAACAGAGTTGCTACCTCATTTTCCCTAAAGCCCAAACTGAGAGCAAACTTGGGAGTTTCTATCCAGCAGAAACATCCAAAGAATGTCAATGAAAACAGAAAGAGTTTCAGTAAGACCAGTGACACCTCTCAGGGAAAACCCACTGAAAACATTATTACACTTTGTTAGCTAAGCTAAGCTGTGGGTGCCACCTGCCTTTCAGCAGTACAAGACATCCTGGGACTGGTCTAGACACTCTTTGTGTAGTACATACAATTGCGGTGGTGTAGCTGGAGGGGGACGGAGCACTCAGCCTGGCAGGGAGGTGGGTGAGCGACTCCTCCCTTTGGAGCCATTCCCGGTGGGGGTGGCAAACGGAACCATACGATAGCACAAGGCCCAGACATGCCTTCCCGCTGACGCCAGTGGTTGTTGGGAGGCCCGCCAGAGCAGGTAAATCCAGGGAGGACTTACGGGAGGAAGCGTGGATCAGTGTGGCCAAGGGGTGGGTGTGGGCAGATTGGGTGTGAGGGGTGCTGGATTGGCAGCACTGGTATGCACCAGACCCAAACTCACTACCAGGCCGGCCTGCCTGAGCAGGTCCAGGTTGATCTGTTGCAGCTGCTGGGGCTTACAAAAGACCACTTACTCCAGGAGATCTCCAGCAACCAGAAATCCCCCATGGGATACAGCTTAGTTCACATCAGCATCACATGAGGATTTAGATAGGATTGGGTTGCCCATCAGGTTTGTCTTTGCCATCGGGCATAATGTCCTGTCTGAGAGTCTTTGAAAGGGTATATGCAAAATAGACAACTTTAATTCTTCATGGTGCTGGCTCCAAGCTAGCAGATAGAAAGAATGCACAATAGAGTGTTTCCTTATCAGGAAACGGAGAAGGGTGGTGTTTGAGTGTTAGCATACTGGCTTTTCAAGTGCTGAGAAAAGACAAAAGATCAAGGTCAGCTGAAGCATCTTAAACTGCTCTTAATTGATTATAAAATTACACTAAAAGTGGCTCAAGTGACTAGTTGTCACCCATTTGGCTCTGAAACGTATCCTGCACTGGGGTGATGTTAGCATAAGATATAGCGACAAGCTACAGCATTGCATTTTGTTAAGGAATTCACAGCCCAATCCTAAACTGTGCTGGTGCAGAAGAATGCAGGGCCTGCACTGTATCCAATGTAGCTCAGGGGATGGCGGAAGGTCTCCTCAGGATATATTTCCCCTTCTCTTGAGTACAGTCCCAGCCATCCCTATAGGGCTTACCGGATCCATGCCAGTTATATTGCTGGTCCAAATCCAGGAAGTCCAGTAGAAGACTGCCCAGCCCAGAATATGGCATGAGAGGTGACAGGGTGGTCATGGGTGAATTGGGATCAGGAGGGATTGGTGGTACCAGGGCTTTTTTTCTAATGGAACGCGGGGGGGCGGAGTTCCGGCACCTTTTTGCAGGGGCCCCTCCCCTTCGGAGGCATTCCAGGAGGGGTGGAGCAAAATAGAGGCATTAGCTGAGTGGGTGCTTGAGGGTGCAGGGTGGGCGGGCACCTGGCCCCTGCCTGACTGCACAACGACCCCCTCCTGCCCCCATCTCCAAGCTCTGAGCCCAGCCTGCCTCCCCTCCCCCTGCGCTCTGCTTCCCAGCACAGCTTCCAAGCAGGTGGAGGGCGCGGGGGGACATGCGCCGACGCTGAGGAGGAGGACAGACAGCCAGCCAGGGAGACGGGCTGCGGCACCCACGGAACGCCCAGGTACTGGCTTGGCGGAGGAGGAGGGGAAGGAAGCTGGCTGGTGCAGCCCCCGTGCCAATCTGCAGCATGAGCCTAGGCATTTCTTCTCAGAAGTATGTCTCATTGTGCTCAATGGGGCTTGCTCCTGGGAAAGGGTGCATAGCCTTGCAGCCTGAGAGCCCAAGCATGTCTACTCAGAAGTAAGTTCCATTGTGTTCAATGGAAAGTGTCATAGCCTTGCAGCCTGAGTAGGCAGGCAGAGGAAGGGCTCTGTGGCTGCGGTCCTCTCCACACTTTCCTAGGAGGAAGCCCCACTGCCTCTAGTGGGACTGACTTCTGAGTAGACAGGCACAGGAGAGGCTCTGAGGCTGTAGTCCTGTCCACACTTTCCTGGGAGGAAGCCCCACTGCGTCTAATGGGACTGACTTCTGAGGAGACAGGCACAGGATTGGGCCCTGAGGCTGCCATCCTATCCACAGTAAGCCCCATTCACTAACGTGGACTTCTGAGTAGACATGCATAGGATTGGGCTCTTAGGCTGCAATCCTAGGCACTTTCCTGGGAGTAAGCTCCATTGACTAGAATGCGACTTACTTCAAAGTAGACATACCTAGGATTGGGCTCTTAATCCTGGCAGAGATATATATCTGCACCCGTTTTCACATGCTAAGGGCAGGTGAAAAGGGATTCTACGTTTGTACAACGTGCTGTCCAGCCTTGCCAGAGATCCTCCTCATCCTTCCCCCACAAGCATGCCCTCCGCCAGCCAGCGTTTGCAGCTCCTCTCCAGCAATGCACAGCAGCTGCTCAGGGCAGCAGAGAACATGCAATTGCATGCCAAGCGCCTTCCCAAAGACACAGAGTATTCTGATACCTGAATTAAACCATATTTAATTGCTTGTTTGCAAATGTAGCTGTTTCTATGTGCACCTAAGGACCCCTCTTGTGTAAGAATTCCTTTTTTGTTCTTACTCCCACAGTTGCTTAGAGTAATTTTACTACATGGAACTCATGTAAGTCATTTTTCGGAATCCATTCACTGCTTCCTCTCCTCTAAGTAGTGCCACACTACATACTACACGCTACAAGTGCACCTGTACAGTATTTTTCCCCATGTGTAGAAAAAATAGCTAGGGGGAAGGGGATGTAGAGATTGACAGCCCAATCCTATGCATGTCTACTCAGAAGTAAGTTCATCTTTAGGGGGAAGCACATAAAAAATATTTTATTTCTCCAATAAAAAATGGTTTATAAATAAATAAATAAATAAGTAAGTAAATAAGTAAATAAATAAATAAATAAAAGATTAACAAGTTGTGAGTTCCTGCACCTTTTTATTTACAAAAAAAGCACCGGGTGGTACTAGCACATGCCGCAACCCGTCCCTCTTCTGGTCCTGATCCACTGACATGAAGCAACGCAGACTTGTGCCAGTGATTGAGCTCACACTGGTTCAAGTTGTTCCACTGCAGCTGCTGGGCTTTCCCCAAGGCAAGGGGTAAATGTCCCCTTTCCCTGTGGAAACCTCCAGCACTTGTAATTCCCACACAGGATGTTGTGTAGCTCATACCAGGGCTGCTGCAGCGTTACATGGGGATTTGTGCTGGATTGGCCTGTAAATAGTAAGGAAATGCACAGATATGCTAAGGAGTATGATATTGTCAGATGAGCTTATGTTTTCTAAAACACACTTTAAATGGTCAGACTAGACATTATGGCAGATGTATGGCCCTTCTTAAACAGGAAAGCTGCTTCTAGAGCAGCAATGTGCATGTGAAATTGCCTTGAGTCTGAGGATGGATCCATCAAGCCACACCAGTGCTGGCCAACTTCAGCTAGTGAGTGGGGAGCCAGATGAAATGCCTTCCCTTATCTCCCTTATGCAGTATTGAAATCAGACATGCATGCTAGCTATAATCCCATGAGCACTATGGAGCAATGGTTCCCCAAGTCCTAGTTAGGAGGAGGGAACCATTTAAGTCTTTGCGGGGGTGTGGGGGATAGCAGCAACATGATCCCTACAACCACACTGCTGCTGGGGAAAGAGCATAAGAACAGCCCCACTGGATCAGGCCATAGGCCCATGTAGTCCAGCTTCCTGTATCTCACAGCGGCCCACCAAATGCCCCAGGGAGCACACCAGATAACAAGAGACCTGCAAGGCTTTCTGGGAATTGTAGTTAAGAACATAAGAACAGCCCCACTAGATTAGGCCATAGGCCCATCTAGTCCAGCTTCCTGTATCTCACAGCGGCCCACCAAATGCCCCAGGGAGCACACCAGATAACAAGAGACCTCATCCTGGTGCCCTCCCTTGCATCTGGCATTCTGACATAACCCGTTTCTAAAATCAGGAGGTTGCGCATACACATCATGGCTTGTACCCCATAATGGATTTTTCCTCCAGAAACTTGTCCAATCCCCTTTTAAAGGCGTCTAGGGTAGATGCCAGCACCACATCCTGTGGCAAGGAGTTCCACAGACCGACCACACGCTGAGTAAAGAAATATTTTCTTTTGTCTGTCCTAACCCGCCCAACACTCAGTTTTAGTGGATGTCCCCTGATTCTGGTATTATGTGAGAGTGTAAAGAGCATCTCCCTATCCACTCTGTCCATTCCCTGCATAATTTTGTATGTCTCAATCATGTCCCCCCTCAAGCGTCTCTTTTCTAGGCTGAAGAGGCCCAAACGCCGTAGCCTTTCCTCATAAGGAAGGTGCCCCAGCCCCGTAATCATCTTAGTCGCTCTCTTTTGCACCTTTTCCATTTCCAGGGTTTCTGACTTACCTGAAGCCTGTGCTGGCCTCTGGAGGATGGAGGAAGGAAGCCCTACAGATGCCTCTGCAGGACTGCACAAGCCTGAAAATGAGTTAAAATGGCGATCAGAAGTTTTGAAATTGGAAACCAGAAGTGACTTCTGATTGCCTTTTTTACTCATTTCTCGGATTTCAAACAGGAATCTTTCTCAACTCAACCTGAAGGTGCTAAAGATTTAACCTAAGATTCTCCACATGCCAATTACATGCTCCATTGAGCGATGCCTAGTCTCCTAATCAAAGTTATCAGAGAATCACCTTCCTTCTCCAGAATGTCCCTCCCAAGAAGCATGAAGTTGCATCATCCACTGAGGGGGCACCTGAAAGAGCCCTGATCTAAGTAGAAAAAAGTAGATGGCCATGTTTATCACCAGTTATTGTGTTCCTGTTGATTGACAGAGTGATAACCCATCCCCCAGAAGAGAATCCAAGAGCATTCAAGAGCACACACCAATATTTTATTCTAAGCCTGCCTAACAAGATACCTGCTATTTAAAAAATAAAAAACAAAAACCTGTTTGCTGATTCAGTGATTAAAAATGCAGAAAATACAGTGGATTTCACCTTGTTTTCTTGTTCTCCATGTTCTATGGCCAACCACACACCCCAGATCGTTTCTAAAGTATCCTGTATAATTCTTTGACAAATCCACTTTAGCCGTGGTAATGCCCTTCGTTTTGACTTCAAAACATTCACGGACTCTCATGGATTTGTACTATTTAACACCCAGATAAAGGTAAGCTGCCTTTTTTAATATCATTGGATTACATTTTCTTGTTACATGCTTTGATTCAATTGGATTTTTCAATTTGAGCACATCTATTCTAGTGGGGGGGGGGCGGGAAACAATAATGGGAGAATAACCATAGTTATTAGAAAGGTAAACAAGATCAAACAGAAACAAAGATAAACTTAAATTAGCTGACTAAATTACTCCTGCAAATACCATTATTGTTCCTCCTGCCTTCCTCTTCCAGTTTGCCTCTAGTTTTGACTTTCCTATTCTTTGACAAACATATTATTAAAAACTTCAAATGCCAGGCTGCAGAAGACCTCACAGTGTTTGCAGAGAGGTGGGGGGGGGGCAGGCTAAGTGATGCTCCACAAGGTGAAACATAAAGACAGAAGTTCAGGATGATTTGGTACACTCAGGGCTGACATCCCAATGGCAGCAATTGTAAACGTTTACAATTCTCTGGAGGGTTCTATGTACAAACAGGTGCACACATACATATTTTTCCATTATGACTGTACGTGTGTTCCTTTTAAAATGAACCAAAGAACTGAACCCTTCCAAAACTCAGTGCAGTATTGAGTATCGAGGTGCGCTGTATCCAAGTATAGGGGAAATGGGAGCACACCGGTTAGTCCTGCACCCCACACCAGTGCACTTAGCCATGTGCAATTGGTTACCAGAGACCTTTCTGCTACCTCGATATGGCATGATCACTGCCAGAGGACTCAGTCCTATTCAACTTTCCACTGCTGATGCAGCCAAATCTTCCCTTACCTCAAGGAGACCTCCATGAGTGTCCACCACCATCACTGCAGGATGCAGGTCATACTCTGTGGGATGGCTGCATCAGTGCTGGGAAGTTGGGTAGGATTGGGCAGCAGCTGACCTCCCCAGCCCCATGCCCGGGACAAAGGTCCATGATGGTACCCCCCCCCGCAGGCTATCACTGCCCCCGTGCAAAAATCTGCCCCCCCCCACTCACCTGAGGCTCACGGAGCCTCGCGCGACCCAAGAACATGTCAGGGAAACCTCTCTGAGATTCCCTGATGCTATAAACTGTGCTTCTGGAAAACCGGAAGCACAGTTTCCACCCCCATTGGGAGCCTCAAAGCGGCTTCTGTGGGGCCCTAGCACCTTGCACCTGGGGCTTTTGCCCCAACGGACCTTATGGTAGGTCTGCAACTGGGATTGGGACACCCCAAAATCTCTTTCTTAGATTACACTTTAGATTAAGCGGAGAAAACACCACTCAGCTCTCCAATCGTGCCTGCCCCTTGGGGTGAACAGTGTACCATTGATGCACCTGTCCTGCTGTCAAAGGGAAGTGAAAAGGAAAGACCACAGGACAGCTGCATGTTTAGTTAGCCTCCCTATGTCAGACATGTGAACTGGGATGACATAACTCTGCTCTGATGGAATCTTTTTTGCTGGAATAATATGAATATCACCACGACATTCCCCCCCCCTTTAATAGATATTACCTTGCCCTTGGAGAGCCAAAAGGGAAGATGTGCAGCCCTGGCTGTTTCATTTCCTGCTTTCAAGGATTGTTGCATTACTAAAACATTTTCATTACAGGAGAACTTGAAGCAATATGCAATGTTTGTCAGAGGATTACTGGCGGTCCCTGCAAACCGACTTTCTTTAAACAAATCCACTTACAGATATTTCACCGTATCCGATGGTCAGTTGCTTATGCAGATCAAAGGAGGTGCAACCATTGGATTTTTGTTCCTTGCTGTCACACTCCCGGACTACCCCTCCCCCCCCAAAAAATAACCTAAATAAAATTCTATTTTTGCATACTGTGGATTTTTTTTTTGTTGCTACCACTGTATACAAGTATAGACCAAAATGAATAAATTACTTTTTCTCCATCCAAAAGGAAAGGCTTTAGAGACTTCAGGGCAGTTCAGTCACCTGCAGCAGTGGCATAGCTAGTGGGGAGCGGGGGGCAGTTCGCCCCGGGTACCACCTTTGGGAGGGTGACACCACAAATGCCCCAACATCGCTAACATCGCGAAGCTTTGGAATAATGCCATCATGCTATATACTGTTGGATGTGGAATTTCCTGCGGAATGCAATGCATGAAACCAGAATGAAATATATCCTTTCCATCAAAAGTTACGGCCAAAAAATCGGAAACAAAAAAATGCATGGAACCCTAAGGAAAATGAAACTGAGACATATCACATGTTTACTCATGAGTAGGCAAACTCGCCATAGTTTATCAGAAAGGGCAGGCTGAGAGGAATCCAGTGACACCAGAATGGTTCCTATCCAATGAAAGCAGCCCCCAAAAACACCCAAAAAGGAAGTCCCTCCCTCCAAGCAGACGAATGCATTGAGCCCTATGGAAAGTGAAAGTAAGCCACACGGTCGCGTTTACTCGCGAGTAAGCAAACGTGCCTTGGTTCCTGGTCAAGTCAAGCACAGGGGAATGCAAGGATATCTGCATAGTCCCAATTTGATGAAAGTGGAGGTCAACAAATGCTCCAGAAGGCAACACCGCCCCAAAGAATAAAACAGAGGCTTTAGCTAGTAGGGTTCATTTTATTTGTTTTTAGACTTGTAAAGCCAGGTGGGTCCTGATAGTGCTATGCTTAAAATATAAGAATTTACACTGAACCGGGTACTAGGGAGGGCTGAAAATCTCACTGATATTTTTTTTTTTGGGGGGGGGTGTTTTTGCAGGCAGGCAACAGAGAAAATTCACTTGGTGAAACAGCATTAGCTTCTGCTAATTTAATTATCTGTTTTTCTTTAATTTAATTATTTATAATTATTTTATTTTGCTTGATGATGTCACTTCCAGCCATGACATCACTTCTGGTGGGTCCTGGACAGATTATCATTCTACGAAGTGGGTCCCAGTGTTAAAAGTTTGAGAACCACTGCTTTAACTAAAAACAGGCCAAAGGCAGCTAGCGTGCCTGTATAGGCACGCTAGCAATGATTGCCAGGCTGCTCCCCCTATCAGCCGGCAGCAGGGCTTTGCTGCCAGCTGATTGGCTGGCTGGCCTTGCGGGGCGGGACAACTGAGCCTGATCTAGCACGCAGGCGCTAGACTCGGCTCAGTTCCGTTCCTGGAAGCGACCGAGTAGGTCGCTTTTCCAGGAGCGGAGGAGAGGCTACCCCACGACAGGGCTTGGATCGTGGGGACCCGTGCTTGCAGGCTCCCGTCTGCAGCGGCAGCGGGTAGCCTCTCCAGGGGGGGTGAGCTGCGCACTCTGCAATCGCTGCGGGGCGCGGAGGACGCGGAGCCCCATGAGCGACCACAGCGGAGACAACCCGTTGCGCGCTCTGCCCAAGCGGCATTAGTGGGAGGTTGCCCGTTGCGCGCTCTGCCCGAGCGGCAACGTTAGAGGGTGCCCTGCTGCGCACCCTGCCTGTGGCGCTGCGGGGCGCAGCAGCTTTGCGCGCCCCGGGAGTGGCAGCTGTGAGTGCCTCCCAAGGGGCCCTTGCCTGCCTGGGGCACTCGGTTCAGGCTGCATTTTGGCGGCCATTGGGCGGGGCGTCTCATAGCTGGGCACCATTTTAGGCTCCTGCCTCATGGTGCGCCGCCATTTTACAAATTTAAAAATAGCCCGGCGGCCATTTTAGGAGCTTTGCATCCCAAGGGGCCTTTTCCTTTGCAGGGTTGGGGCAGTCTACCAGCAACCAACATGCAAGCACGGTGGGGCGAGACAAAGTGCTGCTGCGGCATCACTGCTGGGATCGTGCCCTTTCGTGGGCTACCATATTGTATACTGTCAAATTAGAACACAGGGGGTGGTGGGCCCCATTGGGGATGTTCAGTCACTGGGGGGTGGACAAGGGGATGAAAGTTCGGAGGTTGGGCGGCAAGGCCACAAAAAAAAAAAAAAATTGGTTCTAGTATGGCCCCCCCTCCCCTCCCTCCCTCCTTATCGGATGATGAGGAGTAAATGCCACAGTTGCAGGCCTTGGCTTGCTATGACGTGAGACAAAAAGAAAAGGCCCGTCGAAAGGCAAGGCAGGGGGAGGCTGAGGCTCGCCCGCATAGTCACACACCCGGCATGGACGCCGCAGGCTCCGCACGCCTTCTGGGCAGCGGAGGCATTTTAGGGTGGCCGCATGGCACGGGGGGGGGCCCATAAGGGCCCAGGGCCATTTTGTTACTAGGCAAGGGCCAGGCCTGGTTACTGCTGGACAGGGAGAACACCTGGGAATTCTGGGTGTTGTAGGCTTATACCACGGAGAACGCCTGGGAATTCTGGGTGTTGTAGGCTTATACCATGGAGAATGCCTGGGAATTCTGGGTGTTGTAGGCTTTTACCATGGAGAATGCCTGGGAATTCTGGGTGCTGTAGGCTTATACCACGGAGAACACCTGGGAATTCTGGGTGTTGTAGGCTTATACCATGGAGAATGCCTGGGAATTCTGGGTGTTGTAGGCTTATACCATGGAGAATGCCTGGGAATTCTGGGTGTTGTAGGCTTATTCCCCAGACTTTGAGATTACAGTTGCCAAGCATTTTAGGGTGATTAGTGGGAAACACAGGTGCTTATCCCCAATGCCCAGATTCAATACTTCTGATCTATTTCACCTCCTGCGTAGTCAAATGCTCATGCCCACCTGACTTGTGCAGGATGTCAGATTTACATTTCCTCAGGAAATGCCCTTGTTTTGAAGCCAGAAATGTCATTTTATTGCATTCGGAGGGAAAACTGTTAGGCCCTTTCCCTCTTTGCATTCTTTGTGTTAAAATAGGTTATGATAAAACTAGCTCAAAGATATAATAGCACAAATCCATAAACCCTCTGTTTATGCTCACAATGCAGAGTCTGTGTGGGAAGACAAGGAAGGCATTCCTTGGTCACCTAGCCGGGCTACACCAGATCAGCCCTGGTCTCCTTGGGGGCCTCCTTCCTTCTGGCAGGGGCCCAATTACCCCCAGTACCCCTGGGCCCTGGGTTGGACATATTCCTGTCCCAAATCTGGTCCCAGGGCCAGCAGGGCACCCCCCCAGTGTGGTCATTATCCTGCCACGACCGACACAGAGTTGGACCAGCAGGATGTGGACTGGGGGGAAGAGTCATTGGGATTGGTGGTGGAGAGGGAGAAGCCTACGGTTTCGTATGGCATCATCGCCATCCCTCTGGGCTCTCACCTCACCATGTCGGTCAAGGAGAAGATATGGCGGGGTGACTTTGCGGACATGTTCAGTCTCCTTCACATTGAGCCTGAGCCTACCCCCAAAGTGGGAGACCCTGTGCGTGACGAGGAAACCGTCAGGCAGAGGAAGATAGACAAGAATTGGACCCATTGGCTGAATGGGTTCATTGTCTATGCTGGGGTCACTGTCCAGTTGCACCCCAAAAAGGCGGGGAAACTATTCAAATACCTGGACATTATTCATCGTGCTTTGCGTGATCATGCTGGTGCGGCTTGGATGGCTTATGACCGTCAATTTCGCATCAGAACCGTGCAGGACCCATCTTTGGACTGGACTATACCCCAGTGGGAACTCTGGGTGCAGTTAGTCCTGCTGGCTAGGGCAACGTTGGGGGATAGGGCGGATAGCGGGCATTTGATTGGTCGTTCCAGACCCGAGCAGCCTGCGGCACCTGAGGGTGTGCAGGGGGGTCAAACCCCTTGCGCTTGCTTCCAATTTAATGCCACGGGCAAATGCAAAAGGCCGGGATGTTTGTTTTCCCATGGCTGCCCCATGTGTGGGGCTGGGCATCCCGTGGCAAAATGTCTACGGATCAGTGGACCACGGCAAGGTTTCTGCCCCTTCCGTGGGAAAAAAAAAAAAAGCCGGGTGTTGGCAAAGGGCCCGACGCCAATTGAGATTCCCTTCTTGGTTTACGGGCTGCAATTCTATACAGATCGTTCTGCAGCCAGAGTATTGTTTGAGGGTTTTCAGCTTGGTTTCAAGATCCTAGCCCCGCCCCAGTTAGCCCCACGTTCGCTCGCAACCTCCGGTCCGTGACCGACATGGAGGAGGTGGTGCGAGGTAAAAATAGCCAAGGAGTTAGAAGCAGGTAGAGTAGCTGGACCGTTTGCGGTTACTCCGTGGAGGAACTGCAGGTATCCCCCCTGGGTGTGGTGCCTAAAAAAGCCCAGGGCCAATTTAGACTGATTCACCACCTGTCCTTTCCGGTGTTCAGTCAGATACACTTCTTTAGACGAGGCAGTTGCCTGCCTCAAGAAGTGTGGCCCTGGGGCCTTGATGGCCAAGGCAGATATTCAGTCTGCCTTTTGATTGCTTCTAGTGCACCCCCAGGATTTCTGCCAGACAATAGGGCGTTGCCAATGGGGTGTTCAATTTCCTGTTCGGTTTTTGAGGCGTCCAGTACATTTTGGAATGGACTGTGCGTTTCAGAACTGTGTTACGATCCACTGCCCACTACCTTTTATGGGACCATCTGGGTCTGGCGTCTGTGCTCGGCTCCTGGGTGACTTTACAGCGCTGTGTGAGCAGCTGGGGGTCCCCCTGGCACACGAGAAGACAGAGGGCCCCCCCCCTTGGCAAGCTCACCTTTTAGGTATCGAGTTGGACTCGGTTACACAGACCAACCGCCTGCCAAGGGACAAATTAGATAATCTGATAGGGATGTTGACTAGCGCCCTGGGGTCCCAGGTTATGAATCTGGTTGGAGTCTTTGTCAAACAGTGTCTTGCTATCACCACTGTTTGTCAGCCAGACATGAGCCTGGGCTTGAAAATAGCATAGCCGACGCTCTCTCTCAATTTCAGGGGGAACGCTTTCGGCTGCTGGCCCTGAGGCCAGGCTGTATCCAGATCCCAGGCCCCCACGGCTGCTTTGGTTAGGTCACGGTTTGCCCCCACTGACAGAGTCCTTCAGTGGGGGGACTGTGTGTCATGGTCTGGGAGTTTATCCCTCCATAACATACCAGTTAGGGCGTGGGCAGTGGATTCAGTTGTAACAGTCTCCGAGCCGGTGTCTTTGTCCAGTATCTGTCAGGGAACAGTGCTGCTTAATGGCTCCTGCAGGAGTGGGCCCGCTATTCCGCCACGAGGATAGTCCCCCCCTTCCCCTTTACAGTTTCGGGCCATTTTTTAAAAGAGCGCGGTCTCAATTAGGCCTGAGGCCTGAATTGTTTGGGCTGCATTCGTTTAGGATTGGGGCAGCATCCATAGCGGCCAGCATTGGTTTCTCCCCCCAGGGCATCAGGCGCATCGGTAGATGGCGCTCTGGTGCCTTTAAATACTACGTGCGTAAAGGTGCCGCCAGGGCTCCGTGTGCAATGCCAGTGGGCGCAATGTGTGCACTGCCAGGTTGGCACGATGTGTCAGAGCCATGTAGGCCCTGTTGGCAGCGCTCAGTGAGCATGTGCCACGCCAGTGTTGGCGAGATGTGTCAGAGCCGAGTAGGCTCTGTTGGCAGCGCTCAGAGGGCGTGTGCCGCGCCAGTGTTGGCGAGATGTGTCAGAGCCACGTAGGCTCTGTTGGCAGTGCTTGGAGGGCGTTTGCCGCACCAGTGTCGGTGTGATGGGTAGGTGGGGTGTCCTAGTAAGGCAGACCAGGTCACTGACCGTGACTGGCCATGGGAGTGAGTATTAGAGCGGAGGAAGGATTCCTCCTTTCTCTTGGCCTGTCCAGTGAGCTTATCTCACGATGTGCTTCTTTTTCCCACAGGTCCGCGAAGGAGCTGCCCAGCCAAGGTCTTGATCTGCGGACACTCCATAGTTTTTTGGGCTCTGAAGCATGCCATGTCATCCAGTTTCGGCTCTCAGCTGGCGCTGGGTGATGTTGCGCACATTGACTGGTTGGCCAAGAGGGGTATGTGCTGGGGCCAATTTTTCCTGGCCGTTTTGGAGTACATTGCTGTCAACCCCCTGCTGCAGGTAATCGTGGTACACCTGGGCGAAAATGACCTGGGTCAGAGGATGTCCATGTCCTTGAGGCTCCAGGCCCGCAAGGATTTTAACTCATTAGTCCGTCAGTTTCCCGGGATCACTATCCTGTGGTCTGACATGCTGCCTAGGCGAGTTTGGCGGTGGGCGAGTAGTGTTAAAAGAATCGAGGTAGCACGCAAAAGGGTCAACGCTTACCTGGGCAGGGTCGTCACGGAGCTTGGTGGAGCGGCTATCCATCATCCCAGTATTGGTTTTGAGGAGCCTGCTCTTTATCGTGGCGATGGTGTTCACCTTTCTCCTATGGGTTATGGGCGCTTTCTTTCAGAGTTGCAACAAGGCTTGAACCTCTTTTTGGGTGCAGGGAAGGCCAAGCGCTAGGCTGACCTCCCCTTGTGGCGGTAGAAGTGCGGGGTGGGTAGACAGAAGACCTTCTCCGGCGTCCAATCTAAGCCAGCAAGGGCAGGGGTGAACCAGAACCACTCTTTGGATGCTTGACCGGCTCGGGGAGGCAGGCTGGCTAGCCCCTGGTCTGAACTTTGGGGCCTTGCAGGGGTGACCTGAAGGCAGAGTAGTTTGGCTGGCTTACCCTCTTTGGACGACAGTGAAAGGCGGGCTTAATAACAATTGAGCTACGCCTGGAGTTGGGTGGACGCCCTATGAGACTGGGGGACATAGACGGCTAGGCCGTTTCCCCCATTTAGAACCCCGCACTTAGTTTGGGTATTGTTTCCTATTTGGCCTTGTTGCACTTGTTGTAAGTTAATAAAGTGGCCCATTTAATCCCATACTTGTTGTCGGCTGTATTTATTGGGGAATGCATGGTAATGAGACATCCGGGGGGGGGGGTGACACCCTAGTGACCAAAACACTGGAAATCATTGCTTTTAGGAATAATACCTTCATGTTATATACCATTTGATGCAGAATTTCATCCATTGCTTATGGGTAAATATTCACTGCATTTATTTTCTGGTCATTATTATTATTAATTTCATGTCATGACTTTTACTATCTCTCAGTCTCACCTACCTCACAGGGTTGTTGTGAGGACAAAATAAGGGGAGGAACCATGTACAACATCCTGAGCTGCTTAGAGGAAGAGTGGTATAAAAATGTGAATTAATTAATTAATAATAAATTAAATAATTAATAATATAATTAATAATTAAATAATTAATTATGCCATATGGGGTGACAATAATTTATGGGCCCTGGGTGTCAAATGACCTAGCTACGCCATTATGATATGATTGATATGAATTTGGGTGCCGATTCCAAAAATGGCATCTGTTTTGCCCTATCACATCTAGTTTTGGAGATATAGTATAGCCTCATTAGTGAATGGTTCAAGCAGCTTCCGCATGAAGAAGCCATGGTGTAAGCTTCCTCATGAGGACGCTGCTTGAACCATTCACTTAAGAGGCTATGTCATGTCTCCAAAACCAGACGTGATAGGGCAAAACGGATGCCATTTTTTGAATCGGCACCCAAATTCATATTAATCATATCATAATTCATATCATATCATAAAATTTGGGAAATTTTTGGAATCAGCACCCCAAATGTACCCAGGAATTGGTGTAACGTTTAAGGAAGCAAAATGTGTGTTGGCCTGTGTTATCGTTGTTAAAAACATATACATTGTAGCCTGTTAAAAGTGCAGATCTGTAACATTTACCCAAATGCAGTTACATACCATGGTAGCATTAAAACCATGCATTAAATACTTATTAAAAATAAAATACACATTGAAATGAATGGGGACCCGCCTGAAACTGACTTGTGACACACCTAGTGGGTCCAGACCCACAGTCTGAGAAACATTGACCTACCATATCCAGTAGCATAGCTAGAGGAGGGGGCAAAATAGTAAGTACTGTAGGTGTTGCAACGCACCATTTAAGTGGCCTCTCCCACTTGCCGTCAGAGTCATTCCAGGTAGCAATGGCAACATGGAGGAGATGCCTTTTGGGTCAGCGAGCACCTGCATGGTGCCATCACAACCCATAATTGCTCTGAGAGTTAGTGGGTGGGGCCACTTAAATGGCGCATTTTGATGCCTGCAGTGCTTACCATTTTTTCTCCTCCCCCACCCCACTAAGCTACTGACAGTATCTAATGCTGTCAGTATTAGATAATCTTTAAAATCATAATCTTTTATGGTTACCACATCATATTTTTCTAGTAGGCCTTAAAAGTTTCACTCTCTGTAAATATGATGGCTTGGATCCTGACCAGTTGTGCTCTCACAATCAGTTTTTCCACAAGCAGAAGCAACACTCTCATTCCATTTACAAAAGAACCTTCCAACCACAAAAAGCTACTCCAGCAATATTTATGGCCCAAACAGACTGCAGAGTCCTTTCTATGTAGATGCCATTCAGCAGAGTGTGCTCCAGGAGGATCAAAAAATCATCTGAACCATAGTGCTGATTTCAAAGTGTCTCCTTTCTATTGAACCTTACACAGAGGTTATCCTTAAGGAAAATAGAAGGGGGAAAGAAGAAAGCAAGGGAGCTCAACCACCACATTTCAACCCAGCATTCCATACAAGGTACCACTTGATCTATGCTGCTTATTGTTAGGTACCAAGGTACTAATCAAAGTTGAAATCTACACCAATTTACATTAGCTATGAAGCTGGATCAGCAATCTCATAGGGCTTGGAGTATTAGAGTGGGATCTAGACCAGTGATTCTAAAACTCCCCAAGAGCTTTACTCGCCGGGTGAGTCTTTGCGGGGGCAGCGAAGCAATCCCCAGTATCACATCCCTGTGGGGGAAGGAGGGGTATTTTTAAACTAAACATACATGCTCTCAGGGTCTGACGGGGTGTGGAGAGCACTGCAAAGTGCTTGCAGGTCTTCCAGCGGCTTCTAAATAGTGAAAGTTGCAAGTTCGACAAAACCAGAAATTCCACTTCCGGTTTTATCCTGCTTGCAACTTTCACTATTTAGAAGCCTTGGGGAGTACTGCAAGCGCTCTGTGAGGCTCCCCCCCCCCACACACACACACACCTGGACCCTGAGAGCACATTAGTTAAAAAATAGCCCCCCTTCAGGGGCGCAATCCTGGGGATCGCTTCACTGCTTTCCTCCTGCCCCCAACCCCTTAAAGGGAACAGGGCATTGTTACATGAGTTGGTGAGTTTGTGTACCACTGATCTAGACATATCAAAATCAATGAAAGTTTTCCTACCATTTGTTTTGAACCAATCCTATTGACTTTAATACAACTATTCAGGGCAGGATGGGACTTAAATGATTCTCAGGGAAAGGAAAGAGCAAGCGTCCCAGGAGAAGGCAGCTTGACTGAGCATAGTTATGCTTCATGATTAGCATCTTTGCACCCCTTCATACTCTCTGCTTTCCCTTTACTGGACCAGCAGCTAGGTGGTGGGGAGACCTTGGTAGTTTGTATCTGCTGCCACCATCTCAAGCTACAGAAACCAGGCAAATGGTGGGGCATATAGTTTAAAAAAAAAAAAAAATTCCCTGGAGGACAGTGAACCCTAGAGGGTTTCTTAGTAAAAATCAATCCCACAGTAGCATCTTCAGGGGAATAAGATGTGACAATCCACTGAATTACCTGTGAACAAAGACTAGGCAAACAAAGGGTTAAAATGTAGTCTATTTTTCACAAAATCTCAGGATTTAATTAATGTCTCCTGAAGCAATAATAGATTAACTGCCCAATTCTATCCCCACCATTGGTGCTGATGTAGGTGGGCTGACAAAGCGCACACTGCACCCAATGGTGGGGCGGGGGCAATCAGACAATCTGCCAGAAGTAAGTCTCCCCTCAGCCATGAAGCTTCCTGGGTGACCTTGGGCCAGTCACTTTCTCTCAGCCTCACCTACCTCACAGGGTTGTTGTGAGGACAAAAAAAGGGGAGCAGCTATGTACACTGCCCTGAGCTCTTTGAAGGAAGGGCAGTATAAAAATGTGAAAAATAAATAAAATAAGTAAAAATATTTTCTACTAACTTCTATATAGACCTCCTGGTGGCCTTTGGGTCTACATCAGGGGCGCTCACACTTTTTTGGCTCGAGAGCTACTTTGAAAACCCAGCAAGGCCCGGAGATCTACCAGAGTTTTTTTTACAATGTTCGCGCCATCATAACATATAACATTTATGTGTACAATGTACGTTGGTGTACCTTGAGCCCCACTGAGTATAACAGGACTTACTCCTGAGTAGACATGCCTAGGATTAGGCTGTGAGGTTGCAATCCTAGCCACACTTACCTGTACCATTGAGTACAATGGGCCTTACTCCCAGTGTTTCCTCCCAGAGGCACCTGAAGGGGGGGGTCGGCACTCCGCAATCTACTCATTTTGCCTCACGATCTACCAGTAGATCGCGATCCACCTATTGAGCACCCCTGGTCTACATCATCTAGCTGGTGTAAGTCCAAGCAGTGCAAAAGGGTAGTACAGGGTCACAAAGAGGGGATAGGATCCTGGCACAAGTTGCTGCCACCAGGATCCTCCCTCTTTCCCCTGAACCTCCCCCTACCCTCCCTCCCTCCACCCTGAAACTCTCCTCTCCTCCTCCTCACCCATGCCATGGCCCTACCACCAACTAACCAGGAGTAGCAGTGCCTCCACAAGCCACTGCTCTTTGTTGCACATGACTGCCTATTTGCTGCAGTGGCCTGGAAGTGCATGACAGCAGCCTGACTTTCACACCTTGTGCTGAAGGGCTTTGTGCTGCTGGAATGCTAGTTCCAGCAGCACAAGACCCAGATCAAATTGGGTTCTGAGAATATAAGTCAAGCGTGACTCATAAGATGGCATTTTATCCAAATCTGTTCATATAACTTGGGCAGGAGGTCTGGTCTAGAGGGTAGAGCCTCCATTTGCCTGAAGATTAACATCCACAAGGTCGCCAGTTCGAGGCCACCAGCACCGTGCGACCTTGAAGCAGCTGGCAAGCTGCAGCTGAGCTGTTCCATCTGCTCGGAGCATGGGAGAATGGAGGCCAGAATGTTAAACCAGATCGGAGTGTAACATCTTGAATGTGGTGGTTCTTGAAAGAGAGAACCTTCTTTCAATTTGTAAAAATCCCTGCGTGGATTTAATAAGCCTGCCTGTGTAAACCGCCTTGAATAAAGTCTTGAATAAAGACCAAGAAAGGCGGTATATAAATACTGTATATTATTATTATATATTATAACTTCATCTCAAACATGGCTGAGGACTTCGTTCAATTGAATTTACCCCAACTGAACCTCAATGAGTAGCCAGTTACTGCAAATGTAATTGACTACATTTAGATTTAGATAGTAACAGCATCCCTTTCACTACTTGATTCCCATTCAGCTGAGATCACACAGGAGACTGTTACATCTCAACACTAGTTGAGACATCTCCTGTGCACTAGCCTGGGCAAAGAATTCTAATATGTTGTGGTTGGGAATCAACTTGTGGCTCTGGCTGCAAGCTCGGAGGTTGGGCCACAGTGCAATCCAATGGCTGTGGCCACAGCATGGCCATCTTGTCCTGACAATAATAATAATAATAATAATAATAATAATAATAATAATAATAATAATAATAATAATAGGTATTTATATACTGCCTTTCTTGGTCTTTATTCAAGACTTTATTCAAGGCGGTTTACATAGGCAGGCTTTATTAAATCCCTTATTAAATAGGGATTTTTACAATTTCAAAGAAGGTTCTTTATTTCAAGAACGACTACATTCAAGGTGTTTCATTCCGATCTGGCTTCACATAATATCAGTCAACCTGGCCATCTGGAAAGGCTGACATCCTGAGATACATGCTCAGATAGAGGAAGAGGAACTGGTTGCTAAAGAACCTCGTTGCCTCCTAATCTGAGATCTCAGGTGTTGGGGGAGACGCCACACTGAAAGAGAAACTACTGCCCTCCCTCTCAACTGGCTTTGTTGTTTGCTTTCAGTAATATCACATGGCCAAATTGGATTGGCTAAGTAGTCTTGGGTCATCCTCCTATTCACTATGTTAATCCTTGATTGTTATAATCCTTGTTATAGTCCTGCAATACACCTTAGAAGTAAAGGTTCTCCAATGGTTCCAATAGTTCTCAGAGTCAGATACTATGATGGAAGTGAGAAAGAAAGCTCTCGTGGCTACAGTGGCACATAGCCTGCCCACAGTTGCCTATCCCTACCCAAGTATTTATTTCCTCTTCTTGAAAGAGAGTCCTGAAGCACAATGATTTCACTCGTTTTGTATATGGTGAGCCAACTATTCATCCTGGCAATAATGACCCAATCAAAAAAGTATTTCTGACAATGGTATGACAGCACCACACCCATGAAACAATTGCATTGTTAGGGTAATGAGCACATTGCTCAAGGAAAGAAAAGTCGTCAATTGTTTGAGAGTGAATTATTCGAAACAGATTATGATTAACTGCTGCCCACATTGGTTTGAAAGCCACTATCTGAAACTATTATGCATTATTCTAACAAATTTAGTTGCTAGTTTCATTCCTTTTTCTTTTCGAACACCTATGCAATCTGCAGGCCTGGAAGAGTCTGTTGGCTGGAATAAAAAATGGTGGACAATAGATGTTAATTCAAAACTGCCATTGAATTGTTAATTCAAACATCATACTAGATCAGGGGTCTCCAAATCCCAGCCCCATGGACCAGATGCCTCTATCCGGCCTGCAGTCAGCCTCTGATCCCCTGAGAGCCTCTTGCCCAGTTGATCAAACACAACCAGAGTTGTGCTTGTTGGGTGGGGGGATGGGGGTCCATTTAAGTGTGTGCACTTTATTTCTTGGGCTGTGTTGGTGCTTGAAGAAATCCTGGACATTTGAGCCCATTCATTCATTCATTTCAGTCATTCATCTAAGTTCCATCTCTAATGTATTTCTTTAAATTGTATATTTAATTTCTTCTTCTGGCCCTCGACACCATGCCAGATATTTGATCTGGCCCTTTGGCCAAAAAGTTTAGAGACCCCTGAACTAAATGTTTGACACAATTGCCAAAGTGATAACAAATCATAATATGAAGGCAACCAAAATTATCAGGGAACTGGTGCACCTTCCTTATGAGAAAAGGCTACAACATTTGGGACTTTTAGCTAGGAAAAAAGGAAAATTACAGGGGTGGGACATGATTGGCATTTATAAAATTATGCATGTGCAGAGAGAGAGAGAGAGAAAAGTTTTTCTTCTTCTCTCATAATACTGGATAACAAGGGGTCATCCAACAAAATGGATGGGTAGAACACTTAGGGTAGAGAAAAGGAGGTACTTCTTCATACATAGTTTATGGAAATCTTTGCCACTAGACGTGATGGTTGCCACTAGCTTGGATGGCTTTAAAACAGGACTGGACAACATCACAGTGGACTAGTCTGTCCATGGCTACCAGTTCATGATGGCTGTGTTTTACCACTAGATCCAGTAGCAGTATACTTCTGACTACCAGTTGCAGGGGAGCAATTGTCTTCCTCACTTGGTTGTGGATGGGCTTGCTTACTTTTTTGGTGCATGAAAGACCTCACGAGGCCATCATTCAGACTGGGTGAGCAGCAGGGAAGTTCTAGCCCGGAGGCAGGGGAGGGTTAATGTTTTGCTTTTGCATCGAGCAGGAGGCATGGGGGAGGCAGGAGCAGGCTCTCTTTTGCATTTCTGAAGGAACCAATGATCATTGGATGAAGGATGGGAGGTCTTATTTTTTTCTTTGAATGAGGCAGGGCAAAAGGTGGAGCCCAAGGGGTTCTTGCCTTGGAGTTGGCTGAAGAAACCCAGGGAAGGGGAAGCAGTTTGTAGCAGTCATGCTTTCCAACCTCATGGCTCCTCATGTTACTTGGGAAAAGGAAGTGTCATTGAATGACCTGTGCAAATGGAACTACTTCTGAGTAGAGCTGCAAAGGATTGGGTCATATTAGTAAGCCT
The DNA here is from genome assembly GCF_035046505.1 of Tiliqua scincoides. Classification (NCBI taxonomy): domain Eukaryota; kingdom Metazoa; phylum Chordata; class Lepidosauria; order Squamata; family Scincidae; genus Tiliqua; species Tiliqua scincoides. The sequence goes on from NC_089826.1 coordinate 25,748,853, forward strand.
CCCAGCTGCTGCCCATGACCCTCTTCCCTCTTGCCACTTCTGTCCCCACTCTCACAAAGTATGTCCCACCCCCTTCCACCTTATTTACAGATGGGATGGGGACAGATGGGAATGTTTAAAAAGGACTTACACACACACATAACACCAGCAGCAGCCTCATTTTTTCCATGGAGGCTCAGTTGGCTTTTTAAAGGGGAAAGACTTGAGACGCAAGTCTTTTCACATGGCAAAACTGCTCTGGGTGACTCAGAAATCAGTTAGGATTAGTTTTTGACTCAAGTCGTGTGGAGTGGAGATTCATCACTCAACTCAAGTCAAGCCACACTGGACTTGCCCATCCCTGGTCTTTGGCCTGAGCGAGGAGAGCTTCTCTTATATTCTTAGATAAGGCTGGGGGTAGCTCTGCAGGAAGTTCCACAGGTTTCTCATCCTCTTTTAATTTCATTGGCGTTTACCCCCAAACACTGTCTTGTCAGCTCCCCCAAATGGTACACAAGCACATTCTCTGTACATCTTTCTAGGCTGACAAAGAGAACATAACCCCAGTTTTCTCACTTGTCATGAACTATCGTACAATGGGCAAGATTAGTGTGTTAACTGAAAACTCCAACAAGGCAGCGGTATGAATTTGCCCAAGAACAAATTTCTTAACGTTTGGGAGCCTAAATACATGATTCTCACGGCTGTGAAAACTAATTAATGCTATTGGGAAGGAACACTCCTGGGTTAGTTGGTTGAAAACTACATCTGAAAAATGTCAGAAAGAGATACGAGTGAGCAGGAGGGCAAAGTATATCAAGGAAAATTCTTCTGTCAGACTAAGGACCCAATCCTATCCAACTTTCCAGCACCAATGCAGTTGTGCCAACAGGGCGTGCACTTCATCCTGCTGTGGGGTGGCAGTCATGGAGGCCTCCTCAATGTAAGCAAATATTTGTTGCCTTACCTTAGGGCTGCATTGCAGCTGCATCAAACTGGGAAGTTGGATAGAATTGAGCCCTGTGACTGCAATCCCATCCTCTTTTACCTGTGAGTAAGATCTGTGAGTCTTACCTGTCCTCTCTTACCTGTGAGTAAGGCTTACCTGTGAGCCTTTGACTATTACGAGGCTTACTTTTGAATAGATATGCATAGGATTGAGCGGTAAACATCATTTATGTGGCATTGATAGATAAAAATCAACATATATTAGGTATAGCAATGCTAATTTTCTATCAATCATTCTTACACACCCATAAGAAAATTATATGATTCATATAATTCATAGACAAACAAGATATAATTGGGCTAGTAGATCTTCTTTTCCAGTTTCATTGAAATGAATGGTACAAGTGAAGGCAAGTGTCACTTCTCTTTTGTAAAAGGCTCGCTCGACTTCTCAGAAGGATGATAAATATTAGTGCTATGAAGGGGTTAAATCACTAAGCCAGATCATATTATGTATATACCTATAGCAAAGGCTATAGAATTCTCCCTCTTTAACCCACATCACATTCTGCGATAGTATTTTCTCCCCTGCTTGTGTGACCGCCTCAGCCCCGTTTGCTGTACCCAGAAAGGACAAAGTAAATAAAGGTCAGGATAGATGTCAACCTAAGCAATTACTAAGAAGAGAACTTGGACATGACCCTGAGATGAGAAACAGTGACCTATCACCGTGGCAAGGGAAAAGCTACAGGGGTGGGGGCTTTATATCCAATGCAAACTACTGCTGCTGATCAAAATGGGGTTCTTCCTAATTTGCATTTTAATACTTCCCACCCCATTTAGCATTGACTTTTCCTTCTCATCTTCTTTCCTAGACAGGCCATAAATAGATAGTTGGGATACAAGGGGGGATAAACAAGCCAAGAATGTTACAGCCCAAAGACTAATAGCTCTCACACAAAGTAAGACCAAAAGCAGTCTCACCTTTATATAAATTGTAATGAAAGAAAATGTAATTATATTTAAAAGGTGGAATACATTTAAATTATAATAGGGAATTAAAATAGGGAACGATGTTATGCTAAGTTCAACCCTTGGCCAATCCAGCCCATTGTATCTGTATCCAGCTGGTTGGTCACAAGTAGGCAAGTGCATTCATTTTGTATCAAATTCTGTTTGTTCCCAAATGAATGGAACACAGAATGATTCAAATGAAGGGCAATAGATGGAGGGGGAGGTTTGTTTTTCGAGTCACTATTCCTTGTTATTCATTTTCATTTTTTTTAATGGAAAGAAAACATTTCTCTTACTTGTAAGAAGTAGCTCCCAGACAGAATTCTGCCATTCAGCTGTCTTCTTGTGACAGTCATTTTTTAATGCAAGTTCCCCAGAATGATGCTGCGTTATGGGACATATAGGTTTTAAAAAATGGGTGTTCCAATAAGGTGATTGCATGGTGAACCTCCAGCTAGGAGATGCTTACAAGTGAGACAAATACTTCCTTCCATGTTTACAAAAACAGAGAGCGAGATTAATGAAAAACGTAAACATGAATGTAAATTTTGAAAAATGATATTATTCCCCTGTACGTGCTTAGTCATGAGCCACAATTGGGCCAACTCCAAACATAAGTTGGCTCTAATCAGCAGCCAACACTACTCTGTAGTATTGTGTGTGACAGTAATAGGAGAAACAGAGGTGGATAGACAAACACAGAGCAAGAAAAACAGAGAAGGGTGTGTGTGCAATTAACGTCCCACAGTGGCCAGTGAAGCAGTTCACCAACCTGCACTACAAAGGGTGTGTTTGTGTGTGTAAAAAACAATCACGACCAGAAATGGTAGAGAGGTTATGCTTGACCTTCTGGTTTTGTGACATGCCAGAAATTGCTTAAAAAAAAGTAGGATGCCAAGTACATGGTAGGCCATAATACATGCCTGATGGCTACCTCTGGTTTGGAAAAGTGGTCTTCAAATTGACCTGTGGCATGACTGAGTCATACCAAATTATACAGGGGATGGATAGATTGGACAGAGAGATATTCTTTTCTCTCTCACACAACACCAGAACAAGGTGGCATCCACTAAAATTGAGTGTTGGGAGAGTTAGGACAGACAAAAGAACATACTTCTTTACCCAGTGTGTAATTAGTTTGTGGAACTCCTTGCCACAGGATGTGGCAAAAGATGGATCTAATCCTTTAAAAGGGGACTGGAGGAAAAGTGATTGCCCAGCATGGGTTTGTAGAAAGACCGGCTTGCAAAACCTGGAGACTGTGGTGCAGAATGATAAGACTTTGCCCATGCTGTGCCCTGAAGGCTTGCACTTGTGTGCCACATCCAGCCCATGGGCTAGGGTTAGAAGGCCCCTGGTTTGGAGGATCAGAATAGATTGGTGATATTAATAGACATTTGGGTTAGTTGTGATTTACTTTTTCCAACTGGGCATGTTACATTCATCATATAAAAGCATTAAAAAAGTCCTGCTGGACCAGGTCAAAGGCCCATTTAATCCAGCATCCAGTCTCTCACAATGACCCACCAGCAGCCTCTGGAAGTGCCATAAGTGGAAATAAAGGTATACTTCTATCCCACCTTGCAACCAGCATTCAGAGTCATACTACTGCGGATCTCAGAAGTAGTGCATAGCCATCAGGACCAGTAGCCACTGGTAGACTTGCCCTTCATTAATTTGTCCAATTCTCTTTTAAAGCCATCCAGTCTAGTAGCTATCACCACATCAAGGACCAATCAGCAAACAATTGGAGATTGTTATTAGAGATGGGCAGCCTTCCGTGATTTGAAAATAGGCCAAGTTACTTTGAACACAATCAGAAATAGCCAGGCATATATTCTGAATCAATATGTTTCCTTCCATCCATTTACGCTTCGATTCCCAAATCCCTCTCCCTGTCCGGTTCAACAAAATTTACCTATTCAGAGCAGCAATTCAGCAATGGCATTAGTTAGCATCCTTCAGTCTCAGAAGACTATGGTATCGCACTCTGAATAGTGGTTCTGGAACAGAGTGTCCTCTCCAGTGCGCGAAGCCTGGGTAAAGTAGGTATGGAGGATAAACTGTTACCCATGCAGCAAATCCCCCCTCTCCACGTTGCTGAAATGGTCCAATGGAAAGGCAGAAGCCAATATGGTTGGTTCCAGCGGCATCACAGGAGTTGCCAGAATGTGACTGTGTTCAGCCATGAACTGCCTCAGGGACTCCGGCTCCGGATTTTGCCTCGAGGTTGACTCCTGAAGCCTTTTCCATAACTGGATGTAGCCACAAGGCAGTGGAGGTTTGGGATTTTCCTTCTCTCAGATGAGCTGCCTTCCCAGGCTAAGGAGTCCCATCTACCTGGTGGCTGTTTAGTCGCCTCTTACGACAAGTACAGCCAAACTGAAGGCCTATTCTTATCCCCAGCCCCCAGGGGATGAGCAATGGCATTAGCCTTTGAAAAAATGCATATTCTGAGGGCCACCAGGATTTTTCTTCTTGATGTTTGCAATGAGGAGCACTGGAGTGGGACAGGGAAAAAGTTCAGACCTTCATCCTTCCTTCTTACCATGGCTAGAGCACCACCACTTCTGCAGCTGTTGCTGTCTTGGACTAGTAAGTTTGTTGAAAGAAATGGGGGGGGGGGAATTGGGGGAATCAAGGGGGTGTTTGGGTGGGTAGAAGGAAGAGGTTTTGGAAGATGAGGGATAAGTCAGGAATTCTTTTGGGGGATGGATTTTAATCTGACCTGAAGAAGAATTTTGGTGCTTGCAATATTCAGTCTTTTTAAGGCAATCATTGCAAACATTCACTTCTGGGCCCAGTGAATTTTCCCAGCACCCCTAAGTAGCCATCACTGAGCATTCTGCTGGCCACCAATAGAGACATAGTGCTAGGCATGATGGGCTGATACAGCAGTTCTTACGTCATTGCAGACAAAACAGCATACAGAGCTGGAGGCATTGTAAAGAAGAATGTTGGGAATGGATTACTCCATCAGGTTTCCTAACCACCAACAGTACTATGAAAAGGGGATGATTAGATCAACCTGCCTTGGCATGACAGGAAGGCGTAGCAGGTAAAGAAATAATAAAAAGCCATTTGTCTGAGGATCAGATACCTGCAGGGAGTGGTCCTCCTGATAAGCTTAATCTTTGTGTCTACCCAATATGAATCACCCATAGCTAGTGATTATGTGGTCAGTGTTCACTCATTTGCCTCATTCATGATCATTTCATTGTGACAGTGCTGAGAACAGTGGTGAAGAACACAAGAGGGGTAATTAAGAACATAAGAACATAAGAACATAAGAACAGCCCCACTGGATCAGGCCATAGGCCCATCTAGTCCAGCTTCCTGTATCTCACAGCGGCCCACCAAATGCCCCAGGGAGCACACCAGATAACAAGAGACCTCATCCTGGTGCCCTCCCTTGCATCTGGCATTCTGACATAACCCATTTCTAAAATCAGGAGGTTGCGCATACACATCATGGCTTGTACCCCGTAATGGATTTTTAAATTAAAATAACACACTTCTAAGCAAAACGCAACTTCAGTCAGGGCTCAGTAATAAAGTGTGTTGGCAACCTTCAGTCTCGGAAGACTATGGTATCGCGCTCTGGATGGTGGTTCTGGAACAGTGTCTAGTGTGGCTGAAAAGGCCGATTCGGGAGTGACAATCCCTTCCACACCGGCAGCAAGTGCAGCCTGTCCCTGGTCTGTCTCCCTGGCTATGGGCCTTCCTTCTTTGCCTCTTTGCCTCAGACTGTTGGCAAAGTGTCTCTTCAAACTGAAAAAGGCCATGCTGCACAGCCTGCCTCCAAGCGGGCCGCTCAGAGGCTAGGGTTTCCCACCTGTTGAGGTCCATTCCTAAGGCCTTCAGATCCCTCTTGCAGATGTCCTTGTATCGCAGCTGTGGTCTACCTGTAGGGTGCTTTCCTTGCACGAGTTCTCCATAGAGGAGATCCTTTGGGATCCGGCCATCATCCATTCTCACAACATGACCGAGCCAACGCAGGCGTCTCTGTTTCAGCAGTGCATACATGCTAGGGATTCCAGCTCGTTCCAGGACTGTGTTGTTTGGAACGTTGTCCTGCCAGGTGATGCCGAGAATGCGTCGGAGGCAGCGCATGTGGAAAGCGTTCAGTTTCCTCTCCTGTTGTGAGCGAAGAGTCCATGACTCGCTGCAGTACAGAAGTGTACTTAGGACACAAGCTCTGTAGACCTGGATCTTGGTATGTTCCGTCAGCTTCTTGTTGGACCAGTAATAAAGTATGAAGGGTAAAAACACATAACTAAATTAGAAGAACTGTTAGTTTACTATTCTCCTGCCAATACTGGAGACAAACAAGAGCTGCTTCACACAGTGCATTTTTAGGTGTATACCACTAAAAAAAATTCTACATGTAAAATGTGAAAGCTTGTGTTTGCAAACTGATGCATCAGAGGGTAAATGGCTACCCATCACACAAGGGTAAATGGCTCATGCATAGGCAGCATGGCGAGGACCCAAAGGAAGCTGTGAGGAGTATGCAGGAAATATCCAAAAGAGACATAACGGGGACAGAAAATGCTTGATACCTGAACCATAGTGGCTTCTTGCAGAAGGGGGGGGGGGAGAGCACTTTGGCAAATACAGCAATGGGAGAAACTGTAATAAATAGAGGTAGGTTTTTTCAGTTGTTTTGGCAATGAAGACATGTTCCCTCACCCCTCTCCCAATGCTGTCCTTACAAGAATTGCCAAAAGGAAAAACCACATTGTGAAAAGAAGCTCTATTGTGGCTCAGCACTATTCTCTTGTTTGTTAAAAATACATTGAATAATATTCTTCTACATGGTGTTTCTCAAACTGTAGGTGAGGACCCACTATGTGGGTTGTGTGCCAATTTCAGGTGGATGTCCATTCATTTAATATTTTATTTTCAATAAATAAGCCTTGATGCTAACATGTTATGTGACTGCATTGGGGGAAATGTCACAGATCTGTACTTTTAACAGATTACAGATAAATTTCAGCCTGTCATGCCATGAACTGAATATAAGATGAGTGCATTCATTGTTCCTTTTCTTTGGGGGGGGGGGGGGGATTGTACCAACCACTATTGTATGGTTTTTCATTTAAGCATAGTTAAGCTTCACATACCTTGATGTCTGCAGACTGTGGGATGAGTTGGTGACAGTCTTTATTTTTGGCTGAGCTTAACCTTCCGTGGAAAGTACAGCCATGCATTGCTCACCTGCCCTGAAATTTCACAGGTAAAATGCATCACCACAGAGTCAGCTCTAGGTTCTTTATTGCTGATGGGGGAAAATTTCATTTGTCATCTGATACATCCTGTTTGCAGACGCTGACCACTCTAAAAATATGTCTGATGCAAACAGTGTGATCGAACTGGATGTACAAGCTCCGACTTGCTCAGCTCAGACTTGATCCACACGGATCAAGTAAATTGACACGTGGGGAAAGTGCTTCTGCACAGCTGCAGGTTCACAATAATTTGCAATACAAGTTACATGGTGTCCATACTAGGCATTACAGCTACCACTTCCCAGCAATCATGTGTGTATCCATAGTAGTACATTACTTGGTTGTTACACTCATGCAGATTACACTTGATGCACTCATGAAGCTGAGACTGTACAAGCGGCAGGCCAAGTGTTTCTTCTTTATGTGACTACCGGCACAATCCTAACCAGATTTCTAGCACTGATATAGCTGTGCCAATGTGACATGCACTGTATCCTGCAGTGGGGAAGCAGCCAAGGAAGCCTCCTCAAGGTAAGGGCATGTTTGTTCCCTTACCTTGGGGCTATACTGTGGCTAGGTCAGTACTGGAAAGTTGGTTAGGATTGCGCCCTACATTCGTAGGTGCTCTCAGCCTACTCCACATGGAAAAATTTTGTGTGGTGTAAGAAGTCAGTTAGGTGGATCACTGGGCAAGGGCCCATACCCCTCACAGACTCCAGCTGGCTAGGCCAATCCCTGAGGTCTTGATACCGATGGCAGTGATAAAGCCCAATGCTCTATCTCAGGGGTGCCCAAACATTTTGGCAGGAGGGCCACATCATCTCTCTGACACTGTGTCGGGGGCCGGGGAAAAAAAGAATTAATTTACATTTAAAAATTGAATAAATTTGCATAAATGAATTTATTAGAGATGGAACTTAAATGAATAAATGAAGGTCTTTCAGTAGCTCAAGGCCTATAAAAGGCCTTTCACAAAGCAAGGCCAGCCTTTCCTTTGCTGCCACTGCTGCATCACAGCTGTGAAACAGCAAGTAGTGGAGAGAGCCCTCATCCCACAGCTCAGGTGAGAGGTCAAACAGTCGTCCTTATGCTGGGAGCAGTTGCATCTGGTCAGCATGGGCTCCAGCAAGTCTCTGGAGGGCCAGAGGCTCATTGGAGACTGGGGGCTCCCCAAGGGCCTGTTTGGGAGCCTCCGAGGGCCACAAGTGGCCCCCGGGCCGGGGTTTGGGCACCCCTGCCTGAAGGTTAGCAGGGGACACCATGGCAAGGCTATGTCTCTGGTCCCCAGAAACCTGATGCTGGGTTTGCTAATGTATGAATCAGTTCTAAACATGGAATCTGCAAATCCTACTGTTGTTTTATTTAAAGTTCTAAACAGTTTCTTACATAGTCCTTGATAGTCAAGTATATAATGGACTACATAGTCCATCGCATACTTGATATGCAAAAACGAGATCTTCCAAATTCATGGAATTTGCAACATTGTTAACATTTGCAATACAAGTACTGAAATTTCTGCGTGTTTAGTCCACGCATGCATGTACATCACAATAATTGTATTATTGTATTCCTGGTGGCTAGAAGATCAATGGGTAAACTGACTCCTCTGAAAAGCTTTGCATGTGAGACTATTTTAAAGTTGTACATGTGGAGTTGTATCTTTGAAGGTCCAGTATTGATGCTGCTAAGTTATATCCAAGTACAGCTCAGAAGTTGAATCTGGAAAATATGTAATGCTGCCATCCAGTGCAAGAAAAGCATTGCACCATGAAAAGTTCTTCCCCAGCTAGATTTTAATCCAGTGTGAGTCCTGGCTTCCCTGGGCTGTATTGCTAGAAAAACTACGATCCTCTGTGCTTCTAGTGTACAGTACACACTGAGCAGACAGTGCAAAGCAACAAGGGTTCAATAGCACAGCTAGTGGGGGGGGGTGGGGGGCAAGCCACAACAGGTGCCTCCCTCGGGAGGGCTGTGCCACCACTAGTGACCAAAATCATAAAAAGTTAGGAATTATACCATCATGTTATATACCATTCAATGCATAGTTTACATCAAAATTCAGTGAAACAGAGTGAAATCTCCATTCTATCAAAAGTTATGGCCAAAAAACCAGAAAATAAACGTACAACTGTCTTATATAACAAAAAGTAGATTTCTTTAATTCAAACCAGACCAATGAGACTGATTATTTGAAGTACCAATGAAATGTTATTATGATACAGCATGGAACCAATGAAGTGTTATTGACATCCTGGGGGGAGGGTGACCCCACTAGTGACCAAAATCATGAAAATTGCAGTTCTTAGGAAAAAATACTATCATGTTATATACCATTCGATGTGTAATGTACAGCAGAATGCAATGAAACAATCCACATTGAAGTATCTGTGTTCCATCAAAAGCTATAGCCAAATAACCAGAACAAGAAACACAATTGCCTTATGTTACAAAAGTGGATTTCTGTAACTCAAAACTGGCCAATGAGCCTGAGTGTTCTGAGAGCTAATGAGGTGTTATTGTGACACAGCATGGAACCAATAAGATGTTGTTATGAGTCAGCTCCCTTTTCCATGTATCAGAGCTAACATGCAAACTCCTATTCAGTTGTGTGAGTGTCATCAAGTTGGCCACTGTTTTTTTTGTTGGTTACTGATTGGGTGCGTACTGTTCTATAGCAAAATAAATAAATGGGGGTGACACCATGAGTTACCAGACTGGGTGACACCAACCCTAGTAATGCCACTGGCATGTTGGGTGTTGTTGATCACTTAGAAGACTTAAAGTGAATTTTAAACATTCATGGTGATTTATAGTGTATCAGTAGTTATTACTGATTGGGTAGAAATACTTCGTTCTTTCTAATCAAAGTTCCAAGCCTGACTGGAGGGGTTAACCATCACCAACTGCATCACTTGAGGAACCTCTATGTGCAAATTTGTCCTGTGACTTTTGTACACGACTGATGCTATGCTGGCATCAAAGAACTCAAAATGCAGACTGTTGGCATCCTTCAGTCTTAGAAGACTATGGTATCATGCTCTGAATAGTGGTTCTGGAACAGAGTGTCCTCTCCAGTGCGTAAAGCCTGGGTAAAATACTATGGAGGATAGACTGTTACCCATGCAGCAAATCCCCCCTCTCCGTGTCACTGAAATGGTCCAATGGAAAGGCAGAAGCCAATATGCTTGGTTCCAGCAGCATCGCAGGAGTTCCCAGAATGTGACTGTATACAGCCGCGAACTGCCTCAGGGACTCCGGCTCTGGATTTTGCCTCGAGGTTGACTCCTGAAGCCTTTTCCATAACTGGATGTAGCCACAAGGCAGTGGAGGTTTGGGATCAGAGTTTTCCTTCTCTCAGATGAGCTGCCTTCCCAGGCTAACGAGTCCCATCTACCCAGTGGCTGTTTAGTCGCCTCTTACGACAAGTACAGCCAAACCGAGGGCCTATTCTTATCCCCCAGCCCCCAGGGGTTGAATAGGATATCAATATCAATGCAGAATAGGAAATGGAATGTACTTTTGCCAGTATGGTGCAGTGGCTTAAAACATCAATAAACAGCTTTCTGCATATCATATCCATGAATACAGCAAGATTTCAAATAACACCAGGAGCTAAGCATGCCAGAACTTGGAAGATGCCTCAAAATAATATTCATCTGTGGTGAAAGGGGTGGAATTCAGGTTGATGACTGTGTCCCATCAGAAACTCATCATATCATGCTCAGAATATATTGTTTCAACTGTATGTCAGCAATGATAGCAATGCATTGACATCTGCAAAATACCCACTTTGGTTTTTTTAAATAAAAATTGCCTTGCTTCCTTGTCAATGGAAATATCAACTGATTCTCCATGAGTATTACTAATTTTATTTAATTAAGGGATTAGAAAGGTTAATCTACCCAATGGAACAGCCCACTCTTAAAACTAAGGTCAAAGGAATGCACAATACTCTGTATAACCAAAATTGTCACCATCTTGAAACCAAGGATTAAATATAATTCCTATAGATTTCTACAGGTCCACTCATGAAAAGTGGTTTCAGGCTTGCAGCCAAAATTGGTATTGATATAATTGGGTGCTCTAAATCACACCATGCATAGTATTAGATATTACCTTGTGACACATGAAAACATCCAAGTAAGCCTCTTTTTTCTGTTTTCCACTCTAAGTTGGTTATCATATCAATATCCCAGCTTTCTCCAATAAAATGGATACAAGAAGAGTATACATTACAAGTTTATGTACTGGAACCTTAAATATGGTGACAGGAATCTTGGTGATAGTGTATTCATCTACCAATAAACCTCTCCATGAAAGTGAGCTACAGCTACAGTGATTCCTGGACCATGCACTATTATTCTGAGTAGTAATGAGCTAAAACTAATTGCCATTTTCTGCATATGTTTTCAACAGTGCTCCAGCCCTCCCCGTCAACATTTCTTATTTATTTATTTATACAGTTATTTATATACCGCCTTTCTTTGGTGGTCAGATTTTTCCTCAGACTTTGATCCAAGGCGGTTTACATAGGCAGGCTGTTCTAAACCCCCTAGGGATTTTTACAATTGAATAGTTCTAGTCTTTCATAGAACTCCTCATTCCAGCTGGATTCCTTTCCGGTCTGCTCTCTCTCTGGCCCTTCGCCTCCAATGCTGCACTTGACAGCAACTCCGCTCTGCCACCGAGGGTCAGCTCATCAGTATATCAGCATGTCGTCAGTTCTCGGGTACTTCTGGTTGTTTCGAACTGCTTTCTTATATGTCTAACAAAAAAAAAATGCTTGCCTATTTAATTCACCATCAGCCCTTAGTTAATTCACCTTTGCTCTCAGTTATCCCTTACCTGCCCTCAGTGATAGAATCACATAACCAAATGTGATTGATTGTGATTTTATTAATTGATGCCCATGACATAATCAGACTGAGCATGAACTCATTTCTTAGCAATGTGGACACCAATCTAGGTGGATCACTAAAAGAAGCAGCAGGTAGCAATAGAGGGAGAAATTTCTGCACTGCCAAAATCACCAGTTAAACAACAAAATCAGCATGAAAATGGAAACTAGTGAATATTCAGTTCAACCTCAGTGCTGAAGGTGATTATGATATGTTTCACATTTTTTCAAAGGTATCCTGAGCACATGAAAAGTATAAAGACTGAAATCCGTGTAAATTGTAGAGGACAATTTCCTTAAAATAATGAAGCAGAAATCTTAGAATTTTGCACACACTGTTGGTCCTGGAAAAGTTACACTGAAACTCAATTCTGACTAAACTTTTGCATAGTTGGACAGCTCATTCAGTTATTTCCCATTCATTCATTCATTCATTCATTCTCCATTCTGCACTCACAGCTGTCAGCAGCAGATGTTAAATCAAAATTGACTTTTGGGAGCCATTACATATATTGAATATATTTCATAGTTCATAGGAACCCACTAAATGTTCGCTTATTAGATATCTGTAGAACTTTGTTTGGTTTCTTTTACTTTCTTGTAAGACAGTATTAGAAAAGTTTAAACTGGATATAGTAATCTAAAAGAATCACTAAGGGTCCTATAAGGAATCCCAGTGCTGTTGGTAATGTCATGCTGAGATTAAGGTCAAGGGTCACACATGTTTTTGTAGTCACTTTGCTATTAACAATTGTGAGGAAAATTGTGTTAATCACTGATCCCGACACCCCTGTGAACTCTCATCTCTGACTTGGAAGTCATAACATCCATTTATATAGTAGCAGCAGCACAAATAGTTTATGTTTGGGCTGAAGATCTACACCCATGGTAGCAAAGCTGTTTTTCTCAAGTGCTTCAGTAGTGCAGGCCATTTTCTGCAGTGATACATTGCCCTGGTATGGAGGAAAAAAGGTTGGGATAGCCCTACTGCTAAAAATTACCCTCAGTAATGACAACAATTTTGTTGTAGGATAAAGTTGACTTGAAAATATGATACGGGAAACTGCTAACTTCATAATATTAGTACTGAGGATGTTAAAGTTTCACTTTAGGAATTCTGGGTAATCTTTTTCAGTAATTGCAAATGAATAACAGAAGTTAACCAGAATACATCATCTTAATGTCAAAGTATATCACTGAAAATTTGGAAAACACATTGAAACCTGTAGATAAGTTCAGCCTCCATGCAATGGAAAGGTTAATCGTTTATTATTCCTGTTTCCCTAGGCTGCTTCTCTTCCATCTCTAGGCTAGTAGAGTTCCGTTTCTCTTTTGAATGTTAAGTAACTAATTCTACAATCGTCCATAGTGGGAGGGAAAGGATAATTCCTTGCATACTGTAGTGCTTTAAAACCCCACTTGACAAGACGAGAGATGAGGAAAGCCCCACTTTTCACTTTATCATCATCCTTCTCCATTTCAGATAAAAACATTTGTTCTTAGTCTTGGTGATCTCCATAGCGGAAAGGCATAGACCCTACCTAGAGATGGACCAGATGCAGACGTCTCATTGATTGAAAGTAGGTATTCAAGTTCAGCAATCCAGTTTTTAAATAAGACGTTTCAAAGCAGAAGTCGTATTCGCATTTTGAATGCAAAATTTTTAAACTCAGTATCTGAAAGTAAAAAGTTTTAGACTGGTTGACATATCTTGAATATTTTTTTTTTAATTTGGCTGACTTAAATGTGAAACATCATAAACTCTCAACTGCAAAATACTGATTATCTTTCTATGTGATCAAACACACAATTTTTCAAGTCCTTTGCCTGTCAACAATCAAATACTGCTTAATGCAGGGGTGCTCAATAGATGGATCGTGATCTACCGGTAGATCACAAGGCAAAATGAGTAGATCGCGGAGTGCCGACCCCCCCCTTCAGGTGCCTCTGGGAGGAAATGCCGGGAGTAAGGCCCATTGTACTCAATGGGGCTTACTCCCAGGTAAGTGTGGCTAGGATTGCAGCCTCACAGCCTAATCCTAGGCATGTCTACTCAGGAGTAAGTCCTGTTATACACAGTGGAGCTCAAGGTACACCAACATACATTGTACACATAAATGTTATATGTTATGATGGCGCGAACATTGTAAAAAAAAACTCTGGTAGATCTCCGGGCCTTGCTGGGTTTTCAAAGTAGCTCTCGAGCCAAAAAAGTGTGAGCACCCCTGGCTTAATGCTAAATGTTATTGCCTGCCAACTGTGAAATGCAGTAAGAGTCTAGTGACCTTCAAAGTCCAGGAAATCCTGGGTTATGGGAGATTGACCAAGGATTCATCCGAAGATGTGTGTCACGGGCTATCCCTGCTCTCTAGAGACTATCCTCTGCTTGTTAGGACAACCCTTTTCCTGATATGCCTCAATTCAATGACATAACTATTTTGGGGTGGGGGGAGATTCTTCCTTCACAGCAGAGTGGTGGTTTTCAGCTGTCTCCTTGGGGTGGGGGGTGATAGCACCTGCCTTCCAGAGCATGGAAGTGGCAGAAATGGGCCCTCCTGCCCACCTTGGCTTTTGTAAGGCTTGAAATGCAGCCATTTCTGGGGACAGGGCCACACATGCACAGGGGATGGGGGTGACTGCGCAGGCATGGGGTACCACAATGATGTAGGGGGTGTCATCATGTCACCATGCTCTCGGATACTCCCCCCCCCCACTACACTACTGCCTCAGTTCTCAGATGTAGAGCCAAAGGAGTTGGCTACACTTTCACCTCTGCCCTCTGCCCTGAGATTGACTGAAGTGGTCTGCCAAGTTTTAGGGATCGTTTTCTCTCTGTCCTATGCCTTTCCTCCCTTTAAATCTGGTGTGGTGAACTGAGGAGAATTTTGACAAGTAAATTAATTTCTGCATTAGTTTTGGTCTGTTTGGTTGATACTCCTAAAGCATTCAATAAATTGTATTCCTGTGTTATTGGTTTATTTGCTATTCACCCAATACTGCGAAGATCTTCCCCTCCTGTCCCTTGAACTGTCCAACGACCTCCTTCCAACGACCTCCTTCCTCCCTGCCCAAACCTCCCCCAAACCACCCATGAGCCATCAAACTACCACCTTATATGCTGCAGTATGGTTATAGTGGGTCCTTTGTTAATACATTGGTGCAGTATTGCTGCAGTATGGTTATAGTGGGTCCTTTGTTAATTCATTGGTGGGTACACACAGAGCCTCCAGCCATTCATGCTGGCAACTTCAGAGCACTTGATGGCAGCATGTCTTTTGCACCATCGTACACAGACTTACCATATCATATCATGCAAGGAAAGCGCCCTACAGGTAGACCACAGCTGCAATACAAGGACATCTGCAAGAGGGATCGGAAGGCCTTAGGAGTGGACCTCAACAGGGGGGAAACCCTGGCCTCTGAGCGGCCCGCTTGGAGGCAGGCTGTGCAGCATGGCCTTTCCCAGTTTGAACAGACACTTGGCCAACAGTCTGAGGCTAAGAGGCAAAGAAGGAAGGCCCATAGCCAGGGAGACAGACCAGGGACAGACTGCACTTGCTCCCGGTGTGGAAGGGATTGTCACTCCCGAATCGGCCTTTTCAGCCACACTAGACGCTGTGCCAGACCCACCTTTCACAGCGTGATACCATAGTCTTTCAAGACTGAAGGTTGCCAACAACACACACACACAGTCTTACAGCAGTGGATTGTGAGATCTGCTGCAATAAATGGGGGATAGGATTGGGCCATGTTTCCTCAGCAATAAAATTAGCCAGTGAATTTGTTTGCCATTTTTTTGTGAACTTTGTAAAACTTTCATAATTAGTCAAGTCTCATAATTAGAGGTGGAGTTGATGATCTTTTATGTTATTTATGCAGTGCTCTTTAAAACCTAAATTAAAAAAAACAAAGCAGACAGCTTGTTTATATCCAGAAATACTGCCAAGATTAATTCAGACCTGGATCTTGATTAAAATGTCTTAATTAAAACTGACCTATAAGGCAGGAAATTGTGTGTGTGCATGTGTGTGTATGAGAGAGAGAAACTTAGATTTATTTCAAACTCTACACTTACTCTATACTGTAAAAGGTGGTAATGGTTTGTGGTTTGACTACATAATCCATCAAAAATAAGCAATATGCTGAATTATTTTAGGCAATACTTACATGATCTCTGTCCTAGAAAGGATGGCTGAAGTCAAATTATTCTCAGGTGACGAAGCACAGTTCTTTATCACTGTGAGACTTGGCCAAAATTCTTCTTAGATTAAAAAAAAAATGTATTCTGTGTTAAAACATATGTGAGTGTGGTGGGGTTTTGCAGAGAGAGGATTTATTGGCCTTCAAAACTCCTATTTATGTTAATGCATGAATATATATTCTGAAAAGGAAGGAATAAGATGTGAATATTCCAAATCCATTTTGCTTAGTGACATACCTAGTACTGTGCTCCCCTTTCCACGTCCACAGTACTTTTTGAACTGTTTTCAAAGTTATTTTTAAATACGTTTTTAACTACATGAATGCATTCATGGACTCTTTTAAAAGAAAATAGCAGAGTGAATATTTTCACTTTGGAATGAAACCAGAAGCTGGTTGTGATCTAGTCAGTGTAGGTGCCTTGAGGGAGAATATGGCAGATCTGTTTAAAAAACAACAAGATACATTTCATATTTTAGGAACTATGAAAGAGCTGCAATTACGAAACTAAGGTTCTGATTCTGATTCTAACCAGCCCTTGGGCTGGCACAAGTCACATGCACAAGCCTGGAGGTGTTGCAAAAGTGCCATAAGGCACTTATGTTCCACTGGGAGAGAAGGGAGGCCAGCTCAGGCCCTGCAGAGCCAGCGCAAATGTAAAATCACACCAACTGAGTCAGGCCAGCGCAGGCACTTGGGGAAGGCTGCCTTCTGGAACATTTGTTGAGCTCCACTTTCATCAGATCGGGACCATGCAGCTAGCCTTGCACACCCCTGTGCCCAGCTTGACCAGGAACCAAGGCACGCTTGCATACTCAGGAGTAAATGCAACCATGCGGCTTCCTTTCACTTTCCATTGGGCTCTATGCATTTTTTGGGTTTCTGGTTTTTGGGCCATAATGTTTGATGGAAAGGAGATATTTCACTCTGGTTTTTTGCATTGCATTCCACTGGAAATTCCACATCCAATGGTATATGGCATGATAGGGCTACTCCTAACCTTCATAATGTTAACCTATGTTGGGGCATTTGCGGTGTCACCCCCCTAAGGGTGGTACCCTGGGCGGACCGCCCCCCACCCCTCACTAGCTATGCCGCTGACTGGGGCCCACAGGTCCTATGGCTTGCCCTGGATAGACCCTCCATGTGTCACCCAAGAGAGGCACTTCCTAGAAGTAAACACTACCTCACTCTGGAACTACTGGAGAACCTCTGAAGACAATCTGGTGCAACTGGAAAGAAAACCAGATATTGAAATGCATATCTTGCAGCACTCATTCACTTAACCATTTCTCAGACAAGGAAACACATTTGACATTTCACACAGTTTTTGAACTGTCTAACAGATATGAACTTCTAAAAAGAAGACTTCTTTAAGGAGACTGTGTCAAAGTCTCCTTTCCCTCTTGTGTTCTTTTTTCCAGAGCACATAGGTTGCTTCCTATGTTTCTATTCTTGTTTCAGCTATTGTTAGACACTTTCCACTGTAACAATTTCCAAGCACTCTTTCCAAGCAAGTGCCACATTTTCCCCTTTCCCTCCACATTCACCCTTCACTTTTGCTTCAAGATTTATTAGATGTTAAGCTTGCAAGCAGGGACCTGTTCACTTTTATTCACGTATAGCATTTGTACAGTGTTATAAATACTGAATGTTGACAGTGAGATAAATGCTATAAATCATGATATAAATGATACATCTAGGTAGAGTCAGTGCCCTTCAGCGACCCTTGGGCACAATTCCTTCATCATCCAGTATGTATACTTGTAGCTTATTGGGTGATGGGAAAGGGGAAAGGAACAGGCACAACAGACCCCAGCAGTGGCACAAAGAACTCTCCCCTATTTCGGGCCAAGGAACTGGGCAGAAGATGGAAGATAATATTCTTTTGCACTGCTAGTGCTCCACATGGGTACAGGGGCCTCAGAAATTGGTTGAGTGGGCCCTCAGTCAGTGCCCAACCTGGTCAACCTCTGATACTGGCCCTGCATCTAGAACACAACTTTCACCATTAAAAGGATTGCTTTATGAAAGTATTTTGAGATGTAGAGTTATTCAACCGCCATTCACACTGAACCTTTTGGAAGAACATATGAACAAACCAGTCCCATGGTGAATATACAAACATTAAAGATGTTACGAACTGTTCCTAATCCTATCCCACACTGGCATGTAGGATGCAGGGCATCAGTCACTCCACCAGCAGGGGGATCAGGCCATCTGGGGGAATGTAAGTAATGAAAAATGTTTGCTGAACACTCTTGGTCCCCTGTGAGCCTACTCAGGTTTATGCCAGCTCTTTTGCTGGTATAGGTCTTTTACATGGCAGGGGGCATGTCAGGCCTGGGATGGAGGTATAGGATTTCGCAGACGCAACCACTATCAAGATCTGCCCCTCTCCTGCCCTCAATCCACCACATAGCAGCCCAATCCCTACCCCAATCCACCCCCATCATCAGAAATCCATAGGAGGTCAGTCTGCATGGCACCACTGGCTGTGCACAGCCTTCCAGACCTTTTGCCAGTGGCAGCGCTCTGCAGGCCCGCAGGGAGGCTGCCACAATGGTCCGCTGATATATTCTGTGGATCGGATTGGGCCATAAGTCAAGAAGTATACACAATCATTCCGTCATTTTTTCTTCCATGTATATAGCTCTTTAGCTCACAACGATCTGGAGAAATGTACCGTAGAAGGCAGGAGAATGTATATAACCTCCGCAACAATTTTTGGAGGAACAGTGAAAATTGCTTCTGAATTCACCCATACATCACTGGTTCACACCATCTGTTCCATCACAAAATCATATTCCTGTGGGCACCTGAGTATTATCACATGGAGAAAAAAAGAAGCCTAAAAATGACCATGTGAAAACTGACCTGCCTATGGATGTTGAATACTGATATAAAATATACTTTATTGGCAATCTTATTGGCACTAATCAAAATTTTATTCCTGACATTAATTGCTATCTTATGGTCAGTTTGCACCATCACATTCGCCTATGTGCAAGGTTCTCCTAACGTCCCTAAGGACATACTTTCGTGAAGAATGGAGTTGATCCCAAGTTACTGTTGCACTGATGGAAGGGGAGTTGTGTTCACTGATCCTTCTGCAAACAGAATGGGTTCTTATATGATCACAGCTCTCATGTTGCTCATGAAAGGTGCTTCCTTTCACAAGTACAGCATTAAGTTAGGATCCAACTAACTTAGGGTGCAATCCAGACTGGCCCTTGGGCCAGCCCAAGTTCCTTGTACCGGCCCAGATGTATTGTATATGGTTGTAAATCAAGTATCATTTAATGTATACCCCTGCTAACTGGGTAAGAGGCACTTTTTCAAGTGGGTGCTCCTCTTTTATTTAGCAGGAGGAGAGTAACTGGCCCTCCTCACCCCAGCAGTGTCTTTTCTAGTGGCTGACTGTTGCTGGTATTCTTTTGCATCTTTTTTAGATTGTGAGGCCTTTTGGGACGGGGAGCCATCAGTTATTGGATCTTCTCTGTACACTGCTTTGTGAACATTTTTGAAAAGCAGTATCTAACCCCTGCTAATTGGGTAAGAGGCACTTTTTCAAGTGGGTGCTCCTTTTTTTAGCCGGGGGAGAGTAACTGGCCCACCTCACCCCAGCACTGTCTCTTCTAGTGGCTGTCTGCTGGTATTCATTTGCATCTTTTTAGATTGTGAGCCTTTTTGGGACAGGGAGCCATTTAGTTATTTGATTTTTCTTGTAAACCGCTTTGTGAACTTTTAGTTGAAAAGCGGTATATAAATACTGTAAATTAACAGTATTTATATACCACTTTTCAACTAAAAGTTCACAAAGCGGTTTACAAGAAAAATTAATAATAATAATAATAATAATAATAATAATAATAATAATAATAATAATAATAATAATAATAATTTTTGCGTCACTGGGTGAGGAGAGGCCAGAGGCCTCTAAGCTCCACGGAGCTGGCAAAACAGGAAGGCCATGCTGGCTGAGTCAGGTTGGCGTGGGGTCTTGGGAAGGACAGGGAAAGGGCGGGATGGAGGCATTCAGGGAGAGGGTGGGCGGGCAGTGGCAGGTTAGTTGGTTGGCTAGGGCTGAGCAAGGGTTGGGACCAGGATCCAGCACTTAGACCGGATTCTTACCCCACTCCCAGGCAACCTGGTGTAGCTAGAGGGCTGCTTGGATCTGTGACACCTCTTTAGGTGGCGCAGATTCAAGTAGCCCCGTTGGGGCTGCTGTAGTGTTACTCGGGGTAAGGGGAATGCATTCCCCTTGCCCTGGGCTGTGCCACAGGTAGCCCCAACCCTACTCTGGATATGGCGCAGGCCAGTCAGCCTTCCCATTCTAGCGCAGGTTAGGACTGGGCTGCTAATTGTAGGGTAGCCCAATCCTAACTTGCACTGGAACAGGGAACCCAGTAGGCCTGCCCACATCCAACACAAGGTTGGGGCCCAAAGCAAGGGGAATCACTTCCCCTTACCCTGGGTAAAGCTGTAGCAGCCCCAATGGGTCTACTTGGATCTGGGCCACGTAAAGAGGTGGTACAAATCCAAGCAGCCCAGAGCTGCACTGGGTCACCCAGGGGTGGGGTCAGGATCCAGCCTAAGTGCCACCCATGGCCTGCCCGCCACCCACCCTCCCTGCCCCCAAAGCCTCCCTTCCGCCATTCCCATGCCCCCCAAGCCCCCCTCGCCAACCAAGCTTGGCCTGAGCAGGCTTACCTTCAAGGCTGGCTGAGCAGGGCTTGCACTGGCCTCCATCTGGAGACAGCACTAAAGAGCTTTACAGCACTTTCATGACTGTCATGGTCCAGCACAAGGACTTGCATTGGCCCAGGGCACCTTCAGAATTGCGTCCTAAGTTGTCTTGTATAAACTCCATGGATACAGCTATCACTTCTTGACACTGTCCACGATCATCTCCAAAACATTTTTTTGGATGCTACAACCATAAGAATTGCTCCAAAAGAGAGCAGCTCTATCCCTGGAGAACCCAATTAACAAGAGACAGTCTCCATGTGTATGACTCCTTGACGAGTATTTTATAGTGAAGACAAAAGCTGTCCATGTGAAATGGGCCTTCATTCCTGAGATGGTGTGTTGTATGTCAGTGTTGCACAACACTACTTTCCCTTAAAATAACATGAAAGATAAAACAAGGATAAACAAATGTATATTGCTTCTTTTCATCAAATGTGTGGGTCTGTGTGAATTGGCTAATAGGCCAGTTAGCAATTTTTCAAATTCTTTGCCAACAGCTCCATCTTGAGGCTTCTCTCGACAAATGCTAGATCATTTTTTTAATCCAAAACCTTGAAACAAAGTGTTTTTTTGTTTTTTTCCCCTTCATTACATAGACATTTATAACAAACACCTATGGCAGTGTTTCTTAAACTGTGAATTGGGGCCTACTAGGTGGGTTGCAAGCCAATTTCAGATGGGTTATTGATTTCAATATTTTAGTTTTAATATATTAGACTTGATGCTACCATGGTATGTGACAGCATTTGGGGAAATATGACCGACCTGTGCTTTTAACAAGTTACTATGTATATTCATTTAACAATGATAGTAAATGGGACTTACTCTTGGGTAAGTGTGGGTAGGATTGCAGCCTAGGATTGTTAGAAATGCTCCTGCTTGACGATGTCACTTCCAGTCATGACATCACTTCTGGTGCGTCCTGACAGATTCTCATTCTAAAAAGTGGGTCCCGGTGCCAAATGTGTGATAACCACTGACCTATGGTATAGAGCAGGGGTATCTAAACTTTTCAGCTGAAGGGCCGCATCAAATATCTGGCAGAGTGTCAGGGTCCGGAAAAAAAAAATTAAATATAAAATTTAAATAAATACATTAGAGATAGAACTTAGATGAATGAATAAATGAATGAATGAGCTCAAATGTCCAGAATTTCTCCAAGCACCAACACAGTCCAACTTAAATGGACACCTGTTCCCCCACCCCACAAGCACAACTCCGGTTGTGTTTGGTCAACTGGGCCAGAGGCTCTTAGGGGATCAGAGGCTAGCTGTGGGCTGGATAGAGGCTTGTTGCGAGACGCATCTGGCCCCCGGGCCGGGGTTTGGAGACCCCTGGTATAGAGAATGTAGACAATCCAAGGTTTTCTTTTCTTGGAAAATACTTGGAAGCTACACACTGGGGCATGGAGGTACTGACGAGACTTTACACATACATTTGAGTGTGTGTGTGTGTGTGTGTGTGTGGGTGGGTGGGTGGGTGGGTGGTACGTTACAGAAAAACCTGTTTGCAGAGTAAGAGGCTAATCCGTGCACTTATCCTGGATGCACAAATGTCAGGTAAAATACTAGTGAAAGTTTTTTTTTGGGGGGGGGGGGGGGTTAGTTCTGTGCACACATCAGAAAATACCCACTGCTGGTCACTGATTGCGCAATCCTATTTTGTTGCTCTGCCAGAGCAGCAGTCGCAGCACCGGTGGAAGATGTCGCAAACATGCCATAACTAACCAATCAGGTTAGCAGCACTGGCAGAGTGGCCTGTGCTGCCTCGCTAGTGCTGTATTCAGTCCAGGGCTACCTGCAGAGATGGTTTTGCACCAAGTGGTGCAGGGGCTGGGAGAGGGTAATGGGAGAGCATTTCAGAGGCAGGGAAGGGGCGTATCTGAGTGGGGGGAAAGGCAAAATGGGGGGATCAGGCCTGGGAGGGGGGGCAGGACCAACACAGCAGTCCTCTGCCATATCCTAATACCTCTTCCAACCCACCCAGTGTTGCACTGGGCTTTCTGGATTTGTGCCAGCTATATAGATGACGGAGATCCAAGCAAGCTGGGGTGTTTACAGGGCAAGCTGGAGTGTTACTCGGGGTAAGGGGAAAAAATATCCCTCTACTCTGATATCTTCAGCTGCCTCCTAACCTGTGCTGGATACAGCGCTGGCCATGTGGCCTGGCTGTGTCAGCACAGGTTGGAATTGGGCTGCCCATCAGGTAAAGCTCTGCACTCATGCATTCCTTTCCTAGCTGACAAGGCAGAAGAAAAAATTCAATGTGTGTATAAGTTTGAACCTGAAAGCAAATTCTAATGCAACTTGCATTAGAAATGTCACTTTGAAGTACTTTGAGCCTTCATTGAGTTCTGCCTCCAGCTATTTGTTGACATTTAGAAAGCAACTACAATAATTCATTTAATACCATTGCCCCGAAATAACTTTTTTTAAAATCCCCTCTTTGTGCTTTAAGAATGCCAGTAATACCAGACTCCCTCAAATAGACTGCCAATAGCTATCATTGGGTCAATAACCATCAATACAATAATGCAGCTCTGCTGAAAAGCAAAACTGTCCAAGTATTTCCAAAATATTTTTGAATGTTTTCTATCAGGAGTCAAGATGAGGGTGTTTGCCAACTGATTACCAGTCCAGGAGGCTGTGATGGTACAAACTGACTCCATTGGAGCACTTTGAGGACGGGGCTGTTTTTTCATTACATATTATTATACTGCTATTTGTTTTATTTATGCGCCTTGAAAGAAAACATGTAAGAGAGGCCAGAGGCGCATATGGTGCTGGACGAGGCAATAAGGGCAACAAACCCATCAGACGATGATTCCAGTCCCCTGGCCATCTACCACCCTGTCTGCACAGTTGCAGCAAACCTCTGCTAGCTCAACATCTGCCCCTTCCATTATTACACGGTCAGTTTAACATATCCCAGAACCACCATTCAGCCTGTAATGGTGGAGCAGCGGCGAGGCCTAGACAGACATGCCACAGCGGCCTCCCTGGGGATTTAACTGGAGTCAGATTCACCACAGTCAGCTAAGTACACGTTCCTTTGGTACATGTGCGACTAATCTACTTTTAATTGAACTCCATTGTTTCCTTGTATTTAGTAAACAAACGTGCATAGGTGCAGAAGCTGTGGCTTGTTTACTGCACAAACAGAATGCAGCTTGCGAAAGCTTTGGAGAGGCCATGCTGGCAGGCGCTGAAAAAACACAGAATGTTTAATGCACAGGCATATTCTTTTCTTTGCACTTTTTTCCCCCCTCACTTTTCCTGGGTATTTTCATCCCCGCTGTTTATTGCATGCAATTTTAACAGCTGAGCACAGGCACATCAGAAGGTCTCGTTCCAGACCCAGAAACAAAGCATGCCAAAATGTCTTTTCCTTTGCCCTGAACAGCAAGCTTTATGCAGACATATTTATTGGCATTATTCTGACTTATGAGCTGGGATATATTCATCCCCTCTGTTTCTTCTGCTTATCTTTAAATCAAGGAGCTGAGTATATTTCATTTTACGCAGTTTTATCAACATCCGAATAATGTTACCCCATGGCAAACCTGATTGCCAACATTCTTCTTTTTTTTTATTCTCTTGCTTTCCCCATAACATCCCCTCCTAATCAAAAGGGGAATTTTATTCTCTTGCAAAGAGCAATCAAAGCCGGAGGAAGTGGATTGTGTCAAGCATAGGATAAGCTATTCTTTTTACTTTTATGGGACATTTACAAGGCAAAATTGTATATCTTTACCCTAATCAGTAAGTTCCACTGTTTTCAACAGGACTCACCCTTTAGTAAGTATGATTAGGACTGCAGCCTTTAGGTCCTTTCGCAGATTTGTTTTTTATTCTTGTGTTTGTTGCTTAATTATTGCTTTGGGATAATCCCAAAGATGGGATAATCCCATTTTTCCAACTCCAAAGCTAGCTCATGTATCAAACCTCATAAAAACAATCATAAACTGAGTTTGAACAAAAACACATCACCAACACACAAAAGAAGCACTAATGAATGAAGAACTAATGAAACAATACTAAAAATAAAGCAAACCTATGCGGCAAACCAATGAAAAGTTCTCAGAAAAAGCAAGCTTCTGACTTAGCAATGGAAGAGGGGCCAGTCAAACTCTCCAGGCCAGAGTCCCACATCAACACCCAAATAATGTTACCCCATGGCAAACCTGATTGCCAACATTCTTCTTCTAATTCTTGTCCCATAACTTCCCCTTTATAGTCAAAAGGGGACAGGCTATAGAAAAGACCATTCATGCATAGACATCAACCATACCCTAGAAGGCAAAGGAATTTGCAAAAGGACCTCAGATGAAGAAATTAGAAAACAGGCAGATTCCTGGGAGGAACAGCTGTATTTTAGTTACTATGGTCCTAAACATTTAAGGATTTACAGGTAGTATCCTGAATTCTGTTCAGAAATGGAGTGGAACCCAGTGCAGCTCATACAGCAGGAATAACATGCTCTTCAAATCCAGTCCCAGTCAGATCTTTTGTAGCAAAATGTTTCACCACTTGAAGTTTTCAAACTAAAAACTGTTTGAAACTTTGAAAAGGAGAAAATATCACAATAATCAATACAGACAACCTGCTCATAAGTATAACATCCTTGATCCAAATGAATCCAAGGTCATCAACAGAAGCATCTGAAAATACGTGTTGGCCAAGAGCACAGTAAAATCATTTTCAGTCCTTCTCCTGCTTGCCAGCCGGATGTGTGAAAAGACCATTGAGGTTTTGGGAATGAGCACACAGGGCAAACAAAAGGGCTATGTAAGTACATAATCACAAGACCATGCAGTCATAGAGTTGAAGAGACAATGAAGATAATCTCCTCCAAACTCTTGCTCAGTGCAGGCCACTGCTATAGCATCTTTGACAGGTGACCATCTAGCCTCTGCTTGAAAATATCCAGTGAGGGACCACCCGGTACCAGGCAGACTGTTCCAGCATCAGACAGCTCACACAGTTAGGACATTTTTCCTCATGCCTAGCCTAAGTTTGCTTCCCTGTCATTTCAACCCATTACTTCTCGCCCAGCGAGTAAGTCCTCTCCTTCCATATGATAGCCCTTCAGAACAGCTATTAGATCTCCTTTCAGTCTCTTCTTCAGGCTAAACATAACCATCTTTTCTTTTTTACCGTTTCTCATAGGGCTTGTTTTCAAGACCCTTCACCATCTCTGTTGTCCTCTCAATCCAGCACAAGACCCAAGTTTCCAAGCAAGGTCTGACTAATGAAGAACAGAATGGAACTATAACTTCTTGTGATGTGAATTTTGTCAGGGGGCCTTGCATTGGCTGAGCTTGGAAGAGTTTCCCCTTGCCTCTAGTTGAGCCACTTTGGGGTTCTATCTTGCGCTGGAGACAGCGCAGGCCTCCTGGGCTCTCTGTTCCAATGCAAGATAGGATTGCACTCTAAGAGCCCAATCCTAACCAACTTTCCAGTGCTGATGCAGCCACAATGCAGTTCCAAGGTAAGGTAACAATTGTTCCCCTTCCTTGAGGAGACCTGGCACTGACAATCCTTACTCTGAGGGTGCAGTAAATGTTTACAACACCTAGTGCCGCCGCTGGAGCTCAGCACCAGAGCTCATGGTCCATAGGACTGGGCCCTTAAATTCATTTAAAGCAGGGCTGGCCCATCCATGAAGCAACCTGGCACACTCATATTGAGCATTGTGTTGAGAGGGGCACCACTAGAGGAAGAAGGGGGGGAAATCCTTGTCTTGGCCTCACTCTTCCTTCCCACCTGGCTGTGTAGGAAAACAGCAATGTGGATCAGGTATGCCTCTCCCCTTCCCTTCAATTGCCCTCAACACAACCTCCATTCTCCACCCTGTTTCAAATTTACAAGCTGGGCTCTGCTCAGCTGGACATTCAACATGATGAGCTACCACTATGCTCTGCTCTTCCTATTCTTTTGAAACAGGACCATTTTCTCATTCATGCAGTCCCCCTTTTTTTAAATAAAAAAAAGACATTTCACACTTTCTGGTTTGGGAAAACCATGCAATGGATCACAATAAGGAAGCAGATCCATGTGGCTTGCAACCGCTAGACTACAGGGAAGCAGGAGCAACAGCAGTAGACAATTTGGGCTGCAGGACACCTCAAATCTGCCTGGTCCTCACTACTTTCCATCCAATGCTGATGCAAGCCACATCACACTGCTTCATGGATGGGCCAGTCCTGGGGGAAGCAATGGTAGCAGAATTTGTAAAATGGTGGGGAAAGGCAATATTCTTCTTCTTGGGAAGAAGAAGACAATCTGCTGCTGTCATTCCCAAATAATCCAATAAGAACCTCCATGGTCTCTGGCTTCCCAAGTCATGGTGGAAAGCAATGGTGGCCACAGACTCTCCTGCCTCAGAGATGCCTTTTGCAGACATGGCTGGAATACATGGTGGGACACATCATTTGCCCCACCAGGCCCCATTCACCTAAACCCACTAAAAATATCTCTTATATAAACTCATTTGGCTTTTCTTGTAAAATTTCAGATATTCCCCCTTCTGGAGGATCTCTGAAATCCACTTCAAAAGTGAAATTTCAATGTCAGCCCTAGTTAGGTGTAACAATTAAATATAGTGTGAAGATGCAGCTCCTTGTTTTCTTCCTTTCTCAAAGGAGACCTGAGCTTTCACATCTTTATGGGATTGTGCTATCATTTCTCAAAGAACAGCCATGATGGTTGAGATCCTTGAATCAAGTCTTCCCTCTGGACCTCCCTGCCTCTGAATCATGTCCCATTTGGTAGATTTGGGCAAGCCACATGAGGGAGGTGATCCACAAAGGACCAAATGTTTTGGTTCATATGTTCCGCCAGAAGCATCTGGGACATTTCTACATGTGCAATGTTCTTTTGATAAGCAAAAGTAGATCTAAGTTTGCAGACTAGAGGACAGGGGAAACTACAACGCTGCATCCTTTAATCAGAATGCTGTCCTTCATCTTAGCAAGATCTCAAAGTGACATCTAGGAGAATACCCAGTGTCAGTGGGGAAATTTAATTAAACTGCAGTCCCTTTATACCAGCACAAATATTGTGAAGGAAAACAACTCCTCTGACATTTTGCAAATAGGTTCAGTAGAATCTGCTGTGTTTACTCTGACTGACATTTGTTTTTCAGTCAATTATCCTTCAGTCCTTTCTTTTCCCTCCATAATTTATCACTAGCAGCTTTTCCATAATAATAAATATAAAGTTGTTTCCCTTTTTTGTTGTCATCTTGTCTACTGTTCTACAGGAGATCTGTTACCTCCAAACATCACCGGCTCATGGTTTTGTGGTAGCCTTTGACTGTTCACAGGATTTAGTGACTTGAGATTGGGCAAGCCCTAACGTTAAATAATTTGATCCTTTAAAAACGACTTGCTCCCTATCAGTGGACTGACTTATTAAGTTCCATCGCCAGCAAGACTGGAATCCAAACTTCCAGCCTCTGTGTTGAGAGACTGTAGTGCTCATTCTGGCCACCTTAACTCAAATTTCTTAAAACTTTTAAGAACCCAACTAGATGTGACAAATACTTATTGATATCTTTGTTCCAATGTTTAAAGCACCTTCAGAAGGCTTTCAGCTTGAGGGCAAAAACAACAGGAAGAAGAATAGCTTAATCCTTTACTTATGGTTGCCTTTCTGCTCAAATTCACAAACCTCAACTGTATTTTATGGGTGAAAAATAGGGAAGAAGATATGGGTACCTTCTATATACTGGCTAGGAAAAAAAACACCCGAAGCTGCTGAGTCCATATAACAACCTAATAGTTGATTTGGGCAAGCAGCTAGTGACTGAGGATTTCTCATGGCTGACTTTGTGCTATCTTGAAGCAAAGATAGACTTTGTTTAAAAAGTGCTAGACTTTCATGGTGCATAGGTTTCAAGTCACACTAAAGAATATGAATCTTTGTGAAATAATGTAAGAAACATACTAATATTACCACATCAATACATCTACTTTTATGGCATTATAACTAGAGATGGGGGAAACAGTTTTATTTTTTCACAGATTTTGTTTTCCAAAGGTAGAAATGCAGGAAGCAGTGTTATGTGTTTTCATTCAAAATTTGCATTATAATTACACAGGCCAACACACATTTTGCTTCCTTAAACGTTACACCAATTCCTGGGTATATTTGGAGTGCCGATTCCAAAAATGGCATCCGTTTTGCCCTATCACGTTTCATTTTGGAGACACGGCATAGCCTCTTTAGTGAATGGTTCAAGCAGCGTCCTCATGAAGAAGCCTACACCATGCCTTCCTCATGAGGAAGCTGCTTGAACCATTCACTAATGAGGCTATACTATATCTGCAAAACTAGATGTGATAGGGCAAAATGGATGCCATTTTTGGAATCGGCACCCCAAATTTATATCGAACCACAATAAAGTTTGGGAAAAACTTTTCTGACCCTCAGTTTTGTAGGCCTGTGTTATACGTTGGGCAATGCAATCCTAACTTGCTCTGGAACAGGTAGGCTGGTGGGCCTGCACTGTATCCAGCGCAAGTTTGGGGCTGACTGCAGGCCAGCCCAGAGCAAGGGGAAATAATTCCCCTTACCCTGGGTAAAACTGCAGCAGCCCTATTGAGGCTATTTGGATCCACACCACCTATAGAGGTTGTGCAAATCTGACCAGCCCGGGGGAGGCCCAGGCTGCTTGGGAATGGGGCTAGAATCTGGCATAAGTGCTGGATCCTAGCCCCGCCTACAGCTCACCGCCCACCCGCTCATGGGCCCCCCACTGCCTACCCTCCCCTTCCCCAAAAAGTCACCTACCTGCCTCCTCCCCACCCTCCCCACACCCTTCAGACCCCTGCGCCATCCTGGAAAGGCTGGCACAAACTCACAGATCCTGGGACCCACATCGGCCAGGCCAGCACAAGGGACTTACAACAGCCCAAGGGCACTGCAGGATTGTGCCCTTGGGGCACAATCCTAATCAACTTTCCAGCACCGAGGTAAGAGCAATGCAACTCCAAGATAAGGGAACAAACATTGCCTTATTTTGAGGAGGCCTCCATGACTGACCCCAACTGCAGGATGCAGCA
Organism: Tiliqua scincoides; assembly: GCF_035046505.1. Taxonomy (NCBI): domain Eukaryota; kingdom Metazoa; phylum Chordata; class Lepidosauria; order Squamata; family Scincidae; genus Tiliqua; species Tiliqua scincoides. Next base: position 25,778,941 of record NC_089826.1, read on the forward strand.
CACGCCCCCCTGGCACAGCTATGCCAGTCAGTGGCGTCGCTAGTGGGGTGTGGCGGGTGCGGTCCACACCGGGTGATGTGCACGGGGGAGTGACATGCACAGGGGGGTGACATGCTAAAATTGTGGTGCTTGGGAGTAACCCCATCATATTATATACCATTGGATGTAGAATTTCGAGCAGAATGCAAGGCAAAACACCAGCGTGAAATATCTCCTTTCTATCAAAAGTTATGGTCAAAAAACTGGAGAACAAAAAATGCATGGATCCCTATGGAAAGTGAAAGTGAGCTGTATCGCGCATTTACTTGTGAATAGGCGAACTTGCCTTAGTCCGTCGGAAAGGGCAGGCTGAGAGGAATCCAACAACACCAGAATGGTCCTGATCCAATGAATGCAGCCCCAAAAAACACCTGAGAAGGAAGTCCCTCCCTCTAAGCAGATGAATGTATTGAGCCCTATGGAAAGTGAAACTATGCCTCACGGTCGAATTTACTCGCAAGTAAGCAAACGTGCCTTGGCTGCTGTGGAAGATCAGGTGAAGGAGAGTGCAAGGCTACCAGAATGGTCCTGATCCTATGCACCTGGAGCTAAACAAGTGCTCCAGAATGCAGCCTTTCCCCCCCCCCCAACTAAAAAGGATCAAAACGGAGGCTTCAGCTGATAAGGTGAACTTTTTTGAGACTCGCAAAGCCAGATGGATCCTGACAGTGATCTGATTTAAACAGAAGTACTTCAATTGAACTGGGCACTGGGTAGGGCTGAAAACCTTACTGGTTTTGGAGGGGGGGGTGTTATTGCAGGCAGGCTACAGAGAACATTCACTTGGTGGAACAGGGCTGGATTCTGCTTATTTAATTATTTGTTTAATTATTTATACTGATTTATTTTAATTTGCCTGAAGATGTCACTTCCACCATGACATCACTTCTAGTGGGTCTTGCACAGATTGTCATTCTGAAAAGTGGGTCCCAGTGCTAAAAGTTTGAGAACTGCTGCAATAGGGTATTAGTAAGTTGACACCGGGTGTGTGTGTGTGTGTGTGTGTGTGTGTGTGTGTGACACCACTAGTGACCAAAATCACTAAAATCATAATTTGGAAGAATAATACCATCATGTTATATCAATCAATGTGTGATTTCATGCAGAATGTGTTGTATCTTTGTTCTATCAAAAGGTACAGCGAAAAAACCAGTGGGGACGGAGTGATGGTACATCACCGCACCCACCACCTGGGGTGTTTTCCTGCCCACTGCATGGGGGGTGACACGCTGGCATCCCGCACTGGGTGACACAAACTCTAGTGACACCACTGATGCCAGTGCTGGAAAGTTGGTTAGGATTCTGCCCTTAATCACTTTAAAAGTGTACTAGGTCGGTGATCTAGGTCAGCAGATGAAGCCACAGTCATTACCCATGCATTCCCATTAAATAATAAATAAAGACCAAATGAAACACTTCTATTTTTTTTTCAGATTCCAAGGTTTTTGTTTGGTTTTACAAAAATGAGAAGTGCAGTAAGCAGTGTTAAGTGTTTTTATTTCATTATCACCGTTTTACCTCCATGTCTCATTATAGCTGATATTTTGCTATTTTCATGGGGGAAGAATCCAGCACCCCTGCAAAACCTTCAGTCAAATATTATTCACTTACAAACCAACCAACCTCTCCAGAGTGAGAGCAAAGTCCAAAGTCCAGCTGAAATGTCTGTGTGACTTCCTCTTTGCTGATGATAAAGCTGTCACTACCCACTCTGCCAAAGATCTCCAGCAGCTCATGGATCGTTTTAGCAAGGCCTGCCAAAATTTTGGACTGACGATCAGCCTGAAGAAAACACAGGTCATGATTCAGGATGTGGACTCACCTCCCTGCATTACAATCTCTGCGCATGAACTGGAGGTTGTCCATGACTTTGTGTACCTTGGCTCAACGATCTCTGACACTCTTTCTCTCGATACCGAGCTAAACAAGCGCATCGGTAAAGCAGCTACCACGTTTTCCAGACTCACAAAGAGAGTCTGGTCCAACAAGAAGCTGACGGAACATACCAAGATCCAGGTCTACAGAGCTTGCGTCCTGAGTACACTTCTGTACTGCAACGAGTCATGGACTCTTCGCTCACAACAGGAGAGGAAACTGAGCGCTTTCCACATGCACTGCCTCCGACGCATCCTTGGCATCACCTGGCAGGACAAAGTTCCAAACAACACAGTCCTGGAACGTGCTGGAATCCCTAGCATGTATGCACTGCTGAAACAGAGATGCCTGCGTTGGCTCGGTCATGTTGTGAGAATGGATGATGGCCGGATCCCAAAGGATCTCCTCTATGGAGAACTCGTGCAAGGAAAGCGCCCTACAGGTAGACCACAGCTGCGATACAAGGACATCTGCAAGAGGGATCTGAAGGCCTTAGGAGTGGACCTCAACAGGTGGGAAACCCTGGCCTCTGAGCGGCCCGCTTGGAGGCAGGCTGTGCAGCATGGCCTTTCCCAGTTTGATGAGACACTTGGCCAACAGTCTTAGGCAAAGAAGGAAGGCCCATAGCTAGGGAGACAGACCAGGGACAGACTGCACTTGCTCCCGGTGTGGAAGGGATTGTCACTCCCGAATCGGCCTTTTCAGCCACACTAGACGCTGTTCCAGAACCACCATTCAGAGAGCGATACCATAGTCTTTCGAGACTGAAGGTTGCCAACAACAAACAAACCAACCTGAAAGGCAGTATGGTTCTTTCTCCTTTCTTCTTCCCTTCACAGTGAACAAAACATGGTCCCTCTCAAACTTTAGAATTTTTTTTAACGTGTTTCATCTGGAAAACCCATCAGCAGTTACTTAAATAGCTTTGTTTTGTTCCCAATAAAATATAGATGTCAACATCTGGAATTTTAGAAGGAAAAACCCTGAAACTAATAAATAAAATGGTCATTAGTCATTCAGGGCCCTTTTCTTTTTGTATCCAATGACACTTGGCATATTTTAAAGTTATGTTAAATTAATAAAAACGTTCATAATAAATATAACTTTTTAAAGAACTCAAAATATAGTCATTTGCACCCTGATTCTTTACATAGACCCCATCTAGAAAACTGCCATCTTCTTCCCCATTATGGAATAGAGAATCACCAGTGAGAGAAAAGTGCAAGGGGTTCCATATACCCAGAAACTAACTACTGCACACATGGATTCTTATATCAGGCACAGGACCACACAGAAGACTGAATGTGTGTGATTTTACCCAGGCACAGCTGTTTTTTGCAATCATGGAAGGAAAGATTCACATTACCAAATGAAGCTGCCTTAAACTGACAGCCCAGTCTTATCAATTCCAACATCCCCATTGAGGCAGAGGCGCCAAAATGGTGACCACTGCATCCAATGGTGGAAGGCAATTGCATAGGTCTCCTCTAGGTAAGGGAACAATCATTCCTGAACCCCGGAGATAAGCCTCTGTGGCACAGATGGGTCAGTTCTGACCTGCGACTGTTAAATAGCTATCACAAGTCCAGATTGCCCTATGCCACAGGATTTGGGAAGGGGGTTAGGATATCAGTGATGCCAGGGATGCCCATTTTGACCCCCTCCTGGGACCAATCTGCCCATTCCTTCACCTTCCTTCACCCCATTTTGCCCCCACCCCCATTCCACCCTACCACCACCCTCTCACCTCTCCTGCAAACTTACCTGCTTTGAAATCAGCAGGAGATGTGATGAGGCAGGTGGGAAGGCCTTCATAGGCCTTTCCACCAGCACTGCTGGCAATGCACTTAGTAGCACACTGACAAGGCGCCTTTTGTGACTGGCACTGACTGCTTTATGGCAGTCAGCACTAGTGGGAGACCATTCACAATGAGGGCTGGTAAGTTTGAGATTGGACTGTGAGTCAGACTATTTGTCCATCTAGCCCAATATTGTCTCAGGTGGAGGTCTTTCCCAGCAATTATTAAAAATAATTTTTTAATGAAAGTGCCAGAGATGACACTTGCAACCTTCTGCATTCAGATTATTATTATTATGAGAACTGGTTTGTTTAATCCAGACATCAAGTCCTTTCCAAGGGATGCCTGGTTTTTATCCTATAAATACCGTCACAAAATGTAAGCTGTTCCCCAGTAACACTGCTTTTTGCAGTTGATTGACAGTAATTTCTGCAGCCCCAATGCCGTTCGGGTGCTCTTCAAGGTGTGTTGGAATAGCACAGAGGGCAATATACTATATCACAGCCTATGCTGGACTGATTATATTCTGCAGTTGAGATTCTAGCCAAAGCCCTGGTAATCACTGACATATTGTCATAGGACTCTTGCGTTCCAAGCAATACTGGAGAGTAGTAGTAGTAGTAGTAGTAGTAGTAGTAGTAGTAGTAGTAGTAGTATTGAAAGCTAGTGTAGTGTTATGGCAAACTGAACTATCACTCAGAATTTCCTAGGTTCAAATCTCACCCCTGCCATGAACTCACAAGGTGACCTTAGGCAGGCTACTCCCACTTAACCTCTACTACAATATGGGGGGATGATAATACTTGCCTTGCAGGGTTGTTGTAAGGAAAACAACCACATAATATATGAATCAGTTGAGTTGGAACACAACTGGAATCTAATCAGGCCATGTAAGCAAGGAGAGTGCCTCTGTGGTTCCCTTCCCATGCAGTTTTTGGAGTCTCCAGCCTCTCCCATCCCAAGTGTGAGCAAAACAGTGGCTTTAGTGGATGGTAGCCCACTCTGCCAGGATAGGAGTGAAGAGTTCTAAAGCATGGGGAATGAATGAGAAAAGTGTTGGAGCGATCCGTCATTCATCTCATTATGCCACCCATCTTAGGGACTTTACTAATTGACGAGGTTCAAATCTCACGGGATCTCTGGAATTTGCAATGGCATCTGGAAAGTCTAGAGAACAGCAGTCCACTATCCTGGTTGGCCACTGTGATACATTTTGAAGCATGGGAAGTACATTCTCCCTTGGGGCATGCCCAAATGCACCATGCAAAGCCAGCTATACATCTGCACACTTAATAGTGGTTCCACAACCACCAGCATGGTACGGTCGAAGACAAGAGTGAATTATCAGACCCTGTACCTGTGGGGATCAAACATGCTAATTCAGCATGTCTCTTAGTAGTGAACATGTCTGTAACATGTAGCCCCTGTCCTACCTTCAAACCTCATCTATTTTCATATTGGCTAGCAAAGAGTTTTCACCAAGTATGTATTGGATGGCTGACTGAAAGTTTGCTCCTTTGGATCAAAAGGCTTCCCCAAATTTAGTTGCTGTGAGTTAGTCTGAGAACTGTGCAGCTCCTTGGAGCCTCGAAAACAACCTTTTGTGGTTTCCTGCACAGTTCCCCTGATCTGTGCTTCAAGTGCATAATGAACATATGGAGTCTGCTGCCACAGGAGTTGGTGATGGACTTGTTTTAATGACTTTAAAGGGAACAAGCCAAATCCATGGAAAGGAGTTCTGTCAATGACTATCAGTCATGATGGAACAGTACACAGTTTGCCATCAAATACCAGTTGCAGGGGAGAAAAACCAGGCTTTTGCCTTCAGGTTCTGCTGGGGGGCTTCCCAGATATATCTGGCTTGCCGTTGTAGGATGCAGGGTGCTGGACTAGATAGATCTCTGGACATCAGGCAGGGCTCTCTCCTTGTACTCTTGTGTGCCTGGGATTTGGACCAAAAATGTAACACAATTTCAGTGTTTGCAGAATTTGCCAAATCTGTTTGGCAAAAATTCTCCCACTGAATACTCCCAGTTCTGCACAAAATTTGAAACTCAACTCAGTCCTATTTTGCAAACATTAGAGATCACAGATGACTTTTATGTGAACCGATACTGGATCAAAGCCAAGGCCATCTCATAATTTAGTTTGCAAATGTCATAAAACTTGGCAGCTGCTAAATATTTAGGGTGCAATTCTCAAGCAACTTACAGGATACATTCTCCATTGACTCCAGAGGTGTTACAAACGCAAAGGTAAGATAATTAATCAAACTTTTAAATCCCATGCATTACACAGAAACAGCATTTAAAAAAAAAAAAAAAAAGTCATTAAAATGAACAAAAAAGTGAGTACTGGATAGGCAAGTCACCAATTCAAAATGTTCTCAAGAACAGGAACACATTCCGAGGAAAAAAATACAATTACCCTGCTCCCACCAAATAAGTTACCAGATAGCGGCATGGGTTTTAATCCTGACTTAGATTGCTTGTAATAAATCTATGAGTTTGCCTTAAATGTTCTGATGAATGGGTCTGTGTGTATGCTTTGAAATATGATTATTTATTTGGATTTATTGGCAAATAAGTGTTACAGGAGTGCTACATAAGAACATAAGAAGAGCCTTGCTAGATCCGGCCAAAGGCCCATCTAGTCCAGCTTCCTGTACCTCTCAGTGGCCCACCAAATGTGTCAGGGAGCACACAAGGCAACAAGACACAATCTGCGACCTGGTGCCCTCCCCTACATCTAGCAATCTGAGGTAGCCTACCTCTAAAACCAGGAGCTTGCACTTACCTAGCATGACTTATAACCCATGATTAACTTTTCCTCCAGAAATTTGTCCAACTACCTCTTAAAGGCATCTAGGCAAGGTACCATCACTACTTCATGTGGCAAGGAGTTCCACAGACTAATTGCATGCTGGGTAAAGAAATATTTTCTTTTGTCTGTCCTAATCCTCCCAACAGTCAATTTTAGTGAATGTCCTCTGGTTCTGGAAACCCACTCTCTGTTTCCTGGTCTTCACCTAGTTCCCAATCCATGAGAGGACCTGCCCTCTAATTTCCTGACTGTGGACATTGTCACATTGCCCTTGGTTCTGCACTCATTAGAAGACCCACTCTTTCTCTTCTTGGTGGTTTATTACAACTTGCCAAACAAGTTCAATGGACTGAACGCTACTACTACTACAACAAATAATAATTACGATGATAATGTTCACAGTAATAAATAGCATTTATAAAACACCTTCAGGTTCAAAAAACTTCGCCTACGTTATCTTCAAGTTCTTTCAACAACCCAGTCACATAGTTCATTGATATTATTCCCAAATTGCAGATGGGAGGATTGAGGCTGAGAGAGAGAGAGGCTTGGCCATGTCCTAATTCCATTTGCAAGATACGCTAGCAGACCATGAGATCAGCTGGCATATCTCATGGGCTGCAAGCCTGGCAGCAGCTCCACCGTTCTACAGCTCACTGCCAATGGTGTAGCAGCTGTGCCTGCAGTGGTGGGCTGCAGACCAGCCCTCAGATCAGGTAAAGTGGCAGCAGGAGTGGACTGAAGTGTCCCCGAACAGGCGAACCGAAATGGCAGCACTGTCTCCGTGGAGGCAGCTTCCAGAGCAGCCTGCTGAAAGTATTCAGGAACAAAGATGGGTCTTTTTCTACTCTCCATGATTTCTTGCAGCTGCAAGATTTCTTGTAGCCTGTTTACCACTACCAGCATTTCAGGAAATATTCAAAGGTTAGGTTAGGATAAGTTGCAGAAAGGGATGCTGGTAGTGCCCCTGGGCAAGAAGTAGGAATGAACCTATTTACATAACTGTATCCTGGAGCCCAATCCTATCCTTCTCCCTCCCCCTCCCCCCAACTGATGCAGCCACACTGCAGAGTGCCCATTGCATCTTGGGGGGGGGGCCGCTTCCTGGATGCCTTCACTGGATACGGAAACATCTGTTCCCTTACACGGGGGTAAGCTTCCCGCGCCAGGATGATCCACTCATTATTCATTATTCATTATTCATCACATTTTTATACCGTCCTTCCTCCAAAGAGCTCAGGGCGGTGTACACGGCTGCTCCCCTCCTTTTTTCCTCACAACAACCCTGTGGGGTAGGTGAGGCTGAGAGAAAGTGACTGGCCCAAGGTCACCCAGGAAGCTTCATGGCTGAGAGGGGATTTGATCCTGGGTCTTCCAGGTCTGAGTCCACCGCCCAAAATTGCATGGATCTGGGAAGGCAGATCAAAGCTTGGAAGGGGGATATTGGCCTTCATTTCACTTCCTTGTTCTGACTCATACCCTCCCCATTCCCCCACTCCCCACCTTCCCCCCCCCCACTGACTGGCAGGGGAAATTGACAGCTTTGCAAGAGGGCTGCCACAACTGCTGCCACTCAAGTCTTGCAGTGGCAGCCCAGTGCCTCCCGAAAGCAGGTCACATTTGCAGCCACTGCAAAACATGACATGCTGCTGGCACATGTTCCAGTGGTCTACAAGCTGCATAAGATTGGGTTGTCTGTGGCAGAAGAGGCTCCCTGTCTGGGTTCATAAGCTTATCAATTGGGATAACACTGTCCCATGGCGTAGTTTACAGAGGCTGTTCACTTATTGCTACAAGTCTCCATGTCATTCTCTTCAAAAGCAGCTGAAAGAGTAAAAGAAACATTTGTTTCAGAGGTACTTTTTCTGTGTGTTCCCCCCCCCCCTTCCCTTCTTAAGGTCTACATGAAAAGCACATTTTCCATCTGCATCTGCCCAGGCATTTATGAGTGTTTCTTTTGGATGGAGACCATGGCAGAGTGATCCATGTTTTCGACCTCCAATGGGGATTACAGCTGCAATATGCTGAGCATGGAGCTACTGTTGAAGGTCACTTGGACGCTTCCATTAGCATAGCATTTGGCCACCCACCTGCTTGATGGTGCTAGCCGTAGAAAATATGGCTATAGTACACAGGCTTGCATACTCTAGGCTGCAATCTGAATCACACTTTCCTGAGAGTAAACCCCATTGAACAAAATAGGACTTACTTCTGAGTAAATCTGGTTAGGATTGTGCCCCAAGTGCACAGGCTTGTGGAGTATGCTGTGAAACACCAAACCCTGGGCTTAATAGCAACCCATCCTGACAACATTGCACTCTTGTAATTCTCTTTACTCCAGCTATAATAATAATAGTAATAACTAGGTATTTATATACCGCCTTTCTGGTCATTGGATTACTCCTCTGACTTTATTCAAGGCGGTTTACATAGGCAGGCGTTTCTAAATCCCTCAAGGGGATTTTTACCATCATAGAGGTTCTCTCTTTCAAGAACCAACAACATTTCAGAAAGGATCTTCCTGGTTTGGTCTCACTTCTGGCCTCCAGTTCTGCCACGCAGGCTGACAAGCAGCTCCATCTCTCACATGGAGGGCAGCCAAGACGCTTCTTGCTCACACCAAGAGCAGGTGGAATCACTCAGCTGGGCTTGTCAGCAGCTTTAAGTTCTCGCCATTCTCAGCCGTTCAGGGAGCTGCCGGTGTCCTCAAACTGGCGACCTTCGGATGTTATCCTCGGGCTAATCGAGGCTCTACCCTCTAGACCAGACCTCCTGCTGTAGACCAGACCTCCTGTCCTCCATTTGGATGGTAGAAAAATGTGCACCAGATTTTTAAAAATGTGAGACGTGCAGCACAATCCTACCTTGCACTGGAACCGGCAGGCCAGGAGGCCTGCGCTGTATCTCGCGCAAGACTGGGGCCAGAATCGGCTCAACTGGAGGCAAGGGGAAACTCTTCCCCTTATCCCCGGATAAGCCACCACAGCCCCAATGGGTCTCCCTGGAGAATGGAGCTAAGAATGGTCTAAGGAGAATGGAGCTCCTTCAAGCTGCTCTGTGCTGCTTGGGGAATGGGGTTGGGATCTGGCATAACAGCCAGGTCCCAACCCTGTCTCCTGTTCCCTGCCCGCCAGCTGCTGGGAACACCCTCTACCTGCCCTCCCCCACACCAGAATGCCTCCCTCCCACCTCCTCCTTGCCCTCCCCAGACCCCTGTGTCGGCCGAGTTGGCCAAGGCAACCCTCCTTTCCCAAGTTGGTGCGGAGGCCGGATACAGCCTCCGCAAGGCAGCCCGCATCCCTGTGCCAGCCCAGCCGACTCCTGAGGAGACACAAACTTGCTGTACAGCCTAAAGCTTTACAAGATTAGAATTGCACCCTCAAATGCCAATGATGAATCTCAGAAAATAAACAGAAAACAGAGTGTTGATTAAAACCAATTCCTTCTTGGGAGGAAGGATGTGCTTCCCCTTCTTATTACCAGGGGTAGCCTTCTCAACAAGGGTCCAACAAGTTCCAAGTCCTCTATGGAGAACTTGTGCAAGGAAAGCGCCCTACAGGTAGAACACAGCTGCGATACAAGGACATCTGCAAGAGGGATCTGAAGGCCTTAGGAGTGGACCTCAACAAGTGGGAAACCCTGGCCTCTGAGCGGCCCGCTTGGAGGCAGGCTGTGCAGCATGGCCTTTCCCAGTTTGAACAGACACTTGGCCAACAGTCTGAGGCTAAGAGGCAAAGAAGGAAGGCCCATAGCCAGGGAGACAGACCAGGGACAGACTGCACTTGCTCCCATTGTGGAAGGGATTGTCACCCCCGAATCGGCCTTTTCAGCCACACTAGACGATGTTCCAAAACCACCTTTCAGAGCGCGATACCATAGTCTTTCGAGACTGAAGGTTGCCAACTACTAGCCTTCTCATGAGTCCTGGTGAAACTAGCAATCCACAACAGTACATTACAGGGAGCAGCAGAATGAACTGCCTTGCCAGCGGCAACATGTACCCCCACACCCACCTGACTCTTCCAAATGGAACTCTTGAGCATGCTGATGCATGCATTTCTCCACATGGAATGAGTGAGCAAGCAAGCATTAACTACAGCAGCTTTCATCTCCCCCCCCAAAGGGGGCTGCCACTGCTGCAATCTTGTTTTCCTCTCAGCATGTCAGGAATCAGAGCCGCCAGTGGAGCAGCAGCCCAGAGAAGGCAGCAGACAAACTAGGGGGTTGTCCGTTCACCGCTTCTCCAAGGGTACTGCTCCATGCAACTCTTTTAGGTTGTTTCATGGCAAGGCCAGCCCTGCCACCTACCGCTGAACAGATGTCATACCAGGTTAGAAATAGCTGCAAGCTGACACCCACAGCACATCTTCACCCCTCCCCAACCCATTACCACTCTGTGTGTTTTGTTCCCAGTCCCACAGGCAACATCAGTGCTCAGAGGGTGGCAGAATCTGAGCTATCAAAGAAAGCGGTGCCTGGGCAAGAAGAAATTGTCTGCTTGCACCTGCATGCCTGCCTAGTACTCACCTGTATTGGCTACCAGCCACCATGTAACTACAGTGAAAGTCAATGGAGTTTCTTGATGCATGTGATGCACATGATCATAATGAATCTGTGCAATACCACAACCTTCAAATCTTAGAAGGAGACAAGATGAGCAGTTGCATGCGGTGCTATTCTTTTCCAAGGGTTTGTTGTTATTTTTGCTGCTGCTGCTTGCCATCAGAATCCAAATGAAATCCATTGAAGTCAGTTTCCTTCCTTCTCCTTCCTCATACCTCCAGTTCCTACCGGCAGGCCAGGAAAGAAACTCGGGTATCAGGTGCCTGCTTACCTCCCTCATTCCTCCACCACAGGAGTTACTCTTAGTCAAGGGCAGCCCAATCCTAACCTGAACTGGATCAGGCAGACCGGCTAGTCTGCACTTTATCTAGCACAGACTTTGAGTTGAATCCTGTGCAACTCGAAGTAAGGGAATTTATTTCCCCTTACCTTGTGTTGTACAGCAGCCACCTAGTGTTGGGCAGGAGGTCTGGTCTAGAAGGTAGAGCCTCCCTTAGCCTGAAGATAACATTGGAAGGTCACAAGTTCACGAGACCTTAAAGCAGCTGACAAGCCCAGTCGAGTTATTCCATCTGCTAGCGTCTTGGCTGTCCTCCATGTGAGAGATGAAGGAGCTGCTTGTCAGCCTGTGTGGGAGGCACTGGAGGCCTGAAGTGAGATCAGACCAGGAAGATCCATCTGAAATGTTGTGTAGTTCTTGAAAGAGAGAACCATTTATGATTGTAAAAATCCCCTTGAGGGATTTAGAAACACCTGCCTATGTAAACCGCCTTGAATAAAGTCAGAGGAGTAATCCAATGACCAGAAAGGCGGTATATAAACACCAAGTTATGATTATGATTACCTCAGTGGGGCTACTCAGATCTGCGCCAGCTATTTCGCTGGCACAAATCTGAACAGCCCAGAATAACGCCAGGCTGCTCAGGAGGGAGGTTAGGATTCAACCTAAGTGCCAGAGGCCAGTCTCACCCCCCCTCCCAGGCACAGTCTGCCCTGCTCGTCTCCCTCTCCTGCCCATAAATGCCCTCACACCACCCTCCCCAAACCCCCACGCCATCATGCCCAGGCTGGCGCTTCCTTACCTCCTCTGCCACTGGATCTGGGGGAGCAGGCCAACATGCGTCCTTTCGCCAGAGTGACCTACTCCCAAGTTGTCACAGATGTGCCTTTTGTCACATTTGCAACACTCCTAGGCTGGCGTAAGGGACATATGCCGGCCTAGCACAATCTTAGGATTACACTCTAAAGCAGCAACTCTATACCCACTTTCCTGGGAGTAAGCCCCATTGAGCACAATGGGACTTACTTCTGAGTAGACATGCATAGGATTGTGCTGTCAGTCTAATACAAGAAGGGCACAATCCTAACCAACTTTCCAGCACTGACATAGCAGTGCCAGTGGGGCATATGCTGCATCCTGCAGTTGGGGGGCAGTCATGGAGGCCTGCTCAAGATAAGGCAACATTTGTTCCCTTACCTTGGAGTTGCATTGCCCTTACCCTGGTGCTGGAAAGTTGATTAGGAATGTGCCCTAAATCTGAGAAAAAAGGAAGGGAAAGGGAGGGGACAATCATTTCAGAAACAAAGCACTGAATGACCCTATTTTCTATGTTCCTGTGAGACACACCTCTGTTATAGCAAGGCTGTAGGCTATTTAACTTTTTTTTACAAATAGTTTCCCATTTTTTCCCCAGGGCTACAGGAAGACACATCTAATATGCACAACCCCAAAATAAAATACCTCCCAATCTGTGCTGACAAGTGCCTTTCTGCAAGATCCTATCATCCTCTAGAAAGTGTTCAGTCATTGAGAAAAATAGAACGTGCTCAAGGTTGCATGTTACGGGGCATGTTTGAACAACTATAAACAGTTTGAGCCTTAATTTGACAGCTTCTTTGCATAGCCACTGATTCTCGGTTGCCAGAAGTTCCATTATGTTTAAAACATAAATGGAATAAACAAGATTTCATCTCCTATGGATTCAGCAGGAACTTTCTGCATGCAAAGCAAACTCAAATCATCTGCTCGATGGTGTGTATACATTTCTTTACAGGCCATAAGAAAAAGCGTTGCTAAATTTCACTGCTTTGAGGAGTCATATCTGTACTATGGGGCCATTGGTTAAAATGGAGGCATTCCTACTCTCCAGAGGATCACAGTGCTCTGTGGTGAGCTAGAAACCTCTTTCAGTGAATTCATTCTCAGCAAACTACAAATCCCAAGATTCTTTGGGTGAGGTTGTGGCAGTTAAGCTGATTTTAAGTTGTAATGTGCCCTTTGAAATGATGGTCATCAACAGGGAATGCAGGGCATGAGCAAGTACTGGGAAGGCACTTCACAATTTGTTTTGCTGTATTTCGACTGCAGCTATTGCAGATGCTTCTGCAGTCATTTTTGAAAAATCAGAGACTGAATAAGCAATCCAGATGGCCAGAGAGCATCAAACATATGGTTGGGGAAGACAGTGTCTCACAATATAATTTCCTTTTTAAAAAAATTGTAATTGCTTTTTTTCTTCATATCCACAGATCATTATATTATTCTTTTCTCTCTTTTGGAGGAAACCAATAAGTGGCTTCCAATTAATCAGAAATGCATTCACTGACTTGTCCTTAAGTAAAGTCATCAACGTGTCCATTTCTGCTAGATTCAAAACCTTTATCCACCAATCTGTGAATAAATTCTGCTAGATTCAAAACCTTTATCCACCAATCTGTGGATACCACCAAATGGTATTTCTGTGGATTTCCAAAGTTGTGCGCAAAGTATTCTTGCTTCTGTTATCATATACAGAAGTAATGTTGCAAAGTTCCATGGGGAAGTACTCCTTAAGACCCTTGAGGTTTCTTCCAGTACGATTCTATGGGCTGATTCACACATACATGAGATTACTGTGACTTGCTGACTGGGATGTCAGTGACCTCCTGTCTAGAGTTACCAGGGCTAGAAGTGCCACCAATTTGGCCCTTTTCCTAACTACTAAAGGTATTGTGGATACTGGAATGGCTCTATCTACCCAAGCTGGTCTCTGGCTATCCTCATCAGAAAGGGCTGTAACACCTGGGACTTTGCCTGAACACTGTGATCGTTTTGTTTAGCGACTCTCACCCTTGGTTTATCTTCTAGTTCCAAGCTCCTAGCCATCTACAGCTTGGCTCTAACATTTGTGGATGCACCATCCCATCTCACTCAAACAACCAAAGGTTCATCATTTTGATGTGTGGACATGCAAGTATCAGACACGCATCTTGCAAATGCACAAGTCTTCTGCAGAGTTCATGCAACATGTATTCAAACTGGACTGGCTTCCATGCTGCAAGGACTCAAGTTTGTGGCCATTTTCTGCTACTTTCCTAAATGTTTGCACGTGGTAGGGGGACCATGTAGTCAGAGTGGTTTGTGTTGAAGAGGACAACTGCAGTGAACACATGCTGATCAAATCCAGTGAATGCCTGATTAGTCGAAGCCATTATCAGGTTCAGTTTTCCCCTAAAGATCCAATGTTATTAATGACTTCTCCTCTTGGGCTTCAAGGCCCACTTTGTCAATATCGCATAACTTAACACATGACTTTATGTGTTAGTAGACACCCAGAGAATGGGATTTCACAGTCCTGTGGTAACTGAAATGGTCTTTTTTCAGAGATCTTAACCTTGAGCTAGCCATTATTGCCCTTCAAGGGACAAGACTTTTAGCTGCAGCTGTTTACTATTTACACAAAAGAATTGACATATGAGCCTCACACACCCCCAGCCCCATTCATCATTCATTTTTTGCCTGACCATGTGAAGAACTTTGTTTTAAGAAATAGTCTTCAGATGTCATTTCGCGTTTAGCTTTTCACAGGACAAGCTGTCTTCAGCTGTTACCAGTGAATTCTCTTGAAGCCATGCTTATTTTCAGATATCGTATTAATTATTCTGGTTATTTCCTTCCAGTTTATTGTCACATACACAGCCATGAAAAATGAACACTGGACTAATGATTAATCATGAAGCAGAGGTCTGAAAGTTGAAGGGGTAAGCTGTCTGTTAAAAAGTGCTCTTTTTATGAGGATAATATATTGTTTCAGAATGGGTTATTTATTAGACCCATGTGGAATCGGAAAAGGTTTGTCAGGACAATTACTCAAATCGTAGCTGTATGCGAAATGTGTGTGTGCATTTGCGAACCTGGCAACTTAGAAAGAAAACATTTTTGTTACTTGCATTTGACAGTCCTACAATTTTCACTTACTTTGGCTTTACTTGCATCCATGAATTTTCAACTATCATGAACCAATCCTTTCCTCATCTATGGAAATTTAGGCAATATCCACTGCCTCGAGTTACATATGTTCAGGACAACACCAAAGTTCACCACCAAGGACAGGAACATGACCTACAAAAGATAGTATATGCTTAAAAATTAGGAAGATTCTGCATGCTTTTCTTTTACACTTTCACCACCTAGCTGTCTCCTTTCCTAATTTCCCAGCTCCACAAGGCATTCTGGAGCACTAGCCAGCTGCATTCAGACAATGAAAATACGTCTAACAATAGGGTTTGCAGACATATCCCTGTCTCTAAGTGATGCATACCTGTATGAGTTTATTTACTACAAATACGTCCATGTGACACTCAGTTCACAAGGAAGGTAAAGAATGCATTGCAGACTGCCACATCCCCACCATACATATATCAATTACCAGACACTGTCTGAATCATATCTTGCCCCCTGCACCTTACCCTCACACCACTGTGAGTCTAGGTTCATATGTAAACTACATAGAAGCTACCATTTTCTCAATATCCATTTCCATTAGTTTAAGTAATGAAAGGATAATTTCGTCTCCTGTCTCTGTTTTAAATATGCTACATGATCATTCTCCAATTTGCTGATCCCTCTCTCAGATCAAGAAGTACATGATTTGTAAATCCATTAAAACAGAGTTGAATTAGATTGACATCAGTACTTATTGTGTAGTGCAATCCTAACAACGAGTCTCTTGTGCCAGCCTAGGAGGGTCGCAGCCGTAAAGCACATTTACGCCTCCTTGGAAGCAAGCCACACCAGTGCACTGAGATGTGCTGGCACACGGAGGCTGAATCCAGCCTCTGTGACAGCTTGCAGGGCGAGTCTTATATTGGCCGAGCTCGGCCAACACAAGGCTCTGGGGTGAGCGGGAAGGAGGCAGGAGGAAGGCATTCCGGGGAAGAAGGAGCACAGGCAGAAGGCAATCCCAGGGGCGGGTGGGCGGGCGGGGAATGGGAGGCAGTGCTGGGATCCGGCTATTATGCTCCTGAAGTGGCACAAGTCCGAGGAGACCCATAGGGGCTGCAGTGGTTTACCCAGGGGCAAGGGGAAGAGTTTCCCCTTACCTTCGGCTGAGCCACTTTGCAGCCCTATCTCGTGCTCTTGGCTTGCCTGTTCCAGTGCAAGATAGGATTGTGTCCTTAATCAATTTGTGGATCAGCCTGTTCTATGTCTTTCTTGTAAGAGCAGTGGAGATTGGATCTATTATGAATTCAGAGATCCTACCATCATAAGCAGTGAATTAGCATTAGCCAGGCACCCAAAGTTGTTGGGAAGGCTAGTTTTGAGAATGAAATCACATGGAAATTTCATGAAATCACATGAAATCACATGGAGATTATATTAACTTTATAGATCTCTTGGGAAGGTTGTCCTGAGCAAAAGTTCTAGAAAACAGACCAATCAGGGATTCATAGGGGATTTGGGAATGTCAATCATGAGAACCTTTACTTTTACAGTTAAAAATAATTCTCTCCTTAACTTTTCCAGCACCAATGTTATTGCATGCAACTCTAGTTTATAGAAGCTAATCTGTGGGAAATGGTTTTTTATATTGCTTTTCGGTTAGTCAAAACATGCAGCGATCACAAACAAAGTATAACTGACTTTTACGACCCTATTAACTTTGGTCAAACCAAGAAGCCATGTTTGGTGCTCACACAATGGTTTGCGCTAGCTTACAACATGGGAACTTTATTTGAAAAACATGGAAGCATTTAATTCTTGAAGCACGCAATAAATGTCATTCAAAAATGATACAGCATTCTGAATTTCTCAGTAGAACACATGTACTTAAGAATCAATTGAATAAATAATGATAAGTTTGCAAACAGACTTGTATGTATACAGATGGCATCCAAAAAAAAAAAACAAGCCTCATGCCAATGGGGGATGGGGGTTAATTTGGCAGAGTGAAAAACCATCAAATGTCCAACAAATTTCCATTGGCAATCTTTTTCCAAGAAAATAACAATAACATCAGATATTCTTTTCTGATCAGCTAGTGATTCCTTTAGGCACTGGGCCCTCAAGAGAGCATTCTCAAAGAGAAGTAAATAGCATCATGGTAAGAAAAGGATCTTAGATTTCATTAGGCCTAAAAAAAAATTCTTTGTTTCATTGATCTTTTCAATACAGGTCCAGCCTATTTATACACGGATTTTTTTTATACACAGATTTGACTCAACACAAATGGCCCCTGCAAATGAGAAGGAATGTGCTGATCCCTAGAGAAGGGGAAAAATGCACCCCTTTAAAATCAGTTTTAAAAACTGAACAGTCCTTTAACAACAGCCTCCTTAATGAGAGAGAGAGAGAGAGAGAGAGAGAGAGAGAGAGAGAGGGCAGCAGGCTAACAATCCATCAATCCTTCTCTCTCCTTCTGACCCCGCCCTTCCCCCTGAAAGAAAGAGATCATTTTGCATTGGTGAAGGGAGGGGCTGAGTGATGTGCTGATGGATTGTCTTCTTAATGACTCTTATCTTAGAATCAAAAGGTCACCAAGGCTGTTTTTCAATCACTGGAGCAAAGAAACTTTGCTTTTTAAATTATTTGCTATAGTGCATTTTTTTTTTATCCACTTGAGTGCTTGGAACGGAACCCATGAGAATAATTAGTCTCAACTTGTAATCTTTCCAGAGATTTCCAAATATATTGGACATGCTATAGGTTTTCATTCTGCCAAAAAACATTTCTACCAAACATTAGCTTGAGGTTTGTCTGTTCTCTGCACCTCACACACTTTGGGGTGCTCACATTATATAGACTGGTTTATACTCATACCACTTGCTTGCAGCGCTCATGTTTTTATTTATTTTTCTCATTTTTATACTGCCCTTCCTCCAAAGAGCTCAGGGCGATATACATATCTGCTCCCCTCCTTTTTGTCCTCACAACAACCCTGTGAGGTAAGTGAGGCTGAGAGAAAGTGACTGGCCCAAGCTTCCACCAGGAAGCTTGGTGGCTGAAGGGGGATTCGAACCTGCATCTTCCAGGTCTAAGTCCACCTCTTAAACCACTACACCACCCTGGCTCTCAGGTGGTGTTCATTGGTTTGCAGGGTTCATGTTCATGCTTAGACCAATGCCAATCTATATCATATTAATGGAATGGCATCCATACGTGTGTCACTCCATCGGGGACTGACTTTGGCAGTCTACCTCTACCACTGACACAGTGCTTAGAAGCTTGAAGAAAAATTCTTCAGGAGCAGCAGACTTCCCCTTTTTCCTCTAAAACAGAAAAATAAACACTAGCCTCAATTTCTGGGAATCTACCACCATCTGAGGCTAGAAAGCAAGTTTTAGAAAAATAGATCTGGCTGGGAAGAGGCGGCCACCTACTTCCCTTTCTGCAAGCCAAAACACCCACAATGTATTTGCGGTTCAGTGAAAACTCGCCAGTTTCACCTCAACAGTGATCCAACTAAAGTCTCAAATCAAAAGTCTGGAGGGACCTACATACAGTGAAACCAACAAGAGCTTCTGCAGACTTTAATTTTGGATTTGGTCAGATTCACCTATAACTGGTAATTAATATACTATACATCTACCAAATCACTGGAATGAAAACTAAAAGGAAGACCCGAAATATGACACGGACATGAGAGTTGAATGCTTATTACTCATCAAATTGCTCACAGTGACATGTACATACCTGCAGAGCAGCCATGAAAATGGAACTAAACGCACACTATAGTGACGTATCACATTTTGCCAGTACCAAAATGCTGTGGTTTGAGCCCAAAGGAAAATGAGATATTCCTTCAACAGAAGCATAACTTTGAGACAATATGCAAATGAATAATGGATGCTCTTTGCATTAAAAAAAAAAAGTTGTGATATGGAAAGATCTAATGACATATTCTAACATAATCCTGAAGAGAAAAATCTGAGATATCTGCAAAAAATGTCAACAGAAGTCCCCAATGCAAATATTCCATTTCTTATACTATACAGCCTACAGATTCTGAAAGTTCGCCCAGATCAATCCTGGCTCATATTCATTCCTAAAACTACTTAAATACTTAAAAATCTCAATAGTCTTTTAGAACTACTCTGTCAAATCCCAATTAATGTTATATATTTAATACTTTGCAGGCACATATAAGGAACCGCAGTATCAGTGGATGGAATATTAGAATGTGCTATTTGGTGTTAACATTCAGTACAGTAAAAATTTATTTCCTGTCATCAAACATGCTGAATTATGATTACTACTGACATCCTATGCAGGTCTTTTTTGTCTTGCGCCCATTCTTCTCCAGCAGTTCCTGGCTTTCTCCCAACTTGTAGTTCAAATAATTTCATAAACAGAGTCAAGGTGCTGTGCCAAAAGTCTGGTTTCACTTTGATGAAAGTGGATCCCCATTTTCCCCATTTTTCCAAAGTCTGATCAGCTTATGACCTTTTAACTCAACAGCGTTTTAAAACATATATTGAGGTTTTTCATGCTTACTGTCTAAACTGCATATGACGTCTTCTACTGGAACAATCCTAAATCTAACAGGCTCCTTCTAAATCTTTGTTTTGCGCTAGTTATGTTTGTTAATTTCACAGGCAGTCCAATGCTACCCCCCTCCTTGGGACTGCCGGGCACAGCGGCACCAAAAGGGCTACCACTGCATCCAATGGCCCCATGGAAGTTGCCAGAGGTCTCCTCAAGGGAAGGGGACTTCTGGTAAGGGCACAGGCCCCACAATTGGGCTACTCAAGTTTTCAGCAGCTATTTTGCTGGCGTACACTGGAGAAGCTCTGTGTTTGGCCTTTCAGCCTAACACGAAGGATGGGATTCGTCAGAGGAGGCCTCTGCCAGTCCCACCATGCCTTCCTCCCATCCTAGAATGCCTTCATCCACCCTGAAAATTGCACCACTACCCAGTGGTGCTACTTACTCCTGGCTAGAATCCTCCTGGCGCTGGACCCAGTGCTGACTGGTGCAGTCCCACACTGGCACTCCCTACTCCAGTGCTGTAAATGTGCTTTACGGGCACATTGGTGTCATCTAGCGCTGGCACTGGGTTTCAGCGCTAGCACCACTGGCCTATAGGATTGCACCCTTAAAATCCTTCTCTTGACAGGGAAGTTCACTGTGAACAAATCTGATAACTCCCATTGATTTATTTACTCAATGCTAACAATGCTTTCTTTCAATTGAATATTTCCAAGGCAATGCACCATATCAAATAACAACAAATAATAAAACATCATAAATTTTCACAGAACAAATTAAAAAAAGAACTAGAAAAAGTCAATTAGGTAAATGAACAAGGAGTCAATTGAAAATTGAAATGGAGCAAAGATAAGCACATTAGCAAACCCACAGCCCAATCAGCCACAACTCTCATCATTCCTCTCTGGAGAGCAGGGGAAGTGTGAACTGAAGACTGTTCTCTTCGGTCTGGTTATGTTGCATCCAGAGCAATCAGGAAGGAAGGGACAGAGCCTTCTATTTCCATGCAGGCAAACAATGGGTGTGTTTTGGAATGTAAGGCTGGCTGAGGAGGGCTGGTGAGGCAGGAATGAGATCTTCAAGTTCTGGTTGAGTTTTGGAAGTTCATTCCTACTATGCAAGGGGAATGTAGAGCTCCCAAAATTCACTTCCAAACCCAAAACTAGTTAACTGCAACAATAGCCCAATCATCTGACTCCGCATAAGGCAACTATGTTTGTTATGAGGACTTTTGGTTTTTT
Source organism: Tiliqua scincoides (assembly GCF_035046505.1). Lineage (NCBI taxonomy): Eukaryota > Metazoa > Chordata > Lepidosauria > Squamata > Scincidae > Tiliqua > Tiliqua scincoides. The sequence continues at coordinate 25,800,027 of NC_089826.1, forward strand.
GGTTGTCAGTGACATCACACATAGCTCAAAGTAGCAAAGCAGATGATTTTCCAACATTGTTTTTTCTAGACAACCAAAAAGTGGAAATCCCCAGCTTTCAATGTCCAGATAAGCTGTGAAAACAAAAGCAGAAGATGACAGCATTCCAAATGAGCTGTCTGATATGTTCAATAGACATTTGGGAGACACCTGTTTGACACACGGCTTCAGCAGAGCTATGAAATCCTGGTATATCATTTTGAAATAAAGCATGTGAGAACCTGCCTGATAATCTACCCAGAGCATGCTGTTCTCTCCCCCTTAAGGCGCAATGTTGCCAATGCAAATTTTCTGGGTTTTATACATGTTCTCTAGCACATAGGCTGGACTGACAAGAGTTGAGAACAGCATTGCAGACTCAGCCCATTTGGCATCTAGAGGGTGTGCTTTGTGTCTGCCAGTTTTGGAGTGATCTTTACCGCTCAAGCCAAGCCTCCTTGGCAGGTTGGAGTTAATGGTCTTTGGAGAGAAGGGCATTAGAAATAATGGATAGAGAGAAAAAAGAAACTGATCTCCTATTTCTGTTTGATAATTGGTAACTAATAAGGCAGTGGTTTCCAAACTTTTTAGCACCAGGACCTACTTTTTAAAATGACACTCTATCAGGACTCACCTAGGCTTACTATACTTTAAAAAAGGAAATCTAGAAAGAAATAATTTTATTTATTTTTAAGTAATAACCAGAAAGAAATACCCACAAACATTTATCTCCCTATATACACAGGCTTGCAAACTACAAGAGCTCAGCTCTTTGCAGGGTAATTAGCAGCTACTATATCTGGTTTTTGATTAGTTTCAGGGCTTGAGGCAATTACTTATCTGATCTTTCCATCACCCTTTGGTGACCCACCAAAAATCAGGTCACGGCCCACCAGTGGGTCCTGACCTACAGTTTGGGAACCACTGTAATCAGGTAATGTTGGGGGGGGGCAGTACCAACGGATCCTACAGTAGCAAAATCTTCCAATTATATTCCCCAGTTCACTCCACAATATAATAGTCTCATGGAAACTCTTGAACAAACCTGCATTCAACTGAGAAGCGCTATGCACCTTCCTTGCTTTTCACTCTTCAGAGTCAGCATGTAGATCTCATCATGAAAGAACAATCACATTTGGCAAAGTCCTTCTTTTTTCCAACTGTCAGGAGGCTTAGGCAGGACTTTAGAAAGCCAATTCCAAAAATGTGAAAGGTACAAAAGCCAGTGTTTGTCTCTGAAAGGGACACTTGAATGATAGAGAGTTCATATTTATTTGAAGTCTTGCATGAGGCAAGTCCTCCTCCTTGGCTGCTACTTCTAGCATTTGAGTCATTTAATTTTCTAGTCAACACAGAGGTAAATGGGAGGAATGGTTTCTATCTACGAATCATCAGATGTTGTCCTCTGTACTACCCCAGGGTTCTTTTTGACAGGCATCTGTGGTAGTGCCAAATTTCCCAACACAACGTACATGGGAGAGCATGTCCCAGGCTGAAACCAAGCCCATTGTATTGCTAGAGGAAAAACAGCACCAATGGGAACACTGGAAATGGGGGCAAGTGACAGTCATTTCCAGGAGAAAATCTTTTCACCACTTTGTTTTAAATGGGTCAATTTGCTTTTCACAGCTTTTTCTGAGGGGGAGGGGAAATCAAACAAGGGCAAGTGTATCTTCCGCTAAAGCTCAGTATCAATGCTGACTTCTTGGATAGGGTCAGGGCACATTGCCAAAACATGGCTTAACCGGTGCGTGTGCAAGTGCTGCGGGGAGAACTGCAGAACACACCTGCGTAACAATTCTGTTCCTGAACAGGGCTCATTGTTTCACCTGTCAGCCACCTTGCCAGGGATCTCTCTTTTTGACACCATAACAAGGGAACCAGTTTCACAAAGGAATGCACTGATGCTGGAGGAAGCAAGCCTTCCTGCATATGCTCTACATGCCACCTTTTAAGTTAACAAGACATCATTCTGATGCTAATTCAGAGGACGTTTTGCCTCCTCAAGTCTTTAATCACTTAACTAGGAGTAAAGATAGTTTCTAAGATGTCTTAACAGCATTGCTTTTCAAAATAAAACCTACTTAATTGACTGGTTCTTCCTCTCTGATCTCTCCTTCCTATACTTATACACAAATGGAATGAAGAGCATCCCTGTATATGATCCAGTTTCCTACTAAAGACACCTGTATGAGAAACAAGTCACTCCCTGACTTCTCATCTGAGGTTTCCCCTATTACCATTTTCATATCTGATGACACAGGGCCCAATTGTATCTTTTTCCCTCCTCCCACAGAGGCATCCACAGAAAAAAGTCATGTGCTGCATTCAGCAGGGAGGGCAGACCTGAAGGAAAGTGGAAGGTAAGTATAAATCATTTATACTTCCCTCCTGATAAGCCCTGAGACAGCTTATGGGTCTCCTTGGACATGCACCACCACTTTGGGTGGCATATGTCTACAGAGGGGACAAGGACCTCTCTGCAGGGAGGAGTCAGGGTCAGGGACCTTCACTACGGAAGGGATAGGATCCATCATGCACCATTACCACTGGACCTACCCCCTCGCTACCTCTCCACTACTTTTCCTCCCCCCTCTCTGCCCAGATATGCCTCCAGTTCTCCCTCTCCCTGAACATCCCCCATCCCCACTGATGACTAATTGGGTCTGGTGAGTGCAGGGGGTCCAGCAACAGAGCTGACTCTTGCACCAGTGCATGCAAAATGGCCACCAACAGAGCATTACACACCCCATCAGTAACCAGTTTGGGACCCAAACACGCTCTGCCCAGCAGCCCAATCCTGTATAGGACAGGGCTGTCAGTCATGTTGTCTGATGTATTAACATGCTGAGAACAGTCAAGATAGACAGCAGGAGGTTACCCATGATTGATCCATAGTTCTGTTATTTTAGCAGGCATGGGAATTCAAGTCAGGTGACTCAAGTCTGAGTTGCAAAAATTAGCATTTTTCGCTGACTTGTTAACACTCGAGTAGTGCGTGTGGAAGACTTGGAAAAACACTCGAGTCAAGGGCCCCTTGACTCAGCACTTGTCCCCATGCACGCAGACTTGAATCTGTCTGTCTGGGGGTGCTTGCTTACTGTTCTCACTGCGTGGAAAACCTCATGGGGCCATCATTCATACTGGGTGAACAGCAGGGAAGTTCCAGTCAGGAGTCAGGGACGGGTTAATGTTTGCTTTTGCATCCAAGTAGGAAGGGGGGAGGCAGGAGCAGGCTTTCTTTTCCTTTGAAGATCATTGGATGAAGGATGGGAGGTTTGATATTTTCTTTGGCTGAGGTAGGGCAGGAAGAGGAGCACAAGGGGCTTCTTGCCTTATGATTGGCTGGAAAAGCACAGGGAAGGGAGGAAGCAGCGAAGCCGGGAGGAGGCGGTTTGTAGCAATCACACTTGCCACCCACATGGCTAGTTTTGGAGTCGAGTCGCAGGGGAGCGGAGACTCGTGAGTCGACTTGAGTCAAGCCACCCTGGTTTTGCCCATCCCTGAATTTTAGCTTCACGTAATCTGGCTTTTGTATGAAGTTAATATAGTATTTGAGAAACACTGCCCTGTCTCTGAACACATTTTCAATGGTTTCAGATCTCCATAACTCACATTACAAGGCTCTAGGACAGGTCTATCCACTGTGATCAAACTAAGCCTTCCCAAGTCAAGAGCAAAACAGCTCAGCAATGTCTTCCTCCCTTCCACAGGCATAATCAGAACAGAACTATGATAGATTACCTGGCAACACTGTGACTGCTCCTCAGTCCAAGGACAGGAATTTTCGAGAAGAAAAAAGAAGTGGGGTCCTATAAGCCAAGAGCATACTAGATTGACTGGTGAGTCATTTATACATTGGAAGGGTATAAGAAACAACAGTCTCAGATCTATTGTCTCAAAAAGGATTGAGCAAGTGCAAGAAGAAACTTGAATATTTTTCACACATTTAGAGACACACGGTTTTTAATCCCGCCTCTCTTTGTTCTTTTTGCATGATGTCTGAGAGTTTCATATAGAAAAGTCTCCAAAAGTATTGTAAAGCTGGGGCACACCACGGAAAATAACACTGCAGATGATTGATTATGAAAATGGGAGACACCACATGATCGCAGGCCAAAATAAGGGAGCAGACGACATAGCTCAGTTTCCATTTCAAACAAATAGACAGTGGAACAATCAGGAAACTGCCAAGGTAAATTAATTCAGCATGGATGGAACACCAACAGAATGAGGCAGATTCAGAGATGGTCACTGCGATATGTTACCATGTCAGTGATGAAAGATGCTGTTCTCCTGCTTCGTGTTTCCATGAGCCTGGCCAGATTTTGCTACTCTAAATTTACAGCAATTCTAGCAAGTTCAGTAGAGGAAGTCTGGTTCTTCTATACCTGAAATCAGAATTGGGCCCAGTGCAAATAACAGATCAATCTATACAAAGCCCTCAAAATATTCTTTCTTCCGAGGATTTGACACATGATTGAGGGTTCCTGATAGTGTCCTCACCTTCATTATAAGAATAAATGAAAAAGAAAAAAAAAATCCTTCTATTAAGAAAAAGTGACATTCATAAAACTAAGGCATTGTCCGTGAAAATATAACCAGCTTCACGGTCAAAATAGGATGTGGTGTTTAAATTCCTTATCTGTCATCTGCAGTGCTAGAATCATATCACAAAAACCCTTTGTCAAACCTGTCTCCCTGCATATTTGTAAGTATATAAATAAATCCAAAGTATTACAAGTATGATTTATTTGGCATTGGCCATTTTGTGGATTTGGCATGGAGTATACTGTGCATGAGGCTAATTTGATGGCTAATGCCTTACAAAGTTGTGCTTACAAACACAATTTGATAGGCTGTCTAAAATTACAGCACAATTTGATGTGTCTGTGTAGCATTCTTGGAACCCATTTAAATCTTTAGTTTGTTTTTGTCTTCTTAATGAGACTGATTACATACCAGTGGATTGCATCACCCGGTACAGGAGGCTAGCACATAACCTCCATGAGGGACCTCCTCCCATGCAGTGGGCAGGACAATGCCCCAGGCGGTGGGTGTGGTGATTCATCATTGCCCTGCCCTGCTGGGTTTTTTTTTGGCTATAACTTTTGATAGAATAGAGATATTTCAACGCAGTTTATTTCATTGCATTCCTCATGAAATGACACATCGAATGATATATAACATGATGGTATTATTCGAAAATACCAAGATTTAAACAATTTTGGTTAGTAGTGATGTCACCCCCCCATGCGTGTCTCCCGGTGCGACCCGCACCCCCCGCACCCTTCCAGTGACACCACTGCTACATACATATATGATTTGTGCTGTTCCTTTTAATTATGATTTGAATTGCTTTTGTTGATATTAACCCTGCATGAATCATATATAAAAGTTTTTGTTTGATACAATAATCCTATTGACAATATATTATTGTATGGATTCTGTCCTTGAGTAAGCACTTGAAATGTATAGGTCACTTATGTCTATCAGGAGGATGTTCCAATGAGTTCAGTGTAACCTATTCTAGGGAAGCACGTATTGAATTACAGGCTTAATTCTACAATACCTAATTTACAGTACCTGTGGTGTTCAGTGTGGAGGTGAGTGTTTTTCTTGTGCAGCTTGTTATTGTAGTCCACCGTTTTTAACTTTTTCTTGTGTTTGAGGTATCAGTAGTGGCACATTGATAGGGTAGCGCATTGGGGAAGCAGCAGGCTCATCTTGTGAGTTGTCCACTGCCTTGGTCAAAAAGAGTCCTCCCCGCTTCTTTTTTCCTGTCCTCTGCCTGCATGCTACCTTTTGAAAAGGCATTGAGCAGTCTGGCAAAGAGCCAGGGCGTGGCAGTTGTTGCCATTGGAGCAGCCACCCTCAAGGCCCAGAACCACTGGAGTGAGTAGCCAGAGCTGCTACTGGAACCAGCCAAAGCTACAACCAATAAGGGAAGGGGGGGAGAAGGAGAGAAACCATGTGGTGGGAAGAGGCCAGGGGGGGGCTCCACTTCAATGTGGCTTTGTTGCTGCAAGTCCAGTCCAGGTGGCAGGACCACCCACGGCAGTACCTGTAGGCGGACGCATGCTCGAGTCCTCCATGATGAGGCCAGGACTGCCCTACAGGCTGAGGCCTTGCTGCTGCACTGCAATGTGGGGACTGCACCCGGTGCGGCTAAGTTCAGGCTTCCAGGCTCCCACTGGCTCACAAGAGCCAGGAGCATGGCAATGGGTGGGAGGGGGTGCCAAGCTAGTGCCAAGCTTCAGAAGCTAGTGCCAAGCCTCAAATGGGGCTAAGGGGTCGACTTGAGAGGAGGCTCACTAGCTACGCTCCTGGACTGGCCAAGGGAAAGTGCTGAGACTGGGGCCAGCAATCTGGGCACACCCAGCCCTCGCTCAGAGGAAGGGAGGGTGCCCACTGCCCAGGCAGAGAAGGACCTGTGGCTGACATGGCAGGCCTAAACCCCTGGGCTGGGAGCCCCAATCCCAGCCAACCTGGTCATCGCTCTGGGGGCAGGGCGACCCACAGGAGCAAGGGAGAATTGATCGGGGGTACCAGCCTCTGTCTCTCATGGCAAACCCCAGAGTGGGCCCATCTCAACTCCTGAAGCCCAAGGCACCCCACTGCCAGCCACCCCATGGGACAATCTGTTGTGCTGGTGCCCGGCACAGTGGCACTACCTATGGGACCCTCCTAGGGACCACATCCGCTCTGGAGGTGTGGGGGAACCCCCAACCCAGAGGAACCCCCAACTGAACAACTTACCACATCCAGGGCACAATAGGACTTCTGACATTTCAGAGTGACACCCCGTGAACTGGCCTGGACTGCAGAACCCTGAATTTGTGAGGAACCAGAGGCAGAACTTTTGTTAGAAGACTCTGTACATGGAATCTCTGTGAAGTAACAGGGCCTCATGAATGTGAACAGCCTTTGCAAGACAACCTTTGCATTAAACAGCCTTTGCAAGTCAACCCATGTCCCTGGATCTCACTTAGCACCCAGGGCAAGGGCAGGACCTGGGGGACCGCAGCATTTACTTATTTATTGGAGAGATTTCTATCCCGACTTTCCCATGCCAAAGCAAACGCCCAAGGCGGCTTACAAAGCTCCATAGTAGAGTACAAATGAGTTTATTACAATTGCAGCTCATAGAACCCTTTTCTCCCAGATAGAATCCTTCACAGCATGGTCACCACATCCGAGCATGCCTTCCAACAGGAGCGGTTTCAGGTTGGCCAGGCTGTAAACAGCTCCCATCCAAAATTCAACCAGGACCATTCCTGCTTAGCATTATTCCAGCAGCCTTCCACTCAACCACCAGACAACACCTGCTGTCCAACACCCCACAAAAAAAATGGAGCACCTCCAAGATATGACAGGCTTGCAAACTGTGGGATGGGGGAAAGGAAACTCTTGAGGTGGTGCAGATTCAAGTACAGCCATTGGGGCCGCTGAGGCTCTCCCCGGGGTAAGGGCAAAAGTTTCCTCTTGCCCCTGGCTGAGCCACAGAAAGCCCCAAACTTGCGCTGGATACATCACAGGCCCTCTGGCCTGCCTGTCCAATGCAAGTTAGGATTGTGCTGCCCATGAATATGGGAGATACGATCCTGCCTGCTGTCCTTATGCCCAGCCTTCACACATTCATTCAATTGTCTGCACATTACAGACATATGAAAGAACATAAGAAAAGCCCAGCTGGATCAGGCCAAAAGCCCAACTAGTCTAGTATCCTGTTTATTACAGTGGCCCACCAGCTCCTCTCCTTCCATTGTTCCCTGCAACTGGTATTTAGAGTCAGACAGTGCTTAACTTGGAAGTAACACACACCTGACATGACTAGTAGCCACTGATAGGCTTGTCCTCCATGACTTTGTCCAATCCCCTTTTAAAGCCATCTAAGCTAGCGTGCATCAGCACATCTCATGACAATGAATTCCATTGGTTCATTATACACAGGTGGAGAAGTAGACTCCGTGTAGACAAACAAATGCAAAGGCCAGGAGTGGCAATAATGAACCCAAGCCTCATTTCTCCCACGTGTTAATGAACTGCTAAAAAGTTCTCAGTGCCACACATTTAATGCAAAAATGCTTGTCGGCTTCTTTGATATTCTCCCAATGCCCTTACAATTCAACTTTCTGTCAACTTTGTTTGACTATTTGTCAACTTTTAATGTTTCCCTTCATGCTAGTTCTTATGAGGAAAAGAGGAAGGAAGGGACTCAGTCATTTTTTGTTGTTGTTTAATGACTGGAGCACGCTTCTCTAGAAATATCAGTTAGACCTGAACTACACTTTATGTAATGAATAGGACTTTAAGGGTTAACCAGACACTTCAGGGCCAAAACTCCCAGCAGGAAAATAGCATGGAGATAAAAGATTCAATTCATGGCTCCACATGGCTGCTATATACACTCAAAGTAAGACCCAAAGTGCACCCTCATATGGTAAATGTTACACGTAGTTAAGATCCCACTGACTGATTCAAGCAGCACCCAATGTAGTGACTTGGACATGATATTTTCTTGACATTAATTGGCAGCTGGAAAAGCACATGGCCAAACGCAAAGGGTTACACCATTAACTTAAAATTCCCTTTAATTCCTAGTAAATGTCTAATGCTTGTACCAAGATCACTTTTGCTTAATTACTTCATAGTGAACTGACATGGAGATTTAGGTCTGCTTTCATTTAATCGAGTCCCTTCATAAATAACTATTTTAAAGCTTCTTTCATGTTATTCTTCAGACTTCTGAGCTCCCATTCATTTTCCAGCAGCTACACAACAGATGGACTTGACTTTGGCATGAATGATGTCAAGCATCCATCTACCAGTAGCTGAAGCCAATAGTCTCCTTCATTCTTTGGCATGCAAATATTGAGTTTCACACAGAAATGAGGAAAATGCCTTCATCCTCCTTTCTGTATGAAATACAATATATTTGCTTGATAAGCCTAGGCCTTCATATTAATCATAAATCAATTATGTTTATCCTTAACCTCAGAAGTGCTGCATTTCTCTTTCTTTCCTCAGTTTGAAATCCAATAGGATATTCACAGTAATTATGCTGCCTTTCATAAGAATCATAAGCTCATATTGTAATCATTACTACTATAGCCAATTCATTTTTCTGCCTTACAGTATTTGAGGCGGTTGTTTCATTGACTTGCAGTAGAAGGTCTTTTCCCCCTCTCTCTGTTACTGAACCAAATCCTTTTATTACCTGGATTTCCCCTTTTTTATTCCTGGTATGGGTTTTCTTTTTTGTTTCTTTTCACACTAACAATTTCTCATGTTTAAGAAAAGGGACTGGGCCTTGTGATATGGCAAAGTCTTGACCGCTTTCAATATCTGATGGCTACACTGGGATCTAGGCAGCATCTGACATACCAATTTGGCTGTCAAGATCTCACAACAAAAACAAAATTATAATAAATAAAATAAGTATACAACAGCATCTCAAAATGAGCCTCAAGCTGTCAATCATCCCCATCTCAAGGGTCTTTTCTAATGCATGCAGACTAGAATTTACGGGTTACGAGTCATAATTACAGGTTGCCAGTCATAGTAGGTATGTGCAAGTTCTTGGTTTTAGAGGCAGGCTACCTCTGATTGCCAGATGCAGGGGAGGGCACCAGGACACAGGTTTTGTCTGTTGTCTTGTGTGCTCCCTGAGGCATTTGGTGGGCAGTTGTGAGATGCAGGAAGCTAGACTAGATGGGCCTTTGGCTGGATCCATCAGGGCTCTTCTTATGTTCTTATGTTCTAAGAATACTGTAAAAAAAACTTCTGTATCAAGCTAACCAGGGCTAGAACCAGGAATCCACAGGTCAGTGTGCTACTCCACACACCCCTGCGCCATGTAGTGCGACACATGACCTAAAGATTGGAATGTTCCCCAGGCAGTAATGTGTTCTTAGGCTGTGGAGTGACTTGTCCCAGTCAGACTGTCCATTGATTCCCCCTGACCTGGAAGGACAAGAAAAGATTTTAGGTCAAACTGGTTCCTTACCTGAGTAACAACTACATATACTCTTTGTTTGGCTCCTGATCCTTGGCTTCTGACCCTCACTTGTTCATCCTGGCCTCTGAATCCTAACTCTGTGGCTGCCATAGGCTAGCTTTGATAGTAACCCACGTTATGTGCCAAGTAAAAGCATGCTCTTCAACTTAATCATACTAATAAAGCAAATGTGGCATACTCACATCCTAGATATGCTTACCAACAATGCTAGCAATTCCCAAGAGATAAATGTGGTCTATACCTCCGAAAATATCTGCAGTTCTTTGCTACATATTCTGCTACCCTTTGATTATCAATAATGGGGTGTGTACAAAGTATAACAATATTATGTCATAACTTCAAATAATGGATTTTCTGCTGCTTTTCATTATACTCATTTTTTATTTGCAGTTCATATGGTGTATCTTTACTACTTTTCATTTAGTTTTTAAATTGCAGTGCCCTGAAGGATATCCATTTCAAAAGATGGCGTGTATATTTTTATAACCATTTGTGAATTGTATCCTTTGGGGTTCAGCTCTCCACTTTTTCTCTCCATTTGCAGACTTAACTGAAGATAGGAAGGATCATTGCCCCCACTTTACAGATGCTATCCTGTGCAGAGCAACTGAGCAACTGGATTTCCCTCTTTAGACCTGCATTAATTCCTCTCTTTACCTTCTATAGAAAATCCAAACATCAAAGAAGAGCCATTATTAGCAAACCATCTGGAGACGAGACAACGTCTACACCCAATTCACCTCTAAAACAAACACAGCAACAATTTATTTCTACTTCACCTTCCTCCTTCCAAATGCACAACAGTGCCATTTGTATTTTCTTTTGCCAAAATCTTACCAAAGGGATCTTTCTAGGAGCTTCCATTTGATTACTGAGGGTTAGGTTTCAGGTTCTGAAGAATTCCCTTTTTCCATGAATCCTATGAAAGAGTCTCTCTTTCCATGTCTTCTGTCTGGCTCAGACATTTTGGAATCTGAACTATGATCTTACAATCATACCCTGCTGCCTTTCCACATTAAACACTGAACAGCCAGAATGAGTGGAAACAGGTGTATGCAGCCAAAAAAGATGACCACATCTTAGACCATTTGAATAGGATCTCTGAAGCCTGTGTGGAATCAGATCTGGCTGCAACTCATAAGCAAACATTTTTTCACTCTGTTGCAAGCCACAGTGGGGCAAAGAAAAATTAACCGGCAAAAAATGTTGATAAAAGTGCATTTGGAAATGAAATGGTCCTGTCATGTTTCTTCCAAAATAGTTTTGGTTTTATTCCATCATCCTTCACAAAACAGGCATTTAATTCTTCTCAACCCCACATTTAATTAGGGCCACAGCTATAACTTTTGTACTTGCAAGTTCCTCTGTGCCCTCTCACTCTCTATTTTCCTCTCTATTTTCCTCTCAGATTTTAAATGTGCAAAATCTTTCCATTCTGAAATAACAACCATGTTAATGCAAACACATAAATACATTTTCCTGAGACACGTCATGCTGTCACATGACAAATAGAACTGGAATTATAGCAGAAAATTCAGGACTGCTTCATATTAACCAGATATTTCTTGTTTCATTTTGCTCCATTTTGGATCATTTTGTTTTACATCTCATTTTGGTTTTGTATGATATGAATTGTTAACACTCACACTGAAAAGTGAAGACCATTCAAAGTCACATACTCTATAGGAGTTTCTTTGTCATCAGCCACATGGTAGCACTAAAGGCAACAAAGGAGTTGTCCAGATATTTAATGTTCATGGAATGGTGTAATGACAACAATTATACTTGTAAGATATTGAGTAATATAGGACACGGTAAGCACAGATGCCAGAGGGAGGGTGTAAAATGTAAAATTACTTGATCATATTTATTTGTATGGAGAAACAGTGACATCTGCTGGCTAATTCAATGCATTTCAGAGGACATTCTAAATGCACATTTTTCTTAAAAAATGCATTTGGGGCTCATTTTGTTTTCAGTAGTCTCAATCCAGTTAGGGGAATGACTGCTATTTGAAAAATCATGCACGCAGGTGCCAATCTCACAATTGATACACACTACCATCTACTTTGACTTCATTTCCTATTTTCCAAAAATAGTAAATGAATTTGCATTCTTTGTGACACATTCTCATATTACTGGATATTTCCTAATTAAGCTAAAGCGTGTAGTAACACATAAATCTAGTTCAGTGCTCTGTATGTTAATATTCATGGCAATCAAGCCCAGCCTTGACTAAATACAGCTTTAGACATATTCAAATAGGCTTGAAAGTGTCATTGGCATCATCATCATGACTTACAACTTCCTGGACTGTACTGCTTAGGTTTTAACATACTGTAATCATTACAGTGATCATCTATGACATTGACACCAAAGCCCCTGTACTGTCAAACCATAAATAACATATGACACACACACTCAAGTTATCTCAGTTTCTTCAAACACATCATGCCTCAACAACATGAGATCTTTTTCTCGCAGCTAATTCTCAGCTAATCACATGATACATACACTATACATGAGATAAGATGAGATTTCTTACAAATTATTTTTTTAAGGAGCTTTTACTTATTTTCTTTTAAGAGAGTAATTATTTTCTTCTGGCCCAGCAGAGGGAGAAAAATTACCTTTTAGGAGAAACCTTGCAGAAAAAAAACTTGTGGCTAATTCAAAACTGCATAATAGATGAGAGATGTGAGAGATGGAGCTGCTTGTCAGCCTGCGTGGCAGAACTGGAGGCCAGAAGTGAGACCAAACCAGGAAGATCCATTCTGAAATGTTGTTGGTTCTTGAAAGAGAGAACCTCTATGATTGTAAAAATCCCCTTGAGGGATTTAGAAACCCCTGCCTATGTAAACCACCTTGAATAAAGTCAGAGGAGTAATCTGATGACCAGAAAGGCGGTATATAAATACCGAGTTGTTGTTGTTGTTGTTATAATATATGCTAGATCTAGAATAGGGCTTGCCCTCAATTACACAGGGCCCTTTTTTGAACCATGAACCTGGGCACTGTGCTGTCACTGAGCTCCTTGCTCACCAGCACTATCCATTGTGTATCCTGTGAGATTCTAAGGAGCCTAAATAATTCTTTTATTGCTCAGTCATTTTCTCTGTGTCATTGGCCACAGTGCACCATTACCGCTGACACCAAGTATCTGCCTGAACCTAAGTACAGGCAGATCATGCTCTGCGTAACATGTCAGCCTTTGCTTCTTCTCCAGACTAAAGAATTTGTTTCCAGCCCAGATTCATCTCTAGTTCCTTGTCCTTCCTTCTGTGACTGCCCTAATCCTGTGCCTCGTTATTCATGAAGATATAAGTTGGACATAAAACAAAGACCAGGATTTCTGGAAAGATCAGAAAGGTCCATCCCAGCAAACCATTTGGTTGCTGAGAATTTGAGAAATTATACCTATCCCATAAATTTATGCTACTAAAAAAGCATAATTTCCAATAGGCCCCGTTAGCCATTACAAGGCTGAAGGGCAGTATACCATCCCTGTATCCCAGAAAGAATGAGAACTATTGCTTGTTTGTATTTCTGTTCTGTAGGCATAAGTCACTTTGGAACTCAAATCTGGAACTAATATTAACAGGTAACAGTAACAGTCTATACCAAGGATGTCAAAAGTAAGGTCAAACACGAGACGGATGCAGCCCCCAGAATCAATTTATCCAGCCCCTGTTATAATTGGGCTCTCCCAGCATGATAATTGGTCACTCCCATATTTTGCAAATATTATTAAGATTTGCACATTTTCTCTTCTGTTATTTGCAGCTAATGAGTTTCTATGTGAGAACCAAGTGCTTATTTCTGACCACCATCTGCTTAATAATGTCACTTCCTGCTTAATGATGTCACTTTCAGCCCTCAGCAGGCGCTGTGAATGCTATTTGGCCCACTACTTGAAATGAGTGACTGCCCTGGTCTATACACTAGTCTAGTAGTAAATAATAATGTGGTCAAAAAATCCCCATGTTCCAGTCTCCAACCTTCTATTTCCTCATTCAAAGAATTCAGCTATTTGGCTACAGAAAAACAGAGTCCAAGACACACCACTTCTGAGATCAGAAATCTAAAAGAATATTTTAGCCATGGCTAAAATAAAGACCGGTAAGACTGGGAAACTGAGGTCTTAGCCTGAAAAGTGTGAGTTCAGGGGGGAAATCTAACAAGCCTTGAGGTTTTATGAAGGCCTCAGAAAAAAGTCATAAACCAGACTGGCACGTATATCTTTTGCTATACGTCTAAAAATGGTTTTATCGTTCAGTACTGTTTGTCTCCCTTTCACTATTTGAAGCACAGGTACCATATGAACACCACTTCCTCAAGTATGATTTCCACATGCATTGAAAAGGATTTCAAATCATTTTGTATCTTTCCATGATGTCTAACATATCCTAATTACATCCAATGTATCTGTCAGGGAAAAGGACTCTTATGAAAGGTCTGGCTGACCAAGGGGAGTAGTTTCTAGTGGTTAGTGCAAATGTATCCCTTCCTGCTCCCCACTGTCCCTTTTCTGGACCCAGCAACTGAACAGGGAAGAAAATTTGGTGGTTTGTACCCTCTACACCAGGGCCTAGGAGAGGGGGGAAACGGGGGTAATTTGTACCCTGGCCTGGGAGGGCCCAGGAACCAAAGGAGGGGGCCCAGAAATTTCCTGGGATCTGACATTTTCCTATCTACTCAGACTTGTTGCCCGCATGGGATGCTGGGGACACCATCATGACTGGGGATGCTGGGGACACTACTGATGCCATATGGGTAAGTAGACCTGGGCTCCAAAGACTTTTTCAGTTGTCTCTACCCTCCCCTCACCTTCCTTCATCCCTCTCTGCCCCTGTTCTGCTCACCCAGTGTCGTCACTAGGGTTCATGTCACCCAGTGCCGGATGCCAGTGTGTCACCCCCCCATGCAGTGGGCGGGGCAACACCCCAGGTGGTGGGCGTGGTGATGTACCATCACTCTGCCCCCACTGGTTTTTTGGCTGTACCTTTCGATAGAACAAAGATAGAACACATTCTGCATGAATTTACACATTGATTGATATAACATGATGGTATTATTCTTCGAAATTATGATTTTAGTGATTTTGGTCACTAGCAGTGTCATTCACACACACCCCCGGGTGTCAGCTTACTAACACCTTATTGCAGCAGTTCTCAAACTTTTAGCACTGGGACCCACTTTTTAGAATGACAATCTGTCCAAGACCCACCAGAAGTGATGTCATGGTGGAAATGACATCATCTGGCAAATTAAAATAAATCAGTATAAATAATTAAAGTAAAACAAATAATTAAATAAGCAGAAGCCAGCCCTATTCCACCAAGTGAATTTCCTCTATGGCCTGCCTGCAATACCTGCCCCCCCCACAACCAGTTTCAGCCCCACCCAATGCCCAGTTCAATTAAGAACTTCTGTTTAAACCAGATCACTGTCAGGATCCAGCTGGCTTTGCAAGTCTCAAAAAGGTTCACCTTATCAGCTGAAGCTTCTGTTTTGATCCTTTTTAATGCCCCCAGGCTGCCCTCTGGAGCACTTGTTTAGCTCCAGGCGCACAGGATCAGGACCATTCTGGTAGCCTTGCACTCTCCTTCACCTGATCGTCCACACCAGCCAAGGCACGTTTGCTTACTTGTGAGTAAACACGACCGTGAGGCTTAGTTTCACTTTCTGTAGGGCTCAATACATTGATCTGCTTGGAGGGAGGGACTTCCTTATCCGCTGGTTTTGGGGGCTGCATTCATTGGATCAGGACCATTCAGTCGCTGGATTCCTCTCAGCCTGCCCTTTCTGATGGACTAAGGCAAGTTTGCCTACTCGCGAGTAAACACGCGATACAGCTCACTTTCGCTTTCCATAGTGATCCATGCATTTTTTGTTCTCCAGTTTTTTGGCCATAACTTTTGATAGAAAGGAGATATTTCGCTCTGGTTTTTTGTATTGCAATCCGCTCGAAATTCCGTATCCAACGGTATATAATATGATGGGGTTACTCCTAACCACCACGATTTTAGCATGTCAGCCCCCAGTGCACATCACCCCCCCCAGTGTGCGTCACCCGGGGCGGCCTGCACCCCCTAGCAATGCCACTGTGCCACCATTCTCCCCCACTGTTTCACCCCTCCCGCTTTGCAAAGGGGCCCAAAAGAAACTTTGTACCCCCTGATAAAATTCCCCTCAGAGACCCTGCTCTGCGCTATCCCAGGCTAAAGAGACCAAGCAGAGGGGGCCTAACTGGGGAAGACCTCCCTCCTATGATAGCACTGAACTCCAGGGGTTCTTATGAAAAATCAATCCCACAATAGCTATGCAGGGTGAAGAGACATGATTTATTGAAGTACCCATTAACATGAACATGGCAGACCAAGAATCAAAATGTAACAAGTTTATTAAAGTCCAAAAGAAGGGGAATTAAACAAAATGGGGAAAAGAAAGGCGGATATTAAAAATACAAGTAGGCTGATGGAAAATGCAAAGTAAAGTTATCATCAGATCGATACAATAAACAATAACAACCAACAGATGGAGCTGGGATGCTACTCAATCTCTCAGCTGTGGACACCCCCCCACCCACCCCAGGTCCTGCCTTAAACCCATGCAAGTTTGCACACTGGCTGGAGTTACTTAGCAGACAAAGCAAAAAAAAAGTTCCCGAATATGATCTGGCTAGACAGTCCCTAACTTATATTACTCAGATTGCTCAAGTAATGTCCCATCATTGCACTTTCAGGTGAGTAAGTGGGTGCTACCCTTTGAACTCCCAACGAATGGGTCTGTCAGATGATTTGCAGAGATCAACCAACATTTCATGTGGACTGGGAAATATATAACTTTGATTTGATGATGTCATCAAGTTACCTGATTGGAGGAATGGAACCCACCTGGTCGCTCCATCCCAGTGGACAGCTATGGCTGCTCAATAACCAAGCCCATGCCAATCTGGGGGGGCGGGGGGCGGAGGACACTAACCATTTCATTCAGCAAGAGAAACCCAACGAATAAACCATGTGCACTCTCTCTTTCATAATTGAGTTTCACACAGACAAAGACTGCCTACAACGTGATGCCTCAGTTGCTTTGAGCTGCTGAATTTACACAGGGAATTCTTGGAAGTTAAAAGTATCCAAAATTACAGAAAACCAGGCCAAAAAAAAAAAAAAAAAATAGGGGGAGAACAGGGCATTCATTACAGTATCTGAAATTTATCCTGAGAAGAGCATACTGATGTAAGGAGGCATCTTTAGTGATTTAGGTATGCACAACTATCCTTTTGAGTTTTGCATTGTCTGGATCTGAATATTCTTACAGGCTACTCCATGGAAACACCAACTCAGAGCTTCAAACTGCTGCTTGGACTGGAAGAAATGCAATGTGATTGGGGCCTCTAGATGGAGCTATTTGACAGCGGTTTCCTTCAACAACTTGAACCAAATATGGTAGGCCCCAATACTTCATATCAGTATGGTTGGCAACCTTCAGTCTCGAAAGACTATGGTATAAGCCTACAGCACCCAGTATTCCCACGCAGTCTCCCATCTAAGTACTAACCAGGCCTGACCCTGCTTAGCTTCCAAGATCAGATGGGATCAGGCATGTGCAACAGTTGCTTATAACAGTTGCTGCTATATCAGTATAAACAAAAATATTTTCCTGCCAGGAAATACAAAAGTCATCCATGTCCATGGAAAGCAATAAAATAGTCTTTGTGATACAGAAAGACACTGAGAAAACCTAGTGACATCATGAGGAAATTGTTTCTCTTCCCAGGTGAGCTACAAAATAACCCACCAGTACCACTAAAGCCGTCTTATCCAGTCCTGAAACCAGGCAGGAAACCACACTGGAAAAATTCTTTAAATCCTATGCACATTTACTGGTTAGGAATCTCAACTTAACAAAGTAGGATTTACTTCAGAGTAAATATGCATATGACTGGCATCCACAGGTTAAAAATTAGACTTCATTGGAACATCCTGGAGTAGGAAGTGCATTTTTTCCTCTTAAGACCTACTGGATCAGATTGTCTGTCTAAACCAGAAAACATCTTGTAAATGACAGTAGCCAGCCAGATGTCTCTGGGAAACCCAAAGCAAAATATATGCAACAGCGTATTCCTGCTGTTTGCCATTTACCTCTCATGCCACTGATAGGTCCAGCCATTCTCTTTATTCTTAGTCTACGTGTTCATAATGATTCCTTCCTACTAATGCGGTCAAGGTCTTCCTCCCCTAGCAGGCATGTGAGCTCTTCATGAGTTCTGCAAGTACCCTGTCAGAATCAGAGGATGAAAACAATCAAAACTGATCTGTACTGAAGACACCCAGCTAAAAACACGCAGTCCATGGGCTTCATTTTGGAGTCGAAGGAGGGTTGATACAAACAATCTTTTCTGCAAATTGCCTTTCAAAATTGTCACAGTAGACTGCAGATGACTGTCCTGGGATAGAAAGAGGAACAATGGTAACCAAATACTATTTACCACTGCAAATAATTTTGTGAATGACATTTTTATAGATTGAATTGTGTAGGCCAGTTCAATTTGACTTTGGCACTAGAAGCTAAGTCAAAGACACCCTTGGTGCCACTTTCTCTTTGTTAATTCTGTGATAGACCAATTCCCCAACACAAACATTGCTCTAAGGTTACATTTGAGTGCTTGGAGAAGGATCATGGCTCAGGAGCAGAGCGCATTTCAGCATGGAAGAGGTTACAGGTTCAATCTCTGTCATCTCCAGGTAAGGCTGTGAAAGACCCGTCTGAGACCCTGGACAGTTTCTGAGCTACCTGAACACTGACAACACTGAACAATCAACAACACTGAGCTGGCTGGACCAAAAGTCTAACTCTACATAAGGTAGCTCCCTATGTTTATGTGTGTAAGATAAACATCCTTTCCAAGTATAATAAAAATGTCTTTAAAACGTGAGATTGGATGATGGCCGGATCCCAAAGGATCTCCTCTATGGTGAACTTGTGCAAGGAAAGTGCCCTACAGGTAGACCACAGCTGCAATACAAGGACATCTGCAAGAGGGATCTGAAGGCCTTAGGAGTGGGCCTCAACAAGTGGGAAACCCTGGCCTCTGAGCGGCCCGCTTGGAGGCAGGCTGTGCAGCATGGCCTTTCCCAGTTTGAAGAGACACTTGGCCAACAGTCTGAGGCTAAGAGACAAAGAAGGAAGGCCCACAGCCAGGGAGACAGACCAGGGACAGACTGCACTTGCTCCCGGTGTGGAAGGGACTGTCACTCCCGAATCGGCCTTTTCAGCCACACTAGACGCTCTTCCAGAACCACCTTTCAGAGCGCGATACCATAGTCTTTCGAGACTGAAGGTTGCCAACGTGCTCTAACTTTTAGTGCCAGGACCCACTTTTTAGAATGAGAATCTGTCAGGACCCACTGGAAGTGATGTTGTGACCTCATCAAGTGACATCATCAAGCAGGAAAATTTTTAACCATCTTCAGTTGCAATCCTACCCACACTTACCCAGGAGTAAGTCCCATTTATTATCATTGTTAAAAAGTATATACATAGTTGCCTTGTTGACCATTTTAGTGCCTTGTCAGTGTGCCATGAGATGAAAAAGGTTGAAAATCACTGGTCTAAGGGAAGGAGAGGGGAGACAGAAGCAGAGGTGACAATGGCAGATCTGTCATTGGCCCAGCAAGAAGGGATCAACCTGGCTACCTTGAGAGCTGCATCCACAGGGATTGAAAGAAAGGCATTGTTATCCACAGACAAAGAATAAAAGGCAACTTGTAACCACCTAGTAATGGGGTAAAAGTGATTTTTCCTCCCATTGGGCTCCATAAGTACTTCCCAACCCTACACTTTAGAGCTGCCCCACTGGGACAACCCTGGACCCAGGAGAGTCATGCCTGTCTTAAATGGACCAAAATACTCTGAAATGCCAATTAGGCCAAAGTTGAATATTTCTTATCAAACTTGTAAATATGAATTCTGCAGACATCAGTCGTATGCCCCTTTGCTTTCCTTTGAGATAGCTGTCTCAAAGTTGAAGGGTCTATAAAAACAGTCTCTACCTCTATGTCAGGCTTACAGAACCGCACAAACCCAGACAGAGTGTTTATGAAGAATTAACATTTGGAAATGTTTCAGGTCGTCCCAGAAGCCCCATCTGTTTCTGTTGCTGGCTTTTACTTGCTTTATTTATGGCAATAATTTTAGACTTATCAGGTTAACCTTCAGATAACCTCCTAAAATGACTTCTAAGCATGGAACTTTTGGGGGCACTATATAAAGATGCAGTTGGATTAATATTGTCCTGATAAGCCTTTGAAAGTTTTTCCATCTACTGGATCAACACAAGCATTTATTTTTTAAAAGCCCTATTTCTCTTGGGAAAAAGAAACCTCGGCTAGTTCCTTTGTTGGTCACATGATGGCAAGATGCCAAAGAAAAGCCATTCTAAGAATTCTCATGAAATTTCAGCTGACAGGTCTTACCTACATGTCAAAAGGCAGAGACTAATTCTATATCACTTTTATGAAAAATGTTACCATTCTGTTTAATGGATTAGAATAAGGAACCCTTGGTTCACCCAGTTCTAGTGAGTGAGAAAAGTAAGGCTGCAAACCTATATACATGGGCCTTTCGGCTGTGAGGGCTACTTATTGCTTATTGGATTGGCTGCCTCCTGGCTGACTTTCGTCTTGCCCAGCAGATCCATGGAGCAAATGGGCAAAAGGACCCAGATGGGAGCATCTCATGTTGCCCACCAGCAATCAGTGGCATAGCTAAGGGAGTGCAGGGGGTAGAAGTTGCAGCGGGCATCAAGCTTTAGGGGGGCAAAAAGCTGAGCTTGACACTAGTGACCAAAATTGTGAAAATCTTGGTATGCTTGAATAATACCATCTTGTTATATATCATTGGAAAGGTAATTTAATGCAGAATGCAATGAAACAAACTGCACTGGAATATGTTTTCTATCGAAAGTTATGGCCAAGAACCAGAAAATGAAAACACAACTGCCTTGTGAAACAAAAAGTAGGTTTGCTTAACTCCAAACTGACCTATGAGACTGTTTGTTCTGAGTGCCAATGAGATGTCATAATGATATAGCATGGAACCAATAACTTTATTTACTTACGGTGATTAAATTTGATTTTGTCATGTGGGGGGACTACACAATGTTCTTTGACCCCAGGTTGTAGATAGATGCCTTAGCTATGCCACTGACTGGGGGGAGACAGCAGAGCAAGGGGGTGGTGAGCAAGGGGGAAGGAAGTAGGATCCTCCCAACTTTCACTTTTTAAAAAGCCTGGGTGTGATGTCTCTTCCAATTGTGACATCACTTCCGGGGCAACATTATGAGCTTGACACTGGGCTACACGATCATTAGCTATGCCACTGCCAGCAATACAGCCAATAGGAATCCTCCATCCTTCCTAAGGGTGTGTACATCCTCCCCTTCTACCAGTTCTCTCCCACAATCCCTTTGGATCATACGCTAACAAGAAGAAGCAGACCGCTAGCTTCCATTCGCAACTGGAAGCCTGTGCTTGGCAGTAAATAGATTCAGAACATATAATAGAAAGTTAATGTGTAGAATTCACTGCTACAAAATGTATTGATGGCTTCAGATTGGGTTAAACAAATTTATCAAGAATGTGGCATTTACCCTCATTGAGTTTCCTTTCATTTGTATGTACAGATGTGACCCTGTATCCACAGGGGGAGAGGTTTCTATTCTGGAACCCAGCCATAGATTCTCAGATATCAGGGGACACCTCCAGAGGCTTTCTGATATCCACAAAGGCTGCACAAGACTACCCACAACCTCTGCAGGTCTCAGAGTGGCCAAAAGGCCAAAAAAATACATTCTGTTCTACGATAAAACCAAAGTGACTTTTTAATGCCTTATAAGACATTGGGAAACTGCGGGAAGCCTTAAAAGGTATTCAAAACATCACTTCCGGTTTTATGATTTGAAAAATGGGTGGGGGGGGGCACACACAGCTGGGTCACATGCATCTGATCCACAGTTTAGTGAAACCACGGATATGGGATCTATGAATAGAGCACCCCTCCTGTATTTTCTCCTTATTTTTGGACCTCTTTAACAGTAAAAGATTTTCAGGCTAAGTGCCATGGTCTAAATAATATACCAGGAAACTAAATGGACCCTAAACAGCGAAACATTCTGCACTCAATTATTCAACACTAAAAACTGAATGCTAAAAAGGCTAAAAAACTAAAACTACACTCAAAGCTAAAACTAAGGATGACAACTGAAAACTCAAGCAAAAGCTAAAAACTAAGAACTAAAAAAAACGGCAACTAAAAACTAAAGACTAGAAATTGAAATCTTATATTTCACTCACAACTTTAGTGGGCTTCTTCAGAGGCTGCAGTTTTTCTATGATTTTCTCAAGCACAGGAAATCAGCGCTCACCTGTTCTTATATAGGTTGGAAGTGATCACCCGCTGTATTAACATCACTATCAGAGCCCAAGCCTAAAAAGTGGACGTTTGCGAGCCCTCAACACCAGCCTAACACCGGAGCTAGCCCAGCGCCAGCTGGTGTTGTGCTAGTGCTGATGGAAAGCTGGTGCTCCGCCGCTTGGTGGTCACCCAAACCGCTGGGCAGCAGAGAAGTAGGTTGGGGTGTGGGGGGAGGTGGGGAGGAGACATTCCAGGACAGGGGAGATGGGGCAAGGGTGCATGCACAATGCATGCACAATGGGGAGAGGGCAGGGAGGAAGCTTGATGGGGGGGAGGGAGTGGTGGAGCTCACCTTCACTGGATCCTGAGCTCTGTATCGGGCCCCAGAGCTGCCGTAGAGTAGCCACACTGTGAGTCTACTCCCCTTTTCCCAAGAAGGCGGCAGCAGCTGCCCAGGGCACACTGGATGCCTCGGCAGTCCCATGCTCCAGGCAGCTCAGGATTGGACTGCTCGTTATCAACCCTAATGATTCCTTACTCTCATGTAGTAACATTCTTCAGAGTTGGTAACCATGCATTGCTTACTCTCATGGTTTCTTTCTTGTTCATGTTATTTTGGTCCTATTGCCTCTCCACACATGCGTGCATGGTAATGGATCGTGCTGGCAATACATTCGTTTGTTCAAAGTCTCCCTTATGCTCTCTCATCACTGAGTGTTCTGCAGTTGCTGATCTCTCAGGTGACAATATCTTTCATGTTCCTTCATCTGTATGTATACTCCTTTCCGTAGTACCAAGATAAACCTTACCACAATGGCACGGAATCCAGTATACCCCTGCCTGTAAATGGGGGTCTCTCTCATCTTGGTTGTAGGATCTGCTGTAGTTTTGTTGTTGGTTCGTAGATAATCTTATATTTACTTTCTGCAGTAGTTTCCCAATGTGATCTGTTACATGTTTAACATAAGAGAGAAAAGCCCTATCTTTTGGTACTGATGGTTGCCCTTCTTTTTGAGGTTTATTCATCTGTCTCTGTCAAGAGGCTCTTTTTTATCTTTTACTCTGAGTAACCATTGGCTTGTAAAGTTTGTTCAAAAGGAACATCCCCACCTGCAGTTTCTTGATGTCCCAGCAGCATCATAAAAGCAGCTGAGGGCACAAGCCTAGCCAGGTCTACTCAGAAGTAAGTCCTATTTTGTTCAATGGGGCTTACTCTCAGGAAAGTGTGGTTAGGACTGCAGCCTGAAACATCTTCCACAGCAAGCCTTGGCTTTTAAAAAAAAATCCAGCACCATTACTGAAGGGCTTCATGGCACCCCAAACAAGTACTGTTTCTATTTGCTGTCTTCATTTCTGGGTTTCCCCAGAGGCAAAATGTGCTGACTGACCCTCCTGCTAAGATTGGCATGTGTCCAACAACTGGGCAACCAAGTTCACCTGAATTGGTAAAAGGGTGGTATGGGAGGCCCACAGTGATCCACATGACATCAGCAAATGCTGGTATTTTAAGGTCACGCACTGATCTGCTCTTAGTTTATATTATTATTATTATTATTATTATTATTATTATTATACTGCTTTTCAACTAAAAGTTCACAAAGCGGTTTACAGAGAAAAATCAAATAACTAGCTAATTAGCACTAGCTAGTCACTGATGTGCTGTGTCTGCACATTAGTGAAAACCTTGTCTACCTATTCATTGGGGAGCAGGAACTGGACCCCCTAACTTTTCCTCCAAGACAATGTACATGCCCTGTATGCAGGAATCTAGCTTCATTTTCAGCTTGTATTTGAAGCTCTGTGCTCTGTTCTGTTTTGGTCAGTCCTGTTCTAATATTTATATGCCTTTTGATCTCCATCAGATCCAACAGTGTTCTTATTACGTGCTCATGGCACCCAGTGTATATCTGCATTCTGCTTTTGTCTACCGACATTCACTGGTAGCAGGCCAGCCCATCCATGAGAAGACTGGAGAGGGATATCTGTCTTCACTGCTCCTCCTCCCATTCTTTAGATTGGAAAAGGAAGAGGGAAATGGAGTGTAAGTGTGAAGGAAAGGAGAATGATGGGCCAGAGTGTCTCCAATGTTCTCATCTCCTCCACACTTTCTCTTCCATTCCATTCCCCTTTCATTTTGGGAAGAACAGAGGCTTACAGATCACCAGCTTTTTTGGGGGGGGGGGCACTGAGCTTCACCCTGAGCTTAACACCCTGCTTCAGGCACCACAAAATCCTGGGACAAACTTGCCTGGTAGTATAGAGGGAGTGCAGAATCATTAACCTTTGTCCTCATGGGTTTTTGAGTGGAGGCATTGCACTTTAAAAGCCACAGTTCCTTCAGTATGTGCAAAATTCATCCTGACCTCTTACCACCTATTGTCCTGTCCATCATGTTTGAACATAGGGAAGTGAGAAGACACAAAAAGTCATTTCCATTTACAATTCAATTTTTATGTATGTTTATTAAGCACCCATGCATTATTCAAAGCAGTAAATACCTGACCTTTTGGTAAAGTAAATCATGAATGTGTGGCATTTATTACAGCTCAGCAAGTACCTTTTTGCTGACAGTGCTTGTCCTAAAGTGTCAGCTTGTATATGGAAGGAAGCACATGATTTCCTAATGATCTGAGATCCTGCAGGATCCTCTGAATAAAAAAGTTGCAAATGTAAGAGAATGCATTTCTTTTGCTAATGCAAGGATAAGTGTACTCTGCTTTAGCGAATCCCCCCAATTTGCGCAATGCTCTTAAAAAACCCAGTCATGCACTTCCTTTACCACCTTTAAAAAAGATTGGTCCTCAAACATTCAGAATAATTTCACATTCTCCATTTCCCCAAAAGGGAGAAAATGCTTATCTGACAATGATTATGATTTCTCAACTCATGTTCTGCTTTTCTGGTCTTCCCACTTATACCTCCTTAGTTAATTGTACATATTTGAGGGCTTTGCCCCAAGGTTTATGTGCAGCAACTCATTTAAAAACTATTTTTAATTATGCTTTTTCTTTAGAAGTTATATACATTCATTCTCAATCTTCCTTTCATAGAAATAATGCAGCAGAAGTTATGTCATACAGAATAAACTTTGTTTGGAAAGCAATTTTCTTGAGAACAATGAATCAGCACTATTCAAATTCTATATAACACTTAAGGGCAAGTTGCACAAGTCTTGCAACATGGGAACCATGTGGTTAAAAATCAGTAAGGGAGGAATCCTAACCAACTTTCCAGCAGCGAAGTAAGGGCAATGCAGCTCTGAGGTAAGGGAACAAACATTCTGTTACCTTGAGGAGGCCCCCATGACTGCCACCCAACTGCAGGATACAGCACAAGCCCCATTGGCACAGCTGTGCCAGTGCTGGAAAATTGGTTAGGATTTGGGCCTAAGGTTTACTGGGTTTTTTGTTTGTTTTTTTCCCCAGTGATGGGTGTTGAATACTCCTGATGGCAAGGGGAATAGGATATGGTGCACACTGGCAATGCCAGTTCTGCCTCCCTACTGGGCCCAATCTGCCCACCCTAATCCAGCCCTCCCCACCCTCCCCACACTCCTGCACCAGACTTACCTGCTCTGACAGGCATCCGTGTGAGCACCAGTGTTAGTGGGAAGACATTGGTGTGGCTAGGCTTTGCATTGTCGCAAATTGCTTTACAGCACTTTTGCCACAGCACAAACTAGCATTCCACTAGCATAACTAACTGTTTGGATTGGGCCAACAATAGCATTAACAACTGGGTCACACAACATTCCAGTAAGCCTAGGTTTGCTGGAGCTTACAAGAGTCATGTAAATGCAGTTCAGCAGAGCTATTGATCACACCCTTTATTTCAAGGTTCACAACTTGACATCACAATGCTTGTAATTGGAACTCTTTTGAAGAAGTCGCTGAGGCAGTGTGTCCAAAGCAAAAGAAAAGCTTTAAAGGAAACTGTTGTACCAAGAAAAAAATTATACTTAAAATGTGTTTTCCTTTGATAGTCTCTTTGGCAGCATTAATGCAAGAGTATTTTGGTTGACAACCCTATGTTTTTAATACTGTTAAATAATTGATAGATGTGGAAAATCATGCTGTACTTGAGGTCAATTTGCAAAATAAAATATTAATCAAATAAATGATTCATTGTGATTCCTCTGACAATTTTAGGATATACAGAATTTCCCATCAAACTGTTTCCCAACGGATGTTTTAGATTAGAAACTGTTTTGCTTCTAAAACATCCAAAATCATAAACATTTTTTCTCAACTATTTTTGAGATTTCATTTGGAAAAAGACAATAGCAATTTGGAAATATGAAATTTCAAGCAGAACTGAAACAGTGACCATAATACAAACTGAAACCAAGCACTTCAACAGTTTAAGGATGCAATCCTAACCACGCTTTCCTGAGAGTAAGCCCCATTGAACAAAATAGGGCTTACTTCTGAGTAGACCTGGTTAGGATTGTGCCCTAAATCTGTCATGCAGAAAACTTTCACACATAAAACAAACATACCAAGCTATTGTGTGCATTAAAAAGCAGCAAGAACTATACATGTAGATAGGGAGAACTGCAGATACAGTCACAACTATGTCTATGGTAGCGCTAACTTTGTAAGAAAACAGTGTGTTGTTTATGACCTGAAACACAAATAACTCTCCCTCTCCCCAACCTTTTAATTTAAATTTCTACTCTCAGATAACATTGCCCAACACACATTTTGGTGCCCGAAAAGTTAGACATATCCTTGGATATATTTAGGTTGCCGATTCAAAAAATGACATCGGTTTTGCCCTATTAGCTCTAGTTTTGGGGAAACAGAATGGCCACCTTATATGCTGACATGCAGAAATATAATTTTATATTGTTGTTTTATGAGTATACAACTAGAATTGATATGGACAAATTGATGCCATGTTTTGAATCCTTGTGCCAAATATACTCAAGATTAGGTCAAATTTCCAAAGCACCAGAACAAAAGTGAACAGAAACTAGATGCCAGCACTACCTATGAGGGTCGCCCAGAAAGTAATGCACCACATTTTTTTTCTCAGCCTACAGTAATGGTATGAATGCGAAACTTTCTAATAACTTTAGAAAATTATTTGAATTTTCAGGAGTGCGCACACAAATTTTTGGTTTCTTCAGACAGATGGTGTAGCTGCAGCAGTGTTTCGAAATGGCGTCTGTAAGTGATGTACGTTACAAGCAGCGTGTCGTCATTGAATTTCTCACTGCGGAGAAAGAAACTGTTGGGAACATTCACAAACGTTTGTGTACAGTTTATGGAGAATCTGCAGTCAACAGAAGTATGGTTAGTCGCTGGGCACAGAGGGTGAGGCCATTAGAAGGCGGTTCGGCAGAGCTCCAAGATTTGCAGCGTTCGGGGCGGCCATCCACGGCTGTCACACCTGACAAGACGCAGCTTGCTGATGTGCTCATTCGCGAGGACCGACGCATAACGACTAGGCAGTTGGCGCTGAAGCTGTCAATCAGCAAAGGAAGTGTGGATGCAATCATCCATGCTCTTGATTACTCAAAAGTGTGTGCATGATGGGTTCCGCGCTATCTTACGGTGGACCACAAATCTCTCAGAAAAAACATTTCTTCTGAGTTGCTGAAACATTTTGAAGATGAGGGGGAAGCGTTCTTGTCCAGGATTGTGACAGGTGATGAAACCTGGGTTCACCATTTTGAGCCCGAAACAAAACGACAGTCGATGGAATGGCGTCATCCTCAATCTCCACAGAAGAAAAAATTCAAAGCAACTGCTTCCACCGGTAAGGTCATGATCACTGTGTTTTGGGACTGTGAGGGCGTCACACTCATTGATGTGATGCCAAGAGGCAGCACCATTAATTCTGAAGCTTATGTGAAGACATTAACCAAACTCAAGAAGCGCTTCCAGCGACTTCGGCGCCATAACAACCCAGGTGAATGTTTGATTCAACATGATAATGCTCGGCCTCACACATGTTTGAGGACTTCGGAACACATCACTAAACAGGGTTGGACTGTGTTACCCTACAGCCCTGACCTAGCTCCCTCAGACTTCCACTTGTTTGGGCCATTACAGGATGCCATTCGCGGAAGACATTTTGAGGATGACGAAGAGGTGATTCGCACAGTGCAGAAATGGCTTCGTGACCAGAACAAGGAGTGGTACCGACAGGGCATACATGCCCTTGTGTCTCGCTGGAGGAAGGCCATAGAACCGGATGGAGATTACGTGGAAAAATAGGGAGTGTAGAAGAAACATCATTCTTTCTTGTGTGTAAGTTTCATTGTGTTCAATAAATAATTGTTGAAGAAAAAAAATGTGCATTACTTTCTGGGCGACCCTGATGTGTAATTCAGTTCCCTTTTTCAGGTTGGTTTTCCTGCCTCTTTAGTCTTGTGCCACATCCCCTTGAGCCCCGCTGGCACTTGACTGCTCCTCTCGCCAACAGAGCACAGGCTTGCCTGCACGAGGTTCCTTCCACCACCACAGAATTCTCCTTCATTCACAAAGGCTTTAGAGATTGCTAGTATCCTGTGACTGGGCCATCTTTAAGCAGCTGAAATGTTTGCAAACATTCCATGAAATGACAGCCATTCAGCTGCACCACTTCCAAATGATGGCATGTGGTGAGCTGAATTGCTCTGATCCTATGAAATCTTTCTCAGCAGTGCAGTGGCGTCACTAGGGTTTGCAACACCTGGTGCAGGAGGCTGGCGTGTCACCCCCATGATGGACCTCCTTCTCTGTAGGGCAGGGCAGGGCAAATGACCCAGGCAATGGGCATGGTGATGCACCTTTGCCCCACCCCGCTGAGTTTTTGGTTATAACTTTTGATAGAATATATTTCAAAGTGGTTTGTTTCATTGCATTCAGCATGAAATTACACACTGAATTATAACATGATGGTATTTATTTGAAAGTACCAAGACTTTAAAAATTTTGGCCAGAAGTTGTGTCACACCCTGTGAATAGCCTGCACCTTCCGCACACCCCAGTGATGCCACTGTAGCAGTGATACAATATTTTCTCTACACACATTATCAGAAATGACCCACTTGCTCATGTGCCTGTAAGCCTAATAAAATAGCATACAAGGTGATGGAGGCCTGGAATGCTACTCTACTTCTCCCCTGCCACAAACAGCAGAAAGGCCAGCTCACCCTGTATGCTGGCCTGCTGGAGCAAGAGAGGCTGGTGGCAGAGGAGTGCTCAATGATGGTAGATGAGATACTGCCCTACAAAGATGCCAGGGAATGGAGGGACTAGGGGCTGTTGCTGGGGCATGTTCTGCTGCCCACTCCCCAAGTGCTGCTTGATGTCCAGGGACCACCAAGGCTAACTGGAGAGTTGGCCCTCAGGATAATACCACATAGGACCAAATTAGATGTGCACACTGAAGCATGCCTTTAACCAGAAGCACTTCTCTTTTTTCTTAAAAACAGGCCGGGGGGGGGGCGGGCAAAACCTATTGGATGTGCAGGAAAGAAAAGGTTCATTATTTTCCCAGATGCAATTTTTAGCCTGAAAATTACCTCAGGACTGCATTGCAACTGCATCAGTGCTAGGAAGTTGAAAAGGACTGGGCCAAAGTCTCCAGAAGATACTTAAAAAAAAAAAAAAACTTGATTGGGGGTGGAGATGGGACACCAGAGCCTAAGCTAGCCTTGGTTGATGGGCAGAATTAGGGTGTTGGTGAAGGAAACAAAAGAGTGGGAGCACTTCAGTGGAGGTATCTTGATTGAGGTAAAGCACTCCCTGTTGTTTGTCCCACGTTGGGGCAAAAGGCACAGCCCAATAATAATAATAATAATAATAATAATAATAATAATAATAATAATAATAATAATAATAATAATTACCCCTGCTAATTGGGTAAGAGGCACTTTTTCAAGTGAGTGCTCCTTTTTTTAGCAGGGGGAGAGTAACTGGCCCACCTCACCCCAGCACTGTCTGTTCGAGTGGCTGTCTGCTGGTGTGGCATCTTTTTAGATTGTGAGCCCTTTTGGGACAGGGAGCCATTAGTTATTTGATTTTACTCTGTAAACCGCTTTGTGAACTTTTAGTTGAAAAGCGGTATATAAATACTGTTAATAATAATAATAATAATAATAATAATAATAATAATAATAATAATAATAATACAGGTATTTATATACTGCCTTTCTTGGTCGTCAGATTTCTCCTCAGACTTTATTCAAGGCGGTTTACATAGGCAGGCTATTTAAATCCCCGTAGGGATTTTTACAATTGAAAGAAGGTTCTATCTTTCAAGAACCACAACATTTCAGATGTTTCTTTCTGATCTGGTTTCACATTCTGGCCTCCACCCTGCCATGCTCAGAGCAGATGGAATAACTCGGCTCAGCTTGTCAGCTGCTTCAAGGTTGCACGGTGCCAGTGGCCTCGAACTGGCAACCTTGTGGATGTTATCTTCAGGCAAACGGAGGCTCTAGACCAGACCTCCTGCCCAATCCTACACTGGCTGCTGGCACCATGGTATAGTGGTGCTGGAACAGCAGTTGCTGTATCCTGCAGGGCCAAAGAGACAGCTGGAGATCTCTCAGGGTAAGGGAACACTGGTTCCCTCACCCCCTGTAGTGTCCCCACTGCCCCTATGGGCTTATTTGAATCTGTGCCAGCAAAATAGCTGGTGCAGATTTGATTAGCCCATGCAGGGTTTTCAGGAGCGGGAGAGGAGATAGGGATTCTCCCCCAGCCCAGTTTCGCCCTCTCCCTGCCTTCCAAGTCTCCTCCCACCCAGAAATGCCTTCCTGCTGCTCAGCAGGATACTCACCACTGTGGGCTTCTGTTACCAACTGGTGCTGGTCTCCCCTCCTGTGCCTCTCCCCTCCCAGCCACCACAATATGCCTGACAGCACGTTTGTCGTTCTTGGTGTAGCACACAGGCTGCTAGCACTGCCCCAGCATAGGACTGGGCTCTCAGTCTTTGAAGCAAAGCAATCAAGGGCACTATGCCTGCTTGATTAGATTCCAGGCAGAGGGGCTGAATTAATTCTACCCTCTGTACACTTCTGTAAATTAGATTGGATTATGAACATGCTCTCTCTCGGAGTAGAGGAACTGCTATGATAGTTCTGCAATTCATCATATGCTACATCAGTATGAATAGTAAAACTGATCAAATGAATTGTTTCATCTCAATTTTATCCAGTGCATCCTGATTGTACCTAGTTCATTCTGTGTATAATGTTCAGAAATCCAATTTTTAGATGTCTTAACACGGCTGAGGAACAAGAAGAAATCACACAATTCTGCAGCTTTAGTTTGAGAATCCATGTCAGGCCTAAAAATGACTGCCATAGGCTATGTGGAGATGGTGGACACATAACCTGAGCATACAGCATTTAGATGTGTCTACAAAATTTAGATATATTAATAGCCTGCATGTGAAGCAAATGAAGCCTAGCAAAGACTTTGAAAAAATTTATTCATGGAAAACCCAGTTTTACACAGGAAAATCATACTGGCTTAGCACTATAAACCCTGCTCTCTCTTCCCTCGGTTTTTCCATTAGCAGAGGTTTAAGGGCCTGATCCAGACCGGTTCGTGCTGGCTAGCGCCCGTGCGTAGTTTTGCAAAATGTGCCGTAAGCCAGCTCTGAGTGGAGGTCAGGTGACCACCGCCCAGAGCTCCAGGTAAGTGCTGGGTGGTGAATGAGTAGGAGTGTGGGGGGAGGCGTTCTGGGGTGGGTGGAGGGTAGGGAGAAGGCGCGGAGGGGGGCAGGACCGGTGGAGCTCAGCTCTGCTGGACCCATAGCCCTGTGTTAGCCTCCTGTCCCAACATGGGGCTGTTTTACTCTGTGCCAGCTAAATAGAACTGAATGGGGCCTATGGACGTTGGGCAGCTGCAGCTATTTTGCCACTGCAGCCTTGGGTGCTGTGCAGCTCAGGACTGGGCTGTAGGAAATGCTACATTTTTACTCCAGATGCTGAGCATTCCTGTAGAGTTTCTGATGCTTGCAGACAGATGTATATGCATCTTATACTAAAAACTAGTAGAAAAAGAACTGTTGCAGTATATATATTAGCTGCTTGCAAGACAACAACCAGCTTATATCGGTATGGCCCCGTTCAGTTCTACTTACCAGTTATCTGTGTAAATGCTTTGCTTATGTTGCAAATACGGATGCCGTGCCTTATCCTTCCAATAGGATTTGGACTGATAGTGGCTATTGGCATTGCCAGCAGAATGTTACCAAGGCTACATAATGATATTGGAAATAGGACACTTGATTTGAGGGTCTCATATTTAATGCAATCACATGAGTATACCTGTATCCAAGTTAGACTAAAATGTTCTCTCTCTCCCATGCTGCCTCCATTAGAACTACAGTAGATTCCCTATCATCCAATTGCTCCCATTCGCATTCATGCTAGATTCTTCACAGATTATTGTTATTAACATTTATGTAGCTCTTCAAAGTGCTTCATTATCTCAGATCATCCTTACAACCCTGTCAGGAATGTTGAGCAGAAGTTCTGTTAGAGCAGAACAGTTACATGTATTTCTGTGTTGGGAGAGGCTTCCTTCTTTTTTTAAAAAAGAACAATACAGTCAACACACTTGCAATTTGAAAACCAATTTCCTAGCACTTTCCTTTGGAACAGATTTTCACTTAAAATGGCTCCCCAGTCCCAGCTGCTGAAGAGAAGACATGATTACCAGTATCATCTAATCACTCATTGTCTCCACCACTGGGACAGCCATTTTCAGCAGAAAACCAATGTATGGATAAAGGGCTAACAAATCTTTCCTTTCCTGCAAGCTAGTCTTCTATTTCAAATCATACAATAAGAAAGCTCCAAAAATAATCACAAAGCACACATAATACTGTGCACCCTCCTTATCTGTGGGTTCGAGAACCCCAGATTCAACATGGGTCCCGACCCACATTAGGAGGGCCTCACTGGACCTCCCAGACGTAACTGGAAAAGTCTTTTGGTCACGGAGGCATCTGATGCCCTGGAAAGCACCACTTATGGCACAGTCCAAGGCATGTCTTACTCTGAAGCAAGTCTCATTATATTCGGTGGGGCTTACTCCCAAGAAAATGTGAGTTCTTTACATTTAATACATGTTTACGAAACTATTTATAACATGTTTAGTTTTAGTAAGTTCACATGAATAGCAAATCTGAACCAGGAAATTCCCGGTACATGACCCAGTTTCTTAACTTTGAATGCAAACTTGTTCTGAAAAGTTACATGATCACAAAGAAATGTTCCTTGCCTGCTTCAGGGGGCTTACCAGTGGTGGCAGCCTCAGCAGTGAAGTTTTTTTTTCTTTCTTTCTTTCTTTCTTTCTTTAAAAGCATTTTTTTTCCAACACACCACATGCAGCAGTGGCTTCAAGCACTGATAGTGTTCTCGACATCTGACCCCTACAGGTTGCCATTTTTTCTTCTGCAATGTGCTGGGAAATGGCTCTATTCTGACACTGTTAGCATTTGAAGCATTGCTGCGGCTGCTGCTACCTGCAGAAGCACAGCAAACAAGATTTAACCAGAAGGGAAAGGCCTCATCAAAAAGTCACCAGTGTCGACCAGGTGAGTGAGTTAAAGTTAAGGCTGTTTTAATTATTACACTATTTTAGCAGAATGGGCACAGCACCATCAGTTCCATGGAAAGTATGCAGAACTGACAAAATGACAACTGCACCAACAAGTCAGTTTAGAAAAATACTCATTCATCACTTGCTCCATGCTCATTGAATTTCCACTGCATGAAAACAGCTCCAGGGCCTCTATTAGTACAATTATTAGATTTGTGAAAGGCACAGACTGATCACAGAATCTCACCCTGAAACACACTGGTTTGGCAAAAATTTGCTGATGAAGTTCCTGTACAATGGACTGCGGTGTAATGTTAACTCCGCTGTGGCACCCCATCTGCAAATTTGTACTGTACTTTCCAGGGAGGCTCAAACTAGCACCAACTTATTTTCCCATGCTTTCCAGCTTGTTATCTGAAGGTGTTTTTAAATGTATGGTATTATCAGCTCTGTCATGCTTTGTTGCAGTTTTAGCGTTCAGGGCTAGTGTAATGTTAAAAAGCAGTATATAAATATTCTTATTATTATTAATAATAATAATACTTGTATTGGTGCACTGGGCAGAATCCTTAAGGCGCTTAAGAAATATCTGGCCAACACAGACATTGACAAGATAACAGTTGAACAATTGCGATAAGCTGCACTACTAGGAACATCTAACATAATAATTATTCTAACAAATGTCTGGCTAATTGGTATCACGTTTCCTGGAGATACCAAAGTCAATTGGGGAGAGTCAGGGGTGGGGCTTGTGATGCAGGGATGTGCAGTGTGTGGGGAGGCAGGTGAGGCAGAGCCTCCCCACTGGAGTCCCTGGAAAAGCACCGCGGCCCAGTGAGGCACCCACAACCCAAGCGCCCTGCACGTCCCTGCTGTGATGTCATGAAGAGCTCCCTTCTTTCCCCACATCAGCTGAACCCTGGCAGGCACATGGGTGCCAAGAGGTGCTGCTTTCCAGGAAGCACGCTTGGACCAGTCTTGCTTTCAGAGCCTGCTTGGACGCAGAGAACAGAGAGCTGCGCCTGTTGAATGCCTGCCTGCCTGGCCTGTTCAAAGCCCCGAGAGGACGAAGGGGGCTTGAGCAGCCCCGGGGGCTCCAGAGACGCCCATGCCACCCCTTCTAGGCAGCCAGGAGCCTCCGCCCAGCCAGCGGCGGCGGCAGCGTCAGTGCCACCCCCGCCCCTTCGACCCGCCCTTCTCCACCGCCTCCCGGTGACGCTCCGCAGGCACACCCTGCCAGGCGGCGGTTGCAGCCGCGCACCGGAGGCTGGTGCGCGCGGAGTGCCCGCTTTGCCCAGGCTGGGGGAGCTGCCCGCGTCTCCTCCCGGGGACCCAGGCAGGAGGGGCTTCGCTTTCCGACCGCAGCGGGGAAGGGGCGCCCATGGGCTCGACGGAGGAGCTGCTGGTGCTGGCGCCGCCGGAGTGCGCCTTCCAGGGCGAGAGGGAGCCCGCCTTGCCCTCCCCGGGTAGGAGAGCCGGAGCCCGGCACAGGCAGCAGCAGGTGAGTGGCTCCCCCTTCCAGCGGTAGGGTGGCTGCTACCCTGTCCCGAGCCTGGCGCCTTTGCGGCGAGGCTCTAGGAAGGGCATGGCACACTACCCACCAGCAGACCATACAGGCTGGCAGGCACGACAGGGAGAGACAGCCGCTCCCCTCCCTCGCATGCCGATGGAGCTGGAGCTCTGGAGGGGAGGTGCTCTCCGAGAGAGGGGGAGAGAGCCTGGCTGTCAGCCTGGAAGAAAGGGAACATCCTCGCAACAAAGGGCTTCCTGCTGCATCTGAGCCACCTGCCCGTCCCCTCCCGCCTCCAAGGATGGAGGATGTGCATGGAGATCAGGTCCGCACAAGATGTTGCTCTCCATGGAAGGGTACAAAATCATGCAGGGGATGGAGAGAGTGGAGAGAGGGTTGCTCTTTTCCCTCTCAGGCAACACCAGAACCAGGGGGCACCCACTCAAATGGAGGGAGAGTTAGGACAGACAAAAAAAAAAAATTTCTTTACCCTGCATGTAATGGGTCTGTGGAACTCCTTGCCACAGGATGTGGTGATGGAGAGAGTGGGTAGAGGGATGTTCTTTTCCCTCTCACACAAGACCAGAACCAGGAGGCACCCACTCAATTTGAGTGTCAGGAGTTCTAGGACAAACAAAAGAAAGTATTTCTTTACCAGCATGTGATGGGTCTGTGGAACTCCTTGCCACAGGATGTGGCTGTGGTGATGGAGAGAGTGGGTAGAGGGATGTTATTTTCCCTCTCACAGAAGGCCAGAACCAGGGGGCACCCACTCAAATTGAGTGTCAGGAGTTCTAGGACAGGCAAAAGAAAATATTTCTATACCCAGCGTGTAATTGGTCTGTGGAACTCCTTGCCACAGGATGTGGTGGTGATGATGGAGAGAGTGGACAGAGGGATGTTCTTTTCCCGCTCACACAACCCCAGAATTAGGGGTAATCCACTCAAATGGAGTGTTGGGAAACAAAAGAAAATATTTCTTTACCCAGCATGTAATTAGTCTGTGGAACTCCTTGCCACAGAATGTGGTGATGGCATCTGGCCTGGGTGCCTTTAAAAGGGGATTGGACAAATTTCTGGAGGAGTAGTTCATCACAGGTTACAAGCCATGATGAGTATAGGCAACCCCCTAGTTTTAGAAGTATGCTACCTCAGAAGGCCAGGTGCAAGGGAGTGGCACCAGGATGCAGTTCTCTTGATGTCTGGTGTGCTCCCTGAGGCATCTAGTGAATCAGTGTGAGATACAGGAGGCTGGACTAGATGGGCCTTTGGTCTGATCCAATGGGGCTCTTATGAAGGTTGGGTGTGGGGAGTGATATCCTCTTGCATGCTTTCCTGGTGATGTACTGGAAGAATATGCACCTTTCATTATCATGTTGTGCACATTTTTTGCACATGTATGTGAACTTTTCGTATGAGAAAACTGAAAACTGAGCCTCCAGACCATCCATTTAGCTATCGCATCCTTCAGAGGTATAGCATCCTATGCTTATAATGTGATTATTCTTACTGGGTTTTTTTTTTCTATCTGAGAGTTCAATCTTATACATGTCTATTCAGAAGTAAGTTCCATTATAGTCAATAGGACTTACTTCCAGGTAGGTGTGGATAGGTTTGCAGCTTTAGTTTTGTATCTGAACTGCAGGGAGCATTGCTTAGGACCAGTGTAGGAATTTTAAGCAATGTAAGTAGTAAATGAATATTTGCGTGACTAAGAATAGCTTGTGTAATGGCTCTCACAAGCACTGAACTAGTAGGCAAGTGACTGAAGTGTGTGTTTTAGAGCCCAATTTTATGTATGTCTATTCAGAAGTAAGCCTAATTAGAGTCAATGGGACTTACTCCCGGGTAAGTATGGTTAGGATTGCAGCCTTAGTTTGCATTAATCCATAAACATTGTGGTTAGAAAATGGCTGAAGATGAAACTCTGTGCTTTCAAAATTGTGTTATTGGTAGAGGTTCTGTTTGAAAAAAAATGTTTTTTTTTACTCAGAAGTAAGCCCATTGTGTTCAGTAAGACTTAGGCTGTAATCCTGCCTGCCTTACTCATGGGGAAACAAATACCTAGTTTTAGGGAGTGGTTCTTTTAATCTGGATTAATTGATAAATAATCAATTTATGGTCTTGTGCCTCTGCCCCCTTTTGCTCATAATAGCGCATGCATGTGTGTACATGCACACACAGACAGACTGGTATAATAGTGGGGATGGTGCAGTCAGTATATTGCAGTTTGGCCAGAACAGGTGCACAGTGTTGTACTCTATAAGAAGTGTGCTGGTCTTCCTTCCTCTAAGGTAGAGGCTCCAGCCTCAATCCTAAAACTTCCTAGCTTTGTTCAAGTTCTGTGGGAATGGGCAGATGAAAATTCCAGGAAAGGAGCCTGTAAGCATAAATGTATTGTTCAAAGGAACAGGGCACAGAGTGACTTCCTTATGGAAAAATATGAAACGAAAAAACATTTTCAACTCAGTAACACACTAGGCAAAGCTTCTCATCCTGTATTCCTATTCACAATATGTAATGGGCAAGCTTTCTGAGCCAAAACATAGTTATTTCTAAGTCAGCTTAAACCAGAGCAGAAGGCATGCTGTCTTTTTGCTGAGCTATATTCATCATCCTTAATCCCCATATCAAGTGTGAAATGAAAAAATGCTTCAGTGCTGGTTATACTTCTTGAACCACTGACTGCCCAATCCTAAACTGCATTGGCCACATAGGGCCTATGCTGCATCCAGTGCAGCACAGGAGGTAGCTGTAGGTCTCCTCAGAGTTAGGGAATTTATTTCCCCTTACCGCAGGTAAAGCCCCAGCCATCCCTATTGGGGTTATTGGATCCGCACCAGCTGTTTAGCTGATGCAAATCCAGGAAGCCCAGTGTAACCCTGGGTGGGCCAGTAGAGGGGTTAGGAAATGGCAGAAGTCTGCTCCACTGATCCTGCCCCCCCCCAGACCAAATACATACCCATTCTTACATAAGAACATAAGAACAGCCCCACTGGATCAGGCCATAGGCCCATCTAGTCCAGCTTCCTGTATCTCACAGCAGCCCACCAAATGCCCCAGGGAGCACACCAGATAACAAGAGACCTCATCCTGGTGCCCTCCCTTGCATCTGGCATTCTGACATAACCCATTTCTAAAATCAGGAGGTTGCGCATACACATCATGGCTTGTACCCCGTAATGGATTTTTCCTCCAGAAACTTGTCCAATCCCCTTTTAAAGGCGTCTAGGCTAGACGCCAGCACCACATCCTTTGGCAAGGAGTTCCACAGACCGACCACACGCTGAGTAAAGAAATATTTTCTTTTGTCTGTCCTAACCCGCCCAACACTCAATTTTAGTGGATGTCCCCTGGTTCTGGTATTATGTGAGAGTGTAAAGAGCATCTCCCTATCCACTCTGTCCATCCCCTGCATAATTTTGTATGTCTCAATCATGTCTGAAGAGGCCCAAACGCCGCAGCCTTTCCTCATAAGGAAGGTGCCCCAGCCCCGTAATCATCTTAGTCACTCTGTTTTGCACCTTTTCCATTTCCACTATGTCTTTTTTGAGATGTGGCGACCAGAACTGGACACAATACTCCCTCCCTGACCCAAAAATTCTTCCCTCCCTGACCCAGAAATACCCCCTTTCCCCCCTCCAGAATGCCCTTCCGCTACTCTCTCTCACTGTCCGGTGCAACCTTATTTGTACTGGCTGGTGCTGCTCCTGGATGCAGCACCAACAGGCTGTTTTGCCAGCACTGCCTGTTGCCCACTCACAAGTAGTCAAAAACATGCTTTACAGTACATTTGCAACATTCAGAGCCAGCACAGGAAAGCCAACTCAGAATTCTGCTACATAGTTCCAGTTTTCCATGTACATGCTGAGAGCATGTAACAACTTCTTCAAGACAAACGCATTCATTGTTCATGCTGTAGCACACAAGGCCAATATGAATGATCAGGCAGACTGGAAAACTTTTTGTATTAAATCACAAGGCTTTTCAGGACAATGATACCTCTCTCAACAATTATTCTCCTCCTGCTACTTGTACTACTAAACTTACACTAAGTGCATAACAACGAATTTGTTTATATGGAGCAATGCCATGGGTAAAGTGTGGACCAGGATTCATATTTTACCACATTTAATTAAATATTAAGATGACATAACTGGCAAGGCAGTGAGTTTCAGCAAAACAGGCTGTTTATAAAATTATAATTATAATTTGAAGATAAGCCTCTTGGACTGACAAGTCTCTGCAATAAAGTCTTTCTAGGAAGAGATAAATGAATTTACTTGTTTATGCGGAACTGCCTCTGAGGTCGTATCTTGGACATATGCTAGACAGAGAAAAATCTTTAGTGTACAGTAATTATAAATACTGCAAGTCCTTACTTAAAGTTGTCAATAAACTGCAACTTTAAGCAAAACGGCTTATAACAAAACCAGTTTACCATAAGCTGTTTGATGTACATGAGC
This sequence comes from Tiliqua scincoides, assembly GCF_035046505.1. Classification (NCBI taxonomy): domain Eukaryota; kingdom Metazoa; phylum Chordata; class Lepidosauria; order Squamata; family Scincidae; genus Tiliqua; species Tiliqua scincoides. Next base: position 25,840,017 of record NC_089826.1, read on the forward strand.
AAGAGTTGCTTTCCTGCAGCATACTTCTGGTCAAAAAAATCACTAAGCTTCTATATAATGATCCCAAACAGGTCTAATATTAAACAATGAAATAAATGTGAGCTTCCAGACCAGAGAGAACCTATGCAGACAAGGGGAAACAATTTTTTTTTCTCAACAATTTTGTTTCAAAACAACTTAAGAACATAAGAACCAGGCCATAGGCCTATAGGCCATAGGCCCATCTAGTCTAGCTTCCTGTATCTCATAGTGGCCCACCAAATGCCCCAGGGAGCACACTAGATAACAAGAGGCCTACATCCTGGTGCCCTCCCTTGCATCTGACATAGCCCATTTCTAAAATCAGGAAGTTGCACATACACATCATGTCTTGTAAACCACAATGGATTTTTCCTCCAGAAATTTGTCCAATCCCCTTTTAAAGGCATCCAGGCCAGACGCCACCACCACATCCTGTGGCAAGGAGTTCCACAGACCAATTACATGCTGGGTAAAGAAATATTTTCTTTTGTTCCCTAACACTCCATTTGAGTGGATTGCCCCTAATTCTGGGGTTGTGTGAGAGGAAAAAGAACATCCTTCTGCCCAAGGAGTTCCACAGACCAACCACATGCTGCATAAAGAAATATTTTCTTTTGTCTGTCCTAACTCTCCCAACACTCAGTTTTAGTGGATGTCCCCTGGTTCTGGGGTTATGTGAGATTGTGAAGAGCATCTCTCTATCCACTCTATCCTTCCCATGCATAATTTTGTATGTCTCAATCATGTCCCCCCTCGGGCGCCTCTTTTCTAGGCTGAAGAGGCCCAAATGCCATAGTCTTTTCTCATAAAGAAGGTGCCCCAGTCCAGTAATCATTTTAGGGCGCAATCCTGACCCCTTATGTCAGTGCTTTCCAGCACTGACATAAGGGCAATGCTGCTCTGAGAGAAGGGAAAAAACATTCCCTTACTTTGAGGAGGCCTCCGTAAGTGTAAGGGGTGTACGCTGCATCCTGTGATAGAGAGATAGTCACAGAGGCCTCCTCAGGGTGTTGGAACATTTGTTCCCTTACCTTGGGGCTGCATTGCAGCTGCACCAGTGTTGGAAAGTTGGATAGGATTGGGCCCTAAGGCTGCAGTGCCATATATGCTTACCTGGAAGAGTGAATAGGGTTGAATTCAGTGGGGCTTACTTTTGAATAGACGTGTAGCATTGCATTGTAAGAAAGGAATATGATTAATTGGGCAGCAGATATTTTAATACAAGTAGGTATAAATAAAATAATAATTAATAACCATTTTACATGGTAAGTACCAACCTAAAAGAGACATCCCCGTTGCTCTTTCACACATAGGAGGGAATGTATCTTCTAAAACTGTGGCTGGTACAACACGTATGCATAATCTAAAAATAAAGAAAGCATGCTTATACCTTTAGAACCTTTGACTCTAAAGAGCTAATCTGTGCAGCAAGGTTCTTGATCCATATAGGACGGCAGCGCTTGGCAGTTTGGATATGAGAGGCTGCAGCAGGTGGCTCAGAAGTTGACATGTGACAGCACAAGTTATCAGCACATTCTTACTGAAGCAATCTGTGGGACGCTTCCTTTCCAGGCTGTAGGGAGAGAGGCATGTACTGTCTTGTGAACAAAAACACAGCACCTAATGTTAGAAGAGGGTTAATATTTGATTCAAAAATGCTTGCACCTAGCTGTTTGATACTGGCGACTGTGTCGCTGCAGGTTTTGCTGTGTGTGTCTGGAACTACCAGAATACATTAATGGGAGGAAGGGAGGCTAGAGGCTTCAAAATTGCTACCAACCCATTTGTATGATGCAGTTTCCAACTCTGAATAGTCTCTTCAAGAGCACTGGGATGTACTAAAGGGGAGGCACCATTGAGCTCAGTGGAACTTGCAGAGTAAATATGTGTAGGATTGCACTGGTAGGAAGCTTATTAGTTTAGGAAGTAACACAGATCCTTAAGCATCTCTCTTTGTTTCACTGGTGATGTGGAAATTGAGTTTTTATGATAACTGTCCAAAAGACTTTTACGGCAGTAAGCTGCATTTTCTCTTGTCCTCTTTCTTGGAACCAAACCATAAGATTTTGGTTTGTTTAGATTTGTGTGTATATGAGATGATATTTCGAGAATCGGTGTGATGTAGGTTGGAGTAGGGCTGGGGAGATCTGGGTTTAAAATGACTCAGCCATGAAGTTTGTTGGGTGATCGTGATCCAGTCAGTCTGTTTTAGACTAACCTATCTCACAGGATTAATGTAGAGATAAATTAAAGTATAATTAAAGCATTATATGCTTTCCTGGTCCCTGAGTTCTTTGGAGGAAGGACGGGATATTTTTTTTATTTTTTGTGAAGTCTTGATCAGCTGTCATTGTATGTATTTTTTGTCACTTAATCAGCTGGTAGAGAAGGGTATGAGTACCGCTGGTGGTAATTGAGATGATTTCTGATGGTACTCACGGAAACTCCAGACCCCTGCTGCCTGGCAGCAAGAAAAGCAACACAATGCAACAAGCTCCAGTAGGAGGCTCAGCTCAGCAAGCAGAGCTCCAACGTGCACTTTTTGTGCACCTGAAAAAGCCCTTCCATCCGCCCTAAGCCTCTTGACATCATCAGTTACTTCTGGTAGTACTTCCAGTAGATAGACCATGCGGAGTGATACAGTGGGGAACAAACACTGAGAAACACTGTGGTAGAGTAAAGCAAGACGTGAAGTGCTATAAGTGAAATTTTGTAAGAAAACTTTCTACAGTAGTCAATTCTTAAGGTTTGAGTTGGTACATTGTACATAAATCATCTCTCTTCTTTTGAAGAAGAGAAGTTAATGTAAGAAAATGGCAGCATAATTATAACAGGATTCCCATTTAGAGCATGAGCCAAGAAAATGATCAGCATCTTTTATAAAACCTCAAAATCAATTAAGCAGATGCTGTCTCCTTGAGTACAAATCTGGTTAGTGCTTTCAGTGCATGGCTTGTCTCAATGATAGAAGAAATTTTAGAAGGCTAAAGTCTGCAATTAATTCTAATAAACAATGTTCATTGGAGTGAGGCGAGTAGTAAAATGTAATACACTTAACATAAGAGACAGGTATGCTGCTTCAATTTGTTTTTGTATGAGAAGATCAGTTGACAACTGGCAAAAAATATGTTGTGTATATGTTTCATGTGGGTTATTTTGTAGTATAATCATAATAGCGTATTGTATAGTGATGTGTGTCCTGCTCCAAGAGGGGCAACTCTGATTCTTCAATAGCTGTTGTCCAATATTTGTTGGATTTTTGCCTTTGATCTTTACCTCCAATTACAGTCTGACACGAAACTTGTTTAAATACAGTTGGATTTGTGGGTTTTAACTTACGGCAGAGAGGCATCCATAATCCTTCTCGCTTAAATAATATTTCTACGTCAGATTTGCTCCTCCTTTTTTCTGTTTTCTGAGGAGCCCTTTAAACATTACTTTGCTGCATGGGAGCAATTTTTCCTTTCTGGGCATCTGTAATAACATTTAAATGATACATATGATTGGCTTCTGCCCACCACTGGATCTTTCCCATGGAAACTGCACTACTAGCAATCAGTCCTGGGGTTGGGACCCACACAATTTGCCTGTGCTCATTGGTCACGTAACTCTTACTCTAGCTGCATGCAGTCCACTGAGGGAAAAATATCTCTCTCTTATGGCAAGTATAGTATTTAAAGGGTTTGTTTATGTAGAGAGAGCGAGCACACACACACCACCAAAAGCACCTGGAGGAATGTAAGAATATGTAGGCACAATGCTGTATACGTGATAGGGCAACTTTTTAACGTATATATTATAGTTATATCCTCTCTTAACTATAGCCCTTTTCAGAAGTTCTTTACCCTGTGAACAACAAAATAGAAATAGGGCAAAAAAGAAGCACAATGACCCAAAGTGGATCGCAATTGTGTTTTTCCAGTGTTCTTAGACATAGGGAGCCTTGCAGAGAGGTCTGCTGCCCCTCCCCCAAAGGCTGGTGCAGACAGAGGTTAAGAACAAAAGCCCCTCTGTCCCTGGCAGCTGCACAATCCTGGTGATCGCACCACCGCCACCCCCCTACCCCATCCCTTAAGGGGCCAGAGACAAGGCTTCTAGGGCTGGTGGGTCACAACCCACTAGTTTGAGAACCCCTACTCTAGGTCTCTGCTTCATCATTTGCAACTACATTTACTTTCTTTACAAAACTCTTAACAGATGCCACATAAAACTATTGTTGCCCAACACTGCAGAGCTTGTAATTTGTGGGCTGCTCTATGAAATCAGCCATGAAGTTCTCTGTTCAAGAGCAGCTGTTGACAGTTGAACATGTTACGTTTTGTTCTGTTTTCTTATCTTAATGGGGGGTGGAGGAACCTGCTGTGTCCTAAAAAGAGGAACAAAACCTCTATCACTTTTGTAGTAAAATGTTCATTGCCACCTTCAAATCATGCGAACATCTGTTAGAAATGGATGGCTTCTAGGGATGACTGGCAGTTTTGTAGCTTTTCAAGAACGGAACAGTCAGCCTGGGAAAGAGAGACAGTGTAAATAGGAAGCAGTGGTTTTTCAGTGGAGATTGTTAATTTAGCCCTAATGAATATATAACACCTGTAAAGCGTTGTGGGACTAACACAAATTTAACAGAACAAATTGTAACCCACCAGAGGGATTTGCATAGGAGAGGTGATTAGGCTGAAAAGAGATCTATTTAAGATCTATATTTTTCCTTTTTTTAAAGTTTACTGTCTCTTTCCCAAGCAATAGTCTTTCAAACATTTGTGTACTTCCATCTGTTGCTTCCAGGACTTAATGGAGTTAGTCAGGTTCCCCTATAAAAACTGCATGTGTTAACTTCAGCAGGTAAGGGGAGTGTGAATAGCCTTCAGGTTAAGCCTCCAGGAACTTGTTAATACAAGCTGTGTTTGATTATCTGAGCTCCTATTGTGGATTTGCTGGAAGTGTTTCAGGTGCTTGGAGGCAAGATACTCTTGACCTTTTACAATTACAGATCCCCAATGGATTGCCCAATATGTCCTGGAGTTTCCGGAGGAAAAATCCATTATGGGGTACAAGCCATGATGTGTATGCGCAACCTCCTGATTTTAGGAATGGGTTAAGTCAGAATGCCAGATGTAGGGGAGAGCACCAGGATGAGGTCTCTTGTTATCTGGTGTGCTCCCTGGGGCATTTGGTGGGCCGCTGTGAGATACAGGAAGCTGGACTAGATGGGCCTATGGCCTGATCCAGTGGGGCTGTTCTTATGTTCTTATGTCCCTATGCTCCCTTCTCCAGATTGTAGAAATCATCACCACCAGTCCTGTTAGGGACCAGTATGACTTCAAAAGATCTCAATAGCTTGGTTTTACTTTACATATGGATAGCTAGGGACAGAACACTTCAATCCATATTGATAATGGTTATAGTTAATAATCTATTCCAGGGGTGTCCAAACTTTTTGGCAGGAGGGCCACATCATCTCTCTGACACTGTGTTGGGGGCCGGGGGGGGGGAAGAATTAATTTACATTTCAAATTTGAATAAATTTACATAAATATATTAGAGATGGAACTTACCTGAATGAATGAAGGTCTTACAATAGCTCAAAGCCTATAAAAGGTCTTGCTCAAAGCAAGGCTAGCCTTTTTTTCACTGCCTACTGCATCGCAGACATGAAACAGCAAGCAGTGGAGGGAGCCCTCATCCCACAGTTTACTCGAGAGGTTGATCCGTCACCCTATGCTGAGAGCAGTTGCATCAGGGCAGCCTGGGCTCCAGCAAACCTCCGAAGGACCAGAGGCTCATTGGAGCCTGGGGGCTCCCCGTTGGCCAGATTGGGAGTCCCCAAGGACCGCAAGTGGCTCCCGGGCCGGGGTTTAAGCATCCCTGATCTATTCTAACAACAATTTTTTAAAAAATTGTTCAGAGATCGAGTCCTGTTCAGTTGATCACCTGTTTTACCATGGCCTCATATAGTAAAATAGTCCATGAAGCTAAAAATGTCACACCGTAGACTCCTTTTTTATTCCTTACCATGTCATGTATTAGCAAGGGCAGTAGTAAGAGCTGATTGACCTCCTAGCATTGCACCAATCAGGGGCAAACCTAGCTGCATAACAAAGGTAATGCAAATTGAAGAATATGCTGTGGTTCTAAGCTTGATTTTTTTGAATGTTAGTTAATCCTCATTTGCTGGCAAATGAAATTAAGAGCCCAATCCTATCCAACTTTCCAGTGCCAGTGCAGCCATGCCAGCAGGGTATACACTGCGTCCAGCGGTGGGGGGGGCAACCACAGAAGCTTCCTTAACGTAAAATAATATTTGTTTCCTAACCTGAGGGCTGCATTATGGCTGCATCAGTGTTGGAAAATTGGATAGAATTGGACCCTAAGAGTGTTAATGTTGTATAACGGAAACAAAATAAAACTATGGGTTTATATTTTGTGTACATATGAAGGCAGAATAAGATAGCAAAGCTTGAACAGTCAGGAATGGCATTTAAGTGGTTGTAAATGGCTTCTTTTATTTCTGTTGAGAGGTAAACAAGCACAGGCACAGGATTAAGCTGGTAATGCTGACCAGAGATAAGAAATAAATTAAAATAAAAGCAGCCACCATGCAAAAACTGTTTTCAGCTCGGCTGTTAGGGCAATAAACATTGAAATATGATGTTGGTCATAGGGCAGAAAAGGGTTGCTACATGTTGTTATGGCAACCTTGGTTTTGAATACTTTGACAAATTTGGACTCACAACCTAGCCAGATTTTTGTGAAACAATCTCCTCAGATAAAACCAAGTTTCCAAAAGCATTTTATGAAATGGGAACATAAACTCACTGTAACTTGCCCTTAGCTGTACTTAGCCCTTAGCGTATTAAGTAACGTTAGACAGAAATAAGTTTAAATGAAGGGCATTTTTAGTGTCAAGTCTTGCACTGGAGACTTGCCCAAGTTCCATCCATGTTAATCTACAGGTTGGAACAGCTCATTATCTGCAGGGGATCCCTGTGGCTACTGAAATCTGCTGTTACCTAGGACCCAGTTTAAATGTCTATAAATAGAAATAAAGGGCACACTTTTGAGTCTCCCAGAATTGGTATATACTGCATTCAGCCACTAGAGGTGCTGAATCTAATGCAATGTAATGAAATAATTTTGTTCAATTACATTCCATTACATTCAGCACCTCTAGTGGCTGAATGTGGTATGTACTGATTTGGGAGACCCGAAAGTGTCTCCCGAAAGTGGTTTTTTTCTTTTTTTGGCCCCAGTTTTTTTTTTCCACTTCCCTGATTGTCTGCTTACATTTATTTTGCCAGAGTGTTTGTCTTTTTGTTCTCCCTGTATGTGTAGGGCCAGGGCCTCTGAAAGGAATTTTATCAGGGGGTACTAAGTTCCCCTTCCAAAGGGGGAAGGGCAAAAACAGTGGGTGGGAAGCAGGAGGCAGGGCTGGGATCCTGCAGTTATGCTGGATCCCAACCCCCGTTCCCAGGGAGTTTGAAGCAGCTTGAAACCGCTCTGCTCTCCTTGGACTTGCACCACCTCCGGAGGTGGCACGGGTCTGAGGAGACCCATAGGGGCCAGGGCGCCTTACCCAGGGGTAAGGGGAAAAGTTTCCCTTTGCCTCTGGCTGAGCCGATTCTGGCTCCATCCTGCACTGGATACAGCGCAAGCCTCTTGGCTTGCCTGTTCCAGTGCAGGGTAGGATTGCACTCTTCTAGAAATTTCCCTCTCTGTTATGGCATGAACATGAATTTTCCCAGATTGTATAAGGGTAATTGTTGTTGCCCATTATTGCAGTACTTTTTAATAAATAAAAGTACTCGTGGTTGAAGCACAAATTATTTTAGCATTGCAGCATTAAAAAAAAAAAAAAAGCAGAACTGGATTAACTTCTATTTTGCTTTCTCATATCATATGGTGAATGGCTAGTACATCTCATATTATAAAAAAGATATTCACCAAATGCATTTATATTTTAAAAATGTTCGCTGTAGATACATTTTTCTGAGTGAAAATAAACATGAACAAAATAAAACTAGAAGGAGCTGAATAATATGAAGACAGGAAACTTGCAAGGACACCAGCATTTTTCTGTTATTGAGTAACCACTTTTATTTAGTGTTCTGTTTTCTAATAACATTGAAATGTAGAGCACACACTTATTCGTGTGTGTGCAGAGATTTCTGAACAAGGCAAGAATAAAAGTACATCATGTTTTTCTCTCTCTGAAATGTGATACTATTTCATAAAGGGGGGAGGGAGAATTAAATAACTTGTGACCTTGAAAGTTGTGTTGTAGGACTGTATAAACATCAGTGGCACACTGCATTCTTTGACACCTTGCAGATTGAAACAGGAACATTCTTGAGTGTCGTCCCACCTGTTTTGCAGCAAGGATCACTGCGTGATCTCTTCTCTTTAACAGTACATGTTGCTGAAATTAGGATTTTACTTCTTAAATTTTAAACATGTTTTAATAGAATGCTTAATCATAATAGGTCAGGCTACAGGAGAAGCTGTTGCAACCATTCAATATAAGAGCGTGCAGTCATCCAATGAAATTGCTTGGCGGGAGATTTAGAACAGCAAAATGAAATACTTCTCCACACAGTGCATAATTAACTTAGGAAACTCACTTCTGCATTAATTCGGGATGGCCACTAGCCTAGCCAGCATTTATACTTACATGCACACCCAAACATACAAGATAAGTAAGTGCAGTCATGCTTCCTTAGGATTCAGAGGTAATATGCCTATAAATAACAGTTCTGGGAGAGGGGCAACCACAAACTCGAGGTATTGGCATCATCTTCCTGTGAGAAAACAGGATTCTGGGCTAGATGGACTCATCTGATCATGCAGTAATCTACTTATATTACTCACTCCAATCAGATACATTATCTCTAATTAGTTGTCTGGATTATTGAGGGGAGACAGTATATGGAAAGGATGCCATGCTATATTTGTGCACTAGAGTCAAGGTGCTTCTGCCCCCTTTGAGATATAATTTCTAGGGACCCAACCTTTCTCTCCTCCCAAGACAAAATGTGGTCACAGTTTACCAGGGTCAGAAATGGGGACACTTCCTGGGTTGAATAGGAACAGTTAGAGCACATGTCATTGGGTTGATCTGCAAAGTGAATTCCCTACCTTGGTTATACATGAGGTTACACATCAGGATGTACCCAAAGTACTTTGTAGTGCAGAATTCAGGAGGCAGTTTTGTATCAGCATGAAGCTGTTTCTCACTCCATGTGTCAGAAATCTGCTAGTTAAGACATACTGAATACAGATGCAAGGGAGTAGCAGGTATCTTGCAGGTATCTTATCTTGTGTGCTCCCTGATGCATGTGGTGGGGCACTGTGAGATACAGGAAGCTGGACTAGACGAGCCTTTGGCCTAATCCAGTTGGGTTGTTTTTATGGAATATTTAAACCTTTCACTGAAATCAGGAAGGATTTTTACCAAGCTCAAGACTGGGTCCAAAGTGCTGAAAGGTAAATATTTTTGTCTGACAGTGAAGAGTTGGAAAAGATGGAACTGTACAATGTTGGGTTCCTCTCCTCTTTTGTCCTTCTCCTTTAAGGACCTACATAATTATACAAATATCTTTGTACATTTTAGTTGAAACAAAACGTTCCTGATTTTTGTGCACAAAGAAATTGTTTCACAATCGTAGAATCTATGTTTTATTTTATATGCCTTCTCAGTGTCTGTAGTGGCATTGTTAACACCTCACTCCCAAAACATCTGAACTAAAATATACCTCCAGGTGAATGATGTATGAATACTGCTGTTCGTCTGCTGATGAAGATAGTTTTCAGTATTTCATTATAATGGAAAATGCAACACTTCAAATATATACTAGATTTCAAAAGGAATATGTTTTGTAGGTCTATAACACGTACCTAGGAGTGAGTCCCATTGAATCAGTACGGCTTCTGAATAGACATGCATAGGATTCCACTGCCAGTCATCATTTGTAGCCTGTTTACTACTAGAACAAATGGAAATTGAATTATTGATTTGCTAGTGAATGTTTACGATCCTGCACACACGTTCATGAGAGTGCCCCATAAAACTTGGACTGATTTCTTAGTTGACGTACATAGAGTTGTTTTCTACCTATCTTGACATCAGTGTAGGGACTATAACCTAGATGTGCTGGGGCCCTGATCTCCATAAAGCAAAGAAAGTTTGCTTTATGAGGAACAGTGCCGTATTCAAAGTACTGGCCTGGTGACTAAAATATTGATGAGTAGCTTTGTGGTGAGCTTTGCCTATTTCTAATGGAAGCATTTGTAAAATCACTTATGTTGCCTACATCATTGTGAAAGATGCTCATTAAGGCATATTATTGTTCATCTCCATCAGAAGCCTGTCCATATAAGCTTTGCACAAGAATGCTCGTTAAAAAGATGGAAGGAATTTCAATAACAAGTTATTCAGCCATTAGAACATTCCTTCTAGGTGTGTCAGGCATGTGTGAGTAACAAGATAGAAAGCGAAAAAGGAAAATGATTTTTTTTTGTTTCTTTCATTCAACCTGGTCTTGCACTATAAGAAAGGCCCCCCAGCATCCAATTTCACACAGTGGCCCACCAGCAGCTTCTGGAAAGCTGACAATGCAGAGAGACAGACAGACAAAGTGTCAGGATGGTGTAGTGCTTCAGTAGTTAGACACGTTCAAATCCCTGCTCAGCTATTAAGCTTCCTGACTGACCTTAGGCCAGTCACTATCTCTGCACCTCAACGACCTTACAGGGTTGTTGTGAGGACAGAAATAGAGAAGGAACCATGTACACCACCCTGGCTTCTTAGAGGAAGGTATAAAAATGTAAATAATAAATATCTCCCATGTGGCACAATTTGGCAGATAACAGCCTTGAGAGGGTTATTCTTTGTGGTCTCTGTGCAGTTCAGAACACAGTGGAGTTCTGCTCGTGCTGAGAGTCAACCTTGGAACTTTCGAGAGCTACTTTCCTTTACTACCAGGTTTAAAGATCTCCACATCAACTGTTGTACCATAGCTCAAAAGCCTCACGTTATTGTTTCATTTGGAACTTTGTTCAGAGTATCTTTCTAGTATGGATGTTAACTGTGGGTCAGACTAGATTGATGCTGGCACATGGAACAAGAGAGGAAAAGATACTTGATTCCCTTCTTAATCTGTGAGTTTGAATCCTTCCACATGGATTTTTAAACATATTGTCCCCAAGCCCATGTAGATCTAGATATCCATGAGTTTGGTCGTTGAGATGGCATCTAGACTGCACTCCAAGAGAGCCTTTCTTTGCCATGACTACTCCTTTCCTTTTTTTTCAGCTTTAAAAGGCCACAGCTTCTTCCCCTTGCTTATGGCGAGTTGGAAAGACTACATTGAAAACAGCTTTTGCTTGATCTTTTGCTATATCTGCTTGGGCTCTGTGGGAGAGGAGAAACGGGGCAGCTAATCATGCTTTATTCCTCTTCCTGCTGGAGACGGAGGGTGGTGATGTCCCTTTATATTACCCTTTGTATACCTACTTGGATGAAAGTCCCAAGTGTTCAATGGGGCTTACTCCCACCAAAGTGTGTATAAGATTATTACCCAAGTCACAGGGAAGGAAGTCTGCAATTTGTCTTGCAAACTACCAGTTGTCCATTTGCATCAATGAGTCTTCTTGTCAAAAGTGTCTGCATTAAACATGTGACTTCCTTCCTCTGCCTCCTGCTGGGTTCCCTTCACAGACAAACCTCTTTTTAAACATGGCTAAAGTCACAGAGGTGTGTGCGTGTTTGTTGGTCCCACTCTTGGGAGCAGCAGCCTGAGGTTGGGGTGGGAGATGTCAGAGGCACTAGACACCTTTGCTACCTGTGCGCAAAGAGTTAAAGCTGCATCAGACAAAATGGTTTCGTCTCCTTTGATTTCCAACCCCCCCCCCCCAACCAGAAAGAATTTTATTGGCAGCCTGGCACCCAGAATTTGTTGAGCCCTGGCTTAAGGGGTTTTTCTGAGTGTTTGATAATGAAACATCAAACATGAAACTACTGCAGGAAATGATGTTCTGTGCACATTTTTTGCTAAGAAGCCCCCCTCCCTGTTTCTTATTGGTTGCCAATGGCATGGCATCAATTGGGATCATTGGACTTATGGGATCATTGGACTTATGGCTGAGCCCCAATATCCCTGAAAGAAAAAGACGTATCATTTGCTGCTAAAGAAGGGCTCCATAGAGCCTCTCCCATATTGATGGGAGCCATCTACTAGTCTTTTGCCCTTTTGCAAGGAAAAGATAGCAGGTTTGAACTGAGGGCAAGGAGCAAAAGAAGCAGGCTACAAACTTTAGTGAGGGTCTGTGTACAACTTGAATTGGACCTAGTTTAGCTAAGGCTTGTATTTTCAAGCCCCCTGTTTTAAATGTTCTTCTCATCTCTAGTTTTCACCTTTTTCTCAGCACTTTATAATTATGAAAAGATGAAAAATGCAGGCATTACTGCATGTGGGGCTGTGAAAAATTGCAGTAACATGTTACTGATTCCTTGGCCCAATAAACCAATAAACTATTTTTTTCTCTCTTCTGACTGCAGGTCCAACCAGAAGAAAGAGACAGCAGCACTGAAGCTATCACAGATGACTATAAAAAAATGGGAACTCTCTTTGGTGAGCTCAACAAGAGCCTCATCAACATCGGTTTCACCAGAATGCATTTTGGAGAACGGATTGTGGAACCCGTAATAATTATGTTCTTCTGGGTTATGCTCTGGTTCCTTGGTTTACAAGCTCTTGGACTAGTTGCTGTCCTGTGCCTTGTTATTATTTATGTGCAGCAGTAAAGTATGGTAGATGGCCATTGAACAACTATATGATATCTTGGTGGATTTATGTACTTAGCCAAACAAGAATGGTCTACTACAAGCTAATGTGCTGAACATTATGTAGCCATAAAACTTGTGCACTCTTTCTTTTCCAGTTGCCATCTTTTCAATTTAAAATAAATAAAATCTAATGTATTTTAAATATATGGGTGAAAGGGGATCTTAGTGCAGGACAGTTGAACTGAAACCTTTATGTTTAAAAAAAAAAGTCAACCGAATCAGTATAATTCCTGTGGATTGCAGTTCTAAGAGGTCTTTTGCATATGAAAACAAAATTTTAAAAATTAGGTCTATTGCTATTTTATATGTGTGCTATGGCTGCTTTCCAATGATCACTTACTTTTGTATTGAGAATGAAAACTTTAAAAGGCCTGTTTGTATGAGCTTTTGTGCTTGATGATTTTATATCATCCTGTATATGCCTTTGCAAATTTCTTCATATTAAATGATTAAAATTCAGTTTCTATATCCTAATTATGTATGTTGATATACAATTTTGTTAAGCGGGTGTGCAACTGTATTGATGCAACTAATGTATATTTATATGTATAAAAATCTCATTTCAGACTTTGTAGGTCCAGCCAATACCCTTGCAGATTTCCTTTTAGATTATGTTCCTGTTGTCTCTTCATACTTTTAAGGAGTTATAATAGTACAGATGGGGAAAAAAACAGAAAATTCCTTCTTTTTTATAATGGGTTTTCAACTTGTCCTATGCCAATTCTGAAACTTTCATATGTATAAACACAGCAGACAACATTCCTAGATGAACTAGCAAAATGCAGTAGCAAATTTCCTTTTTTTAGAAGGTTCAAAATCAAATTCCCTTGGTTTGACACCCTACTTAGCCCATCCTGATTTGAGTCCAGTTTCTCCCAAGCCCACTAAGTAATGGTCTAAAATGCTAACATGAACAACAGTGTCCTGGGCCACCAAGAACCTTGGGCAATCTTGCCTAATACCAAACAGTTTAGTTCCATTTCAGAGATTATTTTTTCTGTTGTGCCATTTATAGTTCAGGTCATGTTATCTAAGCTCATTTTAATACTTACAAAATGTTTCTTGGTAACGTTGTACATGAATGAACATATACTGCATTTATCAAGAATTATGATTCTGGTTATGTTGATACAAAGAATGAAAGATTCTTTAAATGAGAGGGCAGAGGGAATATTTGAGCGGTTGAATTATCACAACTATAGACATTCACTGGAGGTAAAATTTATCTTATGTACTTTTGTTATATACTTGCTGCACAGTGCCACAGGGCACATATAGCCCAAGACTATACTCTCCCCCCCCCCCACACACACACTTTGGTGCAGCTTTGCCAAAAAGGACTATGCTGTATCCAGCGGAGGGAGGGATCAGGTTGCTTCGGAGGGGAAAGAGAATATAAATCCCCTGACCCATCCATAAGTCTCCCTTGCACAATGGGTCTCCTCTGACCTATGCCAACTCTTTGGGGTAAGTCCAAGAAAGGAGATGGGGAGGCTGCAGGAATAGGGGAAAGGACCAGGATAGGGGCTAGGGGTGGCCAACCCTCAGCATGCCATGAGCCACTTTTTATGTATAATGTGCCATTCTACCTTAATGTCACTCTTAGCAATTTCCAGGATAGCTGAATAGAGCCTCCAAGTTCAAAGGCAGTATATCTCCCAAGTGCCAGAAGGTACAGAGCAAGAAATACAGGAGTGCTGTTGCCTATTTGGGGCTGTCCAAAGACACCTGGCTGAGGCCAAAAAGATGGCCTGCATGGACTTTTAGTCTGGTCCTGCAGGACCAATTCTGTAGTCTATATAAGGTTCATTCATTGCCCTGCTGCACAGCCCAGCCCAGCCCACCTTTGTCTGTCTGTCTTTTCATCCTCAGAGATGATCTTAGCCAGGATCTCTTTGTGGATGATTTTCCTGAAGATGGTGTCTCCACTGGGCTGGGCCACCTAGGTTTTGCTGATCTCATTGGCCATCTCTGCGCTGCCCTGCTTGGCCTCCCCAACCACCTTCCACAGCCTGTCCCAGGCCTTCTTGGGTAAGTGAGTGATCCACTAGTTAGTAGAATGCAGCTCTCTAGCATCTGCCCTACTGACTTTCTCTCCTGTCCATCACTCTTTTTCTGTCTTTCTCCGTGTTTTCCAACTGGAGCAAATCAAGTAGAGTAGGTGTGGCCACCCTGAGTATGCCCACTGTAGCATTAGAAACTTGAGAGTATGCTGTGAAAAGAGTAGCAAAGAAGTCAAGCAAATTGTAAACTGCTATGGTGCTTTCTTTGTTGTTTAAAAGTTTTTTCCCCAAAAATATGACAACTTCATGTATGCCACTTAAAGTGCCCATGTGCCACTAATGGCATGTATGTCATGCACACATGTTGATCACCCCTGGGGATAGGATCTGGTGCATAACACTGCCACCGGATCCACCCTCTCCCACAGATTCCCTGCTCCTGTTCCTCCTCCCCTCTGCAAGGGGGTGCCCCTGCCCCCTCCCCACTCTCTCCTTACCTGCTCTGATGTCCACATACAGGTGACAGTTGGGGAGCGCTGCCACACCTTGCAGGTTGGTAGTAATTTTGTGCTCCATTGATAGCCATCTTACAACAGTGGAAGTGTCTTCTGCTGTCGCAAAACCCCCCATAGCACAACTTGCTGCACAGAATTGGACTGATAGCCAGTGTTCCCCTTGAAACAGTTTCATAGCTATAGTATTTTTTCTAAAGGCTTTAGTTAAAAATTACTATAATTTTGATCCTTTTTTGCACCTTTTTTGAATCTCTGATCTCTATTTTATTAAATAAATTGGGCCGCAATCCTATCCAATTTTCTAGCACTGACATAAGGGCAATGCAACTCTTAGGTAAGGGAACAAACATTGCCCTGCCTTGAGGAGGCCTCCATGACTGCCTCCAAACTGCAGGATGCAGCACATGTCCCACTAGCACAGCTATGCCAGGGCTGGGAAGTTGATTAGGATTGCTCCCTTAGTTTTTGTCCTTAACGTTGAAAATAAGTAAACTTGCCTTTTTTTATCCTATACAATTTTCTCTATGCAACAGAAGTTGTTTTAGGGGAAATTTGATCTTGCTGATTTGTCTTTGTTGTAAATGTGTAGCAAAAGCATCATCAATACTCAATACGAGTATATCTAATAAGTGTGCAAGTGGGCTTACATGTGCCAGTCCAGCCATCCCTTGTTGGTACTTTGGCTCTGACTGATATGCTTCTGAAACTGCTTTACTTGCAGTATGTTTTCTATCCATTTCACAGGAGGAAGTCCTGACTGTATGCATAAATGGATACAGGCAGAAAGCTACATACTGCCCCCTGGAATGAACAAGGAAGCCCCATATGCACAAGATCTCCATGTGGGCATTGCAGCACATTTGGAACTTGAGCATTGTTGCTCAAATTTTTATGAATATGTCTTGTGGCACATAAGTGTTGCTCGAGTGCAGGTAGTGTTGGAATGATTGGGAGCTATGCAGGAAGGTAACAGTGTTAAATGTGGTCTTATGTTTGTTGTAAAATGAACAGCACATGTCAAATCTCTGCTTGTATATATGTATATTTATCTGATATTTATAACTTTAAGATAAATTGCCACTTGGACCATTAAAATTATCATTTAAAATAAATTATATCAATCCATATTTTGGGATCTTTTCATCCTAAATTATTCATTCCTCAGTACTGTATGTGTATGGGGGGGGGGGAAGTTGTTCAAAAATAAACTAGTTTGACTTATTGTGTGCAGGAAACTGTGGCCAATTGTGTTTCCCCCATTGTGAGCAATATGCTGTGCTTTTTCACTTTCAGTATTTACTGTGTGAGGGGCATACAGAGAAGGGTAGAAAACCTTAAGTACCAGTTCACCAGACTGAAACATTCTCTTATCTACAGCTAACTTTAAAGCCGATCTTGTCTGAACAGTGTACATTAAATTGTAGAGTTGCACCCCAGGCCAGTTTTCATGGGTTTGTCAGAGATCTGTGTTTTCTTCTTAACTTGGCTTTTTCTTGGGACGGGGGGGTGTTTTGTTGCTTAAAACTATGAGGTAAGGCATTCTTTGGATTAGCTTTCCTGTAAAATGAATTAGCATATCCCCATGGAAAATCAAATCTCTTATGAACTTGCTGTCTGTACAGTGCTGCTTCATTGGCTTTCTTATGAGCTGAGGTTAGCTGAATGATTTTTGTTTGCCCTATCATAGATTTATAACATTTCTTTCGCTACTATGCTACAGTACAAATATTGATTTTGTTTTTTGTTTTTTTACCTTGGCTCCTGTGAAGGGCAGACAATATCCCACCAAGCTGAAAAATGCATGCTGTCATTATGTTTGTTTTATAGTCTATATTCTTTTTGAAATATGTGAAAAATATTTCTGCCTAGATTTCTGCTTCTTAATGTGCTGGCCGCATTTCAGTGATTTAGGGCACAATTCTAACCAGGTCTTGTGTCAGCCTCAGAAGTAAGTCCTGTTTTGTTCAATGGGGCTTACTCTCAGGAAAGTGTGGTTAGGATTGTTAATGCAAGTCTCTGTTCCACTCCTTTACTACCTACAGAATCTGCATATAATTCACACACCACCACTGAAAAAGTTTCAACTCTGTACTGAATGGTAACCTCACAAAATCGCAACCGACTAGGGCTATTGTGAGAATAAATAAACTATAAATTATTTGCAGTCCCAATAACAATCATTTAATACAGCCATCTTAATCTGCAATCTTTAACTGGTTTAATTAGTATGTTAACCAACTAAGTACACAATCCTAACCCACTTTCCCCAGTAGGTCACAGATCCAGGGGGTTCCCTTTCTTAGAAGTGCTTCTGTGGGCTTTAGAGGAAGCATGCTTCACAACCCTTGGAGGATAGTGTGCAGCTGGAAGAGAGGTGTCCTCCATATGAGGTGCACTGCCTGATGGGTAGCATGTCCCCACACTTTAAAGGCACATGCATTACACACCTGAAGCTGCAGGCACCTCGTTATGCAGTGCTAGAACTTCTGAATCATTTTCCTCATTGACCTTTAACACTTTATTGATGTATAATGTTTTGAATTGTCGCACAACCTTTTATCATGCTGCACAACCTTTTCTTTCTAGTATTAGGCATTTAGGGTGATTTGGGGGTAAACTTGGAATGGCTTTACGGAGAGTTAGAATTTTTCCAGTTGAAATTAATGTAATAATTGTACTTATCTGGATTTTCTCTAAAGGGCCATTTTCAGGAATGAATTAAGTACAGATAATAAGGGAAGAGTGTACTTTAATTTCAGTGACATTACCACTGTAATAGTGAATGAGAGGGAATGGTAAAAGCTGCCAATTTGGAAGTTGAAACATTTGGTTAACAAATAGTAGTAAGTTATCCTATTAGTATTGCAGAGGCACCTATAACTGAGCTCAGAAATATACTCGTAGATATATAATTCAGCAACCTTGCCGAATATCAGCAGGTATAGAGCTAGCCAATGCCTGGGTGAGAAACTATTTGGGAATCCTAAGTCTGCTGCCTTGAATTTCATGCAAGAAATATTACAAAAACTGTTATCTGCTTCTAAGTTGCACTGGTGGCTCTAACTGGGCTGAAGTGAGGATATTGCCATCCTCATTCTTTTCAGCTTGATACTGCTGTAGAGAAGAGGCAGCAGCTGGGACTAAATTTTATCTCTGGCCTAATGGAAGAGATGCTCTGCTCTTTCTACAACCAGGTCTTCCTGGTGGCTGAGCTGTCTGTGACAGATCAGGAGAGAGATCTTGGAGTGGTGGTGGACAGCTCAATGAAAGTGTCGACCCAATGTGCGGCGGCAGTAAAGAAGGCCAATTCTATGCTTGGAAAAGGTATTGAGAACAAAACGGCTAATATAATGTTGTTGTACAAATCTATGGTAAGGCCACACCTGGAGTATTGTGTCCAGTTCTGGTCGCTACATCTCAAAAAGGACATAGTGGAAATGGAAAAGGTGCAAAAGAGTGCGACTAAGATGATTACGGGGCTGGGGCACCTTCCTTATGAGGAAAGGCTATGGCGTTTGGGCCCCTTCAGCCTAGAAAAGAGGCGCCTGAGGGGGGGACATGATTGAGACATATAAAATTATGCACAGGAAGGACAGAGTGGATAGAGAGATGCTCTTTACACTCTCACATAACACCGGAACCAGGGACCTCCACTAAGAACATAAGAACAGCCCCACTGGATCAGACCATAGCCCATCTAGTCCAACTTCTTGTATCTCACAGTGGCCCACCAAATGCCCCAGGGAGCACACCAGATAACAAGAGACCTCATTCAGGTGCCCTCCCTTGCATCTGGCATTCTGACATAGCCCATTTCTAAAATCAGGAGGTTGCACATACACATCATGGCTTGTAACCCGTAATGGATTTTTCCTCCAGAAACTTTTCCAATCCCCTTTTAAAGGCATGCATGCCAGATGCCAGCACCACATCCTGTGGCAAGGAGTTCCACAGACCAACCACATGCTGAGTAAAGAAATATTTTCTTTTGTCTGTCCTAACTCTCCCAACACTCAATTTTAGTGGATGTCCCCTGGTTCTGGTGTTATGTGAGAGTGTAAAGAGCATCTCTCTATCCACTCTGTCCATACCCTGCATAATTTTGTATGTCTCAATCATGTCCCCCCTCAGGCGCCTCTTTTCTAGGCTGAAGAGGCCCAAATGCTGTAGCCTTTCCTCATACGGAAGGTGCCCCAGCCCCGTAATCATCTTAGTCACTCTCTTTTGCACCTTTTCCATTTCCACTATGTCTTTTTTGAGATGCGGCGACCAGAACTGGACACAATACTCCAGGTGTGGCCTTACCATCGATTTGTGCAACAGCATTATAATATTAGCCGTTTTGTTCTCAATACCTTTTCTAATGATTCCAAGCATAGAATTGGCCTTCTTCACTGCCGCCGCACATTGAGTCGACACTTTTATCGACCTATCCACCACCACCCCAAGATCTCTCTCCTGATCTGTCACAGACAGCTCAGAACTATATGTTCTGTATCAGCCTATATGTAAAGTTTTGATTTTTTGCCCCAATGTGCATGACCTTACACTTACTGACATTGAAGCACATCTGCCATTTTGCTGCCCATTCTGCCAGCCTGGAGAGATCCTTCTGGAGCTCCTCACAATCACTTCTGGTCTTAACCACTCGGAAAAGTTTGGTGTCGTCTGCAAACTTTGCCACCTCACTGCTCACCCCTGTCTCCAGGTCAGTTATGAAGAGGTTGAAAAGCACCGGTCCCAGAACAGGTCCTTGGGGCACACCACTTTTCACTTCTCTCCAATGTGAAAATTGCCCATTGATACCCACTCTCTTCAACCAGTTCTCAATCCATGAGAGGACCTGTCCTCTAATTCCCTGACTGTGGAGTTTTTTCAGTAGCCTTTGGTAAGGGACCATGTCAAACGCCTTCTAAAAGTCCAGATATATAATGTCTATGGGTTCTCCCGCATCCACATGCCTGTTGACCTTTTCAAAGAATTCTATAAGGTTCGTGAGGCAAGACTTACCCTTACAGAAGCCATGCTGATTCTCCCTCAGAGAGGCCTGCCTCAGCAAGGCCACTAAAAATGAGTGTTGGGAGAGTTAGGACAGACAAAAGAAAATATTTCTTTACTCAGCGTGTGGTCGGTCTGTGAAACTCCTTGCCGCAGGATGTGGTGATGGCATCTGGCCTAGATGCCTTTAAAAGGGGATTGGACAAGTTTCTGGAGGAAAAATCCATTATGGGGTACAAGCCATGATGTGTATGTGCAACCTCCTGATTTTAGAAATGGGCTATGTCAGATGCAAGGGAGGGCACCAGGATGCAGGTCTTTTTTATCTGGTGTGCTCCCTGGGGCATTTGGTGGGCCGCTGTGAGATACAGGAAGCTGGACTAGATGGCCCTATGGCCTGATACAGCAGGGCTGTTCTTATGTTCTTATGTGGCTATTTTCATGAGGACTGAATTGAACCTGTGAGAACAGCAGCAGCTGCCAGATGATTTGATGATTTAATTGTACATAAATCAAATTTAGAGACTGGGCCTGGTCTGAAAGACAGTACAGTATCTGAATGATCCAAATAAAATTTTTAAAATGAGGTATTCAATAAGGAAGTGGTTCCTAAATTGTGCGCTGTGTCACCCAAAGGCACCCACAAATGCAGCACCCAAAGGCACCCACAAATGCAGTGGGATGTCTCCAGCAGTCTCTTCTTACCGCCATCTCCTGGTATCTTTTTATCTGGTATCCAGTTCTCCTGATATCTCCCCATCTTGAATGGTGGGAGATTACTTGTGATTCAAAATGGTGGCATCTGGAACAGTTGGGCATTGGCACTAACATGACAGTGTGCTGTGACCGCAGAGCACCATGACCATGGTAAGTTTGGAAACTGCTGCGGTAAGAGCATATGATTAAGCTGAAAATGATATCCATCTGGCAAACTGATACTTTTGTCCTTAATAGTTCATTGTTTTGGTGGAAGATCATAGAGTGCTCAGTTATAGCAACACTGGAACAAGTGACACAGTCCCATTATGCAGGACAGCAGATTATATTCTGCTGATTTTATTTTGCTTTATTTATTATATATAATAATATAAAATAAAAATAAAATAAAATATATTTTATTATATTCTGCTGAAGCATCTTTGTACTTTGAGTCACCATTTCTTCTGGTTTGTATATTAAAATATGCCAATGATGTTTGATATTTGCCTGATTTGTTTTCAGAAAGAACAGGGATAAAGTGACATATTTAAAGTAACTAACAGCACAATCCTGAGCTGCACAGGGGCCAGTGCAAGTCCCTTGTGCCAGCCCTGGAGAGTTGCAAATGTGCCATAAGGAGGCGGTGAACCTTGTGTCAGCCTGCCTGGGCTCTGGGCTGAGAAGGAGGAGGCAGGAGGGAGGTGTTCCGGGGCGGGGGAGGGCAGCTGGTTAGGGAGGGAGGAGGGCAGGTGGGGAGCGGGAGGCATGGTTATGCTGGATCCCAACTCCATTCCGGGGAGTTCGGAGTGGCCAAGCCGCTCTACTCTGCTCTCCTTGAACTTGCGCCACTGAGTCCGAGGAGCCCCATGGGGTCCCTTTTCTTACTTTTCCCCTTACCTCTGACTGAGCCGCTTTGGGCCCCTATACCATGCTGGATACAGTGCAAGCTTCTTGGCTTGCCTGTTCCAGCTCAGGGTAGGATTACACCCTAAGAGTTCTAAGTGAAATTAAAAAAATTAAATATAAATCTGTTGAAATGTGAAGCTATATGATCTGAGCCAAATAAGCGAACAATGGCACTGAAAATGCTTTTGTGCACCACACCTCAGTTCTTCAAAAACAACTCAGTGTAGTTCTGTCAGCCGTCCATGCTGTAATTTGCAGAAAAAACAGATAATTTGAAATTGAGTCATGTGTTTAGATGTACGAAAGATCCTACTTGTCTTCAGGTTTGGTGAGAAATTTTTAAAAACATACCATGCTTTGACTATCTTTAATGCTTGTAGCTACCCAGCAAGGACAGACAGAAGCAGCAAGATGTGCTATGGGAGTCTTTATTGAAAAAACGTACTGGTATCCACTCTTTGGACCTTCATACAAGTATTATTGAAATATATACAAGAATCTTGGAATCAATGTGACTAGCAGGTCTGGTGGATCTGAGTTCTTTGTGCTATTTATTTGTTTTTACCAAAACAATTGCTTTTAGCCAGACCTAGTTATGATTAACTACATAGCTGCAGCTGAGCTATCGTTCCACACAAACATGGTCTGGCTGCCAAGAACAATGCTGCTCTGATAAGGAACTATGTAATTTGTTCAACCTACGTGGTTCCTCTTCCCAGATTTTATTAAAGACCTGTTGGACCAGATCACAGGGCAAGTGGTATATGGATGCTGCCAGGTTTTTTAATTAGTATACAGTACAGCAGGGCTTTTCAAACTTGGGCATCGCCACGCCCCACCCTGAGGGCCCTGGCCTCTGCCCCCTTAAGGAGTGGGGACAGCAAGGAGACAGGGGGAAGGCAGTGACGCGGTCCCCTGCGGCTTGGCTGCACTTACCAGAGCCTCCTGCAGCCTCCCGGGGATGTGGGGAGCCCTGCGTGACCATCCACAAGGCTCCCTGAAGCTTAAGAAGTGAAAGTGGAGTGATTGCGCTCCACTCCCTGTTTTGTGCAGGCAGGGCGCTATTGCTCCATTTTTGCTTTTGAAGCTTTGAGGAGCCCTGCAGGAGGTTGCGCAGGGCTCCCTGCACCCCCAGGGAGGCTGCAGGAGGCTCTGGTAAGCCTCTGCAGCCCCCTGAGCAACGCAATCCTAGGGATCCTAGGGATTGCGTCGCTGCCTTCCCTCTGGCCCCGCAAGGACTTAAAGCGGCTCAAACTCTCCGAGAGAGTTTGAAAACTGCTGCAGTACAGGCAAAATCTGCAAACAACCATTTTGCTAAAGCTCGAATATCAATTGCCACCTACCCTTTGACCACTCAAATATTCCATATAGTCAAGAATCTACCTTTGAGTAAGGGTCAGCTTCTCTTTTGTATTACATCATGGTGTCACCTTGTAGCAAGAACAAGAGTGCAGGTTCCTTAGAGCCAGCTCAGGAGGGGTCAGGATACCTTTCCAGAGAGTTGTGCCCTTCACACCAAATTAAGCCACACAGTCCAAATGCTACTGGCCATATGTTCCCACTGCAGGCACCTCTGTTCATGGAGGGCCACGATGTTCATGAAGCAAAAACATGCAAGTAATCAGCCTACCGCAGCACTGAATTGCCAGCTTAGATGGTGACTTGGCAGGAATTTTACCCTTCTGGTTGACAGAATCAGCAGGTACAAAGCCATTTTTGTACAAAGCCAGCAGGTACAAAGCAGGTAGAGCCATTTTTTTGCAATTATTATATATTGTCATAGTGTACTAAAACATCACATGGAATAGTATAGTATAGCTGCATCTGTAGTGTAATACATGTGTACAAACAAATACAAATGAAAAATCTGAATGCAATCGTATATTCACTTTGCTGCTCAATAAAGCTTTTTGTCTTAATAGGACAAGGATGTGAAATGGCCAGTGCCATTTTGTAGGGTCATTGAGTAAGGTTCTGTGCATGTATATTGGTTGACCAAATGCAGGCAAACAGGCAAGCGAGAGCTTGACCCTCTTCCTCTTAGCTGAAATACTACTTACCTTCTCACTCCAGGCCACTTCTCAAGAAGCATAGCATCACTGGCAGCCGGTTACGTGGGAAGTTTGAGAGTGCAACACATTCAGATTCTATAGCAGCTGGACAGGCAAGGAACAATTGGCCAGGGGTGGCTTACCTGTGGCACATGTGCTACTTTCAAAATAGCATGTGCAGCACAGCTGATCACCTACCCACCTCTGTTGCCAACCGGCCAATCCCCCTCTCCCCCATGCCCAGTGTAGACTGGCTCCATGTGAAAGCCAAGCCTGAGCTAGTACAGACCAGTTGGCTGCTGTTCATCCACAATCAAGGCATGCTGGGATGCTACATCCCCAGCCTAGCATTTGGAGCAGCAGGGTGGAATGAAGCACAACTGGTTCAGCTGCTGCTGGAGGCAAATGGCACTGGGACCTGCCCTCATCTCAACAGCATGGGGCATCCTGGCTGAGCCACACCCAGCAGTGACATCACCAGAGGCAGGTAGAGTGGCATGTTCAAGATTCTGTTCACAAAAAGTGGCACATGGTATGCTGCAGGTTTGTTACCTCTACTCTAAGCAAAGAACAGAGCACATCTGTTTATACTCCAGAGCAATTTGCTCTTGATTTTTCAACTAAAACAAGTTCCTCAGGGAAGGGTAGTCCACACATGATCTGAGGTT
Organism: Tiliqua scincoides; assembly: GCF_035046505.1. Taxonomy (NCBI): domain Eukaryota; kingdom Metazoa; phylum Chordata; class Lepidosauria; order Squamata; family Scincidae; genus Tiliqua; species Tiliqua scincoides. Next base: position 25,864,719 of record NC_089826.1, read on the forward strand.
TTCAGTTCTAGGTAGTACAATATTTACATAATGGAATTTGATCAGATATACTAGCATTAAGCATTTTAAAAATAAACAAAGTTGTAACTTTACAGAAATCAGTGATAAAATTCCATACTTTTTCTCACAGCTGTAATTTTCCGAGTAGTTCTATGAAAATAGTTGGCCTTGTACATTCCTTGCTGTAAACATTTTATCTGTTTCACTAATTTTGTAATCTAATCTCTGAAAGCTTTAATTTACTTTTTTGCTTTATATAGGCATATATCAGAAAAAGCCTCTAAAAACATGAAATACACCTGTAATGATGTTAAGAGAAAAATATTTTATGGTACATCTGCACAGAGAGATCATAACCTCCAGATGTACTTGTTTGACTCTCTTGACATTTATGGTTTCTTGGTTATTGCATTCACCTGTTTATATACAGTATGTTCAACAATGCTGTAGCAATTCTAAATGAGCGTACAGAACAACAGAATTAAGGATGAATGGATTGTCTGTCCAGTGTGATGGTCAGACTCTTCTTTCCTGTGTACTTCCCTGGTGCCACCCAGAAGTCATAAACATGCTTTTAAAAGACCCAGGGAGAATTTTTTTCAAAGCAGAAATTATGTAGAACAGGATGCATAAGTGCCCCTAGACTGACCTTTTTCCAAGACCTGATTGTATTGATCCACATAATGAAATCATAAAATGCGTAATGAGACTGGATTGGTCTGCTAGTTGGGCTAGAAAAATAACTAGGAAAGGAGGAAGCAAAGAGTAACAACCAATGTGAAGGGAAATAAAAAGTAATTCTTGCTTTTTAACCAATGCAGACTCAGAGATGACTCCAAGTATGGTAGCCAAGTTCTCAAATGGGGCTAGTTTGCACATACATATTTACTTAAAATATTTGTATCCTATCTTTCTACTCCTAATGAGGAGGTACTCAAGGTAGCTAACAATATAGTAAAATAATATAACAAACAACAAAACAAAATCAATGCAATACAAAGGCTGCAATTTTAACCATGCTTACCTGGCAGTAAGCCCCATTAACTCTAATGGGACTTACTTTTGAGTAGACATGTATAGGATCTGGCTCCAAGTTGCACTAATCAAACCACTGACAAGCAATACCAGTAACAATTTAATACAGAAACAACAAAGTGCACCCAAACATTTATCTCCAAATGCTAAACTTAACAAGTATGTTTTTAGCTCCCCATGGAATAGAAGCAATGAAAGAGCTCAAGTGCACTCAAGGCAAGGAACTCTATTCTGGATGCCACTACAAAGAAGACCATCTCATATCACCACCAAATGCACTTCTGCCATTGACAAAGAGTGCAAGAAGGACTCCTTAGCTCATCTTGAAACAGGCAGTTTCATATCAATGGAGGTGGTCCTTCAGTATTCTGGTGCCCAGCTGATTATAGGTTAAAACCAGTACCTTGAGTTGCACCCATAATTGGACTAGGAACCAGTGCACCTGACCAAGCAGAGGTGTGATGTATTCACCATGCCTGATATTGGTGAACACCCATGTAGTCACTAGGTGAGGTTTCCAAATCTTCAAGGGTAGCCCCATGTAAACCATGTTACGGTAATCCAAACACACTGTAATCAGCATAGGGACAACCATAACCAGGATTCACTGACATAAGAAAGGACACAGTTGGTGTGTCAGCCAAAACTGGACAAAGGTACCTAGACCCAGCAAACACTTGGGTATCCAGGAGTAAACCTGCACAGACTCCAAACCCCCAAACTACAAATGTGCTCCTTAAATAAGAGTGCAAACCACCATTCCCATCAGAACAGGCCGACACCCCATAACTAGGGTTGCAGGTCTCCCAACCAATAGCACCTCTACCTTGTTCAGATTTATTTTCAATTTGTTGCTCTCATCCAGCCTATCATCATCCTAGGACTTGACACTCTTCCCATTACCAAACAGAATGGAGATATGTGCCAACTGCATATTGGAAACAGCCAATCTTCTGATGACTCCCCCAGTGGGTTCATGTAGATATTAAAATAATGAGACAGAATAGAAACCCAATGGCCACAGTTCCAAACAGGAGTCCCCCAATATGTTCTGGAATCTACCTTGTAGGAAGCAGCAAAGCTAGAAAGGTGCCTTCAAGACTCAATTTCATAAGGCATTCCAAAAGGATACCATGTCTGATGGAACTGAAAACCACTGAGACATCTAGCAGAGTCAAGAGACATATTGTCCATCCACTTGCTTGTGGAGATCATCAACCAGGGCAAATGAGGCTGTTTCCATTCCAATCACTGTTTGAAAGCCAGATTGAAATGAATAGTGATAATCAGTTTCATCAGGAATTCCTGGAGTTGGATCACTACTACTCACTCAAGAACTTCATCTAAAAAAATGAAAACTGCACTATGAAGGGAAACATCTAAAGAAATGGAAGTTTTATGAGATTTGCTTATAGGATAATACTTGTAAAAACCCCATTAAAAATTTAAACCACTTTGAGTCTATGAGAAAGGCAGTATATAAATACTGTAATACATAACTTACTCAGGGCCAACTCCTATCCAATTTTCCAGTGCCGGAGCAGCTGTGCCATTGGGGTGTGCACTGCATCTTTTGGTGGGGAGGCAGTCCAAAAGGCCTCCTCAAAGTATGGGAACATTTTTTCTCTTACCTTCGGGTTGCATTGCAGCTGCACCGGTGCTGGAAAGCTGGATAGGACTGGGCCCTCAAAGTGGGGAGTCAGGGGAGGGTTTCTTGTGGGGTTTCAAAGTGGGGAGTCAGACAAGGGTGGACAAATGCCACTTTAAGGCAGGATGGAACCACAGCCTGACTGAGAGATGCATTTATCACCTTCTTTGCCCATGCAGCCAATTGCCCAGGGACAGATCTCAGGGTCAAGTGGGCACTTGGATGGTTTCACATTACTAAGAATGCTGTTACATTCTCAGACCGCATGAAAACATGAAAATAATCCATAATACATTCCAGTGTTGCTGCTTTTGTTTTATTGGAGCATGGTAGATTTTATATCACTGCTTCTATAAAGAATTAAAAACAGTTAAGTTTATTTCCTCATGAGTGATGCTAACTGAAGAGATGTTTCAGACATCCAAACAAAGCACCAAAGAGGAAATGCAAGTGATTCAGAGTATCAACAATAGGGAGGAAGTAAATACCATGTGACTTGGCATAATCACATTGCAAGATGCCACTTAGCAAACAAGTATGATGGGTAGAAAGAAAATGGACTGCTGTTCTCATCTGAATTCACGGAGAGAATACATTTATTTGTATTTATTTTTAAAATATATATACCTCATTACAGAAGACTGATCTCAAAGCAGCTTACAATTATATACAAAAATGCACAATGAAGCATTCTGAAATATCTTAGCAGTCGTTCTGAATATACAGCACTTCTGTATAAGAAAGCATGATATATATTGAATAATTATAAAATAAAGGTTCTTTTTCAACAGTGGTAAGTGGCACTTGCCATTATGATGGCTCCCAATCAGACCTCACTTCTTCCATGCTGCTATAACCACTAGAATTTTCTGCATAGAGGTTTTTAGGATGTCTGAGCCCATCCCAATTGACGTGTTCTTCCTTTCCTGCACTTCTTTTGAATATCCAAAGCAGCAGTTCCCTTGATGAAGCATGATGGCATAAGGCTGTGCATACTAGAACAGTGCATTGATTACAGTAAATAAAGGCCTTCTACAGTCATGGTCATCAGAGATTCCTGGAAATATGTTCTTTTAAATCCATAAAGGTATTGGAAAACAAATGATTGAAGAACCTTATCCAAGCAACACAATGCTGCAAACAGAAGGCTAAGATAGAAATCCATTTAAAGGACTTGCCAACACTGTGTAGATCCAGCTATATAGAGAGGTGTGAATTTTCAGTGATAACAAAATGAAAACACATAATGTGTCGGCATCCTTCAGTCTCGGAAGACTATGGTGTCACGCTCTGAATGGTGGTTCTGGAACAGAGTGTCCTCTCCAGTGCGCGAAGCCTGGGTAAAGTAGGTATGGAGGATAGGCTGTTACCCATGCAGCAAATCCCCCCTCTCCACGTCACTGAAATGGTCCAATGGAAAGGCAGAGGCCAATACGGTTGGTTCCAGCGGCGTCGCAGGAGTTGCCAGAACGTGACTGTGTTCAGCCATGAACTGCCTCAGGGACTCCGGCTCCGGATTTTGCCTCGAGGTTGACTCCTGAAGCCTTTTCCATAACTGGATGTAGCCACAAGGCAGTGGAGGTTTGGGATCAGAGTTTTCCTTCTCTCAGATGAGCTGCCTTCCCAGGCTGACGAGTCCCATCTACCCGGTGGCTGTTTAGTCGCCTCTTACGACAAGTACAGCCAAACTGAGGGCCTATTCTTATCCCCAGCCCCCAGGGGAAAAACACATAATACGCTAAACTGATTGTATAATGTCTGTGACTTCATCTGCTGAGACTATACCACTTATATCACCTACCCAGTACACTTTTAAAACTATTATAACACAGGTCATCACACATTTTGCTGTCTTAAAAGATTCCTGTGTACATTTTGGAGTGCTCATTTCAAAAATGGCATCAGTTTTCACATCTTGTTTCAGAGCAGCTATCATGAGGAAGCTGCTTGAACCATTCACGAACAAGCCATACCTCTGAAACTAGATGCAAGAGCGCAAAACTGATGCCATTTTTTGAATCAGCATCCCAAATTTATAAAAAACCACCATATATTTTGGAAAAAGTTTTTCTGACCCTCAGTTTTGCAGGCCTGTGTAATTTATGAATAAATAACAAAAACATATCACTGCTTTCTGCACTTTTTCCTTGGGAAAAACAAAATCTACAAGAAAAATGTTTAAGAACACCTCTAGCTATATAACTTAGGGCGTAATCTGACCCTGCACTGGAACAGGCAAGTCAGGAGGCTTGTGCTGTATCCAGCGCACGAAAGGGGCCAAAAGCGGCTCAGCCAGCAGCAGGGGGAAACTTTTCCCCTTAACCCTGGGAAAGGCACCTTTTCCCCTATGGGTCTCCTTGGACTTGCGCAACCTCTTGAGGTGGTGCAAGTCCGAGGAGAATGGAGCATCCTGAAGTCACTCCATTCTCCCCAGAAATGGCGGTTGGGATCCAGCATAAGTGCTCGATCCCAGCCCCACCTCTTGCTCCTCACCCGCCCACCCCCAGCCCAGGAATGCCTCCCTCTCGCCTCCTCTCCATCTCCTCCCCACCCACCCCAGACGCTTGTGTCAGCCTAGGCAGGCCAATGCGAGCCTTGGAGAGAAAGCCGGCACAGTGGCTTATGTCAGCCTCCGTGGTCTAGGGACTTGCGCCAGCCCATGGGTGCCTCTGGATTGTGCCCTAAGTTCTAAAATTGTTTAAAACACACACACATGGAAAAAGTAAAAAAAAAAATTACAACAGAAAAGTACACACACATATAAAATACAATGTTGTGCTTGCACACACACAGACACAAGAGAAGCTGTCTTGTTACCATCATCATCCTACTGCTTTCTCTCCTACCACCAATCGCAAGCTCGAGTGGCCAAGTGCACATCAATTTGGTAAAGAATTTGGGCTGTTCAAAATCAAGGTAGTGATTTCTAAGTAGACAGGGGAGTCCTTATGTATACAGACATATAATTAGTATGTGGAAGTCCTTGCCACATGATGTGGTAATGGCATCTGGTCTAGATGCCTTTAAAAGGGGATTGGACAGATTTCTGGAGGAAAAGTTCATTACAAGTTACAAGCCATGATGGGTATGTGCAACCTCCTGATTTTAGAAGTAGGCTACCTCAGAAGGTCAGGTGTAAGGCAGTGGCACAGGATGCAAGTCTCTTGTTGTCTTGTGTGCACCCTGAGGCATCTGGTGGCCATTGTGAGATACAGGGAGCTGGACAAGATGGGCCTTTGGCCTGATCCAGGGCTCATCTTATGTTCTTATGTAGACGTATGTAAATTAAAAGAATTAAAGAATTAAAAAAGGATTTAAAAAATAGACTCAGCCCTGTAATCTTTCAGTCTTATGACCTGCTGAAGCCCCTAACAGCTTGTAGTAAATATTGTGGAGGAAGAATTAAGATACAGATGGAATGAGGTCTTGAGATTAAAACACTCTCGTCCTACCTTCACAAGTAAAAAAAGGTACCTTTTCCCTTTCTCACTCCGCAGAGTCGCTTCCTCTCACTATATAGCAATGAAATTATATGAAGTTCAGCAGCAGAAGGTCTCACAAGGTAGGAAAAGAAAAAGTTTCCCGTTCACCACTCCTGTAACTCCCATATGCACCCCCTGTCTGGTAAGTCTTACTGCAGCAGCACTACAAAGCTGCCCTTACAGGCCAGCTGGGCTTCTCTTAGGGAATACACTGCAACCTTTGGCTACCATTTCCACCTGCCATGCCTAACCACGACATTAGCAGGTGCTCACACAGAAAGGAGGTACAAAGCGAAGGGACAACAACTAGGAAATATTTCAGCACAGCATCAACAACTGAGACAAAGAGCGGGAGGGGCACAAAAGAGCGTAAGCTCACCAAGTTAATCAAAGGAACATGCCTCTCTGCTTTTAACTGTAAGCCCAAAAAAGGTGTCAAACCTCAGCTGAGCTTTCTTCGGCTTCTGATGTCACTCCACCATGCCAGGGTCTGCTGACTTCCTCCTCCCCCATTCCAGTGCCAGTAAAATGTCAGACCGCAACACCTTCAAGCTCTAATAGGATGTTCAGCTCATATAATGTAACCTGCACAAAATGCTGATTTTCCTGCCACCAAGTCACTACGATGTGCTTAGTGGTAAATCTGGAATGATAGCCATTTGCGTCCATATCCGGTTTCAGAATGTAGAGGGTTGTTGCTGGGGGATGGTGACATGAGAGGCAAGCACAATATTAGTATTAGTTTATAACAAAACTTAAAATTGCCCACAAATGAACAAGCAAGGATATATTTATTTATTTATTTGATTTGTAATCCGCCTTTCTCCCCGGAGTGCACCCAAGGCGGCTAACATTTAAAAGTCATAAAATACATAAAACAACAACAAAATAGATTAAAAAAACAACTAGCAGCAATAAAATCAGCAGTAAAAAATAATTGTTAAAAGCAGCCATCAGGCATCAAAGGCTTGCTGAAATAAAAACGTCTTCGGGCCTCGGCATTAAAGGTTAATAATGAAGGAGCTATTCGTAACTGTAAGGGGGAGGGAATTCCACAATACAGGCACCACCACCGAGAAGGCCCTATTACTGGCAATCCCGCTCACCTCTCTAAATGGCGGCACAACCAACAGGGTCCCCTCTGATGACCGAAGAGAACGGGCCAGAATATACCGTAGAATATTCACTTTACCTGCTTTTCTTGGAACATGCAGGGTATAGAAATACTGTATACACGTCGTGCATGTAATGGCTGCAGCAGGAATGCTGGGAGTCCCCCACTGGCCATTAGAAGAAGAAGCAGCAGAGCTGAGTGGCAAAGGAGGGAGGTATGCTCTCCCCACTCTCCTGTCACATGCTATAGTGCAAAAAGAGGATTTGGACTATGGACTCAATAGCATGCCTCCTTCAATTTACAGTAAGAACATAAGAACAGCCCCACTGGATCAGGCCATAGGCCCATCTAGTCCAGCTTCCTGCATCTCACAGCGGCCCACCAAATGCCCCAGGCAGCACACCAGATAACAAGGGACTTCATCCTGGTGCCCTCCCTTGCATCTGACATAGCCCATTTCTAAAATCAGGAGGTTGCACATGCACATCATGGCTTGTAACCCAGAATGGATTTTTCCTCCAGAAACTTGTCCAATCCCCTTTTAAAGGCATCCAAGCCAGATGCTGTCACCACATCCTGTGACAAGGAGTTCCACAGACCAATGAGTAAAGAAATATTTTCTTTTGTTTGTCCTAACCCTCTCAACACTCAATTTTAGTGGATGTCCCCTGGTTCTGGTGTTATGTGAAAGTGTAAAGAGCATCTCTCTAGCCACTTTATCCTTCCCATGCATAATTTTGTATGTCTCAATCATGTCCCCCCTCAGGTGTCTCTTTTCTAGGCTGAAGAGTCCCAAATGCTGTAGCCTTTCCTCATAAGGAAGGTGCCCCAGCCCAGCAATCATCTTAGTCGCTCTCTTTTGCACCCTTTCCATTTCCACTATATCCTTTTTGAGATGTGGCAACCAGAACTGGACACAATACTCCAGGTGTGGCCTTACCATCCATTTGTACAACGGCATTATAATATTAGCTGTTTTGTTCTCAGTACCTTTTCTAATGATCCCCAGCGTGGAATTGGCCTTCTTTACTGCCGCCGCACATTGGGTTGACACTTTCATGACATGAAGTTCTAAACTTGTGTCATGGCTGGGCTGCCCGGGGCAGGGGGTTGTACTGTTTATATAGGTTTGGGACTACATGCTACTTTCTACAGTCCCTAAACCTTCCTTATTCCATTTTTTCTTATGGGATAAAATTCCCCTCTTTAAGTTCAATGAAGCGCATGAATGTATGTATAGTTCCCATTAACCCTCATTTAAAATACTGTATGTCTTAAGGAAGAAAATTCCCCTTTCTAAGTTGCTTTGCTATAAGCCCAAACTTTCCTGTTCCTAACCCTGTCTTGTAAAAGGGACCCTCTGCAGTTTCATTTTTCACTTCCTTACTATCACACAGAGCCAGCATATTTCTGTTGAAATGAGTCAGTTTCATACAGAGTAAAGTGACCCAGTATCATACAGAGTGAAACTGTCATACAGAGCCAGTTCAGTGATATCACAAGATGAGCAAGGTGATAAAAAATATTTTGTAAAATGCTGCTATATTTTGCTGCTAGACCAGGCAGGAGGTCTGGTCTAGAGGGTAGAGCCTCCGTTTGCCTGATGATAACATCTGAAGGTCGCCAGTTTGAGGCCACCAGCACCGTGAATGGTGAGACCTTGAAGCAGCTGACAAGCCCAGCAGAGTTATTCCACCTGCTCTTTGGTGTGAGTGAAGAAGTGTCTTGGCTGCCCTCCATGTGAGAGATGAAGGAGCTGCTTGTCAGCTTGCGTGGGAGGAAACTGGAGGTCAGAATGTGATACCAGATCAGAAAGATCCATCTGAAATTTTGTGGTTCTTGAAAGATAGAACCTTTCTTCAATTGTAAAAATCCCTACAGGGATTTAGAACAGTCTGCCTATGTAAACCACCTTGAATTAAAGTCTGAGGAGAAATCTGACAACCAAGAAAGGTGGTATATAAATACCTGTATTAATTATTAATTATTATTATTATTATGTATATAATCAGCTCATACTGGATCAGGGCCACCAAACACAAGCAGCCTTATGTGCTGATGTGATAATGACAAGCATTTATTCAATTTAAACCATTTTTGTTTTACCAGGTTGTAGATTACACTGTAGCTTTGGAACACTGTAAGCCTTTTCATTCAGGCTGACTTTGGGCATGTTGTGGTTAAACTAATACAGCAGTGGTTCCCAAACTTATCTGGGTCGTGACACCCCCACAACCTCTTCTTCCCTGCTTAACCAGGCGACACCATCTTGGATCTTGCAAAATCTTATGAGATCCAAAACAGCAGAACCCAAATCACACAAGAGTTCATGAGATCCAAGATGAGTGGCACCCAAATCTCATGCGATTTGGGCGCTGCCATCTTGAATTTTGCAAGATTTCACAGAATCCAAGATGGTGGCACCGAGAACAGGTAGGCAGCCACTGGGGACATCCCACAGCGGCACCCTGTGAGTGTGCCATATCACACTATGGGAACTCTGCAATCCAGGGTTGGAATTCAAGCATTTAGCTGTTCAACGGCATTTTAAATGAATATTTAAATATGTACTTTTTAATGGTTTGTGACTTACTCCTAAACTGAGATACAGCATGGATTTAAAGAAGAAAAAAAGCAAACAATATGATAAAACCACCACAATAAAAACAGAAACAGACAAGGTCAAAAAACTAACAGGATCCATTAAGTATGCCAGGGATAAAAGCTCAAAGAAAGGTAACTAGGGAATTGAGAGCCGCCTAAGATATGAAGCCAGCTTCAAATACACCCAGAAACATTTCAAACAGAGGCCCAACCACACATCTAACAATACTAACCAATGAATAATAATAATAATAACTTTATTTCTACCCCGCCTTTCTCCCCGAAGGGACTCAAGGACTCAATGAATCCTGCAATACTAACCAAGCAGCATCAATAATGTTTTCAGACAAATCCATATGAGGTTGCCTCTTTAAAATGCACACATACACACAGAAACTTGGACAGATTTATGGAGCTAAAATTCATTACAGGCTACAAGGCGTGATGACTATACACACCCTCCGGGTTTTAGAGGTAGCCTATCTCTGAATGCCAAATGCAAGGATACAGTAATCATATTATCTTGAGTGCTCCTAGACATACAGGAAACCCCTTGGCCTGATCCAGTAGCTGGGCCCATGAGAAAGGGTGGAGGGGTACATCTTACCTTGGCCCAGAGTCAAAAGGGGACCCAGGAGCTAAAGGAGGGGAGCTGGAAATTTCCTGGAATCTCAAATGTTTGCATATATTGTGTGAAGACTAACATTCACATTTATATATATATATAGTTTATTTATATATATATAAATTTATTTATAAAACTATTTATATTTATATAGTTTTATATATCATAACTCATAATTATGATCCATAATGTTATGTAATGTTGGGAAATGTAGAGGTATAATGTATAATATTTATTTTCAGCATAGCATCACTGCATCAGTATGATTGAGGGTGCAATCCTAACCCAATTTTCAGCACTGACATAAGGGAAATGTAGCTCCTAGATAAGGAAACAAACATTCTCTTATTTTGAGGAGGCCTCCATGAGTGTCCCACAACTGCAGGATGCAGCACATGTCCTGTTGGCTCAGCCATGCCAGTGCTGGAAAATGGGTTAGGATTTGGGCCTTAAATGGATAAGTGGGGTCAAATTTACCCCACCACTTTCCCATTTTTCTGTATCACCATACCTCGGTGCTATTTTATGACAGAGTTTAATGCTGTGATGCCAAATTTGGTACTGATGTATCTGATTTGGTTCAATTTTGACTACTGAAGTACAGAAATAGTCATAATACATGGTCAAAGTACATGATCCATAATGGTCCATAATACATGGTCACATTTGGGGTTCAAACTCTACTTAAAAAATATAATTCTGATCTATTTGTTCAAAGTTTTGCTAGCCAAATTTCTCATGGCCCCTTTGATCACTGGCTGTTGTACTCAGCCCTACCAGTAAAGGTCACCTCTAAATGACAATGGGTAATAGAAAGATACAGACTGCCCACAGATGCCAGGGTGAAGTTGAACAAGAACAAAGATTTTGATTGAGAAGGAGATAAAAGGAAAAGCTTTGCTATATAAGACAAAGATTCCCCAGAAGATATTCTTAGCTATTCTCCTTCTTAAACCTTCTGCTGGGCAGGTTATTGGAAGGGAAGGGTAAACAAGGTTTTCCCCTTTAGCAGATAGCTGCTTGAAAAGTGCATCTTTATTATTTAGTTATTTATTTATAGAATTTGTATCCTGCCTTTCTATCCAATGAAGGACACTCAAGGAGGTTTACAATTAAAATTATATTAAAAACATAAAATGTACACACACACACACACACAAAGACATTAAAAAACAATAAACACAATAAAAGCTGGATCCCATATTAAAATACATTCAAAAAGTGCCATGTCCCCTTTGAACAGCACAGGGCGCAGTCCTAACCCCTTATGTCAGTGCAGCTCTGAGGTAAAGGAACAAACATTCCCTGACTTTGAGGAGGCCTCTGTGAGTGACACCCAACTGCAGGATGCAGCACATGTCCCATTGGCACCGCTCTGCCAGTGCTGGAAAGTACTGACATGAGGGGTTACGATTTTGCCCACAGTCTCTGGTAAGTAATTTGGACCACAGATGAAAGTTTGGGTCTTGACTGGAGCTCAAGTGGATCCTCAAGACAGGTCTCTCCCTGAAAGCCCTTCTCCTGGAGACTCTTGGTCAGCCTCCTTCCTTGCCCACAGGGAACTGTGGGCCCTGAGCGGAAGCTCGCTCTCCTTTTTATATGCTGGTTTCCTGGCACCTTCCAGTTGTGCAGCCAATCAGAACCCTCCCCTGCCTGCTTATCTGCATAACTGTCACCAACTGTTCGCAACTGAGAACTGGGAGCAGCTGAGAGGAGCGTTGAGCTCTGTATTGACCAATTACCCCCACGCAGGTTTTCTGACTTGTCTTTCAAGAGAGAGAGAAACATGCTTTTTTTGTAACATTGTAATCCCTTTAACCATTTTTCTTAGTTTCATTTGTAATCCAATACGCACAATTCCTTCATATTGTAGTGAACCCTACCCAATCCACCCCCCACTCCGTCACCCTCATGACTCATCTTGCTTTGTTTGAAAAAAGCTTTTTGAAAAGGAAGCCTAGCTGAACATTAGGCTCACAGCTGCCAGACAAGTGTTTCTCAAACTGTGGGTGTGGGTTGGGACCCACTAGGTGGGTCGTGGGCCAGCAGCAGGGCTCTCCTTCTGAGGGACGTGAGGCGCGTGGGGAGGCAGGTGAGGCAGAGCCTCCCATCCGGAGTCCTTCTAAAAGCGCCAGCACCACCTTTGTGTGAGGTGCCCAAGTACCCACAACCCACACACGCAGCAAAGCCCTGCTGCTGCGCTCCTCGAAGGGCTCTGGTGGTGGTGGGGGCTCTGCCTCACCCGCCTCACGTCCCTGCTCCTTATGGGTCTGAATCTTGGCACTGGGAACACATTCTAGGCCTGGCAAGAGCTGTGTATGACTGTAGGAGCAGCCGCTTCAGTCAGGCGCTTCCAGCATCGCCCCCCCCCGCCCTTATCTCTTCGCCACTCAATACACATCATCACGTCCCACTGATCTCATCCCGCCTCCCAGGGCTCTTATCCACAACAGCACCGCTGCGAGGGGGAGGGGCCAAACCGCTTCTGCCTGCGCGTACGCGCGCACTCTCGCGAGGCCATAGCCTCTGAGAGGGCCATGAATGAGAGCCGGGAAGGGGCGTGGCCTAGCAGGGGCAGTGGGCGTGGCCTGAAGCGGGCGGACACAGCCTGAGGGGTCCATGAGGACGGCTGCTTTCCCCACAAGCGGCTCTGTTGGGTGTGCCCCCCCGCCGCGACAACGGTGGCCCCGCCCCTTCTGCCCCTAGCTGATGCCGTTGCCAGGGGGCGGCCTTTGAGCGGCGGTTGGTGACTGAGGGACGGGCCGTGCTCGCTCCCGCCCAGCGCCTCAAGCATGCCATGGGGAACGGCTGGGCGGCGCAGTGGTGCTGCTGGCTCTTCCCGAGGCGGGAAGCGGGACGGGGCCAGCGAGGAGGAGGAGGGTAAGCGCCGGGGGGCGAGGGAAGGGAAGGGAGGCGACGGCCAGCCGGCCTGCCTGGTCTGGCTCCGCCTCTCCGGCCGGCTCGTCCGGTGCCTGAGCCACAGAGTCCCGTCTCCCTTCGGGCTCAGTGCAGCACAGGCCCCCCCCCACCAGATGCTACCAGCACTGAGTCTTCTGAGCGGTGGCGTAGCTGGAGTGGGGCGCAGCACTCGGGCTGGCAGGGAGGTGGGCGAGCGGCCCCTCCCTTCGGAGCCATTCCCGGCGGAGGGGCCAAAACGGAGCCGTACGGCTTTCTCTCTCTCTCTCACTTCCTCCCTCGGTACGGCTCCGTTTTGCCTCCCCCCGCCGGGAATGGCTCCGAAGGGAGGGGCCGCTCGTCCACCTCCCTACCAGCCCGAGTGCTGCGCCTCCCCTGCAGCTACGCCACCACTTCCGGGTGCACAGTCAGGGGTGCCCACGATCCTCCGGTCCTCTGTCGGAACTCCCACAAAGGATCAGCAAGCAGGGTGCATTGCTTCGCCTGATCAGCTCCCCGCCCCGCAGGTCTCCGTGTAGCCTTTCCCTTGCAGAGGGGGAGTTCTGAGCGCAAAGCAGGGGTGGGCAAACTTTAGGGGTCCTGGACCTGGAACAGCTGCATAGAAGAGGGTGTCACCCGTCATCTCACACTGGACAAGCTGCACCTGCTGAAGTTCCCTCTGCTGTACAGTTGTTAAAGGTCCAGGGTCCCTAAAGTGGAAAGTGTGCCCACCCTTGGAGTAAAGAAACAAGTGCATACAGTATTTACTATTTTTTTCTATGCTGCCACTTAAGGATCACTTGCTGAAATGACACCAGGTGAGGGGGTGGGCAGCCCTGACATTTGGAGCTCAATGGCCATTATTTTCATCTCACCTTTGACCCTTCCCAGATAAGAGATGGTATACTCATATTCCTCTAACCTACTAGCTGCAGCCCATTACATTAACCACTAATGAAGGACAGTTGCACTTTTTTATGTTTGTTTCAGGGTATAATTGATCTTTTCAATCTATAACTTGAAAGCAAAGCAGAATAACTCAATATAATGTTTAATGGTTCAAGGCTGGTGGTGTGTTGTGGCAAGCTAGGTCCATTCCAATTTTATCTAATTTCTAGGCTGTATCTGAACTGCTAGTTTTCCCCCAGTGATGATAGTACTAAATCAGAAGAAGATAAAGGTTCTTCTGTGGACACTTCAGCTTATAGCTCTTTTCATTTTAGGTGTGAACAAATATATTTCTGTTCTTTTTGTATTTTTAAATTGATCCATTTTATCCGCAAGATGTCTTGATTTTTTTAAAAAATTGGGTATCAGCAAATCTGCTCTCCAGGGATGAGTACCTCCAGCCCTTTGGCAAGCAGAACACTCACTACCACACAGATCCCCTACCCAAGGCCTCATTTTCACTGTCAGTTTTGAGAAACTAAGAAAAATCAGAAACTTCTTATGAGTAGCAAGGGATGCCCCCACTGTTTCTTACAATTTTCATATTCCCTTCCGGATGAGAAAAGGCCTTTTTCCTCTCTCAAGCCCACTGTCCATTATTAGTGAAGACCACTATCAGTGGAGACCACTAATAATGGCAGGTTAATAAGCCTGTTGAATTCTTATAAAAGTGGTTGTAAGTTGTAGCATGCTCAGTTTAGGTTGTTGCAAAAGATCCATTGTCTGTCTGCTTTATCCATAATCAGAAAGTGGGTCAGGTTGAGATTCGGTGCCTTCAGTTGTCAGCTTTTACTTTGTTCCTTGGGGGATCACAGCATCATTCTTAAAAAGCCTCTGGGAATAAATATAGTTATATCTCTAGTCTTGTTTCTGTTTTATTAGGAGAAAGCCGGTACACTCCTATCGCTTGTGTTGTGCAAAACAATACGTATTTTATGTCTAAGCATTAAAAATGTTATTAGGGTTGCAATCCTATGCACACTTAACTGGAGGTAAGCTCCGCTGAACACAATGGGACTTACTTCTGAGTAGACATGCTTAGGATTGGGCTGTAAATTTGTTCTTTGCATCCTAAACTTTATTTTATAGATGTTTTACAGTTTCAATCAAGACTTAAGGGTTTACATGTCATTAGAGTACTATTTAGTGTCCAGTATAGCCTTGATGTATGATGTGATCTGCAAACAACATAAATCTTCAGCAGCATCAAAAGCAATCAGTTAACGCATCTTTTGTCTCTTGAAACAATTCCACAGTCTTTGCCTGTACTGTGCTCTTGAGAATGTACAGGTTGAAAAGTTTTCAGTTAAGTTTAAACTTAACCTAAAGAACAACAAACAAAAACTCTCAGATCCAGGAAATATAAAAACTTGGAGGTGTCAAAACATTTTGAGCTGTACACTCTTCTTTGCAGAAAAATCTAGAAAGCTTTGCACCCAAAAGGAGGAGGCTAAACCGTCCTGCAAGCCTATTCCTCTCCATGCTATCCAGATTTTTCCTTTTGATGAATAACATACAGCTTGAAATTTTTTGGAACCTTCACATTTTGAGTAAATCATCTTCTCTACCTGGTACTATACAAGTGTAACAAATATCTGTGACCCTGCTGATGACAAGAAGTACACAAATTCCTTGTGTATGTGGAGAGAGCACAGCAGCAGCAGCATGACTAGACATTCTGCAACAAGGCTATATTGTTCCTCCTCCCCCTCCCCTCCATGTATTAAATCTATATGCTTTTTTAAACAAAATTGCAAACACATCTCCAAGTAATTTGGATTCATGTGCAAGGGGTTGGGCATACAGGATATAGGATCAGATGCTTCTGAAGGTATCTGTGACTAGATTGTTTATGGTTTAAAAATCATCATGAGCAGCCAAGATTGATATAAGTCAGTAGCTAGTAAAGGTCAGTGAGGATAGGTGCTGTGTGAGTTCCGTAGTGACCCTATGTCTTTATGTGATTAAGAGGAAGGGAAAGGGGATATAGTCCTCAGTACGTAACAGTATAGAAGATACAGTGATGAGTATGTAGCTTCTTATTTTAATTTTGTCAGTATAACAGAATGTTTCATAACCAGTAGGAAATACCTGCAAATACACCAAGAAAATTCAGCTAATTTTGTTGACTAAGGGCCAAATCCTATCCAACTTTCCAGCACTGTTGTAGCTGTGCCATTGGGACATGCACTTCATTCTTCTGTGGGGAGGGGGGGAACCATGGAGTTCTCCCCAAGGTAAGGAAATATTTGTTTGCTTACCTCAGGGCTGCATTGGCATTGGAAAGTTGGATAGGATTGGTAATACAGTTTCTGTAAAGAAATCACTGGGCCAACTTCAAGCACTATTAGTCACATCACACATTAATTCTTTTGCCCTATGCAACAGCTGATCTTTATATTTGATCCTAATTCTTGCAATAGTAATCAATCTTTTCTAGTATTGATTTATATTAATTTCTGGAGGGTTTAAGAGATTGCGTAAACTGTTTTGTACAAATAAATGTTATAATTGTCCCCTGCTTGCAAATCTTTGCAGTGCTGCCAGAAAGAAAGAGGGAGCAAATTTTTTCTCATCCCTTCCTATAGGCCATTTAGGCTTGCAGCTCAGCAAAGACAGGAAAGCTGGCTCATACTGGTCTTTGGTGTAATGGAAAATGAGTCTTTTAGTGGCTGTTAGTTATGATACTAACTCATTAGGGAATACCAGTTGCAGGGAAGCATGGCAGGAAAGGAGTACACCTTCATCTCTTCAGGCAGGGCTTCTGGCAGTCAGCTGCTAGAGAAAAGAGGATGCTGTAATAGATGAGTCGTGGGCCTGATTCAGCAGGCCACTTCTTATGTTCTTATGGCTTTTCTGCTAATAAGTGCTTGAAATATGAGCATCATAGAAAGAGGCAGAGACAAATGACTTTTTTGCATTTGCCATTTAAGTTTCCCTATAGATGAGAGACTGGAAGATTGTTCTGCCCTGCTGCAACTGCATGAATCTTTCTGTTTTTGCCTTTTCCCTAACCCTAATGCCAACTACACTGTGACTCTCCTGAATTGTAACACTGTACAGTACCTGATTTCATGTTCTCCCGTATTGCCTATGTAGAACAGAAAAGGTCAATCTTTTGATATAGAGGCTCCTGTAATGTCAGTAGTTTTGTGAGAGAAATGCTGCCATAAGCAGGTTCCCATGGCCATGTGATAGGGTTCTGAATAGCAGCACATCCCCAGATACCCTGTTCTAAGCAGTAAGACAGGAACCTGCATGTTGAAAAACTGGTAGAAAAATTATACAAGCTCTAAAATTATAGCATTCTGTTATACCAGTGGTTTTCAAACTCTCTTGGAGAGTTTGAGCGGCTCTTCCTGTGGGGGTGCGGGGAAGGCAGCGGCATGAACCCCAGGATCGCGCTGCTCAGGGGGGGCTGCACATACCTGAGCCTCCTGCAGCCTCCCAAGGGTGCAGGGAGCCCTGTGCAACCTTCTGCAGGGCTCCCCACAGCTTCAGAAGCGAAAGCTCTTTGCTCCCTCGGAAGGCTGCAGGAGGCTCAAGTGCATGCAGCCAAGCGCCTGCAGCCCCCTTAGCGGTGCGATCCTGGGGATTGTGCTGCTGCTTCCTCCCTGCTTTCTGGCTGCCCCACCCCTTAAGGGGGCAGAGGCTAGGGCCCACAGGCTGGGGCGTTGCGACACCCCAGTTTGAAAAGCTCTGTTATATGATAATGTTTGGTTTATCTTCTAGGTCAAAATACTTCAGGACATGTTCAACAGGAGAGCATTTCACAATAGAGGTGGGTAAAAGCTTTCCATTTTAAAGCTCAGGCTCAGATTTGCAGTCTAGAACAGTGTTTCTCAATCAGTGGTATGGGTATCACCAGTGGTACTTGGGGTGGTGCCTGGTGGTCCTCCTGGGACCCCTGGACACCTGCGAGACCAAAAACTACACAACAAAACAAATAGTGGTAGGAAGATCCAAAGCATGCTTTTCCATGCTTGAAAAAGCCCTTCCATCTGTCCTTAACCTTTTACTGGTGTGTGGTGTGTTGCATCTGGCCTCCCAACCCAGAAGTAACTGGCAAAGATGTCATCACTTCTGGTGGTACTTCGAATAGGTGGACCACGTGAAGTGGTACGGTGTAGCACAAATGTTCTAGACCAGTGTTTCTCAACATTTGAAAAATGAAATATATTTAAAATGTTGTTGTTGGCAACAGTTGGTACCAAAAATAATTGTTGTTTTTGTGATAACAGAAATAGCAACTTATGAAACATCTAGTTTATCTATGTATTCACGGGTATTTAAGCCATTTCTGCCCAATGTTGCATATATACAACAGGGATCAAATGTGTACACCTGTGGACTGGGCAGAAATGGGTTAACTAAAACCAAGAGATATCATTTGGTATATTGCGCTTAGGCTAAAATTCTAAACATAGCTAGAAAGTAAGAATTGGACAGTAAATGCTTGTTCATTTGGATCTGTCATTCTTTGTTTAATTGGAATATTATTGTATCTATTTGCAGTTTGAGAATCTAGTGGAAAGTGATGAGGTAAGTAGCTTACTGATTACTGTCATTAAATCTTATGCAAAGTGAATCATGAGCATTCTACAGAATGTACAAACCAAGGGTAGACCAGAGGATCATGAATCAGGAAAACAATGAAGAGCAGCTGTTCTTTAGCACCTTTTTAAATAAGGGGGAATGTATTCCCCCCCTTTAAAGTTTTCTATAATGGTATAGAGAATGAGAATCTCCTTCCTTGGCATGATCCTGGCTCCGTATCATTCTGTACTGAACTGTCTTTGTTCTCCTAGAATAGGAAAATAACTATTCTGACAATTCTGTGCTTTTCTGAGGACCGTATTAGTTATGATTGTAGAAGTCTCATTTATTTAAAAGCCGTTTCCTTCAACAGCATATAAAGGTTGACAGCATATGAAGCAGTCTCCCCAGCATGTAAAGGGCTGGGGTTTAATTCTTGCTTCAGGAGGTACATGCGGATGAAGTTTCTTCTCTTTATCTGTAGTCCTGACTAAGGGCCAATCCTGTTAACTCTCAGCACCAGCGTTGAGCTCCAGCACTGGTGCTGGGTTACACAAGCGTGCTATAAGGCACGTCCACAACACCCTTAGAAGAGGGGCTGCCAGTGCAGATCTCCTGCACCACCTGGCAGTGAGTGTTTTTTGGACAGGGAAGGTGGGAAGTGGGGAGAATGGGGTGGGGGAGGGCACGGGGGAGGAACTGGCCTGGGAGGGTATGACACCAGCAGAGCTCTGCTTTGCTGTATCCTATCCTCCTTGTTGGGCTGCAAAGCCTGACTTGGAGGTTCTCAAGTCTGTGCTTGGGAAACCACCCCCCTTCCGAGCCCAGCCTGCCCATGAGCCTACCTACTGCCCGCCCTCCCCCCACCACATTACAGGGCCTGGGGCTTTCTCCAGGGGAAGGGGATGACAGTTCCCTTCTGCCAAGGAAACTTCTGGCGGCCCCAGCAGTGCCAATGAATGCAGCAGTAGCCGTTTTGGTGCCACTTCACCTAGCAGAGCCACCGGGTGGGACTGAGCAGCCCAGCAGTCATTTGAACTTAAGGTAAAGAAATATTTATGAGAGTTAAGAAATAGTTAGAAATGTTTGCATGAAAGAGATCACATTTCAGGACCTGCTCACCTTTTGAGCAGTTTTGAAGTTCTGATTAAAAACTTCTGATGCACATCCCAGAGCTTTTCCAGGTCTTCTACATAAATTAAAAATTTACACACTCTTTGTATAGGTTTGCAGTCTAATAAACACTTACAAGGGCAAGGATAACAAGATAATTCAGGTACCCAGAGTTTTAAGTTACAGAATGATTACAAGAAATGGCCACTGAAGGGCCAGTTCTGGGACTGCAAGAACCAAATGGCTGCTGATCCCAACCAACCTGAGGAAGCGGGCTGTGCTGCTTCTCTCCTTCTGCTGCACTCAGGTGGAATAATAATAATAATACAGCTATTTATATACCTTTCTTGGTTGTCAGATTTGTCCTCGGGCTTTAATCCAAGACAGTTTACATAGGCAGGCTATTCTAAACCCCCATAGGGATTTTTACAATAGAATAGTTCTAATCTTTCATAGAACTCCTCATTCCAGCTGGATACCTTCCTGGTCTGGCCTCTCTCTGGCTGCTTTACCTCCCACACTTAACTTGACAGCAACTCCTCTCTGCCACTGAGGGTCAGCTCATCAGTTCTCAGATACTTCCAGTTGTTTCGAACTGGCAACCTCAGATCTTCAGGAATACAAGGTGGCAGCTCTACCAACTGAGCCAGACCTCCTGCTCAGAATAGCTGCTACATCCTGGGATATAAACAAATGACAGATTTGTTCATAAGATTAAGGGTGCAATCCTGGGTTGCGCCAGCCTGGAAGTGTTGCAAAGGTGCTGTAAGGCACATTGTGCATCTAACTGAGAGTCGGGGAGGCCGGATAAAGGGCACACACGAGCCTCACTGTGCCATAGGAAGCCCAGAACCTGTAAGTTTGCGCTAGCAGTGGGCGGCTGACACAGGGGTCTGGGGAGGGCGAAACTGGGGTGTTCACTGGTGGGAAGAAGACAGGGGATCGGTGGGCCCATGGGCAGGCTAGGCCCTGGAGGAGAGTGGTACTGGAATCTGGTACTTGGGCTGGATCCTAACTCTTCTCTTTGGAGGCCTGGCCTAGCATTGGACTGCTTGGATCTGTGCCACTTCTTTAGGTGGCACAGGTCCAAGTAACCCCATTCGGGCTGCTGCCACGTTAGCCAAGGTAAGAGGAATTTATTCCCCTTGCCTTGGGTTGTACTGCGGCCAGCCCCAACTCTGTGCTGGATACAGAGCAGGCCAGCTGGTCTGCCTGTTCCAGTGCAGGTTAGGATTGGGCTGCAAAAGTCTGTCCCATGTTATTGTAACCTCAAAGGACCATTTAAAATAGGTGGCAAATAAATACTTGTTAAAGAAGTTCCTGTCTATTTGATATTCTCTAGGACTACTGTTGTGTATGGCTGCATACATGCTGTGTTAACTGGCACCACACAGATGGATGTATTGATTATTGTATCAAAATGCATCATTTTGATACAGTTTGCTTTTTTCCTCTGTTACAGATGAGCCCACAATTTTAATGCTGATTTGATTTCTTAAAATCAGTTGAATATATTTTAATGGTAGTAATAGGTTTTTTAAATAGATAAATCACATCTGTTCGCTTTGTGTTTCAAACATTGATAATTGAGTTGTTATAAGCACTGTGATAAAACATAACTTTTTTGGTACTTAAACAGGGTGAAAGTCCAGGGAGCAGCCAAAGGTATGACATTGTCTTTATATATATTTCCTTTCTTCCAACTCTTGGTTGGCAAATGCCCAACTTTTACTTCTGTAATGCAAAAGGGGTGCAGAACCTCCTTTTTCTCGCTTGGTAATGTTATGTGGCCAAATTCTTTAGGTTAGCTTACCTAGCAGAATTAGAACAGAGTAATAACATGGCACCTAGCAACATAATCAGTGCCTGTTTAACCCCTTGTTTCCTGGGAACCTCCTTTCCAACTTCACTCATGTTTTCCTGGACCACAACTTGTGTCTTAGAAGCAACAGTTCTGTTCCTGGAAAAATTCTCATAACTGAATTCTGGTTGCATCTCAGCTATACTTGCCTTCTTTTCTATTGAGACTCTACCCACTTGCACCGTTCTGTGTATTTTCCACAAGGCTTACATGTCCACTCTTTTATCAACTCCCTGACATGAAGCTTATTCACTGTCTCTGATTCTGGTTGAATTTGTCTTGCCTGCAACTGACCTGCTGTGTCTACCACCTGTACTTCCAACAAAATTGTTCTGGGGAAATTAATTCTGTTTCTCTTTCAGGCATTCCAAAAGGCTGACATGCCTAACTCACTACCTTTGGGAGAATTAGTCCAGTCCCATTTTTCCTTTCCAAGACATTTAGCTCCAACTTGGGAGTAGAGCTCTTATCCCCCATTCCCATTTGTACATGTGGGACAGGCTCAGAGCTTACCACTGTCCTAGTTAGCCTTCCAAAATCATCAATTGTGGCTGCTCAAATTCTCCCCTCTAGTTCCTTGGGCATACCTCTTCAAAAGATGCTGGGGCTGCCATCTTTGGTAGACACCTTCAGCCCACTCTGCCCCCTCTATACAGGGTACATTTCTAAATCCATATTCCTTATCTGGGTTCCTTTGTAAACCAGTAAAATTCTCTCTCTCTCTCTCTCTGTCCTCTAAGTAATCTTACTTCCTCTCTTCCTCTTGAAACTTTGAGGTTTTCTCTGTACTCTTGTTTTTCTGCCTGCATCAACTTTGCCTCCTTTCTCTCTCCAACTCATCAATTCATTGCTGCATTACTTGCATTTGCCGTAGAAGGTACTCAATTTCTCAACTCTTTCCGATCTTTATCATCAATCCAATCGTCATCTTTCTGCTCAGATTCTCATTCTTTCTTCGTAGACTCCACCTGTTCACAAAGCTCCTGCAACACTCATCACGACTGGTCTGCTGTCTCCCCTGAATAAAATTGTCCAGTGTCTCCACTTCCTTCTTGTCCTCACCTTTTGTCTGTCCCATCTTTTATCCATAACTTCTCCCTGTGGACCTGTACTGGTGGCTGCTTCCATCACACCACCAGCTATTGCTTTATTCCTTGTTCCCTGTCCTGTCTTGCACTTAGAAAATTCATCAGAGCTTCCATCTCTGATAATTTATGTTCCTTTTTCTTCGCTTCAACCTTCTTCCACCATTTTTCCATAGTCTCCCAATAACAGTGCTTCATTTCCTCATAAAAGGTATTGTGATAACACAATCTGTACCCCCCACAGCACTCTCTACTCCATCTCTTCCATCTTCAGATGTCGCTGCTGCAGCCTCAGCCAGCACCTCCAATGATCCAAGAGCCTCCATATCCACTATTGAAGCCGTTACTAATTATATTGTGCAGTAGACGTCATCAACTGTCTCCATGACATTGATGGGATAAAGCATCCCCACACAATCCCAACACTGCCACCATGTAATGCTAAAGGGGTGTTGAACCCTCCCTTTTCTTGCTTGGTAACATTACTATGGCCAGTTTCTTTAGCAACTGGACTTGTTAGGTTAGCGCTTGGTCCCCATCAAACAACACTGACATAGTAGGATTTCTCCTAAAGAATTTTACTATAAACTTCACACTAGTGAAGTAAATATTAACATATATTCTACAGGAGGTTTGTTCCTTGGTGGGGCGTTCCAGTTGGTCTTCAGGGAATGCTTCTTATTTACCTCAGCCCTTTCCGAGCATCTGCTCAGCCATTTTTTTTTCCTCAGAGCAACTGTCTGTCTCCCCCACATTCTTTTTCAGCTGCCTCTTTTAACTGCTCTTTCCCAAAGTTCCAAATGCCATTCCTCCACACAGAGTTCTCCTTTCCTGGAATGTCTCTCTGCTTTTCTCATCCCTTTCCTGCTTCCTGGGTGTGGAACATCAG
Organism: Tiliqua scincoides; assembly: GCF_035046505.1. Classification (NCBI taxonomy): domain Eukaryota; kingdom Metazoa; phylum Chordata; class Lepidosauria; order Squamata; family Scincidae; genus Tiliqua; species Tiliqua scincoides. The sequence continues at coordinate 25,888,554 of NC_089826.1, forward strand.
TGTTGTTCCCCACCATCCCCTGGTGCCATAGTGGACAATGCAGAATGAATCGAGTTTCTCCACCCCAAAATACATTCTCAACAACCTCTTTCACATATTGAGATCTGTTTTCAATTTTGTGAATTAGCTAATGGCCCAATCCTATACTGATGCAGTGTCATGCTCTACTGCAATAGTGCAGTGTCAGTGAGAAATTCTCCATATTCAAAGCCTGTCCAGCACAAAGAGGGAAAATAAACACCGTGCTGGTGCAGCCCTCCCTGTAACACTGCCAACATCTAGGGAAGCCCCAAGACAATGCAGCATCCATGGTGTGACTGCCTGACATTAGCAAAAGTTTAGCTTGCAATGGCCCAACACATCAGGCTAACTGAAAGGCAGCAAAGTGGGAGGTATCAGTTCCAAAAAGAAAAGAAAAAAGTGGTCAGGTCCTTGTTGCCAAGGCAATAACATTGTTTACTTTCTAATCTATCAAAATATAGTAGTAGTTATATTTAGTAGGATTCTTTCTTCCACTTAAGTTGAACTTGTAACTAGATTTCCCACCCAAAGCAACCACATTTGAAGCTGTATGGTATCTGGAGAGGGAAAGTTAATGTCCCTACTTCCCACCAAATGTCTGAATAGATTCAACTTGCAGCACTGCACATGCAGAGAACCTTTCTGCTCACACTGTTCCCTGTCCACCTGGATACTCATGTGGAAGCCTGTTTCCATGTACACAGTGTCCAGTATCAGAACAACATTGTGCCAACTCTTTTTTCCTTTTTTCTTCAGACCTTTGACTGAGGAAGAAATTGCTGATCTACGAGCAAGGCATTACACTTCCATTGTTGACAAACAAAGGACATTGGATTATAAGCTTCAGTCAGAGGTAAGTAATGTGATGGTTTGTATTGTATTGCTGTATATACAAATAATGATCTTAATATTTGGCTAACCAAGGTGGAAGCATTATGTAAAGTGGGCAATATGGATTAATTCCAGCAACAGAATGGAAAGTTCAGGGTGTAAAGCAGAGGAGAAGGAAAGACTACAGTATGGCAATAAGAACATTAATTAGAACGATTGCAGTGGAAACTGAAAAGTTGTGGAGGGGGAAAAAATGCGGAATAAGGACAATAGTTTGTGGGCAGACTTGGCTATTACAAATAAAAATCATCAACAGAGGCACTTCATGCTTCTAATACAGTGGTTCCCAACCTTCTTTGGAGACACTATCCCCTTAAGGAGGGTAGCAACCTGGGAGACCCGTAGTGCCATTAGAAAGGCACTTCCAAGTTTCTTTACTACCACCACTGCTGAACACATATAAGTTAATTCTAAAAAAAATTATTAAAAACCTTTTTTACTTATGTTTGGCAGTGTTGAAGTCTGGAAGTACTGTTCTAATGGCACTACAGTTGCTACCATCCTTAAAGGGATAGTGTCCCAAAAGAAGGTTGAGAGCACCTGCCCTGGGGAATTGTGAGCCCCCCAAGTTGGGAAACACTGTTCTAATGTTTGAAGTGGTAACTCTTACTTGCATCTGGGGAGGGGCATGAATCACAAGCACATCTCACTATGGAAGAAGTACATAAGTTACAACTTTGGATGCTACAGAAAAAGCATGAAATAAAAATGTGCATGTCCCTAAATGGTTCTTCCTTGTGATTTCCAAAGCCATTTGGCATGGGAAAGAAATCTTAACTACAGTCCTGCTTTGATAGGGTCTGCAAGGAAAGCTGAAGGGTTCTGTAGCTTCATACCTTAATTTTATAGATACATATGCACCCATAAAAATGTAACATAAACATGGCATATGTAGTTATGATGCACATGCCAGGAGGGTTTGATCATGGAGTGCTGATCCCTGATGTGGTTACCGCCTTTTGTACACTCATCCATGAAGCAATCCTTACAATACTTATACACACTATACTTATGTACTTATTCATACTGTGCACACACATGTCAAGAATCTGCCCATTAGCAAATTCTATGATAAATAGTACAGATTTATCACGAGATGTACCACGAGAATCTGTGGTAATTCTCGTACTGAATGTGTGCACTTGCCATTTGAAAACAGGATGACTCACTTGAAAAGCTCAGAGCAGTCACTCTGAGTACCCAGTGCCTTTTATTGAGTAAATGCAGCTTTAGGCAACATGAGACAGGTCCACATCAATGCTGTGTTTATAGTAATGGTGGGTTGTTTTAATAATTATTTTCTCTCCATATGTGCTAACATTTTCAGTATTCTCTCTTCCCTTACATACATTAATACTGAAACAGTTTAACAGACAGTTTTAGCATCTTGAACAAAATTGTATGTTGGAGATCTTTTTATGACAAGTGACATACATTTATAACCTTGAATTACTTTATACTGTTTAATTTAAACCCAACCAATTTGTATTAAAACATTAGTATGCAACTTTTCATAATTTTCTTTAAATCTTGTTTTGTATTATGTAAAACTTTTTCTTTAAACTTTGTGAATTTATTTTCATAGGAAAGATAGCTAGGTTCTCTTTTGTTAACCCTTATTATTTTGTTCATATACAGTTAGCCATACAAGAGGAGAAGTTAAGAATAGAAGAGGAGACTTTATATGCTGCACAGCGTGAAGCAGCCAGGGCAGCAAAGCAGAGAAAGCTCTTGGAGGTGAGGGGAAGAAACCCCAAAATATATCTATCAGAGCCTCTGTTATGTGTTTTGATCTTAGTGCCACATGCTTTCTTAACATCCAAGGTGAAGCCTGGTTTATAGTAGTTTCTGTTTTCTTGGAATCTCTCAAATTGAATATTGAGTATTTTATAGAGGATATTTACATGCATAGCAAAAGTGGTGTTACTATTTAGACAGGATCAGTGAATAATATTTGACCAATTGCCTATTGAGATGCCAGTTGAGCTGTTATTGAGATGTTCATTGTACACTAGTCTGTCTTGCAGAGTAGTGCAGAATTTATCAGTTCTGCTGGTGGCCTGTCCATTCATGGAAGTAAAAGTGGAATTTGAACATTCCACAATCAATGTGTTCTGGATCAGTACTGTATATGTGACTATAAAAGTTTAAGAAACTCAGGACCCAATCCTTCCCTTGCTGCCCAATGGTGGCGCGGCTCCTCCAATGGCACTAACTGTAGTAAAGCATTCAGCACCTATCGTGAAAAGTGCTCCGATAGCACACAAGTCAGTGCACTCCTCGGCGTGCCAGTGGGAAGGCCTGCACTGTTGTTCCCCCACCATCCAGGAATTCCTCACTCGCCAGAGCAGGGGGGATGACGAGAGAGGCGGGAGGGCAGTGCAGAAGCAGAGAGTGGGCGTAACAGGGAGTGGGGAGGCCACAGGAGGGGGACAGTCAGTCATAGAAGGCCTGCAACAGATCTTATCGCCTCCAACAGAAGCCTCCTGACCTGCAATGGGTCTCCTTGGACCTGCACTGATAATTTTGTCAGTCCAAGGAGAGAAAGGGGCTGGGGAGGCTTACATAGTGGTAAGAGGATATAAAATCCCCTTTCTCCACTGAAACCTCCTGGCCCACCACCATGCCACAACCACCACTGTGGATACAGCATTAGTCAGTTTGGCGTCACAGCAATGGTGGGGGGGAAGCATAAGATTGGGGTGTCAGTTTGAGAATGAGAGACTGAGAAAGTGTAAATGTGGAACAGGGACACTGGCTGGGAAAATCTAGCACAGTGATCTTCAACCACTGTACTGTGGCACACTGGTGTGCCACAGATGGTCCACAGGTGTGCCATGGGACTTTGGGCAAGGTAATTTATTAGTAGGGCAATTGGGGGATTTGAGCCCTCTACCGGCAGCATGATTTGCCTTGTCAGTGGTCAAAAAACCAATGGCATGCCTTGTCAATTTTAGCACCTTGTCACCTTGAAAATTGCTGATCTACCATAAGAACATAAGAACAGCCCCTCTGGATCAGGCCATAGGCCCATCTAGTCCAGCTTCCTGTATCTCACAGTGGCCCACCGAATGCCCCAGGGAGCACACCAGATAACAAGAGACCTGCATCCTGGTGCCCTCCCTTGCATCTCACATAGGCCATTTCTAAAATCAGGAGGTTGCACATACACATCATGGCTTGTAACCCATAATGGATTTTTCCTCCAGAAACTTGTCCAATCCCCTTTTAAAGGCATCCAGGCCAGATGCCGTCACCACATTCTGTGGCAAGGAGTTCCACAGACTGACCACACGCTGAGTAAAGAAATATTTTCTTTTGTCTGTTCTAACTCTCCCAACACTCAATTTTAGTTGATGTCCCCTGGTTCTGGTGTTATGTGAGAGTGTAAAGAGCATCTCCCTATCCACTCTGTCCATCCCCTGCATAATTTTGTATGTCTCAATCATGTCCCCCCTCAGGCGTCTCTTTTTTAGGCTGAAGAGGCCCAAACACCATAGCCTTTGCTCATAAGGAAGGTGCCCCAGCCCAGTAATCATCTTAGTCGCTCTCTTTTGCACCTTTCCCATTTCCACTATGCCCTTGTTCTACAGTAATAAACATACAGAGGAGAGTGATAAAGGAAACAAAAAAAGTTTTATGTAACAAAGCTATAGGTTGGTGACAGGGAAGAGTCTTGATGATCTTTCTAAAATGACATTCCTGTGACTCAAAAACTGACTCCTTTCTAGTCTCTGGTTTGTTTTTACTTTTGTTCCTCAGACTCTTCTGGATGTGGGTGTTTGGTTTTTGCTTCTTGATTTGGTCTTTCTCTAGGAGCCCTCCCCCTTTCTACAGAAACATGCCTTGTGTGGGGGGGGGGGCTTACCTCTGCATAGGCACCCTAATGGCCTATGGGTCACCTTGCACTATAACACTCAACATTGATGGTAATTTTGACTCCTTTAACTCGCTTTGGAAAAGAGAAATATAAATCAAGGGGAATAGAATATTTAGACCCCAATGGATTTATATTTGAGACTGCAAAAGGAATATTCCTGTATATATTATTACTATGATTTTACTACCTGTATTTCTAGGCCACTCTTCACCAAAAAGGCATACATATAAAACATAAATAATGAAATATTAAAAATGTATTGCATCATATAGTTTCTTCCAGTGCTACCACAACCACCCCAAAAAAAGACTTATGGACCTTGGAATGTAAAAGTGTTGGCTGCATTTGGTTTACAGAAGCATAATAAAGTCTTTCTAGATGATAATGGTATGAACATAAGAACAGCCCCACTAGATTAGGCCATAGGCCCATCTAGTCCAGCTTCCTGTATCTCACAGTGGCCCACCAAATGCCCCAGGGAGCACACCAGATAACAAGAGACCTCGTCCTGGTGCTCTCCCCTACATCTGGCATTCTGACTTAACCCATTCCTAAAATCAGGAGGTTGCGCATACACATCATGGCTTGTACCCCATAATGGATTTTTCCTCCAGAAACTCGTCCAATCCCCTTTTAAAGGCGTCTAGGCTAGACGCCAGCACCACATCCTGTGGCAAGGAGTTCCACAGGCTGACCACGCGCTGAGTAAAGAAATATTTTCTTTTGTCTGTCCTAACCCGCCCAACACTCAATTTTAGTGGATGTCCCCTGGTTCTGGTATTATGTGAGAGTGTAAAGAGCATCTCCCTATCCACTCTGTCCATCCCCTGCATAATTTTGTATGTCTCAATCATGTCCCCCCTCAAGCGTCTCTTTTCTAGGCTGAAGAGGCCCAAACGCCGTAGCCTTTCCTCATAAGGAAGGTGCCCCAGCCCCGTAATCAGCTTAGTCGCTCTCTTTTGCACCTTTTCCATTTCCACTATGTCTTTTTTGAGATGCGGCGACCAGAACTGGACACAATACTCCAGGTGTGGCCTTACCATCGATTTGTACAACGGCATTATAATACTAGCCGTTTTGTTCTCAATACCCTTCCTAATGATCCCAAGCATAGAATTGGCCTTCTTCACTGCCGCCGCACATTGGGTCGACACTTTCATCGACCTGTCCACCACCACCCCAAGATCTCTCTCCTGATCTGTCACAGACAGCTCAGAACCCATCAGCCTATATCTAAAGTTTTGATTTTTTGCCCCAATGTGCATGACTTTACACTTACTGACATTGAAGCGCATCTGCCATTTTGCTGCCCATTCTGCCAGTCTGGAGAGATCCTTCTGGAGCTCCTCACAATCACTTCTGGTCTTTACCACTCGGAAAAGTTTGGTGTCGTCTGCAAACTTAGCCACTTCACTGCTCAACCCTGTCTCCAGGTCATTTATGAAGAGGTTGAAAAGCACCGGTCCCAGGACAGATCCTTGGGGCACACCGCTTTTCACCTCTCTCCATTGTGAAAATTGCCCATTGACACCCACTCTCTGCTTCCTGGCCTCCAACCAGTTCTCAATCCACGAGAGGACCTGTCCTCTAATTCCCTGACTGTGGAGTTTTTTCAGTAGCCTTTGGTGAGGGACCGTGTCAAATGCCTTCTGAAAGTCCAGATATATAATGTCCACGGATTCTCCCGCATCCACATGCCTGTTGACCTTTTCAAAGAATTCTATAAGGTTTGTGAGGCAAGACTTACCCTTACAGAAGCCATGCTGACTCTCCCTCAGCAAGGCCTGTTCGTCTATGTGTTTTGCTGTTCGTCTATGCTTTGTCTATGCTATGTTCGTCTATGCTTCGTCTATGCTATGTTCGTCTATGCCTTCTATGCTATGAAGGCCTGTTCGTCTATGCTTTGGGAGTAACCTTATTGAGTCTAGCAATGGCCCACTACTTAAGGATCTTAACAGCAGCTTGTTCTAATTTTTTCAAAGGTATGACATGGAATAAGATACAGAGTGTACTCTGTCTTTTGTTGGTACTCCCAGGAACCAGGAGAGTTTGGGGGACATCTTTACTAAAAGAAGTCAGGAGAGTGAGATTTTTAATAGCACTTTGATGTTTCTATCTGCTATCTATAATATTACCCACATATCACATACTTAAATACAAAGTTCCAAGAGAAGTAATAATGTAATCATCCCTATTCAGTGAACACAGCAGAAGATTATACCACCACCATTAAATAACCAAGCTCATGTTTGTTTTAGCAAAGAAAATTCTTTTTTCCTTTCCCATTCATTCTTGTATACTTGTTAAAATGTCAACTTTTCTTTTGCTAAGATTATTCTCCTTCCAAAGGTGAAAGAAATAGATTATCTTATGTACTCACCTATAAGTTAAAAAATTTATCTAAAAATTGAGCCTGAACACCTGGGTTGATGCAGTGAATAAAGCAGAAGATTCTGGGAAGCTTAGCAGCTGTCTGGTTAAGTGAGGAGGCGTGGAACTGGGCTAAGACGAAGGGCACAGGGGTGGAGGATAAAGGAGAATTTTTACTAGTAATTGCGATATTCAGAGACAGCCATTTTAGCTTCTTCTCAAAACAGAGAGAAATGAAGGCACTTAAGGGAACTGTAGTCTGTATGAGGGTTGCTGCTGGGGAAGTGCGCCACTGTACTCCCCACAAAGTCTACAACTCTCATAAGCACCTTCAAGCCCCTTCCAGCTTGAAGAAGAAAGTAAAATACCTCCTCCTCCTTTTTCTTTTCCTGCTGTCTTAGAACATTCCTGATCAGTCATTTTCAAAGAATTTCACACAGCCCCAGTTTAGGGGTCTGGTTTTTAAAATACCAGGGTGTCATCCTCATTTCCATCTGAAACAAAGTTCCAGGCTGCAATTCAGTGCACTATTACTTAAGAATAACACCCATGGAAAGCAATGGGTCTACCTCTGAGTAAATAGGTTTGCAACTATGTGCAGCTGCACTTGCTCACAGTCATTCCTTGTTGCTTGTCTCACCGCTGTGAATTGAATTGTACTACTATGGGTGCAATCCTAACCCCTTATGTCAGTGCTTTCCAGCACTGACATAAGGGCAATGAAGCTCCGAGGTAAGGGAACAAACATTCCCTTACTTTGAGGAGGCGTCTGTGAGTGACACCCAACTGTGGGATGCAGCACATGTCCCATTGGTAGCGCTATGCCAGTGCTGGAAAGCACTGAAATAAGGGGTTAGATTTATGCCCTATGTGTTATAAGTTGTATATGTAGGGCTTCTGACTTAATACACCAGGCACCTCAGAGAAGGATTTGATTAATGGTTCAGAGAAAATTATAGCCATGCAACCCCCTAAGTTTAACCCCCGATTTATCTGAAGGTCATAGAAAATTCCTTGATTTTTGACTCAAAACCTGCCCTCAGCTTATCTGTGAGAATGACTTATAGGCGAGTGTCTGCAGTGCTTTTGCTAATCGATGCCTTATCTAAATATTACTTTTGACTTGAATCCTCAAGTTTTTCTAGCTGACAGTAGGAAATAATCCACTGTGTTTTGAATAACAAGGCAGGTGATTCTGACCATCTTACTACATTATCCAGTACTGGCTGTAGTGATCATATTATTTAAACACACTTTGTTTTGCAGCAAATGTTAGCATTAGAATTGACTCTATAAACTGAGTTATTTGAATTGTTGATTTCTTCAAACAATTGACATATTCTTATTTTCTTAGCAACAAAGGCTTCAGAGGATAGCACAAAGAGCACAGCTGGCAAACAATGGAGATAATCAAAGGTAAGATGCAGTAGATAACAGTTAGTTTTACAAGGAACTCAATATGTTTTGTTTTTTTTTAACAGCAAGGCTACTTGAATTTTTATTAACTTCAGATAGCAGGGAAATGTGCCCTTGTTGTCATTCTGTGTCAGTTGCTGGTTCCATGTCCTTAAAAGGAAACATGGGAACTCCATCAAAGTTTCTACTATTGGACCAAAAGCAGCAAATCTTTCATGAATGAAATGTTAGTTAATTTTTTAAAGAAAAAAAACAGTAATGTGGATCGCTAAGACTTTAAACATCTGGAACTGAGGACCCAATCCTCTCCAGCTTTGCAACACAAATGCAACTGCAATGCAGCCCTAGGGTAAGGGAACAAATATCCCCTTACATTGAGGATGCCTGTGACAGCTCTTCCACTGCAGGATGCAGTACATGCCCCATTGGCTCAGCTGCATCAGCACTGGAGAGTTGGATAGAATTGGGCCCTCTATTTCTTGCATCCAGTTCTGCTGCATTGTTAGCATAACAAAATTGCCTTTTGGTTTGTTCCCTTGCTAAGTGTTCTCTGGAATGAGTTCCCCTTGGTATAACTTGTTCATTCTTTTACAGCGCAGTCACAGAAGAGGCATTTGATTCTTCCTTGCAAAATGTAAAACTACAGTATGAAGCTTTTCGGAGTAGCAGTAGGTTTTTTGTGTTTTTATAATAAAATTATAATTAAATAATAGTGGAAAAATATTATTAGCTTAAAATGCGTCTGCCAAGTCCACTTAGAGGAGTGGATATAGAACTAGGTTGTAGGAAGCCAGTTTCTGGATACAGAAACCAATTTGTATGCAGGTGTACATTATAAGTGTGACCATCAATGCTGTGCTAACCGTTCAGAATTCAGTTTGCTTCAAAACATGTTATTGATCTTAGCATCCTATAGGAACATTTCTTGAGCACATTTGGTTTTTCACTGAGGTGTCCTTGCACATAGTCTGTCTTTCAGAGTTTCAAGACATTCTGACTGTTTATAATTTATATATAAATGTTTATTAAGGCCATGTATTTCCTATTGCTACTGTTGCAGATCTTCAACTTAATATCTCCCTTTTTGTTTTTTTATTTGGGTCATCAAAATACAACTACTAATTTCAGATAGCAAAATAAAGAAGTCCATTGGGGTTTTATAATGTTACTGGCAGCACACTCCTGGCATATCTTCTTCGAAATAAGTCCCATTGTGTTCTGGGTTTCCTTCAGGAAAGTGTGTAGGATTGCAGCTTAATTGGGTTCAGTAGTGGTGGTGTGTTTGAAGTATAAAAATGTCTTGTGATTGCAGGGCTTTCATCAGATGCTACAGTTCTGACACCAAATACAGAGAGCAGTTGTGATTTAATGACCAAAACCAAATCAACAAGTGGAAACGATGATAGTAATTCGTTAGATTTAGAGTGGGAAGATGAAGAAGGTAATCATTTTGTGTTATTAATACTTTCATTGACCTAATTAATATAAATAATATTGTAGGACACTTTGAACATCCAAGCATATGCTGTTGGATTATAAAAATCAATTCTCAGAATGGTAGGCTTGTTCCTTGCATAATAGTCTAGTCCAGCCATTTTCAACCACTGTGCCATGGCACACTAGTGTGCTGCAAGTGGTCCACAGGTGTGCCACAGGAATTTGGGGGAAGATCATTTATTAGTGGGGCCAATGGGGATGTGAGCCCCCTACTGGCAGCATGGTGTGCCTTGTCAATTGTCAAAAACCTGGTGGTGTGCCTTGACAATTTTAGTGCCTTGTCAGTGTGCCACAAGATGAAAAAATTGAAAATCACTGATCTAGTCCCTGACTAGGTCCTAGTCCCATAGGAAATTGAGGTGAACAGGTTTTCTCTTCAGAACCTGTTAGGGCAATGGTTCTCAAACTTTTAGTGCCAGGACCCACTTTTTAGAATGAGAGTCTGTCAGGACCCACCGGAAGTGATGACATGACCAGAAGTGACATCACCAAGCAGCAAAATTTTTAACAATCCTAGGCTGTAATATTACCCACATCACTAAGTCCCATTTACTGTCATTGTTAAAAGAATATAGATAGTAGCCTGTTCAACGTACAGATCTGTAACATTTCCCCAAATGCAGTTAGATACCATGGTAGCATCATATCTAATATATTAAAAATAAAATATTGAAATGAGTGGGACCCACCTGAAATTGGCTCACAACCCAGTTTGAGAAACTAACAGTTAGGGCATGCCATTGTTTTTGGCATCCTATACAACTTTTACAGCACAATCCTATTTATACCTACACAGAAGTCCCATTGTGTCTAATGGGGCTTACTCTCAGGTTACTGCTTATATAGGATTGCCATCTTATGCCAGAGTTGTTAGATGCCTACCCAAGATTTTACCCTTCCTTTAGGCATGTGCTAACAGGCTCTAATGATAACTCATCCACCTCAAAATTCCTTTAGGACTTATGGTCAGGGTCTGTAATATACTGGCCCTGACCATAAGTCCTATAGGAATTTTGAGGTGGATGAGATACTCCAGTATAAGTTGGTTTTACAGATAAGCCAAGGGCAGGTCTTGAGCCAAAAATCATGGAATTTTCTGTGACCCTCAGATAAGTTAGGGGAGGGGGTTAAATGTAGGAGGGGTGTCTGACTATATTTTTGTCTAATTTTACCTTAGGCCAGATGCTGAAAATTAACCTACCAGTAAATGTAACCTAAGAACTGTACAGTCTATATTTTAATAAAAAAAATAAGAAAAGATCATAAACATTTTTATTCATTAATGTTTTAAATTCTGGTCTTCACAACCTTTGTGTAAACAGTATCGGAGTAAGTGCACTGTAAACATCATACCAGCAGAACCATTAAACAGAACCCAGAGGCTCAACATGTAACATACAACATATATCACATAACTGGGAGTGTGCACAGTGAGAGACAGGAACAACTGTGAACAAGTGCAGCTATACATACTTGCAACCCTATTTACTCAGAAGTAGACCCCATTGCTTTTCATGGGTGTTATTCGTAAGTAATGGTGCACTGAATTGTAGCCTAGCTTTTTTTTCAGATGAAAACACGAGGATTACATCCTCTGTTTGAAAAATCAGACCTCTGCCAATCATTTGCAAAATGGAACAAGGCTGCAGAAAGGTCTGCTAAAGAGAACGAGGCTTACTTGATCTAAATGGAAACCTTGGGCTGGCTTTTTTCTCAGGAGAAAGGTTAGCTTTGGCTGCAGTGTGCAGCCTCATCACCATGGAGATTGATTGCCCTGTCATTATCTCTGCTGCTGCAACAGCCCTAACCCCTGAACGACTTCGAAGTTAAGGCAAGGAGATTATCTAAGCTGAATTTATTGGCAAAAATTTCTTGTCTTATAGGCGGAACTGGCATATAAAACATATAAGGTAATGGTGGAATTCATCAATCATGATTGTTTTCCCTTTATCTAAAAAAAAAAGAGGCCCAGAATATGCAGGATAAACTGGGATTCTAATACACACTGTGATGAAATTTCATCTCAAATTCTCTCAGATGCAAGTATCTTGCTACTGTGTTTTTTTAAAACATCTTGTGTAGAAATGGATTGTGTGACAGCACGGTATCAGTGGTTTATAGTGGAAACTTGACCACTTCTTTTCCACTGTTCTTTGAATGTTAATAAAGGAAAGAACGTGTACTGTATATGCTTATCTGTAAAAATAAAGAATGCAAAAATACCTACTGAACTGGGAACAATCCCATAAGTAAGCAAGTATGGACTTTGGTTTGGATGTGGAATAATGATCACTCCCTACTGCATGTTTCTCGCAGGAAAAGGAATTCAATATTCATCTCCTTGAATCCCAAAACTGTTGAAAGACAAGTAGATGGCTTTTAAAACAATTTCTTAAATTACAGGTATAAACAGAATGATCCCATTGCGAGAGCGTTCAAAAACTGAAGAGGATATACTCCGGGCAGCCCTAAAATTTAGTGGCAAGAAAACTGGAAGTAACCCAACTTCTGCCTCTGATGACTCTAATGGTTTAGAATGGGAGAATGATTTTGTTAGTGCTGAGATGGATGATAATGGCAACTCGGAATATGCTGGATTTGTAAACCCTGTCTTAGAACTGTCTGCATCAGACAAGAAGACATCTAGTGTTGACCAACAAGACAGATAATGAAAGCACGGGGCCCTTTGCTATCTGACCAAATGGCTGAAGCTGGACAAATACTACAAATCTGTATTGTGCAGAATCATCCAATCATAGCTGTTGAACAGCCTCCTTTTAAAATAAGGAAGATGCACAGTGAAAGCACTCTCTGAGCTCCAGCTTTCTGCTAGAAAAAGGAAAATATGTGATGCTTGTCATTTACAGAAGAGAGTATGGTTTGCTATCTGAATTCAGAATTTTAAGTGCAATTTTATCATCTACCTTTGAAATTTTTATGAAAATACTTGAGTGATTCTGTTGTGTCTATTCTTGGGTTTTAGTATATAATTGTCTGCACTAATTTGAAGCATCACAGCTTGATATTCTAACCACCCAACTTGTTCTAGGCTGTACTTTTGAATTCTTTAAATTTTGACATTGACATAACTACAATTTTACATCTACTGAACACCTTTTAATACTTGAATGATGATACTAGGGAGCAATTTTCCTCTCCTTTTTGTTTGGTTTTGTTCTGAAAATCAGTTATGAACTTTTTACACATGAAACTATCAATTCCAGTGTATTTATTGACTTTACAGAAATGTTCAGATCTCAAGCACAAGGCATTTCCCACTTAAATAAGGCATCTGCCCTGTTTAAAACACTAGAAACAAATGAAAGTTTTTGAAAATAAAAATTTAGAGAACCAAAGGTTCTTTTATTTCCCAATTTGGAATGCCAAATGCTGCTATTATAAAGGTTTTAGTTGCATATGTTTTTAAATTCTACACAATTTCTTCAGTGTTGCTAATTTAATGGTAGCTGATGTGTTAATAGCAGACACTTGGAGAATGATGTGCTTTTAGATGTGAAGACAGAAACCATGAATGCTCTCTGTTACTGTATGAATGCAAACTAGTATTCTGATCCAAAAGTATCTTTCCTAAATATGTGAAATGTTCAGTTGATTGAATTAATTTAACTTAACTGGCTTAATTGCCACTGGGCTTTTTTGGGAAAATGATGATGGTGTCCAAATATTTAATTTCTCTTAAGAGTCTTGTGGATTTTAATTCTTAGGAGATGCTCCTCAATGTTAGTGTTAATTCCTCTGTTTCTACAGCAGCAGAAAAACCTCTATCCTTCTATTAAATTGCTTTTTGTTCTTCTTGAAAAGAAAGGTGATTTAGAATGAAATTTACTCTTTGATAATGCACCAAGGTTTGTGTCTGCCACACAGATTTTTGACTGATAGCAAATCAACATATTGCAGAGTTCAACAGTGCAGTAGATCAGAGCAAAAGAACCTGCTTTGCATGATTGTCCCTTCTTGAGTTGCTGGGCCACGTGTTGTTCTCATCCTACTGCAGGGACTTCTGTCTACCTCTCTTAAAGGAAAGCAAGGGTTCCTTGCAATGTACCCCTGGGGTTCCTTGCAAGATAAAGCCATGCAGATGTAAACAAGCAGGATCATGGCCCTCCACAACAGCTGCTATTGCAATGGAGGAAGAAACAGCACATAGAAAATGTATGAATCCTTCATACTGAGTTTAACAGCCCAGTCCTGTTGACTTTAGTGCTGGTGAAACAAGCATTCTACCAGTGCTAACTGCATTACACCAGTTATAAGTCATCTGATACTCCATGGAGTTGCATACTGCTGGAGCCTTCCTGTATGTGCTGAAGGATCCTCTCAGGCCTATTGAAGCATCTGGGACGGGGGGAGGTGGAACTGAGATGGGGAGGCCAGAAACAGGAAGCAGTGAGGGCAGAGTATGGATAGATCAGCTTCAGAAAGTGGGCACTTTTGGTGGGAGAGGCAGTCACCAAACTCTGGCCTTTCCAAAACAAATTCCATGGTCCAGGTTCATGACCTGTGCCAACAATTTTTGCTAGCACGGGTCCCAGTAGATTCATCTGCTGTGTAGATCTCCGCATCTGTCTCGTCTCCCCCCACATAGGATGCAGTGGTAGCCATTATGGCGTGGCTGCATCAGTGAGGCAGGGAACCATAAAACAGGGCTGTAAGCTGCCTTAGCTTTTCTGCGAGTGGCAGCAGTATTTGTTGCCAGTGGCTGAAACGAATCAACAGCAACATTTACCCTCTTCATAGCTGTCATGACCCTGCCCCATAACACACCTTCATGACTTTCATTTTCTATTTTCCTTTCCTTCTAGCTTTTGCTTCAGCAGTCATCCTGTAAACACTTTCCTATGAGTATGCCCCATTGAATACAATGGGGCTTACTTCTGAGTTGGCATGCATAGGATTGTGCTGTTATTCTCAACCTTGATTACTTTATATAAAATCATTACAGACCAGAAGTGTTTACTTTTGATACACAACACACTGTCCATATAATAAATTATGGATGTGAAGAGGTCAGTGGCAGTAAATATCAAATGTTTGTATAGTTATCTTAATCTATGTTATGTCAGAATCATTGTGGACTGATTTTTTTCCATGTGCCTTTTATGTTTAAATGAGATATTAACCATGTGTATCTATGAAACCTTAAACAGCTTAGCCTTTCTTAATGTATTACATTTCTTAAATATAAGCTTTGTTGCTAAAAATGTACATGTTAAGCTTGACATTTGCAATGCTTGTAAAATGCTTTATAAAAGATTTGTACATTACAAATGTATATTTTTGATTTGACATAAACTGCTGTGTCTCTTCCTGACTTGCATTCTATTACTCCTTAAATATCTGAAGCTGTGAATAAATTTTTTATACATTATAATTAGCCTAATACTATTTATGTGGAAGAGTGAATATTGCCTACTTAAGTACAGCTGAAATTTTATCTCCCTCAAGTTCCCTTTATTGGCTGTTTCATATTAATGCCTTCAGTCATCATAGATTGACAAGCTTCCATGTCTTTTTTTTCTCCCTGATAACCATAACTGCAACTCAGCAAGATTAGCTATAATAACTTTCAATGCAACTACTGGAAAGGAACTGTCATAGAAATCAGTCAATCCTACTAGTTAATGCCTTCAAAGTTTTTGTAACACTTTCCTACTTGACTTCCACAAAACATTGGCTGGGACCTACCAGATTTGCCATGCTGTTACTTTCATATCACTTTTCTGCATGTCAAAAGTTAAAAGAGGGTGTTAACTTGTTGCACAGCTCTATTCAGTTTTGTACACCAATGAAGTCCTCAATTCCAAGATGTCTGAAATTCCAAGCCTTTTTACTTTGCAATATCATTACACATTATCCTGTATGTTCTGTTTTTCTTTAACAAGCTTTGCCATAGAGTGGTGGTTGCCAGACTTCTATGGAGTTGGAAACCAGGTAAGCATTTGCATGGGTGGAGAGGGGGGCAGTGACAGCACCACAGCGATCATGCACTGGACTTTTTACTATGGTCCTTGAGGGTTGTAGCCCCCTCTGTTCTCCTAAATGGCTGCTGTAAAAAGCCCTTTTATCTAAAGCTACTTCTGGTTTTAAAAACCTGAAGTAGCTTTAGACCAGAGATAAGGGCTTTTTACAGCATCCACGGAGAAGATAGAGGGAGCTGCAACCTCTAGGACCCTGCAGGAGGCCAGCACTGTGCTCCAGCTAGGTAAAAAAGCCCCTTCAAAGCAGCAGCACTGTGATCCTTGGAGCACTGTCACTATTATTAGAGCTAGGCCACTCCCCTTAAGGGGGAATGCCCTGCTTCCAGTTCTGGTGGGTTTGGAGTGTTAATCCAGTTGGCTTTGTGAGATATTTGGATAAAATGAAGGTCTGTGCTCATGTTATTTTAAGCACACTTGCAAGTATTAAAAACAGTAAAATAGAAACCAGATCAGGAGCCTGTGTGGATCAGCACCTTTGAACTCTGCTCAGGTCCCAAATTAGATCATTCCCCATATATGCACTCAATATTTCCAAGGCAAAAAATGTGCAAGGATCTAGTCTGGATTGGAAACCTGATGGGGTAAGCTGAAAAAGTACCTCACCATTTTCCTGATCTGGTAGTTATTTACTATTAGAAAAGGAAACATGTAGTTTGACCTTCAGTTTGCTGGTTGGTGAGGTTAACTCAAAGCTGTAACCTTTAACATCTGGACATAGTTCACTGTCATTTCTACATGTCGAAATCTGTGTCCGTTACTTTTCTTTTTTTCATTTTTATTTTTAATTAACACACAAACATACAAACATAACATACATTTAGGAGTGCTAAATACCATATACCATTACTCATTAATCATACCATATCTCCTAATCTACTACTCATCTACTTCTGCCTCTTATTAATTTATTCATTTATTCATATAATATATACTAAATTTTCCCCATGCCCTGTACAATATTTTCTAAATTTTCACTTTTTATCAAACAAACTTACTTCAATTACTCAATATTAAAACTATCTAATTACCAATATAACAAAACAATTCTTCCATCTACTTCTAACTCTTCTACTCATTTATATATTTCTTATATCAAATATAATAGATTTTTCCTAATTCCCTATAATATATTTTCTAAATATTCACTTTTTATCATTTAACATAACCACCTATAAAACAATTCATCCACACGCTAATATCTCCAGCTATTTTTTCTAATTCATATATATCAATTTTGTATGTATTTGTTTTTAAGTAAATTTAAACCAGTTAACTAAATAAAATCCTCCAATTTTCTTTAACCCTCAGGTTTTTTTTCTTTCCATTTTTTCTCCTGTAATATCTTTAATAATTTATCTCATAACAGAATCCAATAAGCCCACACTTTCTTATATAAGGTATGTTCATTCTTCCAATTAACTGGAATATGTTTTCTTCTTGTTCCAACAAATTTTGTATTTTGTGCACCCATGTTTCTCTGTTCATCTTCTCTATTTCAATCTCCATCAGCGTCCCCTCTAGATCCTGTTGATTTTCCACTCTTCTAATTTCTGTATCCACTCTTCTGATGATGATTTCATTCCTCACCATCATCTTTTCCGCTTTCTCCTTCTGTGTACCTTCTACTTGTTTCTTCACATCTTCCATTTGCTCCTTGCACACATCTATCTGTGGAGAGATATTCTTTAAACTGGCCTAAATCTGCAAGGACCAACTCAACTGCTGTCTTCTCATTGTGAGCAATTTTTCCAAATTTTTAAGGATCATTTGAGTACAAATATCTGGAACAGGCTCCATCTTGCAATTTTTTCAGCCAGGCATTCTTTGAATTTTTCTTACAGATAGTGTGGTTAACGGAGAAGAACAAAACGAAAAACAGTCTCAAAAAGACAGAACTCTTTCAAGTCTAATGAAAAATTAGTCCATAAGCAACTCTGGATTTTAGTCCTCACACCAAATTATATTTATAGTTATAATCCACGACCTATTTATTCCACTACAAAGATAAAGAGCACTTTCAACATCCTTAAAAAGTTTCTCATTAATGCCTTCAGTGTATCCAGGACTTTTCTAAGCTCTAACAGATTTTTGTTTGCTTCTTGCTTGATTTTCCATGTAGCTATAGTTCTACAAGTTAGTATCTCTCAAATACTCTACTGCTGCCATTGCTTTATGCAGAAGAAAACATTTCATGATGTCCTAATGTGTATATAAAGGCTAACAAAGCTGAGTTGACAAATACATAACAGCATTAAAGGTATATCTTTATTTACATTCACAACTTGCATGGTGGGTATCAACAGCTTTGGCTTCAAGAAAGGGGGAAAGGTTATACATATAAAGCTGTATTTAAATATCACAGTCCATCAGTATGCCAGCATTGTTGACTGGCTTTGCTTGCCAAGCCAGAATTATGATCATCCCCCATAAGGTTATCCCCTCCCCTCCACTCTTTCCCCTCCTACTCTGGAGCAGAAGAGGAAAGAGGGTAGGTGTCTGCACTTAGCCAAGGCACTCTGGATGTGGGACAGTTTTTCCCCCCTCCCTCTTCTCATCTAATTTTGCAGGATAAGATGAGTAACGTAGAAAGCCTACATCTGAAAAATACAGAGACATCATGCACATTTCTTCAATCTATGATGACAAAATTTAGCCTTTAAGTAGCAGGATCCCAAGGATTTTAATACTGTAATAATCTCTTCATAGTGCAAGTTAATGTGTAGTTTTGCAACTACGGATGATAACAGTCTTGCTATGGTACAAAGGGCCAAGAAGTAGGAACTGAATATCTAAACATGCAAATCATTCTATCTATCTCTTCTGGGATCTTCCCCATTCATTCTCATCAATCTCTACTGGAGATTCAGTACATGCCAAACCATGTTCAGGTACAGGTAAGTGGGAACCAAGACTTTTTTCCTCCAGCAGTGATGCTTTGGCCAATTCAAACTGAATTTCGAAATAGTCCTCTGATGGTCGTCCTTGTTTTTGCAAAAGGATTTGGTAATCGCCAAAACAAACAGTGCAGTTCCCTGGCAGGTCAGCTTTATTCAGATAGGCCAGCTCAACATTGTTCACAGTGAGTTTTGTTTTTTTGCTCAAGTTCTTAATTTCAAAACCATACTCCAAGCTGCCAAAGTGCCTGAAAAACTGCAGGGCAAACTGAATGCGTGACGCACGGTTGTCAACCAAGTTAAAATCACAGATGCTACAGTCTCTCCCAAACATAACCTGATGGTGTGCTTTCAGCTTATATCGGTGTTTGAAGCTTAATTCACTGAATATTTTGTTTGCCGCTTGACTTGGATGATAGACAGTCACATAAAGACAAGTTGAATCCTCTTCAGTTTCTGCAGCTTCTTCCAGTGTTGTCATGGCAGTGATAACAGAATATTCTAGAAGAAGAAAAGGCCACAACACGACACTTAGAATCATTGCATGGCCAATGTAGCCTGTTAGATGGAAACAGGAAGCCTTCTCAAAATGGGAAACAAAACTATTCCAAAGGCTGTTTCACATTTCATAACCCAGAGGTGTGACCTGCTAAATGATTGGAATCAGTTGCCTTTGAAACTGATTAAATTATTCCTGCACTGAAAGAAAAGATCATATTTTGAGACTACTAGATGAAAACACTTCTAATCATTAAATAATCATTCTATGAAGCTGCCTTTGAGTTAGATAGTTGTAGTCAAGTTATATTGTGCCATGACTGGCCCAGGCAGAGTTTTAGGCAAAGGTCTCTCCCAGACCAATCTGGCAATGCAACAACTAAGCTTCAGCTCATGCCTTAGAACACCATCTTAAAAGCACAGCCTAAATCACAAGATGTAGAGAGATTTACAAGACTGTTGGTACACAGCACTCAAATGACACAGCACTCTCTTTAAGATATTTACATACCAAGGTTCCATTAGCTACTAGTGTAAATATCTTAAAGAGAAAAACAGATACATAGAACAATCCAGTTCCTTCTGTGTTCTGTACACATGCACATACAGCCCTATGCACAACAATGATGCCATTGTGGAACTCTTTTACAGGCATGCATGGATCTGGAAAGGGTCTGGATCATCTCCTTGGTTGATGTTCGAAAAACAGATACATAGAACAATCCAGTTCCTTCTGTGTTCTGTACACATGCACATACAGCCCTATGCACAACAGTGATGCCATTGTGGAACTCTTTTACAGGCATGCATGGATCTGGAAAGGGTCTGGATCATCTCCTTGGTTGATGTTCGAAAAACAGATACATAGAACAATCCAGTTCCCTCTGTGTTCTGTACACATGCACATGCAGCCCTATGCACAACAGTGATGCCATTGTGGAACTCTTTTACAGGCATGCATGGATCTGGAAAGGGTCTGGATCATCTCCTTGGTTGATGTTCTAGTCACACTTACCAGGACGTAAGCCCCAGTAAACCCCCTGGAACTTGTTTTGAAGTAAACATGCAAATGATTGACTGCAGTTCTTACTAATGATTAATAGTATTAATAAGAATTTCAGTGGTAAAATGTTTGTGTTTGGACTTTTCTATTTAATGGCAGTCTGTGTTTGACTACACTAACAATTACATAGCAATAAATGCGGTCCAGAAAAAGCTCCTGTTCTCAAACTTTTAGCACCAGGGCCACTTTTAAAGAATGAGAATCTGCCAGGACCCACCTGAAGTGATGACATGACTAGAAGTGACACCGTCAAGCAGGAAAACGTTTAACAATCCTAGGCTGCAATCCTACCCAGGAGTAAGTCTCATTTCCTATCATTGTTAAAAGCATATACACAGTAGCCTGAAAAAGTGCAGCCCTGTCACATTTCCCCAAATGCAGTCACACACCATGGGTGCATCAAGTCTAATATATTAAAATGAACAGGGACCCACCTGAAGTTGGCTCCCAACCCACCGTGTTTGAGAAACACTGGGAGGATGGCACTGTAAAGCACTCACTGTGCGGTTGCAAGCAGCCCACCAAGATTTAAAACCTGAAGCCTTCTTCAACAGGGTAATGGCGTAGCTAGAGGGGGTGCCAAGCACTACGTTTTGCAGGGGGGTCTCACTGCAGCGTGCAAGGGGACCCTCCCTTTCGGTGCCACTCCAGGAGAGGGGAGCAAAACGCCTCCGGTAGCGTACGCCTCCGTTTTGCTCTCCCTCCTGGACTGGCTCCGAAGGGGAGGGGCTGCAGTGAGACCCCCCTGCAAAACGTAGCGCTTCGCCCCCCCTCTAGCTACGCCACCGCCTCCGGGAGCCTGCAGCCCGATCCTTCCCACGGACGCCGCTGGTCCGATCACGCACCAGGGGTTTCCCTGCAGCATTGGAGCCGGGAAAGTCCCCAGAGGGGTCCCCTCGATGGCCAGACAGCAGCCAGGTTCCCGCCAGAGCGCAGGCAGCAGGGCGCTTCCCCGCCCCGGGAAGGGAGCCTTCTCCGCTTCGCCCAGGCAGGGGTCCCAAGCGATGCACCGCCGCCACCCTCCTCCTGCCCGCACCAGAGGCCAGCCCCGGCGCCCTCCCCGCAGCCAGGCGGGCGTTCCAGGAACCGGGCGCACTTTCACTTCCATTTCCGGACGGGCGCAGCGCAGCAGGCCCGAGGGAGCCTCGGAGTCGCGGCCTCGATCCGGCGTGGGAAGCTCGGCCGAGAGGACGCAGAGGTGAGCGGGGCTCCGGCCCCCGGCTGCTGAGCGCAGGAGCCCCGAGCGGGGCGGGCTGTGCCTGGCGCTTCCCCCCTTGCCAAGCTCGCAGCTGCGGAGAGGGCGCCTGCCTGGGAGCTTCCCTCTGCCTGCCACTCACCGCCGCCAGGAGCTCTCCAAAGAGACCCCGAGGTGGGTCTCAGCGGGCGCGCAAAGGGACCGCCGGCTGCCTGCCAGGAAGGCGGGCTGCTGCCCCTTCTAAGCTCCGATGCTCCCGAGCGCAAGGGACGGGACTCTCCCCTTCCTTCTTCCCGCCCTCCAGAGAGGCTGGGAGGGAGGATCAGCTGCTGTCATTTGGACCTGCTCCGAGAGGGGAGGGGACAAGGGTGGGCAGCAGAGGCGCCTTACAGCCCAAGCCCGTTCCTGCCTACTCGGAAGTAAGTCCCATTACAGCCAATAGGGCTTACTCCCAGGTAAATGTGCATAGGATTATAGCCTTACAGCCCAATCCTAGCCACACTTACCTGAGAGTAAATCCCATTGACTCTAATGAGACTTATTTCTGAATACATCTGCATAGGATTGGGCTGTCAGGCTGCAATCCTAACCACACTTACCTGGGAGTAAACCCCATTGACTCTAATGAGACTTGCTTCTGAATAGATCTGCATAGGATTGGGCTGTCAGGCTGCAATCCTAATCACACTTACCTGAGAGTAAACCCCATTGACTCTAATGAGACTTACTTCTGAATAGATCTGCATAGGATTGGGCTGTCAGGCTGCAATCCTAACCACACTTACCTGGGAGTAAACCCCATTGACTCTAATGAGACTTACTTCTGAATAGATCTGCATAGGACTGGGCTGTCAGGCTGCAATCCTAATCACACTTACCTGAGAGTAAACCCCATTGACTCTAATGAGACTTACTTCTGAATAGATCTGCATAGGATTGGGCTGTCAGGCTGCAATCCTAACCACACTTACCTGAGAGTAAACCCCATTGACTCTAATGAGACTTACTTCTGAATAGATCTGCATAGGACTGGGCTGTCAGGCTGCAATCCTAACCACACTTACCTGAGAGTAAACCCCATTGACTCTAATGAGACTTGCTTCTGAATAGATCTGCATAGGACTGGGCTGTCAGGCTGCAATCCTAACCACACTTACCTGAGAGTAAACCCCATTGACTCTAATGAGACTTACTTCTGAATAGATCTGCATAGGACTGGGCTGTCAGGCTGCAATCCTAACCACACTTACCTGAGAGTAAACCCCATTGACTCTAATGAGACTTACTTCTGAATAGATCTGCATAGGATTGGGCTGTCAGGCTGCAATCCTAACCACACTTACCTGGGAGTAAACCCCATTGACTCTAATGAGACTTACTTCTGAATAGATCTGCATAGGACTGGGCTGTCAGGCTGCAATCCTAATCACACTTACCTGAGAGTAAACCCCATTGACTCTAATGAGACTTACTTCTGAATAGATCTGCATAGGACTGGGCTGTCAGGCTGCAATCCTAACCACACTTACCTGAGAGTAAACCCCATTGACTCTAATGAGACTTACTTCTGAATAGATCTGCATAGGACTGGGCTGTCAGGCTGCAATCCTAATCACACTTACCTGAGAGTAAACCCCATTGACTCTAATGAGACTTACTTCTGAATAGATCTGCATAGGACTGGGCTGTCAGGCTGCAATCCTAACCACACTTACCTGAGAGTAAACCCCATTGACTCTAATGAGACTTACTTCTGAATAGATCTGCATAGGACTGGGCTGTCAGGCTGCAATCCTAACCACACTTACCTGAGAGTAAACCCCATTGACTCTAATGAGACTTACTTCTGAATAGATCTGCATAGGATTGGGCTGTCAGGCTGCAATCCTAACCACACTTACCTGGGAGTAAACCCCATTGACTCTAATGAGACTTACTTCTGAATAGATCTGCATAGGACTGGGCTGTCAGGCTGCAATCCTAGCCACACTTACTTGAGAGTAAACCCCATTGACTCTAATGAGACTTACTTCTGAATAGATCTGCATAGGATTGGGCTGTCAGGCTGCAATCCTATCCACACTCACCTGGGAGTAAACCCCACTGACTGGGCTCTTCTATGCCTCCCTGAGCACAGATTGAAAGCAGCTCAGCTCTGGAGCAGCAGAAGGGTGTCATTTATTGAAAAGGCTGAGCAAAACCAAGCCCAGAACAGGCATTGCATCACCCTGTCCGTCCCCTTCCTGACTTCACTCAGTGTAACTGGGAAAAACCGAGGCAAAATTGTTTCTGTTTTCTTTTCCCACCTCATTGAAAAGTTGGGTAGTCTTCATATTCTTTGCTGCTTCCCTGAAGACTTCCTTATTGCAGCAATCAGTCATGTCAACAACAGATACCCAGACTAAAATCTCAACTCAGAAATGTGATGGTTTCAGTGGTTTCCAGTTTGCAAAACTCAAGTTCCTTAAAGTCAGCAGCAGGGGTGGCAGGTCACACAATCATCATATTTCCGCCATTTTGAAGACATATAATTGGCCTATATGCAGGCAGGCATACATTTCACAACTATATTCTCAGGGGCGTTCCCCCCCCCCAAATGGAGAATTCTTTATACATGCTATCAGTGCTTTTTTTGTAAATAAAAAGGTGCAGGAACTCACAACTTGTTAATCTTTTATTTTATTTATTTATTTATTTATTTATTTATTTATTTATAAACCATTTTTAATTGGAGAAATAAAATATTTTTTATGTGCTTCCCCCCTAAAGATGAACTTACTTCTGAGTAGACATGCATAGGATTGGTCTGTCAATCTCTACATCCCCTTCCCCCTGGCTATTTTTTCTACACATGGGGAAAAATTCTGTACAGGTGCACTTGTAGCGTGTAGTATGTAGTGTGGCACTACTTCGAGGAGAGGAAGCAGTGAATGGATTCCGGAAAATGGCTTACATGAGTTCCATGTAGTAAAATTACTCTAAGCAACTGTGGGAGTAAGAACAAAAAAGGAATTCTTACACGAGAGGGGTCCTTAGGTGCACATAGAAACAGCTACATTTGCAAACAAGCAATTAAATATGGTTTAATTCAGGTATCAGAATACTCTGTGTCTTTGGGAAGGCGCTTGGCATGCAATTGTATGTTCTCTGCTGCCCTGAGCAGCTGCTGTGCCTTGCTGGAGAGGAGCTGCAAACGCTGGCTGGCGGAGGGCATGCTTGTGGGGGAAGGATGAGGAGGATCTCTGGCAAGGCTGGACAGCATGTTGTACACACGTAGAATCCCTTTTTCACCTGCCCTTAGCATGTGAAAACGGGTGCAGATATATATCTCTGCCAGGATTAAGAGCCCAATCCTAGATATGTCTACTCTGAAGTAAGTCTAGTCAATGGAGCTTACTCCCAGGAAAGTGCCTAGGATTGCAGCCTAAGAGCCCAATCCTAGGCATGTCTACTCAGAAGTCCACTTTAGTGAATGGGGCTTACTGTGGATAGGATGGCAGCCTCAGGGCCCAATCCTGTGCCTGTCTACTCAGAAGTCAGTCCCACTAGAGGCAGTGGGGCTTCCTCCCAGGAAAGTGTGGAGAGGACTGCAGCCTCAGAGCTCTTTCTCTGCCTGTCTACTCAGGCTGCAAGGCTATGACATTTTCCTGGGAGTAAGCCCCATTGAACACAATGGAACTTACTTCTGAGTAGACATGCTTGGGCTCTCGGGCTGCAAGGCTATGCACCCTTTCCCAGGAGCAAGCCCCATTGAGCACAATGAGACATACTTCTGAGTAGACACGCCTAGGCTCGTGCTGCAGATTGGCACGGGGGCTGCACCAGCCAGCTTCCTTCCCCTCCTCCTCCACCAAGCCAGTACCTGGGCATTCCGTGGATGCCGCAGCCCGTCTCCCTGGCTGGCTGGCTGGCCGTCCTCCTCGGTGTCGGCACGTGTCCCCTGCGCCCTCCACCAGCTTGGAAGCTGCGCTGGAAAGCAGAGCGCGGGGGGAGGGGAGGCAGGCTGGTCTCAGGCAAGAGCTTGGAGATGGGGCAGGAGGGGGTGGTTGTGCAGTCAGGCAGGGCCAGGCACCCGCCCACCCTGCACCCCCTAGCACCCACCCAGCAAATGCCTCTATTTTGCTCCCCCCCTCCTGGAATGCCTCCAAAGGGGAGGGGCCCCTGCAAAAAGGTGCTGGAACTCCGTCCCCCCGCGTTCCATTAGAAAAAAAGCCCTGCATGCTATCATTAGACCAAGACAATTTTCCCAGAGATCTGATTGCTATTCAGACATTCATCTGAACAAAGTGGGAACTGAGGAGCAGAATCTGGTTGTATGTGCACAGGTTTTTTCAGACATGTTGCGACAAATGCTTGTGGGGCCATGACAGAGGCCATAAATTCTGCTGTCCCCATCTGGACGTTCAGATGAGCATTTGGGTAATGTTTGTAGGTTCCTTCAGGTCCAGTCCATCCATGAGGCCAACTGAAGCATTTGCGTCAAGCAGTAGATGGGTGGGGAGGCATCAATCTGTGTCCACCTACTTGCCTCCTCTGCTTCTCCTTCTTCCTGAATTAGAAAAGGGGGGCAGAGAGGAAGAGAAAAGGAGAGGAGGAGAGTGCTGTGCTAGAACAATGGAGAATGGGAGGAACAGAGGCTGGCACATCATTGAGTGAGGGAAGCAGCATTTGGCATGGCATCTCTGGTTCTGTCTTGGGCTAGAGATGGCCCAAGTCTTGGGCTCTGGTTATTCATATAAAACATACGCATATGCAGTTTGCATATGCATAGGCGCCCTCTTTCAGTGGTGTTGCTAGGGGGTACAGGGGGTCAGGCCATACTGGCTGATGCACACAAGGATGGTAATACCACTACTGGCCAAAAATTTTTAAATCTTGGTATTTTCGAATACCATCATGTTATATATCAACCAATGTGTGATTTCATGCCGATTGCAGTGACACAAACAGTGTTGAAATATCTCTGTGCACATATAATTTTCTATCAAAAATTATAGCAAAAAAAAACACAAAACCATCAGCAGGTCAGGCAATGGTACATCACCACATCGACTACCCAGGGCATTGTCTCGCTCACTGCATGGGAGGAGATCTTAGGGGTGATGCGCTGGCCTCCCACACTGGGTGACGAACCCTAGCGATGCCATTGCCTTTTTGGATGTAACTTTAAAATGCCAGAATGAATGCATGGCAGGGGAATGGAAGCATGTTGTTTGGCCATGTCCCCCTGCTTGTGTTACCAAGCATACACGTTTAAAACGTGTGCAATGTGTATGTAAGGAAAATCCATTGTGGGTGCAGGGACCAAGTGCAGCGGTTTATGGCACATAAACCGGGGTTTGGGCACCCCTGCATTAGACACTTGTATTTTTGTTTTCTTGTATTTTGGCCGTAACTTTTGATAGAATTGAGATATTTCATTCCAGCTTTTTTCATTGCATTCAGCCGTAAATTACGCATCAAATGGTATTATTCCTAAGGATGGTATTATTCCTAATAACCGTGATTTTAGCTATTGTGATCACTAGTGCTTGTCACACACACACCCGTGCACATCACCCGGTGCAGCTCACACCCTCCAGTGACACCACTGGATTGACTGGGACAGGGCACAAGCTGTCAGTCCACTCACCTGCATATGTTGGAGCAGCAGAGAAGCAGCAGGCCATGGCAAATGTCTGCAGGAGCCTTCCCATCTCTCTGACATGGGGGTTTAGGACTCAGAAGGTGACCAGGCTGGGTGGGTAGAACCAGGAAGGGGGAGGGACCAACCACTGCTGCAGCGCTCCAGCCCTGTCCCCTCCAGGTACACTACCTGCACTCTACCTGCCCAGGCTCTTCACAGTGCTCCTTCAGGTGGGCTGCGCTTGTCAGTGGCGGGCTGGGAGAGGAGCCCCAAGAGGCCCCCCTCTCTTTCCCACCCCCCACCCCCAAGCAGGACTGATCCGACTTGTGCCTGCTGGTGCAAGTGGACAGCAGCCTCCAGGGAGGCATCCCTGCCTGCAGCAGTCCAGCAGGGTGGGGGGCCCCTTCGCAGCCTGTCAGGCCCCAAAGTGATGGCACCTGTGCTGGGCTCCAGACCTAAAGGGAGACCCAGGAAGGGTGCTTTACCACTCCAGAGAGCTGGCCACAAGAAAGCCCACCTGCCCACAGAACCTGTGCAACACCACAAGAAGCCCCCCCCCAAGACCCTGAGATCCAAGGGCAGGGGGGGAGAGAGTCAGCCAGCCAGCCCCTGTGTCCAGCACCCCTGCCTGTCCAACCCCCTTTGAAAGACATCTAGGCCATCAGGTGCCATCCCCACCACCTCCTGTGACAAGGAGTTCCTCAGACCAATCAGAGCCAGGCTTCCCCTGTCCAGCCTTCCCATCCAACACCCCTGTCTGTCCAATCCACTTTAAAAGTCATCTAGGCCTTCAGGGCAGTGGCGTCACTACGGTTTGCATCACCCAGTGCAGGAGGCCAGTGCATCACCCCCATGATGCACCTCCTCCCATGCAGTGTGTGGGGCACAGACCCGGGTGGAGGGCATGGTGATGTACCATTGCCCCACCCCCCTGATTTTTAGAGTACACCTTTTGACAGAACACATTTATTTCAACATTGTTGTTTTACTGCATTCTGCTGTAAATTACACACCGAAAGGTATATAACATGATCATATTATTTGCAATAACTGTGATTTTAGCAATCTTGGTCACTGGTAGTGTCTTACAGCAACTGTCTTGCAGCAACTGTTACCCTGCAGATGCCCAATCTCGTCTGATCTTGGAAGCTAAGCAGAGTCAGGCCTGGTTAGTACTTGGATGGGAGACCGCCTGGGAATACCGGGTGCTGTAGGCTTATACCATAGTCTTTCGAGACTGAAGGTTGCCAACCAGTGTCTTACTATCACCTTATTGCTCATGCTTTGTCATAATAACATCTCATTGGCTCTTCGAACAATCAGTCTCATTAGTCTGTTTTGGATTAAGGAACTGTACTTTTTTGTTACATTACACTGAAATTTAGTTCAGCTACACTTCACCTTTAGTTGAAAAAGAGATTTGGTTATCTTGTTGTAGAACTTTGATTACCCCTCCCCTTTTCAGAGACGTGTAAAGACAACTCACATCACATGGGGAGGATCTGAAGAGTGTTTGGATCTGAGAAATGTGTACAGTTTTCCTAGTCTGTATATGAAAAAAGGAAACCAAAAAACTGTGGACATGTATCTCTTTGGCATGCTTTGAAAAGAGAATAGTCTAGGCCAGCATTTCTCAATGTTTGACCCCCACTGTACTACTTCACATGGTCCACCTGTTGGAAGTACCACCAGAAGTAATTGGTGATGACATCATCACCAGTTACTTCCAGGTTGGGAGGCCAGATAAGACGTGATAAATACCAGTAAGACGCTTAGGGCAGATAGGAGGCTTTTGTGAGCATGCAGAAGGCGTGCCCTGGAACTCTGCCCACCAAGCTGGGCCTTCTACCAGTTTGTCACATCACCTTGCTGGTCTCACTGTCAGGCAGTGGGTGTCTGGTGTCCTGCAAGGACCACCAGACACTGCCTCTAGTATCACCAGTGGTACCCATACCACTGGTTGAGAAACACTTGTCTAGGAGTTTAACTGCATAGCCATGCCAAATTGAATACTACCTGTCATGACATGCTATACACCCAACAATTTTTTTAAATTGAAGCTTAAATTAAGCTGCTAAAAAGCAGCTTCAGGAAGCTATGTAAGAGCACCTGAAGGACTTTACTGGATCCAAGCAAAGGACTGTCTAGTCCAGCATCCTGTTTCTCACAAAGTACAACAGATGCTTTTCAGTAGAAGATAAGCAGGAGGTATTACTCCCTTGCAATTAGAGGCACTGTGCCCCAGAACTTGGCAGTTACATGGAACCATCACAACTGGTAGACCTTGGTAGACTTGCCCTCCACAAATTTGTCCAATCCTCTTTTAAAGCCACTTATGGCCTAATCCTGTGGGCCATTTACAACAGCAAATCAATCGATCCATTGTTGTAAATGGCCCTGCAGTGGGGACAGAGCTTCTGGGGGAAATGGCCAGGAGCACCTCACATGCACCTCGACACTCCGCTGGACCATGTAATGGAAGGGGCAGTTCAAAGAAGGTTCAGGGTGGGGAGGGAGGAGGTTGGGGGCAGGGAACAAGCTGGAGAGGGTGGATCTCAATGTCAAAGCTGCACATCAGAACCAGCCGTGGTTTCTCAGCCCACTTCATCCCTTCCTTTCCTTGGACTTTCACCAGCAAAACAGTTGGTGTGGGTTCAAGAAACCCATAGGCCAATCAGACGGTCTACTGGGAGGTTTTTACTTATCTCTTGCTGGTATCTGATCCCCCCCCCCCCACACACACACACAACAGCATGCAGCACATGCTGTGCTAGATAAAGGGGGATAGGTTTGGGCTGTGTGACTAGTAGCCAGTTGTGAGTAGTATCCTATTGTGACAAGTTCCATAAATTAGTTATGAAGAAGTAAAGAAGTATCTCCTTTTGTCTGCCCTAAAACTTCTATCACTCAGTTCTCTTTTCTGGTTAGTTGTACTTCCGACAGCAATCAGTGTGTATGTGAAGTGAAGATTGTTTTGCCCCATTGTGTATCACTTCATTTGCATTTACTAACACTGAGCCATTTGTGGCTTAGTCACCCAGTTTGAGATATCTTTTTGGAGCATCCATTTTGGTCTTCCCCAAAAGTTTGTCATCTACAAATGTAGGCTGCCTCACAGTCACTGCTCACTGCCCTTCTCACAAGATCATTTATGAGCAAGTTTAAAAGCAGCTGTCACAATAAAGATATTAGGGGGACCCCACTTCTTGCCAACCTCCATTGTGAACTTTCTCTATTTATTTTCACTCCCTCTTGTTTAACCAGTTGACTGTCCACAGGAGGACCCATTGTCTGATTTCATGACTACTCTGTTTACTCAAGAGCCTCTGGTGAGAGATTTTGTGAAAAGCTTTTTGAAAGTATACGTACAACTAGATTGCCGCTGCCCACAGGCCTGCTGGCACTCTCAAAGAACTCTTAGTGAGGCAGGACTTAACTTTGCAGTAACTGTAGTGATTTTCAGCCAGGCTTATTATTTTATATGTTTAATAATTTTATCTTTAGTTATGCTTTCCACTAGTTAACCCAAAACAAACATTAAGCTAATGAGGCTATAATCTCCCAATCTCCCAGGAGTCCCTGAATCCCTTTTCAAAAATTGGTGTTGCTATAACTGCTTATGGAACCTGATTATAAGGGGGGGGAACTATAGATATATTATTGTAAGAAAGTTAGGATTTTCACATTTGAGTTCTTTAAAGACTCTTGTCTAGATAAGATTTATATCTGTTTTCTGTTTTGTTTTTATGTCAATACACCTCAGAACTCCATCTGTTATTAGTTCTGTTTGGCTCAGTTCTTTGAGTGTGCACCCTGAAAAAGTTAGTCCAGGAACAGGTATCCGTACTACACCTTCCACAGTAAAGGCAGATGCAGGGCCCAATCCAAATAAGGAAATGGGCCAGTGCAAGTCCCTTGCAGCGGTCCAGAGGTGTTGCAAAAGTGCCGTAAAGCACTTTCATACTACCTCAGAAGCTGGGAGGTCGGCACTTGGAGATGCGTCAGCCTCCAAAGGCTGCCTCCAGTGCCATTGCCCCGGAGGAATGGTAAGTCCATCTCGGGGTCTGGGGGAGCAGGAGAGGGCAGGAAGGAAGTGTTCTGGGGTGAGGGAGGGAAGGTGGTGTGTAGGCCTGTAGGTGGGCCTCAGTTGAGCAGGGATGGAGCCGGGATCCAGTGCTTGTGCCAGATTCTAACCCTGATCCTCGACAGCCTGGAACAGCTCTGAGCTGCTTGGGTCTGCGCCACCTCTTAAGGTGGTGCAGATCCTAGTAGCCCCATTGGGGCTGTTGCAGCGTTACCCAGGGTAAGGGGAATGCGTTACGCTTGCCCCAGGCTGTGCCACAACCAACCCCAATCCTCCGTTGGATGCGGGGCAGGCCACTCGGCCTCCCCATTCCAGCGCAAGTTAGGATTGGGCTGGCAGAGAATTAATTTAGTTTCCCTACAACCTCCCTTCTCATCTTTGAACACTTTTCACTCCCCTGTCATCTAATGGCTCAAACCACCTCCCTGGCTGTTTTACCGCTTCTGATGTGCTTAAGTAATGTTTTGTTGCTGATCTTAATGTTTTTAGCAGAATGAATTATTTTTCACATCCCTTATTGTTCTCATTTGGGCAAGGCTTTCTTCCCCCCCCCCCCCAAAGGAAGACTTTTAAAGTTTTGTAACTTCCTTGATGCTGTTTACCAAACATGTTAGCTTCCTTTTGAACTTCATGATACTTTTCCTTATCTGTAGCATACATACTAGCTGTGCTTCTTTAACAGCCCTGTCTAATCCCAGCCCAGTTTATAGCAGTGGATTACACAATTGTAAAAAGTGCACCATTGCTTTGCCCTGCAAGACTGCCGGCCCAAATGGCCAGAGCCCCATGCTTGTGCCAGCGGCTCACCCAGATTGTGCCAGAGTGGGTAAGGGCAGTTTGCGGGTGGTTTGGGGGAGGATTGGGCAGAGAGTGGGGCAGGCAGCAGGTGGTTCAGTAGTGGAAGGGGTGGGTCTCAGCTGCAGTCACACAATCTGAGATTCTATTCCCCTTTTCCTAGCCCAGCACATCCCCTGAGGCTCCTTACACCATACTTACACCAGCTGTAGGTCCATGGAGACCTATTGGTGGCTAGGCAGATTACAGCTTAACCTCTCCTGGCCAGCCTGGTTGCCACCATACCACAAGAGGTTGCACCATGCACTCTGTTAGAGTTGCTACATTACATTGGCTAGTGGGGGGAATAGGATTATGTCATTACTCTGATGACATCACCTCATTTGGGAGGCACTTGACCTACTTGACTTTAAACTTTCCATTTTCTAGTTTCCTCATTTTTGAAAAATTAATTCAGATGTAAGTGCTTTGAAGTTGGCTGTTTTACATCTATATACATATATACTGAATTTAAGAGCAGTTGGCCTACAAGACTGGGAGCTCTCTTGCCTATCTCTGAAGGAACCTCTGGTCGTTGCACAAAGGATGAGTGGTTGGATTTTTTCCTTGGATGAGATGGGGCAGAAGGAGGAACCCAAGAGGGTTCTTGCCTTAGAATTGGCTGGAGAAGCCCATGGAGGGGGAGGAGGCAGTTCAAAGTGATCATGCTGGCTGGCTCCTATGCACTCCAGTAGTGTAGCTAGAGGGGGGTACACCTTGGCTTGCAAAGCACGACATGTTGCACAGAGCCTCATCACAGATGTGCAAGCGGCCCCCTCCCCTTCAGAGCAGGGGTGGCAGGTGAGGCAGAACTGCCCTATCATAGTCCATGGAAAAGTACCACAGCTGCCCTGCCTGCTTACACATGAGGAGGCTCTGCTTACACCCAAAAAAGCAGGTATAAGAAGAGCTTCCTTGGGTGTCAGCAAGCAGGATAGCTGCGGTGCTTTTTCATTGATGACAACGGGGCAGTTCTGCCTCACCTGCCACCCTCACTCTGAAGGGGACAGGGCCACTTGCGTACTTGTGGTGAGGCTCCATGCAAAACTTGTTTTGGTCAAGTCGCGGGGGTGGAGACTCGTGACTCAACTTGAGTCCAGCTGCACCTGACTTGCCCATCCCTGGCAGCATCTAATGACTTTCAACCAAATGGTATCTCTAATCAGAAGTTCACACAGTATACTTCCCATCTCAAGTCTGTGGATTTGACAGACATTTCATTTTGCTGCCATGTCTGCTTTCCAGTAGTAGACATTTCTCACACCCACCAGTCTGAAGGTTTTTCAGGAGTGTGTATCTCATTCATGTCTGTATTGATCACCTTGCCAAGTGGACAGGACTCAGGCCAGCACTGGCAGGAGTGGTGAGGTAGGCGATTGCCTCCTGGAATCAAGGAATAAACTATGGTGGTCCAACATGTGACCTGCGGGCTGCATGTGGCCTGTGAGGCCCTTTATGGCAGTCCCCGAAAGGCAGGCTGCAGCCCCCTCCCACATCCTCCCACTTCAGAAGCTTTTCAGACTCCGTTCTATGCAGTTCCAGCTTCTTCTTTGGAGAGGTAGGGGCTAGAACAGTGTAGCAGGGAGATCGAAAAGCCCTGTCACACCCACCACTGCTTGTGTCCTGAGCCTGTTGAATGACTTCAGTGGCTCAGAATGCAGAAGTCATTGGCAGTGATGTCATCATGTCAGCACCAATCACTTCTGGGCTGGCACAACTGGGGGTCATGCAAGGATAATTCCCCTTGGAATGGATATCCCACTGTCCAAAGTTGGACTGCCCTGCTCTAAACAATAGATTGTGTGCTTGGCTCATAATGGTGGCAATCCTAAATTGTGTAATCTCACTAGTCTCTGTGAAGACCCTTATTTTGGGGCGTTGCATGCATGCAAGCAGAAAAGATAGGATGTAGCTGAGAAAGAAATGTTTCTTCAGATCCCAAAATGCTGTGCAGCAGGCTGAAGACTGGCTATGTTTTCTTTACAGTATGCTGCGAATTGGCACAGAAGTTGCTGGAAATCCCACAGTTGTGCAAACTGTGTTGGCCATCTTGTAAACTTTCTGTTTTCAGGTCATTCCTTCTGACAAGAGTCTTCTCACTTCCTGAATGTTAATTCCTTACTGAAAGAAGTTACAAGAAATGTGTGTTTTTCAAATAAGGAGGAAGCATACTCTCTCTGAACTACATGAATTTTATTATTTTATTGCTGGTATCTATAGAGGGATGACAGTTTCTGTCCAACAATCTGTTTTATATCTTTCAAGCAGTCGTTGATTTATTGCTCAAAAGACGTTGGTATATTATCTCACTCCACATCCATGAATATATGCTTAGCCTGATGTGCGGAAATTCTTATTTACTTATTTGAAAATCATTTCCAGAGAGGGCTTGGAAAATCCCCTATCATCCTGCTCATCACTCCGAAAGCAATATTTTAAGGCAGTCCTGAACTGGGTGGACCATTAGTCTGATGCAAAATAAGGAAATCTATCACTGGTATTTCTTGGAAATACTGTGGTAACCTAACACCCTAACTATGAGTGCCTTCCCTTGAAGAAATGCACGTTTTGTCAGCAGAAGCACCACTCTGTTGGTGCTGCAAGTGCAGCAACAATGTATGCAGTGGGGCTGCCCAAACAAAAGGCTGATTACCACGCCACCAGAGCACCCTGCACATGCCTGATCTTGTCTGATCTTGGAAGCTAAGCAGGGTCAGGCCTGGTTAGTACTTGGATGGGAGACCGCTTGGGAATACCAGGTGCTGTAGGCTTATACCATAGTCTTTCGAGACTGAAGGTTGTCAACCAGAGCACCCTGCCATTGCTAGAGGAGGTGAGATGGCACAGAGGGGTGGACTGTGAGTGGTGAAGAGGAGGGTCAGGGTGGAGCGGAGGAGGACAGGGCAGGGATCATGGCCACCTGGAGGCATGTTGAGGGTCTGCAGTGGCAACAACACTGCCATTATCCTAAGTCCCACACCCAGCCTCAACACGCCCCCATGGGTCCACTCAGATGTGCACCAGTCAAGGAGCTGACGAAGATCTGAGTAAATCCATTGGGGACCATGGTGCAGCAGAGTAAGTAAGAAAGAATTTTCTTACTTACTTGCCTGTCTATCATGCCATGGTCCCCAGCTGGCCTGCAAGATGCATCAGAGGCTGTGTCAGCACCACTACATCCACACTCCGGCCAGCCAAAAACAGGATTGGGTTGTTACTAACCAATCCCTGTGCAAATGCACTGACACAGCAGTTCACAGTACAATGGGCCCTTGGTAACCTTGGGGATCCATTCCAAACCCCCCCCCCCCACCACAGATACAAAATTCCACAGATAATTAAATCCAGGGGGCCACACAGCACCACATTTACTTACCTGGGGGCCAGGCCCTGCCTCCCAGCCTCCTCAGAAGCCTCCCAGATGCAACTGGAAAGCACTTCTGGTTTGTGCTGGAAAACCTGAAGTGCCTTCCAGTCGCATCCAGGAGGCCTTCTGAGACATGGAGAAACAACTTCTGGCCACGTCCAGGATGTCTTCTAAATTTGCAGATGCCAAGCCCACAGGTGAGGAGGACTCACTATATCAGGCATGTCCAACAGGTAGATCGCGATCTACCTGTAGATCGTGGAGGGGACAGAGGTAGATCGCCAGCCCCACTTGGCTCCATCTCTCCAGCAGCTTGCCCCGTCGCTAGGAGAGAGCTCGTGCCGGCAGGTCATCTGCCGAGGGCTAGCTGCCGCTGCTGATCCTTTACCTGTCTTTTTTCCCTGCCTGCGGGAATCTTGCCTGCGTGTGTATTAGGGCGCTTGTTGTTTTCGTGCCAATAGTTTGTGCGTACCCCAGGGGGCCACCGTCCGTGCCCCGCAACGAGACGCCACAGGCCCGCGTCATACCCGGTCTCCTGCCTCTCAAAATCACCCATTCCTGCCCCCACCCCAACACCCCTTAGAAGTGTGTTATATACCGGGCGATATCCATTCGCCCGAGCTTTAACTGAATACACTTACCATTTTAGTTGTGTCGTGTGCTGGTCGATGGTTGCTTATAGTTCGCTTTCATTAAACGTTTTCAGGCAGACACAACAAATTGTCAAGAATTTGGTGATTTTGGTGGGCTTTTCCAATTTTGTTCTAACTTGCTATGCCTTGCCTTCGAATTGGTTCAACCCACTGTGACTTTTGCTTGCCTCTGCAATTTTATTTCGCCTTGCCTTTGTGTTGATTCTACACTGTGTGCAGAATTTATTAAATCGCATGTGGTGGTATTTGAACTTGTTTGGCGGTATTTGATTTTATCTGGTTTACTGGGCAGGTGTTTGAGATGATTGTTTGGTGGTATTTGATTATTGGTGCCAGTATGATGAATTCTTATTTTTACTTTTAGAACTGCATGTGTGGTTTTGGCATCTCCAGTACTTGTATTGCACATCATCCAGAGGTCTTCATTTCCTGTTGATCTTTAATACTTTGGGACAGTGACAGTTTTGGACCAGATTCAGCCATTGTTTATACTAACTTAGCAGATTTGGCCTTCTTACATCCAGCCACCCCAGTATAACGAAGATGAGTGTTCCAAAGAAGAGCAAAACCTACCACTTTCATGATGAATGGGAAATGGACTACTTCTTCATCATGGTGAAAGACAAGTGTTGTTGTCTAATTTGTAACGCCCCAGTATCCTTGCACAAAAAGGGTAATCTGGAACGTCATTATAAGGCTCTGCATAGCAATAAGTTTGATGCTGATTTTCCACCCAAAAGTGAAACTGAAGCTCAAAGAACTTAAATCGAAATTGGCTACTCAGCAACAGTTGATGACGAAGCCAAGGTCACATTCGGTCAATGCAACCATAGCATCCTTCAAGGTCAGCAACCTGATTGCAAAGAAATGCAAACCTTTCACTAAAGGGGAATTTGTAAAAAATTGTTTTCTTGAAGGAGCTGACAATCTTTTTGAAGGATTTAAAAATAAGAAAGAGATCATAGCTGCTATTCAAGATGTACAATTGTCAAGAAACACTGTAGAGCGGCGAATAGAAAAGATGTGTGGAGACACAACTGAACAATTGTTGGCGGATGTTTCAAATTGTCGTGCTTTCTCACTTCAACTGGATGAATCTACAGACATAAGAGACATAGCCCAGTTACTAGTCTTTATCCGGATGGTTTTTGAAAACTTCAGTGTTAAAGAAGAACTACTTGGAATGATTTATTTAAAAGGGAGAACTACCTGTCAGGAAATATTCAGTTCTTTCCATTCTTTTGTGACAAAGTGTAATCTTCCATTGCATAGACTTGTTTCCATCACTACTGACGGAGCAAGAGCAATGACAGGTGAGGTTAATGGTTTCATAGCCCTCTGTAGACAGCATAATGACTTCCCAGATTTCCTTTCTTACCACTGCATCATTCACTAGCAAGTTTTGGCAAGCAAGAGACTCAATTCAAAGACTGTCATGGACATCACTTTCAAAATTGTAAATTCAGTTCGTGGAAGATCACTTCAAAGACTGCTTTTCAATCTTACTCTTGATGAAGGGGCAGCAGAAATCATTTTGCACACAGATGTAAGGTGGATAAGTAGGCACAAATTTCTGCAAAGATTTCATGATTTGCTGAATGAAATAAGAAGTTTTTTGAAGGAGAGGAGAGATGACCAAGCAGAGTTGGAAGATGAGGAGTGGTTATGTGATCTGGCATTTCTCTCTGACTTTACAGGCGAACTAAGTGATATGAACCTTGAACTACAAGGTAAAAACAAATGCATTGGCGAGATGATGAGTACAGTTTCATCTACAAGAGCAAATTCGAGCTAATGATGACTGGCTTTGCAAACAACACTTTTGATCATTTTCCTAATACACAGGACCATCTGGGACAATATCCAAATTTTGTTTTTCAAAAGTATGTGACAGAAATCTGTTCTGTTATCCAGGAATTCGAAAATAGATTCTGTGATTTCCAAAAAATTGAAACAGTTGTGGAGTCATACCCATTCAAAGTAGATGTGGACATTAAAGAAACTGCAGCTGCTATCAGTAAAAATTACTCATTGAAGAAGCCATCTCTTGAAAACGAAATATTAACCCTTAAAAATGACATTTTTCTCAAGACCCGTGCTGAGCAAGAATCGTTTTGGAAGCTAGTGCCTAGAGACAAATTTCCCAACTTGAGAAGATGCAGTGAAGCTGTACGCTCCTGTTTCGGTTCAACTTATTTGTGTGAATCTGCATTTTCCCATCTGAAAATGACGAAGAGTACACAACGTTCCAACATGACAGATGAACATCTCCAGGATTCCCTGAGACTGGCCCTCATGCAATATTCACCCAACTTCAAAAAGCTGGTGGATGAAATGTAGGCTCAGACATCTCACAAATGAGCAAGAGCGAAATATTAAAGATTGTGCAAGATCAGCCTGGATCAATACTCGACCTAAATTTAACACAAATAACTCAATAAAAGTTAAAGAAAATTATTAAGACAGTTAAAGAAAGTTATTAATAAAACTTTAAGAAAAAATATACTTTCCATTTCCCTTTGCAGTTCTTACTGGATCTTCGTCTCTCTGTTTTGTTTTTGCTT
This sequence comes from Tiliqua scincoides, assembly GCF_035046505.1. Classification (NCBI taxonomy): domain Eukaryota; kingdom Metazoa; phylum Chordata; class Lepidosauria; order Squamata; family Scincidae; genus Tiliqua; species Tiliqua scincoides. The sequence goes on from NC_089826.1 coordinate 25,927,406, forward strand.
AATTTGCTTAACAGCTGATCACATCCAAGTAAATGACAGAAGGTTCATTAAAAATTGGGGGGAGGCGAATTCTCCAACTTTATTGGGTTAAAATTTAATTTGAAACTCATTTGAAACTTAATTTTCATGGTGGTAGATCACCGGCACTTTTGGCTGGAAAAAGTAGATCAGGACCTGTTTGAAGTTGGACATGCCTGCACTATATTATTATGCTTAAGGGTCTCAGTGCTAGTGGGAGAGCACAACTGCTGCTGTTGTACCAGTGCCCATCTCCCTGTAATGGTACTTGCATTGCGTTGGCATATGGAGGGTCATGATGTGCCAAAGAGCCCCCTGACTTAAAGGGAAGTTAACACAATGGATTTGTTCCTGTAGTGAGGTCAGGAGCGGATTCTGGGCAGGTCCAGACTGAAGTTAAAGCAAAATTGTTTTATTGTCATACAGCATGAAGAGAAACGATGGTTACTAACATATTTTGATCTTGGGCAAGTTGCATGTTGCTTCCCCCCCCCTTTTTTTACTGTTTTGTTTTACAAAAATTGGCAGGACAAGTTGAAATCATTGTTTTCCTGTGCAGATAAAGCATCAAGAAGAAATAGTCCCTGTCCCTCCCCCTCTGTTTTGCTCCCCCTGCCCAGAATGGCTCAGAAGGGGAGGGGGAGGGGCCACCTGCACATCGCTGTGAGGCTCTCTGCAAAACTTAGTGCTTTGCACCCCCTGTAGCTATGCCACTGGTTGAGCCCCACGTTCATTGGATCAGTACCATGGTGGCCTTGCTTTCCCCTTCACCTGGCTTTTGATAAGAGGCATGTTTGCCTACTTGCAAGTAAACACACATGTGTAGCTCAGTTTCACTTTCCAGAGGGCTCAGTACATTTTCAGCTTGGAGGTGGTTTTCCTTCTTGACAGTTTGTTGGAGCCTGCATTCATCAGAGCAGAGCCATCCTGGTGACATTGCATTCCTCTTGGCCTGCCCTTTGAAATGAACTGAGGCACATCTGCCTACTCATGAGTAAACATACATATGCTGCTCCATTTCGGTTTCCATAGGTCTCAATACATTTTCCTTATCAGTAGAGGTGTTTGAAAATGGTGTTATTTATTTTATTCAAAAGTAAGCCCATTGTGTTCAGTAAGACTTAGGCTATGATCTTGTCTTAGATACAACTGTACTTATCAGCTATCAGCTGGTTAGTTTTGTGACCCACCAAAAATCAGGTTGCAACCCACTTGTGGGTCATGGCCCGCAGTCTGAGAACCACTGCAGTACAGATTACATCTGTTCAGGTCCATATTAGACTTGTACTTTAATTGCCAAGTATTTTATCCTTGGCTGAAGAGGCCAAGAAAAGGGGATTGTGTTTTGTAAAATCTGCAAGATTTATTTCACAAGTGCTGGACATAATTAGGGAAACAGCCAGGTTTGAATTGGGAAGACACTAATAAAGGCTTAAAAGCCTCAGCCTAAGCCCTAGATCACACACATTAATTTTTATAAAGTATGGAAAGTTACTGAAAGTTCTAAAAACATAGACACATGTGATCCAACAAACCTTATTTTCTCCAGCAAGCAAACATATATATATATATCCCCAAATACATTTGCACTTTTTTGTTCTCTTTCCAGTTCTTTAATGTTCCATCTTGTTCCTCTTTATACAAAACTTGGATCAATCTTGAAAAAACCCAGTTGTAGCGCAACTGCGGTCCTGTCTCTAGATGGCAATGTTGCTTCAAGCATGTGTTTTTCCCAATTAGGGTGTCCATCAATGCTTTGTTTGTTTGCTCTTCTGAGGGATTTAGTTCTTAATAAGAAATTGATCCTGCCAGGGGGTTTCTGCATGTGCGTTCTTTTGTGCACATGAGTAATTGCACTGAGTTCAACAGACCTACTCACATGCATATGTTTTGACAGGATAAGGTTGAAAGTTCTGGACTGACAACCATGGAGACTAAATCCTCTGTTCACCCGCAGAGCAGGTGCAGAGGCAGCAACGGCAGATGCAACGCAAACTTCTTCTTCATTCTCCCGAAAACCCAACAGCGAGATTGGGGCTATAATTGTTTCTGGGGTCGGAAAGTACCAGAATTGGGGAATTACATGTTGAATAATGCAGAATGAGTGACAAGTGTGGTGCTGTAAAGGAGGTGGCACAGAGCAAAGCAGGGAGAGCAGCAAAGCTTTTTAGGAAGGATCAAGGATAAGAATCAAAAGAAAGAAGTGACATAAATGCATGGCTGATTTGGAAATGAGAAATAGACCAGGAAATATACAAGGAGGAACTGAATCCTAATTCCAGGCCAGAAGAGTCTTTCAAAGTGCTTGGGAAAAAAAGAAAAGAAACAGAAGCATTTAAAGAGCATTTTTTAAACTCAAGTATCCCAAGTCTATTTTCGTTTATTTTATTTGTTTTTCACATTTTTATACCTCCTTTCCTCCAAGGAGCTCAGGGTGGTGTACAGGGTTCCTCCCCTCCTTTTGTCTTCGCAACAACCCTGTGAAGTAGATAAGGCTGGAAGAAAGTGATTGGCCCAAGGTCACCCAGGAAGCTTCATGGCTGAGCAAGGATTTGCAACTGAATCTTCCAGGTCTTCAGAGAATTTGAACCTAGATCTTCCAGGTTTACTCAAAAAGACATCCAATAAGATGAATGGGATTTACTTCCAGGTTAGGACAAAAGTTTTGGTGGAGCATTTTTGTTCTGTACAGGAAGTTAAATATCTGGAGGGTTTTCTCCAGTGCTGACATTTTGAATCCTGTACCATTCCTGTTGCTCTGCACCCAGATCCTGCCTCTTTGGAGGCACATTTCCCCAGTACTTGGGATGAATACAGAGAGTAGTACCACACTGGCATCATTACTCAGTTCTCTATTCATCCCTTTTTCTGCCACATCTAGCAAACAGTTGCTTAGGATAATCCAGATGTAGTAGAGGAGAGTATCTGGATGGATGTCAGGCAGTCACTCAATTCTACACTTTCTTACTCCGTTCTCACAGAATACAGCTTCATGCTGGCTTGTTGAGTGCTTGCCCCTTCTACCCAAGATGCAGAAGATTGCTGTGGAGAACACAGTGTCCCTTTGACAGCTCTTTTTCTGGACCCGGCTCCAACAAGCATCAACTTTACAGGTGGCTCCATTGTTTTTGCTACAAAGCATGAAGGAATCAATTTACTGCTTTTGGGAATTGTGTGCTGGGTGAGAGAGGTTATTTTGTGAGTGTAAAAGAACATCAAGCGGAGAACCAGGGTGGTCCAGTGGACAGAGTGGCACTTGACGGTGAAGAATTTGCCCTCATGCCTCTGGCCAACAATGAATCCATCAGGTTATCCTCCTTCCCATCTCAATTTTTCTATCTATAGACTAGGAGTATTGATTGTTTGGCAAAGAAACAAAGAATTTTCTAACACCTTAAAGACTAACCAATATATTTCATCATGAGCTTCCAAGGACCCCAGTTCACTTCATCAGATGACCGCATGAATAAGTGGACTGTAGCCCCAGAAAACTTTAGCCCCTTCTGCTGAAATAAATTGATTGATCTTTAAAGTGCTCCAAAAATCTATGTTGCCTTTGCTGCAACAGACACAGGGCCCAATCCTATCCAATTTTCCAACATTGGTGCATCCATAATACAGTCACAAGGTAAGGGAACAATGTAAGGGAACAAGTTCCCATCCCTTAAGGAGGCCTCTGTGACTGCTGCCCCACCACTAGATGCAGTGCATGCCCCATTGGCACAGCAGCACCGGCACTGGAAAATTGGATAGGATTGGGCCCTAACACACCTACTCCTCTGGAAGTTGATTAATTGGTTAATTTAAAATAGTCCTATCATTTAATTTTCCATTTGCAAGGTGGCTTACAACACGTAGCAATAAAAACCACAATAAAAATATATAAAATCATATACACAGATGGACATCACAATCCTGTCTGGAATTGGGCTGTTGACAGCGTGTGCAACACTCAACTGATGGCCATTTGGGAAGCACTGCCACAAGAGGTGGCAGCATTCCCCATCCATTGGTGGACATCACTGGACCCACTGGAGCCGGTAAGGTAGTAGCAGGAAGGGGGCGAAACTGGGCAGGGAGGAATGAAGGACAGGAAAGCTGTGGGAGGAGGTGGAACAGGTGATAATGGCACGTGCTTGATCCTAGCCCCCTTTTTTAAAGCCTGCCCACCCCCTTTCTAGCCTCAGACTTGCGCCAACTAAAGAGCTGGCACAAGTTTGAGGAGACCCATTGCAATGTGGGAGGCTTACAGAAGAGTAAGGGGACTTTAATCTCCTTTCTCTTCTGGAGCCTTCTTATCCACTCTCCCCCTGCTGGATACAGTGTGCTCATTTTTGGTATGTCTGCACCAGTGGGAGGAAGGAGGAGAGGAGAGGATTGGGCTGTAAAGCAGCATCTGCATCAGAAAACAGTAATAAAATTATCAAATTCCCAGTAGAATAAAATCCCTTTGCTCCGGCACCTGAAAGATTACAAAGATAACATCAGGTGGATGAGGCTGGAAAAGTGGTATGACCAGAAAAAGAGCCTTTTTCTTCCTGGTTGCTGCTTGTCTAACCTACGAAAGACTCTGCTTCTGAACCTTTTTCTTCTACAGTAGCATGTAGTGTTGCCATGAATGTTTGCTGTTTTCTTCCAAAGTAGTACTTCCTGTGTACATAGTAGTACTTCCTATGTAACTATACTAGGGGATGGTTTGGTCCTATAAAGGAGCAAAGATCTTAAAACTTCTTCTGTATCACTTCAGAGGTTTGTTGTGAAGATGATTGAGATATGGACGGTAAAGCACTTTGCACACTACACCAGTGTTTCTCAAATTGTGAGTTGGGACCCACTAGGTTACTCACGAGCTAATTTCAGGTGTGTCCCCATTCATTTCAGTGTGTATTTTATGTTTAATATATTAGACATGGTGCTATCATGGTATGTGACTGCATCTGGGGAAAGGTTACAGTTCTGTGCTTTTAACAGGTTACTTTGTATATGCTTTTAACAATGATAGTCAATGGAGCTTACTCCCAGGTAAGTGTGGATAGGATTGCAACCTTTGGAATGTTTGGGGATTTATTTTTAAACAGATCAGCAACTGCTTGAGTTGGTGAGAAGGGCTCTTTACATAATTGATTTGATTTTGTTGTGTGAGGGTATTAAAATATTTCCTGCTTGATTATGTCAACTTCCAGCCATGACGTCACTTCCAGTGGGTCCTGACAGACTGTCATTCTAAAAAGTGGGTCCCAGTGCAAAAAAGTTTGAGAACCACTGCTCTATACCATGCTAAGTTGCTATACCATGCTAAATGCTATACCATGCTAAATAAGGATAAATAATAACAGGCAGCTTGGCAATAGATGCAAAATATAGCAGAGGAAAATTAAAAATTAGGTGTGGCAGTCCAGCAAGAGGAACAATGCGCTCAAGAATAAGAGGCCAACTATTCTGAATTCTAACCCATGCTTATTAAGAAACACTCTCTGTAAAATAGCAGTACATGTTGATTAATATGATAAATCCTCCAAATAACATGCATTCAACATGAGATTGCCAGATTCAGTTCAATCACGTGATGATAAAATGGGTGAATGCCAAACCCATGCATTAGTACATATAGGGCATCGGTGTACTGAGTTTTCTCCAGATGAGATGCAACCCCGAAGACATCACTGTGACAACCACCGTAGGAGACAGTGTGTATTTTATGACCCATCTCATGATACGGCTATTAGCCTTTGTAGTCCTCATGAGCAGCTGTGATCATTAAAGAGCTCATGGCTCTCTTTGCTGAAACAAGGATGTTGGATCAAGAGCCGTGTTGAATTCTCCCTGCGTTTTCTATGCTATGGTTGTTACTCTGCTTCTGAACTTTATTTTTTCTACAGTAGGATGTAGTGCTGCCATGAATGTTTGCTGTTTTCTTCTGGAGATGTGACTGTACTAGGGGATGGCTTGAGAGAGTTTAAGGTTGTGTCAAATGCTTGACGGTAGTCATTTCTGACACAAAAACATGTGGGGTGGGTAGCATGGAGTGCCCTCCTGGGAAAAAAACCAAATGACACATTTTTCCCATCCATGGGTATTTGCACTCCTGCTCCTTCAGCATCATTTTTGAAAGCTTCCCCTCTCCCACTGCACGATCCCAGCCCTTTAGGAAAAAAGAGAGCAATATTCTGCAGGCAGTCGTGAAAAGCACCCTTCATTTCAGCTCATGCTCTACGAGGGATATGCAATTAGCACCACATTATCTTATCAACAGTTACTCATCCCGTTGTTAACTAAATTCACCATACGTGCAGGCTGCATCCCACTGAAATAAGTGACAGAATATTGATTTCATTGGAACTGGATTTTGTTCCTGGCAGGTGCTTTTTAAAATATGAGTAAATGAGCACATGGGGGAAATACAGTCGTGTGCAGGGAGCCTGTGGAGTGGCCAATGGTGCAGATGAATAATTTGGCAGGGGAAGGAAAATGAAGGTGAGGGCAATGGCAAAATGAAAATGAAAGTGAGGGCAGTGCTGTGTGGGTGTGGACCACACTTGGTGACCCCTGGGTCGAAACTTTGGAAACCTTTTAGAAAATTTGTATTTATGAATACAGGTTGAGCCTGCTTATCCATGGATTTTTTATCCACAGGTCTGGCTAAATGTTGGTTCCCCCAGACCTGCATTGAGCCAGATTTGGCCCAACCTGAACCTTCCTAAAGCAACTGGAGCTGCCCTCTCTAGGCCTCAGAATGCCTTAAAAGGCATAAAAATATCACTTCCAGTTTCCGAGGGAAACCAGAAGTAGCGTGTTTTTTTTTTTGCACTCTGAGACCATTCTGAAGACTGCAGAAGCCTCAGGCAGACATGCACAGTGTCTGCGGGCTTCAGAAAGCCCTCTGGAGGTGACTAGCTTGCAGCCCTGGTTGCCCTCCGTGGGTTTAAAGGGCCAAAACTGCAGATTTCCTTACTTGCGGTTTTCCGTATCCATGGGGAGTCCAAGAACAGATCCCCCATGGATACCGAGGCCCCAGCTGTAATACATAACATGTAATGTTATACTGTAATATACATGTTATATGTAACATGTATAATGTTATACATGTAATATATAACATGTATATATAACATACTTTATGGTATATAACATACCAGGCTTTCGACCTGGTCAGCAGAGACGGCCTCTTCAAGATTCTCCCCAAGATTGGATGTCCACCCAGGCTCCTCAGCATCATCAGATCTTTCCACAAGGACATGAAGGGCACTGTTGTCTTCGATGGCTCCACATCAGACCCTTTTGACATCCGAAGCGGAGTGAAGCAGGGCTGTGTTCTTGCACCAACCTTGTTTGGGATTTTCTTCGCTGTCCTGCTGAAGCAGGCCTTTGGAACTGCAACAGAAGGCATCTATCTCCGGACCAGATCAGACGGAAAGCTCTTCAACCTCTCCAGACTGAGAGCAAAATCCAAAGTCCAGCTGAAATGTCTGCGTGACTTCCTCTTTGCCGACGATGCAGCTGTCACTACCCACTCTGCCAAAGATCTCCAGCAGCTCATGGATCGTTTTAGCAAGGCCTGCCAAGATTTTGGACTGACAATCAGCCTGAAGAAAACACAGGTCATGGTTCAGGATGTGGACTCACCTCCCTGCATTACAATCTCTGAGCATGAACTGGAGGTTGTCCATGACTTTGTGTACCTTGGCTCAACGATCTCCGACACACATTCTCTCGATACCGAGCTAAACAAGCGCATCGGTAAAGCAGCTACCACGTTTTCCAGACTCACAAAGAGAGTCTGGTCCAACAAGAAGCTGACGGAACATACCAAGATCCAGGTCTACAGAGCTTGCGTCCTGTGTACACTTCTGTACTGCAGCGAGTCATGGACTCTTCGCTCACAACAGGAGAGGAAACTGAGCGCTTTCCACATGCGCTGCCTCCGACGCATCCTCGGCATCACCTGGCAGGACAAAGTTCCAAACAACACAGTCCTGGAACGTGCTGGAATCCCTAGCATGTATTCACTGCTGAAACAGAGACGCCTGCGTTGGCTTGGTCATGTCGTGAGAATGGATGATGGCCGGATCCCAAAGGATCTCCTCTATGGAGAACTCGTGCAAGGAAAGCGCCCTACAGGTAGACCACAGCTGCGATACAAGGACATCTGCAAGAGGGATCTGAAGGCCTTAGGGATGGACCTCAACAAGTGGGAAACCCTGGCCTCTGAGCGGCCCGCTTGGAGGCAGGCTGTGCAGCATGGCCTTTCCCAGTTTGAAGAGACACTTTGCCAACAGTCTGAGGCTAAGAGGCAAAGAAGGAAGGCCCATAGCCAGGGAGACAGACCAGGGACAGACTGCACTTGCTCCCGGTGTGGAAGGGATTGTCACTCCCGGATTGGCCTTTTCAGCCACACTAGACGCTGTGCCAGAACCACCTTTCAGAGCGCGATACCATAGTCTTTCGAGACTGAAGGTTGCCAATACAATATATAACATGTAATATATAACATGTAATGTTATGTATAATTGAAAATATATTTTCATGCATAATGTAATGAAACAAACCCAGTTGAATTATCTGTATTCTTTCAAATGTTATAGCCAAGTAACCAGAAAAAGAAAACTCAACTGCCTTATGTAACAAAAAGTAGATTTTTCCTAACTCAAAACTGACTGATGAGTCTGACTGTTCCAAGAGCCAATGAGGGGTTATTATGACACAACTGGGAACCAATAAAGTGTTAGTATGAGTTAGCTCTCATTTCCATGTATCAAAGCTAATATTAGAACTCTTATTCAGTTGTGTGAATATCATCAAGATTGCCGCTGGTTTTTTGTTGGTTCCTGATTGGTTGGATGACTGTAAAGTCATATATTAAAATAAAGTTAATGGTTGGTTACACCAACCCTAGTGATGCCAGTGCATTTAGATTGTGCATATGTTATTGTAATGTATTCGGTATGATCTGGTATGGAAGAAGGTCCATTGGGGGGGGGGGTGACACAATGAGCAGGGCTATGTTGCATTTACATTATGGATCATCTTCTTCAGCAGGGTATGGAAAAGGTACTTCAGCTGAGACCAGGCTTTCCTTCTACCCAAAGCAGACAATCACTGATCTGAAGTCCATCCCCTGACACCAGGTGTAGCACTGCCATTATGTCAGTTATCTGTTGAGCAGAACAAGAGGCTTGACCTTGCTGGAACCAGAAGTATTTGCTGAGGCAGTCCTATGGGTGGTTTTGCCCATGTCTTGATTCAGTGAAATAGTTTGTGATGTGTGTTGAAGCATTCATTAGATTGGTTCGGTATATCAAAGACTTCTTAAAAATCAGTAGGCAGTTGACTTCAGCAGAAACATTGTCAGACGACAAGGTCCAAAGAAGGCCTTATTATAGACAAGAACCTGCTTTAATATCCTTATAATTTTGCCCATGTACACTGTGGAGTACATGCATCCTGTTCACCTACATCTATCCAGTAAGTATTGTCATCGCCAGAAAATTACTTCATTATTACAGTTTTTTTATTTGCCACTTAGTGTGCTGTTAAATGAACTAATCACTTTAATTATTGGTTCCTTGTGTGTATTTAATATCTAAATGCAGAAAGTATACTTTCCTCTTGTGTGACACAACTTTGGAATTAGTGTTTAAAACTAGTGAAGCCAGTTTAACATCTTTTTTTTCTCTCCTAAGTGCTGTGACTACCTTTGGAGGTAGTTTCTGCCTTCTTATAAAAATTCTTCCTCATGAAAACAGTGGGCTTTCACAACCCAGCATTGATTTACAGTCCTGTGCATGGTCTCACAAGAGAACACTATTCAATAGGCTTCAGAGCGATTCAGCTTTGGCATAACTGCGGCTGTGGCCACATGTAATATAGCCTGTAGCTCTTTAAAGAGGATTAGCCTCAGATCAGGGGGAGTATTCATCCCTGGATTTCATGTAAAGCAGAATATGCTAATGAAATGGAAATGTCTACTGCAAACATTGCATGATAACTTAAACCCTTGAAACTGAGCTCAGCGCCTTGATAGTCCACTCCGAGACAAATTTCTTTATCTTAATGTTAATCAGAGAGAACAGGGAGAAAGTGTGATTTTACAACAGTAGTTGCTCAGAGATAAATTACAGTGGGGGTTTTCTCAGACAAACTAAATTCAATTGTGGTCTTGCTGTTTTTGTTTTGATATCTTAAATGGTTAAAATAATAGGAACAAGCATCTTGAGGTGAATTTTTTCACTGTAAATAGCTATTTTTGAAAAACTACTGGGGAGCAGTTGTTGGGAAGGAACCATGCACTAAAAATATTCCCTTACGTATTTCTTTCCTCCCACCTCCGTTTAGTCTGCTGTGTCATGTCCAAGCATGTGAACTTGGACATCCACAATTCAAACCTTGCCTTGATCATGAACTCACTAGTGGCCTTTGACAAGCTACTGCTAAGGCTCAGCCAATTTGCAATGTGAGGATACAGTAAAGTACTAGTTCACCTTGCAGGGCTGCTATAAAAATTTCAGACATTTTGGGCGCAGTCCAAACTGCGCACTATGCCGGCCCAAGTCTCTTAAGCACGTAAAGCACATTTGTGCCTCCTTGAGGGGAAGCCGGGCTGGCATTCCGAGAAGCACCGGGCCAGCACTCTGAGAAGCGCCGGCCTGCAGAGGCTGACGTAAGCCTCTGTGCCGGCTTCCCCTCAGCCACTTGTGTCGGCCTGCCGGCTCCGACACAAGCGGAAAAGGTAGGTGTGGGGGGGCGGGAAGGAGGAGGGAGGGAGGCGTTCCTGGGCAGGGGGAGGGCAGGTGATGGGCGGCTCTGGGGGTGGGCAGGTGGGGAGCGGGAGGCGGGGCTGGGATTTGGCAGTTATGCCAGATCCCAACCCCCGTTCCCAGGGAGAATAGAGCTGCTTCAAACCGCTGCGCTCTCCTTGAACTTGTGCCACCTCCAGAGGTGGCACAAGTCCAAGGAGACCCATTGTGACTAGCGGCCCTTACCTCTGGCTGAACCGCTTCTGCCCACAATCCTGCGCTGGATTATCCTCCTGGCTTGCCCTGTTCCAGCACAGGTTAGGATTGCGCCCTTTGAAATGTTAAAAGCATGATACTAAATCATGTTGAAAGATGATTGCTGAATGCCTCAATCCTATCCCTTCCCTTCCCTGCTGATGTAGCCACACTACCATAGCACAAGCTGTATGCTGTGGGGGGTAGTTCCTAGGTCTCCTCTGGGTAAGGGGGACAGGTCAGGCCCAGAATGGAAGTTCTGGATACAGAAGCACCAGTGCCACTGAGATCCATCCCCAGCCCAGCCCTGATCTGCTGCCCTGTCGGCAGTCAGTCTCCACTGTGCTGCTGGTATGTTGGAACTCCAGATGTTGTAAATTAGGCTTAATAATCTTATTTCTCGAAACAGTTTTGTCAGTTAGCTCAATATTATGTCTCTTATACAAAAGAGAAACTGAGGGTGAAAGCTAGTGGCTTTATCTGAATCTACCTATCGCCAGCTCAGAGAATATTTTTAATCCTGACCTGGCCCCATTCGATAAAGGGCATGCATGCTCATAATGCATGCACATTTAAACCCCTGCCCTTGCTTCGCGTGAACTCCTTTAATCATGTCAGGGAGGCAGTGCAGATGAACCACCCTTCTACATAAACTCCTAAACCTACTAGGATTAGAGCACATGTTGAGGAGTGGGTTGTCCATTCTGTTCATCCCATATAATTAACAGCACAATCCTATTCCTATACACAGAAATAAGTCCCATTATTTCAGTGAAACTTACTCCCAAGTAGTGTGTATAGGATTGCAGACTTATGGCCCAATCCTATCCAGTGCCATTCTTATTTTCCAGTGCCAGTGCAGCAGTGCCGCTGGGGCATGCAGAGGCAGTCATAAGAACATAAGAAAAGTCCCACTGGATCAGGCCATAGGCCCATCTAGTCCAGCTTCCTGTATCTCACAGCGGCCCACCAAATGCCCCAGGGAGCACATCAGATAACAAGAGACCTCATCCTGGTGCCCTCCCTTGCATCTGGCATTCTGACATAACCCATTTCTAAAATCAGGAGGTTGCGCATACACATCATGGCTTGTACCCCGTAATGGATTTTTCCTCCAGAAACTTGTCCAATCCCCTTTTAAAGGCGTCTAGGCTAGATGCCAGCACCACATCCTGTGGTAAGGAGTTCCACAGACCGACCACACGCTGAGTAAAGAAATATTTTCTTTTGTCTGTCCTAACCCGCCCAACACTCAATTTTAGTGGATGTCCCCTGGTTCTGGTATTATGTGAGAGTGTAAAGAGCATCTCCCTATCCACTCTGTCCTTCCCCTGCATAATTTTGTATGTCTCAATCATGTCCCCCCTCAGGCGTCTCTTTTCTAGGCTGAAGAGGCCCAAACGCCGTAGCCTTTCCTCATAAGGAAGGTGCCCCGTAATCATCTTAGTCACTCTCTTTTGCACCTTTTCCATTTCCACTATGTCTTTTTTGAGATGCGGTGACCAGTCATGGAAGCCTTCTCAAAGTAAGGGAAAGTTTGTTCCGTTATCTCAGGGCTACATTGTGGTTGCACCGTTGCTGGAAAGTTGGATAGGATTGGGCCCTAAAGGAACTAACTGGAAACTCAAAGGGAGAGCGCATGTGAGCTTCCCCATCATTTACAGTGTGGGGCTGATCTTGGATTAAAAATATCCAAACTGGCCCCTAATGAATCTAGAGTCTGCAATCTAAATCTAGAATCTGCAAGCTAAATTTAATTTAGCCATACTGGCTGTCCACTAGACAATAACAGCTTTCAAATGTATATCTGTGCATAGCATATAAGCATAGAATGTCAACCTATGCATCATTTTCTCTATTGATCTTACTCTGCTTTGGAAAAATGTTCGGCTATTCCTTGTTATATAGCATCATTTCACAATATAATTTCAGTTGCTTGGATTACATTAGTGATGTTAGCAATTTTTAATTGTTCTTTTTCTTGCAACGATAGTAAAAATAATAGTAAAAGAATGCTGGATTAGTTCAAATGACCACTCAGCCAGTGAAGCTCGCCGGATGGCCTTGGGAAAGTCACTATCCTCCAGCCTAGCTTATTTCTCAGGGTTGTTGTGAGATAAATGAGTGGAGAAACTATATACACTATCCTGAGCAACCTGGAAAAAAAGGATTAAAAATCTAGTAAATAAATAATTGCCCCAAAATACAAATCACAGCTGATAGCCCTTAGCTATCATAGCTTATCTCAGGGAGCCCAATCCTAACCTGTGCTGGAACAGGGAAGCCAGCTGGCCTGCCCTATATCCAGAGCGGGATTGGGGCTTCCTGCAGTTCAGCCTGGGACAAGGGGAATGCATTCATGGCAGCCCCAATGGGGCTACGCAGATCTGCACCACCTAAAGAGATGGCACAGATCCGAGCAACCCAGAGCTGCACCAGGTTGCCCAGGAGTGCGGTAAGGATCTGGCCTAAGTGCCAGATCCTGGCCTCATCCCCCCCCCCACACACACACACACTGGCCCAGACTGCCCTCAGGCCTGCCCACCACCAGCCCTCCTCCTGCCCTGGAACGCCTCTGTTCTGCCCTCCCCAAGCGCCCATGCCAGCCTGACTTGGCCGTCATGATCTTACCTTTGTGCCGGCTCTGCAGAGGCTCCAGGTCAGCCTCTGGAAGCTGGCACATGTCCATGCAAAGGCCTCCCTCCTCCCCGAGTGGTGCAAACTTCCAGGCCATCACCTTCTGACCAGAGCATTGCGACAACCTCCAGGGCGGCGCATGTGACTTGTGCAGGCCCAAGGGCCAGTTCGGATCAGGCCCTTAGTATTAGAATAGGCATGTAGAACAATCTTGTGCACGTATACTCAGAAGTAAGCCCCACTATCTTCCCTTGTAAGCAGTAGCAGAGCCAGGGGGGTACGCAGCTGTAAATGCCACATGGCTCTGAAACTCACCATGTAAGCTGCCCCGCCCCTGCAAGCTGCAAGAGTGAGGGGGAGGGACGGCTTACACTGGGAGTTTTGGACCCATGTGGGACTTACAGCTCTGCCCCCCTCAGGCTCCGCTACTCAGTGGCATAGCTAAGGGGGTAGCAGGGGGTAGCAGGGGGTAGCAGATGCACCAGACATCAAGCTTTAGGGGGGCAACAAGCTGAGCTTGACACTAGTGGCCAAAATTGTGAAAAAATTGATATGTACGAATAATACCATCATGTTATATATGGTTATATATATCATTAGAAAGGTAATTTAATGCAGAATGCAATGAAAAAAACTGCATTGAAATATCTGTATTCTATCAAAAGTTATGGCCAGTTAACCGCAAAATGAAAACACAACTGCCTTATGGAACAGAAAGTGGATTTTCCTAACTTAAAACTGACCTATGAGACTGATTTTAAATGAGATGTTATATGATATAGCAAGGTGTTCATATGAATCAGCTCTCATTTCCTTGTATCTTATGATACCCTGCTGGGTAAAGAGGCACTTTTTCAAATGATGCTCCTCTTATATTTAGCAGCGGGAGAATAACTGTCCCTCTTCAGTCCAGCACAGCATCTCTAACCAATAAGGAGTACACTTTTAATTTACTTAATTAAATTTTATTTTGTTGTGGCAGGGGGCTACAAAATCTTCTTTGACCCCAGGTAGTAGGTAGATGCATTAATTATGCCACTGACTGGGGGGGTGGCAACAGAGCAAGTGGGTGGTGAGCTTCTGGGGGGGGGGCAGATTTTTCCACAGTTTTCACTTTTCTAAAAGCCTGGTTGTGATGTTACTTCCGGTTGTGACATCAATTCTAGGGCATCATTTTGAGCTTGACACTGGGCTACACGATCATTAGCTACGTCACTGCCTCTACTGCTTATAAGCGTGCATAAAATTGCAACCAAAGCTATGTTTAAATATGTTGAACATATAATGAATTAAACATTCGCTAATGGAAAATTGCTTGCAAAACAATTGCTTGACGTGTTTTATCACGTCAGTGGTTCCATCCGAATCAGACCTGCTACATATGTGAAGAAATTTAATTAATGCAATTTACAGCTTGGAACTTAAATCTTGCCAGGCTTGTAAGCACCGTTGATGATTTGCTACCTGTTCAGTTTGTCTGGAGAAAGTACACACGTATCATGCTAGAATGCTAAAATGCATAATCATCTCTCTTTCCCCCAAGAGGTCATTGCAGGTTTTGCACATTTGCACATGAAGAATTAAAGTGTTCTATAGGCTTCATTGAGTCCTAAGAAAGGTTTCAAACAGGGGGTTCCTCTGGTTCATTCTGAAAGCGTGAGCTCACATTACTTACCAGCATTTCAGCTCTCTCGACCCAATAGCTTAGGATTTGGGTTGTTGGTTGGCTAGTGAGGGGTTTTTTTATTGCAGTTTTGAAGGGTTTGTCTCTGTAGACACGAAGGGCTGATGATACATATTCATGAAAGAGAAGTCTTTCCAGACCCTGTTAACATTGACAAAGACAAAGCTGTTTTCACACAAGTGGACGGGAGTTCTGGGTGACGACAACTGCAGGACAAGATTAGCACAAACACCAATCGTATTCCTCGTGTCATTTGGCCTCGCCTTCCTAATGATTCCCCCCAATTGTTGTCCTGCGACAAGGATGTCATTCAGAGAGGGTTTCTTCTGGCCATATTCAGATAACAACAATTTCCTTAACTTCTATTTTATTGGACACCACCAAGTAAGATCAGAACAGAAAGGAAGTAGTTTCACTTGTCCATGGATTCAGTTTGGTCACTTCAAAGATATCTTTGATCTAGAAATATGTGGTGTACCAAATTCATTATGTCTTTTTAACGAGCTTTTAAAATTTATTGCTCTTAATGTCAACAATCCCCTTTTCTACATTCAGCCAGAGTTGGTGAGATGGTCGCATTTAGAGAGAAACAGTCCAAATTTGTACTTTTGAGGTCATTACTAGTGGAAAACAACAGGTGCTTTTGTTCCTTCAGTGGTGACTCTTTCAAGGTTCTGCCTTTGGCCACAGAATTCTTTTACTTTGTAAAATCATTCTGCCTTAATGAAATTGCATATGGAAAGAGAGCAGACAAAATGTGAGGCCTGCAACAGAGTTAGGAGAATGAATAGAAGAATTCATCAACACAAGCTTAACAAGAAAAGTGGATGCATTTCTAATTTGCCATCCA
Source organism: Tiliqua scincoides (assembly GCF_035046505.1). Lineage (NCBI taxonomy): Eukaryota > Metazoa > Chordata > Lepidosauria > Squamata > Scincidae > Tiliqua > Tiliqua scincoides. The sequence continues at coordinate 25,943,583 of NC_089826.1, forward strand.
GCCCCGGGTTCCTTTCAAGTAAGCTACACGTTTCGGCAGGGGTACAATTGACATATGTACAGCAGGTCTGGGTAGTGTGGTACTCACAGGTTATAACTAGAATCACAAAACCCATCTCACTATCTACAGTATGGTGATTTAACTGATTTGGGAGGGGGGAAGAGCAGGACCAAAACAGTGCCAGATTTGGCCCACAGACAAGATGTTGACCAGTCTGGACTATGATCATATGTAGCCTAGGGCAGTGATTCTCACACATTGAGCATCAGGACCCACGGTTTAGAATGAGGATCTGTCAGGACCCACCGGAAGTGATGTCATGACCAGAAGTGACATCATCAAGCAGGAAAATTTTTAACAATCCTAGGCTGCAATCCTACCCACACTTACCCAGGAGTATGTCCCATTGACTGTCATTGTTAAACGCATATACAGAGTAGCCTGTTAAAAGTACAGATCTGTAACATTTCCCCCAGTGCAGTCACATACCATGGTAGCATCAAGTCTGATATATTAAAAATAAAATATTGAAATGAATGGGGTCCCACCTGAAATTGGCTCGTGACCTACCTAGTGGGTCCCAACCCACAGTTTGAAAAACACTGACCTAGGGTTATAGATTGAGAAAGAGCAGCAGAATGCCCTGTTATATTTATAAAAGTATGTTTAAAGTACATATATGTGTCCACATCTTCTTTCATAAATATGTGCAAGAGTTGATTGTCCACCTAACCAGGGCTTTAGGAGCTGCAGGGCTCAATGCAAAACATATTTGCGGAAGGGGCACCCCCCACTCACCAGGATGAGCCACAGCAGTGAGGCACTCTGCAGTTCTGTCACCACCTGTTGCTTTTAGGGGAGGCAATTTCAAGCCAATTGGACCCAAAGGCAGGCAAGAAGGAGCGCCATTCCGTGGCAATGCTGCGTTGTCCTTGCAATGCCTTGGTACGGAAGATTCCATTCTGGAGTGTCAGCTACAGAGTGAAGTGCCAGCTGCAGCTATGGGCACTCTGCTTGCCACCCCAGTGCAGGGCCCCACCGGCATAGGGCCCAAATTGGTCAAATTACCCTAAGGCCGGCCTCGCACCTAACTGTTCTGAGTATAAATTGGGTCATGGATTCCTTAAGGGAAACATACGTGATTAATCCATTCAGGCAGAATGTTTCCACATGTATACGCTCATGGGGTCACTTTAAAAGAAAACTTTGTGCGAGTAGGAAGTGGTGTGCCAGAATCTATCCATAGTGAGACGCTAGCCATAAAGTTCAAATCTAAGTCTCTAAGTCTATGCTCCAAATTCTGAAAATGAAATAGAATTATATGGGAATCCAAAAATCTCTCAAATGTAGGCAGCTTGAGGAACAAGGAGTTTGCTTTTTGTCCACCTGCAGATGTCCGTGCCAGGCCAAATTCCTTCCCTTTACACATTTCTGTAAGTCAAATATAAACTCAAGGGTGCCCAATGCAATGGGATTATTATATTGCACCAATGGGGTCGGGGTCTAGTTTTTAAAAGGCGTTTGGTCCACTGCGTATGCGGTGCTTTACTAATATCTCATCTAACCTCCTTCCTGTAACGCTTATCTCTTTCGTTTCTACAAACAATTTCTGCACCGCTTCAGGCTACTCTTGATCTCCTTTCTAAACACAAGCTCTTCTGCTTCAGCTTTTGCTACAGGGTAGGGGGCTGTGCAGGGACTGGCCCTCCTCCTCCTCGCCCCCTCCCCTTTTCCCCATTTTGCCTGTTAATTGGCTGAGACCACCAGAATTTGGAGGACACAGATGTCACTGATAGTTTGCCTAAGGAGCACATTCATGCCCATCTGTTGCCGTCTCGAAGGCTGTTCATATATCCACAAGGCCTTCATTTAATTCTTGTCAGAAAGTAATGTAAATCCCGTTTACCTCAGAGGTCGCAGCCGAGATTTATGCCAATGAGCCCCCTGCAATTTACACACTCACACACACTGTAGTTGTATAGGAGAAAAGGAACCCTTTCATGTTGGTGCATATTAACAAGAGAGCTTGCCTTAGGAGAGGCTTTCCACCAGTGAGGGTTTTCCTGATTTTAAATACAGCCAGGGCCATTTGGTATAAGAAGCTGTACAAAAAGAGAGCTTTAAACCAGAAAACTAAGATAGAAACAGAAGCAAACAGCCATTGCCTGGTCCCTCATTATCTCATTCAAATGAAATATTTAATGTAATAATATACAATACGGCTTCGATGTCATACAAACTCATACGTTAAATAGTGTGCCAATTTCTTCCTCTGTTCACTGTGTAACTGCTGGACTATTTAAGATAATGATTTTGGCATGAAATATTATTAGTACCAGTGAGCTCAAAAGGTTTTCCAATTATTTATTTGTGAAATTCCTGCCAGATAATGGCCTGATGTTCCACAGGTATAAGTGGATGAAGTCCATAGTGCATATCCAGTAAATTTCATCCAGTAAACACCATCCAGATCTAACCTTCATCTCCTCCAAAAAGTCTATAAATCTGGTAGGGATTTTTTTCCCCCTTTGACTATGTTTTTGTAATCGTATCTCAGTTTTAAATGAAACTTCAAATCAGAGTGGTAAGAAAGGAAATATAAAACACAGCTCTCTGTGCATCTTGATGAGAGGAAAAAAATATATCTCATTATCTTGAAAGTTAAAATTTAAATCTGACCTTTGAAAAGGCCATGTGTTTGGTGCTCAAGCCTACTTTCCTATGCAGGGCCAGGGGACTCTTGCTATTGAATTCGAAAGGGAGAAAGCCCTACCCCTTTAGAATTAGTTGATGCAAAATGCAGTGTAGCGTAATGACATGGGTTCAAAGCAGTTTTAACAAGCACATACTTCAAAGTGCCATAGAAAAAAAGAAGTTGTATTTGGCTGTATATCACCTTAACAATTCTGCTCTAAATCTGTTTTTAGAAGTATGTTCCAATAAAGACACACTTTCCCCCTCAAAACCTGGGATTATTCCCTTCCCACCTTTTCCCAATTTTGCGTAATAAACTACAGGGCAATAAATCTAAAGACCATGCAAGATTATCCTTCTCTCAGAGTCAAACTAGATATGATGTGAGAGTTCCACGACTGGATCTCTTGAGGTCTTTTGTTTCTTTCTTTCAACAGCCATACACAAGGCAGAGAGAGATTTGGGATCGTAGTGCGGGGGTGGGAGATCTCTCCAAACGCATACTGTGGTCCCAATCCCAACCTTTCTTCCTCCATAGCTGTTATTATCCATGGCAGGGAAAATTTAGAAGCACAAAAATTATGCCCATGACAGTCCAGTCCTATCCCCTGCTATGCTACAGTATGCAGCTGAGCCAATGGAGCATGCATTGCATGTGGTGGTGGGGAGGGGAGGGGGAGATGTCCCTTGTGAGATTGGTGGGGAAAAAAACTCTTTACTTACCCCTCGGTAGGCGTTATGGCCACCTGTGGGTCTCAGAGCTATGTAGCTGGGGTACATCTAAGAAGGGACAGGCTGGAAAAGAGGGGACAGGATCTTGTGTGCCCTCTTCCCACCAAGATCCACCCCTCCAGCCTACTTACCATGCCAGAACTGCCAAACTCAATTCCCTTCCCCGGCATGATCCACCCACCTCCCCACCCCTGTTGCCTCCCTACTGGAACAGAATGCATGCTCCAGTGGTGCAACAGCCCAGTAGGATTGGGTCCTAAATGAACTACTAGCAGGCTCTCGGTGTTTCTTATAATAGCTGGGCAGCACATTCCTAACCAGAGCTGGCACAGAGGGGCCTCATAGCCCACTCTCTACCCAGGGCTGGCTAGGAGCAGGCTGGAGGTCTCTAAGGGAACATTTGTTCCCTTGCCCCATGTCAAGCTCCAGCCTGCACAATGGGGTTACTCGAATCCGCACCAGCTAAATCTCTGGTGCAAGTCTAAGAAGCCCCCTGTTGGACTTTCAAGTCCAGGAGGAGGAATAGAATATAGTGTAAGCTAACACCGCCAATCTCACTGCCCCTCCTGGACCTGAACTGCCCCCCTCCCACCCCGTTACACCCCCCTCCCTGCCCCTTTCCACCCCATCCCCCCCGTCCCTGCACTGCCCAGCATGAGCTTACCTGCTCTGTTGAGCATAGCATCTAGATTCAGTACTGGCGGGATAGAGCAGGCCTTCCTTCGCCAGCCTACTCACCGGGTGCCTCACACGTGCTTTATGGCATGTTTGCGACACCTTTGGCTGGATGCTGTGCCAGCATAAAGTAAGATTAGGATTGTGCCATTAAAAGTCGCATCGTAGCTTTGTCGTGTATTAGTTGTGCATGATTGTGGAAACGTACGGATCTTTCACATATTAGATGCGACAAGAATTGACCAGCCTTATATTTAGTAAATGGAAAGTAATCCAGAAGCTATATCATTATTGGAGTTATTCCTGACTGAAGCCAGAGCCAGAGAATCCCAGGTCTCAGAAACTACCTAGTGTGGGAAAAGTCAGAATTCCTTAATGTTCGAATTATTCGTGGTTTTGGTGGGTATGAGAGGTAGACATCTTTCACAATTTTTTACTGGGGCATTTAAAAACAAGGAAGGTAAAGTGGCCCCCAAATGGAAGTAAGGGAAACCTTAATGCTAGTAATGAGTTTAGCACTTCCTGCTGCTGCCAGGTCTCAAGATAATTCCAGCATCGCTCATGCGCCACTCGGCTTTGCAAACGATTCCTAACATGACAAAAAGATTTGTATAATTACCAATGCCTCCATTCAAGGGCCACCTTGAATTTCCACCCAGAGGTAGGGGAAGTTTCATTGTAGCACTTAAAATAATTAAAATGTTTATTTGAAAGTCAAAACACTGCTGGCCATAAATAATGATTGCTTTTCGCGATTGACTAAGCTAAGTCCCCATTGAGCACTCCTGGGATGAGCTTTATTTGTTCCCTGTTGGGATTAATCCATAAATGCAGCCTCCACATGGAACTCATCAGGTCTTGACTTCCCCTTCATTGGTCTCCCTGGAATTATAGCATAGCCTCAAGATCAAAATTAGGATAATATATATTTTTGAGCAAAGGACTTAGGGGTTTTAATTGGGTTTCCCAGAATGTCATGTTGTCTGAGTTTGTATCCGGTTTATAAGGATGTAAGATTATGAAGAATATGGAAGTGCACACACACACAAAATATAAAAATTAGGCAAAAATGCATGCAGAACACCAATTTTCTAAACAGCCAGGCAGCCCAATCCTAACTAAGTTTCCATGCTACAATGCAGCAGTGCCAAAACAGCCTTCACTGTATCCAGCATGGAAAGAGAGGCTGCTGGAGGTCTCTTCCTCCAGGGTAAGCCTCAGCAACCGCTATGGAGCTACTCAGGCTTCTATGAACAAAATTGCTGGCACAAGTCCGAGCAGCTCCATGTCAGGAAATCAGGCCTGAGAAGGGTGATAGAATATGGCTGTAGCCACTGTTACCATTCTTGCCCCATCCCAGGCCGAATTGCCCTTCTCTGCCCTCCCAATTACACCCCTTCTCTGCCTCCATTCCACCCTTATCCCATCCCTCCAATGGCCCTTGGAGAGCCTACTTGCTCCAATGGGTGCAGGCTTTCGATTGGTGCTGGCAGGAAAACACAGGCCTTTCTGCTGGTCCCATGATCCTCTGTGCTGTCACAACGTGCCTTATGGCCTGTTTGTGACAGTGGGTAACCTTGTCCCACTGGCAGTAGCCGGCTTAGGTTTTGGCCAAAAGTCTCTTTCCTTATAACTTCTATCTCCTTTTGACTGGCTGATCCTTCATCACCCTCAGATATTTTCTCAGGATAGAATGTAGCAGTGCATTCCCAGCCCTTAAGAATTCGAGGCTTCAACCAGTCAAATACAGAAACTGCAGGAAGGGAGGGAAGTTTCGGAAGGGAGAAAGGAGAGAAGCAGGGGCATAATGGAGGGGTCAAGAACGGCAAAAGCTGCCATAAACATTGGTGTTCGTTGCAGCCAGTAGCATAGCTAAGGGAGTGCAGGGTGTAGCAATTGCACCAGGCAACAAACTTTAGGGGGTCAACAAGCTGAGCTTGACACTAGCGGCCGAAATTGTGAAAACCTTGGTATGCACATCATGTTATACATCATTGGAAAGGTAATTTAATGCTGAATACAATGAAACAAAACCCATGCTGAAATATCTGTACTCTGTCAAAAGTTATGGCCAATTAAACAGAAAACTATCTATCTATCTATCTATCTATCTATCTATCTATCTATCTATCTATCTATCTATCTATTTATTTATTTATTTATTTATTTATTTATTAAATTCGAATTTCATCGGGGGACACACACTACAAAATCTTCTTTGACCCCAGGTAACAGATGCCTTAGCTATGTCACTGCCCCATTTTTTACATTTTTTAAAAGTCTGGTTGTGACATCACTTCCAAGGCATAATTTTGCACTCTGCACGGGGCTGCACTTTCATTAACTATGCCGCTGGTTGCATCCTTCTTGCCAAGAACAAGATACAAAAGGCACTTGGCCTCATGAGTTTGCTATTACTACACTTAGCATAAGATTACAACAAAAAAAATTTATCTCTCCAATCCTAATGCCAATCTCCAGGATACTGTAAGATGTTAAAGGTTCAAGCAGGTCAGTTCCCCCCCCGGGGGGGGGGTTTTCCCCCAACATTCCGTGTTTCTGGGGATCAATGAGCATTTTCAGTTCACATCAGGCTGTTGATTTCCTTTCCATTCAGAAACATGTACTTCTGCATCCCCTGGGAATCCCCTGAGTACATAGAAATCACATCCGTTTTTGTTGAGTGACCCTGTTTTGCTTCCAATCTGATAGGCACTCAACCATATGAGTTCATCTTTGGTATATAAATATAATAATGATTTTGGTTGAATATTTGAAACAGTTTGAGAAAGAAGATTGTGCATTGATCAGGAAAAAAAAGAATGTTCCTTCTCTAGTGGTGAGTGTAGAGAGATGAACCTGACAAGTGGAAATTATTAACATTAATCAAAAACTGATCAACTCCTGAAATCCTGTGTGTCTGTCTATTGGCCTATATTTGGATACTAAGGACACCTCTTAAAAAGATAGGAGAACATTTAAAAAGAATAAATCTTGTTTTACCAAGATTTTAAAAACTTTCCCCAATCTTTTTAAAGGAATCCCCAGTATCCACGCTTTCAGTTATCCATGGGGGAGGTTGGAACAGAACCCCAGTGGACACCTGCTGTCGTCCTGAAAGACACAGGAAAGATACCAAAAGTGGCATCATTTTTGGTCTCATTTTTCCAATTTCCCGAAAGTCTAGTGAAAACCATCAATATGATTTTATTATTATCAGTGGTGTCACCATCTACCAGATGTTTGGACTGGGATTTTTGGTTGCTCACTCGTATGACCTCTACCAAGAGTTCAAGAACTAGTGAGGTATTGCCATTCAATGCCAGGTGCATGTTGTGGTTGTTCAACTGTTATCCAGTCTTTACCTATACTGGCCAGATTATTTTTTTACAGGTCTTGGGAATTGTGCCTAGTACACCAATGACAATAGGGGTGTTTGTTGTTTTCTTTCCCCAAAGGTGCTGTATTTCAATTTACAGGTCTTTATATTTTGTGAGCCTTTCCCATTGTGTCTCCTTGATTTGATTATCTCCTGGAATGGTCACATTGTTGCTGTTGGCTGGATTTGGCCTATTGAGCATTGGGTCCAGGACCTGGATAGTCCAGATTTTGTTTATTTTTCACATTTTTATACCTCCTTTCCTCCAAAGAGCGCAGGGTGGTGGACATGATTCCTTCTCTTCACAACAGCCCTTTAAGATAGGTTAGACTGAGAGATAGTGACTGGTCCAAGGTCACCTAGCAAGCTTCATGGTTGAGCAGGGATTATGAACCTGAATCTTCCACATCTAAGTTCAACTCCCGAACCATTATAGCAGCCATTTTCAACCACTGTGCCGTGACACACCGGTGTGCCACAGATGGTTTGCTGGTGTGCCATGGGAGTTTGGGGTTGGATAGGCTCACCGCGGGATGAGAGCCCGTGCTCTCAGTGCACTGTTCCTTGTCAATTGTCAAAAACTGATGGTGTGCCTTGACAATTTTAGTACCTTGTCAGTGTGCTGGTGAGATGAAAAAGATTGAAAGTTGCTGCACTACACCATCCTGGCTCTCATTATTATCCCCATTATTTTATTAAGAATACCTAGATATGATTTTTCAACAAAAGTAATTCATAAAGTGGTTTACTTAGGGCGCAATCCTAACCCCTTATGTCAGTGCTTTCCAGCACTGGCATAGCGGTGCCAATGGGACATGTGCTGCATCCTGCAGTTGGGTGTCACTCACAGAGGCCTCCTCAAAGTAAGGGAATGTTTGTTCCCTTACCTCAGAGCTGCATTGCCCTTATGTCAGTGCTGGAAAGCACTGACATAAGGGGTTAGGATTGCGCCCATAGTTATATAAATGAATGGTTTCTTGTCCCCAAAGGGCTCAAGAGCTGTCAATTTGTTGTCATCATGCAGTCAGTTTCCCCCTATCATTGGCTACCAATGGTGAGGGCAGGAAGTTTTCTGTGACAACTGGATGGCAGGATGACAACATGTACACAGTGAATTTTACTAAATATTACAGAGCATTGGGGCCAAACTGGATATGAGGATGCTGCTTTCATTGGCAACTTCAATAAAGTTTACTTTCACCCTCATAGTGGTTACAAAAATATAATAAAGAGAAATGATTAGTGTCTTTTTGTTGGCTGGGGAGTTCACAAGGAATCGCCACTTTCCATCTACTATACTTGTGTAAAATTATCACAGTGCTTGTTCCCAAAATGCTTCCTGCCGTCACCAGAAAGAATATATGATGTAACCCACTGAGGGTTCTTAAAATCAATGTGCTTCACTGCAGCTCGAGGTGAAAAGGTCTTTCTACCATTAGGGTTCCAGCTTAAAGCACTTGACTGCATGTGGTCACATGTGGGCAAAGAAATTCTTTGCACCCCCTAGCTGGCCACTTCACTGTTTGGGACTTTACAGCTGTATTGAAAAGCAAACCCTTTCTCTCGTCATGCTCCGGTCACCTCGAGATGTTTGTCTTGCACAGTTTGTCACACATACTGGGGAGTAATTTCACACCCTTCTCTAATAAAGTCCTCTGAGGCTGTCATGTACTTCCCTATTATCCTTCCTTGTTTGAGCCTAGCAGATAATTGATGATGCCTTTAGTTAATCATCTTCCCCTTTCTTTTGTTCACCAGGTATCTCAGCCTGGAAGGGATCCTTTTCATTTAGAATGTGTGTCTTCTCCTAGGTAATTGATTGCTGCACGCCCAAGGTTCCCCCTGATTCTCAGCAGAGTGGGAGGAAGCATCATGAATAATCAAAAAATGGTAGCCGGTCTGTTGCAGGAATGCAAGCAAGTGCTGGATAGTCTCTCAGCAGCGGAGGAGGATCCGAGTTCGGGAGATGAGAGCAAGCACGAGCAGCACAGAGGTGAGGTCCCAGTGACAAGTACCAGCTGCAAGACCATAAACTGAACTGAGCTTCCACCATCCCCAGCCTGCCCTATTTTTCATCTCCTAGCAGACAAGTGTCAAAAGATTACTGGATTTCTAGGACATGAATGGGATGTGAGCTAGAAAGCAGGCAGGGAAGGAAGCCTACTTTGTACCAGTGAATTGCTGTCAGTTCTCATTTAAAGCTTCAGTAAACATGAGGCTGTAAGGAGCGGTTTTCGTTTGAGAAAAACAATGCACCCAAAGTTTGGTGATGCACATAAATTTCAATTATAAAAAAAAATTAATGCAACTTCTGAATGCTGGCTGCTATTAGCTTTCCTTTCACTGGAAGTCCATACCCAGTTCCCGAGTCTTTGACACTTTCACCTAATACAAACTCCCTGTATTTGAATCCTCTATCTTTTGAAGCATTCATCACCGACCAAAGTGGTTTGGAAAATAAAATGCTGCAAGGACCCTTGCTGAAGGAACTACTCCCTAGCATTTGCTATTTTAAATGAATGCACATGCTAGTAAAGCAAGAAAAAGTGTGTGTGTGTGTGTGTGTGTGTGTGTGTGTGTGTGTGTGTGTGTTTAGAATAATATGAAAAAGATACTATTTATTTTAATAGAAATTGGATTAATTTATTGCATTATCTGATGAAGTAGTCTCTTGATTAGAAAAGGCCATGCAGTGATATATTTTTTATTCTTTTGGGTGCCACAGGCAGCTTTGCTGCATTTGCTACAAAGGACTACCTACTAGAAGGTATTGTTCCACCTAAAGCCATCATAAGATGGTAGTAGTGACACTGGATAGTTTCAGTTAACAGACCAAGGGCCCAATCCTATCCAACTTTCCTGAGTCGGTGCAGCTGCAATGCAGCCCCTAGGCAAGGGAACAAATGTTCCCTTACTTTGTGGAGGCCTCCATAACTACCCTTCCACCGCAGGATGCAGCGCACACCCCATTGGCAGGGTTACACCAAGGCTGGAAAGTTGGATAGGATTTGACTCCAACTTGGCTACCAACCATGTTTATATGTTTTTCCTGCAGAAAGCCTCTGAGGTTTGGTGCATAAACTCACACTTCCAGAAGTTCTAAAGCAGTACATGATCGCATAACATTTAAGCTCTCATAGCTGAAATTCCTTTTACCTCCCCCCCCTTGTCCTGTCATTGCCTAGGTAAAGCAGTTCTCTGTTAGGCAGGCTACTACTTATGCAATCCGAATTTTTTTACTTGTTTGGGGAAAGTTGGCCTCAAAATGGATTTTCCTTTTTGACTGACAAATCGTGTGACTGTCTCCTCCCTTTTTTCTGTTTCTGGTTATCAATCGCATTTCATGGGAGAGTCAATAACAATGACACTGGGATCTTGGAAGCTAAGCAGGGTCAGGCCTGGTTAGTACTTGGATGGGAGACCGCCTGGGAATACTGGGTGCTGTAGGCTTATACCATAGTCTTGCCAACCATGGGGTCATTTACATCTACTTCATCTGGAGGGCGATTCTGTTTGTATCCAATTTTCCTTTTGCTTTGGCTATGACAATATTTCTCTACAACACCCTCATGTTTGGGAATATCGTTTTGTAAGCGAAAGCGGGTGTCTCTCTTCTAGGATTCCTTTCATCCCACCCCACAAAAAGCACTTTTGTTTCTTCATCCCAAATTCCTTTCAGCTTTATTATCATGCAGTAGAATGGGCTATTGAACTTCTAATCAGGTAGTCCTCTCTTTTGCTTCATTTTCTTCTATTAAATGCTGCAGAGCAGGATAAATAATCAGTTTAGTTCCAGATAAGGTACATCAGGTCCCATATAATCACTACATTAGACATGGCCCTTCAGGTAAACTCCTTCAGGAAGTAAAGGATCAGAGGCTCAGCAATTCCCTGGGATCTGCTTTCACCCTTTATCTAAAATAAGGGTTTGAAATACCTCCACTTTGGTACCCAGACAATATTGATACTTTCACAATCACAGTGTATGTTTTGTGTGTGTGCACATGAGTGATTATTCCTTTGCAGATTAGATGAATGCTTTGAGATTACAGACATCTTTTCTCTGGCAGGTGTCTTTTAAAAGCCTGTAAGGATCACCAGAGCCACATGGGCTTATAACAGCAATGGTGTAGCTTCACTTGTGGCAGCAATTAGGACCAAGCAAATTCTCTGAATTCAAATGCTGGCCTTTGTCACCTTTGTCTCCATTGTTTTCATCAAACATTAAGAATTTTTCATCCCAAAGGGTGACCAAAGCATATCCAAGCCATATTAGAGTTATTCTTCTCTGATACTGTATATCTGCATCCCAAAGTTGTGCCCACCATTCCAATTTAGGGACACCCACTAAAACTGAGTGCTGGGACAGTTAGGACAAACAAAAGAGGGTTGGGAGAGTTGGGAGAGTCAGGACAGACAAAATATTTCTTTACCCAGCATGTAATTAGTCTGTGGAACTCCTTGCCACAGAAAGTAGTGATGGCATCTTGCCTAGATGCCTTTAGAGAGGAATGGACAAATTTCTGGAGGAAAAGTTCATCACGGGTTACAAGTCATGGTAGGTATGTGCAAGCTCCTGGTTTTAGAGGTAGGCTACCACAGATTGCCACATGCAGGGAAGGGCACCAGGACACAGGTTGTGTCTTGTTGTCTTGTGTGCTTCCTGAAGCATTTGGTGGGCCACTGTGAGATACTGTTCTTAATTTGTTCTGGGGGTGAGGATAAGATTGTAGCTCTGTGGCAGAACACATAGTCTGCATGCAGAACATCCCAGGTTCAGTTCCTGTAAGACAATGACACCTACCACTACCACCACTACATACGATGACTTTGGGCTAATGCTACTCACTGTCATAAGAACATAAGAAGAACCCTCCGAGTTTGGTCCATAGGTCCATACAGCTCAGCATTCTCATGTTTCCAACAGTAGCTACCCAGAAGCATGTGGGAAGCTGACAAGGGAGACATGAAGAGAATAGTTCTCCCCTGTTGTTTTTCCCCAGCATCTGGTACTCAAAGCATCTGGTACATTGCCTCTGAACTCAGAAGTTCTGTTTAGCTCTCCTGGCTGATGGCTAGTGGTCAACCTGTCTGTCATCCTAACCTACTCCACAGGGTAGTTGTGGTGCTAAAATGCTACCCTGAGCTCCTTAGAGAAAGGGCAGGGGCTTTCCTACACAGGAGCTATAGATATATAACATATAAAATATTTAACTTGTAGTTAATATGAGTAATAAATGAATAAAGAAAACCCAAGCAATCAAGCTTTCGCATTCACAGGCTCAGCCCAGACTGCTGTTTCCATATTGAGGAATACATTTCTGTCTCTTGTGCTTTGCTCGAACACCCACAAAGCAATTCCAGTATGACACTTCCTGCCAAATTCTTTCCTATAATGGGAGGCTGCTCCATTTACCTGCAGGGCAAAGCAGAAGAGGTTTCCTGATGACAGGCAGCCTCTCATTGTTGCTCTAATGTTGGAAGAAGCAACAGGCTGTAACTGCTAAGATGCAAAAGGGCAAAGGGAATGCTTTTTGCATGTTTGGTGCCCCCTTGTAACCTTAGTGGCTGAATCACTTACCTGCCCTTTGACCTTTTCAGGTTTGCTCCCTCCTGATTTGAGGACCCTCATCGAAGAGGCAAAGGAAATGAAGTGGCCCTTCGTGCCAGAAAGGTGGCAGTACAAACAAGCCATAGACCTCGAAGACAAAACAAACCTGCATGATATGATCACAGCAAGGCTGCAGGAGTTACTGGTATGAAATGCAAGACACCTGCCCCTTGTGTTGGCAGCACTTAATTCTTGAATGTACAGTGACCTAACAGATGGTAGGCCCCCTCATTCCATAGGTGACCCCCCCCCCATTGTTCACAGCTGTTTCTGCCAGGTGACATTTGCAATTCTTATTCCATTTACTTCAGCAAACCAAATTCTCATTATTGGGAATAGAGTTGGGATTAATTATTTGATTTTAAAACCTAGGAAGCTGCCTTGTACCCAGTCCTTGTTCCATCTCCCTCAGTATCGTGTACACTGACTGGGAGCATCTCTCTTGGGTTTCAGACTGGGGTCTTTTCCAGCCCTACTTGGAGATGCCAGAGATTGAAAATGGGCCTGTCTACCTACAAAGCATGTGCTTAACCATTCAGCTATATCCCTTCCTTATTTTGTTTGATTATTATTACACTGTGTGCCTGTTTCAGAATGTAGTGTGCTCTCTGCAGGGTCGGCCCATCCATGAGGCCAACTGAAGCAGTCACCTCAGAAAACAGATTGGTGGGGGGGCACCCTCCCTGTCCATCTTGCCACCACTGTTCCTCCTTTTCCTTCCGCTCCTTGGAATGGAAAATGAAGAGGGGTGCAGAGAGAAAGTCATGTGGAAGTGAGGAGAGTTCAGAGCTACACTGGAGAGTGGAAGGAGCAGAGGTTGTGACATGCCACCTCAGTTGTCAGAGGGTTTTGGGCTGGGCTGTTTCTCTTACACGTAAATAAAGCTCCAGCACAATGAGGCTTCCTCCAATATAGTGAACTAGGAAGCTGACTTACTGAGTAGCTTCCTGTGTGCTTCAGAGTATGACTGCATACAAATAGCAGCAACTGTTACCCTGCACACGCCTGATCTCATCTGATCTCAGAAGCTAAGCAGGGTCAGGCCTGGTTAGTACTTGGATGGGAGACCACCTGGGAATACCGGGCGCTGTAGGCGTCTACCATAGTCTTTCGAGACTGAAGGTTGCCAACCAAATAAAAACATAAGATTTACCAATCTGGACCAGACCAAAGGTTCATTAAATCTGTCTGCCAGACAGCAGTTTCATGCAGGAGTGGCCAAAGCACCCTGTAAAGCTAATAATATGAGTGGGATGGAGATAACTGTCACCTGTTTGTTTTTACCTACTAACTTTGAAGTTGGTGGTATAAATTGCCTAATCCTAGCCTAGGCTGGCATACTGAATGAGAATCGCCAGTGCAGCATTCACTGCATCTTCACACCTCAAAATGAGTTAATCATAGCATATATTATATATTCAGTCATTACTTATTTGTTTCTCTTTTATATGAATTTTTCCTAGCAACCAAAATAAGTCAAATGAAGGTTACCAGGATAGGTGAGCCCCCCCCCCCCAAAAAAAAGGCCACTGAAGTTGTGCTGTTGGTGACATTGTAAATGTGTATATGCTGTCATACATGCCTTTATGACATTGCAAAGCCCAGTTAGGCATGGTCCCAAATTCTCTCCTGCATGTAAAATAGGATCTACATTGTCTTAGTCCATGCCTTGGACAAAAGCAAAAGAAAACCTGCCAATCAACTGCTAGATTAAGAACTCTGTGCAAACATGGGTATAATGTGTAGTTCATGTGGTCAGCTTTGTCAGCTTTAAGAGTGCCAATCACCTTTTTAAGGAGGCTGAATCCAGCCCCACCTTCTTCCTCCCCCTTCTCATCAAAGAGATGATTAGCACAGTCAGACCTGACAGCACTGACTAAGCAAGGAGACTAAGCAGTACTGGCTAAGCTGTTCCTGATCATCTCATGCAAGAGAAATTAAATGCCTATTACCTCTCATGAAGAGTTGCAGATCATAGTCAAAATGTCTCAAGCATAGCATCTTTTCTGGAATGATTTTCTAAGAAAAGGTTTTGCATTGGATGCGTCTGATGATGCAACTTGATACAACTTTTGGTGTTCACCTCTCCTTTTGTTGGCTTTTGGACAAGTACCTGTGGTCAAATACTCCTAGGTGGCATAAGATGCACAAAGAGATCTTTGGGCTGAAGGCTTTATCCCCAGGGATCCCTCTGATGACTTCTTTTTGCAAACACAGGGCTGCTCATTTACCCCACCCCTACAGCTGAAATAAATGGGGAAAACATGCCCATGTGTATCTTCAAAGAATTGCTGTAGTAGAGCCATTGTATTTGGGAATATATATAGGTGCAAGTTGGGCATGTAAGCGACAGACCTCTTGTCCATGGGGTGAGTTGAGCGGTGGCACATAGTAGTCAACCACATGCTATCTACCCCAGTATAATCCCTGCTGAGACCTGAAAAGTCCCCCTTTTCCTTGTTCACAAGTCAATGCTTTAACTCAAGTGGGGCACCTTGCATGCCCTTGATAAAGTGGGAGGGTGTTTTAAAACAACCAAATGCAGTGCAGTGTTTCATTTTGCTTCTGAATTTGTTTTGGTAATTTTTTTTTTTTTTTTGCCTTCCTCCTCCCCCTTTTTTTCTTTCTGGTGTGTGTGGCCTCAGACAGAAATTTATGGTGGAGGCTGACCCGTTTTACAATGCCCACAAAGCGTTCAGACTGGAGAGCATTTGTCTGTCCTCTCCCAGGATAAACACCTGCAGTAAACTCCCCGAGAAACCTGGATAAATGGGAGATTAATGTGGCCGTAATACTGGAGCCGTGTTTGCAAGCATTATCCCCTCACCCCAGGTAGATGAGCCTTTTCTGAGATGATACCAATTATTTATTGCCGAAACATCTGTTGATAACTGCAGCTGCCCCGGCTAAACAAAGCATATCATGGGGTCACAGACTATAGGGCCCTACAATCTTACCTCATGCTAGTTTGAGACTATTCACCAACATGCCCCAAAGTCTATGGGTTACCGTCGTCTTCAATGTTTCATCATGCCATGAAAAAATACTTTCTAAATACTGCGCTCTCTTTTGCCATGTGCTTTGAAGTATTATTTCATCTTCATTGCTAATTTATATTCCAGCGCTATTGTACTGTGGGAAAAAGGGGATACAATTTTTTTTGTTTTCCATTTAATTGTAGATTGACTGACATTTTGACCTATATTATTAGTATTAGTCAAGAAAAGTTTTTTCCCCCATTGCTCTCCTTCCTTCTGTTCTCATTCCCATTTTTTTAAATAAAATTTTTAGGCATAGTTAAAGTTTTTTGGCTCTTTCAGTAAGACGGGGGGGGGGGAATTAAGCTGAAAAGAAAAGTTTACTGTTTGGCAAGAGAGGATACAATTCTGAACTTTCTCTTTTCATATGAGAGGGCGGGGGAAGGAATGATTTTAATTCCCACTGAAAGAGAAATAAGCCTTTGTTGATATTGTTTGGCGAAACCTTTAACACATTTCATCTGAGTTTATTCTACAGTGGCAAGTTTAGAATAAGCTCTCCAATGGAATGAGCCAGTGTTTGTAAAGTGCTTTTGGATCCTTGAATGAAGTGTTTATTATTCTGGAAGGTCAGACTTTGTGGTCCTTTTTCTCAGTGTGCAGCATCTTACTTCTTGAGTAGCTTCACTGATCTCAAAGTGTCTGTATGAGAGCACTTGGGTCTCAGTCTGAAAGTTTGACTTAGCCTTGCATTGTTACGAGTGCTGCTTTGTTTATAGGCCATTGCTCTGTCGGGTATGCAAAACAAGCAACGCTGCTGCTGACATCACCCTATTAAACAGTTCGCCTCTGCGCTGGCTGCAGGATCCTTTTGTAGAAAACAAGCAGAAGAGAGAAATGCTTATAAAAGGAGTTGGGGGGACGACCCTGTATCTGTTAAGTTTATTAGAAAACTCAGTAGTAGCACATCAATGTATCCTGAAACACTTTCCCCCTTGGTTGTAATTTTAACTGTGAACATTCTTGACATGACTTAATAGGAATTTCTAGGGAGGAAACTATTTACTGTAATACTATACTTTCAACACATTTTTATCAATTTATTTTTCTTGTGGCCCAATTCTATCCAATTCAGTGGCGCTGGATTGCACAATCCACTGGTTGCTGTGAAAGCACTGTAATGTTCTTTGCGGCAGTGCAGGGAGTGGGTGTGCCATTGGCTATGGTGACCTGCCAGAGCAGGTAACCCTGGCGCAAGGGGTGAAATAGGGCAGAGGGAATGTGGGAAAGGGATTGAAGAGGGTTGGGGAGGATGGAATGGGGGGAAGATGAGGCACTGGTGGGTGGCTTGGGCACTGGAGGGCGCGGGGTTGGCAGTGGTGCACTCCAAATCTCAACCCCCTTCGCAGGCCCGATCCCCCTGTATGGATCAACATGAACTTGAGCCAACAATATCACTGTCACAGGTCTGAGTTAATCCATTGCAGCTGCTGGAGATTATCCCAGGGCAAGGGGACAAATGTCCCCTTACCCTGAGCAGACCTCCAGCAGCCAAAAATCCCCCATGGGATGCAGTGTAGCCTGCACCAGCACCTATAGCAAGACCGCATACAGATTCAGTTAGGAATGGGCTGCCCATCTATTAGGAAGTAATTCCAATTATAAGTTTTCTGTTTATTTAAATGATTAGGGTTACTTTCTCTACTATCTTCTAATGGGAGTAACTCTTAAGGAGTTACCCATCTGCACTCTCTGGGTGGTGTGATAAAACTTTTTGAGCGATGATGGAAAGATAGTATCAGCTGTCAGATCTGTGTGCTCCAAAAGTCATCTGTACAGCTCCTTGGAGGAAGGATGGTATAAAAATGTGAAATAAATAAATATTGCAATGGGCTAAGGATTATTGTGTGGGTTGATGAAGCCTCTGGCATGGAATGGCTGATCTCCTTAATGCAATACTTCCCAAACCTACCTGGCTTGCAACACCCTTTGTGCTGCAGACACAGCACTTCGAACCCAGAAGTGAGTGCAAAGACATAAAACGCATCACATGATAACGTCGCTGCCACCTATTTCTGTGTTCAGTGGCCAGAAGCAAGCCTGCAAATTGTGGTAAGAGGTTCAGGGGAGGGCCTTTCCAAGTGCGCAAAAACCATACCCGGTGGCACTGCCCACCACACTAAGCCTCTGTTTGCAGGCTTGTGTCACAGACTCACTGCTGAGCAGTCAGAAACGTCTGGGAAAGGAAGGACTTGAAGAATCATGGGGCTCAAAAATTGATGCTTGGGGAGGCAGCAGTTTACGGAAAGGAGGGAGTAACATAGGACTTGGGAAAGGGGATCGTCCAAATGAGCAAGGGAAAGAGGAGAAGCTATGTCTCTGTCTGCTTAGGAAACTGAGTGTTTGGAATTTCCCTCCTGCAACAGCAACTGTTACCCTGCACATGCCTGATCTTGTCTGATCTCAGAAGCTAAGCAGGATTAGGCCTGGTTAGTACTTGGATGGGAGAACGCCTGGGAATACCAGGTGCTGTAGGCTTATACCATAGTCTTTCCATGCCCGATCTCGTCTGATCTCGGAAGCTAAGCAGGGTCAGGCCTGGTTAGTACTTGGATGGGAGACTGCTTGGGACTACTGGGTGCTGTAGGCTTATACCATATTCTTTCAAGACTGAAGATTGCCAACCAACCAACCAACTTTTCCAGCAGGGAAGGAAAGAGCACAGCAGCTGGAAATGGTGGCTCATGCTTTGCTTTAGCCTTCCCTTCTAGGAAGAAGACAATGCCATGCAATTAAAGGAGTAGGCAGGGCTGGCCCATCCATGAGGCCACTTGAAGCTGTCACATTAGTTGTCCATCATCTTCTTGCCTCCACTCCTTCTCTTTCCACTTCCTGAATTGGAAAAGGAAGAGGGCAACAGAGAGGATGAGGAAATGTGGAAAGGAGGAAGTTGCTGGGCCAAGATACTGGAGAATAGGAGGAGTGGAGGCTGGCACATCCTCAGGGGCAGCATTTGGCATGCCACCTCAGGCATCAGGAGGTCTTGGGCCAGTCCTGGGAGAAGGAAGGAGCTCCTTACTTGAGGGAACGAGTCATTTCTTGCTGCTGCCTTGGCCTGTTATGTTCCCATGTTAAGAGGATGAGCAGTTTCCACTCAGATTAACGCTTCTCTACTCCTTCCCAAATGAACACTAGAAGATGAAAAACGAAGCAATACTGCACCTCTTTCTCTGGGAAACCAACGTAAGGGAAGGGCTGAGGTAACACTTCAAGCCCTCCAGCCTTCTCTGCTTGTTGGGGCAGTTGATGTCTCATGTGACTGAGAAGTCTCCTCATATAACCAGCTGTAGTGTGTGGCCAAATTCTAAGAGAAGGAAAACCTGGGACTGGAATGGACAGAGAAGAAAGAGGCACATGGCTGAGAGCTGCAGAGTCGAGAAAGTAACCAGAAAAATCTGTACCTCTAGTTTACTTTGATTAGGTGGGCGTGGAAATGCTGTCCGGTTCATGTTTCCACATTTTGCATTATGTTTTTACCCTGGTGTGTATGCAGATGTTTCTTTAAAAAAATAAATTCTGACTCCAGTCCATGTGAAGATCTGCTTTCTAGCAGATGCTCACTCCCTGCCCCCAACAAGGAACTGCTGCTGTTTACACTGACAGTACTAAACATCTGTTTGGCAGGTGTGCATGAAATTTCAGTTCAATTTGCAGCATTGCATAAGCATCCCAAATAATTTTACTACATGTAGTACCCTTTTACAATAACATTCCACAAGGTGATCCAACCTATGAGCCAAATAATAATAATAAACTTTATTTATATCCCGCCCTTCTCCCCGAAGGGACCCAAAGCTATCCCCTTTCCCTGCCTGTTTGACATTTAATAGTTAGTCTCTCTCTCTCTCTCTCTCTCTCTCTCTCTCTCTCTCTCTCTCTCTCTCACTCACACACACACACACACACACACACACACACACACACACACAGATTACCACATCCTGGCCTCCAGAGAAATTATTTTCAGTACTGCTCAGGACCAAGGAAGCATCTTTATTTTATTTATTTATTACATTTTTATACCGCCCTTCCTCCAAAGAGTTCAGGGCGGTGTACACGGCTGCTCCCCTCCTTTTTCCATTCATCTCATCTCATTCATTTCATCTCATTCCTTTTTCCTTAACAGGAAACCTCAGAGGGCCAATGTGCTGTCATGGTTAGCATGCTGGATCAAGACTTGAGTGTCAGGTTTAAATACACTTGGGCTGTCTCTCAGTCTCACAGGATTGTTGTGAGGATAAAAGGGAGGTCCATGTCTGCCATTCGGAGCTCCTTGGAGGAAAAATGTGATCCATAATCCCAAATGTTCAAAGACATGTACTTTTTCAAAGTATTTGCTAGCCCTGCTTATGTTATGAGTTTCTCATTATTGTGTTAGTTTTCAGGAACAAATGATCAAAGCTCACTTTGAACAAGGCAAGATGCTCAGTGTGAGCCTTCCTGTGTTGGGTTCTCTCCTCTCTTCCTGTTTAAGTGGACTCTTGCAAACTGTGCATGATGCTACCCTGTTAGTTGTCATGGAATAGCCATTGAATACATGCTAAATATATGTGCCCAATAAATTTTAAATGGTAGTATCTTTTGCAAACGTTGAGATTCATGTCCAACTGGCTGAGTTCCCAAGCACCCCCTATAACACACCCAAAGAGCCTACAAGGCCATTTATTGGTAATCTTTTATCTTTGTTCATTGCAAATTCCACCACCTCTTCTGTCCTCTTCCTCATTTACTATGCACAAGCAATTTCCCATTTGCACTTTTGCTACCAAATTCTAGTGCCAGATGGCTCCGGAAAAAAGTGTTTTCACCCTTACTTGAAGCAGCTGCAGTTGTCAACAAAAACACAAGGTGTCCTTGCATTGAACATAAAGCTGGGACCCAACTATTAAGGTGTAATGCTGGGAGGAGCTAGATCACTAATGTGAGAAACCATGAAAACAGCACATCCGTCCACTCAGTGCTTCTAAGCAAAGACCCTTCAGTAGAGACTGTTTTGCATTTCCCCCCGGACTCCCCCCATCCTATAATTGGTGTATAGAAATCTCCTGCAAATCTAATTCTGTCTCCACCTGACTCTGCTTCCCAGCCATGAAGTTCCTTTGTGCCGTTAAACTCAATTACACGTACGTATTTGATACTGTGGAAACAGATGTTCAGGCAGAATACCCATTTATTTCTCTTTCTAGACACAGATACCCAGTGCCCCAAAGGTTATTTCCAGATGATAAGTCTTCTTTTAAAGTCCTTAGCATTTTGCTTAGGTTTGGCCCTTCTTGCCTCTTGTCCCCATAACCGTGTTTCATGATTCTAACATATAGATGAAGTGTTGCAGTTGTTCAACTGTTATTTTGTCAATGCCTATGTTGTTGTTGTCGTTGTTATCTGGTGTAGCAGAGTAGCCAGTTGCCCAATTCTACCCCCCATCATTGGTGCCAATTTAGCCACGCTGGCAGAATGTGCGCTGCATCCAATGGGGGGGAAAGACAATCAGGCAGCCAGTAAGAGGTAAGTAAAAACGTTTTTTCCACCCAAAAATATGATTTTGACTTATCCCCAGTAGGTCAATTGCCTGTGGGTTGCCTTGGACTTGGGCCAGCCATTTTGCTGGCATAAGTCTAAAAAAGGGGGCAGGGCAGCTTGGGAAAGAGGAAAGATCTGTAGCACACTAGTGCCATCAAGTTCCACCTTTTCCTCTCCATTCCCTGCCATACCCAATTCTTCCCAAAATTCCCACTGCCCCCCTTCCCACGACATGTTTCCACAACAAACTTACCAGCACTGACAGAGGCCTCTGGAGCCTCTACTGCGCACATTGCGCTGCTGCCTGTTCGCGACAATGGCCAAGAAGCACATGACACCAGCATAGCTTTCATGCCATGGTGAAGACCTTGTGCTGCCAGAATGCTCATTCTGGTAGTGCAAGGCTTCAATAGGACTGACCCCAAGAGACTCAACTGTGAATTAGAACCTCCTCAGTTTGAAGCTTGCCTGTGCCATGAGTTGACTAGGTGACCTTGGTCAAGCCACTGCTTCTTGGCCTCAACTCCCCAGCCACAATATGGGGATAACAACATTTTCTGGTCTTGCAGGAGTGTTGTAAGGACTCCATCAAGATAACACATGTGAACTGCTTTAAACATTCAGAAAACACAATAAAAATGCAAAATACTGTTATTTTAACTTCCACTAACTAGGTGCAAATGGCATTATGAAGATCTGTGTTTACATGGGATATGAAAAATAGATGTGACCTTGGGACGTCTCCCTCATGGGATTGTGAAGAAACTGAAGTTGTGTAAAGCAGTGGTTCTCAAACCTTTTAGCACCGGGACCCACTTTTTAGAATGACAATTTGTTGGAAATGATGTCATTAGTCTGGTAGTGATGTCATGGCCAGAAGTAACATCATCAAGCAGGAAAATTTTTAACACCTCCCATACAACAAAATCTAATCTGATTAATTAAGTAAATTTAAAAGTTTACAATTAAGTTTAAAAATTTATTTAAAATAAAGAATAACTCTCCCAAGCAGTTGCTGATCTGTTTTAAAAATATATTTAAAATAAAATACACAATGAAATGAAATGAAATGAATGGGGATCCACCTGAAATTGGCTCACGACCCACCTAGTGGGTGCTGAAACACTGGTGTAAAGCATTCCTCTGTGTCACAATCAGAAATTATAAAAGGATAGTGAGATTCTGTGGTGAACGGGGGATATGCATTTTTTGAAATTACAGAAAACAGTAGTGACAATAAGGGCTGGGCCCATGGCCAGAAAACTGGCTGTTAGGAAGATAGGAGGCTGCCTTATGAAGCTGAGTCAGGCCATTGGTTCATCTAATTTATATGGGCAAGAGTGACTGGCAGTGGCTTTCTAGGATTTCATACAGGAATTTTGCCCTGTCCTGCACTGCCTTACTGAGAGATGCTGCCAGGGATTGAACTAGAGACCTTCTGCTTCCAAAGCAGGTGGTCATCTGGCTAGTCTACAGATATATGCAGGGAACATCCCAGGGAAGAGTTTGTACTTTGTTCAATGAGGTGCTAACATTAGTACTGAGAAATGTGGAAGTAAATTGCTGGATCATATTCAGTGTGGCTTGCAAAAGCCATTCATACTGATAAATTGCTCTGTACAAATCACATAGAAACCGACTACTCCTGACAAAGCAAATTTCCACAGGCAGGACATTTCATCTTTTATTTTTACATAGGACAGCAAGATGTAATGCACATGTATGAAATCTGTTCCAATCAGCTGCAAAGCAAATCAGCACTTTTTCCGAGGACAGCCACGCACGTGTGCGTTCCAGACATGATTGCCATTTTATTTTGCTCCACTCACCCGTGCACCCACAGGCAGAAAAGATGTCTTTTGAAAGCACAACTCTTCTTCAAACTTCTCAATTCATCATGCCTTTGGACAACTATGCTTACGGAAAAGAAGGAGGCTGTGATTTCACTGGCCTTGTTTTGTGAAATCCAGTTTCTGACATGTAGCCTCTCTAGGGTGGGCACAGAGACACTGCTATCTTAATGACCAAATCTTAAAAATTTGACAGGGTGTGAGGCCTAGAAAACTGCTTTCAGAACAGAAGTGAGAAACTTGAGCGCAATCATAGCGCTATTGTACTTCAGGTTTCTGTACAAAGATAACACAGGCCTACAAAATTGAGGGTCGGAAAAGTTTTTCCCAAACTTTATGGTGGTTTAATATGAATTTGGGGTGCTGATTCCAAAAAGGCATCCGTTTTGCCCTATCACATCTAGTTTTGGAGATATAGTATAGCCTCATTAGTGAATGGTTCAAGCAGCTTCCTCATGAGGAAGCCATGGTGTAGGCTTCCTCATGAGGAAGCTGCTTGAACCATTCACTAAAGAGGCTATGCCGTGTTTCCAAAACTAGACGTGAGGGCATTCTGAACTAGAGAGGGCAAAACGGATGCCATTTTTGGAATCAGCATCCCAAATATACCCAGGAATTGGTGTAACATTTAAGGAAGCAAATGTGTGTTGGCCTGTGTGTTGGCCTGTGTAATCTGTTTCTGGGCAGGGAAAGAGTGGGGAGTGGATTAAGCAATGTCTGCATTGCAACTTCATGTGTGAAGTCAGCCCCACACACTGGAATTGCTGAGAGTTTGTGCCACTGAAACTGGCCCGCAAAGCTCATTCCACTCTTTCTTTTCATAGGTGTTGTTACAGGAGGGAGGGTTTGTGCCATGTTTTGCCTTAAGGCAGCAGGGTTTTTCTGGGCAAAGGAATGGTGGCTACTTGGCAACCCATGAAAGAGTTGGGTATTATAAGTTGTCAGTGTACTATTAGAAGGGGGAAAAATGGGGTTATAATGGCAACAATTGACACCAAGCTAAATTTATTTGTGTGTGACACAGCATGCTGCCAGGGAAAGAAAAAATAGATGATATTCTCACCCTGTCTTGACTTTTCTCCATTTTGTGGCCATTCGGTTTTGGAGAGGGACACAAGAGGTTTCGGCATTGAGCTGAGAGCTAAATTATGCAGCTGCCGGGCCCTCCAGAATAGGATACTTGGTTTAGATTTTTCACAATGCTATTGAAGTGCTTATTTTCCTCCTGAAGAGACACAAACAGATGCAAACTTCTGTAAACACTTTAGAAATGAATTCAGTGAGTTTGGCCTCTCAGCAGTGCTCAATAGCTGACAGAAAAATGTCTAATTAGTGCAAGTGGAAATAATAGGGCCACTTGGATTCCTTCCATCCTCCTCCAAGTCTACTTTTCCTAGGAACTCAAAGACTCTTTTGTTTGGTAGGTCACCCTCTCTCATGCTTTTGTGTTTCAATCTCTTAAGGGAAGAAGTAGCAGCAGCAGAGAGAAAAAATGCATTAGGCAATAGCTTGGTACTTAAATATACAGAGAGTTTGAGAACACTGAGAAGGATTTGTAGTTGGCAGTGTCAGTTTACAGGTGCTTAAAGACAGGGATTCCTCCATTGTCAAGAGGCACATGTGTGCAGAGAACAGGAATCCCTTTCAAGTGCCATCTTTTCCAAAAAGAGCCCTCCAAAAAACAAAAAAGAGCCAGCTTTTGAAGCATGAGTAAACCAAAGGATGCTGTGTTTGCAACTGATATCCTGATTTTGGGGGATAGACATATATCCTAAATTCCTAGCCAATTTGTATGGCTACTTAAGTTTCTGCAGGAGGCATACTAAGCTATACTAAGCTGGTTTGGAACAAGCCAGTGTTCCAGCAGGCTAACACTGGTACTGTTTATGTTGGAGCACTAGAATGTTTTCACTTACGTTTTGATCCATCCATGTGATTTTCTTTACCTGGATGAAATCTGATCTGTAGCTCAGTGTTCATGCATGTGATCTGTATGTATAATGTCCTACATATTTCAGTTCAAAGGACTTAAATTTCTAAACAGTATAGACAATATTGGACCAGATAGGCTATTCATCTGAGTAGATATAAGCAGCTTCTAATGCATCTTTATCACCAGATTCTGTCATCAGCTGCCAAGTAATACAACATGCTCCTACCCACAAAAATACTGCCATGTTAATGTAATGCATCAGATAAATGTCTTTGGTGTGTCTCTTGTGTGGTCCACCACCTGCTTATCCAAGGTGGATGACAAGCGATTAGTTGCCAGAAGTTCAATTTCATATCTAATTGGCTTATTTCATGGCCAGAAGTACATACAGTTCCTTTGGACAATGGCTGAAGTGTGTAAGACAGGCTTCCCTAGGGACTTTCTAGGCAGGTGCCAAGCCCAACCTCTCAATTCATGTTCTGGTTGACCAGAAGACAAAATGCAAATCCACTCCACATCACCAGGTGTGTGCCCAATGCTTTTGTGTCAGTTGTCAGCTATAAGAGAATGGCTACAGCTCAGTTGTAGAACATATGCTCTGCATTTAGAAGGTCTTGGGATCAATCTTGGCATCTCAAGGCAAAGACCCCTATCTGAACCCTAGAGAGCCGGTCAGGGTAGAAAAAACTAAGATGTATGAACCCATGGTTTGTTTGAGTCAGTATATGGTCACTTGATATTTATCTGTATGTGCTCATGGGAACTTATTCTGTGATTCAGGCCAGATAATATAGAATTAAGGACATGTACAAGAGAAATGTACAACAACCCATGTGCAAAATCAAATCTAGACCCATCCCCAAATAGAACTGATTTCCTGCTGTATATACAGGTCATGCCTCCTTATCCACTGGGGTTCTGTTCCAGAGCCCCCCAGTGGATTAAAAAAATTCAGTGGATACCAAATCAGTGGAAAAATAGCTTTAAAGACCCACTTCCATGTTTCTTGCTCCTCCATCGTCACCCCAGAATGCATTGGTACTGATGTTATACTGTATGCAGCCACTATGAATAATGGAATCTAATGGAATAAAAGTGATAGGAAAGGGGATTTTGGAGCTTTATTCCCTTGTTGCAAGGCATTTAAAGGTGGATCCCAGCATCAGTGGTGAGTCAAATCAGTGGATGCCAAATCAGTGAATACCAAAGTCCCACCTGCACTTGCTAAAAACAGAAGCCATGTATAAAGTTGATGGGTGAGTAGTAGCTATTACAGGGTGAAGCAGATATTCTTTTGATTCTTCAGCTAAGAGTCTGAAGCTGCATGGTTCTGTGTGTCCCACCTCACTTGTATTAGCCTCCAGAATGTAATCCTAAAATGTTCTCATGATTGTTTGGTCAACTTCTTGCTGATGATGAGAAATGTTGCCGATCTAAGGACCAATCCACACATTATGTGGCAAGAGTAGATGCATAACTACAAATGTTTTTAAATGTTTTATTTTTTATACATATTTATATATTTTATGTTTTTACATGACTTCTTTTGTAAGCCACCTTGAGTGCCCTATACTGGGACAGAAAGGCGGGATATAAATTATATAAATGAATGAATGAATAAAATCATGTAGTGTGCATAAGTATCATGTGTATACATGCAAATACGGATCCTGCTGTACATGGAAATGCAGGTCCTGTTGCACGTGGAAGCAAATTCAGAGAAAATCAGCTGTGATATGAATATATATGCATCTAAGCTCATGCTCTGGAACCAACACATTGTGCAGAGCTTATCTTTGATGTGCCAGTGGTTGCAGTGGAAAATATGACAATATGCAAAACAGAGATATATACATGTATGATTTTTATTTAATTTATTTTATTTAGCTGAGTTTTATTTAATTGGGTGACAACTCTAATGGTTTTTGTTGGAATGAATGTTTTCTATATGAAATGAACATTTTCTGTAGTAACCGAAGTGTATAAAATGTTTGGGCTTGGGCCAGGAACCTTCTTTTTAAAGTGCCACGTACACAGATGGAGTTAGAAACAATGCAGTTCTCGATTCATATGGAATTTCTCAGGTCAGAGGAGAGAAGAAAGTAGACACTTACCTATCCCATTCCCCCAAGGTACAAGTAGGGCATTTAGACAGATGTTGTGACTTCTAGGGATTTTTAGATACCCAGGAAGGCTCAGTATTTTCACAGAGTTAACCTGCTGGCCTTTCTTCTCTCCTAACAGCATGTTCCTTCATAAGCTCTGCTGATTTTCCATGACAGTGAGAGGGATCAGCCACTGAGGGGAGTGCCAGGGGAGTTAATGCCACTATAAAACCCATTAAAGGCAACCTGCAAAGAGAAAACATTGGTCTATGGACCTAGTTTGCTTCCTTATGATGTACAAAGGAGTGTTTGATCTGGTAGTCTTACTGTTACATTCATGCAACTTGTTGATGCTCAGAGCTTGATTGACACCAGTGAAGTCTGCATCTCCTGTGGGAATTAGAAAGAAAGGCTAATAACTCTCTCACCTCCCATTTAAACTGAAACCTATTCTAAATGTTGATAATTTTTGAAAACAGGCTTGCTTCTCAGGAGCACCTTTAAGCTGGTAGACTCACCTTGCTCTTTCTTATTACCACTGAGAAGATTAAAAATAGATACAAATACATTTATATGGAACAGTCAGGTATAGAGGATCATGTTGGTTTTGAACGGGGGAGGGGCAGTTTCAAATCCCTTCTTAGACATGAAACTCACGGGGTGATTAATGTCTCTTCCCATACAGGGTTGTTGCAAAAATGCAATGGGGGAAAGCCTGAGCTTTATTTATTTATTTATTACATTTTTATCTCATCTCAACCTTGCCCTGAGTTCCTTGGTGGAAGGTTGAGATGAGATAAAAATGTAATAAATAAATAATCCACTTTAGTGGCGTAGCTGGGGGGGGAGCAGCCAGTCCAGCAAGGAGGCTCAGTGGGGCAGGCAAGCGGCCCCTCCCTTCGGAGCCATTCTGGGCGGGGGGAGAAAAACGGAGCTGTATGGCTGTTTTTCTCCCCCTGCCGGGAATGGCTCCGAAGAGAGGGGCCACTTGCCCACCCCACTGAGGCCCCCCCAGCTATGCCACCGATCCACTTCCACCTTTTAAGGTTTGGAGCCTAACCCTGTTGAACTGGAAGCAAATTCTGTGCAAGAAGGATTTCCTTCTTGAGTGTCATCCTGATCTAACGATTTCTTGCCACGGGGAACAGGATTGGGCTGTAAACTCAGCAAGCCTTGCTTCTCAGAAGATATGCATATGATTGCATTATCAGTCTTATAATCTCTTTTTAGCCATAGAACATGGGAAAAATAGCCTCTGTGCATACGCAGAGATTTTCTTTCACCACGCATTAAGGCCAGAACTAACTAAGAATGAAGAACCGGATTTGCCAACAGCATTTTTCAGCAGAGACGTGAGCCTTCGGACCTCTCTTTTACAAACTGAACATTAATGGGGAAAGGAGGTTATAAGAAAATGTTCCTCTTTGAACAGCATGGTAAAGCACCAAGAATAATATATTGACCTAGGGACTCACTATCCCATTGTTCCTCACTATCCCATTCTTGATGTTTTTTTTTTCAGGTTTATTTGAAAGTCTCCATTACTGTCAGGGACTGCGTGACAGCAGCTGCTATTGTGTTCCTGATTGACCGTTTCTTATATTGGGTTGATGGCTCCAACCAGCTCCTCCAGATCGCCAAAAGGCTGCATAAGCTTCAACCTACAACACCAATTGCTCCTCAGCTGGTGATTCGGCAAGCTCGTGTCTCAGTAAATTCAGGTAATGAAATCCTTGTCACAGGCCATCTCTCCCCCCCTCCCCGTTTTCTCAGCTCAGTTTCAATTAAGAGCTACTTGACTTTCAAGAGGATACTTTGTCCCATTCTGGAGATGACATTCCTATGATCCCAGGGCCATCTTTTTAAACTGACACCCTGCCCCTGCTCTCCCCATGCCCTTCCCCCTCCACACCCGCCCACCTCTTCTTGCCTGCACAAAGTGCCTGGCTTAAAGGGTTCCAGAGGAAAAAGCAGGAGAGAAAATTGTGAAAGGGTGTGGAAAATACTAATTGGTGCTTTTGTCTCCGAACAAATCTGCCCTGCTGTTTCAAACAGGGGTATGTGAATTGTTGTACTTCTGAAGCTAGAGCCTCTAAAAAGTAGATTACAGTCCCAGTTTTGTCCATGCTCTGTCCTAGCCCCATTAAGGAAAAAAAAATACTGACCACAGCCACAAAAAATGCAACTGACAAACTTACTCATGTTCACCGAGTTGTCTTTTTCTTTTTGTTACTGCACAAAAACTGTGGATGCCGGCAGTTTGGTTTTTAAAGTATTTTTGTGGTTATTACAGGAATGAATAAACTAAACTGATGTTAAACATAGCATTTTTTTTTTTTGTTTGGCTTGCACAAGCTACAAGTGAAATTACCATATGCTTCTAAGAACTACATCTCAGGCACAATAAATAACTCTAATAGTTTTCTAAGCCCCAAGGCAGCTCTGGTCATCTGGATCATTGTGCCAGGAGGTATGGAAAATTTGTACTGCACACCAGTACAGAAATGTAGTGGTTACACGGTAAAATTGTTGTTTATATCATCCAGTGTATGATCGGTTTTCATGAGGAAACATCACCATGAGTTGACATTGCCCGCTAATTCTCTGATCATTTGCTTCTATACATTTTATTTCATGTGGTGAACTTGCAAAACAATGGTGGCAAAAGCAAGCCCTTGTCAATTGTGATCCTAACCCATGTGCCACCGAGGACCAGGAGTGCAGAATGTCTGTCCCTCATGCAGTACTGCCGTCTTGGGGCGTCCCTCACTTACCGGTCGCATCCGGAGCCTTGTGCGATGCCCCCCAGCCCTTCAAAAGCCTTCTGACAAAACTGGACATTTAAAGGCCCTAAGAAGCCTTTCAGAGAGCTAGAGGATGCCGTGTGAGGCCTACCTAGAAGGGCTCCAGAAGATGGACGGTGGTGGCGCAGTGTGGGGGCATGGGCAGAAGTGCCGCCCCCACAGGCATGGCTTCCTGGTGCATTTGTCCCCTGACCTCTCCAGGTACACCAATGCCCCTTGCTATATTATGATCTCACCAAGTGGTGACACATTTACAAAGGTGAATAAGCATGGAATGTCAAGGATACATTGCATTATGAGATGTCATTTGCTTCTAAAAACTACTTTGTGGGACTACATACATACCCTTTACGGCTCGGGTCCGGGACCGCCTCCTTCCCTACAATCCTGCATAATTTTGTATGTCTCAATCATGTCCCCCCTCAGGCGTCTCTTTTCTAGGCTGAAGAGGCCCAAACGCCGTAGCCTTTCCTCATAAGGAAGGTGCCCCAGCCCCGTAATCATCTTAGTCGCTCTCTTTTGCACCTTTTCCATTTCCACTATGTCTTTTTTGAGATGCGGCGACCAGAACTGGACACAATACTCCAGGTGTGGCCTTACCATAGATTTGTACAACGGCATTATAATACTAGCCGTTTTGTTCTCAGTACCCTTCCTAATGATCCCAAGCATAGAATTGGCCTTCTTCACTGCCGCCGCACATTGGGTCGACACTTTCATCGACCTGTCCACCACCACCCCAAGATCTCTCTCCTGATCTGTCACAGACAGCTCAGAACCCATCAGCCTATATCTAAAGTTTTGATTTTTTGCCCCAATGTGCATGACTTTACACTTACTGACATTGAAGCGCATCTGCCATTTTGCTGCCCATTCTGCCAGTCTGGAGAGATCCTTCTGGAGCTCCTCACAATCACTTCTGCTCTTCACCACTCGGAATATGTGAAAATCCACCACTTTTTATATGAAAATCCACGGGGTTTGTTTGTTTTTAGATTTTTTAATTATTGTAAATTGTTTTTAATTGTTTTTCATGTTGCACTTTTAAATTGTAAGCTGCCTTGTGTGCCCGTTGGGCAAAAAGGCAGGGTATAAATTAATAAAATAATAATAATAATAATAATAGAACACAAAATTATAGCTTTTAACAGGGTTCTTAAAATGACTTTAGTTGTGTAATTGTCATTGAGAGGATTGGAATGTATCCCCACATACTTCCAATCCTTCTCAGGAAATGGTAGTTTTGGGGTGCAACCCTATTCACACTTACCTGAGAATAAACCCCATTGAAGTCAGCGAGGCTTACTTCTGTATCCACCTGCATAGGATTAGACTGTTAGTGTCTGAATCCACTTGTGGCAGGACCAGGCTATGATCTTTTCTGCCAGTCAAACAGAAAACAGCCACTGGAGAATCAGAGTGAACACTCAGGTGCAAAGCCATGCTGGGTGCCCTAATGCTACATGCGGGTGACATTCTGTGACATGGCCTAAGAATGTGGAGAGGAAAAGAAAGAGAGTAAGAGAATGAGCTAAGCTGAAGACAGCTGTAGCTTTGATGACAGTATCACTGAATGTTGCTGGAGAGGTTCCTGTGGTGGTATGGGAATGTTGACTGGCTCCCTAAAGACTTGGAGATGAAGATAATATTTCTGTGGTTCTGGCAAATCCTTGGCCAACAGTTCCTGTGTTCACTCCTAAGGCCTTTTTGCTGGGTCTTCCTATGAAAATGATTTGGTCTTTTATAGGAACTGAAATGGGAGAGGGGACTGCCCGTTATTTTGTGAGACTTTTACTATAAGAACTGGGTATCAGTCCTACCTTCCCATCTCAAGTGTGCAATAAACACCTCCTTGAGACAGATGCAAAGAATTGACCAGGGGCTCTAGCAGGTAACTTTCTCTTTTACTGTACAAGCCACAAGCCAAGGTAATGTGGGCCCATTAAACAGACCTTTCCTTAGGTCCTACATGGTTAACTATGTCACTCCTGGGACTCAAGTAAAGCCATTAATTGCTAAGGGTGCACCAAACTGCCCAGGACCCACCTGTTTAAGTTTAGCTTACAATGCTGAATTAACTGTACAGACCGCTTTGTAGGGGCAGACCCCTTCATGGGGGCGGGCAGCGAAGGCCCCAAAGGGTACATTTAAAAACCCTTTGCTCCCAGCAGTGCTACAGTTGCTATTGTGCCATTGAGGCTCCCATTTCTGGGCCACTCCCCTTACAGGGCAATGGCCCTCTCCCAGTTTCCCTGGTGGGTCGTGACCCACCGGTTTGGGAACCATTAGTACAGATACATTATTTTATGCCTGATGCACTTTTTTTCTGTAAAGGAAGCTCTGTTAGGAATGAAGAGGCAGAAGAACTCCAATAGAAACCTTCGGTTCTGTGGAATATAGTTTACATCTCCCTTTTATTTAGAAATGTTTCTTTCTCTCCTGTTTCCAGGTAAACTACTGAAGGCTGAATATATCCTTAGCAGTCTTATTAATGACAATGGAGCAACAGGTATATATACATTAAGAATTCTACAGTTGTTTGAGTTACAATTGATGAAATGATGGTCTTATTTAGACTCTCAAACAGAGCTGTTTCCAACCTTTTACAGGCCGGGACTTCAAAGGCGGTGGATTGGAGGGTCCCTCTCCCCCTGCCCTCTCTTTTTCAGTTTGAGGGAAAATCCTGTTACAATCTGCTTTTCACCAAGTTTTGTTGCTTGTGACAGAATATAGATGATATTCCACAAATGAAATGTGACTTCAGACCCTACTACAATCTGAATATACATGACAGTTGACTTTATGTATAGAAGGATTTGATGTTTCCCTATGCAGACATTACAGTCTATGCATGTAAATCATTAAGGGTGCAATCCTGACCCGGGCTGATCCCATAAGGCACATTTGCACCTCCTCGGAAGTCAGCTAAGCTGGCATGCAGAGGTGTGCCGGCCTGTGGAGACTGGGAACAAGCCTCTGTGCCAACAGAGGCACCGAGCCTTGCATCACCCTGGCTGGGCCAATGCAAGGCTCTGAGTTAGGCAGGGAGGGGGTGGGGAGGAGGTGGGAGGGAGGTGTTCCTGGGCAGGGGGAGGGCAGGCGGTGGGCAGCCCCGGGGGCGGGCAGGTAGGAGGCAGGGCTGGGACCCCGCAGTTATGCAGATTCCAGCCCTTGTTCCTGGGGAGATTGGAACGGCTTGAAGCCACTCCACTCTCCTCGGACTTGCGCCACCTCAAGAGGCGTCCCTCCCGTCTCCTTCCTGCCTCCTCCCCCTCAAGAGGTGGCACAAGACTGAGGAGACCCATAGGGGCAAGGGCGCCTTGCCCAGAGGTAAGGGGAAAAGATTCCCCTTGCCTCTAACTGAGCCGCTTTAGGCCCCATCCTACGCTGAATACAGCGCAAACCTCTTGGCTTTCCTGTTCCAGCGCGGGATAGGATTGTGCCCTAGGGTGCAACCCTAACCAAATTTCCAGCACTGGCATAGCTGTGCCAATGGGGTATGTGCTGCATCCTGCAGTTGGAGGGCAGTCACAGAGGCCTCCTCAAAGTAAAGCAATGTTTATTCCTTACCTTGAAGTTGCATTGCCGTTACCTCGGTGCTGGAAAGTTTGTTAGGATTGCACCCTAAGAGTCCTACTGCTCTGGGGTGGATGACCTGATGTATAACTCAAAAGACATCATGTTTGGGTCATTGGCAGAAGATATCACCTGTAATAGAACTGGCTCTCTACCAGCTGAACCTGTCTGATTCATCAGTAAATAAAATCATCATTAGTGAGTATACATTTTGTGGATTATACTGAGCATGAATGTATCCTCTCTTCCCATGTGCCACGATCCTGATCCAAATCATGGCTATGCATCTATTTTTGGCTCAAAAAGAGAGTGTCAGACTTAAGCACACTTTTTACATTGCATTCTATTTTGGCCCTGAGTTTTGACTCATGAAAAATCTATTTTACATTCAATCGCTTTGAGAATTGATTTTAGGTCTCCAAAAGAAATACATGGCCTAATAAAACCAGAATATTGCTGTTATTTATAACCAGTGCACACCACTGAGCATTCATAGTGACTACATATCTATATCCTATCACTTTGATTGCCCCTAAAACCATGCTGCAGCCCAATCCTAATCTGCACAGGAATAGGCAGGCCAATTGGTTGGCAACCTTCAGTCTCGAAAGACTATGGTATAAGCACCCGGTATTCCCAGGCGGTCTCCCATCCAAGTACTAACCAGGCCTGACCCTGCTTAGCTTCCGAGATCAGACGAGATCGGGCATGTGCAGGGTGCCATATCCAGTGCAAGTTATAATCTTATTTCCCCTTACTGTGAGTAATGCCCCAGCCATCTCAGTGGGGCTACTCAAATCTATGCCAGTGAAATTGCTAGTACAGACTCAAGCAGCCCGGTGTAATGCTAGGTTGTTTGGGAGGGGGGTAAGGATTCAGCCTAAGTGCTGGATGCTGGTCCCACCCCCCTCTCGGGCCTAGTCCAACCACCGGTCTGCCCACCCCCACCCTCCTTTGCCCCAAAACACTCCTGTCCTGCCGTTTCCCACCCCTGCACTGGCCGTCCTCGGCCAGTGTGAACTCATTTCTGTCAGGGCTGGATTCAGCACAGGGAAGCCAGTGTGTATCCTTGCATCGGCCTCCCTGACTCCCATGGTGGTGTTAACATGCTTTAGAGTTGGCGCAAAGGACTTGCGCCAGCTTAACTGCAAGTCTGGATTGCGCTCCAACACCTATTCTAGGCCGATTAAATAAACCCAGCAACTTTTAACATAAGAACAGCCCTACTGGATCAGGCCATAGGCCCATCTAGTCCAGCTTCCTGTATCTCACAGCGGCCCACCAAATGCCCCAGGGAGCACACCAGATAAAAAGAGACCTGCAAGGCTTTCTGGGAATTGTAGTTAAGAACATAAGAACAGCCCCACTGGATCAGGCCACAGGCCCATCTAGTCCAGCTTCCTGTATCTCACAGCGGCCCACCAAATGCCCCAATGAGCACACCAGATAACAAGAGACCTCATCCTGGTGCCCTCCCTTGTCATCCTGGTGCCTCCCTTGACCTTGCCTTCTGCCTCTCCACCTTTAGGTAACTCTAAACTACGTTAAGCTTATCTTTCTTTTCACTTTGTTTTTCAGGTGTGTGGAAGTACGCTAAAGAAAGTGACAGGATCCTTGTTCAGTCTGTCTGTATACAGATCAGAGGACAGATTCTGCAAAAGCTGGGTAGAATTTCTTTTTGGTTTCATGCAGCAATTTCACATTCTGTGATTTCTAAGGTTTTGTAGCTCATTTTTCACATGTATGTTAAGCCATGATGTTAAGTCACTGATGAAGAATCTATTAGGAGCTTCTGCACAAGCACTGTGCATTGGGGGAAAAAAGGGGGGACCTGCTCATCACCACTGCCATGATCTTGTGCAACTGGTATTCAGTTCAGTGTGATTTGTGCAGGACTTGTTCTTGGGGGATTATTCTGGTCACATAGTATGTTTTATCCTCTAACATGTAATTTAATATTTATTTAATGTTCTTATTATTGATGGTTTTAATTGCTGCTGTTCACTGCTGATTGGGTTTTAATTATGGTGTTTTTATGTATTTTATAGTTGGGGTTTTGTTTTTTGTTTGTTTTTTTTTGTATTTTCTGTATTTATTTTGATTTGTGTTATGAGCCTCCTTGGGTGCCCTTCAGAAAGAGTGGAGGGATATAAATTTAGCAAATAAATAAAAATAATATGGAAAATGTCTCCACATGTGGCTTTACACCGAATGAGCGAATTCCCAGTACACTGAATTTGCTTGTGCATTCTGAGCATAATATTTTGTTAACATTGGAGCAAAATTGGAATGTTTTGGCAGTTACCCAGACACTAACTGCACAATTGGCTCGGTCATGTTGTGAGAATGGATGATGGCCGGATCCCAAAGGATCTCCTCTATGGAGAACTCGTGCAAGGAAAGCGCCCTACAGGTAGACCACAGCTGCGATACAAGGACATCTACAAGGGGGATCTGAAGGCCTTAGGAGTGGACCTCAACAGGTGGGAAACCCTGGCCTCTGAGCAGCCCGCTTTGAGGCAGGCTGTGCAGCATGGCCTTTCCCAGTTTGAAGAGACACTTGGCCAACAGTCTGAGGCTAAGAGGCAAAGAAGGAAGGCCCATAGCCAGGGAGACAGACCAGGGACAGACTGCACTTGCTCCCGGTGTGGAAGGGATTGTCACTCCCGGATTGGCCTTTTCAGCCACACTAGACGGTGTTCCAGAACCACCTTTCAGAGCGCGATACCATAGTCTCTCGAGACTGAAGGTTGCCAACTACTAAATGCACAATTATGCATCAGCCTAAATTTGCCATGAAAGCAAAGAAAAACTAACAAATATTTCCTATACCTAAGCTGGAAAATCATAATCCTAAAATTTCCCCTTCAGATCCATCAAACTGGAGATGTGTGTAAGAAATGTATAAAAATGTTAATCCTTCAAAATAACTGGTTAAAATGTTAATCATTTTTTCTCTTTAGGAATGTGGTATGAAGCAGCAGAGCTGATCTGGGCCTCAGTTTTGGGCTATTTCACACTTCCACAGCCAGACAAAAAGGTGATGAATGCACTTTGAAAATAAATATATCCTCCATTGGAAATAACAGGTGGTACCAGCCTGAAGAATTTATTTTGTACACTCTTTCCCAGATTTATTTCTATCCCCATAACCGGATTGAATCACAATAAGGAACAACGCAGCTTGTTACATACACTATAACTGAAAGTGGAGGACTAGAGACAGTTTGTGGTCCTTTTTCCCAAGCAGATTTACTTGCAAGGAAGTGCTGCCTCTACCATTTCAAGCAACAAACTGCAGCTCTTCCGAAACAATGGAGCAGCTGTCCCTTTTTGACCTGCTATGAACAGTGTACTAACAGCCTTACAGCCCAATCCTATAGTACAGCAGTTCCCAAACTGGTGGGTCACAACCCACCAGCCTGGAAAGCACTGGCCTATGCCCCTTTAGGGGGTGGAAGGGAGGGAAGTTAGTGACTCGGTTCCCAGGATCATGCTGCTGCCAGGACAGAAGGGGGTTTTTACTTACCAGCGGGTAGCGCCGGCCTCCAGAGTAGTATAGAGAGCCCAGCAGAGCCCTCAGCAGGGCTCCCCAAGCCTCCGATTCACTAAAAATTGCAACTGTAAACCACTTCCAGTTTTCAATTGCAAAACCGGAAGTTGTTTCCAATTGTGATTTTTAATGAATCAGAGGCCCTGTGGAGGGCTCCATGGAGCTCCCTTCACCCCTCAGAGGCTGGCGCTACCTGCTGATATGTAAACCCTCCCCCCTCCGGTCCTGGCAGCAGCGCGATCCTGGGAATCGAGTTGCTGCTGCATCCCCGTCCCTGCAAAGACTCAAGTGGTTCCCTACTCCCACGGAGGACTTTGGGAACCACTACTATAGTATAAAGGTTCCGGCTGCCCGCCATAGCTCTTTGCAACAGCAGAAGACACTTCTGCTCTTGCAAAATGGCTACAACAGCATGCGGAGAACTCGTCAGCAGTAATTTCAGGAGCACTGCTTCAAGAGGCAGCAGTGCTCTCTGTCCATCATTGGTCCTGTCTGCGGCTGCCAGAGCAGATTCAGCTGCAGAGGGAATAGGGAAGGGCTAAAGTGTGGAGGAGGAGGAATGGGGCAGGAAGCGTGAAGGAGAGGTGAATCTGGCAGCAGTGTCATATGTCGGATCCTATCCTCTGCTTTGGCAGTCTCCCTACGCCTTTCTTCTCAAATTCTGTCACTGGCACATGTCCAAGGAGACCCATTGCAGAGCTGGAGACTTATGAAGGGGTAAGGGGATTTATGTCGCCTTTCTCCTCCAAAACCACTTGACCCCCTCTCCCCCGCCAAAGACAGCACACTACTTTTTGGCACAGCTGCACCAGCGGGGGGGGGGGGGCAGAATTGGTCTCTTAGATTCTGTTTATGCTTTTGCACCTTAAGTATTTAGAGTAACCTAAAGTATAAATAATGGAAACAAACAACAAGATTATTTTTATCTGTCTCTCTCTTGCAGGGGATTGCTACATCATTGGGTATTCTGGCTGACATCTTTGTATCTATGAGTGAAAATGATTACAACCGTTTTAAAAACAACTCTCAGATTAACCTGGTAACTATTCTCACTTAGATACTTAGGTACTTAGATTAACTTGAATGAGGCTACAGGGGTGAGGAAGAGGGTGGATCAGGCCCGAGACGAGGGTCGGTTCAGCAGCAGTGGCATCTGCTGAATCCTAACACCCTTCCCAGGCCCAATCCACCTACAGAGATTCACTCAGACTTGCAACAGCTATATAGCTGGCGCAGGTCCAAGTAGACCCACTGGGTCAACAGGAGCCTTCCCCAATGCAAAAATTCTCCCTTGGGATATGGCGGACGCCCCATTGGTGCTGCTGCATCACCATGCATGGAGTTAGGTAGAATCGGGCTGTCAGTTACTCAGTCATTGTGGCAAACATTTACAAATGAAGCCGATTCCAAAAATGTCATTTAAAAAGCATTATTGATTGGTTTTTATAGATTGTTTGGGTTTGTATGGTCATGAAGGGTCAGAGTCATTAAAGCAGACTTGAAATAAAAATCTTGCTGTCTTGCAAAAACAGACCTGCCTAAATATTGCATTCTTCTTGCTGTCGCTACAGAATCTTCTGGAAGAGTTTGACCATCGGTTGCTATCAGCTGCTGAGGCCTGCAAGTTAGCAGCAGCCTTCAGTCAGTTCACACCGCTGTTTGTGCTCACAGCCGTGGTAAGGACCATATTCAGTGAATGTTCTCTCCAAGCGGAAAATTCTTTATTACTAACTACTGCTCCAATGCGCCGACAAATTATTCTGGCGTGAGGGAATTTAGGACTCAACCAAAGGCTGCTAATGATATTTATCTTTTGTTATAGTAAAATGAATTCATACAAAATGCATCTGGTAAACTAAGAGTGCTTTGTACAACTATGGTTATTAATTTCACAATATAGGGTTTTATATTGTTATCATTCCTTCCTATCCCTCTCCCATCCTGCCCAACACCAAAAAGATCAGTCCTCTCAGCAATTAATCCTCCAGAAGTAACATGCTATGCAAGGTTCTGTACTAGGCCTCTGAGAATGCAGCTGGCCAATGAAAAAGTCTAACATGAATGAAATAATTACTAGATATCTCATAATAAGCATGCAAATGTTGGTGTGTTCCATCAGTGTGTAATAAAGATATCCAACAACCCAATCCTATCCATTTCCCTGCCAAAACAGGATGCACTGCATGCTATGGTGGGGGGAGGGGAAGTTGAATCAGGAGGCTTGGGAGAGGTGAGGGAAAATATTTTCCCTTACTTCCCCATAAGCCACCTGAACACCAATGGATCTCCACAGATCTATGCTAGCCCTTTGGCTAGCCCCCTACATGACCCTTCCTACCTCCTACTTGCCCCATTCTGCCCACCCCACCAGCTTACCATCACTTCCCTCCAGAACCAGGTGCAGACCATTGTTGCCATTTCGGATGGTGGATCCAAAATGGCCACCTGCAAAATGGCAACTCTTTTTGATGCCGTAGGGCCTTTGTGTTGTTGTAACTAGGATTACAACATCACAACCAGCCCTATAGGATTTGTGCCGCAAGTCAAGCGTGCATGAACAAATATAAAAATAAGTAAATGAGAATTGGAAAAAGGTTAACTTTGGCTGCAGTTTGCTCTAGAGGGTTGTCATGGAGACTAATAGCCCTCTAATTATCTCTGCATTGTCTGCTTCTCCCAGCCCTGACCCTCTAGTGGCCTCGCAGATAAGGTGAGGGGATGATCTAAGTTTGATTTTTTGGCAGAAATTTCTTGCCTTATAGGCGCATGTCTATGGTAAATTATCATTATTCTATGAAGTATCTGAACTTTACTTTGGACACATGAATCTGAAATACCTTATCAATTTCAGCTGTATATGTCTTGCAGAATATCCGTGGAGTGTGTTTGCTGTCTTATAGCTACTCCCCTGCATGTCCTTCAGAAAAACAAAAGTTCTATTTGTCTGAAGCAAAGGAGTCTTTTGAAATTGGTCTCCTTAGTAAAAGGGATCAAAAGCCAGCCACCAGCAAACAGGAACTTCACAGTTTTGTAAAGGCCGCTTTCTGCCTTACAAAAGTTCACCAGCGACTCTATGGGGAGAGTGAAAGACTGAGTGGAGTGACCCAACTATGCCAGGAGGCCTTGGAAAAGTTGTACACTTATAGTCATTCCACTCATGCTGGAAAACAAGACAAAGATCTCCTTGCCCAGGAGATCATGTCCCTGGTCATGTCTGCTAAGGAGCAATTGCAGGTGCAGAGTTTCCCCAATTCAGATGCCAAGTCTTATGTTCCAGATAGCTTCAAAGTGGGTATCGAAAAGCAGATTGTGAATGGTGAATTAAACTTCAAGGAAGTCCTCAAAATGCATTCCCAGCATCATACAGCAGTCTGTGAAGTTTTTGAAAGTGCTTGTAGGAGCCACACAGTGAGACAAGAGGAAGGCAGAATGGGCACCTGTATAACAGCTCTGAAAACTGAAACCAGGAATATGGACACTGTGTGCACTACTGAAGAAAGATCACTCCATGGAAAAGACACTGCAAAGATCTCAGTTTCACAAAAGGTGAGGAAAGGTCATGAAAGTCTTAAAGGCCAAATCCGAAAGAAATTATCCCGTGTTCCTGCAGTGGATACCTCCCTTGATGAAGAGACAGAGAGTGAACCTTCAGAAAGGGATCAAAGCAATGGTGATGGCATGTCAAGCAGATCTCAAAGCAGGAGTGAAATTTTGAGTTCATTGAGATCTTGGAGCAAATGGTCCAAATCGAGTTCACTTCCTAGCTGGGAAGAGGTTGACTGGATTGAACTACCCCAAGAAAAGGAACAGAAAACAAAGGGCTCTACAGATAATGTGCAAGACCACACCGCAGCCTTGACTGAAGATGGTGGAGAAAGTGCCCAAGAGCACAATCTCTGTTTACTATCTTCCAAAACTCATAATCTGTCGAAGGCTCAAAATGGCTATATAGGTCCCGTTACACAGAACAATATAGCTGTAGCTAATAGACTAAC
The DNA here is from genome assembly GCF_035046505.1 of Tiliqua scincoides. Lineage (NCBI taxonomy): Eukaryota > Metazoa > Chordata > Lepidosauria > Squamata > Scincidae > Tiliqua > Tiliqua scincoides. Next base: position 25,985,048 of record NC_089826.1, read on the forward strand.
AGAATCATGCCCAAATGTCAAAGAGGAGCAACTGGAGGGAACAGAATGTGAAGAGGATTTTTTGAAACAATCACTCAAGGAACTCAGTAACACCAGCTGTAGGAACAGTAACCTTTTCAGTGATGGAATGAATCCCTCTTGTGAACAAGATCCATCTGGAATGAGTATACCCTCTTCAGATTCCAGAACCAAGGACAGCAACAAATATTGCAATGCCTTGTCTAGCCATAATCAAAGCCAACTTGGGAGAGGAAGTAGAGAAGATCCCAAAAGCTGCAACCAAGTTACAGAACCGATATCTAAAAATCATTGGCTGTTAGTTGACCCAGAAGGAGAAACTGTAGATGCTACTGAAGATACACCTGGGAGTCCACACCTCCCCAATCATAGTATGGCCCCTGCTTTGGTAAACAGCAAACAACCAGAACGTAGCTGTTATATACAGAATTGGATTAATGAATCAGTTGTTATGGTGACTGCAGGGGGCTCCTCTGAAGTGCCTGAAGTTGACCCCCAAGCAGTTACAGAAGATGACTGGGAGTTTGCTTCTGGTAGTGGAAGGAAGTCAGTTGAGAATGATCCTGATGTGGTTGTGATAAGGAATCAACAAGATCACAAGTCTGAGACTACAAATTCTCTATCTGGGAGGATCAAACAATTAGCCAATCAATCCAGTGACTGTGCTACCACTGAAGAAGATGAAGGTGATAAACTAAAGAACGTTTTTAACCGTAGTGGGAGCTCAAGCTCTTCTCTGAAATCATGGTACAACCAACACAGTTTTTCAAGTAGTTTCTCAGAATTGGGGAGTCCATTTTTGAACTCAAGTGGCAGCTCTTTCATATTTATGAGTCGATCCAAAGAACAATGCCTACAAGCTCGCATTCTGAGTGATGATGACTATGAGAGGCTTTTGGCAGGTGTAACACATAGTTGGCTAGTAGAGAGACTGAAGAATACGGGGCTCTTTAAGCCGAACCAACTCCAAAAAGCACACTGTGAGTAGATCTGACTAAAACGTGCCCTTATATAAATGCATCCCCTGGTCCCAGAAGTTTTCTTCCACCCTACCATTGTCAGGCCAACTGACAAACTTCGCGTGCTGAGATGTGTTAATGTACACACGAGCAGAAACTGTCATGTCTCTCCTGATGGGTAATACAGGAAATTCCCCATTTGCATGTTGCAACAGAAGCACAAAAGATGATGCATCAATCGCTCTGGCTTCTTTGCAGCATGTAAAAGCACTCTGAGAATGCAGTCTGAAGTGATGCAATCTCTTCTATTACCGCAGCCCTCTACCACCTGAGGGCCCAATCCTATCTAACTTTCCAGCATCAGTGCAGCCACAATGCAGCCCCGAGGTAAGGCCCCCCCCCCACTTCAGGTTGCAGTGCATGCCTCATTGGTATGGCTGCATCAGCACTGGAAGGTTGGCTAGGATCTGGCCCTAATTCGCATCCCTTTCCTACATGTATAGATCAGCCCCCCAGTTTTACTACCACCCTGCAAACTAGTTCCTGATCCTCAAGCACCAGATTGCCTTGGGCATTCTTTGCCTTGGGCATTCTTTGCCTTGGGCATTTTCCTTCCCCAGTTCATCTTTTCTTGTGATGCTATAATTAAAAAAAAACTACTTGCAAATTGCAAAGCAGACAAAGGGCTGAGATAGAACCTTTCTCCCTGCTGTGCTAGTTTTCTGTTTACAACAAGCTTTGAACATGGAAGAGCATCCAAAGCTGGAATCTTGCTTATGTCAGCCTTGCAACTGACAGAATGAGGTATCCCCTCTCAGGAGAGAGATTTTAGGATAAAATCAAAGAGCAGAAAATTGTTGGTTACATGGCATGGTCTGCACATGCAACATACATCTCCCTCTTCCAGTTGCAGCTCCTTGCTGCAGTAATGAATGCCACTTCTTATTGATCAGACTGTGAAACAAAATCCCACAACCCCATTACTCTTCTCTGGGAAAGGGCATTGATCCTAGCAAGAAAACCTAGTAACTCTGCCCTTTCATGCTTGGTTACTGGTACGGAACCACCTTGCTGAAGAAGTTGTCAATTCACTGATCTTCTTTTCCAGCTGCTCTTCTTTTGAAATTCTCTAAGAAATCTGGACTATGGACCGCCCAGGAAACAGCTGTATGTATTGGAGACTACTTGAATGTGGCTAAAAAAGGAAAACAAAGAAATGCTTTTTGGATACACTTCCTACACCAAGAAGAGACTCTGGGAAGGTATTGCTCACTAGTGTGAATTCACTAATGTGAATTTTTAATGTGAATTCACTAATGTGAATAATGAATTCACTAGTGTAAATTTTTGATCAATCTGGGAAGGCAAGGTAGGCTGAGTTTCTAGTATAGTCACTGGGTATTAATTATAGTTTTCCTATAGAATGGACTGCCTTGCATATTTTTGTATAAAGTAAAACATGAAACCACTAGGACAATGGTTCCAAAACTTTTTCAACTGGTGTCTCCCTTGACCTACTGGGCCATTAGACATGGCTCCTCATTAGGACTTCAATCCTAAACATTGTATAGTGCAGCAGGTTTTTTCACAAAGATTCCACGGCTCCCCTGGCTGGTTTCCATGGCTCCCCAGGGAGCCATTGCTCACAGTTTGGGAACCATTGTGCTAAGGATTATGGGGTTGAGTGCCACAAATATACAGATGATACTATGCTCACTGGCATAGATACTGGCATCACTAGGATTTGCGTCATCTGGTGCAGGAGGCCTGCACATCACCCCATGCAGTGGGCGGGGCAATGCCCCAGGTGGTGGGCATGGTAATGTACCATTGCCCCACCCCCACTGGTTTTTTGGCTGTACCTTTTGATGGAACACAGATATTTCAATGTGGTTTGTTTCATTGCATTCTGCATGAAATTACGCATTGATTGATTTATAACATGATAGTATTATTCCTCCAAACTCTGATTTTAGTGATTTTGAAAACTCGTAGAGTCACACACACACCCATGTCAACTTACTAACATCTTATTGCAGCAGTTCTCAAACTTTTAGCACTGGGACCCACTTTTTAGAATGACAATCTGTCCAGGACCCATTGGAAGTGATGTCATGGCCAGAAGTGACATCATCAAGCAAATTAAAATAAATAATTATAAATAATTAAATTAAAATAAAAGAAATAATTAAATAAGGGGGAGCCAGTCCTGTTCCACCAAGTGAATCTATTCTGAAGTAAGTCTTATTGTGGTCAATGGGGCTTATTCTCAGGAAAGTGTGGGTAGAATTGCAGCCTGTGAGCCCAATCCTATGCATGTCTACTCTGAAGTAAGTCCCATAGTGGTCAATGGGGCTTACTCTTAGGAAAGTGTGAGTAGAATTGCAGCCTGTGAGTTCAAGCCTATGCATGTCTACTCTGAAATAAGTCCCACAGTGGTCAATGGGGCTTACTCTCAGGAAAGTGTGGGTAGAATTGCAGCCTGTGAGCCCAATCCTATGCATGTCTACTCAGAAGTAAGTCCCATAGTGGTCAATGGAGCTTACTCTGTAGCCTGCCTGCAATAACCTCCCCTCCAAAAAGAATCAGTGAGATTTCCAGCCCTCCCCAGTGCCCAGTTTAAAGTTCTTCTATTTCAAGCATATCAAGATAGACCCTCCTAGCTTTGCAAGTGCAAAATAGAAAACATTCCCCTTACCAGTTGAAGCCTCTTTTCTTTGTCCTTCTTAGTGGGGGGGGGGGGGCTGCCTTCTGCAGCATTTGTTGTGCTCCAGTTCCATCGGATTGGGACCCTTCTGGTGGCCTCACATTCCCCTTTGCCTGGCCTAACCAAAAGGCAAGGCACGTCTGCCTACTTGAGAGTAAATGCAACCATGTAGCTGAGTTTGCTTTTCGTAGAGCTCAATAGACTGCAGGAGGGGGGGAGGGACTTCCTTCTCAGGTATTTTGGGGGCTGCATTCATTGGATCAGGACCATTCTGACGTCCTTGAAGTCCTCTCTGCCTGCCCTTTCCAGACTAAGGCAAGTTTGCCTACTCACGAGTAAACACGGCCATGTGGCTTCGTTTTGGGCTCAGACTTGCAGCTGGGAGGGGGGAGCTTCTCGGGTGTTTTGGGAGGCTGCATTCATTGGCTCGGGACCATTCTGGTGTCGTTGGATTCCTCTTAGCTTGCCCTTTCTGACGGACTATGGCAAGTATGCCAACTCGTGAGTAAACGCGCGATACGGCTCACTTTCACTTTCCATAGGGCTCCATGCATTTTTTCTTTCCATCTTTTTGGCCATAACTTTTGAATGAAAGGAGCTATTGCAATTCTGTTTTTTGCACTGCGTTCCACTGGACACTCCGCATCCAATAGTGTATGGCATGATGGGCTAGCTCCTGAAGCCACAAAGTTAGCATGTCCTCCCCCAGGGCGCGTCACACCCCCCCCCAGCACGTCACCCAGTGTGGCTGTTACATGAAAATCCCCTTTTTCCTTTTAAGTTGTGATTTTTATATCTGGTTATGTTATTATGGACTAAGATATCATACAGGCCAAGCAAACAAGCCCAATTTCCAAAAACCTGGTAGAAGTTTGCAAAACTCACGGTGATTACATCCCCTACTCCAGTCAAGGAATGTCTTCTGATTATGCAAAACAAGCATGCACCTCCGGAGGAAGAAGTCTATTGTTCTATTGTTGTAGCTTTATCACTCTTAAACTCCTTATGCAAACTGCCTCCCTCCCCCAGTCATGGCTTATACCCAGTCATCATGTTCTTGCATGCTCCACGTGTTCCATTGTGTGTACTGAGCATGCACATCTAGGACAGCTGTAGGATACTTCCGGGTCATTCTAGGTCAGCCATAACCCTTTAAGAGGAAGCTCCGGCCACATGGTCTCTCTCTCTGACTGCCCTCCCAAGGGAGTGGTCCTTCCTAGGACTCTCTCCCATCCAACTGCTCCCCGGGACAGGTAAATATATCTTGCGTCTAAACTCTCTCCCTTCCATCCTACCTATTTCTCCCCTTCTTCCCCCTTCTTTAGTTAGCAAACGGGCTTAGGCAGACCAGGGACCCCTAAAATCCTTCCCTACAACCTATCCTTTTCGGATTCCTTATCGGATACACCTAATACATAGCACATGCAGCCATCATAAAGCTAGGTACACTGTATCCAAGTACTAGGATTCAAGTAGACATATACTTACCATTTTCCATGTGTATTATGTTTACCTTTGTGTGTTTTTGCAATAAAAATATAATACTTTGATTGAAAGTTACCTTTCTCCCAGTCTCCTCTTTAAGCTAAACAAGGGATTTCTTTGCTTTATGCTGTCTTGCTATCCAGCCTATGGTCCTAAAGTTTCCAAAAGGGTAATATAATAACTCCCTTAAACATAACAGCCCTTTTTGGTAACATGGCCCACACCCTCCGCATCCCCCTAGCAACACCAGTGACTATGCTCTGTCTCTCCCATCTTTAACTAGGGAGGTAGTATAAGTTCTGAAGCATTGTCTAGAATTGGTTATGGGCTGGATGAGGAGAATCTGGAAAAGAATATACTCCAGAGCAGTGATTCTCAAACCTTTAGGACTGGGACCCACTTTTTAGAATGAGAATCTGATGGGACCCACCAGAAGCAACGTCATGACTGGAAGTGACATCATCAAGCAGGAAAATTTTTAACAATCCTACACTGCAATCCTGCCTACAATTAGCCAGAAATGTACCATTTGCTATGATTGTTAAAAGCATATATAGTAGTCTGTTAAAAGTACAGATCTGTAACATATCCCCGAATGCAGTCACATACTAATGGTAGCATCAAGTCTAAAATATTAAAAAATATATATTGAAAAGAATGGGGACTCACCTGAAATTGGCTCATGACCCACCTAGTGGGTCCCGAGTCCTGACCCACAGTTTGAGAAACACTGCTCTAGGGGTTGTAGTTTTTATTTAACATACCATTTACCAAGTTTTCCAAATGGAACAGAACATAACACTAACGATAACAGAATACAGTGACAAATAAATGCATGGATTTTTAAAACGGTTTTATATTATTTTGCCACTGTCACTGCTACAGCAGAAAAGCAGTTAATATATTTCCCAAATAAACAAACATGCAACCTTTTTGCTTGCATTTTTTGGACAGAAAGAGCAAAAATAGGGGATGAAATGGGGCTTACCTTTTCCCCCTTACTGCTGTCCCTGCCACCTGTTTTGCTGTGATAGAAGGCATCCCTCTTTGTGGCCAGTGGCTGCTGGGAACCTTTTTGTCTTACCTAAAAAATCCCAGGAATAATGTTCCATCACAATGTCACATAATTCCAAGGGGAAAATTCCACATAGTTGGAATTTGGAAAATGTTAGCCCCAGTTTCCCATCCACCCCGACACAAACACTCCTGGTCCAGAGTCCTGTTGAAGATGCTGCTCTTCCTGCTACTCAGTGCTCTCAGGATGTCGGCTGTTTGCAAGGTTGCAGAGCTGCAACATCAGCCTGTGTGCATCAGTGTGAACATGCTCTATGAAGATACAGTAACTGCTTTGCGACGTCACAAACGTCCTCAGAACATACTAGCAGCAGTGATGTGGCCTGGACCCTGAAGGACTCTTCTATTGTCAGCATTTCCTTCTCCTGCTTCCATATCAGCACAGCCAGAATTCCTATGGAATTATGCCATGGTGGAAATTGCCTTTATTAATTCAGCATTGGGTTTGGTGACCGACCTAAATCAGAATCAGTGCCTAGATCACTTTTATCTCCCTCACTTCTAGCTCCTGTGGTAAATTAAAACTTGTTGCTATTTCCATTCTTTGCAATGGTGTCCTTTTTAAGCTGCAAAATGTACGCTCCTGGCCTCTAGAGAAGCAAAGTAAGTGTATACCCTTAACACAGCATTTCTCAAACTGTGGGTCAGGACCCACTAAGTGGGCCATGAGCCAATTTCAGGTGGGTTCCCATTCATTTCAATATTTTATTTTTAATGTAGTAGACGATGCTACCATGATATGTGACAGCATTTGGGGAAATGTTACAGGCCTGTACTTTTAACAGGCTACTCTGTATATGCTTTTAACAATGACAGTCAATGGGACATACTCCTGGGTAAGTGTGGGTAGGATTGCAGCCTAGGATTGTTAAAAATTTTCCTGCTTGATGATGTCACTTCTGGTCATGACATCACTTCCAGTGGGTACTGAAAGATTCTCATTCTAAAAACTGGGTACCAGATGCAGTCACATATCACGGTGTAAGGCTCACTGCCTTAAAAGCAGCCTTGCTGTAAGAGATGAAGTCTATTTTGTTGTCTTAAGTTTTTACATATATAGTCTTTCAATATTATATTGTTGGGCTGAATACATGTTCATACTAGGAACAAGGACTACACTGGAATGTTATTCATGCAGTGGACGGTGACACTGATGATGTGATGGTTAATGGTAACAATCTATACAATTTTTTTTTACCTCTGCAGCTTGATATTTGATTCTTACGTGGAAGTTTATTTTTATATACTACAGCCATTAATCTAAACTAGACAGTGCATAAAATGCATTTTGTAGTCATCTACAAATGTCATAATCTAATCTTCTTCATACCTGACTTCCATGAACTCTGTTGTATATGAAGGAAAGTGGTGCTAAGGTCTTGTCAATTTTGCACCCCCCCCCCAAAATTTCTAGTAAATACATGATACATATTTGTGGTGTGTTCTCTGTTTTGCATAGGTATGTTGGCAAAGAGTATAAAAGTGAGAAGGGACTTATTCACCACTTCAGTGACGTTGAGCGGCAAATGACTGCCCAGTACTACGTGACGGAATTCAACAAAAGGCTATATGAGCAAAAAATCCCAACGCAAATCTTTTACATTCCATCAGTGATACTCTTGGTAAGTAGCAAACCAGAGGCCAAAAGGGATTCCACTGGTTTATGAGCAGGCACAAGATGAGAAACCGAGGGCACAATCCTGACTTGCAGTGGAGCAGGAAGGCCAGCAGGCCTGCGCTGCATCAATCGCAAGTTTGGAACCAGAATTGGTGCAACCCAAGGCAAGTGGAAAACTTTCCCCTTACCCCACGTCACGCTGCACTGGCCCCAATGGGTCTACTTAGATCTGAGCCACCTCAGGAGGTGATGCAAATTTGAGTAGAGTAGAGTAGAGTAGAGCACCAAAAGGCTGCTCCTCGCCGCTCAGGGTCAGAATCCAGCATAACTGCCGGATCCTGGCCCCGCCTTCAGCTCCCCATCCACCCCCAGGAATGCCCGCTGCCTACCCACCCACCCCCTGCCCCCAAACCCCTCTCTCCCACCTCCTCCCTGCCCTCCCCATGTCCCCCCTCCAGACCTCTGCATTGGCTGAGCTCAGCCAATGCAAACAGACCCCACCAGGCCTGAATCCGGCACAGGGAGGCCAACGCAACTCCTTGTGTTGGCCTCCCCGTCTCAGCGTTGGACTCCCGAGTCAGCGTAAATGTGCCTTATGGCACGTTTCCGACACCCCAGGGCCAGCACAACTGACTTGTGCCAGCCTAACCCAGGGGTTAGGAATGCATTGCACTGTTTGTTGGCAGCCTTCAGTCTCGAAAGACTATGGTATCGCGCTCTGAAAGGTGGTTCTGGAACAGCGTCTAGTGTGGCTGAAAAGGCCAATTCGGGAGTGACAATCCCTTCCACACTGGGAGCAAGTGCAGTCTGCCCCTGGTCTGTCTCCCTGGCTATGGGGTCTTCCTTCTTTGCCTCTTAGCCTCAGACTGTTGGCCAAGTGTCTCTTCAAACTGCGAAAGGGCATGCTGCACAGCCTGCCTCCAAGCGGGCCGCTCAGAGGTCAGGGTTTCCCACCTGTTGAGGTCCACTCCTAAGGCCTTCAGATCCCTCTTGCAGATGTCCTTGTACTGTCTTGAGAAATGCAGTAGGCACTAAAATACCATCCATATGATTCCTCTGCTAAGTGACATCCTCTCATGTTTTGGGGGGGGGGGAGTTGTCCTTCACCCCAGTGGCTGTTGCAGATGTCTCTTTTGCATCTTTTTAGATTGTGAACCCTTTGAGGACAGAAAACCATTTAAATATTTAAGGGCGCAATCCTAACCCCTTATGTCAGTGCTTTCCAGCACTGACATAAGGGCAGTGCAGCTCTGAGGTAAGGGAACAAACATTCCCTTACTTTGAGGAGGCCTCCGTGAGGGACACCCAACTGCAGGATGCAGCACACGCCCCATTGGCACTGCTGTGCCAGTGCTGGAAAGCACTGACATTAGGGGTTAGGATTGCGCCCTAACTGTGTTATCCACTTGGTGAACTACTTTTTGTTGAAAAGCAGTATATAAATATTTTAATAATAACCCTCTCTTGTTCCTCAGGTGCTAGAAGGCAAGACTATACAAGGCTGTATAAGTGTGGAGCCTTATATTCTGGGAGAGTTTGTGAAGTTATCCAATAACACCAAAGTAGTAAAATCAGAGTACAAAGCTACAGAATATGGACTTGCTTATGGCCATTTCTGCTATGAATTTTCCCAAGGCACAGATGTAGTGGTTGATTTGCAAGGTTTGTACTACAAGGCATATAATGGTGAAATGTTCTTTCTTTATAGGACTTTCTAGATTGTCTGTTGACCTGTCTTTGGCTCAGTAGTGTCATGATTGAGATTGAGATTGCTTTTGGTGACTACAGAATTGACTTGTCAGTTTCTTGTGAAGTGGGTATAACAAAAAGCACTTGCCAATCCCATCTTAAATTTAAACCATGTTCATTGTAGGCAAGCTGGTTTAACTCTAAGGCCCAAATCCTAACCCACTTTCCAGCACTGGCATCATTATGCCAACGGGACATGTGCTGCATCCTGCAGTTGGGGGGTGGGCAATCATGGAGGTCTCTTCAAAGTAAGGGAATATTTGTTCTCTTACCTCAGACCTGCATTGCTCTTATGACAGTGCTGGAAAGTGGGTTAGGATTGTGCCCTAAGTTGCGGTGATACTTTAAATGTATCATCTTTATTCAGAATTTCTTATTTACAGAAACTAGTTTCTGCAGGTGATTCTTGATGCAGAATTTGATTCAGAAAAGCCTGTTGCACAGGGGAGCAAAGAACACATCCAGCAGTGCCTACGTTTCTAAACCCCAAGTTGACGGAGGAGGCACTGTATATTCAAAGGCAGCAAGCATGCAGTCTTTTACTTCTGCAGTTCTCTGCTATCCTCTCAAAAGCTAAGTGCTCGGATATTTTCACAGGCATCACAGACATAATAATCTCAGTTCAATCATAGACACGGCAAAGCATATCCCTTGCTGAATGAACTTATGCTGGTCTGTGACTGTAATAAAGAAACTAAGCTGAATGAACAATTGCACTCAGAAGCAGCTGCTCCTCATGTAAGCCTCAGGCTTGATCCAGCAGCCAGAGCTGCCCACATATATATGAGAAGGAGGAAAAAGGTGGGTCTCCCAGTCACCTGTTCAAGAGGCAGAGCAAGGGTCTCGGTGTAGCCATTTCCCAGCTCCTTCTCTGCCACGAAATACCTTTTGGGATTCCAGTTTCACTCAGCACATGCATACATACCGTGTTGGATTGGGACCAGTTTGGACTGCCTCTTTGCATTTCTGCAAACAATTTGGTTTCACCCAGTCTTGCAACAAAGGAATTTGTTAGCCTGATAACGCATCCTAGTAGTTTGCAGTAACAGACAGTATCTGATCTGTAGTGCAAATTTGCAAACTAAATTCTAAATTTACTTCTGTTTATATTGAATGGAATAATTTATCTGCATTTGGTAGAGATGTTGTGTGTAGTTAGAAAAATAAAGACTACAACTTTTTTTTTTCCTTCTGTTTGACAGGTTGGGTGACTGGTAATGGAAAAGGCCTCATTTACCTAACTGACCCCCAGATTCATTCTGTCTCTCAGAAAGACATGTCTTACCTAACAAACTTTGGGAAGAAAGGGATCTACTATTTTTTCAACGATCAGCATGTAGAATGCAATGAAATCTGCCATCGTCTCTCATTAACAAGACCTTCCATAGAGAACCTAAAATGACTTTGGATAAAGCTACAGGCCTTTTCCCAAGAGGCACTTCTGTTGTTTTTGCATTTCCTGTATCTGCATGATATCCAACCAAACCACATTAGGAATGGTCTAATGTTTTACATTTTCATACCCTAAGAAATACCATCTTTCTCCATTTTTTTATTGTGGAAAAATTGCTATTGCCAAAAGGGTTCAAATACTGTGTTTTTTTAGTGGGAAAAAGTCATAAGAACATAAGAACATAAGAACAGCCCCACTGGATCAGGCCATAGGCCCATCTAGTCCAGCTTCCTGTATCTCACAGCGGCCCACCAAATGCCCCAGGGAGCACACCAGATAACAAGAGACCTCATCCTGGTGCCCTCCCCTACATCTGGCATTCTGACTTAACCCATTCCTAAAATCAGGAGGTTGCGCATACACATCATGGCTTTTACCCCATAATGGATTTTTCCTCCAGAAACTTGTCCAATCCCCTTTTAAAGGCGTCTAGGCTAGAAGCCAGCACCACATCCTGTGGCAAGGAGTTCCACAGACCGACCACGCGCTGAGTAAAGAAATATTTTCTTTTGTCTGTCCTAACCCGCCCAACACTCAATTTTAGTGGATGTCCCCTGGTTCTGGTATTATGTGAGAGTGTAAAGAGCATCTCCCTATCCACTCTGTCCATCCCCTGCATAATTTTGTATGTCTCAATCATGTCCCCCCTCAAGCGTCTCTTTTCTAGGCTGAAGAGGCCCACACGCCGTAGCCTTTCCTCATAAGGAAGGTGCCCCAGACCCGTAATCATCTTAGTCGCTCTCTTTTGCACCTTTTCCATTTCCAGAAGTCATTCTCATCGTTGGCAACCTTCAGTCTCGAAAGACTATGGTATCGCGCTCTGAAAGGTGGTTCTGGAACAGCGTCTAGTGTGGCTGAAAAGGCCAATTCGGGAGTGACAATCCCTTCCACACTGGGAGCAAGTGCAGTCTGTCCCTGGCCTGTCTCCCTGGCTATGGGCCTTCCTTCTTTGCCTCTTAGCCTCAGACTGTTGGCCAACTGTCTCTTCAAACTGGGAAAGGCCATGTTGCACAGCCTGCCTCCAAGCGGGCCGCTCAGAGGCCAGGGTTTCCCACTTGTTGAGGTCCACTCCTAAGGCCTTCAGATCCCTCTTGCAGATGTCCTTGTATTGCAGCTGTGGTCTACCCGTAGGGCGCTTTCCTTGCACGAGTTCTCCATAGAGGAGATCCTTTGGGATCCGGCCATCATCCATTCTCACGACATGACCGAGCCAACGCAGGCGTCTCTGTTTCAGTAGTGCATACATGCTAGGGATTCCAGCACGTTCCAGGACTGTGTTGTTTGGAACTTTGTCCTGCCAGGTGATGCCGAGAATACGTCGGAGGCAGCGCGTGTGGAAAGCATTCAGTTTCCTCTCCTTTTGTGAGTGAAGAGTCCATGACTCGCTGCAGTACAGAAGTGTACTCAGGACGCAAGCTCTGTAGACCTGGATCTTGGTATGTTCCGTCAGCTTCTTGTTGGACCAGACTCTCTTTGTGAGTCTGGAAAACGTGGTAGCTGCTTTACCGATGCGTTTGTTTAGCTCGATATCGAGAGAAAGAGTGTCGGAGATCGTTGAGCCAAGGTACACAAAGTCATGGACAACCTCCAGTTCATGTGCAGAGATTGTATTGCAGGGAGGTGAGTCCACATCCCGAACCATGACCTGTGTTTTCTTCAGGCTGATTGTCAGTCCAAAATCTTGGCAGGCCTTGCTAAAACGATCCATGAGCTGCTGGAGATCTTTGGCAGAGTGGGTAGTGACGGCTGCATCGTCGGCAAAGAGGAAGTCACGCAGACATTTCAGCTGGACTTTGGACTTTGCTCTCAGTCTGGAGAGGTTGAAGAGCTTTCCATCTGATCTGGAAAAAGTCATTCATACATTGATAATTCGGATATTAAAGGCTCTGTCTATTCACAAATGTAAGCCTGCAACAACCAAATCATTTAACCCATGTGTCTATATTAAAGAATTTGAATGGGAAATGGTTCTTTCTTCCCAAAGTGTATTATGTTAGCTAATATCCATTCATATAACACAGGGCACATTACAATCCAATGCTACTTCCAGATACTGTATCCAGTGCTGGTTAGAAGCAGGCTGAAGTTCTCCTCAGAGTACGGGACATTTGTCACCTTACTCTGGGTAAAGCGCAGCCTGCCCAATGGGGCTACTCGGATCTGCACCAGCTAAATCTCTGGCACGTCTGAGAAACGCTGTGTCGGGGGAAAGGCTTCAGAGGAGGAATAGGATACAGACATCCCTGCTGATCCCTCCCCCTCCTCGACCTGATCCACCTACTTTCTACTCTCCCCCACTCTGTTATGCACCAACCCCCCATCCCTCCTCCCCTGCACTGCATGGAGGAGCATCTACCTGCTCCGTTGGCTGCAGATCCGAATCTGGCACTGGTCAGATAGCGCAGGCCTTCTGGCCAGCTCAGTCTACTCAATAGATGCCACAGACATGCTTTATGGCACATTTGTGACACCCTGGGCTGACACAGCAGCTGCTGTGCAGGCTTAAGGTAAATTTAGGATTGTGCTGTACATTTGATAATTCCCCCATGTTTCAAAAGCAGCTTGCCACATGGAACAGAAAACTTGTTCAAGAAAAACAAAGACAAAACCCCTTCAATGTCAGGAATTAGGTGGACGGTCTTTTGGATCCCAGCTAGTAAATTTTGGGTTATCCTGTTCTGTAGTGCAAACTGCAGGGAGAGATGTCTCCACCTAAGCTTGATATAGCCTGGCCACTGATGAGGGTGAATGGGACTGGTGGGTTGTTGTCTGTTCTAAGTACCTTGAAAGCATGCTGCACCCGCCTGCCTTTTCCCTGAAAACCCCTCCAGATCAATGTGTGCGAGCATTCTCTTTATTACTGTTTGTGAGCACAAAATTTCAGCACAATCCTATGTGCGTCTACTCAGAAGTAAGTTCCAAGGTGTTCAGTGAGGCTTACTCCCAGGAAAGTGTTCACAGGATTTCAGCTTTGGGTGGGAACTGTGCCTCTATCCTATCCCATAGCAAAGCTTTCGTCGACCTTATTACTTGTGATGTCACTAAGGGCGCAATCCTAACCCACTATGTCAGTGCTTTCCAGCACTGACATAAGGGCAATGCAGCTCTGAGGTCAGGGAATAAACATTCCCTTACTTTGAGGAGACCTCCATGAGTGACGCCCAACTGCAAGATGAGGCACATGTCCCGTTGGCCTCAGTCAGTGGAAAGTACTGACATAAGAGGTTAGGCTTGCGCCCTTAATGAATTTAATTTAATTTAATGAATTTCTCTGGTTTGTAACAGAGGCTGAAATAGAGAGAATGTGTTTTGAAACAAATTTGCACTGGACTGTGTTGTTGGTTGGTTACCAAGATACTGCTCATTTTGAAAAGAAAGCAGAATGTTTTCAACTAGCAGGCCAGATATGCTGTCAAACTGTGGTTTGGTTTTGTTGCCAGTGAGCTCTCTCCGCCATCATCTCAACCACTTCTCCTTGTTTCTTTCTGTTTTCACAATGCTATTCTTCAATGCTGAGAAGGATACAGCGACATCAATCCCTTTGACCGTTGCCATTGCATGTGCTGCTTTTCTTGCTTGCACTCACAGCCATATGATATATTCAAGCCCCTCCTGTCTGACACTCGTCCCCTTTGAATGTTTTGTGGTATGTGTGCTGTCCACAGGCATCAGCAGTACTTGCCCTGGGTAAAAGCAGCTGTCACTTTTTCTTAGGAAGCAATCTTTTGTGTTTTTGGATCAAAGCTTGTAATTCATGGATGTGACCTGCTTGGACTTTTGTCAGCTACCACCTGGAGAATTGGAAAGCAGCAGAAATGGAATTATGCCATATCATTTCCCAAATGTTCGCTGGGGAATATTCTGATGTCACTGATTGCAATGCTGTTCCTTCTCCAGAGTTCAGTCTATGAGACATTCTCTTACATAAACCCCATTGTAATGAATGGGAGCTATATAAGAGCTCTACTGTGCTCTTGAGTAGTTTGGATTTATTTCAGCGAGGCTAGTGTGGAGAACTTTCCAGTGGATAGTTAAAGTAACCATCATTGCAGCTTTCCCAGCATAAACAATGATGGGATCTCTGCTATAGACTAGACATCTGTTTTATACCACCCTGTCACTGGGATTTCTTTTGAGCAGGTCTAAAGGCCATTTCACATGACCCTGGATGCCTGCCAAAATGTTAGTTGACAATTTGCAGGCTGCGGTTATGAAGAGAAGAGGTTGTGTGATTGCTTCACTAAGTATCCAATTTCTTTTAAGGAAATTCCTGTTTTAGCACATTGCTGTGAAACCTTTAGGTGGTGTGGAATAATCTTGGTATACATCAGAACAGAACAATATCTGCAGTTCAGATTTAGCAGCCCCACAAGTACTTTTGCTAGGGAACAAACCAGCATGTGAAATGACCAGTTTGTATTGCAATGTCCTTAGGATGGTAATCAGTCACTGTAAGGGCCAGAATGATGGCATGAAAGCCACATTGCTGTTGTGAGTACATGGCACCCTCACTTGAGCATGTGGGTTGGCAGAAGTGGCAGTTCAGAGGAGAATTGGAGGTGGTTTGGGGCAGGGAGTGGGCCAGATGGGACAATTCAGTGGCAGGAAGGGGAGGATCTTGGCAGCAGCCACACACACTGAGATCCAATCCCTCTTTCCCCATCCCAAACTGCCCCTGAGATTCCTTGACTTAGGCAAGCTAAATAGTTTGCCAGGTAGCAAACTTGTTTGCCATACTTGCCTATGGCAAGTAAAATATTTTTACATACCTTCCCTGGAAGGAAGGCTCTGCCATCACCTAACACTCCCCCCCCCTTCCCAGGACAGGAAACCCAACACAGGTCTCCTTAAATCTGTACCCACTCAATAGCAGGTGCAGATCCAAGGAGACCCAATAGGGCCATCTGGCTGCTACACAGAATAAGGGAACATAAGTTCCCTTACCCTGAGGAGACCTGGCGGTGCTTCTCTTGCCCCACTGGATGCAGCGGTCACCATTTTGGCACCTCTGCATCCCTGAGCACTAGGGAAGCTTAAGGGTAAGCTGCCCATCAGATTCCCCCTAGGTCTTCAAATGAAAGTTGTACATTTTGCAGCAAGGATGAAATTTCTTGCTGCATATTAAAAATGGCCCAATCCTATCCATGTGATATCTGGTGGACTTGGAGGTTCACCAACCTGCCAGCATATGCCCAAATGGCTTCATGCCTCCAAAAGTGCTCTGCAGACTAGCCACCAGCAGGTGTCTGCTGGCAACAAGGGATGATCAGAGTGGGGAGCGAAGTAGATCAGGCTGGTATGGGCAGATCAGGGCAGGACAGAAGTGGATCTCAGCAACAGCAACACCCACCAGGTCCTATGCCCCTGTCCCAGCCCAGACACACACACCCAGCTGTCTCCTCAAGGCTATGCCAGCAGAAGAGTTAACCTAGCCTTGAGGAGTTCCATAGGAGACCAGGCAGAGGAGGTAAGTAAAACTTTACTTACCTATCCCATCTGGCCTGGTCCCCAGCAAGCCCGCAGGATACAGCAGCCACTGTGTCAACAGCCCTGCACTCATAAGTATAGGAAAGGAAGAGGAACATTTTCTGGTCAGACATCCAGATTTCCTTCAGCAAATTCTTTTGATATCAAAATAAAAATTAAATGGCAGTAAATAAAAATTGAGTAAGGCATATGGTTATTTGGGGCCTCTGATTCTTTTTGAACACAAACCAAGCTAATCAGTAATGTTTCATTAAAAGACAGGCCCCCACTACAAAGTTAGGCTTAACAAACCTATTGGCTTTTGTTTCTGCAAATAGCAGAGAGCTGAGACCTCGTGTGGCTGCTTCTTCATGCTGCTATTGTTTTCCGGATGATGTTTGTGCTGCGTTGTTTGGGTACACAAATGCCCTGTCACAGCCGAGAGCCAGAGAAGAAATTAGATGTAAAGAGTGGGAAACTGGAGAGAGAAAGAAAAAAAAAATTAAATCTCTTTATTATGGTGCATAAACCTTCAGGGTTAGGGAGCTTTGCAGCTGCACAGGAAGAAAAATGCATTCACAAAATATAATGGTAGTGTGAATAATCCTTTTCTAGAGTCTTGCTTGCGGCCTGCTCCTGCTTTGTCAGGTGAACTTGAACGGGGCCATCAGCTTTGCTTTCGCTCCCATTGCACAGTGTCTAGCACCCCAGGGCATGCAGCATCTTGACTGCTTTTAAAAAGAGAGCAAACAATCCATCAATGAACCCAGAGTCACTTTCTCATAGAAAAGTAAAACCGGCATGTGACGGGACACTCTACTCAGGGGGGTTCACAGATTAAAACGATACATGACAGCTCACGTGTTCCTGGGAAGATTATGTCAGTTATCTTGTTCCACAGCCAAGGAGGCCGGATGCCCGACTGCACTTGCTGGATTTAACCCAGTACCAAAAGTTGACAGTGCTGCTGTAAACTTTGTCTGCGGAATAAAGATACTGGGGCTTCAGGAATCGGTGCTGCTAAAAAAGAATATTTTTGTCTTCCTGGCTTGTGTGTGGTTGTTGTTTCATAATTGTCCTCTCAAACAGACTGAGGACAACTCTACACTTTATGTAAGAAATATGTTTACTACGTCAACATTGGGTTTGCTACAGCCCAAACCCAACTGAATTCCTGAGTAGCAATGCACTGGCCCGGTGCAGGTTCCACTGCATCCTGTAGGATAATTTTGGCTGCTGGAAGTCTATTCGGGTAAGGGGACATTTGCCTCTGGGTAAACCCTAGCAGCCACAATGCTAGGTCAACTCGGTCCTGCAATGGTCAACTCGGACCCGCACCAGGGATATCACAAGCCAGGGTTGATCTGTATCAGAGGATCAGGCCCAGGGTTAGGATATGGCGTGCGCCTGCACCGCAAACCCCTTCCAGGCCCAAGTCACTCATCCCTACCACCGCTTTTCCTCCATCCTTTCTTGCTCTATACTTACCTGGTCTTGTGGATGTCCCTGCAGCCACCAGCGCTAGCAGGAAGCCACTGGCCTTCCACCAGCACACCTGGCTATCATGCAGTCACAAAACTCTTTACTGCACTTTGGCAACAGTGTGCATTGGCATTCCTCTGGTGCTGCTAGTGATTAGGCTTGGGCCCTGAGTCAGAAGAGGATCACAGCAGTGGCAACCCACCTCTCCTTCCAGTGCTGCTGGAGAAAGTGGAGGGAAGGTGTACAAAAGCATCTAGCTGCTTATGAGAACTCAAGTGGGCAGGGATAGGATATCTGGAGCCCTCCCTTCCATTCCCTTCTCTGGTGCAGTTCAATGTGGGTTTGCATCACCCACTGTGAGAGCAAATTGCGTCACCCTGTGATGGATCTCCTCACGTACCAGTCCCTACAGAATAAATTACAATATCATATGCACAGCCTAATGCAGAGGCATCACTAGAGTTGGTGTAAGCCCCATTAATTTTATTTATTTCAATATATAACAGTACAGGTCAGCCAACAAATCACTAACCAACAAAAAAACCAGTGGGCAACTTGATGGCACTCAAACAACTGAATAAGAGTTCTAGTATTAACTCTGATGCATGGAAATGAGAGCTGACTTATTCCAATACCTCATTGGGTCTTATACTATACTTATACTATATACTTATACTATACTATGCCATGTGAACCACCCTCTGGGCACTTGAAAGATGCCTTCTCGGGACAAACTGCCGAAAGCAATGGCAACATGGTCTCAGAAGTCAAGACCTCCGGCAAGAATCCAAGATCTGCAACCCGCTCAAGTACATGGCTTCTTCAAAGCACAGATGGGCAGGACATGTCAACCGCCGAACAGAAGACTGATGGAGCACCAGAATCATGCACTGGACCCCATACCACATCAAAAGAACCCTTGGCCGACCAGCTACTCACTGGTCAGATACCTTTTCCAGGTCATTTAAACAACAGGGACTGCCGTACATTTAAACAACAGGACAACAGTCCCACTAGACCAAAAAACATGGAGCGAGTGTGGGCCACATTGGAAAGATTGCCAATGAGGATGGACCATCAATGTATCTGTGTATGTATGCTATACTTATACTATACTGACTTATACTAATATCTCATTATGACACCTCTTGTGTCATAATAACACCTCATTGACTTTCAGAAAAACCAGGCTTTTTGGTCAGTTTGAGTTAAGAACATCCGCTATTTGTTACATAAGGCAATTGTGTTTTCCTTTTCTGGTTATTTGTCCATAAGTTTTGATAGAATACAGACATTTAAACAAGGTCTGTTTCATTGCATTCTGCATTAAATTACACATCGAATGATATAACATGATGGTATTATTCAAAAATACCAAGATTTCACAATTTTGGCTAGTAGTGGCTCCAACCCCAAACCCCTGAGTGTGTCACCTGGTGGGGTCCAAAACCCCTCCACACCCTCAGTGACATCACTCTGCATATAGCCTCCATCCTCTGTACTGCAACTCTTTTTCAGTCCACCTACCGCCCGTCTGCTTAGCCACCAGAAGGGCAGAAAAATCGCAGGAATGACAGATGAAGCATGAGCTGTACTTGGTTACCACTTTAAATGTCTTGTGCGAGGTTAATGTGTACCAGCAGATTTAACAATAGCTTAAATTTAAAAATTAGCATTGAATTTCTTTAGAAATGTATATGATTTCAGAATTCGAATTGATTTTTAATTCATTTTTTAAATTAATAATCTCATATAGCCAGAGTTAGATTTTGAATCCAAAGTCTAAGAATAAGTACATTTACATTCAAAATAAATCATCTCAGTTCTAACACATCTGTGCAAGTACAGATTGGGCACTATTCACCCAAAGAAAGCACTTGTAAGTGTCATTGATTTAACTGGAAGTGTTAAGCAGATGCTATCCTTCAGAAGCCATGTGTTTTTACATTCACCTATATTTAAAAAAAATAGAATGTTTAATGACTAGAAATGGAGCAAAACCATTACTGAATGTGACCTGCATCATGCTGAGCTACTCAAAATTACACGCCCAAAAGATGCACAGGGCAGGTTGAGGTTATGCCTTTCATCTTGGAAGAAATACAAGACAAAAAAACCCAACTTGGATCAAATATTCAGGTTCGTTTCAGACCCGTGTCCAAGCCTTGTCAGTCTCACTTATCCTCTGAATTAAGCACCACTTCATTCTTCACCTGAATAGGAAGTGTATTAAAATTTGCAGCAGTGCTGCTTCTCAGCAAGCATGAATCCAGGATAACAATTAAAAGGGAAACTGTTAATTATTCATTTAGAAGAACAGGCTAGGAGGAGAGAGGCAGGGTGACCTGCATTCCCCTTTGGATTGAGCATTGCCTGAGTGCACTCAGTTATGATGATGAAATCATCCCTTAGTCCATCTGCGAGGCAAGAGCTGAATGAACAATGTGGCTCTAGCTGCCGTTGTCCACTCTCTGAACAAGGCCCTGCCTTCACGGCAGCCTGCCAGCATTGCACTGGCAACACTGGACAGGCAGGAGACAGCAGAATCAGTGGAGTGAAGCGGAAGTTAGAACTGCTCAGATTCTGCACAATTGCGTAGTAGGAAGTCAACCTGCCCTTGTCTTCCGACATTCCGACCATTGAGCACAAACGCAAGGCGCTGGGATCTTTGTCAAACATTAGGCATGTGTGTTTTTGTTTTGTTTAATGTTATTGAAATAAAATATTATGAAATTGCCATCATATAATAAGCTGACCAACTCTGAACATATTATTTAACTCTATTTTCTGTTTCACATTGACTTATGATACACTGACAATGTCTGCCCTGCTTGTGCCTTTAGCAACTAAGATAGCATATAGCAGAGGTAGTCAAACTTGCTTGAACTGAAAAGCTATGTACAATAAACTCCAGATGTTTGAGAGCAGCAAGAGAGATGTTTGAGAGCTGCAATATTTAAAAAACATTTAAATTCTTAAATAATTATAAATCCTGAACATTTAAATTCTTAAATAATTATAAATCCTGAAAATTTCTTATTTACCTATGATATTAATTGTGATGTAAAAAGGAGCTCAGTCAAGATATTTTCACAAGCCGCACATTATATGTCAAAGATCTGTATGTGGCTCATGAACCACTTTTTGGCCACCCCAGCATATGGGATTCTCTGTGCGGGCTGCTTCTGAAAAATATTTAGAAATGTCGCCTGGTTCCGATTATGGTAGCCAGAATTAATTTGTCCTAAAATACATACTACACCAATGCTTAAAGAGCATAACAGCATTCTGTTGACTTTAGGGCACAATTCAGAGTTCTAGTGGTGACCTCTGAAGCTCAGAATGACTTGTCAAGTCTCTGAAGGGTTCCTTTTCACCGTAATAACACATGCATTTGCAGAAGTCATCAGAACTCTGCACCCTAACAGGGCTGCCAACTCTCCAAGACTGGCCTACAGTCCTCAGGAATTGGCATCAATCTCAAGGTTACTGCTGAAAGATATCCTGGAGAGTCAGACCCTCTAGGCATTTCCAACATTATAGCATCATGAAAAAACTGGCTCCAGTAATAGCATCAGACAGAGTTGCGACACCTTCTGCCAGCGAGCAACCACTGCACCTGGTGGAGCGTAAAAACAGGATTGCAGTCTGCAGCAAATCAGGATTTTCCCAGTTCGAGTCTCACCTCTGTCAGATCTCACTCAGTGGCCTTGGGCAAGTCATTCCCACTCAGCCTCAGTTTCCCAGATGCAGTAGTAGGGGATATTAATAAAAACCATACAGTGTTGTTGTAAGGATTATATCAGGATAATCCATGTGAAGTGCTTTGAACACTTGTCCTGTAAGGGGAAGAGGAATTACCACAAGCACAATCAAGACTCACTGTTAACTATCAGCTCTTTGCTTTCCAGAGCCAGCAATGGAACTCAACTAAGCCTGTTGGCTGCCAAGACATAGTCCACAGCAATATAGAACTCCAGGGCAAACTACAGAGTATGTTAAACACATCATTTGGTCCAGCATGGTGCTGTGTATGTTTTTTTAAGTTAAGTAATAGTCACAAAGAGGAAAGGCAATCAGGATGGTGTGTTGGCTTATTTGACCTTGTCCCACTTCTGCCTCAGTCCTGATGCAATCATGCCATTGGCTTCAGTGGAAATGTCCTATCTAGATCTCATAGCTGTTTCAGGAATGTGATTTCTGTCCAGTCTGTGGCAGAGCAGGAAAGGGTTAAAAGCCTGTGTCAATGGTCCTGATGATGTTTCCCTCCCACCCAGCCCCAGCTGCTCTTTAACTTTAATACAATTCAGGATCAAAATATAAATTTAACATAACATGTAGTTTGGCCCCAAGTTCCTTTGACATCAATGGGCATAACATCTGGGCTTCCTGAATGCTTCTGTCTTGCCACAGGTTGCTTGACCTTGGATCTGATTCATCAGGGTTTTATATTCCTAACTCACAAGCAATGTATTTTGGATCAGAATCATTCTCTATTCCTTTTTAACAACCGTCACCACTTGTTATTGCTGAAGTCTTATTTTTTTCTCCACTTCCTTTATCATGTTTAATCATTTTTTTCCCACCTGCACCAATATGCACAAGAGTGTTTTGTTCCCTACCTTTGATCAACAGCACCAGTTGACATTTGTGGATTTTGTAGTCCAAACTGATGCTCTGGAAGGTGGTGGTGGGTGAGAGATGCAGTTCCCCCTAGAGTAGGCCATCATGTTAATCAGGGTTGATTTGTAAACGGCGTCTTCCCCCACCCCCCTGTGCTTGACTCCCGCTTTTCTGCTCAATGGCACAGATGCTGCTTTGTGCTGTCTGAGACCAGGCAGCTATTAACAGCAAATCCAGCGAGGGAAATTAATGAAGGGGGATGCTAATAAAAGACAGCTCAGGACAGCTAGACCAACTTGCTCCAAGCAGTAATTAACTTTTTTTTTTTTTTTTTAAACTCATGGAGGTAAATATTCCAACAGCAATGGTCCGCACTCTCATCTTTTTTAATAAAGGCAGGAGAGAGAAAGAGAGAGGAAAAAGCATACCCTGATCCCAAGAAGCCATAAGACGATCAATTGTCCATGCCAATAAGAATGATTCTCAGCTAGTTGATGTGACTTCCCTCTCATTTCAATCCCCTGGAACAGAAAATGTGGAACAACTCTCAAGAGGCTAAAAGAGAAATGACCCAAGTGACATCCTCTCAGTAATTAAAATAATTCCAAAAGAT
The DNA here is from genome assembly GCF_035046505.1 of Tiliqua scincoides. NCBI lineage: Eukaryota > Metazoa > Chordata > Lepidosauria > Squamata > Scincidae > Tiliqua > Tiliqua scincoides. The sequence continues at coordinate 26,008,295 of NC_089826.1, forward strand.
TAACTAAAAATCCCCTTTAGCAGACATTTATGACAGTAGTCCTCATTACAGACCAGTGTTGTTGTTGTTTTCTTGGAGAATTGTTTAAGTGTATCTCAGTAAGATTGTGTGAAAACAGAGCAAGCCAAAGATTTTGAACAAGGGTACAATTAATCAGAAAGTTCTCTTACACTGCTCACGTTAATGTCAATGTAGTCTGTGCAGGAAACGTTTCCTAAGGGCACAATCCTGACTCACCCTTGGGTGGACTTGCGCTGGCTTGGGAGGGTCACAAACATGCTGCAAAGCATGTTTGCGCCTTCTCAAGAGTTGGCTGGGTTGGTGTGGGGAGGAGGCAGGAGGGAGGCATTCTGGTTCGGGGGGGAAGGCAGGTGGATGGCGGCCCCGGGAGGCGGGACTGGGATCCGGCTGTTATGCCAGATCCTAGCCCACATACCCAAGCAGTGTGGAGCGGCGTCAAGTCGCTCCACTCTCCTTGGACTTGTGTCACCTCAGGACGTGGCACAATTCCAAGGAGATTCATAGAGGCTGCAGTGGTTTACCCTGGGGGTCAGGGGAAGAGTTTCCCCTTACCTTTGACTGAGCCACTTTGCAGCCCTATCTTGTGCTGGATACAGCACAAGCCTCCTGGCTTGCCAGTACCAGCGCAACATAGGATTGTGCTCTAAGAGTCATTTATCTGTAATAAAAGATGAGGAGCGATGTTTGAATTCACTGTTACAAAGCTGAGCTTTATTTAAAACACCTTTGTACGGCTACTTCTAGATATTTATCATGATAGTGACCTATAGTGAACAGAAGCTGGATCCTATACATGTCAATGACTGCTTTTCCCTGTTGACACTGAGTATGGCGTGAATCAGTCTGACCCTGGTGCAAATTAATAAAGGAGTGAAGCAGGGGTGCGTACTTGCCCCCACACTTTTTAATTTATATCTTAATAATTTATCCCCTCTCTTAACTTCTATAGAAGTTCATACCCCAAAGTTAGGTTTACTTCAGATTCCTATTCTGTTATATGCAGATGATATGATATGGCTGCCACGTACTAAAGTCGGTCTATCACGCTTGATTAATGCAACAATTAACTATTTGACTAAACTCAAATTGGAATTAAATTATGAGAAGTCAAAAATTAACAGGAGGCACAGATGGTCATTTAGGGGAAACGCAATCCAACAGATCTCTAAGTTTAAATATTTGGCTATTATATTTGATAAAAGGTATCAGTGGGTCGCCCAACATAATATGGCCATCAAATATGCAAAGCTAACATCTCAGGCAGTTTTGTGATTTTTTGTAAACCAGGGAAACTCTTATATCCCATCAGCCTTAAAGGTTTTTAATACTAAAATAATGGCTCAATTGTTATATGTTAGCCCAGTGTGGATGACAGGTTTTTCTAAACTCATGGAGCAAGTTCAAGCAGCATTTCTTTATCACATTTTTGCTGTGGCACATTGTGCAACTTATGCAGCTTTATGTCTTGAGTCAGGACAGCTTTATGTCTTGAGTAAAATAGAGACGATAGCCTGGGCCAGGTATATTAAAACCTGGATGAATATTCAGGGTTCATCTGCCTTCATCTACAAGGCAGATGAAGATCCCCTGTTACAAAATGTCCTGAGGGATTCTTTTCTATCCCCAGGATTATCCCAATTTTATAAAAAAATACAACTAGGTCTTTCAGGTGATCTGATAGGCACCTTATCTCTAATATCTGCATACAAAATGGTAAGAATTAGATTGTGGGATATAGAAAAGCAAGAACTAACAGCGGCAGCTAGAAAACTTGCTCACTCCTTTTATTTCATCTCTCCTGGGTGCAAGAATCAAGCCGCAATTATTTATACTGTTTGCCCAATCCCCAGGAACGTCAAGCCTTCACCATAGCTAAGTTCAATATATTTCCATCTAATCTCCTATGGGGTAGATTCTCGGGGATGGAGATAAACAGAAGATCATGTCCTTATGATAAATGTACTGTTGAGACTCTAGCGCATATGATGTTTACTTGCTGCTTATATATAATGATTTGCAGCTACAATACTTAGATCAGATAGTTACCCCCTCAGGGTGGGAGGGGCAGGACATGGTGCATTTCTTGTTAGCAGGAAGAGATCAAGAACGCATTTGTATGACTACTAGTATCTTTGTCTGATTTTTAGTAGGCGCAAACATCTCCATGATTTATATAATATATGAGCTATGATCATTGAGAAACTGTGTAGGGGGAACTATGTGTGTCTTGGGCAGCTCTATGTGAATTGGAAGATGTGTGATTTTTTTAGGCTATTTTATTGGCTGTTTCTTTTCTGCTTGTTTTTATTTGTTGTCTGTGATGCCAATAAAGGTTTCTGATCTGAATCAATCTGATGTCAAAGATTGGGATCAGAATCCCAGTCTTTGGCAAACACAAGACAGGATGTCTTCAGTGGAGGTAGCAAGATTGTTCCCTCTCTTTAGAGATCTGCCTGGTTCCATCTTTGGGCATTTTTAGATGTCTTTTAAAGACTCTCTTGCGTCAACAAGCTTTTACTTATCATGTATGCGTGTGGCCAGTTTAGTGGGTTTTTTTTTATATTTGCTGAGATTTTTTACAGTCATTTTGGTGTTATAAACTGCTGCTGTATTTATTTATGGATTGTTGTTTTGATTTTATTGCTGACACTCATATTTCACTGTTTTGTGGTTTTAAAGCATATTTTTAAATGTTGGAAGCTGTTTTGCTTGTTTTGACAGAAAAGTGGGATACATGAATAAATAAATAAAACAAATTTTTAAAAGTGTAGTGGCTAAGATCCTGAGTTCAGCCATGCTATACTTAGAGCAGCCATTTTCAACCACTGTGCCATGGCACATTGGTGTGCCGCGAATGGTCCACAGGTGTGCCACAGGAATTTGGGGAAAGGTCATTTATTAATAGGGCAATGGGAGATGCGAGCCCTCACTGGCAGCATGGTGTGCCTTGTCAATTTTCAGAAACCTGGTGGTGTGCCTTGACCATTTTAGTGCCTTGTCAGTGTGCCATGAGATGAAAAAGGTTGAAAATCACTGACTTAGAGAGTTGTTTCAGGGGTGAGTGAGATGATGTGTGTGGAGTGAGTTGAACACTGCAAATGCACTATACAAATGCTAGTAGTGTTTTCTTTGTGTTGTATCCAGATAGAAGAATATACATGAGCAACTGAGATCCCCTCACCACTTGTGTGCACGCAGAAGTGAACTTGCAGAAGAACTGCAGCCTCCAAGATCGGTTTCTTTTTTAAGATCAAGAAAGGCCATTATGGTTTGGATAGGGATTAAACCATGCCGACCAAACCAGAATAATGTGCTAGATCTTGAAGTCTCTTTTTCCAACTTTCTTTCACTCTTTGTTAGGCTTGGTCCATAATGTGAGCACTTCACATCACTGAGTTGTGTAGCCGGCATTTTAAATAACATATGAGTCCTGGGCAAAATTCATGGTTTATATCTGTCCATGGGAAAAGCCAGATCAGATTCATCTTTCAGCCAAGATGAGCCTTTGGGGTGCGTTCTGCTATTAGCATTCTGCTATTTCCTTCAAATACCTTAGAGACTCCCAATCTACTTCTTGCTTGGGAGTTATATAGAAGAATTACAAGTCTGAAATAAGGAATAAAGTTTGCATTTGCTCGGAAGTATTTTAAAGTCTGTCCTTGCAAGCAAAAGTGCATTATTTGGGTGCATCCACCATTCAAAAGAGAGCATCAAATTCCCTACAATATTGTTCATACCTACGAAAATAAGATTAGAGGACACAGTTCCTTTCTGCTCTTCAACAGCCCGATTGTTTTTTAGTTGCAGCTGCCCCAAGCCGCTTGCCTCAGAGTCAAAATCTTCCCCATAAACACTTATAGACTTGCCCGGAAAACACAGGCTTATCCTCCATTTAACCGTCAGTCTTGCTTCTGGCTCTGTTTTATTTCTTCACGCTGAGTTTATCTGATTACTCCAGTTGAGTGAAACAGAAGGCCTGCGACACCCTCAAATGATGCTTCAGTTTCATGTGCGGCAGCAAACCGTCCACTGTTTTCATGAAGAGGCAGAAACAATTTCCAGAGGAACACTGGGATGTCTTCAATGTAGCGGATGTTATATAATTTTCTGTGATGTCCAACAAATGGAGAATGACTGTTGCTACATAGCAAGCATTGGCTGCACAACTATGCATCGCTTTTGTGGAGGATGTAAGTCTTATATACCATGTTTCAGCTGCCAGCACTGAAAGTTGTAACATGACACAAACCTTTTGGTTTAACAGTCAGTCCCTCTTCCCAGTGAATCCTTGGAGGCATTGATCTATGAAGGGCTATAGGGTAGAGCTGGGATAACAGAATCTACCAGAGATTTTTTTAACACTTCTCTGAACTTCTCTGAATAATCCTTCTCTGAAGGATTATTGTTGGCATCCTTCAGTCTCGGAAGACTATGGTGTCACGCTCTGAATGGTGGTTCTGGAACAGAGTGTCCTCTCCAGTGCGCGAAGCCTGGCTAAAGTAGGTATGAAGGATAGGCTGTTACCCATGCAGCAAATCCCCCCTCTCCACGTCGCTGAAATGGTCCAACAGAAAGGCAGAGGCCAATACGGTTGGTTCCAGCGGCGTCGCAGGAGTTGCCAGAACGTGACTGTGTTCAGCCATGAACTGAACTATATTTACCTGGATTCTTCAGGAAAACCAGGGCCTTCAAAGTGGTACGAAAAAGTGAAAAAAAGTTTGTCATGTAGATGTGGTCAGAGATGATCAAGCAGCTATGCCCAGGTCAAGATCTAATTTCCCACAGCTTTTAGCATGTGTGGGTCAGAGCTTTGAGTCTAATTTGAATGTGCAAGTCATTAAATAATGGCCCCACTGTAGTACACTTAGTAATATGAGTCAGGCTACACAATATGCTACTACAGGAATTAGTACCTGTAGTGAGTTTTACACAAGGCCATAATATTGACCAGTATTCATTGGGTGCATTGGACCACCATGTAAGAAGCTGTCCAACTCTATCTGCAGGAACAGGCTCAGCAGGAAAGAAGGCTTTGTGTTGTCAATCTTGCTGCCTCATCCTTCCTGGTGTACTAGCAGGATCCTGATCCTGGCCATGTGTCCACTTCTCTGGCTACCTGAGGGCTGCCCAGTAGTGGCTCAGCTGGGAGTGAGACTAGGCCAAGCCTAGAAGGAGCAAGAAGGTTGAGGCAACTCCCTTCCCACCATTGAACTCTGAGGCCGGATTGGGTCCCTGCTGCTCAGTCAGCTACCCCCTTCTACCTCCAAATTCCAGGGTAAAGGGGATCCAGACACCTGAGGGAGGCATCCCTTTCGCAACAACCATCTCTGGAGGTGGAGGTGGGAGAAGTATATACTGTATTTAAGGTAAAAATTCTTCCTCCCGAATATGACTCTGAAATGGGATGTCTTATGCTGCCTTGCGAGCATTGCCAGCTTTGGTTTGGGCTCCTTGCCATCTCTGTGCTTGAAGACCCAGTTGCAATTATTTATACAAATTTATATTTATTTAAAATTATAATATTGATGTATATTTATGTTTATATATGAGTCCAGTTTGGGTGCATTGTGTCCCCTGACTCAGCATGTTCTGGGGATGAGCATGATCCTGTATTATGGTCCCAGGGTTCTGCATTTTGATTAGAAAAACCAATAGCATGCATATAAGATTGGGGATATTTGCCCGAGGAGTAGTACATCTGAAAAGACCTGGGTGTTTTAGTAGATGACAAACTAAACATGAGCCAGCAGTGTAATGTGGTAACAAAGAAGGCAAATGTTATTCTAGGATGCATCAACAGAAGTACAGTATCCAGATTCCAAGAAATAATGGCATCACTCGATTCTGCTTTAGTCAGACCCTACCTGGAATATTAAGAACATAAGAACATAAGAACAGCCCCACTGGATCAGGCCATAGGCCCATCTAGTCCAGCTTCCTGTATCTCACAGCGGCCCACCAAATGCCCCAGGGAGCACACCAGATAAAATATTGTGTTCAGTTCTAGGCAGCACACTGTAAGAGGGAGATTGACAAACTGTAACTGGTCTACCAGAAGATGACTAGGATATTGAGGGGGCTGGAGACCATGCCCTGTGAGACCCAGTTGAAGGAGTTGGACATGTTTTATTTGGAGAAGAGACAGTTAAGAAGTGACAAGAAGACATAGACAAGAAGACTATAAATGGGGCCACCATGTGGAAGAAGGGGAAGATTTCTTTTCAGTTGCTTCAGAAGTTAGAACCTGAACAAATGGGTTTAAATTACAAGGGAAATTTCAATTAAACATTAGGAAGAACATCCTGATGGTACAAAGTGTTCAGCACTGGAAGTTTGCCTCGGAAGGTGACAGACTCTCCATCTTTGAAGGTCTTTAAGCAGAGGCTGGTTATCCACCTATGGGGGATGCTACAGTTGTGGACAATCTGCACTGGCAGATGATGTTGGACTTGATGATCTTATAAGTCCTTTCCATGATTCCACGTTGTCAGCTCTGTTTGCCAGCAAATCTTTACGCCTGCTGCTGTGGATACATGTGACCAGCTCAATATACTGGGAATAGTTGGGAGTCAACATGGGCTGGCTTTTTCCCATGACCAACTTGCTCTGAAAAATTTTGAGAGTACGTTTTTCTCTGCAGCATTTCCAAACTGGGATTAAGTAAAAGAAACAATGAAATCTAATCCCATTGTCAAACATTGCTAAAGTTGGGGTGAGTCACATAACACCACTGGGATTGTGTTACTATTGGCAGTCACTGAAATATTATAATTCTAGCCACATGCCCAATCTCGTCTGATCTCGGAAGCTAAGCAGGGTCAGGCCTTGTTAGTACTTGGATGGGAGACTGCCTGGGAATACCGGGTGCTATACCATAGTCTTTCGAGACTGAAGGTTGCCAACCAAGAAGGCTATGGTATAATTCAATCAAGGCTACGGTCAAATAAGCATGCCACCAACCAGCAGGACACTCTCCCTTCCCTGCCATCTTGTCAGGCCCCAATCAAGGTTCACAAAACGTTACAGCCAGTGACATAGCTAAGGGCCTGCAGGGGGTAGCAAAGGCACAGGCAATATGTTTTCGGGGGGGGGGGGGGCAACAACCTGAGCTGGACACTAGTGGCAAAATTTGAAAACTGGGTATTTTTGAATAATTCCATCATGTTCTATACCATTCAATGCGGAACTTAATGCAGAATGCAGTGTAGTAGTAGTAAACCTTTGATGGCATAAATACATCTGTAACAAATTCTACATGCAGAATGCAGTGAAAGAAACCATGTCAAAAAAAATCTCTGTTCTATCAAAATTATAGCCAAAATAAATAGAAAATAAAACACAACTGCATTATGTAACAAGAACTGGACTGATTGTTCTGAGAGCCAATTAGGTGTTGTTATGATACAGCAGAGAACCAATAAAGTGTTAATAGGGGGGGGAGGCAGCAGAGCAAGTGGGTGGTGAGCTGCTGGGGGGGAGGAGGCAGATTTTCCCCCATTTTCACTCTTTTAAATGCCCAGGCAAGATATCACTTCCAGGGTATCATTTTGAGCTCGGCACTGGGCTACATAATCATTAACTATGCCTCTGGTCACAGCAAAGTAACCATTCATAATTAAACACAGTTTTTACTTGTCAATAATCTACCTATTTCTAATCAATACAGCTATGTCAAATTCAGACTACTTGGTGCCAATTCATCAGGTTTTCAAAAATACCTGTTACTGGAAACACCTGTGCTCAGGTCTGAAGTTGTTTTCTAAAATCTGCCAGCTGAGTCTGAAAGCAGCTGTGAACAGAGAAATGATCTTCCCTCTTGTCCCTCAGTGCTGTTGTGTGTTTCTTTCCAAGGGTGCAAAACGTCAAGGGGCTCAGTTGCCATTTCTCTGAGGCTCGGCTGTCTGGTTTCTTCCATTTAAGCGACTATTGTGCTCAGTGACAGAAGACAAAGGAGGAACAGCTGATCGACAACTAGAGTAATCCATGCAGCTTCTGGCTTTGTTGTGAGACATTTGCCTAAAGGGGGCGGGGAAAATATCTTTGTTTAAGATTACACAGCCAAATTATGGTTGTGTGTCAGGAACACTCTTTCTAATTATGGTGATATTCTGGGAGATGTGTGCATTACTCCAAAGAAAGCAAAGGCAGACCCTTGGGGTTAGGCCTTTGTCACTGGGGCACTAGGTTTGGCTTCTCCATGCTATTCTTATGCCAAGGAGGGCAATAAACCCCCATGAGAGACATAGAACTGCCCGTTGAGCTTTGACAGTGCAAAGAAGCTTTTATACCAAAAGCAGGACACACAAAGGGATCATAAACATGTTTTCAAGGAGGATGACTTCTTTGTCGAGAGAAATTAGGCTTTTTATGGCAAAACGCTACTATGGAAGCAAACAAGCAAACCTGTTTTTTCCCCTCACATATTTTGAACCGGCAGTTGTCCATTTATATTCCCATTCACACATCTGAACCCGACGCCACCAACATTCTTGTGGGACATCAACAAAACCTCCATATCTGTAAAAGCTGCTAACACTTTCACACATGATGTCAAGAAGCATATCCATCTGAGCCTATTTCATGCTATCTGAGATATATGTTGATGATATCATTAATGTGGGATAGAAGGCAGGAGAGGGACATTTGCAAACCAAATGTGCATTCTGACAGTAATATGTTTCATAATAAAACAAAACTGATTTTAGCTTTGCAGTTAAAAAGCCTCCCCAAATCCTGCAGAGATAATTCTTTAAACATTTGGAAGGTCTTATGCTTCATATTACATCATTCTTCACAGAGACATGGGATACACAAATCTGAATTCTGAGATACACAGAATCCCGTTGGCTATGGACTGATTCACATGTGCATGTTCATACATATTATGTGGAAGATGCAACATCAAGCTGATTGAATCATCAAGAGGTCACTACCATGCATGAATGACCATCACAGCTCTAATATCTCACATAAAACTTTTGTATCCGATGTTAGCTTAAATGCAAAACATTTCAGTGCTACTTGTTCACAAATGCAACTGCCAATCCTTGTTGGCATCTTTCAGTCTCGGAAGACTATGGTGTCACGCTCTGAATGGTGGTTCTGGAACAGAGTGTCCTCTCCAGTGCGCGAAGCCTGGGTAAAGTAGGTATGGAGGATAGGCTGTTACCCATGCAGCAAATCCCCCCTCTCCATGTCGCTGAAATGGTCCAATGGAAAGGCAGAGGCCAATACGGTTGGTTCCAGTGGCGTCGCAGGAGTTGCCAGAACGTGACTGTGTTCAGCCATGAACTGCCTCAGGGACTCCGGCTCCGGATTTTGCCTCGAGGTTGACTCCTGAAGCCTTTTCCATAACTGGATGTAACCACAAGGCAGTGGAGGTTTGGGTTCAGAGTTTTCCTTCTCACAGATGAGCTGCCTTCCCAGGCTGATGAGTCCCATCTACCCGGTGGCTGTTTAGTCGCCTTTTACGACAAGTACAGCCAAACTGAGGGTCTATTCTTATCCCCAGACCCCAGGGGATACTGCCACTCCTAAACTGCTGAATAACTGCCACTAAACTGCCACTCCTAAACGGCTGAATAAGCAAGACATCACAAATTAAACAAGGTACCTGTGTAAGCTTAAGGACATAAGACTCAATAATGTAGAGATTCTACAGCAGAGAAATAATTGTAGCTTTGACTATAAATTACTTCCTACAATATGGACTGCCTTGATCCATAAGTTTGTATGACAAACACAATATAAAATGGGTTGATGGAGTTACTATGCTTTCGCAAATCTGTCAGCAGTTGACTACTATAGGACCCTAGCAGATATCACTTCAACATATTGCAGAGGGCAATGGCCATGTTCCCAGCATGGGGAAAGCATAGCTCATGCTCAGCATGGAAAACAAGATGATTTTTAAAAGCCTATAGGTTACTTATGGTTTGCAGGGAGTCTCACCTGCTCTAGCAGCCTGGAATAGCCCTGAGGGGGAAGGGCCACTTGCATGTGGCAGTGAGGCTCTCTGCAAAATGTAGTGCTTTGCACCCCCTCTAGCCAGGCTACTGCAGTCCAGCAGAAGGCTAAGCATATTGAAGACCCACTGAAGTCCATTAAAGTTAAGCACACTCAGCTGTCAGTGGTATTGCAGTCACTGTGGTCATAGTCAGTAACAAAACCAACATTTTCTCCTCCACTCTGGTGTTGCCTAGTGGTATGAGCGAAAGCTGCAAACTGGAGAGTCACTTCTTCACAAAGTGCCTCAACCACAACCTGACCTTTGGCAAGTCACCATCTCTATGCCCTAACTCTTCTGTTGGTAATATGGAATAATTACCCCAATAAGTCTGGGACTCCTCCTGAATTCTTCACTGCTCCTCGACCACTAGGTGGCAGCGGTGGTCAGGGGGGGGCATTTGCCCAGCTTAGGCTGGTATGCCAACTACAGAGTTGATCAGACCTGATCACAGTGGTCCATGCACAGGTGACATCAAGACTGGATTATAGTAATGCACACTCTGTAGAACTGACCTTACACACCATCCAGAAAAGTAAATGGTGCAGAAAGTAGTAGACCCTGCAGTCATGGAGGCGTGGCAGTTTGACTGTACTGGACCACAGCTGCACAGGCTGTCAGTTTGTTTCTGGATGCAATTGGTTGCTGATCTTGACCTTTGAAGTTCATCAAGGCTTAAGACTACTTCCCCCCATATGAGACAATCTAGCAACTGTTACCCTGCACATGTCCAATCTCGTCTGATCTTGGAAGCTAAGCAGGGTCAGGCCTGGTTAGTACTTGGATGGGAGACCGCCTGGGAATACTGGGTGCTGTAGGCTTATACCATAGTCTTTCGAGACTGAAGGTTGCTAACCAACCAACCATACCCAGAGGTCTTCCGGGGAGACCTTCCAATGTCGGCCACTGTTAGCTAAGGCTATGTTGACAGCAAAAAGGGGGGGGGAGATCTTCTCTGTAGCAGCACCACAATTGTGGATCTCCCTCCCATCCTACAGGAGCTCAAGCCAAAGTGGAAGCAGTGATGAACTTGCCATTGAATGAAGGGGGGAAAATGCCCCAGGTGTGGAGCCATGTGCGACTTTAGGACCGCGCAGTAGTCTCCCAACGTGGTTGGAAACTGTGCTTCCAGTTTGCCAGAAGTACCATTTAAAGCCTCAGGGAAGTTTCAGGAGACTTCCCCAAAGCGTAGTGGAATTGAGCGAGGCTCCGTGCACTCCAGGTAAGTGTGTGTGTGTGGGGGGGTGAATTTGCACGCGGGGGGGGTGGTGGCATCCTGCAGGGGGGAACCATCACAGACCTTTGCCCCAGGGTGCAAGACTGGGGAGGTCTGCTACTGGGTGGAAGTACATAAAAATTGTTTTTACTTACCTTCATATAATTCCTGGGTAGGCCTATGGGTCTCCTTGAATATACACTACCTATTTTGAAGGCATATGTCTGAGGAAGGAATAAGGGCATGAAGGTTTACAAAAGAGGGGAAAAGATCTGACACGACCTACTGCCACCAGATCCACCTCTCTGACTTCCTCCCTTCCCCTAGTTCCTTCCCCCTTCCCACCCAGAAATGACCTCATTCTTCCCCAGTCCCTCCCACCGCCCTTCCCATGGCTACTTTACCTGCCACTGTCAGACAGTGTCTTTACGACTGGTGAACACCCAGCCACCAGCAACTGCACTGGTGGCCACATTGCGTTTTCCGGAAGCATCAGCAAACATGACAACATCACATAAAAAAATGCCAAGATCTAGGGACTTCCACCTGGCACCTGACGCTTTTGCCAGCAGAACATGCATTCTGTTTCAAACAAAACACCATCTTTAATAGCATCTCCTTATGCATTTAATAACAGTATGGTCTTTCCCCATCTTACAAGGGTAATTCATTCTTGGAAAACCCTCGTAGGATGAATTATCATAATTTAATTGGAAAAACGTCTACGCATTCCTGAGCCCCTAAATTGACACCTATTTATGCTAAAGCAACACTATATTAAAATGGACACAATTACTTCAATAGTTAACATTAGTTATCATAACACAACCTAACAAGGCATTTTCTTGCCATTAATTACTCTATATATGGTTGCTTACCTGCTCTCATTAAGTTCTTTCATAGCTATTAAACACCATACACTTAAGACTACACTCACAAACAAAACATACACATGAAACGCAATGGTTATGTTTCAACCTTCAATGCAGGAGGTTATCACTGCTATAAATTAGCAAATCAAGAGTACTCTGAGAGGAGAACTTAACACATGCCAACTATATAACTGCAAGGATGGCTGCATGGTGGATCTCATCACCTGTTCACAAGGTGTGCGAAACCCAAATCAGTTCTCTTAAATGCAAAGAAATGCTTTGTAGTTGAAATAGGGGTACTGAATAAAACTTCTCTTAAGGTTGAATTCTTGTAACCAGGTGTATCTTGGGGTATGATTGCAGTTGAATATCATCTGTAACAGCTTATGGAAGAATTGACCCAGTCTACAGTGCTATGCTGATTTGGGTCATGTACGTTCCATTGCCACTACTTCTGTCACAAAGCTCCCCCCACCCCCCACACACCAAAAAAGATACAAACAAAAACACAGGTCAAAGTGCTTAAATCTTATTGATTTCATGGGGCTTAAATGTGCTTAATGGTGCTGGATTTGTATCCCAAACCTTTAATTAGTGAGTTCACTCATGAACTGATCTAGCTTGGCATCTTGCGGGATATGTGGGCAACTACTTTAGATCCCTTTTAAGAGCACATTTCAGGGAGTGAAACTAAAGAAGACGATCATATCAGCCTAGCAAGCTCCTAACAAAAAAGAGAGAGCGACCCCCCACTCCTCACCTCCCTTTACTATTCCCAGAGTTTAATCATTAAAAGGGATAGTTTGGGTTTTTTTGTGTTTTTTTTTAAATTCACAGAGTGTAAAGCTGGTCCTGACACCCAGCCCCACACACTGTCATGGTTGTGAAAGATTGGCTCTTGTTTTGTCCCTTCTGGCCAATGGTAAGATTTGGGGGTCTCAAACTCAGATTGCTGCCTACATCAAAGCAGTGATTATGCAAATGCACACTTTTAAAAGGGTGGGGGGGGGAGAATTATTTATCACACAATAAACCCCCTGCCAGGGTGGGAAACAATAGATTCAGCCATAGAGCACTTCTAGCCCAAGGCTGAAAAGGTGCGGGAGGAGGGTTACCGGGCTAACCTAATTTCACTAATTCTCTTTTCACACATCTTTCTCCCTTCTTTTTTGTTTGTCTCCGGCGCCAAGCTTTAAGGACCCGGTTTCATGCTCCTGGTATCCAATGCAGAGGATATAGATTCATGAGCTGCACATTTTACTGAATTGATATGGTGGCTGAAGGATTGGCTGCTGACTAATGAGGTCCAGGTATTGTGCCCAGACATTACATTGCAAAGGAAACACACCCTAGTGTGTAATAGGTATATGAGGAAAAAGAGGAGGAGGAGGAGGGTGATGATGATGATGATGATGATGTATGACCCGGAGAAAGAAATCAGACTGGTTACACAAACCAGCCCAAGTCATTTTGCTGCTCAAAGCAGATCATCAATCAGCCCCCACTCCCTTTCTCTTTTTTATATTTAAATCATACCCCAAATTCCTTCTTTCAGATCTCTCCCTTTTCCTAACAGAAAGGGAAGAAAGGATTTGAGGAAAAGCAGTGTAGTCCCATTTTGGCTTCCTTCCTCTGCAGGCCATCCATTGGTTAGTACGGGGCTATGTACCAGCAGTGAACTGGTCCACAAGCTACTGCCAAAAGCACCTGCTTCATGATAAGGCCAGCCCTGCTCATGAAGGATGCCATAGGTGGGGACCCAGTTCTGATTACTATAAGCTCTCCTTCAAGTTTGCATAAAGAGCAGGAGCATGTTCAAATATCTGAGCTACCCTGGGGTAGCCTCTCTCCTCCTGGAGTATCTTTGTTGAATCATCCTTCCAAATGTATGGAGAGTTTTACCAAGTGTGTGGAAGAAGGCACAAATAAATGGTCATGCGTATGCACCCTATGACTTACAAAACTCAGCCAACAGCCCAAACCTTTTCCCTGTTGTGCCATAGCCAGGCCAACAGAGGCTGCACTGCATGCTGTAGTGGGTGGGCTACCAGAAGGCATCTCAAAACACATAGACGAACAGGCCTTGCTGAGAGAGAATCAGTATGGCTTCTGTAAGGGTGAGTCTTGCCTCACAAGCCTTATAGAATTATTTGAAAAGGTCAACAGGCATGTGGATGCGGAAGAACCCGTAGACATTATATATCTGGACTTTCAGAAGGCGTCTGACACAGTCCCTCACCAAAGGCTACTGAAAAAACTCCACAGTCAGGGAATTAGAGGGCAGGTCCTCTCATGGATTGAGAACTGGTTGAAGACCAGGAAACAGAGAGGTGTCAATGGGCAATTTTCACAATGGAGAGAGGTGAAAAGTGGTGTGCCCCAAGAATCTGTCCTGGGACCGGTGCTTTTCAATCTCTTCATAAATGACCTGGAGACAGGGTTGAGCAGTGAGGTGGCAGAGTTTGCAGACGACACCAAACTTTTCCAAGTGGTGAAGACCAGAAGTGATTGTGACAAGCTCCAGAAGGATTTCTCCAAACTGGCAGAATGGGCAGCAAAATGGGAGATGCGTTTCAATGTAAGCAAGTGTAAAGTCATGCACATTGGGGCAAAAAATCAAAGCTTCACATATAGGCTAATGGGTTCTGAGCTGTCTGTGACAGATCAGGAGAGAGATCTTGGGGTGGTGGTGGACAGGTCGATGAAAGTGTCAACCCAATGTGCAGTGGCAGTAAAGGAGGCCAATTCTATGCTTGGGATCATTAGAAAAGGTATTGAGAACAAAACGGCTAATATTATAATGCCGTTATACAAATCGATGGTAAGGCCACACCTGGAGTATTGCGTCCAGTTCTGGTCACCACATCTCAAAAAGGACATAGTAGAAATGGAAAAGGTGCAAAAGAGAGTGACTAAGATTATTACTGGGCTGGGGCACCTTCCTTATGAGGAAAGGCTACAGCATTTGGGCCTCTTCAGCCTAGGAAAGAGATGCCTGAGGGGGGACATGATTGAAACATACAAAATTATGCATGGGAAGGATAAACTGGATAGAAAGATGCTCTTTACACTCTCACATAACACCAGAACCAGGGGACATCCACTAAAATTGAGTGTCGGGAGAGTTAGGACGGACAAAAGAAAATATTTCTTTACTCAGCGTGTGGTTGGTCTGTGGAACTTCTTGCCACAGGATGTGGTGATGGCATCTGACCTGGATGCCTTTAAAAGGGGATTGGACAAGTTTCTGGAAGAAAAATCCATTATGGGTTACAAGCCATGATGTGTATGTGCAGCCTCCTGATTTTAGAAATGGGCTATGTCAGAATGCCAGTGCAAGGGAGGGCACCAGGATGCAGGTCTCTTGCTATCTGGTGTGCTCCCTGGGGCATTTGGTGGGCCGCTGTGAGATACAGGAAGCTGGACTAGATGGGCCTATGGCCTGATCCAGTGGGGCTGCTCTTATGTTCTTATGTTCTTAAGACAAAAGAAGAAAGTAAAAAAACTTTTTTGCTTACTTCTTTGTAGGCCTTCTTGCAGCCTACTGGAGCACAATCCTATGCATGTCTACTCAGAAATAAGCTCCATTATAGTTAGAAGGGCTTACTTCCAGATAAGATTGGATAGGGTGGCAGCCTGGGTCTCCTTGGACTTATGCCAACTATGGAGCTGGCATAAGTCCAAGGAGAGGAAAGGTGTGGGATGGACTGTGAAACAGGAGATAGGATCCTAGTGCAAGTTGCTGCCACTGCACCCCTCCCTTCTTTCCCCCTCCCAGCCTCGCCCTTGCCATTCCCTTTCACTGCCCCAAACTCTTCCTGCCTCCCCCTTCCTGCCCATGACACACCTCTTTGCCACCAACTTACCAGAGTCCATGCAATCCAAGTGCAGAGCTGCCACTGCAGTGGTGTGATTTTTGCACCATTACTGAACCTACCTCCTGTATCAGGAGCTACGCTGTTGTAAAAGGCCCATAGGACTGGACTGTAAGAGATGGTCCTTCTGCTAGTTGTCTTTCCATTGCAAAAGCACAATTCCTTGTCTTCAGATAATAGACGGAGAAAGCAAGGGAGGTGTCTTCTCATATAGAGCAAGGCCTACTGAGTAGCAGTGTCTACTTTGTGGAATGCCCTGCCCAAAGAAGTACAGGGCCCCCACGCTGGGCACCTTCAGGTAATAGGTTAAAGACCTGCTTTTAAAAGAAGACATCTAGGCTTGGCTTTTATTGCCTATATAGATATTTTGCTGCTATCTGTGGGTGTTAACAAGGTTTAGAATAAATTGCTTGTTGTGTTTATGGCTATACTTTCATTTTTGTAAAGGTTTGGATTTTTATTTTATCAATACTGTTGTTAGCTGCTTTGGTTTACATGCTTATTTTATTTTAGTTTAAGAATGAAACTAATCCTGTTATAGAAGTACATCATTTTCCTTTTTGAACTTTTCAAAAAAATGTCTGGTGTTATTTTAACATCTAATGTTATCTGGAGACCATTCTATATCTGAAGAATCACAAATAAACTCAAGCAACAACAAAAACTAGAGATTAGATAATGGCACATGCTGAAGAAGTTGGGTCACTTATTATGGTGACATCATAAACAGTATCCAATCACTGTTCATTCATAACACAGCAATCACAAGAGCAATGTGTGTACCTGTGAAACTCAGACTTGCACATTCTGTAGTTAGTAGCTAGAAGAGGTGCAAAGCTGTAAGTCTTACAGGAAGCCTCACCACAACATGCCTCCATTTTGGTCTCCCCGCCCGGAATGGCTCCAAAGAGGAGAGGAAGAGGCCACTTGCACGCCATGCTGAGGCTCCCTGCAAAACTTAGTACTTTGCACCTCCTCTAGCCAAGCCACTGCACTGATACCACCCTTTCTCATTGCTAAGAGGGCTCTATGCAGAGTGCAGTTTCTCTTTGGTGTGGCTTGCATGTTGGACAGAGCCCTGCGCTGAAGCACAACTGTGCTGGCAGTTTGGCTGCCTACAGTGCAGGTAGGGGTACTGCTTCTCTGCTGGGCAGAACTTGTGTGCTGGGAAAAGGCTCCCTTGATCACTCTGCCCAGTCTCACTTGGCCCATTGAGCAGGGATAAACCTGCCAGGAGGAAGGGAGCCTCAAGATTACATTCTTTTCCCTACGAGATCTCTTGATGCTGTTTCTGATTGGTTCCGCCTGGCAGGGACGTGCAGTGGGTGGAGGGTGGGTAGGGAGGCAGGTGAGGCAGAGCTTCCCCCCAAGTCCTTCGAACAGCATGGGTTGTGAGTGTTTGCACACCTCACAGGGTGGTGGTGCTTTTCAAAGGACTCTGGTGGGGAGGCTCTGCCTCACCAGCCTCCTCACACACTGCACATCCCTACTGCCTGGGAACCAGTCCAAGAGTCCTCCTACTCTGGTTCTTTGCTTCCCCCGAAAAGTCTGTTGAACTCGCAAAGCTGAGTTCACACATTCTCAAGAGTGAGATCTTTCCCTCTGATTTAATAATCCACCATTTCAATCACCACATACTAGACACTCAGAGCCCAGTCCTAGCCAACTTTCCAGCCCCAGTGCATCTGCAGTGCAGCCCAGAGGTAAGGGAACAAATGTTACCTTGAGGAGGCCTCTGTGACTATCTCCCCACAACAGGGTGCAGTGCATGCCCCATTGGCATGGTTGCACTGGCACTGGAAAATTGGATAGGATTGGGCCCTTAGAGGCCAACCACTTTGGGTCCAGGAGTGCAGTCTTGTTAGTAAATAGCGGTAGAAAACTCCACCATCTACATTTAGGAATGGAAATCCCGGGTTCCTTGTGGCTTGAGCTGCACTTTGCATCCACCCCATGTGAATCACTGGTACCACAGCCTATAGATTGGGAAGTGAGCGCTTTCACCCCAACGTTTTCCCAGTAAGCATTCCCGTAAGTGTAAATCAGCTCTAGTAAGCCTGGTTCACACTTGTGTGTACACAGACACACAAGCCCCAATTCATACCGATTTCTCCTATCTGTCTTCATCCACCTTTCTCGCAGGGTTAACTATTACGCTAAGTACTGGATAGAGTCTTCTCACAAGGCGATGACCTGAACATATGCTTCTCTGTACAGTGTGACACTTGCTTCTTCTTTTTCTGGGAAATACAGGGCTCCCAATTCAGAACGTCTGAAGGTGTTTTGGATTGGGTGTTGGAGATCCCTTGTTTCTCGCCTCAACAGTAAAATGGCTTATTGCGGGGGGGGGGGGGTGTACAGGATCTGCTGGACATTACTCACTTTCACTGATCACTATAATCACCATATTGGTTATGCATAGAATGTGTGCCTCAGTAGTTCTTCAAGCGCTAGAAATTAACTGAAATCCAGACAGTGTACATTGGCAGGCTCCAGAAAAGGCCTTCTTCTCCATCTTATTTTGAAGGCACCTCAGTGCCTTTGAAATAAAAGTGCGGAAATTTTTGCCATTGATTTTTTTAAAAGGAAAAACGCTTTGCTTTGTATTCTGCTCCAGCCAACTGGACAAATTCAAGATTAACCTGAACCAATTCACGTTGAAGTTCCATGTTGGTCCCCGTTTCAAGTGAAAAACATGGTGCAACCTTGGCGTTGTCTGCCTGACACATCTGCTAGGAGCAGGGAGTTTCAACCTTTTTCATCTTGTGGCACACTGAGAAGGCACTAAAATTGTCAAGGCACACCATCTGTTTTTTGGACAATTGACAAGGCACACTGCATTGCCAGCCAGGGGATCACATTCCCCAATGGCCCTACTAATATACGAGCCTCCCCCATACTCCCACTGCACACCTGCAGACCATTCGCGGCACACCAGTGTGCCACAGCACAGTGGTTGAAAATAGCTGTGCTAGAGTGTGAGAGCCCTGTCCTATCCAACTTTCCAGCACTGGTACAGCTGCAATGTTCCCTTACCTTGTGGAGGCCTCCATAACTACCCTCCCAACACAGGATGCAACGTACACCTCATTGGCCTGGAAAGTTGGAAAGGATTTGGCCCTCGGTTATTTAGAAATTAGTCTCAACCTAATATGGAGGACCCACTGAATACTGTTGTTGGCATCCTTCAGTCTCGAAAGACTATGGTGTCACGCTCTGAATGGTGGTTCTGGAACAGAGTGTCCTCTCCAGAGCGCGAAGCCTGGGTAAAGTAGGTATGGAGGATAGGCTGTTACCCATGCAGCAAATCCCCCCTCTCCACGTCGCTGAAATGGTCCAATGGAAAGGCAGAGGCCAATACGGTTGGTTCCAGCAGCGTCGCAGGAGTTGCCAGAACGTGACTGTGTTCAGCCATGAACTGCCTCAGGGACTCCGGCTCCGGATTTTGCCTCGAGGTTGACTCCTGAAGCCTTTTCCATAACTGGATGTAGCCACAAGGCAGTGGAGGTTTGGGATCAGAGTTTTCCTTCTCTCAGATGAGCTGCCTTCCCAGGCTAACGAGTCCCATCTACCCACTGAATAAAGCCGCTAGATTCAGGAATAAAGGCAATGAGAACCACCAGTCGATCTTATGAAAATTAGATATTTTATTTATATAGTTTTAATTTTATTTCAAGGATGACCCCTTTGCTCTGCAACTGTAAATACATACTAGAATAAACTCTGTGAAATATACAAAAAATACATATTCTTTTTTCCCCATGAAATCTTTCCCTTTGTAATAAATAGAGGCAAACACGTGTGTGGCTGATTGGGAGTAATGCTCCGTGTCTGCTGAGGTTTTCACAGTCTGCTGATGATTCTAATCGGGTGAAAGAACGGAGGAGTTCCCCGTCCCCTGGAAGGTCGAGATAAATAATGCATGAGGCCCTGGCAATGTCCCTTCCTGGCTCAGCCCCCCAACCACCACCCCCTTCCTCTCCTCTACAACCCCCCCTTTATAATAAAGAGTTCAGCCTAAATTTCCACGCTTGCATTCAGTCATGACAAAGCCTACAAATCATACCACGACTTCTAACCTGATCTTCTAACAAACAAACAAACAAACCCAAAGTGTGTATTTTCTTCTCTTTCCACTCCCCTATAAATCACTGCAGACAGATGGTAAAATAAGGCGGAGAGGGGAGCAAAAGAGGTGCATGCCAGAGGGAGAGAGAAAGCAAAACCAGACACAAGATATTGTGCCTGGCCAATGTGGGAAAGTGCACAGCAGAAGTAGGGACCAGAGGTGGGTGGGGAGGCAGGAGAGGCAGACCCTCCCCACCAGGGTCCTTCGAAAAGCGGTGGGTGGGGAGGCAGGTGAGGTAAGAGCCTCTCCACCGGAGTCCTGTGAAAAGTGCTCCTTCGACTGTGCTCAAGCACCTCCCCAGGTGGCCGTGCTTTTTGAAGGACTCTGGTGGGGAGGCTCTGCCTCACCTGCCTCCCCACCCACCGCTTTTTGAAGGACTCCAGTGGGGAGGCTCTGCCTCACCTGCCTCCCCAGCCACGCAAGTCCCTGAGTAGAAGAGAAAGTTTGGTTGGACAGACGACCTTCCCACCGCCTCCAGGCGGGCAATGGGAAGCCAGCAGATGCCACGCATGGCAGACCCATGTCGGGAGGCAGGGCTCAGGTGGGAGGCAGGGGGCAGACCCAGAGACATCCACATCTCCGGGAGAAGTTCAGGGGCGGGATGCAGGCCGCAGTTGCCAGCTGCGGGATGTCCCGGGCGGGCGCCCAGGCCCTAAGAGAACGGCGGGACGGGCGTCACAGCAGCTCCCCGGGCAGCGCGTAGCGGGGCTTCTCCGACGGCCGCGGCTGCTGCCAGTAGTCCAGTTCGGAGGCGGAGCTGCCGCCGGGGCTGGAGGGCGAGAGGGCGCAGCCGCAGGCGGAGGAGGCGGCGGAGGGCGCGGGGCTGGCGCTGCAGCTCCAGGAGGAGGCGGAGGCGGGCGAGGGGCTGCCCAGCGCGGCGTCGGAGAAGGCGCAGCGGTCGGCCAGGCGGAGGGTCTCGGTGAGCGCCCAGATGTAGTTGTGGGCGAAGCGCAGCGTCTCGATCTTGGTGAGCTTGGCGTCCTCGGGGAAGGTGGGCAGCACCTCGCGCAGGGCGTCCAGCGCCGCGTTCAGGTGGTGCATGCGGTTCCTCTCCCGGTTGTTGGCCTTCAGGCGCCGGCTCCTCTTCAGCCGCTGCGCCGTCTCCGCCGTCCTGGTGGCCCTGGAGCCGCTGCCGCAGCGCGCCCGGACGGAGCGCCGCTTGCAGGACTCATGGCGCCTGGAGGGCCGGCGGGGCGGCGGCGCTGGGTCTGCGGGCGCCTCCTCCGTCGGCCCCGAGGGCGCGAGCGGGTGCGCGGGCTCCTCTTCCTCGTCGTCCTCCCCTTCGGAGCCCGAGGAGAACTGCGTGAGCGCCGACGAGGCGCAGGAGGCGGGCGCAGGCGGCGACAGCAGCAGCTCCTCCTCGGCCTTCAGCTCCAGGTTCTCCGGCTTCACGAACATCCTGCAACGAGACGGACGCCCCGGGAGGACCGTCAGCTCCAGCAGAGCGCACCGGGCCCCATCCCGCCCCGTCCGCTCACACCCAGGCGCTTCCCTGCGCCCTGAAGCGTGCCAAGGCGGCGCTGGTTGTCAGCCCCCCAGCTTCGCTCCACTGCGCGTGGGTTCGAAGGACTCTGGCGGGGAGGCTCTGCCTCACTTGCCTCCCAGCCCACCGCGCGTCCCTGCTGGAAACCCGCCCCGTCGCTCCGCCTGGTCACTTTCCCAGGGCAGCAGCTGGGAGCAGGAGGGCGGCTGGTTGCGCTCTCCGGGGTAACCCCTGGCTAGCCGCTCTGCTGCTGCCACCCCGGGAAAGTGCCCAGGCGGAACGAAGGGGCGGGTTGCCAGCAGGGACGCGCGGTGAGGCAGAGCCTCCCCACCGGAGTCCTTCGAACCCACGCGAGGCAGCGAGTGCTTGAGCGCCTCACGTGGCTGTGGCGGCGCTTTTGGAAGGACTCCGATGGGGAGGCTCTGCCTCACCTGCCTCCCCACCCACCGCACCTCCCTGGTTTCCAGATCAGCGAGGACTCGCGCAGCTCAGGACACATGGGACGCGTTTTCCAGATTAACAAAACCAGCCTAGAAGACTGGGGGGGGGGATTTCGGACTCCTGGCCTGCTCACCTCCCAGTGGAGTCCAGACGAGCTCCAGCGGGCCCCCTCCTCGCAGAAGTTCACTTTGTACCAGAGACGTGAGGTGGGTGGGGAGGAAGGGGAGGCAGAGCCTCCCCAGCGGAGTCCTTACAAAAGCGCGGCAGCCATGTGAGGCACCCAAGCACGCACAACTCACGCGCTCTGGCTCTCCACACTTTCCATGCTCTGTGCGTGGGTTGTGGGTGCTTGGGACTCTGGTAGGGAGGCTCTGCCTCACCTGCCTCCCCCACCCACCCACCCACCGCAGGTCCCTGCTTTGCGCACAAGTCCCCATTGGTTCCCGCAGAACTCTTGGGCGCTGACCCGCACTCGGGTTGCTTTGCGGTGTGCAAGCCCAGCGGTAAGCTAAGGAGGGCGAGACCTCGCCAGCTAGCCAGCCAACATCCTGAGAGGCGGAGGCCTCTTTCCCTCGCGCCTTCGACACACCAACCACCTGCCTGTATAGCACGACGGCTGGGGACGGACTGGAGACTGCGTCCCACCCTGTGCCTGTCGACTCAGAAGTCCGCCCCATTCTAGTCAAGGGGGCTTACTCCCTGGTAAGTGTGGCGAGGATCGCAGCAGAAGTCAGCCCCCTTCGAGTCAATGGGCCGCTGCGGTTGCGCCCAGCCCCGGCGGGACTTCTGCCTGCAGCCCGAGGGCGCTGCAGCCTCGCTGGGGCGCAGGGCGCGACGGGGACTTACTTGGCGCGGCTCCGGGCTTGGCTGCGGGCCCCCTGGCGAGGGGATGCGGCTGCCCGGCGGCTCCTGTGGCGAAGGCCGCCCCTCCCACGGTGGCTGGGCGCTGGGCCGGAGGCGGGGGCGGCTGGGTGGGAGGCAGCTCGGGGAGGACCTGGCCGGGCTGGTGCCTGTGCGGGAGGCTGGCACGCGCCCCGGCCCGCGGTGAAAGCGAAGCTGCTGCTGGCGCTGCCCCGGCTGTGCGTCTGGCACACGACTCGCCCTAAAACCCCTTATATACCCCCCGGGAAACCAGCCCGGCTGCCCCCGGCGGGGGCTTTCTTGCCGTCGCTCATCTCTTCGGGCTCCCCCCGCCCGGCAAGCCCCCTCCCCCCTCGATCTGCTCCCTGCGAGGTGTGGAGCGCAGCCCGGGCGGCGATTGGTGCCTCGCGCTCGGCTGGAGCGTGCCGCTAATTTATTAATGAATGGGGGTCGCGGGGCGCAGCTGCCCAATCGCTGAGTCCCGCCAGCCACGCGCGCTGGAACCGGCTCCCTTTCAGGAGCTCATTAGGCCCGAGGGCGGGGGGGGGGGGCGCAGACCCGAAGGCTCCCCTGCCTGCCTGCCTGCCTGCCCACCTCCAAAGACCTGGCAGGGGGCGGGGCACGAGAGCCAGAGGGAGGAACAGAAGGGGGAAGCCACTGGTTTCAGACCATCCAAGTGGAGTTGTGTGCCTCGTGGCTTTGGCAGCCCACCCCCCAAGTCAGGGATCCTGTGCCCTTAGCAGTCGAGGTCCAGGCGGAAATGGCACAGGCGTGGCCTCTAGAAGGCCA
The DNA here is from genome assembly GCF_035046505.1 of Tiliqua scincoides. Classification (NCBI taxonomy): domain Eukaryota; kingdom Metazoa; phylum Chordata; class Lepidosauria; order Squamata; family Scincidae; genus Tiliqua; species Tiliqua scincoides. Next base: position 26,031,988 of record NC_089826.1, read on the forward strand.
GGCGCAAGCAGTGGCGTAGCTCGAGGGGGTGCAAAGCACGCAGGGACCAATCCAATTTTCCAGTGCCCATACAGCCCCAAGGTCACAGAACAAATGTTCCCTTACCTTGAGGAGGTCTTGATGACTGCCCCCCCCCCCCAGGATGCAGAGCACACCCTGTTGGCATGGCTGCATCAGCATTGGAAATTTGGATAGGATTGGGCCCTAAGTTTTGCAGGCAGCCTCATCACAGGGTGCAGGTGGAGCAGAATTGAGGCATTTGTCTCCCTGCCTCCACCTCTGTTTTGCTCCAACCTCCCAGACTAGCCCCTCAAGCTATACCATTGGGCACAAGTACAAGTGTGGAATTTTTGCCTGCCCTGCAACTTTTAAAAGGACACAAACATTGAGGAAGATCTGGTTCACTTTCCGGGCTGCAGTTGTTAACGTGATCAGTAATTTTATGCCCCATGTGTGTATTCATTAATTTATTGCATTCTTTCTTTCAAAACAGCTATGTGCCCCACTTGTCAGCGAACACAATTAAATCTGGCTGTGTGCTGAGGTAGTGTTTGGAAATTACCTGCCAGAATACAAACTCTAGGACCAACTGGTGGGATTGGTGACACACAACTGGGCCATTCCCCAGCCTCAAGCAGGTCACACCAGTGGCACCAGGACAAGGTACTCTTTTGTTAAGAAAAGGACAAAAGAGACAGGAGGAGAAAGATCAGAGGATGGAGGGTGGATGGGGAAGACAAGAAAAATCAGAGGAAGGGCAAAGATACATTCACATACATATGGCAAAGATTAAAAGTAGTCCTGTGGGTAGGGGGCAGCAAAGATTCCAGCCTCTCCCTCCTTTCCCCTCACCTGTAGTGCCAAAATCAATAGATTCTTCTGCCATCACAAGGACAAAGTCAGGCAGAAAGAGAGAATCTTTAAAAGTCCCCCCCATCACATGGAGAATTCCTCAAAAATCTAACAGTGTATAGCCAAAGGTCCGAGAGGACTGTGGCAATGCATCTAACAGTGCAATCCTATCATATCTATTCAGAAGTCCCATTATGTTCAATGGGGCCTACTCCCAGAAAAGTGTGTGTAGGATCGCAGCCTAAGTTCCCTAAGGCATCTAAGACTGCAACCCTATAGACACTTACCTGCTCCCCTTTAAGTTGAGCAAAAGTTGGGATGGTGATGGCACTGACCTAGACACCTTTAAAGGGAGATTGGACAGATTTCTGGAGGAAAAGTCCATCACAGTTTACAAGCCATGATGGGTGTGTGCAGCCTCCTGGTTTTAGGCTACCTCAGAATGCCAGATGCAAGGGAGCGGCAACATGATGCTTGTTGTAACATGTTGTTTTGTGTGCTCCCAGAGGCATCTGGTGGGCCACTACAGGATACAGGATGCTGGACCAGATGGGCCTTTGCCCTGATCCAGCATGGCTCTTCTTGTGCTCTTATGACCAGACCAGGTACAGGTAATCAAGGTAGATGTGAAACAGGGCTGTCTTGGGTGGTTGTGATGCTTGGCAGTTATTGTCAAACTTGAGCACATTTTAAAGTTGTCAGGGATCTTCACAGCAAGGAGTCCTTACTCAGGCTGCAGCAGGAGAGATGGCAGAGTTTTGTTGTGCAGGATTGTGGAGTCCTTAGAGCAGGTTGTGCTGGTTAGCCAGTGTAGCATAGCTGAACTGGGTTACATAGCTGAACATAGGTTAGCCACAGGTGCATAGCTGAACTGGGTATATGTGTCATTGAGGCTTGGAGGAACTATCATAGCTGCGGATTCCAGGCGAGAATCATTCATGCATTTAATTATCCCTTGGGAATCTCCCCCACTTTATTTAATGCTCATTACATCCACAGGGTATGCTTCTCACTTTGTGTGCATATGTTGTCACCAACTGGCCTAGAAAGTTTTCACATTTGCCTATCCTGGATGTTAGCTCACACTGGCCTGCTGCTAGACTCAGATGCAGTCATGAGGGCATCTTCTAGCTAGCCCATCCCAGGACTATTTCCACTACCATCCCCTCTGCTTGCCAATGAAACTGATCAGAGGGAGAGGAAGCTTGCTTGCTTTCTTATTACTGTGCCACCTACACTAGTGCACTGACATGACCTTGTGAAGGGAAAATAAAATACTCACCATTTCCTCCTGGGAGCAGCAACAACAAGAATGACAGGAAAAAGGGAGAGGTAGGCAGAGTTTTTGAACTCTGATAAAACTGGCATGATTTTCTCTAGCCCTTGTTAATTTCACCAAATGTCAAAGATTGTTTATTGTATTAGCTAATAGCCAACACAATAAGATAAAACATGTAAATCCAAAAATACATCAGATACAAACAGTGATAAAATGATAAAATTAGGTCAAAATCAAGCACAAAAGGCACCTACATCCATCATATTAAGGAATCTCCTTTACAATCTACCGCTATTTCCACCAGGTAGTTGGCACGAATAGTTCTGGCAGCTTTAGCAAACAATGCCACACTATAGGTGACCGATGGGTCACAATCAGAAAGTAACCAGTACAATTTCGTGTGTTCTCCCCTTGAAGGGTAGCCAAAATAGGTTCCAAAAATCTTACCCTAGGATTTTGATAAAGCTGACAATGAAGCAGGTAATGTACAATATCTTCGATCTGTCCTGCTCCGCAAATACAAAGCCTCAAATGCCTGGGAATGGACATATATCTGCCATCTAGAACTGCAGTTGGCATAGTTTGAAAATGCAGTTCAGTGAACGCCTTTCTCAAGGAGGCAAAGGTAAGTGAATATAAATATTGCACTCTTGAGTGACTTGGTTTCAGGAAACAATACAGCTGGGAAAAATTTGAAGATCTTACTATATCTAAGTCCTGATCATTATCCAGTTTAAACATCCATTCCCTTAGCATTTGTTTTATTTCAGAAAAGACAAAAATGTCAGTAGAAAGAGCTTTAGATTTTAGGAGCATTTGCACCAGAGTGGCCCAGCCTCCTCTTCTCCACTGCTTGGCCAAACAGAGTTTAGGAAGACGATTTTCCGGCATGTCCAGGACTCTCTTGTAATAAGAAATTATAGCTACGGCATCCCTGGCCTTACTAGATACCATACCTGTCTCCATTCTAAGAAAAGCTGCCGGAGTAGATGGTGGAACAGCTAAAATGTGCCTCAAAAATTTATTTTGGGCAACTTTGGGAATATATATGTTGTTCTGTTTAATACTCCAGATCTCTATACCGTACAACATTTGTGAAATTACTCTCCCCGAGAAAACCTTTAAAGCTGGAATTACCAAGTTGCCTCCTCTAGAATGGAAAAATTTTAATAAGGCATAACTTGATTTTTGTGCTAATGTTTTAACATTCTGAAGTTGGAATTTCCAGCTGTTTCTTTCATCGAAGAATACACCCAAATATTTAAAGGCAGGAACTTGTTCAATCTTGCGATCACCCAAAGTCCAACTAAATTTTGGAGAACGCTTGCCAAAAACCACTATTTTGGATTTGGCGTAATTCACCTTCAGTTGCTCCGAATCACTGAAATCTTGCAGCTTAGTTAGGATTCTCTTAAGCCCTTTCCTATTCAAAGATAATAAAACAATGTCGTCTGCATAAATGAGGGTTGCAATCTTATGATTTCCAATTGGGGGGGGGGGAAATGATCTGCATGAGTTAGAACATTTACAATGTTGTTGATATAAAGATTGAAAAGAAGTGGGGCCAACAAACACCCTTGTCTAACACCTTTGGTAGAACAAATTTCCTCCGTCAGTCTACCATCTGCACTTATCCTTACCCTCAAGGTGTTATTGGTATATAATTCTTGCATTAAAAGCAGCAACCTCCTATCAATATTAGTCCCAGCAAGCTTATCTCATAGACGATCCCTAGGGACTTTATCAAATGCAGAAGAAAAATCTATAAATGCTGCAAAGAGCCATTTAAATGGCCTGCTTGTATATTTACAGATTAAATGATGAAGGACAAAGATTTGGTCCACCATACTATGGCCTTTCCTAAACCCAGCTTGTTCTTGATGCAAAATATCATTTTCCTCAACCCACTTAACCAACTTCAGAAGGAGATAACAACAGTAAATCTTAGAACTAATATCCAGTAGACTGATTGGGCGATAATTCTGGGGGTTGGAATTATCCCCTTTTTTATAAACTGGAAAAATAATACTTTGTCTCCAGCCTTCCGGGAAAAATCCTGTGGCATTAATGTAAGTAAACAATTTGGCAAGGAAAGGGGCCCACCATTCAATGTTGGTCTTATACACCTCAGGAGGAATAATATCCTCACCAGGTGCTTTTCCTGTTGCTAAAGCATCTATAAGTTCACCAACTTCCTGTTCCGTGACTGGGGGCCATTCCGGTGTTAATGCCAAAAGCGACTGACTATTGCTAACATTATTTTGCCTGGCATTGGCATCACTGTCAAATATATTACTAAAATAGGAACACCACGTACCGGCAGCAATACAGTCGTTCATTTTACAGTTAAGGCCCAGGTTGGGAGGTGAAATTAAGGACCAAAACTTTTTTTCGTTCTTTTCCATGGCAGCTTTCCCCAATTCCTTCCACTGAGCTGACATGTATACACTCTTTTTTTGCTTCAGAAGTTAATTTCACCAGAGAAAAGAAGGGGAAAGGTGAAAAAAAAATCTGCAAATGTGAAACTAAAAAGGCTCACATGCATACAAAAGAGAAAGAGGAGGAACCAAACCACCATTCCCAGAGTGTATATCACTATGGAATGAATGGTAGATTTAAAATGCATTTCAGCTAGAATTCATCTGTTCACAGGTGACACAAAAAACACATGGCTGTACATCCATCTACCTGCATAGCCATCAGTTGGTTTAAAAACATGGGCAAGCACCTGGAGAGGAACTCCATAAGAACATAAGAACAGCCCCACTGGATCAGGCCATAGGCCCATCTAGTCCAGCTTCCTGTATCTCACAGCGGCCCACCAAATGCCCCAGGGAGCACACCAGATAACAAGAGACCTCATTCTGGTGCCCTCCCTTGCATCTGGCATTCTGACATAGCCAAATCAGGAGGTTGGTACATGCACATCATGGCTTGTAACCCATAATGGATTTTTCCTCCAGAAACTTGTCCAATCCCCTTTTAAAGACGTCCAGGCCAGATGCCATCACCACATCCTGCGGCAAGGAGTTCCACAGACCAGTTACATGCTGGGTAAATATTTTCTTTTGTTTCCCAACACTCCATTTGAGTGGATTCCCTCTAATTCTGGGGTTGTATGAGAGGAAAAAGAACATCCCTCTGTCCAAGGAGTTCCACAGACCAACCACATGCTGAGTAAAGAAATATTTTCTTTTGTCTGTTCTAACTCTCCCAACACTCAATTTTAGCGGATGTCCCCTGGTTCTGGTGTTATGTGAGAGTGTAAAGAGCATCTCCAAAGCACTTTCAATGCAGGGGTAGATCCAGGGGTGCGTGCCTCCCCCCAAACTGTTGTGCCAGCGGGGGACAGTATCCACTGGGATGAAGAGTGAAGTCAGGTGCCAGGAGAATGCCCACTGGGTGGGGAAAGAGAGCAGAGTCGGAGTGGAAGCCCATGTCTACATAGCTGGTATATCTGGACTCCAAGTTCGGATGGGATCCAAGGTCTACCTGTCTGAAAGAGGTGGTTCCAGAGGGCAGTCAGAATGGAAGCCTGTCTACCCAGCAGGTAGCTCTGGGCTCCAAGTTTGGACAGGATCCCAGATCGACCAGCCTAGCAAACCTCAGCCATGGAAGCCAAAGGTTAACCAAGAGCCAGGTCTACCCGCCTGGTTGACCTGGGCTCTGGAGTTAAGGTAGTGCTCATGCCTCCCCAACACAAACACTGGATCTGCCCGTTTCAATGGCACAACCTATCACTATGGAAGAATGTTAGGAGGCTGCGGGGGCGGGTGGGGAGGCGAGATGGCAGTTTCACTCCAGGAAGGCTGCCCTGGGGATCTCTAGGTGCTCCCTGAAGGATAACTACGTCTGTTGTGTGGCGGTGCTTGCCGAGGCTCCGAATTTTCGGAGGCGGAGCTGAGCAGCTCTAAATGAGCGGCTGCATCCTCCTCTCCCACGTGTGCTGACAGTGGAGTCGACTCGCTGTTTCCCAGGGATCAGGAAGCGGGAAGAAAGGAGCTGTCCAGAGCGCTCTCTGCCCCCTTGCTGAACGAGCCGTCCTCCTCTTGTGAATCAGGTGGCCTGGAGCAGGGCTGAGTGCCAGGGAAGCCAGCAGGAGAGCAGGACTTCATCTGAACTGCAAGCAACAGCTCCTGCCTCTGGATGATTGATGATGCCTCCGTCTGTGTTCTTTGCCTTTCCAGGCCTTCAGGAAAAAGTCCAGTATCTCTAAAAGGCGCCTGTTTTCACTTTAGAGACTGGATCTGAAATGGATCCACCATTTCATTTAATTGATAGATCAGCCATTTTCAACCACTGTGCTGTGGCATACTGGTGTGCCGCAGAGGCGTCGCTAGGGGAGGGCGGTGCACTAAGTTTTGCAGAGAGGCTCCCTGCAGCGTGCAAGCAGCTCTTCTAAAATCTAAAGCAGATTTTAGAAATGGGTTATGTCAGAATGCCAGATGCAAGGGAGGGCACCTGGATGAGGTCTCTTGTTATCTGGTGTGCTCCCTGGGGCATTTGGCGGGCCGCTGTGAGATACAGGAAGCTGGACTAGATGGGCCTATGGCCTGATCCAGTGGGGCTGTTCTTATGTTCCCCTACGGAGCCGTTCGCCTCGTTTCCCCCACCCCAGCCCACATGACTCCAAAGGGAAGGGGAGGAGCCTGCTTGCACGCTGCAGGGAGCCTCACTGCAAAACTTAGCCCCCCCCGTAGCGACGCCTCTGGACTGTGCCTCGACTGGTCTGCGGGTGTGATGCGGGAGTTTGGGGAAGAGTAATTTATCAGTAAGGACATTGGGGGAATGTGAGTCCCCCACTAACAGCATGGTGAGCCTTGTCAATTGTCAAAAAACTGATGGTGTGCCTTGACAATTTTAGTGCCTCGTCAGTGTGCCATGAGAGGAAAAAGATTGAAAATCACTGGGACAGACCATCATAAATCAGTATGCATAATAGGGTTTGGGTGCACGTGTTTTTAATATTGTATCCTCTGACATAAGGAACCAAGCTACAATCACATCTTCCCTGGAAGTAAGCGCCTTTGGACACAAAGGGACTTACTCGCTTCTGAGTAGATATGCATAGGACTATGCTGTCAGGGCCCTTGGGGGCTGCATCATCACAACAAGGGGAAGACTAGACTGGCGCCCACCCTGGGCGAAAGAATGGACCAGCAGTGAGGAGCTTCCCTCTGCTCCCTGTCTGAAAAAAGTCCCTGCTCCAACTGGCAGCACCCCAAGACTGAGAAGCCAGTGGAGGAATCCACCAGAGGGCTAGCAGTGCAATCCTATGCATGTCGACCATTGTGTTCAATGAGCCTTACTCCCAGGGAAGAGTGTACAGGAATGCAGCAATTTCCTGGGTTGTTTTCAACTGTTATTGGGATCCCCTCATCATTTTCATCAAAAAGGGGAAGTATTAATTAATATCAATTAATTAATTGAACTTCCTTGACCACCTCTCTTGGGAGAGAGGTATGGTGGGGTACAATATTTCAAATACATTTAAATAAACATCTGACAGTAGGTTCAAGCGCCTCCCCCTTTCTGTGATGCTCTGCCCAAATATACAGCAGAAGTTAGCCAGAACACACACTCAGGAAGTCAGCCTTCCTCTTTTGGTGTCCTACCTTTGTGTGTATTACATTGTCTCAGTTTCCCAGAATGTGAAGCCTTTATAAAATTTTTCAACATTCATCACAATCTATAACAAGACAAAGAACACAGCTGCAAAATGGCCTGTACAGTTGTCAGCATCAGGTGTTAAGGTCAGATCACACCGTCAGGCAGTAAAAGAAAAAATAAATCATTGAGTACTTAACTTGTATGTAAGTCTATCAGTACTGGCACCATAAAAGACCAGGGTACCGTGTGACTGTCACTGTAAGACGCCCTCAGCCCTCCTTTTGAAACCGTGACGCTTCGAAAGTGGTCGAGATCAGTGGCGTAGCTAGAGGGGGTGCAAAGGCGCTGCTCTGAGGCTCCCTGCAAAACTTGGTGCTTTGCACCCGCTCTAGCTACGCCACTGCATGGGAGGTGTTCAGCCATAGTGGATGAAGCCACCAGGGCTTGGGCTGCACCTGGTCAAAGTTTGTTTCAGACACTCGCTTTGACCAACAGAACTGCAGCCCGTTTGCTCCGAAGAGAATTCTCCTTGTAGATGATTCTGAAGTACTCCCGGGGTTGCAACATTCAACAGGAGCTTAACTTCTTTTCCCCATAGAAATCGATGGGGCTCGACCCTGTGGATCGCGCCCTTTCAATCCCACTCTTTCCATACCGCAGTGCTGTCTTCGGCTTGTTTACTCAGAAGAGTAAACCCCGAGTTGGGTTCACAGTGCTTACCCCGAAGCACGGGTTCCTAGCAGGGCGCTCTCTGCTGCGCTTGAAAAATCATTCTTCACTCCGCAAGAGGAAACATCCTTGCTTGGGAACGGGGCGCCCCCCCCCCCAGCCCATCAGCGCCGCCACGGGGACATTGAATAACCGGATCCGCGACCCACTGAAGCCAGTTCTGCCCAACGTTGCATATACGCAACAGGGATCAAATGTGTACACAAATGTGTGACTGGGCAGAAACGGGTTAAGCAGAAAGATTTCGGTTGAAGTGGGCTGCTGTTCTTCCGGGCATGTTGTGAGCGCCACAAGTTTGGACTGGAGACAGCAAAACTCTGCGTGGAAGCACTGAAGGCGGTTGTATTGAACTGGAGTCTCTAAGGCCCCGTTTTAGGGACGATGAGCCCAAGGCCACGCGTGTCTACTCAGACGGAAGCCCCCTTGTAGTCAATGGGGCTTACTCCCAGGCAATGGGGATAAGATGATGGTGTATGATGGCCTGTACGATGGCGGCGCATGGGCTCCCTCGACTTCCCGTGCTGGAGCTAAACAGCAGCAGGGGGCAGCATTACAGGGAGAGGCATCCTGGGGTTGGCTCCTCGCGGGCCGGATCCGGGGCTCCCCATACAGCAAAGCCCCGCTGGCGTAGCTGGAGGGGGGCCGGAGCAGCTAGCTTGGCGGGGAGGTTCAGCGGGGCGGTCAAGCGGCCCCTCCCTTCGGAGCCATTCCCGGCGGGGGGAGCAAAACGGAGCCGTTTTGCTCCCCCCGCCGGGAATGGCTCCGAAGGGAGGGGCCGCTTGACCGCCCCGCCAAGCTAACTGCTCCGCCCCCCCTCTATGTACGCCACCGCAAAGCCCCAACCGGTGAGGGCCCCAAGGAAAGGCGGCGGCGCTTGCGAGGCTCAAGGACTCGGCTGAGCCCGGCTGGGGCTGCAGGAAGCGCGCCCTCTCGGCACGCGTGGCTTCGCTCTGAGCGCCCGAGAGGGGCTGGAGGGGCAGCTGCCAGCCCGCGGGTCAAAGAGCGCTTGGCGGGGAAGCGAGGAGGACCGACCGCAGCCACGCCGCTCCCGCCCCCTGCCCGCCCCCGGACCACCCTCTCCGGCAAGCCAGGCGCCCTGAGCAGCCGGCCCTGCCCGAAGGTCAACAGCCTGTGCCCTGCGGAGACCGCGCCGAGCGTGCTGTCCACAGCAGGGCGGCGCCTGCCTCCCCTTAGCCAGTGTGCGGGGCGAGGGCGCGCGCAGCGTGCGCTGTGGAGAGCTCGGCGCGCTCTGCTGGGGTGGAGCCCGGGGGGGGCAGGAGGTGGGCTACGCCCAGGCATGGAGGGGAGAAGGGAAGCGACTTCTTATTTAGTGCCTCCCCCCCCTCCTCGCAGACAAAGAGGGGCGGCTGGAGTTGGTGGCCACCTTTCCAGGGCGCCTGCGTTCAAGAGACACTTGTGTGGTCTGAGGGGGCGGCCAAGGAGGGGGGAGGGCTGCCCTCCCTGCCCTGCCGGGGTCAAACGGTCCACCCCTTCGCCCGCCTCCATCCCCCCACAAAAGGCCAGAGCGCGCCGGGATCAAGCCCTGGGTGCGCAGGCGCTGGAAGGGCGGGGGCAGCGCGCGCGGGGCGGCCTTGAGAGAAGCCGAAGGAGCTTGAACTGGAGGCGACCTCCCAGCCGTCGAAGTGTAGGGGAGGAGCAGCGGACCCAGATCCACGCTCCCCCCTGCTGCTGCACCAGTTGCGCATGCCTTCCAGCAGCAGGGGAGGCCTGCGAGCAGGGCAGAAGCAGCTGAGGCTGAGAGCCCATAGGGAATGAATGCAGTGGCGTAGCTAGAGGGGGGCAAAGCACTAAGTTTTGCAGGGAGACTCACTGCGGCGTGCAAAGGGACCCACCCTGCGCCCCAACTGCAGGATGCAAGCACACAACCCATTGGCAGGGGCAGGGCTATGTCAGTGGGGGAAAGTTGGTTAGGATTTGGGCCTTACCCTTAAGTTACACCACTGAATAAACATGAGCATCGACTCGTTTCCGAACATGAAAACTGCTTCAGTTCAAACTGCACTCTCCGACTTGGGACACCCCTGCCCCAGGCATGAAAGGGCAACTTTTCATGGCAGAGTAGTCTGAGAAGCACACGTGCTCAGAGAAATGTGCTCTTGCCATTTCATCCCTCCCAAAGTTCCACACGTTTATTCTTTTGAATAAATTCAAAAGTTCTCGGGGTTGAACTGCATTCTGATTTTCTGATTAACTTCTAAAATGAGAAATGGCAGAACTTGAGCTTGCAGACGGGGTCATAGTTTCTGACCTAGCCACATAGGAGCTAGCTTTGATTACTCAGTGATGATGAATAGGCATTCTGTGTATGCCCAGAGATGCCCTGGCCACTTAAAATATATAGAAATGTCAGTCAGACATTCACCAGACCCTGAACACATATTCCAAGACGATTGTAGGTACCCAGTTTTACCCTGCACATGCCTGATCTCGTCTGATCTCGGAAGCTAAGCAGGGTCAGGCCTGGTTAGTACTTGGATGGGAGACCTCCTGGGCATACTGGATGCTGTAGGCTTATACCATAGTCTTTCGAGACAAAGTTGCCAACCATAGCACAGCTGAACTGAAGGACTTGAAAAGCATGACATAATACAGTGTATAATGGGTGTCAAACATAAGTCATGTGGGCTGAATGCAACCCCTGGCAGTAATTTATCAGCCCCCTATAATTGGGCTCTGCCAGCTTGATAATTGGGCTCATATCTTGAAAATATGAACAAGATCCTATGAAACTTCTCACTGCACACGTTGCTGGAGCTTGCAACAGAAAATTCTGGCACTATAGTCTCCACTGCTAGTAAAGGAAAGGGCTACTATGAACCCATTCATAGACAATTTCATGCATATCCCCCTCCTCTGACAGTTCAGGTTTACAGAAACTATACAAAGTGCAACAGTTCTAGTTCCTGCAAACAAGAGCAATTAAAAAAACAAAAACCAAGGCTACACCTAATATCTAACCTAGACATTGTGCTAGTGTCCCTCACTGCCCCTGAAATAATGCCACATCCAATTAAACATCATTTAATTTGTGATAGTTCTGGAACTGTTTTCAAGTTGAGGATTAGATCATGCAGTAATAATTAACAGTAATGCCGAAGTGTGTGTAGAGTGTCTTTCCTTCACCAATAGGCTTCACTGCAGCCCACACAGAGGTGTGGAACCCCTGACCAAAAGGACTACATTATCTGTATCCTGAAGGCACTGAGCAAGGAATGACATCATACTCTCCATTAGTGGGAGTTGCTTTCAGTCTTTGCTATTGCTAGGCAGAGTATATTTTCTTAAAAACGATTACAGCAGCAATTGTTCCCTCTGCCTGTTGCAATTGTATGTAATTGCTTTAGGACAGACACTAACAACTGAGAGTTAGGGGAAAAATCCACATTCTAATGCATGCAGCAACAAGGACTTCACTTGGATTGAGTTGTGTGCAGCCCCAGAATGTTTACAGTTCAGTTCTAGAAGCTGCAAAATAATTTGGCCCAGCATCTTGCTTGTAAACTGAGGGTGTCTTTGCGCATGCACAGAAAGTCATTTGCTTTCCCCTTAAAGGGTCATTTGAACAAACCCTTAGTCATCTTTTGATTTCAGTTCCTTGCTCAAGTTTTTTCATGATATGCTTTAGTCATTCTATCTGGAGCTTGGTATTTAAAAACTCTAGTGAAAGCATTTCAGGGACAGAGAAGCTGAGAAAGGTCTTCTCTAATGGAGCTCCAGGGGGCACTGCAATTTCTATTTAGTTTTCTTAGCAGTGAAGCAGCTTGACAGATGGGTGCTCTTTTTGGGTCTCACCACCAAGAGATGCCAATATAGTCATGTAACTTGGAGGCATCTCTTGCTTGCAGCTATCCCCCCTCCCCATTTGGTGGTGAACTGATTGTTTGCTTCCCAATTTTCATGGCAGGTGCAGGCCTTCAGAATGATTTTTAAACTCCATCCCTCCCTCCTCCTCAGGGCAGCAGGCTCTCTTCTCACCAGGAGCCTACAAGCCTCCCCCTTCTTTTCCCAGAAATTTAGGATTGCATGACCACGGTGCAGTTTTTCTTCTGTTTTTTTCCCCCCTCTATAGATGTGGCCAAAAGAACAGCCGATTGTGAGAAGAGAGGCAGCAGAAGCCCCAAAGAAACAAGCCTGCAAAAAGGGACATTGGGCTGGCAGGCGAAGGTGCGAGCGAGAGAGCACTAATCGCTGAACCAGGAGACAAATACGATTACCAGCTCCGAGCCTTGAGTCAGAAAGTCTCATAGACTTTAAGATGTTAATCCCCACACTAATCCTTCCTTTGGCGTGTAGGAATAGTGCAGCCACAAGAGTTGTTTTGTTATTTATATTGGCGTTTAATAAAACTCAGGCAGTGGTGAATGGGCTGCCCACTCTCCAATGGTAATTAATTCCCTATTTCAGTGACCCAATTGTGCTGGGATAGAGCAGCGGGACAGTCCCACTGCCCCAACCCGCCTTTGTGCAGCTTACACGGCTCTCGTGCTTCAACAGCTATGGAAACCCATTCTTTTGATGTCATTCAAGGAGTTTTCCTTGGGCATCTTCTAAACTTCAAGGACTCTTTTCTTTTCCCAAATGCATGAAAAGCAGGCCTGGCTTGACCACCTCTGTAGAATTTAATGATTTGTTGAAAGGGCCTTTGGAGAAGGAGGGGCAGGGGAAGGATGAGATATAGACAAACACACATCTCTAGAGAGGGAAAAGGAAAATTTGACAGGTTCTTATCAAAATAACCCCTATGGACAAGAAACTATAGAAAAGGAACTGATGTGGAGAAACACCCAATTTTGTACCATTGCTCCATCACATCAAAAGTAGAATGGGGTGAAGGTAAACTGAACATGGGTTACATGCAAGGAAGAAAATTAAAAATGAGACAGGATTATTAATAGTTTACAGTGTAATAAGGCATCAAGGTAATTTCAGAAACAATTATTCTTATGCACAAGAATATTCTGAATACTGCCATTATAATGATGCACCTTTTGGTGCTAGGCAGTTCAGAGCCTATTCATGGGTAGGGTGGGGGAAAGCCCACAGAAAAGGTTGGGAATCAAGAGACAGTGGTAAACTACACTCAGCAACAGAAAGTAGGCCCAGTAAAATAACTGCACACAGAGTGTGCAAATTGAACCCAAGATCATGCAACACTGTCCCAGTACAAGTAGCCCGTCTATGTCTTTATACACGCTTCCAAAAAGAAAAAAAAAGAAAATCCCTTCGCAAGTCACTGAAACAATTCAGAATTCAACTAAGAAAATACAGAGTGAACCATATGGCCAGGGTAGCTCGAGTTGGCTGCATTTTCCCTCAGACAAAGAAGGGATTGAGAGTTGAAGGAAAGGAGAAAAAAACCAACTTTCCGGCTGATGAAGCTGTTGTCTGGAGGCAATGATCCCAAATCTCAAGGCTTTATTCCAAGCTCCGACTGAGACGTGATATGTCATATGATTAGCATCTTTCATATTTACAAGAGAAGTATAGGCTGCCAGCCTTTAGAGAAAGGCGAGAGAAAGAAGGGGCATATGCTGAAATGGATTTAGCATTTGAAAGAGAGAAAAGAGATCGGATAAATACACTTAAACGAGGATTTAGTTTTACTCCTGTTGAGTTCTAATGGATTGTTGATTAAGATTTTAGGGAGCTGGAACAAGGGTGTCACCAGCAATTTAAAAGACACCATTCAGCCTTCAACAATTTTTTCTTCTTCCACACTTTGCTTATTAGTGTCTTTAGTGACAGCTTGAGCTAAAAGAAAGCTTTTTTAAAAAACAACCAAAATATGATAGCGAAGCTTACCTCTCTTCTAATACTGTAGATAGCCTGAGAAATATCATTTTGCTTTCTTGAACACAACTTCACTGTCTGTTGACAACAGACTTGCATCACATCTGAATAGTTATCTTAAATTCATGTGAGATTATGCAAATTTTCTTTCTTTGCTTAAAAAAAATTAGATGACCCTTCTTAGTTCTATCTGGGTTTAAGTATAGGCAGCACAGAATACGCTGGCACCACCTAATGGACAATCTTTATTTTGTCACAAGTATCCCATTTATAATTAGGAGTTTTACTTTTTAAAAAACAAACACAAGATCTAGAGTGTTGAGCAGTTATTGGAAAATTGTATCTCCAATATAATATATGCCATACAATACTTTGAGGAGGCAGAGACAGATTTTTAAAAATCGAAAGAATACTGTGACACCATTCAAGGAGAAAATGTTAAATGATTAGCAGTTTCCATGCTACAGGATTCTTGTATAAATAGTGTATTCTGTAATGCTCTAGGATAGGGATTCAGCATTTGAAAGGAGGAGAGGAGAAAAAGGGGTAGGAAATACACTGGAACTAAGGTTTAATCTTACCGATGACTATCAACTAAGGCCAAAATAGATGCAATACAGATCTATAGTATATAGAATAGCCTGTTTTTCAAAATCTGTTTCTTAGCAGCTGTGGAGGAAATGGGGAAGCATTATGTGAAAACCTTTCAAAGCTTGCATGGATGTTGTGAAAAAAACCCACCATCACTTGGATGGTTACCTGGGCTGATTCCACAAATTCTTTAAGTCAAGATGGTGGTTTCTAAATTGCTTTATGGTTGAGGAAAATGCAAAAAATAAAACAAGTCAGTTGTTAAAACAACCTCATGGTTTTAATTTTAATTGAAAAATGTTTCCAAATAAGTGAGTTTGTTTACAGCCACAATTTCAAACATGACATGACATTTTTGTACAGAGTCTATAGAGGATAATAATAAGAGCTTTTACCAAGCAAAGCAAGAATTAAAGCTGAAACCTTTAACTGAAAATGTGTGTTTCCAATACACTTTTGAGCATCACTGTTTGTGTCAACAGTGGATGTCAGAGATTATTGTAGAAATTATATGGTTGCAAAAAGAAAAAAAAGAAAAAACCCAGAAAGGCAGCTGAACTTTGGAACCCTGAACTTTTGAAAGCTATACAGTACGTTGTAGGTATACAAATTATTAATTAAAAGAAAGTTATTTTCTTTTAGACTTTTCCTTTTGTTTATTTATTTCTTCTTCCTTCTTCCTTTCTGAGTTAAGAATATCATTCAATCGTTGCTCACATTGGTCAGCATGCTGTAATCCATTTTTTCTTCCTAGAAGTAACAGAACAGTACCAGTTAAAGACTGAGTCTTAATTTTTAATATTTATTCTTTAAATAAATTTCTATTCTTTAAATAGATCCAAAGAATCATGTACTGTACACAGGGAGGTTTGCACTTACCTGTTTCTTGTAGATTGACTCAGGTGAGGTTCAGTTGCTGTGTGAAGCAGCCTAATTATTCCACTGCAGTCCCCCTCCTTGCTGGGTGTGGGCAAGGTGCAGAAGCAATTTGGAGTACGGCCGCCTTCCTCTGCACCTGTCCTTGTTTCAAACAAACAGGAAGAGCAGAGTATACTGGAAGGAGGTGGTGGCACTAGAACACCAGCTAAGGAAGCCAGACTCCAGATTGCTGTCCACCCTATCCTTGCCCACACCTGGCTACTTTTCTGAGTGGTAGATGGTAGCTAGCAGATTTTTTTTCCACCGGCTTCCTTCACCAATGTGGCAAAATGGATTCACCAAGTGGATGGTGGGCAGATGTAGGGTGCAGGGTATGCCTCCTCAGTTTGCAATTCCCTCAACTTGACATAAGATTTTCAATTAGTGTCACAGGCAGGAAGGGTCCTGATTGAACACGCCTCATGGAAAATCTGTTTTGAAATGCAGTGGGAAAGGAATAGAGAAACACCCTCCTCCAGTCCCAATCAGATTTTTCCAGGGAAATTACACTCTTACACACACACCTATGAGAGATCTGATCTTGTATTTTTCACTATCATGTTTAATTTGGCCCTAAAAAAACTAGTGCACAATAACAACATACTTGAGGGACTATGCCCTCCCACAGTGTTTTTTGGCAAGATTGTGGGTCCTTTCCTCCCAAATTGTGCAGAACTATTCACAAACAGCTTATTTGTTAAGAGACAGAATGCAGATATATCCTGCTTTGATCTACCAGATATGGCAGACAACAATGATACTCTCAGGGTGAAGAACATTTGTGAGCATCCCTCCTTGCTTATAAGGCCTCCAGAGATAAGGGTCATGTTGGTATAACCCAGAGGGTCCATAAGGTATAACCCAAAACATGTTTACTTGGAAGCAAGTTCCTTTGAAACAGAAATGGGACTTTTAAGTACACATGTTTAGAATCAATGTAACACAATATTCAGGACAGAAGATATAAATTTATACAATAGAACAGGGGTCTCCAAACTTTTTGGCCAGAGGGCCGCATGAAATATCTGGCGCGGTGCTGAGGGCCAGAAACAAATTTAAATATAAAATTTAAATAAATAAATTAGAGATGGAACTTAGATGAATGAATAATGAATAAGTTGGCTCATTCTCTCAGCCTCTCTGGCCCTCAGAACACCCTCCAGATGCAATCAGAGCACAGCTCTGCTCATGTTCAGTTGAGTGGGCCAGAAGCTTTCAGGGGACAAGAGGCTGGCCGCGGGCCGGATAGAGGCTTGCTGTGGGCCACGTCTGGCCCCCGGGCCGGGGTTTGGAGACCTGCAATAGAAGATACTTCCTTCTTAAAAGCATCTACAAGCATTGAGACTTACAAAATAGATACGCTGAGAACATTTTATTGCATCATTTTCACTGGGGCCAAAAAGACAATAAGTATTCTATTTTACCTGCACAGTGCTGAATGACATTTCCCCATAGCTTGTTCTTTCTTAGACAGTTCAGATTTCCCACAATTAATAAATGCCTCTTTCCTCTTGTCAGTGCCACATTCACCCTCCTTTCGGAATCTATGAAGCCAACTTGTCTTGTCCTTACACAAGACAACACAATGATTTCTTTCTCTGCTCCTTGGAAAGCATCAACAGTAGACACTTGTACAGCTTTAATTTGGGAAGCATCTGAGTGTACAGCACCAAGCAAGGTGCAAATCTGTAGACAAAACATATCAGGGCAATTACATTTTACATTTTTGAAAATGGTCAAATTAAGCCATTTCTGTCCAACGTTGCATACACGCAACAGGGATCTAATGTGTACACCAGTGGGCTGGGCAGAAATGGGTTAAATGAAATTCTTGGCACTTAACATATCCTGTTAAAAAAAAAATCTACCATTCTGAACTTGCTCATAAGAGACAGACTAGAAATGCATTAACATCAGCAAGAGATTTCTTGGACCAGCTACACATATTTGCATTACCTGGACTTTTCTACCTTTTGGAAAGACATAAATCAGAGGTGGATAAACCCCAGCCCAGGGGCTATTTGCGGCCCTTAGGGTCTCCCAATCCAGTCCGTAGGGAGTCCTCAGTCGACAATGAGCCTCTGACTGCTGGTCACAATCACCAGAAGCAAGCTGTGGGCTGAATTAGAGTAAGGTCTTTTATAGTCTCC
The DNA here is from genome assembly GCF_035046505.1 of Tiliqua scincoides. Taxonomy (NCBI): domain Eukaryota; kingdom Metazoa; phylum Chordata; class Lepidosauria; order Squamata; family Scincidae; genus Tiliqua; species Tiliqua scincoides. Next base: position 26,049,928 of record NC_089826.1, read on the forward strand.
ATGTGTTTTCTGCTTTTCCCTGGGCATTATTTTACCTGTCCCCACCCCCCAGTCTCTGAACAACTCATGATACCATGTGTTTCTGGCTTGGTCTATATGTTTTCACTGGGCAAAAGGTGTGTGGCAAACAGTTCATAGTTCTCATATGGTTCTACATGCCAGGATATAGTTCTCGTGTGTATTATAAATAAGCTCAGTATAAGTTCTATCTCGAATGCATTCATTTATGTAAATTTATTCAAATTTGAAATGTAAATTATTTCTTTTTCCCCCCTGGCCTCCGACACAGTGTTGGAAAGATGTGGCCCTCCTGTCAAAATGTTTGCCCACCCCTGACACAAATCAAATATCAAGACAATCAGCATATTCAAACATAAAAACTCTTCTGTTTATTGATGAAAACACCAGAAACTGCTGTCTGTTTGTAATAGAAGGAGGGCAACTCAGTTCAGTAATTTGCAATAACTTTTGGTCATACAGCACTTTATCAGTTCAATATTTGTCTAAAGAAGACTGATGTCTTTGCAATAATAGGGAAAAAGTTCCCTGTTGGAAAAAGCAAATTTATATTTAATACTGTATTGGTAAATATTTTACTGTCATAACATACCTTGTTCATTTGTGATTTATATAGGGCTATTACTCCAATCATGGATCCATCAATTCCACTGGCAATTAGAGACTGAATTAGCTTGACAATGAAAACAGATTCTGCCATATTGTGGAAGCTATTGTCTCTTTCCACCTGAAGGACAAGAAAACAGACTTCAAAACTACAGTATACAATGTAGGAAAGCCTCTGAGAAGTTGCACAGTCTGCTGTTAAGAATACAAAGGAAGAAACACGGTGCAGTGCCAGGTAACAAAGCTTTCACTAGACCTACAACCCTACCCATAGACAGGACTCCTTCTGTGGGCCACTCTGCCTTCCTTCATGAGGACCCTCTAAGAAAAGAGGCGGTCCCTTCTCAAGAAGGAAGTGAAAAACCTATATTCCTAGAGGTCTTTCATGAAGGAGAGTGGCGCGGCACTGCAGTGGGAGCCCTGTTAGGTAAGTGAGGCTGTACCTACTAGCTTTTGCATATGAGAAGAGAGTACAGTTTTCCAGCAAGACCTAAAAACATTTTTTTTACATAGCTTTCGGACTTGGTTATGGATAGGATATGCCTGCCTGTTTTTATCTAGTCTGCTGTTTTTATCATGTATTTATATGTTTCTTGCTGTCTTTGTACTTTCAGCTTGTTCTGTATTGTCCTTTTATCTACCACTACCTATGGAATTTTAGGATTGTTGCTACTATTTCCTACGCTGGCTTTTAAGTGTGCTTTGGATTTTAAATTTTAAACCAACTTATAGTTTGTATTTTATTGAGTAGTGCAAGCTGCCATGAGCCATACCCACCATACCGACTGTGTGCAGGAGGGACAAGACGTTCAACCCTCTGCCCTCCCTCCACAAAACGGTATGTGCAGATAGTATAGTCGTCTAAAGCAGGGCTCTCCAGACTCTGGTCACCAGGCCAGATCCGGTGCCCTCACTAATCCCTCCCCAGCATGAAGGGAGCTTACCATTCCGTGAGGGAGGCTTCCACTGTTGCTGCTGATCACCCCCCCATGTTCGCTGCTCCTGTGTTCTGCTGCCCCAGCAGGCTCTGCTCCAGGATTTCCAGGCAGACATGGGGCGGGGGGAGGGGGGAGGGAACATTGGAAGTGATCAGTGGTGACAATGGAAGCCTCCCTGACAGAACAGTAAGTACCAGTTGCGCTGAGGAGGCTGCTTGTGGCACACAGCGGTCTCCAGTTTGGAAACTGCTGTTCTAAAGACAAGCACAATATTGGCTAAGAGAAGTTCTTGGAATGAGGTACTAAACACATCCGACAAGCTCTCTGATTGAACTGATGAATTAAGGATGCATAAATTCATCATTTATATTCTCAGGTTTATAGTTATGTCCTCTTCTCCCCAAATTCAACATTGCTTATAAAATGGCTCTCTTAACAGTTAAAAAAAAGCTAATAAAATGTATACCTGCTCAAAGCCATTAACATTATAGAAACATAAAGTTGGTAACCAATCCACAAGAGGGTTTCGATCCTTTTCAGAAATGCCATTCAACAAATTTCCTCCATAAAATAGGTCATTGGTTATGGCAGAGATAGCAGGGTGACAACGATACTGTGTCCTAAGCAGTATTGGCTCATGTCCCTAGAATTGACAAAGAGAAAGTAAGGTAGTGAAAATGACTAAAATGATTGCTGTCAGACACATATACAATATTACAAAATTTGTTGGGCCATGTTACATCCTTTGACACATTTGACACACAGCTAGTATATTGTGATAGTTCTTTTTATACCAATAGCAAAAAACAGGCAGAACTAAGGGAATGCATGGAACAGAAGGGGCATCCAAATTCTGCAAAAACAGCAAAAATCTAAATGCTGCCACTAGGCAGAACTCTTCAAGCTTTTTCCTCAATGCAGTACACTCTACTACTACTACTACTTTGCTCAATGATTTTCAGCTGCAAGTACAATAATTTCATAAAAATGCATCCCCTGAAACTAAAAATAAGTTGACAACCTCCATGTCACTGTCTTTTCTAGTGGCTGTCTGCTGGTGTTCTTTTGCATCCTTTAAGATTGTGAGCCCTTTTGGGACAGGGAGCCATTAGTCGTTTGTTTGATTTTCTCTGTAAACCGCTTTGTGAACTTTCTGTTGAAAACAGTATATAAATACTGTTAATTAATAATAATGTGATGCATATAAGCATAAGAATCAGATAAAAAATAGCTTGCTCTTGTAATCAACTGGATAGCAGGCAGAAGAAAAATAGAGTCGCAGACATATTGATGACAATGTTATATGTCAAATTAATCTTGGAAAGAATCTTATCAAATAAAGAAGCTTTAAAGCTGGGCAGGAGGTCTGGTCTAGAGCGTAGAGCCTCCGTTAGCCCGAAGATAACATCAGAAACTCGCCAGTTTGAGGACACTGGCAGCTCCCTGAACGGCTGAGAATGGCGAGACCTTGAAGCAGCTGACAAGCCAAGCTGAGTGATTCCACCTGCTCTTGGTGTGAGCAAGAAGCGTCTTGGCTGCTCTCCATGTGAGAGATGGAGCTGCTTGTCAGCCTGCGTGGCAGAACTGGAGGCCAGAAGTGAGACCAAACCAGGAAGATCTATTCTGAAATGTTGTTGGTTCTTGAAAGAGAGAACCTCTATGATTGTAAAAATCCCCTTGAGGGATTTAGAAACGCCTGCCTATGTAAACCGCCTTGAATAAAGTTAATCCGATGACCAGAAAGGTGGTATATAAATACCTAGTTATTATTATTGTTATTATTAAAGCAATAGTTATCTCGTGTTCACCCAGTACCAATATTAAAGACAGGGAATTGGAGCAAACACAATCTCTGAACAGATATGCTGGCGTTCTTAATCCAACTATAATACATTGTCAATATACTCCTATTTGACTGGAGATTAGTTCTGAAACATAATTTGTCTTCCTACTGAAGCACATTTAGAAGCATTGTTAGGGCTAATGTGCTCTCAGAACACTGGAATCAAACATTCACACTGATTTTTCTAGAATGACTTTTGATGTTGACAGAAATCTAGCCTATAAGAGTGTTCCTGAAAATCCACATGACTGAATAATTTAGCCATCACATTTGTCACTGTATACTTTCCTAGGAATCATTAAAAAAAATGCTGTGAAGGCAAACAATAAATGGAAGATGAGTTCTAGGGAAATTTCATGGGGGGGGGGAATTGATAGGAAATAAGAAATCCAGAAAATATTTCTACAAAAAGGCAAAATAAAGATAAGAACTGTAGGAAGAAACCAAGCTACTGCGCTATAATATTAGCATCACAGAAGAAGCACCCTTTTCAAGCTAAATAGTAGTACATACCATCAAACAGAGTCGGTCAAAAAGGGTTTGCTCTAAACCATCACCATGGGCACTTTCAGACCCTTGAATGGTTGGTGGCAGCTGTTTAGGGTCACCAACCAGAATCAGCTTTTCACAGTTGAACCTACAAATGTAAAACATTGTGGATCACCTAGAAGACTATACTCAACTGTACCCAGTCTGTTTTTTGATCACAAAAACCCACAAAAATAAATGACAATGCTGGCCGTTATTGCAACATTGCACTGATTTAAGATTTTCTCTTCCTCCTCCTCCCATTCTGGGCAAATTCCAGCCAAACATAAGCACTTTAAGTCTTAATAATTTCAAGAGAGTTAAGGATGTGTTTTAACTCTCCCCTTAAAATAATCAGGACTTTAAAGTATTCACCTTTGCAGGATTGTGACTCATGTTATTAGCCCTCATGGCTGAGTGAAGTAATACAGTTACAACCAAGTATCTAAATCACTTTTGATATCCCACTTTGCATTTCTTCCCCACCTGTACATAACTACTGCTCCCACTGCTCCTCCCTCAGCATGGGGCTAAAATATTCAAACGCAACAGCAGCAATATACCACAGTCTCCAGGGACACTTATGGAAATTCAGAACCCTGATAAAAATCTGCCTATTTTGTTCCAATTACATATTTTGGGGGTTTTAGTGTGGATTTCAGTCATAGATGTTTAAAAATTTGTTCAGTCCTATTCTTGACCTTTCCAATAATTTCTCCAATCATATTGAAGACTAGAAGCCCAATCCCATGCTGCTCACCAGTCCCACAGTTCAGCACAGTGGCAGCCTCTGTATCCCACAGGGGCAATGAGCCAGCCAGAGGTATCCTTGGTGTGAGGCAGGGGTGCCCAAACCCCGGCCCTGGGGCCACTTGCGGCCCTCGAGGCCTCTCAATGTGGCCCTCAGGGAGCCCCCAGTCTCCAATGAGCCTCTGGCCCTCCAGAGATTTGCTGGAGCCTGCACTGGCCCGACGCAGCTGCTCTTAGTGTGAGGGCGACTGCTTGAACTCTTGCGTGAGCTGTGGGATGAGGGCTTTGTGCAAGGCCTTTTATAGCCCTTGAGCTATTGCAAGACCTTCATTCATTCATATAAGTTCATCTTTAATATATTCATGTAGGTAAATTTATGTAAACGTATTCAAATTTGAAAACTAAATTCTTTTTCCCCCGGCCCCTGACACAGTGTCAGAGAGATAATGTGGCCCTCCTGCCAAAAACTTTGGGCACCCCTGGTGTAAGGGAACATCCCTTTACCCTGCATTGGGCCCCTGCAGACCTATGGATCTACACGGATCTGCACTAGGAAACTTGCTGGTGCAGATTTGAGTAGTCTGTATACGGCTATGGTTTTCAAACTCTCCAGGAGTTTGAAACCCACAGTAAGTCTTTGCGGGGGCAGGCAGCAGGGGCAGGGGGAAGGCAGTGACGCAATCCCCAGGATCGCGTTGCTCAGGGGGCTGCAGGGACTGGGATGCACTCACCAGTTCCTGCAGCAGCCATCCCAGTGTGCAGGGAGCCCTCAGGGAAAGGAAGAGTGGAACGATCTGCTCTGCCTCCGCAAAAGCAGGAGATAAATGTCTCTTTTCCTCTTTCAGGCTATTGATTTGTCATAAATTATTAATACGTGGCAAGTAAAACTGCAGGCTAGTAACTTTTGTGAACATGTTTTTACAAGCTGGACATGGAGTTCTCTCAGTCAGCATTTGACTGATTAAAAAAAAAAGGCTGTACCTTGCAATAGGAAGCAAAGATGCAGGTTCTGTCATTTGACTGCATTCATCTAGCACTACTATATGAAATTTAAGATTTTTCATGCAAGGGAACGGGCAGGCAGCACAAGTAGCTCCCACTACTCTCACCTGTAAGAGGTAAAATAGAGATTATTTAAAACCATTTGCAAAGCCTCCAAGGTACATTAAAAAAAACATACATTGTTTGGACACTGATGACATGTGAAAGCCTACTAAGGAATAGCATCTTTATTCTTTGGCAGCATCAAAAAGCAGTAGCAGAGAGAAAACTGGGTGGTTCAGTATTTATCTTCTCATCACAAGTGCTATGCAGGGAAAAAATGTTTGGAGGGGCTGCATCTCATGCATCAGCTATGAGCACAGGTCCCACATGTGGAAAGACACAAATGCCACAAAAAATGTGTGGCCAGATTGGCAACTCTTTCTTTAGAATTTGGTACCAATTTATGCACAAGGAGATGATCTGTTTCACACTGCCTCCTAAGGTCGCACTCCTCTGGTTTCATCCCCACATTCCCTAAGACTAAATGACTCATTACACGAACAGATGTTTGTGCGACTGGTGTGCCCTCAAGTCTCACACTATACCTCTTTCTTACAATAGTCACACTCCACCCCACCCCTCCAACTTCACTGTTCCAGCTTTTTTCTTTAATGGTGTGTTTGTGTTTGTTGTACCTATTTACTTAAGATAGCATGTTAAATTTGTTGGCTAATTTTTTTAAAGGAAAAACCTATCTGGCTACTTTTTGATATAGGATTCTTCATAATTCTGTCCCAATTCTTTACCTAAAAAATGGCATCAATTATTTTGAGAAGTGATTGTAGAAATACAGGTATAACCTAATTATTCACAGATTTTTCACCCACAGTTTTATCTCAACATGATGAGAAGGGCCCTTTAAATTAAAGGAAAAAAGTCATTTAACAATTTTGTTAATGCAAGAGAGGGCAACTGGCTGACAATCCATCAATCAGTCTCTCTCCAGGCACTTAGAACGGTTTCACTCCAAGACAGTGACCCCTCCCTTCACCCAGAGCATAGTGATTATCTTTCTTTCACATGCTCAGGGGGAAGGGAGGGGTCGCTTGAGATAAAACCGTGGGTGAAAAATCCGTGGATAATTAGGTTATACCTAATTATCACAAAAGGTCAGCAAGGCTGTTTTTAAATCGCCCAGCAAAGGGACATTATTTTTTAAATTGATTTGCTTTAATGCAATTTTTGCCATCCACGTGAGTTCTGGGAATGGAACCCTTGCAAATAAGGAGATTCAACCTGTATGAGTTCAACCTGTATGCACTAATTTAGTGACTGTTAAGGAAATTAAAAACCTAAGCCTATACAGTGGGCCCTCATTATCCACAGGGGTTTCATTCCAAAAATTCCCATGGATAATAAATTCCATGGATGCTGAAGTCCAGCACCCAACGTTGCAATGACTTAACTGGGGGTTGTGCCTGGCCATTTGGGTGTTGCTCAGGGCCTGCAGACCACTCCACAAGCCTCCTCACCTTCTCAGAAGGCCTCCAGAAAGCTTATAAGACTGTGCACATTTTTTGGTATTCACACCATGTTTACAATGCAATTCTAAGCATCTTAACCCAGAAGTCTCATTGAATTTAGTGAAACTTCCCTGTAAATGTGCCTATGATTGTTGCTTAGGTTCAGTTATGAGAACTGATGAAATGCTTTTTAACCTCCCCATAACACAGGATCCTCACTCTACACATCAGTTTCTACCCATCTGAACCACTGAAGTAGACATATCAACACTGTATAGTTTACAAACATGAACATATCAGCTGCTTTTGTTTTTCAACCTCCATCAATTACACAGGCCAACACACATTTTGCTTCCTTAAACATTACACCAATTTCTGGGTATATTTGGGGTGCCAATTCAAAAAATGGCATCCATTTTGCCCTATCACATCTAGTTTTGGAGACACGGCATAGCCTCTTTAGTGAATGGTTCAAACAGCTTTCTCATGAGGAAGCCTTCACCATGGCTTCTTCATGAGGAAGCTGCTTGAACCATTCACTAATGAGGCTATACTATATCTCCAAAACTAGACATGATAGGGCAAAACGGATGCCATTTTTTGAATCGGCACCCCAAATTCATGTCAAACCACCATAAAGTTTGGGAAAAACTTTTCTGACCCTCAATTTTGTAGGCCTGTGTTATTTGTGTACCAAATTTGTGTACTTATTTTGTGCAAGTTTTTTCTAATTATAGTTTATTCCACCACCCATACAGAACAATCCTACAGACTTTCATGGCTTCTAAATTAAATACATTTTACACATTCTACTTAATTTGTCTGTAACAGTACCTGTTGGAGTCGAGCTTTGTTAGTGCCCAGCTTATGGTGCTGAATGGTCTTCCTTACATATATTTTTTCTGCTGGAGTTAAATCCCCCTTCATCAGGGCAAACAGTTCTTTCAGTTGCTCATTTTCAGGTCCTGTGCCAGCATGTAAACTTTGAAACAAAATCGTGAAATGGTAGGGATCAAAACTGAATATAAACCATACTGTTGCGCTAAGACACACTTCTACAGAAAGTTTCTTCTGTTTAGGGTTGAAGAACTGAAACCCAGAAGTCTCCCCAAGAAGTCAGCAGAGCATATTAGGCAGTATCTAGACCAGCCATTTTCAACCTTTTTCAGCTCACAGCACACTGACAAGGCACTAAAATAGTCAAGGAACACTACTAGTTTTTAATTACATTATTATGTTACAATTAATTTAATTAATATAACTAAGGGCACAAGCCTAACCAGGTCTGCTCAGAAGTAAGTCCTATTTTGTTCAGTGGGGCTTACTCTCAGGAAAGTGTGGTTAGGATTGCAGCCTTAGATCATTACATGACAATGAAAGAAATTCCCAAGAAGCCTGGAGAGGAAGGTATATGTGGTTTCTGGAAAGGTTTTGAAGCAGGTCTGTTCAAACTGTTATCAACGGATATGCTCTGAGATGCCAGGAGGTGCTGGCAAAGAGAGATGAGACTGAGCATACTGGAGAAACGGGGGGGGGGGGTGAGGGGCAGTGAGGAGATGTGGCTGAAACAAGTGCAGGATTCACTAGGGTGGGGGGGGGAGAGAGAAAGAGAATGGGAGGCAACTGGTTTTGAACTTTGGAAGGTGGGGAAGAGGGAGTGGTGGGGAGGGGCAGTCAGAGGGGTTAACTGCAGTTATGATGGAGGGATGTGTGTGCAGGAGGGGAGGAGGTGGAGTGGGGGAGAAAAGAAAAGCATCACTTGCCTGCTCATATATTCAAGAAAGAGGGCAACCAAACCTCTGTATGTCTACTCAGAAGTAAGCCCCATTATAATCAATGGGGCTTACTCCTAGGTAAGTGTGGATAGGATTGTGACCCAGCGCCCTTCCTGCCAAAGCCTTGCCAGTGGAGGCAAGGCAGGGAGGGCCACTTTGGGGCATTGCTGGCAAGGAAAAGGGTTTCTCCAGGATCCTTTCCAGCGGCTTCTGGTTCCTACCTGCCTTCAGGCTCACTCTCACTCCCTTCTCACTCTCGCCACTCGCTCTCACTCCCTCCACATTCTGCCAGGAGCTCTTCCAGGCTCTTCTGGCTGCCTGCCCAATCAGCGTGCGGGGCAGGCACCAGCAACAGCAGGAGCATCCAAGCCCCTGCACAGATGCTCCTTTTTCTCCTGCTGCCGCGCGCGGCTCCGAGCAGCTAATTCTCCCATGCAAGCTGCTGCTGCCACCACCACCTGACTCCTTGGCCCCGCGGCACACCTGAGGCAGCCTCACGGCACACCAGTGTGCCATGTCACAGCGGTTGAAAACCGCTGATCTAGACAAAGGATTCTTAATGGAGGGTATCCATCGCCCTTGGGTGTATGGAAATCAAATGAAGAGAGAAGGGATCTCTGAAAAATTTTTCACACTGGTACCTATAGGACCGGTGGTGATTTCAACAGTCTGGCAAAGGGAGTATGGGGACATATTGGGTAATCCTTGGGGGTCTGTAATCATAAGAGGTTAAGAACCCCCGATCTAGATCCCTGCTGTCGTGATGCACCATTGGTAGAAGCACTGCACTCATGCAATCCTGCAATATGTGTTTACTCAAGCAATAGGTGTTTATATGACTGGAACCCTGGATTGAGCTTCTGCCAACAGTACACCTACCATGTGCAGATATTTTCTCTTGCATTAGGTGGCAGAATACATAAAAGGCAAGGGATGAAGGTTGTGAATTGACAGAAACAAAAACAAAATCCTTTACACAAAACATGACCTTTTACAGGTGGCGACTGACAAACTTTCTTTCAAGTTCTCAGTGTATGTTGTTGCCACTCATTTTAAAACAATAATATACACTATGTTGGGTATAACATTCTATCACATATCAGTGAAGTGCTAAGTTGGCAAAAGATTTTAGGAATGTTACCTGTGGGGAAGAACTGGCTTGGCAATTTTTCTAATACTTCCCACTCTTATAAATTCTTCAAATCCAAGATCTAATAGGCTGTAAAAAAATGCAACAAGACATGAACTGATGTTTATGAAACAGTATTTTGATCACCTCTCTCCGCTATTTTTATTCATTATTATTCATTCATTATTCATAATAATGAATAAAATTCATTATTTTCAAGAATTACAGACTCAAATTCCATGTGCAGACTCTGAGGCTACCAAACAGGCTATGGAGATTCTGTGAGAGTGGGGACTCCCTAAAATCAAAGGAAATAGAAGATTGTCATAAAAATACTGACCACGCAAGCTGCTAATAAGAGTTGTGAATGCAAACTACTCTTACCTGGTATCTGGAGCAATACATAGCTGCTAGCCCTTGCCAACTCAGAAATGGAAGCAGCAATTGGGGAACAAAGGGAAAATCAGCCCACCTTCTGTGACTTGAGAGGGAGAGAGGGTGTGTGTGTGTGGGGGGAGAAGGGAGCTGTAGGGATGAAGGGAGCTGGAACTATCCCTTCAAAGCTGATTTAAGGAGTTCTCTTTGAGCCCAATCCCAATCCACAAATCACTTCATTGTGAGAGGAAGGGGGAAAAGGAATACCGGAGAGAGACTCAACTTTTCCTTGCAAACTTTTGTGGCTTCCCACTTTTACCTTCAGATTTTCCCCAAGTCTCTTCAAACTATCTAGATGCAGCAAAACGTATATCAGTGTCTCATTTATACTGCCCTTCAGTCTTAGTAGTTTATGTTTCAAAACTTTCTTTAACCCTGATTCATAAGTCACTAAATGCCTTCAAGTGGTCTTTTCTCATTTTACCTCATGGCCTGGTTGCTACACAAAACCTTCTCTCAATACTTTTCAGAATACTCTTCCCCATTTTCCCCAGTGTTATTTCACTGCAAAGTAGGCTGACTGTTTCACTCTTTTCATTCCCTTTTCAGTTTGCTTCACTTTAGCTTTCTAAGGGCTAAATCCTAACCCCTTATGTCAGTGCTTTCCAGCATTGACATAAGGGCACTGCAGCTCTGAGGTAAGAGAACAAACATTCCCTTACTTTGAGGAATGAGTAACACCCAACTGCAGGATGCAGCAGCACACGTCCCATTGGCACTGCTATGCCAGTGCTGGAAAGCACTGACATAAAGGGTTAAGATTGTGCCCTAAGTTTTTTTTTCTACCATACACTTCTCCCTAGTTATCTTCGAAGGTTACCAACCAGTTTTGGGCCAAATGCAGGAACTTCAGGTATATCAACAAATGGCAATATGAACACAGAGTTCTTACACTGAGATTTAAGTTCTCACAGTTCTTACAGGAAGATGTAAGTATGAACACACAGTTCTTACAAGTGAGATGTACACACAGTTCTAACTTGGTCCATGGAAGATCACTGTTAAAAGTAAGTGCAGGAAGTGCTCCCTAGATTTCCTACAATGATTGGGTTAAGCATTTCTAAAAAATTAGAAAATAAAAAGCTTATTTATAGGAGCAGAGACAGAGAGAACCTAAATCAAGATTTATTGTACAGTACAAATATGCTATTGTTGCAGTGAGAAAAATGAAGCATTTCCTATACGGAGCAACAAGCACATATACATTTTAAAAGCAACTTACCACAGCAGTACTCTGTCCACAGCAACATTAGTTGAGGAAGAGAGTAGTACTTTCCATGGCACTGAGTTTTTGCCATTGGTTGCTTCACTAGTTTCAAAAATCTGCACCAGGAACAAGATAACAATGGCCAGCAAATAACTTTTTCCAGATCCAAACACACCTATATGTTGGAGAAGGGGGGGGGGAAGTATTATAATTAAATATTAACAAAGTTGGATAAATGCACTGTGCACTGGCTTTTTAAACAGTTTTTTTATCTGCAATTATGCCACTGCTTAAAGCACCAATGGAGGAGGCAAAAAAGAGGGTCTGCATAAGCCAATAAAGAATGATTCACAGAAACCCCTCTAACCATTGAGGGAATCTAAACTGGCTATAATAACCAAGGAAAACGGTATTTTCAAGATTATAGCAGAAAGCTCACTGATACTACAGTGGCCTAGTACAGATGATGGGCAAAAGAGTAAAACAGGGTTAATGCCGTAAAGGGGAAAAACCAAAAGCCAAGTGATGCTGGTGTGGGATCCAAAGAATCCTGCATGCCAGTAGAAAGTGCTTCTGTGAGCACACAAGGAGATGGCAATTTCTCCTTCAGCTACAACCACTGTATCAGATACTGCTGTGAAAGGCCACACACCCTTCAGGAAAGTGGGGGGGGGGGATGAGAAAATTTCATATTAAAAAATTTACCATGTATTACTGTTATAGGAAGGGATTCCCGTTTCCCTTTTTCTGCATCAATTTCTCCAGATGTCATCATGCTACCTATCTGAATCAGTGCCATGGCCTGATCCTTATTCAACTGAAATGTCTCAATCATCCTGTTTGCCAGAGTTATCATCATTTCTGGACTGAGCAGCCCACAATTTATTGTGCTTGTGCTTAAGGCTGGCGGTTTAAATTTTCGTTTGCTGACTCTGTTACTAGAAGATGCATCTTTGGAAGGCCTAAAGAAAGAACAAAAGGAAAGATTAAAGTTCATTCTGAGACAGGCTGCTATATAATTAAGAACCAAATCCTGAGCTCCGTAGTGCTGGTAGTACACGTGTACTGCCAGCCCTGGATGTTGCAAACATGCTGTGAAGCACGCCTTCGGCACCTGGAGAGAAAGGAGCATTGGTGCTGGGCTTCAGCACTGGGAAGATGACTCCATGAGGCCTCCACGGGTAAGTGATACCATCAGGCAGCAGTGTGGCTTTTCAGGCCAGGGGGAAGGGAGGATCAAGCTTGGGAGGGGTCAAAGACAGTGGCAGGCTCTGCCGCCATATCCTATGTTCCTGCCAGGTAGCCCAACACAGGCCTTGTCGGTACTGCGCCCGCTTAAAAGCTTAAAAGTTACTTAAAAGCCTGTGCGGATCCGAGGAACCCCATTGGCACTGTGGTGGCATTATCTGGGTAAGGGAGCAAACATTCCCTTACCCTGAGGAGACTCTCAGAGCTAGTCTGGCACCCACAGGATACAGCTGTTGCCATTTTGGTACTGCTGCAGCCCTGGGTGCTGGTGAGCATGGGATTGGGTTGCCCATTATATCTATAGCAGAGGATTCGGTTTAATAGAGAGTGTGGCTATATTTTCAAATTAGTACACTTACTGATGAAAATAATGTATAGTAAAACTCCTATAATTCAGTATTGTTGGGACCTACGGGCGTGCCAGACTGTTGGGAGGTATGTATCTTAATGCATTTATGCCTCTTTCTAGCATCTTTAAATTCTCTAATTTATGTTTCAGTTTCAGCATTACATGCTTCCTTTCACATGCTTCACTTACCACCACCATCTATATTTACCTTTGATGCCCTCACTATACACTGATGGGCAAAAATATTCAATGTACTGTACAGTATAAATTTGAAACAGCTGGAAAAAACACAAACATTGACCAATATCACACAATGCTAGTGGTAGACTGATCCAATCCAGAGCGGCTCTGCTGCTGTCCCTGTTGTCTCATGACTTACGTTTTGAGAAGCTCAATCACTCGTGCGTTCATTTTGAAGCTGGGCTATTAGGAATGCTGCAGTTTTGGATGTGGGATTACTGGAATTCTACTGTCATGTAAAATTTACTGTCATGTGCAGTCATGTCATGTAGTGTCATATTATTATTGGAATTTTACTGCCATGTGCTTTTATTTTAAAAAATATAGTAATTTTAAAAATGTTTCCACATTCACCACATTTCAGGTTGTTTTATTTTTGGTCTAGATCAGGGGTCTCCAAACATTTTGGCCAGAGGGCCGCGTCAAATATCTGGCATGGTGTGGAGGGCCGGAAAAAAAATTTCAATATAAAATGTAAATAAATAAATTAGAGATGGAACTGAGATGAGTGAATAAATGAATGAATGGGCTCATTCATTCAACCTCTCTGGCCCTCAGAACACGCTCCAGACACTATCAGAGCACAGTTCTGGTCATGTTCAGTTGAGTGGTACAGAGGCTTTCAGGGGACAAGAGGTTGGCCGCAGGCCAGAAAGAGGCTTGCTGCGGGCCACATCTGGCCCCTGGGCTGAGGTTTGGAGTCCCCTGGTCTAGATAATCTGAGAACGCTTGGTTTTTAAAAAAAAATTTTCTGTGTTTTAGTTTTATTAAATGTTATTTTTGATTATTTGACCTATTATTTTACTTCTTGAATATTATGCCGTCTGTCTTGAGGGCCCCACTGTGGGCAAAAATATGGGATAAAAGTCTCTGAATGCTTTTCTCACATCAGCTTAAGACAGTGGTCGCAAAATTCACAACTGCTGTTGAATGAAAATGTGGTGCCCATTTGGACTGGAGCTCACCATTCCACCTATGCGCTGCGTTTATTTCCAGTAGATCTGGACACCAGCACGCTCTGGGCAGTCGCATCTGTTGCCCGGCATCCCAGAAGGCTGTGTAACAGGACATCCGGGCAGATGCGAATGCCCAGAGTGTCCTGGTGCCCAGATCTACTGGAAACACAGCAGTGTGGTAGAAGTATGGTAAGCTTCACTCATGTAGTGGAAGGTTTTTCCCAAACCCCAGAACCTGCCCACGGACCGAGGCTTGAGACATTAGTAGTGATAGGGTAGAATTCATGCATTTGTGTTTATATTACTATGTCACAAAAAGAGTATCACAATAGTTTAATCTATGGCCAATTTTGTAGATTATTGAATCTCATGATTACCACAATACCATTTTCTTTTTTTCCTACCTAAATTCGCTTTAAAAAAACTCACCTGTTCTAGCTTAATTGTTCCACATATCCTTAGTTTTCAGGAAATTGCTCTAGATGAAATATTAGATTACAGAAACTGTAATTTATACGCTCAACAGCATTTTGTGTCACCTTTGTTTGCATAGTTAGATTCTGAACATTTCACAATGATTTCAATCTTCACTTGTCAATTTGTAAAGAATTAGAACATTAGGTATATCCCACTTTTCCCAAACCTTGTTTTAGTTATCTGTAAACTGTAAGAGAAATAATAAGGCTACATACATTGTAAGCAGATGCTGCATTATTGGTAAAGTGGCTGAATTGAAGTTTTCTTCTATATTTCTCAAAGTTACGAGTTCAGTGCTAGCATTACAAACTAGCAAGGCGTGAACAATCACTAGAGGAAAAAAGTCACAAGAAACAGAAATTAATTAAATGAACTTGGCTTTAGAAATGTCTATACTGAAAAGTATAGACATATGAACAAGAAATTTTGGCATATTAAAAACTCATTTACTGTGGCCTAAATTTTTGTTTCATGCCTGATCATTAACAGGAGCAGGAGTCTGTTGCAGCCAACACTACACACATGGCTCTAGAACAGTGGTTCTCAAACTTTTTAGCATCAGGACCCACTTTTTAGAAAATCTGGTAGGACCCATAGGAAGTGATGTCATGGCTGGAAGTGACATGCAGGAAAAAAATCAAATCAATTAAATAATTAAAGTTTAAAATAAGTATCAGTTTAAAAAATTTAAAATAAAGAACCACCCTCCTAACCCTCCCAAGCAATTGCTGATCTGTTTTTCAAAAAATTCCCCAAACATCCCAGAGGTTGCAATCCTATCCATACTTACCCAGGAGTAAGCCCCAAGGATTATCATTGTTAAAAGCATTTACATAGTAGCAAAATTACAGATCTGTAACATTTCCCTAAATGCAGTCATATACAATGGTAGCATCTAATATATGAAAAATAAACTACAGATTGAAATGAATGAGGACCCACATGAAATTGGCTCGCAACCCACCTAGCGGGTCCTGACCCACAGTTTGAGAAACACTGCTCTAGAATTTGTCTTTATTAAGACATAAAGAAACTGCATTTCCAGAGAGGATAATACAGTATATAACACCACATTCTGCTACAGCATGTCAAAATATTTTCTTTGTTCACTAAACAGAGGAAGATGAGAGATGGATCAAAAATACTGTCACAGTAATAAGCTTTACACCGTTTAAGTGCTTAAAAAATGTTGCTGCACCACTCCAAAACAATAAAATTTTGGGGGAGGTGGAAGGAGAAGGGCTATTCAACACCTAAAGAAGGGGTGTCAAACTCATTTCATACCGAGGGTCGAACAGCATTCATGATACCTGCTGAGGGCCAGAAGTGATATCATTAGGCAGGAAGTGATGTCATTAAACAGTTCATAACCAAAAATAAGCACTTTTTCTCACTTAGGAACTCATTAGCTGCAAATGACAGAAAAGAAAATACACAAATCTTGATCATATTTCAAGATATAAGAGAGCCCAATTTTCAAGTGGGCTGCCCTTACAGCAGTAACACCTCAGCATTGCTTAGCAGCTGAGACCACGAGGGCTGGATAAAAAGCTTCCGCAGGTCGCATCCGGCCCCCGGGCCTTATGTTTGACACCCCTGACCTAAAGTATTATTACGAAAGTAATAATAATTTCCCTAAACTTCCACCCTAAACTTCCTACCTTAAGACCTAAAGTATTTATTATTATATAATAAAGTATTATTATAAAGTATTGGTGTTAACTCGTAGTTAACACCAATTAAGATTCTATGCTTGGCTTTTAGGAACTTTCATTCCATTTCAAAAAATTGTCTCAATAGCAATTGTCCAGAATTGCCTCCAATGTTAACTATGTTAAGATTTATTTTCCCCTACTAAATTTCAAACCAATATAACTCACTTATAACAGAAGAAGGGGGCTAAATTATTTGGTTGTTTCATTCATATCTCTTAGCTATTCCAGCTGGCTATTAATCTCAGCAGGAGGGCCTTCTGCCAATGACATTACTATCTTTGTTCATTCAACGGACCACAAATTGATAACTTAGATATACAGTAGCATGTCAGCTGTATTTTGAAGCATCTATGCTTAAAAAAGGAGGGGAAATCTGCAGGAGAAACTTACTATTTGATCGCCAGTTTGAGGGGCTGTAGCCTTTGAGTGGCACCAACTCTATTTCATTGCTAGAGGATGGTCCGAAGAAAACACTGCAGGCAATGAAGTTGTCCATGGGTTCAAAAGTTAAAGTCTTGGAAACAACCCAAAGGTCATCTGTCAACAAAGTAAATAGGTTTGCCTCAGATGAATCAAGCTGTCAGTTTCTACAGTAACTGAATCAAATCTAGAACAGTGACTTGGAGGAAAGTTCATCTCCTACCCCTTCCCCCATTTTTATTTTCTACTTTTGGTTGTTCTGAAAGCCTGGTGTGCAGTACCTTCTTCATCTGAACAATGTTGGTAAAATGTACCTGCTTTGATATTATTTGTCTATTCCAGGGGTGTCAAACTTGTTTCATATAGAGGGTGGAAGTTAGCATTCATGGTGCCTGCTGAGAGCCAGAAGTGACGTCATTAACTGTGGAATACCCTCCCCTTAGAACTGAGAACTGCTCCCTCGTTGCTAACGTTTCGGCGTGGACTGGAGACCTTTTTATTTCAAAAAGCTTTTAATTGTTGACAGGCTGGCTGGTGTTCTTGCTTTTTATATGAAAATCCACGGGGTTCGTTTGTTTTTAGATTTTTTTAATTATTGTAAATTGTTTTTAATGTTGTATTTTTAAAGTGTTTGTAAGCCGCCTTGTGTGCCTGTTGGGCAAAAAGGCAGGGTATAAATTAATAAAATAATAATAATTAAGCAGGAAGCAACATTATTAAAGCAGATGGTGGTCAGAAATAAGCACTTTGTTCTCACATAGAAACTCATGAGCTGCAAATGACAGAAGAGGAAATGTGCAAATCCTGTTTATATTTTCAAGCTATGAGAGAGCCCAATTATCAAGATGGGAGAGCTGCAGAAATTGCTTCCGGAGGCCGCATTTGGCTTGCATGCCATTTGTTTGACACCCATGGTCTATTCTATAGTCAAGTACAGGTGTACCCCAGTTTCAGTTATCTGTGGTTGTGAGGACACTGGGAATGCCCTTTTAAAACATGGGAACACTAAAAGTTAAAAAAAAGCTTTTTACCTTAGTGCAGTGAAACCGCTGCATTTTCAGGGCTGTAGGCAGCGTTCTGAGCTACCCGCAACTTCGTCCTGGTTATTCTGAGGCGCCTCCTTTCCTCCAATGTCACCAGCGAATGTACTGTGACCAGGAGGGGAACGCATTGTGATGCATTCTGGGGTGACATCGGGAAAAAGGAGGCTGCAAGCAGCTCAGAAGGCTGCCTGCAGCCCTGACAACACAGTGGTTTCATTATGCTAAGGAAAATGAAGCTATTTTTACTATTCTCCTTCACTTTCACTTTCTTTTAAAAGGGTGCTCCTGGTACCTGCAGATTGCTGGAATCCACGGGGCAGGGGGTCCAGAACGGAACCCTCAGGTATACTGAGACACGCCTGAATAAAGATTCTTATGATAGTTTTTCCAACGTGTATTCTCTTGCCTGTTAATACAATTAATCTGTGTACTGAGAAACTGATGGAATATTCCTTTGGAAACTGCACATACCCAAGAACAATATTTTCTTTAAAGGAAAAAAGCCCAACCCAATCTAGGCTTTAAAGATGAGGCATTTGATCATCATACAGATTTACTCAGGTTTTTTTCTTGCCACCAGAATTGGGGGTTACCTACAAGGTATTAAATACCAATTTTCTACATGAATTCACCTAAGTAATGAAAAGTTATATACAACCAAAGATCAGAATGCAACTCCTGTAGAACAAAAAGAAGTATGGGCCATGAAAAAAGTATCAGGCCATGACCCATTGGGAGCGCAAATACTTTCCGCTGTGGAACTGAACGCTCTGCAAACACAGACATACAACACTCCTAAAGACAATAGCTATGTGATCAAACTTCAAGATAGTAAAGGTCTTCATTTATTTTTGATACATCTTGCCCAGTTTCTTTGATGAAACTAACCTTTGCTGAACATATAGGAGTTCTCCTTTTGCTTCAGTTTGAGATATAATTTGGTCTTACAATCATAATCAAAGTTGGCATTTTTGTTATTAAATTTCTTCAGTTTACCCACTTGTTTTCTTTCCATATCAAAGGCCTTTCTAGGAGAAAAACAAAAAAACAAAAAGGGTAAGAAGTGAGACCTCACTTTTTTTTTACTGCTTCTTCATTTAAAACACGCAAGATAGTTTATAAAGGGATTAAAACAGAACAGACAACACGGTTAAGTGAACCACGAACACACATACTCTAAGATATCTAAGAAACAGAAAATGAAGATAGTACTAAACAAAGCCTAATCTTGGAATTAGTCAAATTTACCATTAGTAACAAGAAATACGGATAAAAGAAATGTTCAACTACCTCTTTGCACCTAAGTCACTTTGAGCTTGTGTTTCATAAACAGAAACCACATGGTACCTTATTATGATGAGTATTTATACATTGCTTTTCAACAAAAACATTCTCAAAATGATTTACACAGCAAAAGATTTTTTTTGGCAAAAACAGTATTGAAAGAAGCTCTTTGAATCCAAGCCATAGCCTTGATTTTTAGCTAGTCTCAAACTGCCGTCTTTGTTATTGCAGTATAATAAAAGGCAGGCTTGGAGGCAGGCCTGGAGGCAGGCTGTGCAGCATGGCCTTTCCCAGTTTGAAGAGACACTTGGCCAACAGTCTGAGGCAAAAAGGCAAAGAAGGAAGGCCCATAGCCAGGGAGACAGACCATGGACAGACTGCACTTGCTCCTGGTGTGGAAGGGATTGTCACTCCCGGATTGGCCTTTTCAGCCACACTAGAAGCTGTGCCAGAACCACCTTTCAGAGCGCGATACCATAGTCTTTCGAGACTGAAGGTTGCCAATATATAATATATAATAAAAAAATAAAAAAATAGAATAACCAGGTTAACTCTGAATTACACACAGACCATTTATAATTTCTCTTAGAACAACCTTGAAAAACATAATTTTCAGTGGCAGGGCAGCCCAATTTTGAGCTTTCTGGAGCCAGCTGGAGTAGCAGTGCCAAAGTGGTTACCACGGTATCCAGTGGGTGCCAGGAAGCAACTGGTGGTCTCCTCTGGGGAAGCCCCAAGGCCTGCAATGGGGTTTCTCAAATCTGCACTGGCTATTTTGCCAGTATAGTCTTGAGAGATTCTGTGTGAGATCTTCCGGCCTGACACAGAGTTTAGGATATAGCAGAGCAGAGCTCCGCTGATCCCACCCTCCTCCCACTCTGGTTCCTCCCCCACTGCACCCTTCCCCCACCCTCGCTCTCCTGTGCCTCCTAGAGGCTGCACCACTTCCGGGAGCCACACTGGGTGCTGCAAATGTGTCGTAAAGCACATTTATGGCTTCCGCTGAGCAAGGAGTGCTGGTGCTGGGCCTATGCCAAACAGACGCCAGGTCTAGGGCCAGCAGGAAGAGTATGCACTACCACCCAGTGGTTGCACTTACCCCCGCGGCATTGTGTCCACTTCCAGCTGGCGCTGGTGCAGGCCCAGCGCCAGCGCTTCCTGCTCACTGGGTGCCATAAACGTGCTTCATGGCATGTTTATGGCACCCAGAGCTGTTGCTAGGGCTCAGCGACAGAGCTGATCCAGTTTAGGATTTGACCCTACGACAGTCAAACTTAATTTGCCAGTAGCTTTATTTCCACTCATACAGTACTATCACAATACCTAACATACCTAACCAAAAGCTGACATTCTTCATAGAGGGAAATGTTTTGAGATCTGAGGTAGGTTCCAACACTCTTCATATCATGAAAGACGAGACTAGGCCCACTTTCTATCTGTCCTGTATTTACATCATCTAACCACGTGAAAAAGTCACACCGATCAGCTTTAGGAGCATCACAAGCATAGAAAAGACGACCCTGAAACAAAATGAATAACATACAATTTTTTTTTAAACAAGCTAAGTTATGCAGAACAGGTTGATCACAGCATTATAGCTAAATAAAATATTAAACCACTTCTGAAAACGTTTAAGAATGCCTAGAAAACCGAACTTCATTCACAGTAACTCTCCAAGCATCTGACACATTTCCCAGGAAAGTGAAACCAACTTGCAATGAGAGGAACAGCATTTTCTCTTACTATGTAAGTGCAAATGAAGGCTTCCATGATAGAAGGAATAAGATGAACTAGGATACTGAATTCATCCCAACACTCCAAGTACTGTATATCATGAGGGTAAATACTGACAATCGGTGCTAGACAATCAGTGGGGCTATCTACCTCTTGACAATATTTTTGATTTCCTAGTGCCCTTCCTATAGGTACCTCTTCCATTCCACACAGAAAATAGATGCCTCTCTTCTTTTAGTCTGATTAGATCTGAGCAGAGGACAGGTGAAATCACCATCACATATATCACGTGTACTACATAGTGGAAACTGTTTTGATTTAGGCTGTAACCCAAATACATTTACAGGACCTGTCCTAATGTGTTAATTCTATGCAGCAGTTACAGTATTTGGAACCATAATGGGTGTACAAGAAAAGCTTGTCAAAAGAATTTTAATATTTGAGCAAATTAATATGCACAATAGACTACTATTTACTACATAAATTGATTTGTTTTATAGGTAAATTCAATATTTTAATTTTCTGTTTTGACAAAAATATGCAAACCTATGCACTTGCATATGTAACAATCTTCAGCTACAATTCCAGTAAAATCATGGTTAAGATGACTATGTAAATATCAGAATTCCATCAGAAAAACCTCCAAGAGCTTAACTAAATATAAGGACAAAAATACCTTATTTCGGCCTTCTTTTCTAACTGTAAGAAGTTTGGTAGCAATCTTGTGATTGCAGAGTGGTGCAGAATTATCTTCTGTGTGTCCTACCCCTCCTTTCACTGAAGTATAGAAGGATATATCCACCTTCCCAAGAGCCTTGTGTAGTTTTTGCGACAGCTCAAGCAGCAATATGTTCAAGTGTTCTTAAACCCAAAATGAGAAAAATGTTAATTATTTAAAAAGAAACTAATAGACGTGACAAAGAGGCTACAGTTAGTTGGAGAAATAAAAAACAACTTTTAAAAAACTCTATACCCATATTCCCTTCATCATTAGATAAGTGATCATGTAAGACAGAGAAATTGTTCTCTCTAACATATGTAAGTGAACCCTATACTAAACCATAAAATAGTTCATTATAAAACACACAGTTACTTGTTAATATTCTTGAGCAAAGGAACATGGCTGAATACTCTGGAATTATTTGACAAAATAACTCTCATTTTGTTACTGATTTCAGATAACAGTGAGAGATGTACATTACAAACCATTACATACTAAAGCCTGGTTCACATGTAGAGAAAAGCTATAGAGCAGCGATTTTTAACCTTTTTCATTTCAGAACACACTGATAAGGTGCTAAAATTGTCAAGGCACACCATCAGTTTTTTGACCATTGACAAGGCACACTATGCTACTGGTAGTGGCCTCAAATCCCCCCATTTCTCTACTAATAAATGACCCTCCCCAAATTTCTGTAGCACACCTGTGGACCATCTGTGGGACACCAGTGTGCCATGGCACTGTGGTTGAAAATCACTGCTATTAGAGGTTTGTGTTGTATACCCAAGCTGTAGCAGGCCTCAGGTTTACATATTTTTTCCACCCTTCAGAGTTCAATTTTAAGTTTACTGTTTGGAACAATCCAGTTTCCTGCTTCATTCAAATTCATGTATTTGAATGAAGCAGGAAACTGAATTGTTCCAAACAGTAAACTTAAAATTTGAACAGTTTGTTCAAAGCATAGTTAATTAACAAACCAGGGCATTAAACCACAGTCCCCATATTCAGACAAAACAGGAGTGAAAGCTATAAATCTACCCAAAGGGAAAAGAGAAAGCATGTGAGGAGGAGTGTGTGAGCCTCAGCTCATGCATGCAACAGTAAACCATGGTTTTGTGTTACAACTGAACTGGGTCTAAAAGTCAAGATACAAACATGCTGAAAAAGATAAATATCATTATTTGCAACTTCTCAATCTTTTCAATAAAGTGTTGTCAGTGAAACAACTAGATGGAGACAAATCAATCCCACAGTCTGATAATCTTTGGAGAGCTGCTATCTTAAAGAATATCGTTCTTCATTTACTTGTCTTTCTACATACTATGGTTCATTTCCTTAACCATTCCACTTGGTTGGATTTTACTCTACATACTTACATGCATGAGGGCCAGACTACATAGTAAGTCACAGACTCATGAATGAATTCTTAGTGCTTTTTATTTTACTTAAAAACAACTATAGGTAGTAGGGGCTCCAATTTTTATTGTAGCTGTAGCACTGGGGATAGAACGTTTAACCAGTGCTGCTGCTTTGATCAAGTTCACCCCCCCCCCCAAAAAAAAATGGTATAGCTGTTTTCAAGTAAAAATGAATAAATAAATAACACCAGGGGATCCAGCTATGTATCCTCTCCATAATGTGCAGTTTGGTTTGACCAGTTTTTCTGACATAGTGTAATCTGGACATCAGGGACAACTACACAGCATGCGTGTTGGCTGCAGTAAGGTTACAGTATGCTCACAATGCCTACAGTTTCTCTATGCAGTTAAGAATGCTATTTTGAGAAATACTTGCTTATATCCCATCCCAGACTGTGATGTTTCCCAAAACAACCACCAGTGAATTTACAACATGACTATGTAAATGAAAAGGTGTTAGTCATACCTATGAGAGCAGCTGTAAAAACCTGCTTATAATGTGCTGGAGATTGAAAATCTGCTGGGATGCATATTTGCCTTTTAGGAACATTAGCACAGTTTATTATTTCAGCACTGGGAAAGAACAATTCAGAGAGGGTCTGTAAAACAAAACAGCAACAGATATACAGGTTGAGTCTTGTTGTTCATAAGGTTCCATTCCCAGAACTCAAGCAAATCCATGTAACAAAACAATGTCCCTTTGCCAGTCGATTTAAAAACAGTCTTGCTTGCCTTTGTGATGTAAGACGGAGTCATTAGGCAGACAATCCATTAGTCTCCAGGTGGTTAGAAAGGCTTTACTCCAGAGACCAAAGCCAGCAACCCCTCCCTTCACCCAGAATGCAGGGCTGGGAAGAAATGCAAAGTGATTATCTTTCTTTCATGTGCTCAGGATGAAGGGAGGGGTTGCCTGCCTTGGAGTGAAGCTGTTCTAAGTACCTGGAGAGAGAATGATTGATGGATGTCAGCTGGCTGCCCTCTCTCACATTAATGAGGCTATTGTTAAACAACTTTTTTCCTTTAAATTAAAGGGCCCTTCTCATTGTACATTGAGATAAAACCACAGATAAAAAATCCGTGAACAATTAGGATATATCTATAAATGCAGATATAGTCTTGTTTCCTTCTAATTGCTGGCTTTGCTCACAGAATGCACTTCTGCCTGATGTCAAAGGATTACGCCCTACCTCTGAAGCCCTTTGCATGACACCTCACCCCTTTTGGAAGATTCCCCACTCATCAAGAGAGGTTTTTCAAGAGCCTAGGGTGCTACTGTGGAGAGGAGGTAGTACACATTCTCTTGCATGACCTTCCTTCCACTAACCCAAGGCTTGGATGAAACCCACTGATTTTAAATATTTATTTTCACCAAAAAGTTTACTGGTATAAATAAAATATTCATCTCTTTCCTTGATTATGACTATACTGAGAGACCCCTTCCATCTGGCTCATAAGTTCTTTGAACTGTTGCCTTCAGGTAGACGATACAGAACTATTAGAGCACGCACCACATGATTCCTGAACAGTTTTTATCCCACAACCATAATTACGTTGAATAAGGCGATATAGTTGTTACCATGCTCCTGGGCATTATGGTCTGATATACTGTTTTATATTATGATGCATGTTGTATAGAATGTGAGTGTGAGTGTGTAGAGTGTGATTGTTGGAATTGTAGTATATATTTATGCTTGTATCTCAAAGGTGCACAAATTTCGTTGTGCTGTAGCACAATGACAATAAAGTTACTACTACTACCACTCCATATCTGGAAGGAAATGCACTAAAAATAAATTTATCAAATAAAGTTATACAGATGAGAAATATTGTCAGGAACTGCTATTTTTCAGTAGACTAAAAGTGAAACAGATTATGAAAATACAAAATCATGGTTGGATTTCCTTTACACATTGTATCACATGAAACTACAAATGGGCAGGAGGTCTGGTCTAGAGGGTAGAGCCTCCATTTGCCTGAAGATTAACATCCACAAGGTCGCCAGTTCGAGGCCACCGGCACTGTGCGACCTTGAAGCAGCTGGCAAGCTGCAGCTGAGCTGTTCCATCTGCTCGGAGCGTGGGAGGATGGAGGCCAGAATGTTAAACCAGATCGGAGTGTAACATCTTGAATGTGGTGGTTCTTGAAAGAAAGAACCTTCTTTCAATTTGTAAAAATCCCTGCGTGGATTTAATAAGCCTGCCTGTGTAAACCGCCTTGAATAAAGTCTTGAATAAAGACCAAGAAAGGCGGTATATAAATACTGTATATTATTATTATTATTATAGTTAGAAAAAATTACGTTAATGATTTTTAAAAGTATGTCAAGATAACATTGAAAGATCAATGAAGAACATGCAGCATTGGAATACTGTACTGGATTATGGAATATTCACAACTATTTTGCTTTGCTTTGCCAGGATCTACTCACAAGACTTTCATGAATAATTACATACCTTGGCATGTCTGGTTGTATTGTGGCAGTTCAGCTGACCTAACACCTTTGGAGCTTCCTCTGTGGAAAAAATCTGATTTAAGTGCAGAGAAAGTTCCTTTTCTTCTGAAACAGAATCTTCGCTGCTAAAGTTTCGTTGTTGTTTACAAAGCATGCTCTTTATCATCTGCAGATGCACAAAGTCTGGAGGGCTTTCATTGATGGCATCACTTCCACTCTCTCCTGTGTCATCAAGTGGCATTCCCAAGACACTCTCAGCTCGGAAATCATCAGTCATGGTCATTTCACTGCTGTTTTGAGTTCTCAAATCACACTGAATTGTGTTTTGGTATTTCTGCCACTTGCTTTGTCTCTTTTGTTCCGACACATTAGGGAATGCAGACTGTGGAAGCACTCCTTGTCTTTCTCCCGTGCACTTTGTATGCACAGACATTTCACAGTTTGTGTCCTCAGGCCCTAACACTTGAGACTTGTCATAAAAGTTGACTACTGGGAAGCCACAGGATTGCTGGTCTGGCTCACAGGCCTTTATATTAGAAAAAACTTGTGAGTCAGGAAGTTCTTCATCTACAGGAACAGTCACAACCGGAGCTTGTGTTCTAACAGTGGACAGGAACAGAGACATCTCCTCCTCAGGGGAGCTGGACTCCTCCATTTCTGTAAACAAGTTTAGAAAGCTGTGGCACAAGTCCTAGACACTTAAAGACAAAACTGTAGGAACAACCCCACTATATTGTGTAATTCTAGATTGTATATCTGGATTTTTTTCTCCCCAAATTTCCTCAGATACTCAGCCTTTTCTAGAATCTTAACTTTTAGTGGCAATAACTTGGGTTGTACGTCTTTCTTATATACCATGCCTATATTTCTTACACAAAGATTAAGACAAAAGTTTAATAACAAAGTAGCTGAAAGTGTGTCTTCTTGTAGATAGATAGGAAAGCATATATACAGTATTATCTGAGGCTACTAAGCGCATTCTTTCATCTTGCATTACTGTCTATGCACAACATTTTATAGTGTTTTATCTTGGTCACGAAAACTACAGACACTTAAAGCCTCCTTTTCTGCTTTTCCTGCAAACATCAGAAAGAACTATAAGTTTTATATGAAAAAGATTAATATATACAGGTAGTACCTGTTTATCTGCAGATTTTATATCCACAGATCTGACTCAGCATGGGTCCCCTGGATCCACATTAAGCCATACTTGGCCCCATGTGAACATTCAAAAGGGTTTTCTGAAGACTGCAGAGCCTGCGCGCATCTGCCCGTGGTTGCTGCAGGTTTCAGAATGGACGGAAAGGCTGCTGGGGCTTCCCTGGGCTTTCCAACACCTTATAAGTCATTAAAAACATCACTTCCAGATTGTTGCCTTTTTGGCCATTTTGCAGCCTGCAGAGGCTGCAGGCGAGTATGCGTTGCCTCCGTGGGCTTCAGAAGGCCCTCCAGAGGATCTGAGCACAGCTCCGGTCACCTTTGGAGGGTTTAAAACCACAATTTTGGTATCCATGGTTTTCGGTATCCACAGGGGGTCCAAGAATGGATACAGATAGATCGCAGATACCAAGGCCCCACCTGTATTCTTCATAAGCTCATTCAATATGCTCGTAGCTGTTCCCTCCGGGAGAAAAAGCCTCAAACAACTCAAAATCAAGAAAAAAGTATTACCATTTAATGTTTAAAACAAAACATTTACAACCATAATAGGACAAGAATGCACAGAATGTACTTGCTAACTGTAACACCATCAAGAATAGAATGGGATAAAAGACTACAGAGGTCTTAACAAGATAGAACCTGAGTGTGTAAACCAAATCGTAAAGTCACTGCACAATGCTGACTCTACTGGCACAAGCGATATTAGAGTAATTAGAAATAAAACGTTCTTACTGAAAAAGTTTTTTGTATTGTCCATGGATTCTGCAATAATTGTGGACAAGAATGCCTGTTCTTGCCAGCCTGCTGTTCCTTTAGCTCTTAGCCATGGGGAAAAAGGACTGTCAGGAGTCTGCAAAGGAATCCATTGTGTTGATGGCATCTGCACACAAACAATTTGTAAGGCTTAAAAATCAAGCAAGCAAAGATGAATATACTTATATCAGCCACATTTTTTAAAATTAAAAATACTTTAACAATGGAGAAAAGCACTCACTGGAATTCTGTGCTGATTATTCTCAAGTGTGTGACCAAAAGTTGAAATAAAATTGGATCAATATTGCAAGGAAGAGAGACAGAGATGGAATCACAAACATGTTCAGGGAAGGCATTTCATGCAAAAAGGTAGTAAAGGAGGATGGGTGGACTGAGGTTTTATAAACATGTTTTCACACAGTATTTTAAGAAACCGTTTACAACAAATTCAGGATATTAGCATATGCAGAAGCACTGGGCTTTGAAGCTTTAAGCAAGACTTGGCAACACAGGCAGACACATCTGCTTCTGCACAGAGCATACTCTGCTAGCCTTAGAACTATGCTGAGTGTCCAAGCCCAGTGCTGTAAACAGGATGAGATAGAAAAGCGGTTAGATCTAGGAATGCATTGTGGTCAGCTAGAGCCAGCTAGTTGTAGCTAGTGTTATCAGTAGCTCTCAGTATTGTGCTGTATTGCTTGAGAGTCAATAAAAGCTTGGTGGAGGCTGGGCAAGCATCTCTTCCAGCTTCCGGCTTCCCCCCTGCAGCTACCTTTGAATCCTGCCTGCTGTCTCATTCTTTGCTCCTTCCCTCAACCCTCAAAGTGCTTCTGCTCTTTGCACTCCACATCAAGCAACAAGGCTCTGAGCCTTGGGTGCTTCCCCAAAAGCAAAGTAGCATCAGCTACAAGGATGTTCTCTGAACATTTGACATCTGACATGGTCTTAGATGCAAGGCATATGCAAACCAAATTCTTATGTTACTTTCATGTACTGTAAGACAGACTGAAAAATGATTTCACATACAAATGTTCACAATATGTCCATTGATTAAAGAATGCTATCTAAGAAGTTTTTCAGTTTACCTCAATAAAATCAGAAGGAATGGTGCTGCTCGATTCTCGAGCTGAGAAAAAATGAGCATCCTTTGTAACTCTTTTGGACTCTATCATATCAGCATGTGGATCCCATTTCAGATGTGAACAGGATTCTCTCACCATTATCTCACTAGTTGCTGATCCTTTGACTTGGTACCCTTGAAATTCAACTGCCTATATAACATTTAAATTAACTATTGTAAAGAAAATCATTTAAAAATATCAAACAGAAGATAAAATACATAATACAATTAACAGAGAGATTTGCTCCAGGTAAGGGAGGGGCTGTATGGCACATGTACATGTTTCCAAGACTGGCTTCCAGTTTGCTAATCATGGTCAACACAGAGCCTGAATTACTGAAAGTACCTATCTCTTACATGCCTGAGAACATTCAGATTTTCTACTTCAAGTGAACAACTAATACACAAATATATTTGCTTTATTGGAGATTGTTCAAGGAAAGACTGCTCACAGTCTTCCTAATTGTAGCCAGAGTGTTATCATTTGAACAGTGGTGAAGCAAAAACATTACCACAGTTCAAAATGTGATGGTTTCTCTACAGTTGTGATTTTGGCTGTTCAACAGGATCATTTAGTGGTATACTATGAATTTAACCAGTGCTGTCCTGGATGATAGCAGTTTGGAGAGTAGTAGAATAGAATTCAGAAACAAAATCAAGTCTCAGATATTGATTAGGTCTCAGATATCTAAAGCTCAAGTTTCTATTAGAAACTGCAAATCTGTAAACCAAGAGTTTGAATTCAGAGAGTTCAAATTCCAGAACTAAAGCAAGAATTCATGTTGGTTTTTTTTTGTCACATTTTAGTGAGTCTGAATCCAACTACAGTCAGTTTTCTTTCTAGTTTTCTGTGAATTCACTTATCCATGAGGGGCAGAATTGCTACCTACCCTTGTTATCAGCACCTCTGTTCTTGTTATCTGCTGTGCAGAGATCTTATGGAGGCTGCAGGTACCTTCTGAATGGTGCCAGAGACCAGCATGGACCCCTTTAAAATGGCCAGCAGAAGCTTTCACCTGTCATTTTAGAAGGGTTTACGCTGATTGCAGGCACCATTCTGAAGATCCATGTGGCCTTTGTAAGATATTTGCAACATTCAGAGATATTTTGGCACGTCCTGCTTCACTCTGCTATCTTCCTGAGAGTCTCTGCTGAATTCTTCTAATGGTATCCCTTACTCCCACCAATCCCACAGGATCAATGGTTTGTTATCTGTGAATTTGCTATTCACTAGGGTTTCTAGCAACATAACTCTAGTGGATAACAAGAACTGACTGTACTAATTTTGGGTGTTGATTATGGGATGCAGGTGACAAAACTCAAATTTGGAGCATCAACTTTCCAAAATGCGTTCAATAGAGTTTTACCGTTTAAAATACACACACACACACACATCCTCTGTCCATCCATTCACAGTCACAAAGAAAGACATTACAGGAAGATGAACTCTTATGGGATGGAAGAGTTTACAGCAATTATTTTTCATTAAGATTTATGTATTTTCACAATGCATCCAAGAATATTTATTATTTTATTTAAAAATTTTATTCAGGAAAAGGTGATATGACAACTTAAATACCATCAGGAAATACTTCTGGGCCAGGATCCAGAGCTTTTAGGTGTGCTCCTATGTTTCTTCTTTGAAAATCTGATACCCCATGCCACATCACCACAAACATCTTTTGAAAATCCTAGCAGTTTCAAAAGTACTTTACCATGTGGCATAGGCAGTTATTTGAGAAACACAAACCCTGGGGAACACAGAACTAGCTTCAGCTTTTTGGAATGTACTTCTTACTTCTGTTAATTTATACCTTTGGTTCACTGTCACCCACTCCAAAGGGATGTTGGTCATGTACCTCTTTTGTTATAGCTGCAGTGGGCTTCTCTATATCATTGTATGAGAAAGAATGCTAGAAAAAATTATAAACAGGTCAAAAGAGAGATAAGCCATTGCATGAGTGGCAAATATTCATTTTGGCATACAGTACTGGCTACAAAGGTCTGAAAATCCTTAAATAAATCTCCCAAGTAAGGTAGTGCTTAAAAAGAAAGATCCCCTGTGCAAGCACCGAGTCATTACTGACCCTTGAGGTGTCACTGCTTCCATGATGCTTTCATGGCAGACTATAAGTGGGTGGTTTGCCATTGCCTTCCCCAGTCATGTTACCTTTCCCTCAGTAAGCTAGGTACTCAACCTTGAGCCGGCTACCTGAGATCTCAGGTTCCACTGGAATCGAACTCAGTTCATGGGGAGAGTTCTTGGTTGCAGTAGTGTGACCTACCACTGCGCCACACAAGGTTCATAAGGTAGTGCTTAGGTGCCACTATTTCTGTAGTATGAAGACAGTTTGTGTCACAAACCATACACTGCAGGCAAATAAAGTGTGCATATTTCACTTCTTAAAAAGTATGAATACCACTCATATTAAATAGTTCTTACAAAAAAAATCACAACTAGCATACAAATAGCCTTGGGTAGGCTACCTAAGCACTACTACGCATGGATAGGACCTTGCCCCTGTTATCTATTCTGTCTGCAGTTCTTTGCACTATATCAGAAGAAGTCACTTTCCAAGATCCTGACTTTTGGAAGCAATTTCTCGGGGAACATTGAGGGATTATCAGAAGAGTCACTTGGCAGTCACATTGCACACAAGTTTTTGGATCCCATCTGATCTCTTATTAATGAAATATCAAACTTGATTTATAGAAGCTGATGTCAGCTAATGATTTATGAAGTACAAGCTGGCAGCGTCTGGTTCAAACTTCAAATTGCAAGTAAGAATAAACACAGTGAGAGACCTTAGACTTGACACTGCAGCTCCAAAATCTGCACACAGATATCAATGCAGCTTATAGGGCAATTGTAAAGATAATCAAGATCAAGTATGTGAAGAGCTCTGAACTTACTGTTTCTAATTAACATAATAATTAGTAACGACTTGGATACAAAAATCCCGCTACCTGAGCAGAAGGTACTTTTCCTCATGCTAGCATGTGAGTGGAGAGGGAAGTGTGTGTATGGCTAACCTCCCCTCTTGATATCTACATCCTCTCCATGCTGCCCAAAATATGTTGTGTCTTGACACTCTAGAGCAGCCATTTTCAACCTTTTCAGCTCACGGCACATTGACAAGGCACTAAAATTGTCAAGGCACACTACCAGTTTTTTTTACATTAAATTACTACATTACAGTTAATCTTGAATTAATACAATTAATACAATTAAATCATTACAAGACAAAAAAATTGACAAGAAGCATGGAGAGGGAAGTATATGTGGTTTCTGAAAAGGAGGAAAAATCCTATGTTCAAATTCTTATCAAAAGTGCCAGAAAGTGTTGGCAAAGACAGGGCAGGTTGATCACATAGTGCAGGGGTGCCCAAACCCTGGCCCGGGGGCCATTTGCAGCCCTCAGGGGCTCCCAATCCGGCCCGCAGGGTGCCCCTTGTCTCCAATGAGCCTCTGGCCCTCCAGAGACTTGTTGGAGACTGTGCCAGCCCCACACAACTGCTCTCAGTGTGAGGATGACTGTTCAACCTCTCACCTGAGCTGTGGGACGAGGGCTCCCTCCACTACTTGCTGTTTCATGTCTGTGATGCAGCAGTGGCAGTGAAGGAAAGGCTGGCCTTGCTTTGTGCAAGGCCTTTAGCTACTTCAAAACCTTCATTCATATAAGTTCCATCGCTAATAAATTCATTTATGTAAATTTATTCAAATTTGAAATGAAAATTATTTTTTCCCCGGCCCCCGACACAGTGTCAGAGAGATGATGTGGCCCTCCTGCCAAATTTTTGGACACCCCTGACATAGTGGGTGAGGAGAAAAGATTGAAACAAGTGCAGGATTAAACTGGGGGTGGGGGAGAGAGAGAGAGTGAGGCAGTGATTCTGTATCTTTGGAAGATGTGGACAAGTGAGGGGAGGGACAGTAAGAGCATTGCTAACTGTGATTGTGAGATTTGGGGGGGATATGCCTGGGGAAGGGGGTGGGGGAGAAGAGGAGTGCCAATTGCCTACTTGTGTATTTGAGAAAAAAGAGTGCAACCAAAAGTCCAATCTTATGCATGCCTTCTCAGAAGTAAGCCCCATTATAATCAATGGTGCTTACTCCCAGGTAAGTGTGGATGGAATAGCACCCGCAGAGCCCAATCCTATGCATGCCTGCTCAGAAGTAAGCACCATTATAGTCAATGGGACTTACTCCCAGGTGAATGTGGATGGGATAGCACCCCCAGAGCCCAACCCTATGCATGCCTGCTCAGAAGAAAGTCCCATAATAGTCAATGGGGCTTACTCCCAGGAAAGTGTGGATGGGATAGCACCCCCAGAGCCCAATCCTATGCACGACTGCTCAGAAGTAAGCCCCGTTATAGTCAATGGGGCTTACTCCCAGGTAAGGGTGGATGGGATAGCACCCCCAGAGCCCAATCCTATGCACGCCTGCTCAGAAGAGAGCCCCATTATAGCCAATGGGGCTTACTCCCAGGTAAGGGTGGATAGGATTGTGGCCCAGCGCCCTTCCTCTAAAAGCCCCAAAGCGCAGGGAGGGTCACTTTGGGGAACTGCAGGCAAACTGGCAAGGAAAAGGGACTTTCAGGAACCCTTTTCACTGCCAGCCTAAGGCAGCCTGACTGCCAGCCAGTCCTTAGGTTGGGGGCCTCAGCAGACTCACTCACTATGTACCTGCTTGTCTGCTTCTGGCTCCCTCTTCTCACTCACTCCACAGCTCCCACCTCCTGGCTCCTCTGGTTGACCAATCAGCACGCAGGCAGGCAACAATTGCCTTCGTGCCCAACCCTATGCATGTCTACTCAGAAGTAAGCCCCCATAGTAGCCAATGGAGCTTACTCCCAGGAAAGTGAGGATCAGGTTGCAGCTTGAGTCATGCTCAGTAGTAAGAGCAAGCTCCAAGTGGATTCTTCAGCTGCTGCCTGGGATGCAAAGCAGTTGAGACCAGCCCTTCCCTGGCAGCTCCCTTGCTTGTTCTCCCTGCCGAGGGAGGCTCAAAGCAGCCGCTGCCTGCCTTCTCTGATCCCACAGCACACCTGAGAAAGCCTCGCAGCACAGTGGTTGAAAACCGCTGCTCTAGAGCAAATTTTAAGGGGCAAGGGAAGCTGGAGTCAGCTGGATGGGGGAAATCAGTGAAACCATCCACCTCCCAAACTGAAGTGCACAACAATTATTGTAAATAATTAATATACTGTACTTTAACTTACAATTTTAAGAGGTGCACAAGATATCTGCCCATCTTCAATACAAGATACTTCAAAAAAGGCTTGCCTAGCTACAAAAGAGGAAAAGCACAGTAGGCTTCAGTAGCTAGCCTAATGTAACGAGAAAAGTATATCTTGCATGTATCACCCTTCTGAAGCTGAAAAGGTATTTCATGCCAGTCAAAAGATCTTGGGTTTTGTAATCACTCCAAGGATCTGAGCAAGCCAAGCTTCAACAATGCATTCTATGCATCCCTACATCACTGTTCAGTCTACCTGTTTGACTTGTTAAAAGCAAGGTTCCTTCTTTTGCAGGCATAAGACAATTGCCTTTGTTGTATTTTCCAAATCAATTTTTTTATAATCCAGGGAAGTGTTATCCACAGCTAATTAAGAAGCCCCAGGTTAGTCCCAATAAAAATACAGGATATCAGCTTTAACAAAACAATTTACCCTCAAGTAATCTACTTATGTTGTCATTGCAAAACAAGCAAGAAGTCTCTGTTGAATCTCCCTCATTATGCTTTGGAAGTTGTATTAAACAATAAGACTACTTAGGTGACATTTGACCATTTAAGGATCATTTAATTCTTTTCTAAATCAAACAGTTCAGCAGGTTCATCTGCAAATGGATCAGGTGCTTCTGTCTGCCATAGATTTCCATGACAATGCCTTCTGTGCATACAGTTTAAGTAAATACAAAAACAGGGAAATTCCTTACAAGGAAGTGCTCACTTACTTTAAATCACAGCTACAGAATTAGCCATATAGCTCAATACTTAATTCACTCAGCTTACAAATACTGTTGATAGTACAGTCCATCATTTTTCTAAATACAAAAGTCTTGGAATTCAATTGATGTAAACAGAGGCCATCAGAAGGATCAGAAGGATCTACAAGAGGCCAAATAGTGCTGTAGAATTCCAGAGCTCCTAATCATATATAATGAATGGGAGTATGAAGGGGGCTTGCTTTTAGGGCATGCAATTTCTTCATACTATCGCTATGTTCCAGTTTATTTTAACCACAGTATAGCGTATATACTATGCCAACTATATCACAATTGTTGGCAACTAATGCCAACAATATCACAATAACTAATGTTTGAAATCACCATTTTAAATGGGCTTGCAAATGCTGATTACATAAGGAATCAGATTAGTATGTTAAATGTGGTTAGAGTCATCACAGACATAACAACAACAAGAGGGAATTGATACATGACAGGGGAGGAAGCAAGTCCACATCATACTTCTACACTACAATTTGACAGAAGTCCCACTCTTTTCAGTGGGTCTTACTCATGAGTAAGCAAAATTAGGATTGCAGTCCTAATTTCCTAATGACAGTTGAGCAACCAAAAATGTTAGGCAGCAGGCCTAAGAACTGTGCGGATGTAACAATATAAAACATTACCAGAGGCATGTACTAAGGCAATGTATGATTTGTTTCAAAATAACCAAGCTTTGAAAGAAAATGTGCTAGAAGGCGAAAAACAGTATATAAAAGAAAAACAACAGAAGCATTGCCCAAGTTCAGTGAGTGGGAAGCTACTTAGGGCACAATCCTAACCCTTATGTCAGTGCTATCCAGCACTGACATAAGGGCAATGCAGCTCTGAGCAACAGGAACAAACATTCCCTTACTTTGAGGAGGCCTCTGTGAGTGACACCCAACTGCAGCATGCAGCACATGTCCCATTGGCACCACTATGCCAATGCTGAAAAGCACTGACATAAAGGGTTAGGATTGCGCCCTTACTGACTTAAGCAAGTTAGTTCTGACTTACTAAAAATTATAAAAAAAACAGCTACGGATGTCAGTTGTGACTGCAAGTTCCTATAGAAGAAACGCACCATGTGATTTATATCTTGAACAAACTTTCCTTGAGACAAATCTCTATATGGCAAAAACAAAGTAGAGAAATAACAAAATGATAACAAGACAATATTTCAATTAAATTGCAGTCTAGAAATAGAGGCTAGAAACCTTCAGATTCTCCACTTGACACATGGGTCTTCAAAGGTGTCTCTCTCTGGAACAAGACATCTGTACTTTCCTCAATCACTTGCAGGCTTTCCAAAGCTGTACTATGTTCTGTAAGTGATCTCAATAAGTTGAAACTATTTACCATCTTCGGAAAGCTTGAAGAATCAACGGTTGAAGATTTCAAACAAATAAAGTCCTTTTCCTTATCATCAGTGGATTTGTAATTGGAATCCAAGACAACTGCTGCATTTTCCAATTTGTTGTTACTAATTTCAGTTTCCTCTGAAGGAGTCTCATCCTTTAACAAATGAGCAACTGGTCTGAAATCCAGATCAGAACTTTTCTCTAAAGTAGCATTATGGTGATCAAATATATACTGAGGAAAGTCACCATAACTGTTGTTCTCAATGGAAGATTGCAAAGGACTAGCTGGTTTCATGTTATCACAGATATCTGTGGAACAAAGCTGAGAATTATCTCCTTCAATCTCATCATTTTTGAAATAAATGTCTGAAGTAGAAGGAACATATGGCTTCATATTTGGTTTTGGTTTTCCAAGTTGAGTAGTTTGAGTACAGTGCCCATTATTATCCATTAATAAGTCTCTACTTCGGCAATCAAGATTGTTGTGAACAGCTATATGGTTAATGCTTGTTGCCTTTCTATTTTCAAAAATTGCAGGCTCTGGATGTCTACACTCATTTGGAAAATGAAAAGTTACACAATTTTCCTCCACTTGGTTTGGATTCTCAGAGATTTCATCAAGGAATTGCACTGGCTGAGATCCCATAATACAGTTTATACCTGTGTCTTGTGAAAAGGCTGACAGCAAATTATCTTTCACCTCATTACTACATGCTTCAAGTTCACAGTTCTTTTGAACAACAGTCTCAAGTTGTGTCTCTGTTTTCTCTTCTAAACATACTGAACCTTGTGAAAGTGTGCTATTTGCTTGAAGCTCTTCATCCTCTGTTTCACTAAGGTCCACCGTATCCACCAGATTGAAGTTAATATCTGGAAACTGCTTATCTAGGTCACCAAGATGTTTATTTGCAAAGTGATCCGAGACATGTTCAGAATATAACATTGGATAAGGTTCACTTTGTGACTGATGGCAAAACCCTTTCAAAGTATTAATCATTGCATGCTTACTGGATTCAGAGAGCTCATTGGCAAAAATTTTTGTTTTATTTATATAGTTTGAATAATGAGCACTATTAGAAGATGACACTTCAATATCACCCTCTTCGTTCATGCTAGATTGATTTGGTACAAAGCTACATGATGAAGTTTTGACACAACATTCACTGATGGAGGAAATACAATTTTCTAAGGAAGCAGGCAGTTGAGGCATTCCTTTATGGTCTTCATTGCACTGGCTCCTATTAACATTGCCATCATCCTTTAAGTCCTTAACTGGCTGCAGATCACTAGCATTCTTGTCATTGTGGCCTGCATCAAGTAGATCAGGTGATTCTTCTGCTACACACAATGGCAAGTATGTATCCCATCGACTTTTAGATTTTTTCGAAAGGTGCAGTGTCTGTATGCTTGCACTGGTTTCTTCATTAGAGTTGCTTTTGGATTCCAAAAATGGCGATACAGTCGGTTTGAACAAAATGTCTGTGCTTCTTGGCAGCTCAGATGGAGACAAACTTCCTGGACGACGTTCTAATTCCAATGACAGATTTGTCAATGAAGTTGTAGTTCCACTCAGTGGGGTTTTGCACTCTTTTTGCTCTTTGCTCAGCAGTGCTGATTTAAACTTCAGAAGTGCTATAATTTGTGCTTTACTCCTGATATTGTATGAAACTGCCCCATCACTGCTTGCATGGTAATTTGAGTTGTCCATTCCATTGTCCAGTTGAGCCTGTGTCTTCCCATATTCAGTATTTCCACTACCAGTACTATAGTTTCTACTTGGTACCACTTTATGATAGTCAACACAAGGCACAAAAGCCATTGAGGCAGCAGAACCAGGATCTCTCTCATCTGTAATGACAGCATCCCTGTCAATGTTTGGTAGTAAGCTAATCTCTTTCCTTTTCTTGTAGGGAACAGAAAATAATGGGGAAGAATCATAGAACTGAGAAGGAAAAGATGACTGAGGAATCTTGTGTGAAGGAGATGTCATTGTTGCAGTGTCTTCCATTATTATTTTCTTTTCTACCTGGCGTGGTCCTTGGAAACCCTAGAAGTAGAACTCAAATTAAATTTGAGTCAAATTTTCATATTAAGAAGCAAAATTGTGAACTATACAGCTTGCTTTCTATAAATATTATGCTGTACAGTCACCCCTTGTGTTCTGGGCAGTTGTCTTGCACAAATTCAGTTACATGTGGTTGGCAAGTCAAAAAACAAAAGACCAGGAGAAAAACAGTTTAAACCAGCCATTTTCAACCACTGTGCCGTGGCACACTGGTGTGCCACAAGTGGTCCACAGGTGTGCCACAGGAATTTGGGGGAAGGTCATTTATTAATAGGGCCAATGGGAGATGTGAGCCCCCACAGCCAGTATGGTGTGCCTTGTCAATTGTCAAAAACCTAGTGGTGTGCCTTGACCATTTTAGTGCCTTGTCAGTGTGCCATGAGATGAAAAAGGTTGAAAAACACTGGTTTAAACAGTGAACACAATGTAAACACAAACACTGGTTTAAACAGTGAACACAATTTCACTTACTAAAAACATGTTTGAGAGTTAGACAGATTAGAGAAGGAAGCTGCTGTTCCCTCAGTTTCCAATTGCCACTCATAATTTTTAAATAGACAGTACCCATTTTTTGATGCAATAGATTTTCAGCAAAATTTGAGTACTGCTGACCCTCCTTGCAGGTTCAGTATGCAGGTTCAGCACCAGACTCACTGTGGGTGCTGACCCACAGCTGGAGGGTTTCAAGAGACCTCCTGGATGCAACTGGAAGTTGATTCCAATTACATCCAGGAGAACTTTTGAGGTGCAAAGAGGCCACATGCAGTTTGGGAACCAGTGAACTATAGTATTGTAAATCTTTTTTCAATAAAAGTCGCCCCTTGTCTTATGTGAGGGTTACCTTCTAGAATCAGCACATAAAGCTAAAATTGTATACACAATAGGCCCTACAGGGGATTGATTCCAGGACCTCCCACAAATGCCGAAAACCATGGATCTTCAAATCTGTGGAGGGGGGTCCTCTGGATATGACTGGCACTTCTGGTGCTCCCTGTGCTTCAGAAGGCCTCCTGAAGGCTTCTAAGAGGCACTTCCAAGTTTTTGGCAAACCAGAAGTGCCTCTCTGAAGCCTCCAAAAGGCTGTCTGAGGCACAGGGAGGCCGCATGTGACCTGTGTTATCTCATATTCAAAGTATCAGTATTATTAGGTGCATGAGTAAAAACAGGAAAAAGAAAAATCAATGACATACAGAAAATTTCCTCTTTAGGCCCATGGGCAAGCACAGGGATGAGACAGGGAACTTCGAATTATTTCTTGTTAAAATGGATACTGTAGTGTTCTTTGGCTGATCGTTACAACCAGTTTCAGAAGTATTCTCATCTTCAACGGTGATTAAATATCGCTCACTTTCTAAGTCATCTCCAGGTTTTATCTAGACAGAGATTACACGGCAGTAAGGTGATATGACCTAAAACAATATACTGTATAACAATACTGCTTTCATAGATGACATTTTTATCAATACATGCAAAAAATTCAACTACATAAACATGATCAAACTAAATTAGTTGTGCAACTATTCATTCCTAACACATACGTCAAAATATTTTCTGCATTTCTTTCTCCATTGTATTTCCCATGACCACCAATACTAGTAACTTTTATTCTAAATTTCTTGGATGAAAATCTGAAATCAGTTGGAGTAATTCAATGTCCTTATTAACATTCCTATACTCTGTGTTACAAAAAAAAGAAGCTACAAACTTGTCTCAGGCTAAAATTCTATACACGCTGACATAAAACTAAAGATCACTAAGCACAATGAGACTTACTTCTCAGTAAATATGCATAGGCTTGCTTTGTCAGTTCAATTTGCAATGGAAGAACAAACAAACAAAAATGTCGTCCAGCTGTGTCACAATGTTAAGGAACAACAGTTGGAGTCAGACTGCTTATGGAGTCATCCTTTCAAAATATACAGAAAAGATCCGTCCAGGCTTATTTCCCTCCTTCAAGAATGTCCTCATCTGCCAAGTTTTTGACAAAGTTTGTAGGAACACAAGGAACTAAGAGTATCCTATGCCCAAACCCCCTTTTAGTTTCTAAACCTTTTGCAGACACCTTCGTCATGTTCCCAAACACCAAAGAAGGCTGAAATAGTGTTGCTCTTCCATTATGAAAGCTGGGTCTCAAAAAGCAACTTTTCTCATTCCTGTGAACTGATACCGTAACGTGCCTAACAGTCTGGTCACCACAAGTATAGCATTTTGTTTTTGGAAGCTTGACTTAGCTTACAATGAAAACAATTCTGCAAGAATTTGTTCTTGGCTCTTTTCAGAGTATAACTACTCTTTTAGTGGGATCTGGGCATGCCCAATCCAGAACCAGGGGACACCCACTAAAATTGAGTGTTGAGAGAGTTAGGACATACAAAAGAAAATATTTCTTTACTCAGCGTGTGGTCTGTGGAACTCCTTGCCACAGGAAGTGGTGACAGCATCTGGCCTGGATGCCTTTAATAGGGGATTGGACAAGTTTCTGGAAGAAAAATCCATTACGGGCTACAAGCCATGATGTGTATGTGCCATCTCCTTATTTTAGAAATGGGCTATGTCAGATGCTAGGAAGGGCACCGGGATGCAGGTCTCTTGTTATCAGGTATGCTCCTTGGGGCATTTGGTGGGGCCACTGTGAGATACAGGAAGCTGGACTAGATGGGCCTACGGCCTGATCCAGTGGGGCTGTTCTTACGTTCTTATGCCTAATCAGAAGTAAATTTTATTAAGTTCAACGGAACTTACTCCCAGTATAGGATTACAACCTCAGACTAATTATAACCTCAGTATAAGAAAAAAACCTGTACTTTTATTATTTATTAATTAACTAAATTTATATCCCACTTTATGTCCCCAAAGGGCATTCAACGTGCTTCTGCACATTTAGAATTCTCTATTATACAATTTGAATGTAAGCAAAAAGAACCATGCATAACCTGAGGTGAGCTATTGTGTGGAAAACTCCCTGACAAAGCAAGTCCTAAATAAGTCAGCAGAATAAACACGCTGTCTTTCAAAGCCATAATTCAAATACACAAAGGAAAAACGTACCTGAAACTTCACAAAAATACTATCCAAAATCTGTCCTTTGTCATCAAATAAAGTTGCCTGTAGCAGAGCAGAAAAAGATATTTGAACAATGATATATTAAGTTAGCAAAGTAGCAAGGCACACAGATACTGTCAGTTTGCTGTGATGTACTGAACCTGTATATTTTACCTTATTTCCTCCAACAGTGGATTTCAAAATTCCATCTTGCCATATTTTGGATTTTTTAGTCTTTTGATGAGTGTATAAAACCTGTTTAAGTATATATAAACACACATAAAAACACACATTTAAGTGACAATGTATCACAGCCATATTGATGTATTTAAAATATGGTTAATAAAACATATCATTGTTCAAGACTTACCGCAAACTCTTGGCAAGCCATCACTTTCGTGAAACAAGACCACTTATCTTTCTCTTCCAAATTTCACAATTTCTGAAAACAAGAATACATATACACAAAATATTCTGTTCAGATCTAAAGGCTGGAATTCAAAGAGATACATTAAACTGATTTTTCCCTAGCGCCTTGTGCACAAGGTACCTTCCAGAACAGCTATTTTAA
Organism: Tiliqua scincoides; assembly: GCF_035046505.1. Lineage (NCBI taxonomy): Eukaryota > Metazoa > Chordata > Lepidosauria > Squamata > Scincidae > Tiliqua > Tiliqua scincoides. The sequence goes on from NC_089826.1 coordinate 26,091,785, forward strand.
TTTCCTGTAATTCATGAAGAAGTTCAGTGATTAGGCACAAAAACCCTTTCTCACAACATCATCAGCAGATCATTTCTCATAAAAGAACGCTTTAGCTTTTCTTATTTAACAATCCCAAATCAACAGCAGCTATTTTTAGGATTTTTCCCCTTTTTCCATGTATTCAGTTTTGTATAACCACCACAAGGTGTCTCACTTTCCAAGAAGGTTTTCTGGAAAAAGACTGAAAATACTGAAATAGGATTCATTTGCAGACTATTACAACTCCAAAATCTGAATAATTACATTTTAATCAGGAAAAAAATCACTTGCAAAAGGTATTCAGTGCTAACACTATTACAGACAGTCGTATACGCTTCTTAATACAGAAGTACAGATGGCACTATAGGTCAATTGGAAGAAAAGCCAGAAGCAAGGTAATGCTTTTTTTCTCGGGTGCATGCAAAAAGCAAAATGGTGTTGAATAACAAGCTTTCAAATCCCAAAAGATTCTTCATCAGGCTAGATGGCAAGCAAAGGGGAAAACAACTCGTTATGAATGTCCCTACAGTCTGCCAGTTATAAAATCAAAAGGTGAGTACCAGAGGTTTTCATGCTGACTTCAATCAGCTGCTGAAGGGTGTGAGGCAGTTTCAAATATATGCACACAGGGCTACTTTTTCCGAAAGAATCCAAAAATGGTTGAACTCACTAAGAGCTCAATCCTGAGCCCTTAGCACCGGCCCTACGCCTGTGCTGAGTGTCACAAAAGGCATACCTTTTGCCCTTAAGGCATGCCTGCAACAGTCAACGCTGGTGCCTGCTCAATGCCAGTCTGCACTGAACCCAGCACCAGTTGGAAGCCCTCTGCGTGCCACCTGGAGTAAAGAAAGGGCTCCAGGTGACAGAGAGGTCAATCGGGGCAGAGGGGGAGGCGTTCTGGGGAGGGGAGAGAAACTGGGTGGGAAGGGACAGGATCAGCTCTGCTCTGCCATATCCTGAACCTCATGTTGGGCCTTCTGGCCTGACCCAGGGATTCTCAACTGTGCCACCAAAACAGCTGAAACAGACTTAAGTATCCCATCACAAGGCCTGCACCCTTATTCAGAGGGGGAAGGGGACAAGTGCCCCTTTCCTAGAAGAGGCGTCAGCAACTGCCTGTTGTGCTTAGGGTGCAGTAATAGCTATTTTGGCGCTACTGCTCCTCTGGGTGTCAGGCAGTTTAGGACTGTGCTGTAACTCTCAAAACACAGAATCTGTAACTGCCAACTGTGGGGGAACCTATAACTTGTCGCTGTTATTCCAGCCCCTCTGCTTTTCTTTACCTCGTAGCCCAATAAAGAGTTCTATAGGTTCTATAGGCGTTTGGGCCTCTTCAGTCTAGAAAAGAGGCACCTGAGGGGGGACGGACATGATTGAGACACAAAATCATGCAGGGGGTAGACAGAGATGCTCTTTACACTCTTGCATAACACCAGAACCAGGGACCTCCACTAAAATTGAGTGTTGGGAGAGTTAGGACAGACAAAAGAAAATATTTCTTTACTCAACGTGTGGTTGGTCTATGGAACTCCTTGCCACAAGATGTGGTGATGGCATCTGACCTATATGCCTTTAAGAAAGGAATGGACAAACTTCAGGAGGAAAAATCCATTGCAGGTTACAAGCCATGATGTGTATGTGCAACCTCCTGATTTTAGAAATGGGCTATGTCAGAATGCCAGGTGCAAGGGAGGGCACCAGGATGCAGGTCTCTTGTTATCTGGTGTGCTTCCTGGGGCATTTGGTGGGCAGCTATGAGATACAGGAAGCTGGATTAGATGGGCCTTTGGCCTGATCCAGCAGAGCTCTTCTTATGCACGTATTGCTGTAATTTTAACAAGTAGTCATATGCTAGGTATTTGCTGGTTTTAGAAATGGGCACTAGGCCTGATCCAATGGGGCTCTTCTTATGTTTTTCATGGCCTGAACCAGTGGTTCCCAAACTTTTTAGCACTGGGACCCACATTTTTTTTTTAAATGACACTCTAGGGACCTACCTAGGTTTACCAGACTTTTGAAAAAGGAGGTCTTTAGGCAGACAATCCATCAATCAGTCTCTCTACAGATCCTTAGAAAGGATTATCTTTCTTGCAGGTGTTGGGGGGAGGGGTCGCTTGGAGGGAGAATGATTGATGGATTGTCAGCTGGCTGCCCTCTCTCTAACTATTGTAAAGGACAGTTTTCCTTTAATTTAAAGGGCCCTTCTCATCATGTTGAGGTAAAAAACTCTACAACAGTAAGAAAGGCATTTTAAAGGGGTGCATTTTTCCCCTTCTCCAGGGATCAGCACATTCCTTCTCATTTACGGTGGCCATTCGTGTTGAGTCAAATCCATGTATAAAAAATCCCTGTATAACAAGGTTGGACCTGTATGTATTTTTAAAGAGAATGATATATTCTTTGAAAAATAATTTTAAAAATTGCCAGTGGTGCATGATCACGCATTGCCACTTTTGGTCCTACCTCCTCCTGCATGCTTGGTAAAGGCGGAAAAAGCCTTGGCTCACCATTGGGTAGGCCATTTCAGGGGATGGGACAAGCTGCCTGCTGTGGGCTAGCATGCTGCTTATCTTCAGTTTGGCTCCACCAGGCAACCCCCCACAAGCCCTCCCTTCACGCAGCTTTAGTTGGCTGCCATCATGGGAGCCAGGTAGCAATTTTTTTGCCATTTGCCTGATTGGCCAGGGCTGACAGTTTCTGAGGCCAAAACTGGGTGATGTTTACAAGTCCTCTGGAGGTCTCAGAAGTCCTCCAGAGGACTGGAGGATGTCAGGTGCAGTCTCCTGGCCCTCAGAAGGCCTTCAGAGGGCAGGCTGCTGGTGCCAAACCTCTGGGGTTTTTTCCCCCCCTTGACCCCCAGATATGCAGGTGGTGGGGCGTGGGGTGAGGTTTGTTTCACCTTCCTTTGTGTCGCTATCCTCTGGTCACTCAGGGCCGTAGCTCACCCAACTTCCCAGCACTGCTGTGCCAGTGGGGCAGGCACTGCATCCTGCAGTGCAGGACGGTCCTGGAAACTTCTCTCCTTATATTTCCACACATGTGCAAACTGGGAGCCGAGCCCTTGCAGGGCAGTGGACAGCACCAGGTTTCAGGGCACAGCCTCAGGGCTCGAGTCAATGAGTTGTTTGATCTTTCCATTGCCCTTTGGCGACCCACCAAAAACCAGGCAGCGACCCACAGCTTGGGAACCCCCGGCCTGGATGACTTGAGAAGGCGGGGGAGGAGTCCCCTGAGCGACTGCTGCGCTCCCTCACCTGGAAAGCTCCCTGCGGGGAGGCGACCAGCACGGCGAGCCTCCCGGAGCGCCCTTCCGTGGGGCGGCCGCCTGCTGTGCCGGGCGCTGAGGGGAAGCGCTTCCTACCTGCAGCCGCAGCGGGGAGTCCTCCTGCCTCCTCCCCGGCAGGCAGCTGGAGGCGACACCCAGGAGCCAGGCGGACAGCCTTGCCGCCCGGCCCGGCCCGGCCCGGCTCCCCTCTCGAGACAGCGCCGCTCACGCCTCCGCAGCCAACCAGCGAGTCTCCGCTTCACAGTTCCCGCTCAACCAGCTGGCGGTGACGCGCTCTCCGCGCGACGCGAGGAGCGCCCTGCATGTAGGCAGTCGCACCTCTTAGGCGTAAACTTCCGTTCCCCAACTTCCGGTTCCCTATTTCAGCTATGAGTGACTTACCCCTTTCGAGAGGGCTTCACGATAGAGGTACCTGCCAAGCGATAGAAGGACTCAGCCCCTTTCCCATAGACAAAGAAAGTCTAGACTCACATTCCCATCGAGAAAGATTAGCATTCCCATTGAGAAAAGAGTCTAGACTCACAGTCCCATAAAGAAAAGAGACGAGACTCACATTTCATAGAAAAACACTAGACTCAATTTCCCATAGAGAAAAAAAGACTAGACTCACACAGCTGTCTATTGCCGTGAAACCGATCTGGTTGTCTTCAGTTTTAAGAACAGAAGCAGTTTTGGCGCTATGCAAAGTATACGGGTTTTATGACTGTGTCTGTGCGCTCCACAGAGATTCATCGCCGCCGCAGCGCCTTTCGGTTTCGTTACGGTAGTTGAACCTCCTCGTCACTCTAGCCATTTCCTAGCTCTATAGGAATCACGAAAACGGCCGTCATAGCGTCATTTGGAGGCGCGTTTGGCGCCTGCGGAGAAGCGAGTTCTTGCCCCTCCCTCCGCCCCCCGGGCAACCAATGGGGCCTGTTTCTGCGCGTCGCGCGAGAATTCAACACTGAAAGGTGGGGGCGGGGCTGGGAGGAGGGACTTGGACCGAGGAGTCGGCCGGGAACGCGTCCCTCGAGGAGGTTTATCGGCTCCCTGTAGCAGGTCAGTACGAGGTGTGAGTGTGCAGGAGCGGCCGCGGAGGCGAAGGGGTTAACGGAGGGAGCCTCCTTGCGGTGCGTTCTACTGACAGGCGCCTGCAGTCGCCGTGGAGTGCGCATGTGCGCCGGCGCCTTAGTCTCGAGGTGCGCGAGCACGCCTGTTGGAGTTGTTGGGGATCCCCCAACAGGGGATGAGGCGCGCTCGCCTGCCGTGAGGGGTGGAGTCTGCGCCACGGTGTAGCTGCCGCTCCCCCACGCACCCCCAAGCACACCGCGTGGCCTTAGGTGAGTTATTTTCTCCTAGCCAAGCGTACCTCACAGGGTTGTTGTGAGGACAGCATGGTGGGAAAGGAGAAGGAAGGGGCACTCCTGGGAGAGCTGGCACGCTGTACACACATTAATGGCGACAAGGGGGAAGAAGAAAGTCCTCTATGAGCCCAGTCCTAGGCCTGTCTACAAAGACATAAGCCCTATCACAGTCAATGGGACTTTCTCGCTGGTAAGTGTGGATAGGCTGGCAGCCTATCTACTCAGGCCTATCTACTAGGCCTATCTACTCAGATGTAAGCCCCATCAGAGTCAATGGGGCTTACTCTCTGGTAAGTGTGGACAGGCTGGCAGCCTGCGAGCCCAGTCCTAGGCCTCTCTACTCAGGGGAGTACTCTAGGAATACTGGAGAACTCTAGGAATAACTTCAATCAGAACTGGAAAATAAGGTTGATCAGGGGCAGTTGTTTCTCATCTCCATATATTATTTGTTGTTGATAAGCAATATAAGCCTAGTTTGAGAACTGCTAAATTTTCTGTTGGCCTAGATCAGGCCATCAGTGGAGACCACAGTGTTCTGAGAAAGGCATCCCTGGCATGGATGGAGTTTACCATTCTGCCTTGGGGCCTCTCCATTCTGCAGATCGCTGCTGGCCTTCATGGTGGCCAGCTCCTTCTGGGGTCTGTCAATCCAGCAGGCTTTGCACCCAGATTTCCAGGCATGTGTGGCTGGCCACTGTGAAGGTCGGGGGGCAATCTGCAGCAGAATGGAGAGGCCCCTGGGCGGAACAGTAAACTCTGTTCACCTGGGGGAAGGATCGTGGCAAGCGCTGGATCCGGCCTATGGGCTGGCGTTTGGCACCCTCTGGCCTAGCCTAGGTTAAGTACTTGAATGGATAGACATGTTTTTCTAAATCTAAACAGCATCCTATGGAACATCATAAAATGGTGACCCAGATCCAAGAACTGTAACAGTTATAAGCAACTGTTGTAACCTATTTACAGAATTTTTTACTAAGGTTTGCATGGACACATTGTTTCATACTGTAGAACTGGAATTTATAACACTTGTGAGGTTTTGGAGCTATAACACATTTTAAATTGGACTCTTTTTAAACAGAAAACATTTAAGCCTTAAAACATCTGATTTACGTTTTTCAAATATCTGACTTTTTTAAGTAATTCTTCTTTATCCACCCTGACGTAGGGGTAGAGCAGGTTGTGAAGAGTGTTTCTGTGTGGTAGTTTCTACGCTTTTGTCCATAAGAAGGAATTTTGTCTGAGGTATATCAGTAAATGTTGTATTCTGTGTCTTGATTAATTCTGTGATGAGATACTATGTTGATGTTTTGGTAGAGCCAACACTCTTGTGAGTTGAACCTATGTTAATGCTCTCTTCACTGGAACAGAATTATTATCTTGTTTGTCCTTGGAAACTATAATTGGAAACATGTTGACCTTAATCGCCTTGAATGGTGAGCTCAGAACAGGAAGGGAGACTTCTTTAAGAGGAACCTGATTTATAGGAATGTCACTCTACTTCAGTTTTATGTACTCCTATTGCATAGTGCTGTTCTGTAAAGTCTCTCATTATGGTATAGTGCAGTAGTTCCCAGACTGTGGGTCAGGACCCGCTGGTGGATTGCGACCTGATTTTTGGTGGGTCCCATAGCAGCTATGCAGAGCCTCCAGTGAAAACACAGATGATGGAAGGATCAGATAACTGCCTCACGTCCTGAGGCTTTTCAAAAATCAGAATTACCCAGCAAAGAGCTCCTGCAGTTTGCAAGCATGTGAAAATACAGAGATAAACATTGAAACTTCTTTTTTCTGGTTGTTGTTATGTGTAAATAAGTAAAAATGTTATTTCTTTCTAGCTTATTTTTAAGTCTTGTAAGTCTTGGGTCCTGATTGAGTGTCATTTTAAAAAAGTGGGTCCCAGTGCTAAAAAGCTTGGGAACCACTTGTACTGTATATTGTAATACATTACTAATCACAAGCAAAGAGATTTAGAGTTTATCCTTGTGACTGTCATGCTTTTTTTGAAGTCACCTTGCTCATATCAAAGGTGTTAAGAAGAGTAGAATCAGACTAAATTAAAGTACATTGCTTTCCTACTCTATAAAGTTCAATTTGATCTTTATAGTACTGTTTTAAGTTCATAGAATTGCATCCCTTTCTCATTGTATGCTATTTGGTTTTAAGACCTTTGTCCTGTAAAAACTTGAGACTTGTCAATTTCTGTTAAGGTTAGCAGGGTAATCTGTAATTGCTATAATTCTCAAGGGCGAATCATCAACTTGGCCCAAAATATTGTAACAAGTAGAAGCTCCAGTATACACAGAGCTTCTATAAACATGAAAAGAACCTTGCTGATCAGACCAAAGTTCCCACAAGACTAGCATTCTGTTTCCCACAGTGATCAGTAATTGGGGAAGCTTAAAAGCCAGGACTTGGGCAATAACTCTCCCTTGCTCTTTTCACCTTTAGCTTGTGTTCAGCAGTATACTACCTTTGAACATGGAGGTTCCACATGTCTGTTATGGCTAACAGCCAATGATAGATCCCTCATCCACATCACATGGCACATGCTCATTTCCCTTTGTGTCCTGAATACTCAGTTTCAGTTTCTAACATTGTGAGAGAGAAAGAAAAACGTGTCCCTCTTCCCTACATCTTGACAACACTATGCATAATCTTATAATCTTATGCTACTTTCCAGTACCTTTTTTTTTAAATGGAGGAGCCGCAAACCACTGCCTCCCTGTTGTTGCCAGTGACACTTCTGCCGGTCCTGCTTGACATGCTGTTCCTTGAAGCTCTGCTTGGCACGTGTACTTGTTTTTCAAGGAAAATGGAGCAGAAGAGGAAGTATCTTTCACAGGAAGTCTGCTTTTCACTTGCCTCTGCACTTCCTGTTTTAGAATGAAATCCTATGAAGCAGGCAGGGCTGAGACTAGGTGCTGGCAGCAGCTGAGTGCTGCCACACAACCTGCAGGTGCACATGTGCCCATGACCCTGTGTTGAAGTTCTTGCATTAGTGTAATTCTTTGGTTAAGCCATGCTTTTCCACTCCAGTTCTCCTAAGCATATTTAGCAATGTGCGCGCAAACATACACATGCTTAAACACTTATTAGTTCTTAACAAATGTTAATGTTATTGCATATGTTATTGCATTCAATATTGCAGTATAATATTATTGCACGCGCCTAGAGTTAAATATAACCAGAATGTTTTGTTAACTTTTCGGTTACAGGAATGGAGACTGAATCTTCAAGAAGCAAATCCGTGGAAAAAGAAATGACTGAACAAAGAAAGAAACGAGACAAAAAAAAAAGGTCTAGAGTTAAACAGGTGCTTACAGATGTAGCAAAGCAAGTGGACTTCTGGTTTGGTGATGTCAATCTGCACAAAGACCGCTTTCTCCGAGAACAAATAGAAAAAACTAGAGATGGATGTGAGTTCATTCTTTGCCGTGCTAATAACAGAATACATGACTATTGTAATGAAGTGGGAAGAAGATTTAATTATGTTTACAGCTGTTTAGATATTCCATGTAGTGGAGCGTTGTGGCCCTATAGTGATAAAACAGACTTCAGATATAATTTTGCCAAATATCTTTATGGACATTGTTTGTTGATATTTTCACAATTGCAAAATGGTGTGGTATTCAATTATGTGGTAAGTATTTTCTGTTCTCTTTATCCTTTAAGGTCAATATGTTTGGTGACTACAGAGATTTTAATTAGTAGGGTTTTTGGATAAAGCATTGCTATCTTGGCTGGGTTCAAGGGATGTGGTAGCAGTGGGAAGAAGGCCACATAAAATAGCAGAAGGTGGGCAACTGTTCACCCAGTTGCAAGGTTCTTCTAATTTTGACTTTTTTGTCTTGTTTTAGATGTTGATATTTCACTTCTGGTTTCTTTTAACAAAATGAAAAGATTAACTACTGACAGAAAATTGATAGCACGAGCAGTTAAAGGCTCATCCATTGTAGAGGTGAGTTCAAATCTTGTATTTTTTCAAAACTTCTTTTTTTCCCCCTATAACCATTTTTGCTTGACCCACAGATGTACACATTTGGTCATTGTTGCGTATATGCAACGTTGGGCAGAAATGTCTTAAGTTTGCATATGAATAGTTGTTATGAAAAGGAATAACAAGTTTGCATATGAATAGTTGTTATGAAAAGGAATAACAAGTTTGCATATGAATAGTTGTTATGGAAAGGATTTCCCTAACTAGTTTTATGTCTTATAGTTGGATTTAGAAGGAACTAAGATCAGAAGACGGCAACCATTGGGTGAGCAACCTAAAGATGTGGATAGTCGTACAGTATATGTGGTAAGGTACATCTAATGAATTTTGAGCTCTCCAATTTGAGATTGAACTGTATGTTTTAAAAAATATATCTTTCATCTATCTCTGGGATCTCCAAAGTTTTCAGTGTGAGGGCCACTTTGTATATTTTACAAATCTTTGTGGGCTGAAAACAGTTTTATAAATGAATGAAAGGAATTTAAAGGAATGAATAAGTTTTACTTGGATCTTTTTACAATAAGCATGATATGGTCTGGTCTAGAGGGTAGAGCCTCCATTTGCCTGAAGATTAACATCCACAAGGTCGCCAGTTCGAGGCCACCGGCACCGTGCGACCTTGAAGCAGCTGGCAAGCTGCAGCTGAGCTGTTCCATCTGCTCGGAGCGTGGGAGGATGGAGGCCAGAATGTTAAACCAGATCGGAGTGTAACAGCTTGAATGTGGTGGTTCTTGAAAGAGAGAACCTTCTTTCAATTTGTAAAAATCCCTGCGTGGATTTAATAAGCCTGCCTGTGTAAACCGCCTTGAATAAAGTCTTGAATAAAGACCAAGAAAGTCGGTATATAAATACTGTATATAAATACTGTATATTATTATTATTATTATTATTATTATTATTATTATTATTATATGATTCAGAACAAAGAGAAATGTGACGAATGCAAAGAAACAATGTTTTGTTTAAACTGAGAAATCATATATAATGAGTAAAAATGTCAAACATTAGCAAATCCTCTGACCAAAAAAAGTTGCAGTGGGCTGGATAAAAATTTGTGGCAAGTCACATTTAGCCCCTGGGCCATAGTTTGGAGACCCCTGTTGTAGTTCTTAACTAGATGAGGTTAATAAAATGTTACTTTTTTCTGTCTAGTTTTTGCTAGTTTTGCAATTAGTGGTGTTGTGACTAATGCAGTAGTGACTAATGCAACCTTTTTGTGCATGGTCGATCTCATTCATTTTAGCAGAGACAACAGAACTAGGTGCATGAAGCTAAGCTTCCTCCTGTCAAGCAAAGAAGTCCTTGAAAGATGGAGTGTAGCTCAATAATAGAGCATTTCCAGAAAGTTCTAGTCTGGAATCCCAGAGAGCTGCTGCCAGTCAGTGTCAACATCACTAACTTGGATGGGCCAATGGTCTGATTAAGACAACATCCACCTTCCGTGGAAGATGCTTCTATAAGCCTGGAATATATAATCAAACTAATCTGCAGCTAACATATTTTTATGTAGAAAATGACAATTTTTTTCTGAGTTGAATATTATTATTATTATTATTATTATTATTATTATTAATTTATTCCCCGCCTTTTTGCCCAGTGGGCACACAAGGCGGCTTACTACATACTAATAACAGTTTTCTTCATATGTATGATTGTTCAGACCAAAACATATTCATTTCATACTAATTTGCACAATTACACCTATGCCCGTAAAGCTTTCCAGTAAGTAAACAATATCGAGAGTGAACAGAAATTTGAGATGGGGTCATGAAGTAGTTAAGTTTAGTATTTGATAAAAGAAATCTATGAAATGGGTACAAAGATTAAAATTAAATGGACTCAAAAGTGCAATGAAAAGGGAAAGGCTTAAATAATGTGGGAGATTAGTAGTAGTAACTTTATTGTCATTGTGCTACAGCACAACGAAATTTATGCACTTTTGAGATACAAGCATAAATATATACTACAATTCCAAAAATCACACTCTACACACATTCTATACAACATGCATCATAATATAAAAACAGTATAACAGACCATAATGCCCAGGAGCATGGTAACAACTATATCGCCTTATTCAACATAATTACGGCTGTGGGATAAAAATTGTTCAGGAATTGTGTAGTGCGTGCTTTAATAGTCCTGTATCATCTACCCGAAGGCAACAGTTCAAAGAACTTATGAGCCGGATGGAAGGGGTCTCTCAGAATACTATGTGACTTCTGCAGACAGAGAGATGTGTAGATGTCCTCCAAAGCTGGTAGATGAAGGTTGATGATGTGCTGTGCAATCTTAATAATTCTCTGCAGAGCTTTTTTGTCCAGAAATAGGTGTATTGCAAAATTTTTGTATATGAAATGACTGTCAGATTTTTTGTGCCTCTTCAGTGCAGCTTAAACTTGCTGATGAATGTTGATGTGCAGTGATCAGTAGTAACAGATCAGAGTGTAGACTACACAAATCCTTTGTAGATCATGTTAAAAAATGTCCAGTCTAGGTGCACACAACTTTCAAAAGCATTTTTTTTTTCTGGGTCTTGTCTTGTATTCTGATAGACTACAACATTATCTAAATTTGGAGTTAGGGAAGCATATAATATCTCTGCTTTTAAAGGGTTTATGTGTGCCTAGTTTGCTGGCAATAAACATAGTGATAAAATGCATCTTGTTAACTGGTATTTAACCCATTTTTGCCCAGCCCACAGGTGTTCACATTTGATCCCTGTTGCGTATATGCAACATTGAGCAGAAATGGCTTAACTTATTGCTAGAAGTATGGAATATCGTTATCGTTGCTGTCTTACAATCTGTTACAAAGAATTTATGTAGAGAATGCAATGAGCATGTTGACATTTCAGGGGATGGGATAGATCAGTTACAGTAGACTAGTGTTTCTCAACCAGTGGTTCAGGTACCACTAGTGGTACTTGAGGTGGTGCCTGGTGGTACTTGCAGGACCCCTGGACCTCTGCTGCTCAGCAGCAAGACTAGGATGCAACAGAGCAAACATTAGTAGGAGGCTTCAAAGCATGTTTTTCCATGCTGGGAAAAAGCCCTCCCATCCACCCTGAGCCCCTTACTAGTGTTTGTCTCTTCGCATCTGGCCTACCAGTCCAGAAGTAACTGTCAATGATGTCATCGCTAGTTACTTCCAGTGGTACTTTGAATAAGTGGACCATGTGAAATGGTATGGTCGAGAACAAATGTTGAGAAACAGTGCAGTAGAGGCAGTCCATGTATCGATCACTACAATGAGACTTGGATTTAGGTTGGTAGCAGATGCCACCATTTACCATTCCTTATGACACTGTGTCATCAGGAATGACACATGCCTTCTGAAGACTGGACCTTGGAAGACCTTAGCTGTGCTAGTTCATCCATTATCTTTTAGTATTTTCGTTTCTACTGATCCAAAACTATGATAAAGTTTCACAATGGCACTTCTTAAAGACGGGGATTTGCTATGTTAATTGAAAGAAAATATTGTATCCTTATCTTGGTATGTGTTGTAATACAAGAAGCTTATATTTTTCCTATGATCGCTGTTGTTCAAATATCAGGCACTAGCATCAAGAAAAACTGAGCCCAAAATTTTCCATCTTAAATGAAGACTCATCACTTACTTCTCTAGTTCTGGAATATTTTTGAAACAAAAGTTATGAAAAATCTTTAAGGGACTTAAAACTAAACTGTTCAGTGTAGTATACTTGAGTATTTCGGAGGTTTTCCTTCTTTGGGCTGCTATTTATAAGATGTCTTAAATTAAACTTTTTTTGGTTTAACTTTTTTTTAAACCATAATGATCTACAAATGCTTCAAAGTTAACTGTAAATGAAATGGGTAACAGAAAGTATCTGTTTAAATGTGATGTATAAACATGTGCCCTGTCTTGGTTTATCTAGGATACATTCACATTACAAGATACTATTGTTATAGCGGCTTTTTAATGAATGTACAGTACATAGAATAGTACAAATGTACTGTGTGTAGTTATTATTTCATCTGTTTCTTTTGTTTTAGGAGTTGCTTCCTAGAAAGGTCAATCATAGCTGGATTGAACGGGTATTTGGAAAATGTGGCAATGTTGTTTATATCAGCATCCCTCGTTATAAAACTACCAGAGACCCAAAGGGATTTGCGTTTGTTGAATTTGAAACAAAAGAACAAGCAAAAAAGGCAATTGAAGTAAGTCATGGACATCTTAAAAGGACTGGTTGTCTGCATTATTGTTGAACTTCATGTCTACACAATTTTGCCTTGTTTAGTAATACTTGTTTTCTAACCATCTGCAGTGTGAGCACCCAGTTTTAATGGATTTTCTTTTTCCTTGCACCTCACCCTCTTCCCAACAATCCTCCAATACTCAGGAGTCATTTTTGGGAGAACATAAATTTGCTGCTGCGGGTGCAACGGGCATGAAAGTTTTGTTGCGCCTGAAACTGTTTCAGCTTGCTATTAGGAAACAACTCCTTGCTTTCTAATTAATAACTAATTGTGTTCAATTTAAATTCTCTGACTTTGCATTTTAAGTTTTTGAATAACCCACCAGAAGAGGCACCTAGAAAACCTGGAATATTTCCCAAAACAGTAAAAAACAAGCCTATTCCTGCATTTACTGCAAGAAGTTCCAGCATAGTTGGTGAGTACAGGCTTATAGCTTTATTTTTGCACTTTGAGTTTGGATTATTCACTTTGATTATTCTCAAAGAGATGCATTTCAGTTTGGTGTCAGGAAGTGGTAATTTCATTCTCAGTCTTGATTTTGCTGAATATCTCATTTTAAGTGGCTTGAAAGTAAGAAGTAATTCTTAGTTTTGAATAATGAACATACTTCAGTGCCTGTTTTTATAACAATAAAGTGTGTAAACAGAAGGCAAATTGTCTAAGGCCGAAATCCTAACCCACTTTCCAGCACTGGCATAGCTATGCCAATGGGACATGTGCTGCATCCTGCAGTTCAGAAGCACTCACAGAGGCCTCCTCAGAGTAAGGGAATGTTTGTCTCCTTACCTAGAAGCTGCATTGCCCTTATGTTGGTGCTGGAAAGTGGGTTAGGATTACGCTCTAACTCTGAAATTTATGTCTACCAGCTTTCCTGTTCCCTTGCCATTTTTTAGAAAGCATTTTTTTTATCTATACACCATCTTGGGGTCTTTGAAGGGAGAGTGAGACAAAAATGTAAAAAAATAAATAAAACACAATTTGGAATGCAAAGGACTAATGGGAAACAAACCTCCTTTAATCTCTACAGAAGAAAAGAAAAAGAAAAAAAAGAAAAAATCAAAAACAAAGAAGGAAAACGGCCAGCAATCAACTGCAGAGACAAAAGACTCGGACATGGACATTGCTACGGAACACACAAGCAGGCCAAAGAGATATAGGACAAGATCAGTGAGTTCTGAAATGGAAGTCTCAGAAGTCCAAAGGCAATCTTCTAAGAAAGAGAGAAGGAAACTGGATAGAACAGAAACCTTCGTTTTAGGAGAAAGCAGATCTGGAAAGAGGAAGCGAAGCCACTCTGAGGTTGGAGAGGTATCCGTTGCGAAGGTAAAGAAAACTTCTGAGAAAGATAATGTTCATGCTACAAGAGAAGAATCTAGAGGTGGGCCTGAGGATTCCAAGGGTAAGAATTTCAATTAACTCTTTTTACTTAAGTTTCTGTTCAAAGAGAGTTAACTGAGTTGTTGGATGTTTTAAACAGTGAGAGTGAATGAGAGATTTCATTTTCGTAATGTGTGTTTGAGTTAACTCAGGCTACAATCTTTTGCACAGTTTCCTGGGAGTAAGCCCCAGACCATAATGGGACTTACTTCTGAATAGACCCACCTAGGTTTTGGCTGTCAGTCTTTAAGCCTGAGGGGACTGTTGTAATTAGATATCAAGCGATAAGGTACAGAATAACCCAGTGAGTGTGCATAGAAATTTCATTGTTTCTGTTGCTGCTCTTTCAATCAAGTGAATGAAGAACTATTAAAAATGGACTTAAGCCATTTCTGCCTAATGTTGCATATACGCAGCAGGGACCAGATGATCTGACCTGTGCACTTGGCAAAAATGGTTAAGCTGAATCATGTGAAGAACCTTTGGGCTTTTTAGTAAATGTATGTAAGATTATATTTGTTCTACACAAATCTTTTTAATAAGGATAAACTATTTTTACTTATTATAAATTGTGTCTGGTCTTGGGTATTTTACAACATATATTTAACCCATATCTGCCCAAATTATGTATTGGACAGTCTATGGAGGTGGGCTCATTCTTCTGTTGTATCTGATAGACATACCTCCAAGTATTCACCTATTGTCATGGCAAGGGAGTCTCTTTATAAGCAAGCATTTAAATGGAGTTTTGTTAAACGCTGTACTCTGAGAGGAGGAAAAAAATACATAATGAGCAGTTACAGAATGTATGGGATATAACTATATGGGATAGGAAAGAACATTACATTTATAGGTATCTGGTTTTTGCTAAAGTGTGCAAGCATTTGTAATAGAGAATCTTAAAGGGTAATTGAGAGATTCCTTTCTTTTTGTGGTATAACTTGCATTCCTAGAGTAAATCTTCATCTCCAAATATAAAATTAACCTGAGAGGTATGCAAGTGTTTTGACATATTCTTCCATTTTCAGCATATATTTAAAAGGGATATATGTAAGATTTTTCTATCTTTAAAAATAGAAGGTTATGTGTTTCAGAAAGATTTTTTCTTTAGGCATTAAATTATTCTATCTAATCTGTTATGGATGCTTGCTTTCTTGCTTTTTCACTTAGAAATTTCCACTGAAGAAGAGAGAGAAGTTGGGGATAAGAAAGATACATCTCTTTCAAAATCCAAAAGAAAACATAGAAAGAAACACAAAGAGAGACACAAGATGGGAGAAGAAGTCATTCCCCTGAGAGTCTTTTCAAAGTATGTTAAAGTATATATTAGCAAGTGTACTTGATAGTATACTAAAGCAAGATTCATTTTTATGCATAGTATGTGTATTTGTGTAGGTCTATGCATATCACCCCTGTGTGTGGCAAGGTGATGTATGTTTAGTGCAACTGATTAGACCAGCCATTTTCAACCTTTTTCAGCTCACAGCACACTGTCAAGGCACTAAAATTGTCAAGGCACACTCCAAGTTTTTTACTTACTTTAAAACTAAATTACAATGAATTTTAATTAATATAATACAATTAAATCATTACATGACAAAGGGCACAATCCTAACCAGGTCTACGCAGAAGTAAGTCCTATTTTGTTCAGTGGGGCTTACTTTCAGTAAAGTGTGGTTAGGATTGCAAAGACTGGGGAGGAATGTGCCTGTGGGACTTACTTCTGAGTAGACATGTCTAGATTAGGCTTTTGGTTGCCCTCTTTTTTCTCAAATACAGGAGCAAACAATTGGCACTTCTTTCTCCTCCTCTCCCCCATCCCACCCCCTCCCTCAGGCACATTCCCCCATCTCATAATTGCATTTAGCACCTCTCTTACTGTCCTTCCCCTCACTATACTGCACCTTCCAAAGGTCTAGAGAGAATGCCTCACATTCTCTCCCCCCCCACTGCCAATTGCCTGCTCTTGTATTTAAAAAAAAAGAGTGCAATCAAAAGCCCAATCCCAGACATGTCTACTCAGAAGTAAGTCTTATTTTAGTCAATGGGGCATACGCCCAGGAAAGTGTGGATAGGATTGTGGCCCAATGCCCCTCTTCTGAAAGGCAAGGCAGGGAGGGTTGCTTTGGGGAGCTGCAGGCAACTGTGGCAAGGAGAAAGGACTTTCATGGACCCTCTGCCAGCCCATTCTTAGGCTGGTGGCCTCAGCAGACTCGCTTGCTTCCTACCTACTTGCGTGCCCCTGGCTCCCTCTTCTCACTCATCCTGTCCAGACCTCCTCCTGGCTCCTCTGGCTGCCCAATCAGCAGGCAGGGCAGACAAGGGACGATACCCAATCCTAGGCGTGTCTACTCAGAAGTAAGCCCCATAATAGTCAACGGGGACTTACTACAGGTAAATGAGGATCAGGTTGCAGCCTTCCACTTAATCAGCAGCAGGAGAAAATGTCATTCTCTTGAAAGTCCCTAAATGTTTCAAAAGTAGCTGCATTGTAGTTAGATTTAACAGTTGAAGTTTTAAAGTAACTTACTGAACCTCATAATTAGCCTCTATTTTTAATTAGTCCTGGGTGTGTGTGTGGTGAGAAGGAAAGACCAGTTTCAATACTGAAAATATTTGGGGAACTGAAACTTTAAAGAAAGCTGCTGTTTCCAGCCCTTTTAGAGATTATCCTAGATAACTGATCACACAGCAGAAAATAGTCACTAGGAAATAAAGTAAATTTTGCCATGTTGAATAAAATTACAATAGTTTTGATCTTAAGCTCCAAGAACATATCCATGAACAGGAGATGAAGGTCATGTTCGTTGATGGTACTTTAAATATCCTTTTTATACTTCCCTCTAATCTAACACTTTAAGTGTGGGGAGAATGGAGTACAGAAGGAGGGGAAGGCTGGAGCAATGAGGGGAAAATGTGAGAAAAGCATTGAACATAAAACAAAGGTTATCAAGTAATTTTTTCCCAAGTTTGTTGCCCTGTCATTTTAAAAAATGGCATTTTAACCACTGGGTAAGTTATTAAAGAAAAAAAAAATCACAAGAGGTTGCCATTTTGATTGTGGTACTATGCATATATAACACTTTTTGAGTACAGTATATTGGGATTTCCTTCTGTGTAAACAGGCATAAGATTGCACTGTTAATGCACCCTTCAAATAGTTTCTGCTTTGAAAAAAGGTTTTCTGTTATGTGTAGATGGGTAACAAATGTGAATGATTTCTGGATCCTCTGCTATGGCTGTTTATGCTTTAATAATTATATCTCCAAGTCAAAGGCAAAATCCTCAGGCATAATCCAGCCAATAAGTTAAACATTCATTCTATTGACATTCATTCCACTGATGACAATAAGAATTTATACATGAGAAGTATTTCCACTTGAAATCAATGAGATGTTAAGTGTTTGCTTTTTTAATGTACCTAATTTTATCACATTCATTTACTTTTATTCTAGTTCTACAAAACAGCATGTAGTGATTTTTAATTAAAATTTATGTTTATAATTTCTGTAAACTGAATTTTGAAAGATAAAGAAATACTCAGATTTCAGACAAATGAAGTGATACTTAATTCGCACATTTTATTCTTTTCTGATATTTCTATAAAGAAATTTCATAGGAGTAGTGATCACATATGTACATAGTGAATGACTGTAATACAGAAAAAATACTTGTTTTTGCTAATGTTGAATATTACTTGGTCCTAGAAGTAAATTTTTTGTAAGACTTGTAGTCTATCACCATTGCTAAAGTGCAATTCCAAATTATATGTAACAGAGTTGCATATTAGCAACAGTAAAGGATTACAGCAAAAGTACACTGGCTGACGATCTCTTTTTCTCATGCATTTTTCTTATGTATTTCTGTCCTGTAAATAAGCACATAGGATTCTGCATTTCTAAAACAAAGAAGCAGTTTCAAAACGTTCTGCAAATTCATTCATATTAAAGAAGAGAAGCTCCCTTCAGGCTGATGTTGAATTCTACAGTTTCAATCCTGAACACTGTTACTCCTGTACATAATAAGACTTACTTCTGACTACGCATGATTAGAATTGGACTTTAAATGCCAATTTCTGCTATGGGAATCACTTTGTGAACTATGTTGTGCTGAAAAGCAATATATAAATATTTTATAATCTTATTTAAAAAATTTGTATGCACTGACTGCAGTTAGCAGTTTTCTAGATCTTTTGTTTGTTTCAGCATCCCATAGTTGATTAAAAGAATGTGTCATCACTAAAACATGAAAGCACTTTTTTACAGGATCAAAACAAGTACTTTCCAAATTAAAGTTGTGAGTGATCCATTGACATGAGGTGAAAACTCCTGGCATTCTCTGTGGAAAAACAAAGTCCGGTATTAGATATTGCTTCTTAAAAAGCTGATGTAGTTTCCTTATTAGTTTTTTTTAAGAACTCTTGTCATCATATCAAGGACTTGTACTAGAATCTAAAACACTTTAAATCATTAAAGACTTTCAGTCATAAAAATTATATATAAATAAGCTACTGATATAATAATTCACAATTACAATTTCCATAGAACTCCATAAATAATTGATACAATCATTTTCAAACAAGGTTTGACTGTTGAGCAAGCAAAATTTTTCAAAGGTATGCAAATATTTGCTAACACTTTTTCTGCCAGTGATTGTATGCTATGCAGCTTACTGGCTGCTTAATAAGGCTTCATTCCAAATAAGCGTGTATATTTGAAAATTATTTCCATTGAAATTTAAGTGCACGTTCAGGATTGTAGTAGTTTAAGAATCAGATGAGTACTTTAAATGTGCAGTGAATTCTCAGTGTTAAAAGTCAAAGTGGGCTTTGTAAAGTTATCATACTTTCCTTTTCTGCTACAATCAATGTTTAAAAAAGCTTTTCTAGAGAAGCAAAGAGCATCACAACTTAAAACAGGATATTCTGGAGAAGAACTTGTTTTATCAGTGTAATTTCAGAGATGTTCCATTCAACACATACTTTTGACAGTGGTTATTTCCATTATCTTCAACCAAACAATTAAAAAGAAATTCAAGTTATAAGCAAAACTCATGTGGGGATGAGGTCTGAGTTCTGCATTCACCTGTACTAAAACATAGAAGCATTTGCTTTCTCCCCCCCCCCCCCCGTATGTACAGAAAGCACTTCCATGTTAAAGTAGAAGGGGTCCACTTAATGCAGCCCATTTCAGGATCTGTTACCAGTACCCACCAGATCTAGGAAAGAAAAAGCACAAGCATTCTATTTTACTTACTTGCCTTGGTTGTTTCCTATGGCTTTCTCTTCCTTTTCAGCCTTCTTTAACAAATGGATGCCTCAGGCTTCTATTTATACCATACTCTATGGAAGTGTAACACTGGCTTTTTTTAATCTCACAGAGTCATTAGGTAGACCTTTTGTTATTCAATGCCTTTACTCTGAGAATGTATGTTCCTTGGTGGGACTGAAGTTCTTTTCTTTTTTTTAGTACATAGTTGTCAACATCAATAGTTAAAACAATTATCCAAAGATATTCATCTCCTCTTTAAAATTTAAAAAAAAATAAAAATTCTGTGCCAGCTTAACAGTGAATCATTCTCAGAAGCTTATTGTCTTCATTGTGTTTCTAGGGAAAAGCTCTGGTAGTTTGCAAAAACATCACCATGTTGAATGAATGTCAGCATAATTTGTTTCCAAGTGGTGAAAACACCTTTTACATTTGAACAGTAAGGAATGTTCCTCTAGACTGCTTTTTTATTATAGAAAGTTTACTAGTTTTCAGGCTTTAAAAACAAAATCAAATTTGGTATTCATAGTAAGGTTGGGGTGACCAGTCTTCCATGGTAAACTTTTTTCATTTACTACAATCTCTGGTTCACTGATAGATTTTTCATTTACAAAGCAAGAGTGCACACAGAGGATTTCTTGACAGTTAACATCAAAGTAAACCCTGTGAATAGATCCTGAGTGTTGACTCTTGTTTAAGAACATAAACGTATTGCTGGATCAGTCCAAGGTCTGCCTAGTTAAGCATTCTTCTGTCTACCCCAGATTACAGTAACTGTGCTTAAATGGAATAAGTATTCCAATTTTTATTTGCTTTACACATTTTCTAGAAACCAGTAATTTGTTAGTCTACACTGTTATTTTTGTATTTTGAGTCATTCTTTCAGGTCTTATTTAACCTATGTAACAGGCAATATAAGAGTTGATTATTTGATTTTGCCAGTTTCTAAAGTGTAAGGTATTTCCACCAGTCAAAAACTCCAGTCTGATTAAGATTTCTGAGTAACTTAAAAATGTGCCTCTTTGTAGACTGTAGGAAGTTAATGCCATAAAAGATATCTATGAATATATTTTAATATCTTCTATGAAAGTAGTATATCAGTACCTCTACAATATCCCAAAGGATCTCCTCTATGGAGAACTCGTGCAAGGAAAGCGCCCTACAGGTAGACCACAGCTGCGAGGACATCTGCAAGATACAAGGACATCTGCAAGAGGGATCTGAAGGCCTTAGCGATGGACCTCAACAAGTGGGAAACCCTGGCCTCTGAGCGGCCCGCTTGGAGGCAGGCTGTGCAGCATGGCCTTTCCCAGTTTGAAGAGACACTTTGCCAACAGTCTGAGGCAAAGAGGCAAAGAAGGAAGGCCCATAGCCAGGGAGACAGACCAGGGACAGACTGCACTTGCTCCCGGTGTGGAAGGGATTGTCACTCCCGGCTTGGCCTTTTCAGCCACACTAGACGCTGTGCCAGAACCACCTTTCAGAGCGCGATACCATAGTCTTTCGAGACTGAAGGTTGCCAATATATACAATATCCCAAAAGAGGCAACTTGAAAATAACCTGGGGCCCATATATAGAAGGTTACAGTGACTTGCATCCAAAAGGGCCTTTCCAGGAACAGAAAGTTCCTCACAAAGTATCTTTCCCTCTCTCCATTTCCTTCTTGCTCCTCTGTGCCAAATCCTGTGCAGTCCTAGGGAGTACTTGGACCAGCACTGGGGCTGGGGGCAGACACAGATGCCTTAGTGGGGAGTAGGAGACAGGAAATCATCTGCAGGAGCAGAATTCTGTCATGTAATTTTGGACTTCCACTTGTTTAAAACCACTTATGATTAACTAATGTTGTACTGATTTGTGAATTCTATGCCCTTGTCTCTTCATTTTTGCAGATCGACTTGTTTCTGATCTTTTCACTTGGATTTCTGGTAGAGTGTTGATAATAGACATTGACACTTTTCAATCCTCTTTACTGCAGAAATGAATGGCTACAGCTGAAACAAGAGTATTTGACCCTACAGAGAGCCAGTATGTCATCCTTGAAAAAAGCAATGGCCCGAATAAAAGCTGAAACTGTTGAAATGGGAACGACAGACCAGCCAGCAGCAAGAAATGACACATGTAAATATTATAGTAGGTTCTGTATTCCTGAGGTCTTTAAGTGGAAGAACTAACACATGGAGTTGGAACATTTGAATAAAATTTTAGAATGGAGAACTTTCAAAGGAACATAAGCAGCAAAATATTTTTAGTTCTTAAAAATATGAACTTCACATAATGCAAAAATGATTGAATAACTCCATAGACTACCCACTTCCTGATTGCAATCACATTTTGTCAGTTACTGGTGTTTGTTGCATCAATTCTGGTCTTCCAACCCAGAAGTAACTGGTGATAATGTCATCTCCAGTTACTTCCAGTGATACTTCGAATACCTTGTCCATGTGAAGTGATACGGCAGAGCCTTGAGAAATACTGGTCTAACTTCATTCAGCATTCGGAAAGATGAGAACTAAGTCCCTTACAAATGTCTTTGCAGGAATGCCAGCACCAGATTGATGGTGGCTCTAGAGCAAAATCTTGCACTAGACTTCCCATGGCACCTTCCCTCTTCCCTTTCATGGTGCCATTGGGATTGCCAATGTTACTGAGGGTTCAGTGTGACAAGGTGGGCCATTTCATGGGGGTGGGCTCTCACCTGGTGCATCATTCCTGTTTTACAGGGTTGGCTTGATTAGGTCACCTAGGAAACCAATGCTGTAGGCATTGAAGAGATGGAATAATTTTGTTTTGCCAGAAGATAACTGTCCCACTTAATATTGCATGTGCGACTTGTACAGGACATCTCAAAAAAATGCATGCATATACTTTATATTGTCGAATTTGTTATGCTACAATTTACACTTATACTCTAATTCACATATATGCTTCATATGGTGTCAACTGCGGGCCTCCCATTATGTTATATGGGACAAATGCCCCAGGAGCAAGGCTGTAGGACCCCGTGGAAGCCTCTCTGAGGCTCCTGATGGGGTCAGAAATTGTGCTGTCTTCCCTGATGTAGCCTTGGGTCGTGCAAGGCTCCTTGAGCCTCAGGTGAGTGGGGGGGGGGCAGCAACAGCCTGCAGGGGGGCGCCATCATCAACCTTCACCCTGAGGTGTGGGGCTGGGGAGATCCACCATTGTACAGTGTACACAAAAGTACAAACTGCTTGACCCAGTTAATTCCTTAATTAATGAGTGAGGGCACAATCCTATACAGGTGTGCACTGTTGCAAACATGCCATAAGACACATGGTGGAGCACAGGTGCTAGCCTAGCGCAAGCACCAGAGTTCTGCCACTCAGTGGTTGCACAGACCGCTGGGCAGCGGAGAGGTAGGTGGAAGGAGGTGGGGAGGAGACGTGCTGGAGCAGGGGATGAAGACATGACTGGTGGAGCTTCACTCTACCGGATCCTGAGCCTCCATTTTGGGCCCAACATTTTGAGCCAACACAGAGGCTCAAAATTCTATGCTAACCCTTGGATCGACATAGAATGAATTAGGTCAGATGCTTGAAATGTTCTTCACTGGTGTCTATACACCATTGACATCACTGATTAAGGCCCGCACGGACATCCATTCACATGTGTGCTGGGATGGCTCTGTATATCTCTTCAATGGCTTCCCTAAGGCATTTGAATGTTGCAGGTTTTCTATAACAATGTATGAATTAGAGTTCATTAAAATGTATGTCCATTTTCTCAGGCACCCTATGTGAGTTAGCAGTTCTAGTGATATATATGTATATAGTTTTTTTTCTCCATGCTTGTTATATATTTGCCTTGCCAAAACCTTATGGAAGTGCAATCTTCATAGAAAAGATTGTGGGCACATTTTCTTATAGAAGATGGATATAAAGCTTAATATCAAAGGTGATGCAACACACACAGTAATTGGTTGAATACACTGGGCTCTTGCCAGCACCCCAATGAGTACTTTTTGTTATGTAAGCTCTATAGCTGCTGCTGCTGCTGCTGCTACTAAGTATGATTCATGGATAAACTGCTATCAGGAGTTAAGGATGCTGTGGTGCTCCAATAGCACATAAAACTTTAGCCAAAAAGTGAAACCATAAGCTGTGACAGCGCAATCCTATGTCTGTCTACTCAGAAGTGAGTCTCACTGAATTCAATGGGACTTTTTCAAAGCAAAGTACGTATAGGATTACAGCTTACATACAAATTCTGGATTTTTTT
This sequence comes from Tiliqua scincoides, assembly GCF_035046505.1. Taxonomy (NCBI): domain Eukaryota; kingdom Metazoa; phylum Chordata; class Lepidosauria; order Squamata; family Scincidae; genus Tiliqua; species Tiliqua scincoides. The sequence goes on from NC_089826.1 coordinate 26,115,536, forward strand.
GGTTTTCTTATTAAGGCCAACTATGTTGTTGCCTTTTTGCAACAATTTTGCATTTTTTTGCAACAAGAATTTTGCTTTTTTTTCACCTACCACATTGGGCTCTGTCTTTCTGCTTTTGGTAGTAAACTCTTATATTCCATTAAGAGAATTGCATTGGTTTCTAACAGTGCTATGGTTATCCCCAGTGTAACAAATATTTACGCATGTATTGCTTGAATAATTTTGATCATCCTAAACTGTTGCACATGAAGTTTCATTAATGCTCTGCTTTTCAAATTAACAGCGCTTGGTGATGGTTCAGCTCCTGCTGAGAAGGCTCACAAAAAGGGGCCCCAGTTTGAGAGTGGAGTAATTGTGAAGATAATTAGTGCAGAGCCTCTGCCAAGCAGGAATCGCATCAAGGTAATGTTTTTAATAAGCAGGGTAGCTTTTAGCCTTTTCCTGGAAACTTTTGCATGTGGAATACCCATTCACAAAGACAATTCTAGTAACTACTTGATGAGTGAATGTCCTAGTACTTGTTGTTGTTAGATTCTTTGTTCACCAGACTGAGAGAATCTGTTTGAAAAATTACTTCAAACTGTCTGGGCACAGGAAGGAGCTTTTCCCTGCCCTCTCCTCAACACTTTTCTGCAGTAACTTTTGCAGGAGCACAGAGAGAACAAAATGCTTAACCTGTGGTAGTGTTAAACTAGGGGAAAGTTGGGAAATGTTTTAAATAAATAAACCAGTAAAATAACCCTGTCATGCTTAATAAGAAAGTACAACGTAAGTTGTGATATGCTGACAATAAAATATATTAAAAAATCTTTAGTATTAGCATGCTTAAAATGATTTATTCGTATACTGGAAGAAACGTCCATGATGTTTATGTGCAACATCTTGATTTTAGAAATGGGCTATGTCAGAATGCCAGATGCATGGGAGGGCACCAGGATGCAGGTCTCTTGTTGTCTTGTGTGCTCCCTGAGGCATTTGGTGGGCGACTGTGAGATACAGGAAGCTGGACTAGATGGGCGTATGGCCTGATCAAGCGGTGCAGGACTGTATTACTCTCTGAGGAACTGTAGATAATCTTTCTGAGCTACAGCCCCATATCTGTTCTAATATTACCCAGAAGTGTTGTTCACCATGGTTGGCTCACTTTCAGGGAAGGTGATAGATTCCCTTGGGCTGTATCCTCATAGGAGCTCACATGTCTGGAACATATCTGGACCAGAACAGGAAGTTACTGTGAGCTCACGTTCTGTAAAATTTGCTGTTTTTGAGACCCTGAAAAGGACATTGTCTGAATTACCTTGTTATGTTCAAAACTTCATCTCCCTATTTGTTTGTTTTTCTGGGTATTATCTGCTGCATTTCCACCTCCTAAGAAACCCTTAGGACGTTTCCCTTTTTGTTACGTGGCAGCCTTATATTGACTGACAGCCCAATCCTATCCAATTTTCCAGTGCCAGTGCTGCTGTGCCTATGGGGTATGCACTGCTTCCTGTGTTGGAGATGCAGTCACAGAGGCCTACGTTTGGGAACATTTGTTCCTTTACCCCTGGGCTGCATTGCAGTTGCACCGGTGCTGGAAAGTTGGATAGGATTGGGCTGTTAATGTACAATAACAGGTTAACTTGGAATCATTAAAGGCAAAGCAAAAGAAAATATGTGCCTGCCTGTGTGTAAAATAACAAGTTTAAGATACTAAAATAGGTATTTACTAGATAAGTAAATACTAGGTTTAGTAAAAACTGGTGTTGGGCTGCAATTGAGCACTCACTTACCTGAGACTGAGCCCCATTGAAAAGAATGGGACTTCTGAGTGAACATGTAGAGGGGCTGCATTGTTAGTCTTTTTCATCCTGCATTCATTGGGACCAGTTAGACAAGTTAGGGCACAATCCTATCCTGTGCTGGAACAGGCAAGCCAAGAGGCTTGCGCTGTATCCAGCGCAGGATTGTGGCCATAAGCAGCTTAGCCAGAGGCAAGGGAAAACTTTTTCCTTTACCCCTGGGTAAGGTCTGCTGGCCCCAATGGGTCTCCTCAGACTTGTGCCACTTCTGGAGGTGGCGCAAGTCTGAGGATTGCAGAGCGGCTTGAAGCTGCTCCGTTCTCCCTGAGAACAGGGGTTGGAGCCAGCTTAACTGCCGAATTCCAGCCCTGCCTGCCCGCCTTCCCCCCGCCCAGTAGCACCTCCCTCCCTCTTCCTCCTCATCTCCCCCCTCTCGTCCAAGCCAACGCAAGGCACTGGGAGGAAGCTTGCGGTCTGCCTCTGTAGGCCAGCACTTCTTAGAGCACCAGTCTGACTTTCTCCTGAGGAAGTGCAAACATGACATTTGCGACCCTCCAGGGCTGGCCCAAGGGACTGGCCAATATCCAGCGCAGGATAGGGGACCAAAGTGGCTCAGCCAAAGGTAAGGGGAAACTTTTCCCCTTACCTCTGGATAAGGCACCCTGACCCCTATGGGTTTCCTCGGACTTGCACCACCTCAAACGCCCACCCCCAAAAGCACCATAAGATTTTCAGCCCTAACCAATGACAGTTCAATTTAAGTTCTTATATTTAAACCAGTTCAGTTTTATTTGAAACAAAATTAATTTTAAATCCAACATGTTTTTTTGTTTGTTTGTTTGTTTGGGCTGGATTCAGATTCAAAGCTTCCCTCTAAACAGCATTAAAAACCCAGAAGGACGAGGAGAGGAAATGAGACTCCACTGGAGGGAATCTGTAAAAGACAACAACCCTTTCCAAACTAGTAGTAGTTCCAAATCTATTAGCACAGGAACCCACTTTTTTAAAATTACACATCAGGACCCACCTACGTTTACAAGATTAAAAAAGATAAAAAGTTTTACCAGCTCAAGCCTCTTTTTACAGTATTGTGGTGGGGGGCTGCCTTCTCGAGCACTTGTTGAACTTCACGTGCATAGGATCGGGACCATTTCAGTCTTACACTCCCCTTCGCTTGGCCTTCCACATGAGCCAAGGCACGTTTGCTTACTCGTGAGTGCATGTGAACGTGTGGCTTAGTTTCGCTTTCCATAGGGCTCAATACTTTCCTCAGCTTGGAGGGAGGGACTTCATTCTCTGGTATTTTTTTGGGGGGGGGGCTGCATTCATCTGATCGGGACCATTTTGGTTGCATTGGATTTCTCTCGGCCTTCACAATGGCCCAAGGCACGATCATCTACTTGCAAGTAAACACACAGTATCTCTGTTTCACTTTCCATAGTGCTCAATGCATTTTGATCCTTTACCATCAGCTTGTCAGTTGTAGCTTCATGACCCACCCACAATCAGGTTGCAATCTACCAAGGGGGTTGCGACAGCCAGTTTGAGAAATGCTGTGTATAGAGTATATTTGTGGGCTGTGAGTTATCATGAGATATATGAAAACGAAAGGGATTAAAATGTTATAGCTGCATGTGCATGATGAGCACATATACTCTTGATATTTTTTCCCAAAGTCTTGATTGTGCAGCTCATATTTGACAGATTTTTTGCCATATAATATTTAAATAAAACATTTGTTACGATTATTGATTATCTGTATTCCTTGATCTTCATTGCTCATGAATGTAGAACAAGAGATGAGATAGAACTAGATCAGATTTACATTATTAACTACTACAATACCTTGCACCTTTGTCTGGTTAGGAACTGTCTGGTTAGGAACCAGAGCATGGATGAAAGTCAAAAATGTATGCATGTCAAAGCATAACCTTATTTAGCTTGCAAATTTATTTTGACCAGTGCAAAATCTGACTGACTATATAACACATGCAAATGTATGCAAAACGTAGATAAACAGAAATAAAAGGAAAATAAGCATAATAACCTCAACAAATGTCATGGAGGGTTGAATAAATGCAGAGAAAAGCTTGTGGAAGAAATTCGAAATGTGTTTATAATGGAAAACAGTTGAAAGAGCAAAGTAATGAAAGTCAAATGGATCAAAGTCAAGGTATTGCTATACTGCTATATATTGGGCAGGAGGTCTGGTCTAGAGGGTAGAGCCTCCGTCTGCCTGAAGATAACATCCACAAGGTCGCCAGTTCGAGGCCACCGGCACCGTGCGACCTTGAAGCAGCTGACAAGCTGAAGCCGAGCTATTCCATCTGCTCTGAGCGTGGGAGGATGGAGGCCAGAATGTGAAGCCTGATCGGAATGAAACACCTGAATGTAGTGGTTCTTGAAAGAAAGAACCTTCTCTCAATTGTAAAAATCCCTATTTAATAAGGGATTTAGATAAGCCTGCCTATGTAAACCGCCTTGAATAAAGTCTTGAATAAAGACCAAGAAAGGCGATATATAAATAACTGTTGTTATTATTATTATTATTATTACTGCCTTCCAGTAGTATAATATTAGTTGTGTAGTTATTAATTAATAACTAGTTATTAACTAACTAATTAATAACTCAGAAGTTATTCTTCCATTTATGCATGGTATTTCCTTACCACTAGAGTTTATAAACACTGTCAAATATGGAAATTATGGGAATTATATGGAAATTATAAATTCCATTTATGCGTAGTATTTCCTTACCAATAGGGTTTATAAATGCTGTCAGATATGGAAATACTTTTCTGTTTAATAGAGGTGTGATTTTTCAGTAATAACAAAATAAAAATCCATGACATCACTTTCTGCTCTTCTCATTTTTGTAAAAGAAACCAAAGAAATTCAAAATCTGCAAAAACAAAAAATGGGCTGGACTGGGGAGGGTGCATGGGTAAAGACTGCAGCTGCATCTACTGACATTATACCACTTCTATCACCTGGCTAGTACACTTTTAAAGTAATTATAATTTTTATTATTTATAAAAATGTGCCCTTGGAATAAAAACGCACAATACTGCACTTTTCCTCCTTGGGTGGAAAAACGAAATCTGAAAAAAATAAGAACATTTAGGAACATCTTCACTGTTTAATTGATACAGTCACTGCAGCGTGTCTTGTTTTTATCACAGGATGCATTGGCTGTACTAGCTGATGTTGCTTATGTTGACCTGCTGCAAGGAGATACAGAATGTCATGTGCGACTTAGAACAACGAAAGATGCACAGAAAATAATATCACATAAAGAACTGCAGACAAAAAATGGCTGGAAATTTGAGATCCTTTCAGGTAAGGTTTATTGCTGAGGTTGTTACAAATGAATCTGAGGTTTGTACCTGTTGCATAAGTATGTACTGCATCTCAGTACCTGTCCAAATTGTGACATCATATCCTGAAAAATGTCCCTAAAGTTTCCCCAGGCTAGTGCTATATGTGCTCACATCTTTTATATCTTTTTCCCTGGCTGCGTAAGATATTGTATGTTTACTTTTGCTGAAAAACTCACCTAGGATGTGATGCTGTACATTAGATCATTGGCAGGTGTCTCAATTGCATGCCTGCAGTCCTTACTCCTAGATAGGGCTTTTCAGCTTACGGATGTACACACAACAATCCATTACTATGCACACAATCCACTATTATGTCTTTGTCTGCCCCCATTCAGGTTATATGTGCTGTTCTTTTTTACCTCTTTAGATTTTAATATGACACCAAATGTCTTTATGTATTGTATTGAAGAGGGCTTATTGCAGCCAGGACATGATAGCTAATGCATGCCCATGATCCTGCCATTATCTTTCTGCTGACTTTAGTATCTTTTCTTTTGAATAAGAGAAGGGCAGCAAACACCAGGCTGTGAATTTTTTACCTCTTAAGAAATTATTATTTCAAACTGATGCAGAGGGCCTAACTGCAGTTAAAGGACTGGTTTTCCTTTGACCCATTGTCTCAGGTTCAGAGGTCAGATGCAGGTCTTCACAATTCCTTCTTGCCATTCTTTCATTCCTTGCCTGGGCCTATAAGATAGTGGCCATGTGCGTTTTAACTGAACATAGATGCTCTGTCATCCTCTGATACAAAGCAAGCTAGAAAAGAGAAAGCACAAATAAAAGGAAACAGAAATGGAAAAATGCATGTGTTTTAATGCTTTCATCATCAACATTTTTCTTTGCATACAAGTTCTTCCATTTAAGAAATAAATTGCATGGTAATAGCTATAGTTATGGGACTGATACAGTCCTAACATAACATGGCAGGCAAAAGTGTGTGTGTTGTGCAAGGCAGATCCAGTTGTTAATTGTCAGCACGTGCTTGTTTTAAGGTGATCATGAACAACGATACTGGCAGAAGATTTTGGTGGATCGACAGGTTAAACTTAATCAGCCTCGGGAAAAGATACAAGGCACAAAGAAGGTAAGCTAAACACAGAGAGGGTAAGCTTGATTGACTAGCTTTGAATCTTGAGCCAGATGAATTTTCAGCTTTTACCATTTAATGTTTTAACACTGACCCAAAACACCTAACATGTCAGCAGCAAATGGCATCAATTACATTTTTCATATAAACAAACATTTCAAAGCACATTTTCCAAACTTGTGGTGGTTTGAAAACTTGGCTGATTTCAGTATGACAGCAAAAATATCTGAAGATTTATTGTGATCCAAAAAATTCATCAAGAAACTTATTTTAAGTTAAAATTTCTGACACAGTCCTGTGCATGTCTGCTCAGAAGTAAGTGCTAGTAAAGATTACCAGATCATATTAGTAGTGGTCATTAATTTAGGGTGCTATCCAGACTTGCCCTTGGGCCAGTGCAAGTTCCTTGTGCTGGCCCAGGATGGTTGCAAATGTGCTGTAAAGCACATTTGCGCTTCGTCACGAGTAAACTGGGCCAGTGCATGCACACGACAGCCCATGGGGAATCCATCCTCCATGCCAGCTCTGCTGGGGAGCCTTGCATTGGCCAAGCTTGGCCAACGCAAGGCCAAGGAGTAGGTGGGCAGGGAGGAGGTAGGAGGGAGGCGTTCCAGGTCGGAGGGAGGGCGGGTTGAGGGTGGTCCCTGGGGCAGACAGGGAGCAGGAGGCAAGGCTGAAACCTGGCTCTTATGCCAGATCCAAACCCCCGTTCCCGAGCAGTGCAGATCAGCTTCAAGCCACTCTGCTCTCCTCTGACTTATGCCGCCTCTGGAAGTGGGGCAAGTCCAAGGAGACCCATTGGGGCTGCAGTGGCTTACCCAGGGGTAAGGGGAAGAGTTTCCCCTTACCTCCGGCTAACGTACTTTGGGGCCCTATCTTGCACTGGATACAGCACAGGCCTCCTGGCTTGCCTGTTGCAGCACAAGATAGGATTGTACTACACGTTGTTTGTTGCATGGCTGTGTACAAAAGAATTGGGGGAAGGGGTCCTATCCCAAGGGGTACCACAGTGCTCTAACTTGCAGCTTATGCCAGATGGATGCATCAAAAAACTGGATGATCCACTTTGATTGCAGCTTTGCAAATTACTTCAGTAGTGTTCAGCTTGATAAGAGAGAGGGAAGAACAGAAAGGCTACTGATGTGCTTTGCGAGTCATGTCTTAGGTTTGTAACACACCATTAAGTCTTCTGTCAGTTTTCAGCATCCCAACTGAATTTTATAATATGTGATGCCATAATAACCCTGCCTCTCAGAGATCCAGAGAGCTTTCCTTTATACTGACCAACCACAATTTCTGTCTGTCAACTCTGGATCAAAAAACAAGCAAAGTGGTGATGGCGGTGGTGGTGTTTGGCAGCAACAGCAACTAATTCTGGAGGCTGCAAATCTTTGTCCGTTCACTAACCAGAGCCCCTGGTTGTGCTGAAATGCTTGGATCTTGGCAAAGCTGGGACCAGGATTGCTGCTCTCAGTCTGCAGGCAGTCCTGGGGTAGAGATGAACACATGGTTTCACTTGACCTGAAGTAGCTTCATAGGTTGGAAGAGGTGGAAGAGGTAGATCCTTCCAGCTGAAGTACTGGTTTAAGGGGCCATTAGTTACCTAGTGTGAGCTACCTTTGTTCATATAGTTTCTATTCATTACATTTTGCAACAAAAGAGAAATGCAACTGTAAAAAGAAAACCTGTGCTTGATCTGTAACCTGCTAAATCCAGAATAATCTCCATATATGCTTAGGTTAGCTTTGCAATAGCTAACTTTCTCTTATATAGCTTAAATAAATAAATAATCTCTTAAATAGCTAATTTTCTCTTCTAGGTAGATCTTCAGTCACCTTCTTGGTTTCAGAACTTGGTCATTAAATGCATAGAATGTTCTGATAGCTTGATCCCAGATGCTGTCCTGACAAACTAATTTTTGTGAATCATATTAAAAACACTAAAAACCACAATGAATGTCTACAAATTGAGTCACAGCTTACCGAATATGCATAACAGTTTAGAAATCATGATTTTCAGAATGTTTTAAAAATTTCCATGATTTTGCATTTGAAAGCTGGAGTTCAAATAAGGATTTTCAAAGCTATTCAGGATCTCATAAAACCCCAAGGTGTGAATCTTACCTGCTGGTGTCTCTTCCTTACTTATCTGAATATATGCAGCTAACATCCTACCAGGAATTGACTCTTTTTGTGATGCTAATGCACCTTAGTGCATAACTATGAACCACTTCAGTGGTAATATTTGTAAAAGTCATGTAAATGATTTTCCACCTGAATTTAGCAAGTCAGTGGGATTTCTCAGTTCTCACATAGGACTGTGCCCCCAAATAACTGAACCTTTGTTTTTGCTGCTAATTCAGTAATGGCAGAGATAGATTCTGCCTGATTCCAGTTACCATCTCCTTCCTGAATTCAGCTGCAGTGCAAGCACTTTAGAACTACCACCAGGTCGAATGGAAACTTGAGGTGCACATTTTCCAGCCAGATTGAAACATTTTTATCAGGCTGAATAAAAAAATGGAAACCAGAGGAATGGAGTTTAGTTGCATCAGCAGTGCAATAGCACTTCTATAAATTTAACTCTACAGAAGTGACTCCTACTGTCCAAACCTTGCACATCCTACTACTATATTGTAAAATGTCATAGTTTAGGATGTTTTTCTTTTAATACCAAGTTTAGGTAGTCTTATATAGAGTTTAAATCAATCTATAGATTATTGGCAATTGATCCTTTCTGATCTGTTACCTTGAATGGTTTCCCACAACTTGATGAAGGCCATTTTTCAAGTCCCTTGCCCCAGCCTAGGAGGGTTGCAAGCGTGTCATAAAGCTTGCTCCTTGGGAGCAAGCCACACCAGCACACAGTGGAGCACAGAGGCTGCATCCAGCCTCTGTGGCAGCTTGTACCAGGAAGGTTGCGTTGGCTGAGCTCGGCTGACACAGGGGTCTGGGGAGGGCAGGGAGGAGATGGGAGGGAGGCGTTCTTGGGTGGGAGGAGGCTGGGTGGAGGGTCTTCCAGGGGGTGGGCAAGTGGGGAGCAGGAGGTGGGGCTGGGACCCAGCAGTTATGCTGGATCCCAGCTCTGTTCCCTGAGCAGCACAGAGCAGTTCCAAGCCGCTCCGTTTTTTGCGGACTTGTACCATCTCCTGAGGTGGCGTATGCCTGAAGAGACCCATTGGGGCTGTGGTGGCTTACCTGGGGGTAAAAGGAAAAGTTTTCTCGTGCCTCCAGCTGAGCCAGTTCTGGCCCCAATCTTGCCCTGTATACACTGCAGGCCTCCTGGCCTGCCTGTTTCAGCACAAGATAGGATTGTGCTGCAAGTTAATTAGAACATCTCTGACACTGAGAAATGCAAGTAGATCAATCCTCAAGTGATATAAGGTGCTTGCTGCAGCTCTAATTCTATAGACCTCTTGTATCACCTTCTTTTTATGCACCTCAGGAAAATGAACAGAGAAGCTATTTTAGTTCCTCTTCTTAACCCAATCGTATCAAATAGATGATCAGCACAACAGCATTTATTTTGATAAGGTTAGATGCAAATAGCTTTGGTTGTATTTGGTTGGATCAGTGCTAGGAGAATTGGGTGGTCCCACATACCTGCCTTCCTCTTTCTTTTCCTGTTGGTCTTGTCAGATTTTGTTTCCTTACTTTTTCATCTAGTTAAAACTGCATTGATATAACTCAAGCATTTATTGAAATCTTTTGTGATATAAATGTGAATGAGTAAAATGGCAATGGCTGAGTGCACAGTTGGACTACTGAAATTCCATGACCTCAGATGAGAGCAGTCTAGTACTTACTGCAGTATAGCTTACCATGCATTTCCCTGTAGAATGCAAAACCTAATTTGGGAACAGAGATTACAATTTCCTTTTGTTTCAGAATGAGAAATCAACAATATTATGCATCCCTCCCCATTTTGTTTTTCCCTTCCAGTTGAAATGGAGCTAGTATCAATTAGAAAGAATATAAGAAGAGCCTTGCTAGATCAGGCCAAGGGCCCATCTAGTTTCTCTCAATAGCCCCCCAGATGCCTTGGGGAGTATTCAAGACAAGATACACATATATTGTTGCCACTCCCTTGCATCTAGCATTCAGAGAAAAGTTGCCTCTAAAACCAGGAGGTTGCATATAGTTGCTATGGCTTGGAGGATGAGTCTTTCACAACTGCAGGGATAATTCAAGATTGTTCTTAAGATTATTGCTGGTGGCATAACAGTGTGTTCTGTGTTAATTCTAAAAAGGATATTTTCTGTAAACTTTATTTTTATCTTTCATTTTCTCCTGCTTCAGTTGGCTTCAATCAGATGTTTTTAAAAGACCAGCCCTTGTGAAAAAAAAACCTGGAATTTCTTATCAAAGCATTTTAAAAATTCAAATCTAACATTCCACCGAAATAAAAAAGCAAATAATGTGAGAAGTTAGGGAATGAATTGTTGAATAGGTCAGCTTCTAAGGGTTAGGAACATTCCTTCCTAATTAGGCGTTACAGTTCTGGCAACAGACAATGGGTAGGATCTGGTCAAAGTTCTTAAATTTTGTTGATTTCCATGATTTAAATCCTTCCAATTGAAGTTTATGGAACTTCCATAACTTTTTAGATAGATCTTGCCCAGGGTCCATGAGAAGGGGGGCTGCAGGGGGTAAAATGTAACCCAGGAGTCAAAGAAGCTCCCCAAAAATTTCCTGGAATTCTACATTTTCCAATCTCACCAGGTCCAATGACAGGAGAATGCAAGGGGGACATCATACCTGGGTCTGAGTTCAAAAAGGGGGCCCGGGAGCCAAAGAAGGGGAGCTGGAAATTTCTGGGATCTCAGAAAATGTTTGCAGGTATTGTGTGAGAACTAGCATTCACATATTTTTTAAGCCTACATAATTTTTATATATCGTAATTTGTAGAAATTATTATCCAATTGAGAAGGGAAGGGGCCCAAAAGAAACTTTGAACTCCCTGATAAAATTTCTTTCAGAGGCTCTGATCTTGCCCATTATCAGCCAGATTGTGTGAATGCCTTAGTTGCAAAGTGTGGTCGAATTGTTAATGTTCTTCTTTTGATGCCTGATGAATTGAAATGATAATACAGTGTAATTAGAGGGTATTTATTTCAACTGTTTGTGTCTTCTTCTACAGTTAATTGCAAAAGCTGAAAAAATGAGACTGGCCAAGACGCAAGAGATGAGCAAACACATCTGGTTCTCTGAAGATGAATGAACAGTTTTTTAAAATGAATTTCTCTGAATCCAGTTTTAATTCAACAGACTGAAGTTCTACTTGGGCTTGTTTTGGAAGAATTTATTGAACAAGCTCTCAATGTTTTTTTAACAGTGCAGTTTTATAAACGGAGTTATGGGCAAACCACATTTGTAAAAATCCACTGTGCTCTTCAACTAGTGTGGTGGGGGGAGAATTATAAAATTGGTTCTAAATAACTCCTAAGCATTGGATTTCCTCTTTATTGTGAGTTGTTTGCCCCCTTCCCCCCCTTTTTAGTCACATGTTTTGCAAATTTTCCTATGAAAAATGTAGGCAGGACTCAGGGTGCATGAAAGCTGTGAAAGGAGAGCTCAAGTTGCAATGGTAACAAAACTCTACAGGGCAATAGCTGTGTGTTATTAAGTGGAAGAATAAGAAACAGTTGATAAACTTATCCTAAGTTTTACTAGTCATGACTAAGCTGTACGGAATAGTGCAGGAGCCTCCAAACTACTGCCCATGGGCCAAATCCAGCACAGCAAGAAAAGTCTCTCTGGTGCAGCATGACAGTGGTGAAGCCTTACCACTGTACCCCGCCGCCTCCCATCCTTGCACCCAAGGTTTGTAGAAACACACACCAGGCAGTCACTTTCCCCCAGGAAACTGGTGTGCAGAGCCTGCCTTCTGGGGTGATAGGCAGCCGACACAGCTGCCTGGCACAAGTTTCTACAAAGATTGGGCGTGATGTTCTGAGACAGCGGGGCAAAATAAGGTTTTGCCACCACTGCACCGGTGCGGCTTTTCTTGGTGCACTGTGGGCTGTACTTTGGAGGCCCCTGGTATAGCTCATATTTAGAACTAGGATTTTACTTTCAAAATGACAGAGAGGCTAACTCACCATGCTCCTACACTCTAGTGGCAACAGTTCGTCTTTGTAAAACATAATTTGTGAATCACTAGTTCATATAAGCTTGAGCACACATTTGCTAGTACAGCAAGCTTTTTTATCTTTGTATGCTCCACAGTAACTTCTTGGAGGTTATTAATATTTCTTCTGTTCAAAGCAGTAGGATATAAAAATGAAATGGCTACAAAAAGCAAGTGCCTATAGTTCTTACGTAAAGCTGCAAATGTGATTATGCTTATCAGTGGGTTGTGTGGCAGGGGAGGGGGTTGCTTGCTAATGAAGTGCCTTGGCTTCATAATCTTTTGAGTTGATGAATGTGGAAATGTAACTTAAGAGATAAACCTTGGAAAACCATTAGCCTTTCTGTGTGTTTGAAGATGTACTTTAAACTTCTGGGACTTGCTGTGAGTCTTAGAGTGCAATCCTAGCCGCTCATTGGGCTGGTGCAAGTCCCTTGCGCTAGCCCAGGAACGTCACAAATGTGTCATGAGGCATGTTTGCACTTCCTTATGAATCGACTGGACTGGCACAAGGATATGTGCCAGCCTACAGCCTCTGCACCCAATACAGCTAGGTAAGTTCACACAGGCTGGTGTGGAGGTTTGGGGAGGGCAGCATGGTAATGTCCCAGGGCGGGCCAGTGGGCAGGCTGGCCTGAGGAGAGGTATGGGACCAAGATCTGGCTCTTAGGCCAGATCCTAACCACTGACCCAGTCAGTCTTACATGGGCCACTTGAATTTGTGCCTGCAATTTCACTGGGGCAAATCCAAGTAGACCTATATGGCCAACTGGGGCGTTACTCCGAGTTGCAGCCCAGCCTGCACCTAACCTGCACTGGATACAGCGGAGGCCAGTTGGCCTGTCTGTTCCAGCACAGGTTAGGATTGTACTGCCCAATTTATCACCTAGTCTAGTGAATTGGTGAAGAATATGTTAATTCTTTTTCATTTGGTGGCTATAGTTGTTTATATGGTTTATGGATTACACTGTTAGTTTGTGCCTGTAGATGTTTGTCACTTTTTAAATTTTACTTGATTGCAGGTTATAATGACTTTACAGCTCTTACTGTGTTTGCAAATAGAAGAGAATAATTTTATTTCTACCAGTTGTGAGTGGTGATGTTCTTCATATTTACTATCAAACCGAGCCGTTCAGGAGTGCCAGTTCAGGAGCAGTTCACGATTAGACATCAAGAAGTTAATAAATTTCCCATTCATTGTTCACCAGGGACAAGAATTAATTTTGACTTACGAATTCATTCAACAAAATAGTACTGGGTAAAATACATAAATGTAACAAAATATGCCCAATGGTAAAGATGAAGCAGGGACATTTTTCTTTACTAACTTTCTAAATGCTCATCTAGTATTCAGGGTTTTAGGTTTCCCTTTTTGAGATTTCTTTGCTTCATAGGCAGTAATAACTGCTTGAGTTAATACCAACTGTGGAATAATAGTAGTGGTTGTTGAATCATACTGGTTATGTAAATACATCCACAGTCTTTATGTTTCCATGCACTGCAATAGGCAATACTACTCAGTAAATACCATCAATGGGATTTAACACCATTGTATTATACCAGAATCATAACAAAGGGTCAGGTATGCAGAGCCTCAGAAAAGAATGGTGGAGGAAAAGAAGTCTAATATGACCAGAAAATGAAATATAAAATAGTCTAAGCAATACTTCTCGTTGGACAAATTCTGCTGATAAAAGAAGAGGCGCTTGACCATCAGGAGTGATATTTTCTTTCAGACATATGCATGTATGTCCCCTGGCATGCTGATGCTACCAATCATAAAAGCAAGAAAAGCGTACTTATATGTTCAGGCTACTGGCTCTCAGTATCAATTTCTGTAAAATTGTCATAAGGCAAATGTTCCAAAGTTATCCATAGATACAGCCCTCAGATAATTGAAAGGAAATACAGTATAGTGAGTGAAATGAGTGGCCTTTTTCATAGTGGCGCCAAGTCTCTGGAAACCATCCCTAAGGAACCCCACTTACATTTATTTCTCCTTGTGTTTAATTTTCTTATAAATGCTTCTTATTTCACTCTCCCATGTGGTATAGTTAAATGAGTGGATCTGAACCTTATTTCTGTTGTTTTTGCTGATTTGTAAGTTTGAAATGAGTAACATCTGGCTTGAGTTCACATGTTATGCATCTATAAAGATCTATGACCAAAAAGAAGTGAGGTCCTAGTGCAGCTCCATATTTTTTGATAGTAAATGTGTTTGCTTATACACTTTGGAGTGCCCATCAAACATGTAAGGAGTCTGGTGTATGTTTACTGTAACATTGATACATCTACAGGAAATACATTTTTGTATAAAATATTCAGATGCTGCTTCAGAGCAGATACCTCTACGTACAGTGAACATCAAAAGTTCATTTCTGACACAAAAGTAGCATGAGATAGTTTTCAGTAGTTTCACTGTTCAGTTTGTTCAATATAGCCATGACCTGAACAGTGATCTTGCTATCTTTATTTGGATTATTTTATGTTAAACTGAATGTAGAGAATTTATTACCATCTGTCATCTGTTAAAGATTAATTTAACATGTATTGGGCCATCTAGATTGGTCACATGGCAGAATCTTCTACCTCCAGACCCAAAAGCACTTGTGAGGATTAATACCTAACATCTTGGATTCAATCTGCATATTACGCCATGAGATGGTAGGTTCACGTTATAGAGGTCTGAACTGTTCCACTTCTGGCAGCAGGTGGTGAGTCTTGAATCCTTCCTCATGCAAAAATTATCTTGCTCATACTAAACCAGAAAATCAGAGAAGTCTACTAAATGTTTCTTCCGTGTGCTGATGTACCACATGCAGTGTAGAAGAGGAAGTGTTGCATGGGGAAGGATTCTAAAATATGGCCCCATTTCCTGCAGTGACTCCCAAATTCTTCCACTTCAGCTTACCATCTCACTCTGCATAATTTGGTTTTACTACTGCAAAAGAAAGCAGCTTTGTTGTTCCTTTGCTCTTTAACAAATTTCTGCCCAGCCCACAGGTGTACACATTTGATCCCTGTTGTGTATATACAATGTTGGGCAGAAATGACAAGATGACTCTAATGGGTGCCAAAAATGGGTCCCGCGGCATCCTAAGCTCCATCAGGCAGCCGCTGGCAGCAGCTCCTTGGGGGAAGGGGAAGTTTGTCCCCTTCCCCCAGGTAAGGAAAGTAGCCCTGCAATGGGACTACTCAATTCTGCTGAAGGTCATGGAAGCTCATGGAAGAGTTCCATGTTGTGCCACATGGCCTCACATGGAGCTCAGGATCCAGTACCAGTCCCTCCCTCCCTCCCACCCTGCTTCTTCTGCCCAGTAACACAACCTACCCGCCTCCCCCCACCTACCTCTCTGCTGCCCTGCAGTTTGGGCAATCGCCAAGTGGCGGAGCACCGGCTTTCCACCGATGCTAGCCCAGTGCAAGTTCACACTGGGCTAACTCTGGTGCTGCACTGGTGCTAAGCCCCACAAATGTGCCTTACAGCACTTCTGCAACAGTGCACATTGGTGGTAAGCCAGTGTGCAGAGCTCAGGATTGGGCTCTGAGCTGGAGCAGAGGCAAAAATTCCTAGGAAGTTTTAGAATGGAGCATGCTATCGTATATGGATATAAACATGCTCCATATTTCTACTCCCAATTATAAATGGTAATGTTCAAAATCCAAATTACAATGATGCCTTTATCCAGAGATATATACTTCAACATACAGATGGAATTGTTGGGAATGTGATGTCATTGCATCAAGTTGATGCACCCGTGATGCACATGGAGCTGAAGCTGTTGTTGCTTCACAAAGACTGGATTTTTTTTTTTTTTTGAAGTCTCACCAAATTCAAACCTGAATATCTTGCAGAAGCAGTTAAAAATGTTTTTGGTTGGTTACTTTGCCCTGGGTTGTTAAGTTTGTGATTTTACTCATCTTGTGATTTAGAAAGGGTTTTAATTTATCTTTCATTGTAATCGGTTTTTAAACTCGAGATTCTCTCAGTCTTGGTTTTAATAATTTTTTAAAATTTATCCAGGCACATTGAGGCTTCAGTATATGATGAGATAAAAGCCAAATGAATGAACAAATACTTGTGTGACTGCTGACCCAGTTCAGATGTAACATGAGACTGCAGACTCATGTAAAAATGAGTCTTTTGCACAGATAAAAATGGAATGCTTTTTGCTTTCAGTTTTAATTATACCATAATTTTACAGTGTCTACAAACTCATCCTGATTAAGATCAAACTACTGTTGGGAAACATACTGAGATCTGGAAAACATGACTTGATCCAGGTTTATTTTATCTGACTATTGTTTGAACCAATAATTCCCTCAAGCTACATAACACAGAATTGCAGATTAGTTAAAAAAGATAAAAGGATTCTCTTTTCTCTCACACAGAGCAAAGTGGGAATTGTGTGGTCCCATAGCTTGCAGTTCTCATATTTGGAAACTGTTTTTTCTGTTTATTTGAACTGGGCCTACTAGTCAGTGATATGTTACAGCTTGTGAGATAATTCTACATGCAGTCTCTTACTCTGACCTTAAGACTTAGTTCAGGCTAGGTATAGCTGTTCCTTCAGCCTCTTCAGTACTTCCACCTGCTAGAAACAGTTCCTTGTCCTTTTAGAGACAGATACATGCCATTGTCAAGCAGTGAGTGGCTGGGACTCTACTGCTGACTCACTTGGTGTCTGAAATATGCCAGAATGATGTATTGTAAGGCCAGTCTCTCCAGTGAATGCTGCAGAGCAGTCTTGCAGAGGAAAGAAAAATACGTTAGCTGAAATCTAGTCCTCTGAGCTGAATTCCCCCTAGCTAGACCTTAGGAACTCTCAAAAAGAAAAGTGGGTTTAATGCCAACATCTTCAGTTGTGATACAAAGCTTGGAAACATGTTTTGTTTGCCTCCTACTATATACCATAGGCTCACAGTAAATCACTGTTATTAAAAATAAAATACCATGCATTGAAACACACACACCCCTCTACTGAGTTGGTTATTTTTCAAAGCTGCCTGGGAAGGGAGTCATTGGGGCAGTCAGTATGGACAATTCAGTTGTGTTCTTACAGCGCAAGCCTGGTTCATGCCTGTTTCTTCTGGAAATGTAGTAGGAAAAGTGCTAAAAATCCCTTGCTCAGTGAATTAAACTTTTCCTTCTTCCATGATTGAGAGCTAAATTCAGAGCGTAATCATTCCATTGATGCTACAATTCAAAAAAGCCAGCCAAGGCCTTTACCTAAAGCTATTCCTAGGAGCCAAGAAAAGATGCAATTTTGAAGAAGAAACAGAATCCACCTTTGGTGAATTAGCAGCAGTATTACATTGGATTTTGCCTCTTTCTCCCTCCTCCCATATAATTTTTAGTACACGGGTGGGAGAGATCTATTTTTCGTTGTGCATATGTATGCATCTCGAACATGCAATCCTGGCTCACAGTAATCTTCTGACTAAAACATCCTGTGAAGTTGTTTGTCCAATGTTGTCTTGAGATATGCAAAATGAAGTACGGTATATCATTTCATTACTATTGCAGCTTGTGGCTTTTTCTAACACTTAAACCATGGACCCCAGTAAAAGAATCTTGTTTTTGTAAAGTAAGAAATAAACAACTTCTGCATCCTTTGTTAGCCTTTGCCTTCAAGGCTAATCACATGTGCTTGCCTAGGATGGTGTAGTGGTTCAGGAGTTGGACGTAGATGTGGAATACTCAGGTTCAAATCTCTACTCTGCTATGAAGCTTCCTGAGCGATCTTGGGCCAGTCACTATCTCTCAGCCTAACCTACCTCATGGAAGGGAGGAACCAGACACACCACCCTGAGCTCCTTGCAGGAAGGGTGGTGTAAAAATGTGAAAGATAAATTCATTGTTATTTGTCAACGTGCTTGAATTAAGATGGTTTTTATGGTCTCAAATTCAGGCAGTGGTACTTTTTTCCATGAATTTGAGCAGCAGTAGGACAGTGAAACAAAACTAAAAATAGGTTTTTGTAGAAATAAGTGCAGACAAAGTAAAGTATATTCAAAATAATTAACTTATGGATATCATTGCCACAAGATGGGATGGCCATTAGCTTAACGTGTGTTGGCATTCTTCAGTCTCGGAAGACTATGGTATCGCACTCTGAATGGTGGTTCTGGAACAGAGTGTCCTCTCCTGTGCACGAAGCCTGGGTAAAGTAGATATGGAGGATAGACTTGTTACCCATGCAGCAAATCTCCTCTCTCCACGTTGCTGAAATGGTCCAATGGAAAGGCAGAGGCCAATATGGTTGGTTCCAGTGGTGTCGCAGCAGTTGCCAGAACGTGACTGTGTTCAGCCATGAACTGCCTCAGGGACTCTGGCTCCGTATTTTGCGCAAGGTTGACTCCTGAAGCCTTTTCCATAACTGGATGTAGCCACAAGGCAGTGGAGGTTTGGGATCAGAGTTTTCCTTCTCTCAGATGAGCTGCCTTCCCAGGCTGACAGGTCCCATCTACCCGGTGACTGTTAGGTCGCCTCATACGACAAGTACAGCCAAACTTGAGGGCCTATTCTTATCCCCAGCTTCTGGGGGACATTAGCTTAATAAGAGAGTGAAATTAGACAGGTTCATTGAGGATGGGTCTCTCAATGGCGTTCGCAGTGCTGTGTAGAAATAGAAAGCTTACTGTCAGTTCAGGGCAGCATACAGGAATGGCTATCACTTTTCTGCCTATAAGAATGTGGATGGAGACAAAGATGATTCTTTTGTGGTTTTTAGTATAAAAGCAAAAAGCCTGTGATCACATGAAAACGGGCAGACTGCTGCATCTCCCTCTAGTGGCTGATTCTTCTACTACAGTACTGCTTTCATGGCTTTCCATGGATGTTGTTCTGCTTCAGTTTCAGAATCTCCAGATAAGACCAGCAGCCTCAACCAAGTGGACAAAACCTAGCTAGGGCCTAGTTTATTTTCCTAGTAGACAGCAGTGTTCAGAAAAGGTTTGCCCTTGTGACTTCTAGCCTAATGGTCTAGGCTAGATGGTATTTGACTTTGGCATATCACAGCAATCTGCACAAAATGTGGTGGCATACTGGAGTGTAAAAAGACAAAGGGTTGCTGGCAGATAAATACAGTTATCTTGTCAGAAATGGGACAGGACTTGGCCGATAGCTGAGATGTTGAGTAGTGATGTGGATTGTTTGAAACAATTTTGAGTCTATAAAGATCATCAAATGACATCAAGATGAGCTTGGCTATTTGTATCCTCGTGCCAAGCAATGAAGAGAACTTGATGACATATTGGCTGTGTTATAAATGAGCACCCAGCACCCAGCACCCATGCCAATGGGGTGGCCTTAGTCACGTCTCTTGAACTTTGGTCAAAGCTAGGCCAAAGCTGGAGCTGGTGAAACAGACCCAAAGAGGGTTTTTTGTCTTGCCTCCAATATTCCCCTCTCCTCACATTATTATGAGTAAAGCCTGAATAGAAGCTAGTAGATTCATTGCCCCCAAATCTGTAACTTCCAGGTCCCACCCAGAATCCCAGATGGATTCTTAAGATATTGATCAACTCTGTGTAAGTTAAAAACAGAGCAATTTACAGTTATATTACAGCAGTGAGCTTAAACTAACCTATCCCCTATGATTGAATTTGCTCTTGGCTTAGTCAAGGACAATACCCAAACTCTTGTTAGATGAGAAAATGATCATTGATCCAATCTTAACAATCTTAACAGTTCCAACTCTTAGGAACTGGAGTAAAGAAGAGACCCAATCCCAAAGAGAATAGGAGGCTAAAATGAGCCGTTGGAAAATTGAGGATTACATATTGGTTTATAGAAAATGTCCTATAAAAGACTTGAGCAGAGAGTTGCAATTTGAAATTCCATCTTCCGACCTTTAGTCGAAGTATCCCTTTGTGCTATGCTACAGCATCCCACGTTCTCTGTAAACAACAGTGCACCCAGTGTGTGAAGAAGGTAACTACTGACTCCCTACCCATCCTACCTCCCTTCTCCCCTCCTCTGTTTCCCAATTTGTCTGTCTCTCTCAAGTGACAAGCCTCATAACCCAGCAACAGAACCAACTGCAACTCTTGCTCACTCTCCCTTGATCATGCTAACTCTCTCGCAAAGCACCACATTGCCCCAATAAGGTGCAGAAACTGAAATAGCGAAAAAGCCATATGTGCAAAAAAGGTGAGATTGTTGGTGTATTATTGCCTGATGGTTTTGCCTCTCTTTGTATTATGTTGTCTCTTGTACATCACTTATTTTTATTCCCTCTCTTATTCTAAATAATCCTTAAATAAACTGTATATTGTGATTTGAACCTTTTGGATTCACTCTCTTCTATAAATATCAATTTCCCCCTAAGTATCCCATGACCAACAGTTTAAGACCCTTAAGCGTGCTTGTTTGGCTATATGTATAGGTCTCTTCTTATGTGTTCTGGAGCAAGTGTGATAACTGCTGATGTATGGTGAAATGATTGTCACTACTAATATATTTGATACCAACTTAGCACCTATTTCTAGAAGAATTAAAGGAATGATTTTCTGCACCCATTTGCTATAGAGAGAAAAAAGGGATCAATATTTTCAGAAGATATTTTCAGGGAGTTAATATTTGGCTCAAGAATATTCTCCATCTTGCTACAGTTTCAAAAAAGTGCAGTGAGTGACATCTCATCTGGAATTTTGTGTCGTTGACACTGTTGTATTGGAGGCACATATGCAGTCCTTGCAGATGCAAAAACATGTTAGGTACTAATTCTGTTCAAACAATAGCATTTTGTGTATTTTACCCCACTAGATTACTGTATTTTTTTCTTCTAGACACCTGCTGCTTGTCTATTAATCTTACTGGTTAAATACACTGAATTTCCAAGAACATGGTACTGCTGCCTTTTAAGAAGAAAAAAAATTTTCAAACTGCCCTACAGATAATATTTTGATGAGTAAGTGTGAAAATAGGTTTGGAACAGCATTTCTAAGCTTTTATTTGACAGAGATTGGCTCCTTGCCCCAGTACTGAGACTTAAAACTAGATATTTTTGAAATGCCAAACAAAAAATAGAAGTGTGTGGGTGGGTGATCTTTGTTGTTGTATTCTTGTTATTGTGAGAAGAGTTATATTGAAAGGTGGCATAGGCACTGAGCAACAGTAAAATGATAATGTATCATTTCTTCAGTGTAAAACCATTGTCACTCCACTTAGCCATATTCAGTGGCATAGCTAAGGGGGTGCAGGGGGTTGCGGTTGTACCGGGCATCAAGCTTTAGGGGGGCAACAAGCTGAGCTTGACACTAGTGACCAAAATTGTGAAAAACTTGGTATGTAAGAATAACACCATCATGTTATATATTATTGGAAAGGTAATTTAATGCTGAATGCAGTGAAACAAACTGCATTGGAATATCTGTATTCTATCAAAAGTTATGGCCAATTAACCAGAAAATGAAAACACAACAAAAAGTGGATTTTCTTAACTCAAAACTGACTTATGAGACTGATTATTCTGAGAGCCAATGACATGTTATTATGTTATTGACATGTTATTGACATATCATGATACAGCATGAAACCAATAAGGAGTTTATATGAATCAGCTCTCATTTCCATGTATCATAATAATACAGTTACCCCTGCTAACTGGGTAAAAAGGCACTTTTTTCAAGTGGTGCCCCTTTTATATTTAGCAGGGGGAGAATAACCATCCCTCTTCACCCAGAGGCACACTATTTATTTATTTATTTATTTTATTAAATTTTATTTTGTTGGGGGGGCTACAAATGTTCTTTGACCCCAGGTAGCAGGTAGATGCCTTAGCTATGCCACTGGTTGGGGGGAGGCAGCAGAGCAAGTGTGTGGTGAGCTGCTGGGTGGAGGAGGTGGATCCCTCCCAATTTTCACTTTTTAAAAAGCCCGGTTGTGACATCACTTCCGGGGCAACATTTTGAGCTTGGCACCAGGCTACACAATCATTAGCTACGCTACTGGCCGTATTATAGAAGTGGGTATATGTGGTAAATGTCAAAAACACCCCTAAACATGGGCAGCTGATATACTTTGACATTCAGCACTCCGTATTCTGTATCATATCCAAAGAGAAAAGATATATTTCAGGCTTGTTGTTAGTGAGTGATGTACCCTCAGTGATGTTGCAGGAACTGACCAGTAATGAATGACTGCATATGATGGAGCTGCTTAACATAGAAGAATGGATTCCTGGACCCAGAAGGCTGATTCATTGGTGGAATGACAGTGATAACAGGAAACAATTTCTTTTCTGGGAAGGAACTGACTAGCCCAACATTCCTGTGGAATAGAAAACAAGAAGGTAATACGCAGCAGATAATGTTCAAGTGTAAGGACTGGATGGGATTAAATAGAAATGCTTGTTTCAAAAGCAATGAAGAAATGAGTCATACAAATCCTTTTGGGTGATAGCCCAAGCACACACATTAGTATCAATCACTGATGTGCTTGGTATTGACAGTTGTTTTACCATAGAATCATTGTGTAGGCTGGGGTGAACACCATCTAGTTTGACAAATACACTTCCCTGTGACTGGACACCCTGCTCCTTAATCATCCCTGAGGAGCACCTCCTCAAACCCCTTTTGAAAAACCTCAGTAATTGGAGATGCTCTTGTTCCGATGCAGTTTGCTCAACTGCCGAACAGTTTGTACAAGTTAAGAAGTTCTTTCCAATATTTTATTAAAATGGGCAGGATTTTGTTATCGACCGGATTATGTTAAAAGTTCATACCCTCCCTTAACCAATTAGGTTCACAACACCTGACAGACATGTATTAAAATATTTTAATATTATTGTATACTTATGAATAATAATAAAGGAAGAAGTTCTGTGGTACTTTAAAGACTGAGGCTACAATCCTATGCACACTTACCTGCGAGCAAAACCCAATGAACATAGTGGGACTGATATTTGAGTAGATATGTATACGACTATGCTATAAAGCAGGTCCAGTCAGCTCTGGAGGCCAAGTGAATCAGTTTCCCCAGGCAGCAGATTGTTGTGGAGGGGCCTATCTCTGCCCACACAGTGGTATCACTAGGGGCATGCAAACAACACTAGGTGACACCATCAGGGAGTGACACCAAAATGACTTGCCCAGTTACATCCACTTCCATGGAGTTCAACAGCATGACTGTAATTGCTGCAAAAGGCTGTATCATGTGTGTCCCCTTCCCATGCCACACCTGCATGTCCTGAGAAGCTCAAGTGCAGAGGGCATGGCCTAGGAGCACATAGCGCTCTATGGTTGCAGCATACAGTAACTGCAAGAGAAGGCTTGGGGCGCCACCCTTCTTTTACACACATCTCAGCTGAACTGAACTTCTTTTAGCATCACAACAACCTCTGAGGTGTGTCAGACTGAGAAAGTGATGTACCCAGACCACCAAAGGAGCTTCAAGACTGCCCAGAGATGTGAACCCGGGTCTTGCAGGCCCTCATCCAGCATTCTAAATACTAACACTATATAATTCATCTTCCATTTTTCACTCAAGGGATCTCAGTAACCACATATTGTTCCACTGCTATTTGTCATTGGAGGAGCTGCTCCTTGCAGCTTTGGGGGGGGGGGGGCAGGAGGCTTCCTTTTGTTCTCTTCCTCTTGCATTTCCAGCTGAATAATGGATATGCTGCAACTTGGTAGATTGCTATGTTAACCAGATCCACAGAAAGTACAGTGAGGTAGACACACTCTCAAAAAGTTTCGTTGGCATTTATCAGCAAGTCACAAACATAAACTTACAGTAATTAATAAACTTACAGTAATTACAGTACTGTAATTGTACAGTATACTCTACCAATGTTTAACCTGCATTGTGATGGTGAGGAGTGAACCTACAGTTGTCCCCTAGGGGGAGTCATATCCAGCTGTATCCAGTCAAGGTACAAAGTGCTTTGATTCTACCTACATCTTCTAATGTGGCAATTTCATTAGTACCAAGTGGCTGGAGGTGCTAGGGGTAGATATGAAACCAAAAGGGAAAACCAAGGCCTGCATCCTGGTCTCTATGGAGGGCTTGAGACTTTACCTTTGAATCCCAATAGAGTGAAGGCAGATCCCACTGAACTCAATAGGATTTTCTTCTGCATAAATGTGTACATAACCAGTGCTTGAAACACAGCATTTCAAACTCTTCTCTCAGAGTGGTAATCAGAAGAGGCTGACAAAAATGCGAGAGGCCTAACACTGTTAGGGCACAATCCTAACCAATTTCCCAACACTGACTTGGCTGCAATGCAGACCCAAGGCATGGTAACAAACATGTCCTTACCTTGAGGAGGCCCCCTTGACTTACCTCCACACTGCAGGATGCAGAGTATGCCATATTGGCACAGCTATGTCAGTGCTGGAAAGTTGGTTAGGATGGTGCCCTTACTTTATTTTCTATTCTAGTGCAGAGCTGCAGCTGGGAAAGGTTTGCATATCCAGGTTGCATGAGATAGCTCTGTCTATACAGGGTGCTTCTCCTGCAGCCACTTTCAAAAAGTGAGGTGACCATTGCTCAGTGGGAGTTGGGACTGTGACACTAGTGTCAGAAAAAACGGAAGAGGGGTATAGATTCTGGATGACCACCAATTTTGGCATACTTGGCCCTTTGGTCTATGTTAAGGTCAGGAATAGGTCCTATCCACATTGGCCTATACCAGTGGTTCTCAAACTCTCTGGGAGAGGTTGAGAGCCAGTAAATCTTTGCAGGGGCGGGGGGGGGGGGGGAAGAGGCGGCAAGGAAGGGGGCAGGGGGGAAGGCAGCAGCGTGATCCCCAGGATTGCGCCACTCAGGGGGCTGCAGGGGCTTGGGTGCACTTACCCAAGCCTCCTGCAGCCTCTCCAGGGTGCAGGGAGCCCCACAGCAGGGAATGTGGATGCAGAGCGATCGTGCCCCACCCCACCCCTAGGGATCACGCCGCTGCCTTCCCCCTGCCTCTAGGCTGCCCCCACCCCTTAAGGGGGCAGAGACCAGGGCCCTCAGGCTGGGGCGTCACAACGCCCCAGTTTGAATGGCACTGGCCTATACATATGAACCCCTAGAGAAGCTAAATGTTGAAAGTAAGCCTTATTTGAGAGAGAGACTAAGGGCCCAATCCTATCCAACTTTCCAGCACCGATGTAGCCGTGTCAACAGGATGTGCACTGCACCCTGTGGTGGGGGTGCAGTCATGGAAGCCTCCTAAAGCCTCACCTTAGGGCTGTATTGTGGCTGCATCTGCGCTGAAAAATTGGATAGGATTGGGCCCTAAGACAGCAATGAGGAATTTGATTTTGAAGAAAACAACATTTTTAACAGAGTTATTACGAACAGCAAGGTATATTTACAAATACAACTCACTTCTTGTGCGAACATTGATTACCATGTGTAATTTTCATCATATGGAATTTTTAGATCTGTTGACATTTTCTTTGGTTTAGAACAGGGGTGCCCAAACCCCAGCCCAGGGTCCACTTGCGGCCCTTGGGGACTCTCAGTCCGGCCCACAGGGAGCCCCCAATCTCCAATGAGCCTCTGGCCCTCTGGAGACTTGCTAGAGCCTATGCTGACCTGACACAACTGCTCTCAGTATGAGGGCAACTGTTCTACCTCTCACATCAGCTGTGGGATGAGAGCTCCCTCCACTGCTTGCTGTTTAACGTCTGTGATGCAGCAGCAGCAGCGAAGAAAAGGCCAGCATTGCTTTGTGCAAGGTCTATTATAGGCCCTGAGCTATTGCAAGATCTTCATTCATTCATATAAGTTCTATCTCTAATATTTTCATTTATGTAAATTTATTCAAATTCAAAATTTAAATTAATTCTTTTTTGCCTTGACACAATGTCAGAGAGATGATGTGACCCTCCTGCCAAAAAGTTTGGACACCCCTGGTTTAGAACAAGGGGACTTGTTGACTGGCAATAACAACAATATTGGCAAAAGAAGCAAACCCAAACCAAACTGAAAGACAGGTTTGAAGCTCATCCTCAATGCATCAAGTGCATTGTCTGTGGAATGGAAGACATTTATATCCCAACATGCCCAACAGTCCTGTAATGACTATTGATTTTGAGAAACAGGATAATGCAATCTTTAAAAATATCTTGATCTAAGTGGTTCTGGGAACCTTCTCTGCTGAGCCAAGCAGAGGCTGCCAACACCTCCCTGTTGCCTGCCTCTCTTTTTACACTTTCTTACAACATGAAGCTGCAAACCTAAGCACATCTACTTAGATGTATATTCTGTTGAAATCAGTGGGGCTCCATTCCTACTACATATATGTGACGTTTAGACACCAGGACTGGACACGGTTGTTGCAGAAAAGTAGTCTACAAGTGTAGTGGAAATTTTAAAAAACACGTACGAGGGGTATTTAGGGGTGAGGTGAAAGGACCCTCTTGTATATCCCCAATCATGTTTAACACCTCTGTCCATATTCACATTGGCTCTCTGCCATACCTTTTCACATTTGTATTCCTACTTAAACCTGCTCTATATCTTTTATAAATCAGAAATGTTAATTTATGCCTACTCTGGAGGCTTATAGTTGGAGTGCCCAAAAATACCTTTTTGGTGCATTAGAAGCACAAATGAGCTGGGGAAATATATCATGCATTAGCTTCTTCATAACTGACATTCAACTGTGGCATCTTTTGTAGGTGGGGAAAAAATGGTTGCTTTTCTTATGCTGTGCTAAACATCAGCAAATATTTAGTTCCAAAACATTATAGCTTAACAGCCCAATCCTGAGCTGCCCAGGCTCAGCAGCACCGAGGAGGGCTGCCACCAAATCTTGCGCCTCCCAACGTTCATCCCCTTCCCCCGAGTAAGGGAAGCAGCCCCGCAATGGGGCTACTCACTTAAGGAAAAGGTGCTCGTGTAGGGCGCACTTTTGGGGAGACAGAGCAGATTGCTTCACTTTCCCTTTCCCTGACCTGGGGCGCCTTACAGGTGCTTGCGCAGGGCTCCCCATACACAGGGATGGCTGCTGCAGGGACTGGTGAGTGCATCCCAGTCCCTGCAGCCTCCTGAGCGATGTGATCCTGGGGATCACAGTCGCTGCCTTCCTCCTGCCCCCGCTGCCTCCCCCTGCCCCCACAAAGACTTACTGTGGGTTTCAAACTCCCAAAGAGTTTGAAAACCGCAGGTATAAGCTGTAGCAAACTGGAGCCCACTATAATGGAAAATGAGAAGATCATCAGGTGGGGGCTGTGGTGTTGTCAGTGATTCCCATGTTTTGACAGCTGGTTGACAGCTCTGGGAAGGGCAGGGCTGGCTCCACAGATGTAATCAATCAAGGCCAATGGCAAATCTGATGGACACCTGAGCTTCATTTGACCTTGATGGGACTTTCAAAGGACATGGGCTAATGAGGTAGTTCACAGCTGAGCTGCATCTTGGACTTAACATGGGATATATAAGAATAAAAGGCCACTTCAGAAGGTGCAAGGACTCAGACTCACACCTTGGGAGAAGGGGATTGCCAGGACTTTGCTGGAGGACTGTGACACAGAGGAGGGACTCTGCTGTGTTGGACTCATCTATTGTAGAGGACATGGAGATGCTGTTGGATTGGACTTGGACTGGAGGCTTTAGACCTTTACCCACTAAGTTAAGTGGAGTTTTGGGGAGTTTCCTCTCTGGACAAGAGGAATTGCAGGGAGTGTGTTTAGAGCAATAGATTTTGTTAATTGCTCAAACTGATAAGGAGTTCTGTGTTCATTCCTTTGCACACTGCAGCTGTTGTTCTTGGAAAAAGGAGGTGTTAATTAGCCAAAAAGTGGGCATTGGGAGAAGGAGTATTTTATTTGGATGGGACACCCACTTCCTGCAGATGCCAAATTAAATTGGTTACACTTTTAAGATACTTTTTAAAAGACTTTTTGTGGTGTTTTGTTGCAACAGACTAAGGACTCCCCTCTGGAAGTTACACTAGGCCATATACACAGAAGCATAACTAGAAGCTCTAGCACCCACTGCAGTGGCAACCGTGGCATTAGAGCCTGGGAGCTGCATGGTACCAGGTGGTGAGGCATCTTGTGGCATCCTGAAGTGCTTGGAAAGCCTTCTGAGCCTCTAGAGCAGCCATTTTCAACCAGTGTGCCACAAATGCAGTCTGCAGATGTGCCATGGAGTTTGGGAGAGGGTCATTTCTTAGTAGGGCCATTGAAGGATGTGAGCCTCCCACCAAGAACATGATGTGCCTTCTCAATTGTGATAAAACTAATGGTGTGCCTTGAAAATTTTAGTACCTTGCCAGTATGCCGTGAGACATAAAAGGTTGAAAATCACTGCACTAGAGGCCCCTTTAAACAATACTAGTTTTCTGGAAATACTTTTTAACGGCCCTTTGTAAGCTCAGAAGGCTTTCTTGTGCTCTGGGATGTTGCGTCCCTGGGCATGGTGTTGCCCAAGATCGCCACTGAGTGACATGATGTCACATGACATGATGTCACATGACATCATGATGTCACTTCCAGGTTCTCCCTGGAGGAAGAGGTGCTGGTGACATTGCCCCCTGTTCCTTCTCCTGTGAGCCTCCACAGGAAAATGACATGGGGCACTAAAATGTCGTCTTTATTGCGTAGCTGAACACGAGAAGTGTGGGAGCCCTGCCTAGGGCTGTCGCACCTCCGCCTGGTGTTCCAGGGAGCCTCCAAAGGACCAGCTTTGAAATGAGAGTCCCACAGTGTTGCAGGGAGAGTGGTGGCCACGGCGGGTGAGGTGGAGACGGGAGTCGTGTCTGGTGGGCTTCGCCTGGTGCTAGTCGCTTGCTTGCTGTCAGCAGCCCAGCTGGGAAAGGAAGGAGGGCCCAGTCCTATCCAACTTCCCAGCTCTGGTGCAGCCGTGCCAATGGCTACATGGGTGTATACATGTGCTGCACGCTGCGGTGGGAGGGTAGTTATGGAAGCCTCCACAAAGATAAGGGAACCTTTGGGGTTGCATTGCAGGTGCTGGAAAGTTAATAGGATTGGGTTAGGATTGGATTCTTTCTTTCTTTTCTCCAGTGCTGTGTTTCTCAAACTGTGGGTCGGGACCCACTAGGTGGGTCCCCATTCATTTCAGTATTTTATTTTTAATATATTCGACGTGATGCTACCATGGTCTGTGACCGCATTGGGGGAAATGTTCCAGACCTCTCTTTTTGACAAGCCACGATGTACGTATATTCTTTTAACACTGACCATCAATGGAACTGACTCCTGGGTAAGTGTGGGTAGATTGGAGCCAGAGCTGTTCCTGCTTGACGGCGTCACTTTCGGTCGTGACGTCACTTCCGGTGGGTCCTGGCAGCTGCTCATGCTAAAAAGTGGGTCGCGGGGCTAGAGGCGTGAGAGCCAGGGCTTCATTCCCAGGCTGCCGCCGCCCCTTCTTTGCACCAGCCCTGAAGCGTCTGGCAGGGAGGGAGCTGTCCACGGCCTCAGCCTCGCGCCCCTCTCCGGCTCCTTCCTCGCACTCCGCTGTGGATGTGACTCTGGGCGTGGGCGGGAGGAGAAGCGGCGGTGGTAATCCCCGCACCGGCTCTCTCCCTCCTCCCCCCCCGCGCCACGCGCGCGCAGGCAGCCGTGCAAGGGCGCCTGGAGGCTGCGCCGCGCCAAGCTGGGCAGAGCGCGCGGAGCGGGCGAGCGCCGCCGCAGCAGCGCAGCAGCAGCGACTTGCCCGGGGAAGGTCATTCCTGGGCGAGCCTCGCGCCCTTCCCAGCCACCCACCCCTTGCAGCGTCCTGCCCATTGCAGGGCTGGGGGCGGGCGGCGGCAGCAGCTTCGGCGCTCCTCTCTCGCCCCTGGAAGGAGGCGAAGGTGAAGGAGGGAGCTCCTTGGCGCTGGCCGGCTGGAGGAGGGGACGACAGCAGCCGCCGCCGCAGGACTGGAGAGGACCCGGCGAGGGGCGGAAGACGGAGGCGAGGCGCGGAAGATGGCTTCGCCCACCTCCCCCGGGCCCCCCGGAGGCGGGACCTCGCCCCAAGGCAGCCAGACGCGCCTTCGGCAGGTGGGTGAGCTCCCCGTCAGGGCCGGGCGGAGGGCACGCCCCGCTCGGGCGGCCGCAGCCGGAGGCACCTGGTCCCCTTCACACAGGCGCCAGGCCGACACCTGGGCCGGACGCCGCCGAGCAAGGCGGCAGCCCTGCTGGGGGCCGGCCCTGGGCGTGCGGGCTCTCCGCCTCGCCTCCCTGGGAAGCTGCCCAGGCGGAGCCCAGCACTGGCAGCAGCCGCCTTCCTTGCCGGCACCTGTGCTCTGCCGCTCACCCCAGTGCTGGGTCATCCTGCTCAGCCACGCTTGCTGTCACTGCATCCTTCACCTCTTCCTCTTGCCGCGCCACCCTGCCAGAGCTGTGAAATGGCCACGCACCACGGTTTGCCCATGCTCATGATGCGCACCCTTCGCGCACAACTGCATGCTGCCGCAGAGCCTCGCCAAAGCTGGCACCTGCCTATACATGGTATAAAGCAATCGTGCGGGCACAGGTCCTCAGCACGGCTACAGTGCTGTGATTGTATGCGGTGGCTTGGCTTGGCACAAATGAACACATACTTTCCATAGGCAGCAGCAGAGAAGTCTTCCATCGCTGATAAGAGCTGCACATGTCATCTGCTCACAAACAGTGATATCACTGTAGTGCCTCATCCACTCTGACACACAATCACACAACACAGACCAATAGCCAAATGCTGAATGGACCACCTTTTCTCTCTCTACACTTTTTGTGCGGACACACGCGGTGGTAGTACTCCTCTACACGACTACCCAACACGGAACTGCATGCAGCGTCCCACAACGTCACAGCATCCCCCAGTAGCAGAGCACCTTCCTTCTAAATGACTCTACCAATCCGCTATAAAATAGTCATACATATTGCATGGCCCAAAGATCACACCAACTATACAGTAAGGCTCATGGCACACATGTGTATACTTTGATACACTCTGGCACACTCCAAATTCTGCACTGAGCAGTTCCCACATGTAGAATTCATTCTCTGTCTGGAAATGCATGCTTCATTCGAACATCATAAACATCTAATATCCCATCCACCACCCAACCAACTCCATACTGCCAGGATTAACCACTGCAACTAATTAATCATCTGATAGATAAGAGAGCAACATGGATTGCAAAATGTAATTGAGGTACAAAACACGGGAGTAACTGGGAGTGCACAGATCTTAATGAGAAGCAGAGAACTCCTGCAGTTAGCGTGCTGCTGCATGGCACAAATGGAGAGGACCATCTGACAGATATCAGCACCACCCGACATGTACATCACTGTATGGTTTCTGTGGAGAATGCAGATTGCAGTTTGCACTGTGTCAAACAGAGCAGTGTGTTGTCACCTGGTGCAGTTTGGGTATCCAAGGCTGTATTTTGTATGGCTATGAGTGAAAATGGAAGCATGCCACAAAAACAACAGTACATTCGTGATTGTCTGGACAATGTAGAGGTGTGAAGGTTATTCGTTGTTATTTTCACACACTTTGGTGGTACAAAAATAGTGAGGGTGACTCTTGGGCGGGAAACCAAGTAGAGTACTTATCTTGGTTACTAACTCAGCCTGAATTTGGTCGTCAGTAAACAAAGTAGGGAGTGAGGGGAAGCGAAATGTCATTTCTATTCTCTGCAAGTGGTGAGGTGCAGTGTCACAGCAAAAGAGACCAACTGGAACTTTCAGTGACAGTGTAGACAAGTTTATAGTAATCATGACATGGGCTAACAGATCTAGCCTTGCCACTTAATGCTTAAAAAGAGAATCTGAGCTTCCATGTACTATCATTTTAGTGACAGTATTGTGAATACACTTTACATGGGCAAGTTATTTGAATTATACTCACATTCATATTGTCCTTGATTTTTATTCTGTTTCATAACTAAATACTGACCTGAGTCTACCCTTACTTTCTTTGGAGGTTTCTTTTTTGTTAATAAGCTGTGTCATGGGCAAAGGTAATGTCTAGCTGTGTGATCTGAGATCTAATGAATGTGATCTCCAGCAACATCCATTAAATTATCTAAAATGAATTTGTCTGTTGCAGATTCAGAGCTCTGCAAAATTCTATTAGGATTCTGACAGTAAGCACATGAGTCTGGCAAATATATGCCATGGAATAAAAATATGTAACTTGAAATTATATCTATCAGTTTTTGGGATCAGTCATAGAACACTTTTATTTCTGCCAAGGCAGGATTTTCTACTGATACCTTGTATCAAAATATGTTTACTCATTTGAAAACAATTTGACAAACAGCTATAGTATATTCTCAGTTTTTGTGGATAGGCTAGAACTACATAGAGATACAACTTCCTGGTTAATAATATAGTATATTTAAAAGTACTTTATCTTTTATGTTATTCTTTTGCAGATATCTCTTTGCACAAAAAATGAAAATGATAATGAAAAGTATATACATTGCAGGGTTTGGTGCATTAATTTACATAAATATTCAAAGGTTGGCTTAGAATAGTTCGTCATTCAGCACTTGGTTTGATTTTTATCCAGTCTGTTACAAAAGGAATGCTATCAGCTGCTAGAAAAGTATTACCTATATGTGTATACATACTTTAAAAGTATTCTGGAAGATGCTGAAAAAGGTACGATCTGCAGACAGAGACTTGTATCATTCACAAAGAATTACTGTCTGCTTTAGAAGTTCAGAGATGTTACGGACAGTTGATGTATGGAAGAAAAAAAATCTGTAGTCATATATATCTTCTTTCATTCATTGTTATATAATGTGTAAAAGAATATAATCTGATATGCACTAGGCAAATATTGTTAATAAATAGAGAATAAAGGAGTTAGAGTTTAGATAACCATTGAAGAGTCCATTATTTTTGGTTATTTGAATTTGTCACTGACTCTATCATGAAAATTTAGGCTGGAAGCTGAAGGTATTTTCTTTCTTGCTGTAGCCAGAAACTGTTAAGGAAAGCATTTTGGCACTTAGTGATTCACTGTCAACTGGAAGCCAGAAGGAAAATGAACTTCAAGTGCGAAACATGAATAAGACTCTTCTGAATGTGTTTTCTGATCTTGGAGCTGTACAGAAAACATAACAAAGAAGATAATTCACTGAAGACCTTTGCTTGGTTATGGGTTGGTCAACTCAGGAGGGCCAATTCATACAACCTGTAGAATCAAGAGGAGGCTTTTCTTGGACTTTATCACTTCAGGCTGCAAACAGACAGTTGCATATCTGACTTGTCTCCCATGCAAAGTACAAGTATCCTCTTTATACATAGAAAAGTATTATGTCAGTGAGAAGGGTTCATTTTCTATGTGCAGGGAATTTGTTTGATGGTGGAGCATTCAGAATGTGCAACCTCCTTAAAGCATGAAGTGATGCAGTTCAGCAGAAGCTTTTCCAGTTAATTTTGTGGATTGGGACAACCCAGTCCTGTGATGTTACTCCATTAGGGCACTGCAGTGCAAGTTATAGAAGTCTGTTCTGTCTTAAAATGCTAGAGTTGTTCAGTGACTTGTGGGGTAGGTACACAGATTGGGAGTTCTCCTGGAACCGCAGTTATCCCGGGATTGCCAGGTGGTATCTGTGTGTGGGGGGCTTTGCCCAACTTTGGCTGTTGTGCCAGCTGTAGCCGTACTGGTGTCAGTCAAATCTCACTACTATAGTCCATGCGTTAGTGACATCTCATTTAGACTACTATAATGCACTCTATGTGTGGCTGCCCTTAAAGATGGTCTGGAAACTGCAGTTAGAGCAGAATACAGCAGCGCAGTTGGTCACTGGGGCTCGGTTGGTTGAATCTTCCATACTGTTGCTCCGGTGGCTACACTGACTCT
Organism: Tiliqua scincoides; assembly: GCF_035046505.1. Classification (NCBI taxonomy): domain Eukaryota; kingdom Metazoa; phylum Chordata; class Lepidosauria; order Squamata; family Scincidae; genus Tiliqua; species Tiliqua scincoides. The sequence goes on from NC_089826.1 coordinate 26,149,673, forward strand.
CCATTTCAATTCAATTCAAAATGTTGATTATGACCTTTAAAGCCCTATGTGTCATAGGATTGGGATATCTTTAGGATTGCCTTTTCCCACATAATTCTGCACATCCCTTACAATTGTCAGACCCTGCTTAGGATACTGCCTCATCTGAAGCCAAGGGGATGGCGGCAAGGTGCAGGGCCTTTTCTGTTGTGGCACCTCACCTATGGTGAGAAGATCTGGCGGAAGATCTGAGGACAGTCCCTTTTTATATAGGCAACCCCTCTTTACAGTTTATGGTTTACAGCACGGTTTAAAACATCTATTTCAAGTTGACTTTTGAGGAAGAAGGATGCTCCTAAGGACACTTTTTAAAAATCAGTGTGTTTAGGATTTATTATGTGCTGTTCTTATGGTTTTATTGCTGTTTTTATAACCCATTCCTGTATTATGTTTAATTGTTCTTATTTTTATTGTACTTTTATGTTTTAATTGCTTTATTGCTATATAAAATAACAATAAACTCTGGGGAAAGTGGTATATAATTCTGTTGAATAAGTAAATAGGTAAATAAATATTTCTCTATGCAAATTGCATATAGGGCTACAGCAAATTTAGAAGCACTGTGCAAACTCTTTTTTTAAACCAGTCTCTTGGATGTCATTACCTCCCTTCTTTGGGAAGGGGAAGGAGGAGGAGATCCCCCTGCAGGCACATTTTTTTTCTCACCCTCCCCAGAGGTGAGTGCAGCTCCTTCTTGCTTCCAAGAAATTGAATTGCTGCTTGGAAGCAAGCCAAGGTGGAAAGGGGTGAGGACAAAAACTATTTCCTCCCACCCATCACTAGCACTGCTGCAACTACTGTCAAGCCCAGTAAGCTGGGTGGGCAGGTAGGATGGAGCAGCTGGGAGTGGTGGTAATTTGTGAGTGTATTTGCATACACAGTGACCCAAACCTGACTCCACTGTTGATTGTAACTTAAGCCTTTAACCAGAGGTTTCTGTATCATTTAAGCATGGAGCTGAATTTTACAGGTTCACTGCTTTATAGGTTTACAGTTGAAGAGTGCTTTAATTAATTCATGTATTTTTTTTCCCCATATATTTGCGTATTGCCTTTCCAATTTTTAGAAAAGCCAAGGTGGTTTGAATCCATAGTCTGTGCTTAAATATGTAGAAGAGTTGTAATACGTGTTCAGTGACCATGGGATGGTTATGTGAGTGTTAAGTGAGTGTTAAAGCTGAAAAAACATCCAAGCACGTAGACTTCAGTCATCAAAGGTGAACCTCTGGTGAATATTCAAGTTCAAATTATTTCTGCCCAAATACTGGAAGGTGTGTGTGGGGAGGGGGTGGGGGGTGAGTGTGGATGGTGTTAATTAGGTTGTAAAATTTGCCCTTATTTAAGAATATTAAATTAAAGGTAAAATATTAATTCAATTTTAATAAACTGTGACATGCTGTTTCCCTCAAAATGAGAAGAATCGGAGGCCTCAGCCAACAGAAAAAGGCTGGATAGCAGTAAAAATTCCTAATCTTTTTTTTTCTGGTTCTTCAGTGATTTCTCAGGCCCTGATTGGCTTTCAGCCCAACCTTTTAATTGGCTAGGATCCCCGTACAAACATTCTTGGATCAGACTACCCCAGTCCTAGACAGTCTTCTGGTGACCTGATGCTGGCAAGTCATTCTGTTCAGGCTCATTTGATCATGCTGTGTTTGACACCGGTCTTTCTGTCTCTGATTTTCTGTCTATGAATAGCTTCTGTAGATTCTGTGAATCCAGCCCACAACTACTCAACAATAGCATTTGCTTCATTCTGGAAACCGGTGAACAGTACGAGCTTGGCTAGCTACCAAAGCCATCTTCATAATCTGGGTGGGAAGTGATTGCAGGCTAGGCTCCTGGCATTTATTTTTAATGTGCAATGTCAGCAACTCAAGTTAAGGTATAAGTCTCAGCCTTGCCTTCCAGCCAGTAAAATGCTTATGTCTGGTGGTACGTCACACTGTGGAAGGTCATCTTTGGCCCCGCTGCCATGAGGATTACATGGCACTATTCTACTTTGCCTGACACCACCAAGCATGATTGATTGCTGGGGCAGCAGTGCACTGGCAACAAAGTAAGGCTATGTGATGGCCTGGTCCTTCGAAAGAGGTGTGGATCGGGCAAGGGGAATGCAGAGTGAAGGAAAGGTCACTCCTCTCTCACTGCAAGTACAGGGCAATTTAAAAAATGTGCCCTTGGAATAAAAACACATGACACCTGTAAATATTCTCTAACATCTCTCTGTGTGCATGTGGCTGCATCTGCTGACACTATACCACCTACATCACAAGTGTGCCTACCTAACACACTTTTAAAGCAATTATAATTTAAATATAATTACAATTATAATTTTTTTAAAAATGTGCCTTTGGAATAAAAACACATGACACTGATTTCTGCACTGGAAAACACCAAAATCCACTAAAAATTAAACCTGTTTTCACCCACCTCTAGTTATAGGAGTGGAGTAGTAGGGAAGCGTAGCTCACAATGCAGTTGTAAAACCTGCATTGGCTCCTTTGGAGATTGAGGGTAGAGATTGTCCAGCGTGTGTCATTGGTGGTTAGACCTGAAATACCAAGATTTTAGTAGGGAAAGCATACAAAGTAGAAGATTCTTTAATTTTGGGTAAATTTTCTCAATTGTAAAGCACAGGTCAGATGTAGAGAGTCCTTTCTTATCAAGCATGTTTTAAAAACTGCAGATCTGCTGATTCAATACCTATATAAGATATACATTCACAGGGCGATTGAATTTTCAGTGTGGTACTCAGGTTTGAGATGACTCAGCAATTCAAAACACTAACTAGCAAATACATAGATATTAAAATTATAATTTAACCTATTCTGTTGAGGAATGCTGTTTTTGATTTAACTGTCAGAAGCAAGACCAGGGACAAGCTAGATACAGTGCAGAGTGTTTGAGTTTTCTTTTTCTTTCTTTATTTGTTTACATGTTTTGAAAAAAAAAATGGAAAGCAGCTTTGGGAGGCTGAACTAGGGAGCAGAACAATGGCAGGTGGAAGGGCTGCTTAATTCTTTTCCATGCTTTATTCTCCAAAAAATGATTGCAATGCTGTGGAAAAATACAGAGTTCCTGTATCTTTCCTACTGAAGGTGAGAAGGTGTCTTGTTTGTCGCAAGGTATTGGCCACTAGTTTGGATGGTTTGGAAAGGGGATTGGACAAATTCATGGAGGATAGACCTGTTGATGGCTACTAGTCACTATGACTATAAACTACCCCCAGGTTCAATGGCAATATGCCTCTGAAGTCCGGTTGCAGGGAGCAACGGTGGAAGAGAAATAAGCCTTCGCCATTGTGTGTGGACTTCTCAGACAGCTGGTGGTCCACTGTGGTAAACAGGATGCTGGACTGGATTAGCCTTTGGTCTAATCCAGCAGGTCTTTCCTTATGCTGTTATGAGGATTTCAGACTGAAAACAGCTGGATGGCAATGTGTTCATCAGGCTCTCTCTGCCTGCTTCCTCAGTTCGTACTTACAGCCTGTTGAGGCTGCTTTTAGTTACAAAAATAATGGATGAACGTAGCACAGAACTTTATGTCATTTCTGATTTGACCCTGATCAGTCAGTCTCTGATATAAGTGGCTGAGCATTCTCTTACCTAAACTGAAGAGTCCCTGGAATACTGAATTTAGCTGGTGACTTTGTTCTTTTCAGAAGGTGGAGGTGAAAATAAAATTGTGAAGAATGAAACAAGGGTGTTGGGAAGCATTATCCAGTGTCATCAAGTCAGCATTGAGGGAGAGACAGAAATAACAACTTGAGCATTAATATCTCATGAACCTACTCAGTATAAATATATCATCTGAATTTTTCAGTTTGAAAAATCTCTTCCCACACTGTTATTTTTAAAAAGTTTCTTTATAATTTTCTTATGATCTCTTTCAAAAATATATATTTCTGTTTTAATACATATAATGCTATGCTAGTAAGATGTTGGCTAATGGTAATGTAATTTTGGGACTGGTAGATTGAGTGACTAAACATGGATTCAGGAGATTAAACGTCACATTTTTGCTTAATCTGGCTTTAGGGTCCAATCCTGAACAGTGCACGCTGACTTATCGTCGGCATGCACTGTTGCAAACGTGCCATAAGGCATGTTTGTGGGCCCTAGCGCCAGGCAAGCACCAGTGGTAACCCAGTGCTGGCCAGCACTGGGCTACTGCCAGGTGGAAACCAAAGCTCCGCCACTTGGCATGGACCGCCAAGTAGTGGAGAGGTGAGTGGGGGGAGGTGTGGGGGGAGGCATGGGGAGGCGAGAGGCGGGTGGAGGGCACGGAAAGGTGGGGAGGAGGCATTCCAGGCGGAGGGAGCAGGGCGGGAGGGAGGCAGAGCCTCCGTATTGGGCTCACCTCTCGATTCACTGCTGACCTTTTGGTTGGCGGTGAATCGAGTAGCCCCATTGTGGTGCTGCTTGCTTTACCTGGGAGAAGGGGACTTTGTCCCAAGGAGCCGGCAGCGGCTGCCCAAAGCATGCAGGATGCTACGGCAGGCATTTTTGACACCACTGCAGCCCTGTGCCCTGAGCAGCTCGGGTTTGGGCTGTTAATCTGACCTGCCATACTGCTGCACCATCAGTCATACCAGTTGTTTCCTGCCTGTTTTTTGAAACCCTCCTCCCATTTTAGCAGTTTACAGGCATGTGATAAAACAAACAATATTTTTCAAATTCTAGAGGACTTATGCCACAGTAAGTTTTTTTTTTTTTTAAATCTGTCAGGTGCTACACAACTCTTCAGATTGGATCCAAAGAGCTGCTTGCTTGAGTGGAAGGCACTTCAGTTCATGAAAGGGGAGCACCCAGTTTTTGCTGCAAAGGTTACCCGCTCTCTTAGCATTCCTGAAGGCCCCCTGATGAGGGCTTCAGTGGAAAAGAGGCAGAAATAAAGCCCCATTACACAAGCAGAATTCTGTTGGTGGTTCTTAGGATGTAGCCCTTTTGTTGTTTTAAGAAGCTTATCATGAACATATGAATCTGTCTAATACCAAGCCCCTGGTGGGCTGATTCAACTTTGTGAGCTACAAAGTTGTTCAGGTCATCTATATATAGAAATACAGTACTAGGGAAACTGTTCACTTTTAAAGAGTAATTTCTGGCACCAGTAGGATGCAGGAGTAAGACATTCATTCGTTTTTTGAGTTAATAAAGAGAAATAGGTATTCTTAATTATTTATTTTATTTATACAGGTATTTATATACCGCCTTTCTTTGGTGGTCAGATTTCTCCTCAGACTTTAATCCAAGGCGGTTTTCATAGGCAGCCTGTTCTAAACCCCCGTAGGGATTTTTACAATTGAATTGTTCTAGTCTTTCATAGAACTCCTCCTTCCAGCTGGATTTCTTCCCGGTCTGGCCTCTCTCTGGCAACTCCTCTCTGCCACCAGCTGAGGGTCAGCTCATCAGTATATCAGCGTGTCCTCAGTTCTCGGGTACTTCCGGTTGTTTTGAACTGGCAGCCTCAGATCTTCAGGCATACAAGGTGGCAGCTCTACCAACTGAGCCAGACCTCCTGCCCTCCTTAAATTATTGTTAAGAATATTTATATATAACTTTTCAACAAAAAGTAGTTCTCAAAGCTGTTATAGCTAAACAAATAAATAAATGCTTCAGCAGCAAATACATTTGTAACAAATTGGTAACGAATATAAATAGTAGGAAGAAAAGGCAGAGATAAATATAATTTGCACGACCAGTTCAGAAATAAGAGTGAGCAAGGCTGCCTCACACATTTGCTGGGATAGAGGAAGAAACTGAGGAAACAAAATTGTAAATTTACAAGGTCCCCACTTGCTGTGTGATTCTAGTATGTCTCTTTGTTCTAAACAAATAGTTCATGTCTATATAAAAGAATTTAAAAAATTGCTTACCTGTGCAATTGATTTTCTTGCAGTTATCATTTGTATAGTCCTCCAAAGAAGAGACAGTAGCTGCTCAGAAAACTTCCTCTGTGAAGTTTCTCTTCAGAGCAGAGCTATCTTATGCATCTGATGAAGTGGTTACTAGTACATGAAAGCTGATGCTAAAACAAATGTGTTTATCTTTAAGCAGCTAGAAGACTTTTTGCTGTAACAGGCTACTGCAGCCAGGGCCTCTGAGAAGAATTTTTATCAGGGGTACAAAGTTTCTTTTGGGCCCCTTTCCAAAGGGGGAGGGGCGAAACAGAGTGGGGGAGGGTGGTGACAGGTGAGCAAAATGGGGACAGGGAAGGGCAAAACAGGGTGGAGGTTGCAGACAACTGGAAAAGTCTTTGGAGCCCAGGTCTACTAACCCATGTGGCATCAGCAGCTAGATACAGTAATACAGAAATCAAAAACACTCCTCTCTAAAATCTTTTAAATATAGAAAATCATGCAGAAAATTGACACCGTCATATTTAGGCGCTCACTAGAATGGAAGGTGTCTTGTGTGTACCAAAACTTGCTTCTGCAGCAGCTGTTGTCTTGCAGCTGTGTCCCTGAGTTCCAACATACTCCTTCACGGTAAGCAGATCCACAAGCCAAAGAGCTATTGTAACAGGCCAGTTTCCTCCCAGATTTGACACTGTGTTAAGCAGTATCATGTATGCATTCCTCAGCCCAGCATATATGGCTTGCCAGTAGTTGCAAGCTGCAAGCTCGTGGTAGTGTCCCCAGCATTCTGTGAGGGCAACAAGTCTGAATAGACAGGAAAATGTCTTTCCAAGGAAATTTCTGGGCCCCCTCCCTTGGCTCCTGGGCCCCCTTTTTGACCCTGGGCCTGGGTACAAATTACCCCCTTTTACCCGCCCTCTCCTAGGCCCTGACTGCAGCTGTCCTTTGGAAGATTTTTTTTCCTATTTTCTGTCATCTGTTTACACCCAGTTCTAATCATGTTTACTCAGATGTAGGACTATCACTCAGTTAAAAGAAATCTTAGCTGATTAATCATATGTTTTAGAGCGTAATCCAGAGTGTTTTTTGGGCCAGCACAAGTCCTCTGTGCTGGCCCCGGGTGTTGCAAATGTGCTGAAAGGCGTGTTTGTGCCACCGAGAGAGGAGGGAGGCTGGCCAACCTTCAAAGGCTGACCCCATGGGCTGATGCAACAGGTAGGGTCGCTCCAGTCAAGTCAGGCTAGCATAGGGGCTTGGGGAAGGCAGAAGGAGGGAGGGTGGGTGGTAGGTGGGCCTGTGGGTAGGCTGCAGCCAAGCAGGGGGTGGGTGGGACCAGGATCCATCCAGCACTTGTGCTGGAGCCTAATCCCAGTCCTGGGCAACCCAGGGCAAGTCTGGGCTCCTTGGGTCTGTGCCACCTCTGGAGGGGGTTCCAAGCAGCCCCATTGGGGTTGCTGCGGCATTATCAAGGGTAAGGGGGATGAATTCCCCTTTCCCCTGGCGAGGCACCTGCCTGCCCCAGGGCAGGTTAGGATTGGGCTGCCTGCCAATTAATTAATCAAATTCAGTACATTTGCATATGAATAAAAACAGTAGTTCTGAAATAAAAATAATTGTTTTTGGATGATTGCATGGCGGGCACAATCATGGACAGCCCCTTCCTGTGTGTAAGAGGAGGAGGAATGCCTCTTCTAATATGAGACTTTTGCCTTCTGTCAATTTTGCAAATATTAGTGTTAAATATAATATATATTTTAAAAACCAAATCTGATTAATGGGAACTCGTCTTCCAAATTTTTAAATAACTAATCTAACAGATTAAGCAGTTAAATGTTCCAGAAGTAAATTTCAGTCCCATGTCAGTGTGCTGAACATGGCAGCCTTAACCTTAAAACATAATGAAATGGAATTTATTGTTTCACAGTCATAATATGCTACTATCAATGATTCCCAAAGTGTGGGTTGGGACCCACCAATGGGTTACAACCCAATTTTTGGTGGGTCACAAAACTGACAAGCCAATAGCTGAAAAGGAAAATGTATTGAGCCCTATAGAAACAAAAATGGAGCAGCACATGCAGGTTTACTCAAGAGTAGGTGATTGTGCCTCAGCTCTTATAGAACGCCAGACAAAGGGCCACCAGGATGGTCCCAACGCCATGAACATGGAGCTCAAAAAAATGCTCCAAAAGGTAGTCTCCTCCACCATAGTAAAAAGGATAAAAACAGAGGTTTGAGCACCTGGTAAAGCGAAACTTTTAAAAAAGTCTTGTAAAGGTAGGTGGGTCCCAACAGAGTGTCATTTTAAAAAAGTGCGTCCCTCTGGTAAGAAGTTTGGGAACCACTTTGCTTCATATGTAATATGTAAAACAGAATTTAAATTTGTGGGTATATTATCAGGGCTTCTGAACGACACATAGAACCCATCATTACCAAATACTCAGTGGGCTTTTAGTGGTTCTAATGCAGCGGTTTCACATTCAACAGCCTTATCAGCCTTTGTGGGAGGCACTGTTTAGAAGATCCCATTTTGGGATTAATGTTTGAAGACAGATTTTCAATAAACTGTGTGTGATAATACTTTGAAATAATAGTCCTGTTTGTTTTTTTTCTTCTAACTGCTGGGGCCAATTATGTGTGAATGTTCCACATTTTTTTGCTGGTAATCAAATCACAGTCACGGGTGAGTCATACATCACAGCTGAGATTCCCACTATGGAACAAAATTCCTCTCCACTCAGACACTGTACAGAACTTTAGAAAGTATCTTTTATTGCATCCACTTGTGCAATTCATTTAAAACAAACAAACGAAAAAGCAGCCTGCATGGTTTTAAAGTATTTGGGCTTATCTGCATGTCTTAATTGGTCCCATAGTGTTTGAGGAGTACAGTGGGGCAAGGACTTGAGACTTCCCAATACTAAAGGAATCTTTGTTTATGCAACAAAAGATTCATTCATCAAAAAAAGTCTGCAAAACATTGAGAGGAGTGTTTGCTGTGTTAACCCTTTGAATTCATTTGTGCTTCTGAATCTACCATCTTGTATACAAGACTTCTGTTGTCCTTTGTATATTTGAGTTCATTTCACCAAGTGCTTCCTTGATGATAAAGAGATCATTTACTGGCTACCTGTGAGTTGTCTGGCCTCTTAGCTCTTATTTCTGCCTATTAAGCATTATTAAGCCACAGCAACCCCTCATCCTGCTTCAGTGGCTTTTCAATCTCCTGCTGCTCCATTCTGGAAGTTGAAGCAGCACGGCAGGGAGATCAAAAAGCCCCACCGTATCCAACACTTTCTCCTCCAGCTTATTCTCCTGCTGCCTGGCTTCAAACCTGGAAGTAATTGGCAGTGACGTCATCCATTGGTGGCTCCCTTAGCGATCAAAGTTGGACCACCCTGCTTTAGAGTATTTTTTGACTCTTTGATCAGTTCTTGTGTTGTGTTCCCCTGTGGGCTGGGGGATAAGAATAGGCCCTCAGTTTGGCTGTACTTGTAACAGTTTGGCTGTTGTACTTGGCTGTACAACAAGTACAGTTTGGCTGTACTTGTCCGACTAAACAGCCACCAGGTAGATGGGACTCCTTAGCCTGGGAAGGCAGCTCATCTGAGAGAAGGAAAACTCTGATCCCAAACCTCCACTGCCTTGTGGCTACATCCAGTTATGGAAAGGGCTTCGGGAGTCAACCTCAAGGCAAAATCTGGAGCCTGAATCCCTGAGGCAGTTCATGGCTGAACACAGTCACGTTCTGGCAACTCCTGCGACGCCACTGGAACCAACCATACTGGCTTCTGCCTTTCCATTGGACCATTTCAGCGACGTGGAGAGGGGGGTTTTGCTGCATGGGAAGCAGTCTATCCTCCATATCTACTTTACCCAGGCTTCGCGCACTGGAGAGGACACTCTGTTCCAGAACCACCATTCAGAGCGCAATACCATAGTCTTCCGAGACTGAAGGATGGCAACATCCTGGCCTCCTTTGTATTGGGGTTGATTCACAAAGAGTAGCTCATTGTCATTTGAGCATATGACAAAAGTCTTCCTGGATCAGTCTCTCCCCCCCCCCCCAAAATGTTATTTATAGAGTTGTAACTACAACAAATCCTCTGGAAAGCTAGATTTATTTTTGTTTTTCTCCTTCTTACCATTTAACACATTTTTTTTTGTGACTATTCAGAGGGAAGCTTTGTTGGAACTGGACTGGCTCCTGCTTTACTCAGAAATTCCTGATTTGTTCCAATATTAGACTTCAAGTGAATAGGCACCCACTTTTATGTGTGCATATGCCTTGAAAGAGTACACAGCGGGGGAAGAATGTGGAAATACTGTAATGTCTAGAAAACACTCTCTCTGCAAAGAAGTTTTGTTTATGCTAAACTTGGGGAACAAATAGACACACACACACACACACACACACACACACACACAGAGAGAGAGAGAGAGAGTGTATCAAAGGAAATGATTTGAGGTTGTGCGATAAAACTTGCCTTTTATTATGAGTTTTAACACTAAACCTATCTTGGTTGCTCTGGTTGATAACATAAGCTGGGAGAAAATTAGGGGGAGTATGAGTCTGATGATTCTTCTCAACATCTTTTTGATGTTTTGATACCACCAGCTGTTGTGTGTTTCTGGACTGCCTGCCTGGGTTGGGAACACCATCCTCTGGAATTCAGCATGCTGATGACACTCAACTGTATTTTTCATTTCATTGGATCCAGATACGGTGGTGGATGTCTCAAAGTGCTTCCTTGAGTCAGGAATGGGCTATATGAGGAATAATAGACTAGGACTAAATCCAGAGAAGACTGAGGTGCTGTTTGTGTGGGGGTTGATGAATCAGATTAGTGCATTCAACCTCTTTTGCATGGGTCTGGCACTCCCATTTAAGCAACTTGTTTGCATCTCTGGTACTCTTAACACCCATCCTTATCTGTAGGACCCCCCCCCCCCACCCACACACACAAAGTGACTCTTGTGGCACAAAATACCTTTCATCAGCTTTGGCTGCTGCATCATTCATAGCTCTCCTTGGAAAGAGATGACATCACCACAGTCACCCATGCTCTAGATTAGACAGCTTTTTTTCATAACAGCCTTTCCATTTTCTCAGATCTTCTCTAGAGGGCCTTTCCTTTCCTTCATCTGTTGTAAGCCAATTGGCAAAAGAGACTTTTCTGTAATGCATCTGGTGTGCTCTTCTACAGATCTCATTCTAGTTCGAACAATGATATCATTAACAACCCAATCCTATGCATCTCTACTCAGAACTAAGCTCAATGATAGTAAATGGGACTTACTGCCAGGTAAGTATGTTTAGGATTGCTGCCTTAGGGCCCAATCCTATTCAACTTTCCAATGCTAGTGCTGCAGCAATGCAACCTCAAAGAAAGGGAACAAACATTCCCATACCTGGAGGAGGCCTCTGTGATTGCTCCCTTACAGCAAGATGCAATGCATGCCCCATTGTGCCGGCTGCACCAGTGCTGGGAAGTTGGATTGGATTTGGTCCTCAGACTCTAAGGCCCAAATCCTAACCAGATTTCCAGCTCTGACATAGCTGTGCCAATGGGGCATGTGCTGTATCCTGCAGTTGAGGAAGCAGTCATATAAGTGTCCTCACGGTAAGGGAATGTTTGTTCCCTTACTGCATTGCCTTTAGGTCAATGCTAGAATGCTGGTTAGGATTGCACCCTAAGGCGATTTTCTTAAGTCTTTGGATCCAGTCTTTGAGTATTTTACTGGTTCGATCGCTGTCATTTTGGTTGCTTAGTCTTGCTGTTTTCTCCAATATTAACATTTTTTTACTGGATGATTATATTGAATTTATTTATTAGTTTTTAAGTGTTGTAAGTTATTTTTTGACACTTAACTGGAATAGTAAATAGATAGTAATAGTAAATATAAGAATTTACACCCATGACTTCTGAAGACACATGGAAAACAGACCTAAATTGTCAGATATTGGACTGGTTTACATATACATCACTTACTTCCCAATCTTATTCCCTCTTATGTTATAGCATTCTTCCACACCAACAGAACTCATTTTGCAGGCTTTGGTGTGTGTGTGTGATTGGATAGCCTATAGGAGGTAAGTAAAAATAGTTTTACTTATCCCTGGTAGGCTGCCACATCTCCTATCTCTCACATCTCTGTATCTCTTCAGACATACACCAGCCATTTTGTCAGTGTGTGTCCAAGGAGAGAAAAGGGGCAGAGAGGTTCCAAAAGAGAGGATATCTGGCACACACCAGTGCTGCTGAGATCTACCTCCCCTCTCCCAGACCCTGATCCTCCCTGAAACTCCCCCTCCTTGCCCACAGCACACCCCCATTGCCAACTTACTGGCACCAATGGAGGTCTCTAGAACAAATTCTGTGCACTCCGGAGGCCTCCATTTGCAGCAACAGCCTGGAAATGGCTATGGTGGCTTGGCTTTCACGTTGTCATAAATGACCTTGCTCTGCCGGAATGCTGGTTCTGATAGCACAAGGCCCCACTTGGTTACCCAGTGATTGATAACTTAGGGCTCAGTCCAATCCAACTTTTCAGCACTGTTTTAGTCATGCCAATGGGATGTGCACTCATCTTGCAGTGGGAGGGAGACAGTTATGGAGGCCTCCTCAAGGTAAGGGAGTGTTTGTTCCCTTACCTTGGGGCTCCATTGTAGCTGCATCAGTGCTGGAAAGTTGAATAGTATTGGGCCCTTACAGGTGAATATGTGATATGATGTGAATGAGATGGAGGACAATATGGGGCACAGCACCTAGTGATTATCAGTTGACACTCTACACTCTACCAGGGATGTGCAGTGAGGTCCAGGCCTGGGGAGTCAATACACACACACTCTCCCCCTTCCCTTAAGCTCAGTCTCTGAAACCCATACTCTCTCTTCCCCCTCCAGAAATAAATATAATTAATTAAGTTCAGACTCTTGAACCCAGACCCCCAGGAAATACATTTTAAAAAAACAACTCACCTCTTCTTCTCTAACTTGGATCTAAGGAGAGCTCAGTGCAGACCCCCTGAAGCAACTGAAAAGCTGCCTCTTCTGGTGCTATACAGTGTGGTCATCTGTCCAGACTCCCTGCTTTTTTCATGACTTTTTTTTTTAACAGAAAAGAAACTACCTGCTGCCTGAGCTTGCTGATGCAGGCGTCCTGCTATTTTTTTGATTGGAAGACAGCTGCCCTGCTATTTTTTTTTTAAATTGGAAGACACCTATGATTACTGATAACCTGCTGGAGGCAACTCTTCCTCTTGCCTCCCCAGCAATTGATGACACAAGTGCTATCTTTTTTATTATTAGGTAAATTGAAGTAACTCTCCCTGGTGGCTTTAATTGCACTGGCATTCCTGCCTGTTTTGTCCTCTGCACACCACCATAGTGATTGAGATGATTGGCAGCTCTCCTTGTTCTCTTTGTGTTTGTGCTGCTTTAAGTGGACTGAGCTGGAGCAGAGAAGAGCAGCTTCGGAAAGGCAAAAGGTACTTTTAAAAAAAGGTATTGGGTCATTTACTTTTTTTTTTTTTTTAACTTGCTGGGTTTGGTGAGACTATGCCACCCCTGCCTCCCCTGACTACATGTTACTGCTCCCTACTTCACTCTTTTTACTGTGTAAGTTGGAATTAGACTGAGGAAAGGTCGTTTTACTACCACCAACCAAAGCTAGAAAGCCCAAACAGAAGGAGGTTGCCTTGGGAAAACCACCCGCCCAGTTTACTGGGAGCTTTTCTGGTTTCTGACTAGTTAGCTAGTCAAATCCAGGAAAGCCCCCAACCAGTAGCAGAATGTGGGTGGTGTGGTAGATGGAAAAACCTATTGCCTCCTGAGTGAACGGAGACCAGGCAAATAAACTAAAAAAGTAAAATAGATTTATTAAATTAAAGGATAGAAATGAGGCATGGATCAACTAACAAAAGAAGACAAAAAAGGGCAGTGGCATAGCATGGCAAGCATGCTAAAAGGCAAGTGGAAAATGAAACAAAAACCCTAATCATCTTCTCTGGGTCCTTTTGCTACCTTACTTATTTATGGTGTCCAGGGTCCTGATCCTGGCACTCACACTTGCAGCAAGGTAAATACGTGAAGGAGCAGATGCTTCTGATGTTGGACCTGGGGAAATGTACAGAGTGTGGGTTCCCCCCTTTTTATGGCATGTAGGTGTTAAACCTTGCTTTGCCCTGCTTTATCTCTTGGATTGGTTATTGGGGGAAGGGGAGGTCAACAGGGTTCTTGAATTTCCCTGGAAACCAGATAGGCTTCACTGCTCAATGAACTGGTTACTTGACGAAGATCATGCTGCTTGACGATAAACAACAACAAGGATATAGGCTACTACATCTAAGGTTGCAATCCTAACCACACTTTCCTGAGAGTAAGCCCCATTGAATAAAATAGGACTTACTTCTGAGTAGACCTGGTTAGGATTGTGCCCTAAATGACTTTGCAGCCTCTTCATGATGCTAAGGCATCACAAAAGCCTGTAAAAGGTTCAGAAAAAGGTGGGTAAAAATAAGGGAAAAGCAAAGATTTTCACCACAGTGTGTTTTATGTGTGGTGATGTGAAAATTCTGTTAGTGATAGTTGATCTGTGATGGTTCATATATAGATAGAAGTTACTTCTATCTTCTGCCTTTCCATTGGACCATTTCAGTGACATGGAGGGGGGGATTTGCTGCATGGGTAGCATTCTATCCTCCATATCTACTTTACCCAGGCTTCACGCACTGGAGAGGACACTCTGTTTCAGAACCACCATTCAGAGCGCGATACCATAGTCTTCCAAGACTGAAGGATGCCAGCACACAGAAGTTACTGCTTCAACATGTGCAGTCCTTATGCAGTGAACATGCATGGTGTGAATGGACCTTTTAGCAAATAAAAAGGGAAGTTGTACGGGAGAAGAGTAATACTACAGAAAAGTAATACTACAGTGTCGTAAGAAGAAACAAACAAATGTAACGGGCAGATTCATTGTTAACATATATGTACAATATAATATGAAAATAGTGAATCTTATAGAAAAGATGAAGAAGAGAGGAAAAGGAAAGCACCTCTAATCCTATCACTGCTGCACTTCTCTGGATGTTTTTGCAATCCACACTCAAGATTCTTCCTAACAGGATATCATTATACTGTCACCCAGTTAAAGAAATCTCAAAGCCCAACCTTATCTATACTTACCTGGGAGTAAGCCCTCTTGACTGTAATGGACTTCTGAGTAGCCGTGCATAGGATTGGGCTGTCAGTCAATTTACTTCATCACACTTCATCAAGTAAGTTGTAATCAATTAATTGACTAACAGATTGGTCAATCAATTAATTGATTAAGTGTGCATACATTTTGCAAATGGCTAAGACAATTTGGAAGAATGAAACATGCATTATTTACCTTTAGATTGTTCATATGAATGTTGCAACAGTAATTCTCTTACTGCTTTTACCCAGAACAAAAGTGAAAAACTCATGTGAAATCAGATATTGTTGTTGGCATCCTTCAGTCTCGGAAGACTATGGTGTCACGCTCTGAATGGTGGTTCTGGAACAGAGTGTCCTCTCCAGTGCACGAAGCCTGGGTAAAGTAGGTATGGAGGATAGGCTGTTACCCATGCAGCAAATCCCCCCTCTCCACGTCGCTGAAATGGTCCAATGGAAAGGCAGAAGCCAATACGGTTGGTTCCAGCGGCGTTGCAGGAGTTGCCAGAACATGACTGTGTTCAGCCATGAACTGCCTCAGGGACTCCGGCTCCGGATTTTGCCTCGAGGTTGACTCCTGAAGCCTTTTCCATAACTGGATGTAGCCACAAGGCAGTGGAGGTTTGGGATCAGAGTTCTCCTTCTCTCAGATGAGCTGCCTTCCCAGGCTGACGAGTCCCATCTACCCAATGGCTGTTTAGTCGCCTCTTACAACAAGTACAGCCAAACTGAGGGCCTATTCTTATCCCCAGCCCCCAGGGGATTGTGAAATCAGAATTTCACCATGAATGTAGTGTATATTTGGATACGAGGTCGTGTGGGTTTTTTTGTCCATGAGTTTTTTCCCCCCACAGAATAAACCTAGTACATTTTTCACTTCTTAATCATTGAGTTTGGACTCCTCTATGTGGGTTTTGAACAACATCCATGATTTTTGAGTCCTTGGAAGAGGTCAGATGGCATCCTAAACTATCTCACAGGAAAGCCTTCCTTGTCCAGGGATCATCCTCCCCTTGCTTTAAGCTTTAAAGCAGCCAATTACTCCTGGCAAGTAGGAGAGAAGGAGGTGAAAATGGTTTATGACTTTTTTTTTTTTTTTTGCTCTGTGGATCTGATAGGAATCTTAGGGGGAGGGAGAGAGAAGCTCCGTTCCCTTTGGGACAGCTAAGCTTGAGCTCAGCTCCCTGTCATCAGTGTTTCTATGTTGTGGGTGCTGCCTCTTTGCCTCTCTTTGGCTATGCTGCCATCCTATATACACTTTCCTAACAGTAAGCCCCATTGAACATAATGGGACATTTCTAAGTAGGCATGCATAGGATTGTTTCAGGTGGAAAGGTGCCTCTCCCCTGCCTAGGAACAAAAAGTGCGCCTTTCTTGCTCTGTGAATCTGGTTGGAATCGCTAAGGGGAAACAGTGAGAGGAGGGGTAGGGAATCCCCTTTCCTTTGGTACAGCTAAGAGCAAATGAGAAGAGGAGTCCTCCAGCAGCAGCAGTCCTCCACCCTTTGAACTGAGCAGCGCTTTGGAGGGACCGAGAACAAACACCCAACCTGCTGCTGATGGAGTATCTCTTGTCAGAGCTTTGAGACTCCCATGGCACTTTTTCCCCCTCAGGCAAAGAGAGGTGCCTCTCCCTGCAATTCATTCAAGGACACAATCCTATGCCTGCCTACTTAGAAGCCCCATTGTGTCCCACAGGCAGAGCATATATAAGAATGAGGCAGATGCGGACAGCTAATCAATATGTCCCTCCAGAGCCTCTCTTTATATTTCTGCTCCATAAAAAATATCTTTGAAACTGAATCTCATTTTCTGCTTTTCTGAGTGCGAGTGTGGAGGGGTGTGTGCCTGCTTGGGTGACCATCCTCGTATGTCTGCCTTGGAGCACAAACCTATGCCTGCTTGCTTGGAAGCAAGCCCAAGCAGTAGCCAACGGCTTGCTCCTGTGCATGCGGGTCAGCTCTCTTCATTCAGGGTGTGGTGGGAACCAGAAATCATGTTGCAATCCTGAGTATGCTTACAAGCATACAAGTCTCAAGTAATCTTGAGAGACGTGCATGGCTGCAAGTATGCAATCAGCTGTTGGCTTGTGACTTAGTGCTAATATTAACCCAGGTTCACCTAGCAGGAATCATCTGTAATTTAAAGGATTACCTTCTCCCACATGAACCCGTCTGCTGATAAATATACTCTTCAAGGCCCTTCTCCAGGTGTCCCTCCCTTTGAAGTTAGATGTGTGGCTATTGGAGAGAAGGTTTTTTCCCAGGCTGATGCGTAAAGTGTGGAACACTCTCCCTAGTTGTACAGTATTCACTTGATGCTATCTTTATTTACTTTTAGATGTGGGGCAAAGTCTGTTTCCTATGCTTTTGAGGTCCAAATTCTAACCAACTTTCCAGCACTGGCATAGCAGTGCCAATGAGGCATGTGCTGCATCCTGCAGTT
The DNA here is from genome assembly GCF_035046505.1 of Tiliqua scincoides. Taxonomy (NCBI): domain Eukaryota; kingdom Metazoa; phylum Chordata; class Lepidosauria; order Squamata; family Scincidae; genus Tiliqua; species Tiliqua scincoides. The sequence goes on from NC_089826.1 coordinate 26,167,214, forward strand.
GGGTGTCACTCACGGAAGCCTCCTCAAAGTAAGGGAATGTTTGTTCCCTTACCTCAGAGCTGCATTGCCCTTTTGTCGGTGCTGGAAAGTGGGTTAGGTTTGTGCCCTAATGGTATTTGAGACCGTTTTAATGCTTTTGTATCAGCTGGTTGTGCTACTTACATTTTGTGACTTTATTGCTAGGTGATTTTGTATGTGAATTGGATTTTCTTGTTTTTACTTTTGTTTTAAACTGCTTTCAGCCTGCTTGCAGCAAAAGGCATGATACACATTCTGTGAATAAATTTACTTGTATCTTCTGTACTACAAGTGAGCTTTGCTGTGGAGGATGCTAAAACATTAAATAGATAAATGTGGGGAAGTTAATTGTGGGGAATAGATAAATGTGGGGAAGTTAATAAATGTGGGGAAGATAATTGGTAAACTTACCAATTTGAGTAAGTCAGCTGATTTATGTGGAACTGCATAATAGACAGACAGCCCAATCCTGAGCTGCCCAGGGCTTCCAGCTTTGGCAGCACAGAAAACGGGCGCTGCTGCATCCTGTGTGTCTCAGGCTGCCTCAGGCGGCACCTCGGGAGACAGGGACTTTTGGTAAGGGAAGCAGTCCCGCAATGGGGTTTCTCACTTTACCGCCGACCTTTTGGTAAAGGAGTTCATGTAGGGCACCAAGCCCTACACAAATGGACAGGATCCAATGGAATGGAGCTCCAAGGGACCCGCCTCCCTGCTCCCTCCCCCCCGGCACGGTGTCCTCCCGCCCTTTCCTCCCTCCCCCTTTCCTCCCTCCCCGTCACACCTCCTCCCCACCCTCTCTCTGCCCTCCACCTGCCTCCCCCCACCCCCCACCCCAACCCTGCTTACCATGCCACGGCTCAGCAGTCCGCGAGACCGCAGAACAGCGGAAGGCAGGTACCCGCCCGGCGCTAGCCCAGCGCCGGCCAGCACTGGATGAGCACAGGCACTGACCCAGCAGTAAGCCCTGCAAACGTGGAAAGCTGGAGCGCCCAGCTCAGGATTGGGCTCTAAGCCTGCAATCCTAACCCCACTTTCCTGAGAGTAAGCCCCAGTGAACAAAATAGGACTTACTTCTGAGTAGAGCTGGTTAGGATTGTGCCCTTACTTTGCACGTTGTTAACAAAGTACGCACTAGGAGGGTTAACATGGAGGTGGCTTACATGTTTAAAATCATAAATAAAAAAAATACCCACTTGCAGAATCTTCTTTGATATTTATAATAGCATTTACTGAGCAATTAAACTTGTTTTAAAAAATATAATGATAATATTGCATGTGTGTTAATTTTTTGCCAAAAGATATTGGATAATTAGCAGTATAGGTAGGGATATAGCAGTACAATATTCAGATGAGTAGGTCATGCCTCATTTGAATTATTGTTTGCTTCATGAGCAACAAATGCAGGAATAGATGGAATAGATGAAATAGATGGCTTTGAAGTCATGCTCAGAGGAGAAATCATCCAGGCAGTCCTACATTTATGAAACTGTATGTGTCTTAAAAGTGTTTGAAGTATTTCAACGTATGTGCAATATCAGCATGTATCGGCACATAATGTTATGTTACCTTGAACTTCTTCAGACTTTTTGAGTGATGTCATACAGGTTTCTTAGCTAAGGAAACTGCCTGAGGTGGAACACTCTGGATATTATATCTATTCATCCATGTAGGTTATCTCATTGTTTACACTTCTCTGAAGAGATGACTCAGGCAGGGAAAAAATTGCACTTAGCTACCAGCCTGTGGAACCATTGCATCTGCTCTTAAGTGCTTTTTAATCACATTTACCTGGAATTTGCTACAGTGCGTGCTCTGCAGGGAGGCAAATTGTGTGTTGATTCAGGTTTCACAAGCCCTACCTACTTGACTCTACCAAGATACATTATGCTCCCAAATTCTAATTGTTTTACTAAGACAGTAGAAATTCAGTAGAAAGTTTTCCTTTGATTAAAAAAAAATTCAAACACAACAATTTGATAAAACATGTATTAAGACCAACCAAATAAATGCAAAATTGTATGCAGAATCTCTTGTTTTTAGCTCTTGCAGATGAAATACTTACCTTGGATATGCTTTTATATTAGCAGTAATCATTTGAACATTTGTTTCACAATTCCCTCCATTCCTGAAATTGTTATTCTATTTCTCTTTATTTCCTTTTAAACATCTGATGTGCAATCAGCCTGGATCTGTCACATAAGAAAGGCAGTGTGATGTAGGATGGGCTGGGGAGACCTGGGTACAGATCCTCACTCAGCCATCAAGTTTACTGCTTGTCTAATTTTCCACTAAGCCAAACTTACTTCGAAGGGCGGAACTGAAGATATAATGGGGAAGGGGTCTTCCCATGTATGCCTTGAGCTCCTTGGAGGAAGATAGAAAATGTAGGCCCAAATCCTAACCCACTTTCCAGCACTGGCATAGCTTTGCCAATGTGTGCTGCATCCCGCAGTTGGGGGGCACTCATGATGGACTCCTCAAAATAAGAGAGTGCTTGTTTCCTTACCGAGGAGCTGCATTGCCCTTATGTCAGTGCTGGAAAGTGGGTTAGGATTGCACCCATAGTAAAGAAAAATAAATTGCTCTGTTGCACTGTGTAGCAGGTAATGCATATAACAGGGCCAAGGAAATAATACTGAACTGTGAAAATATGGGTGTTAATATGGGCAGGAGGTCTGGTCTAGAGGATAGAGCCTCCATTTACCTGAAGATAACATCCACAAGGTCGCCAGTTCGAGGCCACCGGCACCGTGCAACCTTGAAGCAGCTGACAAGCTGAAGCCAAGCTATTCCATCTGCTCTGAGCATGGGAGGATGGAGGCCAGAATGTGAAACCAGATCAGATAGAAACACCTGAATGTTGTGGTTCTTGAAAGAAAGAACCTTCTTTCATTTTTAAAAATCCCTATGGGGATTTAAATAAGCCTGCCTATGTAAACCGCCTTGAATAAAGTCTTGAATAAAGACCAAGAAAGGCAGTATATAAATACCTGTATTATTATTATTAATTTAAGAAAATAAAAACTCCAGTCCTTATATTAAATTTCTTCTCTGGGCTTATCCAGAAGTATTGTGTTTATTTACAGCAGGGGTTTTCAAACTTTTTAGCAATGGGACCCACTTGTTAGAATGACAGTCTGTCGGAACATACTGGAAATTAGGTCATTAACCTGGAAGTTATGTCATGGCCAGAAGTGACATCATCAAATAGGAAAATTTTTAATACCCCCATATGACTAAATCAAATCAAATTTAATTAATTAAGGATGCAACTGAAATGTGCCCTTGGGCCGACACAAGTCCCTTGCGCTGGCCCAGCAGGGTTGCAAACATGCCAGTAAGCCGGGTTGGCGCTCCAGGTAGTGCTGACCTGTGGAGGCTGACAGAAGCCTCTGCGTCGACCTCCTCGACGCAAGACAAAAAGGTAGGTGGGGAGGAGGCGGAAGGGAGGCGTTCCTGGGCAGAGGGAGGGCAAGTGGTTGTCGGCCCCAGGGGTGAGTGGGTGGGGAGCAGGAGGCAGGGCTGGGATCTGCAGTTATGTGGGATCCCAACCCCCATTCCCAGGGAGAACAAAGCAGCTTCAAGCCACTCTGTTCTTCTCTGATTTGTGCTACCTCAAGAGGTGGCGCAAGTCCAAGGAGACCCATAGGGTCTAGCGGCCCTTACCCAGGGGTAAGGGAAAATGTTTCCCCTTGCCTCTGGCTGAGCCGCTTCTGGCCCCTATCCTGCGCTGGATACAGCGCAAGCTTCTTGGCTTACCTGTTCCAGCTCAGGATAGGATTGTGCCTTAAGTCAATTAAAAGTTTACAATAAGTGTAAGTTTAAAAAATTATTTAAAATGAAAAACTCTCTTAACTCGCACAAGCAGTTGCTAATCTATTTTTTAAAAAGTTCCCCAAACATCCCAAAGGCTGCAATTCTTTCCACACATGTCTGGGAATGAGCCCCATTGACTATCTTTGTTAAAAGCAAATATATAGTAGTCTATTAAAAGTACAGATCTGTCACGTTTCCCCAAATGCAATAACATACAATGGTAGCATCAAGTCTAATATATTAAAAAATAAAATACACCCTGAAATGAATGGGGACCACCTGAAATTGACTTACGACCCACTTAGTGGGTCATAACACCTAGTTTGAGAAACACAGACTTACAAAATGTTATATATATGCCATGTTTAGCACTGCATCCAAACCATTACCTAATTTGGATTCTGAAGCTGTAGAAAATTTTTGACCGTTTACTTACATATGCCATCAGGAGCTAAACAGAAAAGCAGTAGCAGCATGGTTACAATATCTACCTCTTAGAGGAGCCACCAGAGGGCATCTAGTTCTGCATATGTGACAACATTATTCAGGTTAATTATCAGGATAGAGGACAAGTTGTGGTTTACATTTAATTTAAATTCGTCCAGAACCAAAAGAAACATGGAAGTAGAAGGCCAGAAATATCTATGTGTATGTGAAGGAAAGGGTGAAGATTGAGAGACACAGAACACAAAATGATAAAATTGTACTTCTAAAATGTGCCAATTTTGTAAGGAATTTCAAAATATTATCAAATGACTTGGGGTTTTGAATGGTAATAATATTATGAAGATGTGTGTGTTGGGTTTATTTTTTAAAAACAACTTAGGCACATAGTTATTTAGAATACTTTATTATTATTGAAAATATTTAAGTTCTCAAAGCAATTTACATAGAGAAGAAACAATAGTAATGTAAAAAATAGTTTTGTCAGTGACAGTTTAATGTAGTTCTGGTGAATTGCTAAAAAAATCCTAAAGTTTCTCTTGTCTGTTCAACCTCCGCAATTATTCTTTAACCCTGCAATGAATGAGATCCTTTCATCTTAACTGGCAAGCTCATGTGTATGTAACATGGCCTCAGCTTACCTTACACAACAATTTTATGCATGTCTACTAAATTAAATTCAATGGGACTTACTTCCAGGAAAGTAGGTATAGCAGTGGTTCCCAAAGTCCTACTTGGACTTTGGGAATGAACTAAGACTTGGTGTGGGTGGGACATGAGTGGGGGAGGGGTTGCCCCAATGGCACCAAAGCAGTGGCAGCGCAGCAGAGACTCAGGGTCTTTTTTACAAACCTGGGGGGTCTTGCTGGCTTCCAGGAGGGGCCAGGAGGCTCGCAGCCCCCTCTGTGAGCCGCTCCAAGGGCTCTAATTGGAGCCCTGTGGAACTGTAGGGAGGCTCACAGAAGGGGCTGTGAACCTCCCAGTCCTTCTGGAAGCCAACGTGAACCCCCAGGTTGGTAAAAAAGACCCTTGGTCCCCAAGGCACTGTGATTGCTGTGGTGCCATCAGGGCACACATTCCTGGGCCACTCCCCTTAAGGGGGATTGCCCTATTTCTAGTTCACAACTGCTGCATAGGATTGAAGCCATATGGCCCAATCATATCCAGGCCTTGTGCTGATGGAACTTGGATCTGTGGGGGTGGGATCTGAATTGGGCTCTTAGGGAACAGAAATCCTTCCCAGAAATAGTACCTGAGGGATGAGTGTAACATATACTCATCTTTTGAAGCTACTTGTGCCACTGTTCAGAATGGGGAGTGTTGCTGCCTAAACTAAAAGTGCTGTACAGCAGCAGCATCTCACTTGCTACTCGACTCCTTATGTGTAGGAAATGGAAGGATACTTTTCATTTCTTACTTGGAAAGATGCCAAACAGATGAGCACATGCCATTTTGTATGCTCAATCTGTTTTATTGCACTTCTATACTAGTGAAGTATCTTAGGCAGAAGCAGATGAGAAAGTTGCTGCTGGAGCCAGATGTAACTTGTGGATAGTCAGTTCACCATTCCTGCTTTTGGCATTTGATTCATCCCGTGTAAACCTTTGTAAGGCGAATCTAATACTATATTATGATGTACCCTACAAGCTTACAGAGTGACCTGGGCATCAATTATTGTTGAAATCTTTTTTAGTTAATTCATTACAACTTAAACACTACTTCAGGCCATAGAAGATAAATGTATGGTTATAAATCCAGATTCTATTAAATGTTTCGCTAGTATGTTTTAACATATGCTTATCAGAAATTCTGTATTCCTCTACTTTATACATACTGTAAATACTGTATTCCTATCCTTCAAATTGTATACCCTGTGGCTCTTTCTGTTCTGTTCTGTCTCACAGTATTTCCAGTTGTTTTCTATATTTGCTCTTTTCATTGCATTTTTATGGTTAGCAACATGAAGCTCAAAGTGAATCTCGCTATGCTAATCTATTTGCACAATTACAATCGGAGAGACTGTTTTGCATGCACAGAGTTATACAGCTGTACTTCTTCAGCTGTCCTGGCTGTATCCCCTTTATTGACCAACCAGTGGCATGGTCCTGTAAGAAGGATTGTACTTGCAAGATTTTATCTTTCATGCTTAATTTTGTGAGCATTTGTATATAAACTGGCTGCAGTACACACTTGTGAACCCATTCAGGGTGAATTCATCCACTCAAGTGAGCTTGCTCTTCCAACCCAGTACTGTGTGTTCTCCTTGCCTGCTTTATTTCAGTTCTTTGAACAATCACAATCCAACATTGTGTGTGTGGAAAAAGAAAAACCCCTCAAGATTTATTGTGTGGCTGCTGGAGTTTCTGTTTCCAAAGAAAAAGAGCTTTCTTTGAGCTGCATTCAGCAAACTCCCTTTCTCACCGGAATTCTGCCAGAAGATGGCATTGCTGTGTGCTGATCCTCCATCTCCATTGCAACAAGTCATTAAGAGAGAGTGGAAAGGCTGCACTTTGAAAGTCCATTAGCGTGAGTCAGGCTAACAGGAAATGAATTTCCCTTCATATCTCTCATCAAGGACAATCCCATTAAAGGCTCCAAGACTTGCAAGACGCAGAATGTTTGTTTGTTTTTAATTTTTGGAATATGAATAAAAAGCTCATATTACAAGACATAGTGGAGTCCTTTAAGAAGCTGAATTCTTTTAAAAACGAAAAGTATGGACAATGAACACAAGTGGCAGATACTGAAATACTTACTGTAAAACCTCAAGACCTGTTTCCTCTCTCCCTTCTGTTCCCTCCCGCCCACCCCCAAATTAAAGAAAATATTGTATGAGATCATAGAGATTTTAGATAAAGTCTTAAAGGATGTAGCTATATGTGAGCTCTGGGAAAATGTGAAATTCAGAAAAGTGGAAACCTTAAATAAAATCTGTGTTTAAGTGTGACAATTCGGACTCTGTGATCCTAAGAAATGTTAAACAAAATCGGAATCCTAGAACAAAAGACTGTATAAAATTACATTCCTGTCTCTTATCAGGGTCTGGTGAACGGGGCCATTTTTGTACTCATTGCTGTTGCTGTTGTGAGTGTGCTCTGGAAATTTTGGTGAGTGTAATAAAGCAGAAGAGGTTGTAGATTGAGAGCCCAGTCCTGGGCTTGGCGTGCCAGCTCAGCGCTGGTGCACACTGTCGCAAGCGTGCCATAAGACACATTTGCGAGGCTTACTGCAGGGTGAGCGCTGGGCAGGTGCCTGAGCTCCGCTGCTCGGTGGTTGCAGGGACCGCTGAGCAGTGGTAAGGTAAGCGGAGGTGGGGGGAGGCGGGGAGAGGGCAGGGAGATGGTGGGGAGGAAGTGTGGCGTGGAGGTGGGAGGCAGGGAGAGGGCAGGGGAAGACATGCTGGGGGAGGGAGCGGGGAAAGAGGGACGCAGGACTGCTCCACCGAATCCTGAGCATTTGTGTGGGGCTCACCGCCCAACACAAATGCTTTTACCTCACACCAACCTTTTGGTGGGCGGTGAATCGAGTAGCCTCATCGTGGGGCTACTTTCCTTACCCAGGAGAAGGGGATGAAAGTCCCCTTCTCCCAAGGTGCCACCCACAGCTGCCCAGGTGTGCAGGATGCGATGGTGCCATTTTCGGTGCTGCGGGAGTTCAGGATTGGGCTCTGAGGCTGCAACCCTACACATTTGTATGGGAGTAGGTCCCATTGGATTCACTTCTGAGTAGACAGGTATAGGGTTGTGCTGTAATTTGGGGTTATCTCATGCCTAACTGTGTTGCTTAGTGATTAGCATAACTGTATACAGTAGCCAAAGGATCTCCTCTATGGAGAACTCGTGCAAGGAAAGCGCCCTACAGGTAGACCACAGCTGCGATACAAGGACATCTGCAAGAGGGATCTGAAGGCCTTAGGAGTGGACCTCAACAGGTGGGAAACCCTGGCCTCTGAGCGGCCCGCTTGGAGGCAGGCTGTGCAGCATGGCCTTTCCTAGTTTGAAGAGACACTTGGCCAACAATCTGAGGCTAAGAGGCAAAGAAGGAAGGTCCATAGCCAGGGAGACAGACCAGGGACAGACTGCACTTGCTCCCAGTGTGGAAGGGATTGTCACTCCCGAATCGGCCTTTTCAGCCACACTAGACGCTGTTCCAGAACCACCATTCAAAGCGCGATACCATAGTCTTTCGAGACTGAAGGTTGCCAACACACAACTATGGGGAGGGCAGTGCGGTAAGTACTGCAGGAGCCCCATGTTGTGTAAATGGTCCCTCCCACTTGCCATCAGAGCCGTTCTGGGCAGTGTTGGCAATGTGCAGGTTCTGTGTGTTGCCATTGCCGCCTGAATGGCTCAGATGGCGAGTGGGAGTGCTGATTATATGGTGCATTGCAGTGCCTGCAGAACTATCATGCCACACCCACTGACTGAGTAGTTTAGTGATGAAGTAAATCTTAGTCATGTCTTAGAAAAATCAATGATTATTTTAATTAAGGGTGCAATCCAAACTGTGCCTTGGGTTGGCACACATTTGCACCTTTTCAAGAGTTGGTTGGGTTGGTTCATTGGCGCATACCGGTGTTGGTTGGGTTGGCTCAGGGGCGCGCACCGGCCCGCGGAGGCTGAATCCAGCCTCTGTGCTGACTTGACAGTGGTGGCTTGTGTCAGCTGAGCTTGGCCGATGCAAGGGTCTGGGGAGGGCGGGGAGGGAGGTGTTCTGGGGCAGGGGAGGGTGGGCGAAGGGTGGTCCCGGGGGTGGACAGGGAGAGGGAGGGAGATGGGACCCAGCAGATAAGCTGGATCCTAGCCCCTGTTCCTGAGTGGTGCAGAGTGGCTACAAGCAGTTCTGCTTTCCTCAGACTTATGCCACCTCCTGAGATGGCGCAAGTCCGAGGATACACATTCAGGCTGTGGTGGCTTATCTAGAGTTAAGGGGAAGAGTAAGGGGAGATGGGGAAGAGTGCAGGCCTCTTGACCTGCCTGTTCCAGCGCAAGATAGGATTGTGCTACACCAAGCTTAAGATGATGTTCAAAATTATAACATAAAGCAGCCATTTTCAACCTTTTTCAGCTGACGACATGCTGTCAAGGCACTAAAATTGTCAAAGCACACTCCCAGTTTTTTACTTACATTAAATTAATACATTACAATTAATTTTTAATTAATATAATTAATACAGTTAAATCATTACATGTCAAAGGGCACAATCCTAACCAGGTCTACTCAGAAGTAAGTCCTATTTTGTTCAATGGGGCTTACTCTCAGGAAATTGTGGTTAGGATTGCAGCCAAAGACTAGGGGGGGGGCATTGGAGGGGAATGTGCCTATGGGTCTTACTTCTGAGTAGACATGCCTAGGATTGGGCTTTGGGTTGCACTCTTTTTTCTCGAATACATGAGCAGGCAATTGGCACTTCTCTCTCCTTCTCTCCCCCACTCCACCACCTCCCACAGGCGCATTCCTCCCTCCTCTCATAATTGCAGTTAACACCTCTCCTACTGTCCCTCCCTTCACTCATCCCCACCTTCCCAAGGTCCAGAATCACTTGCCTCACATTCTCTCCCCCCACTGACAATTGCCTGCTCCTGTATTTCAGGAAAAGTGTTACCAAAAGCCCAATCCCAAGCATGTCTACTCAGAAGTAAGCCCCATTATAGTCAATGGGGCTTACTCCCAGGAAAGTGTGAATAGGATTGTGGCCCAATGCCCCTCCTCTGAAAGGCAAAGGCAAGGCAGGGAGGGTCGCTTTGGGGAGCTGCAGGCAACTGTGGCAAGGAGAAGGGACTTTGGTGGACTCTCAACCAGCCCATTCTTAGGCTGGTGGGCTCAGCAGATTCTCTGGCTTCCTACCTGCTTGCCTGCCCCCAGCTCCCTGGTTCTCACTCACTCTGCCTAGACCTCCTCCAGGCTCCTTTGGCTGCCCAATCAGCACGTGGGACAGGCAACAACGGACTTCATACCCAATCCTAGGCGTGTCTACTCAGAAGTAAGCACCATAATAGTCAATGGGACTTACTTCCAGGTAAATGAGGATCGGGTTGCAGCCCTCCTCTTGCTCAGCAGCAGGAAATGCATAGCAGACTAGGCTGCTCCTTTTTCACTGCTGCAGCTTCTCCTGTGCATGGCTCCCGCCTGCTGCCTGCCTCCTCTGGCCCCACGGCACACCTGAGGCTGTGCGGTTGAAAACCGCTGACATAAAGCAATAAAAATACATTCTCCAATTTTGTAAAATCATCACTAGCCATTGAAAGCAGAAACCTCCTTAGAGGTAGCTGTGGCTGTTGCAGCAAAAACAACAGAGTATTGTAGCACTTTTAAACTAACCAATTTTTCAGTTCATAAAAACGTATGGTGGAGCCTTAGAAGACTTGAGGCCCAATCCTATCAAACTTTCCAGCACTGGTGCAGCTGCAATGCAGCCCTGGGGTGAGGGAACAAATGTTCCCTTATCTTGAGGAGCCCTCTGTGATAGCCTCCTCACCACAGGATATAGCGCATGCCTGATTGGCATGGTTGCATCGGCACTGGAAAATTGGATAGGATTGGCCCTTAGATTGCAATCTTAAAATTGTGCTGGGCTGGTGCAAGTTCCTTACGCTGGCCCAGGAGTGTCGCAAATGTGCTGTAAGGCACATCTGCCCCTCCATTCAAGTCGGGGAGGCCAGCTCAAGAATGTGCACCAGACTACTCATGCTGGAGCAAGCCTGGGAAAGGAAAGTTTATGGTGGTGGTGGGCTGTCGGTGCAGAGGTTTAGGGAGGGCAGGGAAGTGAGTTTCAGGGCAGTGGGAGGGTGGGTGAAGTAGCTCCATAAGGATGGCTGCTGTGTTACTTTGGGTAAGGGGGAAAAGAGTTGCCTGCCAGCCACCTCCTAACCTTCACTAGGTACAGCCAGAGGGTTCACTAGGATTTGTGTCACCTGATGCAGGAGGCCAGTGCATCACCCTTATGATGGACCTCCATGCAGTGGGCAAGGCAATACCAGTGATGAAGTACCATTGCCCTGCCTCTGCCAGGTGTTTGGTTATAACTTTTGATAGAATAGAGATATTGCAACATGGTTTGTTTCATTGCACCCTGCATGAAATTATTCACTGATTGATTTATAACATGATGGTATTCAAAAATACCAAGACCTTATAAATTTTGGCAAGTAGTGGTGTCACTTCCCCTGTGCGCCTCACCTGGTGCGGCTTGCACCCCCCGCACCACCCTAGCGATGCCACTGGATACAGGTCTTCTTCAAGGAAGACCTGTTCCAGAAAATATAGGTTAGAATTGGGCTGCCTGTCAGGTGCTGCAAGTCTTTTGGTTGTATTTAAAAGCAGAAAAAAAAATCAGCCGGTTCCTATGCTCCATGTCAGGCTGAAAAACCCAACACAGAGCTTTCCAGTCTGCTCTGGCAAAATAGCTGGCACAGATTAGAGGAGACCCATTGTGTCTCCTGTGCCTTTACTCCAGAGAAGGGGATGAAAGTCCCCTTCCCCCGATGAGACCTCCGGTGGCCTCAATGATACCACTGGATGCAACTGTAGCCATTTTGGTGCTGCTGCATCAGTTAAAGCCGCCAGCTTCAGGATTGGGCTGCCCAATTCTAATTTTTTACATAGAAAAAACTTTTTGTTTTTCACAATTTGTTCTTAACATATGTCCTGTTCTTCCAGCTTTAGTTTTGTAGTTCTTTGCTTGCTCAGTTCTCAACTTATGACTACCAGAGGTTTACTTGGAAATGGGGTGTGGAGAGTATCCTCCAGCTTCTCATTGGTTGGGGTTGGATGATGTGCTGTTTTCAGCCATATCAGAACTCTGGCCTGCCATTTTCTCTTGCTCACATGCAAGCACCCTGCTACATTCATCTAACACAGTAATTTTCAACCTTTTTCATCTCATAGTACAAGACACTAAGGGCGCAATCCTAACCCCTTATGTCAGTGCTTTCCAGCACTGGCATAGTGGTGCCAATGGGATGTGTGCTGCATCCTGCAGTTGGGTGTCACTCATGGAGTTCTCCTCAAAGTAAGGGAATGTTTGTTCCCTTACCTCAGAGCTACGTTGCCCTTATGTCAGTGCTGGAAAGCACTGACATAAGGGGTTAGGATTGAGCCCTAAAATAGTCAAGGCACACTATCAGTTTTTTGACAATTGACAAGACACACTGTGCTGCCAATGGGGGCTCACATCCCCCAATGGCCCTACCAATAAATGACCCTCTCCCAAATTTCCACGGCAAACCCGGGGACCATTCACAGCACACCATTGTGCCATAGCACAGTGGTTGAAAGTGGCTGATCTAACATCTTCTCCACAAATAAAAACTAAAATTACTAATCATAATCATGTTGGGCTGTGTGGCAAAGATGACTGGGATAGTGGAAACAGGAATCTCACGGAAATATCTTGCAAGAGGTCAGGATTAGCAGGGCATGTGTCACTTGCTACACCATGTTTTAACCCTGGGGAAAGTGCCAAGGAGGACATATAGATAAGCAAATGTCTTATGCTGCACCAGAAAGGGAAGAATTTAGGATGCAATTGCAGAAAGAGAAGAATCTGGGCGGAGTGCAAGTAATCCTTTCCCCTTTCACAAGTTGATGCACTGGGAAGAAGCCAAAAAGGAGAAAAAAAAATCTCAACATCTTGTTGTGAAGTAAGGGGTCAGGACCTGAAAGGAAATACAGCAGATAGCAGATTCAGTGCACCTCAGTGCAGGATCCAAAGTCGCCAAACCAGTGGAGATGTGAAATAGCTTTATTGCGCAATAGGCTTATGAAAGGAGGCTCGTGCCAAAGAGCCTGCATAAAGACAGACTTTTCAGTTACAGTTCTTATACGTTTGGACCATTTACGTCATGCATCTACCAGTTAGCGTGAGCCATGCCTTAACAATCCTTGGCAGTTCTTGAGATGTTTTATATTATGATAACCTAAGACTGACAAAATTATGTTTACGTTTAAGCAGTTCCAAGACTTCCCCTTCTTAGTGTCAGTCTGTACCTTAGGTTTCTAAAGTTCCCCTAAATTCTTTCTACACATCTGGGCACAAGGTCTTGTGTGAGGTCAGATGCAACCATAGTATCTTAAAAGCTATATTTATCTATAAGCAATATCTCATAAGTCACCAGGCACTGAATTCCCCTTGACAGTTTCAATAGTTTCCTCAGATAATAGTTTTCAAATTTCGTACCTTCAGAGAACTCTTTCCAAACTGAATTATCTGCTGAGGATACTTGTGAATCTGGCACCCCCTGCGCTTATAGCAGATGTTTCTGAAACAAGTTCAGACATCTATTATCAACTCATAGGCCATGCCTGATATTCCTTTCCTGCACTTACAATGAACCCCAACTTTCTATACAGTTGTACATCGAGCAGGAGAGATCAGTCATAGTGGACAATTTGTCTTTCAGGGAAGCTTCTCCACTGCTACTGACATTTTCTTTGACGAAGGATCTCAGGATTTCTTGCAACACACAATAGAAATAACTGTGCTGGAACCTCTGACTATCTGACTTTCTACAAAAATATTGTGTTCCTCTTTTGTAACCCCAGTTCACTGTAGCTTACATAAACCTCTATCTTGTTCATGCAAACATTTCTGATTATTCAAATAGCTGCCCTCTGGGACACTTGACTATGTGATGTATTTTCCACAGAATGCTCCAGTTCTATTGTTAGTGGGAGAAAAGAGGTTAAAGATGTACTTTAATAATTTGAATCCTGTGGTGCAGAAATAGTTTTTTCTACACTTCTCTGGAATTTTCACTTAATTAAAAATCTACCCCAGGAGACACAATCATAAGCAATTTACTTCAGATGCAATTTACTCTAATATGTCAGTTACGACTGCTGACTGTTGTGTTCAGGGTGTTTACCAGCAGAATTGAAAGGGTAATAATAATGATGCTGTATTTGAGCAGGAATGAAACTGAGTGGTAGAGCAGACTGTACTTTTTATCCTATTTCCCCTCTGGCAAGATAATCTTTCTACTGCAGACATTTTACTATTTGTTTATGTCCCTACTATTTCCTTGGCAGCTGCTAATAGTTCAGCAAGCACTGTGTCATCTTCTGTATTTTAGAAGGAAATTAGTTGTGATAGAAAATGACTGCCACTCGCAATTAGAGAATCTAAACAATTTAAGTTGTTTAGCAAAAATGTAATTATGTACTGAAATCCATACATAGCGATTGTGGGTTAGATGTGTACGTGTAAATAAATAAGTCCAATTATCCACTGGTTAACTGTGCTTAATTCTCAGTTTAAGAAACTGCCTTTTGGAGAGTATAATTACAGTATTTGTACCAAATAGATTGACAATTAATGTTTTATGCTTGGTTCCAAAGTTAGAGCTGTGAGGATTTTTGAACCTGTCCTGTGTAGTGAGGTTAAGAAGTTTCATGTACATCTCCACCTACTATCTAACCAGCACAAATTTGAGCAAGCAAAGTGAAATTTTAGTATAGCTTGTTAGGTGCAGGTTATTGCTACAACATGCTAACCCCAAGTATTGTATGTAGCTTTTTGCTATTCGCATTAACTAGGAGTGCATTTGTGTTAGGGGGGGAGTATTGAGAAAACTACAAGGGGAAGTATTAATCTTAGCTATCTTGAGCTATAGCCCCAATCCAGAATGAGAAACCCTATGACCAGGTTTTGTTGAAAACACAATGTGGAGACTTCGAAATAGAGAATTCAAAGATGTATAAGTATCACATCTAGTTTGACCTTCAGCCTAGTCAATATAGTTCTTCTCTGCTGTCTTCACCTTTATCAGATGAGGTTAGATATGTCCCTGCATCCCAGGTGACCTCTTCAGGATAAGACCTCCCAGGGATTCTTAGGAACTTCCCACCAGAGTCAGAGACTGAGGGCCCAATCCTGTCCAACTTTCCAACCCTGGTGCAACTGCAGTGCAGCCCCTATGCAAGTGAACAAATGTTCCCTTACCTTGTGGAGGCCACCATAACTACCCTCCCACCACAGGATGCAGCTCAAACCCCACTGGCACAGCTAAACTAGGGCTGGAAAGTTGCATAGGATTTGGCCCCTAGGGAATAACTCACGTACCATATAAAGTATTATTAGTCTTGATGGGTTTAGTTTTTCTTTAGTCAATAGTGACTGGATTAGGGGCCTTTCAGATCAGAACTGTAATGTGGGAGACATGGTTGGGGGCTTTAATCCTTTCCTCTGTCATGGTCCCAATCAGTGGACCCCCAGTCCTGCAGCTGCTTACTAAATAAAAATGAATACTTTAAATATTCATTTAAAGACCTCAAAGCAGGAGGTCTGGCTCAGTTGGTAGAGCTGCCGCCTTGTATGCCTGAAGATCTGAGGCTGCCAGTTCGAAACAAACAGAAGTACCCGAGAACTGAGGGCATGCTGATATAGTGATGAGCTGACCCTTGGTGTCAGAGAGGAGTTGCCGTCAAGTGGAGCGTGGGAGGCAAAGGGCCAGAGACAGGCCAGACCGGGAAGGAATCCAGCTGGAACGAGGAGTTGTAAAAATTGTAAAAATCCCTAGGGGGTTTAGAACAGCCTGCCTATGTAAACCGCCTTGGATTAAAGTCTGAGGAGAAATCTGACCACCAAAGAAAGGCAGTATACCATAAATAAATATCATATGTAATTTGACCCTTAGCCATAAATGAAAGTGCTGTAAAACCTTGTTTTTATTCTGCAGGAGTGTCCAGGACCTTATGCAGGTACTGATTCAAGTGAGTGCCTCCTTTGGTCATCAGCTCCTGTTTTGCCTTCCCATTTCATTTATCTTTCTTTACTTCAGTCACCATTTGATTGCGTGCAGGTGGGCCTGCTGCTGTTTCAGAGGCTTGGGCAGAGCAAGACATGTTATTCCGTTTGATTACCTGCAGCAAGCTTGATGTTGTCTTTTTTCACTCTAGTCATATTGCTGTCATGCCCCACCTGGCTAATGGGTGGGAGTCCCAGTGACCCTGTCACAGTTAATGTGATGCAGTGGAAGGGGACCTTGTAATGAGGAAACAGATCAGGGAGGTGACAAGGAGGGACAGGGTTGTAATCGTGGGGGACTTCAATTATCCTCATATAGACTGGGTCAATTTGTGTTCTGGTCATGAAAAGGAGACCGGATTCCTTGACATGCTAAATGGCTGTGCCTTAGAGCAGCTAGTCATGGAGCCCACCAGAGGACAAGTGACTCTGGATTTAATATTGTGCAGTACACAGGACCTTGTTAGAGATGTCAATGTTATGGAGCCATTGGGGAACAGTGATCGTGCTGTGATCCGCTTCGACATGCATGTCGAGGGAAGAATACCAGGCAAATCTCTCACAAAAACCCTTGACTTCTGACGGGCGGACTTCCCTCAAATGAGGAGGCTGGTTAGAAGGAGGTTGAAAGGGAAGGTAAAAAGAGTCCATTCTCTCCAAAGTGCATGGAGGCTGCTTAAAACAACAGTAATAGAGGCCCAGCAGAGGTGTATACCGCAAAGAAAGAAGGGTTCCACTAAATCCAGGAGGGTGCCCGCATGGCTAACCAGCCAAGTTAGAGAGGCTGTAAAGGGCAAGGAAGCATCCTTCTGTAAATGGAAGTCTTGCCCTAATGAGGAGAATAAAAAGGAACATAAACTGTGGCAAAAGAAATGTAAGAAGGTGATACGGGAGGCCAACCAAGACTATGAGGAACGCATGGCCAGCAACATTAAGGGGAATAATAAAAGCTTCTTCAAATATGTTAGAAGCAGGAAACCCGCCAGAGAAGCGGTTGGCCCTCTGCATGGTGAGGGAGGGAAAGGGGAGATAAAAGGAGACTTAGAGATGGCAGAGAAATTAAATGAGTTCTTTGCATCTGTCTTCACGGCAGAAGACCTCGGGCAGATACCGCTGCCCGAACGGCCCCTCCTGACCGAGGAATTAAGTCAGATAGAGGTTGAAAGAGAAGCTGTTTCAGACCTAATTGGTAAATTAAAGATCAATAAGTCACCAGGCCCTGATGGCACCCACACAAGTGTTATTAAGGAATTGAAGTTGCTGATCTCTTGACTAAGATATGCAACTTGTCCCTCAAAACGGCCATGGTGCCAGAAGATTGGAAGATAGCAAATGGCACACCTATCTTTAAAAAGGGAAAGAGGGGGGACCCGGGAAACTATAGGACGGTCAGCCTAACATCTATACCGGGTAAGATGGTGGAATGCCTCATCAAAGACAGAATCTCAAAACGCATAGACGAACAGGCCTTGCTGAGGGAGAATCAGCATGGCTTCTGTAAGGGTAAGTCTTGCCTCACGAACCTTATAGAATTCTTTGAAAAGGTCAACAGGCATGTGGATGCGGGAGAACCCATATATAATATCTGGACTTTCAGAAGGCGTTTGACACAATCCGTCACCAAAGGCTACTGAAAAAACTCCACAGTCAGGGAATTAGAGGACAGGTCCTCTCATGGATTGAGAACTGGTTGGAGGCCAGGAAACAGAGAGTGGGTGTCAATGGGCAATTTTCACAATGGAGAGAAGTGAAAAGTGGTGTGCCCCCAAGGATCTGTTCTGGGACCGGTGCTTTTCAACCTCTTCATAAATGACCTGGAGACAGGGGTGAGCAGTGAGGTGGCAAAGTTTGCAGAAGACACCAAACTTTTCAGAGTGGTGAAGACAAGAAGTGATTGTGAGGAGCTCCAGAAGGATCTCTCCAGACTGGCAGAATGGGCAACAAAATGGCAGATGCGCTTCAATGTCAGTAAGTGTAAGGTCATGCACATTGGGGCAAAAAAATCAAAACTTTACATATAGGCTGATGGGTTCTGAGCTGTCTGTGACAGATCAGGAGAGAGATCTTGGGGTGGTGGTGGACAGGTTGATGAAAGTGTCGACTCAATGTGCAGCAGCAGTGAAGAAGGCCAATTCTATGCTTGGGATCATTAGAAAAGGTATTGAGAACAAAATGGCTAATATTATAATGCCGTTGTACAAATCGATGGTAAGGCCACACCTGGAGTATTGTGTCCAGTTCTGGTCGCCGCATCTCAAAAAAGACATAGTGGAAATGGAAAAGGTGCAAAAGAGAGCGACTAAGATGATTACTGGGCTGGGGCACCTTCCTTATGAGGAAAGGCTACGGCGTTTGGGCCTCTTCAGCCTAGAAAAGAGGCACCTGAGGGGGGACATGATTGAGACAAACAAAATTATGCAGGGGATGGACAGAGTGGATAGAGAGATGCTCTTTACACTCTCACATAACACCAGAACCAGGGGACATCCACTAAAATTGAGTGTTGGGAGAGTTAGAACAGACAAAAGAAAATATTTATTTACTCAGCGTGTGGTTAGTCTGTGGAACTCTTTGCCACAGGATGCGGTGATGGCGTGTGGCCTGGATGCCTTTAAAAGGGGATTGGACAAGTTTCTGGAGGAAAAATCCATTACAGGTTACAAGCCATGATGTCCATGTGCAACCTCCTGATTTTAGAAATGGGCTATGTCAGAATGCCAGATACAAGGGAGGGCACCAGAATGAGGTCTCTTGTTATCTGGTGTGCTCCCTGGGGCATTTGGTGGGCCGCTGTGAGATACAGGAAGCTGGACTAGATTGGCCTATGGCCTGATCCAGTGGGACTGTTCTTATGTTCTTATGACTTAATTTTGTTTGAATTTGGAAGAGACTGACATTCCAAATTCAGCACAATGATGAAGTTGTGTTAGGCGCTAGCACTATTTGTGCTAGTTTATAGAGCTGCTAAATAAGTAGGTTAGCTAAGAATGGTAAAGTGATATTTACGTTTAAAAACAAAGTAGAGACAATGACTGCACCCCCAAGATTCATCTACCCAGAATACATATATTTAGGATCAATGTGTGCCTTGTGATTTGTTCTTCCCCAGAATGCAATCACTGGAGGGAAGAGGCACAGCCTACTTGCTTTCTCTCTCAGAAAGGCTTCCAGCTGCCAAGTGCAAATGCAGTTGATCAGAGCCAGGCTGCCAGAAACTGGTGTGTTCTGGAGGCACTCCTGCATCTAAGGATCATGCAGTACTGTATGGTCAGCAGGGACTGGCCAGAAGCAAGTACATGGATTACAGCAGAAGAGCTGTAATAGGAAATCTCTGTCATCAGTTCGAAAGCAAGCCTGGAGGCTTTTCTCTATCAGGAGTTATCACAGCATAGAGGGAAAGTGGCTGTAGCTGGCAGTAAGTAGCTGTGTTTTATCTTAAGGGAGTTGGTGGTTTGGAGACTGATTTGATATGTCTCATATTTTATAATGGGAAACAGCTTATCTGTCCTTTTTCTTCATGCATTTGTGGTCTTCAGGAGCTGATGCCCTTTAACAGATGCACCACAGGTTCTTTTTCATGACTTGTTTTTTGCAGAAGACTTGATGTTATTCTAGCAGCTGAATATAGATATTCAGATGCTGCTTTTATTTTGCTGATTGCTAAATTTGCCTTGAGGAGGCCATCTCTTTGGGGGATCTGTGCCTGGAATTTTATTCTGGAGTTTATGCTATGAAACAGTTGGGGTGAGGTGGACAGTGGAGGGTGAAGAGTTCGCTAAAGGTGTTGCCAGTGGGGAAATTTGTAAGTATAAAGAAAGAAGGAGGGGGAAACTATAGTCAGTGTAGGGGCAGTACTACCAGCACCACTATTGTTGAAATGGACAATATTTTGACATGGAGGAAATAGCAACAAGTTGCCTAATAGTGTAATCTTAGGCATTTCTACTGAGAAGTCTCATTGTGTGCAGTGGGGTGTACTCCCAGGAAAGTGTGCCTAGAATTGCAGCCTTAGTCTTAGGAGTGATTCCTTATTTGTGGACAATTATGCTTCTAAATGGGTAATAACCATAGTAATCTGATTTGCCACATCTCATGATTTTTTTCTTTTTGAGATGGCAGCAATGAATTGCTAGAATTTCATATTGTTATGAGCCATATGCAGTCCTGCTTAGTTATTTGGTCATAGACAGTGAAGGCTGATTATTGGACAGTCAAGGTCAGCTACGGAAGGAAATCACAAATACCTGTTAGAATTTGGGCTGAAGCCAGTTTTCTACCTGATAGGGTGCATACTAAGAAAAAGAGGGGAAGCACCTTGAATTTGGCTATAAAAGAGAAATGTGAGATTCTGCAGTTCATTGGCAAGAACTTGTGAGAGGGTGCTAGTGTTGCTTTTGGGAACAAATGCTGTTTTAGGGACTAGCAGTACCTATGTGCGTTGATTGATTGGATTTCTAATCCACATGCTTGCTCCACCTGTATATTTGTTAAATATACAATGTATTACAAGAGCAGTATAAGTTTCCTGTGCTAATGGGCACAGGAAACTCTTGCAGGCATCATATCCAGTTGCAAGTACAATTACTCCCCTCATGTCTGATGGAACCAAGGGTTCCATACACCTCAGCTCTGGGCAGCCTTGATCTTTTCAGAAGGTTGGCACTTGGTCCCAAACAGACATTATCCTTTCCAAGGTCTAGTGCTAAGTCTTAGTGATCGCACTCATCAAACACCCTTTAATCATCTACTGGACTGCAGCAAAATGTTAAATGATTTCAAATTGGGAATGTTGTCTGGATAAAAAAATCAATAAGGAGTACAAGGTCAGGATGATTTTGGTACCCTGTGTTTATTTTAAAAATTGTGTTTCTTCATTTTTCCTGAAATCCACTGTGCAGTCCCTTGCCACACAACCACACCATCCAGCTCTCCCCAAAACCCCTAGTGCTAGGGAGCTGAATATAACTTTGTTAAATAAAATAATTAGTTGATGACACCTATGTGGAGCCTGAATCAAATGAAGGTTCAACTGACAACATGCCCTGCTTTTCTGCCAAAAATCCCTGAAGGCAACTTACAAACATAATTAACATTTGCCAACCCATTATCATGTAGCATCTGGCCAAAATGTTAAGTCCTAATGATTGACATGCCTCACAGCGCAATCCTATGAAATGTTTACTCAGAAGGAAGTCCACCTGTGTTCAGTAGTGCTAATCCCCAGATAAGAGAATATATATTGTAGTCTAAGACTGAAATCTTAAACACACTTAGCTGGGAGTAAGGCCCATTGAACTTGATGAGATTTACTTTTAAGTGGACATGCATAGGCTTGTGCTGTTAGTCTCCCACTGAAATCAGTAGGACTTAAAAGTGCTTAATTTTGACTAAGTTGTGCCCATTACCTTTATGAATTAGCTTTCACCGTATTTTTCTGTGTTGCTGAGAAAAGCGTAAATTGCTGTTGTTGCATAGTTATAATGTATTTTTAAGAGGCTTTGTTATGTCATAGAATAGCTGTGTATAGTATAGGTATATAACTATGCCTTTAAGACAAAAAGTTAAAACTTTGACATTTATTATTTTGAATACATATTTGAAAAGAAACCTGAACAATATAGACTTGAAATAAAACAAAAATAGATATATTCAGACTTTGATTTTGGATGAATTTAGTGGACTTTGATTAGACTACCATTGCTATTCTGTTATTCTGAATTACGTTTATTTTTGTAGGATGATTTTTCATTTTATTGTGAACCACTTTGTACAGATTTTAATTTGGAAAAGTAGTATATAAATATAGTAAATATATTTTATTAAGGAAACACATTTTGGCAAGACTTCTTCAGATGATTCTGGAATTTGCATAGACACATGTGCTATTTCTAGCCAAAGCTGAGAAATGCTGTCATTTTTATCTCTTGTTTGTTATATAAGGATGTGTTTTTGTTATTAATATTTGTTAGTTGGATTATTTCACTGCTGATTACAGTCAGTTGACCTCTGAGAGCAGAGAACGGTTATGCATGATTCCATGCAATCCCAGTTCCATCGTTTAAATGTATATATTAAGTGACACTGATGTAGTACAGTAAATTACTACTTGTAGACTATGCTTGAGTTTGTGAAGCATGTTATAATTACAGAGCTATTCTAAGCTTATCACTATCTGCAGTACAGAAAGAGCTGTTGCTTATTACTGATGAGCTTGCCATCTAAGGTGCTTGCTTGCTTTTGATGTAAGAATAGCTAACTTAGCTATACACAGGTGAATAGGCATTCAACCATACCTCCCTAACATGCAGGATGCATTACAGAAAGCCAAATGCTGTGTGAAACAGCACTATAAGAGAGATAGTTAAAGATAAGGTGGCAAACTGCACTGGCTTTCCAGCATGTAATGCTCCCATTGGTTAGAATAGATGTTAATCACACCAGGACAAATGGCACCATAAGGAAGCATCGTTATGGAGGTATTACTAAATTAAGTTTGAGAACCTTGGACTCTCTGTGAGCCTTCCCTCTCCCCATTTTCTGTCTGATTGTGCCTGGCTCTGGCTCCAAGAGTAGCTTATAGAACATAAATCAGTGGGAAAACCAATCTCTCCAGCACAAAAGGTGCCCAGCAGTTATGCCTCACTAGCTTCTTATTCTCCTTTTCCTCCTCCCAGGGCAGTTGGTGGCTCTGTGGTTGTTGTAAGGGATGGGGACCACATAGCTTGAAATGTATCTGCATGTGGAGGTGGTGCTAGCTTTTTGTCTTTTTTTTGCTATTCCTGCTCTCTGGTTCATTGTACAAATCCCACAGGAGGTTTTTCAGTATGGGGGGGGGGGCTCCCATATCCGCAGATTGTGTCCAGGCCCCCCTGTGCACCCCTGTGCATGCCCCCTCCGGAGGTGAGGGGAGCGGAAGGGTGGTCCCCTGATCGCTGGGACAGTCGTTCATCCATATCTGCGGTTTCAGCTCTCCACAGGGGGTTCTGGAATGGAACCCCCACGGATAAGGGGACACACCTGTATTAGATGAGAATTTGGTTAGATTGCTGTAGATTTTAAAGAGTGTGATGTTCAGACCTTTTCGGGTAGGGTGGAAGAAGGCACCTTTTTCTTTCCCACTCCCTTTGAGCCATGCTAGTGTTTCAGTGCTGGAGTTCAGATTTGGAGGTGGCTGCCAGCCCTGAAATTGAGCAGTGTTTTGCTAAATAATGTGTGTATGAGAGGGAGATTCGGTTAACCTTGATCACATCTTTTGAAGCATTTAGGCTGCTGGGAGGCAACCTAATCATTCGTATAAGCCTTATGTTTTAGCATTGTTTTATCTATTGGATTGAATTATTTTGTAAGCTGCCCTGAAGGCCCTTAAGCAGGGTGGAAAGGTAGGATATAAATTCCTTAAATAAATAAAATAGCAACCCTGTAAACAAGAGCATTTTCACAAATGTAAGCCTTTAAATCATGTTAATGAATGCGCAGGGGGATGGCATGGGTCACCCTTGATCAGTAGATCCCAGATCAGTGGATAAGGAGCCCTGCTTGCATTGCCTATCCTGGCATTTTTTTAAAAAAACCTATGGGTTCAATATTGGGGTCTCCATTTGATAAAATTTAGTACTGGGTGGGAGAAGGGAGTAGCACAAGCAATTATCTCATGTAATATAAACAAAGCAAGAGACTTAAGTTAAGCTAATGCGTCCACAGTCTGAGCCAAAAGCTTTTCAGGGTTATTACAACACTCTGGGCATGCAGCCCGTCCATCTAAACGTCTCAGTGATTCTGACATTATGGATTGCCACTTTGTACTTATTGAGAGACATGAGAGGTGGATGCTACTGTTTACTCACTCAGAGTTAGAACATATAAAATAGAATCTGGTTTTGGAATTCTGTGGATAAGGGGATATGATGTCATAGCACATATTTCAAATGTTCAGTTAAATCAGGGGTTCCTAAACCTTTTAACACTGGGAGTAATTTTTAAAAATAACACTCTGTCAGGACCCACCTAGCTTTACAAGACTGAAAACAATGTTTCACCTTACCAGCCACTGAAGCCTCTGTTTTAATCCTATTTTACTATGGTGGGGGAACTGCCTTCTGGTGTGTGTGTCGAGCTTCACATTCCCTGGATTGGGACAATTCTGGTGGTCTTGTGTTTTCATTCTCCTGGCCTTTAATAACAGCCAAGGCACATTCACCTACTCTTGAGTAAATGCACATGTGTGACTTTCACTTTCCAAAGGTTTCCATACATTTTCCTTGACAGCTTAGAGGGAGGGGATTTCCATCTTGAAAGTTTTTGGGAGCCTGTGTTCATTTGATCAGGACCATTCTGGTGGCATTGCATTATTCTTGGTCTGCCCTTTGAAGCAGACCAAAGCATGTTTGCCTACACATGAGTAAACATGCACATGCAGTTCAGTTTCACTTTCTTTAGAACGCAATACATTTTCCTCAGGTATCAATTTGTCAGTTTTATGACCCACTAAAATCAGGTCATAACCCACTGGTGTATCATGGTCCACAATTTGGGAACTGCTGAGTTAGGTGGTAATTTACATACAGATGCTGTAACCAGATTCTGTGCTAACCTAAAGTGATGAGAGTCTTCCTCTTGAGCAGTGCTGAAAATTTGGCACAGTCTTGTCTCTCAGGAACACAAAGAAAAAATTCAAAATATGTGGTTAATCAGACATTTGTATAATCAGGAGTGTCACATAGGTTTGTGTTGTATAGACTACTACAGTGTTTCTCAATCTGTGGGTCGGGACCCACTAGGTGGGTTGCGAGCCAATTTCAGGTGGGTCCCCATTCAATATTTTATTTTTAATATATTAGACTTGATGCTACCATG
This sequence comes from Tiliqua scincoides, assembly GCF_035046505.1. Taxonomy (NCBI): domain Eukaryota; kingdom Metazoa; phylum Chordata; class Lepidosauria; order Squamata; family Scincidae; genus Tiliqua; species Tiliqua scincoides. The sequence continues at coordinate 26,192,091 of NC_089826.1, forward strand.
GAATGTGACTGCATTTGGGGAAATGTTCCAGACCTGTACTTTTAACAAGCTACTATGTATAGTCTTTTAACAATGATAGTAAGAGGGACTTACTCCTGGCTAAGTGTGGGTAGGATTACTGCTTAGGATTGTCAAAACACTTCCTGCTTGATGATGTCACTTCTGGTCATGACATCACTTCTGATGAGTCCTGACAGATTCTCATTCTAAAAAGTGGGTCCTGGTGCTAAATGTGTGAGAACCACTGGACTACTATATTGCTGACAGTCCAATCCTAACTAAATCCCCACATGGTGATTCAGCGTTGTCTGCGTTGGCTACACTGCATCCTGTGGGAGAATTTTGGCTGCTGGAGGGCTTTTCCAGCAAGACCTAAGGGAACATTTGTCCCCTGGCCCCAGAGTAAGCCCTAGCAGCTGTAATGGGTCAACTTGGACCTGTGCCAATGATATCGCTGGCACAGGTTGATCTGTGCAGGTTGATTAGGCCTGGGAATGAGGTTTGAATATTGCACCTGTCAGCACCACTGATCCCGCCCCTCTCCTGGGTTTGATCCATAGTTTCTCTCTAGGAATTCTTGTTGCAGAGGAAAGGAAGCTGTGGATGCTTCTCGGAATGTAAGCTCTGTGACATGGTATAAGATTTTGTGAGGTAATCCCAGGTTGGAGAATCACAATTTTTACCTTCTTGTTCCATTATAGCAGGCAACTTTTTCATTGTGAGTCTCAGGTAGCTGCTAAATTTGCTTGTATGGTCAAGCTAACTCTGAACAAATATACCTATACCCTCATAATTTATTATACCAATGAAGGAGATACAGTAGACATGACTACTGTGTGTGGAAGCTGTAGGCCATATTTGCCTGTTAAGGAGATGTATGCAACTTAAGGTGCAATCCAGAGGTGCCCTTGGGCCAGTGCAAGCCCATGTGCTGACCCAAGAGGGTCACAAAAGTGCCATAAGGCACATTTGCACTCCTCAGGAGTCGGCAAGGCCGGCACTCAGAGGCACACCAGCCTGCAGAGGCTGACACAAGCTTCTGTGCCAACGAAGGCACTGAGCCTTGTGCCAGCCCAGCTGGGCCGATGCAAGGCTCAGTGTTTGTCAGGGAGAAGGCTGGAGGGAGGTGTTCTGGGGTGGGGGGGAGGGTGGGTGGTGAGTGGCCTGATGGCAGGCGGGTGGGGAGCGGCAGGTGGGGCTGGGACCCGGCAGTTATACCGGATCCCAACCCCATCCCTGGGGAGTTCGGAGCGGCTTCAAGCCTCTCCGCTCTCCTCGTACTTGCGCCATCTCAGGAGGTAGCGGAAGTCCAAGAAGACCCATTGGGGCCAGGGTGCCTTACCTCTGGCTGAACCACTTTGGGCCCCTATCCCGCACTGGGTACAGCACAAGCCTCTTGGCTTGCCTGTTCCAGCTCAGGATAGGATTGCACTCTAACTGGATTTTCTTTTCCCAAAAGGCAACTACAGTGAGACACTAACTAAGCTATTTATAAGCTGCTTAGTCACCTATGAAATAAATATTTCAGTGTGCCATTGATCACAGATGTTATAATAAACATATGATTAAAAAGTATGTGTATTTCAACCCACTTTAACAATTTTACAGTTTTTATTTATTTTTTTTACATTTGAGTTAATTTTCATTGATAAGATGCAAGACTATCATTACCATGGCACTAATGCAAAACAGAAAATAAAACCATTATTTGTATGCCATTCAGCTAAAACATCTGTTTTCTAATAGGCAGCTAATTTTCCCATGCAAGCATGAGTTCATTTCCTCTACAGTTGACATTCACTCCAAGGCTGTTCTAAGAAATGAGGCTGTTCTCAGGCTTATGGCTTAAGTTTTTGTATAGAACTTAAGGGTAACTGCAGAGCACATATTGAAAATGAGGAACCCATATTCTTTTCTGAAGACTTTTCTTTTATGAAGAATTGTCATGTTTTTCATTGAGGAAGATGGTGATCAACAAATCAATAATGCATACTGCTGAGAACAAATATGCACACATCACTCAAGTGGTATAAAGCTGATATGAATTTCTGCCTTAAACTGGGTCTAAGGTTAGAATATGATGCAGACTTTCTTGGAAGTAAGCCCCATTGTGGGACTCACAGCTGAGTAAACATGCATTGGATTGGACGGCAAGTTGTAAAATATTCAGAGTATTTAAAAATATTGCATTGACTCTGCCGGATACTGTTGTCATGATGGATATTGGCCAAACAGAAATGAAATGTATCTTCCTTTTTTTAAAAGGCACATCTCCATAACTTAACTTTTCATTGGAAATGAAGTGTCAGCAAGCGCTGACACTTTTAAAAGTACACACTTTTAGTTTTTTATATTTTTGTTGTAATATTGCACATTTTCTTTCCTTTAACATGACTATAGTAAGAATTTTCTCCCAAATTTTTTCAATAAAATAAAATTCCGGGAAGTTGATATATAGCCAATGTAATAACATATTAGTGAGTTGCATTGTAAAGCATCATACTGGCATTTGCCTTTAAAAGTAAAGCCGTGACTTCCAGCAAAGAGAAAAGGTCATTCTAAATCCTTTTTAGTTTTACTATATCTCAGGTACTGACATTCAAGATCTTAAAAGTTTGCTATTTCTGCTCTTTGAAGTTCTCCTTAGCGCAGAGCCATAGATCTTTGGAATGTGGAAGACTTTACTTATGACATAGTGTAGTCTAAAGGATAATAGCCTCCTTCATCTGTATGAATACTAAGGATGCTGTTGTGCCTTGTCAAGGGTGATTGGTAACTTAGATTTTTTTTGTGTGTGCAATGTCTGGTGTGGAATGAATGCCCCTTTCTTGTTTAACACTTCTATTTCTGTCTCTTGTGCCACATACACTTTAGGTCAGTTGTCTTCACTGTGGTAGCTTATGGAATGAGTAAATAAAACTGGCAGGATGCATAGCGAATCCTATGTTGGCTACAAAACACGTTAGGCTGCATATGTATCCAGTCAGCTAAATTCTCATCCGGTCCCACACTAGAAACAAAACTGAAACAGCAAGCAATAGTAAATACAGAGTATTAAATACTTTGCTATCTGTAGAGGGTAGATCCGAGTAGCCCTATTGGGAACTGGGAAGCAATTTGCCTTGCCCCAGGCTGAGTCGCTTTCAGCCCCAATCCTGCCTTGGATGCCTGTTGGCCTGTCTGCTACACAGCAGGTTACGATTGTGCTGTAACTTCTGGAAGTATCTAATGAAGGCACTATTTTGAGTTTGCAAATGTCTAGAAAAAATTCTTAGGCTTCTCTTTCATTTTTTGTTTTCTGCTCTTTCATAAAATTATTCACATCTCCCATTAAATTCATTGATGTGGCTGGCCACTGAAAATGGTTGTTACATCTTAACATTATTATGGTATTCCATTGACCATGGAAACTTGTACCATCTGAAACTATAGAAAGTTCATTCTGGTTTGGTACTATTCAGCTTCCTTTGTTTTCCCACCAGACCTCAAGAGGGCTATCAGTTTGGAGAGACTAGTGGCCACTGCTTTCTAGCTACAAAGGGACTTTTTGTCCATGTCTGTAATGGCATGCATACCTAGTTTAGACTCCATGTGTTGTGATGCCAACATTTTTCTCAAACTTCTTGGTTGTCTTTAGTGACAGCATTCTTTTAAAAATTCCATAGTTGGCAGCAAGTGCGCACTCTTACCAGGATTCCAGAATTCCCCTGCCCTCCTTCTTCATGTTATAAGGCACAATACAGACTAATCTTTCCATGCCATCTCAGCTTATCTTCTGGGCTTCCCCACCCACCATTTTTCATGTAATCTTTCATTTTTCTGCCCCCATTTTTCATGTGTCATTTTTCATGTGACATTTTTCATGTGTCAGAATCTGAGTGGCACGTGTCATGACTGCATTAACAGAAAAGTGTAGAAATGAATTGTCTGAGTAGAGATGTGTATGAGGAGATTATTTACACTGTCTTGGCTAGTAGAGATTAGAGCTGTAATTTCTGCAGCACTGTGGTAGAAGCTGTGTACCAAAGTCCCAATTGTTTTTAAGATGTTTGAAAGATTTATGAGGTATGGTTGCAGATGCATTTTAGAGGCACTTTGAGGAGAGAAACTCTTTCAAATATATATAAGAAATTTTGCTAGACTGCATGCACAGCTATGAAGATGATGAGGCTAATTAATCAACATTTTGAAACATTGCATTTTAAAAGCACCATCTTGTTTTCTTAAGCATTAAAACTGGATTAAAGCAGGCACATAAGATGATTCTTCTGCAGTGTAAGGTTTACTTAGTAGTACTAGATGAAAAACCTTTGCTGAATTCAACGCCTGCTTCAAAAAGTTGGATCAAGAGATCCTGCTATCTAAACTTCCTCTTACTTTGCTTCCAGCCACACCTAGGAGAATTTTGTACATTTCATGTTCTGCCTTTTAAGGCTACACTGTAATAAATCTATATTTGCTTTTATCTTAAATCTACCATTCATTCATTCATTGTCAGTCAAAATAACCACACAGTGAGTCAGATCCAGAAGAAAGAATATCAGAGAGCATGCCAAACTAAGGGCACAATCCAGAGTTGCCTTTGGGCCAGTGCAAGTCCCTTGTGCAAGTCCAGGAGGGTTGCAAACGTACTGTAAAGCACATTTGCGTCTCCTCTAGAGTCTGCTGAGCCGGAGCACAGACATGCACTGGCCCCTCAGAGGCTGAGTCCAGCCTCTGCGCCAACTCGATGGAGCTTTATGTTGGCTGAGCTCGGCTGACACAAGGCTCTGGGATGGGCGGGGAGGAGGCGGGAGGGGAGTTTTCTGGGACAGGGGAAGTGTGGGTGGACTGTGGTCCTGGAGGCGGGTGGGCAGTGAATGGGAGGTGGGTCTTGGACCTGGCTCTTATGCTGGATCAAAGCCCCTGTTCCCAAGCAGCGCGGAGCAGGTTCTAGCCACTCCGCTCTCCTCAGACTTATGCCACCTCCAGAGGTGGTGCAAGTCCAAGGAGACCCATTGGGGCTGCAGTGATTTACCCATTGTGACTGCAGTGGTTTCTGGCTGAGCCACTTTGGGGGCCTATCTTGTGCTGGATACAGTGCAGGCCTCCTGGCCTGCCTGTTCCAGCGCAAGATAGGATTGCACTACATATAAATGAAAGCCTTGTTGGAACAAAAGAGTGCCAAAGCAGGAAGGAGACTATCCTGTTATCTGATCTTTTATTTTACTTTTATTATACTATTAATAGACATGCAGCTGTCCTCTTGCAAGGCTTGTCTTGCAAAGGAGAAGTTTTACAACAAGCTGACTCTGATCTAGCAAGCAGATCCACTAACAATAACAATGCATTTGTATAGCACTTCCAAGTTTTCAAATCACTTCATCTGAATTATTTTTGTGATAATTAGTACAAACTCCATAAAGCAAGTAAGTGTTTTGGTTGTTGAGAAGTTCAAAGGCAGTGATTTTCATAAATCCATCTTGCAGGTTATAGCAGAGTCGAGATTCAAATTGGGACAGTCCTGATTCACAATATTTTATGTATGAATGTAATCAATCAATCAATCCACCTTTCTCCCCAAAGGACACCCAAGGCAGCTAACAATATTTCATAATATACGTATATATAAAAAAATACAGTTAAAAGCAATATATAAAATAAGCAATAAAAACAGATGATATAAAACAGGCAAGCAGCAGAAAGAGACCAATAAAAACATTAAATAAATTTCTAAAAGCAGCCATTATAGGGCTTTAAAGGCTTTTCTAAATAAAAGTGTCTTCAGGCCTCGCCAGGAGGTAAACAAAGAAGAGACTGTTCTCAGCTCAAAGGGGAGGGGGGAATTCCATAACACAGGCACCGCTACCGACAAGGCCCTGTTTCTGGTTGCCATCCTCCTGACCTCTCTCAGTGGTGGCATAACCAACAGGCCCCCTTTCGATGACCTAAAGAGAATGGACCAGATTATACAGAAGAAGGCGATCTTTCAAATATCCTGGTCCCAAGCTGTTCAGGCTTTAAAGGTCATAACCCGCAACTTGAATTGGGCCCGGAAATCAGCTGGTAGCCAGTGCAGCTGCTGAAGCAACAGCATGACGGAGTCAAACTGCTGACCTTCAGCAACCACGTGAGCCACCGCATTCTGTGCTAGCTGTAACTTCTGAATCATCTTTATGGGTAGCCCCATGTAGAGCGTGTTACAATAATCTAAATTTGATGTCACCATGGCATGGATCACCATGGCCAGATCCCGAATCACAGCTGGGCAAAGGCACTCCTGGCCACAGCTGACACCTGGGAGTCCAGGAGCAGCTGTGAGTCCAGGATGACCCCCAAGCTGCAAACCTGCTCTTTTAGGGGGAGTGCAATCCCATTCAGATCAGGGCGATAGTTCAGCACCTGCATCATGGATTTCTGAACCAAGAAGACCTCTGTCTTGTTGGGATTTAGTTTCAGTTTGTTCACCCTCATCCAGATCCCAGCTGCCCCCAAGCAGCACTCCAGGGCAGAGACAGCCATCCTGGTATCCAGTGGAAAGAGCAATAGAGCTGAGTGTCATCTGCATACTGATGGCACCCAACTCCAAATCACCGGATGATCTCTTCCAGTGATTTCATGTAGATATCAAATAACATGAGGGACAGTATAGAACCCTGTGGCACCATATACCCCAAGGGCCAAGGTGCCAAACAGGAGTCCCCAGTACCATCATCTGGGAACTGTCGGCCAAGAAGGAGCTGAACCACTGCAGAACAGTGCCCCCGATTCCCCAACTAGGCCAACCATCCCAGAAGGACACTATGGTTGATGCTGTTGAAAGCTGCAGAGAGGTCCAAAACTAGCAAGGATGCACTCCCTCTGTCCAGCTCCTGGCATAGATCATCCACCAAGGTGACCAAGGCCATCTCCATCTCAAAGCGAGGTCTGAAAGGGATTCAGACAATCCGCTTCATCTAGAGTCCTCTGGAGCTGAGACGCTACCACCCACTTGACCACTTTGCCCAGAAATGGAAGGTTTGAGACTGGCCAATAGTTGTCTAATACAGAGACAGCTTTTTCAGGAGTGGGTGAACCACTGCTTTCTTTAATGTCAGTGGCAGCACTCCCTCAAGGATGAATTTGCTACCCTCTGTTCACTTGGGCAGAGATCCATGCTGGGCACTGATCCAGCGGGCAGGCAGATGGCCTCACGCTCCAAGGATCCTGTCCACGTTCTCAGATTCCACAAGCTGAAAAGAATCCCACAAACCAGGATCAACAGATACCATGGGGACATCACCAGACATTATCAATGTGGAGTCCAAGTCATGACGAGTCTGAGCTATTTTTATCTGCAAAGTGCCTGGCAAACATATTATAGCAGACTTCTGTGTGTTCTTCCTGATCTGATGGATCTGATGATGAGGTCTGATGGAGAAGACCCTGCACAATATGGAACAGTACTGCTGGCCAGCTCTGTGAGGTGGCAGTGAAGAAGGAATACTTTGCTGCTATCATTGCCGCAAAATAGGCGCTATAATGGGCCCTAACCTGTGTCTGGTCAGACCAGTCACAAGTCTTTATCCACCATCGTTCAAGACGTCTACCCTGCTGCTTCATCTTTCATAGCTCCTCGTGAACCTAGGAGCCTCTTTGACTCTGCTAGATAGCAGATGTTCTTCAGGAGCAATCGCATCCACAGCCCTGGCCATCTCCCTATTCCAGAGTTCAACCAGAGCCTCAGGTGAGTCGTTGGCCTTAGCAGCAGGAAAATCCCCCAGAGCCATCATGAAACCATTCAGATCCATTAGTCCTTGGGGGTGGACCATGCAATAAGGTCCTCTACCTCTGCAGGGGCAGGAGGCCACAACAAGTCTACACATTACCAGGAAGCAATCTGTCCATGACAACCTAGTGTATTTAATCTCCTCCACATCCAGATCACCATCTCTTTGTCCAGACAAAAACACCAGGTCTAACATGTGTTCAGCCTCATGGATTGGGATTGGCCCGTGGTTGCCATGGCAGACATGAAATCCTGAGTAGCATCTGCCTCTGGGTCCTCAGTGTGCACATTGAATTCCCCCAGCACCAACAGGCAGGGGACCTCCAATGCAACATCTGAATACCAGCTCTTGGTGTAGTTCAGTGATTTTCAACCTTTTTCATCTCATGGCACACTGACAAGGAGCTAAAATTGTCAAGGCACACCACCAGTTTTTTGACAATTGACAAGGTACACCATGCTGCTGGTGGCGGGCTCACCCCCCCCCATTGGCCCTAGTAATAAATGAGCCTCCCCAAAACTCCCGCAGCACACCTGGAGACCATTCACGGCACACCAGTGTGCCATGGCACAGTGGTTGAAAATAACTGGGTAGTTCTCATCTGAACTGAAAATGACTTTATTGAGAAATTCTGCACATAATTATGGGTGATGTAGGCTGCATCTTTGGACACAGTGAGCTTTCAGTCCATGGTTGTAAAGTGATCATGTGACCATTGCAGCATGCAAATCACCACATGAGCTGTTTATTTAAAAACAAAATAAAAAACTTCCGGGGAGACTAGACCCTTGGTGAATCCAGGAATCCCATTCCACCCACTCCTGCCTTATTCTACCACCTCCCTGCCTTTCTCCAAACCCTCTTGCTGATTCACTACTTCTGGCAGATGTCCAGTATCAGTCGATGCACAGAGTTTGCTGCTTGTTGGGGCAGCCAGCCCCCACACACTAGCCTAATTGTGTTTACTCTGAAGGAGGTTACACCTTCAGAACACAAATTCCACTGGCATAGCCCTGCAACATGCTTGGGCCGTCAACTTAAAGACAGTGTACATGCTACCATATGCGATGTGCACCCTTGGTTTTAAATTTAAATTTGCGTTTATTTTATGTTCAAAAACTTAAAAATTCTACAGCTCACTTAAAAATCTTGCTTGAAAATTGAAGGGACTCTATCTATCTGTCACTTTAGGATATTAAATAGAGGATAATTTAAAATTCAGATCAAATACATAAATAGGAAATGAGTTCAGAGGACATTTAGGAAAAAAACACTGAACCACATTTTGAATGACAATAACGTTCTGGCTGAATGCAAACATAGCAATCTTGGTTCAACAAACCGTATTTTATTGGATTGGGAACAAATGCTGAGCCTGTACGATCCCTTCTCCATTTCATTTTCCTGTTACGTGCCTATCTACGTAAATTGAAAGTATGCCAATTTGTTAAACCAGAGTTTGTTATGTACAAATGCAGAACTTTAGTTTGAACACGCATACAAACCAGGAAATGCTTTAATTTTCGTTTTTATGTGATGTTTTAACCTGAGATTCTGGACTGGAACATCGTAGGAAACTTTAACGAAAGAGAATCTTTCGAATCTTCCGAAAATCTTCCGAATCTTCTGAAACTTTAACGAAGAGAATCTTCCTAACCTGCGGAAGGATCATTAATTTTTTTTTTAATCTGGTGTGCTCCTTGGGGCATTTGGTGGGCTGCTGTGAGATACAGGAAGCTGGACTAGATGGGCCTATGGCCTGATCCAGTGGGGCTGTTCTTATGTTATGTTCTTAGGATTTCAATTGCAAAGGTCATGTGAGGGGAGGGATGGAAGAATAGGGAGGGGAGAAGAGGATGTATCTGAGCTCAGCACTTGTTCCTGATCCAACAAGACAGAACTTGTTGGACCAGAATTATTTCTGCATTCAAGCACTAAAATTGACAAAGCATCAAACTGTGATACTAATACAACCAGTACAAGCTTTCCTGAAGCAAATACAGATTGCATTAACATGGTGGGCTGATTATCACAGCATCTGCTTCTTAATAAGTATTTATAAAATTTTATGTGTGTGTATATGTGTTTATATATAAAACAGATTTTAGCCAAAAGCAAATGGCAAGCCTGCTAAATCTGATCACATGCACAGTAATTAAGCCATTATACTACCATGCCTTCAGAACCACAAGCCTCTGCTGTTTGTGACAGTCATTATGGTGAAAAGTGCTATTTTCTCCAAAGTTCTAGTAGTATGCAAATAATTCTGTGCCCCAATTTTCCAGCCTAACAACCAGGACTGTGGAGTTGGTACACAAGACCTCTGGCTTCTCAGTATTTAACTATCCAAATACTTCATAAAAGTGCAATATGTATGAATAATGGTAAATCTACTAAAATGGTACCGTAAGACATTTCGTCATGACCATATGAATCTTCAGGCTGCTTTTAGCTTATAAGTTATATTTAAGTATTTTTAAAAAAGCAAACTGTGTACTGTTTACACAGTGTTTTATCATGCCTGATAAACATGTAAACATGCCCCTGGGTCCCTTTCAGGGAAAAGGGTGGGATACAAATAAAGTTTATTATTATTAAACATGCCACCTGCTCATCTTAGTTGTGATTTTTCAGCAGTACCCTCACTTACTGCTTAGAGTCAGACTGGCCATTGCCCATTTTAAGATCACAGTGGTTATAGACAGCTGGTGTTGTTAACTGTTCTGCATGGTGGGGGAATAACTTAGAGGGAACACTGCATGGTATGCTGGTGTCTTTGCAAAAATAAGTTGATTTGTAACAGTTAGTATTCTTAAGGTGCCAGAGCCAAAGTTGCAAAGCATTATTCCCACACCATGTGGTTCAGCACATCATTGAATATTTCTGAGTTTCTGAAGTTTTTTTTTAAAGCCCAGTACACATAAAATAATGTGCTGTTTTAATTACTTTGTGAATGTGTTATTCCAGATGCCCAGATGTTATTCTAGAACTTGATATCTGCTATTACAATATGCTTTTTAAAGCTGTTTAATAGTTGGAATATTCTATTATGATCAGTATGCTGGTAAAGGTTGGAACAATGGTGAAAGTTTACATGGGTCACCTACTTACCATTAATAGGAAAGCATCCTCTTTACTGCAGTGGGAATATCACATCAAGCTTGCAACCTCATCCTTTGAATTCCCTGTTGTGCTGTCATTGTACAAGTTAGATTAAAGAATCACATGGCATACTACATTTGAAGGCACAGCAGGTATGCGCTTTCTGATTGGGAATCTGAAGCATTTGGTTTTTGTAGTTGAATGGACTGAAGAAGCAAAGAATGTAAATAAATTCTACATTTCTACTCCCCTGTCAAGCAGGTGGGTAGCTCTGGTTGTTAAAATAGCTATGGAACAGTTCCAGCCAAGTTAATAAGCAGCATTTTACTCAATAAAGTGCTAGGTAAATAGAAATAGATTTCCTAAGAGTTGGCATCTGTCAGCCTGCTTCTAGAAACTTGTAACAAAAACACTGGGTTGTATCTTAAAAATGTTAGTTATGACTAAACACCATTTAAATCAATGAGGCAAGTCATTCATGACTAAAATGTTCCATTAATTTCAGTGTGGCTTAGCCCTGTTTAACTTTCTTGGGATACAATCTACTACCTTTTTCTGAATTCCGTTTTTCATCACCACTGATACATTGTGCCCTCTTTTTTAACTGAGACAAAACTAGTTCCTAGATGCCTAGTATCACTTTTTTCTTTTCTTTTTGGAGCTAGGTAGTAGTATCCTGGTTTGGATACTGTGCTGTGATTGCAGTGCCGTTGCTGGGTGTTGCAAACATACTGTAAGACATGTTTGCATCACTCAGAGAGCAAGTGAAGCTGGTGGGGAGGCTTTTGCTGTCCCATCAATGCTGCAGTGGGAGCTCTAGCTGCCACCAGAGCTCAGGTAAGTGCAAGCGATGGGGGCCACTGGGGGAAGGCAAGGGGAGGGCAGAATGGGTGTGGGACTACCCCAAGCAGTGGCCTTTTCTGCTGAATCCCATCCTCTGTGTTTGGGTCAGAAGCCCGACACAGGGCTTCTTGAGTCTGTGCCAACAAAATAGCTAGCGCAGACCCAGGAAGCCCCATTGAACAGGCTGGGGTGTTACTCAGGGTAAGGGGACAAATTCCTCCTGCCAAGGAGACCTCCAGCCTGCTAGGATCTAGCAGTAGCCATTTAGCGCTGCTGCTCCTGTGCTGGGTAGGATTGGGCCACAAGTCACCAGCGATTCTTATATAAAGAGAACACATGATAACCACAGTTCCCATGTGTAACCTCTAAACTGCTGATATAATTTTAAAAAATAAAAAATACCAAAAAAAACACCAAAAACGGACAAGCAAGATAATGTCTTTTAGTGTCTTCCTGTCAATGTATACTTTTGAGCTTTGTTGCTTTGGTTCATTCACATTTGTTAATTCTTTGCTATACACATGGAGCCTGTTTATCTGCAAATTTTTCACCTGCAGTTCTGGCTGAACACGGGTCTCCTGGACCCACGTTGAACCAGACTCAGCCCCACCTGAACCCTCCAAAGGGAACCAGAGCTGTGCTCTGGCCCTCTCTGGAGGGCTTTTTGAAGCCTGCAGAGACTGTGCACATCCACCCTTGGCCTCCGCAGGCTTCAGAATGGCTGCAAGAGCCGAAAAATGTGACTTCTGGTAACCTGGGACCTCCCCCCCTTCAGATGTGCATAAATTAATTCCTGTCATGGCAAGATTGCAGTGCCTTTTAACACCTGCATGACAGATAGGAATTCAACAGTGAAACTTTTTCCATCTTACTGTCTTCTGCAAGTGTTTCATCTTTTGGTTATCAGGCAACTACTAAAGGCTTGTGAACCATGGCAGGAAAATTGTTGACTGTACAGGAAATTTCACACGTTTTGTAAGATCTAAACTGCACACATTTTAGAATGTTCCCTTGTTACATTGCACATCAGAAACATGTCTGCCTTTTCTCCGTCAGCTCCAAGCTTTTTGAATGTGTAATCTGCATTTTCTGCTTCTTGTCCTTCAGGTTTTCTGCATGACCCTCTGTACAGTATTTGTCTACTTAACTCCCATGAGAAAACACAACTCTCTTAAAAAAGAATGCAAATAGATATAAAATTTAATTTTCTATTATGTAGGTTGAACAAGCCTATTGTTTAAAATGTTACGTTCTTAATTATCTATGACATGAATAAGTGGCCTTAATATTCAATCTAGTGGGTATATTAAGGTTTTCTGTTTGCCTCTGTCTGGAAGGATTAGGAGCTTAGCAGTAGCTGGAAATGTTATTGTTTTATTACAGTATTGAGAAGATATTACCATGGAGAGTCTCCTCCTAAGAGAAAGGGTTTAGGTCTCTTTTGCTTCAGTTAAATGCAAGGCAATTTGGCAACATGCAAAAACTTTAATATTGGACTGCCTCATTAAAAGAATGAGGTGAGTTGGAAATTTTTGAGCACAGTAGGATGGAATGTTGGAATACTTCATGCAGTGCTGAACTTGAATTCCTGAATATTGCAAGAAATCCTATGGCATAGAACAGGGATGTCAAACTCGTTTCATACAGAGGGCCGAAGTTAGCAGTCTTGGTTCCTGCTGAGGGCCGGAAATTACATCATTAAGCAGAAAGTAACATCATTAAGCAGATGATGGCCAGAAATAAGCACTTCGTTCTCACACAGAAACTCATTAGCTGCAAATGACAGAAAAGAAAATATGCAAATCTTGTTCATATTTTCAAGATATGAGAGAGTCCAAGTATCATGCTGGGAGAGCCCAGTATAACAGGGGCCAGAGAAATTGCTTCCAGGGGCTGCATTCGGCCTGCGGGCCTTATGTTTGACACCCCAGTACAGAAAGTAATCTGATTCTTTGTGCCACATAGCCTAATATGCCAGCTTGTTCTGCAGTTGGTACAATAGATGTTCCTTTCCTTGCTCTCACTGAAAATTCTTGAGAGTTTATAGCCACTATACATGGAAATTATCTATGCATGGTACGAATGTTTATTTTCATGTGGAATTCATTTGCAGATCTTCTGAAATTCCAAAGTGTGTTAGGTGGTATAGTACAGGAAACTTTTATTAAGAATGTGACTTCTGTAATAGTTCTTAGATCCCAGTACTATCCGGTTATCCAGCACTGATGTAGCCATACCAATGGGGCGTGCGCTGCATCCTGTGGTGGCAAGGCACTCACAGAGGCCTCCTTCCTTGGAGCTGCATTGTGGCTGGAAAGTTGGATAGGATTTGACCCTTAATTATCTGACATTCGAGAAATGTTCAGGGTACCAGTATAAATTTGAACTGTGGACAGTAAAATAGATAAGTTTATCTTGATAATTGGTCAATACCTTGATAAGAATTACTGAGTAATTTGTTATTCCTAATGCAGTTTTTTGCAGAACTTCTGGATTTAGCAGGATGGAAAGTAGAAGAAGGAAAAAAAGTGAAATAAAGATTAATTTAAGCACCCCAAATATCTTCTCACATCCCAGTATCTTATGGGCAACTTGATCCAAACATGCCTCACTTAGTCCCAGTGCCTCAGTCCCAGTGCCAGCACTGGGTGTTGCAAATGTGCTGTAAGATACATTTTATGCATCCAGAGAGCAGGAGCACATCCAGCATTTGTGTTTGGGTTGGGGGGGCATGAGTATTACTTTAGAACCAGGTCAACCAGGCAGGTAGACCGGGGCTCCCAGTTGATCTTTGGCTTCTGTGGCTGTCGTTTGCTGGGTGGGTAGACCTGCCTTGACTTGGAGCCCAGATCTACTTGCTGGGTAGACTTGGGCTCCCATTCCAACTGCAACTCTGGAGTTGCCTCTTCCAGGCAGGTAGACCTGGGCTCCCAGCTATTCTTGGGCTGCTCCCCATCTTGGCCCTTCCCTGCTGGCATAACAGTTTGAGGGCCACACACCCATTGCATCCGCTGCTACTGGAGAGCAAGCAGTGCTGGTGGGGAGGCCTGGGCTGCCCCATTGATGTTGCAGCGACTGCTGGCGGAGCCCAGTTAATCACTGAGCAGTGCAGGGGCCTGGGGTAGAGGGCCAGGGGAGGCATTTTAGGGTGGAAGGAGGGCAGTGAGGATGGAGTGGGAAGAGGGAGAAGCCTGGAGGGGTGGTAGGACCGGCGGAGGCCTCCTCTGCTGAATCCTATCCCCTGTGTCAGGCTTGAAAGCGTGACATGGGGCTTCTCAAGTCTGTCCCAGTGATTCAGCTGGCAAAGACTCAAGAACCCCTGTTGAGCAGGCTGAGGCTTTACTTGGGATAAGGGGACAAATGTCCCCTTACTCTGAGGAGACCTGCAGCCTGCTTGGATCCAGCACAGGTTCTGGTGGTAACTGTTTTGAGCCACTGTTTCTGTGCTGGATAGGAATGGGCCGTTAGATGTTCATATGAGAAATACCTTGGTTCTAAATATATTTATTGAAAATAAGTTATATAGGCATCTCTGAAACTTAATGTTAGGATTAGGATTTGATAAGGAACTTGTAACCTGCATTCAAGCAGTTAAAAAGCTTGCATAATTCAATAATATGAGTTGTAAGTGGTGTTGTACAGAAACAGTGACCTGGGTGTTCATCCTGGAACTTAGAGAGTGCAGATATAATACTAATTTGGCCTTACAATTCATTCCATCAATAATATCCTGTAGCAGTTCCAGAAATTCTGAAATGATGTGAGATGCCCAAACTATTCCTCATCCTGCCATCATACATCAGAAATATTGATGGGAATAATGCATCATATGAAGAAGATTAGTCATGTATCCAAACTTGATGTATTCAAAAAGCATGATATGCATTGCGAAAGTCAACCCACCTCATTAAGCCACCATGTGCTGAAATGGTTGCATGAATGATGTCTGAGTTGGCAACCCAATGGCGTCTGGTTTTCCATTTGGGGAAACAGACTGTGTTACTGAAATTAAGGTAAATTATATCCACAGCATTCCCACCATCCAGTAAACCAGTAACCCAAGCAAAAAAGGAGATGAGTTTTGTCTGGCAACACTTATTTTTGACAAATCCATGTTGGCTTCTAGTAATAACTGCACTGATATCCAGATGTTGTGCTAATTTGTTCTATATTTTCTGTAGTATTAGAAGTTTTTTATATCGCCAAAGCATTACTACAGATCATGGTCAGGTGACATTACATGGTAAGGATCCAAGGGATCGTCCTCACCCATTTGATAGCAGGCCTATAAATATTATAGCAGCATTATGGGAATGATAAGTGTCCCCACCACCACTGCTACAATGTCTGAGAGGTGCTGTGGCAACAAACCCATAATTCTTATTCATGCAGCTACTAAAGGTAAGGAACATACTTCAAGACCGGACATTGACCAGCATGCCATGATTCTTTCTTCGGGAAAAATTACTTTAGACAAACACCCAATCCTTATCTGAATCTGAATGATCATGGTCATTCTGTTAAAGGTACATGGTCTCTTTTGACTGAAGCGGGCCCCCTGGGTAAAAACTATATAGGTTTGTCTTAAATGAAAGTAAATATGTGAAAAACAGAGCTCTGTGCTCTTCCATCTCAATTTCAGTCCATAGTGAACATCATTTTTTAAAAATGTGATTTCAAAAAATGACCATTTTCTGGTCTAACTTCTTAACATCATATAAAGTAACCTTCTACCACAAGTGGCCTGTGCCTTCAAATGTACTTCGCTGGAATGGCTGTTTGTAATTGCATTTCAGTATACTTTAATAGCTGTGGCATTCTACATGACTAATCAATGAAAGGATAGAATTTCAGAGAATCTGGAAGATGAAAGCACTTGAAGTACAGTTAAGTTATTAATATTGTTGCACATGTCTGTCTTCTCCACATGGTTAGGAGTTAAAGGAATAATGCTGCTGAGTTTAATTTCCTTTGATCAGAGAGAGTACTACTGATGTATGGCATTTTTGTAATATTTGCTTTCTTTGCATATGAAAAAAGTGGCAAGGAAGCATTCCAGCGAGTCCACTATGCATCAGATCTCCAAAGAAATGCTTTGCAGCCCAAGTTCTTTATCATCAGTCAACTCATAACTCTCTCTGCTCACCTTTTTCTGTGTTCAGATTAAAAATAGTCAAACTGTTGGATTCTACATACAGCTTGCCATTGGTGCCCATCCTTTTAAGAGAATTAACTATTAAGGGAACCTCCACAATGTGTAAAAGAACATTAATAGTGTTTTGTCAAATTCTAATGTACGTAGATCACAAAACCATAGTGGTAATGATTACCCGTCCTGATAATCAAGAAAAGGAAAATTCACAACACACACAATAAAATTACAGAATGTCATAAATTTACCATATAATTTAGGATACAACAAAATTGAAAAACAATTAATTTAAATTTAATAATCCACTGATGCAGTGATGCCAAAATGGCTACCACTTCAACTTGATGAGGGGTAGTTGTGAAGGTCTCCTGGGTAGGCCTCTGCAATGTAGAGGGGTCTACACAGATCTGTGCTAATGGATTTGCTGGTTCAGGTCCATGTGGACCTGGGCTGCAGGATCTGTCTGGGAAGGAGGTTAAAATTTGGCAGCTGCTGCCACCAAACCTGCCCTCTTCCTGGAGTCAATCTGCCATCACCTGCCCCGTTGCTTCCCTATTTCGTCCCCCCACACCGATTACTGCCTCCTTCCACCCTCCCTGCCCCCATTCTCCTGGCAAGTGTTCTGACCCAGGACTTTGCAGCACACAGTTTGCAAACTGTTGCATTAAGTTGTTGTGGCACACTGCTAGGTGGCATCCTAGCAAGTAATATGACGCTAGGACCAAGGAAGCCAACAGAACAAAGTATCTATCTCTTCTCAAAATTAGTGAACAGGCAGGAGGTTTAACTGGCTGAAGCCATTTCAGGAGTCTTTCATTTTCATAAAAGCATTTCTGTTGCTAAACAAATGCTTCATCTAGTATTACTAATTTCATTTGTCTATATTCATGCAGTATTTGTGTCCATACCGAAGTACGAGCCTGTCCCCATATCCGTGAGGGATCCATTCCATGGGCACCCTGTGGATATAGAAACCACGGATACGGGGGGGGGGCGCTTACCTGTGTTAGTACCCATTAACTTTTTTTAAAGGCTTACTGTGAAGTGTTACTTGCTTTAAAACAAGTCGCTATAAGCATTCAAGCTTATAGCGAGATGACAGCAGGCTGCTGGCATCCCACTCTGATCTCGCTATACAAATGAATGCTTATAGCAACCTGTTAAAGCCATTTCTGCCATATATGCAACAGAGATCAAATGTGTACACCTGTGGGCTGGGCAGAAATGGGTTAAAGCAAGAAATGCTTCCTGGTAAGCCTTTAAAGAATGCAAGTGGGCGCTCAAGGAGGGTACAGCCCCCATATCTGCATTGCTTGGGTCTGTGTGTGTGTGTGGGGTTTTTTTTTTTTTTTTTTTTTGGTATAATCAGTGCTATTGTGACCACAGTGTGGAAGGAGGATTTGATACTTTATTCCTCTCCACCAAATTGGCACCTGAATCTTCAGTCCTGATCTAAATTGAGTCTGCATGGCTGCCATTTAACAAATGAACAAAAAAATCTTTCTAGGATCAAAAGACATGTTTAAAATAATATGTAGTTTGGTCCAACTGCACTAAAATGATTGATTCTAGGAGATGAAGGTAATGTTTTCACTGCAGTTTTATGCCTTCTTTAAATGTTAACTGAATTAATAATAATGGAAATGTCAATTCAAAGTAGGAGGATGTCATAAATTCATCTTGACTCAGAGGATGGAAGTGTGTGTTTCTCTTAATCAGAGAACTTGGAATCTGCCCTCTTTTCTCTGGAGAAATAAGCAGATTAAAGTTTGGGATTAATTTTCTGTAGGGATGTTTGTAGGGATCTCACCTTGATATAGAGCTGGTTTCCAGGGATAGTAAGTTCTCGTCAGACACAGCATGTTCTCATCAGACATGCTTCCCTGGAGGGTAGCATCAAGGGAGGGCACCAGGATGCAGGTCTCTTGTTATCTGGTGTGCTCCCTGGGGCATTTGGTGGGCCACTGTGAGATACAGGAAGCTGGACTAGATGGGCCTATGGCCTGATCCAGCAGGACGGTTCTTATGTTCTTAGGGTCTGGCATGGAGCTCTCAACCCTCTTTCAGTTGACATCTCCAGGCATAAAGTTAACACTTACCTTAGGTGGGTTATGATTTGGCAAGGTGGGACCTTTATCTCTCACCCTGGTATCTTGTTCTCCTCGCATTTGCTTTTTAGAGGTGATGGGTACATTTATCCATGGCTGATGCTGATATTTATCTTTTGGACCTGCAATGGGGTTTGTGGAGCCTGTTGAGCTTTCATGGGACAGTGCGGGTTAAGTGCTAGGCTAACCCCTCCATGTGGCAGGAATGGGGGTGGCATGCATGCTGAGGTCAGAAAGATCAACGGATGAGCAAGGACCGCTCCGACAATACTTGTCCAGGTTGGTGAGGCAGGCTGCTGTGAGCCCCTTGGCTGGTTTAAGGCCAGTTCAAGGCTTTACCTGTGTGTGTCAGTACTAACCAGCTGCCTCGACTCTTCGGGATTGGCCAGGATAAGCTAACCTAGTCTCTGACTGAATATAGCTTTGAGTCCGTATGTCACATCCATGGGATCTGGGAGAAGCAGACAGCCAGGTCATTTCCCCCAAATTACTAGCAGCCAGCATGCTTGTGGGAGTTCCCTCTTAGCTAAGTTTTCCCTACTGCAGGTTATTGTTGTTTGAATTTAATAAAAGTTATCAATCCATGCCTCGGTCTTTTGTGCTCATTGGGGGATGCCCATGTAAAATACAGGCACTGGCACTAAAATTTAATCCAGGGTTTTTGCTGTTGAAAGTATGACAAATATGAGTAGTTATTTAAAATATTAAAGTAATGCTTGAATTCTACTCTGCTTCTAGAATAGAATTCTAATTCTACTCTAAGATAGAATTTCCCACTTACAATTTGTTGAGTTATCACATTAGGGGTATGCTATAGGCCAGCAATTTTCAACTGGTGTGCTGTGTTGGTGTGCCATGAATGGTCCACAGATGTGCCAAAGGGATTTGAGGGGGGGGGTTATTGATTAATTGGGCCATGGGGGGGGGATGTGAGCCCCACGCTGGTACTGTGGTGTGCGTTGTGTATTGTCAAAAAATTGATGGTGCTCCCTGAAAATTTTAGTGCCTTGTCAGTGTCATGTGATGAAAAAGGTTTAAAATCGCTACTATAGGGTTTTGCACTCCCTTCTCTTCTGTACTAGTTTGCTGTAACTATAGTTCAGTGTTTCATCTGAACTTGTGCCAATTCATATTTTCCTAATAACTAGGCTTTGCAAACTCGGCTAACCATGGTTTCCGACTAGATATGAGGTCAATCTGGGTTAGTGATAACAACGATTAATGCAGATATAAAATATAATGCTAAAGTTGAAGCAAACCATGTAAGGAAAAGTGAGGAAGCACGCAGCCAATGGTGTGCTCTGTATTTCCTAACCATGTTTAGAAGATTAGAAACATAATAAGAGAACTGAGTTTGCATGGCTCATTAGCAGATCTAATTGCTAACATTGCTCTAAATTAGTGTTTCTCAACATTTGTCCCCCATAGTAACACTTTGCATGGTCCACCTATTGAAAGTACCACCAGAAGTAATTGGCAATGATGTCATTGCCAGTTTCTTCTGGATTGGGGGGGGGGGCAGGTGCAATGCAATGAACACTGGTAAGAGGCTCAGGGCAGATGGAAGGGCTTTTTGAGCTTGTGAAAAGTGCATGCTGGAGATCTGCTTGCTTGAGTAAAGCCAGGCAGTGGGGGTCCGGGGGTCCTACATGTACCACCAGACCACCGCTCGTACAAGTACCACTGGTTGAGAAAGACTTCAAAATTCAAAGTAAAATAAAACTTTGCATTTTTGTATTTGATTTTGTAATACATGTAATATTTGTAATTTGTAATCAAAGACGATTTTTAAAAGCTGTCAGGTTTTGAAAGCATCTATCAGCATGAAAGCATTTTGTGATCAGTATTTTAATGTTGGACAGATTGTGTAATTTACACTGTCTAGAACTCGCTTGTGTTTTGTGAGTCAAAATTTCACTGTGTTCCTGGAAAACTACACAAAGGCTGGATTTGTTCTTCTTATGTGACTCCACTGACTCAGTTCCAAGTAAGTTTACTGTAGCTATCTGACACAGAAAAAAGAAGTAGATATTTAATGGAGCCTAGCCAGATCAGCTGGCTTGCAAAACTTCTAGTAACACATATATAAGGAAACAATTTTCTATTAATACATTCGGTGCAATCCTAACCCACTTTCCAGCACCGATGTAAGGGCAATGCAGCTCCGAGATAAAGAACAAGCATTCCCTTGCTTTGAGGAGGCCTCTGTGAGTGCCACCCAACTGCAGGGTGCAGCACATGTCCCATTGGCATCACTATGCCAGTGCTGGAAAGTTGGTTAGGATTTGGGCCTCAATCTAATTTGTTTTTTTAAATATATTTTATCTGTATGCATTTCTTTGTAATATAACATTTTTTGAATTTCGTTGGTGCAATATGTGGACCCTTTAGCACATATCTATAGTTAATTTTCCTCTTCTACAAGTTGACTTTAAGAAGTTGGCTTACAGCTTTTACAAGTTGGCTTTTTTCTGTTTATTCAAGAAGCCATTCTATGTAAAAATTGAAGTGTTAATTTGGTGATACAGCAAGCTTGTTCAGTATGTCATACTTTAATAAATCACAATTTTCCAATGGATACTTTGACAACTGCAACTCATTTCATTGGTCTTATCAGGGCTTTTTTTCTAATGGAACGTGGGGGGACGGAGTTCCAGCACCTTTTTGCAGGGGCTGCTCCCCTTCGGAGGCATTCCAGGAGCGGGGGAGCAAAATAGAGGCATTCGCTGGGTGGGTGCTGGGGGGTGCAGGGTGGGCGGGCGCCTGGCCCCTGCCTGACTGCACAACAACCCCCTCCTGCCCCATCTCCAAACTCTCGCCTGAGCCCAGCCCGCCTCCCCTCCTCCCGCGCTCTGCTTCCCCGCACAGCTTCCAAGCCGGTGGAGGGCGCGGGGGACACGTGCCGACACCGAGGAGGAGGATGGACAGCCAGCCAGCCAGGGAGACAGGCTGCGGCACCCACAGAACGCCTAGGTACTGGCTTGGTGGAGGAGGAGGAGAAGGAAACTGGCTGGTGCAGCTCCGTGCTAATCTGCATCAGGAGCCCAGGTATGTCTACTCAGAAGTAAGTCTCATTGTGCTCAATGGGGCTTGCTCCTGGGAAAGGGTGCATAGCCTTGCAGCCGGAGAGCCCAAGCATGTCTACTCGGAAGTAAGTTCCACTGTGTTCAATGGGGCTTACTCCTGGGAAAGTGTCATGGCCTTGCAGCCTGAGTAGACAGGCAGAAGAAGGGCTCTGTGGCTGCAGTCCTCTTCACACTTTCCTGGGAGGAAGCCCCACTGCCTCTAGTGGGACTGACTTCTGAGTAGACAGGCACAGGATTGGGCCCTGAGGCTGCCATCCTATCCACAGTAAGCCCCATTCACTAAAGTGGAATTCTGAATAGACATGGATAGGATTGGGCTCTTAGGCACTTTCCTGGGAGTAAGCTCCATTGACTAGAACAAGACTTATTTCAGGGTAGACATACCTAGGATTGGGCTCTTAATCCTGGCAGAGATATATATCTGCACCCGTTTTCACATGCTAAGGGCAGGTGAAAAGGGATTCTACATGTGTACAACGTGCTGTCCAGCCTTGCCAGAGATCCTCCTCATCCTTCCCCCACAAGCATGCCCTCCGCCAGCCAGCATTTACACCTCCTCTCCAGCAATGCACAGCAGCTGCTCAGGGCAGCAGAGAACATACAATTGCATGCCAAGCGCCTTCCCAAAGACACAGAGTATTCTGATACCTGAATTAAACCATATTTAATGGCTTGTTTGCAAACGTAGCTGTTTCTATGTGCACCCAAGGATCCCTCTCCTGTAAGAATTCCTTTTTTGTTCTTACTCCCACAGTTGCTTAGAGTAATTTTACTACATGGAACTCATGTAAGCCATTTTCCGGAATCCATTCACTGCTTCCTCTCCTCAAAGTAGTGCCACACTACATACTGCACGCTACACGCACCTGTACAGTATTTTTCCCCATGTGTAGACAAAGTAGCTAAGGGGAAGGGGATGTGGAGATTGACAGCCCAATCCTATGCATGTCTACTCAGAAGTAAGTTCATCTTTAGGGGGGAAGCACATTAAAAATATTTTACTTCTCCAATAAAAAATGGTTTAAAAATAAATAAATAAATAAAAGATGAACAAGTTGTGAGTTCCTGCACCTTTTTATTTACAAAAAAAGCACTGGGTCTTATTGATCCTAGATTTTAACATTTTACTGTAGAATAGTTATGCTAGTGTTCTGTAGCAAAAACCACAAGGAAACTAGCAGTGCCTTAACAACTAACCAGTTTATTTCAGCATAAGCATTTGTCGATAACATCCCATGTCATCAGATGCAAGATATTAACCAAGTTAGGTTTTGACATGAGTCAGCTAAAATTAAGTATGGTTGTGTGCCGCTTAACAGGGATGAGGAAACCAGGAATTGTGCCTCTCGCAAGATTGAGGCATTCTGAGCCTCACAGAGGCAGCGCACAGGCTCAGAAAAGCCACCAGAAGCAAGGGAAATGGAGCTCCCCTCCCCTTTGGAGGCTTCGAGGGGGGTGCGTCCAGGTCCGACCTTGTGACCAGGAACCAGTTGCTGGCCAGAAGGTTGTTAAGGGTCTGTCCTTTTTTACATTTGTACTTTTTTCTGTGTCAGTTCTCCAAGGGTGCTCCCAATAGCTAGCCAAAAAAAACTGTAGATAGCTGGGGGCCCAAACCTATCCAACCTTCCAGCACCAGTGTAGCTGTAATGCAGCCCTGAGGTAAGGGAACAAATGTTCCCATACCTTGAGGGGGCCTCTGTGACTACCTCCCCACGATGCAGTGCACATCCCACTGCCACGGCTACACCAGCACTGGAAAATTGGATAGAATTGGGCCCTGAGTTGGTCATTAGATAAATACAAAAGCTGCATCTAGTGATATCTTAAAATAAAACAAAATGGCACAAAGATTTTAAACAAGCTTTTGTCTATCTAGCAAATATCTTAGTACTGGTGACTCTCCTCCTGAACTTGCGATCTGAGCTCTAGTTCAGTCGCTGATGTTGGAAAATCCCCAGTAAAATGGAGGTTTAAAACTGTTTAACACTGGTGGTGTTACCAAAAGGGCTGTTTTGTTTAGGGGGAATTATTACACTAACCTTTTAGAACCTCGGGATCGCAGGCTGGATAACAAGACAGCGTAATGCAGAGAAATTCCCTTTTAGCTTAAAGAGGAGACTGGGAGAAAACTTTTAATAAAAGATTATAGTTTTATTACAAAAGCACAACGGTAAACATAATGCACATGGAAAAAGTGTTAAGTATATGTTTCTTGGTCCTAGTACTTGAATCCAGTGTACCTAGCTTTTATGGTGGTTGCATGTAAAGAGTATTTGGTGCATCCGAGGAAATTAGAAAAAGGAAAGGTTGTAGGAAAGGATTTTAGGGTTCCCTGGTCTGCCAAACCGAGTTACTAACTAAAGATAGGGAGAGAAGGGGAGAAAAAGGGAGGGAAAGAAGGGAAAGAGTTCCAGGCGCAAGATAGTTACCTGTCTGTAGAGCAGTTGGATGGGGGGGAGAGTCCTGGGAGGAGGACCCTCTGACACAATTCGGATGTGTTGTGTCCTTGGAGGGGGAGCCAGAGAGACAGAGAGGGGAAGCCCTCACTTAAAAGGGGTTTTCTGACTGTGCTGAGCTGGAGGGTAACGTCCTTACTACCAGCCGGGTGCTTGGGAGTGTGTGAAAGGATTATCAGCAAAATTCAATGGGGTCTAATGGCTGGCTTCCTAGATGGGGGAACTTAAACAGTACAATGAGTCAGCAACACACAGAAGGCAGTTCAGATTTGCATACAGTACTTAAGCAGCGATTGAGTTAATACAATGAATAGGAGACACTTAAACAATGATTTAAGATGCCAGACTTCTTCCTATAATGTATGATCAGGGAGGTGGATTTAAGATGCCTATAACCACAGGGAAGTGGAGGTTGTGTAAGCTTGTGACTTGACCTGATTGTGACCTGTGTGTTGAGGTTTAATCTGCACGATACTTCAGTCCATAGTACATAACCAGATAAAGAGAAAATCACAACTAAAGGCAAAAGGGGATTTTCATGTAACAGTGACTGGTACTTTTTTTTTTTAAATTACAGTATATAATAGAGCAAAAAATTCAGTGGGCTTTGGATCTTTGTGATCTTTAAAAACATGATCAATAATCTTCTGTCACAAGATTGTCAAAACAACTATCTAATTCTTTAGATCGGGGTCTCCAAACTTTTTGGTCAGAGGGCCACATCGAATATCTGGCGTGGTGTGGAGGGCTGGGAAAAAAAATTTAAAGATAAAATTTAAATAAATTAGAGATGGAACAAGATGAGTGAATAAATGAATGGGCTCATATATTCAACCTCTCTGGCCCTCAGAAGACCCTCCAGACACAACCAGAGCACAGTTCTGGTCATGTTCAGTTGAGTGGGCCAGAGGCTTTCAGGGGACAAGAGGTTGGCTGCGGGCTAGAAAGAGGCTTGCTGCGGGCTGCATCTGGCCCCCGGGCCAGAGTTTGGAGACCCCTGCTTTAGATATAAACTGCCTTTGCTTTCTTTAAAGGGGAAGAGAGGAGGGCAGCCCTTGGACACAGTCAGGAACCGCATGTAGAGTGGCTACAGGAGCACAGCCACTCTAGGTTCTTTGCTAATGGGGGGGCTGCCCCCTCTCCTCCTCTTTAAAGGAAGAGGAGAGGAGGAGGGTGGCCCTCAAATTGGCATGGAACTCTGCCAACAGTGGCTGTGCTCCTGCAGCCACTGTCAGCGCAGTTCCTACCACTTAAAAAGCCAGTGGTAGGGGGAGTGGGTCATGGTGCTGCCCCCCGCAGTGCCTAAATTCCTGGCACCCAGGGCATTTGTATCCCTTGCCCCCCAGGTCTGCCATTGCACTGGCATTTGATGCAGTGCATAAACAGTAAGTACTGTTTTGTTTTTTTAATTCAACAATAGAGCATCCCTTTGATCATAGTTTGAAATACAGGAATTTGTATGTTTGGATCTAAGAATTTGGCCTATGTTTACCCTCAGGATACAGCTTCTGTGCAGTTAAGCAGAGGGGGAAAATGTGCTTTGTTATATAATTCTTGTAACCATCTGTGTAGCTCTTCTTGCCAGCTCATTCCCTTGTGGATGGGAAATGATATGCTTTAAATTTTATATTGATCAAAATGCTTCACATTCAGGATTGGCAAAGTGTATATGATAACTTTTTCCAGAATATTAACATGGGAAAATGAGCTTGCATGTTTTCTCTTAACACTTAGCTTGAGTGTTTTCTCTGGAACACTTAGTTCCAGAGAAAAGCAAAATTACTGCTGCTCCAGGAAAACAAGGTTTGTATACCCTCCTTATTCCCAAAAAGTTGAATTGCAACTAGAATATCAGGAACACAATAATAAAAAGGAGGAGTAACATGATGATTTAGTGAGGTCTGTAGAGCAGTGTTTCTCAAACTGTGGGTTGGGACACACTAGGTGGGCACAAGCCAATTTCAGGTGGGTCCCCATTCATTTCAGTATTTTATTTTTAATAGTTTAGACTTGATGCTACCATGATATGACTGCATTTGAGAAAATGTTACAGATCTGTACTTTTTACAGGCTACTATGTATATGCTTTTAACAATGATAGTAAATGGGACCTTGAAACAGCTGACAAGCTGAGCCGAATTATTCCATCTGCTCTGAGCGTGGGAGGATGGAGGCCAGAATGTGAAACCAGAATGAAATATCTGAATGTTGTGGTTCTTGAAAGATAGAACCTTCTTTCAATTGTAAAAATCCCTACAGGGATTTAAATAAGCCTGCCTATGTAAACTGCCTTTAATAAAGTCTTGAATAAAGACCAAGAAAGGCGGTATATAAATACTTGTATTATTATTATTATTATTATTATTATTATTATTATTATTATTATTCCTGGGTAAGTGTGGGTAGGATTGTAGCGTAGGATTGCTAAAAATTTCCCTGCTTGACGATGCCACTTACGGTCATGACATCACTTCCAGTGAGTCCTGACAGATTCTCCTTCTAAAAAGTGGATCTCGATGCTAAAAGTTTGAGAACTACTGCTATAGAGTGTTTTGAAGTAAGGGATGTCCCATAGAATACAGAACATCTTGCAAAGATAAATTATAATATTCAGTATACACCCAGCACCTGTTAAAGTGGTCCTGAGCACCCGATCTGTGTTTTCACCAATGGCAACCCAGTACGGATCCCTGTAAAGCTGCACCATGTACTCACAGACTTTTTCTATATTCCTTTCTATATTGCTTTCCTTCCTGTTAGGCTAAGCATGCCAGTCTGTTGACCAGTGAAATCCTGTCAATTGACTGCGATGAAGCCAAAACGGCCACTGTGTAGGTGTAGCTGACTGTTCTAATTTCACTAAACAGTAGTGTCTCTTGTTAGCAGGGGAGGAGTGAGCACTGCTTGCCCCTTACTTAGCCCAAGAGCAGACAGGAGTAAACCTAGCAGTATAACAAAGCGTTTCATTTGTCCATTTGTTCTAACTGCAGGCACTGCTAAACAGGAATGCAATCATAGTGCCAACCCTACTCAACGCTGAGTTATAATAATCAGTACAATTTTATAAAATTCATTGTTTCACAATATGAAATGACTGCCATCATCTCAGTTTCTTTTTGTGGTTGGTATTAATATAGAACTTGTTGATGATTAAAGTTTAATCCCAAGTTTTAAAGTTTAAAGCCCAAATATTAATTTGAGGCTTTCCTTCTTTTGAGTTAGCATGCTTTGTTTGTCAGTGTTGATGTCACCGTTCCGTGAAGTTTGGAGCAGTTGTGCCCTGCCTCCAAAGGGACTGGATGCTTAGCATAAGCAAATACTGAAAGGGCATTGTATGGTTAGTATTGAAAACTACAGTAGTTTGGAGAGGAAGCACAAAACATTACATTTTAATTCCCACTAAGTGCATTGTGTAGCTAATGCACAAATTTTAAAGCAGATGTAGACATTTGAAAAGTTTGTGAACTGTAGTTGGCAGCAATAGCTTGTTTGGAAAGGCCTAATCAAATACAGACTATCCAGCAGACTGAAGTTTGATTTTTTCAGAAGGAGTAATGTGAGTTTAGTTCATTCAGAGACTGAACAGGAGAACCTTCCAGGGAATAGAAGCAGACGCTTTTGTGCAGTAGCTGTGAAATCTTGGCCGTGGTTTGAAAACTGGTCTGAATGCTCTTGAATGTTGGCAGTTTTACAGTTCAGTCTGTAAAGTTTATTTGCCATATTTAGAGAGTGTTTCTCACATTTACTTTGCATTATTGCAAAGGGAGTATTGGAGCTCTCCTCATGACACTTTTCAGATTTGTGCATCAGCCTTTAACAGGAGCATTCTGCTGCAAAAACCTTCTTAAATATATTACTCTTAAGTAGTCTTTTTACAATCCTGACTAATATTAGGCATTACTCTTACCAGATAAGTTGGACATATAGTTACATAAAGAGTTTCTCAAACACTGGAATACAGCCCCTTCAACATTCTACCTATTGTCCCACCCCATCTTAGTACCAAATGATTGGTTTTGCAGGTGAGTGTTCAGAGTTCCTTGTATACCTTTGGATGAATTCAGCCTTCAGCTGTATGCATGGAGTCAAGGCTAGCTTAAGTCTTATCAGCACCTTAGCAAATGGTGCCCCTTGTCACCCAGCAATGTGCACCTTCTGCTCTTCCTGCTTACTGGATTAAGAAAGGAAGGCAGAATGAAAGACAGTATGGAGGAGAAGAGTGTGGTGGTCTAGAGCACCTTGAAACTCTCGTCTACCCAATCACTCTTATCCTTCACATTTCTTCTTCTTATTCCAATCCAGAGAGAGAGAGAATGAGCATGCATGCACAGTGGAGATCAGTGGGCAGATGGAGCTGGGCACCCCTACGATCTGCTGCCTGAGGCAACAGCCCCAGTCAGCCACATGAGTGGGCTGGCCTTGCAATGATCTGTGGGATAGTACTATCCCTAACACTGGTGTTAGAAGGGAAATTGAGTGGGAAATCTCTGTTTCCAAAATCATGCACAGTGATGCAACATAAGACCAAAGCAGCATGGCTGTCAGGATATGAATTTACAGGCCTGAACAGAACAGGACATAAAGTGCCCTAAAGGTCATTCTAACAAGTGTCTGTAATCAAGCTGAAAGTGCTAAGTCATGCTGAGTCATCAAAAGCAGATGCAGTACGATGATGTAATGTTAAATCTGTTTGGCTAACTGAAGTATAAAGATAAAGGTGGAGGGCCAGGATGTAGCTTCTGTTGTTGTTTTTTTCTTCACTCTGCTCTGTACCATTTGATCTGAACTGCATTGCTGAGAGACTGCTGTGGACTTTTTGCTGCTGTACATATTTGTAAATAGACTTGGTGGTGGAAAAAAAAAAGATGATTCCCAAGATGTTAGGGTGATGAGTGTTCAGTCATCCCCACAAGTCTATTTTTAAATTCAGTAACAATGGGGTTTGCACAGAGAATCCCATACAAATTTCAGTGAAACAAATGAAGATTGCCATTCCCATTTTAGTGACGGGAAGCATATCCTGATGAATGATTTGAAAATGTCACTGCTAAGCTCTGATCTGTGACTGCATTTTAATTATTAGCAGCTCAATTCTACGTAAATTCCTTTGCACCGATGCAGCAGCGCCAGTACAGCTTTCACTGCATCCTGCAGGGAATTGCAGCTGCTGGAGGTCTCCTTGAGCATTCACTCCCTTGTTCCTGAGTAAGCCCCAGTAGCTGCAATTGGGCAATGTGCTCATGCCAGTGAAATCACTAGCGCAGATTTGTGTTGCCTCATGTCGGCAGATTAAGCCTTGGAAGGGGGGATAGGATACGGTGTGTACTAGTGCTACCGATCCCGTCCCACCTAGACCCAATCCATCCCCTGCCCCATTTCCACCCTTCCCTGTCAATTCCACCAAGTCCCCACCCTTACGTCCCCCATTGCTACCTGTTGGGAACTTACCTGTTCTGGCGTGGACTGCTTTCTGCATTGGTGCTGATGGGATGGCAAAGGTCTTCCCATTAGCAGGCCTAGACCCTGTGCTGTTGCAACGTACTTTCTGACATTTTTGTGACAGTTTGTGCTGATGGAACACATGCTTTGCCAGTGCAGTAGAGGAATAAAATTGTATCATAAGTTTTCCGTATTTAACTTTTAACTAATTAAATAACTTTTTGCACTGCTCTTCAGTTCAGAGGTGCTTATAGCATCTAGTAGTTTTCAGTTCTGTGCCGCAGCTGCAGTTCTGTGCACAAGATATTAACAGTATTTATTAACAGTATTTATATACCTCGTTTCAACTAAAAGTTCACAAAGTGGTTTACAGAGAAAAATCAAACACTGAGAGTGAAGTGTATTTAAAGCTGTTGTAAAGGTCTAATGTGTGCATTTCTTTTTTTTTGTCCTAGGTAAGTTCCTGAATGATATGAAGAACTGACATTTCGGCTTATCACCATGTTGCAAAAGGTACTCTGGTGTTTCATTGGGCTGAAACAAGGAAGCATGAAGAAGTCAGCCGCATAAATATGTGGCAAAAATTGTGGTTAACAATTGGCTTAAATTATTCTTTGGTCTCAGCAAACAAGCATAGTAAAAAATGAAAAGGTCATTGATATGATTTCCTAATTTAAATGTCTTCCTTAAATAATTTTTACTGATACAATTTCCTGTACATTAATTCATGTGTAAGCAGGGCCAGCCAAGACCTCTTGAGGCAGCATGCCAAATGCTGTCCCCTTAGCTGATAAATGTGCCAGCATCTGCTCCTCTCTCTCCAATGTTTTCACTCAGCACTCTCTTTCATTCCACATTTCCTCTTCTTCTCTGTCCTTCTTTTTCCAGTCTAGACAACAGAAGGAGGAGGATTGGAAGCAGAGGAAGCAAGTAGGTAGACAGAGATGGGTGACCCATCACTCTTCTGCCTGAGGTGACTGCTTTGGTTGACCTCATAGATGGACAAGCCCTGTGTGGACATTTCTAGTAATAGATCTAAATCAGTCCTTAGTTGCCCTCAGCTCTGATTCACATACTGGACAGTGTGAATGTGTGTACAAACTGAATTGGGCCCTGTTTCTGGAAGTGAGCTTTGTATTGGAATTACAGATTTCTGTCATTCAAGGTAATAAGGCAGGTTAGTTTAAATCTATAGAAATAGCTGTTGTCCAAGATTCTAAGGAATATCGGTTTATCTGAGTGGAGGGGAGTTTTTAATCTCCTCTAGAATCTTCCATTGATTTCCTGTAGTGTTTTTTTTTTTTTACTGTTACTCTTATGGCACTTGGTGTATAACACTGACGATAAAGTTGGCAGACTTACCATCATGTCTGATTCCTTAAGAGATTACATCACTGTATAACCTTGGAAGAACTAAGTGTGTCTTTGGCTGTACACTCTTAAACAAATAGCCTTTTGTCAGCCAGATGATTACTTAAGTATGTAAGTGTGTGCTGTGTCTGTGTGATGGAAAGACACAACTGAAGAAAAGCTGTTAATATAATGTAATGAGATTTGTGTCTGCAACTCAGAAAGCTATCTCCACTGTAATTTTGTTTTTAAAAATTACAAGATTTCCTTCAGGCCTTTTCAAGGTTCAAAGGCCCTGAGTTACTCCTATGCAAATGCTTTCAAAGCTAGGTCCCCCCTCCCAAATTATCTTTCAAGCTATTCCTCTGTCCTGAAAACAGATATAAGGTGAAGCTAAAACTATAGCTTGGGGGAGATATTTTATAACCTTTGTAATTTTATCACTTCTTGTATAAAGTGAGTGGTCAGTGAGTAGAGAAAGAGTGTGAATCCCTACAGTTTTTGCATTTGGCTTCTACATAATGGCTTTTGAAACCATTCAGGGTGATGGTTACTAGAAACTAATGTTTAATTCACCAGAAAAAGGAACAAAAAAGTAAATTAGCTAAATCCTAATAGAATGTTTCATTGCCATATCCATCCATATTGTCTCCAGGTTGCTAGATTATTCAATAATTATACATCCTTCTTTCCTCTTAACTTTTTAGATGACCATAGTAGTTCAGCACTGGACAATCAAGCATTCTTGAGCTGATTCACTTACTATATTGGTGCCAAGGCATGCAAGGCCACCATCGGAGCTAGAAAGATGGATGTTTTTGGGAACTGACTCAATATGGGTACTTTACACATATCTGCCACACTTTCTGTAATGACAGAAATACTTTTTGTAACTACTGCCATTGCAGAAACATTGTTGAACATGTGTTTAGAACTCATGTCATGGAGCTGGTTCACACACATGAAGGGCTTTTCACAAAACAAAGAAAGAGATGAGTCAGAGCAGCTCCTAATAATCCTCTCCACAATATTGGCTCTTCATAGCAGCATAAGCAGTTGTCTTAGCACACAGCATATATCTATATGTAAATACTTAGTAAATACTAAGAAGAGAATGTGAAGAATATTAACAGCACAAT
This sequence comes from Tiliqua scincoides, assembly GCF_035046505.1. NCBI lineage: Eukaryota > Metazoa > Chordata > Lepidosauria > Squamata > Scincidae > Tiliqua > Tiliqua scincoides. Next base: position 26,224,514 of record NC_089826.1, read on the forward strand.
CCCACACATGTCTTTTCAGAAGTATGTCCTATTGGGTTTAATAGAACTTGGTTCCAGCTAAGTATTTATGGAATTGTGGCCTGACAGCCCAATCCTGAGCTGTCTGGCAGCCAAAGGCTGCAGTGGTTCTGAAATGGCTGCGGCTGCAGCTTATGGGTGTCGGGCAGCCGCGAGTAAGGAGAAGCGACCCCACAATCTGGCTACTTGATTCTGTGCCAGCTATTTAGTTGGCACAGAGTAAAGTAATTCTGTGTTGGGCCGGGAGTTCCGACATAGGCTTTGCATCTGATGAAGCTGAGCTCCTTCCCCGCCCTGGAACGCCTCCCCCATTCACCTCTCCACCACCTGGTGCTTGCCTGGAGTTCTGGCTGGCGCCCACCCGTTGTCGTCCTGGTGTTGACTCAGCGTGGGCTCATCCTGAGCCAGCGACTATGCTGACGTAGTGGTGTCACAGGTGCTGAGCCAATGTGACCTGTTCTGGATAGGCCCTAAGTGTATTTAAATACATGTTCTAATGTCTCTGCATAGTTTAAAAAAGTGGCACAGTCTTTCCATGAATAATACTTTTTCTGTGACTTTTGTTCATACAATTTATCCTGAATTAAAATTTGTGGCTCATTTGGAAGGTCTACAGGGAATTGCTCTAATGATAAAAAGATGAAATTATAGTGACCTGTTTCAGGCAATTTAGTTTATTGCATCTGATGTACTGTTACTATGTACTGTACTCTGAAAGCTAAAAAGCTTCCTGTTGCAAATGCATCTTAACCTCTTTCTCCCACTGCTTTACTATAATAATTTAAAGTCCATTTTTACTTCCTGGCTTCAGCTGTGTACATTAACTTCAACAGCTAATGTTGCTGCTGCTAAAGAAATGAAAGTTATTTCAACATTGTTGAGCAAGGTGGATGACTGTTATTTAGTTGGATTACTCCACCAGGATCATTTTATCCAACTCCCCCCAGCCCATAACCTTTGTTTATATTTAAGCAGGCAAATTAACTTCCTGTTTCCTGCTTCTTGTTAATGTTCACTCTCCCTTCTAGCCTGGTGCTTGCTTGTCTGTTAAAGCAAGAGGTATACAGTAATTACAAGAGGCTGAGTGCCCGCTTGCGTGGTTAAAGCAAGTCATCTCATGTGACTGTAAATGAACGTAAACAAAGGTAATGGGCCACAGGGGAATGTGGGGGACGAAGACAGAGATAGGGTTCCCCTTATCAGCGGCTTCCAGTATCAATGGGGAGGCAGGAATGTGGCCCCTGTGGATAGTAGGAGACGTCTGTATATCCAGACTGCCTTCTCATTCTGCTGCATGTGTGGGCCCAGCCAGAATGCAGTTCTTTTCTGCAATCTTCCTTTCTTGTATGGTTTTTGTATTCCTGTGTTACAAGAACGGCATGAAGTGCATTCACAGATAGTCAGCAAACACATCTTATAACCTGACAATCAGTGTTGAACCAGTTTCAGGCACTTGCTATGTGAAAACAGGCCAGAATGATCATATTAAAAGTTCTTACTCTTTAGATATGCTAATTTCTAAAGGATTTTGCAAAGTGAGAGTTAATTTTGTAGTTTGCTTGATTTTGAAATACAAGGAGTAATGATGTTAAGACTTGACTACATTAGTATGTGATAATTTTGTGATTACTGGTTGACATGACTTACAGCCCAATCCTGTCCATACTTTCCTGAGAGTAAGCCCCATTGACTCTAATGGGACTTACTTCTGAGTAGACAAGCATAGGATTAGGCTGTGTGCTAGTTATGTCAACAGCTATTTTATGTGCCTGGCTCAAGACCACTACATAAACTCTCTGGTTTGTATTAGCTGGGTTTTAGCTATCTACCTACTTGGCAGCAAATAGGTTTCTTTTGTTTTTCAAAGAGGTCATAAGGAATCGACTTCCTATGTTCATTTATTTTATCAACATCACATTTTCATCCTCCCTTAATAGGTCAGAATGCACCACAATAGATTTTTCTCACTGTATCTTTTAATTTTTTTTGATCTTTTATAATAGTAGTCTCTCTGTGTATTATAGATATTGTCAGTGAACTGGAAAAAATGCTCTCTGCAGGAGTTGTCTGCCTGCAGAGTGCTTTCAGAATTCTGCATAGAAGGTCATGACTTTCTATATATTTCATAAGTTGCTTGATAAAAAAATAGGAAGGAAAAGACTTCAGTTTATTAAATAAGCCTCGTATAATCCAGTATGCTGAATGCTGCCTGAAGGAACATGTTTGCATGGCTTTTTACTGGATATGATTTTCTGGTAGAAGTAAAAAAGAGTAAGAATAATTAGGAGGGAAGTGGAACCTTATGTGGTAAGTGAAGAGTAAAAAAAACAAAACTTTTTTTTTTATGAAGGTGAATATAAAAGGGTGGAGGTCTTGAAGTCAGTGGAGGCAGCTCTTAAGTTAGTGGAGTCAATCTAAGTGTTTCCATTTATCCTTGCTGTGTAGAAGTCTGATGGTATTTAAATTGTTCATGAGTCTCATTCCAAGTCTCCAAGTGAATTTCTGGATATGAAATATGACCTGCAATAACTTACATGTTTACTGTCAACTTCAGTTTTGCCCTTAAATCTGCTTTAAGACATACAGCTGGGGCCTCCGTATCCACAGATTCTGTATCCCCTGATCGGTCTCACTGCAGGTCCCCCCGATCTGCACTAAGCCAGACATGGCCCTGCCTGAGCCCTCTGGAGGTGACCGGAGCTGTGTTCTGGTCACCTCCAGAGGGCTTTCTGAAGCCCCCAAAGGCCATGTGCATCTGCCCGTGGTCTCTGCTGGCTTCAGAATGGCTGTTTCAGCAAAAAAAAAAAAAGCTACTTCCTGTTTCCAGAGGGAAACCAAAAGTGACTTTTTATGCCTTTACAGTACTTTCTGAGGCCTGAAGAAGCCCTTGGAGGCCAAATCTCCAGTTGCCTCCAGAGGGCTTAAAAGGTGTCAAAACCGTGGATTTCATTATCTGCGGTTTTTGGTATCTGCTTGAGGTCTGAGAACAGATCCCCGTGAATACCGAGGCCCCACCACTAAATCCTGAAATAAATGGCAACTAAATGAGCACTATTTTTATTCTTCTGTGTATAATATGCAGGTTTTGCCAGTTGGGTCACATTTATTACTCTTCAGAGAAAACAGATGTTGGAGAAACATTTTTTTTTCCTTTGTCTTTCTTTTCTTTTTAATTCTTTTATTGTGCCAGAAGATAGAGTCCTTCAACTTGCCTTAGGGCACAATCCTAACCAGGTGTACTCAGAAGTAAGTCCTATTATGTTTAGTGGGACTTATTCCCAGGTAAGTGAGGTTAGGATTGCAGCTTTAGTTTTGATCCATTCACTCTACAATCCTGCAAGATAAATGACCACTGTTCTCATTTCATAGAATCACAGAGTTGTAAGGAACGCACAAGGTCATCTAGTCCAACCTAAGAAATCCTACTAGAGCAGAAGTGGCCAACCTTTCAATTTTAGTGCTCCTGGACCTTTAACAATTGCGTAGAAGAAGGAATTTTGGCAGGTGCAGCTTGTCATCTCACAGTCATAATCGTTGTCAAGCTCTGGAGGAGCTCATTTTCATCAATCTCATCATCATCAAAAGGGAAAGCAAATGGACAGAGACTGGCTGGGGGTCTCAGATGCTGCCTACATGGTTCAGCCTGGCTAAACTTGAGAAATATGACAACTAGCCTTGGAGTTGCAGGCAGTGCACAGCAACCTTGTTCAGCACCTATTTTGGCAAACGGAATTTAAAGATATGATACTCTCCAGCAGTTTGAATTCTGTTTTTGTTGGCAGAGGGAGAAGAATTTGGGATATTTCTAAAGCAAGAAATGGCCAATATAGACGATAACATCCTCCAGCCCCAACCACCATGTGATTAGAGGCATGACTGTTAATATACCATCCTCCGTTAGTGCGCTCTTCTCCTTCATAGATTTCATGGGTGTAGATTGTCTGAACCATCCCCTCTTCACTGTCCACCTGATTACGCAGAATGGAATTGTGTGGGACCTGTAGGGTGGGACCTGTGTTATCTTGCCCCTCATCAAGAGGTAGGCAGGACTGGTGGATGGCTTGGTCTGAGCCCAGAGATTAATGGACTAATTTTCATTGGTGTGGAATACGTAGACGTTCAGGTTTCTCACCATACTGCAAAATGTCCATAATATAACAATCAATGACAGAAGTTGATAATAACATATCGCAACATGTTTTGTGTTTCTGGGACCAGTATATCGCCAACATTATGCCAAATGCCTGTGAAGAAAGTTGCTGATGAAGGAATGATCTTGTAGTTCTCCTATGTGTGCAAGATCAGTACAATGTTCTACATTTTGGGTTTCACTGAGTGGTGTTTCCAAGGTCCAGTTATTAGACAGGCACCTCTCATTTATGTGCTCTAAAAAAAAAAAAAACACCTATTAAAGCAATGTCCTTTAAAAGTCATCCATATCCATATTTTCTATCAAGCTGCATGTTTCTAATGCTGATGAGAAAGTTAATTTCCGCTGCATTATTTATAAAATTCATTACGTATTTGGCTGGCAGAAAGTGTAGAGATTATTACAAGGTTAGAACGTTCTCAGAGGTATGCACATAAAGTTTGTCTCCATAAATCATTTATATATGGTTATGGAGGAACTCTGCAAGTATTCAAGACATGATAATTCTACTTGTAAACTGAAAAATATGGGAAGGGTTATCAAGAAATAATTTTGGTTCTGGACAGTCCTCGCTTCTTTGATTCAGTGTAACCAGTTATTCTACAATTACCCGTTGAATTCAAGAATTTCCCCTGTAGTAAATAAAGACATCTAGTAGATTTTGTCCTAACCGATCATTGTTCTGCTTTCAGGCTTCTTCATTAAAACTAGCAAGGGTTTTATTTGCAATGCAATACAATAGATACATTGCTGTAAATGGATTTAAAATTGTGGGTCTTTTTGTCTTGATTGCGTTTCCCTAAAATAAACTCTACTAGTATAGGTTATTGCCTACTTCTAGCTATTGATATCTAAACATCTTTTGGTACAGTGAATGGAACTTAGCTTTATGAATAGCTAGTGAATTTATGAATTGATAGATTTATGAATTACTCCATGCTAGTGAGATGTAAAATGTTATTTTTATTTTTAATCTTGGAACATTTACACCCCACCTTTCTCACCAAAGCAGTGAGGTAGTGAACAGTAAAGATTTAAAAGCATTAAACTGCTCATTAAACAGACTAAAAATAAGCATCAAAACGCAACCATAAAAACAGCTACTTTAGTAACTGTATTATGGATAAAATTGGACTATATTCACCAGGCATACATTGATTCTGAGCCATCTTGGTTTGTTTTGTATTCTAGGATTTGCAAGATTTGCAAAGTGTGCTACATTAGAATTTAGTGAAGTTATTAGATGTAAGAGGGGAGTTAGTACTAATGGAAGTTTTTCCATTAGGCTTATAGCAGCTTCAGGAGGTGTGTTTCCATCTGGACCAGGGGTCAGGGAACTTTTTTACCTCTTACCCCCCAAAAAATTTATAAACGCAGACGTTACCCCCTTGATTTGCATACAACAGAATCCCCCATACAGAGGTGTAGCTGCCCCAGTATAGGTAGCCAGTAGCCAAGTGATGCCTCAGTATAGGTAGTCAGTAGCCAGATGACCCCCCAGTATAGGTAGTCAGTAGCCAGATGACCCCCCAGTATAGGTAGTTAGTAGCCCGGTGATCCCCCAGTATAGGTAGTCAGTAGCCAGATGACCCCCCAGTATAGGTAGTTAGTAGCCCGGTGATCCCCCCAGTATAGGTAGTCAGTAGCCAGATGACCCCCCAGTATAGGTAGTTAGTAGCCCGGTGATCCCCCCAGTATAGGTAGCCCAACGATGCCCCCAATAAAAATAAATAAACAATACTCACCTTACCCCGATCCCACATCGGTCGGCGCGGCTTTTCTTCTTCCTCCCGCTCTGTCCGCTCGGCGGGAGACACTGACGGCCCGGCGCTGTGTGATGACATCATCACTACAGCGCCGGGCAGCTCCAGTCTCCCGCACAGAGCGGAGAGAGCGGGCGGCTGCGATACACGCAGGCTGTGGATACAGCCTGAGTGTATCGCCTGCTCCCTTCCGCTCACCGCATCTGAAGGTGAGCGGAAGGGAGCAGGACAGCGGGCGGTGTGCACACAGCGCACCAGCCCGCTGCCGGCCCCCTGGAGCGGGTGGAGAGCGGGTGCGCTGACTCCCTCCGCTACCTCCTCATTACCCCCAGATTTTCACTTTTACCCCATTTGGGGTAATTTACCCCTGTTCCCCGACCACTGATCTGGACTATGAATGAAGGAAAAGGTTAAATCCTTCACCATGTGTGCCTCAGTCCTGCTTTCCCTCCTCATGGTTGATAATTTAATAAAGAAAATCATATGCATAAGCATAAGGGCACATCCTGGTTTTGATTCCTACCCTTTGTTTGCTAATGAAGGAATGGCTGGTATGTAAAACTGCCAAAGATGGAAGGAGGTGAAGGTTTAGTAGTGATGAAGACCAATATCTAGATATGAAGACATAAACATAAATGACTGACAGTTTCAAAGGGGTGGAGAAGGGTGAAGTAATCTTTTTGCAGTTTCTTGTGTATCATCATGCTGATAAACATCTCAAAAGTCTGAGTTCCTTAGAACTTTGGGTCAACTAATGTTGGCATAGCTTCTCAGAATAAGATAGTATATAAATGGCTACAAAAAGACAAAGGTTTTTGTGTTTTTTTTTTAACTTTAATCTAGGTTAGGCAGAAACAGAGCTTGAGAAAACCTAGTCACTGTGAAGAAATTCTGAACATAACTAGCCAGAAGCTCTCAACACCCTGCCTGCTGGCGCCATCAGAGCAGGCATGCTGCATTTCAGACTGACAGACATGGCTGGCCTCTGTGAGGGTGGGGAAGACCTTCCTTGGGTACATGACAAACATCTATTGAATTGGCCAACCCAAGACCTCTCAGTGCTACGTTCGCAAGGCAAATATTGCCACACATCCCTTAAGTCTGAGGTATTCAATCTGTGCATCCCGCACAACCGGAAGTGACATCACACCCAGGCTTTTTAAAAAGCTAAAATTGGGAGGAATCCACTTCCTCCCCCTAGCAGCTCACCACCACTTGCTCTGCTGCCTCCCCCCAGTTAGTGGCATAGCTAAGGCATCTTCTGCAACCTGGGGTCAAAGAAGATTTTCTAGCCCCCCCCCCGCATGACAAAATCAAATTTAATTAACTAAATAGATAAGAAGTTATTGGTTCCATGCTGTATCATAATAACATCTCATTGTTACTCAGAACAAACAGGTCAATTTTGAGTTAAGCAAATTCACTTTTTGTTCTACAAGGCAGTTGTATTTTCATTTTCTGGTTAATTGGCCATAACTTTTGCTAGAAAATGGATATTCCAGTGCAGTTTGTTTAATTGCATTCTTCATTAAATTACCTTTCCAATGATATATAACATGATGGTGTTATTCATACATACTAAGATTTTCACAATAAGAACACAAGAACAGCCCCACTGGATCAGGCCATAGGACCATCTAGTCCACCTTCCTGTATCTCACAGAGGCCCACCAAAAGCCCCAGGGAGCAATTTTGGTCACTAGTGTCAAGCTGAGCTTGTTGCCCCCCTAAAGCTTGATGCCCGGTGCAACTACTACCCCCTGCACCTCATTAGCTATGCCACTGGCATTGGGAAGAGGAGAGGAAGAGGTTACCCATTCACTCTGGGAAAAATGATCTTATGCAAAGCCAATGGAAAGTAAACAGAGGCAGCACCAGGTGAGCAAGCTCTGCAGATGGTGGCTCAAAAACTTTATGAAGAAGGGAAATCAGCCATTGTTGCTTGTAGTTGAAACTGCCCCCTCCCCTTTTCAAGAACCTAATGCAGGGACTTTCATTTAAGATATTTCTGTGCTCGTAATTCATGCTTCAGGGCCAAAAATCTTGGATGGGCTGTGGTTATGGATACAGTATATATTTATTTCTCTTGTACCTGCTTCTTCACTACTAGCCTCACCTTCCCTTTCAGGTTCAGTTGAGAAGCTAAATAATGTGATTGGTAACCTCATTTAGTACAGCTAGTGAAGCAGGGAGAAAGACCAAAGTACTATTTCCTATCCTGTGCCTGTCTTCAAAGGGAGAAACTATGGTAGGTGGTAAAGTTGCCACAGTAAACTAATGAACCTCTAAAGTGACATAAAATCTTAATTTCCTCATGAAGAATGCATTACAATTTGAATAAAAGATTTTACATCATATCTAAACTGCTGAGAACGCACAGCTTCTGTTTCATACCAAATGTCCCCAAGTGGTTAGAAAGTGGTTTTATATTGAGTTAAGAAATCTCCTTATTATTCTGGTACATGTTTTGTACATATATAAAGAATCCCTGTGTGAACAAGCATCTTGTGCACAAGATGAGGAAATCCTGGATTTGAAAGAACCAGTTTTTCTGTGAACATCGTATGTGCATCTCCGATCAGTGTCTGAGACACTGATAATTTTGTATATTGCCGAAATCAATTGAGAAATGGTTATGTTTCAAAACGATGCCTGTTGCAAAAATATTCTTGCAGTAGTCCACAGTTAACTTCTGAACAAAAGCTCAGACACATGTAATATTTGTGCCTCAGGCCACAGTGATCCATGCCACGGTGACATCGAGGTTAGATTATTGTAACGCGCTCTATGTGGGGCTGCCCCTGAAGACGGTTCGGAAACTGCAATTAGTGCAGAATGCGGCAGCCCGTGTGGTCACTGGAGCTAGGCGGTTTGACTCTGTCAGTCCGCTTCTCCGGGGGCTACGTTGGCTGCCCATTCGTTTCCGGGCCCAATTCAAGGTGCTGGTTTTGACCTTTAAAGCCCTATACTGCTCTGGGCCAGGATATCTTAGAGACCGCCTACTCCCGTACAATCCGGCTCGCCCTCTCAGGTCATCAGAGAAGGCCATTTTACAAGTGCCGCCACCCAAGGAGGTCTGGGGAGCGGCTGCAAGAAATAGGGCCTTCTCGGTAGTGGCACCAACATTATGGAACTCCCTTCCCTTTGACTTGAGAATGGCTCCCTCTCTTGAGAGTTTCCGGCGAGGCCTGAAGACATTGCTGTTTACACAAGCCTTCTGATTCTTTGGCCTTTTTAACATTTTTTACACATTTTGTAGTTTTTACAGGCCTGATTCCTCTGTGACTTGCTCTTTTGTACTCTTTTTATTCTGTCTTTTAATCTGACTACTGTTTTTTAAGGTCTCTGTTAATGTGTTTTTAATGTTTTTATCTGCTATTTGTCTTTATGTTTTTAAATGTGTTTTTACATGTTGTTAGCCACCCTGGGTCCCTTTAGGGAGAAGGGCGGGATATAAATAAAGTTTATTATTATTATTATTATTATATTTGCATGTAACTGTATGAGATCTTTGGGCACCTCCTACGCAAACCCTAACAGTATAAATCCTGTACTTTTTCATCAGTAGTCTGTCAACAACTGTTTTTGCCCAAGTGGACAAATTAGTGGACTTGACTGTGTATGTTCTTTCGTTAAGAAGGAAACATTGGAGCCAACCTTATATCACAAGAGTAGAGATGTCACTGGGATTTGCATTACATGAGCTCATTGTGTCACCCCCATGATGGACCTCCTCCCATACCAGACCATACAGAATAAATTACATTATATGAACAACCTAAATGCAGTGTCATCATTAGGGTTTGTGTGACCCAAATTATTTATTTATTTATATAGCAGTACTGGTCATCAAACAAGTCACTAACAACAAAAAACCAGTGGTGGCCAATTTGATGACACTCTCACCACTGAATAAGAGTTCTAATATTAGCTCTGATACATGGAAATAAGAGCTGACTCGGAAGCTAAGCAGGGTCAGGCCTGGTTAGTACTTGGATGGGAGACTGCCTGGGAATACCGGGTGCTGTAGGCTTATACCATAGTCTTTCGAGACTGAAGGTTGCCAACCTTATCCTATTAACACCTCATTGGTTACCTGCTGTGTCATAATATCTCATTGGCTCTTGGAACAATCAGTTTCATTTTCATTTTTAAAAATCCACTTTTTGTTACATAAGGCAATTGTCACATTTCTTGTTATTTGTTACCTTTGATAGAATACAGGTATTTTGACGTGGTTTGCTTCATTGCATTCTGCACTGAATTCCACATGCACGATACATGATTGTATTATTTAAAAATGCCAAGATTTCACAATTTTGGCTAGTAGTGGTGTCGCGTACACCCCTGAGTGTGTCATCCGGTGTGGTGTACATAACCCCTAGCAGTGCGACTGCACAAGGAGGAAGTTTATGACACCATGGGTAGCTTAGATAGGGCTGACAAAGGATGTATACTGACTGTCTTTTGGCAACAAGGTCCACATTGCAGTGGGATTCTTTCTGCAGAGCACATGCAGGCCTTGCTGTTGAAAGCAGATAGAACTAGGGCACCCTTCCTATGCTATACCAGCAGTTTGGGAACTGCTTTAACATTCATTCATTGTATGGTACTATTATAATGTTTGAAAGCCTGCCATAAAATTCTTTCCTAGCCAGGATTTATTAACAAGTCTGAAGTACCCAGATTCATGGGCAATTTCACCTCCATTTCTTTGTGTTCTGCCACAAGACTGTCCAGAAAAATACTCAGAATTTAAGTGTAGTATTATGTAGTACTAATATGGGTGTGTGTGTGTGTGACCCAGTGACCCAAGATAACAGGACTAATGAATCCCATGCCCTTTGAAGCGTGATATAAATACACTCCGTAGCTAATCCAGTAATCAACTAAAGCAATAGATCCTCAGTGAGCCTGTTGGTGATTGGTGACAGTGAGTAAAAGTTATTTAAAGCCTTAATTAAGAAGTTGGCAGGTGATGAGTGATGACAGAATGTCTCCTCAAACTATGTTGTGCTGACCTTCAGATATAATATTAAAATATTCATTCTTTTGGGAACAGTTTCTCCACATTTTTTACATCTTTTCATGAATGATGTCTCTTTTGCCAAATAATAGAAGATTACTGGCAGTGGACATGATTCAGATGTTTTTCATAAAAGGATTTGCTAATTTGTTTTTCTGCCAGCCTACTTGCTTCCCTGTGTTTTGTTTTTGCAACCCTTTTAGTAAGAGATCATTTGTAATCAGATGAAAAGCACGACGAAGGAAAAAAAAATGTCTTTGTCAAGAATTTTTTAGGCATAGACTAACTGGACCTGCTCTTCAAATGAATTCCGGCTTTATTTGGAATAAACAAATTAGTCATTTCTTATAAAGAAAAGCACAAGAAGAGCTGCCAGATTAACGGCCCAAACCTAACTCTATGTGGTGTTACAGCAGTGGCAGCACAACCTCCACTGTAAACTGTGGGGGAGTTTGGGCTGCTGGAGTTCTCCTCAGGGTTATTTGTCCCCTAGCCCCAGGGTAAGCCCCAGCAGCCGCTGTGGGTCAACTCAAACCTGTGCCAGCGATATCACTGGCTCACGTCCTCACTGAACTGTGAAGGTGGATCAGGCCTGGGAGGGGTTAGGACAGGCACTGCTGCCACTGATCTGCCCCCCATTCCAGCCTTCCCCCACCCTTGTTCCATCCACCCTTACCACCTCTCATGCCATTTTATCTGCCTCAAAGGGCTATCTGGGATTCCCCGACATGCATGGAAAGGCTTGGGCTGGCACTCTGGTAGCCAGTGCTGCTGGAGCACACTTTATGGCTGTTTTGTATTGGGCTGTTATGGTGTAATCCTATAAATACTTACTTGAGAGTAAGCCCTGTTGAACATAGTGAGACTTCTTTCTGGATAAACATGGTTAGGCTGGCTTAAGCTGTAATTCTGCAATTTGTTTCTCTATCATCAGTCCCACCAAAATGAATGCAGTAACAGGGATTATGCTCTTAAATTTTCACCCCCAAATCTTCAGTTATTTAATATCAAAGCTTCATTCTCTATCAGTGATAACAATGAAGGATATAAGCCACAGACAACGCACAGTACCACTAGTTGTGCTGTGCCATTATAATTGCATTATTGTTCCACTATAGTATATGCTAGTGGGATGATTTCTAAGCGCCAGATGCATGTCAGGAGGATGTGGAACCTTTGCAGCAGGATGTCTTCCACCACTTTGATCATTGTGGCAGTGACTTGGTTCACTCCGGGCACCTTTCCACTTTTCAGTGATTTTTTCAGTGAACTGCCATAAAAAGCTCCTCTGGCATGAACAACCTTCCTACTGGACAGTTCAGTGGGCAACAGCAAAGACAATGTAGATCCAACACATTGAAGAAAACCTAAGGAACCAGTGATTGACCATCAACAAGGCCAGAAGCATTGTCAACAATCGCAAAGAGTGGAAGTATATCACAAATGTCACATGAATCCCAGCAGCACCTACAGGAGCATATTGGTTGAGAGGACAACTTGCTCCCCAAGCGCTACAAATAAAGCAGTAAGGAATAAAGAAGAAGATTATATACACAAATGTTAGTTTTTGCATTGCTTCTCATGAAAATGTAACAATTTGGCTAAATTTCTCCATAGGGCCAGCATATGAAATGCTTCTCTTAACTTACCTGGTTGTTTGCCAGCCTCTGCTTCTGGCACTCCATGGCTTGGAAAAGAAATGAGGGAACAGAGCAGAAGAGGAAGTGTGAAGGAGAAGAGTGTGGTGGGCTAAAGCAGGGGTGTCAAACTCTTTTGATACTGTGGGCTAAGTAGCATTCATGATACCTACTGAGGGCTGAAAGTGATGTCATTAAGCAGGAAGTGCATGAACTGGAGGTTGAACTCTGAGCATGAACTGGAGGTTGTCCATGACTTTGTGTACCTTGGCTCAACGATCTCCGACACTCATTCTCTCGATGCCGAGCTAAACAGGCGCATCGGTAAAGCAGCTACCACGTTTTCCAGACTCACAAAGAGAGTCTGGTCCAACAAGAAGCTGACGGAACATACCAAGATCCAGGTCTACAGAGCTTGCGTCCTGAGTACACTTCTGTACTGCAGCGAGTCATGGACTCTTCGCCCACAACAGGAGAGGAAACTGAGCGCTTTCCACATGCGCTGCCTCCGACGCATCCTCGGCATCACCTGGCAGGACAAAGTTCCAAACAACACAGTCCTGGAACGTGCTGGAATCCCTAGCATGTATTCACTGCTGAAACAGAGACGCCTGCGTTGGCTTGGTCATGTCGTGAGAATGGATGATGGCCGGATCCCAAAGGATCTCCTCTATGGAGAACTCGTGCAAGGAAAGCGCCCTACAGGTAGACCACAGCTGCGATACAAGGACATCTGCAAGAGGGATCTGAAGGCCTTAGGGATGGACCTCAACAAGTGGGAAACCCTGGCCTCTGAGCGGCCTGCTTGGAGGCAGGCTGTGCAGCATGGCCTTTCCCAGTTTGAAGAGACACTTTGCCAACAGTCTGAGGCTAAGAGGCAAAGAAGGAAGGCCCATAGCCAGGGAGACAGACCAGGGACAGACTGCACTTGCTCCCGGTGTGGAAGGGATTGTCACTCCCGGATTGGCCTTTTCAGCCACACTAGACGCTGTGCCAGAACCACCTTTCAGAGCGCGATACCATAGTCTTTCGAGACTGAAGGTTGCCAATACTAATACTAAGCAGGAAGTGGTGTTATTTAGCAGGTAATGGCTGAAAAGAAGAACTTTTTTGCCTCACCTAGGAACTCATGAGCTGCAAAAGGCAGAAGAGAAAATATACAAATTTTGAGTATATTTTCATGATATTGAAGAGCCCAATTATCACACACTTTGCTCTTTCAGCAGTGACCCCTCAGCACAGCTCAGTAGCTGAGAGCAGCTGATGGTGATGCTGAGAGAGCTCGGGGGCCAGATAAAGAGTTTCAAGGGGCCACATCTGGCCTGAGGGCCTTATGTTTGACACCCCTGGGCTAGAGTGTTGGAGATGCTCCAGCCTCTCTCTTTCCTCCTCTTCCACTCCGCCCCACTCTTCTGTTTCCAGTCCAGAGAGCTGGAGGAGGAGTTGGAGGTAAGCATGAAGACAGAGGTGGGTGTACCAAGCCAATCTGCTGCCTGATGTGATAGCATCAGACAGTTGGCCTCATGGATGGGCTGGCCTTGCTCCCCAAGTCTTTGTAACAAAATGGTCATACTGAATTTGAACTGCTGCCTTTCTTTGAGGCTGGTATGCTGCTCTATTGTGTGTGGTGGAGCTTTGCTTGTACTGCAACATGCTGTTTTGTTGATTGGTTGACAGCTGCAAGAGAATTTTTTCAGCATCATTTCCGCCATCCCTGAGGCTGAAAGCAGAATAGCGGCACCCAAAGCTTGGAGAATGTTTAACTCCACAATTACTATACAGCTTGATTTACTGTATAGTAAGCTTATGATTATGATAGTATTTAAACAGTGATCAGCTGATTTGTATTTTTCTGTGTGTGTATCTGTGCCTTTAAAACATGACATAAGATTTTGTAGCTTATGCTTCAAGACAACAGAAACATAAGGCTGTTTCCAAGTTTATGAGCTGCATGTTCTGTATTAAAAAGCACAGTGTGCCACCTTGTGGAAGAATGAAGCACATGCATCATTTAAAGTATTGGATTCAGCCGTTCAAGACTGCAGTTGTAGATACAGTTACTTGGCAATAAATGCCATTGAATTCAATGGGATTTACATCTGAGTAGACATGCATAGGCTTGCCCTGCAAGTTTTCTTGTTGTTTTTTTTATTCCTTGTTCTGAGAATGCAATAGTGAACTGTGAAGTGCAGGAGCTTAACATGACTCCCCATAGCCAGGCCCCCCTCCCCATTCCCCATAGTCATGCCTCATTCAGTTTATACTAAAATCAATCAATCTGACATTTCCTTATTGGATTGTTTTCTTCTCTTGCCGCTTATATCTGCACTGAAATTTATTACACTTCGTTTAAAGATAAGTTCATCTCAAACTCCTAGAACAGGTTGCAATAATTATAAAGAAATATAGGGGGAGCCCCATATCCGTGGATCCCATATCTGTGGATTCAGTTGTCCAGTGATCAGGTCTGCGGGCTCCCCTGCACATGCCCCGTCTGGAGGCAAGGGGAGCGGAACCCTCTGGGTCTTTCCGAGGTTTCCTAATGCCTTATAAGGTATTAAAAACATAACTTCCGTTTTCTCCGTGAAACCATAAGTCACATGTTTTGAGCTATCGACCTCAGTCTTAACGAATGTCCACAGCTTCTGCTGGGCTCAGAGGCTCCACTCAAGGTGAAAGGAGCTCTGCTTCCCTTGCCTTTAGTGGATGGGAGGTAGGCGTTTGCCTGTATCCACGGTTTCAGGTAACCGTGGGGGCTTCTGGAACAGAACCCCCACAGATATGAGGGTACACCTTTATATAAACATTGAAAAATGAGTAAAAACACAAAATGAATTTAAAAGGTATAGTAGAATACTATTTTATGCATGTTTACTCAGAAGTAAGTTCCACTGTATTCAGTGTTTACTCCCAGGTAAATTTTCCTAAGACAATAATCTTAATATATCATGAGCTCCATACTTAGCTGGCCCTAGCTGAGAAGGAGAAAGGATGGCTTAGGTCAGGGTTTCTCAAAATTTCTTCCACTCTGTGGCTTCTTAAGACCCCATCAGCACATCATAAGTGGCTGCCATCTGCTTGGTGCTGTGCCACTCCATGCATGAAACTGCACTCTGGGGCGTCCCAAGACTCCATTTAGGAGTGTAAAGGGCTCTGGAGACCAAAACATTTGAGAACGGCTGGCCTAGACATTGACATATGTCCGTAGGCAAAGTTATTTCCTGCTGAGCCTCTTTTCTTCCTAAGGTCCTTTGTAGAGTTTCACAGGCAGTGTCTGAAGTCCTGAAGCTCTGTTTCTCCTCTTCAACTACATCTCTGTTTGTGTATTGATTTAGCAGCTATTCATGACACTGTATAATACTACATTATTATACTACATTATCGAGTCGCCCACGAGTCGTAACAGTGGCTGTTGCAACTTGTCCACAGCGGGTTTTTTTGAGTATTTTTTACTCCAGTCTTGAGTCTTTTTTGAAAAGTGAATCGAGACCTAGAAGTGGCAAAGAAAAAAAAAAAAGGCAAGCAACCACACACAGCAGTGAGTCTTGAGTCTGTTCTAGTCTTGTATACTGAACCAGACTGTTGATTTGTAAGAAGGTGCAAATCTTGTGCAAATATTGATACGTGTAAAGGCCTACACATTAGTCAAAATATAGTATAAGTACTTCTCCTAAGTGTTTACACACTTTGGGGCCAATCTTAAGGGCACCTAGTGTCACTGGAATGTGCATTCCAGCAGTTCTAGTTGTTTTCAGGCTGTAGCAAAAGGTGACATACCTGGGTGTGGTAGCTCTGTACACCAGTAGACCTTTGTTATCCACAGGCCCTGATGAGTATGCACAGGAAGTGGAAGATGTGGTTGGGTGAAACAGGGCAGGGAGGGGCAGTTTCAACAGTAGTACATGCTAAAAATTTACCCTGTCCTTGGCCTTGATTTGCTTTTCCGGATCCATGTGGATTTGAGCAGATGATATTGCTGGTGCAGGTCACAGTAGACTCAGGGCCCAATCCTATCCAATTTTCCAATACCAGTGTAGCCACAATGTAGCCCCAAAGTAAAGGAACAAATGTCCCTATACCTTGAGGAAGCGTCTGCCCCCCGAACTGCAAGATGCAGCACACGCCCCATTGGCATGGCTACACCGGCCCTGGAAAATTGGATAGGATTGGGCCCTCAGAGGGCTGGCAGAGGCTAATCCTGGGGGAAGGGAACAAATGTTCCCTTGCCCTGTGGAAGTCTCTGGAGGCCAAAATTCCCTTTCGGGATGCAGCGAGTGCCAAGTTGGTGCTGTTGCATTGCTGTGTGGGGAGTTATGACTTAGAAACCTTTATTGGCATATATACATATTTTTTAAAAAAACAGAACAAACAACAATTACAGTATCAGTCAGAGTTGTGGTAGAATGGGAAGTTACAGTGGTGATAATCAGCATATCAGATAGTAAATACTAGTAGTGAGGATTAATTTACAGTTTTGTTGTGGCATTCTTAAGTGATGCATTTCCCTTATGAAAAGTCGAGAAGCTCATAAACAGTGTTCACAAGTTTGAATGCGGGTTGTAGTATCTCTTGTTCCTGTAAGCATAAATGAGAGCATGGTCATTTATTTATTTAAAATATTTTTGCTCTGCCTCTTAATCACAGGGAATCACAATATTGTGCCTATATTAACAAATTTAAGCAAAATAAAATGTCAATGATCAGCATGGTTAGGTTGCCATGGATTCCTATTCTCAGATATATTGTCACTTATAATGAGATATGCATTCTACATGTTATGGGCATCACTGAGTGATGTTTTGGGAGAGTGAGAGAAGTTTGCGGTTATTTTTAATTAGCTTCCAAATGCACTGTTGGAGTAGTTAAGTGGGTACAGTGAATTAAGCAGCAGGTGAAAGGGATGAAATATATATCACAGTTGCCTTGAACTAGCACATTATGCCATCAAAAGATAAAAGTGAAGCTACCTACAAGCTATTTCTGTCCTCTTGAAACATCTATCAAGAATTATTTGTATTATTACAGGGTGGTCCTCATTATTCATGGGGGTTCCATTCTAGGAACCCTCAAGATAAGGAAACCCTTGGATAATGAAATCCATGAGTTTTTGGGGCCCATGCCCTCTGAATCTGACTGCAGCAGTCAGAAGGCCTTTCTGAGGCCTTCAGAGGACCCAAAAGCATGACTTCGTTTTTTAACTGAAAACTGGAAGCAGTAGTGTACCTAAGGGGGTGCAGGGGGTAGCAGCCGCACCGGGCATCAAGCCTTAGGAGGGCAACAAGCTGAACTTGACACTAGTGACCAAAATTATGAAAATTGTGGTATGTATGAATAATACTATCATGCTATATATCATTGGAAAGGTAGTTTAATGCAGAATGCAATGAAACAAACCGCACTGGAATATCTGTATTCTATCAAAAGTTATGGCAACCAGAAAATGAAAACTGTCTTGTGGAACAAAATGTGGATTTGCTTAACTCCATACTGACCTAATGAGACTGTTCTGAGTGCCAATGAGATATTATGTTACAGCATGGAACCAATAACTTTGTATTTAATTCCTTAATTAAATTTGATTTTATCATGCGGGGGGGGGCTACAAAATCTTCTTTGACCCTGGGTAGCAGATAGATGACCTAGCTATGCCACTGACTGGGGGGAGGCAGCAGAGCAAGTGGGTGGTGAGCTGCTGGGGAGAGGAGGTGGGTTCCTCCCAATTTTCACTTTTTAAAAAGCCTGGGTGTGACGTCACTTCCGGTTGTGACATCACTTCTGGGGTAACATTTTGAGATTGACACCGGGTTGCATGATCATTAGGTACGCTACTGACCGGAAGTCATGTTTTTCAACCTTCTAGTGGCCTTACAAGGTCTTTTGAGGGTCGCCTCCCTGACCCTAAGAAGGTCTCCAGACCTGACCAGAGCACAGCTCTGGTTGGGTTTGGAGGGCTACAGGTGGCTCACCCCCTGGGTTTGGAACAAGCGAGTTTTCAAATCCAAGGGTACTGAACCCACAGTTATGGAGGGCCACAGTTCTGTCTTAGGAGGACTGTTGCCACATATCTTCTCACCTTTTAAAATAAAAGTGGGTTAAGGGAAAGACATTTTATGCCGATGTAGATAATATGAGTATTCATACATACATACATACATACAAACAATGACTGGTCAGCCATGAACTGTCATATCCCAAACTATTCAACGTGAATTTGGGTACAGCATTCTTTTTAAGCTTTGTATTTAATAAATTTGATTTCAGATAATTAAATCCTGGATCAGACACTCTTATTTGAGTTATGCCCCCAAATCTAGGCCTTACATGATTATTCTATATCTTTGTACATTTTTATGGGAACAGTATCCCTGTCCATTTTCAATACTTAGAGCCTATTGACTTGCAAATTCTTCTCTTTTGACTTTTCTTTGCAAACTTGCCAACAAATGATCAGCATATCAGGGCTGATTACTTATTTATGAGACAAGCATCACATTCTGTGCTTGTAGTTCCAGTAGAAACTTTATACAAATCAGAGGTAGAGCAGAAAGTGTAATTTCCATTAACTTGCTGTAGTACATGCTGCATAGATACTGATAAATGCAGCTAATTTTATCATAGGGTTGGGTTTTGAATGGATAGAAAATAACCGCTAGTGCTGTTCTGCAAATGCTTTCACAAGGAGTTCATGCAAGACTGCAGTAGTGTGATATGAACCCTGGCCCATCCACTTTTCCCACTGAGGAAGCTCCTTGTCTTTGGGGCAAGTAAAGGACATGGCCCCTCACAAACAGAAGGCAGACAAGTGTTCTCAGAGCAGTCTTCCTTTTAAAAGCAAATCTCAAAGCACAACTCTAAACTCAAGCACAGGCAAAGGGTAAAGGGTTACTTTACCCTTCCTTACTCTTGCCTGGGGTCCTCAGTCATGCATTTTAGATAGAAATCCTACGGGCCTGTGAGGGCTGGGCAGCAAGACAGGGAAACGATAGGTTTCTATTGCTGTGCCAGATTATCTGAGCCTTTGAGCTCTCCATGGGGCCCTTCTGGGATGCACCCTGGTTAAGGGGGCTCCCCTTCACTTCCCTCCTGGGAGTCCTCCCATCTGGGGGCTTCATCTATCTGGTTTGCCCCCATTGTGCTCTTTGGAAGCTGGCTGGTCTCCTCCCCTTCCTCTCTCTTCTCTTTTCTAGGCTGCTGGGATATTTTTTTTGCCTTATTCTGAGTAATGCCCCAGACTGCCCAATGGGGTACTTGGATCTGGCGCAAGTCTGAGCAGCCCTGTGTAAAGCTGCCAGGCCTGGGAGGGAGGATAGGATATAGTGGAGACCTGCTCCACCAATCCTGCCCCCTCCAGGCCTGATCTAAGGCAGTTCAGCCCCTTTACACCCCTTCCTGGCTCAGAAATGCCCTCCTGCCACCCTCTCCCAGCCCCTGCGCTGCTCAGTGCTTTACTTACCTCTGGAAGTGCCCCAGGGGCAGGGTTTGGATTCACTGCTGGTGGGCCGATGTAGGTGTTCCTGTTGGCCCTGCCTACACTAGAGTAGACACAAACATGCTTTACAGCATATTTGCAACACTCTAGGCCAGTGCCCCAGTCATAGTGTCACTATACAGCACAGTTAGCATTGCATTGTAAGTTATCCCTTACTGGATTTGTGGCATACAGTATATCTACAGTGGGTAGAAATAGAAATTGTAGAAATATGCCTGTATTAATAAGATTATGACAGGTACAGGCATTCATTTATTGTTGTTGTGACCTTTTGGTGACCTTTTATGAACCTGAGGTTTTAGTGATACCTGAGGTTTGCAGTCTGGACAGTGGTCAAGGAACCATATTGATTTTGTGTTAAGAAATATTGCCTTACAAAGCAATCAAATGAAAACATTAGCTAGTATGGTGCAGTGTACTGAGTACTAGACTACAATTGAAGTAACGGGATTTAAATCCCTGTTCAACCTTGAAGCCCGCTGAGGATCATTG
Source organism: Tiliqua scincoides (assembly GCF_035046505.1). NCBI lineage: Eukaryota > Metazoa > Chordata > Lepidosauria > Squamata > Scincidae > Tiliqua > Tiliqua scincoides. The sequence goes on from NC_089826.1 coordinate 26,245,089, forward strand.
GACCAGTCACAACTTCTCGGCCTTATCTATCTTTTTTATTATTCAAGATATAGTGCAGCATGGCCTTTCCCAGTTTGAAGAGACACTTGGCCAGCAGTCTGAGGCAAAGAAGGAAGGCCCATAGCCAGGGAGACAGACCAGGGACAGACTGCACTTGCTCCTAGTGTAGAAGGGATTGTCACTCCCGAATTGGCCTTTTCAGCCACACTAGACGCTGTTCCAGAACCACCATTCAGAGCACGATACCATAGTCTTCCGAGACTGAAGGTTGCCAACATGTATGTATGTATGTATGTAGTGGTAATATAAACATTGTGTGCTTTATTATATACTCGCAATATATGCATTAAGGGCAGACTTCTCATATAAGAATTTGTTGCCTTCACCTTTCTCTCTCTTTGGTTTGGTTGAACAACTGTAACTTCTACTGAATGTGGTTGTTGTCTGGGCTTGTGAGAAGACTAAGTCCCAGGATATTGATAGTCTCTATTCCTTGGTGATGTGCTTACTTCAGGGCTTCGTTTTTTTTAGGAAGGAAGTAAGGAAGAAGACTATACACATATGAAGTGTGTGGATTGTATTACATTATTATTAAGAGTAAAAATATTTATATATTGCTTTTCACAAAACCTGATTCACAAAGCAGTTTGGACAGCATAAACAAACAAATAAGTGGTTTCTTGTTCCCAAAGGACTCACAGTCTTCAAAAAAAAATGCCTCAAGTATGACAACAGCAAAAGCTCGTGGAATAGATGGCATGCTGGAGTTATGAAGGACACTTGCTTCCCCCCTGCTAAATATAAGACACCATTTTTAAAAGATGCCTCTTTGCCCAGGACTTTATAAGTCCTTTCTTGCTACTCTCAGTGCCCTATCCTATCCAGCTTTTCAGCACTGATGCAGCTGCAGTGCAGCCCTGAGGTAAAGGAACTGAGACTGCCTCCCCGCCATCCAGATGGCATCGCTTCATCAGTACTAGAATGTTTGATAGGGTTAGGCCCTCAGTCTCATCCTTGCCCAAAGAGTGTTCTTTGATTGGTAGTGTGCATCATGCTGCCCACTGTCAATTAAAAAAATGCTCTGCTTGCACCTACCCAAAAGGTGGCCACTTCCTTCTCTTAGGATAATCCGAATTGTGGTCATTGGGCTTCTCTCTGTGATGGGACACTTGCCTCCTATCCAGCAATTGGGAATTTCTCAGGATTGTGGTGCTGCCAGAATGTCTGTTGTCACCTTTTTCTTCCTAGACTCCTCTGTGAGCTCTCCTCATGCTATACTGTCATTCAGACATGTAGCAATTGTTGTCCCTGAAAACCATGTAGATGTCATTAACCCTGCCATGCATATTACGGTATATGGCTTGTCCATGTCTCATAATTTGTGCTATATTGAGAGAGACTCTCCTTCAAAATGAAACTAGCCCAGCTGCAACTGTCATTGTCACTTAACAGAAACTAGTTCAAATATTTAAACAGATGTGAGACATGCAGAATTCAGAGTCATGGTTCAATGAGAGTTATTGTAAAACAGTGTGTTGTTCTGATTGAGAGCATGATGTTCTGATTGGGCTATGTTGAAATGGGGCTACAAGGTCTGAGGCTGGCATCAAAGCAAAGAGATCACAAACAAGAGAATAGGCCTTATAAGTGTGTTGCTAATGACTTTGTAAAATGCAAACTTTGGGGAAACTAATTTGGATATTGGAGGTGCAGATGCTTGTGTGGTGCAACAGCTTTGCAAAAAGAGGAATATCTAATATACCAGATCAGAGCTGATATCACAACTTAATGCATAGAGACAGTTTTCTACTCTTGTTAAGATAAGATTATGTATTCTCTCTCTCCCCCTCCCTCTCCCCCTCTCTCTATATTTATATATAAGGTCTCTGGGGTCATCCCTCTGCCTTCCTGTTCTGGTCTTTGATGTTGAAGCTACGCTGTGATGCTCTCACATATTAAAATTTTCCCTTCCCAACTGAGAGTTCTGAAGACAAACTGCAATTCTTATGCAAATTGAATGTTTGAACCTTTTCATTACACTGTTTTTCATTCAGATTTTCCTATATTTATTATATTGTATATTTATCACTGTTATTTATATATATTATTTGTTTTTTACCCTGCCCTTCAGCCGATAAGGCTTCCAGATAGCTTACACACAATGAGAAACAGGAAAATATAAAATAGATGTGTGATATACCTAGCTTACTTCTTTTCTCCTCCTCCTCCTCCTCTTCCTTGTGACAGGGCAGTTGATGGTTTTTGGCCACTGTGAGGTGGGAGTGACGCAGTCTAAGAAGATCCAGGGGTGGAGGTGGCAATGGTGGTTCTTCCCCTTATTGGCTATGTATCCACCCTTAAAAATACACGGGCTACAACAGAGGGCTTGCCCATGGGCCAGTGGGGTAAATGCCTGAGTTCTTGGGTGAGAGTGCACTGTTGTTGATGGGCCAGGTACCATTCTAAAGTGCTCCAGTAACAGGGGATCTGGTCTCAACTGGGGGATAGCTCAGGTCTCTCCAGTGACAGAGGAGTCAACAACAGAGCAGACCACAGCATCCCAGTGGAGGTTGCCTTCCAGGACTCCTTGATCCTGTGCTGCCTCCCCTTCTAGCCTCTGCTGCTCTATTGGGCCCAGCTGCTGGGTTTCCTGGTGGCTTTCCTGCTTGGGCTCAGCTGCTGCTGAAGCTGCTGTTGGCTCAATTTGCTTTAAAGAGGTCAGGTCCAGCAGCCCTTGTCTCAGGTTTGTCCACTTAGTTGCATTCTGGAGGTCTTGGAGTACCACTCTAATACGACTCCCCTGGCTCCTCAAACCTGTCAATCAACATTTGTTTGGGTTTATTTCTGCTTCCTTTCAGTGGGCATATCCTAATGTCTCTTAGGACTGGTCCTCTCTGCAATGTCGTTGAAGCTTTGTGAGAAGGCTAATAGCAGCTGCATCTCCCACTGTAACTTTGTACAGCCTCAGTGTGTCACGATGGCTTTACAGATATTGGTCAACAAATAGCAGAGAAACAAATAGCAGCAGTTGGATAAGCAGCATCTTGCTTAAATCCATTTCTGCCTGTCCCACAGGTGTACAGAGTTTCTCAAACTCGCGAGTAGGCGTACTTGCCATAGTCTGTCGGAAAGGGCAGGCTGAAAGGAATCCAATGACATCTGAGTGGTCCCGATCCAATGAATGCAGCCCCCAAAAAACACCCGAGAAGCTCTCCCCTCCCTGCTGTGAGTCTGAGCCCAAAAAGAAGCCACGTGGCTGTTTACTCATGAGTAGGCAGACTTGCCTTAGTCGAGGCAGGCTGAGAGGCTCCAAGGACATCAGAATGGTCCTCATCCAATGAGTGCAGCCCCCAAAAATACTGGAGAAGGAGGTTCCTCCCCAGTCTATGGAGCCCTATGAAAGCAAAGCCGCCTCACAGTCGTGTTTACTCGTGAGTAGGCAGACTTGCCTTGGCTGGTGGTCAGGCCAGGCAAAGGGGAATGTGAGGATACCAGAAGGCTCCTGATCTGATGGAGCTGATCCAGAAGGCAGCCTTCCCCTCCCCTAAAAAGAACAAAAAAGAGACTTGAATGGTAAGAGGAAAATTTTTCTATTTTGTACTTGTGAAGCCAGGTGGGTCTTTATTCTGATGTGCCTGAAATAGAAGAACTTTAAACTGGGCACTGGGAAGGCTGAAGAGCTCACTGATTCTTTTTAGGGGGTTGTTATTGCAGGCAGACTACAGAGTAAGCCCCATTGACCACTATGGGACTTACTTCTGAGTAGATTCACTTGGTGGAACAGGACTGGCTTCCCCTTATTTAATTATTTTATTTTAATTTAATTATTTATTATTATTTTAATTTGCTTGAAGATGTCACTTCTGGCCATGACATCACTTCCAATGGGTCCTGGACAGATTGTCATTCTAAAAAGTGGGTCCCAGTGCTAAAAGTTTGAAAACATCTGCAATAAGGTGTTAGTAAGTTGACATGGGGTGTGTGTGTGTGAGACTCTACAAGTTTTCAAAATCACTAAAATCAGAATTTGGAGGAATAATACCATCATGTTATATATCAATCAATGTGTAATTTCATGCAGAATGCAGTGAAACAAACCACATTGAAATATCTGTGTTCTAACAAAAAGGTACAGCCAAAAAACCAGTGGGGGCGGGGCGATGGTATATCACCACGCCCACCTGGGCGTTGCCCTGCCCACTACATGGGGTGACACACAGGCCTCCTGCACCGGGTGATGCGAATGCTAGTGATGCCACTGCTTGTGCTGCCAGAATTAGTGTGTCAGGAGCACAGAGTCCTTTATAGCTGTTGCAAAATGTCACACGCCATTCAGTGTAGCCAGGCTGCAGCGGAGAAAGCACGTTGGCATCAGTAAGTCAGCATGGGGGGGTGCAGTTGGGCAGCAAGAGTGAGAGAGACAAGATGGGGTGGGCAGATTGAGGACAGGAAGGAGGTGATATTGACAGCAGTAGCATCACCAATATCCTGTCCTCCTTCCTGGCCTCTATCTGCCTTCCTGGTTCCTCTGAGACTTGTGTTAGCAAAGTAGCTGACTCAGGTTCAAGTAGACCCATTTGGGCAGTGGAGGCTTACCCCGTGGAAAAGGGAACAAATGTTCCCTTATCCAGTGGAGACATAAGGGATCCAAAATTCCCTGCAGGATGCAGCATGCACTCTGGAGGCAGGGCTGCATCTGACAGGGTGGTATTCAGGTTGGATTGGGCTGTCATTATGGCAGACTTGCATAGGAGGGGGCTCAATGGCATAGCTATGCATTATCCCATGCTGTGCTGCTGCTTATTGCGCTCTTCAGTATATTAGAAGTAAAGGTTTCAGAATATTAGAGTATTGTAAGTATTCTAAATATTAAAAACAGAATACTAGTAATATAAATAATAATAATCTAAATATTAAAATACAAAAGCTTTAAAGTGAAATTAGCATGTACTGGGCTGATGCTGTCTCAAACAGTATACTTGTGGCACCACTGGAATAGGTGGCTGTGCATTTTACTAGATTGCAACTGAGGACCCAGTCCTAACCGACTTTCTAGAACTGATACAGCTGCAATACATCAGTGCAATTCCTTAGTAAGGAAAGAAACATTCCATTACATTGAGGAGGCCTCCATGACTGCTCCCCCCTCATGCAAGGTGCAGCACACGCCCCATTGGCAGGCTGCATCAGTGATGGAAAGTTGGGTAGGATTGGGCCCCAATCCACATTTATTGACTCTTATTTATATCAGTGATCTATGAAATTTATAAAAATATTTATTTAGGAAGACTCACTGTGACAAGGAGTTTGAAAACACTTTTCACGAACTTGCATGACCTTTGAGTTGAACTGCATTTTCCATCCCAGCAAAATGTGCAATAAAAGGCATTGTTAACACTACTTGGAGCCTGGCACAGAGCAGCACTGCTGCTTTTCATTCTTGGCACAGATACTCTCTTTGGCTGCCACTAATGTCCCAGACTGTATAACTGACAAAAGTCTCCCGAGGTTAGTTTTTCCTCCTCCTTTCAAAGCCAAGAAGTTCCCTTTAACATCAAGTGTGTTGGTGGAAAAAAAGTTTTATTCATCATTCCACAGGCTTTAATTTTAAGAATCTTTAAATTGTTTCTTCCATGACAACTTAAGTTCCATAAGCCAAGGACATTCTTTTCTAGGAAGAGTACTGACTTTATATGAGCCCTTGACTTCTGCCAGCAGTCAGACAGTCTCAGGCATCCAGTGTAACTGTGGCTTTCAGTCACAAATAAAAAAAACAAAACACCACTTTGCAAATGACATGGAATCTCACTGTTTTCCTACAAATACATATCAGATCTCAACAAGTCTGGATTCTTTGTGCATGTGGTTTTTTGTGCTTTAAAAACCAGTAGAACCACAGAGAGGATTCACTTTCTTTAAAAATACTTTTAGAGTATTTATCGTGGATGCAAGGTGAGAGCTAATGCTGCTTTGTGGTACGGTTTTCAAGAAGAATTGTGACTCTTTGGGATCCTTGACAAATTTTGTACTCTCACTGGCATTATTGAATGGGTAGAAAAATTATGTGACCACAAAATTATACACTGTAGCAGAACTTTTCCACCTTTCCTTTTGCAAATACCAGTTCCGTTGGTGGTACTTTTGAAAGTACCACTGCCATCAGAGATGCCTGCCGTGCACAGGAGTGGCTTACTGTATGGTTGTCTCTGAAGCAAAGGACAGGCTTCTTCAGATGCTGTTGGCCTGATTTATCTTTCACTCTGCACCTCTTTTGAAGGACCAGATTGGTGCATAGTTACACCTTTCTATCAGTGCATTAGGCACCGTAACCATCTACACTTCCAGTGGGGTCAGGCTAGACAGAGCAGTGCCATGCAGTCACCATGGCAGTGAACGGCCACCTGCCATTTGTGGAAGTACCACCAGTGGTACCAGTGGTTGAAAAGCTCTGGCCTTTATAGGGGAAGGAGGGGCAAGTCAGGCAAGGGACTATGTGATTGACAGCTCTCAGCTACCAGTAGAGGAGCTGAATGAAAGCTGATAATTTGTGCTTCCTTTTCTTCCTCTTCCACTTTGATTTTTGGGAGGGAACTATGAACATAGGAAAACATAGATCTTCAACTAGTGATTTTCTCAGCCATATCTGAGGTTTTTTTTTTTTTTCCTTTTCCTAGAATGAAAGTTTCCAAGAGCTTTTGGAGTGTTCTTTTATGAATACATTCCCTTCCATTTTATTGTTACTAAATTACCCACTCTGTCCTATCAACTTTGCTTTTTGTAAGTATGATTCATTTCTTATTTTCTCTGTTAATTTGTTCCTCAGACCCAGCTATGTAGCTGGTGTAAGTCTGAGAGGGGACTTCTTTCCCCATAGCATAAAGAAATGAATTTACTTGCACTACGCTTTCCTCCTTATGGAGCTTATGAAATCAGGCAAATCTTCCTTTCCATGGGGCCTGCAGAAGGACTATTGAAGGCTTCTGGAACAAGAGACTGTGTTATTTTGTGGTCCGCTTGGGCCTACTGTGGATGAAAGACTATATGTACTTCCAACATCATGTCATGAGAAACCAGAAGAGACCTGATGCTGAACACAACTTTATTATCTGGTAACAGGAAGAGAACAGCAACCAGAAACTCCTGACTCCACCCATGATATAAATATAGCACCACCTACTGTTTGAATCAAATAAACACATGAACCTACAAAGGTGTCACAATGCTCCTTTCTGTGTTTGCTGTAACAGATTAACACAAAAGTTAGTTTGGAAGTTGTTGCAGGTTCCAAGCACAGAATAATTAATAGCAAGTATTTAGTTGGCAACCTTCAGTCTCGAAAGACTATGGTATCGCGCTCTGAAAGGTTGTTCTGGAACAGCGTCTAGTGTGGCTGAAAAGGCCGATTCGGGAGTGACAATCCCTTCCACACTGGGAGCAAGTGCAGTCTGTCCCTGGTCTGTCTCCCTGGCTATGGGCCTTCCTTCTTTGCCTCTTAGCCTCAGACTAAGTGTCTCTTCAAACTGGGAAAGGCCATGCTGCACAGCCCGCCTCCAAGCGGGACGCTCAGAGGCCAGGGTTTCCCACTTGTTGAGGTCCACTCCTAAGGCCTTCAGATCCCTCTTGCAGATGTCCTTGTATCGCAGCTGTGGTCTACCTGTAGGGCGCTTTCCTTGCACGAGTTCTCCATAGAGGAGATCCTTTGGGATCCGGCCATCATCCATTCTCACGACATGACCGAGCCAACGCAGGCGTCTCAGTAGTGCATACATGCTAGGGATTCCAGCACGTTCCAGGACTGTGTTGTTTGGAACTTTGTCCTGCCAGGTGATGCTGAGAATACGTCGGAGGCAGCACATGTGGAAAGCATTCAGTTTCCTCTCCTGTTGTGAGTGAAGAGTCCATGACTCGCTGCAGTACAGAAGTGTACTCAGGACGCAAGCTCTGTAGACCTGGATCTTGGTATGTTCTATCAGCTTCTTGTTGGACCAGACTCTCTTTGTGAGTCTGGAAAACGTGGTAGCTGCTTTACCGATGCGTTTGTTTAGCTCGGTATCGAGAGAAAGAGTGTCGGAGATCGTTGAGCCAAGGTACACAAAGTCATGGACAACCTCCAGTTCATGCGCAGAGATTGTAATGCAGGGAGGTAAGTCCACATTCTCTGGATGGGTGATCTCCCTTTAGAGAGAGCAAGTTTGAGCTTTCAATTCTGTGCTACTTATATTCTTCCACCTATAGTACTATAGTTACTTGAAGGGCCCAATCCTATTCAACTTTCCAGTGCCAATGCAGCCATGTCAACAAGCCACACAGTGCATCCTGTGTTGGTGGGGACAGTCACAGAAGCCTTTTCAGGGTAAAGGAAGCAGGAAGCTTCCTGTTAGCATTCTGGCTGTCTCCCTTCTCCAGCGATCTAGCTGACTGCTTCTCATGTTCCTCTTCTAGTGTTCTATGACAGGCTGCAAAGGTAAAGAGATGAGTGCTTGGAACTTCAGTAAGTATTTGCTGCCCTTTTACAGATAAGAAATGGGTGTGTGGGGAGGCCTGGAGAACTGCGGATAAGTGAATCTGTTGATATGGGATCCGTGGATAGGGTGTGGGGGGAACCCCTGTAATGGATTGGAGGATCAGCTGCATTTGGGACCATTATAGGGTTCTCAACTATTTGTCTTACTTTCTGAAGAGTGCTGTATAAATAACAGCAGCCATTCCTTCAGTTAAAATGAAGATTTAGAAGGCGAGAGAGGTGCTTTTTCAATTCATTAAATTTTAGCAGGATGTTCTTTTGTTAGAATCAGAGATAAATGAGCTTCTAGAGTAAATGTCGTTTTTTAGCAAGTATTTAAGTAGAACATTATTATCATTAATATTCTAATCCCTATGTAAGAGGTGAGTGATACTCACTTATGCCGTCTAGGAATTTTCAAGGCTGAAATGAATTTTGAACCTGGGACACTTTCTGTGTCACAATTCACACTCTTAGCCACTTTAGCCTGACAGTATTATTTTGTTAATATTTCATCTTTATTATTTATGGTCTTATTGTTTTCTTTAATGCACTTTCGTGGTGTACACTTTTTATGGCTCATAAGAAGGTTTGTACTGTTTGATAACTAGCAGCTGTATTTGTCTTTTCAGTCCCACTCAGACAGCTTTTCTTGCAAACATTTTGCTGTAGGAGGTGGGAAGAGGAAGAGGCAATAGCACATTTGTTTTGCTGCTAAATTTAACTGCCAGCTATCTTCTCTCTCAGTGTGCACAATGCAAACAAAGAGAACCAGTGGGCAATCGGGGACCAAGTGTTCCTCACCAAGATAACAAATTCATTGAAATGATGAATTATTCTGTCCTAGATATTTGAATTTCAATTAACTCCTTCAAGTACCTCTCTCTGGTCATGTTTAAGCAAAAGGTCCCTTCATATAACACAAAATCAGTTCCATTTCGGGGCAAATGAGCCATGAAAATATTTCACCTTTGACAAACACAGTGCAATTTCCTAATGAGATGTAGATAGGTTTGCATAAGTGGTCTGTAAAATCAAGGATTGATGGATCCTCAGGCTGAGTATCTGGTAGCAATACTGGAGTATATGGTAACTGCTGGATTAGCCTTGCTGTTGCTCTGAGCCTTTGATAGCAACAGAGTTCCTGCAACAGAGTTGTCAACTCTGGTCTGACCTGCTCTTGTGCTCTTAACAGGAAAGTTATCTGCTGAAATCAGCAGAGAACATACCCTAGGACAGGGGTGTCAAACCTAAGGCCCGGGGGCTGGATGCGGCCCCCAGAAGTTTGTTATCTGGCCCTCAGGCTCTCGGCTGCTCAAGTGTTACAGCTGAAATGGCAGCCTGCATGAAAATGGGGCTTTCCCAAATCTTGAAATATGATCAAGATTTGCGTACTTTCTCTTCTGTCATTTGCAGTTAATGAGTTTCTATATGAGAACAGAGTCTGATTTTTGGCCATTAGCTGCTTAATGATGCAGCTTTCTGCTTAATGACATCACTTCCGGCCCTCAACTGGAGCCCTGAATGCTAACTTCGGCCCTCTGTATGAAATGAGTTTTACACCCCTGCCCTAGGAGTTAGAGAGCTAAAAATCAGAATGGTAATAGGGAGCCCAATCCAGCACAAATTCCCCTGTGCTGAAGCAGTGGCACTGGACAACATGTGCTGCGTCCTATGGGGGAATTTAACAGGAGGAAACCCTCCTCTAGGTAAGGGAACATTGTCCCCTTGCAGCTGCTATGGGTCAGCCTGGACCTGTGCTAGCTAAATTGCTGGCAAAGGTCTGTGTTGACCTGTGTTGGCAGATCAGGTCCAGAAAGGGGGATAGGATAAGGCACACACTGGTGTCACCAATTCTGCCCTTCTCCCAGGCTCTATTCGCCCAATCTGTGCCCGTATCACCATCACCCACCTGACCCCTCCCTGACCTCTCCCCTTCCCCCACCCCTGCACTGCTTGGTTCAATGCATCATGTCCAATGCATGCTTCTCCTTATGCCAGCATGCATGGGCTGATGTGGGCCTTCCCACTGGCACCTGCAGCTGCTATGATGTCTCAAAGTGCTTTACGGCAGTTTGCAAAGGTTAGCACCAGTGCAACACACACTCTCAATCTGCAGTTATTAAACATTTGAGTTATTTTTATTTGTCTTTTTGTTTCTGAATTTTGGTTATAGAAATCTGTAGTTGGTTTTAAGACCATCCCTTTAGCAATGAAAGGTGCAAATTTACTATAAACATTTGAGATTTTCACCATTTTATAGTGAGTTTTACCACTGTAGACCTTCTGAAAAATTTGTGGTTTGCTGGGCTCATAAAAAGATTCATGAGAATTGCTTATCCTGCTTACATTGTGATCTCAATGAAATTATTGTTCTGCTAAAATTCTAACTGCAAAAGAGAATGATAATTTCATATTGATGATGCTCAGTACAGTGTACTTCAGTGTTCAGTGCTTCTGTTCATACATGAGAATGCAAGTAAAACAAATGGAAGAAAGAAAAAGAAAAATTCAGAATGGTGAAGAAAATACCCAATGGTTTATTGAAAATACCCAAATGTATTTGGGGAGGGGGAATCACTCTCCCTCAATTTTATTCTATCTACATGTGGAATTTATGAGAGAATAAGTGTTTACTCTGTTTCCTAAATCCTGATTGAATGTCATTTTGCTAGAATATAAAATCTATAGATTGGAAAGATTCCAGAGCCCCATCTGTGAAAAGAGAGAATTGTCTTTCTAATTACAGTCTAGTGAGCACAGCCTGGGGATAATGACACACCTTTCCTCCTCAGAATATTTTTATGACTCTTAGATAGTCTCAAGAGGCTCAACTAGTTCTCTGTTAAATTGGGTCATTCATGTGTAATTCAAAGGAAAGGACAAAAAGATGGCTGTGCATGTCATCCAGTTTTACCATAAGAATCTTCTAATCCATTTTTGTTGGGGGAGGGTGGCGCTAGCAAAATATCTTTTGTACTCAGTTTTTTTATACGCTTTCATTTTAATGGAATATTTGAGCAAATTAATTCTAATAACATACATTGGTTGGAAAGTGTCTTTCTATAGCTTATTGCCTGTTAATTTTTTTCCACATTATTGCCACCTTAATTTCAAAAGGACCTTTAAATTTATCTGAATCTCCTATTCTCTCTCACCACAAAGGACTAATATAATATCTTTCTACTTATCTTCTCTTTTCTAATTAAGCTCATACCTCATGCTATTTCAATTACCTTTAAGCTTAATGCAAGTTCAGTGTTGCATTTCACTTTTATCTGTGTAATTTAACCCTTCTATAAATTGAGTTACAGGTCAATAGTAGAAGGATAAACAACAATTTAAAAGGTTTGCTCTGCATTTTGAAATCTTTTCCCAACATTTTACACTGTAGACTATTTTTGTGTATGTCTGACATAACCTAAATGCTATCTTTTAAGCAATATAAATGAAGAAATTGGATCGGCTTTTGTCTTGGTGACCTTTGCATTTGGAATAATTGCCACCTCCCTAATTCCCAGCACTCATAAATATTGTACTGGAGAATTGGTAGCAGGCAAGCTCCCTCTAGCATTTTACACTAAGCTTATATCTTATTATGCACAAAAACATTTATGAAATATATGCGAATCAAAATATGGTTGCCCTAAAGTACTTATTTCTGGATAAAGCAAATGGGTTGCAATACAATAACACAATTCAGTGGTTGAAAGCTAGGATGAGTCTACAAAGTGATGCATTTATTTCCTTCTCTTCCTCAGTAGTTCAGTTTTAGTTCATCTTCACAGTCTAGGAATGATTTTAGCTGAGTTTTACTCATTCTTAATACTTAAAAAAAAACCTTAACTGTAGTTTAGCAGTTGGCAATTTTTTCTTAAAGCAGTGTTTCTCTCACTAGGTGGCTCGCAAGCCAGTTCCAGATGGGTCCCCATTCATTTCAAAATTTATTTTTAATATATTAGACTTGATGCTACCATGGTATGTGACTGCATTTGGAGAAATGTTACAGACCTGTACTTTGAACAGGCTACTATGTGTATGCTTTTAACAATGATAGTAAATGGGACTTACTCTAGGTAAGAGTGGGTGAGACTGCAGCCTAGGATTGTTAAAATTTTCCTGCTTGATGATGGCACTTCCATTCATGACATCGCTTCTAGTGGGTCCTGATAGATTCCCATTCTGAAAAGTGGGTCCCAGTGCTAAAAGCTTGAGAACCCCTGTCAAATCCATTACGGGGTACAAGCCATGATGTGTATGTGCAACCTCCTGATTTTAGAAATGGGTTATGTCAGAATGCCAGATGCAAGGGAGGGCACCAGGATGAGGTCTCTTGTTATCTGGTGTGCTCCCTGAGGCATTTGGTGGGCCGCTGTGAGATACAGGAAGCTGGACTAGATGGGCCTATGGTCTGATCCAGTGGGGCTGTTCTTATGTTCTTAAGGATCCAGTTCTTAGATCCATATGGACAGATAGCATAGCTCTTTAGCCAATTTGTGCTTTTGGCTATTTCTGTAGTTAGTTCTTGCTGCTATAAGGTTATGTAAAGTACAGAGACCTATTGTATGTTGTTTTTTTTTAAAAATTATTATTATTTGCTGCCCTCTCAGGTTGCAGTTTACTCAGGTGAAGACAGTTCCTCTTCTGAAGGTATATTAGACAGAAATATTAAAAGCTGAAATATTAAGAGTTCATGATGGTTCAGTTGAAAGCTGAGACCTGGGGAAGCTAAGTTCACATCTCATATCAGGCATGTTTGGGCAAGCCAGCACTTCTCAACACTCAGTTCTTCATCTGAAGAATGATAGTAATAATGGCCTGCCTCATAGGATGGTTTTGAGAATGAATAAGCCAAGATAGTGATTCTCAAAACATTTAGCACCCGAACCCACTTTTTAGAATGACAGTCTGTTGGGACCCACCAGAAGTGATGTCATTAACCTGGAAGTGATGTCACGGCTAGCAGTGATATTATCAAGCCCTCTCCGTACAACAAAGTCAAATTTAGTTAAATTAAAAGCTTACAATAAGTTTGAGTTTAAAAATTTATTTAAAATAAAGAAGAACCCTCCTAACCCTCCCAAGCAGTTGCTGATCTTTAAACAAAAAAATCCCCAAACATCCCAAAGGCTGTACAGTTACCTTGGAGTAAACGCCACTATCATTGTTAAAAGCATATGTATAGTAGACCGTTAAAAGTACAGATCTGTAACATTTCCCCAAATGCTATCACATAGCATGGTAGCATCAAGTCTAATATATTTTAAGAAGTGCACTGAAATGAATGGGAATTCACCTGAAATTGGCTCATGACCCACCTACCTGGTCTGGACCCAAAGTCTGAGAAGTGCTGAGGTAAGACAATGCACATAGAATATTAGATGTATTGTATATTATTATATTGTATTATATGACGAGTAATAATTGTTTTCCTGTTTTCCTGCAAACAAAATTGTTAGTGACACAAAATAACAGTCTCCAAATCTCGCTGTCCTCACCAATTCCATGGCCAAATTCAATTGGGAAGTCCATGCTAATGAAGGCCAACAGTGCTTGCCACAAGTTGTTGGTTGCACCCTTGTAAGGTGCAAAGCAGTTGCCGCACCCATATAGGGCATGAGCAACTAAGGGCCATCAAACCCCAAAAGAAGGTCGCTGGATAAGCTCACCTCACAAAGGATTCTATGGAAAGGTAAAGTACACAAAACTGTTCACCAGACTCACAGGTCTTTTGTCCTTCATTCAGATGACTGCCTTGCTGCTCCTGCTGCGTTTGCTTGCTTTACGTGCTGGTGCTGTGTTTCACGCTGTCCATTTCAGCCACTACCCAAGAAACATTGTACTAAGCCAGCATCCAGGACTGGTAACCACCTGCTCCTTTCCCCCTTCCATCTTTCTTCCCTCCTTGAGTGCAATCTAAAACCACTGGGCCAATGTGGGCTAGTCATCCTTTATGAGCCATCTTGCAACGTCCCCCCCTTCTTCCAGTAAAGCATCTCCAGCTGTTGTGTTCTGCTTTCCTCATCAATTCAATTGTGGCTACAGCCTAACCCTTTGCCTTACTTCAAATCCTTTTTCACCTTATTATACTCTGCTTTTGAACAGGATTGCTTGGTCTTGCCATTCTAGCCCCATGACTCCTGAAGCACACATGATAGAAACAGACTGATAATCTTGGTCCTTGTCACAGCCTCACCATTGACCCACAAATCCCCTTCTGTCTTCCTTTGTCTTGTATCCAGTCAAATTTGATGACATGCTTAGGGCCTCTATAATTTCTCTCTCTCTCTCTGTGTGTGTGTGTGTGTGTGTGTGTGTGTGTGTGTGTGTGTGTGAGAGAGAGAGAGAGAGAGAGAGAGAGAGAGAGAGAGATATTTTAAGATCTATTTTTCACTGTTTGTGGACCAGCCCCACGCTTTTCTGGTAGGCAGACACCTGTAATAGTCACATCAGCTTCTCAGACATTTGGGCTACTCATAATGGGCCCCCTTTGCGTAGCTCATGTGCCAATTAAGAAGGGTTGTTTGGTGAGAGAGATTAGCTCCCCCAAACACAAGTGAGTGAACTATCTTCACAAGCTATGGAAGGTCTGATTTCTTGGGAACAAGCTCTCTGATTGCCTGCCCCCCCCCCCCAATTGCAGGATGCAGCACATGTCCCATTGGCATGGCTGCATCAGGGCTGGAAAGGAAGGGATTGGATGGGACCAGGCCCTTGTCAAAAAGTTTTTACTGCACAGTCTCAGATATGGAGCAGCATCTAACAGAAATACACACAACTGGGGTTGTGAACCACATTGGCACAGTGGGGCTTTTGAGCCTTTGCAAGTTACCTGACAGACAGCAAAGTCACTGGTGTTGGCATCTGGCTGTACCAGGTACATCATTGTCTGTCATAGAGCTTGCAAAAGTATAGGGGCATACCAGGGATGAATAGGTCAGCAGCTCTGCATAGGAACAGCTTGAATCACCCTGCTCACTGCTGCCAAGCATGCTGGGCTTCCTTTCTTATCTACATTACGTGGCATATGGAGCATCCTGTGGTCTTTTCCGCTGTTGGAAAGCTGCCTGTGGAGAGCCAAGAGAAAAAAGAGAGAGTGTAGCTCAGCAAAATCAGTAACATATATGCTGCACTTGTATGCCCAACGCAAATGTCCCCTGTGGTTCTGCCCTGTGGTAACTTGAGGATAGGTGTGGGGTACGTGGAATTGCTTTTCATAAATTTCATTTCATAGTTCCTTGTAATAGACAACTATTTTTGCAGAGAAAACTGTGGGGAGATCCACCTAAGAACATAAGAAGAACCCTGCTGCCATGGGTCAAGGGTCCATCTAGACCAGCTTACTATATCTCACAGTGGCTCAGTAGATACGTTAGGGAACACACAAGACAGCATGACAGCTGTATCTTTTTGCCATTCCCTTGCATCTGCCATCAGGGACAGGCTGCCTCTAAAACCTAGAGGTTACATAATAGGCATCATAGTGTATAACCTGTAAAGAAGTTTTCCTCCACAAATCTGACCAATCCCCTTTAAAAGGCATCTTGGCCAGGTGCCATCACAGCATCTTGTGGCAAGGAGTTCCACAGATTAATTGTGACTACTGTATGTAAAGAAATATTTCCTTTGTTTGTTCAATTCTCAAGCCAGAGAACCTTCCCCACAAAGCCAAATGCTTTTGAGCATTTGAAATTCAGTAGCAAATAAAACAAAAGCACAATGGGTGCTGCCTCTTTAATTCATTTAAAGCATGTTCAGTTTCCTGTCAGCCATTAGCTAAATCAAATGCTAATTTAAATAAGAAAGGCTTTTCTATGGAAGCAAAGGCAAAATCTATTTCTTGCCTCCTTCCTTAAAGCCACCACAGACCTTAATTATCTAGCAAGTGGCTTTCATCTGTGGGTTATGAGTTTCCTAAATCAAGGCTGGAAAGAACTGAGAGTTATTGTGCAGACTTATGGCAGCCATTGCCCCATGAAATGCTTTGCTCTCATCTTAGAGTTGGATGTAGCAAAGTAGTATAACAGCTGCATTTAGGATTAGAGAGACTTTGCATTCTTCAGATATGTAGATGTTTCTCTGCTGTACCTGGATATAAAAACATAAGAAGAGCCCCGCTGGATCAGGCCATAAGCCCATCTAGTCCAGCTTCCTGTATCTCACAGCGGCACACCAAATACCCCAGGGAGCACACAAGACAACAAGAGACCTGCATCCTGGTGCCCTCCCTTGCATCTGGCATTCTGATGTTGTCCATTTCTAATGACTACTATGCCCATATGGGACAAGCCATCCCAAAAATTGAACTTTGGACCCAAGAAAGGATCCTTCTATTCCAGGGAAGTGGTTAATGCTTTGTACTAGGGAAGAGACTTGATCAATAAATTTTGATTTGCTTTGGCTGTTGATTAGGATTGTGGACTGTGTCTGTGCTGATGTTTCAGTGCTAAACTGGATGTTCAGGGGGAACTATGTGTTTGATAAGCGTGTAAAGTTTTCCATTCGCTTACAGTGTGTGTGGGGATGTTCTGTTTTTTATATAAAAAGGAGTGCATGATGGAAAAGAAGTGAAACCTACTCCTTTCTTCCACCTGACCTCATTGGCTTGATACTTTCAAGCAATTCTTCCCCAACAGCCAAAGCAAGTCAAAGCTCAACCCAAATACAGAAATAAACTGTACAGGGAGAAAATAGCTTAAGGGAACAATCCTAACCAATTTTCCAGTACTGACATAGCTGTGCCAGTGGGGCATGCACTGCATCCTGCAGTGGGGAAGCAGTCAGGAAGGCCTCCTCGAGGTAAGGGCATGTTTGTCACCTTACCTTGGCTCTGCATTGCAGCTCGATCAGTGCTGGGAAGTTGGTTAGGATTGTGCCCTAAATAGCAGTGTTTTTGTCAGCTGTTTTTTTCCCCTTCTCTCCACACGTTCCTTTTGGTATAAAAAGTAGACACCTAACACCCACTCCACTTTACGGTGTACAGGGCTCAAGCACTTGTGTTACAAACACGCAGTTGCTTCCTGAACATCTAGTTCACCCTTGGATGAGAACAAGAGATTACTCACATTCTGCACAAACATAGTACTGATAGCAAAATACCTTTTGGAATGCTGTGTCATAATTATCCAACTGAATCAAGTCATGGCAGCTGTCTCAGAATTGAGTGTTTTGCTGCAATTCAAGTAGCTTATGAAGTAAAGTGGAAAGTGATGCATTGGTTACCATGGTGATTGCACACTTCTAAAATTATTTGGCTATTGTGTGTCAATACATTGCTACTCCCACCCCAAAGGTTCGGCAACACAGCATTTGAGACTACCTTTCTTTTGCGTACTTTCCATAGATCAGTGTTAGATAAGAGAAGCAATTTGACTCACATTAAAAACATTGTCAAGGAGCATTCAGATTTGCTGTACTGGGACATTCTCACTGAATTCCAGATACAAATAAAATAAATATGTGGTAAGCTTTCCAGCCCCTTGTTTGCTAGATACCCTGTCTAGTATCATTTAGTTTCTGAGGTTTCACTTCACATTTGCACATACATTGCTAGCCCAGTGAGTTGCAGACCCCCTGACATGACTTGACCTGTGAGTCGTAGCATTCAGCTGTCACAACTCAACCTGAGCTACATTTAGAGTCATTTTGACTTGAGTGACAAGTCATTATGAGAAATGAGTCTCATGCACAAAACCAAAAAACTTAACCCACCACCCTGTCTGCCTCCTGGAACCAACCTGCCCGCCTCTCACCATATCTACACATCTGCTGCTGCTGCACTTCTGAATGCTAGCTTCTAGATCAGCCAATGTGGAAGCGGCAGAAAAAGGAAGCAAACACATGCACAGTCACAAGCACCCACAGAAAGCAAGTTGTCACTTTAGTCAATCCAAATGACTCATTTCTGAGTCACTGGCCCTGAGTTGCAAGTCTGGTCTGAATCAGTGACATCCATGAGTTGAGTTGACACAAATCGCAAGAAAAATCACTGTTTTCATGAGTCAAGTCGTCATGACTTGAGTGCGCACCCCTGGAAAACAGCTTTAAAAAGAAAGTGGAGGCTCTAATGATACTGAAAACTGTGACTGATATTTGTTTTTGCAGCTGTATGGTATGATCATATAATAATGGAATACCTTTGAACATAGGTTAGAGATGAGGTATGAATCCATAGAAGAGCACATACTTTGCATTCCAAAGGTTTCAGATTTGCCCTTCAGAGCGGGCAGGCCTGGGCTAGATGAGCCAATGGGTTGACTCCATAGGAAGCAGCTTCATAGGCAGGTTCTCTATGAATGATTTCTCTATGAATGATGGTGTATTCCAAAGAAAGGGGAAAGAGTATGAAATTATGATACATTCTTGTGATACATTCTTCTTTTTTCGCCCTGGAACTACTAATTTATTGGAGACTTAGGTCACCAATGACTTGTTTTAAGGTTATGGTACACTCCAAATAAAAGAAAGAGAGAGTGACCATATGTAAAAACATTGTTTTGACTCTGGACCCTGCCCTTGAAAATTAGAAGATTTCTAATTGCCAAGCATTGAAAATCGCAAGGTCTTTACGAAGATATAATGCTAATTTTCTTTGATAAATGATACTTAAAACATTCTTTATAAAATTGCCTAATATATCTAGCTGGTGAAAAATACTATGTTCTGAAAAAATTAAATTGTAGTTGTAATATGATATATATTCATTACATCATTCTACTAGTTGGGAAGTTATAGTGAGAAAACTATTCTTGTGTAGAAATGACTGTGTCAATGACTGGGTTACATTTTAATGAGATTCCTCTCTGTTTTATAAATGCAGTTTTTGAGGATTCATTGCTAAGCTTAAATACCCATTCACAACCAACTAGAAACAATACTCTGGTGACAGTTTTATTTATTCAGGGTTGGAAGAGAATGCAGAAACTGCATGATATTAATAATGTCACCATTTCAGCTCTAATCATGTAAATTGAAATTAATGTCAAGGCTTCATGTGTTAATGCCACAAATACACCAAGCTTGTCTGGCTTTCATTTTAGACCATTTCCATAGTCTAGTGGATTTCTTAAGAATATAGCAGTCTTTTCAAAACTGGTTTTAATCTGCTGTGGCCACTTTTGCTTAAGATTTTAAAGAATCTCAAAAGTAATGAGCATCATTTTATATAAATAGATAAGTAACTGGAGGTTACACCATAATAATTTTAAAAAGTAATACAAGCATCCCCCGTATCTGCAGGGGTTCCATTCCACCACTGCCACGGATATGGAAACCACCAATATGGGGGAACCCTATAAAAAGTATAAGACACTGTTAACCCCCAATGTCCCCAGCACCCATTATCTTTGTTTTTCTTTATAAGCAGTGGATGCATGCATTTTCTTGCTTAACTGAGGAACACGACATGTAGGCAGACAGCCTGCTAATAAAATAAAAATGAAGGCAATGGATGCGGGGTGGGGGTGGTGTGAAGAACCATGGGTAAGTTAATCCGAGGTTACAAGAGGATGCCTGTAATTCACTTTTTCATATTATTGTGAATTGTCATACAGAGCAGTGCAACTCTCATAAATGAGCAGAATTATGACAGCTTTGTTCAAATCCTTTCAGCTTTTTATCGCCCAGTTCCATTTAGATCCTACACTAATACCAGTGCAACAGCTGACATGTCCTAAGCCCATTCAGCACAAGGAAGGGAGAAGAAACGCCTGAGGCCAACCTTTGCTCTTCCCAGTAACACCCCCAGCACCCATGGCAATCCCAACACAGCCTGTCATCCATGGAGTAGCAGCATGATATCAGAGCATCATTGCATTGTCCATGTGTTGTGATGTTGGTGCATTGTCAGTGCAACGTCTAGGGATCCAATCACTGCATCCACCCATTCTTAATGTCAGCAGCCTGAGATGCACTGCCAGGGTGAACTGAGCAGGGGCAGGCACAGGTGCACAGCCAATGAGTAGCCACTGCTATGTGACAGCCCCCTCAGCAGCACCTAGGGATTTGCAACACAGCAACAGTCACCACACACATACACACACACACACATACACGGATGCCAAAGCACCCACCACCCCATACAGGAACTACAGTGGCGCAAGCAGCAACGGGGTAGAAACAGAACTCCTAGGAATACCATGAGTTTTGCTTTTCTGAAAACTAGTTCCCTTTGTAATCCGAAAGGCATTTATATCTTTTGTATCTGGAGTCACATTTTTGCTACATTTACAAAACTAATTTGAATCAGCTGGGGTCTAGGCCCCAGTAGATCTGGACAATGATCAAATGTCCATGCTGATTGCCTCTTTGCTGTCCAGCAGCTACAGTATCCATCAGTCTTAATGACCTTCCCATAACACTTCAGGGCTGTCCTTTGTGCCCTGGCAGACACCCTGGGGACATTAGGCTGCATACATTAACTTGGAAAAGCTTTGTTTGGAGCTGGATTGCTTAACTACTGGTACAAATTGTTCAAGCGAATGTAATTGTAGGGTTCAGATGTGTAATACAAAAGGCTAGCCCAATATCTAGACATGGGTCCCACATACAGAACTCTAATTTCTTAATTTCAGCATAGAATAAATAAAATACAGATGTTTTTCTCTGTGAACAGTGAATCCTTGCTGGATACAAAGTATGCATGACTAGTTGATCGACAGGAATAGAAAGACAGCCCTTTTCTCCTGTAATCATAGTCTGGTACGATTATAAAAGATCATTTTTCATAACATATCTTGTCATTTGATGTGCCATTTGTCTAGGTGTGTATCTGTGCAGGAGATACGTCATCTGCAAAATTTGCCAGTTGTAAAAAGGGATTATAATAACTGTTGTCAAAGAGAAGTATATGGCAACTGGTCATTTTGTTTTTTGTTATTTTCACAGGCAGCACAATACAAGTAGAACTTTTCTAGCTTAATCAATAGTAAGCATTCCTGCAAAAGAAGAATGTTTGAAAGACTTGTGCTGGTAGCACCAGAAAATGTGCTCTGGCAATAATATGATTTCGTGTGTATCTCTCACTCCTTCAAAGAACTGTGTAAATAACTCTGGAAAGAGAGGAGAAGGCTGGGTAAAATTATACATCCTGACAGTTCTGATCTGCATAGTTTCTACCTTTCCTTATACTTGTTTTAATAAGATTAAAATATTTATATCCAAAGAACCAGTTTTAGAGGGAGTTGACACACAACTCCATCTTTTCTACTGGAGACAAGATATAATATCACCCTCTCCGCTGAGTCAGTGTCAGGCTTGCTAATCGGGACCAAAGAACACCCTCTGGTGAGCCCTGGCTAACTGTGAGCTCAATCCTATGCTCTGCTGGCATGGTACAGCAGTGCCAGAATGGCTGCTGCTGTATGCTGTGCGGCCAGAGAAGCAGCCAGAGTCTCTTTGGAGTAAGGGAACATTGGTTCCCTTATCCTATGTAGAGTCTCGGCAGCCCTGATGGGTCTACTAGAAGTTGTGCCATATAGAGCTCCAAAGCTCGAGTGGGGGGATAAGAATTGCCCCCTTCTGGGACTAAACTGTCCTCCAGCATGCCCAGTTTCGCCTCCTCTCCGCCTTCTTGCTGCCCTACCCTGTCCCAAAATACCTTTCCGCCACTTGGCAGGAGACTTACTGCAGCATGCTCCAGCTGTTCCTCACGCTGGCACAGAGGCGCAGCATCAACTAGCACTGCCCTCCCCTCCAGCTCCTCTCCCCCCTGGCTGCCACATCATGTCTTATGGCACATTTGTAACTGCTGTTGCCAGAACAGGGCATATGCCACTGGTGGTGCCCTGGAGTAGAATTGGGCTGTGTTGCTCTCTGGTGCATGCCAGCTTTGTCTTTCCTAGTATTTGGTTCACAGGCAGCATGACCCAGAACACTGTTCGATGCTGCCTCAAGTTCACTGCCACCATATCTATCTAGTTAATAGGACTTACTCCCTGGAAGGTGTGAAGAGGGTGTCCTCTCAGCACCCAGGAGGATGCCTGCCTGCCTATCTACTCAGACGTCAGTCCCTTTATAGTTAATGGAACTTACTCCCTGGAAAGTGTGGAGAGCCTCAGAGCCCGGTAGGCAGGGTTGCCTCGCTTGCTGCTTCCCACCTCAGCTCCTCCTCAGCGTCTGCTGCCCAAGGTAGCACAGCAGGCACTTTCTAGGTGGCGTGCACGCGAGTGCAGCGTTCCCAGTCACGTTGTCCACCTGCCCCCGCCCGAGGACCCCTTCCGCCCCCCCCTGACCCTGATCACAACTAGGTCTTATTTTTGGGGTAGGTCTTATTTTCGGGGAAACAGGGTAGTGAGATCCAGGAAGACTGCAAACCCCCCATAAGTAATTTGCCAATGGGGAGAGTTTTGAACTTTTTATAGGTTTCCTTCATATCTGCAGTTTCCGTATCCATGGCAGGGGTGGAACCCTATCCCCCACAGATACGGAGGGACGCCTGTAGAGGGCTCCCCATTGATGGAAGATTGCAAGCAGAGCTACTTGTCTGGAAAACTATGGCAGTTGCTTGTAGTGGGCAAGGAGCTGGACTAGGTGACCTCCAAGGCATCTTCTAACCATAATATTCTGTCTTTCTACTCAGCTGTTTGTTCTCTCTGTTAGCCAACTCTTCCATGCTTCTCTGTTCTTTCACTTGCTGCTCATTTTCTCTGGAATTCTGTACTTGCTATCATCCATTCCTCTCTCTCCTTGCAATTGTTTCAATGTGTTTGAAAATGTACCCTTTCTCCAGAGCCTTTGGCTTTTAATCTAATCTTACCTTCATCTCATTTCACCTTCCTTTCCAATGATCACTTTAAAAAAAAAGAGAGATTAGAGGAGTTCAGGAACTTGATGAGCAGGGATTGTGTTGGGGACATGGTAGGAGAAGGAATACTGCCCTGAATTTTGTCAATCTCCCTGTCCTGCATTGTTTTAAATTCTGAATGTAGGCCAAATGGCTAACCAATAATAAAATAACCTCAAGATCCATGGTCTTTAGGACAAATTTTATTCTAAATGTATTTACAGTTCCACTGAACAGCAGGCTGCATATACAAAGAAATGCACGGGTTCATGCTTGTCTGGAACATGGGCTGGAACATGGAACATGTACACCTTTTCAAAATAATATGAACTGTTTGCAACAAACTATACAGCAGTAGAGATAGAATGAAGATGACCTGGATACAACGAACACATAGAGAATGCATGTTTGGTACAGTGGTATAGTTTTATAGCCTGGTCTTCATTATGGTGCCCTTGTTTGCCCTGGGCAAAGAGGTAGAACAGGGAACAAATAGATATGCTTAGAATACAAAAATCAGCAAGGCATACACCATTTATATGGTGTATGGTGATATACCATACCACAAGAATGGGCGTTCATTTTAATTCCCAGCATACCTAGTTCATGAGATATCTGGTGCCACCCATCGGCTCCTGTTGCAGGCAATTCTTTTTTGATTTTATGATCATAAATTTTATGATCTTAATCAAAATTCTGTCTACTGCGAACTTATTCTTCTTTTTAAGAGTTTGCTGTGTTGCTGGAAATGGTTGTCTGCTTTTTTCACTCCTTGCAACAGCTACCTACTTGAATAACACATTGCATGCCAGAGAACTTATGTCAACGTGACGCTGTGTATAGGACATAAAATTCTGCAGATTGAATGCCTGTGTACTCTGATAGTATGGATTTTGGAGAGAGCAAGCAGAATTCAATTCCCCATTCAGCCGTAACATTCATTGGGTACCTTTGGACAATCATTCTTTCTTAGCTTAGTTTACTAAACAGGGTTATTGTGAGGATAGAGTGGGTTATCCCCATCCATTTATGACATCCTGTGGTCCTTGCAGGAAGCATAGGATACAGATGTGATCAATAAGAATATTTTGTGCTAATATTGTTTGCTGAATTTGTTCTTGACAATACATTTTCTGTGTTTGGTAGAAGGGGAAGCGCAAGAATCCAAGCAGGCCTTAGCAAGTGATATGTTCCTGGTTATAACCAGCCTAAACTGAAACTCTGTCTCTCAACATTGGGAGCTGAAGAGGTTCCAAAAGCACTCACTTTAAACCAGTGGCTCTCACACATTTAGCACCGGGACACACTTTTTAGAATGAGAATCTGTCAGGACCCACCGGAAGTGATGTCATGACTGGTAGTGAAATCATCAAGCAGGAACATTTCTAACAATCCTAGGCTGCAATCCTACCCACACTTACCCAGGAGTAAGTCCCATTAAATATCATTGTTCAAAGAATATACATAGTAGCTTGTTTAAAGAACAGGTCTGTAATAGTTCCCCAGATGCAGTCACATACCATGGCAGCATCAAATCTAATATATTAAAAATAAAATATTGAAATGAATGGGTACCCACCTGACATTGGCTCAAAACTCACCTAGTGCATCCTGACCCACAGTTTGAGAAACATTGCTTAAACCATAGCACGCATAACACATTATTGCTGTATTATTACATTGAGTAGTACCTTAATAACTTTAAAAATAGGCCCAGAGTGTCAAATGAATAAAATAAGCATACAGTGTTAGGATTGAATGTGAAGGAATTAATGCAGTGGTACTCAAACTTTTCCAGCCAGTGGCTCCCTGGATCCCCGTGGCTGTTGGCCATGACTCTCCATCATGTTCCTGAGGGCTGGAAGTGACATCATTAAACAGGAAGTGGCCAGAAATATTAACTATATTAAATATATTATAATATTATATTTATTATAATATAATATTAAATATTATATATTAACTATATTAATATTAATTATATTAATCATATCATTAATTAAATGCAGATCATAAAAATGTATTATTAATACACAGCAATATACATGCTTTATAAATAATCAGCTGCTAATCACTGTTGGAGACAGGATGCTGGAGTAGGTAGATTTTGTGTGGTCCAGGAGGACTCATTTTTTTAAACTTTGTAAGCATACCAATCGAATTATTTTATCAAATGAACTTTGTGAACAACCATTCTGACCCACATTACACACGCACACCCCTGTGGACCCCAATCCAACTAGTCATTTCTCCCATTCTCCTTGGATAGGATTGAACCCTTTATTAATTTAATGAAATGAAATTTTTCCAGCAGCTGGTGGGGAAAACAAAAATAGACCATGAAAATATATCAGAGCTGATAAGGGTTTGGTTAGGAAGCTGATTTGTCTCCTATAATAGGAGATGCACAGCTCAAGCCTATGTATGTCTACTCAGAAGTAAGTCCCATTAGAGTCAATGGGGCTTACTCCCAGGAAAGTGTGAATAAGATTGGGCTGGCAATCACTTCATCAAAGGCTGATAAGTATTCCCTTCAAATAGCAAGATTCAGCACTTTAAAAATACAGCTTCTCCTCTTCAGTCAAACAACAAGATTAATAAATCACTTTAAAAACAGTACCCTTTTTCTGCTCCTGGCCAAGTAAAGTGTGTGCTTGTCTCTCCCCTCCCCCTTTGCCAACTGCATGGAAACAACCTGGAGGGGGAGGAAAGCCAGAAGTTTTGGAGATCAAAAAGGGGGAGTGGAAGAGGGAGGGGTTGAAAAGAGAGATTTCACTTTGATGAGAATAGATCCCAGGCTGGGAACTAGGAACCAACCAGACAAGGATCAGCAAGGGTTAAGGACTGCAAGCCGAGCATGCTTGGAAGAGGGCGGGGCGACAGCAGCCACTCTGGCAGCTGAGGGCTCCCTCCACTGCTTGTTGTTTCACCTCTGTGTTGTAGTAGCGGCAGCAAAGGAAAGGTCAGCCTTGCTTTGTGCAAGGCCTTTTATAGGCCTGGAGCTATTGCAAGACCTTCATTCATTCATATAAGTTCATCTTCAATATATTCATTTTTGTAAGCTTATGTAAATTTATTCAAATTTGAAATGTAAATTAATTCTTTTTTTCCCCTGGCCACAGTGTCAGAGAGAGGATGTGGCCCTCCTGCCAAAAACTTTGGACACCCCTGGTGTACAGGTTATACACATTTTCATCTTCAAGTGTTTTATAGACGTCCCGTCCCGACAGCCAGAAATGTAAGCAATTCTGACAATGGCAGACTGTGGAAAAATGGAATTGGTATTTATATGAATGGATACAGTCAGACATAGTATCAATACCGAAACAGGATAAGACATGGGAAGATAAGAAAACCGAGATAAAAAAGAAATGGTTGAGATATATAAGATGGGTAAGGGAAGGGGGGGGGGCAATACTGATATAATGGATAAAATCCAAAAGGTGTGCTTATGGCTGCAGATATAAATACTTAATGTTAATGGTCGCTGTTCATGGGGGGAGGAAAAAAGGGGGAAAAAGATTGTTGATGATTATGTAAATATAAGTGGAATGTATACTTTAAAAATTAAACATCAATTAAAAAAAAAATTCTGACAATGGCAAATGGCACCAGATAACCTTTTACCTTCTTGCATATCTTACTGGCTCAATTCAGGCATCACATTCCCAGTCTTCCAAGCCATAGTTTGCTAATTAGAAGTGTGCCACTGGCTTGCATGCTCACTCTTCTCTCTTCTTTTTCCAGCATCAATTTGTGCTTCTGCAATGAGGCAAGCTATACTCAGCATTAATAAGAAATTGCATCTAAATTGTGATTTTAAACTATAGTTTGAAAGGAGCTTGCATACCATGTTTTGAAAGTAATCCTGATTAGCATTAACCACAATTACCCAGTTTGTATAATGGCAAAGTATGGTTATTTTAAATCATAAGGTGGGGTAGGAGGAAGAGACGCATGAGAATGGAAGGGAGGGAGCCCACATGATTTGAAGTGTCAGGAACGTGACATCTGAAATGAGCCAATGTGTTCATCGTATTTACAAACAAATGTTAGATGGTCACCCTAAATTAATTAATTTAAAATTAATTGAAATATTTTGGTCAGCATCTTAAACTAATTCAGTGGACAACTACTTTATATTTCTTTACATCATTTTTCTTTGATATCCTTTTTATATTTCCTTTATATCCTTGTATACTTACATCTGATAAAAGTAGTACTGGCAACTCGATTTGATCCTAACCTTATCTGAGAACATCACATTGATCCAAATATATCTTAAGCCATGGGACCTGAGGAGATAAATGCAAACATTGTGTTTAGGGAACTTTTATTTAGAATAGTAAATATTTAATTTACTTCATATTTTTGCCACAATTGCAGCATTGCTTTAGAAACCAAGCAACTAAATTTATCTTTTTCTACTTTTAGACATAATGTAGGACATATCCCAGTAGGCTTTTATAAAAATTCCTCCATGCAGTATGAAAAAAGATGGAGAAATTACAAACTTGAGGCATAATAATTCATTGTAATCAAGAAGCTTTAAATAGTTTTTTAAACCAGAATGAAAATAAAACTTCATATCTTGTCATTTCTCGTTTGTGTCTTTTCTCCCAAAGATTAATATTCTAAAATCAGAATTCTGCCAAGCATTGACTTCTTAAAAAATCCAACAATAGTAATTCTAAAGGGATCAAAATATTTTATGCCGTTACATCTTTTTAACATTTTAACAATAATATCTGCAGTAATTATTATTATGTATGTACGTGGCATTTTACACAGAATGAGACAACAGAACCTTTCCCAAGGGGCTTACGATCTAGATCAGGGGTGTTTAGTTCTAGATCTAGATCAAGTGACATTTTAATGCCTTAGAAACCATGGAACTGTAAGTGGTTTTTTCGGACCTTTGAGGCCTTCACTAGGCCTTCAGAGGGTTGGGGAGGCAGCGACTGCTTCTTGGTTATATCCATAAAAATGAATATTAATATGGTGTTACAGTGACGGTTATAATGATTCTTATTATCACCCAGGCTGTAAAATGTGTTTCAGCAATCATGGAAAACTTGGTAACATTCTCCGTGCAATTTATACACATGCTAAAAAAAAAAAAGTAGGACTTGTGGGTATTACCTGGGAAGACATTTAGACATTTCAGATGAAACAGGTTAGTAGATCACCTAAACAGCATCATTTTAGGGGAGAGTTCTTGAGCCAGTGGATACAAATTGTTGTAGAGGGGAAATTACTGTATATTTCTTCTGATGTGCCTTTAAAGTCATCAAGAAATAAAACAATTCATATATCATCTGCAGGAAATATTTGAGAATACAATGAGATTGTATGCAGCTTCCTTGTAGCTACTGCCCTTTTATCACTGATGTGTTCCAGTTTATATAAAAATTCACAGGTAGCAAGAGGCCTCCCCCCCCCCCAACACTCGATTTTATGCATGAATATAGCACTGCAAATCAGTGTTATTTTATAGAGGGCATAGATTGCCTAGAAAAGTCCAAAATACACACTGGTAGGAACAGGAAGTTGATGGAAAGGCACACAGTACACGCAAATAATTGTTGTTAGTGTAATATTGAAATGAATAAGAGAATCTTTTACTTCTGTGAATGATCTACTTTGGTTCATGAACATGCCATATTGTGTTCGAAACCAAGTATCTGTATATTGAGACATGAGAATGTAGGTTTATTCTGTTTGAAATAAACTTCAGACTTTAGGAGTTGGAGAGTTTTGTCAGGTTGCTAAGATTATGAGATCATATTTTATTTCTATAGTAACAATGTCTCTAATTTATTGCAGAATGCTGAAATTCTTCAGTAAACATCTTTATTTCAGCGACATTTGACAATGTGTACTGATTGTGCCCACAATAGGGAAAAATAATGGGGAACAAAGAATAGGATATTCACTCAGAACTGGGTACAAATCGGTTGTTGACTTCATTTGCTCCTGTTTCTGTACACCTCCTGTACACCTCCTGTAGAGTAGGCAAAGACTCTGTGACTGGTGATACAAATAAAACCCTCCCCATCTACTAGGTAACCTGGGGGAGTACAGGAGACCTAGCACAACAAATAAGCATGTTCATGCTGTCTATAGCAGCATTTCTCAGTGTTTGTCCCCTGCTGTGCCATAATGTCATCACCAGTTACTTCCAGATGGGGAGGCCAGTTACTTCTGGATGGCAGTGCAAACAGGAGTTCTGCCCACTGAGCCAAGCCACCTACCAGTGCTTGTTGCATTGCATTGCTGATTTCACTGCCAGATGGCAATGGTCTGGAAGTCCCATGAGTACCACCGGACACCACCTCAAGTAGCACTGGTTGAGAAACACTGATCTGTAGCCACCAACTTGGGGGCACAGCCTATATTCCAACTGTCATAGATTGTGTGCCCAAACCTCTGAGGCCCTTTAGGGAAACTAAATTTTCAGAGAGTCTGTGTATACTCTCCCCCTCCCTCCATTTATGGTCCCAACTTGATGCCCAGGTGTCAAAGACCTCTGCTTGCCCTACTCTGTCGCCAGTTGATTGGAGGCTTCAACAGTTCCATCAGGCCAAACAGGATGTCACTCTGAACACTTGTGCCACTACGTCTAGGTACTGGATAAAACTTTTAGTGAGCAGTTTTGTGAACTGGTTGGTTGGCAACCTTCAGTCTCGAAAGACTATGGTATAAGCCTACAGCACCCAGTATTCCCAGGTGGTCTCCCATCTAAGTACTAACCAGGCCTGACCCTGCTTAGCTTCCAAGTTCAGATGAGATCAGGCATCTGCAGGGTAACAGTTGCTGCTGCTAGTTCACAAAAGCATGTAGTAACGTTTAATCTTTTATGTCTCAGCCTTCTAGCCAAGCAGCACCAAGCTGACTGAGAAGGGGCAATGCCCATGTAGGAAGTGTTGTCTACAAGAAGAGCTTGCCTTGAGCCACCAGTCTGCACTGTCTGTCATTCCCCCACCATTGTACTGGGCATAAACAAATACCCCAGTCAGAGAAAAGAGTGCTGTGCTCTTTAACATTAAAAAATAGGATGAAAATTATGATTCATTGAGAGTCAGTACTGTATTTTCTAAAGGTGGTGATGCACATTCATTTCAAGAAGTGTTTGTCACCACAGCATCTATAGGTATAACCCAATTATCCACGGATTTTTCACTCACAGTTTGATGAGAAAGACCCTTTAAATTAAAGAAAAAACGTCATTTAATAATAGCTTCGTTAATGCAAGAAAGGGCAGCCGGCTGACATTCCATCAATCATTCTCTCCCCAGGCACTTAGAACAGCTTCACTCCAAGGCAAGCAACCCCTTCCTTCCCTCTGAGCATGTGAAAGAAAGATAATCACATACATTGTTCTGGGTGAAGGGAGAGGTTGCTGGCTCCGAGTGAAGCCTTTCTAAGTGCCTGGAGAGTGAATGATGGATTGACTGCCTAATGGCTCTAACTTATATCACAAAGGTCAGCAAGGCTGTTTTGCCATTTATGCAACTCATTGCTTTCTTCTGACATCTATGAGCGCAATTAAGCCATTTATGCCTAATGTTGCATATTCAGAACAGGGACCAAATGTGTACACCTGTGGGCAGGACAAAAATGGGTGAATTGTGTGAAACAAACGTCCACATGTGGAACATTTATCTGAATGCAGCTTCTGAATGAGCTGATTTAGTAAGCAAAAGTTGCTTTATGAAAGCTCATTTGGACTGCCTATTCAACCACAAGCCCAAGATATTGTCTATGTGGAACAGAGACAGTCTGATAACATAGGAAACTGCTAATGTTGAGTGAGACCATTTGTATCTTCTCTACCGACTGTCAGCAGGTCTCCAGGGTTTCAGCCAAGCAACTGAACCTGGAACATTCTGCATGCAAGAAACATGTTCAACCAGTCTGCTTCAGACATTGGGGATGGGGAAGTTTGGACATTAACTTACCTTCAAAAAAATCTCTTTAAGAACATCAAACTCTACAATCTAACACGCATGTGTTACAGACTTCAAAAGTGAGTAAGAGAAAACAAGATTATAAGAGCATTGTTTAACTATAATGCAACTAGGAAATACAAATTTCTATTTATACGGCTTTGTCTAAATATGGCTCCTGTCTCCATTCTGCTGTTCTCGCCATGTCTGATTGAAATAGCCTCCTCTCCTCTCTGAAGTCATGTCATCACCCACCATTAAAAGTTCTTTATCAAGGCTCAGCAAAGACTTAAGCTGCCTTAGCTTTACCTTACCTGCACCTTCATTGTCATTTAAGACTTCCTGTCCAGAACTCAGTACTGTACCTGTTTGTCAATCTTTCTCTCTCGTCTCCCTTCTTTTTTAAAGATTTTTGTTCTATATTTGCTCTGTCTGTGGGATTAATGTGAATGACATGTTGAAACTATCCATCAAAACCTTATGTGACATTCAGATTGTCACTGTGATGACTGTGTTTGTATCTCTTCTATACTTATGCTGTGAATCATTCTGACTTTTAACATGAAAGACCAGAACTCTTAAGCCACAGGCAATACCTTTAACTATATGTTGTTGGCATCCTTCAGTCTTGGAAGACTATGGTATCGCGCTCTGAGTGGTGGTTCTGGAACAGAGTGTCCTCTTCAGCGCGCAAAGCCTGGGTAAAGTAGATATGGAGGATAGACTGTTACCCATGCAGCAAATCCCCCCTCTCCACGTCGCTGAAATGGTCCATTGGAAAGGCAGAGGCCAATGCGGTTGGTTCCAGTGGCGTTGCAGGAGTTGCCAGAACGTGACTGTGTTCAGCCATGAACTGCCTCGGCGACTCTGGCTCCGGATTTTGCCTCAAGGTTGACTCCTGAAGCCTTTTCCATAACTGGATGTATCCACAAGGCAGTGGAGGTTTGGGATCAGAATTTTCCTTCTCTCTTTAACTATAAAAGCAAGGAATATCCTAAGCTTTGCATAATGAATACCCAGTTCTGTGAAACTCCAGGGGGGTTTTCTGTAGCCTTTGAAGGGGAAACACTCAAACAATTGTTCAGTGTGAGAAGCTAAACAGAAAACACAAGCCAAGTATGTACTGAAGCAAGTCTCCACTAAACTTGGTATCTTGTGGACTGACTAGTAATCTTGAGAAACATTTTGGTTTGTTCACTAACTGTTCATTTATATTAACAAGTGAGGTGGTGAAGGTGCAGGAGCCTTCAAAGCGCTCAACAGGCGGTGATAAACATAGCAATTTGAATATGAACCATTACTTTCATATTCATCATAATAATATGAATATGTGAACTTTTTGTTGAAAAGCGGTATATAAATACTGTTAATAATAATAATATGAACCATGACTTTCTGTAGTGGACTAAGAGCCCAATCCTGAGCAGCCTGGGCGCGCAGCTACGGCAGCACCAAAAAGGGCTGCCGAAGCATCCTGCACACCCAAGGCAGCCATGGACGGCTCCTCCAGAAGAAGAGGAGTTTCGTCCCCTTCTTCTGGGTAAAGGGAGTAGCCCAGCAATGGAGAAAACCTCTGTGTCAGGCGCCGATACTGACATGGAGGTTTTGGATTCGGTGGAGCATCGCTCCACTGGTCCCACCTCCCTCCCTTCCTGTCATGCCTCCTCCCCGCACTCTGCCCGCCTCCCGCCTCCCTGTCATGCCTCCTCCCCGCCCTCCGCCCGCCTCCCCCTCCCTGTCATGCCTCCTCCCGGCCTCCCCCCATGTCTCCGCTTTCCTCTCTGCTGCTCTAAGGGTTCAATCCTATCCAATTTTCTAACTCTGGTGTAGCCGCACTGCAGCCCCAAGGGAAGGGAACAAATATTTCCCTACTTTAAGGAGACCTCTGCCTTCCCATCACAGGATGCAATACAAACCCTATTGGCACAGCTGCACTAACACAGGAAAATTGGATAGGATTGGGTCCTTAAACTTCTAGGCTCTGTTGAGACCAAGTTTCACAATGTCAAATTTGCTAAGGAACTGCAATCTGATGGCATCATTTTGAAGTCTCCCTTTGAAATCCTTTTCTCGAGTATATCGACTTTAAGTTCTGCTGCAGAATGTCCCAGGAGACTGAAATGTTTCTCCACTAGTTTCCGATCATCATCGGTTTGATATCTGATTTGTCTTTTAAACCTCTTGTATTAACCCATTGAGCTTATGTAATGGCAGAAGAGGATTGTTGGCAGATAATATATATCAAGTTAGAGCAGGGGTGTCCAAACTCTTTGGCAGGAGGGTCACATCATCTATCTGACTCTGTGTTGTGGGCCTGGGGAAAAAAGGAATTAATTTACATTTCAAATTTGAATAAATTTACATAAATAAATATATTAGAGATGGAACTTATATGAATGAATGAAGGTCTTGCAATAGGTCAAGGCCTATAAAAGGTCATGCACAAAGCAAGGCCTGCCTTGCAGACGTGAAACGGCAAGCAGTGGAGGAAGTCTTGATCCCACAACTCACGCAAGAAGTCGAAGAGTTGCACTTACGCTGAGAGCAGTTGCGCTGGGCCAGTGAGGCTCCAGCAAGTCTCTGGAGGGCCAGAAGCTCATTGGAGAAAGATTGCCATGTCATACTTTTGACCAAGTGGATTCTGGCCCACAAAAGCTTGTGCCATAATACATCTGTTAGTCATTAAGGTACTGTAGGATTCTTTGTTGGATTTTTTGCAGAAGCTATGCTTTTGGAATTTGTCACATGATAAATGTTACTCTATTTCTACCCTAAAAGGAATTCCAGGAAACAATGAGTTGCAGTTTCACCACTTGCCTGGGGGCTGTTAAAGCATTCAAGCAAATGGTTTCCATGTGTTGTGGCCTCATATTTTTTTTCAGAATTTAAACGGGCAAAGATGGAGGTTGTTAACTTAGATCCCAAGCATTGTCTTCTGAAAATTTAAATGAGTGGCCATTATGTCAAGTAGGAGTCCACCAACACCATCTTCTGGAGAAGGACTGCAGTCAGGTAGTTTAGAATGATACCATGATACTTGAAAGCCATGGAGCAGTCCAAGCAGAACCACACTCCCCATGTCTCTCCCAATGTAAATAATCCATTAAAGCAGGAGTTCCCAAAGTGTGTGTCACAGTACCTTAGGGCATAGTGGCACACTAACCAGGTTGTCCCCCCACAGCTCCTAGTACTCCCTCCTACCTGTTCTCCTAGGCACTGCCACCTTGGATATTTGGGTGTTGCCATCTTCAGTCTCACAAGATTTCTGTACCACAATCTTGGATTTTGCGAGGTCCAAGATGGCACCTGGCTGAGCTGGGTAGAAGCGGCTGCAGGGGCATTTTGACCCCAGTAAGTTTGCATTAAGGTGATCTGAGCTGTTTTAATCATGAATCCAGATCAGAAGCCATGCTGAAAAGGGACAAAATAATTGAAGCAGAGGGCTGGAGCAAGAATTCATGGTTGTAGAAAGGCTGATGATTGATTGAAGGAGGCAGGGTGTGGCACGTCTGGATAGCTATTGAATGCAACAAGTTAGTCAGAATTAATGGCTGATTTGGTCTCATAAGACCTGATGTGTTCTCATTGAGTTGTGGAGTTGGTGACCATAATCTGCCTAGAAGGTCAGCTGATAGTACTAAACTCATCTTTGCAGACTAAATGTTCGCATGCTTCAATCAGCCTGACTTGCCGAAGTGCCTGGATTTGGGTGGACTGGCATGGGAGGCTAGCTGCTGGAAGTCCCAGCTCATGAGGCACATATCCTTAGTACCTTACGCATCACAGAATAAACAACACACATAAAATCACAATATGAGTCATTAAATAAAAAATATCACAACAAATACAGGGTAATCTAAACTATGTTGTGCAGTAGCAGAATTAAGCTAGCTAGATTAAAGCCTGGCAGAACAGATAGGTCTTGACCTGATGAAAGACCTTCAGTGATGAAAGATCACTGAAGACAGGGCGAGCCAAACTTCCTGGAGTAGGGAGTTTGCCCCCCGGGCCTCTCCACAGTTTGATGTTCTCCCTGTGCATAAGAAGCTTTGCTGTTCCATAGCCATAGTGTGCATATGGGGCTTATTTTGGCGGCTTGCTGTGTTTTCAGTGCCAGCTTCATGCCTAGTGTAGATGCATTTGTGCATCTTAAATGCAACTTACATGTGCACAAAGAAAATATACATATTGTATTCTCTTTCATTATATATTTCAAATAAGTATGTGAGTGCTAGACAGATTGCCCACCCTGGTAGCCATTCACTGGAAGAGGAATCCCAAATCGCTTTTAACACGACCTTTGCTTTTCTTTCTTTTTCTCAAATGAGCCTTTATTAGAAGGCTCCATAACACCATTTAATAATTGTGAATGCAGATAAAACACTTCTAGGAACTCAGAGTTCACAGCTATTTGACCAGGGTAGCAAATGCTTGTTTTCACAGTGCCCTTGCCCTGCTGTGATTCCATCAAAGTCAGAAGAATAAAAGGCTTTTTTTACCCCATTTCCTAATAAAAAGAGCTTTTGTTAGTGAAGAGAGCATTCAGAATGTCCTGCAGTGTCCAAGAACATATCATTCTTTCCCTTTAGTCGTATTGTCTGTGCTAAACTTGCAATGGGGTTTAGTTGTTCTCCGTTACTTTAGTAACTAATTTTTAGGTAGAGTTCCCTGTTGATATGTTTTCTGAGGACAGAAAAGGCTTCTATCCAATCAAGAAAAACTATCTCATTATTTGGAATGAGATATTTTCAGTTTACACATTCTTACATGGGACCAGGAAGTAAAAAGAATTACTTACAAGCAGCCTTGGTTTCAGGAGTCAGAATAGTATGGTACCTATTGGTATCAATGGCCAAGTAAAGTCCCCTACTGCTGCACCTCTTGAAACTTGCTCACTTGCTTACAATATCAGTGTTAAAAACAGCAGGTTATAGTCAAAAGGGTGCAATCCTAACCCCTTATGTCAGTGCTTTCCAGCACTGCCATAGCAGGACATGGCATTGCAGCGCCATAGCAGGACGTGTGCTGCATCCTGCAGTTGGGTGTCACTCACGGAGGCCTCCTCAAAGTAAGGGAATGTTTGTTCCCTTACCTCGAAACTGCATTGCCCTTATGTCAGTGCTGGGTTAGGTTTGCACCCAAAGTTATTCATAACTGGGCCTAATTAAAATTAATGGAACTAGAGCCCAATCCTATCCTTGAGATATGCCAGTGTATCTCCGTGTAAACCTGAGTAATGACAGCACAGCTGGTATATAAGTTTGATGAGATAGCTCAGGCATAAATTGGATAGCAGTGCAACTGCAGTGGTAAAGGGACCATGTTAAGGGTTCATCCCTGGGACTGCTAGGTAATTTACTGGCTGAATAGTAGCAGGCCTGAAGCCTTGGCCTGACTAAGCCAGCACAGCATCCTGGGAGCAAAAGGAAGATGAAATATCTGGTGATCCATACCAGGTGACATTCCCTGTGTGTGTGTGTGTGTGTGTGTGTGTGTGTGTGTGTGGCAGCACATGCCAAGTCAGAGTGACTCTGCAGATTTTACTGCTCTCTGATTGGCTGTCACTCATATATATTCTAGCAGGAGCAAGCTGGGTTGTGGGAGATGCAGAGTGGATTTTGTGCCGAAGGCTACGTCAGTGTGATCAGTGATTCGTGTACCATTTGTACAGTTTGGA
Source organism: Tiliqua scincoides (assembly GCF_035046505.1). NCBI lineage: Eukaryota > Metazoa > Chordata > Lepidosauria > Squamata > Scincidae > Tiliqua > Tiliqua scincoides. The sequence goes on from NC_089826.1 coordinate 26,282,000, forward strand.
CTGTTGCTGTTGTAAATATTGTACATAGTAAAGAGGCATTTGGTGGAGGACTTCTGCCTTGTGTCGTCTTTGTCGCCGGGAGTGTGCACTCCGACCTTCGGAGATAGGCAAGCAGAGCAACCTGATAGCAGCTAGCTGCGTGAACGTCTTCTCCAGCTCGCAACAGACCAAAACAGGAAGGAGATTGGGGCATGACACCAGAGGGTTGTGGGGCGGATGAGGCCGAGCTGACATATACTATATCCTGATCTCCCCTTCAGACAATAGACAGAGCCCCAATGCCATAAATGCAATATTCCAACAGCAGAGCTGATGTAGGTAGGAATATCTACCTGGTATCTCCACAGGGCTGGGAAATACCTCCCCCAATCCTCCCTGAAATTCCCCTGCCCTACCCCTCCCTTCCCACAACATGCCTCTGCCGTAAACTTAACCAGTACCAACAGAGACTTCTGCAGTCCACACTGCTGCACACTCTGTGCCGCAGCCCATTTGGCAGTGGCCTGGAAATGCACCCAGTTTTCACACCACCATAAAGGACCTTGTGCTGCTGCAATGCCAGGAGCCTAAAATTGATGGAGGAACATAGTTAGCCTTGTTGGAATTGAGATGAGTAAAGCATTCAGTTGCTCTGAATTTCATCCGTGGAAAAGCAACTCTGTGCTGTGGGAAAGAGACATATGTACTGTCTGTGGGCATAGCAACCACTGGATAAAGTTAGCACAGCTTTAGTGCAGCACACAACTGCTTCACAACTGGGAGTCTTTCCATCTGTTTGTTTCATATATGGATTGCACATTCTGCTTTAAGTAATCTCTTCAATTGCTAAGCATTTATTAGCATTTTCAAATATTCCCAAGAAAAATATTATATTAATGTTATTTCGTATTTTTGAAGGATTTAAATTGAGGCAAATGAAGATCTAGGACTGATTTGCCAAGTACTGTATATTACTTATGGATTCTGTTACAGCAGCTCTTCATATCCCAACAGTCCCATTTAAAGGGGGTTTCATGGATGTAATGCATGTTCTTATGATAATGAGCACTAGTCCAGGTTTCTTTAAAAAAAGATTAGACAAATGAATGAGGTGGAGATCTGTCACTGACAGCTATGGTGGCTATGTGAAACCTCCATGTTCAAGGCTGTGTACCTCTGAATACCAGTTTCTGGAGCGGCAGCAGTTTCCCAGAATACCTGGTTATGCACTGTTGGAAATAGAATTCTGGATTTGATATACCTTTTTGCTTGTCAGTCAGAGCTTTCTTATGTTCTTAATTGAGTCAGGCATAAGTCTCAAGTTTTCTGCACTTTTGGATAAAGTAATAAAAAATGAGAAGACCTCTGATTGAGTGCAAAGTGCATTTTCCTCCCCACTACCTACCACGTTAAATAAAAGGACTCTCAAAGCAAAGGACTCTTTCTCAGAAACTGACTTCTGAGAAAGCTTGAGCCCTGATGAGATCTTTTTTCTTTTTAAGTTCTCCTTCCTGTTTGTCACACAGTCCTGCAGCATTTTGCAGTTCAGCTGAAGTGGAGAATTAACTCATGGGTTTCCAAGGAGTTCATTCCCTTTTGATGTGATGTTGCAAAGTGCTTGCTATTATGTAGCATGCGCAGAGAGCCTCCTCAACATTTGCCAAGTAGCAAATTAAAGCAAAATATAATTTAAAATATAAACCAATAATATAATTCTGAATATGAGAGACCCATTCAAAACTGTTATCACTGAGATGAATGGAAAAGGGACAGATGTACAGTATAATTATGTTACTTATTTTGAGTGTAAGGCTGTTAGCCCCATTATCCATGAAGGTGGCTTATGAGCATACCTGGAGTTGTTTTTCTGACACGGCTTTTGCAAGATGTTGATCTCAGATCATGTTTATGAGGAAAGGGAGCTGAAAATCTTATCCTTCTCCTTCAGAAGGACAGCCTTCTGAAGAGTTCGTCTCTCTCTTTCAAGGTCAAGAACTTCATCATGCTTAACCTCAACCCTGGCACAGATGTTAAAGGGTTGTTTGCCGTTACACATACTCCATAAGAGCATTACATTATTGAGTTGTTAGCATGTAACATCCCTGTTGCCTTGGAAGCAGCCCTGGGTGTTTGGAGCCTTATAAAGTCTTTTCATGCAGTTTTTACAAGTCTGCTCAGTTTTGGGTCTGTGGTATCTGCCTTGGGGTTAGATAGTGAGCCAAGCAGCACTGCCGTACCTGGGGGAGGATCAGGGGGGACAAATGCCCTGGGTGGCACCCCAAGGGGCTGCAGTGCCACGTCCCTTCCCCTGCTGCCTTTTTTTTAGCGAGGGGGGGCTTGTTTTTGAGGCCTTTTGTTTAGAAGGCCTTTTAAGGACCAGGAAGAGTGCTGTGGCCTCCCTGCCATGGCCTCTCCTCCAGAAGGCTTTCTGAGGCCTTCAAAATGCTATAAAGTGGCGCTTCCACGAAAACCGGAAGTGCCATTTTGCATGTGGGGGGGGGCATTTTGTGAACCTGTGCCTCCACCCCCCCCCCCGGCAGCATTGCGGCCAGGTCTGCAATTGCCAAACAGATCAGGATTGGGTGTCAGGATGCCTGGGCATTCAAGGACTCTCACTGTAAAGGGACACCTGGACACCACTGAAGTACTAGAGGTGAAGTTTATCTGTGGATTTTTCATCCATGGATCTGGTTCAAAACGGAAGCCCTTCAGGGGCTTCCTTGGGCCGCAGAGTGCCTTATATGGCAAAAAAATCACTTCCGTTTTTTCTTGGGAACCATAAGTGGCCTTTTTTCTCCTCCCTGGGCCATTCTGAAGCCTGCAGAGGCAGCAGGCTGATGCTCGCCGCCCCTGTGGGCTTCAGAAAGCACTCTGGAGGGGCTTTCCTTCGAAAGGGGCAGAAAATTTTGAATTTGATTATCTGCAATTTTCTGTATCAGTGAAGGATCCGAGAACAGATTCCTGGTGAATACCAAGACCCCATCTGTATTAGCATAGGATGTAGTGTTCTCATAGCTTATGTAAATCAGATTACCACAAACATTACATCTCAGAGACCCAATTCCGCACTTTTCTTGTTAGATACTTGAGCAAAATAACCAATTTAGGTTTTGCATCTGATAACATTTATTACCCCAAGCAAAGAGAAACTATCTCTTCCTTCAGAAGTAGAAAGAAACAAAACAGGAATGGAGGGTGGAATCAAGAGCACTTTCAGGAGTACTGTTTTAGCCAGGAAGTATCCGCACCAGGTGTCTGGTTACTATAGCAATCATCACACAGCATGTGACTAAGAAGTGCATTCCTTTTTATTTCTAAATAGATGGGAATGTTTGATGTTATAAGGTTGTTATATTGCACCCATGTAAATTCAAGTACAGTTACCTCTTCAATAGATGTCAAACAATTATCCCATATGATATAGTGGATAGTGATGCGTTCAGTTTATGGATCTTGTTTTAACATTGCAAACCCTGCAAGGTATTTCATTTCCAAATGCAATACAAGCATTCCATCATGTTTGTTGTTTTCATCTGCATCTGAATGTCAGCTGAGTAGTATGTGATTTTCTGCAGCGTATCTAAATGAATTTTCACCCCGTGAACATTCTTCATACATTGCATAATGCATGTAATTCTGAACCATTTTGCAAGCAATACAGTTAATACTTACTATACGTTGTCTTACTAACACTGACAATACCTTATCTGCTTCATGATAAAGATGAATTATAATTCTTTTCAGCATCATATTATCCAGTCTACTTATGTGAATTAAGGTAGATTGCATTAGCTAATGTATCCTGTTGCCTAAAATTTTTTAAATTTCTTTTATTTTAAAGTGTACAGAGAGAGAGACATCCTTGTATAGGTACGTGTGGTGCTGAGTTATCTGCCAAGAGAGCATGACCCACTGCAGCAATGTAGTTTGAGAAGCATAATTGATTGCAAGAGATCCACTGAGGAAGGCCACACTTTTTATTGTTAACATAATCAACACCCCCCGCCCAACATGCTAGAAACATTGGGCTAAACAGTATGATGAAGGGCTGGTCATAATCATATTGCCACATGTTTTCATGCAGTAAGCTATATTCAGCTACCACTTGGCTCTTGGTTACCTGAATTTGCCCTTCCTTTGGAATAATTTTTACTTTGGAATGTAAGTTTGTTACGTGAAAATCCCCTTTTTCCTTCTTCCTTTTGTAATTTTTATATCTGGTTATGTATTTTGGATGTAGGCAAGACCTCAACATACAGGCTGCAGCCAAGTCAAGTCACAAGCGCATGGCTACAGATCACCTAGTTCTATAGGGACAAGCAAATGTCTCCTATTCTCCTAAATGTCCCCTAAAAATGTGTATTGTTTTAACCTAATCACTGTGCCTGCTGATCCAATCACTGCATATGCAAACACCTTACCTAGCCTCCACCTAAATCGTTGCTTAAATATCTCCTATTGTTAACTAAATCACAGCCATTAAGCTACACCCTGACTCCAAAGTCCAGTAGCAACAGGAAGCAAGCTACCCCCCCTCCCCCAGGGTCAGCCTTTGCTGATAAGCTGACTTCCTGTTCATCATGTTTTTCTTGCATGCTCCACGTGTTCCAGTGTGTGTACTGAGCATGTGCACAGCTCTGGGATACATCCGGGTCATTCTAGGTCAGCCACTACCCTTTAAGACAGGGGTGCCCAAACCCCGGCCCTGGGGCCACATGCAGCCCTCGAGGCTTCTCAATGTGGCCATCAGGGAGCCCCCAGTCTCCAATGAGCCTCTGGCCCTCCAGAGATTTGTTGCAGCCTGCACTTGCCCGACACAACCGCTCTCAGCGTGTTTGCTCTCAGGACTGTTTCACCTCTCAGGAAAGGTCAGCCTTGCTTCGTGCAAGGCCTTTTATAGGCCTTGAGCGATTGCAAGACCTTCATCCCTTCATATAAGTTCATCTTTAATATATTCATTTATGTAAACTTATGCAAATTTATTCAAATTTTAAATGTAAATTAATTCTTCCCCCCCCGGCCCCCGACACAGTATCAGAGAGATGATGTGGCCCTTCAGTCAAAAACTTTGGACACCCCTGCTTTAAGAGAAAGCTCCGAGCACATGGCTCTCTCTCTGGCTGCCCCCCTCCAAGGCAAAGGTCCTCCCCTCCCCAACTGCTCCCCAGGACAGGTAACTATCCTGCATTTCTGAAACTCTTTCCCTTCTTCCCCATCTATTCCTCCCTTCTTTCCCCCATCTTTAGTTAGCAAACTGGGTTTAGCAGATTAAGGGACCCCTAAAATCCTTCCCTACAACCTATCCGTTTCTGATTCCTTCTCGGATGCACCAAATACATAGCACATGCAACCACCATAAAAGCTAGGTACATTTTTCAAGTACTAGAACCAAGAAATGTATTATGTTTACCTTTGTGTGTTTTGTAATAAAAATATAATATTTGATTGAATGTTATCTTTCTCCCAGTCTCCTCTTTAAGCTAAACAAGGGATTTTCTCTGCTTTATGCTGTTTTGTTATCCAGCCTGCGATCCTGAGGTTTCCAAAAGGGTAAATAAATTATATTATATTGGCAACCTTCAGTCTTGAAAGACTATGGTATCGCGCTCTGAAAGGTGGTTCTGGCACAGCGTCTAGTGTGGCTGAAAAGGCCAATCCCTTCCACACCAGGAGCAAGTGCAGTCTGTCCCTGGTCTGTCTCCCTGGCTATGGGCCTTCCTTCTTTGCCTCTTTGCCTCAGACTGTTGGCCAAGTGTCTCTTCAAACTGGGAAAGGCCATGCTGCACAGCCTGCCTCCAAGCAGGCCGCTCAGAGGCCAGGGTTTCCCACCTGTTGAGGTCCATTCCTAAGGCCTTCAGATCCCTCTTGCAGATGTCCTTGTATCACAGCTGTGGTCTACCTGTAGGGCGCTTTCCTTGCACGAGTTCTCCATAGAGGAGATCCTTTGGGATCCGGTCATCATCCATTCTCACAATATGACCGAGCCAACGCAGGCGTCTCTGTTTCAGCAGTGCATACATGCTAGGGATTCCAGCACGTTCCAGGACTGTGTTGTTAGGAACTTTGTCCTGCCAGGTGATGCCGAGAATGCGTTGGAGGCAGCGCATGTGGAAAGCATTCAGTTTCCTCTCCTGTTATGAGCGGAGAGTCCATGACTCGCTGCAGTACAGCAGTGTACTCAGGATGCAAGCTCTGTAGACCTGGATCTTGGTATGTTCCGTCAGCTTCTTGTTGGACCAGACTCTCTTTGTGAGTCTGGAAAACGTGGTAGCTGCTTTACCGACGCGTTTGTTTAGCTCGGTATCGAGAGAAAGAGTGTCGGAGATCGTTGAGCCAAGGTACACAAAGTCATGGACAACCTCCAGTTCATGCTCAGAGATTGTAATGCAGGGAGGTGAGTCCACATCCTGAACCATGACCTGTGTTTTCTTTAAGCTGATCGTCAGTCCAAAATCTTGGCAGGCCTTGCTAAAACGATCCATGAGCTGCTGGAGATCTTTGGCAGAGTGGGCAGTGACATCTGCATCGTCGGCAAAGAGGAAGTCACGCAGACATTTCAGCTGGACTTTGGACTTTGCTCTCAGTCTGGAGAGGTTGAAGGGCTTTCCGTCAGATCTGGTCCGGAGATAGATGCCTTCTGTTGCAGTTCCAAAGGCCTGCTTCAGCATGACAGTGAAGAAAATCCCAAACAAGGTTGGTGCAAGAACACAGCCCTGCTTCACGCCACTTTGGATGTCAAAGGGGTCTGATGTGGAGCCATCGAAGATAACAGTGCCCTTCATGTCCTTGTGGAAGGATCTGATGATGCTGAGGAGCCTGGGTGGACATCTGATCTTGGGGAGAATCTTGAAGAGGCTGTCCCTGCTGACCAGGTCGAAAGCCTTCGTGAGATCTATGAAGGCTATAAAGAGTGGCTGTCGTTGTTCCCTGCATTTCTCCTGCAGTTGTCTAAGGGAGAATACCATATCAGTGGCGGACCTGTTGGCTCAGAATCCGCACTGCGATTCTGGATAGACGCTCTCTGCAAGTACCTGGAGCCTCTTTAGTGCAACTCAGGCAAACAACTTTCCTACAACGCTAAGGAGAGAGATGCCACGGTAGTTGTTGCAGTCACCCCTGTCACCTTTGTTCTTGTACAGCATGATGATGTTTGCATCCCTCATGTCTTGAGGTACTCCACCTTCTCTCCAGCAGAGACAGAGGATTTCATGCAGCTCAGTGACGATGATCTCTTTGCAGCACTTTAGGACTTCAGCAGGGATGCTGTCTTTTCCAGGTGCCTTGCCAAAGGCAAGGGAGTCCAGGGCCACATGAAGTTCTTCTAGGGTTGGTTCACTGTCAAGCTCCTCCAACACTTCAGTGTTGTTCAGCGTTTCTTTGGTGACTACATTTTCTCTGGAATATAGCTCAGAGTAGTGCTGCACCCAGCGTTCCAGCTGCTGCGCCCGATCCTGGATGACCTCGCCTGCTGCAGACTTCAGAGGGGCAATTTTCTTCTGTGTTGGACCTAGGGCCTGCTTGATACCATCATACATCCCCTTGATGTTGCCGTTGTCAGCTGCTATCTGTATCTGGGAACAGAGCTGGAGCCAGTAGGGTAAATAAATAATTCCCCTTAAAACATAACAGCCCTTTTTGGTAACAAGTTTTGCCACCATCATTAACAATACGCAGAAGGTAAAGCATAATTTGATAATTAAGAACATAAAAAGACCATTGCTGGATCAGCCCTAAGGCCAAGGTGGCTAGACATTCAACATTTCCCGGGCATGTCCTCTTTTTCAGCCAAATGTCTGGGAGTTCGGGAGAACAGCATAAAAGCCCTCCATTTGGCTTCTTCCCTCTGTGAGCAGCTCTGCAGGCAGCACAAAGCCTTCTGATGTGACCTGCTGCCTGACAACCTGGCTTAGGCTCCAATAGCAGCAAGTTCCAACAGTCTGATGACACCACCAGAGGAGGAAGAGGGATATTCAAACTGATGCTTTTGCTGCTATTAGGAGTTTTCCTGCAGGACTGTCCAAATGGGTCATGATATGCAACCCCCATCCTCTTTTTTCCTAAGAAATTTATATGTGGAAAGACTGAGATTTTGCAAATGAGAATAATTGGACCTGAAGCACAAGCTCTCTGTGTTTATAGATTTGTGTTAAATTTGCATTGCGGAGAGGAGAGGAAGAAGGTCTTTTCTATCCGAAGCCCCACACCCAGGGCAAAGCTCCATGATGGCACCCCCCGCAGTGTCACTGCCCCCCCACGCAGATATCCACCCCCCCTATTCACCAGAGGTTCAAGCGTCTGCAGCCCACGCTGGAGAAACCTCTGTGAGGTTCCCAGGCGCTATAAACTGTGCTTCCAGCAAACCAGAAGCACAGTTTCCACCCCCTTCGGGAGCCTCAGAGAGGCTTCCACTGGGCCCTAGTGGCCAGCGCCCGGGGCATTTCCCCCAGGGAAGTCTATGGTAGGCATGCAACTGCTTCTGTCTATTTCAAACAATTCTCCTTGGTCCCGTTTTAATGTGTGTATACTTGGGGGAAGGGAAGTCGACCCTTTTGTGACTGTAAGTCACTCATGTTTCATTTTACTATCTCCTGCTGCTTTAGACTATACTGCATCTTGTTTTAGTCAGTTCCTTTTAAAACTACCTTGGGAAGGGGGTGAGGAGAGAGAGAGAGTGAAAGCATCAGTAAGGTTCATTAGGTGGAACTGGAAAAGACATGAGAGACTTTGGTTAAAGTCCCAGCTTGGAGTAGATTTGCTGGGTGGGCTTGGGCTGGTGATTTTATGTCAGCCTTACTTGTTTGCAACACTTCCCTTTTTGCACAAGCTTTGGAAGGGGGGAGGCTACAGGTTGCAAAGCACTTTAACATTAAAATACTGCTTTACATATAGACCAAGAAAGTGAGCTGTGAACAGAGTTGTGTGTGGTTTGAATTTCCCTTTTTCATGAAACTTGCTAGGTGCCCTTAGGTGCCCCTCCCCTCTCAGCTGCCACATGGGAATAAAAAGATATTTTTATGTCCCTTATAGGGTTGTTGTAAGGAGTGCATCTTCCTTCTTCTGTTACAGCCTTATTCTTCCTGCCGATTTGCCAAGCTTTGGATTAAGAACATAAGAGCCCCACTGGATCAGGCCATAGGCCCATCTAGTCCAACTTCCTGTATCTCACAGCGGCCCACCAAATGCCCCAGGGACCACACCAGATAACATGAGACCTGCGTCCTGGTGCCCTCCCTTGCATCTGGCATTCTGACACAGCCCATTTCTAAAATCAGGAGGTTGCGCATACACATCATGGCTTGTAACCCGTGATGGCTTTTTGCTCCAGAAATTTGTCCAGTCTCTTTTAAAGGCATCCAGGCCAGATGCCATCACCACATCCTGTGGCAAGGAGTTCCACAGACCAACCACGCGCTGAGTAAAGAAATATTTTCTTTTGTCTGTCCTAACTCTCCCAACACTCAATTTTAGTGGATGTCTGTAAAAGATTCTGATTCTGATTAGTGGATTCTGTAAAAAAAACTTTTAAATTATTATTTTTTAAATGCTCATTAAGTAAATTTGAGCAAATATATACTAACTTTGAAATTTTGCATTCTAGATGCAGCACTTGTAGTAATTTATGCATGTTGAAATATTCCTTGGAAATTTATGTGCATGTGTGGTGTTTAAAGATACTTTGGGAATACGGTATGCTGCAATGCTTCTTATTCTCTAAAGTACTTGTATGATGCATTACCTGTGTCCATTCCAGGTCTGTCATCCTCTTGATGTACTAGATAGGTATAGGTTGTACAGTGTCAGCAGATGAAGAATGATCCAGAATTACATGGTTTTATTTTATTTTAGCAGAATTTTTTTAGCCAAAAGAAGCGGTGTGTGTTTTTATTTCATTCTCATCATTTTCTCCTGCCCCAGTCATGTAATGATAAGTGGGTTAAGTGTTTTGAGAATAGCAGAGATGACAGAGGCCATTCAGAACTACCTAAAATGTCAGAATTTGTTTTGCATTGCCAGGACACAATGCAAATGTTGAAAAGATTTCCCTAATTTTAGCACAATTGACGAATGAGAAGAATAATTTAAATGTAGACTCAGAGCCCAATCCCGAACTACCTGGGGTGCCCAACCTTGGCGGCACCGAGAAAGGCTGCCGCCATATCCTGCATACCTTGGGCTACCATGGAGGGCACCTCGGGAGAAGGGGACTTTCATCCCCTTCCCTGGGTAAGGTAAGCAGCCCCGCAAGGGGGCTACTCACTTTACCGCTGACCAAAAGGTCAGAGGTAAAGTAAAGGCATTCATGTAGGGTGCCGAGCCCTCCATGAATGCCTTGGATCCTGCGGAGCAGAGCTCCATAGTCCTGCCTCCCTCCCGCCTGCCCCCGTCCCTGTGTCATCTCTTAGCGTCATGCCTCTCCCGCCTCCCCCCGCCCTCTCTCCGCCCCTTGCCAGCCTCCGCCCCCTGTGTAGGCTGGGCAACTGCCCTGCACTAGCCCAGCACTGGCTGGCGCTGGGCTAGCATGGGCAGGAGCCTGACTGTGAAGCTCGCAAACGTGCCTTACAGCATGTTTGTGACAGTCCACAGCGGCACGCAGCCGCGGTATGGAGGCCAGGATTGGGCTCTCAGTCAAGCGTTTGTTACTAGTTAAGTAGAATTTTAAGCATTTTTCTTGCTCAAAGTTCTATAAGTATGTTGTAAGCCAGCAAGAAATTTTAAAGAAGATAAACTCATCAGAAAAATACAGTTGAGACAGGTGGCAATTCCTGACTTGCCCTAACTCTGATTCAACAATTAGTTTTCTATTTTACACTACTGTAAGTTGGTATGTTGCTAGCGTAGTCTGATTTGGTTGAGAAACATTGGCACAGACACATTTTCAAAGAATGAAAAATTACGTGTAATATAGTTTTAAATTTAATAACAAGTAATATTGTGTTTAAATTAAACAAGTGAAATAATACACAAGTGTTTTTAGTTTTTATGTTGTTATGGCCTACATTTTTCTTCCTACTGTCACACAAAGATTTCTACAAATGGGCTCACATTTATGCTTTCGAGAATGGGAATATACCTGGAGCTAAAGTTGGCTCTCTCTCTCTCTCTCTCTCTCTCTCTCTCTCTCTCTCTCTCTCTCTCTCTCTCTCTCTCTCTCACACACACACACACACACACACACACACACACACACACACACACACACACACACACACACACACACCAAAACAGTTTGAATGAAGGGCAGTTTTAGCCTTTAGAACAGCAGAGAGAGGTTGAAAGAGCAGAGCATGTGTTGAATGAATGACTTCTGGGTATACAGGTTGAGTCACATTATTTGCGAGGGTTCTTTTCCCAGAACTCATGTGGATGGCAAAAATTGCATTAAAGCAAATCTATTTTAAAAACCAAGTCCCTTTGCTAGGTGATTTAAAAGCGACCTTTGTGATGTAAAATAGAGTCATTAGGCAGACAATCCATCAATCAGTCTCTCTAGGCACTTAGAAAGGCTTCACTCCAAGCCAGCAATTCTCCCCCTTCACCCAGAGCAAAGTGATTATCTTTCTTTCACATGCTCAGGGGGAATGGAGGGTTCTAAGTGCCTGGAGAGAGAATGATTGTCAGCCGGCATGGATTGTCTCTGGCATTAACAGGCTATTGTTGAATGCCTGTTTTCCTTTAATTTAAAGGGCCCTTCTCATCAAGTTGATAGAAAAATCCTGTATACCTGTAATCACTTGCATGATTGTTTTTCTACAACAGTAAGAAAAGCAGTTTTTTAAGCTGTGATTTTAAAGGGATGCCTCTTTCCCCTTCTCCAGGGATCAGCACATTCCTTCTCATTTGCAGTGGCCATTTGGGTTGAGTCAAATCCGTGTATAAAAAATCTGTGTATAACAAGGTTGGACCTGTAATTGAAATGTGTTGAAAGAGTGTATTGTCGAAAAACAAACTGTCAGACAAATAGAGAAAATGGAATAGATAACATTTATGAAATAGCAGAAATGGAAGCTTTAACAGAAAGAATGAAAGAGAGAGATTTAGGTAGAGTAAGAAGAAATTGGAAGTCTTTTTTATGTCTGGATAGATAATTTTAGTTAAACAATATTAATTGTTTAGATAAATCCAAATTTTTATACTGATAAATATGATGTCTTTTGTATTGATGACTATTTTTCTTTTTAGTTGTTTCTGATTGCTTTTTTTTTTTTAACAATGCATGTTGTAATCTAAGGCCAATACTCTTTGTGTAACCTGTGTAGTTGCAGCCCCATGTCAAGCCCATTTTCCTCACCTGTATCTGTAATAAAAAAATAAAATAATAATTCAAAAAAAAGAAAAAACAAACCGTCAGAAAGCGGGGGATACCAGTAGTCATCACTGTTACTTGTGAACAATGTTGGTTTGCTAGCATGCCTGGAAAGCATGAAACAGCTAACCGCTCTGTTCCTTAGCCCAATTCCTGTGCAATTATTTTGTCTCAGGTAAAAAAATATAGAGCAAAAAACTTTTGTTTTGTGCTGCTGTCCAGTGCCTTGGTGCTGATGTGTAAATAAGGAAAACTTCAAAAATGGGGCATTTTAGTAAGCTTCCTTGCTGTGTGAAATGGAAGCAAAGAATATAGAGATGTTTTAAAAATGAAAACTGTTTTATCATTGTTTATAATCTCATAATCTAACAGGAGTATCCTATCCCTCGGTCCCACTGCCAGACCTAGCATTCTGGCTACGGGATTTGCTTTACTGCAGTTGTAAATAGCCTTCAGTAAATGGCTTCATGTGCTTCCACCCTGTCACCCGGGAGGCGAGGCATCATGTTTAGTGATGGGATCTGGAGAAGTCGCCACTGCCTGGAGGTAAACTATGGGGCAGGTGGGAAGGGGGCGAAGCCGGGTGGGTAGAGGGAGGAATGGGGGCAGGGTGTCAGCGGGAGGAGGTGGATTAGGCAGCAGTGGTACACACTGGATCCTACCCTCTCCTTTTGAGGCCAGCTACCCCTTTCTTCTCTCTGTTCTTGTGCCAGCTAATAAGGAGGAAGAGGAGATCCATAGGTGAGTGGGAGGCTTATAGAGAGGTAAGGAGAAATAATTGCCCTTTCCCCTCCAAACTTCCCGGTCCATAATGCACCTGGATACAGCATGCACCTTTTTGATGTGGCTGTATTGGCAGGGGTGGGATGTGACACAGCCCTAATCTGAAACCAGAAAACATGCAACTATATTGGATGGAATGAACACCAAAGAAAATGATTGTGTGACATGCCTTTTAGAAGCAAATTATGTGCGTGTATGTGTACATACTCTGAATTTTATGTGCGGCTTGCAAATGGTGAAAACAGTCTTCAGCCAACACAACTTTCCTTTTTCCTGAGTCATTCGTATAGGGTTTCTGGGAACGAACATAGTTTTAGTGGGTGCAATTTGCTGATCTGGAATGAAGATGAAAATGAAAGATTAATCTGAGTTGTATCTTCAAATATCAATTAAGAATTTGGCTTGGGACTTGGTTTGTGTTAGTTTCAGAGGCGCCAGAATAATACTTGTGATGTGCTTTTGTTCCTTTGGAATCTCTAGGATTCAGATGTATCAGCAATATGTGTTTAATTCAAGATGTATTTGACTGACACTGTTCTGGTCATGTTGAACAATTTATAAAACATTTAAACCAAAGCTAAATGCATTGGAGGCCTGAATATGTGACATTTGGCCCCATTGAGGGTTAATGTGGTATTTACCTCAGCTGAGCAATGGGGCATTGAGATTTTAGTGGTTGCTATCTCAAGGGCTGCTACATCCCCCCATAGTTATCAGCCCAGAGGTGAACTGGGCGGTAGTTCCTTATTCTGGCTGTTCAATGAAGTGAGAAGCTTGGATCTCTTCCTCATTGCCTAGACCCCCTTTTCAAAATTTCTATCTTTCAAAACTAGTTACTGATGAAGGAGCAGCATCTATGTACAAAGCTAGGCTTCATACTTGGTCGCCTTGGGTGAACTCCTGGCATCATCAGATAGGGCTGGGAAATACCTCTTTCTGAAAACTTGGGGAACAGCTGCCAGTCTTTGTGTTACTGATAATATTCATTATGAGACAGCTTCATATATTTATATTATACAGCAGGAATGTCAAACATAAGGCCTGTGGGCAGAATGTGGCTTCTAGAAACAATTTATCTGGCTCCCATTATAATTGGGCTGTCGCAGAGTGATAATTGGGCTCTCTCATATCTTGAAAATACAAACAAGATTTGCACATTTTCTGTCATTTGTAGCTAAGGAGAAAAAAGTGCTTATTTCTGACCATCATCTACTTAATGATGCCACTTCCTGCTTAATGGCATCACTTCTGAACCTCAGTGGGAAGCATGAATGCTAACTTCAGCCCTCTACATGAAACAAGTTTGACATCCCTATTATACAGGGTGAATATCTAATGTAACTTTGCCCACAGAGAAAAGCATCTATTGCTGGTTTATGCATGTTGGTTCCTAAGCATGTATATACCAAGGTAAGAATTTGACCATTAGTGAATATTCATTCTAAGAAACACACCCAGGCCTATTTGCCAAAGAGCAAAGATGAGCAAAGAGTTTGGCTGGTTCCAAAAACGGCGTATTTGGGCATAGTTTCCTATATCTTCTTTTCATGTAGAAAATCTTCATCTTCTTTTCGTTCACTCAAGGGAGCTTTCACATGCACAGTGAACTGAACTGTGCATTAGTTCTTGTTCCTGCTTGCTTCTCTGTGTTTGATGTACTGACTTTTTCTGTAGTTGTTGTCAAGAGACTGAGCCCTGTTCCAGGGATTCTGACACAATAGCATGTAGAAGTATTGATTTCCTGGTTCCCGTGTCTGTGCAGGTTGACTTCAGGCTTGAGAAAGAAATAAACTAAAATGCCATTTTTTCTCAGTGTTGAATACACTGTTAAAATGGTCTTATCCTACTTGCTTTTCCCCTGCCTCACTTGGCCTGATAATTTGATACATTTGCTGATGAACTGTAGTCAGCCTCTGACAATCCATGATTTGCACTACTCAGTTGTTCTTTTCTTATCTGTGGTGGACAGGCACTACCTCAGGATTTGGTTCAAAGTAATCAGCAAAAACCTCATATTAAGAGAAGGTCATGGAAATCTCAAATGGTCATAATTTCAAACTATTCATTAGCTAGAGAAGAATTAGTTAATAACAATTATACTTTGCAACACCAAGTGCAAAGGGATTAAGAAAATAGTAGATACATGACTTTTGAAGAGGAGAAATGTATATTTATTCAATTCTTTTCATGTTAATATCTATTACAAAAAAGTCTTATACATTAAAAATATCATGCACACATTATGCTTTGGGTTTAGTGGATCAGTAGCCAGAAGTCTGGTGTTTTCAGTATGTTGTAAAGGTTTTCCTTCTAAATTTAAATAAAATAGAATTTGAAAGAAACCTTACCTTCCAAGTTGATAGATGCAGTATTTTCCATATGGGTGTCAGCCTATTTAATTACAAGTCAGAATCAGTGGATAGTTTGTATTGATGACTAAAGAACTGGATTTAACCTGAAGGCAAACCAGGGAAGTAATTTGCATTATTTAAGCATATGCTGATTAACAGACATAAAAATAGCTCATTTGTCAAACCCAGCTCAACTATAACCAATTGTTTTCTTTCAAAGGATCCTATTTGTGGCTATGAAAAGATGTTACTTTGGGGAAGGATGAGATTAAATAGGAGGTTATTTTACTATATAGACTACCAGTATTGACCACTTGAGCCTTTTTCTGAGGTATAACAGTAAGGGTGCAATCTGAACCAGCCCTCTGGCTGGCAAAAGTCCCTTGCACTGGCCTGAAGATGTCGCAAAAGTGCCATAAAGCACTTTCATGCCACCTCAAAGAGTCGGGAGGTTGGTGCACAGACATGCCCTCAGAGACAGAGGATGGGCTCCCCGGGCTGGGAAGCGGCATGCATCTCCTCCGAAGTCAGAGGAGGCGCGCACTGCTTCTCCTCTGCCTCTGAGGGATGCCCTCAGAGGCGGAGCAGGGGTGCCCAAGAACACTCCTGGGAGGCAGCGGGAAGCTACCTCTCAGGCAGTGTCTCAGCACCAACTGGGCCACCCCCCCTCCTTTATAGGAGGAGACGAGATGGGCGTCCTAGAGTGTCAGTGGCTCTCTAGGGCGCCTGTCTCCTATCCTTCTATAAAGGAGGAGGGGAGGGGGGTGGCTCGGTCGGTGCCAAGGCGCTGACAGAGAGGCAGCCAAGCTGCCTCTCCGCAGAGCTCCTGGACACTCCTCCTGGGGGGGCAGGGGCAAGGGTCCGAGAGGCGCCCCTGAAGGGTTGGCGCTCGGGGCATTTGCCCCGTCTGCGCCCCTTCTAGGTACACCAGTGCCTCCAACGCCATTGCACTGGAGGAAAGGTGAGTTTGTACCAGCCATATCAGGCTGGCACGGAGGTCTGGGAAGGTGGGAGGAGAGTGGAGTGGGGGCATTTGGGGGCAGGGGGAGGGTGGGCAGTGGTGGGCCTGTGGGTGGACCAGGGTTGAGCGGCAGGTGGGGCGCTTGGGCTGGATCCTAACCCCACTCGTGGGTGACCTGGCACAGCACTCTGTTGCTTGGTTCTGCGTCACCTCTTTAGGTGGCACAGATTCAAGTAGTCCCATCGGGGCTTTTGCGACATTGGCTGTGGTAAGGGTAATCAGTTCCCCTTGCCCCAGGCTGAACCGCAGCCATCCCATACCCTGTGCTGGATACAGGCCAGTCAGACTGCCCGTTCCAGCATGGGTTAGGATTGGGCTGCCCCTGATTTCATTACACCTGTAATAGAAAGACACTGGAAATATGCAGGGCATAGATCTGTCTTTTGCTTATACCACAAAGTAAGGCACCATTTAAGATGCTATATAAATAACAGAAGGAGGTGGGAGAGGACACTGTTTTAGAATGAAGAGCTGACAATGTTTGCAAATCTCCAGTACTTAATTTAAAATTTGTTACTGTGTAAAGCACAGAAGAGTCTGTCTTCCGTAGAAGAAAATTATAGATAGGGGCCACAACTCAGTGTAGCAATTAGCAAGCTTTGTAGCTCAGTCCTACATATCAGTGGTTCTTACACATTTAGCAAGGGGACCCACTTTTTAGAATGAGAATCTGTCAGGACCCACCAGAAGTGATGTCATGACTGGAAGTGACATTGAGGGAAGGCTCTGGAAGTTACAAGTTGTATGTAGCCATTATGCTGAACCAAAATATTTTAGATGCAAATACATCTCACAAAGAAGACTCATGAGAGAGAGCATTTGGGATATCAGAATTTATATGAATCAAATGTTATGTTAGAGGGATGTTAGCATGTTCACAAGCACAGTTGCCAAGAAGAGTTTAGATCCTTTTTACCCAGAAGCCTTGGAGGAAGGACTACAAGCTGGGAGTCCTCAAGGAAAAGTCTGTTAGGAAGGAATCAAGGATACTTCCAAATTGCTCTTTTATAAGAACAAAATTAAATGAGAAGTATAATAAATAAAGGAAATGGGTAAATAAGAAATAAAAGAATAAGTTAGGGAATAAAAGAATTAGTTTGGAAATAGAGAATAGGGAATATCAAATGAACTCTGTGTCACCCTTCAGAGTCAGAGCTAGCCTAACACAGAGAGGTCCCAGATAGATAAACAGAGGTAGTTAATTGCTTAAGCAATAAACCAATTTGACACAATCAAGATAACAGCAATTTGTTGTCAAGCTAATTAGTAAGATTTATAGATTCAAGCTGAAGCTTCAAAGAATCCCCCCCTCTTCATCTGCAATTCCAAGACAGTATTGAGCAGAGAAGGAAAAACACACAGAGGAGCATATTGGATTATTTTAAAAGCCAAAAGACATTGTTAAACCAGGATAAAGTTTAAAATAATGTATTTACAGAGAAGCAGTGTGACATCTAAGAGTTAGGCTGCAGAAGAAAGGCCCACATTTAGACAGAGAGAGCCTTTTATGATCTCTGAAACAGTAGCAAGATTAGCCAGAGCAATAATGGTAGATAGTGACAGCTTCTGCTACCAGCAGAAGTGTTTTGTTTGGGTAAAAGTTGTAAAATAATTAGTAGGAGAGATTAGAGGTCAACAGAAGCCACATGAAATCCACAAGTGAAAATGCAGCTTCTGAACAGTGATTCAGACGCTCCAGTACCAAATAGGGACTTTAAAAGCTGTTCTAAAGTCATTTAAAAGGAAGAGTAGCACATAGAATGTTTTGTTTGTCAACTCAGAAGTTAGCAAGTATATTCTTTGCTGAATATTAGTTAAATTAATAAGAGAAAACAAAGTTAAAAAGGATTTAAGTCTGCCTTAGAGTGAGGCTTGCAAAATAAAGGCAGTACAGCTAATGTGGAATGTGGAATTCTTATCTAAGCAGGAGTATTTCAAACTTGACAACTAACTAAAATGCCCAGACTTTCCTAGGCGCCAGAATAGATAGTGAATTTAAGAATATTTCTAGTAATGAGAATAATTAATCTTGGTAGGCACAGACTCATTAACAGGGAGTCTGTTCAAAATCAAAGTTGACAGAACAGATATGAAACTAGTGAAGACTACATATCAAATTGGCAGAATCCGATAAGGAAGCCTCAGGAACGTGGGAGGGAGGCCTCCAGCTAGAGATTTCTCTTGAAAATGCAGTTTATATCAGAGAGGAGAGAGATTTTATAGAAATCAGAAATTTCTATATAACTTCTTGTAGGAATAAGTTACAAAATAAGTAAAATTAGATTAGAAGAGAGGATAAATTGCTGAATAAAATAAATATAAACACGGGATTAAAATAAATGGATTATTACCAGATTAGTGTAATTGGGAAAATTAGGATAGAGGCACACTGCCCCCTTTTGAAATAGTATTGACATTACAGAAAGGGGAGGAGTTCTCCAAAATGGCGAATACAGTAACCTGAGATGTTTAATGTATGCTCCAGATATGGCAATAGCCAATGGAAAATCCCCATATCCAACATCATAGGCTCTAACAGATATGATTGGAGTTTTCTCGAGACAAAGAACCCACAGGTATATATGGTCACACCCAGAAGGGAATGTTGCTTTTTCTCTGGGACACTGAGAGACCACAGCTCTCTGTGTTCCCCATTTTGAACCACCGAGAGAAGCCCATTGCTGGCAATGAATAAATGTTTGCTCATTTTCACCAAACTTGCTTACCGAGTTTATTTTTGAGTTTATTTTCAACTTTGCTCTTCAAGCTCACTCTGAGCTTGTTTGAAATTTGCAGCAGACACAACAATTAAACAATGACCTTGCAACAACATCATCAAGCAGGAAAATTTTTAACAATCCTACCCACATTTTCCAGGAGTAAGTCCCATTTACTGTCATTGTTAAAAGAATATATATAGTAGCTTACAGGTCTTTAACACTTCCCCAGATGCAGTCACATACCATGGTAGCATCAAGTCTAATATATTAAAAATAAAATATTGAAATGAATGGGGACCCACCTGAAATTGGCTCACGACCCACCTAGTGGGTCCCGACCCCCCATTTGAGAAACACTGCATTTAGGTTGACTTAGATATCGGTTCTACAGTGTTCAGTGAGGTTTAGACCGATACTACTGTGTTTTAACCTAAAGGCGCAATAAGAACATAAGAACATAAGAACAGCCCCACTGGATCAGGCCATAGGCCCATCTAGTCCAGCTTCCTGTATCTCACAGCGGCCCACCAAATGCCCCAGGGAGCACACCAGATAACAAGAGACCTCGTCCTGGTGCTCTCCCCTACATCTGGCATTCTGACTTAACCCATTCCTAAAATCAGGAGGTTGCGCATACACATCATGGCTTGTACCCCATAATGGATTTTTCCTCCAGAAACTCGTCCAATCCCCTTTTAAAGGCGTCTAGGCTAGACGCCAGCACCACATCCTGTGGCAAGGAGTTCCACAGACTGACCACTCGCTGAGTAAAGAAATATTTTCTTTTGTCTGTCCTAACCCGCCCAACACTCAATTTTAGTGGATGTCCCCTGGTTCTGGTATTATGTGAGAGTGTAAAGAGCATCTCCCTATCCACTCTGTCCATCCCCTGCATAATTTTGTATGTCTCAATCATGTCCCCCCTCAAGCGTCTCTTTTCTAGGCTGAAGAGGCCCAAACGCCGTAGCCTTTCCTCATAAGGAAGGTGCCCCAGCCCCGTAATCATCTTAGTCGCTCTCTTTTGCACCTTTTCCATTTCCACTATGTCTTTTTTGAGATGCGGCGACCAGAACTGGACACAATACTCCAGGTGTGGCCTTACCATCGATTTGTACAACGGCATTATAATATTAGCCGTTTTGTTCTCAATACCCTTCCTAATGATCCCAAGCATAGAATTGGCCTTCTTCACTGCTGCCGCACATTGGGTCGACACTTTCATCGACCTGTCCACCACCACCCCAAGATCTCTCTCCTGATCTGTCACAGACAGCTCAGAACCCATCAGCCTATATCTAAAGTTTTGATTTTTTGCCCCAATGTGCATGACTTTACACTTACTGACATTGAAGCGCATCTGCCATTTTGCTGCCCATTCTGCCAGTCTGGAGAGATCCTTCTGGATCTCCTCACAATCACTTCTGGTCTTTACCACTCGGAAAAGTTTGGTGTCGTCTGCAAACTTAGCCACTTCACTGCTCAACCCTGTCTCCAGGTCATTTATGAAGAGGTTGAAAAGCACCGGTCCCAGGACAGATCCTTGGGGCACACCGCTTTTCACCTCTCTCCATTGTGAAAATTGCCCATTGACACCCACTCTCTGCTTCCTGGCCTCCAACCAGTTCTCAATCCACGAGAGGACCTGTCCTCTAATTCCCTGACTGTGGAGTTTTTTCAGTAGCCTTTGGTGAGGGACCGTGTCAAACGCCTTCTGAAAGTCCAGATATATAATGTCCACGGGTTCTCCCGCATCCACATGCCTGTTGACCTTTTCAAAGAATTCTATAAGGTTTGTGAGGCAAGACTTACCCTTACAGAAGCCATGCTGACTCTCCCTCAGCAAGGCCTGTTCGTCTATGTGTTTTGAGATCCTATCTTTGATGAGGCATTCCACCATCTTACCCGGTATGGATGTTAGGCTGACCGGCCTATAGTTTCCCGGGTCCCCCCTCTTTCCCTTTTTAAAAATAGGCGTGACATTTGCTATCCTCCAATCTTCTGGTACTGTGGCTGTTTTGAGGGACAAGTTGCATACCTTAGTCAAGAGATCTGCAACTTCATTCTTCAATTCCTTAATAACCCTTGGGTGTATGCCATCAGGGCCCGGTGACTTATTGATCTTTAATTTATCAATGAGGTCTGAAACATCTTCTCTTTTAACCTCTATCTGACTTAACTCCTCGGTCAGGAGGGGCCGTTCGGGCAGCGGTATCTGCCCGAGGTCTTCTGCCGTGAAGACAGATGCAAAGAACTCATTTAATTTCTCTGCCATCTCTAAGTCTCCTTTTATCTCCCCTTTCCCTCCCTCACCATCCAGAGGGCCAACTGCTTCTCTGGCGGGTTTCCTGCTTCTAACATATTTGAAGAAGCTTTTATTATTCCCCTTAATGTTGCTGGCCATGCGTTCCTCATAGTCTCGCTTGGCCTCCCCTATCACCTTCTTACATTTCTTTTGCCACAGTTTATGTTCCTTTTTATTCTCTTCATTAGGGCAAGACTTCCATTTACGGAAGGAAGCTTCCTTGCCCTTCACAGCCTCTCTAACTTGGCTGGTTAGCCATGCGGGCACTCTCCTGGATTTAGTGGAACCCTTCTTTCTTTGCGGTATACACCTCTGCTGGGCCTCTATTACTGTTGTTTTAAGCAGCCTCCATGCACTCTGGAGAGACTGGACTCTTTTTACCCTCCCTTTCAACCTCCTTCTAACCAGCCTCCTCATTTGAGGGAAGTCCGCCCGTCGGAAGTCAAGGGTTTTTGTTAGAGATTTGCCTGGTATTCTTCCCCCAACGTGCACGTCAAAACGGATCACAGCATGATCACTGTTCCCCAATGGCTCAGTAACGTTTACATCTCTAACCAGGTCCTGCGTACCACACAAAATTAAATCCAGAGTCACCTGTCCTCTGGTGGGCTCCTTGACTAGCTGATCTAAGCCACAGTCATTTAGCACGTCAAGAAATCCGGTTTCCTTATCGTGACCAGAACACAAATTGACCCAGTCAATATGAGGATAATTGAAGTCCCCCATGATTACAACCCTGTCCTTCCTTGTCACCTCCCTGATCTGTTTCCTCATTTCAAGGTCCCCATCAGATTTCTGGTCTGGAGGACGATAGCACACCCCCAGTATTACATCGCTGCACAAGCCTGGTAATTTAACCCACAGAGATTCTACGGTGGAGTCGGACCCACCTTCAATCTCTACTTTGCTGGATTCTATCCCTTCCTTAACATAAAGGGCCACCCCACCTCCAACACGCCCCTGCCTGTCCCTCCTGTAGAGTTTATAGCCCGGGATTGCGGTATCCCACTGATTCTCCGCATTCCACCAGGTTTCCGTTATGCCCACTATGTCAATATTTTCCCTTGTCACCAGACATTCCAGTTCTCCCACCTTTGCTCGTAGACTTCGGGCATTCGCATAAAAGCATTTATACACGGAATGCCCCAGGATGGGCTGCTTATTCGCTCCTTTGTCCCCGCATCCTCTCACTGTGCCAAACCGTTTATCACATCCCATCACCCTACCTTTCCCAATTTCTTCTCCTACCCTGCCTTTGTCTTGTTGTTCTCTAACCTCCCCATCCTCATCCCATAGGGATCTTATACCCACCAGCCCACAGCATGCAGTGGTGATGACGGTGCACATGCTTCACATCATGGTGGGGGGTGATGACCAGCCAGTCCAGACAAGATAAACTTCTGTAAACTTTTCTTACTTCCCCATATGTCACCTGGCCTCCAATGGGTCTCATTGGACCTATGCCAGCTATTTAGCTGGAATAAGTCTGAGGAGATGCGAGGGGTGGTTCAGGGCAGTGAAAAGGAGATAGAATCTTGCTGTGCGCAGATGCACCAAGATCTTCCCCCTCCTGCCCCTGTCTGAGCCCACTCTCTACCCAAATCTTCTTCAAACTGTTCCCACTGCTGACCTATCTGCACCAGTGGACTTTTGAGAGCACCTGCCTCATGTGTGGATTTGCACTAGCAGCCCTGGTGCACATGATAGTGGCATGGCTTTTGCACCATCAGCTTGCACTTAGGGTGGCAGATCATGAGATCCACCACCCTAAGGCCATAGTAGGATTGGGCTGTAAGTCTCTTATTTTTCAGTGTGCTTAAGCATGCTTAAATCTGTATTGGGTTGTGACTGAAAGGTATAGGTGAGAACAGAGGTGTCCTGTGTGTGTTCCTGAGGCGAAATCAGTAAAACAGTTTCTGTTGCTTCAGTGTTGACTGAATAGACAGCAAATATGCAGCTTTTGTCCACATGTGTTTCAACTCTTTAGTGGGACTTATGTGAAATAAGTTTGAATAAGGATATAAAATCATTTTTTTAAAAACTCTTGTCAGTTTGGGAATCATGTAATAATGAGCTATAAGTGGAAATCTGGATCTCCTAGTTCAGTCCTTCCAAGATTTATGTTTCCAATACAAAGAATTTGGAAGGAAGGAAGGAAGGAAGGAAGGAAGGAAGGAAGGAAATAAATAAATAAATAAGGAATCAAATGATGAGAATTAAGAATGACAAGAGCTTTTGCTCTGTTTCACTTAATGAAAATGTATTGATCTCCTCTACTGTAGTTGTTCTGTGAACTGACATATTATTGGAAGATGATGAGAGTCTGATGAATAAAAGGAACAGAGAATTGTGCCATCAGCAAGTTAACAGCTTGATCTCTGTACCCAGTCTTTTCTGATGGCCTCCGATGCATGAAGTATGACAGCTTGTACAGCAAATTGCCAGAAAATGCTTTGTGCTCAGTGACATGGACAGCAGTCCACTAACTGAAACCAGTGAATTAATTGTATTAATATTCTTTTAAAATTAGATTTCACTTAACAAACAATACACTGAGACCACCAAATCTTTCCCACTTAGGAGGCGCATAGCCATCTGTTCACGGTAATCATCTTGGGCAGACTGGCAGCTGAAGACAAATGAGAACTAATTGAGACATTCATCATATTGCACTTTTATCTTAGGTTACCTGGATTGAATAATACTGCATGTTTGGTTATTGTTGCAGTTCCACAAGTTTAGCACAGCCTTTAAATGCTTGACTGTCCATTTACCTTGATTTCACGCTATTGCTGCTTTACAGCATGTTAGAAATAAAAAAAACTTTGTTAGATGGCTGTTGCATTGAATTGGGCAAAACAGAGAAACAGCAGTGAAGGTTAATGAGGATGTCACCCTTCACCGAGTTTCCATATTGTAAGGGTTATTCAATGCATATTAAATATAAGATACTGTAGTCATGGGATAAGCCTACTTTTTCCAATAGTAATGCTATCAAGCCATCAGCCAGAATGAAGCAAGGGCCCAATCCTATCCAACTTTCCAGCACTGATGCAGCCGCAGTGCAGTCATGAGGAAGAGAAACAAATATTCCCTTACCTTGAGGAAGCTTAGGTGACTCCCCCCCCCCCACAGGATGCAACACTTGTCCCACTGGCATGGCTGCATTAGGGCTGGAAAGTTGGATAGGCTTGGGCCCTAAATGTGCAGTTGCACCACTTAGAGAGATTTCAATACATGGAGGATCATCAGCAGAACTCTAGCATTCCCATTAACTAGCATTATTCTGTATGAAGTTGAAAGCTGATTTTGATTTGATGTCCACAGTGTTCAATCTGCAGTGCATCATCCCCAAAACACCAACAATGGAAGTTTTCTAGGAACTGTTCTGTAAGCAGAATTCAACAGTAATCTGTTGTACTTGGAATCGTCACTGAAGAGTTACAGCCCAATCCTATCCAGCTTTTCAGCACTGATGCCAACGGGGTGTGGTAGCCGTAATACCCAGTGTGCTATCAAGGAGCTTGCAGGGGGGCACCACATGGACTCAGGGCAAAGCCTGCCTCCGGACTCTCAGCAGCCTGGTGCCAGTACTTTCTTGCTGTTTTTACAAAACAGTTGCTTCTGGGAATGGAAATGTCATCAACAAGAACATTGCAGCAAAAAATGTAATCATCTTTAGGTTAGCACCTACTGTGATTAATCAGTAGATGTTTATTGGATTAGAACTGCTACGACTTGTGAGACAATTTTTTCCTGATAACACTTGTTCCACTTTGACCCTCTCATTTTTCACTTTGCATCTGTTAAGCAACTCTTTCTATTCCTGCTTCCTTTAAACATTCTGTTAGACTCCTCCCTGTAGTGTGCAGGCTGGTTGCCTATATATTGCATTCTTCAGTGAAGCCAGAATGTTCTTTTGTTAAGCAAGAAACACCCATGGTTCAAGCACTACTACACAAAAATGAAGGTAGTGTAATGGGCAGGGAGGGGGGGTTTCTCAGGTAACTGAATCTGTGGATACTGGATCCACAGATATTAGGGACAGCTGTAATTATCTGCTACCACTCCAAGAGAAAAGATGTTGGCAAGCTTTATTTGCTCAATTTCCATAAAGTCATTTTCAGGTCATTTCAAAGTATCCAATGTGGCGTTGATTTCCTTGTTCCAAGAAAGATCCATCTCAGCCCTGATTTGCTGTTTCCTTGCTGACTCAAACTCTGATGTCACCTATAAAGTGGCTAGCTTTGCCCTTGTGGCAAAGAAAATCCGTGCCAATTTCCTGTTGTCTAAATCTTACATTTTCCTGTTCTCCTTATTAGCTGGTAAGATCTTGAAAATTACTGAAGCTTGTTCCACTTCGGAACCATTTTAACATTTTATGCTTTTATCCTATGTTGGGTTTTAATGCGCTCACTTTTATCTGATGTGTCTGGAGGGTTGAACCGCTATTGCCTGTTCCATATGTGCTTATATGTTCTTATATTGTAATGACCAATTGGTTATATAATAAAATTTCTTCACTTCACTTCAATGTGGCATTGGACATGTGAACATAAGACCAGCCCCACTGGATCAGGCCATAGGCCCATCTATTCCAGCTTCCTGTATCTCACAGCGGCCCACCAAATGCCCCAGGGAGCACACCAGATAACAAGAGACCTCATCCTGGTGCCCTCCCCTACATCTGGCATTCTGACTTAACCCATTTCTAAAATCAGGAGGTTGCGTATACACATCATGGCTTGTACCCCATAATGGATTTTTCATCCAGAAACTTGTCCAATCCCCTTTTAAAGGTGTCTAGGCTAGACGCCATCACCACATCCTGTGGCAAGGAGTTCCACAGACCGACCACACGCTGAGTAAAGAAATATTTTCTTTTGTCTGTCCTAACCCGCCCAACACTCAATTTTAGTGGATGTCCCCTGGTTCTGGTATTATGTGAGAGTGTAAAGAGCATCTCCCTATCCACTCTGTCCATTCCCTGCATAATTTTGTATGTCTCAATCATGTCCCCCCTCAAGCGTCTCTTTTCTAGGCTGAAGAGGCCCAAACACCGTATTCTTTCCTCATAAGGAAGGTGCCCCAGCCCCGTAATCATCTTAGTTGCTCTCTTTTGCACCTTTTCCATTTCCACTATGTCTTTTTTGAGATGCGGCGACCAGAACTGGACACAATACTCCAGGTGTGGCCTTACCATAGATTTGTACAACGGCATTATAATACTAGCCGTTTTGTTCTCAATACCCTTCCTAATGATCCCAAGCATAGAATTGGCCTTCTTCACTGCCGCCGCACATTGGGTCGACACTTTCATCAACCTGTCCACCACCACCCCAAGATCTCTCTCCTGATCTGTCACAGACAGCTCAGACCCCATCAGCCTATATCTAAAGTTTTGATTTTTTGCCCCAATGTGCATGACTTTACACTTACTGACATTGAAGCGCATCTGCCATTTTGCTGCCCATTCTGCCAGTCTGGAGAGATCCTTCTGGAGCTCCTCACAATCACTTCTGGTCTTCACCACTCGGAAAAGTTTGGTGTCTTCTGCAAACTTAGCCACTTCACTGCTCAACCCTGTCTCCAGGTCATTTATGAAGAGGTTGAAAAGCACCGGTCCCAGGACAGATCCTTGGGGCACACTGCTTTTCACCTCTCTCCTTTGTGAAAATTTCCCATTGACACCCACTCTCTGCTTCCTGGCCTCCAACCAGTTCTCAATCCACGAGAGGACCTGTCCTCTAATTCCCTGATTGTGGAGTTTTTCCAGTAGCCTTTGGTGAGGGACCGTGTCAAACGCCTTCTGAAAGTCCAGATATATAATGTCCACGGGTTCTCCCGCATCCACATGCCTGTTGACCTTTTCAAAGAATTCTATAAGGTTCGTGAGGCAAGACTTACCCTTACAGAAGCCATGCTGACTCTCCCTCAGCAAGGCCTGTTCGTCTATGTGTTTTGAGATCCTATCTTTGATGAGGCATTCCACCATCTTACCCGGTATGGATGTTAGGCTGACCGGCCTATAGTTTTCCGGGTCCCCCCTCTTTCCCTTTTTAAAAATAGGGGTGACATTTGCTATCCTCCAATCTTCTGGCACCGTGGCCGTTTTGAGGGACAAGTTGCATACCTTAGTCAAGAGATCTGCAACTTCATTCTTCAATTCCTTAATAACCCTTGGGTGTATGCCATCAGGGCCCGGTGACTTATTGATCTTAAATTTATCAATGAGGTCTGAAACATCTTCTCTTTTAACCTCTATCTGACTTAACTCCTCGGTCAGGAGGGGCCGTTCGGGCAGCGGTATCTGCCCGAGGTCTTCTGCCGTGAAGACAGATGCAAAGAACTCATTTAATTTCTCTGCCATCTCTAAGTCTCCTTTTATCTCCCCTTTCCCTCCCTCACCATCCAGAGGGCCAACCGCTTCTCTGGCGGGTTTCCTGCTTCTAACATATTTGAAGAAGCTTTTATTATTCCCCTTAATGTTGCTGGCCATGCGTTCCTCATAGTCTCTCTTGGCCTCCCATATCACCTTCTTACATTTCTTTTGCCACAGTTTATGTTCCTTTTTATTCTCCTCATTAGGGCAAGACTTCCATTTACGGAAGGAAGCTTCCTTGCCCTTCACAGCCTCTCTAACTTGGCTGGTTAGCCATGCGGGCACCCTCCTGGATTTAGTGGAACCCTTCTTTCTTTGCGGTATACACCTCTGCTGGGCCTCTATTACTGTTGTTTTAAGCAGCCTCCATGCACTCTAGAGAGATTGGACTCTTTTTACCCTCCCTTTCAACCTCCTTCTAACCAGCCTCCTCATTTGAGGGAAGTTCGCCCGTCGGAAGTCAAGGGTTTTTGTGAGAGATTTGCCTGGTATTCTTCCCCCAACGTGCATGTCAAAACGGATCGCAGCATGATCACTGTTTCCCAATGGCTCAGTAACGTTTACATCTCTAACCAGGTCCTGTGTACCACACAAAATTAAATCCAGAGTCACCTGTCCTCTGGTGGGCTCCGTGACTAGCTGATCTAAGCCACAGTCATTTAGCACGTCAAGAAATCCGGTTTCCTTATCGTGACCAGAACACAAATTGACCCAGTCAATATGAGGATAATTGAAGTCCCCCATGATTACAACCCTGTCCCTCCTTGTCACCTCCCTGATCTGTTTCCTCATTTCAAGGTCCCCATCAGATTTCTGGTCTGGAGGACGATAGCACGCCTCCAGTATTACATTGCTGCACAAGCCTGGTAATTTAACCCACAGAGATTCTACGGTGGAGTCGGACCCACCTTCAATCTCTACTTTGCTGGATTCTATCCCTTCCTTAACATAAAGGGCCACCCCACCTCCAACACGCCCCTGCCTGTCCCTCCTGTAGAGTTTATAGCCCGGGATTGCGGTATCCCACTGATTCTCCACATTCCACCAGGTTTCCGTTATGCCCACTATGTCAATATTTTCCCTTGTCACCAGACATTCCAGTTCTCCCACCTTTGCTCGTAGACTTCGGGCATTCGCATAAAAGCATTTATACACGGAATGCCCAGGATGGGCTGCTTATTTGCTCCTTTGTTCCCGCACCCTCTCATTGTGCCAAACCGTCTATCACATCCCATCACCCTACCTTTCCCAATTTCTTCTCCTACCCTGCCTTTTCTTGTTGTTCTCTAACCTCCCCATCCTCATCCCATAGGGATGAGGAGTCCCGAACCGGATGCCCCTCGGCTCCTGTCGGCCTTCCCCCAGGGATCAGTTTAAAAGCTGCTCTGCCACCTTTTTAATGTTATGCGCCAGCAGTCTGGTTCCATTCTGGTTCAAATGGAGCCCGTCCCTCTTGTACAGGCCCCGCTTGTCCCAAAACGTTCCCCAGTGCCTAACGAATCTAAACCCCTCCTCCCTACACCACCGTCTCATCCACGCATTGAGACCCCTGATCTCCGCCTGCCTAGCTGGCCCTGCGCGTGGAACAGGTAGCACTTCAGAGAACGCTACCTTTGAGGTCCTGGCTTTCAGCTTCCTGCCTAAAAGCCTAAATTTGGCCTCCAGGACCTCCCAGCTACACTTGCCCACGTCGTTGGTGCCGACATGCACCACAGCCGCTACCTCTCCCCCAGCACTGTCTACTAGCCTGTCTAGACGAGAGTCATGTGTTCACTGGACTCTGGAGTAATTGCAGTAATCTAGACCAGCCATTTTCAACCACTGTGCTATGGCACACTGGTGTGCCGTGAATGGTCCCCGAGTATGCCGCAGGACTTTGGGAGAGGGTCATTTATCAATAGGACCATTGGGGGATGTGAGCCCCCATTGACAGCACAGTGTGCCTTGTCAATTGTCAAAAAGCTGATGGTGTGACTTGACCATTTTAGTGCCTTGCCAGCATGCCACAAGATGAAAAAGGTTGAAAATCACTGATCTAGACTCTAGATTGCTAGATTGCAGTGTTTCCCAAACTGTGGGTCAGGACCCACTAGGTGGATTGCGAGCTAATTTCAGGTGGATCCCCATTCATTTCAAGGTGCATTTTATTTTTAATATATTAGACATGACACTTCCATGGTCTGTGACTGCATTTGGGGAAATGTTACAGATCTGCACTTTTAACAGGCTACTGTGTATATGCTTTGAACAATGAATATCAATGGAGCTTTTTCCCAGGTAAGTGAGGATAGCATTGCAGCCTTTGGGATGTTTAAGGACTTCTTTTTAAACTGATCAGCAACTGCTTAGGAGGGTTCTTCTTTATTTTATATACATTTTAAAACTTATTGTAAACTTTTAATTTACTTACTAGCAGCCCAATCCTGAACTGTCTGGCTCGAAAAGCTGCAGTGGCACCAAAAATGGCTGCGGCGGCATCCTGAGAGCACCAGGCAGCCACTGATGATTCCCAATGTCTCCTTGGGGGAAGGGGACATTTGTCCTTACCTTCAAGTAAGGTAAGTGGCCCTGCAATGGGGCTACTCGACCGGCTATTTAGCCGGTGCAGAGTAAGGATGCCTTGTGTTGGGCTGCACAATCCGACATGAGATTCTGGATCTGGCAGAGCTGAACTCTGCCGGTTCTGCCCTGAAACACCACCTCCCAGTCTCCCCCCACCCCAAGTTACCTCTCTTCCACTCAGCGCTCCTCATGGAGTGCTGGATGGTGGACCACCGGCCTCCAACCGGTTCTGGGCCAGCTCCAGTACTGGGCCAGCAGTAATTCTTGCAAATATGCCTTATGGCATGTTTGCAACAATGCATGTTGGCGGTGAGCCAGTGCGCACTGTTTTGGTTTGGGCGGGTTAATTAATTAATTAATTGATTGATTGATTGATTGATTTGATTTTGTTGTATGGGAATGTTAAAATTTTTCCTGCTTGATGATATAATTTCCAGCTAGGATGTCACTTCTGGTGAGTCCCTCCAGATTGTCATTCTAAAAAGTGGATCCAGATGCTAAAGAGTGTGAGAACCACTAATCTAGAAGAAGCAGGAAGAGAACCCAAGAGCTATAGCCTTCAAGGACAAGACCATAGGCAAATGAATGATGTGGACCAGTCATTATTGTATAAAACTTTAACAGTAAGTGCTCGTGAAAGACAAGTTGGAGCTGGGCAGCGAATAAATGTCATCATACACTAGAGCTGGATAAAATCCCTCTGGCACAAGTCTAATTTGCATTTCAGCTGGGAATTTTAGGAAAAGAAAGGAGTCCTTTCCTAAGTATTTAAAGTCGATATTTAAGCTTGATTGGCCAATATAGAGAAGGATCAGGGGAAGAGTTGGTTTCTTGTTGTCATGGTGACAGATCAGATGGCTTTTGTGTGTGTGTGTGTGTGTGTGTGTGTGTGTGTGTGTGTGTGTGTGTGTGTATAAAAGATCAGGTGGCTTATATATACAAAAGCCAATCTCTTTTTCTGGTTCCCAGAATCAAGACTCATCATTTCAAATGGAGACTTGACCTTTTTAAAAATTGAAATTAGTAATATCAAATAGACAAAGCGTTGGAAATCATAAGAAATATAGGACCATCACAGAAGGAATTTCAGGTAGTTAAAGTTGAGACATACGCACAATAGTCCTTAGACATGCGCATAATAATCCTGAAATCCATGGAATCAGATAGCATTAGAGGGCCAACTCAGTTCATTTTTTGACATAAAATTCTCAGTTCTGCTGCCCAGGTGACTTCAAACCTGGGTAACTATGAAAGGCCACCAGATTTTCCCTCTAAGTGCCAGAATACAGGGCTTTGATCTGACAGCTTTGATCATACCTTTTCCTGCCAATTAACCCTGCTCTGCCCCCAGGAGTTTCTTTTCTGTTTAAATTGAACATAGTATGCATGCACGTGCTACTACAGGTCAGAATAAATGTAAATATAACTTGGAGATTCTTCTGTGATGTTTTTTGTAGACATATTTGTCAGATGATGCTATTGGGGTCCATAAAGTAAACAAATTGTTGTGAATACCATGTTTCTTCTTCTGTGCTATTTTCTCTGAAGAGCTATAATTATGAGATGTTCAGAGAGGTAGTGGTGTAGCTAGAGGGGTTGGAAAGCACTAAGTTTTGCAGGGAGCCTCACCATGGTGTGCAAGCAGCCCCTCCTCTTCAGAGCTATTCCAGGCAGTGGAAGCAAAACATAGGCTAATGCTCCCCCCCAATGGCTCCAAAGGGGAGGGGCTGCTTGCATGCCATGGTGAGGCTCCCTGCAAAACTTAGTGCTTTCCAACCCTCCTCCTCCTCCTCCTTCACAACAGTATTTATATACCACTTTTCAACAAAAACTATACAAAGTGATTTACAGAGAAAAATCAAATAACTAATGACTCCTTGTCCCAAAATGCTCACAATCTAAAATGATGCAAAAGAACACCAGCAGACAGCCACTAGAAAACACCATCAGACAGCCACACTGCTGGGGTGAGGTGGGCCAGTTACTCTCCCCGTGTTAAAAAGAGGAGCACCCACTTGAAAAAGTGCCTCTTACCCAGTTAGCAGGGGTAAGTTAAATCATGAACATTCAATCAGGTGCAAACACAGAGCTCCTACTAACGTAAGTGGATTTCCCCAGTGTCTTCAGTACAAGGCCAGATTTTATGTGCAGCTACACTAACACTGAAGTTCATAGGAAACCCTCTGCTATGGAAGATGCATGTGTACCTGGCTTCAAATGCTAGTTTAATTAAGGTTTTAAAACCATTGTTAAAAGTAGCAATGCAGTGGTTTAAAAAAATAATAATGTTAGTGAATGCAAGCAGAGTTGATAAGGGGAGAGGGAGTGAATGTGTTCAAGCCACATTCATAAGAACATAAGAACAGCCCCACTGGATCAGGCCATAGGTGCATCTAGTCCAGCTTCCTGTATCTCACAGCGGCCCACCAAATGCTCCAGGGACCACACCAGAAAACAAGAGACCTGCATCCTGGTGCCCTCCCTTGCATCTGACACAGCCCATTTCTAAAATCAGGACGTTGCACATACACATCATGGCTTGTAACCCGTAATGAATTTTTCCTCCAGAAACTTGTCCAATCCCCTTTTAAAGGCATCCAGGCCAGATGCCGTCACCACATCCAGTGGCAAGGAGTTCCACAGACCGACTACACGCTGAGTAAATAAATATTTTCTTTTGTCTGTCCTAACTCTCCCAGCACTCAAATTTTAGTGGATGTCTCCTGGTTCTGGTGTTATGTGAGAGTGTAAAGAGCATCTCTCTATATCCTTCCCATGCATAATTTTGTATGTCTCAATCATGTCCCCCCTCAGGCGTCTCTTTTCTAGGCTGAAGAGGCCCAAACGCCGTAGTCTTTCCTCATAAGGAAGGTGCCCCAGCCCAGCAATCATCTTAGTTGCCCTCTTTTGCACCTTCTCCATTTCCACTATATCCTTTTTGAGATGTGGTGACCAGACTGGACACAATACTCCAGGTGTGTCCTCACCATCTATTTGTACAATGGCATTATAATATTAGCTATTTTGTTCTCAATACAGTACCTTTTTGTTTTGTTTTGTTTTTTTCTTTTTCCTTTTCTAATGATCCCAAGCATTCTTTACTGCCGCCGCACATTCCCAAGCAAACTGTTTGATTGGGTCAACCAGATCCACCCAAGTTAAAGACAGTACATTGTGATGGAAGATCTTTTCCTATAGTGAATTTTTTCCTTCGAGTGAAAAGGGAGCTTTTAAAGCACTTGACGTGTTTTTGTCTCAAACTTGGTCCCCTAGCAGTTGGTCTCTGATGTCTGCACAACCCATATCCTGGCCTATCAGCAAGCCAGAGGGATTAGAACCTCTTGGACAAAGGATGCCTTCTGGGGTATATTGAATGAGTATTGTCAGTGGACACCAGCCTAGTTGTGATCAACTGATCCATTAGCTCCTTAAAACCCATGCCTAGGCTCTAGGCCAGTCTAGCAGTCTGAGAAACTCACCAGAGTAGCAGAGCATCTAGTCCTCATCCATGCTTGGTCTCACCCAGCCTTGCCTCTATATGACTGACTCCCATGATACTCAGTGACCGACTCCCATGATACTCCCATGATACTTATGATGGATGCCCAAAGTTTTCTACAATTGGCCCTCTGCTGGATTGCAGTCCAGTACCTGATTCTGTCCCTTTGTCAACTTCTCCTATTGCTTCTGTGCCTCTGCTTCTTGCCCAGCCAGGCCTCAGCTGAACCTCCCTGACATGGCTGGTCTTGGCCAGTACCCTAGGCATGACAGAACCTGTAATTGTGATGTTTTTAGAAGGGCAAAACCTCAGAACAAAATAATTATCCTATTCTATTATGGGCAGGAGTCTGACTCAGTTGGTAGAGCTGCCGCCTTGTATGCCTGAAGATCTGAGGCTGCCAGTTCGAAACAACTGGAAGTACCCGAGAACTGAAGACATGCTGATATACTGATGAGCTGACCCTCGGTGGCAGAGAGGAGTTGCCGTCAAGTGGAGCGTGGGAGGCGAAGGGCCAGAGAGAGACCAGACCGGGAAGGAATCCACTGGAACGAGGAGTTCTATGAAAGACTAGAACTATTCAACTGTAAAAATCTCTACGGGGGTTTAGAACAGCCTGCCTATGTAAACCACCTTGGATTAAAGTCTGAGGAGAAATCTGAGGACCAAAGAAAGGCGCTATATAAATACCTGTATAAATAAAAAAAAATTACTAATTTTCCTATATCGAATTTTCCTACAACTGACTTTCCTATATCTGCATATTAATGTAATACAATGGGAACTTATATACAATTTTTACAAGTCAAGTCAGTAATAGAGATGGATACATCAAATCTATGTGTGTAATATACCTTGCACGATGCACTGAGAAGTCCATACAGTTAACATTGTGGCATAAATTTGCATAAAGGGACTCCTAAGCAGTTTTTATCTTGTTTTTTTTTTTTTAAATGCACTAATTATTTGTTCCCCAATGCTGTTCTGGACTCTAAACATTTGGTTCTAGGGGTCTTTTCTGCTGGGAAAGAACCAAGTTCCTGTGATAATTTGGTAAATCAGATTTAACAATGCAGCCAGATAAACAGTTGTGGTATCTGCTGCCATAGCAACATCATCATGCTCACTCTCTCCCTTTGCGTCTTCTTCCCCTCCTTTCTTCCCTCCCCTTCTCTGCATACACACCCCTCCTCCTCTCCTGCAAGTGACACACTCCGTAATGGTCTGTAGGTTTGAGAGGGTTTAATGGCAGCACTCTTTGCTTTGAAAACTATTCAAAATGATGAATGAGGAAGCAGCTCAGAAGGGTGATGGTGGAGAGAAGTATAATGGCAGTAATCAGAGAAAGAAAAGACCCAAAAAGGTAATGTAAACAGACACAGCAAAATGTGTGTATGGAACTGTGAGATAGTAGGAGTGGTTTGGAGTCTAAGAATGAAGGTGTGTGGAGCTGCTTTTCACATTAATACCTTTGTGCCAATAGTCGATTTCCATGTTGTAGCTAGCAGATTATATACCATGCAGAGCATCATGTTGCCTGTTAATGATGTTGTTTGATATTTTGTAAACATTAAGAGGTTGTAACATAATGTAATGGTTTGGTTGCTCAGGCACTATGGCGTGTACGAGCTCAGTGTCTGATGTCTGGAGCTGTAGTAGAAATTTATTGTCACTGCTAATAAATCGCTAATTTAGTGATAAAGAAATCTTCCGGTTTATTTTAAAGTTTCTTTAAATGTAAGCGATGGTAATGTTCATCCAAATGGACAATGGACTAATGGGTTATTTTTCAAAGTACACAGCTGCCTGTTTTATTGAATTACTAGTGACTTTATTATGTATCAGTTTCATTGTATGGCATGTTTAAGAGACAAAAGAATTTGTTTTGTTGTGGCAATTGTGTGTCTAGACATGGCACTGATTTTATTTATTGTGGGTTTGTGAATTAGGTTTTGCTTATCTTTCATTTGCTTTGAGAATTCTCGCACATTAATTCAACAAAAGATTTAAAACTACGAAAAATATATAATTGCCTGTTTTTCAGATGCCTGTGGTAGCCAGATGCTTGTACTACAATGGTACTAATGTGAAAGGGCTTGAAGGAACTGTAAAATTTACAGCCACACCCAGTCTCTCTAAAGGGAGGGGTTCATTTATTAAAGGTTATACTGTATCATAAAATTCACACTTGTGGTATTATCTTCTTTATTGTTTATTGTGAAACCTGTTTCATATTCATTATTCTGTTACATGGATCCTGTTAGAATATTTGGGAAGTATGCAGATGCAAGGGCAAAAGATTGCCAAATTACTTCTAATACCATCAGATAGCATGCTTCCGTTATCTTGGTATCACTTTTTAATTCCTTACTACAAGGTTAGCTCCAGTACAAAATCCATAGGGATTCCTCACTGAACAAGATGCTTTGTAAAAGGCAGGGCAGCCCAGGGGGGTAAATGCACCAAATGTTCAGTGATGCGTCTTGCAGTCATCTGGTGTAAACTTGTGTAAAATGTTCACAATGCTGTAACATACATTTCCAAAAGATAACCCACTATATTTTTAAAAAGCTGAGAATGCGTGCTGACTACAAGAGAGAATGAAAAATGGAGTTCTGTCAATTGAAAAGGAGAGGAAGAAAAATTGGTTGCACCTATACGCACCTTTCTAATTGAGACACCTGAATTTCAATACATTTCAGCTAAGGCAAGAATATTGAGGAAAGGTTAAAAAAAAAGTCTGACTTCATGGTCCTGGGTCTAGAAGATTGCTTTAGAACTTCACACATTGTGTAAGGTCTGGATTAATTGAGTTTCACATCAGTGTACTGTATAAGAGAAGAGTTCTTTACATTATCTAGGGATTGTAGGGTTACCATGCTTATAAGTCTGTTCTTACAGAAGAGTCTGTAAGTATGGAAACCAGGTTCCCATTTACAGTAATCATGTGTGGGTGCAATCCAGAGGCACCCTTGTGCCAGCACAAGTCCCTTGTGCCAGCCTAGGAGGGTTGCAAGTGTGCCGTAAAGCACGTTTGTGCCTCCTCACAAGCAAGCCATACCAGCGCACAGAAGTGTGCTGGCACATGGAGGCTGAATCCAGCCTCTGGCAGCTTGCACGCAAGCCTTGAGTTAGTCCAGGTGAGTGGGGAGAAGGCAAGGGGGAGGCATTCCTGGTTGGGGGGATGGCGGGCGGTGGGTGGCCCTGGGGAGCGGGAGGCGGGGCTGTGACCCAGCTGTTATGTCGGATTCCAACCCCTGTTCCCAGGAAGTTTGGAGCAGCTTCAAGCTGCTCTGCTCTTCTTGGACTTGGGCCACCTCCGGAGGTGGCGCAAGTCCAAGGAGACCCATAAGGGCCAGCATGCATTACCCGGAGGTAAGGGGAAAAGTTTCCCCTTATCTCTGGTTGAGCCACTTTGGGCCCCTATCCTGTGCTGGATACAGTGCAAGCCCCTTGGCTTGTCTGTACCAGCAAAGGGTAGGATTGTGCCCTAAGTTGAGATGTGGATGGCTCTCAAATGGTCAAAGTGGACGTAGAAAACTGTTTTATAAAGGTATTTTTCATTTTTATTCCTGACAATGCTAGCATACAACTTATTTATTGAAGTATAAGCATGAATACTTTGAGTGGCTTATACAACCACAGGTGCGCTAATCCCAGTTAAGGGCTAATTAATAGCCCTTCAGTTTGAATTTTGTTTACACTGAGAGCTGGTGTATTTCATTCTTTTGTCACCAAAGTGAGTGCCCAGAAGATCAACCATGGTTGTATCCAAATAGGCTGACAAAACAGCCTCTCATGTTAATATCAGATTTCATATAATTATTATAACAGTGGTTCCTAACACTGTAATCAGCAGAGACAAACGTGAGCAAGGAAATGAAGCTACTCGCATGAGCACACAAGTCCTGTTAAAATGAAGGAAACTGTGGCTATTCTTGCAGGTGAGATGATGTCTTTGTAGACACAGGAATAAAGATGTCAGTCATCTTGCTCTGAAAACATATAATCAAAAGTGACCCATTACCTTCACTGGCACCTACTTTTGAATCACTATCCTTAGCAACGGTGCAATCCAAGAAATGTTTTCTGTATAGTTCAGTGAAGACTTAGATGTGTCACTTCATATGGATAATGAAGCTTCCACCAAAAGTGACAGTTTAATGATATGTTCCCTCCCTCTTTTTGTAACATTGGTCAACCCGACCTATGTTGTGATGTCATCATGTATATTCCTCTGTTCCAGTTCCATATTTGTGTCTGGAAGGGATGCAGAAACAACACTAGTATCTTGGCTTAACCATTTCAGAAGAAAACCGAACCCATTTTAAAGTGGCAGACTGAACTAACTTTCTTGCCTAGATGTGTGACCTTAAGTTTGTTCAGTGTCTTTTTGTTTAGTTAGCGGTTATAGATGACTGCCCATGGGTGTCCAACCATAGAAGGAAAAAGCTACATTTCAAACTTGAAAAACAAGTTACAAATGACTTTTTTTAATGTGCCACAACTCTCTGACAATTAACCCCCCAATTTTCCAATCTCTGTGGGTCATTACATCTGATATTGTGAATCCTGATATACACCTAAGGCAGTGGTTTCCAAAACTCTGTGCCATGGTGCCCAAGAGCACCATAGCAAACTCACAGGGCACCATGGGATGCCCCTGGTGGCCTCTTCTTACCAGCTGTTCCTGGCACTAACGTCTTGAACCGCACGATATTGCACACAATTCAAGATGACAGCACCTGGGAAGGCTGGGCAATGATGCCACTGCAGCAGAGTACTATGATCACAGGGTGCCATGACTGCAATACATTTGGGAACTGCTAAGTTTGGGAACCTAAAGGCATTCCTAAACTTCAGTTTGTGACCCTTAGCCCTTAATTGGGATTAGTGCACCTGTGGTTGTATAAGCCACTTCGCGGGGGGGGGGGGGGAGAAGAAAACTTGAATCAGACCTTCCAGCACTCAGTCTCTGGCACCTTATTTTCTGTACTAGTAGAACACCTTACAGAAGCAGGGACTATCTGTCCTGAGCCTTCCTGCTCCACAAAACTCCTTTGAAAATGTCACGAAGAGAAACTACAGCCAGTCAGCTTAAGAGGAACTACGCGAGCAGGGAAGCCAGTAAAGGCTTTGCTGACCCTTTATGTAGAACTTTAGTAGAGCTGACTTAGGGCTCAATCCAGACACATGCGCGTTGGCTCACTGCTGGCACGCACTCGAGCTTCAGTCCTGTCTTGCCTGGCCTTCCCAATGCTATCTGTTCCCCTCTGTCTTTCTGATCTATAGTACCTTTTACTGCTTCTGCCCTTTTTTCCCTTATTTACCCACATGCCTCAATTTGTCGCCCCAGCTTGGCCAAGAAAACCTGCAGCAGGGCATAAACAATCTAAAACACCTCCCACGGGCTACACGGGCATCACATCCTTGTTCCAGTTCCCCTTGGTCATCACCTGAGAGAGCTTATCAGCACCAACCCTTAGGGGTTGAGGCAACTAGACAAGCAGATACCCCAGAGGCCACGCCCACTGTTATCCTCTGCCCAATCCAGCCTGGGGACTTGCCAGCCAGCCTCAGCGACCTGGACAAGTATCGTCTGAGCAGTCTTGGTTCATCTCCCGACCTTGCTGACCTTGGAATGTATGCCAGATTCCATACTGCCCTGGCTATCCTGCCTGCATGTCACCTTCCCAAGTGACCAAAGGCAAATAATGCTAAACATATAATCCAATACCCTACCACACCGGTATGGGGTATAAGAAGAAATCACCAGCCAAGGCCAATCAGGCTGGTGACAAAAGAATTCCTACCTGGCCCTCTAACGGAGGGACCAACTAATCTCAGACCCTTCATGGAAGGGTGCGCGGGGCTCAAAAATTCCAGCAGACTGATTCCAGAAGGCATGCAGCCTTCAGGACATCAACCTGTCCAGCCCCTACTTGTGCAGCGGCCAGTGAGGTGCCCCCATTTTAGCCTGGCTTTCCTGGAGTGTTGGGCAAAGGGTGGGGTGAAGCTGTTGTGGTTTCACCCTCAATCTCTGTACCTTGCCCCAAAAACACAATCCTCTCCCCCCGGAAATATTAAATAAACCTTTGGAATTCCATCAATTTAATAGATGAAAGTTTTTGTTCAAATCCTTAGTTGGAGGATGAAATGATGAGTATGTTAGTGTCACTGAAAATAGCTCTTCTTATTTAGTGTTGAGAAGGTCTGTAGTTTCCCTAAAATGTGGGGAAAATTTTTGATATGCTTTCCAGAAATAAATGCATAAAACATTCACTGGTTGGCAACCTTCAGTCTCGAAAGACTATGGTCTAAGCCTACAGCACCGGGTATTTCCAGGAGGTCTCCCATCCTAGTACGAACCAGGCCTGACCCTGCTTAGCTTCCGAGATCAGACGAGATCAGGCACGTGCAGGGTGTCCACACAATATTACCAGCAATAGTATAATATGTCTGAGCATAGATTAGCCAAAGTAAAGAGGTCTATTGCCATCATTTTACTAAAAAAAATTCTTTTATTAATTTGTAGCTTCAATACTTGTACTAAACCTTTTTTTAAAAACATAGTACCTCTCTGGGTACACATTGCGTGAAGTATCAGAGGCTGTGGATCCATTTGGATCAGTCCACTGGCCTGTCCTAACAATGTGAGGAGGGGAGTTTGAGCGTAAATGCCTTCTCTCAGCCTGCCATCCTACTGCCTCCTAATCCTATGGAGGATGATGTCATTTATCTGAACTGCTACTCAACACACCTATTAAACACTATTTGAAAGTAAGTGAACTACCCCACAACACAATTAGATACCTATGTTCCTTCTTCATGCTATTAGGATGGGCCATTCAGAGTGTTGTCTCAGCCAGCCGATTATCAACAAATGTTGTTGCAAAAATATCTCAACTGTATTGATATTTCCAAATTCCAAATGTCTTTTCATGAGTACAATTATTTTCAGTTAGCGTGTTCTTTATTGGTCTGTTAGGCAAATTGTCAATGCCAGTGTCAGAGTTTTCACTGTATTTACGTCTCAGACTGTGGAATCTCTTAAAGAATAATATTGACAGGATAGTGACAGTGGGCCCAATCATGTGCAGTGCGCACTGTAAGGCATGTTTGCAACTTTCAGCGCCAGTGGCGCACTGGTGCTAACCCAGCACTGGTTGGAGCTGGGCTAGCGCCAGTGAAACACTGGACCTCTGCTCCTGGTGGTCCTGCAGACTGCTGTGCAGTGAAGAGGTAGGTCGGGGCATGGGGAGAGGTAGGGAGGAGGTGTGCTGGGGGGAGGGAGTGGGCAGGAAGGAGGCGGGACTGGTGGAGTTTTGCTTCACTGGACATGGAGGCTCTTAATTATACACTGACTCTTGGGTTGCCGTAGAATCAAGTAGCCCCGTTGCAGGGCTACTCACTTTACCCAGGGAAGGGGATAAAAGTCCTCTTCTCCTGAGGAGGTGGCAGTGGCTGCCTGGGGCAGAAAAAGTACACTAATGTTAAATAGTGGTATTGGTTATATAGTATTTCTCGTGTGCCACCTGAAAACAATAGTTAGCCAATTGCCTGTGAACTTACAAAATAATGGCTAAATTTTCAATTTTCCTTCTGCTTCATTTAGCTCTGTAGAATTGCCACCTTCATTTTTGTTGTAATTTTGCTCCACCCAGCTTTCCTCAGAGAATTTCCACAACACTGGGTTTCTTCAAACCAGACAGTAGCTATTAACTCTGTCCCTCGCTTGAGTAGCTCCCTGGCCCACATTTACTTTAACAGACAGCCCCGTCTTCAAGGGTCAGTTTGAGAGGGTCTCAGTGTATGTCATCTCCACTGATCTCCTCAATGCAAGCTTTATAAATGGCACAATATCCTGCTGAGTTGGAGGGGTAGAAAAAGCATGATAAAGAACAGCAAAAGACTAGACAGGCTATAAATCTAAATAAATGAATACAATTAAATCTTGCTGTAGGAGTTTTTTGTTTGCAAAAGTCATGGAAAGAGGAAGGTTAATCAAAGTATAGTGTTATTAGGCTATATGTTCAGAGCAGAGAAACACAAGTATGTAAAAGACACTGGAGCAAAATCCTTTAATGGCTGTTGCCCTCCCTTTTATCCCTTCTACTAATTCATGCCTTTGGGTTCCCAGTGGAAAACCGTCTGCACCAAGAGAGTATAGTGTTCTGTAGGGCACTCTGAAAGCAAAACGGAGTTTCTACATTCATTTCTAGCTATTAGAAGAATGGTAGGCCATAGGAAGAAGTTAGAATATTTGTGTGCTGCTGAGGAAAAAAGTGGCCCTTGGCCCTATAGCTAAGGCAGGAACACACAGGATCTTCAAGAAGGCTCTGGTG
The DNA here is from genome assembly GCF_035046505.1 of Tiliqua scincoides. NCBI lineage: Eukaryota > Metazoa > Chordata > Lepidosauria > Squamata > Scincidae > Tiliqua > Tiliqua scincoides. The sequence continues at coordinate 26,324,248 of NC_089826.1, forward strand.
TGCAGGGAGCTAGAAATCTATGCTTGCTTAATGAGATTGTTTGCAAAGGGTCAGTGACAGCAATGGTACGAAAGCAATTCCTCTTTTTTTTTTACAAGATAGCGCAGTGAAAATTGCTAATACAGGTGAGGCACATCTAGCCCAAAGTATTCTGTGACTTGCCTACTGACTTAAAGAATATAGTTAGTTATGATACCTGTTGGGGTTGAATGTAGAACCTTTAAATATTTATAAATATAGGTATAATTTAATTCCCATGATATATTTTAATTTGTTTTCCAAATTAAAATGATTATGTTGGAGACACTACAAGATGTCTTTTTCTTTTACATGGCAGATTATCTCAGCTGTAAATTCTAGTATCCCATCTTGGTCCAGAGGGGATTGCTTGCATGAATGACAAAAATGTAGCTCCAGAGAGTGTCTGCCTTATGCTTCTAAGAGGAGAATCATGCTTAAATGAAAATCAAACAGTGATGGACTATTAAGGATTATTACTTTGGGCTTCAGATCTTTCATCTAATTATTGCAAAGTACTCTGCAATTAATGAAGCTCTCCGCACCCAAAAATATTTTTATTTTAAAGCAGAAGCAATTGTGACATACTTAAACGGATGATTGAACCATATGTGGTTGTTTGATTGACTGTATATTAAGTAGCATCCTGCTTAGAATGTGTCATTCTTTGGGGAATATCCCATGTCTTGTCTCAGTGAAAGATCATTTGATCATTTAAATCATGTACCTGGAGGAAGCAGGGGTCAAAACAGAGTTGCAGGAGGTAACAGATTGGCAAAGTGGTCACACTGCTTGCCCCTTGTTTGTACACTGCAGAGTGTGCTGCCTTGAGCTGCAGAATGTATGTGAAATTAAAGATTTTAATCACTGAACCACAACCTATTGTGTATATGAAACAACTGAGGAAAACTCTTGTGATCCCTGAAGGCTGCAGAAAGACTAATAAGGTCCCCATCTCTTCAAAAAAAAGAGGACAAAAAACCAGAATGATAATCCCTGAACAAAAAAAGAGAGAGAATCCCATTAGTTTAACTTCTATACCTGGAAAGAAACTAGAACAAATAATCAAGCATTTGGGGTGGTGGTGGACAGGTCGATGAAAGTGTCGATCCAATGTGCGGCGGCAGTGAAGAAGGCCAATTCTATGCTTGGGATCATTAGGAAGGGTATTGAGAACAAAACGGCTAGTATTATAATGCCGTTGTACAAATCTATGGTAAGGCCACACCTGGAGTATTGTGTCCAGTTCTGGTCGCCGCATCTCAAAAAAGACATAGTGGAAATGGAAAAGGTGCAAAAGAGAGCGACTAAGATGATTACGGGGCTGGGGCACCTTCCTTATGAGGAAAGGCTACGGCGTTTGGGCCTCTTCAGCCTAGAAAAGAGACGCTTGGGGGGACATGATTGAGACATACAAAATTATGCAGGGGATGGACAGAGTGGATAGGGAGATGCTCTTTACACTCTCACATAATACCAGAACCAGGGGACATCCACTAAAATTGAGTGTTGGGCGGGTTAGGACAGACAAAAGAAAATATTTCTTTACTCAGCGTGTGGTCAGTCTGTGGAACTCCTTGCCACAGGATGTCATGCTGGCGTCTAGCCTAGACGCCTTTAAAAGGGGATTGGATGAGTTTCTGGAGGAAAAATCCATTATGGGGTACAAGCCATGATGTGTATGCGCAACCTCCTGATTTTAGGAATGGGTTAAGTCAGAATGCCAGATGTAGGGGAGGGCACCAGGATGAGGTCTCTTGTTATCTGGTGTGCTCCCTGGGGCATTTGGTGGGCCGCTGTGAGATACAGGAAGCTGGACTAGATGGGCCTATGGCCTGATCCAGTGGGGCTGTTCTTATGTTCTTATGTAAGCAACTATTTTTGTAAGGAAGAGGAAAAATGAAATGTAACAGGATCTGGCAATTGTCATTTCTCATCTCTTTATAGGGCTGCCCTGAAGACTTCTCAGATACTACAAAATGTGGCTGTCAGGATTCTTTCTGGAACAAATTACTTACATGTATGCCAAAGAAGTTCCAATGGCTTTCCAAATAAATTCTAGGCATAATTCATGATGCTCATTTTGACCTTAATAATCTAAAAGCCTTGAGATCTGAATGCTTTTAGGCTTAGGGAATGCCAACTCCTGTATGAATTACTCCATTTTTTCAGACCACCTGAAGAATCCTTGCAGCAATACAACAACAGCAACAACAACAACAACAGTATTTATATACCGATTTTCAACAAAAAGTTCACAAAGCGGTTTACAGAGAAAATCAAATATCTAATGGCTCCCTGTCCCAAAAGGGCTCACAATCTAAAAAGATGCAACACCAGCAGACAGCCACTAGAAAAGACACTGCTGGGGTGAGGTGGGCCAGTTACTTTCCCCCTGCTAAATAAAAGAGGAGCACCCACTTGAAAAAGTGCCTCTTAACCAGTTAGCAGGGGTTATAATACCATTTTCATCTGTAGCTGCCAGATTGAAGAGGATGCATAGTGGGACCTGTTCTGTGCTGGTGTCACTCATCCCTTCTGTCAGATGTGTTTGTTCTTGTCAGGCATTTGACTGGGAAGTTTCAATTGGCTGGGGCTATTTGTTTTGTGTTCTGCTCCGACAGATGAATGTGATTGTTTATCTTTATTGCATATATATTATAATGTATATTGTAATGTATATATTGTAATTTAGTAGTGATATTGTGAGTCACCTTCTGCTTCTTTTTGGAAAAAATTGGTGGGGTATTTGTTTATGTATAAGTGTGTGTGTGTGTGTGTGTGTGTGTGTGTGTGTGTGTGAGAGAGAGAGAGAGAGAGGAGAGAGAGAGAGAGAGAGCCATGGGGATCCTTAAAGGTCAATGGGTTTGTGCTGGTGACTGATAATGAGTTGTCATGAAGAAAGAGGTTTGCTCTGCTATTTAGTTATTGAAGTGTAAAAGAGGACACTGCAGGTATCAAATATGCAGACAATTTAATTCATCTCAGTTCTGTGATTCTTCTCCCTCTGAGCCCAAAACAAGGCTGACTGATTAATCAAGAAGTTGCGAAGACCTGTAGTAGAGAAGGAGCAGAGCAAAATCGCAGAATCTCTCACTAGGCTGGATGGTATGGCTTAGGTGGTGCTGAATGTATATTTCTACTTTGTGGAAAGTAGGGTGGTGGCAGAGGAGAATTTTTAGCATCTGGGCTCCAGTTTTTTGACACTGAAGGGAGAATAATGCAGGGTGGACACATAAAAGTGTGTGCAGAAGACTATAGTTCTGCCTGTTGTTTTTTTCTTTTCCTTTCCCCTCCTCTTTGTTCCTCTTTTGTCTGTGAACTTCACATTCCCTTCATGAAGAAGACAACATGGGCTGGCCTTTTCAGTATTTTTAAACAATTTTTGTGAGTGGCTCAAAACATATCGAAATTGTGATTTGCTGTCCTGGAAACCATGCATTGAACCAGCACATATGAAACCACAATCTGGATCCGTGGCTGTAGTTCTGACAAGACACATTGATTAGACACATATCCACTGAGAAACGGCAGTGGGTGTTGGCTTCAACACATAAATAATGGATGTGAGAATCTGCCCATATTTGTTTTAGTGTAAATGTGGGTTAGTCTTATGATACTAATTTCATACAGTACTTGGAATTTGTCTTCAGTGAATAGTTATGAAGCATGGTGACTATATGTGTGAGTAGCATGGCCTCAGTTTAAAACACAGTTGTATCTGACCTATGTGCATGGTGAGGCTGGATCAATGGATCAGTGTCTGATGTACCACAAAAGATAATATAGTGACATACATACTATCAGCACAATCAAATTTTGAACATTGCTTCATTTGTAACACTAGTGATAGCTGAAGCATAAATAGCAAGAGTAATCAGGTAGAGGTATAATAATATTTCATAAGAAAGGATGTTAATGATTATGTACAGTGAACCTTACTTGGGTGAACTTGGGTGCACCGGAGCTCATTAGCATTTACTTGGGACCTTAGGGTTTATTGGGCTTGGGACATACCTAATCTAGTACCTAATGGTCCGTTAGTAACAGATCATGTAGTGTACATCTTATATTGTTTAAATCTTCTACTCATGTTTTCTTTTACTCAGTCTTCCGCAGTCCCTTCTGCCTATTCCAGTGTTTCTCAAATTGAGGGCCAAGACAAACTAGGTGGATCATGAGCTAATTTCTAGTGGGTCCCCATTCATTTCAATATGTATTTTATTTTTAATATATTAGACTTGATTCTACCATGGTGTGTGACTGTATGTGGGGAAATGTTACAGATCTGTACTTTTAACAGGGTTATATGTATATGCTTGCAGTGATAAGTCAATAGGGCTTACTTCTGGGCAACTGTGGATAGGATTGCAGCCTTTGGGATGTTTAGGAATTCTTTTAAACAGACGAGCAACTACTTGGGAGGGTTAGGAGAGTTCTTTATTTTAAATAAATTTTCAAATGCATACTTATTGTAGACTTTTAATTTACTTAATAGATTCAATTTTATTGTATGGGGTGTTAAAAGATTTCCTGCTTGACAATATCACTTCTGGCCATGACATCACTTCTGGGCTAAACTGATTGTCATTCTAAAATGTGGGTCCCAGTGCTAAAGAGTTTGAGAACCACTGGCTATGTAGTTACCTCTGCATGGTTATATGTTGTAATACTAGACTTTTTTAAAATGTGTGTATGTTGATTGGTGGAAATTAATTCCTGCTGTTCCAGTTACTATGGAGTATTAACAAGTGGGTCATTAAAACCAGTGAAGAGATGTCCCCATTATGACATCTCTTATGAAAGCTTATACATTATAACATATAAAAATTAGATTGATGTTGGATTAAAAACAGAAGTATTGGAGTGATAACAGCAGTCTTCAATACAGTTGTGATTCATATTAATTAACTATGAAACATCCAAGAAAGATGCTTTATGAGTTGGCATTTCCATTAAGTTTTAATCAGTTTACTCCACTTAATGACACTGTGGTGGCTGCCGTCTCCCCGAGCTGAGCAAGAATACAAGCAAAGATAAAAACACATTCTGTTCCTACTCTAAATGTCACTGCTTCATCAGAGACATAATGCTCCACTAAGAGAACACAGACCTCCTATTCAGCATCATGAATGCAAGAGCATCAGGATACTTGATGGGAAATGTAATGTTCACCCCTTCAATATAGGGTTGGATTGCATTTGGAACTGCTGTAGGAAATTTCAGTGAAGTGCTGGAATTGTAGAAGGAAAAGTTTCCCATGCAAAAAAAGGTCAACATTATTGTGAGTTTGCTGGCTATATCCAGCATTGGACAGGTTCCTTCCTTAGAAGGAAGAAGTTGTGTGCTTTGAGTTGTTGGCAAATGGCGGTCTCAGTGACTTGGAGAAATTGCTTCTTGCCAGGGCCTCTCTGCTTGCAGAGAGATGGAAGTAACAATTGGCACTAAATCCAAAACCTGTATAAGACATTCTTTGATATACTAGTTATTGCCTTCATCTCTCTGGCAAAAACATCCATGCAATAACAAAAGAATTCAGTATAAAGCTGATAAGGCAGTGTGACCTAGAACAGGGGTCTCCAAACCCTGGCCCGGGGGCCAGATGCAGCCCGTGGCAAGCCTCTATTCGGCCCGCGGCCAAACTCTTGTCCCCTGAAAACCTCTGGCCCACTTGGCCAAACATGACTGGAACTGTGCTCTGCTTGTGTCTAGAGGGTGTTCTAAGGGCCACAGAGTTTGAAGGAATGAGCCCATTCATTCATTTATTCACTCATCTAATTTAATTCACTCATTTAATTTATTTATGTAAATTTTATATTTAATTTTTTTTCCCAGCCCCCAACACCATGCCAGATATTTGATGCAGCCCTCTGGCCAAAAAGTTTGGAGACCCCTGACCTAGAACAAGCAGCGTTGTCAGTCATCAGGCATACTATTTATAAATGAATGATATACATAGATTGCTATGTTGTACATCCCTGGTTGTTTTTGAAGCAGAGCTGTAACTCACTGCATCAGTGCCATCAGTCCTGGTCTCATTTCAGAAGTGCTTCCATCTGTCAGCATCTGGAGTTCCACAGTATGGGTGTAACCTAAAGTAGAATTCACCTGCCAACTCAGTTAACTTTATTGTCAGTGTAATCTACAGCCCAGTCCTATCCTCTGCCATGCCATAGCATGCCACCACGCCAATGGCTATGCTGCATGTAATGGGGGAGAGGTGTGACCAGAAGACAAACCAGAGGTAAATGGCAAACTGTTTTATTTACTGCTCTGTAGGCCTTCTGGCCACCTCAGAGCCTTGCCATCTAGGGATATGGCACAAGTCCAAGGAGGTCCAGGGGACTTTCCAGGGTGGGGTTACAGTGATAGGATCTGGTGTGCACGGCCGCTGCTAGATCCACCCCCTTCCTCCCTCAACATGTCCCCTGGTTTTTCTCTGGAATGACCTGATCCTCCCTCTCCCTGCCCAGAGCCAACCCCGGCACCAACTTACCACCACAGGAATTTGCTGGGTACTCTGATGGTATGCACAGGGGGTTTGCAGCCACTCACATGGGTGACCTCATTCTGCACGCTGTTGCTGCAGCAACCATGCCAGGTTCACATGAGGTCTGTCTGTGGAAGGCCCAGATAGAATTGGCTGCTAATCAAAAACCCTGTTAGTTTTCTCAGAATTAAAATGCAGTGTTTAATATAGAAAAAGTAAATTCTTCCATTTTATAATGAGGGAAATGTAATATTATTGCCCCATTTTCAAAATATACGTTTGTCCTTGTAGATTTATCTTCATGAATGCATATACTATATTATTTCCTACAGCATTTGTGTTAGTTATGCATTGCTGCATAGCTTGTATACTGAGTTCACAAAGGCATTGAAAGGTTATCTGCCTTAACCAATTCTAATTACTGGCAAAGGCAATTCCAAATTCTGGGTTATTGTTGCCATGGAAATTTGGCCTCTGGGCCCTGCTCTTTGCTTAACCCTTTTGTGTGCTGATAAGTTGTAAGAAGGACTGCTAATAATGACCTTCATGTATGAACAATAGTAAATGTGATGTAATTCGCAAATAAATAATGTATCTACTAATGTTACCAAAAACACAAATACCTTCATGGCAACATACAGGTATCTGTAACAATTTTTAAAGTGAAAATCAATAGTAGTTTAATACATTGATTAGGACCAACTGATATATAACAAAATTGTGAACAAGTTTCAAGTTCTCTAGAAATCTTCTATAGATTGGATGTTAAGGAAAACAAAAATGGGAGAGGGGAGAGAGAGAAGGTTTGATATGATTGAAAAACTCTACAGTTTGTAGTCTTAAAATGTAGCGCAGGAGATGTTATGCAGATTTGATTAATCTCTCATAGGTATCAGATGGATTTCAGATTGAACCAAGAGCTACTGGGACAAAGAAACAAAAATCTTCCCCTCGGGGGTGTGTGTGTGTGTGTGTGTGTGTATGGAAGCTAAAAACTTCCTTGGCCATCAGAATGCCTTTTAAAGGCATATAAATATCACTTCCAGTTTCCATGAGAAACCACGTTGTAGTTGTTTTTTGCCTGAAACGGGCATTCTGAGTCCCATGGCCTCTGCTGGCATCTGAACAACCTGCCAAAGGTTTGGGGCACAGCTCTGGTTACCTTTGGAGGGTCCAAGTGGGCTCTTGCCCATGGGTTTATGAACTCACAGATTATGAAATCCGCAGGTACTGAATCAACGGATAACAAGGGCTTCCTATATATTCACTTGAGGTGGTGCATTAGGTAGAGTCAATAGAAGCCAAATTAGATAGTATTACCTAGGGTTTGTCATCGCCTAGCCAGTAACAGTTGTCCCATCTTCAACGGGTAGAAGATAATCTTCATCTAGTTTTACACACAAACATAATGGGTAGCCCTGTAATTTTCTTATAACCTTTTTTAGACTTATGACTACATTCAGAGTTCTTAATCCTTCAGTGTCCTGTACAGTGCCCAGCAACTTTGGATACTTGTTAAACAATGAATATTGGAAAAATGGAGTTGGAGTTCTGCTCATCCAGAGTAGGAATTGTTTGCTGGTTCCTGCAGCTTCTTGTGCCCCTTGAAAAGTTGCTCCTATAGTCAGGTGACCCCCCAGAATGGCATGAAAAATAGCAAGGTGAAAATTAGCTGTACCTTTTCCTGCCACAAGATACTCTTTGGATTACAACCATTTATTTGTATACTTGCTTGCTAACATTAATCACATTAGCAGCATAGTTCTATGCATGTCTTCTCAGAAGTGAGTTCCCATAGTGTTCAACTCCCAGGAAAGCCTAATCCTATTCAGGGTTTATGATAGTTTATCTTGCAATCCGCTACCATAAGTCCTGGTACATGATTGTAAAAAGGTGTGCCATAGTCGTGTACTTCAGAATCACCAATGCAAATGGCTGGAGGCTCTACTTATGTGACAGTGGAATTCAAAAGCCCCACCAAAGTAGATAAGGTGGCAATGGGGGGTAGGCCAGGGGTGGACCAGCAGTGGGGAGGAGGAAGAGCCTTGGTAGCAGCAGCACACACCAAAATCCTTTCCCCCTTTTTCTAGCCTGATGCAACCTCTGTGTCTCCTTGGACTTATACAAGCCAAATAGCTGGTGTAGGTCCTAGAAGATCCATTGGCAGCCAGGTGGCCTACAGAAAGTCAAAAATATTTTACCTCTCCTGACCATCTGATCATCACCCCAAAATAGGATGCAGTGCATGCTCCAGCAGCATAGTTGCATTATGTAAGCTGATAAGGCAGTGGTTCCCAAATTGTGGGTTGGGACCCACTGGTGGGTCTTGACCTGATTTTTGGTGGGTTGCCAAAGGGTGATGGAAAGATCAGATACTAATTGCCTCAAGTCCTGAGGCTATTCAAAAATCAGATACTGTATCTGGTAATTACCCTGCAAAGAACTCGGTCCTGTAGGTGTGCATAAATGAGGGTCTTTTTTTCTAGTTATTATTGCTTATACATACATGAATATTATTTCTTTTAAATCTCTTTTTTAAAAGTCTGGTAAACCTAGGAGAATCCCAATAGAGTATTGCTTTCAAAAGTGGGTCCTGGTGCTAAAAAATTTGGGAACCACTGTGATGGGGGATAGGATTGGGACATTCATCTCTGACTACTGAAGATATGAAAAAGGAGAATGTCAGTAGTTGTTTCTGTATGTGCTGATCAACAATAATACTACTTCAATTTTGTAACTGTATTGTTTATTTAAACATGACACTTGAACTAAGAGAATCAGGGATGAGTGTCCTCATAGAATTACCTCCATTTATGTTTGAACAATAAAGAAGTAATTAAGAGTTAACTGCCTCATTTAAATGTTCATCTGAACAAGGCCTGCGGCACAATTAACTATGAAAGTGTTAAGGGCAGAATTATTGCATTTTGTGCGCATTCTGAAGGTGAAGATGGTGAATAATTTATGGTGAGCACCATTAAGTCAAGTTCTTCTGGGAAGGCTTGTTTCTTCTCATTGATTTCTTTAGGAGAATTGGTTACTTCACTTTCAGCAGCTCTAGCTGTTGTGGAAAGTTTATTTACTATTTCATTTTATAGCAATGTCATGAATGCAGTACCTAATTTTTTTATATTTCAGAGTTCCCGAAATAGTTTATTTCTTTGATGGTGAACTGAAACAGCCCTGCATGTACATAGAATTAAAAGTTGCATGTTTGTTTGAACAGCTATGGATCCATGGGGAAAGTGGCGTAGCTAAGGTGGGTGCAGGGGTGGCAACTGTATGGACAGCAAGCTTTGAGCAACAAGCTAAAGCTTTAGGCAACAAGCTGGGCAACAAGCTTCCATAATTATGTTTCCCCAGTTTCTCCAATCTCATCATTTATTTGGGAAAATTATATTAAATCAACCTTTTAGGATGATTGTAAAGTCACTTCTTCTGTACCACTGGCTTCATTTTCTGAAGTACATAATTGGCCTCCTGTATCTGAGTCTGAAGTAAAGCAACTTCTTCTTTTGATACCTGGGAAGGCTGTGGGCCCGGACGTCCTTCCCCTTGATATATTCAAGGTTGACCCAGATTGGTGGGCATTGGTGGGATTTATGTAAATTTTCATACACATGTTGCATAATATTTAATCTTCAATCTTTTAAATCTGAGATTTAAAATTTAACCTATTTTAAAACTCAAAACTTTGGATTATTGACTGATTATGGTGGTGGGGTGGGATGCAATGATGTCACAATAATTTATTTTCTGAACCACACATGATGGGAAGAAGGTGAATGTAATATATGATTGCCACATTCAGTAGCAACCCTGTGATCAGCATCACATCTCATTCCTATCTCAAAGTCCACGTCACAGTTTATGGGAATATACGAGGTAGGTATACTGCATGCACCTGGACACACCCCTTAGGCTGCAGTCCTACATACACTTTCCTGGGATTAAGCCCTATTTAACGCAATCAGACATCTGAGTAAACCAACCTGGGATTGTGCTGTTAATGTGAGAGTGATATTTGCATTTTCTTGACATGTACTAATAAAAGTAAGCTATGGCTCCAGCAGAGAATACCAGAGGTACACGTGTTATATAGACATGCTAGCATGAGACCCATGCATCACTGTAGTCAAGACAAAATGCCTCCTGTGAGCTAAGCAAGACTGCGTCGCACAGCTGTTGACTCAGTGCCCTCCCTAACTCTCCTCTCACTGGGATAAGCAGAGCAAGGGCTGCAATAGAACAAGTTCTCATCACAAAAGGCTTGTCAAAATCTTGGGGTAGCAGAACTTTGAAGAATTGAGCCAGAAATACACTTCATTTTACTGTTCAGAGTAAACACTAAAATGACTGTTATTTTTCTGTTGTTTTAATGTTACTACCCCTTGCCATACAGACTTTAAAAGAATTAAGTTAAAGGGCCAGCCTGGCTTAGTTGCCATGTAGGCTACAGGCCTCTCTCAGGCAGTAGCACAGGGGGAAAAGGCCAGTCAGGCTTAAGTGATAGGAAGGGTTCTATAATTCACCCCCAAATTTAATTTGCCCCTTTAGAAGTTCATTAGGGCAAAATCCTGAATTATGTTTTAAAGCATTTGTATGGGTAAGCTTTTAAGCAAAAACGAAGTCGATGCCTCATCGGGCTTAAGAGATATTGAAGAATCTGTGAAAATACATTTTACCCCTTTTCACCCTCTTAGGGTTCGAGTTTCTAAAAATCTCTTCTTAGTGGGTCCTTACATCATGGAAGGAATACACTCTCCGAAATTCATGTTTCTTGGTCCAGGGGTTTGGGCTTGGGCATTGATGCGTCAGTCAGGATATATATCTCCATATCCAATAATACCTGCAATATATGAAGTCAGGATATTTGTGTTTTTATATATATATATATATACTAATACTGCAACCTCTTTTTGAATTAGCCAAAACGAAGATCAGAAAGAAAGACCTTGAGATGTTCCCAGATGGTAATCAGACTCTGGCAAGCTATTAAAGATGAGAAAAATGTTGTAAGATCAAAAAAGTTCTGCAGATAGTGAACAGTGTAGTAGTGTTGGTGCAATAGTGCTATATTTTATAAACTGATTTATCAGATTATAATCCTAAACATATTTATTTATAAGGGATATCACATTGAAATAAATTTAATTTACCTTTAAGAAAATATCAGTAACTTTTGAGACAATTGATGTCTTGAATTACTTGTTCCAGATTCTTGTGTTTAAGGGTGTGGTGTGGTTGTTTTTTTCCATGCTTTCTAAATAATGAACACTTTTTTCATTTAAGGTGCCTTTGTTAACTGTGGGAAAATATCTTTAATTATATAGATGGTGATTAGGGTTCACGCAGTTACATATCCCATAAAGCAAAAAATAAGAATAAAAGGCCTTAGGTGGGTTTTGGCAGAAAGGCACATCATCATTTTAAATGATGCACATTTGAATCCAAATCATGCTGCACTTAACTTTAAATCTTTATCAGAGGTTTTGATACTGAACGTATTCTGATTGCAGTGTGATAACGTAGATCTGGTGTTTCAAGGACATTAGACAACACATTAACGGTTTGGAGCTTTTAAAACAGGCTCATTTATTATAACAGGCTCTTCTTCAAACAGCCAACACAGAAATCTTTCCTAAGTGCAGAGCCGCTATTAAGATATCCATCTAGTTTTTTCCTCTCCATATATTTTATTGAACATAATTTAAAAATCGGCATCTTCTTGATATACAAGAAATGAAAATGATTTGAAGGCATTCCATTTTACCTGCTTGCAATAAGACCCAAGAGATCATCATACTAAGCTATGATACTGTACAGCTGACAGCATTCCAAGACAGCCAGCTTTTCTTTGCTGTTGCTCCTTCTCTGCAACTTGGAGCTGGCAGGGAGTGCATCTTCCAATGAAGAAGCTTTGAGTGGAGGACAAGAGCACTTTCTTGCCACCCCCCCCCCCCCATTTTCACTCTACCAGCTGCCCCTGCCATAAGCAGATTTCAGATTTCCTGCTGTTCTGGAAGACTCAGAATTTAAGAGTCGGGTCAAAGCAAACTCAGTAGCAAAACATCAAATGCTACTTAATCCCAGCTATTAAGTCTAAATGAAAAAGCCTTGGTACCCAATCCTATCCAACTTTCTAGCACTGATGCAGCTGTTTCCTTACCTTGAGGATGCCTCTGTGACTGCCCACCACAGGATGCAGCACATGCCACATTGGCACAGCTGCATCAGTGCTGGAAAGTTGAATAGGATTGAACCCTTAGTGATGCTTCCAGAAAATGTTTGGGCTTAGACTGTTTGAGGAGGGGAAAAAGGATGACAAGAACACTCACTTATTTATGTGTTTTCCATGACCTCTATGGGGTAGGAAGACAGGTTGCATAATTGCCTAGTCCAGTGTTTCTCAAACTGTGGGTCGGGAACTACTAGGTGGATCGCGAGCCAGTTTCAGGTGGGTCCCCATTCATTTCAATATTTTATTTTTAGTATATTAGACTAGATGGTCTAATATACTAGACCATATTAGACCATTATATGCATTTGTATATAATGCATTTGGGGAAATGTGACAGATCTGTACTTTTAACAGGCTATTTTGTATATGCTTTTACATATACATTTGTATATGTATTTGGGGAAATGCATTTGGGGAAAATGCATTTGGGGAAATGTGACAGATCTGTACTTTTAACAGGCTATTTTGTATATGCTTTTAACAATGATAGTAAATGGTACTTACTCCTGGGTAAGTGTGGGTAGGATTGCAGCCTAGGATTGTTAAATTTTCCTGGTTGATGATGTCATTTCCATGACATCACTTCCAGGGGGTCCTGACAGATTCACAGTCTAAAAAGTGGGTCCTGGTGCTAAAAGTGTGAGAACCACTGGTCTAGTCAAAGACATGCTTAGTTTATCTATAAGACTGCAGTACGTTTTGAATCATAGTGGGGAGTGATGAAAACTATCCCATCAAAAGGACTATTATTTATATATGTTAGATATCATTTTGTTGGTCACTATTCCACTGATTCACATCTATCTTTGATTCTTTTAAAGAGATGAGCCTAAATTGGGCAGAGAACTACAGGAGTATTTTGTTCCATTTCTATTATGGGCTTCCAATGCTGCTATCAATCACATGTCCCCTTCTGCAAGTGCAGTGCTTCCTGAGAGTGCTCAGAGCAGCAGGCGGTGGCAGTCTGGACTTTGACAGCCATCCCCGTCAGGAATAATGAGCAATGTCTCAGCCAGCTGACAATAGCATCCCATTTACCTTTTGTTTTCTCTGTGACTGAGCTTCCCCTTTCCTATTGTGTGACACAAGCCTAGGATGCAAACCTATAAGATTTTTCAGTCTTTTAGGATGGCTGATTCCTACATATGTTCATATTTGTTCTAAAGACACTGATATGCTCAGTTTTCTAAGGACATTAAATGTGCAATTAGATATATATGTGTATAATGCATGGGGTGGAAGGTTTCATTCTAATCCTGGAATAATAAATGTTAGCTTCTGTGTTCTTTTCATGCTAGCTTTTTTTTTTTAGATGGCATGAAGAAAGGAATAGTGGTATAGCATTAGGAGTAATAAGCCATGCCATTTGTATTATTAAGGCGTCTGTTGTGACCCTTGACAAGACTGCATTATGGTTTTCATGTGAAGCAGGAGTTATATCATGCTTCTGATTATACTAATAATGTTGATATTTCTGAAAGGCATAGCAACATGAGAATTATTGTTACTCAATACCTCTCAGCCTGCAGATAAAGGACTGGTGCAGAGAGCTTCTTAACAGATATATATCCCAGCGACTTCTCTGGCTGTGGCGCTCAGACCCCCTTGCTGTTGGAATTGTTTCATCTTATTTGCCTGGAAAATACAGAAGAATGTTAAAATGGTTTTAATTATAGGCAAAACACTAACTGCAGTGCCAGCCATGTATACATTGCTCCATTGTGCTTTTAAAGAAATAGTGACTCTTTAATAAGATTAACTATTGCTTTAAGAGTGTAGAAGGAATTTCTTTAACTTTTTTTTTAAAGTGTAGAAATTCACTATTTCTTTAAAAGTGCAGAAGGGAATGACAGCAGAATTTGCAATTTAAAAATTAAAATCACATATAAATGAACGCATAAACTTTTGTCTCCAGTCTCTTTTCCATACAAGAAAGGGCAAGATTCCTCCTTTCAAAGTAGCTGTAATTTCCTCAGTGAGGTGAATTGTTAGAAAAGGCAAGTGCCAACTAGAGGAGGTTTGTGGTCTGCTGAGGCCCCACAAGGCAGAGGGACAACATAGAAGGCTTAGTTTTGTGGCCAGATGCTATCCACTTCATATGTATATTTTTTCATTACATATGTATCATGGTTTGTCATCTGCACTCACCACTTCATCAACTCTAGGAATGTAGGGAAAGAGGCAGCCCTGGAAATCTCAACAGCCCCTTCTTCTCGCATTGACTACTGAAGTCGGGGTGTTTGTTTCCCTCTACACAGAATTCCAAAACAAATGAAGGGGAACTAATTTGTTCACTCATTAGAGCACATCAATACTAACTGTGTTTGTCTGTTGGTTGAAAGCATATGTTCAGAACTAGCATAGTCACAAAAATACTATGGTTTAATTAATGTACTTAATTAGGTTCAGACTGTTGCACAAACAATCTTATGTTAGTTATAACCACAGTTCATGTCTGACTTAAATTGCTTTACAGAGCACATATTTTGTGTGTATGCTACCTTACATGACTTACGAGAAGTTACTTTTAGCACTGTACAATTTTAAAACAAATTGGTGATTTGGGAGGTCACCAGTCATACAACTAAAGCTAAATTCGCAAAATACAGGGGAGGGTCAATAGTTTGCAGTGGATCACACATTTTGCTTGCAGAAGACCCCCAGGTTAGTCCCTACCATCTCTAGCTAAAAGGATTACATTGCAGAGAATTTGAAAGATCCCTGTGTGAGACATTGGAGAACTGATCTACTTGTCAGAGTGGCAAATATTTGGTTAGATGGACAAATGGCCTAACTTGGTATAAGGCAGCTTCTGGTGTTCTTTATACATACTGGTATTTGTTTTTTCCAGTTTATATCTGTCCTCTGGTTATGAAGAGAGTTTTTTTCCCCAAAAAAAGAAAAAAAAAAAGAGAATGAACATAAATAATGACAAAAGATAAGCCGCTGATGGGGTGGAGATCATAATAAGAGACTTGATAATAAGACATAATAAGAGACTTGAAAATTGTAATAAGAGTTTGATAGCCTCCTTATGTGATTCTGGATATCTAATTCTCAATATCCAGAATCACATATGGAGGCAATCAAACTCTTATTATGATTTTCTTCAACATATTTACACAAACAGGATTTTCAATAATGGCAGTGACTGAAACCTGAATAAAGGAATCATTGTTGTATACTAACTTGCCCACAGCTTAGCACCCACCGATCCCAGCCATGGATAAGTCAATTAAAAGCAGACCATTCAGATATAAGGGTTTAAAAAAAAAATTGACTTAATGCATCTAACCAAATATTATTTGACCACCACCCTAGAACTCCAACAGTCTGGGAAGCACTGTTGTATTTTGTGCACTACAGTATACATGTGTATGCAGTGGAATTCACTCATTGCCTTAACCACGTTACCTCTAAGCTGAGTGCATAATTGGTGCAAAAAGTGTTTAGCACTGAATAAAATATTAACTCTGACAGCTGTGAATAAGCAGATGGCTAGCACTGTTTGCTGTTTGTTCTTAAGAGGTGGTCTATGTTGGCAGATGCAGTCCGCTCTTCAGTCCTGGAGTAAATGTAAGGTTATGTATAGGATGTCATGGTGGGTTTTAAATGTCATTCAGTGTTGATTTCTCTATTAGATGACATTCTATTGGGACCTACCTAGCTTTATGTGAACCCTAAAAAGCTGCTGCCACCTGATTTATGAGTGCCAAAGGGTGTGGCTATAATGGTGATTGGGCAGCAGTCCTCCCCCCCCCCACGTAGCAGCTTTTATTAACCCTTGATGCACATAACCTAATCAGCCCTGTCAATTTTGCAATGCACCAAAAATTTGGTCCTGACCCACAGTTTGGGAACCACTGCTTTACAGTCTCTCTAGGGTACTCAGAAGGCAGACCAGGAGAGCAAGATGTGCCATTAGGAACTTCCAGGTCAGACAAAAAGCTGAAACTGGGTTACACATGATCTACAGTATGCCAATTACTAGAGAAAATCAGAAAATGTGACATTTTAATTTGGGGGTATGAAGATTACCTCATACTACAGGTTAGCATTCCATGCAGAAGAGCGCTCTCTCTATCTGGATTGCCTACTGCTGCAATTTTCTAATGCAAACTAGGCAAGGGTGGTGGCAAAGATTTTTTAAAAAAAATATTTCAGAAACTTTTTGTGACCCACCAAAAATTGGCTCATGACTCTCTGGTGGGTCCCAACCTACAGTTTAGGAAAACTGACTTACGGCATTTTTTTACATTTCTACTTGTATCACAAAAGGTTTTAGCCTTATGTGGCATGGAAATGTAGACACCACCTGGTTACTATTATTTTTAGAGAATGTTTCAGATTCGGGAAGAAAATGGAAGTGTAGCACAAAAAGCCCTCCAAAACTCCAGTTAAATTTTAGTGTGATTTTTTTCCTGCGTTTAATGAGTGTTTTGTTATGAAACAGGAAACTGTTAATACCTTGATTAACATTGCAGTTTAATTAGTGAAGTAATAAATTTGACATTGTGACAGGGTAGAAAGGCAATGGTTTTCTCAGCCCAGATTCCTAAAGGTGCCCAGTTGTAGTCTGACCACAATCCAAACTAATAGATGTGTAAGCATTCTGAAAATATGCACAAGATACACCAATAAGGCAGATATGTTTGAGGGCCCAATCCTATCCAACTTTCCAGTGCTGGTGCAGCTGCAATGCAGCCTTGAGAAAAGGGAACAAATGTTCCCTTACCTGGGGGAGGCCTCCATGACTACTCCCCTACTATAGGATGCAGAGCATGCTTTGTTGGCATGGCTTCACAAGTGCTGGAAAATTGGATAGGATTTGACCCTAAAAGATGTTTGAATTGCCTTCTTTGCAGATTTTAGCAAATTATAAGTATGTTTCAGTGAAAAACTCTCTTTATGAAAACAAACAAAGGTTAAACTTTAAGGAACTGATGCTTTCTGGACTGGAAGCAGGCAAGTACATACCAACCAGGCAGCCAAGCTAGTTGCTGGATACACAAATAATGGGCAATCTGTGAGGACTGAGTCTTGATTTGAGCAAAAGGTGTCATGGCACAGGTGTTGTTCCTCTTATTGTCAGAGGAGGGATCTGCATTCACAGAGGATGGGGAAAAAATCATTGTGAGAAAGGGCTTCAAAAACTTTTCCCACTGAAAACTCCCATGAGTTAGTGATGCCTCCATCTGCATGGCTTGAGAAGTAGCCTTGCACTGCTTCTCTGATGAGAATTCCTCTTTAAAATCCTCCACAATGTAAAACATTTCCCTACTACCACCCCACCTCTTGGGGCTGCAGCTTTGCCAAAGCCAGTACAGAGGGCCCCCATATCTGTGAATCCTATATCTGCAGTTTCAATTAACCGTGGATCAGATCCCTGGGGCCCCCACATATGTTCCCTCTGGAGGTGCCCAGTGGGGAAGCTGGGCTCTCCTCACCTCCTGAGGCTTTCTGAGGCCTGCAGAGACCGTCCGCGGGCCTCAGAATGGCCGAAAAAGGGGGGAAAAGCAGCTTCTGCTTTTGCGATAATGCTGGAAGTGATCTTAAAAGGAAGTTGGTAAAACTGGAACCACTTTTTTTTTTTTTGCCTTTCCAGCCATTCTGAGGCCCACAGAGACCACGTGCAGTTGTGGGTGGCCTCTGCCAACCTCAGAAACCCTCCAGAGGGTGAAGGGGGTGTCCCTGGGTCTCCACAGTTGTTCAAACTAAGCAGCAAGGCCAGAATAAAAAAACTTCATGGAACTCTGTTGGCCCCTTGAATTTTCTGAACCTTGCTGAGCTGACCTTCTGTATGGTGCTGCTATGTGCTGCAGAGACCACATTAATAGCTAGGTTCCTCTGGTGAGTTGTTGTGGTGATAGAGAGAACAAGGCATCTATGTCCTGCTGTCCAGAACTCTGGTTTGTGAATCCTGGTGTCCTACTGATATATATTAAAGTGCCTGGTGGAGATATTTGGTAGGATCATTGGAAAATTAGCACACTGACTGAACTCTGTGAATCCTACATTATATTGTGCAGCAATACATCTAAGTACATTTCACATCTATAGGCTTTTATTATGCAGAAAACAAATGAGAACAAGAAGAACAGACTGCTTTAAATATAAATGAACTTGAACTTTATGTGAGTAGAATGCACATCAGTGATTTTTCAAAAGTGTTGTGGCAACATGTAAAAATACCACATGTCAATAAGCAAAGAAAAACATGCCCAATTGACTATTAATATAGGAGTTCAGATAGGAAAGATTATCAGTAGTGGGTGGAATTGTGAGGGACTTGAACAGAAGTGTCACAGAAAATCTGCCATGTTTATAGAATATCAGGCCTTATATTAACACCTTTCAAGGAACCAGGTCGACCTTTTTCAGACATTATAACCAACTATGGTTTGGTGGTCAGGAGTGTGCTGCAGTTGATGAACATGCTGTATGTTTGCTTTCTAACCAGAATTGGAAAGTGCAGTTTGAAGTGATTTGGCTTTTATGTCAGAACCAGTCCAAATGGTCAGTGAGGCCACAGCATTTATATACAATGTCAGACATGGCCAGGATTTGCCATTGGTAAATAAAGGTGTGTGCCCCTTCACGAGCACATCGTAAGGGGCTGCCATGTGCCTCCTGCCATTCTACTCCACACATGCACCAGTGCTCTGGGACTCCCTGAGAATCTGTGCATGCACCAGTGGGATTCCCCAAAACTCCATTTAGGAGTGTAAAGGGCTCCAGAGACTGAGGAGTTTTAGAATTGCTGCTCCAACAGAAACTTACATTCTACATTGGTGACCTTTGACTGTAATTATAGATTATGGTACATGAATAATACATGAATTGGAATAATACATGAATTCCAATTTAAATGTAAGTACTTCATCTATAATATTACAGACTTGTATTAAAAAAGAAAATAGGTCCTTCATGTTGTCTTTCAGTCTCCAAACATTTCAGAACTGTTAATAACTTAAGACCCATTTGTTTTAAATCTGAAGAAGTATGAAAAGCAGCCTCAAAAGTTTATAATAAATTCCTGAATTTAAATATCAAAATAACTGTGATGGAAAAACGCTTTCTGTAACTTTACTTACGGTTCTAGAAGAACTTAATCATGACATGATATTCACTTTGAGTAGCAGGTATTATGTAAAGAGCTTGATATAGGATTCACAATTAGGTTATTATATCAGATGCTGCTTTGGATAGAAAATATCACTCTTTAGTGACCTGTTTGCTTATGAAGGTGGGGAGAAATGCGCTTTGACTTAGGATCAGTTCATAGAAGAGAGAGATGCTGGCAATGCAGCATACCGCCAGCACCTCCTCTACTTATGCCCCAAAGCCTAAAATGTCCTGGCAATTAATAATTACATGAACAATGCAAGTCATGTTCCAGTATCATGAAAAAAGTTAATTATAGCAGAAAGCACTGTTCAGGTTAATCATCAGGCTAATCAATTTTTTCCCCCATGAGTCAAGACAGTTAATAATGAATGTATGAATCAGATGATATCAGATTAAAAATGTGGCTTTTAATAGAAAATGTTCTCTAAGGAATTATTGACAGGGTACAATAGGCTATGAGATACCCATGGTTCTGTTAGTGTGCATTTGGACATGCGATTTCCATGTCTGCATCTGAGCCTTTCTGTTTGCATGAGGAAAACTGTACTCTGACCCTGTTGACCTCCAAATGCCTTATTTCAAATGTCCCGATAAAGTGTTTCATTCAACTTTCTTTTTGGATATCTCCTTATTGACATCCTTATTGATGTCACTTCACAGGTAAATTGCTATTTTGAAATTTACTTGCTGTAATTTCTCATAAAGCAGAGTTTCTCAAACTGTGAGTTGATCGTGCCATTTTCACTTCTCTGGGGAACCCTGCAGGCACTTGCGCAGAGCTCCCCGCACTCCCGACAGGCTGCTGCAGGGACTGGTGAGTGCATCCCAGTCCCTGCAGCCCTCCTGAGCAGCGTGATCCTTGGGATCGTGTTGCTGCCTCCTCCCTGCCTCCCCCCTGCCTTCACCCCTTAAGGGGAAAGAGGCCAGGGCCTTCAGACTGGGGTGTCACAATGCCCCAGTCTGAAAACCGCTGCCATAGAAGCTGGTGTGTCTGCATGACCCCCACACTTTGGAAAAAAAACAGGGATACACACAAGGCTCACATGATAGGAGTGGGAGCAGGCAGTGGCATAGCTAATGATCATGTGGCCCGGTGCCAAGCTCAAAACGTTGCCCTGGAAAGTTATGTCACACCCGGAAGTGACGTCTGGGTTTTTTCAAAAGTGAAAAGGCATCTATCTGCTATCTGTGGTCAAAGAAGATTTGTAGCCCCCCCCCCAACAAAATCAAATTAATTAAGTAAATAAATAGTGTGTGCCCCAGATAGGTTTGAGACACTGTATTGGGGTGAAGAGGGATGGTTATTCTTCTCTTGCTAAATATAAGAGGGGCACCTCTTGAACAACAATCAGTCTCATAGGTCAGTTTTGAATTAAGAAAATCCACTTTTTGTTCTTAAGGAAATTGTGTTTTTATTTTTATTAACAGTATTTATATACCGCTTTTCAACTAAAAGTTCACAAAGCGGTTTACAGAGAAAAATCAAACAACTAAATGGCTCCCTGTCCCAAAAGGGCTCACAATCTGAAAAAATGCAAATGAATACCAGCAGACAGCCACTAGAACAGACAGTGCTGGGGTGAGGGGGACCAGTTACTCTCCCCCTGCTAAAAAAAGGAGCACCCACTTGAAAAAGTGCCTCTTACCCAATTAGCAGGGTTTTATTTTCTGGTTAATTAGCCATAACTTTTGATGGAATACAGATATTCCAATGGGGTTTGTTTCATTGCATTCTACATTAAATTACCATTCCATTGATATATAACATGTTGGTATTAATCACACATACCAAGATTTTCGCAATTTTGGTCACTAGTGTCAAGCTCAGCTTGTTGCCACCCTAAAGCTAGATGCCCGGTGCAACTGCTATCCCCTGCACCCCCTTAGCTACAACACTTGGAGCAGGACTGCAGCAGCCTGCTGCAAGAGATGCATATGCACAGAGTTTAGCAAAAGTCGAGTCAGACCGTTGTCTGAATGAATGGTAACTTTGTCTTCTAATATGGGCAGGCTAAGAAAAATTTTCATGCATCAAGCAGGTGGCTATTTTGTCAACTTTCTATCTTTTAAAATATTGTATTAGGGCCCAATACTGAGCCGTACGCGCCAGCTCAGCATCAGTGTGCAGTGTCGCAAATCTGCTGTATGGCACGCCTGCGTCATACTGCCCATCCAAAGCAGGCTCGGTTCAGCGCAAGCCTGTGCTGAGCTAGCGCCTGGCAGAAGACGGGTGACTGCCGTCCAGATCTGCCTGATCTGGAGCCCCATGTTGGGTGTCTCAGCCCGAAACAGGACTCTGTTGTTCTGCACCGGCTAAATAGCCAGTACAGAGTCAAGTAGCCCCATTGCAGAGGTACTTTACTTACGCAGAGGAAGGGGACATTTGTCCCCTTCCCCCAAGGAGCCACCAGCGGCTGCCTGGCACGGATGCCCGGCTAGGATGCCGCGGCAGCCATTTTGGTGCTGCGGCAGTCCAGTGTGCCGTGCAGCTCAGGATTGGGCTGCTGGATGCGTTCCTATTTATAGAAGTGGGTGAGGAAGAAAATCCAGAGGTAGTTACTGGATATATTTATTGTTGTTTTCATCACAGATTTTCCTATTTTTCTAAGTTTTTGTTTTTGTTTGTTGTTCTTTTTTCCCCTGAAGACTGCTTCCCACAGGCATTTTGTTGTTGTTCTTTTGCTGTATGAAAAGTTCTTCCATATGTGAAACCTGCAGGCAGCCCGTCACGACTTTCTGTTGAGAAAATGTGATGTGTGAAGTTCCTCTCACTATAGGGTAATTGGCAAACTTGAACACCAAACCATGGCTAGAACCCATTTTGAAAGTTCATATTCCACCTAATATATTAGGCTACTCTAACCAGGGGAACTTCATCAATGCATGATGTTTTTAATAAAGAATAAAGCTATCCCCTTAATTCAGGGTTTCTCAAACTGTGGGTCTTGACCCATTCGCAAAGCTTTAGCTGATAAGCTGATAGCTGAAAAGGCAAATGCATGGAGCCCTATGGAAAGTGAAACTGAGCCACATCACATGTTTACTAGCAAGTTGGCGAACTTGCCTTAGTCCATTAGAAAGGGCAGACTGAGAGGGATCCAATAACACCAGAAAGGTCCTGATCCGATGAACACAGCCCCCGAAAAACACTCGAGAAGGAAGTCCCTCCCTCCCTCCAAGCTGACAAATGTATTGAGCCCTATGAAAAGCGAAACTAAGCTACACATTCACATTTACTCATGAGTAAGCAAGTGTGCCTTGGTTCGTGGTCAGGTCCAGCAAAGAGGAATACATGACTACCAGAATGTTCTCAATCTGATGAAAGTGGAGCTCAACAAATGCTTCAGAAGGCAGTCTTCCCCCCCCGCCCATAAAAACAATAAAACAGAAGTTTGAGCTGTTAAGGTGAATTTTTTTTTTTATTCTTTAGACTTGTAAAGCTAGGTGGGTCCTGATAGTGACATGGTTTAAATATAAGAACTTAAATTGAACTGGGCATTGGGTAGGACTGAAAACCTTACTGACTTTTTTTGTATGGGATGGTGTTATTGCAGCCAGGCTACAGAGAAAATTCACTTGGTGGAACTGGGCTGGCTTCCCTTTATTTTTTTCTTTAATTATTTATAATTACTTATTTTTAATTTGCTTGATGATGTCACTTCTGGCCATGACATCACTTTTGGTGGGCCCTGGACAGCATGTCATTCTAAAAAGTGGGTCCCGGTGCTAAACGTTTGAGAACCACTGCCCTAATTGATAGTCTGACCATGTACATACTACTCTCTCTGGGTGCAATCCTAACCACCTTTTCAGTAATGACTTAGCCACAATGCAGCCCCAAGGAAAGGTAACAAACATGCCCTTACCTTGAGGGGGCCCCCTTGACTGCCTCCCCACTGCAGGATGCAGTGCATGCCACATTGGCACAGCTATGTAAGTGCTGGAAAGTTGGTTAGGATTGCGCTCTATGTTGAATACCTATTTCTTAGCTCCTTATTCTTTATGTGGAATATTGAATTCACTTAATTCTCTCCCCCCCAACCAAACATCAAGCAAACTGTAAATGTTAGCTCCAGGCCCTATTCTACACAGGGACAATGTTTGTTGTTTCAGAAAATGCTGTTCCCAGAATTCATAGTGTCACCATGGAACAGTATTTGGGTGAACCTATGAAGAGAGTAGACCTATGAAGTACATTGGCCGTACATTGGCAGCAGTCCAAGTGCTGTTGCATTCCCCACAGATGGGTACACTCACATGTGAAGAGGGTTGATTACTGCACTTTCTTTGGTTCCAGTTCAAAGTTTTCATAATGATATGTTTCAACAATAAGAAACCCCTTTCACTGCCGTGTAGTACAATTCCCCCCCCCCCAAATTCGTTAGTATTTGTTTTGCTTGTATAATGTATTACAGTATGGTAACACTGCAGAATTGCATGCTGATTAGAAGATCAAACACCTCAGTTACTATGGAAACTGTGACCTGCTCCAAGGATAATTAGGAGTAAGAGGCAACAATGAACACATTTTTATCAGCAGGAATGGCAGACAGGTCCAAAATCCCAGTGTAGTCACTGATCTGAATCAAACCCATCTGGTTAAATCAATACAGATAAGTGAAAGATACATTGCTTGTGTCCTCCCTTGGCCAATTGGTTTTATTTTTGTGCTCTAACACCTGTGACAGCCACTCTGGCACTCTCCTGGGAATCTGACTGGAAATCTTGTGTGTTTTGAAGCACAGAGCCCTGGTGAATTGTCTCCTAGGATTTAATCAGACGACTTGGCATTTTAATTCATGGAAGACAAGGTTATACAGGGAGCATGCCACAGCCACTGGGCACAGAGGTGTTTTACCAAGAATGTGTGACTCTTAGCACTCACAAATTGGTAACATACATAATAATTTTGACTATGAGCGCAATCAAAAGTGCTTGTTGGGTTGGCACAATGGCGCCAGACCAAAAGTGTCGTAAGACAAGTTTGCAGCTCCTTAGGATGTATGCCAGCCTCCTTGCGCCAGATCCGAGTCAGCAGAAGTAAGTTCATGCTGGCTTAGGGAGGCGGACGTGGGGGGTTGGGGAGGGTGGCAGGAGGGTGGAACGGTACGCCCCCCCCCATGTAGCCCCACATTATATCAGGCTGCTCAGATCTATGCCAGCGATTTTGCTGATGCAGATCAAGTCGCCCCATTGAACTGGCTGGGGCATTACTTGGGTTAAGGAGATAATTATCTCCTTACTCCAAGTTGCATGGGATCCACCACCCACCCCAAGCTGGATACAGTGCAGGCCAGCTGGCCAGTCTGTTCCAGCACAGGTTAGGATTGGGCAGTAAGTTTTCAGCGCAGTGGGAGATGCAGCTGGTGATTCGGGGCAGAGAGAAATAGTCACTGAACAAAAACCCAGTGGTCATCTCCCTACACTGAGAAGTGGTGTTGAAACTGGGGAAGCCAGAACAATTGTACCTTGTTTGCAATTAAAAATTATTGCAAAGAAAGCAGAATAGAATTTCTTGTCCCATGTCAGAATTCAGAATTTGGTTTTATCAACTTATAAAACATTGAAGTGTTTATAATCAATAGCTGGAGATTCTAGTAGTAATACGAGGAATGCAGAGGGCATAAATGGTATTTGGGTATGCAGTATTTCATCCTCTTTGTTCTGTTTATGGCTTTTCATATTTGCATAAAGTGCCTTTAAGTAGACATGCAAAAGTAGCTGACGCCTTGCGGAAAAGTTCAGGGCTCTTGTTTGCCGGTTGCCATGCTCCAGTCAGCCAGGTCTGCTGTTCTAGGAGATTTTAGAAGTAGAAAGTTGGCTGAAGAATAGTCAGAACAATAGTTTTAAGACAAATGTTCTCTATGACCAGCAGGTTTTCCTATAGTTTCCTTTTCTACCTTTTATGATTGTTCTGTTTTCCCTACAGTGATTTGACCTCTTTATGGTAACATACATTATTACAAGAACTTCCACTTTTTGCAAATTACACATTACGTAGCTATGGTCCCTTTCATATTCTTCTTTGTCACTCAGCTTTAAACCACCATTGGATAAGCAAAGGGGGAAGGGAAACTGAAGAGGTATAAAGAAAAACAACTAAAAGCCTCTAGTTTTATTATCTAACCCCATGTCTGTTTACTTAGAAATAATTTCAAGGGGGCTTATTTTCAAGTAAGTGTGGAAAGTATCCCGGAAGTTAGTGGTAGACAGGGGGGCCTGGCGTGCTGTGGTCCATGAGGTCACAAAGTGTCAGACATGACTTAACGACTGAACAACAACAACAAAGTGGAAAGTATTGCTGCCATAATAACAGAAAAGAAAATTGCTGTTAGGGTCCAGAAAGTTTGGGACAGATGGGTTCCAGTTTCTGAGCAGACAAAGATCAAGGTCCCAGCAGACAGAAGATGTGGTCTAAAGTGGGCTGCTAGTTAGGCACCAACAGGGACCAAACATGTACACGTGGGCCAGGCAGAAATGGGTTAATGATTTCCTCAGCCTGGGAGCTGTTACCAGGCATATTTTAAGACGTGTGTGACTTGTGTACATGAGGGAAAAGTATTGCATGCGTGGGATCTAAGTGCAGTGGTTCATAACACAACTCAAGGGAATGTCATGAAATCAGCAGGGAGGAAAGTTAAAAGGTGCCACAATAAGGTCACTTTTATTGTGAGAATGAGCAGTTTCTGGGTGTAAGGGCCTGATGGTATGCAATGTGTGCCTATGGGTGTAAGGGCCTGGGTGTAAGGGCCTGATCCTATGGAATGTGCAGGGGAAGGCATGGCAGGGGTTGGAAAAAAGTGGAGGAAGGCATGGTGGGGCAGGAGGGGGGCAGGACCAGCAGAGCTCAGCTCTGCCAATCCATAGCCCCATGTTGGGGCCTCACTAGTGAGAAGAACTGGGGGTTTTATGGCAGAGGGTCAGGAGAGAGGGAGAAAGACTGGGGGAAAAGAAAGAGAAGGAATGAAGAAGCAGCAAGGTTCTAGCTGATGAGTGAGGTCATGTCTGAGTCTTTGTTCTCTATAGCCAGGACTAGTGCTATAGGCAAGGAGTGAGCCCTCCCATGGACCATGAAAGCATTTCACTCACTTTTGAGAGATGTTTGTCTCCCACCATGTGGTTCTTCTTAACCAGCACTACAGGTGCTCAAAATGAGCTCATTTTGAGCATCCCAGTTATTTGAGCAGAGCAGGGGTGTCCAAAGTTTTTGACAGGAGGGCCACACTGTCTCTCTGACACTGTGTCAGGGGCCAGGGAAAAAAGCAATAATTTACATTTAAAATTTGAATAAATTTACATGTTTACATAAATGAATATATTAAAGATGAACTTATATGAATGAATGAAGTTCTTGCAATAGCTCATAGCCTATAAAAGCCCTTGCACAAAGCAAGGCCAGCCTTTCCTTTGCTGCCACTACTGCATCACAGATATGAAACAGCAAGCAGTGGAGGGAGCCCTCATTCCATAGCTCACGCGAGAGGTCAAACAGTCGCCCTCAAGCTGAGAGCAGTTGCGTCAGGCCAGTGTGGGCTCCAACAAATCTCTGGAGGGCCAGAGGCTCACTGGAGATTGGGGGCTCACTGAGGGCCACATTGAGAGGTCTTGAGGGCCGCAAGTGGCCCCAGGGCCGGGGTTTGGGTACCCCTGGAGCAGAGTGATAGTTAAGGGAAAGTGCCCTAAAAGGAGACCTGGTGTTGACCTTCAGGCCTCATCTAAACCACTAAAAAATAGACTAGGAAGATCTAGACTCTCACACACACACACCACTCACTACAAGGAAGGAAAAGATAGAACACTAAGGGCCCAATCCTTTCCAACTTTCCAGTGTTAATGCAGCCACAGTGCTGTCCCAAGGCAACAAACATTCCTTTACCTTGAGGAGACCTCCGTGACTACCCCCCACCACTGCAGGATGCAGCACAGGTCCCTTTGACGTGGCAGCTTCAGCACTGCAAAGTTGGATAGGATTGGGCCCTGTGCCATCATTGTGCACAAGAAACAGAATATGGGGGTGGGGGGGTTAACATGCAGGGCTGCCAAAGGCTGAAGTTACCTATTTGTATCTGTATCTGTTGAGATGAGTTGTGTTGCAAAGATCACGTGGCTGAGGAGAAAGACATAAAAGGACTTGAAAAGCAGGGGTTAGATCAGTGGTTCTCTAAGTAGGGCATCACAGTGCCCCAGCCAGAGAGCCCTGGCCTCTGCCCCCTTAAGGGTGGGGAGGGGGGAAGGCAGCGACGCAATCTGCTAATCACACTGCTTTGGAGGGGTGCAGGAACTTGCTGCCATGTACCAGAGCCTGCAGCAGCCTCCCTGGGTGCGGGGACTCCCCGCACCAGCCTCCACAGGGCTCCCCAGCATGTGGAGACAGTCAAAATTGTGAATGCGACCACTTCCGGTTTCACAAACGAGAAACCGGAAGTGGTTGCCATTGCGATTTTGAGAGTCTCCGCATGTTGGGGAGTCCTGCTGGCGTGGGGCTCCACATATCCCCTCAAGGCTGCTGCAGGCTCTAGTAAGTGGCAGCAAGTCCCTGCACCCCTCTAAAGCAGCGTGATCTAGCACAGGGGTGCCCAAACCCCGGCCCTGGGGCCACATGCGGCCCTCAAAGCTTCTCAATGTGGCCCTCAGGGAGCCCCCAGTCTCCAATGAGCCTCTGGCCCGCCGGAGATTTGCTGGAGCCCGCACTGGCCCAACGCAGTTGCTCTCAGCATGAGAGCGACTGTTTGACCTCTCGCATGAGCTGTGGGATGAGGGCTCCCTCCACTGCTTGCTGTTTCATGTCTGTGATGCAGCAGAGGCAGCAAAGGAAAGGTCAGCCTTGCTTTGTGCAAGGCCTTTTATAGGGCTTGAGCTATTGCAAGACCTTCATTCATTCATATAAGTTCATCTTTAATATATTCATTTATGTAAACTTATGTGAATTTATTCAAATTTTAAATGTAAATTAATTCTTTTTTTCCCTTCCCTGTGTTCTCTCTGACACAGTGTCAGAGAGATGATGTGGCCCTTCTGCCAAAAACTTTGGACACCCCTGATCTAGCGCATCATGTTGCTGCCTTTCTCCCACTCCTGCACATGCTTGCTGCAGCTCAAACTCTCCCTAAGAGTTTGAGAACTGCTGGGTTAGATGATAGCCATAGCTGGTTGGGGGGGGGGAAGCAAGACAAGGGGGGAGCATTTGATGTGAGTCAGCCCAGCAGGAGCTGGAATGGCGGCTTGCATTAGTGCTTGGGGAAAGGGCTTAGGGAAGAAGAGAGAAAAGTTGGAAAGAAATGGGAGTGGTTAGATACCTTGTCCTGGTTGCCACCCAGCACAGCAGTTCTTGGGCAGTGGAGGGAAGGGAGGTGCTTGATCTTGAAGTCCAAAGTTTTGCGTTTTCCCATTCCTGAGGCTTCCAGGACATAGCCCAATGCAAAGTGCCGTGGGATCGATCTGAGTCAAGCACATCTGGCATGCAGTCATAAAATACATATGTATTTATGTAGGGTGGTGGTACTGATGCAGGTGCAGGGAATAAAGTGCCTGGGCACTGCTAACCAAATCTCTGGTTTGGGACTGCCAGCATTTTAAAATGGCATATGGGTAAAATATCTACATGCAGTCTTTAGGTATGAAGCTTACCAGAAATTGCAGTGTGATTACATACAGTGTTCTGCTTGTGCAACGAACTTGCAAAACAGATTTCATGCATGTTACAAGTCCCTGCTTCAGAGTGTAATCTTGTTACAGTGGTGGTAAATAATGCCTTCTGCTCCCAAGTATTCTGCTCTTTTATTACTTTAAATGTGGAAGGTCGTAGCTTTAGCATTCAAAGCAAGTTCTAGGGGTCTAACCCCTGGTTCAAATTAAATCCCAGTGGGATTTGCTTTATTGTTAATCACTTTGGTTAACTTCCTCTGTACTGTCCATCTGCTGCCCCCCCCCTCTCTCTCTCTCTCTGTGTGTGTGTGTGTGTGTGTGGAACTTGCTATCCACTTCTGTATCTAGCAAAGCAATGTCGACAAACTTGATTCTCTTTCTCAGTAGGTATATATGAATATTTTAGACCATGCTTCCTAGTACTTAATTGGGAACTTGTGTCTTGGGTTTTATTTATCTACAGAAGGATGAACGCTTGGCATTCCAAGGTTTTTCTTTGGCATAACCCTAGGTCAGAGGTTCCCAAACTGGGGTGTTGTGATGCCCCATCTAGGGAAGCTCTGTGGTTACCCGCTTAAGGGGTGTGGGCACAGCGATGGCAGCAGTGCAATTGGGACAATTGTGCTACTGCCAGGGAGGGAAATGTTGTGTTTAGCTGGGTGTCAACCCTCTGGTTTCATGATGAAAAGAGGAAGGTGGTCCCCCCCCCTTTTAGCAGGAGTTTGAAACTGCCAGGAGGAGTGCAGAGGGGGTTGCAGGCTCTCCACACCCTCCAGAGAGCTGTAGTGACCCCCACGTAAACTAAACACAACTCTTCCCTCCCCAGCAGCAGCACGTCATCCCGTTTCTGTTGCTGCCCCCCCCCAGACAGGTTCCCAAACTCTCCCTCAGAGTTTGGGAACCTCTGCCTAAGCTTAAAAAAGGTTTTCTAGGCTTCTTATATATATATGATTGCTACAGATCAGGACCATCTTATTTCTCTTTATCAGACATATAGAATATCCCCATGTAGATGCAGCATGCATTACGGTTCTCAAGAGCTCTGCTGTATCATACCAAGTATCTATTTAGTCTGGAACCCTGTTTCTATCCATCTCTTGTCCTGTCATACAAGGGGTGCCAGGGATGGAGACATTTTGCCTGCAGAGCACCTGCTCTTTCAGTGAGTGATGGTCCCTCTCTGCAGCTGTCCCAACATCTCTGCAGCTATCCCTTGACAACAGCACCCTGTGATTTCACTTCTGCTGTTAAAGGCTGAGTGTTATTCCAATGTATTCACGGTTCCATTTAACAAACAAAAAGTTAATGGGCAACCTGATCATCCCCCCAGGCAGTGCCGCTCCTTCATGTACTGCCCAGGCCATGGCCATTGCAAATGTGCTGTAAGGCACATTGTGGCAGACAGGAAGGGTGAGGTGCTGGTGGGAGGCCAGAACCAGTTGGCACTGGGCCTCCACATAGCCAGAAGGATGCCAGGAGTACTCTGCTGTTCGGTGGGAAGGCATTCCTGGATGGAAGGAGGCAGCAAGAAGTGTTTCTGGGAAGGAAGAGAAAGGCCTATGGGGCATTTCAGGCCCAGATGGAGGTGGCTGCAGAGGCTGCCACTGGATCCTATCCCCTGCCCCATGCCTGAAAGCCCAATTTGGGCTACTCAAATCTGCGCCAGTAAGTAGACCCATTGGGGCTGCAGGGATATTACACGGGGCAAAGGAACTAATGTTCCCTTTCTCTGAGGCAACCTCTGGCTCTTTTTCCTGCCCTGCAGGATACAGCTGCAGCCGTTTTAGCACTGCTGTACTACAGGACAGGTAGGCAGCATAGGATTGGGCTCAAAATGGCTTTGTACTTTCAGCCACAAAGGCTCTAGTCCTGTGCAGACCTACCTAGGGATAAGCTCCATTGAATACAGTGGGACTTGGTTCTGAGTAAATATGCATAGGATTGCACTGTAAAATCTTATTTGATCAGCGCATTATATTTGAGAACCAAAAGACAAGGAGTCCATTGCTTCCCTTGCAAATTTGAAAATTTCCTTTTCCATCACTATGCTCTCTTTGCAGTATTACACTTAAAGGTAAAATATGGGAATCCTGATCCTTAGTAAATTTTATTTAAGAAAGATTTGCATTCATGCAATCTATTCTTATTCATTGCAATTTAGAAATTATAAAACATTCAGCCCTTCTTTGTTTCAAACCAATGGAGAAG
Source organism: Tiliqua scincoides (assembly GCF_035046505.1). Lineage (NCBI taxonomy): Eukaryota > Metazoa > Chordata > Lepidosauria > Squamata > Scincidae > Tiliqua > Tiliqua scincoides. The sequence continues at coordinate 26,355,978 of NC_089826.1, forward strand.
GCATTTCTGAAGTCTTGTCTTCATACTCATTCTTGGATGACAATAATCCCTTAATTTGTACCTTTTCTAGTACAAAGAATCTGGAAAACTATCTTTCTTGTCTGCTACGAAATATCTAACCATTTTGTTTTTGTAGAAGCAGATTTTTAGGTGTGGTCAGAAGTCATGGGTATAGGCAGAGTGACATCTAGTGGTGACTGAAGGGACGTGCCTTAAGTACACAACTGCTGTTTAATTTCAGAACCACTTCTGCAGGCTAGCTATCATACAGTGCAAACTTAGACACGTTTACTCAGAAGTCAGCTTCACTGTGTTCTGTGGGGCATACTCCTAAGTAGGTATATGCATTACAGAATGCACACATTACAGAAAATACATTACATATTCCCATGCATTACAGAAAAGAGGCACCTGAGGGGGGATGTGATTGAGACATACAAAATTATGCACAGGAAGGATAGAGTGGATAGAGAGATGTTCTTTTCCCTCTCACACAACACCAGAACCAGGGACCTCCACTAAAATTGAGTGTTGGGAGAGTTAGGACAGACAAAAGAAAATATTTCTTTACCCAGCGTGTAGTTAAGGTGTGGAACTTGTCTTGTGTTGCTCCCTGAGGCATTTGGTGGGCCACTGTGAGATATAGGAAGCTGGACTAGATGGGACTATGGCCTGATCCAGTGGGGCTGTTCTTAAGTGTGCGTAAGATTTCCCCCCTAGCCTGCTCCAGCCACAATAAGTAGTCTTGCAGCACCTTAAAGGCTTGCAAATTGATTATAGAGCAATATTTATGACATGCATGCTACAGAAAAGCATGCACTATGAAGAACGTACTGCAAAGATGTGGAATTTCCAGTTTCATCGCACTTGCAACTTTCACTATTGATAAGCCATGGGGAGTCTGCAAGCACTCCGTGGGGCTCCCCACACCCCCAGGACCCTGAGAGTATGTATGTTTAGTTTAAAAATACCCCCCTTCCCCTGCAGGGGTGCCATCCTGGGGATTGCTTTGCTGCCCTCACCCCCACCCCCTCAAAGTCTTACCCCAGGAGTAAATCTCCTGGGAAGTTTGAGAACCACTGTATTAAGATTTCCTAAAACTTGGATGGTACTATCAAAATTATTGCCAAACTTGGTCTTGTGAAGTAGAGTTCGCAGTTGTCTTTTGTGTGTACTGATGACCAGGTCCATATCGGCATAACTTTGGTAATGCTACAGCATTTGAGTGCAGATTTTTCAGAAGACCCCACACTGAATGAAAACTGAAATTCTTACATATAGCTATACTCTCAAAGAAGGCCATAGTCCTTGTTTTTTTTTTCACCCTCCATGAATTATTTGGCACTTAAGGCATAATTTTTCAATCAAGGTAGTAACCCAAAAAATGAGAAACTGCTAAAATTCAATGTATTGAGGAATCCATAATAGTTCTGACTGGAAATGTCAGAACAGACTGCAGTGACATATTTTCTTTTTTTTTTTTTTTAATCTTGATTGAGGGAATGAACAGTGCCATTTGCTATGGACAAACTGGACAAATTCAAAGAGCATGTCATTTTATGTTGAATTCAAAGGTAGAATACCTTGAAATTGAGATGCTCATTCAATGCAGTCTGAACAAAATTGTCTTGATATACTCAATTTTTCAGGTACATCAGAAAATTCAGTGATATTGGAGATTAAAGAGACAGCATGTGTAAAAAGGTGAAACTAGTAGTTTCTTATGGGGTTCAGCTTAACCCCATAAGAAACTGCTAGTTTCACCTTTTTACACATGCTGTCTCTTTTCTAGATAGGTGGAAGCCAAGTCTTCTCCACAGAGGTACTGGCTGGCAGAAGGATAACAGAGGAAGATTCTGTGAACCAGCTTTTTTTTTTCCCATTTTGAGGGGGTGAGGGTGGGAGAGAGGCTGAAGCTCACTGTGTGACTCTTTAGTTGCCTATAATATTGAGATTTTGAGCTAATAAGTGCAGGTAAAGTCATATTAGGGTGTCCATACATAAACATGAAGTTTCATATATCAGATGCATAAGAACAATATTAACATAAGAACATAAGAACAGCCCCACTGGATCAGGCCATAGGCCCATCTAGTCCAGCTTCCTGTATCTCACAGCGGCCCACCAAATGCCCCAGGGAGCACACCAGATAACAAGAGACCTCATCCTGGTGCTCTCCCCTACATCTGGCATTCTGACTTAACCCATTCCTAAAATCAGGAGGTTGCGCATACACATCATGGCTTGTACCCCATAATGGATTTTTCCTCCAGAAACTCGTCCAATCCCCTTTTAAAGGCGTCTAGGCTAGACGCCAGCACCACATCCTGTGGCAAGGAGTTCCACAGACCGACCACGCGCTGAGTAAAGAAATATTTTCTTTTGTCTGTCCTAACCCGCCCAACACTCAATTTTAGTGGATGTCCCCTGGTTCTGGTATTATGTGAGAGTGTAAAGAGCATCTCCCTATCCACTCTGTCCATCCTCTGCATAATTTTGTATGTCTCAATCACGTCCCCCCTCAAGCGTCTCTTTTCTAGGCTGAAGAGGCCCAAACGCCGTAGCCTTTCCTCATAAGGAAGGTGCCCCAGCCCCGTAATCATCTTAGTCGCTCTCTTTTGCACCTTTTCCATTTCCACTATGTCTTTTTTGAGATGCGGCGACCAGAACTGGACACAATACTCCAGGTGTGGCCTTACCATCGATTTGTACAACGGCATTATAATACTAACCGTTTTGTTCTCAATACCCTTCCTAATGATCCCAAGCATAGAATTGGCCTTCGTCACTGCTGCCGCACATTGGGTCGACACTTTCATCGACCTGTCCACCACCACCCCAAGATCTCTCTCCTGATCTGTCACAGACAGCTCAGAACCCATCAGCCTATATCTAAAGTTTTGATTTTTTGCCCCAATGTGCATGACTTTACACTTACTGACATTGAAGCGCATCTGCCATTTTGCTGCCCATTCTGCCAGTCTGGAGAGATCCTTCTGGAGCTCCTCACAATCACTTCTGGTCTTTACCACTCGGAAAAGTTTGGTGTCGTCTGCAAACTTAGCCACTTCACTGCTCAACCCTGTCTCCAGGTCATTTATGAAGAGGTTGAAAAGCACCGGTCCCAGGACAGATCCTTGGGGCACACCGCTTTTCACCTCTCTCCATTGTGAAAATTGCCCATTGACACCCACTCTCTGCTTCCTGGCCTCCAACCAGTTCTCAATCCACGAGAGGACCTGTCCTCTAATTCCCTGACTGTGGAGTTTTTTCAGTAGCCTTTGGTGAGGGACCGTGTCAAACGCCTTCTGAAAGTCCAGATATATAATGTCCACGGGTTCTCCCGCATCCACATGCCTGTTGACCTTTTCAAAGAATTCTATAAGGTTGGTGAGGCAAGACTTACCCTTACAGAAGCCATGCTGACTCTCCCTCAGCAAGGCCTGTTCGTCTATGTGTTTTGAGATCCTATCTTTGATGAGGCATTCCACCATCTTACCCGGTATGGATGTTAGGCTGACCGGCCTATAGTTTCCCGGGTCCCCCCTCTTTCCCTTTTTAAAAATAGGCGTGACATTTGCTATCCTCCAATCTTCTGGCACCGTGGCCGTTTTGAGGGACAAGTTGCATACCTTAGTCAAGAGATCTGCAACTTCATTCTTCAATTCCTTAATAACCCTTGGGTGTATGCCATCAGGGCCCGGTGACTTATTGATCTTTAATTTATCAATGAGGTCTGAAACATCTTCTCTTTTAACCTCTATCTGACTTAACTCCTCGGTTAGGAGGGGCCGTTCGGGTAGCGGTATCTGCCCGAGGTCTTCTGCCGTGAAGACAGATGCAAAGAACTCATTTAATTTCTCTGCCATCTCTAAGTCTCCTTTTATCTCCCCTTTCCCTTTAGTGGCTAAGTAGTTGGTATTGCAGTAATGGAAGGCATGTAAGATGGAAGGAATGAACGTGATGGAAGATCCTGTACTGGTAGGTTCTAGTTTTGTTAGATCAGGCAGGAAAAGAGAGGTTCCTTTAAGAAATTCTGCAATGTTGGGCAAGAATTTCTGTTCTGTGGACTTTTTCAGTGACTAGAAGTTGTTTCTGAATCTATACAATTCTGTTTGGCTGAAATCCCTCCCCCCGTTTCTTTTCTCTTGTTTTCTTCTCTTTATTCACTGCATACTGTTTTCCAGCATTTTGGCTTTCATAGGGATGGGGCAGTGGGGCAGTGGAAGAGGAAACTGAGTGAAGTAGGAGGGGGAGAGTTGGTTATTGCTATTTGACAGACTTACTGGTTCTATTCAAAATAAAAACTGTTCTTAACAGCAACAAAGATGCTCAACCTGGGGTTATATTTGTTGTGATGGCATGACCTTTCAAAACAAAAATATGTTTAGCACACAGACTATGTGTGTAATTAAATTTTCATCAGATTGTAACATGTTTCTCTAGCCTTAGTTTCAGTTCTCTTGTAGCAAGTGTGCCCTCTCGTGGTGTCTTGGGATAATAACTTGTAAACCATGCAGAGGAGAATTGATGAAGGGAGGAGAAAAGGCTTGCTCATGCCTCATGATTGACATCGCTGTGAATGATCCATATGTTATAGTCACATGTAATAAACAGTACTAGTTTATCTCCGTTGAATTATTATAGCTGCAGACAAAACTGAAGGGCAATAGTAATTAAAAACATGAACATAACAGATTGTACAAAACCATTACTAATGAGAGAACAGTCTAGTGGAACTATGGGGTTCATCATAATCCAAATAATTGGATAAATTACTCAGTCTGTTGCAGGAAGTTCCTTTTCCTCCTAGGCAGCCTGAGAAGTTGTAATGCTTGATACGTGAAAGTCCTGGAAAGGGAATGAACTAGAATCCCCCCTCAAAACCTACCTTTTCTGCATAGCCATTGGTTTATCCTCTTAATCTTGCTTCCCAGTATTAGCCAAGCTTTAAGTACGCGTAATGGCATTTGCCTGCATTCTGGCCTTTTTATCCTTGTCTTTTCCTGTCTCCATCTCTCGTTTTCTCCACTATTTTCTGTTGTAAGTTTCTTGGAAACAGAGGCCTATCTTGCATGACTCTGCAAGGCACCATCAACACAGATGCTACAATATTAATAATACGTATTTTTTATTGTTGTTGTTTTTATGGTGCTGTATTGAGCCTGGATGTGATGCATGCTCACCACTTTTTAAATCCCCTTTTCTCTCCTACTCTTTTATAATTTGCAGGAAACAAGTTGGTTTGCCTTATAAAAATTCTTTCCTTTCTGATGTGGATCCTCCCAGGATGGGACACAGGTGCATCATGGATAGCCCTGGGAAAAGGGTCTTCCTGCCCCAGTGCATTCGGAACAACCAACTAGCCTTTCTAGGAGATAAATGATTCAGGGCGGAATCCAAACCAACTTTCCAGTACTAACCTAAGGACAGTGCAGCTCCGAGGTATGGGAACAAACATTCCCTTACCTTGAGGAGGCCTCTGTGACTGCCCCTCAACTGCAGGATTCAGTACATGCCCCACTGACGCAACTATGTCAGAGCTGGAAATTTGGTTAAGATTTGGGCCTCAATCTTGGAGTACACTGTGACCTACTGGTTGTAAGGTCATTCTGCTGTCAAGCATGCACAAGGAAAGCAGAACAGCTGCTCCAGGACTATAGCCCTAGACTGACAGGTCCTGTGCAGGTGCATACTTGCCCCACTCTGGAGGCTGCCATTTGTTTTTAGGGTCAGAGCATGTGCTACATTTGCTATGGGGATGTGACTGAAAATGGATGCATGCAAACACACCCCAGAGTTCTTTAAAACTAAAGTGTGAAATTTCTAAACCAGTCATGCCTGTGCAAGTTGCAAAGTTAGAATAAAAAAATTCCTTTTCTACATGTGTGTTAATGAAGGCGGGTTGTGACTAATGAGGGATCTGAGGTCATGCATAGCTTATTGTCAGCTTGGTGTCCGGAAATGAAATATCTTTACATTACAAGAAATTAAGAAGACGGCCCTTTTTAGTTGTGGGCGAAAATGATGCCAACATTTTAAATACCCTTCATCCTCAATTTCTCCCTGTCTAGGAAAAAAGTAGAATGGACAGAAGGGAGCAGGATGGCCCAAAGGTTCCTGGCAGAATCTCTCACTCTGCTTCTCATTTGTTTTGTTTTAAGCCCCGACTGTATGGGGACAGAGTTTGGTGTGCATTAACAATAACTAGAAAATTTTGTTGGAACAATGGAATAACTTAGAGCCCAACCCTATGCATATCTTCTCAGAAGTAAGTCTCATTATAGTCAACGGGGTTTACTCCCAGGAAAGTGTGGATAGGACTGTACTCTTATATATGAACAGTTTCACCTGTGTGAATTACAGGTGGGACCTCGGTATCCACAGGGGATCCGTTCTCGGATACAGGAAATTGCGGATAATCAAATCTGCAGTCTTTGACCCCTTAAGCCCTCCAGTCCCCTCTAGAGGGCTTTCTAAAGCATGCATCTGCCCGCTGCCTCTGCAAGCTTCAGAATAGCCATTTTGGCTGGAAAAACACTACTTCCTGTTTCCCAAGGAAAACTAGAAGTGACATTTTTCGGCCATATAAGGCAGGGCTTCCCCACACCTCAGACTGCCTTATATGGCCTAAAAGTGTCACTTCCTTTTTGCCTTGGAAAACAGGAAGTAGTGTTTTTCTGACTGAAATGGCCATTCTAAAGTCAGCAGAGGCAGCAGGTAGATGTGTGCTGTGTCTGCGGGCTTCGGAAAGCCCTCCAGAGGCGACCAAAGCACAGCTCTTGTCACCTTTGGAGGGTTGAGGAGGGGCCAAGTCTGGTCCAACATGAGTCTGGGGGACCTGCATTGGGCCAGATCTGCAGATGTAAAATCCACAGATAAACAGGCTCCACCTGTATGTGACTTCCATGCAAATATTGCTTCTAGCTCTAAGCAACTTTGTAAGTTTAAATATGATTTTAATATCCTTTGCATCAAAACCCTATCATATACTGTTTTGAGCTTAGTTCATTTCAACAAAATACAAAAGGCTTGGTTTCGTACATTGGGAGAAAGACCCTCACCTATTTCTGCAAGCAAATAGTTTTTACTTCTTATCTTTCTATATTTTGACAGATGATAGATATTGCAGAGAATGCAAAGCTTGCTTCAAAAATTTTGTTGAATAGGATGATCAGCGTGTCACAGAGGACAAACTTTTGGGATTATTTTTCCAGTCTCTAGACTTGGATGCTTCACAAACACAATCCATAATACCCTGATTTGCTTGCAGTTCCCTTCCATTCTGTTACTGAAGCCTTCCAAATGTTGTCTAGGTTGTATGCTTTGGACTGATAGCACCACCTGTAATTTATATTGCAATCCTGTGCATGTTTACAGAAAGAAACCTGACTGACTTTGATGAGGCTCACTGCTAAACAAGCATTTATAGAAATTCAACTCAGTGCTACAATCCTGAGCACATTTTCTTAGGAACGTCCCATTTAATTCTGGGTACATAGGATCAAATTGTGTTAGTTTTCAAAAATGCATCTGGGAAGTGTATTTGTGCACTGTAGGGTATGCATATGAATTCTAATGCATGTTGTCCTTTAGATGTGAGCTATGTTGGAGAAGATAACAGGTTCGGGCATAGTCCTAACCCATTTTCCAGCACTGACATGAGGGCAATGCAGCTCTGAGGTAAGGGAACAGACATTCCCTTACTTTGAGGAGGCCTACGTGAGTGACACCCAACTGCAGGATGCAGCACACACCCCATTGGCACAGCTATGCCAATGCTGGAAAGTTGATTAGGAGTTGGGCCTTATTCTTCCCAATTAAGGGCCCAATCCCATCCAACTTTCCAACTCCAGTGTAGCCACAATGCAACCTCATGGTAAGGGAACCTTGAGAATGTCAGATCTATGTTAAGAACATAAGAACATAAGAACAGCCCCACTGGATCAGGCCATAGGCCCATCTAGTCCAGCTTCCTGTATCTCACAGCGGCCCACCAAATGCCCCAGGGAGCACACCAGATAACAAGAGACCTCATCCTGGTGCTCTCCCCTACATCTGGCATTCTGACTTAACCCATTCCTAAAATCAGGAGGTTGCGCATACACATCATGGCTTGTACCCCATAATGGATTTTTCCTCCAGAAACTCGTCCAATCCCCTTTTAAAGGCGTCTAGGCTAGACGCCAGCACCACATCCTGTGGCAAGGAGTTCCACAGACCGACCACGCGCTGAGTAAAGAAATATTTTCTTTTGTCTGTCCTAACCCGCCCAACACTCAATTTTAGTGGATGTCCCCTGGTTCTGGTATTACGTGAGAGTGTAAAGAGCATCTCCCTATCCACTCTGTCCATCCCCTGCATAATTTTGTATGTCTCAATCATGTCCCCCCTCAAGCGTCTCTTTTCTAGGCTGAAGAGGCCCAAACGCCGTAGCCTTTCCTCATAAGGAAGGTGCCCCAGCCCCGTAATCATCTTAGTCGCTCTCTTTTGCACCTTTTCCATTTCCACTATGTCTTTTTTGAGATGCGGCGACCAGAACTGGACACAATATTCCAGGTGTGGCCTTACCATCGATTTGTACAACGGCATTATAATACTAACCGTTTTGTTCTCAATACCCTTCCTAATGATCCCAAGCATAGAATTGGCCTTCTTCACTGCTGCCGCACATTGGGTCGACACTTTCTTCGACCTGTCCACCACCACCCCAAGATCTCTCTCCTGATCTGTCACAGACAGCTCAGAACCCATCAGCCTATATCTAAAGTTTTGATTTTTTGCCCCAATGTGCATGACTTTACACTTACTGACATTGAAGCGCATCTGCCATTTTGCTGCCCATTCTGCCAGTCTGGAGAGATCCTTCTGGAGCTCCTCACAATCACTTCTGGTCTTTACCACTCGGAAAAGTTTGGTGTCGTCTGCAAACTTAGCCACTTCACTGCTCAACCCTGTCTCCAGGTCATTTATGAAGAGGTTGAAAAGCACCGGTCCCAGGACAGATCCTTGGGGCACACCGCTTTTCACCTCTCTCCATTGTGAAAATTGCCCATTGACACCCACTCTCTGCTTCCTGGCCTCCAACCAGTTCTCAATCCATGAGAGGACCTGTCCTCTAATTCCCTGACTGTGGAGTTTTTTCAGTAGCCTTTGGTGAGGGACCGTGTCAAACGCCTTCTGAAAGTCCAGATATATAATGTCCACGGGTTCTCCCGCATCCACATGCCTGTTGACCTTTTCAAAGAATTCTATAAGGTTGGTGAGGCAAGACTTACCCTTACAGAAGCCATGCTGACTCTCCCTCAGCAAGGCCTGTTCGTCTATGTGTTTTGAGATCCTATCTTTGATGAGGCATTCCACCATCTTACCCGGTATAGATGTTCTGGGTAAGACAGAAACACAGCCAACAAGGTGGTTCAGGAACAGGTGCAGATTGCTGGAGTCAGCAGGATCAGCAAACACCTGTGACTGCCTCACCCTGGGTGTGGCATAGCCTACACTGATTGGCCACTCCAACTACTTAATGTTTGGTCTGTTGAGCTTCCAGTGCAGCAGTAGGAGTGTAGTAGGAGACTACTGAACTGCTGCCAGTAATTTGGGAGGCTGGATGTGAGTATATACATGTTGTTACTGACCGTGGAATGAACTTTGACTGTGTATCTTGGAAAACTGATTTGGATTTGTTGTTTATGGACTGACTGCTCATTGTGCTGACTAGGACTGTTTACTGATTACTCTACCTGTGATAACCCTTGCTCTGAAATATAACCACTGCATTCAAAGAACTCTGCTGGTGTATGCTGTTTTGTGTGCCTGCTCATCCAAGGTTCCATACAACTGTTTACCAGACAAAGGGTTGCAACTCTAACAGAGAAGGTCCCAGTGACTGTCCTTCCACCACAGGATACAGTGCATACCCCACTGGCACACCAGGACTGAAAAATTGGATAGGATTGGGCCCTTAGTCATTGTTTAAATTTATCTTTCATCGTTTAACTACTGTAATGTATTCTGTAAAACTTAAATCTTGAAGCTCCCTTTTGTGGCCCTGAAAATTTACCACTAAAATCATGGCTCCACAGAGCACACTTTGTAGACATTTGCTTCTTTTGTTCAATAGGAACCCTTAATTTACAACTTATTCATTTTGTGCCAAGGACATGCAGAGATGCTTGGGGAACATTCTTCCTAGTCTGTCTTATTTTTCCTAGTAATAAATTTCTTCTCAGCCTAGGGGTACAGGTAGAAAAGATTTGCTTTGCAACACAGTAGACATTGAAGGCTTCCAGCATTGCTCACATCTGAAATTACTGTATTGCTGTTAAGCTGTAGCTTTTTTTGTTGTAAGGTCCATTCATAACCACTCTTTCTTTCTCCAGTTGATCTGGGGTTGAGGTAGATAGCATATTTGTTTCCATGATTAATCTAAAGTCCAGATTCATGGTCAGTTATTAAGACACCTTAGGGCCCAATCCTATCCAACATTTGAGCAATGGTACAGCAATTGAGTAATGCAGCTCCAAGTTAAGAGAACAATTATTCCCCTACCTTGAGAAGGTCTCTGTGACTGTCTCCCCACCACAGGATGCAATGTATGCCCCATTGGCACAGTTGCACCAGCACTGGAAAATTTGATAGGATGGGCCCTTAGAGTGGAGTAGTTGACAAGCTTTTCATTTGAGAAGAAAAACAGTTTAATTGCTTTCCCCTCCTGTTTCACCCCCCCCCCCAACTCATGACCAGCTACACTGTGAAATCTCTAAACATATAATGACAGTCAAGAGAGAACACTTTGTGCACTTGGCTGGATTACAGTAGTGTTCCCAATTATTTCAGGCATGTCACATACAATATCCTCTTGAAATGTCACATCTTTTTATAAGTGATCTTTGTTGTATACTTTTAAATATCCATACCTAAGAGAAGTGGCTTAGGACTATTCCTGAGGAGTGCAGTTTTCTCTCTTCTTTAGGATTTTTATTCCGATTTTGCAAGTAATTTTATTCTTTTCATTCAGGTTTGATTTTACGATGGTGACTAGCGCAGAAGTGGCAATGTTTCCTTAGAGTGCTTTCCCATCCCCTTCTGGAGGAGATGTTCTGGAGGAGGGCTGGGTAGTTTCCATTCACTTACAGATGGCATAATTGTGCTTAATGACAGTATTGCCTCTGTCTGACCCAGAAACAAGCTGTGTAAGCCATAGCAGATGTAATTGATAGACTGACATAACAGGTGAATTGACTTGGTAAGCCCTCATTCCTCTCCCTAGAGTTGTTATAGTATTATGCTGCAACCTGGGTCATCTGGAAGGAAATATGCACTGTCAATTCCGTCTCAAGTAAATGGAAATTAATGAGACACAGTACGTTGCAGGATTACTGATATGGGCACATGTAGTTTTTAAAAACCTAACAAACAGTTGGTAGGTTTTCTTAGAGATTCTGGGAGAAGTGATTTACAATTGGCTGCTTGGGCACTGACTGCTGGATGAGCAGTGATTTTATTAGGAGCTCAGGACTGAAGGTCCTGAAGAGAGAGAGGGTGAGCTGGATCTGTATTCCATTTTGGAGGCATACCCCTTTTGTGCTAAATAATAAAGATAAAGGCCCCTGGGGGCTGGGGGATAAGAATAGGCCCTCAGTTTGGCTGTACTTGTCCTAAGAGGCGACTAAACAGCCACCGGGCAGATGGGACTTGTCAGCCTGGGAAGGCGGCTCATCTGAGAGAAGGAAAACTCTGGTCCCAAACCTCCACTGCCTTGTGGCTACATCCAGTTATGGAAAAGGCTTCAGGAGTCAACCTCGAGGCAAAATCCGGAGCCAGAGTCCCTGAGGCAGTTCATGGCTGAACACAGTCACGTTCTGGCAACTCCTGCGACGCTGCTGGAACCAACTGTATTGGTTCCTGCCTTTCTACTGGACCATTCCAGCGATGTGGAGAGGGGGGATTTGCTGCATGGGTAACAGTCTATCCACCATACCTATTTTACCCAGGCTTCGTGCACCGGAGAGGACACTCTGTTCCAGAACCACCATTCAGAGCGCGATACCATAGTCTGCTGAGACTGAAGGATGCCAACATGGAATAAAGATAAAATAATATTTAATAAAATGTCTTTTATTGTGTATGTTTCTTTGTAAAATACCTCATTATATAGCCAAGTATTTGGTGCAATATAACCTAGCCAGCTAAACTCTAAAACCCTCAGCTTATTTATGGATCATTTTTCCACAATTCGTATAAGATGCATTCATGTTCAAAATCAGTGGCTTCCAACTGTGTATAGCCAGAAATATGTAGCAGTAGTTTCATACATATTACAAAATTAGAGAGTGTTTTCAAATGACAGCGTCAGCCCATAAAAGATTTACCGTATTTTTCGCTCTATAAGACGCACCTGACCATAAGACGCACCTAGTTTTTAGAGGAGGAAAACAGGAAAAAAAAATATTCAGAAACAAATAGTGTAATAAAATATGTCTCTCCGCTGCTCTGTTTCCATGCTCCTTAGCATATTTTACTACCTCTAGTTTAAAAGGAATTTTATATGCTAGCCTTTTCTGCTTTATCATCCTTGCACTGGTAGAATGAGGTACTGTAGTATTTTTCTGCAAGTGCATTGTCACTAAGCGATGAACATTTGCATTACCACTGAGCGCCTGCATTTGCATTTCAATTTGCATTTGCATTACCTTTGCATTTGCATTACCATTGAGCGCAGGCAGGACCCTGGTCAGGGGCAGAAGCACCTGCCAAGGAGGCTCTGCTGCCCTGAGAACGCCTGCAGCTTTGCAGTATTTGCTCCATAAGACGCACACGCTTCCCCCCCCCACTTTTTTGGGTGGGAAAGTGCGTCTTATGGAGCGAAAAATACGGTACTTTTCAGTCACTTCATGATGATAGCATGCTTAGGATTCAACCTGGGTTGGTTTTTGGGTGTGCCATTTCCCTTTTCAATAGCTGCAGGGGAATGTGGAAAAAGCCAATGCTAGCATGTCAACATAGGCTGTCTATAAATTCAAATTGCCCCAGGCTGAGGTGATTATATGGACAGACCCGTAGACTCCTGCCTTTCTTATTATGAGTGCCCTTCCAGCATCAGTACTATGCAGTTCTTCTGACTATGCAGAACTAAAAAAATACAGCAACTGTACTATTCTTGTGTAAATACAGCACACCAAAGAGCACAAAATTTTTACTTAAGACTGTAATTATGCATTGGTTGTGCTACTGTGAAATTGATCATAAAAAGTCTTTTGAATAGGAATCCAGGCTCTTTGCTGACCAGTGTCCTTCAAAATAATCTAAATTTAACTTTCTAAGTATAGCATTGTGTCTTGTATCACTCAGTAGTTTGAAGAAATGAAAATCTTGCTTATCAGCAAACAGAATCCACATGTGAAGACTGTTTCGAAAGTTATATAATGCACAAATTGTTAAAAAAAATCAATGTATATTAGGGTGCATTTGCTTTGCAATTTACCTGCAGGATTGTGTTTGTTAATTCTAGGATCCTGCGAGAGTTTTGGAGTCCAACTCTTCTAAGAGAAATTGCTTAAATTTGGGGGTGGGGGGTGGGGAACATTTTAAAAGACAAACTTCAAGTGAAAGGAGCACAGCTAAGAAGACCTTTTATGTGGTAGTCCTCATTCATTTACCATTTTAATTTACACAGGGTAATGTTCTGCACCATAGATTCAAAATCTGTTTCAAAGAATTCCATGACTTTGCCTAGTAGTAGAAGGTCAGAAGTGGGTTTTTTAAAAAAATACTTAAAGGCATCTGTGCTGGCCTCTGGGGTGGTGTGCGCCAAACAACCAAGCCTCTGTTTGAGTAAAAATAATGATTGAAAACTATTTCCAATTTTTGATTTTTAAACTGAAAGTGGTTTTCAATTGTTATTTTTACTCATTTGGAGGCTTGGGGAGCCCTGTGGAGGCATCTGTGGGGCTCCCCACATCACCTGAAGGCCAGCATGGATGCCAGTTAAGTTTTTTAAAAAACCCTCTGACCCTGGCAGTGGCGCAGTCCTGGGAATTGTGTCGCTGACATTGCTCCATCCTGCCTCTTAAGGGACCAGAGAGGAGTGCTTCCCTCTGGTGGCTTGTCACCCACTGGTGGCGACCCACCACTTTGGGAACAACTGGTTTATAGCAGCATTTCTCAGCATTTGTCCCCCATTGTAACACTTCACATGGTCCACCTATTGGAAGTATCACCTGAAGTAACTGGTGATGATGTCATCGCCAGTTCCTTCCAGATTGGGAGGCCAGAGGCGATGCAACAAACTCTAGTAAAAGGCTCAGGGCAGACAGGAAGGCTTTTTCACGTACACAAAAAGTGCACACTGGAGCTCTGCCTGCGGAGCTAAGCTTTCTGCTGCTGCTTGTCGGATTGCTGGTCTTGCTGCCAGGTAGCAAGGGTCTGGAGGGTCTGTGAGTACCACCAGACACCACCTCAAATTATAGGTATACCTCAAGTACCTAGATACAAGACATACCTCAGCTACCTAGGTATACCACTACCACTATGTATTCCTCAAGTACCACCGGTGGCACGAGTACCACTGGTTGAGAATCACTGGTTATAGCATTTGTTCCCTCACCATTAGGGTTTAAAATTGTATTAGTAAGTAAAAATATGCCTCTTGCTAACATTAGTGATTGATTCATTATTTATAATGTTTTAACTAAGATCAGACTGCTAGCAAAAATTTTAGTGTACAGATAGATCCATCTTTAAAACTCAGGTACTCTAGGGAAATACCTGAAATAATCACTGTTCATGCCAGTGGCCTACAAACTTCAAACCATTTTCTCTGGATTAGTATCACACACGTCTGCAGAATTGCTGCATGGAAACTAATGTCTGCAGTCATTCTTTTGTACTGAGATTTCTGGGTGTAAGAAAATAATTGTGTCTGTAGAAATTTGACTTTTAATTTGCTTCTATAATGCATATGTACAGTGCAGTGTGTGCCAGCATAAAGAACTGTAAAACCTGCAGTTGAAAAATATCATTTATGGCCCAGTTAGTTGTAAGCAAATTCCTATTACTGGCTAAACAGCACTTCCCCAGCAGGGGGCTACAAATCACCATTCATTTTCTGGGACAGACATAAGAAGGGAGGTAAAGATCTTCCATTATCTAAAATAACTTTTCAAACAGAGACTGCTTAAGACACAGAATTTTGATCCAGATTCCAAATTCTTGTGGTGTTGAAACTCAGGTTGATATTTAATTTCAAATATATTTTCCTGTAATTAAAAATTGACAAAGTAATTTTTCTGCTCTAATATCTTCCTCCACCATGTGTGACCAGTGTATCATGAGGGAGAGTTATGGTTGTTTTTGCAAAAAGGAACTGTGTTAAATTGCCAATTATGCTCTCTTTTTCTCCCCTTAAGTAGAAATTCTGTTGAAGGGCATAGCTAGCTCTTTTCCAGAGCCAGTTAGAGTGCCATGTTAGCGCTGTCCTTGGTGCTAGCTTCTTCAAAATTGTTGGGAGGAAAGTGAGCAGTTTCCATTCACCAAAGATTGCTGGGTGGCTATACTTGACAAAGCTGTTGGAATCCTAGGCATTCTGCTTTGTCAGGAACAGTTTCCAAAGATTTTTGATGTAGGCTTTCCTCTTTCTTTTTTGTGTTTCTCAAAAATTAAAAGAGCTACCTTAAATGCTCCATTTTAGCAGTGGAACAGTACAGTCCTAGGTAGGTATACTCTGAAATAAGTCCTATTGAATTCAGTGAGATTGATGGCCCAATCCTATGCTGTGATTATGGCAGCAGAAGTTGCCTTCTGCTGTAATAAATGCGGTGGTGCTGCGGCAAATGGCGTGCCACTGCCAGGTGATTCTGAGCTGCTGATGGACCCATTTGGCAGCTCCATTCGTTCACCACAGCAGAGCCTAGCCCACGCTGACCCAGGTACATCAGCAGAGGGGGCATGTCAAGGGCATGGAGCGGGAGGTCATGGAGCGGTACAGTGAAAGGAGGGTGTGGATCCCAGTGTCATCAACTTGCTTCAGGATTGTATCATATTTCCCAGCCCACTCTTGTCTTCTTTCTCTCCTTGGATTTATGCCAGCTACATAGCAACTGTAAGTCAAAGGAGACCCATAGGTCAACAGAAGCCATACTGAGAGATAAGTTTGTACCCCTCATTGGCCTTTTGGTTTACCTCCCCCACCCCATGCAGCATGAACAGTGTGGCTACATGCTATAGCATAGCAGGGAATAGGATGGGAACGCTCACTCCCTGATACGTGTATGCAGTCAGTCCCTGGTATCCACAGATCATGGATTTAACACACAGCAGGTGCGAATGGATACTGGGTCCAAGTTTACATGCCCTTAAAGCAAAAAAAAAAAAAAAGTGTGAAAATTCAGGCTCCTATTGTTTTGCAGCAAAACCACTCTGTTTTGAAGCATCCACAGCTATTTTTAGGGCTGAAAGATTCACTTCTGGGCTGTGTGGAGGTTCCTTGCTCCTCCCAGGTTTGTCCCAGAATGCATTGCAAAACTTCGACCCCTGTATTTAAACTTGGACCCTGTTATCCATGGATTTTGGTATCCATGGGGGGGGGGGGTATTTCTGTAACTCCCGTGGATACCAGAGTCCAGCCTGTATAGAATTACAACCTTAATGTTTAAACATTTTTTAAAAAATGTTTGTATGATTCATACACTGCATGCCCTCTACACATGGCAATTAGGCCTCTGTGTATTTCAGATTTGTAGGGCAGATGAGGGAGAAATACATATAGTACAGAAATACAGCTTGAAGTGCACTTCTGTGTTTCAGTTCAAACTGGGATAGTTTTTAATGGCTGGACCAAAATAGAATAATTAAAAGCACAATCCTATCCTTGTCTACCCAGAAGTAAGTCCTGTTGTCTCAATGGGGTCTTATTATCAGGAGAGACTGCATAGTCAAATAATGTTTGAAATGATAATCTAAAATAATATTTGAAATTGATAAATTACTAGATCTTTGCTCAGAGTCTGGCTGTGTGCATATGTAAATTAGATGTTTACTGATCCAGCTCAGGAAGCTAAACTATAATGCAGGGCATCTGGGAAGACAAATAAAATGACTTTCTTCTTCACTGATTCAGAGACACAAGACCAAATACTAATTGTCTTCCCGTTAGTAATTGGACTTCTGCAGCTTGTTTTAACTACCAAGATTTGAAATATAACCAATTTAGTGATCTGACAAACCATGTCATATATAACCATTATGGTAGGTTGTTTATGGAGGCAGTTTGCTTATCAGTTAATTATATGTATATTCTATCCCTTCCTTCATGGAACTTGATGACCTATATGGGGGGGCCCCAAGAAGCCACCCATTCATGTTCTGATCAAACCTTGACATGTTTAGCAAGGTGACTGTATCATGTGCTCTCAGACCTGGGAGTTTTCTGCTTTTTTCATCATGATAGCCAATGGTACAGGTTTATCCTCAGCATCTGTGGGGGTCCCGATCCCGGAACCCCGCAGATGCCGAAAACCGCTAACAAAATCTGTGACCTTTTTTCTGAGGCGTGGGGATGTCATGCATAATTTTCCCGCACCTCAGAATGCCTGCCAGAGCCATAGCAAAAACCAGACGTGCCTGCTAAAAGACTCTGTAAGGCATTCTGAGTCACAGGGAGGCCACACACCTCCCTACGACTCAGAAAACTTCCTGCGACTCAGAAAGCTTCCTGGTCATGACTTCTGTTCATGTCCGGGAGATCTTTTGTGGGTCCTCCAGCTGCAGGCTCAAAACCCATGGTGGATCAAATCCACAGGTTTTGAATTGATGGACAAAGTTCTGAATCAATGGATCATTGTACAGCTAAAAAAAATGCAAAGACACCCAGTCCATTACAGACTCACTTTTATCTGAATATAGCAAGAAGATTACTTCCTTGCTCCACAATTCATAGTAACTAGAACTCTTTCATGGTATATATTTTTGGTGAAATGACTGTATGAACTGGGTATTCAGTTTGGCTAAAATAGTATGCAGTCTCTTCAAACAGTTAATACATTGATGCAACCACTTTGTAAACATTCTAGGGCTCATTGGTATTGAGCTGGCTGTGTAGGTTTGCCTATCTGGGCGGTCCCCATTTGTTCCAGCTCTTATCAGCATTTTTTGTTTAAGAGAGAGTCTGAATCTTCCACTGTTTACTGCCCTCTGTTGCAAGGCTGACCAATAGCTAGAGGTTTGTTTAAGTGTGTATGGATACATACATGGAGGGTAAATTTTACCTCCTGCATACCAAATATTGGGCTAAGAAACATGATCTGTGAAGTGTTTGGATCAAATCTTGTCTATGCCATGAACTCCCACAATAATTTTAGTCAAGTCATTATCTCCCAGCTTCCACTCTGCCTCACTAGGGGAAGGATGAGGAAATTGGGAATAATGGTATTGAGCTGCCTTGCAAAGTTGTGATAAGAATCACAAAGGCAGTATATATGGTGTAAAGACTCTAAAGCAGTGGTTCTCAAACTTGTCAGCACTGGAACCAATTTTTTAGAATGACAATCTGTTGGGACCCACCAGAAGTGATATCATTAACCTGGAAGACTTGAGTAGCCCTATTATGGAGCTTGGGCCTTTCCCCAGGGAGACTCTGGGGATGTCCCCTTCCCCGAGGAGACTGTTGCATCTGCTCAGTGTGCATAGGATCAGCAACAGCCATTTTGATGCCACGCTCTTCAGGGCACCGGGCAGCTCATGACTGGGCTGTTAGTCCTCATGAAGCACACACAATGGCACTATTGCAGTTATCTCTTCCAGCTTCAGAAGACTTGGAGAGACTACTATGATGAATTAGTCTGGATAGCAAATAGCATTGTTGCTATTTGAGGAACAAAATGGTGCTGCCATTTGCTGACATATCCTTGGCACCTAGGAGAGTAATGAATAGTAGATGTAATTGCAGTTGTTTTTTCTCAGTTTTCTCCCAGTCATCCAACTTCAGAGGTGGAAGATGTAGCCAAGTGCCAATCACTGGTGTGTTTGAACATTAAATTCACAATATGCAATCTTAAAAACCAAGTCAGCTTGGTGGACCTGTCAGCCATATGTACGAAGGATTACGTGCAACCTGGAGTCAGAGCATCCCTGAAGGAATCCTGGTACACTTTAAGATTCTGTCTCTACGATTCATTGCAGCCAACTTGTGTCAGAGAAGGCATATTTTCCCCCAGTGTTCTGTTCTTTTGGGCTTGTTGTACATCTGCTTCCTCTCCCACTCACCTCCTACATACCATTTGTAGCAGAGCTTCAGCTTCTCAGTACACACACTCTAAAGGAGAAAAATAGTCAAAGGGAAAAAAGTCCTTGCTGCATAGCCCTAACAGTCTTTTGATTGATAGCTGCATCTGCTATGGATCAATAAAGTGCTGCATATATTGGGCAGTGACTGACCACTTCCTGCTATACTTGGATTACCCATCATATTGTTTACCAAAATATTTGTTTGCTGTAGGCCAATTTAAGATCAATACCACAAGGGACTTTGCCTTTTGGGGGAATGACTCTTGTTTTTGCTCAGCTTAGAGTGCATAACCTGTAAAACCTGTAAAAAATAACAGCCTGAAAAATAAAATAGTAACCTGTAAAATAATAAAAATAAAAATAATGCAACATAGTTGATTAGGAAGCTGACATTTATAGTATGGTTACAACATCCACATGCCTGAGCTGAAGGAATGTTTGGACCTGGTGACTTTGGTAACTTCTAGTACTTCTGCTATAGCATCAAAACAAGAGCAATTAAAGCCCTAGAGCAGCACCTTCCCACCCCCCACCCCAGGTTCATATTTCACATTTACCCTGTACAGACTGTGGCACTCAGTGATTCAATCATTTCCCTGATTTCCCAGAATAATGAATTAATTAGTGAAGTTAAGGATAGAAGAATTGCCTGGATCAGGCCCAACTTCCATCTAGTCCAACACACTGACCCAGTTCAGACTTATAAATTAAGCCAGGGTTTCGGGTTTCAGAGCAGGCAGCAGAATGGTCTCCTTGCTGTATCCTAAACTTGCTTTGTGAACACTGAGTAAAGTTCTGTTCTCAAAGTGAATTAGGATTGGTGATGGCCACATGTGAGGCTGCAACTAGGTAAAAAGGTGATGGAGGAAGATATATATGTTACTATTTTTATAGTAACCAAACCGAAATTTGTCACTGTGTGTTCCAGCTATTAAAAATTCAGAAGTTGTTTGCACAGATTCGTGTTCTAAGCAGTCCAAAACAAAGCTCAGAACAGTTTTCAGATATTCTAGTACTACCTAGTCAGAATGCTGTAGCTCTGGGTATTTCAGTCAAGTGCTTTCTAGTTCTTATCAGTCAGAATAGGAATCTTTGAAGATGCTCTGATGCTGCACGTTTGGACTAATGGACTAATGGAACCAGAAACTCCCAAGATGTTCGGGAGCTTAACATTTTTACTAACTGAACTAGGTGTGATGAATTTTGTGTTTTTACTGCAACGTAGACAATTGAGCTGCTCATTCCCTGTGCCTGTACCCTGTTTTCAGCCATGAATCTGAACCAGGCATCTTTCTCCTACAGGGTCCACTGGATGCCATGGAAGGATTATTAGCAGAGCATGACTGAGACAGCCCAGCCCTTATATTTATCTCCGGTATTTGAAAACCACATGTTTTAGTGATATTCTCCTACTGTAATCCATAAATCTATGTGGCAATCCACTGAAACTACAGTTCAGAGGCATTCTCTGAGTAGTAAAAGCTTCCTAGAATTTAGAATCTAGGCTCTGCAATCTTTTAAACTTTTCCGGTACATTGCCTGGGCAACAACAACAGTTACTGGGTCATGACCGTTGGTTGAGAGTTCCGCCTTCTGGCTTCCCCTCAGCATCTGCCTACAGACCTGCTGCCTGTAGGCAGACCTGCTGCCTACAGACACCTACTACCCCTGCTGATAGGATCCCTTATGGATCTTTATCCCTTATGTGTATCCTGAGAAGCCGAAGGTGGCGCTTGGAAGACCTCTTCGGTCTATTCGCGCAGTCACTTTACTGCCCTTCGAGCAAGTGTTGAGGCTGGCCCAACACCCTTTAAACAAGGGTCTTGGGAAATGTCTTCTACCTCTTGCTTTGGACGTTACGGTGCTTCACTGAGAGAACTGCTACTTGGAGCTTGGCGAAGAGGCTCCGCATTCTTCGCTCCGTGTATTTTTAGAGAGCCAGTAAGCTGTATTAACCAACTTTTGGGGCCATAACTAGTACTCAGTCCATGATAGTCCTGATGAAGTTCTGTGGTGTCCTGCCAAGCTAGTTGTTGATGTATGTTTAGAAAGTGTGTCCTTGCTGATTAATGGAGTCGTTGTTATAGCCAACACATTTGGCTATACACATTTGCAACACACAATGTTGCAGTTGTATCCCCAAAGTCATAGGGAGAGTGCTCCTCTTCAGGGCATCCTCCAGCTTGAAACAGGACCCTGGCTGTTCAGAACTTGAGAGAACAGGGAAAGGACACATTTTTGTTTCCACTCCTTTGAGGCCTTCCCTGCTGTGCTATATAAAAGCATAAGAAAAGCCCTGCAGGATCTGACCAAAGGCCCATCTAGTCCAGCATTGTGTTTCACACAGTGACCCACTTCCTTATTCTGACACATTCCTGTACAGTGCAGAGAGGAGGGTTTTTAACCTCATTGCATCCATTACCCAGTTGCAATCTCTTTCCCCTCCCCAGGGATGCTTACTATGAGAACTGTTCGGACTTGAATAGATCAGTTCCCTCCATCCTCCTGCCCTCCGTTTTAATCCTTTTTTAAAATTTGACACCAAAACATTACATTTTCCAGCTGTTCTGTGCCTTTAACATTCCATTGCACAGATTTATGGGCCTTTCAAAGCATTTTTATTTCTTTACAAATGTATGTCCTTCTGCATACCTAAGGACTCGCTCAAGTATATAGAAACCAGTACTTTATTTTTGGTGGCCCTACACCCAACTTCTCAGCAAACTGATAGAAACGCAACCATCTGAGCACTCTCTTCAGTATAGTCTCTTTAAATATGAACAATCATTGCTAACTGCAGTTTGTACAAAATCTTGTCTCTGGCTGAACCTGTAAGAACATAATAGCTGCAATCTTATACACATTTACCTGGGAATAGGCCCCACTGTACTCAGTGAAGCTTACTTCCGAGTAGGCATGCAGAGGATTGTGCTGTAAGAGAACTAACTATTGCTGTGTATTTGTAAGGGCTAAAGTACTGAATCTATATATCCCAGCTTTGACCTAAAGGCATCTCATTGCTCCCTTTTCAGCATGCCCTTTCAATTGTCATTTTAAAAGGAAGCAATGAGAACTCAAGAAAAGCAAGATATATCTGAAAAAACCCAATTCCTTCCTAATATATATTTAACTACGGATTCGACCATCTACCTCCTCTACAAGTAAATATAGATTGGCTATAGATTGGTTCAGTTGTCTGAAAATCGCAAATGCTGTATGACTTTTTTTTTTTTGTCAAGTCACCTTCAGTTTAGTTAAATGGCTTATTTGAGGAAGAAGGATTAAAACAAGAAGTTATTAATAAGCTGTTTGCACATCTGGCTAGGTAGGTGGTGCCTAAATCCATGCTAAAAACTTTAAAGTCATAACGTGCTTAGGAGTAGAGTAATAAGCAAGTAATGGATTGTACAGCTGGTAAAATGTTGGGACTGGCCGAATGATAACCTCCACCATAGAAAGTACAGGTAATAATTAAAAAACATGTATGTATGTAAATGTGTGTGATAAGTTGAAAAATAGCTTTGAAATGTAGTCCTATAATTTATCACTTATTTAGAATATTTATTATAATTTTACCTATTATTATTGTATTAGCACCACTGGTGTGTCTGGCACTTTACACATAGCAGAAAGATAGTTTCCTGTCCTGATGGGCTTGCAGTCTAGAAACTGACACAGGGAAGCAATAAAGGGAGGGAAAGGGATGGAGGCAAAGGTAGCACTTGCCATTGTTTCAGTTACACATACATAGCTTATGGCCCAGTCCTACCTGGGCCAGGCAATAGTTGTGCACCTCTTCCACTGACTGCCATGAAGCAGTGAGCACAGTTTGTAAAAGGCAGTCTGGCAGCACACTCAATAGCATGCTGCCACGACGCTGGCGGGAAGGCCAGAGCGTTCCTGATGGTTGCAGCAGTTCCAGAGCCACTCAGTGCTGAAGGTAAGATGGCAGGGAAGGAGGGAGGGCAAAACAACACAGTGATGGGATATGGGAGTTTGGAATAGAATGGCAACAAGTGGGGAGATGGGTGAATCAGGTTCAGGAAGGGGGAGGTTTGGTAGTAGCGGTGGCCACTGAATCTTAACCACATCGTGGCCACTGAATCATAACCACCTGTGAACCCTGTGCCAGCTGTTTAGCTAGTGTAGGGTCAAGTAGGACCCCCCCCCATGCTGTGGAGGCTTTCCCCTGGGTAAAGGAAGGATTGTTCCCTTACCCAGAGGAGACCTCCACAACTGCCCTCCCCCCTGCAGGATGCACTGGTATCTATTTTGGAAAAAGAAAAGGATTGAGCTCTTAGTCACAGTGAGGGAGAAGACCAAGGCATCGTGCCAAACCTTCCCAAAAAAGTCATGTTCTAAGAAGGGGTTTGGAGGAAGCAAGCAAGGAAGCATCCTGCTTGCATTCCAGGAGGCATTTCCAAGCACAAACAAGAAAGTTCTCAAAACATTTACATGACAAAAGGAATGAGAAGATGGTTCTCTGTCCCAAAGGGGCTTACAATTTAAAATGAAACACAGGGAAGACATCAGCAACAGTCACTGAGAGTAACACAATACTAGGATTAACAGGGATAGCATAAGAGAGCCTCTATTTTAAAGGTGCCTCTTTGTCCAGTAAGAAGGGGTTGCAGCATTAATACATACAGCTTTGGGGACTTAAAAATTTTCTTCCTTACTCTCCCACATAACATAATTTCTGACTATGGAGCTTGCGGCCCTAGCAACGTCCCACCAGTCTGCCTGGCGCAGTAACTTGTTTGTGCTGAAGGGGGTCTTTCACTATTTAGGCACCCATCTTCTGGTCTCCAGCTTGCCTTCTTCACTATAGTGAAGGTGTTTTCCTTTTTCTTTTACATGTCTTGCTTATTGCAGCCACTCTCCTAATGTAATCCATAAATCTATGTGGCAATCCACTGAAACTACAGTTCAGAGGCATCCTCTGGGTAGTAAAAGCTTTCTAGAATTTGGAATGTAGGCTCTGCAATCTTTTAAACTTTTCCAGTACATTGCCTGGGCAACAACAACAGTTACTGGGTCATGACCGTTGGTTGAGAGTTCCGCCTTGTGGCATCCCCCCAGCAACTGCCTACAGACCTGCTGCCTGTAGGCAGACCTGCTGCCTACAGACACCTACTACCCCTGCTGATAGGATCCCTTATGGATCTTTATCCCTTATGTGTATCCTGAGAAGCCGAAGGTGGCGCTTGGAAGACCTCTTCGGTCTATTCGTGCAGTCACTTTACTGCCCTTTGAGGCTGGCCCAACACCCTTTAAACAAGGGTCTTGGGAAATGTCTTCTACCTCTTGCTTTGGACGTTACGGTGCTTCACTGAGAGAACTGCTACTTGGAGCTTGGCGAAGAGGCTCCGCATTCTTCGCTCCGTGTATTTTTAGAGAGCCAGTAAGCTGTATTAACCAACTTTTGGGGCCATAACTAGTACTCAGCCTGTGATAGTCCTGATGAAGTTCTGTGGTGTCCTGCCAAGCTAGTTGTTGATGTATGTTTAGAAAGTGTGTCCTTGCTGATTAATGGAGTCGTTGTTATAGCCAACACATTTGGCTATACACATTTGCAACACACAATGTTGCAGTTGTATCCCCAAAGTCATAGGAAGAGTGCTCCTCTTCAGGGCATCCTCCAGCTTGAAACAGGACCCTGGCTGTTCAGAACTTGCAGGGGAGAGAGAACAGGGAAAGGACGCATTTTTGTTTCCACTCCTTTGAGGCCTTCCCTGCTGTGCTATATAAAAGCATCAGAAAAGCCCTGCAGGATCTGACCAAAGGCCCATCTAGTCCAGCATCGTGTTTCACACAGTGACCCACTTCCTTATTCTGACACATTCCTGTACAGTGCAGAGAGGAGGGTTTTTAACCTCATTGCATCCATTACCCAGTTGCAATCTCTTTCCCCTCCCCAGGGATGCTTACTATGAGAACTGTTCGGACTTGAATAGATCAGTTCCCTCCATCCTCCTGCCCTCCATTTTAATCCTTTTTTAAAATTTGACACCAAAACATTACATTTTCCAGCTGTTCTGTGCCTTTAACATTCCATTGCACAGATTTATGGGCCTTTCAAAGCATTTTTATTTCTTTACAAATGTATGTCCTTCTGCATACCTAAGGACTCGCTCAAGTATATAGAAACCAGTACTTTATTTTTGGTGGCCCTACACCCAACTTCTCAGCAAACTGATAGAAACGCAACCATCTGAGCACTCTCTTCAGTATAGTCTCTTTAAATATGAACAATCATTGCTAACTGCAGTTTGTACAAAATCTTGTCTCTGGCTGAACCTGTAAGAACATAATAGCTGCAATCTTATACACATTTACCTGGGAATAGGCCCCATTGCACTCAGTGAAGCTTACTTCCGAGTAGGCATGCAGAGGATTGTGCTGTAAGAGAACTAACTATTGCTGTGTATTTGTAAGGGCTAAAGTACTGAATCTATATATCCCAGCTTTGACCTAAAGGCATCTCATTGCTCCCTTTTCAGCATGCCCTTTCAATTGTCATTTTAAAAGGAAGCAATGAGAACTCAAGAAAAGCAAGATATATCTGAAAAAACCCAATTCCTTCCTAATATATATTTAACCTCGGATTCGACCATCTGCCTCCTTTACAAGTAAATATAGATTGGCTATAGATTGGTTCAGTTGTCTGAAAATCGCAAATGCTGTATGACTTTTTTTTTTTGTCAAGTCACCTTCAGTTTAGTTAAATGGCTTATTTGAGGAAGAAGGATTAAAACAAGAAGTTATTAATAAGCTGTTTGCACATCTGGCTAGGTAGGTGGTGCCTAAATCCTTGCTAAAAACTTTAAAGTCATAACATGCTTAGGAGTAGAGTAATAAGCAAGTAATGGATTGTACAGCTGGTAAATGTTGGGACTGGCCAAATGATAACCTTCACCATAGAAAGTATAGGTAATAATTAAAAAACATGTATGTATGTAAATGTATGTGATAAGTTGAAAAATAGCTTTGAAATGTAGTCCTATAATTTATCACTTATTTAGAATATTTATTATAATTTTACCTATTATTATTGTATTAGCACCACTGGTGTGTCTGGCACTTTACACATAGCAGAAAGATAGTTTCCTGTCCTGATGGGCTTGCAGTCTAGAAATTGACACAGGGAAGCAATAAAGGGAGGAAAAGGGATGGAGGCAAAGGTAGCACTTGCCATTGTTTCAGTTACACATACATAGCTTATGGCCCAGTCCTACCTGGGCCAGGCAATAGTTGTGCACCTCTTCCACTGACTGCCATGAAGCAGTGAGCACAGTTTGTAAAAGGCAGTCTGGCAGCACACTCAATAGCATGCTGCCACGACGCTGGCGGGAAGGCCAGAGCGTTCCTGATGGTTGCAGCAGTTCCAGAGCCACTCAGTGCTGAAGGTAAGATGGCAGGGAAGGAGGGAGGGCAAAACAACACAGTGATGGGATATGGGAGTTTGGAATAGAATGGCAACAAGTGGGGAGATGGGTGAATCAGGTTCAGGAAGGGGGAGGTTTGGTAGTAGCGGTGGCCACTGAATCTTAACCACATTGTGGCCACTGAATCATAACCACCTGTGCACCCTGTGCCAGCTGTTTAGCTAGTGTAGGGTCAAGTAGACCCCCCCCCTCATGCTGTGGAGGCTTTCCCCTGGGTAAAGGAAGGATTGTTCCCTTACCCAGAGGAGACCTCCACAACTGTCCTCCCCCCCTGCAAAGTGCGCACTCTATTTTGGAAAAAGAAAAGGATTGAGCTCTTAGTCACAGTGAGGGAGAAGACCAAGGCATCGTGCCAAAGCCTTCCCAAAAAAGACATGTTCTAAGAAGGGGTTTGGAGGAAGCAAGCAAGGAAGCATCCTGCTTGCATTCCAGGAGGCATTTCCAAGCACAAACAAGAAAGTTCTCAAAGCATTTACATGACAAAAGGAATGAGAAGATGGTTCTCTGTCCCAAAGGGGCTTACAATTTAAAATGAAACACAGGGAAGACATCAGCAACAGTCACTGAGAGTAACACAATACTAGGATTAACAGGGATAGCATAAGAGAGCCTCTATTTTAAAGGTGCCTCTTTGTCCAGTAAGAAGGGGTTGCAGCATTAATACATACAGCTTTGGGGACTTAAAAATTTTCTTCCTTACTCTCCCACATAACATAATTTCTGACTATGGAGCTTGCGGCCCTAGCAACGTCCCACCAGTCTGCCTGGCGCAGTAACTTGTTTGTGCTGAAGGGGGTCTTTCACTATTTAGGCACCCATCTTCTGGTCTCCAGCTTGCCTTCTTCACTATAGTGAAGGTGTTTTCCTTTTTCTTTTACATGTCTTGCTTATTGCAGCCACTCTCCTAATGTAATCCATAAATCTATGTGGCAATCCACTGAAACTACAGTTCAGAGGCATCCTCTGGGTAGTAAAAGCTTTCTAGAATTTGGAATGTAGGCTCTGCAATCTTTTAAACTTTTCCAGTACATTGCCTGGGCAACAACAACAGTTACTGGGTCATGACCGTTGGTTGAGAGTTCCGCCTTGTGGCATCCCCTCAGCAACTGCCTACAGACCTGCTGCCTGTAGGCAGACCTGCTGCCTACAGACACCTACTACCCCTGCTGATAGGATCCCTTATGGATCTTTATCCCTTATGTGTATCCTGAGAAGCCGAAGGTGGCGCTTGGAAGACCTCTTCGGTCTATTCGCGCAGTCACTTTACTGCCCTTTGAGGCTGGCCCAACACCCTTTAAACAAGGGTCTTGGGAAATGTCTTCTACCTCTTGCTTTGGACGTTACGGTGCTTCACTGAGAGAACTGCTACTTGGAGCTTGGCGAAGAGGCTCCGCATTCTTCGCTCCGCCTATTTTTAGAGAGCCAGTAAGCTGTATTAACCAACTTTTGGGGCCGTAACTAGTACTCAGCCCTTGATAGTCCTGGTGAAGT
Source organism: Tiliqua scincoides (assembly GCF_035046505.1). Classification (NCBI taxonomy): domain Eukaryota; kingdom Metazoa; phylum Chordata; class Lepidosauria; order Squamata; family Scincidae; genus Tiliqua; species Tiliqua scincoides. Next base: position 26,384,201 of record NC_089826.1, read on the forward strand.
TCTGTGGTGTCCTGCCAAGCTAGTTGTTGATGTATGTTTAGAAAGTGTGTCCTTGCTGATTAATGGAGGCGTTGTTATAGCCAACACATTTGTTGCAGCAAATTCTGTCTGTGAAGGTGGGGGCCAATCTTTCTCCATGGACAGCTTGTAATGGTAGGATCTGCAATCAGGGGATGATAGTCTCCATCTGTCCCTGATACAAGAGATAATAAAATCTCATCTAAAATGTTTGGGGAGGGGACAATAATAAAAGTATTATTATTTAATTACAAAGATGCTTGCTCTGCTCTCATCTCTCTTGCTCCAATAACCTTCCTGATTTTTTTTATCCCTAATGTAAGCACTTCACAGATCATCATACCAAATGGCTGACAACAGCCTTTAACAATGTATAATGCAGACTAAGATACTCTATATTTTGTTACCCTTCCCCCCATAGAGTTCATCTGGCTTGGACAGCCTGAGCCAGATTAAGCTGCGGGTTTTCCTTGCTTAACATCCCCTCTCAGAATAGCGTTTGGTTCCTGCTTAATGCAGCTTTTCTAATGCAGCCTCATGTGGACTTAAAAACGACACAATGAAGACCTGAATATTCTCAGCTTTTTTTTTTTCTTTCTCCTCCCAGCTCCGTCAATCATGTATTTAGTAAGGAACTCTCTACCTGCAGATGGAACAGGCTGCAGCTGGTCTGCTCCAAACGCAGCAACATTTGTTCCTGTTTTTCTCTCATTTTGGGTGTAGGCAGGGAATAGCTACATTGAAAGCAAGGGAAGGGAGGAACGGAATTGCGTGGTGGGATGCAAACAGCACACATATCATGTGCTGTAGCAGAGGCAATTGCAGCACCAAATCATTAAGTCAGACTGCACCATTTTCTTCTCACCCTGTAACGAGGTGATGCTGGAAGCTACAAGGAGCTGTCCACCCCCAGCCACCCTTTTCCAGCAGCTGTACAGAGGTGGATCCGTCCTGGCTCTCTATCCAGAAGACAGAACCCATCTGGAAAATCCCTTCTCAATTTGGTGATATTTGTTTATAGGATGGATTTTTGTCAGCTGTCACAGGAAATCTGAAGCGCTTCCTGCTCTGCATTAAGCTTCAGTTTCACAGCTATCTGCCTGTGTGTGTTTGAGTGTGGGGGGCAAGAGAGACTCTTAGATTGGAATATGCCTATACTGTGCTGAATTATGGATGCTGCAAAGGCTGAAACACAGCTGTGACCTATCGAAAGGTGTCTCAGGAGGAGGAAGAACAGGAGAAACAGAAGCAGATTGACTTGTGAATTTCCGACTTCCAGCATCACCCCGTCAGTGCCCTTGTGAGGCAAACAATCCATCGGGATATCTGTGGGGTAGGAATTGAGTTATTTGAGCAGGTGTTCCCCTCTCCAAAATGGCACATGCTGCTGCTTCCATTAAAAAAGTTCGGGAGGCTGAAATGGATGAAAGGGAGAAGGAGAAAGAGAAAGAGAGAAAAAGGCAGAGGAAAATCTCTAGGGAAAATCGGAAACGCAAGGTATGACCACACATACCCCACTATCACCTTCTCTTCCCCTTCCCCATATAGGACACGTACCCAGGTGCCTTTTTGCAAGACACACAGCATTGCGTCCATTTTTTCCTTTCCATCACCTAATTTCCATTTGCACGTCCTACCAAAATTTCTGTCTGCTTCCACTAGCTTTGCTACAATGAAAGCAGATGAACTGGTAATCTCTAGCCACATGGGTGCAAACATTTGAGGATGGCCAGTAGAGCTAATATAGCCCTTTCCCCCCCCCTTTATCTTCAAAGGGAATAGGCTCTGTTTTGATCATGTGGGAGCCAGGTGTGTTGTGGCCTCCAGCTGTTTTGAAGCTGTTTACTGGCCAGGAGAATGACAATTTTAGACTGTGTTTAATCAAAATAGGTTTTGCACTTTGGGGTACCATTCCTCTTTTTTCTCCTGATCAAATACTGTCAAAAGAGTTCTCTGTTCTAGTGTTTTCAGTGCTGATAGTGATGTGGATATCAAGATACTTTTCCTATATTCTTATTTAGCATTCAGTGTGTTTTGCTTTATACACTGCAGGTATTTGAGTACTTGTTTTGTTCTGCTGTATGGTTCTGAAAATAACAATCTGCACTCTGTTTCTGCCTCTTCCAATACTGTGACAGCCATCCTTTGATCATTCTTTACTGAAGCCAGAGAAATATTGCTTACTGTTTTGGGGATGTGATTAGGACTGACTGAGAAGACAGTGAAAATGAGTTGCCTGTCCCCTCACTCACACACCAAATGCAGTGGCTCACCTGTTAGAGAAACATAGAAAAATTTATCTAGAAAAATCTGTGCCTGTTTTATATAGGAAGACAATATGAGAACAGTAGCAGTACTAATGAACATCTTAGAGGTATATATTTCCACTGAGAACATATTCATAGCCACATGTATTTCTTAGAGCCACTTCATACCCAGAATTTACCTTCATGGGTATAGCTGTAAAGAAATGTAGACTACCATGTGTGAAGATGTGTTTTTAATGACTACATGTGCACAAGTGGGAATCCACTGCTAATTGAGTTTCCCCAATGCATTTGATTACAAATGACAAATATGCAATCTTCTTCAAATCAAAATGCATTTGATTGTATACATGAATTTATATCTTTATTTCTTATGCCTATGTAAACTGGTGCTCTGATTTCACAAGAAAGCAGAGGGGATCCAGACCTCTAGCAACCTAATCCTAGCACATCTGCTCAGAAGTAAATGCCATTGAATTAAGTGAATCTTCGCTTGCCACCAGGAAGGTGTGTATAGGATTGCAGCCTTTGCTGCTGTTTTTAGAAGGCTATGGAGGGTTGTGGTTTGGCTAAAATCATTGAGAGAAGTCAGGGTGTTAATTAAAATTAAAATTAATGGCCGTCCTCTCTCCCCCCCCCCCCAAATTTGAACTCTAATGTCAACATGTGGAAGGAAAGACACATGTTGACGTTTGCCATTGGAATATGGGAAGTGCTTGATTATTTGCTGTATTTTAAATCATCTATAGTTTTCTATGTCTCTATGCAGTTTACAAGATGGTAATTGTCTTACTTTATATTTTTTTAACACATTGCATAAACATTACTTTTTATGTCTGAGTGCAAATGGCAAATGAACATAGGCCCAGTCATCCTACATTTTAATTCAGAGATATGTTTAGCATATCACTGCCCTTGGTGTTTGCTTACTATATCTCTAGAATTAATCTAATTTCCATACTGTACTTTGCCATTGTGGGATGAATTATTCAAGCTGAATTCATTACATTTTTTTTTTAAATTACGTATTCGTTAAGCTGCTGGATACCTAAGAGATGCTGTGATGTGATTTGTCTGACTTCTCAAAGGCTTTGTTTGCAGTGTTCATTAAGTTGCATTAGAATTCTCTTTATCAGAACACAAGTGCCATTTCTAATATAGGTAGTGCTGGGATGTCTGTAACATCTCTGCTGCAGGCAGACTGCGATTACTACGCTAATCCCCTAAATGGGGCACTACAGCATAAGCCAGCTGTTTGATTATGTCTCTGATCATTTTATTCTTCAAAACACATATATTAGTTTACTGTGATATAGGGTGTACAAATATGATTCACACTTATTCACACAATGTCTGGACAAGAGAAGGATGGTTTACATGGATCTGATTCTGGAGAGCTGTCTCTGTTTTTATGTCTGTTTTAAAAGGGATTCTGGGTCCTTTTAATTGAAGTTGGGTATAATTAAATCACTACTTTCTGGCATCGTTGTTACAAACTGATTTGTGCTTTGATTGAAACCAGGCAGACTTAAGAGAGACCAGTTGGTCTACATGTTAGTAACATGTTGGCAGTAAAGGCTGAAGAGATCAGAATGTTCCTGTCTAAGGAGTGATAATAGGTCAGCTCTCCAAACATACAGGGGAATTAATGTTTTGCTTTGGTGTTTGCTTTGTTGCATTTAATATTCAGCCACCAGCCTCACTGTGTCTGTCTTTGACTGCAACTGCATGCTCACTGTTACATAATTAACCACCTCAGTTACACAGTAAACTGGATTCTTAGCAGGGTGGGTGCGGTTTAAGCATGTCACCTATAATAATGGAAGCACATAGGTTGTATCCACCTTTGTCTATAGAATAAAAAATGAAATTGCATAATCCTGTTCACTGCAAAGTGATAAGCATCTCCTTGATAAGATACCGAGTCCCCTCTTCAAAGGGTGACAAAAGACCTCAGTATGTTGTAGGATAGAGATGATAAAGCAAAATTAAACTAATATGCTTTGATACCTTCTCAGTAATGTTAGTCTATGGAAGTGTATAAGCCCCAAACAGGTGTTTCTGCAAATAAGTGTGTGTATCTGTGTGTGTGAGTCTAGCAGTGTGTGTATGATTCCAGTAAGACAGCCAAAATCTAAACATTTTGGTATGTCTTACTGTCAAATATATCTCCAAACAGTTACGATTTATGGATTCCTAAAGGATAGCATCATTCTTGTGACTGCTGTGAATAGAAGAAGTGAACTTGCTGGGGTCCCATTTTCTACTAATTGAAGCTAAAATGGACTGGGTGTACATAAGAACCTAGAAGACAGAAATGGGATGGGAAGAGGATACACTATGAAGTCCATGAAGTAAAGGCATGAGAGAGAGAGAGAGAGAGAGAGAGAGAGAGAGAGAGAGAGAGAGAGACTATAAATGAATGGGTGTGTGTAGTCAGGAAGTGGATAGGATATAAGAACTGTATAAATATATTCAATAAGGTATCTTAGCTGTGGTGGAGCAAAGAAGATATTGTCAGTTTAGGGTAGGCTAAAGTTCAATAACATTTGAGAAGCAAAGGATTAGTGCAGTGGTTCCCAAACTATGTGCTGTGTGGTGCCTGAGGTCACTGTGGTGGCCTCACAAGGGCGCTGCAGGATGTCCCCAACTGCCTCTTCCAGATCTCCTGGGAGCTGCCATCTTGGATCTCATGACATCTCATATGATTCTTGCATGCTCAAAGACAGTGGTGTCTGGGACAACCAGGAAGAATTGGCCATCATGAATGAAGGATGCAGTGACCCCAGCAAGTTTGGGAACCGCTGGATTTGTGCATAAAAATGCACAAAGAAATGAAGCCTCTGGCAGTGATTGACTCATTTGCCTGATTGACAAGATAAGGCTGCAATATTTGGGGCTTTTTAGCTTGGGAAAAAACGTGATTAAGGGTGAATGTGATTGAGACTTGCAAATTTATGCATGGTGTGAAGAGAGAGAACAGAAATAAATTTTTCTTCCTCTCTTACAATTCTAGAACCAGGGATCATGAATGAAACTGATTGGCAGGAGATTTAGGATGGACTAAAGCAAGTACTTCTTCATACAGCATATAAATAGTCTGTGGAACTCATTCCTTCCAGATTTGGTGATGGTTACTACTTTGTATGGCTTTAAATGGAGATTGGACAAATTCATGGAGGTCAGGTCTATCAGTGGCCACTAATCATGATGGCTGTGCTACCTCCACTATTAAGAGGCAGGCAACACTATGCCTCTTAATACTATTTGAAGGGGTGCAACGGTGGGAGAGAAGTATGCTGTTCTTTCCTACTTGTGGGCTTCTAAGAGTCAGCTAGTGAGTCACTGTAGGGAAGAGAGTGCTCAACTAGATGGGCCTTTGCCCTTATCCAGCAGGACTTTGGTTATGCTCAAGGGCATGTAACCTTACTTTTATTATTTTTATGGTAATTTTGCTACTTGTGATTAAAAGTAACATCTTTTTAGTAAAAAATCTTCCATTTTCATATTAAAACCATGTATGATCATTTCTAGGGTAGATTTAATGTTTGCTGCTAATGTTTAACTCCAAAACAACCAACAATGTTTGTGACAGCCCAATCCTACCCAAATGCCCAGGTGGTGATGCAGCAGTGCCAGTATAGCTTCTGCTGCAACCCTCAGAGTTTGTCCAGCTCTGGAGATCTCCTTGTTGAAAAGGGACGTTTATCTCCTTGCTTCAGGGTAAGCCCCAGCAAGGTACCAGCACAATTGCTGCTACAAGTCCTTCTTGCTCCATACAGGTGGATCAGACCTGAGAAGAGGCTCAGAATTCAGTGTGCAATGCCACTGCCAATCCCTCCCCCTTCCCGGGCCCAATCTGATCTCTTCCTTGCCCCATTACTGCCTTCTTCCACCCACCCCTGCCCCCTCTCCACATCCCTCCAACCCTCTGCATGCATTACTTGCTCTGGTGACTATCTGTGAACCTGATGGCATGTGGGAATATGCTGTTGCTGCTGGCATGCTGCTGTAGACTCCCAACCAGCAGGCCTGTGTTAACAAAAGCTGATTTACAACTGCCGTAAAGCAGCCTCTGCTGGCACAGCACTAGTTATGTTGGTGGGGGATTGGGCCATGTCTTCTTTAAAGCAACATCTGTCTTTCAGGGTCAATGGAACATGCATAGCTGGCTGAGAATTTCTCATGTTTTTTGTTACTTTTGCTCTTTAAGGAAGGAGAAGGGAGAGTGTACAGTGCTTAGAAAGTATCACATTGTAGGAGCATTAACTGTTTAACAGTTTCAGCATAGCTTGTACATTTTGAAAGTCACCCAAAGTGACTTTGAAAGTCACTTTCAAATCTGATTATTTTGTCTTCAAAATCATATTTTTGTCTACTAGATTCTGGCAGGAGGCAAGTGGCATGGAGTTGTGACCAGCCATTGCTTCCTGGTTGGCAATGATACTTCTGAATTATAAAACAATTGGAGACGCTGTTAGCCACACAACTGACACTGCTGTTGGGGAATAGCAGAGGAAGGACTGAAGCTTCAAATGGGGGGGGGGTGGAGAGAGAGCGAGCAAGGAAATGGAAGAGGCAGGAGGAGCAAATGGGAGGAGAAATGAGAAACCAAACAGAGTGGGTGGGAGGAGAAATGAAAAACAGAGTCGGGGGCCCAGTAGGAGAAAGAACATGGCCAAGGGATAGGTGGGAAGATTGAGATGTGAGTGGAGAAAACAGGAGGAGGAAGAAGGGAAGGAGGAGTAGAATGCATACTAAAGAGGAAAGGACTGAGGGGAAAGCCCAAAGTGAAGGATTGTGAGAAAGGGGACAAAAGGAGAAAAAATAGCAGAGGGGTACCAAGGGAATGAGAAGCAGAAGCAGCATTCTGGAAAGCCCAGACTGTGGCTGAGCAGGCCCCTTGAATCTGCCTCAGATAAGTTTATAACCCCAAAGGGTAGAACTTAGTGAAGAGGGCAACAAACCCCATTAGAGGTGAGCCCCGAGAGTGGAGAGTATCCTTCTAATCCAGAATCATCATACCTAAGCGAAGCCAATGACAGAACAGCAGGATTATCATGGATTCTTTGGTATTGGTTCCTTCAGTGTAGGAGGGACAAGTCCATGATCCTCCTGACAATAAAAACTCCAATGAGGAACAGCCTAAAGGACTGAAGGCAGCGGTTTTCAAATTCTTGGGGAGAGTATGAACCGCTCTAAATCCTTGTGGGGGCAGGGTGAGGCAGTGGGGGTGGAGGAAGGCAGCGGTGCGATCCTCAGGATCGCTCCACTCAGGGGGGCCGCAGGGGCTTGGGTACACTTATCTGAGCCTCCTGCGGCTTCCCGGGGGTGCGGGGAGCCCTGTGCAACCTTCTACAGGGCTCCCCGCAGCTTCAGAAGTGAAAGTGGAGCGATTGCATTCCACTTCCGCTTTAGCGGAGGTGGGGCGCAATCACTCCACTTTCACAGCTGCAGGGAGCCCTGCAGAAGGTCGCGCAGGGCTCTCCGCACTCCTGGGAGGCTGCAGGAGGTTCGGGTAAGTGTATCCTAGCCCCTGCAGCCCTCTGAGTGGCGCGATCCTGGGGATCGCGCTGCTGCCTCCTCCCTGCTTCCTGGCTGCCCCACCCCTTAAGGGGGCAGAGGCCAGGACCCAGTCTGAAAAGCCCTGACTTAAGGTATTCTCTGTACTTGGTCAGCAAACAGTATGGGACATGGACCTTACCCCATGAGAGGAAGCAGTGAGGGGGAACGTTATGATGCTTGATAAAAAATGATTTAACATTCAGTGTTGAAGAATGCATAACTCCTAATTCAGCAATAAGTAATTGCTATAGATTCATGACAAAGCAGTTCTTGCAATTGGAGATGAGAACCTGAAGGAGGGCACAGGAAAAAAGCGTACAAACAAATATGACTATAGAAGAGAAATATAGACAGGATTTGACTGTAGAACAGAAGAAGAACTGGAAGAATTCCATAAAGGAAGTAGCTGGCACCAGGGCTATACTTACTGTCAATCATAAAGCAATAAAAATGTAAAGCAATATTTGGCTCATGCTGGTTGCATGGTCTATAATAGTGTTTAAATATATAGTTCAAACAACATTTCCTTCCTTTCCTGACATCATAGTGTGATGGGATTCATGGAACACTAAAGAATATTCAAATCAGACATTTATAAACCTATTAACAGAATGAAAAGACTAGATAGATATTTTTCTCTGTGTCACTATAGTTTGCAGTCCTGTAATGTGGCAATAGAACAGAAGGGTAAAAGAGGTACAAAACATATACAGGTGTGCACCACTTTGCGACCAACGACCATGTATGGTCATGTGGTCATTGGGGTGCACACCCCAAGCCTCCGAAAGCAAGGTGAGCTCTGCTCCCCTCCCCTCCCCTCCGGAGGGTTGTCTGAGCCTCCCAGAGGCAGTGCACATCCATGCGCTGCCTCTGCAAGGCTCAGACCAAGGGAAATTGCACCTCTCGTGCAACTTCAATTTCCTCTGTTAAACCAGAAGTCGCACAAGGGATGTGATATCTCTCAATCTGAGCTCTGCAGACGCCACGTGCGCTGCCTCTGGGAAGCTCCGAAGATCCTCCGGAGGGGACGAGAGTGGAGCATCTCCTCTCCTTGGGAGGGTCCAGATTGCGTCAAGCCCTGCTTGACGACAGGGATCACAGTCCCGATCTCTGTCGTTAAGTGGCACACAACTAGTAAATTTTCAGCACACGACTAGTAAATTTACAGAATTCAAAGAAAACGTGGTGGAGGAAAGTTGTTTAGATGTAAAAAACAGAATTAGGGCCCAATCCTATCTACCTTTCTAGTGCTGTCAAGTTTTTCAAGTTATCTGTACATAGTGGTAGAATGCATTTTCCTACTTTGGGCAAATCTTTATTACAGCAGTATGTATTGTACTTTGTGTTGCACTTTGTGTTGCAAAGAGGCTATTGAGATGTACTGCTTGTGGCTCTCCAGTATGAGCATCCCAGTTTGAAATAGATAACAGCTGGGGCAAAAATGATGGGGGGGGCTGCCTTTGCTGACAAACACCCTCTGGAAACATAAGGACTTTTTCAGGACTGATCAATGAAGGAGTGTCAAATGTGAGGTGGGGGAGGATTGAAGGGGCCTGTGTGAGCAAGCACCCATATACCTAAAATGACCTGTGTAGAGGGGATTGCCTCATAAAGAGGAAAGAACTTTGTGGACTTGTACTCCAGCGGGTAGGGAAAAGCGTTAGTGCTTCTAAGAACTAGAATGGCCTAGATCAGTGGTTCCCGAACTGTGAGCCATGGGTCTCCAGGGAACTGTGGAAACCAGCCAGGGGAGCCACTGCATCCTCGCAAAAAAGCACACCATCATATACAATGTGATGGATTGTAGCCCTAATGGGGAGCCGTGACCAATGGCCCAGTAGGGAGCCGCCAGTTGAAAAAGATTGGGAGTCCCTAGGCTATGGGCTTGGATCTCTGGAATGCAATACTACACTGGAGTTATATATCTGAGGTTGGCAGGGGAGAGCTGCAATCTCTTCGCAACCACTAATGTTACACTGAAGATGTTTTAAATCACTATCGGCCTTTGGAACATCTCTTCTGTTCTAGGTTATGTTGCTGCTGATGAAAATCTTATGATGTTCCAGATTTAATAATGCATGCCTGTCCTTAATTATTTACTGTCTCTGATTTTTTCCATATTAGCTTGCATAATTACTTGTTACTGCCTGATATGTCTGAAGTTGGCAGTGCATAAGAGAACTCTCTTGTGAAAATAAATGACTAGTTAATGTAGCATCTTTTATGGAGCCTCTTTTTGGGTCTATTGTTTTATCATACTGAGGTTAGAATGTGCTAACGTTCTTGGTATTATTGGTGGTGTTTTGTATACCAAAGGAATAACAATAATACTCTTCTAACAATACTACAAGAGTAGGGTAAGTCACAAGAAATGTCCACAGTTGATAGTGCTGTTGTGAAACGAGCACCAAAATTATTAGCTACAAATCAACAAATATCAGAGCCTAGTCCTCAAATTAACGAGCAGTAAAAATCTGGAAGCAAAACTGGAGGCATTTTTTGACCGTTGGAAGATTAGGTCCTGGAGCAAAAAACACATAATAAGGGTTGAATTTGAGATCTACAGACCAGATACCAGTTCTTTCCTTTAAACTTTTAATAAACAGATTGAAAAGCAACAAAATTGGGTTTTTAAGATAGATTAATCCGAAACCACACAAATAATCCCTTCAAATGTGATGTATGATGACTTCTTCGTTGCTTCCTTCCCCATCCTTCTTCTCCATTTACATGTGTACTCTTTATAAATTAACCATGTTTCTGAAGAATAAGTAAATAGAAGGGTTGGTACGAATGTAATGTGTCCTGTTTTAAAATTTCGAATTTGGTGCTGCATAATGTGAGTTTGACTGGGTGGTCACTAGATGTGTCTAGTTTCACCATACGGAGTGGTAATGCTATACATGGTGCAGTGCATGAGCAGTTCAAAATGGTGGGTATTTCAGATACTTGTAAAAAACAAAGTGAATTCCTCGCTGCAGAAGAAATCGGTCCAGTTGACATCATAAGAACATAAGAAAAGCCTGGCTGGATCAGGCCAAAGCCCAACTAATCCAACCTTCTCACAGTGACCCACCAGATGCCTCAGGGAGCACACAAGACAAGAAGAGACCTGCGTCCTGGTGCACTCCCTTGCGCCTGGCATTCTGAGGTAGCAGACTTCTAAAATCAGGAGGTTGCACATATCCATCCTGGCTTGCAACCTGTGATGGACTTGGTCCTGTGTTGGAGTCAAGATCCATACTTGACTCCAAAATGTGTATGGTGCCATTCCATTGACTATCTCTTTGACTGCCATTCCATATGGTGAAATGTCAAACTCACGACATTATGCAGCACCAGATTTAAATTTTTTTTTAAGTCACATTCCTTTTGTACCAACCATCATATGAGGTGGTATCAGAAGATGATCACATTGGGCACTGGCTGAGGATGCACCCTTAGATTAAGGGTGCTCACCCCTTGATAATATATATTTATTGCGTTGCACTTTATATTATATTACTATATTAATATATATAATAGTAATAGTCAAGTCAAGTCAAGTAATTATAATAGTAATAAGCAACAATTTTATACATATAAATATACAATATAATTTTGTATATTTATTTTATTACGCTTTATATTATATTACTAATACTGTATAGTTATTATATTGCAAACATTATATTGTTATATTTATTATATTTCAATCCCAAAGCCTTGAATAAAGCAAATCATTCTATATACAGGGAAACAGGGATGTATTTCAGTAACAACAGATGTGGATGTTACAGCATTCCATGAGATAAATGCTCTTGACTTCACTCACATTCCACCTGAGGTATTCCCTGCTAATATCTCAAATGGAGGATTTCCACTGATTTTATGTCCATCTACAGCATTTTTATTTGTCTCATGGCTCCTACTGAATTTCATATATACACAATTTCCCCATATATAATATAGTATACTTTTCATACATGCTATATTCTCAGTCCATTTTACAATTTAAGTAAAATGTTCACACCTTCCTTTTCTTTGAGAGCTCAGCTAGACCTGTATTGGTCAGCTAAACCTGTAAATATAAAACAGAGAATCTGGGTGGACATTTGTGATATTTTACAATACTAATAGTGTGCTCATTTTCATATGAAATTCCTCTTCTCCACTACTCTCTCTCAAAGTGTGCAAGGATAAATAGAAATGTTGGTCTACTTTGTGTGTGTGTGTATTTGTTGGATAGAGAGACATATGGTAACTCTTGGATTAAAAGTCTCTGGTACTAGCAAAAGAGGATTATTATGATTAATGTACTGAACACTTCAGTGTATCAAAATGGCATTCTGATGATTGGTTTAAAAGATGGCTGAGAATAAACATTTGTTTGATGTTTAATGGTAGTAAAAGTAGAAACATTGTTTTGGTTTTAATGTCATTCTACATATGTGCATTTACAAATGTATTTAAAAATGCAATTGGAGACTGACAGCCCACCCCCTTTTGGATTCACTCCCAGGCGAGTGGTCCACCATCCTTCACCTGGGTGGTGGTGAGCCAAAGGACCTGAGGCCATGATTGGCAGCCATGGGCACAGCAGGAGAGGTGAGCACAACTGTAAAGAAGAGAGAGGGTGAGGGGGGAGTCAGGGAAATGGGAAAGGGGCTTAAACAGCCCTGTGGCCCCAGGGGACAGGCCCAGACAGGGAGGTACACGTTATAAAGGACCCCAGGCAGACTCATAACGGCATGGCTGAGCAAAAGCAGGTGCCTGTGAGCCTTCCCAAGGTAGCAACAGACTGGGAGGAGGAGACCAGGTGCCTGAATCCCCCCCCCCCGGTCAGAGGCCTTAACCGGCAAGGGCAGGATTCCCCCCCAGAGGACACTGCAGATCCAGTACTGGAGTCTAGAGCAGTGCTGGTCATCTGCCGTGCCCCCTGACAGACCCTTTTTTTGACGACGTCTGGGTGGCACCCCCCCCTTTGTGACTCGCTGAACATAAAGAGATTTGACTTCAAATCCCTATTTTTCAGTCAGTATTTGTAAGATACATATTTTCATCTACAAGCATTCGTCTCTAAAAGAAAAAAAACACAAGAATTTTTTTCCATTTTGAGATGACACACAGTATGGTGGCCATTTTGCCATTGCGCCTCTAAATGTTGCTTTTCACTGTATTTTAAAATACAGGCGTGCCCTGGTAATCACGCATTTGCTATCCACGGATACCATGAATACCAGGGACACCTGTTAAAAAGATAAGGGAACATTTTAAAAATTCTTGTCTTACCAAGATTTTTAAAACTTTTCCCTATGTTTTTGAAGGCATCCCCAGTACCCATGGTTTCAGGTATCCATGGGGGAGTCTCAAATGGAACCCCAGCAGATACTGGGGCACACCTGTACAGTGTTCTGGTGCTTCAGACATATTCTTGGATATATTCTGGACCTATTCTTGGATATTTTTGGTTTTATATTTGGGATGCCGATTCCAGAAATGGCACCAGTATATTTCTCCCCAAGGTGACTCAAGGTGGCTTACAAAAGTGCAAGTACAAAGTACAATAATTTATAAAAATGCGCCTTTGGAATAAAAACACACAACACTTTTCCTCCTTGAGGGAAAAAAAAACAAAATCTGCAAAAAAATAAAAATGTTTAAAAACACCTCTAGGTATAGGGAACATATCCTGGTTTAAATAGTTACACTGACTCCTGGTCCATTTCCATGTACAGTTAGAAGTTGTTACCATGAATCTATAAATGATCTGGGAGCCCAGCTACCTGTAAGACTGGCTTGTATTGCACAAGCTTGACTAAACCTGCTTTATTAATCAGAGGGGCCCCCATCCTCAATTTGGCAGATGATGGCTAGGAGAAAGGCTTTATCAAACATGCCATATTGCCTACGAACTGTCCTCCCTGGAGAACAGAGAAGCTTATGTGGGGCCAACCCTGATGTCCTTTAGCAATAGATGAAGGCTATTTTATTTGCCTAACAAGTTTTCGTTTTTACTTTTATGACTCTGCTGGATTTTACTGATGTTACCAGTTTTATGGCTGCTGTTTTCAGTATTGTTTCTGTGCTGTGTTTTACTGTATCATCTTATTTTTGTGAATTGTATTCACCTTAGGAACGCTGTACTTGAGGGTATTACCCATAAATAAACTTATTAAATAATTAAGTACAATTATTCTGGAACTAAATTAAAGCAGTAGCTAGAAATTAGTTCTACAGTTAGAAAGGCCCATGTGAAAATAGCCCAGCAACTCTTCATTCAATTAAAAGTATATGTATTGATTAAGGGTTGGCACTTTTTCATCAATGCCTTTGATGTCTTTGAATAATTACAGATGCAAAGAGTGGAAGCAACATCTGATCTTTTTTCATTGTTCGCTTTTTAATTATATAATAGAATGATGTACAGATTACTATAACAATCCGCCTCTGTTTTTGGAACCTTAGCTGCCATCTGATATGGTCATTCTGAGACACAGACCCAAATAACAAGGGCATTAATAACAAGAGCCATGGGAACTTTCCACCCCTCCATAATAACTTAAGTCCCTAAGTATACACTTGTTCTGAGTGCCTTGACAGAGTCTGGCAAAACATGAAAATATTTGCTTTCTGAGTAATTTGCCCTTAATGACTTTGAGCCATTTTGACAAACAACACCAACAGTGTTAGCAGGGCACTGGTATCCTTGTCTTTGTGTTAGATATCTATGTAGATCCTAACCATCTGCAAGTAATTTTTGAAAAGAATACACGTTGATCACTATTTGGCATCCTTCTAACTGATTCCCTGGACTTCCCCCCATCTTTTTCAAGTGTAACCTTTTATACATTCTTTAAAGTATAATAATAATAATAATAATAATAATAAAACTTTATTTTTATCCCGCCCTTCTCCCAAAAAGGGACCCAGGGCGGCTAACAACATATAAAACAGATTAAAACATAATTTCACAAACAGATAAAAACATATTAAAAAACACATTAGCAGAACCCATAAAAACAGTAGTCAGAAAAGTCAGAATAAAAGAGCATAAAACAGCAGTTCTTAGAGGAATTGGGCCTGTAAAAAAGCAACTAAAAGATATATAAAAGATGTTAAAAAGGCCATAACGTCAGAAGGCTTGGTTAAACAACAAGGTCTTCAGGCCTCGCCGAAAGGTCTCAAGAGAGGGAGCCATTCTCAAGTCAAGGGGAAGGGAGTTCCACAACGTTGGTGCCACTACTGAGAAGGCCCTATTTCTTGCCGCCGCCCCACGTACCTCCTTAGGCGGCGGCACTTGTAAAAAGGCCTGTACTTTTTACTTGTAAAGTATGTTGTATGTTTTGCCCATGTTCTTCAAAGCTCTGGGCAGAGATCTGAATAGACGCTTGTGGAAAGTTTTTTAAGAGGGTTAGTTAGAATCTGCCGCCACTTTGGTGCCCCTTTTACTTAGGAAGTTTTTGAATATCCACCCCTCTCAAAGTGTAAATCTAGATAAATTGACTTTGTGTCAATCTTGAGTTTGAATATTTCTTAAATTCATAAGGTTGGCAGTCAGTATAAACTTTTGTAAGCTGTATTCATTAAACATGGAATGTGAGAAGGCAGAATGACATGAACAGGAAACAGCCATGAGTAAATTAACCTTCTTTATTTATAGAATACCCTTCAGGTCATTGAGATGGGCAGCTACAGTCTTATGAGACTAAAAGCAGAGGTAAATAATATTTGCTTAAAAATTAGCACCTGTCCCACATAACTGGACTTGGATTATACTGAACAAGATTAAAGGCAGCTCTGTTCCATTTATAATGTGAAGTTATAGGGATATCATGGTTGGAAGTTTAATATTTCCTTCTTCAGATGGAATTGTGTACATAACTCTGGATGGCCAGGCGATCCATAGAAAACAGAGGTACTATTGGAAGCCTTGCTCTTTCCTAAACAAAACCCTTTGATCCTGTTGCTTTCTCTGTTGTTCAGATGGATTGAAGCTTTTTGCAGCAACAGGAAGAGAGTGTAGTTCAGTGACCAAAACACTGTGGCAGACAAATCTGGATAAGACCCCTATTCACAACCTTTCTTTGCCAACTCCTTCCCTTGACATGGCTTTTGGCTAGCTGGACAATTTCTTTTCATTGGTTGAAAAGGATCCCAGATACCAGAGGTTTGGGAAGAGGATACTTCTAAAATCTATGTACCATCACACCTACATTTAATGCAGCATGTCTGGATTTTTATTCCAAAAGAAAATGAGGAGGACTTTTTCCTTCAGGTCCCACCTTCTTTGAATGTAATGATTCTAAGTTGAGGCTTCTCTTAGGTTTGTGCACTCCAAAAGAATGCACCACAAATGGAAAACGGAGACTCACATAGGATCTCAAGTAGAATATGTATAATCTGGTAATTCCTATGGAAAAGAAATTAGCCAAAACTAAGTGAGAGAGTAGGAAATGCATGGTTTGTTTTTTTTAAAATGGGAGATGTAGCATTTGGGGGCCCCCAGTTCGGATCAGGGTTGTGATGCTGGGGGACAGGGTTTTTAACCGTTTAATTTAGCTCAATTTTCCTGCTCTGAAATGCCTCTAGGAATTGCCTGTTCTTTGTTCCACAGGAGAAAAAAATAGACATACTCCTATTAAACATAAATATGAAATTAACATTTCATAGTTAAGTATGAAATCAACATTTTCCTCCATAAATTTACAGCCAGGGAAAAATTGTCTAAAATATTGGACAATTGGATGAGGAGAGGCATAGCAAATCAACTTGACATAATTAAGGTGAAGATACATTCCATATAGGTCAGTAATCATAAAGGGTAGAGAATACAGTTATCCGATTGTAAGTAAAGACTAACAGATGTGAAGGGTAATTGGGTACAAATCAACAGAGATGTTGGACTGATGACAGTGTTTGATATTGATTGAATCTTAGATATAAGATAATTGGATGAATGAAACTAGTGCAGGGTAGCTTTGGGCAAAACCAGTATGCACTCATAATTAGTGTTAAAATAACTAAAACCATTGCTGAATCAGCAGTTGTGTCTGTTACCCTGCAGTTTTAGTGCACTGCCTTTTGCATGCGCACTTGCTATCTTCCATGTCTGTTACTAATCCACTATAATAGTTATATAATATGTGTTTATGCAATATGCAGGGTTCCATTTGCCTGGTTTTTTTTTAAATTTGCATTGCAACTCTGAAAGCCTAGTTCTTTTTTTCTTGGGCGGGGGGAGGGAAACTCTGAATGTGAATACCCAAATCTTGGAAAAATTTAGACTTCTTAAAAAAAATAACTACAAATGTGTGAAAAAGTGTCATAATTTTGATGAATTAAAAAAAATTCTTTGAGATTATGATTCATCAACCCAAAGCAAATACAGAATGAATAAATTTGCTATAATTTCATATGAAGGCCATGTAAGGAAAAAAATTTGAAGGCCAGAAAAGGGACCCTGAAATATTTTAGTAATATTGGAGTGGTAAATACTAAATAGCTGGCATTCTGAATTAATCGTTTAACATGAAAGTGTTTTCTTTTCTTGGAAACTACTAAGGTGTTAGCATGAAGCATTCTGAAATATAATGCTTTGGGTAAGCACCAAGGGATAATGAGAGCAGTAGAGAGGGAAAAAAAATCAAAACATCTAAAGGCATGCAGCTGGGTAATTCAATAACCCTTGCATGGAGAGGCATTTCACACAGTAGGACTTTAACTCTGTGTGCTAGTCAGACTGGCTGTGTGTAGCTTTCCCCCTCCCCATTCAATTTATATGCATAGCTGGCCTAGTAGGTGTAAAAATAGACAGGCCGCGCCTGAATTGGAAATGGTCACCGAATGTTGTCTGCAGTTGCTGAAGTTTCTTTTTGACACAGGCTAGCCAGCAGAAAGAAAACTTTGGCGAGGGGAGCTCAGGGTAGCACAACATAGAAACAGTACTGTAATTATACTTCTGGATTGTCTAAAGTCAACTGCCCATTAGGAGGATTCAGGACACTGCAGAGTCAAACCCACTTGCAGGAGCTAACTGGAGGACTGATATGGGCAATGCACCCATTTGCCAGGCTTGTCACACGGACAAAGGTGTGAGAGTGCAAGGAAATATTCATGATGTGGATAAAATTGCAGATTATTATGGATGTAATAATGAAGATACTAAAGAACCCGAGGCTCTGGTAAGTTAAAAGTAAGAGTACAGAGGGGGGAAAAACCAAGGCTGTGGATTTGTAAACAGTGTGTGTAAAGAAGACCTTAAGCATGTTTGAATTTTCTTGGGTAGCTGCTGGCAAGACTGAATGATGGAGAAGTAGTGGCTGTGGATTTGCAGGGTGGCACTAAGACAGCAATGGGTGATTGAGGGGAGATCTGCCACTGCCTTTTCAAATTCAGAACATGCTTTTGTATACCTAAAAATCTAAGATTCTCACAGAAATTTCAGAAAGAAAAGGTCTCTATAAATTGGCAGAAATGCCAACCTTAAACAGACATTCTAAAAACTAAGACTATAATGTCAGGTCAGTAGACAACCTGTAACCAGTAAACTGCCTCCGATAGACTGCGCTGTTCTATAAGTATGCTTTTTTTCTGATTTAAAAGATTCATACGTAGTAAAGATATACAGAAAAATGTCTTTCCATGGGCCAATGTGATCAGTGGGGCTGTCACAGATTAACAAATATTTCCTGCACTAGGCAATTATTTGGTGAGGATGGAAATATCATGTAGCCCAGGGGTGCTCACACTTTTTTGGCTCAAGAGCTACTTTGAAACCCAGCAAGGCCTGGAGATCTACCAGAGTTTTTTTTACAATGTTCGTGCCATCATAACATATAACATTTATGTGTACCATGTATGTTGGTGTACCTTGAGCCCCACTGAGTATAACAGGACTTACTCCTGAGTAGACATGCCTAGGATTAGGCTGTGAGGCTGCAATCCTAGCCACACTTACCTGGGAGTAAGCCCCATTGAGTACAATGGGCCTTACTCCCGGCGTTTCCTCCCAGAGGCACGTGAAGGGGGGGGTCGGCACTCCGCGATCTACTCATTTTGCCTCGCGATCTACCGGTAGATCGCGATCCACCTATTGAGCACCCCTGATGTAGCCCAATCTTATGGATATTTTTTCAGAAGCACATTCCATTTAGTTCAATGAGAGTTTCAAGGATATGTGTATACAGTGTTGCAATTGAAGTGCTTCTGGTAGGGGGAAAATATATAACAAACTAAAAGAATTCTTATTGTATGTGGGATCCAGTCAAAATGAATTGGATCTATTGCTGTTCCAAATTAATATGTTTGAAATGAGAAACAGAATCTAAGCACAACGTGCAAGCAAAAGAATAGCACATTCATGTATTGCATTTTTCACTAAATGCTGAAGTTCTTTAAACAACAACAAAGAAACTCCTTAGTATCCAAACTTGCATTCCTTTGGCTGTAATTTGCAGTTCTGAATCAGTTATTTTGCTTTGTATTGAAAAATAAAATGAATCTGTTGTAATTTCACAGTGCAATCCTATGCATGTCTACTCAGACATAAGTCCCATTGTGTTCAGTGAGGCTTAATCCCAGGTCAATGTGTATCAGGATTGCAACCTCAACCTATGAAAGTTAAATGTGCATTTAAATTTATACCACTACAATGTCTGAAATGGTATGCAGGTCAACTATCCTACTCCCAGTGTGCCATTTCTGCTAATTTCTTTGTTGCCCAAGTCTTGCTTACAAATAATTGTGCATGTTGTCAACATAGCACCAGACAATTCTTCTGTTTTGATGCAGTATCAACAGTCAGCTAATTGCACTGGCACACTACAAGTCAAAATGGCATGTGAGCAAGGTGCTGTTTGCACCATTGTTTTATCTGCTTATTTGGTAGGAGTCCAAAGATGAGCTACAGGAATTATAAAAGAACTATATACATGAGAATAAACTGAGACTGTTCATTCAAAGCCTGCTACTGCAGCAGCAGCAGCACATGTAGATTCTTGGATTGGAGCGCTACCCCATTTGTCCTTGGTATAGCTGAATGTAGGATATTTTCTGCCCTTTCAACAGCCACATCCAGAGGGAATGATCCACATGCACACCCTTTTCTCCTTGCATGGCTTGTTTGTTGTTATCCACAACATAGATATACTGGAAAGGAAGCCTGCAATCATATACACACTTACCTGGGTAGTAGGCCCCATTGACTATAATGGGATTTACTTCTGAATAAATATGCATAGGGTTGGGCTCTAAAGCATAAAAGCAAAAAACAGAACAAAAAGAAACCCCAAAACAAAAAACAGCTCAGATACCTAAATGTTTAGGTTTCCAAACTGAGCATACTGATGCCCCAACCAGGGAAACTGTTGTTCCCTTGAAGGGTGGGGAGAGTAGGGCAAAGGCAGGAATTTGACTGGGATGACTGCACTGCTGTTGGGGAGGAAAGGGTTTTTTAAATGTTCCTAGGGGTCTCTATGGCTCTCTGGAGAGTCTGGGGAACCTGCAATCCCCTCTGCAGGCCTCCAGGAGCCTCCAAACTGCTGGAAAAAGAAAAAAAAAAACCTTCCTGTTTTCATCACAGAACTAGAAATGGTCCCCCCCCCCTTTTAGAGCATTGTGGAGGCTCCTGGAGGTTGCAGAGTAGGCTGCAGGCTCTCCCTCTGAAGAGCCATAACAACCCCCAGGTAAGTTTCAAAAATCCTTCCCTTCCCAGCAGTAGCATGATTGTCCCGAACACGTTGCCGCTCCTCCCCCTCCCTTGCAAACACTGATTCCCAAACTCTCCCAAACTCCCTGAGAGTTTGGGAACCACTGCTTAAACAGATGAAATGAAAAAGACTTGCTGTAGACCAACTAACAGCAAAGAGCTATCTGTATAATTTGTAATGGATTCTAGTTTTATAGTCATATTGCCTTCATCACATGGGATGCTTTTCTGTTTTTGAGCACAAAAATGGAAGTCTGATATAACACAGTGCAAACTGCTTCATCTCAAGAACCTTATCACAGTCTCTTCTCTGGGTGATATTGTTTGCCAAGGAAGTGTACAAATCTTCATCAGTTCACACAAATACTTTTTTCATTTAATCAAGTTCCCTGTGCCATATTTGTTACATAGCAGTAGGAGCACTTGCAAGTGCTCTTGACTACTAAAGAACTGAATGACAGCAGCTGATTTATGGAAGAGATTTATAGGATGGGTTCAGGATTCAGGTCTATGCTGTTTTCATCAGTAAAATTTGCTGCTGTTGTTAGTGAAAGATACTTAACATATACCTAATTCAGCATATTTTGTATTCAGTATGAAGTTCAGACAAGAGCACCTTAGGGCACATGCATTGGGAATATCCAGGAGTTTACCCACCTTGAGAAGAGGTGCCTACTTAATCTGGTCCTAGGGATGTGTAGGAAAATAGTTTTTCAAACCAGTAGTATTGAGATAAGAAATAATAATTTCT
Organism: Tiliqua scincoides; assembly: GCF_035046505.1. Lineage (NCBI taxonomy): Eukaryota > Metazoa > Chordata > Lepidosauria > Squamata > Scincidae > Tiliqua > Tiliqua scincoides. The sequence continues at coordinate 26,405,490 of NC_089826.1, forward strand.
TATTGACAGAAGTTTGTGCAAATTATTTTTTTATACTTCTTTTGTGGCCATTTAGTAATATTCAAGTTGTCCAAAAGTTATAATTCCACTATGTTGTGATCAAACTGTTCTTATTTAGTGTGTATTTGTCTTGAATGTTTTAACAATGAACAAGTTTTATTTTCTGGATAAAATTTCTTATGGAAAGAGTCAACCAATAATTGCTCTGACTGTTAAATACAGTAGTTTCCGGAACACTGTGGATGCTCAAACCTGCAGATAATGAAATGTGGGGGGCCTGGGCACCCTGACCCTCCGAATACAACCACAGCTGTGCTCTGGTCACATATTGAAGGTGTTCTGAAGGTTTTAGGAGGTCTTAGAACTTTGCTTCCGGTTTTCCAGGTAAAGCCAGAAGTGACATTCTAAGGCCTCCCAAAGTCCTCAAAACATGCTCCGGATGCAAACTGAGCACAGCTTTCATAGTCTCCAGAGAGTGCAGATTGGTCCAACCCTGTGGGTTAATGTGCCGATAGTCAAATTTGTGGATACTGAGTCCACAGATAAAGAGGACGAACCTGTAGTTTCTCTTCTAATACAGGTTCTTGTACTCTAAAACTCTGGTGATGTTTGCATCCATTGATCTTATGGAGTCAGGTAAAAGCTACGTGTCTCATCTGTGAAAGATACTGTCTTCCCAAAGAGTAACAGGATATCTAGTAGCAGGCATTCCAGTTTTACAGGGAACATGTTTATGACCTGCATTCAAGCAGTCATATGCCATAAAGCTGATAAAAATGTCTTCCTGTGTAATTCACGTAGCAGTTAGAACCCTCTCTTTGCTTGAGGAGTATGCAGTGCAGAGCTGCACCCAGTTCAGTTGAACTTTGCTGTCCTCATACTCATCCTGTCTCCTGCTGTCTTTCATTGAGTTTTCAGTATTGCAACCAAGCAACTGAGAATCAGAAGATAGTCCCATATTTTCCTGGCTCCTTCACAAACATTTTCTCCAGTTGAATTGCAAAATGCACTTCCAGCCATGCCACTTGAATTCCATGTAGCTGCCCTTCTGACAGCTGAAGTCCTGGCAGCCTCACCAGCTTGGCCTACAGTCTCTGTTCCTGTAGCTTTGGCATCTCCCAGCCTGAAGTCAACAACAATGCACTGAATCTTAAGCAGTACGGAGGCTCATCCCTTTGCTTCTGCCTTTTTTGAGCTTATAGGTAAAAAAGCACCAGGCAGTAGGGAACCAGGGTCACATGAAGGAAAGTATCCCTTTCCCTTCAACACTGTAAATCAGTCACAAAAGCATTCAGAAATGTGGGCTTTATAACACAAATAAGTTGTTCCTGCAGTACAGAATCAGGGAATTTCAGAGGTTTTAAAATTTTAAGTGTACCGTAGTTGGCAACTTATTTCTAAATATAGTAAATTTTAAACCTCCAGAAATGAGGAGTCTGGAACCTAGCTATGATATTGGCATCACCAGGGAGCGATTCTTCAAATATATGGTATTTTTCTGTTGTCTGAAAATTACAAAATAAAATGTGCACTTAATTCATATATGTATACATACGCAAATGAACTTTGTAAAAAGTCTTAATAGCTAGTCACGTATGTTTATACATAAGACTGATATTGCATTCTGGCTTTGTATTTAAAATTTTATGTTTACTTATGGTATAAATAACATATTTCTTGGATCAGTATAGGCTTACAATGCCCTCTTATTTTGCTATCTTTAAAAGAAGTGTGTGTGTAATTGGGTGTTTGCTGTGGGTGAATTCATTAGTCTTTGTGAAGTTCCTTTGAGAAACTATAAATTAAAAAAAAAACTTGTTTGAAAGTAAGTCATGTACAATAATTTCTTATGCTGCCTTAAACTATAATAAAACTTTCATCCTGAATATCAAAAGGTTTTAAGCCATCTATCTGTGTTTTGACTGTCATGTAAATATATTTTTTGGCTTCGTACAAGTGAACTGGTGACTTGAGTAATATGATCCGAGTTCTTAACATGCAACCTGATAATTTATGTGCCTTAGAAGTAAGCCTGTATCCCCATTGCCAAATCCAGTGGGCATGTCAAGACATTCCAGGGAACCTTAAGTGTTGGCTGACCCCAGCACTATATGAAGAGCTAGAGATAAACACGTTAAGGTGGATTAAGGACAGTTTTCACTTTTAACTGTGTCTTCATTTTGTGAAGATGTGGAAGGTAGGTAATGGGGATTTGAATAAATCAGGCACAAAAAGGCTTTGTAAGATAAAGGAATAGTATTACAAATGTAGTTTAATTTTTGTGATGATACTTATATAAATTATAGAAAGCAGTTGTTACATGGAAGCAAAGTAATCTGGTTTTGGTTCTCATAAGCAAGAGGTAGAACTTGTGGATAACTCTCAGTCATTTCTTATTTTAAAAAATACTTTATTTTTGTTGGTACCAGACTATAACATAACTTGAGTTCAGTGCTGAGAAACTGTCTCTTGCCTTGATCCAGCAAATTACATCTGTGTATAAAAGCAGCTTTCCTGTGTGAATTGTTGCTGGATTAGGAAATGTACAGATGCAGATGCCTTGTAATGCTGCAGTAGGAACCATATGAGTGCATACCCACTTAATGACTCTATGTTATTATGGAATTCACCTGACTTGGCTGTTACACATAGCCCATGGAAATGACATAACCACCAGACCTCAAGCTGACGCAGTAGGAGGAATTAAGGCCAGCAGTCTTTGGTTTAGTGGTAGGAAGTGGCCAACTATCCAATCAGTAGAAGAAGTGTGTAAAAGTGTTCTTGGAGTGGGGTGAAAGGAGTTGGTAAGCTGCCCTAAAGCTACAGAATGCTGCAGAATTGACCAGCAAGAGAACTAACAGCCATGTGCCTTGGCCATCCACCAGTCATGGTGGAATTCCCTATCCTGGCAGTGACCAAGAGGGATTGCCCCCTGTTTTGTCCCTGATACTTCCTCCCAAGAAAGATATCTAGATAGTTAGGTTCTATGAAGACAGTTACTTACCTCACACGCAAGACTTCTGAATAAAGGCACTTTTAGATGTGTGGCCATAGATCATAGATGCATATTTAGGTAAGAGGAGCCCTATGCATTTCTGTTTGCAAGGCATTGTGTAAATGGGAGTGTGTATTTCCACTCAGTGGAATCTCAATCACTGGTTCAGGTTGTGCACATATTGCACTGGTTTTCTCAATCACTGGTTCAAGTTGTGCACATAATGTTGTGAGCAATTACCGTATTTTCCGTATTTTTCGCTCCATAAGACGCACCTGACCATAAGACGCACCTAGTTTTTAGAGGAGAAAACTTACTTTTAAAGTAAGCCTGCCCTCCCCCTGTGGCACCTGTGCAGATGAGGACCTTGCCCCCGGTGCGGACCTTGCCCCTTTGTTTTCCGCCTGCCCTCCCCCTGTGGCGCCTGTGCAAATGAGGACCTTGCCCCCAGTGCAGACCTTGCTCCCAGTATTCGCTCCATAAGACGCACACACTTCCCCCCCACTTTTTTGGGGGGAAAAAGTGCATCTTATGGAGTGAAAAATACGGTATGTATGGTCAGAACTATAAGTTATTAGCCAACTTACAGCCCAATCCTGAGCTCCCGTGGCACACAGCTTTGGCGGCACCGAAAATGGCTGCTGCCGGATCTTGTGTGCCACGGGCTACCTTTCATTCCCTTCTCCTGGGTAAGGGAAGTAGCCCCACAGTGGGTCAGCAGTAGGGTAAAGGCATTCGTGTAAGGCGCCAAGACCCACATGAAGGCACAGGATCTTGTGGAGCAGAGCTCCACTGGACCCACCTCCCTCCCTCCTCCCAGCACGCCTCCTGCCTGCCCTCTCCCCGCCTCCTGCCTCCCCATCACGCCTCTTCTACGCCTTCCGCCTGCCTCCCTTCTCCCCAGAATGCCTCCTCCCCACCCTCTGTCCGCTCCCGCTTACTGTGCTGCGGCTTGGCAGTCCATGGGTCGGGCATCTGCCCGGCACTAACCCAGTACCAGCCAGTGCCAGGCTTGCACGTGTACTGGCCCAGCGGTAAGACTCGCAAACGTGTCTTATGGCATGTTTGCGACAGTGTGCACCAGCAGTAAGCCAGCGCACACTGTTCAGGATTGGGCTCCCAGGGCGCAATCCTAACCAACTTTCCAGCACTGAGGTAAGAGCAGTGCAGCTCCAAGGTAAGGGAACAAACATTCTCTTTACCTTGAGGAGGCCTCCATGTCTGCCCCCCTACTGCAAGATGCCCACATGCCCCATTGGCACAGCTATGTCAGAGCTAGAATGTTGATGAGGGATTTGGGCCTTAGTGAGTTGGCAACCTTTACCTCTTTAAAGCTGTGAGTTTACATTAAATTGTGAATTGAAATTACATATATACTGATCAGCAACTGAGACAATTCAGAATCTTATTGGTCTGCTTTATTGGACTAAAAAAGAGACAGAGATAGTTGATATTCTGTTGTTTACAAAAAGCACTGTTGAGATTAAGAGCTCATATGCTTGAATTGAAGTGTGTCCGCAACCTGAGTGAATTACTTGACCAAATAGAAGCAAAACACATTTGCCTAGATTACCAAGGTGAAACGCTCCAGAGGAATGGCCGTATTGATTTGTAGCTGTAAAAGGGCCAGTAGTGCTGTGGTTGTTTAGAGTGAAGGACCTTTCCACATGGTTGGGTTTCTTGAACAATAAATGTGCAATTACTACATATTTGTTGCAAAGGGCTCAGACGCCCTTCCTCAAGGTTATGTTCTTATTGCAGAGGTAGTTCATTGTCATGGAACTCAAAGAGCATTATTTTTGCTTTTAGGTTTCTTGTCCCAAGTAGCTCATTCATTGAATGGTGTATACTGCATGGAATGTGGTTGTGGATATCATACAGGCACCTATAGGACTGTGCCAGTGTTATCATAGTGTTATCATTGGGTCTTCACCCCTCCACATGCCCCCTTGATGCTGTTCTTTCTGACTGCTAGTTGCCATCTCACATGAGGTTATCTTCCCTCTCTTCCCCATCATCAACCTGCTTCCCTTCTCTTATTCCCTATTCACTGCATTTGAGTATACCACTGTATCTCCTATACTCCATGAGACATTCCTCAACCTATACTTCCACTCTAGCTACGACCCAATCTCTCTGCTATCCTTTGCTTCTAAGATCCTAAATTGTGCTGCTTAGTCCCACTGCCTTCTCTCCTCCAATTCTGCTCTGGAGCCCCTTCAGTTTGGATTTTACCCACTACAATCCTCTAGAACAGCCCTCACAAAATTATCTGTGATCTTCACTGCCGTATCAAAAGGTCTCTGTTATTCTTCTTGACCTTTCTATTACCTTTGATACAGCTGAGCAAGCACTCTCTTGCTTGACTCCCTCTGTGCCTTTGATTTTAATGGTTTTCTGTCTCCCTAGTCCATTTTATTGCCTATGCTAGATTTGCAAATTTGGGGCTGCAATCCTATTTTGGGAATAAACTCTACTGACTATAATGAACTTACTTCTGATAGGATTGCACTGTTGGACCGGTAAGCATATATGATGTTTATACAAAGATGGTTTGCAGAAATTTATGATTAGACAAAATACGCAGTTTACTTCCTCCTTCACTGATCCATTGTTAGAAAACCCAGGGTGTTGTTTTTTTTAAGCCAGTACACTGTTTAAGGTCATGTGTTAAATAGTGGTTTGTACAGCTTATTGTAATCACCACCCTCATCAGCAGTTGTCTGGTCAGATTATGTATCTGGAGAGAAAGCACTTAATATGTATTCAGAGTTCACCAACTTGTAGAAATGTACATTTAGAGATCACCAATCTTTAGAAACAAATACTATATTATTTACCTATGTTGCGATTTTATTAGGTTTATCCCAAGATGCAACAGCAATTGTTAAAGTCACTTTTTTCTAGTATTAGTGTGTGAGGTTAGTATGTAACAACCCAATCCTACAGGACTGCTGTGCCACTGGAACTTGTGTTCCAGTGTTGTCACATATTTTCAGTGGTTGCAAAATGCAACCTACCATTCTATGCAACCGCCACGGATCAGTGACCTCCTGAAAAGCCCCAACACCGCTAAGTTGGGGCAGGGAAGGGGAAGAACAGCGTGGAGACCAGAGCAGAGCGTGTCAAGGCTGGGAGGGGGGCAATATTATTGGCAGTAGCTCCTTTGAAATCCTATCCCCCTTCTTGACCTTGATCCACCTTCCTGAGTCCACTCAGACTTTGCTGGCAAAATCACTGGTGCAGTTCTGAGTAGATCCATGGTGGAAGTGAAGGCTTATCCCCTGGCAAGGGGCCAAAAATTCCCTTACCTGGATGAGACTCCTGGGACTGCTGAACACCATGCACCAGCTGCATTGGTGGTGGTGGGGCTTAGATAGAATTTGGCAGTACTTACAGTACTTTCAAGTTGCATTTCTAAACATACTTGCTAGACAATAAGTTCCATTAGGCACACTGAGACTTACTTCTGAGTAAACATGCAGAGGAATGCACTGTCTTACCTTAAGTCTTGTCTCATGACAGGGGTGGGGAAGAAGGAGAGCCTTCCAGAGCCCTATGTGCATATAGCTGAGTGTAGTCGGGACTGAGGCTGCTACTGCAGTTCTACTGCACCCCACGAATGTTTATTTTACACAGCTGGATTTTTGTAAAGGGCTTGAGACAGCCAAATTAGCCAATAAAAAAGAATTATGAAAAGAAAATGTAACATAGTATTTTGGAAACAACATCTTTATTTTCAAACAGTAAAAAGATGTGCTCCATAGCGTCAGATGAAGGCTCAACAAATAAGGATTTTTACCTTCAGTATCTGCACTTGTAATAACAATTCTGCTGCATTGCACAAAGTCTCCTTTGGTTACAGACTGTATCTCTTACAAGTGCGTGGCAGACACTGCTGCTGTGCTGTGTCATGGCTCACTGACTGGGAATGAAGGCTGGAACAGCCCTGACAATGTTGCGTTTTTTTCCCACCCTGCAGTGTGCAAAATTGGATTGCGTCTTTGCTTATGAAGAACATGCAACGTGCACTATGATTTACCTTAAATGAACTTATAAGGGTACCTTTCAGTTCTGAGCATGAAATTCAGAACAGTGTCTTAATGAAGAGAATGTGTATTTTTTTAAAATCACATTACAGAATTAATGAAATTAACATTGCCAGGAGATGGCCATCACCAGTTGTGAACTGTCACCTAAGAGCGCGATTCTATCCAATTTTCCAGGGCCAGTGCAACTATATCAATGGGGCTTGCGCTGCATCCTGCCGTGCGGGGACAGACACATAGGCCTCCTCAAGGTATGGGAGCATTTGTTCCCTTACCTCGGGGCTGCATTGCGGCTGCACCGGAGCTGGAAAGTTGGATAGGATTGGGCCCTCAGTTATCTTGCATACATTAAACTTCTTATAGAATCATAGAATGTTTGCATTGGAAAAGACTTGCAGGTCCTCTGGTGCAATTCCCTGCCTAGTCTAGGCAACTACTACTAGATCCCGGACAGGTGGCTGTCCAGCTTCTGCTTGAAAACCTACAGCGAGGGAGGAAAAGCCTAGTATTGCACATGCTGACTGTTCCAGTGCCAGGTGGTTCTCATAGCTTGGAAATGCAGCTTGGCATGTGCTGCATCTTGTGGTGGTGGGGTTGGAGTAGTTGCAGAGGACTCTTCAGGGTAAGAGAACTTCATTTCCTTACCCTGTGGAAAGCCTCTGCTTTCCCTATGGGTCTTCATGCTTCCGGACCACCTGTTTTGCAGAACAGAGAAGAGTTAGGGAGAGGGGAGATAGGATATGACAACATGCAGGTGCTGCCAATCCCGTCCCCTCCCCAGCCCCTCCCCACCCAGAAATGTGGAGACAAAAATGCAGGGGTCCCTCATGCTTCCTCCTCATCCCTCCCAATACCTGCCCCAACCACTGCCTTACCTGGCTTGGGCAGATTGTGTCTGCACTGTTAGTGAGGACACGTGTGTGCATGGCTGCCAGCAGCTGTGCTGGTGGTGTTGCAAAATGCTCGCTTGATTCAGGCACTTCTTCCTGGAACCTAATGCTTTCACCTATGGAGCATGAGTCCCACTGGCAGGGCAGTTCAGTTCGGATTCAAGTGCCTTGTGTACTTTAAAGATGTAGGGACTAGGTCTTAAGTCGCCTTGGATGTGTCCTGCGCCCAAATCCACTTTCTGGGTCAAAAAAAGTTTCATTCTCAGATTGTAATCCTAAACTCATTTACTAGAAATTAAATGCTATTGAATTTGCTGGGCTTTACTTTGTGGTAAATATATAAAAGACTGCACTGCACAAGGTTTTATATGTGATCCAAAGCTTCACTACCTTATCTTGGTGGCAGTGTGTATATTCACAGATCAGTTAGGTTTTGCTTTCAAAACAGACTTTGGGCCCAGTCCTATCCAACTTTCCAGCACTGAAGCAGCCACAATGTAGTATGGAGGCAAGGGAACAAATGTTCCCTTACCAAGAGGAGGTCTCCATGACTCCCTCTCCCCGAATGCTTTGCATGGCCTGTTGGTACAGGTGCATCAGTGCTGGAAAGTTGGATTTGGCCCTTTGTAGCATTGTGAGCATTTTTTCAAGCTCTTTACTTTTTCAAGATGAAAAGTAAAATGTTCATCTATTCTGTGACATCACAGCTGCTCAATCTTGAAAGCTTCGTCTATCACAGAATACACGAACATTTTACTTGTTAGAGAGTACAGTACGGACACAGTGGCACTATTAAGGAAGTAAAATGTCAATTTGGAAAAAATTCATACAGGTTGTGCTTTGTTTACAGTAAAAAGCATGTAAGTGGCATGGGAACAGAGCACAAAAAGACAAAAAAAAAATGGTAGTGAGCATCTAGAAGCCAAAAATGATGGAAAAAACTGAGATAGAATGATCAGGCAGATGTAAAACTTGTCCCTGAGGAAATGATGGATAAGGAGTATGAGACAGCTGAAGGGAAGGGAGGTCACAAGAATCAATGAAAAAATAAGTCTGGCAAAACCCTTAAAAAAGGACTGTGTGCTGCTGATTGACAATGAGAGGTGGAGATGCCAATGGACAGTCTCCAAGAAGGTGTAGTACGTGGAAGCAAAAAAGGTGGGGAAGAAATTTAACGTATTGCCTTTGTAATGACAAGCCAGATGTTTGTCTTTCAACATACAAGTGTAAAGTTTTGGTTCCTTTTGGTGCCCAGTGGCTTACTAAAGAAAGTAAACTATGTTGACAAATTTGACAAAAGGTGCAATTAATTGAATTGCTGCTAATTTCATATTGCACGCTGTTTCTTACCAACTGCTTATACTGGTGGGCCCTCTTTATCTGTGACTTTGGAACTCGAGGATTTGACTCAACCTGCGCTGGAGGGGCTCAGGTGGCCTCCCAAACGTGACCAGAAGCACCTTTCAGTTCATCCAGACTCTGGAGATAGACCCCACCTGCAGATTCAGTTATCCACAGGTTTCAGTTTCTAAGGGGGGGGGGGGATCCGGGAATGGATCCCCTGCGGATACTGTGGTTCAAGTGTATTCCTAATTAGAAGACATGTTCTTTCGTTTTTTGTTTTGAGGCTCAGTTAGGCTGATTTCACGTAACGTTTTTTGTCATTTATACCTCCATGGAACATGAGTTCATTACACATTTGGTATAGTCTCTGTGTTGGAAGCCTGACATTGAGTGAATACAGGCAACTGTCTAGTAACTTACTATGGTAGTGCATATTACCACTGTTTTTTTGTTATATCCTGTCAGATGGTGAGGAGGATGTTATTATTCTCTTGTTTCCCTGGATATCTGATAGATGTAGATGTGTGGCAATGTTCTTTTAATCGCTTGGTGATATGATTGAGGATTAGCTCCCCATGTGCACACTAAGGAATGTGATAAATGATCATCTATATTCATGCACTGCCTTTAGATGAGACATACCTAAATCAATAGGTATTGATTAAAACTTCATTAATATAAATGCCTAAGGCCTTTCCTTTGCTCACATTTGTGTTGCTTCCCTTTAGTGCAGAAATTCATCTTATCTTTTTGTCTGTTTCCCCCCCCCCCCCACAGTCTGACAGCAATGCAAGCTTCCTCAGAGCTGCCAGAGCTGGCAACCTGGACAAAGTAGTGGAATATTTAAAGAGTGGAATAGACATCAATACATGTAATCAGGTAAGTGATTACCACACAGTTCTATATTTTACAAGTATCATTAACTATAAAAGGTCATGTGGAAACCCAGAAGGAATTGTGGGGAAATGAAGGGTTTTTTAAAAATCCTTTCCTCCCTCCCTTCCCCCCACAATGATTTGATGGGTGGAAGTGGGGAGGAAGATTTCCCACCCACCCAGGATCACTTTCACATCAATTAAGTGGATGGTCTGGACCATGATCTCCTCCACTGTCCACTATACAGAAAGCAGAGAGAGTGATTTACTTATGATCTTATAACCAAATTATCAGATTTTCCAGAGGTCCAAAAAAATGTGCTTCCTCCTTGCAGATATATTTATGTAGGTAACATGTGGGACAATTCTAATTTCATGTATATACTGATGGGATCTGAACTGGCAGTGACTAGCCAGGAACGAGATCTTGGGGTGGTGGTAGATAGTTCTATGAAACATCAACTCATTGTGTGGCAGTTGTGAAAAAGGCACACTATATGCTAAGGATTATTAGGAAAGGGATTGAAAATAAAGTCATAATGCCAAATAATGCCACTGTCATAATGCCTTTATGCAAATCTGTGATGCATTTAGAGATCTGATTTCCCCATCTAAAAAAGGGTTTGGTGAAACTAGAAAGGACAACAAAAATGATTGGGGCGGTTAGGAAAGGTTAAAGCATTTGGGGGTTTTTAGTTTAGAAAAAAAGCTGACTAATATGCAATCCTAAGCACACTTACTTAGAAATAAAACTTCATTTTTTCAATAGGACTTACTCTCTGGTAAGTGTATATTGGATTGCAGTCTAAGGCTGGGAGTCTCAGGCTGGGAGTTAGCCCCATAGACTATAATGGAACTTACTTCAGAGTAGACATGCATAGGATTGGGCTCTAAGGAACATGATAGAGATTTATAAAATAATAACATTTGGGAAAAGTAGACGGATAATTTTTTTCTTATTCATAGTACTAGAACTTTGGGTAAATCAGTGAAACGTATTGCAGCAGATTCAGAATAGACCAAAGAAAGCACATAATTAATGCTGCCACAAAATGTGGTAATGGCCACTGTTTTAGATGACTTTAAAAGGGAATTTGTTAAATTCATGGAGCACGTTGGAGTGGATGGACATATGGTATAAAACAGAAAGGCCATTGTATTCCTTGCTGTAGCTACCGAAAAATATTTGAACTGAGGTGATGAGGGAGATCGTTGTTCTGTGTTTAGGGGATTTTGTGTATATTTAACTGCAATGCTTTGAATTGCATTTCATCTTGTTTGTAGACCTGTGGTTTGCACAATGAGATGTTTGACTTTCACAGTGAAGGCAAAGCTCAGCTTCCTTTCTCCGTGATCCTGTACTGGGGGGGGGGGGGGTTGGAAATTGACAAAATTGTGTCTGGGTACAATCCCTTCTTCTCTGTCCCTGTGATCACTTTCTTAGGAAAGGAAAGGAAGGAAGGAAAGGAAGACTCCTTTCATTCCCCTATGGCTGCGGTTTTCAAACTCCCAGGAAAGCCGCAGTAAGTTCTTGCAGGGTTGGGGTGGAGGCAGCGGGGGCAGGGGAAGGCTGCCGTGCGATCCCAGGATTGCACCACTCAGGGGGGCTGCAGGGGCTTGGGTACACTTACCAGAGCCTCCTGCAGGGGTGCAGGGAGCCCTGACATCACTCAGAATGTTAAAAGAGCCTGTGGTTTTTGGCCCATACAAATATCCCAGTACAAGTGTTCAAGAATTTCATTCCCTCTTGAATACAAATTGATGCTTTCTCATTCTAAGTGAAAGGCAGTAATATACTTAAGCAGGAACGTATTTTATTGATTTTTATGCAAATTGGAGAGATTCATTTTTGTGTTGGATATGGTGTGAGGCTGGTGACCAACCTTTCACCTTCCACAAATCATGCATCTTCCCCCACAACGCACCTGTTCCCAAGTGAGATCCCAAGTGCGGAAGTCTGAGGTTTCCCTTGCTATTTCTGTGGAACAGCAGCCAGTAAGTAAACACTTGGTAGGATATTTTTAGAGGAAAGCTTAATGTATGTTAGAACAGTTAGAATCAAGAAGCTAGTATTCATTAGCAACAATCAAAACTTCCAAATGCTGGTTACTTCAATTTATAGCGGTGATTACTTTTATGAACGGCCCTTAATTACAAACATGTGTGTGGTCACAAATATAATAGTGTGCTGATAATTAAAATCATCTGTATATGCAGTGCCATCCTATAGAAGTATATCAAATAATTTAATGGTAGTTTCATCTGTACCCCCCCCCCCGTGGGGGGGGGGAAGCTTTACCTCCAGAAGGTTTTCAAATGCCAGAATGCTCTTACAGTCTTTTTATTGATCCATCAGGGGACTAATAGAAAAAGGAGAGGAGTTGTCCCTCCTCTGAGGATTGTCAATATTCCTCCCTGCCCCTTTCAAGGGATCCTGTAGAGAGACTTGGGTGGAGGCTCTTGGCTGAAAATTGAGCACTATATAGGGTCTTCAAGAGTAAGGCCTGCTGAACTAGGGCCCAATTCAGATCAGTGCGCACCGGCTCCCTGCCAGTACACTCTGTTGCAAATGTGCTGTAATGCATATTTGTGGGCATTAGCGCTGGCCAAGCACCAGGGGTGGATCCAGTGTTTGTGTTGTGTTTGGGGAAGGGGGGCATGATCACTACCAACTGCTGAACTCAGGTTAACCAGGCAGGTAGACCTGGGCTCCTGTTTTAACTTAGGGCCTTCATGGGCAAGGTTCACAGGGTGGATAGACCTAGGCTCCCACATGGACTTCAACCCCAGATCTATTTGAGAAGACCTGGGTTCCCACTTGAACTTTGAGCCATTGGCTGGAATGGAAGCCCAAGTCTACCCAGCCAGTAGATCCAAGTCCAGGCAGGAGCCCAGGTCTACCCAGATGGTAATCCTGGGCTCCCACCTGGATTTGGAGCCTAGATCTACCAGCTGGGTAGATCTGGGCTCCCATTCCAGCCAATCTCGCCGCATCCCACCCAGTGGACATTCTCCTGGCACCTGATTTTTCTCCCCAGCCCAAGCGAATGCCAGGCCACAGACCACCACCTCTGACCAGTGCTGTCCCAGCTTGGGCTTGGGCTAGGCCAACCTCAGTGCTGGACTGGCAGACAGTTTGGGGAGGTGCATGCACCCATGGCCCCCCCTGGATCTGCCCCTGCGGTGGTGGTCTGCGGCCTGGCATTCGCTTGGAGCATCATGTGGTGGAGAGGTAAGTTGGGGTGGGGGGAGGTGGGAATGAGGTGTTTCGGGGTGGGCAAAGGGCGGGGGAAGGCATGGTGAGAGAACAGGGCGAGAGGGGGCAGGGTGGAGCTCAGTTCCGTCGGATCTGGAGCCCCGTGTAGGGCCTTGTGGCTTTCCTTTGCACCAGCTAAATAGCCAATGCAGAGATGAATAAATAGCAGCCCTTCCACTGCAGGCTACTTCCCTTACTCGCCAGTTGCCCAGTGTGCTTAGAATGATGCAGCAACCATTTTGGCACGTTGGGCAGCTCAGAATTGGGCTGCCTGTTATGTTCTAAGGTCCGTTACCCAGATGGGCTTTGGGTCTCTAGGAATCCTGCCTTTTCCTTGCCCCAAAGTGGAACAGGATCTGGGCTGGCTGATATCTGTCTTGCTCCAGAACTCCTGCCACACTCCTGCAGAAGTCTTTCCTTCCTCTTCCCAGGGTCCTTTCCAGTTCCTTGCCTCTCTCTCCAGCTGCGTCAGGTCTTCCTTGCTTCCATTTATCTCCTCCTGTTCCTCCATCTGCTTTTTCTCTTCTCTAATGTCCAGAATCTGGTTATAATCTCATTTTTCCTGTCTGTTTCTGGACTCATTTTTGTCTCCTTCCCTTTCCTGTTCACTGCCTTTCTCTCCTCCTTTATTTTCTGCCCCCTTTCTCACTATTGCATGGAACCTGTGAAAGGCTAGAAGCTGCCCTAGCCCTTCCTAGCCAAGTGCCACCTAGCAGCTGAGAACAGGCATTTTCCAGTTACATAATCATGGTAAGGGACTTTGGGACATTATCTTGCATTTCATGTCTTGTTTGAGTTGAAAATTTTTAAAAAGCAAAACAATGACAAAGGACCTGTACTCTCTGATTTCCATCCAGCCTACATGCTTTATCTTTAACATCTCAAAAAGGACATGGAGATATTTGTTCTGAAGACAGAAGAATTAATGTTATTCTTCCATGTGCCTGGCAAAACAATCTCAAATTTTTTCCAGTTCCTTGTCTTATGAACTTGTATGTTGCTTCTTTGTAAAATTTAAGGTAGCGAAATCGTGAGTCTTGAATTGAGGAGGTATCCTGTGAATCAACAGCCTTATTTGTGTGTTTTTTTTCTTTTTATATAGATGAGGGAATACCTCTAGGTTGGTACAGCAATGTACCTGTACCTCTACCTCTTCTCCTCAGTCACTCAGAGGGGTGCTTTTTTTCTATGACCAACACAGAACACGAAATAATGAGAATTTCTATTCAATTCACAATATAAAATATTAAGATCAAACCACTCTTTTCACAATATAGCACCACTTTTGCTTACTTCTGAGGAATTCTCAAGTAGTTTTCACTAAGGTAACAAGCCCATGCAGCATTTCCGATTGTGGAGCGGCTGAGTAAAAGTATCTGCTAGAGCAGGGGTGTCAAACATAAGGCCCAAGGGCCGGATGTGGCCCACAGAAGCTTTTTATCCAGTCCTCAAGGCTCTCAGCTGCTGAAGTGTTACTGCTATAAGGGCAGCCCACATGAAAATTGGGCTCTCCCATATCTTGAAATATGATTTATGATTTACATAAATACATGAAATACATAAATAAGATTTATGTATTTTCTCTTCTGTTATTTGCAGCTAATGAGTTCCTAAGTGAGAAAAAGTGCTTATTTTTGGCTTTGACCTGTTTAATGACATCATTTCCTGCCTAATGACATCACTTCTGGTCCTCAGCTGGCAACGTGAATGCTAGGCACTTCTTGGGGCTTGGGGCTTAGTCATTGCTCCTTCCACACTGTACTGTAATCTGGAGATGAGCCTGCTGAGTTCTAAACTGTGATCTGTGATGAGATAAATGTGCTCAAATCTGGATCTCCCCCTGCCCCGAGCCAGTCTCTGTAAATGCCTTTTCTGGGGCTTGTCTGTGTGGTGCTGCACTTTTGAGAAGCTTTACAAACCAAGCAAGGCTCAGTGAAACCTTTCTCTGATTTTATTTTTTCTGTATTGTATTGCACTTTGACCTGATCACTTTCTGTGGCTTTTTGGCACATTTTATGCCATTCTGGTATGCAAAGGAGGGCGATACTGTGATTTACAAAAATTCTGCTTGTCTGTGTGGTGTGCACTTTTGCGAAGCTAGGAAAGCCAATGAATATGTATATATGCTGGGTAATGGTCTCTAAAATGATACCGAGTTCACAGTAGAAATGCTTTTTATGCTTTATTGTGGTGTTTGTACAATTTTGTATAAGAATTTGGATAAAACACACAACGCCACAATTTTAACCTAGAAATTTTGGAAAAAAATACCATTTAAAAAAAACAAAAACTATCCCTACTCATACTACAGTAAATGCATTGTGGGCTTCTCCCAAATCTCCTTTTCTGTTAAACTGACGGTGATGTTGTTACACATGCAATTACTCCATGCTGATGAACAATCGAGGAAGAGTTACTGCTTAGTCATGATGCACTTATCCTCCCTTACAGCCTGTTTTAACCATAGATTTAGTTCTTGGCTGCATAAACAAATTGGAAGCTAAATTTAGTTAAGGGGGAGCTATCTTAAAGGTCAGTGAGTTTGTAAAGAAGCCCACAATTAACCCAGCTCAGCTCTTTATTTCTCTTCTGTCATTTTCTCCTTCCCTTTGTGTGTCTTTACAGCAGTATTACAGCACCATTACTTTACAGCACTATTTCTCTAAAATCCAGAGTAGACTTTTTGAAATGCTCACCAAACATTGAGTCTTGTGTTCTGTTACTGAAAAGAGTTCTTTTTAAAGCACCCAGACCTCCAGAGTAGACCTG
This sequence comes from Tiliqua scincoides, assembly GCF_035046505.1. NCBI lineage: Eukaryota > Metazoa > Chordata > Lepidosauria > Squamata > Scincidae > Tiliqua > Tiliqua scincoides. Next base: position 26,421,668 of record NC_089826.1, read on the forward strand.
GGTATAATGGAGAAAATCAACATGAGTCTTTCCCTCTGTGGTTTTCAGCTGCTTTGATCCATTTAATCAGATAAAGCAGCATTTGGTTGCCAGCCAGCCTCTTTTCTAAATAGGTTGGATTGTGCCCAGCTGACCTTTTGCTGTTTCCACTGATCATTAAAACTGAATAGATCCTTTAATGTAATCTGTACAGTATTGTGTCAATTCATTCAATACCAAATTCCAGGGTAGTTGAATTTGTAGTTCTGTAGGTTTAAGTAAGTCTTCCAGGTTTCCTGTTTTATCAAGGAAAGCTGGAAAGGATTTTTGCTGTGAACTTGAATGCACTTACTTAGAAGTCGGTGCTACTTAAATTTATTAGACCGGTTTCAGAATTAAAGCATTTGTCAAGCTGTTTCATGTTCAGAATGTTATGTCAGGAATTCCAGTATTGTGGCTCTAAGTCTGTCTCAATTTCTGATGGCCTGAGATGATAACCTAAGTCATGACAGCTTCCCTATCAATAAAATATCATTCACAATTCACTGGTTACCTTAATTGTGAGGATTCATGTTTGTAAAAGAGCTTTGGGTTTGACTCAATGATCCAGCTGACTTCTGCTTGCAGCTAGTTAGTGTCCTAACCTCCAGCCTGTTTCATTGCTATCTTTTTCATCACCCTATGCATTGTTTCTTTGCATTAGTGTCTGCCTCAAGTCATCTTCTCTTGTGCCCTCCTTGTTTCACCTTCTTTCCTTTCTGGGTGATTCTTCCCTGTTCCACCCTCTCCCACCCAGAAATGCAACCTCCCCACCCATGAAACATCCTCCTGCCATTCTTTCTCACCTCCATGCGCTGCCCAGCACAATCTTGCATGTGGTGCAGCTGCAGGATCTGGCAGTGGCAGGCTGGCACATGCCTTGTGCCAGTGCTGTCGGCTCTCGTCAGCACAAACATGCTTTACAACATGTTTGTAACACTCCAGAGTTGGTGCAGAAGGCCTGCACCAGCTCAAGTCCATTTTTTAATTGGGCTGCCCATAAAAGCAAAAGTTCAGTTACATTGTGAAATAGTGGAAAGGGGAAGGACCACCTTTTTGTACATGAATCTGTCTATGTGCTGTGATAGTTTCTGATTTAGTTCCAGCAGAAGACAATCTTAGAACAGAACCAGCACATTATTTTCCTCTTAAAGAACATCAGTTTAATCAGATCTAAAATGTTGATGATTGAGAGTGAGCACAAATTTGCTTCAGTTCCCCTTAAGAGCTTTAAAAGTTCTTAGCTAATGAAGCTCATTAACTCCTGCAGCCATGTATAATTAAAAAAATAGTAACCCCACGTGAGTAGCTCCTGTGTAATTTACTTTACAGGAATTTAGAACTTTGCATCAAAGTCGTGATCTTTGCACTTTAATGCTAAATTTAGTAGTAGTAGAAGGTAATTGTAGAGTTTCAGGCCAAGAAATAATGCTACAGATGATACAGTGCAAATTTTCAAAGGGGGGGGGTGTTCTTATTTTAAACAGAGCAAACCTTTATGTTCATTTTCCAATTTAGGCCATCTAAACTGAAGACACCCAGATTAAAATCACATTTTCTTACTGAAAATCTGAAATTAAGGACGCTGGTCTAGCAAGGTTTTCATTTCTGCTTGTACATTTGTGGTGTGTGCTCCACATGCTGAAGAGCACTACAGTAGTACAGCAGCTTTTTAACATGTTCTTCACACTTGGCTTTGTACATGCATATGAGGATTTTTGCTGGATAAATCCATAGCACTTTAAACTCAGGGCTGTAATCTCTCTCATGATTTGGCAGTCACAGCAGTATTCGATATCAGAGACACAGAAAAAGGTCACACTGTAGACCCTTTCCATGTAATCAGTATTGCCAGTGCAAATGAATGCTACGTGAGCTCCTGTTGGTCCAGGGATTCTTATGTCCCATGTTGTATGAGAAGGAGCAGTAGTGCTGTGGCTCCTACAATGCTGGAGTATTGTAAGAACCTGCCCATATTGATAATTTTACATTATCATGTGGTTTTTTCCTGCTCTCCCTCCTAGGCCATTAGGTCAGCATAGACGGTTCCTGCCCTTGTCCCATTTTATCTTCACTACAATCCTGCACAGTATATTAGGCCCAGAGATACCGTAGGCCTTCCTTATCTGTGCATTAGGTACCCATGAATGTGACTCAGTGTGACTGCTGACCTGTGCTGGAAGACCTCACTTGACCTTCTGGATGCAACCGGAAGCACCTTCCAGTCATATCCCAGAGTGTTGTGAGTTATGGAATGGCCACACGCTACTTCTCTGGGCTTCAGAAAGTTCCAGGAGGTGCCAAAAAGACACTTCTGGTCATGTCCAGAAGGTCCTTTAAGGACTTTCCATCTGCAGGAATTGGTGTCAGCGAGTCTTAGAACTGATCCGCCATGGATACTGATGACCAACTATCTTGGCTGAATTCCCATGATGCAACATACTGTTATTTTTCTATCAAGAATATGGCTGCAAGGAGCTTCATGAAGAGCTCCTTTTCTCTCCCCCTCCATTCCTCCTCATCTGTTTTGTGGAGCTGTAACATAAATTCAGATCAGCTCCACGTTTCATACACTGGTTTGTAAACTAGCTGTTGAACACTGGCTCTCTGTACAAACACAATGTGGAGCAGTTTAACAGACAAGAATTCCTGGCCATAGAGAGAAAAGAGAAGTGGTGGGTTGAAGGTCATTCAGATTACCTTCACAACTCAACCAACATTTGTTGTTTGAACACTAGCTGCCAGCATGTTTTTTGGTACCTTTGGGAAGGCTGGAGCTTTCCCACTTGTGCCTGTGGATCCACGAAGGCCCATGAGTCCATGGAGCAGGTAAGCATGTGCAGGGGTTGGAACAGGGAGGGGGTAGGCAGAACAAAGAGGGGAAGGGGAGAGGTTGAATCAGGACCCAGGGGAACGGTTTCAGTAGCGGGAGCACCCACTGAATCTTAACCCCCTTCCTGGCCCTGGCCCACCTTCATGGATCAACATTGACTTGTGCCAGTAATTTCACTGGCGCAGGCTTGAGTTGACCCATATAGCTCCTGGGGTTTACCCAGGGACTAGGGGATAAATGTCTCCTTATCCTGAGGAGATCTCCAGTAGCCAAAACTCCCCTATAAGTTACAGCTGTGTTCATGCCATTGCATCATTGCATGGGGAGAGGATTGGACTGTTAATCTAACGCAGCAATTTTCAATCTTTTTCATCTCAGGGCACACTGACAAGGCACTGAAATTGTCAAGGCACACCATGCTGCCAGTTTGGGGCTCACATTCCATTGGCCCTACTAATAAATGACCTTCCCCCAAATTCCTGTGGCACACCTGTGGACCATTTGTGGCACACCAATGTGCTGTGGCACGGTGGTTGAAAATGGCTGATATAACACATGAATCAGTACCCCACATAGTCTGTCCAGTGCCCCACATAGACAGTTCATGTGCCACAGCTGCCTGCCTGCTTTCAGATTTGCTGAGTACAGGCCTCTTCTTTCTATGCCCAATTTTGTCAAATGTCTGGCAGTAATTCGTGTGCTTCCCAAAATATGCTCTTGTGTCTTTGATTTAACTGCATTTTTATCCATACTGTTACTTCATTTAATGTGAACTGGAGTGCCACATCAAGTTGTGAAAATCATAAATCATTGATATTTTTAGGTTAGTGAACAGCATTTGGAAATGTCAGTGCATAAGGTTCCACCTCCTTGCTAAATTGTGCCCTGCCTGCGTCATGTACCGTGCTGTGCCTTCAAGCTGGACGGGGTTGCTTGGTTGCTTGCATTGTCAACAGTACTCCTTGATAGGATACCTTTTGAACATGAAACCTTTCAGTATCTGAATGACCATGGTTGTAATCCTGTGCAAACTTCCTGTGTAGCAAATAGACATGCATAGGATCATGCTGTAAGTGAGAAAATATGGAACCCAGAATATACTAAAATGCAATGAAGACCATAGCCCATCTGTACATTGATCTATTCCAGTGGTTCCCAAATTGGTAAGTTGCAACCCACCAGCCAGAGACGCACTTGCCCTTGCCCCTTTAAGGGGCAGGGAAGGGGGGAAGGCAGCAACGCAATACCCAGGATTGCACTGCTGTGGGAGATGGGAGGGGTTTTTTTTGCATTTACTTGTAGACAATGCTGCAGTCCTGGGCAGTTCGGGGGAGGGGGGGACTTAGGGAGCCTTCCAAATGGCTCCCCTTGCCTGCAAATGTCTAAAAAAAGAAAAAAAATGTCACTTCCAGTTTTTGTGATGAAACAAGAAGTGCCATTTTTTCAAAAGACTTTTGCAGGCACAGAGAGCCCTACATAGGGCTCCCTGGACCTCCCAGACTCCCCAGGACTACAGCATTGGCTGCACTAAGTTTGAAAAAAAATAACCTCAACCCTGGCAGCATCGCAATCCTTGGGGTCACATTGCCTTCCCCTCTTCTCTGCACATTTTACAGTTTTCCCAACTCGCTTGCAGGAGTTTGGGAACCATTGATCTATTCTAAGTCGTTTCTCAGGTCCTTAGTACAGGACACTGCATCCTGTTCTGGTAATGAAAGTAATGGACTTCCAACATGTATCATAAATGTGCAATGCAAAGATTGTTAACAGTAATCATCAAATTGATTGTTGTGACTGCATTCACTTGGGCCACTGGCATCTGTTCAACTTGTGTTTCAGCACATCCTGCTTCAATCAGCATAATTAGACTCCAAGTTGATTTGGCCCATTCTGTTTTCAGGTCTGGCCCCAGTCATATTGCTGAGAGCCATTAACTCTCAGCAACAATGCAGCAATAAACTATTCATGGGAATGAAGAAATAACTAGCCAGAAGGCTTTTAACTTCTGAACCAAAGTCTATTATTGCCAAGAAGTTCTTATAATTAACTGTGCTATCTTGGCTACTGAGTGATAGTTAGGCTCAATATGGCTCTGCATCAAGGTCTGTGAGGAAGTTGATATAGATGTCATTTCTTAACTTCTTTTCTGCAATAAAACTTAAACCATTGAAGTTGTGTTTTAAAAGAAATCCACAGAGGTCATTTGACTCCATTCTTATCTATCTACAAATCTCCCAAATTGTTTTTGTGAAGGTACTCTTTTCCAGAGGAAGAAATATCTTGGTGTAGTCTTTCCAGTTCTTATTATGTTAGGCATCTCAGAACTGGTACCCACCCCCGAATTTCCAGTAGCCACAAGTAGACAGCATAGGGAATGCTGTCTAGCCAGGTTACAATGCGCATAGAAAAGGCTTTGAAGTGTTTTTAATACAAAGTGGTAGAAACCCAATCTAGATCTGGATGTATTTATGCTAGTAAAGTGAGCGAGTTATGCAACTGTAGGAAAGTTTAAATTTCCGGTGTTGAGTGGGTACTTGCTTAAACATTCTGAAGCCTGCCCAATCCTTATTGCAACATTTAATCTTGATTTTGTTGATATATTTAGAATTAAGATTAGAGACTGGTCATAGAAATCTAGGAAGTTGTTCAACATTGTGTTTCTCTGCTTCCTATATATCTCTGTGTGCTCTCCACCCATACACCTATCCATAACTCTGAATTGCAGGTGGTTAAAGACCATGGTGTTCTAGGCTATCACTGTGTAGCAAGGCTATGTGAGACTGACATATAAGGAGTGTCGGTGAATAACCTCTTACATGTGCAAATGCTGAGATTGTGCTAGTGAGATGGCAGATATACAGTTTGTATGTGCACATCAGGTACAGGATCTATGGCTTCTTATATGAGTATGAATGGTCTTGGATGTGTGTGACTTTGTGTGAATGGAGAGAAAGTGTGCATATGCTTTGGGGTTTGTGCAGATTAGGTGAGAGGTATATGAATGTGTTGTGAAGAACTGGTAAAAAGAGAAGGATATATATAAGTGGGACCTCAGTATCCATGGGGCTTCCATTACAAGACCTCCAGACATGACTGGAAGTGCCTTCTGATTGCATCCGAAAGTATTCTGAGGTGTGAGGAGGCCGCATGTGACTTCCACATGCCTCAGAAGGCCTTCCAGAGGATTCTGAGAGACACTTGGTTATTTGTAAAACTGTGCTGCATTACAGAGCCATGCTGGTATAAGTGGCCTTATTTAAAAGATAGCAAGATGGAAAAAATTTTCTTTGAAAGTCTACAAGGAATTAAGTTAGAGACCCACTGTTAGTAAAGGTAATACCAACTGGTAAACTAGAATGATTTTTTTTTACCAATTTCTATAAAGTCAAGGTTCCCTTTGATTATCTGTTTACTAGGGATTTAAGCAAATGTACCCTTATCTGTAAGCTTCACATTCAGATAAATGGTAAATAAACCAGAAACTTTGTGACTGCTTGCTGCCACCTAAACTCTGCCATAACAGTGTCCTTTTTCCAAAACATAATTTAAAGTTTAAGACATAATTTTTTAATTGGTGCAAACACATTCACAGATTAAAAATAATAGCTGCAGAGATAGGAAGTACATAAGAGTGTCTGTGCCAGTGAAAATGCAGTGGTTCATGATGTCTGTGGTTTCTTTACTTACAGAATGGACTTAATGCTCTACACCTGGCTGCCAAAGAAGGCCATGTGGGGCTGGTTCTGGAATTGCTGGAAAGAGGCTCTGCAGTGGACTCTGCTACCAAGGTAATATATTCACAATGTACACATTTTTTTTAAAAAAAATTGAGAACTGGAGAGTGGAATTATATCTGTCATTGTGTAAGCTCTGCATTTTAACATAACAGGCGGTGTTTCTGAAATACATGTTGCATCACTTTAGTATATTTCTCACATATCTTCCATTTACATATTGTATACTCGCCTTCCTTCCCACACATCCTAAGTCTTGTTATCACTTTGCATCGCACAAGACTGTGAATGTGGTTTTCATAGAGTTGTACAAGCTTCATTAAACTTATCTGGCAACTTTCATATTGCATCCATTGGATTCAAAATAAAAAATATAGGAGAGACAGATGCAGAGAATCCTTAACTATGCTGTAGAATCGCATAGGATATTTCTCTACTAGTTCCTTCCTTTGCATTATGGAAAAAATATAATTACTGGTAGATTATAATCACATTATAAAATAAGAAAAGAAAAAAAGTAATAATGTTACCAGCTATATTCCCTCTAGGGATCCATTCAGATGCAAGGACCTCTTCTCCTGTGTGACTGCATCACAATGCCACCCCCAGACACTCAGTGATGACATCACAAGTCATTGCAGAACTTCTGGGTTGTTGAGCTCATGCTGTGTGGAGCTCAGTTTGGAGGTGTGCAGCTGCATGATTTACACGGAACACTGGTTGTCAGGACCAGCTGGTTGATGAGGTTAGCTGAAATCTTTGTGATTTGGTGAAATTCCCTGCTGTGTGGGCACTGCTCAACCACTATTCCCAGCATGTCCATGTTGGCAGAACAATGAAACTGTCCTACCCCCATTGCAGCCAGAACCTCCAAGGCATATAAGCTGGGAGCTCTGAGCAAGCTAGCTAAGTAGTGGTTGCCGAAGTGCAGGAGAACTGCACCTGTTAACTATATACTGCTGAATGGGTCTTTCTGTAGGGCCTCATTAGCATAATTCTTCCTTTTCCCCCATGGTGGATTGCAGGGAAGTAACTGAAGTTCCTGCCTAAATGAGCAGCTTCCAATTTGTCCTGCTAGTGATTGTACTTTGATTTTCAAAGCAAAGGGGTGGGTGAGCAGAACATCGCCATGTTTATCTCTCTCTTCTGTGTTGTTTTCTTCCAGCTTTCTTCATTCCCCTCTTCCCAGCCCCATTCTCCCTAGTCCCCCCCCCTTTTTTTCTCTTCTTGCCCTCTGCTCTGTCTCTTCCATCCCACATTGTCTTCATACATGTGCTCTCATAAGTGTCTGGTGTGCCACTGTGATACAGGAAGCTGGACTAAATGGGCCTTTCACCTGATCCAGCTTGGCTCTTCCTATGTTCTTTTGTTCTTTCCTTCCCCTGTCTCTCATCTTCCCCAATGGTGTCTTCCTTCCACAGTTTACTTCAGCATCCTCTTCTCCCACATCCCAAATCATTCCAGTTTTGCTTTTTTTCCCTCTCTCTCCCTGATTTCTGCATTTTAAAGAACCTGTGTGTTTCACATTTGGACTGGAGACTAGACTGACAGCAAAAGCCTATGCATGTCTACTCAGAAGTCTAACTGAATTTAGTGGAACTTACTTCCAAGAAAGTGTGTATAAAATTGCAGTCTTATGCTGCAATCATATCCACACTTTCCTGAGAGTAAGCCCCATCAAACACAATAGGACTTACTTCTAAGTAGACATGCATAGGATTGTGCCCTGAGTTAACTTATCAAGTTCATATTTCCAGAGAGAAGGTAGGAGAAGGGTTTAAGTATGTCTAGCTTCCTTCCTTTGTCTGCCCAGCCCTGTGTGTGTATTAAAACCATCTCATACCTTTCAGGGCTGATTCAAATCTGCAAGTATTGCTTTATATTTTACAAACTATGGACAAAATGCTCTTCCCCTGTCTGTTTTATAATCATCTGCTTGATGAAGAATTCTGTAGAACTCAAAAAGCTTGCTCTTTGATACTTTTCTTTAGTGCAAACTAAATGTATCACCCTCTCCTGAATTGTGGGTATTCTTCTTGTGGACCAACACAGTCTTCTGCAATTTTGTGTCATTTTTGTATCTGGACGCAAGGAGGGTGCAATCTCATACTTTACTTCAGGCATCAAAAGGTCTTGGGCCAGTCCTGTTATGTCAGATTATATGGTAATAAGGAATGAGAGAACATCTGTAAATATTTCTACAGGAATAGAAAATAGCAAGGGCAAATCACAGGAAGATGTCTGAGGGGAAACTACTCAATAATCTCACAGTCAGGGTCAATAGGAAGCAATAGAAAGGGCTGACCTTGCAAGCTATAAACCTTTTTTATTAGAAGTTGCCAGGAAGCTTTGCTGACCCATGCTTAATTGTGAGTAGATAATACTGAAGGATCTTGGCCACAGGGAAAGGCATTGCTACTTAATATAGCACTATATTAAATGCTGAGTGGAGCCTTGTTCTGATTCCACTTCTGCTAATTGTAGAGAAACAATGCCTAAGTGTGGAAGCACCCACATAGTGTAAAAAATGTTGACTGGAAAAAGGCCCTGTTTTATTTTAAACATGCTTAGTGCAGAGCTAACACAAAACCATGATTAATAAGGTTGGGGGAAGACTTCGGGAATTCATGCGGAAGGGGTTATGGGGAAGGACATGAGATCCTTGTTTAACCATAGTTAAGGGCTGACTCCTGTTACATCTGCATAGTTAGCTACCTTCCACCACTTAAATACTTTGCTTTTCATCCTGTTCTATAGCCCAGAGGTTCTCAAACTTTGAGGGAGCGTTACTCCCTCAGTAAGTTCTTGCGGCGGAGGGGCTAGGGCAGCGACATGATCCCCAGGATTGCGTTGCTAAGGGGGGGTGAGGGGGGTGCTTTGCACTTTTTACAATGTAGGGCTGCAGCAGGCTGAAGGAGGTGCGGGGAGCCCTGCATAGTCCTCCACAATGCTCCCCGACACTTGGAACCTGCAATAGAAGTGGGCACAAAGCACTTCCGTTTTGCAGGAGGTGCTTTGCTCCCACTTTAATTGCAGGTTCCAAGCATCGAGGAGCGCTGCGGAGGGCTGTGCAGGGCTCCCCGCACCGCCTGCAGCCTGCTGCAGCCCTACATTGCAAAAAGTTAAGTGCAAAGCACCCTCCCTCACCCCCCTTAGTGACGTGATCCTGGGGATCACGTCACTGCCTCCCTCCCCTTCCCCTGCCCCTTAAAGGGACGGGGGAAGTGTTTCACGAACTGGTAGGTTGCAACCCACCAGTTTGAGAACCACTGCTATAGCCATAGCTTCCCGAACAAAAATAGATTGGGGGTCAGACAGGAGCAGTCCAAGAGGATTTGCTGCCTGAATGGGGGCAGATCTGCTGCCCCTGGCAGTTTGAAACCCTTCCCTTTAAAAAAAAAATTCTTCACTCATGAATGCTCAAGAGCTCTGCTACCTCTGCTGATGCTGGCTCTTCACCATCCTCCGCTCCTGCCCGGTTGCTTAGAGATGGTGAAGTGGAGTGCAGTGGAGTGATCTTGAGCTGCCCACCACCTTCTCCTTACCTTCAGGTTCATCTCTACCTTTATCCTCCTGCTCCTCCTGGCCATGCTGAAACAAACAGGATGGGCAAATTGTGCTGGGAGCAGCCTGGTCTTCTTGCTGGATGGACAAACGGGAGTGGAAGGTGGAGCCAAGTGATCCTATTCTGATTGCTTATGGAAGTGATCTATCAAAAAGGGATCCACCCTGCTGCTTCTTCTTGTAGCTCTGCTATTAGCTGCTCACACTGAAGGAAGTGCACTGAAGGAAGAAGTGGGCTACCATTGCCCTGATCCTCTTCCCACTCTTAATGCAGCCGCTTCAGTCAGCTTCATGGCTGAACTGAGCCTGGGAACAGAATTATAGAGGCACCTAGTTTTACTTCCTTGGTGTACAGGTAGCTGGTAGCAGGGCAGGAACTTGGTTCAGAGAATGCAGGTTCATTGCCTGACTTGCTTCACCTCTGCTTCTGTTAAGGTTCTCGATTACCAGATTTATCAGAATTACTGTGTGTAACTGAAATGCAATATGTAATAAGAACATGGTAATGTTGTTCTGAAAATGCTGCATTGAGAGGCAATTCATTTAAATACATGGGCCCTCAAACTATGAAATTCCTTTATGAAATGCTTCCTAGACTGACTGTATAGATTGTAGAAATAAGACGTTTCCCTTCCAGAAGTCTTCAGATAATTTCCAAAATTAGTGCTGTGTTGTGAATGATGAAACTATTGATTAGTTTTGATGTAGTACTAATGTTTCAATCGATGTGATTTTATAAGTACAGTATATATTTGAATGCTTGTTTACTGTAAACTGCTTTATAACTCAGTTATTTGCAGAAGTGAGTTATCAATAAAATACATAAATAAGGATATGTTTGTTTTTTGTCTTTTATCAAACAGAAAGGTAATACTGCACTGCATATTGCATCCTTAGCTGGACAGGCAGAAGTGGTCAAAGTTCTAGTTAAGGAAGGAGCCAATATTAATGCACAATCTCAGGTATGTTGCCATTTTCTCACTTACAAAATGTAACATTTTATAAAGCAGAACAGACCTTATCATGGCAAATTGACTCAAGGTTAACTGATGATATACACATTTTTGGTGAGCTGACTAAGGTCCTGATCCTGAACCCTCACGCTAAACCTCCACTGGCACCGAGTGTGCCAAATGTGCCATAAGGCATGCCCATGCCGCAGTGCCAGGTCAGTGCTGGCACCGGCATAGTGCCAGTCCATGCTGAGCCAGTGCTGGCCAGAGGCCTGCCGCACGCTGCCCGGAACAAGGGATGAGCTCCGGGTGGTGGAGAGGTGAGTCGTGGTTGGGGAAAGGTGGGGCGGAGGGAGGGGCTAGAACCAGTGGAGCTCTGCTCCGCCAGATCCAGAACCCCAGGTCAGCCCGCATGGGGCCTTTCAGCTCTGCACCAGCTAATTAGCCACCACAGACTTGAGTAGCTCCATTGCGGGACCTGCTCCCTTACAAATGTTCCCTTCCTCCGAGGAGCTGCCATTGGCTGCCCGGCATGCTTAGGATCCAGCAGTCACCATTTTGACACTGTGGCTCCTCTGGGCAGCTCAGGATTGGGCTGTAACTTATTCAACTTACCAAGAGCTGGAGTAAGGTAGAAAATTGCATACATTTTAGATCATGTTCATTTTTGTAAGTAGGCAACTGAAAAACATCTCAGTCTCCAGATTGTGAAATTAAGAGCTTTTGCTTGGCACATTCAACTTGACATTTTAAGATGTGGAATTCAGTAAAGAATCCAACAGATACATAAACTGACCCATGGCAATATGCTTGAATATAAGAGCCAACCATATACAGTGTTTGGTTCTTACAGTTTTTCAAATAAATACAATGTACCCAAGAATTCTTTGCAGTACATCAGAGTTCGTTATTAGACATGCACAAGTTTCTGAGCAAAATGCTGGTGAGGAAGGTTTAGATATTCTTCTTTCCAAGCTTTATTTTCAGAGAGATTTGCTCCATTCCAGATTCTTCCCTGCCAGCCTGCCATTGTTTGATTGTCCCCAGCCTTTTTTGCAGCTAGTGTGCCTCCTGACTTTCTTCAAAACTTAACATTCAGCAGTAACAGTGAGTGGTGATGGGTACTCTTTGGCTTCCATTAGACCGCAAATTTCTGCCAATGGGAATTTCTCATTAGAAATATGAGTCCTGTCATTTACAAAACTGGGTCCTGGTGCTAAAAAGTTTGGGAACACTGTCATAGATAGAAATGCCGCAGTATCCCAGGCAGTAGTCTTTGATCTATTTTGGTAGCTGCTGATTCACACTAGCACACAGCAAAGACTTCAGAAAGGGAAAGGGTTGAAAGGGATCTACTAATCGAAACATAAGAAGGCATCTGTAACCAGATGGAAATTGTTAACCTGTGACTGGAAATGCTAGATTTCATGAGACTAAAGGCCCTCAGGCTGCATACAGATGTTTAGCTTTAATTAAATAAATAAATACACACACATTATCTATAAACACCAATATTTATATAAGATCTTAATGTGATATAAGACATGTTTTCAGGTTCAAAGGAATGTTATAGTAATGCCACAATGATGCTGCTGCACTTTATAAACTGGCAGTAACTAATACATGCATACTTACTGATACTCGTTTATTGTATGTATTACCAACACTGTGTGTTCTCTTGCACACTCCTCTGTTCAAATTATGCAATCATAATTTTTCAAACATAATACTCTTTAGATGCAAATTATTCACCCGTAACTTTCTCATGCACATGTACAGTATTAGCATACCTAGTGTAAAAGATGACCATCTTTGATAGTTGAACTCCTTCCCATCGGCACGCAGCCCCTATTATGATAACTTCCGAATGGTTAAAATGATAATAAAAGTACTCTAACAGCTGCACCAATGCATAGAGAAAACTCATTCCAATCGACTGAAGTCAGAACTTGTACAGCTACTAGTACAGGAATTCCAAAGGCTGCAGCCTGTGCTTGTCTCAGTGTTGATATTTTTCATTTGTTAGGTTTTGGGGAGATACATTTTCAAAATCAGTATTTATCTGCAATAATGTGTGTTCTGTTTTTTTTAGTGATACCTCATTTATCCTCAAAGCAAGAATTCTAAGAGTTTAGTTGAAGTTGACTTTGCAAAGAGATATACACTGTATAGATGCTATGGAATCAAATGAGTCTATTCCCATTAAGCCATACCTTCCTGTTTGTACTATCTATATAGAAAAAAAAGAATGTATAGGTTAGTGGAAATAGACTAGTTAATTGCATATGAGTTAACATATTTGGATGTCTCTGATGATGTAAAGAACATAGGATCATTTTCTTGATAGGTTAGCTAGGAAGGGGGATAATTTGTTAAGACCCTGTGAATTAGAATAGCCCTCAATTAGCCTGAGTTCAAATTGGCTATTAATTGCACCCTGGTTTGGAAATTCAATTCATGTCAAACGCAGAGTCATAGGGTCCAGCTCATTACTGTGTTTTATTATAAGTCTACAATAGGGGGTTGTTTATTTAGATTTATGGCCTAACGTATTCCTTCAGGGTATGTAGAGTCTTGTGGGAAACATCGCATAAGCCTTGATCTGCTCACCATACACTTTAGACAAGGAAACTAAGAAATAAAGGAAGAATGAAAAAGGAACATGAACTAAATATAATAAAATTTAGTTTTATAGAAATGTTTTAACCTTATATTTAAAACCCTCCTGGGCTACCTAAGTTGGCCTTTTAAGGCCTTAGAACATCACTTTCTTTTTCTAAGGCAGGGGTGTCAAACATAAATCCTGCGGGCCGTATGCAGTCCCCAGAAGCAATTTCTTGGGCCTTGTTATGATTGGGCTCGATATGATTGAGGTGAAAAGGGGCCTGACATGGGGTAGTTGTGTTAAATTTCAATTGTTCATTGTAATCAAAGGAAAGTTTATTGGTGTCAAAATGGATTTAAAGTAGTTAAATGTAGCGAACCACAGGTGTCACACTAGAGGGGTGCCCAAACCCCGGCCCTGGAGCCAAATGCGGCCCTCGAGGCTTTTCAATGGGCCTCAGGGAGCCCCCAGTCTCCAATGAGCCTCTGGCCCTTTGGAGATTTGTTGGAGCCCACACTGGCCCAACGCAACTGCTCTCAGCATGAGGGTGACTGTTTAACCTCTCGCGTGAGCTGTGGGATGAGGGCTGGCTCCACTGCTTGCTGTTTCATGTCTGTGATGCAGCAGAGGCAGAAAAGGAAAGGCCAGCCTTGCTTTGTTCAAGACCTTTTATAGGCCTTGAGGTATTGCAAGACCTTCATTCATTCATATAAGTTCATCTTTAATATATTCATGTATGTAAACTTATGTAAATTTATTCAAATTTTAAATGTAAATTAATTCTTTTTTCCCCCGGCCCCCGACACAGTGTCAGAGAGATGATGTGGCCCTCTAGCCAAAAACTTTGGACACCCCTGCACTAGACAGCAGTTTGACATAAGTTCAAATGAAGCTTTGCTATGTAGTTCTGAGGTCAAAACATTTAAAAATACAGACAACTTTATGGATGTTGCATGTTCTCTGCTGTAATTTTACTTTGAATTATTTGCTTTTTTGCTAAAGATTAACAGCACACCCCAAGTAAAGAAATATTTTCTTTTGTCAGTCCTCACCCTCCCAACACTCAATTTTAGTGGATGTCCCCTGGTTCTAGTGTTATGTGAGAGTGTAAAGAGCATCTCTCTATCCACTTTATCCTTCCTATGCATAATTTTGTATGTCTCAATCATGTCCCCCCTCAGGCGTCTCTTTTCTAGGCTGAAGAGGCCCAAACGCTGTAGCCTTTCCTCATAGGGAAGGTGCCGCAGCCCAGTAATCATCTTAGTCGCTCTCTTTTGCACCTTTTCCATTTCCACTATGTCCTTTTTGAGATGTGGCAACCAGAACTGGACACAATTCTCCAGGTGTGGCCTTACCATCGATTTGTGCAATGGCATTATAATATTAGCCATTTTGTTCTCAATACCTTTTCTAATGATCCCAAGCATAGAATTGGCCTTCTTTACTGCTGCCGCACATTGGGTCGACACTTTCATCAACCTGTCCACCACCACCCCAAGATCTCTCTCCTGATCTGTCACAGACAGCTCAGAACCCATTAGCCTATATTTGAACCAAAAGTTTTAATATTGGAATGCCAATATAATAAATGTATTCATTTGAGTTTGTCATACTTGAAAAAGGATACTGATTTTTTTTTTTTAAGTGAAAATATGCCAAAAACAAAAGATCATCTTGACATGGAGCATTTAATGAGTTTCCCAATTTCTAATGCATTTTTTTGATAGCACTAAATGTTCCAAGTTCTATCTACAGTCATGCTAACAGATGTTTGGTCTTCAAGTTCTGATGCAAATGGAATTGACTCAGAGAATAAAGACAGCTTGGCTTAGACATTAATGACTTGCCTTCTAGCATTTATTATCCTGCCTACTGAAGTCTTGCATGTATGCAAACGTTGTAATATTCACAATAAGGGGGCTAACTAAGACCTTAATATACTTAGATGTAGTCTGCTTTCTGAGGATCTGAATCTTTTGCTGAAACTATGGTAAATTATGGTGTTCTACCAAAGTCATTTTGTCCAAGGCTACATGAACACACTCTTTCTCAACCTGTTTGATCCCTTGGTTCAAACTAAATATTGCTTCAGCTTTTAATTGGTGTTTATTTCTGTTGATCCAGCAGAAAAAAGTACTTAGTTTGCTCTTTATTCATCCAACTTAGTATTGTCTGGTAGTGACATTCAAAGGTTTCAGACAGGAATTCTTCTTGGCCTTACCTGGAAATGTCAGGGATTGAACTTGGCACCTGCATGCTCTTCCGCTAAGCTATCTTAGTGGAAACACTAAACACTGCGTGTTTCTTGGCTCTGTTGTTACTTGGGGAGCAACCCTCATTTAATGACTGGCTAAAGTTGGACCACTTCTCAGCGGAGCTGCAAGGATCAGGTCATCCTGGTAAACCTCCCAGCTGCTGCGTGTGTCCTGGCTCTCACTAAGTCCCTCCCACCCCTCTCCCACCCCTCCTGCCATGTTTACAGATGGGCAGGGACATCAGGGGAGTTTTCTAAGAGAGCTCCGACACACATACTCCCCAGCAGCAGTGCCATTTTTTCTGCAGCTGGCTTTTTAAAGACGGGGGGGGGGTGCAATTCAAGTCCATTAGAGTCACTAAAGGGTGACTCGGAGATTCAGCAAATGTTAGGACTCTTTTTAGAGTTGTCACAGGGGCAGTGACTGTGTGACTTGTCTCGAATCAAGCCTCGCTGAGTTTTCCCAACACTGGTTTATATGCACATAACAAGTTCAAACTGCAGCCTGACCCCTGCATGGATTGTTGAGGGCGCCTGCAACCCAATCCTTTGGGCTGAAACCCACAGTGGCATGCATGTTCTGCTGGTGGTGAGCACCTTCTGGTAGTGTGCAGAGTATTAAGTGCTGGGGTATGGCGTTTGGGCTTGCTGACTTCAATTTTGCCGGGGGCAGGTGGGAGGAGGATCCATGGAACTGAGCTCTGCAGGATCCAGGGCACACGTGGAGGGCTGCATGCCCTAAACGAGCGCCTTTACTCTAGCCCTACTGCGGGGCTGCTTACCTTACTCGGGGGAAGGGGACGAATGTCCCCTTCTCTGGAGGAGCCTCTCCTGGTAGCGTGGGAGACGCAGGATTTGGCGGCAGCCCTTTTGGGTGCCGCTGAGCCTGGGCGCTCTGGCCAGCTCAGGATTGGGCTGCTAAGCAGTATTGCTCAACAGGTGGCTAAATAAACAAGTCACAGCAGTTTGAAGCATTTGTGATGCCCATTATCTTGTATATTTCAGTGTAACATAGGGCCCAGTCCTATCCAGCTTTCCAGCACCGGTGCTGCCATCATGCAGTAAGGGAACAAATGTTCCTTACAAATGTTCCCTTACCTTGAGGAGGTCTCTATGTCTTCCCCTCCACCACAGGATGCAGTGCATGCCCCATTGACACAGCTGCACCGGCACTGGAAAATTGGATAGGATTGGGCTGATAGTGATCTTAACATGAGTTTAGGAGTAACATAATGATCTTGAAACAAAAATAAGAAGGCACCATTGACTAAACAAATTGCCTTTTTGTGCTTGATTTTTCATAAGAACTACCAGGCTGCTGATTTTGTATATTCTTCTTCTATTCTAAACTTCTATACATTATTTCATAATTCTGCCACATCTACAGCTTTGCTCAGAGCTGTGATTTTTATTTTGCCCAATGGGTTACCGTCAGTTAGTTAACAGCAATGAATAAATAGATTTCTTCCTTACTTTGTCAGTCCTAATAAAACTCGATTGCTAGGTTTACATCCTCATTCTTGTACAAAGAAATTGCTGCAATAATGAATTCTCCCAGTGTACTCTATCTTGCCTTAAATGCTATGAAAAAAGGATACCAAGAATACTAAGCTATACAAAGCTAGTTTCTAAATCATTATCAACCAGCCTAGGCTTGTATACTTTAATTGCTTGTTTCGTTCAGCTCACAAAACATTTTGCACTGTACAGTATCTGATTAAGAGGTGTAAAGACTGATCATTCAAGAACTGTTGCCAAGGTGAGGTTCATGTCAGTGCTAGTACAGATGAAACATTTTTAAGACATAAATTATTTATCATTATTTAAAATAATTGAACTGTATTGATATTAGTCAGCATTGAGGTTTCATGTGCGACCCTTGATTTCTGTAACTTACTTTTGTTTAATAAATCGTATCGTAGAGTATTTCCTTGCTGCTGAGATTTGCTTTTTGATATTTATCTTTTGAGATGTTTACAATGAAATTCCACAGCCTCACTAGTATCCTTTTCTGCTCTTCCCTCCCCGCCCCAGAATGGCTTCACTCCTTTATACATGGCAGCTCAAGAGAACCACATTGAAGTGGTAAAATATCTTCTGGAAAATGGAGCCAACCAGAGCACAGCTACTGAGGTACAGATCTTTTCCCAGCAGGCATTCTTTTAATGTATTTTTTTCTTAAAAACCACATGGGTCTGCATACATATTCCATACAGATGTGTTTCCCCGCTCCCCCAAAAAGCATTGAAGGCTGCTGTTGTGAATGGAAGAGTAGTTGGATGGGAAAGACTTAATTACCTTTTCCTATACCACTGTTTCTCTCCCCCCACACACACAATCACACTCCCCCCCCACACACACACAACCATCAGTTGTGGTGCAAAAGATGTGAGGAGTTTGAGCAGACATATGACAAGAAGGGAAAGAATGAAGCAGCCCTTCAGCCTTCATTTGTCCCACTCTTGGTGGCAGCCTTTATTATTCAAAATAATAACATCGAGGAAAGAAACTTATAGTTTGACTCTGAATTTCTAGAAAATGCAGTAACTTCATATGCACTGTTTCTAAGTCTTGGATGGAATCAGTTCCTTGACAGTGATTCTGGGTGCCATTACCTCTCCCAAGCCTTCTGATATCCCCTCCCCTTCTTGCAGGAAGCAACACAAGCCTTTCTGGCATGGCTGTATTGGCGGGGGGAGGATTAAATTGGTCTATCAGTGTGCATATACAGGTTGAGTCTACTTATCCATGGATTTTGTATCCATGCATCTGGCTCAACGCGGGTCCCCCGAACCCACGTTGAATCAGATTTGGCCCAATCTGAAGCTTCCAAAGATGACTAGAACTGTGCTCCAGTCACCTCCAGAGGCTCTTCTGAGGTTCATGGAAGCCTCTGTGGACCTCAGAAAGCCTCCCCAGAGGCCTTACAAGGTCGCTTCCGGTTTCGTGTCAAAACTGGAAGTGACATTTAAAGGCTTTATAAGGCCTTTTGAGGGCCTGGGAGGGCTTCTCCAGCCATCCAAAGGCATTATAACGCATTTAAATGTCACATTTGGTTTGACACAAAACCAGAAGTGACCTTCTAAGACTTCTCAGGAGCCTTAGAAGGCTTTCTGAGGCCCATGAAGGCTTCCAAGGGCCTCAGAAGAGCCTCTGGAGACAACCAGCTCTGGTTGCCTTCAGAGCTTTAAGGGGTGCCTAACTGGATTTTTAATCTGTGGTTTTTAGTACCTGTTGGGGGGTCTGGGAACAGATCCCCTGCGGATACCAAGGTGTCATCTGTACTATTAGACTTACAATAGCTTATGTTGACATAGGAGCATGTCACTTCTTAATGGTTTGGGGACTCACATATTCATGCTATCAATACCAGTCCTCACAAGCCACTGAAAACTAGTTCACACATTACATTAACCAAATGATAACTGCAGTGATTTTCTGAATAGGAAAACTCTTTGAGATTGTTTGGAAATATCAGATGCTGCAGAATTCAGTGACCTCTCTCTTGAGCAGGGCTTCATCATGACAACATAAATTTGTTCTTGCTAGATCTAATCTGATGTCTATATAGTCCAGCATCCTCCTTCCAGGTATCTATTTCTGAGATGCTCATAAGCGACCGTCTGTATAGTTTGTTCTCAGTATTGGCTATTCAGCAGTGTACTGCTGGAGAATGTGGACGTTTCATTTGTCTATCTTGACTATCAAATGCTCCAGCTTCAACAGCACAGCAACCTCATTATCTTTCAAGCTCAGTGCAAGGCACGCTTCATGGCCTGTGAAGTCCTAAACACAAATTGGCCCAATATGCTCAAAAGCCTTCTTCTAATTCCTCCTTTATTCCTCCCTAATTCCTCCCTTCCTCCAAAATTAACCAAAATTCACCCATTATTCTTTTGGTACCACTATGAATTGTAATGTCTGTAAGAGAAGTAAAAGAGGTCCAGTGTTTCTCCACAGACAAATTTGTATGTACACCATTTCCATAATGCTCTTCAGGCAAGTGTGCAATGTGAAGTGGTCCCTTAGTGATTCCTGCATTTGTCACCTTCCTCGGTATGGGGTTAACCCACATCAGAGTATTCAAAATGGTATGGTATTTATTTAGTTGCTCTCAAGCCAAGCTTGCCTTTGTTAACAGCTGTCTTGTTGCCCTTTCATTCAGTGGATACTATTGCATTTGATGAAGGCTCCTAAAATAATCCTTTCTGTTGCTGGGATGGACTGGGATCCTGTTACCATTGCAGCTTTGCTAGAGTATGACATCCTGTGTGGTTGCTAAGCAACCGGGCAGAAACAGCATTTGCAAATGAATCTCTGGAGGATCTTGAAGCCCACAGAGATGTTTCTGTCTTTTGTTAATCTACAGTATATTAATGCAAAATGCATACATTTGTTTTCTTCAACTAATTAATTAGTTTCATGTCAGAATTGCTCCATGTAACAATGTGAACATGGATATCTGAAAATTCTAGGGCAGAACAGTGGTTATGTGGTTCCATGTTCTCTATAAGAAATCTTAGGTTTTCTATAAAAATCTCACACAGAAAGCTTACCCATGCTATGGTAATAACAATATAAGTCACAATCCAACAATTGTGTAGTTAGCTCTTTTTATGCTTAGTGTGTTTTTTTTTCTCCCTGTCCCCCCCCCCCCACACTGTATCACAGAATGCTTTCAAAACTTGGCACACACAAGTCTTTGTATGATGATTCTAAGTTTCAGTATTTTAGCCTCCTGCTGAAGGTCCCCATTTAAATCTCAATGTGTGAAGAAGAGGAAAAAAAAAAAGAGCAGAGATGGACCATTTATGCTCATTCCTATGCTTCTTGCCATTTTAATGAGTTAGAATTTATTGAGAAAGTGTGCAAATTTATTGGGTGGCAGTGGTGGCTGCATTAAGCATGAAGCACACAGCACTATTGGGTTGCATCAGGCAGCCCAATAATTTCAGCCATCCCTGGGTTCAACATCTGACCCTGTTCCATATGGACTGGCTCTACTCCTGCCAGGCATCCCTAGACGACATCCCTGGTCCTCCTAGGCAGCCCCCCCCCCCCGAGCACCTAGGCTCTGTTTTCTTTCTCAGAATAGAGATATCTATCCATCTGAACCTCTGGAGACTTAGTAACTATATTTTGTACATACTTACTGGACTTTTATGGAGGGGGCCGCAGAAAATATTTAAAGGACCTAGCCTTTAATTCAGTGGTTCCAAAACTCTCCAAGAGACTTGGGAATCTCTGTAAGTCAATTGGAAAACTTGAAGTTGGTCGTGGTCACCTCAGGCAGCCATTCTGAGGTGTGGGGAAGCCCGCAGAGCGGACCACAGGCTCCTCGCATCATCTGGAGGGTGATAGCAACCCCCAATAAGTTCAAAAATGCCCCCTTTTTGTGGCAGTGGCACAATCTTGGAAGCGCTGTTGCCACTCCAGTGAGGTTGACACTCTCCTTAAGGGGGTAGTAACCTTTTGCCCCTGGCTGAGACGTTGTGTTGCCCAAGTTTGGGAATCACTTCTTTAACTAATACTTTCCTTTTGCATTCCTGAACTGCTGTAAAAAATTTTTTAATGAATTTGTTTAGTCCTAAATGACTTAGGGTGCAGTCCTAACCCCTTATGTCAGTGCTTTCCAGCACTGGAATCACAGTGCCAATGGGACATGTGCTGCATCCTGCTGTTGGGTGTCACTCATGGAGGCCTCCACAAAGTAAGGGGATATTTGTTTCCTTACCACAGAGCTGCATTGCCCTTATGTCAGTGCTGGAAAGCACTGACATAAGTGGTTAGGATTGCTCCCAAAGGAACATATAACAACTTGTTCAATAAGCCATTTCAGAAGCTAATATGATACCAGCTTTGGAAGTATCAGCTGACCTTTCATTCTGAACACAGGAGTTTAGTATCTGTAGGTGCCAGTTACTTCAATGTGCAGTTAGTCACTGGATGTCCCACGCTCATTTTCTCATTCAGAAGGAGAGTAAATCATTGGGTTAGATCCCAAGAACTGTCAATGGAATTAAAAAGAGCCACTAGTTCTGTTCTGTGAGGGTTCATGCGGAAAGATAATAGGTTGGTTCTACAGCAGGATTTGTTTTTTGGTTTGTGCAAACATTTGCCTATAGAAGACTAT
Source organism: Tiliqua scincoides (assembly GCF_035046505.1). Taxonomy (NCBI): domain Eukaryota; kingdom Metazoa; phylum Chordata; class Lepidosauria; order Squamata; family Scincidae; genus Tiliqua; species Tiliqua scincoides. The sequence continues at coordinate 26,443,762 of NC_089826.1, forward strand.
AGTTAGCTTTAGGCTGCAATCCTAACCACACTTTCCTGAGAGTAAGCCCCATTGAACAAAATAAGACTTACTTCTGAGTAGAGCTGGTTAGTATTGTGCCCTTAGTTTCATACTCCAAGGTAAAGAAACAAGCATTACCTTATCTTGAGGGGGCCTCCATGACCGCACTCCAACTGCAGGATGCAGCACATGCCTCACTGGCACAGCTATGCCAGTGCTGGAAAGTTGGTTAGGATTGCACCCTTAGTGTAAAACAGCCATTATGTGAGTGGAAGTTGCCATAGAAGAGCACTTACGCATCCAACCCATTGTGTACTGAAATATGTATCCCTATTGATGGAAGTGCACTTGGTATTGGAAATGCCCATCTGTTCTAATGTCATGCAATGTATATTATTTTTGCAATAGGATGGCTTCACTCCTCTAGCAGTTGCGTTGCAGCAAGGACATAATCAAGCAGTGGCCATCCTCCTGGAGAATGACACTAAAGGCAAAGTACGGTTGCCAGCATTGCATATCGCAGCCCGAAAAGATGACACCAAATCAGCAGCACTTCTGCTCCAAAATGATCACAATGCTGATGTCCAGTCCAAGGTAAAAGTATCTTTTTCATGATGGTGTTGGAATGTGTCAAAGGTGGGTTCCTCTAAGAACTGCTTCATGCATTACGTGTTTGACTCTGATTGGCAATGAGCTACAGCCAGTCACAGCTCCCCATATGATTTAAGTTAGTTGCATTTATACATCACATTTTTAAGTGTACATATTAAAAACCTTAACTTACGTGTACATTTTAAAAGTGTAATACTGTATATTAAGATGTTTTAGGAGAGTCATATACTGTACATTCCATTACTATAATGCAAATACTACTGCTTGCTTCTCCTGTGACAATGGTTGCTGAACCAGTATCTGCAATAAAAGCTTTCTTTTTCCTGAGCTGCAGGAGAAAATGGGTTACATTTTCAAATCATGTTTTAGTTTCTAAATTTTTCTTTCACTAAAGGTCAGTGGGAGTTTGGCGTTTTCTGTCTTCAGAAACGTACTCCATGCTAAACATATGTTTTCCATTTCTGAAAAATCACATTCAGGCTGCAGTCCTGTGCACACTGTCCTGGAAGTGTCCCACACAGTGAGGCTTATTTCTGAGTAGATGTGCATACTCTGTCAATCTGTGTGCATTTTGGTAACCTACCAGGACAAAACAGGAGTTTAAGCAGAATTAGGGTACTGGTTTGTGACCCATGGGGATATGGGTTGCATTTATTACATGTAAAACTAACTCGTGCTCATCGGGCTTTTCTCATAACAACAGAATAATTCTATTCAGCTAACAACTTAGTTCTCTGTCTTTCTGCCAATCTGTAATATCTTTCCTCTTTTTTTCCAAAACATGCTTGCAACAGATGATGGTGAATAGGACAACTGAGGTACCAAGAATAAGTTTTGTTAAGCAACATTTTTTCCCTTATGAGTAATTACTAATGGGGAGGGGGGAGATGATTGTTTTATGTACAGTTCAACCATATAAAGTGCGTCATTTGTATATATGCACATAGGATAGCTATTTTCAGTTGTCATTTCAGCTTGAGGTTTTTCTCAGTTTGAGTTAGCTTGAGATGGTCCAATGTTTTTTAACTTGGAAGAACTGCGAGTGGGAACTTGGAATAGGCCTGTTAAAAAAGCAGAAGCATCTTTACAAACACACGAAGGGAGCAATCCCAACCTTTGGTTGGGCAGGTGCTAGTCCTTTGTGCCAGCCCACCAGTGTCGTGAAAGTGTCATAAAGCACTTTCCTGCCTCCGGGACAGCAAGGAGGCTAGCGTACGGATGTGTGCCATACTCCAGAGGCCGACATGGAACCCCTTTGGCTGGCACAGGATTACCAAGTCTGGCCGGCTCAAGTGTGTGTGGGGATGAGGTGTTTTCTGGCAGGGGGCGGGGGTTGAGCAGTGGGGTGGAGCCAGGATGCGGCACTTATGCCTGGTCCTGGGCAGCCAGTGCAGCTCCAGGTGGCACAGATCCAAGTATCCCCATTGGGCCTGCTGTGGCTTTGCCCAAGGTTCCACTTGCCCCAGACAGAGCCGCTTTTGGCCCCAACCCTGCTCTGGATGTAGGGCAGGCCTGCTGGCCTGCCTGCTTCAGGCCAGGTTAGGATTGGACTGTAAGACTTTTGTGTTTGCTTGAGTCTAAAACATAATTTATTGCTCACGTCTTCAAGCCAGGGTTTAAAACACATTGTAGGATTTAGTCCCAACTTTTCACTTTCAACTGTAGAAAGCATCTTCAAGGGGTTACAAAGAATTTTGTATCCTCTGCTTGGTGTTTTGGGCAACATCACTTTTTGAAGGTAGGAAGTATGTAATTGGTCTCATCTGCTAGCTGGCCACAGGCTATAAACATCTTTATTTTTAAATAACAGTGCAATTGTATTTAATAAAAAACTTTGTCCTGGCAATGTGGATAAACTGGACAAAGAGTCACTTTTTCAAATGACCCTCTTCACCCCAGCGCAGAGTGAGTGTGTGTGTGTTTATCCCTAGTGGCTGTTTGCTGGTGTTCTTCTGCACCTTTTTACATTGCAAGTCCTTAAGGAGCCATTTAGTTATTCTATTTTCCCTATAAACCACTTCGTGATTTTTCAGCTGAGATCAATGGGAGTTTGATTCCATTTAATTATGAAGCCATGCATTCCCTGAGTCACATGTTGCAGGACTGCAGATTGTTGGAGCGTTAGGCAGAAAGAATATCGGAGTTTGGTTCTGTGACCTAACTCTGGAAGCTCTTTATAACTGTATAGCTCTTCGGACTTAAAAACAGTGTGTTGAGGACTTGGACAAAAAAGTACAAATTCTGAATGAGCTATTGAAAACACTTCAAAAATGATAGCTATATTTTACTTATATGAAATGTAATTGTATATCATTTATTGGGTGCTTGGGGACCTTTGAAGATGCAATTTCATATCTTGTGGTCATTTTACTGTACCTTCTATTTTAATGTGCGTTGATGGTATGAAAATCATTGCTGTCAAAGCCATAGTAATTTATATTTGCTGTGAAGATTTACAAAAGCGGCTTACTGTTCATTGCTCAAATGCTGTATATTTGACAAACAAAGATGAATGGCCTTACATTTGCACTGTTTTGTTTCTGAGAAAGAAGAATAAGACTGGGAATTTCTATTCTAATTTTCTGGGTGTCATAAAAATAAAAATCCTAACACACATATTAAATAATTAAACAAAAACACAGTACTTTTGCTTACCTGTTGCAGGGTAAAGTAGAATGTATAATAATAGAAAGTTGTGTTGGATTAAAGTGGTGTGAGCTATAAAATCAAAAATTTTTTTGTTAAATAATAAAATGAAACTAAATTGGTGTTTGTGATTAGGACTGTTTATTTTTTGCAGAGTGGCTTCACACCTTTACACATAGCAGCACACTATGGAAATGTTAATGTGGCAACACTTCTACTCAACCGAGGAGCTGTTGTGGACTTCACAGCTAGGGTATGACTGTTTTCTCTTAATACAAGGAATGGACAGGGAAAGGACAGGCCAGCTTGCTTTGAAAGTTCACTAGAAGGGAGATGCCAAGGTAGTTCTGTTTACACTGCTGTTCTGGAAATGTACTTGAAATCAATGATCCTTACAATTATTCTCTGTAAACCGCTTTGTGAACTTTTAGTTGAAAAGCGGTATATAAATACTGTTAATAACAATATTCTCTGGCATTTAGCAACTCTGTTGCACAATTTGAAAGATGTAGTTTTGGATTGAATTTATTTTCTCTCTAAAGAATACACTCAATATGTGAACATGGATTACTATTCATTTTGTGGGTATACATAAACATAACAAACTAGTGGAATGCCTAATATCACTTTTGGAACTTCTGGAAAATTTGTGTGGTAGCAGATAATACTGTTTTATTTGCATTTTGTACATATGTACACTTTAATAACTTCTTTAATACCTCCACACCCAACTAATTTAGCAAAATTATGTATAGACATCCCAATTCAGCATGCTCATGGACATGCTTATATAGAGGCAGACCTACACAGGTATTCCTAGGATACCCAAGAACAGCGTTGTCACATATGAACCTGCCCAAACTCTGAGGTTGTCACTGGGGGTCCTATCTGTGTTCTTTCAACCAGGTTTTGGGGGTCTTCATTTAAGTAATCTTCATTGTACCCTGTCCCTCAGTGGGCCCATCTCCTTATTACTGTTATTGCTCCCAGTTGCTGAGCTGTTCCTTCTCGCCCCCACCAAGAGAGTTGGTTGATGACGGAGCAGATGTTGGGAGATGCTTCTCCTCTTTCTCACAGACATTGTGTACCTGCTGAACCCTTTTGGGTTTTTGTGGGGAGGAGCATAGCAGACAGGCAAGAGAGCAGGAGGAACAGTGAACAGTAATGACCAGGGAACTCTTTGGCCACCTGAAGGGGTATACTGTAGGTCTTGATAGTGCCCAATCATGCCAACTCTTGACAACAGCCCTACCTTTACTACCAGAACTATGGTAGATAGGGATAAAGGCCTTTTCTGAACCTGTTCCTATTTATAGGGTGTCCATGACCACGTGAAACTGGTCAGCATGTCTCCAATACTGCTTGCCTCTTGGTGGGCAGTTAAAGAATATTTTTTCCAGGGTGGGTTATTGTGATACCTCCTAGTTGACTGATAGCCCAATCCTATATAATCCACCCACCAATACATCCATGCCAGCGGAGCACATGCTGCATGGGGAGGCAGCCCCAGAGATCTCCGCTAGGTAAAGGAATATTCTGTGCCTGGGCTAAGCCGTCACAATGGGTCTACTCAGATCTGTGCCAGCTGTTTTTCTGGTATAAGTCTGAAGGCAGACTGAGGCTGGGAAAGGGGGATAGGATATTGGTGGTACCAGCGCATTCTGTCATTGCAGCTGGCCCATAAGATTGGGCCCCAAGGGCCCAATCCAGAACAGTGTGTGCTGGCTCACCGCTAGCGCGCACTGTCACAAATGTGCAGTAAGGCACATTTGCGAGCATTACTGCCGGCCCAGTGCTGGAGCTGGCCCAGTGTGAGTCCATGCTGGGACAGCACCGGTCAGAGACCTGCAGTCCACTGCCCAGTGCTCCATGCAAAGTACTGCAGAGGTCGGTCAGGTCGGGGCAGAGGGTGAGGGTAAGGTATGACAGGGGAGCGAGTGGGGCAGGAGGGGACAGAATTGGGGGAGCTCAGCTCTGCCAGATTCAGAGCCCCCTGTCAGGCCTTGCGGCATGACACAAGGTGTCTTGACTCTGCACTGGCTAAATAACTGACACAGAGTCAAGTAGCCCCATTGTGGCACCACTTACCTTACTCGGGGACAAACATTCCTTTCCCCCAAGGAGGCATTGGAAGCCTCCGGCAGCTGCCTAGCGCGCACAGGATGCTGCAGTAGCTATTTTTGGCACTGCTGCAGCCTTTTGTGCCAGGCAGCTCAGGATTGGACTATAAGACATTATTTAATGGTGATGTGTTGAGCTTGGGTGTTTTTAAAGCTTTCATTGGCCGTTGATGATGTTTAAAACTATTACTTTGTAGTTTAAGTGTGGTGTTTACCTTTTTTGAGTATTTTTTCTTTAAATAGAAAAGTAGGACAAGAAAATTGTCTAGATATAAATAAGTCCTAGCTGGATGAGGATCCATGTTTTCAAATGAGTGTTGTGAGCATATTACCTCCCCTGATTGAGTAGCTGGGGCTGTGCACACTTTCCCCTGTTAGAAAGGTAGGCAGTAATATGGCCAACGAGTTTTGGGACAGAAAGTAGGAGCTAAATTTCATCCTCTCATTCCCATCTCTCTGCTGAACAACCAAAGACTTGCATGCTGATTATCTGAGAGGGCTACATCTGGTCAGCCCTGCATGCTGATTATACATGCAGTGGGACTGGGACATTAAGAGTTTAGATTTTCTGAATATTTGCATTTTTATTACCTTGCTGCATAAAGAGCTGTTTTTCAGAGATTCTCGTATGCTTACTGAGACTTATATGTCAGTGGTTTTTATCTTTTCTTTTTGTTTCCTACCAAGACACTTAATCACCGCCCAAAGTATGTTCAAGGACAATTGTTGGAAATAAAAAATAAATTCTTCCAGCCTAATTGCAAAATTTTAACACTCATTTCCATTATGAAAATAGGCTTCATTGTGTCTAAATTAATGTGTTCTGAATGTAGCTAAGTGCATCAGTATGTTATGAATATTTTATATTTTATTTGTCCTGTGAGTGTGATGTTTGATGTTCTGGTAATTGTTTTGTTTTGTTGCTTTAAAAATCAGTGAAGATAACCTCCCCTTTCCAACCCTAAAATCATATTTAAAATTATTTGCACACATTACTCTTATGCAATGTATGTACATACACCATTAGAGACTTTTGGACATATATAATTGCATTTAGAACAGGTAATTGCTAGTGACAGCCCAATCCTAACTAACTTTCCAATGCCAATGAAGCTGTTCTAATGGGTCACATTCTGCATCCTGTGGTAGAGGGGCAATCATGGAGGGCTCCTCAAGAAAAGGGAAAATTTATTCCCTTACTTTGGGGCTGTATTGCATCTGCATTGGTGCTGGAAAGTTGGTTAGGATTGGACTGTGAGCTTCTTTAGAGGCTTAATTAATTTTGGTGAAATCTTAAATTTATACCCCTTTCTAATTCTTGTGAATTATAGCTGTAATGCTATACTTCTGCTTATTCAAACAAAATGTTAAAACGTGAAAGATCAAATTTTTTTTTCTATAGATACACTAAATGCATATTTTTCTAGCAGTGTTTACAATTCATGGAAATGACAATCTTTCTCAAGATAGATAGTGCTTACTGTCTTCTGTATGCTGCAATACATTCCTTGCTTTATCTTCTATACTGTATCATGCCCAAACGCAAAGCCATCCCCATTGAACCTCTTCAAATCCATCATGCTCTTTGTTTGTTCTTTTCATGGTGTAGAATGGAATCACCCCACTGCATGTGGCTTCCAAAAGGGGAAACACAAACATGGTGAAGCTCTTGTTGGATCGTGGAGGGCAGATCGATGCCAAAACCAGGGTGAGTGTTTCTATTCCCTGAATGTCAGTTATCATGCGTCTTTTCTTTCTTGTTTGCTTTATTTGTTTAGGTAGGTTCCAGCCATTCAAATATGAAGTTATATGTAATGCAAGCGTTGTGTTAGTGACTGAAGTTCAGAAAGTCCTAATTTAACTTGAATATTAAACTTTCGCATTTTGCAATTTCCACTTAGCTTCAATGGCATCTTAGAAACTCATTTAATACCATGATGTGCACAGATACCAGCATTCCTTTCTGTACCAGTTTCTCCACTCATGCATTGCTGAGGAATCTAGGGAAACTAAATTCCTAAGTGGTACGTTTGGAACTTCTTCTAGAATACACTTAATACTTCCATGGGTGCCCTTTGTACAGTTTTCCAGGGGCTGTGGCTGTACTTTTAAATGGAAGTACTTGCCTATCCACATGCTGTCTGCTATCATTGGACTTGTGAGCTATGCTTTCAAGAAACCTCAGGGTTCCCAGGACTACAGTTAGAAAATCAATGCTTTAGAAAGAGAGAGAATCTGTTATCTGTTGTAACAGAAGAGAAATTATAAACAAAACCCTTATTCAAAAATGTTGGATTCAACAGATACAGTACATCTGTCTTTGTGCCCCATGAAAAACAAGAGTGTTTAGAGTTCTAGGGGTTTTTGTTTGTTTGTTTGTTTAAAGGCCTCTGGTAATGAGGCTAGCAAAACCTCTGCCTGAAGCCTTGGTAAGCCACTGCATTCTGGGAATGAACCAGTGGTTCATATGCTGGTTTTTTTGCAGAATTGGATGCTATGTTGCAAAAAATCAAACTAGCATTACCAGCCTAGAAAAACAAGCAGATAGCTGTGTGCTGCAAAAACCTCCCAAGATTTATGCATAGAAGGTGGGTGGTAGCAAGCAAGTGCCCTTTTTAATTCATGCAGTTTGAGCTGCTGGGACATGGCCACAGACATGACAGAACTGAGCTTTGAAAACACTCATCTCTTCTATCCAAGCATGAAAGCCCATTGTGATTGTACAAGTCACATCTTACTTTCTTCGTACTTTATATGTCATATCTTTTGAACTGGGAGCATTGCTAAACTAGCTAGATCAAAGTGCAGTCCTACATCAAACGATCTGTTTAGGACCGCCTCCAGTTTCTTGCAGATAATCTAATTTTTAAAGGGTTTCATTGTTTGACTTATCACCCATGTCAGGCTTGCAGTGTCTCTCAGAGCGGCCAGCACACAGGCAATTTCTCCAGAGAACATCCCAAAGCACTGGCAGTCTATTTTGCACAGGTTCAGCACCATTTTTTCTTTCTTTCTTTATATTCTCAAGGACATTTGGGTGACAGCTTTGTACACTTTACAGTGTGGGAGATTCCAAAGCTTTGGTTTTGTTTGACAGTATCATGCTGTTGTGTGATGTCTTTGTGTCAGACTTAAAAAAAAATTTCCATGTCTTTTTTTTAACCTTTGTTTTGTCGACATGCTTTCCATGTTTTGTTATGGTCTCAAATAAGTAGGACTGCAGAGAAGTTAATTAGGAAAAACTATATGGCATTTCCCAGTATTCTAGGATAATTCTGCTATCTCGTGGATGAATTCATATTAGAATGCAGTTGCAGGCTTGAGCAAGTCTTGTTTCAGCATTTGTGGAGAACAAAATAGAAAACTCCTGGGCTTAACTCTTTGTTTTCAAATGAATTGGTAATCCAGTCTCAGCAGGAGGAGAAAATGAAAGCTTCCTCTTTTTGGCTGCCCAAACCACTTCCTCCAATGGGAGTGGACTGCTGATAGAGGAAGGAACTGGCAGCCAGGTTGTAAAAACCTGCAGTACTACTGTTCAAGTGGGGTTCCGTGACAACCTGTTTCAGTGAGGTGCTGGGACCAATTGTGGAGACTGGTGTTCTTTGGCTTCCAGAGAGGCCTCATCCAAGTTGGAGTTCATTGGCAGTCTGACAGAACGTGTGTTCCTCCTTAATTTTTAGAGGCAGAACCTTTAAAATTGAGGTAAAAAGACAAAATAACTATCATTTACAAGCCATGTTAATAAATGCAAATAAGTATTTGTTTAATACTCTTTGTCAGTATATCCCTTCACTTATTACAGTGTAATGTAGAAAACCCTGAAAGTTACTGATATCCTGGAAAAAGAGCCCTCAGAGTTGACTTTTGATGTTGTGCTTACTGAGTAGAAATTGGAGCACTCTCTGGGTTTCCACCTCCTATGGGCTCTCTACTCCTAAGCCCAAAACACTTGCTTCTTGGAGCACAGCTGACAATTGCTAAAGTAATTAACAGGTCGGCCTGCTGTCTGCCAGGCCTCAGGAATTTGTCACAGTACTCTGCTTGTTGCTTTCCTTTCCTGGTTAAAGGAAAATAGGTCCTGACCATCAAAGTTACTGAATCTTGGCAGGAGCCTAACCTTAGTTGAATCCTACAACTGGTAGGGTGGTGCACTGAAGGTGTAGAGCACCTTGCTAGTCACAAATGTTTAAGAGGAATTGGGCTCAGGTACAGCTGTTTCAAGAGATTCCAGTCTTCAGGTACTCTTTTAATATTCTTTACATATGTTTAGGTAGCACCATGGACTAATTCATGTCAAGGTTTGTCAGATTTCAGCTCTGACATCTGTTTTCATGTTTAGCAGAGTATCACTCTTCTAGTCTTCCATATTATAGTTTTCTTGTTCTTGGGCATTAGAAACCTGTAACTTGAGAAAGTACTGTGAGGAGCGGATGGGAACCACTTGTGCTTCCTTTGCTTAGTGGTAGGTCACTTCACCTTCAAGCTTTGACAAGGGAAAGGAATGCATGCTGTCGTCAAACTCCAGCAAGCACTTTCTGGGGAAGAAAACCCTGAACTATGGAATGGTAGGAAGGAAATTCAGGTAGTATTGCAGCCATGGCCCATGGGAAAGTCGGCTGTTTTGTTCTCTGTAGCCACTTGAGTCCAGTTTGCTGGCTGGGAAGATGTTGGAAAGATGAAACATGGTGAGCCAGTTGCTATGATTAAGGGAAATGAGTCAAAGTGAGGATGGAAATTCAGGCAACTCAAGTGGTTGATTAAGTGACTGGAAATGGAATTGGAAGAGACTCAAAGTAAGTAAATAAATCGCTGTTGTATGGATGGAAAGAATAAATTGATCATTCTGGAAATTCATAATTCATTGTTATAATCTTGCAACTGTTTTAATAAGATTTCTCATCTTTATAGTGCTAGGAAAGTTTAGATTAAACATTATTTCATTATGTGAGAAACTTTGATGAGGGCAGAGCATGGATAAAAATGTAATGTTTTAGCAATGAGAAGATTGAGACAGTATAATTCTTCCCATATTAACCCAGTAGTGGCCCTGCCCAGCCTGAGGTGTTAGGGGTGTCAAATGCATCTACAGGTGGAGCCTATTTATTTGCGTTAGTTCTGTTCTGTGACTTGATGCGATTAACAAAAAACGCATTGTGCTAAATTCCATAGAGTTACGCAAATATGGTGCAGCCTGACACTTCCGGATGGAAGGAAACTAAGGCAGCTGTTATCAATCCCCTCCCCTCCGTATTCAGCCCTCCAGTTGCCAGCTGCCCAGCTTCTCTCACAGTTGGGATGCTGATCTTTTAAGAGCCCAGCCCTATGTGTTTCTACTCAGAAGTAAGCCCCATTCCAGTCAATGGGGCTTACTCCCAGGAAAGTGTAGAGAGGATTGTAGGCTAAATCTCATACTTTGCTTGGTTGGAAGGCTTGCTTGTGTCGGTGATAGCCTGCAACATGGGGGGGGGGGGAATTCAGCAAACACTCCCTGGGTTTTTTAAAGCAATCCCCTCTGTTGCTACCACACCTGCCCCTGTGTGTGTGTGTGTGTGTGTGTGTGTGTGAGAGAGAGAGAGAGAGAGAGCGCACCACCTTGCTGCATGTGTTCTGGCTACAGAGATTTTCGCCCCCCCCCTTCCCTTCTTCAGCCTCTTTGCTGTCTCAGGATCTCCAGGACTGTTACTGTTCCTTCCCAAGGGGAACCTCTCCCAGGGCTCCAGGGCCATTTCCCGGCCTGGGCGAGGCAGAGCCTTTTCGCAGTGTTTTGGGCTGCCTGGAAATGGATTGAGACGCCAGCGCAGGGCGAAGGTGTGTGTGACTTTTGGTTCCCCCACCCCATTCTCTTTGAGACAAATCCGCAGATAAAAAATCTGTGGTTAAATAGGCTGCACCTGTATTTTTATGCTGCTGCTGCTCTGAGGGTGCACTATCTTGCCACTATGGAAGATTCTGGTCTCTGGAATCCAAGAGAAGGAATTGAGGCAATCTGATGACTTGCAGTTGTTTAGGATTCCTGTTCTTACTGCAGAGGGGTCTCCTCCACAATTTCATTAATGTTGGGAGTATTGCATTACTTAAAAAGTAAAAAACCCTTTTCCTTTTGGAATATGGCAACCCTAAATGCCAGGGGCAGAATCCAACAAAAGTTGAAACCAAAGGACTTTCAGGGCTTAGTTACCTTGCTTCTAATTTTGCCAAACTGTGACCTCTATATTCCATGGATAAGATTTTACAGATCAACAAGGATAAAATCAGCATCATTTGCATACATGTGTTTCTCTTTTGCATGTGTTTTCCTTCTCTGCTTTAACATGGCAGTATTTTTTTTTTTTTTTTTACTTTACTGAAAATCATTTTACTCTCCATCTCTTGCTCTCTAAGGTCTAGGATCACCTAGGATGCAGTCTGGCCTCTAAATCTTTCATTGTATTTTGCTAACCATCATGTTCAGTGGCAAAAAAAAAAAAGCCTCTGCAAATGCTCTGGGACAGGATGTTCTTCTGCAGTGAAGAGAATATTGTAGAGAGACGGTGCTGTCATAGCAAGTTTGCAAAATGCTTGTTAGAGCTTGCTTTCTGTTTAGCTTTAGCAAATTAAGTGTTCTTCCTCAGTTGATTTCATTTCACCCCTTTCAGATCCTCTGTCCCAATCCCACTTTTGATTTTTGTCCCCAAAATAAATGTCCCTACTCTGCTATTGATCTATTTCAGCACTCTGTTGCAAAAACAGTCTGAAATACTGCCAGGATTTGCTATCTTTTCTCCCTGATGCTACACAGGCAGGAATATACTTTTAAAATTAGAGGGCGATTGAGAGAGAAATGGGGAGAAAATGCTTTTCTTTTTCATTATTGATGGAATTAGAGCTGATTTATGTATTAAGGCTGCTGTGTGTGAGCCACTGGGAAACACTTTCTCTGGCAGCTATTCTACATTGGGACATGGTGGAGCTGTAGCATGAAATGCATCTCTCAGCAGCAGTTGCACAGGGCATGTGTTTGGGAATGGGTAGGTTATGTGTGGAAAGCCTTAGAGCCCTGGGTCCCTGAATTGCACTGTCCCGTCCCCCCTGTGCCAGTACTCTTTATTTCCAATAGGTGATGAATTTCTGTATGAATTCCATGTGAAATGAAGGAAGATGTAGACAGTATTGCCTCAATAAAGAGACAGTTTTGCTACAGGAGTGTTTATATTGATAGAAAATAATAGTCAGGAGCAAATGGCTCAAGCGGCAGTATGTCCTATGGAAAGAGCTTTATATATGCTTATCACTGCCTTCTTATTTGTTTTAAGGATGGACTGACTCCACTCCATTGTGCTGCTCGAAGTGGACACGATCAAGTCGTAGGGCTGCTCCTAGAACGAGGTGCCCCACTGCTTGCAAGAACCAAGGTATGTAATTCCAGCAGTGTAAGGTGCTTCTGGCTGACTCAAATGGGGGTGGCAATGGGGCAGGGACTAGGGCAGATTTGACCAAGAAGGGGATAATATCGGTGACAGTGGTGGCACCCATCAATACTTGACTTTGATCCCCCACTTGGGTCCATGTGGACTTGCGTCAATAGGGTTTACAAATCATCTTGAAATTTGTCTGTTGCAATAAATCTGCTCATGGTTGGTTTTGAATGTTGTTGTTTTTTACTCTGAGACTGACACAAATTTATATTTTATTTGTATTGTTGCTGGTGTAGAATGGACTCTCTCCTCTTCATATGGCTGCCCAAGGGGACCATGTGGAGTGTGTCAAACACCTCCTGCAGCACAAAGCACCTGTTGATGATGTCACACTGGATTACTTGACTTCCCTTCATGTTGCTGCACACTGTGGCCACTATCGTGTCACTAAACTTCTGCTGGACAAGAGAGCAAATCCAAATGCTCGTGCACTGGTAAATTTTTGTATCTCTCTGGATCAAAGTATTATCAATCTATTTCTTATTGCTATGGCAACTCTGATATACTGTAGGGATTGGGTCAAGAATTTGGCTCCATGAACAGAAGGTGCAAACTTCTATTCACAGAAGGAGAGTTGTGTTCTTCCAACAGATCCTTCTATGAGCACAACTTTCCTTCTGCGAATGGACACTCCATTCCATGAAATGCCATCTCTGCAAGGGTTTCTGCCTCACTTTCATAAAAAGGAAAGCTCTGTGCAAGAAAGAGTTGCTTATTGGATTCTAGTTTGAAAACAGTGAGTAGTACTGAACTAGAAACAAAGACCTAAACAAAACAAAGACCTAATGGATCTCTATAGAAATTTTCATTTGATACTAGACATTGTGTTGCCCTCTTGTCTACTAACATGTTGTACTGTCTAATAATTCTAATTCAATAGGTTTGTTCACACTGCCTGAGCTAGAAGAAATAGGCAAACCCTAGTTTCATGTTAGTAGTTTCATGTTTTTATCTTCAAAAATTTACATTTGCTCATTAACTAGAGCTAGAATGGTGTTCCAGAGAGCCATGGAAACACTTCAGTGTGGCCAAGGAGGCTTTAAACTTGTGTTTGTTGAATAGCAGCCCCCAACTCTTCTGCTGTTGCTGTATAGTAAATTTATTCCCCTTAGGGCACAATCCAAAGTGGCCCTTGTGCCGTCCCAGAGGTGTTGTGAAAGTGCTGTAAGGCAGCTTTGCACCACTGTGGGAGTTGGGAGGCTGCCTCCAGCACCACAGTGCCGGAGGATAGTTAGTGTGAAGGGCTTGGGCCACCCCATCTCCGTTTGTAGCTTGCCCGTGCAAGCCCCTGGGTTTTGTACCCTGGCCCAGGGTCGGAAAGGGGGTCCGGGAACCAAAGGGGGTCCAGAAAGTTCCTGGGACTTGACATTTTCCTATCTCACCTGAACTTGCTGCCAGCGCATAATGTTGGGGTACAACCACGTGCATGCAGTGTTAACTGCTACTGCAAGTCATGCACACCAGGCCCAGGAATGCATCTATGACTCTCCTTAACACAGTGTCAAATCTGGGAAGAAACTGGCCTGCTACAGAAGCTCTTTGGCTAGTGGATTCCATAACCATGAAGAAGTGCATAGAAGCTTAGGGTCCCAGCTGTGGGGCTACAGCTGCTGCAGAAGTTCATTTTGATCAATTCTAGTGTGAGCCTAAATACGATGATGCTAATTTTCTGCAATGGATTTTCTATATTTCAAAAATTTTAGAGAGACTTAGGAGGGTGTTTGGTTTTCTGTATTACTTTACTGCCAATACTGCATGGTTGGGTATACCCTGCACTCTGCATCAAGAAGCCTAGTAGACCTGAGATCCAAAGACTATTGTAGCTGTCAGCACCCTCCCCCACCCTATTTTGCCCCCCTTGTTCTGCATGCCCCCATTGCCCAGAAGAAACTTTGTACCCCCTGACAAAATTCATCTCATAGGCTCTGAACTCTTCCTCTCCCTTCCTGCTGCTTCCCACCTTTTCCACTCCATCACTCTACCTGACTATGCAGTTCTAACTTCAAAGGCATAGCTTCCTTTCCCATGTTTACCCTCTATGTTAAGTACTCTCCCTCAGTTACTTTATCCTAACTTGTCCCATCCCCTATTATATATTAAATAATCCCTTATGATTCCAATTCCCCTTAAAACCCCATACACCTCCTTCACAGTAAGGTTTGCGCTGGCCGTGTTGGGGCGGCTCAGGGCTTGAGGGGTGGTGGTGGTGGAAGAGGGCAGAACAGAGGTGTTCTGGGGGAGGGCAGGTGGGCCCCTGGGGGGGGCTGGGGCTAACCCCACACCTGAGCAACCTGGTACAGCTCTGAGATACTTGGATATGTGCCACCTCTTTAGATGGCGCAGATCCAAGTAGTCCCATTGGGGCTGCTGCAGTGTAACCAGGGTAAGGGGAATGAATTCCCTTGCCTTGGACTGAGGCGCAGGCATCCCCAGCCCCGCTCTGGATACCTGGCAGGCCAGCTGACCTCCCCATTCCAGCGCGGGTTAGGGTTGGGCTGCCTGTTTAACTGTGCCTTGTTATGTACAGAGGAAAAGGATCTTTTGTTTCTTAATGCTGTGTGACTTTTTTTTTAACAGAGGCTGCTGATACTATTTATCCACCACTTTTCCATGTTTTCAATTTCCAACAATCTAACAATTTTATCTTGCAATTATGTTGTTCCATATTTAACCCTAAAAGTAATGCATGATTTAAAAAAACTTAATTATTGCTAGAATCTAATGCTTCTAATGCTAATGTAATGTTTAGAACAGGGATGCCCAAACTCTGGCCCACGCTCCACTTGCGGCCCGCTGCGGGTCCCCATCCAGCCCCCAGGGGGTCCCCCCACCTCCAATGGGCACTCGGCCCTCACCTAAGCCCGCGCTGGCCTGCCGCGTGAGCTCTGCGCCTTGCTTTCCCTTGCTACCGCTGAGCTCAGTGGCAGCGAAGGAAAGATGAGCCCAGCCGGCTTGCAGGGCCTTTTATAGTGGGAAGGTAACGTGAGACTTGCAGGTCTCTCGTTACTTCCCACTATAAAAGACCCTGCGCGCTTGCGTGCTAGTCTCCTTTCTTGCCCAGGGGCTGGGCTGGGCTCTGCTCTGCTCCATTTGGCTCAGCTCCCCTCCCCTCTCCTCCCCTCCTGCAACCTGAGCCAGGGAAGAGAGAGAGAGATCACGAGGGAGGGGAACCCAGCCCAGCTCGCAGCATGTCTCCCTCCGGAGTGAGGGAGGGCTGGTTGGCTGGCTGGCCAGGCAGGCAGGCAGCAGCAGCAGCAGCACATGGGCAGGCAGGTAGGCAGCCCATGCAAACCAAGGAGGGAAGGGCAAGGGGGCAGGTGAGCAGGCGGGTATGTGAAAGTGTGGAAGATCCCCCCTCCGTGTGTGTGTGTGAATGGGATCATAAGCTGGCATGAAGTTCCCCCCCTTACTAGGGTGGATGGGATCATAAGCTGGCATGAAGATCCCCCCCCTTACTAGGGTGGATGGGATCATAAGCTGGCATGAAGTCCCCCCCCCCCTTACTAGGGTGGATGGGATCATAAGCTCGCATGAAGATCCCCCCTTACTAGGGTGGATGGGATCATAAGCTGGCATGAAGATGCCCCCCTTACTAGGGTGGATGGGATCATAAGCTGGCATGAAGATCCCCCCCTTACTAGGGTGGATGGGATCATAAGCTGGCATGAAGATCCCCCCCTTACTAGGGTGGATGGGATCATAAGCTGGCATGAAGGTACCCCCCCTTACTAGGGTGGATGGGATCATAAGCTGGATGGAATTCATTCATTCATTTTCGGTCTCTAATATATTCTTTTATGTAAATTTATTTAAATTTGAAATGTAAATTAATTATTTTTCCAGCCCCCGACACAGTGTCAGAGAGATGTTGTGGCCCTCCTGCCAAAAACTTTGAGCACCCCTGGTTTAGAATGACAGATCCTTCCTTTGGAAGTATATAGGCCTCCTAGTGGTAGGAAATAATTTTAAAAAATCATCTTTTATATTGCATACAGGCATATTACAGGGGTGTCAAACTTGTTTCATACCGAGGGCCAAATAGCATTCATGATGCCTGCTGAGGGCTGAAAGTGATAACATTAGGCAGGAAGTGATGTCATTAAACAGGTCATAACCAAAAATAAGCACCTTTTCTCACTTAGAAACTCATTAGCTGCAAATCACAGAAGAGAAAACACACAAATCTTTATCATATTTCAAGACATGGGAGAACCCAATTTTCATGTGGGCTGCCCTTTCAGCAGTGCCACCTCAGCATTGCTCAGCAGCTGAGAGCCCAAGGGCCTGATAAAAAGCTTCCGCGGGCCGCACTCGGCCCCCAGCCCTTATGTTTGACACCCCTAGTATATTACATAGAGAAAGACTGCTTATGTTGGCTTTTACCAGTTCATCTCATGGTGAGCTGGTTATGTGCATTTCTTGCTCTGTTCAACATTTACCTTTTGGCATTGCACTTAAAATATTACTTTTGGCATGCAAAAAGTTGAATGCTGAATGTGATCTTAAATGAATGTAACTAGTTCACAACAGACTGAGACTGCTGGGTGCCAGCATGGATAAAGCATTCCCCGTTTAAAAAAAAGAGACATTTTTGTAAAAGATAGACCAAGGATCTCCAAACATTTCAGTGTGAGGGCCACATTGTATATTTTACACATTTTTGTGGACCGAAAAGCAATCAGTTTTATAAATGAATGAATGAGATTTATAATTTAAGTTGGATCTGTTTTGTAATCAGCATGGTATGATTCAGAACAAAAGAGAAACATGCCAATTATAAAGAAACAATACTGTGCTTCAATGGAGAAATGATATATAATTAGTAAAAATGTTTGTCAAATGCTCTGACAAAAAAAAAAGTTGCTGCAGCTGGATAAATCTTGTGGCAGGCCATATGTGACCCCAGGCCATAGTTTGGAGAACCCTGTTTTATAGTCATGTAGCACTGAATTCATCATGACAGAACTTTCACATCTAAGATTCAAAGGTTATTAACCAGTCCAACCTGTTAGGATTCGAAATTGGAAACTACTTTCAAATACTGCAGAATACACACCATATTCAGATATTTGGCCTAATCTGGGAGCTGCTGAGCCAAGACTAGCCTGGGAGGGGAGGTAGCTTCACCGATTCTGACTGTTGAGCTCTTCCCCTCATGTGTGGCCCTTGGTTTTATGGGATGGTGACAGTAGCACTTACCTTGGTAGTTCTAGGCAGCTTAAGAAAATCCAGCTTTTGGATTGAGTGGAATGAAATAAAGTATGTTTAAACTTCTTCCTTATAAATGCAGGGAACAAACTAGCATGAAAGAGTTGAGAAGATTGTTTCAGATCATGAAAACCATTCATTTTTTCAAATCCATGAAGCTCAAAGTTCAAGAATAGAAACTATTGATCATTCAGATACTAATTCTGATTAGAAAAATAAACTTGAGTCATGCTAGCATTTTTCAGAGCTCTGTTATTTCCTGGGATGGAGCAGAGGATATAAATAAATATGGGTTCAGCAGAACCCAGTCTGAACTAATTAAAGGTTGGCATCGTATTCTTTCATTTGTAGTTTTATTTTCTAGCGTAGACTGGATTTGAAAATAGATGTAAGCTGTTTCTAAATGGATGGTTACCAAGTGTTTCCTTTATATACTCTACACTTTTCACTGACTTCTAAGAGTCTTTCCACACAATCAGTTTACTGTCCAATTGTTTCCACATGTCTTAACTCTGTGGCTGAAGTACTGTGTATCCCTAGCTCTCAAATCACAATCTTTGGTCCTTGGAAAATGTAATTCATTGTCAGGATTGCACATTCATTCCTGATGTGCTTGTTCTGTAGAACATGCATATGTGAGTGTCGTGGTCCTTGCTGGATAGTTTTGTGACACAACTTGGGATAAGTGACATCATAACATCCCCTCATCATACTCAATGATTTTGTGAACATTTTTTACATATTTAAAATATTTTTAAATGAAAATTAGCAATGTGTTACTACTAAGACAAAACTAATGCTTTTTTTGAGACTTTATATACTATTCACAATTACTTGTATTGTGCTCAAGCAAATAAGTGCCTCCATTAGCACCTGAAGAGGCAACTTTGGCTAACCCCTTCCTTCTTTGGAAGAAATGGGCTATGTCAGAATGCCAGGTGCAAGGGAGGGCACCAGGATGCAGGTGTCTTGTTATCTGGAGTGCTCCCTGGGGCATTTGGTGGGCTGCTGTGAGATACAGGAAGCTGGACTAGATGGGCCTATGGCCTGATCCAGTGGGGCTGTTCTTATGTTCTTATGTTCTTTCTGCGGGCCCTTGCACCCACCTTCATCTACTTCTAGGTTTTAGGGATCAGGATGGCATACTACAGAGGGAAGGGAGGACATTGTCAAGCCGCTGTTGTGGAATCAGAAGTGTCTTCCATTCGCAGAACCATTTAGGATACAAACTAACATTTGTCATTTGCCTTATGGTCTTACTAAGGTTATGAACAAATCTCTTTTTATGCATTAATAAATCAGACGGGGTCTTTTCATATTCAACTGGGCAGTGGTCTTTTCATATAATGCATTGTTTCTGTCCATAATACGCAGAAGGCACGTTATGATTCTCCACTGTGATATTTATTCTCTTGCAGTATGTAGAACTACCTACCTAACGTCACAATGTGAAAGTGTTTACTATGAAGTACCAGAGTTGACAACAATATCGATGGGCTTAGTTTTCCATTCTTCTTACTCCATGGTTTTAGGAAAGTTCAATTAAACGTTGGTTTTAAAGACAAACTATGTAGCATATCAGGCCGTAGAAAACAATTAATGTTAATAACAAGCAACCTTGACACTAAGAGGCTAATGTGGAACATAATTCCTAAAATAAACAGAGGAATAAGATATAATACAATGTAATCAGAAAATGTGTGTTCTAGGGTGCCCTTCACATGTATGCCCTACGTCATGGGAGCTGCTTAGTGTCTTGTAATCCCAGAGTGCAGATCCATGCAGTCATCTTCACCATATGTTCACCTTATTCACATGTGGTATGATTCGCTGGAGTGGCTTTGAGGGCATGTGAGAGAACCCAAGATCCATCAAACAGTGTTATCATGGAAAAAGAATGAGGCATATTGCATAAGCTAAAATTGCAGTTGGGGCAAAACTTTGACTGTGCAGAAAGTGCTTCTGCCCTTAGTGTACAGTAGGAATTGGCTAGCCCAAGTCTCCATGCTTTTCAGTATGTCAGAATTTGTTGTAACCAAGGAGCATCTGATAATCTAACACGGTGTGAGAACTTAAAGTTGCATGCTTGAACTACCATGGTTGTCTTTTGCACAGAATGGTTTTACTCCGCTGCACATTGCTTGCAAGAAAAACCGCATTAAAGTCATGGAACTTCTGGTGAAATACGGGGCTTCTATCCAAGCCATAACAGAGGTAGATACATTTTCCTAAAGAAGCACCTCTCTCCACTATTTCTTTCTTCTCTTACTTTTTAAACTTTAATTTTTTTTCATTGAGAAAGACCCAAAGATGCTCTGCAGAGGAGTAAAACTGCTGTTCCTTTATTTCACAGTCAGGCCTCACACCAATACATGTGGCCGCATTTATGGGCCATTTGAACATAGTTCTGCTTCTGCTGCAAAATGGAGCTTCTCCAGATGTCACTAACATTGTGAGTATGGCTTGGTTTTGAGTAGACGTAGTATTGCTTAGTTGCCATGTATCGCAACCAAAGTTTTCATTTCTTTTATTTTATGATCTTTTCCTATTAATCAATCTGCTGTCCTACCTAAGTATATATAAAATGGATAGTGCATCTTTTCCCTTTCTTTTACTATGTTGTCTGTGATTCGGTTCTTAACAAATCCCCTTTTTTAATGAAAGAGATTACTTGCATAATTTTTAAAGTTCTATTTTTGTTTGTTTTGAGACCTTTGTGTGTTATTGAGGGCCCAATCCTATTCAACTTTCCAGCACTGATGCAGCCGTACAAACTGGGCATCCTGCGGTGGTGGGTCAACCATAGAGACCTCCTCAAGGGAACGTTTGTTCCCTTACCTCAGGGCTGAATTGCAGCTGCATTGGTGCTGGAAAGTTGGATAGGATTGGGCTGTAAGAGATCTAACTTGCTGTATAAACTTGCCTTTGTGCGCATGAACACATATACGTGTATACACAGCCACCTCATATAATCACCCAAGGAAACTGTTATTAGAAAAGTAATTATATTTGAAACATAATATCCTTACAGGCTGATCCTAAGCATGTTTAACAAGAAGTAAGTTGATTATTTCCCTGGGATCTGCTTCTTAATAAGTGGGCTTAGCATTGCAGCCTAAACCTAATTATTTGTGATTTCCATTTTTGTCTATGCTGTTTAGTTTCAGTCATCCAAATTTTGATGAAAAATACCCTGTTCTGGTATTTAAGTGAGGTTTTGTTTTGTTTTTACTAATAACTGTGTTTACATATGGAAAATGTATTGCACGTATGCATGTATAATTTAAGACTGACATTACTTAAATAATTTACTCAGGGAAATAAAGCTAACAAAGTTAAAATTTTCAATATGATCAAATAAAATAGATAGTAGTCGGTGTTTGGATGTGAAGCTGTTAACGCTTTGCTATTGTTTGTGTGTAATAGGAAGCATTTAATATCGGTTAAATGTGCCAGCTGATATTTGAAAGTAAGATTCACTTTCTCAACTATCTGTAAAATAAAATAAATTGAAAACATGATAATAAATGAAAACATGGGATTACAGTGAGACGAAATTATGCATCTGGATCTAGAAACAGAGGGAGATGTTCCTATGAGTTGCATTTGAAACATAGTGGCTGATCTGACTGAAATTTTTAGAATAAGCTTAATTGACTTCCAATAGAGAGTATTTTGCTAAAAATCTAAACCCCTACTGTACTTATAGTTTACACGGTAGTTCAAAAACTAACAAACAACCAAACCAGAATGGCTTGCCTCCTGGGCACTGTACTTGTTTTAGGGCCCAATCCTATTCTGGTTTATGCTGGCAGATCTTGTGATCCTCCTCAGTAAGGCCCAGGCTGCTGGCATGGCAGGTGCTCTGCTGTTCTGTGGGCCACTGGTGCCAGTGCAAAGCTCTGAGGTTGTGTGCAGGTGACACTGGCCGGCAGAACCTCCTCTGCTGCAAGTAAGTTGGCAGCTGGAGTGGATGGGGAGAGGGTTGGTGCAGACCAGGCTCTGGAAAGATTTCAGCAGTAATCGCATGTGCGGAACTTACCCCCCCTTCCCGGCCGAATACAATGAGTCTCCTCAGACTTATACCCACTAAAGAGCTGGTGTAGGTCTGAGGAGACTCACTGGGGAGCAGAAGGCCTACAAGGAGGTAAGTAAAATGTTCTTTATGTACCTCCCCTGGGCTTCTGGTTTCCTGCTGGCCCATAGCATGTGGCTCATGCTCTATCCAGTAGCACTGCATGCTCTGGGCTGGCAGGGGATAGGATTGGGCTGTTAGTTCATGATAATGATAGCTTAACTACAATTGTCAGTTTTAATGGCTAGGCTAATCTTTACTACTAGATACAACTCTCAAGACAGTTGCTCAGGGGATGACACATTAATGGAAACAGTTATAGTCATTTCAGTCCTCATAAACTAACTTTTATTTATTCAAAGGGCAGAAGTTTGATTACATTGTATTTGACTCTGACCAATATGGATCAAATTAAAAGTTTTTGTTCAGATGTTTATCAAATTTAAAACATCTGTTTTCTTTCAGCGTGGAGAGACTGCATTGCACATGGCCGCTCGTGCGGGACAGGTGGAAGTGGTCCGTTGCCTACTGAGAAACGGTGCTCTAGTTGATGCCCAAGCAAGGGTAGGTATTTAGATGTGTGTGCTTTCCATGTTATTTATTCTACACTATAAGGGCAGTGTGTCGTACGAATTATATTGTAGTTTGAATTATATTGTTGTTGTATGGAGTGTTGGGGCGGATGATGCATCACATAATCATCTTCCTTGAACATGCCTGAAATACTTATTTGAAACGGGAAATAATAAGACTTCACTCTTTAAAAAACCTGTGCTAACTTCTTCCCTGCTTTGAGTTGTAGGAGGAACAGACTCCTCTGCACATTGCCTCTCGCCTGGGAAAAACAGAAATTGTCCAGCTATTGTTGCAACACATGGCTCACCCTGATGCAGCAACTACTAATGGATATACACCACTGCATATCTCTGCCCGAGAAGGTCAAGTTGATGTTGCATCAGTTCTCTTGGAGGCGGGTGCAGCGCACTCCTTGGCTACTAAGGTAAAATGGGAAGATTTGATACTAACCTCCCAACACTGAGCCAGCTAAAAGTAATGGATAGTACGAGTCTTAGACTTCTGCCAGATGAATTTGAATTCAAATCTCTGCTCTGGCAAACCAGAGCGAACTTGGTTTGATTCTCCCCATTTCTTTGTAAAATGGGAATAATAGTAACATATCTCACAGAACTATGGTAAGGTCAAGCAAAGTAGATAGTACTTAATGAGGCGTAGGGTGCAATCCTATCCTGAGCTGGAACAGGCAAGCCAGGAGGCTTGTGCTGTATCCAGCGCAGGATAGTGGCCATAAGCAGCTCAGCCAGAGGTAAGGGGAAACATTTCCCCTAACCTATGGGTAAGGCCTGCTGGCCCCAATGGGCCTCCTTGGATTTGTGCCACTCTGGAGATGGCATAAGTCCGAGGAGAGTGGAGCGGCTTAAAGCTGCTCCATTCTCCCTGGGAAAGGGGGTTGGGATCTGGCAGTTACCTCCCTCTCCCTGTCCACCTACCCCTGGGACTGCCCCCCACCTGCCCTCCCCCCCACCCAGGAACGCCTCCCTCCCTCCTCCTTCCCGCCTCCCCATGCCTACATTTCATCCTTGCATCACCTCATCCGAGCCAACACAAGGCGCAGGGAGGAAGCCGGAGCAGAGGCTTCCCTCAGCCTTCTTGGAGCGCCAGCCTGGCTTCCTTCCAAAGTGGTACAAACATGCCTTATGGCCAAGTCTCAAGTCCCTTGGGCCGGCCTCTCTACCAGTTAGGATTGCGTCTAGTAAGCAAATTTAGGATTGTAGCCTTCAGTACTACACAATGCAAAGCATTTATAATGCTCTGATATGTGCACAGAGTTAAAACTAGCAGAGCCACAAGTACTATTGTTATAGTTTGCATTAGTGTATCACTTTCTAACTGCTGCTTTCCCAACACAGTGATTCACAGTGCAGAGGTGTTTGATCACAGACAGATAATTATTAGCACCCCTAAAGTACCTGAGATATTGTGATTTGGATATCCGTAATCTCCCACTGACTCCTTTTCAGGTTATTCATTGTTGAGAGTTGCTTGATTTAGACTTTGTTATTTAAATAGCTCCATTCATGCTGCTTCTATTCCTGATTAATGAAGAAAGTGGATTGTTTTTTTTTCAAAAGGGCACCTGACCTCCTGTATAACAGTAATAGCCCAATCGTAACCAACTTTTCAGCTCCAATGCAGCTGTGCATTGCATCCTATGGGTAGGGGGCAGTCACGGAGGCTTCCTCAAGTTAAGGCAATGTTTGTTCCCTTACCTTATATCCCTTACCTTATATCTGCATTGGCACTGGAAAATTGGTTAGAATTGGGCTGCCAGTTGTTGCCTAGAGTGCAATAGAACATAAAATTGCTATTTTTATATTACTAGTACATAAAAATGGTACATAAAATTACCTGATTTTAAAAAACAGTTTGGGGTACAGGCGAGCAAACTGCTTGAGACATCTAAATGGTTCAGAAATGATCCAATCTCACCAGAAAGGAAGAAAGATGAAGGGACACATGAGATTGTATTCTTTGTGAATGCACCCATAGAAGTAACTATTGCCATCATACAGAGTTCTGCGCTAAGTGGAACATGTCCTT
The DNA here is from genome assembly GCF_035046505.1 of Tiliqua scincoides. Classification (NCBI taxonomy): domain Eukaryota; kingdom Metazoa; phylum Chordata; class Lepidosauria; order Squamata; family Scincidae; genus Tiliqua; species Tiliqua scincoides. The sequence continues at coordinate 26,468,496 of NC_089826.1, forward strand.
TTAAAGCAGTGGCTCCCAGCCTGTGGTCCATGAGACCCTGAGAATTGGTCCCTGAGGTCTCAGGGGAAAAAAGATGATCCCTTTGATCACTTCCAGTGTCTCACCAAGTGACTGCTCCCCCACAGACCACTGAAGTGTCAGCTGTGGCTGGAGGTAGTCTGCTCTTCGCCCTCTCTGGTGGTCTAGTGCTTGCTGAAGTGCCAGCTGTGGGAGGGTCCATTCCCCACCCTTTCTGGTAGTCTGTGGAGGAGTGCTCACTCTGTGAGATGCTTCCCCATGGACCACTGGAGCAGGCGGAGAATAGACCCCCCCCCCCTGCAGCTGGCTTTTCCAGTGTCTTGCTGAGCACTCCCCCATGGGCTACCAGATTGAATTGTATTTTTTGTGTAGTGGGGATAGAGAGGGTTGCCGGTCATGTAGGCGGTTGCAGGTTCACGATAATTCCAATGTTTGCCTCAGTGGTCCATGGGCTCCTAAAGGTTGGGAACCACTGTTTTAAAGAAATGATGCTTTGTAAGTGGGGATATACAATATGAACCCTTAAGTGGTTGTTTCTTCTTCTTTTTCTCCTCCTCCTCCTCTTATTGCTACTACATTAATTTGAGAGCTAATTTCCAAGATGTTTTTAGTGGAACAAAGGCACAGACACTGTAATATTATACAAATACTCTGGCTTTGCATTTGAATATTTTACAGAAGGGATTCACACCACTTCATGTAGCTGCCAAATATGGAAGCCTGGATGTTGCACAACTCCTGCTGCAGCGTGGGGCATCTCCTGATTCAGCTGGAAAGGTAGGAAGTTGAGAAAATTCTTCAACTTAAATTCACCCCTTACCAAGAAATTGTGCTTTTTGCTAAAGAACCTAATGTTAAGATTTAACTCAATATTACATAATTACATATTCAGATACTATCAACAAATGGTATTTGAATGTAGAATGACAGCTAAAATATGGTTTCTCTTTTAATATATTCCTATAATGTTTTAATTTGATAAAGACGCTTGCTTATTCAGGTCAGCGCTTGCAGTTGTTTCCCCTAGCAATTATTACAGGTGTTGGTTATATAATTCAGGCTGCAATCCTAATCACATTTACCTGGGAGTAATCCCCATTGACTATAATGGGACTTACTTCTGAATAGACATGTGTAGGATTGGGTTCTCACTCTCTGATCAGAGGCAAAATGAGAGTGGATTTAGTTCACTGATTTCTAGACTTAGATCACTGATTTATCATATGAAAGCCTCCTTCCTCGTTGATTGCATGCATCTCATGAAAAGGTTGCCCACAAATTCAACAATAGTAATCAAGTGATGCAAACATTTGAGAATCAGCATGCTCATGATGGATTACTGTTGCCCACATTGATGCTAAAATGTCATATTACAAAAATGCTGCCAAAACACAGTTGTCCACTGCTCCTTGTCCATTATGTCTATTTAAGCTTGCCCTGTACTTCCCTGTCCATACCAGATACGGGCAGTGACGTGTAGCCGGTATAGGGAAATGCACACTATAGTCACAGTTGGTCACATGACAAATTGAACTATGTGATACAGGGTCCAATCCTATCCAACACTGATTCAGCCACAATGCAGCCCCAAGGTTCTCTTACCAAGGAGGCCTCCATGACAAATGTTCCCTTACCTTGAGGAGGCCTCCATGACAGCCTCCCCATTGCAGGATGTAGCAGATGCCTGTTGGCCTGGCTGCATCAGTGCTGGATAGTTGGATAGGATTGGACCCAAAGAGAAGGAAGCAAGAGCTTGACTCAGGGCTTCCATTTTCAGCAGTGGCTCCATGTTGTTCATAAAATGTCCTAGGGTTCTCAGAACATTGACATGTAAATCCACTTGAATTTCTCAACGGTGTGCCTGGTAGAACATCTTGATTGAGTTGTTTTTCTGTGTTTGTCAAATTATTTCATAGATAAGATGGAAAAATTTTATGGTTTTTTTTTTTTGTTCTGTTATGCTGTGAGTATATTTCTCTTTGATTCTCACTTGAGTGCAGATCATAGTATATGGTTAGGATTGTAAAATATGAACTAGATTGATTAAAATTAATTCTTAATTGCTTATCCCCCTTTGAAAGTAAAGCCCTTGAATCTAATTCCTTATTTAATGTTGTTTCTTTTGTAAGTAATATCTCTAATATGGAAATAATTTGCCCTGAATTAAATGTTGTGTTGTGTTTCTGTTGGTTAATCGCTTATTTAATTTGCATTGTTTTGCAATGTAACAAGGTAGCGCTAACAGTCACTTAATGCCGTAACATAAACCTGCCCTTTCCAGAACGGCCTCACCCCCCTCCATGTTGCTGCTCATTATGACAACCAGAAGGTGGCGCTACTGCTGCTAGAGAAAGGTTCTTCTCCTCATGCTACTGCCAAGGTGAGATGTCCTACTCTGTTCAAGGAAGCTTCACGGGAGATCAGATCGTTTAAGAGAATATTAGAAGTATGTAATTAGGAACAAATAATTATAATAAAACTGCTTAGAATCTAATCAAAATAGACTGTTAAATTTTGGGAGGAGAAATTGCAACTACCAACTTGATTTAAAAAATAGGCTTCTTGTTCTATAATCATATATAATCCTTGGAAGGTTTCCAAAAAAAAAAAAAAAATTACGGCATAAAAAGATTGCCTGCTTTGAACCCACACAGGGATCCCTGGGCAGTTTCTTGTTGAATGATTTTTCCCCTTGGGTGAAAACATTAGGCTCAGTAGGGATAAGAAAACAATGATCTTTCTCTGAAAAAAATACCTTCCTATTATTTACTATGAAAAGACAGTAGGCATTACAAATATATATTAATACACGGCAACTGGTTTTTAGAATGGATACACTCCTCTGCATATTGCTGCTAAGAAGAATCAGATGCAGATAGCCACAACCCTGCTGAATTATGGAGCAGAAACCAATATTTTGACTAAACAAGGAGTAACTCCACTTCACCTGGCCTCACAAGAGGGCCACACTGACATGGTAAACCTGCTTCTGGAGAAAGGTGCCAACATACATGCGACTACAAAGGTAACATCCTTTTACTACTTTCATATTACTGGTGATGAGTTAGTCTAATGCCATAAGGAAAGAAAGGACAATGCCATAAAACAATTAACTCAAAATATTATGTTATGTTAAGGATGCAAAAACAACTAGTTATGTATTATCACACCTGGGTAACATAAGCTTTCTAAAACACGTATGAGTCACGTTTCAGCCTGAATGCAATGTTCAGGCTCCTGTTCTGGCTATGATCACCCCCATAATGTTGATTCAGAAGGTTCATCTAGTGCAAGTATTGTGGGCTTCTTCTGTAATGAACTGAGGTCTCTTTCTATTTCATTTACAGAGTGGACTGACTTCTTTACATTTAGCAGCTCAAGAAGATAAAGTAAATGTTGCGGACATGCTGATAAAGCACGGGGCAAAAAAAGATGCTCCAACTAAGGTATACCACACACACAATGGCTTCCAAGCTGGTGGACAATGTTTTCAGTACAATATCACATTCACAACTCACATCTCCTTTTTGCCCCCCTCCCCTTTTGCCATAGCTGGGTTACACACCATTAATTGTGGCTTGTCACTATGGGAACATCAAGATGGTGATCAACTTCCTCCTGAAGCATGGTGCTAACGTTAATGCTAAGACAAAGGTAAATATTTGTTCAGCATTTCCTTTTTTGCTGCAGTGCAAGCATAAGATAATCATGTTTGTATTTGGAAATTTTCCAAGGTGGTGCGCTGAAAGCAGAAAATGACAGTGATGGACTATAGTCAATTTGGTCAAATTTACAATTCAATACTTAAAAAGAAAGGCTCATAATAATTAATAATGTGTTTTTGTGAGTACATGTGCACTTTAGAGGCAATCAGAGATGACCATGCAGATGAGTTTGAGCATGTAGTTTGTAGGTTTCCAAAGAGTTATTTTGTTTATGAAATGAAATCAGAATAGAGTTTCAGTGGTTTGAGCCATGGCAGTAATCCATTCTTGATGTTGTATAAGGGCCAGATTCCAGTTTATTCAGTTAATCGAGTGGTTCCCAAGCTTCCAGAGAGTTTGGGAACCCAAAATAAGTGTTTGCAGGGGAGGGAAGAAGGCAGCAATGCGATAACCAGGATTGCATCATTGCCAGGGACCAGGGGAGAGGTTTAACTTACCAACAGCAGCACTGGCCTCCTGGGGTGTGTGTGAGGAGCCCTGGACACCTCCGTAAGGCTCTCCAAGCCTCACAGTGTCTAAAAAATAACAATCGCGACCAACTTCTGGTTCGCTAACATGAAACTGGAAGTGGGTCATAATAGCTATTTTTAGTGATTTTGAGGCTTGAGGAGCCCTGTGGAGGCATCAGTGGGCTTCCTGCACCCCTTGGGAGGCCAGCACTGCTCTTGGTAAGTTAACCCCCTCTTGGTCCCCAGCAGCAACTTAATCGCTGCCTCCTTTCTCCTTGCCCCTTAAGGGAGGGCTTAACACCCCAGTTTGGGAACCCCTACGCTAATTTATACAGTTAATGCATGGAGGTGAGAAGTTAGGTGACTTAACTGTAAGGAGAGAAGCAGTATATAAATGTTTTAAAATACCCAGGAAAGGGGGAGTGATGTGGGATCTTAGTCTTACTCCAAGCTAATAGAACTCCCAACTCACCTGTAAGCTTAACAAAACTGTCCAGCAGCCATTGGCACTGGTCAGATTCTACTGGTCCCGTAAGTAAAAAATCCAGGCAGTGGAGCTCAGACTGAAAGAAGCACAAGTCTAAGATGACCGAAGAAAGGCGCACAAAGCTAATGGCTGCCTTAGACCCTCCCCTTTTCCAGGAAGCAATCATAAGGGTGCTTCCACTTTCCTGAGTCTGTCTCATGTGCACGAGAGCAGTTCCCACCTCAAAGGCAGCAGCCAGAGAGCGGCATTCCAATATTATATTCTTTCTGCATTTGTATAAACAGTTGTGTTATTTGTACTTGAAGCAGTTTTGGTCATGATAATAAATGGAAAAGATGAGACGTGAAGGGTGCAGTCTGAACCCATTTTCTAGCACTGTCATAAGGGCAATGCAGCTCCTAGGTATGGAAACAGACATTCCCTTATTTTGAGGAGGTCTCCCTGAGTGCCTCCCAAATGCAGGATGCAGCACATGTTCCATTATTATTATTATTATTATTATTATTATTATTATTATTATTATTATTATTATTATTATGAAAAGCAGTATTTATATACTGCTTTTCCACAAAAGTTCACAAAGCGGTTTACAGAGAAAAATCAAATAAGTAACGGCTCCCTGTCCCATAAGGGCTCACAATCTAAAAGATGCAAAACACCAGCAGACAGCCACTAGAAAAGACACTGCTGGGGTGAGGAGGGCCAGTTGGCCATTGGCACAGCTATGCCAGTGCTGGAAAGTGGGTTAGGATATGGGCTGAAGTGACTTAATCCTTTTGTTTCCCTTGTTTGTCAAGTCTGAAAGGAAACCTTAACATCTCTTGTGGTAGGAGTTATTAACTCAAATGGAAAAGGATAGAAAGTGCTGGGAGCAGGAAGTGAAAGTCAATTGTAACCTCCACCACCTTTCCATTCTTCTTTACATTCAAGTTAACTTTGTATAAGTACAGTTTATTTAGGCTGCATGGATTCTGCAGCTGAAACAAGACATAGAAGTGCCTGCATGTTGACGTAACAGACTATGTTGAAGAGGCTGCAATATATTTTGAAAAATTAGGCTAAAGGGAACTGCTCTTTAAATTGAGTGAATCCATACATGTGGCTGCCACTAAGTCTGGAAAGTGATTAAAAACATTTTTTTTTAATACACAAACTTGAAAGAGAAAATGGGCTAAATTTCAATTAATATCCCTTTAAATTGCATCCAAGAACGTTTAGTTAAGTTTGGCAGACAATGAGTTATTAACAAGATGATTCCTGTAATTTGCTCTTTGTGGATTATTAAGGTTTTTTTTTTTTTCCCCCCCCTAGCATTTAAAATTAGATCTAAATGATTACCTGTTTGATCCTGGAAAACAGCTGGACTGAAAGCATTGTGGTATTGCATCTTAAGTTTTCTGTAGTACCCAGTGTTATGTAGAATTAAAGTAGCCTTTAGAACACAAGCCTTCCAACCAGCACATACAAAAGGGATGCCAACTGGATAAATGAATTACAACGCAATCCTGAGCTCCCGTGGCACACAGTTTCGGCTGCACAGAAAATGGCTGCTGCTGGATCCTGCGCACCACGGGCTGCCAAGGGCAGCACCTCGGGAGAACGGAACTTTTGACCCCTTCTCCCAGGTAAGGGAAGTAGCCCCGCAATGGCTACTTAAGAACGCCTGTAAAGGTATTCATGTAGGGCGCTGAGCCCCACATGAATGTGCAGGATCCGGTGGAGTGGAGCTCCACCAGACCTGCCTCCTCCTTCCCCCCCAGCATGCCTCCCACCCGCCTTCCGCCTGCCTCCCCGCCCCGCTTACCATGCCGCAGCTTGGCGATCCATGCGACTGCCGAGCAGCAGAGGCTGGGTACCCGCCTGGCGCTAGCCCAGTGCCGGCCAGCCCAGTGCCACGGCTGCTCACCAGGCATGAGACCTCGCAAACGTGCCTTATGTTTGCGACAGTGTGCACTGGCTATAAGCTGGCACGCACTGTTCAGGATAGGTCTCTTAGTGTCATCTGCTTGTTTTTGGCCAGAAATTAATGAAACTTCTGTCTTATGGTACTGAAACCACTGACTGAATAAAGTTTCTTGAATTGTTTCCAAAATCTCCAGAATACTCAGACTAGGTGTTAACGTTGATAACTCTTCCAAAACTTTTTAAGAGAACTGTTTTGAAGCTGCCAACTCAAAGTTCAGTTTTCACTGAATGTCTTGGTTTTTATTAAAGGATCTACTGTGTTCCCAGTCTTACAGTGCAATGTCTATACATGTGGACTCACAAATAAGTCACACTGAGTAGTAAGTGGGAGTAAAGCTGCATTTCTGTACAGTTACCTGGATTAAACTCCATTGAACTTTTATAGTTACATTTGAAGTCTTGATGTTGGACAGTGAAGACAATGGAACTATATAATCTATTTTTTTTCCCTTTTCTAAATATATCACTAATTACAGAATGGGTACACTCCTCTGCATCAAGCTGCCCAACAAGGTCACACACACATAATCAATGTTCTTCTCCATCATGGAGCCAAACCAAATGCAGTCACTGTGGTAAGTCTGACAATTACTTGTGATACTGCTGCAAGTCACTCCCCCTAACTTTTCCCGGATTCATTGTTTGTGCACCCCCCAATGAACACTCGAGACAATGGACTTGGGAGAAAGGGCCACTTTATTAGTAGTTAAAGACAGTACAGAAGGAGAGGCTGAGACCTGCAGTTGCTGTGGCAGCGAAGCACCTGTGGTGCGGAGGCTGGACCACCAGAAGGCACCAGAATTGCATCTGTCCCCCGGGCTGGGCATGCACCCGACTCCAAGCCTGGCCGCTTTCTCAGGCGGCACAGTTTATCCAGGTCTACCCCACTAAGGGGGAGGCAGCCGGACTGCGGGCAGTGCCACCTTGAGCCTCTGAGGCAACCCCGCAATCCTGGCCAGGGCCCCGTCCATGCCCTCGTTCCGCTGGGCCCCTGAGGACTGAAAGTGGGTTCTGCCCTGCCTATGCTGTCGGAAGGTGGACACCGAAGTCCATTTCACGCCTTCTAACCTGCACCACCTGATGGCATAAAGTGACCGATGTTAGTCAGCAGAGGAAAACCCCCCAACCCCTTACAGTCTGAGGTAGGTGAAAAAACTGCCCAACACCAGCCAATTCTGGCAGGCAGCAAAAAATTCCTACCCGGTCCTGAATGGCTACCAGTAGAACTGTTCTAGGGGTGAGCGGGTGGGTGTCAGTACTGTGCCCACGTACAAAGGAGGAAGAGGGCTGGGCACCAGTGCCCTAAGAGTCCTCTGAGACTGCCCAGCTCTCTTCCAATCCCTCCACAGGGGAGGAGACTCTTGTGTTCTAGGCTGGGCCAAACAAATCCTGATCTCACTGCTTACATTGCACAATTGGCATTCTGTTATCTCTTCTCCTTTTTGTTCTTTTTAGAAAGTAGGGTGTATTAAGCAGCTAATCTCATATAACTGAATGTATTGGTTGAGAAGATCAGTATTAAGATGCAGGATTAATATTTAGGGATACGTTTTTCTTAACATTATGTGTTGTAGGCCAATGATGATTAGCACCTTACATGTCATACAGGCATTCTTCATCCTTGACCAAAAATTGGGCAGATTTGCAGAAAGTATATGTTATTAGAATCTAGTTAGTAGAAAAGTAATTTGTTTTTTTTTTCTAAACCATATTCATAGTTTTATCATTCTTAAAGCAGCTCTTTTAATTAGCTTGGGACAAAGAAATTCAAAGAAAGAATCAAGAGAAAGAGAGAATGTGAGGTAGCTGGGGCAGGGGGAGGAAGAGCAGAACTGAATTCTATCCAAGATCAGCCCAGAAGGCAAATATGAGAGGTGTACCATAGGGTGGACTCTCAAAGCAACCAGCAGGGGAAAAACGCTCTACAGCAGAGTAAGTTGCAGCATTTGGGACAAAGGCTCTGTAAAGCTATTCTTTGGGAAGTAAAGGCATGCATCAGCTTCCCCCTCCCCCACTGGAACCCAGGAAGTGGGTGGACTATAGTTCTTCATGATCACCACTATAGTTTACAAGTCACTATGCAGAGGATTGGATCTGCATCAGCTACTGCCACCTGATTCCCACCTCCTCCCTGTAAGCTTCTCGACTGAGCCCTGGACACCTGGCTGGTGTAGCAAAAGATGGTGGGGAGCAGCAGTAGCAGAACTTATAGAATGGCACTAGGCAGAAAGAGAACAATCTACTGTTGCTCCCTAATGCCACCAAGAGCCCAATGGAGACATTTACCGGGAGGCAGTGGGAAGCCAAAAACCGCTTTCTTTCCCTGGTTCTATTTAACAACTTCTGAATTCCCCAGCTCCTGACGCAGCTTGGGGGGGGGGGGGAGGTGAGCAATACATCTGAATAACTACAAAATGTTACTGGGGAAACAAGATAATGGTCCATTGTTTTTGCTGCATACCAATAGTCTCCAGTAAGTAATTCTCATTCAGTCAGGACTATGTGAAGCATGAGTTGGACTTGTTTCAGTGTGCCGGAGTTCTATGCCCGTTGCACCATGTGCTTGAGTGATCTCTTTTTGTATTTTCAAAAGGTACACTTTACCTGGTGGACATGGAATTCTTATTGAATTCACTCTTAATTAATTATTTTTTTTCCCAAAATTAGGGATATTAGCCTTCAGCAAAGACACATTTTAAACAGTGATGTAGACACTTGTGGGTTAAGCCATTAGAAGCATGCAGTGGATTTTTATTAAATGTAGCAGACAGATGTTATGTGTGTTTTGTTACTATGGCAATAGAAGTTCTAGTCTGAGCAAAGTTGCGAATAGATCCAGATTTAACAGTAAAATACACTGCTTTTTCCTAAGTTACTGCCCTGTTTTGGATGGAAATGCTGGCTCATTCAGTGTAGGGTGTGATCTCATTGGCTCATATCACAGTCCTCCCTCTTGTTTTAATTCTCTCTCTCTCTTTTCTCCTTTCAGAATGGCAACACTGCCTTAGCAATCGCTAGGCGTCTGGGTTACATCTCAGTGGTCGATACGCTAAAGGTTGTAACTGAGGAAGTGATTACCACCACAACTGTGAGTATCAGCAGCCTTCTCTTTGCTCTTTATTCAGAGGGACCTTTCTGTTCTGAATTAATCTGGATTCTGTTTCTCTCCAATATGTATTATTTCTATTTTAAAGGGATTTCTTTCATTGCAGTAAATATAATTCCTTTTTTCAAATGGGAAACATGAACATTCCATGGTAGAAATAACAACTTAGTTCATGTGTACAGTAAAACATTCTGTTTGCATTTCAGCATGCCAGTAATCAAACTTAGTGTTACTAATTAATATTTTGGCCACAAGTTAGTTATGCCAGAATCCTTGCATTTAAACTGTTGCCATACCAGTTACATTCATGGGACCAAAATATTTTAAATCTTCTTGTTTGACTGACTCACAAACTGGGCTGCACAGGTCCCGATTTACCTTGATGAAAAATATCACTCCTGTTCCTTCAGTACCAAATAGGGAACACACAAACAGTCACACACAGCAGGCTTGAGCATTAAGCTTGTAGCAGACATAGCAGAGTTTAGGAATTCAGATGAGTTACAATTTCATACTCTGATCATGTTTGCAAGGAATTTCTATGTTGCCTAAATAGGCATTCCCTACATAGGAATCCCTACATTCTGGGGAGTTTATGTATGTTCACTTCTAATTAACTTGACAGTTGAAAGTGTCCTAAATTAGTACTGAAGGAAACAAATACAATAAAAACCCAAGGAAGCTTTCTGAGAAACTCAATTGTGCAAATAGTGCAAGTGAAGAAGGTAGCAAGGAAATTAATTTGAAGTAGGTTTAAAACTAGTTAAGCTTTATAAAAAGTCATGAATGAATGCGCTGTATTTTTCTTTTTTTTAAAAAAAGTTGCACTTGCACTGGAGGGCCATTCTACAAGTTACATGAGACCTGCCATTGTTCCTGCAGCAGGAGTAAAGTGAAATGAGGGCAAAGTAAGGATGGGAGACAAGACTAAGCAGAGTTTTAAATAGGCCACAACTTTATTCATTACAATTTTTATGATCTAGCTACATAAGGGTAAAGAATCTGAGAGCTCATATACTGGTAAAAGAGCTGCATCCTAACTGCTAGAGAGGCTAATGATGTCAGAAGGCACAGGCCATATATCACCACCAGCAACCACCTGGGTCAGATGTAGGTGTCATGCTAGTTTCTGGAAGCATGAAAAGGTAAAGGTTCCCTCCGGTGTTAAGCCTAGTTGTGTCCAACTCTGCTTATCTCTGTTTCTAAGCCGAAGAGCTAGCGTTTGTCTGTAGACACTTTCCATGGTCATGTGGCCAGCACGACTAGAAGCCTAAGTGCACAGAACGCAGGTACCTTCCCTCCAAGATGGTACCTATTTATCTACTCTCATTTTTATATGCTAGGTTGCAACTGCTAGGTTGGCAGGAGCTGGGACAAGCAGCGGGAGCTTGAAATGTAATAATAGCAAATGCTCCCACATTTCACAGGTTAAGCATGCAAGAGTGTAGGGCTCTACTGATGTTCTTTCCTGTACCATCAAAAAAGATGAGAGGATTCTTATTTGGGAGGATTGGACCCCAGAGCATTCCAATCCCTGCTGAAGGGTGGGAACTTGGCTTCATTTGAATATAGGCATTTGCCTTCTTTATCTGCAGCAGGGATCTCTAACCTTTTTGGCTAAAGGGCCACCTTAAATATCTGGAACAGTGTCGAGGGCAAAAAAAAGTAATTAAATATAAAATTTAAATAAATTCATTAGAGATGGAACTTGGATGAATGAATAAATGAATGGGCTCAAATGTCCAGGACTTCTCAAGAATGAACACAGCCCAAGAAATAAAGCACACACTTACATGGACCCCCATTCCCCTACCCCACAAGCAAAACTCTGGTTGTGTTTGATCACCTGGGCCAGAGGCCCTCAGAGGATCAGAGGCTGGCCATGGGCTGGATAGAGGCTCGCCGTGGGCCGCATCTGGCCTCCGGGCCAAGGTTTGGAGACTCCTGATCTGTAGCATGAAATGAGAGGAATTTCCAGAGTGTATGCAGTTACACTTCAGGCATTTTGTGTATATGTGCAATTTCAGCTTAAAAGGCCTAAGTGTGCCTTTTTCCTTTTTGCAGGTATGCATAAGGCATCTTGTAAGAGTCTTTAAAATCAAGTGTAGTATCAGATTCTTTAATCTTCAAACCGTAAAAATAGCCAAGTGGGTTGATTCCTACAGCGTGGAATGAATGAAAAACGCAATCGTAACCCACTTCCGGGCTGCAAACACGAAACCAGAAGTGGGTTGCAATAGTGTTTATCAATGTTTCCACGCTGCAGGGAGCCCTGCAGAGCCCCCCGCGGGGCTACTCAGACCCTGGTAGCAGGTAAGGCTTGCTAGGGAAAACCCCCTCTGCGCCCACAGCAGCGCAGTCCTGGGAATCATGTTGCTGTCTTCTCCACACCCCTGCAAGTGCTAAGAGTGGCTCAAACTCTCTCTGAGAGTTTGAGAATCGCTAGAATAGAGATATGTCAACATGGTTTGTTTCATTGCATTCTGCATGAAATTACATATCAAATGATATATAACATGATGGTACTACTTGAAAATACCAAGATTTAAAAATTTTTGGCTGGTAGTGGTGTGTCCTGTCCCATCCCATCCCCCCTGTACACATCACCTTGTGCAAACCACACCCCTTAGCACTGCCATTTTTACCATGATACAGCTCTGGTAAAGCACTCTTACAAGCGCATGCTACCCCCACTGTTTTGTTGGTTAGACTTAGATGAAGGATGAGGCGGTCCACCATGAAAAAATGGAAATCAGGTCCTACTGAATGGCAGGTGGGACAGTTTGCACTCTTGGCAAACTCTCACAACCATGTCTGCTTCAGATGTACTGATGGCTGCCTTTCCTGTTTGTTCAGCCTCTGATATTTAGAGGTCTGCCCAGATGTTGGGGGAAGTTTGAATCTTTGCCTCACTGCCCAAGATTTTGCGCAGACCACAGAGAGATTGATTCACCCTTGATTTCACCCAGAGGAGCTCTGAAAGCCAAATACAATTAAGAGAGCTGGTTTTAATTTTGAAAGCTCCATACAGTTTGTGTAGCAGAGTGGGTAAGACACTGATCTTCCCTGGTTTGAATTTTGCCTCTGCCATGAACTCAGTATTTCTTTTTATAATTCTAATTTTATTTTGAAACCTTTATATTGCAGCTTTCTTGTAAAAGGTTACCCAAAGCACTTTATGGTCAGAACAAAACAAAGGTTAAACACATGATTAAAAACAATCTATTTATTGTTAGATGGCAAAAATCAAGCCATAATTCTGTGGTGCCCAAACTTTTTCTGACTCCCTTGACATGGGCCATTGGCTGCAGCTTCCCATTAGGGCTACAAACAAATACTGTGTACAAATGTTGATAGTATCTCATTGCAATGGACTAGGGATAATGTTCCTAGAACCACTTATTTGGTTAACAGAACCACTTATTTGGATTTGGGAGGGAGAGATATTACCATTACCAGAGTTTATATTGCATTTAGTTCTTAATGATTCAGCTGTCCTCTCTGACATTGGTCTCTTAAAGCTCTTCTGCATCAGAGCTTTAAGCAAACGGTACCTTTATATCCTGTCCTCCTCCTAAGAGCTCAGGGAGGCATAGTGATTGTGTCTCATTTCTGTCTACACAACAAGCCTGTGGGATAGTTTAAACTGGGAGGCTGTGAAAGGTGCCAAGTTACCCAGTACAGGTATCCCCTGCTTTTCAGTGGTCCACTTTTTGACAATTCTCTCTTTTGATGCGTTTCACTTATAACCAGAAGTCATACATTCGATCCATGCTCCACTTTTGCTATCTATTTCATCGTGTTTGCATGATCAACCACGTGCTGCTTTTCCTTTCTCAATCGACTCAATGAGTTGTGCTTGTAATATTCATAATGGCAGCTAAGGCATAAAAGCGCATACCCACTGGCAGAACAGAGCTGGCAGAGGAGGAGAGGGCATGTGGGAGGCCATGAACATCCCTTGCACCACCCGGTCTTGCCCACTGCCGCTCTTACCATGCTTGGAAGTGCCAAAGTTATATACACCACAGGAAAGCTTCCTGCTCCCTTCCTGAACTTCCTCTCATCTACAAGTTACAGAACGGGGGGATGGATGGGCAGTTTACTGCAAGTTGCCAAAGCCAGTGGGCAAAAAGGGGACAGGAGGAGGCACGGTAAAAGATGCCACAAACAACAAGGGGAAAAGCATTGCTTGTTGCAATTGCAGAAAATGTGGATGCTCCCTAAACTTCTTTGACAGTACGGTTCTGCTGTCATTAAGATGAGGTCTCTTGTTATCTGGGGTGCTCCCTGGGGCATTTGGTGGGCCGCTGTGAGATACAGGAAGCTGGACTAGATGGGCCTATGGCCTGATCCAGTGGGGCTGTTCTTATGTTCTTATGCTTTTTTATCATTTCTGGTTTTCAGCAGTTGTCCAGTCCCTAACCCCGCCATTTTCAATCACTGTGCTACAGCACATTGGTGTGTCATGAACGGTCTCCAGGTGTACCATGGGAATTTGGGAGAGGTTTTTTTTTATTAGTAGGGCCATTGGGAGGTGTGAGCCCCCCACCAGCAGTGTGTTGTGCCTTGTCAGTTGTCAAAAAACTGATGGTGTGCCTGCCTTGAACATTTTAGTGCCATGAGATGAAAAAGGTTGAAAATCACTAGTGGGAAACGCCTGTACGTTTATGGCTGAATGGGAATTCTAAGCCAATCAAAATCCAACTCTAGTGTCTACACCACACCCAAACTGGGGGGGGGGAGGGAGGTAGAGCACGTGTTTTGCATGTAGAGGGTCCCTGGTTCAATCCTTGCCATCTCTAGGTAGGCCTGGGAAAGACCCCTATCTCGAACTCTGGAGAACTACTGCACATTAGTGCAGACATTACTAAGTTAGATGACCCAGTGGGCTGACTCAGTTGCCAGCTACCTATGTTTAAAATCACACGGTCTCCTACACATATCATTTTGAGAAGTAACTGGCTTACTTTCTTTCCGCTCTCAGGTTATATCACTGTTTTTCATTGTTTGAATGAAGTTAGCTCGTTTCTTTGCCTTTGAAAAGAAAGAGGTTGGAAACATGTCTTGCAGTGTGCATTTAATTTGTCTCTGCTGGCTTCAATCCCCTGCTGCTGTCTGACCTTTCTAATGAAGAAAAATTTTCTGGAGTTACAAAAGCAAAGCTTTGTGAATTTAGAACACACACAATGTGCAGAACTGGAAACCAGAAGAACCACTAGTCCCTTAAATCAACAGCAAGAGCTTGTATGTTGATTAAAATTTATTAAAATTGGGTAACCAGTCTGTTATGCTTCCCTCCAACATGCCTATACTACAAGGGAGCAAACTGAAGCTTGTAATCCATAGCCAGTTGATTTCCCAAACTGAAACTAGTCATCTCTATATTGAATGCCAACATGATTCACGCATTTGGCAGTGATAAGAATGTTAGTATTTATAGAAAAGCAGAAAGCTATAAATGAGGGAAGGTTCTGCTTAGTGATTTGTTAAGCTTCCTGGACATATCCCAAGGCCTTGGCACTCTGCTTGGTGGTCTTTGGCCCACTGTAAGCTGAGTTGCATCCTGCTCTCACTGACAAGAACACGCTCATCTGCGACAACATGCTCCAGATGCGGTTCTTCATGTTTTAAAAAATGCAACCCGGATAAAAGCTCAGCAACCCGAAAGTGTTAGTGGTTCCAGGTGTTCCATAACCTTCTTGTGGGTCACGACCCAGTTTGAGAAACGCTGTATTTCAGAATGTTTCAAGATGCTAGATTGTCAAGTTTACAGATTATATTAGTTTATGGTTTATATTTGATTGTGGTTTTATTAGCTCTTCATCCTCTATTGGCCCCATACTTCATCAAAGCTTCATACGCAACTCATCCACTCTTTTAGGATTTAATACTTTTTCCTAATAACTTTCTACTTCATCTCACCCTACTTTAGCTTTTTATGTCTTGCACGACCTACTTTGTCTGATCTTTGGAAGACAAGTATCTGAAACGCCATACTTAACTGTGTATCATTATTCCAGGTTATTTGCAAATTTCAACAATTTTAATTTATAAATTTTGAGTATTAAGAAAAAATATATTAATCAAAAATGAATAGAAAAGGGAATCTATAATAGAGTAATAGTGTTATTTTGGGTACAGATTTGTCAGATGGTCTTCTCAACATATTTTTTCAATTTAAATATTTAACATTGTTCAAAGCTTCAATTCAAAGTGTTTTTTCAGCATTGATAAGTTCCACATGCTTCCTGCAGTTTCTTAGAGCTTTTCTATAGACATTACCTAATTCTTTTTTAGAAGCCAACCTGCCATCAAAAGTTGGAGGTGTTTTGCATGTATTATCAATTAAAATGCGCTAAAGTCATTTTAAGGCTTGAAATCAGCTGCAAGAGAAACTGCTACTCACTAAGCATGTGATCAGCTTTCTGTAGTGACAGTGCAGAAAGAGAGAGAGAGAGAGAGAGAGAGAGAGAGAGAGAGAGAGAGGAATATACAGTCTGAAAAATGCAGAAGGGAAAAGGTGCATTGTTAAAATGTCAGAACAGATTGAAGTGAACCTTACTGGAAAAAACTATCTTGATTAAAATGTATTTGTTTCAATGTTGGTCATTTCTTTTGCTCTGTTTAATTGTTGATTTATCTCCCTTCTCCCTCTACATGCAGACTGTAACTGAGAAACACAAACTCAGTGTACCTGAGACTATGACTGAAATCTTGGATGTTTCAGATGAGGAAGGTGAGTCCACCATGGACCATACTTGTTATAGTCACTAAGATTAAATTTGCCTTTTCAGTATTTGTACTTGTATTTTGCTGCCTTTATAACAACAAGACCTTTAGGAGAGGGGCTGTAGCTCAGTAAAACAGCCCTTGCTTTGCATGTAGAAGCTCTCAGGTACAATCCCTGGCATCTTCAGGTAGGGAAGCAAAAAATTCCCATCTGAAACTTTGGAGAGCTGCTGCCAGCCAGTGTCAACGATACTGAGCTAGATGGTCTGATTTGGTATTAGAATACTACCTATGTTCCTAAAAGAGCCAAACTACAACTAAGTTTACGTCGAACTGAACTGAACTAAGTTTACTGAAAATAGCTTGGTTGTCCTGTCCTCCCCGAGTATCTTACCTTTTAAAAAATTTTAGAACAGTATTTTTCTAGCGGTTGTACGTGAGGTGTTGTCCAGTGGTAAGCAAGGCTCCCAGGGACACAGAAGGGAGACCGCGACGCAACATTACAAAAGCAATAGGAGGCTTGGCTCATCAGGCAGAGCTCCAGCACATGGTTTTCCCTCACTTGAAAAAGCCCACCCACTCCCCCTGAGCCTCCTACCATTGTCTGTAGCATTGCATCTGGCTCCCAACCCGGAAGTAACCAGCAATGACATCATTGTCAGTTACTTCTGGTGGTACTTAATTAAGCTAGTTAGACTATGAAAAGTGGTCCGTAAGGGCACAAAAGTTGTAAAACAGTTTTAGAGCATCACATGCTAACAAATTTATACAAATTCATATATAGCAGGTTAGAGATATGTCGGACCCAGACAAGATGAGACTTTGAAGAACCATGCTGGAATGATTCCACTGGTCTCTTAATTTTTTTTTAAAGGAACCTGCAGGGCCTAGGAATTAAGTTGAGACTATGACACTGGAAAAGAAGGGATTAACTTGTTCCCACATGGTATTTCCCCAAAGCAAACCAGGCCGCCCCCACTGCTATTTGCGCCATTGATAAGTTTTCCCTATAAGGCAAATAAACTTGGTGTGGCTTATTTAAATATTTTAAATTTAGGCAGGGGGTTGGAGTAGATGACCTATTTGACCCCTTCCAACTCTATGATTCTATGAGAAGCAGCACAAGGGGAGCGAGTTATACCTCAATTCCCAAGCATTGTAGCCCCAATCCAATTTACTCTTTCCCCAATGGGTGCTTTTAAAGATTCAATTACACATCTTCAGTCGCTCACTTAATTTGACCTTTCGACTGTGGGGCCAGCTATGAATCACTTTAATCAGGTCAGTGGCCCTTGCATCCTTTTTTTTTTTCTAAATGACTAATAGCAGATTCAGGGAGCAATCCAGATAGGCAATTACCTCAGGACAGTTTCAGATTGGTGCCCCCCACATCCACCATTTACACATTCATATAAAGAACATACAAGTGCAAATGGCACTACTGCAGTGTTAATAATAATAATAATAATAATACAGGTATTTATATACCGCCTTTCTTGGTCGTCAGATTTCTCCTCAGACTTTCCGATTGACTTTGCGTTGACTGATTTGATCCTGATCCAACATCTTACATCAGCCTTGCTTTTCTCTGATACTTCTCTTGCTGTGGTTAAGTCTATGTATTTTTCTCTAAAGCCTTCCAAGCTTCCATTAAGCGATATTAATCTTTCTTGGCTGAAGGGAATGATACGTCTCCCCACAACTTTTTGTGAGTGAGCTGTTTTCTTTTAGCCCCTTTTCTGAAGTTGACTTATATGTTGTGCAGCTCTTAAACACTTTGACTATGACCATTTCCCTGATGAGGAGGCCTTTAGCGACACAGGTACTGTGGAAGGAGTTCTTGAGTGAGGCATAAAACCTTCTTCTTGTTTGTCTCTTCCCCCACCCCTCCTTTCTGTTTACCGAACAATCAGGTCTCATTTAAGGAATGTCTAATATAGATCTGTGCCCCTGAATTGGAGTGTGGGGGTCAGTGCATGCTTTTGATTCCTTCCACCCTCAGGCAGAACACACACACTTGCATATGCATGTGCACGCACCCCTTAATAGAAGCCAGCAATCTATTTATTTATCTTTCACATTTCTATACCGCCCTTTCTCCAAGGAGCTCACGGCAGTGGTGTACACAGTTGCTCCCCTCCTTTTGTCCTCACAACAACCCTGTGAGGTAGGTGAGGCTGAGAGAAGCTTCATGGCTGAGGTGGGATTTGAACCTGGATCTTCCAGGTCTAAGTCCACCACCCAAACCACTACACCACCCTGGTCTCAATCTCAATCTACTAGTTATACCAGTGATACCAACTTGGGGTGAAAGTCTGAAGAACATGCTATGCAGAAGGGAAATTATACTGCTTTTTTTCCCTTGTGATTAGTCTATAATAGTATGACACTTGGTATTTTTATAGTATATTTCAACAGCTGAAACTGCCTTCATGTACATTATCTTGGTATTCCTTCATAGGCCTATATAGTTGGTCAGTATTCTTATAGTGTTGATGGACCACCTGGTTCAGCCCTGCTTCCTATGCTATATCTTAGTGTGTAATACATAGCATTGTATATATGAATTGTGCTGTGTCTTAAGTACTTGTTAAACCCAATTCCTTCTGGCTGGACAGTCTTGTCACTTGGGCTCTGTACCTATTATTTCTGCCACCTGTTGATTCCATTATACAAGCAAAATCTGTCAATTGACTGTACACATATCAGTGTCTCTTAGCAATAAATGAACACATTATTTTCTCAAATGAAATGAATGAACCTTATGAAATGTGTCTCCAGATTGTTGGAGTTCCTTGCTAGTTCTTCCTTATCTAAACTAAGATAATAAAAGATATCTTAGCTGCGACCTTGAAGTAGCTGACAAGCTGAGCCGAGTTATTCCATCTGCTGTGAGCGTGAGAGGATGGAGGCCAGAATGTGCGACCAGATCAAGAAAGAAACATCTGAATGTTGTGGTTTCTTGAAAGATAGAACCTTCTTTCAAATTGTAAAAATCCCTACGGGGATTTAAATTCCCTACCTATGTAAACCGCCTTGAATAAAGTCTGAGGAGAAATCTGAGGACCAAGAAAGGCGGTATAGAAATACCTGTATTATTATTATTATTATTATTATTATTATTATTATTATTATTATTATTATATGTGTTGGTGTTTTTTAAGATTAGAACTGATATATTTTTAAAGAATAATGATAAAAAGTGTGTTCATCACACTCCACTTTTTTACATTTCCTGCAATGTTGTTTCTTAGGCGTTTCAGCCTTTACATTAGGAACCTTTAATTTGGCAGTTGTTTCGCTGAATAAGTATTGCCTGTCACTACTACTTAAGACATATTACATGCTCTGCCCAATCATCCCTGATTTTTAATCAAATGTATATGGAACATCCCAAGTCGTTAAAATTACCTTTTTAATTTTTCTGTTATATAACTGCTTTTATATTGCTCCTATTACCATAAATTGCTTTGTGTGCATTGACACAGAGGTGACAAATATCAGAAATAGTATTAATGAACTAATTGTTTTCTTAACTGTGAGGCTTTCTTAGGAGTGAGGCTTAGCTTCTTCCTTAGAAGAGAATCTAAATCTCTGCATGATTATTGCGTTATGTTGTGTGTAAAGTAGTTTTGCTGCAACCTGAAATTTCAGGTTCATCCTCTAAAGGAATAAATCCAAAAGAAATGCAAAAATGTATCTTTTAAATGTGTGTCACAGTTCTGAAAGCTCATCTTCAAAGGGAAGTTAGTTGTCCAGGTAACCCCCACAAACACGCTGGCCTGGGATAGGATCTGGCCATGATTAAATGTGTTTTCAATCAGTCTGTAGTGCAGATGTAAACTTGACGCTGCTTAGAACATCAATTTCATTTTCCTGTCTGCATTCTACCTACATTGACAACATTCAAATATGGCACATGTCACCATAATAGAAGCTCAAAGGCATTTTTAAATGTTTCATCTGGAAAGCAGTCGCAGTGTTTGTCAGAGACCAGCTGGGTCCAAGAACCTAAGTGAGAAAAGGAACAAAAATCAAATTAATTCTAACAGTGATATGTGCAATGGCATGAAGGAATGAATGAAGGGAATGATCCAGTGTGAATAATTTAACTTACACTGATTTTGTCCTGTGTAATTTGCCAGGTTTGTCTATATGTATTAATGGCTTGCACTTGCTGTGCTTCAAGAGTGACAGTAACATTTTATTTTTTGGCATTATCCACCTAATCTACTACAACACTTTTCAAGCACTAAAGGGCCACATAAGGCAATTAATACTATGATTGTATGTTTCTGATTTGGTAAGGTGATGACACTATGACAGGAGATGGAGGAGAATATCTTAGACCAGAAGATCTGAAAGAACTAGGTGATGACTCTTTACCCAGCAGCCAGTTCTTAGATAGTGTGAACTATCTGAGGTACAGCCTGGAAGGAGGCCGATCTGACAGGTACTTACTTCCCCAAGAATGTATATACTTTTTATGTGTCTGTATTCTTTTTCGGTCATAGCCACAATATGTGGATGCAGTGTCAGGGCACTTTCCAGCGCATAAAAACTTGGATCATGCTTTGATGGATACTATGCACTCTGTTGTTATAAAGACTTTTTATGGGGAAAATTTCCCCAAAGTCTACAAAAATGTTCCCCTTCAGATTTGTAGAGTTGAAAGTTAAGTCATTTGCCCCACTTAGGCAGTCAGCGCCAACCCCACCCCAAGTTCATGCTGGAATGTGATCTTGCCCATTGTTGTTTCTTGCTTAGATGGTCAAGGCCAAAAATCCCATTACAAGGCCCAATTCTGTGCTTCCCTGGCATCCAGGAAGATAGCAATGCCAAAAAGGCTGTTGCTGTATCCTGTGGGCCCAGGGAAGCTCCTGGAGGACTCCTCGGGGTTAGGGAACTCGCAATTACCCCATGTCAAGCTCAGATAGCCCCAGTGGGTCTACTCAGATCTGTGCCTTCTGTTGAGGAGATGCAGAACTAAGGAGACCTCTGTTGGTCTCCACAGCTCAGGAGGGAGTTCAGGATTCTGCAGCAGCCTCTGCTGCCATCTCTGCCCCCTGCCTAAGCCAGATCCTCCCTCCGGCCCTACCTCCTTTCACCCAGTTCCACCCTCCCCCTGGTGTTCCCCCAATATCTCTTATTGGTGCTGAGGTCTTACCTCCTGCACCTTATGGCACTTTTTACGGCACCCAGAGCCGGCAGTGAGGCTGGAACATGGTAGGTAAGCCTGACAGGATCAGGCTGAGAATATCATAATAGCTCATGATTTGCAAGTCAGTTGCTTGGACAGGATAAGAACAAAATCAAGCTTCCAGGGTTAGGTTTCCCCCACTTTCTTGCTCATTCAAACAAACCAGAATCCTAACAGGCACTTAAAATAAATAAAAATAAAAAAATAAAAGTCCATGACATTTCACAGGCTTCATTACACTTTTGTTACATTTTTGTACTGCTGAATATGCAAAACATTTAAAGTCAGAATGCAGAAATCTTTTGGCGTTCCTCTGCCTTGTTAGCAGATTATGAATTTGGCCTGCCTCTGAAGTTGCTGTTTCTGAAGAAGAAATTGTAGTCGGGTTGAGCAGCGACTCTAAAGCAGATACGCAGCAAAAAATATAGGACACTGCTGAGAATTATCTAATAACCCAGTAAGGATCTTGATATACTGACATATATTGACATATTGCATAATTCATATTCCATCAAGGATAAGATTTGAGAAGGCCTAACATCTGTCTTACCTAAAGGCTAAGCAAGCAGGAGAGAGAAATGAGGCATGAGTAAAACTCTTAAATCTTCTTGGCTTCCAACAGCCACAGGACAGGATGGCTCAAAGATAGAACTCAATTTTTTTAAAAAAGTCTTAGGGCCAAATCCTTTCCAATTTTCCGACGCTGGTGTAGCCGTGCCAACAGGGCATGCGCTGCATCCTGCAATAATGGGGCAGTCAAGGAGGCATCCCTAAAATAAAGGAATGTTTGTTCCCTTACCTTGGGGCTGCATTGCAGCTGCACCAGCATTGGAATGTTGGATGGGATTGGGCCCTTATTCTGCTGCTATTGATTAGTAATGTTACCTCCCTCTAAAAAACAGCAACCATTCTTGTTGTTTACAATAGATAAGAAAACAGAACTGCATCAAACTTCCTACATCATTCCCCATTTATTACTGGAAAACGAGGAGGGCAACAATAATGTAGAGAATCCACCCCTCTGCACCTTTATAAAATCAAGGAAGGCAACATTGATGAGATGGTGCATACAGAACTGATTTCTGATTTAAGTTGAGGAATGATTGGAAATACAGGCAACTATAAAAAAACAGGTTTCATTCAACAGCAAAATTAGTCTGGGAATATCCAGTACTGTAGTAGATAATACTGATGATTAAAACATATACAAGGGCTATTCTGAAACTTAAGTACTAAAGAAACAGGAGATAAGGAAAACATTTAAACACAGCTCAGAAGTTAAATAAATAAATGCCACACTACCTCTCCATGCAATCTCCATCTGAATTGAGACAATTGTCATGGGACAAGCTTCTTCATTGTCCTCCTTTAAGGTCTCAGAACACAGTGGCCAAACAGACAAGGAAACAAAGTTGGTTTGGCGAGTGGGCTGTTTGAGCAGTAACCTCTGTAAGACAAGTGCATTTCAGACAAACTTTCTCCAACAATGGGACCTTAAAGGGACCTTAAAGGAAGGGCCTCAAAGGAGGACAGTCACCTGGTAGGCAGGAGATCGATAAGGAGCAAAAGGAGAGGAAGGCCAACATCAGCCGC
Organism: Tiliqua scincoides; assembly: GCF_035046505.1. Taxonomy (NCBI): domain Eukaryota; kingdom Metazoa; phylum Chordata; class Lepidosauria; order Squamata; family Scincidae; genus Tiliqua; species Tiliqua scincoides. The sequence goes on from NC_089826.1 coordinate 26,491,771, forward strand.
CCTGGGTCCCTTTGGGGAGAAGGGCGGGATAGAAATAAATTATTATTATTATCATCATCATCATCATCATCAGGCTGCTTCTTCCTCATGACAATGCAGGCACACACACAGCGACCTGCAGAATGGGTTACAAGCTGACTGAGCCTGGTGGAAAAGTTCTTCGTGCAGGGGATAAAAAAGCTTGTCCCAGCCGTTCTGAGCCTCAGAGATTCCTTGCACCACCTCAGGCAGCCTCTCTGAGACTCAAAATAGCCCCCGGAGTGGTTTTCAGATTACTTCCAATTGAGAGAATTCGTCTGAAAACCGCTCCAGATTGCTTTCTGAACCTTGGAAAACCACATGCTGCTTCACACTGCTTTTCCCAGCGAGCCTCAGAGAGGTCGCACGCTAATGTGTGCAACCTCTCTGAGGCTTAGAAAACCTCCCAGACGTGACTTGAAGCTCAGAAACCTTCCAGGTGCCACCGGAATAAGGTTATATATAAAAAGATTGACTCCTGGACCTTGTTCAAATGAAAATGAAAGGTTTATTGCTTTGCAATCTAACTATTGATGTCACCAAATTTCATAAGATAACACACACACATTCAGCATTAAAAAGATAAGATTACCATAATGGCTCCTTGGCAATCATGACAATCATCCAACAATCGTCCAACCGAGGATGCCTGGGACATCCTTGCTAAAACTCTCAAAAGCAACTTGGGGGGGGGGGGAGGTATTTATTTGATTTTTAGGAAGAATTATTTTATTTCTCAACATTTTGTTTTCTCATTGAGGTGCAACAAGGCTCTGGTAATGGGAAATGACATTGTTTGCTGCGATAACAATCTTTCTTACAAAGCCCGTTTTGGTTCAGTTGATCTACCAAGTTTTTTTTGTCCCTTCAGTCCCCAAACCAATCCATATTTGCAGAACTTATTTATTTTAAGAGTTCAGCTTTTGAATTTCTGATTTTTTTCTTTCATAATCATGTTCCATGTTTATTATTTCTCTTTCCCCTCCACTCTTTGTATGCTTTCATTAGCACTATGCCCAGGTAGGTATTATGCCGCATGAAAATGATGTTTTCTTTGGTGCTCCTTTGTGACATCTCTCATTATATATCCACATCCATTGTGCAGGCCTGGTAAAGGATGTAGGAGATTTTTGCATACTAGTATCTAAACAACAGGCTTCTTTTTTTGTCTGATCAGTCTTACCTAAGATACTTGAGCTCAGCAGTATGTTCATAATAAACTAAGTTTTGTTTTGCTTAGTAGCTTATCTAAGTATCTGCCTTAAATATGTTAATGGAATTTGTTTCAATCCTAAATTTCTACCATTATGTGAACTTCTGGCAAAGATCACAAACTTGTGTCATCATCTTGGTGCAGTCATCAGTGACTAAACTCATTTCACACTTATGGGACATGTGCATAATTCCATGCACTGTGATTCAAATATGTGCTGAATTTATTATTGGTATCGTGTCTTGTATAGGGGGGAAAAAAAACCCAAAATAAGCATTTAAAGACTTGTAGTGATTTCAAACTTGTCTCTGTTTCATTGAGTATTTATGTTACCTGTGGAAACATTCCATTAACTGAGCAGCAGGGCCTCCACTTTGGATGTCATATCCTTTGCCAGTCTTGCATGGCACTGCTCCAGAGGCTTCAAGGATTTGTAAAGAATTGGGTCTGCTACTAGGGGTTGATGTTATTTGGGGAGGAGGGGTAAAAAAACTGAATATTAGCCAAAGCAATTTTAAAAACAAGATTTTAGGTACTCATTCAATGTCATTGCCAAATCATGTACAAAGTACTGTTCTGATGCTGAAAACAGCATCCAGCAGCTTTATATATATATACATATGTCTACATATGGAGGAATGAAATTGGCCATGTATTTTAAAATTATGCTTTTTATTCCTCTTGGAAAAAATTTTGTTTGACAAAGCGATAAAATGTCTTGAAATGTCTTATTAATATAAAGGTGTGCCCCTGTATCTGTGGGGGAGGGGTTGTTTCCATTCTGGAACACCCTGCAGATGCCTGAATCTGCAGATACGAGGGAATGCACATCCCCACCCTCCAAAGGTGAGCTCAGCTTCTCTTTCCTCCAGAGGCTCCTCTGAGTCCAGCAGAGGCCATGGACATCTGTCCATGGCCATTGCCGAACTCAGACTGAGCCTTTAAAAAGTTACTTAAAAAGTTATTTAAAAAAGAGGCTAAAAAATTTACTTCCGGTTTTATGAAAAAAACGGAAGTGAGGTTTGTCGCTTCTAAGGCACAGTCTGAGCCTGGCAGAGGCCACAAATGGATGTCTGTGGCCTCTGCTGGGTTAAGTGGAACCTCTGGTGGCAAGGGAAGTGGAGATCCCCTTGCCACCAGAGGGCACACACGCCAGGGCCCCACAGACCCAACATGGATAAGTGAATTCACGGATTCAGGATCTGCAAATAAGGCCCCCCCCCGTAGTCTGAATTATGTTTGATAATGAGGAATCCGTTGATAATGTTACATTTTGAGGTAACAAATGATTACTGCTTCGATAAATTTTGAGTGCATTTTCTATACACTCATGGCTTACACTAACACTGAACTGTCATTGGGGCTTAACTTTGGGTAGATATGCATAAGATAGCACTGTTTGTTGCTCCATCTGAGTTCTTAACCTGTTCTTAAAACATATGAAGTACTGTTTGCAAACCACACCACCACCACATAAAAAGATCGCCTGGTGATAGCCTCAGTTCTTTGAACTTCAGATCAATATATGAAGTGCATAATTGTAGCAGAAACCAATCCAGCTTAGATGTTTGAAGCTTTGTCTTGAGATAACCAAAGTGTAGAAGTTACTTATTTTTGCTTTGCACCTCCTGTTGCTAAGGCAAATAGCATTCTGTGGTGTTGTGTATATGTATGTAGGTAATCGTGCTCTTATGTCTCCTGCTTATTCATAAATGCTGTTCATGTGTGAAGGGAAGAACCTTGCATTATCTAGAAAGCATATGGCTGGCTAAAGTTCACTTTGTGTACCTTCCAGGGGACAAAATCTAATTCGTCCATGATCAGTAGAGGAACTTCTTTCAGTTTTTCTTTATGGGTAATTCCCTTAGATTATGAGTGGTGAAAAATCATTTGTTCAAAAAGACAAAGAAGGAATTATTAGGTTGTTCTTGAAATGTAAGGGGGAAACCTTAAGCCACGATGTTGCTAGACATGAGATTGAAAAGACTGTGATTCTGTTGAAATCAAGAAAAGAGAGAGAGGCATGGCTGAGCTCCTAGTAGGAATGCAGTCATTATGAAGTGGAGGGTTTTGATGGAATTTTTAAATCACACCCCTGGAAGTTACACCCTATTTGCTAATAGCATGCTTTTTTTCACTCCCTTGCTCTGCCCACAATCCCATCTTCACAACACCATCTCAACTGCTGATAATGTTGTCAACGAACCAGCCTGCGATCCTTCAGTTCAGACAGGTCCCATACGCTGAGCCACACCTCCTGCATGAGGGACCCCGAGGTGATTGACGACACAGTTCTTATCACCAGTCATCAGGTGAGACTTTCGTGGTCATTGCACAGATCTATCATGCTCATTTTAATGATGATATCCCTAATTTGTCTGTTGACGTTTCATTATTTGGATCAACTCTCTAGTTCTGTGTCTCCAATAATATTCCTTTAAATTGGAACTTACCCAATTCCATATTTGTGTGTAATGGATCAAGTTTCCTCATTCTGTATTCAATTAATACAATTAGCTAATAGCTTTCAGCTTAAAATAAATAGGAACCGATGTCTGGATGCATCTACAATACAGATGAGTGTATGATTTTGAAATTTTCTCTGATTTTGAGCAATCTTTAGTCAGGTACTTAGGTTCTCTAAATTAAGACCGAAAAAGAACTGTCTAGTTAATAGAAGCCAAGACCACCTCCTTGTTGAGTACAGATAAATCATCTGTACAAGGTCAGTGTCCATTTTCCATATACTTATTTATTGGAAACAGTGTCTTTTTCAAACACTTTAGTCCCAGTCCAGTGATATACAGTATATACTCAAGGTTGAAGTTAGCAACCCTGATCAACAACATGGAATGGTTTAACATGTCATACGGTCTGCTAACAACATTTCTTCCTCAATCTTGGCTCCATTTAGTTTTATTTATTTTAAAATTGACACTGTATCTTGCAAGGCAATAGCTCAAGGCTCAATTAAGAGTCTTGAAAAATAATTGAAAAAATCAGCAAGTTTCGTCTTAGATCTGTTTTGCACAGCCAATTTTAATAGTAAAAATGACTAAGTAGAGTATGCCATTTAGAGATAATTATAAGTTTGCTACACGAAGCTTGATTTTACTTTTTGATGAAGCTATCTGAATTCCTGAGAATGCAGTCCTAATTATGCCCATGGCTGGCACATGTCCCTTGCACTGGCCTGGGAGTGTCACAAATGTGTCATAAAGCATGTTAGCAACTACTCTGTAGTTGAGGAGGCTGGCGCAAAGACACACACCTGTCCCCCTGCGCCAGATCTAGGCCCGGCAAGGTTAAGTAAGCACCGGTCTAGGAAGGCCGGCACAGGGGGTTGGAGAGAGTGGCAGGAGGGCGACTTTCTTGGGTCACTTTAGGCTGTATATTGACTCCGCTCTCAATTAGCCTGACATTACATTGGGCTGCTCGGACCCGCACCAGCCATTTCACTGGCACAGATCCAAGCAGTCCCATGGGATGGCTGCTGGGCTATGTGGGGTAAAGGGAAATAAATCCCTTTACTCTGAGTTGTGCAGCAGCCACCTCCTACTGTGCTCTGGATACTGTGCAGACCAGTTCGCCTGCCTGTTCTAGCACAGGATAGGATTGGGCTGTGAGTGTATTTATCAAGGTTCAAGAGGATATTGTAGTTAGACATTAACTTAATCGTAAATATGACTATCTTGTGGAACTACTTTTATCACTTGTATAGCTTCTTATACCTTTCCGCAAACTAATTCCATATCCAGCATAGAGGGTTTTTTTTGTTTGTTTGGGCTTGTTAGGTACTTTGCATTTTTAAAAAAAGTAAAAATAGTAACTCTAAATTGCTTTGCATTTCTAGGTATCCACACTAGTTAAAGAGGGTGATCAAAATGCATATCGCTTAAGCTGGAGCCCTGACAATCTTGACAATGTCACTCTTTCTGCTATCCCTATTCATTCTGGGTAAGTAAACTAAAGTAGAAAACAAGGAAGTGAATACCTGGAATATCAACAGCTTGAACTAATGCTTAGTTTGGATGTAAATTTTAGCCTGTTATTGTCTGAATGCAAAAAGTACAACATCCTAACTGTTTGGATTAAAGGGTTCCACCAGAGTTCAGCTTTAAACTGCTATCAAACAGTCCCGGCCTTTATGAGTTTGCCAAAGAATTCTGGAAATTAGTGGTTCCACAATGGTTGAGAAATCATTGTTGAAGAGCACCACCATTTTCACAAAATCACAGTTTCAAGAGTTTAAGTTTCTAATTAAACATGTCTGTTTTAAATTGGATGTGTAATAAGTTGGCCCAAAACACCTGAATATCATTATTAACCATTAAAATAACTGAGAATCCTAATTACGGCTTGCAGTTGCTCACACCCTGTTAAGTTTTATTATTCAAATTTTAACTTCTAAATAAAATGTCAAAAGCTGTACTAGCTAATACAGACACTTCAGTTTTCCTGACTCTGTCTTGGTAATTCATATTGGTTTCACTTAAGATGGTAAGCCATTAAAGGCCATCATCATTTTACACTTAATAGGCTTTAACAGAGAACAAACAAATAAGACAGTGTAGAAAAGCTGTGGCCGTGATCCAGCAGTCTTCCTTCTGATGAAGAGACTAAGCTCATGTAACTAAATGGGTTTCCCACTTGCTTTGGAGAGGGAGGCAGCTCTCTACAATCCATACCCTTGCATTTCTGAAGCTATTCCTCCATTGAAGTGAATAGGGAAACCCATCCACACAGGCGCTTAAGGTGTACATTTGAGTGCCCACAAAGCTTATTATGTACAAAAATCCTAAACCAGTCATTTGTTTACTTCATGCAAGTGTTTAAGCTACCGACAGCCGTGGTGCAGCAGCCTTGTCAAAGCTAAGCAGATATTACATCTGGATACCCTACCTGTGACTTGGTATGAGTGCCATGATGGAAGAAAGACAGGCTAAAAGCATACTAAGTAAATAATAAATAAATGTGAAATATGAAGCTAGAGAGATGACAACATTGTTTCAGGAACAGTGCATAATTTAGACTACTTACTTCATGAGCAATGCTTGCTACCCTAAAAAGTGTACTTTTCTAATATAACTCCCACAGTCTAAAGAAGAAAAAAAGAGGAAAAAAACCCACCCACATAAACAGCCTAGCAAATGCCATGCTCAGATTAATTTGGCTTCATATCCAAGTATCTTAATGAGAAACGATGCCAATTTGAAGAGCTAATGCTTTTTTGTTTCATTTTTATACTTGAATTACACTGTGAAATTTGCTAGTCAAATTTGATTTCTAGAAGGCTTGTAATCTATAAACAATCTGAATAGCTATCTGATCTGCAAGGAGTAGAGGTGACAGTTCTGGAGGAGGAAAGAAACTGAAATATCAGATGGTTTGAATGTTAGAACTGACATATAGTGGCATATGGGAAGTTTATCCACTGACAGCCCTGTCTTTGGTACTAGACACTACACAGGACATTAGCATGCATTTGTATGCTATAGAAATATAAAATGAGCCAAAAACCAGCGTACAAATGTATTGGATATCAGAAATGAGGGATTCCTTATGAAGAGCCCCTGTACATAACTGCACCAATGAAGAGATCAGTGTGTACACCTGAATTTCATGTGTGCATTTCTGTAGCATATGTATTAACTTTATTCCACAAAGGAAAATGATGCAGACATAAATCAGCTACCCACATTGAAATGAGTGAGGAAGGTTTTCCAAGTCAGTCAGCTAATGGATACATCACAGCTCCTGCCTGGAATAAAACACTATATCAAATGGAAGACCTGAAGACTATTCAGATAACAAATCTGTACACAATCAATGTGTGGAGGAGATCATTTTTCATTGTCTATATAGGGGGTCTCCAAAACCCGGCCCAGGGGCCAGATGTGGCTCACAGCAAGCCTCTATCCGGCCTGCGGCCAGCCTCTTGTCCCCTGAAAGCCTCTAGCCCACTCAACTGAAACTGTGCTCTGATTGCACCTGGAGGGTGTTCTGAGGGCTGGAGAGGCTGAGTGAATGAGCCCATTCATTCATTCATCTAAGTTCCATCTCTGATTTATTTATTTGAATTTTATATTTAAATTTTTTTCCGCCCCTCAGCACTGTGCCAGATATTTCATGCAGCCCTCTGGCCAAAAGGTTTGGAGACCCCTGGTCTATATGAGTACAAGCTATACTCCTTCCATTCACAGATACATTGTAGTTCTCTTAACTATGAAGATCAAACTCTGTTGGCTTGGTGGGTCTTCCTTGCAGCTAGGTTTGCACTGGGTGCTCTGTTGGTCCCATTCAATTTTATAATAAGAGGGTGCTCACACAGATATTGATCAAGGACTTTTGTTTTATTTTGCTTTTGCAATATTATAACAGCTAATATAACATTGTGAATATTATTTTCAAACAATATTTTCCTGTGAAAAATTGATACAAAAATGATTTCCCAGGGAATTTTCCAAATTTGTCTCAACTTTGGGATTGGCGGGAGGAATAAAGAGGGAATGAAGAAAAAGTGCTTAAAATGGAGAAATAATTAGAGTTGTTATTCTTAGCTGCCTGTCTTCAAAAAAGGAGATTGGATCATTGTTAACAAGGTAAATTGTGTTTTGTGTTTTTCCCTAATATGGTATTCTCTTAAACAGCAGTGGAAGTAGGACCTAGCAGCAAACAAAAGTCATTATCAAAAATGTTATATAAAATAAATTACATAAAAGTTGTACATTTTGAAAGAATTACTAAAAAAGCATATGCGTTTAGAGGTTTTTTTTCTGCTACGAGAACTTGTCATCTGCTCACATGAGGATGGTACTATATGGGAGTAGAGTATTTATGTGAGGTTGCTGCTCCTCTCTTAGGAACAGTAAAATCTCAAGCTGAAATTTTTCTGATCATGGAAGAGGAACTATGACAATTTAGGCCTTGAGATAAATATGTGTGTGTGTGGGGGGGGGGGGAATTATAGGGAAGGCAATAAGAGAAAGTGATATGACTCTGATATGGTCATATCAGCAATCTGAAAAGCAAAGAGGGATAAGTCCTTAAAGAAGGTTCTTAAGACTATATGGAATGCTGAACACAAATCAACCCAGATGTGCAATTTAGCATAAGGTAATGAATAGATTTTTCAAGGAAGTGAGTTATGAAAACAAGACGGCTAAGAATGAAGTAGAATTGGCCCCATCATAACTAAACACACCTGACGTCAGGGCTTGATGCATTTAATGTTACCTATTTCTCAGTGGAATTGAATTTTAAGAATATATAACTGACAGCACAATCCTATGCATGCCTACTCAGAAGTAAGCTCCATTGATTTCAGTGGGACTTACTCCCAGGTAAATAAGATTGCAGCCTGAATTACCTAATTTTTAATGCAAACATAAGAGAGCCATTAGGTGCTCATCCATAAGAAAAAAAAATCTGAAAGCCATAATTTAGTAACATATTTGTGTCATTTTGGTTGGTCCTAATGAAGTCTTGAGCAGAAAAGCCATTCTGCTTGGTCCTAATAAAGATATAACTAGCTGTATCTTTTGGATTTTTTAATGATACCCTGCTAATTCAGTTATGAATTATGAATTCAGTTATGAATAAGTGCCACCTATTTGATTTCAGTTGTTGGGGATTTTGTTTTCTTGCTCTTAAAAAAATGCACTAGAGAACTCACCTGTATCGAATGACTGATGACACGCTTTGGCCCCATTGTATGGAGGCCAGTAAACAGTTTGTAGCTGTCATAGCAGGACATGATGGGCGTGATATTGAAAGAGAAGTTACCCCACACTGCTGCCCATATTCTAGGTGCATTCAATACAGCTGCTGTCTGCAATATAAAAGGACGGCATGCAGAGTCTGCGGTATTGGTGTGAGGAAGTGCCTTTAGGTGTCGGTCATATGGGAAGGAAATAACATTTCAGTTTGCTTTCAGTGCCATACTCCTATTCAAAAGAAAGCTCAAGATTTTTTTAAAAAGAGACACTGTCTTCAATACAACCTTTGCTCCTGAATATATTCTCTGTAGTCTATATTTGCATATTCACTTTACATCTCTCCATTTGTAGATAAAAAAAAAAATCTTTTCTTCCTCCTTTGAGTTCATTCATCCATTCTTTCTTTGTTTTGCTAAATTATCTCTTCTGTTGCAGCCACTCCTCTCCATGTTTTGACCATGACAACAGCAGGTGAACTTATATAATTTCATTTTTTAAACACTTCCTCTCTCCTTCCTTCTGTCATCCTTTTCCCCCTTCCCTGCATCCATTTCAGGATCCTCTGGTACATTATCAGTCATTGTCAAGCATAGGAAAACAACTGCTACCTATCTGTGGAATATGTAGCACAACACGATCTAAGACTTCCCTTCATAAATTCAAAAGAAAATGTTAAATACACTGTTATACCACAAGAAATTAATCCTTTCCTTCTGTACATTTCCCTTATCCCTAGATTGCAAGCTATTAGTAAGGAGATATATAAAGTAATGCTGATTATTTTAAAGTAGATTTTAGGGAAACAAAATTCAGCATACAAAAACATTGTTTTGAAGGGTGAGAGCTGATACCATTAGTCCTAGTTTAGTTTTTCTTCTAAACACATTATATGAATATTTAAAAATCAACCAGGTTTGCAAATAGCTTGAGCTATTAACTTTTTGGTTGCAAGCCTTTCTTTATTTAAGCACACATTCATCTCCTTGAAATCAAAGGAACATTATCAGGCATAACTCAGTGTAGGACCTTTCATCTGCAGGAAATGTAATTAGCTCAAATATTAGTTTGGACTATATTCTATAGCCTCCATGCATGGAGAAAGATGCCTACTAACTAAAGTAAGCATCTGATTAGTCTCTTTGTCTTTGCCATCTCTCTAAAATGCAGTATTTTGCCCCTCTATTTCTTTGCTTGAGAAATGCTGAAGCAACATGATAACTATATAACTGCTAACTATTTTGTGGCTAATATTTCACACTGTGACTAACTCTGGCTGCTGCTATCTCCTTGTTCCCTTGCATCAAATGGTAATTAAGATGACCTAATTAGAAGACATTTTTGCGTGGGGCTGTAGTGGATGTAGTCCAGTGTGGATTCTTATTTCAGATTATATGATGAAAAGCATGACTGCGTAATGAAGTGACTCAAATGCACCATCATATCCAAACTGATAGTGTGTGGTGGGATCTCTTTTTGGGTTTTCACATTGATTGTAAAAAAAATAAGCACAACCACAGTTTATTTTGCTCTGGTGGAGTTATGTTTGTATGGCAAGCCAACTGAGAGATGCACTTGAAGGTCCTATAAAGCATCTAATTTATACTTATCCTTGTATGTCATATCCACTCCATCCACTTTTGGCTCTGTTGCATATAAGTTTCCTGCCAACAATTCTCACTCCTTAGGCAGTCCTTCCATGAGCGAAGAGCTGTCATGGGATGACTGCATGCCTAAGGAACCGCTTGAATAATCCCTTAGTATATATCTTTTATACATTAATATTTAACTTTGTTTTATTGATAGCAGTGATTTATAAATAAAAGCCCTGATTTATAACAAAAATAAAATTTTGCAGCTTTGAAATGAGAACTAGATTCAGTCGCTGATCCTTCCTAGTGTAGATATTGTATTTAGATGTACAGTTTATTTTCTTCTGGATGCTTATATTGAAATTTGTTACCATCACTTGGCTTTATGAAAAACCATAACACTGTTTTGAGCAGGCTAATTTTGCCCTGAATACTGGGGTCATGTTCTCATTATGGGAAGTAATGGAACTAAAGGATAAGAATTGAAGCTAATGTATGTGCAGGGGCCACCAAGGTGACTTAAGTCCCAGCTCATAAACCAATTTAAAAAGATCTCCATAAAAATGCCAGACAACAATAGAAGAACATTATAAACAGAAGGGTATTCAAACAAGTGAGGCTGCAATCCTATGCACACTTGCTTGAGAGTAAGGCCCACTGAAGACAATGAGGGCGCAATCCTATCCTGCGCTGGAACAGGCAAGCCAAGAAGCTTGCGCTGTATCCAGCGCAGGATAGTGGCCAGAGGCAGCTCAACCAGAGGCAAGGGGAAACATTTACCCAGGTAAGGGCTGCTGGCCCCTATGGGTCTCGTCATACTTGCACCACCTCTTGAGGTGACACAAGTCTGAGGAGAGTGGAGCGACTTGAAGCCGCTCCGTTCTCCCTGGGAACGGGGGTTGGGATCCGGCATAACTGCTGGATCCCAGCCCTGCCTCCCACTTCCTGCCCACCCACCCCCAGGGCCACCCACCGCCTGCCTCAGAACATCTCTCTCCCTCCTCCTCCCCGCCTCCCCCTTGAGGAGGCACAAACATGCTTTATGGCACATTTGCAACCCTCCCAGGGTCTAGTTAGGATTGCGCCCTGAAACTTACTTCTGAGTAGATAGGCACAGGTTTGTCCTCTAAAACTTGAAAAGTCATTTAAAAACGTAAAAAAGTCATTTGAAAGATTGCACCAATCAGGCCTCCTAAGGGAGGGTTGTCTACCAAAGATGCCCTGCCCCATCATTCCTGCCAGATGTACCTCACTAAGAGGTAGGAATTGGGCTTCAGATGATGAATGAAACACATGGACAGCACCTTAAATTGGGTTTGTAGAGCATGTTGATGAAGTATGGGAGTAATGCAATTAGAAGTAGCCTCCAAAAGTGCCCAATTCTTTGCCAGCTGAAGCTTCTTCTAGATCAGGCCTCTCCAAACCCAGGCCTGTGGCCAGATCCAGGATTTGGTGAAAACCTTCACCCCTGTGCGTGGCACTTACCATTCAGCTGCGGTGCCACATGTATTCCAAGTAGAGATCAGGGCACAGGGATGCTTTGGCTGTCACATCTGCCTGGACATCCTGTTGCACAGCCTTCTGGGATGCTGGGCAATAGATGCGACTGCCCAGAGCAGTCCCCCAATTTCTATTTGGAATACATGAAGTGCAGCAACAGAATGGTAAGCTCTAGTCAAATGGGCTTTTGGTGCATAGCAGTCACAGGTTTGGTGTTCACTGTTCTAGATCATTTTCAAGGACAGCCCACATAGCAAACATTACAATAACAAAACACCACATGAACAAGGGCATAGTGCACTGTGACCAAATCTGCTTTTTAAAAAACACGCTTAGCAGGTACTCCAGTCTGGGCAGACAAGCCCCTAGCCACAGCCAATACCTGGCTCTCCTAGGTCAGAACTGGGTCTAGAAGTACTCCCACTTTGCTAATCCATCCTTCCAGGGGACACATTTGGCTGGGCAGCTATATACAGGTAGGGAAGTTCAGGTGTTCTGAGTACTGAAAATGGAAGTTGGAGAGAAATGGCCTAAAGGAGCTTGCCTGCTTTAAATTCAGAAGTACTGATTTATGTGTTTGGATGTGGACTAATTGTGGAAATTACAGCAAAAGGTGTCATATGAAATTGGCCCTGCTGGCAAACAAGTTAAGGTTATTTCCTCACCACAAAAAACATGCTCTTTGCAAACCCAGCAGATATGAAAATTGGCTCTGATAGAAAGTAGTTACTTATTTGTCATCTTTAACTATTTTCATCTGAATTAGTAGTGTAGTTCCATTACAGGCTTCAGTGAAACATTTTAGCATGAATGTGTGTACATTTTCCTGATAGAATAAAACTGTCAGTGCAATCTATCGTTCTCTAAAATCAGTGGCAGAATACTCAGACTAGATTGCACACTCTGTAGAAAGTAGAATTGTCAGCATTTTTTCTGGTGATGTTCCTGTGTCGAACATCTGCATGATTAGTAGAAATTCAGCAGGTCAAATATTTCTCACTGAAACTGCAATATTTACAAACATACAATCGGAGAAAATTTGTGTCCTGAATTTGTGTTTGCTATGCAGATGTTAAGGTTCACCAATCTTATCAGAAAAACTGTATTGGCAACTCTAGAGGGGCAGAGTGAAAAAGATCTTCATATAACATCCACAATGCATGGCATGCTTCCAGTTGGCAAGCTGTAGCTCTTAATTGTCATTTGTTTTTATGATCTGCTTGGAGTGTTGGTTGTAAACTGCATGCGGAAGTGAATGAAAAAGGGGGCTTTGGAGTTGAAACATGATCTAAAGTGACAAACTATTTTTTTTTGTATGAGGTATTTATATAACTTATTACAGAATGTAGATTTACTTTAAAACACTGAGAGTTGAAGAAAGCAGGAACCAAGGGAAAGAAAACGGAGGAAATTCAGATGGGGTTGTCATTTGCCCCATTAGTTACAGGCAAACTTAGGACAAAAGTTTCATAAACATACGCACAACTTTGTAGGCATCTTGCTAGTTCTTTCAGTAAGCCAGATATTACCTTTTTTCTCTTCTTAATTGCAAAGTAAAAAAAAAAGAAGTTTAAAATTCAGGTGCAAATACAACAGATGTCATACCTGGAGATCTTTAACAGAAGTTGCAATTTCAGCTTCTTGCCATCTCTAGAATCTTTGCCCACTGACCACAAATGAGAAAATGTTTAGCTACCAAAAGCTATAAATATTGAGACTGACAAAACTCATTCCCGTAATAACCTTGGTTATTTCTTATTGCTGAATGTGTTTACATCCTAAATAACAGGAATATTAATACAGGTTTAGCATCGCTAATCCGAAAATCCAAAATTCTCCAAAAATCTGAAACTTTTTGAGTACCAACATAATGCCACAAGAAGAAAGTTCCACACCTGACTTCAAGTGATGGATTACACACAAAACGCAGGCATACAACAGCATCCCCAAGGGGAAAAGACCCTCCCAGCCCCCTTCAGTTGCAATATATCTTTTCCATGCATGCCCATATTCGTCCACCCAAGCACGCCCGCAAAAGTAATGAAATTGCTTTCTGATGGTTCAATATAAAACTTGTTTCATGAACAAAATTATTAAAAATATTGTATAAAATTGCCTTCAGTTTACGTGTATAAGGTGTATATGAAACATTCAAGAATTTCATGTTTAGACTTAAGTCTCATCCCCCAGATACCTCATTATGTACATGCAAATATTCCAAAATCCAAAACTGTTCTGTTCCCAAACATTTCAGATAAGGAATACTCAACCTGTAATAACTTTGTTTTATCATAACCTGAAGTATCTAAAACAGCACAAATTATATGGCCAAGAATGACATGGTGCTAGTGCAATTACACAATATAATCTGTTGAAATGAATTAACCAGAGAAACACACAAGTTTATCAGTACTCATAGTGATATACTCTTAATATATATATGAGTAGATAGTCTGAAAGACATCCTTCCCTACACTCTGCTTTCTAGTAATATTAAGAAAAGGAGATGAAATAATACATATTTTATCAGTGTAATTAAGACGTTTTAAGCTCTGGATACAGAGTAGCACACATACATAAAAGTATTAGTCACTTTGCCCATTATGAATCACTGGTATGCACGTATGTAGTTCGTGAACAAGAAAATATTTTAAGTAACACACGTCTGATTGGCTTTCAAATTGTATCTAATTTTCCCCTCCAATTTCCAGCTTTCTAGTCAGTTTCATGGTGGATGCTCGAGGTGGTGCTATGCGAGGTTGCAGACACAATGGACTTCGCATTATTATTCCACCTCGAAAGTGTACTGCTCCAACAAGAGTAACCTGCCGGCTAGTTAAACGTCATAGATTGGCCACAATGCCTCCCATGGTGGCAGGAGAAGGTCTTGCTAGTCGTCTTGTTGAAGTTGGACCATCTGGTGCTCAGTTCCTTGGGTAAGAATTTCTGATTGTCCAAAATAAGAATTAACATTAAATGATTTCTTTTGTTTGTGATCTACTCTGGGGTAGCTCAACATTTCAACACTACAAATGAATAAGGTCATCTATTATAGGAGACTTATTATATGGTGGTAGATTATGAAGCAGGGTGAAACAGTGTTAGCCTAGTAATAATTCAACAAGCTTGTATGCCTTTTAATTTAAAGCACCAATAGCTACAACTCAAGGTTTGATGTGCTTCCTGGAGCAAATCTTTTTACACTGTGCTGCACTGTTAAAGCAGAAATCATTTTGCAATTATAGCCAATTAATTAAACACTCCACTTTTAAGGCAAAGTAAAAGTAAATTTTACACTTGCCGAAAGATGCAACATAAGCTAAAAGCTCCTTTCAAAAAGAATTTGTGTTCTTTTATTGGGTAATTGGGACTGCCTGGGAAGCACAAACCTATGATTTTTCTGGGGCTGAGGCAATAGGACAACATAGACATTTTCTGTCAGTGCATTTTATCCTCTTTGTTGCAGTACCCCGCAGAAAGATCAGACTTGCAATTACTGTTACACTTGTTTTAGCAATTTTCTGCTGAAACTAGCAGTTTTCAACACTTTTATTTTAGCAGCAATTTCCCTTATCAACAGTGGCATCCAAAAATGGATGATCAAAGGAAATTCCCTTTGCTTAGAGCGAATGGCTTTAGCTGGAAACAGACAAAAGGATGAAGATGCAAAAGTGAACAGCTTAAATCCATTGTGAAGTCAATCAAATATGGTTAATGTGTCACCCCTAAAAGCATTCAGCCGATTTCTCTTACTTTAAGCTCTGGAGGGAGGGGTTTGAGCAGCAATGGGAGTCAATCAGTGGTTCGTTCTAGATTGCAGCATAGGTTGGGAAACCATCAACCATTTTCCCCATTATTTTATTGTTGTTTTTCAATAGAGGAACTAGAAGAGTCCTGATCCGGAAACTATGGGAAGATGCGTATCTTTATCAAAGGGGTTGCTTCTAGGGTTTGCATGAAGCTCCCTTCTTTTGAGACTGCCTTGAAAACTAGATAATTCTTTCAACAAAAGCATCAAACCCAAAACAAGGATTGCCTTTGCTGTCACATTTTGTATTTTCAGTTCTTCTCTTCCTCTATATGTTTCTCCTCTTTCCAGTACACTCACAATACACTCAACAACTTTTTTTTTCTCTCTCAGTCGCATGAGGAATGTCAATGAAAACTCACTTGAGTTTCCATATCATTTCTCAAGGTTTTGTCTTGTACCGCTGGGCACTTTCCTGGGTGGCGTCCTGGCAGTGAAATCAGAGTCATGGAATCCATCCTGCCAAGCCAAGTCTCATTAGTTCTAGAGACTGGATCTTGCTCCCATTAAGATCAGAAGCAAGGTTAACATATCACTGAACCCAATGAGGGCAAGATTAGGTTCTAAATCATGGGGGTTCATTTTACTAATTCTTGTGACCAGTGGCAGAAACCTGTTCAGTGTATAGTCCAATTCCACTCTGAGCAGCCAGTGGCACTGGGGTACTGAAAAAAAAATACATAAAGCTTATTTATTTTCTTTCTTTCACTGCTGCTTTGGATGTACTCAGTAAACTTCACCTGCCTACGGCTCCTCCCCCACTTAATGAGGGAGAAAGTTTGGTCAGCCGAATCCTTCAGCTGGGGCCTCCTGGGACCAAATTTCTTGGGTAGGACAGACTTAAAACAAATTGATGGATGCTGGCCTTCCCATTCTTCTCCTTCTGCAATATTATTTTTATGTCACTGTGCCCATGACATTGTCCCTTTCTATGATTTTAAATTTTGTATACCTAACCTTTAGTGGACCATTTTTCCAGCCCTTGTGGTATGTGGTTTTGTTTTGGTGATATGTTTGTACCTTTTCTTAAAGCTCCTTGACCTCCATTTTTGTTTTAGCATGAGAACTTCTTAGTCATAAAATGTACCAGTTGTTTTAGCTGTTATGTGCTTGATGTCTGTAGCAAAGCAACCTGGATTGGAATCAAAGGAATCTACTGTACACTTCTTTATTTTTTTTGCCTTCCTTGCCACTAAAACATAAGAGCAATATGTTATATGTTGGATATAACATAGTATTTAGCATGATACATACAAGTTGGCCTATGCAATTCAATTACTGTTGCAAGACTATTGATATTCAAGGTATTTATAGTTTTCACAGTAGTGGAAAATATAAGTTGATGATATATAGATATAAATATATACCATATGTTCACCATGAGTAAAATTTTGATCTTTGCTCTAGAAGCAATGCAGAATAACTCTATAGGCTTTATTCTTTATATATCTGATAAACAAGTTAGTTGAATAAAAAAAAACTATCTTTAAAATTGATGCGACTTAATGAGAGGTGGATCTACTTCTTAAATCAGTTTCTTCTCTAGTATAAGTAAGATCATAATTTTCCTTTAAGTGTCCATATATGTATATATACATGCACACACTTGCACACACACAGTAGATTCTGCATGATAAAATGTGATTACACGGGTTCCATGCATCCAAATAAGCTTCTGTTGTATGGGTTTTATTCAAATGTGGAAACATTTTACAATCATGTGGAAACCCCTGCTATCTTGGCAAGTACTGCAAATACTGTATGGGAAAAATGTGGGAATAAATGCTCACTGATTCAAATGACCAAAGACCGATTAGAGTGCTTTTCAGGGTCACTTCAAGGAATGACAAAAGAAGCTGGCAGAATTCCAGGTCACTTTGTAACAGACTGAAAAAAAAGATCTCTATATATTTGTTTTCTTGTTGTTCCAATCTGTTAACATGCTGTGTCACTGTAATAGGCCGGTGATTGTCGAGATCCCTCACTTCGCGGCTCTACGTGGGAAAGAAAGGGAGTTGGTAATCTTGCGCAGTGAGAATGGAGACAACTGGAAGGAGCATTTCTGTGACTACACAGAGGATGAGTTGAATGAAATCCTAAATGGAATGGATGAAGGTACCCAGTTTGATAGGCAGGGATAGAAAGATTTGAAAGGAAATGCAAATAGACTTCTTTTAAAAAGTAGGTTTATTAGTATGTGTAGTGGAGCAGATTGAATTAACCACTACCTCTATATAAGGAAAGTAGCAGCTGACTTATCCAGACATGAGGGGAGGGGTTAGGATTTATATGTGCAGTGTGCCCATAGATTGTTTAATGAGTGGGGTCAAGTAGGTGATAAAAACGTTGTCTAAACTAGCCTAAAGTAGTTGTATACTTCTCTAAGGCTGTAATTAATGTTCCAATCAAGAACAATGTCATAGAGGCCCCATTGAACCCTGTGGGACTACTCCTATGATAGGTCTAAAATAAATGACTTGTGGACTGAAGTATGCATTAAGTACCAACATAAAAAAAAACACACCAAAAAGTCTTATAAATCCTCCATAAATTATTTTAAAGCTGGCTATGCAGAAGAATGAACTAGATCAGTCCTTCGCAAACTCCTACAAAGGAGTTGGGAGCACTTTGTGGGGAAGGGCCTATGGCAGTAATGGGATTCCCAGGCTGGTACTGTTGCTGGGGATGGGAGGGAATTTTTATTTACTTACGAGAAGCACTGTGGAAGGCTTCCCAGAATCCCCTGGACTCTGGTGCTGGCTGCCACCGGAGCTTCTTGTGCCTCCAAACATGTAAGAAAAGAAAAGAAAAGGGCACTTCTGGTTTTGCAACAAAAACCGGAAGTACCTGTTTTCTTTCCCCCTTTTTAGATTTTTTGAGGCATGGGAAGCACTATGGAGGGCTCCCAGATCCCTCGGGACTCTAGTGCTGGCTGCCAGTAAGTAAAAAACCTCCCTTCCCTCCCTGGTAGCAGCGCAATCCTGGGCATTGTGTTGCTACCTTCCCCTCTTCCTACCCCTTAAAGGGACGGGACAAGTGCTTCCCTGGCAGGTCGGTCGTGACCCACCAGTTTGGGAACCACTGAACTAGATTATGTTCATAGGATCAAATTACATCTCTGATCTGGTTCATTGCAAATTTGTGAAGAATAGCTCTGGCTCTGACTTTCATAATCAGAATCTCTCTCTCTCCTCTCCCCTCTTTTATTTTCTTTTTTAACTATAAATATGCATTAATGAACCCATTCCTTTTTAGACACAGGCACATTTTGAAGAAAAAAAATTTCATAATTGATGAGCATCTATTTACATTTGAAAAATTTCTATTAACTTTTTTTGTTTCTTGAGTGGAATAATTACTGTTTATGTTCTCTTTTTACTCAGTGCTTGACACCCCAGAAAAGCTTGAGAAGAAACGCATTTGCCGTATCATAACTCGGGATTTTCCACAGTACTTTGCAGTTGTATCCCGAATCAAACAAGACAGTAATCTCATTGGACCTGAGGGAGGTGTGCTAAGCAGCACTGTAGTACCTCAAGTACAGGCTGTCTTCCCAGAGGGAGCACTAACCAAGAGAATTCGCGTCGGGCTACAGGTACAAAGAAAGCAGACCAAGGCACTGCACTCTTACAATTTCAGGGCCAAACAACACATTATATTAAACACAGTTTGGCCCTGTCCATTTAAATAGCAGCCATGGATGACAGTAAAATAACAGTTTAAATAGCAGTCACGGAGAGGGCCTGATCAGGATATGGTAGCATTGCGTTGTGAGGAATGTTCCCTGTGCATTGTAGTCCTGGCAAAAATCATTCTCACCAAGCTTCTGTTTGCTCCAAGATGGAAGCTACTATGTATGCCAATGGCAGTGTCATTCTTGGAGCAGAAAAGGTGGGAGAGATTATTGTGATTAGGATTTCAGTACAAGAGGAAAAGTTTGATCTCTCCCTCTACCTCCTGGAATCTCAAACTGGTTCTTCCTGCTTGTGGCCCTGAGCATGTTTTCCTCCTGCCAGTGGAGAAGCTCTATGTCAAAGGGAATGGGAAAAGATGTGCTGAGTTCCCCATCTGGGGACTAAGGAGTATGCCATGAATACAATCACAAACCCCTTTTCCTGAGGGAAAGAGGATTATTCTCAAGCATGGTGTAACAAAAAAGTTCATCCAACAAAACCTGTGCCCTGTGAGCTGCCCAGTTGTTCTTGTTCCTGAGCCTTTCCTAATCAGGAGGCTGGGGTTGCCCAGGAGAAAAGTGTGGTCACCTCGGCGTAGAGATGGCCAGTGCCTTCCAAGTTCAAGGAACCTCTGGCTTTGGCCTTCAAATGGGTTCTGTCCTACCTGCTTCTTCTGCTTCTTTCTGGCTCACCCATGCAGCTCTGTCTCCTTTCTCTCCCAATGTTCTGGCTGCCCCCATCTTGATTACAGATGCATTTTTTCCTGCCAAGCTTTTCAGGGAATTATTGGGAAACACTTAGGGCCCAATCCCATTCAACTTTCCAGCACCGGTGCAGTCGCAATGCAGCCCCATGGTAAGGGAACAAATGTTCCCTTACCTTGAAGAGACCTCTGTGATTGCCTCCCCACCACAGGGTGCAGCACACACCCCATTGACATGGTTGCACCGGCACTGGAAAATTGGATAGGATTGGGCCCTTAGGCTCTAAGCCTAAACTGGAGCCCTTCCCCCCTCTGAAATCTGGAAACATTACTACTACTTGCTTGAAGATAGTAGCAATAACCACCAGCCTGATAGGCAAACTACAAACCATAGATGACTCTTGCCCTATCTATTTCCTCCTGCCAGGAACAGGAAGTTCTCCCCCTCTCATTGCCACCAGTGCACCATTTCCCCAAGTTCCTGTTTAGATCTTTTAAAGGTGAATGTTTAAACGAGCCTTTAGATGTAGTCCCGCACTGCTGTTTCTAGCAAGAAATAAAGTGCTACAATAGTGCCATTTATGGCCAGAAGGAAGAGAGTGCCAGTGCAGATGCCAGTCCTCTGCCTAGAAATGGCAACACGGGATGCCTCAGCTGCCAAGTCCCCATTTTAAAAGGTCCAGACAAGCACTTGAGGGATCTTGTTGGCAACGAGGAAGAGGAGACTGGGGAACACTGCAGAGCATAGCAAATGGAAACAGAAAAGACAGAGTTGTTATCACCTAGGAAATTGTAGCACATCAGTACTGATAATTCAATGTTATTATTAGTATAGTGCCATCACTGACTATGGTACGTTACCCAAAGTGAAAAGGCAGGTGCTTCCTCCAAGGTGCTTACAATCTAAATATTGACACGAGGGAGAGAATGTGGGTGGTATGATAAAGGGGAAAAATAGGAGCATATGCAGCTGTTTCAGTTATATGAATTTAAACTTAATTAACAGCAGAGAATGAGGAATTTATATACTTTTATTTATGTCTTTGGATAGGCCCAACCTATGCACCATGAGCTTGTAAAGAAGATTTTAGGCAACAAAGCCACATTCAGCCCTATAGTAACATTGGAGCCCAGGAGAAGGAAATTCCATAAACCAATAACTATGACTATTCGTGTCCCCAAAGCCTCCAGTGATGTGATGATGAATGGATATGGGGGTGAAACACCCACTCTAAGATTACTATGCAGCATAACAGGTAAGCTCAAAAGAAATCCCTCACTGGGATTATGCAGAACTGTTACAGTATATGTTGATACCTGTTAAATTCTTTTGACGACTTGAAAATTCTTGTGCAAGTCGTGCTTGGAGAGTGAAACAAATTCTGTGTATTTTATCAGCCCATCTTTTAGTTCCACTACTTACTACTGACAGTGTGCTCAGTATTGGTCTTTTGCTAGCCATATGTTCAGTATACAAAAAGAATCAATAACTCAAATAAAAATGTGAGCACACTATTCAAATAGGTGAGGATTCATTAGTATAACTGTTGAAAGGATCAAAAACCTGAAGGGGACCTGGAAATGAGGAAACAAATCAGGGACGCATCAAAGAGAGACAGGGTTCTAACCATGGGGGACTTCAATTATCCTCATATCGACTGGGTCAATTCATAGAGGAATTTAAACCTGGGTGCCATCCTATCTTCAGATATATAAATATTACATTTAACTTTTATAAGTTACTTATTAAATATAAGTAAATATTTATAAATATTACTTTTAACAGAAGAATATAACTTTGTTTGGGATTGTATAAGTAACAGAATCACTTGGCACCTTTAAAGATTAACACATTTATTGAAGCATAAACCTTCATAGTTTACAGTTTATTTGGAATTACAGAATCCTAAACTGTGTTCATTAATGTTTACTCTGGAGTCTTAAAGAGATACGTGCATTTCCCAGCTTGTTATCAAGAAGGGAGGCTCCCCCTCTTCCTGATAAAAAGCTGAAAAGTTTACAAACCATTGGGCTGTTTTTATTTATTCTGTATATTGGGTCATTGCAATTACAATGCTGTTTCTCTTCTAATCATAGTTAACAAATCAGGAGCAACCCTTAAGAATGTATACCTTCTCCCCAAAGCTGGTCCACACCCTAGAGAAAATTCCCTCTCAAATGCTGTTAACAATATTGTGATTAAGGCTAACCAGGATTTCCCCTCCCCCCTTAAATTAAACCATCATCTAAAGCAGAGGTGCCCAAACCCCAGCCCGGGAGCCACTTGTGGCCCTCGATAACTCCCAATCCGGCCCATGGGGAGCCTTCAGTCTCCATCTCTGGCCCTCCGGAGACTTGCTGGAGCCTTTGCTGGCCCGATTTGAGGGCGACTGCTCAACCTCTTGCGTGAGCTGTGGGATGAGGGTTCCTTCCACTGCTTGCTGTTTCACGTCTGTGATGCAGCAGCGGCAGTGAAGGAAAGGCCGGCCTTGCTCTGTGCAAGGCCTTTTATAGACCTTGAGCTATTGCAAAACCTTTATTCATTCATACAATTCCATCTCTAATACATTCATTTATGTAAATTTATTCAAATTTGAAATGAAAATTAATTCTTTATTTCCCTGGCCCCTGATACAGTGTCAGAGAGATGATGTGGTCCTCCTGCCAAAAAGTTTGGACACTCCTGATCTAAAAGCTTAAGGTTTAATTGGGTTTCAACCAATTTTATATTAATCTCATGCTAAATGTTCTGCTGTATCCTCATGTAATGTGTCACATAACACAGCTTCAAAGAAATTTAAAACAAAACCTAGATCAGGTAGAGACAACTGTTGGTTAGAAAGACAGAAACATCTATTCCGTAACAAAGATTTATATTTATATTCTAGTTGGGTGTGTTCTGTTGTCCTGTGATTTAAAGTTTGTGTCCATTTCAGTCCTCCAATAGTGATTATTTAAGTAGACATCTGTGCTAATTTTAATGCTAGACAAGTTTACAGTGCAATCCTATACATGTCTTTTCAGAATTGAACACTGAATTTAATGGGACTTACCCAAATAAGTGTGGATAGGGCTGTGGCTTAAGTGACACCCTCTAGGTTAGATAGTAACATGATTAGGAAAGTACTAACAGGATATTGTTCAGCATCCTTACAAGACCAATTCTTATTGCTGTTTATCCTCATTCATTTCAGGTGGAACAACACCTGCTCAGTGGGAAGACATTACAGGAACTACACCATTAACATTTGTCAAGGAATGTGTTTCCTTCACCACGAACGTATCTGCCAGGTACCACAGCACAGAACAATGCACAAACTTAAAACTGTACCTAAGTGCCTCAGCAATGTGTCTTCAACCTGGCTTCTTCCTGATTGTACACCCATATATACTTATACACAAGCCTATTTGTATCATTTGCACATTTGTATCCCTGCTAAGTTTGCAATGTGCTAATTTAAGCAATGTAATACTTATGATGAGTTGATTCCTTGATTCTGATCAATAGTCCAGGATACTCCCTGCCCTGGTAGAACAGTACAAAACCTAATATAGGGAATGCTACTATTGATTCTGAAATTCTGCCTAGGATCACATAATTGGAGCTATCACCAACACTGCAGGTAATATGACGACTGCATTTTTGAAGCCGTTTTCCAGTGAATCTGATTGGTGAGATTTAGGAGACAAAAGGAAGACTTCATACAACACATAAATAATTGATGGAATTTGCTGTTACAAGATGAGGTGATGGCCATTGATTTGGATGGCTATAAAAGATTAGACAGGTTCATGGAGGATGGCTATAAGCTACCTCCAGCTTCAGAGGCATGTATATATCTGAATACCAATTGCAGGGGAGCAGTAGTTGCATATGTCTTCATCATCACCTGATTGAGGGTTTCTCAGAGGTGTCTGGTTGACTACTGGCATATACTATATACATACAATGTAGCATGTATTGGATTGTAGCCTTAGTTAAAGGCTATACCTAGAGGCATGTCCTAAATGAAATGGAATAGCACTAATTTAAAGGAATATTTGAACTGGCTACTACAAGCTCAGAAGGACTGATTTCCTAGTGACATAAGCCTGGTTTTTTTGCCCACTCAGTGAATCATTTTTGAAGTGCCTTTCTCTGCCCAGAAAAAGATGGAAGACCAATGAAAAATGTCCATACCACATTACTGCTACTATGCATTAGCAGTCATTAATGCTGGCTGGTTATTACTTTGTTAAAATAAGAATACAAGAGTCCAGTTGATATTTCTTAGCAATCACTACGTGCTGGTGAACGGGCAACATCCTGCTTATCCATGAGCAATCTGTTGATGGAAGGGATTGGGGTGTCAGGTAACTCCTTCTTCTCTCCCTTGAGTGGTCATTAAAAAGGTAAAAGGAGCATTTTGCTAACAGCTTCTTAGTATGAACAGACAGGCAGATTTGACATGAGTGAGAGAGACAAGTTGACAGATTAAAATGGAGAAGCTGGATGACAGCATGTCAGAAGCACTTTGGGGTGCAAAGCAGCTCTCTCTGGAAAACCGATGTAGCTTACTGTTCTACTGTACTGCTATCTCTCTCCATTCAGTGCTCAACCTGTTTATTTGTAAATAAAGCAAATAGAATAAAGAAACTTATAAGTCTCCAGTGCTTCCCGCTCCCCCCACTTGAAAAAGAAACTGGAACAGTCAGCACTGAGCCTGTGGTGGGTATCTCCATTACTCAGGAATGCAGGGCACAATCTCGTAGTGTTACTACTTCTGTTTTAGAATTCTAATAAGGCAATTTAAATATAGAGTTGATGCCCAGAACTGAATAGTGGTAGTATCCAAATATGGATTGTTTGAGGAGTCTATCTGGGTTCTATATCTGGTGACTCTAGGCCATAGTACATGATGATGACACCCAGATCAGGAGACCAAGACCTTCCTTCAGCCTTCAAGCAACAAATGGAACACTTCTTCACTTTGATTGATGGGAATATTAAGGAGGGCACCATCCAGAGTTGGATGTCTGTAACACAGATCTGTCCTGGATGCTAGATTGCATATCTGGGGCATGTGCAGAGTAGGAATCTGCAGAGTAGGAATAAATCTAGGCCTATTTCAGATCAGAACAGGGACACACCAAGATCCAGGTACTTGATCCGGACCAAATCTAGATTAATGTTTCGTTTAAGTTATTTGAAATCAATATTAGTAATATGGTCCAAGTTTCACAGATTCCAAATAGTATAACAGAATTCCTTTTCTTCTTGTTGGTTGATTTAACTCTTTGACAATTCTTTATGTTCATTTGTAGGTTTTGGTTAATAGACTGTCGACAGATACAGGAATCTGTTACGTTTGCTTCTCAAGTGTACAGAGAGATTATCTGTGTGCCCTATATGGCCAAATTTGTAGTATTTGCCAAATCTCAAGATCCCATTGAAGCAAGTTTAAGATGCTTCTGTATGACAGATGATAAAGTGGATAAAACTCTAGAACAACAAGAAAACTTTGCTGAAGTCGCTCGAAGTAGAGATGTAGAGGTATGATATAAAACATTTCTCCATTCAAAAATGCTGTAAATGTATCTATAAAACCACTGTTCCCCCTACAAAGTTTGTGCCCAGCTCAATAGGAGTCCCCCTGTATCCGTGGGCTCCCCACATAACTGTGGATTGGGTATCCGTGGTTCTGCTGGGCCCCCCTGTGCCCATTAATATCTTTTAGAAGCTTACCAGTGGTGTTTCTTCCTTATATAGGATGGTATAAGTACGCAAGATTATAATGCATGCAGGGAGGCTGAAGGCAGCCTGAATGCTTGAAGAGACTAGATTTAACATTAACAGGAAGCATCAATAACCATCTGAAGAGACTAGATTTAACATTGCATGTTTATCGCGTCCTGTAGCAGGAAGAAACATGTCCCAGGGGTAAGCATCTAAAAGATGTTAATACTGTGGGGAGCAGCAAAGATAGGGTTCCCTCATAGCGATGGTTTCCATATCCGCATGGGCTCCCCTGCTGATATAGCTTCCCTGTATCAGCATCTGATAGTCACTTGGTAGTCTCAGTGATAGTCTAATAGTCACTGATAGAGGGGGAGGGGGTGTCTGTAGTCACTTGGCAATCCACTCCTGATTCTAGTGTCTTTTTATATGAGAATGAATTGCATTTTGAATGTGAATATCAAATCTCAGGAAAAATATTGTTCAAGCCCAGAAAAGAAATGTGTGCTAAAGCTAGACTGAAATTCATGCATACCTACAATCTTCAGAATTTCACAGATTCAGAAAAGTTATATTTCTGTACTAGAGGTACAGTTTTAACAAATCAAAGTCAGCTACTGGCTAGCTTGTTTCAGATAACAAGATACTAGTACTAGTGCAATTCTGTGGTCATTGCATTCTTGGAACCAAATAAGGCTAATAATGAGTTCTACCTTAGAAAAAAGACCGTATTATAACAACATTCATAATAATTACTTATTGTTTTATTCTTTAACAACATTATGTAGGTACTAGAAGGAAAACCCATCTATGTAGACTGCTGCGGGAATCTAGTACCACTGACAAAGAGTGGTCAACATCACATATTCAGTTTTTATGCCTTCAAAGAAAATAGACTGCCATTGTTCGTCAAGGTAATGGATACAAGTTCATATTTGCCCTTTGTTTAATTATGTGGTGACTCTTCAGAACATTCATAGGAGGCATAAATGTTCTATTCATTTGCAACCAGAAACCAGGAGCAACAAAGTTAAAGGAGTGAGATGTGTTCTTACCTGGAATTTGAGTGTTAGAATAACACCTGATAAGCATTTGGCATATTTTGAAGAAACCCATAGAAAAGGATATGTTCAATTAGCGAATATCACTAATTATTTCCAGGCTTGTAAAATTCAGTTATTTACTGTATAAGGCAGTGGTTCCCAAACCGTGTGCCACGGCACCTCAGGGTGCCACAGCAAACTCACGAGGTGCCACAGAATGTCTTTCCTTCCTAGCTCTCCTGAATGGTTCCTAGCCACCATCTTGGATTGTTTGAGAATTGTGTGAGATCTTACGCAATCCAAGATGGTGGCACTCATCTTTCTGACTCTCCTGGATGCCACCATCTTGGATCTTGGCAAGCCAGGAAGAGGCACCTGCAAAAAAAGGACACCATGACCATGGTAAGTTTGGAACCACTGCTATAAGGAGTTAAAAAAGTTATGGAAGGAAATATAATAATATTTTGACATCTTAATGACTTATATTCTCTGATCCCAATAATGTCAAACTGCTTTAAGAAATAATTGACTTCCTAAGGATACAAATTCTATGTTAGGATATTGACATAAACTTTGGTTTTGGTTTTATCCTGGTTAAGGATAAAACAAGGAGGAACTTTAAAAATAGGATTAAAGATCTTTCTCTCAACTTTATTAGATCTAAAGGATCTCACAGTAATATGAGATGAAAATAGGAATAGATTATGTAGAATTCCCTAACAGGACAGAATCAATGCTATGGCAAAATGTAGAAAAAACCTAATAATACAAAAAGGCAAATAAAATGCTTTGACAAAATATGATCTCTATTACAAATTTAATGCAAATGTTTTTTTCAGTATCATATGTATTTATTTATTCAAGAGATTTATATCCCGTCTATTGGATTAGAAACCTCACAGAGTGGTTATAACAAGATTTCAAATACAATAAAACCAGCAAAAGTAAACACAGTGCTATATCACAGTATCCTGTGTTTGGATTTGGAAATTACTTGTTGACTAAATTAAAAAATGAAACAAAGTAAAAATGAGACAAAGTAATGAGAGAGAAAGCGGGGGGGGGGGGTAGTTAAACCTTTAGTTGTGTTAATGCCCCAAAATATAAATTTATAATATATGTACTGAAACAGAATTGGATGAAGTACTTGGATTGATTTGAGGGGAAAAAATTATTTTAAAAAAGAACAAACTCAGGAAATGTAACACTATTTATATAACTTATTCTAAAAAAAAAAAAAAAAACAGAAAAAAATTGTTAATAAACAAACTGCAAATATTTGGCTGTTATCCAGCATAGCATGCTGAAATATAACTGAACCCATTTCATCAACCATGGGTACAATATTTGTAGGTTGTCAGAATCTGTAGCTGCTGTGCTAAGTATTCTCTAATGATTTAAGAAACTCATTTCAAAGGTGCTGCTCTACATTACTTCCTGTAGCTTAGGCACCCATTCATTTAAGCATGGAGCAAGCTTCTCCATTCTCTGTAAAAGGCACTGATGAACTTGGAGAAGTTCACATTACAAGGAGTAACAGTTCCACTCTATTCTGCACTAATCAGACCTCATTTGCAATACTGTCCATTGTCAATATTATTTTATTTTGTTCATATAGTACTTTTAGTGCATCAGTAATGCATTTTTTATTTATATTGGCATTGCTTTTTTAGTTTGGTTGGAGCAATTTGTTATTTTTGCTTGTTATTTTTTGTTTTGAGTTTATTTTTATCATACAGGCATACCCTAGTATCTGCAGGTTTGGTATCTGCAGCTACAGTTAACCTTGGTTCCGTGAATATTGGCGAAGCCCTTTAAAAAGAGAGTGGAAGTAACAGAGAACATTTAAAATAGATATTTAAACCTTAGTGCAGTAAAATTGTTGCATTTTCAGGGTTGCAGGCAGCCTTCCGAGCTGCCTGCATCCGCTTCTTGGTCCCTCCAAGGCTCCTCCTTTCCACTTAATGTTGCCCTAGAATGCATCGCAATGCCTTCGCTTCCTGGTCACAATACATTTGGGGACTACTTTGGGCCAAAGGAGGAAACTCCAAGCCACCAGGAAGAGACTGCAGGCAGCTTGGAAAGCTATTTTTAACATTCTCTGTAACTTCAGCTCTCTTTTTAAAAGCCATCCCTAGTATTCACAACTCCTCAGTATCCGCTGGGGGTCTGGAATGGAACCCCTGCAGATAGTGGGGCACACCTGTTTTCTACTACATATTGTGTTTTCAGTCACCTTGAGTACCTCCTTAGTGAGAGGGGAATGGGGAGAGACAAATATTTTCAACAAATATATATTTTAGATGTGTGTTCATCAGCATATTTAGTACACTTTGTGTTTCTAGTTATATAGGTAGGTTGTTGTCACCTTCAATGAGGTTTAGAGACAGAATATATGCAAAGTTTTAAAAATAAATGTCTTAATATCACTTGAGTTTAAGATCTTGCATATTTTTGCTCTAGATTCGGGACACAACTCAAGTAGCTTGTGGACGCCTGTCATTTATGAAGGAACCAAAATTTTCAAGAGGTTTGGTACATCAAGCCATCTGCAATTTAAATATCACATTACCGATTTGCACAAAGGTACTTCATAATGAACTAAGAACTTTGCTCACTGATACCCTGAGATCCAGGTCTTTACTGCATTATATTCCGCAGTTACTTAGAGTCCATCTTCAGAGTTATGTGATTGTGGCTTTTTAACTTTTAAAATTACATATAAGAGGTATGTAAATTTAAATTTAAATCAGAAAGTAAATGTTTTCTCTAGATCAGTGACTCGTGACCTGACTGACTACTGAGAAGAGTTGAAAACAGTATACATCATGGTCCTGTATGCAATCCATGGCTTGGTAGAATTAATTTTCCAAATTGTGCATCAAAATACTGAGGGATTTAAAAAAAACAAAACCCTTATAATCCCAAGGGATACATAGGAAGAGCTGGCTCATGTGCTACTTCAGCCATCTCCCTTGTGTGTTGATGTGAGTAGGTCAGTCAACAAGCACTGTTAGCTAATTAATTAATTAGTTAGTTAGTTAGTTAGTTAGTTAGTTAGTTAGTTAGTTAATTAATTAATTAATTAATTAATTAATTAATTAATTAATTAATATGGGATAGTTCTCAGATATAGGGTGACATATTGAAATACTGCATCCAATTTTGGACACAATGTTTTAAGAGTGATATTGATAAGTTGGAATGGGTCCAGAGGTGAACAAAGATGGTGAAAGGACTGGAAACCAAGTCCTATGAAAAATAGTTTAAAGAGCTTGGGATATTTAGCCAGAAAGAGAGAAGAGTAAGAGGATACATGATAGCTGGCTTCAGGTATCTGAAGAGCCATCACACAGGAGAATGTAAGAACTCCCTCTCTGTGGCTCCTTAGGGCAGGACTACAACAAATGGGTTGAAACTACAGCCAAGTAGAGTTAGGCTAGATATAAGGCTGTCCATCACTGGAACGCTATGACTTGTGCAGTAGTTTTTGGAGATTTTCAGGAGTTTGACAGCAACCTGTCAGGGCTGCTGAGGAATTTTCTCACATAACAGATTGGTCTAGTAGATAACCAGGTCCCTTCCAACTCTAACATTGGATAACATTCCAACTCTAACATTCAATTATCCTATTATCATCTGCAGGCTCCTACTTCTGGAAGGTGTTGACATCATATTTTCAGGAGTTCCCCCTTCGTACTGCAGTCTCCTGCACCACATAATGGTGGTGCAGGTGGGCATCGCTTAACAACGGACCACATATACGACGGTGGTCCAAGCTCGTAAAAGAGGCTCTTAATGAGGCAGTCAGGACTCCCATAGCCTGCAGCAGAGTGTCTGTTTACACAACAAAGATACTCTTGATGCAAAGAAGAGGCAATCTATCTTCAGTAGCCTGTGCAGCCAGCTAGTTTCTGGCAAGGAGTGTCTGTTTACACAATAAAGGCACTAGATTGGGCTGAATGTTCTCTTAACAATCTAATTGCATAACAACAGGGGTTAGAGAACATATCCCCATCGTTAAATGACCCACACCTGTATTCTCAAGTATCCCCTGGCCTCCAAGACTGGGTATTGGAGTGGATGTCAGGGAACTGCCCTGTGAAAAGAGGGCAAGGAAGATAGCTTGTGAAAGTGTCATTGCATTTGTTCTACTTAGAGTATAGAAAGCTTTAAGTGCAGTGCTAGGGCTTGACCTGATATTTGAGGGGGGAAAGGCTTTGGGTTTGTTCTTAGACAGTTTAAATAATCAAACATAAGTCTTAACATTTACAAACAGTTTCAAAATTTTTAATTTATCCAAATCCCAGTTTTTCTTAATTGAACCCTCTCTTCTGTTTCCCTTTTTTCTCAAAAGAAAGTGAAAAAAATGTTTTGTACTCTTTCTTGTTGAATGTTGTCCAAAGTCGTTCTTTTCCCTTAACAATGTCCTCTTTCCTTGCTCTGTTTTTTTCTCTTTTCTTGCATGGCATATGTGGCTGAAAGGAATCAGACTCAGATCAAGAACAGGAAGAAGAGGTAACTATGATACAAGTGTAGCCAGGATCCGATGAACCTCAGCTGTATGTGGGGAGGTAGCTGATTCCCCTTCTCAGATGCATACAGTGTCAGAGTTACTCAATTACCAGTGGCTTTTCAGAGCTGGAAGGGGCTGCAGCAGGAAAAGCCTTGAGACCCAAGCTTATATCTTTACATTCTATCACAAAACGTGATAGTGGCAGGTCTTCCCTTTTACCCTTCTAACTTATCTTCCATAGCACAGTTTGCCCATAAGAAGGTTGAGCTATCATATGTTTTCTACTTCCTTCTTGTTTTCCACCCTAATCATGCAGGCCATAAGTAAGCTTGCTTTCAAGACAGTGGTGCAGCATAAGATGCTGGGACTCTTTTTGGTGGAGCGGCTCCAGTCAAGGAATCAGCTCTCACTCCCAATGTGATCCCATTAGTTGTGATGTGGCATCAATAAACATTTCCTTGAATCCAAACCTAGGCAATCCAAAGATGTTTGACCAAATTCAAAGACCAGGTCAAAAGGCTGCTAATAATGTCCAATATAAAAATGCTACTGATACAGAAACTGGTATCAGACTTTCAGCACTGACATACAATATGTTATTTCATGCTAGTTTGTGACCCACCTGGGGCCCATGTATCACAGAGAAGCTGGTAATAATATAACTTAGTATTTTTCAATTCTTGTTATTTTTCCAAACTGCGTATTAGCAGTTAAATATTTCCACAAAGATGTACATCATAAACCAGAGTTCTGATCATAATTGGATATCAACTATTCTAAAATTACAAATGTAATCAATGTCATCTCTGAGCTACCTCTATGTTCTCACTTTTGCCACTAACTTCTTAAGACACTTTCTAGCACTTTCTTTCATCAGTGCAGGATAAGAATAATCTGTTTGCCAATTTCACCTTTTTTTACCCTGTCAAGGTCTGTGGATGTTGTATGCAAATATCGACTTTCAGTATCAATGCAGTAAATTAAAATTAGTTTGAGTTGCACATTTTTATATAAGAAGTATATGTAAACTCGCTAGTGACTTAAAGGCATAACTCATCATATTAGAACTGAGATCATCTTGACAACCAGTTAAACTTCAGTCTTAAATAAATTCAGTGGGATTTATTTCCCTTGCATGTTTAGGGTTGGGCTGCAAATGACTCATTTATGATACAGGTGAATTGGAACCATTTTATTTTAATATTGTTCTAGGTAATTTGTTCCTTTAGTAGTTGTGTGACACAAAGGTGCTGTAACCATTTCACTCTGTCTGTGTTCTCTTTCAGATTGATACGACATCAGAAAAACGTAAGATTTTAAACAAGAAAATAATGATGTATACAAAAGTGAATAATAAAGATAAGCATGAGAAAGATTGCAAATTCTAACTGCTATTGATATTAATTTTGTAAAGTAGAGCAATATAGTAATATGCATGTTGCTTTTAGATTAAATGTGTCATCTAATTTGTTACTAGTTAAAACTAAAGTACTAAGACAATTCATCTAAGTATTCACTTTCCTGATAACATCCCTCAGTGACCCTGCCATTGCTGTTAGGCTTGTATAAATCCCCATTTTTAATTTTTTTTGTTTACAATTTGTATGTTTGTTGACAAAGTCATTGCTTTTTACAAATTAATTACAGTATCACTTTTAAAAATGAAAGTGCAACAAGCTACCTAAGCGACTTCATTAAAATGCTTACATGACCCATGTACATGTATACATGAAAGTGATACTGTTCTAAGTAATCCAGCCCTGAGTACTGTGGTGAATTATTTCTGGAAGGCATTATTTATGTCTTAGAACTTGTTGCTAGCTAAAAATTAGTGGTTAAATTAAAAACAAGAAATAAACTTACTCTTATTGTATAATGAATTATACCTACTTATTTCCCAATTTGTGACGTCACTTTGACTCTCACTATTTTCAGAACTGATTGTTTCTCATTCTCCAGCCCATGTGCCCAGGCTGCCCTCAGCAGAAGCAGGAGGAAAGTCCTTTGGTAGTCTATCATGAATGAACTCCATCACATCCCAGGCATTGTTTTAAACTGAACAACCTGCAAAGTCATAATATGCCCAGTATGCCAGAAGCACATTAAGATGGCTTGATGGTTGAAAGTGGCATAAAGTGTGCCAGGCTCTTAACTGGGGAAAGACAGTATATAAATCTTAAATAAATGTGGCTTTGTTGAGGTTGAGCTACAGTCTAACACAGTGGTTCCCAAACTTTTTAAACTGGCAGCTCCCTTGACCTACTACTGGCCATTGGCTGCGACTCCCCATTAGGTCTACAGTCATATGCATTGTATAGGGCAGAAGGTTTTTCATGAGGATTCCGCAGCTTCCCTGGCTGGTTTCTGCAGCTCCCCAGGGAGCCACGGCTCACAGTTTGGGAACCACTGGTCTGACCATTCCACACTCTGCTCTCACATATAGTATGCCACAGTATTGTGGCCTACATCTCATCAGGTGCCTCCTGCCTAGTTGAAGCCCTTCTCCTCTCAGCCACGAAGCCCATCACCCAGCTCATGCCATGGCATTATTCTCAAACCCGAATCTATTTCATGCATTTGTGATAATGAGATAAGAACTGCGAAACACTTTGTACACAGAAAAAGTGAACTGCAAGTAGCAACAACAAAAAAATTTACTTCCCTGAAATGAGCATTAACACAGTTTTAACTCCCCCCTTCGGTCTTCCACTACCCCGAAAAATTTCCAAATCAGGTACTTTATATATTGGCTTTAGAAAATAAATATTTCACCACAGTATGTTGCATATATGATTTTATGTCTTTTTCATTTAGAACCATCAAGGGTTTTTTTTGTTTTTGTTTTTTTAATGTAAGAATACTTACCCTGCAATGTATGCAACAGCTTTGCTTTGCATGGAAATAACTTGGCTTACATATACATAAATGTATATATTTGTTTGTTTGTGTGTGTGTGTATGTGCCCAGTGTGAATCTTTGGTTACGTTGTATTTTTTTTCTAACCTTTGACTTCACTGTTGAGGTAGTCACTATTTAAATTTTCCTTCCCTATTGTTCTTCCTCTTTAAAAAAAAATTTATTTCCTTTGATTTATTTATTATTTGTTTGAACAAAGAGGATGCTCCAATGGAAGGACCATACCTCGTGAAAAAAGTCTGTGTCTGTGTTATCATTTGGATGTAAGATTCCCCCTTAGATGAAATGCCGGTTTGCAGCTGCCTCAGATATTAATGTATTTCATTTACTGTAGAGCATTGCAGAATGTAAATACAGAATTTTCACCGTTGGTTGTTAAACAAAAATGTATCTTCGTACCTAATTTTGGTTCTGACAGTTTGCTACTACTGGCTTTCTCTTTGAGGAGATAAACTTTCAACCAATTACAATGTTCTTTTCCCCTTTTGTTCTTCTGTGTTTTTATTTCAACATAGATCTGTAACATCTGAACAATCTTGAGATGCCTACCTGTGTAAATTTCACTGGTTTACTTTTTCCCCCCACCCTTGTTTTTATAGTGTCTTGATTTGTAAAAGCTTTTGTGTTGTATGTGTGGGTGTGCTGTAAGCAAGTTATTTCCTGCCCACTTTCCTTTTCAGTTTTTTCCCGTTAGCTTTGCTTTTTTCACCCTCAGATTTGTGGATCCGCCATACCCAGACCATTTTGTTGACCCTCCTAGTGCTACAAAGATAGTCATTTAAGTC
Organism: Tiliqua scincoides; assembly: GCF_035046505.1. Classification (NCBI taxonomy): domain Eukaryota; kingdom Metazoa; phylum Chordata; class Lepidosauria; order Squamata; family Scincidae; genus Tiliqua; species Tiliqua scincoides. Next base: position 26,526,970 of record NC_089826.1, read on the forward strand.
CTGATTACGTTTTTCAATCTATATTTTTGATTTCCATTTATTTTCAATGTTTTCCCCCATTTGCATCAAAGATGATGATGAAACAGATTCAACAGATACGTCCAGCCTGAGAAGTCATCTTGTCAATGAAGTCTCTGCCACTTCCAGCCCAGATTTGCTCTCACGAGTCTTGGATATGAAAAAAGACCTCATCAAAATGACTGCCATCCTATCAGCAGACTCTTCTGAGAAGACAGCTTCCATTGATTTGAAAGAATTTATAAAAGCTGATGAAGAGCCAGGAGAACCGTTAGAAATTGTTGCAAGAGTTAAAAAGGATTTGGAAAAAGTGAATGAAATTCTTAAAAATGGAAGCTGCCCCAAAGAAGAGCCAGTGCTTGATAAATCCAGCTCTGGGAGCGAAGAATGGGTAATAGTAACCAAGGAAGAAATTGAAGAGGCTAAGCAGAATGTACCTGCGGAAACCACCGAGCCAGAGTGCATAGAAACTAGACTAGGCAAAGGAGAAACCGAGAAAGAAAGAAAAGACATGACTGGAATGGTAGATTACCTCAGTGAGGATCTAAACATTTATGTGTCACTTAATGAAATGCACCCACAGACATTTCAAGAAGATGTAGTAGGAGAGAGGTTTGAAGCAGTTGTTTTAAGCAGGGGTTCGGAAAAAGGTGGGCAAGCCCCCACATCTGTTGAAAGCAAAGAGGTGCAAAACAAATGCAAACCTACCTTGAAAATTATTAAACCAATTAGGAATAAATTAAAAGGAAAACAAGTGCCAAAAGATGAAGCAACCCAGGGAAAGGAAGAACACTCAGTGCTAACAAAGTTCAGCTCAGATGAGTCTGTAGAAAAAGTGCAGGGATTAGCTCCTGCAGAACCTTCCAGTGTGACCGCTGTATCTCCTGTTATAGAAGAGACTCCCATTGGCTCGATTAAAGATAAAGTTAAAGCTCTTCAGAAGCGAGTGGAAGATGAGCAGAAAGGACGCTCAAAACTGCCTCTCCGAGTCCCAGGAAAAGAAGGGGCAACGGAAAAGACTGTAACAAAGCCATCACAAACTAAAAAAATTGTTTACAAAGCAAGAACCCCAGCTTCTCCCTCTGCCTCAAAAACGCCAACTTCTCCCTCAACCTCAAAGATACCAGCTTCTACCGCCACGTCAAAGACAGCAGCTTCTGCCTCAAAATTGCCTGCTTCTTCTTCTGCCTCCAAGTCGTCACCTTCTCCCTCTGCCTCAAAGCTCTCCACTCCCTCCACTAAGAAGGCAGCGGTTTCGCCCACATCTAAGAAGCCAGCAGTTTCACCCACAGCCAAGAAGCCACCTGTTTCACCATCTTCCAAAACAGAAAGACTTGAAGAAACAATGTCTGTTCGTGAACTGATGAAAGCTTTCCAGCCAGCCAAGAAGCCACCTGTTTCACCATCTTCCAAAACAGAAAGACTTGAAGAAACAATGTCTGTTCGGGAACTGATGAAAGCTTTCCAGTCAGGTCAAGACCCCTCAAAGCATAAAGCTGGCCTGTTTGAGCACAAGTCCATAAAGCAGAAGCAGCAGCCCTCTGACAAAGAGCCACTTAGGAAAGGAACTGTTCAAGCAGAGAGTGAAAAGAAGCAGGCGCAGCCACATAGAGAGGTGCATAAAAAAGAGAGCCCCAAAAGCAAAAAAGGCCAAGAGCCTCAGGCAGAGGTAGGTTTGCAATCCAAAAAATCTGATACAAATCTGAAGAAAGGTTTATCCGCACTGCAGGCAAAACAGCAGAGGGGCAAAACCACTGAAAAAATTTCTCCAGTTGCTGATGAGGAACATGCCAAGGATGTGGTCCTCACATTTGATGACCAAGGGGATGCTGACCTCCAGATCAGCCCTGACAGAAAGACCTCAACAGATTTTTCTGATGTTATAAAAGAAGAGCTGGAGGACAATGATAAATACCAACAGCTCCGGCACATTTCAATTACCGAGGAAGGTGAGCTTCACTTAGATCAAGTACTGACCAGTCCATTCAATGTTACATTTCCATCAGAATATGTGAAAGATGGGTTTTTGCCCACTCTCTCGTTGCAAAGTGGTGCTTTGGATGGCAGCTCAGAGAGCCTTAAACATGAAGGCATAGCAGATTCTCCAGTTGGTAGCCTGCTTGATGGAACCCCTCAGATCAGCTCTGAGGAAAGTTATAAGCATGAGGGCTTGGCAGAAACTCCAGAAACAAGCCCAGAGAGCCTCTCTTTCTCGCCAAAGAAAACAGAAACTGCTGATCAGCGGGGAGAAACAGAAGCAGCCACTGGAGTGCAGAGAATGGCAGAGACACATTCGCCAAAGGGACTTTCGCCAACAAAAACGGAAAGGACTGTTCCTGAAAAAGACCAAGCAGCTATCACAGAGATATCAGAGTCCCATCATTTGTCCAAAGAACTACAAGATACAACCTCCAAAGAAGAGAGAGGCAAATGCACAGATTGTAGCTCAACTTCAATTAGTAAAGATGCTGCCAGAGATGAATTACCTATGGTCACTGAGCAAGGACATTTAACCAGTTTGACTGAAATGCATGACATGTTAGAGAAAGAGGAGGATTCATTATTTGAGCACCATGCCATTAGTAGAGGATTGGAGCTGTCACTTCCTAGTCATGACAGTGAGGGTCTTAGCCCAACTGCAGATGAATCCATAGCTATAAGCCATAAAGATTCACTGGAAGCAAGCCCAGTGCTGGAAGATAATTCCTCACGTAAAACTCCTGATTCCCTTGAACCTAGCCCTACCAAAGAATCCCCCTGTCGCGATTCTCTGGAAAGCAGTCCAGTAGAACAGAAAACAAAAACTGGCTTTCTTCCAGGACCTGGTTCCATTCAGGCTGCTCCTGCCAAATCTGAAAATTTCCCAGAGTTGACACCCGTTCGATCTAGACTTTTACGTGACCCTGATGGGAGCGCTGAAGATGACAGTTTAGAGCAAACGTCACTGATGGAAAGCTCAGGGAAAAGCCCTCTTTCACCCGAGACGCCTAGTTCTGAGGAAATTAGCTATGAAATTACACCCAAAACAGCAGACTCACAGGCACTCTCAAATATACCCAAGTCAGCTGTGATCCCTGAAGTCAGTGAAGAGCCAGAAGATGATTCAGAAGGCGAGCCCAAAAAACGGTTCACACCAGAAGAAGAGATGTTCAAAATGGTAACCAAAATTAAAATGTTTGATGAGTTGGAGCAGGAAGCAAAACAGAAGAAGGACTTTAAAAAGGATTCCAAACCAGAGGATTTGGAAGCTTCCTTTTTGGAAGCTGATTTGGAAGTTGAAGTTGCAACCCCAACAATTGCAGAAGAAAAAGAAATACCTACTGTAGTGACTTCCACAACTGAATCTAGAAAAATCTCATCTTCATCAGAGAGTGAGCCAGAATTAACAAAGCTGAAAAAAGAAGCTGACTCTGGGCTGTTAATGGAGCCTGTCATTAGAGTGCAGCCTCCTTCACCTCATCTTTGCAACATGGATTCCAGTTCCAGTCCTGAAGAAACAGAATTCCAGCCTATTGAGCCCAAACAGCATGCTTGCAGTACTGAAGAAGATAATACAGAGTCAGACAAACCAACAGAAGAGACTAAAATGTCTGGTGATACCTCTCTTGCCTCTGATGCTAGCATTATTGCACAGGCTAGTGAGTCCAAGTGCTACAGCACAGATGAAAGTGACACCGTTAGCCCTAATGGCCCTATAATGCAGCCAGACGAGTCTTTCTACCATTCCATTGGCGAAGATGCTCACAAAGTAGCTGAGGTGTATGAAGCCTCCGTAGCATCACACCACCACGATGAATCGGAACAAAATTCTGAAGCTGAGAGGGCACCACACAAATACCTTGCTGCTTCAGAAAGTAGAGAGGGCTCCGGTGCACCTGGTTTCTCTCACTGCGGTAGATCCCCAAATGGTGAATTGGCTGCTTCTGTTTCCCCTGTACACTCCCCTTTAGGAAGTGATTTGGCCGGAACTGACAAAAGTTTTGATTTGGCACAAAAGGATGTTTGTAGTTCAGAGCACGCAACAAAATATTCATCTTTAACAACTCAAAAGGGTGAATGTGAAGGTTCTGAAGATGGTGATGGATACAGTGCTCTGCCCATAACAAGCCCATATGAAAATGTCCCTTCACAGCATTTTTTTACTAGCACTGAAATTAGTAAAGGAACAGGTTCGGGAACAATAAAAGATCAATTTTATGGGGGTGATAATTCTGCTGAAGTAGAAAATGCCTTGGCTCAAGAAATTAGGACAAGCTCTTTTTGTAGTCCTGCATACGTAGGTTCTGAGGCTCAGACCTCAGAAGATATGTATATGGAGCTAGAATCCATGCATGTGGATATCTTTCAGAAAAGATCATCTCCAGTGCCTTCAGCATCAGATCCCACATCATTAGGTGACCCTGCTCTCCAAGACATCAGGGATGAAGCTGAAAAAATAATCAGCCAAGTGGTCATAACCAGAACAGATGTCGATGGCGATAAGTGGAATCAAATCCGTGAAGATGATGATGCTTTTGAAGCTAGAGTGAAAGAGGAAGAGCAAAAGATATTTGGCTTAATGGTAGACAGGAGATCACAAGGTACTACACCTGATACGACACCAGCTAGAACTCCTACGGAAGAGGGAACACCTACCAGTGAACAAAACCCATTTCTTTTCCAGGAAGGAAAGTTGTTTGAAATGACCAGGAGTGGTGCCATTGACATGACCAAGAGGAATTATTCTGAAGAAAACTTACATTTTTTCCAAATGGGAGAGCAGACCCAGGAAGAAATGAGGGAGGTGGGAAGCCTGGAATCTCCCCAGCTTCCGCAATCCTCAGGTTCATTTGCATCTTCTGAATTGGATGCCACAGAAATGCCTATAACAGATTCCCTCCTGTCTGAGGATGAGACAGGTAGTTTATACACTGCAAAAGGAGATGTCAAATCTAGAATTCCTATTAAAATGGGTATTTCAGGTGCTTCAAAGTTGCCAAAGAAAGAAACTGCGGCTTCTGATGTTGACCCTTTTTTGAGAATTAATACTGATGACACATGTGACGGTTCTCAGGAGCCTTGCCCTCTCTCTCCTGAGCAGACTGTGATTGACGTACAGTTAGATTTTTCAACAGTCACTAGGTCTGTGTATTCTGAACAGGAAGAGGATTCCCCAGATTCCTCACCAGAAGAGCAGAAATCTGTGATTGAAATCCCTACTGCCGACATGGAGAACATGCTGCCTTGTGAAAGCAAATCCAAAATTCCTGTGAGGTCGACTCCTGCTACATCCCACTCTTTGCAACAATCAGAACTTGAAAGCCTTTCTTCAGATGACCTTTTAGACAGCCTAGAAGAGTCGCAAGATGATCCATCCAAACCAAAGTCTAAAATTCCTGTTAAAGCGGTTTTCCAAAGAGTTGAGCAAGAGTGTTTGTACACTGAGACATCTGTCTGGAAGCCAGAGTCCTCTAAAGCCCTCGACATAACATGCAAACCACCTGTGAAACAAGATATGAGAAGCAAATCTGAATCAGATGCAAGTGCCTCTCTGGACTCACAGTCTAAGCGTTCAGTCAAAGCTAGAAGTTATGCTGAGGCTGAAGCAGGGACCAGAGAAAGGGTGGGTGAGATGAAGCTTGAGCTAGAATCAGACGAACTGATGACTGCACGACCAAAGATATTTTCTTCACGATTGCCTGTTAAGAGCAGAAGCACCTCAGCTTCCCGCAGTGCTGTTAGTCCCTCAAAAGAAAGTAAGGAACATTTTTTTGACCTTTACAAAAACTCCATAGAATTCTTTGAAGAGATTAGCGATGAAGCTTCCAAATTAGTGGATAGACTTACCCAGTCAGAGAGAGAACAAGAATTAGTTTCAGATGATGAAAGTAGTAGCGCCCTAGAAGTTTCGGTTATTGAAAATGTGCCATCCATTGAGACCCAGCAGTCAGTTGCCGAGGACATCTTTGACACCAGGCCCATTTGGGATGAGTCTATTGAGACTCAGATTGAGCGTATTCGTGATGAAAATGTCCCTGACCATGTTGAAGGTATTTGCCAGCCACTGGGATTCCCTTTGCTAAGCATGTCATGAATCGCAATTCTTTGTCGATTCTTCTCTTTATTTCCCTTGCTTTTTGTGTGTCTTTTATTTTTCAAGCTCCCTGTGACCGTTAATGTGTTTTGTGCAAGCTCTGTTTTTGTGTGTGTTTATGTATTTTACTGTGTCCAAAACAATCTCAAGATTGCACACTGCACATGCTTATGGAAAGCATAAATATATAACAATTGATTTTTTTAAAATAAAAGCAAACAACATTTGTTAATGTTGTTTAACACTAACAAACAAAGCTTATTATTTCACTGGTACTGCAGCTGACCATGCATGTTTTAGTTTTTGTTTTTCCTTGGCTCTAGTTGAATCTATCATAAAATACTTTTGGTACAGAGAAGCCAGGTAAGAGTACTGTAATTCTGGATGTGCAGATTAATTTATCTGTCCAGAAGCAAGTTAGAGTTAAAAAATAAACTCCTGTTGTTGCATCTTTGCTTGATACTATTAGCTTTTCACTCTGTTCAAGCATTAGTCTTACAGTTGCAATCCTACTAAAGTTATTGCCCAATGTTCATAGATCTATTTCTAGAAAACTAAAAATATTAAATTTAAAAATGTATAGCATGTGTGCGTGTGTGTAGACACACACACACAAATTAACTTCCTAAAGTAGTTCAGAAAACAGCAAAGAAAAATGAGGAAAGTTACACTTTTCCATCAGATTGTGGTATCATGTAATTCAAAATACACGCATGGAAAAACAAAAACTCAAGCTCTGCTGGTGTCAGATTGGCTGTTGGGGTTATTAGTTCTGGCTGCTTTGATGCAAATAGTCCTGAAAGAAGTATGCTCTTGTTCTTCCATGCTTGAAATTCAGGTATGAGAAGTTCTAGCAAGCATTGCATGAAAACTATAGCTAAGTAAGGTATACCACATTGAAAATCATTTTTAATTCCTTCTGAATGTTGTAATTGGCTTATTTTTAAGCCAGTGTTGATGCCTGGTACCAAACTGAGTATTAAAACTGAGCCTAGTACTTCAAACTCATATTTGATGGCTATTTGTCATTGACTGAAGAGGCATGGAAGAATGCATCTCTTGCCCTAGCAAAAATGTACCTCTTCTTCTGATTTACTTTTAGTGTATGGGTACTTTATAAGAGCTCCAAAATAAAATTTTGGGCAGTGTTTTCCAGAGTGATTAATGCCCCTCTTTAAGTGGTCACTTTGTGGCCGAGTGTGCAAATACTTCTATTCAATGTCCTTAGTCTTCCCTTAAAGCAGTCAATGTTCAAAAACACTGGCCTTATTTTATGGAGTCTTCTTCTTTGAGGCCCACCCATCTTGCAGGGTTTTTTTAAAATATATCTCTTCTATTGACCTCATTTTAGATCAACAGGATGATCAAGAAAGGACAGAGGAAAGATTAGCACACATCGCTGATCATCTGGGATTCAGCTGGACAGGTAAACTGCAATCCCGTTCTCAATTATTTCTCACTTTCTCAGTGAGCAACCCAGCTTTTTGTCCAGCACAGCTGATGCAAGTAGCTGTGCTGAAGAAAGAACCAGATTGATCTAGTTCTGATCGATTCCTTCCATGACAATGATCAAAACAGAATCATCCACTTCCTCTTCAAGAGCGACCCCTCAACCTACCTTAGCTTGAGCTCCACCACCTGCAAGTTCCTGCCCTGCCACTTCAATACAAAAATGGGTGCAACATGTTGGGAATTAAGTCCTTCTCCCAGCATGCTCCACCCAGGTTGCGTGTTTGAAAATGCAAGTGGGCAGGAAGCTGCAGATGAAAGCAGTGCAGTGTGGTGCTCCCCCTCCCTCCTCATTGCCCATCCTGGACTGGCAAGGAGACAGTGACAGGGTTGCATGCACACACTAATACATGTGCAAAGACAGCAAACAAATGAGGGGGAAGGAGGGGTGGATTCTACTTCAGGCACTTGCTTCCACTTGGGCTGGCCCTGGTGGGTGTAATCAATGCACTAGTCTCCAGTGCTTTCGTTATTTGTTGGGTAGGGAGGCAAGCAGGATGGAGCTTCAACCGCCCCTGATTTTAAGCTCAGGAATTAAAGTAAGAATTAAAGCATTCTGTATAGTTGTAGTCTATTGCCCCAGATATTCCAAGCATAATGTACAAATATGTTGACTATGTCACTACATATTCCATAAAAACAAAAGTGTGTTAGAAACAGGTCTCATTAAAGATCTTGAGGCTAGAGAGAATGCACAAAATACACTAAATGGCAAGGATAGCATAGTGGTGAAGACTGAACTGTGATCTAGGAAATCCCAGGTTCAGATCTAATCTTTGCTCATGAACTCACTCAGTGGTCATCTTCAGCCTCCCTTTGGCAACAGAGGATACAAATACTGAACCATTTTACAACCATGTAAGAACTACTGCAAATGATGTATGTGAAATGCTTTGAATGGTGTAAAATTACTATGTTTTACTAAGTATTATCAGAATAAGTTGAAATGCTTAAGACCAGGGGTGTCAAACATAAGGAGCCTGGGTGTGGCCTGCGTATGCTTTTTATCCGGCCCTCAGGCTCTCAGCTGCTGAGCATTGCTGAGGTGTTACTGCTGAAATGGCAGCCCGCACAAAAATTGGGCTCTCCCATATCTTGAAATATGATAAAGATTTGCATGTTTTCTCTTCTGTCATTTGCGGCTAACGAATTCCTAAGTGAGAAAAAGTGCTCTTTTTTGGTTATGACCCGTTTAATGACAATACTTCTTGCCTAACGACATCACTTCCGGCTCTCAGCAGGCATCATGAATGCCATTCGGCCCTCGGTATGAAACGAGTTTGACATCCCTGCTCAAGGCAGTGGAAAAGCTTTCACAATGAATGATTTACCTTTACAGAGCTAGCAAGGGAACTAGATTTTACAGAGGAACAAATTCATCAGATCAGAATTGAGAATCCGAATTCACTGCAGGACCAGAGTCACGCGTTGCTGAAATATTGGCTGGAAAGGGATGGAAAACATGCTACTGGTATGCTTCATTTTTACCAGATACCACTTTTTTTTTTTTCAGCCAACGTTGGCTACAAAATCTCTATATATTTCATATAGAATAAGCATGCATAGGAAAAGGAGTATGAGTAAAGAGCATAGCACATATGAAAAAGAGGCCAGGACTGTGGTTTGGACAAGGAAAAGGCAGCAAGAGACATGTGCTCATCAGCTACATTACTGTTTCACTCAGCTCCCCAGTGGCTGCTAGCATGATCTACGTTTGAACTTCCTTCTTGCTTCTGTGCATATCAACACAGTTTTGCATTATTTCCATCTGTACCTGCATACTAAGCACAGCCCACATGAAGGAGGTGGAGAAAAATCTGGTGTTGCTCGTGGTCTCTGTACAGTCCCACAATATGACATTCTGTGCCCGAGAAGAGGTTACTATAAGAACAGAGCTCGAAAACAGAAAAAGAGTTGTAGGAGTTGATCCTGCCTCTTACTTCAAGAGAGTACTAACTTATTGGGGGTTGGGTGAGCGCGTTCTCATTCAAATCTCTTTTGACTGCCGTAGCATCAGCCATTTGCAAAACTTTTTCTGAGGAAATTTATCTTCTGCTGGCTTTTTAACCATTTTATATAATGTCCTAGGATAATTTTTCTCTGAGGAAATTTATCTTCTGCTAGCTCCCTTTGAGCAAAAAAATTGACTGCAACTATTGGTGATCCACCAATGGAGCATCAGGCTATGCAGGGAATTTTCTACTGAATTAGACTGTTTTTTTCCATCAATACTGGATTGGTTCAATACACCAGTTCAACAGTGTTTTCAATACACTGATTGGTATTCTAGTTCAATACACTAGTTGACTGAATCCAGTTCAATACACTGATTGGTATCAGCTGTCCAGGTTTTCGAACAAGGTTCTTTTCCAGCCTTATCTGGATATGCCAAAGATTGGACCCAGAATCTTCTGCATGCAAATCAGGTGCTCTAGCACTGAGATACACCCCTTCCTCTGAATTCACTCTCCGCTTCTGACTTGAACATCAAGCACATGTCAAGGGTTTGGTCCCTGAACTGTCCTCTATAGAACCTCTCTCATACCTTTATAGGATTATAGCAGGGGTCTCCAAACAAGAGACCTTTCCGGCCCGAGGCCAACTTCTTGTCCCCTGAAAGCCTCTGGCCCACTCAACTGAACAAGACCAGAACTGTTCTTTGATTGTGTCTGGTGGGTTTTCTGAGGGCCAGAGAGATTGAATGAAGAGCCCATTCATTCATTTATTCACTCATCTAAGTTCCATCTCTAATTTATTTATTTAAATTTTATATTTAAATTTTTTTTCCGGCCCTTCACACCATGCCAGATATTTGATGTGGCACTCTGGCCAATAAGTTTGGAGACCCCTGGATTATAGGATCATACCTTTAAAGGATTATAATTGTAAAAAAAAAGTACTGTATGTCTCTACTATATGTCTGAGGTTTGCTAAGAAGCAAATAAGAGAAACTAGAAGCACAGACTATTATTGTCTTACATTCGCTTTGGCAGTGGCTGAACAAAAATGGTTTGATTGGAGACGTAACTTCCAAGCTTCTTGGCCCAAATATAAGTTTCCACAGACACATCCTACTGTAGAATGTTCACTGTCTCTGAGTTTGGGGCTCTGAGACCCAATCAGTCTCCTCAAGATGCTGGCCAGTCGCAACTTTCTAGCCTTTTGCAGTTCTATGACAAGATTATTCAAGTGGTCACAAACACTGTAGCCATCCTGTGCCTGTTTTTGAAATTAGATTGTTGAAATTAGTGCTTGGGCACCGACATTGTCATTGGTCATTCATGTACCTGGTATCACAACTCTCCTGAGCACAGTGCAGAGAACATAGCCATGAGTTCCCTCTCTTCTTCTACTACCCTTCTACAAAAAAAAGGTTTTTGTTTTTTATACGGGTGAATGGAGAAGCATGGTAAAATATGATCCCACAGTGGAACAGTTCAGATCACCTCATTCTACATAATGCGGGTCTTAGTCTTCTATCAATCCCTTTGAAAAACATTTTCAAAGGACATATCTATTTGAACTCATCCATGAAGCACATAGTCCATATGTGGCTTTCAGCTTATGCGCAAACCGTTTGAACCAATTGCTAGCTGTGGTTTGCACCTCCTCTCTTTTTAAGATAGTTTATCTCCAAATGATTCTGTCTGTACAATGTGCTCTGTGTGACAGCCCACTCATCTGTATACACCCAAGGACATCTTTCATTCACCCAGAATATGTCACTTCATGATTTTTTTTTCTTGAAATGAAGGCTGACAGGGAAGGGTTCTTCATACTTTGTATGTTTGGTGGGCAGTTGCTTTTTATCTTAACAGAATGGAGTCTGAAAGAAGGCAACCAATATCTTTATTTGTTACTTCAGTCCTTAGCAGGGATCTCTTTACCTTCCCAGACTTTCAGTGGCTGGTCTCTACCAACACATTCTGCGATGAATTCAACACAGCAACCATTTCCTTCTGAAATAAAAGGACTTTTCACCAGAGGCATCACTACTTTTCTGCTTTCCCTAGGAGTGCTTCCATTGCAGATTTGCACAAACCTGTCAAATGGTCACTCCTTCCACTTCATGAGATTATTTGCTCTGATCAGGCATAGTAGGCCAGATGCACCTTTTGGATGGACTATTGTTCAGAGTCTATTTCCTGAGGCAACCTGTACAACCAGGTTTGTACCCCCATTTATATCTGGAACTGTGCACACAGAATAAAGTCAGGTTGCTTACCTATAACTAGTGTTCTTCAAGAGCTCAATGGCACAGTCACACATTTCATCTTCCTTCCTACTACAAGCATCCTTCTCTTTGGTTGACAGTCTCACTAGAACTTTGAAAGTGTGGAGGAGGAAGCCATAAGCAGATAGTGAAAATCTCATCTAAGGAGAGGGGGTGGTTGGCAAATTTTTTTTAAGAGCTCTAGAATGGTCATGGAATAATTTCTACACAGGATTTAGAGTGTGCACTGTGCATACGATATCACAAAGAATGTCTGTTAGAGGTAAGCAGTCTCTTTTATCCAAGGTAACCTCCAGGTAGAAAAAAAGAAGATAAAGAGAGCCCTTCATATCAGATGTGTATATGCTGGCATATGTGATTCATCTTCAAAAGCAAGATGATGATGCCGACTTCTAGTGGATACTGTATTGTTTTTCACTCAGCTCAAATAAAACCTCTCTTTTCCAAATCACAGATTCAAGTCTTACTGAGTGTCTTACAAAAATAAATCGGATGGATATTGTTCACCTAATGGAGAGCAGTGTGGAAACGTCACGAGACCATGGTCGCACCTATGCAGAAATGGAACAGACAATAGGACTAGATCATAGTGAAGGTAAGGGCAAGTCCACTCCTGCATTCTCATCACTCAGTAACTCCCCCCTTACTCACTGAATATAGAAGACAATCGTCAAAATTTTCATATTATAATAGGCAGAGCTTTTGCATCCGCCCCACTCACATCAAACACAATGCTTTTCAATATTGGCAGTTCACACATAGTTGCCTAACAACCTTCTTATTTCTTTCATTTGAATGTGTGACATGTGACAAACTTGCATACATGGCTCTGGGAGCCTGCCAGGGGACCATGACCCAGGTCACTAACATGACTTTGGAATTGGACTTAGGGCAAGAGGTCTCAGTTCCCATAGGCTAAAAGGAAGTCCACACTTTTAATTTGTTAGAGCAAACATCCCCCTCTTTCTCAGCAGGCTGACTTGGGAGAGAAGCTGTGCATAGCTTTTGATGTTTGAAAAATTATATGAGTGGTTGCACCTTGCTTGCACAGCCCATCTGACCCCTTGAACAAAAGCTGCATCCTGGGAACTTCCTTGCTTGAAGTAAAGAAAGTTGTTAGTGGCATAAAAGAAAAGGCCCCTAGCTGTCCTAACCAACTCCATGGCTAAATTCAATAAGGAAAGCCATTTTAAGTAGCAACTGGCTTCTGAAGCTAGCTGCCACACTCTTAATATGGTACAAAACAATAAAAGAACCTCTTTAGGGCCAGGGATGAGTAATCAAGGGCCATCAACTCACAAGAAAAGGGTTCCTTGATTAGCTCATGCCTCAAAAGAGCAGGTCACAAGAACCCGTATGTCTCTGGCAGGGACTACGTGTAAGACAACAGGCCCTAAAAGCTGAATATTAAGTAATTTGTAGCATGAACTGAAATACATTTAATTAAAAGTGAGAACTGATTTTTGCTGCCTGGAGATCACTTAAGGTGAGGATCTATTTGTATATACAGGTGGTGCCTCTTTATCTGTGGAGATTGAGTTCCCGGACCTCCTGTGGGTACCAAAAACTGTGGATAATGAAATCCGCCATTTTTAGGGCCCACTGGAGCTCCAAACACTACTGGAGCCCTGCTCTGGTCACACCCAGGGCTGTTCTGTTCTGTTTCACCAAAAACCAGAAGTTGCACAAAAAAGGCTCCAGGCGGCATTCTGAGCCTTGGAGAGGCTGCGCGCAGAGGTACACAGCCTCTCTAAGGTTCCGAAAACCTCCCAGACATGACCGGAACAAGGTTCCAGTCACGCCTGGGAGGTCTTCAGTGGGACAGTCTGGGCGCTTAGCATCCATGGTGAGGCAAACCTGTGGATGTTGAATCCGCAGATAAAGAGGCCCCACCTGTAGTGCCTTGGTACTTGCACTACAAATCTGAATTTAGAGATAAACCGGGAAGAGTTATGACTTTACATGGGAAGATCAAACATTTGTGATTGCTTTCCCTTTGCTCCTAGGATTTTCTGCTCTCCATGAAGATCTGTACAACACCAAGGATAAGAAGGAAGAAGAACATTCCTTATCTAAAGACAGTGAGCAATCAGATCACCCACCACTTGTATCTGAAGAAGACATTTCTGTCAGCTACTCGTCCTTACATGAAGGCACACCCAGGGCTGAGGCAGAAATATCTGTTGCAGAATACTTACAACAAGCACACAAAGTTCAAGTGGAAGCCAAATTCTCAGGGAAACTTCATGAGCTGCCAGAAGATTCATCAGCTGCACAAGAGTACTTGTAAGAATTTCAAAATGATAGGCCAAAAATCATAAGTGTGCTTTACATTCTGTTGCTCTAGAAAATGCAAAACATCTGTGCTTGTTAAAGGCAATGGGACAGATAAAATGGCATGATTTACTGGATTCACTGGTTGGTTTAAAGTCCTGCAGCATTCAGAGTTGCATGTGCTTCATGCATAAGTGCCTGAAGCAAAACAATGTCCTAATAATGTTTTAAGTTCAGTTGAATACAAACTTTATATAATTTGAAATACTTCAGCTTTGTCCTCTGAAATGGATAAGCCAAGTCACTTCCAAAGCTCAAAATAAAGAAATCATTTTAATTATCTGTAAATTGTACATAGATGAGAACTGAGGAATCATTTTAGACAAGTAGTTATAGCTGCAAGCAAAACTGGTTGGAAATATTTTACAGAACCCAACTATGTTTATCAGTAGTTCTGCAAAACATTAGATATCTTCAGTCTTACATAGTTGTATCAATGACGTCATGTCTATGGTTTTCTCCTTTTGACACTGTGATTTATTATGCTGTAAATATTTGCAAAATGTTTACATTGTAAAACATGATGTCTGGACCCAGCTGAACCAAATGACTAGGTGAGGTTCTCAGTGAAAGGAAGGCAGAACAAGCAAGTACTATGAAATAGTTTGTAACTCAGACACAAATTATTAAATACTCTAGATCAGTGGTTCCCAAACAGTGAGTCAGGACCCACTGGTGGGTCATGTAAGGGTGATGGAAAGATCAGATAACTACTTGCCTCAAGCCCTGAAGCTCTTCTAAAATTGGATAGCTGCTAATTGCCCTGCAAGAAGCTGAGCTCCTGCAGTTGGCAAGTATGTATAAATATAGGGAGTTAAATGTTTGAGGTCTTTTTTCTGGTTGTTATTACTTGTAAATAAATAAATAAAACATTTCTTTCTATATATCCTTTTTTAAAAAAAGTCTGGTAAACCTAGGTGTATATAGGTCCCGATATAGTGTCATTTTAAAAAGTTGGTCCTGGTGCTAAAAGTTTGGGAACCATTGCTATTACTGAAGCTTTGTTTCTGATCACTGATATACATGGTACTTAAAAGCACTCTCAAAAGGAAATGTGAGGAGGCTCTAGGTTGTTAATTGACTGTTCTCCTTTAATTCTCAAAGCATAGCCATTGTAATAACGGGCTGGATATTTAGCTAGATAAAAGAGGGCATTTGTTCACTGGAAAATAAAGAAAACACCTGATAATTAGCTTCCCTGAATCTTTAATTTACAGCGTCACATCTTTGGGCACAGATCAGATAGAAGGACCAAAGGGCATAAAAGCAGCAAGCATTACCAGTGAAAAGTCTGAAGTCTCCATTGCAGGATCGGAGGATCTTGAGAGGCCATACCTTCATACCCCAACATCTAGTGAGCGAACTGACTCACCTATTGTGCAAGAACCGGAAGAAGTGGTTACACTTCTCTCACTTCACTCTCACTTTCACGAAGAAGAGTCACCTGCAAGGAAAAACAGCCTGGTGATCGTGGAATCAACTGATGAACATCCAGAAAAATTAGAAAGATATGAAGAAGAGTTGCTGGAAAAGGTAAGTAGCCACATTGCTTGGATGTATCAAGTATTTTCTACAGTTGTTCCTGAATTTCCACTGAAGTAGCTTCCATTCCAGAGGTGGGAAAGATCTTTGCAAATGTTATGAAAGAAAGCAGTTCCCAAACAAGACTGACACTACAGTTACTCCCTGACTCACAGGAGTCCAACTTATGGTCGTCTGACTTACGGACAGATGCATCGGCACTTCCAAATGAATGGCACGGATCTGGTCTTCTGCTTTTGTGCCTGCGTGATAGGGCTGTTCTGACTTACATCAGTTCTGACTTCTAGACAGTTGTCTGGGATGGAACCAGGACATAAGCCACTGACTACCTATATTGCCTCAGTATATAAAGAAGTTCTGTGCCCTGGAAGTTCTGTGCCCTGCTCAATCTGTGTCTAATCTACACATTTTCTGACACTATGTAAAAGGATGATGCTGAATGTTTGTTAGAAATTATGCAGTGGCTCAAAAGCATAACATGAGTATTGGGCCTTAAGAGATATTCATGAAGTGGGAATTGAAAACCCTTACTTTTATACTGAAGGCTTATACCAAAGACTGAGGGCACAATCCTATACAAACTTTCCAGCGCTGACGTAGCCATGCCAACAGGCCATGCACTGCATCCTATGGTGGGAGGGTAGTCTCGGAGGCTATATATACTGTATAAATAATATACTTTATACTGGGAACTTATTTATGCTTAAAAGCTTTTGCTTAATTTATTTAAACTCATTGCACCATATGTCATATAAGACAGTAAAGGACAACATCAAAACAGGTGAATAAAAATTGCCCTAAAGCTGCAGTAAGCCAGAGTGCCATCACAAATATATGGAGTCTGTTAAAACTATTGTTCTGACAGGCATTAGTGTGGTTTTCATTGGGCTAATAGAAAAGGGCCAAATGCTGTTCATTCACACATGCAACCTCAGTGTCTAAGAACAATGCTTCCATGCTTCCACTAGGAACTAGCAGAGGAATTAGGTGAGCTGGAGGCCAGCTCAGATGAGGAAGAGATGGTAACTACCAGGGTCGTTCGCCGCCGGGTGATTATTCAGGTACAAGAGTATTCAACTACTGCACGTGCCAGTGGCAGTCATGTCCTGGTTACACTTCTAGGTTCCACCCTTTCCCCAAAGGACTGTTCCTGGCTGGTACTGCACTCCTAAATGTGGCATGTTCCTGAATAATGCATGGCCATTGAATAACCCTAATAACCTTTTCTGATCTGATTTGGAAGTGGGGAGAAAGCCAGTAAGTCTGTTGCCCAATGTGCATTTTGAAGAAGAGTGTCCCACTGTCCACTGAAATGAAACCACTTTGATTTGCTGCTTCGATACCACCACCCCTCTAACAGGTCAAATTATTTTGGTTTGCCTCTTGGTTCAAGGTTTCTCTGCATGCTTTTCAATATCAACTCGCAAAACTTTTAACGGAGTTTAACAATTCTGCTTCAATAACTTCCCAGTTACTTTAAAAAAAAAATACCGCTTTAACCAGATATGCAGCTTTTATGCAGCTCATTTAAAGCAGCTCACTCTCATTCAGGAATTTTGTCCTTTGCCCAACAGGCTGATGACATCCCTGAAATGCCACCAGAAGCTGTAACAGAGGAACAGTACACAGATGAACATGGTCATATTGTAGTAAAGAAGGTATCATCTGATCCTATTAAGTTGTTTTCTTCAATGGGAAGGAGTAAAGAGCATTTCAGTAGTTGTACACTAAAACATACACTGGAGTGTCTTGCATTACTGCTTTTACACTTGCATTACACTGGAGTGTCTTGCATTACTGTTAAATGGCTCAAGTGTAACTCTAGCATGTGTGTTCTGTTCATTCAGTCGTGTCCAGCTTACCCAGTGTACTAGGTAGGTGACATAGGTGGTACAGCGTCAAACAGATGCAGCCACAGTCATTACCCATTCACACACTCCCGCCCAGCACATTATTTATTTATTTATTTATTTATTTATTTTTTCACAGATTTCCCAGTTTATTTTTCCATAGATTTGGGGTTTTTTGTTTGTTTGTTTTTACAAAAATGAGAAGTGTAGAAAGTGGCGTTATAGGTTTTTATTTCATTATCACACACACACACACACAAATCACACCTCTAGCTATATGTCCTGACAAAGGTCACAACCATAATATCTCGTAAAGCATCTCCCACACCTAGTTATCAAACTATGGTTCTTTTTTATATCATATTTTTTTCTGCTGCAGTACTCTGTTGAAGAGAAACATTATAGGATCAGCATGATCATTAGAGACAGGCATCTATATATCCTTTCTAACACAGCATAGTGATTGCTGTCAGCAACTTGAAAACATTACACAGAAGAGAAAATCCTCTTAGTTGGATAAATAGAGGGGCAAAGCAGGAAACTAGACTCCTGCTGTTTCCTCACTTGCAGTGCCTCACAAATGTTTTATTTTTTTCCCCAACAGATGAGATAGTGTCTGCATATAATTCTCAATAAGAATGATTACATAATATCTCTGGGAAGGAGGTACACTGTGTTAGAGCTGGCTTCTGTAATCTTTTTACAGAAGGGCAGGAGGTCTGGTCTAGAGGGTAGAGCCTCCATTTGCCTGAAGATTAACATCCACAAGGTCGCCAGTTCGAGGCCACCGGCACCGTGCGACCTTGATGCAGCTGGCAAGCTGCAGCTGAGCTGTTCCATCTGCTCGGAGCGTGGGAGGATGGAGGCCAGAATGTTAAACCAGATCGGAGTGTAACACCTTGAATGTAGTGGTTCTTGAAAGAAAGAACCTTCTTTCAATTTGTAAAAATCCCTGCATGGATTTAATAAGCCTGCCTATGTAAACCGCCTTGAATAAAGTCTTGAATAAAGACCAAGAAAGGCGGTATATAAATACTGTATATTATTATATTATATTATTATTTTAATATAATACGAGTATTATATTATATAAATAATATATAAATACCAATATTTATTGGTACGTATGTACCAAAGAGGCAGGTTTTTTAAAGTTCCTAGGGAACAGGGTGCCCAGATGAGGCTTCGCACGACCCATTAGTGAAATGGACATCATGACATTTCAACTCCTTTAGCAAGTGTTGTTAGTATTTGCAAATGGATAAAAGCTGCTGCTACTTTTTAAGGGGAAGGTATTGTTGCTATAATGTAATCTAAAGGTAACATGACTCTTAACATCGCTCCGTCAGGTCACTAGGAAAATTATCAGGCGCTTCGTTTTACCAGATGGCACGGAAAAGGAAGAAGTTGTGATGCAAGGACAGCCACAGGAACCCGTGACGGTGGAAGAGGGAGATGGATATTCAAAAGTTATAAAGCGGGTTGTGTTGAAGAGCGATAGTGAACAATCAGAGGTTAGATTATTTTTACTTCTAATTGTTTTCATGAGAAGCAATTTATCAGCAATAATAGTTCTGGTGTCACAAGAGATTTTCTCTTGGTCTTTGTTTTTAATAATGTACTTATAGATATTTTTGTTATGACCTCTACATATTCCTGTATTTATGCCTTATGATAGAAAGCTACATAGCTGAATAGTAAAATAATGTATTATGATTCGCTTAAGACATACACAGCCCAATCCTGAGCTGCCCGGGGCTCACAGCTGCTGCAGCATCCTACACGCCTCAGCCTGCCGCGGGAAGCGCCTTGGGAGAAGGGGACTTTCATCCCCATCTCCCAGGTAAAGGAAGTAGCCCTGCAATGGGGCTATGCACTTTACTGCCGACTAAAAGGTTGGCGGTAAAGTAAAGGCAGAACGGACATGCCGTTCAGAACATGAACGGACAGAGTTCAGTGGAGCTGAGCTGTGCTGGACCCACCTCCTGCCTCCCTGCTCCCTCCCCAGGCACACCTCCCACCCGCCCTCTCTGCCCCCTGCCTTCCCATCACGCCTTCCGCCCTTCCCACTCATCCTTCTGCCCCAGAATGCCTTCTCCCCTCCCCACTGCCGCTTACCATGCCACGGCTCAGCGGTCCGTGAGACTACCAAGCAGCAGAGGACTGGTGCCCACCCAGCACGGGGCATTTGGTGGGCCGCTGTGAGATACAGGAAGCTGGACTAGATGGGCCTATGGCCTGATCCAGTGGGGCTGTTCTTATGTTCTTATGTTCAGCACTAGCCCAGCGCCAGCCAGCGCTGGGCTAGCATGGGTGCTGGCCCAGCGGTAAGCCTCACAGACGTGCCTTATGGCACGTTTGCAACAGTGCACTCTGGCAGAAAGCCGGAGCGCTGAGCTCAGGATTGGGCTCTAAGACATTTCTGCCCAATGTTGCATATATGCAATACAGACCAAATGTGAACACTTGTGGGCTGAGCAAAAATGGGTTAACCAAGCATTCAGTGGCCTTGGTTCTCCTTCATGGGTACTTGCACAAGCATACCATTTATTATGAACCTTCCCCTCTCTAGGTCACCTTCTCTGAGCCAAGTGTTTTATCTAGTGCCTCAGAATTTCAGTCTGAACCAGTAGAAGGTCGCAAGGTCAGCAAAGTTGTGAAGACTACAGTAGTGCATGGGGAGCGAATGGAGAAACACCATGGAGATGCGAGCTTAGCCACTGATCTTCCATCAGCCAAAGATGACTTTGAAGAGGTAAAATAGTGTCCTTTTTGTCTTTCCAACTATCTTGCATGGAAGTTTCAATCAGGAACAGTGTCATGTGACTGAATATGGTTTTCATTTATAAGTAATTGCCATGCACTAAATTGCAGAGCTTTATTTTCTGAACTGACCCTAAAGCAACTATCAATAAAGCAACCTAGAATAAAAATTCAGGTACAAGAAACCTCCATTAACCAGCATTGTTAAAATCAAGCAGATGTAGACCTGATCAGTGAAGGTTGGGAGGCCATTGGGAGCCCCAAAGATCTTCCATAGAAAGAACAGGATTGAATTAATCATCATCATCATCATCACCTAGATTGCAGAATTTTAACTAGAATCACCTGATAAAATTAAATCCAGATACTACACAGGGAATTCCTTCACAACAACATTTCACCTATCCTCCCTTTCATATTCTTATCCTTACACTTTCACGAAGAGATCCCTTACACCTTTCCCTCCCAGGAGATTCTGCTTTGTAAGTTACACCAATAACCTATATCACCAAAACATGCAGCAGACATTTGTCCCAACGTATTCAACTCTCTGATTTCCCTCAAATCCAAAGAAAGTTTGTGTTGTTTTCCTTGAAGCAAAATGGCAGTACCAAAAAAGCCTTACATTTCTTTGTAGTTAGAAGTACAGGTGGGGCTTTGGTATCCATGGGGGATCCATTCCTGGACCCTCCGCAGATACAGAAAATCATGAATGACCAAATCTGCAATTTTCAACTCCTTAAGCCCTCTGAAGAGTGCCAGCCCCCTCTGGAGGGCTTCATGAAGCCCAGGGAGGCTGTACACATCTGCCCACGGCCTCTGCGGAATTCAGAATGGCCATTTCAGGCCAAAAAACAGGAATTTTGGTTTCCCAAGGAAAACCAGAAGTGATATTTTTATGATTTTTAAGGCATTCTGAGGCCCAGAGAAGCTCCCAGAGGGGAACCTGCATTGAGCCAGATCCTCGGATGTAAAATCTGCCGATAAACAGACTCCACCTGTAACTCACACTGTCATCTGTGCCAGCCCCCACATATGAGTTTGCCCCCACTCACCAGAATGCCTTGGACTGATGGGACACTAAGAATTTAAGACTATGAGTTTCTATTTAAGCCCCTCATCAGTCCATTAAACCCAATGTAAACTTATTTTAAGGTGGGTGGTTGTGTGGTCAGTCTGTGGGATGATTCAGCTGTTGAAAATGTTTTTGTTATCCATCATCTATTTGATATGTGACAAAATCTTCCTTATCATTTGGCAGAAGAATACAACAAGCTCTCATTTAAAGAAGGTCATTTCGTTATCTTTATAACTAATCAATGACCAGCCCATAGATGAGGCAACCTGAAGCCCTCGTGGAGCAGCAGATTTGAGGGGGTGGCAAGATGGGGCAGTCCTAACAGACTGATGTGCTCCAATCTTTTCATACTTGTATCCCCTTCAAGGGGTTCAAGGCAGAAGGGGAGAGGATCTAAGCATCAGCAGCCCCCTTCTTTTTAGAAGGGGGGAAACCCAGCAGCAGCCATTTCTTCATCTTTCTACCCTTCCATAAGCTTAAGAAAGCAGCCAAGTGGAGCAGGAAATAGAAAGGTGGAGCATCCTCCCTTTCTCTTACCTACAGCTTTGACTGCCCTGCCTCTTCACTAGCCTGGATCCTCTTTAAAATGACCTGGAAGAGCAGAGCATTTCCAGCCTCTTTGCTCTTCTAAGTCATTTTAAACAGGAAGCAGGAGAATGAGGAAGCTGTGTCTAGGACAGCTGAAGCTGGAGAAAGGCAACTCCACTCTCCTCGCTCTCCCCCTCCCTCCACCTGCAGGTTGGCTGTTCATAGAGGGCTCAGCTTCCCCTGCCTCCAGCCACGTATGGGTGGGTCCACACTGATCCACACAAGATGTTTTAAAACTTTTGGGGGAAGGTGGCAATGGTAAGGGATTCATGCAGGGCTTACGTGTAGGAGTGGCATTGGAGCTCCAGCTAATATGTCTTTAATTATGAGGGTTATTTATAGGGAAGCCTTTCAGAGCTGTCACAGGATCCAAATTCTAGTAAATTCAAAAGTAGAATCAGGTCTTCAGAGTCAGAGCTGGAAGTTCAGGAACACCCAGCTAAATAAATATTTCCAAAATGTATTCTGGAGCAAATCTGGGAGGTGCACCCATCATTATTGGAACTGCTTCAGTAGAATGTCTCTGTCTGAAGATGCATTTCTCTAGCAGTTGCAGGAAGTTGTAAGCCCAGTTGTCATTTCACAGATTTCAAACTCAAAAGTTCAGTAGTCTCAAATACCGCTTTTGTGTGTGTGTAAAAAAAAAATTGCTAGATACCATTACAGATATTATTTATAGCAGGACATTTTATGCTACAAAAACCTGAAATATTTGGTTTCCGTTTAACCATTTGGTTTGTCATTGGTTCAGATGTTCTTCTGGCATTTCAATAGTTCAAAGATAATTAAGCTGTGCCAATGCTTTGTTGTGTTATGGTTTTCTTTTTGTTTTACTTTAGGCTCTGAGCTATGCAGGTAACAAAATGAAAATTGAAGTCCCCCCCTTAATAGAAAAAGAGATCATGAAAGAGGATGGCTCAGTTATTAAAAGGTTCGGGTTGGCATGGCAAAGAATGGTTTAGTGACAAAAGATTATAACAAACTAATAGAGTGGTGAGAAATGAAAGAATGACCACTTGGAGCATTAAATGCAAATAAACTAAAATGATGCATACTAACACAGCTTGTGAAGGGGGAAGAAATCAAAGCATAACAACAAAAGTAATAGAAAAAAAGATGATTTTTGAAATAGTTGGCTGCAGTATTGTAACCAGAGATTCTCAGTAGGTTCTAGAATGGGAGAGGCATGCTGTTCATACATAAGATCACATCTTTAACTTCAGTTTAATTCAATTATAATAAATTGAATATAATAATATTCAATTGAATATAATAGACAGGTCGAGTCTCATTTGTGAGGGTTCCCAGAACTCACTTGGATGGCGAAAGTCACCCTAAAGCAAATCAATTTAAAAAACAATGTCCCTTTGCTCTGTGATTTAAAAGCAGCCTTGCTGACCTTTGTGATGTTAAGACAGTCATTAGCAGACAATCCATCAATCAGTCTCTCTCCAGGCAAGCCAGTGACCCCTCCCTTCACCCAGAGCAAAGTGATTCTTCATGTGCTCAGGGGGAAGGGAGGGGTCGCTTTGCCTTGGAGTGAAGCCTGGAAAGAGAATGATTGATGGATTGTCAGCCCTCTCTCACATTAACAAGGCTATTGTTAAACAACTGTTTTTCTTTAATTTAAAGGGGCCCTTTGTTAAGATAGAAAAATCTGTGGATAATTAGGTTATTCCTACAATCCCTTGCATGACTGTCTTTCTACAATAGTAAGTAAAGCAGTTTTTTAAACTGTGATTTTAAAGGGGTGCATTTTTCCCCTTTTCCAGGGATCAGCACATTCCTTCTTATTTGCAGTGGCCATTCGTGTTGAGTCAAATCTGTGTATAACAAGATTAGACTTGTATCACCTCTGGTTTGGCATCTATAATCGTTAGAATGCATTTAAATTCCCACACCACTTAGGCACTTAGCAAAGGAGTAAAACAAAATCTACTTTTGTGACTCTTAAGTGCCTTGACTGTGAATTCACCAATTCTGATGCTGCGTACTTTATATCTTAGTTTGATATAAAGAAAGAGACAGTTGCTCTCAAAACCCTTTTTTTGAGTTGAAAAAACTTCAAACTTGAAATTGAAAACTTCAAAAAAGGATAGCTCATAATCTCAATTAGTGACTTGATCTGTTACTAAATTGCTGTTATAGATAGGTAATTTCTCTTAATGTTTAGCCTTACACCAGGGTTTCTCAAACTGGATAGCAACCTATTTGGGTTGCAAAGCTACAACTGATGAACTGATAGACCAGCAAAATGCATTGAGCCCTATGGAAAGTGAAACTGAGACACACTGCATGTTTACTCATGAGTAGATGAACATGTCTTGGTTCATTGCAAAGGGCCAAGAGGAATCCAACACCACCAGAATGGTCCCGATCCGCTGAACACAACCCCCCAAAAACACCCAAGAAGGAAGTCCCTCCCTCTAAGTTGACAAATGTATTGAAGCCTATGGAAAGTGACACTAAGTGCCCAAGTGCCTAGCAGTAAGTCCCTTGCAGAAGTCCAGGAGTGTTGCAAAAGTGCCGTAAAGCACTTTTGTGCCACTCTGAGGAGAGAGAGGCCAGCGCACAGATGTGTGTTGGCTTCCCCGTGCCAGTGCAGGCCCCGGGGAAATGGTGAGTTGCGTTGGAAAATCTTGGCTGGCATGGAGGTCTGGGAGGTGGTTTGGGGAGGGTGGTGAGAAGGTGGGAGAGAGGCATTTCAGAGCAGGGGAGTGGGGCGGTGTATGATCCCGGGTGAGTGGGGAGCAGGAGGTGGGGCCAGGATCCAGCAGTTATACTGGATCCTAGCCTGCAGTCCAGAGCAGTCCCGGGCTGCTCAGATATGCACCACCTTTGTGAGGTGGCACAGATCCAAGTAGACCCATTGGGGCTGCTGCAACATGACACGGGGTAAGGGGTAAAGTTTCCCCTTGCCTCAGACCGAGCCTCAGCCAGCCCCAAACTTGTGCTGGATGCAGCGCAGGCCCACTGGCCTTCCTGTTTCCAGCGCAAATTAGGATTGCACCCTAAGCTACACATTTGAGTTTACCCACAATGTGGAGCTCCACAAGTGCTGCAGAAAGCTGCCCTCCCCCACCACAGTACCGTAAATGAGGCTTGAGCTGGCAAGACGTTTTTCTTTTTTAGTCTTGTAAAGCTAGGTGGTTCCTGATGGTATGTAATTTTAAAAAGTGCTGAAAAGGTTTAGGATCTCTGCTTTGTTGGAAAGGGATGTTGTATTTTACAGACAACAGTGGAGCTTCAATTCCTCTCCTCACCACTCATCACTCCAGTATTTTAATGCGGTTTAGAGGTTAGATCTGAATCTCAATCCAGCCCAAACAAATAATGTATTTAAAATTGATTTTGTCCCAAATCACACTGGACTAGCTTAAATTGAACTGGGCATTGGGTAGGGCTGCAAATCTTATGGTGTTTTTTTTTTTTGGGGGGGGGGTGGTTTGAAGATTTTGCGGGCAGGCTATGGAGAGAATTAACTTAGAACAGGGCTGGCTTCCCCATCTCATCTCCCCTTATTTAAGTGTTTTACTTTAGTTTATTTATAATTATTCATTTTAATTTAATTATTTATAACCTGCCTATCTAAGGAAAATGGCACAATTTTACTGCTTGCCATGGGCAATTTCAGTGTTTGTTGCATTCTCAGGAAAGCACTTCCTACTTGATGATATCACTTCCAGCCATGACATAATTGCAGGTTAATGACATCACTTTCAGTTGGTCCTGGATAGACAGCCATTCTAAAAAGTGGGTCCCAGTGCTAAAAGTTTGAGAAGCACTGGCTTAGACTGTAATTTACACCTATTCACAGTTGTTTCCTGCTCATTGCATATGCAAAATCCTCTTTTGCATACACTTTTAAACATTTGTGATAGCAGATTTCTCTTTTGTGTTCTCTTAGGACTAAATTGAACCATTCATTTTTAGCCTTTCCACATATGCCCTGTTTCAAAATAATTTTAATATTTTTAAGAGAAGTACAGAACTATCCAGATTCCCCACTGAAATATCACAGGTGATACCCTGACTAATGTTTTCCACTGTGATGAGCTTGCCATGCCCACAAAAAGAAAGTCAGAACTAAAAGTAAATAATGAGTTGACGTGTGATCTGGTTGCTAGTGTTTTCTGTGGTTCTACTCAGAGAAATCCAAGTAGATTTTGAGAAATCCAAGTGGCACAAAAGGCTGCACACCACTTACCTACACATCACTGGGAACTTGAGGCTGGAGAGAAGAAACCTCTCCTATACATTGAGGGCATTGGGAAAATACTGTATATACCACATTAGTACTATGATGAGCTTCACTCTGAAGCCCCTCACAGCAGAAATTGTCTGCTGGGTGCAGTGGAGGCGGACTTAAGGGGAACACCTGGACTGAGTCCCAATATGCTCTTTCCCCAGCTTCTGCCCAGTTTAACAGATGAATAACACTGCAGAAGGGCTTTTGCAGGAACCCCTCCATTGTGCAGCTCTGTTATTGGGGAGATGCTAAAATTAGAAGCAGGTTGCTGGTTGCATGGTTCTCCTTCCCTTTCTGTAGCAGCCTGTTCAGCTTTCATTAGAGCCAAATCATGCAGAGATGATTTTTGTTAGGGCACAAACGTTTTAAAATGAAGGGCAGTTAGTTAGAGAGCAGAACTGCTGCTTTGGATTTTTGGTTTGTTTTTTCCTCCAGTGGAGAAAATATAGAGAAACACAGCAGGGATATAATGCTACTAGGTTAATCTCCAGTCTACTTAATGTTGCTAACATTCTGTCTAAGCCCTTTTTGAGATCAATGGAGCTTCTGTGGGGACAGTATTTGTGGGTTTGTGGGACACAGGCTCCACCAAGTGTCCAAGCCAGTTAAGATGAATAACAATTGAGAGCATATGAAGTGGAAGTGTTTAAGAAATGCCATTATCAAAATGCTAGTACTGGCAGGGTGGAAAGGCTTGCATGGTTATAAAAAAGAACTCAATATCTTTGCATGGGTGCATGTATTTTTAATGACAATCAAAGAATCCCCTAGCATCTTGAAGTTCAACGGATGTATTATGATTTAAGCTTTCATGGGCAGAATTCTACTCAGAAGTAAGTCCTATTAAATTAAATAGCCACCACTTCCTCCGAAGTGAGTATCGGATGGTTATGTGAAACCAAAAGGTCAACCATTGCAAGAGACAACAGTAGATTCCACAGTACTGTACAAAGAACAAATGAATATAGAATCCTATCAAATAACTGAATGAGCCAGTCAGCATGGGTGTGACCTCCTCCTAACTAGTAACTGCTGGTTATGACTAGATAAAGCAAGATTGTAAAAAACACCAAGGAGGGACAATTACTTCCTTCACTGAACTAGCCATTATCAGGGTTTGCTGAGCCAAATTCCAGTTTGGTGGCTGCACACTGGACTTTCTCACTGAAATTTGTTTAGTGAAGTCTTCTTCTTCTTAACATGTGCTACATTTATTTGTCTTTACCCTTTCATTTTCTGTAGGACAACAATGAGTAAAGCCAGTACACAAAAGAGGACCGTCATTAAGGACCAGTACGGAAAACATATTCATGTGGAACTGCTGGAGGACAAACCAGAAGCACTACCCCAGGATGAACTTCAGCATGACCTTCAGCAATTACTAAGACATTTCTGCAAAGATGAGTGGAAGCAAGAGGCCAAATGATGTTTAGATGTTTCTAAATCTCACCCACAGACCAACACACATATCCATTCAATTATCCAGTGTTCACTTTCTTATTTTGCATAAATGTCATAACATAATCACTGGAGGACAATGACAGTTCTACTTTGGGCATATATAGTTAAGTAGTCCTTTTTCTTTTCTAATATTTGTAAGCTAATTTGTGACCAAAGATAGCATCCTTCATTTGGGATGGTTTGTCTACTGAAAGTCATCGACTTTGTGCTGTACTGGAAACTTTGCCATTTTTGTTGTTCCTTAGCTTCCGCACCAGATCCATTTAAAAAAAAACAAAAAACAGCTTCTTCCATAGGCCTCTTCAAGTGACAACAACGTATGTGCATTTTTTCTTTTTTTCTTTTTTTCTTTTTTAAATTAACCTGTAAATAGCTAAAGTGCTTGCACTCACAAGACTGAAAGAAACACTGCCTATCATAACTACTTTGCTCATCAAGGACTACACGGTCTGTTGAAACTATTGAAGAACAATTAATGTAATATTGCTAACATTATCCACTGAGTATAGGACATGGATCTACTGAGAAGGAAGCATGTCAGGCCTACTGTACCCATAGGACTTCAAGCGTGATGATCTACCTGACTGAAATGTTTGTCAGAGTCAGGTTGAAACCTCAAACTCCAACTGTTCCCAGTAAAAAGACAGCTGACTGCAGCCATCACTGCTTTTCTGACTCTTGGAAACCAACACAAAGATTTCCTGAAGAACAGTGACCACCCATTTAGATATAACTTGCTAGCAGCTATATCTGTGGCACATCTGCATACTGTTTTCAAATCTTTTAGATGGGAAGATGAAGCAGGATGCATTCTACAGCTCTAACTACTGTGATATCCTGTTTTCATCACTGCTTTTGCAAACCACACTGTCTTATTGGTGGTTCTTTCTGCTGGCCACTGCACTGTAGATAACTTGATAAGGGACAAGAAACCATCACCCACTCTTCAAAAAAGATTAAATTTATCACATTCTATCAAGACTGCCTCTTAAACAGGTACATGCATGTGGCATTGAAAAATAAAAACACAACCCTCTTGTAATCATTTCAACAAGCTTCTCATCTCTCTTAGCACTGAGCGAGCAGATTTTAACCTTCCACTTAAGGTTTATCTTCCAAGTTTTGCTTGTGAAGTGATATGAATCCATTGGGCATTTGATTTTTGTTGCCATTTTATTTATATTCCTTAACCAACTTTCAAGAATTATTATGTAAATGTCTGCACTTTGATTTTCCAAGAAGGGCATATGCAACTCTGGAATAATTCTGTGGTCTGTACCTAATTCTAATAGTAGTCTGGAGCTCTGTAGCATTTTAACATATATATGTAATTATATATATTATATATATACATATAAAACGATATACATTTTGAATCAGTTATTTGATAAAGACAAAATATATTCAAGGAAAATGAGTCATGTCCTCCAGGGTTGATATTTTCAAAACCTCGCCAGCCTTTCCTCCTTGTAAAAATATGACTCACTCAGTGCTCAGAATGCTGAAAATAAATGTTACAAATGGCACCTCCTCATTTAAGTAACCATGCCTAGAGAAAGGAAACATTTTAAGAGGTTTGGTTTCCTGCTACAAAAACTACCCAAAGTGCCATGCTAATATTGTTTTGGCTGGCAAGCAGGACACAAGCACTTATGGCTGCCAAAATGGAAGCAGACCCATTTCAGGACACACAATAGCTCATTTCTCATTGTGAAGAACCTCACTGGTTGACCTTCAAGAATGGGGCTGAAAGAAATGCATTTCTGTTGTGTTATTTGCGGTGCACATGATGTTCTGTGTAACAGCATAATGGCTATTTGCCTTTTTCGGTTTTGATTTTTTGCTGTGTTATCAGAACTTGAATACTGTGAGAAGAAGTGATTTTAAGTTGATGAATCAGCATCTTGTTCCCATGGTGATAACACTAACTGAATATATCTATGAGGGCATGTATTAGTTAAAAGATTAAAAAAAGACAAAAAACCAACACCACTAACAATACATAGCTGCAATGTGTACAATGGCTGATTTAATTAAATAAAAATGTACAAGTGTTAAATGTAGCACTAATGGTATGTTTTTTTATTACTGATTTAACATGGGAGGAGTATTTTGACAGCTTTACTGAAAAATCTAGTCCTAGGAATGTGTTGATTAACTGCTTGAAATACTTGTTTACTTCTAAACAAGTAGAACAGACAGTGCACTATGTAAAATGGGTCACAGTCTATTGTAGCCTAAGTTATTGTAGTTTACATTTTTTTTTAACTTTGCCAAGAATCAAAAACTTTAAAACATGGAAAATGCTGGCCACTATGATCTGTTTTCAGTTTAAGAAGGGATTAAGGATTTTGATGGTGTGTGCTTTTTCTTAAAAGCTATGACAGTACATTACTATGTTGACATGATGGATGTAAGAGGCAATAGTCTTTTGGGGTTTATGATTTATGAGACATATCTATATGTTTTCTGTGACTATAGGCAACTGTATCTTCCATGATTGTTGAGATTTGAATCATAAGTTCCACTAGTGGTATACTAACCAGTGACCACTTAAAAATGGAAACACATGCATGCTTTTCCTTGGGAAGCTAGTCTCCCAATTTCAAAAAACACCAATACCATCACTTGTTAGGGGGAGGGGCAGGTGCATCAGCATTACGGAAACTGAGTTACACATGGTAGAAGTCACACAACCTATTCTACACAATATAATATGGCAAGAATCCCTATTGGCAATTGCTAAAAAGTTTTCAGTGTCATTCTTTCAGCCATATTGTGTTTCTTTTTTTCTTTTTTTACAACTTTCTGTCTTTTAAACAACTTTTGACATTTCAGTATAAATGCCTGTCTAGCTTTTCCATAAAATGGTTAATTGCTAAATAGTAACCAAATACGCTAAACATTGAACATATTAACACCTGGAAAGGGAGCAACATGTAGTTGCCTGTCAAGAATACAGCACAAAAACCATACATGTGGAAACAGGCATCCTTTCTCCTAGCTCCCACCAAACCCAAGACATTATCAGCGTTTCTGCTTTCTAGACCCAAAAATACAATGTATCAATTGTACATCCATCTACATTTCTTGGGTCAATTTCTGCAGCTGCTGCGATAGATGCCTCTTGCCAAGACATTGAGAAATAGAAAAGGCTCAGTAGCAAGAATACATGCTTTGCATGCATAGTTTCAATCCCTGCCATCATCACATACTTAAGGCCTTGTAGAACCACTTCCAGAGAGTGTCTTGGGTTAGAGATGAACAATCACCTGAGCCAGTATTTTATTTGGCCTGCAACCAAATAAAAATTTGAGCCATACTTCATAACTGACAGTGTACTTTCCTACACCATATATGAAGCATCTTTTGGGCATGTTGGCAACCTTCAGTCTCGAAAGACTATGGTATCGTGCTCTGAATGGTGGTTCTGGCACAGCGTCTAGTGTGGCTGAAAAGGCCGATTCGGGAGTGACAATCCCTTCCACACTGGGAGCAAGTGTAGTGTGTCCCTGGTCTGTCTCCCTGGCTATGGGCCTTCCTTCTTTGGCTCTTTGCCTCAGTTTGTTGGCAAAGTGTCTCTTCAAACTGGGAAAGGCCATGCTTCACAGCCTGCCTCCAAGCAGAACACTCAGAGGCCAAGGTTTCCCATCTGTTGAGGTTCATTCCTAAGGCTTTCAGATCCCTCTTGCAGATATCCTTGTAGCGTAGCTGTGATCTACCCGAAGGGCACTTTCCCTGCACAAGTTCTCCATATAGGAGATCCTTTGGGATCCGGCCATCATCCATTCTCACGACATGACCAAGCCAACACGTCTCTGTTTCAGCACTGTATATATGCTGGGCATTCCAGCTCGTTCCAGGACTGTGTTGTTTGGAACTTTGTCCTGCCAAGGGATACCAAGGATGTGTCGGAGGCAGCGCATGTGGAAAGTGTTCAGCTTCTTCTCCTGTTGTGTGTGAAGAGTCCATAACTCGCTGCAGTACAGAAGTATACTCAAGACGCAAGCTCTGTAGACCTGGATCTTGGTATGTTCCGTCATCTTCTTGTTGGACCAGACTCTCTTTGGTCTGGAAAATGTGGTAGCTGCTTTGCCGATGCATCTGTTTAGCTCGGTATCCAGAGAAAGAGTGTCAGAGATCGTTGAGCCAAGGTACACAAAGTCATGGACAACCTCCAGCTCATGCACAGAGATTGCAATGCAGGGAGGTGAGTCCACATCCTGAACCATGACCTGTGTTTTCTTCAGGCTGATTGTCAGTTCAAAGTCTTGACAGGCCTTGCTAAAACAGTTCATGAGCTGCTGGAGATCTTTGGCAGGGTGGGCGGTGACAGCTGCATCATGGTCAAAGAGGAAGTCACGCAGACATTTCAGCTGGACTTTGCTCTCAGTCTGGAGAGGTTGAAGAGCTTTCCGTCTGATCTAGTCCGGAGATAGATGCCTTCTGTTGCAGTTCCAAAGGCATGCTTCAGCAGGACAGCAAAGAAAATCTCAAACAAGGTCGGCGCGAGAACACAGCCCTGCTTCACTCCGCTTCGGATGTCAAAGGGGTCTTATGCTGAGCCATCAAAGACTACAGTGCCCTTCATGTCCTCGTGGAAAGTCCTGATGATGCCGAGGAGTCTGGTTGGACATCCGATCTTGGGGAGAATCTTGAAGAGGCTGTCCCTGCTGACCAGGTCGAAAGCCTTTGTGAGATCTATGAAGGCTATAAAGAGTGGCTGTCATTGTTCTCTGCATTTCTCCTGCAGTTGTCTAAGGGAGAATACCATATCAGTGGTGGACCTGTTGGCTCGGAATCTGCACTGCAATTCTGGGTAGATGCTCTCTGCAAGTACCTGGAGCCTCTTCAGTGCAACTTGGGCAAACAGCTTTCCTACAACGCTAAGGAGAGAGATGTCGCAGTAGTTATTGCAGTCACCCCTGTCGCCTTTGTTCTTGTACAGCGTGACAATGTTTGCATCCCTCATGTCCTGTGGTACTCCACCTTCTCTCCAACAGAGGCAGATGATTTCATGCAGCTCAGTGGCGATGATCTCTTTGCAGCACTTTAGGACTTCAGCAGGGATGCTGTCTTTCCCAGGTGCCTTGCCAGAGGCAAGGGAGTCCAGGGCCACATGAAGTTCTGCTAGGGTTGGTTCACTGTTAAGTTCCTCTAACACAGGCAGGCAGTCGATGTTGTTCAGTGCTTCCTCAGTTACTACATTTTCTCGGGAATATAGCTCAGAGTAGTGCTGCACCCAGCATTCCATCTGCTGCGCCTGGTCCTGGATGACCTCACCTGTGGCAGACTTCAGAGGGGCAGTTTTCTTCTGTGTTGGACCTAGGGCCAGCTTGATACTATCATACATCCCCTTGATGTTGCCCATGTCAGCTGCTATCTGTATCTGGGAACAGGGTTGGAGCCAGTAGTCATTAGCACATCTCCTGGCAGTCTGCTGGACTTTGCTGCGAGCAGCTCGGCGGACCTGCAGGTTGCGCTCACTGGGGCAGGCTTTGTATGCTGCTAGAGCTCTCCTCTTTTCCTCAGTGACTGGGGTCAACTCCTCAGAGTGGGTTTCAAACCAGTCTGCCATCTTGTTGGTCTTCTTGCCGAATATGGACAAGGCGATGTTGTAAACGGCATCTTTTGGGCATAGTGGGTATATCAACTCTTGCTTGTGAATTGGCAAAATTATGTATGGTTTGTAAAGAGAATGACAAATTACAAAATAAAAGGATAAAAAAGGCAGATAAGCTCTGCAGCAGTGGTGTAGCTGGAGGGGGGTGAAGCACTCGGCTTTGTTTTGCTCCCCCCACCGGGAACGGCTCCAAAGGGAGGGGCTGCTTGCCTGCCTCCCCACAGCCTGAGTGCTCTGCCCCCCCTCCAGCTATACCACTGATGCACAGCTAATGCTGATAATAAAAAGAAGTGGCACCCTGGGAAAAAATATAATCTCCCTGATGCTGAGAACTAAATCAGTTGCAACTCCTCAGGCAAGATGGCTGAGTCCCTGAAAACATCTGCTCTATATGCTGCAGGAGAATGAAACAGATGAAGAATAATTAAAAACAGCACAGAACATACAGGAGCCTCTGCATTAAGTAGCTCTACTCCTAAGTATACATGCAGTCTCACTAATCTGTTCTTTAACAGAGTGTAGCAGAACTGGAAAAGATACCCAAAAAATCAAATGAAATATATTAAATACTTTACTAATAATTTGATATATTAGTAGAGAACTGAAGTTGCCAAAGTTCAGCATTACCTGATTCATAATACAATTTTTTTTGCTTCTAATGTTCAGATGTATTACAAATCAAGCACTGATTTCCCCAAAAGTTGTTCTTTGGTTTAGAACGCAAAATGATATTCTCCACATCAATGAATTCTCATCCTCCTTCAATACATCATCTACTTTTTGTTCAAGTCCTGAACACTAATCATACTGCTTGGAAAGAGACAAGCAAGTTACAAATTCCAAGATCCAAACAGGAAGTGACACTAATGCACTTGCTCAGAAGTGCCATTTTAAATTCAGGAGGTGGACATGTTCGTTCTCATTGTTTATGGATCTCTCTACAAAGATATGGGTTGTTGGGTGTTTGTGAATGAAAAACTGATGGGGGAGTCATGTAAAATCATTTGGATTTTTACAGCCATTCCTGGTGAAGGCTTAAAAATCCTCAAACCCAAGAGTTTCAAGCTGCAGAAGGATGATGGCTTGCACATCACTCAGCTGCAGTGGCGTACCTAGCCCATCTGTCACCTGGGGCAAACAAATATTTTGGGCCCCCCTTGATTTAATTAATTAATTGAATTTATTATTATTACTGTATTATAGAAGACAGCAATGTAAAAATGGTAGATGAAATAACTTTAGCTTACAAAAACTTGTGCCACATTACTTTGTTAGGGCACAATCCTCACTAAGCCTACTCAGAAGTAAGTCCTATTGTGTTCAATTGGTCCTACTCCCAGGAAAGTGAGGTTAGAATTGCAGCCTTAGGGCCCAATCCTGTCCAACTTTCCAGCACCAGTGCAGCTGCAGTACAGTCGCAAAGTAAGGGAACAAATGTTCCCATACCTTGAGGAGGCCTCTGTGTCTGCCTCCCCACCACAGGATGAAGTGCATGCCCCACTGGCACTGGAAAATTGGATAGGATTGGGCCCTAAGTTGTCACAGGGTCATGAATATTTTACAATCTTGGCACATCTCCCACACATACAGTTCTGTCTTAAGTAGCATTATGAACTCTGAAAATATCTGATCAAAAGCATTCTCTCAGAGACAACTGCATCCTAAAGTGTTCTGGATCTTTAAAATGCAATGGATGAAGTTGCCCATAAATCATGATCCTGAGCAAATTTATTTGGAAACACAAAGCCGGCCCACAGCTCCCTTGATCCTTGTGGCCATTGGCCACGGCTCCCCATTACAACACCTCACCTCAGTTACCCCCAAAATGGGGATGAAGGTGTTATAATTATACACTTGAAACAAAAAAACAGCTGCCAGCACTCTGAGGCTACAATCCTAACCACACTTACCTGAGAGTAAGCCCCACTGAACAAAATAGGACTTACTTCTGAGTAGACCTGGTTAGGATTGTGCCCTGAGTTTGTTAGCAGCACACCTGGAGGGTTTTAGAAAGGGAAGGGGGGAAGTGATGAATTTGCTGGGGGAGCAGAAGGCTTTGTTTTGTGTGTATCTGCTAATTGCAAACTGAGACCGAGAGACTGTTTGGCTGGAATCCTAACCTCACTTTCCTGGGAGTAAGTCCCACTGATAATAATAGGACTTACTTCTGAGTAGACCTGGTTAGGCTTGTGCCTTTTGTCTTACAATAGCAGCCAGCTTGGGAAGTAGCCCCCCCCCCCAAAAAAAAAAGAGGCAGCAGGAAAAAGGGGGATGGCTGAAAAGGAATGGGTATTTTTATTTTTTTTAATCAATTTTTGGAGAGAAAGATCAAGAGTGGCTTTTTTTCTTTTTTGGAGGAAAAAGAAAAAGGTGAAGATCCTGGGTTAAGCTGACACAGAGCCCAAAGATCTTCAAAGAAAAGCTGAAGATCACTCTTTGCCCAGTTGCAGGGAATGGGGAACCAGCAGTTGGCGCAATCATCAACCTCCATCTCAGCTGACTGCCCCTCCCTGCCTCCCTAGCTGGCAAAAATTAGCAGAGCAAGGAGGAGTGGCTGCAGCCTTAACAGGAGGAGGAGGAGTGGCTGCAGCCTTAACCAACAGGGCCCCTTCTGATGACCTTAGAGAATGGACTGGATTATACGGAAGAAGGCGGTCTCTCAAATACGCTGGTCCCAGGCCGTTTAGGGCTTTAAAGGTCATAACCAGCACCTTGAATTCAGCCCAGAAACGAATGGGCAGCGGCGTGTAGCTGAGTACGCGTAGTGGTGTGACAGAGTCAAACCACCAACCCCCAGCAACTACCCAAGCCGCCTCATTCTGCCCTAGTTGTAGCTTCCGGACCGTCTTCAGAGGCAGCCCCACATAGAGCGCGTTACAATAATCTACGCATAGAGCACATTACAATAATCTAATCTTGATGTCACTATGGCATGGACCACCGTGGCCAGATCCACCCGAGACAGGTACATCCACAGCTGGCGCACCAGCCGAAGCTGGGCAAAGGCACCCCTGGCCACAGTCAACACCTGGACATCCAGGAGGAGCTGCAAGTCCAGGAGAACCCCCAAGCTGCGAACCTGCTCTTTCAGGGGGAGTGCAACCCCATTCAGAGCAGGGCGATAGTCCAGCACCGTGGATTTCTGCACCAGGAGGACCTCCGTCTTGTCCGGATTTAATCTCAGCTTGTTCGCCCTCATCCAGATCCCAACTGCCTCCAGGCAATGCTCCAGGACAGAGACAGCCACCCTGGAGTCAGGTGGAAAGGAGAGACAGAGCTGAGTGTCATCAGCATACTGATGGCACCCAACTCCAAATCCCCTAATGACCTCTCCCAGTGGTTTCATGTAGATGTTAAACAACATGGGGGACAATATAGAACCCTGTGGCACCCCATATCTCCCATTGGGGGACTCCTGTTCGGTACGCCATATCGGGACCAGGGTGCCGAACAGGAGTCCCCCAGTACCACCATCTGGGACCTGTTGGCCAAGGACCGGAACCACTGCAAAACAGTGCCCCCGATCCCCACCTTGGCCAACTGTCCCAGAAGGACACCATGGTCAATGGTATCGAAAGCCACTGAGAGGTCCAAAAAGACTAGCAAGGATGCAATCCTTCCGTCCAGCCCTCAGCGTAGGTCATGCACCAAGGCGACCAAGCCCATCTCCGTCCCAAAGCCAGGCCTGAAGCCAGATTGAAAGGGATCCAGATAATCCGCTTGATCCAGGATCCTCTGGATCCGAGACGCCACCACCAGCTCAATCACTTTGCCCATAAATGGGAGGTTCGAGACTGCCTGATAATTATCCTACATAGAGGGGTCCAGAGAGGGCTTTTTCAGGAGGGGGCAAACCACTGCTTGTTTTAATGTCAGTGGCATCACCCCCTCCCTCAAAGATGAATTTACTACCCTCTCTGTCCACTCGGCCAGTCCCTCCCGGGCAGATCTAACCAGCCATGCTGGGCACGTATCCAGCTGGCAGGCAGATGGCCTCACACTCCAAAGGATCCTGTACACATCCTCAGGTTCTACAAGCTGAAAAGCATCCCACAAAACAGGATTGACAGGTGCCACAGGGACATCACTAGACATTGTCAACATGGAGTCCAAGTCATGGCAAATCTGAGCAATTTTATCTGCAAAGTGCCTGGCAAAGGTGTTACAGCAGACCTCTGTGTGGTCCTCCTGATCCACTGAAAGGGTCTGATGGAGGAGACCCTGCACCACATGGAACAGTTCCGCTGGCCGGCTATGTGCGGACACGATAGTGGCAGAGAAGAAGTGCTTCACTGCTACTATTGCCACAGAGTAGGCCCTGTAGTGGGCCTTAGCCTGTGTCCAGTTGGATCTGTCACAAGTCTTCCTCCACAGTCGCTCAAGACGCCTACCCTGCCACTTCATCATTCGAAGTTCCTCGGTAAACCAAGGAGCCACTTTGACTCTGCTAGCTGGGAGGCGCCGCTCAGGTGCAATCTCATCCACAGCCCTGGCCATCTCTGTGTTCCAGAGATCAACCAGAGCCTCAGATGAGTCACTGGCCTTAGCAGCAGGAAAATCCCCCAGAGCCCTCAGGAAACCATTCGGATCCATCAGTCTACGGGGGCGAACCATGTAATAAGGTCCTCCACCTCTGTGGAGACAGGAGGCCACAACAAGTCTAAGCCTTACCAGGAAGTGATCTGTCCATGACAACGGAGTGATGTTGATCTCCTCCACATCCAGATCCCTTTGCCCAGACAAAAACACCAGGTCTAGCATGTGCCCAGCCTCATGGGTTGGGGTAGAGATCTTTTGTGACAGGCCCATGGTTGCCATGGCGGCCATGAAATCCTGAGCTGCGCCTACCTCTGGGGCCTCGGCGTGCACATTGAAGTCCCCCAACACCAATAGATGGGGGGCCTCCAATGCAACGTCCAAGATCAACCCAGTCAGCTCAGGCAGGGAGACTGTTGGGCAGCAAGGCGGACGGTACACCAACAGAATCCCAATTCTGCCCCGCCCGTCCAACGAGACATATAGACACTCAAACCCAGTGAATTGCCGGACAGGGCTCCTGGCAAGGCAGATGGAATCCTGATAGACTATTGCGACACCCCCCCCCCCCCGTCCTTGCAGTCGTGGCTGCTGCACCACCTGGAAACCTGGAGGACAAAGCTGGAAAGATTCACTCCTCCTGCTTCATCCAACCAGGTCGCCGTAATACAAGACAGATCAGCACCCTCACCCAGGATTAAATCATGGATGAGACAGGTTTTATTGTTGACTGATCTGGCATTTAAGAGCAGTAGTTTCAGACCCAGGGCACTACTGCCAAGGCCCCCAGTCGTCAGAGAGCTGGAGGGAAGCCTGGAAAGAGGGACGATCTGTCTGTGATGGAACCTCCTTACCCTGGAACGGCCAGCCCTCGCCCCACCACCATATCTTCCATGGCTCATCACTCTGTTGATGGTGGCACTGTTCCCCTCCCCATAGCTCCCCTCAGAAGATAAACACATAACTTACTGGCGAGACCCACCCTAAAAGCCACTATAACAATGCACCTGCTCAGATTAAAAATTTGACACTAGAAAAGTCCACAGCCACAGTTAAAAGCCAGAGATTTTTTTTGTGTGAGGAGTGAGGAAAGACCCTAGTCTGCAAGGTCCAACAACCCACTCCCAAACCACCTCCCTTGTCCAATCCAGTCCCGATAGCAGTGCACCAAATCATTCCCCACCCCTCTCTCACAGAGGTGCAATCTCACCCACCTTCCAGCTCCCCTCTCTCACAGGGGCAGCCTTATTCATCTCTTACTCCTGCATCAGGACTTGAATATAAGACAAGGGAGGATGGGGCACCAACCCATAACATTCCCCGAAGGGTGCAGACCAGGCCAAGAACAGGGCAACGTTGGACGCAAGTAATAGAATGCGAGCTGCGCCCACCGTGGTTCTTCAATCAGGCTGCTCTAGTGTCTCTTACTGTTGCCTAAGATGTTATTCTGTCATCCCCAGCAGACGGTCACATAGGAGGAGGGGAGATATTACTGCTGCTCTATTACAGCTTGCAGTTCCACTCTCAAACTTAATGCTAACCCCATGTCTTCTAACATCCCCTCACCGATGCCTCACACTTGTGCAGCGAGACACTACACGAGGGGAAAGGATGTCGGGCTGTCACTGCTGATCTGGAGCATTTAGCAGTCTGAGGTCGCAGTCCACAGCAATGACTCTTCCAGGCTTCTAGGTCTTCAGGCTCCTAGGTCTTCATCCACTAGGCAAAGAGCCACAGGCAAAGAGCCCTTTGGCTTTTGCCCTTCGGCTCGCGCCTCCGGCAAGCCAGAGGCCCCTTGTAGGCTCACCTGAAGGGAAAGAGCAATGGGGCCTTCACAGCTGCTGCTGCTTTCCAGCACAGGTGTTCCCAAGATGCAGGCTCCGCCCCACACCCCTCAGCTGGCAGCCTGACTCAGCAAACTGAGTCAGCTGGGTCTTAGGGGCCCCTTGTAGGCTCACCTGAAGGGAAAGAGCAATGGGGCCTTCACAGCTGCTGCTGCTTTCCAGCACAGACTGCAAAAGTAGGAGGCCATTTCAGAAGTGGAACATGAATCCAGGGGAACCACAAGCACTGACTGCAGCAATGTTCTTTCTAGTGGCTACAATTTTTAGAACTCAGAAATTCCTCTGAACAATGCTGTGACATTTCATAGTGTTGCTCAGGAGTATGTATGTCTAATATTTAAACCAATAGTGACCGCCAAGGGGGTGCCACACAACTGTCACCACTGCAAAAGTGGTGGTGGTGAAGAGTGGGAAGTGGTTTCCCCCCCCCCCCCACAAGTACCACCTTTCCAAGCTCAGCAGTTGGTCTCTGAACTTTCTTCAGAGCTGATCTCTGAACCTTTCCCCAAACTAGCCCTCTTTTCACAGGCCAGACAGATGCTA
The DNA here is from genome assembly GCF_035046505.1 of Tiliqua scincoides. NCBI lineage: Eukaryota > Metazoa > Chordata > Lepidosauria > Squamata > Scincidae > Tiliqua > Tiliqua scincoides. The sequence goes on from NC_089826.1 coordinate 26,567,215, forward strand.
CATCTTTAGCAGTGATATGAAAATTAGCACTCAAAGGTCTAAGTGAAAGTTAAAAAAAACAACTGTAGAGCCACAAGAGGGCAATAGATATCAACTCTCCAGAAAATGCCAACAGGAAACAAGTTTTTTGTTTGATTACAAGCAGTTGAATCTGGCAAATTTTCACTGAACGCCCTTCTATCTTCCAATACAAATGTTATTTAAAATGACAAATAGCTCAATCCCATTGGCCTTTAGTGTTGGTGGAACAAGCTTTCCACCACTGTTGACCTCTGCAAAGTGCTTTCCAGCAGCACACTCAGTAGTAGCTTGCCTACCTCCCACCAGAGAAGGGGAAGTTAAACTTAGGACTTTCAAGACAGGAGAAGATGGGCTCTGAGGGACTCTAGTCATTTTGTGTCTGTCACAAAGGTATGTGCAATTTACCCCTTTTCTGTGATTCTTCCATACTTTTGTGAAGGGAGATGGAATGAGGAAACTGCAAACACAAGGCTTATAATATAATATCATTGCAATGATGGTGTGTAGAATGGCATAAATCCAATTATTTCTCTCATGATTCAAGGAGATATTACATAGGAAACCTGAAAATGAATCTCAGTATTATTTCCTGTCTTCAATATCCATTAAAAGGAAATATAGGAATTCAACTCAAAAACTCCCAGGCAATCCCCTGTGGGCACAGAATCACAGATCAGTTATTAGCATAAGTCTGTGGTTTTCAAACTTGCAGGGAGTTTGAATCCATAGCCTGTGACCACAATAGTCACAGAAGGAGGCCACAAAAAGCTGCTTCGTTTAGTAAAACTTTTAATAAAAGGACAAGAAGCCTTAGCTTTGCAGAGGGGCCTCACAGTGAAGGTAGCACACAGGTGTGGGATGCAGATAGATAAGCAGTACCAGGCAGCTCTAGCTAGAGTTCCAGCATCAGGATGCCTTGAGCCCCTGGACCATTTTCTTGGACCAAACTCACTCCAGGGTATACTGAGTAAGTGGAATGGTGGGTGGAATCCTTGCCAACTTACTGTTTTTCTCAGGTTTGGGGGGGGGAAGGGAAGGGAGCCAAGCACATATACTTGAATTCATGCAAGAAAGTGCGCATACAATACAGGCTGACTATACTTTGTTCCATGACTTTCAGAATCACAACTGCAAGCTACAGAATTTGTATGGTCTTTTCATAGAACCATAGAATTGGAAAGGACCCACAAGGTCAAGTGCTTAACTGTTCTTGGCAGCTATTTCTGCTTACAAGGCGCACTTCATGTGAATCTTCCTCTGCAGCTCACTGGCTGTCATTACTAGCTTGTTTTAACAATACCCATTGGCGGACATTTGTTTTCCTGCTCCCATCTTCACAAGGCTGCAGCCATAGAAATACATGTCTAAACAAATCAGCCATTAGTGCCAAGTGGTGGTTTTAAGCTGATTTATGAGCCTCCTTTGCAAAGCACTGCATAGCTCCCTACAAGTTTCAAGGCCCCCTCAATTTTCATGGCAGGCTCTTTTTATTATCTCTTCTGTCAGAATAGAGCGGAAAATAGCAGCACATTTAGCAGAGTTGCACAAATTATATCAAGGATACGGATTTAAAGTCTCCCTGCACACCAACTAGCAAAACATTGTGTGCCATACAAATGCCCATTTCACAATTGGAAACTGAGGGCAAGATAGAAAATATTTTATCAGATCTATTGCAATATAATAGCTGTAGCGCCTGATTCACGTAGTTCCAGACATTGGAAAAGCCTTGCTGGAACAAGCCAAAGGCCCATCTAATCCAAAATCCTTTTTTCCCCACAGTGGACCACCATTGCATAGCCATCATGACTAATAGTCATTGACAGACCTGTCCCTCCAAGAATTTCTCCAATCCCTATTTCAAGCCATCTAAACTAGTGGCAGGGTGGCACAACCTGGGATGCAATTTGATACTGCCACCATGTCAGCCACAGAGCCCTGGGTGGGGAAGAGTGAAGCTCCTGATAAGTGCTCCATGTGCGATTTGTCACAAGCCCAGAAGTGTGGGACGTCCACCTAACAGGACTGCCGAACTAAGGATCTCAGTAAGGAGGTGGACGATCCATTACCCACCCCTTTTTTTGAGATGTGGTGACCAGAACTGTACATAGAATTCCAAAATATTTTACATAGAATTCTGTACATAGAATACTGTACTGTACATAGAATTCCAAAATGAATCATTGGGGCATTATATTACATATATTGTTATCCATCCCCTTCTCTAATGACCCTCCCAAGCATGCATAGTTGGATCCGACACCATGTCACTAGTATGTCCCTGTGGTTTGGTAGTATTTACATTGAACTTCACCATGATTTGCCCATCCTGCATTATCCCACTGGAGAGACATGAAATGAAGCCACAGGGAAACAGCAAGCCTGTGGTTCCAATGAATTGGCTTTTTAGGTAGTTTTCAGCCATGCAAACACAGAGAGCGTGGGATCTGAGGGCAGCCAGCAGCCAAAAGCCCATGTCTCAGAACTGCCAGTGCCCAGATGTCTCGCGAGTGGTTGGTGCAGCCAGCTCCGGCAATGCTGTTCGCTACTTGTGAGGTGATGGGTTATTTTTTCCTTTAATGGAGAGGGAGCAAGGAAGAGCACTAGATTTGGTCCACCATGCAAACAAATGTGATGGTGCAATGATAGTTTAATTACAAACTCTTGGGACAGTGAAAAATGGAGGAAGGCTGTTGCCTTCATGCCCTGCTTCTTTCCATTGGGTTGTCCATGGTTGGATACAGAATGTTGGAGGTGGATTTGGTCAAGCGCAGCTCTCTTAGCTTCAGTTAATGTCCTCGTTGACTCTTACATTTGCAAGGGAGGGCACCAGGATGAGGTCTCTTGTTATCTGGTGTGCTCCCTGGGGCATTTGGTGGGCCGCTGTGAGATACAGGAAGCTGGACTAGATGGGCCTATGGCCTGATCCAGTGGGGCTGTTCTTATGTTCTTACATTGGCCATTTCTAGGGGTGTTTGAAAATGGTTTAATGTTTTCACAGATTTTGTGATTTGAAAGGCAGAAAGCAGTATTATGTGTTTTTATTACAAGTTCTCATTTGTATTTATTTTAAACATTTTAAAAGTGTGTTACGAAGGTGATATAGTGTAAGCAGCTGCAGCCACAGTATTATTTCTAACTGGAAAAGTAATCTACAGGTGGTGCCTCGGTATCCACTGATTTGGTATCCACTGATTTGACTCACAACTGATACCAAGGGTTCACATTTAAATGCTTTGTAACAAGGAAAAAGGCACCAAAATCCAGTTTCATACCTTCCTGTTGTTAAACTGCACCAGTTGCAAGCTTTTTGGGGTTAAAGATAGCTTTAAAGACCCACTCCCGTAATTCTTGCTCCTCCTTTCTCACCCCAGAATGCATCATATAGATAGTATATTGCATTCAGCCACTAGATGGGGTGAATAATAGACTCTTATGGAATGAAATTATTCCATTAAGAGTAATGGAGGAGCAAAAAACATGGAAGTGGGTCTTTAAGCCATTTCTGCCCAACATTGCATATATGCAATAGAGACCAAATGTGTACACATGTAGGCTGGGCAAAAATGGGTTAAAGCTATTTTTCCACTGATTTGGTATCCACTGATTTTTCTTATCCACTGGGGGTTTCTGAATGTATTTTAATTTCTGGAAAATATTTTAAACCCCAAAAAAGTGGTGTTTTGTATTATGTGTTTTGACAAAAACAAACACCTCTAGCTATTTCCTTGAAATCTGTCAGTCATTTGTTCAATGTCACTTCGCACCAAGAGCAGCTCAACTACCACAGATACTCACATATAAGTTGATAAATTTCTACCAATAAATCAAGTGTAAGTCATTTCTTAGACTTATCTGCTGGTCACTCAGGGGTCAGGGTTGTTCAGGCAGCCAGGAGAAGCTCAGAGGAGAGTAAGAGAACAATGCAGAGATAATTAAGGGCTGTTAGTCTCCAGGGCAACCAGGGCATTAGTCTCTGCAAGCTGCAGCCAGTGTTAACCCTTTCACCCCTTCCTCCTGAGAAAAAAGTAAGCCAGGGCTCAACACTTCCATTTAAATCAAGCAAGCCTCATTCTCTTTGGCAGGATCACACCCAACCCTTCTGCACCCTTGTTCCATTTTGCAAATGTTTGGCAGAGGTCTGGTTTTTAAAACACCAGGATCTGATCCTCATTTCCATCTGAAACAAAGTTAAAGGCTACAATTCAGTGCAATTACTTAAGAACATCACCCATGGAAAGCAATGGGTCTACTTCTGAATAAATCAGGCTGCAACTATGTGTAGCCCTGCTTGCTCAGGCCAGCCCTTGTTGCTTGTCTCTCTGCTGTGAACTGAATCAAACACTCCCAGTTATGGATTAAATGCTGTATGTTATACATAGAGTTTCTGGCTTAACACACCAGGCATCTTAAAGAAGGATTTGATCAATGGTTCTAACAGTATGATGTTCACAATGCACTTACCCTGATAGTGTTTACAAAAAGTTATGAAGATCAGAATTTTAAAAGTTAATGAATAAAAATGTATCTTATGATCTTTTATTAAATTTTTAATAAATTAGAAATTGTGCAGTTCTTAAGTAACAATTACTGATAGGCTATTTTTCAGAATCTTCTTGTTGGCAACCTTCAGTCTCGAAAGACTATGGTATCGTGCTCTGAAAGGTGGTTCTGGAACAGCGTCTAGTGTGGCTGAAAAGGCCAATTCGGGAGTGACAATCCCTTCCACACTGGGAGCAAGTGCAGTCTGTCCCTGGTCTGTCTCCCTGGCTATGGTGTCTGGTAAAACCAGACAAAATTATACTCAGACCCCTTCCCCCAACTTTAACCCCTGACTTATCCAAGGGTCAGAAAATTCCATGATTTTTGGCTTAAAACCTGCCCTTGACTTTTCTGTGAGATCGATTTATACCAGGTGCGTCCAAAGTTTTTGGCAGGAGGGCCACATCATCTCTCTGACACTGCGTTGGGGGCCGCGGAAAGAAAGAATTAATTTACTTTTAAAATTTGAATAAATTTACATAAGTTTACATAAATGAATATATTAAAGATGAACTTATATGAATGAATGGTCTTGCAATAGCTCAAGGCCTATAAAAGGCCTTGCACAAAGCAAGGCTGGCCTTTCCTTTGCTGCTGCTACTGCATCACAGACATGAAACAGCAAGCAGTGGAGGAAGCCTCCATCCCACAGCTCACGCGAAAAAGTCAAACAGTTGCCTTCTCGCTGAAAGCAGTTGTGTCGGGCCAGTGCGGGCTGCAACAAGTCTCTGGAGGGCCAGAGGCTCATTGGAGACTGGGGGTCCCTGAGGGCCGCATTGAGAGGCCTCGATAGCCATATGTGGCCCCAGGGCCGGGGTTTGGGCACCCCTGACTTTAGTGTCTTTAGTAGCTTACAATTTGGAACATTTACAAAGTTTCACAGAAATAGTTCTGAAACAGGAGCAATTTATTTATCAGATAGTTGACTTAACAAAAGACAAACACAGGAGTTAGATTGACTGCCAGCTTTTTTGGGGGGAGGGGAACAGGTGTTTTTCCATGGACTTACCTATATGCATTTTATTTTTTTATTTAAATGATTTCTATTCCCTCTTTTCCTCCAAATGCATGGAGAGCTAAAGGTGGCATTTATGGGTGCTGAGTGCAGAAATGAAATAAACTACATTGACACTGGTGTCAGTAATAAAACCAAGAGCCATAAGCCTGTTACAAACTACCTTGTGACTCATGCCTTTTTATGCAGGAGAGAGACTGATCACTCCAGGTTCAGAAATCAAGAAGAAAAATCCAAACAGAACATTATTGTGTAACATTTAACCAAGATGAGAACGTCTAGGATGGATTAGGAAAAGGGGTTTTTTTCCCCAGAGTAAAGGCCATTGTTTCCATAGAAATTACCTGTGAACAATGAACTCAACACATTCTACTCAGTGAATTGAAAAAAAAAATGTGGAGAGTAAACTAAAGTTCAGCAGAAGCCTTCAACCAATTTCTCAAGTAATCCAACAAACTCCTAATAGATTGAGTGAGATTCACAGCGCTCACAAAAGAACAGCACCAGTTTTGTCTGTGAACTCAGACAAAGACCTTAGCAGAGGTACAGTATCTCATTTGCTTTCTCTGAAGACTCCGAAATATAAGGCCATCAAGCACATCACTGTAGGAATTTCACCCAGTTCAGAAGCATTGCATTTGTGCTAGATTCCACAATGTGGTGCCAATACTACTAAAAGGAGGAAATGGGTATTCTTTGTGCTGCATTTACATAGTTTTTCAACATTCCTTTGCCCATTTACTATCAATTTCCACCTCACGTCTGTAATGTGGAATGTACCATTGTGTGTGGGGGGTACAGTTGAATTTCCATTCCCATTATTTACTTAAAGAAACAACTAATCTTTGGATGAAGCAATAAAAATTCCAAAGAACAAATCTTCTTCGTTTAAGAACTTAGAAATGCTTAAGAAGTCTATTCAAGCATCATGTTCTTCAGCTTTCACACTTCTGAGACTTTCTTTTGCTGTTTTAAAAAAGTTGTTCAAATTTTACATACAGTTCAAAAAGAAAGAAAAAATTAAAGATAAACAACAAACATCTACAAGGATGATAGAAGCCGTATCATAACTGTAAATTATGGAACAGGCAAGTTATAGACCAATGATAAATGGTGGCATGACGCAGCAAGTAGTTTGGATAGCACTGATTGGAAGGCACAAAACAGAAGGTTTTAATCAGGGTCAGCAAAAGACTTCCTGACACCTGAAACCTTGCCCAATTATGTGCCAGCCTCTCCTCTTCCTAGCTGTGCACTCTCCTCCCACCTCCACACTTCCTCCTCTTCTCTGTACAGATGGGCAAGATCAACCAAACTTCTGCCTGAGGCAGCTGCTTCAGTTGGCCTCATAGATGGGCTGGTTGTGGTTTTAATATACATATATCAGGAGTAACCAAACTGCAGCTCACAAGCCACATGCAGCTCTTTGACATGTAATGCACAGCTCTTGGAAATATGTTGGCCGAGCTCCTTTAAGAACAGCCCCACTGGATCAGGCCACAGGCCCATCTACTCCAGCTTCCTGTATCTCACAGTGGCCCACCAAATGCCCCAGGGAGCACACAAGACATGAAAAGATCTGCATCCTGGTGCCCAATTTGACATCGCAATTAATATAGAAGGTGAATAAGAAATTTTCAAGTTTTAAAATGATTTCTCAGGTATAAACTAAGTCTACTGGATGAAAACGCAAGTTTAGTGCTCATGATGAGTCAATATGTTTAAGAATTCAAATACTTCTAAAATATTGCAGATTTCAAACATCTGTATTTTATTGTATGGGGCTCTTACGTAGGCAAGTTTGGTCACCCTCTTATGTATAATTTTGTATTTTGAAGGACTAAGATGCTGACCTATCAACATCTCTGACATACCCAAACAAGCGGAATGGGCTTTGGTTAAGTTGAAGATGCGATGACTTCAACTTGATCCAATTGTTTTGTCAAAAGAAAAATCCTGCATGTTGCCAAAGCATTGAAGAAAGGATAAAGTAGTATTTCCACTGTTAAGAAAACTCTAGCTTGGCCTCCAACAAGTAATAAAAATCAAAATGGACTATTTTTATTTACGCAGAACATGCTATGAATTATTTGATGAGAAAAGACATCAGTATGCTCTGCGTAAGTGGGACCAATTACATTCTGCAATTATTTCCCATAATCAAAAGGCCTTTTGGACTTTAGTTTCCAGATCAACCTGTTCAATTTCAAATTTGCTTCCATCTATCTCTGCAGTTACCTGGGTTGACTTTTTTTTCAAAAAAATTCTCATCTTTGTCCCCAATTCAACTTCCCAGCAGTACTCCACAGGATCTCTTGGAATGGCCTCCAGTTTCCCCTAATGAAATACATGAGTTAATTCTTTCTTTAAAACCCGGTAAAGCTCCTGGGCCCAATAACATTTTGAATGAGACTTTGTCTAATAATCCCAACTGGTGGGCAGAACCACTTGCATCCTTTTTTACCTTGGTTAATTCCACAGGTCGTTTTCCTGATGCCTGGTTGACATCTACTCTCATTCCAGTCTACAAAAAAGGTGACCCTTCATCACCTTCAAATTATCGCCCAATAAGTTTATTATCAAACATTGGAAAATTGTATTCAAAGTATCTTTTAACAAAACTCTCTTCCTGGGCAATTTCTAAAAACCTCCCCGGAAAAGAACAGATTGGTTTTCGGGCAGGAGCTTCTACCCTTGATCATATTTTTACGTTGACTTATTTAGCAGAGAAGTATTTTATTTATAACAAAGCTAACCTTTTTGCTGCATTTGTTGATCTCCAAGGTGCTTTTGATTCTGTGAATAGAGACCTTTTATGGTCCAAACTACTTAAATGGGGAATAGACTTGCGTTTATTATTCCTGCTACGTCAATTACACTCTCAAAATTTTTGTCAGGTTCGGATCCCAAATTCTAATATTCTCACTGACAGATTTCCTATTCACAATGGTGTCCGCCAGGGTTGTATCCTTGCTCCCTTATTATTCAATTTATTTCTATCTGATTTACCTTTTTTTCTTTCTTCTTCTACTCATTCTACTCCGGTTCTAAACGGGGTCCCTGTCTTTACTCTCTTGTATGCAGATGATGCAGTACTATTATCTCTAGCTAAATCTGGACTTCGCTGCATCTTGGCTAAATTTCAGGAGTACTGTACACTAAATGACCTAACAATCAATTCAAACAAAACTCAAATTATGGTGTTTTCCCGCTCTTGGTCCCCTATAACATGGACGATAGGTCCAAATATATATAAGCAAGTCCAGTCTTATAAATATTTGGGTCTTATATTTCATTATAAACTTTCTTGGTCTCTTCATAAGAAAGCTATCACTTCATCTCTTTCTCCCCAACTTAAAGCAATTTTAAAAATTTTTTATAATGAAGGTAACCAGTATGTTCCTGCTGCTATCCAGATCTTTCAGTCCAAAATTCTTTCTCATTTGTTTTATGGTGCCCCAATTTGGATTAAAGTAATTAATAAGGATATTGATCAGATCGCAGCATCTTTTTTCGTAGAATTCTAGGGATTCCAAATTTAATTCATGTTTCCACAATTATTCTAGAATTAGGTATCCATCTTCCAACAACTACAGCCTGGTTACTTACTTTTAAATATTGGTTTAAGCTGTTTTCAAATTCTCATTCCGGTTCCTTATTATATGATTTGTTAAGAGATTCTTATTTTTTTTCTTGGTTTCGGTTGATAGAAAATAAACTTGCTTCTCTCGACCTCTCATTAGAATCCCTGGCAGATATGAGTCTTCCAAGAGCATATTCATTGATAAAAGACAAGCTCTTAGCATTTGAATTCAATTATCTAAGTACTAGTCTCAATTCTGTTTGTTCCCCTCTTTTCCTTGGTTTGGCCCCATCCTTTAATCATGCATCTAATTATTTTTATATATTAATCAATCCGTTACATAGACGAGCCTTTATGTTAGCTCGCCTCAATATTTTCCCGTCGGCAGTTCATTCTGGCCGTTTTTTTAACATTCCACGGGAGAAAAGGCTCTGTCTCTTTTGTCATGAGACTCCTGATTTTTTGTTTCATATACTCTTTCTTTGCCCAGCACACTTTGATATTCGGAATCATTACCTTGATTCTTGGATCCCTTCTGACCTTATCCCCTCTGATATTATTCTCTCCAAGTTTATGAGTGATGTTTGTGATTCCCTAACTGCAGCTGTTGCTGGTTATTTATCCGAGATCCTTAAAGTAACGCTGTTAGAATTTAAATAATTCTAGTATCTTGTTTAAATTGTTGAGTGTTATGCAAATTGTCATGTCAATTGTAAAGTACAATTGTTAATCGTTTGATATGCCAATAAAGGTTTCAGAAAGAGAGAGAGAGAGAGAATCAAAATGGCAGACCATTAGATCAGTGCTTCCCAAACTCCTACAAGAGAGCTGGGAGTACTGTAGTAGTAGTAGTAATAATAATAATAATAATAATAATAATAATAATAATAATAATAATAATAGGTATTTATATACTGCCTTTCTTGGTCTTTATTCAAGACTTTATTCAAGGTGGTTTACATAGGCTGGCTTTATTTAAATCCCTTATTAAATAGGGATTTTTACAATTTGAAAGAAGGTTCTTTCTTTCAAGAACCACTACATTCAAGGTGTTTCATTCCGATCTGGCTTCACATTCTGGCCTCCATCCTCCCACGCCCAGAGCAGATGGAATAGCTCGGCTTCAGCTTGTCAGCTGCTTCAAGGTCACACGGTGCCGGTGGCCTTGAACTGGAACTTGTGGATGTTATCTTCAGGCAGAAGATAACCCTCTAGACCAGACCAGACCCTCTAGACCAGACCTCCTGCCCTCCTACTGTACAAGTGTGCGGGGGAGAGGGGAAGGCAACAACATGATGCCCAGGACTGCGCTGCTGCCAGGGATGGGAGGGAGGTTTTTTACCTACCTGCAGCTAGTGCAGGAGTCCTGGGGGGATGTTTTTTGTTGCAAAACCAGAAGTGCCAATTCTTTTTTGCATATTTGGAGACATGGCGAGCCCTGTGGAGGGCTCCCCAGATCCCCAGGACTCCTGTGCTGGCCAGAGATGAGTAAAAAACCCTCCCATCCCCTTATAGGGGCAGAGACAAGTGCTTCCTTGACTGGTGGGTCGCAACTCACCAGTTTGGGAACCACTGACTTAGGTAACTGCCTCATTGATATCAAAATGCATTTTAAGAAAATTACATTACATTATACTCTTACTGGAAGGAATCCTAGGATATAGTGGAAGGAGTAGGGCATGCTCAGCACCCCTGCAAAATTATGATTTTCAGAGTTCCTTCCTGGAATGTGCAAAAGTCGAACTCATTTTAAAAGCAGCATGTTTTAGTACAACTTAGTTTATCAAAGAGCAGAATCACATTCATAGTCATGAAATACAGTAAAGTTAGTTACTTTCAGAGTAAGTTCCAGAGAATAGCCATATTAGTCTGTAGCAAATACAACAAAGAGTCTGATAACGTCTTCAGAATTCACAAACATATTATAGTGCATTTCATCACATGCAAGTTAAATGTGTTAATCTTTTAAGTTGTCACAAGATTCTTTGTAATTTCAGAATAGGGTTATGGTTGTAGCTGTCCATCACTTTAGACAGGTTGTAATCTAATCAAACGTGATTAGCAATCAATGAGTTCACAAAACAATAATCACTATGCACTGGACTTTATAACATTTTTGTTCATTTCACTAGGGCTTATCCAGGAGTCCTGAAGAGGAATAACTTTCTCCCCTCCCCCACAATTATTGCAGCTTGAAAAGTACTGCCATGAACATGTTAATGACTACAATATACCCACATACCACTGGCTCATATGGGACTTTGTCTGGGATGAAGCAATATGAACAGGTTCCTAAGACGATTGGATGTTCCCAAATTTAACTCCTGGAATCGCAAGCAAATGCCCACCAGGTGGCAGCATATTGAAAGCTTTAAACTCAGGGAACAGACATACTAATAGGAGAGCACCAGCTATCTCAAACAGTATGAAAAATCATTGCTTTTCCAATAGTATATAAAACAATTTTTTCAGTTAAAATACTTGATTTCATATAGTACTATTTTTTTTTTAAGTAAATGCTTTCAAGTAAATTGTTTGTGAAAATCCCATGGATCAGCCCTTCCAGAAAAATAGCTGAAAAGTACAAGATGTATGTAGATGAGGTCAACATACGTAGATGAGGTCAACTTATTTTCACACTTTTCTGCTTCTCTCACCTTGAAGGCATGCCTCCAAACAGATGTATTTATCTTTAAAAATTCCAATAGCTGAAAGGCAGAGGCTGGAAATTCTGGTATTAGCAAGGCTGAAGGATGCCTTTTTAGCTACAAGGGGCAACTTTTTATGGCTTGTGCCCAAAGCCAGGAGAAGTCAAACTGCACAGTCCAGACGACTGGAGCTTGCATGCTACATTCAAACATTCATTGCCCAGCTCACCAACTGGACTGCAATACCCAATTCCCTTACTGCAGAGCGCCAACTTTCAACATTTTTCTTCTCACAGCAAACTGACTTCTCTGGTCTTCATCTCTTGCGATGCCACTTCCAGGAGACTCTTCCAGACTCTGCGTCTCGGTTTGTAGGGCAACGGTCTGTAGCAATGAACTGTCTGTCCCTCTTCCTCCACCAGCTCCAGGCAGTTGCCCTAAAATCATACTGCAGAACCTAGAACAGCTTTTCAGCCATTTTCAACAGCTGCGCTGCAAACTCCAATGGCACACCTGCTCCTCTCTGCACTACAGACAAAATTAAATGAGCCATGCTGGGAACTCCCAGCAACCCCACCACTTTCCACTTTATTTAAAGGCAAGCCAAAGAAATAGTTGGGTAAATGGCTGCTTCCCCACCCTCAGTTGTTCCTCACAGGAACAGGGCTCTTTACATGAACAGAGAAGGTGTGTGAAGCAGCTGGCTGCTACCCATGCAGTTCACTTTCCTACCAACTCACCATGTTGCTTCTTTGTACGAGCTCGAAAAGGGAGGGAAGCCGAAGCTGATGTGGATCAATGTGGCTTGGTCCTCAGTAGGCTGGGGAAGGTTTGGGCAGGGTGGAGGACATTGCTTCTCCCACAATCCACCCTGATGTGAGTTGCTTCAGGGCTGGGCTGATCCTGGCCCACACCATAAAGCACCAGCATTCGCTCAGAAACCAATCAGAAGCCAGTGAAACTCATTTTGAACAGGTGTTATGATAGTCTTTCGAGACTGAAGGTTGCCAATACAATACAATATGTGGTATGCCCCCAGGGGGGTTGGAAGGGGGGCTAGTTTCCAATAGTGGGCCCGCCCTCAATCCCCAAGTTCCAGACTTTGGGACTGAAGGCCAGCACATTGTGGGAGGCTAGCTCACTGACCTTAGCCCCAGGTGGGTGGCAACAGGAGGTTAAAGCACTTATAGCTGCCCTATGCTGCCTTCCTTCCAGTCAGTCATCTGCAGCCCTTGTCCTTTTCCTGCACCAGAGCATTTTCTTTCAAGCTGCACTGCAACCTGATATAACTGTGAGTTACATCCGTATGTTGTCCTTCCTCTTACCACCCTTGCCTTGTGGTGGCACAAATGATGCACAGCAATAGAGGTGATGATGAGTGCTGCTAGATTAGCGATCATGCCACAGGAATGCAATGAAAACACAGAGCCAAATCTCAGCAGAAATCACAAATTTATTAATTCTTAAATATATCAGTCGGTTCTTTACCATTATGGCAAGAAATATATATATACACTGTGTCCCGTGGTAAACTGCAGTGTTTTGAAATGATGAAGGGTTAGGTGTATAATTCCAATGGAGTGTAGAGAACTAACTCACATGATTTTTCTCACATCTCAGTGTGGAAGACAGACTTGACCTAGAGTAATATGGCAACATCACATGCTATGGTAAAGTGTAAAAAAGAAAGAATAAAACCTCACCCTACACCTAAATTTTGTTAAATTTAAATACACTTATACCACCTAAAGCTGCTTCACAAAAATGAACGTATTAATAATTAAAAAAAAAACCATGAGGCCATTGCTTTTTCACAGATACCATTGGCAGGCTAATATGGCTCAAGACATTTACGGTAGATGCTATAAATATCTCTGTGGCTTGAAAGTATATAATAGCCATCCCCAGAGAGGCATAAAATTTCTCTAACATGTTTACAAGGAACAACATCAAGGTGTAAAGAATAAGAACCAATTTTGATTAGTTATTAATATGGAGTGGTTAAAGTTATACAAATTGAAACTTTTTTCTCTGCTTAAAAATTTTAGGATGCTGCAATTTGTAAATTGTAATTGCTAAAAAGAACATTGATCAAGGATCGTGTGCTATACAATGTTACGGAAAACTGGTAGCCCCACTGTTATCCAAAAAGAATGCATAAACAAAAAAGGAAAAAAATGACAAAAGAAAAATAATTCTGTTCTTTTTTTAAAAAGAAAAAGAGCAATTACAGAATTGCTCTTATATACCAGAAATATAATTTCACATCTACACAACAGAAGCAATCAACGACTGAGTAATCTGTTCTAAACTGATACTGAATAGATTTCCTGCTTACTTTACAGGTCTATAAGCAGCAACAGAAAAAATAATAATAAAATGGTAATAATTGTATTATTCCACACTGTTCAAGGATGTCAATAAGCCATGAGAAAATGGATAAATTATTCTGGCAAAAGTGTAACAGTATTATTAGAAAATTGAAGTTTTCCTGGCAGTTTTATTTTTTCCCCAGTAAGAAATTGCTACAAAGAAAATGTAGACAAGTAAATTCTTGATACTAAGCGTTTAAGGCCTAATTGTCCTAAACTACCACACATCTTTACTAGAGCACTGTTTAAAAAAAAATTCTCTACAGCTTGCTTTAATAAATGTACTGTACATCCAGAAAATGATAAAAAAGTATTATTTCCACTTTTCACTGTAACCACCCCAAACCGTCTCATATCTGTTCACTGCTGGACTTTTGAGAAACAAGAAATGCTACTTTTTGTTTTGCTTTTTTTTCTTTGCAGTTATAACAACAAACTTAAAGAAATTATTTCTTTTAAAAAGTCTCACTGACCAGACAGGAACAGTGGCAGATAAGTCTACTGAGGTCAAGTCAGCAAATTAACACCATTTCTTTCCCAGTTTACACAAGTAACTCATAAAAGAGATGATTCCCCACACCCTAAGCCCACAGAAATGCTTCACCCTAAGCCAATATTTCTACCCATATGTTCTACCTTAGGAAAGCTGCTGTTAGTAGGAACTTCATTATTTCTATGATGACCAAAGCAATGCGCAATTGTCTTTAAAGAGAAATTAGCCAAAAAAAAAAGGTTGCAGCAATTAAAATAAGGAAATTAAGCCTTCATTTCCATAGGTCGTCTCTGAAGATGTTTACCATAGATTGGCATGAGAAGTATACTCTGTATACACTCTCACAATTTTATTTTCAATTTTATTCCTTTTGCTCCTCTCTTGTTCTGCCACTTTCAATTTTCATGGAATCTCCTCTTCACTGGAGTGTAAACAAAAGGTACCAATGGAATATACAACAAAATGATGTATCACATGTAGAAACTTCACAGCTTCATGCACTCCAAAAACATGCATGAAGAGGGCAATGAGGTGGACCAGATGATAGCCAACCAAGTGCAGATTGTGGAGGACGCAAACATGGCATCACAGACATTTAGCTGGGAGGGAGGGAGGGAGAAAGAGAGAGACTGTTAACACATTATTTTAAAGATGCTACAGTTTTATTCTCATTTCTGAATCTTAGCTAATTAAAAAATTATAAAAAATTATATTATTAAATTATATTATTAAATTAAATTATAAAAAATTATATTATTAAATTAAATTATAAAAAATTATCTGTCACTGTTCCAAATAAATATACATAGCTATTTTCAAAATCAAATTACTATAATAATCTTGATCTTTTTTTACATAAGTGGAAATCAATGCAAATTATAAGTACTTTTGGGGCAGAGTCAGTCCTATTAGTTGTGATAATAGCTTTAGCGGAGGCGCATTCACTTTCCCTTCTGCAGGGAGCCCTGCCAGAAGTCGCACCGGGCTCCCCACACCTTGGGGAGGCTGCAGGAGGCTTGGGTAAGTGCACCCAAGCCCCTGCAGCCCCCTGAGCAACTTTTCCTGTTGTGGGGAGCCCTGCCAGAAGTCGTGCCAGGCTCCCCGAACCCTGGGGAGGCTGCAGGAGGCTTGGGTAAGTGCACCCAAGCCCCTGCAGCCCCCTGAGCGGTGCGATCATGGGGATCGTGCCGCTGCCTTCCCCCTGCCCACGCTGCCCCCTCCCCCGCCCCTGCAAAGACGTACTGGCTCTCAAACCAGAGAGTTTGAGAACCACTGATCCGGCTTGGCATTGTCAACCAACTCTGTACTGACAGCAGCTCTCTGTCAGTTGGGACAGAGAGATGGAAATGTTTCCTAGCCCTACCAGGATATGTCAGGGATTGCACCTGGGACCTTCAAAATGTGCTGAAATATTGAGCCCTGGCCCACTCCCCCTGCACCAAAGTGCTGAGGTAAAGAAGTGACCAATTGAATTTTGATTTTCTGTTCATACAGTGCCTATTTACATGGATGACCCTGTACTCCGTCTATGACATCACAAGCCTATGCATGTCTACTCAGAAGTAAGTCCCATTATATTCAATAGGGCTTACTCCCAAGAAAGTGTACACAGGATTTCAGCTTCAGTCTATAAAGCAAGGTGGCTCCCAGAGGATGCTGCTAAAATTCATTCTCTTCAACCAGCACTGAGGAGTCTGAAACCAAAGCACCTTTTGCTCTGAACTTGAACCCTCAGGAGGCAATCATCCATGATTACGTTGGATAGGTACCTCACGAAGTATGGTGGTTTATCTACCTTTGAGAGACCATCAGGGGTGCAATGAGCCAGGCTGGATGTGATGGCAAGCTTCTTAGCTAAGCTGCCTGCTTTCTTGGAAGTGGGCAGCATAGCTGCGAGGGGTGTGATTGCACCCAGACTGGTTGTGGCAGCCAATTTCAGCGCAGTTGCACAAGCGAGAGGGGCAGGACTGTGGCAGAGTTATGTGTTTTTATTTCGTTATCACCAAAAATCACATCTCTACCAATAAGACATCATTATGATCAGATTGAGATGAAATAGCTCACAAGGATTTGTGCTTTGTATGCAGTTGTAACTAATTATGTCAAGACTTCATTGTCCAAAACAGTATGTTGTGTCTTAGCTTCTAGGATACTGGAGCTTCTTTTTGTTCTGTAAGGGCTGAGTATTACTATTCCCTGATTGTTGCCCTGTTTTATCCAGAGACCAGGTGATAAAATGATTTTGAGCTGAAATCAGTGTGTGGCTTCCTGACACATCTTCAAGGGATTGTGATCCTCAATAGCACCGTTCCTATTTTTGGGGTGCATGCAGTGATTGGGACTCAGGGACTCCAGTTATTCATTCAAGGAGACAGAAACTGCAGAACAGATTGACACTGAAGTTGTTGACTCACTAAAGTGTGGCCACTTTCCCAACCAAATGAATTAATACTGGGTCAACCTAGTGGGTTTATTTCTACCTTTGAATTTGTGCGTATTCATTACTGCAAAAGCCAACTGACATGTTTTTAAAAGCTGATTTCATGAATACTGGGAAAGACAGGTCTACTGAAATTAGAAGTAATACTAATGGGCTTCTCTGTTTCATTACATTTAGTGTGTCACAAGCGTGATTTTAGTACCTTTGTCATAAAGAATCCACATGCCCTAATGCATCAAATGTTGAACTGGACACCTGGGTTCAAATCTCCATTTATGCGTTATTTATTTATTATTAAGAATATACAGGTGGAGCCTGTTTATCTGCAGATTTTACATCTGCGGATCTGGCTCAATGCAGGTCCCCCAAACCTGTGTTGAGCCAGTCACACCTCAGCCTCCAAAGGGGACCGGAGCACAGAGGGCTTTCTGAAGCTCGCAAAGGCTGTGCATATCCATCCGCAAGATTGCTCCCAGAGCCAAAAAAGGGAAACCAGAAGTGATGTTTTTAGACCTTTTGAGGCATTCTGGGGGCTTCCCCTTCTGGGGGCTTCCCCTGACCTCAGAACACCATAGAAGGCATTAAAATGTTACTTCCTGTTTCCCAAGGGAAACAGAAGTCATGTTTTATTGGCTCCAGAAGCCATTGTGAAGCCCTCAGAGGACAAAGGCAGACGCACCTGGCATCTGTGGGCTTCAGAAAGCCCTCCGGAGCCCTTCGGAGGGCTTATGGGGCCAAAAACTGTGGATTTGCTTGTCCGTGATTTTTGGTATCCACAGGGGCTCCAAGAATGGATCCCCCACAGATACCAAGGCCCCACCTGTATACAACTTTTCAACAAGAGTAATTCACAAATCAGTTTACATAGCAAAATAAATCAGTAAATAGTCCCCTGTCCCCAAAGAGCTCACAATCTGTAAAAAACATACAGAAGGGACACCAGTAATAGTCACTGGAAAAGACACCATGCTGGGGTGAAGAGGGACAGTTGCTCTTCCCCTGCTAATTATAAACCACCTTAAAAGGTGCCTCTTTGCCCACTTGGCAGAGGTATAGCATTACCAGCATGATTTTGAAATGGAGAGGAACTTGTAAGATAAACAGAATGGCTACAAGGGATAAGACAGAAAGAATAACTGGAGTGAGGAGTTGGATTAAGGGCTGAAATACGACCCTAAAAGGGTCATTGTGATTGGCAACCTTCAGTCTCGAAAGACTATGGTATAAGCCTACAGCACCTGGTATTCCCAGGCGGTCTCCCATCCAAGTACTAACCAGGCCTGACCCTCCTTAGCTTCTGAGATCAGACAAGATCAGGCTTGTGCAGGGTAACAGTTGCTGCTTGTGATTCCATTATTTTTCCTTAAAAGAAAAATAGCAGCCAATAGAGAAGGCAGTCTGGCATGGGAAAGAGGGGGTTAAATTGTTCCCCTGTGTGGTTTAGCTTCCACTCCCCCCCCTGCTTTTATTTGCCCTGGAAGCACTGTGAGTCCTTTGGGAACAGGGAACCATTTATTGAATTGTTTTGCCACATAAACTGCTTTGCAAACTACTCCTGTTCAAAAGCAATATATAAATATTCATCCTCCTCCCACCAGTAGCAGCTTCCCTCCCAGGGCAAGTATTATTTTTCTTGGGAAAGGGGGGGGGGAAGAATCAGAATCACCAATCCCAGTTATTTTATTTTTTAAATAAAAACAGAACTGCAATGATTCTTATACATCACACGTAGCTTTGCCCTAACTAGGAAATGGCATTTAGGCAAGTAAGACTGCAAATAAGACAACCCATTACTCACTTGATAGGTACTGTTGGTGATCCTGAACGGTGGAAGTGAACATTCTGCCATTTGCCATCACGGCGGTGCCAGACCCGTGTCTCTTCTGACTGCATAGTCTTTGGCATTCCACTGCCATCCATGTACTGTGTCAACCGTATATAAGCAATGCAGGCGGCATCATCACCCACAAGGTGGACATGAGGATTCAGGATGATGGTATGGATTGGCTTGTTGCTCTTTGACAAAGCTAAGGAGCGAAACTGCATATTATATCAACCTCGTAATCACGAATAAGGAGCAATGCTGAGAAATTTAGGCAAGCTGAGAAGTACTTAGCAGAAACCTTAATGGTGTGCTGAATGGCTCATAAACACACTTCTGTTTTTTGGATTGTGTCCAGAGTGTGACTGTCAGTTCACATGTTACATTATGGTGGTTATTGTAAGGGGCAGCAGGACTTAACTCAAAAGTGAAAAAGCTATACAAAGTTCTCAGCTTGTGGACAAATCAGTGACCATCATTTCCCCCACTGTCCCAGATCTGGTTGTTCAGATGTGCAAAGGAAGAACTAATGGAGCCTACACTGGGTCAAATAACAATTGTTCAAAATACATCCCACATATTATCCTGCAAGAATTACACTGGCTTCTCACTGGTGTCCAGATTCAATTCAAAATGCTTGTCATTACTGTTAAAACACTTTACAGTTTGGGACCTCAGTATCTGTCTCTTGCCACACAAGATTACTAACCCCTTAAGACCTTCCAGGAAGACCTTGCTCTGTTTGCCATAACCAAATGAGGTTAGGATTATAGAGCATATGTGACCTCTCTTGTTGCTCCAGGTGTGGAACTCTCTGCCAAGGAAAATACAGAGGGTCCCTCCCTCTTGACCCTGCCGAGGTTACTTAAAACTAATTCATTTTGCAAGTATTTGGCTCTAGGTGAAAAATAGCTGCTCCTTGCGATGACTCTATTATGATTTGTTCTCTCAGTTTCTGTTGTTAGATTGGATCTATTTGACTTCACTTAATTGTGTTCAGCACATTTTTTGTTATCTCCCTTGAGATCAGGTAAGATGAAAGGTGGACTGCAAATGTAAATCATAAGTGATCTCAATAATCCTTTCATCAACCCTGAGAGGTTTTAATCACTGTCAAATTTTGTAATCAATATGAGAGGGTCATACTGCCTTAACTCAGTAAGAGCCTGAGAAATCTTTCCATCTTACCCAGAAGAATTGCTCTGTTGAATAATCGAGCAGATCCAAATGTCTTACCAACTCATGAAGCAATTTTCCCGGGAAAAAGGTTAGTTTCTGAGACCCACTGAGAATTAAAACAACATCTGTGTCTACACAGCATGTACTGGTGCAGTTTCCCCCAAGTATCAACATCCCAGTACAGGATGGGAAGAAAAAGGATAGTTGCAATGAGACTAAATTCAGTAATTGTCTTGATCATGAGTGATATCCTTGTTTTAGTGAACTCAATGAAACTGCACTCAGTGGGTTATCTTTGTATATGAAAATAAGAAAGAACTTTGTGCAGAAACCTCACTGTGCCATTACTATGTTTTTAAACAAGGCACTGTTTTGTATACTGTAATTTACAGTTTACTGAACTGTTATCTACAGAGGAACACTGTTGTTGTAATTAGCTTACTTACAATATGTTCAGAAGCAAAATGTGCCTGCCTGAGTACAAACAAAACCTTTATACCTGGCTCAGGAAATAAACCTTAAAAAAGGATTTCTATGCCTTAGCATAGAAGAACAAGCAAACCCTTATGAGAAACGGTTGTGTTGCTAGCACTTTTAACAAGAGAAGAGTCTCCTGTGGTGAGCCATCGCTAAAGGGGGCAGTCGGATTCACGGAAGAAATATGGTTGTACGTTATTTCAAAATAGATTTCAGCAGGCGCGGCAGGGATTTCTCCAGGAGTTATTGACTAATAAATAAGCTATTGCCTCTTTTGGTAGTGGGAAAGTAGGTGAAAAATGGATACATGCTGAGAAAACAGAGGATATCCTAAATGTAATATGAACAGAAATAAATTGGCCTCAGCCCAGCATTGCTTTCAAGTAGCTGGTTCTTGTTTTTTTTTTACCTCCAGTTGCTCATATCGATGTGCATCACAACATATGCCATGCAATAATATTTGAACATCAGTTTTCCAAACATGTGGCACAATATGATCTTCACCATTCCACCAAAAACTGTGCCTTACAATGTTCATCCTAGGATGGTCAATATCCTCTCTCCCCTTATGGGGGAGCCTTAAACCAAGTACTCAACACACAAAAACTGACACAGCAAAAGTCACCTTGTGACAATTTCATCATGCCAGAAAGCGGTGTGAGACCCAGGCCCTGTGTTAGTTGGTTGCTGCTGTTCAAGGGATTTCTACAGCTGGCTTTGTTTTGCATGCTGGAGTGAAGAGGGACAGTTGCTCTCCCCTTGCTAAATATAACAGGACACCACTCTGAAAGGTGTCTCTCTGCCCAGTTAGCAAGGTTGTAGCGTTACCAGCGTGATTCTGGAATGAAGAGGAACTTGTAAGAAAAACATGAAAGCCACAAATAGTGTGCAGCACCTCAGCTGGGGCCTGGCATCTACCAGTTTGTGCAAATGGCATCACAAATCTTTAAATTATGTTTAATTAAATACTCAGCTTCACAGTAGCCATTTCAAATCATTAATGTAAAAGGCACAACAGTTAGGAAAAACACACCATTCTCAAAGTAAAACCGGTGGAAGTCCATCCCTTCTACAAGATTTCCCAAAGCTTCAGGTTCAAATGAGGTAAGGCCTGGATCACAGATTTTCCTAAATAGCAGGGGGAAAAAATCTCATTACAATAGCTATACAGAATATAGTGTTGTGTGGTGAAGTAGAGCAGCATCCTGCTTTCTTTCCAGTAAAATAAGAATCATCTCACTATTGAGGTGTATAATTTGCTGAACTCTCTGAACCATAGCAACTGTTACCCTGCATGTGCCTGATCTCGTCTGATCTTGGAAGCTAAGCAGAGTCAGGCCTGGTTAGTACTTGGATGGGAGACCACCTTGGAATACCGGGTGCTGTAGGCTTATACCATAGTCTTTCGAGACTGAAGGTTGCCCACCAACATTGTGCAGATCTCAATTAATATATTTAGTGTAAGTACAGTACATTTAGCTTTGTTGAGGGCAATTATGGCTGGATTCAGATATCCCTAAATAATTGCTTCTGGGGCTTCTTGTAGGCCCACATTCCTATTGGGCCACAGCTATGCTCACGATGGTGGTACCTTGAAAAAGGCTATTATAATGGTGCAAATCACACAGATATGTGTATAGCTCCCACAAGATGACTCTGGTTCATACAACTGGCACAAACCTGCTAGCAGACCTGCAAACAAATGTTGTTGCTGAGTGTTTAATCCAAGCCTCTGTTAAACGGCTTTATACAATCTGACCTATGCTACTGAAGCTTATCTAGACCCAGCTAATATATCTTCCTTCACAACAACCTAGAATTCAGATTGTTAAGAGGTGGCTAAATAGAATTCAGGGAAAATATGGAGGCCTTTTTAGCTGGGCTTACTTATTATACTGATACTCACACATCTGTACAAGTGCTTCCCAATTAAACTAAGAGCGAATAATTTATTTCTTATGCTGTAATCATTTTCAGGTCCAGTGCAGAACTGCTTATTCTTAAAATTCATGATTTCCCACTCTCCAAAGGCATTAATTCCACAGTTGGCCAATCGATAACATTACAGTTCTGAACAGCAGTTTTTACACAAAATACAGAATTCTTCTTTGGTAGTAAAAATATCCCCAACAATAATAACATAGAAACAAGTGATTAATACAGAAGCAAGAAGCAAAAATTAATGATGAGTTGCACATATTACAGCACAATCCTATTTTGCACTGGAACAGGCAGGCCAGGAGGCCTGCACTGTATCCAGAACAAGGTTGGGGCCCAAAGTGGCTCAGCCAGAGGTAAGGGGAAATTATTCCCCTTAGCCCGGGTAAGCCACTGCAGCCCCAATGGGCCTCCTCAGACTTGCACCATCTCTGGAGGTGGCATAAGACTAAGGAGACCAGCTTGCACCTACTCCACGCTGCTTGGGAACTGGGGCTAGGATCCGGCATATGTGCCAGGTCCCAGCTCTGCTTCCCACTCCCTGCCCACCCTCCTCCCGTCCCAGAACACCTCCCTCCCGCCTCCTCCTGACCACCTCAGAGCCTTGTGTTGGCCGAGCTTGGCCAACGCAAGGCTCCCTGTCAGAACTGGCATGGAGGTTGGATTCAGCCTCCGCAGGCTGGTGTGTGTCCCTGCGCCCGCCCAAGGCCAACCTAGGATTGTGCCCTTAATGTTCTCCGTCACAGAATAACTCCATAATCAAAACTGAGGAGAAAGTGTTTCACTGGAAAAGATAACACTGGCCAACACACAGTTTGGTTCCTTAAACGTTACACCAATTCCTGGGTATATTTGGGATGCTGATTCCAAAAATGGCATCCGTTTTGCACTATCACGTCTAGTTTTGAAGACACAGCATAGCCTCTTTAGTGAATGGTTCAAGCAGCTTCCTCATGAGGAAGGCTACACCATGGCTTCCTCATGAGGAAGCTGCTTGAACCATTCACTAATGAGGCTATATCACCAAAACCAGATAGGGCAAAATGGATGCCATTTTTGGAATCGGCACCCCAAATTCATATCAAACCACCATAAAGTTTGGGAAAAACTTTTCTGACCCTCAATTTTGTAAGCCTGTGTAATAGGCAAGAAGATATAATGTGCATTAAAGATTTGATGAAGGACAAGATGTTTTCCTATATGTTGCAGAATATTTAGTATTTCCAGAGTTTTCATGGCAAATATACATTGTTAGGACATCTACTGATGGAAATTACGGGACCAGATGCCATCAGTGTCTAACAGATGAAGTTTTATTTGTGGTTCAGAGCAAATTGAAACACTGTGGCTACATGAATAGGACAATTGAGGAGTAGAGTTTCTCTCCCCTCCACTGCAAGGTGCAGGAAGGAAAGAAAAGAGAAGTACAGGTGCAGCCTATTTATCTGCGTTAGTTCCGTTCTGTGACTCGGTGATTAACAAAAAGAGAGTTGTACTAAATTCCATTGAGTTACGCAAATACACTGCAGCCTGACACTTCTGAATGGAAGGAAACTAAGGCAGCTGTTATCAATCCCCTCCCCTTTGCTCTGTACTCAGCCCTCCCCATTGCCAGCTGTCCTGATGAGCTTTTAAGAGTCCAGCCCTATGCATTTCTACTCAGAAGTAAGCCCCATTGTCGTCAATGAGGCTTACTCCCAGGAAAGTGTGGAGAGGATTGTAGGCTAAATCACATGCTTTGTTTGCTGGGAAGGCTTTTGGCTGGGGGGGGGAGAATTTGGCAAACACTCCCAAAGCAATCTCCTCTCCTCCCCTTCCTGCCTCCCCCCCAGCCCTCCCCGTTGTCAGCTGTCCCACTGAGCTTTTAAGAGTCCAGCCCTATTGGTTTCTACTCAGAAGCCCCATTCCAGTCAATGGAGCTTACTCCCAGGAAAGTGTGGAGAGAATTGTAGGCTAAATTGAATGCTTTCCTAACTGGGAAGGCTGGCTTGTGTCCATGATAGCCTGCACCATGGGGGGGGGATTCGGCAACACTCCCTGGGTTTTTTTAAAGCAATCCCCTCTGTTGCTACCACACCTGCCGTGTGTGTGTGTGTGTGTGTGTGTGTGTGTGTGTGTGTGTGTGTGTGTGTGTGTGTGTTAGTGAGAGAGAGAGCAAGAGAGCGAGCAAGAGTGAGAGAGTGAGCTCCACCTTGCTGCACGTGTTTTGGCTACAGAGGTTCTTGCCCCCCCTTCCCCTCTTCAGCCACTTTGCTGGCTCTGGGGCTCCAGGAATGTTACTGTTCCTTGCAAGGGGAACCTCTTCCAGGGCTCCAGGGCTATTTCCCTGCCTGGGCGAGGCAGAGCCTTTTTGTAGTGCTTTGGGCTGCCTGGGAATGGAGGGAGAGGCCAGGGCAAAGGAGGCAAAGGTGTGTGTGTGACTTTCAGTACCCCCACCCCATTGGAGTTGAGACAAATCCGCATATATAAAATCTGTGGATAAATAGGCTGCACCTGTAGTAGTTTCCTTCACCTTCCTCCATTTCCCTGTAGCCTCCTCCAGTACTATAACTTTGCCCATTGTTAGAGTGAGCAGAAAGAGGATGGGGCAGTGGCAGCCCACCTCTTCTAGCACTGCTGGGAAAAACAAAAAAAGCCACTGCCACACCACCACCACCTCCTCCTTCCCAATGCCCACCTGGATGCTTTGGAAAGAAGTCAAGTGAGCAAAGAAGGGCAGAGTTCGGCAATCTGGACCCCCCCCTCCACTGCCCCCTTATGTTCCTCTCCAGATCATCACTTCCTTTCTCCAAGTGAGTGGGAGGTGTTGGGAGTAGTCCCAGTTTGCTACAACTCATCCTATCGGTTTCAAAGAGGAATGCTCAAGAGGAAGAAGGTGATGAACCAGAGCAGACTGTAAAGAGATGGACCCTGGATAGCTGTGCTCTGCCTCTCTTTGTGGACAAACTCCCAGAGAGTTTGGACACTGCTGATTTAAGGAATTCTGCATTCTCGCACACATGCAAAACAAACAGTTGCAGTCTGATTCTAGATTCTAGCATTTGTACCCTTTCTCATGGAAAAGAAATGCAACTTACGTGTAGGCTTCAAAATCCCCATTATTGATGGCTTCAATCAGTTGCTCAGTAACCTTGATAATCTCCTGCTTGCGAGCTGAAGACAAGAAAAAGAGAGAGAGAGAAGAGTACAGTGACACATATAATGAAAAGAA
Organism: Tiliqua scincoides; assembly: GCF_035046505.1. NCBI lineage: Eukaryota > Metazoa > Chordata > Lepidosauria > Squamata > Scincidae > Tiliqua > Tiliqua scincoides. The sequence goes on from NC_089826.1 coordinate 26,592,956, forward strand.
CATGGAAAACGGCAGAACAAAAGGCTGTAAGAATAATAAGGAAACCACTGAGATTTCTCCTGATTAATGCAATTGTCGCTCATTCAGAAATGCCTCTCTTTCTCCCATTCCCAGAGTCAGAAGTGTCAAGTGCCTGCTATACAACTGATTGATCTTGATGTTTAATCCTGTTTGTAGAAATATAGAACATATTGTCATGAGAAGTGATATGATTGCTAGGAAGAAAGAACAGTCTTTTCCCCTTTAAGGGAACTGGGTTTATTATGGGGATAAGAGGTAGCTGTGCTGCATTCTTTTAGCCTGGGTATGCTGTAAGACTGGACAATCTCTTTCACACATATATACCTACATCCACGTTCTTTTTGTAGAGGAACTTTGTAATCTCTATGCCTTCAGAGACTTTTGTAAAGGAAACTGGCTGGCACTACTGTATATCGACAATGCTTTAGTGAGTCTTGCAAAGAATGCTACTTGAACCTTATCTCTAAAGGATAAGTCCTGCCTTGAGTCCCTTCGGGGAGAAAGGCGGGGTAAAAATAAAGTTATTTATTATTTATTATTATTATTATTAAAGGATATGTATGCCACTCAATTTCAACTTTCATTATTGTATGGTTTTACACAATGTTGGAGACAGAATGTGAACATTCCTAAACTGCAGAAATTTAACCCATCTAGAAATATCTGCAAACCGCTTAGGTCCAAATCCTAACCCACTTTCCAGCACTGGCATAGCTCTCCAACGGGACATGTGCTGCATCCTGTAGTTGGGTGGCACTCATGGAGGCCTCCTCAGAGTAAGGGAATGTTTGATCCCTTCCCTTGGAGCTGCATTGCCCTTATTTTGGTGCTGGAAAGTGGGTTAGGATTGTGCCCTAAATTACTCACAAAATGGTGGGAATCCTATCAAACAAAACAATAATGATGGGTTGTAATTGAGTAGCTTGGCAATTGTAGCTGTATCTACCTTCTCAGTTGGTTTTGCCCCATTTTTCTCTTGTCTCCAGCTTCCTTCCTCTCACCATTCCTTGAGTCTCCTGTTTCTGCACCAAAGTTGTATAGTCACTCACTGTTTCTGCATAGTGGCTCTGCTATTATTGATAACATTCACACGCCTGTAACATACGGCTATGTGCTAATTAATATCATTTAGGTTAGTGGTTCCCAAACAGGTGGGTCTCTGCCCCCTTAAGGGATGGGAAGAAGTGAAGGCAATGACACGATCATCAGGATTGTGCCACTGCCAGGGACGAGGGGGGCTGTTTTCAATTTACTACTAGCAGCGCTGGCCTCCCAGGGGGTGCATGCAGAGAGCCATGGATGCCTCTGCAGGGGTCCCCAAGGGTTGGAATATCTTTTTAAAATGCACAATTTGAAACCAGAAGTGGATCAAAATAGCTATTTTTAGATCTTCCAGGTCTCAGTTCGACTCCTGAACCACTACCATTACAAAGCTTGAAGAACATTTATTTACCTTTTATATTAACTGTGACGCAAAAATAAGTTCAGCCAATATATTTCCACAAGCTGCATATTATCTGTCGGAGGAGCTATATGTGGCTTGTGAACCATGATTTGGCCACTCCTGATCTAATGCAACCCCATGCAAGAAGCAGGAAAGTCTTTTCCAGAACAACTCCAAAAGCCCGTTTGTCTAGTCTCTGCATGAAAACCTCCAATGAGGGAGAATCCACCATTTCCCTAGGTCATTGGTTCCATTGTCAAAATGCTCTTACTCTTTAAGAATGTCTTCCTGGTATCCAGCCAAAATCTCCCCCCAAGGAGCATAAGCCAATAAGACCTAATTTTACTATCTGAGGCACAGAGGCATCACTAGGGTTTGTGTCACCTGGTGTGAGACCTCATTATATCACCCTCATGATGGAACTCCTCCTGTACCAGACCACACAGAATAAATTACAGCATTATATGCACAATCTGAATGTATGGCATCACTAGAGTCAGTGTAACTCCAATTAACTTTATTTTAATATATAACAGCACAACAGGTCACCCAACAAATCAGTAACCAACAAAAAAGCAGTGGCCAACTAGATGGAACTTACACAATTGAATAAGACTTCCAGTGTTAGCTCTGATACCTGGAAATGAAAGCTGACTCATACTAACACCTTCTTGGTTCCCTCCTGTGTCATTGTAACAGCTCATTGGTTCTTGGAACAATCAGTCTCAGTTGATCAGTTTTGAGTTTTAAAATTCCACTTTTTGTTACAATAAGGCAGTTGTGTTTTCCTTTTCTGGTTATTTTGCCATAACATTTGATAGAATAAAGACATTTCACCACTGTTTGTTTCACTGCATTTGGCATTGAATTACGCATCAAATTATACATAACATGATGGCATTATTCAAACATATAAAGATTTCACAATTTTGACCAATAGTGGTGCCACCCCCCCCAAGCGTGACACCTGGTGTGGTCCGCACCCTTCTAGCAATGCCACTGCTGAGGCAGCAGACACAAAGACAGATAACAGTTTGTTTTACTAAGCAGACTATGTCTTGATGACTTGTAGAACAAATTCTAATTTACTATCTTTCTATTGATACTACTCTCTTGTTGATACTACTACTACTCTCTTCCCTCACTTTTTACTCAAATGGTGTGGTGGGTTGCACAGTGTTTTAGATTCAGTTTATAGTACTTCATGTTACAGTATAGAAATTTGGGAAAGTCTAAGTTTTTAAAAAAAGAACACAGTGAATCTTGTCATAATTCAGTTTTGACAATAACTGAATCAGTACCATATTACTGTGGGTGCAGTTGCATGAACATTTGATAAAACTGCATCAGCTGACCTAATTCACTAGAACACAAAGTACATCAGTGAAGAACCTGTGCCAGCCAACAACTCAAGTAAATTCAATTTAAGAAATCTTATTGCCTTAGGGCCCAATCCTAACTTAGCCTAGTGCCAGTGCTGAGCTCCAGTACTGGTTCTATGAGGCACGACCATGACACCCTGAGAGCAGTCAGTGCTGGGGCCAGCCCAGTGCCAGTCTCTGCTTAGCTCAGCACTAGAAGGATGCTTCCTGGAGCACAGGAGGAGCTTCAGGTGGCAGTGACGGCCTTGGGGGCAGGAGGTGGGGGAGAGTGAGACGGAGGGAGGAACCGGGACGGGATGGGGGAGGGACCAGCAGAGCCCTCCTATGCTCCGTGTTGGGCTGAAAACCCGGCATGGAGCTCCTCCAGTCTGTGTCTGCAAATCCAGGATTCCAACAGTGGAATCCTGAAGGGCCTCTCAGAGGCCTTCTGAGGTGCACAGAACCCACACATGGCAACCCCGCACCATAGAAAACCTCCAGAAGCAACCAGAAGGCACATTCAGTCATGTCCAGAGGTCTTGTAGGGGTCCTCCAGTTGCTGGTTTGGAGCCCACAGTGGGTCTTGAATCCATGGATAAATGGGACCCACTGTACGCAACCAGAGGTTCACGGTAAAGGGCATTCCATGGCTGACCTGGTCAGGAAACAGCCCTGACCTGAATCTGATAGAAAATCTGTGGCACTGTTTGAAAAACCTTGTATGAATGAGATGTCCATCAAATAAAAGGCAATTAATTGTGGCCATAATTGCTTCCTGGCACCACATAAAGCAAAGGTCGAGCTTCAAACAGCTGTTTGCTCAATGAGACGTTGCTGTGCTGCTGTTTTAAACAATAAAGGGAACCTCGCTAAATACTGATAGTAGTGTAGACACTTCATGGTTGCAGTATTCGCAGCACAACTTTTTTTGTACTGCAGATATTTGAATGCTTTTTTTTTTTACTGAGTTCTCTCCAGAACTCAGAATTAAATTCTCTTTCAACTGATATATAAACATTTGCAATTATTGAAACATAACATTTCCTTTAAGCCTGCAAAGTTGCGAAACAAGAAATTTTCCAAGTGCCCACAATTATGGCCACCACTGTACTTCTTAAGGATCTAAATACACATCCATTCAGTTACAGCTCATTTCTTCAAAGCTGGCCTGCTAATTGGATGCTGGGGTCCTAGGCGGCACTTTGGCAGGGGCAACTACCACCTGCACCAACCACCTTGGTAATGCCAACACTCCTCCTTGTCCTCTTGGCTCTCTGCTGGTGGGGGAGGGAAAGAAGAAGTAGGAGCTGCTCCAATTTAACTTTTCCCTCCTTTGATCCTTTTTATATACTGAGTTTTATGCAATTATCAACCCACTTATTTTCCTTTGCTAACCAAGTCTTCATCAAGAAGCCTGAAACCTTCTTAAATTGCACACATTTCAATGATACTAACTTATACTAACAAGTTGCAGCCTTTTTCTTACACTACTGGCCACACCACACAAGTTTAATGACTCAAGTGCTGATGGCTTCATTTCACAGTCATTTATATAGTAGTTGAACAGCAATGCAGAATCCAACATTTTGTTTCATTCAGAGACATTAGTAATTCCTCCTTGAACAAGCTTTTTCCAAGTACCATATAGTGGTTTTTTCTAATCCTCATTGCTCAAGCTTTTATACGAGGATGACATGAAGTGCTATATCATAATCTTGGGCAAACTCAAGATTTCATAAGAAATTATTTCAGCTGAATGGGTGTTCACTTCTATGATAGCAATTGATGCTCAGATTCTCAGAATCAGGGGCCAGAGGGAGACAGTGGGGGTGGGGAAAATCGGGCCTGAGAGGGAGGCAAGTTCAGTGGTGGTGGCACCTGCTGAATCCTAAACCCCTTCCTGGGCCAGATCCACCTTCACCAGACAGGAGCACCATAAAGATGCTAAAACAGTAACAAAAGCAGAGTCCCCAAATGCCCAGCCTTCAACCCACCCACCCCCCAACTAAAAAGCTATTATAAATAAAAATGTCTTTAGCCCCTTCTGGATGGATGCTACAGAGGGGCAGTTCTCAAATCATCAGGGTAAGAGTTCCACACTAGAAGGCCCTATTCCTTGTGGCTGCTCCCCTGAACTCCAACAGTGGCAGCACTCACAAGTGGCCCCTCTCAGATGATCATATAGGCCAAATTTGCAGAAGGAGACGGTTACTTAGATACCACTGCCCTAAGTTATAAGGAGCTTTAAAGGTTAGAACCAGCACCTTGAACTGTGCCTGGAAATAAATCAGCAGACAGTGCAGCCACCCGAACAGCAGCCCACAAAAATCGAACTGTGGTGGCATTCTGCAATATGCAGAATCCAGGCAGTGTTCAAGGACAGCCCCATGTAGAGTTCATTACAGTAATCTAACCAAGATTGCACCAATGCGTGGACCACCAAGCTTAATCTAAAACTCATTAAGAACTCTTTGGATCAGGAATTTACACTGAATCCAAGTCTTACCTTAATTTAGTCCAATCCTGAATTTGGTTTATGTCTAAATGATGATGGAAGCACTTCTGTGTTACATTAAGTGCTCTGAAGAAAAGAGGAAGGGCTAGGCAATGCATTAAAACCAGTCCATCTTTTGCCTCAGAGGTTCCCAGCAACTATCTGCATTCATTCTGAATGAATTCCAGCTACAGTAGGTCACTACTTTATAATGGACTCACAATGAGATAAAGCCACTTTACAAAGGACTCTGAGCCCAATCCTGGGTGCGCACTGTTGCAAACATGCTGTAAGGCTCGCACGGACCATAAGGCTTGCACGGACGATCGAGCCACGGCATGGTAAGTGAGGGCTGAGGGTAGGTGGGGAGGAGGCGTTCCGGGGAGGGGGGAGGCAGACGGAGTGCGAAGAGAAGGTGGGGAAGAGGTGTGATGGGGAGGTGGGATTGTTCAAAATCAAACCTGAAAAGTTTTTCCAAGTTTTTCCATGTAAAAATTCCAAATAATTTTGGGAATGAGCAGGAAGGGTCTTGCACATCCTAGATTTGAATACTTGGAACTTAGCAGGTTTACTTCCTTCATCTGAAAAAAAGGCACACCCCAACCATTGTCAGATGAATAAGATTGCTTTCCTGAGGGGTTTCATTCTTACCCATGACTACACCTTGGTATAGAGAGTAAGGGCCCAATCCCATCCAATCTTCCAGTGCTGGTGCAGTTGCGCCAGCAGGGTGTGAGCTACATCCTATGGTGGAGGGGCAGTCACTGGAGTCTTCTCAAGGTATAGGAACATTTGTTTCCTTACCACAGGGTTGCACAGTGGTTATATCGGAGCTGGAAAGTTGGACAGAATTGGGCCCTAACCCTGCAAACATGGAGTAACCCTCCTGAAAAGGAGTAACCCTCTTCCTCCTCTGCCTCAAATTCACTTGCCTCAGTTTCTGAGAGCAGCAGCAACATGTAGGAATGAAATGTTCCACAATATCTATCCAATCAAAAACAGTTAGTCACAGGGTAATGGTTACTTCTTCTCTTGTTAGGAATGAGAAATTTTGTATTTAGCAAGGCAAAGAGCTGAATGTCGCAGAGCTGTCTTTTCTAGGAGCAGGGTTCAAAAACACCCCTTAGGCACCCCAATTACACATCTGGGTAAAAGTTTGTTCAGCTCTCCTAAATTCCTAAATACTTAGCAGAGATCCCCATGTGTAATTTTTCAACACAGAAGTTATCATCTTTGCTCAATTGTACCCATTCCTTGGTTATATTTCATAATATGCTACTTAGAAGGAGGTAGGGCATATATTGAATTTTCTACATCCATTTGGCAAGTTTTGGTAGTATCTTAGGGTGATGTGAAGGAGGGCAGGGCTGCAGTACTTTAACTGTTTGGAAGAGGGAATTTTTCTCAGTTCTCCATGACAAGCAGCATCTGTCAACATTTTCTTTTCTATACTACTACTACTACTTCTACTACTACAAGGCATAGGAGTGCTATTTTTCTTTGCACTGGCCATAGTAGGAACTTAGAATACATATACTGTATCATTTTGATGATAGCAGGCATGCTTTCTGCATTTGCTGTTGTCTTTGATAAACCAGTACTACCTTCCTGAAAAGTTAAAATTAATGTAAATATTTAGTTCATCTCTAAAGATTAGCAACTGAACACCATTAATGGTCTTTTTTCATGTATTATTGCCACAAACCGGAATTTAAGTGAATTTTTGTCACTCACGTCATTATCAATCAGATCATTTGGGGTGGAATAAGATTATAAAACTGATTTGCATGAAGCAGATGGCTGTTTTACAGCATTATTCTCCCATGTCACAATGCAAATGAATTTGTTTTACATTGTCAACAGAAAAGAAAAGCCGTGCGCCCTTGCCATTTGTGCTTCTGAGCTCGAGCACACTCTTGAAAGAGATAGAAAAATATTAGTCTTTTCAACAATGCTACATCCATAATGAATCTCTGAGGGATCTAAGAATTGTCAATGCAGTCATCACTGCTTATCTAGTAATTAACCACAAAAATCCGTGTGGTTAAATGATACAATGTTCTTTACCAAAAAGCACATCTAGTCCTGTGGCATCTGAAATACTGCTGAAAAAACTGGGTGAAGTTAGCCTATGACAGTGGAGACTACAGTAAATCAGAGGGGTAAAGTACATTATTGCAGTACACACACACACATACCTCATGAAACCTTAAAGTCTAACTGCTTTTGTGAAATGGAACTCAGTGCTACAGCCTTGGCTTGTCACAGTCTTGGCTTGTCACAGCCTGTCACAGTGTCACAGTCAGTTTTGAAGGTAACATAAAACACTTACAGCCCAATCATACACACTTAAGCAAACATGCAAAAGACTCAAACCTCAGTCTGTTCTTACCCCCCAAATTCACTTGGTTACTTTTCTGGAATGTTCTTTATCATATTGGTTATTATAACAAAATGGTGACTCATGTTCACAAAGCTCCAATCCTAGGCTCGCTTTCCTGAGAACAAACACCACTGAACAAAGTAGGATTTACATCTGAGTAAGCAGGCATAGAATTATACCTTTGTGCAGGTCACCTAGACATCGCACCACTGATAAAAACGTTTAAGTGCAGCAACAGGCTAGTTTTAATCTCCGTATATACCATATGCTCGTTATAGAGCTTTTGGATTTATTGCACAGAATATGTTCAAGCTGTAGATAAGAAGGTTCTACTTTCTTTTGAAAATAGTAATTTATTATTATTAACAACAGTATTTATATATCAAGAGAAGACACAAGATATTCTTGCCTCTTAGAAGGTATCTCTTTCTAAAACCTTTCTAGGACTCAGACATGAATTGTTGCTAACTTGTCCGACAAGAAAATACCCACTGATATTTTGGGCAATTTTATTTGTTAATTTTAAAATAAATATGCCACCTTTCTGCCTCCCAAAAGAGCACTTAAAGGATTCTCACAACAAACATAAGAAGTCAAAACAACAACTTAAGGTAGTTTAATGAATTAAAAATACTGTCGGTGGGATAAGGAAACTGACTGTAGTGTAATAACACTAATTTATGTTTGTGATGTAGACTGCCTGTGGCCAATAAAACAGTACATTCAGTTATTTTTTCCCCATGGATAAACAATGCTTTATGTAGGGATGTCTGTCTTTCATAATGCATTATCCTTTGATAAATATGTAGTGTAGATCTGCTCTTAGATTCTGTTTTCACCAGTGAAAGAGAAAGACATTGCATTAGGCCCCTTTAGCTATTTGGGATTATGGCTGATTAAAGTGGTGCATAAAGGGGAGTTCAGCATGGATCTATAATGGTTTGATGCCTCTGCCTGTATGATTGCCATTCATATCTCTCTTGAGTTATAAAAAGATGACAGGGTATGATTACAAGAAATTATACACAGTCTCAAAGAAGCTGACTTGTTCTTCATTGCTTCTCAGATTTCTTCTCTTTTCCTACCTTTTGGGGGTGGTTATATCAGCAATTGTTTTACCAATGAACAGGGCACAGTGCTCTGTACAGATATCCCCACATAATACCCATGTGGTACATGAAACTCTAAGAACTGCACCTAATCAAACTGGAATGTTTGTACAATACCCATGGAACATCAACTATATTCGTTGGATCCGTACTTATGTGCAGAACTCTACTTCTCCTGCACAAGTGTCGTGACATGGTCATATGTCATCACTGAACTTCTGGGTTGCTGAGCTCTGTGTTGCACAGAGCTCAGCTTGGAGCTTCACAGCCTCAAAGGGAACACTTGATCTGAACTACTCCTGAGAGAGTGTAGCTCAACTAAAGAAAAGATTACCAGTTAAGTAATATCAACAGAAACATTCTTAAACTGTCTGTTGATTTGTCCATACAACATTGCCACAGAAGATTTCTCTTCCTTGCTTTTAAGCTAAGCTGATAAAAGTTAGAATTTATCCAACTTTGCAGGAAGAGCAATTTCCCACACAGTTTCTGTCCTTCATGTACCACAGCAAATCAATTTACGTTTGAGGCAGGTATGGAAATAAAGAAGGATATTCATCAACGTCAGCAGAGAACTAACAAGCAGATGAACAGCAGTAAACTGCAATTTTAGGCCTATCTTAATAGTGTTGTGTCCAGTGATGCCTGTATTATTGCTACTGTGTCGAGTTGAATCAAGTGAACTATCTGCATCTCTCAACTTACATAAAAGAGAGGAAGGAGTGGTCTGGGAGGGCCCAGATCCATGAAAGTGATTCTGTGAATTGGTAATTTTCTTTGACCTTGCCGCCGAATTCATGGAAAGAAACACAACATATGAACAAACAAAGATGAGAAGGTAGAGTATGATCAGAATCCTCAGGAGGCACTGGCAGCAGGAGCGGCCGCTGGGACACAACAAAGATGGTGACCAGCAAGATGAAGAAGCAATAGGAGAAGAAGAATCGTGAGTAGAACATGACACCTCCATGTCACCCTTCTTTCTGAGAGCTGTATGTGGGCATGCAGATGTGAAGAAAAGCAACAAGGCCAAAAACAAAAAGGAAACAAAAAAAATGATAATTTAATCACACGCAACAAATGAGCATTTTTGAGCATAGCAAAATCAACAAGGATGGTTTATGGGAAAAGAAGCTCACCCAAAAGATGAAGGGAAGGTTTCCACCAACTATGATCTCTGTTCAGATGCCAGTACAGATGAAAGATATCCTTAATGTCCTACAGTGCCATGTATGCTTTGCATGGCTAAATAATAATTACTCCCCCCACCCTCAAAAGCAATCCATGTACCTAAAGCTGGTTGTCAACATTCTATTGTCCAGCTCTGTTGTCAACATTCTATTGTCCAGCTACAATAGAATCAGTTAAAACAACTCTCATTCTACAATATGGTTTCAATTCATAAGGCATGAACCATAAGGCACCAGCTATGCTGATAACTGCAATGCACAAGCCACTGGAGCAGTCCTATACACTTAAAAAACACTACTATACGTTTGTGGATTTTAGTCTCTATGTTCAAGGATGTGCAGGTTCTGCATATCTGTGGAACTGCCATGCAAGGGTTGAAGCTGGCATCTTGCACAGAGTTAAATATCTAATACATAATTTGTGTCTCAAGAATTCTAGTCTTCAATTGGTCTGATGAAAGTTCAAGTACCAGAAAGGGACTGAGCAGATTTTCTTTCATTGGTCAGTATTCTGAACAGTAACTTATACCCACAACAGCCATCTTATTTTTGTTCCTCTGGTTCTTGTACAAATGCCTTAATGTTTTTATTAATTGTATTTTTATTGTTTTACACCACTTTTGAGCACTGGAAAACATCTTTTAAATAAATAATAAATACATGCCCCGTTCGTCAAACCACCTTGGCTTTGGAAGCAGAATTAATAAGATGCCATGAGAAAGAATTGTGGTCATTTGTCCTTACACAAGTAATCTCAGTTACACATTACTAGGATGGAAAGAAGTCCTGATGAAGCACCACTCATGCCCCTGAAGTACCATGGGAATCAGGTCTAACTAGCTTTCATACTACTTAGCACTTCATTTACTAAGGGCCCAATCCTATCCACCTTTCTAGTGCTGATGCAGTCTTAATGCAGCCCTGAGGGAAGGGAACAAATGTTACCTTACCTTGAGAAGGCTTCCATAATTGCCTCCTCCATAGGATAAAGTGCAGGCCCTGTTGGCACTGATGCATCAGCACTGGAAAGTTTTTTTTTAAGATTTTTTTTTAATTTTAGCATCAAGTACAGCATTTTATAATTAGAACAAAAGGAATCTATTTAGAGTGACCATATAGATAGGTTCTTCTGTTTCCAGAATACTCTTTTTTTCCAAGTTCAAAAGACATTGGCATTCCAGCAAAAAAACACTAATCAGTGACTGAAGACTCATTTTTCCCATAAACCCATAAGACTTCCCAAAACAGTCAGGAGAACAGGAGGTTTAGTATACATTAACATATCTGATAACCCAAGTTCAAAGTAAAGGAAATACCTTGATCTCCTAAGGCAACAATTTTGTATACAATATCATTACCTAAAAAACTAAAGACCAACAATCCAGACCACTTTCCACATCGTCCTTCCTATCCAACTCAATACTATATGTTAACAAAAGCTGCCATATTTTCATAAATTGATCATTTATTTCTCCTCTGTATATTCTGGCCTTATTGGTCAATTTCTCCATCGTAACTATTTGCCAGGTCCTATTCAGAAATCTTTGTAATGTAAGATCTTGGGCATTTCTCCAGCTTTTTGCAATCTCACACCTTGCTAGTCCAATAAGATTCACAATTAATTCTATATTAGTCAACTTCTCATTTCCCCCAGTGAATAATGAAAATAATAATAATGTTTCATTCCCAATTATTTTTTGATTAGTCAAAGCTCCTATCCACGTGATTATTTCCTGCCAATATTTTTCTATTTTAGGACAAAAAATCCACATATGTTCCAATGTATCCTTTCGTCCGCAATTCCTCCACCAACACATATCTGATATATCTCTATTAATTTTATGCAATTTTGTGGGGTACAAATGCCATCTATGAACTACCTTTAAAACCATTTCTTTTTTTCTAGCCGATATTGATTTATAGGGGTATTTGGTCCATATTCCCATCCATACTTCCTCTGATATGTCAATATTCACACTTTTTCCCCAAGCTATTTTAACTCCCATACCCTTTCCATATTCTCTCTCAATAATATTTCTATACATTAATGAAGTTAATCCTTTTCTATTATGTTTATTTTCTTCTATACAATATAGTTCAAATTCTGTTAATGGTCTCATAGGGCCAAATTCTTTATATAGTTGCATCACAAAACTCCTTACTTGTTTTATTTGTAGCCAATTAGTTCTTATTTGATCCCCTGGGGGCTGGGGATAAGAATAGGCCCTCAGTTTGGCTGTACTTGTCGTAAGAGGCGACTAAACAGCCACCAGGTAGATGGGACTCGTTAGCCTGGGAAGGCAGCTCATCTGAGAGAAGGAGAACTCTGATCCCAAACTTTCACTGCCTTGTGGCTACATCCAGTTATGCAAAAGGCTTCAGGAGTCAACCTCGAGGCAAAATCTGGAGCCGGAGTCCCTGAGGCAGTTCGTGGCTGAACACAGTTGACTTGTTTTCTCTTCTAATTGTCTGGTTGTAATTGGTTTCCCTGCTTCAAATAAATCTCTAATTCTATAAATTCCAATTTGTCTCCAATGCTTAACTTGTATATATTTCTCCTGGAATTTGAAATTTGCATGATCTAACAAAGGACATAGAGGAGATATAGGGGGAACAAGGAATTTCATATATTTACGCCATATTCTTAATGTTTCAAAAGTAAAAGGGTTTTGTATTTGTTGTCCCTTCCTAATCAATTTTTTAATATACAAGGTGACCCAAAAGTAGGTGTACAGTAGGTGGAATAAATGTTATCAATTACTGTCCACCTACTTTTGGATCACCCTGTAAATATGCATATTAACTATACCAATTTCTCCATCTTCCTCCATCTCAACCCAATCAGGAGTTTCTTCTATCTGTATAAATTTTGAAATTTGATTTAATTGGAAAGCTTCATAATATTATTCCAGTTGTGGTATTCCTAACCCTCCTTTTGCACTTTGGCCATATTTAACACTCTTTATAAACCTTATTTTCTTCCCTGTTCCTGCAATAAACTTCTCCACATTTTTTGGCCATACTTTTATTTTTTTTAATATCTTGTAAAGATATATTTTGAAATAGGAATAAAAATTTTGGTAGATGATATGCTTTAATTAATGCTACTCTACCTAACATCGATAAATTTAATCTAATCCAGGTCTTCATTTTCACCTTTATAAACTGAAATAGTTGTTTATAATTTCTAAATATTAATTGATTTACATTTTTTGTTACCCATATTCCCAAATATTTAAAACTTGAATAACATAAGTCAAACTGAGACATTTTTTCAATTTCTTTTTGTTCTACCATAGCAGAGGTGTCCAAAGTTTTTGGCAGGAGGGTCACATAAAAAAAAATTAATTTACATTTAAAATTTGAATAAATTTACATAAGTTTACATAAATTAATATATTAGAGGTGGAACTTATACGAACGAATGAAGGTCTTGCAATAGCTCAAGGCCTATAAAAGGCCTTGCACAAAGCAAGGCTGGTCTTTTCTTTGCTGCCGCTACTGCATCACAGATGTGAAACAACAAGTGGTGGAGGGAACCCTTATCCCACAGCTAACACGGGAGGTCAAACAGTTGCCCTCACGCTGAGAGCAGTTGCGTTGGGCCAGTGCGGACTCCAGCAAGTTTCCAGAAGGCCAGAGGCTCAGGCTGGGGTCTCCCTGAGGGCCGCATTGGGAGTCTTCGAGGGCTGCAGGTGACCCTAGGGGTTTGGGCACCCCTGTACTATAGTCATATTTAAATATAACAACTTAGATTTTTGATAATTAATTTTTAAGCCTGTATAATGACGATAGTCTTCCAGCATTTGTTTCAATGAATTTATGCTTTTTAATGGGTCTTCCAAAAACAAAAGCATATCATCAGCATACAGATTTATTTTATGATGCCTGCTTTTAAACATTAGTCCTTTAATATTTTCACTTTTTCTTATTTCTGCTGCAAGCGGCTCAATTGTTAGTGCAAACATTATTGGGGATAAAGGGTCACCTTGTCTTGTCCCTCTAAAAAGAGTAAATCTATCTGATTCTACACCATTAATAAGTATTGTGGCCCCCGCCCCTATGTATAATTTTTTAACGTTTTAATAAAATTTTCACCCATATTCATTTTTTCTAATAAATCAAACATATACCACCATTCTACACGATCAAAAGCTTTAAGTGCATCTAGCGAAAGTATTGCTAATTTCTGAGTTTTTTTATTAGCTATATGTATTACGTTCAAAAATCTACGAATAGCATCCTTCATTTGTCTTCCTGGCATAAATCCATATTGATCTGTATGGATATAATTAGTTATAAAACTATCTAGTCTTTGTGCGAATATTGATGAAAAAATCTTTTGATCCTGATTTTGCAATGTGATTGGTCTATACGATGATGGGAGCATTGGATCCTTTTCTGGTTTTAATATGGTTATTATTCTAGCTGTCCTCCAAGACGCTGGTATTTCTCCACCTTCTAAAATTGAATTAAATAGTTTTAGGAGGTGTTCTATAAAATCCTCTTCCCAAATTTTATAAAAATCTGTTGTGAAGCCATCGCAGCCTGGTGTTTTTCTTTTTTTAAGTTTTTTAATGACTGATTTTATTTCTGTTATTGTTATTGGGAAATTAAGTTGCTCTTTATGTTTTTCTAAAATTTGATTAACTGTTAGTGAGTTTACATTTTTTTTAGTATTTCTATCTAATGTTATTTCTGTTTCATACAAATTCTTATAATATTCCATAAATGTAGTTACTATTTGTTGTTGTGAATTTACTACTATACCCTCTTTCGTTTGCACAGACACAACTGCCCTTTTAATTGCTTTCCTTTTTACTGCATACAATAACAATTTAGTATTTTTATTCCCATAATCATAATAATTTCTCTTTGAATGATTCATAGCTGTCTGAATCTTTGATGCATCAAGTGTCTCTAATTCAGCTCTAGCTTTTATTAATTCATTATATACTTTATTTGATCCTTGTTTCTTATGCTGATCTAACAACATTTTTATTTTATTCTCCAATTGTTCTTGCAATCTATTCTTTCTTTCTTTAAGCTAGAACTTTCCATAATAAATTTTCCCCACAGAACAGCTTTTAAAGTGTCCCATAGCAATGCAGGTTTAGTTCTTTATCATTTATTTCATAAAATATTTTTATTTCCTCCTTTATTTTTCCAATAATCTCTGTATTTAAACATATATTAGAATTTAATCTCCAAATTCTGGATTTATTCCTCTCATCTCTGTTAGTCCAAGAAAGTTTTATTAGCGCATGGTCAGAAGTCATGATGGGAGCAACTTGTATTTTATCTAGGTATGAAGCCAAATTTTCTGAAATGAAAAGATGATGAATTTTTGAACAAGTAGCATATTTTAAAGAAAAATATGTAAAATCTCTCACTCTAGGATTTAAATATCTCCATGCATCAATTAAGCCTACTCTCTTCATTAATTTACCAATTTTAATTCCCTTACTTGACACCTATCTATATCTTGATGTTGTATCTATTTGATTTAAAATACAATTTGTATCACCTCCCAATATAATTTCTCCCCAAGCAAATTTTTTCACCTCTCTTAGCACCTTTTTCATAAATTTTGCTTGGCCAGTGTTAGGAGCATAATAAGAACCTATAGTCAATAATCTGCTTTCTAATTTCCCTAGCACTATAATGTATCTTCCTTCTGAATCTGCCATCTGGTCCATCACTTTGAATTTTTCATAAAAATTATTGCCACCCCCCAGCTTTATTTGTCCCATTTGCAGTGTATTGATCACCTAACTCTGGATGTTTCATAATCTCTTTTTTTTCCCTTCTTCTGGTGAATTTCCTGTAGCAGCAATACCTCTTTTCCCAATTTTTTAATAGTCCTCATAATCCTATATCTTTTAGCTGGTGAGCCAAGTCCATTTGTATTATAAGAAATCATATTCAAATTATCTAACATTACAGTCATAAATTTTATAAACTATATTTCCAGACATACATAACTTTGTAAAATATTTAATATACAGGGTGACCCAAAAGTAGGTGGACAGAAGGGGGAATAAATGTTAACATTTACTCTCCACCTACTTTTGGGTCACCCTGTATATTGTAGTATTCAACTTATGGTCATATTGAACTAAATAGAACTGTCTAATTAATTTTCCTTTTGTTCTCCACTTCTCTCTCAACCCCCTCCCCTGCCCCTCTCCCTCCCACTTCCCATCTCCCTTTTCCCTCCCCAAACCCTACTTTGGTATTGAGACATAGAGGTCTCCAGCTCATTACTTTGAACTGTGCCATGTGGGTTCCAATGAGAGGCTAGGAGTAGTTCTCCTGAACAGATCCTTCACCCATCAGCACTGGAAAGTTGGATAGGATTGGGCCCTAAGTTCAAAATGAACTTTCATAAGCTATTATAGGGATACTGCCAGAGTTCTGCGTTCAGAAACTCCCAGGTTCTATCTGACTAAAGGCGAACAGATGAGGACATAAACCTGTTTCTGGACCATAACAAATTTCAGGTGGAAGTTCCTCCATACCAACAAATCAATACTGATAGAAAACTAGACGTCATAGATCAGGGTTCTATCCAAGCCTTCTGCCTGACACACCACATTCAGGGAACAGAGAAGCATTTCATAACATGAATACTTATATACAGGCTAAAATGGTACAATCCCCAAACAGTTTACCACTATATCTGTTGTTTGTGAGAACTATGTCTGAACCTCTTTACCTCCCTGATTTTTATGTATGGCTATCTGATAAAGTAAAATAAAATATCTAATGGAGATTCCTGTACTATGGTCATCTATTAACTACTACACCATTAGGTTTGAAAAGGGAGATACAGGTGAGCGCCGCTTTGCAACGCTCCGACCAGCGATGGGCCGCATATGCGATGCCGCTGCTGGTCCCTGCACATGCCCCCCAACCCTCCAAAGCCAAGGGGAGCTCTGCTCTCCTCCAAAGGCTTTTCTGAGCCTCGCAGAGACAGTGCCCATACATGCATTGCCTCTGCGAGGCTCAGAATGCCTGAATCGCACGAAAGACATGACTTCTCGTTTCCTTGAAACCAGAAGTCGTGTCTCTCATGCACTTTGGGCATTCTGAGCCTTGCAGAGGCAATGCACGGAAATGCACTGCCTCTGAGGGGCTAGGAAAAGCCTTCAGATGCGAGGGGAGAGCAGCTTCCCCTCATCTTTGGAGGTTTCGTATAGCATCAAGCCCTGCTTGACAACGGGGATGAAGAACTGCATCCCTGTCGCTAAGCGATGCACGACTGTAAAAAGGAATGACTAAGCTGCATGTTCTGGTTTTAATTGTTCCTCATGTCTTTGTCTTTCACTGACCCATGTAATTTCTTGTTACTTGGCATGCTAACAACCATATGTTCTTTTAAAGCACAGAATATACCCGTATTGTTTCACTGAGTCAGTAAAACAAAGCTGTATTAAAGACTGAATAAAAATGTATGTACATCTTGGATATAGGACCGATAATGTTCAACTGTATGCTAACATGTAACGGCTAAAAGGCCTAGTTAAACCAGGTACTGAACATTTTAATAGGGCTTCTTTGGAATCACTGTCAATTGCACAGTATCCAACTTCCTTTGAAATCTGTGGGACATACTTCCAAGTTAGTTGCTATGATCTAGTCCAGGGGTGTCCAAAGTTTTTGGCAGGAGGGCCACATCATCTCTCTGACACTGTGTTGGGGGCCAGGGAAAAAAAGAATTAATTTCCATTTAAAATTCAAATAAATTTACATAAATGAAAATATTAAAGATGATCTTATATGAATGAATGAAAGACTTGCAATAGATCAAGGCCTATAAAAGGCCTTGTACAAAGCAAGTTGGCCTTTCCTTCACTGCCACTGCTGCGTCACAGATGTAAAACAGCAAGAAGTGGAGGGAGCCCTCATCCCACAGCTCATGCAAGACGTCAAACAGTTGCTCTCATGCTGAGAGCAGTTGCGACGGGCCAGTGTGGGCTCCAACAAATCTCCGGAGGGCCAGAGGCTCATTGGAGACTGGGGGCTCCCTGAGGGCCGCATTAAGAGGCCTCAAGGGCTGCAAGTGGCCCCAGGGCCGGGGTTTGGGCACCCCTGATCTAGTCGCTCCACAGCGCACAATGAGATGTTTTTATCCACCAGCAGTTCCTCACATTCAGTGACTGCCTCATACCATTATAAGAAGTTGGGAATTCTCCACAATGTAATGAGAAATATCCTCTGAACATGGAAAACATTTCTCCCTCTACAGAAGAGAACAGGACTACTTTATCTTACAGACCATATAATGGTCCCATCACTATGGAGCCCTGTGCTTTGCTCAGTGAGTTCAGCTTATGGACATCAGTCATACAAACATTTTAAAAAGAAACTGATAGAGTTAAGGTATAGGAAGGATTCTATAGCATGCACAAAAATTAGAATAGATTTTTTTTTTCTTGGATAACAGCATATTAGCTTGCAGAAGATAAAAAGAAACTTGCCATTTCACTTCTATTCATTTGAAATTCATCTTTGAAATGGAAAGGACCTGCAAAACATTATCTTATTTTTTTTCTCTGTAATTAATATCTGCACATAGAGGTGAGTTCTATAGTATCACTTTATCAGATGCTTACTAGGACAACATAAAAAGCTTTATCGAACAGCCCAATCCTATCTACACACTTATGCAGTAAGGTAGTGGTGCCAGTGCTGGCTAGATGCATCCCACGGGATACTGGCTGCTGGAGAACTCCTCAGAGTGAGGGAACATTTGTCCCTTTGCTCCTGGGTAAGCCCCAGCAGCTGTGATGGGTCCACTAGCAGAAGTCTGTGTTGATTATTACAGGTGGATCAGGCCTGGGGAGGGGGTTTGGTTATAGCTTGTGCTGGTGCTGCACAAAGCTATAGCACCCAGCAGAACTGACGGGCCACCAGCACAGACCCTCAGTGCCCAAAGATAGCTGCTGAGAGCTTCCGGCAGTACAAACAACCAGTGGCCTACAGCTGGGCTTTTCGGGGTGGGAGGGAAGGAGGCAGAACTGGGCAGGGGTAGGGAGCAGCGGACCCAGGAGGGGGGCAGAGATGGCAGTAGGGTCTTCCGCCGTATCCTGACCATCCTCCTGGGCCAGGAAACCCAACAAGGGTTTCCTCGGTTCTGCATCAGCTCAATAGCAGGTGCATGTCCAAGGAAACCCATTGGGGCTGCCTGGGTCTTGCATTTGTTCCCTTACCCTGAGGAGACCTAGCACTGCTTTCCTGCACCACAGGATATAGCAGTCACCATTTTGGCACCGCTGTAGCCCTGGGTGCTCAGGAAGCATAGGATTGGGGCTGTGAGTTTGAGATACATTAAATCTTGTTTCACATCTTAAATTATTATGTTCCTGATATAGTAAGTATGTACCAAAAATGATAACTTAGGACCTGATCCAGCCAAATTAGTCACTTCTGTGACTAATCAGTCACAATAACTTAGTCACTTCTGTGACAAATTAGTCACAATAAATCACACTTAATGATTTCAATAGGAAAGATTTAAACAGTTGTTTAACTTTCCCAAAGTCAATAGAACTACACTGGAAGGATTATGACTTCAGACTATATGACCATATGTTACGGTGATATGAGAAGAGAAATATATTTAAAAGATAAACCCTAATTTGGTCAAAAAACAAAACACTGGCATCTGAACAGATTTTGTTCTATGCTTTTTTTAGAGGGGCGGAAATCACTTAAAGACACATTTTGAAACAGAAAAGTGAGATGTTTCATACAGTGATAAATACATTAATTTATAACCAATATTTTCTTTTTCTCCAATTTTACTCCTACTCTAGCCACTTTATACAATATTCTTCCCCTACGTGTGGATCCATAACATATCTAAGATTTTATCTGAGTTATCAACTGCATTGTTCAGGAGCAAACATATTGGATTTTATGCATTACTGCCCTATTCAAATGTTACATAAATGTGCACATGTTCTGTCACTTTAAAGGCGATAGTACTAGATGGCAGGGGATAGGAAGATGATAAACCAAACTGGAACAGAACCTACTTACTTCTTAGTTTCCATATGAGTTTTCTGGTGGTGTCTCAAACATTCTAGGCTATGAAACTGGAACAAATATATTGCTGAAGATAATAAAAAGCAGAATGATAACCCTACGGGGGTTGTGTATTAGTAACCACATTCCAGCAGGTGTTACATCTGAACATCCGCACTGAACATCTCAGTTGAGGGTGGTGGTTCAGCAGGTAATGGTGAAATCAAAGGAACTGGCAGCAGATAGAATGAGTCACTATAATTTTGCTATACAGTAACATCTCTCTGCAGCTTTTAGCCAGGCATCCTGTAAATGTCAGTAAGTAGACAGAGGATCTGGTATATCATCTTATATCCTACTGAGCAACATACATCGTGACATGAAGTAACTTGTGTTGGCTGTTACAGAAAATGAAAGATCACATTTCCTGAGATTACACAGAAATTCTATATTCAATCCATTAAACGTATCAATTGAAATTAAATATTAAGTGTTAAGTAACACAATGTTGTGCCTTTGCAAATGCTGATTTGAATCATACCTTTCACATCTTCATCTTCGATAGTTGTGTTGGAGCTCTCTGTTGATTCCTGTTGAGAAGGATAAGAGAAATTCATTTACTGATCTGTTATTCCTAACTTCCTTTTTTTCTGTTTACAATGGTTGTCATACACATCATGCAAAGCCCAGAAGCAGACCATGTGATTGCAAGACACACACACAAAAAATCACAAAGCATGACTGCTTCTACCTTGAAACCAAATGTTAAGCAATCCCATCCTTTTTGGAAAGAAACATTCAAAGAGACATATTTCCTGTTGTCCTGTTATGAACTCCACAGAAATATAAAGAGAAATACAACTGTGAAAAAATGGGCTGACTTGGTTTTCTTAAACCCTTTTGACAGAGGATGATGAAATACATTAGTTGACCATCAGAACTAGCCATTTTATGCCTGGTGAATAAGAACTGCAGAAAATCAATCCCATGTTAAAAAATAAAAAAAAGGCCCTGAATAGATTTGCAGTCTGATCCAGTGGGTACTCAGCAAATGAAAGCAACAGAAAAGTTCCTACCTGTTTCATTAAAAGATTGGATAAAATTCAATCTGTTGTTTTATAAATATTTAACAGTAGCACCCTTGTGCCACATGGCAAATTACATTTAAAACTAACAGGCATTTAGAAGACAGTTTGTGATACAGCATGACAGCCTGTTGTTTGAGGAAAAGAAAGTCAAAGAACTTTCTGGGCATGCCCAGGTTCTTGGGTATGCCTTTTGGATGAACTACTGCCTTTTGGATGCTGTTTTTCCTTACAAGCGTCTTCAAAAAGTAAACTATTGGGGTAACTTAAAGACAGACATTTGTCCAGAATGAAGTTTTGGTTTTTTCAAGATGCGATTCCCTACCAATTTACAAATTACTTGTACAACAGGCAGCTGTCTTTAAACAATTTTTAAACTCACCATAGTGCCAAAATGGCAAGATCTCTGATGGCTGTCAGAGCTTTATGCATTACCAATAATGAGAAAATTAGTCTGTACATTTAAAAGGACACTGCCATTGTTGCTAGGAAGGATAATCTCGTGTATTCATAAAGTAGATTCTTTATTGCACATTTTAAAAAAATTAAAAACCTGCAGCCAAATTAAGAACAGGTACATTACTTCATTATAAAATGTTAAAGTTGATAAAGGATTATGTGTAAGCTTATGAAGAACCACTGGTTTGGCCATCTGGGATAAAGGAGATGCATATCCAGGGAGACAAGAGAGTTAGTTTGTTTTTTTTTCCATTTAGGTCACAAATGATTAATATAGGTATAGGTTGGGAGGCTACTAAAAACCTTATGGACTAGTAATTTTTGAGGGATGATTTACAAGACTAACTTAGTGGCTCCAGAAGTTCCATGGCTTGTTACAAAAATGGGCTACATGAATCCTACAACACCCCTTTACAGTGTCCTTTTATTTTTTTCACATGGCTAAAATGAAAGTTTTCAAGTTTAATGTAATATTGACAATTAAAAAGACAAGATGTAAGTACACCAATGAATATGTCAATGAGTCCCCAGTTCACCCCAAATATTGTACCAACCACATAAAATAAACCATCATGCTCTGTCTGGTGTTAGAATGCTCCAGAGTCACGCACACAGATGTTATCATGCTTTATAGGTTATGTAACTCAGTATTAAAGATGTTGACAAAATCTACACACATACAACAGAAGAAATACCATGCACTAGAGCTCACATGAGAGAAGATCCATGGAAGCGTTTATTTCCCCCACCATGCCAAAACACTGCATTTTTTGCATGTGTGTGCACACAAATGATGAAATTGTAACTTAACAGCAATTCCCCCTACAACCGATTTTCTTGTCTGTGTCAAGTCTGGATTTTGTATCCCCCCCCCCCGAGGGCAAGGCAACACATTTATATCAGTTTTCTACAGTTATCTAGAAAAGTCGTAAATGTAATAACGCCAAAGAGCTATGGTGTTCTGTCTCATTTAGTTTTGTTACTTCATAGTGAAAATTTGACTACGTGAAAATGTAGGCTATAAACTGCATATTAACACAATGTGAAAGGCAAAATATGGTTCATGAGCACGTAGCAGCAAAGTAAACATTATAGTCCATCTGATGTATAAATCTATCAGAGATGGTTAAAAAAAATGAATAGATCTATGAATAAGCCATGATTCATGTTTGAGGAAGGCCTGTGGTATTGAAGTGCTGCTCAAATGCTATCCACAAACACAACACAAAACAGCTACACATAAATATGTTAGAGAAATTAGACAAGGATACCAATGTCCAAGCAATTCAGTGACATTTGCATTAATTAGTGTATTATGAGGCACTAATTACGGTATTCCCTAGTCCAGGGATAGACAACTTGTTAAGCACAGAAAGCTATGTCAGAAATTTTATTGGCAATCAGCTTTCAAATTCAAGTCTGTAGCACTGACAAAAGACCAGCCAATTGCCTATTTTTTTTTAAATGAAAGCTGTTATTCCTAGTAATCCAACAAGAACATACCGGCTGTTGCTCAACAGTTGCTAGCCCACTTCCAAGGCCATGCAAGGAATAACAATCTGAGATACAACAAAATCCAACAAACACACACAGCCAGTATAAACAACAGACTAAAGAAAACTAGTGACCAAAAAAATGTATTAAAATAACACATGTGAAATTCAAATAATGCTTTTGACACTCCAGGTATCAGCAGCTGATGATGTTCCAAAATAAGTTTGAATTTCCATGCAGAAGCCATTTCACAGAGCAGAAGTGGACAGTTTCAGGTTTGTGGGCCAGTTATGTTCCCTTCCCTCCCACTGGGCCCCTTCAAGCTTCAAGGACTATGCTGCTTTTGATTTGACCTCGTACATTTCCTCCCAGCAGCTCTAAATGGAAAATCTGGCTCCAGAGGCCTCCCAGAAAGTAAACACAGCATGAGACATAGGACCACACATTATTCTTCATCGTCCAAAAGCAGCCTCCTCCTTAGGGCTGTTCCTCACTCATTGCAAAAGTTTATGAAGAAGGTAGGGGGAAAGTATGGGCATGCAATGTTTATGGAAAAGAAAATAATACTTCCACATAAGGATTGTGCGCATGAAAGACTGTGTGCCTACACAGTGATGTAGCTGGAAGGTGTGCTGCTCCAGGATAACACCTTCCAGGGCCACCCCCTGATCTGGGCAATCTCTATACCCCCTCTGAACGTGACCAGAGCTGTGCTCTGCAGTGTTCTGAGGCCAGGAGAGGCCTGGGCCTCTCCCTGGGCCTCAGATCACCCTCCGGACATGACCGGAGCTGTGTTCTGGTTGTGTCTGGAAGGGCAGAACCGCTTCGGCTGCGGCAGGGCAGCATTACCGCCCCTGGAAGAGTGTCGCCTAGGGTCTTGTGACCCATGTGACCACCCCTCAGCTGTGCTACTGTGTCTACACATGCTAGGGTGTGCTCATGCACATGATTTTGGTGCAATCCACTTAAAATTTACAATCTGCATTCAGACAGGAAAATGATTCTCCATCCCTTATACAATGATGAGTATGCTTGCTGGAAAACAGAAGATCTCCAAACGTGCCTTTGTGCAGTAAATGTAGCACACATAAAGCCATAACATAATGTTGCCATACTCTACATCTGAGGGTAGACTTTTTCAAGAACTTTATGTTCCAGGTCAAAAGCCACATATATTATAATGGAATTGCTAAGTCTAAGGACTACATTTCACTACAGCCCATTTTGTGACCTGTGTGCCTAACCTGGAAAGGAAGGAAGAAGCCCTTGCTGAAAAAAAGGGAGAGAATCTAAAAGAGACTGAAAGACAACTTCAGCCTGGGGGCAATTCTGATGCCTGGTGAAGACTCAGTGAGGAGCTGAAGTCGAAGAACCTTAGCAACAGATTAGATACAAAGGTAGCTCTGGGACTGTTATTCCATACGTTGTGTTAGAAAAGCCCTGGAAGTGGAGGGTCTAACACACATTTAGTCCTTTGGAGTTATTACAGAAGCCCTGCTAAATAAGACGTGGCTTAGTACAGTTTGAATTCTGTTCTTATGTGATACCCAGGATGTACCTGGACTGCTACGTTCCTTGTTTTATCTACCCTATTAAATCATCTACTGTTAGCGCATGACAGTTGGAACCCTCCAACATTATCGTAGAGCTGCTAACAATAAAATGCCCTCAGGACATGCCTCGAGTCCTAGAAGCACAGGCATGCCCCCCAGTAGCATAGCTAGAGGGGGGCAAAAAAGTAAATATTGCAGGTGGCACAATGTGCCATGTGAGCAGTCCCCCACTTGCCATAGGAGCCATTCCAGGCAGTGACAGCAACGTGCAGGCACTTGCCGAACCAAACGGCGTTCCTGCATGTTGCCGTAGCTGCCAGGAATAGGTTCGACGGCTAGCAGGATGGGCCACTTACATGGCTGATTGTGGCACCTGCAGTACTTACTGTTCGCCCCTCTAGCTACGCTTCAGATGTCCCCAATTTGTTCCCATAGAAACTGGTGAGAGCAATGGAGTTCTAGGCATGCACACTGGCAATGGACTGTGTAAAGACAGAAATGTAGTCCCTAGACTCAGCAGTTCCACTACAATGCACACTTAATCACATTAAATGGCTCCTATGATAACTTATAGGCACTCAGCCAACTGACCTCTACTGCAGTTGAAGGAACTTAGAAACTGCAGAAAGTACTCTGCAAGATCCAGTTACAATTTAAACAGCCCTTTAAAGGCCTCACTAGACAAGTAAATACCAGACAGAATATCCTAGCTAATGCCTGCATGATGCACACACTGTGGTTTGGAATATTGAATGGAATGTGGCATTTAAAAGAGCGGAACGGTGTTGGTTCTTTCTGTATACCTTATTTCCATCAGGGTTGTGGATTACGGTAGTTTGGGGCTCCTGAGTGAGAACAAAATAGAGAGAAAAAAACAGTTCTCGGTAAACAGATTTCTCATTGGCGAGAGGGAGAATGAGAAGAGGCAGATGACAAGTGCTAAGCATTGACAAGAGCTAAAGCAATGTTAGCTGCTGCCTGAGGATGAAACTGGTAAATCAGCAAGAGGGGCTACTATATCTACTGTAGCAGACCTTATTCATGACTATCACACATGCAGGGCTTTGCAGTTCTGGAGATCAAAGGAGGCATCTACTGCTTCACAATATCTCAAATGGCTGGCCGCCGCTTCTTTTTTTCTTAAAGGAACTTCTTACTTAAGTGTAATTTCTACAGAAGTAAACAAAATGAAGTATGCTAATTTGACAAAGTAAAAAGGCCCCTTGGGACTGAACAAAGAGCCACCCTTTTAAAGTGGTGCTCCTTCACCCGAGCACATCATCTTTTCTAGTGCCTGTTTGCTGGTGTTTCTTCTGCATCTCTTGTTAGATCAGCTATTTTCAACCTTTTTCATCTCACCGCACATTGACAAGGCACTAAAATTGTCAAGGCACACCATCAGGTTTTTGACAAGGCACACCATGCTGCCAGTGGGGGGCTCACATCCCCCATTGGCTCTACTAATAAATGACCTTCCCCCAACTCCTGTGGCACACGGCAGAGTGGTTGAAAATGGCTGTGTTAGATTGTGAGCCCTTTTGAGACAGAGAGTCATTTATTTAGCAATGTAAACCATTTTGTGAACTTTTTGGTTTAAATGTGATATATTAAGATACAGTACTAATAATAATCAACACGATGAGTTGAGCAAATTAAATTAAAATAATAATAAGAAGAAGCCCACAACTGTCCTGGATGCACATGGTATTATTGCTAGCATAGGATCCATTTTAGGCCATAGACAAAATGAAAAGTTCTATCTATCCACTGAATGGATCCATCCAATAGAATGGTGCCACTTCAGAGTTTAAATTCTCACAATTATCTCTGGAGTTGTAATAGGCACATATTTTCCTTTACGGATATCTTTAAGGGATTTCACAATTCGTGCAGGAGGTACCTGAGGAATACCTGGTAAGAGAATCAAAAATGTCAGTGCTTTTCAGAGCACTTAGCAATGGGAAATTCAGCAGAGACTGCATGAAAGCAACCGACAATTACAAGTCTTCAAGTATCTTAAATACATAAAGGTATTTCTTCAATGCTATTGACCAAAATATGGAAGATGGGATGTCCCTTACAATCTAGTAATTAAGTGGCAGGATTTAATTTTGAAGCTTTGCTGCACAGCCTTGAGAAATCTGAATACATAACAGAAGCAGGGTTGTGATATAAATAGCCTGACTCATTAGTTATACATTCCCTGCAGAGTCTATTATGGAGTAATGATTCCTATATATTAAATGGTAGCTGTGGTTCATTACAAGGTATAGGACTAGTTGCCTCTTGATCCCAGTAAGTGAAGTCTTACAAAGTCCTGCTGAGAAAGGAGGAAATGGAATTTTTTTTTTTTAAAAAAAGCTGAATAAGGTCTATTTGGTTGTTGCCTGGCAATAATCTTGTTAGCTGTCCTTGACTTTGACACTCACATTAAATGAAAAGTGAAAAAAGAATAAATTTTAAGCATCATTGATAAATACTGAAACAATCATCAGGCAAAGAGCTAAGGGCAACATAAAAGCGCATTCTACTCATTCTGACACAGCATGCAAAGGTAGTCAGCTACTACAGCTACCAATGCTACTATACAACTACATCCATTTTCCATGTCACATTGGCTAATTAGAAACACACTGTTCAACAATGAACTGCCTCTTAAAAACAAAAACAAAAAAAACACCAAAACACAACCCCTAGTTCCCGAGAAATAGAGGGAAAGCACTACAAAATTTTAGAAAGGAAACAAAGAATAAAAGAAAAAAAGGGGGAAGAAAAGAGAGAGAGAAGCTAGAGATGGAACTTAAAAGCAAGTTATAGGAAAAATCCAGGTATACCAGCGCCGGGGTAGGGATATTTTCTTTGGGGCTGGTTACCACGTTGGTTTTGTTGTTTATCTGTAGGTAATGCAGAAAATAGAAACAGACAAGCCTTAGACCTCTCAGCAGATAATCATATCTATATCTCCCTATATAGAGAAAACCTATATAAAGATATAGATATGGAGATAAAGACTTACAAAGGAATCAATTTAGAAAACTAAAAGGAATAATGATAACAGATTCAACATGGAACTATAGCAGCATCTCCCAATGCAGTTTCCAAAAGTTCCTAGGAGGTGCTGTATAGACTATATACAGTTTCAGATACAAGATTCTGTAGAGGGAGCTAAAACCAGGCAAATGTCATTAATAAAGAGTGTAGAAAAAATAGGTCTATGTTTCAAATAGACCTATTTGTCACCTCCCCCAGCACTTGCATGCAACACTATGAAATAAAATGTACTTGGTTTGGGTTTAACTTGAGAGTGAACTGCACTGAAGATTTATGTATTAGTTATGGTCTTGTAAACCTTAAGCTGCTGCTATAATTATAGAATAATTCACTGCTATTTGTAAAATAAGCCCAATATCTGGCATATTTAAACTGAAACACACTTCGTATTTCAGATGTACATATGCATTTCATTTTGTCATAAGTAATGCCTCCCAGGGTCCACATATATAGGCAGAAGAGAAATGTTTTAAAAAATTTTATAAACAAGTTAAGTCCACTGTTTTAGAAATACAGTTTTCCAAGTAAGGACTGAATGCCACTGTACAATACAATGTAACATGTTTCTCTTTTTCCAGATACAAACACAGTTCACTTAAACCAGTTCATGCCATTTTTATTCAAGTATTTTAGTTTTCAAGAAAATTATTACACAGGCCTACACCCATTTTGTGGTCTTAAAAGTTTGTCCTATTCTTGGGTAAATTTGGAGCGTAAAATCCAAAATTGGCATCGGTTTTGCCCAAATTGCTCTAATTTTGGGGGTACAACATAAGCACCCTATATACCAATTCAAGCAGCTTCCTTGTGAGGAAGCCAAGGAAACTCAACAGTTGAGTTTCATTAAAAGTAGATGAAAACTTTAGCTAATCAGCAATACAGAATATTTACTGCTCTGTTGACACAAACAACAGATAAGGCAAAATATATGTGAAAAAAGAATAAAAATGCAAACATTTTTCTTTCTCTAGCCGACCATTTAAAAACTCAAAATCTGTTGCAACTAGTTAAAATGCTAAAGTCCCAAATTCTTCAGAGATCTGCATTCTAACCAATCAGAAACCCAAGCGTTGGAGCATTTTTGGAGATTAAGTTCTAGCTCAGGGTTTCTCAACCAGTGAAACTCATACCACCAGTCGTACATGTGAGACCCCCAGACCTCTGCCACCTGGCAGCAAGACCAGCAATGCAATGCGACAAGCAGAAGTAGGAGGTTCAGTTCACTGAGTAGAGCTCCAGCATACGCTTTTTACACACTCAAGAAAGCTCTCCCACCCACCCTGGGCATCTTATCAGTGTCTGTTGGGTTGGATCCAGCCTCCCAGTCTGGAAGTAATGGATGATGACATCATCGTCAGTTACTTCTGGTGATACTTCCAATAAGTGGTCCATGCAAAGTAGTACAGTGGAGGACAAACACTGAGAAATGCTGTTCTTGCTAATCAGAACACGAAAGCACTGGGTGTTTTCATACAGTGCTTTTTAGATCTTACTAGTCCAAATCTCTGAAACTTTTTGTTTTGACTAGTTGGAACCAAAAAACCCCAAGACGCTTGGAAACTTAGTGTGTTTGCATGTGCATGTTATATACAGGTAGAGCTTATTTATCCGCGTTAGTTCCATTCCGTGACTCAGCACAATTAACAAAAAACACGTTGTGCTGAGTCCATAGAGTTAGAGTCCACAGAGCAAATAGGCTGCAGCCTGGCACTTCTGGATGGAAGGAAACTAAGGCAGCTGTTCTCAATTCCCTCCCCTCTGCACTCAGCCCTCCTGTTGCCAGCTGTCCTGCTTCTTTCACAGTTGGAATGGTGAGCTTGCTTGGGAAGCCTTGCCCTCTGTGTCCCAGGTGGCCTCCCAACAGCGCTGCAGGTTCTTCTCCTCCACCTCTTTGCTGCTGCCACTCCTGCAACCCTCCCAACCACCATCATGGAAACTCCTCTGCCCCGGAGCGGGACTTGTAGTCCGGCTCTCTGCTCACCTGTCTCTCCAAGGCTTCCCAAAAGCCTGCATCATGGGGGGGGGGGAATTCGGCAAACACTCCCTGGTTTTTTTTAAAGCAATCCCCTCTCGTCCCCCTCCTGCCTCCCCCTCCTGAGCCCACCCCGTTGCCACCTGCCCAGCTTCTTTCACAGGGGGGATGCTGATCTTTTAAGATTCCAGCCCTATGCGTTTCTACTTGGAAGTAAGCCCCATTCCAGTCAATGGGGCTGTACAGAAAAGTGTACAGAGGATTGGGCTTGGTGGGAATGCTTGTGTGTGTGTGTGTGTGTGTGTGTGTGTGTGTGTGTGTGTGTGTGTGAGTGAGTGAGAGAGAGAGAGAGAGAGAGAGAGAGAGAGCGCTCCACCTCCACTTCGCTGCACGTGTTCTAGTTACAGGGGTTCTTGCCCTCCCTTCCCCTCTTCAGCCTCGGCTGGCTCAGGGGTTCCAGGAATGTTACTGTTCCTTTGTGAGGGGAACCTCTTCCAGGGCTCCAGGGGCTATTCCCTGCCTGGGCAAGGCGAAGCCTTTTTGCAGTGTTTTGGGCTGCCTGGGAATGGAGCGAGAGGCCAGTGCAGGGCAAAGGAGGCTAAGGTGTGTGTGAAATTCAGCACCCCACCCCATTCGCGTTGAGACAAATCCGCAGATTAAAAAATCCGTGGATAAATAGGCTGCACCTGTATATCTAATTTAGGGTGCCAGTGGGGCACTCTAAATTTAGGGTGCCATCTAACCAACTATCCAGCACTGGCATAGCTGTGCCAGTGGGGCATGTACTGTATCCTGCAGTTGGGGGGCAGTCACAGAGGCCTCCTCAAGGTAAGACAACGTTTGTTCCTTTACCTCAGAGTTGCATTGCCCTTACCTTGGTGCTGGAAAATTGGTTAAGATTGCGCCCTTAGTGAGACTTCCAGGGCCTTCCATTCAGATCACTTAACAAGGCTGTGTCACCGTAGCTCCAGTAATGCAACAGTATCTATTATTCACTGGGTCCTGAAAATTACCTCTATCATTATCATTATTATCATTTAAAAAACAGTAGAAGTGGTGGAAATACATTTTTTTAAAATGGCAATGTGGGTGCATTTTTCTTATTAAATAATGCCCACCAATGGACTAAACAGAAACAGATATGCTAAAGAATAGCCATAGCTTTTGGAAAACATAATTTAGAGTTATATCATTCAAATTCACATATAGCATTAGGAAACAAGATGCAATTGGCTTTGATTACACATCTGCAAAATGGGAATATTACGTGCCTTGCAGAGAGTGAACAAAAAATTTTTGTGTGGGTATGGGTACTGGGTCAAAGTTACATCTTGGAGGATACTTGATCTATACATTTCATTATACTTGCCTTCAGACAGAGAAGAAACAAGGTTTTGTGCTATTAAAAAGGGAAGCTTATCCAATGCAATTCCAAGACTTAAAATAATAGCAATCAAACTTAAATGGCTTTCTGCAACACAGAAATAAGGTTTTGTTTTTCCTAGTATTGTGGAGTTCTAAATAATCTTTGATGGAGTAGACTGCAATTGCAATCATGCTACTCAATAGATTGTAATGTCCCATTTGTGCAATTGTTTGCCTAGAGCAGGGGTGTCCAAACTTTTTGGCAGGAGGGCCAGATCATCTCTCGGAAATTGTGTCAGGGGTGGGAAAAAAACAGAATTTAAATTTTTAATTTGAATAAATTTACATAAATTTACATAAATGACTATAGTAGAGATGGAACTTATATGAATGAATGAATGAAGGTCTTGCAATAGCTCAAGACCTATAAAAGGCCTTCTACAAAGCAAGGCCAGCCTTTCCTTCATTGCTGCAAGCAGTGGAGGGAGCCCTTGTCCCACAGCTCATGTGAGAGGTCAAACAGTCGCCCTCATGCTGAGAGCAGTAGCGTTGGGCCACCATGGGCTCCAGCAAATATTTGGAGGGCCAGAAGCTCACTGGACACTGGGGGGTTCCCGGTGGGCCGGATTGGGAGTCCCCGAGGGCCACAAGTGGCCCCTGGGTCAGGGTTTGGGCATCCCTGGTCTAGAGCCAGGAGACTGCTGTGTTATATGCATTAGGACAATATTAGAAACTCAAATGCTTGATGTCATATAGGCACAGGGACCTTCACATTCATAAATTTCCTAGGCATTTACATAAATTATCTCAAGAACTTTTTAGAACATACAGGTGGAGTCTCAGTATCTGCAGGAGATCCGTTCTCGGACCCCCTGCAGATGCTAATCAAATTCTCAATCGGCCCCTTAAGCCCTCAGAAGGGGACCCTGTGGTCCCCTCTGGAGGGCTTTCTGAAGCTTGCAGAGGCAGTGCGCGTATGCTCGCTGCCTCTGTGGGCTTCAGAATGACTTTTAGAGCCAAAAGAACACAACTCAGGAAACCAGAAGTGATGTTTTTATGCCTTTTAAGGTATTCTGAGGTCCTTCCCTGGGCTTCAGAATGCCTTATAAGGCCTAAAAATGTCACTTCTGGTTTCCCTCTGGAAACTGGAAGTTCAGTTCTTTCAGCTCTGTGAGCCATTCCGAAGCTTAAAGAAGCAGTGGGCGGGTGCGTGCTGCCTCTGCAAGCTTTAGAAAGCCCTCCAGAGGGGACCAGAGCACAGTTCCGGTCCCTTTCGGAGGGTTTAGGTGGGGCTTGAGTCTGGTTCAACGTGGGTCTGGGGGACCTGCTCTGAGCCAGATCCACAGATGTAAAATCCATGGATAAACAGGCTCCGCCTATAAGCTACATGCCATAGCTTATCCTATAACCCCAGACCCCTCCAATAAAATACATTTTTTTCTTATTAAACATTTCTTAGATTTGATTTGCAATTACAAGACTAGTATATACAAAAAAAACCAACCCCACCCTTATATGCCTTTTGTCATATAGTTTTCCCATATAGAGGAAACTGACTCACTCTCAAGCAAAACAAACAAACCCAAATCAAATGTTAACATGGATATAATCGGTTCATAACTGCAAAATTCCAAAAATAGAAGAAAAAGAAAATGACCATACACAAAGGGAAAAGATATGAAAATCTTGAGCAGGGATCAAATATCAAGTATCACTTAAGCCATTTTCATCTCTGGAAGAAAACCAGCCCAAGATAAGTTGGGCTCAAAACATTCACTGCAATACCAGAATGCAAGGCCCTTCAAAGGTGACACAAGCCTCAAAGATGCTGTTTTCATACAACTTGCATAAAAACACACAGAGATATACCCATGGTGTGTATTGAGACACATGGAAGGATTGCCCTTTGAACTGATGGAAGTTAATTCCAGCAGCACTTGCTATACAAAGAAGCAGCAGAAGGAGCAGACAGGAGCAGACATGAGCAGAACCTGAGTGAAGCCAATTAATTGCTCTGATCATAAAGTATTTTTTGAGTATGTAGAGTCCTTGCAAAGGTATTTCCAAGATCAACAAAAACATTCTTTGCATTTACACCTCTTTCCCTAGTGCATATATAATATGAAATAATTTTTGTTGAAACCCATCGCATATGTTTGAAAGCCCTGATAACTTTCAATCCCATTTGTTTGAGAAAGGTTTAGTACTTTTGAGGTTAATCCCATTTTGTTTGAGAAAGGGTTTAGTACACTTCTAAAATTGTGGTGACCAAGATCCACTTTTTCTGCTTTCAAAGCTCTCCTGTGTGTGTGTGTGTGTCTGTCTGTGCTTCTATCATAAAATAGGTTTTCAGAGAAAAGAGTTGCACAGTATTGCTGTTACTGTGTTACTTACTCTGTTACTGTGAGTTACTGTACTGCTGTTGTGAGCATTAACTATTCTAATAAGTACATAAAGTGTGTGATAAAGTGAAACACTCCCCCCAAAAGATAGTGCTCACAATTCACCTCTCTTTGAAGTCAGTGGTATAAACAAAACTCCAACAGCTGGATTGCATGTTTTTCTCTATAGGGTTTCTATATGAACCAGTAAGTTTTCTTGCAAATGAAGTTGACTTTTGTGTAGCTAAGTACAGTTCAAAATTTACCATTGAACAAAATGATTTGGTCAGAGCCCCCATGAGGCTCCGAAATTTACATAAAACATATGATACTGCTCAGCATTTGGTAATTACTGTACTTTCTGCTTTGCTTTAGCCTGGCATATCAATAGCACAACATGCTACAACATTTTGGAATGCAGTGCTCCAAACCTAACAAATAACTAAGAAATTTACTATTCAGCAACAGAATTACAAGAGCTAGGAAGAAAAACAAAAGATAAACACAGTTTTATGAAACTGTTTACGCCTCCTTTTAAAGATAGACAATTTCTTTATTAAATGTCCATTGATATGGGCTAGAATTAAAAAAAATTCTGGTAACTGCAGTGATATTTAGGGAGAAATCTGTGTGTTAAAACCAGAGACCAGATATTATTATTTTTCAAATATTGCCTAATATGCAAAATTACTGGACGGTGGCTCTAGCAATAAGTTTGTTAAATTTTGGGATTTGTATATGGTCCTCTATGAATAAGCAAAGGGAAAAATCATGTAGCTATGTTTACATTTTGGAGGGAAATCTCATCTGTTTTTAATACAAGGATATTACAGCAAATATACAGAAGGCTTTCAAATAACAGTGTTACTGTACTATAATAGCTGCACTGGCCAATGTTACATCCACTTCACATTGATATTTGTAGAAAGAATTTTAAGCAGTTAATTCAGGATGTCACATAAAGCTTATTTGATACAGAAGTCACAAGCCTGCATCTTAGAAATCTTGTAGCTTCTCAAGTTACTTTAACAGAACTAAACGCAACTATGTCATCTCTAAGTGTGAACGTTTCATAGGAGGAAAAATCTGGCAGATAAAGATCCTCACCATCATCTGAACACTCGAACTGGATTTCCTTTTCTGAATTGACCAGTCAGAGAGAAAGGAAAAGAAGAAAATGTGACCGGTTGGATTTGAAGTATCAATGCACGGAGAACAGTATTTTTGTTTGGTTTTTTTGCACTTTTAAATGGCCCACTATGCAGAAGTGTGGTGAGAAATATTCTGAATGGGAGTGGGATCTTATAAATGAGAAGAATTGTAAAAACAAATGTGTTTGCCCTGGAAAGAAACACATTCCCCACCCACCATTTTGTAGAACTACCAACACGTTAAAGAGCCCTGAACACCAAAATAGTAGATTCTCATAAGTGTCGTATTAGCAAAGTGCTGGTAACAGCTGTCACCAGTATTACTGTTTAAAACAGACTTATTTTGACAGTGGAGGTTACAGACCTGCAAGAGAAAATGGCACTAAAAATAAACTCTATTCGAATTGAAACATGTTTCGCATATCATCATAAATTACCTAGAAGCGATCAGGACAAGTAACCACAGGCAAGAACTAGGTTGCCTTTCAACAATCTTTCATACAGCGCCCAAATAAGCCAAGTCACATTCTGACATGATCATTGAGGATAATGGAGGAAGGGAAAGGATATATAACTTGAATTCCACCAGTGTATCAAGTAATACACTGAAACAAGTCCAACAATAATCCTGCAAGGGATTTTAGGTCCACTGAAGAATCATACTGCCTCTTGCAGATTTTGACACAGTTACTTTAGGTACCTAATTTACAAGATATTTGTCCTGGACTCATTATATTTATGGTGTTTTGCATTTCATCTGAAAGCATCATAGAAATCTAGGCCCAAACAATCAATGTCAAAGAAAAAAAATGGCAAGAATAAAAGTTGAGGTCAAAGACATTTTTTCAATGACTTGTAGCAAAATACAAGAAACAGAAGTTACATTTTCTAATCATAGCTAGGATTCTTTATTCAATCATGACAAGTTCTCTGGGGAAAACATAATACAATATTTTTTTCTGTGATAAATGGCATTCTATTTTGCTTCATTTTCAAAATATTTATCTAAAACATTACTTTGTGAAACATCCTCCTCCTGTAGACTTTTGAAACTAAATTCTCTAGGAAAAATTGTTCTGTTTCTTACCAATCTCTCTTACTCGGTCTGAACCTATTAGCTGACTTCTGCCAAAACATACGGACTACTTCTGGCAGAAAGCAGCTCAAATGCTGCCAAACTCTGTGGTCATCTTCCGACATTCCATCAATTCGTATGGAAGGTCAAGGGAAAAAGGAGACCACCATTCCAAAATGGTTTGTCCACGATCAGCTGCAAAGGGGATAACTTCAACAAGGTTTACTCATACAGACTTAAAGAAAGAAAAAACCCAAGGAAGAGAACTAGTTATTTCTGTGTCAAATGAAAGAGAACATTGAAAAATTGCATGAAAAGTGAATGAGACACTTTGTTAAATGTTCTTAGTATTTGTAGCCTACCTTCACTCCATCAGGTTTCTTCAGTAAACTCTTGGCTGCTATAAATTAGAAGGAAAAAAAGCAACATCAGATGAGACATAATTCAGTAGCAATAAAACAAAAAGGTTAGCTTTTATTTCCTTCTCCTACTTTGTATTTATCATCACTTGAAGCATCTGTTTCACATTTCAGTCCCATTGCACATTTCCATACTGTTTTGTTGCATTTCTGTGAGTTGCAGTTCTGACCTTTTAAAAAGTGTTGCTTCTACCTGCATCAGATACATGTTTGTAGCAGTGATTAGGTTCTATTTCCATATAAAACTAAATTTTCACATGGCATAGCCATACAACCTATTTCAGATTATTTTTTTGTACCTAGACACACACATGTGCACACACACACTTTTTGCACATGAATATCCTAGAACAACTAAATACTACTGTGGAAGTCAAACAGTATACGTCCTAAATAGTTTGGGCATCAAAGACAAAAATAAAAAAATTAGTTCAGCACTGCCACCCAAAGTCATATGTAATGAGTTATCTACCTGCAAAAGTGGCCATCATGTAACAACCATCATGTTACAGATGTAATGGTTAGGACTAACAGTCAAATCCTAAGCTGCCCCAGCCACCGAAATGGCCACCAGTGTATCCAATGGGGCAGGGCTAGCCACTAGAGTCTCCTCATGGCAAGGGAACACCATTTGTAAAGCCCTGACAGCCCCAATGGGTTAAGAGCTGGCACAGAACAAAGGAGGCCCATGTCGGGCTTACAGGCTCAGGAGGGAGTATAGGATTTGGCGGCAAAGTCTGCCACTGTCGTCATCCCCTTCCCGTGCCCAGTCCTCCCTTTGAGTCACCTTCTCTCTGGCCAGTTCCGACTCCCCCCACCCACCCTAAAGGCCTCGCCACTAGCTGGCAGTAGCACATACCGCTGGCCACTTGACAGATGAGTCATCATGGTGCTGAGGCCCATTGCCACATCCTCTCCACCTCATCCAGAAACGCCTTTGGGCACTTTGGTGTCAGGCAGTTGTCATGCAGCACAGTGGCTGCCAGCACTGCCCAGCAATAGGATCAGGCCCTAAGAGCTATAAGTGTAATATGTAATTCTATTCTAATTAAATAGTGGTGGATCTTAGCTGCAGAGTGATGTGTGAGAATGACTGCTTCTTACCTATTCATTGGATAATAGATCCATCTATTCAATTCGCATGAAAAAAGTCTTAACTGATGGACTGTTCCACTCCATATAGCAGAGGTGGGGGAAATAACTGGTTTGTTCCTTCTTAAAACCTGGACTATTTAAATTCCTGTTTAGATAATGACAGCCAACATTAGATGGCCTCTGCACAATTCCATAACCCCCATCCATATTAAGTTGGGTGTACCTAACTCCTTGAGGATGTATTGGAACAGGCAATGAATTGTAATCCAGTTATCAGAAAGTCAGTTAAAAAGAGCTGCAATGAAACAGAACAGACTGTGCAGTTTAGTCCCCTGATTTCAATGGGTTCTCAGCAACAGTCCTATGAAAGTTTCTTATAAGTAGTCTTGCGTAATTCACTAGGGCAGGGCTTTTCAAACTGGGGGGTCGCGAAGCCCCAGCCTGAGGGCCCTGGCCTCTGCCCCCTTAAGGGGCGGAGGCAAGGAGGAGGCAGCGACGCTGTAAGTTGTACTTACCAGAGCCTCCTGGGGGTGCGAGGACCCCTGTGAGACTGTCTGCAGGGCTCTCAGAAGCTTAAGTGGAGTAAAACTCCACTTCCGGTTTTGTGGAGGTGGGATGCAATTGCTCCACTTTTGCTTTCTAAGATTGGGAAGCCCTGAAGATGGTCGTGCAAAGCTACCTGCACCCCCAGGAGGCTGCAGGAAGCTCTGGTAAGTCCAGCCAAGCCCCCTAAGAACAGCCCCACTGGATCAGGCCATAGGCCCATCTAGTCCAGCTTCCTGTATCTCACAGCAGCCCACCAAATGCCCCAGGGAGCACACCAGATAACAAGAGACCTCATCCTGGTGCCCTCCCCTACATCCAGCATTCTGACTTAACCCATTTCTAAAATCAGGAGGTTGCGCATACACATCATGGCTTGTACCCCATAACGCATTTTTCCTCCAGAAACCCGTCCAATCCCCTTTTAAAGGCGTCTAGGCTAGACGCCAGCACCACATCCTGCGGCAAGGAGTTCCACAGACCGACCACACGCTGAGTAAAGAAATATTTTCTTTTGTCTGTCCTAACCCGCCCAACACTCAATTTTAGTGGATGTCCCCTGGTTCTGGTATTATGTGAGAGTGTAAAGAGCATCTCCCTATCCACTCTGTCCATCCCCTGCATAATTTTGTATGTCTCAATCATGTCCCCCCTCAAGCATCTCTTTTCTAGGCTGAAGAGGCCCAAATGCTGTAGCCTTTCCTCATAAGAAAGGTGCCCCAGCCCCGTAATCATCTTAGTCGCTCTCTTTTGCACCTTTTCCATTTCCACGATGTCTTTTTTGAGATGCGGTGACCAGAACTGGACACAGTACTCCAGGTGTGGCCTTACCATCGATTTGTACAACGGCATTATAATACTAGCCGTTTTGTTCTCAATACCCTTCCTAAAGATTCCAAGCATAGAATTGGCCTTCTTCACTGCCGCCGCACATTGGGTCGACACTTTCATCGACCTGTCCACCACCACCCCAAGATCTCTCTCCTGATCTGTCACAGACAACTCAGAACCCATCAGCCTATATCTAAAGTTTTGATTTTTTGCCCCAATGTGCATGACTTTACACTTACTGACATTGAAGCGCATCTGCCATTTTGCTGCCCATTCTGCCAGTCTGGAGAGATCCTTCTGGAGCTCCTCACAATCACTTCTGGTCTTTACCACACGGAAAAGTTTGGTGTCGTCTGCAAACTTAGCCACTTCACTGCTCAACCCTGTCTCCAGGTCATTTATGAAGAGGTTGAAAAGCACCGGTCCCAGGACAGATCCTTGGGGCACACCACTTTTCACCTCTCTCCATTGTGAAAATTGCCCATTGACACCCACTCTCTGCTTCCTGGCCTCCAACCAGTTCTCAATCCACGAGAGGACCTGTCCTCTAATTCCCTGACTGTGGAGTTTTTTCAGTAGCCTTTGGTGAGGGACCGTGTCAAACGCCTTCTGAAAGTCCAGATATATAATGTCCATGGGTTCTCCTGCATCCACATGCCTGTTGACCTTTTCAAAGAATTCTATAAGGTTCGTGAGGCAAGACTTACCCTTACAGAAGCCATGCTGACTCTCCCTCAGCAAGGCCTGTTCGTCTATGTGTTTTGAGATCCTATCTTTGATGAGGCATTCCACCATCTTACCCGGTATGGATGTTAGGCTGACCGGCCTATAGTTTCCCGGGTCCCCCCTCTTTCCCTTTTTAAAAATAGGCGTGACATTTGCTATCCTCCAATCTTCTGGCACCGTGGCCGTTTTGAGGGACAAGTTGCATACCTTAGTCAAGAGATCTGCAACTTCATTCTTCAATTCCTTAATAACCCTTGGGTGGATGCCATCAGGGCCCGGTGACTTATTGATCTTTAATTTATCAATGAGGTCTGAAACATCTTCTCTTTTAACCTCTATCTGACTTAACTCCTCGGTTAGGAGGGGCCGTTCGGGTAGCGGTATCTGCCCGAGGTCTTCTGCCGTGAAGACAGATGCAAAGAACTCATTTAATTTCTCTGCCATCTCTAAGTCTCCTTTTATCTTTTCTTTCCCTCCCTCACCATCCAGAGGGCCAACCGCTTCTCTGGCAGGTTTCCTGCTTCTAACATATTTGAAGAAGCTTTTATTATTCCCCTTAATGTTGCCGGCCATGCGTTCCTCATAGTCTCTCTTGGCCTCCCATATCACCTTCTTACATTTCTTACACCTTCTTACATTCACCTGCGTAAAATGATCCTAGGGATCACGTCGCTGCCTTCACCCCGCCCCTGCAAGGACTTAGAGCAGCTCAAACTCTCCCTGAGAGTGTGAAAACCGCTGCACTAGGGCTATATACATGTACATACGTATGTCCACCCTGAAAAATATTATTTTTTAATGAATTATGTTCAGTATTTTTCAGAAAGGGAGCTGAAATTAAAAAGAACCTGCATACTATCTTGCATTAGAATCTACTTTTGTGGCCACACACCTGTTATTATGGTCTTGTGCACACGAATGTATCCTAATGGAAGTTATGTGTAATTGATTAGGCTGGGTAAAATTATATATTAACATAAGAATTATCTTTATACTTCTAGTACAAATTGATGTTTTAAATCAAGGATCACTAAATTCTGAACTTTTTTTGGAGTGAAAAAAAAGTGCATTGCAGATGAAACACATGGTGGATAATTTAAAAAAAATAATTTTTTAAACAATGAATGTATTTGGAACTATAATTTGAAAAGCTATTTTGAGAAAGTAAGCAAAACTGTACCAACAGAACAAATAGAAACATAATCATTCTGGCACCAATACAAATGGATCCAGTCAAGTAGAAATGGATCAACTTACACTTCAGCCATTTTGCTCTGCTCTGAACAGAAATTTGGGAAATGTCTACAAACTTAGCAGCTGAGGATCCTGGGAGACTGCACTACATACACAAAGTAATGTCCATTGTGGGTGGTATGTGCCTGTACCTGCCCAAATAATTTGAGAATCCCTTTCCTAATTTATGTAATCCTCTTTTTGTGGGGAAATGCAACACATGTTGTTTGTCCTGCACATTATTTCATGCAGGTAGTGGGACAGTGGGGGGAGGGGCAAAGTGCAAGGTCCTCCATCACTCATATGAAATTGCACACTCCTTGTTTGTAATTTTTATCACACCATTGTAGTGACACAATTTACATTTTGAGAATAAATCCGTCCATGAAGGGGAGGATCTTCATGTCAGTTCATGATCCCGTCCACCCTAGTAAGGGGCGGATCTTCATGTCAGTTCATGATCCCCTTCACCTTAGTAAAGGGAGGATCTTCATGTCAGTTCATGATCCTGTTCACCCTAGTAAGGGGAGGATCTTCATGTCAGTTCATGATCCCATTCACCCTAGTAATGAGCGCATCTTCATGTCAGTTTATGATCCCTTCCACCCTAGTAAGGGGCGGATCTTCATGTCAGTTCATGATCCCGTCCACCCTAGTAAGGGGCGGATCTTCATGTCAGTTTATGTAAGTAAGTCCCATTGTGCTTGCTCCCAGGAAAGTGTGCACAGGATTACAGCCTTCAAACTCCCCACTCAGCATCCTCCCCATCGCTCATTCACCCTCTCACTGCCCCATTTCCTTCACGTTTCCCCCCATGATCACGGCAAAAGCAAGCAATTGAGTGCAGCTGCTCTGTCCTCCTCCCCAGCTTAGAGCACAATCCTGTGCGTGTCTCCTCAGAAGTAAGTCCCATTGTGCTTCCTTGTTTCCCTCCCCATGATCACGGCAAAAGCAAGCAATTGAGTGCAGCTGCTCTGTCCTCCCCAGCTTAGAGCACAATCCTGTGCGTGTCTCCTCAGAAGTAAGTCCCATTGTGCTTGCTCCCAGGAAAGTGTGCACAGGATTACAGCCTTCAAGCTCCCCACTCAGCATCCCCCCCCGTTTTTGAAATCCTCTGTACAGTATGTATGCCTTTAAAGAGCACTTAATAAACACTTTGTAAACCAAATTTGACTTTGTTCTGACTTTTCTTGCCCATAGGAACGCATTAATTAAATTTCAATGCATTCCTATGGGAAAACGCGCTTCGCAAAACGAAAAACGCGCATAACGAAAGGACTCGCGGAATGGATTAATTTCGTTATGCGAGGCACCACTGTAGTGCAAATTAAGAAACAATGAAATTATAGCTTCATATTGCACCAATTTTAATTACTGTTCTCCTAGTCACACCAAGAATTAAAAATTTGATTTGCATTCACACAAAATATTTGTAATTAAAAGAATTTATATTAATTAAATATAATTAACCCAAAGAAATGGAATTGAAGCTGGAACTAGATGTTATGGGAGTTCTGTACCTACTGCCAAAAGCTGCACCCCATATTTCTTCCTCAGTAACTTCTAGTACTACAAAACATACACCGTAATGTTATCATGCTGTGAGTTTATATAAGAAAACACCTGCTAGATCAGGCCAAAGGCCCATGTACTTCAGTGTCCCAACTGCCTTTGAGAAGCCCACAAGCTGGAGAGAAAATATACTTGTCTTCCACCATTGTTCCCCTGCAGCTGGCATTGAGAGGCATAGTGCTGCTGAATCTGGTGGTAATGTACAGCTATCATGACTATTATTATTATTATTATTATTAACAGTATTTATATACCGCTTTTCAACTAAAAGTTCACAAAGTGGTTTACAGAGAAAAATCAAATAACTAAATGGCTCCCTCCCAAAAGGGCTCACAATCTAAAAAAGATGCAAAAGAATACCAGCAGACAGCCACTAGAACAGACACTGCTGGGGTGAGGTGGGCCAGTTACTCTCCCCCTGCTAAAAAACAGTGACTAACAGTCACTGATGGAATTGTCCTTCATGAATATGGCCAACCTCCTTTTTAATCCATCCAAGCTAGTGGCCATCACCATAACTTGTGGCACTGAATTCCACAGACTAACTATGGGTTGTGTGAAAAAGTACTTTATTTTGTCCATCCAATTGGTTTCACTTAATGATTGCAGGTTCTATTGTAAGAGTGGAAGAAAAACCTTTGTCTTTCCTCACCATGCATAATTGTATAAGTCACAGCAAAGTTCCCACTTAATTGCCTTTTATTCACGTTAAAGCCCAAAAAACTCTAAGGACCCTTGTAAGGAAGGTGGTCCCGCTCTCTCATCATTCTAGTTGCCCTGATCTGCATCTTTTCAAGTTCTACAATATCCTTCATTACCTCCCTCAAGTAGGAAGAAGAAATTCACCACATGGTAATGCCACGTACTGTATCCCATAAAATCTAGTTCCATCCTTCCATTGCATATGAACAAACAAAAACCAGGATGATTTGGGACAGGCAAGAAGAAAAAAAAAATATTTTCTTTCACAGCTCCTGAGGTGCTTACCTCACAAGAAACATACATTCCACATTAACAGGAAGAACAAAAAAGGGAAAAAATAAAATACTTTTGTAAATACATTGTTACAGACGGGTTACTCAAAAAAAGAAAAGAGAAAAGCATGCTGGGCAACAAAAATATAACGAATAACTCAAAAATTAGTTGTCATAACTAAATGTCACTGTTTCTTAAACTAACCAATGCATGCCAAAACATTCTAAAAGAATGGAACAAACAGAACAGGCCAATTCACAAAATAGATGAATGAACAGATTAATGCAACAAAATTATTCTTTACCCTGATTATACAAGTTTGAAAGGACAAAACGGGATACAAAATGTTAGCAGAGATCACATGTAGCACTTTGACTATCAAAGGAGACCAGATACCTATAGAGTTTAAAGCCCTTTTGTTGAGAAGTTACTCAGCTTGAGAGCCCCACTAGTGCTAAACCGAGTGTGTATATGCATACAGGGGCACATTTCATTAAAAGCCTCATTACACCCAACAGGCGCAATTTTAACAATTGTGGGATAGTCATAAGAGGGTAAGAAACTGTCTAGAATTGCCTAAGTACCCAGCACAAGAAGTGATTTTTCTCAATTAATTGGCTTAACTTGTCCATAGTGACATAATAGCTAAATTTGATTGGCTACGCTGTATAATATGATCAAGCCTGGTATGTGATTCTTCATACACTGAGATTACCTGAGGAGAAAACCAGTAACCTC
Organism: Tiliqua scincoides; assembly: GCF_035046505.1. Lineage (NCBI taxonomy): Eukaryota > Metazoa > Chordata > Lepidosauria > Squamata > Scincidae > Tiliqua > Tiliqua scincoides. The sequence goes on from NC_089826.1 coordinate 26,636,708, forward strand.
ATCAAAAGCCCCTACTTTGACAGCCAAAACAACAGTGCTTAGGAAGAGGAGTTGGGGAGAACACTCACAATCACTGTTCTAATCTAGTAGGAGTTGGAGCCCTGTACTCTACAAGACTAACACTTTCCAGTTTGCACTATTACCAACAGCCCAGTCCTGCCCAAATCCCTCCTACTGATGCAGTTGTACTAACAGAGCAAGAACCGTATCTTTTTTCATGGGGGGGGGAGGGACAGGACTGGAAAGGTCTCCTTGAGGTGAGACATTTTTCATTTTTTGCCCATACACCTAATTTGAGAAGATCCTGGAAAAAACCCAGTCTTTCACTGTTTTCTCAGGTTTTCACTGTTATAATTTTTTTCAAAAGTTTGTTTTAAAAACTGCATGCTGTAGTATATGTCATTTATTGAGAACACAATTACAAATTTAAAATGAGTGAAGAGCATCTCTACTGCAGAGAAACTCCCCTACTTAACATTCAGCTTAAGAACATTCAAGATAACAAACATGCCTGGCCATTTGCCCACAGATGGCATTAGTACTCATTCCCAAACATTCCTCATCCTGTTCCAGCCAGCCCTGCTAACCTGCTTTTCAAGGTAAGACTGCACAATAGAGTATTGTACTGTAAAGACTTTTTTCATATTTCTCAACATGTTGCCTACTGATAACACTTACATTGGGCTTCAGAACAAATCAGCTTAAAAGCAGACACCTGGCCCCTAACCTATTTTTTAAGTAGGGGCACTGCTGTAAACCATATTCACTGTAGTTCCTTACACAGGGAAAGGGGAAGATGAGCAGGAAGAAGCTAGAAGGCTAAGCAGATGAAGAAAATTATAATTTTTTAAAGTATCTCAGCATGAATTGCAATCCAGTTTTCTGCAATTATTTCCTTTGCATAGCTTTCAAAAAGTAATTTTCAAAATCGCAGTCTGCCTTCAACTACAGATGCTAGACAATAAATATAAAAACTCAGGTATTAAAAAAAAAAAAAGATTAGGACACCCTAGTTCATGACAAACTGGCCAACATCTTATTGTCAGGATAAGACAATTCTGTGAACAAGGTTTTAGACAACCAAGCCAAAACTCTTGCATAGTTTCGATTTCAAATGACTGTGTGAGTATACATAGCATAGCATATCATACACAAAAAATGTGCCATCCTATTGACTGGTCTGAATACTGAAAAGATTCCTCACATGATGAACTTGATTGTTTATGGGGGCCATATTTGTGGGAAAATGTAATGTGTTACCTGGTTTGTCTACAGATGCAACAACTTTTTCGTGGCAATATCCACAAACTGGCAAGAAATTTCTGTAATCATAAGACTAACTTCTGAATAGGTGCAACTGTGTACGTGGATCACCCAGATCACGTTATAATTACAGGTACAGAAGTGTTTTGAATGTATGGTCTGGCCGTTAGACTAGAACATTTTCTAGCTATTATGTCTTCGCTTTTCATGTTTCGAAAACCATCTACAAAATTATAACTTTCAGCTTCCCCTGCTAGCTATTTTATGTGTGCTGCCAAACACATTAGTCTTATGAAAAATATAAATGTAGCCTCATTCTGCACATATGTTCAACAGAAAAGATGGGGCATAACTTCTAAAGAGATTCTGTTCTTTCACAAAGGATGCAGATTTTTTTTTTTTAATGAAGAAGAAACCCTGAAAGCAAAACAAGACTAATATCAATGAAACAACAACCTCTATTGCATTTGTACCTATTTGACAGAAAAGGTTTAAATAAGGACATGAAAATATCCAAATCTTTTTTCCAATTCCAGAAGGGAATTATCATGGTTGTTAAAAAAAAAAAAATTAAAAATGTGTGTTTTCTTGGGTACATGTCTTAAGAAATACCATCAGAACTTTCTGTGCCCAACCAACTATAAATGAAAGGAAATGAAAACAAGGGAAAGGGAGGAAGGATGGAATTAGCAAAACACCCACTTAGAATTCTCATCTCAATCCAATTAACACTTGGCCCATGCACAGAAGAAAGGTAAACACCTTAAGCAACTAAGCATGGCATCTGAACACATCCAAAGATGAATCATTTCAACATATACCAGTGAACAATATGAAAGTACAGTTCCAGTATTATGGACATACCTGAGAAATTTCTTGTAGCCAGCATGGTTGTCAATATGGCCCCCTGAAATCACATTCAGCATAATACATCAATATCCTCTGCAATGCTTTCTGAAGATTACCACAAGCAAATTTCCTTTATTTCAAATATAGATCTCCAATACTGAACAGGCAAATAATGTTCTGCGCACATGCAAGGTTTTCCTTACAAACAGGGTGTAGGTATGACTGTGTGTGAAGGGGCTCTTTAGCAAAGAGTCCATAAAATGTGACAAGAACAGATTGCCCCAGTGAAATCAGTGGATCCACTGTTGAAAATAACTATTGCCTTCCATCCTTCTCCCTCTTTTTTCCCCCCATTGCTAAACAAGTAAAATATCAGCTTCAAGAAAAATTTCAAATTAATGTCTAAAAGCCCAATCCTGAGCTGTACAGGGCTGCAGCGGCACCAAAAATTGCTGCCACCGCATCCTGCACGCTCCGGGGGAAGGGGACTTTTGTCCTACCAAAAGGCCAGCGGTGAATCAAGAGCCTCTGTGTTGGGTGGTGAGCCCAATATGGAGGTTCTGGATCTGGTGGAGCTTTGCTCCACTGGTCCCGCCTCCCTTCCTCCCTCCCCGTGGCACACCTCCTCCCAACCCTCCACCTACCTCCTCCTGGAACGCTTCCTCCCCGCCTCTGCCCGCACCACCACTTCGCTCTCCGCTGCTTGGCGGTCCACGCTACTGCCAAGTGGCGGAGCTCTGGTGGCCACCCTGCGGTTGTCCAGCGCCGGCCAGCAAATGTGCCTTACGGAACGTTTGTGACAGTGCACGCCGGCAGTAAGCCAGCACACACTGTTCAGAATTGGTCCCTAAGCTGTTTTCCTCTCTAAAAACAGACACTATGAGGGTTTGTGCATTTATATGCACAAGAATGCATACACATGCACATCCACAGGTGCGCATACACATTCAAACACAAAGGATTTCACAAGAGAACAGATACTGATAGCCCAATCCTATCTAAATCCCCACGCAGTGACACTGTCATGGCTATCACATGGGGGATTTTTGGCTGCTACAGGCCTCAACTGGTACAAGTCCAAGTCGACCCGTAAAGATGAACCAGGCCTGGGAAGGGGGTTAGGATACTTGGTCTCTTACCTTAAGTTTTCTTCTTGCATTGAATTTCTTCAGGCAGTCTACAGTCTCCTGTCTGTGCATCATTGAAGCAACAGTAGAACGTTGCTAAAATAAAACAAAAAAGTAGGTTCCTCAGTGCATCAATTATACCTACAATATTGTTCAATATTATTCAATACTATCCATATCCATGAATGATGTTTTCTGAATGTTATTTCCTCCAGGAAAATAATCTGTTACTCTGTAGTAACAGATCAGAATAATGAGCTCTTCCTACCATACTCTACTGGCTTTACCACAACAACATAACGGAATTGTCTGTCTGCAACATTTTTCCTTTATCAAAGATGAATACAAGGGCTTATATTTACATTCTATGATGTTCAACCAAGAACACAAACTTAACTGCACTCTTGGCTGGTGCAGTGGCCACTGTTCCAGCTGAAGGTGTCGAGAATGTGCTGTAAAGTCCAGAACATTGCAATGTACAGGTATTTTGATGAAAAGCAAACTAAAATGACACTGGTAACCTCTACTAGTTTTAATTGATCACTGCTGACAATTAATGTAAAAACCGCTCCTCAAAGTACTGATCCTGCAAGACAAGACAATGATTTCTAAGGGTGGGTAGGGACCCTAAGCAAGAGTCTCTAGAACAGCAGTTCTCAAACTTTTGGTCTCCAGAGTCCTTTATACTCCCAAAAGGACACTCAGGGAAACTTGCTGGAGTGGAGTCTCAGAGAAACCCAGAGTGCCAGTGCATTTGTGGAGTGGTGCAAAGCCAAACCCAACGCTATATACCAGCAAAGAGCTGGAACAGGAGGGGAATAAGGATAAAGAGCCACTAACAGGGGGTGCAGAAGGGACAGATGAGCAAACCAGGTAGGGGGCAGATGACGGTCAATTATGGTGTGTTAGTGGAGCCCCTGAAGGTGTCTCAGTGAGCCCCAGGGCTCCTAAGAGCACACTGAAAAATTTTGCTCTAGAGATTAGCTTAACAGTGACCCACCTTTTAACTTTAGGGCTCCTGGACCTTTAACAATTGTATAGAAAAGGGAATTTCAGCAAGTACAGTTTTTCATCCATCCTCTGCACAATTGTTAAAGGTTCAGAAGCCCAAAAGTTGAAAGGTTGGTCATTCCTGGATAGTCAAAAAGTTGCAGATTCAGGGGAGCAAGTTGTACAAAATGCTAAAAGATGGAAAATTCATGAGAAGCGGAGAGGATACCTAGGATTCTCAGCACATGACCTACAAGGACAAATAACTCTTACGGCATGTGTTACTCCCAATGGTAGGGAGTGAGAAGTTGTCTCTGAATTGAGAATATTATAATTAGTTGACTCTTCATAGTGGCAGTACAGAAGAAGGTGGACAGCAGTGGCAGCTTCTATGTGGGAATGGGAATGACAACATTAAAACAACAGCTCAGATCAGGAAGTTCATTGTCAACTTGACAAAGCAGTGGGGTCCCATGGAACCCAGGTGAGGAAGCTAATCAAAGCATTTCAGAATCACCTGCCTAAAGTAAATCTATTCATGTGCTTAACATAGTTAACAAGACTCTGAGCATACGAAGTCTACCTAAACAGAATTATACACTTTTCACACATCCAGCTACAAAACGGAGCTGAGGTTTACGCAATCACAGAAATAAATTATCTAATGGTGTGGAAGTAAAATTAAAGGAGGAGGGATGAAATTACCTACCGGACCTTGGATATTATGTCCTGATTTTGTCAGAGAAGACTAACAAAATAGCATTGTTTAAGAGAAAGCCACTTACACAGATCCATGGATGTTTGAGTGCATCTGATGCAATGATACGTTTGGCGGGGTTGATTGTAAGCATTTTGTTGATAAGGTCTTTGGCTTCTGGGGTCACCGTGTCCCATTCTGGTGAAGGAAACTTGAACACAGAGCAAAAAAAGTATTTACGTGATACAAAACTAAATAGGTAGAAGTTAAAAAACAAAACAAACACAATACTTAAGAAGTGAACACAGATAATTTGAAATAACTTTTTCAACAGATGTTATGCGTTGTTTCCCAGATGTTACACCTTGCATTTCTAAGTAGTGTACGTTTATGTCATACCAGAGAAGGAGTAGGACCAGAAGACTATGAAATAGTCTTAATTAATGAAATAATTAACTATTAATGAAATAGTCGCAGCAATATAAAACACACTGATATCATCCAGAATGTCTTTTTAAAAAAATGGAGACATAGCAAAGCCTAATCATATCTGCAGTTTTGAAAAAGTGATATGAAGAGTAGGGAGAAAAGGGCAGGAATTCATAGTCTCCTAAATGGACATCTACTTTTGAGTGGGCTGCTGCATGCTGCTCATTCTTGCTTGTTGATTACAGAACGCAGTCGTGCTTTTATCATGGGAGAAAGCACTATGCCTGTTGAGTCTGCAAGTCTGGCAGTGCTTCTTCTGAGAACAGGCTATTACTTTCTGAAATGCAATTTGTAAGAAGGAGTCCTTTGAGACAGCAAGAGGGATAATCATGCTGAAGAACAGACATTTGTCTATTTACAAATACATTACTACGGTCATCACCTTGAGATGAGCTTGACAGGAGAAAACTCCCATCATTCTGAATTGACTTTTGGATGCAGCAGCTGCCAATCTTAAAAGACTCTGAGCACAGAAAATATATGACGGAAATACTGTAGGCGGTAGCAGTATCTGCATGGCTCATTTCACAATTCTGTGTCTCAGACACACTTATGCAAACTTGTAAGTGAACCAAGAGGGATCACAGTTGTGAGAAGCTGTAACACATCTAAACGAACATTAAAAAGAGGAAATTTGAGTGTCATCGGCAAAAAGAGGGAAGTGTGACTGAGAAAAGAGAAAGTCAATTTCCAGTGTGTGTGCGTGTAAGTAAGGAGATATAGAGAACTAAATGGAAAGTGTTATCAATTACCTTGTTAAACATGAGTAGATTAAAATTTATGAATGTAGACTGTCAGTTGTGGATTAAATGATAGGCACACTGTATTGTCAAAAGATAAATTTATAGGAAAAAGAATCATAAGTACGATAGGAAAAAAAGTCAGAATCATAAACTAATACTTAATTGGCTTCCATTATTCCATGAGAAAAAAGAAATCGAGGCACGTACTACTTACGTCATAAGCACCAGCCTTGATTTGTTGATAGAGTCTGTGCTGATCCTCGTCCCAAAAAGGAGGATATCCCACCAAGAGGATGTAGAGAATAACTCCTAGCAAAGTCCACAACAGCATTAGCTAAGTAATTAAGCACAAGCATCTCTAAATAAATATTATCTAAGGGCCAAAACAGACATGACATAGGAGATTATGACTGGAACACCCAACTGTTTTAAACAATTAAAACGTATGTATTTATTAGGGTTATATACCTCTTTTCAACAAAAATGTTCTCAGACTAGGTTACATAGCAAAAGAAATGAGAAGATGGTTCCCTGCCCCAGATAAGTTCCCAATCTAAAACAAAAACAAAGCCCAGACCAAAACCTGAACAAGGGAGACAAGAGCAACAGTAACTGTAAAAGGGTTGCTGGAATGAATAGAATGGGTTGCTGGAATGAATGGTTGATAGATCAAGGGTTGCTGGAAAGTTGCTCTCCACCAGTGTAATAGACAGCAAAACACTACTGTAAAAGATGCCACTTCACCCAGTTTTGACTGAAGCTATGACACTGCTGTTTAACTCTTTTTCTTTGGAGCACTGTCCCTGACCTTACAGCACGTAGGCACATACATATACTGTCAAGCAGGTAAAAGCCCCACTAAGAAAAAAGGTATACATTTCAAGTGTACAGGGGGTTCCATATCCATGGATGCTGTGTCCACGGATTCATTTATCTGAGGATTGCGTCCCGGACCCCCAGCGCATGCACCCCAGTGGAGGGCTTCCCAGGGTATCCCAATGTCTTTTTCCTTGATACTGGAAGTTTCATGTTTTGGAAGTTTCATGTTTTGAGCTATACAGCTCAGACGGAGTTCAGCAGAGCCGGAGATAGACATCATTGGCCTCCGGCTAAGCTCCAGCTCCTCTCCAGAGGCAAAGGGAGCGGAGCTCCCCACAAATTTTTGCTATATTGAGACAGGTTTGCAAGAACTATGCAGTATTCCCTATGGATGGAGGTGTTTGAAAAGTGTGGTGTTTTGTGTTTTTATTCAGTAAAAACAAACACCTCTACTAATATCCTCAAGGCAACAAAAAGTAAGAAGGAAAAGGGAAGATACAATTAGAAAAGAAAAGAAAAAAATATGGAAATAAATCTGGCAGAGGCTTTTAGGCACAACAAAATAGAAATGCTCCCTTAACCCTTTATAGCAGTGGTGTCAAACATAAGACCTGTGGGCCAGATGTGGCCCCCAAAAGCAATTTTTCCAGCCCCATTATAATTGGGCTCTCTCATATCTTGAAATTATGAACAAAATTTGCACATTTTCTCTTCTGTCATTTGCAGCTAATAAGTTTCTGTGTGAAAACAAAGTGATTATTTCTGGCCATTGTCTGTTTAATAATTTCACTTCTGGTTCTCAGCAGTCACCATGGATGCCCTTCTGACCATTATATGAAATGAATTTGACACCCCTGCTCTATAGAGCATTTTAATCCAGTATAAGACCATCCCAGTGCTGGAATTAACAAGATCTTACCACATGCCCACATGTCCACTGGCTTTCCATAGGGATCTTTTCGAAGTACCTCAGGGGAAAGATATCCTGGTGTACCAGCAAACCCTAAAAAGCAAGTACCCTTATAAGAAAAAGGATAGTATCCATATCGTATCTCATATGTTTCTAAAACACCCCTTAAATATTTATGTGTGCATTAGATTTTGTTTAACTCTTCCAGACTGACTCATGTGTAGGAAAAAAAATGTACTTGTCCAGTTGCCTTATTTTGCAAAGCAGACATTTGTGAATTACTCCCATAAATACACTACAAGCCTGTGGCTGTGAAAAAGCAAATGCATTCAGAGAATCTAAATAGGCATATCGTATTCCCCATTCAGTCCTCCTGAAAATGTGATATTACCCACTAAAGTAGTTTTTTTCCATCTCATCTTGCCTTATGCTCAAGGGAATTAGCCAAGGCTGAATACTTTGAAAAGAAAAACAGGCAACCAATTTGTGCTTCCTCTTTCCATATTCATTCTCCTCCTTGAAGCCTCATGGGGGCAGATCTATGGGACTGCAATAGATACAGTGTCAGGTGCAAGCTCTCCCTTTGCAGAATCAGGACTCTACTGCAAAACAAATAGCTCTCACACTACAAACTTTTAATGAAACTTTTAATGAAACTTTTAATCAGTGCCTACTATCATGTGCTAAACAGTGTACAAAAACAAAACAAACCATAAGACTCCACCTGCAGGTTCAACATCTTTTTAAAGAATGAGACAAAAGGCAAGGGGAGTTGGAGGGAAAGGAAGCTTTGCACAATTAGATCAAGGACCAAAAGGTTGGGTAGACCAGCTTTTCTCAAAGTGTGCTTCCAGGAGCCCTGGGGCTCCCTGAGACTCCTTCAGGGGCTGGCTCCAAGAGCACACCTTAAGTGGCCACAATCCACTTAGCACAGGAGGACTGCAATCCGACAAAATAAGTCATTTGTGTGATGGCGGAGAGGGTTTGTGGACTGTAAAACAGTAGATATGGGACCCACGGATATGGGAGGCGTATCCTGTAATGAAGATGAGAGCAAAAAGGCAGGCCAGCTAAGTAAAAGAGGTTTCTTACCAAACCAGGCTTGTTGTTCACCTTGCACTTCAATAGCCAATCCAAAATCTGCCAGTTTTACAGCTGCTCCCTTTGACTTGCTAGCTAGAAGCAAGTTCTCAGGCTTCATATAGGAGAAGAGAAGTGGGGGTGGAGGGAAGGAAAGAGAAATCACATAAACTATTTATTTAAATCTTCCCATTTGATGAGCTGCTGAAAAAAAATTACGAAATGCTTTACAGAGGAAGTTGGGAACATGCATGCTAAGACTACTTTTGGAAAAAAATCTACTTGTTTTTCCTCTCTCTTTCATAGGCAGGCATATCAAACCACCTACTCTAAGTATGTTTAAAACAACAAGCAAACCAGCCTAGAACAGAACAGAGTTAATTCTGGAGGCTGTTTTCTCACATTATGGTTTTAAAGACATCATCGAAGCTAAAAACCCCACCCTGATCCTACTCCCTCCCCTGTTTCCCCCCTTCTTCCCTCACCAGTTCCCTGTTGTGACTTTCTCTCTCAGCAACATAGCCACTGTGCTGGCTACTGCTATTGCTATTTACTGTTTCAATGCCAATAAAGGTTTTTGGAAATGAAATGAAAATGAAGACATCATCCTCAACAGACCCTTAAAATGTATGTCTTAGGTCTATCATCCCTCTGTCACAGTCCTACTGAACATCTAGCAGAGGATAAGACTTTTGCTTGCAATCTGAAGACCTAATGTCGGTTAGAGTGATCAGAATGAGACGCTCTTAGTGAATGAGGGCACAATCCTAGCCAACTTTTCAGCACCGAGATAAAGGCAATGTAGTTCCGAGGTATGGGAACAAACATTCTTGAGGAGGCCTCTGTGACTGCCACCCAACTCCAGGATGTAACACATGCCCCATTGGCACAGCTATGTCAGTGCAGGGAAGTTGGTTAGGATTTGGGCCTGAATGTTCTAGTTCTCTATCCACCTCTACCTCAATCATTGTAGATTATTATCATATAAGGAGAATTTGTGCCTATTCAAAAAAGGTTATGTTTTTCAATAACAACCACTTCATTATACCAGAAACGATTTTATTCTCCGGACAAGTCATGTGCAAGTACAACCCACACATTAAGGGAGAGTTAACTCTGGCCAAAATCTTTTTCTTCCTTAATGTCAGCATGGCTGATATATTCAGATGAAACTCCAACCATTGAAAAACATCCTAAATAGCTGGCACTTTATGTTAAGTATAAACGCATAGCCCATCATTTGTTCTGTGAACTGTTCACATATAACAAATGCCACCATATTTGCCTAGAAGTTGCTCTTCTATAGTCAAATAGATTTTTTTCCCCAGGCAGAGAGAGAAGTTGATAAATATTTCCTTGAAAGCATTGTGTAGATAAACTATTTAAAGCTTGATGATCCTATCTATCTGTGACCTTCAACAAGCCAATCCAGCATAGCATAGTCTGTCAGATCACACACTTATCCACTTAGGTAAATACCTAGCCTATTTCACAGTATGTGAATGTGAAAAAGAACAACATATTGGTCTTTTTTCCTACTCCATTAGAAGTACTTAATATCTGTAAGCAAATATCATTGGACCCAAAGAACTGTAAAGCAAATAGCACAGTCATAAGGAAGTAAATGGGCTCTGTTACAAAGCCACCACACAGTTGAATAGCAAGCTCAATGGACCTTAGGGCAACTGGACTGTGCCCTTAACACAACATGCATCAGCCATTTCAGGGCAAGAAATGTTAACGTGTTTTTGTCATGCATGAATTCTGAAGAGGTGGGGCAAATGTGGACAACTTGAGGAGGTTACGGGAGATTTAACAGCACAGTCTTGAGATACCATCCAGGAAAGGAACAAGTCAGTGACTGGATCACGAATTGCACATTAGCTGCAGTCATGCATGTAGGGTGGAGAGTAAAATTTAGCTCCTCTCTTGCTTATGCAGTGTACCTAAATGGGCACTGTTCATATTGTGTATCCATAACCATATTGTGTATGGATATAAAAATTGTATAATAAAAATTGTATATGGAAGATATACACTAAAGAAGAAAAAGAAAAAGCAGGCAAGAGTTTTCAAATGCAAATTTTGATTTTACAGCTGAAATGTCAGGTCATTTGTGAGTTCCATCCACCTGTACCAGAGATGACGCTACTTCAAGCAAAAGTTAGTCATGACCAAGTCTCATTAACAACAACCACAGAGGAGATTGTCACATCCTACTTATGTTCATTGTTTTCAAGAGTATTACTATTTGTATAGTTATTTTGAGTGGGTAAAATGCTTCACATGTATCATCTTGATGTAATTCTTACAACAGTGCTGTAAGGTGAGTATTTAATCCCCATATTGTGGATGGGTTGGAATGACTTGCCTAAGGCCACATGGTAAGGAGCCAGTGAGGGGGTTTCGAGAGTGCATCAGGACGCATAACATGGGCATTTCAGAGTGAGGAAAGTGGCCAGAATGGTAGGTGGGACAGCCCGGGCAAGGGTGTGGGACCAGACTCTGGCACTTAGGCCAGATCCCAACCCACATCCCCAGCTGGGTCAACACGGGCTGCTCAGATTTGCATCAGCAATTTTGCTGGCACAAGTCCAATGCCCCATAGAGCTGGCTGCGGCATGACATGGGGTAGGCTGAGTTCATTACTCCGACTTGCACTGCAGCCAGCCCCAGCACCACACTGGATATGGGGCAGGCCAGCTGGCTTGTCTGTTCCAGCACAGGTTAGGATCGAGCTGGCAGTTACTCCTCTGCATTAGCTCATTATGAAGTTATCCGTGATGCACTTTGTGCTTCAATTCATGTGTGGAAAAGCAAAATATAAATAAGAGAAATAAATTAATAGAACACCACATCTCTTCTTAAAGCATGCTGAATGTTGTACTCTTGTTGACTCTGCAGCCAAAGCATCCCCACTCAACTCTGAGGTGATGAGGGAATACGTATTATGTAATAGCACAGACAGAATGCACAAATACTTGAAAAAATAGCTCCTTTTTCAGTTTTGTCAATGATACTGACAGATTGAGACAAGTGCAGCACAAGGCCGAATGGTATATGAATCATTCAGGACGCCATGTCATCCTGGCAGTGGAAAAATGAGAGAAAAACAGCAAGAACTTCTGTGCTCCGTTTGAAGGACACTGTAAAAAAATCTGTATTGATTGGGATTGCTTAATTTGAAAGGTTAACAAAGATCTTTTAGCAGTTCTTAGATACCGTGCAGGTTTAATTAAGACAACAGTGTACATAACAAATAACACTGATTTCAATTGGAGAGATGTAAGCATGCACCTAAATCATTCTTTTGAATGAAAAGTAGCTGAATGTCTCATGGCACCAAACAAACACATTTATGGTGGCATAAGCTTTTGTGGACTATATCCCATATTGTCACATGCATGAAATGGCCACCTAAGTGGGTAGATATCTATAGCCTAAGAAAGAACTGTTTTTTAAAAATAAAAAAATAAGATTTAAACATTGATCAGCTCTTGCTTTTGTCTTAGGCCTGGAAATTGTCTGATCAAAAATGAAAATATTACAGTGGAGTCACAGATATAATCCAAGGATCTTAACAACCTGTAAGGTGACCCGCTGCCCTCTTTGGCACAACTGAATCAACATGTATAGGGAGTGGAATAGGCAAGAAGGGAACACAAGCACTGCACTGTAGTCAGTGGACTAGCCCAGTGATTTTCAACCTTTTTCATCTCAGGGCACACTGACAAGGCACATCATTAGTTCTTTTGACCATTGACAAGGCACACCACACTGACAGCAGGGGCTTGCATTCCCCAGTGGCCCTACTAACAAATGATCTTTCTCCAAACTCCTGCAGCATACCTGCAGACCATCTGCGGCACACCAGTGTGCCACGGCACAGTGGTTGAAAATGGCTGGACTAGCCCATCAATAGTCCTTCACCTTACTCTGTCGGATGAGTATGGCTTACTCAAAACAGATACAAGAAACCGGGCTGGGAGGTTCCAGAGCAAGGTTACACTGCCTCTGTCACATGTCTTCTGCCCAATGACTGCACTGATTTAGAAAGGTTTAATATGGGGGGGGGGGGGTCACTTGCATGGTTCTCTATCTGGAAACTGTAACACTGTTCAAATGACCTGCAGATTAACAAATGGGTGTCTCTTTACCTCTACATGCATGAATGCAGCTAAAGAGTGCTTTGAGACTGTGTAGTGTTATCTTCCCCAACAGCATTACTCACCTTCAAGTCTCGATGGACTACGTTCGTCTGATGACAGTGTAGCACAGCCTCCAGGATCTGTTGAATGCAATGACTGCATGCAAACACCAGGGGGCGTGTGTTAGTTCCAAGCTGTACACTCACTGTCTGTATACCCTCAGTGAGACTGGGTTAAAGTGCAAAACTAGCAAACAAATGAGATTGTGAAATACAATCTTCCAAAACGGACACACATTCCTCAGCTAGAGTAGCTACTGCCTCAGACACTATAGATGTGCCTCTACACAGGTCCTCATTTAGTTCACTTTAATCTGTGTAATGTTACTATGAGAGGGGAAGGATTGATTTGGACCCATTTTAACATACTGTTCTTGGGCACATATCGTTTGATACATTGTTTTAATCTGTGAAAGGCCATAATATCTAAGAAAGCTAATTGCAAGCTTGTGTTAGATATCGAGAGTGGTTTCTTCCTTCTCCTCTTCATTTACAGGAAAGGCTCTTTCACACCACCAATCCTGAAGGTAAAATTACTTTAAGTAATAATGCAATCCAGATAAATTATTCATTTGTCATGGTTGCGTTTAGCCGAACAATTATTTGCTTGCATTTGCCTGAGGGTTGATCCTACTCTAGCAGAGCAGTGCATGACTAGTTGTTCTGCAACTACAACCCATTGTCTCTGAACAGAAGTGGTGTTTTAAACCTGCAGGCTGACATACATCACAGTCCAAGTTAAACCGCAGGTACACACTGCCTGATGAATACAGCCTCCTTCCAAAATGTATGGAGGTATCTATTGCATCATACCACGCCACTTGGGCTACGTGGCAGAAAACCCGGAAGGTCGCCATTTTACAACACCTATTTTGTCTTTTGTCGTGATGCATGTCAGACCTACAACACTTGCAAACCAGAAAGCAGCATCATGCATTACTCATTTGTCATGTTGAGGGTGCGAAGGTATAGCCAAGGGAGCTTCTCAGCCAACCCACCCTTTGACCTCAAGCCAGGAAAAAAAACAAAAAAAAAACAAAGAACTTCTTAGCCAACCTATGGGCACCAGATACTGACCTTCAGGTCTCTGTGAACTATGCCATTTAGGTGACAATGATTAACACTTTCTAGAATCTGCTGTATACAATGACTGTAAAGATACAAGGGCAGAATGGAAGGGAAAAACATTTTAAAGGCACATAATCACATTCAATGCAAAAATCAAACTAAAAGAACTTAAATTATAAGAAAAAAAATAATCAAATCACATTTTTGGACACGTTTTAATTATACACAACTGGAACACAGCAGTGCAAAATACATAAAGTTTTTTTTTTAAGGTCTATCAAAAATAAATGACATTTAACATATAACAAGTGGCAGGGTTAGATTAAATAATTTGTGTGGCATTTTCCTAATAGGCAGGATAGAAATTCAAAGATGATTTCTAAATATATTAAAATTCTAAATTTAACTTGTAAAAGTACGGAATTGTAAAAGTGCTGATGCATAGGCATTCCAGAGCCAAGATAAATAATAGGTTCTGTATAAAAAGATGTTGCATGTAACCAGTGCTGCAGCTATGCGGGGGGGGGGAGCTGCACCGTAAGTTCTGCAGGCAACACAACGTGCCAACACAACGGGCCATGGAAGTGGCCCACTCGATGTCGGAGCCATTCCAAGCTGAAATGGCAACATGCAGGTGTGTGTTGTTATCACTGCTCAGAATGGCTCCAACAGCAAGTAGGTGGGGCCTCTATTATTGTGTGTTCCGGTGCCTGCAGTACTTACTGCAATGCCACCCCCGTAGCTATGCCATTGCACATAACCTCAGTGAGTGAAGTAAAGTACATAGCTTGAACCTGGTTTGATTTCTGTTCTAATGTCTGTCGGTCTAGAGCAGGGGTGCCCAAACCCCGGCCCAGGGGCCACTTGCAGCCCTTGGGGACTCCCAATCCAGCCCTCAGGGAGCCCCCAGTATCCAATGAGCCTCTGGCCCTCCGGTGACTTGCTGGAGCCTGTGCTGCCCAATGCAACTGCTCTCAGTGTGAGGGTGACTGTTCAACCTCTCACCTGAGCTGTGGGATGAGGGCTACCTCCACTACTTGCTGTTTCACATTTGTGATGCAGCAGTGGAAGCGATGGAAAGGCCAGCCTTGCTTTGTGCAAGGCCTTTTAGAGGCCTTGAGCTACTGCAAGACCTTCATTCATTAAGTTCCATCTCTAATATATTCATTTATGTAAATTAATTCTTTTTTCCCCCGGCCCCCAACACAGTGTCAGAGAGATGATGTGGCCCTCCTGCCAAAATGTTTGGACACCCCTGGTCTAGAGACTTATTGTACAAACTAAACAGTGAGCAAATTAAAGCTGTTTGTTCCAGGTTAATTCTGAAATGTACGATACTGTAATTTAGCAAACCATCCATTTGTGCACAGCCCAAGATCCTATGGCCTGTCCTGTTTCTCGTTAGCAATATGTAATTGTGCGTGGGATGGAGGTGAAAATGTTGATGGTTGAAAGACTGCAGAGTCAGTCTGGTGACCCATAAATTGATAGACATTATCCCACCCCACCCCCAGAACAATTGGTACTGAAAACTCCCTTGAATATGAGTTGGATGGAGAGTGTGCATAAAACCTGATGACTATACTCTTTCATTGAACACTGTGCATAAATGAATAGCCACTGACACAGAATTCTGAACATTGCATGGTCCAAGCACAAAGTCTACAAATAATGCTAGAAAATTTGTAGAACGTCCCACCATCAACAAGGTCAGTATGTATATCCTCCATTTGAAGCTTACACACATTCATAGGACAACATGAGCAATACATTGCCCAACTTGATTTAGAAGCTGTACATACTAACTGTACAATTTACACAATTTCTTGTTAATCCTCTTGATATGTGCATGTTCTCTATGATGTCCAGTGAACATGAGAAATTTTTATGCACATTCTCTATTCAGCTCATATTAACCTCACTGTAACTAAGACTATATACACACACACACATATATATATATATGAAGCCAACATTTGTACAAGAGGAACAGAAAGGAAGAAGTACAAACACAACAAGAACACAAAAGGCACAAAAAGTTACTACTGAATTCCAAACAGGCTATTGTAGGGGAAAAAAATAATTTGAAAAATCTGTTCAAATCATTGAGGAGTTGTAAAATTTAATCTGTAACAGATGCATGTTTAGGAGGCATGTAAGAAAAAGAAGTCCAAAAACTTTATTGTATTTTTGAAGCTCATTATTTAAAAACATTTGCCTAATCCTACACCTGAGCATGAATCACACTCAAGTGGAAATCAAGTCACCTTGAATTGGGGGCATATACAAAACCAGAAACAGAACATAGTTCCTCAATTTACACCTCCAGATTTAAAAATTTCACCATAGGCTATGGACCCATAAAACCAAATGCTTTTTTGATGCTCTTAGCATATTTGCAGCCAAGGACAAAGCCACATGACGTCTGTTCACCATCTGTAAGTACTTGGGAGAATGCCCAAGATTTCATGGTGTTGAACAGAAAGATTTTTTAGACCAGAGTATATATAACACCTACCCGCTACCCCCCAAACAGCAACAACCCCTGGCAGGCTGCTTGTTAAACACAGTGAGAACTTACAAATCACCTTGTGATCACTGGGAAAGTGTAAGGGATGTAGAAAGTGGCAGCAAGAATTTTGTGGGGGGGAAACTGAAGATGCTCCAGGTCCTAAATTCAACTTTGGATTTCCATATAAGGTTGAGAATGACATGTCTGAAACCCTGGGGAGTTTTTGCCAACCAGTGTAGATAATATTGAACTAGATGGGACAATGGTCTGACTCAAACACTATAAAGCAACTTCATATAGTTTATATATGGTGCAACTAGGAGTCAAAATCCAGAAATCTGTTTGCCCACTTTTCTTGAGAGCTTGTGAGAAGTGGTAGTAGTGAACATTTAGTACTGGGGTGAGGAAGACTAGGTAGAGGATTGGGATCCATCAGTGGTTTTTGTGCTTGCAGTGGCATAAGCCACTGATGCTAAGGTTTGGTCCAGATGTTACCTCCACCCTTTTCTGCAATCCACTGGAAAATTGCCTCTTTTTTCCACCAGGATTTTGTGGTGCTGCCTTGGAAACTTTCCACATAATCAGATGAGTTCACATAGTGAATTGTTTACACATGTTATGGCCCCAAGATCATATTGCTGCCAAACTGAAGTGGTTTTATTTGTTTGTTTTCTCAGAAAGGATTCAAACTCTTAAAAAGAACATGAAATCATTTTTTTAAGCATCGAAAATTATGCGGGTATGAGTCTATATGCATATATTATATATGAATGCAATAAATAAGGCACTGCAAACAGCCATGAAAGTGTTAGACAAGAGTGAAGTGGAAAGAACTGCATTTTCTGAACATCAAAACAAAGTATTTTAAATGCAGGAAAGTGCAATTTTTTTTATTTTTTTTTTTTGCAACAGATGCACTAGGCAAGGGAAAAAACTCTTTAAGTCCAAATAACAGAGTAACCATTTTGCATATATTTGTATTTTAAAAATATTCATTGTACAGTTCACAAAAGAAATTTATGGTGGAGCTGTATCAACTGAACAATCATCATTGTATTCTGGTGACAAATATCACATTAAATTATGTGACTCATTAGCAAAAAAGGTAGAAACTAATGCTGATTAAAAGCCTTGAAATTCAGCACTTACCTGGCATCTGCTTCACTGTAATATTCTCTTGCAACAATGTCCTCAAATAGTTCACCTCCAGTGACTCTATTAATGAAACAAAATTTTTTATGGTTTGAAGAAATCAAATGAGAAATGTACTGGAGTGTGCGGAAGAAGGAGTATTATATGTATTAAGGTATGCTTCACAAATTACACAATGACAGGTGCAGGTTTTCTGATTAGAGAGCTATGAGCAATCTCAGTTATTTCTTGCACATACAGTACCTCTGTGATACCAGATACCACAGTGGTTCCACATGCACATTATGTTTTGCTCATATACATAACGTACAGATCAGTTCTGCATCCATCTGCTGTACTAAACACAAGGTCAGAGCTGCCTGGTTATTTTTACATGACCCCAAATAAAGTCCCATTGGGATTAGGTGATCTGTCCACTCATTTTTCCGAATGTGAATTAATAAAAGTCAAGACAGAACCTTTCCAATGCAGACATTATCTTCTAGTACAAATAACTCAAATGCCCAGCACAGAAACTCAGGCATAAGAATTTCAGGTCTGGTCCAGCATTCAGAACAGAGTCTATTGCTTTGTATTTGTACTAGGGCACAGTTTTAGTTCAAGCAATATCATCAGGGTGCTGTAACTGATTGTGGTGAGATTTTGCTGTGTCTGAACAATGCATAACTTTACTGAGAAATACAAAGAATTTGTCATTTGGGTCAAGTATTTGAGATCTACTATAGTTAAATTCTATATTCAGCTCATTTCCTCTACTATATTTCTTGTGGAATAATGTAAACATCACGATTTTTCTGTAATGTTCTATCTTCATGTGCACACAAATTAAAATGGAGCTGGGTTACAATAAATAGTCAGAACTTTCTCCATTAATGGCACTGGTTATTAAAGCTCAAAAACTTAAAACTAGGTATTTTTCTTGCTTTAAATAAAACAACTTTCAAGCATGTTCCTTTGAAAGTTCAAAATGAGGCAATTAAAAATCCTTATTCATAAGCAAAAGCCCATCTTTCTTTACAAAAAAATTCATTGCTTGATATAGCTGGGTAACACAGTAGCCTTGCATATGAACTGTAACTGCATGTTCTTACATTTATCAGTGACCTTTTTCACAGCCTATAACACTACGACATTTCAGGGAGCAAAATGCTATTATGCAAGTCTTTCATCAATATACCTTTGCTACAGAAAATATTTCACTGCTACCTTCTAATCATTATCAGATTAGATTATTATTGACAAATTCTTATACACTGAAGGTGTTTTCTAAAATTAGATAATTAAATTGCAATGAAGCAATAACATTTTCAACGTTCCTCCTTGAAATGCTTCATAGTCCTGGAATATATTGTTAAGGAAGTATTTATTTATTTATTTAAAATAGTCTTATCCCACCTTTCTACTGTGCAATCTGGCCGACTAAGAAATGCACACATTCAAAATCGTGTGCAAGGAGATGAAATGGGAAATGGAACCATGGGACAGCACAAAATCTTCAAGCCCCCCTTGCCACAGTTTGGCTCTTGCTTGCAGCCCCCCAACCACCACACCACCATCATCATCATTATTAAAGAACAAATAGTCAGGCAATGCTATGCATTTGGGGTAATGTGTAACTTGGTGCTCAAATGGAAAAAAAAAATCCCTCAATACAGGGCTGTATTGAGCCACATTTCAATTCCGTCATGTGTAGGTGGCTATGCATGCATGGAAATAAAATCCCGGTGTCATTTTGTAACTATAGTGGCATACTGCTTGATTTCCTTAAAAATACTGTAGCACAATATTCCAATAACATTTTTGTAAGTAAAGTATTGGAGAAAAGTTGCTGCAGTCAGTCTGGAATAGTTGTTTTTAAAAGCAAACTGCAAGAGGAACAAAGGATAAAAGATTCAAATCTAGCAAGGACTAAGTTAGCTCTAAGGCTGCAAACAAGAACAGATGGATGACCCCTGTTAAAGACTGCAGATGAAACTAATGGCCCAATACTACCCCCCTTCCTCAGCAGCGAAACTAGCATTGTGCCGGTGGAGGCTGCTTTAAAGCAGTTGTAAAGTAGCCTCTACCAGCAAGCAGTGCGGGCCTGCTGGTGTGGAGGCTAGAGCGACATCCAGCATGCCAGTCAAAGACCCACCAGAGCAGGTAAGCAGGTGGGCATCAGGCTGAAGTGGGGAATGGATTTGGCAGTGGTGGTGCACACCGAATCCTCACCCCTGTGCCAGGACTGATCCACCTTCATGGATCAACCTAGATTTGCACCAGCAGCATCACTGTTGCAGATCTGAGCTGACCCACAGCAGCTGCTGGGGCTTAACCCAGGGCAAGGGAACAAATGTTCCTTTACCCCAAGGAGACCTCCAGCAGCCAAAAATCCCCTGCAAGATACAGTGCTAGCCACACCAGCACTGCTGCATCACTACATAGTGATTTAGGTAGGATTGAGGTATAATAAATTTAGCTTGGACAAAGGGAGGTATTTCTTCATGGGGCACATACTGCACATGCTTCTTCACACAGTATAAGTACATGTGAATACTTCATTCAGCACATATATTCGTTATTGGCAACCTTCAGTCTCGAAAGACTATGGTATCGCGCTCTGAAAGGTGGTTCTGGAACAGCGTCTAGTGTGGCTGAAAAGGCCAATTCGGGAGTGACAATCCCTTCCACAACGGGAGCAAGTGCAGTCTGTCCCTGGTCTGTCTCCCTGGCTATGGGCCTTCCTTCTTTGCCTCTTTGCCTCAGACTGTTGGCCAAATGTCTCTTCAAACTGGGAAAGGCCATGCTGCACAGCCTGCCTCCAAGCAGGCCGCTCAGAGGCCAGGGTTTCCCACTTGTTGAGGTCCACTCCTAAGGCCTTCAGATCCCTCTTGCAGATGTCCTTGTATCGCAGCTGTGGTCTACCTGTAGGGCGCTTTCCTTGCACGAGTTCTCCATAGAGGAGATCCTTTGGGATCCAGCCATCATCCATTCTCACGACACGACCGAGCCAACGCAGGCATCTCTATTTCAGCAGTGCATACATGCTAGGGATTCCAGCACGTTCCAGGACTGTGTTGTTTGGAACTTTGTCCTGCCAGGTGATGCCGAGGATGTGTCGGAGGCAGCGCATGTGGAAAGCGTTCAGTTTCCTCTCCTGTTGTGAGCAAAGAGTCCATGACTCGCTGCAGTACAGAAGTGTACTCAGGACGCAAGCTCTGTAGACCTGGATCTTGGTATGTTCTGTCAGCTTCTTGTTGGACCAGACTCTCTTTGCGAGTCTGGAAAACGTGGTAGCTGCTTTACCGATGCGTTTGTTTAGCTTGGTATTCACACAGCACTTATTTGCAGAATTCATTGCCACAAGATAAGATAGTGGCCACTACCTTAGACGGCTTTAAAAGGAGATTGGACAAAATCAAAGAGGACAGATCTACCAGTGGTTGCTAGTCATGATGGCTATGTGCTACCCTCCAGGTTCAGGTACAGCAAGCTGCTGAATCCACTAAAATTGAGTGTTGAGAGAGTAAGGACAGACAAAAGAAAATATTTCTTTACCCAATGTGTGATTAGTCTGTGGAACTCCTTACGTCAGGATGTGGTGATGGCATCTGGCCTGGATGCCTTTAAAAGGGGATTGGACAAATTTCTGGAGGAAAAGTCCATCACAGTTTACAAGCCATGATGGGTATGTGCAGTCTCCTGATTTTAGAAGTACGCTGCCTCAGAATGCCAGATGCAGGGGAGGGCACCAGGATGCAGGTCTCTTGTTGTCTTGCGTGCTCCCTGGGGCATCTGGTCGCCCACTGTGAGATACAAGAGTCTGGGCTAGATGGGCTTTTAACCTGATACAGTTAGGCTTTTCTTATGTTCTTAATACCAGTCACAGAAAAGCAATGGTGGAAGCAGCCTCTCTCTCCTGCTTGTGGTCTTCCTGGAGGCAGGTAGTTGCCCACTGTGGGAATCAGGATGTTGGACTATATTGGCCTTATGTAGCAGGGCTAGATTTATTTTAAATGTTTAAATTTAATTTATGTTTAAATTTATTTAGCAGCAAGTTCCATCAAAATCAGCAGGAGTGACTTCTATGCAAATACTTAAGACTAGGGTGCCACCTAATCTTGGGTTGAATGGGTTGTTGATTTGCGTAAATGGAAACATGGACCATTCACATGTAAATTCCTTATTTCTCTGGGGGATGAAGAGTAAGAGTGACACATGCAGCAACAGGTAAAATAAAAACTGGCTGGAAAGATGCCTGAAAAAAACAATCTTTCAGCCCTGAATAAAGTGAGCTTTAGTTGTTATATGCTTCTTTTCAGTTTCAGGTCACAGCTTCATAATACAGATTGCACGAATGAATGCTTCACTAACCATCAGACCCACCTTACCAGTCAATCAAGACAATAGGTTACCAGAAAGTGTAAGCAAAATGGGCAATTTGCTCTTGCAAAACCATAAATTAATTTCAGAAGGCTGCCAGTAGTTGCAAAGTTGATTAAGAAGGTTGCTTACAGTAGGGGCTACGGTACAGTAATTCTTTAATACAAGATATTATTAAAACTTTATCATTGTGGCATAAATGACTTTCCATGAACTTTGTTTTCTTTTGTAGCAGTGCATTAGTTCATAGGCCTGTCATGGATACTGAACAAACATTTTAAAACAGTACCAGTAAACACTAAATCCAAATAGGCATATAACTGTTTTACATTCACTTTTACAGCAGGCACACATGCCATTCAAGTTATGGAAGTTACATATTTCCAGGGTGAAAGAGCTGGAAATAAAAGCCTGATGAAGGCATAACACAAGAGCAACTGTGGGCTTGTACATTTCTTCCCACCTTTGGTGCAAATACTTGCCTTCACTTTCCTTAATGGCTATAACAATGGTGAAAGCTACCCATGGTTCCCATTGTAACCAGAATTTTAAACCAAGGCTTGAGTTTTGTTGTACCATGCCTCACACATGGTAGCTTGCAAAGGGCAACTCCACCAAACTGTTGAAAATAATGTATCTCGGGTTTATGGCCCAGTCCTAACAAGGGCCTGTGCCAGTGGAATATGCATTCTGCCAGCACACTGTAAAGCACTTTGTGACAGCATAAGGCCCTGGCATACTGGTGGGCAGGCCGGCACTGGAAGAGGAACAGAGGTCTGTCAGAGCAGGCAAGTCCATTGCAGGAGTGGGGAGAGGGCAGGGAAAGGGTTGAATAGGCAGCAACAGGAGCAGATTGGATACTGGAGGGGACGGAACTGGTGCTGTCGGCACATGTTGTATCCAAACCCTCTTCCCAGGTCTGATCTGCCTGCACAAATCTGCATGGACTTGCACCAGCAATATTGCTAGTGCCGGTCTGCGTTGACTCATTATAGCTGCTGGGGCTTACCTGGGGCAAAAGGGACAAATGTCCTCTCCCAAGGAGACCTTCAGCAGCCAAAGAAACAAAACCAAACCCAGAGGATACAGCATGGCCTGCGCTGCTGCACTGCTGCACGGGGATTTAGGTAGGATTGGGCTGTTAGCATGGGTAAAAATTATAGGCAAATGGAAGCAGAAGTGTGATGGAGCTCTGCCTGGAAGAGACATGTTACAAAATAAGAACAATAGTTTGCTTTACTTAAAGCAAAAATAAACAGGAGTTTAAAAAATGGAATTGCCATTTGTTCCATTGGTCCTGTGATGTATTATGTTTTGGAACAAATAGAAATGGATACAAATCCATTATTATGATGTATTATGTTTTGGAACAAATAGAAATGGATGCCATTTCAATATGTATTGAAAACGAATGCACACACATAATTAGGCTACTGAAGTTGAGAAAATAAGTTTTCCCCAGGACCGCACAATAAATCCATGGTTGGGGAATATTGTGAACATGCTTGGTGGCAGTAAAGCTCAATATGCAACTAGGCAGAATTTAATAATTCATTGCTTTACTATGAACTACTTATGCTACCTTTCCATCTATCAAATGCTGAGTTACACAAAATGCAGGCAGGCGTTGCAAGTTTAGTTTTGTAGCTCATCCCATGTAATATGAGCTCTAGCTGCATTATAGGGAATGCATAAAGAAAAAAAGGATATCATGATTTCTGGATTTGAGAGAAATGAAACAAACTATTGAGAAGAGTCTAAACAACTAACTGATAAGTTGAGGAGAAAAGAAATCTGTAAGAAGTGCAGATGGAGACATATATTCTATTTCTTGATATTTGGACTAGATCAAGGTGCCCAAACCCTGGCCCGGGGGCCATTTGCAGCCCTCAGGAAGCTCCAATCTGGCCTGCAGGGAGCCCCCAATCTCCAATGAGCCTCTGGCCCTCTGGAGACTTGCTGGAGCCCGTAATGGCACAATGTGACTGCTCTCAGCGTGAGGGCAATTGTTTGACCTCAGCTGTGGGCTGAGGGCTCCCTCCACTGCTTGCTGTTTTACATCTGTGAAGCGGCAGTGAAAGAAAGGTCTGCCTTTCTTTGTGCAAGGCCTTTTATAGGCCATTCTGTTGCAAGACTTTCATTCATTCATAAAAGTTCCATCTCTAATATATTCATTTATATAAATTTATTCAAATTTTAAATGTAAATTAATTCTTTTTTCCCATTCCCCAACACAGTGTCAGAGAGATGATGTGGCCCTCCTGCCAAAATGTTTGGACATCCCTAGATTAGATGGTAGGGAACTTATCACCAATAAGGATACACTCCATCCTTGCATGATATTTGTGGTTTTTTTTGTTGTGAGTAGATTTAGAGCCCAATCCTGGACTCCGTGCCACAGCTCCGTGCCACTGCAGACTGTCGCAGATGTGCCGCTGGTCTCCCACCTGTGCTAGCCCAGTGTTGGCCGGACCTCACGGTCTCACAGACCACCAAGCTGCGGCACAGTAAGCAGGGGTGGGGATGGGGGCAGGGATGAGGCGTTCTGGGGAGGGGGAGGCCAGCGGGGGGCGTAGAAAGGGTGGGGGGAGGTGTGATGCAGAGGCGTGACACGTGGAGAGGGACAGACGGGAGGCGTGCCGGGGGAGGGAGGGAGGCAGGTCCGCTCCGCAGGATCCAAGGCGTTCGTGGAGGGCTCGGTACTCTACACGAACACCTTTACTTTATCACCGACCTTTTGTTCAGTGGTAAAGTGAGTAGCCCCATTGCGGGGCTGTTTACCTTACCCGGGAAAAGAGAAGTCCCCTTCTCCCGAGGCACCTCCCGAGGTAGCCTGGGGTGCGCAGGATATGGCGGCAGCTGTTCTCGGTGCCACTGAGGCTGGCCGCACTGGACAGCTCAGGACTGAGCTGACCGTTGTGTTTTTTTAGTAGCTGGCATTTTTATTGATTTTATTTGTTATAAATAAATATATTCCAGGAAAAAAAAGAAAATGCATAAAGTAGATTTACTTACAAATCAAAGACTAAGTAATGGAATCCTTCTTCTGATATGCTGTCATGGAGCCGCACTATTAAAAGAAAAGAGAATATTTATATAATTTTTCCCTAAATTTCCCCTCCCTTAGTTTAATTTCATCTCTTTTTTGCATACATAACTTCCTACAAATTCATGTACTTTTTTGGTTAGAGTTTTGTTTTGTTGTCCCTTTTATTTTTATTTTTTTGATAGCCCTTCTCATGGTAGGCAGGGAATACAACTTCTGATAGGTTCCTATTCCTTTTCTCAGATTGCATGTATATTTCACAAAACTGTAATACCATCAACCACATATTTTACAGCATTTGTACTAACTCCTGAATGCCATTAACTAACATCTCATTCATTGAAAAAGCCTCTGGGCATACAAATCTTTATAGGAAAGAGTATGTTATCAGTTGAATTTTAGTGGTGCTGGGTAACGGAAGTTGATAAATTAGGAAAAAAATTGTTCCTGCGGAACCCATTAAATGGAATCAGCACAAAATGTTCCAAGTGTCAACAAACAGGTAGCAAACAGAATAAGCGGCTTGAACCTTAACAACCAAAACACTCAGGAGATAGAGAAACAAAGGCAGGCTATCTTTCACAGCCTTCACTGTGAATAAATCAAAAGCACTTTGTTTTATTAAGAACGCAATGGGTACAGAACAATGTTTTGCTTCATATTAGGAAACTATCATCAGTACATGGTCGCTGTTGCTGGCAGAGGAGCTACTGAGCTACTGTGTGGCAAGATAATTTATCATAGTGTACTTTTCCGTTTTGAAGGTCTAGCCACAGCCTCATACCAGGTTTCATTTCATTTCAAATACACAAACAACTGATCTGAACTTGGAAACAATTAATTAGACTGTCATATGTCTAGTCAACTCTCACCAAACAGAAAAGTGCACTTCTCATTTACAAACCACTTTTGTAACATCTTTTACTTTGAAGACAATAGGAAGGAGCAGAAACCACTTGATGAGCTCACTGTTCAATATCGAAAGTGCTGACCATAAGGCAACTATGATGCTTTGTTGGAAACCCAACCCAGTCCACAATTTACCTGCTAGCAAAGCTAGCATGACATCCTTGCAATACAACCCAAGAGTATGCCACCTACAATGCATTTATTTTAGTGCAGAGCAGGTTAGATTTCGAGCTTGAATGGGCCTCTCCCATGATGTAGGACTGTTGCTATATGCTCAACAAGAGGACACAGAATGATAGCAGGGGGGGAAAAACACACAAAATACAAAAAGTATCAAGTATAGTGCACTGAATTTGGCCTACTTTCCCTTCTATGGACTTCACCACCAGAATGGACCGCTCAATTTGTAAAGTCATCTGAGTAACTGAGCAGGAGGTGGCATGGTGGAGGTCTACAAAATTATGAATGGCATGAGGAGTAAGCATTTCCCCCCTCCCCCCCCTCCAAAAATATCTGTGCATACCAGCTACAGTTCCTGGAAAATAAGAGACAGCAAGACTGCCCCCTGGTCAATTTTGCCATCTGCCCAGGAAACATAGGCCTAACTCGGGGGGGGGGGGCAAAGAGGGGGGTGCAAATGCTCTGGGGCACCACGCCTGCAGGAGTGCTGCCATCTTTCTCCCCCTGGCCGCCTTCCTTGCCCCACCCAGGGGGCCTTCAGAGGGCTGGAGGAGGCTACCCAGAGAGACTCCCTGGCCTTCAATACGCCTTTAAGAGCTTTAAACTGCCACTTCTAGTTTTCACTTGCCAGGAAAGCACAGGCCAGGTCAGTAACACAAATATTTCCTGGATTGTTGGCAAGAGTTCGCTGCCTTGGTCTGTGGTCCCCGCAACACAATGTATTTGTTAGCAGATACAAAACAGTAAACATGGTCTTTGCGATGGGCTCACCATGGACCCACAAATCCCCTTTATCTTTCAATGTCTGACTTTCGTTCAAACTGCCAACAGT
Source organism: Tiliqua scincoides (assembly GCF_035046505.1). Lineage (NCBI taxonomy): Eukaryota > Metazoa > Chordata > Lepidosauria > Squamata > Scincidae > Tiliqua > Tiliqua scincoides. The sequence continues at coordinate 26,663,943 of NC_089826.1, forward strand.
TTGGACTTTTTCAGGACCAACAGGACTTTTTCTCCTTCTGTATGTTGTTAGTGAATTTACTCTATTTTTCAACTGTTTCAGGGAAGGCCTAAGAATCAGCCTCAGGCCTCTATTAAACAATGTCCTTAACCAAACTACCAAAGACTCCAGGAACAAGGAAAATTGTTCCTTCTTCGTTCCTTTCAGAAACCTGGGTTATCAGTTAAGAGGAGATATTTAGTGGGAGAGACTAGTTTCCCAACTGCATGTGGCTGAAGTGATTTCACAGTCAGCCTCTAAGCTCACCTGTGCCCACGGGCAACAGAGAACTGCTCCCCAACCACGTATTTTTGATGTGGTCTGAACTGCAGGCACGTTCTCCCATATCCACTAATTTTCCCTCTTCCTTTCTTCCTGTACCCTAAAACCCCTACTTTCTTAACCACGGATTTTTGGGAGAAGCCCCTCTAACACCCTATTTCTTTCTCCCCCTTCACCTTCATTCACTAAGCATTTTTTCCTTCTCTTCCTCTTCTTTTCTTCCCAACAACCACTTACACACCGAGTCCAGTCTTGAGTGAATGGTCAAAATTACTTTAGCCCTGTCCCACTACAGTGAGTGAGAGAGCAAGTCGAACTAGGAACCATTTTTGATTCCCTGTTTTTTTAAAAAACTCTGTTAAATCCCCACAGTTAGTCTTTTTACTAGTATCTTTCACCCTCACCTCCCTTGTCTGTCTGCCCCCCCCCCACTGAACTGCATAGCCATGCCATTGGCCACTACACAGGATCCCTGTGCATGCTTTGGTTTCCCCTCCCAGTGCGTGTTTGATATGCATGTTTAAAAAGCTCATTCAATAAAAAAGCATAAGTCCTCTTCATGTCCCTACTTGCAGCTACAGCTGTAACGTATGAAGGAGGACTCTCACCCATCTACTCCCAAATTCTCAGTTCCCTTTCCTGACTGGCCACTCAATGGGGAGACTTGCCAGGAAGCACTGAGGACCAATTGGTGGCAGCAGATTTCTTCCCCAGCACAATTTAATAATTCCTGAATGCTCAAGCCCCAACACAGCATAGCATCTCAACATAGCATTGGGGGACAGGGCAACTGGGAATTGGGACAAAGGGAAGGAAGAGATTGTTTGCTGCCACTGTCCCCCCAAAGTGGCCTGGAAAGCATCTTGCAGATCATGGTTTAATAGGTGGAAGCAGGGAGCAGCAGCAAACCCTCAATGCCTCAGCAGTTAGCCAGGCACATACGTGTGCCATTGTGTTGTAGACTCAGCATTTCCCTTCAAAGCCCACCCATGAAGTTATCCTTGCCTTTCAATACTAGATGGAGCAGTTAACAGGAACTGCTAACAGGAAATCCTTGTCTGTCTTCATGCCCTGGTAGTAGGCTTCTTGGGGATATTATATTCTCCAGTGTAACTCTAAGAAAATTCCTAATACTACATGCTTTCTTATTTAGTTTTTAAAGAACAAGTGAAATAATATTATGAAGCAAGATTTGCATACATATTTGCAAATATATTCATGAATTAAAATTGAAAATAAAGGGCAATTCCCAGTATGTCATCCTTGATATTAGAAAGTATCTGATTTTAATAAAGGTTAATTCAAAAAAAACACCCAGAGATCTGCCAAAAGTTGTTTATGAATTTTCTATTGCTTCAATTACGCTTCAGTCAATTTTCCCCCGACATTATTATATTCAGACTGACTTCAAGACAAGTCATATCATTAAATTAATTCATGTGAACTAAAAGAGCAAATAAAGAACTGTTTTCCTTGGCAAAACATTTCCTATTGACAGCTTACAGACTATTCTGTATAACAGGGTTGCCCAAACCCTGGCCCTGGGGCCACTTGCGGCCCTTGAGGCCTCTCATTGCGGCCCTCAGGGAGCCCTCAGTCTCCAATGAGCCTCTGGCCCTCTGGAGATTTGTTGGAGCCTGCTCTGGCCCAATGCAACTGATCTCAGCGTGAGGGTGACTGTTTGACCGCTTGTTTGAGCTGTGGGACAAGGGCTCCCTCCACTGCTTGCTGTTGCTGTTTCACGTCTGTGGTGCAGCAGTGGCAGTGAAGGAAAGGCTGGCCTTGTTTTGTGCTAGACCTTTTATAGGCCTTGAGCTACTGCAAGACCTTCATTCATTCATATATGTTCGTCTTTAATATATTCATTTATGTAAACTTATGTACATTTATTCAAATTTTAAATGTAAATTAATTCTTTTTTCCCCCCAGCCCCCAACACAGTGTCAGAGAGAAGATGTGGCCCTCCTGCCAAAAACTTTGGACACCCCTGCTATATAATTTACAAAATTTTAGGAGGCAGGAGGTGTGGTCTGAAGGTTGAGCTGTCATTGTGCCTGAAAAGGCTAAGCAGGATCCGCTGCGGGATGGATGCATTTTCCAGGCCTCTCGCAGGCAGCTGCAACTGTGCTTCAGACCGGCTTCTCAAAGATCTTATTTTTGCCAGCTGATTCCTCCACACTCTTGCACAGAGATAACGACAGTTGCCTATAAAGACCATTCAGAAACTGCAGTTGGTATAGAATGCAGCCCTCAGGTCGCTGACTGGGGCCCAGGGTTATGAACATGTCACACCTCTGTTTTAGACACAATTCAAAGTGCTGGTGGTAACCTATAAAGCTATTTACTTAGAATACCACTTCTCTATGTATGAACCACCATTCAGAGCGCGATACCATAGTCTTTCGAGACTGAAGGTTGCCAACTAAGTAAGTATGTATGAATCAGTCTGTCTTGCAACCATATCTAAGGAGGCTCTAAGGGAGCTCTGTTGAAGATTCCATCATATTGGAAATCTGATTGATAATAAGTCAAAGAAAGGGACTTTTCCATTGTAGTGCTTAGTCTTTGGAATTCCTCCTATTAGATATTAGATTTATTCCCTTTCTGTTGGTGCTCTGAAGGGGGTCAAGACATTGTATTTGACTTAGCTCTTCTCTGTTTTGACAGGTTCTTTTTACCTGGTTCCGTTGCCCAGACATTTTTTAAAACTGATATATTATTGGAATATATCATGAAATATACTATTAAAGGGACAGGGGACAATTTATTTTATTTTCACTGTAAATCACTCTGTAAATCTTTTTGTTGAAAAGTGGTGTATTATCATCATCATCATCATCAATAATAATAATATTTATCAAGTATTTTGTTGCATTTGTTTTATTCATTTTTCTGCCATTTGTGAGTTGTTTTGAACTTCCCTCATGGGATAGGAACAGGAAGATATAAATCCTTCAAAATTAAAAAACAAATTACGTACAACCATCCATATCCAACACTAGATGTACACATCAACATAAGAACCTAAATGATGAAGAGCATTCATCCTTTCAGAGGAAAGGGGGCATTCAGGATGCCTATTACCCCTGCTAACTGGGAAAGAGGCACTTTTTCAAATGGGTGTTTTGAAACCCATCCTCTTTTGTTTAGCAGTGGGAGAGTAACTGGCCCTTCCCACCCCAGCAGTGTCTTTTCTAGTGGCTGTCTGCTGGTATTCCTTTGCATCTTTTTAGAGTGTGAGCCGTTTTGGGACAGGGAGCCATTAGATTTTCTCTGTAAACCGCTTTGTGAACTTTTTGTTGAAAAGCAGTATATAAAAACTGTTGTTAATCATCATCATCATCATCATCAAGTGCCTTACTTGCCTCTTTTACTAAGATTCTATTAAGTCCTAATTACCATTAGTTGAAGTTGGGTATTATAAAATGTCATTCATCCATGCAGTTATGAATGATCACTTTTCTGAAGATGAAAGGGACAAAAGGCTTGTCTCTGTCGTCTCCAATTTATATGTACAAGTACAGAGGCATATATATGTACACCTAGACCTTATTTATAGAGACATATGTACAACTATAGAGGCATATACCTGGAATTTATACGACATTTCAAAGAAGCAAGAAACACATTTATTATGAAGGTTTACTTTTAACAAATAAATGTGAGATGCATAATAGATAGTTACATTACATAACAGGTAATTAACATTTACCAAACAATACAATTATTAAAGTTCTCATTTGAATTTCTGTTTTTGTAATCTAATATGCAGCTTAAAATACTCTTATTCCACTGTGACCCTGGGATGGCTAGGGCTTTCTGCAACAATTAAAAACATGTTTCAGCACTCATATGACTGGGGATGCTATGCAACTCTCATTCATGAAAACTAAATATAGATTTGATTATATTTAGTACACGAAGTAGACTTCCGCCATGCAGTCCTTTGCCAATAATGGTAAATAATAGTTAGCAGCATTATATATCCTTCATATCTCTTAATACTGGGTCACCCAAAGGCAGCTGCCATTGGAGATCTATATACTATAGCCAAAATTTCCAGGTCAAAAATGCAATTATCAAAAGTTATTGAAACAAAATTTAGGAGACAAGGCAGTTGCAGTGTACATGCTTTCCATACCAAAAGGCCCTGTTCCAATCTCTGACATTTCCAGTTGAAAGGCTCTGTATACATTGTCTTACACATTGGCCATTGTACAATATCAGTGGAAAGTCACTGGTGGCCCAATCCTAGGGGTATGTTATAACACACTTTGCTGCTGTCGCAAGATGACACTGTTAGCACACGAGGTCTGGTCACTGCTGCAAATGGCAAGTGGTCAAGTCCACACAAGGACAGACCCAGCCTTCCTACTTTAGAGCAAGTAAGGCCATGCCAGGTTCAGAAAGGATGCAGGGAGGGTGAAACTAGGCAGGAGTTGGGCAGAACAGGGAGAAGATGTGGCAGGGGGTGAGTGGATCAGGCCTGAGAAGCGGCTGAGTTTGGAGGCAGTGGTGCCTGCCAAATCCTAAGCTCCTTCCTGGACCTGATCCGCCTGCACAGCTCAATGCAGACTTCAGCCAGCCATGAGCTAGCACAGGTCCGAGTTAACCCATGGTGGCTGCTAGGGCTTACCCCAGGGCAATGAAACAAATGTTCCCTTACCCCATAGGAGGCTTAACATTCTGAAACACCCCTGCAGGATACAACAGAAGCTGTGTTAGAGCCACTGCATCACCACATGGGGAGTTAGGGTTGATCTGCTAGGCTGAAAAGCTATACAAATTTAGCTGGGAGTAAGCTTTGATGAACGTAGTGGTGTTTACTTCTAAGTAAATATATGTAGGATTGTGTGAGATTATATTGGGGAATATACAAATGTGTATCAGAACTAACTCATTGGGTTCAGATGTAACTAACATGAGTCTTGGGTTTGTGCATTTCCCTCTCCCCTTCATTCATGGGGGGGAGGGGCGGTTGACAGAATTGTAGTTTTCACTCCAGGTTTAAAGATGATGATTTGTTTTAACCATATATTGTGAACAAGCCAGGTTCTCAAACCAAAAATGCACTCATTTCAGGCAGATTTAGAGATGTTCTACAGAAGGTGATTCACAAAAAGCACTATTTTAAAAAAACCAATCCTTGCTAAGTCAGATCTTTTATCTTTTGTGAGGCTATCAAGCAAAGGAATGATTGGCAACATCCAAGAGTCTAGAATGTTACAGGTCTACCAAAAGCCTGCAACAGAACAAACAAGGAAAAAAAACTGTAGGGGATAATATAAAATAAGTCTTTTCAAAAGATTAAAGATTGTCTTATGTGAAGTAAACATCAATTAGGAGCATTAAAACTGGCATCAGGAAACAATCCTGGAGACATGTAGAGGCTGAATCCTGAAGCAACCGACTACATGGAAGGCAATTTGAGGCAACGGTATTATTGTGAGAAACAACCCTATTTCTCATCCTTCTGTAGCCGTGGAGAGGCCTATAAGGAACTATGGAAGTTTCTTCTGAACTGACAACATTTGGTTCTTCTAAGAAGTCTAAGGTTGCAGGTCCTTCAAAGAAACAAAGCAAACCTCTATGAACTTATGAAGCTGCCTTCTACTACATCAGAACATTGTTCCATCTACTCAGAATTGTCTACTGCAGTGTTTCTTAACATTTGTTCCCCCACTGTACCAGGTCGCATGATCCACCTATTGGACGTACCACCAGAAGCAACTGGTGATGATGTCATTAGGATGATGAACTGGGAGGCCATATGCAATGTGACAAACACCAGGAAGAGGCTTAGAGTAGACAGGAGAGCTTTTTTGAGTGTGCAAAAAGTGCATGCTTTGAGAAGTGCACTGAGAAGTGTACTTCTCAGCCCTGGTTGGAAGTGCCAGGGGTTGACCAAGGACCTTCTGCATGCAAGGCATGTGTTCTACCTCTGAACTACAGCCCCTCTGAACACTTTTTTCAGCCCCTTCCTCTGCAACATCAGCACCAAAGTACATAGGACTTGAATAGTGTTGCCCACAGGAGATTACTTCCCAGGCCATTGTCAAGTAACTCATCTGTTCCTGTTTATAAAGAACTACATAATCACTTAAATACAAGGGTTCTCCAAGTGTGGGCCATAGTGCAGGATGTGGGAAAAGATGAGCCTTTTGCCTGGTCCAAAGTATTGTTCAAGTTTAGGCACCAAGGGGCAAGTGCCTGGGAAGACATGCTCAAGTTTTACATACCTAAAAGAAAAAATATGGATTCAGATAACCTGTAGATATCCTATGTGATTTCACCTTTCTATGTCAGAATTCTTCTTCTGAATGTGAACAGTTACTTTAATACAGGAGTCTCCAAACTTTTTGGCCAGAGTGCCACATCAAATATCTGACGTGGTGTGGAGGGCCAGAAAAAAAATTTAAATATAAAATTTAAATAAATAAATTAGAGATGGAACTTAGATGAGTGAACAGATGAATGAATGGGCTCATTCATTTAACCTCTCTGGCCCTCAGAACACCCTCCAGACACAATCAGAGCACAGTTCTGGTCATGTTTAGTTGAGTGGTACAGAGGCTTTCAGGGGACAAGAGGTTGGCCACGGGCTGGAAAGAGGCTTGCTGCGGGTCGCATCTGGCTCCGGGCTGGCGTTTGGAGACCCCTGCTTTAATACATGCATAAAGCTTCTTCAGGTGGAAAGTCTCTTTGACTTATATAACACTTTCATTTGATATAAATTTAAACTGTTACACTTTAAATTTAAAAATCAGTACATTAAGTATTCTGGGTAATAATTCGGTCCACTGAAATATTATACGTATTAGTATGTATATCTGCAACAAGAATAATTACACCAGAGTGTGTTATCATTGGGAGATAATTGGTTTCTTTGGGCATATAAGCCAAAAACCTAAATGCCTCCAATTCCCAGGAAGCATGGCTGCCTCACACTAACTTCCCACTTCTTCCCCCTCATTTGGAATTTTCAACTTGAGAACCTTTTATTACAGAACACACCTGTAATAAAATCCCTCAAGTTCTCTGTTAGTAGGAATATAAAATAATAGGACTATTGTTATATGCACATGGTCTACAAACCCAGTTAGGGTAACGCAACATAGTTTCTGCAGACACAGCTACAGCTTATGTCAATTTGCCTGAAGAGTTCTTAAGGACTAACAAAAGTGTTAGGATAATGATACAAGCATAAGCATATATGCAATGCTGTATATGTTTTGTCTTTCAATCAGTGTAGATTATACAAATGCATCCACTCAAATTCCAGTGTCAAATTCCTATCTTGGAAAATCACCTATTACAGTACAAAACAGATTCTTGAATTATTATTTTTTTAAACAGAGTGGACACACAAGTGGTAAAGGAATCCTTTGCTTTCTGCACAAGCAATATCCCTCCATTTCATCAGATACCAAGCAGAAAAGTACCTTTAACAATTCAACTTGCCCATGATATATACAAAGGTTAAAGCTTCTGCACAGCAGGAATTCTTTCACAGACAGAGACATTTCACACAGAGAGAACTTGCTGAGAGCCTGCTTTTCCATGAACAGGGCAGAATTTAGTCCCCGATCAAAACATGCACCATAAAGCCCTTTATCGAGTGACACTTCTCAGAGGAAGCAGACATTCTGTCAGAGACAAAGGGAAGTAAAGGACTGTAGCTATATTTGGTACTGCACTTTCAGTTATCAGTGCTGTGCAGCCAACTTCTATGCAACAATGTCAGAAACAGAGAATTTTCACTCACCCAGATAAGCAAGTGATTCTATAATCAATCAAACTGACACCTGACAGTAGGAATTTTCAATGACTTAATAAGGGTGGCACAAGGGTGACAGATATGATGTGCCCCATTGAGCTGGCATTTCTTACCAGTTGCAATTCAACAAATTCAGTTCTGCATGTTGATGCACCTATCACTGTATTATTTTCCTTTTCATAAACAGAAAATACATTATTTGTAGCATGCCTGCATTTACAGTTTTCATTCCACTAATTTACACTTTTCAGCCATTATAGCTGCATAACTCCACCCTGGAGTAAAGGTATGTCTATTTCTAAACTGAATTAGAGTTGTCAGTTTTTCTACTGGATGACTTCCAAAGTTCTTGCAGCAATTTCCTCAAAACTGGAAGTATGTATGTAAATATGTAAGTTTCAATGCCTTGCCAATACAGTTTAGTAGCTACCAAGTTGCTCATAATACAATTTCGATATTTCAGTATGACTTGATTTTCCCCCTTAATAAACTCAGTTTGTATCTGGCTAAAATTCTGGATAACACCAAAAAATGCATGACCATTCTGAAGAAGTATATATTTTAGTGGGAGAAGTTTAAGCACGTGCTTAACTTCCATTGCGATCAATGATATTAAGTACTTAATCTGGCTGGATTGTGACTATGGTCCAAAGACTCTTTACATAGTGGCATATCTAGGGTGTGGCAAGTGGAGATATCTGCCCTGGGCGCTACTTGAAGGGGGGCACTGTATGCAGATTTAACTAAATTCTACTGATAGTGCATTTCCACACTACCTCATTTCTACACCACCGTGTTTTTGTACCACCACGTTTTGTGCACTGTGTTTTTGAGACCTCCAAAAAGAGGTAAATGCCTTCAGAAAAATATCAAGATGTTTCCATATACCTGAAACAGAGGTGTTGAAATGTGGAATAAATTCATTTGGTGGGATGCACAGAACTGGATTCCCACCCCACAATCTCCCCTTCTTTGTGTAGCCTTTGGAATAAATTCACTTATGTATAGGATTGCACTGCAAATGTACTTAACTGCTGGACTGTGAGCAAAGAGTCTGTTTTGAAGCGATGATATATCACTGATTCTTCATTATCTCAGTTAAAACTTCAGATTAATCCAGAATCGAAATTTTAAACTCGCATCAGCTATTCAACAGAACATCCTATGCATATCTACTCTGAAGTAAGTCCCTTTGTGTTCTGTGGGGGTTACTTCCAGAAAAGTGTGTACTGTATACAACTGCAGCCTAAGGAATCTTATAGCAATTATTCCTTCCTATTATTGACCACAACTCCCCCCTCCCCTTAATTCTGCCATTGGCAAACCCAACTATAAACGAGTACCACCTGAATAATTCAGAAATGACTGCATGTGACTGAAGGTTTGTTTTATCACAAAACATGATGATACTCTGATTTTGGCAGTTGACAAGTCAGTGAAATTTCAGGAGGAAATTGTAATTGTTTATCTCGGCTCTAATTCTGACATATTGAACTTCAAGTTTGTGTTATCAGAACCAAAATCCCTTGAGCTTCCTAGAGCAGACTTCAAAAATGCTATCTCCTGGCTAAAATGAGTAGAAATAATAAAAATAATATTTCTGACATGGGTATGTTGCACCTTTTACATAAGGCCCAGTGAACTAATTTGGCCACATTATTGTGCCGTTCTTTGAAATCAGTGCTGGCTATTTTGGGACATTCGCAAATGAGATGATTGATTGTTTCATCCCATTTTTTGCATAAATGGCATTTACTATCATCACTGGTGCAATAATAATAATAATAATAATAATAATAATAATAATAATAATAATAATAATAATAATAGCCAAACATGCAGCCAAGTTAATTGTCAACTGCAAATCAAAGAGCATTTTCAAGAAGGATGCGTGTTGCTACAGTGTAATTTAATTAGACAGATAAACTGTGGCTTCACTTGCTTTTTCTTCTCAGGAACAGATCGATCAAAACATGATATGCTTGTGCATGGTGTGCGTGGCAGGAATACTGATCCTCCACACACATTTGTTGCACTCCAAGGTATTTGTTTTCCTAGCAGAGAATGTAGGCAAAGCATTTCCACTTAGAAACAACGTTCCCACAAAACTGTGCAGCCAAACAGCTCAAATTGGAACCCTGCACAGCTTCTGTCACAGCACTTTGGAGCTCGGCAAATCCATTAGGGCTCTCTGCAGTCCCTCCAAAAATGTCCCCAAGCAGGGGACACTGCTTAGAATGTGTGCCTGTCTTCAGCACCCACGGTTATCCTCAAAAGTATCTGCCAGTTTTAACTGGCATGACACACTCTTTATGTCCAACGTGCCCTCACAATATGGAGGGCTCCTACTCACTTGGCTCATACAAACAGCTGTAGTTTGGGGGGCCAAGAATGTTTTTTCAGCACAACAGCGGTCTGAGGAAAAACCCTAGTGTTCCTGACTCAAAATCATACTATAAAACAGCAATCTCACAGTCCACTGCATCCCAAAATTACTCGTCCAGGCACAGTACAGCAGTGGCTAAGTTTTTCCATTCCGCGCTGTAGCCTCCATTTTTCATAGCTGATCTGTGCAGAAATTCATGCCAGGCAGCCACTTCCAGTGCCCGTCGTCCCAGCAGGCTGAGCACTCCAATTTCCTGGGTGAATGGAACTTGGAATGGAAAGTTTTCACCATTGCCACATTGCACAGGTAATCTTGGTATCTCAGATCTGGCTTGTGGCCAGGCCTCTGGAGGCCCCTGCCATAGAACTCCCCTGTTGGGCCTTAGATAAGTGCCTTTTGAATCAGGGGTTAATGCCAGGAAAGCCTGAAGTCCCAGCAGGGATTAAAAGGACATTTTCTTTTCTCAATCACCACCTTCCTCTCTATGAAAAGTCCCAAGGAAGATGGAGTTTTTCAAGAAGATGATTGCAGGTTAAAAGTATAGGTGTGTGTCATTTAATGACAGGGATACTCCGATCCTCTTGTTATGCAATTAGGGGCGCAATCCAGAGCAAGCCCTGGGCTGATGCAACTCCTTTGCGTCGGCCCAGGAAGGTCACAAATGTGCCATAAAGCATGTTTGCATCTCCTCTAGAGTCGGCTGGGCCGACCCAGGGACGCGTGCCGACCCAGGGATGCACACCAGCCCACAGAGGCTGAATCCAGCCTCTGGGCCGACTCTGATGGGGAGGGTTGCATCGGCCAAGCTCGGCTGACGCAGGGGTGGGTGGGGAGGAGGTGGGAGGGAGGCATTCTGGGGTGGGGGGAGGGCGGGGGAGAGCAGTCCTGGGGGCAGGTGGGTGGCAAGCGGGAAGTGGGGCTCAGACCCGGCTGTTATGCCGGATCCCAACCCCATTCCCCAAGCAGCACGGAGCCACTCTGCTCCTGAGGCGGCGCAAGTCTGTGGAGACCCACTGGGGCTGTAGTGGCTTACCTGGTGGTAAGAGGAAGAGTTTCCCCTTGCCCCCAGTTGAGCCACTTTGGGTCCCTATCTTGGACTGGATATAGTGCAGGCCTCCTGGTCTGCCTGTTCCAGCACAAGACAGAATTGCGCTGTAGGTCGCTTAAGCAAACATTTAACACAATCTAGTGCCTTTGTGGTGTAAAGACACTCCCTGCCAGAAACACTGCACAGGCTACTGGAGTTAAATTGGCTCTTCTTTGCATTAAGAGCCTCTTTGTTGTGTAAACAGACACTATGCTGCAGGCTATGGGAGTCCTGACTGCATCATTAAGGGCGTCTTCATTGTGCTTTGACCACCATTATACATGTGGTCTGTCATTAACTGGAAGGATGTTAAATGTCACATGCCTGTACATCCTATCTGGATCCAAAAGGACATGACATAAAACAGAGGTGTCAAACCTGGTTCATACAGTGGGCTGAACAGTATTCATGGGCCCACGTGGCACAGCAATTCCTTACCTAGGGGCCATGCCCAGATATGCAGCGGCTATCTACACTTCAGAACATCTCCTGAATGAGACTGGAAGCCACTCCCAGCCAGCATTTAGGAGGTCCTCTAAGGCCCTCCAAAAGCAGGCTGGACGCTGAGCCCGCGGACAAGGGGGGCCTACTGTATCACTAACAATATGTGCATATGGAAAATTACTACAGTGAATGAGGTACTGAGAATCCTAAAACTCACAATCAGAGCTGGTGACTTAAAGCAAGTGTAGGGTTACTTTTTTACATTAGATTTCTGTACAGACCAAGAATGCAATACAAAAATAAACCCTTCAGGAACAAAAGTCAGCATCTGAGTCACCTCTTTATAGCACAAATGATCAATGGATGAAATAACAAGGACAAAAATAGTAGCACAGAGTCTGTTCCTGTAAATTACCGTTCCAATTCAATAAAGGTAAAAAGGTACTTCACCCACCAATGTGCACCGACCACGTCTCTGGACTGCTTAACAGCCAATTTGATTGCACACTGGATGCAATACATACAATTCTTGGTATCTTCGGCCAGTCAACATCTTTCAGCCTAACCAATGTCTCAGGTTATTTTGAGAGTAAAAGGATGGGGAAAAGCTAAGTACACTACCCTAAGTTCCTTGGAAAAAGAGTGACAAATAAGTACAATAAATAAATAAATTATATGGCTGTTTGCTTCATACTAAAGCAAACTGCATTAAGTATATTTACCGTCTCTTTGGGTTGTACCCAATCGTCTGCTTCAGAAGTCATATGGAATCATAGTTTTGTGCAAGGTGTACAATCCTTGAAATTACATATTTTCTAGAACTCTTTGTACATAAGGGAAAGAACTTTGAACCTCCAGTTCTTGTTTTATTTATTTATACAGGTATTTATATATCGCCTTTCTTTGGTCATCAGATTTCTCCTCAGACTTTAATCCAAGGCGGTTTACATAGGCCGTTCTAAACCCCCGTAGGGATTTTTACAATTGAATAGTTCTAGTCTTTCATAGAACTCCTCGTCCCAGCTGGATTCCTTCCCAGTCTGGCCTCTCTCTGGCCCTTCACCTCCCACGCTCCACTTGACGGCAACTCCTCTCTGCCACCAGCTGAGGGTCAGCTCATCAGTATATCAGTGTATCATCAGTTCTCGAGTACTTCCGGTTGTTTCAAACTGGCAGCCTCAGATCTTCAGGCATACAAGGCGGCAGCTCTACCAACTGAGCCAGACCTCCTGGTTAATTGAACAAACCAGAATTTGCTGTGACATCTGATCACAGCAAATTCAGCTTGTACTAACCAGGGTTTATGAACAAGTTGTGATATGAATTGGGAATCCCTGAAGCTCAGTACTGCAACTGAATATATGAAGTCACCTGGTATTCTCTCAGGCCATTGATCCATCTAGCCCAGTGGTTCCCAACCTTCACTCAAAGGTTGGGGAACCACTAAGTCCTTGAGGGGCCATTCCGGGGCGGGGGGGGAAGTGGCAACTCAGTGGCGATGGAACTTATGGGTTCGCACTGCCACTGCTGCAGTAAAAAGTGGGGGGTTCAGACGTAGCAGCAGAAACTCAGGTTTTGCAGGGTCTCCAGCCACCACCAGTGCCAGAGAAGTCCAAAAACCCCCACCCCCATTTTTTAAACTTCAGCAGCAGTGCAAACCCAAAAGTGCCATCACCACTGTCCCAAGATGACCATCGGTCGCTACTCCCCTTAAGGGGAATTCATTATTTCCAGTTGCCCTGAATGGTTGTGACCCCCACTGATTTAGCCAACTATATCCCATTTAAACAGGCAGTGGCTTTCCCAGATCTCCAATAGAGGTCTCACTCAGTCCTGCTACATGAGATCCCGTACAGTTTTGGAGATTGATTTTTGGAGTTTCAGCATGCAAAGAATTGTTCTTCCACTGAGCTACATGCCCTTCCCAAACAGTGACCTTCTTTCTCCCAGCTGTCATATACAGGCCCAGAAAAAACGGCAGCAAACATCCTCTCCTCTCTACCCCATGGCTGTTGAATACTGAGGAGGCTTATTTGGCAAAAACTGAAAATGTGATAGTAGCAAAGGGCCAGTGTCTCTTCGGTATCCACAGCATATTTAGAATGTGGACTTTGGAAAAAAAACAACATATTGGATGTGGCCTAGTTTCTAGGGAGCTGTACAGTAAAATACCCAAGTCAGGTTCTTTCAACTTATGTCACAACATTATATGTAAAGGGAGGAAGGTGAATAGGAATTCTGGGTCCATTTTAAAGGCTGCCCTGCTTGAGGGTGGATGGAACAGTTCAGCTTTCATAACCCCCTTTACGAGCCCCCCTTTTATGAGGTGGCCTCAATTTAGGTTGAGTCTACACATGCAGCAGAATGAAGTAGTTCAATGCCGAGGAGACAGGTGAAATAGAACACCTCAGAGGTCAGAGGAGAAATTGTACGTTTGAATTCACCATTCCACTAAACAACTTCTGGGAAATGCAAACACAGTACAGTATGTGGTGGACTCTGCTAGAACTGCTAACTTATATTAGCAAGGATCTGTGTTTGTTTTTGTTTTTAAGCCAGAAAGCATTCAAAGTCTATGCCCCACTTGCATATTGAAGCACTATGGTTCCTTCTACCACCTCCTTCCCACTTCATTCTCTTGCATATCCAGCCCCAGCCTCAGATCACGGGCAGCACACAAGTTTTAAATGGTCACTTGGACACTACTTGCTGAGAAGCAGCCTACTGCATGTCTGTAAGTGGGGCACCAAACAGCACTTGAGATTTTCTGCTCCAAAAGCATAGCCTTCAAAACCAGCAGGCAACTTGCCCTTCGAAGCACTCCAATGACACAGGCCCTATTGAAGTGAATTCAATGGAGTTTTTGCTGGCAGGGCATTTCAAGCACGAGGACACGAGGTGAATGAAACACATTAAGGTTTTTTTCCTCTTTTTCTTTAAATCAAAGCTGTTTTTCAAACAGAAAAGTGACAGAAGAATGTAGAATTGCCCATGGCGTTTGTAGCAGCCCTGATTTCTATGTACACGTATAGCATAAAGTCACAAGCTAACATGCTTGCTCAGAAATGCAATGGAATTGAGTTCAGTGGAACTGACTGCCAAGTGTGCACAGACTTAAGATTTCAACCTTAGTACAGGTATATCAAAATAAAGCTTGCTTTGGAAATCTTTAGTAAAAGGTAAAAGATTCATATCTGAAGAGGAACTCGTTTCGGCAGCACATACACTAAAAAACAAAAATAAAAATTGGAACCTTGCTAACTTCTTATGAGTTCTGAACCTGAAGTGAGCTCTTCCACATTTAGCATATTCTGACCTTTGTTTGCTACCATAAAGGGCTCACCTAGACACAATACTTCATTGCTTGTGGAGAACAGAAAAGAAAAAATATGGGTGGGACAATACAGTCAAACTCTGGCTTATCACACAGTACTCGGAAATGAATGCAAATGACTTGGAGGAACACCAAGGTGCCTAACACAATTTTGTAAGTTTTTTTTTTTCAGGACTAAAGAGTGTATCCAGGTTTCAGCTCCTGGGTTGCCCAGTGTGTGAACCACTGGAAATGTAGGCCAAGATCCAAAGAACCACACAGCTATTTCTGAACACAAAACAGGTAGACTTTTCCTTTTGAAACTGCAGCATGCACAAATGCTGGTGGCACATGGCAAAGTAGTTTTTGAAATGAAAGGTGTTCCAGAAGCAGCTTGTGATACAGTATGGGGGCAGGGACGGGGTGGGGTTTAGTTGTTGAAAGGAAAGAGGGTAACTTTCCAGTGGGCATGCTTGAGGCTTTGAACTTAGAGGAGCTCCTAGGATTACTGAAATATACTTTCCAAACTTCTGACATGCTAACAATGGATGATTCACTGCTATCTCCAAAATGTAAATACACCTCCCCTGCACAAATTCTTTGCAACAGAGCAGCAACAAACTAAATAAAAAATTTCTAAGTACTGAAACTCCTTCAGCTTTCATAGATGACTGCTCTTGTGTATCTGTAAGAGCCCTTGCACACACGTGGGAAGTTCTTCTGTGGAGTGGAGCATTTCTGTGGAATCTTACAATATTCAAATCGGGAAAGCAATTTTGTGAAGGACAAAAAAGGCAAAACATGCCTGAAAATAAAAAATGTGAGAGGAGCAGCAAGAAGCATAGTAGAAACAGTCCAGGGTTTGGCTTTCTTTCAGATTTTTATATGGCTTCTGACAACCGATAACCTGCACATTACTTGAAGGGAGATTGGGATGCATGAAATAGGGAACATAAGTTATGGCTGGAGGGCTCATATCTGAATACAACGTTACTCAAGATGACAGTAAATGAATGCCATCTCCATTTTAGAGTACAATGGACTGCAGAGGTCATTTCTCAGTGAAAGAAGCTATTACTATTCCTCAGATACGCTTTTAAGAAACATCTTTAGCTGCTTTAGTTTAAGTCATTTTGTCAAAATAGTAGCTAGCATGCCAGCACATTTTCTTCAGTCAATGCCATCTTTATTATCAGTAACTAGAAAACTGTGGCAAACTGTTGCTTAGATAGGACAAACCAAGGGATCAATTCTATCCAACTTTCCAGTGCCAATGCAGTCATGCCAACAGTGTATGCACTGCATCCTGTGGCGTTGGGGCAGTGAGGGAGGCCTTCTTGAGGTAAGGGAATTTTTGCTGCATCAGTGCTGGTAAGTAGGATACAACTGGACCCTAAAACAATTTAAATGTAGGCAAAGGATATAGAAAACAGCATGAACATTCCCTGAAAATGTTTGCTTTGTGTACCCTTATTACTACTTTTGTGTTGTGCATTTCATTTCATGCATAGCTATACAACTGTAATGGTTTCCTGTTCCTCATCTGTCCTAGTCAACAATGCATGTCCTTCCTAGCTGAAAATTACTGGTACCATTGCTCTCTTCTAAATATTCAATTAAGGGCGCAATCCTAACCTGTGCTGGAGCAGGCAAGCCAGGAAGCTTGCGCTGCATCCAACACAGGTTTGTTGGCTGCAGCGGCTCAGCCACGGGCAAGGGAAGCTCTTCCTCTTACCTGTGGGTAAGGGCTGCGTGCCCCAATGGGTCTCCTCGGACCTGCGCCACCTTGGCAGGTAGCGCAAGTCCGAGGAGGACGGAGTGGCTGGAAGCCGCTCCATTCACCCCAGGGACAGGGGTTGGGATCTGGCATCTGCCAGGTCGCAGCCCCGCCCCCGGGTCCCAGAGCGCCTGCCCATGGGTCTGCCCTCCCCCCACCCAGAAACACGCCCCTCCCGCCCCCTCCCCATGCCCCCCATGCCTACCTTTGCTGCTTGTGTCGGCGCTCTTGCGCCGACACAAGTGGCAGCATGGGAGCCACGGCAGAGTCTTCTGCCTCTGTCCGCGCATTTGAATGTGCCAACATGGCTCCTGGCTAAGGCGGCGCAAACGTGCTTTACAATACCTTCGGGGCTCCTATACTGGCATAAGGATTGCACCCTAACTTGCACCTAACTTGAAGTATGTACGTTAGTAAAAAAAATTTTTTTAAAAAAAGGCAAGAAAAAACTAAGTAGATCAGTAGAACATTTGATCTTATAGTACTTGGGGCTGTAATTCCAGAAAACAGGTATTACACCAATAGTACTAAGACAGCTGGAACTGTGCTTAGAAGTCATATGGAAATGTTTAACTCTCCGGAAGTCTGAGAAGGACTGGTATATGCTTCCAGGGGTAAGGACTGGGATGAGGAGGGTGTCCTGACGGTGCTGCAAGCAATCGCAGCACAGCAGACACCCATAAGCATTTCAACGTACCTGGGGGGACTGTGCAGCCTCCCAGAAAGTCCTAGAAGGTCGCAACCCCCACTGCGAGTCTCTATTCTGTAGCAGCGGGCTCCAATCTGCAGTCAAAGCCCACTTCCAGTGTCAGAAACTCCAAGCTCCAGAGCTCCAACTGCAAACCGGAAGTGAACTCTGACTGCAGATTGGAGCCCATGCTGCAGAGGGGAGGCTTGCAGAGGGAGCTGAGAGCCTCCAGGACCCTCTGGGAGGCTGCACAGTTCCCCCCCCCAGGTACGTTGAAATGCTTCTGGGTGCCCATGGCGCCGCGATCGCTGCAGCGCTGCCAGGACACCCATTTCTAGGTCACTCCCCTTAAGGGGAATGTGACCCTTTTACGTTTCAATGGTGGGTCGCAACCCACCATTGAACACCACTGCGCTCATGTGTTATCAGTTTGCTTCAATAGATTTGTGTACATCTGAATACATAAAAATGTAAAGCATGTAGGATAACAGACAAAGTATTGAGGCACATGGATTTATTCTGATGAACACAGAATGGAACACAGGTACTTAAGGCATTTTACCTTACAATCCCGACACTGGAAATTTGAAGAAAAAGAAGAAATTACAGTTGCCTGTATCTTGTAGAGTGCAAGCCATGGAAAAATTGTTCAGTCTACTCAGGTGTCAAGACATTTTACTGCTACTAGTTACTGTGATATACGTTACACTTTCTACAGATTACACTTTTGCATAAAAGCTAAAACTTGCATAACCACCTTAATAATCAAAGAGATCCCACAGGGTGTCAGTCATTATCAAAGGAAACAAAGTGCTCAAACCAAAATTGAAATTGCAGTCTCCATAACAAGAAAGGTAAAAGTGTGTTAGTGCTATGTATTTACTAATCCAACACAGAAAATTAAGCATGCTCCAAAGAGGAAGCAGGCCAAAAAATTAAAAACTTTGGAAAAGGCTTTTATAATTAAGGCTTTTCTAAGTTACACAGTCCTTCATTAATGCTATCACTACCTATTTTGGAGAACATAATTATCCCATTTAGTTCATTAAGGCTGCAGTCATAACCACACTTTCCTGAGAGTGAGCTCCACTGAACAAAATAGGGCTTACTTCTGAGTAGACCTGGTTAGGATTGTACCCTAATACACACAAGAACAACCACCCTTTACTGAAACAAAAATAGGAATAAATATAGAAAGTTGCCTACTACTGAGTCAGTCCATCCAGCTCAGAAATGACCCATGATTCACCTAGCTGAGAGGCAATTAAACTGACAGGCAACAGTTCTCCAGAACTGTAGACGGGGTCTGTCACAGTCTTACCTTGAAATGCCTGGGCCTTCTGCATAGAAAGCATGTGCTCTACCACTAAGCCAGGGGTGCCCAAACCCTGGCCCTGGGTCACTTTTGGCCCTAAAGGACTCCCAATTCAGCCCTCAGAGAGGCTCCAGTCTCCAATGAATCGCTGGCCCTTCAGAGACTTGTAGAGTCTGCGCTGGCCCAATGCAACCGATCTCAGCGTGATGGCCAACTGTTCAACCTCTTGCGTGAGCTGTGGGATGAGGGCTCCCTCCACTGTTTCACACCTGTGATGCAGCAGCGGCAGCAAAGGAAAGGCTGGCCTTGCTTTGTGTAAGCTTGAGCTATTGTAAGACTGTCGTTCATTCATATAAGTCCCATCTCTAATATATTAGTTTATGTAAATTTATTCAAATTTGAAATGTAAATTAATTCTTTTTTTTCCCCCAGCCCCCAGTGTAGTGTCAGAGAGATGATGTGGTCCTCCTGCCAAAAAGTTTGGACACCCCTGCACTAAGCTACGGATCCTCCCTCAAGGCAGATATCCTTCTCCCTCAAAGCAGATGCAATAGCTAATTTCAATAAAGTTTGCATAATTTTGTATCTTACTCCGTGTATGCTACACATCAGCAAATCACTGCACTCAAACTGTTGAAGTGTACACCACAGGCTCAATGTCTACATTCATAAACGTTTATAATGACGCAAACCAAAATTAAAACCTCAAACAAGTATCCTTCCTAGGGCCAAGACAACAGTGAGAACATTTTGTGTCTATACAGCAAAAGTATGACTCACTATAAATACTTCAGCTAGTTTCACCCAGTTGCACTGAGCGTTTTGCACACATATGTCACTGAGTTATCTGTCAGTAAAGGCATTACTACTGTATTTTCAAACCTGTTTTAACAGACACCTCAGTCCTGGCAAGAAACATGAGCAACCCTGGCAACACCTAAACTAGCTTTGGTAATGCTTCCTTTCTTCTTTTCACTTCAAATACCAAATACAGATGGCATGAAGAAGGTACTTTAATTTTAGTATTCCACACTATTTGGCTTGAAAAAGACTTCTCATTTTCTCTGCTTTCTGTATAGTATCTCCTGAGGAAAAAATGAGTATGCAGATATGCAAGACTTGCATTTTTAAATACATGCCGAGACTCCTGCACTTGTTAGAAGCTTTCATTGTCTTATACTGGTATTTTGTCAGACCAATACAAACACTGTTTAGCTCTATGGTTGTTCTTTTTCTGAAATGAACCTAGTGACAACTTTCCTATAACAAATCTTTAAATGGTGGCATACCGTCTACTGACATAAGACATTCTTACCAATATTAGGGTGCTTCAAAAGGCGACAGATTCTAGCTTCTCTTTCCAATTTCTGGTGATCTGTAAGGAATAAAATCAATAATTTTAGTAGGAGTAACCATATTTGGTTTTCTTTTATTTCATAAGAAAAAAAGAAGTAAAAACAGTGAACTAAGGTGCTAGAATGTTTAGCTTCTTATGCATAATTGAAATATTCTATATTCAAACCATGTGCTGTTTTAGAAAAATCTATCCTCTCCGAGTCAAATCCACTATATGTCAGCTTCAAATGATAAAAAAACTATAGACTCCTGACACTATTTTGCTGCAATAGTGCCACACTTGAAGTCTCAACCACTATAATTATTTTTTAAAATAACAACCATGAATATTGGTGTGATTACTTCAGCACCGATTATGGCCCAATGCAGATGTCACAACAAAACATGGTTTGCTGTGAAAGAATAAGCAGTCATGAGTCTTGAGTTCATACACTTCCTCCCCTCCTCTTTTACTAGTGATGGAAGGAGATTGCAAGCTTCAAGTCTGCGGTTTGTAATAAGCCACAGTTTCCCATTATGGTAGAATGTGGGAAACTGATGTTTACACAAATCACAGTTTCCCAATTTTGACTCATGTTTGTTCACCAACTGCAGTTTATACACCCTATGGCAGTGATTTTCAATCTTTTTCATCTCAAGAAACACTGGCGCTAGAGTTGTAAAGGCACATCATCAGTTGTTTTTTTTTTTTACAATTGGCAAGGCACATCACAGTACTGGTGGGGGCTCACATCACCTAATGGCTCTACTAACAACTGACCCTGCCCCACATTCCTGCAGTACCCTGGCAGACTATTCGCAGCACACCAGTGTGCAGTGGCGCAGTGGTTGAAAATTGCTGCTCCATGATTTCCCTATACTTGGATGGAATGGGAAATTTATTGTTTGTTACAAACCACAAATAAAAGCTCCAATTTCCTCTCTGATATAAGCCAGGGCTTTTACTAACCATTTTCTTCCAGCAGAACTTTATTTCTAGTAATAACTCCTACCTAATGCATACAAATACACACAGTGCTTGAGAGGAGAGGATTGGGATTGGAGTGATGAAGAACTACCACAAAAATACATATCAAATATTTTCAGGGCCAAGGTCAAGATGTATTACTAACAATAGTCTTTGAATATCATCTGTCAGACTATACCAGTATAGATTTGTTTTGTTAAGAACTTAACATTTAAAGTGCATTAATCTTCTGAGGTTAAAAAGAAACCCAAAAGTTGAAGTCAGCCTGCACGCCAATACGGGCTCCTGAAATCAAGCCAGCTTGGAGCGCAACCAAGCCGAGTATATTATAACAAGCAAAACAAAGGCCTCAAAGAGTGCTGCAATTACTTGTGATTGAGCGAATAATTTTCAAGTGAATTATTTTCTTAACTTTAGCCTAATTTTCTGCTTGCCTGAGAATAGCTCATGATTTCCTCTGAGTCATCCATTATTAAGCAACCATTCCATTCTCAGTGGCAAATGAGGAGGCGGTAAGATCACCTTGCAAGAGGCACTGGGTCAGTCACGGCTGCACACAGAGAATGGCACTTCATGCCAAGTGTGCACAGGTAGTCAAGTCAGGCAGGAAAACTCAGGCATCTCTGCCATTTTAACTATTCCATAGTCAGATGTTTTAAAAAGCTGAGTTCCACACAGCAGCTAGCTTTTGGGGGCCAAACAAGACCATAGACTTCAACGAGACAAAGACTTCAACAATTCCTTACTCAGTTTTTTCTTACCCTTTTGCAAACACATCTGACTGGGGGGATAGGGGTAAGCTGATAAACTCTTTCCCCTTGTTACTTGTTGCCTCAAAATCCCCTTCCCCAAGCTACTTTTATACGCATTTGTCCATCCTCTGCCCCAATTTGTAGCTTGCTCAGTCGGTTTTTGGTTAGAAAAACAGGGAAAAGAATCACAGAACTGTATTGGTGCAGGATACAATTTTCTCCTAAGGGTAAAATCCTAGAATGCAGTTGGGCTGGTGCAACTTTGGAGGCAGTTCGGCCAGTGCAATGGACTTGTGCCAGCCACCCTATGCAGTTGTGGGCTACAGAGAAAGTGAGTTTGCAACAGCTGAACTTGGCTGACACAGGGGTCTGGGGACAGAAGGGAGAAGGTGGGGGGAGAGCGTTCCCGGGGAGAGCAGGCGAGGAGCAGAAGGCGAGTCCAAGATCCAGTGGTTATGCCAAATCCTGGCTCCCGTTCCTGAGCAGCACAAAATCCGGTCTACTTGGATCTGCACCACCTCCAGAGGTGGCTCAGATCTGAGTGGATCCATTTGGGCCCATATAGAGCAACATAGGGGAGAGTTTTCCCCTTGCCTTGGGTTGCGCTGATTCTGGCCTCAAACTTGTGCTGGACACAGTGCAGGCCTTCTGGCCTGCCTGCTCCAGCACAAGTTAGGATTGCCCTGCACATGTCTTGACTACTTCATACCCTCTTTCTACTTAACTACTTTCTCTACCCTCAAAAGCGAACCTAAACAGAAAAATCTTGTGGTGTTTCCAATAAGTATGAAGCCTTCAAGTTCAGTAATTTCAAAGAGGGAGTTCCACAGTTGTACTGCAACCATGGGTGAACAGCTCTCTTGCTTTGTAAAACATGGCACATTCAGTTGTCCTGCACAATTTCTGATTGGACACCATGGAAAGCATAACAATTCTGTAAGATCTGAGCAATTTTGGGAATCAGTACAACTTACTCTTAGTCTTGCTTCTCATAGAAAGTAAGCAATTTAATAGCAATTTAATGTCACTTTAATGTAAGCAATTTAATGTTACTCTTCAAGACATGTTGACATATAAAACAGCCTGATGAAGCAGTGTGGTTTCTTGTGTTTCTGTAGCCACCACTTTGTCTTAACAAATCAACAGTCTTATGTAGTACTGAGAAGCAAATGTTTGCATAACTCAGGGGTGTCAAAAATAAGGCCCGGGGGCCAGATGCGGCCCTCGAAAGCTTTTTATCCGGTCCTTAGGCTCTCAGCTCCTGTACAGTACTGAGGTGTTACTGCTGAAAGGGCAGTCCACAAGAAAATTGGGCTGTCCCTTATCTTGACATATGATCAAGATTTGCATGTTTTCTCTTCTATCATTTGCAGCTAAGTGAGAAAAAATGTGGGTTTTTATTTATTTATTATGACCTGTTTAATATCACTTTCGGCCCTCAGCAGACTGGATGAATGCTATTCGGCCCTCTGCATGAAATGAGTTTGACACCCCTGGCATAACTACATCACATGATGCAATTCGCTCAGACTGCCACCTTATGCACATTTTCCTGGGAATAAGTTCTATTGAACATAGTAGAACTATTGAGTGCATTACTTCTGCACCAGTCCTTACAATGAATTACAAAATCACATGCTGACCATATTTCCATCACGTGTCAGTTATTAGAGATTAAGGGCCAAATCCTATCCAGTTTTCCAGAGTTGGTGCAGCCATGCCAACGGGGCATGCGCTGCATCCTTTGGTAGGGAGGCAGTCACAGAGGCCTGCTCAATGTTAGGGAACATTTGTTCCCTTATCTCTGGGCCGCATTGTGGCTGCACCAGTGCTGGAAAGTTGGATGGGATGGGCCGTAACCCTTTTTATCACCACCCATTAATTTTATTCACTTGTTTTGTGATCATAATATCACTAAAATAATTTTGCGAATCAGTTTTTGAGGACAAGATGGCCACGTCAGAGTTGAGGGTTTTTTGCTTTGGAGAGGACAGAAGCTGAGTTTAAAGCTGAATGCTTGAAATTCAGTTTTCCCTTCTCCCATTACCTAGAACTAACATGCATTCCCCAGCGTGCTCTCCCTTTACCCATGGATTCATCCTTCAGGACCAAAGCAGAAAGTTGGGTAGAACCACAGGTACTTTTAGGCACAGATCACAAAATCAATTGCTTGGAACATCAAAGCCTTCAGATTATAGAAAGTATGAAACAAAATGGGTATTATATGGAATTAAAGTTTAACACTATGATCTATAATCTGCTATACATATTAAAGTGTGTGCCAGATTTGAACGCTGAGATTACTGTCATTGCTTCCATCTACACCAGGGGTGCTCACACTTTTTTGGCTCGAGAGCTACTTTGAAACCCAGCAAGGCCCGGAGATCTACCAGAGTTTTTTTTTACAATGTTCGCGCCATCATAACATATAACATTTATGTGTACAATGTATGTTGGTGTACCTTGAACCCCACTGAGTATAACAGGACTTACTCCTGAGTAGACATGCCTAGGACTAGGCTGTGAGACTGCAATCCTAGCCACACTTACCTGGGAGTAAGCCCCATTGAGTACAATGGGCCTTACTCCCGGCGTTTCCTCCCAGAGGCACCTGAAGGGGGGGGGTCGGCACTCCGCGATCTACTCATTTTGCCTCGCGATCTACCGGTAGATCACGATCCACCTATTGAGCACCCCTGATCTACACATATTTCAAGACAGAAATACAATATGTATGTTTAGAAGGCAAAACGTTCATAATTGTACTTTTAAAATTTGAAATGCAATCACAACCCACACAGCCAACTCCAAAACTGTTTCTGAAACGTCCTTCAGTTTCAGAAATAGTTTGCCATGATAAGGCATGAGAGTCCAAAGTCCCTTTAGGAACTTGCATGACTCTTGGGATTCTGGCCCAAAAATTTTTTAAAGTGTATCACAGTGGTTCCCAAACCTTTTCTGACTGGCAGCTCCTATAGGCTACAACTGTATAGGCTACAATCCTATACACTGTGAAGGCAGCAAGTTTTTTGTGAAGATTCTATGGCTCCCCTGGCTGGTGTCCATGGCTTCCCAGGGAGCCACGCGTCACAGTTTGGGAACCACAGGGGTATCTGATACTGTGCAATGCAATTGATTGTAGACTGGTGAACCACAGAAGAGGTGACATACGCACCCACAGGCATTCTTGCTTCTTTACAAAGGCTGTGAAGACTTCAAATGCTATCCACATTATGCTGAAGTCCATAGCGAGATTCTTGAATTGAGTGACACTGAATTAACTGCACATTCCTTTATGGCTATACTAAATTCTACAGAACATCATCAATCGATCTATAAAATTATTAGCATGCACAGTATCTCCTTCCAGAGCAAGGAGTCCTTGCATCAAAGGAAGAGTTCTTGCTCCAAAGTAAGCAAGGATCACAATTTTCAAGTCTAGACAGAGCAACTGCCATCAAATCCAACTACCTTAAATTTTTCTCTTTTGAAGATGATACACTTCTCAACATAACATTTTTAGACTTCGATTATTTGAGAATTCAGAAGCAGCTTGTTTATTCACATCACAATTCTTAAGACTTTCTGTCCAGAAATCTGCTCAAATTGTTTCAAATGGAAAGAACAGACCCTCTGATCCCATCCATCCAACCTTCTCTAAAAGGACAAAGCTGCAGAACATTTGTTCTTGGTCTTCTCACAAACAACATCCTTTCCCAAACCAAATACTTTCGTAAACATCACCTTCTCCTAGGGAAACTTTTGAAACTGTCTTCTTTCTTCTTTCTCAGGGGAGGTGCTTCTGACTAAAATGGAAGGCACTGTTCTAATATATTAACTACCACTGACGTTTAAAAAAAATGTGTTTTCCTCCTCAGCAGAGACCAATCTTCCTAATGTTTCCTCTTTCTAAGTACTTGTCAGGTACCCATTATTGCCAGAACAACTTTCCCATAGATATTACAAAGCATAATGGATGCTTCTATGCAATAAAAGGATGCCACAACAAGAGCCAATTTTCTCTAATGGTTCATTGGATGAAAGCATCAACAGACCCCAAATTAGGGCACACAGTGTGCCTCAAGTTATTTTTGTGCGTGGGCACTGCACTGGAGGTTTCTATTGAAACAGTCTTTTGAATGTAAGCAAAATGTATTCAAGTAGCCTGAGATGTTTTGCAATCACTGAATAAAGAACTAACCAAAAATGCTACCTGTTCACTTTAACAATTCACCATAAAAGCATAAAGAATTTTCTTTTTAAGAGATAATTTTGCACTCAGTCAAAGATTCCAAAACAAAAATGAGACAGACCATGTTACTGAGCCACTGAGTGCTTTTCTAGACCCCCTTTTATTTAGCTCTCTTGAGAGCTGTGTGCCTGACAGAGACAGAACCTGTATTAATCTAAAGAATAGTATGATATCGGTGACAAATATATTTCTTATTTTTAGTATAATAATTTCCCTATAACACCTGGTGTACAAAGGTATTGGCCATCCCCATTCGAGTCATCTTTACTACCGCCTTATCTCAAATTTCCTGACAGGGAACTGAGGCAATGAAGTCCAAAGCTCAAAGTTATCCATTCTGCCATTAAGAACATAAGAACATAAGAACAGCCCCACTGGATCAGGCCATAGGCCCATCTAGTCCAGCTTCCTGTATCTCACAGCGGCCCACCAAATGCCCCAGGGAGCACACCAGATAACAAGAGACCTCATCCTGGTGCTCTCCCCTACATCTGGCATTCTGACTTAACCCATTCCTAAAATCAGGAGGTTGCGCATACACATCATGGCTTGTACCCCATAATGGATTTTTCCTCCAGAAACTCGTCCAATCCCCTTTTAAAGGCGTCTAGGCTAGACGCCAGCACCACATCCTGTGGCAAGGAGTTCCACAGACCGACCACGCGCTGAGTAAAGAAATATTTTCTTTTGTCTGTCCTAACCCGCCCAACACTCAATTTTAGTGGATGTCCCCTGGTTCTGGTATTATGTGAGAGTGTAAAGAGCATCTCCCTATCCACTCTGTCCATCCCCTGCATAATTTTGTATGTCTCAATCATGTCCCCCCTCAAGCGTCTCTTTTCTAGGCTGAAGAGGCCCAAACGCCGTAGCCTTTCCTCATAAGGAAGGTGCCCCAGCCCAGTAATCATCTTAGTCGCTCTCTTTTGCACCTTTTCCATTTCCACTATGTCTTTTTTGAGATGCGGCGACCAGAACTGGACACAATACTCCAGGTGTGGCCTTACCATCGATTTGTACAACGGCATTATAATACTAACCGTTTTGTTCTCAATACCCTTCCTAATGATCCCAAGCATAGAATTGGCCTTCTTCACTGCTGCCGCACATTGGGTCGACACTTTCATCGACCTGTCCACCACCACCCCAAGATCTCTCTCCTGATCTGTCACAGACAGCTCAGAACCCATCAGCCTATATCTAAAGTTTTGATTTTTTGCCCCAATGTGCATGACTTTACACTTACTGACATTGAAGAGCATCTGCCATTTTGCTGCCCATTCTGCCAGTCTGGAGAGATCCTTCTGGAGCTCCTCACAATCACTTCTGGTCTTTACCACTCGGAAAAGTTTGGTGTCGTCTGCAAACTTAGCCACTTCACTGCTCAACCCTGTCTCCAGGTCATTTATGAAGAGGTTGAAAAGCACCGGTCCCAGGACAGATCCTTGGGGCACACCACTTTTCACCTCTCTCCATTGTGAAAATTGCCCATTGACACCCACTCTCTGCTTCCTGGCCTCCAACCAGTTCTCAATCCACGAGAGGACCTGTCCTCTAATTCCCTGACTGTGGAGTTTTTTCAGTAGCCTTTGGTGAGGGACCGTGTCAAACGCCTTCTGAAAGTCCAGATATATAATGTCCACGGGTTCTCCCGCATCCACATGCCTGTTGACCTTTTCAAAGAATTCTATAAGGTTTGTGAGGCAAGACTTACCCTTACAGAAGCCATGCTGACTCTCCCTCAGCAAGGCCTGTTCGTCTATGTGTTTTGAGATCCTATCTTTGATGAGGCATTCCACCATCTTACCCGGTATAGATGTTAGGCTGACCGGCCTATAGTTTCCCGGGTCCCCCCTCTTTCCCTTTTTAAAAATAGGCGTGACATTTGCTATCCTCCAATCTTCTGGTACCGTGGCCGTTTTGAGGGACAAGTTGCATACCTTAGTCAAGAGATCTGCAACTTCATTCTTCAATTCCTTAATAACCCTTGGGTGTATGCCATCAGGGCCCGGTGACTTATTGATCTTTAATTTATCAATGAGGTCTGAAACATCTTCTCTTTTAACCTCTATCTGACTTAACTCCTCGGTTAGGAGGGGTCGTTCGGGCAGCGGTATCTGCCCGAGGTCTTCTGCCGTGAAGACAGATGCAAAGAACTCATTTAATTTCTCTGCCATCTCTAAGTCTCCTTTTATCTCCCCTTTCCCTCCCTCACCATCCAGAGGGCCAACCGCTTCTCTGGCGGGTTTCCTGCTTCTAACATATTTGAAGAAGCTTTTATTATTCCCCTTAATGTTGCTGGCCATGCGTTCCTCATAGTCTCGCTTGGCCTCCCCTATCACCTTCTTACATTTCTTTTGCCACAGTTTATGTTCCTTTTTATTCTCTTCATTAGGGCAAGACTTCCATTTACGGAAGGAAGCTTCCTTGCCCTTCACAGCCTCTCTAACTTGGCTGGTTAGCCATGCGGGCACTCTCCTGGATTTAGTGGAACCCTTCTTTCTTTGCGGTATACACCTCTGCTGGGCCTCTATTACTGTTGTTTTAAGCAGCCTCCATGCACTCTGGAGAGACTGGACTCTTTTTACCCTCCCTTTCAACCTCCTTCTAACCAGCCTCCTCATTTGAGGGAAGTCCGCCCATCGGAAGTCAAGGGTTTTTGTTAGAGATTTGCCTGGTATTCTTCCCCCAACGTGCACGTCAAAACGGATCGCAGCATGATCACTGTTCCCCAATGGCTCAGTAACGTTTACATCTCTAACCAGGTCCTGCGTACCGCACAAAATTAAATCCAGAGTCACCTGTCCTCTGGTGGGCTCCGTGACTAGCTGATCTAAGCCACAGTCATTTAGCACGTCAAGAAATCCGGTTTCCTTATTGTGACCAGAACACAAATTGACCCAGTCAATATGAGGATAATTGAAGTCCCCCATGATTACAACCCTGTCCTTCCTTGTCACCTCCCTGATCTGTTTCCTCATTTCAAGGTCCCCATCAGATTTCTGGTCTGGAGGACGATAGCACACCCCCAGTATTACATCGCTGCACAAGCCTGGTAATTTAACCCACAGAGATTCTATGGTGGAGTCAAACCCACCTTCAATCTCTACTTTGCTGGATTCTATCCCTTCCTTAACATAAAGGGCCACCCCACCTCCAACACGCCCCTGCCTGTCCCTCCTGTAGAGTTTATAGCCCGGGATTGCGGTATCCCACTGATTCTCCGCATTCCACCAGGTTTCCGTTATGCCCACTATGTCAATTAGTATTACTTAGTAATTAGTATTACTAAGGAAAATATATATATATACAGTTTTCAACAAAAATGTTCAAAGAGGTTTAGAGCAAAATAAACAAATGAGTCCCTGTCCCACACATAAGGGCTCACAATCTAAAAAGATGGAGAAGAAATACCAGCAAACAGTCACTCAAGAAGTCACTAAATTGGGTTGATCAGGGATTTGTCATACAGCTCCTCCAAGTGAAGCTAGTACTCTCTGCTGGGACATACCAACCTTCATCTACTAAAAGAAAGTTATCAAGAGACTAACGTATGAGTTGTAATTAACAAGAGGTCAACAATGGGGATGATTCTATACCTATGCAAAACACCAAGTCACAAGGAGAATTCACTCAAAAAGACAACACACAAGATGCACCCACTCCACCAGAGGACAGAAATGCAGAAGGCACATGACACTTCAGCATCCATGAAACATACTGGCCAATAGCAGCTTTCCATTTATTGCTGAAAGTTCAGGCTATGTGAAGCACTAATCTGCCTACTATCTCTATGGGAGGCAAGCAAGGCAGGATGCAACATTTGGGTCATTTGCTGCTTCCCCAAACAAACACGGACCAGCCCAGCCAAAAGCAGCATGAGAAATACAGA
The DNA here is from genome assembly GCF_035046505.1 of Tiliqua scincoides. NCBI lineage: Eukaryota > Metazoa > Chordata > Lepidosauria > Squamata > Scincidae > Tiliqua > Tiliqua scincoides. Next base: position 26,694,246 of record NC_089826.1, read on the forward strand.
AGTGTCATGAAACTTGTATCTACTATTAAGTAGCTGACAAGAAAAAGACAACTTTTCATTACTCCATATTAAAAGACATGAACCAATAAAGAAGAACTAGATAACGTTACCCCAGTGGTATCTTCATTATTCTCAGTTAAGAGCACCCTCTTTTAAATGCCCTCTCCTTTTGCCTCTCTGATAGGTTTAATTACAGTTTCCAGTTTCTGCATATTTACACTTCAAGTAAGATTTAAATTCCAGTTCACAAAACGCTAATACAATTTCCAGTTCCAGAAATAACATCTGAGCAAAAAGATGGTTCTCGGTGACATTGATTCTAAAAATAAGTGTGGCACAGATGAAAACGTGAGGCCAACATTCCCAATTACTCCCTCCAGCAGATTCACAAATCTGTGGTTTTGGTTGTGGTGTATCATGGCCAAGGGATTCCTCATAACTGTTCAATAACTATTTAACTGTGCTGTTACTCACTGGTACTGTTAGTTGGAACGTGGCTCGCTTCATTTGACTGATAAAGCTGGGATCCCTAAATGGGGACTCGAGCTCCACAACTAACAGCTTATCATTTCACAAAGTAAAATAGCTGTGGAGAAAAACCTAGCAATTATGGATATGGTATTAGGGAAATTCCAAAGAAAGAAATCCCTGAAGGCCATGCTTCTGGCAAGGAAAACTTTGTTTTCACATTTTGCACGGTAGCCATGGTTTCCCTTCCTCCAGAACAAGGAGTTTTCCTCAATAACAAGGACTCCAGGTTCTGGAGGAAGGAAAACTGTCGGTGTCACTTTCTAGGGATATACCCTTATATTTCAAATCATTTTTCAAAACTGAACTTTGGCTCAAAACAGGTCTTGTCTATAGGTAGGAACTCAGCAATACATTTTTACACACACACGGGGGAGGGGAAAGAACCCCAAATCCTACTAGAAGAGATTAATGACTACATTAGATTATAGTTTTAAAGATTGCCCCACACGTGCATGAATCTATTGTAAAATCAGCGTGTTTATAAAAACAGCAATACCAGAATGTCCCACAACTAATCCTCAGAGCTTCCGCATTTAATCAGGGCCAACTGTACAATAAGGCCACAGAAGCAATTACCTGGGGAATATTATTCAGCAGATCACCATTTTAACAGATCTTGAAAACTGTGGAACAAGGCAAAGTGCCCCCTTTCCCCCTTTGCATTGGGTATTCCCAACAGGACATGTCTTACATAACCTTCAGACTTAGATATAAGACTGCAACCCTTTGGGTCCCCAAGACAGACTAAATAAACACACATTCCTTGGGTTTTGGGATTTCCACTTGTCTATGCTAGAGCGGCAAGACTACCACTGTCTCTGTGCTTCATCCTGATACCTGCAGGAAGTGATCCCACAGCAGATCCCAGAAGAAGCAACCACTTGCCTGAAATGACCAATCAGAGCATAGCTGCTGCTCAGTAAGATTGCTGCCCTACTTATTCCTGTCAGGCCCTTACAGCTCTGCAAACTTCTTGGCAGACAATGAACCAACACTTGCAGCACCTGTTACTTGGCTGTCTGTTGCAGTGTTTCTCAAACTGTGGGTCGGGACGCACTAGGTGGGGGTCTCTCCGTTCTCAGGGTCTGAAGTATCCTCATCCTCACTTTGTGACTCCTCATCCTTGGATCGGGGGGCTACCTCTCAGTTATCACACGTGCCCAATCTCGTCTGATCTCGGAAGCTAAGCAGGGTCAGGCCTGGTTAGTACGTACTTAGATGGGAGACCGCCTGGGAATACTGGGTGCTGTGGGCTTATATCATAGTCTTTCGAGACTGAAGGTTGCCAACCATTTGTTATCTACTGCTATGCTATATGAGGGGCAATGGCAAGGGCATGAGAGGCAGCATACTGACAGACATATTGGCAGGCGCCAACAAAGAAGTAACGGGCAGGGGTGCATGTAGGTGTGGCTAGGAGAGTAGGCTGCTGCAGGGCTCTCTCTGAGAAGTACATGTGCGATAACCTTCCAGTCACGTGTTCCTGTTTGCAGTATTCCAGCAAAGCAAAGTATTCTTTGCCTGTGTGCTGTTGTGGCTGGGTGGTTAGCAAGCAGCTTTGTGGGGTTGCTGATGTGGGTTTTAAATGCGCATTCCTTTGTCCCTGCTAGGGCCGGTCAGGGAAAAGGCTACTGAGAGCAAGTCCTTTGGCCGGGCTTGACCTCATTTCACCTGGCTCCCAGCTGTGCCATCACGCAATGAGCCACAAGCATGCGACATGATTAAGTTTAATCATGGAGTTCGTGAGACCAGCCAGAGTTGGGGACCCTCCTTTTGTTTTGCTTTTTTTCCCCAAGTCAGGGAGCTCCTAGGAGGTGTCTTTCTTTACAACGGCAAACTTGCTGTGCCAACAAGGTGCAGTTATTAGAATTTTGGAGGAGACAATGCTCCATTTAAGAAAGCCTGATGGTGTGTGTGTGTATGGGGGGGGGATTGCTCTGATAGATCACAAATGTGGTCTTCCCCTTGGCCTGTGAATCTCAGACCTCTTGCCATCCATCCTGCAGTTAGTGCCCTGTTACTGGCTTAGCTGTGCTCTCCTGGCAGGCACCCAGCACCATGTGTGCAAAAGCGTGTTTCCTGCATGCCTGAAAATAAAAGAAATAAAAACATACGAAGCAACAAGGCAAGCAGAGGAGGAATAAGGGAGAGAAATGAACAATGGCAGAACTGTAGTAAGGCAGGGACTGCCCTTGTTCGGCTGCTTCCAGCTATCATTTAGTCATTTAGTTAATACTAATCTGGATCTGCACAATCCATCCCTATTTGTGTTATACTTTTTGAAGCAAGCTGCTTACCCTCCCTTGAACTTTCCTGCTCAAGACAGACAAGTGAATTGGTTTTATTAAACCAGACCCAAGAGAATAGCTCAAAAAGCCTAGGTTTTGCAATAGATTCTTAATTCATTAAACAGGAAGGAAAATGCAGCCAAAATACAGTGAACTGTGAACTGAAATTGTGCTTCAGCACTACTACATTTAAAAATAAAATGTAATACTCTTTCAATCATGAATGATAACTGACCCAATCTTACCCAGATCTTGCTCTGATAAAACTTATGTTCCATCAGTTCAAGGCTCAGGATGCTGGCACAGCAGCTACTGTGATAGTGCACAGACCAGGGCCACCAGCACAATTGGCTGACGGCTGTGGGAGGGCACCAACAACCACTAGAGCCCCTGCCAGAGCTGCTCCAATTGATGACTGTGGCAGGGATCAGGACTGGCTGGAGTCGTGTCAAGGATGGGCTGGGGGCAGATATCGGCGGCACCCATATCCTATGCCCCCAATATACCGCCTTGGATCTACTTGGATTTATGCCAGCCGAAGAGCTGGCGCAAATCTGAGTAGGCCCATTGGGGACAAGGCAGTGATGGAGTAGGTAAGTAAAAAAAAGTACCTACCTGTCCCTTGCTGCTGGTCCCTGGCCAGGTAACAGCATGCAGTAGATGCTGCACTCTGAACCAACCCATGACAGGGTTGGGATGAAACACTAACAAGATGGGAAGCTACTTTCTAGCTCTGGTATGTCCTCAGGAAACTGGAAAGTACTCCCCCCCCCAATACACCGGCCCAGATTTTCAATAATTTCTTCTTCTCCTGTCTGGTTCATACATAAAAAAATTATTTCATCACTGTCACCACTTTTGAATAAAGTCACACTGCAATAATTATATTTAACAGCAGACGGCAATGCAACATTTGTTTGGATGCTCATTTGATTTTATTTCATTGGAATAATCCAATATACTAATATTTAAAAGAGGGTTCTGTTTACACTAAATATACACCATCTTTAAGGGATATAACAATCTTAAGTTTTAATTACATCTCTGAGACACAGGCATAGAGGAAGTATAATTGCCTGCTTGATCCCCACCTTAGCAATGTTTATTAATACCATAACTCAAGGGGGAAAAACAGCTCATACATGCACAATAATGTCCTATAGGGAAGTTAAGCACAAGTGATTCAACAACTAGCATTAGGGCCCAATCCTATCCAATTTTCCAGCACCAGTGTAGCCACAATGCCGCTCCAAGGTAAGGGAACAAATGTTCCCATACCTTAAGGAGGCCTCTGTGACTGCCTCCCCACCACAGGCTGAAGTGCATGTCCCACTGGCACAGCTGCACTGGCACTGGAAAATTGGATAGGATTGGGCCCTTACTTACGAACTGAGGATCATAACAAGCACACATAAAAGTAAACATCTGCAAGCACAAGAATTCACTATACCAGTGTTTCTCAAACTGCGTGTCGGGACCCAGTAGGTGGGTCGCAAGCCAATTTCAGGTTGGTCCCCATTCATTTTAATACTTTATTTTTAATCTATTAGACTTGATGCCCACATACCATGGTATGTGACTGCATTTGGGAAAATGTGACAGATCTCTAGGCTACTATGTGTGCTCTTAACAAAGATAGTAAATGGAACTTACTCCTGGGTAAGCGTGGGTAAGTGTGGGTAGGATTGCAGCCTAGGATTGTTAAGAATTTTCCTGCTTGATGATGTCACTTCTGGTGGGCCCTGACAGATTCTCATTCTAAAAAGTGGGTCCCGGTGCTAAATGTGTGAGAACCACTGCACTACACTAACACTCAGAACATATACTAAATAAACAGTTGGTCCTCAGTATCCACAGAGGATCTGTACCAGGACACCCCCCGAGGATACCAAAGTCAGTGGATAATGAAATCTGCAATTGGACCTCACATGACCTCTGGACGCAACCAGAAGGTACAGGAAGGCCTGCCGGAGACTTCTGAAAGGCACTTCCGGTTTTTTCCCCTCTGAGGCCCTCCAATATGGGCTTGCAGTCTGCTTGCAATCTGCATTGAGTCAAATTTGCAGAAAGGCACTTCCGGTTTTTTCCCCTCTGAGGCCCTCCAATATGGGCTTGCAGTCTGCTTGCAATCTGCATTGAGTCAAATTTGCAGAATGCAAACCTGCAGATGAGGGCCAACCAATATATAAATTTAAGAAGTACAATTATGCAAGGTGACAAAGCTACCATTATTAGAAACTAGGAAAATAACTGTAAAGTGTGACAGTCCCATTTCACAGTGCTGTGTGCCAAGGCCCTTGACTTCCATTCATTCCCTACTTGGGACTTTGCTGCGCAGGAAGCGAAATCCAAGCAGGATAAAGGAACGAGCCACGTCAACTGGCAGCTCTCAACAGCATCTTCTCACTTCTTATGCAAAGCAGCAACAGTAGCAGCAACCAGATCAGAAGCAGTACACAAGGTTCTCGGGCACATTTGTCTCACACAGGCACAAGTCTGAGGCTGCAATCCTATCCACGCTTATGTGGGAGTAAGCGCCACTGTCTATAATGAGATTTACTTCTGAGTAGATATGCATAGGATTGGACTACAAGTCAGTCAGTAACTAGATGGGAGGCTCCCTCTGAACCCCACACTGCTGGGGCATCCTTCTACAATTAGAACTTTCTTTGTTTGAAATGCCATTATTCCCTAGCCATGTGCATCAGAGTCCTTCCTGACTAGAATAACTAGCCCACCCCTCAATTGGCAGGCATATGCCACTAAACAGCAAAACCTGTCTATTTGAGCTAGGGGTCTTAAACGCAAATCCTGCTGGCTGGATAAGACTCGCGGAAGCTGCATCACTTCTGCTGAAGTTCTGGGAGGGAGAGATGGAAGGAGGCCTCACAAGGCAAGGAATGCTAAGGGAAGGGACAGGCCAGGAGGGATGAGAAAGGGGGATGCTACCAAGATGCTGGGAGACCCCAGTTATCACATAGGCTGCCCTTCCAGCAGCACCACTTCTTCTGAGGCACTGCTAACCAGAGCATCTGAAAGGGTGGACCTCATGATAACTGGGCTCTCCCACATCTTGAGAACATGATCAAAATTTGCATACTTTCTCTTCTGGCATTTGCAGCTAATAAGTTCCTACGAGAACAAAGGGCTTCTTACAATATACTAATACTCTGCTATTATCTGCTGAATGACGCCACTTCCTGTTTAATGATATCACTTTTGGCTCACAGGAGGTGCTATGAATGAAATTCAGCCCACTGCTTGAAATGAGTATGACACCCCTGATCCAAGTAAAGGGGTGGGTTGCAGTGGCTAGGTGAGTTCCAGTTCTCAAATCAGGTAACCTGACAACATCAATCCTAGATTTTTTAAGACCAAGCGTAAGGATGCTGAGGTGCATATTTTACCAGGTTCTGCCTGTGATGTCTGAGGCTGATCCACAGGAGACATGATACATTCCCATGAGTGCAGGGACCCAGATTCCGGGCACTATGTGAGTAGCTAATGATAGGAACTGTAATCCCAGCTAGAATGTCAAGAAAATAATTATTCCATTTGCAGTGCCCAGGCTTTGGATCTCTGTCCTGTGCTTGGCATGTTGGTGAAGTTCTATGTCTGCCAGCTTCCCTGCAACTTCACTATTTTTTTATGTTTGAGGCTGGCTGAGAGCTAGGAATCTCTTGAACTGTGTGGTTTTATCACTACAGTCATTGGATTTCATTCTCCTAACTTGGTTTAAAATTGCTTTGGAGTATTTTTGTTTTATCATATTATAGGTCACTTTTGTGAAATGTGGTATGAAAATCAATAATAATAAATAAAAATAATAAAGTACCAGTATGAGAAAGACTCATAAATCATTTTCAGCTTAGCCCAGTCTCACCCTTATATTCACCAAAAACCCACTGCATGCACTAGAGGAAGAGACAGCTGATATACACTTGTGGATGCCACCCTATTTTCTTGATGATAATCTTCAAGCACCCCTTTTCTCCATGAACTTAAGAGAAAGGGGGAGTTAGTGCACCCATCCCGTCACTTGGCCACGGATGGTGTACACACACACCCCAGGACTCAAGTGTGAATAGGTGCTGAACTACTATTATACAGATTGCAAGACATGGACAAATCTGCATTTAGAATCCCACAACAAAAATAAGACAAAGGGACAAATCTTTAAATCATCCTTCTGGTAAACCACCTCCTCGCCAGGCCTCACACTGGAAGCAGTTCCACTGAAAGATGTGGTTCACAGTTTGTAAATTATGAGTCATGCCTGAAGACCCTTGGCTTGGTTACTCCTTTCATGTCTAAATTAAAATTTATTTCACCACCCTAAATTTTGGCTCCTACCACAACAGTAAATACAAAAGATGATTCAGTAACACAAACCAGATTCCAAGAAGCTGTGTGCACAAATGACATTGAATGAATGGAAAATAAGCTTCCCTTTCTGCCATTTTTTAATAACCTGGACATCAAAAAAGCTGAAAATGGGCTAATAATGTGTTTTATCATTATCATAAAGGTTTTGCTAATTTTACCGAGACTGCAATCACAGCATTCCACTTACTACGGAATTAAAAGTTCCATTTAACACAGTGAGGTTTCCAATTGAGTAAACATCCTGAGAATTGTACTGCACATCCAAACCTTCCCTTTGCACAATGTTGATTTTGCCTCTGCTTTGTTAGAATAAGAGTGCTCTCTAATATCCCCTCCGGAAGAGCTTTTTTCACGTTATCAGGTATATTCAAAAATCTTGCAAATCACACAACCCTCTAAAATCCTCTTGGATAGTGTTTCTCAAACTGTAGGTCTGGACCCACTAGGTGAGTTGCAAGCCAATTTCAGGTGGGTCCCCATTCATTTCAATGTGGATTTTATTTTTAACATATTAGACTTGATGCTAGTATGGTATGTGACTGCATTTGGGGAAATGTTACAAATCTGTATTTTTAACATGCAACTATGTATATGCTTTTAACAATGATATTCAATGGGGCTTGCTCCTGGGTCAATGTGGATAGGATTCCAGCCTTTCGGATATTTGGGGAATTTTTAAAAACAGATCAGCAACTGCTTCGGAGGAGGGTTCGTCTTTATTTTAAATAAATGTTTATACTTATTGTAAATGTTTAATTTACTTAATTTGATTTTGTCATACGGGGGCGCCAAAAATTTTCCTGCTTGGTGATGTCACTTCCAGGTTAATGACATCACTTCCAGTGGGTCCCAACAGATTGTCATTCTAAAAAGAGGGTCTTGGCACACAGGTACACCATGGGATAAATAAATCAAACACAGGGATTCATAGACTAGCAGCCCAATCTTATTCTGTGCCTCTGGCAGCAGATGTGGTGATGCGATGTGGTGCTGTAAGTCCATTCACTTTGCAGGCAGCATGAAAGGTTCAGTGCTGTCAGGTGCTCTGGAGTGATTTGTGCCTCACAGGCAATTCATTTGAAACTATACAATTTAAGTGAATCTTTGGTTCCAAACTCTTTCCAAACAAATTCTTGCTTACTGACTTCTCGCATATCCAAAATTTGTTTATTGATAGTTTTGTGAATGTGCATCTTGTCCACAGTAAAAGAAACCGCAGTTTAGCAGAATAAACATGAGGAAAATTACTAATACGCTCTAGCTAGCAGCTGTTGCTGTTTGACAGATGAAACACAGAAAAATGGAGAAGTAGATCATTTCAATTAGCTTGTATGATGTAACATATAATTTTCACAGGGCAGTTGTAACATTCCACCGTTCTGTCAGAACAGTCTCTCATGCTACCTCTAAAATATTCTACTTGTCACGCTTCCCCCCCCCCTCCAGTGGATATAATCCTGTTAACACAGCAGAACCACATTCATTGTTCAAGTTTCATAAGATTTACTCAAATTTTTATATTTTGCCTCATATAACCTTAGCTGGACTTTCATTTGTGTAAATCACGTCATGATTTTATATTTGTTCCAGTTTTTTCATAACAATCATGCATGTTGGTAGTGTGAAAAATCTGTGGCATTTTAACACGACTAAATTTAAAACACAAACTTGAAACAGATGCTGTTGATGGAACAATGTTCGTTTTAAAGAAACTAATTTGAGCGTTGTGAAGCAGTCACAGAAACGAATTAAACTATGAATCAACTTACTAAGTTCTAAGCGAATTGGCAACTCTGCAGAGGATTCCAGCAGTCACTATGTTACAGCCTGGGAGAAAACTAGCAAGGACAGGCAGTCATTCATATTTACTGCACTATCAGTTGTCTAGCAACCAGACTTCTAATTGCACTGTGACCACTTGACAGCACTGCAGTGGAACCACCCCAGCATGAAGAATGCCTGGTTGTTTGTACTCTCTGAAAATAACCTTGAGGGTTTCCTCAGCAATGCCAGGTTCAAATGCTCTTAGAGGGACACTCTGAAGTGCTTCTCTGGTTTTATCACTTTCCAGTTAGAACGAAGTGTGCACAAGCTCAGGGGAATCAGAGTGCCAACTTCTACAGGAAAGTGTACACAGACAAATGAGAAATCTATTCAAACTTGGTGTAGTATCTGCACAGACATTTGCAATGGGAAGACAAGGTAGGAGGAGCCGCAACGACCCAGTACTGAAGTTACATCTCTTCCTTCCTTGTGAACTGGGAATCGGCTGTGAGTAGCTGTGGCTCTTCCCTGGTTAATCACAGTTAGTGTCTGTGGACATGCTGAATCACAGTTAGGCCTACAAGAGAAAGTCATAGCAGGGGGTAGAAATCGTTCCAAAAGGGTAGGTGTGAGCATTTTGCTGAGACTGTGCCTTTAGTTGCAAACTGCGCTTTGAAGGGTCAACAGCTCTGTTCAGAAGTTACTGTTTCGGATCACAGGGAGAAACTGCCTGGCAGGGTTGACATCACAGGTGGAGCCTGGCTGGTTGGGCACGTGCCCAGGACCCTTGCCCGAGCCTGCCCATGCCTCCACCTTGGTGGCTGCCGCCGCCACTACTACTCCCCATTGCCCAGTAAGCATCCCTGTGTCTTACAGCGTGTAGTAAGGCTTATGGACCCCAAAGGATTTCTATTAGCTCTGGGATTTTTCTGTCAATGGGGATGGCAATCCTGGTCAACTTCTGGAATGAGGAAATGATCAGGGTTCTGGACATAATTGCTCTTGGACATCCTCTCCCTTCCTACAGGCTCAGGATCGCTCTGTGCTTTTCTGCAGATTTGCTGGTGATGAAATGCTTGGGCAAATGACTTGAATGATGGTAGTGGAAGACTTGTGCCAATTCCAGCTGAACACAGGTAAGAGCTTGCTATTCAGCTGCTGTGGTGCTGCTGGCAGTGGAGAAGATTTAATTCTTTACCAACACTTAACATCTTCAGAGAGTTGTCCAGCAGAGCTATTTCAAGCAGCACAGGGTATTTTATATTTTGGCCCATGAGGTGAAATGGATGACATCTTGGTAACTTGTGAACAAAGCACTTTGTCATTAAAATCTCTCACACCAGTCATAATTTGGATTCTACATTAGTTTCAGATGAAGTACCTACAGTGTTTGCTTGTCTAGTTCTTGTGGATTCTTTTCAGCTTGCATAGCCCGAGGATGCAGATGGGATTCTTGGCCGTGTAAGATCAACCACATGCACACTTGCTGGAACTGACTAGTCCCAGCACACTAGACTCTTGCTGGGACTGACTAGTTAAAGCTGCCAGAAGTAGACTGGTGGGGTAGACAGGGAGATAATAAATTCTTCATCAGAGGGAGGTGCAATACCAGCCTGTCTAAAATTGGCATCTGCCTGCCCCCTACTGAAGAAACCCTCCCTTGATTCTGCCATATTGGATAATGACTGGCTAGACAAATATTGCTCTTAGGTAAAGTCAAACATGCAACAGTGACAAAACTTCAGGAATTCCTCAATGATGTGCATTACTTGGATCCTTTTCAATTTGGCAACTGATTTGGGTTTTGTAACTGAAACACTGAGCACTCTTCGAGAGAAAGAAAAATGCAATTCACAGATTTAATAAATGAATAAATAAGCCCAGTTGTATAACATAAAAATGTTTCATTCTGTTTAGGTCAATGAACACAGTATGCTTTGAAATTTTGCAACTGGTTCTTTTAAGGTCGAAAGAGGTGGCTACTTTTACTTTAAAAGTTGTCCAACAGCAACTCCAACTACATGGAGAGCCTGTCTATGTGGTGTTATCACACTGCTGGAACCCACCAGGAAATCGGTAAGTAGAAAGCAAGGTTCTGTATTGCTCAGCTTACTGTGTGGCCGGAATTTAGACATTCAGATATTCTCCACACTATTAGAGATGCCATCAGTAAGTTTTAAACCAGTGGGTGCCAAACCCTAGATCCAGCACCCGTCACAATCCTTTCCCTGGGTGAACGGAGCTTACCATTCTACCCAGAGGCCTCTTTTCCATCGCTCCCAACCCTCATGCCAGCCAGCTGCGCATGCCTGGAAATCTGGGCGCAACGTCTGCTGGGGCAACAGACCCCAGTAGTGGCTGGGTACCACAAAGGTCGGGGTGATCTTCAGCACTAAAGAGAGGCCCCTGGGAGGAATAGAGAGCTCCATCCACACTGGGGACACCTTTACAAGCATGCAGTGGTCTCCTGCTTTGAAGATAGCTGTTTTAAAGGACTGACTATTCGGTAAATAATAATCTCTCTTCACTATGTGTCCTCTCAACACAATGTATTAAATAAAAATGTTAGGACCTATGCATGCTTTATGCTATGCTTGCTTAAGTTTACAACAAATGGCCTTTTAGAACAATGATTTTTTTCTCCCCCAAGGTAAGAGAGGAAGAGGAAATGAAAATTATGAAACAATTTCAGTAGGTGCACATGTCCTGAAAGACATCTACATCTTGGTTGCACTGGCATTTGATCTCAATTCACTGACATAGAATCAATAAAACATACTAAGTGCTATGAGGTAGAAGGCACAAACAGAGGTGAAAGCACCACAATACCCATCCTCATGCTGGTTTGCAGCATTATATTAGACAGCAACCCCTGGAGCATGACACCACAACACCTTACCAGCTAAAGAGAAGGGGAAAAAAGCCAGTGCATAACAGGATTGGAGTGCACATTTAAAAAAAATAATTTAAAAAAACAGGATCCTGTAGAGAACCTGGTTTACCTCCCCTTCTGGGAAGCTGAAGTTGACTGGGAATGACTTGCCTAACGTCAATTTTCCTTTCAGTTGCCAGGTTTTGATGTAATGGGAAACCTCAGAGAGCCATAGGCTCTTCCTTGTACTTCTCTTTTGCACACAAGAAAAACGTGAAAGCTTTTGCTTAAGTTGGAACTAAACCACAGTTCCGCATGATATAAAAACTCAGGGAACTACGATATAGTTCAAACCACAATTAGGTAACTAACCACAGTTTGAGTCTAGGTTCTTTTATCTAACTGTGGTGCAACTAAACAGTATTTTTCCAAGTCTGAGTGGATCATCAAACTGTAGCCTAAAACAAGACGCTTCATTCTCCTCCTTGCACATGCAAAAGAAAAAGACAGAGCATCAAGTCTGAACTCTTATCATTGTAGCAGGAAGCCATTGTTTCTCATTACTGCTGAACCCAGTTGAGTGTGTTTGCTCCAAGCTAAAATTGATGTAGCACTGATTCACCTTTGGATTCCAATTTCTTCTAATTTTAAATATAGCTTACACTCACAGGTTAAAAAATAAGGCTACATTAAGCACAATCCAAAGATGGGTACTTTCTGGGAACCCTTCCATAAAAGTTTCTCAAGGACCACTTAAATGTCTACCACCGACTTGTTCAGAATTCCTGAACATGTTCTAGATGGGTGCAGTTGGAGGTCATGTGAAGCATGGGCCAGGCCTCTTGGGGCTCACTGCTGCCTTACATGAACGGAAACTATGAACATCCCCAGCACTCTCCTGTACACATTGCTGGAGATTAGTAATAATGGAGGACATGCTGTCTTTCACAGAAGCTTGTCCACCACTGTGACCAATCATCAGACTGAGGAACTCCAAAGTTTTCTAACACACCGCTTCAAAATCAATGAATTTTATGATTGAAATGCAGCCCAAAACAGCCAAGCTTTTTTGACTTTAAAAATATTTTCTGTGTTCAAAATCTCTGTCCAGAAATATAATTTATATGTATAATTTTTTTCCTAAAATCCACATCTTCTGAGCAGATTGCTATCACACTATCCTCACTTATCTCAAAGAAGCAAGCTGTTAATTCTACAAGAGAAAATACTGAAGCTTCCATCTTTTAAGAATACCAGATATATGCTCTCTCTACCTCAACAGGCTTCTAAAGCCATTACCATTTGGACAAGTATAGTTTCTCAAAAGCATGTAACATACCTCACTACAATTCTGGCACCAGCTGAAAACTTTTCTGCTTCGTTTTGCTTTTCTTTGTTGATTTATTACCTCTTTTTATTTAGTTTTCTTGCTGCTCTCATGAGGATTTTGATTATGCTGCTGTGATTCTCATTGTTTATTGTTTTGTTCTGTACCTTTGACTTTAGGATTGTTCTCATTGTACTATCTTAGAACTGCCTTGAGAACCTCCTCTAATGGGAGGGGAAATGCAAGACACCACTCATTAAGCAAATGAGTACACAAATATTTAACGTGCTTTTTGTTATCATTACATCTAATATAACTAACCCAATATTTTAAGAAATACATATATGAAGTTAGATTACAAACCCTCTTCACTGTGTCTTAGTTGCTTTAGCCTGGAAGGACTAATCTTTAACCAGGTAGATTTAGTTCCAGAATATAGCCCAATTGAAAGAGATTATATAATTAATGGTAACGAACTAAACCTATCAGAGGTGCTATTTGATCTAACATTCTTGTCATTTGATTGGTGTCTCAAAAGGGAAAAGTTTTCCACTATCAGGCTGCAAACCTATGCACAGCTACTTGGGCTTTACAATTGAACTTAATGGGACTTACTTCTGAGTATACATGCATAGGTTTGCTCTGTCAGCATACTGGGATTTTTTTTTAACTGTATACTTTCAGACCCTAGTTCCAAGGACATGATAAATATTTTAGGGAATGTATTGATAACACCTTATAAAGACTAGACTAGCATCGTGAACAGGGGATGCTGGTTCCAAGAGAAAACACATGCACCTCTATATATTTACCAAGCTTACCCGCTGCTGTCTGTCAAAGCAGTCAGCTTACAGTTAAAATAATGGCTTACAATCTAGGACAGTAGTTCCCAAACTGGAGGGTTGCGACCCACCAGGGGAACCAGAGCATAACAATCCCCCTTAAGGGAAGTGGCCCGGTAGAGATGGCAGCGATGGTGCCACAGTGATTGCAGCACTACAGTGACCACGGGGCTTGTTTCCTTACCTGGGGGGGGGGCGTTGCTGTTCTCCAGCAGGGTGCAAGGAGGTCGCAGCCCACTCTGCAGGCCTCCCTGCCACTGTAAAAAGTCTTTATCTCCAAGTGGAAGCCACCATCAGGGAGGGGCCATTGGAGGCTTCCTTTCAGAGATAAGGTCTTTGTACAGCAGCAGGGAGGCCTGCAGAGAGAGCTGTGAGCCTCCTACACCCTGCCAGAAGAGAGCACTGCCTCCCTGGTAAGTAAACAAACCCGTTGGTCACTGCAGCGCCTCAATCTCTGTGGCGCCATCGGCACTGCCCCCTCCCTCCCTACCCACACACACATACCTGGTACCCAACTCCCCTGTAGGAGTTTGGAAGTCACTGATCTAGGAGACACAATACACAAGGAAGAAGGAATTGTGAAGGAAGAGGGAAATGAGCAAAAATTGTTAGTTAACAAATAAAGGGCCCAATTCTATTCAACTTTCCAGTGCTGATGCAGCTGCGCCAATGGGGCACCAATTTGCTGCCTGAGGCACCAACTGGCTTCATGGGTGGGCCGGTCCTGGAAGCGGATGTCAGTATACCATCACCAGTTCAAGCATTTACTGATAACTGCAGCACGTTTTACCATTAGATTAAACAAGATTAAACAAAGGCTAGTTGTTTAGGTGCCAAGATATTTGATGGCAGCGATTTCTATTTATTTAGATTTTAGAACATTGACTAAGCTATGACATACTGCAGTGGGGAAGGGGCTATAGCTTGGTGGATTGTACATGATTGGCTTCCATTTGAGCTCCTGGGGGGGGGGAATATTAATAAATAAAACAAACATTTCTGCCATTGTCAATGAGAAAAAGTAACTGCAGTTAAGTAATTGTTCTGGGACCTGAGGTTTAAGATCTTTCACATAGGGCCCAATCCAATCTTTCCCCATTCTGTTGATGCAAGACTGTCCTTCAGGGGGTAGTCCCGGAGGTCTCCTCTAAGTAAGGGAGCATTTATTCCCTTACCTGGGGGTAAGCCTCTGGTGCCAGAACAGGTTTACATGGGGACATGACGGATTCACTGGCAGGCCACCGCTGCCACTTGCCACTTGAGGCAGCTGCCCAATTACTCCAAAAGGAAGGTCATGGTTGCAACCACCTTAAAGCACCCTACATCATTGGAATGCTAGTTCTGGAAGCATGATGCCTTAAGACTGGGCTGTAAGTAAAACTATTCCTTGTCTTTGTCCACAGATCTATTGTTCCAAGCTAAAAGAGAGTCTGCTTTTCCTTCTCCCCACCTTCCCCCATTTTAAGAGGCATAGACAACATATGTGTTTATTTTGTGGATACAGTAGAACCCCCATAGCTACTTATTCAGTTTCCGTGAAACTAGTTTCCATTTTGTTATCCATGGTTTACAACAGTCCAAGAATATTAAATAAAAAATTCCAGAAATAAACTATTCATATGTTTCAAATTGTGCATCATTCAAATTTGTATGAGTAACATGGTGAAACCTGCTGCATCACACTCATGACTTGTCTCTCTTTGCACCCACGCTGGCCTGCTTTACCCACATCCAGCTAGCCTCCAGTATTCTCACTATCCACATTCATTGCCACACTATCGCAGTATTGTTCTGGAAATGACTTATACATAGGATTCATGACTTTCCGTTGTTTTGGGTGTCTAAGGTAGGTCTTGGAACATATCATCCGTGGACGCAACAATGTGTAGGGGGGGAATAGGGTTGTTTTACTGGTAGACTATTAGTACTAGGTAACCTGTATTTTTGAAAGGAGTTTCCTATTACTAGTTAGCATGTGGGACACAAAAACTGCACAGTGGTTAAAAATGCTAGCTGAGATTACATGCCCTGGATTCCTGTGGTTTCTCAAGTTGCCCATAAGCAACGGCAGTTGAACAGTCAAGAATTGGTTTGTGCTTTGCAAAAAATGATTGTTCCCAAGAATGATGTTCAGAGATATTTCAGTTGGGTGAATTATTTTTATGAACACAGTTAATATTGGCCTACTAGATTTTTGTATACCTACAGAAACAGTTCCCAAATTGTGACCCATGGAGCCATGGAAACCAACCAGGGGAGCTGCAGAATCTGTGCAAAAAATCTGCTGCCTTATACAACGCATAGGAATGTAGCCCTAATGGGGAGCAGTGGCCAATGGCCTGATAGCTCAAGGGAACTGCCAGTAAAAAAGTTTGGGAACCACTGCTATAGTGTTATAGGATGGCTAGAGAAAAAAAATGGACAAAATTTTATGCAGTATTTTTGCTCCAGAAAAATCCCACCTCCTCACTGTGTGCCTCAAGATACTCTTGTTTTTCAGACAGCACAGCAGGATAATGAAATGTGTATATTTTGCATAGTGGCTGCCAGATTTATCCACGTTGCTCTAACTCCTTGCCACAAATTGTTACTTGTATAAGGAATAACAGGCTCTAAAAATTACAGGCTTTACATAGACCAAAAGGCCAAAAGGTCAGGGGAAAAAACCACTTTATTCTTTACTTCGGGCACTATATTTGCACAAGCAATTTGTTTTATATACAGTCAGTTTTCATTATCCACTAGGGTTAGGTTCTTGGAAAACCTAGTGGATACCAAATTAGCAGATACAGAATCATGGAGCCTATGGGGAAAATGGGGTTAGGTTCCAGGGGACCCTCTTCACCATACACTCTATGAACCTTGCAGGTTACTGGCCCACAACGAGGCCTCAGAGTTCAGCAGTGGGGAGGAGGTTGTTCCACCCGTTCTCCTCCTCCACCTGTCTCTTGGCTTGTTCCCTGGGCTTGTCTCATCCCCAGGGCAGAGCCTCAGAGACCTACGATCATCACTAGGGTTGTCAAGGTTCAGCTGAAGTCCCCAAGATGGCTGAGCAAGTCTGGAAGCAGACACAAATGTATCCAACAATTCTCCAATATCAATGCCTACTTGATGTGGAAAACTGACCCAATCCAGACAACTTTCACCATGCACTGGCACAGTATTCGCAGATAACGAGAACAGAGTTGCAGATAATGAGAAATGGGTGGCAATGCTGCCATTCGCAGAAAAACAAATTCATTTATAGCGAATTTGTGTATAAAAAATTCCTACTGGAACAGGTATTGGAGCAGGAGGTGTGCTCTGGATGTCAAGCTGTTGCCCTGCCCAAAGAAGGTAAACGGGAGTGACCCTGGCCATTCCTTGGGGGAGAGACAGAAGCAGCTGATAAAGCCATTGTGAGAGGATGGAGCCACAATGGGTTGATGTGATTAGTGGGCCGTGAGAGGCAAAGGAGTCATTGCCATAAGCCTACGCCATGGC
The DNA here is from genome assembly GCF_035046505.1 of Tiliqua scincoides. NCBI lineage: Eukaryota > Metazoa > Chordata > Lepidosauria > Squamata > Scincidae > Tiliqua > Tiliqua scincoides. Next base: position 26,711,739 of record NC_089826.1, read on the forward strand.
TTCCTCACAAGGAAGATGCTTGAACTATTCACAAACTAGGCTATGCTGTATCTCTGAAACTAGATGTGATAGGCAAAACTGATGCTTTTTTAAATATCTCCACCCAAATTTGTACAAAACCACCATAAATTTTGAAAAATGTTTTTCTGACCCTCAATTTTGCAGGCCTGTGTAATAATTGTTAGGCAAACGGAGGATTTGCCTAATCCCTGCTCTCCCTCTGCAATTCCCAAATACCCACAACCCCCTCTCTCCCCCTCCACCCTGCAATCCTCCGTTTGCCTCATCCCTGCCCTCCCTCTTCAATTTCCCATTACCTACAAACCCCTCTCTCTCCCTGCAGTCCTCCATTACCCACAACCCTCTTCTCTCGCCCTGCAGTCTTCCATCCCCCACAATCTCCCTTTCTGCCCCTCCACTCCTGCATCATCCCCTGGGGGCTGGGGATAAGAAAGGCCCTCAGTTTGGCTGTACTTGTTGTAAGAGGCGACCAAACAGCCACCGGGTAGATGGGACTCGTTAGCCTGGGAAGGCAGCTCATCTAAGAGAAGGAAACTCTAACCTCAAACCTCCACTGCCTTGTGGCTACATCCAGTTATGGAAAAGGCTTCAGGAGTCAACCTCGAGGCTAAATCCGGAGCCGGAGTCCCTGAGGCAGTTCACGGCTGTACACAGTCACGCTCTGGAAACTCCTGCGACACCGCTGGAACCAACCGTATTGGCTTCTGCTTTTCCATTGGACCATTCCAGCGACGTGGAGAGGGGGGATTTGCTGCATGGGTAACAGCCTATCCTCCATACCTTCTTTACCCCTGCTAATTGGGTAAGAGGCACTTTTTCAAGTGGGTGCTCCTTTTTTAGCAGGGGGAGAGTAACTGGCCCACCTCACCCCAGCATTGTCTGTTCTAGTGGCTGTCTGCTGGTATTCCTTGGCATCTTTTTAGATTGTGAGCCCTTTTGGGACAGGGAGCCATTTAGTTATTTGATTTTTCTCTGTAAACTGCTTGTGAACGTTCAGTTGAAAAGCGGTATATAAATATTGTTAATTAATTAATTAATTAATTACCCAGGCTTCGCGCACTGGAGAGGACACTCCAACTTCGCCATATGGCGTCGGCACAACACGGGAAGCAGCAGTTTACCAGTTCACTCCCGAATCGGCCTTTTCAGTCACACTAGATGCTGTTCTAGAACCACCATTCAGAGCGCGATACCATAGTCTTTCGAGACTGAAAGTTGCCAACTAATGTAATAATTGTTCAAAATGTGATTTAAAAATTATTTCACTCTTATCCCAAAGAGAAGTCACAGTTTATCAGCTGCTGCAGGACATCTGTCATTTCAGAATATGTTGGAATCTTGCAGTAATTTTAACAGGTATGTTTATATGTTAAACATATATATGTGTGTAGTATATGACAAAAGAAAAAAGTGAAACTCCAAATTCTGCTTTCAGTACTTGATGTATTTGATATATGTATATGTATTTGTTTTGCTTAATGAATTATTTACCCACGAGTTTTGAAAATGTGCAAGTTTATGGCTTGGTTGACATGACTACAGATGAATTTGCCCAACAATCCACAGAGTAGGAAAGCCAAGTACTCACTCCAGTAAAAAAAAATTTTTTAAATGAATCTTTTTTCCCCCATTTGTGTGCCTTCATACTCAGGGAAATTTTCTTAAAACCAAGTCTCATTAACTCTTGAAGCACATCTAAATCCTCTATACACTATGTATATCCTCTATACACTGTACAAAGCTATACACTTATAAACCATCATTCAGTGATCCACAACTGATTTCAGTATTATTTATCTATAGAGCTTACATGAAAAGTATTTAGCCATGCTTGCCACTTGACATGCTTAAGGCTATGATAGATACAAATAAGCTTAGAGAAAACACATGGTAGTTAAAGTTTGCTTGCATGTTGTTAAGCAACTGGAAGTTTATCAAGTTTCTTCAGCCAATTAATTGCCTGTCCTGCCTTAGCAGAAAGCAAGATCAATGGGTCAAATCCTCAAATAGCTTTAAGCTCTCCACAAAAAGCTTTGCATGTTACTATCAACAGACAAGATTCAGTCAGATAATTCCCAGGGAGCAAGCCTAGTTTAAGAATTCTATCCACATCTGTGCTTTGTTCCTTCATTTGAGAAGGAAAGTGTTTTACAGAGGAAAGGAAGCCAGGCATTGCTGAAGGGAGAAATCTATCAACATATCTAAAAAACAGCTACACCTTCAAAATATCACACTGAGAAAATACAACAGAAGACGTCTTTCTCATAATGGTGTCATCTTTATATGGGACTGCATGATTTTATTCTCAAAAAATGACTAATGACTTTATCATAAATAAAAGAACAGTCATTTACACATGGAAATAAATTGCTACTCTAGTATAGACAGAGCAATGAAGCACAATCCACAAACTTTAGGAACAAAATACGGCATGTTATATATCTAAACAATGTTTCAAATTATAGTATAAATGCAACATGAATGCATTCAAATTTTACAGCAGTGAACTTTGGAGGTTTTAGAAAAATAACCCCAATACCAGTAGAAAAATGACCACCTTGAAACAACAATACATGCAGATGACAGTCCCAACATCTTCTGAAATTCTCAAAAATGTCTCACTGAAAGACATGATTATTTAAGATCAGTGGATCTCAGACTGTTTGATCTCCAGAACCATTTACACTTCTAGACGGAGTATTGGAGAGCCCAGCTGACACACATGCAGAGTCTCAGGGAGCGCCAGATTACTGGCACATGCTCAGAATGGCACATCACTGAGCAGATGATGGTCACTTATCATAGGCTTGTAGAGCCCCTGAAGGTGTCTCAGGGAGATGTTGCAAGCCCCAAGGCTCCAAGGAGAACACTTTGAGAAACACTGATTTAGATTATCTTGTTCCATGCAAAGTCATATGGCGTGGGGCTGTGGAGCACAGCATGGAAAAAAAACCAATAGTTAAATGACGTGTACCACACCAAGCAAAACTCCTGCGGTATACCATCATATACCATCATATATACCACCATATACCATCATATACCATCATTCACCGAGGCACCCCTGGGGAATGAGAGGTGGTGGATCAGCCGATATTCTCCAGGTGCTTTGTTGGGCACTATACCCAAAGGAGTTATGTGAAGGTGAAGCCAGGGAGGTAAATGAAAGGGGCCCAGGACCCTGCCCACATCAACCTCCTTACCTATCTTCCTCCTCACCACATCTTCCAAACCAGCCACTGATTTCAAATTATTGGCCCAAGCTGCAACCCTAGGTAAACAAACAAGGAATACAGAACCAAAAAGAAAACCCATCACCAATAAACTTGGCGGCTACCCAATCAGGGTATGTGGCCAGCCAAAGGAGAAGGCAACCCACCTTAATTGGACTAGGACCCTTTACTCGCAGCAGTGCCACTAGAGCCCCCTCCATTATTGAAGCCCCCACTTGCTTTAGAGTTTCTGGCTTTTGTGCAGTTGCAGCTGGGGTGGTGTGCGCCACAGACACCGCAACTGGGTGCAAAACTGCAGGGCCTCCTGCAGCAGCGACCTGAGTTGTTAAACTCCCAGCAGATACAGGGGTGTTGAACCCCCCGGCCCCTTTGCAGGGCCTGGGAAGCTGAGCCTTAGCCAGAATTACGGGTTATAATGTGCCCACTGTCTGCCCTATCACCCCCAAAAGACCTTGCTGGCATCATGATTTGGAGCCATAACCCCGGCATCTCAATCTCCCAGCTCAGCTTGGGATCATGCGCTGCCCGAATGCGGAAATGCTGGTCATAGGATTCCCAAGCACTGTTCCCGAATCCCAAGTAGGCTCAACAAAATTTTATCTCCACATTTGAGCCAAGAATTTCATCTACAAGTATAATAAATAATTCTACCACAGATTTTAAAAAATGCTACAGAATATTTATAATTCAAGAATAGCGCAACAATTTTTTGTTTATTTCATACAAGTAATCACAATACTGTTATTAAGATGTAGAGTCTGATTTTAAATATGACTAACCATTACAACAAATTAACAAAAGATATTGCTCTATTGAGAAAATTTCTCTATTGCATGTATAACTTTATTCCTTTTTTGCATACTCCCACATTTTATCAAGTCAGCTTTCAAAAGTAATATTTGACATAGACAATTCTCATCTTTATAATTAGTATACCATCATCAATATGGTTAATGAAAGACAGAAGCTTATAACTTGTATAAAATATGCTAATATATTTTCTGTTATAGCATCATGGTTTTCTAAGGTGAGCAATGACTCAATCAACCAAAGTGAAAATAAAGCAAACCCCCTCTTATTGTGAAACATATATTTCATCATCTTTGTGCCATTTTGCTTCAAAATGGAAATGTTTAATTTAATTTCATGCCCTTCTCAGTAGAAGGGTCTTGATTACATTGTGACAAGTTTGCTTAATACGCTGGCTCCTGTACAGACAGGACTTCTATTTAAAGAAACTTTTAATTGTCAAGGCCTAACTCAATTGGAAGTATCAGATGCTAGCAATCATATGTTAATATTTTGGCTTTCAAATCATACCTAACGGTTCAAAGGTTTAAAGGATCAAAGCAGAAGGAATTCAAGATGCTTCAGATATCACAAACAAGATACAAGGCAGTTATTAAATGATTCATAATAATATAATAATATACAGTATTTATATACCGCCTTTCTTGGTCTTTATTCAAGACTTTATTCAAGGCGGTTTACACAGGCAGGCTTATTAAATCCACACAGGGATTTTTACAAATTGAAAGAAGGTTCTCTCTTTCAAGAACCACCACATTCAAGATGTTACACTCCGATCTGGTTTAACATTCTGGCCTCCATCCTCCCACGCTCAGAGCAGATGGAAATAGCTCGGCTTCAGCTTGTCAGCTGCTTCAAGGTCGCACGGTGCCGGTGGCCTCGAACTGGCGACCTTGTGGATGTTAATCTTCAGGCAAATGGAGGCTCTACCCTCTAGACCAGACCTCCTGCCCGTCTAACCCTTCTGCTTTTCTTCCAGCTTTCTAAGTTGCATATTTGGATATCTTCTGAATGAAACTGTGTTCCCTGATTATTCTGACAAATCTATTCAAGAAGAAATAATTACTTCTTTTAAAATTCTTTTTAAACTTGCTTTAAATATTTTAACATTCAGACAAACCTGACCTGATAGCAGGTGTCAACTGTAGCAATACGAAAAGGAGCCCATAGGGCAGTGGTTCCCAAACTTTTTTGAATGGTGGCTCACTTGACTTACTGGGCCACTGGCCGCAGCTCACCATTAGGGCTACAATCCTATACACAAGAGCGGAGGGTTTTTCGTGAGGACTCCGCAGCTCCCCTGGATGGTTTCCATGGCTTACAGTTTGGGAACCACTGCCATAAGGAGAGATGGTTTATGCCTTATTCCATGGAGAATATTCTACATCTTAACTATAATCTGCAGGGCTAGAAGCCTGAATGAAAGTTCTCTGTAGAATTTTATTTTTAATATTAAGTTTGTTTTAAACCTTCTGAGGCTTGGTGATTGAAAGAAAGTAAACAACATATACAAGATACAAGGCAGTTATTAAATGATTCATCTACCCCTTCTGCTTTTCTTCTAGCCTTCCACAGTTGCATATTCGAATACCTTCTGTATGAAATTATGTTTCATTACTGTGACAAATGTATTCAACAAGAAATAATTACTCCTTCTAAAATCTGATTTAGATTTCTTTTAAAACTTACTTGACATATTTTTACACACACACACACACACACACACACACACACACCTGGACTGATAGCAGATGTCAACCATTTTACAATAGTAAAATTAACACATTAGAAATCTATGTAAAGATTGAGGCTGTAATTCTGTTCACACTTACCTGAGAGTAAACCTCACTGACTATAATATGACTTACATCTGAGTAGACATGCACAGGATTGGGCTCTAAGTGACAGAGATTCAGACACAGACCTCTGATATGTAGTGCTGTTCAAATATTAAGTATTATTATGTCAACCATTAATATTAGCTTTAACTAAAAGTCACAATACAGTGAGATAGTTTGAGTCTACAGCTCTTTTTTAGAAGATGGGGCAGAGAAAAAGAGGTTGCTTCTTTGCCTAAATTTTATTTGCTATGACATGTTATCTTTTCAGTCCCCTGGATGAAACCATTTCAGTTACACCTCGGTTTACATATCTGCTCCATCCTTTCTATGGCGATAAATTAAATGAAAGTGTTCCAAGTCTTAAACTGGTCTTTCCAAACAACAAAAATATGATGGGGAAATTCTTTGCTCATGTTACACAAGGAGATGTTAGAGGAAGTAACAAGAGTAGGTATATCAACTAAATGTTCCAGGCTGTCAATAAGGAACACCTATTTGCAAATGTATACAAGTTCCAACTTTAGATATTCAACCATCTAACTGTTCAGCCAATAGGATTGAGGCCTTGTGCTGCTGGATCTAGTGTTCCGGCAGCTCAAAGCACTTTATGGCAGCGTGAAAGCTTGGCTGATGCCACATGCTGCTGGGCTGCTGCCGCAAATGGCGAGAGGTGCGGTACACATGGCAGCAGCTCCAAGAGGCTCCACTAGCACGAGTAAGTTGGCTGCAGGGGCAGCCCATGGGCGGGGGGGGGGGAATAACAGGCCATTTGGGGGGATGAGCCAGAGTGCTTTTCAGAAATGGATCCAGCAGGATTTGCACATGCTGGATCATTTCCCGTTTTTCTGCCTGCCCTGTCCTCTGGCTCTCGTCAGACTTCCACCAGGTATATAGCTGGTGGAGGTCTGAGGAGACCTGCAGGTGATAGGGCAGTTTATTGGGGGGGGGGGGCGGGGAGTAAAAATACTTTTATTTACCTCATGCAGGCTGTCTGATCACCTCCCCCCAAACACAGCAGGCAGTGCAGCCTCAGTTGGTATGGCTGCATGCTATAATGTGGCAGAGGATAGGGTTGGGCAGGAAATCTGTAGCCAATATGCACTGAACAAGCTAAACAAGCGCATCGGTAAAGCAGCTACCACGTTTTCCAGACTCACAAAGAGAGTCTGGTCCAACAAGAAGCTGACGGAACATACCAAGATCCAGGTCTACAGAGCTTGCGTCCTGAGTACACTTCTGTACTGCAGCGAGTCATGGACTCTTCGCTCACAACAGGAGAGGAAACTGAGCGCTTTCCACATGCGCTGCCTCCGACGCATCCTCGGCATCACCTGGCAGGACAAAGTTCCAAACAACACAGTCCTGGAACGTGCTGGAATCCCTAGTATGTATTCACTGCTGAAACAGAGACGCCTGCGTTGGCTTGGTCATGTCGTGAGAATGGATGATGGCCGGATCCCAAAGGATCTCCTCTATGGAGAACTCGTGCAAGGAAAGCGCCCTACAGGTAGACCACAGCTGCGATACAAGGACATCTGCAAGAGGGATCTGAAGGCCTTAGGGATGGACCTCAACAAGTGGGAAACCCTGGCCTCTGAGCGGCCCGCTTGGAGGCAGGCTGTGCAGCATGGCCTTTCCCAGTTTGAAGAGACACTTTGCCAACAGTCTGAGGCTAAGAGGCAAAGAAGGAAGGCCCATAGCCAGGGAGACAGACCAGGGACAGACTGCACTTGTTCCCGGTGTGGAAGGGATTGTCACTCCCGGATTGGCCTTTTCAGCCACACTAGACGCTGTGCCAGAACCACCTTTCAGAGCGTGATACCATAGTCTTTCGAGACTGAAGGTTGCCAATACTACTATGCACTGAAATATGTCTGTGTATGTTGCATTCCTGCATGGATGTGTCAGCCTGGCACACTAGGAGAAAGGGTACAATCACACCCCTCTTTGACATGATGGCTGTCACCTATTGCCTGAACTGGTTTAATGCATATGTAAAAAGTGCAAGTATGACAAATCCTGGGGTGGTTGGACTCAGGGCACACTTTAGTACTGACCATATCTCCAATGCTAACAAAAAACAGAACAATGGTAATCTACCTATTAATTATTAAAAACCTAAGATTTTTTTAAAAAGCTTCTTTTAAAGCATTTTAGTATAACATATCCCCCTTCTTTTTGCAAGGTTACCTGAGGCAGCAGATTATTATGTAATGCCATTTGAGCTGAACCCTTTCAGCCTGATCCCTGTGAAAGGTGTGAATTTCATGTGCCTGACTGTGCATAGGGCTGTGCTTTTATTCATTACTGTAACTTGGGGAAGTAACCAACCCCTTGCTTACATTTCACTGAAGAACTTATCTCATTTGCAAAGTTTAACCCCTCTTCCTCCCTCACCAGGAAAGCTGGTTCAGCAGCTAAAAACCAAAGAGACACAGTGGACCCGCCGTATCAGCAGGACTCAACAAACCACGGGTTGAAATGTACTTTAAAAAAAATAATGATTACACATACTCCTTGCAAAATATTCCACATATCCTGCTGTAAAAGAATCAGACCTGGAATCAGATCTCTCTGAAGCACATCTTGTCCGCCTTCTTCCCACCATTTCCAACACCTTAATGCCATTTACGTAATTTTACGCAATTTGCATAACATGTCGCATTTTTCCCAATTCTACGGCATTTTACAAGTGAACTTGGGCAAGGACATCTTTTCATATCCGCGTGGAGTCCCAGAACTAAACCCCCGTGGATATGGCAGGGCCGCCGCATATTGTCCTTTCATATTTTTCCATCTCACCAGCATTAGGCTCATGGAAATGTGCATGTGTGCATACATCTCACCAGCTCCAGGCCCATGGAAATGCACATGTGCACGCACACATTTGTGTAGTAATTCAATATGTATTGTACGTTCAACATCCTGTTGAATGATGTACAATGAAATTATACATGGCTTAGAATTCGAAAAAGGAGAAGTACATGGATAGTCCAATCCTACCCAACACCCTATACAGCAATGAAGCAGTGACAATATGGCATTCATTGAATCCCAGGAAGGAATTTCAGTCTTGGGAGGCCTCCTCATGCTAAGGGAACATTTGCTCCTTCTCCCTGGGGAATGTCCCTGCTGGCCTGGTGGGTCAACCAAGACCTGTGATATTGCTGGTGCAAATCGGTGTTGACTCGTGAAGGAGAATCACGGCCAAGAAAGGGGTTAGGAGCCTGCAGGCACTGCTACCACCAAACCCGCTCCTGTCCTAGCTTGACCCACCCTCCTCCCCACCCTGTTCCATCACCTCCCCACCTCCCTCAGTTCCCATACAAGGCCATACCTGCAGCAGCAAGTGCCCTACCTCTGTTGTTGCACAAACCTTGCTGCTACCAGTATTACAGCATTGTTGACAGCTAGAAAATGTTACACCACTGCAAGGCACATCAGATAAAATTGGGCTGTAAGTTAAGCCTCTCCAGCTTGGCTTGGCTATTTTCAACATCAGGGTTGGGAACTCGACTCAGACCGGAGTTGCAAAAACGTGTGTTTTTTGCAGACTCATGAGTTGCATGTGTGGAAGACTCAAAAAAACACTAGAGTCAGGTGTTCCCTGACTCGGCACTTATCCCCATGCATGCTGACTCGAGTCTGCCTGTGGCTGGGTGTGTTTGTTAACTGTTTTCGAAGTATGAAAAACCTTGTGGGGACATCATTTAGACCGAGCGAGCAGCAGGGAAGTTCCAATCGGGAGTCAGAGAAGGGTTAATGTTTTGCTTTTGCATGGAGCAGGAGGAGGTGGGGAGGTGGGAGTGAGCTCTTTTTCCCATCTGTGATAAGGAAGGAAGAAAGGAACCAGTGATCATTGGACACAGGATGGGAGGTTTGATATTTTCTTTGGCTGAGGGAGGGCAGGAGGAGGAGTTCAGGGGGGCTCTTGCCTTACTATTGGCTGAAGAAGCCCAGGGAGAGGAAGGAGGCAGGAAAGGGGGGAGGCAGTTCATAGCGATCATGCTTTCCACTGCATGGCATGGCTCCATTGTTACTTGGGGAAGGAACCCTTATTGAATGACCAGCTGCAGCGTGACTACTTCTTAGTAGAACTGCCAAGGATCAGGTCATCCTGGTAAACCTTGCAGCTGCTGTGCATGACCACCCCTTGCCACCTCCTTCCCTGCTCTCATGCAGTCTCTCCTGCCTCGCTTACAGATAGGATGGGAGTGTTAAAGAACTCTGACAAACACCCCTTGACAGCAGCCCCATTTTTTCCACAGCTGGATTTTTAAAGGGGCGACTCAACTTGAGTACTTTAAGAGCAGCAGTTTTCAAATTCTTGGGAAGAGTTTGAGCTGCTGTAAGTCCTTGTGGAGGCGGGGGAGGCAGCAATGCTATCCCCAGGATTGCGCTGCTCAGGGGGCTTCAGGGGCTTGGCTGCACTTACTAGAGCCTCCTGCAGTCTCCCAGGAGACTTCTGCAGGGCTCCCCGAAGCTTCAGAAGTGAAAGTGGAGCAATCGCACTCTACTTCTGGTTTAGCGCAGGCAGGCCACAATTGCTCCACTTTTGCTTTTGAAGCTTCAGGGAGCCCTGCAGAAGGTCACGCAGGGCTCCCCGCACCCCCAAGGGCTGCAGGAGGCTCTGGTAAGTACAGTCAAGCCCCTGCAGCCCCCAACCAGCGTGATCCTGGGGATCACGTCGCTGCCCCCACCCCTTAAGGGGAAGGAGACCAGGGCCCACAGGCTGGGGCGTCTCGACACCCCAGTTTGAAAAGCCCTGCTTGGCAAGTGCCCCCATTAAGACTTGTTTTAGAGTCGAGTCACTGGAGGGAGTGACTCTAGACCCAACTTGAGTCAAGCCGCGCAGGACTTTCTCCATCCTTGCTCAACACAGTGTGCTTGTTTTTTATACTAAATTTTGAATTCATTAAGTATTTGGTGCCATTGTCTGAGTTAGTAAAATTATGTTAAAATTACTGACTGAAATTGTTCATTACAAGCAGTAACCTAGCAACTTTATACATCTCTTAATATGTTCTACTGAGAGCTTTAAATAGAGTTTTACAACAATCTTGTGATAGATCTTTCAAATTCTTGTAAATGTGATTAAAGTTTAGGCTTATTCATAAGATATGTTTGAGGTAGAGATGGCCACTATTACCTTGAATGAAATAATGGGTTTTTTTTCTGTGCTATTAAGAGTATTCTGTTTCTCACAATGACCTATCAGAGGTTCTTAGAAGCCTAAAAGCAGAGCATGAGGTTAACAGTCTGCCACTGTTATTCCTTCATTTGAAGGTATACTAACTCTGCTCTTGGAGGTTCTAGACCAGGAGTGTCAAACATAAGGCCCGGGGGCCGCGGCCCACAGCAGCTTTTTATCTGGCCCTCGGGCTCTCAGCTGCTGAGCAATGCTGAGGTGACACTGCTGAAAGGGTGGCCCGCATGATAATTGGGCTCTCCCATATCTTGAAATATGATCAAGATTTGCGTATTTTCTCTCCTGTCATTAGCAGCTAACGAGTTCCTACACAAGAACAGAGTGTTTATTTCTGGTTTTGACCCATTTAATGACATCACTTCCTGTTGAATGACATCACCTCCAGCCCTCAGCAGGCATCATGAATGCTATTCGGCCCTCTCTCTGACATGAGTTTGACACTCCTAGACTGTGACTTATCTTCAGTGAATGTGATTTCATTTGAAAGGTACATAAGCTAGGGGCCATCACCACATCTTGTGGCAGAAAATTTCTTAAATGAATTCCGCATTTGTACAAAGTAGTATTCCCCCCCCAACTGTCCTGAATTTCCTGCTGATCAATTTCACCGAATTACTGCAAATTACACGAGAAAAACCTCCATTTGCCCACATCACAGAAAGGTCTCTGTGAACTACCTTACTTTTCATCATCATCTGGTGAACTTACAAATGGCGCCACATGGAGTTCCCGAGATGGGCATTCCATGATGTTGGCACTGTCTGCTTCTCACACTCACCCAATACACTTTGGGATGTCACAAACCCAGAGCAAGACCTCTGATGGTGCCTTCCAGTATACTCCAGGCAATATGGAAGGAGATAAGAAACATCTTAGGTCCTAAGGTCCTAAGCTACTTGGGGCTTTAAAAAGGTTTCAATCAATACTCTGAATTGATCCAGGAACAAATAAAATAAGACCAAAATAATGTGTTCTATCTGCCCAGATATGGCAGTGGCATTTTTCATCAGTGTATGTTACTGGACATTTCTCAAGGGAAGTCCTATTGCACATTGCAGTAGTTCAAACTGGAAGAAGCCAATGCATGAATGACTAGACATTGTTTCATATTTTTAGCAAACCAAGATTCAAATTACAAATCCACAGAGACCACATTAAACCTTATTTGGAAATGAAGTCGATCTGCTTTCCTGACTATCCACATAAAAATGAAATGACTCAAACCACATTGAAACAATTACTGTATATGCATTTATGTTTCATTAAATACAAACATACAACAAATTTCAAAATCTAGATCAGTTGTATATGGGAAAAACTATATACCACAAAGTTCAATGTGTACACACATACCATGTTTGCTTTGGAAGCAGACATACTGGTAAATTATACTATAAATAGGTATACAAATGAATAATAAATGTTAGCCCTGTAAATGCCACATATCTGTTGGGTATCACATGAGCATAAAAAAAACCAATGAAGAGCATCTAAGCTAAGGCTTGCTAGCAAATATGAAAAGAGGATGGAGCCTTCCACCGCAGTTATGTTACTGTAGCCTCCAAAAAAGATTATGTTATTCTGGCATTGCAGCATGCAGATAAATAGCTTCAAATGTTTCAGGATCATAGCATCAATTGCTTATCTGGGTAAAATAGGGTGATTTTGCAACATGCAAAATTGATAAAAAGAACTGTCTTAAGCAATATCTAATATCTCATCAGGTAGCTATGTAAAATGCCAACATGAATGTGAAGATTAGCAGGCTAAATTATCCCCATGGCAATATGCTTTCATTTTATAAATCTCTCTGCGTGATTTACAGAAATGTCTCATTAAATGTGAAACTCTACTTACACTTCAAAAGAATGCATGCCAGAAAAACAGCATATCAGGAAAGCACACTTGAATGGATTTCTCCAACACTTATGTATCATCACTAAGGTTACAGAGCATGCTATCAAAGCCTGTTCAAGTTGTCTGAGGCAAAGAACTAAGCATCAGGGAATCACAATCACAAGTAGCTAATTAAGGTCCTACGTACCTCTTTGAAGTCCACCTTTGACACTCTGCTTATTCACAAGTACAGCCACTACTCCACCAGGTTATGAACCTGCCCAATTGCTAAAACACACAATCACGTCCTTCGGTCATAAAAAGATAGGCAGGTTGCAACCAGGAGTGGATGAAATATAAGCACCACACCAAGGCCTTCTTTTGTGTGTGTTTTTTTTAAAGGTACAATTAACCTTTACTGGTTTCTTATAGGGCTCAAGCGTTGTCAATTCACAACAAATCAGGATACACGTTTAAAAACAAACTTAGATTTTGCAAGGTCAGATGGTTGTATCATATCCTCCTGCATCTGTCCCTGGAACTGAAACACACTCCACAAAGCCACAAGTGTCCAAACATTTCTTAATCTACCAAGTTTTTAAACACAAATATATTATAATGGTTATGTAGTATGTGCGCGCACATTTATATAACTATACATCTAGACCAGCGGTTCTCAAAATTGTGAATCCGGGACCCACCAGGGGGTTATGACCTAATTTTTGTAGTTCGTGAAACTGACATGGCAGATTAGGCTAAGTGCATCAGGGGCTAAACAAGCTGCTACTTGGAGGGGAGCACTGCTGCTCAATCTTATAGCCAAACAATTTGGCATTTATAAATTAGGCAGAAGCCCTTACGACCTCTAAAAAGTTTGAAAACCACTGATCTAGACCAGCATTTGCCAAACCAAGACCCATGGTCTGGATCTGGCGCAACTCCAATTCCCTCCCCACTGTGAGCAGTGCTTACCATTCCACCACACTGCTCACTAGAAGATCTTCTGACCACCACTGCACGACCCTTTCTGCCATCACATCTGCCCAGAAATTTTGACCCAAAGCCTGCTGGGACAGTGGGCTACAGACGCAACTGCCCAGAGCGCTGTGCAATGGCAGTCAGAGAGCCACGCGGTGGAACAATAACCACTAGTCCAACAATTTTTGCGCTACCCAGCAGTCAAAAGTTTGGGCGACCACTGATCTAGACAAATCAGAAGTGCTTTTAAATATATATTAATTTTAAAAACTCCAAATTTAAAGGATTATAAAAATTACATCTTTTCCCCAAAGCAAACAGAAACAAATTGTAGGGGGGAAATATAACTGAAAGGGGACTGGAAAAGAACAACCAAGGAAACAACTAAAGGGCTACTGGCTTAACAGGGGGTGCCATATCTGCAAAAACACACAGACTTTCAGATATTTAATCACCACTGCAACAAGATAGTTCTGATTAAACAGACTAGAATTTCCACATTATTTGTCTCAGCGACCCTGAAGAATAGCCATTCTCCCCACTTCATTTTATACATTATTGCTTCTCCTCATTTTAGCTTTAACTTTACAAAATGTACAACTACGCTCCTGTGAAAGGCAATAGTAAACAAATTGTGACAGTTTTAATGAATCAGGAGTGTAGCTTTTAGTTGCAGTTTTGCTCCTTCACATGCACAGAACAATGTACAGTAAGGCACAACTCTGCTTCCTAAAGAGATAAAGAGCCACTGCTTCCCCCCTCATGCAATCTCCTGCCAGGGAAAGGAAGAAAGGGGTTTTGGGTTGCCATTTTGAACCCCATACATTGTTGCACATTCAGAAAAAACTATGGTACGTCAGGACACAGGACTGAACATTACAATAAGGCCCTCCGCACACAAAGGGATTAGATTATCATCCCAAGATTATACTTGTAAACCGTGTGGAATGAAGGAGATAAATCAGGGTATAAATTTGTAAATAAAACAAACAAGATAGTGGTTTTTATCTCAAATTCCACTCTGACTAGGAGTGACCACACAAAAACTTCAAAAGGGCTAATCATAGTGCTTTGTGAATTGCAGCTGTCATTAGACTACTCATGAAAAATATGGGAATGAACAATATAGTAGGAAAGAGGTGTTATTAACTAGTTACTTAAAAACTCAAACTTAACTTGGGCCCAAATCCTAATCAATTTTCCAGCACTGACACAATGCTCAATGGCGCGCGTGTTACATCCTGCTGTTGGGTGGCAGTCAAGGAGGCCTCCTCAAGGTAAGGCAATGTTTGTTCCCTTACCTCATAGCTGCACTGCCCTTAGTGCTGGAAAGTTGGTTGGCCTGAAACTAGATTTGAGACAGAATCGCAACAGTCCTTGGAGACATTTTGTTCTCCACCATGTCAGGGATTTTTACTATTCTTTCTTTTTATTTCAGTAAGATCTGTTAATTCACTGTTTAAAGTAAATTTTATATAAGATGTAACATCAACACTTACTACAATAGTGAATGCTACAGAATTATGGAGAGGGAAATGAGGTTCAACCACCAAAAGTAACTAAAGTTACATTTTTGTGCCACTGGAAAGATACACAACTTGTTGGCTCTGTTTCAAGCTACACTTTCTCTTTACAACATTTTCTAAACCTTGGCAGGGACAAGCAACAAGAGTGACACCAGAGAAAAAGACTCAGCATCTCTCAAAGAAAGTTAGAGAATTGGATGACTGCTTTGACACATCACTTTCAAAGTAGGGAAGAAGAGTCATTATGAAAGCTTGAAGGGAAAGTTGCAAATTCCTGAAGAATAGGTCACAGAGCACAGACATTTACTTCAGTAAACCCAGGCTAGAGAACCAAGGCAAAGGCAACCAACTTTGATAGTAAACTCATTCTGTACTGCAGGTATTCTGAAAAACCTGCCACCATGGATAAAGCAGCCCAAACCTTCTCTATACCAATCAACACGTACAGTATTATAGCAAAAAATAAAAATAAAAAATGAGAGTTAATGAAAGAAGAGAAAAATGATACTCTACAAGGGTCTCTAAACTTTTAGGCCAGAGGGCCACATCAAGTATCTGACATGGTGTCGAGGGCCAGAAAAAAAACACAACAATTTTAAATATAAAGTTTAAATAAATACGTTAGAAAGCCTCAGAAAGCCTAAGGCCTTCAGACAGCCCAGAAACATCAGTTCTGGTTTTACAGGAAAGTTAAGCAGTGATGTTTTTAGGCACATGGCCTCCCTGGCCCTTAGAACACCCTCCAAAGGCAACTGGAGCACAGCGCTGGTCACATTTGGTTGAGTGGGCCAGATGCTTGCAGGGGACCAAAGGCTTGCTGCAGGTTGGATAGAGGTTTGTTGCAAGCCTCACCTGGCCCCCAGGCCTGGGTTTGGAGACCCCTACACTAAGTTAAACTAAGGACAAAACATAACAATTTTATCCTACTCTGGCTGAGATACATTCTCTGAAAGCACCTCTGGAAACTACTTTGGCAGGGGAAGCAATGAATTCTTTCTTAGAGACACTGTTGAGGCAGTGTGTATCTAAATGCATGACCAGGTGTGGGGGAGCAAGAGCATGTTGGCAAACTGCACTGCTGCAGCCCTAATCCCCATCTTCCCTGTGGACATCATCGTTTGCCCCCCAGCAAATGCTACGCACAAGGTAAGATCCTTCTTAAAGGTCCCACTCAATTGCCAGCATTCACAAACACAGTGGTTCATTTTGAGTACTTTTTAGTTATGTACTGCTACACTGTTCAGTGGTTTTACATTGGCAAAAACTCTCCCCCCCAACCCACTCAGCAAATATTTCAACATTTCCCTAAATGCCATTTCTGGGTCAAAATGCACACAAGACTCTAAACTTATCATTCACAAAATTTTATTTGTATTACTCACTATTTAGCTTTGCTCAACAGCAAACTTTTAGCTCACACTTCATTCTTTTTAGAATGGAAGTGTTTGCTCATGTAATCTGTCCACACCTTTAAAGTATTTGCAGAATGCTGCAGAACAGGCCTTCACTACCTACAATCACAGGCAAACAGAAATCCACCGACAGACATCAGAGACTAGGATGTAGTAGATAATGTGTTGGACTTGAACCAGCAAGATCCAGATTCCCTACTCAACCATCCAGCTTACTGAGTGATTCTAGGTCTCTCAGCATATATCTACAACAATCCTGTGAGGCAGGTTAACAAGGAGGAACACCACATATGGTGCACTATATTCCTTGGAAAAAAAGGTAAGATGTAAATGAAATAAATGCATTGAATTCTAAGTATTTTCTGATAAATTAGGGGTGTCTAATTTATAGGGCCTGTGGGTTGGATGTGGCCTCTGGAAGCTTTTTACCCAGCCCTCAGTCTCTCCCAGTACCACCACCATCAGCTCTCAGCTGCTGAGCTGTGCTGAGGTGTCACTGCTGAAAGGGCAGTCTGCATGATAATTGGGCTCTCCCATATCTTGAAAATATAATCAAGATTTGTGTATTTTATGCCATTTGCAGTTGAGTTCCTAAGTGAGAACAAACTGCTGTTTTCTGCTTACGACCCACTTAATGACATCACTTCCTGCTTAAAGACATCATGAATGCGATTCGGCCCACTGTGTGAAATGAGTTTGACACCCCAGTGATAAATGATGCATGTTATATCCTTAATCCCAAGCAACCTTTTCCTTCCAGTTACACCAAGGTAATACTGCAAAACAGGAGGAGTTGCCACCTGCTTCAGCTATTATCTGGAATGCAAAGTGACAAACCCAAACTTAGAAGTCAGGGCTGAAGAGCAACTCTTCTCATTTACTTCTATTTTGTGAGGCTGTTTTCACAGCAGATTCTGCTCGACCTTGTGCAGAGGTGACAGCAGCAGCAGGTGCCAAATCTCAAATTTCGTATCTGTGGTACAAACAACTGCTTTTGTCTCCCTTTCCCTCAAATGCTTACACATTAGCTTCAGTGATGGAATAGAGAACCACTGCTTTGCTGGTGCCCCTCAGTTAAGGCATTCGGAATACATTTTGGGACAGAGGCCATGGCTTTCTAAATAGCTATTACACACAGAACTTTTTTACAGCATATCTCCTCTCTGGGCAACACGTTGCAGTCTGGGTCATGTTAAGTCAGGCTTGCACAACTTGTGACCAGGAAGTTGAGTCATTAAAGATGTGGGTTTGGTTCTAGTTCAGGTTCATCAGCATTTTTAAATTCTTGGTTCAGTTTTTCGACATCAGCTTTAAAAAAAAAATGGCTTGGAAACTGTTTCAAACACCCTGAACTGGTTTACATACACCCTAAGATGAATACGTTCATTTCACAGCAGTATACCATTATGATGACTCCAAGATCACTGCAGATGGAGATTGCAGCCAAGAAATTAATATGCTTGCTTCTTGGGAGGAAAGCTACAGTGAGCCTAGACAACTTACCTATAGATAATCGTCTATAGTACCAAAAATTTTTGCCAAGTAATCAAGCTCCAATTATCACTTCGCCTTATCTCCGGGTCAATCAGAGGGCAGAGCTTTTCAACTCTGAAAAGTTTAGTTTCTTGCTCAAGCGGGTCATTAGAAGCAATGTAGAGATTAGTTTCTATAGTAACTTCCAGTAAATTCCAGTAAATAGTAAATTCTATAGTGTTCTGTGTTGGCAACCTTCAGTCTCGAAAGACTATGGTATCGCGCTCTGAAAGGTGGTTCTGGAACAGTGTCTAGTGTGGCTGAAAAGGCCAATTCGGGAGTGACAATCCCTTGCACACCGGGAGCAAGTGCAGTCTGTCCCTGGTCTGTCTCCCTGGCTATGGGCCTTCCTTCTTTGCCTCTTAGCCTCAGACTGTTGGCCAAGTGTCTCTTCAAACTGGGAAAGGCCATGCTGCACAGCCTGCCTCCAAGCAGGCCGCTCAGAGGCCAGGGTTTCCCACTTGTTGAGGTCCACTCCTAAGGCCTTCAGGGGATGTAGGATGGTATCTATAGTAAATTCCAGTCAAAGTTAACCTTTTATTCTCCTCTGTTCCATTTTGCAAATGCTGTTGCAGCCTGGTTCTGTTTTGCATTTAGCAGAGATCTGTTTTTTTCAACACCAGGATGGGATCCTCCTTTCTGTTTGAAGCAAAGTCCCAGGCCACAATTCAATGCACCCTTACTTAAGAATACCACCCATGGAAAGCAGTGGGTCTACTTCTGAATAAAAAGGGTTGCAAATATATGCAGCTGCATCTCTCTGCTGTGAATTGAATTGCACACTCTCGGTTATGTGTTATGGGTTGTATGTTGTATGTAAAGCTTCTGGCTTAACACACCAGACACCTTAAAGATGGATTTGATTCATGGTTCTCCTGAAGTGGTTCCCAACTTTTTTCACTTGCATATCCCTTGGCAGCCTATTTCCATAATTTGTACCCTTCATATTAGCAAAATGTTTGTAATTAATAATACAAGCCCCTCATCTCCTCTCTATGAAAGCCCAGACTTCATATATTTATCACAGTGTTCTCTTTTTGTCTGTTTGAAGAATAGAAGACTCTGCACTGTTTTGCACCAGAAGTGTGCTGAGAAATTCTGGGTGATTGATGGGTGAAATTCTGGGTGAAATTGATGGGTGATTGAGGGGTGAAATTCTGGGTGACTTTCCATATTATGTTTCAGCTTTTGTACTGTGCTGGTTTCCAATCACTGGTTCACAGATGAATTGATGACCAAAAACTAGCTATTGGTGGGGCTTTCACAGTCAACTAGCTACTTCCCTTCCTGCCTTGCAGGCCTAGCAAAACATTCTGGAGCACGGCCTGCCTTTTTCTGCCATTCTGCCATTCTTTTTCAAGTACCCCTAAAGGTCCTGTTGAGTGTCCCTGGGAGTACATGAATCCCAGGTTGGGAACCACTGTTTTACTGGTATGTTGTTTACAGTGCACTTACTCTGATAGTGCTTACAAAAAGGTGGTGAAGACCAGAATTTAAAAAAGAATAAAAATGTATCTTATGATCTTTTACTATGTTTTTAATAAATTAGAGACGGTGCAGTTCTTAGGTATCAATTAGTGGTAGGTTTTTTTTCAGGATCTGGCCTCAGGTAAAATCAGTCAAAACTATAGTCAGACACCCCCCCCCCCCCCCCGCAGCTTATCTAAGGGTCATAGAAAGTTCCGTGATTGCTGGCTCAAAACCTGACTTCTCTGTGGGATCGACTTAAAGACGAGTGTCTGCGGTAAGTAATAAGCAGTTATTCAGTGTGGGAACCAGCTTGGAGGGGTGCTCAACCACAAGCTCCATAAATGCAAGTGTCAGCTTACCACCCCCCTTCTCTGCCTAAAAGCCAGGCAGGAGATGAGAGAGTTCTCCTATATACTGAAACTGAAACAGCAGCACAAAATAAAACTCTTCTTCATCTTAGCTGCCCAATTCCGGCAGGAGAGACGACAGCAGCATAAAGAACACTCCTGAACTGCTGCGGCTGTTTCTCTGATGGCCATCACCACCTAGCAGGCATCCTGTGGTTTACCACGTAATGGAGAAGGGAGAGCTGCCACAGAGGTGCAACTTTACTTCTTGGGGTTTGCGTTGGGGTAGGGCATTCAGGAATTTTTAAAAGGCCAGCATCAGAGAGGATGCATCACTGCAGCTGCCACTCCCCTCCCCATTGCCTTGTAAACCACAGCACCTTTAGTGAGCTGCGGGGGGGGGGGGGGGAGCAGCTACCAGAGCAGATAGGTGGGGCATGTCTCCTTGGCATCAGGGGAGAAAGCCAAGTGCCTGGCTATCCAGAGGGGCCTTGGTAGGGTTGCCAATCCCTCAGAATTGAACAGGAGTCTCCAGAAATCAGCACCGATCTCCAGGTCACTAATGAAAGCAATCCTGGAATTTTTAAATACGGCTCCTTTGATGGGCAGCCAAATCCTATTGGAGGTTTACAGTGACAGATTTCCTAATACCCTGCAATAAGCGCTGGCGTGCACTGCAAAAGTACCTCTCCTGGGCCGCCTAGTTGCCCCCCTCACCATAGGATGCAAAGCATGCTCCATGGCATTATTGCATCACATAAACTGATGCGGGATAGGATTGGGGCCTTAAAGCATCAGGTCCCAAAATATCTTCTGTTAGAGTTGGCAACTATAGGTCATAGGCAAAGTAACCAAGTGATTGTTTTACTAACCAGGCTAAAACTGCTAAATACCCCCCTCCGCACATTTTCAAAATTAGTTTCCTTTCCTCTCAACTTCACATCTTTCTTTTATGATCTCTTTCACTTTCGACTCCTTAGGGGGTTTCTTTTTTCTTTCAAAATTTTATATTAACTTCACAAAAAAAAAAAGAGAAGAACGTACAGTATTTAGGATGACTGGCAGAATGGCAGTTAAGGAGGAAATGGAGGACCAAGGAAATATAGGAAACTTCCAACAGCCTCAGTTCAAGAAACCTCTACACTGAGGCCATGCTGTTGGACAGCAGTCTGTGGCTGAGAGGAAACCTCTAACAGAGTTCAAAAAGAACTATCGCTCTTATGACCTGCCTAGTAATCTCTCCCACTCCTCACCCCTTCTTTTCAGATGAGTCACTGTGAAAACAAGTTTCTCCTAATATGGTTGGCACTCACATGCACCAATATCCTTAACCCGTCTGTCTCCCTTACCACTGCGATTACACGCCTCAGATTTACGCTTGCTAAACAACAGGTGTAGATTAGAGGAGTCCCATGGCAGCGGTGGAGCTTTCCCAGGGTAAGTGAGCAAATGTTCATTTACCCTGAGGAAAACTTTCCAGTTACCCCTTCTCTGCGGCTACAACATGCACTCTGTTGGCACGGCTGCATTGGTGGAGAGAGATCTGAGTAGGATAAGGCTGCCTGAGTACATGAAGGGGCATGATGTCTGGTCAGAGCCGGTAGTGCCCCTTGATTCAACAAAACCCTCACCATACTTGCACGCAAGAGATGGCACAGCCCAAAAGATGCAAGTGATATCTCCTGAACCGCAATATACAGCATTGTATGGTTCAAATGAAAACCAGTTTAAGCGTTTTCACAGCAATATACCCAGAGCCCTATACTGCTCTGGGCCAGGATATCTTAGAGACCGCCTACTCTGGTACAATCCGGCTCGCCCTCTCAGGTCATCAGAGAAGGCCTTTTTACAAGTGCCGCCACCCAAGGAGGTCCGGGGGGCAGCTGCAAGAAATAGGGCCTTCTCGGTAGTGGCACCAACATTATGGAACTCCCTTCCCCTTGACTTGAGAATGGCTCCCTCTCTTGAGAGTTTCCGGCGAGGCCTGAAGACACTGCTGTTTATACAAGCCTTCTGATTTTTTGGCCTTCTTAACATTTTTTACACATCTTGTAGTTTTTTACAGGCCTGATTCCTCTGTGACTTGCTCTTTTGTGCTCTTTTTATTCTGTCTTTTAATCTGACTACTGTTTTTATGGTCTCTGTTAATGTGTTTTTAATATGTTTTTTATCTGCTATTTGTGCTAATTTATGTTTTTAAATCTGTTTTTTACATGTTGTTAGCTGCCGTGGGTCCCTTTCAGGGAGAAGGGCGGGATACAAATAAAGTTTATTATTATTATTATTATTATTATTATTTATATAAAACCTTGCCTGTTCTTGACTGTGATCTGCAACAAACAAATATGCAGCAAGAACATGATGGGAAGTGTTTTTGTCAGGAAACTTGATTTTAATAGTCATTAAAGATCAGCGAATGGCACCTTGAGAAGCTATGCAGCAAGACAAGGTGATCACTAAGAGTGACGCAAAGTCCTCTCGGAGATAACACAGAGCGGCAGTAATATAAAAATTTTCAATGAGGTGTGACATTTGGGGTTATAATGAGCAAAGTAACAGAATTGCCTCATTTGAATCAAATCAAGCCAGGACAGAAACTAATATCCAAAAATACCAAACTTAATAAGAACTGGGCTGTTTTGTTTTTTAAAAAATAAAATTAACCATAAGAAAACCGTCAGGCTTGGGGTCTAGTTCTCACAAACAGCAGATGAATTGGTACTCCTGTGGCTGAGGATCACAACTGCTATTTGTCTTGCAGGGAGAAACATACAGGTTACCTATACGTATTTCCCATGGGGAAAACAGTAGCTGGAAGGGATTTATATTCTGGAAAACCCTGTAGGAGAAAATGGTAATGCCCCTATCCCCATGCTATCATCAGGACCCCTCACAATCACTTTTCAATTTTGAAAAAGCTGCAGGAGATCTGATCACAGACTCCTTGATGCCATGTTTAGCTCCTTTGAGCACCAGTGCCCACTTTTCAGAACGACAATCTGTCCAGGACCCACCTGAAGTGATGCCATTAACCTGGAAGTGATGTCATGCCCAGAAGTGACATTACCAAACAAGAAAATTTAACACCTCCATACAACAAAATCAAATCAAATTAAGTAAGTAAATTGGAAGTTTACAATAAGTATATATTTAAAAATCTATTTAAAATAAAGAACCCTCCTAACCTTCCCAAGCAGTTGCTGATCTGATTTTTTTAAAAACATATATTAAAAATAAAATGCATGTCAAAATGAATGGGGATCCACCTGAAATTGGCTCGCAACCCACAGTTTGGAAACCACTGGTCTAGATGTACTTTCAATTGTACCACTGCTAATGAGGGCTCACATGATCAAATATTCTCCCATAAGGAAAAAAAGGTTTCTATACATAGAAAAAGAGCATTTCAGAGGAAATGTTCTAGTCTAGCCACTGCCCTGTCATGCTAGTGTTCTATGTACCGTATAGGCCCAAGGAACATTGAGAACATGGTGTAAAGTTTAATATGCAGCTCAAGGTCTTCCTTGCCTGATTAAATCACAAACCCATCTAGTTCACAGTTTAAAATGTAAATGAAAGCTCAGGTTGAGTAAATCCCATCAGATCATCAAATATGGACATTATATCGAAGCTCCATCTGTTCCTAGAACTACATGAATATGCAACATGATCAAGACAGCAAGACCTGCAATCACAACGCAGAATATTACCCCCAAATAAGTAGCTACTATCTGTGATCAAATTAGGAAAAAGTGTCAAAGGCTTCTGAAAAGGAGCATGCATACTAAACAACACCAGATTATGAACAGCATGAATGAATGTTCACATTCGACAGCTTTTCAAAGATTGGCAAGCTGGAACAATTTGGTCTTGTTTTACAATGCAGCCTACCATTTTTGTTTTGGGGTATATGGAACATTTCAATCCTCCAAATATTTAATAGTAAATGGAGTCCCTGGACTGAATCCAAAAGGTTATTCTAGGCACTTCCAGGGGGTCGGGCATGCCCACCCTGTAGAATTTTTAGCTTTTTTTCCCCTTTAACAGCACACATGTGTGCGTAAGCTATATCTACTCCATGCTGTATCAGTACTTCTGAAAATCCCCTCAGATTCAAAAATGATGTGTGTATCATGGAGGACTATGGTCCTGAAACACAAGTTCAAAACTGTCTTGGGGTTATGAAACTAGATACATTGATGGTTCATCCTCATTGGCAATCTTTCCAATGTGTCCCACACTCACTCCATGTTTTTTGGTCTAATGCAACTGTTGTCCAGTGAGGCAGTCACTATTGTTTAAATGGCCTGGAAAAGGTATCTGACCAGCAAGTAGCTGGTCAGCCACAGGTTCTTTTGACATGGTATAGGATCCAGTGTGTGATCCTGGTGCTCCATCGGTCGTCTGTTTGGCGGATGACATGTCCTGCCCATCTGTGCTTTGCAGAAGCCTTGTACTTGAGCAGGTCACGGATCTTGGATTCTTGCCAGAGGTCTTGACTTCTGAGACCATGTTGCCATTGCTTTCAGTGGTTCGTCTTGAGGAGGCATCTTTCAAGTGCCCAGTGGGTGGTTCAAATGGCAGTAACTATGGTCTTATCGGCCCATGTTTCTGTGGCATAGCAAAAAGCCAGAAGTACTATGGAGTCAAACAGGTGGGCTCTCAGCTGCGGATCCTGGATCTGACTGGTGACTTCTCAAATTGATCCCATGGCAGCCCATGCGGCTTTCCTTCATCTCCCAATCTCAGTCATTAAATCGTTGGCCATGTTCACTTCACATCCCAAGTAGATGTAGCTGTCAACTGTATCCAGGGTGGCACTGCAGAGTTGAAAGTTGCCGTTGTCGCACCATTGGTTGGTCATCGTCTGAGTTTTCTTCATATTCATCTCCAAGCTGATAGCTTTGCCTACTTTATTCAGCTCATTCAGCATCTCGTTCATCTCCATTGTATTGTTGCTGATAAGCACGATGTCGTCTGCGAACCGCAGGTTTGAGAGCTTCTTTCCATTGATCAGCAGACCCTTATGGTCCCAATCAAGTTGGCTCATGGCATACTGGAGGGCTGAGGTGAAGAGCTTCAGGGAGATGGTGTCACCCTGTCGGACTCCTTTTTCAATGGGGATGCGCAGCTTGCTGTCAAACAATTGGATGGTTGTTGATGTCCCAGTGTTGCATTGTTCTAGGATGTTGATGTACGACGGCTCCACTCTGGCATGCAGGAGAGGGTTGAAGATGGTGTTGACTTCTACTGAGTCAAAGGCATTTTTGTAGTCCACGAACGTCAGTATAAGCATCAGTATAACAGAAATTAGTTTATCATCCCAAAAAAAGAATCCAGAGTTGTACACACAATGCTCCCTTCCCCTTGCATTTCAATCCTCACAACAACCCTGTGGTCATAGCGTGGATTGGGAGATAGTATTTGCTCAAAGTCAGTCAGGAAGTTTCACGGTGGAGCAGAAATTTTAATCCAAGTTTCCTCAGTCCTGGCCTGACATAAATCACTCATAGTGCTTTCACTCCATTTTGGGTGAGTTCCCCATATCCCACTTTCATCAGTCCTGTGGCCCTCTGTATATACTTGGGGGGGGGGGGGAGGAGAATAATAAGCTGCTTTGGGAAGGAGGTGGTGGGGAATTAATCTTTCAGGAATTTCCTTCTGTGGACAGTACTGTAGTTAAAAATGAACCACGATTTTTAAGATGATGTTGATTAGATATTAAAATTGCAGAATATGAAAACACTATAAGTGTGTTGCACTAAGATATTATATTAGTTAAACTGTAATGGGGAGACACCAGTTCTTGGCTGCAATAAACTTTGCTAAAAGCCAGGCTCCATTGAAAGTCACTTTTGTGAACACAGAATTCAACCAAGAATGGGGCAGGAGGAGAGAACTGGCTTTGTGACTGCAAACTTGTGTAGGTATAAAATGCCCTGAGCCAAAAAACCTTTTGAATAAAGTGACCAACCTCAAGCAATAAGCAAGAATAATAAAGATCGAAAGGCATGGGGAAGGGAATGAGAATCCCACCAATGATTTATCCTCCACAAAAAGACAATGTGCACTGCAACAGTTGTTATGTACATGAGACTCTAATGACATCCAAAAGATGTTCAGCAACACTGGGATTACGCAGAGAGGAAGAGAGTTATAAATACACACCTATATATAAATACGTAGATGTTTCTACAATGCATACAAACAGAAACTGACAGGTTAGATTTATGAGGCTTTCTAACCCAAAACAGATGTTTCAGGCAACTTCAAGGCATGATTAACTTAAAACAAACAATCAAGCAAGAGGTTACTAATTGTTACAAATATTTGAATTCTGCATTTTCCAACTATCTAAAGTCAGACGGAAAACGCTATTGAAGGCTCTTTTGGAAACCTGCGAAATCCTCACAAAACTACACAAAGTTTGCTTAACATGGCAGATAAAGGAGGATACGAAATGGAGGCATCTCCCGCCCAGCATTCAAGGATGTTCATAGGAAGAAGTGGGTCAAATACAGGCGTTCATTTTGCTAAATTTGCACATGCAAATATGAAAACATTGTGTCTCTTGGCCATCTGTCAAGCTCAGCAGGCTGTGAACAAAGCAGGTGCTCTTAGGTTACAGGAAGAGTCTGTGGGTTTCACTTCCCTCACGAGCTTGAGTCTATCACAAAAATAACAGAAAGAACTGGCTAAGGCTTAAAAAACCATAAATCGAGAAACAAAAACAACAAAACAAGAGGCTCGTTTCTTACATGCCAACTAGCACAAGAAAAAGGCAACCATGTGTTTGCATATTTTAAACCAGGCACTTGCTTCTCTCTCTCTGTATGCCTCAGCATTGACATCAATGCCTCACAGATAACAGACCAACTTCCTGTTGTTTGTCACCCCCTCTGACAACAGCGAAGGAGATTTTCAGACTTCATTGTCCAAGTGCAGCAACAGGCTTGGATGTTTCTGCTCTTCAGGAGCACGCTGTGCCTGGAAAAAGGAACAACCCAAGAACGCCAGAAGCCATGGCTACACTTTGAGGGGGGACCACATCTACACAGCAAGGAAATCCTTACACAAGCCTGAGACAAGCCTACAACTCAACTGGGGCCAAGGCTTGGCTTTACAGTAGTCCTATTCTCAGAGTGATGACAGATTTCCAGCTGGTCCTTTTGGGTCTTCGGCTGCCAGGTTTGACCACCCTTTCATTGCGTAGCCAAATCAAAGATGTTAACCAGGAAATTCTGCTTTTCAAAGCAGAGGGAGACTTTGAGAATAATATTTGCTTATTCCATGTATGCAGCCTGCTAGTCACTGCCTTAAAAAGGAATAGCTTGTTTGAGAAGCCTGATAATTACCCATCTTTTACAACAAAAGAGCACCACTTGCTTGCAAAATGAGGCAGCAAGACTGCATGAACCACGGGCAGATTCTATACTAACTTCTCTAGCTAAGCTATGGTGCTGGAGTAGAACCGATGTGACTCCCAAAGTTCCTTGATAGTCAGGGACAGCCATAATTAGAACCTTATTTTTTTAAAGCTTATTCATAGTTCTCAGAAAATATTCCATCCCTGCCATACATTCCTCCAGATCAGCAGAAGATCATATCTAATCGCTCCTGGATTAGGTGGTGCCCATCAGATGAACAACAAAGGAGTGTCTTTTATCAGCTTCAGCTGATTTGCCAGTTGTGCAAGAGTTAGATGTAGCTGCAGTTATCTATTCATGGGTTATGTCCCAGCTGAGCTACTGTAACACACTATGCACTAGGCACCTCTGAAGACAGTTTGGGAACCTCAGCTGGTAGAAAAGGAAAGCTACCAGGTTGCTGGTGGCATGAGGTGTTTACTTTAGAGCATATGCTTCGTTCTAACAGCACTGGCTGTCAGTTTGTTTGGAGGCCAAATTCAAGATGCAGGGCATGATCTTTAAAAACCTACATAGCCTGAGACCCCACTAATTGGGGAACTGCTTGTGCTCATGAGCCTACCTATGTCCTTAGGCTGCCTTCTTAGTTCCTGCTCTCAGACCCTCTGAGGATAAAATTTTGGGTGGCAATAATCAGATAGGATCTTTTCAGTGGTGCCACTGAACCTACTGAATGCTTTGCTAGAAGCATACTTGTTAGCTGAAGGCCAGCAAGGAGTTGGGGCAGTAGCAACCCACCTCCTCCTCCAGTGCCCACAGAGCTGCAAGAAAAAAATAGTTCTCACCTTCAGTTCACTGCCTCCCTATGTTCCAGCCCCATTTGGAATAAGTAGGGTGAGTGGAGCATGCTGGGACCACTCCAAGAACCCTCCGCCCAATCTGTAGGTTTCAAACTGTGATGGGTGCAAGAGGGTGGCAGCAGCAGAATGAAGGTAAGGGAGGTTATGGTTTGCAGCACTCTGCCTTGCCTCACCTTCTTCTCCTTGCCCACCTGACTGGTTCCCTAATCAGCTGGGCAGGGGAGGAGGTAGTAGTGGAAGCATCAGTGACAGTGCTTTTGAGGGGAAAGTCTTAACAAGCAAGCAAGAGCAACAGATCTGCCCCAGTTTAGGTGCATATCTGTTTGGACCGCTCCTGCCTCCAAGCTTCACATACCTTCAGATATCTCAGGCTACCTATTCTTTTGTAAGGGGTGTACAATCACTGTGAAATTGACCTCATTTCAGAACTTTCCTATCTGTGAATGCAAGTGTTCTTGGCTCCATAAACACCATGGAACTCCCAGTTCTTCCAGATATTCTTATCTTGTACAAAGATCCATAGTTCAAGGACTGATGCATTTTATTGACACTCTGAGAGTTTTCTCTCTTTTTTTTTGGCTCCCTCATTTTTCTCCCTCATTTAGAGCTGTGCTGTTCCTTTGAATAAACTGTTCTTTGTAATAACAGAGTGGTTTTGAAAAATTTCAAGCATACAACATGTAATATCAACACAACATATGCATTTCCTAGTGCAAGAGGACTGCCATGTGCAGACTGCCCATTGTTCAAGAAGTGAAATATACAACACAGGATCAATACACATTAAGCAACCTTTTTAGGGCTTTTGTCACTCTTTTGTAGGTTCAGGTTTCAAGAGTCACAGAAAGGAACACACAGGTTGCAGTGCATGGACGGCTATTGAGATATTCTAATCTGATGTTCTTCTTAGAATTTACCTAAGGGCCCAATCCTATTCAACTTTCCAGTGCCAATGCAGCTGTGCCAATGGGATGTGCACTGCATCCTGCGATGGGGGGGCAGTCATAGATGCCTCCTAAAGGTAAGGGAATGTTTGTTCCCTTACCTTGGGACTGCTTTGCAGCTGCATTACTGCTAAAAGGCTGGATAGAATGGGGCCTTAAGTCCCTTTCTGGAACCAAAGCATATCAAAGTGTTGTGTGATGAAAGTAGATACTTTTCTACCTTCTTTCTAATACTCTCAGCCAATTAATGTGCCATAATAAACAATATTTTATTTATTTAAAGAATTTGTATCCCACTTTTCCCATGTTGAAGCAAATGCCCAAGGCAGCTTACAAAGTTCCACATCAAAATGTATAGTATATAAAGCAATTAATAAAAAAGATAAAACTATCAGGGTGCAACATTTAGACCAAAACACGATTACAGAAGCACAAAGGGCAGACACCAACTTATCACCCAAATACCAGATGAAACAGGAATGTTTTGAGTTCTCGTTGAAAAGCTTTGAGGGAGAGGGTAGTTCTTAATTCTCCCAGTAGAAAATTCCATAATTGTGGCGCCACTACAGAGAAGGTTTGGCAGAGAAGGCTTAACTTGGGATAAAGACAGCACTTGAAGGAGAGGCCCCTCAGATAACCTAAGAGATCAGGCCAGGATGTATGGGAGAAGGCAGTCCATTTTTTAGATTGTGAGCCCTTTTGGGACAGGGAGCCATTAGATATTTGATTTTCTCTGTAAATCGCTTTGTGAACTTTTTGTTGAAAAGCGGTATATAAATACTGTTGTTGTTGTTGTCCCTCAAATAACCTGGACCCAAACGTGAAGGGCTTTAAAGGTCAATACCAGCATCTTGAATATGTACAACTAATTTTTTTAATGCACAAATGTTCTCCCTTCAGGGCCAAAACTGTTATAAAACATTGATTGGCCTGTTTAGCACAAAATAGTTTATTTTACTCTCCCAACAATGTAATATGTGGATATTAATGTTAAGGGGGACCCATATATTATGAACACGTACTATTTTCTTAATCAGGGCTAAAACATCCCAGGTGCTTGGACACCAAGATTTTTAAAAAATTTGATTCTGATTCCAAAGTGGCCCAAGTTAAACCCAAGTGCAGTCTGGTGTTTTCATTGGAGGGTGCAAGGGTAAACAGAATGCCAGTTGCACGGGACTGGCAGCAAGATGCAAGTATCTTGTGGTCTTGTGTGCTCCCCGACACATCTGGTGGGCTTCTGTGAGAATCAGGAAGGTGGACTAGATGGGCCCTGGACCTAATGCAACAGGGCTCTTCTTATGTTCTTATTTTTACAGTGCTGGTATGGATTCCTAGTTTATTTATAATGTATACCCCGCATTTGCCAAAGCAAGTGCCCACAGCAGCTTACAAGGCCATTATGGGGCAGGAACAATCTATTACAACAATGTAGATTTGTCACAGAATATGGCTGCCATCTAAAGACTTTAGTTCAGTTTCACTGGCAGGCAGCTGATTAATTTCACTTCCCAACACAAATTATTTTTTTCTTTCAGACAGAAGCTAGACTACACAGTAAGGAAAAGGAATTGAACAAGGTTATGTTCCATGCACCTCCATAAATGACAACCTAATTGAGAGGGGACAAGGTTGATTACCTGAAGATGTTGTTCAACTGAAAGCTTACAAGAAAGTTGAGCACTATTTAGACAAGTAAAATATGCAGTAAGTAAAACCAGCAAAAGGCCTATAACATTTCCTCTGATGAATATATTCCAGAACACAGTAGTCTTGGCTCCAGAAAATGAGAGGAGACACTTGGGGAGGAGGGTGCCCTGCCACTCCAGACTTTAGTGGCTGTGATCACTTCTTACGCTCCTCAGATGCCCAATTTAATGATAGCTGAATAAATGGAATTGGCTTCACAGACATTATTATATTTGCTGCGGACAATTTATGTGCCAGCTACAAGGAACACAATTTAGATACAGTTTTGTATATCAGAAGGAATTACTTCTATCCAATTTTTGCAACAACAAATTTCACACTCTTTGCTAGTCACCTCTGAACCCCAAGGAATATAAAATTGAGCGCAGCATTCTACTCTGGAGACAGGCAAACATTCTTCAGTGTAAATCTGACATAAATCAGCAGTTATGAGTGCCACTAGCAAATACTTAAACAAAAAACGTTTTCTCTCTTGAATTTTAAATTGGCTCATAATTACTGGGTTGTATGTGTGATTCCTTTCTGCAATGCGTAAACATACCTGCAGTGCTGTTTGAAAACTGGAGTCCAGGGATGGGAAGAGGTGAATTCCTATCTAGGCAGCCATGTGACAGCAGTTCTTTTCCTTCTTTGTATGTCTCATGTGACAACACCTTGCCCCCACCCCAGGACTGGCTGCTGCTCATGTTCACAAATATTTTAGCAGGTACAGTGGCAACTTCACTTGCCAAAAAAGTGACAGCTAAGAAAAGGCACTTGTTTTTATCTCTGAGACCATTTTTTTCTCACCCAGCCCTCCCCAGGTTGCAAATGGAACCAAATCCACGAATGTGACTATGTGGACAAACCCTGCTTTTGGGGTACTTGCAATGTTTCCCCCCCCCCAAATTTGGAAATTCCCTACCAAATGGATTGCTTAGGATTCATGGCATTTCAATTGCATACCCATTTTTTTTAAAAAGGTCAAGTCCATTTCGACAACTGACAAACATGCACCAAAACAGCGGCTGCCTTTTTGACTGTCTAGTTCAAGAAATGCAGATGGTGCAGGCACAATATTGGCACAAACTCATAATTTCAGTGTAAAGGACAAGAAGAAGGCCATTTTTCAGGGACAAGGAAGCACACCTCAACACACAGCCATGTACCACAAACCGAGTCATTAGTACCCTGAGCCAGTTACTTTCATATTTCAGTGGCATCGCTATTCTGTTCCATCACAACCTATTCATTTCAAAAGCACGTCAGTCAGTAGACCAGGGTAACCTTTTATACTGCTAGTTATCCAGAGTACTCTGGAAGAATCAAACCATGTTTTCCCAGGCAGTTGGCCTGGAGAAAGAGATTATTATGTTCCCTAATTAAGCTAAGGGTATGTGTACAACAACATTTGTTGCTCCCCATCTTCCTTCCTTGTTGACAGTTAAACTGTTGGATCTTTGGAACAGAAATCTGCCCGTCTGTTTGCACAGATGGAATGGAAGCTTTTTTTGCTGAGAGAACTTTTGGGAAGTAGAAGAATGTTGGCAATCCTGAAGTTATTCTGTACTGAGGTGGCTGAATTGTGAATACACAGGGTTGTCCAAATATTTTAGTGTAGTTCCCAGATAATTTTAGATGGAGAGTTGCTTATCTCTGAGCCAACACTGGGACTGAAAGATGAGATGATGGCAGAACCTGGAAGGATAGGTTGTGGCACAGTGACAGAAATTTGACATCTGGCACCTCTGGGCACTGTGCTCCTGATTTAGCGCCAAACAAGAGCAGAACTAGAACAAAAGGACTGTGGATGTCCCCATCCACAAAATCAGGGTAGTACATGCATGCTACCCTCATGCCACCAGAAAATATTCCCAGCAGCAGAGAGCAGTGAGTATTGTTAACCTCTAATGGACCAAACAGGGAGTTCCTGTCAACAAAACATAGCGTCTTGCTAAGAACCAGCTAATGCTTTGGGGGCCAAGTTTGCTTCAGCAAGCTCCCACCTTTGGCCCCCGAAGTAATCAGCACCTGTTCAGTTATAATGCTAACAGTACGTATGATAAAGCCATGCAATGAAAGCTTTAAGAATCTGCACAACAGATATTGAAAAGAAGTACTGTACTACATGTAGTTTTAAACTTCAGGCCACATAAATACCTCTATGTTAATATTATTGGGGGAAACAATGAGTAAGCTAAAATAAGGGACCATGTCAATAATAAAATAATGTCTGCAACAGTACGTAAGCTAAAAATCAGTTTTAAGAGCCAAGCGGAACAGAGGCACTTTTAGGGAATATACATTATGGGAGCCTTGTGGACCTCCTTGAGCAAAGCATTCCACAGGCATGGTGCCACCACAGGAAAGGCTGCCTCCAGGCTCACCACCAACCAAATTTACAATCCTGTCAAGTGCTGGTGGTAAGTCTCCAGCCAGATCAGCAGATTACCCAACTGACAAATTCTAAAACAAGTTTCAGCTTGTTTCACCAGAACTGTATCTGGGCATTCATGTAGGGTTTCCACTACCACCCTAGCACAAGCAGATAGGAAATGAGAAGTGCAGCTGGGCGTCATCTGTGCATGACAGCACTGTAGCTCAAACCTCTGGATTACCTCTACCAGAGGTTTCATATAGATGTTACATAGCATGGAGAACAATACAGGGTCCTGAGGTACCCCAATGGCCAAAGGCCACGGGACACATTCCCAGGCCAGGGGACATATTCCCAGGTATCTTCCTCCAAAAAGAAAAGGATGAAACTATAGTTTGTGCGTTTTAAAAATAAATTTAACTATTTTGGTTAATAAGTTAAAAACTTTACACAATTGTTTATGAATTTCAGAATAAGTAAGAATGGGAATGCATTTTAGTCATTCAACTAACTAAAGTTCAAGTATGAGCATTGTGGACTGCTTGATGAAGTATAAAAATATGTATTTCCAGTCTTCTGAAACCAACATAGCAACAATGATCTATTCTAGATTTTCAGGCAGACTCCAACATGTATTTTAAATACCTTAACATATCTTCAGTTTGATTCAAGCAATATTCCATATACAGCAACTGACATATATTAATGTCATTAGAATATTTTAGCCCAGGAAATTCTATTGTAAGCTTTAAGATATATGCATTAGTGCTTGTGTATTAACTAAAAAAATAAAAACCAAATATATCTGAATTGCTCAACTTAAAATGCATTTAAAAACTCTGATTCTGCACAACAGGAAACAACAACAACAACAACAACAACAACAACAACAACACACACACACACACACACACACACACACCTCTACAATACTAAAAATCAGTATAAACTAAAAAGAAACCAACTATGCAAAACCAAAGCATTCACTCTGACAGTTGTATGGGAGTGCATCTTATTCAACAGAGTGGAACTTACTTCAGAGTAAAGGTGCACAGGAGCAGGATGTATGTCCCATTTAATTCAGTGGGTCCTACTCAGGGGTACATGCTTACTATCAGTGTGCCAATAAAATTGTAGATGACAATCTAAGATTGCACTCTCCCCAACTGTAACAGTTGTACCAAAAGTCCAAGGTACATGTAAAAATATACTCATAAAATTAGCTCATAAAAACATAAACTCAACAAGCAAAATCCTTCTCCACGATCTCCCCCAGCATTTAAAAAAAAAAACCAGGGCATAAATGATAGACTTTCACAGTTAACAGTTCCATTCATTTCCATGCCATGAAGAGAACAGAAATTGACATGAAAGTACAGATGTTAACAGAGAATAATCCGTAATCCTCAGCATCCTCATACAAGCACTTCAGTGTGGATTTATCAAGTACAAATATATCACCATAAGGCCCTACTTTCAGTTGTCCAAACAGGCCAAAATATAAACCTAAAGGATATAAACCACTAAGAACATCTCCTACACAAGCACCACTGAAAGAAATGGAAAGCTGAATCTTCCATTCATGTCAGTGGGACTTGCCCAGAAGTCGATGCTTGCATCATTCTGAAGGAGGCTGTGCGTGCAGAACAACCCAGCACATATAATCATGATGACATAAAGAACTATGTCAGGCAACCATAAAGAAGAAAAATAATATGTAACAGAGGTGAAAACACTGGATTTAAATATGGCCACCATGCTCCATCATCTGATGAAATTATACCTCCTTCCAACCAAAATTTCAGAGCACAGGAAGCAGTTATTTTTCTCTTCAGGGGCTTTCTGTTAAATAAGCTATACTGAATTTAATTCATGTGTAAATAAAATACAAGAGTGTGATTCAATTAAGATCTGACCTGTCTTTGTCCTGAAATAGCTGCAGTGAGAAATAATGAATTCCCAAAAATGTAATTCCATAACAGTTCTTCCCATATCTGCAAGCTTAAATAGCACATCACAAGTACTGTTGGCAATCTAGCCAGTAAGCTAAGAATACACTAAGTTAAATGTAATCTCCCAAAACACAAGGATACACAGAATGAACAAAGAAGTTCTTCATTTTCATTCTATCTAGCTAAGATGTATAGCTTATATTTCAGAGTGCTTGATATATGAGTGCATGATTCAAACTGCAAGCATACAATGTATTTCACATCAGCTTCAGGATACCCACCCCTTGTTGAAAGCTTTTTAGTGTTGATAATTTTAGCTGCGTATTCTTGTCCTGTAGTGATTTTCATACATCTTCTCACCACTGAGAATGCCCCCCTGCAAATCAATAAACCAGAGAGATGTCCATTTCAGCTGGGCAGTGATACTTAAGAAATGGTCTAGAGAAACTGAGAGCATGTTAACTAATTTGAGCAGTGTCAATGTAGGAGGCAGGAAAAAATGAGCACAGCATGGCAATCAGCCTTAATTTGACAAACTGTAGCAGTAAATTATACCTAAAATGGGAGCACAAAGCCATATCATTAAACAGGGTGAATAATTGTACATCTTATTCTAAGTGGCACTGTTGACATTCAGGAACTGTCTTTCTTTTTCCCAATATGCTATGGGAATTATTCCTGTGGTAGAATGTTCAATAAAAGGATTATGGGTTAAGGGGGGGAGCTCCTCTTTTCCTGTAAACATGGCACTTCATGTTTATTTAAGCATAAGCACTCTGGTTTCTTTGGAGTGGCTAGGATACAATAAATCTTAATAGATGTACTTCTAAGCCAAGTTAATGCCACTTCTGCCATTCAGTTAAGTGCACAGTACTGTACTGAATTTACACCATTTTGAAAATAGGCTGAGAAAAATATATACAGATAAAATAAATAAGGGCTAGACCCCGTCAATTTACTTCTAAGCACTCCATGCCCATCATAACAGACACAGTTCTGTTTCCTACTACGACTTGTAGGTTGAGTATCTTAACCACCCACAATCATGTTGTTGTTTGGTTTTACGGGACATTAAAAATTCAAGCCACCCACGCTGCCTGGGGCAAATTTAACCATCTCTCGTTCTCTTGGACTCCCTGCTCCCTCCACCCCAAGCACAAGTTGGAACGGTAGGGGAAACTGTGGTCATGTCTCTTCCCCAGGAAGCTGATAGACACAGGACCAGGAATACAAGAATCTCCTAATAAACAAGGAAGCAGGAAGAGGGCAGAAGGTGTTCTGCTTCCACAGGGTTGCCTTTCCTTCCAGGTTTATATTTTAATATCTACAGGTATCTAGATATCTATCTATCTATATACCATACACCCTGCTGAACTTCCTATATCAATAAAGGCAGCACCTCATTACAAGAGGCGTACAATGGACTACACACAGATATGAGGAGGGGAGGGGGAAAGCAGTTGTGTCCTCTTCAAATATGGATTCACATTTATGTCTGTATCTGTGCATTTTCCTCCTCCAACAGGATCTAGGCCAGCGATTTTCAACCTTTTTCATCTCAGGGCACATTGACAAGGTACTAAAATTGTCAAGGCACTCCATCAGGCTTTTGACAATTGACAAGGCACACCATGCTGCCAGTGGGGGCTCACATCCCCCATTGGCCCTAGTAATAAATGACCTCCCCCCCCCAAATTCCTGTGGCACACCTGTGGACCACTCACAGCACACCAATGTGCCAGGGCACAGTGGTTGAAAATGGCTGATCTAGGCACTGAGCCTCTCCTCTCTCTCTCTCTCTCTCTCACACACACACACACACACACACACACACAGAGTCGGAAGATTCAGTGGCAAGCTGATTAGGAAAAGCACACTGACCCACCGCCAAGGTTTGACCCGGGGCAGAGATCAGTCCCAAACGCCTTCTCCCTCCTGCCAATCGATCCACTGTTTGCGCCCCACACAGCTGTCCAAGATCATCTCGACCCCTTCCCAGCTTGCCAGCTCTCCCACCACCCACCCCCAACCTACCCCCGGTTAACAGGCAGCCTCCCCCCCCCCCATCGGCCTTCATGGACTTACTTTCCAAGCTCCTCGAAGAGCTGGTACTCGTCGGTGAACCTGGTGCAGGTTGTGGTCGAAGCCATCATGAGCCCGGCTTGCTCCTGCTGCTGCGGGCGCCTCCGAGGCAGGGAAAAAGGAGGAAAGGTGGGTGCGGGAGGGACGGGAAGGATGCGAGGGCAGGGATCTCCTCCTCCGGACGCCTCTTGCGCTCACTCCCTCTTGGCAGCTTCTTGTGACTTTCCGGCTGGCTTGGTGTTTGTTTGCGGGGAAGTCAGAGGCGGGCTTCTCCTCGGATCTTCCTCCTTCCCCTGCCTTGCCCTCCTCCTCCTCCTCCCCCCCCCCTTGATCTCTCCCGAAAAGCTCGAGGGAGCTGCCTACAGGGAAGGCGCCATCCAGCAAGGAAAGCCAAAGCAACCCGGGGAGGCAGGTAGCAGCGGCTTGAGAAGAAGCGTAGACCGGAGATGGGCAAGGGGGGGGAAGACGATGCGACCCCTCTTCGCAGGCAGCCCCAGCTGGCCTTCCTCCCGGACGGCCTCCGCTCTCCCCCCGAGCCGTTCTCCTTCTCCGACGCCTGCGGACCCCTCGCTCCCAAGGCTTGCGCTTTGGACCCTCGACAGCACCGGAGCCTTGGCTTGGAGAGGCTGCTGGCTGGCTGGCTAAGCTTCTCCTTCCTGCTCTGGCTTCCTCCGGCTACCTCCCCTCTTCTCCCTGTACCACACCCCCCTCTAGCGACAGCTGGGCAGGTCCTTTTGCCTGGCTGGGCAAAGCAAGGCTACTTGACCTCTTGGATTCTTCTCCCCCCCCCCCCTCCAATGAACCACTATTGCACCAGTCGCAGGATGGGATGGGGAACCCCTGAGGATCTGGCTGCAAATCCACGCTCCCCCTCCCCGTGCTTTGGTGTGCAAGAGGTGTGCATGGAGATCACGTATAGCTTTCCGAGGTGATCGTCTGCAGCAGAAGACCTGGATGGGAGGGGGGGGGATCGTAAGAGCTGGGGTGGGAGGGAGATCTCTTAGAGCCCAAACCTATGTATGTCTACTCAGAAGTAAGTCTCATTATACTCAATGGGGCTTACTTTTAGGTAAGTGTGGATAGGATTGCAGCCTTAAACAAGGAAGGCTGCGCTCTCCTGCATCACCTCTAGTTGCAGGGCTGCTTCCAGACAGTTCCGGGGTCCTTTAGCCATTTCTGCCCAACGCTGAATATACACACACCAAGGACCAAATATGTACACCTGAGAGCCGGGCAGCAAAGGGTTAACGCAGCATTTCCCCCATTCCAGCGCTCAGTTGCATTCCCAGGCTCTAGAAGCGAAGGCGGCAGCAGCAGCAGCGCCCGCGCCCGGGTGATTCCATCCGCCCTTCACCGCGTTCCATTCAGTGACGTCATAATTGACATACTACCTCGTGCGTTCCATGCAGCCAGTCTCCGCCTGGGAGCGGGGGCGGAGGGGAGAGAATGCTGCCAGGCTCTCGCGAGAGAGAGTTCAGCTTGTTGGATGCTGAAGAAGGCGAAGTCAGGATGCTGCTCGGTGGTGTAGCCAGAGGAGGGGGGGCGAAGCACTACGTTTGGCAGGGATCCTGCCTTACTGCAGCATGCAAGGGGCCCTCCCCTTCGGAGCCATTCCAGGAGGGGGGAGCAAAATGGAGGCTCCGTTTTGCTCCCCCCTCCTGGAATGGCTCCGAAGGGGAGGGGCCCCTTGCATGCTGCAGTAAGGCAGGATCCCTGCCAAACGTAGTGCTTCGCCCCCCCTCCTCTGGCTACACCACCAATGCTGCTGGTCATGGGGCATCTTGGAATGCTTTGCCTTGCAGTATTGCACTGTACTCAGAAGGCCAGGCCAGGAGAGCGCTGCATTTATTGAAGCACATCCATCCACCCCTGGAGATAGATCAGTGATTTTCAACCTTTTTCATCTCAGGGCACACTGGCAAGGCACTAAAATGGTCAGGGCACACCATCGGTTTTTTGACAATTGACAAGGCACTGTCAATGGAGGGGCTCACATCCTCCAATGGTCCTCTTGATAAATGTCCCTCTCCCAAATTCCTGTGGCACATTTGGGAAGCATTCATGGCATGCCAGTGTGCCATGGCATAGTGGTTGGGAAAATGACTGGGATAGATGGTGCTAATGAAAATCCTACATGCAGGATGATGCTCCTGTATTCTGTTTCCTCCTATGGAAACTTGTCCATATGTTGATGTTGGGCAGTGGCCTGGACATCGATGGCCATGGCATAGTGGTTGGGAAAATGACTGGGATAGATGGTGCTAATGAAAATCCTACATGCAGGATGATGCTCCTGTATTCTGTTTCCTCCTATGGAAACTTGTCCATATGTTGATGTTGGGCAGTGGCCTGGACATCGATGAGCTGAGTGGCAGGTTGATGTCTGAGGACAGCCTGTTTCTAGGCATTCATTGTCCCTGCAGGGAAGTCATGGGGGCAGCCCAATCCTATGCTTTATAAGATCCTTCGTGAGGACTATGAAGAACAGAAAAAAAAATCTTGTTACATCTTAAGCCATGTCTGCCCAGTGTTGCATATATGCAATAGGGATCAAATGTGTACACCTGTGGACTGGGCAGAAATGGGTTAAAGGTCACAATATTTCTTGTGGCATAAACTTATGACACAATGACAAACTAATCCTATTCTTCCCCCCCCTCCTTGATAATTTGCAATGGCACAATAGCCTTGCGGGGAGGAGATGGTTAACAATCCTGGGCTTTTCTTATGTTCTTATGGCCTGGGCAGGTCAGCACAGAAGGTGGGAGAGGGAGGAGGAACAGAGGTGGGGAGGGGACATTTTAGGGTGGGAAGAGGGCAGCCCCAGGACTGGCTGCAGCAGCCTAGACCAAATCCTAACTTCCAGCCCAAGTAGTTTTACAGGGGCCACTCAAATCTGCACCTATGAAACTGCAAGCACAGATTCAATAGCTCCATAGGGCTGCCTGGAGTGTTTCTTGGGGTGAGGAAAATAAAATCCCCTTACTTCCCTTATTGGAGTTGCACCCTAGCCTGCATCAAACCTGCATTGGATACAGCTTAGGCAAGTCAGCCTGCCTGTTCCAGAACAGGTTAGGATTGTGCCCTAAATCTACCAGGATTCTTGTGCATACTGTTGCCTGACAAGCTTTTTATTTGTATTGGTGATATGTGATGTTGGTTTACATGAGTAACTGGTGCTGCCCTACTGTGGTGATGGATGCAAGGAGTTAAATATGGTGTTCTTTTCCTGTCTCCTGGTCTGACTGGGTGGTAGGAAGCAGTTTTGTGGAACAGCTGATGTGAATTCTGGACCTGCCTTCTCTTCTTTTGTCCCTGCCGCAGGTGTTTCTGGTAGGTCATGCAAAAGGTCTTACCTTGCCTTGGCTGGACTCAAACACATCTCATTTGACTCCCAACCTGTGTGTATGCAGTGAGTCACCAGCAGCCTGCTTTGCTCGACTGCTGTTGAGGCTCCTATTGTAACTCTTCACATCAGGGGTATCAAACATAAGGCCTCAGGGGCCAGATGTGGCCCTTGGAAGCTTTTTATCCAGCTCTCAGCTGCTGAGCAGTGCTGAGGTGTTACTGCTATAAGGACAGCCCGCATGAAAATTGGGCTCTCTCATATCTTGAAATATGATCAAGATTTGTGTATTTTCTCTTCTGTCATTTGCAGCTAATGAGTTCCTAAGTGAGAAAAAGTGCTTATTTTTGGTTAAGACCTGTTTAATGACATCACTTCTTGTCTAATGACATCACTTCTGGCCCTCAGCAGGCACCATGAATGCTATTCAGCCCTTGGCATGAAATGAGTTTGACACCCCTGCTTCACATCCTTACACAGGCAAAAAGGTTTCTTCCAGCTGATGCCCCCACGGGGGAGACAAACTCTTGCCATGGGGGGACTTATGCGCACCATTGATATGGTGTTGCCACAATGGGCTTGTGATATGACAAATCTTATGCTGGCATCCATGCAATGTCTGTATGGACGGGACCATAAGAGGATTTCTATCTTCATACTTTTTAAAGCACAAATAAAAGATGTTAAGATCTCTGAATCCATACCTTTTTTGTAAAGCCACAGTGTGCCCTCAGTTCCTGCAGAGGTTCTGTTCCCAGACCCACTGTGGATATCAAAATCTGTGGATAGTCAAATCTGCTTTTTAAAGGTTAAAAAAGGTTTTTAAAAAGTTTTTAAAAATAGTATTCCCTACCTTAGCATCATAAACCACACTGGCTGCAGGGCGCTTTCTGGCACTCCCAGAAGCCACTTCCAGGTCACACCAAGGCCCATACCCTCTTGGCTCTGGTAAGCTCCAAAATGAATTGTGGAAGTGTTTCCCAGATGCTCCTGCAATGCATTCTGGGGGGTCTCTGGGCCAAGTGAAGAAGTTGTGGACCTTGGCACAACCCAGAAGTGACTTCCAGGAACTCCAAAAACTGCCCCACGGTCAGGTCCCCTGGCAACCATGCAGTAGCACAGCTAGTGAGGGGTGGGGGAGCAGTCCACCCCAGGTACCAGCCTTGGGGGGTGACATCACAAATGACCCACCATCGCTAACATCGTGAAGGCTAGGAATAACCCCATCCTGCTATATACTGTTGCATGCGGAATTTCCAGCGGAACGCAATGAAAAATACCAACGTAAAATATCTCCTTTCCATCAAAAGTTATGGCCAAAAAACAGGAAACAAAAAAAATACATGGAACCCTATGGAAAGTGAAACCGAGCCATATTGCATGTTTAGTCATGAGTAGGCAAACTTGCCTTAGTCCTTTGAAAAGGACAAGCTAAGAGGAATCCAACAACACCAGAATGGTTCCTATCCAATGAAACCAGCCCAAAAAAAACACCCAAGAAGGAAGTCCCTCCCTCCAAGCAGGTGAATGTATTGAGCCCTATGGAAAGTGAAAGTAAGCCACATGGTCGTGTTTACTCATGAGCAAGCAAACGTGCCTTGGCTTCTGGTCAAGTCAGGTAAAGGGGAATGCAAGGCTAGCTGCATGATCCCAATGTGATGAAGGTGGAGCTCAACAAATGCTCCAGAAGGCAGCACTTCCACCACCCCCCCCCCAGAATAAAACAGGCTTCAGCTGGTAAAGTCAATTTTAATTTGATTTTAGACTTGCAAAGCTAGGTGGGTCCTGATAATGCAATGCCTGAAATATAAGAATTTACACTGAACCGGGTACTGGGGAGGGCTGAAAATCTCACTGATATTTTTGTGGTGGGGGATGTTCTTGCAGGCAGGCTACAGAGAAAATTCACTTGGTGAAACAGGACTGGCTTCCCTTTATTTAATTATTTGTTTTTCTTTAATGTAATTCTTTATGATTATTTATTTTGTTTTGCTTGATGATGTCACTTCCAGCCATGACATCACTTCCGGTGGGTCCTAGACAGATTGTCATTCTAAATAGTGGTTCGCAGTATTAAAAGTTTTAGAACCACCGCCTTAACTCAAAACAGGTCAATGAGATATATGGGGGGGGGATAACATCCTAGTGACCAAAATTCTGGAAATCATGGCTTTTAGAAATAATACCATCATGTTATATACCATTTGATGCAGAATTTCATCCATTGCTTGTGGGGAAATATTCACTTCATTTATTTTCTGGCCGTTATTATTCATTTCATGTCATGACTATTACTGTCTCTCAGTCTCACCTACCTCACAGGGTTGTTGTGAGGACAAAATAAGGGAGGAACCATGTACACCACCCTGAGCTGCTTGGAGGAAGGGTGGTATAAAAAAGTGAATGAATTAATTGATAATTAATTTAATTAATAATTGATATTAATTATTATGTATGGGGTGGCAAAAATTTATGGGCCTCGGGTGTCAAATGACCTAGCTATATGCCACTGTATCCATGGATAGTCAAATCTGTGGATACTAACACTGTGAATGCCAAGGGATCACTGTATTTGGAAAAAGGTTGGGGATAACATCTTTCAGGGATATAACCTTTCTTTAAAATGGGGTTGGATGGAATGATCCACTGAGTTCTTTACAGCTTTATGATATGAAGGGAAATGGCATCAGATATTTTATTTTCAAAATAAATTTTGGGCAGCCCAATCCTATGCTGCCCAGCAACAGTGCTGCATTCACAGCACCAGCGCTGCATATCACAAAAGTGCCATAAAGCACTTTCCTGCCAGCAAGAGACACCCAGCACAGGTGGAGAGGCCAGCGCTGGGGGACACCCAGGAGGACTGCTGTGTGGTAAGTATCCCTGCTGAGTGGTGGGGAGGCTTTCCAGGATGGGGGGAAGACAGGGAGGGAACTGGGCAGAGGGAAGGAGGTCCAGCAAGTGGATTGGGTAGGGATAGTGGCAGAAGCTGCCACTGAAACATATACCTCCTCCCAAGCAGTGGAACCCAACAAAGGTCTCCTCAGTTGTGTGCCAACTAAAGAGCTGGCGCAGCTCTGAAGAGACCCTTAGGGGCCACCAGGGCTTTCCACAGGGTAAGGGAACCAATGTTCATGGAGACCTCTGGCTGCTTCCCAGGCCGCATAAAATATAGCAGTGGCAATTTTTGTGCTGCTCGGCAGTGGGACAGCTTTGGATTGGGCAGTTAGAATGTTTCACTTGCTGACAGATACCTTTTGAGTGCTAGATACATTTCATGTTTAAAAATATGGAGAATGGTTGGATGCTGTCTGTCTCTCTTTTTTGTAGACAATCTTTTTTTAAAGTCCTGTAATGATGACAGAAAAAGATGAATGAATTCAATGATCAAGTTAAGAGTCCAGTGATCATCAACTTCTTAATGTGAATCTTTCT
The DNA here is from genome assembly GCF_035046505.1 of Tiliqua scincoides. Taxonomy (NCBI): domain Eukaryota; kingdom Metazoa; phylum Chordata; class Lepidosauria; order Squamata; family Scincidae; genus Tiliqua; species Tiliqua scincoides. The sequence goes on from NC_089826.1 coordinate 26,756,007, forward strand.
CACTCAGTTGAGCCATTTCTTCACATTCTTATGAAAGTGTACATAAAATGATTTATAATTCAAGGCAGGGATTGGTATGTGAAAATACCATGACGCTGATGGCTATAAGCGCCCATGCCTTTCTATAAATGTGGGTTAATTAGGAAACAAATAAAAAGAATTACAGGTTATTGGTTGCTTATGGTTGTATTTTGCAGCTGCTTTTGGCAATTCAGCATAGCCAGCCATTGGCTGATAAATTGGCATAAATTGGTATCAAAGGCAAGATGCCATCCATAAATGCTATTAAAGCAAGTGCTGATGGTGCTTTTCTGCAATGTCTGTCACAGGCAGACCTATTTTAATGTTTCTTATTTTTATTTTTAACCTGATCCATCCATGTCCTAAGATAGTCATCAAAAAGAAGTACCTGAAGTAAAATATAGAATATGCTGAAGTAGCAAAATGTAAATAATTTTTTAAAAATGTAAACAACATAGCTGACAATTAGTGTGGCTATAGTCCAGAAAAACGTGAAGCCGCATTGTCCCATTGAAATCAGCAGAACATAAACACTTGACTGTGCATTTAAATCCTATTTGAACTGGAGTGGATTTTATACTCATTTGACTGCATTCTATATTCATTTGTGCTCTGCATAATCCCTCCATTATCTCTTGCAGTACCTGATCTCTTGGCCTTACTTTGTAAAAGTCCCCAAACTTTCCTCCTTAATCAGGTTTTATATATATTTATCAAGCTAGGGGTGATTGGTTTTGCAGTGTCTGGACCATGAATGAGGCCAGTAAAGATGAAGCTGGACGGCTGTACATTGACAAGCATATCAGAGTCACAGTACCATGCAGGAATGTATAGATTCACTGTGGCAAGACTCAAGTCAAGTTCCAAATCTCCACCCTCTGTGATTCTGTTGCAAGGTGCAAAAACCAAGATGTTACAAGGGATCCTATATGTTACAAGAGATCTCAGATGTTGCACTATAATCCCAGGTTCCAAAGCAAACTCAGAAGGCAAAGGTGATCAAATCCAGGCCTTTATTGTAAATCCAAAGTGAGAGAAATCACACTAACTTTACTCGAAGCTTTGAGAGAGTGTGTGTACAAGTCAGAAGTGGAAGTAGAGAAGCGAAGCCCAGAGTGCCTTCTGCAGCGCACTTTTATAACAAACTGGGGTTCCCTCCTTGAGACACATAGATTTCTCTTTGGAGACAATTCATTGGTGGGTTTAAAACATCTGTTGTTTCATAATAGGCCATCTTATACATCCATCATATACAATATACCCCCAACAGTCAGCAAATGGCACTGCACACAAACCTGACCTCATCCATAACCATCTGATGATGTACTGTGGCCTTCGTAAGGCAACATACTTGCCATTGACCTCACAGTGTGTGTGTTCATCTAAAAACTGCTGCGAAATGATTTTCTGTGGGAATCTGACCTTTGATGTTAATCTGGAAGTGCTTTGATATCATGTCTCTTTAAACTCTGGAATGCAGTTAGTCCACTAAAACTCAGTTAAAATATTACTATTTGTTAGTCACTCTTGTATATGCACCAAAACTGCTTCTGAAATTAAGAACAAAAAAAATATAAGGAGAACTGGTGTGAATACTTGCTTTCTAGCATGTGTGTGTGCAAGTGGTGCTCTGACAAATATTATATAGCTATCTACTTATATTTGCTTATATATGCAATCTCTGAGCTTAAAGCAATGATAGAGACTGTGTGTTGCAAAGAAAGACAAACTGATTTTTTTAAAAAGCAGAATGATTTTTTTTCCCTGTGGTCTGAACACAAAGACTTCATTCAAATGTATCAACATTTGAGAGAACATCTTGTGGCAGGCTGCCCAATCCCAGCCAAAACCGAAACCATCCCTTTTACTCTTCCACTCCACACTGCTTGGACAGCCCCTCTTTACTCTAACTTACACATACAAACCAATCAAAAACATACGTTTCAGGTAAGCATTTACCTTGTTACCTTCCAACAATTCGACTCATGCACATGTCTTAATGGGTGGCCTTCAGGACTTGGCCAGAGCCTTTTTGGGACTCTATTTGACTCGAGTCAGAGTCTTTTCGATAAATGAGTCAGGTGCAACTCCACACTAAAACAAAGCTGCTGGCAGTGTGTGTGTGGGGGGGAGTTCTCATTTAACACTCCCCTGATGTCCCCACTCCATCTGTAAGCAAAATCTGCTGTTCTTCAAGTGAGTGCAGCAGTGCAGAAAGGCAGCAGTGCAGAAAGGCCAGAGCCTTTTTGGGACTCTACTTGACTCGAGTCAGAGTCTTTTCAATAAATGAGTCAGGTGCAACTCCACACTAAAACAAAGCTGCTGGCAGTGTGTGTGTGTGGGGGGGGGGGAGTTCTCATTTAACACTCCCCTGATGTCCCCACTCCATCTGTAAGCAAAATCTGCTGTTCTTCAAGTGAGTGCAGCAGTGCAGAAAGCACCAAGTTTCTGAGTCTCCACTTGTTTCTGAGAAAAACTCCTGAATTCTGAGTCACTTCCGGTTTCAAAACATGTGTCTCGAATCTGCATGAGTTTGGAAAACATGTGCTTAGTGAGTCCAAGTCTTAAGACAAGTTTGCCACTTTCTGGAAAGTCAGGGAGAAATTGGTCAGGGAAAGGCAGGGAAATTGTGATTAAAATATATTCAGGCAGTGAATTTTTGACCTGCTGCTGCAAGAGCATGATCTGTTCTTTGCGGTAACTGGAACAGAGCAGTAGCAGAACACTAGTAGAACTTAATGACTCCCTTTCCCATCTCCACCTTTTTCTCAGCTCCACCCCCAGCAACCAGCCTAATGTGTTTGTTGAGCTCAGTCCCTGCACGATTTCCAAGGTCTGCCTGCAGCATTTGCAAAGCAAGGCTAGTTTAAACATTTAGCAATATACAAACTTTAAACATCTAATTGTTTTCATCCCTACCTGCTAGTACTGCATTTAACTTGCATATAAAGATAAGCATGTTTTTGGGTCATGTTTGTGTATGGAATGGACGTTTTGTCTCCTGCTAAACCCAGCACAGTTGCAAATGAGTTTTGCTGATGTTGGATTTCACAGATATCTAGCACTTTCTACACTGCACCATGCAAAGTAAATTTTGCAAATTTGATTGCTTGTTCCTCCTGGAGTTTACAGAGTACCAGCTCTCTCACCTCTTTCCTGACTTCTCCCATGCATAAAGGTTGCAAATGTGGGTTGTCTTCTTCTCTAGATTGCAGAAACTCCTCCTGTCTTGCTACTGATCTGCTCATTACACTTTCTGGAACCAGAAAGTGAAAGTGAAACTTTCCCAGCTTTGGAAAGTTCCTGCTTGCCAGAAAAGAAATCTGCTAACATCTTGGTGTTAGGCCGGTGGTTCTGTGTAAAACTGTATCCGAAACCACATTTTGAAAATGGCTTCCAAGAGGACAGTTTTTAATATGCAATGGCTGGATTTCAAACTTCATTCTGACTTCGTTCCATGGCTATCGCCAGTTACTGGAGACAAATGCAAAGGTTATTGTAAAGTGTACTACAAAACCCTTGAACTAAATAATATGGGAATTAGAGCTGTGGAGTCTCATGCACAAGGACTTTTCAGAAGAACCTGAAAATCAAATCAAGTCAACAGTCCATCGCAGTATGTTTGTATCTTGATGTAATTTCTGGTGCAATTGCAAAGCAGGTGTTGCTGCAGTTAATGTTGAAAGAAGCTGATATTAAATCTCTTACTTTGACAAATATTTTTGCAGTTGAGACTTGTGTAGTTGTAGAGTGGAACATTTCATTAAGCCTTGCATTAATGCAACATGACCTATTCATTTTTTAACTTGTGGTTATATTTGAATGGTGGTTAGGGAAATTGACAAATATTGGTCAGGGAAAGTCAGGGAAATGAAAAGTAAAATTTTAGTGGCAACGCTGTAAGAGTCATGTCAGCCATCCCTGGTACCATAGATAACCTCATTGGAGCAAGTTGCTGGGACAGAGGTATGCTGAGACCTTAAATGCTTCACAGGGAACTATTCCTCTAGAACTTTGCCTCTCTGCCTGGAGAGTGGAGACCTTAAAGGGGGAATGTTCTGGCCCAGGGCCTTCCATTTTGCCTTTCCTTGGTCAAGACCTTGCCTGTCACCAGTGTTAGTGTGCAAGCACCAGAAAGCATGAGGTCCCTGGCATGGGAGGGACTGGGGGGCCAAATTCTATCCAATTTTCCAGTGCTGGTACAGCCATGCCATCAATGCATGTGTTGCATCCTGTAGTAGGAGAACAGTCATGGAGGCCTCCTCCAGGTAAGGGAACATTTGTTCTCTTTGCTCAGGGCTGCATTACAGCTGCACTGGCACTGGAAATTTGGATAGGATTGGGCCTTCTATCTGCAGAATCTTTGGGGTGGGGAAGCTCAGAGCTCTTGGTGCTATCTCTGAAGGTTCTGCTCTGGTGTTCCTCAGGCTCTGGGGGGTTGGTGTCAGGGCAGGAACTAAGAGTCCAATGCTGGTCTTGCCTCTTCAGATTCAAGCTCAGTCAGTACTGGGGGGGAGGGAGGCATCAGTCTTCTATCAATGTGGTTCCTGGTCCACAGAAGCACATTTGCTAGTCATTACATTGTCACAAATCCCTTTCTTGTTTTTCCTGCAACAGACTGTTACTCCCTAAAATTAAATCCTGTCGTTTTCAGTGATACATAAGCAAAGAACGAAATTAGCCATTTGTTGTAGTGAGTTGCAGGATTGCTTATTTTTCTCAGCCATTGTGATGCTCATAACAGTAGTAAGACTCTTTTCCACAATGCAGTTCATATTTCTACAGGTGAAACAAGTGGCATGACATTAATGTGACTGCCAGTTCAGAGGCACATACTTGTCACAATGTGCTTTCTGGTCTTGGAAAAAAATTGGAGGGGAATACACCCTTCCCTTTTTATAGGTACCTCATCCATTCCTAAAAACAGCCCTTAGTGAAAATCTGGATAACAAGTACAATTATATTAATTTAAATAAGAAGAATTCTAACTCATTCTAAAACCATTTCAAATTCACTCCAAAATCACCCTAAATGCCTAATAGCAAAAGGAAAAAAATATTGTGTGACCAAGTAAAATAGAATAAAATTTACAGCCCAATCCTAACGGCTGCCTGTGCTGTGATACAGTGTCACTGAAACAGCTGCCACTGTATCCCGCATGGCCAGGGTGGCAGCCAGAGGTCTCCTCAGGGTTATGGAATACTTGTTCCCTTACCCTGTGCAAAGCCACAGCAGCTTCTATTGGCCTACTTGCATCTGGACCAGCTCAATCACTGGCACAGATCCAAGTAGCCCTGAGTAGGGCTTTCAAACCCAGGACAGGAGATAGGATCTGGCGGCAGCTTCTGCTGCCGTCCCTCCCCCCCTCCTGAGCTTGAACCTACTTCTCCCCACCCAGTTTCACACCTCCCTGGCTTCCCCCACCTTCCCCTACCCAGTTCCGCCTCCCTGTTGTTGGGCACTGCATTTACCCTGTCCAACAGCCGGTCCCTCTCTCGCCAACATGAGGGACAGCATGAGAGGCCAGTGCTCACCTACACAGGTGTTCTTCCACTTTTCTAATAAATTTTTCTTCATTGTCTTCTGTTCTTAGTACCTATATTCACAGTAATTTGTAGACTCGCAGCACAAAAACAGATACACTATAAAAGGCAGCATTTAATGCACATGCTTTGAAAGTGTGGGGACAAGCTACCCATCAGGCAGAGCATCTCATATGAAGAAGGGCTTCTCTTCCCCAGCCATGCTCAGTCCTCCAAGGGTCCTGAGGAGTTCTTCCTCTAAAGATCAGAGAAGCATACCTGTGAAAGTGGAAGCTTCTGGAGCTCTGTCCTCCCAAGGAAGAAATCTAAAATTTGACCCAACCTCCTGGACCTCCTTGGGCTCATGAAGCAAATTTGTCCCCTTCTCTGTCTCCAGAGCTCAAATTTTAAAATTGGGTAAAATGGTGACCTTGTCTCCATGAGTAACTTGGTCACTCCCTCTCCCCACTTTTCCTAGACATTATATTGAAAATCTTTGTATGGATAGAGAGGCATGGTCTTAATGTGTGCAGTATGGAGAAGTGAAAATCTGTATAGTGAAATTATTTATATAAAGGGAAGAGTATGAATGGAGCAGAGGGTAGGAAATGAAAGGACTCTTGTCAGAAAGTCTTCATGTCTTCAGCCTTCTAGCTGTGAAGTATGGCATTGATGTCATCTCCCCCTGCATCTCCCCCTGATTTGAATTTATATTGTTTCAGACAGTCTGGGATCTAGTCCAAAATGGATCTTCAGGGGATCTCTAGAGGGGATTTTAAAGTTTGGGTAAGCATTTTGGGTTGGGTGGAGTTTAGCTTCAGACTGGACAAGTGAACTTTGCTGGGATTGTACACTGAAGCTATTGTTTTTGAAACCCACTTCTGATTATGGAGCACTGTGTCCAGAATAAGCCTACACACATTGGGCATGCATTCCACCCCATTCAATACAAATTATAGCAGCTTCTAGTCTGCAGCTTCCTCATTTAGATCTTTACTGTAGAAAATGAAAACAATACTGACAAATAAAAAGCATCTTATTGGTTATTCAGCCTCAGAAGGGAATTCATAAACTTCTTGAAGATTTATGAGACCCTGAGCAGTGTATCCAGTTCTTGGCTGCAAGCCAGGTGGTTTTAATACAAAAGTAGCTGCCTTTGTCCTCCCTGGATGCTCTGGAGGTTTTTGAGAAGTAGATTTGCTTGTGTACTGTATCCTAGTATTGATATCTTTGAAGGCAAGTTAGACTGTGCGATAGTAACTCAGTTTGCCTGTGAGATAGTCACTCAAGATTCAGAAAAGAAACTGAATAAATTTCAGAACATTTCAGGATGAGGAGCTTAGGGTGTTGAAAATCTGAAGTCTATTTTGCTCGAATACCAGTGAGTCATTAATCATGGGGAAAAACACTTGGCTGAGATTTAGAGGTAACCATATGTTAAGGACAACAGCAATATACAGCTCTGTACAGAGGCAGGTAGGATTACACTTCAGATGAAACCAAGGTGACCAGATTCAATGGAGGCCTGTACCTTTAACCATCAAAGAAGGAATTTTGGCAGGTGCAGCTTCTTAAACCCTTCCATGTTGAGCTGCACCTGCCAAAATTCCCTCTTCTATACAGTGGTTAAAGGTACAGGTACTCTGTCCTCCATTGTATCTGGTCACCCTGGATGAAACACATTAATGCAATCAGATGAATTCCTTCCAGTGTTAGTGTTAAAAATAATATAAAGTCATTTCAAACAAATATAAGAGGCGACAATACATCAGACATCATCTTGCTAAAGAATTATTTAGGAGAGGCAGTAGTTCAGTAAAAGAGCATGTCCTTTGCATGCAGATGGTTCCAGGTTCAATCTCTGACATCTCCAAATTGAACTAGGGAAAATGTCTAGAGCCTGGAGAGCCATTACTTCCACCAGTCAGTGCAGACAATATGAATTAAATGGAATTAAAAGAACCAAACCTGTGGCTTGTAGAAAATAAAGTGATAGCAATCCACTTCTAGTTTTGCGATTGCAACCCAGAAGTGGGTCGTGGTTGCTTTTTTAACTTTCTGCAAGCCATGGGAAACCCTGCAGAGGGCTTCATGGTGCTCTCCCTGGACTCTGGCAGCCAGTAAGTTGCATTAAAAAAGCCCCCTCTTCCCCTCAGGAAGCCCCCTCTTCCTGAGGATTGTGTTACTGCTGTTCTCCTTGCCCCTGCACGACTTACTTTCAGGCTCAAACTCCAAGTGAGTTTGAGAACTGATGTTCTAGGTCTCTTCAGAAGATTCCACTGCTGATCCAAAGGCTACTTATATGACCACAGGTTTTGTGTGGTGGTGGTGGTGGAACTCTTGTGTAGCAAACTTTTCTGGGTAGGAATGGGAAACTGTTTTCCAAGTGTCCCTGAAAATTTGGCCCTCAATGATTGTAGTCACTCCCACCCCTTCCACCTCATTCCAAGGTGTGAGATCCATATTAAAGGACATGGGATATGACCAGAGGTGGGAGAAAATTATTTTATATTTTTGTGGATTTCAGTGTTTTTCAAAGTTAGAAGTGCAAAAAGTGGTGTTAAGTAGTTATTCAAAATTTACATTATAATTATAAATTATAATCACTTTTAAAAGTGTACTAGGTAGATGACTGAGGGCCCAATCCGATCCAACTTTCCAGCACCAGTGCAACTGTAATGCAGCCCTGAGGTAAGGGAACAAATGTTCCCATACTTTGAGGAAGCTTCTGTGACTGCATCCCCAACACATGATACAGTGCATACCCCATAGGCACAGCAGTACCAGCACTGGAAAATTGGATAGGATTGGGCCCCTAGGTAGTGTAGTGTCAGCAGCTGTAGCTGCAGTCATTATTGGTGCATTCCCCCATTAAATAATAAACAAAAACAATAAAATGGTTTTATTTGTATGCAGATTTTTATTTTTTACAAAAACGAGAAGTACAGAAAGTTGTATTGTATGTTTTTATTTTGTTATCACCATTTTCTCCCTTCGCTAGGTATGATATATTTGGAGTTTTCTTGGGGAGAGCTTCATTGTCAGTTGTAGGTAAACGCAAGGAGTTGGTGTCTCTGTGTGCTCTTCTTTCTCTCCCAGTTTTCTAGAACTGTATGTGAATGTACGCTTCTCAATTGCCTTTCTGTAGATCTAGACTTGGGCTTTTTATGTTTAATAAATTGGTATATTCTACAACCTGTACTAACTCATTGTCTTTTGTATGAAGGAACTGAACACTTCTTACCCCATGTAGCCCTTTTCTTTTTCTTTGGCTTGAATTACCCAATAGGCTTAAATTACCCAATAGGGAAAGAAGCCTACGGTTAGTGCACCTAGGCTACTGGGTAGCCTAAGGTTAGTGCACCCACCCCCACTGCCACTAGCTTTGCGCCAGTGAATGGAGCCTTCTCTGCCAGTCAGCATGTCTGGCCACCAACAGTTTCCATGGCTCCCTGTGATGAAGTCGTCATTAACCACATTGGAACAAGCCCTCATGCAGCTCTGCCAGCCCCATGGGGCAAGGCCAAATATCACACTGATATAATGGCAATACTTGTTTGGGTTTTTCTCATTATATACTTTACAGAAACTAACAGTGCAATCCTAGATAAGTCTATGCAGAAGTATATCCTACTGACCTCAGTGTGATTTACTCCTTAGTAAGTGTGTGTGCAGCCTAACTGCAGCCTAATTGCAGCCTAATACTTACAACATAAAATTAAAAAAATCAGTAATGAAAGGATATAAAATGAAAGGAGGAGTGATGGGAGATTTGACTTGGGGAATAAGGATATAAAATGAAAGAAGGAGTGATGGGAGATTTGACTTGGGGAATAAGGATAGAGGAGAAGATGACAAGAGCAAGGTTAAGCATGTGCAGCCATCTGCTCTATGTGATAGATGCTGGAAGTGCAGCAAAGTTATAATACAGAATAATGTCAAAATTAGAAGTGAGTCATTTATACACAGTACCATTATTGTAATAAGTCAATACATGACTAACTTCTATAAATGACTTCCTTTAAATACTAGGAGAAAAACCTAAATGACATGTCTGGAAATGGCCAACTCTAATTTTAACACGTTAGATGTATCAATTTCATTTTTGAAATCACAATGCACTCTTTTGGACATATACCAAATTAGATATGCCCTTGTTCAGAAGGACACATAGGCTCTGAATCCCAGAAGGATAGTGTTAAAAACAGACAATTTTAAAATTTTCAGTTAGATGTTTCAGCTTCTGCCTCTAGAAACATCTAAATCAAAAGTTTTTGAGCAATCTCGGTTTCATCACTGATTAGATCAGTGTAGACCTGCATCCTGCAGTGGGAGGCAGTCAAGGGGGGGCCTCCTCAAGGTAAAGGCATGTTTGTTACCTTACCTTGGGCCTGCATTGCGGCTAGGTCAGTGCTGGAATATTGGTTAGGATTGCGCCCATCGTCTTATAAAAGGAAGAAGGAGTGTGGGGGGCATGTGTCAGAATCCTGTGAAGGCAAGTTGATAAGAAGGGAAACAAGGAGCAGTTGAGACAGGGAGCAGGCAACTGGCAAGGAAGAGGAGCAGGAAGGGTGGTAAAGGTGCATGGAGATCTGTAAACTAAACATCCATAAGTGGCTTGTTGTACAGACAAGCAATTTAGATTTTTTTAAAAAGCCAGGGAGATCATCATAGGAAGAGTATTGCTGGTGCTTGAGGAGAGGAGATTCACAGAGCCCAGCAGAGATGCAGTTGGCTTCACTGGCCTTCTGCTGAGTTTCCAAAAGATTCTGATTTTGAGCCCATCTTCTGTTGCTAGTCCTAACATGGAAAAGCAGCTAGGATATAAAATCCCAACTAAAAACGAGGACTGCGTATTCTCCATCTAAAAATGGACTCTGCTCGCTGAATACACAGGCCTACAAAATTGAGAGTCAGAAATGTTTTTCCCAAACTTTAAGGTGGTTTGATATGAATTTGGGGTGCTGATTCCAAAAATGGCATCCATTTTGCCCTATCACATCTAATTTTGGAGATATAATATAGCCTAATTAGTGAATGGTTCAAGCAGCTTCCTCTTGAGGAAGCCATGGTGTAGCCTTCCTCATGAGGAAGCTGCTTGAACCATTCACTAAAGAGACTATGCTGTGTCTCCAAAACTAGATGTGAGAGGGCAAAACGGATGCCATTTTTGGAATCGGCACCCCAAATATACCCAGGAATTGGTGTAATGTTTAAGGAAGCAAAATGTGTGTTGGCCTGTGATATCATCAAATGATGCGAGAAACAGTAAAGCACGCCCCCAAGCTTTGGTTTCTCCATATGTACAAGAGATACCTGACAGTGATGAGAGACAAATCAAACTAGGCAGAAGTTCTTTCAGAACAGTAGATTCCAAAATAGATTTTGAACGAACACTCAGCAAGTCATTCAATTTCCTAACTAAAATGAAAGAATCTCAGTAACCATAAACCCTACCAGGTTTTTAAAAGGAGATTAAAGTAATTACAGCAAATCAGTTTAGCATACATTCGAGAGAACTGTAGGAATATCAGTTCTCCCAAGGATGCCTGGGACTGTGCAGTTTCAAAAATTCATGGTTGATCATGCTTTCATGATCATTCTTGGGTTGTTTGTATCCTGACTTGTGCCAGTATGCTATCCCCCTCCTCGCCTCCCAACACGCCCCCTTTCTTTCCTCCTACTTGTGTCAACTCACTGCATCCAATGGGTCTCAGTGGGACCCACTAGTGAGCAAGGGAAAAATATTTTATGCAAGACAGTTGTAGGTGTTATGCTGGAAGTATGAAAAAGGAAGTGTAGCCTGCCTGTGTTTCTTCTGTCAAAGCATCTTTGGGTGTAGAAAACCTGCCCCAGATAAATTGCCTGTAGTCAACAATTTCTGCATTGGTGGTACCTGTTCAAGGTACCTGTTCAAGAAATGGTATCACACACACACACACACACACACACACACAGAGAGAGAGAGAGAGAGGTCTGATTTGATTGACTGGAAGATTTGAGCTTTGGTAATGAGCTTTTAAGATTATTAAAAGATTATAAAAGCTTAAGGAAACCTGGCTTTAACGTACAGACAGACATTTATTATATGTTTACAGAACAAATTTGCCAATATTAATCCATCACAGCAAATAAAGTTCTTCCAAGCAAGCTGTAGGAGTTGCCACATTTATTCAGCATTTCTTAAGTTCCATACTGCTTATTTCATACTCTGTTCATCATGGGTGCAATCCTAACCCACTTTCCAGCACTGACATAAGGGCAATGCAGCTCTGAGATAAGGGAACAAGCATTCCCTTACCATGCGGAAGCCTCCATGAGTGCCCCCCAACTGCAGGATGCAGCACACGTCCCATTGGCACCACTATGCCAGTGCTAGAAAGTTGTTTAGGATTTGGGCCCTTGTCTTATAAGACTGTTGGAAATATTTTCTTCTGACAGTTTGTTTCTACTTCTTTCTCTTCCACTTTTTTTTTTTTTTCTGGGAAGAACCACCATATCTTTGGCAGTATTTTTCTTCCTTTCAACGCTGTTAAGTGACAGGAGTTTGTTTGACCTGTTTTACCTCAGGCTGACTCCTTCCTCTTCTTGGTTCACAGTGCGAACAGAATCCAGCTTCTTCAAACCTCTGCCATTCCTTTCAGATTAAAGGCTCCAGTTTAAATATTTTCCTTAAGAAAGAGCCTACTATGGTTTTCTCCTTACTGAAAAAGAAAAATCCTACTCCATCACATGCAAAATAGCTTTGAGTTCAAGACATCCCAGGGGCATCCCAGGGACATCCCATTCTCATCCCAGTGAGCATGTAAACTAAGCTCACACTTGCTCTGGAAAGAGAAAGGGTTGTACAGCTCTGAAAACATGTGTAACAAATACTGGGACACAAAGTTCTTAAGTCTTACTTGAGGGTCCCAAATTTGTGGGACAGAAAGGTACGATAAGTATACGTGGGGCATCTTTGTCTAGCACATTGAAAGGGCCTGAATGGAAGATGCTGGTAAAAAAGCACCTCAGTCACTGCCCAAGCATTTAGCTGTCAGAGCGGCTTCCAGCACCACCTGTCTCTCCAGACACTTGTGTGTGTTTCTTGCCTATTAAGCTGATGCTAGGAAATCCCTAGTGTCAGCCTCCCAACCAAGAAGCAACCACAAACATCTTCCTTGAAAGTGTGTCTAATGGCATTGTATTTATACCAAAATGAAATGTGTTTTAAGACTGGGATATTATTTAACCATATAGTTTTTTTTTAATTTTGTAGTCATGCCATCTGTATATCCTGTGTTTTTAACATTGATTTAACATTCACATTTTTGTACTTCGTTTATTCTAATTTCCTTGCGTTTTAATCTGCCCTGTGTTATGGTTCCCTGTAATACTGTTCAGTGTGATGCACAAGTCCAAGACTTATTTTTTTCCAACAAGGTTTATGCTGTTAAGGTGCTTTGAAGACTAGACATATCATCTGCTTACAGCTTTAGCAAATCACAGTTCATTAAACTGCCAGCTTAACTATTCATTGACAGCTTGCTTAAAGTCACAGCTGTTCTGTGAAGGTTTGCTAATGATTACAGCCCCCACAATAGTCAAATGACATGCGTCTGGATTTGTTAAACACTTTACTTGTTGCTACAGCCATAGTTAAACAGTAGAACACATCCATGCATGCCGAAGGTTCTAGTCCTAATACCCAGCACCCCTCGGTAGGGCTAGAAAGGATCCCTATCTGAGAGTGACTGAAGTTACCACGTGCAGGCATTATAAAAGGAGATGATCAATATAAGTCAGATTCCTAATTTTATCTTGGAGACATAGGGTGCAGTCCTAACCCCTTATGTCAGTGTTTTCCAGTACTGGCATAACGATGCCAATAGGACACGTGCTGCATCCTGCAGTTGGGTGTCACTCATGGAGAACTCCTCAAAGTAAGGGAATGTTTGTTCCCTTACCTCAGAGCTGCATTGCCCTTATGTCAGTGCTGGAAAGCACTGACATAAGGGGTTAGGATTGTGCCCATAGTTGTAAGTTTTTAACTATATCCAACAAATGTAAACTGATTTTTTTAAGACGCAGCTTTTATGCACTAACCTTTTCTCATTTTTATTTTAAAAAACCTGAGAAGAATAATGTCCTTTCTAACAATAGCACTCATAAACTTACAAGCAACTACTACATTTTAAATGTAGGCCCTTTGGTCTATTATGGTTTTCACTTCCAAATACATGGTTAAGCAATTTCCCTTAACAAAATATAAAATACTTTCCTTTATAGCTGCCCAGAATAATAAAGAGCTTGAACTCTCTTTAGTTTTCAAAACCTTTAAGCAAAACTAAAACAAAATACTTTATTACAGTATGAGAAGCATTATCGGAATTTTAGCCAAGGTAGGAAAAAAGCATTAGGTGGGCAAACCTAGCTTAATTCATTGAAAAGTAGATGCCCCAGTCACATTTTAAGACTTATGCTGTGCTACATTTGTACACAGTTCAAAAAGTGCCACTACTGGGATCATTGAACATTGAGTGCCTGCCTGTGCTGGAGGAGCTTGACAGTGAACCAACCCTAGAAGAACTTCACGTGGCCCTGGACTCCCTTGCCTTTGGCAAGGCACCTGGAAAAGACAGCATCCCTGCTGAAGTCCTAGTGCTGCAAAGAGATAATCGCTACTGAGCTGCATGAAATCCTCTGTCTCTGCTGGAGAGAAGGTGAAGTACCTCAAGACATGAGGGATGCAAACATCATCACGCTGTACAAGAACAAAGGTGACAGGGGTGACTGCAACAACTACCGTGGCATCTCTCTCCTTAGCGTTGTTGGAAAGTTGTTTGCCCGAGTTGCACTAAAGAGGCTCCAGGTACTTGCAGAGAGCGTTTATCCAGAATCACAGTGCGGATTCGGAGCCAGCAGGTTCACCAATGATATGGTATTCTCCCTTAGACAACTGCAGGAGAGATGCAGGGAACAACGACAGCCATTCTTTTTAGCCTTCATAGATCTCACGAAGGCTTTCGACCTGGTCAGCAGGGACGGCCTCTTCAAGATTCTCCCCAAGATTGGATGTCCACCCAGGCTCCTCAGCATCATCAGATCCTTCCACAAGGACATGAAGGGCACTGTTGTCTTTGATGGCTCCACATCAGACCCTTTTGACATCCGAAGCGGTGTGAAGCAGGGCTGTGTTCTTGCACCAACATTGTTTGGGATTTTCTTCGCTGTTCTGCTGAAGCATGCCTTTGGAACCGCAACAGAAGGTATCGATCTCCGGACCAGATCAGACGGAAAGCTCTTCAACTTCTCCAGACTGAGAGCAAAGTCCAAAGTCCAGCTGAAATGTCTGTATGACTTCCTCTTTGTCGATGATGCAGCTGTCACTACCCACTCTGCCAAAGATCTCCAGCAGCTCATGGATCGTTTTAGCAAGGCCTGCCAAGATTTTGGACTGACGATCAGCCTGAAGAAAACACAGGTCATGGTTCAGGATGTGGACTCACCTCCCTGCATTACAATCTCTGCGCATGAACTGGAAGTTGTCCATGACTTTGTGTACCTTGGCTCAACGATCTCTGACACTCTTTCTCTCGATACCGAACTAAACAAACACATCGATAAAGCAGCTACCACGTTTTCCAGACTCACAAAGAGAGTCTGGTCCAACAAGAAGCTGACGGAACATACCAAGATCCAGGTCTACAGAGCTTGCGTCCTGAGTACACTTCTGTACTGCAGCGAGTCATGGACTCTTCGCTCACAACAGGAGAGGAAACTGAACGCTTTCCACATGCGCTGCCTCCGACGCATTCTCGGCATCACCTGGCAGGACAAAGTTCCAAACAACACAGTCCTGGAATGTGCTGGAATCCCTAGCATGTATGCACTGCTGAAACAAAGACGCCTGCATTGGCTCGGTCATGTCATGAGAATGGATGATGGCCGGATCCCAAAGGATCTTCTCTAAGGAGAACTCATGCAAGGAAAGCGCCCTACAGGTAGACCACAGCTGCGATACAAGGACTTCTGCAAGAGGGATCTGAAGGCCTTAGGAGTGGACCTCAACAAGTGGGAAACCCTGGCCTCTGAGCGGCCCGCTTGGAGGCAGGCTGTGCAGCATGGCCTTTCCCAGTTTGAAGAGACACTTGGCCAACAGTCTGAGGCAAAGAGGCAAAGAAGGAAGGCCCATAGCCAGGGAGACAGACCAGGGACAGACTGCGCTTGCTCCCAGTGTGCAAGGGATTGTCACTCCCGAATTGGCCTTTTCAGCCACACTAGACGATGTTCCAAAACCACCTTTCAGAGCGCGATACCATAGTCTCTCGAGACTGAAGGTTGCCAACAACACACTGGGATCAAATAATGCATGGTAGAAGCCTTCCTCCTAGGCAGCATTGCCTTCTTGCATGGTATACTGATGTTACTATTCTGTTCAGTGATGTCTGGTCTGGAATATGACCTTGTCCAGCTTGTGATGCTGAGCTGCATTATCTGTTGAACAGGATTTTCCCACAGAAGTTCAGCTTGGAATAGTAACTGAGTGTCCTCTTCACAGCACCTTGAAAACTGCAACGGCACATTAAGGGCAAATGCTGTGGAAAACTAAATATTCCAGGTTCCTGGGATGCCTGGGATGTTGCTTTTGCACTGTTGGACAGCCCAATCCTGAGCTGCTCAGTGTATGGGGTTGCAGCGGCACAAAAAATGGCTGCTGCAGCATCCAGCACACCCCAGGCAGTCATCAGGAGAAGGGGCTTTTGTACCCTTCCCCCAGTAAAGCAAGTAATCGTACTTGCTCCGTAATTGTTCTACGCAATTCTACGATGACCCAAGGGTCCTCATAGAGCCTCCGTGGTGGGCGGACAACCTGACATGGAGGCTCAGGATCCCACCTCCCTCCTGCCCTGCTCCCTCCCTCTACCATGCCTCCACCCTGCCCTTTTCCTGCGCTCCCTCCGGCTCCCCCTGCCCCAGCTCCACCGGTGCTAGGACCCGCAAACATGCCTTATGGCACATTTAGGATGGGACCCTAAGGCACCAGAATAGGGTGGAATGGACCTCTGGGCTGAAACAAGGACCTTCCTGTTGCATCCAGGTAAATGAGAAGGTAAGAATCAGTAGGAAAATGATTACATACAAGGACTCACAGGGGAAAGGGGTTTGGGAGGGGTTAGAGAAAGTGTTGAGACCCCACTGCAGTTTTAATGACATTGGAACCACAACAGGATTCACATTTTGGAATTAGGCTAGGAAAAGAAAGCTAAGATCAGTTCTGGATTGACCTGTGGTGTTAACTCTTCACTGGTTCTAAGTAACAGAATTGGATGTTAGTTCCATTGTGAGTGTTGCACAAGTATCTGAACACATAGCAGCTGAAAGCATTAAAAAAAATTGGGGAGATGCATTTATGTCATTCTGCTAATGCCATCAAAGACATAGATACTAATAAGTATCTGAGATATGGGAAGCCCTGAGGACCATGAATGGAAAGTAGGAAGTGACGTACCTAGTATAGTTGACACCTGGGGTGGGCCACTTGAAGCCATGGGTAGATCTTGCCTCCCACAGGGTTCTTGAGATGGAGATCAGGTCTACCCTTTGCTTCAATGAGCTTGTCGCCCTGCCCTTCACTTTGAGATATCTGGGGTGGAGGAGCCCAGGTCTACTTGCTACTCAGTGGCATATTTGACACCATGGGTGTATTTGATGCCTGGAGAAGACTTGCCATTAGTACATCTCTGGAAGAAGGTGAATTTGATGAGTGAAAGTAGGAATGCGTTGGCTGTGAAGTGTACAGACTCTTAACAGAGAATCTATTGCCTGCTGGAATTTCATGTTTGGACATGTGAAGTTGGATCACATTGTCTCCATGTGATAACGTATCATACAATTGTTTGTAATAAAAATGTTTTTAAAAAATCTTATTTCATTAACACCAGGTAAACAAAATTCTGATTATGTACCCATTTAAAATAAGATATTTTATTTTATAATGTATATACATGTGCCCTCTTAGAGAGCAAGGAATCAGCATCTGAGTTTGGTGGCGTCCTGGTTGTAAAAGATCCTACTGAAGTTTCTATGCTCAAGCAGCAGGGGGTGCTCCAAGTTCAGTGGCGTCATTTTTCTCCAAGGAAGCAGTGCCTCTCTTCATGTTAGTCCCAGATCTCTATGTCTATGCAAGGAGCACAACCTTGAGTCTCAGTGAGGGGGAATGCAGCACTTGCTGCCAAAGGCAGGCTACAGAGTAAATTCACACCCTTGTTACATTGCTTTTGTTTTTATTTCAAAAGGTGGTGATAGGCAACAATGAGCAAACAATGTCTTCCTTAAACGTGTAAGGGCTGTTTCATACAGGATGTGCTCATACATGGATGTTACTTCCATTATAGCCCATACAGTGTCTCTGCACATGGCACTTTACAGACTCCCATAAGCAAAACTATATGTTCTGAGGAGCTAACAGTCTAAAACGAACACAACAGAGGAGCAAGAGACAAATGGCCAAGTGTTAAATATCAGCAAATGCAGTTTGTGTACCTGGATCATTGCTACAGTTAGGATTAAAAAACATTCAGTGAAAATCCTTCCCAAGAATGTTGTCTTTGAAAGGGGGGGGGAGGAGAGAGAGAGAGAGAGAGAGAGAAAGATTTTGTAATAACATGCATTTTAAGGAAGAGAGTCACATACAATCTGCACACCATCTTGTATGAAGCATGCGCATACATCTATCTTACCACATGGATGACATTAGGAAGTTGTGAACAAAAGTGACTTCCCACTTGGTGTACAGCTAGCAAAACTGGTGTGTTTGTGTGTTCTTCGCACATTGGTGCACATGCTTTGCACATTGTTTTGTCCTCCTGTAGGTGATACCTGAGTCAAGCAAATATAATGTGAAACAGCTGTGTCTTAATCTCTGGTGTATACTGAAAGTTACAATGTTTAAGTTAGAAGTAAAATTCAGGGAGATACTGAAATTATGGGGAAGTACTCATTATCATTAGCAATCTCAAAATGTCAAGATGTTAGTTGTGGTACTACTGTCAAGATGTCAAGATGTTAGTTGTAAAACTCTCCAATTTTAAATGAATTTGCATGAAATGCATGTCAGTACATGCATTTGAAGGGTGAGAAAATAGCAGCTAGTAAGGTGAAAACTGAGTAATGGAACTCATTCCCACAGAATGCAACTTAGAAGAAAGATTTTTCAATATAAAAAGAGGGCGTCTGTGCATGTCTATGTCTAGAACAGTGTTTCTCAATGTTTGTCCTTTGCCATACCACCTCACATGGTCGGAGTACCACCAGAAGACACTGGTAATGACTTCATTACCAGTTACTTCTGGGTTGGGAAGCCAGTTGCAATAGAACAAACAACAGTATGAGGCTCAGGGTGGACGAGAGGGCTTTCTTGAGCACAAAAAACCCATGCTTTGGAGCCTCCTACCACTGTTTATTGTGTCACGTTCCTAGTCCTGCTGGTGGGTGGCAGGTGTCCAGCGAGTACCACCGGACACCACCTCAAGTACCACGGGTGGTACCTATACCAGTGGTTGAGAAACACTGGTCTATAAAGAACAGAGTGGTCACTTCTCTGAATTCAACTTTATGCCCATTAACACAGAACATGAAACTGAAAAGATGGTGCATTTCCTGACATACAGATCCAATGAGGGTCAAAACTTCATGTGCCGAATTTCCACCTCTCGCACAGTGTTGAAAGGCACAGGACCTCTGACTGTAAACAGTGTCAACAGGCAGAATTTCAAGTCTGCATTTCCATGCATTCTTATGTGGAAATCTCCACATGTTAGACTTCATCAAATTTATAACCATGCATGCATACATAAGCAACTAAGAGTGGACTATATTACCTTTCAGAAGAAGGAATATAAACATTGGCGCATCACAATGATCTGTCAACAATTGCTCAGTCTTTTATTAGCCATGGCCGGGGGGGGGGGGGAACTGATGACAAACATTCTGTATTCCCCAGTTCTGGCTTTATTTATTTTTTTCCTGCGTTTGCTGTCCAAGGATTAGCTTTTTCTCTGCAAATTCTTGGCTGTGCCTTATTTTTCTCTTCTACTCTTTTTTGCTGCTTCTACCTTTGAACTTAATGGGAAGAGGGTTTTGTGGATGTTTCCCATTTTTATGTGTTGCTAGCTACTTGGGACTTTGAAGCATTTTCCTGCACAATCCATACATTGCATTTTTGTTTAATGCTGTTGATATGCAAAGCAGGTACTCTACAGATAATCAGATTCTCTCCTGTGTGCCTTTCATATTCTGGAGTCAGGGAAGATGTAGGTGTATCTGTTGGAAGGCCACAAAACAACTATAATTTGAAAGGAATCAAAGAAAGAGACAAGAAACTGCAACTTGAAAAGCTTCCTCCTTGTCGTTTGCAAGAATGAAAAGCTTGTAAACAGAAAGAAACATCAAAACAGCCAGCAAAACATGGTTTATTTATGTACGCTCAACATGAATTTGAAATAGAATTACATAAAGCACTTTAACTAACACAGTCTGGTCAAATCTCAAGAGGGCTCCTTGGTCTTTAAGTGATGCCCAGAAGGAAAAAATTTGTTGTTCACTGCTTCTCCCCTCATTGCAGCATGTGGAGGAACTTATACACCCATACAGTGGTGTAGCTAGCGAGGGGGTGGTCTAACCTGGGTGCCACCCTTGGGGGGTGACACTACCAGTAACCAAAATCGCTAAAATCACAGTTATTATGAATAATGCCATCATGTTCTATACCATTTGATGTGTAATGTACAGCAGAATGCAATGAAACATACCGGAGTGAAATCCCTCCATTCTATCAAAAGTTATTGCCCCCCCCCCAAATGCAACTCTTATGTAACAAAATGAACAGTTTCCTTGATGCAAAATGGACCAATGAGACTGATTGTTCAAAGAGCCAGAAATGTTATTATGACACAACCACAACCAATAAGGTGTTAGCAAGGTGACACTCTGGGGGGGGGGGTGACACCAGGGGGTGGATCCACTGTATTTGTGGGGTATGAGCGCTACCTTAACTCCAGAGCCCAGGTCAACCATGTGTGTAGAAACTGGGCTCCTGGGTGAACTTTAGCCTCTGTGGCCAAGGTTTGCTGGATGGGTAAACCTGGGTTCCTATTCAGACTTGGAGTCCAGATCTTAATAATAATAATAATAATAATAATAATAATAATAATAATAAATAAAACTTTATTTTTATCCCGCCCTTCTCCCAAAAAGGGACCCAATAGGTCCCAATTCCTGCCCAATAGACCTGAGCTTCCATTCCGACTGCCTTTTGCACCCCTTTTCTAGGCAGGTTGACCTGTGCTCCGGTCCTAGCCTCTCATTTCGACTGGTGCCCAATTTCTCTCCCCGTCCGGGTGAGCGCCCTTACCACTGACAAATTTTGTCATATGATGTGGGTGGCAAAAATTTATGGGCCCCGTGTGACAAATGACCTAGCTACACCACTGTGCATGCGTGTGCGTGCACACACACTGTGCAATCCTGACTTTATGGTACTTTTTTAAAGTATGGAAGCCTTCTCTGGGTTTGGACCTGTCAACCCTACAAACAAAAATGTTTGTTAGGATCCAGCCTGTGTGCCAGATCCTGGCTCCACCCCCTTCCAGTGCCTGGCCTGCCCAAGGACCCGTGTGCTACCCCACCCTGGAATGGCCCAGTTCTGCCCTCCCCCACTCTCCCCAAACCCCTGCGATGGTGGCCCGCCACTGTCCTGGGGCTTGCTCTGGTGCAGGGAGGCTGGCGCTCATCCTCGCAACTGCCTCCTCAACTTTCAAGGAGGCGCAAGCGTGCCTTACAGCACGTTTGCGTCATGCTCGGGGCAGTGCAAGAGACTTGTGCCGGCCCAAGGGCAACCCAGGATTGCTCCCTAAGTGAATAAAACAGAAAGAAATCCAGCCATTTATGGCTAAATATTGTAAGAGTATCGGAGAGTATGGGCCCAATCCTTTGCAAATTTCTAGCACCAATGCAGGCGCATTGCAGCTCTGATGTAACAGAACAAACACTCCCTTTCTTTGAGGACGTTTCCATGACTGCCCCACCCCACTGCAGGATGCAGTGCATGCCCCATTAGCATGGCTGCACCGGGGCTGGAAAATTGGATAGGATTGGGCCCTATGATGAGAATTCCATGCATAATACCAGCAGATTTTCCTCACTTTCCCCTCAAAAACATAGCTTCTTCTTAACCTAGTCACTAAAATAAATTTTTCTTTGAAAACAGCATAGTCTTGATGTAGAATACTGTAGATAGTATTGGATTCAACAGGGAAAGTATTAGCAAATTCAAGGGTTGTTTGTTTACTAACTCAAGCAAGGTGTGCTTTTGGGAACAGAAGAGATTTTAGCTAGTCCACATTTATACTTTGGTAGACAGACTTCTGAATGGGTAAGAAGACATATTAATTGCAGATGGCAGTGAAAGGCTGTGGCAAAGAAGGACTAGTGTGGCCATTCCTTGGAGTGCTGGGGAAAACCGATTCCTTAGACCTATGCTGGCTAGTTAGCTAGTGTAATTCCGAAACGTCTCAGATGGTATATTGGGCTGGGAAAAGAGGGATAGGAGCTTAGTGTGTCCTGCTACTGCTATGCACCCAATGGGTGCGCCCATACAGGGACTAGTTTCTTCTTAGAGACTCAACGACACTAGACCGTAAACATTTCTTTCTGAACCATTTACAGAAACTTAATGACCAAATAACTGATGAATTCAGCAGGTTAAGAGAAGATTGATGGCTCCTGGTCTTCAGGATTAAATACTTGCAGGCATGCATGTGGCAACTCTTTCACCATTCTCCTTAATTCTTCCAGAAAGTAAAAACCCAGTTTTTAAGAATTTGAGAATGTCAGGTTTTTGGCATCCCAGGCTTGAGATTGTTATTAGCCAGGATGTGGCTGGAGGCCCTGATATCGGGGCCTGGTGTGAAGCAACCAGCAAGGCTGCACAGCTGATGCAATCAACTGGGCCTGCTGCAGGTGGGAGTCACGTGACTTGGGGAGAGATGAGTACTGAGTCACGTAGGCTATGGAGGAATGGTGCAGTGCACCACTGGACAGCCAATCAGAGTGGGTCACAAGACTGTCTTGTGACTATGAGGTCGCCCTACTCTGGTTGGCTGGCCCCAGTATATATGGGGCAAGCACAGACTCCTGGGTGTGGGTTGTT
Source organism: Tiliqua scincoides (assembly GCF_035046505.1). Taxonomy (NCBI): domain Eukaryota; kingdom Metazoa; phylum Chordata; class Lepidosauria; order Squamata; family Scincidae; genus Tiliqua; species Tiliqua scincoides. Next base: position 26,778,741 of record NC_089826.1, read on the forward strand.
GTGGTGGAGTTTCTGCGAGCCATGCTGCTGGTTTGCGTACTGATTTTGGACTGCCTTCTCGTGACTGTGACCTGCTGTATCCCTGACTTCTGGACCGTTTGACCTACTACTCTTCTGCCTGCTCCTTTTACCAATACCTGCTTCTGCAACAAACAAGCCTGTGTCTGCTCCTTTGGCTCTGTTTGGGATTGCCTGCTTCTTGTGCTGTCTTCCTACGCTCCCGTGCCACTTTGCTATCGGGAAAGCAAGGGCTATCCTCCCCTGCTGACCTGACAGAGAAGAATGTCCCCTGTATTCTATCAGGGTTTAAACAAATAATCTCTAAAATGATACACACGGGATTCCTGTTTTTAAAACAAGTATAGTAATCTGTAAGACTGTTAATTCGAACTCTATTGAAATGGCTTTCAAATGCAGTAAGAATCTGATTCAATGTGGTTAAATGAAGCGATTAATGACTCTGAACCAGATTTTTACAACCATTGTTGACTGCAAGGTCTCCAGAAATATTGTCAATTTAAAGACTGCCCTTACAAAGATCTTGTTTTTGAAAAAAAAATATCTTTAAGACCAGTGTTTTTCTAATCAGGCACTAGGGCTCATGCTGCCTGATTTGGAACCTCTATTCCTTAGTCCTGTGGCATTGTGGACTGTGGCATGTGGTTGCTTAGTGGCGAAGGAAAAGCACTTTGCACATGACCACAGAAACATAAATATTTTACATACACCAGATATCAGGCCTGGATGTGAGAACAGATTTCAGAGTCTTGACACAGTTCTGTGTGGGCCTTGGCACTAATTAAACCTTATTTAAGGGTCCAATCCTATCCTTTCCCTCCCCCACCAATGCAGCTGTACTGCTAGAGTGCATACTGCGTCATGCGGAGGGCAGTCTGGAGGTCTCTTTCAGGTGAGACAGCATTTGTTCTCTTACTGGGGGATATGCCTCTGGCACTGAAATAGGTCTACTAGAACCTGAGTCATCAATTTCACTGGTGAAATTCTGAGTGTATCTGGGAAGGCAGATCAAGGTATTGAAAAGGGATAGGCTATTGGTGTTGCCCTCTTCCAGCCCCCATTCTGCCCCATGTCTTCCCTGTTCCTCCCCCTTCCCACCTCCCTCCTGCCCCTACACTCTGCCCTTATCAGCTCTAGGGGGCCATGGACAGGCTGCCACTACAGCTTGCTGCTTGCCCATTGGCATGCTGTGTTTGTGATGACAGTAAAGTGCCTTGTGCTGCCTGAACGCTAGTTCTAGCAGTGACAGGTTCCTTAGGATTGGTCTGCCAAGACTTTTTGGCCAACCCCTGTGTACAAGTACTAGAGGTGTGTATTTGTTTCAGAAAGAATCACACTCCAAATAGAATCACACTTGTTCGGATCCCTAACAAGTTGCTCCTTTTTCACAACAGATGGGCAGCCCAATCCTGAGCTGCCCGCAGTGCCCAGGCTCGGCGGCTCCGAGGAGGGCTGCCCCCGAATCCTGCGCCTCCTGCGTTACCACGGGAGGCACGTTGGGAGAAGAGGACATTCTTCCCCTTCCCCAGAGTAAGGTAAGCAGCCCTGCAATGGGGCTACTCTCTTTAGTGCCGACCAAAAGGTCGGTGCTAAAGTAAAGGCGCTCGTGTAGGGTGCACGGCCCTGCACGAGTGCCCTGAATCCGCCTCTCTCCCTCCCCCCGACATGCCTCTCACCCGCCCCCGGCACACCTCCCGCCCACCCCCGCTGGCCTCCTCACTCCCCGGAATGTGTCCTCCACGTCCTCGTCCATGCCCCCGCCTCCCGTTCCGCAGCCTGGAGGTCCGGGAGACCGCCGAGCTGCGGAACCCGGGCCACCACCCGGCGCTAACCCAGCACCAGGAGGAGCCCAGTGGTAAGCCCCACAAACGTGCCTTACAGCATGTTTGCGACTGTGGTCCACGGCACGGAGCCATGCCACGGACCACAGGATCGGGCTCTTAAGCTGTCTTTTTCAGAAAGCACTCATTTTCCAGACATAATTCTGTAATATTGTGCATGGACTCTTGAGTGATTTGTAGTATTTGGAAAGGAGTCTGGCACTATCGAGGTTGCATTTAGTTTCTTAGACGGAGTTTGGTTACTTAATGAAGTCCAGATTCATTTGAAACATTTTTATAGGCGTGCAATTCAATGCAAACAAATGTAATCCTTTTGTTTTGCAAACATCTGCAGTAAATGAAATTTGCATGGATGAAAATGTAAAAACTTTGGGCAGATTTTAAAATGTTCCAGATTTGTGGTTTTAGAAAATACTGATTTTTAAAACCTACATGAAGCATAGCTAAATTTAAAAAAAAAAAATTATGGAAGAAAATGCCAAGAGCTCAAACCTACATGGAACCCGTATCATCTAAACCAGTGGTTCCCAAATCCTTTTAGCACCAGGAACCAGTTTTTTAAATGACACTCTGTCTGGACCCACCTAGCTTTACAAGATTAAAATTCCAGTTTCACTTTACCAGCTGCTTAAGCCTCTGTTTTTATCCTTTCCACTATGGTGGGACAGGGGCTCGCCTTCTGGACTGTTTGTTGAGCTCCACGTTCATCAGAATGGGACTACTCCGGCGGCCTTGCATTCCCCTTTGCCTGGCCTTCAATAGGAGCCAAGGCATGTTTGCCAACTTGCACATGAACGCGCATGCGTGGCTTAGTTTCACTTTCCATAGAACTCAGTACATTTTCCTTGTCAGCTTGGGGAGGGGCTTCCTTCTTGAGTGTTTTTTGGTGCTTTCGTTCATCGGATCGGGACCATTCTGGTGGCGTTGTGTTCCTCTTGGCCTGCTCTTTGAAGTGGATTGAGGCACGGCGACCTACTTGCAAGAAACATACATTTGCGACTCAGTTTCCATAGGGTTCAATACATTTTCCTTGTTTGCAATCAGCTTGTCCGTTTCATGACCCATCAAGTTGTGACCCACTGCTGGGTCCCAACCCACAGTTTGGGAAATGCTGATCTAAACCCTCATCCTTAGATGCAAGTGTTGGAGCTTACACTCTATACAGTACGTAAACTGAGGGAAAAGATGCAGAAACTAAACAATGACACTCAGCTAAGTGGGTTTTCAGTAGACAGACTAATCATCTTTGTCCTCCTGGTCAGAATGATCTGAAAGATATATTTTTGACCTTTTATAACTCTGTTGAACAGAGAGATTAAGATCAGTTTTCATTTTATGAAATGTTTTCTTGTCAGTTCTTAAATTGTATTTGGCAATGTTACATTAAATGGTTTCTTGCCTTTTATGTTGAAACATCTTTTCTGCTGGATTCTGTTTCATCTGGCAATTTCTTCTGAGTTTCTTTGCCTCATTTATTAGTCTCCTGAAATTGCTGATCTGAACTATATGATTAAGAATAAATGAAAGTCTGTATTTTTAAAACCATCTTTTTTGAATTCTTACAAATAAAAATTTCCAGCAACAAGACAAGGTGCTAGGAAAATCTTATTGATTAGCTAGATTTCCCTCTGCATGTGCAAATACAGACTTTCATTTGTTCCATGATTGAGTTCTGATGTTAAAACAAAGTTTGGGGGCTGAGTAATGGCTCTGCTTAAGTCTTGAACTAAAGATTTAAATACCAATTTCCCTCCACGTCCAAGGACACAAACACAGCACTTGAAAAGGCTTTAGCTTTTGCACATCTGATACGAAACATTAAGCAGAGATCTAATAATTGTGTGAAAGAGCTGGAATTCTTCCCTGCTGCTAGCCTGTCTATTAATTCCTTGAGATGCCAGTTTGTGAGCTGTGTGTTTTTAAAAAAAATAAAATTCCTTGCAGGGCATGTTTTAAGTTGTTCATTGTAAATATATATATATATATATATATATATATATATATATATATATATATATATATATATATATATATATATGCTCCATTATAGGTCTGCTTGGTTGCCTTCAGGGCTCTCTCAAATGGTCATCCAGACAAATAATCCTTAGGAAGCACACTTGCCATCAATTCTTTCAGGGAGTTGGTCAATCTGTCTTTCTAGCCCTGTCCTAATTAATCTAATGGGTCCTTCTTGGAGCTTTCTATGCTTGGGGCCACTGACCTTTTCTAGCCCAAGCCAGAGTAATGCTGATATGCCAGCATTGGGTCTCTTCTAATTCATTTCAAGTAATAACAAGGAGTCTATAAACTGGCTCTGTATTTTTTTTTTAAAAGAATGAATACGCTTGTACAAATGTATCCAAATGGTCTACTTTATAATATAAATGCAATATTCACTAGTAAAGTATTATTGTATTATTTGCTTCTATTTATTAATAATCACAGCAGAAATCATTCATTGAACAAATAGGATACCTGTTCCATATTTCATTCTCTAGAGCAGGGATGTCAAACATAAGGCCCACAGGCTAGATGTGGACCCCAGAAGCTATTTCTCTGGTCCCTGTTATAATTGGGCTCTCTCATATATTGAAATGATATCTCTCGCATATAATTGGGCTCTCTTATATCTTGACCCTTGAAACAAGATTTGCACATTTTCTCTTCTGGCATTTGCAGCTAATGAGTTTTTACGTGAGAACAAAGTGCTTATTTCTGGCCATCATCTGTTTAATGATGCCGCTTCCTGCTTAATGATGTCACTTCCAGCCCCCAGCGGTCACCATGAATGCTATTTGGCCCACTGTATGAAACAAGTTTGACACGCTTGCTCTAGAGCAGGCGTCTCCAAACCCTGGCCCAGGGGCCAGATGCGGCCCGCAGCAAGCCTCTTTCCGGCCCACGGCCAACCTCTTGTCCCCTGAAAGCCTCTGGCCCACTCAACTGAACATGACCAGAACTGTGCTCTGATTGTGTCTGGAGGGTGTTAAGGCCCAGAGAGGTTGAATGAATGAGCCCATTCATTCATTTATTCATTCATCTAAGTTCCATCCCTAATTTATTTATTTAATTTTTTATTTAATTTTTTTTCCGGCCCTCCACATCACGGCAGATATTTTATGTGACCCTCTGGCCAAAATGTTTGGACACCCCTACTCTAGAGATTCCTAATAGCTACCTCTTGACTGTACCAACCATGGCTTCCATCTTTTCTCATTGCTTCTGCTGTGCAATATTGTCCCATAGGGAAGATTTATCTTTCAACATTGTGGCCAGAGAAAAGATCAGTGCCTCTGTACCTTTAATGACTGTACGGAAAAGGAAGTTCCAGCAGGGGTAGCATTTTTTGTGCGTGACAGCATAGTATGTATCATCTCCTCCCTCCCCACAGGGCATCCAGGACAGGGGAAAGAAAATCTCAATTGAGAGCCATCCACAATGAAATCTCTCCATTATGTCCTGGCAATTTTAGCCTGATGGGTCTTGGTTCCCTTAGGAGGTTCTGGAGATGATACAGCAAGAGGGAAAAACATAATGAGTTGGAAAATCCAAGGTCCAATTATTTATGAAGCAATACAAGAATCACTTTTCACTGCTTTAAGGCCAATCGTGAGCAAGGATCCAAGATGAACTTTGTAACCATCTCCCATTGCATACAACAGATCTTCACTATCACCCTGATAAAAGCAGAAGTTTAAAAATTGACCAAGGTTATGGAGGGGAAAAAGGTTTCTCCACAAAGCAAAATGTCATGAAGTTCATTTCAATACAATTAAGTGGAAGACCATTTCAAATTTCGTATATTGATTTTTGACTTGCTGTGAAAAAGAATGACAAGAGAGGGCATGCTAATTATTGCCATAAAAATAAACTATTTTAATAGATATATAAATAAAAAGTTTAGAGTAGATTTTTTCCCCCTCTTCTCTCTCCTCCTTAGACATACATGATTTTGAATCTATAAAGAAAACTCAATAATCACCCAATAACTACACAATCAAATAATCACCTTGACATGTTTGGAGACAAACACAGAATGAAATGATACATCTGAATTATCTCTTTTTACAGTTGTTGATTTTACAGTACATTCAGATAAGGCTACGTGAAACAAAGTTGTCTTAGGAATAATAACATTACTAAAACACCCACATGAAAGCTAAGGGAAGAGTTATGAATATGTTGTGAATATGACTATGCATTCAGCAGTCAAGTATCATGAGGGCAACTGAACTTTTTCCATTATCAACTGACTTTTTCTCATGAATCCTTGCTCTTCCATAATCAATAATGAGGTCAGGTTGTATGCCTCTGGTTAACATCCACACAAATCCAGGATTTCTCCCTTTGGTTAAGATCCTTACAAATAAGCAACTCTTTAAGGTAGGTCAATGGCACTTAGACTGCATGGTTGAAATCTATTACAGGTTGAGTCTCTGTATTCACAAGGATTCCATTTCCAGAACCCCCGCAGATGCCAAAAATGAAATACAGGGTCCAGCCTTGTTATACACAGATTTTTTAAACACGGATTTGACTCAACACGAATGGCCCCTGCGAATGAGAAGGAATGTGCGGAGAAGGGGAAAAATGCACCCCTTTAAAATCAGTTTAAAAAACTGAACAGTCCTTTAACAATAGCCTCCTTAATTAGAGAAAGAGAGAGAGAGAGAGAGAGAGGGGGGGGGCAGCTGGCTGAAAATCCATCAATCCTTCTCTCTCCAGGCGACCCCTCCCTTCCCCCTGAGCACATGAAAGAAAGGTGATCACTTTGCATTGGTGAAGGGAGAACAACTGATTGATGGACTGTCTTCTTAATGACTCTTATCTTACATCACAAAGGTCAGCAAGGCTGTTTTTAAATCACCTGAGCAAAGAAGCTTTGTTTTTTAAATTGATTTGCTGTAGTGCGTTTTTTGCCTTCCACATGAATGCTTGGAACAGAACCCACCCTAATAATGAGGCTCAACCTGTACATTTAAAAAACAATGTCCCTTTGCTCAATGATTTAAAAATAGCCTTGCTTTTACCATTGTAATAGTAAGCAGCAAGCAGACAATCAATCAATCAAAAATGGGTCAAAAATCCATGGATATTTAGGTTATACCTGTACAGGGATTTACTGGTGCCTTAACACAAGGGACCCAGTGTCCCCCAAGGTTGCAGGCTCTTCCTGGTTATCTTAACAAATGTAAAAGTTTTGTTGAAGTGAAAAGGAAAAGCTTACTCAGACAGAAAGTTAATTAACCTGCCAGAGTGCACACAAAACTTTGGATTTGCGCGAGGGTATGCAATCCATCAGGCACTACAGCTGCTTCATACCCAATGAAATAAACAGAGGTTGATTAACAGCAATGCATGGTGGACTATTGCTGAATGGCTGCATGTGGATACCATACCAATTTCAATACAATTGTACATATGCAGTTGCAATCTACATCTTTCTGTAATCATAACCATGCATTAGCCGTTTTGTATGAGTGCAGAGTAAGAGCTTGTTTTTATTAGAAGGGGTTGTAACCTGGCACATTCTGGAAAGGAAAAAATCCTTTCCCGTTGAAAGCCAGGCAAAATTTAATTAAAAACAGCTTTCCCACAACTAATTCAGACTATTCTGGTAGCTTCAAGATGACTGTATCCTTTCTGGTCCTAATTTTTCCCAGTCAATGGAGAACATTTTCAGGATAATTATCATACTGCCATACCACTAACAAATAGGTGAATTTTAGCACATAAGAGAAAGAAAAGGCTGTTCACTGCACCTGGTTACACATTTCCATGTGAATAACTATACCTGGGTTCATATTTATAGACCAGGGGTGCCCAAACCCCGGCCCTGGGGAGCCCCCAGTCTCCAATGAGCCTCTGGCCCTCCGGAGATTTTTTGGAGCCCACACTGGCCCGACGCAACTGCTCTCAGCATGAAGGCAACTGTTTGACCTCTCTCATGAGCTGTGGGATGAGGGCTTCCTCCACTGCTTGCTGTTTCACATCTGTGATGCAGTAGAGGCAGCAAAGGAAAGGCCAGCCTTGCTTTGTGCAAGACCTTTTATAGGCCTTGAGCTATTGCAAGACCTTCATTCATTCATATAAGTTCATCTTTAATATATTCATTTGTGTAAACTTATGTAAATTTATTCAAATTTGAAATGTAAATTAATTTTTTCCCCCCAGCCCCCGACACAGTGTCAGAGAGATGATGTGGCCCTCTAGCCAAAAACTTTGGACACCCCTGTTATAGACCAACAATCCACCTAACACTGCATGCAGACTTTACCTGTATCAAAGGGAATGTGTGAATAACTGCATGCAGGCATAGACTAATGATAATCGTATCCAGGTACATTTTAGTACGTGAACAGTCCTAACCTGGTATTCTACAAACTTGTGTTCAGAGTTGGTAATATTATGAGTAAACCTAATTTGTAACAAGTGGTTTGTTAAGTAAGGTGGTCTGAATGCTGACTGCAACTTACACACCTGTCTGTTGTCACAAAACTCAGAACCAAATAAAATTACCACTGTATCAGAAGTAATCTTTCTAATGCAGTGGAATGTCTCAAAATTATGAATGCTGGAAACCACTGACTTTTGTTTAGGAATGGCACCCTGAGCCTAAACAGAGTTACCAAGCATTAACTCCCACTGATTTTAAGAGAGTCTTTCCAGGTAAATATGTTTAGGATGAAGCATGAGACATAGATTGAAAACTATCCACCAGCAAAGCACTTGAAGGAATGACCTTTTCTTCGATTAGGTTTCTTGGATTTATTTTTCTTCTGTTTGTTTTCTGCCTTGTTTTTGTTTAGTTTCTTCTTCTTGTCTTCCGCTTTGAACCACGGTCCCCAAACCCCTCCATTAAAATTGGGGTTACTCCTAGGGTCTTTAGCTGGATACCGAACAGGCACAGCAGTTTTATCAAATTCTGAAAGCCTGTGCAACAGCCGCTTTACTACATCTGGATACTTACTGGAAAGATCCACTCGCTCATACGGATCAGCAGTTATGTTGAACAGCCACACAGTTTTGCCGGCTGTCCACGATACCCGTTCATTGTGCCAACGACTAGGGCTGACGTTACTAAATGACTGAGGTGGGACCCAATCGCTGTATCCTGGATTCCCTGTCAGCAGCTTCCAGTGGTTCACTCGGATTGCTGACTGAATTGCTGTGTTCCATATTCCAAAGCCAGCTTCCCATGAGCCGTTTTTGGCTTTGGTGTAGATAGGGTCAATGTTGTGTAAAATGTCCACTCTTGGAGACCGTCTTCCTTCGCTTATGGTCTCCCACACATCGTAGCCATCCAGTTGGGTGTCCTCATCAATTTGTCCTTCTGCTAATGTGATCAAAGTAGGGTACCAGTCTGTTATATGTATAAGTTCCCTGCACACATACCCCTTGTTTTTGAGTAGAGGGCTATGAACAAAGCCAACCGCTCGGATCCCTCCTTCCCAATAAGTCCCCTTGCTTCCTCTGAGAGGCCAGTTATTTCCACCAGCTGTTGGCTGCCCTCCGTTGTCTGAAGAGTAAATGATAACACTGTTGTTATAATAACCATACCTCTTTAAGGCGAGGGTCACATTGTTGATAGCTTCATCCAAACATGCCAGCATAGCAGCATATCTGCGCCGGTTTATATTATTTATTGATCTGTAACGTTCATAATATTTGCCAGGTGCCTGCAGTGGTGAGTGGACAGCTTGGTATGCAATGTATAAAAATATTGGTTTCCTGGGATTGTGGGAAGCTAAGATTTGTTGCACTTTTTGTGTGTACATCTGTGTTGAGTACACACCATTGTCATGATCCCAAGCAGCATGCTCGTTCTCATATAAGTCATAGCCACACATTCGAGGGCTGTCACATTTGTAATGGGTGTAATAATCACCACTGCCCAAGAGAGAGCCAAAAAAGGTATCAAAGCCACGCTGCGTTGGCATACATTCTCTGCGGTAAAAGCCCAAGTGCCATTTGCCAACCATGTGGGTTGAGTAGCCAGCTTCCTTTAACTTCTGAGGTAGTGTCGCATTATCCAATGGTAAACAGTTAGGCTGGGTGGGTCTGATGACTGAATGCTGAAGACCTGTGTGGATCTGATATCTGAAAGACACAAGCAATGGCATCTTAGACAAAAGAGGAAAAGGAGGATTGAACATAAGCGATGCTTTGAATTGAAAGAAAGATTCTGAACTGCTGACCTGGAGGAAGTCGGGTGGAAATTCAGCCTATACAATCCAAATCAACTCTGGCCACTACACAGCAACTACATAGAGATCTACCACAAAAACCAAGGAAGTACTGCTTGCAGTAATATGGCAGGGCAAACCATATGATATGGTTTGACATTACAATATGACACTACTAACCCATGTTAAAGCTTCCAAGTCAGACTTACTTGCTGGTGTGAGAAACTGAGAGGTATCTTCTTGCTGTAGACAGACTATCTTTGCCTTCCTCTTTGTCACACCATACTTCAAACTACACAGGATCTGAGTCCAACAAAGTTGGTGAACCAGTGCACAGGTGATATAACCAGAACAACTGAATTTCAGAGAATGTCATGCCACTGCGACAATTCCTACATTCTATACAGACGCAACATTTGTAAAACAATACCATTTCTGAATTCATCTTCAGTGAAGATACTCAAGAGCTTCATGCAAAATATACGTTGGCCCACCTCATCCATAGGTTTGGGGCCCACAGATTTGACCCAATGTGGATCAGGAAGGCCTCAATGCACCTCCCGGACATGACTGGAAGAGTCTTCTGGTCGCGTCAGGATGGAGGTGTTCTGTGGTGTGGGGAGGCTGTGCATGATGTGCCAGAGCCTTCTGAAATGCACTTCTGGTTTAGCAGAAAAACAGAGTGAATCTCGGAAGGCTCCGACATGCCTTCTGAGGTGCAGGGAGGCTATGTGTTGCTTCCCCATGCCTCAAAACACCTCTGGGTGTGACCAGAAGGCACTTCCTGTCCTGGCTGGAGGTCTTTTGATGGCTGTGACCTGCAGATTTGCTTATCTGTGAGTTTTGGTGTCTGCAGGGGGTCTGGGAAGAGATCTCGCAGATAACAAGGGCCAACTGTATTACAAAAATGTTTTCCACTTGTTCAAAGACTAGACATTCCTACCTACTTGTTCTTCAAGTACAAGGAAAAATGGATCTAACATACACTCAATATGAAAAACATTGATTTACCCTTTTTCTGCTCAAGTCTGCCCCATTTCAGTACGTAGTTTTTATCCTTTAATGAATTGTGCTGTTGTACATAACAAGACAGTAGACATTTTAGCTGCAATTCTAGCCTATGTGTTCCCTTGTAATACTGCTAAGTATCATCGTCTTCTACAGATGCTTCTCTCCTCCGCTCCATACCACATAAATAGGGTTATTGATGTGTGAGGCAAACTTATGCAATGAAACCAGAACAATTACTGGAGAAGGGAAAACTCCTAAGTGACTCTCTTTCCCAAAACCCAATTTCGTTCAGTTCTGCTCCCTTCCTTTCTTGGTGACCCCCAGGAGGTTTGCCTGGCCAAAGAATGATCGCTGATTAATCCTGTCTTAACCTAGTTCTGCTTAGAGAAATTCAAACTATTAGTGAACTGATCATGGAATCCCAGAAAGCTAGGTGCAGTAACGTGTTGCAACAAAAATGCAAGAGTCTTGTGACAACTGGAAGGTTAATATGTTCATTGTGGTATAGGATTGACACACTAACCTCACTGCAAGGCCTCCTGGCCTCGTAACATTTCCCCTGCCTGTCATTTTCTAGCTGTATGTACTCTAGATGTAAGTACTTCATGTATCTGATGAAGTAGGCACTGAGCCACAAAAATCTACTTCCTTATTTTATTTATTAAAATACATATTTGTACCCCACCTTTCTATCTCTCTTCTAAAATACCTAAGGTGGCTAGCATCACTTTAAAAACAATCATTTAACATTAAACAGCTACACACAGGCTAAACAACAGATTAAACAAGACTTTCAAAAATCAAGGGATTAATTCACAGGCTAGCCAAGCCCAAGGCCTGCTGGAACAGATAGGTTTTCACTTGGCACTGAAATGCTGTTAGAGAGGTTTTGCACTAGCTAGAGTTTCCAAACACTTTTCAAAGATAGCCTCACATAGAACAAGTTACAAGTTTCTGCCACAATCAGTTTGTTACAGCCCAATCCTATGTATGTCTACTCAGAAGTAAGTCCCATTAGAGTCAATGGGGTTTACTCCCAGGAAAGTGTGGATAGGATTAGGCTGTTATCCTTTAAGGTACCATAGCACTCTGGTATTTTGACATGGGAACAAATGGTCCCTTTCCTTGAGGAAGCCTCTGTCACTGCGCCCCTCCACCGAAGGATGCAGTGCACGTCCCATTGGCTCTGCTGAATTGGTGCTGGAAAGTTGGATAGGATTGGGCCTAATCCTATGTGAATCCCAGTTATACAAGCCTGTCCCTTAAGTATACTGACCTGGGTTATAATAACATATACATTTCTGGGTAAGTTTATGTACTATTGTTGTCACTCTCATGGTATAGAATGGTAAATACTTCAGCAGTATGTGAAATGTTCTATCATATTATTAAATAGCAAAATAGGAGTTCAGGATCATTGTGGAATTCTTGTAGAAAACATATGGCATCCACATTTATACAAAATAAATTCAACATGATAATTAGCAAGTAGCATGCTCAAACCCAGATCAATAAACACCCAACTTGCTCAAAAAATAAAATATTTTAAAGCCACAAATTCTTTCTGTTGAAAAAACACATGGAAAATTATGAACTACATAATAGCACGAAGCTTTATGTCAGTCTCACGTCTTGACACCATTTTTGCATGAAAAGTTTAAGGCTTTTTGTCCTCTTTTTTCTTTTTAAATGCCAATACTTCTAAAGAGATTAAACAACTTCTTGTGGATTTTTAGAACAGCAGTCACTGACACACAAAAACATAAGGGTATTTTTTCATTATTTCAAAGTTATAACTGAATTAACTAAATTAATCTGAATTGTGCTTTATATCTGTTTAATAAATGTATTATTGTTTTCAAAGGTTTCCAGTGTTCAGCTAGTACAGCAACTCCTCACTTAAAGTCAGTCATTTCATTCAAAGTTGTTCATTATAAAGTTGATGAGGCAAAAGAAAATTGATTCCTGACCAGGGCCACTGTCTATGTGGTGTTTGCATATTCTCCCCATGTCTGTGTGGGTTTTCCCCAGCCTGAAAAGCTCATATTTATTTATTACATTTATTTCAAAGTAATTGAAACTGCAACCCAGAGGTTGGTTGCGATTGAAGATAACAGCCTTTCTATGCAGCGGGGAGGTGGGCAAAGGGGGCTGCGAGCCCCCCACATCCTCGTTTGAAAGTCCCTTCTATGTGGCACCGCAATCACTGTGGTGCCATCACTGCCACTCCTGCAAAGACTTACCTGATGCCCAAAGCCCAAAGTCTTTTAGAACCACTGCCTTAGGATGCAATGCTATCCAGCACTGGAACAGGCAAGCCAGGAGGCTTACGCTGTATCCAGTACAGGATAGTGGCCATAAGCTGCTCAGCCAGAGGCAAGGGCTGCTGTCCCCAATGGGTCTGGAGGAAAAATCCATTACAGGGTACAAGCCACGATGTGTATGCGCAACCTCCTGATTTTAGAAATGGGTTATGTCAGAATGCCAGATGCAAGGGAGGGCACCAGGATACATGTCTCTTGTTATCTGGTGTGCTCCCTGGGGCATTTGGTGGGCCGCTGTGAGATACAGGAAGCTGGACTAGATGGGCCTATGGCCTGATCCAGTGGGGCTGTTCTTATATTCTTATGTCTCCTCAGACTGGAAGCCGCTCCGTTCTCCCTGAGAATGGGGGTTGGGATCCAGCATAACTGCCAGATGCCAGCCCCGCCTTCCACTCCCTGCCTCCTGGGTCTGTCCACTACCTGCCCTCCCCCTGCCCAGGAACCCCTACCCCTCCCCCTGCCTCCTTCCCCCCTCCCCCCTCCTACCTTGCCAGTCTCTCCTCTGGTAAGACTCAGAGGGTGCCTTCCAGCTGGCAGATGCCCCCACAGTGACTCCAATCCTTGCCACAGAGAGACTTGTATGCTTGTTTCACCTGGTTGCCCTCTTCCAAGGGAATTATCATTCTACCTTTGCTCTGCGCTGCATGATTTTGTTTCTGTGCATGTTCATGTGGGTGGAATACGGGGACTTAAACCTTGAGTGCAGGGATTCCTAGCAGGTCTTTGTGTTTGTCCCTTTACTGCCGACACCACCATAGCTCCTGTAGGGTGCGGGAGTATTGCAGCATCCTTGTGTCATGTTGTGTGTGTGGTGTCCTTGCGGGCACCTTTCTGCGATTAGAGGTGATGTCTATTGCTGTGTTGCTCATTCCCAGTGGATGGCTGGGGAGTGTATCCCCAACACTGGCTTCTCGTTGGCCCTGCACCTACATTCACTCTCTGCTCCATTCACCCTGGCAGTGCTTTTCTGGCTGCTGGTACTGCGGCTGGGTGGATACAGTGATTGGCTCTTTGGAACTTCACTGTTGATGTCCAATTGTTGTGTTGATATCTGGATGCTGCTTGGTTGTTTATGGGCTGCATCAGGATTTCCATGGACACCATCAACGCTGCTGGGAAGGGCTGCATCAACATTACTAGGAGAGTTGCAGTGACGTGGCCTTGCCTGGATGGGCTTTGATATGGCACACATTGTACCAACATCCATGCAATGTTGATGCAACATCCAAATAGGATTGGGACATGAATCAAATTACCCATAAATAGACCAAATTTGTGCATATTTTAGAGGCAGCTGTGAAACACAGATTTCATTATCCACAAAATTAATAAAGGGAGACTCTTTGACATGAAAAGATTTGGGTTTTCAGTGGCCAATCCTTTAGAGAGTCTAATTTAATGGATAGGTTTTTCTACAGTGGCCCAATGCCATGCGTGGAAGTACCAGCTGGAAAGCCTGGTCTCATTAATGAACGCAAAATAAATCTGAAAGCACTTCCTTTATCACTAGCTCTTTTAGAACACAATATTAGTGTTTACCACCACGACGTCTTTATACTTCCTGCTCATCCGCTATATTTATTCTAAACTGAAAACCAAGGCAAACAGTGTAAATTTACTCAGAAGTAATTTCCATGATGTTCAATGAGGCTTACTCCCAGGGAGATGTACACATGATTGTCACCTAAGACATGCAAAATTCCAGCTGCTCTATTTGGCAACAGTATCTTCCAAGCAGGTATCTTGTGAGAAATACTGAGCTCCAAGGAAGACGTAATTTCTTCTGATCTCAAAGGGCTGGGGATATACAGGTGACCTCCCAAATCCACAGGGTTCCATTCTGGGCTGCATCACGGATACAGAAACTGTGGATAAGGCTGAACCCTATTCAAACAGGAGCCCCTGCACCATCCCCACGTCCCTTCCTGACGTCCCTTTCTGACGTTCCTTCTTGACTGACTAACATTCAGTTAGTCTTCCTCTAGTGTGCAGGTTGGTTGCCTACACCTCACCAGTTCAGCAAGAATGTTCCTTTGTTAAAGCAAGAAACACTAGTGCTTCCTGCACTATTAAACAAAAACCAAGGTACTGAAATGGGTGGGGGGTGCAGAGGCCCCCACGGACCTGTAGATAACTGTATCCACAGATATTGGAACTGCAGATATGGGTAAGATGATTCCTATACTTCCATCTACTACAATATAGTGCTAAAATTTCATCTCTCTTTTAGGACAAGGAGGGAAGGTGAACAACCAGAGATTGAGAGGTTCTGTCACAAAGAAAAAGGGGCCAAACTGCACCTGATGTTTAAAGCATCATTAACCCCAAGAGGCTCAATTTTTCTTTGTCAATAGCAGCTAGATCAGGCCTGCTATGGATCAGGGTGGTGGGAGGGCAGGGTTAATATTTCACACTACCACGATCCTGTTATGTCCCTTATTGGCTAAAGAAAAACAAAGCCCATAGTGGCTAATAAATCTTTAAATGTCATTTGTAGTTTGGCTAAGAGTGGAATGAATAGGGAATGTTTTATTGACTAGATTTAAAGATGTTAACCGAGCATGGAAAGGTTACTGGTAAGATAAGCAACAGCAGATACTAAGTTAGGAGTATGGGTAATTCAAGTTGTCAGAAAATCTACAGGGTGAGATGTTTTTCTTCTCCAAATTGGGGGGGGGGGGATTACAAATGTGTACTGTCATACAATAACATTCAGGAGGGATTAAGTAAGTTTACATCTCTATTACCTACCCCAGGCTAACTGGCCAGATCTCTAAATCATATCTTTCATTTATTCTACTCTTTACATACTTAATTTATATAATGGTTTTGTTCAGTGTTTCTCAAACTGTGGGTTGGGACCCACTAGGTGGGTCGCAAGTCAATTTCATGTGGGTTCGCATCCATTTCAATATTTTATTTTTAATTTATTAGGCTTGATGCTACCATGGTATGTGACTGCATTTGGGGAAATGTGACAGGGCCCAATCCTATCCCATTTTCCAGTGCTTGTGCAGTTGTGCCAGTGGGGTGTGCACTGCGTCCTGTGGTGGAGGGCAAGTTACTGGGGCCTTCTGAAGTATTGGAACATGTGTTCCTTCAACACATGGCTGCATTGTGGCTACATCAGAGCTGAAAAGTTGGACAGGATTGGGCCCACAGACCTGTACTTTTAACAAGCTACTATGTATATTCTTTTAGCAATGATAGTAAATGGTACTTACTCCTGGCTAAGTGTGGGTAGGATTACAGCCTAGGATTGTTAGAAATTTTCCTGCTTGATGATATCACTTCCGGTCATGACACCACTTCTGGATGGGTCCTGACAGATTCTCACTCTAAAAAGCGGGTCCCTGTGCTGAATGTGTGAGAACTACTGGTTTAGTTTATATAATGCAAATATTGTTACACAGCCATGAGCTGTAATAGGTTGACTCTAGAGCAGGGGTGTTCAACGTTTTTGGCAAGAGGGCCACATCATCTCTCTGACACTGTGTCAGGGGCCAGGGAAAAAAAAGAATTAATTTACATTTTAAATTTGAATAAATTTACATAAGTTTACATAACTGAATATATTAAAGATGAACTTATATGAATGAATGAAGGTCTTGCAATAGCTCAAGGCCTATAAAAGGCCTTGCACAAAGAAAGGCTGGCCTTTCCTTTGCTGTGAAACAGCAAGCAGTAGAGAGAGCGCTCATCCCACAGCTCATGTGAGAGGTGAAACAGTTGTCCTCATGTTGAGAGCAGTTGCGTCTGGCCAGTGCAGGCTCCAACAAATCTCTGGGGGGCCAAAGGCTCACTGGAGACTGGGGGCTCCCTGAGGGCTGCATTGAGAGGCCTTGAGGGATGCAAGTGGCCCCCGGGCCGGAGTTTGGGCACCCCTGCTCTAGAGCCCTTGGGGAGGCCCTTGGGGAGGTTATTCAGGCCCTTGGGGAGGCCCTTGGGGAGCCCCCAGTCTCTAATGAGGCTCTGGCCCTCTGGAGACCTACTGGAGCCCGTTCTGGCCTGACGCAACTGCTCTCAGTATGAGGATGACTGTTCGACCTCTCACATGAGCTGTGGGACAATGGCTCCCTCCACTACTTGCTGTTTCACATCTGTGATGCAGCAGTGGCAGCAAAGAAAAGGCTGGCCTTGCTTTGTGCAAGGCCTTTTATAGGCCTTGAGCTATTGCAAGACCTTCATTCAGCCATATAAGTTCCATCTCTAATATTTTCATTTATGTAAATTTATTCAAATTTTAAATGTAAATTAATTTTTTTCCTGGCCCCCAACACAGTGTCAGAGAGATGATGAGGCCCTCCTGCCAAAATGTTTGGATACCCCTGCTCTAGAGCATAGGATTTGTAGAGAACAAGCTGTGCATATTATTTAAGCATATTTGGTTGGGGGGCAGTCATATATGAGAACCACTTACAGAAGTGATTTCCTAAGTGGATATTGCAATTTGAATCTGATCCTAGGGAATTCAATCAAAATGTTTCACTGTCTGCAATATTTACAACATGTGCCACTGGCATAATCTTCATGCAGAGCTTGATTAATAATAAAACTCCAAGCAATTCACTCAGTGCTGGGGCTCAGTCTAAGAACAGTTGAGGAGTCTGAGGCCCACAGCTCATCTGCATTTGTTATTTGCAGAATTTGATTTATTACGCATGCAACTGTAGGTCAATTGTCATGAATGCAGAAATGCCAAGCCACAATTCATGTCATAAGAACATAAGAACAGCCCCACTGGATCAGGCCATAGGCTCATCTAGTCCAGCTTCCTGTATCTCACAGCCGCCCACCAAATGCCCCAGGGAGCACACCAGATAACAAGAGACCTCATTCTGGTGCCCTCCCTTGCATCTGGCATTCTGACATAGCCCTTTTCTAAAATCATAGGTTGCACATAAACATCATGGCTTGTAACCCGTAATGGATTTTTCCTTCAGAAACTTGTCCAATCCCCTTTTAAAGACATCCAGGCCGGACGCCATGACCACATCCTGTGGCAAGGAGTTCCACAGACCAACCACATGCTGAGTAAAGAAATATTTTCTTTTGTCTGTCCTAACTCTCCCAACACTCAGTGGATGTCCCCTGGTTCTGGTGTTGTGCGAGAGAGTAAAGAGCATCTCTCTATCCCCTGCATAATTTTGTATGTCTCAATCATGTCCCCCCTCAGGTGCCTCTTTTCTAGGCTGAAGAGGCCCAAATGCTGTAGCCTTTCTTCATAAGGAAGGTGCCCCAGCCCAGTAATCATAATTAGATGATGTCATTAGATCTCCCTGAGAACAGGCTACTCCAATGCATGTAAGGAAGGGGCTGCCCTTGAAAGCTGGTCAAAAGGCTCAGCAAAGTCATAGCAAATTGACCTGTCCCCTGCATGAGGCAGGCTGTTGGGTGCACACTGCAGCCATTCTTCTGCAACTGCATTAGTATACGCTAAATGTGAAGGAACTTGGGGCATGATGCACTGCACTGCATTAACACATTCTCTGCACATGTGGCAGTGGCGTCAGTAGGGTTTGCAGGAGGCCAGCACGTCACCCCCATGGCGGACCGCCTCCGATGCAGTGGGCGGGGCAACGTCTTGGGTGGCCGATGTGGTGATGCGCCACTGCCGCACTCCCTCTGGTTTTTTGGCTATACTTTTTGACAGAACAGAGATATTTAAAAGCAGTTTGCTCCATTGCATTCTGCATGAAATTACACATCAAATGACATACAACATGATGGTATTATTTGAAAATATCAAAATTTTGGCCTGTAGTGGTCTCTCTCTCTCTCTCTCTCTCTCTCTCTCTCTCTCTCTCTCACACACACACACACACACACACACACACACACACACACACACTCCTGTGCACATTATCTGGTGCAACCTGCACCTCCTGCTCCGCATAGTAATGCTACTGATATGTAGAAGGGGATTGATGGTAAGGGAATCACATAAAAAGAAAAGAACAGGACTACAAGGGATTGAATTATCCTTTTGGTTTGTACCTTTGAAGGTCCATGTTTGCTTAGAAATTAAGAAATTCTTTTTTTTAATCTCATATTTGAGGTATTGACAATCATTTCTATTACTCATCAAAACTTGTTTTAATAATAAGGAATCACCAATGATAGATCTGCAAGCCAGTAAATAAATGCACATGAAACACTCACTGTTTCACCAACCCAGCTGGTTCCAGCAAATAAAAGGACTTCCAATGTATGCACAAAGCTTTGCTGAAGCAAGGAGTCACCATTTGTTTTAAGGGTTTGCTAGGAAATGTTCCACAGTTCATGAGCACGCACTGCCCCAACACTGATGTGAACTGTGCAGCCTTTGCTTAGCACAAAGCATTACAGCCCCACGGAGCTTTGGATCTGCTATCATTGTGACAACATAATCGGTCATGACATTGCCACAGCTGGAAAGCATGTGTATGTTGCTATTTTTTTACTTGCTGCAAGTCTGTCACAATTGTGAAACTGGAGCTAATGTTCTTAGCTTTACCATTAAAATTGTTTGCATTATGGAAAAAAATCTGATTGCATAATCCAATCCAATTTATTTTAAACCTATGCAGATGACACACACAACTTGCTATGCACAGAACCATCTCCCTTGAAATCTGAACTCCGAATAAAAGCAGATTTCCCTTTCTGTCCAACTTGAGCAAATGCAATTGGAGAAAGAAAATGCTTGGTTATGGAATTATTTGTGCTGCAACTGTATGAACAGAAAGCCTCATAAAAAAGTTGGCCTGCTTAAAGTCATTCGAAAGAGTTTCTATGTTCTTAACTATCAACCTGCCTGCCTTCAGGTATAACATTTGGACTAAAGTTTTAACCAAAATATACTCCTGTCATACTACACAATGACTGACTGACTGACTGATATACGAAGGTCGCCCAGAAAGTAATGCACCACATTTTTTTTTCTCAGCCTACAGTAATGGTACGAATGCAAAACTTTAGATATACATTATTTGAATTTTCAGGAGTGCGCGCACAAATTTTTGGTTTCTTCAGACAGATAGCGTAGCTGCAGCAGTGTTTTGAAATGGCGTCTGTAAGTGATGTACGTTACAAGCAGCGTGTCGTCATTGAATTTCTCACTGCGGAGAAAGAAACTGTTGGGAACATTCACAAACGTTTGAGTACAGTTTATGGAGAATCTGCAGTCGACAGAAGTACGGTTAGTCGCTGGGCACAGAGGGTGAGGCCATTAGAAGGCGGTTCGGCAGAGCTCCAAGATTTGCAGCGTTCGGGACAGCCATCCACGGCTGTCACACCTGACAAGACGCAGCTTGCTGATGTGCTCATTCGCGAGGACCGACGCATAACGACTAGGCAGTTGGCGCTGAAGCTGTCAATCAGCAAAGGAAGTGTGGATGCAATCATCCGTGCTCTTGATTACTCAAAAGTGTGTGCACGATGGGTTCTGTGCTGTCTTACAGTGGACCACAAATCTCTCAGAAAAAACATTTCTTCTGAGTTGCTGAAACGTTTTGAAGATGAGGGGGAAGCATTCTTGTCCAGGATTGTGACAGGTGATGAAACCTGGGTTCACCATTTTGAGCCCGAAACAAAACGACAGTCGATGGAATGGCGTCATCCTCAATCTCCACAGAAGAAAAAATTCAAAGCAACTGCTTCCGCCAGTAAGGTCATGATCACTGTGTTTTGGGACTGTGAGGGCGTCATACTCATTGACGCGATGCCAAGAGGCAGCACCATTAATTCTGAAGCTTATGTGAAGACATTAACCAAACTCAAGAAGCGCTTCCAGCGACTTCGGCGCCATTACAACCCAGGTGAATGTTTGATTCAACATGATAATGCTCGGCCTCACACAAGTTTGAGGACTTCGGAACACATCACTAAACAGGGTTGGACTGTGTTACCCCATGCACACTACAGCTCTGACTTAGCTCCCTCAGACTTCCACTTGTCTGGGCCATTAAAGGATGCCATTCGCGGAAGACATTTTGAGGATGACGAAGAGGTGATGAGCACAGTGCAGAAATGGCTTCGTGACCAGAATAAGGAGTGGTACCGACAGGGCATACATGCCCTTGTGTCTCGCTGGAGGAAGGCCATAGAACTGGACGGAGATTACATGGAAAAATAGGGAGTGTAGAAGAAACATCATTCTTTCTTGTGTGTAAGTTTCATTGTGTTCAATAAATAATTGTTGAAGAAAAAAAATGTGGTGCATTACTTTCTGGGCGACCCTCGTATATAAGGAGTTCTGATAGGCACTCACCATGGATTGAAGAAACTGAAAATATGCAAGAAAAAAAGTTTGTGCAACTTTACACTTATTTCATTTATAAGCTCCCATTCATATCATTATTTGTTAGTCACAACTAAATTCATTTTGTCTGGAACACTGCCAATGCAAGGTTGCTAGGGGCCTTGGAACAAAACCTGGCATGGGGCCCTAATGGTGCCCTTGACTGCCTGACTACCTACTTATGACACATTGGGCGCAATCCTAACCCCTTATGTCAGTGCTTTCCAACACTGACATAACGGCAGTGCAGCTCTGAGGGAAGGGAACAATCATTCCCTTACTTTGAGGAGGCCTCTGTGAGTGACACCCAACTGCAGGATGTAGCACATGTCAGAAATTTCACATGAGTTCCTTAACAACGCTTGAGTGGTTGCTATCTGAGCCTGGTGACTTGCTGATCTTTACTTTGCCAATAAGTTCTGAAACGTTCTCTCTCTTATTCTCTATTTGACATTTCTCTGGATCCCCGTCCCAAGGGGGGGGGGGCTTTTTAGGCAGCAGTATCTGCCCAAACTCTTCTGCTGTGAAGACAGAGGCAAAGAACAATTTCTCTGTGATCTCCCCTTTCTGTCCTCACCATCCAGCTGGCCAACTGCCTTTCTAGCACATTTCCTGCTTCTTGCATGTTTGAAAAAGCTTTTATTATTTTCCTTAATGTTCCTGGCCATATGCTCCTAAAAGTCTTTCTTTGCCTCCTTGGCTAGTGCCCAACCTGACAAGAATCCCAGTACCATCCCTGAGATAAATCTTCCCATTTCTGTTACACCGTTCATTTTTGTAAGGGACGGGAGTGTCTGTGCGTGATAGCATGGCAGAACAGTGGGCCATTTTTTCTTTTTCAGACTGTTTTTAAAGTTGACACGGAATGTTAGATGTTCTCTTGGCAGCTGCTTCCTAGTGATCACCATGATTTTTCCAATACTATACAAGACCAAAGTTGTATCTGGGATGCTGCAGGGAAAATAACTCAAGACTGCCAAAAGGCAGGAACCAAAAGTCCACACACCTCTTGTCGTTAGGTATTTTGCCCCAAGAGTTTTCCTGAATGCAGCCCTTCAAATAAGCACAAGGCAGCCTGGAAAAGTTCCCTCGGAGAACTTTGTAGACTGTGCAACATAGGCTATCCTTTGCAGCCCAAGACAGTCAGTGCATTTGGCACCCATAATCAAGGCCGCCAACAAGCAGGTGTGAAGCTGGCACCTGTTTCTTTAGTAGCGACAAATGCAATGAATGAGTTCAATTTTTCATCCTTTACCAAATGAAGGAACGCTCCTGCTCTTGATCAGTCACTGGAAACTTCAGATTAAGCCAGTGATCAAAAATAAATTGCACAGTCTTTTCCTGGGGAAAAGGCAGTGGCACCTTTCAACAGACTGAGATCTAACCTGAGGAAGACTTTACTCCAAGAACTACATGGGATTGCTCTGTTTGGAATGTACAGCTATTGAAGATGGATGGAAATGAGAGAGTGGGTTAGTGCAAGCAATAATGCCTAAGGCAATGCACTAGGATTTTGCAATCCAATGCATGTTTACTCAGAAGTAAGTCCCACTGTGTTCAAAACGGCTTACCCTCAGGTAAATGCATATATGATTGCAGCCTTCTGGTCCAATCCAATGGGCCACTGGAACTCGCAATCCAGTGGCGCCACATGTTTTACAGCAAAAGGCGATGCCCCATTCAGCACAGCTGGGCTGCTGTCGCAAGCAGCGAGTGGCCCTTTCCACAAGCTAGCAGCCTGCTAAGGAGCCCCAGCACTGGTAAGTCAGTGTGGGGAGGGGGCAGGCAGGCAGAGTGGGGCTGTGATGTGAGGAAGACAGGACAGGGAGGGGAGTGTGTTGAGTCTGGGAAAGGGCAATATTGGCAGCAGCAGTGCTACTGATATCCTATCCCCCTTCCGAGCACCGATCTGCCTTTCTCGGTTCACTCAGACTTGCACCAGCAAAACCGTGGCACAGGTCTGTGTAGACCCATTTAGGCAGTGGAGGCTTATCCCTGGAAAAAGAGAACAAATGTTCCCTTAGCAGGAGGAAAGCTCCAGGTCGCTGTCGCCCCCTGCAGGATGCACAGAGCATTTTGGTGGTGTGATTGAACTGACAGGTTTTTTTTAGATAGCAGCAACTGTTACCCTGCACATGCCTGATTTTGACTGATCTTGGAAGCTAAGCAGGGTCAGGCCTGGTTACTTCGATGGGAGACTGCCTGGGAATACCTGGTGCTGTAGGCTTATACCATAGTCTTTCGAGACTGAAGGTTGCCAACCATTTTTTTTTTTTTTTAGATAGGATTCAGCTGTGAATCTGCCTACCAATCTAAAACTTTAAATGCCTTGGTCTCAAAACTCCCTATAAACGTCCTCACTATCATGACTGAAAGCAGCTTCTTGGCAAAGAGTTAGTCTCTCTTGGGAATTTGGTCTCTGTAATCTAGTCAAGTAGGAGCATAGGAATTTCTCACAAACTATTTAAACCTCATTAAACATATTTTCAATTGTTGGAGACTGGCATGGGAAAATTTAAGCCGTATATCTTCATTCTGTATTTTAGCATATTTAATATTGGCTACAATCCAAACCACACTTTCCTGACAGTAAGCCCCATTGAACAAAATAGGACTTACTTATGAGTAACCTGGTTAGGATTGTGCCCATTGTTTGCTATTAGGAAGCTGTTTTGGTCCTAAATGTAAGAAACAGAACTGGTTAAAATTTTAAATTGCTGGATTTGAATTTGAATGATTCTGGAAGCCTTCTGGTTAAATAATGAAGACGCCAAATGGGACAACATCACAATTTATACATAAAGAACAAAATTAATCATTCTACATGTTTGATAATATTTTGCTGAAATCTCATGGCTGTAGCACATAGTTTAATTAAAGTGCTTAAAAAAAAACTTTGGTATGAAAAAGCACAATAGTGTATCCTATAAATGGCACACATAGTGTAACATCAGGGGTGTCAAACACGCTTCATACAGTGGGCCAAATAGCATTCATGGTGCCTGCTGAGGATCAGAAGTGATGTCATAAAGGAGGTCATGACCAGAAATACACATTTTTTTCCTCACTTAGGAACTCATTAGCTGCAAATGACAAAGAGAAAATATGTAACTGTTGACCATATTTTCAAGATATGGGAGAACCCAATTATCAGGCAGGCAGCCCTTTCAGCAGTGACACCTCATCATAGCTCAGCAACTGAGAGCAGCTGGTAGTGATGCTGGGACAGCCTGATAAAGAGCCTGATAAAGAGCTTGTGGGGACCACATCTGGCCTGTGGGCCTTATGTTTTACAACTCTGTCGTGCAGTGCAAGCCTATCTTGCGCTGGAACAGGCAAGCCAGGAGGCTTGCGCTGTATCCAGCGCGAGATAAGGCGCTGAAGTGGCTCAGCCAGAGGTAAGGGGAAACTCTTCCCCTTACCCCCCCGGTAAGCCACTGCAGCCCCTATGGGTCTCCTCGGACTTGTGGCACCTCAGAAAGTGGCAAAAGTTCGAGGATAGCAGAGCAGCTTAAAGTTGCTCTGCGCTGCTTGAGAAGGGGGGGTTGGGATCTGGCATAACAGTCGGATCCCAGCCCCGCCTCCCACTCCCCGCCTGCCCCCGGGATCTGGCATAACAGTTGGAACCCAGCCCCGCCTCCCACTCCCTGCCTGCCCCCGGGACTGCCCTCCACCTGCCCCGGAATGCCTCCCTCCTGCCTCCTCCTTACCTCCACCCTGCCCACCCCAGAGCCTTGCGTCGGCCGATGCAAGGCTTGCCCCGCAAACTGCCATGGAGGCTGGATGCAGCCTCTGTGTGCCAGCCTATCTCTGTGCACTGGTGTGGCTTACTCCTGAGGAGGCACAAACGTGCTTTACAGCATGTTTGCGACCCTTCTAGGCTGGCACAAGGGACTTGCACCAGCCTAACTAATGGTCAAATTTGTGCCCTTAGATGGGCTTTTCCCCCCTATTCATTCAAACCAAGGGCCTCAGCTCAGTGGTAGAGCCCAGGTTGTGCATACAGAAGGCTTCAGGTTACCAGACTCTTGCAACTGTAGTTAGTATATCTGAAGGAGCAGAGCTGGAACGACCTCTCTGCTAAGACATCCACGGCGCTACTGCCAGTAACAGCAGACAATGCTGGGTTTGGCTGACCAATAACCTTAATTACCACAAAAATCACTGTTTTTATGCTACTGGATATTAATCCTTCAATTAATCAAATCCTCCACATGCTTGCTGACTACTGGCTAATACTTCACTTCTGTTCTTGTTAGTACACAAAACTGACTATTCTCCCCCTGCTAAATATAAGAGAAGCACCACTTGAAAAAGTGCCTCTTTACCCAGATATCAGGTGTAACTATATTATAATACATGAAAATGAGAGCTGATTCATATTAATACCTCATTGATTCCATGCTGTATCATAATAACACCTCACTAGCTTGCAGAACAATCAGTCTCGTTCAGTTTTGAATTAACGAAATCCACTTTTTGTTCCACAAGATAGCTGTGTTTTCATTTTCTGGTTAATTGGTCATAACTTTTGATAGAATACAGATATTCCAATGCGATTTACTTCATTTCGTTCTGCATTAAATTACCTTTCCAATAATATATAAAATGATGATATTATTTGTACATACCAAAGTTTTCACAATTTTGGCCACTAGTGTCAAGCTCAGCTTGTTGCCCCCCCTACAGCTTGTTGCCTGGTGCAACTGCCACCACTGCACCCCCTCTAGCTACACCACTGACTGAGAGATAGTGGGGAACACTGGAACTGCAAATATAGTAACGTTGGATTAATGCAGATTCTCAGCAGTCTAGCCGCGGCCCATGTCACCTCTCTGTTTCTGCACAGCCCCTGGCATACTATTGGAGCTATTTATTTCTTTAAAATGGTTTTTACTCAACTTTCCACAGTTTGCACTTAAGTTGATTTACAAAGTAACACTTTAAGCATATCATTAGAAAAAAACAAACATATAACAACCAAAAGCAATACCAGTGAAAGTTCATAAAATGATTTAAGCAAAAGTTCAGGAAAAATAAAACATGGGCTTCATGTGGCACTGAAACAATTCAAAACTGCCGTATTAATACTTCTTAGGAGGATATTGTAGGGACAGGGGTTGAAGAAACTGCCACTTACTTAATGATGGAAGGCAGGGACACCCTAGAGCAGTGATGGTGAACCTTTTAGAGACCGAGTGCCCAAACTGCAACCTAAAACCCACTTATTTATCGCAAAGTGCCAACACAGCAATTTAATCTGAATACTGAGGTTTTAGTTTAGAAAAAACAACTCATACATTAACATCTTTTACCTACTATTACTTGTAACCCGTAATGAACTTTTCCTCTAGAAATTTGTCCAATCCCTTCTTAAAGGCATCTAGGCAAGTTGTCATCACTGCTTCCTGTGGCAAAGAGTTCCACAGACTAATTACATGCTGGGTAAGGAAATATTGGCAGGGAAGGGGTGGCTGCAAGACCTTACTGCTGCTCATTTTCTCAAACAAGGAAAAAAATTTTTTTTAAAACCCCACCCACAGAAGTGGGCTCTAAGGCTGCAATCCCAGCCACTCTTTCCTAGGAGTAAGCCTCATTGACTCTAATGAGGCCTACTTCTGAGTAGGCATGCACAGGAGCAAGCTCCAAGGCTGCAATCCCGGCCACTCTTTCCTGGGAGTAAGTCTCATCAACTCTAATGGGGCTGGTTGGATGGCTGCATCATGCTGTACAGTAGTGCCTCGCATAACGAAATTAATTTGTTCTGCGAGTCCTTTCGTTATGCGAGTTTTTTGTTTTGCGAAGTGCGTTTTCCCATAGGAATGCATTGAAATTTAATTAATGCGTTCCTACGGGCAAGAAAAGTCAGAACAAAGTCAAATTTGGTTTACAAAGTGTTTATTAAGTGCTCTTTAAAGGCATACATACTGTACTGAGGATTTCAAAAATGGGGGGGATGCTGAGTGGGGAGCTTGAAGGCTGTAATCCTGTGCACACTTTCCTGGAAGCAAGCACAATGGGACTTACTTACATAAACTGACATGAAGCTCCTCCCCTTACTAGGGTGAACGGGATCATAAACTGACATGAAGATCCTTCCCTTACTAGGGTGGAAGGGATCATAAACTGACATGAAGATCCTCCCCTTACTAGGGTGGACGGGATCATAAACTGACATGAAGATCCTCCCCTTACTAGGGTGGACGGGATCATAAACTGACATGAAGATCCTCCCCTTAAAACAAACAAACAAACAAAATTTGTCTTGCGAAGCACGGGTCATAAAAATTTGTTGTGCGAGTTACCAAACTTCGCAAAACGCTTTCGTTCTGCGAGTTTTTCGGTGCGCGAGGCATTCGTTATGCGAGGTACCACTGTATTTCATGCTCACAGCTATGTGAAATTGTGCATGCACTTCTTTTCCAATAGGATTGGAGAAGCAATTCTGTGGTTTACCTTTAAGATAATATAAAAATTAGTTTTGTGCGACGTTCTTACAGATAAGCCTCCAGTGGGCAATAAGGCAGGGCCAGCAGCACATGCAGGGCTGGTGCCACAAAGCCCAAGCTGTGGCCCGAGTGCTCTGCTCCTCTTCAGCTATGCCACGCTGTGAGCTATGCTCCCCTCCAGCCTAGCTCCTCTCCAACCCCACCACCGGAATGTCCGCGCTGCACCCTCAGGCTGCAATCCTTCCCTCACATTCTTGGGAGTAGCCCCACTGACTACAATGGACTTCCTTCTGAGTAGACATGCATAGGAGTGAGCTCTGAGGCTGCAATCCCAGCCACGCTTTCCTGGGAGCAAGCCCCACTGACTCTAATGGGACTTACTTCTGAGTAGACAGGCAGGATTTGTCTCTGGCTGCGCTGCTCACCCCCAGCTGCGCCTGTGCTGCGGAGGAAAAGCCTCTCCTGGCGCTGAGTGGGCAGTTGTAAAGGCGGGCTACAAAGGTTCAAATGGCTGAGGAGGAGAGCAGCTCAGGATTGGCTGGTCTTCAGCCAGTGAAGGGCCCTGAGCCATTCTAACAGAAAAAGCCAGGAGTCTGCTGGATGCTGATTGGCTGAGCCTGCTGGAGAGTTGGGGAAGGGAAAAACAGGGAGGGAAGCAAACTCGGGGCAGGTGGGGGCAACGGAGTGAAGGGAGAGGAGGCAGCAGCTTCAGTGCCCCTCTCCAGGCTGCCTGGCTCAGCGCGCGTGCCCACAGAAATGGCTCGAAGTGCCCTCTCTGGCACACATGCCATAGGTTCGCCAACACTGCCCTAGAGCAAGGCTTCTGATGAGTATCAGTGCAATCCTATGCATGTTTTCTTGCAAGTATTGTACGTCTCAGTGGACTCTATGTGAATTACTCCCAGAAAAGTGCATGGAGGATTGCTGCCTAAATGAATGGGTGGGTTTCCTTATAAATGTTTCATAGTAGTAACAGCTGCTGCTGCTTATGGGTGGATCAGAGACAGAATGTGTTTCAGTTCAGAGCTCCAGCATGTCTCTTAATCCTGACCTACCCTTGTGGGGTTTGTCTCATTTTGCAGATAATGGATTCTCTGTCTAAGCTTTCATTCCAAGCTGAGAAGAGATATGAGGACACTTTGCACAGAACAATAAAGGTTTATGCACCAGATTATGGTGTCCACCCAGTCCTCTTCACTGTTGACTACATTCTTGGCAGAAAAATAAAAGATGCCGCCTTTCCATTGTGCTGTGACTGCAACAGGTGCCCATGGATGGCTGTTTGCCAGAAATTAGCTCATAATCTTTGAAGAGAACTTAGTTCTGTTTCCAAGAAAAGCTTCAACATGAATAGCAGGATTTTAACTCACTGTGACAAAAAAGGTATTTTGGCTTTTAAGCAACATTTACACTTATCACCTGTGCATGTCTTTTTGTGGTATTAAAAAGACAAGTCACACAACATTAAACTGAGGACAGATCAGCCAAAACTTCTGGAAGGGCAGAGAAATATTTGGGACCATGTAACGTATGGTATACACAAGGGTGAATTAAAGGTCAGTGCAGTTGGGGACTGACTGGGGCCCAGTTCCATTGGAAGGTCCACAGGGGCCCCATCCAATGTCCAATTCAGGGCCCAATCCTATCCAATTTTCCAGTGCCGGTGCAGCCGTGCCAATGGGGCATGCACTGCATCCTGTGGTGGGGAAGCAGTCAGAGAGGCCTCCTCAAGATATGGGAACACTTACCTCGAGGCTGCGTAGTGGTTGCACTGGTGCTGGAAAGTGGGATAGTATTGGGCCCTCAGTTGATAATCGCAGCAGCAGCAGTATTCCATAGCACTTTCTGGTAGCTTCACCAACCAATGTAATATTTTTTAAAACAACAGGTGGTTGTCCCATCACTCAGTGACTGATGGGGGCCATGGAACTGCAGGGGGGCCAGCACTGTACTGGAGGGTCCAGCACAGAGCTTTGCCCAAGGCCCACTCAACCAAAAAAAAACCCATGGGATGTAGTGTAGTCTGCACTGGTGCCACTGCATCACTGTGCAGGGATTTAGGTAGGATTGAACTGCAAGTCAATCTGCAAGTGTCACCTACCTACACTATGGTGACAGTGTGCTCAGTAGTACAGAAAGCACAGGAGGTATAAAGTAGCAGGACAGCTCAATGTTTCCCTACAAAAATACAGCATCTGGTGATGTGCGTGTTCCCACAATCTTGTTTGGGATGGTGAAGACTTGGCTAGATAGTGATAGAGCCTGAAGAAAGGTCTCCAATTACAGCAACACTTTTTCCAGTTGCTGTTCTCCTAGCAATTGCTGTGACTTATGTATGCAGACTGATATTTTTCCTAATGAAAGTATGTGCTTGAGGATGACTGTTCTCAAGAGTGCTGTGTTCATGTTAAAATCCTCTGTGGAAAGAACACTGCAAGCTCATGAGACAGGCAGAGATGGATAAGATAGCCGTGTAATGCTATTTCTAGTCCAGTGAAAAAGCACATAGCTATGCATACAATGGAGTGATTAAAACATGTTGAGGGGTCCTTGTATTGTAACCCTGAGCAAGTCCCCATTGTGCCAAACATCTACATTGCATCTGATATCTACCTGACCATTCAGGCTTTTTGTTTTTCTTGTGAACTCTTATATTACAGCAAGAACACTCATTATAAACATCACATGAAGAAAGAAGCATACAGTCCCTGTGTGATTAAATACAACTATTGCAACGATAACATGCAGTGCTGATGTCCGCATGTCATTTTGCTTCCTGTTACAGAGTTTCCACTGAGTGACATTTGGAAGTCGTACAGCAGACAGGAAAACAGAGATAGCTGAACACCACCCTGTGCCAATACACACAAAGCCTAA
Source organism: Tiliqua scincoides (assembly GCF_035046505.1). NCBI lineage: Eukaryota > Metazoa > Chordata > Lepidosauria > Squamata > Scincidae > Tiliqua > Tiliqua scincoides. The sequence goes on from NC_089826.1 coordinate 26,809,728, forward strand.
TCAAGCTTTTACGAGTACTCAGAAAAAATGCTTACAAAACCCAGTTGATTTCGTCCAACTACTCTGCTAGATTTCATCCCATAAAGCAAAGGGGGGGGGGAATTTCCTATGGTGAAAAATGGGATAACTCAGTGGTTCCCAAACTGTGGGCTTTTGGTGGGTCATGAAACTGACAAGCTGATAGCTGACAAGGAAAGTGTTTTGAACCCTATGGAAACTGAAACAGAGAAGTACGTTTCTCTTTACTCATGAGTAGGCGATGTGCCTCAGTTGTTATTAAATGCCAGGCAAAGGGGAATGCAAGGCCACTGGTCGCAACCCAATGAATATATAGCTCAAGAAAAGCTCCAGAAGGCAGTACCATTCCCCCCACCATAGTAAAAGGGATAAAAACAGAGGCTTGAGTAGCTGGTAAAATGAAACTTTTTTTAGTCCCGTAAAGCTAGGGGGTCTTGATAAAGTTTCATTTTAAAAAGTGAGGCCTGGCGCTAAAAAGTTTGGAAACCACTGGGATAACTGAATGTGTGAGGGAGCCTGGTTCGCTAGCTGGCAAACAGTCAGGTAGGCTGGGTTGCCCAATCACAGAAGCTGTCAATGTCCTCTTGAGTATGCTCTCAAGTGACATTTTCATGCTGGGGTCAAAGGAATTGTAGTTTTCAATTAGTTTAAAATGATAGATACAGACTCACAGACCTCAACGGAGAGGAGCCAGTTCATAATTTTTATATCAAATTGTGTGTATGGGTAGTAGTGGGCCACTGAAGTGTCCTCCTCTACAGACCCTGATGTGAAAAGGTCAGGCACATCTCAGAACACTTCCACTGGATGATTCTTAATATATGCAATAGTGGCAGAGAAGTACACTTTCTTTGCTGCCTTAATGGCCTTGAAGTAATCTCGAGAAACAACCCTAGATTGTGTTCAGCCATATTTGCTGTGAATCTTCCTCCATCATTGAGCAATTCATTTTTCTATACATGCACTGTCAACAGCTCCCACATAAACAAATGGCCCAATCTCACCCCCCTCCCTGCTGCTGGAAGTAGCATGCTTTATAGCGGATGTAATTGGCCTTCCAAGCTGCATGCTTCTAGAATGCCACCAGATTGGTCAGACCGGCCCTGTGTGCTGTGGTGGGAAACAGAGTGCCTGCTGACAAAGGCGAGTCAGCAGGGAGGGCAGAACAGGGTGGGGAGTGGGTGGAAGTGTGGGGAGGGCTAGGGTGTGACAGAGGCAGGAGTGAGTGGCAGCTGGTGCAGGTGACCAATGCCAGATGCTACCACCTCTAATAACCACTAGGATGCCCTCTTTCTCTCCTCAGATTTGCACCAGTTAGAGCGGTGGTTCCCAACATTTAGGAGCCGCGGACCCCAGAGGCAAAAACTGGAATCATCATGGACCACATGAAGTGTGGGCGGTCTGTTCTCCACCCTCTCAGATGGCCTGTGGGAAAGCATCTCCTGAGTGAGCACTCCCCCATGGACCATCAGAGAGGGTGGAGAATGGACCATCCACAGCCACTGCCTTCAGTATCTCCACCCTTTCTGGTGGTCTGTGGGTAAGCATCTCACAATTGGGCAGTCCTCCATGGACTACCAGAGAGGGTGGAGAAAGGACCATACTGAAGTGCAGAAAATCTGTTCTTCACCCTCTCTGGTGGTCTGTGAGGAAGAGCTTGCTTGGCAAGACACTGGAAGTTATCAAAGGCATTTTTCCCCCCAAGACCTTGCGGACCACTTCTCAGGGTCTCACAGACCGCAGGATGGGAACTAGTGAGTTAGATACCCAGGCACAGGTCCAAGGAGACCCATCGGCAAGCAGGAAGCTTATGGGGTAGTAAGGGAAAATATTTCCCTTCTCCTAATCTGTCGTCCCCCACCCCCAACCATAGCATACAGTGCAGTCCATTTTTTTCTTCATCTACCATTACAGCCATGCTGGCTCATAATATTGCATACTGAAGAATGAGTGGATTGGTGTCTTTTTTGTTTTGTTTTTAGTCTGAGAAGGTGATTTAGAAAGTCCTTTCAGATTTCTTGTGTTGAACGACAATTTGAGAAACATTAGGTTTCATATTTTAGCAGATGTTGAACTTTAAAGAGAAATATGAGCCACTGCTAGTCTTAAAGGCCAAAAATTCAGGCTCATGAACCAGTCTTGGGTCACCCATTCTCTGAAGCAAGCAGCAAATGCAGGTTGAAGTGGGAGTTTGCAGCAAGTAATCTAGCCAATACATTAACCGGCAGCCTCTCTATTAAATCAAATCCAAGTCTCTCCAGCTGAAAAGGTAATTCCATTTTTCAAGCTTTGTATTCCAGAGTGGGAGAAAAATGAAGAAAGCAACAGCTGGGGATTCCAGAAATATCCAAACTGTTTAGAAGTGTATGAGGGTAAGAGAAATAACAAATAGTTTAGAAGTGTATCAGGTGAGTACAGAGCAGAGAGTAGTGCTATTGGTTGGAGGAAATCTGATAATTTGGATGGAAATGTACAATGGCCTGGGAGGCTCCCATCTCAAGGACTGCCTTCTCCTATTTCAGTCCGTTTGAGAAATCTGTCCTCCTACCATCTTTGTGTCCCCTGATGTGCCACATCTTTTTGTGGCAGACGGGCACAAGAAGAACAGGGCCTTTTCAGTTGTGGAGCCCAGATTGTGAAATGGCCTCCCTAAAATGTTGTCTAGTCCCCTCATTTTAGAGATGCAGCAAAGACTAGATTATTTTGGCAATTTCAGAATATACAGACATAAATAAGAATGGTAGCAGGGGTGTAAAAATTCAAGATCAGCTGCGTTAAATTCAACTGACGTTAGATTTGGCCTTCAATTAACCTTCCTTTCTTTTACTGAATTTTTCCAGCTGTCTTTTAATAAAGACCACCTTTTTGTTGTGTTTTTTATTCCAGACATCACACTGGTATTTGAGGCTCTGCCTTTTTGACAAACTATTTTTATATACCTTCTATGCTCTAAACAGATGTATGGGATACTGAATATAAATTAATTCTCATAAAATTAATTAAAAAGTTATGACACTATACACTGAATAGGGGACATTATATACCTGATATTAAATATATTTTCTCTTTCCCTTCCATGACCCTTTAATGTTTTATTATTTCAATTACAGCTTAGAGTCCAAAGATATTTAAGCATGCTAGAAGGAGGACTGCCAATAGCTCTCTCTCGCTCTCTCTCTCTCTCTCTCAACCCTTTGTCAGCTAAAGAACCGAAAGTCTGCTGTTTATCTACTATATCAGTTGCTAAGGGTGTCAGGTACCAACTTTATTTCAACTATGGCAGTAGTTATGAGGTAGGAAAAAGGAAGCAGTCCATCAGCAAAAGTAGTACAGTATATCCCAAAACAAGTTCAAGGCAGGGAAAAAAGGATCAAGCATAGTTGTTCTTAAAAAGCTGCATTTGGTTGTGAATGTAAGACAAACAGTTTCATGCTGACGTGTCAGTTGTCTGCTAAGTTACATAAGCTTCCATTTTCTCCTTTATTTATTCAGCAGTGCATAAATATTTTGTGAATTACATTTCTTTGATCCATGAAATCAATCTAGGCTGTCTCCTTGCAGGGTTGTGTCACTTCTGTTGTTGCAGACTCATGGTATCTTCTAAAGTCAACAAAGAGTAATCCCACAAAAAAGGGAAGAAATAACAAAAAAGAAACCCAGCTCCATGGCTCAGACTGTAAACTGACCACTTGGCACTTTTAAGATAAAGCTGAATTAAAACAGATCCACTATATAGATTTTGCATTGCATTGTGTCTGTTAACAAAGGCCCATGGCTGAGATCAATCATTGAAAACTTAGAGGATCAGTGAAAATACCATTGAGTGTTATCAGGGGAATGCTTACAGGATAGTCCAGAAATGGTCTCTGGAACAAAACTCAAACTGAATCAAACTAGAATTCCTGGATAATTCTTCAGAAACTTCAGACAAAGCAAGCCAAGACTGAAACTCTAGGTGGACTATTTGAACACAGTTCTAATTATCCTGGACAGGGAAATAGACCTGGAAGCAGATCAGGCAGATAAAGGTTTCAAAAAGCTGCCAAAGCAAGAGCCTGAGAGCAGAGTGCAATCTGGAGACCTAAACCACTTCCACAAAACATGGATCTCTGAGGCAACATCTGGAGGCCTGCTAGACTGGGGTAAGGCGGTAAGGTTGAGGAACAAGAACACACAGGACCAATAATATAGTGACTCCATCCCAAAGGCAGTGGCACAGTACCAATGGTTAACCCTTAAACATGGGGTATCCGCCGTGCAATAAAAACGTTATCAATTTCCTTGGCCAATGATCTGCTTTTATTGTTCTCCCGGGTCAACTATAGACCAGGGGTGCTCAGTACGTCGATCGGGATCTACTAGTCAATCCTGAGGCAAAATTAGTCGATCGCGGAGCCCTGTCTGTAGGCACTGACACACACACACACACACACACACACACACACACACACACACACACACACACACACACAGGGGGCTGGCAAGCTGCAGTCACCCAGCCGGGCTCCCCCCCAACTCTGCCCCCTCGCAGGAGCCCCCGAACCTGCTCAAGGCGGGCGAGGATTGCGCTGGCTGCAGGGCGGAGGATCGGGGCCGAGGCTGGCCGGGCAGCTCCGGGCGCCTGGTAGGCTCCCTCCTCCACCCCATGCTGCCTGCGGGGCTTCCTTGGGGGGCATCGGAGAAGGTGACACTGGAGGAGGAAGCCGCGGGAGTCTGCAGAACCGAGGACAGCCGGGGAGGAGGGAGCACAGCCCGGCAGCGGCGTGCCCGAGGAAGAGGAGGAGGAGGAGGAAGGAGTGGACCCGAGGGAAGGGGCTCCCCCCGCCGCCCCCCCCCCGTGGTCTAGGCGTTTCATTTCTCTAGGCAGCGTTCCCGGGTCTGCCCGTGCCTGGATGGAGAGGGCCGCCCTTTCTGGTCCCGTGAGCAGATGTTTGAAATCTCTGTTGATGCCTCTGGGCTGGCCGCGAAGTTGTGGGCGCTGCTGCCCCCCCTTCCTGTGGGCTCTCCCCGGGAGGTGAGAGCTTGAAGTGGGGCGGGCGGGTGACAGTGGCTGTCAGTGGCATCTGCCTTCTTGGGTCCATCTGTGGCCAGTTGTGTGGGTGTTTGTGTGTAGTCGGCGTGGTGATGGTGGGGGGTGTTTTGTGTGTGGGGGGGGTGGAGTGGAGTGGAGTGTGTGTGTGGTGGAGTGTGTGTTGTGTGTGCGTGCAGTGGAGGTGGTGGGGGTGAGGTGTGTGTGTTGGGGATGGTGTTGGAGGTGTTTTGTGAGTGGGGTGGGGGTGGGGCTGTTTTGTGTGTGTGGTGGTAGTGGGGTGTGTGTGGAGGGGTGATGGTGGGGATGGTGTGTGTGTGTGTGTGTGTGTGTGTTTTGTGTGTGGTGGGGCTGTTTTGTGTGTATGTGAGGTGGGGCTGTCCTCTTCTTACAGGCTTATTTGCAATAAATGCACATTTTGTTGCCTACATCTTGTTGTCAGGATTTGGGAAAACATGTGGCTCTTCCAGGCCATCAGACACAAAAAAACATCTGGATGGTGGGAGGAGAGAAGGGGGGGCTGCTTTAGCATTAAGGAGAAGCACAACTGGCATATTTCTTGTGCTGTTAGCTTTCATCAGCCTTGCCAAGTGTGTGTGTGTGTGTATGTTGATCTGTTTTCCCCCTTTCTTCTTTTGTGGGACTCAAGGCAGTCACAGGAGGCGATTGTGAGCTGGGCGCTTGGGTCACTGAGGCCGGCGATCCATGCGCCGCTGAGCCTGGGGCGCACGGCACTGCTTGGGCTGCGGCCAGGAGGTGTTGCCGGCCTGGGGGGGGAGCCGAGACCCAGAGAGAGGTGGGCATGCGTGGCAGACTTCATGCACAAAGTTGGACCAGGGTGAGGATGAGGAAGATGGTGGTGGTGGGCTCCCAAATCAGACACTGGGGAGGAAAGTTCAATGGGGGGGGGGGTCCTGGCTTGGAAAAGTCCCTGTTCCCCTCTTGCCTTCTTGCCCCACTCACTCTGCCCCCACTTGTGCCCCCCCCGTACAGTGCCCCCCAACTTGTCCCATCCACTCAAGATCCATTCCCCTGGCCCTCATTCATCTATCCCCCCCCCCCAGCCACTTAAGCCTGAGTAAGAAGGATGGCTTGGCTAGACCACCCTAGTGTGCCACTAACAGTCCTCAGGTGTGCCCTGGGGGGTTTGGGGCAAGCTCAGGCATTACAAAGTAATTACAAGTAATTACAAGTTTAAAATAAATAAAATGTATTGTTATTGTAAAATAAATAAAATATATTGTTATAAAACAATAAAATATTGTTTATTTATAAACTAGAAAAATGTTTATAGTTAATTATGTTGTGTTGTGCAATATTGGCTCATTCGGTTTTGCAAGGTACACCAACATACATTGTACACATAAATGTTATATGTTATGATGGCGTGAACATTGTAAAAAAAACTCTGGTAGAGCTCCAGGCCTTGCTGGGTTTCAAAGTAGCTCTCGAGCCAAAAAAGTGTGAGCACCCCTGCTATAGACATATGGCTTTTGTAAACAACCCTTTAACCAGGCATCACGTTATCACTTACCCTTGAAGGAATCTATGCTTCTGTCCTAGAGATCTCAGAATCTTTGAGTGATTGTTTTTTCTTGTGCTCCCTTTTCCTTTCCTGGGAGTTCCCTGCAGCAGAGATTCTTGAAGTTCTGATACACTTTTCAGAGCAAACTCGATGAATGTGTCAAAATTAAACGTTTGCATTCCTTTTTCACCACATAAAGGCTACTTAGATGTAGCATGACATGCTTTTTAAAAACATCCATATAAGCACACGTGCACGTTAAGGCACACATGTTTCAGATAACTTCAATATCAGAATAACTTCTATGTAAACATTTTGCTTGGTCAAAACAAGGGTGGGTAAACTGGATTATTGTGAAAAGAAAATAGGTTGCTGACAGAAATGTTGAATGATGTGCCAAGTAACCTATGCATCTATTTCTGAGTGTGATCTAAACCCTTGTGAAGCATTCACACAACCAGACTCAAGATTATATATGATCATAAATGCATCCTGGTCTTGTGAACAGGTTACCAAATACAGACTGTATTTGGAGTAGGGATATTATCCTTTAAGATGTGCTAGTATTTTCTTCTATTTCTAGGTTTCTGCCTTTCAATCTCTCTACCAACCTTCCATCAAAATTCCTTCCAACCTGTTGCCTGTGCAAGTGCCGATTCTCTACTTTTTGATTTTTTTCATACAACCTTAAGCCCTATTTATAAGTTTCCTTTATATTACTTTAATTTTTACCTGCTCAGTTCACTCCCTGTCCTTTATCCCCCATCTTCGCAGATTGCTTGCCTCTTGCTTCTGTATGATTTGAAGCGAACCCCAAATCCGAGGCCCTCTTCCAACTCAGGAAGGAGATTATCTCACGGCAACCTCTTTCTGTCTGGATCCCTATTCCTGTCTCAGTATCAGCCTACCTTCAAGATGGGGTGGGCTCAGAGTGGATGCTGGTTGAAACAGGACAAATCAAGACAACGCATGCCTGTTCATACATTACCACAGTCAAAGAGATGGTAAAAGATAAATAGAACAAAACCACCATCTCGCTGCAAGCGAAATAATGCATGAATATGTAGGTAACAAACAACCTGGTGCTCATCAAGTCAAACAGCAACTCAGTAATACTTTGTAACATGTCACCATGGTGAACAAGGAGTGCCACCTGAAAGCTCTCTACTTTAAAAAAGAATATCTTAGATCAGGGGTGCCCAAACCCCGGCCCGGGAGCCACTTGCGGCCCTCGAGGCCTCTCAATGCGGCCCTCAGGGAGCCCCCAGTCTCCAATGAGCCTCTGGCCCTCCGGAGATTTGTTGGAGCCTGCACTGGCCCAAAACAACTTCTCTCAGCGTTGTTTGACTGTTTGACCTCTTGTGTGAGCTGTGGGATGAGAGCTCCCTTCACTGCTTGCTTTTTCACATCTGTGATGCAGCAGCGGCAGCAAAGGAAAGGCGAGCCTTGCTTTGTACAAGGCCTTTTATAGGCATTGAGCTATTGCAAGACCTTCATTCATTCATATAAGTTCATCTTTAATATATTCATTTATGTAAACTTATGTAAATTTATTCAAATTTTAAATGTAAATTAATTCTTTTTTTTCCCCAGCCCCTGACACAGTGCCTTGAGAGCTGATGTGGCCCTCCTGCCAAAAACTTTGGACACCCCTGTCTTAGATGTATATATACTCTTTTTCTGCAGTCAGATAACCTTTCTTCTATTTAATTCTTGAGGAATGTGCTGAGAAGATGTCTCGGAAATTCCAGGTCAAACTCTTGCCAATTATGGTGATATCTTCTTACTACTTTATAAACTATGGTTACTGACCTGATACGACTTTTACAAAAGTATCTTGCTAAAGCCTTCACAGATGGTGCTGGTAACTCTAGAACTGTGGTTCTCAAACCTTCTGGGAGCTTTACTCCCAAAGTAAGTCTGCTATTTCTAAAAATTCCAAGCCTCGGGGAGCCCCGCGGAGGGCTGCGGGGGCTCCCTGCACCTCCTGTTGCTACTTGCGCTAACACACAGTAAGTAAAAGCATCCCTCCTTGCCCCTCTTAGCAATGCGATCCTGGGGATGCCTCCCTGTTGCCCTGCCCCTTAAAGGGATGGGGGAAATGTTACACAAATTGGTGGGTCATGACCCATCAGTTTGAGAAACACTGCTCTAGAAATAAAGCAAATATCAGTAATGCAAAAAAAAAAAAAAAAGTGTCTCTAGCCCCATCCCCAATGATCAATTTCTGATATGAAAGAGTATCTTTCTCCAACACATAAGTGATTCCTAATTTTCTATGGCAGTGTTTCTCAAACTGTGGATTGGGACCCACTAGGTGGGCCGTGAGCCAATTTCAGGTGGGTCCCCATTCATTTCAATATTTTATTTTAAATATATTTTTAATATATTAGATATGATGCTACCATGGTATGCGACGGCATTTGGGGAAATGTTACAGACCTGTACTTTTAACAAGATACTATGTATATTCTTTTAATAATGACAGTCAATGGGACTTACTGCTGACTAAGTGTGGGTAGGATTGCAGCCTAGGATTGTTAAAAATGTTCCTGCTTGATGATGTCACTTCCGGTCATGACATTGCTTCTTGTGGGCCCTGACAGATTCTCATTCTAAAAAGCGGGTCCTGGTGCTAAATGTGCAAGAACCACTTTTCTATGGTGATCCTTAATTGCAACTGAAACAGTGCAGGAGCTGCTTTTCTTTGGACCTGTCTCAAGCTGCTGCAGGGATAACATTCAGCAGTCACAATTGCATAGACAAGGCCAGTTATGTGGGTTCTTCCTGCAGTTTCTGTTTGGTCAGAACAGACAGTGACTATCAATGGGAAGGGCCCATCTAGTCCTTGTTTCCAAATGCTACCACGGCAGCAGAGAATCCAAAAGCCTCAGAATAGCAGTTTCTGTGCTATTTTGAAAACTAGCAGGCCTCAACTGGGTTTAAAGGCCAATAGTAAGGATATGTTGTTTGCCAGCTCAGGAGGGCAGAGTTTCAGAAGGGAGCAGAAGCAAATACAGAGTCCAGATCAGGCGGATTGCGCTGTTCCCAAAGGTGATTGTCAGTGGGGGTGGTTCAAGGCAAATAGATAGTCAAGGCAATCTGTATAGCAAGATGAACTGCAATAGGACACATCATGACAAAATAGGTGCTTATCGGTTGTTTTTCAAGAGTTCTGTGCCAACTTGTAATATTGGAACATGTGCAGTGATGGTACATAGGGTATTTAAATGAATGTGGCCATATTGTGTTGCCCCCACAAATTGTAGTTTCACCAAAGCCTCTTGGAAATTTAAATGCTCCCCTGAAATAAGAAACACCCAAAAAACAACAGAGGTTTTATATGGGGTTGGGGAAGGGGGGAAGAATGGTAATCATATAAAACATTTTTCCAAAAAAATTGAAAGAAATGTTTCAGATAGAGACAATGCTTGGCAAAAAGGTGTCTGGGCTCATGGTTCACAGCAATTAAAAAAAACAAAACACGTTTCCGAGAGAACACGAGATTAGCATTAAAAAATTCTGCACGTGCCTACAAAGCAAATTACTTAGTAGCTGTTGTAGTTTCACAGCAACTAAAGAGAGTTTTAATTAGTCCCCTGAGTCAGGGATTTAATATTAACGAACTTATGCGCATGTACCTACAAAGACGCTGATTTTGTGCACCTGGTCTGCTGGACACCAACTCTGCATGCAGAAAATCATTAAACATTCTGAATCAAATAAAAAAAAAACATGCTCAATCAGTTAACACAGGCAGGCATTATAAAATGGGCAAATTTATAATCCAAAACAAGTAATTACAATCTTTGACAATATCATTACTTAAAAACTCTATTCCTGGTAACATTAATCTATGCTGAATCTATGCAGTTTTGGTCTGGAAGGACCAGCAATATTTATAGAGATTCTCATGACGTTTCCTTCTGCAATCCATAAACCAATAGCTAGATTTTCTTCTGAAGCATGACATTTTATAGCCACTGTAGAATTTTAATGCTGTGCAATATAATCTTTAAAGTTACAGTCCACAAAAATGTCCAAGTGCCTTTGTCTTGCATACAAGCCATAAACTCTGGACCACAACCGTATTTGCCTGAGTTTCACAGGTCCATAAAGTGCAAGTATTAATTTTGTTACCTTGTACTTTATCTTAAATTACGAAGAGTAAAGGAGGACAGAGATAAATGATTGAGATCTCTCTCACTCTCTCCCCGTCATTTTTCCTAATAATTGTTTTTTTTTTTAATATGTTGTAAGCCGCCCTGGGTCCCTTTGGGGAGAAGGGCGAGATAAAAATAAAGTTTTTATTATTATTATTATTATTATTATTATTATTATTATTATTATTATTATTATTATTCACCCTTGCATTAAACTCCATATTCACTGTGCATTACCTTAGTAATTTATGCATTAATGGAGGCAGTTTGATTCACATGGGGGGGGGGAGTGTCCATGGACTTCCTCTTACCTCTGCAGTCCTCTATGTTTTGCAGAATTGGCTCCTGAGAGTTCTATACTTCTCAGAGCTGATTTTGAGGAGCACAACTGGCTGCAGACGGAGGGGGGTCAGCAGAAATGGTCTCTGCCTCTTGTCTGACTGGAACTTCAATAAAAGAAGTTCTTAAGATACAACTCAGTATTTTCTTTCTTTCTTTCTTTCTTTCTTTCTTTCTTTCTTTCTTTCTTTCTTTCTTTCTTTCTTTCTTTCTTTCTTTCTTTCTGGATAGATATAGATATAGATATAGATATAGATATAGATATAGATCTATCTATCTAAAGCAGGGGTGTCCAAAGTTTTTGGCAGGAGGGCCACATCATCTCTGACACTGCATCGGGGGCCGGGGAAAGACAGAATTAATTTACATTTAAAATTTGAATAAATTTACATAAGTTTAAATAAATGAATATATTAAAGATGAACTTATATGAATGAATGAAGGTCTTGCAATAGCTCAAGGCCTATAAAAGGCCTTGCACAAAGCAAGGCTGGCCTTTCCTTTGCTGCCACTACTGCATCACAGACATGAAACAGCAAGCAGTGGAGGAAGCCCTCATCCCACAGCTCTCACAAAAAGGTCACACAGTTGCCTTCATGCTGAGAGCAGTTGTGTCGGGCCAGTGCAGGCTGCAACAAATCTCTGGAGGGCCAGAGGCTCATTGGAGACTGGGGCTCCCTGAGGGCCGCATTGAGAGGCCTTGAAGGCCGCATGTGGCCCCAGGGCCGGGGTTTGGGCACCCCTGATCTAAAGACAGAGAGTGAGAGAGATTATTTTTACACAATACCCAATATGCACAATATACAATACCCAGTACACAAAAACAAATACAGGTCCAGCCTTGTTATACACGGATTTTTAATACATGGATTTGACTCAACACGAATGGCCCCTGCAAATGAGAAGGAATGTGCTGACCCCTGGAGAAGGGGAAAATTGCATCCCTTAAAAATCAGTTTAAAAAACTGAACAGCCCTTTAACAATAGCCTCGTTAATGAGAGAGAGGAGGGCAGCTGGTTGACAATCCATCAATCCTTCTCTCTCCAGGAGACCCCTCCCTTCTCCCTGAGCACTTGAAAGAAAGGTGATTACTTTGCATTGGTGAAGGGAGGGACTGAATGAAGCACCTTTGTAAGCTCTTGGAGGAGGACTGATTGATGGATTGTCTTCTTAATGACTCTTATCTTACATCACAAAGGTCAGTAAGGCTGTTTTTAAATCACTGGAGCAAAGAAACTTTGTTTTTTAAATTGATTTGCTAGAGTGCATTTTTTGCCATCCATATGAGTGCTTGGAACGGAACCCATGCTAATAATGAGGCTCAACCTGTATATCTAGTATGCACCTCTAATCACCTCTTTAAACATGAAAAAATATGTAAATTTTTTAATTATTCAATAAAATAAACCCAACGATCAATTCTCACATTACCATACTGAAAGAAAATAGTGCTACCTTCCATATCAAGAACAACAAATGTTCCCTTAACCGGAGATCTTTGGGACTGCCCCCCCCCCACTCGCAGTGTGCACTCTGGTGGTGCAGCTGCATGGGGGGGATAGGATTCGGCTGTAGAAGATACAAACAGTTTCCCAGCTAAACACAATTCATCTATTTGTATCTATTATTTTTATGTTAACATTAATATGTTATTTTTATGCGTCCTAATGATATGGCAACCATTATACAAATGTCTGCTTTGGCCAATTGCTATCTAAGCCTTATTAGGGATAAGAACACTGTTACTATAGAAACTGGTAATATTTCCTTCTTTCCTGTGTAGGTTTTTGCAGTTTTCATCCTTGTAATGACATCTAATTGCTTTCATTTGTTGAATCACAATAACTTTCCTAGGGATTGGCACTCTAGCGCAGGGGTCTCCAAACCCCGGCCAAGGGGCCAGATGCCTCTTTCCAGCCCGCGGCCAACCTCTTGTCCCCTGAAAGCCTCTGGCCCACTCAACTGAACATGACCAGAACTGTGCTCTGATTGTGTCTGGAGGGTGTTCTGAGGGCCAGAGTGGTTGAATGAATGAACCCATGCATTCATTTATTCACTCATCTAAGTTCCATCTCTAATTTATTTATTTAAATTTTATATTTAAATTTTTTTCCCAGCCCTCCATACCACGCCACATATTTGATGCGGCCCTCTGGCTAAAAAGTTTGGAGACCCGTGCTCTAGTGCATTAACACCATGAATTTTATGTCCCCACAAATTTTAGCAGTCCCGTCCCATTTCCAAAACCGAACACATTACAATCCTAAACACAGCCATATGTTAAAAAATACCATTCATGTCATTTAGACCCTCCCCCCAGCCTAAAACATTTATGCGAATGTAATCTGCCTGCTACAAATGGCAATGGTGTTTCTTTGGGGATGGTGTAACATCAGGTTTTGTGATGATTATTTATTGCAATTTAAAAAAAGATTTATATGCCACCTTTTGATTTTGGCAAAGGACCAACAAGGTGGCTCACAATAATAAATAAAAATACAAAAAAGACCCCTGTTTTTAAATAGTAAAAACAATAGACACAAATTACAATGAAACAAAAGGAGACAAGCAAGGCAAAAAGAGCAACTGGTGAAAGCAACACTCACAAAAAAACACAGTTTTTACTACCAGCTTTAAAAAATCAGGGCGTGCCAGACTTTCCCAGAGAGGGAATTTCAATGTGATGGTATGTCACTAAAATGTCACTATTCCATGTTCCTGCCAACCAAAACTCAGTTAAAAAGCGAATGCTAAACAAGAATTCGGAGTAGGAGTATGGCATGAAAGGGGGCAGTCCTTCAGGTACCATCATGCTGGTATTAGAGGTAATCCCCAGCACCTTGAATTATGTCCATATCTGCGGATCCAGTATCCATGGATTCAGGGCACAATCCTAAGCAGTGCATGCTGACTCACCACCAGGGTGTACTGCTGCAAACGTGCTGTAAAGCACATTTGTGGGGGTTAGTGCCAGCCAAGCACTGGAGCTGGTCTAGCGTGAGCCAGTGCTGGGACAGTGCTGGTGTGAGGTTGACGATCCGCTGCCAGGTACTCCTTGTGAAGTGCCTGGTGGCAGAGAGGTAAGATGGGTGGGGGAAGGTGGGGAAGAGGCATCCTGGGGCAGGCAGAGGGTGGCGGAAGGCATGGCAGGGGGAAGGAGCGGGGCAAGACCAGCAGAGCTGAGCTCCACTGGATCCAGAGCCCAACCGGAGAAAGGGTCGCTGCAGAATCAAGTAGCCCCATAAGAACAGCCCCACTGGATCAGGCCATAGGCCCATCTAGTCCAGCTTCCTGTATCTCACAGCAGCCCACCAAATGCCCCAGGGAGCACACCAGATAACAAGAGAACTCATCCTGGTGCCCTCCCTTGCATCTGGCATTCTGACATAACCCATTTCTAAAATAGGGAGGTTGCGCATACACATCATGGCTTGTACCCCGTAATGGATTTTTCCTCCAGAAACGTGTCCAATCCCCTTTTAAAGGCATCCAGGCCAGACGCCATCACCACATCCTGTGGCAAAGAGTTCCACAGACCAACCACACGCTGAGTAAAGAAATATTTTCTTTTGTCTGTTCTAACTCTCCCAACACTCAATTTTAGTGGATGTCCCCTGGTTCTGGTGTTATGTGAGAGTGTAAAGAGCATCTCCCTATCCACTCTGTCCATCCCCTGCATAATTTTGTATGTCTCAATCATGTCCCCCCTCAGGTGCCTCTTTTCTAGGCTGAAGAGGCCCAAACGCCGTAGCCTTTCCTCATAAGGAAGGTGCCCCAGCCCCGTAATCATCTTAGTCGCTCTCTTTTGCACCTTTTCCATTTCCACTATATCCTTTTTGAGATGCAGTGACCAGAACTGGACACAATACTCCAGGTGTGGCCTTACCATCGATTTGTACAACGGCATTATAATATTAGCCGTTTTGTTCTCAATACCTTTCCTAATGATCCCAAGCAGGGCTACTTTCCTTTCCCAGGGGAAGGGGACAAGAGTCCCCTTTCCCCAAAGAGGCGCCAACAGCTGTCCAGTACACACAGGATATCACAGCAGCCATTTCTGGCATCGCAGCAGACCTGTGTGCCAGGCAGCTCAGGATTGGGCTGCCCATTATCTGCAGATCTGCCCCCTCCCCCAGCACTCATTACACATTAACTGTGTTTTATTGTAAAAGTGCTTGCTGCGCAAGTGTTTCTTGTTTAACGGTCTTCCTTAACTGAAGAGCCAAATGTGCACGCAACCAACCTGTATGTTAGGGCAACTAACAGGAAGCCAGCGTTCCTGTTTAACACCTACTGGTAAAGTTATTAGCGAGAAACAGTGGCAATGGAATGCACATCTGAGTTACACAATTCAGGAAAATATCAGTTGGATTGTGATTAGTACCAGTACGTCTGCAAACAGAAGAAATTTCATTCATACAAGGGGGTAGAGGGGCAATTTGTGTTAACCCCTTCTCATTACAGCCCTTGATTCTCCCTTAAAATCTTCTCTGAGGTTATCAAACCTTAAGGAACACATTTTCAGGCACAGTGGGCGGAAAGAGAAGGGGAATTAACACAAATCGCTTCAGACCCTTACACAAATGGAACCTCTTCCGCTTGTGGAAGTACAAGTTGGGATTGAACCCAGCAAATTTAATATCACTGGAAAATATTTCCAGCATCACCTCATTTAGCAGACTTTTTTTAGACCTGGTACAGCTGATCTCGATGGAAATCTGTTTCCATGTATGGACTGGGTTCACTGGATCAGGGTATGTGTACTTTTATTTCTCAAACCGCACACACTGAGTTGTATCACTGAAAGCCTTCTGGAAACTAACAGGCCACTTCAGAACTATTCAACCATAAGTGCTTAGTGAACTGTATTCAACTTCTGCACTGGTGTACATGTGAGTATATTCAGCCCCACTGTGGTTTTGGAATAATGCAAGGAGACTGTTAAAATGGAATTTTACATGTAGAAAGTGCTCAGAAGATTAATTTGGTAATAAAAACAGTTTATACAAGGAAATTATTTTAGTTTGGCTCAACATGACCTACATAATTTTATGCTCGGTATTAGCAGCTGATAAGCAAATAGCACAAGGCTTATGGGAAAGATTGTAATTCCACTGTTCCCTGGCCAGTGCTATCTCAGCCTTAGATCGCTTTGCAGTGTGACCATAGTTGCATTTTTACCTCTGAAACAGCTGCAAACATGAGTTATAAATATGCAGACCACAAATTCAATAGACCCAAAGCACAGAAGGATCAAATCAGCTTGTTAAATTGAATGTTCCTTACATGCAATCATGAGTGCTAGACTACACATGGACTTTTGTTAATTTTATATGCCACCTTTCCAAGAAATTGCTGAAAAAGGCTGTCAATTGTATGACACCATCACCGTTAATAGAAGAAATGAGAGTTTCTGGCTAAAGTGACGCATAGCAGTGATACTATGTGTGCTCTGTGTGTGTGTGTGTGTGTGTGAAAGGATAAGAAGTGCCAGTAACATAATTGCAAAGGTCTTGAAACACCCCGGCCCTACCTGTGAAATGTCATGGATGCTGTGCCTATCATCTTGAGGACAGATAACCTAGAATCACTTCCTGGAAAGCTGGCATGCAAAACTATAACAGACTGGCTTTACCTACTCCTAAGAAATGGAGCTGGAGGTATTTTTAAAATGGATACTAGTCAGTTGGTAGAGCTGCTACTTTGTATGCCTGAAGATCTGAGGTTGCCAGTTCGAAACAACCGGAAGTACCCAAGAACTGAGGACACACTGATATACTGATGAGCTGACCGTCGGTGGCAGAGAGGAGTTGCCGTCAAGTGGAGCGTGGGAAGCAAAGGGTCAGAGAGAGGCCAGACCAGGAAGGAATCCAGCTGGATCGAGGAGTTCTATGAAAGACTAGAACTATTCAATTGTAAAAATCCCTACAGGGGTTTAGAACAGCCTGCCTATGTAAACCACCTTGGATCAAAGTCTGAGGAGAAATCTGACGACCAAAGAAAGGCGGTATATAAATACCTGTATAAATATGAAGCTGGCCAAACAATAGTGAAAAGCATTCTGACTTATTACACGACTTGCAGGGATAGCTAAACATGGCTTCTGCAAAAGGACGTTTTGTCTCACGAACTTTTTTGAATTCTTTGAAGACAATGAGGTGATCAAATGCTTTCAAAAAGCTTCAACAAGGAAAAGAGGGTGGGTTTTCTTATGGATGGCGAGATAATCTTGTTGTGAGATAATCTTATCACAAGCAGCAGAGTGGGAGCAATGCAATGGGAGCTTCTCCTGTGTTACAGACAGTACTACAGAAAGGGATGAGGAGGCATGTACCCAACTCTCAACAACTGTATATTCTCACACCACTCGAAGCTGGTCATACTTAGAAATGCAGGTGTCAAACAAGTAGCACAGCTTGCTGCATGCCTCCCAAAGGATGGAGCTTCCCCTACCTTACAACCTACTTCGTCCTTTCTTTGCCTCCCCCACTTCTATAGTTTTAAAACATAAAAGGTGATTGTTCTAAAACACAGACTTGTATGCTGTGTATTAGCATGACTACAATTGCATTTTAGCATCTCTTATTGCCTGCCCTGGGCTTTTGGAAAGTGTGAAATCTTAATGGAAATAAAGTAAATGCTACATTCACACTGACCTTATCCTAAAGGCATAGCAGTACTGGCTCAGAGCCCAACACACACTTGTTTCTCTTCCACACTGTACAACTTTTTATAGTGGGAAAAACGCACAAGTTCAATGACTGGTATGCAAAGGAGCTCCGTGGTGTGCTTAAATGACTCCCTTACCATAAAACGGACATGTTCCACCCTACTTAATGGAACATTGGCCATGTCTAACAAATCTGCTCATTGTTTAGGCAGATCTGAATCCAGGATACCATACATGTGAATCAAACATCTGCTTTCTTAAAAAAAAAACACCTCATTCTCATCTTGTATCAGGTTACAAACCAAAGGTACTGGATTACGCTGCTATAGCAAAGCCAAGCTTACAGTAACTAAAGAATTGAATTCCAAGACTTGTAGTAAATCAGCCACGCATGGATTGATCTAAAGCAAAGGAGAACTCAACTGGGTAACATCATCTGGCATTTGCAGCCCCACAAGACAGATTAATTTTTATATCCCCATTCTCAATATTTATTTGATTAGATATTGCTGAATTTTTTCCAGGTATTTGTGCAGTAATTTCCTTTTTCAAAGTTTATTAAAGATAGCAAAACTCTCTCCCTTTCTTTCTACCACCTGACAGACTGAACATAAAGAATATTTGCAAAAGGGTATTTATAATATGTATTTTGCTGCATCCCAGTGCATCCCAGTCCCTGCAGTCCCCCTGAGCGACGCGATCCTGGGGATCGTGTCGCTGCCTTCCCCCCTGCCCCTGCTGCCTCCCTCCCCTCCCCTGCAAGGACTGCGTCTTCAAACTCCCTGAGAGTTTGAAAACCACAGCATTATACTGATGTTCTGCCTTTCTTTGACAGAACTCAAGGGGTTTATGTTGGGTTCCTTAACAGTGATCAGTTCCGGAAAGGCTACTGCAACATAGCTTCAGACTGCAGCCACGGCTATGATATGTTCAGTTAAACATGGAGCCATATGTTCAACTAGCACACTCCAGAAGTACGTTTCTGATGTAGAAGAACCTGCAATTGTCACTTCTGACAAGGAGCATTTCTTCTAAGATGCACAGCCAAGTGAAGGTGCACCTCTCAGCCAAGATCCACGCAGCATGGAGCTTAGCAAACCAGAAGTTTGGTGATGAACATCGCTGAACCTCCACAGATGACGTCACAAAGAGTTATGACACTGCACAGCTGCAGAAGGGGTCTGTGCACCACCGTAGACCCTTTAGAAGGCACAGTGCTGACAACATCAATTGTTGAAATGTGCTGGGCAATTTATTATTTTTACTATTAATTTTGTTGTATTAATATGAATCTCTTTGGCATCTCTTGACTTACCCTTCTCTATTTTCCTTTGACCTTCAGGTTAAACTGAGGTCAGTCAGAATTGACAGCCAACTCAGGCCTTTATTATACTGAGAGTCCCTTGTGCCTATGTATACCTGGAGAAAAGTATAACACAGTGGTTCTCACACATTTAGCACCAGCACCCACTTTTTAGAATGAGAATCTGTCAGGACCAACCGGAAGTGATGTCATGACCGGAAGTGACATCATCAAGCAGCACAATTTTTAACAATACTAGGCTGCAATCATACCCCCACTTACCCAGGAGTAAGTTCCATTGACTATCATTGTTAAAAGAATATACAAAATAGGTAGTTAAAATTACAGGTCTGCAACGTTTCCCCAAATGCAGTCACATACCATGGTAGTATCAAGTCCAATAAGTTAAAAATAGAATATTGAAATGAATGGGGACCCACGTGAAATTGGTTCGTGACCCACAGTTTGAGAAACTGTGGTGTAATGCATGAGGTCATAACACATAGATCTCACCTGCTGCCATATTAATATAAAACACAGTAACCTGTATAGAGTAGGTTTCCAAGCAAAGATTCCTTCGCAAGATTGGGAACAAAATGTGCAGACTGGATGCAGATATACAGTCTGGCTATGAATCACCAATATGAGGCATATGAATCCAATGGAATCCTAATTTGCACAACAAGGATGGAAATACATCCCAACAGTCTTGCAATGCATATGGAAATGTGCATCTCTATCCACTGGTCTTATACTACTAGTTGGACAACATCAAGCACCTCTTGAGAGGGACAATCATGTATTACTGCTTCAGATATTATTAGGTAATATTAAAAAAATTCCCCTGGGGGCTGGGGATAAGAATAGGCCCTCAGTTTGGCTGTACTTGTCCTAAGAGGCGACTAAACAGCCACCGGGTAGATGGGACTCGTCAGCCTGGGAAGGCAGCTCATCTGAGAGAAGGAAAACTCTGATCCCAAACCTCTACTGCCTTGTGGCTACATCCAGTTATGGAAAAGGCTTCAGGAGTCAACCTCAAGGCAAAATCCGGAGCCGGAGTCCCTGAGGCAGTTCATGGCTGAACACAGTCACATTCTGGCAACTCCTGCGACGCCGCTGGAACCAACCGTACTGGCCTCTGCCTTTCCGTTGGACCATTTCAGCGACGTGGAGAGGGGGGATTTGCTGCATGGGTAACAGCCTATCCACCATACCTACTTTACCCAGGCTTCGCGTACTGGAGAGGACACTCTGTTCCAGAACCACCATTCAGAGCGTGACACCATAGTCTTCCAAGACTGAAGGATGCCAACAAGGTAATATAAGTAGTCAGAAACACAGCTGACTCTTGGATCTGCAAAATCCTGAAAAAGTAATGTGCGAATCTGTCTTGAGATAAATTACATTTTACCATCTTCCATGTCATTAGAGAGACCAATAGCCCAATCCTATCTGCATGATATACACACGGTCTGCCACTATATCATGTGAGTGGCCATTGCTGCAGCACTGATGGTCTGTGGCCCGCTGCTGACAGCACAGCAGCCAAGAAGCCCAGCAGCAGGCTACAAACCAGCTGTTAACACAAGCAAGTTGGTAGCAGGGACAGATCATGCTGGGCTGGATTGGGGGTGGGACAAGGACAGATATTGGCAGCAGTGGGATCCATAGGATACAGGGCTCCAGTCCTGGGCCTGACGTGTCCCCTGCAGCACTTCAGATCTACACCGGCAAAACAGCTGCTATAGATCTGAGCAGTTCCCACAGGGGATCAGGGAGAGTTGGAGAAGGTAAGTAAAAATTCTCTTTACTTACTTCTCTCAGCTGGCCTGGATTCCAGTGTCCCAGTACCGCACAGGCTGGACCTGAGTAGGATTTCGCCGTGACTCAGAAACCGCCTGATGTAGTGGTTAGGGTGTTATACTTCGACCAGGAGGACCCAGGTTCAAATCCTGATCAGCCATGAACTTTACTGGCTAATCTTGGTCTAGCCACTATTGTCGCAGAAATTGAAGGCCCAGAACAGTATTGCAACCATTAGTGACGCTGAGCAGCCTCATGTATGCATTTCTCTTATATAGCATGTTATAAGTTTTACTACTGTATTGTAAAATCCATGTAGCCGACGCGTACAACCATTTTCTTATTACAGGCTGGAAAGAGAAGATATGTCGTTAGCTACAGATGTTAGGAACAGGCTTTGGCCTTGCCTATTGTTTAACTATGCATGTACTAACCATATCAGCAGTAGAAAAATACATGATGTTTGAGGCACGTCAATAAGGTTCTGGAGATCATTTCTGGATGGATGACTGGGACATGGAGAGTGGAGGACAGTCTGTGCATGTCAACATTATATAACATTATATAACTAAATTCTGATAAACTAGAGTAGTACATATGCTTAATTTTAAGTAACAGGAAAATGGCTAAATATGGTAGTAGGTAGGCTGGTTTTATGAAAAGGTTCAGCCACTATTATCAGGGTGTGCAGTCATTTATAGCTGGGCTGTGTTAGATATGTTGGATGTGCACCAGGGCAATTGTTCTCTGAAATAAAGATAAGGAGAAATCTCTAAAGTGGGAGATTTCTGTTTCAGTGTGTAAATGTCTCTAGGTTCAGAACCTGGAGCAGTTGATTCCTCCTACACTATCATTCAGCTTAACAGACTTGTTATGATCATAAAAAGGAGGAGGAATTATGGACACACATTTAATCCTTTAGAAAAAGGTCAGTATATACAGTTGTATAATAAACATCATTACTATATTAATCTAACTGCCTTGTAACACCATTTCTTTATATTCAAAGGAAAGTACTGAAGATAAACAAATACAGTTCACTTATCATACTTTGCTATGTTAGCCACATGGGTAAATCTGGTTAGCTTCTTTGAGATTTTTTGTTTTGTTTTGTTACTATGACTCATCAGATACTGGGAGCAGATTTGTTGAATAAGAAAATATTTTCATTAACTTTAAAATGTATTAAGTAGAATGACACTTGCACAGGCTGGCATTAAAAAGACTGTGTGGGAGAGGCAACAGACTTAAAAACCCGTAGTCTGCCAGCTGAGAGCTGAAGTGAAATAACAGCAACAAAAGTCATGGCCAAGTAGTGATTCTGCTCCTCACAATCCAGGAATATTTTCATTTTTAAAAAGAAAGAAAAATGTTGCTAACATTCTGCAGAGCATATTTGAAGCCATCATATTACTTTGGCGTGTCTTCCCCGGTATGAAAAATACAGACAATGGCACAGAGGAACCTTGGACAGTCTAACGTGACCCTGAGAAATTCCTAACAGAATTAGCTACCAAATTATCTAAAAGACTCTCACATAAAACTAGGGAAGCACATTGTTCTGCAATGCTTTTGTGTGCCAATCTAAAGAAATTCAATCATGGGTACTTTTGGTGAAGGCTTATCTCATGCAATCCAAAACTCTTGTTTCAGTCAGATTTATTCAATGGTTAAGAACTGATATAAGGAATATAAAATGGCAAAATGTTGGCAGAGGGACTGCACCCAAGAGATCTAGATCCAAAAGGGAAGGAACTGTTCTTAAGTAAATTCTGAAGCTCTTTGTAAGGGTCCATGTCATTGACATTTATTTTTACCTAGCTCCAAACCACATGTAATACTACGGTCTACCTGAGTGGTTCCCAATCTGAGCGTTGCGATGCACCGGGGCATTGTGGGAGACTGCAGCACAAGCCTTAAAACAGCAGCAGGAGGCTTGGCGTCGTAGGCTGTGCGCAAACACCAAATGCTTGCCCTGACCTCCTTGTTCTTAGGCTCTGTTACACTTCCCAACACAGAAGTAAGTGATCAGTGACGTCATCATGACGTGTGTTATGTATGCAAGTTCTGCATAACTGATTGGCTCAGACTTATTTCTGGCCAATCAGATGAGGGATCGAAATCCTACCATGCGATTGGCCCTCTAGTTAATGTTTCAACTGCACCAATCATGGGAAGTCTGGGCGGAGCTAAAGGCTATAAAAAGCCAGGGGTGTTTGCCTTGAGTCAGATTCATTGCTAGGTTCTGTTCTGAAAATGGAATAAACATATTGAGCTGATATCACTATGCCTTCCTTTATTTGCATGGACCCACTATATAACGTGTTTCACATAATTGTAACTTACTTCCAGGTTTGAGTGCTACTGCTGCAGTGCAAAGGGTGTTAAGGGCCCAAGCACTTTGGGAAACACTGGTCTAGCTATTTCCAGTTCAGTCCCTGAAAGGTTTCATTCTCACGCAAGCATCAGCAGGAAGGGCTGTGTAGAATAAACTAGTCATCTTAGCCGGTTTTGGATCAAACTGTGTGTGATGAACCACTTTCAGCTCAGGACAGAATCCATCTTAGCTGTAGGGAGCAATTTTAAAAAGAAAACAACTTGTGGTAGAATTCTGCACTGTGTTCACTGGACACAGATACATAAATGAGACACTACAACCAGTTGCTCCTGGGCATCTGAGTACTTGGCAAACTACTGAGTGTTCAGTGATGGACTTCAGAAGTCTGCGCATACAAGAGGCAGCATGCAGAATTGCTTTGGTTCTCACCTGTTCTATGAAATTCACGTTTCACTATCCAATAATGCAAAGGTGAGCATTGAGGCATCAGAAACAAACTGTACTGCAGCTTGGGATACAGCCAATAAAGAGGCCTGGAAAAGAGTTGAGGACAACATGCGATTTGATGTAATAACATATTCTTCATTGAACGTGTGTGCGTAACCTTCTTTCTACACAAGCTGGTGATCTGCAAGTCCATGCAGGACACATGTTTCAGGTATAGGGCAAAGCAGGAATTAGAAACAGGTCTGAGAACCAGAGCTTCTAACACTGCTATAATCTGAAGGGACCATCAAACCTATTTCTGCTCTTACTTGCCTTCTCAGAATATTTATTTAGAAGATTTATATAGCATCTTTCCTCAAGCTACAAGAAACAACTTGTGAATATCAGCTTTTGTTTTTCTTTTTTTTAAAAAAGATTGGCAATACAGTACTTTACTACATTACTTCACTGGAATAATCATTAATGCTTTCTGCTGGGAAGTCTATGGGAACAGTCCAGCTACAGTTAAATATTTTATTTTAGAGAGAGAACTAAGAATATACAGTATTTAGCTCTCGTTCATTGAAATGAATGGAACTGGAAAGAGTTTAACTGATATTTTACAATATTTTCTTTTTTTCCTCATTTTTTTAAAAGTGATATCCCTGGTACATAGAGCTTTTTTGTTGTTTTTGTTTCAGACTCTGCATAATAATATTTATCTTTGCCTGAGCAAATATTAAACTAATGATGCACCTTCTGAAGTAGTCCATATTTACTTTTACCTTGAGAAGTTCACAGAAGTAAAAAATGTCAATGATTGCTAGGAAGAAAACTGAAAGAATCTATTTTAATGCTTTGAGTATAATCAACACTGGAACTCCTGCCAGAGGCAAACTTCAGAGACACTGAAGCAATCTCTAGGAATACTGTACAATGCGGTATCAGAAGTTTCCTTGAAAATCTAAATCTCACCACTATCCAGCTAGATGGGTCATTAATCTGACCCAAAAGAAATAATCATATGTACATAATAAACTATCCACATTCTGAGGTCACTTCAGAGGGCTCTTCTGCAGTAGTAGCTCGGCTCTGATGCAGGATAGGACCTTCTCTGCAATGGCGCCCAAGTTATGGAACTCCCTCCACAAGTACCTAGAGCTATCTGTATATAGAGTAGGTACGGGCAGAGCCACCTATTTTAGCATCAACTAAAGCAGAAGTTTTTAATATTTTTACTATTACAAATACCCATTAGATTGCTCAATGTATCCCCATACCCCCTGCACCAGTCAAAATCATCATCATCACCACCAATCTTATTAGGTAGCAGTATGATTGCAAAAGATGTCAATAGCTTAGTTTTACTTTGCATATGGATATCTAGGAACAAAATGCCTCAATCCATATTGATAATGGTGATAGTTAATTTAACCATAATTTTTTAGTTGTTCAGAGACTGAGGTCAGAGATGAAGTACACCCATCATTTGGTTCCAAGGGGTATAGATACCCCCAGATAAGAATCCATGGACTAAAATTCCCTT
Source organism: Tiliqua scincoides (assembly GCF_035046505.1). Lineage (NCBI taxonomy): Eukaryota > Metazoa > Chordata > Lepidosauria > Squamata > Scincidae > Tiliqua > Tiliqua scincoides. The sequence continues at coordinate 26,834,889 of NC_089826.1, forward strand.
GTTCCCTTGTACCCTTTTGCTTGGGAAGTTATTTCTGTTGCCTTCAGGGAAATTGATTGCTGCTATTGTTTCCATTTATTTTTTTTATTTTACTATACTATATTCTGTTAGCAGCCACCTTGAGTATCTCCCTGATTTTATTAACCTAAATACAGAAAAGCCTTCATAAATCATCAGGTGTATTGTTATAACACTGGAGAATACCACATAGCTGCTTTGGATTTCACCATCCTGAAAATATTGGTGGCACCTGTAAACTGAGAACCAGTGTGGAAATCCAAGTTCAAAATCCCCACTCGCATATGCTCTTATACTACTGAGCAACCTGGGGGTAATCTCTCTCCGCAACCTACTCCTTCATGCAGGGTTGCTGTGAGGATAAATGGGAGGGGGTTAATAAGCATGTGTGCTGCTCTGAGCTCCTTGGAGGAAAGATGGAATACTAATAAACTAATCAATACATTTGGATACAGTTCTTGCTCTGAGTTCAGATTATTCATGAGTACATTAAATAGCACACAGTTCCTAATGTTATTCACTTTGTGATTTCTCTCCATTATGAAAACTTTCCATTTATCCTTCTCTTCTGCATCTTGGTTTTTAACAGACACCAGTTTTTAAGAGTACCTGTCCATCTATCCCATGACTACAGTAGAACCTCTTTAAGCTGACCACCCAAGGGACTGGAGGAAATTGGTCAACATAGGGAGGTGGTCAACATATGGAAAAAGGCATTTAAATGTTATCATGTTTAGCTCCCAGGACAACAAATGCAAGGCCAAGTTATTATTTAGATTGGATTTTTAAAAAGTTTTATTGCAAATATCAATGAGAATTGATCCTCTTTTGATGCTTACTATTTATATCATCTATGTCTATATCAAGAGACAGAGAATAAACAGTCCACAATCAGTGTTTTAAAAACCCCCTGAAAATTCATAAGCTTAAAAAAAATTGTAAGTTAAAAAAAAATACTTGGTTTCATAGCAGACAAGCAGACCAATGCTATCCCTTGCCAGCCCATAGCATGTAGCATGTTACATAGCCCCAACAGCTAAAAAAAACAACAACACTTTTTTACTTAGGCTGCCTGGCCTCCACTGGGTCTCCTCAGATTCACTAAATGCCAGAAGGTGTTTGATACGGTCCCTCACTAAAAGCTGTTGAGAAAACTCCACAACCAGGGAACAAGAGGACACGTCCTCTCATGGATTGGGAACTGGTTGAGAACCAGGAAACAGAGTGGGTGTCATTGGGCAATTGACAAAAAAGTGGGGAGAGGTGGAAAGTGGAGTGCCTCAAGGATCTGTCCTGGGACTGATGCTTTTCAACATCTTCGTAAAAGACCTGGAAACAGGGATAAGCAGGAAGGTGGACAGGTTTGTGGATGACACTAAACTTTTCTGAGTGGTGAAGACCAGAAGGGATTGTGAAGTGCTCCAGAAGGATCTATGCACAAGCAACCGCATGTCCCTCACAACTTGGTACATGTCCAGATACAATCGGCAGCCAGCACAGGTCTGTCGGCTATGTGCAGTGTGCCCACCTATAAAAACGCTTTTGCACACGTGCTAGCAGGCGCAGGGGAGGGATTGTCACATGGCTTCTTGCTTTTCCAAGATGGGACAAACCAGACAAAACACAGGCCCACAGTATTGCATTCAGTGGGCAACTTAACGGAGGGTAAATTAATACTCTGTGCGTTGGTCTGTGCAATGGTCGAAGTGGTCAAGATACAACTTACGGAGGTGGTCAATATAGAGAGGTTGGTCTCCCATAGTGTATATGCAGCGTCTGTCCATACTGTGAAAATTAGGTCAACTTAAGGAGGTGGTCATTATAGAGAGGTGGTCAACTTTGGAGGTTCTACTGTATACAGTTTTCTTTAGAGTTCTTGGACTTTGCCAATGGCTGTTCAAAAATGCAAATACCTGATGACCACCAGGCCTTCCTTATTTACATATTTTTCCCATTTAGAGTTTGAATGAAATGAAAAGGGGGGGCTCTAATGCAAATTTGAGCAGCCCGCTGTGAAGAGGAGCAGCTCAAATAGTGTTAACACAAACATATAAAATGTACAGAAGAGAACTGTGCTCAAATTTTAAAATATGCTTCATATTCAGCCTTAATAAATAAATCCATCTTTCAAATAAATCAACAGTCAGCCACTTGAGAATGTTGAAGCACTCTACAGCTATAATTTTAACAATTATATTGAAATAAATTATTCAAGGAGCTCTCTCTAGAAGAGTCTGGAACTGGGGCATATTCCATACACCAAAGTTAGCAGGGCCCATAAATCAGAACCAAGTACTTAACAATATTTAGAACAAGAAAACAAAGAATAGAAAGATTTAAGATAAGTACTAGGAGACCTAAGGCTATGTTCTTTGAACACGATCTCACAGTCTCAGCTCTGTCACCATTGCTCTTTCACATCAAACATGGGTCTCAATTTCTCAGCCCATTAGAGCAGAAGCTTCTGAAGTCAACCTAAACATACCCTTCTAGTTCCTGAAAGATGTGTGCTGTTTCTGAGATCCAGATTAGAGGCAGCCCTCATTCAGCCTCACACAGTTCCTAGCCTCAACTGGGGGGAAGAAGACTGTGTCCCTCCCTCTGAGCCAAGTCAGGTACTTTGGTAGGTTGTTAAATACAAAGATTTTCACTGTGCTAAGTTGTTTTAGTGGAAGTATGCGTGTTCTGCCTTTTCATATAGTAGTTGGCAACCTTCAGTCTCAAAAGACTATGGTATCGCGCTCTGAATGGTGGTTCTGGAACAGTGTCTAGTGTGGCTGAAAAGGCTGATTTGGGAGTGACAATCCCTTCCACACTGGGAGCAAGTGCAGTCTGTCCCTGGTGTGTCTCCCTGGCTATGGGCCTTCCTTCTTTGCCTCAGTCTGTTGGCCAAGTGTCTCTTCAAACTGGGAAAGGCCATGCTGCACAGCCTGCCTCCAAGCGGGTCGCTCAGAGGCCAAGGTTTCCCACTTGTTGAGGTCCACTCCTAAGGCCTTCAGATCCCTCTTGCAGATGTCCTTGTATCGCAGCTGTGGTCTACCTGTAGGGGGCTTTCCTTGCACGAGTTCTCCATAGAGGAGATCCTTTGGGATCCGGCCTTTTCATATATATGTATGCATTTGGGAGTGCTGTATACCACAGACAAAAAGGCAAAAAGTGGAAAAGAATCTACGGACACAACTTATTTATATATACAATTTTCCTGAAATTGAAGGAATGGGTAGTTCTTAAAACAGAATAATGAGCAGAAGAAATAGAATTCTATTTTGAAAGTCTGGTTGACTTCAGGAACTTTTCTGAAAGTAAAGGAAAATGAATTATCAGCCATTTTCAGTCACTAACCTTTCATCACTCCCCCTGCAGGGAGTGGTTTTTGCCACAGCAAAGGTCTAAATTTATAAGCACATTCTAATGCAGTGGCCCTAATCCCAAGAAAGGTAATTGTGCTTACGCCTATTTATTTCAATGAGATTTAAGCATACATAATATTCTCTATATTGGGCCTAACATATTCACTTGTGGACAGACAGAATCCACTACTATCTTATGTATGAAAAATAGTAAAGAAGGCTTTTAATGTATGTTGGTAGTCCACAGGTTCAGTAACACTAGACACAATCAACCAGGATCTTCTGTGCATGTTCTACAGAAAGAGTGGGTGGGATGACATATTTTCAAAGGTGGACTAAGCCATGATATTTAAGACATGATAGAATTAGAATATGAGTAAAGTTAGAGTGAGCTCATTCAAGGCATGAGCAATTTAGCAGTTTCACAGATTTTAAACAGGCACCAACTGGAAAGTACTTGTGCGATAGTCATGCAACTTCAGAATTCAGCAGCACTCTTAAGCTCTAATAAAATTACCTCATTGCCATTTATTACACATTGAAAATCCATGTACTGTTATTACCATCAATCTGAAAATCTAGCCACTGACCAGTCAAAGATGAATCATGAATGCTTTGGAACGGAATGGTTTCGAAAGTAAGAAAAAATGTTACATACCAGCAAGGACAATTGGGGGGCATCTCTGAGCTTCATATCACTGTTAAGTTTATGGTTTTTGTGTACAATTCATGAAGAGTATAACACTGTCACTATAGCCATGGGGTAGTGCCAGTTATCATCGCCCTATAGCACTGAATTAAAGAGGATACATTTCACAAGAAAGTTCTAACACAATGGCTCTAATCCACAGAAAGTTAGGCTGCAATCTTATACACACTTACCTAAGATTAACACCACTTAAAACAGTGAGGCATACTTCCCAGTAAATGTTGCAGTGTAAGTCAAACTCAAGTTCCACTGAAACCAATAACCAAATTTAAAGGACAACGGCTTGTAACCTGTAAATCGTATTCTAAGAATCAGAACTGAAAGTAGAATAGCCCAGTCTCTACTGTGTAGCTAGGACTGTGGTAATTCTTACCTTAAATTTGGTTGTTGATTTCAGTGGGACTTGAGTTTGACCCACAGTGTTTACTTGGGAATATGCCTCACTATTTATAATTGCAGAATAATTATCTAAGGGCGTGATCCAGACAAGTATTTGAGCTGGCGTAAGTCCTTTGGCTGACACAAGACACTGCGGTGGGCGGAGAGGAGGTGGGGAGGAGATGAGAGGGAGGCAATCCGGGGTGGGGGGAGGGCAGGCGGTGGGTGGCCCTGGGGGCAGGCAGGTGGGAAGGGGGAGGCAGGGCTGGAATCCAGCAGTTATGCTGGATCCCAACCCCCATTCCCGGGGAGTTCGGAGCAGCTTCAAGCTGCTCCACTGTCCTCGGACTTGTGCCACTTCAGGAGACCCATTGGAACCAGGGTGTAAAAGTTTCCCCTTACCTCTGGCTGACACACTGTGGGCCCCTATCCTGCGCTGGATACAGCACAAGCCTCTTGACTTGCCTGTCCCAGTGTAGGATAGGATTGTGCCCTAAGAAGCATAATTCTACTATCTCTAATTTTCAAGCTATTTAGTTGAAAATAAATTCATCTATTAATCTGAAGAACTCATGCATGTGTTCTATTAACTTAATATTACCAGACATATTTAATACAGGTTCAACCTTGTTATATATGGATTTTTTATACACGAATTTGACTCAATACGAATGGCCACTGCAAATGAGAAGGAATGTGCTGATCCCTGGAGAAGGGGGAAAATGCATCCCTTTAAAATCACAGTTAAAAAAAACCTGCTTTTCTTACTGCTGTAGAGAGTCATGCAAGTGATTACAGGTATAACCTAAATATTCATGGATTTTTCACCCATGAAAAAATCCATGAAGTTTTCTATCTCAATGCAATGAGAAGGGCCCTTTAAATTAAAGAATAACAGTCGTTTAACAATAGCCTTGTTCAGTAGACAATCCATCAATCATTCTCTCTCTAGGCACTCACTCCAAGGCAAGCAACCCCTCCCTTCCCCCTGAGCACATGAAAGAAAGATAATCACTTTGCATTGGTGAAGGGAGGGGTCACTGGCTCAGAGTAAAGCCTTTCTAAGTGCCTGGAGAGAGAATGATTGGTGAACAGAGTCTGCCTAATGTCTCTGTTTTATATCACAAAGGTCAGCAAGGCAGTTTTTAAAATCACCTAGCAAAGGGACTTTGTTTTTTAAATGGATTTGCTTTAATGCAATTTTTGCTATCCATGTGAATTCTGGGAACAGAACCCTCGCAAATAATGAGACTCAACCTGTATTAAATATTGAAGATCACTCTTCAAACATGTGCTTAGACATGTGGTACACATCATATAAAATACCAAGTTTAGATTTCTTATGAAGTCCTTTATAGCTCCTCATAAATGTGTGCTGTAACATACAATGACTTTAAGACAACTTTGCCACACGAGAACATTCTATTTTATTCCAGAAAGTATATTTACATTATGTTGATTTTTTAATGTATAACCATGTCATTGGTATCTGTACTGCACATTCTTTGATGTGTCCTTCTTGGGCTGAAGGAACTGAATGAGTTCCATCTAGGAAAAGATTATGAAGAGGAACAGACAGGCAGTTTTGAAATACAGTATTCAGGAAACATGTTCCCTAGTGACAAGATGGCAAGTTAGCTAAGGATACATAAGGGTGCATCAATCTTATGTTCTTGATCATAACCCAAGTACTATACCGAGTGGACAACTTGCAGATACTGTATGTCCCAGTCTGAGCACTATGCCTGTGCTAAAATAGACCATGACCCTAATGTTCCTGCTTCTTGGACTGTGTCTTAGCAGAAAGGCAGTTTATATATCTCCTAAACATCAGTACAACACATTAAATAGTAATTCAAACGAGCAATACAATAGGACAATATAGCAGTATAGTAACAGCAAATATGCTGGTAAATCGCAAACTTTCACTAGATTGTTGGGTTGTTGAGCCATAGGAGGCCACCACTGCCAATGCCAACAGGCAATAAATTTCCATGGGTTCAGACAAAAGAGGTCTTTCCTAGCCTTTGTACATGAAACCATTTAACTGGACAACTAAAAATAGAAGGAGTTGAACTTGAGTTCTTTTCCATGCAAAGCTTTTGCTCTACCGCTGAAATATGTCACTCCCACTGATATGCTGGGCTCAGGTTATGTAGGGCTCAGGTTATGTAAAATTTCAGGCTTTAAAGGAAAAGTCAGCACCTACTGGCTGAGGCTTTTAAACTGCCTTATAGAAAGTCCCTCATAGAGTGCATTACAGCAGTACTCAATATGAGAGATTATCAAAGCATGGATCACAATAGTCAAAACACTGCTGTCCAAGGAAGGTCAATAGCCAGCTCACCAAAAGCAGTTGGTATCACCATAGTCCTATAACCTTTGATACCATTGATCATTTGGTGTCAGCTACATGTTTTCAGAACTTGGCAGGCATCTAAGGGCCTTGGACACTTCATTAGTCTTGGCAGAGATGTCCTAAGACCAAAGCAATAGGTGATTGCTTCTCATTTCCCCAGAACCATTTCTGTGGAATTCTGCAAGATTGGCTTTTACGCTCAATGTTATCATTTTTTTCAATATGACCAGACCTAAGGGTCGGAATGCACTTTTTCCAGTGGCAATTGGTGAATGAATGTGGGAAAGACAAATTTGAGCTCAATATACTGACAAAAATGTGGGCAAGCAGAATTCCTGTAATAATTTATGTTCAAATTCCCATTATTATCACAAAGCTCTGCAACTCTGGCAGAGGTCTGTACCTAGTACATTATCCTGTAAAGGAAGCCAGGAGTGCCTTATGCTAATTTTCTTTGTTGAGAAGACTGTAACTCCTTTTTTTTTTTTTTTTTTTTTTTGCAGGATTTGTTCATCATGACTTTGTAATTCATGCCTTTGTATCATCACAACTCTACTATGTTCTACTATGTTCCATATATAGAATTGCCTTGGATACTTGTTTGAAAGTTTCAGATGGGATACAATATGAGCAACCCACCTTCTTGCAAGGAAGCACATTACAGCATCTAAACTGAAATCAATTACAAGCATAATTCAAAACTCTAGCTATAATTTCTGATTTACTGATTTTCAGGCAACTCATAACTCTCATTTCTCATATTCCTTCACCATAATCCCTAATCCAAAGCATGCTCCTAAATTCACAGCAAATGTGTTTGGGCAGCAAGAGTATGCAGGAAGACATTCTTGTTAGAAACTTGCTAAAACTCAAGCCTGATTAAGTTCTGGAAATGTTGTAAGGTTCTTTTTAATCTGGGCTGAATCTTTTAAATCTGGCTTTACTATATTATTTGGCTTTACTATATTTAAATATGTAACATATAACAAATGTTATATATTATATGTTACTGCTAATTGAGGTGGACCAGATGAATAAACACCATCCCCTATTTGCTCATAAAGTGACTGTATTACAAAGTAAAGAAATGGAAAAGTATAGTTATCTTTCTCTGCTACATAAGAGAGGAATGACTATTTTCAAAAGTACAGCAATTGGGTTTTCAAAATCAAAATCTCAGAACAACGTACTTTAAAAAACATAAATCCCCTTCCCCCAACCCATCTGTTTGTTTTAGTTCTCTCCTTGCCTAATTTAAACAGCATGTGCTTTATAGTCAGCAATCTAGATTGACAATCTAAATTCCTTTGGTTTCAGTTGGTTTGTTCTCTTCTGAGGCCCAATGATGACCCAGTTTCTCCAACCTTAGTAGTGACAGATCATCACCTAGACAAAAGCACTCCATAGCCAGATGAATGAATAACTGATATGTACAGCCTGAAGAGATTGCCTACCAGACTGTGAACTGTAAATCTGGTCTGCAGAGCATTTACTAGTGGCTCTGTAACTTTTGCTCTCACTTTGTTTCCAGCTGTTCCAACAAAAGTAAAAACAGTTTCCATTTTATTAAAACAACTCTACTAACATAAGTGAGGCTGGATTTTTACATTCATGCCCCCTCTTAACTGTAATGATTCTTCATATGCGTGGCTCTGCACCACGTGTACAGGTGCATTTTTGAAGAGATCGTTCCTAATAATGTGTGTAAACTACCAAGGGGGTGCTTTCCAGTACTGTGGCTTTGTGGCACCTAAAACAAATTATTTGGACATGCACACCTGCGTGTGAGATGCATGAACATGCACATTTAGTAATATAAGCAATTACTGAAGTAGCCACAAGGTGGGACATTCTGTGAATAAAACATGAGACAATTTGTTTGGAAGTAGTTTATGATAAGAAAGAGTTCCCTCTTGTGCTGAACTTTGTTAGGATGTAAGTTTGTGGATCGGGCCATACGTATTTTTAATTTTTGCATCATATCCAGTACAGTGATAAGCAATGAGTAAGTAACAGATGATAAAATGTCTGTCTTTTGCATAAGAATCTGCATAGCCTAGTTTCCTCAGACTTGAAAAATGTTTAGGGTGAATATTGAGTTCCTCATTCATCTCAAACTTATGGAGTGTTGGCACATGTGTGTCTTCTTCTTTAGGCAGTTGCCCCAACCAGACAAGTTCAACATTGTTTGTTAAGTGTGCTCAAAGAACAGAGAATATGGTTCAGTAGGCACCATATCAGACCTGAATCTGGAAACTCCATGTTCAAAATCATGCCAAGGGATGGCCAGAAATAAGAGCAATCTTTTGAACATGTGTCAGAATGAGTGATAAGGGTTGTAAGATGCAACGCACATACTTATAATAAAGTATTTGGTTATAGCTGTCTGGTGAAAATGCATTTCTAACTTTACATAAAGAGAAAGTTATACTTTAAAAACTATGAATACATCAATATTTATCCAAATGGCAAGCAGAAATGTAGCTAACCAGAAGCTTGGGTAAATTGGAGTGCCATACATACAGGGTTATACACAAAGGACAAATGAAAAATTCTGATAATTAGACAAACCAAAACCTAATATATGGGAGTTGTCCTGTGTACTGTGCTGCTACAGGTTGTGAAGTTCTTTAGAAAGAAATGTCTGTTTTAAAAAACATGCAAATATGGTTATAAAATGAGATAAGCATTTATTTTTTTAATTCATGCTAGGATGTGACAGAAAGAAGGACTAAGATAATGACAACATTAACATCTTAACAGGCATCTAATGTGGGTCAATGTGACCCACTATACAGGTGTGAGAAGTCAGAAAAGCAATTCAAGAACTTGCCAAAATACCCACTGAGTGCTTCTAAAACGAGCACTCTCTTTGGGCAGCAGTTTCCACTGAAGTTGTTCTTAGCACCAGCCAACTGAAGTTCTCAGAAAGATGTTCTGGTGACTTGTGATGAAAGCCGAGACTCTTGCACAGCAACAAACCCAAGTTACTCAAACTTTCATTAATTCTCCTGGAACTTTTTGTTTGACGTTCCGGACTTTGAGTTCAAACCATCCTTTTTCCCTTCTGTGGTAATAAAATTGCTGGAACTGATCTCGACGCTCACTTGCTCGGAGCTTCCACACACATGACTGACAAAAAGCCTTTGTGCTATCATATTATGTAGCTCCCAGTGCCAAAGCCCTTATTCATCAAAGTATGGATTTTTATTTTTATTTCATGTGTTAACCCATCACCTTCTAAACCTTAGTGAAGGTTAGAACTTTTAAGCAAAGTTAAATCTCCAAAATTCCTGAAAGTACTAACTTACTAACATACACATTGTGAACTTTTAGTTGAAAAGCGGTATATAAATACTGTTAATAATAATTAATAATAATACACACACACACCCCATACACAGGCTGGGAACATTTGGGCACACTGAGGGCCCAATCCTGTCCAACTTTCTAGTGCCGGTGCTGCAGAGGATAGGGAACAAACATTCCCTTACCTGGAGGAGGCCTTCGTGACTGCCCACCCCCACCACAGGATACAGTACATGCCCCACTGGCACGGTGCGCTGGAAAGCTGGATAGGATTTGACCTTGACAGATTTATTGTGGCTGGAGCTTTCATGCGCAAACCTCCACTTCATCAGATGCTCCAGTTCACAAATGCTTCTGCAGCAATAAATCTGTTACAGCCCAATCCTATGAATGTCAATGCAGACATGTCCCATTAGAGTCAATGGGGCTTACTCCCAAGAAAGTGTGGATAGGATTGGGCTGTTGGTCTTCAAGATGCCACAGGTCCCCTTTGCTGTGTTATAGCCCAATCCTAGCCACACTTTCCTGGGAGTAAGCCCCAGTGACTCTAATGGGACTTACTTCTGAGTAGACATGCATAGGATTGGGCTGTTAATCAGCAGGAGGGCTTGGTGACACAGGAGGCAAGAAGCATCTCTCCTGGGGTCTTCAAAGAGCGCCTGAAGACAGGGCAGCGAAGAGATGCGCAGCCCCAACCTCTGCATGTCTACTCAGCAGGAAGTCCCATTATAGTCAATGGGGCTTACTCCCAGGTAAGAATGGTCAGGGTTGCAGCCACAGACGCCAGCCTTACCTCCCAGTGATGAACTGGCTCCTGGACGGGGTGCACATGGGCTGCACGTAGTAGTTCTCCAGCTTCACCCCCTCGGCCGCCAGCCGGTCCAAGGTGGGCGTCCGGATCTCCGAGCCATGGTAGCCCACGTCTCGGAAGCCCTGGTCGTCCGCCAGGATGAAGACGAGGTGGGGCGGGGAGGGTTCCGCCTCCCGGGGCCCTTCTCTCAGCTGGTCCCCAGCCAGGTAGCCGAGGGTGAGGAGGCTGAGCGCGGAGAAGCCGGCCAGCCAGCCCCCGGCTCGCATCTTCCCTCGGCGGAGCCGGCTCAAGCGCTGCGCCGCGCCGCCCCACCCCGGGCGGGTCAGAAGTCAGGGCCCCCCCTGGTCGGGGCGGCGGCGGGTGGCGAGCCCCCCATGGCAGCCGCGCCCAGGGCGGGCTCCCCCCGGGCAAGGGTGGTCCAGGCGCGCTCAGAGCATCCTCGGGGCGCAGCGGCGCCTCCGGCCGGCCGAGGGCTCCATCCCAACCCTCGAAGAGGCGGGCGTGGAGCTGCTGCTGGGAAGGAGGCACCGAGCGCTCCTCCGCCCGCCCCGCGGAGTCCCGGGAGAGTCCCGGCTCCTAGAGAGCGGCTGGGAGCGAGCTGGGGGCACCGTCCTGCCTCCCTCGCCGCTCCGCGAGCGGCTCCGCCTGAGCCGTGCGCTGCTCCTCGCCAGCTCCCACCCATCCCAGTGGCGAGCGCCGCCAAGCAAAACTCCTGCCTGCCCGGCGCAGGCGCCGCTCCCCTCTCGGCTGGACCGGCGAGGCGTGCGGGTCTGTGGCCAGCCAGGGCTCTCCTCCTGCAGCAGTGTTGGCCTCGCCGCCGGCAGGCGCCCCCACAGATTCTCGCTGTACAAAGCGGGTCCTCTCCAACAAGTGGTGGGGGGCACCAGGGGCACCCGCGAAAATGGACTGCGCAAAAGACAATATTTCTTTACCCAGCGTGTAAGTGGTCTGTGGAACTCCTTGCCACAGGAAGCGGTGAAGGCATCTCGCCTAGATGCCTTTTTAAGAGGGGACCGGACACATTTCTGGAGGAAAAGTCCATCACAGGTTACAGGTCACGACAGGTATGTGCAAGCAGCTGATTTTAGAAGTAGGCTACCTTCGAAGGCCAGGTGCAAGGGAGGACACCAGGACGCAGGTTGTGGCTTGCTTTATTGTGTACTCCCCAAAGCATTTGGTGGGCCACTGTGAGATACAGGAAGCTGGACTAGATGGGTCTTTGGCCTGATCCAGTGGGGCTCTTCTTATGGTGCCATTTCACCAAAACACTCAAGGCACCACATAGTCCTAAAGTGGTTCTCAAACTTTAGCACTTTTTAGAATAAGAATCTGTCAGGACCCACCAGGAGTGATGTCATGACCGACAGTGACATCATCAAGCAGGAAAATTTTTAGCAATCCTAAGCTGCAATCCTTCCCACGCATACCCAGGTGTAAGTCCCATTGACTATCATTGTTTTTCTCAGGCTTGCTGAGCGGCAAAATATATGCCAAAAGCAAAAGTGGACCAAAATACAACAGTGGACAAGCGTTCCGTATCTTTAGTAATTCTGCAGATGAAGGAATTTTGGCAAGTATAGTTTCTTATGCAGGGGTGATAAAAGTTGTACCTGCTGAAAGTCTCTTTTCAACTCAGTTATGAAAAGTACAGAAATCCGGTTTTACTTGACATCTGGCCTCTCTCTAAAAGGGATGTTGGAAAACCAACTGCTTACTGGAAGGAATTAATGCAAATGATCACTTCAGCCAGTGGTGGTGAAACTACAGGATAGTAGCAGCTAAAAATAAATGATGTCCCTTGCAAGTGAGCTCAGGGGTGTGCTAGTAGGGAGCCAGATGAGAAGGAGGAACGCCAAAGAGACCAGAAGGAAATTAAAAGTGGAGGACACAGGTGGTAGGGGAAGATCATTAAAAATAATGAAAGTAGGACTGTGAAGGAGATCAGAGGTGGAATGATAATGTGGCATACTGGAAGTAGATTAAAATGCTAAAAGGAGAACAATACTTACCTAACAACATGCAGACTACAGTAAAATTATACTTTCCAGGGCATTGTGACAGTGGAGAGAATGTCCATAGCATTGAAGTTCATAAAGTGGAATGGCAGCTGCTGTAAGGAATGCAGTTGTGGCAAAACCGGTGAATCATAGTTCTTGGACAGGACAGTGTTTTGTATGCAGTGATCATAGAATCATACTTCCCGATCCCTACGTGAACTGTATTTGACTGTATTGCCCGTCAATATCCATGCCATTCCATTTCTTCACTTTCCTTCGAACAGGGGTGGGCAAATCCCGGCCTGCTGGCCATTTGCGGCCCTCGGGGGGCCCCCAATCCAGCCCACAGGGAGCCCCCAGTCTCCAATGAGCCCAAGGAGGGGGACAAAAAAAAAAAAAAGCATTCGTCCTGCGAATTATTTTGTCCAACTTACTAATCCTAGTAAAAGATGGGCTTTTATGTTGGCGAGACTGAATATATTTCCATCCGCAACACACCAAGGGAGATTTTCTAAAACCCCACATCAAAACAGATTATGTCTATTTTGTTCAGCTGAACCAGATACCTTGGACCATATTCTCCTTTGGTGCTCTGCTCATCAGAGTCTCAGGTCTCATTTACTTGACCCTTTTCTTTCTTCCCTTCCCGTTTCCCTTGTTGATCCTTTCCTAATTTTTCTTAGTGATTATTCCCCTCCCATTACCAACTTGGTGGCGGAATTTTTAGCTGCAGTTTCTAAGGGTAAAGTCAGAAGTTAACATCTTTTTGTAAAGCTGTATTTATTTTATTATGTTATATTTATTCTTGTAAACTCCTAATATGCCCATAAAGGTTATTGAAGTAGTCTCCAATGAGCCTCTGGCCCATTGAAGACTGTTGGAGCCTGCACTAGCCCACAATTGCTGGTCATGACCGCCAGATGCGAGCTGTGGACCAAGTTAGAGCAAGGCCTTTTATAGTCTCCATGTGTTTTCTGCTTTTCCCTGGGCATTATTATAACTCCCCCCCCCCAGTGGTGGACCTTCCCAGCCCCTTGCCCTGGGGCAAAGGTCTTTGATGGTGCCCCCCATGGGATGTCACTGCCTCCTGCATGCAAATTCACCCCACCCCCACTTGCCTGAAGCTTATGGAGCCTCTCGCGACCCCAGGCTGCGTTGGGGAAGCTTCCTGAGGCTTTCCCAATGCTTTAAAAACAGTGCTTCTGGAAAAACAGAAGAACAGTTTTCGACCCCATCAGGAGCCTCAGAGGCTTCCATGGGGGCTTAAAGGTGCATGAGGCTCCCCCCCCCCCGGGGCATTTCTCCATCAAATGAATGGGAGGTCTGCCACTGGCACCCCCCATTACCTCTGAACAAATTATGTCTCCATGTGTTTCTGGCTTGGTCTGGCTTGGTCTGTGTTTTCACTGTGCAAGAGGTGTGTGCAAACAGTTCAAAATTCTCATGTGGTTCTACATGCCTGTATTATAGTTCTCATGTGTATTATAAATAAGCACATTAAAATTCATTCATTCATATAAGCTCCATCTTGAAGGTATTCATTTATGTAAATTTATTCAAATTTGAAACGTAAATTAATTCTTTTTCCCCCAACCCCCAACACAGTATCAGAGACGATGTGGCCCTCCTGCCACAATATTTGCTGACCCCTGCCTTAGAACATAAGAGAAGCCCTGCTGGATCAGACTAAAGGTCCATCTAGTCCAGAATGCTGTTTGCCACTGTGGCCTCTGGGAAGCCCACAAGCGGGAGAGAAAGGCATGCTAATCTATTGCTCCCCTGCACTGCACTATTGCTGCCCTGCAACTGGTATTCAAAGGTATAATGCCACAGAACGTGGAGATAGCATACAGCTCTCATGACTACTAGTCACTGATAGATCTGTCCTCCATGACTTTGTCCAATGCCCTTTTAAAGCCATCCAGGCTAGTGACAATCATCACTGCTGGTAGCAATGAATTCCATGAGCTGGTGACGAACTGTGTGAAGTACCTCTTTTTGTTTATCCTAAATCTCCTGAGAGTCAATTTCACCAAAGGACTGGGTATTGTTTCCACTATCCTGGACTTTTTTGTCTCCTAAACTGGTATAGTTCTGCATCCATTGAATCCTACTGGCATTTTCAAGAGTGGTCACTGCTGAAACTCTTTCCTTGTCTTCTGTGTTGTGTGTTTTGCATAAGAGCTTCTTTATACCTATTGGCATTTAGCTTTATTTTCATTGTTTTCAAAAGTTATACTAAATATGTCCTCAATTTTCAGAGGTTTTTGGTTATTCTAATTCAGGGATGCCCAAACCCCGGCCCTGGGGACACTTGTGGCCCTCAAGGCCTCTCAATGCAGCCCTCAGGGAGCCCCCAGTCTCCAATAAGCCTCTGGCCCTATGGAGATTTGTTGGAGCCCACACTGGCCCGACGCAACTGCTCTCAGCGCGAGGGCGACTGTTCGACTTCTCACGTGAGCTGTGGGATGAGGGCTCCCTCCACTGCTTGTTGTTTCATGTCTGTGATGCAGTAGCAGCAGCAAAGGAAAGGCCAGCCTTGCTTTGTGCAAGGCCTTTTATAGGCCTTGAGCTATTTCAAGACCTTTATTCATTCATATAAGTTCATCTTTAATATATTCATTTATGTAAACTTATGTAAATTTATTCAAATTTAAATGTAAATTAATTCTTTTTTTCCCCCGCCCCCCCCCCCGGCACAGTGTCAGAGAGATGATGTGGCCCTCCTGCCAAAAACTTTGGACACCCCTGTTCTAATTCATGTCATCAGGCCTGCGCATAGAGTTTCACTTTATTTTCTCTTCAGAACCATACTCACACGAACGTGGTTTCATTTTTATTTAGTCTACTTAGTGCATGCTGATGGTGCCATGTCTCTTGACAGGCTGTTTCAGCATCCCTTTGTGGAGGTTTCTTTCCCTGAAAAAATATTGTTTGCAGTATTTCAAATATCACCGCAAAACCTGGAAAAAATGAATGCACAGGATTTCTTTTCAACCACAAACCAGCTTGATTTGCTGCCACCCATTCTGGTGGCATTGAAGAATATGCCTGGAAAATGTAACTTAAGTAATTTGGTTTCTTAGGTTTTTAAAAAAATGTATGCATGCAGCAGTACAGTATTTTTGTTGTTGTGGCTATTGTGCTAAATTTCACTTGGGCTGCAATCATATACACACTTTCCTGGGAGTAAGCCCTATTGAACACATTGTGACTTACTTCTGAGTATTCATGCTCAGAATTTTGCTGTTCATATAATTAAAAAGAGATTGATAGGGCTGAAGGCCTGATTGAAGAAGACTTTGTCTTGAATCCATGTTTCAAACTATTGTTGCTATTTGCAGTTATTTTGCAGGAAAATACAAAAAACTCCATCGTAACAGGAGTTGTTTCCAAAACACATATCGGAAATTACGTATTTGGCATATATGCTGGAATAAATATTTTTTTAAAAGAATTGGAAAATGTATGACAAATCTTAGAATTTAAAAAATGGGAATTATTACTTTTGCAAATATTTCAACAATTATGCGCAAACTCACAGCCTGGGCAGTGTCGCTTGCTCTTATGCAGGCTGCCTGGGCAAAGGCTATTACAAGCGTACTGTAATGTAAGGCATGTTGCGGCGACCCAAACAAAGAGACACTGGCAAGGAGGCATGTACCACTCAGCATGGACCTCCATGCCAGCAGCAGGAGCTGTGTGATCACCCGACAGTAAGTGTCCCGCCAAGTGGTGGAAAGGCCTATCGCGGTAGGGGAAGGCAGTGGAGTGTTTCTGAGCAGGGAGAGGGTGGCCCGTGGGGTGGTTCAGACCCAGGAGGTGGCGGGGATGGCGGCAGAAGCTGCTGCCGGACACTCCCGCGCCTGAAAGCCCAAGGATAGTTGAAAGACAGGATAGTTGAATCTGCACCAGCAATTTCACTGGTGCAGATCTGAGTAGACTCATAGGGGCTGCAGGGGTGCTACACGGGATAAGAGAACCAATGTTCCCTTGCCCTGAGGAGACCTTCAATTGCTACTCCTACCCTGTAGGATACAGTGGTGGCCATTTTGATGCCAGGGTACTGCAGGGCGGACAAGCAGCATAGGATTGGTCCCTAAAATGCATGCATTGCTCTGCCCACTTTAACTTATCAAGAGTGGAGAGATACTATCTAATGTTATATGTTAAGTTATGAAGACTTTGGGTGCAATCCTAACCCACTTTCCAGCACTGGCATAGCTGTGCCAGTGGGGCATGTGCTGCATCCTGCAGTTGGGGGGCAGTCATGGGGGCCTCCTCAAGGTAAGGCAATTTTTGTTCCCTTACCTTGAAGTTGCAGTACTCTTATGTCGGTGCTGGAAAGTGGGTTAGGATTGCACCCTTTGACAAAAAGTGTGACTTTCAGTACATTTGTCAATGAAAACTTTTCAGCCAAGTAAATGTTACATGGTAGTTTGAATTTCCAGTTTATGGTCCTATCTACAAACACAGCTGTGCTCACAGTTTGCTGGACTATCTCTCTCTGCATTGCCTGTGGCCAACTATTCCAACATAGCCCCTAAAACAACACCAAGATACACATAGGAGTTGCATATGGGAACAATACACATTTCAGAACTTCACTGTATAGATCAGTATGTATAAATTAGTATCCTGAGGAGTTAAATGGAAGAGGAAGAATCCTTGCCTTCTCTCTCCTAGCAGTGATTTTAGGACATTTGAAAAGAGAACTGGCAGGGCTGTCGGCCAGAGGATTAGAATACTTGGTTTAATACAGTGTAGTAGTTAGCATGTTTAATTCTGAAAGGTGAAAATGAAGCTGGATTGCCCTATGCTGCTTCTGGAATGAATGTGATAATTGCCCTATGCTGCTTCAGGCTGCTTCTGGAATGAATGTGATAATAATGTATACAACATTTTGCATTCTTAGACAGAGATTTTGTCGCACGTCGCTGAACATGATGATCGTATCAAATGTCTTGGAGTGTCTGCATTGCATATAATCATTCATATTCACATGTGGGAAAAATAAAAACCATAACATTACTCCTGCGATCTAGATGGAAAAGAATGTTGGATTTAACAGGTTTAAATGATGAATTTTATTTTTTATTTTCTACAGGCAGCAGTCTATCATTTGATTTAATGATTGTGGAAACAATGACAAACAGGAAATCACACCTAGCACTTCTTCCTGTCCTGTCATATCACAGAAGCTCCTTTAGCATTTCACAGATTTGGAAATGTTCCACGGAAGTCACAGTCAAAGGCCCTACAACAATTTGGCTGCTATTTCTTGTTATATTTGATCAACCTGCTCTCAGTTTTTAGAAAACAGGTTTTTTCACTGTGGCAATCTCCTAGCTTTGATATCAGGGGAAATAAGCCACAGTTTAAGCAGTTGTAAAAATTGGGGAATTTGTTAAAAGAAAGTTAAAAAGGAAAGCCAACAGGGTCAAATTTTTTCAGGACACTTAGGGTGCAGTCCTAACCCATTTTCCAGCACTGACATAAGAGTAATGCAACTCCAAGGTAAGGGAACAAATATTCCCTTACTTTGAGGAGACCTCGTTGAGTGCCACCCAACTGCAGGATGCAGCACATGTCCCATTGGCACAGCTGTGCCAGTGCTGGAAAGTTGGTTAAGATTTCGCCCTTTGTTACATAGTTTCAATGGTTAGGATTTGGGCCTTATCCTTTAAAATCATGATAATCTAAAATAGTTCCAATTACACTGGATCAGGTACACGAACACCTGTATAAAAGGATATTATACTGGTGGCGGGATATTATAGTGGAGGCGTGGCGGGTAGGTGGGAGGCGGGGAGAGGGCAAGCGGGAGGCAGGCATGCCAGGGGAGGGATCGGGGAGGGAAGAAGGTGGGTCCGGTGGAGCTCTGCTCTATGGATCCTGCGCATTGGTGTGGGGCCCGGTGCCCAACACAAACGCCCTTCCCTCACTGCCGACCTTTTGGTCGGTGGTGAATTGAGTATCCCCATTGGAGGGCTACTTCCCTTACTGGGAGAAGGGGACGAAAGTCCCCTTCTTCCCCCGTTGGTGTGTAGGATGTGGCAGCAGCCAATTTCGGTGCCACCAAAGCCACATGCCAAGGGAGCTCACGATTGGGCTGTAGGTCTAATCTATTTCACAAGACTGTTGTGAGAATAAAAGGGGGAGAGGTGAAACACATTTTTTCCTGCCCTGAGTGATTTTCTGTTGTTTTCCTTCCCCACTCGTCCCCATGGGCTTATGCCGTCCTACACCAGTTCTTTCATTGCCATAACTTATGTCCTATTTCAGGAATGTGTCCATCATCTGAAGGGGAGGTTAGGATATGGTGTATGTTGACTCCTCCTCACTGTTCACATGTGTCTCCCACATTGTGCCCCCATCTCCTCCTTATTTTAGCCACTCCATTTTGGCCAGTGCTAGTGGAGTTACACAGACCTATGAGCGTCAGTGTGGCATTTTTTCCATTGTTGAGCCTGGGTCTATTGTGCATCATTGGCAGGCAGATTTGTCACGCTGATATATAAGGTCATATGCTGATATATAAGGTCATATGCTATTATAGCTTAAGGATAAGATTGGGCTGTTGGATGGACATCTGTCATGGGATATGGGCAGGAATAGCTCTGTTGCGCCTCCATGTTGGGAAGCAGGATGCAGTTGCTAGGAGACAAAGAGCAGAAGAGGACTGTTGCCTTCGGGTCTTGTTTAGGCCTTCCTGAAAAACATCTGGCTGGGCACTGTCAGATCCAGAATGCTGAACTAGGAAGACATTTGGCTTATGATGGAAGAGCTTATGTTTTTAAGGGTGCAATCCTATCCACACTTTCCTGGGAGTAAGCCCCATTGACTATAGGATAGGCATAGGATTGGGTTGCATGTCTAAATAGTTCTCAGGTTCAATCCACTGAATGCTGTTCCTGTAGAAAAACAGTTTCCCACAGAAATTGATATCATCTGTAGTGTAGCTAGAAAGAGTGCAAAACACTAATTTTTCCGCTCCACCGGATCCTGTCCGTTTGTGTGGGAATCGGCGCCCTACACGAATGCCTTAACCTCACTGCCGACCTTTTGGTCGACGGTGAATTGAATAACCCCATTGCAGGGCTACTTTCCTTACCTGGGAGAAGGGGACAAAAGTCTCTTCCTTCTCCCGGGGTGCCGCCTGCAATAGTCTGTGGTGGCAGCCGTTTTCGGTGCCGCCGAAGCTGTGCACCACGGAAGCTCAGGATTGGGCTGTTAATCAGAAACGGCAGCATTGAAAGAATATTCCTCTGGAATTAAGAGAAACTTGAAAATATGAACAATTTTGGAGTCATTTTTCTTTGCTTCATTTCCTGCTAATATTTCATAATTATTGCACACCAATTAATGTTGCTTTTACCTTATATAGAAATGGAAATTGGACTGAAGCACTTCAGGGATACTGCATTTTTTGACAGACCATCATTGTGGGAATCACTGTTATTACAAGTACAAATAAAATCTGATGATTCATGGAAGTGACTTCATTCTTTTTGCTGTCATTGGTGAAGCCTAGTAATTAATTCATAGAAGACATATTCATGAATTACCAGGTTCCACCAGTGAATTGCTCTGCGGTTTATGACATAATCCATACTTTGTCTGTTATTTTATTTAATATTATATTGCATTCTTTTTCTTCAATCCCCTATAGGAATTTGCAGGCAAGATGCCAGATTTTGATGTAATCAGTGCAGAGGAGTGTAAATCTGGACAAACTCAACACAGGCCTGTTGGATTTTCTCCTGTATTTTGCAGCTTGGAAACTGAGATTAAAATATGGATTTTTCTGTATTTCTGATGGCAGTTTTTGCACAAAATGAAATTACACTTTTCGGACATTTTTGTAAAAATATTGGGTTGAATCCCAACAACTGTAAGTGGAAGAAAATTAGCTAGTAGCATTATTGTGTGGGAGCTCGTCCAAGTGTTCACAGAGTGCTAAGGCTGGCCTTTGGGCAATGTGGCATATGTTGTGACATTGGGTTCCACTTTCTGGGGGCCCCCGCACAGGGGCAATGAGTGGATCCCCCACTGCTGCAGCTGGCATGTGGCAGCCTGGGAGGGCACCACGACGAGCAGAGTGTGGGCTTGCTTGCTTACCCTTCGCTATGATTGTTTGGCCTGAAATGCGCCTCCAGGAAGTAGTTGGTGGTGACATTATGCTACTGCCAACTATTTCTGGGTGTCATACTTTGTGCGCAGGATCACAAGCATCTGGCTCACTTTGGCTGCAGTTGCTATGGCTGTCCGGTGAGTGGGGCACCCCGTGCAAGTACCCCACATTGGGCCCCACCAGTCCTGGGGCTGGCCCTGCAGAGTGCTATCATAGATTCTATTCCAGTTTTCATGGTTTCATGTGTGAAAGATGTTCTGCAGCTCTTGCGAGTGAGAACATAGTTAGCTTTTAGTTTTACTTTTCTTATATATCACTGTAGGATAGGGGTGGTCAAACTTGCTTAAGAACCACATGATAAATGTCAGATGTCTGAGAGCCAGAAGAGAAATGTTTGAGAGTCGTAATATTTAAGAAGCATTTGAATTCTTAAATATATTTATTAATCATGCACATTAAACTGATGTTTTAATCCTGTGGACTCTGAGCTTATACCCGGTAAATACTTCTAGAGCTTGAAAAGTTGTTAATATTCACATATTAATTGTTAAAGGAGCTCAGCCAAAATGTTTTCGAGAGCCACACATTAAATGTAAAAGAGCTGCATGTGGCCCCCAAGCCACGGTTTGGCCACCCCTGCTCTAGTATGATATATAAGAATGCTCTTTTGTGACTGAAGGATGCCTCTGCATGCAAAAGGACACCTTTGGGCATACAGAACAGATACAAGTCCAAAGTAAGTCTACATTAAAAATGTAGTACATACCTGCAAAATAAACATTTGGAGATGGTCACCAAATGCAGGGTGTTCCCATGATCACTAAGAAAATGTTGATGTTGTGATATGATTCAGTGGCCTGTCTACAACCTGTACTGATTTTCACTAGATGGGAAAAAAAACATTGGGTTCATGTTAGCTATTATTATTTTTTAATTATATGTTCTTTGTTTGAATCACTTGACAATGCTTTTGTGACTCTAACTCCTCTTGTCTGATTGTTCAAAGAAAGAGGAATGAAGTTTTGAAAGAGTGACTTCCTTTGAAGAAATGTGGAGTGGCGCGATGCCCAGTAGGCTACAAATTCCACCAGTGGTTCCCAGGCTTTTTTTTTTATTTTTTTATGAGGAAGACCTATCAAATAAATCTTTTGTTTATTCAAGGCCTGCCTGTTAGTTCTGCCCACTGATTTGGAAGTATCAGGGTAATTAATCCCTTGAATTACGCTGACTCTGGTGATCATTCTCAGCTGCCTGCTAGTGAAGATGAAATATGTCCCCTGGCCCCTCTTGCACGAGGCCAATAACGAAATTCTACATAGTGTTCCTTCTCCTCTCCCCTCCACACATTTGAATGGCATGTCCTTTTTAGTATAATACTAAGCTGTAGTGTAGCTGAGGTGGGGTCACAGGACCCTGGGTAGCACTTTGTAAGGGGTGTGCCCCCTCGCTTACACATCCTCTGGAAGGCCTTAGAATGCCACTTCTGGTTTTTCACAAGTTTCTCAGCCTTCTAAGGCAGGACTGGTTGAACCCCAGCTGGGGGCCGGGTCTGGGGTTTCCTTCTGTGCGGTGAATGGACTTTTCCATTCCACCTTGGCAGTGCGTAAAGACCCTTCATTCGGGGAACCGTGCCTGCTGAGGAGACTTGGTGAGAAAAAAAAAAAAACAGGCCTTAAACAGGCCTTTCACATTATAGTGCATCTCTGCCCTTTGTCTCTAGTACAGTGTTTCTCAAACTGTGAGTTGGGACCCACTAGGTGGGTTGCAAGCCAGTTTCAGGTGGGCCCCATTCAGTTGTGCACAGGCATAAGCTGGCATGCACGGGCTCAGGATTGGGCCCTAACTCCCAGGTATGTGTGGATAGGGTTGCAGCCTTTGAAATGTTTGGGGATTTGTTTTTTTAAAGATCAGCAACTGCTTGGGAGGGTTAGCAGAGGGGGTTCTTTCTTTTAAAGAAATTTTTAAACTTCTACTTAAGGTAACCTTTTAATTTACTTGATTGACTGATTGATTGATTTGATTTTGTTGTATGGGGTGTGTTAAACATTTTCCTGCTTGATGATGTCACTACTGACCATGACATTACTTCCACGTTATGGAAGTTAACTCTATTGGGTTAACCCACCTCAGAGAGGTAAGGGAGGATAAAAGGTAGGGGAGGATGAAACCTAGGGAAAGAGATTTACAGTATTTCTTGGAAAAAAGATGGCATCAAAATGTAATATAGATAAGGGTGGGAATTGATTTTAACATAAAAGGGAGTGGATCACCCATCATATGGATGAGGAAAGCTGAATCCTCCCCCATTTTTCATCTTACATCTCCAAGGTCCACCACTCTAGGCACATTTGTTCCAGTCTGTCTCACTTCTAGTATTGGAGCTGGTGTGGGAAGTGGGCTGGAGTTTGGGAGATAGAACAAAGGATCAAGAGTAGTGTCTGTACAAGCACTCTCTCTCTCGCTCTCTCTCGCTCTCTTCTTGTTGGCACACAATTTGGATGTTGTACTGAATTCTAGATAGATCCAGTATCCTTTTAAAACAGTTTCACAGATTACTCTCTCTCTCTCGCTCTATCTCAGAGAGAGCGAGAGAGAGAGTAATCTGTGAAACTGTTTTAAAAGGATACTGGATCTATCTAGAATTCAGTACAACATCCAATTTGTGTGCCAACAAGAAGAGAATATGTGAGTTCTAAAACAGTGATTATTATATTAACTTTAACCATATTCAATCTTTCAAAGCTATCAAAGAACACTTGCAACAGTTCTGCATCTGCAGATTCAATAAGAATGAGATGGGGGAGGCAATAAAATACTGTATACCACCAGATTTGGTATTGTCGGAGATCCTGAAAGTGGACCCCGAATGGTGGGCCCCTATTCTATCCTCATTATTTACAGTCGTGGACCAAACAGGAATAATACCAGCTGAATGGACAAATGCAACTATAGTGCCTATTTGCAAAAAAGGCGACCATCGTGATCCCTCCAATTTTAGACCTATAAGACTTTTATCAGTGGGGGGAAAACTTTATGCAAAACATCTTTTAAATAAGCTGCTATCCTGGATGGAAGTTCTGGGCCTTCAAGGGTGGGATCAGATAGGATTTCGAAAAGGATCTTCACCAATTGATCACTGTGCTGTTTTAGCTCATTTGATTGACAAGTACACAAGGTTAAAAAATCAAAAATTATATGTTGCTTTTCTGGATCTTTAAGGAGCCTTTGACTCTGTTAATAGATCGCTGTTATGGGACAAACTAGTTAAACTTAATATAGACCCTAGATTTCTAGCTCTTATTCAGAAACTTTATACAGACACCACCTGCCAAATTAAATTTACATCTTCGGGGAAATTGACCCCCAAAATTCAGGTCGAAATAGGGGTGCATTTTAGCACCCACTCTTTTTAATCTTTTTCTGTACAATTTTACCCCCTTTTTGCTTCAGATAGATGGACATATTCCTAAACTAGGTTCAATGCATATTCCAGCATTGCTCTATGCAGTGCTGGTTTCCTGTACACCTATTGGACTTAAGCGACTTTTAAATAGAACTTCTGACTATCTGAAATGTAACAAACTCGAATTGAACTCTCAGAAAACCAAAGTTATGGTCTTTTCAAAATCATGGAGTCCAGGCACTTGGTCTATTGGAGTGGAGAAACTAGAACAGGTCAAAAGCTTTAAATATCTTGGAATTCACTTCCACTACAATCTTTGCTGGGGTACCCATCAAAAATTGGTTACAAACTTGGCCCATGTCACTTTGCAGAGCACCAGTAGATTATTTTTTAGTCAGGGCAATCGTTATATACCAGCTTGTCTCAAAGTATTTAATGCCAAGGTATGGGCACAGCTCCTGTATGGGTGCCCTATCTGGATTAGCGCTATAAATTACACCTTTGAGAGTATCCAAGCTAAATTTTTGAGGGCTATCTTGGATTTACCTAAATCTGTACCATACTCTGCATTATGTTTGGAGACCGGACAATCGCTCTTAGTATCAAGAGCATGGCTTTTAAACATACGCTACTGGCTCCAGTTACATTATAATGCAAAACCAGGCAGTCTCCTATCCAGAATGTTATCCAGTCTGGTTCTTCTAAATGGTATAGCCAAATTAAATAGAAAATTGAATCAATTGGTTTTTCATTGGATTTTTTAAGTTTCTATCCATTCCCTGGAGTTTATCATAGGGTAAAGCAAAGAATGCGAGACATTGAGGCACAAAACCTCTTTGAACTTGCTTCTAGAATTTGCTCCCCTCTTAATTTCTCTATCCCGCTTAAGTATGGGCAAATGGCTCCTTATCTGAGTATTCTGATCAACGCTTCTGGACGTTGTGCAATCTCCTTGGCAAGATTCAATGTGTTTCCATCCAAGGTCACAGAAGGCAGATATAGGCAAATACCATATAAAGAACGCCTCTGCCCTTGTAATTTGGGAATTGTTGAATCAATCATACACATTCTTTTTTATTGTCCTCAGCACACTACATTCCGCCACACTTACATGACTCCACTTTTCGGCAAAATGAATGGGCTTTCGGATGAGGCAAAACTGAAGTGTCTCCTAAATGACTGCTCACCAGATGTGCTAGAGGGAGTTGCTAAATTTTTACTTTTAGCGATTTCTAAGCCTTCTTAATGTAATTTGTCAAAAATATTGATATTTTATGTTGAACTGTAAATGTATTATTAGTAATTTAGTATCTTAACTCCATTTTTGATAAACGGGATTAGGACTGATTATGTTTGCTTTTATGATTTCTTTATCTATGCCTAATAAAGGTTCATTCATTCATTCATTCATTCTGTATACCTATTTCCATGCTTTATCATTAAATGATAATGGATGACTACGAGGGAGAAGAAAATAGTATGAGAGCTTTGGAACTTTTCTTTTTATCTCCTTAAAAACCTATTGATTGCTTAATTTCTTTACATGACATATTCAAGAAAAAATCTAATATGCAATGATTTTTTAAAAACAAATTGCTTTCCTCCCTGTTACTCCTAGGTTTGGAATCTTCAGTACCTATTTATGAAGCTAGATAAAATTTATAAGGAATGCTGCTTGGTATTCTGGACACAGGGATAAAAAAATATGGTTGGCAAAATATTTCAAACTTCAAGAGAGGGAGAAGGTTAGTAATGTAATAAAGTAGAAGAGTGTGTATTGGTGACTGTTTATGACCAGGACTATGTGTGGAGATGATGGGGGAAATGCTTAAGTGTGACATTCTTCATAGGTAGTCCCTGTTAACAACTTTTCCAATAACTGTATAGTCAGGGAATTTGGTCTGCCAGATACCCAAGTTGATTTATTCCCAATTAAACTTGTTTTGACTCACAATGGACAGGTATAAATGTTCCAGCTCAAGTCATTTCATAGTGGATTCGTCCTGCAGACATAGGAAAGATTCCCATTGACTCTTAACGTGCAGAGTGCTTTAAAGACTATATCTAGACATCACAAACTAAAAACTGGCTTAGAGTAGTTTAACTATTATGTAGAGTAGTTAAACTATTATGGCGTCTCTCCAAAAAGCCTGGGAGTCAGAGTTTGATGAGAGCAGTGAGCATTCTCTATTAAAGACCTCCAACTTACTGACTGAAGAACGGTTCCCAGGGTTCTTTGGAAAAATTATAATTAAGCTTGTCCTGTGTAAATAAAATAAAGTTGCATAAGAATAAATTCACACTTTCCTGTATATCCTGATTACATTGCACTTAAGAGTTTGCAACTAAATACGCAAACTGATTGCACTGAAACATAGATTTGTGATAGTGCATTCATACATGCAGAACTATACAGTACATTCATACAAGATCACTGGGCATTGCAGTCATCACATGTGTGAAGCAGCTCAAAGTTATTATCAGAACAACTATAGAGCGCTCACATCATTTTCTTTGCATTCTTCTGCCAGAATATTGTATTGTAATAACTAATAGCACAACTCTATACATGTTTACTTAGCAGTAAATTCCCTTCTGTTCAATGGAACTGACTCTCAGGTAAGTCATTGCATTAGCATTGCAGCCTAAGGGTGTAATTATTACAAAGAAAAATATACATTACTGAGGTTTTAATATGATGTTGAGACTAAAGCATTTTGTACAACTGCATTAGAATGTATTAACCAAAGAAATGTTCATAAGACCACTTAAAGCAGATTTGATACACTTTAAAATATCATGGCAATATCCTTTTGTTTATACTATAAATAAATTTATATGAGCAGGAGAATTAAAATACAGGCCTGTTTGCTTTCTGCAAAGTCTGCTTAATGAACAGAGTAATGAGTCTAAACTACTCTGGGGAATAATCTGGTTTAATGAATTTTAAATAAAGACAGAGATGAACATAAAAGTATGAAATATCCCACCAGTTTAAAATGATGGGGGAATGCTCTCTCTCTCTCTCTAGAATGTACGAACTATCAGTATAATCCCATGCATGTCTACTCAGAAGTAATTTCCATTATGTTCAATGGGGTTTACTCCCAGAAAAGTGTGTATAGGATTGCAGTCTATGGAGCACAAATATGGAATGAATGATACTAATTCCAAATCAAGGATCCAGAATAAAACAGCACCATTCAGAGAACTGAGTGTTGGGAGAGTTACAACAGACAACAGACAAAAAAAATTCTTCACCCAGTGTGTAATTAGTCTGTGGAACTCCTTGCCACATGATGTGGTGATTGCATCTGGTCTAGATGCTTTTAAAAGGGGATTGGACAGATTTCTAGAAGAAAAGTCTTTCACAGGTTATTAGCCATGATGGGTATGTGCAGCTTCCTGATTTTAGACGTAAGCTACCTCAGAATGCCATGTGCAAGGAAGTGGCAACAGGATGCATGTCTCTTGTTGTCTTGTGTGCTCCCTGGGACATCTGGTGGGCCACTGTGAGTTACAGAAAGCTGAACTAGATGGGCCTTTGGCCTGATTCAGCAGGGCTCTTCTTCTTCTTCTTCTTAACAGTATTTATATACTGCTTTTCAATGAAAAGTTCACAAAGCAGTTTACAGAGGAAATCAAATAATTAATGGCTCCATGTCCCGAAAGGGACTTGGCTAAAAAGATGCAGAAGAACACCAGCAGACAGCCACTAGAAAAGACTGTGGGGTGAGGAGGGCCAGTTACTTTCCCTCTGCTAAATAAAAGAGGAGCACCCACTTACCCAAGTTTCTCTTACCCAATTAGCAGGGTAATTGTTATGCAATTCCTGCCTCCATTTCAAAGAATTGTAGTTTCTCTCAACAGCAGAAAAACCAGGAGGAAAAATTGCATAGCAACAGTAAAAAAAAGAAGTATTTTAACCTTGCAGACAGTTGCAAATAGTTAAATAGTGAAAAGGATTCCCTATCAATTACTTCCCAAGTAGACAAGGTATATCACATAATTAAGTCATGGTGCTAATTCTTCTGTAGGTGATAGCAAAAGTTTCAATTCTGTCAATTGTAAAAATTACTGGAGAAGTAATTGAAATGCTACCACCATAAATAGTAACAGGGGAAAAAAAAAATGTGAGGTTATCATTGTGCATTTTGAGAAAACTACTGAAAAACAGAATTGAAGTGTGATGGTAAGAAAGTGATCTGACCTTAGACACTCAGAAGTCCACCAGGAAAAAGCCTTCCAATGTGCTGGAAGTACATAAATAAAACTAATTAGCTCTGATTACTGGTTTGTGAGAACTAATTACACAGAGGCAGGCTTGCTTGCCTTATCTGTATGCACATGCTGTTCTATTTACTGGGGAAAATATTAATTATAGTGCACATTTTCTCTCATTAACAGGAAAGTACCTCCCTTTAGATGGAAGTCATGATCAGCAGAGATAAACAAAAGCTGTGCACAAATGAAAATTTTGTAGAAGCAATTTTGGCTGTGCCTCCCATCTTAGTCCTCCCATTGCTCAAGTCCCAGGGCCATGTTGTAAGAAGAATAACTAGTTAGATGAAGTAGATAGGGATAGCGGTGTTGCTGCACTGAGAAGAGCCACAGAGGATAAACCTACAATTTATTTTTAGGAAGGCTTCTTTGCCTGTGAGATGCTGCTATGTATCTCACAGGGCACAAAGACTTACTTGTGCTCTCCACTCATGAAGGGCAGGAGGATCTCCTTGACCTGGTTTTGCTTCTGGAAAGTCAGGGTACAGCTGTAGCCAGGGGTGCCTTTATACAGTTTTTTAGCCCAATTCACCATAACTCCTCCCACATGGATGTGGGGCCTCCAGAGGTCTCCTTGGGGCAAAGGAACTTTCGTTGACCCATCAAGTCTACACAGACCTGCATCAGCAATATCGCTGGCACAAGTCTGTGTGAATCTGGGAAGGCAGATCGAGGCCAGGAAGAGGGTTAAGTTTGGCTTGCACCAAAATTATTCCCTTTTAAATTAGTGGTACCTAAATCCACATTCTCGGAAAACAAGTGTTTCATAGTGGGTTGCTTTTTGTGTGTGTAAGGACTGGCTTTCTAACTGTCTTGTGCATTCAGAGCCCAATCCTATCCTTCTCACCCACGCAACTCCCTCCTGCTGGTACAACTGTATTGAAAAGAAACACACTGTATCCAGTGGGGGTTGGATCAGGAGGCTTCTGAGGGGAAAGTGGAATTATTTCTCTCACCCCTCTGTAAGTCTTCTACTCTGTAGTGGCTCTAAGCTCCATAAGCACCCATTCTGCAACAGCGGAAGTGTCTTCCACTGTTGCAAAGCCCTCTGCAGTAGAGCCCAATTCTGCATAGTTTGGGATTTGCATAGCAGTGTAACCTGCTACAAAATAATTTGAGAGACATCTACTGGTCCCTGAGTCCCATCTGGTTATCATCATTTTTTTTAAGCATTTGTTCAACATGTGTATTCTCTGTGGTTCTGAGTAGAACTGTTTCACCATTTAAGGCACAAACTGTTTTTAAAACAGCAAAACTTTCTTCCAGATTGATTGCTATGGGAAACTGCATAGGTATGGATTAGGTAACATTGTCTGTCCAGACGCAGTGCTCTAGGCCAGGGCTTTTCAAGCTGGGGCATCGTGACGCCCCAGTCTGTGAGCCCTGGCCACTTTCCCCTTAAGGGGCGGGGGTGGGGGGAGGCAGCGATGCGATTCTCAGCATCATGTCGTAAAGGGGGCTGCAGGGACTGGGATGCACTGCAGGGACTTCACACTCCCTGCAAGAGGAAGTTCACACGCAGCAGCTGCGAGGCTTACCAGTTTGACCCAATCCTTTGCAGCTCTACTCAGAAATAGTTCCATTTGCGTCAGTCATTCAATGAGGTTCCCTCCTCCCAATGGAGCCATGCGATTGGTGAGCATGATCGCTACAAACCACCTTCTCCCCCTCCCTGGGCTTCTCCATCCAATCCTAAGGCAAGAACCCACTTGGGCTCTTCCTGCTGCCCTATCTCAGCCAAAGAAAATATCAAACTGCCCATCCTTTGTCCAGTGATCATAAATTCTTTCAGAGAAGGGCAAGAGAGCTTGCTCCTGCCTCCCACCTCTTATTCATTGCAAAAGCAAAACATTAACGCTTCCCTGCCTCCTGCCTGGAACTTCCCTGCTGCTCGCCTGATCTGAGTGATGTCCCCATGAGGTCTTTCACATCACAAAAACAGTAAGCAAGCACACCAGCCACAGGCAGACTTGAGTCTGCTTGTGTGGGGACAAGTGCCTAGTCAAGGGATCCTTGACTCTAGTGTTTTGCCGAGTCTTCCATGTGCGTGACTTGAGTGTACATGTGTCAGCAAAAAACGTGACTCAAGTTCCCATCCCTGGACAGTACAATTCTATACATACCTACTCAGAAGCAAGCCCCACTGAGTTCATGGGACTTGCTTCCAGGTAAGTGTGTATAGGATTGTAGCCTTAAAGTGCAATTCATTGAGCTGGCGCAGGCCCCTGGCACCAGCTCAGGAGTGTTCCAAACATGCTACAAGGCACATTTGTGCCAACTTGTGAGCTGGGCATGCTGGCACAATAATGTGCGCCAGTCTGCCAGCCCCAGAATCTGTCCTGCACAGGCCAGTGCAGGAGGTGATCCCATTCTGCACAGGTGTTGGGACGGACGGCACAGAGGGTGGCAGGAGGGTGGCAGGAGGGTGGCAGGAGGGTGTTTCAGGTGAGCAGGGGGCTTTTGGGGCAGGGGAAGAGCAGAACAGGATGAGGATCGAGCTCAGGAGGGAGTGGGTTTGGCAGTGGCAGCACACGCTGCACTCTAACCCTCTGGCCGGCCGGCCCAGCATTCCACTGGGCTGCTGGAATTTGCTCCAGCTAAATAGCTGGCTCAGATTCAAGTATCTCCATAGGGGTGGCTGGTGTTTTACTTGGGATAGGGAGAAAAATACCCCCTTTCCCTGAGGTGACCTCCAGCAGCCTTCTAACCTGCTCAGGATACAGTGCAAGTCATGCGGCCTGGCTGTTCTGGTGCAGGTTAGGATTGGGATACTGCACTGGTAACAAGAGCACTGTTTTAAGCAGCATTGGTTACAGACTCAGATCCAGCAGAATTTACTAAAAGGTGGATCTAAAAATAAAATAAACAAGCCCATTGTATAAAAAGGTTCCATATTTTTGCCAGCACTCATCTCATTCCTGTTCTTATTCAACTGTCCAGAGAGCTATTTAAAATCAGTCAGGGTTGAAAAGTAATCCTGTCACACCCTTTTTCGCAAAGTGGCTTATAATGGGAATGAGCGGAGGTGTGTGAGACAGAACACTTCATAAGAAGATTGTGGTAAACACTGCAGTTTGCTATTGAGCTCAGAATGCACGACAGATGAACTGCAGTGAACATGTTTTTGTTTTTTTCTGAGTATTCTCTTCTTAGGTAATTGAAAGTTAAAACACAACAATTTTAAAAAAATAGAATCTGGAGGCGGAAGACAGATCACAAATTTTGTAGGCAAACTTATATAGAATTATAAGTAATTTAAAACATTTCATAATTGCGCTTGTAATTTTCTTTATACCAGCTTCAGAGTAGGAACCAGATAGTAACTGGCTTGCTACACAGTTCCTTACAAAAATTCAGAAAACCACTTTAAAGCTGATACTATGGATTATATTTCTGAACAAGGATTCTGTACTAAAAGCTTCACAAATTCAAATTATTTCACAAAGCCTCAATTCTACTGAATTCTTGTACAGTTTTCATTTCAAGGAAAATGGTTGAAGATGACTTTATTAATACTTGCAGATAAATTAGTGCCTAGTTAGGGTTCTTTAGCATAATGTAAAGAAAATGCACACTCAACCTACCGAACTGAGATAAGACATCTTTACCCCACAACTAGTTACAAAACTGGCCAACATTTTGAATGTTTTGGACAGCTTTCCTATCTTCTTTTGTGCTTCATAGGGTATGTATAAATGTGCTTTTATCACAAAGTCTGTTCCCCCCCCCCCCGTTAAGCTGCTTTAATATTACAGTTGGGTGAGCATGCCTTTGTCATTATTGTCCCATTAAGACATCAGGTTATATAGATGGGCATATATATATAAACACTTTCACAACTTGAAAATTTGTTGTTGTTTTTTTTTAATGCCTTAGGGAAAAACCTTAGAGGCTAGGTTGGGTGGGAATTTGAAACTTGTTTCAGTTTTGTGGAAGTTTTTATCTTGTTGATACAGGATATGCTCACTGGAGAGCCAATGTGGATGTGGTGGTCAATGTCAGGCTAAGGTCAGTGAGATGCAAGTTGAAATCCCCACCCGTTCATGGAGGTTATGGAATGTCTCTCAATCCAACCTATATCACTGGGTTGCTTGGGATGAGAGCCAAGATAGTGTCGTGCAGTGGTATTCAAATGACGGTGTCGCGATGCCCCAGTCTGAAGGTCCTGGCCTCTTTCCCCTTAAGAGGCGGGGGCAGGGGAGAGGCAGGGAGGAGGCAGTGACGAGATCCCCAAGAGGGGAGGGCTGCGCTTAGGAGGGCTGAGCTCAGGAGGGCTCAGAGGCTCAGAGTGGGATGCGCTCACCAGTCCCTGCAACAGCCGTCCTGGGGAGCCCTGTGTGAGTGTCTGCAGGGCTTCCCAGCTCATTAGAAGTGAAAGTAGAGCGATCACGCCCCACTTCAGCAAAACCAGAA
Source organism: Tiliqua scincoides (assembly GCF_035046505.1). Lineage (NCBI taxonomy): Eukaryota > Metazoa > Chordata > Lepidosauria > Squamata > Scincidae > Tiliqua > Tiliqua scincoides. Next base: position 26,868,051 of record NC_089826.1, read on the forward strand.
GTGGAGCGTGATCACTCCACTTTCACTTTTGACAAGTTGGGGAGCCCTGCAGATGTTTGCGCAAGGCTCCCCACATCCCAGGACGGCTGCTGCAGGCAATGGTGAGTGCATCCCAGTCCGTGCAGCCCTCCTGAGCGGCATGATCCTGGGGATTGCTGCCTTCCTCCCGCCCCTGCTGCCTCCCTCCCCCCGCAAGGACTTACAGCAGTGCAAACTCTCCTAGAGAGTTTGAAAACCGCTGGTGTAGTGGTTTGGGAGTTGGACTTAGACCTGGAAGATCCAGGTTCAAATCTCCAGTCAGCCATGAAGCTTCCTGGGTGACCTTGGGCAGGTCACTATCTCTCAGCCTCACCGATCTCATAAAGTTGTTGTGTGGACAGAAGGGAGAAACTCTGTGGCCTGAGCTCCTTGGAGGAAGAGCAATAGAAAATGAGAAGAATAAATAAATATGTGGGAGAGATAATCATAAATGTCACCCTGAACTGCATGAAGGAGGAGCAGGATAAAGATATAATAAGTAAAACAATGCTGGGAGGAGGGGAAGCTATGCAAGAGCACTGAGTAAACTTCAGTGCGGTTTACTCAGGAGACCTCTGGGGGATTGTGCCTGATGGCTTTAATATATTCATCACTCTGTAAAAGCATGCTGTTATCCATCCTGAGCTCTAGAGTAGGGTGAGCTAAATCTTCAAATAAATTAACAATGCAGGTGACGTTGTGTCTCCGCTTTGGGCTGCAGGTTAACACAATTGTCACATGTACATATGAAAACTGAAGGCAGCTATACATTCCAAAGGGTGAGGTTTTTTTCTTTCTTTTTAAATTGCAGCACATATGCAATAAATTATCAAGAGACATGAAATACGATAACTGGGATTCTGTTCAAGGTGGTGATAACCAACTACCTCAGCTGTGTAAGTACCAGTCATAAGTCAGAGATGTCTTGGGGCCTCTTATGGCAACACAGAGTTTCAAGACAATACATGTACAGTAATGTGTTTCTTTTCTGGCTTTCATTCCTCCTTTCTGCTCCACCTAGCCTACACCCCAATCAATGTTTGCCAACCAGTGGATTAATTTTTAATATTGCATACATTTTTCTGACGTACTTGCGGTTAAAATGAAATGGCATTTCCAGTGCACAGGGGCGGAAGGAATGTGACAACAGAGAGAAAGAGTTGCAGGTACATGTAGACAAGTATCTGGTATCACCAAGGCCTTCTGCTGTCAGTTGTAACCTTTTTTAAAAAAATGTTGGTACCTTGCTGAGCTAGGGATGGAGCAAGGAACAAAGGAGGGCAAAGCCCAATAGGAGCCCACAGCTCGGTACTAGCAGGTATGATACTCTGGGCCTGTGTTTGCCTTCTAGTGTAGAGAAGAGGGATGGGTAAGAAAGGGTGTGAGAACAGTCCCCACTGCTGCTGCCACATGGTCACACTGCACTGCTACCATCCACCCTGCTGGCCTCTGCTGTTTGGAGGAAGCATAGATATGCATGCTGAAGTCTTCTGTGCAGCAGCATACAAAATAGTGACTCGGGGACATGCTCAACAATTGGGCTTCTTGGGAAATGCACGTGGGTCACGCCAGTTAGCACACAAAGTGAGTTTGGCTGCAGTCCGAAAATACAGGTGTGTGCCACTTAAAAGCAAGGATACGTTATCTTATCCCTGTTGTTATGCGATTAGGTCATTAAGTGAACATTCAGTCCAATCTATTGCCTTTGTTGTGTAAACAGACACTCCCTGCCAGACACTCGCTGGCTGCACAGGCTACTGGAGATAGTTTGCCTCTTCTTATCATTAAGAGCCTCTCTGTTGTGTAAACAGACACTCCGCTTCAGGCTATGGGAGACGCGACTGCTTCATTAAAAGCATCTTTATTGTGCTTTGACCACTGTCATATATGCAGTATGTTGTTAAGTGAATGGTTGTTAAGCAGCGTATGCCTGTACTTACTTCAGTGGGATGTATGGGAGTACATCCCACTGAACTCAGTGGGGTTTACTTCTAACTAGACATGCGTAAGATTAGTCTGGTTTTTTTAAAATATTTGCTTTAAAAAATTGACAGCCAGTCTCACAGTCTGGCTTTCTACAAGCAATTAAGGCAACTGGTTGACAGGCCCAAAAACTAGCCAGGCCCTTTGTTTTTTTCCCTGGTTGCTTGGCAATCCTAACAAGATCTATGGTCTCTTCTCAAAACTGTATGGATGGAGGAATCCAGTATTTCCTCATATGGAACACTATCTTAGGACACAATTCCTTTCTGCCACTTTCTCACAGGGAGGAGCTGTGAAATCATGAAATCATGAAATCAAATTTCATGATTGTCTATTAATGTTTTTGTCTATGTGGGAAGAAATGTGGGATGCGGTGAATGTGGGAAGAGCTTTTCCCTGTGACCGAACCTTAGAATGTTCCAGGTTGGTTGCTGCAGACAAACAATGGCTAGGGTGGTGGCGGAATTTCACAAACACATGTCAATAGCAGGAAAAGGGTTGAGCTGGAATGAGTGTGGGGGCATCCTTGTGTACATTCTAGTGTACATTCTTGTACACTAATTTGTAACCTCTGCCCAGGGCTGGTGACATTAGGGAAGCTCAGCCATTCACTACCACGGAGTGCCATGAGCACAGCTGGTGCATGCTGCTGCTGTAACCTGAGTTGTACTAGCTCTCAGAGGTACAGGAGGTCTGGGCAGGTCTGGGCAGGAGGTCTGGCTCAGTTGGTAGAGCTGCCGCCTTGTATGCCTGAAGGTCTGAGGCTGCCAGTTCGAAACAACTGGAAGTACCCGAGAACTGACGACACACTGATATACTGATGAGCTGACCCTCGGTGGCAGAGAGGAGTTGCCGTCAAGTGGAGCGTGGGAAGCGAAGGACCAGAGAGAGACCAGACCGGGAAGGAATCCAGCTGGAAGGAGGAGTTCTATGAAAGACTAGAACTATTCAATTGTAAAAATCCCTACAGGGGTTTAGAACAGCCTGCCTATGTAAACCGCCTTGGATTAAAGTCTGAGGAGAAATCTGATGACCAAAGAAAGGCGGTATATAAATACCTGTAAAAATAAATAAATATACTGAGGGCCACTATAATCTCCAGCCACTGTTTTGGGAACATTTTGACCCCCCTCACAGATTATCATATTAAAGTTAAGCATCACCCCATATAAGGGTTTCTTTACAGGTCCTGTGTGCGAAGCCATCATGACAATACTGTGAAGTACTTTGTGCACTCAGAAAGTGCTATATAAAGGCTAAGTATTACAACATGAATACAGTGAATACATGAATATGGAACTGGAATTGCAACAATTTTCTCCCAATTTCCAGGGATTTCCAATTCCATCACTTGCCCTGTGTCTTTCTCATCGCATTATCTTTGGAAGTTGAATCTGTGTCTTTTTCCATCTAAATACATTGCTGCAAACTCAGTGTATTCCTGTCTGAGTAGGCCTGAAGCCACACCTCATCACATTAAAAAAAAACACAGTATATTGATTTATTTAGTTCCTTTAGGAGACACAGATGTTCAAAGACATATCATGTAAATTAGCAAGGAGATTGCTTTTCTAGCATGCCAAGCTGATTACAAAGAATATGAGGTCCTTCTCCAAAAATCCATACTTTTGGCTGCATCTTTTATCTGGTTTGTTCTCTAGCCATAACTAAAATGACGTGGATCCCTTCTTGCACACGGAGGCCCAGTTGAGTTTGACTGCTATGACAGCTTGGCACAGCTCTTTTAAAACACATGCTGGACATGTTTTGAGGGTGAATGTCTGAGGAGGGAGTAGAGAGAGAATGTCCAAGGAGAAAAAGCCAACCAACAAGATGGGGAACGCTGCCTCTCCCCAAGTAAGGGTATATTTGAGACATGGGTGGGAGCTCTCACAGAGTTGCCAACAAGAGCAGAACCCTTTTTTTTTCATCTTGCATGCATGAATTTGGAGCTCCTCAATAACAGTCTGTTATCCTGCTTCTCTGACCCCTGGCAGAGATTAATTCTTATCAATCCCCTATTAACGATTTTTTTATTCAAAAAACATTCAGCACTATGGAGTAGTTATTTATGCACAAGCTGACTCCCCTGGGAGAAGTTTGGATAGACGTGGCCATGCAATAAAATCACACTGGCTTCCCAGGCGGGCTAGTATTTCCCTCAGTATGGATAGGCAGTAATTGAAATGAAAACCTCATGTTGCCTCGCTTCCCCATTTGGGATAAATTACCCACACAGATACTTCACTGCCAACTCTGTGTTACTGACAGTGTCATTAAGCTTTGCACCACCAGGGACAAATCTTTTTACACACCAAACAGTGATACTTTTATGCGGCAAAATGCATTTTGTGGTATTCCTAACACTGCATGTTGTGTTGGGAGGTGGGCACCTATCCTGTGCAGAAAAAAAAAATACCAGGCAGAACTTTCAAAGCTTCCATTGTTAGAAGTCAATGCCTGCTTGCCATAGGACAATCATTTCATTTTCTTTTGCTAGGGGTTGCAACCTAAAAGAAAGTTCTCTTACTGTTTTCCTGCTTTTTTGCCATTGGAGGAGCCCTTGAAAGAGAATTGGCAAAGACGATAATCTGTACTATATTTGACAAATCACTCTCAGATAATCCCAGAATAGTGTCCTGGGGTTCAGTGGGATCTGTTTTCAGGGTAAGTGGCCTGTGGTTTGTAGTTTTGGGTCACTAAGGGCCCAATCCTATCCAACTTTCCAGCACTGATGCAGTCACAATGCCATACCGAGGTAAGGGAACAAATGTTCCCTTACGTTGAGGAGGCCTCCATGCCTGATCCCCCACTGCAGGATGCTGTGCACACCCCATTGACAAGGCTGCATCAGCACTAGAAAGTTGGATAGGATTGGGTCCTAAGTCTGAAAGAAGCAGCATCCTTAGATGGCTAGCAGAGATATCACTGCTCTATAGCAGTGGTTCCCAAAATGGTGGACTGTGACTGCAGGGAGGGGGGGGAAGGCAGCAACATGATCCCCAGGATCGCACTGCTGCCAGGAATGGGAGGGGGCTCTTTTATCTACCTGCAGCCAGCACTGCAGTCCTGGGGGGTCCAGAGAGCCCTCCACAGGGATCCCTGTGGCTGCAGATGTTTAAAAAAGACAAAAACCTAGGCACTTCTGGTTTTGCGAAAACTGAAAGTGGCCTTTTTCCTTTTTGTTAGACTTTTGCAAGTCTGAAAAAGACTTTTGCCCCCCATAACTTACAGTGCTCGCAACTTCTCTTTGGGAAGCACTGCTCTAGGGAATGTTGGGGGTGAGTGAAAATGGAATGCGGCCCAAGATACTTGCTGGCTATTGACTCTGCTCCTGTGATTTATCTTTGAGTCCTGCTTTTATATTTTATCATTGTTTAAACGATTGTATCAGTTTGTTAACTGCCATGAAGGCCTTGATGAACAAAAAGGTAGGGTGGCTGTATAGAAAGAAAGGTCAGTGTACAGTGCTCAGTTATGGTCTTTCTGACTTGCTAATGTTCATGTAGTAGATGAGATCGATAACTAGAAGAGTGGAAAACCAGTAAAAGTGGGAGAAATTTGGCAAGGATAGAAATTTAGAAGCACATCTTACAGGCCAGTCCTAATTTGCCCGATGCTACTGGAACTAGCATTCCAGCAGCATAAGGTGCACAGCTGTCACATATGTGTCAAGCCATTGGGAGCAGCTAGGCTGCCACCAAAGCAGAGAGTGGTGGAGATAGCTGAAAAAAAATTAATTTTATAAATGAATGCATGACGTTTAAATGAATGGATAAGTTTTATGTATCCATATTATGTATTATGGATAAATACCTGTATTTATCCTGGGCAGGAGGGCAGGAGGTTTGGTCTAGAGGGTTGAGCCTCTGTTTGCCTGAAGATAACATCTGAAGGTTGCCAGTTCGAGGCCACCGGCACCATGCGACCTTGAAGCAGCCGACAAGCTGAAGCCGAGCTATTCCATCTGCTCTGAGCATGGGAGGATGGAGGCCAGGATGGAGGCCAGATCAGAACAAAACATCTGAATTGTTGTAGCTCTTGAAAGATAGAGTCTTCTTTCAATTGTAAAAATCCCTACAGGGATTTAAATTAGCCTGCCTATGTAAACCGCCTTGAATAAAGTCTGAGGAGAAGTCTGAGGACCTAGAAAGGTGGTATATAAATACCTGTATTATTATTATTATTATTATTATTATTATTATTATTATTATTATTATTATTATTATTATTATTATTTTAACTTGGATCTTTTTTTATACTCAGCATGATATGATTCAAATCAAAAGAGAAATATCACAATTACAAAGAAACAATGTCATAAAAGAAATCACATATAAAGAGTAAAAATGTTAAACATTAGCAAATACTCTGACCAACAATTGTTGCTGAGGGCCAGATTAAATATTGTGGTGGGCTGGATTTGGCCCCTGAGCTGTAGTCTGGAGACCTCTGCCCTCTCTGAAGGAGATTTCTGGGACTGCTTCTCTACAGGATGCAGTGTACACTCTGGTGGTACGACTGCATGGAGGGGGAGGGGAAAGTTAGGATCGGGGCCTAAAGCATAAGTCATTTTGTACTTGAAGCACAAAATGAAAGTAGAAGTTATCTCCATCCTATGTTCATTTTAAAAATGAATATGTAGTGTAATATGAAGTATTTCATATTACAGATGGCCATGTGCATTCCGGATCTGTCAAGGAGAGAAATTTCTCATTTTTCTGGCAGGGAAAACCACCAAACGAAACCAGGGAACATGGTGTTGCCTTTGCGGTCAGAAATACCCTGCTGAAATCCATCATCCCACCTACTGTGGGAAGTAAAAGAATTTTGTCCCTGCAGCTCCAGTCATCAGCAGGACCTGTCACTCTCATCAGTGCATATGCACCAACTGTCGTCTCCAACAGAAGCCAAAGACAAATTTTATGATGACCTGGCCACCACTATCAAGAGGATCCCCGTAAAAGAGCCATTGTTCATCCTCGGCGACTTCAATGCTAGAGTTGGTGCTGATAACAGCTCGTGGCCCACTTGCTTAGGTCAGTTCGGCACTGGGAAGATGAACAAAAACGGCCAACGCCTGCTAGAGTTTTGCTGTCATCACGGTCTCTGTGTCAGCAACACGTTCTTCAACACGAAGCCCCAACATAGAGTCTCTTGGAGACACCCAAGATCAAAGCACTGGCACCAGCTCGACCTAATTCTCACCAGACGCTCCAGCCTTCCCAGCATCAAGATCACACGCAGCTATCAGGGTGCTGCCTGCGACACCGACCACTCCATGGTGTGCAGCAGAGTGAAACTGAAAACAAAGCGACTGTATCACACGAAAAGGGAAGGAAGACCTCGCATTGATACCAGCAAGACCCGGGATCAGAGAAAAGTGGAGGAATTTGCACGAGTGCTTGAGGAATCTCTTCCAGGCCCGGTCAATGCAAACGCATCCAACAGATGGGAACATTTCAAGAATGCCGTTTACAACAACGCCTTGTCCATATTTGGCAAGAAGACCAACAAGATGGCAGACTGGTTTGAAGCCCACTCTGAGGAGTTGACACCAGTCATTGAGGAAAAGAGGAGAGCTCAAGCAGCATACAAGGCCTGTCCCAGTGAGCGCAACCTGCAGGTCCTCCGAGTTGCTCGCAGCAAAGTCCAGCAGATTGCCAAGAGATGTGCTAACGACTACTGGCTCCAGCTCTGTTCCGAGATACAGATAGCAGCTGACATGGGCAACATCAAGGGGATGTATGATGGTATCAAGCAGGCCCTAGGTCCAACGCAGAAGAAAATTGCCCCTCTGAAGTCTGCCACAGGCGAGGTCATCCAGGATCGGACGCAGCAGATGGAACGCTGGGTGCAGCACTATTCTGAGCTATACTCCAGAGAAAATGTAGTCACCGAAGAAGCACTGAACAACATTGAGTGCCTGCCTGTGCTGGAGGAGCTTGACAGTGAACCAACCCTAGAAGAACTTCACGTGGCCCTGGACTCCCTTACCTTTGGCAAGGCACCTGGAAAAGACAGCATCCCTGCTGAAGTCCTAAAGTGCTGCAAAGAGATCATCGTCACTGAGCTGCATGAAATCCTCTGTCTCTGCTGGAGAGAAGGTGGAGTACCTCAAGACATGAGGGATGCAAACATCATCACGCTGTACAAGAACAAAGGCAACAGGGGTGACTGCAGCAACTACCATGGCATCTCTCTCCTTAGCATTGTAGGAAAGTTGTTTGCCCGAGTTGCACTAAAGAGGCTCCAGGTACTTGCAGAGAGCGTTTATCCAGAATCACAGTGCGGATTCTGAGCCAACAGGTCCACCACTGATATGGTATTCTCCCTTAGACAACTGCAGGAGAAATGCAGGGAACGACGACAGCCACTCTTTATAGCCTTCATAGATCTCACGAAGGCCTTCGACCTGGTAAGCAGGGATGGCCTCTTCAAGATTCTCCCCAAGATTGGATGTCCACCCAGGCTCCTCAGCATCATCAGATCCTTCCACAAGGACATGAAGGGCACTGTTGTCTTCGATGGCTCCACATCAGACCCCTTTGACATCCGAAGCGGCGTGAAGCAGGGCTGTGTTCTTGCACCAACCTTGTTTGGGATTTTCTTCGCTGTTCTGCTGAAGCATGCCTTTGGAACTGCAACAGAAGGCATCTATCTCCAGACCAGATCAGATGGAAAGCTCTTCAATCTCTCCAGACTGAGAGCAAAATCCAAAGTCCAGCTGAAATGTCTGCGTGACTTCCTCTTTGCCGATGATGCAGCTATCACTACCCACTCTGCCAAAGATCTCCAGCAGCTCATGGATCGTTTTAGCAAGGCCTGCCAAGATTTTGGACTGACGATCAACCTGAAGAAAACACAGGTCATGGTTCAGGATGTGGACTCACCTCCCTGCATTACAATCTCTGCGCATGAACTGGAGGTTGTCCATGACTTTGTGTACCTTGGCTCAACGATCTCTGACACTCTTTCTCTCGATACCGAGCTAAACAAACGCATCGGTAAAGCAGCTACCACGTTTTCCAGATTCACAAAGAGAGTCTGGTCCAACAAGAAGATGACGGAACATACCAAGACCCAGGTCTACAGAGCTTGCGTCCTGAGTACACTTCTGTACTGCAGTGAGTCATGGACTCTTCACTCACAACAGGAGAGGAAACTGAACGCTTTCCACATGCGCTGCCTCCGACGCATTCTCGGCATCACCTGGCAGGACAAAGTTCCAAACAACACAGACCTGGAACGAGCTGGAATCCCTAGCATGTACGCACTACTGAAACAGAGACGCCTGCGTTGGCTCGGTCATGTTGTGAGAATGGATGATGGCCGGATCCCAAAGGATCTCCTCTATGGAGAACTCGTGCAAGGAAAGCGCCCTACAGGTAGACCACAGCTGCGATACAAGGACTTTTGCAAGAGGGATCTGAAGGCCTTAGGAGTGGACCTCAACAAGTGGGAAACCCTGGCCTCTGAGCGGCCCGCTTGGAGGCAAGCTGTGCAGCATGGCCTTTCCCAGTTTGAAGAGACACTTGGCCAACAGTCTGAGGCTAAGAGGCAAAGAAGGAAGGCCCATAGCCAGGGAGACAGACCAGGGACAGACTGCACTTGCTCCCGTTGTGGAAGGGATTGTCACTCCCGAATTGGCCTTTTCAGCCACACTAGACGTAGTTCCAGAACCACCTTTCAGAGCGCAATACCATAGTCTTTCGAGACTGAAGGTTGCCAACTACCATGTGCAGTCCACTTACCACAACCTGTTTTCCAATGAACAGCTGAGATTTTTCTTTGTTAATGAGTTTTCTAGGTACTGCTTTTCATGACTTGATTGCTTTAGGGTGCAATCCTACCCTACCCTGGAACAGGCAAGCCAAGAGGCTTGCACTGTATCCAGTGCAGGATAGGGGCCCAAGGTGGCTCAGCCAGAGGCAAGGAGAAACTTTTCCCCTTATCTCTGGGTAAAGCACGCTGGCCCCTATGGGTCTCCTTGGACTTGTGTCACCTCCTGAGGTGGCACAAGTCTGAGGAGAGCGGAGCAGCTTCAAGTTGCTCCAATCTTCCTGGGAACAGAGGTTGGGATCCAGCATAACTGCCAGATCGCAGCCCCACCTCTCGCTCCCCGCTCGCCCACTGCCTGCCCTCCCTCCACCCAGGAACGCCTCCCTCCCACCCACCCTTGCATTGGCCCAGTCATAGAGGAAGCCACCATGGAGGCTGAATTCAGCCTTCATGTGTCGGTGCACTTCTGTGGCGGTGCTCCTCTTTGGGAAGTCAGCACCTGACATAAAAGGTGTGCAAAGCGCTGCTGGAGCACCAGTGGAAAGGCTGGACCTTCCCACACTCCCTGGAGCAGTGTTAAGATGATTGAGGTAATTTGGCAGAGGAGGTGGGAGGAGCTGGGAGGGTAGAATAGAGAAGGGTGGAACAGGGCAGCGACAAGGGTGGGGAGTGGGCAGAATGGGTCTGGGAAGGGGGCATGTTCAGTGGCAGCTGTGGCCACCAAATTCTAGCCCCCTTCCCAGACCCATTCCTTCCGTTTCTTGTCCATGTGAACCTGCATCAGCTAGTTAGCTAGTGTAAGTCCAAGTAGATCTTCCTGCGTTGTGGAGGCTTACCCCAGGGTAAGGGAAGTATTGTTCCCAGGAGACCTCCTGGATTGCCCCTTTCCACTCCAGGATGCAGTGGTAGCCATTTTGGCACCACTGTATCAGTGGGGGGGGGGGGAGATGGGTCAATAAGATTCAGCTCTTAATCTTTCCTGTTTCTTGGAACATTTTACCTGTTGAGGCATTTTTCATACAGTATGAAGTTGGAGAGCTGTAGAGCAAGAACTGTGTTTGAATCATTCATTGCCAGAGTGAGCCAATATCAGATAGCTAACAAGGTAGAAAGAGAGCATCACAAACTGCCTACTGCAGTGTTTCTCAAACTGTGGGTTCGGACCCACTTGGTGGGTCACAAGCCAATTTGAGGTGGGTCCCCATTCATTTAAATATTTTATTTTTAATATATTAGACTTGATGCTCCTATGGTATGTGACTGCATTTGGGGAAATGTTACAGACCTGTACTTTTAATAAGCTACTATGTATATTCTTTTAACAATGACAGTCAATGGGACTTACTCCTGGGTAAGTGTGGGTAGGATTCCAGCCTAGGGTTGCTAAAAATTTTCTGCCTCATGATGTCACTTCCGGTCATGACATCACTTCCGGTGGGTCCCGACACATTCTCATTCTAAAAAGTGGGTCTCTGTGCTAAATGTGTGAGAAAACACTGGTTTATTGTAATGGTTAGCTCCATTAGTAGCAATTGCTATAGATAAATCAGATGGGGTGCCTGTTGAGATTACTGGCATTAATAAATAGCTGATGAGATCTGACTCACTGGATGAAGAGGAAGGATATGGAGCAGCACCCTACATGCTGTAACTTGATGTCTGTTTAAGTGACCACAAGCATCCTGTAAAGCCCCCATAAAACTTAGCTTCTTCAGAAATTGCTGGCATTGCTCACTGAATAACCCTTTTCAGCAGGCAGTTTTGTTCAGCGTTTCTAGCAAAACACACCCATTGACTTTAAGAGAACATTATCAGAATAAATGGCTGTTGTAGCCAAAATAAAGACAGGGTAACCACTGTTGAATGGAAGAAAAACCCTTGAGCATATGAAATGCCTTATGATGCATTTGGTTTGGTTGTGCTGAGCTTGTTTAATGGTGTCTTGCCAGCAGTACAACAGCTCTATAAACTGGCATAAGGAATTGGCAACAACCGCTGGCCTAATATTCTGCCCAATATTGGTCAGAGAAGTCTAGAGTTGTTGAGCTGTTGAGATTCTGCAACCCTGACTGCTTCACAGTCCCCTCACACACCCTACCATCTCACTTGTTAGAGCAGATAGAACTCTCATTTTGCCCTGCAGCGGGCAGGAAGGCTGGGCAGGCCAAGGGAATAGGCGGGGTGGTCAGGGGAAGCAATGACTGCATCCTCTTGGCAGCTGCGGAGAACAGATATGATCTCCAGGTTGGAACCCAACAACCCTAGCAGAAATCAGGTCATTCCTTGCCAATTCTCCTCTAATTTCCTTTACCTGTCCTTTTATACCTACATTGAATGGTGGAGAGTTGGATCTACTGTTTATTGCATTCAATTCCATCTGACAACCAACAGTTCCTAGGCAGGTACTTACGCTCTCTTTGTGTGTTGCCAGCCAAGAAATGCACCACACCCTACTCTAATTTACTGTCCTAAATTATGAGAGAGGAAGGAAGTGCAACTTAAATGAAAAAGAAAGAGTGCTCTAGGCAAACTGTCATAATGAAACGTTCAGAACGTGGAGAGCTCATGCCAATTCTGAAATTGAAGAGAAACCAATGTAGACTTGAGGTTAAAATGAATATAACAGATGGCCCGATCCTGACTAAATGGCATGTGTGTTCTCTGGGGTACAGGCCTTCATGCTGTCACAAAAGCACCGTAAAGTGCTTTGCAACAGTGCAAAGGCTAGGAGCACTGGTGGGAGAACCGGAGACTTCCTACTGGCATGGCACTCCCAGGGATGCCCCCTGGACAAGCTAAGTCTGGTGGAGGGGTGGGGAAGGGCAGAGAAGGGCGGGATGGGGAAAGGCAGCGACAGGGCAGAGGTGGGAAGATTGGCCTGGGATTGGCTGCACCAGTATGCACCATACCCTATCCCACTTCTTTGGGATCCCTCTTCCCTCTTATCTGCTGACACAGATCAACTCAGACTTGTGCTAGCGGTATCACTGCTGCAGGTTCAAGTTTACCCATTGTGGCTGCTGGGGCATACCCTAGAGCAGTGGTTCTCAAACTTTGAGAGAGCTTTACTTCCTCAGGAAGTCCTTACAGGGGGGGGATAGGGCTAAGGGGGGTGAGGGGGTACTTTCACTTACATTCAAGTAGATAGGACTGCAGCAGGCTGCAGGAGGTGCGGGTAGCCGTGGGCACCCCTCCGCAGCACTCCCTAAGGCTTCAAATCGTCACTAAAAGTGAGCGCAAAGCACTTTCTGCAAAATGGAAGTTGCTTTGCGCCCACTTTTACTGAAGATTCCAAACCTTGGGGAGCTCCCTGCACCTCCTGCAGCCTGCTGCAGCCCTACCTACTTGAATATAAGTGAAAGCACCTCCCCTCGTTTACCATAGGAACGCGATCCTGGGGGTTGCTTCTGTGCCTCTCCCCCTGCCCCCTTAAAGGGATGGGTGAACCAGGCAAGAGGTCTGGCTCAGTTGGTAGAGCTGCCGCCTTGTATGCCTGAAGATCTGAGGCTGCCAGTTCGAAACAACCGGAAGTACCCGAGAGCTGACGACATGCTGATATACTGATGAGCTGACCCTCGGTGGCAGAGAGGAGTTGCCATCAAGTGGAGCGTGGGAGGCGAAGGGCCAGAGAGAGGCCAGACCAGGAAGGAATCCAGCTGGAAGGAGTTCTATGAAAGACTAGAACTATTCAATTGTAAAAATCCCTATGGGGGTTTAGAACAGCCTGCCTATGTAAACCGCCTTGGATTAAAGTCTGAGGAGAAATCTGATGACCAAAGAAAGGCGGTATATAAATACCTGTATAAATATAAATAAATAAACCTTTACACAAACTGGTGGGACGTGATCCACCAGTTTGAGAACCACTGCCCTAGAGCAAGGGGACAAGTGTCCCCTTACCCTGAGGGGACCACCATCCATGTTCCATGTTGGCATCCTTCAGTCTCGGAAGACTATGGTATCGCGCTCTGAATGGTGGTTCTGGAACAGAGTGTCCTCTCCAGTGCGCGAAGCCTGGGTAAAGTAGATATGGAGGATAGACTGTAACCCATGCAGGAGTTGCTAGAACGTGACTGTGTTCAGCCATGAACTACCTCAGGGACTCCGGCTCCGGATTTTGTCTCAAGGTTGACTCCTGAAGCCTTTTCCATAACTGGATGTAGCCACAAGGCAGTAGAGGTTTGGGATCAGAGTTTTCCTTCTCTCAGATGAGCTGCCTTCTCAGGCTGACGAGTCCCATCTACTCGGTGGCTGTTTAGTCGCCTCTTACGACAAGTACAGCCAAACTGAGGGCCTATTCTTATCCCCCAGTCCCCAGGGGTGGAGGGGACCACCAGCAGCTGAAATTCCCTCATAAGATGCCGTGGAGCTGGCGCTGGTACCGGTTCATCACCACACAAGAATTTAGTTAGGATCAAGCTGTTAATAGCCTAAACTATGGGCATATTTAGAGCCCAATCCTATACTTTGCTCTGTATTGGTTGGAAGTGTCTTCAGAGTATAATGAGGCAAAGGAAATCAGGCCAGCATGCTTGTTTTCCTCTTGTAAAGTAAGCATGAGTTTGCACTACAGCAATTTGAGACTATCAAGGGATAGAATAAAGTAGCTCATTAGCTTTAGTAGATGTTCTGAAGATTAAGCGCATAGTGGATTAGTCCCATACATTTTTGGAAAATGCTTAATGGAATGAGAAAGTTTACAGAGTTTACGAGACAAAGGAATCATTAATCCTTCTATATTCAGTACATTAGTTTGGAATTCAAAAGAGGTGGCATGAAAAGCTACCATGTCTCCAGTTGATTGCTTACTGTCTCCAAAAGATTAAATAGCAAACTAAATCATCATCATTAGGACTTTTGCTTTGGCTGGACTTTGGAAGGACTATGAAAAACTGTCTTGTTTTATTTCCTTAATATTATTAAGGTTCATGGCATTAAAATATTTTTTTCACATTTTTATATCGTCCTTCCTCCAAAGAGCTCAGGGCTATGTACACAGCTGCTCCCCTCCTTCTTGTCCTCACAACAACCTTGTGAAGTAGGTGAGGCTGAGAGAAAGTGACTAGCCCAAGGTCACCCAGGAAGCTTCATGGCTAAGGGAAGATTTGAACCTGGATCTTCCAGATCTGAGTCCACCTCCCAAACCACTACACCACCCTGGCTCTCTATACAAGGGACAATCAACTGTCAGTGGAATTACAGGCAGAACTGCTCAATCTTATCCCCTGCCACAGGATAGCATGCAGCTACACCAACGGAGCATGCTATGATTTGGGGGGAGGGGGGAGGTGATCAGAAGGCCAACCAGAGATAATAATTTTTTTTTTACTTACCAGAGGTTTTTATTTTTATTTTTAAAACTTACCAAGACCACCCAGACTACTACCTCTTAGAACTCCTTGTAGCTGTTTGTGGGTACCCTTGGATCCACACTGGGTATTTTGCTAGTATATATCCAAGGAAATGAAGGGAGTGGGGTGGGCTAGAAAACAGGGGATAAGATCTCTAGCATGTGCCTTTGCAGCTGAGATCCACATCCTCCAGCCCCTGCCTTCCTCACACCAAACCTCCCCCTCCCCACCTGTGCTGCCAACTTACCAACACCAGAACAGCGTGTGGCAGACACAGGCACATGTGCCACCACTCTGACCATTTGCACCAGTTGCCCAGCAATGCACAATGGTGTCCCGGCTTTTGTGCTGCCACACAAGGCCTTGCGCTACAGCAGCAAGGAGTGTAAAGGCATGAACTGTCCAGAGTATGTGACAGTGGTTAAAGGCAGATGTAGCCAATGCTGCCACCGGATCTTCCAAGAGTAACAGTGCAATCCTAAGCATGCTTTCCTGGGAATAAGCCCCATTGTACACAGTGAGACTTCTCATTAAACAGGCATAGGATTGCACTGTAGGGCAGAATCTGGGGTCATTCCCAAGAGTTTAAACCTACTCAGAGTATCCCTTCCTATCATAGGCACGATAGCATTGTCTAAATCACTGGTTCCCAACCTTGAGGAGCTCGTGGCCCACTGAGGAAAAAATTGGAATTGTCGTGGACTGCAGGTAGCTGTGGGTGGTCTGGTCTCTCTCTCTCTCTCTCTCTCTCTGGTTGCCTATCTCCCAAGCACTCCTCCATGGACTATCAAAAAGGACGGAGAATGGATCAACCCCCAGCCACAGCTGATACTTCACTGGCTGCGGGCAGTTCGTTCTCTGCTCTCTTTGGTCTGTAGGAGATTGCTTACTCAGCAAGACATTGGGAGTGATCAAAGGTGATTTTTTTTTTTCCTGAGACCTTGAGGACCGCTTCTCAGGGTCTCGCGGACCACCTGTGGTCCATGAATCACAGGTTTGGAACCAGTGATCTAAATAGACTAGAATCATCTCATCAACTAGCTGCTAAAGGGCCAGATCTAGTCCTCTGAGGGGCATCATATGATTTTTTGGTTCTCCTGTTGCCAGCCTAGAAGAACTGTATATGTATGTGTGTGTGTTTGTGTGTGTGTGTGGGGGGTGGGGGGTGGGGGGGTGGCCATGCCCACTGGCACTGGTCAGTGGTCTTCTTTCATGTGACTAGCTGCGGCCATCACCCTCTCCTCAAGGCAGCTATACTTCAAAACCAGTTATTGGAAGGGTGTTAGACCTTTGGAGTACAGTGGACTATCTTAATAAATAAATACTTTGGTTTCTTCGGGGAAAAACATCTCTACAAGCATAACCACAGTTTGCAATTACTGGCATTTTTCGCTTTCCTTATATGCCCGGAGCAACTTGCATAATTGGAGATTATCCAGTGTGACATGTTAGAGCTTTATAAGATGAAAGAATCTCTCAGGTAGAAAGCATGAATACTCATAGTCTACAGAAATCGGAGGTAACTATGGGAAACTGTTGTGAATAACAGAGTCTCACAGAATGTAGATGCTGGATTCCCCAGCTTCAGTTTACCTCTAACAAGGCCTACGAGTGTAATGAAATGAAATGGAATAGCATGCATTTCTATCTGAACTATGCCCTCTATTAATTCCACACCAGCAAACTATTTACAGAAGGATAAAAAAAAAAATCCCAGTATAATCCTTGAGAGCCAGATACCTTGGCTTGTGTACAGTTTGGGATCTGTATACTGTAGAATGTTGTATTCTACACTGGCCAACAATCGACATTCAGTAACTTTTTATTGTAGGTTGCAAAGAAATTGAGAGTTAAATTATTTGTGTATTTTAAAATACATTTCATATACTGTTTTTTTTTCTTTTCTTACCCGTGATTTCAGGGCTATGGTTTATCTCATGAAATAAACAAAAGTATTTCAAATTGTCTCTGACATTTTGAATAACTGCCCAGAAAAACACCCGACTTTCACAGAATAAGATTCTCAAGTCAGCATCATTTTTCTCGTCCAATAAACATGCATAATCCCCACTGAGTATTAATGCAGAGAAAAGTGAAGGTACCTGAAGAAATAATAACTATGGGTAACTCGGAGAAGTATGTCAAGAACACTGATGAGATTATTTCAGGATGGCCACAGAGAAAGATTAGTATACAGCGTGATTTGAACAATTGCAGAGAATGTCTCTGTGTTTAATTATTGTGTTCTAAGAGAACACAGGTGCCTTGGTCTTTCTCCATTTCTGGTTTCAAGTTAGATGAGTATCACCAGCAGATAGCGTGCATTAAGTTATTCAATTGGGACCTCTCCCTCTTTCTCTCCTTTGAAAAGAAAGAAAAGAGGTGAGACTACTGTGTCCAGATCACACAAGTGTCTGGAGCTGATAAAAAATTAGCACAAGCAAAGCAAGATATAGGAGGAGACATACTTGCGAGCACTGTACTTAAAGTTTGCTCCTCCAAAAATATTAGCATTTGAAAAGTCGTCATTGAATCAAAACCAGGCCAACTGATTTCTCTTAGATGAGGTCATTGCAAACTGTGATCTCTCCAAGAAGAGTTTTTCCCCCTACAGACATTTATACACTGTCCGCAGACTTTAGACATGATATACAGAATGAAATTATTACTCTCCCAGCCCTTCGTATAGTCTCAATTCTCCTCTCTCCACTCTGTTCTGGGAAGATATCCATAGCATTCTAGAATAGCTAACAGATTGTTGTCTGGATCCAAGCCAAGGTCATGTTTTGTAAAGGCTTTTACACAGTGGTTTGAAATATTTTCATGCCTTGCACTGAGAGTGTTTCTGTCTTTATTTTGTTTTCTAAAACTCGGGTTTGTTAAAGAAGGCATCTCACCCCAATTTAAGGTACTTTTTCTTCTTCTTGCAGGGCATTTAAAGATGCTTTACTGGGGTAAAGAGGTTATGAAAAGGCACTTGTTTTAAAGTCGAAGGTTGAAATCCTGTGCAAATTTACTTATAGAATCATAGAGTCAGGGTGCCCCAAGGTCAACAATTCCAACCCCCTGCCTGTTGCAGGACAGCCTCCTAGAGCAGTGGTTCCCAAACATTTTAGCACTGGGATCCACTTTTTAAAATGACACTCTGTAGGGACCACCTAGCTTTATGAGAATAAAAAAAGGTTTCACTTTACCAACTGCTCCAAGTTTTTTTTTTTTATACTATGGTGGAGGGACCCATCTTCCAGAAAGTTTGTTGAGCTCTACATTCATTGAATCGGGACCACTCTGGTGGCCTTGTGTTCCCATGGCCTTCAACATAAGAACATAAGAACAGCCCCACTGGATCAGGCCATAGGCCCATCTAGTCCAGCTTCCTGTATCTCACAGCAGCCCACCAAATGCCCCATGGAGCACACCAGATAACAAGAGACCTCATCCTGGTGTCCTCCCTTGCATCTGGCATTCTGACATAACCCATTTCTAAAATGAGGAGGTTGCCATATGCATCATGGCTTGTACCCCGTAATGGATTTTTCCTCCAGAAACTTGACCAATCCCCTTTTAAAGGTGTCCAGGCAAGATGCCGTCACCACATCCTGAGACCGACCACATGCTGAGTAAAGAAATATTTTCTTTTGTCTGTTCTAACTCTCCCAACACTCAATTTTAGTGGATGTCCCCTGGTTCTGGTGTTATGTGAGAGTGTAAAGAGCATCTCCTTATTCACTCTGTCCATCCCCTGCATAATTTTGTATGTCTCAATCATGTCCCCCCTCAGGCTTCTCTTTTCTAGGCTGAAGAGGTCCAAACACCATAGCCTTTCCTCATAAGGAAGGTGCCCCAGCCCCGTAATCATCTTAGTCGCTCTCTTTTGCACCTTTTCCATTTCCACTATGTCTTTTTTGAGATGCGGCAACCAGAACTGGACACAATACTCCAGGTGTGGCCTTACCATCGATTTGTACAACAGCATTATAATATTAGCCGTTTTGTTCTCAATACCCTTCCTAATGTTCCCAAGCATCGAATTGACCTTCTTCACTGCCGCCGCACATTGGGTCGACACTTTCATCGACTTGTCCACCACCACCCCAAGATCTCTCTCCTGACCTGTCACAGACAGCTCAGAACCCATCACAGTACAGAACAGTACAGAAGAGTAGCATAGCTACAGGGAGATGCCTCCACTTTGTTCCAACGTGGCTCAGTTTTCAATATATTTCCCTTGCCAGTTTGGAAGGGGGGAGGGACTGAGTCATGGAGACCACCACAAAGTCCCCCAAGGCAGGCTTCAGTGGTCCAGCTACCTCTGCCCCTTCTGGGTTGGATGGTGATGAGCAGGTACTGCCTTCATAGGGCACTGCTTAGAGCCCAGTCTGGGAAATTGGACAATTGCTGTCCCTCCGTACCAGCAGCTTGCTCTAAAACTGAGAATATCAATTCCTGTCCTGCTACAGGTCCTTGTCCTTCTTCTTGTACATATTCACTAATAAAAGTGGCCCACTTTCACCCAAATCACAGTCTCAAGTGGTCATTGGGGAGTGCATGGGCCAATAAGTATTGCAAGAGTAGAAGCAACCATTTTTCTCACCCTTCCTCACCATCTGTTACATAATTTACTAGACAACTTGAAGAGAGACAGTGTTTCGAATTGCCACACCAATATCCTGTATAAGGTGCGGGATGAAAATATACAGTACTAAAGCTTATCAGCCATATGGAATCCATATGGTATCCACTAATAAAACTCAACAAGGTACATGCATTGGCCAATGTTTACTAAGTCCAGATCAGTGATATAAAACACCTAGAACTCCTGAAAGCACAGTTTTGATTGTCATTTTTTAAAAACCCAGACCATTCTGGAAGGCCTGCAAATCTGCACCAACTCAGGCCTACAGTCTGAGTTTGCACAATGTCAGTCTCACCACCCCACAACAGCAGACAACTGGTCAGAAAATGGCAATCCAGGATTCTCAAAGTTCCAATTTTCTTGGTTGCCAAAGAATACATGGTGCATGCAGCCTAAGTTATTCTCTGGGCAGCCCAATCCTAAAATGGACTTGAGCCAGCTCAGGCCCTCTGCACCAGCTCTCAAGCATTGCATAAGGCACATTTGCACCAACTTGAGAGCCAGCAGTGCTGGCACAAGGATGTGTGCTAGGCTGCTGCCACTGAATCCCACAGCTGCGCTGGCTGACACTGGTAGGATTGTGCAGGGGGTGGGAGGGCATTCTGGGAGGCGGGGAGGGGGCATTTCTGGGCAGGGTAGGGTGGATTGGCTAAACATTGGCACAGATCCAAATAGTTCCGTAGGCAAGCTGAGCTGTCACTCAGGGTGGGCAAAAGTGTGATCTCTAGCAGCCTCCTATCCTGCATTGGATACAGTGCAGGCCATTGCGGCCTGGTTGTACTGGTGCAGATTAGGTTTGTGATGTGGGTGTGTATCTCTTCCCCAACAGATCTCAAAGCAGGGTCAGATGCTTCCCAAGATATTTTGGAGCTAGACTGTTTTGGGCTTTAGAGATGGAAACTAGTAAAGTTATTGCTGAGCTAATCTGATTGGAATAGGATTTAAAAATTACATACCTTGTGAAGAAAATATCACAGCCTTTGTGTCATCTCTTACTAAGGTCCCAATTCAGCAATGCACGTAACAGCGCCACCAGCTGTGCTATGGTTAAAACATAAAATTATGGTTAAAAGAATTGACTTTTCAGCAAATGTTTGTTACAAATTAAATGTACAGCTCCACAACGGGGAGCTCCACAGTGGGGAGCTGTGATTTGTTATTCAAATGAAAGTGGAAGTTTTATTCTCCCCTTGCTAGAAGGAAGGGGACCCTATGGAATTTTGTGTCACTGTGGCTGTGTTTATGTGCATGTGCATTAGAGTCAGGATGTTGCCACTTTTCCTTGGAGGTGAAACCTGAAGAATTCTAGTGAGCATCTTAAAAGACAAAATAAGAACAAAATAGGAGCAACGGTCTAGCACAGGGGTGCCCAAACCCCGGCCCGGGGGCCACTTGTGGGCCTCAGGGGCTCCCAAACTGGCCCGCGGAGAGGTCCCTGTCTCCAATGAGCCTCTGGCCTTCCAGAGATTTGCTGGAGCCCATGCTGGCCTGATGCAACTGCTCTCACTGTGAGGACGACTGTTCGACGCTCACTTGAGCTGTGTGACAAGTGCTCCCTCCACTACTTGCTGTTTCACATCTGTGATCCAGCAGTGACAGCGAAGAAAACGCTGGCCTTGCTTTGTGCAAGGTCTTTTATAGGCCTTGAGCTATTGCAAGACCTTCATTCATTCATGTAAGTTCCATCTCAAATATATTCATTTATGCAAATTTATTCAAATTTGAAATGTCAATTAATTCTTTTTTCCCCCCGGCCCCCAACACAGTGTCAGAGAGATGATGTGGCCCTCCTGCTAAAATGTTTGGACACCCCTGGTCTAGCAGAAAGAGGATGCAGAAAAGGAAGGACCATCTTTGATACATAAGAAGAATAGTTGGAACATTGTTTTGCCTTGTTTTGAACAATCTGACCTTTGATTTTAAACATTTGGAAATGGTCAACCAAAGTGGATTCTCATGCTCGGCCTGCACTGACATGGTTTTACATCTGTAGGTAAGGAAGACAGTCATTTGGTGGTGAAAGGGAGCAGGCTGAGAGACGCACCACTGCAATTCTATTCCCTGCTCTGCCACAAACTTCCTCTGCACTTAATACTTCCCATCTGTAAAATTCTTGCCTCCTGCCTATGGCTGATGTGGGACTAAATTAATTCATGTTTGTACAGTACACATGGATATATTTGGATTCCCAAGTGAAGGTAAAGAATTAATATTATTTCCATAGCAACAGGCAGTGTTATCAAAAGTACAATTTTATGGTTTCATTGTGGGATATCACCAAAGGACTGAAAAGCTGAAAAATGCTTAAATAAAAACCCACCTGCAACAGAGAAGGCAGTAGGCTTTTTTTTTTCTTTTTCTTTAAGTATAATTCTTCTGGTTTTTTCCCTTGATTCAGCCTGTGCTATTTCTATTCTTTATTTAATTTTCAGCATTATTATATGAAACTTTTCCAGCAGGAGATTAAAAGATGTGAAATCATATTATGGGATTAAAACAGCGCAACCCTATGCAAAATAGTCAGAACATAAGAACATAAGAGCAGCCCCACTGGATCAGGCCATAGGCCCATCTAGTCCAGCTTCCTGTATCTCACAGCGGCCCACCAAATGCCCCAGGGAGCACACCAGATAACAAGAGACCTCATCCTGGTGCCCTCCCTTGCATCTGGCATTCTGATACATAAAGCATTTCTAAAATCAGGAGGTTGTACATGCACACCATGGCTTGTAACCCGTACTGCATTTTTCCTCCAGAAACTTGTCTAATCCCCTTTTAAAGGCATCCAGGCCAGACGCCATCACCACATCCTGTGGCACAGACCGACCACACGCTGAGTAAATAAATATTTTCTTTTGTCTGTTCTAACTCTCCCAACACTCAATTTTAGCGGATGTCCCCTGGTTCTGGTGTTATGTGAGAGTGTAAAGAGCATCTCTCTATCCACTCTGTCTATCCCCTGCATAATTTTATATGTCTCAATCATGTCCCCCATGAGGTGCCCCTTTTCTAGGCTGAAGAGGCCAAACACCATAGCCTTTCCTTGTAAGGAAGGTGCCCCAGCCCCGTAATCATCTTAGTTGCTCTCTTTTGCACCTTTTCCATTTCCGCTATTTCTTTTTTGAGATGCAGAGACCAGAACAGAACACAATACTCCAGGTGTGGCCTTACCATCGATTTGTACAACGGCATTATAATATTAGCCGTTTTGTTCTCAATACCTTTTCTAATGATCCCAAGCATAGAATTGGCCTTCTTTACTGCTACTGCACATTGGGTCGACACTTTCATCGACCTGTCCACCACCACCCCAAGATCTCTCTCCTGATCTGTCATACACAGCTCAGAACCCATCAGCCTATATGTGAAGTTTTTATTTTTTGCCCCAATGTGCATGACTTTATACTGACATTGAAACACATCTGCCATTTTGCTGCCCATTCTGCCAGTCTGGAGAGATCCTTCTGGAGCTCCTCACAATCACTTCTGGTCTTCACCACTCGGAAAAGTTTGGTGTCGTCTGCAAACTTTGCCACCTCACTGCTCAACCCTGTCTCCAGGTCATTTACGAAGAGGCTGAAAAGCACCGGTCCCAGGACAGATCCTTGGGGCATACCGCTTTTCACTTCTCTCCATTGTGAAAATTGCCCATTGACACCCACTCTCTGTTTCCTGGCCTTCAAACAGTTCTCAATCCATGAGAGGACCTGTCCTCTAATTCCCCGACTGTGGAGTTTTTTCAGTAGCCTTTGGTGAGGGACCATGTTGAACGCCTTCTGAAAGTCCAGATATTTAATGTCTACGGGTTCTCCTGCATCTACATGCCTGTTGACCTTTTCAAAAGAATTCTAAAAGGTTTGTGAGGCAAGACTTACCCTTACAGAAGCCATGCTGATTTTTCCTCAGCAAGGCCTGTTCGTCTACATGTTTTGAGGTCCTATCTTTGATGAGGCATTCCACCATCTTACCCGGTATAGATAGAAGTAAGCCCCATTGTGTTCAGTGGGGCTTAGGCTGCAATCCAATCCACACAAACCTTGGAGTAAGTTCCATGGACTATAGTGGGACTTACTTCTGAGTAGACATGCATAGGTTTGGGCTGAAACTCTCAGATAAGTGTGTATAGGACTGTAGCCAAAACCTCTCTGACTCATAACTAACAGTCTCTGTTCTTGCAAAACTTACAGTCCAGTATGCATGTTTACTTGAAAGAAAGTTACTTCCAGTGGAGCCCCTCAGTGTTCTGCTGCCATTTGCATGCCCCTCCTTCAGCATGTGGGGCAGCGACGGGAAAATTTGGGCAACTCATTGGCTCTCCATTTGCTGCAGGGACATGGCACAGCTGATAGCTGGGTGGATCTTGCCATCAAGCTCCAGTTCAGCACAGATTTTCAAGCCCCGCCTGCCACCCTATGTACAAAACATAGCTGGTTGCTCATTATGGAGACCAGTTAGGAATTTTTTGTTGTTAACCTGATTGGCACTTGGGTGGTGGTTTTTTCGCCTACCCTAGACTGGCATTTGGGTGGGTGTATTAGTTGTGTCCATTGGTTCTTTATTGCTGGGCTTAGGCAGGTTGCATGCTGGCAGGGTAGACAAGGATTGAGGGTTGGCATACACCCTGAGCTTAGCAAGGTTAGGAGGCGAGTCAGGACTGCTCAGGCAACACTTGTCCAGGTCGGTGAGGCTGGTAAGCCCCCCCTGGCTGGAATACATGGAGACTACCACAAGGATTGGCCTGCGGGGATCTTTGCTCTCTGGCTGCCTTGACCCTTCGGGATTGGTGGTGAGGGCTGGTTTTTCCCCTGCTGCAGGTTTACATTTATATTCAATTCAATAAAATTTAACTCAACCCAAGCCTCTGTCTTGCATGCTTTTTGAGGGATGCTGGTGTAGGCAGGCATCACTGAGTTCCATAGGATGTACTCTGAAGGTAGGATGAAAAGAGTTAATGCAAACTTAATGCTGATCATGCCAGCAACTTGGACAACATGCCTACTGAAAACACACGCACACACCACCACCACCACCTTCACCTGTTTAACAGTGCAAGTATATACTGCAAGTATAATATGAGGTATAAGCTGTGGACTCCTGACGTTATGGAAGAGCAGCGTGGTATGGAGATTCCTTTATGAACCGCTCTTCCAGCAGTAGGTGAGTGTTTACATCATACATACAGCAGCTGTGTGCGCAAAACTATCTCTGTTCAAGAGTTGAAGGGTTGGCAATCCTGTGTCGCATAGGAGTTGTTATGTTTAAGAACATTACTTAGATTAAGCCCTGTAAGTGGCTAAATATTTAGACTTGTTTTAAAAGCAGATAAACTGTGATTAAAAGAGAATGTGCCTCTAACAACAGCCTGATACTTGGGACTCGTGCCAGTAGGACTACAGACACAAACCCTGTATTCTTCCCTGTCATCTCAAGTCAACTCAGAAATGTGCTGCTAGTATTTGAAAACACATTCATGGCCTTTGCCCTTGATGCAGGGCAGCCCATTAGCTGTTTGGACCACACTTCTGTTTTGCCTTAACTGGATCACAAAAACAACATATTGGGGTTGCTATGTTGCACACTGCCCCAACGACTGCAGGTCTCATAAACCTCTACCATGTTCAAATCTGTCAATTAAAACAACAGTAACTCCAGTACATATTTTAGACATTGGCCTCTTAATATTAAGACACTAGGGGCCCAATCATATGCGACACATGCTGCCCACCACCAGCACGCACTGTCGCAAACGTGCCACAAAGCACACTTGCAGCGGTCAGCGCCAGCTCAGTGCCAGAACAGGTTCAGCACTAGCCTGCGCTGGACTGGTGCCAATTAGAGGCAGTCTGGCTGGCTGCCACCCAGCGCTCCATGAGAGTGCTGGGCAGCGGAGAGGTGAGGATGTGTGTGTGGGGGAGTGTTCCAGGGTAGGGGGAGGGCGGGGGAAGGTGGAGCAGGGGAAAGGAGTGGGGTGGGAGGCAGCGCTCAGCTCCACCAGATCCGAAGCCCCACGTCAGGCCTCCTGGCCTGACACAGGACGATTCTAAACAGCCAACATAGAGTCGAGTAGCCCCATTGTGGGGCCACTTCCCTTACTTGGGGAAAGGGACGAATGTCCCCTTCCCCCGAGGAGGCAACGGGACCTGCCCAGGGCTGCCCAACGTCCATAGGATGCAGTGACAGCCATTTCAGCGCTGCTGCAGCCTTGCATGCCGGGCAGCTCAGGATTGGATTGGCTGCATCCTAAATACACTTTCCTAGGAGTAAGCCCCATTGAATATAATGGGGCTTACTTCTGAGTAGGTCTGCCTAGGTTTGTGCTGTATGGGTACTGTCACAGGGTCCAATCCTCACCAGCTCCCCTGCCACCCGCAGAGGGGTGCAGTCACAGAGGTCTCCTTACAAGTGTCCACCACTCCAATGACTCTTCTTTGATCTGTGCCAGCTGTTTTGCTAGTGCAAGTCCAAGGAGAGTTAGGGAGAGGGAAAGGGGTTAGGATCTGGCTCACACTGCTGACACAGAGATCTGCCCCCTCCCTTCCTGCCTCCTGCCCACTTCCATCCCCATCCAGAAACTCCACGCCATTGTGGCTATTGTCAGCTAGTCTCCATGCCTACTGCTGGCTTATTTTCACTGCCGGAGGTAGCTGACCCCCAGCACTACCACTGAGTGGCAGACTCAAAATGGCAGCTGTATGGCTGTTTATGAAGTGGAACTGGGCAGCCCATAGAACTGAACTGTAAGATTGAATTGTATTGAACTGCAAGGACTATACATCCATATTGTTGTGGGATATTTTTTGTTTTTTTTCCCAATGTTTAGTCAGACACTCACTATCATCATATCTAGTTTGGCTTCACATCTATCCAAATTTGCAGAATTTGGACAAGACTACTATTGTGGAATAAGACCATAGCCTTTCCTTTCCAAAACTCTAATTAATAATGAGACTGAACTTTACCTTCATTCAACAGTCATTGTCCTTAAATTACTGAACCACCTTCATTTGTTTTTTGTTTGCTACCCTAATGAAGGATTGAATACAAAACAGATTCTGTGCTACACTAACAGAAATTAGTAGAAGCACATTGCATTGACTGGAGTCCGTAAGATCTAGTTCCCAAGACATGCAGGTCATCCAAATTTCCAGTTTGTCTGGTGGTCCATAAGAACCCTGAAGGTTCTCCTTTCAAAATATATAGTCTTCCTAAAAGCCTATCCTGTGGTGTTTAACATGGCCTGTAAAATTATAAAGACGACTAAGTACATTTTTCTCATATTTTATAAAAAGCAATACACCCCATGCACAGGCTTTATTTGCCAAGTTTCAAGCTGGAATGAATTTTTACAGCTGGGTTTGAAACCCCACAAAAAGTGTTTTATATAATGGAAAAGTTGACACAATCTTAATTACGGTGTTAGGAATGGCACCACTGTATTTTCCTTCTATATTAAAAGATATATTGACAACTTTGAAATAAACATAATAGAAAATCAAGCAAAGATTGCTTGCTAGATGGGCAGCCCACCTTTTCTTCATGCAATATTAATTCCAAGACGAATATGGATATAATCTAGGACTGTGGTAAAGTTGCCTTCAAGGGTGCACTTTGCCTCTTACCAAACATATGTTGGTGACCATCCATCTTCACAAGATGCTAGG
This sequence comes from Tiliqua scincoides, assembly GCF_035046505.1. Classification (NCBI taxonomy): domain Eukaryota; kingdom Metazoa; phylum Chordata; class Lepidosauria; order Squamata; family Scincidae; genus Tiliqua; species Tiliqua scincoides. The sequence goes on from NC_089826.1 coordinate 26,895,482, forward strand.
TTTGCGCTGTTCCCTAGACACTGGCTGAAGACAGTGCCACAAAGGTAATCCCACCCACCTACCCACCCACTCATGTCTCCATTTGGCTTTGAAATGGAGCCATTCTGGAAGCAGGAGAAAGTGTCAGGTGCAGGCTTGGGGTGATGCGTGACATGGGGAGGGGAGTGACATTTTTGTGTCACTGCATCACCTGGTCCCAATTCCCAGGTGGCTCCAAGATGCCACTGTTATTCAACTTTGGAGTTTGTGTGAATGTGTCTTCTTAACAGAAGTTCTCCAACCTGCTCTGTAAGCCAGCTATGTTAACACAGAATTCCTCTGGTATTGTTATGTTTGGTCTATCAGTGCTCATTCTTTGAGTCTCCATGCTCATTTCATGACAACTCCAGAGGCTTTTGCATCGGCAAAGGCATGCTTGAAGGTCCCCATTTAACCCAAACAGCATGTATTTTTCAGTCCTCCCCCCTGTTTTTGCAGTGCTCCCCCCCTGTTTTTGCAGTGTTCAAAAGATGTGGCATTTCAATACTAATCTAGGTTGCCACCTAGCTCAGTAGCTTTCCATATATATATATATGGATATGGATATATATATGGATATATATATATGGATGATGGCCGGATCCCAAAGGATCTCCTCTATGGAGAACTCGTGCAAGGAAAGCGCCCTACAGGTAGACCACAGCTGCGATACAAGGACATCTGCAAGAGGGATCTGAAGGCCTTAGGAGTGGACCTCAACAAGTGGGAAACCCTGGCCTCTGAGCGGCCCGCTTGGAGGCAGGCTGTGCAGCATGGCCTTTCCCAGTTTGAAGAGACACTTGGCCAACAGTCTGAGGCTAAGAGGCAAAGAAGGAAGGCCCATAGCCAGGGAGACAGACCAGGGACAGACTGCACTTGCTCCCGTTGTGGAAGGGATTGTCACTCCCGAATTGGCCTTTTCAGCCACACTAGACGATGTTCCAAAACCACCTTTCAGAGTGCGATACCATAGTCTTTCGAGACTGAAGGTTGCCAACAACATATAGATAGATAGATAGATAGATAGATAGATAGATAGATAGATAGATAGATAGATAGATACGCACACACGCACACACACACACACACTGCATCACTCTGTATTGTGTTCTGAATTAGATGTATCAGCACACAGCACTGGCTTGTGTGTATGGGAATAGTAACCATGGAGTAGGTAGCAGCAGGCTCACAAAAATCAGCAGCAGAAGCAGAGACATTGACAAAGGGGGAAAGCTGGGGTAGTGATGTGGGAGACAAAATGCTGAAGAGCTAGGATTTTCACCACTGCAGAATCATGATGAAGGAAAATCTCAAGACACTCTTTCTCTTTAAGCATGTATCTTCCTCATTTCTTCCTTTATGCATCTCATGATAGCCTCCATGGGATCCCCAGACCATGCCTGCTTATTTTCAGTGGGGTTCCTGCATCACTCGCCATCAGACCATGACCTAGTATTTAGTTGTGTAGAAGATGGGGTTTAAGGAGGTATAGATTTTTTTTCTCCTCTTGTGGCACAGTGACATGACACGCTACACCTGCCAAAATTTTCTCTTCTATGGGCAGAAAATCCATTCCCTGTCACCACTGGGTGACTGTAACTAGTAATGAAGTGTGGAAATAAGGAAAATGGCACCAACCCAGTATCAACAGAGGCACATGATTTGGGGGAAACAGTTTGTGGGTTCTGCCAAATTTGTATTTATATCCGAAAATTTGGATCCAAAATACAAACCAAATGAAATGTCTGTACAATGGTAACAATGGAGAGGGACAGAGACAGAGCAATGGGATGCTGCGGCATATCCCTCTTCTTGTGACCTGACTTCCTGTGTAAAGACCTGCATAAAAATTTGCGGCAGTTGTATGGCTGGGCATAAAGCTCACACTGCCTGATTGTGCAGTGATGGTGCAGGAAGACAGTGCACTAGTGAATTTGCAGGCTCTTTATAGTATCCTATACTATAGGTTGAGCATCCCTAATTCAGAAATCCAACATTATCCAAAATCGGAAATGGGTGGCTGAGATAGTGATACCTTTGCTTTATGATGGTTTATATGAAATATACCGTATTTTTCGCTCCATAAGACGCACCTGACCATAAGACGCACCTAGTTTTTAGAGGAGGAAAACTTACTTTTAAAGTAAGCCTGCCCTCCCCCTATGGACCTGCGCAAATGAGGACCTTGTCCCTGGTGCGGACCTTGCCCCCTTTGTTCTCCGCCTGCCCTCCCCCTGTGGCACCTGTGCAAATGAGGACCTTGACCCCTTTGTTCTCCGCCTGCCCTCCCCCTGTGGCACCTGTGCAAATGAGGACCTTGCCCCCCCGGTGCGGACCTTGACCCCTTTGTTCTCCGCCTGCCCTCCCCCTGTGGCACCTGTGCAAATGAGGACCTTGCCCCCAGTGCTGACCTTGCCCCCAGTATTCGCTCCATAAAACGCACACACTTTCCCCCCCACTTTTTAGGGGGGAAAAAGTGCGTCTTATGGAGCAAAAAATATGGTAAATGAATTTCGTGTTTAGACTTGGGCAGTTGCATGCCTGCCATAGACTTCCCTGGGGCAAATGCCCCGGGCGCCGGCTGCTAGGACCCCACAGAAGTCTCTCTGAGGCTCCTGACAGGGGCAGAAACTGTGCTTCCGCTTTGCCGGAAGCATAGTTTATAGTGCTGGGGAACCTCACAGAGGTTTCTCTGGCATGGGGGGAGGTCATGCGAGGCTCCGTGAGCCTCTGGTGAGTGGGAGGGAGCGGATGTCTGCATGGGGCAGCGCGGGGGGCGGCAATAGCCCGCAGGGGGAGCCATCATGGAGCTTTGCCCCAGGTGCAGGGCTGCGGAGGTCCACGGCTGGACGGGTCCCATTCCCAGAATCTCAACTTGTATGTGCAAATATTTCAATATCTTTAAAAATCCAAAATATTTCTGGTCTCAAGCATTTCATATAAGGGATACATGAAGGGACAGCAAGGGAGAATTAGTGGAACCATTTCAGGAAGCAGGGATTTTGTTCAGCTGAGGGTTGTGAGTAAGTAGAGGCCACATGCAGAGCTATAACAAAAAACAAGAGCCAAGTATGTAGTGGGGCCATGGAGAACTTTAAAAATAAAGACAATCTAACAAGTTGTGCTGGATATTATTGACAGGAATGTAAAGCCAGTGAAGGGAACTGAGGAGGAGTATTGCGTGTTCTGTGAAATGGAAAAGATGAATAATTTTGGCAGTGAGTTTATGAATAGAGGTCCTCTCACTTCTGGATAGTGAAGTTCTGGATAGTTCACTGCCAAAATAAGAGAGAAAGGCCACAGAGCGGTCAACTGCAGTAGTCAAGGTCGAGATGTCCAAACCATGAACCAGGGGTTCAAAAGGTTCGGATCAATAGTTTCTCAAGCTATCCCATATGTGGAGAGAGATGACGATTCAAAAACAAACACAAATTTGGAGTAGGGAAGGGAAGCAAATAAGCTGATTTTGTGCCAGAACTTCCCATCATGTCAGTCAACATTTCAACACTGTTTCCCCCCCCCCCAGTTAATCTCTTGATAATCCAACAGTAAGACTATGAGTCATAATCGTCAATACAGCAAACCTCCTCAAAACATTTGCCCACAAAAATAGAAGTTCTGGATGCTGCAGCTGCTCTTTTTCAACAGCTTGGTGGGAAACTCAAATATTTCTTATGAGTTAGCTAGCTTGCAATATGTACTACAGCAATATCTGGGAATAAAGTCTAGAGTTATAAGAGGTAGCAAATTTAATCAGGAGCAACATTTTAAGGGCTCAGGAAGAATGGGAAAAGGTTTAAAAGAAGGTTCAGTATTTCACAGAACAAGTATTATTATATGAGAAAACAGCTGTCTACTTTTCCAATTCAAATATATTCCAAATTTGTTTTCATCAAGTTACGTGCAACTATGTTAAATTATAGGCATTTGCAATCAGAAAGGCTCAGTGGAAAAAAACAAACAAACCAGACATTTCCATTAATCCTCAAAGGGTGTGTACTTCATACTATTACTGTTTGAAGATAACAGGCTCACATTGCTTTAACATATGTAAAAGTGTAAAGATAAAGTGTCAGTTTGATCTTCAGTAGAGCATGTTCTAGCTTTTGCACATGCCAACCATTTAGTATTTATGCAGTCTACTGATTTCACTGAGCAAAACACTGAGCAAAAAACTCCAGACTGAATATGTACTTAAACCATTAGCTCTCAGGAAAAGAATCTAATCTTGAAGGAGACAAAAGATGAAACAAATTTCACTCCCATCCATCTCACACACCCAAATTGATGGGTCATGAACATGGGTGAAATGGGCACATGTGGAATTTGATATGATTCCCCAACATCTGTCCTGCAATTCAACCATACCACAATGCATCTTGGGCCCACCTAGTCCAGTGTTCTAATAGTGGTCAGCCAGATACCTTTGGGAAGCAACAAATAGGCTTGGCAGTAGCAAATAGCCCTTTCTCACAATTCGTTTTCTCCCGTGCCCAGCAACTAGCAGTCAGAGAAACACCATCCCTAACCATATGACCAATCCCCCAGTTTGGCACACACTGGGTATATATGAACCAACAGTTCAAGGTCATAGTCCTGACAGGTGGACAAAGTGTTGACATGATGTCTATAATTGCTGCCAGCTGTATCCATACACTAATTGGTTGCCTGTTTATAAATTCCCTCATGTATGCAGGTGGTAGAGGGTGTGATAGGACTTCTTGTGCATAGGAGAAACATCTTGGGTGAATCAACCTGAAGAGGTTAGGAAATCCCATCTTTAAATCTCTGGGGTATTATTATACTCTCCAGGATGGACCCAGTTTTCCAGATTTCAGATATGTTCAGGATTAACAAACCAATCCTAGCTAAATCCTCCCCACCACCAATGCAGCTGGGCCAATGGAGCATGTGCTGTATCCTGTGGAGACAGTAGTTTGGAGGCCTCCTCAAGTTTTGTTCCCTTTCCCCAGAGCAAGCCTCTATTGTCCAAGGAGAGTAAAGGAGATAGAAGGAGACAGGGAATGGGGTTAGGGTATATGGGTACCACTGCTGCCAAGATTCACACTCTCCTGCCTGCCCCCACCCTGCCAAGAGACTCCCCCATTCCTTCCCCTCCCTACCTGATCTACACATTCTCTGCCACTGTCTGTCCCCACAACCAGCTTACCTTCATTGCCACTTTCTGGCACCACCACCAGCAGCAATGGGTCTCTCGCACCACTGCCATTGGTAGCAGTGGGCCCCAAATGGCTGCCAGTGGCATACAAAGCCAACATATAGTCCTTTATGACACATGGCACGCAACACCAATGTATAGTCCTTTATGACAGCAGTTCCCCGTTGTAAAGGGTTGCCTAGTCCTTGTTAAGATTGGTCTGCCCATAGTACTAAAAAGCAGCTTGATTTAAAAGCATTTGTTGTGATTACATGTTATACTTTGTAATAATCAGAAATGTGGGAGCCTCTGTGTAGGTGGGTCAAAACACGAGGGAGAAAGTCTAACCTTCTTCATTCTTAAATGGCATGCAAAGAAAGAATTGCATGCCAAAGGTGTAGCTTTCAAGGGAAACATGGATTGACACATTCCTCTTAAGCTTAATTAACAATGATTTCAACATAGTTTTGTCTGCCCACTCTTGGGTTTTGCTTTGGCAGAATGGAACCTCTTGGAATATATTTTTAATAGCTCCTAGAGAGCTAAAAGTAATGCACTTTTGAGGCAACAGTCATCTCTCTCTAATGTTTTTCTGCTGAGGTATTGAAAGGAAAACCAACAAGGTAATGCATTCTTTCTAATGACAGAGGTATTTTAAATAGGTTAGAAGCTAATGGGAAACAGTTTCTGCCTGTCTTTTGTGGTGTAACGCTTCATTGTTGACCGGAAATGAGAAATAACCTTTTGAATTTTTTTTTTGTTATTTTCTAGATTGCATAGAAATCCCATTTCTATCCAAGCAGCGTCTGATGTCCTTGCTATCTATACTGATAATAGGCAGTGGCAACAGCTATTTATTTAAACTCTTACATCGTGTGTTAATAATGTCAATCCATGCAATTAAAATTATCACACAAGGCAATACACAGAGTAGCAGATAGGGCTGTCCAAAGACGTGGCCTATAAAATGAATCAAGACGCTGTTGTGAGATCAAAAGCCCCTGTTTTTGACATTACTTTCTAATATTGGTCCTTTCTTTTTAATTCCCAGACTGTGCAATAAAATCTTGACATGAAGTCATTGCTTAAGCATGAAAATAAACACTTTTAGGCTGCATACCAGTACTCTGAAAGGATAAATCTTTGTTTAAGAAATTGCCACTTGCATGGCTAAAAAAAAAAAAAGGCCTGTGTGTGTATTTTGACACATGCCAAAATTTTTGATGATATTGGAAATGTCTTTAAAAAAAAAAAAGCTTTACTGTGCTTTATTACGAAATTTACACTTTGCATAACCAGAATATTTAACTGATAAAATACCTTTTGAAGAAATGTTTAATAAAAGGAAGGGTGTGATTTACTGCTGGAACCTGCCCATAATGCCATAGGCCAGAAGTCAAAAAACTGTGCCAGGAGTTGTGTACACTCAGGTCTTTTGTTCCTTAAAAGGCATCACCTAATGCCACACGGCAAACCGCTCATGAATCCAGGTGACCTTTTGTACGTACAGTAACTTGTAATATGGTGTGTAATTCAAAGAAAAAGAAGAGAAAAACCCCACAAGTCACACCTCAGCTCTCGGGCATATGTAAAGAAGCCTTTGCATCCCACCCACAGAGTAAACACTCAACACAAAGTAGTTTTTTGTTAGCTTACTGATGAAAGATCCAGAAGTGTTTTACTCCCATTTCCTCTGTCTTGAAAATACAGTATGAACAGTTCTGGGGTAGAATGTAACAAATTCAGTCCTTGTATATAGTGCAACTCTGTCTCTAGAACAGTGTTTCTCAAACTGTTGAGAACTGTGGATTGAGAACTGGTTGGATCTCGTGGATTGAGAACTGGTTGGAGGCTAGGAAGCAGAGAGTGGGTGTCAATGGGCAATTTTCACAATGGAGAGAGGTGAAAAGCGGTGTGCCCCAAGGATCTGTCCTGGGACCGGTGCTTTTCAACCTCTTCATAAATGACCTGGAGACAGGGTTGAGCAGTGAAGTGGCTAAGTTTGCAGACGACACCAAACTTTTCTGAGTGGTGAAGACCAGAAGTGATTGTGAGGAGCTCCAGAAGGATCTCTCCAGACTGGCAGAATGGGCAGCAAAATGGCAGATGCGCTTCAATGTCAGTAAGTGTAAAGTCATGCACATTGGGGCAAAAAATCAAAACTTTAGATATAGGCTGATGGGTTCTGAGCTGTCTGTGACAGATCAGGAGAGAGATCTTGGGGTGGTGGTGGACAGGTCGATGAAAGTGTCGACCCAATGTGCGGCGGCAGTGAAGAAGGCCAATTCTATGCTTGGGATCATTAGGAAGGGTATTGAGAACAAAACGGCTAATATTATAATGCCGTTGTACAAATCGATGGTAAGGCCACACCTGGAGTATTGTGTCCAGTTCTGGTCGCCGCATCTCAAAAAAGACATAGTGGAAATGGAAAAGGTGCAAAAGAGAGCGACTAAGCTGATTACGGGGCTGGGGCACCTTCCTTATGAGGAAAGGCTACGGCGTTTGGGCCTCTTCAGCCTAGAAAAGAGACGCTTGAGGGGGGACATGATTGAGACATACAAAATTATGCAGGGGATGGACAGAGTAGATAGGGAGATGCTCTTTACACTCTCACATAATACCAGAACCAGGGGACATCCACTAAAATTGAGTGTTGGGCGGGTTAGGACAGACAAAAGAAAATATTTCTTTACTCAGCGTGTGGTCAGTCTGTGGAACTCCTTGCCGCGGGATGTGGTGCTGGCGTCTGGCCTGGACGCCTTTAAAAGGGGATTGGACGAGTTTCTGGAGGAAAAATCCATTATGGGGTACAAGCCATGATGTGTATGCGCAACCTCCTGATTTTAGGAATGGGTTAAGTCAGAATGCCAGATGTAGGGGAGAGCACCAGGACGAGGTCTCTTGTTATCTGGTGTGCTCCCTGGGGCATTTGGTGGGCCGCTGTGAGATACAGGAAGCTGGACTAGATGGGCCTATGGCCTGATCCAGTGGGGCTGTTCTTATGTTCTTATGTTCTTATGTTCTTAACTGTGAGTTGGGACCCACTAGGTGGGTTGCAAGCCAATTTAATAGGCTTGTAGGTGGAAAGGGGTGAGTCTTTCAAATGCCTGCCATCATATTGTTAAGCACACATAATAGGATTTCACTTCCTTAGAAACAGTAGTACTAGATGGTAGTCATAGAACATAACATTAGGCTCTGGATTTCTCATATCAGGTCCCACAAGTTTTTTTCCTAGGATCAGTTCAGTTGTTGTAGAAAACCTGCTCCCAAATCCTGAGCTCCAACACTGAATCCTGTGGGGCTGGAGCAGCCACTGGAGTCTTTTTGGGGTAAGGGAACAAATGATGAGCTCCAAGGCAGGAAAGGGGTCTTCTTGGAGCTGTGCCCATTATTTAGTGGGCGCAGAACTGAGGAGACCTATGTCGGGCTTTCCAACTCAGGAGAAGGCACAAGATTCAGCGGAAGAGTCTGCCGCCATCTCCATCCCCCTCCTGGGCCCAATCCTCCCTCTTGTCTTCCCTCCCCCTCCCACTTCTGCCCCCTCCCCACCCTTCCCCACCCCAAAAAGCCTCTCCACTAGTCAGCAGTAGTACTTATCACTGGCCATGCTCCATCATCATCTTCTTGGAGCTGAGGCCCAGCATCAATTGGGATGACCCTCAGCGCTGGTGCTACATCCTCTCCGCCAATCAGGAGTGCCTTATGGCACTTTTGTGATGGCAGTTTTGTGATGGTGGTTGCCACCCCAGCAACCTGTACAGATTGCAGCTGCAAATCATGCCATTCTCCAATGTTCTAGCTCAGAACTCCCCTTCCCTCCACATTTCCTCTTCCTCTCAGTCTCCTTCCTTTCAGATACAGGAAGTGAAAGGAGAAGAAGAAATGGTGGAAGCAAGTAAATGGAAGTGAGTTGGGCACAGTCACCAATTTGCCATTTGAGTTGACTGCTTCAGTTGACCTAAGGGATGGGCTGGACCTCTCCCAATTGTTCTGATCACATTTACTTGAATTCAAGGCCCATGGAGGTCAATGCAATTTATGTCAAAGTAAGCATGTTTCGCTTTGCAGCCTAAATCAGTGCCTTCGAAATTTTTAAGAGCTGGTTTTGATGGAGTGCAGTATTTCAAACTGGAGGTCATTTTTAAGTGCGTGTCTACACCATAAATTAGCGTATAGAACTGTACATTTGTTGGCTTCCACGGAGTAGCCTGATGTATATAAAGACACATCTGTCTGCTTATTCTAGGAATAAACTTGTGTATCACTTGTTCCTGGCAATGTGGGAAGGGTAAGGAGATTTGCACTCATGCTGACTGTTCCATGAACAAAGATAGATCTGTAATCCCGGTGGATGAAAATCTGGCATTGTTAGTGGTCCACGAATTGCCAAGGAAAAGAAAGAAGAAGAAGAAGAAGAAGCTTTTTTGGAAGCTTAAGCATACTCACAGCATACAGCTGAGCAAAATAATGTTGCAGTCATGATTAAAGCAAGATGACATCACTTACAAGCATACTGCTTTAAAAACAAACAGAGTCTGCTTCACTGTACTACAATACTGGGCCACGGGAGGGGCAGAACAGATCTGTGTGAATCAAATCAGTTTAGTTGAAAACTGTCTTCTGAAAATGTGATTTCCCCCCCCCCTCCAAGTCTTGGAACAGCTTCTATGTCAGTGACAGTACCACACACATGCATTGGGTCAATTTAAAATCATTTCATGGTTGACTGTGGTGGCAGCAAAGTATTGCCTCCAGGTCAGATTTCTTCAAGACTCTGAGGACTAGATGTTCAGTGTTAAGTGTCCTCTCCTCTTTTCAGCTGGAGTGTAGTGTTGGTAAAGGGTGGTGTGGTCCCTTTCATGTGTGTGGCCCAGGAGAATTGTCGTCATTATTTCCACCCTCCCCCAAGGCCTGCTTCCAAGTGATATCTGGCTGTGTTCTCTCTTTTGCTGTCCTCTCTCCATGCGGGGGGGGGGGGGCGTAGGCTGAACTGAAAGCTTGTGTTGCAACCAAACCTTCAGACTCTGCTCTTTCTCTTCCTTTACAGTTCAATCCTATTTGGCTGCTCCTCTGGCAAAACGAGTGTTCCCCCAGCATTGCCTGATACTAAAGCAGCATGTGGAGCCTTCCTGCATGTGTCACTAGATCCAGAAGGACCTGGATGCAGATAAGTTGGTGGAGGAAGTGGGAAAAAGTGGGAGAGGACAGAGTGGGGGAGGGTGGGGAAGGCAGAAGAAGATGGCAATGACGGTGGGGGAGGACAGACTGTGGAGATGGGCAGATCAGGTCAAGGAAGGGTGTAGTTTCATCAGCAGCAGCTGAACCCTAACCCCTTCCTGGGCCCAATCCCATGGCGCATGTCCATGCAGAATTGCTGGCAGATTTTGCTGGCAGAAGTCTGAGTAGACTCCCCTGTGCCATGGAGGCTTAGCCTTGGGTAAGGGCCTCTGAAACCTCTCTAACTGTTCCCCCCCTTCAGGATGAAGCAGTAGCCATTTCAGTGCCGCTGCATCAGCAGGGCTGGGTGGAGGAGAAAGAGTAGGATTCGGCTCTTTAGACTAAGAAAAACCCTGCTGCAGCTCTGCATTAACAATTTCTATTTCTTCAACTTGTTCCATTATACATCTGTGTGGAACCAAGAGACGACACACTAGTGATTTTCCCTGTGAATGCCACAGGGCTTCTTTGCTGCTGCTTTATCTTTCACTACTAAAGAAGAAAGGGTAGAAAGAGAAAGCGAGTCCATGTTCAGTCTTCATAGAGACCATATTCTTTCTCACTTATAGACTCAGGGTCCAATCTTAATCTTCATGTGCCAGCTCACAGTTGCAAATGTGGCGCAAGGCACATTTGTGGGCCCTAGCCCTGGTGCTCCACTGGTGTTATCCCAGCGCTAGCCAGCGCTGGGGCAGGTAGAGGGCAGGGAGGAGGCGTGCCGGGGGAGGAGTGAGGCGGGAGGGAGGCAGGACTGGTGGAGCTTTGCTCCAACGGAGGCTCTTCATTCTACGCTGACCTTTGGGTCAACATAGAATCGAGTAGCCCCATTGTGGGGCTATTCGGTTTACCCTGGGGAAGGGGACAAAAGTCCTCCCGAGGAGGAGGCAGCGGCTGGAGAGTGCAGGATGCAGCAGCAGCCATTTTCAGCGCTGCTGCAGCCCTGCACGCTGGGCAGCTCAGGATTGTCAGGCTGCAGTTCTTTGCACACTTTCTGGTGAGCAAGCTCCATTGAATAGAATGGAGTAAGCATGCCTGGGTTGTAGTGTAAGGTTTTTTCAGATGTGCTCTTCTGCTGCCTCCTCCTCTCACACACTGAGGAGTAGAAAAAGGCAGAGGGAGGGAGAGTATGGAACCATGGGAAGAGGTAAAAAGCTTAAGAAAATGTTTTTGTTTTGTTTTTAAGTTGGAAACTCTTGTAGAATCATTGTTCATTGCCTGAATCAAGGGATGCTTTCTTATTATTTACAATCAAGTCCTGAAAGTCTTTCCCAGGGGATGGCATAGATAAACAACATTCTGTTCTTAAACCTGTAGTTAATCAATATTAATTGCACTGATTGAGGGTTTTGGCCCCTATACTGACAATCTGAGGGGTCAGTGAAGATGTTGGTCCTCTCCCACATATGAGACACTTGAGATCACATAGTAAATCATAAGAACAGCCCCACTGGATCAGGCCATAGGCCCATCTAGTCCAGCTTTGGTGGGCTGCTGTGAGATATAGGAAGCTGGACTAGATGGCCTATGGCCTGATCCAGTGGGGCTGTTCTTTTGTTCCCGTATCTCACAGCGGCCCAACAAATGCCCCAGGGAGCACATCAGATAACAAGAGACCTGCATCCTGGTGCCCTCTCTTGCATCTGGCATTCTGATACATAAAGCATTTCTAAAATCAGGAGATTGCACGTACACATCATGGCTTGTAACCCATAATGGATTTTTCCTCCAGAAACTTGTCCAATCCCCTTTTAAAGGCATCTAGGCCACATGCCATCATCACATCCTGTGGCAAGGAGTTCCACAGACCAACCACACGCTGAGTAAAGAAATATTTTCTTTTGTCTGTCCTAACCCTCCCAACACTCAATTTTAGTGGATGTCCCCTGGTTCTGGTGTTATGTGAGAGTGTAAATAGCATCTCTCTATCCACTTTATGCTTCCCATGCATAATTTTGTATGTCTCAATCATGTCCCCCCTCTGGCGCCTCTTTTCTAGGCTGAAGAGGCCCAAACGCTGTAGCCTTTCCTCACAAGGAAGGTGCCCCAGCCCAGTAATCATCTTAGTCACTCTCTTTTGCACCTTTCCCATTTCCACTATGTCCTTTTTGAGATGTGGCGACCAGAACTGGACACAAAACTCCAGGTGTGGTCTTACCATAGATTTGTACAACGGCATTATAATATTAACCGTTTTGTTCTCAATACCTTTTCTAATGATCCCAAGCATAGAATTGGCCTTCTTCACTGCCGCTGCACATTCATCGAGCTGTCCACCACCACCCCAAGATCTCTCTCCTGATCTGTCACAGAACCCATTAGCCTATATGTGAAGTTTTGATTTTTTGCCCCAATGTGCATGACTTTACACTTACTTACATTGAAACGCATCTGCCATTTTGCTGCCCATTCTGCCAGTTTGGAGAGAACCTTCTGGAGCTCCTCACATTCACTTCTGGTCTTCACCACTCAGAAAAGTTTGGTGTCATCTGCAAACTTTGCCACCTCACTGCTCACCCCTGTCTCCAGGTCATTTATGAAGAGGTTGAAAAGCACCGGTTCCAGGACGCATCCTTGGGGCATACCGCTTTTCACCTCTCCATTGCGAAAATTGCCCATTTACACCCACTCTCTGTTTCCTGGTCTTCAACCAGGTCTCAGTCCAGGAGAGGACCTGCCCTCTAATTTCCTGACTGTGGAGTTTTTTCAGTAGCCTTTAGTGAGGGACCATGTCAAACGCCTTCTGAAAGTTCAGATATATAATGTCCACAGGTTCTCCCGCATCCACATGCCTGTTGACCTTTTCAAAGAATTCTAAAAGGCTTGTGAGGCAAGACTTACCCTTACAGAAGTCATGCTGATTCTCCCTCAGCAAGGCTTGTTTGTCTATGTGTTTTGAGTTTCTATCTTTGATGAGGCATTCCACCATCTTATCTCAACAGCCATAGATGTTAGGCTGAGCAGCCTATAGTTTCCTGGGTCCCCCCTCTTTCCCTTTTTAAAGATCGGTATGACATTTGCTATCCTCCAATCCTCTGGCACCATGGTTGTTTTGAGGGACAATTTTAGTCAAGAGATCAGCAACTTCGTTCTTTAATTCCTTAATAACTCTTGGGTGGATGCCATCAGGGCCCGGTGACTTATTGATCTTTGATTTATCAATGAGGTCTGTAACATCTTCACTTTCAACCTCTATTTGACTTAATTCCTTGGTCAGGAGGGGCAGTTCGGGCAGCGGTATTTGCCCGAGGTCTTCTGCTGTGAAGACAGATGCAAAGATTTAATTTATCTGCCATCTCTAAGTCTCCTTTTATCTCCCCTTTCCCTCCCTCACCATGCAGAGGGCCAACCGCTTCTCTGGCGGGTTTCCTGCTTCTAACATATTTGAAGAAGTTTTTATTATTCCCCTTAATGTTGCTGGCCATGTGTTCCTCATAGTCTCGCTTGGCCTCCCATATCACCTTCATAGATCTTCATAGAAGACTGACAAGAGAAGACGCTGAGTTGCTTCTTGTTGCTAAGGAATTTGGCTTCCCCACATCGGATTGAAAGACATCCAGAAACCACTGTGGGAAGTCAATCACTGTGGCAGATCATGCATCATCAAATCCCCAAGGAATTTTTGATGCTTCCCCCAAGATTCTGAGTTTTGCCAGACTTATAACCACAGAACCAGGAGAGAGGCGCTAAACTACAGCATCTCTGTACAGTACAGAAATAGGTTTCAAATGAACTTAGGAACCTACTACATGAGAAAATGCCATCACTACCAAGAAAGCCTCTGCATCCAATTTCCAGGAAACTCTAAACATTCTGGCTGCCAACCCAGCTAATACACAACATTTTAAGATGTCAGTAAAATTAATGTGACTTGCATTTGGGCATGCAGCAAAGTAGATGTACATTTGCCTCTCTGACTTTGTTTTGCTGTGCTCCAAATCCTGACTTTTCAGTGTGGGCTAACATTTTACTGTACAAGTGGGAAAAGTCTTCCGAATTAAAACTTGATTCTCTATGTATTTCTGGAGAATGAAAAAAAAATTCCAGAAAAATATAAAAACTTCACCACTGATGACATCACTCTAAAATTCAATGTAAAAATAATCAACCCAATCCTGTCATAGGCTTCTGATGGGAAAAGTGTGTTCTGTTGGCAGGATGCCAGCAGAAGTGACATTCTACTAGTGAGCGCAACAGGGCTGCCAACACAGTGGCTGGTGGCTTCATGTGTGTCCACTACCCACAGCTGGTGCCAGTGAGTTGACCTTGTAGACAGGGGGTGGGTGGAACGTGGTAGGTGCAGGGGTGGATCTACTGTGAAACTAATGAAGCTTAAGCTTCAGGGACCCTAATCCTGGAGCGGCCCCAGAAGTGACTAATCCACATTGCTTAAAAATTTTGGGTTTAAAAAAAATAAGAATATTAATAATACAGTATAATAGTTGCATACTAATTAATCATAACCCCTGGGAGCTGGGGAATAAGAATAGGCCCTCCGTTTGGCTGTACTTGTCGTAAGAGGCGACTAAACAGCCACCGGGTAGATGGTACTCGTCAGCCTGGGAAGGCAGCTCATCAGAGAGAAGGAAAACTCTGATCCCAAACCTCCACTGCCTTGTGGCTACATCCAGTTATGGAAAAGGCTTCAGGAGTCAACCTCGAGGCAAAATCTGGAGCCAGAGTCCCTGAGGCAGTTCATGGCTGAACACAGTCACGTTCTGGCAACTCCTGCGACGCCGCTGGAACCAACCGTATTGGCTTCTGCCTTTCCATTGGACCATTTCAGCGACATGGAGAAGGGGGATTTGCTGCTTGGGAAACAGTCTATCCTCCATATCTACTTCACCCAGGCTTCGCGCACTGAAGAGGACATTGTTCCAGAACCACTATTCAGAGCACTATACCATAGTCTTCCGAGACTGAAGGATGCCAACAACAATTAATCATATACGAGTAGTGTAATAGTTGCATCATGCAAATATATAAAACATTTCCCTAATTTTCATCCTCTCCCCCTTAATTTGAAAACTAAGGCATGGGGAACTTTTATTCACACCAATGATTTTGATATGTGAGATAATAGGATTGGGCCAAAAATCTACTTTTAAGCTTGTGAGAATTGGTCCTGACAAGTTTTTCTGATATCTTCATTGTGACAACATTACTTTTTTGCAGTGTTCCCACAAACATTTTATGTGCCCATATAAAGCTGTAATATGTGAACACAGCAAAGATGTGTTTGGTAATGCATGTATTATAAAGGCATACTTGACAACAGGTTGGGGTTAAATTTGGTGGCAAATGTAGGTTTTCTCTTGCATAGTCTGGAAAGCACCCCTAAGGATGTGTTAGACATACTAAAGCTCATTTAATTTATCTCTGAATTCTGATCATGTATCTCAAAAACTGCCTTGCAAGTTCTTTGTTGTGGTTAGATTTAGGTCACTAGCGATGACATTGCATTTCTGTTTGCTTATAACATTGTGCTGGCAAATCAGAAAGACTGAAACCACATCAGAGAGGAGTCAAACAATAAAATTTATCGTGCTAGGATGATATCATGCTAATTGTTTTCCTCATGCATTTCAGTAATTTAGAAATCAAGTGAATCTGCTGTTACCCACTGAATGACTGAAAAATAGTCATGAAACTTCTATAGGACAGTTTGATTGCATTCGCCCAAGAGAGCAAAACTTTTGATTGTGTGCTATTTACAAGCTTGGTTCCATGCACAGGGATTGAAGGCCTAGAGCCCCTGTACCAGCTGAGAAACATTTTCAGTTGGAACTGTCGGCCCAAATTGCTTCTGTTCTAGCACTAACTGACTCTGACAAATGCTAACGTGGATTTAAAGAGGAAAGACATGAGTTCGATTTTAAAATGGTCCTTTCTGTGCAGTTGCTTAGCTTGGTTCTCTCTCTGCGATGCCAGCTCAGGGAACTTATTCAGAGTTTGTGCTGATTAGTTAAAACAGTGAACCACCTTCTACAAGAACATTTCATCAACAGCGCACACTGCTGAGGACAAAGGTTGAATTAAATGGGTAAACAGTATGCATAACAGTTGCCAGTCACTCACCAATAGACCATGTGTTGGAAGGAATAAAGGGGCAATACTGTGAGAATGCCTTAACTGGCATCCAAAGATCCCAGCAGTTAAGCCAGAAGTCTGCAGCAATTAAGGAGCTACCTTTGTTTTGTAGAGTTTACTTTGCTTGGCATGTCTCCAGAGCAGAAAATCAGCCACCGTTCTAGTCCAGTAGTCATCCCTGCAGGGAAATGGAAGATCTGCTTCATATTTTATTCTGTTGAAAATTTTGATGCGTCTCTACTCCCACCCCATACATCACTTAGCAAAGTTGGAGGCGGACTCCCCAGAGAACTTTTAAAAAATGAAATTTACCCTTCAAATGTTCTGTGAGGCAAGAAATACCATTAGTCTACATTTAAAAATAAGCAGCGCGATAGTTCAGCTAATGAGTAGATCAATGCAATTTGTCAGTTCACTTTCATTAAAACCTTGGCAACTTGCCTTTCTGCATACTAATATTAAAGATAGATATGATCTGTATTCCAAACTCAGGCAGTGTTGCAACACTGACAGCAATGCGTCAGACTTGCTTTCTCATACCACCATTGTGGTGACCTGCATGAAGCAGAAGCTTCCACCAGTAGATTAATTTGAGGCCACCTCTGTTCATAGGTGATTGACCGAATCTCCATTCCAAGACCTAGGTACTGGACTTTCATTTTGTTTGGTTGGTAAGGCACTTTATGGCAGTTAAAGGCAAGAAGTCATTCAATGCAGCCTGGTCCCCACCACAAGTAGTGAGTGGTCAGGTCCATGTGTCAGCAGATTGTGCACACCAGCTGGCGCTGTAAGTTAGTGTGGGGGTTAGAGGGAGGTGGGGAGGAGATGGAATGGAGTAGGTAGGGGAAGGAATAGGGAGGAGTTGGCGTGGGGAGGAGAGTAGATTAGGGTTGGGAAGAGGGCAATATCGGCGGCAGCAGTGCATGCCAATATCTTAAGCTGCTTTCTGGCCTTGATCCCCCAACTTCGGTCCATGTGGACTTGCATTAGAAAAATAGCTGTTGCTGCTCTGAGTAGACCACATGGGCTCACACTGGGAAAAGGGAATAAATTTTCCCCTACCCCGAGGAGGCCTCCAGAGACCAAAACTCCCCTGTGGCAAGCTGGTGGCACATTGGCACAGCTATATTGCTGCACAGAGAGTTATACAGGATTGGGCTGTTACTCAGAAAAGAGGAAGGGCTCCCAAATCTCACTCTACAGAAAAAAAATCATGCTAAATGAGTCTTTTCTGATTAGTGGCTATCATTGTCCTCCCCCAGTAAAAAGGCAAAATTCAAAGTAATCTTCAAAAATTCTATCTTGAAACGGGAGGGTGAAACCACTTAAATTTTCCTGTTCCTCCTTATGTGTGCATTTTCTCTTCTCTCCGTCTTTGCTTCTCCTGATCCTTGCATATATGACGTGTCTTTCACCAAGCCTCCGTTCCCGCTCAGACTTTGCATTAGCCAGCTGGAAGCATACGCAGAAAACTAAAATGTGAGTCAAAGATCAGGATTTGAACAGCTGTCTAAATACCATGTAGATATTTTCCTTCAAACTGTTGCAGAACAGCATCATCATTAGTTATGAGTAGACTGGCCAAATCAGGTTTTATCTCAATTAGCTCATTAATTAATGAGACATTTCCTTGCTAAAAAAAAACAAACCAGATTGTGAGTGTTTAATGTTTGGAGAAATCCGTCTACTTTGCCAGTATACTCCCACCCATTTTGATGGCATTCTAGAGGCATAATGGAGAACAGGGTTTGGCTCACCATGTGGAACATGGTTGTCTTAAATGAGTACTACTACAAACATCAGAGGAACTGAACAAAATGAATTTTAAATTCACTAGGAGCATAACTGAGCCAACAATTAAGCACATGCTTAACCCTTCAGGTAGCATTCACAGTTTCTCTGCATCTGGAGCAAGGATTCTTGGAAGAGTTTTTGCTCTGGAAGTAGGAACTGTGGATGCTAGTCTCTGCCATTAAAATTCATGGACTTCAAAGTGCTTAAATGTGTCTAGGTCATGCCCTATATTTTTCAGCGCTATATTTAGGTGCTGAGTTAATCCCTGAAAAAGGAGAGAGCAGAGCCCTGTATGTGTATGAAATCAGAGCTTCTGTAGTCCTTAGCTAGAATCTAAGGCAGGGGTGGGCAAACCCCAGCCTAGGGGCCATTTGTGGCCCTCAGGGACCCCCAATCTGATCCACAGGGAGCCCCCAATCTCCAAAGAGCCTCTGGCCTATCAGAGACTGTTGGAGCCTGTGTTGGCCCATGACTGCCGTCAGAAGTGCGCTGCAAGCCAAGTGAGAGCAAGGCCTTTTATAGTCTCCATGTGTTTTCTGCTTTTCCCTGGGCATTATTTTAACCCCCCTCCCTAATTGCCTCTTAACAACTTATGTCTCCCTGTGTTTCTGGCTTGGTCTGTATGTTTTCACTGTGCAAGAAGTGTGTGGCAAACAGTTCATAGTTCTCATGTGGTTCTACATGCCTGTATTGTAGTTCTCATGTGTATAATAAATAAGCTCAGTAAAATTCATTCATTCATGTAAGCTCCACCACTAATGTATTCATTTATGCAAATTTATGTACATTTATTCAAATTTGAAGTGTAAATTAATTCTTTTTCTTTCCTGGCTCCCAACACAGTGTCAGAGAGATGATGTGGCCCTCCTGCCAAAATGTTTGCCCACCCCTGATCTAAAGAGATTTTTAGGCATGCCCAACAGGTTTCTTAAAATCCTTTTTTCTTGGACAGTTGATCGCCATGTTATATCCAGAACTGCTTCCGAAACTGGTTTCAGAAGCAAGTTGCCATGCAACTTGAGGGTGTGTGCTGCAGCACATAGAGACAAAACATATCCACTTCTCCTGAGCAGCTACTAAGGAGCTGAGGACCCCTACCAGAGGGCATATCCAGGAGACAGGCCATCGGGGCTGCTGCACTTAAGATACAGGGCTGTGAAATGGACAGAAGTGTCCATTGTGGATAGCTGAGCCAACACTGCCACCCATTCAGCTTCTCTGTGGGCACAATCCTTACCCACTTTCCAGCACTGACATCAGGGCAATGCAGCTCTGAGGTAAGGGAACAAACACTCCCTTATTTTGAGGAGGTCTTTGTGAGTGCCACCCAACTGCAGGATGCAGCACATGTCCCATTGGCACAGCTCTGCCAGTGCTGGAAAGTGGGTTAGGATTTGGCTCGGAGTCTTCAAACTGCAAGCCATGGTCTCTGGCTGTGGCAGTCAAGCTTTCCTCTTCCCTATTTTTCAGCCCATCCCTATCCTTTAACTTATGCCAGCCCCCCCCCCCACACCTCCATAGTGTGCCTGTATGCTACAGCATAGCAGGGGATAGGAGTGGGCTTTTTCAGACAGTCAGAGAACAGATAGAAGAGGAAGAAAAACTGGGATCGTACCTGCTGTCCTTGTTCCTGATATTCACACATATGTCTAAAGGTCTGAATAGTCTATAATATAGACTCTCCCTGCATTGTTGGAGAACACTGCAAATGGGAGAACCCCTGATTGCATATACAGCTGTATGTGTGTAGTTTATGTTCATATTGTCAGGTGCATGCATGGAAGAGTTAATTGGAAGCAAACCTGCTCCCCCTACCCACATTTTTGAACATCTCTAAAGGGTTAATGATTTTTACTAAGTTCATTCACTCAGCTTTCCTCAGCGGTGTGATCAAGGGTAGAAAAATCAAATCTTATACACACATGCATGAACTTGCCCTAACACAATCTCCTGCTGGAAAAAATCAGTGGAGGAAGGCATGGATACATAGAGAAATTCTTTCCCCTTTTTGTTTTCTTGCTTTCTGAAGATTTACTTATTTTCTTAAGCTTCTCTGGATTATGTTAAGTTTCTGGTTTTGCTTTTGCTACTCTGTTATGTTTTTTAAAAATGTCAAATGCTCACTTTTAATGCCTTATTGAAGTGATTCTCAAACTTTCAGCACCAGGACCCACTTTTTAGAAAGCCAATCTGTCCAGGACCCAACAAATGTAATATCTGGATTACATGTATTGTATTATATTGTATTGGCAACCTTCAGTCTCGAAAGACTATGGTATCGCGCTCTGAAAGGTGGTTCTGGAACAGCGTCTAGTGTGGCTGAAAAGGCCAATCCGGGAGTGACAATCCCTTCCACACCGGGAGCAAGTGCAGTCTGTCCCTGGTCTGTCTCCCTGGCTATGGGCCTTCCTTCTTTGCCTCTTAGCCTCAGACTGTTGGCAAAGTGTCTCTTCAAACTGGGAAAGGCCATGCTGCACAGCCTGCCTCCAAGCGGGCCGCTCAGAGGCCAGGGTTTCCCACTTGTTGAGGTCCATCCCTAAGGCCTTCAGATCCCTCTTGCCGATGTCCTTGTATCGCAGCTGTGGTCTACCTGTAGGGCGCTTTCCTTGCACGAGTTCTCCATAGAGGAGATCCTTTGGGATCCGGCCATCATCCATTCTCACGACATGACCGAGCCAACGCAGGCGTCTCTGTTTCAGCAGTGAATACATGCTAGGGATTCCAGCACGTTCCAGGACTGTGTTGTTTGGAACTTTGTCCTGCCAGGTGATGCCGAGGATGCGTCGGAGGCAGCGCATGTGGAAAGCGCTCAGTTTCCTCTCCTGTTGTGGGCGAAGAGTCCATGACTCGCTGCAGTACAGAAGTGTACTCAGGACGCAAGCTCTGTAGACCTGGATCTTGGTATGTTCCGTCAGCTTCTTGTTGGACCAGACTCTCTTTGTGAGTCTGGAAAACGTGGTAGCTGCTTTACCAATGCGCCTGTTTAGCTCGGCATCGAGAGAATGAGTGTCGGAGATCGTTGAGCCAAGGTACACAAAGTCATGGACAACCTCCAGTTCATGCTCAGAGATTGTAATGCAGGGAGGTGAGTCCACATCCTGAACCATGACCTGTGTTTTCTTCAGGCTGATTGTCAGTCCAAAATCTTGGCAGGCCTTGCTAAAACGATCCATGAGCTGCTGGAGATCTTTGGCAGAGTGGGTAGTGACAGCTGCATCGTTGGCAAAGAGGAAGTCACGCAGACATTTCAGCTGGACTTTGGATTTTGCTCTCAGTCTGGAGAGGTTGAAGAGCTTTCCGTCTGATCTGGTCCGGAGATAGATGCCTTCCGTTGCAGTTCCAAAGGCCTGCTTCAGCAGGACAGCGAAGAAAATCCCAAACAAGGTTGGTGCAAGAACACAGCCCTGCTTCACTCCGCTTCGGATGTCAAAAGGGTCTGATGTGGAGCCATCGAAGACAACAGTGCCCTTCATGTCCTTGTGGAAGGATCTGATGATGCTGAGGAGCCTGGGTGGACATCCGATCTTGGGGAGAATCTTGAAGAGGCCGTCTCTGCTGACCAGGTCGAAAGCCTTTGTGAGATCTATGAAGGCTATAAAGAGTGGCTGTCGTTGTTCCCTGCATTTCTCCTGCAGTTGTCTAAGGGAGAATACCATATCAGTGGTGGACCTGTTGGCTCGGAATCCACACTGCGATTCTGGATAGACGCTCTCTGCAAGTACCTGGAGCCTCTTTAGTACAACTCGGGCAAACAGCTTTCCTACAACGCTAAGGAGAGAGATGCCGCTGTAGTTGTTGCAGTCACCCCTGTCACCTTTGTTCTTGTACAGCGTGATGATGTTTGCATCCCTCATGTCTTGCATCCCTCATGTCTTATTACATGTATAATACATGTTTGCATCCCTCATGTCTTATTACATGTATAATACATGTAATATTAACCTGGAAGTGATGTGTGGTTAGAAGTAATCAAGCAGGAAGTGTTGCATTCCTGAGAATGCAGCACGTATTGAAATTGTGCCATTTTCCCTAGATAGGCAGGATAAAATAATTATATTAAAATGAATAATTAGAAATAATTAAAATAAAACAAATAAATAAGGGGACATGAGATAGGGAAGCCAGCCCTGTTCCACCAAGTAAATTCTCTTTGTAGCCTGCCTGCAATAACCTCAAACCCTTCCCCCCCCCCCCAAAAAAAAACCACAGTAAGATTTTCAGCCCTACCCAATTCCCAGTTCAATTTAAGTTCTTATATTTAAGCCAGTTCAATGTGATTTGGGACAAAATCAATTTTAAATCCAACACGTTTTTTGTCTGGGCTGGATTGAGATTCAGATCTTCCCTCTAAACAGCATTAAAAACTCAGAATGATGAAGAGAGGAAATGACACTCCACTGTGTGTATGTGTGTGTGTGTGTGTGTGTGTGTGTGTGTGTGTGTGTGGGAAATTCTGCAAAAGACAACAACCCTTTCCAATCAAGCAGTGGTTCCCAACCTGTTAGCGCTGGAACCCACTTTTTAAAATTACATGCCATCAGGACCCACCTAGCTTTACCACACTAAAAAAGAAAAAAGTCTTACCAGATGAAGCCTGTGTTTGCATACTATGGTCGAAGGGCTGCCTTCTGGAGCACCTTTTGAGCTCCACGCACATAGGATCGGGACCATTCTGGAAGTCTTGCACTCCAGGGACGTGCAGTGCAGGGGCAGTAGGTAAGGCAGAACCATCCCATCATTGTCCATGGAAAAGCACCCCAGCTGCCCTGCCTGCTTACACATGAGGAGGCTCTCCTTGCACTTGCTTTCTCAGATGTAAAGAGAGCCTCCTCAAGTGTAAGCAGGTGGAGCGAAGCGATTGTGGTGCTTTTCCATGGACTACGTTGGGGTGGTTCTGCCTCACCAGTCGCCCCCACACTGCATGTCTCTGTTGCACTGCCCTGCGCCTGACCTTCCACATGTACCAAGGCACGTTTGCTAACTCAAGGGTAAACGTGAGCATGTGGCTTAGTTTTGCTTTCCATAAGGCTCAATACATTCATCAGCTTGGAGGGAGGGACTTCCTTCTCAGGTGTTTTTGGGGGGCTGCATTCACTGGATCAGGACCATTCTTGTAGCGTTGGATTCCTCTTGGCCTTCCCTTTGCAATGGACCAATGCACGTTCATCTACCCATGAGTAAATGAGTAAATGTATCCCTCAGTTTCACTTTCCATAGCATTCAATGCATTTTGCTCGTTAGCTATCGGTTGCAGCTTCCCAACCCATCCACAATCAGGTTGCAACCCACCAAGTAGGTCACGACCCACAGTTTGAGAAATCCTGCCTTATTGCATTTTAAAATGTACTGTTTCACTGCCTCAAGTCTCTGAGAATGAGGCAGGATATACATTTCAGAAAGTAAATTATTAATTTCAAGTCACCAAATACAGCATCAGTAAAATGGAGAAAAGAAAGAAAGTGTAAAAATTTCCAGAAGGTCAGGACCAAATGGATGAACTACAGGGCTACCACATCTACCTGATTATGCTGCAGTAGTTGCCATAGAAGTAAAAGCTTTGTGAAGATTCATCTGTAACACAATTTCCTAGCTATAAAACTGAACAGAGAAGCCATTACAAAGCAGGTTGGATGGTTCTCCATTTGAATGCAGTTTATGCTTAATTCACATTAAATCTATTACCGAATATCACAGTTGGACAGAATGTAAGCTGCATTCGTAGGATTTTCACCTGAGAACTCTAATGGGAGGAAATGTGATACTTTGGCATCCCAGTGAGAGAACATCCCATGCAGGTGGAAGTAAAAAAACCATCTTCCAATCACTGCTCTTTACGGTATCACGGGTATAGAATTTCTCCAAGAGGCATACAGTTAGGTAACTAATCTGCAAAAAATTTTCTTTCCTGTGGCCAACTTCCCTCTTCTCAGCTGTAGATTCCTACAGCTGTGTCTTGCTTAAGTCACAGTTGACTTTAAAGCAATAAATACACTGCGTGCAAACAGTCTGTCACAGCTGCCTGAAAGATTTCAGCTGCACATGCTCCCATCTCTACATCTAATATCTTTCTGAAATGTCAGCAGTTGCTTTCTGCAGCATTGTTTTTCATAATGCACATCCTTTTCATTTCCCCCTCTATTTATGAAAATATCTCTACCCAACCTTTCTGTTCAAAAACTGAAGGTAGCTTACAAATAAAATCACAGAATGCCACAGACATAGAAATTGGTTCCAAAAGTCAAACAGATGGCAAAGCAAACGAATATCAAGGAGATAAAAAACCTAGCAGGTTAGTGGAGTAAATGCCTTTTAAAAAGAATGGCTCACAACTTACCTAACTAACTTGTCAGTGCCAATGCAGCTGTGCCAACAGGGTGCCTGCATGCTGCATCCTGTGGTGGTGGTGGTGGGGGGAGTCACAGAAGTCTACTCAAGGTAAGAGAATGTTTGTTCTCTTACCTTGAAGCTTTATTGTAGCTGCATCAGCACTGGAATGTTGGTTAGAATTGTGCTGTCACATGTATGGCCCAATCCTCGTATATTCAACCTGCACCAGCAGAGCATGTATTTCACCAGCAGTGCCGACAGGAAGGCCAGAGCCTTCCCACTGGTACCAGCGCATGGACGGGTGCCTGGTGGAGCAGGTAAATCTGTTGAAGGAATGGGGGGGAGGGAATATAATGGGGTGGGAGTGGATGGATTGGGCCTGGGAGAGGGGCAGGATCGGTGGTGCCAACGCAAAAGCCTCTGCCAAAAAACAAGCAGTGGAGAAGCAGGCACATCTGAGAGAAGATGGTGTTATGGGTATCCTTGTCCCAAGCTGTGGTGGCCTTTAAAAGGTCATGACCCACATTTTGAATTAGGCCCAGAAATGGACTAGAACAGTGCTTCCCAAACTCCTACTATGGTGCTGCTGCTGCTGCTGCTGCTGGAGATGCTGGAGGGGTCTTTTTTGTTTTGTTTTTTTACTTACTTGGCACCCCCAGTCTTGTCACGAAGACCTAAAGTGCCTTTTTTTTTTTTTTTTTAAACTTTTGCAGGCACAGGGAGCCCTGTGAAGGACACCTCAGGACTGCAGCACTGGCTGCAGGTAAGTAAAAAAAAACCCTCTCCCATTCCTGGCAGCAAAGTAATCCTGGGGATCATGTTGCTGCCTTCTCCCCCTTAAAGGGGCAGGGAGAAGTGCTTCCCTGGCTGGTGGGTCACGACCCACCAGTTTAGGAACCACTGAACTATGAACCAGCGAAGCTGTTTTAATGAGAGAGCAGTATGTTCTTGACAGCTGACAATCAGCAATCTGGCAGCAGCATTCTGGATTAGGAGAAGTTTCTGGATACAACCCTGTGTAGAATACATTACAGTCGTCCAGTGGTTATGTTACTATCACCTTAGCCAGATCCGCTTTCTCGAGGAATCAAAACAGCTGGTGCACCAAACTATACTGGGCAAAGGCATTCCTGGTCACGGCTGCCACCTCTGTCTCTCTCCTGATGGTGCCCTGGGCCCTACCATTGGCCTCTGATGGGCATGTGTTCTTGACCACTGCCTCACTTGGCTGACTCCTGGCTCTATTTCTGGCCCCACTGATTCCATTAGACTTACTTCCAAGGAAACATGCTTATGACTGGGCTACATATTTCATTTCTACACTACTGAGAGCCAAACAAATGGTTGGAGATCCATGATTGGCTGTCCTATTGATTTACATTAAAAAAAAAAAATCAGTGTGGCGGGGGATTAGGCATCCACAAGTTTTTTGTTTCTTGTCCGGCAAATAGCACTCATTTTGCCCCACATATACATGCTCAAGGAATTGCATGCGTTAGATTCACATACTCTTCGTGCAACAAATATACAGTGGCTATTACAGACATTTGGTGAATCAAATGTTTTCAGATGCTAAAAAAAATAACATGAGAGGCAGATTCAGCTTCTTTTAATTATTAAGGTTGGAGTTCAGCATTATCAGGGATTGTAGGAGACGATGGCAGCTGCTGCAGTTACTTCTGCTGTTGCCTGTGGCTCTGTATAACAGGGATCTGTTATGGGATGGAGTCCAATGAAGACTGTTCCCAAGGACATTGATCTAACAAGAACACTCTGAATGCGAAATAGTTATTGTGTATGGAAATTCGTAGTCTTAGCAGCTGGGGGACCATTTCCCATCTTCCATATGGCATTCTTATGAAAAGAGTTCAGAAGTTCATGATGGTGAACTATATACTGTACTGATGAGAGACCACAAGCCAAATTAGGGGCCAATTAAGCCCTGCGAGTTATAAACTCATTAAACTTGGTAGGGTAAGTTTTTCTTCTACACATCTTCCCTTTGGTAAATCTTTTTTTTTTTTTTTTAAATGTTATTTCTTATTTTTATAAACTAAGCTCAGCTGAAGACAGTCAAGTTGTATCATGATTGGATTTGGCCCATATATTACACATGTATACTAAACAAAGATGCTGATCTCAACATCCAGTTGTAGTTTATTGTTGAAGCTGCCTGTACTGTGGAAACATACAAAAAGGAAGATATATCTATCTATGCCTAATAAAGGTTCATTCATTCATTCATTCATTCATTCAAGGAAGATATATGGTTAAAAATTAACCTCAGTACAGTTATAACTTAATTATCCACGAATTTTTTTACCTTCCGGTTTTTTACCTTCTTAATGCCATGAGAAGCGCCCTTTAAATCAAAGGAAAAAAAGATGTTTAACAATAGCCTTGTTAATGGGGTAGAGCCCATTGACTAATTAGCCTCTCCTAATGGGGAGAGGGCAGCTGGTAGACAATCCATCAATCATTCTCTCTTTAGGCACTTAGAACAGCCTCACTCCCAGGCAAGTAACACCTCCCTTCCCCCTGAGCACGTGAAAGAATGCAAGTCATTATCACCTCCTCCATTCTTTCCCTGTGCTGGGGTCCCAGGAAAGAAGGGGTTGCTGCTTTGGAGTAAACCCTTTCTAAGTGCCTGGAGAGAGAGAGAGAGAGAGAGAGAGAGATTGCTTCTGTGTACAAAACAAAAGGTCAGCAAGACTGTTTTTAAATCGCTGAGCAAAAAGACATTGTTTTTTAAATGAATTTGCTTTAGTGCTATTTTTGCCATCCATGTTTTTGCCATCTGGGAACACAACCCTCACGAATAACGAGACTCAACCTGTATATCCAGAGTGATATTATTGGAGATGCTTCACAAGTTTACTTAGCTTTGCAGTTTGGTTCTAGATAAACAGCATGTCGATCTGAAGGAGAAAGGTTAACCACAAGTTACTTAATCCAATACGTTTAGGGACAGTCACACATTAACGACTGCCATCAAATTTCTAACATGTAAACATCTCTTGCTTGTCTGTGGAATGATTATGAAAAATGTCCAGGATTGTGTTGTTGTAAAATACTCCTCCTCAGATCTAGCCCATCATCTGGAAGGAAGCATGAGTGCACATTTTCTCTCTGCCCATCTAGTATGTGTCTCCCACCTCCAACATCTTTATACATCTTGAATATATGGCCTGCATGGGTAAAATCCAGGGCCGTAAAATCCAGGATGGGAAATGTAGGCCCTATTTCAAACTGTACTTTTCAAGTACTTTTGTAATCGGTGCTATACACTTATGATTTAGGTATGGGCATATATGTGTATATGTGGTTTTCGTCATGAAAAACGAAGTGTCCAATTTTTTTTTTTTACAGTTTTGTAGGCATAGGGAGCCCTACAGAGGGCTCCCTGCACCCCCCAGGAATGCAACACTGTCTAAGTAGAAAACCACCCTCACATCCCCTGCAGCAGTACAATCCTGGGAATAGCATTGCTGCCTTCCCCCCTCCCCTCAAAGGGGCATTGGCCAGTGTGACCCAGGCTGGTGGGTCATGGGTCATTTTTGGCCTGGTAAAATCCAGTGCATTGGATTGATTCCTGTCCCCCAAATGGTAATTCTGCAGTTCTGACCTACTTGCATTGCAGTCTATGCATGGAGGCTAAATTTGAATATTATGTCTCTGTAGGGGCGTGGGAGGATGTTGGCGGCAGGGCATGTGCACTAGAGTAGTCAAGACGGTAGGTGTGTATTCAGTTCATTTAGGCCAGATTGAAAGAGAAGTGTCATCCATTTTATTTGACTTCTAGGTCTATGGGGTTACTGTCCAAAAATAACTGTCACAATTGCAGTTGTGGTAATTGCATGTAACTCATGTTTGTATTTCAAGTTCACACACTACTTACACCATAGGTGAAGAGGGACACATGTGAGTGTGGATGCAAGTGAGCCTGAGGACATTCACGAATAGGAAATTCAGTGCTATAGTCCATCTCAAACAACTTGAATCATAAAGCATATTTAGCCTCATTGTAAACTCATGTACAAAAATGATCATAAGAGCAAATGCATCTGCTTACAAAGTTAGTGAAATGCACATTTGCCACTTGGCTAAAAGAAAACAGACTTGGTCATACATCCAAGTATATTTTTGCCTGTATATTTAGACAGAAGTGCATAAACTTTTGCAATAAAATGTCAACACAAAAATGATAATTTCATGTTCATTTCTTTGTGCGTGAGCTTTTTTCTCTTTCCTGTCTAACTTATTACACAGATGGAGAGAAACTCATGTAAATCATTAACCTCAGTGCTCTCAGGAAATTAAGGAGCCTGATGGTCTAGGAGTAACAAGAAACACATTATCAAAATATAGCTCCAGAATGAAGTTTTCATGCAAATCTTGCTTCAAATGGGTGTATTTCCCTGTGTTTGCAATCTTTTTAGACAGTACTAAACAGTACTGTACAGTACTAAACAGTATATTATTTTAGAATATTGCAGTGTATTTTAGACACTTTTGTACTGTGTCTAGTGTCTAAATCAACTGAGATAATATTAAGTGAGATTTATTTAACTGTGCAACAATGAAGTAGATTGCACATTTTTATTACATATTTTCTACTAGAACTATATTTGTAAATTTATAATACAGACATTCTCAGCCTTCTTTTGCTGGTCACTGATATATTAATATACCATGCTGGGCACCTGGAACCAAACATCAGCCTAGTATGTTGTCTGCCACTAATCCAAGTGTACTAGCAGATGCTCAGCATGGGGGAAGCAGCAGTCAACTTGAAGAACCAAAAATAGTGTTCCAAACCTGGAGTGATCCTTCTTGGTTCACTTCCTGATCTAGTACTACCATCAATGGGGAAGGGGATGTAAGCACCTTTCACTTCTGGATTTCCAGTTCCATGGTTTATTATCAGAAGGGAAGGAGACTGGAGCTTTAAAACTTAAAGCCATTGGTAGGTTGATTGCAAAACACACAAGTGACAGTGTCTTGCCAACACCATACAGACATGAGAAGATGAAAGCATGAAAAGGAATTGGCACAAAAATAGTGTGACTAGGGTAAAACAGAGTCAGATTGCTGTGGAAAGGCAAATAAAATAAATCTAGGATGGTGCAGGAAAGACTTGGCAATAGTTGTGGACTTTGAGTCACAGATAATTGGTGGGGAAGGAGATTATTCCACACTCATGAATCTGCACAGCTGTCACTTGCTATTGATTGTTCATCTAAGACAGTGCTTTTCAATCAGTGGTATAATTACCTCTAGTATAGTTTCATAGCAAAGTAGTACTTCATGCTGCTACCATAGTGCCCAAATGGCATTGCCCTGCCTAGCCTGACTCTGCTGGAAATGGAGAGGGTTGGGGAACTGACACACCACTGAGCAAGATATGACTATGTAGTTGTCTGGCCCAAGAGGCATGGCTTGGGGAAAAAGGGTGCAGAACAAAGCCCTAGTGTGGAGCTAGGTACTTGCATGGTGTCTGCAAAAGGTGGTAGGAAAAGTTATGCTTGCAAAAAGGGGGTGGGGAGGTTTTGCAAAGCCCAGGTCTAAGTGCATCTCTGTGTAGCCGTGCTTATTTGACTCTAATCATAAACAGTGAATGGTTTCACAACATTCTTCTCTGTAAAATTTAGGGCCCAATCCTATCCAACTTTCTAGTGCTGATGCAGCTGTGCCAATGGGGCATGTGCTGCATACTGCAGTGGGGTGGGGGTAGTCACAGAGGCATCCTGGAGGTAAGGGAACATTTGTTTCTTTACCTCAGGGCTGCATTGAGGCTGCACTGATGCCAGGACATTGCATAGGATTGGGCTCTTAAATTGCAAGAAAGTGTAATTAAGATTAAGTGTAAAGTATTATATGTACAGGGGCATTATTATTATAATACAAGTATTACAGGTGTGACTCAGCACGATTAACAAAACACACGTTGTGCTGAGTCCGTAGAGTTAGAGTCCACAGAGCAAATAGGCTGCAGCCTGGCACTTCCAGATGGAAGGAAACTAAGGCAGCTGTTCTCAATTCCCTCCCCTCCCCTCCGCATCCAGCCCTCCTGTTGCCAGCTGTCCTGCTTCTTTCACAGTTGGAATGGTGAGCTTACTTGGGAAGCCTCTGTGTCCCAGGCAGCCTCCCAACAGCGCTGCAGGTTCTTCTTCTCCTCCTCCTCCTCCTCGCTGCTGCCGCTCCTGCAACCCTCCCAACCACCATCATGGAAACTCCTCTGCTGCAGAGCATTCTAGGACTTGTAGTCCGGCTCTCTGCTCACTGTCACCTGTCTCTCCAAGTCTTCCCAAGAGCCTGCATGGGGGGGGGGGGAATTCAGCAAACACTCCCTGGGTTTTTTAAAGCAATCCCCTCTGTTGCTACCACACCTGCCTCTGTATGTGTGTGTGTGTGTGTGTGTGTGTGAGAGAGAGAGAGAGAGAGAGAGTGAGTGAGTGCGAGAGCGCGCGAGAGCGCACGCGCGCTCCACCTTGCTGCATGTGTTCTGGTTACACAGGGTTTTCTGCCCCCCTCTTCAGCCTCTTTGCTGGCTCAGGGGCTCCAGGAATGTTACTGTTCCTTCGAAAGGGGAACCTCTTCCATGGCTCCAGGGCTATTCCCTGCCTGGGCGAGGCAGAGCCTTTTTGCAGTGTTTTGGGCTGCCTGGGTGGAGAGGACAGCGAAGGGCAAAGAGGCAAAGGTGTGTGTGACTTTCAGTACCCCCTCTTACAGAGGGGCTTCCGAGCTCATCAGAGGCTGTGAATGTCTGTTCAGGGCCTCTGCTGGGTTTAAACTGAGCTTTAGAGCTCAAATCATGTGACTTCCGGTTTCACAGAGAAACCAGAAGTGACATTTAATGACAAGTTTTTAAGGTATTAAAAACATGACTTCCAGTTTCTCTGTGAAACCAGAAGTCACATGATTTGAGCTCAAAAGCTCTAAACCCAGCAGAGGCCGCGAACAGATGTCCACAGCCTCTGATGAGCTCAGAAGCCCCTCCAGAGGTGAGGGGAGCAGAGCTCCCCTCGCCTTAAAGGGGGCACCTGGACCACGGGGATGGGCATTTGCCCGTATCAGCGGTTTCAGCTATTCGTGGGGGGGATTCTGGGATGGAACCTCCATGGATAAGGGGGCACGCCTGTATTACATTGTTATGCAATATGAACCAAAGGAGTCAATGAAAAATCTAATGGAAAAACACTGTACAACATTGTTTCCCTTGAAGTTGCAAGGCTGAGGGATCGTTAAGGGGAACAAAACATGTAAAATTACAGCATTTTCAGCATATGAAAAATGGCTACAGGTTGAATGCTTCTGCAGAAATTGCAGCTCAAAATCGAGAAGACAGCAGTATATCACTTACAAATCCTAGCAAAGAGGAAGCCTTGTCATATTCCGCAGCGACCCCCAGAAGAGTCAGCATCATAGCCTAGCAATGATACAGCTGTCTTTTTTTATTTTTATGTCTCTGGATTTAATTGTCACATGGGGGGGGAAGCACCTAGCCCAACAGTGAAATGGCACCACCTGCTGATTCCTTTTTTTCTTTATATGTTCATTATTTTTTTTAGACGTTTCAAAAGTAAAAACATTTCATAAAATATGCCTCAGCAGGGAACCACATCATCAATTAAATAATGATAATCAATAAAGCAACCAATGAACATAAACACAAACATCAACCAAATACCAGTTTCAAACAGCAGAGGCAAACAGTAATTGCCCTCTAACTAGCACATTCAGCAGTGAACAGTTAATCTGACTAAAAGGTTTCAGAGGAACAGAAGCAAACACAACAAAAGCTCTTGTGGTACCTTACAGACTATGGCCCAGTCCAGTGCTATTCAAACTGGGACGTTGCGATGCCCCAGCCTGAGGGCCCTGGTCTCTGCCCCCTTAAGGGGCGGGGGCAGCCTAGAGGCAGGGGGAAGCCTTCCGCTTTAGCGGGGGCGGGGGGGCGATCACGCCGCATCCACTTTCCCTGCTGCGGGGAGCCCTGCCAGAAGTCGCACCAGGAGGCTTGGGTAAGTGCACCCAAGCCCCTGCAGCCCCCTGAGCGGCATGATCCTGGGGATTGCGCCACTGCCTTCCCCCTCTGCTGCCTCCTCTCCCCTCCCCTACAAGGACTTAATGGCTCTCAAACTCTCCCAAAGAGTTTGAGAACCACTGGCCCAGTCCTATCCTGGGGCAGCATGCTGGATGCAGGATCACTGGTGCAGTATCCATTCTGCTACTTTAATTAGGGCCCAATCCTTTCCAACTTTCCAGCTCCACTGTAGCCACAGTGCAGCCCCATGGTAAGGGAGCACATGTTCCCATACCTTGAGAAGACCCCAGTGACTGCCCCTCCAACACAGGATGCAGCATACACCCCACTGGCACAATTGCACCAGCACTGGAAAATTGGCTAGGATTGGGCCCTCAGTCTTCACCTTAGCTTTCTTCTCCTGTCCTATTGTTTGATATCTCCCTACCCAAGGGGCCATGTCCAGTTGCTTCTCTTGCTCTTATTTTGCAGTATATTGATACTATACTTTGTACTGTATCAGAGGGACAGAAGCAATATACAAAATTCACAGTTCCACTGTGAATGTTGTGTTTTCCACAACTCTCAGTGTTGGCAACCTTCAGCCTCGAAAGACTATGGTATCGCGCTCTGAAAGGTGGTTCTGGAACAGTGTCTAGTGTGGCTGGAAAGGCTGACAATCCCTTCCACACCGGGAGCAAATGCAGTCTGTCCCTGGTCTGTCTCCCTGGCTATGGGCCTTCCTTCTTTGCCTCTTTGCCTCAGACTGTTGTCCAAGTGTCTCATCAAACTGGGAAAGGCCATGCTGCACAGCCTGCCTCCAAGAGGGCCGCTCAGAGGCCAGGGTTTCCCACTTGGTGAGGTCCACTTGTTGAGGTCCACAACTCTGCTAACAACATATTCCCTGCAACCACAGTGATGATCAACCTGACTGTTCAGTTCCATACCATAAATTCTAAATACCATTTAGAATTTACGAAGCGTTTTCATGGGCAGCCCCACATGGAGAGTGTTACTACCCAAATGAGGGGGTTAGCAGATCATGCATCACAGCGGTCAGACCCAGGGAGAACCAAAGCTGGTGCATCACAGTTGATAGAAGGTTCATCTGGCTGCTTCATCCCAGGAATCAAAGAAGAGGCCCAAATCCAGACATACATCGCAGCTATAATCTCCTCCTCCTCCTCAGGGAGCGATACCACAATATCTGAGCAGAAATAGAAACTCAGAGCATTCTGGTCCAAAGCCATCACTAACCTATTGTTATTGAAACCCCTGAAAAATAATATAGATGTTTACATGACACCCCCATATTACATCTAGTCACAATCCACACTTTGAGAACCCCAGGAGTAAGATAATTAGTCCATCCAGCTCAGTATTGCCTACCCATACTGATAGTGGCTTTCCAAGTTCAGACAGGGACTTCTCCAGCCCTACCTTGAGATTCCAGGAATTGAACCTAGTTCTTCCAAGCTTTGTGAACCCCTTCTAAGCTCCACATGACCCCTCTGGAGATCCCAGCCCACACTTTGAGGACTCCTGCTCTAACTTCTAACCAGAAATATTCTGGCTCATAGCTCTTAACATTTATGTACCAGCTCCTAAATGATTTAATCTTAGCCCCATTCAGACTGGTGGCAATTCCTTCATTGGTTTTTACAGAATATGACCAAAGTTAGGGCTACATATTAGCTGTCTATACTGTAAATGAAAAGAAGCTGATGAAGACAATCTTGTTCTCCTGTCAACCAACTCCACAGTTAATGTCAATCTTGGCAAAAGGAGGCCTAATAATGAATTAAGAATTCTGTAGCCTGTGGAGTGCTGAGATGTCTGAAATCCAACAACTCATTTGCAAGATGTATCTATCTGGAGACGTGCTGAGTATCAGAGACATGCCATCCATCAATGATTCTGTATATATTTTATGAGAATGCATGGCAAGCAGTTGGCACTAAACAAGCTCCATTAAATTTCACATTGAATATCTGCTTTTAAAGAAAGAATGACTGACAGTTCTCTCTTCACAGATGACCCCTGTGTCTGCCTGCATTAAGGTATTAAACTTGGACCAGGAAGATCTGGGTTCATGAAGCTTACTAGGTGATATTGGATCAGTCACATCTCTCAGCCTAACCTACCTTGTAGGGTTGTTGTGAGGATAAAGGGAGAGGAATGAGCCCTGTACACTGCTGTGATCTCTTTGGAGCAAGGACAGTATACAGCCTTGTTATTTTATACAGGAATTTGACTCAACAGGAATGGCCCCTGCAAATGAGAAGGAACGTGCTGATCCCCGGAGAAGGGGAAAAATGCATCCCTTTAAAAAATCCGCTTTTCTTACTTACAACAGTAAGTGCAAGAGAGACAGTAGTGCAAGCCATTACAGGTATAACCTAATCATCCATAGATTTTTCTCAATGCAATGAGAAGTATCCTTTAAATTAAAGGAAAACAGTCATTTAACAATGAGAGAGAGGGAGAGAGAGAGGACAACAGGCTGACAATCCATCAATCATTCTTTCTTTAGGCACCTTCAGCCCAAGACCCCTCCCTTCCCCCTGAGCACATGAAAGAAAGATACTTTGCATTGGTGAAGGGAGAGGTCCAAGTGAAGCCTTTCTAAGCACCTTGAAAGAGACTGATTGTTGGATTGTAGTCTTAATGACTCTATCTTAACATCACAAAGGTCAGCAAGGCTGCTTTTAAATCACATAGCAAAGAAACTTTGTTTTTTAAATTGATTTGCTATAGTGTGTTTTTTGCCATCCAAGTGAGTTCTTGGAACCCAACCCTCCCAAATAATGAGACTCAACCTGTATAAATGAGAATAATAAATTCTACATGTTTAAACAGTGGGTACTACAATGGGATGGAGATTGTACTCACTGATTCCACCCCAGACCCTCATGTGCTATTTGTTCTTTTGTACAATAATGAGTCAACAAACATTATTTGCATAGGTTTTCTACATATGATCTGGCCTCTTGCATGAAGGTACCACACTGCAGAGGTCACTATGCAGATATTGAAGGGGAAGTAGTGGGCATGATCCTAATACCCTCTCTCCAAGCTTGACTGCATCCACTGATAAAATGTCTAAATAGGGCTTCAGATCTTGTGTATAAAATCCCATTTCCAGCGGCACAGAATCTAGACTAAGGGCTGCTGGTCTTGCCTTTTGCTTTTTCCTCTAAAAGTTCAGCATTTTTTATTTTCGATTTGCCAGTGCACTAAGCAAGGCTAGAAGATTCAGGTGCGCATTATTTACACTGTGGTAACTTTCTCCTGTTTTTCTCAATTTTCCATAACAATTGAGTTGTGACACACGGAATCTCATGCACATTGGAAATGTCAATACTACAGGGGTTGGTGACATATAAATGTGAAATGGAAAAGACTATGGGTTCAGCTGTAAATTATATTAGTCTTATATTAGTCTTATATTAAGACTATGGGTTCAGCTGGACTCTTCGCTCACAACAGGAGAGGAAACTGAACACTTTCCACATGCGCTGCCTCCGACGCATTCTCGGCATCACCTGGCAGGACAAAGTTCCAAACAACACAGTCCTGGAACGTGCTGGAATCCCTAGCATGTATGCACTGCTGAAACAGAGACGCCTGCGTTGGCTCGGTCATGTCGTGAGAATGGATGATGGCCGGATCCCAAAGGATCTCCTCTATGGAGAACTCGTGCAAGGAAAGCACCCTATAGGTAGACCACAGCTGCGATACAAGGACATCTGCAAGAGGGATCTGAAGGCCTTAGGAGTGGACCTCAACAGGTGGGAAACCCTGGCCTCTGAGCGGCCCACTTGGAGGCAGGCTGTGCAGCATGGCCTTACTCAGTTTGAAGAGACACTTGGCCAACAGTCTGAGGCTAAGAGGCAAAGAAGGAAGGCCCATAGCCAGGGAGACAGACCAGGGACAGACTGCACTTGCTCCCGGTGTGGAAGGGATTGTCACTCCCGAATTGGCCTTTTCAGCCACACTAGACGCTGTTCCAGAACCACCTTTCAGAGTGCGATACCATAGTCTTTCGAGACTGAAGGTTGCCAACAACATGGGTTCAGCTATGAATTAACCACATGGAAATAGCTCTCCCACTTTTCCCCATTTGAAAAAATACAAAGCATTTTTAGTCTTCTCGTAATCTTGTTCTTATTTGCATTTCATTCCACCAGTCCAGCTTTATTCCTTTCTCTTCTAACTCAGACTTACTTAGGATCTCTCCTTTATTATTCAGCAACTCGCTATATGCTTTATTTTGATCTTTTTTAATCCAGTTCGGATTGGTTGCTATTTCAAGCGGTTTTATCCATCTAGGTAATTTAGAATATATCTTATATTTTATCTGATCCCATATCCAAATTAAAGATCTTCTTAAAATGTGTTGTTTAAAATATTCGTGCTGTTTAATTTTATCATTAAACAGGAACGCATGCCAGCCTATTTGTAAATCATGTGCTTCTAGTGTTAAAATTTTCGAGTTTAGTATGAGTCCCCAATCTTTTATCCAGTTTAAGGTTGCTGCTTGATAATATAATTCCCAGTCTGGTAATCCAAATCCTGCTCTTTTTGTATCCTCTTGAAGTAATTTCAGTCTTATTCTTGGTTTTTTGCCTTGCCAGACAAATTTTGTAGTAATTTTATTCATTTCTTCGAAAAAAGTTCTCTTCAAAATAATCGGAATAGTCTGGAATAAAAACATTAATTTGGGCAATATTTTCTTTTTCAATAAAGCTATTCTTCCCATTAGAGATAGTTGCAGTTTGTTATATTTCTCCAAATCTTTTTTTACTTCTTTCATTAATTTAATATTTTAGTATTGGCAACCTTCAGTCTCGAAAGACTATGGTATCGCGCTCTGAATGGTGGTTCTGGCACAGCATCTAGTGTGGCTGAAAAGACCGTGGCGAGGCAGCACCTTACTGACTGGGGACTGCCCAGCTTAAGGCGGGCGGTAGCTGCCCAATGAGATGCAATTATCTCTCCCACCGTCGGAAGCAGCCCCTGGCGTCATGCTCTATGCCAATCGAGCGAAGACTTATAACCGGTAAACTGCTGCTTCCCGTGTTGTGCCGACGCCGTATGGCAAAGTTGGAGTGTCCTCTCCAGTGCGCGAAGCCTGGGTAAAGTTGTCTTCCATTAATGTACTTGTCTTTTTTGTAATTATAATTCCTAGATATTTTACTTTGTTTGTTATCTGTAATCCAAATTCTTTTAATTGTTCTATATCATTGTCTTTTATATTTTTAAGTATCATTTTGGTCTTCTGGTAATTTATTTTTAAGCCTGCTACTTCTCCATATTGTTTTAAGTCTTCTTTCAAAAATTCCATGGAATTGAGTGGATCTTCCAGGATAAATACCAAATCATCTGCAAACGCTTGTAGTTTATATTCTTCACTTTTAATTTTGAGCGGTTTCACCCTGTCATCTTCTCTTATTACATTATTCAGTATTTCTAATGTCAAAATAAACAACAATGGTGAAAGTGGACAACCTTGTCTTACTCCTTGTTGAATGTTAATCTCTCTTGTCAATTCTCCATTTACTCTTATCCTTGCTTTTTGGTCCGAATATATTCCTTGTATCATCTTGATAAATTTTGGACCAAAATCTAATTCTTGAAGACAATTAATCATAAAGTCCCAATGTAAATTGTCAAAGGCTTTCTCAGCATCTAAGCACACTAGAGCTAATTTCTTATCTGGATGCGCTTCAAAAAAATTCCAATATATTTATTATAATTCTCACATTGTTTTTCAATTGTCTTTTTGGTAAAAAAAACAGTTTGATCGTCTTTAATTATTTGATTTAGTACTTTTTTAAATCTTGTAGCTAAAATTGAAGCCAAAATTTTATAGTCTGTGTTTAAAAGCAAAATGGGTCTATAGTTTTTAATTTCTTTTTCATCCATGTCTGATTTATGTATCAAAGTAATTGTTCCTTCCTTCCATGAATTTGGCATTTCTCCGGTCTCCCATATGTCATCAATCACTTTTTAAAATGGTAACAACAATACTTCTTCAAATTTCTTTTAATATTCAGCTGGTAATCCATCAGGGCCTGGCATTTTTTGGAGTTTTTGTCTTTTAATCGTTTCTGTAATTTCACTTATAGTAATTGTATTTTCCAATACATTCTTTTGATCCTCTAAAATTTTCATGCTGTTGTTTTTCTTCAGATATACTGTATGAAGAAGATATAAGTTTTGATTAAATATTTTTGATTGATGAGGGGAAATATATAAGAAAAATGTACAGTTTTCTCCTGGAGATAAGAATGGAAGATGATATAGTTAAAGATGCAATGGTGCATTGGGCAAAAAATTTTGGATATAATATATCGATGGATGACTGGAATCAAATTTGGAATACAAATATTAAGATAACTAAAGCGGTGTCTTTTAAAGAGAATTTATATAAAATGTTATATAGATGGTATTTCTAAATGTTCTATAGATGGTAGAACGCCAGAGAAATTAGCAAAAATGTACTCTGGGTTATCAAATAAGTGTTGGAAATGTAATGAGATAGAAGGAACTTTTTAGCATATGTGGTGGACTTGCGAAAAAGCAAAGAAATACTGGAAAATGATACATAATTTGTTGCAAGAGATATTGCATTGTGTATTACCATTCAAACCAGAAATATTCCTCCTAAATGTGACATCAGAAATTAAAGACCAATGTAAGAAACACCTTATTGTACATATTGTTACAGTGGCAAGAATATTGTTGGCGCAAAAATGGAAATCTACATATGTGCCAACTAGAGAAAATTTAATAGACAAAATGCATAATAGACAAAATTTATGAAGTAGCGAAATTCCTGGAATGGTGGGAAAATAAAATAAATGTGTGGGAAAATAGAATAAATGTGTGGGAAAATAGAATAAGTAAGTAGCGAAATTCCTGGCTGTCTTCATCATGATCAGAGTTCATTAAGCCCACTCTGAGCACGTACAAAGTACAGAGGTTAGTGGAAGGCTGTATTTACTTAGGGCAAAACAAAACTATAAATATATTATTATTATTATTATTATTATTATTATTATTATTATTATTATTATTATTATTATTATTATTATTATTTTATTAATTTATACCCCGCCTTTTTGCCCAACGGGCACACAAGGCGGCTCACAACACTTTAAAAATACAACATTAAAAACAATCATTAAAAACAATTTACAATAATTAAAAAATTATAGAAAAAATTAGAAAGTTGCATTCAATGGAGACACAAAGTGAGATGATATTTCTCCCTGGTGGGGGGTGGGATCCCATACACAGTATTCTGAGGCTTTTCCAGAGTCATCATGGCCTGTATGCCAAACTTATAGTGTCTTTACTGGCCATTTTTTGCAGAGAGGTTATAGGAAAACAATTCATCTTGAACACTGTCATCCATGTATATGAAATTGTGGTAATGTTACTTGGTATCAGAGTTCATATTGTTCTTTACTATAATGTGAGGATCAAACATAACCTGGAAAGAAAAAATAAAGAAGAAAAAAGGTGGAGGAGGAGAGAGATTCATCTGTAGTAGCTGCTCCCTGCAGGATGCAGTGCAAGCCCTTTAGAAATGACTGCATCAGTCAGGGATGCAGGATGCAGCTGCCAGTCACATACCACAACAGAAGCAGGGGAGTAATAGCAACTTGGTTACAGCATTCTTTCAGGGACGATTCTTGAGAGCAGGGACAAAAATGTCTAGTAAATCTAGCTGTGCTACATTTTGTAATGTAATCACTCTTGGTTTTAATACTCTGCTTTTCCTTAGGTGCATTGATTCATAGCTACTAGGAAGCCTGCCACTTGGGATTTACCGAGAAGCTGCGAAGTTATTGCATAGAGCAATTTTCTGTACCTTTTAAAGTGCAACTGAAAAAGATTGGTTTGTGTGGGCATATTTGCCTAGTAGTTAGAGGATGTATGTCAGTAAAGATTCTGAATCTTAATCCCTCGAGGTGCAATTATGCCTAATGATACAATTTGTAAAATGCCAGCAAAGTGGCCTATCACATTCATTTAGAATTTTATAACACCAGAAACGCATCTGATCGCATTGAACTATCATGACATCAAGTCATCACCTCAAAACCTCGCCCTACCTGGGTGGCACATATACATCTTTTTTTTACATGATGGTACAATTGTAACGAATTGACTTTGGAGGGAGAGTCTGATACAGGGTCAGGTCTTTGAATGCCCGGGTTCCTGCCAAGACTGTGGCCCCTCAATCCATCTTGGTTTTAGAGGCTGGCTGCCTCTGATTGTAGATGCAGGGGAGGGCACTGGGATGCACGTTGTGTCTGTTGTCTTGTGTGCTCCCTGGGGCATTTGGTGGGCCACTGTGCGATACAGGAAGCTGGACTAGATGCGCCTTTGGCCTGATTCTTATGTTCATATTTCAGTATCTCTCTAGAAGGAGTTATCTTGATATTCAAAGGAGACTGCACACGTCTGTTCACTTTATCAAAATTTAACCTACCCCCCCCAAGGTAGCCATTTTCAACCACTGTCCCGTGGCACACTGTTCTGCTGCAGATGGTCTGCAGGTGTGCCATGGGAATTCAGGGGAGGGTCATTTATTAGTAGGGCCTTTGGGGAATGTGAGCTCCCCACCAACAGCATGGTGTGTCTTGTCAATCATCAAAAAACTGATGGTGTGCCTTAACAATTTTAGTACCTTGTCAGTGTGCTGAGAGAAGAAAAAGGTTGAATTACTGCTCTAAGGGGTCTGCTCTGGTACATGGACACTTCATCAGCTGCGCAGCATTGTAACTCCTCACAATGCTGCCTCCAAATATTCAGTGATAATCTGATGATGTCATCACCAAACTTCCAGGTGGCTGAGCTCCATACTGAGCAGAGCTTGCCTGGGAGGTGAACAACTGCACTGCAATGCAGCAGGAACACTGATTCTGACGTTAGCACATAACCATTATCTAAAGTTTATGTTGATTGGCCCTCAAACAATGAATGATGGACAAATGGAAGCTCCATGATCGCTAAGCCCAATCCAAGCCCCCATTTGTGACAGTGGAAGGAGCGTCCGGCTGTAGCAATTGGCCCAGCAATGGTGTGGGGAGTGCACCACCACCGAGCCTGTCCAAGCTACTGGTGCAAAGCAGCTGCAGCTCTGGAGACATATTGTCATGGACCTACGGGTGCATCAGCCTCAGTAAGTCAGTGGCAGGGGTGTGTTGTGGGTGGGGAGGGGAGTTAGAAGAGGGTTTCAGGGGGGAGACAGGGCTGGACTGGGGGAGAGAGGGGGTGGATCCCAGCAGCACCAGTATGCACTAGGATCAGTGGCATTGCTAGGAGGGTGTGGGGGATGCAGGATGCACACCTGGGGTGTGTGTGACACCACTATTGGCCAAAATTTTTAAAATCTTGGTACTTTCAGATAATACTATCATGTTACATAAAATTTGATGAGTAATTTCATGCTGAATGCAATGAAACAAACTGTATTGAAACATCTTTATTCTATCAAAAGTTATAGCCACAAAACCAGGGCAATGGTGCATTGCCACATCCATCACCTGGAACACTGCGCTGCCCACTGCATGGGAGGAGGTCCAGTATGGCCTCCCACACCAGGTGACACAAACCCTAGTGACGCCACTGACTAGGATTCTATCCCCTATTTTTCGACTGATCTCCTCCCTCTTCAGACTTATGCCAGCTATACAGGAAAATATTTTTCCTTAACTCCTCCAGGCCTCCTGATTGCCCCCCCTCCAGTCTGCAGCGTGTGCCCCCATGCTACAGTGTGGCGGAGGATAGGATTTGGCTTTTGGGTTGCAATCCTATACAAAGGTTCCTGGGAGTAAACTCCATTAAACACAAAGGGACTTACTTCTGAGTAGGGATGTATAGGCTTGCACTGTCACTGCCTTAAGATATATTCAGATATACTGATTATATTGATCAGTGTATTGATGTAATCACATTGAGCCGTGTTTAAAATGAGTGCAGAATACATATTGAACAGAGACGCCAATGGGGAACATTTCAAGCAGCTGATCAATCAACAAGTTAATTAATTAATTGACTGGGTCAAGCAACTACTTCTGTCTATACCATGAGCCTGAGGTTCTCAAACTGAGGCATCACGATGCCCCTGCCTGAGAGTCTCAGCCCCTGGCCTCTTAAGGTGCAGGGGAAGAAGAGAGTCAGTGATGTGATCCCCAGGATCACGTCTTTAATGAGGGTGAAGGGGGAGTGTCTTAACTTAGTGAGGGCTGCTGCAGGCTGCAGGAGTTAGGCGGAACCCTGGGCAGCCCTACGCAGGGCTCCTCGGAGAGGAGAATGTTGAAAAAAAAAAGTTATCACAAACCATTTCTAGTTTATGATTGTGAAACCAGAAATGGTTTCCGATGCCATTGTACAAATCGATGGTAAGGCCACACCTGGAGTATTGTGTCCAGTTCTGGTTGCCGCATCTCAAAAAAGACATAGTGGAAATGGAAAAGGTGGCAAAAGAGAGCGACCAAGATGATTACGGGGCTGGGGCACCTTCCTTATGAGGAAAGGCTACGGCGCTTGGGCCTCTTCAGCTTAGAAAAGAGACGCCTGAGGGGGACATGATTGAGACATATAAAATTATGCAAAGGAAGGATAAAGTGGCGAGAGAGATGCTCTTTACACTCTCACATAACACCAGAACCAGGGGATATCCCTAAAATTGAGTGTTGGGAGAGTTAGAACAGACAAAAGAAAATATTTCTTTACTCAGCGTGTGGTTGGTCTGTGGAACTCTTTGCCACAGGAAGTGGTGATGGCGACTGGCCTGGACGCCTTTAAAAGGGGATTGGACAAGTTTCTGGAAGAAAAATCCATTACGGGCTACAAGCCATGATGTGTATGCGCAACCTCCTGATTTTAGAAATGCTTTATGTATCAGAATGCCAGATGCAAGGGAGGGCACCAGGATGCAGGTCTCTTGTTATCTGGTGTGCTCCCTGGGGCATTTGGTGGGCCGCTGTGAGATACAGGAAGCTGGACTAGATGGGCCTGTGGCCTGATCCAGTGGGGCTGTTCTTATGATTGTTTTTTTTTCAACATTCTAAGACTCGGGGAGCCCTGCGGAGGGCTGTGTGACACTCCCT
Source organism: Tiliqua scincoides (assembly GCF_035046505.1). Taxonomy (NCBI): domain Eukaryota; kingdom Metazoa; phylum Chordata; class Lepidosauria; order Squamata; family Scincidae; genus Tiliqua; species Tiliqua scincoides. The sequence goes on from NC_089826.1 coordinate 26,939,247, forward strand.
GCAAGCCCTGCAGTTTGCAGCAGCCCTCAATAAGTAAAAATACCCCACCTTCATCTGTTAGCAACGCGATAGTGGGGATTACGTCGCTGCCTTCGCCCCCTCCCCCGCAAAGACTTACCTTGGAACTTTTACTCCTGACATGTTTATGAACTCCTGCCATGAGCAATATAGGTAGGGCAGCCCAATTCTAAACTGCCCTGCAGCAGCTGGGCTGAGTGACCTATGCTGCATCCAGCACGGGTTAGGAGCAGGCTGGAGGACTCCAGGGGGTAAGTGGATATTTTCCCCCTTACCCTGTGTAATGCTCCACCTTTCACAAAGGGGCCACTCAGATCTGTGCTAAATTGCTGGCGTATGTCTGAGCAGCTCCATGGAAAACTGTCAGACCCTCCTCTGCTGATCCAGCCCCCTTCTCAGACCTAATCCAGCCCCCATTCCACCCTTGCCTACCCCATTGCACCCAGTTCTTACTTCTGTCCTATCCCTGCACCTCTCAGAGGAGTATTCACCTCAATTGGTGGCCTTTCCTTCAGGATTCCTTCCTGTTGGCTTGCTCCAGAGTAGTCGCAAGTGTGATTTATGGCATGATTGTGACACTCTAGGCTGGTGCAGTGGCAGTTGCACTAGTGGAAGATAAGTATAGGATTGCGCTGTGAATTATAGTATTATAGTGATGCACGGTAAGCCTGGTAGTTATGGTATAGGATGCTTACCTGAAATGTAAACAGCATGGTCCATCTCTGAATGTTCAACTTGAGTATGGTTCTCACAAACGGTTTGCTGAGATTTGGCTGCGTGCCACAGTGTTCACTTAGAACAATGTTGATGAAGTCTTTGTCTTCAGAACACAGGAAAAAAAATCATTCTACTTTTTAAAAAATCAGTTTGTCTTGCTTTGTAACACACAAGCTCCATCATTGCTTCAAGCTCAAAGATCGCATATATAAGCATATATAAGTAGATAGCTATATAATATTTGTCAGAGCACCACTTGTACACACACATACTAGAAAGCAAGTATTCACACCAGCTCTCCTTATATTTCTGGTTCTTCATTTCAGAAGCAGTTTTGGTGCATATACAAGAGTGACTAGCAAGTAGTAATATTTTAAGTTAATAGTCTAATAGCATTAAAGGTTGAAAACACCTTATTTAAGGCTATATTCCGGTTCACATCAAGAGGTCAGATTCCCACAGAAAATCATTTCGCAGCAGTTTTTAGATGAACACACACACCGTGACGTCAATGGCAAGTATGTTGCCTTATGAAGGCCACAGTACCATCATCCAATGGTTATGGATGAGGTCAAGTTCGTGTGCAGTGCCATTTGCTGACTGTTGGGGGGTATATTGTATATGATGGTATAAGATGGCCTATTATAGAACAACATATGTTTTGAACCCACCAATGAATTGTCTCCAAAGAGAAATGTGTGTGTCTCAAGGAGGGAACCCCAGATTGTTATAAAAGTGCGCTGCAGAAGGCACTCTGGGCTTCGCTTCGCTTCTCTACTTCCACTTCTGACTTGTACACACACTCTCTCAAAGTTTCGCGTAACGTTGGTGTGATTTCTCTCACTTTGGATTTACAATAAAGGCCTGGATTTGATCACCTTTGCCTTCTGAGTTTGCTTTGGTACCTGGGATTACAGTGCAACATCTGAGATCTCTTGTAACATCTAGGATCCCTTGTAACATCTTGGTTTTTGCACCTTGCAACACCAGTATATGTGTGAATTATAGCATAATAAATTTGACACTAAAAAGTGTGAGCACACAATTAAATTAAACATAATCATTTTCCTACCACTCAGAAAGGCTTTCTGCATGTGCCTTTTAACCTGAGAAACAACTCTCACTGTTGGTGGTGACTAAACTCTGTTTCTCAGATTTTTCAATGCACACTTTTTGAAGACAGGGATGGGGGAGGGAATGTACTTGGAGGGGAACAGCTCCATCATTAAAACTTGTCAAAGGTTGAAATCCTGACTCCAGCTGTAGCAAATCACGCTCTGTCAAGCTGTGAGAGGTGATTTGGGGGCTGTTGCTCCCTATTTTTCGACATTCCTGCAATTCATCTGGTACTGTCAGTATCCGCGCATGAATGTCAGCATTCACCAGATTTTGGCTGTTCAGTGTAACATATATACCTCGCAACTTCCCAGTTTACTTCATGCCTCTAATGCACATATCCTATTCATTTGATTTTTTTTTCTTTTAGTGTCTAGTGTTAGATGAAAGCACCAAATCATCACCCACATGAGACAATCCATCAGATCGACATGAACATGAAAATGCAAACTTTAAGATAAAAATTACACAGCAACCATCTGAGCAACCATCTGAAAGTGTTTACACTGCCTGAGAGAGAGAGAGAGAGAGAGAGAGAGAGAGAGAGAGAGAGAGAGAGAGAGCACTAAGATTGCCAGAGGTTGTGTGCTGCCCAAGGGCTAATTAAGTGATAGGAACCCAGGTAACTGGAGCCACATGGTTAGCTCCTTTTAAAACACTGCAAGTTATTTTTACTGACACACAAAATTGGATGAATCACTCACAAACTCCTTTGTGTTTCTTTCCTTCCACCCTCACATTCCTTTGAATTTTATACTGTTCTGGCACTGGAAAAAAAAAAAATCAGTAACAGAAAGCACAGTACTGGTTGATAACACATTTCTGGATTCTTTCCTAGCAAAAGGTCAGCCTGCAACTGTTTGTCATTAATTCTATTGTGATAAACCTGATTTGATGGGAAGATGTAAGGCAGAGAGAGATTCATCTCCTTCTAAGCCAACATTTTGAAAGATAGATTCCTTGCAGAAAAATTCTATGCATGTTTACTCAAAATTAAATTCATTTTCTAAAGTTGGGTGATATGACACCTAAATAACTTCTAGTTTAGTCATTACAACTTCAGAATTCACCTTCTTCCATATCTGTTAATTTCCATCTTCTGTGACTGTGTTTAGGTCTCTGCATGCATTGTAGACAACTTCTTGGCCAATGGTGACAGGTAATAAAGATCAACAGCAACAGCAGGTGGCAAGTGGCAAAGAGAACTTGTTCTTAAATATACTAATTATACTTAACCCTGTAACCCACTGATGCAAAACTCAGAGTGATTTCTTCTCCTTCCGCTACCTTAACAATTATCCTTTTGCCAAGGCTATTTCCAGCATTCCATAAATAGCAGGCTTTTGTTAAAAGCTTTTCTGACTAGATTGGCTAGCATGATTTGTTTGGGTGTTAAAAACCAGAACTGTCTTTTATGGAGCTACAAGAAAGTCTCCCATCTTTTTTAAGCCAGTGGAAACCATATTGGTGGAGAGGAAGGAACATAGTTCAAGTTCCCCAAGTACAAATTAAGAAGAACAGTGTTCTTCCGGGCGGGGGGGGGGGGGGCGAATTGCAACACTCTCAATAATCATGTAAACCAACCCTGTAGCATATAGATCAGGAGTGGCCAAACCACGGCTTGCAAACTGCATGTGACTCTTTGACATATAATGTGTGGCTTGCGGAAACATGTTGGCTGAGTGTCTTTTTGCATCACAATTAATATACATATATTAAATTAATACCAAAAAAAGTCACTTCTGGTTTTGTGACGAAAACCAAAAGTGGCTTTTTTGGGTTTGCTGTTAAAAGCTGTTTGGAGGAAGGAGGGGAGCCTGCAGAAGGAGTTACAGGCTCCCTGGACTCTCTGGAGAGCCATATTAACCCCCAGGAAACTAGAGAAAAACCCTTTAGTACGCTGTGGTGATGCAATCTTGGCAATCACATTGCTACTGTTGTTGTCACCCTGCCAAGGGGGCAGTGACAGAGGTTCCCTGGCTGGGGTGTCGTGATGCCCCAGTTTGGGAACCTTTGCCCTAGTTCAACATACAATCCATTATATTACACTGGCTGAATATGAAATGCCTCTGAAAGCTGAATCAGGTCTCCTGGGCTGGCTAAATATCACTATATTACTAACCAGTCAGTGAAAACCTCTATTATTCAGGAAGGGGTGAATTAAAGCAAGACTGGCAGAATCTTTACTTACCAACATTCTTGTCATGCTTATTTAAAGTCTTCATGCTACTTCAGTTACCTTTTTTCTCTCTTTCTCTCTTCCTCTGCATGCATTCTTTACAACAAAGCAGGTAGAAAGAAATGACTGAATAATTCATACATCTGTGTGCCCATCAAAATGTGAAGTATTCCAGGACTACATTTGAGTGGGGTTGATATGCACGTGTTTCTCTAGCTACCTGATATTCTTTTACAGGCAAGGCTTGTGTTAATAAACCAAGCATCTGGCAATCACAGCCAGCACAACCTGTCATGGTTTGGAGGCTTCAATTGAATAAACTGCTCCATTACTGCCCTTCAATCTTGAGCAGAAGTCTCCAGGTCACTGTGTTCAGAATAATATTTCATAAACTGTCAAAGTCAAAAACATATGATCACTCAGGCACTGCAGACACACTCTGGAAATTCACTGATCTAAGCTCTAACATGAACTGTTGTAAGGGTAATAAAACAGGGGTGTCTAAGGGCGCAATCCAAACCGCGCCCTATGCCGGCCCAAGTCCCTTGGGCTGGCCTAGGAGGGTCGCAAACGTACTGTAAAGCACGTTTGCGCCTCCTTGAGGGGAAGCTGGGCCAGCGCTCTGAGAAGTGCCAGCCTGCGGAGGCTGACATAATCCTCCGCACCGGCATCTCCTCAGCCGTTTGTGTTGGCCCGCCTGTGCCGATGCAAGTGGAAAAGGTAAGCATGGGGGCGGGAAGGAGGAGGGAGGGCGGCGTTCCTAAGCGGGGGGAGGACAGGTGATGGGCGGCCCTGGAGGCGGGGTGTGGGAGGTGGGGCTGGGATCTGGCAGTTATGCCGGATGCCAACCCCCGGTCCTGGGGAGAACAGAGCGGCTTCAAGCCACTCCGCTCTCCTTGGACTTGTGCCACCTCCAAAGGTGGCGCAAGTCCGAGGAGACCCATTGTGGCCAGCAGCCTTTATCCTTAGGGGTAAGGCGAAATGTTTCCCCTTACCTCTGGCTGAGCCACTTCTGGCCACAATCCTGCGCTCGATACAGCGCAAGCCCCCTGGCTTGCCTTTTCCAGCGTAGGTTAGGATTGCGCCCTAAGGCTTTTTGCTGTTGGAAACCTGAACCTAAGCTGCGCTGAACTGTAAACAGAATCTGGAAATATTTGTTTTAAAAAAAATATTGATCCATTTAGTTAATCTCAATTCAGGTTAGAATAGGGGAACATTCACTAAAACCGTAATCCTAAACACACTTACTGGGGTGTAAGCCTGTTTCCAAACTAAAGCCCTGTAGTCCTACTTAGGCACTGCTTTTCTGCTATTAGCTAAAAATGGAATTAAAATGTTGGTTCCACACAGCACTTAATATAGCAATATGTTAGCAGCATGAGTACATATGAACATAAGAAAAGCCTTGCCGGGTCAGGCCAAAGACCCACCTAGCCAGCACCCAGTTTCTCAGTGGTCCACCAAGAAAAGCCTCTGGGAAGTCCATAAGCAGAAAGGCATATGTATCTCTTGCCATTAGTCCCCTGTGTATTCGTCTGTGCCATTACACTGGTGCTCAGAACCTGGAGGTGGACACTAGTACCCATTGATAGACTAGCCTGCCATGAATGTGTTCCGCATTCTCTTAAAGCCACCTCTGCTAATGGCTATCACTACATCTTCCAGCCATGAATGCTGCTGAGCAGAATTCTACACCGGGCAAAGAAGTACCCCTCATTTGTCTGTTTTGAATCTCCTGCCAGTCAGTTTCACTGGATGGCTCCTCATTCTAGTGTTGTGACAGGTGGAGAAAAACGTATCTCTCTAAACCAGCCATTTTCAACCACTGTGCCATGGCACACTGGTGTGCCGCAAATGGTCCCCAAGTGTGCCGCGGGAGTTTGGTGGAGGGTCATTTATTAATAGGACCATTGGGGGATAGGTGCCCCCCACTAACAGCATGGTGTGCCTTGTTAATTGTCCAAAAACCGATGGTGTGCCTTGACAATTTTAGTACCTTTTCAGTGTGCCATGAGATGAAAAAGGTTGAAAATCACTGCTCTAAACAATACATAATTATTTAAGGCTAAAGTCCTATACCAACTTAACTGGGAGTAAGTCCCATTAAAATCAGTGGAACTTACTTCTGAATAGACAACTCATAAGACTGCACTGTAAGTCTCAATCATGTCCCCCTCCCCTAAATCATTTTTTTTCCTAACCCAAAACACCCCAAACATTGCAGCCTTTCTTCATAAGGAAGGTGCAGCAATCCCCTTACCTTTTGGTTGCCCTCTTCTGTACCTTTTATTATTATTATTATTATTATTATTATTATTATTATTATTATTATTATTATTATTATTATTATTAACAGTATTTATATACCGCTTTTCAACTAAAAGTTCACAAAGCGGTTTACAGAGAAAAATCAAATAACTAAATGGCTCCCCGTCCCAAAAGGGCTCACAATCTAAAAAACACTACAGTACTACTACTACTGTAGTTTTCCAACACTACAATGTTATTTTTGTGGCATGGTGGTCAGAATTGGACAGAGGGTTCCAAATGAAGCCACACCATAGATTTGTATAAGAACATTATAAGGTTAAGCAGTCTTATTGTCAGTTCCTCTTCTAATGATCCCTAGCATGGAATTTGCCTTCTTTGCAGCTGCCACAAACTGGTTTGATGTTTTCATTGGGCTGCAAACTGGTTTCATGTTCCCATTGAGCTATCAACCACAGTTCCCAGGTCTCTTGCCTGAGTTGTCACTGACAGCTCAAACCCCACTGGTGTATGTTCAAAGTCAGAATTTTTCTGTTCATGGACATGATTCTAAGTATGCAGGTTGAGACTAATTATTTGCGTGGGTTCCCTTCCAAGCCCTCACATGGATGGCACTATAGCAAATCAATTTAAAAAACAAAGTTTCTTTGCTCCATTGATTTAAAAACAGCCTTGCTGACCTTTGTGATGTTAAGATAGAGTCATTAAGACAACAGTCCAACAATCTGTGTCTCCCAAGGCGCTTAGAAAGGCTTCACTCCGACCCCTCCCTTCACCAATGCAAAGTATCTTTCTTTTATGTGCTCATGGGGAAGGGAGGAGTCGCCTGGAGAGAGAAGAATTGATGGATTGTCAGACAGCTGCCCTCCTCTCTCTCATTAAGGAGGCTATTGTTAAAGGACTGTTCGGTTTTTTAAACTGATTTTAAAGGGATGCATTTTTCCCCTTCTCCAGGGATCAGCACGTTCCTTCTCATTTGCAGGGGCCATTCGTGTTGAGTCAAATCAGTGTATAAAAAATCCATGTATAAATAGGCTGGACCTGTATACTGATCTGTTATCAGTTTCTGTTAACAGAAACTTTAACTTGTTAACCGTTATCTTTTTGCCTGTTCACCCAGCTTGTTGAGATCCCTTTTGAACTCTTTTGCTGGTTTTTGTTTTGTTTTAAATCACCCTGAGTAGTGGCGTCATCTGCATACTTGTCAATTTGCTTCTTACCCCCAGCTCCTGATAATTTATGAACAAGTTAAAAATCACTGATGCCAATACAGATCTTTGGGGGATCCAACTTCTTTCTTTGCTCTACTGTGTTACCCATGTAATCCTACCCTCTAATTCCTGTTTTTTAACCAGTTACCAATCATTAAAAGGACCCTGTCCTCTTATTGTATGACAACTAAGTGAACTTAATGTCCTTCTCTCTTATCAAGAATCTTCTGTCAAGTTTACTCCTAAAGAAGTTCCATTCAGCAGAGTTTCTCCATAATTTTAACTAAGGGCACAATCCTAATCAGGCAGGAACAGGCAGGTTGACAGGCCTGTGCTGAATCCAGTACAGGGTAGGAGCTGGCTGGGGACCCTTACTCAGAGTAAGGGGATTTTATTCCCCTTACCCCATGTCACATGCCAGCCAGCCCTATGTGTCTCCTCTGATCTGTGCCCGTGATTTTGTGGGTGCAAATCCAAGTGGCCCGTGTAACACTGATTGGGCTGGGGCCTGCAGTTAGGATCCAGGCTAGGTCATGCAGGGCAGTCCCACCCCCCTCCCAGACCAGATCCATCTCCCAGACCACCCTCCTTCGCCCTCCCCCCACCCCGGAATGCCTCCGTTCTGCCTTCCTGCCACCCTCTCCCACCTCCTGTGCCAGCCTCCTGAGGCTTGCACACTGTCCAGCAGTGAGGGAGGGAATGAAGATAGTTTATGTAACAGATACTGACCGACATGTACAATAGTGTCGGTGCATGCATATGCACAGATCTATCTTCTATTCTCATTTTGTATTTCATTCTGCTCATGCCACACTGAAACCTTTATAAGCAGTTTCCACAAAGCACAACATTTTACAGGAGAAAAATAACAAAAAGTTCAGGATGATTACGAAAACTACTACAATCGCATTGTGTAATGAGATCCTAGCATTCAGTCTGATTGCTATATAAACAATCATCATTAGAAACATTGGAGTAGGAGTGCACATTTTGGAAAAAAATGCAAGTGGTCAGGAGCTAACCGGTCCTAGGAAATGGTTTAAAGTTTGCACCAGTTCCTGCCTTTTCCCAGTGGATTTGTTCAATCATCTAAGAGTAGGAAGCATGACCAAGTTGTTCAAACAACTGTGTGAAATTCAGAATGCCTGGTTTCCTTTCTCAAGTCTACCACTAATTTGCTGCTTGTCTATAAAATTCCCAATCCTTTGCGTCCCTCTCTGCTTCTGTCAGACGAAGGATATTGACTCAGATTTATGAATCAGGAAATGTTTGTACAGTAACCAAGAAATTATTGTTACAGTCACCCATGAGCAGGGTCTATATATCACAGGCCATGTGTTAACACCTATGGCCATTCTACAAAGGAAAACCAACATATTGCAAGATCTGGATACATCAGCCACCCAGCCTGGTGCTCAATGAACTAACGCAGGAAGGAGCTTGTATAAAGCACAAGAAGAAAACATCCAATTTAAAATATAAAACCTCACGGTAATGCAGTGTAACCAGATGAAACAAAATCACTCTCAGATCCTTTAATTTTGCACTTGAAGGGGGAAGGGAAGCAGGTAAAAAGATTTTAAGCTTGCTAAACCTGAGGCTTCCTTATGCCCAGATCGAAGGCTAATTTGCTACTTGACAGATGATGTCTGACTGGCTCACAGGAATGAAAAACCAACAATGTTCAAAGAAAATATAAGCAACCCAATAAGCAGTTATTTGAAAATATTTTAGTTTCTATGCTTTGTTTTTTTTTAATACACTATTAAATTCAAGTGGCTTCTCCCACCTCAATTTGTTTGAAGTATTTTACAAAATTTTGGCAATAAAATCACCAAAATCAACAACAACAACACTTTTAAAATATGACACTAGTAAATTGAGGGTCTAATCCGATAACCCCCTCCACCCGTTGATGCAGCGGTGACAAAATGGAAACTGCTGCATCTTGTGGCGGTGAGGGCAGTTCAGGAGGTCTCCACTAGGTAAGGGAATAATCATTACCTTACCTGGAGGTAAGCTTTCATGGGTGGGTTTGTTCGAACCTATTTTTCACATTTTAATATCTCTCTTCCTCCAAGAAGCTTAGGGTGGTGTACATGGTTCCTTCCCTCCTTTTGTCCTCAAAACAACCCTGTGAGTTAGGTTAGGCTGAGAGATAGTGACTGGCCCAAGGTCACCCAGGAAGCTTCATGGCTAAGTGGGGATTTGAACCTGAATTTTCCAGGTCTAAGTCCAACTCCTGAACCACTACACCATCCTTCATAATCTGTACTGGAATAAGAGTACACATGAACTCTTGTAGAAACTCTTGTAGAACTCATGTAGATTATACAGACTGTGCCTTAAATTACTGCTTCCATTTTAAAAGAGAGAGTGACTAGGCCAAGTCAGTAAGGAATTTCCATTATTTATAATTATTGTACTGATAACTTGTCTCTGAGATATTGCAGGATTTTCAGTGCAGTAAAAATGAAGAAAAGAAAAGAAAAACAAACCTCAATTACGTTTAAAAAGTTAAACATAAGAACAGCCCCACTGGATCAGGCCATAGGCCCATCTAGTCCAGCTTCCTGTATCTCACAGCGGCCCACCAAATGCCCCAGGGAGCACACTAGATAACAAGAGGCCTCATCCTGGTGCCCTCCCTTGCATCTGGCATTCTGACATAACCCATTTCTAAAATCAGGAGGTTGCGCATACACATCATGGCTTGTACCCCATAATGGATTTTTCCTCCAGAAACTTGTCCAATCCCCTTTTAAAGGCATCTAGGCTAGACGCCAGCACCACATCCTGTGGCAAGGAATTCCACAGACCGACCACATGCTGAGTAAAGAAATATTTTCTTTTGTCTGTCCTAACCCGCCCAACACTCAATTTTAGTGGATGTCCCCTGGTTCTGGTATTATGTGAGAGTGTAAAGAGCATCTCCCTATCCACTCTGTCCATCCCCTGCATAATTTTGTATGTCTCAATCATGTCCCCCCTCAGGCATCTCTTTTCTAGGCTGAAGAGGCCCAAACACCATAGCCTTTCCTCATAAGGAAGGTGCCCCAGCCCCGTAATCATCTTAGTCGCTCTCTTTTGCACCTTTTCCATTTCCACTATGTCTTTTTTGAGATGCGGCGACCAGAACTGGACACAATACTCCAGGTGTGGCCTTACCATAGATTTGTACAACAGCATTATAATACTAGCCGTTTTGTTCTCAAAACCCTTCCTAATGATCCCAAGCATAGAATTGGCCTTCTTCACTGCCGCCGCACATTGGGTCGACACTTTCATCGACCTGTCCACCACCACCCCAAGATCTCTCTCCTGATCTGTCACAGACAGCTCAGAACCCATTAGCCTATATCTAAAGTTTTGATTTTTTGCCCCAATGTGCATGACTTTACACTTACTTGACATTGAAGCGCATCTGCCATTTTGCTGCCCATTCTGCCAGTCTGGAGCGATCCTTCTGGAGCTCCTCACAATCACTTCTGGTCTTCACCACTCGGAAAAGTTTGGTGTCATCTGCAAACTTAGCCACTTCACTGCTCAACCCTGTCTCCAGGTCATTTATGAAGAGGTTGAAAAGCACCGGTCCCAGGACAGATCCTTGGGGCACACTGCTGTTCACCTCTCTCCATTGTGAAAATTGCCCATTGACACCCACTCTCTGCTTCCTGGCCTCCAACCAGTTCTCAATCCAGGAGAGGACCTGCCCTCTAATTCCCTGACTGTATAGTTTTTTCAGTAGCCTTTGGTGAGGGACCGTGTCAAACGCCTTCTGAAAGTCCAGATAGATAATGTCCACGGGTTCTCCCACATCCACATGCCTGTTGACCTTTTCAAAGAATTCTACAAGGTTGGTGAGGCAAGACTTACCCTTACAGAAGCCATGCTGACTCTCCCTCAGCAAGGCCTGTTCGTCTATGTGTTTTGAGATCCTATCTTTGATGAGGCATTCCACCATCTTACCCGGTATGGATGTTAGGCTGACCGGCCTATAGTTTCCCGGGTCCCCCCTCTTTCCCTTTTTAAAAATAGGCATGACATTTGCTATCCTCCAATCTTCTGGCACCGTGGCCGTTTTGAGGGACAAGTTGCATACCTTAGTCAAGAGATCTGCAACTTCATTCTTCAATTCCTTAATAACTCTTGGGTGGATGCCATCAGGGCCCGGTGACTTATTGATCTTTAATTTATCAATGAGGTCTGAAACATCTTCTCTTTTAACCTCTATCTGACTTAACTCCTCAGTCAGGAGGGGCCGTTCGGGCAGCGGTATCTGCCCGAGGTCTTCTGCCGTGAAGACAGATGCAAAGAACTCATTTAATTTCTCTGCCATCTCTAAGTCTCCTTTTATCTCCCCTTTCCCTCCCTCACCATGCAGAGGGCCAACCGCTTCTCTGGCGGGTTTCCTGCTTCTAACATATTTGAAGAAGCTTTTATTATTCCCCTTAATGTTGCTGGCCATGCGTTCCTCATAGTCTCGCTTGGCCTCCCCTATCACCGTCTTACATTTCTTTTGCCACAGTTTATGTTCCTTTTTACTCTCCTCATTAGGGCAAGACTTCCATTTACGGAAGGAAGCTTCCTTGCCCTTCACAGCCTCTCTAACTTGGCTGGTTAGCCATGTGGGCACCCTCCTGGATTTAGTGGAACCCTTCTTTCTTTGTGGTATACACCTCTGCTGGGCCTCTATTACTGTTGTTTTAAGCAGCCTCCATGCACTCTGGAGAGATTGGACTCTTTTTACCCTCCCTTTCAACCTCCTTCTAACCAGCCTCCTCATTTGGGGGAAGTCCGCCCATTGGAAGTCAAGGGTTTTTGTTAGAGATTTGCCTGGTATTCTTCCCCCAACGTGCATGTCAAAACGGATCGCAGCATGATCACTGTTCCCCAATGGCTCAGTAACATTTACATCTCTAACCAGGTCCTGCATACCGCACAATATTAAATCCAGAGTCGCCTGTCCTCTGGTGGGCTCCGTGACTAGCTGCTCTAAGCCACAGTCATTTAGCACGTCAAGAAATCCGGTTTCCTTATCCTGACCAGAACACAAATTGACCTAGTCAATTTGAGGATAATTGAAGTCCCCCATGATTACAACCCTGTCCCTCCTTGTCACCTCCCTGATCTGTTTCCTCATTTCAAGGTCCCCATCCGATTTCTGGTCTGGAGGACGATAGCACGCCCCCAGTATTACATCGCTGCACAAGCCTGGTAATTTAACCCACAGAGATTCTACGGTGGAGTCGGACCCACCTTCAATCTTTACTTTGCTGGATTCTATCCCTTCCTTAACATAAACGGCCACCCCACTTCCAACACACCCCTGCCTGTCCCTCCTGTAGAGTTTATAGCCCGGAATTGCGGTATCCCACTGATTCTCCGCATTCCATCAGGTTTCCATTATGCCCACTATGTCAATGTTTTCCCTTGTCACCAGACATTCCAGTTCTCCCACCTTTGCTCGTAGACTTCGGGCATTCGCATAAAAGCATTTGTACACGGAATGCCCTAGGATGGACTGCTTATTCGCTCCTTTGTCCCCACATCCTCTCATTGTGCCAAACCGTCTATCACATCCCATCACCCTACCTTTCCCAATTTCTTCTCCTACTCTGCCTTTGTCTTGTTGTTCTCTAACCTCCCCATCCTAGGGATGAGGAGTCCCGAACCGGATGCCCCTCGGCTCCTGTCGGCCTTCCCCCAGGGATCAGTTTAAAAGCTGCTCTGCCACCTTTTTAATGTTATGCGCCAGCAGTCTGGTTCCATTCTGGTTCAAGTGGAGCCCATCCCTCTTGTACAGGCCCCGCTTGTCCCAAAACGTTCCCCAGTGCCTAACGAATCTAAACCCCTCCTCCCTACACCACCGTCTCATCCACGCATTGAGACCCCTGATCTCCGCCTGCCTAGCTGGCCCTGCGCGTGGAACAGGTAGCACTTCAGAGAACGCTACCTTTGAAGTCCTGGCTTTCAGCTTCCTGCCTAAAAGCCTAAATTTGGCCTCCAGGACCTCCCAGCTACACTTGCCCACGTCGTTGGTGCCGACATGCACCACAGCCGCTACCTCTCCCCCAGCACTGTCTACTAACCTGTCTAGACGAGAAGTGATGTCCGCAACCTTCGCACCAGGCAGGCAAGTCACCATGCGGTCCTCACATCCGTCGCAAACCCCCCTCTCTATGTTTCTAATAATCGAATCCCCCACTACTAGAAGCCCCCAAACCCCCTCCCGCCGAGGAGTATCCTGAGTGCGTTCGGATATGGGCCCATCCCCTGGAGAAGGGGTCCCCCCTAGGGGATTGTTTCCCTCCTCTCCAGGATGACGTCCTCCAGTCCCGAGACTTCCCACCCGGGTAGCTGAGGAGCTGCATGCCTGAGGTTGGGACGAAGCCTGATCATCCCCGGAAGTCTCCCCTCTGCCTTCCTCTGCTTCTCCAGGTTGGCCACCAAGGCTTCAAGGGAGCGGACGCGTTCCCTGAGATCCTGGAGCTCCTTGCACCGAGGACACACCCATGACTTATGCCCCAGAGGCATATAATCATACATGTGGCACTCAGTGCAGAACACTGGATAGCCCCACCCTGCTGCTGGCTGGCTGACTGCATAGCTTTTTTGTTGTTGTTGTTGTTTTATTTAGGGGTCCTTTTAAAAACCCTACACTGGATAGCAGCCCTCTTCTCAAGGGAAGAGGAAGGGCAGTGTATGGGACCCTGGCCTCCTCGCCCTGCTGCTGAACTCACCCAGATGCTAAACTCTCAGTTTACCTGGCACTTGGGGTCCCAGAGGCACTTAGGGTTCCCAGAGGCCACACGCGTTATCTGATTACGCGTTATCTGATGTTTATCTAAGTTATCTGATGTTTATAGCTTAGGTGACTTCATTTGAAAAGGTAAAACCATCAAAGTGATTTTGTAGAAAATATATAAGACTCTGAAGTATTACTTCCAACCATTTTATAACAAATTCATATCGTTATTGTACAAATGAAGGGATAGCTAATTTTGACATTGTATGCACTACACAAAATGTTGCTTTGGCATAATTGGGAACTTTTAACAATGGACGTGTCCACCCATGATCCCATAACCTAGGTGAACATATCAAATTGAACCGAGAGTGATGTATACTTACCCAGCCGTAGACTGGTAGCCTGTCTAGACACTAGCATGTCCATGCATTCCCATATTGTTGCCAGCACTGAGCTCATACACCAATACATGTTCAAACACATACACAATCTTGGGTCTGGATCTGCCTAGCCCAGAATTAACTCATTAGCAGTGGCGGACCTCCCCGGCCTCACGGCCCGGGGTAAAGGTTTGAGATGGCACCCACCCGCAGGATGATGGCAACCCCCATGTGCAAATTCAAACCCCCCCCCCACTTGAACCTCATGGAACCTTGTGTGACCGAAAGCTGCATTTGAGAAGCTTCCTGAGGCTTTAAACTGTGCTTCTGTTTTTCTGGAAGCACCGTTTCCGATCCCATTGGGAGCCTTAGAGAGGCTTCCGCGGGATCCTAAAGGCTCGTGCCTGTGGCATTTGCTCCATTGTACATAATGGGAGGTCCACCACTGCTCATTTGGAGAATTTATAACCAGAGAGATTGAAAGACAGCATATGGCTGTTTTGGGACTATTGACTAGATAGTAGACTGATCAACCTCAAAGCGCCTCTAATTAGATAGAGTTTTCCAAAAGAATATCAGTTTTACTGAGAGTTATGAGATGACAGACAAAGCCACATTTGCATGTAAAACCAACTACAGAGAGGTTTAAATGGTATAGATGAACGAATGATTGCAAATAGCTCCATTTGGGTTAAAGTGAAGGACCAAAGGAGAGAAAGTGAGTCAGGCTGCCATCGGGGCTGAGATTCCTTTGCCAATTATGACCCAACAGGAGAGAAGGAAAGAATTAACGGGAGTTTTAAAATAAGCACTGGGGAATGGAGAGTTTCAGAAAGGTTGGGGGGGGGAGAGAGAGAGAGAGATTGCTTAGTCTACTGGGTAGACTGGGGTATGATGATCTTCTGTAAAGTGAGGCCAGGCTGCATGGTTTCAAACCCCAGGGAAAAAGGAAAATGCAGCCCAAATGATGTTCCTTGGTAGGCAGGGAAAGTTGCTCCCCTGGAGGTGAGGGTGGCTGCCAGTCACAGAAAGATTGCAGTCACAGAAAACTGATGACCACAAGCAGCATAGCTGTGGGTGTTTAACACAGAAGTTCAAGCACTCTCTAGACCCTGAAATAACAAGGGAACTATGCACATAAGCAGTCTTCCCACTTCCACATCAGCTTCCCACTTCCTTTTCCAAGTATGTGTAATTTTTAAATCGCTATTTTTTAAAGCATTCCAATGAACAGTTGAAGTATCCCTGATTGTTTTAGGCTGCAATCCTATACACACTTCCTTGGGGGTAAGCCCCATTGAACACCATGAAACTTCAGAGTAGACATGCATAGGATTGGGCTGTTAATCTATTTCATTTAAAAAATGTAGTCTAGTTTTACTGCATCTTGAACTTGCTCAGATTTGATCTTGTGTCCAGAGCAGGCGCAGTAAAAGGCAAATCAGCTGATTTAATGAGATCCCAGCTGAGGAATAAATGTGGGAACACCACATCAAGTATTTTAATTTTTTTCTCTCTTTATAACTCTATAAAAAAATCAAGGTTTCTGTTTCTTTTGGCAGATGTCCAGCAGCCACTCTTTCATCATTTTTTTCCCCTTGAACTTTCGACATTATTCCTTCCTGCTGCATTTTGTGCAATTCTTTTATGTCTTCAAATAATACTACTCCATACATGGTATAATTCACACCTCTGCTAAATGAATTCAGTGTGGGGAAAACATTCTTTCAGGATGTTCTAAAGGCTTACAGGTGATGAATCATTCTTCAATCTGCCACAGATTTATGTTGCTTCCCACTTACACAAGGAACATAAGCACATTCATATTATCACAGGGTTCGACAATATTATTTATTTATTTATTAACAGTATTTGTATACTGCTTTTCAACAAAAGTTCACAAAGCGGTTTACGGAGAAAAATCAAATAACTAATGGCTCCCTGTCCCAAAAGGGCTCACAATCTAAAAGATGCAAAATACCAGCAGACAGCCACAAGAAAGGACACTGCTGGGGTGAGGAGGGCCAGTTACTCTCCCCCTGCTAAATAAAAGAGGAACACCCACTTGAAAAAGTGCTTCTTACCCAATCAGCAAGGGTAAATCATGTAGATGTACACTTTATGATCACCCCAATGCTCTCATAAATCTATGCATCTACCTCTTTGTTCAGCTCTCTGTCTACTATATATGGAATGTCTGGAAATATTATATAAATGTTATATTATATAAATATATTACATTATAAACATCATGTGAATGTCCAAAATATATGCAATGTCTGGAATGTCTGGAAAGTGTGGAAGATCAGGTGAATGCAAGGCTACCAGAATGGTCCTGATCCTAAGCACCTGGAGCTAAACAAGTGCTCCAGAAGGCAGCCTGCCCCTCCCCCCACTAAAAAGGATCAAAACAGAGGCTGTAGCTGATAAGGTGAACATTTTTGAGACTTGCAAAGTCAGGTGGATCCTGACAGTGATCTGGTTTAAACAGAAGTTCTTAAATTGAACTGGGCACTGGGTAGGGCTGAAAACCTTACTGGTTTTGGAGGGGGGGGGGTGTTATTGCAGGCAGGCTACAGAGGAAATTCACTTGGTGGAACAGGGTTGGCTTCTGCTTATTTAATTATTTGTTTTACTTTAATTATTTATACTTATTTATTTTAATTTGCCTGATGATGTTACTTCCACCATGACATCACTTCTGGTAGGTCTTGGACAGATTGTCATTCTAAAAAGTGGGTCCCAGTGCTAAAAATTTGAGAACTGCTGCAATAAGGTGTTAGTAAGTTGACACCCTTGGGGTGTGTGTGTGTGTGTGTGTGTGTGTGTGTGTGTGTGTGTGTGTGTGTGTGTGTGTGTGTGTGACACCACTAGTGACCAGAATCACTAAAATCATAATTTGGAAGAATAATACCATCATGTTATATATCAGTCAATGCATAATTTCCTGCAGAATGTGTTCTATCTTTGTCCTATCAAAAGGTAACACCAAAAAACCAGTGGGGGCAGAGCAATGGGACATCACCACACCCACCACCTGAAGTATTGCCCTGCCCACTGCATGGGGGGTGACGCACTGGCATCCCGCACCGGGTGACACGAACCCTAATGACGCCACTGTCACTTTGCTTTGGGTGAAGGGAGGGGTCCCTGACTTGGAGTGGAGTGAAGCCTTTCTAAGAGACTAATTGATGGATTCTCTGCCTAAGGACTCTGTTTTACATCACAAAGGTCAGCAAGGCTGTTTTTAAATTGCCTAGCAAAGGGCCATTGTTTTTTAAATGGATTTGCTTTAATGCAATTTTTGCCATCCATGTGAGTTCTGGGAACAGAACCCTTAGGAATAATGAGACACAACCTGTATCTTTTTCCACTGTATGAATATACAAGGCAACTATCAACAAAATTACAACCAACCAAAAAATAAGAATTACAACACACATATATACAAGATACAATTTTCTTCTGAAATTGTGCTCTTTGGTAGAGAAGCCCAATGGTTGTTCTTCTGAATCACAGTCCCGGGTAGAAACCGGAAAGCCTGGTTTCCTCCTAATTCCCAGTGTTTGGGGACTGGAAGAACACTGGTTGAACTACCACATACCTTTTAACACAGGGGTGTCCAAAGTTTTTGGCAGGAGGGCCACACAATCTCTCTGACACTGTGTCAGGGGTTCGGGGGGAAAAAAATTAATTTACATTTAAAATTTGAAAAAAAAATTTACATAGGTTTACATAAATGAATACATTAGAGATGGAACTTATATGAATGAATGAAGGTCCTGCAATAGCTCATGGCCTATAAAAGGCCTGGCACAAAGCAAGGCTGGCCTTTCCTTTGCTGCCGCTACTGCATCACAGATGTGAAACAGCAAGCAGTAGAGGCAGCCCTAATCCCACATCTCACGCGAGAGGTCAGTTGCCCTCATGCTGAGAGCAGTTGCATTAGGCCAGTGCAGGCTCCAACAAATCTCTGGAGGGCCCGAGGTTCATTGGAGACTGGGGGCTCCCTGAGGGCTGCATTGGGAGTCCTCAAGGGCCGCAAGTGGCCCCAGGGCCTGGGTTTGGGCACCCCTTATCTAGATTATTGACAGCAATGGGCCAATGGGAACACATGTCATCAGTACTAGAACATCTTCACCGGCTTTCAGGTTGTTTCTGGGCACAATTCAAGGTGCTGGTTTGGGCACCCCTGCTTTAACAGATAACTGACAGCCCAATTCTGAGCTTTCCAGTGCCCACTGGAGCAGCAGCACCAAAGTGGTTACCACTGTATCCAGTAGGTGCCGGGAAGCAGCCAGCAGTCTTCTCACGGGAAGGGGACTTTTGTCACCTTCCCTTGGGGAAAGCCCCAAGCCCACAGTGGGGCTTCTCAAGTCTGTGTCAGTTATTTTGCCGGCACAGACTTGAGAGACCCCATGTTGGGCCTTCCAGAATGGAGTTCAGGAACTGGTGGAGCAGAACTCATTCAATCCTACTCCCTTCCCCCCCAGTTCATTTTTCCCACCCTGCCTTCCCTTGCCCTTATTCCGCCCTCCCCCACTGCCCAGAGGCTGCCCCACTGTCTGGCAGTTGCACTCATCCCTGGCAGTGGCACATCCTCCTTCTGCCTGCGCTGGGCCCCACATCAGTGCTCCTTACTCACTGGGTACTGTGAACCTGCTTTACAGCACATTAATTGCACCCAGCACCGGCACTAGGGCTCAGCGCTGGTGCTGGGTGACTTTAGGATTGGGATCTAAGGTCTCAAAGCTATTAAAAAAAAATACTTCACAAAGACCTCCCCCATCTGCTACAAACAGGCTTCTGGCCCAGATGCGGACCTTTGGTTACAGAAGAGAAGTATCTGCCCCCTTATATCTCAATCCCCCCCTCTCAGTGTCCAGCCTTCATTTAAATAAGTCTTTAGCCTTTTAACTTGCAGAAAACAAGGAAACGTGTTTAGGCAATTTTCTAACCAGCTACTTGCTAATAAGAAAACTTGCTTTTGTCTTCTATGCAAACATCTAAGAGAATGCCGATCAGATGGACTGGGGCCTGATGTTGCAAGCCATCTGTCGACCCCCACCCCAGTATGCTCACTCATCCCAGTTACATCATGAGAACATTGCTTTGGAAACTCAAAATTAAGTGCAGAACCATGCTGCAACCTGGGCTTGTATTAACAGAATATATAGAGATGCCTATTTTGTGCCTGTCCTTCCCTGGCACCTGGAAAGCGACAATGGGAAGTGGTCTTATTCCTTCTGTCCTCCCCTGTATTTGGAACACTGATTACTTGTACTTCTTTCTTAGCTTGAGAAGAAGCTTTCTTCACATTGTGTCATCAGTTCTACTCCATAATTTAAGAGGTGTCACGGCCTGGAGTAGATTGCCTTTTTCAAAACGCAGTTTTTCTGCTTCCAGGCTGACATGGGGAATTTCCTGCAATCACAGGGTTCACATGGCAAGTATTCAATCATGTACTGAAACATCTTCAGCTGGCTAAGAATTAATGCCAGGTCACCTGCAGTATGACAAAGCCAACGCCGGTTGCATGCCAGCAATATTGGGTAGCCAAGCCTGCTTTCATTTTATTAAACAATATGAGACGGCATTTCCTGGGAATTAATGCAAAGATCTGGAATGAGTTTGTGCCTTGTTGTTCGAGCTGTTAATTTCCACATAAATTACTTTACCTGTGATTTTTCTGACTCCTTCTAAATGATTTTTTTATATGCTGTTTAAGTCTCATTTCATACTAATTTTATGCTTACACTGTCTCACTGTTTTAGGTAGTAGATGGAGACACAATTCATAAAATATCTATTGTCAAACAATAGCAGTTAGAGTTCCTCAGTTACATTAATGCTCTTAACTTGACGTGGTCTGAAGGTGCATGCAGCAAAACATTGCTGAAGCTACCAGCTTTGAGACTGGTCTGTGGCTGGGTGGGAGATAACCTAAGAATCCTTCTTTGAATTCCCTGACAGAAGGAAACCAGGATTTTTTTCCAGGATGTATGGACAAATCTGGAATGTTGTTGGCAACCTTCAGTCTCGAAAGACTCCAAAGATACCAATCGCGCTCTGAATGGTGGTTCTGGAACAGCGTCTAGTGTGGCTGAAAAGGCCAATTCAGGAGAGACAATCCCTTCCACACTGGGAGCAAGTGCAGTCTGTCCCTGGTCTGTCTCCCTGGCTATGGGCCTTCCTTCTTTGCCTCTTTGCCTCAGTCTGTTGGGCAAGTGCCTCTTCAAACTGGGAGAGGCCATGCTGCACAGCGGGACGCTCAGAGGCCAAGGTTTCCCATCTGTTGAGGTCCACTCCCAAGGCCTTCAGATCCCTCTTGCAGATGTCCTTGTATCGCAGCTGTGGTCTACCTGTAGGGCGCTTTCCTTGCACGAGTTCTCCATAGAGGAGATCCTTTGGAATCTGCCCATCATCCATTCTCACGACATGACCGAGCCAACGCAGGCGTCTCTGTTTCAGCAGTGCATACATGCTAGGGATTCCAGCACGTTCCAGGACTGTGTTGTGTGGAACTTTGTCCTGCCAGGTAATGACAAATCTGGAATGTATGGTCACCCTATTTATAGCCCATGGGCAATCTGATATTATAAGTGTCCCTTTATTTTGTTGTATCAGCTGTTGTATCAGTTGACTGGGCTGCTGGCTGGAGCACTTTGCAACAGTAGAACAGAGTTTTGCTGCCACAAAATGGCTGTCAACAGGGTTCCCAGTGCTCCATCAGCTGACGTCTTAGGAGTGTTGCCAATGCAGTAGCACTCACTGGTCCCTGGC
The DNA here is from genome assembly GCF_035046505.1 of Tiliqua scincoides. Classification (NCBI taxonomy): domain Eukaryota; kingdom Metazoa; phylum Chordata; class Lepidosauria; order Squamata; family Scincidae; genus Tiliqua; species Tiliqua scincoides. The sequence continues at coordinate 26,960,669 of NC_089826.1, forward strand.
ACAGCTGCTGGAGCAGATAAGGCAGTGATGGGAGCCAGGAGTGGACAAAATAGGGTGGGAAGGGGTGAGGAGGGGGAGAAATAGGAAGGCTGCAGGATGGTTGGATCTAGTGGTGATGGCATGTGCCAGATTCAATTCCTTCATTTTGTAGCCTCCTGACCTCCTTTCTCTCATCAGACGAGCCAGCTAAAGTGCTGGTACAGGTTGGAGGAGATCCATTGTGGATCAGGGGACTTAACAGAGAGATAAGGGGTTTTAAAGCTCCTTCCCCTTCTGAAGCCTCCTGATCCGTGCCCCCCCCCCCCATTGGACACAGCACTCTCATTTTTGGCAGGGCTGCACTAGGGGGGAGGGAAGCGTCTGATTGGGCCCTAGGTCTGAGAAAGTGTCAATGAAACAATCCCGTATTCTTCACCCAGTTTGGTTGGCAACCTTCAGTCTCGAAAGACTATGGTAGAAGCCTACAGCACCCAGTATTCCCAGGCGGTCTCCCATCCAAGTACTAACCAGGCCTGACCCTGCTTAGCTTCCAAGATCAGACGAGATTGGGCATGTGCAGGGTAACAGTTGCTGTCAGTTTATTCCCTCCTTTTCCTCTGCTGTTGCCTTCCTGTCAATTTTAGATTATTAGCCCCTTGGGGATGGGGCTTGTTTTCTTGAGATAAGGAAGAGTTAGGTGCTGCCATGCTGGAAGGCCTGAAGGACTTTCAGTCGGCGTTCCTTGCAATTTAGATTCAAGCAACAGGCCCATCCCATGAAGCCTTCTCTGCCTTAACTGTGTTGGATGAGATCTAAGACTCCTTAAATTTCATTCATTATTTTTGAGAACTGGGACAAATTCTTCCATTATAGCCACAACAGCACAACAGCCACAACAGCACTGCTACTGTGGCTACACCTCTGTCCTTTTCTGCCTTTGTCTTCTCAGGTGGGACAAAGGGATGGAACCCCATGAAAAGTGTCAGTTTTTAAACTTATTGTTATACAGCATGATTTACAGCCACTGAGGTTTTTGTACTAGTTGATGACAAGCTCATGAATCAGCGCAGCTCAGCTAGTACTGTTCAGCTTAGGTGCCGATATCACTTTATCATTATTCCATTTATCAGGCCGCTGTTGTCATATAAAGTATCTGGAATACATTTGTTTCAGTTTTTAAACTTGTCACAAGCCGCAAACAAACAATAGAAGGGTATAATGTCCCCCTGGGAGAAGATTAAAACCTCTGCTCTCTGTCACCTAGTGTTCAATCCGGAGCGCACTCTGTAGTCACTCATTCTCAAATGGTCAGCCAATAGCACATCTGGCCTTTCAAGACTTTCTTAATTTTACACCTCTTTCCCATTTCATGCATAAAACAAGTTTAGCTTTCTTGGATCTCCTTGCATGTTCTAATGGTTTACTTAACTTTTAAAACTGATCTTTTCCGTTATTGCAAGAGCAGTGCTCTTCAGCTGTTACTTCCTTTCAAACTCTTTCTCTAGCAGAGGCAATGTGCCACTGTTGCGCTTTTCTCCGCAGCACCCACACATCTGTCTCCCCCTTTCTTTTTGCCTCTTCTGAATACGTTAACAGTCAAAAACTGATTAATGTTTTCTCTGCTAAGAGCCTGCTGGATTCAGCTCTTCAGCTGCAACTTATAAACGGTTGCACTTCAAAGGATACGCCTCAAGGCATTCTTGATTAGTGCTTTCATTAGTTAGTGTTTTTGTTTTTTTAATTGCCCTTGGATTAACTTCAGGCAATTATGTCTTCCAGTGTCTTCCAGCATCCTTCTCAGGATGGGAACCCACCAAAGAAATGTTGACCATTTAACAGCCCAATCTTATACTTATCATGGGATTCTGGACAAAAGGGGTGGACCTGAAGTGGGCAGAGGGGGCTAATGTCCTGATGGCTGTGAAAGCCATGTGCTCCCCACACCTCTGCCGCAGCTGTTTGCACCTGCTGCCATGCCCCGCCCTGCCCCACCCCACCCTGCCCTGCCCATCTGAGCCGTTCCATGGGCAGGTGATGTTCCATGCGGTGCTCAGCAGTGAGTGAGAGCCTTCTGAGGCTTCCCTGCTATTTCAAACAATACTTCCGATACTAGCCTCAGAAGACTTCTAACCTATGGGGAATGTTGCACGAGGCTCAGTGAGTCTCGGTTGAGTATCCTGGGGAGAGAGGGGTGGCATGTTGGGGGGGGTGCGGCATGTCAGGACCTGCCCTGGGTGGGAATGAGGACAGGTCCATTACTGCTGGCCAATGCCAGTCCCCCCTTTGCGATGGCGCTGACTGCCATAAAGCAGTCAGTGCCTGTTGCAAAAGGCACTCCAACAGTGCAGGATTTGGCATGGTGCCAGGAGTGCCAGCAGAAAGGCCTCCTCTGTTTCCCTGCTCACTGGAGCAGGTAAGATGACAGAAGAGGTGAGGGGGGTGGCGGGAGGGCGGAATGGAGGTGGGGGCAAAATGGGATGGTAGAGGGCAGGGCCTTGAAAAGGAATTTTATCAGGGGGGTACAAAGTTTCCTTTGGGACCCTTTTCAAAGGGGAAGGGGTGAAACAGAGCGGGGGAGGGTGATGGGTGAGCCGAATAGGGGCAGGGAGAGGCGAAGCAGGGTAGGGGGAGGGTAGAGACAGCTGGAAAAGTCTTTGGAGCCCAGGTCTACCCGCCCATGTGGCATCAGTAGTGTCCCCTGTATCCCCAGTCATGGTAGTGTCCCCAGCATCCTGTACGGACAACATGTCTGAGTAGATAGGAAAATGTCAGTTCCCAGGAAATTTCTGGGCCCCCTCCTTTGGCTCCTGGGCGCCCCTTTTGACCCTAGGCCCAGGTACAAATTATCCCCTTTACCCCCCTCTCCTAGGCCCTGGTGGAGGGTAGAGAGGGAGCGCAGGGTGGGCAGATCAGGTGTCAGGAGTGGAACTGGATTGGCTGCGCCAGTATTGCCAATATCCTAACACCCTTCCTGGACCTGATCATGCAGCACATGTCAACACAGACCCATGCCAGCAAATTAGTGGTTGTAGGTCCAAATAGATCTCCTCCCCGTGCTGTGGAGGCTAAGCTTCTGAACTGTCCTCCCACCATAGGATGCAGCAGTCACCATTTTGGTGCCACTGCATTGAAGGGTGGTGGAGGGGATAGGACTGGGACCTAAGCCAAACATGTTGTGAAAGGTGCTAAAAGCCTCAAACCAGGAGGTTTAGCAGAAGGGCTCAACTACGTTACTCTCTACCCCATCAGGATAGTTGCAGGGAGAGAGCTTGGCAGATCCCTTGCAGCTGCGCAATGCCCTCTTCCCCCAAAGGACCCATCGGGAAACTGCAGCAGCCAGTCCAAGAAGGATTGGATAACTTTGGGAGCCAATAAAGGCACAGCTGGTCCTATATAAGAACTTCCCTGAGTTTGGCTCCCCAGTCTGAGTTTCTTATCTGAAGGGTGGTTGGTGGTTGGCAACTTTCAGTCTCGAAAGGCTATGGTATAAGCCTACAGCACCCGGTATTCCCAGGCGGTCTCCCATCCAAGTACTAACCAGGCCTGACCCTGCTTAGCTTCCAAGATCAGACAAGATTGGGCATGTGTAGGGTAACAGTTGCTGAAGGAGAAGGTGTCAAACAGATTTTTGGCTTGGCTTGCCATGCTCTTCTCCTCTGGCTTCTTCAAAACCCAAACACCAGGCTGTCTTTAACCACACTGTCTCTTTTGCTTGGCAATCTGTTTGCCCTTGCAGGAACCTGATTGTTAGCTTGTTTTCCTTTGCCAGTTCCTGCAGACCATGCTGGGCCCTGGCATGTCATCTGTGTTAAACCACTGCCTAGGAATCCAGCTTCTGCTTTGATTTTCTGTGAGCTGTTGTTTGTAACACCCACTACTGTGAGACTGATATAATATGAAAAGGCTTTCTAAGTAGTCTTTCTGTCTCCTCTTTACTGGACACAGGGGAAGGCCATGCAAAGCGTCAAACCACAACTAGATTAAGTGATATGGGCTGTCTGCTGAGTTGAAATATGTTTAGGCAGGAATGCAATAGAGTGGGAGAACACAAATCTCCATACTAATAAGATTTTTTTTTAATGTGCATTTCAGATGCCTTTTAGACAAACTGATGCATCTAAACATTGCTGCATAAGAATATTTCCTGGCTAATCAAGGCAGAAGATGTCTTATGTGCAGTAGTGTAGCTATGGGGGGCACAGCAATAAGTTTTGCAGGGTGCTTCAACGCCCCCTGTAAGCTGCTGCCTCCTCTGAGCAAAGCAGAAGAGACGCCTCTGCTTTGCTTTCACTGTCTCAACTGCCTCCAATGGCAAGAGCAAGGGGCAGCTTACAGGGGGCGTTGAGGAGCCCTGCAAAACCTAGTGCTGTGCCCCCCCCATAGCTACACTATTGCTTACATGAGTAGATATTAAAATCTGAATCACGCTACTTGATCCTTTGGGTAGGACATGGGATTGCACTACAGAAGGAAGGGCATTTCAAGTTTGAGAAATCTCCTTGTGACATTACTGGGAAGTAAGATTGCATTGGCATGGATAGCAGAGCGGTCCAAAACGCAGAGAAGGATCAGCTCTGTTTGTAAGTGGTGATCTGTTTATTCAGATATCTAGCCTTCCTCTTTTTGCAAGCTAGAAGATAACAATGTGTTGAAACCACAAACGCCATAATAAAGCTGTTTCAATGATAGATGCATTTTCCCATAAGGTTTGATTTAGGCATTACAGCTACTACATGGAATGCACTTCAACTTGCTCAGTGTAAGAGTTGTTATAACATGCAGACTGTACTCCTGCCAAAGCATTATACAGGACTCTGCCCTTGAAGACTGTTCAGAAATTGCAATTGGTTCAGAATATATCTAGATCAGGGGTGCCCAAAGTTTTTGGCTGGAGGGCCACATCATCTCTCTGACATTGTGTCGGGGGCCAGGGAAAAAAAGAATTAATTTACATTTAAAATTTGAATAAATTTACATAAGTTTACATAAATGAATATATTAAAGATGAACTTATATGAATGAATGAAGGCCTTGCAATATCTCAAGGCCTATAAAAGGCCTGGCACAAAGCAAGGTCAGCCTTTCCTTCACTGCCACTGCTGCGTCACAGATGCGAAACAGCAAGCAGTGGAGGCAGCCCTCATCCCACAGCTCATGCGAGAGGTCAAACAGTTGCTCTCATGCTGAAAGCAGTTCCATCAGCCAGTGCAGGCTCCAACAAATCTCTGGAGGGCCAGAGGTTCATTGGAGACTGGGGGCTCCCTGAGGGCCGCATTGGGAGTCCTCGAGGGCTGCAAGTGGCCCCAGGGCCGGGGTTTGGGCACCCCGATCTAGATTATTGACAGCAATGGGTCAATGGGAACACATCTCATCAGTACTAGAACATCTTCACCGGCTTTCAGGTTGTTTCTGGGCACAATTCAAGGTGCTGGTTTTGACCTGCCTATGCAATTTGGGACTAAAGTGTCTAAAGACCATGTGTTGTTAAATGAAAGTTTTTTCAAGGGGCCTGCTGTGGGCACCCTTGACCTCTGAACGGAGGTGGATGGCAGATGGAAATAAGGCCTTTGGGTGGTGATACCACAGGAATGGAAAATAATGTCAAGGGACACTTTACTGGCCTATACTCTTTAAACCAGTAGTGATCAAACTGTGAGCCCTGGCTCCCCAAGGATCTGTGGAAACCCACCAGGGTAGCTGTGGAATTGTGAAAAACCTACCATCCTATACAATGAATTGTGGTCCTATGGAGAGCTTTGGCCAATGTCCCAGTAGGTCAAGGGAAAATTTTTAGGAGCCACTGCTTTAAGCTCTTAAGCCCTAGGTAAAAACAGTACTGTTCTCCCAGGTGAATGGGTTTTATTGCTTGCTGTAGTTTTTGTCCTTTGTACTTTTATTGCTACTTTATCTCTGTTGAATAGATAATCCTGTGTGGAATGTGCCTGCTTTTATCCTTTATGTGTTTCTGTTAATTGATATTATATTAATTGATATGTTAACCTCTGTTGTTAGTTGCTAGAAAACTTTTAAAGTTGAAGAACGGGTTATATCATGTTAAAAATACATAAATTTTGATATGTGTACACATTTATTTTTACAAAAGTCAAGTTGATTCTTCATCAGCCAAGCTCATTTTACACTTCTAGTCTTGTTTTCCCCCCAATTTATCTGGTACAAAAGTTAGGCCGACGGCTTGAGCTTGTACTTGATAAAGGCAGACCAAATTCAGACTGGGGACATTCAGGTGGGGTGATTGTTAGTTTGAGTCCATTGTGGCATCAGATGGCCTTGTTTTTGACTTGCCCAGAGTTTCTTCACATCTTAAGAGTTGCTTAGGCATTCTGGATGTGATCTGGAAGTTACAACCACTTTGTGGAAATTACCATTCAGATTTTGCTCATGATAATGAAAAGGGGGAGGTAGAATATTACATGCAACAGAAAACGGCACTCTGGATCTAGCTTGTTGGCATTATTTTGGCCTGGCCTTGACTAAGGTTTCTGACATGCAACTACTGCCCCATTGCCAGCAGCTAGATGCCACTCTTGTCTAGTGTTCCTGTGCCCAACTTCAGTAAGATCATTGTTAGAAAATACAATCAGTGGGGACAATATACCTGTGCAGACTCCATTGAAATAAATGGAAATAGTCAATGCTTTGAAGTGTCCATTTGTTAAAAAGGGCCATGGCAGGATAAGTTCCCAAAGGATTGTCTTTGGATAATAAGTCATATGGACCATTAATGGACCATTAATCTGTCCATTTGCCCTAAAATTATTCTCCTCGTTTTTTTGCTATGGTGCAGTTGTACACCTACAGTGAATGAGACTAACAGGTTTTTACAGCTATATGGACTGCTTTCAAGAATGGATAAAAAAGCTTTTCACATAAATTATATAACAAGCCAGGTAAAAGATTTTATATGTTAATCATTTCATTCTATTTCCACTCATAAAATCACTCCCAGTGCTCAGTTCCTGAAATGTTCTTCTTCTTTTAAACATTTGATATTTACAATAAAGAACGTTCTTTTATGGTTTGACATTGAGGGTCTGCTCTAGACCAAACCAGGCTCAACTCTACATTTGCCATCTGGTGCTTTACAATTGTTCTAGGGATGCAAGAAACCAATGTAATCCCAATTCAGTGCTTTAGAAAGAGACAAAGGGTAGGTAATGTGGAGAGAAGAGTATCCATTTCAATCCAATGCCTGAAGCATTTTTGCAGTATCAAATGTCCAATAAACATGTCTGTTCCAAGCCTGGGGCAAGTTTCAAAGATAAAACTCTGCAGAGAAACAGCATCTTGACAAAATTCATTGTGAATGAGCAATGCCAGCCTTAAGGAGAGCTGAAAGAAAATGATTGCTATCTTGTGTTGTGAAGTGGCATAGCTAAGAGGGGGCAGGGGGAGTACATTGCCCAAAGTACCATGCCTTGAGGGGGTGTCTTAGAGGCCTCAGAAAACCAGAAGTGTCATTGAAGACCTCTAAGAGACTCCTCAAGGTGTGGTACCCAGGGCCTCAGAAGGTACCCAGTGCCCCTGGGCCTCAGAAGGAAGTGCCTTTCCGAGGCCTCTAAGTTGTTGTATGGGGTGTTGTGGAGTGTTAATGCTGTAGTGGAGAGTCTACAGAGATGTGAGCTGCATAAGCATGCAACTGCATAGATAGATAGATAGATAGATAGATAGATAGATAGATAGATAGATAGATAGATAGATAGATAGATAGATAGATAGATAGATAGATAGATAGATAGATAGATAGATGTACTTATGCTGCATACAGATGTTGAGCAGTGAGCCTGCTGTGGATTCATACTTATCTCTTCTGGGACAGACAGAATATCTGCACATTGACTCAAGCCTAGGAGCAACTGTTCTTCCTCTTGCAATAGTAGCCAACACTAGCCAATTGTGCAGAGCTCTGATTGACTGACCCTTCTGACAAACACCAAGCCCAGAAGAGTGTTTCAACATCAGGCTTCTTACAGTGCAATCCTATGCTTTCCTCCCATGGAGGCGTGACAAAAGGTGGAACAGTGGTTCCCTTACCCAGGGGTAAGCCTCTGTGGTGCAGATGGGTCTACTTGGACCTGCACCAGTGAAATCACTGGTGCAGATCTTCATGGACCTAGGCTGCAGGATTGGGTCCAGGAAGGGGATTTGGCCAGTGGTCCAGCTCTGTGCAGCTTTGTGTACGGCTGGAGGTAAATTTGTGTTTGCTGTAAGGTTCATTCCGCCAGTCCCAGTGCCCAATAGGATTGGACTGTGAATCTATGTCTTTTGCTTTTTTTCTTGCTATATCAGAGTGATGGCAGTGGAGACTGCAGTATGTGTATGTGTGTGTGTGTGGGGGGGGACTCTTAGTCTCATCAACTTGAGAATTTTTGGCATACCTCTGCTAGGCCAAAGTGGGTGGATCAGGCCTGGGACAGGGGCTCCAGGTCTTGCAGACGCCACTGCTCCCAAGTTCTGCCCCCAACCTGCTCTCAACACCCTCCCAGCCCAGCCCAATTCCCATCTCACCTTGCTGCCCATTATCAGAGCTGCCCACTATCAGAGTAAGATCCCCCAACATATTGGAGAATAGAATTGGGCCATTGGTTATTTTGGGATTTTTTTTTTTTTTACTATTTATTCCCAGCTGGTCCTGCATACTATATTAATTTTGCCATTTATGTACAATACAAGCATTCTGACTCCATCCCCTCCTTTTTATTCTGTGGTACCCAGATGTGGTTCCAAATAATTTTTTTTAAATAACTGTTTCTTGTCTGGAACAGGCAGAGATTCCTATGAGCTTGGCTCAGTCCATCACTCCCAAGTATTGCAATGCGACCTGTGATTTTGGTTGGTCCACCTGTCTAGGAAGATGGTTTTCCAGCACCTTCTTTCCAGAAAACAGTTTGAGTGTTTAGAACCTTTAGGGACTTGTATATCAATTCTGTATCGTTACATTGTTATATATTATTAAGGGCACAATCCTAACCAGGTCTACTCAGAAGTAAGTCCTATTTTGTTCAATGGGGCTTACTCTCAGGAAAGTGTGATTAGGATTGCAGCCTCAATATTATATCATTATTTGGGGTTAGTGTTCAGCCACATTTACTGGAAAATAGTGTATAACATGGACCATATAATGCAGTGTTTTGTTGCTCCCTTTATCATTCCCAGTTAGTTCAATTTTGAAAGATCTCACACATGTTGGCAACCTTCAGTCTCGAAAGACTATGGTATCGCGCTCTGAAAGGTGGTTCTGGAATAGTGTCTAGTGTGGCTGAAAAGGCTGATTCGGGAGTGACAATCCCTTCCACACTGGGAGCAAGTGCAGTCTGTCCCTGGTCTGTCTCCCTGGCTATGGGCCTTCCTTCTTTGCCTCTTAGCCTCAGACTGTTGGCCAAGTGTCTCTTCAAACTGGGAAAGGCCATGCTGCACAGCCTGCCTCCAAGCAGGCCGCTCAGAGGCCAGGGTTTCCCACTTGTTGAGGTCCATTCCTAAGGCCTTCAGATCCCTCTTGCAGATGTCCTTGTATCGCAGCTGTGGTCTACCTGTAGGGCGCTTTCCTTGCACGAGTTCTCCATAGAGGAGATCCTTTGGGATCCAGCCATCATCCATTCTCACGACATGACTCACTAGCTCACTAGCTCGGAATTGGCATTTCAGCTTCCTTTCCCCAGAAAACTGTTTATATCCTGGAACAGGTATCGCAAGATGTAATTAGCAAACTCTTTGTGATTTGTTATTTCACACCAGTTAGTCCAGCGGGTCCTATGATTTTGGTTGTTCCATCTAGCTCAGAAGTGGGCATTCTGGTCCCATTTTCCAGTAAACTGTTTATAGCCCAGAACAAATACTGGAACCTGGAATTTTAGTGGGGAGAGGGGTTGTAACTTGCTGTAACAGTTCCAATTAATTCAATGGGCCCCATGATTTTGGTTGCTCTGCCTGTCAAACGTTTGTGCTCCTGTCCCTTTCTCTGAAAAGTGTTTATTGCCTTGAATCAGGTTCTGGAGTGTGGAATTTGGGGGTCTCATTTTATCCATCTCATCTAATGTGTTGTTGTATATGAGTCTTGCTTTGTTTGGTGCCTGAGGACCAGTCATTCGAAGCGGTTTGTTTAAAAACAGATTTGACCAAGAAGTGGTTCATACAATTTCAATTCCGCATGGGCATCATTTCCAAACTATCATACTCATGTGTCTCTAATATCTGCCTTGGTGTTCTGCATGACACGGAGGTAGAAAATGTCCTTTCCAACTTGTTCCAATCTGTTTTGCATGGAATTTGGTTGGGAAAGGGTTAATAAAAGCACTCTATTGGAACAGTTTCACATCTAAAAAAATTTTCTCAAGTGGTTCTAATAAATCCTGCTGTTTTTTTGTATCCGTTTCATTTGTTAATGGCTTGTTCTGGTCCATTTTGTTCCATTCTGGCTTTTACACTGTCTCGTAAATAAAGTCTTTAACCTGGCTTCTGTGGCTGCCAGTTCAATAGTAAGCCTCACAGGTGCAGCATTATGGTAGTCCCTTATTTTCCAGGGCTTCCTTAGCACAGCTGTACAATAACAGACCCAGGGCTACCCAGGGCTGTTTCTCCTCTGCAGTCAAGAATCTCTAGTTCCTCCCTGGGCCTTCACCAGCCCTCAGAATTCCACTTGCAGGCTGCTTCTCGCCCTGATCCTTCCTAGGTCAGAGTCACAGGTCATAGCAGGGACTGTTAAAAAATGTTAGTTCCATTACAAATTTTGAAGGCCATTATGAATTGGAAGAAGAATTTGGCACCTCTGGGAGAAGATCATTCCACAGCCTTGGAGCAAAGAATGGCTCTGCTTCTAGCTGCAACAGTTTTCACTTCATGTGGAGTATGTACATGAAGTGTATTGTACAGGCAACCTTCAGTCTCGGGAGACTCTGGTATCGCGCTCTGAAAGGTGGTTCTGGCACAGCGTCTAGTGTGGCTGAAAAGGCCTACATGAAGTAGGGCTTGGTTACACCACTAAAGTTGGCATAGGTAATGATTCAAAGAGAGGCTGTCTGAAATATGTAGGATCTACACCAGTGGTCTTCAACCTTGGAGTTGGGATCCCAATGGGGTCATGAAGCCTCAGGTGTAGGGTCGTGGCAATTTACAGGAATGAGAAAGGTTGAGCACCACTGAACAAGAGTGCCACTAGGTAAAGGGGAGGAATCTGCTGTATCCCTTCAGGTATTATTATTATTATTATTATTATTATTATTATTATTATTATTATTATTATTATTAATAGTAGTAGTAGTAGTAGTAGTAGTAGTATTTATATGCCGCTTTTCAACAAAAAGTTCACAAAGCAGTTTACAGAGAAAATCAAACAAACAACTCCCTGTCCCAAAAAGAGCTCACAATCTGAAAAGATGCAAAAGAACACCAGCAGACAGCCACGAGAAAAGTCACTGCTGGGGTGAGGAGGGCCAGTTACTCTGGAGGAGGAGACCAGAGTACCCTCTATCCCAGTGTCCCAGTCCTGCTCAGGTTCTTAGCAATTCTGCTAAAATCGCTTTCACTGGTGCCAGGCTTCATGGTAACTCTAATAAGAATATTTGGTTACAGTGAACAGTATTGGGAGGGTTTAATGCTGACAGGGAGTGGATGGCAACAGGGGTGGGGGTACGCAGATAGGGTCCCTGATGGGGATGGGACCAATGGGGGGGTCTCCAATCTCATTATTTATCAATTTATTGTTTCCCAGAAGAGGTTGATCTATACCATGAAAGCTTTATGTTAAGCACCAGCTCCCTGAACTAAGCCTGGAAGCATAGTGTCAACCAGTGGTGTTCACAGAATACTGTATAGAATTGTGTCACCCAGTATCCTTTAGGATGTATCCACGTGACTATTTTGAACCATTTTGTTTGAGTCCATATAAACTCTAATCCTGTCTATTCATCTACTTTGCAGGATCTATAATCCTTACCAATAATAGCATTTAAAAATCTATTCAGCTCAGTTTTTATTTTGTACTGGGGACAATTTCTAGTCCTCTTTCTGTCATAGCTCACTAATTGGGAATAAAAGTTATTTTTACTGTGACTTTGAGGATAGCTGTGCACCTTAGCCAGAATAAACAGATTATTTTGGCATGCAATAACATTTGAATGCAATGTGGATTCTCAGATGAGGAGGCTTTTTATTAATGGGAATAACAGGTGTCCTGACAAGGCTCCTACCTCCCCACCACCCCATGCTGGAGACCAATCCACATTAAAGTGTCTACAGGCATTCTGTGTGATGAACAGAAAAGGAATGAAGAAAAATGTGTTTTTGAGCTATATTAAGCTCTTCCAACTTTTCAGACAGAGAAGGTATGGAAAAATCACAAGCAGTAGCAGAAGTTCTTAGCAGTTGGCTAATATTTTGGATGCTACTTAGGTGTGATATAAAAAGTGGATAACGGTGGATATAAAGGAAGGATATAAAGGATGAATAAACCATTCATGCTGTGATATGCTTATCATGGATGAACATGTCTCTCACCAATGATCAAAAGGTTACATTGGCGATGTTGGCAAAGAGAAAACTACAAAAAGCACATTGCACAGGAAGCACCAGATTGGAAGCATCACTTAAGGTTTGGATGGAAGCAGATCCTCTTACTTGCCTGTCTAGCTACATCTTTGAGAGAGAGAGAGAGAGAGAGAGAGAGAGAGAGAGAGAGAGAGAGAGAGAGAGAGAGAGAGAGAGAGACCCGGGGCCCATAAATTTTTGTCACCATCCCCACACAACAAAAGTATGTATGCATGTATATAATCAATCAATCAATCAATCAATCAATCAATCAATCAATCAATGTTTCACATTTTTATACCACCCTTCCTCTAAGGAGCTCAGGATGCTGTGCATGGTTCCTCCCCTTCTTTTGTCCTCACAACAACCTTGTGAGATAGGTGAGGTTGAGAGGTAGTAATAGTCATGACATGAATAAAAATAATGGCCAGAAAATAAATGCAGTGATTATTTCCCCACAAGCAATGGATGAACATCCCCTGCTCTTGCTCTCCTGCACGTAGTAGTCAGTGACATATTGTCCCTGCCACTGGAGATTCAATGTGGTCATCCTGGTGAATTACTACTGATAGACTATAGTCCACCATAAATGCTTAGATTTCACTTTAAAAGTAATCTAAGCCAGTGTGCAACAACACCCAACCTTCCAATCAGTGGTAACACTAGGGTTGGTGTCACCTGGTCATGGTATCACCCCCATTAACTTTATTTATTTTACCACAGAGAAGTACAGGTTACCCAACTAATCAGTAATCAACAAAAAAAGGGGCCAACTTGATGACACTTACACGACTGAGGGAGCAATCCTAACTCATCATTAGGATTATACTTGGGACTTGGGCTGGCCTGGGAGGGTCACAAACGTGCCGTAAAGCATGTTTGCGCCTCCTTGAGAGGAAACCAGTCCAGTGCTCTGAGAGGTGCTGGCTTTCAGAGGCTGACATAAGCCTCCATGCCGGCTTCCCCTCAGGTGCTTGTGTCAGCCCTGCTGGGCTGACACAAGCAGAAAAGTTAGGCGGCAGGGAGGAGGAGGAAGGGAAGTGTTCCTGGGCAGGGGGAGGGCGGGTGGTGGGTGGCCCCAGGGGTGGGCGGGCAGGGAGCAGGGCTGGAATTCGGCAGGGATCCCAACCCCTGTTCCCAGGGAGAGGGTTCCCCTCAAGAGATGGTGCAAGTCCAAGGAGACCTATTGGGGCCAGCAGCCCTTACCCGGAGGTAAGGGGAAATGTTTTCCCTTACCTCTGGCTGAGCTGCCTCTGGCCACTATCTGCGCTGGATACAGCGCAAGCCTCCTGGCTTGCCTGTTCCAGTGCAGGATGGGATTACGCCCTGAATAGGAGACTATTAGCTCTGACACATGGAAAAGGTAGCTGACTCATAATAACAACTTATTGGTTCCATGCTGTGTCATAATTACACCTTGTTAGCTCTCAGAACACTCACACTCATTGGTCAGTTTTGAGATTACCCATTTCTGCCCTACCCGCAGGTGTACACATTTGATCCCTGTCATATATTTGCAACATTGGGCAGAAATGGCTTAAGGAAATTCACTTTTTGTGACGAAAGGTAGTTGTGTTTTTCTATTCTGGCTATTTGGCTATAGTTTTTGATAAAACACAGATATTTCAATGTGGTTTGTTTCATTACATTCTGCATTAAATTACACATCAAATGAGATATATATATATATATATATATATATATATATATATATATATATATATATATATATATATATATATATATATATATATATATATATATTATGGTATTATTCCTAAAAATCACGATTTCCACAATTTTGCTCACTAGTGGTGTCACCTCCTCTCCCAGGGTGTCACTTTATTGGTTTCATGCTGTGTCTTAATATCATCTCATTAGCTCTTCAAATAATCAGTCTCATTGGTCTGTTTTGAGTTAAGAAGATGTACTTTTTGTTACATAAGACAGTTGCATTTTTGTTTTCTGGTTTTTTGGCCATAACTTTTGATAGTATGGAGATATTTCATTGTATTCTGCTGTAAATTACACACTGAATGGTAGATAACATGATGGTGTTATTCCTACAAACTGCGATTTTAGCAATTTTGGTCACTAGTAGTATCACCCTCCTCCAAGGGTGGCACCTGGGGCGGCCCGTCCCTGCTAGCTACACCACTGCTCCGGGTTACCAAGGAGCATGCATTCTCAGATAATACAAAAGAGAGTATACAGCAAGTTCTTACTTAAGATCAATTCATTTAATCTTGTTTCGTTATAAAGTTTTTGAGGGGGGGGGGAAATCTATTCCTGCACCTATGTGGATTTGGCCAAGACATGTATGCTTCCTTCATCCAAACAGCAAATAAATTAATCCAAGTCAGAAATGTATCTCCTATGTCAAACAGCTGTTTTGGTAATAAACAATCAACTAAATATTCTGCATCTTTCAGAATACCCTAAATTACTTCTTTAACAGTGCCCCATAATTGGATGGAGGAGAGAGAGGGAGTCATGGCTGGGGACACTGATCAACCCATATCCCAACCCCATTTACAATTTTATTTTATATATGGGTTTATTTCTATTTTACCTTTCCAGTTCTAATGGGAAGCTCAAAGCAGCTTACAAAATTAATGGGGCTTACAGAGTTCCACTGTTGTGAAATGGCTGCTGATGGCGTGTGCAGTGCACTGCCAGAGATCATTTTGTGAGCACTGCCACAAGAGGATGCTGCCACAAGAGGTGGCAGTACTGTAGCAGCACTGCCAGAGCCGACTGCTGCTGCCAGAGCCAGTAAGCCAGTTGTGGGGCTGGAACATGGCCGGGGGGGGGGCGAACAGGGGAATGTCTGGTAAGGGAGAGACAGCATAACAGTGGATGGAATGGAGCAGATATTGACAGCAGCAACTTTTAGTGATATCCTCATCCCATTTTGTTCCCTCTCCCTTACTTACCTCAGACTTGTGCCAGCAAAGTAGCTGCTGCAGATCTAAGGTGGCCCATTGACATACTGGAGGCTTACCCCTGACTAAAGAAGCAAATATTACCTGGAGGTTACCTCTGTGACTACCACTATGCTGGCACAGCTGCATCAGCAGATAGGGAGATTTACTTAGGACTGTGCTGAGTGACATAGGGCGCAATCCTAACCGGCAGTTATGCCAGCATAGGTGGCCTTGCAGGGTCGCACGTTTGTGCCTCCATGAGTGGGAGCCGCGTCGGCGCATTCAGATGCGCAGTTGCGCGGAAGGAGACAGAAGCCTCCGCCGTGGCTCCTGCGCCGCTGCTTGTGTTGGCAAGAGTGCACCGACATAAGCGGCAATGGGGGGCGTGGGGAGGGGGCGGGAGGGGGCGTTACTGGGTGGGGGGAGGGTGGGCCACGGGGCGGGCGCGCAGGGAGCCAGGGGCGGGGCTGGGACCCGGCAGTTATGCCGGATCCCAACCCCTGTCCTCGGGGTGAGCGGAGCAGCTTCTAGCCGCTTTGCTCTCCTCGGACTTGTGCTACCTCTGGAGGTGGTGCAGGTCTGAGGAGACCCACAGGGGCGTGCAGCCCTTACCCAGGGGTTAAGGGGAAGAGCTTCCCCTTGCCCCTGGCTGAGCCGCTGCTCGCTGCAAACCCGCGTTGGATGTAGCGCAAGCCTCCTGGCTTGCCTGCTCCAGCGCAGGTTTGGATTGCGCCCATACTAATACAATAACAATAAATCAATAAAAAACATAGAAAGTAATAACGGCAAAATATAGTTGAATGGAAATCAACAAAAGCCTACAGCAAAAAGGCAGCCAGTAAACTAAAGGCGAAGCAGAATGAAAAACCTCTTAATACCCCTTTGGAATGCCAGCACCAAAGAAGCAGTTCTAATCTTCAACAGAATGGAATTCCACAAACTGGGCACCACAACTCATGTTTGATGGTAACCCGTGATAGTTTCCCAAGGAAACAGCACCCACAACAGGGCCTCCCTAGATGATATCATGGGACCGGCAGATGCACACAGGGAAAGATGTGCCTTCGAGTATTTCGGTCACAAGCCATTAAGAGCTTTATAGGTCATTCCCATGTCTTTGAATGGTGCATGGAAATGTATAGGCAACCCATGTAGATGGGCCAGCAGGGGTGTGTTTTCCAGTTGATAAATACGTTTAGTTCAGTGAACCCCTGCAAGGATTCAATCGGCATTTGTTTCCCATCTGTTAATGTGCTCTACTTTTTTGTTTGTTTTAAAGGGAGAAGGTCACAATGGGATGGCCCACTGCGGGAGAGGTAGAAAGATGCCCTGTGCCTGTTGGAGGTAAAAATGGCACAGGACAAATTTGAAGTTTGAGAACTGCTCTAATCCGATCTCTGTACTTAGAGTGCCACCTGCTGGACACGTCCTAGCCCATCAGGATTAAAGATTTTTTTTACAAGCCAGCATTGAGAAGAGTGGGGAGAGGAAGATCAAGTTTCCTTCCAAAGTAAGTTAATTACTTCGCTCAAATCAAAACCACAGAGAACTTGGCTCCCTATGTGGAAAAATTCTTCACACTTTCTTTCAAGGACAGGGAGGACTCATTGTACTTAAAAAGGCACCTTTTTCACTCCCCTGCCTTGATCCTTAGCCAATTGCTCACCTCAAACTATACCCTCTTCAGACAGGGGGGAAAAAAAACGAGCGTGTCTGTATTTGCTAGTCTGCTAGAATCTAAAGTGGTATCCTAAGCCTACCCAACAGGTTTCATTGTCCTACAGGATTCAAAATAAAAACACTGTAACAAAATTTGATCAGTTTTTTGTTCTACTGCATATTTTGACGTTTATTAATTTGGGTGAGAGGATTTCAACAATGCATCTATTTTTAGCATAGCAGCAATAGTGTAGCCACAATTGACACTATGCAGTTGTATTAGACCATGCGTATTGCAATGCATTAGGCCAGTTGTTCTCAAACTGTGTGGCACTGGGATCCAGCTAAGAAAAAAAAGTTTACCAGCTGCTCAGACCTCTGTGGCTATAATGGTGAATGGACAGCAGTGCTCCCCCCCCCCAAAGTAGCAGGTTGTTTAACCTATGATGCACATGAACCACCAAAAATTGGCTCATGACTCACTGGTGGGCCATGGACCCACAGTTTGAAAACCACTGCATTAGGCAATAGGATAGATGTGGGCATCTTTCAGTCTCGGAAGACTATGGTATCGTGCTCTGAATGGTGGTTCTGGAACAGTGTCCTCTCCAGTGCACGAAGCCTGGGTAAAGTAGATATGGAGGATACACTGTTTCCCATGCAGCAAATCCCTCCCCCCTCCACGTCACTTAAATGGTCCAATGGAAAGGCAGAGGCCAATTTAACTTAAAAAGTTTTGTTAAGGTTAGTTAAATAAATTTAACAAAAAACAAAAAAAACATCACAATCCTAACCTGCACAGCTATAGCCATGCCATATATCCAATGCAGGTTAGGAGAAGATTGGAAGTCTCCTTGGGGTAAGGGGATATTTTTCCCTTTATCCAGAATAACATCCCAGTCTGCCCTATGGGATTACTTAGATCAGTGCCAGCCATCTAGCTGGTGCACATCTGAGAAACCTGTGTAGGGCTGCTCAGCCCGGGATTGGGGGTTAGGATATGTCATGCCCTTCCACTGCTGATCCCACTTCCTCCCAGGCCTGATCCTGCTTCCATTCTTCCCTTCCCAGAAACTCCCCACCTCCAGAACACCCTCCCATGTCCTGCACTGCCCAGCTCACATTTACCTGATGCAGAAACTAGATCTGCACCAGTAGGCCAGTGCGTGTCTTTGTGCCAGCACTGCCAGCTCTCAGGCACAGGGAGGTCTGCACTAGCACAAGGGCATGTTAGGTTTGAGCTGTAAGATTATCATTGGAATTAGTGCCTCTGATAGGAAACTTTAAAAAGTCAACACGAACAATTTTTGTGTTATATAATGAAATCTTTGAATCGTTGGCTCCAATGTCACATTACAAAGGGCTGTTGAAACTTTCTTTATTTAAAAAGGTTTTGGTCATGCAGCCAGGAGACTGGGAGGATGGAGACAAGTTGATAGCACAGCTGACTTTGACAGTAATTCCCTCTCCCCTATCCTAACCACATGACTTTCATGGTTCTCAACTGGTGGAATAGTTTTATTGTAGTCAAATAAATATTGTTCTCTTGGGGCATAATCCTAATCTCTTCCTCTTGTGCCTAGGCAGTGACCACTACTTTGGTGTGTGCTGTCACAAGCTGCCACAAACATGCCCTAAAGTACATTGCAACAGTGCAGAAGATAGGGACCTTAACCTGTGCCATCCCATTGGTGCTAGTGGAAACCTCAATGCACCCTGGAACTGGTAAGCTGCGTGCCGTGCTGCAGAGGGTTGGAGGGGGCATAATGGGGCAGATGGGGGGCAGAGATGGGGTGGGCTGATAGGCCCCAGGAGGAGGGCTGGATCATCGGTGCTGGTGCACGCCATACCCTATCCTCCTTCTCAGGTTAGAACTGCCGACATAGCTCCACTTGGACCACAGCTCCACTAACCTGTGATTTAGCCGACTGGTGAGAAGTTCCAGAGAGGCAGGGTTACCTAGATGTGGTTTATTCTGAGCAAGAGCATGCTGGAGACTTCTAGCAGTTTTGAAATGTCTGCTCTATTTAGAAATAAATACAGTGTAAGTGGAGGCAAACATCAGGCATTCCTACAAGCCAGCAGATCTGAAAGACCAGCAAAGTTGGATTCAGAGAGAGAGACTACACCGCCAACATACCTTAGGCCCGCACTGTAGCAATCACAAGTTGAAGCAAAGAAGGACACAGAGGCTAGGATGCTCTGTTGAGTGCCAGGGGCGAAATGCGGGACAGACTTTACTAAGCCTGCCCCTTAGCCTTTTATTGTCTCTCATTAACAATACAAAAGCAATGTCTAAGTTACCTTTCGGCCACTCCTCTTTCCCAGGCAGAAGAGTGCATTCCTTGCTTCTCTCTTATCTACAATTCATGACTCATCCCTGTGTCTTTCCCTCAAGGTTTTTGACTTCTCATGACACAGAAGGCTTCCAAGGTTTTCCTTGGATGAGAAAGAAGATAAGGGAGAAAAAGGAGGAGGGGGCGAGTGTTCTCGCCCAAAAGGGTGGTCATGTTTCATCGAAAGCTCTGAAACTCAGTGCCTGTGCACATTTACACTACTACACCGCACCACAGCAATCTCACTTTCTCTGCAACTGTCTTTTCCAAATGGGAAAACTACTATAAGTTAAAACACGGCAATATCTTGAAGCATGTGATAGTATGAGGAAACTGAGCGAAAAGCTCATCTCACCTCAATCTGCCCATGGTCCAAAAAGTAATCATAAAGACATTTCTCTTTCACTGTTTACTGCACCTGTAGGTGCTATGATGTACACAGAGAGCTCCAGGCAAGGAGGGGCTCCCCTGCTTCATTTTTGTCAGTCTAGGGCAGGGGTAGGCAAAGCCTCTGGGCCATTTACAGCCCTTGGGGGCCCCCCAATCAGGCCAGCAGGGAGCCCCCAATCTCCAGTGAGCCTCTGCCCCATCGGAGACTGTTAGAACCTGCACTGGCTGCTGGTCGTGACCAAGTTAGAGCAAGGCCTTTTATAGTCTCCATGTGTTTGCTACTTTATTCTGGGCATTATTGTAAACCCCCCACCCTTCGCTCTGAACAACTTCTATCTTCATGTGTTTCTGGCTTGGTCTGCATTTTTCACTGTGTAAGAGGTGTATGTGGCAAACAGTTCATTGTTCTCATGTGGTTCTACATGCTTGTATTATAGTTCTCATATGTATTATAAATGAGCTCAGTAAAATTCATTCATTCATATAAGCTCCGTCTCTAATGTATTCATTTCTGTAAATTTATTCAAATATATTGAAATTTGAAATGTAGATTAATTCTTCCCCCCCCCGGCCCCCGACACAGTGTCAGAGAGATGATGTGGCCCTCCTGTCAAAATGTTTGCCCACTCCTGGTCTAGGGGAATGCTCTGTGCCTGCATTGAGTCTGCATTCACAAGTAGTTGGCAGTCCTGAAAAGGAGGTACTTGAACCCACAAACCTTTAGATGGATTGTGCCAGTTGAGAGATGCACAAACATTCCTTTGCTAACGAATGCATGATTTGGAAACCTTTGACTGGATGCAGAAATCCAGTAAAAAAAAAAATGCATTCACATTTCTAACCTGTGATCAACAAATTCAAGTGCACCAATTAATTGACAAATGCTTTCTTTCTTATTTTACCTCCTGCCTCAGCCACCCAACTTGGGGCACTTTGTCAACCTTTTCCTCTTCTGGCTGAGAAAAAAGAAAGAAAGAAGGCAATAATAGTGGGATAGTGAGTGGGTTGGATAGAGCACGGGTAGCAGATGTTAGCAAGACACCCAACTTTGTGAGTACCACTGATTGCAAACAGCATCTGGGGCAGTTTGGTGATGGGCAGCTCAATCCTATCCTGTGCTGGAGCAGGCAGCTGACTGGCCTGCACTGTGTCCAGCACAGGGTAGGTGGGGGATCAAGCGCAACATGGAGTAAGGGAATTTATTTCCTCTTACCCCTTGTCGAGTGTCAGTCTCCCCAAGTGAGCTACTCAGATCTGTGCCTATTGCTGGTGAAGATCTGAGCAGCCTGGTGTAACTCTGGGCCGCTCGGGAGGGGGGTTTAGAAACTGACCTAAGTGCCAGAGGCCGATCTCACGCCACTTCCAGGCCTGGCCCACAATTGACAAGGCACACTGCACTGCTGGGGAGGGATTCACATCTCCAATGGCCCTACCAATGAATGGCCCACCCTTAAACTCCTGCAGCACACCTGCGGACCATTTGTGGCACACCAGTGTGGTGCAGTACAGTAGCTGAAAATCACTGGCTGAAAAAATTTCCCTGGTTCCATGTAAACATTTACTCTACTATCTACTACTCTACTATCTACTTACACTCTACAATCGTTGCACCATTGAGAGTGTCCTAACCTATGATATCTTGGTGTGGTACGGAAATTGGTCTGCAGGGGACAAAAACGCTCTGCAGAAAATTATTAAGATCGCGCAGCACATCCTTAACCTTCATCTAGCAGCTTTGGAGGACATCTATACATCTCGCTGTCTGCAGTAGTATTCTGAGAGACCCATTCCACCCGGCTCATAAGTTCTTTGAACTGTTGCCTTCGGGTAGATGATACAGGACTATTAGAGCAGCACCACACGATTCCTGAACAGTTTTTATCCCACAGCCATAATTACCTTGAATAAGGCGATATAGTTGTTACCATGCTCCTGAGCTTTATGGTCGGTTATACTGTTTTTATATTATGATGCATGTTGTATAGAATGTGTGGGTGAGTGTGTAGAGTGTGATTGTTGGAATTGTAGGATATATTTATGCTTGTATCTCTAAGGTGCATAAATTTCGTTGTACTGTAGCGCAATGACAATAAAGTTACTACTACTACCATTTCTATCACATTCCACAAGGGGATGCAGCTCGACAAACTGTGAGCCCTTGAAAACTAACAAAGGTCCTGGAATAAATCCTTTGAAAGGTGTTTTTTCCCCCCCTGTGCTCCAGTGCACATAATCTGAAATGACACAATGGAACCATTTTGAAAAAAAGAGCTAGTACAATTCAAATGAAAACTCTGTTTTAAACATTTAATAGCCCCACCCCCATGTAGCCATGTACAGTATTTATACTGACCTTTGCCAAAGGAACCAAGGACAGGAATTCAGTTTCTTTGTATCCAAAGGATACTGGCAAACTTTCCATTTGCAAGCAGCCTATTTGCTTGTTTGGCTAGGTATAGCAATATTACCAGCAGCTTGTGTGCACTGATCATTGACACTGGCTGTACCTTGAAATCCCCAAGGTGACCAGAATCTATAAGCTGCACACCTGCCTGTAAGTGGCCTGTTGTACACACAGTGAATTCAGAGGAAGGGAAAGTTGATTTGGGAAGGGACAGAAATAAATTGTGATTTTGGGGGGGGAGAAATAGCTGGTAAAGCTACTTGGGCTCAGGAAATACAATAATGGCTTCAGGACCTGGGTTCTAGTCTGAGATGTTTGAAGAACCATTGTTCAGGTTTGGCCATGCCAACACTGGGATACAGGGCGCAATCCTAACTTGCGCTGGAACAGGAAAGCCAGGAAGCTTGTGCTGTATCCAGCCAGGATTGTGGCCAGTAGCGGCTTAGCCAGAGGCAAGGGGAAACTTTTTCCCTTACCCCTGGGTAAGGGCTGCTGGCACCTATGGGTCTTCTCGGACTTGCGCCACCCCGTTCTCCCTGGGAACGGGGGTTGGGATCTGGCATAACTGCCAGATCCCAGCCCCATCTCCGCTCCCTGCCCGCCCCCGGGGCTCATCTAAGCTGACGCAAGGAGCTGGAGGGAAGCTGGCGCAGAGGCTTCTATCAGCTTCAGCAGGCTGGCACTTCTTGGAGCACTGGCCTGGCTTCCTCCCAAGGAGGCGCAAACGTGCTTTACGGCACGTTTGTGACCCTCCCAGGTCGTCCCAAGGGACTTGGGCTGGCATAGGGTGCAGTTAGGATTGTGCCCACATAGTTGTCCAGGATGCAGATAACCTAGCATCCTAAGTTAGGCTGATTTTGTTGTTAGTCATTGTGGTTGGTGCTCTGTTTCTGCTTTGATGTTTAATTTATGTATTGTTTGATTGTATTTTATGAGTCCACCAGGGAGGAAAGCAGCGTATGAAGACATGTAATAAATAAATAAATAAATAAATAAATAAATAAATAGAATTCAGTGCCATGTAGCAAAGATTAACTCATATTAGCAATAATAGTGGTAAGGTATTTATGACTTATGAAAACAGATGCACACCATGAGCAGAGCTGCTAAAGCCAACTCTCTGGCCCTGGAAAAATTTCTGAATGAAATATTGCTTACTGGAAGGTTGGCAAGCATACGCTATTGAAATCCCAAGGCGTGCATACTTCAAGATGCACTCTGGAAACAACGGTGACCACAGAGTCCTTTTCATTAATCATTTCACTAAAATGAATGGAAATTGTGCATTTTTCATAGACTTGCGTGTTTTAAGATATGTAGTTTACCTCTGGCTATACTTAATGAGATCATTAGAGTGTAGACATTTGCTTGTTATTTACCTTTTAGCGGGGGGGGGGGGGAAATCAATGGTGCAAGCTTTATTAATGAATCACATTTTATTTTCCATATTGACTTCTCTAGATATTGAATGGAAACATAAATTAGCATAGCATTTACAGTTTATTTCCTGTCTTGTGCATTATTGATCATTGGGGTGTGCCTAGGTCAGGGGTCCGCAAACCGCGGCTCCAGAGCTGCATGTGGCTCTTTCAGCCGTCTGCTGCAGCTCCAGAGTCTGGGGGAAAGTGGCAAAGGGGGTGACAGAGCGCCCTAGAGAGTGGCTGGGGAGGCTTTTGCAACGCGAGACAGCGGCTGGCGTGCGGCGCCTCTTGAGCCAGCTGAGGGGAGCGGGAGGCGGCGGCAAGGCCTGCGGCGGCCACTCTTCCCTCAGCGCCGTCCCCTGCAGGAGTCCCCGCCCGTCCCCGCCTCTCCCCACCTGGATGGTCCACGTCGCGGCTGCGGGCCTCCTCGTCCTCCTCCCTGGTGCCGGCGGTGGCGGCGGGCAGCGGGGGCTCCGCAGGGCAGGGCATCTGAGGCGGCAGCGGGTGCTGCAGGAAGATGGACTATGACTTCAAGGTGAAGCTGACGGCAAGCGCGAGCACGTGGAGGACCTCTTCGAGTACGAGGGCTGCAAAGTGGGCAGGGGCACCTACGGGCACGTCTACAAGGCCAAGCGCAAGGACAGGTGAGTGGGAGCCTGAGCCCGGCAGGTCTGTTCGCGAGAGCAAGCCCTGCTGTAGTCCGTGGGCTACTCCCAGGAAGTGGAGGGCTGTTAGCCTCAGCCCCCTCCCGTGCAGGTCTACTCACAAGTAAGCCCCGCTGTAGTCAGTGGGGCTTCCTCCCAGGAAGGTGTGGAGGGCTGCAGCCTCAGCCCCCTCCTATGCAGGTCTACTCACAAGGAGTCAGTGAGGCTTCCTCCCAGGAAAGTGTGGAGAGGACTTCAACCTGAGAGCTCCAACCAACTTGTCTGCTCAGAAGTCCCATTGCAGTCAATGGGGTTTACTCCCAGGATAGTGTGGAGAGGGTTGCAGCCTGAGTGAGGGAGGACAGGCAGGCAGGGCAGAAGCTGACCTATGGCTGCCCCCCCCACCTTCCCCCTCTCCAGCTCTGGCTTCTTCTCTTCCCCACCTCTGGAGTCTGTGTCCTTTTTTCCTTCCAGCAGGGTGCCTCTGGAAGGTGGGGGGAGTTCTTTAGTATCCATGTAAGATAAGCAGATGTCATAACCGCCATAGAGGACCAGGCGTCTGAAAACACAGGACAAGTGTTTATGACAAAACTAACTAAAAGCTACAAGAGGGGGCTACATTATAAAAACAGGACCTATAAGAGCATAAAGGTAAAACAACAACAACTATATATGCAATGTTATCTTCATTTTAGATGTCAAAAGGGTTTTGTGGCTCCCGAGGTTTTCTTTTCTCTGGAAAACGGGTCCAAATGGCTCTTTGAGTGTTTAAGGTTGCCAACCCCTGGCCTAGGTAGTCAACATTTTTATTGTATGTGTTACTGGTTATGCTGAAGTGTCACCCAGTCAAAATGATTGCTGCTTGTCCTTCCATTTACTGATGGTTCATCTGGCGGCTTGCATTTTCTTGAAATGAACCTTTCGGAATGAGCAGGATTGATGTTGAAATGAGATAAAAATTGTGGACTTCTCTTAACCTGATCTGACCACATCCCAACAGAGAAAAAAAACACACCCCAGATTTGCATTAAGTGGTCAAGCTCTGCATGAACCTTTGTGCATTACCAGGCAGCTTCCACTTTGAGTCTATACGGGCCACTACTGAACTCAAGTGGAGCTGCCATTTACGCAAACCAGCAGTGCCCCATGACGGCTGCTGTACATGACTGCTGGGGCTCAGCACAGGTAGCCCATCCTTTTGGTGAGGTGATGTGGGTTGCCCTTCCCCTGAGGGCTGGGGATAAGAATAGGCCCTCAGTTTGGCTGTACTTGTCGTAAGAGGCGACTGAACAGCCACCGGGTAGATGGGACTCGATAGCCTGGGAAGGCAGCTCATCTGAGAGAAGGAAAACTCTGATCCCAAACCTCCACTGCCTTGTGGCTACATCCAGTTATGGAAAAGGCTTCAGGAGTCAACCTCGAGGCAAAATCCGGAGCCGGAGTCCCTGAGGCAGTTCATGGCTGGACACAGTCACGTTCTGGCAACTCCTGCGACGCTGCTGGAACCAACCGTATTGGCCTCTGCCTTTCCATTGGACCATTTCAGCGACGTGGAGAGGGGGGATTTGCTGCATGGGTAACAGTCTATCCTCCATATCTACTTTACCCAGGCTTCACGCACTGGAGAGGACACTCTGTTCCAGAACACTATTCAGAGTGTGATACCATAGTCTTTCGAGACTGAAGGATGCCAACAAGATGTGGGTTGCATCAGTGGCAGACTGCAGGAGAGCAAGAGGGTAGCAGATTTGGACTGACCTGTACCCTGAGACTGCAGCCACCATCCCATCCCTTCATCCTGCTGCTGAGGTTGCAACCTGCACTGATCCACTTCCCGCCTTCTTAAAGAGAGTGGAAAGTGCATCACCTCCCTCCTTATGCAGCTTCATCAAACATGGAAGTGCAGGACTTTCAGTTTAACTTCTAGTAACCCATGTGGATGAAGGAGCTCCTTCCTTTGCTTGGTCCCTTAAAATCAAACATGGAAGTCTTGCACTTGTGCAATTGAAGCAACCACCTGAGAAACGTGGTGAGTGGCTGCTATTTTTTATTTTTTTTAAATTAAAGACACGAAGCAGCATTGGGTGGTATTCTGTGTCATGCTGCCACTAGATGAAGACTTGACATAAGCACGATACAGTGAGGCAATCTGATATTTCTTCTAGAATTAATATGATTTTGTCAAATAGAATGTAATGTATTTTGGAAATTAAAAAAAAGAATGTAAAATATTCTGGTATTTTAAAGATTAACAGTGTGGTTAATAAGCAGCTGCTATTTTTTGTTGTTTAGAAGCTGCAGGCTTGATTCATCATTGAGTGGTGTTCTGGGTCGCACAGCTGCTGGGACTCCATTAGGTCTGGATTCCAAGGAGGGTTGCCCAGTTCAGACGACTGGAGTTCCAACCAGGTACCCTTCAATGTCTACTGTCCTTGAAAACCAGTAGAGCTTCCCCCTCCATAAAGGTAGCTCCCTACGAGCTGGGAATCTCATGGGATCCAATGACTTCCTCCTCTGGAGCTTGGGTGCTGTTCCCAGTCTGCCTCCATTGCAGACTCAGTGATTCAAGGAGCAATGATGATGTCAGATCTGAGTTCAAGTTAAGGAACGGCAAAAGTGGCTGCTCAAGGCTTCACTGTCAATGAATCTACTTAGGAGGAATGGGGAGCAGGTCCAGCTGCTGGACTCAGATTGGGGCCCAAGTACAGCCATAAAGGACGGGGGCTTCCTGCTCCCTTTATCCATGTGGCCCCTGCTAGTTAGGATTGGGCTGCCCAACTGATGCCAATAATTATTTGTTCCAATAGCCTTGGAACAAATAAGGAGTGGAAATGTCTGTAAGCATTTAAAAAAACAATGCGGCAATTTCTAGAAGCAGGCACAGGTTGTCTCCCAGATTAATTCTGCCAGGTTTCATTTAATTCCATTTAATTCTGCCAGAGTAATTCAAGCCAGGTAAAGTCCTGCATGTAGGAATAAACAAAGATAGAAGTACAAGATGGGGGAAAATCTGGTTTGGCAGCAGGATGTGTAGAAATGATTGATGTGTCTGCCTTCCCAATCCTATCCCCCACCATTGGCACTGATGCAGCCATGCTGGCAGAGTACATAAGAACATAAGAACAGCCCCACTGGATCAGGCCATAGGCCCATCTAGTCCAGCTTCCTGTATCTCACAGCGGCCCACCAAATGCCCCAGGGAGCACACCAGATAACAAGAGACCTCATCCTGGTGCCCTCCCTTGCATCTGGCATTCTGACATAATCCATTTCTAAAATAGGGAGGTTGCACATACACATCATGGCTTCTACCCCGTAATGGATTTTTCCTCCAGAAACTTGTCCAATCCCCTTTTAAAGGTGTCCAGGCCAGTCGCCATCACCACATCCTGTGGCAAAGAGTTCCACAGACCAACCACACACTGAGTAAAGAAATATTTTCTTTTGTCTGTTCTAACTCTCCCAACACTCAATTTTAGTGGATGTCCCCTGGTTCTGGTGTTATGTGAGAGTGTAAAGAGCATCTCACTATCCACTCTGTCCATCCCCTGCATAATTTTGCATGTCTCAATCATGTCCCCCCTCAGGCGTCTCTTTTCTAGGCTGAAGAGGCCCAAACGCCATAGCCTTTCCTCATAAGGAAGGTACCCCAGCCCAGTAATCATCTTAGTCGCTTTCTTTTGCACCTTTTCCATTTCCACTATGTCTTTTTTGAGATGTTGCGATCAGAACTGGACACAATACTCCAGGTGTGGCCTTACCATCAATTTGTACAATGGCATTATAATATTAGCCGTTTTGTTCTCAATACCTTTCCTAATGATCCCAAGCATAGAATTGGCCTTCTTCACTGCGGCCGCACATTGGGTCGACACTTTCATCGACCTGTCCACCACCACCCCAAGATCTCTCTCCTGATCTTTCACAGACAGCTCAGAACCCATCAGCCTATATCTAAAGTTTTGATTTTTTGCCCCAATGTGCATGACTTTACACTTACTGACATTGAGGCGCATCTGCCATATTGCTGCCCATTCTGCCAGTCTGGAGAGATCCTTCTGGAGCTCCTCACAATCACTTCTGGTCTCCACCACTCGGAAAAGTTTGGTGTTGTCTGCAAACTTTGCAACCTCACTGCTCAGCCCTGTTTCCAGTTCATTTATGAAGAGGTTGAAAAGCACCAGTCCCAGGACAGATGGCTTGGCTGTCACAAAGTGCTTTCCATAACTTTTATGAAAGCTGACCCCATAGCAACACATGCTAGATAGAGGTACTGGTGCAGTCTCCACTGCATGCTATGGCCAGCCAGTGATCACGGAATGAAGTAGAGGTAAGCAAAAAGCTTTTAAACATACGTATTTTACTCTGTTGCACTATAGTCCCCAATGGCCTTCCAGAATCTGTACAAGGCCTTTGGTGGGTATAAATCTGAATGGGTCCAGGAGGGAGTGTTGAGGCTAGGCTGGGGACATAGGATATACTGCTGCCATCTATATCCAACCCAGCCTGCCCTTGACATGCCCCTGGTTGATCCCACTCTCTGCCCTAATGCTCCCCTGGAACACCTCTTGCTGACTTATCTGCTAGGCTGGGCTCTCCACTGGCACATACCCAGGGCTGTCAACCATTCATGCTGGTGACCCCAGCCTGTGCACTACTGCTGCGGCCAGTGGTGTAGCTAATGATCGTGTAGCCCGGTGTCAATCTCAAAATGTTGCCCCAGAAGTGATGTCACAACCGGAAGTGACATCACACCCCGGCTTTTTTAAAAGTGGAAATTGGGAGGAACCCACCTCCTCCCCCCAGCAGCTCACCACCCACTTGCTCTGCTGCCTCCCCCAATCAGTGGCATAGCTAAGGCATCTATCTGCAACCTGGGGTCAAAGAAGATTTTGTAGCCCCCCCCCGCATTACAAAATCAAATTTAATTAAGTAAATAAATAAAACATTATTGGTTCCATGCGGTATCATAATAGCATGTCATTGGCACTCAGAACAATCAGTCTCATAGGTCAGTTTGGAGTTAAGCAAAACCACTTTTTGTTCCACAAGGCAGTTATGTTTTCATTTTCTGGTTAATTGGCCATAACGTTTGACAGAATACAGATATTCTAGTGCAGTTTGTTTCATTGCACTCTGCATTAAATTACCTTTCCAATGATATATAACATGATGATATTATTCATACATAATCAGATTTTCACAATTTTGGTCACTAGTGTAAAGCTCAGCTTGTTGCGCCCCTAAAGCTTGATGCCCGGTGCAACTACTACCCCCTGCACCCCCTTAGCTACACCACTGGCTGTGGCTGCTGTGCCAATGGCCTGGGCCTTGTGTTCCATTAGTGGGGCCTAGATAGGCAGGGGGCCTAGATAGGATTGGTCTATAAAACATATCAAATTAAGCATGGGATGGATAGATTGGATAGCAGAAAGTTATTTTCCCTCTTGCGAAACAGAGGCAATCTTCTAAAATTAATGCAAGAGAGTTAAAAGAGACAAAAGAAATATTTCTTCACTCAGCATGTCATTAATCTTTGGAACTCCTTGCCACAGGATGTTGTGATGGCACCTGGTCTAGATGCCTTTAAAAGGTAATTGAACTTTATAGAGAATTTATAGAGGAAAAGCCCATCACAGTTAACAAGTCATGATGACCATAGGCAATCTTCAGGTTTTAAAGGTTGCCTGTTTCTGAATGTGGCAACAGGATACAGGTGTCTTGTTGTCTTGTGCACTTCCAGAGGAATCTGGAAGGCTTTGAGTGAGATACACGAAGCTGTACTAGATGGGCCCTTGGCTGCTCCAGTTGGGCTCTTCTTATGTTCTTAGGATGTGAGAGTGTTTGAGCACAGCCTTGCTGCCCTCCTTAGGTACCCGGGCACTTCTGCCTAATCATATGGGAAGGGGGTTCATCCAAATCACCCTTTCTTTCACATGCTATGAAAGTACTAGTTAAAATTAGCATTGAAACCAAATATGGAGGTGTAGTTTGAATTTTTATAAATGCACCATGTGGTTTAGCAAATAGCACCCCACTGTACTGGGACGGGGCAAATTTTACATGCCTCTATCTTAATTGTGTGGAGCAAGGGGCCAGTTGGAGAAGTATAATTTGAACTAGCCCGTTGACCAGACTGAGACCTACTTATCTTCAGCAAAGTGATTGATCCTGTCTGGCTTCAGCCCATGTGTTGGAATTGTATTGCATTCCTATGCAGAATGTACCTGATTCAATCTCCAGTTTAAAGTGTTTCAAAAAGCAGAGCTGGAGAATGCTTTACCTGGCAGTCAAAAAGCCACTGTGGGTTAAAGATGAACCAATGTTCAAATTCACTATAAGGCAGTCCTAGGCTGCAAGCTTACATTTACACACTTACCTGGGAGTAAGTCCCATTAATTTTAAAAAGGTACTACTCAAGAATGCAAATCCCAATTATCACACTGAGACACATGTATGCCTTTGTTTTGGAACACCTCTGTTTTGTTTATGAAAGAGTACTATTTCTTCTTGATACTTTGCTCATAAAACACACTGCAGTCATTACATTTGAAAATGATTACATTTCATGTGCCACTTGACCTTCCCAGCCAGGTGGAAGGGGCTCAAGAAGAATACGTGAGGCAAGGGGCTAAAAGAGCCATACTAAAATGTGATGCCTTAAAATTAAAGCATATTTTTATGGGTATTGGTAACTCACCCAGATTTCATCACTAGAAGCATCAAATGTATTACCACCCATGATTAATATTTAACAAAACAACTATAAAAAATGCTTGCTAGCAGTAGTTAGGATTGTGCTGTGTGTGCCTTAAGGAATAGATTTACTCATATGTATGCAAATGAACATAGAGAATCTTGTCTTAGGTGATATTCAAGTTGTCTTTGTTTATTGTCGGTAAGACATCTTATAATTAAAATAAAATGAGAATTGTTTATGGTTGCCCTCATTGATAATTCACATTTTTCTACCATATTTTAGCTTTTTGTCTTCCAGGATCTGAGCTGGTTACAGTGATATAAAAATCAGCTAAAAATAAAAGGCAATTGTAGATTAAAAAGCTATCATTTCAGAGACAAGAGTTCCCACATGGAAGGCTCCTGCAATTGGGAACCGGTTTAAAACAAAACAAAACAAGACAAAACAAAACACCTAATCTTCATTCATGAGCAAGTGGGAATCCTGACAGCACCTCAGTAAATGCCAAATTTACTGCTTGCTCTTGCCGTAGGATTTGGTTTCAGAGAAATCCATCCTAGCACTTGTAAGAGGAATGCAATACATGTTCTTGAGAGTTAGCCTATATAAAATGTGTTATGTGCAATTATGGTGATTGGGAGGGGGGAGAGTCCTGGGACCAGTGCCTCCCACAGATCTATCCCTTACCCAGACCCAAAATGCTAGACTCTGCTGCCTCCATAAGGACAAAGTCAGAGAGAGAGAGAGAGAGAGAGAGAGAATCCTTAAAAGCTATCTTCCCAGTTACATGGATAATCTCCCCAAAACGAGACGGGCAATCCTATCCTAACTTGTGCTAGAACAAGCAGGCTGGCGGGTATCCAGCACAAGTTTCAGGCAGACAGAGGCTCAGCCATGGGCAAGAGGAAACTTTTCCCTTACCCCAGGGAGAGCCAATGAAGTCCCAATGGGGCTACTAGGATCTGCGCATCCTCAGTTGCGTAATTTTGAGCAGCTCGGGACTGCCCCAGGCTGCCCAGGAATGGGGTTAGGATCTGGCATACCTGCGGGATCCTGTTCCTACCTCCTGCTCCCTGCACACCCACCCCCGAGAACACCTGCCACCTGCCCGGAAATGGCTCCCTTCTGCCTCCTCCTTGGCCTCCTCATGCCCCCCAGACCCCTGCAACGGCTGAGCTCGGCCTACCCATTCCCTGAGTCAGTGCAAGAAGACCGGCACACATCTGTGTGTCCGTCTGTCTCCCCGAACCTTGGTGGGAAAGTGCTTTATGGCACTTTCATGACAACATTGTGCTGGCACAAGGGACTTTCGTTGGCCCAAGGGCGCCGTTGGATTGCGTCCTGTAGCATGTAGCCAGCGGCCCAGGAGGCCTGGGCCAAAGCAATTGTTGCATAACTCCCCTGTTGTCATTGGGCATTAGTCACATCTCCCTTTGGCCCAGGATTAATGCCAGAATAACCAGAAGCCCAGGCCTGGGTAAAAGGCCATTTTGCTCTTTCTTCTTTCCCCTGCTCCCCATGAAAAGCCATATTGTGGAGTTTTCCTACAGTGACTGCAGCTTATGCTGATGTCTGTCCAAGAAGCATGGCATGAACACTGGAACCAGTGGCGTTGCTAGCGGATGCAGGGGGAGCTGGCCGCACCGGGTGACGCGCATTGGGGAGGTGAAGCGCTAAAATTGCGATGGTTAGGAGTAACCCCATCATGTTATATACCGTCAGATGCAGAATTCCCAGCGGAACGCAATGCAGAAATCCAGAGTGAAATATCTTCTTTCTATCAAAAGTTATGGCCAAAAAACCGGAGAACAAAAAGTGCATGGACCCCAATGGAAAGTGAAACCAAGTAGGCGAACATGACTTAGTCCACCAGAAAGGGCAGGCTGAGAGGAATCCAACGACACCAGAATGGTCCTGATCCAATGAATGTAGCCCCCAAAAAACATCCGAGAAGGAGGACCCTCCCTCCAAGCTGGTGAATGTATTGAGCCCTATGGAATGCGAAACTAAGCCACATGGTCACGTTTACTCGTGAGTAAGCAAACGTGCCTTTGCTCCTGGGCAGGTCAGGCAAAGGGAAATGTGAGGCCACCAGAATGATCCTGTTTTGATGCAACTGGAACTCAACAAATGCTCCAGAAGGCAGCCCCCCCCCCCATAAAAATAATGAAACAGAGGCTTGACAGGGTAAGGTGAATCTTTTTCTGTTTTAGGCTGCAATCCTATCCACTTTCCTAGGAGTAAGCCCCACCGACTATAATGGAACTTACTTCTGAGTAGACAGGCATAGGCTTGGGCTGTCAGACTTGTAAAGCCAGGTGGGTCCTGATAATGATATGCTTGAAATATAAAAACTTAAATTGAACTGGGTACTGGGTAGGGGTGAAAATCTTACTGATTCTTTTTTTTGGGGGGGGGTGTTATTGCAGGCAGGCAAAATTCACTTGGTGGAACAGGACTGGCTTCCCCTTATTTAATTATTTGTTTTACTTTAATTATTTATAACTATTTATTTTAATTTGCTTTGTGATGGGTTCTGTCATTCTAAAAAGATTATCATTCTAAAAAGTGGGTCTAAAAAGTGCTAAAAGTTTGAGAACCGCTCCAATAAGAAGTTAGTAAGTTGACACCCTGGGAGGTGGTGACACCACTAATGACCAAAATCACTAAAATCACAGTTTGTAAAAATAATACCATCATGTTATATATCAATCAACGTGTAATTTCATGCAGAATGCAATGAAACAAACTGTGTTACATATCTTTATTCTATCAAAAGGTA
Organism: Tiliqua scincoides; assembly: GCF_035046505.1. Lineage (NCBI taxonomy): Eukaryota > Metazoa > Chordata > Lepidosauria > Squamata > Scincidae > Tiliqua > Tiliqua scincoides. The sequence goes on from NC_089826.1 coordinate 26,994,451, forward strand.
GAGCCAAAAAACCAGTGGGGGCAGGGCGATGGTAGATCACCACGCCCACCACCTGGAGTGCTGTCCCCCCCACAGCATGGGGGTGACGCGCTGGCCTCCCACACTGGGTGACGCGAACTTTAGTGACGCCACTGACTGGAACACCCTGTCTTCAGTTTAAATAAGTCTGCTTAAGCAAAAAGAGGGATCCTGAGACCAAAGATACCCCTACCAATCTGGGAACAGTACTCATACGTGTCTTTGTTCCAGTGGCTGCAGCAATCAGTACTCTTACCATGCTCCAGGCAATCTTCAGTAGGTTCCAGGAATCTAGCATGTTCCAGAACTTCAGCAAGCGTTCTCAGGGCTATTTTTAGCAGAGGGGAGGTGGACCTGAGACAGAATCAGGTGGAATTTCCAGTTGTGCCACACCTGACTCTGAGGCTTCTAATGAGTCCCAGCTCACTTAGACCAAAGATACCCCTACCAATCTGGGAACAGTACTCATACGTGTCTTTGTTCCAGTGGCAAGGAGTTCCACAGACCAACCACATGCTGAGTAAAGAAATATTTTCTTTTGTCTGTACACGTACTTTGCATCCAACTGTGGGGGGTGGGGTGGGGTGACTGGACTTATTTTCTGCTGAAATAAGTAAAATTATTTACTTAAATATATTAAAAGATTTTTTTACTTTCCCCCTCTCAACCAGTGTGCTGTGGCACATTGGTGTACTGCCAGTGGACCAGAGGTGTGCCACAGGAGTTTGGGGGTGGTTCATTCGTTAGTAGGGCTGTTGGGGGGTGCGAGTCCCCCAGCAGCAGAGCGGTGTGCCTTGTCTATTGTCAAAAAACCGATGATGTGCCTTGACCATTTTAGTGCCTTGTCGGTGTGATGTGAGATGAACAAGTTTGAAAATCACTGCCCTAGCAGGCTGCCTGATTACCTAAGGGTCTCCTTGGACATTTTGCTGGTGTATATCCAAAAAGAGAAAAGGGGTGAGGCGGACTGGAAAAGAGGAAATAGGATCTAGTGCCAGCAAGACCGGGGTAGGTCAAGGCTGGGAAGGGGGAGGTATTGGTGGTGGGGACCACATTTTCAACCACTGTTCCATGGCACATTGGTGAGCTTCAAGTGGTCCACAGGTGTGCCACAGGAATTTTGGGGAAAATTATTTATTAGTAGGGCCAGTGGGGAAGTGAGCCCCCCACAGGCAGCATTGTGTGCCTTGTCAATTGCCAAAAACCTGATGGTGTGCCTTGATAATTTTAGTGCCTTGTCAGTGTGCCATGAGATGAAAAAGGTTGAAAGTAGCTGTCCTATCCCCTTTCCCAGCCTTGATCTGCCTTCCCGAGTCCACTTGGACTTGCACCAGCAAAGTCACTGGCAGTGGTTCAAGTAGACCCATTTGGGTGATGGAAGTTTACTCCTGTCCCCTTCCTGCAAGATGTAGCACATGCTCTGGTAGCTGGCTACATCAACCAAGAGGGGGGATTCAGCTGCTTGTGAGTAATGCATGCATGTTCACTCATGATAATAAAATGTCAAATATGAAGTAGCCATGAATTGTTGAGTATTTAAATTGCTCATCAGCAAAAGTAGCTTCTGTATAAATGTTTAATGTTGTGAAGGGTTCTGTTACTGATATCGGATCTAGTCTACTACAGACAATTAACGTATTAGGCATAATGATCACAACGCTGTTTACAATGCAACAGTTAAAAGATTTGTCAGCATTTATCCTCAAAATATTGGGTTAAAAAGGTATCATCTTACTTGCTTTATTTTATTTTTTCTATAAAATTAATTGGAAGCTACTCATGACACTAGATGCATTTTGAATGTTTGACTTTGAAAGGTCTTTTCGATGAATTAACAAATTAAACCTGGGTATTCCTCTCTGTAGACCATTCTTTGATTTAATTTTCATTCATCAAATCAAAATTCAGTGTCAACATTTTACATCGCAACGTGATCTGTTTTCACCCAGCTGTATTACTAAATACTCCTTGAGTGAGTGACATTCTTACTAAACAGGTAGCAGTATCTTTAAGTCTTAAAAACAAAAGTTCATGTGGTTATTTTGCCCCAGGGTGACCAGATATAATGGAGAACAGAGTGCCTGTACCTTTAACCATTGTATAGAAGAGGGCATTTTGGCAGGTTCGCCTTTTGAAACCATTCCATGTTAAGCTGCACCTGCCAAAATGCCCTCTTTTATACAATGATTAAAGGTATAGGCACTCTGTTCTCCATTATATCTGGTCACCCTGTTTTGGCCATGTGGCTTACCAAAGGAATATTATCCCTTGAGTGCCTTGGGAAGCAGTTATGCTGATCTCCAGTCATTTTAAGACTGTTAACTGCCTAAGGAGGTACGTGGGGCGGCGGCAAGAAATAGGGCCTTCTCAGTAGTGGCACCAACATTATGGAACTCCCTTCCCCTTGACTTGAGAATGGCTCCCTCTCTTGAGACTTTTCAGCGAGGCCTGAAGACCCTTCTGTTTAAATAAGCCTTCTGAGTTCATGGCCTTTTTAACATCTTTTCTACATCTTTTAGTATTTTTTACAGGCCTGATCTGCTGCTTTATGCTCTTTTTATCTGACTTTTTATCTGACTACTGTTTTTATGGTATCTGTTAATGTGTTTTTAATATGTTTTTATCTGTTGTTAAATGATGTTTTTAATTTGTTTTTAACATGTGGTAAGTCGCCCTGGGTCCCTTTAGGGAGAAGGGCGGGCTATAAATAAAGTTTATTATTATTATTATTATTATTATTATTATTATTATTATTAACTGTCCCAGGTAGTCCAATTGTGCTTGGAGGAAATAATTTGTCCAGACAAGCTTGCATGATAAAAGAGAGCAAAAGACTTGTATGTAATACACAAACAAGTTTCCAAACAATGCAGAATGCTTGCTTCACCATGATGTGCATTCCCACCCCCCGAGAGATTTAATTTAAGGCTGCAATCCTATCCACACTTTCCTGGGAGTAAGTCCCATTGACTATAATGGGATTTATGTCTAAGTAGATATACATAGGATTGGGTTCCAAGAGAAACTCATCTGGCTTCTCTCAATAGCCCGTACATCAAGTCAAATAATCAAATGTTATAATCATTTTTATTCCTGTGCTATTACTGTTTTATCATACAGTAGTTTGTTCTCAAGTTCAAAAAGGCATATAATGTAATCCAGTGTAGCACAAGGAAGACTGTTCCTACCAACCAGAAACAGGGGCAAATCCTGAAATGACTGTGTGGCCTACACACATTTTTAATAATTTATTCACCCCACTAAGAACACTAACACTGACAGCTTGTCTTGTGACTCCTACTCATTCTTGGCATGGCAGGGCTGAACATTCCTTTTGATGGAATATTTAGTACCATAAACAGAAGAGGTCCTTTAACCCACTTGCTTAACAGGAGTAGACATACAGCCCAGTCCCCAGCTGCCCGGGGTGTGCGGCTGCAGCGGCACCAAAAATGGCTTCCGCACATCCTGCATACCCAAGGCAGCCGCCAGTGGCACCACGGGAGAAGGGACTTTCATCCCCTTCCCCTGAGTAAACGCAGTAGCCCCGCAATGGGGCTACTTGATTCACCGCCAACCCAACGGTGGGCGGTGATTCAAGCGCCTCTGTGTAAGGCGAGAGCTTTGCTCCACAGGTCCTGCCTCTCTCCCTTCCTGCTCCCTCCCCCTGGAATGCCTCCCCCTGCCCTCTCCCCGCCTCCCACCTCCCTGGCACACCTCCTCCCCACCTTCCGCCCGCCCTCTGCTCACCTCCCCCCTCCCTGGAACGCCTCCTCCCTGCCTCCTCCCACACTCCTGCTTACCTCTCTGCTGGTCGGCGGACCACGTAACCACCAAGCGGTGGAGGTCGGGTGGTAGCCTGGTGCTGGCCAGTGCTGGGCTACCACCGGTGCTCACCCGGTGGTATGACCCACAAACATGTCTTATGACACGTTCACCGCCGGCATGCTGAGTCCAGGATTGGGCACTGAGTTACTCGAATGAAATCTCTAACCTGCAACAATCAAAACATGTTTTGGTCAGCAGCATTCCCAGAGAAGGGAATGCACAGCGCTACGTTTTGCAGGGTGCCTCCTGTAAGCTGGCCCTCCCTCTTGCCACTGGAGCCATTCCAGGCATCAGGAACAATGCAGAGGAGACACCTCTGCCTTGCTTCCATCACCGCACGGAATGACTCCAGTGGCAAGGGGAAGGGGCAGGCTTACCTGGTACTTTGCAAAACTTAGCACTGTGCCCCTCCCCAGGAACGCCACTGTTTTTGGTCATTGCAGCAGCAACTTTTAAGCAAATTAGATGTTAGGACTGTACAATCCATGTGTGAGAATGCAGGTTGTGATGAATTCCTATCAAGTGGCAGCGGCGGCGAATTTAAAGCACAGAGAGCAAAAGCAATGGCTGAACCCTTCCATTGCACATGCTTTCCCCTACCTAAACCACTACTCTCCAACTGTTTTTCCCTTGGTAGATGTTACGTCCAGTATTGCTAGTGTGTCACTAATCCAACTTATATTTTCCAAGTGGCATTTCTGGATCGTTACCTAAGTGCAAATGTAGAATAAGATTTTCTCTGCAGATAACTTTGTAATCGTCCTTCTGCAGCGGCTTTCTCTGTACATTCCTACCAAGCCCACTCTGGCTAGTAGACTAAGAGGATACATGAAAAACAGTTCATTATTCATATGCTAGTTTTTTCCAAATCAGCATTTGCACTGCCCACTTAGGTATACACAGGAGAAAGAAAAGAACTGCTAAGAACAAAGCTTGCAAAGACTCTGGTTTCAGTGTCTGCTATGGAGCTGATACTCCCAATCAAATCCCCCCATAGGCTGTATTGGAATAAGATATCTTCATGGGTGGATCCTTGGAAATGGCAGGGGGAAAACCATCAGCCGTCTGGTTCAATAGCCTGTAACAGGAGGTTATATTCTGTATGGTAAACTTTACTGAACTAGTGGACAAAAGTTAAGTTCACTTATAGGGCAACCAGTTTCACCTTCTGCAGGCCTGCATATCTCGCAGTCTCTTTTCCACATCATAGAAAATAGTAGGAGTCACCAAGAACATTTAGGTATGGCATGAGGTGATCCAGTGTAGACACTCATTCAAACTGTTGTGTAAATGCTGCCACAGCCATCATATTGGTGATTGCATGAAGTTGTTTCCTGCATTATGTAACTCAGGATCAGTCCATACAATCAGGTAGTTGCAAAGTTGAGCCACACATTGGTGCATAGATAATGTGCAACATAGCCCCGGTTTGGCAGGCATGCCAATACACTTTCAGGAATCCAGGAAAAAGAGCTTGCAGATTAATAGGAAAATTTTATACTAAGTTTAGGTCTCTTTTGGGATATATCAGTCGTAAGGATAGATTGATTTAGATTAGATTTAGATCCTGAGTTACAGACATCCTCAACTCAAGGACAGTCAATTGTTGGCAACCTTCAGTCTCGGAAGACTATGGTATCGCGCTCTGGATGGTGGGTCTGAAACAGCGTCTAGTGTAGCTGAAAAGGCTGATTCGGGAGTGACAATCCCTTCCATACTGGGAGCAAGTGTAGTGTGTCCCTGGTCTGTCTCCCTGGCTGTGGGCCTTCCTTCTTTGCCTCTTAGCCTCAGACTGTTGGCCAAGTGTCTCTTCAAACTGGGAAAGGCCATGCTGCACAGCCTGCCTCCAAGCAGGCCGCTCAGAGGCCAGGGTTTCCCACCTGTTGAGGTCCACTCCTAAGGCCTTCAGATCCCTCTTGCAGATGTCCTTGTATCGCAGCTGTGGTCTACCTGTAGGGTGCTTTCCTTGCACGAGTTCTCCATAGAGGAGATCCTTTGGGATCCGGCCATCATCCATTCTCATGACATGACCGAGCCAACACAGGCGTCTCTGTTTCAGCAGTGCATACATGCTGGGGATTCCAGCTCGTTCTAGGACTGTGTTGTTTGGAAGTTTGTCCTGCCAGGTGATGCTGAGGATGCGTCGGAGGCAGCGCATGTGGAATGCGTTCAGTTTCCTCTCCTGTTGTGAGCAAAGTGTCCATGACTCGCTGCAGTACAGAAGTGTACTCAGGACGCAAGCTCTGTAGACCGGGATCTTGGTATGTTCCGTCAGCTTCTTGTTGGACCAAGGACAGTCATGTCAAGGCTTTCACACTGAGCCACAAGAGCACATGCTATCTGCCTGGCCTTATGTTTTTGCACCTGCCTGCAGGTGATCACCCAGGCTCTGGAGCAGGTGAGCACACACTGGTCCCGCTGAACGCCATCATGGCAAGGCAGGAGCAGCTGCTGGGCATGGTGGTTACAACTCAGGTCAGCCTCCAGGCCATCTTAGCCATGCTGGGGATTCTCCCGATGGAGCCTGACTGGCACTGCTCCCATCCCTTCAACCAGTGGTTTCCAAACTTTTTCAATTGGCAGCTCCCTTGACCTACTGGGCCATTGGCTGCAGCTCCCCATTAGGGCTACAATATTATACATGCATGGGGAGAGGGTTTTACGCAAGGCTCCCCTGACTAGTTTCTGTGACTCCCTGGGAAGCCATGGCTCACAGTTTGGGAACCAAGGCTCTCAACCCTTTGGCTCTCATCAGTCCTCCCCCTCGCCCCTGCCAACCCTCCATATCATCTCCCTGTGTCATAGTCCTAATTAAGCCATGCTCTTCTTTGGGCAGAGCAGGACAGGGCCTCCCATAGCCTCAAGTGCTCTCCATCCACTTCTCACACCTGCAACAGGGTGGTGGAGTCCATGGCAAAGACAGATAGAAGGTTCCTGGCTAGGGTCACAGAGAGCTGGCATTGGGCCGCTGGCAAGATGTCAGATTGGGACCTGCTTCCTAAATTTTCAAACAAACCTACATGTTTAAACAAACTTTTAACTGACAGTTAAAGTTATATTTAACATGTAATCTAAAATCTAAAATACTAGCCCTCTTCTTGGCTATCTGAAAAACTGTACAATACAAGCTATGTGAGAGGACCCTCTCTCATTCCCACCACCTTCTGACATCTTTACCTTGAGTAGTGCTACTGCATTTCTTTCCTTCTACCTGTCGCAAACGTGCAGGTGGAGTACTGGTGCTAGCCCAGTACTAGCTGGTACTGGGCTAGAACCTGTGGAGCAACGAACCTCTGCCTCTTAGCAGTTGCGTGGACCACCGGGCAGTGGAAAGGTAGGTAGGGGTGTGGGGGAGGAGGGGGAGGGAGGGCGGGGAGGTGGCCTGCCAGGGGAGGAAGTGGAGCGGGAGGGCGGTGGGATCAGTGGAGCTTTGCTGGCCACCTGACCCGGAAGCTCTTCATTTGACGCCCACCTTTGGGTTATCGTAGAATCAAGTAGCCCCATTGCGGGGGACGAAAGTCCCCTTCTCCCAAGAAGGCGGCAGTGGTTGCTTGGGGTGCACTGGTTGCAGTGGCAGCCATTTTTGGTACCGCTGCAGCCCTGCATGCCAGGCAGCTCAAGCCCAGTTCCTGCTGCTTGACTCAGTATCAATATTATCCACTCCGACTGCTTTCACTTTGCTTAACTTTATCTCCTAACAACCTTCCCCCTAAACATACTTGGGTTACATGTATCAAGGTTACTAGGTCAAATTAACCCAAGGGCTGTTAGCCAGCTTGAGCCTGGCTGGACATGAGAAGCTGGAATTCAACCTCTGTGTTGATGCAGAGATGGAATGGCCCTGGAGGCTTTGCACAAAGAGAGATGCCCTGGGTCTCCGGAGCAGCTTCTGGAGTTCACTGGTAGCATAGGCAGTGCACGTCAGCTCACATTAAGCATAAGCGCTAACCTTCAAAAAGGCTCTGGAGAACATTGTCTGCAAATGGAGAATATTGGTTCCAGGCAGTGCCATGTTGATTCTGAACTTAAGATTCCATTATCAGGTGCGTATGAAAGCAGTGGCAGGTCTTCTCAACCAACAATGATCATATAAGGTGTGGTTTTCACACACCCAATTAAAATATTCTGCTGATGCACAGTGGACCCTGTGGGTGACCAGAAGTGCTTTGCTGTTTCTGGGGGGGGGGGGGGGGCTTTGCAGCTTTCCCACACATTCTGTTGCCAAATAGGATAAAGAAAGAAAGCATTGAAAGGTATTTTCTTAGAAGAGCAGCAACATCTTTTGGACCTACAAACAGGGTCCTAGGGAGGTGAAAACTGTAGGAAAAGATATTGCATTTCACCCAGAATGCATTTAAAAGGACTCCAAGAACAGGGCTAGTAAGGAACTAATCTGAGCGGCTTTGATTCAGCATGGAACACAGCCACAGCTTCATATTATTTTATATTCTAACGAAAGAGTCATCATGATGGGCTAAATGTGTGTGGAGACAGAATTTGCATCCTGTAAGAATTGCCCCGGAGGAGCTCACAGTGTGCTCCAGTCCAAAAAGGACATTTTTGGCCATGTGCATCTCTGTGAGGGGCATAAGAGGATTCAAACTCTTGTGTTTTTAGGGATCCTAGCAGCATTTTCTTTCTGCTGCATCCTGGTTTCAATCTGGTTATGTGCTTTCTGTGTGTGGTTTTGTGTGACAGTGTGATGAGGGTGAATACCTGTTTCCATGTGTAGCTTGGTTCCTTCCATGCCTGGTCAGCATGGGTGCATCATCAGCATGCTGTTCCATGTCTGGTGCATGCTACTGGTGCTGCCATAGAAGCTGGCAGGCACACTTACATCTCCTGCTATTTCAGCTCTTCCAATCTTGTGCTGGACTTGTTAAGTATCTTAGGGTGCAATCCTAACCCCTTATGTCAGTGCTTTCCAGCACTGGCATAGCGGTGCCAGTGGGACATGTGCTGCATCCTGCAGTTGGGTGTCACTCACGGAGGCCTCCTCAAAGTAAGGGAATGTTCGTTTTCTTACCTCGGAGCTTCATTGCTCTTATGTCAGTGCTGGAAAGCACTGACATAAGGAGTTAGGATTGCACCCCCAATTATGTTAGGCTAATACCTGGTGCATCCAACAACTGGCTTTCACCCTCTCCCTCACTACTCTGCGATAATTTTGAGAAAGCCAGGTGAAATATTCTTGCCTGGTCTTTCTTGCTATCCTCCCCCCCTTCCCCGTTTTCTTTTATCTTCTGTTCTCCAGACTTATATTTGTACTCCATACTGCTAATTACACCTTCCAACAGTGCCAAAACATACGTAGACTTGATGCAATGCCATGTGTTCTAACACACTAAACTAGAAGGGGTGGAGCTTACTATTGGGGGCTAGAAACCACGTGAACTGCAGTGGGTGACCTACTACTGGGGCCTCGTATTTCTGAAGGTGTATGTTTCAGTTTCCCATGTTTGAATTGCACTAATACGCATTGGTGTCTATGGAGAAGACTTGGGCTGCATTTCCGCTAAAGATGTAATCTTTTTTCAGTCCACTTCTATTTTTCCACTACATTCTGGAGGGTCTTTAGTTTGCTAAGGAATCTTGAGTGCTCTTAGAGATACCCTTAACAAACTACAGTCTCCAGAATGCGTGGAAGAACAGAAGTGCATTGAAGGTAGACTAAAGCTGCAATGGAAATGCAACTCTGGATTGGATGAAATTGAGGTACAGTGCATGTAAACTTCATGGAGTTTATATTATCAGGTATAAATTAGACCTGTGTACTTTGTTTTGTCATTGCCCTGGCTCCCTGGAGACCCAGGCCCCAGGGATTTTGCCCCCCACCCGCCCCCAGGCCTATAAACAATGGAGTAAGGCTGATGAGGAGAACAGTCTCCAACTGGAGGGCATCCAGGCTGCTGAGCTTTGGGAGGTGCCTGAGGCCAGCCCAGTGACAGGTGGGGGAGGACACCTTGGGAGGAATACAATCCCCTCCCCAGGGCACTTGCTGAGATTTCCAAGTGCAGAATTGACCCAGAAGAAAGGCAGAGAAGAGGAGTGTAATGGGAAGGCCAACAGGCCAGGAACCTGGAAGGCCCTGGCAGACTTTTACTTATCCTGGGCTCCAACAACAGAACGAACATGCATATTTGTAAACAAAGCAAATACCGCACTAAGACGACCGCACAAGTCTCTAATACTCTCATCCCAAGGAAATCAAACTGAGACAGTGCTGCCCCTGGAGCCTCTCACCATTCACTCAGGGAAGTGCAGTGCATGCAACAATATAACATATGGGAGATGTGTACCTGCTCTGGTGTAATGCACCAACATCTCAGGAAGGAGGACTGTGAGAGTTCTAGTTCAGATTGCTGATTTTTGAGCTCTCTATGCAGCAGCTAGCAGCGGATACCTGCTTATCTCCATGCAGTGAAAAGCTTCTTCTGGCAATTTCTGCATTTCAAGTTGCTGAGAAAAGGCTAGGTTGGCTTTTTTTCTGATCAGTTGGCAACCTTGCTTCCCAGTGTTTGTCACTAACCAAACCCCACAATGTCCCAACAGCAACAAATATGTTCATGTCAGCTCCTCATCCTGCCCTACATTTCCAGACGGGTTCCTGAAAAGTCATCTTCATTCACTCATTCATTCATTCATTCATCCTTCCACCAAAAAATCGAGTTTCAGTGCATGCTTAGTTCAAAAAAACAGAATTGCATATGTCTGATCTTTAAATCACTGCCATGCCTCTTAGTTGCAGGGCATCATTGATGTACTAACAAGAAGAAAAAAAACAACACTTCCTACATCACACAAAGAATTCAAAGCTTCTATAACAGCAGCCTTTCCCCTGCTTACTCCGTTCAGCTGATGGCTCTAGACTTTGCTGCAGTGATAAATCAAGTGATCTGTTGCCTTTCAGCAAAAATAACAACCTTGAACTGAATGATGGTTAGTCATCTGCCCTTAGAACCTGCATGCTTTATTCTCCCTTATCAAATTGGATTATATGTTTAACCAGCCCAAACGTTCCCTGGAGAAGCCTGGTTGCTTACGTAGCTGCTGATAACATCTGCAACGTTGGCTTGTGTGGCTAGGGAGAACGGTGTGCTTGCAAGCTGTGCTAGTGGCATATGTTTCATGGACATGGCTAGTGCGGTACAAAATCACCAGGATCACCTTATCACTATTGGTAGAAGATGCAGACAGTATTGAGAGCAGAGTGGGAGCAACTGTAGCACAGAGACAACTCTGCTGCCATAGGTTACAGGAAAAAGGCTCAAAGCACTGAGAGCCAAGATGTTATCTTCAGTATATCAGTGTTCTTCAACATGTGGGTTGCGACCCCAATGGAGCTGTGTCACGGCAAACTTTCAAAGCTTTTGCAAGAGAGGGCTTGAATCCAATCTAATCCAATAATGGTACTGCAGTAATCTGCAGCAGTGGCGTAGCTAATGATTGTGTAGCCTGGTGCCAAGCTCAAAATGCTGCCCCGGAAGTGATGTCATAACCGGAAATGACATCACACTCGGGCTTTTTAAAAAGTGAATATTGGGAGGAACCCACCTCTTCCCCTTAGCTGCTCACCACCTACTTGGTCTGCTGCCTCCCCCAGTGGCATAGCTAAGGCATCTATCTGTTACCTGGGGTCTAATAATATTTTGTAGCCCCCCATGCATGATAAAATCAAATTTAATTAAAGAAATAAATAAAAAGTTATTGGTTCCATGCTGTATCATAATAACATCTTATTGACACTGAGAACAATCAGTCTCATAGGTCAATTTGGAGTTAAGCAAATCCACTTTTTGTTCCACAAGGCAGTTGTGTTTTCATTTTCTGGTTAATAGGTCATAACTTTTGATAGAATACAGATATTCTAGTGCAGTTTGTTTCATTGTACTCTGCATTAAATTACTTTTCCAATGATATATAATGTGATGATATTATTCATACATACAAAGATTTTCACAATTTTGGTCACTAGTGTAAAGCTCAGCTTGTTGCCCCCCCAAAGCTTGATGCCCGGTACAACTGCTACCCCCTGCACCCCCTTAGCTATGCCACTGATCTGCAATAATTGATAATAAATGCATTGGCTCTGCTCTTCCTTTTTACCTGCCACTTAAGAGATGGCCAAGAATTGCAGCTTTGATTACTGTGTATGATTCTGCAAAACATTTTTTGTGACTTAGCTTTAATGACATTTGGCGCAATCCAAACATTGACTTTGACTGGCCCAAGTCCCTTGGGCCGCCCTGGGAGGGTCGCAAACATGCCGTAAAGCATGTTTGTGCCTCCTCGGGAGGAAGCCAGGTTGGCACTCCCAGAAGCGCCGCCGTCGGCCTCCGCAGGCCGGCACTTCAGGGAGCACCGGTCTGGCTTCCTCCTGGCTCCTTGTGTCAGCTCAGAGAAGCTGAAGCAAGGGTGACAGGTAGCCATGGGAGAGGTGGGGAGGGGGAGGGAGGGAGGCATTCCTGGGTGGGGGGAAGGGCGATGGGTGCCCCCGGGGGTGGGCGCACAGGGAGCCAGAGGCAGGGCTGGGATCTGGCAGTTATGCACTTCAGGAGGTGGCGCAACTCTGAGGAGACCCATTGGGACCAGCAGCCCTTACTGAGAGGTAAGGGGAAATGTTTCCTGAGAGTAAGCCCCACTGAACAAAATAGGACTTACTTCTGAATAGACTTGGTTAGGATTGTGCCCTAAGGGTGCAATCCAAACCCTGCATTTGGCCAAATCCCTTCCAGCGCTTCAAGTCCCTTCAATCCTAACTTGCGCTGGAACAGGCAAGCCAGGAGGCTTGTGCTGTATCCAGCGCAGGATTGTGGCCAGCAGTGGCTTAGCCAGAGGCAAGGGGAAACCTTTCCGGGTAAGGGCTGCTGGCTACAATTGGTCTAGTCGGACTTGCGCCACCTCCCGAGTCCCTGCCTCCCCCATGCCTACCTGTCACCCTTGCATCATCTGAGCCAGGAGGAAGCTGGCGCGGGGGCCTTCTGTGAGCGCCGGCCTGGCTTCCACCCAAGGAGGCGCAAATGTGCTTTACGGCATGTTTGCGACCTTCCCAGGCCTCCCAGACCCTCCCCCTTAGGGCACAATCCTAACCAAGTCTATTCAGAAGTAAGTTCTATTTTGTTCAGTGGGGCTTACTCTCAGGAAAGTGTGGTTAGGATTGCAGTCTTAGCCCATTCACTGATAGCTGAGCAGCTCAAACTGAATTGTCCCCAATATGTTATATAATGTACAGATAGCCCTTTCCTAGGTCTGAGGAGCAAAAGGTATCCCTACCCAGGTGGGGATGAGGATGTAGTTCAGTGGTAGAGCACCTGCATGTAGAGGCCCCAGGCTCTGAAACGCTTCTGTCTGAAACCCTGGGGAGTGCTGTCACACAGTGAAGGCAATGCTGATCTAGATGGATTAATGGTCTGACTCAGTGGAGGGCAGCTGTATCTGTTCATATGATCAACGGGGCAGGGTGAGGGGAAGGCTGTGACGTGATCCACTTAAGGGGCAGAGCCCAGGGCGCTCTGGCTGGGGCATTGCGATGCCTCAGTTTGAGAACCACTGCAATCAGGTGTTAATATGGAGGGAGCCTGGGGGAAGGCGACAGAGCAACTGGGTGGCGAGCTGCTGGGGGGAGGAGATGGATTGCCCCCCATTTGTACTTTTTTAAAAACCCAGGCGTGACATCGCTTCTGGGGCATCATTTGAGCTTGGCACTTGGCCACATGATAATTAGCTACACCATTGCAGCTGTGCCAGTGGGGCACGTGCTGCATGGCAGTCACAGAGGTCTCCTCAAGGTATGGGAGTGTTTGTTCCCTTGCCTCGGAGCTGCAGTACCCTTACCCCGGTGCTGGAAAATTGGTTACGATTGTGCCCTCTCTTGATTGAGCAATATAGCATAGTTCACTAATGTCTTTCCTGACTATTCTTTTAATTATTTCCTCAAAACGAGTGTCGTTGCTTAATGTGTTCCTATTTTGTTGAGGGTTGCCTGGCATGAAGACACTGAAAGTTAACAGTAGTAAAATTACAGTTGTCCGTTCCCCTGGCCCACCCCGCACGAAGCCTCCACCATGTCCAAGACTTGCTGCACTGACATTTGTCTGTTTGATCTCAATCATAACAATTACAATAATGCTCGCATTACTGAGGTTTCTCTTGCTGATATACAAGTACCCATCATGGATTAGCATGTATTCCATCAAATTCAAGTGGGCGCAGGACATCAACCAGCGTTGAGCAATAACAATATATGGTATGGTGCTAATGACTCCGCTTTTCAAAACGTGCACAGAACGTCCTAGCTCCATGTTGGTTGCTTAGCTGACACTCCTGAGAGTCAGCCAGTACCTCGCCTTGCAGGGCCTGAGACAGAACTCTCTGTCTAGATTAGAAGGGGAAGCTGCAGCACTGCCAGATGTCTGTGTATCACCTTTTTAAGAACATAAGAACATAAGAACAGCCCCACTGGATCAGGCCATAGGCCTGTCTAGTCCAGCTTCCTGTATCTCACAGCGGCCCACCAAATGCCCCAGGGAGCACACCAGATCACAAGAGACCTGCATCCTGGTGCCCTCCCTTGCATCTGGCATTCTGACATAACCCATTTCTAAAATAGGGAGGTTGCACATACACATCATGGCTTCTACCCTGTAATGGATTTTTCCTCCAGAAACTTGTGCAATCCCCTTTTAAAGGTGTCCAGGCCAGTCGCCATCACCACATCCTGTGGCAAAGAGTTCCACAGACCAACCACACACTGAGTAAAGAAATATTTTCTTTTGTCTGTTCTAACTCTCCCAACACTCAATTTTAGTGGATGTCCCCTGGTTCTGGTGTTATGTGAGAGTGTAAAGAGCATCTCACTATACACTCTGTCCATCCCCTGCATAATTTTGTATGTCTCAATCATGTCCCCCCTCAGGCGTCTCTTTTCTAGGCTGAAGAGGCCCAAACGCCGTAGCCTTTCCTCATAAGGAAGGTACCCCAGCCCAGTAATCATCTTAGTCGCTTTCTTTTGCACCTTTTCCATTTCCACTATGTCTTTTTTGAGATGTTGTGATCTGAACTGGACACGATACTCCAGGTGTGGCCTTACCATCGATTTGTACAACGGCATTATAATATTAGCCGTTTTGTTCTCAATACCTTTCCTAATGATCCCAAGCATAGAATTGGCCTTCTTCACTGCCGCCGCACATTGGGTCGACACTTTCATTGACCTGTCCACCACCACCCCAAGATCTCTCTCCTGATCTGTCACAGACAGCTCAGAACCCATCAGCCTATATCTAAAGTTTTGATTTTTTGCCCCAATGTGCATGACTTTACACTTACTGACACTGAAGCGCATCTGCCATTTTGCTGCCCATTCTGCCAGTCTGGAGAGATCCTTCTGGAGCTCCTCACAATCACTTCTGGTCTCCACCACTCGGAAAAGTTTGGTGTCGTCTGCAAACTTAGCCACTTCACTGCTCAACCTGTCTCCAGGTCATTTATGAAGAGGTTGAAAAGCACCAGTCCCAGGACAGATCCTTGGGGCACAGATCCTTCTGCCGGTGTGAGAGGCCAGCATGTGCCCATGCAGGCCTTCATGCCAGTGCCTGTTATGGCTTGGCTGTCACAAAGTGCTTTCCATAACTTTTAGGAAAGCTGACCCCATAGCAACACATGCTAGATAGAGGTACTGGTGCAGTCTCCACTGCATGCTATGGCCAGCCAGTGATCACGGAATGAAGTAGAGATAAGCAAAAAGCTTTTAAACATACGTATCTTACTCTGTTGCACTATAGTCCCCAATGGCCTTCCAGAATCTGTGCAAGGCCTTTGGTGGGTATAAATCTGAATGGGTCCAGGAGGGAGTGTTGAGGCTAGGCTGGGGACATAGGATATACTGCTGCCATCTATATCCAACCCAGCCTGCCCTTGACATGCCCCTGGTTGATCCCACTCTCTGCCCTAATGCTCCCCTGGAACACCTCTTGCTGACTTATCTGCTAGGCTGGGCTCTCCACTGGCACATACCCAGGGCTGTCAACCATTCATGCTGGCGACCCCAGCCTGTGCACTACTGCTGCGGCCAGTGGTGTAGCTAATGATCGTGTAGCCCGGTGTCAATCTCAAAATGTTGCCCCAGAAGTGATGTCACAACCGGAAGTGACATCACACCCCGGCTTTTTTAAAAGTGGAAATTGGGAGGAACCCACCTCCTCCCCCCAGCAGCTCACCACCCACTTGCTCTGCTGCCTCCCCCAATCAGTGGCATCTGCATCTATCTGCAACCTGGGGTCAAAGAAGATTTTGTAGCCCCCCCCCCCGCATTACAAAATCAAATTTAATTAAGTAAATAAATAAAACATTATTGGTTCCATGCGGTATCATAATAACATGTCATTGGCACTCAGAACAATCAGTCTCATAGGTCAGTTTGGAGTTAAGCAAAACCACTTTTTGTTCCTCAAGGCAGTTATGTTTTCATTTTCTGGTTAATTGGCCATAACTTTTGATAGAATACAGATATTCTAGTGCAGTTTGTTTCATTACACTCTGCATTAAATTACCTTTCCAATGATATATAACATGATGATATTATTCATACATAATCAGATTTTCACAATTTTGGTCACTAGTGTAAAGCTCAGCTTGTTGCGCCCCTAAAGCTTGATGCCCGGTGCAACTACTACCCCCTGCACCCCCTTAGCTACACCACTGGCTGTGGCTGCTGTGCCAATGGCCTGGGCCTTGTGTTCCATTAGTGGGGCCTAGATAGGCAGGGGGCCTAGATAGGATTGGTCTATAAAACATATCAAATTAAGCATGGGATGGATAGAGTGGATAGCAGAAAGTTATTTTCCCTCTTGCGAAACAGAGGCAATATTCTAAAATTAATCTGCAAGAGAGTTAAAAGAGACAAAAGAAATATTTCTTCACTCAGCATGTCATTAATCTTTGGAACTCCTTGCCACAGGATGTTGTGATGGCACCTGGTCTAGATGCCTTTAAAAGGTAATTGAACTTTATAGAGAATTTATAGAGGAAAAGCCCATCACAGTTAACAAGTCATGATGACCATAGGCAATCTTCAGGTTTTAAAGGTTGCCTGTTTCTGAATGTGGCAACAGGATACAGGTGTCTTGTTGTCTTGTGCACTTCCAGAGGAATCTGGAAGGCTTTGAGTGAGATACACGAAGCTGCGCTAGATGGGCCCTTGGCTGCTCCAGTTGGGCTCTTCTTATGTTCTTAGGATGTGAGAGAGTTTGAGCACAACCTTGCTGCCCTCCTTAGGTACCCGGGCACTTCTGCCTAATCATATGGGAAGGGGGTTCATCCAAATCACCCTTTCTTTCACATGCTATGAAAGTACTAGTTAAAATTAGCATTGAAACCAAATATGGAGGTGTAGTTTGAATTTTTAAAAATGCACCATGTGGTTTAGCAAATAGCACCCCACTGTACTGGGACGGGACAAATTTTACATGCCTCTATCTTAATTGTGTGGAGCAAGGGGCCAGTTGGAGAAGTATAATTTGAACTAGCCCGTTGACCAGACTGAGACCTACTTATCTTCAGCAAAGTGATTGATCCTGTCTGGCTTCAGCCCATGTGTTGGAATTGTATGGCATTCCTATGCAGAATGTCCCTGATTCAATCTCCAATTTAAAGTGTCTCAAAAAGCAGAGCTGGAGAATGCTTTACCTGGCAGTCAAAAAGCCACTGTGGGTTAAAGATGAACCAATGTTCAAATTCACTATAAGGCAGTCCTAGGCTGCAATCTTACATTTACACACTTACCTGGGAGTAAGTCCCATTAAACTCAGTGGGGCTTAAGTAAGACATGCATGCCTAGACATTTTTAGTACACAAAGCCAACACAAAGTACACTCTAGCAACAGTAAGAATAAATTTAAATATAATTTTAAAAAGGTACTACTCAAGAATGCAAATCCCAATTATCACACTGAGACACATGTATGCCTTTGTTTTGGAACACCTCTGTTTTGTTTATGAAAGAGTACTATTTCTTCTTGATACTTTGCTCATAAAACACACTGCAATCATTACATTTGAAAATGATTACATTTCATGTGCCACTTGACCTTCCCAGCCAGGTGGAAGGGGCTCAAGAAGAATACGTGAGGCAAGGGACTAAAAGAGCCATACTAAAATGTGATGCCTTAAAATTAAAGCATATTTTTATGGGTATTGGTAACTCACCCAGATTTCATCACTAGAAGCATCAAATGTATTACCACCCATGATTAATATTTAACAAAACAACTATAAAAAATGCTTGCTAGCAGTAGTTAGGATTGTGCTGTGTGTACCTTAAGGAATAGATTTACTCATATGTATGCAAATGAACATAGAGAATCTTGTCTTAGGTGATATTCAAGTTGTCTTTGTTTATTGTCGGTAAGACATCTTATAATTAAAATAAAATGAGAATTGTTTATGGTTGCCCTCATTGATAATTCACATTTTTCTACCATATTTTAGCTTTTTGTCTTCCAGGATCTGAGCTGGTTACAGTGATATAAAAATCAGCTAAAAATAAAAGGCAATTGTAGATTAAAAAGCTATCATTTCAGAGACAAGAGTTCCCACATGGAAGGCTCCTGCAATTGGGAACCGGTTTAAAACAAAGCAAAACAAGACAAAACAAAACACCTAATCTTCATTCATGAGCAAGTGGGAATCCTGACAGCACCTCAGTAAATGCCAAATTTACTGCTTGCTCTTGCCGTAGGATTTGGTTTCAGAGAAATCCATCCTAGCACTTGTAAGAGGAATGCAATACATGTTCTTGAGAGTTAGCCTATATAAAATGTGTTATGTGCAATTATGGTGATTGGGAGGGGGGAGAGTCCTGGGACCAGTGCCTCCCACAGATCTATCCCTTACCCAGACCCAAAATGCTAGACTCTGCTGCCTCCATAAGGACAAAGTCAGAGAGAGAGAGAGAGAGAGAGAGAGAGAGAGAGAGAGAGAGAGAGAATCCTTAAAAGCTATCTTCCCAGTTACATGGATAATCTCCCCAAAACGAGATGGGCAATCCTATCCTAACTTGTGCTAGAACAAGCAGGCTGGCGGGTATCCAGCACAAGTTTCAGGCAGACAGAGGCTCAGCCATGGGCAAGAGGAAACTTTTCCCTTACCCCAGGGAGAGCCAATGAAGTCCCAATGGGGCTACTAGGATCTGCGCATCCTCAGTTGCGTAATTTTGAGCAGCTCGGGACTGCCCCAGGCTGCCCAGGAATGGGGTTAGGATCTGGCATACCTGCTGAATCCTGTTCCTACCTCCTGCTCCCTGCACACCCACCCCCGAGAACACCTGCCACCTGCCCGGAAATGGCTCCCTTCTGCCTCCTCCTTGGCCTCCTCATGCCCCCCAGACCCCTGCAACGGCTGAGCTCGGCCTACACAACTCACCCATTCCTTGAGTCAGTGCAAGAAGACCGGCACACATCTGTGTGTCCGTCTGTCTCCCCGAACCTTGGTGGGAAAGTGCTTTATGGCACTTTCATGACAACATTGTGCTGGCACAAGGGACTTGCGTTGGCCCAAGGGCGCCTTTGGATTGCGTCCTGTAGCATGTAGCCAGCGGCCCAGGAGGCCTGGGCCAAAGCAATTGTTGCATAACTCCCCTGTTGTCATTGGGCATTAGTCACATCTCCCTTTGGCCCAGGATTAATGCCAGAATAACCAGAAGCCCAGGCCTGGGTAAAAGGCCATTTTGCTCTTTCTTCTTTCCCCTGCTCCCCATGAAAAGCCATATTGTGGAGTTTTCCTAGTGACTGCAGCTTATGCTGATGTCTGTCCAAGAAGCATGGCATGAACACTGGAACCAGTGGCGTCGCTAGCGGATGCAGGGGGAGCTGGCCGCACCGGGTGACGCGCACTGGGAGGGTGACGCGCATTGGGGAGGTGAAGCGCTAAAATTGCGAAAGTTAGGAGTAACCCTATCATGTTATATACCGTCAGATGCAGAATTCCCAGCAGAACGCAATGCAGAAATCCAGAGTGAAATATCTTCTTTCTATCAAAAGTTATGGCCAAAAAACCGGAGAACAAAAAGTGCATGGACCCCAATGGAAAGTGAAACCAAGCCATATCGCGCGTTTACTCTCGAGTAGGCGAACATGACTTAGTCCACCAGAAAGGGCAGGCTGAGAGGAATCCAACGACACCAGAATGGTCCTGATCCAATGAATGTAGCCCCCAAAAAACATTCGAGAAGGAGGACCTTCCCTCCAAGCTGGTGAATGTATTGAGCCCTATGGAATGCGAAACTAAGCCACATGGTCACGTTTACTCGTGAGTAAGCAAACGTGCCTTTGCTCCTGGGCAGGTCAGGCAAAGGGAAATGTGAGGCCACCAGAATGATCCTGTTTTGATGCAACTGGAACTCAACAAATGCTCCAGAAGGCAGCCCCCCCCCCATAAAAATAATGAAACAGAGGCTTGACAGGGTAAGGTGAATCTTTTTCTGTTTTAGGCTGCAATCCTATCCACTTTCCTAGGAGTAAGCCCCACCGACTATAATGGAACTTACTTCTGAGTAGACAGGCATAGGCTTGGGCTGTCAGACTTGTAAAGCCAGGTGGGTCCTGATAATGATATGCTTGAAATATAAAAACTTAAATTGAACTGGGTACTGGGTAGGGGTGAAAATCTTACTGATTCTTTTTTTTTGGGGGGGGGGGTGTTATTGCAGGCAGGCAAAATTCACTTGGTGGAACAGGACTGGCTTCCCCTTATTTAATTATTTGTTTTACTTTAATTATTTATAACTATTTATTTTAATTTGCTTTGTGATGGGTTCTGTCATTCTAAAAAGATTATCATTCTAAAAAGTGGGTCTAAAAAGTGCTAAAAGTTTGAGAACCGCTCCAATAAGATGTTAGTAAGTTGACACCCTGGGGGGAGGTGACACCACTAATGACCAAAATCACTAAAATCACAGTTTGTAAAAATAATACCATCATGTTATATATCAATCAACATGTAATTTCATGCAGAATGCAATGAAACAAACTGTGTTACATATCTTTATTCTATCAAAAGGTAGAGCCAAAAAACCAGTGGGGGCAGGGCGATGGTAGTTCATGCCCACTACCTGGAGTGCTGTCCCCCCCACAGCATGGGGGTGACGCGCTGGCCTCCCACACTGGGTGACGCGAACTTTAGTGACGCCACTGACTGGAACACCCTGTCTTCAGTTTAAATAAGTCTGCTTAAGCAAAAAGAGGGATCCTGAGACCAAAGATATCCCTACCAATCTGGGAACAGTACTCATACGTGTCTTTGTTCCAGTGGCTGCAGCAATCAGTACTCTTACCATGCTCCAGGCAATCTTCAGTAGGTTCCAGGAATCTAGCATGTTCCAGAACTTCAGCAAGCGTTCTCAGGGCTATTTTTAGCAGAGGGGAGGTGGACCTGAGACAGCATCAGGTGGAATTTCCAGTTGTGCCACACCTGACTCTGAGGCTTCTAATGAGTCCCAGCTCACTTGATGGCCACTTGCTCAGTATATGCTTCTAACAATGACAGTAAACGGGGCTTACTCCTGGGTAAGTGTGGGCAGCTTAAGATTGTTAAAACTCTTCCTGCTTGATGACATCACTTCTGGTCATGACATCACTTCCGGTGGGCCCTGGCAGATTCTCATTCTAAATGGGACTTACTCCTGGGTAAGTGTGGGTAGGATTGCAGCCTAAGATTGTTAAAATTCTTCCTGCTTGATGACATCACTTCCGGTGAGTCCTGACAGATTCTCATTCTAAAAAGTGGGTCCTGGTGCTAAAAGCTTGAGAACCATGGTCTACCCTGTTTCCAGTCAGGTCTGCTCATCTGTCTTCTTTTTCTACCCCCCCCCCCCCAAGCAGGAGTATTTGTTTATAGTCTGTCTTTTACCAGGATTGGGTGGAAATCAAGGATTTCCCCCAGAATCTTCTTTTGTCTGAGATGGAGGAAAGAGGCCCACCAATTTCCTCGAACTCTCAAGCCAAGGTACAGGTTGCCCCAGGCTTACCCTTGGCTTGGTAAATACTTTTTGTGGTTTTGTGTGCTTGGCCAATGTTACTCTCTTTCTTCCTTTTATTATAATGACTCTCCTGGATATCAACTGCTGCTGTTTTTCTGTGCCTTGGCTGATATCCTTCTGTTCTGTTTGGCTGAGCACCATGGCTTCTTTATGGAGCCCTGAACCCCTTTTCCTCACAAAATTCATATGCACTCTTGCGAACAATCTCATTTCCTTATATACTAGTGCAGTGGTTCTCAAACTTTTAGCACCGGGACCCACTGGGACAGAATGAGAATGTGTCAGGACCCACCAGAAGTAATGTCATGACCAGAATTGACTTCATCAAGCAGGAAAAATTTTTTCACAATCCTAGGCTGCAATCCTACCCACACTTACCCAGGAGTAAGTTTCATTTACTATCATTGTTAAAAGAATATATATAGTAGCTTGTTAAAAGTACAGGTTTGTCACATTTCCCCAAATGAAGTCACATATCATGGCAGCATCAAGTCTAATATATTAAAAATAAAATATTGAAATGAATGGGGGCCACCTGGAATTGGCTCATGACCCACCTAGTGGATCCTGACCCACAGTTTAAGAAACACTGTACTAGTACAACAGCTCTCAAACCTTTAGCACCAGGACCCACTTTTTAGAATGAGAGTCTGTCAGGACCCACTGGAAGTGATATCATGACCAGAAGTGACATCATCAAGCAGGAAAATTTTAACAATCCTAAACTGCAATCTTACCCAGGAGTAAGTGCCATTTACTATTTATTGTTAAAAGCATATACATAGTAGCCTGTTAAAAGTACAGCTGTGTAATATTTCACCAAAAGCAGTCACATACCATGGTAGCATAAGTCTAATTAAAAATAAAATATTGAAATGAATGGGGACCTACCTGGAATTGGCTCATGACCCACCTAGAGGGTCCTGACCCACAGTTTGAGAAACACTGTATAGTGTTTTCAACTCTCAGTGAGGTGCCTTCCCCTCTTGGAAGAAACGAACATCTTATCTATTTTGTGCATGCTCTTACCCCTTCCCTTAAGAGATAGCACAGCTCTGGTAGGTAGGGCCCCTAGGCTGGTCCCCTAGGCTTTCAGTATTTGCCCCCCCCCCACTGTAACGCTTCAGGAAAGCATCACCTTCCCTCCTCCCTTCCCTACCCCGGAATGTATCCCTGCTGCTCGGCAGAGAACTTACTGCCGATTGCTCTTGGCGGTCCTCCAACCAGTGTAGAAGACCAGTGCTTGCCAGTGCTGTCGACCCAATGTGCGGCGGCAGTGAAGAAGGCCAATTCTATGCTTGGTATCATTAGAAAAGGTATTGAGAACAAAACAGTTAATATTATAATGTCGTTGTACAAATCGATGGTAAGGCCACACCTGGAGTATTGTGTCCAGTTCTGGTCGCCGCATCTCAAAAAGGATATAGTGGAAATGGAAAAGGTGCAAAAGAGAGCAACTAAGATGATTCCTGGGTTGGGGCACCTTCCTTATGAGGAAAGGCTACGGCGCTTGGGCCTCTTCAGCCTAGAAAAGAGACGCCTGAGGGGGGACATGATTGAGACATACAAAATTATGCAGGGGATGGACAGAGTAGATAGAGAGATGCTCTTTACACTCTCACATAACACCAGAACCAGGGGACATCCACTAAAATTGAGTGTTGGGAGAACAGACAAAAGAAAATATTTCTTTACTCAGCATGTGGTTGGTCTTTGGAACTCCTTGCCACAGGATGTGGTGATGGCATCTGGCCTGGGCGCCTTTAAAAGGGGATTGGACAAGTTTCTGGAGGAAAAATCCATTACAGGTTACAAGCCATGATGTGTATGTGCAACCTCCTGATTTTAGAAATGGGCTATGTCAGAATGCCAGATGCAAGGGAGGGCACCAGAATGAGGTCTCCTGTGATCTGGTGTGCTCCCTGGGGCATTTGGCAGGCCGCTGTCCATATGCCATCTATACCATCTAGTCCATACTGGAAGCTGGACTAGATGGGCCTATGGCCTGATCCAGTGGGGCTGTTCTTATGTTCTTATGTCGGCACCTCGATCCTTCTGGCTGTCATGATGTTCCTTATGGCATGTTTGTGATGACCATCTCCCAGGCAGCACATGAGAGACTAGCACTGGCCCAGGATGGGATCAGACTGTCAGTAACTCTGAATGTATTCAACCAACAACAGATAGATTAAGAATTAAAGCCTAAAAAGATTTTATGGGAAAAAGTGGGGATAGGATTTAAAAAAAACAATAATAAGATCAAAAAGATGTGAGAAAATAGTTTAGGCAATGGAAGAGTCCAGGCGTGGCTCTTTCTAAAAGTACAGATGTGTGCCCCTTAATGACCTTCCAGCCAGCGACAGGTTGCATATGCAATGGCCACCATTGGTCAGGAGGTTGCACCCCCCAAGCCTCTGAAGCTGAGGGGAGTCCACTCCCCTTGCCACCAGAGGCAGCATCTGCATACTGCCTCTGCAAGGCTCAGAACGTTGGAATCGCACAAGAGACACAATTTCTGGTTTTCCAGAGGCTCAGAAAAGCCTCCAGAGGTGAGGGGAGCAGAGCTTCCCCTCGCCTTTAAAGGCTTCGCTTAGCATCAAGTTCCACTTGGTGACAGGGATGCTGGTCTGCATCCCTGTTGTTAAGTGGCGCAAGTCTGTATAGCAGGTAATTACAGCAAAACATCAAAGCAGAATAAAATCCCTAACGCACCTATCTAAGGGCTCAATCCTCTCCAATTTTCTAGTGCTGGTGCACTTGTACCAGTGGGGTGTGCACTGCTGCATCCTGTGGTGGAGGGGCAGTCACTTGGGCCTTCTTAAGGTATGGAAACATATGTTCTCTTACCATGGGGTGCATTGTGGCTACACCAGAGCTGGAAAATTGGATAGGATTGGGTCCTAACTAATCCTAACTGTACTTACTGAGAGCCTCCACTTTTCAGATACCATTGGAACTATCCGAACCCAGAAGAGATAAGTGGATTTCGCAACACACATTGAGGAAGCTAAATTGGAACACATTAAAGTATTTTTAACTTTAAATAGGTGAGAACATTGCTCAGTCCAATTCAGCGGCATTCCCGGGAGAGGAGGGGTGCAGCGCTAAGTTCTGCAGGTTGCCTCAATGCGCCTTGCAAGCTGCACTTCTCCCTCACTGTTGGAGCCATTCTGGATGTCGAGAGCAACATGGAGAATGCCATTGGTCCAACTGGGTGTTTTCTGATCAGCTAGGCATTCCACCTGACATGACAAGGTAAACTTGGATGCCCAATCTGTGGCCACATGCCAGACAAGCAAGTAGCAAGCAAGTGTCTCGCTGTACCAGACAGTGAAGGCAAGGAAACCACAAAATGACCTGTTTGTCTGGCTATATAGCAATTACAAAATGTCACAGTGAAGTTCTAGATTGGGACAAGAGGAGAGCAGGGCTTCAATCATCACTGCAATCTGGAAAAAAAAAAAAAGAGATTTATGTGAAATTCTGTGGCAAGGAGGACTGCTTTTTTGATGTAAGCATAACTGGGTAAGGCACACCCATAATTTGCTACTGTGTGATCGGCCACTAGAAAACAAAAGTTGACCAGCAACATGAAGCAACAAAATGTATCACATTTAAACAAAGCCAAGTCTAAACAAAACTTTAAGTTGCCTAAGAGATTAGTTCAAACAGCCCCAACCGTTTAAATACTAAATCAATAAAACCACTGAATTGCTTTGCACCTTTAATCCTTGTCATTCACATTTATTTCTCTAAACACCTGTACTTTGACCCACACCTACCTGTGAAATGAATGAATGTATACTGGCGATAAGGTTGCTTACAGCTGCTTGAGGAACCATGGTTATACTTTGGCCTAAGAAGGTTCACCTGATGCAGTCATGTGGTTGATGACTGCATGTGGGCCATGACTGCAGTGGGTAGAGCCATGACTGCAGTGGGAGGTTGAATCAATTAGTCAAGAGACACTGTATTGCTTGGATTATGGTGGAGCCCTGTCCTGGAACAGAGTTATCAGATGTGTGCCTCACTGTTGAGAGGCACCAGCTTCAGCATGGTGGTTTCCTATTTCCAAAAGGGAACAAACCTACTCCTATCCATTTTTGTATATTTTATTGTTTGTCAAACTTTCAGTTAGAAAAAAAGAAAAATCAAGGAAGTATTATGACAAGCAGAAGTACTGGCAAGTGCTGTGCAATCCTCTACAGTGGAACCTTGGTATATACTGGGTTTCTGTTCTGGAACCCCCAGTGGATACCAAATTAGTGGATACTGGGGCCCACCTTTAAATGCCTTGTAACAATGTATAGATGCTATACTGCATTCGGCCACTAGGTGGGATGAATAATGGAATCGAATCCAAGTGTTTCTCAATGTGTTTGCCCTCTGCTGTACCTCTTTTCATGGTCCACCTATTTGAAGTACCACCAGAAGTAACTGGCAATGACAGTTTTGGGTTGGGAGGCCAGATGTGATGCGACAAACACCGGTAAGAGGCTCAGGGTGGAGGGCTTTCTCAAGCACAGAAAAGCATGCTTTGGAGCCCTGCCCGCCAAGCCAAGCCAAGCCAAATTGGGAAAGTTGCCAACCTAAGAGCATAACAACTGGATGCTCTTGGTGGAAGCTTGACCCAATAATGAAGGTCAGGGCATGTCATAGGTACAGATTTACTGGTTGTGTTGCCATAAGGCACATTTGCATCTCCTCAGGAGGAAGCCGGGCCAACGCTCAGAGGTGCACCGGCCTGCAGAGGCTGACACAAATCTCCGTGCCGGCTTCCTCAGTGAGGCTTGCATTGGCCCAGCTGGGCCAACGCAAGCCTGTGCGGTGGGTGAAGATGGGAGGGAGGCATTCCTGGGTGGGGAGAGGGAGGGTGGTGAGTGGCCCCGGGGCGGGCAGAGGAAGTGGGAGGCAGGATTGGGATCCAGCACTTACGTTCCAAAGAGTTTGGAGTGGTGTGAAGCCACTCTGCTGTCCTTGGACTTGTGCCACCTCAGGAGGCGGCGCAAGTCCGAGGAGACCCAATGGGGCAAAGGCACCTTACCTGAAAGTAAGGGGAAAAGTTTCCCCTTGTCTCTGGCTGAGCCACCTTAGGTTCCTATCCTGCGCTGGATACAGCACAAGCCTCTTGGCTTGCATGTTCCAGCACAGGGTAGGATTGTGTCCAATGATTGGCAAAATATGTAGATCATAATTTTCCCAATGGGAGCTACCCAAAATCTTGCATAGCAAAGGTAAAATAAGGTCTAAATGACATGAGAGAGTTTTCCTGAACTTGTTGTGCTCTTTGTTGTAAGAGCATAAATTGATTTTGCTAGTGGGTGTGGTTGAGAGATGAGGCTGGGCTGCAGACAGTGGACATTTGTATCCAAACCGAGATCTATGCAATTGGCTTGTAGTTCGCCTACTAATGTAAAAATAAAGAGTCCAAACCTTCCTAGACGATTTCAGCAGTGCGTCAGTAAAAAGAACCCCAAAAACTTTCTGTCACTACTACTTTAGGTATCTCTGGCACCACTTTTATATGTCAAAATTTAAAGCTAAGAGGGATTCAAGTAGCTGAGTACGAGTAAAAAATAGGAATGTACAACTAATGCAAGAGTTAATTTGGTTAATTTGGTCAGAGTAATAAACAGAACACTGAGAAAACTGTCATATTATTATTATTATTATTATTATTATTATTATTATTATTAACAGTATTTATATACCACTTTTCAACTAAAAGTTCACAAAGTGGTTTAAAGAGAAAACTCAAATAACTAAATGGCTCCCTGTCCCAAAAGGGCTCACAATCTAAAAAGATGCAAAAGAATACCAGCAGACAGCCACCAGAACAGACACTGCTGGGGTGAGATGGGCCAGTATCAACCTTTATGTTTGGAGGAAAGATCTTCAAGGGAGAAGTTGGCTATTTGATTGGAGAAAAAGCCCAATAATAATCTAAAACTCTTTGTATACATTAACAGCCCAATCCTATGAATGGTATTGCTAGCTCAAGTCTGAGTTCATCTGTGCCGGTGGATCAGGCCTGAGAATGGGGATGGGATACGTGGTGTACTGACAGCACTCATCCTGCCCCCTTCCAGGCCCAGTTTACCCACCCCACCCTGTTCCAGTCCTTCCCCCTGCCTTCCCCTTGCTCCTGCACCAGACATATTTTGTATGGTGGGTATCCCTGCGAGTGCCAGCATACATGGGAAGGCTCTGACCTCCCCACCATCATGCTGTCTAGAAGCACTGTCATAAAGAGGTTTTTTTGGCACTTTTGCAACTGCACATGTCGTAAGTTAACTCATCATTCTGAGAAAAAAATGTGAGAAGATATTAAAGGCATGAAAGCCAGTGTTGATTATTCAGTGTGGTGAAGCAAGAACCAAACAAACCAGTGCTGGTGTGAAGGATGATTAAGACAAATTTGATTGTGGGCTTAAATTTGTATGGAAAGGTAAAGGTTCACCCTGGTGTTAAACCTAACTGTGTCCAACTCTAGCGGCGGTGCTCATCTCTGTTTCTAAGCCGAAGAGCTGGTGTTTGTCCGTAGACAGTTTCCAAGGTCATGTGGCCTCATGTGGTCATGACTAGCTGCCTAAGCACACGGAACGCCATTACCTTCCCACTGAGGGGGTTCCTATTTATCTACTTGCATTTTTACATGTTTTTGAACTGCTAGGTTGGCAGGAGTTGGGACAAGCAATGGGCGCTCACCCCGTTACACGGATTTGAGCTGCCAACCTTGTGTCCACAGGCTTGTTCAGCTGTTTAACCCACCTCCCCACCACGTTCCTATTTATATGGTATATGATATGGATATGGTATATGATAAAAATGATTAGAGGTTATGATGATGGATGATGGATGGATGATGATGGATATATATATATCCATCCTTCTTTGCCTCTTTGCCTCAGACTGTTGGCCAAGTGTCTCTTCAAACTGGGAAAGGCCATGCTGCGCAGCCTGCCTCCAAGCAGGCCGCTCAGAGGCCAGGGTTTCCCACTTGTTGAGGTCCATTCCTAAGGCCTTCAGATCCCTCTTGCAGATGTCCTTGTATCGCAGCTGTGGTCTACCTGTAGGGCGCTTTCCTTGCACGAGTTCTCCATAGAGGAGATCCTTTGGGATCAGGCCATCATCCATTCTCACAACATGGCCAAGCCAACGCAGGCGTCTCTGTTTCAGCAGTGCATACATGCTAGGGATTCCAGCTCGTTCCAGGACTGTGTTGTTTGGAACTTTGTCCTGCCAGGTGATGCCGAGGATGCGTCGGAGGCAGTGCATGTGGAATGCGTTCAGTTTCCTCTCCTGTTGTGAGCGAAGTGTCCATGACTCGCTGCAGTACAGAAGTGTACTCAGGACGCAAGCTCTGTAGACCTGGATCTTGGTATGTTCTGTCAGCTTCTTGTTGGACCAGACTCTCTTTGTGAGTCTGGAAAACGTGGTAGCTGCTTTACCGATGCGTTTGTTTAGCTCGGTATCGAGAGAAAGAGTGTCGGAGATCATTGAGGCAAGGTACACAAAGAGAGATAACACAGAGAGATATACACACCCAAATTATGATTTGATAATATATTTATTTAATATGTTCTTAATATGTTATTTAAAAATAAAATTATTTTTGGTATGATAATGATAAAGGCAGGGATAGATGATCATTTGAGCAAAGTGACATGGGTTGTACCAGTACCTGATTGACCAGATTGGAAGTAAGCCAAGAAGGCAGTGGATTTGGAGTGCTCTTCACCTCAAGTCTGCCACTGTCACCATCTCCCTGCAACCTGCCACAGTTGCAGCCGCCACAGATCCACTTTCTACCCACTAAATGTGACTGGAAAGTGGATCATCTGCCTCCTTATCATGCCTTTTGCACAGTTTCTTTAGACATGGAAATGCAGGACCTGCAGTTTGATTTACAGGGACCACGTGCACAAAGGAGCTCCTTCATTTGTGCAGTCCCTTTAAACAGAATGTGGAAGCCCTGCACTTCTGCAATTGAAGCAAGTGTGCAAGGAATACTGCAAGGAAGCAAGGTAAGTGACTGCTAAGTTTTTTTAATTGTGTAGAGGCGGCAGGCCTGAGGCAGCATCTGGCAGCATTCCAGGTCATGCAGCTTGACAAAGATTTGACTCGTAAGTACTAAACAATGATGCAACTTGAGATTTCCTTGAGAGTTGAAAATATGGTTTTGTCATAATGTGTTTTGAAAATTTAAAAAAGAGAGAAAATATTAGGGCATCTTAAAGAACATTGCTTGGGGCAAAATAGACAGCAATTTTTTTTCCTCATGAATTTCATGTCAGCTCTGCCATTCTCAAAAGTTCAATGACATTTATGAAGGCTATGATGGTGTTTTTTTTGTTTTTGTTTTGCAGAACTTGCAGCAACTGTTACCCTGCACATGCTCAATCTCAGAAGCTAAGCAGGGTCAGGCCTGGTTAGTATTTGGATGGGAGACCGCCTGGGAATACCGGGTGCTGTAGGCTTCTACCATAGTCTTTCGAGACTGAAGGTTGCCAATCAATTATTGTTGGCCAAAATCAATATAGGATTCCATTTCCATAAATACATGAAACAGTTTTACTTTACTTTGCAACAGTGATGTCACTAGAATTTGCTTCACCCAGTACAGGAGGCCAGTGCATCACTATAATGGACCTGCTCCCATGCAGTGGGTGGGGCAGTGTCTCAGGCACTGGACATGGTGACGTACCATCGCTCTGCCCTGCTGCTTTTTTGTTATAACTTTTGATTGAATAGAGATATTTCAGTGTGGTTTGTTTCATTGCATTTTACATGAAATTACTCATCGATTGATATATAACATGATGGTATTATTTGAAAACAGCAAGATTTTAAAACTTTTGGCGAGTTGTAGTGTCACCTCCCTGCGCTTGTCACCCGGTGCAGCCCGCACCCTCCTAGCAATGCCACTGCATCACAATGCATTGTTAAGATCTGTTCTTTCAAAACAAACAAAAATAATAAAGATGATGACATAGTAATGGCATCAGATGAGGGAAATCAAATTGACTGAGAGGTAGCCAGCCTGCTGGCCAATGCAGTGCCACTGGAGGACACAACCAAGTGCTCAGAATTTGATCTGCTATTGTGATACAGGCTGTGTATATGAAGATGCACCACCCAGAAAACTTGTGGCCACTGCATGTGAAATTTGAGGGAAAGTATCAGATGTTTTCTGTGAATGAGAATTTAACCAAAAAGAACAGCAGCTCAGAAAATTAATGAATGGAATGCATTCCTTTCCAAGGCCTATTTTGTTTCCTCTCTGTTCACCTTTCAGTGAGTGTCACAGACTCGGCTCTTTTGATATGCCCCGGGGTTTTGTGATTTTGGGAGTGAGGACTATTCAAATGTTGGTAATTTTATTTGTTTGTATTGAGATACTTACATCGTATATAACAATGGGGAGTTTATAATGAATGCACACTGATGCTATCAGCAGTTGAAAATTAATGAACCTACATTTGTGACATTTCTGAAAGCCAGTGAACAAGTGCTTGTAATGACAGTACTTAACATATGGGGGGGAAGGAGTCTGGCTGGCACCTCCCACACTGGTATCTTTTCCAGTTCCTCAAGATGGAAATTCAAGGAGTAGACACTGTGATATCATCAAACTGTGGCAAAGCACTGGATGCTTATTGTAGATGTCAGGTGTCGACAGGGCCTGCCTTAGGGCAGTTTGAAGAAATTGGGCACTGTGCCTGGAGAGGTAGGGCACCCAGGCACTGAGTGGAGCAACTGCACCTGTAGCTGCAGCTGGCACCTTGTTCTGTAGCTGATGGACTATTCTGTGCTGAGGCATTGCAAGGAAAACATGGTGTTCCTTGCCTGTATTCCTTCCTTGTTTTGCATCTTTACTCAGCATGTAGTTGGTCTGTGGAACTCCTTGCCACAAAATGTGGTGATGGCATCTGGCCTAGGTGCCTTTCAAAGGGGATTGGACAAATTTCTGGAGGAAAAATCCATGATGGGTTACAAGCCATGATGTGCATGTGCAACCTCCTGATTTTAGAAATGGGCTATGTCAGAATGCCGATGCAAAGGAGGGCACCAGGATGCAGGTCTCTTGTTATCTGGTGTGCTCCCTGGGGCATTTGGTGGGCTGCTGTGAGATACAGGAAGCTGGACTAGATGTGCCTATGGCTTGATCCAATGGGGCTGTTCTCATGGTGAACAGAGCATTGTTGCTGAGTAGCCCTTCTTCTCGCTCTCCCCTGGGTTCAAATGTCTTGAAATTGTCCCCCCCCCCCCAACAATAAAAGCAAACAGTTGGTGGTAATGTCTCTGCTGGGTGCATCGTGTAAACGCTAGGTGGCCCTGATGGGTCTCTTCAGATCTGCACCCACTATTGAATGGACACAGATTTGAGGAGATTCATATCGGGTCTCCCGGGCCAGCAGGAGTGTTAGGATATGGTGGCAGGAACTTGCCGCCATCTCCACCTCCGTTCCACTTGCTCCCCTGCTGTCCCTTCCCTGCCAAACCCGCACCCTGGAACACCTCTCCCTCCCAGACTTACATCTTCACACACACACACACCCCAGCGCTTGCCTGGATCTTTGGGTGGCTGGTTCAGCATGGGCTTGAACTGAGCTGGCACTGGACCAGCGGAGACTGTTGCAGGCATAACTTATGGCACGTTTGCGACAGTGCGTGCTGGTGCTGGGCTGGCACGTGTTGGTCTCGTTGGGCCCTGAGTCACCAAACCCTATTAACCACAAGCTTAGGGTCTTATTTAGCTCCTACAGGATTTTGAAATATGAACACTTTGTTTGCAAGCAACTCACAATCCTTCTGTGTATCAATAACAGTTTGTAGTTTGCCAGCAAAGACAATTGAGCATTCATTCTTGTTTCATTAACTTCCAGGTAGTGTGATCAAATGTATATAATGGTACTGGAAGCCTCTGTGCAGGAACATCAGTTCTAGATGTTCTGCTGTGATGGTCCTGGTGGAAGGAGGCTGCTGCCCTGTAGCTGGCGTTCAATAGCATCTCTATGCACACAGAGAAACTGATTCAATAGCTCCATGTTTGAGTGAGCACACCTTCCCACACTGTGAGGACAAATCCAACCAACTTTCCAGCACTGGCATAGCTGTGCCAGTGGGGCATGTATTGCATTCTGCAGTTAGGGGACAGTCATGGAGGCCTCCTCAAGGTAAGGCAATGTTTGTTCCCTTACTTCAGAGTTGCATTGCCCTTATGTCAGTGCTGGAAAATTGGTTAGGTTTGCTGCCTGTGTCATATTTTGCAATTTTATTTCTTTATGTTCTCTTTAAGCAAGCTTGCTCTATTGCTGCTCTGTTGTAGATTGCAGTCATAACTGCATTTCAGTATTCTTTCAGGAAGGCACTGAGATGTTGTTTCATTTCCTGCACTATAGTTTGAACCTTGTGAAGTCTCACAGCTCTGCATAATTAATGCAAGCTTTTTGAACCATCCTCGTGGACAAAGCATCTGCTGTGGAATGTGGCTACCAGAAACAATTCTGTAGGTGCAGTTATGGACAGTGTCCTGATCTGTTTCTTGAGAACGTTGCTGAGATGTGACTTGTGGACAATGAGCCAAAATGGTGGCTATAAAAATATCTTTCCTCTCTATGCATTGGACAAATAAAGCAGCACAGGAAGAGGTTTCTGCTCCTGTATTTAAAACAATGGAGGTAGCTCCAGAAGACTGCTCCAGATGACACTGAAAAGTTTGTCTGTCCTTCTTAATAAACTAAAATAAAATGTAAAGCTGAAAGAAAAGGAAGAAAATGGTACAATTTTTGTTGTTGTTGTTGTTAAATCTGGCTTTCCCTTCTAGTTTGCAAGTTGGATGCTTTGTGCTATTTTTAATGCTAAAGGTATCATTTTCTTAAAGCACCTGAACGAACAGTGAAGGACAAAGGTATCAATCTGAAGGGCGTAGCTGTTTGCAGCAAAGTTGCTGTAGGATCTTTATTCTGTTGATTCAGTGTCTCTTCAGATCAGATGAATGTTAGGAGGTACATTTGTCAGCAGCTTTGAAACTTCACCTTTATTGCACTTTTTCATGCCAAAGCAGGTAGCTTCAGCAGTGTGTGTGTTCTGACCAACGAAATGATTTATCCTCACCTGCAAGGAAACAGGGCTGCAGCTGTATTCCGGCTCTTCTGTTCAATCTGTTGTGGCTGATCCTTTAAATTGTTTTGCTTGCAGTTACCTGGAAAGGCGTTTCCTTCTTGAACTTAGTGTGCTTTTATTGTTCAGGTAACAAGCAGGAAATTGGATACATTAATATCAGAGGATAATGGACATGCAGATGCTAAGAAGACAGAAAGAATAAAGAAACAGAATAAATTCAGGGTCTAATCCTATTATCTCCCAGCACCGGCGCTGAGCTCCAGCACTGGTGCTGGGTGCCATAAACAAGCTGTAAAGCATGTGTATAGCACTGGGGGAGCAAGGAGCACCAACGCCAGGGGACGCCTATGCCAGGGGAGTGCCAGCAGTAAGATGCACTGCTGAGTGGTAGTGTGAGATGTCTGGGCAGGAGGGAAGGTGTTCCGGGGTGAGGGATGGGGCAAGAAAATAAAGTGGGAGGAGGGTGGGGCCAGCTGAGCCTTGATCCACCATATCCCATCCTCCGTGTCAGGCTGAAAAGCCCAACATGGAGCTCCATCAGCCTGCACCAGTAAAATAGCCAGTGCAGACTGGAGGAGACTCACTGCGGCCCCCTTTCCCCCTCTTTGATTATCATCCTGTTTCAAAAAAGTTGATGGTGAATTCAAAAAATTGCTCACAACTTTTAACATTCAGTTAGCCCTAATAAAGTGCATTATGCTACTGCTGCTTTTAGTATAAATAGTACCAGTGATTTATATTTTGGCAGAAATGTACTTGTATAGATCATTGAATACCTATTGATAACAGAAGGTTCATCATAAGATAATCTGAATGACTTTCAGAACTGATGTGTACTGCAGTTGATAGTCAGGCTTTGCTTTATGTGCTTCTCTGGACTGAGGTCATACTGTTGAGATGCAGCCCAATCCTGAGCTCCGCATGCCAGCTTACCGCCAGCGAGCACTGTCGCAGTAGTGCCACAAGGCACGTTTGTGAGCCCTAAAGCTGGGTGAGTGCCTGTTACAGCCCAGCACTGGCTGGCGCTGGGCTAGTGCCAGGAGAATGCCCAGCCTCTGCTGCTCGTCAGTTGCACGGACCGCCGAGCAGCGGAGAGGAAAGTGGGGGTGTGGGGGGAGGCGGGGAGGAGGCATTCCAGGGAGGGGGGAGGTGGATGGAGAGCAGGGAGAGGGCGTGGAGGAGGCGAGATGGGAGATGGGGGAGATGTGCCGGGGGAAGGGAGTGGGGAGGGGGAGGCAGGACCAATGGAGCTTTGCTCCACGAGATCCAAAGCCTCCACGTCAGGCTCAGCACCTGACATGGAGGCTTTTACCTCACTGCCGACCTTTTGGTTGGTGGTGAATTGAGTATCCCCATTGCGGGGCTGCTCCCTTTACCTGGGAGAAGGGGACAAAAGTCCCCATCTCCCAAGGTGCTGCCTGTGGTTGCCTTGGGCGTGCAGGATGTGGTGGCAGCCGTTTTCAGTGCTGCTGCAGCCATGCACCCCGGGAGCTCAGGATTGGGTCCATAGTCATCTATTCCCTTTTGACTTAGCCAAGGCATCATGCATTCTCCTAAAATTACAATTGGAGGAAGGCAGTAGTTCAGTGGTTGGACACATGCGTTGCATGCAGACAGCCCAGGTTTCAATACCCAGCAATTCCAGGAATGGCTGAAAAGAACTCTGTCCGAAACCCTGAAGAAACACTCACAGTAGACAATGTTGGGTTAGATGGTCCATTGGACTGATTCAGTACAGGCATTCCCATCATGTCATTTTCAGCCCTCCAACCCACTTCCAGTTAGCTCTTCCTGCTTCCTGTTAGCGTTTACAGGCAGAGAGGCGGGGAGACAGTGACAGAAGGGCTGCAATCAGACAAAGATGTCATTTGCGAAATGGGGGCATTTGTGAACTGCAGATAAGTGAAACCATGGATACAGGACCTATAGATACAAGGGGGTGCCTCAATAAGACAGCTTCTTGAATTTATATGTTCAAAGCATGGCAAAATAGGAAGGTGAACTTGTGTGTGTGTGTGTGTGTGTGTGTGTGTATTTGAACCTTTTGTGAATCTGAGATTATGATGGAAGAACATGTGTGTATTACTATCCATGTGTTAATGACCATACTCAAGTTTTGGCATTTCAGATTTTGACATTTAAAAATTTTAAAGCAGGATATTTCAAATGTTGGATGAATTTTATTTCCTTCTCCACTTCCTATTAATTAATTAAATTATTCATGTATAAGAAAGTCCATGTAAAATTGTGGGCATATCTATTTCACTGGATGGTTGTACCACTTTCAGTGGTAGCACTAGGAAGAAAAGAACCCACTGCGAATACTGAAGTGTTCAAAAGGCGGAAAATGCATTTCGAGGGGGGACACAAGGTGAGCTTTTTTATATGTTAGAATTATGAAAGAGAACTAACAGAATATTTCATAGCAGCACAGTCTTCCTAAACAGATTTTCTCTGAAGTTGATCTTTTTTGATGATACTATCAAGTTCTCAGAATTGAAGGCTGATTTTCATTTACAGTTTATGTGATTCAGCATTGAGGTGCCTGATGAGCTACTTTCTGGGGGAGGGGCTCTTATCCCATTCAACCCCTTTTGGCTCTGCCTATGGCCAACTAACCACACTTGTGTTTTGGGCTGAAGCCCATAAACTCTGCTTCCAAATTTCTCAAGTCCTGAACCATAAAAAACAAATGTTCTGATATAATTAATAACACATATTTACTTCAGCAAAATCTGATACAATCAGAGGCCATCTCCAACAAAATATCTGATGCCAGATCCCTGATATTCAAAGAATCCATCCATCTGGTGTAGCTGGTTTACAAAACTCAAGTTTAAAAGCTTTACAGAACTGCAACCAAATTTAAAATCACAATAGAATTGAAACACAGTTCAAAAATGTTCCAGGTTGCTAAAATTCAGCTCAGACAGGACAAGAAGCACATTGGGGCAAAAAATCACATATAGGCTAATGGATTCTGAGCTGTCTGTAACAGACCAGGAGAGAGATCTTGGGGTGGTGGTGGACAGGTCAATGAAAGTGTTGACCCAATGTGCGGCAGCAGTGAAGAAGGCCAATTCTATGCTTGGGATCATTAGAAAAGGTATTGAGAACACAATATTGTAATGCTGTTGTACAAATCTATGGTAAGGCCACACCTGGAGTATTGCATCCAGTTCTGGTAACCACATCTCAAAAAGGACATAGTGGAAACGAAAATGGTGCAAAAGAGAGCGACTAAGGGCGCAATCCTAACCCCTTATGTCAGTGCTTTCCAGCACTGGCCAATGGGACATGTGCTGCATCCTGCAGTTGGGTATCACTCACAGAGGTCTCCTCAAAGTAAGGGAATGTTTGTTCCCTTACCTCGGAGCTGCATTTCCCTTATGTCAGTGCTGGAAAGCAGTGCTGGAAAGCACTGACATAAGGGGTTAGGATTGCACCCTAAAATGATTACTGGGCTGGGGCACCTTCCTTATGAGGAAATGCTAGGGCGTTTGGACCTCTTCAGCCTAGAAAAGAGGCGCCTGAGAGGGGACATTATTGAGACATACAAATTATGCATGGGAAGGATAGAGTGGATAGAGAGATGCTCTTTTCCCTCTTGCACACCAGAACCAGGGGACATCCACTAAATTTGAATGTTGGGAGAGTTAGGACAGACAAAAGACAATTATTTCTTTACTCAGCGTGTAGTTGGTCTGTGGAACTCCTTGCCACAGCATGTGGTGATGGCATCTGGCCTAGATGCCTTTCAAAGGGGATTGGACGAATTTCAGGAGGAAAAATCCATTATGGGTTACAAGCCATGATGTGTATGTGCAACCTCCTGATTTGAGAAATGGGCTATGTCAGAATGCCAGATGCAAGGGAGGGCACCAGGATGCAGGTCTCTTGTTGTCTTGTGTGCTCCCTGGGACATTTGATGGGCCACTGTGAGATACAGGAAACTGGACTAGATGGGCCTATGGCCTGATCCAGCAGGGCTGTTCTTATGTTCTTAAGAGCATGCACACTCTCTATATATCATAACACACATTAAGTCAGTAGGCAAGGCTAGATTTCTTCACAGTGAGTCTGCTTGTTATGCAATAAAACATAATCTGGCAATAACCACAACATCCTCCAGGATGCAACATTGTCAGCAAGACTTTTTAGACAATGTGTGTGCAAACTGTATTAACCACTTCCTCTGTTAGACATGTATTCATACTGAAGGGAGAAAATGAGCAGATTACAACACTCAGGGAAGCCAATAAAAAATTTAGTATTCCACTTATCTTGTAGGTCCTTTACACCTACAGGATCCATATAACTTGCATCTGCTGCAGATAGTGGTCTTTTCAGTTTAGGTATCTAGTTTAAGGATCAGTAGACAATTAACAATTGATAACCAGCTCAAGTAGCTCACCTGATCTCTCTCCCTTTGAGGAGCATTCCCACCCTGCCATTGTCTCAGTTCACTATCTCAGCTGCAGTCAACAATAACTCTAAATCAAAAACAGAGGCAGCAGCAACACCAGCAACGAGAACATGTAGCAGAGAAACACAGACAGAAATATCACTAAAAGAACATGCCGTTTACTTGCTTTGAGACTTTCTGCTTTGAAATAATGAAGATCTTAAACTGCAGGGGCTCCATATTTATTTGTCAAAGCACCACTGTTCGAATAGATTTTAATAATTAAGAAGGGAAAAATTTACTACCGTACAACGAAACCTTATAGGAATGCAAGGTGTAGAATCAGAATTTATTTCTCCTAGGCTTATGAACTTGATGTTTGATTGCTTATTCCACAGCGCATGTCATTCTCTGTGCTACAGAAGAAAGCGACTCCTGCAAGCAGTGACTGTTTTGAGTGTCACTGTATACAGTATGTCAGTTTGAACTTGGGCATGGAATTTCGGTCAAATTAGTGGAATGAATGAATGAATGAATGAATGAAATTTCAGATGTGGATAAACCAGTCCTGCTGTTGTATTCTTGAGGCTGAAAAGGATCCATGTCCAAATTGCTTATGAGAAACTTGATTGCAGGTGTCTGGGTTGCTCCATTAGAATAAATCTAATGTCGGGCAATTCTTTACTGAGGATCAGCCCAAAGTAACAAAGGATTGAACAGTAACTTTTTGAGCTCTGCAGAACTCTTCATCAGGCAGATACTAAGCAGGAGTCAGCAGAATAGGGAGGGGGAATGTTTCAGGCAGGGAGCTGTTTGCTGGCCCCACCAAAACAACAAACAAAAACCCCCAAAAGCTTATGCATGTGCTTCTCAAGTGGATAGTGAGAAGGAAGGAAGCCAAGCTAGGACTCCGTCACCCGCTTGCTCGCTTCTCTTGTCTTAACTTACCTTTGGTTGCCCTCAGTACACTCTTCTTATTCTGCACCTTTGCACCTGAACCTGTGGACCTGTCCTGTTTCAAGTGAGCAGGTGGAGTGCAGCATCCTGGGAACCTGTTCGTTTGAAACAGGGCTGGCACAGAGGAAGGAAGCTGTGCCAAGAGCCGTTGAAGGTAAGGAAAGGGAAGGGGCCTTCCCTTCATTGGCATCTTGGGCTCTCCCTATCCCACTTTCCCTCTCCTGGCCCACTGAGCTGCTTTCCTAAGCAGCCAGGTGGGCAGGAAGAATGAAAAGGTGGATGCAGCAGTCCTTCCCCCCCTTCTTAAGAACATAAGAACAGCCCCACTGGATCAGGCCATAGGCCCATCTAGTCCAACTTCCTGTATCTCACAGCGGCCCACCAAATGCCCCAGAGAGCACACCAGATAACAAGAGACCTCATCCTGGTGCCCTCCCCTGCATCTGGCATTCTGACACAACCCATTTCTAAAATCAGGAGGTTGCGCATACACATCATGGCTTGTACCCCATAATGGATTTTTCCTCCAGAAACTTGTCCAATCCCCTTTTAAAGGCGTCTAGGCTAGACGCCAGCACCACATCCTGTGGCAAGGAGTTCCACAGACCGACCACACACTGAGTAAAGAAATATTTTCTTTTGTCTGTCCTAACCCGCCCAACACTCAATTTTAGTGGATGTCCCCTGGTTCTGGTATTATGTGAGAGTGTAAAGAGCATCTCCCTATCCACTCTGTCCATTCCCTGCATAATTTTGTATGTCTCAATCATGTTCCCCCTCAAGCGTCTCTTTTCTAGGCTGAAGAGGCCCAAACGCCATAGCCTTTCCTCATAAGGAAGGTGCCCCAGTCCCGTAATCATCTTAGTCGCTCTCTTTTGCACCTTTTCCATTTCCACTATGTCTTTTTTGAGATGCGGCGACCAGAACTGGACACAATACTCCAGGTGTGGCCTTACCATAGATTTGTACAACGGCATTATAATACTAGCCGTTTTGTTCTCAATACCCTTCCTAATGATCCCAAGCATAGAATTGGCCTTCTTCACTGCCGCCGCACATTGGGTCGACACTTTCATCGACCTGTCCACCACCACCCCAAGATCTCTCTCCTGATCTGTCACAGACAGCTCAGAACCCATCAGCCTATATCGAAAGTTTTGATTTTTTGCCCCAATGTGCATGACTTTACACTTACTTGACATTGAAGCGCATCTGCCATTTTGCTGCCCATTCTGCCAGTCTGGAGAGATCCTTCTGGAGCTCCTCACAATCACTTCTGATCTTTACCACTCGGAAAAGTTTGGTGTCATCTGCAAACTTAGCCACTTCACTGCTCAACCCTGTCTCCAGGTCATTTATGAAGAGGTTGAAAAGCACCGGTCCCAGGACAGATCCTTGGGGCACACCGCTTTTCACCTCTCTCCATTGTGAAAATTGCCCATTGACACCCACTCTCTGCTTCCTGGCCTCCAACCAGTTCTCAATCCACGAGAGGACCTGTCCTCTAATTCCCTGACTGTGGAGTTTTTTCAGTAGCCTTTGGTGAGGGACTGTGTCAAACGCCTTCTGAAAGTCCAGATATATAATGCCCACGGGTTCTCCCGCATCCACATTCCTGTTGACCTTTTCAAAGAATTCTATAAGGTTGGTGAGGCAAGACTTACCCTTACAGAAGCCATGCTGACTCTCCCTCAGCAAGGCCTGTTCGTCTATGTGTTTTGAGATCCTATCTTTGATGAGGCATTCCACCATCTTACCCGGTATGGATGTTAGGCTGACCGGCCTATAGTTTCCCGGGTCCCCCCTCTTTCCCTTTTTAAAAATAGGCGTGACATTTGCTATCCTCCAATCTTCTGGCACCATGGCCGTTTTGAGGGACAAGTTGCATACCTTAGTCAAGAGTATTCTAAGTCTAAGTCATAGTCATAGTCTAAGTCTAGTCTAGTCTAAGTCTAGTCTAAGTCTAAGTCTAAGTCATAGTCTAAGTCTAAGTCATAGTCTAAGGTATTCTCCCTTAGACAACTGCAGGAGAAATGCAGGGAACAATGACAGCCACTCTTTATAGCCTTCATAGATCTCACAAAGGCTTTTGACCTGGTCAGCAGAGACGGCCTCTTCAAGATTCTCCCCAAGATTGGATGTCCACCCAGGCTCCTCAGCATCATCAGATCCTTCCACAAGGACATGAAGGGCACTGTTGTCTTCGATGGCTCCACATCAGACCCTTTTGACATCCGAAGCGGAGTGAAGCAGGGCTGTGTTCTTGCACCAACCTTGTTTGGGATTTTCTTCGCTGTCCTGCTGAAGCAGGCCTTTGGAACTGCAACAGAAGGCATCTATCTCCGGACCAGATCAGACGGAAAGCTCTTCAACCTCTCCAGACTGAGAGCAAAATCCAAAGTCCAGCTGAAATGTCTGCGTGACTTCCTCTTTGCCGACGATGCAGCTGTCACTACCCACTCTGCCAAAGATCTCCAGCAGCTCATGGATCGTTTTAGCAAGGCCTGCCAAGATTTTGGACTGACAATCAGCCTGAAGAAAACACAGGTCATGGTTCAGGATGTGGACTCACCTCCCTGCATTACAATCTCTTCGCATGAACTGGAGGTTGTCCATGACTTTGTGTACCTTGGCTCAACGATCTCCGACACTCATTCTCTCGATGCCGAGCTAAACAGGCGCATCGGTAAAGCAGCTACCACGTTTTCCAGACTCACAAAGAGAGTCTGGTCCAACAAGAAGCTGACGGAACATACCAAGATCCAGGTCTACAGAGCTTGCGTCCTGAGTACACTTCTGTACTGCAGCGAGTCATGGACTCTTCGCCCACAACAGGAGAGGAAACTGAGCGCTTTCCACATGCGCTGCCTCCGACGCATCCTCGGCATCACCTGGCAGGACAAAGTTCCAAACAACACAGTCCTGGAACGTGCTGGAATCCCTAGCATGTATTCACTGCTGAAACAGAGACGCCTGCGTTGGCTTGGTCATGTCGTGAGAATGGATGATGGCCGGATCCCAAAGGATCTCCTCTATGGAGAACTCGTGCAAGGAAAGCGCCCTACAGGTAGACCACAGCTGCGATACAAGGACATCTGCAAGAGGGATCTGAAGGCCTTAGGGATGGACCTCAACAAGTGGGAAACCCTGGCCTCTGAGCGGCCCGCTTGGAGGCAGGCTGTGCAGCATGGCCTTTCCCAGTTTGAAGAGACACTTTGCCAACAGTCTGAGGCTAAGAGGCAAAGAAGGAAGGCCCATAGCCAGGGAGACAGACCAGGGACAGACTGCACTTGCTCCCGGTGTGGAAGGGATTGTCACTCCCGGATTGGCCTTTTCAGCCACACTAGACGCTGTGCCAGAACCACTTTTCAGAGCGCGATACCATAGTCTTTCGAGACTGAAGGTTGCCAATACATGAGTAGTCAAGAGATCTGCAACTTCATTCTTCAATTCCTTAATAACCCTTGGGTGGATGCCATCAGGGCCTGGTGACTTATTGATCTTTAATTTATCAATGAGGCCTGAAACATCTTCTCTTTTAACCTCTATCTGACTTAACTCCTCGGTCAGGAGGGGCCGTTCGGGCAGCGGTATCTGCCCGAGGTCTTCTGCCGTGAAGACAGATGCAAAGAACTCATTTAATTTCTCTGCCATCTCCAAGTCTCCTTTTATCTCCCCTTTCCCTCCCTCACCATCCAGAGGGCCAACCGCTTCTCTGGCGGGTTTCCTGCTTCTAACATATTTGAAGAAGCTTTTATTATTCCCCTTAATGTTGCTGGCCATGCGTTCCTCATAGTCTCGCTTGGCCTCCCGTATCACCTTCTTACATTTCTTTTGCCACAGTTTATGTTCCTTTTTATTCTCCTCATTAGGGCAAGACTTCTTCCTAGCAGACTGGAGGAGGAAGGAGGCTGCTGCTGCCACTGCTCCAATCCTTCTGAAGGAAATTAGAGCACCAACTGGAGTGGATCCATCAGTGGTGGGTCGGAGGGGATGGCAGACAGACATGGGATGGTGGAACACAACCCTCATCAGATGGCCACCTTCTAGACTCACCACTTGATGTGAGCATTTCAGGCTGTGCCATAGATGGGCCAGCCTTGTTTACAGGACGCAGCTCGACCAAGTCCTCTAAAGAGTCAGCCTTAATACATCCATGATTGTGTTCAGTCACCTGAAGATCTTGGCAGAGCTCTCAAATTTCCATAGGTTAATCAGCTATAAATAATCAAGCTGGATCTTATCAGCTCCAAGGCAACAAGGAGGGTGCTGCTTTTTGGGGTCTTGACTTCAGAAGCCATCAGCAGCTGAACCCCTGCCCCTCAGGGATTATATTGTTGTGGCCCACAAAATGTAGTTCCATCAGGGTCACAGCTCTCCAGAGAAATATATTAACAGTCTCTTCTATTTGTAGGAGGCAAGATAGTGGACCTCTTCTTGCATCTGTCTTCAGAGCTTACAATCTTTAAAAAAGAAAAAAAGAAAGAAAACAAGGCATCATTGCAAAAGGCAGTGAATAGGGACATTTGCTTTCCCTGTGCTAAATGTGAGAGAACCATCATTATTGCCCAATTAGCAGGGGTTGACGAGCATTATTTCAAATATTGAAACCAGGAAACCCATTGTTCTTAAAATCTATAATGTGGATTCCTTTGTTACTTCTTCATTTCCAACCCTTGTCTTTTAGCCATCCTGGTTTGTCATTTATAAGCTGAGCTTATTGTAGTTTTAAAAAATTGACTGGCATTCACATCACGTAAGTATGGTGGCATGCTTTCCCCTGTTCAGTGTCCAGAAGGACCCCACATCTGTCTGACCGCTTGGAATTCCCCTCACCCACACTCAACTGGTACATTATGTGCTGCTACTTCCACCTTCTGCTGCAACAAGCAGAAGGCTTGTTGTCTTCATAGGCATAGGCCCCTGGCTATCCAATCCCATAGGCTTCCTGGCTATCCAATCCCTCTGGGCTCCCTATTGGTTAACCCCCACAGTCCAGGTCAATGCTTGCTGGAAGCGGAGCACAGAAACGACAGTGCAGATTGCTTCAACATGCCTATAGAACCAGCGGGCTTGGGCTTGAGATGACCCAAGGAAGTGAGCCTGACTGTGAAATGGGAGGAAGCAAAAGGCCTGATGTGTTTGTTTGCCAGGAATGACTGAGGGAGCCTAGAGAATGCTTGAAAAGAAAAGAATGAAGTAGAATCCGTGACTGATATGTTTTTCCTTTCACTAGGATTGTATTTACAGTGGTGCCTCGCA
Organism: Tiliqua scincoides; assembly: GCF_035046505.1. Taxonomy (NCBI): domain Eukaryota; kingdom Metazoa; phylum Chordata; class Lepidosauria; order Squamata; family Scincidae; genus Tiliqua; species Tiliqua scincoides. Next base: position 27,039,084 of record NC_089826.1, read on the forward strand.
AGACGAATGCCTCGTACAACGAAAAACTCGCAAGACGAAAGCGTTTTGCGATTTTTTTGGTGACTCGCAAGACGAATTTTTCTATGGCCGTGCTTTGCAAGACAAATTTTTTTTGCATATTTTTGTTTGTTTGTTTTGGTTTGTTTTAAATCGCACAACCGTTAATACCCAGGATGCATTGGACATGTTTAAAAAGTTGAAGTTTTGTGCTTGAAATTTTTGAAATCCTCTGTACAGTATGTATGCCTTTAAAGAGCACTTAATAAACACTTTGTAAACCAAATTTGACTTTGTTCTGACTTTTTTTGCCCATAGGAACGCATTAATTAAATTTCAATGCATTCCTATGGGAAACCGTGCTTCGCAAGACGAAATTTTTGCAATACGAAACGACTTGCGGAACGAATTAATTTCGTCTTGTGAGGCACCACTGTATATGTGTTATGGTGCACAAGTTTCCCTTTCATTTTTGTTTACATTCCATCTTTTCCCCAAAGGCTTTGTGTTTCATTTGGTGTACACGTAATTTCAAGACCATGAGCTATTTTGGGATTTTCTTTTCAAAAGTAACAGCAGCGCATTTACAGATTTCTATAATGGAGCTTCTAATTCTAAGCTTTCAGGATAGATCAGCTGCAGAGAGACCTTGAGAAGACTGACCTAGAGACTCTGCTGCAGTGCTGCTGGAGATCAGGCTGCTCAAGCGATTCCAAATTAGGACGCCCCTGCTGTGGCAGCACTTCTGGCCTGCATGCATGACTGATCACCCCAAACAGAGGTGTTTTATGTGAGCCACGTGAATGACGGCAGGTTTGAATGGGAGAAATAGAAGAGGAGTGATGTGAATAGGGAAAGCTGATTTATACAATCATATGATCGCTATTCTGCAATTGTTGGGCTGTGGGAAATAAGGATTGGAGATAAAGTCCCTAAATATCCTTATACGTAAGGAGCCGTGCTTATCATAAGCCATGCTTATGAGAATTTTTTTAGCTGAGAAACACCAATGAAATGAAGAATGAATGTGCATATCAAACTCTGCTCTGTTAATAGAAGGATTACTTGGAGTCAGTGGTGGCAACTTATGGAGGGGAATCACATCAGTTAAAAGGGAGGAGGCTTTTCACCACCAAACCACCAAATCCAGATGACAATGAAAAAGTTGGAAAATGTACTCATTGTGTTTATATGGGTTATCAACTCACACAAGACTGTGACTGCCCTTCTGTGAAAGAAAGAACTCAAGGTACAACCTTTATTTTCATAGAGAGTTATGATCTTGCATGATGAGTTTGTAGTTTTTGCGTTGCACTGTTCACCTCAGGGGCAGAACAGTCAGCAGTCCTCATGTATTGTTATGAGAATGTTTACATTCAAGGTTGTTTATCCCATGTGGAGAATTGGGTATTCAAAATCCCCAAGTCAGGGGGTTTAACAGTCTCCCCCACCTCTCACCAGCTGAAGGGAAACTCATCAGTGCCACGGGGGATGGAGCCGTAGCTCAGTGGAATAGAGTGCATGCTTTGCAGGCAGGAGGTCCCAAGCTATAGTCAAAGGCATCTCAAGGGCTGGGACAGAAACCTCCTGGAACCCCACAGAGCCACTGCCAAACATGGATTAGTGAGATCTTGGCTCAATATGAGGGAGCTTCCCATACGGTGGTAAAGGGTAGGGCTAACATTCCATGGCCCAATCTATGGGGAGGGGGAAAGTGGCTGCTAAAAAAAAAGCCTGCCTGTCCCCTGACACAGGCCTACACACATTTTGCTTCCTTAAACGTTACACCAATTCCCGGGTCTATTTGGGGTGCCGATTCCAAAAATGGCATCCGTTTTGCCCTATCACGTCTAGTTTTGGAGACACGGCATAGCCTCTTTAGCGAATGGTTCAAGCAGCATCCTCATGAGGAAGCCTACATCATGGCTTCCTCATGAGAAAGCTGCTTGAACCATTCGCTAATGAGGCTATACTGTATCTGCAAAACTAGACGTGACAGGGCAAAACGGATGCCGTTTTTGGAATCGGCACCCCAAATTCATAACAAACCACCATAGAGTTTGGGGAAAACTTTTCTGACCCTCCATTTTGTAGGCCTGTGTAATTAACAGGCTGAATGTAATGTGTCCAGTGGGGTCGCTATATCCATGGGCCCTGCATCCACGGATTTAATGGTCTGCAGATTGAAAATGTATTATATATTTTTTCATCTACTCTCCTGTAGCCTCTTGCCATTTCACAGCTCTCTGACTGCAGCACTCACTTTGTTCATGCAAGTTCAGGCAATTCACGCCGTGAAACCCTTGCAAGTCCTATGTCATTTTCGGTGGCTATCTTGATTTTTTATGTTAGCCTCATGCGTTGGCAGAAGCTCAGGTATAGGTTCTAAATAAAGAGCACTTAGAAACATAATATAATCCCATGAATTATTATGAAAATGGAAAGTGATGTGATCTTATGATGTGGGGTTTGGCTTTATTTTTGCACCAATTAATCAGTACCTTCCATATTCCATACGGCAATAATTTCTTTCCTTTCTTTTCCAATAGCAGGCAGAGCAGCAGAACTTTCTACCCTATGTGTTTTTTTCTATAGTGTATATGTAATACAATCCTCCTTTTAGAATTCCAAGTTCTATCAACCCACATTGAAGGTCAAGGCGAGCATGAAACCAGGCACTGGGAGCAGGCAATGTCACAATACTCCTTATTCAAACATTTGTACCAAAGGAAATAGATAATAGCTTCCATTGTCTGCACATTGCCTGACCCCTCTGGGACAATCATATCCTTTCGTTCTACCGGCTGTCACTAATCTAGTTGTTAGTTGGCTTGTTGATCAACACCTAATCCTAGGTTCCTCTAGATCAAGGGTGGGCAAACTTTCAACTTTAGGGAGCCTAGATCTTTAATAATTGTGTAGGAGAGAGAATTTCAGCAGGTGCAGCTTGTTATCTGTCAGATGACAGGCTGCACCTGCTGAAATTCCCTCTTCTATACAATTGCGAAAGGTCCAGGATCCCTAAAGTTGAAAGTTTGCCCACCCCTGCTCTAGCTTACCAGCACCTCTTGTACGAATTTGTGTATGCCAATTTCGTAGACAACCTTTTGTAAAATGAGTGCAAATTCATAGGCTGAATAGGCTGCTACAATTAAAATAGTAGAAAGAACAATCCACACATACTTGTCTGTGCCACGTCCTCCTCCTCCTGAGTGAAATATTCATGACTCTACAGTTAGGCATGCAGTTAAATTCTGCTGCAAAAATACTTAGAATGCACCCAATTTTTGAATAGAAAGGGAAAGAAAACATCTACAACACATGCAGTAATTAGCTAAGCAATCACTTTGACAAGTAGTGGCAACATTGTCAAAGTTCAATAATGCCCTTCTGTGTTTTTTCTTTTAGGCATACACAAAAATGTTCTCCATGTGGGGCTTCATGGATCCTGCTTGGTACTGGAACTCAGCAACTGTTCTTAGTAGGTTGCCCTATTAATAACGTTTTCTGAACTGCAGAATGGACCTTTGGCATGGGCCATCACAATGGTGATAGCCAAAGGTTCAAATCCCTAGTGAGATCATCACTAGGTGACTTTAGGCAAGTCATGTTTATCAGGATTTGTATACAGTAAACAGTTGCACCTGGAGCTGCCCTGCGGCACACCTCCTGAGGCAGGGGCCTTTTCAATACAAGCTCCTAAGGCTGTGTGGTTCCGAAACTGTGGGCCGCAGTGTCTGCGGGTGCTGCTGCAAACTCACAGGGGCCCCACGGGATGTCCCCAGCGGCCTCTTCTTCTGACTTTCCTGGGCACCACCATTTTGGATCATGTGAGATCTCACACGATTTTTGTGAAATTTCACAAGAATAGTGCAACATCTCGCACAGTTTAAGATGGTTTTAAAAACACATCTATCTCGCTTGGCATTTGAGGAGGGATGATGCCCCTGATACTCTTTTATTTTTTTTTGTCACTGGGAATGAGCCTTTGTTTTAATGCTGTTTTTATAGTTCTTCCTCTGTCACTAATATACCCATATGATATTGTTTTCGGTTGGTTTAAAGTAGCTATTATTATTTTGTATTTTTTACCATTTTAGATAACTGTGTTGTATTTTATATTGTTTTAGTTGTTTTAAATTATGTTTTATGTTGTAAGAGACTTTGAGCCATGGAAAAGTGGCACAAACACCTTTTAAATAAATAAATAAATAAATAAATAAATAAATAAATAAATAAGGGCGCAGATATACTGGGCTAGCTGAAGTGTTTCTCCTCGTGGAAATTACTTCATATGTAACTTCCGTTTGCTGCTCCTGGAACAGTTGTATACCTTCCTGGATAGTGGAATATGATGACATTGAAATTTCTGAAGCAAACAAAATTGCACTGAAAGTTGAAAACGTTGCCTCAGGCAGCAGGTTGGAATAGGTGGCAAGTTGGCAGGGGGTACCCTGTGCCTGCTCGCTGCCTGTTTCTTGCGGGCACGAAAGGAGCATGGAGAGAACTTATCTCCCTTCAACGTCCAGCACTGCTGTCGCTGCTTCTGATGACTGACAAAGGGAATTCTGGGAGCCCTGCATTTTTCCGCAGCTTCTCAAGGAAGTGGGGGTGGCAGCAGGAGTGGTAGCACTGGCTTTAGGGAAGGGAAGTAAGTGAAGTAGGCAGGGTGATTCAGTGGGGTAGCTAAGGCATCTGGCTCCCGGGGCACATACATTTTTTTTATACCCCCCATACGACAAAATCCAGATTTTCAGTGACATTATGACGTCCCCACAAATTACTTTGGTGTTCCAGTATGCTTGAAATGTCAACCTTTGACATTTTTTTTCTGACAGCATTTTTTGCCTTTTTTTTCTTGAAAAGTGCGGAAGGGGGGGAGGGAACCACAGGTCACCCAACAAATCAGTAACCAACAAAAAACTAGTGGCAACTTTTAAAAAAAATCTTTTTAATCATTTTTTTCTTTAAACCAGAGGTCAACTTGATGACACTTACACAACTGAATAGGAGTTCCAGTATTAGCTCTGATGATTATTAAGAATATTTATGTACCCCTTTGCAACAAAAAGGTTCACAAAGTGGTTTACATGCAAAATCAAATAAATACATGCCTTCCTGTCCCAAAAGGGCTCACAAGCTAGTAAGATGCAGAAGAACACCAGCAAACTACTACTAGAAAAGACACTATGCTGGGGTGAAGAGGGACAGTTATTCTCCCCCTGCTAAATATATGAAGAGCACCACTTGAAAACGCGCCTCTTTCCCCAGTTAGCAGGGGTACCTGTTATTATGATACTGGCTCATACTATTGGTTCTACGATGTATTATAATAACACCTCATTGGAACATTTCCCCTGGGGGCTGGGGATAAGAATAGGCCCTCAGTTTGGCTGTACTTGTCATAAGAGGCAACTAAACAGCCACCGGGCAGATGGAACTCGTCAGCCTGGGAAGGCAGCTCATCTGAGAGAAGGAAAACTCTGATCCCAAACCTCCACTGCCTTGTGGCTACATCCAGTTATGGAAAAGGCTTCAGGAATCAACCTCGAGGCAAAATCCGGAGCCGGAGTCCCTGAGGCAGTTCATGGCTGAACACAGTCACGTTCTGGCAACTCCTGCGACGCCGCTGGAACCAACCGTATTGGCTTCTGCCTTTCCATTGGACCATTTCAGCGACGTGGAGAGGGGGATTTGCTGCATGGGTAACAGTCTATCCTCCATATCTACTTTACCCAGGCTTCGCGCACTGGAGAGCACACTGTTCCAGAACACTATTCAGAGCGCGATACCATAGTCTTCCGAGACTGAAGGATGCCAACAATGAAGGATGGTATTATTAATAAATACCAAGGATTCCACAATTTTGGATACTAGTGTCAGGCTCCCTTGACAAGGCCTGGTACTTGGGGCAATGTACCTCCCTGACCTCCTCAGCTACACTACTTGTAAGGGGTGTATGTAAGTTAGGCCTTCAGTAATCCACCCCACCTCCATGCTCAGAATTGGAGATAGCTATGGTGTGATGCTTCTGCCCAATAGTGAAGTTTGCTATACTTTCATCACAAAGGTTCCCTGAGCCAATCAGAGCTAGGCTCTTTGTGATGTCAGAGGTCCCCCCCCCCCGCCCAAGGAGAGTCTAGGTTTGGTCCAGAAACTGCCAGAGCAACTCTTGCTCTTTCACTGTAAGATAGCATCATGTTCATGTTCATGATCGACATTTTATAACCCCCATACGACAAAATCCAGATTTTCAGTGATATTATGACGTCCCCACAAATTACTTTGGAGTTCCAGTATGCTTGAAATGTCAACCTTTGACATTTTTTTTCCGACAGCTTTTTTTGCCTTTTTTTTTTTTTGGGAAAAATGCGGAAGGGGGGGCGAGGGAACCACAGGTCACCCAACAAATCAGTAACCAACAAAAAACTAGTGGCAACTTTTTAAAAAAATCTTTTTAATCATTTTTTTCTTTAAACCAGAGGTCAACTTGATGACACTTACACAACTGAATAGGAGTTCCAGTATTAGCTCTGATGATTATTAAGAATATTTATGTACCCCTTTGCAACAAAAAGGTTCACAAAGTGGTTTACATGCAAAATCAAATAAATACATGCCTTCCTGTCCCAAAAGGGCTCACAAGCTAGTAAGATGCAGAAGAACACCAGCAAACTACTACTAGAAAAGACACTGTGCTGGGGTGAAGAGGGACAGTTATTCTCCCCCTGCTAAATATATGAAGAGCACCACTTGAAAACGTGCCTCTTTCCCCAGTTAGCAGGGGTACCTGTTATTATGATACTGGCTCATACTATTGGTTCTACGATGTATTATAATAACACCTCATTGGAACATTTCCCCTGGGGGCTGGGGATAAGAATAGGCCCTCAGTTTGGCTGTACTTGTCATAAGAGGCAACTAAACAGCCACCGGGCAGATGGAACTCGTCAGCCTGGGAAGGCAGCTCATCTGAGAGAAGGAAAACTCTGATCCCAAACCTCCACTGCCTTGTGGCTACATCCAGTTATGGAAAAGGCTTCAGGAATCAACCTCGAGGCAAAATCCGGAGCCGGAGTCCCTGAGGCAGTTCATGGCTGAACACAGTCACGTTCTGGCAACTCCTGCGACGCCGCTGGAACCAACCGTATTGGCTTCTGCCTTTCCATTGGACCATTTCAGCGACGTGGAGAGGGGGATTTGCTGCATGGGTAACAGTCTATCCTCCATATCTACTTTACCCAGGCTTCGCGCACTGGAGAGCACACTGTTCCAGAACACTATTCAGAGCGCGATACCATAGTCTTCCGAGACTGAAGGATGCCAACAATGAAGGATGGTATTATTAATAAATACCAAGGATTCCACAATTTTGGATACTAGTGTCAGGCTCCCTTGACAAGGCCTGGTACTTGGGGCAATGTACCTCCCTGACCTCCTCAGCTACACTACTTGTAAGGGGTGTATGTAAGTTAGGCCTTCAGTAATCCACCCCACCTCCATGCTCAGAATTGGAGATAGCTATGGTGTGATGCTTCTGCCCAATAGTGAAGTTTGCTATACTTTCATCACAAAGGTTCCCTGAGCCAATCAGAGCTAGGCTCTTTGTGATGTCAGAGGTCCCCCCCCCCGCCCAAGGAGAGTCTAGGTTTGGTCCAGAAACTGCCAGAGCAACTCTTGCTCTTTCACTGTAAGATAGCATCATGTTCATGTTCATGATCGACATTTTATAACCCCCATACGACAAAATCCAGATTTTCAGTGATATTATGACGTCCCCACAAATTACTTTGGAGTTCCAGTATGCTTGAAATGTCAACCTTTGACATTTTTTTTCCGACAGCTTTTTTTGCCTTTTTTTTTTTTTGGGAAAAATGCGGAAGGGGGGGGCGAGGGAACCACAGGTCACCCAACAAATCAGTAACCAACAAAAAACTAGTGGCAACTTTTTAAAAAAATCTTTTTAATCATTTTTTTCTTTAAACCAGAGGTCAACTTGATGACACTTACACAACTGAATAGGAGTTCCAGTATTAGCTCTGATGATTATTAAGAATATTTATGTACCCCTTTGCAACAAAAAGGTTCACAAAGTGGTTTACATGCAAAATCAAATAAATACATGCCTTCCTGACCCAAAAGGGCTCACAAGCTAGTAAGATGCAGAAGAACACCAGCAAACTACTACTAGAAAAGACACTATGCTGGGGTGAAGAGGGACAGTTATTCTCCCCCTGCTAAATATATGAAGAGCACCACTTGAAAACGCGCCTCTTTCCCCAGTTAGCAGGGGTACCTGTTATTATGATACTGGCTCATACTATTGGTTCTACAATGTATTATAATAACACCTCATTGGAACATTTAGGCTGCAGTCATAACCACACTTTCCTGAGAGTAAGCCCCATTGAACAAAATAGGACTTACTTCTGAGTAGACCTGGTTAGGCTTGTACCTTATTGGTCAGTTTTGAGTTAAAGATATCTACTTGTTGTTACATAACTTTTTGTGTTTTCCTTTTCTGGTTATTTGGTTAAAACTTTTGATAGGATACAGATAATTCTGTGTGGTTTGTTTCATTGCATTCTGCATTAAATTACCTATTGAATGATATATTACACGATGGTATTATTAATAAATACCAAGGATTCCACAATTTTGGATACTTGTATCAGGCTCCCTTGAAAAGGCCTGGTACTTGGGGCAGTGTTCCTCCCTGCCCTTCTTAGCTACACTACTTGTAAGGGGTGTATGTAAGTTAGGCCTTCAGTAATCCTCCCCACCTCCATGCTAGGAATAGCAGATAGCTATGGTGTGATGCTCCTGCCCAATAGTGAAGCTTGCTATGCTTTCATCACAAAGGTTCCCTGAGCCAGTCAGGGCTAGGCTCTTTGTGATGTCAGAGGTCCATCCCCCCTGCCCAAGGAGAGTCTAGGTCTGGTCCAGAAACTACCAGAGAAACTCTTGCTCTTTCACTGTAAGATAGCATCATGCTCATGTTCATGATCGACATGTCCTACTGTAAATTTGTTGGAGGGCTGCAGTAGCTCTTGTTTCTGTTTCTTTTCATCATTTTATGGGGTTTCTGGTTTACCATTCTTGGGTAAGTGAAAAGCCTCACTGTGAAAAGAAGGATGTGTCCTGATCTGACTTAGGATCTCCATGCAAAGTCCAAGGAGGAGGAACTGAATCTGTCCTCTAGTGCTTTCTTATGAATATAAGAACTTTTGTCCTAGACCTGAGAACCATGAAAGAAGGTTCACACCCTAAAACTGTTTACTTATGTAAGGAAATGGAGAAGGGCCTGGTGGGTGGAGCACCTAGCAGTTAATGACTAACACTTATTTCCCTGCTTCATCCTTTTAACTGGGAGTGAACAAGGAAAATGTAGCTCGAACCACCACCATCCAAAGTTAGAGAGCCTACATGGATGGAAGTCTCCTTGAGAAAACCTCGTGCAAATGAAAAGGCACCCCCAAATCTGGGAAGTCCCCTAAGAATTGAACAGCAGTGGAATGTTTATAGCACTCTGTAACTGAAAAAAAAAAATGAATTCAAAAGAAAGGAGGGGCAGATGTCCTGTCTCCCCCATAGTGCAGCCATGTGTCCATATGGACTTCTGCCTACTGGAGCTTTTCTATTATACTTCTGCCTGTCCAAAATGTCAGAAAAATCCTGTCCTAAAAGAAATGATGTAGGCGTGTCTGAATGTACAGCCACAACACGTGTACCTTTCCATCCTTTAAATTCTAACTGCACCTTTGCTTTAGGTACAGAAATCTCTGGACTTTCATAAGGTTTTACCCTATATGTTTCTCCAGGTAAAATCTGACATTCTTTCACTAAGTTTCTATGAATTGAGGTCAATCTGGCCCCAGAATCTATGTGTCCACGTATCTTTTTCCCATTAATAGTCAAAAAAACTTGATTTTTGCTCGGAGGGGGCTTGGAGGTGCAAGCACTGAAGTACATCATAGGGAAAACTGGTTCTGAGGCAGATGGCTCTACCTGTTGAACTGCTGCTACAGGCTCATTGCTATAGCTCATTGCTACAGGCTCGGGAGTTTTGGGCCTGTATTCTGTTGCTAATTCCATTAACTCTTGCAGAGTAGCTCTGTCCCATAACTCTTTAGGGACTCTTCTCTCTGTTAGGTCTTTCCTGAGGTAAGCTTTAAATTCCTCTATTTCCTTTTCTTCAGGGGAGTTGTTTATTTCTATGCCCTGATTCTGACTGTAAAATGGATTGAAATACTGATTCCCATTTCTCTCCCAATTTTGACTATCATTTTCATATGGGGAGTGAGGGTTACTGCCTGGATTGGTTCTTCTTGAATCTCCTCTTGTTCGTGTGTTGCAAACCCCGTTCCAGTAACTCATCAATTCAGATACTTGAGCAAGCTTATGCTGCAGATGAGCGTAGGTCAGATGGGCAGTGTTGATCAGGCCAAGATGAATTTTAGTTTGCTTATTTAAAGCATCATAAACTCCAGATATGAAATCTGGTCTATCGAAGTCATACTGGCCCCCTACCTGAGGAACTGCACCAACTAGCTGGGCCATTAATTTCCTTCTTTCTAAGAAAGCAGCTAGGCTCTCATTTTCATATTGTTCAGTGTTATAGTAGATTTTTATCATTGAGGTGCCCGGTACCAAGGTGTACCAGACCAACCTCATCCAAGGGAGCATTTCTAAACCATGCAGGTCCTGAGCAGCCACAAGACTGTCCAGAGCTGCACTGTCTTGACCCTGTGCACATTTTTGTGCTAGGGGAGTGAGGTCTACACCAGTTAAATGGGGATAGCGCCTATGAACTTTGAACATCCAGTCAAAGCAGCTACCTCTTGATAGAGTACCCAGTTCTCTGGCAACAGCCTCTAATTCTGAGGGTTTCCATGGAGCATATACTATTTCCCTGGTAACGTTATTATTAGCCAATATTTCCTTTGTGGTAACGGGATTAACTGGGCACTGTGTCTCTCCTTCCCATTGAGGGTTAAATGGAGACGCAGGCACTGCATCAGAGGGCAAAGTTTGCTCTGATTCAAAGATTTCTTTGGCTCCATTCCCATATACTGCTGCTATTGCAGCTTTGTGTGAGTTTAGAGCAGGGGTGCTCACACTTTTTTGGCTTGAGAGCTACTTTGAAACCCAGCAAGGCCCGGAGATCTACCAGAGTTTTTTTTACAATGTTCGCGCCATCATAACATATAACATTTATGTGTACAATGTATGTTGGTGTACCTTGAGCCCCACTGAGTATAACAGGATTTACTCCTGAGTAGACATGCCTAGGATTAGGCTGTGAGGCTGCAATCCTAGCCACATTTACCTGGGAGTAAGCCCCATTGAGTACAATGGGCCTTACTCCTGGCGTTTCCTCCCAGAGGCACCTGAAAGGGGGGGGTCGGCACTCTGCGATCTACTCATTTTGCCTCGGATCTACCGGTAGATCGCGATCCACCTATTGAGCACCCCTGGTTTAGAGACTCTTTTAATTGCTGTATTTCCTTCTGGCAACTCACATGGCTTACAGACTGTTTGTTTTGTTGGGCCTGGGTCATGAGTTTTAACACTACATTTCTAGTCTGCATTTGCTGTTTTCTTGTTCATATTTATGTATCTGTGCATACTCTTCTAGTGACTTCTTCCTTTCTAGGGTGTAAATGGCAAGTTCATTTGTGTAATGTTGTAACTGCCTGTTCAGATCAGTTATCCTAGCCTCTTGGTCTGCTTCCTGCCTGGCTTTATCCCGTGCAAGCTCAGTAAGCTGTAAATGTAAACTCTCCTCTTTCAGCTTCTAATCTCTTCTGAATTCTGCTAATTTAATCTCCTGATCTCTTTTAATTTCTGCTATCTGAGCATCTTTCTTCTCCAGCTGTATCTGTAGTTCCTTGTGGCACTCAGCAATCTGTGCATTTTTTTTCTCTAACTGGATCTCTTGATCTCTTTTAAATTCTGCTATCTGGGCATCTTTTATTCCTAACTGAATCTCCTGGTCCCTTTTACAACTTCCTAATCATGTCTCTAGCTCTCTTTTAAGGTCCTCTGTCCTACATTCTAATATTCCTATTTTCTCGTCTTTCTTCTCCTTTTCTTTATTCCACTGATCCTGTTTTTCATCAAACTCCTTCTTTAAAATTTGTATGCTTTTCTGGAAGGTCAAAATACCATTCCACAAAGCATGGGCAAAAACACCATCCTTCTTATTTCCTTTTGGTTTGTATTTCTTTTTATATACTTCACAAAGATCAACCATTTTTCCACAAATATCATCACTTTCAAAGCAGCCAAATGTCCAGGGACTCTGTCCTTTTTTCCCTAACCATTTCTCTAGACAATTAACTCCTGAACTTGTGTACAAGTTCTGGGTTTCTTTAGCTTCTGCTCCATTCATTTTTATGGTTTTGTTTTTGTTTTGTTTATATATACTGTGCTTGCTAATTGCTTCAGTTAAAAGCACACTGGAAAGGAATTTTTATTGAAGCTTGCTTACTCATAAGGAGCAAACAGCTGACTCCTTTTAGCAGGTTTTAGGAGCAAAAAGACGAATACTGGAGGGTCTGATTCTTGCAGACTGTTAACCAGAGCCAGGGGTGTGAAATTTTCCTGGTCTGCATTCAGGTACTTCACCCAACTCCAAAAATCACAAATCTGTGAGTCTAGTGTTTCTCAAGTCTATGTTCCTGCTCCCTATGCTTTCTTCCTTTAACATTCAGCAAGGTTTTTTTTTTTCCTAGCATCTCCAAACTTTCCAAAAGGATCTTTGCAGAACTACTGTCTGATCCTGTGTTAGCTCTGTCACACGTGGCATCACCAACACATGCTTGCCCAGCTTTCTCCACCAATTAAAAATGTTACCAAAAAGGCTGTTTTGTTTAGGGGAATTAGTATATTAACCTTTCGGAAACTTTTGGGACCATAGGCTGGATAACAAGACAGCATAAAGCAAAGAGATCCCTTGCCTAGCTTAATGAGGAGACTGGGAGAAAGGTAACTTTCAATCAAAGGATTATATTTTTATTGCAAAAACACACAAAGGTGAACATAATACACATGGAGAATTGATAAGTATAGATTTCTAGTACTTGTGTATAGTGTACCTAGCTAGTGGTGGCTGCATGTGCTATGTATTTGGGTGCATCCAAAAAGGAATCAGAAACAGATAGGGTGTAGGGAAGTATTTAGGGGTTCCTTAATCTGCTAAACCCAGTTGCTGACTAAAGATGGGGGAGAAGGGAGGAATAGATAGGGAAGAAGGTAGGGAGTTTAGATGCAAGATATATTTACCTGTGGGGGGGGCAGTTGGAGGAAGAGTCCCGTGTAGGACCACTTCCGCAGGAGGACAATCAGAGAGAGAGACATGTACTCTGAGTTCTCTCTTATAAGGATTGTCTTTGACCTGGAAGTTGACCTAAACTGACCGGAAGTATCCCAGAGCTGTGCACATGCTCAGTATACACCCAGGTGAAAAAAAAAGGTGGAAGGGTCCAGAACTCAGCTATCAGCAAAGCCTGACTCTGGGGGAGGGAGACAATCTGCATAAGGTGCTTAAGAGTACAACAAAAGAACAATAGACTTTTTCCTCTGGAGGTGCAGGCTTGTTTTGCAAAATCAGGAGACATTCCTAGACTGGAGGAGGGGATGCAATCACAACTTGTGACCTTTACCAGGTTTTTGGAATTGGGCTTGTTTTCTTGGCCTGTATGATATATACAAAATCACAACTTGGAAGGGAAAAAGGGGATTTTCACGTAAGAAGTCCTCACTGTTTTATTCTTTTCCTGTTTGCTTAACAGGCTCATGGAACATGAGTCTCATGGAACCACAACCAGGCACTCAGTGAAGAAAGATATCTGTACTGGTGAGCAGTCTCTCTCTTTGTCAGAGACCTTAAGGGAAGTGAAGGGTCCTCCTTCTCACATCAGTTCACACAGTGGTAAAAGGGGCAAATGCCCCGGGCGCAGAGGCTTGTGTGCCTCTAGGACCATGCGGAAGCCTCACTAAGGCTCCTGACATGGTCGGAAACTGTGTTTCCGGTTTGCCAGCGGCACAGCTCAGGACTGTGGGGAAGTCTCAGGAGGCTTCCCCGATGCGTCCTGGAGTTGCATGAGGCTCTGGAATGTTGTGGAGAGTGGGGGGGGGGGGGGAGTGAATTCGCACATGGGGGTGGTGGCATCCCATGGAGTGGTGCCATCACAGACCTTTGCCCCAGGGTGCGGGGCTGGGGAGGTGCGCCACTGAGTTCACGTGGTCCTTTGTCTCACCTTTGCAGCATTATTGATCCACTCCATCATAAATTACAGCAACTTGTTCTGCAAGGTATATACAGCAAGAAAAAGAAGGCTGCAACACAGAAGTGGCTGTCAGTGTCCCCTTTTGCTGCACTCATTACCACTGCCCCACAGCGTTAACCTTAGACCCACTTGCTTTCCTTGTAGGTGTGGGGGATATGACATCATACAAACATTATGCCTGCCATGTTTTGGTTCCTTCTGTGGCTACATCCACCCTGACATCACTTCCTGTATCTTGAGGGATTAACCCCATTTCACAGTTCATAGCATAGGATTATGGGTTCTTGGGGAGAGTGTATGCATCTGGAAAAATCTACTCCGCAGTGCTCAGCTCTACTTCATTTCTGCTTATCAGCGAGTTGGAATTCTAATGCATGGTATATCTTTGTGTCCAACAGATGCCAATCTTGTTTGTCAACAACATCCGTGGATTCTTTCTGCTCTTTGAGCAGCACTTTGTCTTTGGCAGGCAATGAAATTCTGAGACTGTCAGGAATACCACCATCTCCACCATATGTTGCCCCAATGGAAGATGTAGTTGGACATCTGAGGCCCCTCCCCAGACTCCCTGGAGCTGGGCTAAAGAAGATTCCAACCCCTGAGTAAGACTCCAGGAAGGGCATACCTGCCATTTGTCCTGCCTCCAGGAATCCTTGAGGTGCACTTAAAGCCTCTGCCAGGCTATTCAAGGCTAATTGCTCACCCACCCACTCACCCTTCCCCCCCCCCCAAAAAAAAATTCCCAACTTCAATTTTCAAAAATATTTTTTGGTGGAAAAAAATGAAAAGCATAGAACTTGAGGCTGTTAAATTTTAAATTGCAAGAATAAGTAATACAGGTTGACCCTCACTATCCACAGGAGATTGGTTTTTGCGCTATAACATTTTCTTTTGTATTTGAGAAAGAAAATCAGTTATACAAGTTGGTTCTCCTTATTGACTGGACTTACAACAGGTCCCAGCCTGTGTCCAGAGAGCCTTACCAAACCTCCTGGACGTGACCACAAGTGTCTTCTGGTTGCATCCAGGAGGTGTTCTGAGTCTTCTGAGAGGCACTTCCGGTTTGATGAAAAACTGCAAGTGCCTCTCAGAAGC
This sequence comes from Tiliqua scincoides, assembly GCF_035046505.1. NCBI lineage: Eukaryota > Metazoa > Chordata > Lepidosauria > Squamata > Scincidae > Tiliqua > Tiliqua scincoides. The sequence goes on from NC_089826.1 coordinate 27,054,470, forward strand.
CTCCAGAAGGCCTCCTGAGGTGCAGGGAGGCAGTGCACGATCTCTTTCAGCCTCAGAAAGCCTTCCAGCGGCTTCTGAGAGGCATTTCCAGTTTTTCGTCAAACCAGAAATGCGTCCCATAAGTCTATGGGAGGCCTTCTGAGGCACAGAGAGGCCACATGCACTCCTTGTGCCTCAGAACACCTCCTGGATGCAACTGGAACACAACCAGTTGCATCTGGGAGGTTTGGTGAAGCCCTTCAGTGGGTCGGGACCCACCTTAAGTCAAATCTGTGGATCCCGAACCCACGGATAAAGAGGACCAACTTGCTTATTTGATTATCTTTCTCAAATACAAAAGAAAATGCCAAAGCACACAAATCTGGAGATAGGCAGGAGGTGTGGCCCAGAGGAAAAGCAGGCCGAAGACTACTGGAAGCTATGAAGGTACAGTCCAGTTCCTGTCCGGAGAAAAGACCAGAAAAGTCACTGATAAGCTGTCAGGACCCTTGATGGCAGAGGGGAGAGCTGTTGCTGGCTGTAGTGGAAGAGCAGTTTGGAATGTTGAGAATTTTTATGACAAGAAGGATAATAGCTGGAAAGTCTCCCACCGGCGGGATTTGTGTGGCTTGCCTGAGGAAAGATTGGAGTGTTCCTGCAGCTAAAAGGAATTTGACAATACCATTGAAAGATAACAGCTGGAGTTTGAAGGGTTCTATATACATAAAACTACACTGTAAAGTCCCTTATGGGGTCTAGGATGCCCACCTTGAGCAAGATCCAAAAGAGGAGAAGGAAAGATGATATAAAAATACAGTAATAAATAAAATAATTTTGAATACTATTGTGATGTTTATGTATGTATGTTTTCTATATGTCTTTATCTTATATGTATTTATCTTCTATATGTATTTATCTTAAAAAATATAAATTGTCAGTTGCATTTTTTCCATGGATTAAAAAAAATTAACCTGGATGAAACTGTGCCCCTCAAAGGTCAGTACTATGCTCCTCTGAGGTCTGTACCTTAGGCATCTGCCTAGCTGGCTTAAAGTAAGCACCGGCTCTGGGGGCATCTGTGCACATCTTTCCCCAGTTGTGGCAGGCGCAGTATGTTTTCAGCTAGGGAGCCCCTAACGAGGGGCAAGGAAGCAAAGAAGAGAAGGACACTCTCTGCAATCCAGGGCTTTTGTCATATTGAAAGCCATGCTAGCCATGCTGCCAAGCCATTGTCTGGCAGATTTCCTGACTGTGTAGGACTCACAGGAGCCCTTGCAGCAAACAAGATGGAAGCTTCCCTTCTGAGGCTTTGCCCCTCTGAGAGCAGGAAACATAGTGGTGTGCCCATATCATATGATTCCCCACTGCAACTTTCAGTGTTCTTCCCCACGTTCTGCACCTCTATTCATCAATCAAGGACATGGAGTTCACTTTTTGATAGGATGCACTTCCCAACTCTGATTTCTTGTAAAAATGCTTCCCAAGAATTAAACGAAGTGGGTCTCACTGCTGCAAAACACAGACCAGACCAGACCACTGTATTAGCCAGCACTCAGTACAAGCCTCTGCTTCCCTCCCTGCTCCTGAAGCAGGGCTCTTGTTGAATTCATTACCCTGGCAGGGCTCCTCTTTTTGCCAGTTCCTCTTTTTGCCAGTTCAAAGGCATGTCTGCATATTGTTCATGCAACTCATTGTGTCCCTTATGTTTTTTGTGTGGGCGCACAACACGTTTGTGACATGCTAACACGTTCATCCCAAAGCGGAACTGGGGTGAGTTTGTGAATTCTCAAAATGCAAAAGGGGAACCATGAATGGAAAGAGAGAATGTGCCTATACATCTGACTTGCATCTGACTTTACCATGTGCCTAGTTAATGAGTGACATCCAAATGGGGCTGCCACTGGGAAAACTTTCTAAAGGTCATGCATCTAAAGGTCATGATCAGGAAAGGTCCAAGTTAAACACTGTGAGAAGGCTCATTGGAATGGAGGAAATGCAATGAAGCGGGGGGGGGGGGGGGAAGGTTTTGCAACTCAACAGACCAGGAAGGCTTTACATGAATGCAGTAGTGAGGACAATACAAGTTGAGCTTCAGTTCTCAAAAGCTGTGAAATGGTCACACACGGCTGCAACATAACTTTTCCACTGTCAGTTAATACCAGCTCTTGGTTGACCATTGAGCTATTAAAGGGAATAAAAGATTCTGGTAACAAGAAGAGCAGTGCTGTTTGGGGTTCTTGACAATGATTAATCTGTGTCTCGAAAATGTTATCAGATAATCGGCAACTAGTTGGCAGCAATGAAACCCATGTCATGCTACAGTGCAAAGAGGGCTGGGATTCAATATGCAGAAATATTGTATGCTGCGAGGGGGAAGGTTGTCAGGCTCTGGACTGTGAATGCTTAAATATCCTGTGTTAGAAAATAAAATAAGATGGTTTGAGGTGCCTCGCTCAGCAGAAAAGATTCTGTTCGCGTTTAGTTCAGGACAGTAGATGCGTGTGATCCATCAAGATATATCATGTATGCTAAAGCTCATGTAATGAAGAGGAGTCACCTTGGGTCTTTGGGAAAATACTTCAAAGCAGTAACATCACCAAGGTTGAGTTTAGGAAGAGAGAAGCTGGCAGAGATTTCATTCAGTGATAAGAGAACATCACTGCCAGCTTTTGGATGGGCCAGTGTTATGCTCTCCATTCAGCTATTTTAAAGCATGTGCATATTTTCCAAGCACCTGCCACAGTGTCCAAGAACATGGGGGGGGGGGAGAGAGGAAGAACCATCCAAGAATTGTTAATTGTGCAGAGGTAAGAAGACACTTTGCTTCTGCCACTGTTCCACAGACATTGCTCAGTAAATGTCTCCACTGGGTGAGGTTGGCACCAGATTGCTCTGGGCCGCGGGGCATAAACAAAAAAAGCTCCCCTGTGTTAGCAAAGCACCTCTGCTGTACCCAGACCCCCTTTCCCCCCACCTCCCTACTGCTGCAGTCTGGAGGGACAGGCTGGCAGGCAAGCATGTCCCTAGCAGTTGGTTAGGGAGGTAAAAGGAAGGAGAAAGCACCAAAGTGAATGTGTGCACGCATGTTGTCTTTCCTCTTTTCCCCTGCCCATCAGTGCAGCGAGAAAGATTTCCCAAGTAGCAGCAGGGCTACCACTTGGGAGAAATGTCCTGATGGGGAAGGGGGGGGTGAGGAAGCAAGTGTGCTGGTCTTGAGTGATGGCACAGAACAGCAAAATACATCAATAAGATGTATATCCAAAGATCTCTCAGGGTGGTAGAGCAACATGAAAAAAAAATGGTCCATAGCCTGTCTCCTGCATCTCTGGTTGAACCCTATCTTTAGGTGCAGCAGTCGCTATGCCTGCACAAGCCATTGTAAAAGCACCGAATGACAATTTGGAAGGAAGCAGCACAGGATGGCCTGTGCTGGCCTGTCAGTGCTGGATTTGAGCCACTGGCAAGTGCGAGAATCGTGCTGAGCAATGCAGGGGCTGGGAGAGGGTGGTGGAAGGGCATTTCAGGGAAGCAGGGAAAGTGTGCTTCTGGGCAGGGGAAGGCAGAATAGGGATGGATTGGCTCAAGAGGGAGTAGGATCAGCCTCCTCTGCCATAAATTAGCCTCCCTCTAAGGCCAGCCGGCATTACACTGGGCTGCTCAAACTTCCACCAGCTATATAGCTGGCAGAGATCCAAGTAGCCCAATAGGGCTGGCTGGGGCATTGGGTTAAGGGGAAATATATCTATCCCCTTATTCTGAGGAGACATGCCGCCGCCCCCGAACCTGCACTGGATACAGCACAGGCCATGCTGCCTGGTTGCGCCAGTGCAGGTTAGGTTTGGGCTGTCTGGCTCTGCATGGCAGTGTTGGAAAGATTTTCAGATGCTTTTCACTGATGCAATGCCAAACAGTCACAGACTTTTAAAAATCGTTTTGAGGCTTCATTACAGCTGTTTAGTAAGTTATACAAGCCAATTTATTTCAGTTTGGATACAGATGTTCACCCCTCGCTTCCCATCTTGTCTCTCAAAGAACCACACCCAGAAAATCATATTAAATTTTTGTTGTTGGCATCCTTCAGTCTCGGAAGACTATGGTATCGCACTCTGAATGGTGGTTCTGGAACAGTGTCCTCTCCAGTGCACGAAGCCTGGGTAAAGTAGGTATGGAGGATAGGCTCTTACCCATGCAGCAAATCCCCCCTCTCCACGTCGCTGAAATGGTCCAATGGAAAGGCAGAAGCCAATACGGTTGGTTCCAGCGGCGTCGCAGGAGTTGCCAGAACGTGACTGTGTTCAGCCATGAACTGCCTAAGGGACTCCGGCTCCGGATTTTGCCTCAAGGTTGACTCCTGAAGCCTTTTCCATAACTGAATGTAGCCACAAGGCAGTGGAGGTTTGAGGTCAGAGTTTCCTTCTCTTAGATGAGCTGCCTTCCCAGGCTGACGAGTCCCATCTACCCGGTGGCTGTTTAATCGCCTCTTACGACAAGTACAGCCAAACTGAGGGTCTATTCTTATCCCCCAGCCCCCAGGGGGATAAATAACCGGAAACAATTATCATGAATTGTTGAATGAATGAACATGAATGAACAATTATCATGAACAATGATAAATAACCGGAAACAAACAAGTTACCCGTGTAACACTGTATGTCACTTCCACCTCCTTATTGGGCATATTATGACAGGTTTGGTGCATGGTCCCAGCTTTAATTAGGAGGTCATTCTGCCCTGCATCTACAATGTTCCTGGTCCACAACTCTTGTTGCACAAGATCCTGGAATTTTCCTTTTGGGAAAGTTATGATTTACATGTTCTGCCAATCATGATCTTTTTAGGTCACTTTAACATAATGACTTCTCCTATCCTGTTTTTGAGGGAAACAGTAGTCATTCTCTTGGCTCCAATTTCAGTTATTTTTCTCAAAGAAGAGAAGATAAGTTAACCCTCTAAAATCTCTATCAGCAGGCTCTACCATTGCCCTGTCTGTTCCTCTCCACATTGTTATGTTTGGAGAAAGGTCAACAGGAGTCTCAATATGCTGGTTTTCCTTTGTCCTAAATAAGAACATTTTCCCTGCTGGATCAGGCCAAAGACCCATCAAGTCCAGCTTCCTGTATCTCACAGTGGCCCACCAAATGCCCCAGGGAGCACACAAGGCAACAGACACAGCCTGCATCCCGGTGCCCTCCCCTGCATCTGGCAATCAGAGGCAGACTGCCTCTGACAAAATGGCCTGTCCAGGTCAAGTTCCTCCTTGTCTATGGATCAGTGGACCCTGTATAAAAACAAAATGATGTACAGCCCAATCCTATGGACATCTACTCAGAAGCAAGTCCCATTAGTGTCAATGGGGCTTACTCCCAGGAAAGCGTGGATAGGATTGGACTGCTACTAAGCTTTACGTGAATACAGTGAATGAGTGGGATTGTGGGAGAGTCAGGAATTGCTAGAAACCACATTCAGAAAGCAGGAAAGCATACCTAACTAGCTTCTGCAAGGACAATTCTTGAATCATTAACTTGTTGGGGGGGGACGGGGGACAACTGCTTTTACAAGCATCAAAAAGACTGCACTACAAAATACTGCACTAAATTTGCACTACTCTAGTGCAAATAAGACAGTCTTTTATTGAAAAGTTCAGGTCACGTAAGACTTGAAAAAAATGAAACAAAAACATTTTCTGCATTTGTTTGGACAGCTGCACTCACATAAGAACTCAATTCAATAATATGGTTCACATTTCTCCATGAACAGTGTTTATCAGTAGCACGATCAGCACATCTTCTTCTTTTAACCAAAAAGAATTTAATGTGCATGTGATCTGTGGTATGTACACGATTAGAAACTGGTAATTAGATTGGCTCCTGCATTCGAATACTCGAAGCTGAAACTCATTTGCCATTTGAAACATGGGCAGACAACATCCATTTGATTTCCAGCATCACAAAATGGTGCTGATTAAGGGCCCAATCCTATGTAGTGCCCACCGGCTCACCACCAGCTTGCACTCTTGCCAATGTGCTGTAAAGCACATTTGAGGTGGTTAGTGTTGGCCCAGTGCCGGAGCTGGCCCAGCATGAACCCGTGCTGGGACAGTGTCAGTCGGAGGCTGGCAATCTGCCACCAGGCACTCTGTGCAAATCTCCTGGTGGTGGAGAGGTAAAGTTGGTCCATAGGGGAAGGTGAGGAGGGGGCATTCCAGGGTGGGCGGAGGGCAGGGAGAAGGTGTGGCGGGTGAGGGAGCAGGGCGGGAGAGGGGCAGGACTGCCACCTGAGCTCCGCCAGGTCCAGAGCCCCATGTTGGACTTCATGACCCAACACAAGGCTTTTTGATTCTGTGTCTGCTAAAAAGCTGCTGCAGAGTTGAATAGCCCCATTGTGGGGCTGCTTCCCTTATTCGGGGGAAGGGGAAAAATGTCCCGTTCTCCTGAGCAGCCACTGACAGCTGCCTGGTTGTGCTCAGGATGCCATGGCAGCCATTTTTGGCACTGCAGCGCCCCTGCGCATGGGGCAGCTCAGGATTGGGCTATAAGAGCCCAATCCTATGCATGTTTATTCAAAATTAAGCACCATTATAGCCAATGGGGCTTGTTCCCAGGTAAGTGTGGATAAGATTGCAGATTGAATCGCTAGCCTTGGATCCTCTGCCCTTGTAGTTATATATGGGTGCAAGCACATCCACGAATGCACTGTTTCACATTCCCTTGGTTACCTTATTCAGGGACTTTTACTCATCACTTGTTTATTGTGCAATTGAACTGCTGCATTGTGTGCTGATGTGCAAAATTGCAGCTTTTGCCATTTTTTTTAAAGATCATTGATAGCACATAAGCAAACCCATGGTGGCCCTGTGATCTGCATCCCCTTGTTCTTTGAAAACCACTTCCGATGAGACGTGAATGTATACTTAATGTTAAGTGTGTAGTAGGACAGTTGTGTCTAGAGCAGTGATTTTCAACCACTGTACCTTGGCACATTGGTGTGCCTTGAATGGTCCACAGGTATGCCGTGGGAGTTTGGGAGAGGGTAATTTAACAGTATTACCTTGGGCGATGTGAGCCACTGCCCCATCAGCAGCATGGTGTGCCTTGACAATTGTCAAAAAACTAAAGGCCTGTGGGGAGGGGGGTCAGTGGGTGCAAGTGCTCCCAGTGGTATGGCTGGGGGGCATGACTGCCTCCCCATATGTGTTGCCCTGAGGGCCACCTGCATCCACTGCCTCCCTGTCTAGAGGCATTCTGAGGGCCAGAAAGGACGTGCGCAACCTCCCCAACCCTCCGAAGGATTTCTAAGGCTTCTGCAGGGCCTTAAAACATCGCTTATGGTTTTCCTCTGAATAATGGAAGCGACATTTTTATGCCCTCACAGTGGCGTCGCTACGGGGGTGCGGTCCGCACCGGGTGACCTGAACGGGGGAGGTGACACACACTTGGGGGGGTGACACACTAAAATCACAGTGGTTAGGAGTAACCCCATCATATTATATACCGTTGGTTGCGGAATTTCAAGCGGAATGCAATGCAAAAAACCAGAGTGAAATATCTCTGTCAAAAGTTATGGCCAAAAAACCAGAAAGCAAAAAATGCATGGATCTCTATGGAAAGTGAAAGTGAGCCATATCATGCATTTACGCGCTAGTAGGCGAACTTGCCTTAGTCCTTTGGAAAGGACAGACTGAGAGGAATCCAACGACACCAGAATGGTTCTGATCCAATGAATGCAGCCCCCAAAAACACCTGAGTAGGAAGTCCCTTCTTCCAAGCAGATGAATGTATTGAGCCCTATGGAAAGCAAAACTAAGCCAGAAGGTCGACTTTACTCGCAAGTAAGCAAATGTGCCTTGGCTGGTAGTCAGGTCAGGCAAAGGGGAATGTGAAGCCACCAGAATGGTCCTGATCTGATCTGACTGGAGCTCAACAAATTATCCAGAAGGCAGCCCCCCCTAAAAAGGATCAAAACAGAGGCTTCAGCTGATAAGGTGAACTTTTTTGAGACTTGCAAAGCCAGCTGGATCCTGACAGTGATCTGGTTTAAACAGAAGTTGTTAAATTGAACTGGGCACTGGGTAGGGCTGAAAACCTTACTGGGTTTTACCGGGTGTTACTGCAGGCAGACTACAGAAGGAATTCACTTGGTGGACCAGGTCTGGCTTCTACTTATTTAGTTATTTGTTTTACTTTAATTATTTATACTTATTCATTTTAATTTGCGTGATGATGTCACTTCCACCATGACATCACTTCTGGTGGGTCTTGGACAGATTGTCATTCTAAAAAGTGGGTCCCAGTGCTAAAAGTTTGAGAACTGCTGCAATAAGGTGTTAGTAAGTGGTGTGTGTGTGTGTGTGTGTGTGTGCGTGCGCGTGTGTGTGTGCGCGTGTGTGTGTGTGTGACACCAGTAGTGACCAAAATCACAGTTTGGAGGAATAATACTAGCATGTTATATATCAATCAATGCATAATTTCATGCAGAATGTGTTCTATCTTTCTTCTATCAAAAGGTACAGCCTTTTGGGTAGGTCCCTTTGGGGAGAAGGGCGGGGTATAAATAAAGTTTATTATTATTACTATTACAGCCAAAAAACCAGTAGGGGCGGAGTGATGTTACATTACCACACCCACCACCTAGGGTGTTGCCCTGCATGGGGGTGACAAGCTGGCGTCCCGCAACGGGTGACGCAAACCCTAGTGACACCACTGCCTCAGAAAGCCTCCATAAGTCACGCAATTGGGGACAGTATTGCCAGGCTCACTCCAGGATGGCACAGTTGCCAGACTGCCACTGGTGTGACTAAACTACATCTTTCTTGAGAGAAGTGTTTATCACTCTTCCTGCATGTTCAGTCAGCCCCCCACCCTGGGGCAGATTAAACCAGCTTTGAGAAGTGTACGCTTGATCTCTTGTCGGCAGCCACAAGGGTAAGAGCAAGTGGGGTGCACCGCCCAAAAGTCTCCACTTGCTCCTCTTTTATTGAATGAGGCTAGTGGTAGAGTTCCAGATAAGCCTGAGAGGCTGAGGTGGGGAATTGTGATGTCCATGTCCCCTCGGGGTATTGGCTCAGCTGCCTCTTCTAGCCTGGCCCAGCCTCTCCAGGGTCGACGCGAGGAACAGGGAGCAAACAAAGAGGGCTTGCTTATTTTCTTTAATTTGGTGGTGGCCTTTACATTCATGGACTGTTCTTGTTCCTTCACAAGAACCCCGTTCCCCTAAGTACAATCTCAATCACAATTCTCCACAATCCAGGACCCAAGTGGCCCGTTGCCCCAAGAGCCTTTATCTCCCCCCTTCAGTTCTCACCACGAAAGGTGTCTGGTGCGGGTTGTTCTCTGTAGTTCAGGCCTGGAGCTCTGGGGTTCTCTTGGTAAGGGGCTGGGTCCAGTGGTGACCCTCCTTTCCCCTTGGTTCTCAATGGTTATTGGACTCCGCCAGGAGTTGTCCCTGACGTCTTCTGGACTGGGATCCCTTCCCCAGCCTACGGGTAGCCCCTTCCTCCAGGGCTGGTGTATTGGGCTCCTCTCCACTCCTGGATCTCTCTCAGCTGGGAAGGCCTTTCCTCCATAAGAACATAAGAACAGCCCCACTGGATCAGGCCATAGGCCCATCTAGTCCAGCTTCCTGTATCTCACAGCGGCCCACCAAATGCCCCAGGGAGCACACCAGATAACAAGAGACCTCATCCTGGTGCTCTCCCCTACATCTGGCATTCTGACTTAACCCATTCCTAAAATCAGGAGGTTGCGCATACACGTCATGGCTTGTACCCCATAATGGATTTTTCCTCCAGAAACTTGTCCAATCCCCTTTTAAAGGCGTCTAGGCTAGACGCCAGCACCACATCCTGTGGCAAAGAGTTCCACAGACCGACCACGCGCTGAGTAAAGAAATATTTTCTTTTGTCTGTCCTAACCCGCCCAACACTCAATTTTAGTGGATGTCCCCTGGTTCTGGTATTATGTGAGAGTGTAAAGAGCATCTCCCTATCCACTCTGTCCATCCCCTGCATAATTTTGTATGTCTCAATCATGTCCCCCCTCAAGAGTCTCTTTTCTAGGCTGAAGAGGCCCAAACGCCGTAGCCTTTCCTCATAAGGAAGGTGCCCCAGCCCCGTAATCATCTTAGTCGCTCTCTTTTGCACCTTTTCCATTTCCACTATGTCTTTTTTGAGATGCAGTGACCAGAACTGGACACAATACTCCAGGTGTGGCCTTACCATCGATTTGTACAACGGCATTATAATACTAACCGTTTTGTTCTCAATACCCTTCCTAATGATCCCAAGCATAGAATTGGCCTTCTTCACTGCCACCGCACATTGGGTCGACACTTTCATCGACCTGTCCACCACCACCCCAAGATCTCTCTCCTGATCTGTCACAGACAGCTCAGAACCCATCAGCCTATATCGAAAGTTTTGATTTTTTGCCCCAATGTGCATGACTTTACACTTACTGACATTGAAGCGCATCTGCCATTTTGCTGCCCATTCTGCCAGTCTGGAGAGATCCTTCTGGAGCTCCTCACAATCACTTCTGGTCTTTACCACTCGGAAAAGTTTGGTGTCGTCTGCAAACTTAGCCACTTCACTGCTCAACCCTGTCTCCAGGTCATTTATGAAGAGGTTGAAAAGCACTGGTCCCAGGACAGATCCTTGGGGCACACAGCTTTTCACCTCTCTCCATTGTGAAAATTGCCCATTGACGCCCACTCTCTGCTTCCTGGCCTCCAACCAGTTGTCAATCCACGAGAGGACCTGTCCTCTAATTCCCTGACTGTGGAGTTTTTTCAGTAGCCTTTGGTGAGGGACCGTGTCAAACGCCTTCTGAAAGTCCAGATATATAATGTCCACGGGTTCTCCCGCATCCACATGCCTGTTGACCTTTTCAAAGAATTCTATAAGGTTGGTGAGGCAAGACTTACCCTTACAGAAGCCATGCTGACTCTCCCTCAGCAAGGCCTGTTCATCTATGTGTTTTGAGATCCTATCTTTGATGAGGCATTCCACCATCTTACCCGGTATGGATGTTAGGCTGACCGGCCTATAGTTTCCCGGGTCCCCCCTCTTTCCCTTTTTAAAAATAGGCGTGACATTTGCTATCCTCCAATCTTCTGGTACCGTGGCCGTTTTGAGGGATAAGTTGCATACCTTAGTCAAGAGATCTGCAACTTCATTCTTCAATTCCTTAATAACCCTTGGGTGGATGCCATCAGGGCCCGGTGACTTATTGATCTTTAATTTATCAATGAGGTCTGAAACATCTTCTCTTTTAACCTCTATCTGACTTAACTCCTCGGTTAGGAGGGGTCATTCGGGCAGCGGTATCTGCCCGAGGTCTTCTGCCGTGAAGACAGATGCAAAGAACTCATTTAATTTCTCTGCCATCTCTAAGTCTCCTTTTATCTCCCCTTTCCCTCCCTCACCATCCAGAGGGCCAACCGCTTCTCTGGCGGGTTTCCTGCTTCTAACATATTTGAAGAAGCTTTTATTATTTGTAGTGCAGTCTTTTTGATGCTTGTAAAAGCAGTTGTCCCCCGTCCCCCCCAACAAGTTAATGATTCAAGAATTGTCCTTGCAGAAGCTAGTTAGGTATGCTTTCCTGCTTTCTGAATGTGGTTTCTAGCAATTCCTGACTCTCCCACAATCCCACTCATTCACTGTATTCACGTAAAGCTTAGTAGCAGTCCAATCCTATCCACACTTTCCTGGGAGTAAGCCCCATTGACACTAATGGGACTTACTTCTGAGTAGATGTTCATAGGATTGGGCTGTACATCATTTTGTTTTTATACAGGGTCCACTGATCCATAGACAAGGAGGAACTTGACCTGGACAGGCCATTTTGTCAGAGGCAGTGTGCCTCTGATTGCCAGCTGCAGGGGAGGGCACTGGGATGCAGGCTGTGTCTGTTGCCTTGTGTGCTCCCTGGGGCACTTGGTGGGCCACTGTGAGATACAGGAAGCTGGACTTGATGGGTCTTTGGCCTGATCCAGCAGGGAAATGTTGGGCATAGGGGCTGCTCCTGTTGATACAGCCAGATGTTCATTTTGGTTTATTTAACTTCTGAGTTTTATAGGCCTCAATCTTAGTGTTTCTGCCAGTCTCTCAAGTGTGTATTTGCATAAAGCTTTCTTGCATTGCAGCTGCATTGCATCTCCCTTAGAGATACCTCCTTTCTCCCTTCTCTGCCCCTGCCTAACCCCCGTTCCAGGGAGCTCTGGAAGGTGCGTGCGTCCGTCCCCTTCCACTGTCTCTTCCCTTCTTCTTATCCCTCTAGCTAGACCTCTTAGCCCTGCCCCTTCCTTTCCACCCCTGGGACCCAGATCTCCCGGAATCTCCTCCTCCCTTCTCCCTGCCGGCTCCACCCTTTCTTTCCTCAAAGGTAGCTGCATCTGGGCTCTGAGAAGGCCTCTGCCTTGTCCCCGAGTAGAGGGGCCTGCTTGCAGCCAAGACTTAGGAGTCTCTTAGGAATCTTGCCTGATTCCTCGCTCTTCCTTGGTCTTCCAGGGGTCTGTATACCCCTTTTCTCTACTTTACACCCCTTTTCCTTCTGTTCCCCTGATGGGTTTTGCTTCTCCTGGTACCCCCCCCCCCAATGACAGGAATGCAAGGAGTTATAGTATTTTCGCTCCTCCTCTACCACCTGAGACCTTCTTCCCTGGTCCCTGCTGGTCTGCCCTGGAGAAGCCAATAGTTAGCCCTGCCCTCAGGTAGCTCAACTTCCCTCCTCCTCATTGGCTCCCTTCTGGTCTTTTGAAGCTATGTTGCTCACTGTGTTCCCTGACTCTTCCTGTCCCATGCCCTACCATTCCCTCCCCCCCTTGCCTTCTGGTTTCTTCCCTGTCTTTAAGGGGATGGTGTCCTCTTCCTATTTGTCTGGAGCAGGGGTGCCCAAACCCCGGTCCTGGGGCCACTTGCTGCCCTCGAGGCCTCTCAATGCGGCCTTCAGGGAACCCCCAGTTTCCAATGAGCCTGTGGCCCTCCGGAGATTTGTTGGAGCCCACACTGCTCTTAGCGTGAGGGTTTGACTTCTTATGTGAGCTGTGGAATGAGGGCTCCCTCCACTGCTTGTTGTTGCTTCATTCATGCATATAAGTTCATCTTTAATATACATTTATGTAAGCTTATGTAAATTTATTCAAATTTTAAATGTAAATTAATTCTTTTTTTTTCCTGGCCCCCCCAACACAGTGTCAGAGAGATCATGTGGCCCCCCTGCCAAAAACTTTGGACGCCCCTGGTCTGGAGGAAGGCACTGTCCGCTGCATATTATTGCAATGGGAGGCTGTCTTGAAGCCGTATCCTTACCCACGATGGCTAAAGCTGGCCCAAGGCCACCCTCAACATGGCCTTTCCTTTAGCATTGGCAGTGGACATGTGCAAGAATGTGTGAGCCTCCTTGAGGGGCCTGCCTTGGCTCTGGAGGCATGGCTAGAGAAGAAGGTTGTCAGTTTGAGGACACCTGAAGGCTCCCTGAACAGCTGAGAGTGGTGAGACCTTGAAGCAGCTGACAGGCCGAGCTGAGTGATTCCACCTGCTCTTGGTGTGAGCAAGAAGCGTCTTGGCTGCAACTGAAGGCAGTTGCTCTTCTAGCCCAATCCTCTGCATATCTATTCAGAAGTAAGTTCCTTATAGTCAATGGGACTTACTCCCAGGAAAGTGTGGATAGAATTGCTGCCTTAGCATTGAGCGCAGCAGGACAGACAAGGCTCCAGGGAAGGTTCCCAGGAAAGGTGAATTCGACATCAGACAATAAATAAGAGCCAAGCAGGCGTGTGGAATGTCTCAGACTGCCCAGAATCCTGTCCACATTCTCAGAACTTGAAAAACAAGTCAGTTACAATACGGGTGTGTGAGTGGGCATCAACAGGAACTGTTGGTGCAGATTTCAGTTAACAGGCTAAAACCAAAGGTACTTCTTGCACCATTACACAAAACTGTGGCAGAAAAGCCCTAGAAAGAACCTGATAGTCTTCTGAACCTATGCGATTTCCCCTCTGAATTGGTAACTACAGAAGCCTGGCTTAGAAGTCAGTTATTTATTTAAACAATGTATATCCTGCCTTTCCTGCCCTGGAAGAAGGCAGCTCACAAAATTCCAGAATAAAAATTTACAATCTATATAAGCAATTTAAAAAAATACAGTAATTAATAAAAACAATAAAACTGCCGGGGAGGCAACTAGTTAGACCAGAAAAGAAGGCAGCAGAACCAAAACACTATTTATAGAGGCAAAGTGGGCAGACGTCAACCCATCACCCAAACGACAGACAAAGCAGACACGTTTTGAGCCCTCGTAGAAAAGCCACAAGGGAGGGTGTAGTTCTTAATTCCCCCTACCAGGGAATTCCATAATTGTGGTGCCATTGCAGAGAAGGTTCGCCTGCATCATCATCATAATGATAACTAGGTATTTATATACTGTCTATTTACTATATTTACTACACCAAGTGGCAGTGACTCTACAGGGTTTCGACATTTTATATACTGCCTTTCTGGTCATCGGATTACTCCTCTGACTTTATTCAAGGCGGTTTACATAGGCAGGCATTTCTAAATCCCTCAAGGGGATTTACTATTTATAGTAGTATTGTAGTATATCCCTCAAGGGGACATGCTATATATAAGTATATGTACTTTATGCCACTCTAGCAAGCAAAGGAGGGGATACTGTGATTAAAAAAGAAATTCTGCTTGTCTATGTGGTGATCCACTTTTGAAAAGTTTGGAAAACCAATGTTTATGTATGTATATATGTTTGGTAATGGTCTAAAATGATACCGAGATCACAGCAGAAATGTTTTTTATGCTTTATTGTGCTATTTGTACAATTCTGAATAAAAATTTGGATAACAACACATTACACCACAATTTGCTATTTTAATCAAGAAATTTTGGAAATTCTTGATTAAAATAGCAAATTGTGGTGTAATGTGTTGTTATCCAAATTTTTATTCAGAATTGTACAAATAGCACAATAAAGCATAAAAAACCCAAAAAAACCCAAAACCCAACCCTAACTATGGGGCTACTCAGATCTGTACCAGCAAAATCGCTGGTGCAAATCTGAGCATCCTGGTGTAACACCAGACTGGCAGGGGGTTAGGATCTAGTCTAAATTGCCCAGACCAGTCCCATCCCTCCCCCAGGCCTAGTCCCCCCTCCCCCCTCCAAAACACTCCCGGTCTGCCTTCCTGCCACCCTCTCCAACCCACTACACCAGCCTCTCAAGGTTGGCATGAACTTAACCCTTCGCCTATCTGAATTTGGCTCCAAGAGACCAGCACACATCCTCGTTCTGGCCTACCTGGCTCATGAGTTGTCACAAATGTGCTTTACAGTACATTTGCAACACTCATCAGCTGGCACAGAAGACTTGCACTGGTTGATTTCCACATAAGGATTTTGCTCTGAAAGGAATGAATTTTGCTTTTCTGATCATTCATTCCAAAGGAACTGGAGAAGTAAAACTACATGGATAGAATGTATTGATGGAAACGACAAAGGAAAACTGAATGAATGAAACCATATTTCCCATGTGATCTTTTTATGACCAAAAAGAGGGGAGGTGCCATTTTATGCAAGCTACAGTGACACATTTATTATGCTTGAGAATACAAAAAAAGCTTAAACAAAAGGCTGTGTTATAGTGAAAAAGTCATGTGATCAAATTCTGCTTTCTGGTCTATCAATACTTCTTTGTGAAGAGGACTTTCTAAAAAAAATGCCTTTGTTCTGAATGGAATGTTTCCAGAGGCGTTTAATGCAAGCGACTCAGGCTGAAATACATAATGGAACTATACAAAGTTTAAGATTAAAATGTGTGCATATATGTTCTGTACCATGTACTAATCACTACCTGGCTAAAACTCAAGTGAGAATAATACTTCTTAAACCTTGACTTCCAAAATAGAATGCAAAATATTTCATCCATACTCAACTAAAATTGGGCAGTGTGTGCTACTCTAAGCTTTACCTATCTCTGTGGTGATATCTTGCTTTATTTCTGTCATGGAAAGTTAGAAATGCAAGGGATGAAATTGTAAAAATTGCGTATGCTGTGATCTGTCAATCTGTATCTGTTTGGTTCACATGGACTCCCTACCTGCTTTCCTTCCTAGAGGTAAGGTAGTCCCCACAGTTGACTCCCCCACCACTCTTGCTCTCCGTCCTAAAGCTAATTATGTTGTCATGTCATTTCTAGTCCAGTGTTTCTCAATCTGTGGTTTGGAACCCACTAGGTGGGTCATGAGCCAATTTCAGTGTTTTTCTTTTCATTTCAAGATTTTATTTTTAATATATTAGACTTGATGCTCCCATGATATGTGACTGCATTTGGGGAAATGTGACAGACCTGTACTTTGAACAAGCTACTGTGTATATTCTTTTAACAATGATAGTCCATGGGGCTTACTCCTGGGTAAGTGTGGGTAGGATTGCAGCCTAGGATTGTGAAAAAGTTTTCTGCTTGATGACGTCTCTTTCGTTCATGACCTCAATTCCGGTGGGTCCTGACAGATTCTCATTCTAAAAAGTGGGTCCCGGTGCTAAATGTGTGAGAAGCATTGGTCTAGCCTTTTGCCTAAGGTCTTCAGTTGACAGTACAAGAAGCTCTGCTCCCCAGATTTCACACACTGGAAATGTGAGGGCAGACAGGAATTTTATACCCAACTACAACATTGTGTCTTCCTATGGAGCCTCTACAGCTCTATAAGATATGATCTACCTTTCTTCTACAGGTAGTTTACAGGACAAGTATGAGAAGCAATTGTGGTTACACTCAAGAAAATGACAGGCAGCAGCATAATTCCACCCCCACTACTCCAACTTGTTAATATGAAGGGTCAAGTGACCTGTTACTGTTGTGGAGCTGACTACTCCTAGCTGAATACTGCTGGGAAGATTCTGGCACTGGACTCTGAAGGGAGCTTCCTGCAGTTCACTATCCAATGTAGAGACTGTTGGATGCTTTACCGAGCATAAGAAAAGCCTTGTTGGATCAGGTCCAGGACCCTCCTAGTTCAGCTTCCTGTATCTCACAGCAGCCGACCAGTGAGGGAGCACAGAAGACCATAAGATCTTGTGTCTGGCTGCCACTCCCCTGCATCTGGCATTCTATTTACCCTCCCACCCCCCAATGACGACACCAGACTGCACTTGGGTTTATCTTGGGCCACTTTATTGAACATGTGACCGATTTTTAATGCATGAATCTTCTGAACCCACCATCCCTCCCTCGCCAGTCTGGGGTAGGTGAAAAAACTGCCATCCATGGCCAATTTGGATAACAGAAAAAATTCCTACTCAACCCTCATGATGTGATCAGCTAATCTGGTGGCTTGTAACCTGTGATGGAGTTTTCTTCCAGAAATCTGACCAGTTGCCTTTTAAAGGCATCTAGGCCAGATGCCATCACCACATCCTGTGGCAAGGAGTTCCACAGACTAATTACACACTGGATAAAGAAATATTTTCTTTTGTCTGTTCTAACTCTCCTGACACTCAATTTTAGTGGCTTTCCCTTTGTTCTGGTGTTGTGTGAGAAGGAAAAGAGCATCCCTCTATACACTCTGTCCATCCCCTACATACTTTTGTATGTCTCCGTCATGTCCCCCCTCAGGTGCCTCTTTTCTAGTTTGAAGAGTCTCAAGTACTGTAATCTTTCTTCATAAGGGAGGTACCCCAGCCCGTTAATCATTTTGGTCGCTCTGACAATTGTGTTCACATGGATTTTGAATGTCTGGTTGGAAAACTCACATAGCTGTCTGATACCCATGAGTTTTGAGTCTTTGGAGGAGGTGAAAAGGCATTGTAGACTCTCTCCAGGTGAGGGTCTGCAGGATCAGAAGGACGAACCCTCAGGGAGAAACTCCCACCCCTTTCAGCAGGCAAGTGCTGCTGGGGTACATACTGGAAAAGGAAGGTAGTTGCTGGAGAAGGGCCTAGCACTGACTTTTTCACATACAAAATCATAGATTTCAATTACTATGTAGCTGCAAACCCCACGTGAGTTGAAAATTCATGGATGCAATGGGTGTAATTTCCTATGGAATAACTGCATGTCTGGTGCCAGCCTCAGTTCAGAAAAGTGACAGCAACCATTTCCTCCTTCTCCCTCTAGGACAGTGGTGGCTAACCTATGGCACGTGTGCCAGACAGGACACGCAGAGCCATCTCTGTGGGCATGCCCCAGCTGCCAGGCTTGAGCCTCTAGCCTCCTCCTGCTTCAGCTGGGGCAGAGGAGGGAGGGGCGAGGCCAAGGGCAGGAAAGGAGCGGACAGCAGGGGGAAGAGGGATATGATGCCAAAGACCCAGGCGTGATCCCAAGGCGCCCCATCTAGCCAGGCCACCAAGGGAGGAGGAAGGCTGAGAGGCTCTGTGAGGGGATGTTTCTCACATCACCCGCCCCTCTGCCCAGCAGCCCAATGGGAGCGCTTCCTCTCTCCCCTGTCTGGGGTAAGGCGGGCGTGTTGGTCGGGCACAGCAA
The DNA here is from genome assembly GCF_035046505.1 of Tiliqua scincoides. Taxonomy (NCBI): domain Eukaryota; kingdom Metazoa; phylum Chordata; class Lepidosauria; order Squamata; family Scincidae; genus Tiliqua; species Tiliqua scincoides. The sequence continues at coordinate 27,072,934 of NC_089826.1, forward strand.
AGCTGCTGCTGCTGCGGGCTTTGGGGCGCCAGCCCTGCAGCATTAGAGTCAATGGGGCTTGCTCCCAGGAAAGCGTGGCTGGGATTGCTGCCTCAGAGCCCAATCCTATGCATATCTACTCAGAAGTAAGTCCATTGTAGTCAGTGAGGCTTACTCCCAGGAAAGTGAGGGTAGGATTGCAGCCCTAGTCAAAAGGGGAGAGGTTGCTCCTAGTTTAAGAGCCCAATCCTATGCAAGTCTACTCAGGAATCAGTCCCATTATAGTCAATGGGGCTTGCTTCCAGGAAAGCATGGCTAGGATTGCAGCCCGCTCCTGTGCATGTCTACTCAGAAGTAAGCCCCATTACAGTGTGCATGTCTACTCAGAAGTAAGTAGATTCCATTTCAGTGGATGGATTTTGTAGTCTTTGATTGCAATTTACATACATACCTCTTTGCATAACAGAATGGCATTAAATGTACCAAAAGTCACAGAAAGTGATCTTGTCAAGGAGCAGTACAAAATGGAAAAAATAAAATCAGAGGCAGGTTGGAACTGCAGGCTTAGCTCTTCCTTCTTATTGCCTCTGCTCAGGAGTTTGCTTTCTTCCCACTCACTCATGTCTCCCCCCCACCCCCAGCTACTACACATGCATGCACCCTCTAAGCCAGTGGTTCTCACCCTTTTTAGCCCGGGACCCACTTCTGAGAAAGACAATCTGTCTGGGACCCACTGGAAGTGATGTCATAGACAGAAATGACATCATCAAACAGGAAGTGACATCACTGTGATGTCAGAGCCAGAAGTGATGTCATCAAGCAGGAAGTTCTTGCCTAGAAACTCAAACTGTCAATGACAAGAGACAGTGTTCCAGCTCAGAAGCTTCTTCCAATTCTCCCTGCCCTCGCTACCATTGCTATCAAGCAAAATACAAAACATCTGGAACAAAATATTTGTGTATTTATTTACTACTGTTTTTATTTCTGTTTTTATTTACAAAATCTCAAGCTACTTCTTATATTGCGCTTGAAACTCAGACATTGATGTGGCTATTGATACTGTGCTCAGCACTAGCCAGAAACAAGTGCACCCTACTCATGCACCTCAATACAAGAAGTAGCTTGAGCTTTTGTAAATAAAGACAGTAGTATCCCCCTCAGAAGATAAGCAGGGACACTTCCCCTCATCTCCCCCAAGCCTCAGCACGTCTACTCAGAATTGACTCCCATTATTGGCAATGGGGCTTACTCCCAGGTAAGAGTAGACAAAATTGCAGCCTAAGAGAGAAGTAAGAAGAGGGGAAGGGTGCACATCAGAGAAGCGGTTGGGGGAGCAGCACTCTCCCTGGGTGCTTCCCCCCCCCACATGCCAGGCTTACCCTCCCTCCCCCCCCTCCTGGCTGCTGTCTTGGCAGCCAGGCAACCAGGGATCCCCCCTCACCCCAGCAAAGATATAAAGAGAGGACGTGCTAGCCAGGGCAGGAAAGGATCGTGGCTTCCAGGTGATTTCAGAGAGGGAGAGAGGTTGTGATGCAGAGGACAAGAACGGCAGTGGGGTGGCGGTGGCAGCGATGCTGCTTTCAAGGCAGGCTCACAAGAGGGGAGATCACGCCGGTCTGCCTCTACTCAACTAAGCCCTGTGTTCAGGTCTCTCCAGCCCAGTCCAGCTGCGGGGGGGGGGGGAGCTGCTCTGTCTTGCAACCCTGAGACAGCCCATCCCATCAAGGCAGCCAAGCTGACAAAGGTTGGTGGGGGGAAGCCTGGCTGGCTCATCTCTCCAGGTCCTTCTTTGCCTGCAATCCAAGCCTGCACTCTGCAATTGGCCCCCCTGAGGGAAGCCTCCAAGTGCAGAGAGTGGTCCAGCTGGAAGGCAGCAGCACGCTTTCTGGGGGAAAGCGGCTCGCTGCTTTCTTTGCACATGTGCAAGCCGCTCTTAGGTATGTCTCAATGCCGGGAAGCTTAAATTGGCAACGCCCAGGCTTTGCCCACTTCCAAAATGGCGCCACCTAGGTCTTTTGCCATCTTCCAAGATGGCTGCCACCAGCTTCTCATGACCCACCAGAAATTGCATCGCGACCCACCAAGTGGGTCTCAACCCACAGTTTGAGAACCACTGCTCTAAGCAGATACTTTTACTCAGCCTTTCCACCATCGGAAACATGTTAGGGGCTTGCTGCCTTAGTGAAAACTATCTGTAGATTCCTCAAAAGTAAGCAAAACTGGTGTTATTTCTTGAAATGAGTAGTTTTTTTTGTGTTTTGACCTTAATATCATTTTATGATTTGTGCAGAAATTCTCATTATTTCGCATTCTGTGTTGGTAATTTAAAAAAAACAAACCCTATCCATAGGGGTAGTTGGCATTCATCATGGGGTAAGGGGATATTTATCTCCTTACTCCAAGTTGCACTTCAGCCACCTCCAACCTTTTGCTGGATAAGGTGCAGGCCAGTCAACCTGCCTTTTCCAGTGCAGGTTAGGATTGGGCTTTGAAGAAAAAGCTCCTGTCAGTATTTAGCACTAATCTAGATGAGATGGTAAGAGATCAATTTACGATGTGGAGGAATCATTTCAGTAAGAGGCTTGGCACCAATTTCTTCTGAGAACTCTCTAAGAAAAATTTATTCAAGATAACCTTACGCAAGAAACCTGCTTCCCAAACAGCAAGATGTTCCGCAGAGACTGATAAAACAAGAAGTTACATGAGGTTAAATACACCTTTCATCACTATCAAACTAGTTGTTTGTTAACAAATAAACCTTAAAGCAAATTGTCACTTGCTTGCTAGTGTATCTGGCAGGGCCGGCTTTGGGGTGATTGGGGCAATTTCTTCTTGGGGCAATCCTCCCTCTTGAGCCAATCCATCCCTATTCTGCCTTCCCCTGCCCAGAAGCACACTTTCCCTGCTTCCCTGAAATGCCCTTCCACCACCCTCTCCCAGCCCCTGCATTGCTCAGCACGATTCTCACACTTGCCAGTGGCTCAAATCCAGCACTGACAGGCCAGCACAGGCCATCCTGTGCTGCTTCCTTCCAAATTGTCATTCGGTGCTTTTACAATGGCTTGTGCAGGCATAGCGACTGCTGCACCTAAAGATAGGGTTCAACCAGAGATGCAGGAGACAGGCTATGGACCATTTTTTTCATGTTGCTCTACCACCCTGAGAGATCTTTGGATATACATCTTATTGATGTATTTTGCTGTTCTGTGCCATCACTCAAGACCAGCACACTTGCTTCCTCACCCCCCCCTTCCCCATCAGGACATTTCTCCCAAGTGGTAGCCCTGCTGCTACTTGGGAAATCTTTCTCACTGCACTGATGGGCAGGGGAAAAGAGGAAAGACAACATGCGTGCACACATTCACTTTGGTGCTTTCTCCTTCCTTTTACCTCCCTAACCAACTGCTAGGGACATGCTTGCCTGCCAGCCTGTCCCTCCAGACTGCAGCAGTAGGGAGGTGGGGGGAAAGGGGGTCTGGGTACAGCAGAGGTGCTTTGCTAACACAGGGGAGCTTTTTTTGTTTATGCCCCGCGGCCCAGAGCAATCTGGTGCCAACCTCACCCAGTGGAGACATTTACTGAGCAATGTCTGTGGAACAGTGGCAGAAGCAAAGTGTCTTCTTACCTCTGCACAATTAACAATTCTTGGATGGTTCTTCCTCTCCCCCCCCCCCCCCATGTTCTTGGACACTGTGGCAGGTGCTTGGAAAATATGCACATGCTTTAAAATAGCTGAATGGAGAGCATAACACTGGCCCATTCAAAAGCTGGCAGTGATGTTCTCTTATCACTGAATGAAATCTCTGCCAGCTTCTCTCTTCCTAAACTCAACCTTGGTGATGTTACTGCTTTGAAGTATTTTCCCAAAGACCCAAGGTGACTCCTCTTCATTACATGAGCTTTAGCATACATGATATATCTTGATGTATGTATTCCTCTCCTCCCCCCATGTTCTTGGACACTGTGGCAGGTGCTTGGAAAATTATGCAGGGAATGGACAGAGTGGATAGGGAGATGCTCTTTACACTCTCACATAATACCAGAACCAGGGGACATCCACTAAAATTGAGTGTTGGGCGGGTTAGGACAGACAAAAGAAAATATTTCTTTACTCAGTGTGTGGTCGGTCTGTGGAACTCCTTGCCACAGGATGTGGTGCTGGCGTCTAGCCTAGACGCCTTTAAAAGGGGATTGGACGAGTTTCTGGAGGAAGGAAGTTTCTGTTGCGGGAGGTTTAGGGGTGGAGTGTAGGAGTCTCCAGCAGAGCAAAATCAAACGGCAGCACAACAGAAACTCGAGGCTGATGTCCAAGGCAAACTCTCAGAAGGCAAAGAGGCACTTGACACGAGAGTTAGGTTCCATCACCAAGATATATTATATACAAGGATATTTACAGCAACACTGGTCAGTCATACAGCAACACACATATACGGCATCCTGATTCCTATTCCTTAACACTCACCACCCTACACGCTCACCCTCACTCACCCCCTCACTCACTGAGGAGTGTTTGTCTTCCGCCTTGTTATATGCACAAGGCACACCCACAATCAGCTGCACAGAGTCAGCAATCAGGTACAGCTGCTCCCTGTTACTTGCTACAAACAGTCTATTCACCACAGCGTTTGTTGCATTCCCTCCTGTGCACAGGACCTGAGTGATTTCCTGGGTGCAGACCTCAACAAAATCCATTATGGGGTACAAGCCATGATGTGTATGCGCAACCTCCTGATTTTAAAAATGGGTTAAGTCAGAATGCCAGATGTAGGGAAGGGCACTAGGATGAGGTCTCTTGTTATCTGGTGTGTTCCCTGGGGCATTTGGTGGGCTGCTGTGAGATACAGGAAGCTGGACTAGATGGGCCTATGGCCTGATCCAGTGGGGCTGTTCTTATGTTCTTATGTTAAAATATGCACATGCTTTAAAATAGCTGAATGGAGAGCATAACACTGGCCCATCCAAAAGCTGGCAGTGATGTTCTTTTATCACTGAATGAAATCTCTGCCAGCTTCTCTCTTCCTAAACTCAACCTTGGTGATGTTACTGCTTTGAAGTATTTTCCCAAAGACCCAAGGTGACTCCTCTTCATTACATGAGCGTTAGCATACATGATATATCTTGATGGATCACACGCATCTACTGTCCTGAACTAAACGCGAACAGAATCTTTTCTGCTGAGCGAGGCACCTCAAACCATCTTATTTTATTTTCTAACACAGGATATTTAAGCATTCACAGTCCAGAGCCTGACAACCTTCCCCCTCGCAGCATACAATATTTCTGCATATTGAATCCCAGCCCTCTTTGCACTGTAGCATGACATGGGTTTCATTGCTGCCAACTAGTTGCCGATTATCCGATAACATTTTCGAGACACAGATTAATCATTGTCAAGAACCCCAAACAGCACTGCTCTTCTTGTTACCAGAATCTTTTATTCCCTTTAATAGCTCAATGGTCAACCAAGAGCTGGTATTAACTGACAGTGGAAAAGTTACCTCACCAAAACTCTCACCAAAGCCAGAACATTTCTGGTAGCTCAGTGTTTCTCAACCAGTGATATGGGTACCAACAGTAGTACGTGAGGTGGTGTCTGGTAGAGCTAACTGATCCCTTGGACACCAGTGGGACTAGGAATGAAATATAACCAACTGCAGTAGGAGGCTTGCCTTGGCAGGCAGAGCTCCAAAGCATGCTTTTCTGCTCTTGAGAAAGCCCTCCTGTCCACCCCAAGCCGCGTTGCATCTGGCGTCTCAACCCAGAAGTAACTGGCGATGATGTCATTGCCATCCCATTTATGGTGGGTCGCACAGAGCCTCCAATGAAAAGGATCAGATAACATTGCTCCAAGCCCTTGGACTAGTCAAAAATCAGTTGCTAACTGCCCTGAAGAGCTGAGCCCCTGCAGTTTGCAAGCTTGTGTCAATATAGGGAGATGCATGTCTGAGGCTGCATCTCAGAAGGAAAGAGAAGGAAAGAGAAGGAAAACTCTGTAAGAGAAGGAAAACTCTGATTCCAAACCTCCACTGCCTTGTGGCTACATCCAGTTGTGGAAAAGGCTTCAGGAGTCAACCTCGAGTCAAAATCAGGAGCCGGAGTCCCTCAGGCAGTTCGTGGCTGCACACAGTCACGCTCTGGCAACTCCTGCGACGCCACTGGAACCAACCGTATTGGCTTCTGTCTTTCCATTGGACCATTCCAGCAACGTGGAGAGGGGAGATTTGTTGCATGGGTAACAGCCTATCCTCCATACCTTCTTTACCCAGGCTTCGCGCACTGGAGAGGACACTCCAACTTCGCCATACGGCGTCGGCACAACACGGGAAGCAGCAGTTACCGGTTATAAGTCTTTGCTCGATTGGCGTAGGGCATGACGCCAGGGGCTGCTTCCGACGGTGGGAGAGATCATTGCATCTCATTGGGCAGCTACCGCCCGCCTTAAGCTGGGCAGTCCCCAGCCAGTAAGGTGTTGCCTCGCCACGGTCCGTTAACCTCACGGGGTGCGTGGGGTTTAGGGTGAAAACCGACAAGCGGATCGACAACTCTGCACCATGCAATAGAAAACAGAAAACTCCTGCCCTAAAGCTGGGCACCTGGAACGTAAGGACAATGACACCTGGCTTCTCTGATGACCTGCAAGCAATAGACGATGCACGCAAAACAGCTGTCATCGACATGGAGCTGAGCAGACTGCAGATGGACATCGTCGCCCTTCAAGAGAAAGGCTGCTAGATTCCGGATCTGTCAAGGAGCAAAATTTCTCATTTTTCTGGCAGGGAAAACCACCAAACGAAACCAGGGAACATGGTGTTGGCTTTGCGGTCAGAAATACCCTGCTGAAATCCATCATCCCACCTACTGTGGGAAGTGAAAGAATTTTGTCCCTGCAGCTCCAGTCATCAGCAGGACCTGTCACTCTCATCAGTGCTTATGCACCGACTCTGTCGTCTCCAGCAGAAGCCAAAGACAAATTTTATGATGACCTGGCCACCACTATCAAGAAGATCCCCGTAAAAGAGCCATTGTTCATCCTCGGCGACTTCAATGCTAGAGTTGGTGCTGATAACAGTTCGTGGCCCACTTGCTTAGGTCAGTTCGGCACTGGGAAGATGAACGAAAATGGCCAACGCCTGCTAGAGTTTTGCTGTCATCATGGTCTCTGTGTCAGCAACATGTTCTTCAACACGAAGCCCCAACATAGAGTCTCTTGGAGACACCCAAGATCAAAGCACTGGCACCAGCTCGACCTGATTATCACAAGCCATGAGGTGTATGCACAACCTCCTGATTTTAGAAATGTTTCCCCATTTCCCCATAATAATTCTATTAGTCCATTGTGAATCATTACCATGTTCAGAAACAAGGAAAAGAGAAAGTACTGGTATGAAGTTGCTGGGAGCCAGGACCTCATTTTGTGGGGAAGTGGGGGGATGTGTGAAATGGCTGGAACTCAGCTCATCTGGGTTTGTAATTTCCCCCTAGGCAAAGCACAATCATATTCTGTGGTTCCTGTAATTTACAGGCTGTAAAGATTATTGTCAATGATTAATTAATCACAAATGATGACGTTTGTGATTATTAGTTGTGAACCTGTAGGGGGCCCCGTAAAAGTGTTTCTAATTGGGACCTGCAGCTCCTAAGGCCAGCCTTGGTATTAGGTTGTACTTAAGAGCGCTCTCAACTTGCCAGTTACATTGATTCCCAGCAGTGTCCTGGAGACTTCTGGCACCCAGGGCTGGGAGATGCAGCTTCGCAGAAGTGCCGCTCCCTGCATCATCATCATGTGAATTGAGTTCACACACAAATAAGAAAGCAGTCACCTGTATATAGCTGAAGATTTTGAACAGCACAAGTGACTGTTTTATTTGCTATTTTTATGGCATAAACCTTGTACAATTTGTCAATGGGACTCATTGCTTCAAGATTTATCATCATTGGCATCCTTCAGACTCGGGAAACTATGGTATTGCACTCTGAAAAGTGGTTCCGGAACAGCTTCTAGTGTGGCTGAAGAGGCCAATTCGGGAGAGACAATCCCTTCCACCCTGGGAGCAAATGTAGTCTGTCCCTGGTGTGTCTCCCTGGCTGTGGGCCTTCCTTCTTTGCCTCAGTCTGTTGGGCAAGTGTCTCTTCAAACTGGGAAAGGCCATGCTGCACAGCCTGCCTCCAAGCGGGATGTTCAGAAGCCAAGGTTTCCCATCTTTTGAGGTCCAATCCTAAGGCCTTCAGATCCCTCTTGCAGATGTCCTTGTATCGCAGCTGTGGTCTACCTGTAGGGTGCTTTCCTTGCACGAGTTCTCCATAGAGGAGATCCTTTGGGATCCGGCCATCATCCATTCTCATGACATGACCGAGCCAACGCAGGCGCCTCTGTTTCAGCAGTGAATACATGCTAGGGATTCCAGCTCATTCCAGGACTGTGTTGTTTGGAACTTTGACCTGCCAGGTGATACCGAGGATGCGTCGGAGGCAGCGCATGTGGAAAGCATTCAGTTTCCTCTTCTGTTGTGAGCAAAGAGTCCATGACTCACTGCAGTACAGAAGTGCACTCAAGACGCAAGCTCTATAGACCTGGAGCTTGGTATGTTCCGTCAGCTTCTTGTTGGATCATACTCTTTGTGAGTCTGGAAAACATGGTAGCTGCTTTACCGATGCATTTTTTTACCTTGGTATCGAGAGAAAGAGTGTCGGAGATTGTTTTGCCAAGCTACACAGACCTCCAGTTTGTGGAGGTTTGGACAACCTCCAGTTCATGCACAGAGATTGTAATGCAGGGAGATGAGTTCACATCCTGAACCATGACCTGTGTTTTCTTCAGGCTGATTGTCAGTCCAAAGTCTTGGCAGGCCTTGCTAAAACAATCCATGAGCTGCTGAAGATCTTTGGCAGAGTGGGCGGTGACAGCTGCATTGTGGGCAAAGAGGGAGTCAGGCAGACATTTCAGATGGACTTTGGACTTTGCTCTTAGTCTGGAGAGGTTGAAGAGCTTTCCGTCTGATCTGGTCTGGAGATAGATGCCTTCTGTTGCAGTTCCAAAAGCATGCTTCAGCAGGACAGCGAAGAAAATCCCAAACAAGGTTGGAGCAAGAACATAGCCCTGCTTCACTCCACTTTGGATGTCAAAGGGGTCTGATGTGGAGCCATCAAAGACTACAGTGCCCTTCATGTCCTCGTGGAAAGACATGATGATGCTGAGGAGCCTGGGTGGACATCCAATCTTGGGGAGAATCTTGAAGAGGCCATCCCTGCTGACCAGGTCGAAAGCCTTCGTGAGATCTATGAAGGCTATAAAGAGTGACTGTCATTGTTCCCTGCATTTCTCCTGCAGCTGTCTAAGGGAGAATACCATATCAGTGGTGGACCTGTTGGCTCGGAATCCGCACTGAGATTCTGGATAGACACTCTCTGCAAGTACCTGGAGCTTCTTTAGTGCAACTCGGGCAAACAGCTTTCCTACAAGGCTAAGGACAGAGGTGCCGTGGTAGTTATTGCAATTGCCCCTGTCGCCTTTGTTCTTGTATAGCATGATGATGTTTGCATCCCTCATGTCCTGAGGTACTCCACCTTCCCTCCAGCAGAGACAGAGGATTTCATGCAGCTCAGTGACGATGATCTCTTTGCAGCACTTTAGGTCCCCAGCAGGGATGCTGTCTTTCCCAGGTGCCTTGCCAGAGGCAAGGGAGTCCAGGGCCACATGAAGTTCTTCTAGGGTTGGTTCACTGTCAAGCTCCTCCAACACAGGCAGGCACTCAGATGATAAAAAGCACTTTGACTATGCATTAATATTCTAAAAAGCTCCCCATCAGATCATATGGGACTGACATTTACTTATGTGACACTCCCTGTAGATGAAGAGCCTCATGAGAATTGGAGAGGTTGATGGGGTAAAGGGGAGGCTTTTCATTATGAACTGAAAATGTTATTTCAATTGTTTCAGTTATGCACAAAAGATTTTGTCTAAAGTTTTCCTTCTCTCTTGCAAAAATGGTTTATGATATGGGCAGCCCTATCCTATTCCTGGTGGGGCTTCTGGGTGCAGCAGCGCCAACACAGAGACCACTGTATCCAGCTGCCCTGCGGAAGCCCTGCTGGAAGTCTCCCTGGGGGAAGGGGACTTTTGAATATGTGTGATGCATATTCTTTCATCACAAATAACAATACTTTCTTTCTGCATTTCCCTACCCAGTTGCTCATCACAGAAATCTTGGGTAACTCAATCCATCATAACTCCCACATAGTAATACAGTAGCACCAACATGGCATCCACTGTATCAGTGGCATTGTTAGAAGGGTGCAGGCCATATCAGATGTTGTGCATGGGGGGGGTGATGCGCACAGGGGGGTGATGCATTATAATCACGGTGGTGAGGAATAAACCCATCATGCTATATACCGTTGGATGCGGAATTTACAGAAGAATGAAATGAAGAAAACCAGGGTGAAAGATCTCCTTTCTTTCAAAAGTTATGGCCAAAAAAATGGAAAACAAAAAAATGCATGGAGCCCTAATGAAAATCAAATTGAGCCCCATCGCATGTTTACTTGCGAGTAGTCAAACTTGCCTTGGTCCATTGGTAAGGGCTGGCTGAGAGGAATCCAACGACACCAGAATGGTTCTGATCCACTGAATGCAGCTCCTAAAAAACACCAGAGAAGGAGGTCCCTCCCTCCAAGCTGGCGAATGTATTGAGCCCTATGGAAAGCAAAACTAAGGCTGCAATCCTAAGCACACTTTCCTGAGAGTAAGCCCCATTGAACAAAATAGGACTTACTTCTGAGTAGACAGGTTAGGATTGTGCCCTAAGCCACATGGGCACGTTTACTCGTGAGTAAGCAGGCGTGCCTTGGCTTCTGATCAGATCAGGCAAAGGGAAAAGCGAGGCCACCACAATGCTCCTGATCTGATGAAAGTGGAGCTCAACAAATGCTCCAGAGGAAAGCCCCCCCCCCAAAAAAAAGAATAAAAAAAAAGCTTCAGCTGGTAAGGTAAACTTTTTTCTTTTTTAGACTTGCAAAGCCAAGTGGATCCTGACAGTGATATGGTTTAAACAGAAGTTAAATTGAACTGGGCACTGGGTAGGGCTGAAAACCTTATTGATTTTTGTGGGGGTGGGGATATTGCACGCAGGCTACAGAGAAAATTCACTTGGTGGAACAGGACTGGTTTTCCCTTATTTAATTATTTGTCTTACAATAATTATTAATCTTAATTTGCTTGATGATGTCACTTCCGGCCATGACATCACTTCCGATGGGTCCTGGACAGATTGGCATTCTAAAAAGTGAATTTCAGTGTTAAAAGTTTGAGAACTGCTGCAATAAGATGTTAGGCCCAATCCTATCCAACTTTCCAACAGCGGTGCAACCACAATCTAGCCCTGGGGTAAGGGAACAAACATTCCTATACCTTGAGGAGGTCTCTATGAATGTCTCCCTACCATAGGATGCTGTGCATGCCCCATTGGCATGGTTGCATTGGCACTGAAAAATTGGATAGGATTGGGCCGTTAGTAAGTTGACACCCTGAGGGAGGGTATGACTAAAATGACCAGTGACCAAAACCACTAAAATCAAAGTTTTGAGGAATATTACCATCATGTTATATATCAATCAATGTGTTAATTTCATGCAAAATGCAATGAAACAAACCAGAAATATCTGTGTTCTGTCAAAAGGTACAGCCAAAAAACCAGTGGGGACAGGGCAATGGTACATTGCCACACCCACCACCTGGAGTGTTGCCCCACCCACTGCATGGTGGTGATGCGCTGGCCTCCCGTACCAGGTGGCACGAACCCTAGTGATGCCACTGCACTGTATCCTGCAGGGGTGTTTCGGCATGTTGAGGCCTCCTCCTTTAAGAAAACATTTGTTCCCTTGCCCCAGGATAAGCCTCGGCTGCTGCCATCGTCAATGTGTTTTCTGCTGGCATAATGTACTAATAGAATTGTACCAATAAAAATGTTTATCCAACAAAATATGACTGTTAAAAGGAGTCTTGCCACTGCATCATTTGCACCATAGCAAACCTAGAAGTATAAGGGTGGATTCTCACTATTTTTTTTTTTAATACCTGCACACACATATTGAGTACAAACACATGCTCCATCAAGTGTGAAGGTCACAGCAGCAAGGAACAGATCAGGTTTCCACTTCCAAATGTTTCAAAAGCACACAATGAATGCAGCACACTAACACAGAGATGTTGCAGTTGATAGGTGGACACACAGACACACACATGCGTGTACAAAAGTACAAAATATTAGTATCAAGTACAAAAATAAAGTGAGAATTGGTCTTAAATGTTGATATACACTACACAGCCATGGTAGTCACTTTTTTTCACTGCTCACTTTTCCCTTCTTGTCACCAGTTGTCTCATTAATTTGCTATGAGACCATTGAGGAGATAGCTTATGCTATATCCATTATTTTTAATGGAGGCAGTAGGGACAGATGATTTTTTTGTGATGCTAGACTAGGAAAGTTTATGCCAGTGTTCCTCAACCAGTGGTACTCATAACACCAGTTGTATTTGAGGTGGTGTCTGGTGGTACACATGGGACCCCAGACCCCTGCCACCTGTCAGCAAGACCAGCAATGCAACGAGGTTTGGCAGGCAGAGCTCCAGCATGCACTTTTCGTGTGCTCGAAAAAGCCCTCCTGTCTACCCTGAGCCTCTTACTGGTGTTTGTTGTGTTGCATCTGGCCTCCCAATCTGAAAGTCATCGCCATTACTTCTGCTGGTACTTCCAAAAGGTGGACCATGCAAAGTGGTACAGCAAGGGACAAATGCTGAGAACTGTTGAGAAATGCTGGTCTCTATGCTACCAATCAGTCAATCAATCTTCCTTCCATTGCAATGTAAGAGCATGCTGCATCTGTGAGAGTGCCTATACAGAAAAAAAATGGCTCAGTATACAGAACACAGTAGATTTGTGATATCTGCAGATAAAAATCATAATGACCTGACAGATCCCTTGTTTGCTTTTTGTTCAAGGTAGCTTAAGGGTATTTATACACAAGATTTGCTTTAGAGCAGGGGTCTTCCAAACTTTTTGGCCAGAGGGCCGCATCAACTATCTGACTCAGTGCTGAGGGCTGGGAAAAAATTTAAATACGTATATAGAGATGGAACTTAGATGAATGAATAAATGAATGAGTGGGCTCATTCACTCAGCCTCTCCAGCCCTCAGAACACCCTCCAGATGTAATCAGAGCACAGCTCTGGTCATGTTCAGTTGAGTGGGCTAGAGGCTTTTAGGGGACAAGAGGCTGGCCATGGGCCAGATAGAGGCTCGCTATGGGCCACATCTGGCTCTCGGGCTGGGGTTTCGAGTCCCCTGCTTTAGAGGAACTCTTGCATTAGAAGGCTGCAATCCTACCCAATAGTTCTCAAACGTTTAGCACTGGGACCCTCTCTTTCAAGAACCAACATTTCAGAATGGATCTTCCTGGTTTGGTCTCACTTCTGGCCTCCGGTTCTCCCACACAGGCTGACAAGCAGCTCCATCTCTCGCATGGAGGGCAGCCAGCCAAGACGCTTCTTGCTCACACCAAGAGCAGGTGGAATCATTCAGCTTAGCTTGTCTGCTGTTTCAAGGTCTCACCACTCTCAGCCGTTCAGGTGTCCTCAAACTGGCAACCTTCTGATGTTATCTTTGGGCTAAGGGAGGCTCTACCTTCTAGACCAGACCTCCTGCCCTGAGGTCCCATTTAATCCTGCCCTGATTAAGTCCCATTTACTATTACTGTTAAGAGGCATACACATAGTAGCCTGTTCAAAGTACAGATCTGCAGCAGATCTGCAGCAAATGCAGTGGCATACCATGGTAGCACCAAGTTCAATATACAAAAAATGAAATATTGAAATGGGCACCCACCTGGAATTGGATCGCAACCCACCCGCTGTTTGAGAAATAGTGTACATACTTTCCTGGGAGTAAACTCCCTTGTACAAAACGGGGCGTACTTCTAAGGTTGTGCTGTGATTGTGCACATGTGTGTACACTGGTGTCAGTGTGGATGGAGCATTTTAGAAACCAGCCCATGCATTCTGGCCCATCGAGGGGGTCACATCTGCATGACAGATGAAGGCACTGCAAAGCGCACTGGGGAGCGGGTGGCGGTGGTGTCAAGCCCTGGCGTGGCTTCACCTTCTCCCACTTTGGGCACTGTGAAGGTGAACTCTCGCCGGATCTGGAAGGATGCAGGCGGTGCTGCATCTCAGTGCCTGCGCTTCTGCTGCTGTTGCACCACCAAGATGCCTGCGATGCCTCCATCTCGGTGGCTGCGGACAGTGGAGCTGGTACCCCCCTCCCGCGAAGGCTCCTCTCGGGCGTGATGGGGGGGGCAGCAGCCCTGCTCTCCGCTCGCTCCACGCAGAGGAGGCTTCCTCTCGCCCTGAGAGTGGCCAGGCTGCCTGGAGGGAGGGAGGCTCGGTCCCGCCTGCTGGGAGGTGGGACGGGGCTGCCCCACGGAGAGAGCTGAGCTGGGCTGGGCTGGGCACCTGGGCAGAGCCTGCAGGCGGGGGCTAGCGGGAGCAGCGCTGGGCGCGGGCGGGGCAGGGTCGGGCTCTCTCGCCTCCCGGAGAGACTCGGCAGCGGCAGCCTCCTGACCTTCGCCTCTTTCTCCAGGGACCTTGCGCTGGTGCAGCGCGCGGGGAAGGAGCGTGTGCCCGCAGGGCCTCGACGTCAGCGGCGGTCCATGTGCGCAGCGGACGCGGAGGGCCCAGCTCTGCAGCCAGCGGAGGGCGGGCAGGGGGCTGAGGAAGGGATGCGAAGTTGAGGGCGCCCTGCGTCGCAGCCCTCCCTCCTTCCTTTCCCCGCCGCCGCGCAAAGGCAGCGGAGGTGGCCGCGTCCCCCAGCAGGTGCAGAGGCGGGGAGGCACCGCAGCCCGCGCAGCAGCAGCAGCCACTCCGCGCGTGCGGGCCAGCCGACGGGGGCGCACCGTGGAGAGTGAGGGACCTCGCCAAAGCGCCAAGACGCGCCAGCTGCAGACACGCGGCCAGGGGGCGGTGGCCGGAGTGAGGTACGGGTCGCGGGGAGAGGGGCTGGCTCTTGACTCCCGGGGGGGAGAAGCCCTGCCTCTCGACCCCCCACGGGCCGGGGGGGGGGGTCCCTGCTGCGCCTCAGGAAGGCGCAGGCGGGTGCGGAGGGTGACGGGCGCACAAGCAGGTGGAAAGTTGGGCAGCGGGGCGCGCGCGCCGGGGGAAGTGGGGGCGTGTGCAGTGAAGCATGCGGGGGAGGGGCGGGGGGCGCTCCTGGGTGCGCAAGTCAATCAGGGAGCAACGTGAACCTTTGGAGGGGCGCTCGAGTGCGCGCTGTGGAGACTCACAGCCAAAGCCTAGCCACACTTTCCTGGGAGTAAGCCCCATTGACTCGAATGGGACGTACTTCTGAGTAGACGTGCTAGGCATGTCTACTCAAGTGTAAGTCCCATTCGAGTCAATGGGGCTTACTCCCAGGAAAGTGTGCATAGGATTGCACTCTCAGGCTACCATCCTAGCCACACTTTCCTGGGAGTAAACCCCACTGACAATAATGGAGTGTACTTCTGAGTAGACATGCATAGGACTGGGGTCTAAGGATGCCACCTGTCCAGGTGTATCTTTCCCAGTGGTGGTGCTGCCCACCTGCTCCTCCCCAAATGGTTACGGTCCACCACATTGACACAGGTACCTCAACCCCACACCACAGGTGAAGAATTTGGAGGAGAAGGTGAGGTGCCTGAGCAGTTGCGCCTGAGGTGGGAAGAGTCTTTGGATGGTGCCTTCAGCCCTTCTTCCCCACATCCTTCTCTCCATTGCATCCTTTCCCACCAGTAGTTTGAGGGTGAGTTGGTGCCTGGCAGGGACATGCAATGCGGGTGTGGCAGATGAGGCAGAACCACTCCATCTTAGTCCATGGAAAAGCACCATAGCTGCCATGCTTGCTTACAGCTGAGGAGGCTCCTTACACCAGCTTTCTCAGGTATAAGGAGAGCATCCTCGGGTGTAAGCAGGCATGGCAACTGTGGTGCTTTTCCAAGGGGTGGTTCTGCCTCACCTGCCACACTCGCACCACACATCCCTGGTGTCACATGTCTTTTGAGAGAGAGAGCAGTAGTGGAGTAGGGCAGCCAAGTGTGGGAGGAGAAGCTGGATGTGCAAGACCGGGGTAGAGTTTTCATTGAGGGAAGCTGGACTGTGTAGGGGATGGCAGGGTCTTGGTCGTGTAGAAAAGGGTTGTAGAAGGAGGTGCCCATGCCCAGTGCTGTAGCTAGGTCATTTGACACCCGGGGCCCATAAATTTTTGTCACCTCTATATGACAAAATTGTCAGTGGTTAAGGGTGCCCACCAGGATGGGGAGCGAAATCAGGCGCCAGTCAGAATGGGAGCCCAGGTCTACCTGGCAGGTAGCTCTGGGCTCCAAGTCTGAATGAGAGCTCAGGTCTACCTGCCCAGCAAACCTTGGCCACAGAGGCTAAAGCTCAACCAGGAGCCCAGGTTGACCTGGGCTCTGGAGTTAAGGTAGTGATCATGCCCCCCCCCCCCCGCCAACACAAATACTGGATCCACCCTTGATGTCATCCTCCAGGGTGTCACCTTGCTAACACTTTATTGGTTCCATGCTGTGTCATAATAACATCTCATTGGCTCTGTGAAAAATCAGTCTCATTGTTCTGTTTTGAGTTAAGGAAATTGTACTTTTGTAACATGAGTCAGTTCCATTTCTGTTTTCTGGCCATAACGTTTGATAGAATAGAGATATTTCACTCCCCCCTGCATCCCGTTTGTCTCTCCGCTGCTCCCTCTCCAATTTCCTGATACCCACAAACCCCTCTCTTGCCCCTCCCCCCTGCATCCCGTTTGTCTCTCCACTGCTCCCTCTCCAATTTCTTGATACTCACAGGAAACATAGGTACAAGTAAATTATATATGAATTACAGGTGTGCCCTGGTATCTGCAGGGGTTCTGTTCCAGAACCCACTGTGACTACCTGACACCTCAGATAAAAGGGAACGGCATTCAGAGAACAGCATTTCATTTGGCCGCAGAAAGGGATCATTCCCCCATCATGCTTGGTACAGTATAGTACCGGTTAGTACTGTACTGAATTAATCCTGATCCTTAATGTACTGTTCAATCCCTCATTACTATACTGTACAGTACAGGCTTACCGTGTTTCCAAATGCTTCCTCCTCCATTTTGTGCATTCTGCTGTAAATTACGCATCAACTAGTATATATCATGATGGTATTATTCCTAAAAACTGTGATTTTTTTGGTCACTCATAGTGTCACACCCCCCCAGGGTGGAACCCCCCCCACTAGTTCTGCCACAGCTCATGGATCTCTGTGAAGTGAGAGGTTGGGGGGGGGGAGGCAGGGGGAGAAAGAATTGGTGAGGCTTTGGTGGAGGGTGGGTAAAAATAGGTTAGAGGAGTGGGGTAGTGGTGATGTATGTGTGTGTGAGAGACAGAGGGCAATGGATTTTATTTGTGAATAGTCATGTTTAGAGGTGGCATCAGGAATCAGATAGGTCAGGTATTGGCTGGTAAGTCATGTACAGTAGTGATCAGTACCACTCACCCGCCTAGGTTGTTCCCTGAACAGTAGCAGTGCCTACTGTGTAAAAAAAGAGGAAGGTTACAGTGAGTTGCAGAGGCTTTACTTCATCCCCCTCACCTGCAGCAACCTGGCTCTGACACTGGTCATACTCCTAGAAATAAATCTTCATCAGAACATCCTACCATTGCCAGGAGCATATAGGGGAATCCTGATAGCTCTGCAGGGATAGTTTTCTCTTAGGTTGCAAAGTTGAGGAAAGGACCAATAATTTTCTAATGGACCAACAAGGCTATCTGCTGTTTTTGTGTGCTCCTTCTTCCTTGGACCTCTGGGACCTTTGACAGGTGGTGCCACTAGAGGAAGAAAGAAGGGAGGTTTGAGTAGCAGGACTGTGTGAAAGTGGAGTACTTCTGAAATAGGGCAGGACAAGGCAGAGCTGTTGTCTGGACCTTGTGAGAAGGTGGCTTAATACTGCTGGCAAGAGTTGAAAGTATTCCTGTGGGGAATTGTACGCCAGTGTCATTGAAAGGGACACATATACGGAAAGGGCATAGAAATATGATTGGTGGTAGATAACTTTGTTTGCTTGTGCAGATTAAGAAGAACAGAATGCAAAACTTACCTGAAATGTTTTAGGGATTGTAAACTCAGTGTTTTACTGGATACTCTTGGTTTGCGGAAAGAGGTGTTTCTTAATCTGATAGTCAATTTGGGGACCTTAGACACAATGCTGGTAAAAGTACATATATTGAGGCACCGACTGGGGCAATATTAATTTGGTAGAGGTGCCACTTAGTTTCATTCTATGACAGGGAATAGCAAGGCCTCATGCCTTAGCAAGAATAAAACCCCAGGTACAGTTTGACTTTGCTGATTCTCTTCTGCTGTACCACTGCAGTAAGTGCTTCCTTACCATCTGTTTTCTTTCAATGCTGCTGTTTCTTCAATTTTGTCCTTCTCAAGATTGCAGTACCACAATCCTGGCTAGTCATGTAAGCCATTTGGTATTTATGTATTGGAGCTGGGAGGTTGAAGTATACAAATGACAAAAAAAATCTTTTATAAGGTATACGTCTTTTTTCTTTTCATCATTTTAATAAAACCAATGTCATGTAAAGAGATGTTGGCAAAGTAATGATAATTTGTGACTGTGACATTGAACATGAAGTATTCAGACTTGGTTAACTATAATTAGGTTGCTAAAATAAGCATTGGTGTCAAAATTCTAATTGCAATATGAGCATTTAGTAGTTTTAGTCTTAAAACTTTATTTTTAAATTTTTTTTGCTGCTAAATTCTGCTTTTATCTAGCACCAAATTAAATTCAGTGAAAATATTGCATGAATAAAGCGAATTAGGTAAACTTTTTTACAGACTTGTAATTATTGTTAGAAATTATTGGATTATAATTTGAAAGGGTATTTGAATAGATATTATAGTTCCATTCTAATGAGCAGCCCAATACTACTGTCCCTTGCAGCGCTGAGTACTTTGACACTGAAATGGCTACTTTAACCTCCTTATCCTAATTAAAGCCCTGGCCACCACAGTGGGACTGCTCAAGGCACCAGGATGCAGGTTGTGTCTGTTGTCTTGTGTGCTCCCTGGGGCATTTGGTGGGCCACTGTGAGATACAGGACGGGCTTTTGGCCTGATCCAGAGGGGCTCTTCTCTTGTTCTTAAATCTGTACCAGCTTGACAGCCTCATGCGGGGCATAGAAACTGGTGGAGGAGGCCTCTGCTGATCCAACCACCCTCCCATGGCTGGTCCATTCTGCCCTCTCCCCACCCCAGAATGCCTCCCCCAGCCCTGAAAAGCTGCATCACTGCCTGGTGGTGCTACTTACTATTGGCATTTCTTAACTAGCATCCTCCTGGTGCTAAGGTCCAGCACCAACATTCCCTCTTCACGGGGTGCTGCAAACATGCTTTACAGCACATTTGTAACACCTACCACTGACAGAAAGATTTTAGGGTTCTTTTTACTGAATGCACTGCTAAAGCAGACAAAGGTCTTTAGGAGTAACCCAAAATAAACTCATCAATGTTGTTGTCCAACTTTTGTTTGTAATAATAATCATTCACTGGGACTTACTTTCTTCTTTTTGTTAACAGGGGTTTTTCCAACATTTTTAGGAAAATGTTTAGTTTTCCTTTTAGTTGAAAAGCAGTATATAAATACTGTTAATAATAATAATAATAATAATAATAATAGGAAATATTTACTTAGATTTTCTTGTTCTTGCATTGGCAAGTCACCTTCTCAATCAAGACGTATAACGAAATTATATATCTATTCGTGTATAGATATATATATATATAAAATTTCGTATATATATATATATATATATATATATATATATATATATATATATATACACACACATACGTACATATATCTATCCATCTATATCTATATCTTTATATATCTAGATATAGATATATCTATGTATCTTTATAGATATATATATGTACACATACACACATGCACATATCAACATATACAATTACAAAGGAAAAGGAAAATGAAAAGGAAAAGTTTTGATACAACAAAAAATGTATCAGCAACTATGGGCACAATCCTGCCCTTCACTTGGGCCAGTGCAAGTCCCCTGCACCAACCCAGGAGGGTTGCAAACGTGCCGTAAGGCATGTTTGTACCTCCTCTGGAGTAAGCCGTGTCAGCGCACAGAGGTGCGCTGACACATGGAGACTGAATCCAGCCTCCATGGTGGCTTCCTTGCCAAGGCCTGTGTCGACCCGGCTGGGCCAACGCAAGCCTCTGGGATGGGCAGGGAGGAAGTGGGAGGGAGGCGTTCATGGGCAGGGAGAGGGAAGGTGGTGGGTGGCCCTGGGGGCGGGTGGGTGAAGAACAAGAGGCGGGCTGGGATCCAGCAGTTATCCAGCATTCCTGGGGAGCTCAGAGCGATTTCAAGTCGTTCGGGTCACTTTGGATTTGTACCACCTCAGGTGGTGGTACAAGTCCAAGAAGACCCATGGGAGAAGGTGCCTTACCTGGAGGAAACATTTCCCCTTACCTCTGGCTGAGCCACCTTGGGCCCCAATCCTGCACTGGATACAGCACAAGCCTCTTGGCTTGCCTGTTCCTGTGCAGGGTAGGATTGCGCCCTTCATCTGTTAATCAACTCTGTTCTTTTTTTCTCTACAAAGCCTTTCTAGCATGTAAGGTTCAGTTACATCTGGCTGTTCAATCTTTTTATTAACTCTGTACAACCCCTCTCCTGCTGTATTGTTAATATTTTTAGTTGGTGTAGCTTCCCTTTTAGTAATAACAGCTTGTACTATTTCCACTCTTAATATCTGATGTGAACACAGCCTTAGGGTGCAATCTTTTCCAGCACTGACATAAGGGCAATGCAGCTCTGAGGTAAGGGAACAAACATTCCCTTACTTTGAGGAGGCCTCCGTGAGTGACACCCAACTGCAAGATGCAGCACACGTCCCACTGGCACCACTATGCCAGTGCTGGAAAGCACTGACATAAGGGGTTAGGATTGCACCCTTAATAGATAAGTATGACACTCCGTCTACAGTTAGTAATCCGTTTTCATAATCCACCTCCTTTATTCCATGCATGTATTCATACCTTCTTAGCAACACTGGAAGACAACATCCCATTTTGACAATATAAATCCTTTACTTACTACACTTTAAATGCTTACGAGAGGGAGGGAAAATCTAAGGAAAGTAGCTACTTCTGGTTTGTCTGGGGTCACTTAGTTGGCAACCTTCAGTCTCGAAAGACTATGGTATCGCGCTCTGAATGGTGGTTCTGGAACAGCGTCTAGTGTGGCTGAAAAGGCCGATTTAGGAGTGACAATCCCTTCCACACTGGGAGCAAGTGCAGTCTGTCCCTGGTCTGTCTCCCTGGCTATGGGCCTTCCTTCTTTGCCTCAGACTATTGGCCAAGTGTCTCTTCAAACTGGGAAAGGCCATGCTGCACAACCTGCCTCCAAGCAGGCTGCTCAGAGGCCAGGATTTCCCACCTGTTGAGGTCCAATCCTAAGGCCTTCAGATCCCTCTTGCAGATGTCCTTGTATCGTAGCTGTGGTCTACCTGTAGGGCGCTTTCCCTGCACGAGTTCTCCATAGAGGAGATCCTTTGGGATCCGGCCATCATCCATTCTCACGACATGACCGAGCCAACGCAGGCGTCTCTGTTTCAGCAGTGCATACGTGCTGGGGATTCCAGCTTGTTCCAGGACTGTGTTGTTGAAGCCAGGTGTCATTATCCGAATGTTCCAGGTGCATAACTTTAGTGCAGGAGTTTTCTGTTTTCTGTTGCATGGTGCAGAGTTGTCGATCCGCTTGTCGGTTTTCACCCTAAACCCCACGCATCCCATGTGGTTAACGGACCGTGGCAACACCTTACTGGCTGGGGACTGCCCAGCTTAAGGCGGACGGTAGCTGCCCAATGAGATGCAATGATCTCTCCCACTGTCGGAAGCAGCCCGTGGCGTCACGCTCTACGCCAACCGAGCAAAGACTTCTAACGGATAAACTGCTGCTTCCCGTGTTGTGCCGACGCCATATGGTGAAGCTGGAGTGTCCTCTCCAGTGCACGAAGCCTGGGTAAAGAAGGTATGGAGGATAGGCTGTTACCCATGCAACAAATCTCCCCTCTCCACGTTGCTGGAATGGTCCAATGGAAAGACAGAAGCCAATACAGTTGGTTCCAGTGGCGTCGCAGGAGTTGCCAGAGCGTGAGTGTGTACAGCCGTGAGTACAGCCGTGAACTGCCTAAGGGACTCCGGCTCCAGATTTTGCCTTGAGGTTGACTCCTGAAGCCTTTTCCACAACTGGATATAGCCACAAGGCAGTGGAGGTCTGGGATCAGAGTTTTCCTTCTCTTAGATGAACTGCCTTCCCAGACTGTTGAGTCCCATCTACCCGGTGGCTGTTTGGTCACCTCTTAGGACAAGTACAGCCAAACTGAGGGCCTGTTCTTATCCCCAGCCCCCCCCCCCCCGGGTGGGGGATAGGGGTCACTAAACTACAATATAATTTTAATGTACAGGTTGAGTCCCATTATTCCTGAGGGTTCTGTTCCCAGAACTCATGTGAATGAATGGCGAAAATCACACTATAGCAAATCAATTTCAAAAACAAAGGCCCTTTGCTCAGGTGATTTAAAAGCAGCCTTGCTGACCTTTGTGATGTTATGATAGAGTCATTAAGAGGACAAGCCAACAATCAGTCTCTCTCCAGACCTTAGAAAGGATTATCTTTCTTGCAGGTGTTCAGGGGGAAGGGAAGGGTTCACTTGGAGAGAGAATGATTGATGGATTGTCAGCTGGCTGCCCTCTAACTATTGTAAAGGAGTATTTTCCTTTAATTTAAAGGCCTTTCTCATCACCTTGAGATAAAAATCTCTACAACAGTAAGAAAAGCATTTTAAAGGGGTGCATTTTTCCCCTTCTCCAGGGATCAGCACAATCCTTCTCATTTGCAGTGGCCATTCCTGTTGAGTCAAATCCCCGTATAAAAAAAATCAGTGTATAACAAGGTTGTACCTGTATATATTTTTTAAATCTCTACCTATGACACGCTCTGATCTTTATTATTTGGTCAAACGTTTGCCAAGAACATCCAGTTGTTATGTTCTTAGGTTGACAACTTTCCCAATTTACTTTGCATAGCTTCTGGTATATTCCACTCTGGCTATTGTAGCAAAATGTTCAAAAAAATTTTCCCCCCTTTTCAGTCTATTTAACACCATTCCAACTTACTGGATTGAATACCCAGTGTTTCATCAATTCAAACATTTAAAATGAGTAAAGTTACTCTTAAGAACCAAACCTTTTATTCAACTTGCTTTAACTCTTCTCAAGTACACTATCCATTCCTTTTCATTCCAAGTCAATCCATTCCAAGTCAAACCATTTGGTTTCTGGCTCTAAATGATGAGGAAATGCTGCAGCATTCTCTTTATCATATTAAGGCAGTGTTATTCAAACTGTGCAGCACAACTCTTTAGGGCAGCACCAGGAACTGAAAGAGGAGGCCTGGGATGTCCTCTCCCAGGGATACAGTCACACCCCTGGGCAGAATAGGAGCCTTCTGCTTTTTTTTTTTTAAAAGCAGAAGGGAGTTGCTCAGCTATGAGTGGCTTGCAGTCCTTAACCCTCGCTGATCCTTGTCTGGTTGGTTCCTAGTTCCCAGTCTGGGATCGATTCTCATCAAAGTGAAATCTCTCTTTTCAACCCCCTCCCTCTTCCACTCCCCCCTTCTGATCGCCAAACCTTCCTGCTTTCCTCCCCCTCCCCAAATAAAATGATTCCTATGTCACCAGGGGTCTTAAAGTTGTTTCCATGCAGTTGGCAAAGGGGGAGGGGAGAGACAAGCACACACTTTACTTGGCCAGGAGCAGAAAAAGGGTACTGTTTTTAAAGTGATTTATTAATCTTGTTGTTTGACTGAAGAGGAGAGTGATAAATCTCTTTTTAAAGTGATAAATCCTGCTGTTTGAAGGGAATACTTATCAGCCATTGATGAAGTGATTGCCAGTCCAATCCCATCCACACTTTCCTGGGAGTAAGCCCCATTGACTCTAATGGGGCTTACTTCTGAGTAGACATGCATAGGCTTGAGCGGTGCATCTCCTAGTATAGGAGATAAATCAGCTTCCTAACCAAACCCATATCAGCTCTGATATATTTTCATGGTCTATTTTTGTTTTCCCCACCAGCTGCTGGAAAAATTTAATTTCATTAAATTAATAAAGGGTTCGATCCTATCCAAGGAGAATGGGAGAAATGACTAGTTGGATTGGGGTCCACAGGGGTGTGTGTGTGTGTGTGTGTGTGTGTGTGTGTGTGTGTGTGTGTGTGTGTGTGTGTAGTGTTGGTCAGACTGGTTGTTCACAAAGTTCATTTGATAAAACAATTCTATTGGTATGCTTACAAAGTTAAAAAAATGAGTCTTCCTGGACCAGACAGAATCTACCTACTCCAGCATGCTGTCTCCAACAGTGATCAGCAGCTGATCATTTATAAAGCATGTATATTTCAGTGTATTAATAATGTATTTTTAAGATCTGCATTTAATTAATGATATGATTAATATAATTAATATTAATATAGTTAATATATATTTAATATTTAATATTATAATAAATATAACATTATATTTAATATATTTAATATAGTTAATATTTTTGGCCACTTCCTGTTTAATGATGTCACTTCCAGCCCTCGGGAACATGATGGGGAGTCATGGCCAACAGCCACGGGGGTCAATGGAGCCACTGGCTGGAAAAGTTTGAGTACCACTGCATTAAGGGCTCAATCCTAACTATGAGTTAGGCTGCTGCAAGTCCCTTGTGCCAGCCTAGGAGGGTCGCAAATGTGCCATAAAGCACGTTTGCGTCTCCTTGGGAGCAAGCCACGCCAGCGCATGGAGGTGCCCTGGGTGGCTTGTGTGGCAAGCCTTGTGTTGGCTGAGCTCAGCCGACGCAAGGCTCTGGGGTGGGCGGGGAGGAGGCAGGAAGGAGTCATTCTGGGGCAGAGGGAGGGTGGTCCTGGGGGCGGGCTGTTAGGGAGCTGGACGAGGGGCTGGGATCCAGCTGTTATGCTGGATCCCAATCCCCATTCCTGAGCAGCGCGGAGCAGCTTCAAGTCGCTCCGCTCTCCTTGGACTTATGCCACCACCTGAGATGGCACAAATTCAAATCCTTCAAGTCACTTGAATGAAATTCAAGTCATCTTCAGCCAGAGACTGTCTTTGCCACATATGTGCTTTCACACTTCATACGTTTGTCCATGGAAATACCTCAAACACCTCTAGGTTAACAGTCAACTCAGCATTCATTCATATACTCATATACTTATAGTATACTATATATTCATATGCTTTTTACATTAAATATATTTTGATTTCACAGCTTAAATATGTCATTTTAAAACACATCACTTCTTACCTCAGATTTCCTTCCGTTATCATCCCTGGGATCATCCCTCCTTCAAGTATTACAAATAAGAGGTCTCAAACAAACTGGAAGCACATTTAGATTACAAAATCTTACTTGTCCTCTTTTCAGATGTCAAGGGAACATCAACGCTTTCTAGGTACTGACTTTTGTTTGATTTTATCAACCATGGACAAACTTTTTTCACATGCCCAAGTTGTCCACATGACCAAGACTTTTATGCCTGGCTGCAGGGCCTTTATCATTTCTCCTCATTTGATCCATCCCTCTTGAGAATATTGGATGTGACATCCCTGTAACCAGAATGATCAGGCATGCTCTAAGGGTGTCATTGGAGGGAATGCCCCATTCTGGGCGTGGGGTGTCAGGAGTGTTGCAGAATGCTGACACTCCAGTAGTCTGTCTTTGTTGGAACAATCTGTTCAAAATAGAATGTACATAAATTATGCATAAATAAAACGTACACAAATTATATTTCTTGCATTCGTGGTGATACTGCTCACAAGTATTTATTTATATATTTATTTATTGCTATGTATGTGCTGATTGAGGATAACTCATATAACCAAATCCTCTTGGGCTACCCCACTGGTACAATGTGTGATCTGCTGGTTGCTGTAAAACTGCTGTAAGGAGCAGTTGTAAGGAGCTGTAAAGCAGCCTAAAGCAACTGTAAGGAGCACTCCAGAAGCACTCCAGGGTGTAGTAGGACTGTGTCACTTATCCTCAGCCTTCAGCTGTCAGCCCTCATTATTGTCCAGTGGCAAGGTTTTTATGCCTGCCTGCTGGGCCTATATCATTTCTTTTCCCCATTTGTCCCACCCCTCTTGAGAATCTCAGTGATGTCTTTATCATCAGGATGATCAGGCATGCTCCAAGGGTGTCATTGGAGGAACTGTCCCATCCTGGGTGTGGTGGTGTCAGGAGTATAGACAGTGAGTGTGCCAGAATCATGGCAGGAGGCCACATTAGGGAAATGGACAGAAGCCATGCTGGACGCCATACAGAGTGCTGCAAAATGCTGATGAGCTCTAAAAGCATGACTTTGTTGGAACAGTCTGTTCCTCAACATAAATTATACTTCTTGCATTCATGGTCATGTTATTTATAATTTTCTTTAGAGCTATGTATGTGCTGATAGAAAATAACTCATATAGCCAATCCTATTGGGCTGTCCCATAGGCTGTCCTATTGGGCTGGCTCTGGCTACTATAAAGCAGCTGTGACGAGCACTCTGGCAGCACCACACAGAGCCTTCCCACTTGTGCTGGCAGCCTATGAAGACCTGTGGGAGTAAGTAAGTCTGCTCAGGGCATGGAATGGGGTTGGGGAGGGAGTGGATGGAATAGTGGGGTGATGGGGGTGGGTAGGAGGGTGGATCAGGCCCGGGAGGGGATTGGATTCGGTGGTGGTATATACAAAATTCTGACCACTTTCCCTGGCCTTATTCACCTTCATGAATCAGCTTGGAGTTGTGCCAGTTATTGAGCTGCTGCAGGTCCAAGTTGACCCATAGTGGCTGCTGGGCCTTACACTGGTGCAAGGGAACAAATATCCCCTTACCCCAAGGAGTCCTTCTCAGCAGCCAAAACTCCCATGTGGGATACACTGGAGGCTGCATGGGGAGTTAGGATTGGGCCTTATATGTGTCTGATGAAATGGGCCCATGAAAACTTGTCACAACAAATGCATTAACCTTTGCATTAGGTGCTCGAAGGCTCTTTACAAGTAATAAACACTTGAGAACTGAAATCTGAAATGGCACCTCTGAGGAAAGGGAAGTAATACTTGTATGGGTAAGAAATAAGAGAGGTGGAAAATGAAGGTTTGATCTAGATAATAGAAATGAGAGAAACAAAGAAAGGTGTAGGAATGGAAGTAGGTTTAATGTGAGGAGTCCCTGTCTTCACATCCATACAAAATGGTTGTGGGGAGATGTCAGGAAGGATGTAGGGAAACTGGAAAGAACCAAATAAATCACAAAGGTATGGGAGGCACTCTCAGGCACCTCATCTTTCTACCATGTGTTGCTTTGTTCATGTCAAGAATGATAATTCAGGCAGTATTGTTCATTCACTCACTCACTGGGTTCCCTGCTTTTCTCCCTTAAGGGCACCCAAAGCAGCTTACAGAGCCACACAATTATTTATTTTTATTTTATTTTTCACATTTTTATACTGCCCTTCCTCCAAATAGCTCAGGGCGCTGTACACAGCTGCTCCCCTCCTTCCTTTTGTCCTCACAACAACCCTGTGAGGTAGGTAAGGCTGAGAGAAGTGACTGGCCCAAGACCTTCATGGCTGAGGGGGGATTTGAACCTGGATCTTCCAGGTTTAAATCTACCTCCCAAACCACTACAGCACCCTGGCTCTCATACAATTATAAAAAAAAGTTCTAAAATAACAGTTTATAAAATGTTCCCCCTCGTTTTCTTTCCTGAACTGCAGCACATTCAGAAGTACAGGCACAGCTTTATTACTTAAAAATGTGCAAAATGTGCAAAAAATGTGTCATTGACATGTTTCTTATTTTAGAAAAGTATACTTAACTCAAAATTCTTTAAAATATTTCACCTTAGTAGGATCTTCAAAACTTGCTTGAAATTTTGTTGTAGGCAAAATGCAGTAGCATCGTTTGATAATGCAGTGAGATGTCACTAATTTCATATTATTTTAAATTTCCTTTGAAATTCCTCTAAAGAGCCCTCGAGGAAAAAAAAATCTTGAATTTCATTTTAAATAAAATTTTGTGTAGAGGTTGAAAAACTGTCTCTGAATAATTTTGCCTCATTTCCTCAGAAAATGTATGTACTGTATGGATAGTGTGGTGAATTTTGCTTTAGTTCGTTCTGCCATTTTTATGTATGTATGTAAACCACTTTGAATGAGTTGATTGAAAAATATACAGAGGGAATATTTATGTTTAACCCATTACTGTTTTGATTGTGGGTTAGTGGGATTTATAGATTGTTTCTGCTGCTGTTCCTTTGGTATGTTTTAGTGCTGCCCTTGATTGAAAAATATATAAACATTTTAAATAATAATTTAAATTTATCTGCTGAACTTGTAATGAAATATCCTTCCTAATGGTTTGATCATCTACATCAGTGGTTCCCAAACCTGTTAGCACTGGGACCCGGTTTTTAAAATGACACTCTATTGCAGGGGTGCCCAAACCCCGGCCCTGGGGCCACTTGCGGCCCTCAAGGCCTCTCAATGCGGCCCTTAGGGAGCCCCCAGTCTCCAATGAGCCTCTGGCCCTCCAGAGATTTGTTCAAGCCCACACTGGCCCAACACAACTTCTCTCAGCGTGAGGGCGACTGTTTGACCTCTTGTGTGAGCTGTGGGATGAGAGCTCCCTCCACTGCTTGCTGTTTCATGTCTGTGATGCAGCAGAGGCAGCAAAGGAAAGGCCAACCTTGCTTTGTGCAAGGCCTTTTATAGGCATTGAGCTATTGCAAGACCTTCATTCGTTCATTTAAGTTCATCTTTAATATATTCATTTATGTAAACTTATGTAAATTTTCTCCAGTGTCAGAGAGCTGATGTGGCCCTCCTGCCAAAAACTTTGGACACCTCTGCTCTATTGGAACCCACCTAGATTTATGAGACCTGTTTTTATCCTTTTTGTTATGAAGGGGAACCATCTTCTGGAGCATTTGTTGGACTCCACATTAATAGGATTGGGACAATTTTGCATTCCTCTTATCCTGGCCTTTGATATGAACGGAAGCCAATACGCCTACTCATGAGTAAATATGCACACGTGGCTCCGTTTTGCTTTCAATAAGTCTCAATACATTTTCCTTGTGAACTAGGGGGGACTTCCTTCTCAAGTGTTTTTGGGGGCCTGCATTCATTGGATTGGGACCGTTCTGTGGTGTTGCATTCCCCTCAGTCTGCCCTTCAAAGTGAACGGAGGCACAATCACCTACTCATGAGAAAACACGCATGTGCTGCTCTGTTTCAGTTTCTATAGGGCACAATACATTTTTTTTGTCAGCTTTGTGACCCACCAAAAATCAGATCCCACAGTTTGGAAACCACTGATCTACATAATCAAGGGTAGTATGCACTGAAATTGGGAGATATAGGAAATTTCAGTCACTTTCCTGTGCAATATTAAAATTCAGAGGCAAACAACTCATAGCACAATTCTAACCCTGTCCGGTATAGTCAGGCCACATGGCCTGAGCTGTATCCTATGCAGGGTAGGAGGCTGGTGGAGGTCAGCTTGGCGTTATATTTCCTTGTTTAATACTGCAACCATCCCTGTGAGGTTTCTTGGATCTGTGCCAACTATTTAGCTGGTGCAAATCCGAGAAGCCTGGTGTATGGCTGTGAGGAACTTATACTGGGCTTGCTGAAGGGGGCTTAGGATACAGGGTGTGCTACTACCACGGATCCCACCACCTCCTGGTCGTCCACCGTTACATCCTCTCCTGCCCCAAAACACCACCTCCCAACCTCCAAACCGCCCTCCTACCACCCTCTCCCACCCTTGTGCCATCTGACGCTGGTGCAGACCTCCGCGTCAGCCCAGCCAGCTCTCAAGTCAGCAGAAACGTGCCTTAGAGCATACTAGTGACACTTGGGGCTGGCACAGGACTGCTGTGCCATGTAAGTGGATGCTTATGTCATGCCATATAAGTGCATGCCTATGCTAATGGCTTACAGAAAATGAAAGACAATCATTTCCTTTCAAGATAATGTCCTTCCAACTCTTCCAAGTTAATTATAATAATTATAATTTTTTTATGTTAAAAGCCATCTTGTTAAGCTGATGAAGGTGGAACAGTGTGCCTTGCTGTGTGCAAAGGTGTGGAAGTATCAAGTGACATAGAACCTGTCCATGCATAACAGCTGAGTTATCAGAAGGATGATGAGTATTTCTTTAGCTACCTAAACCGTCTGCAGGAAAGACTCTCAGCACCAGTAAAAGAATGAAAACTTTATTTTAGGGCGCAGTCCTAACCCCTTATGTCAGTGCTTTCCAGCACTGACTTAAGGGCAATGCAGCTTGGAGGTAAGGGAACAAACATTCCCTTACTTTGAGGAGGCCTCCGTGAGTGACACCCAACTGCAGGATGCAGCACACGTCCCATTGGCACCGCTGGAAAGCACTGACATAAGGGGTTAGGATTGCGCCCTTCGTTTCCTTTTCCCAAAGCCAATGGAGTAAAATGAATTGCTATAAGAGGTTAGCACACAACTATGGTATTGTACCTTTGACAGATTTTATCTATAATGCACCCTACAAATTAATGTGTTTGTTACATACATATTGTGTGGAATTTTGTAAACTTAAATCTGTTCATCTTGTCATGGAAGACATTAGGCAGTGAAATTTAGTTCCACAGACAATCTTGATTGCTAGTTTTAAAATTTCCTCTAAGGCATTATCACCCAATTATGCAGTTTCTCTTTGCATGGTTTATGCTATATATTTATAGAGTGCTTTTATAGATGGAATCTATATAATTCATTTTTACTTGTTCTAGCTCTCCATGCACTTTAAAGTAATTAATTTACAGCATTTCTGCTCCCTCCCCCATTCTGCAACAGACCTTATAGCCCAACCTAACCTGTCTTGGAGCAGGCAGACTCTTGCTCCAAGTAATGCTGCAGCAGACCATATAGGGCTATTCAGATCTGTGCCACCTAAACAGATGGCACAGATCCAAGCAGCCTGGCATTAGGCGAGGCTGCCTGGGAGGGGGGTTAGGAACTGACCTAAGTGCTGGATCCTGGCACCACCTCCCTCCCAGGCCCAGTCCATCCACAGGTCCACCCACCACCTCCCCTGCACTGGAATACCCCCATTCCACCCTCCCCAAATCCCCGTGCCAGCCTGGCTGGCACGAACTTACCTGTTGCCTGCTCAGTGGAGGCTGGATTTGGCCTCTAGAGGCTGGCACACATCTGTGCGCCAGCCTTTGGACTCCCAAAGTGGTACAGAAGTGTCTTACGACATCCTCAGGCTGACTCAAGTGACTTGTGCTAGTCCAAGAGCACCTTTGGATTGCATTCTTAAAGTTGCTGCACCCAGGTAAAAAGTGCCAGAGAAAAAGTACAAACAATAATGTGAAGCCAAGTAACTTCAACCAGCCCTATGTGTGTGTGATTTTGGGAGGAGGCAGAAATTGTATGCCACGTTAGGCAGCAGGGGGTCTTGAACTGAGCTTGCTGGGGGGTAAGCTATGGGTGCTGACTTCTAGTCAATCATTGTTGCTCCCCAAGGGCCTTTTAGATGCAGTGGGTTCTTGGTTAGCTAGTTAGTTCCTTTGTGGGATGAAGATGTTAGGGGGTACATGATACTCATGCAGGCATTTCCTACTTCCATCCTTCCTGGCCAGTTATGCTTATTTCTAGGGATTGTCCGCATGCAGTGATTGATTACTATGTGAGGTATGGAAGCCTGTAAAAAATCTATAGGCATACTATAACTCTAGGTTTTAGCTGTATGTCCTGTTTGCTACTATGTGACCAGACTTTCTATAGGCTGCTGTGACTTGCATGGCAGCCAGTGATACAGTGAGGTGAATTGGCCAGAGTCTTTAGCATGTGTCTCAGTAGGTCTGGCCCCTAAAGTTGGTCTTGACATTCTCAGTCTCAAAGGCTGACCTTGTGCAAACATGTATGATTTTACAAAGATACACAAATGAAACTTGTTCAACTTCTTTATGATGCATTCCATTTCTTGTAGGTATGTAGCAGACGGTATATAGGATCTATTTTGTGAAGAGATATTTTTAGCCATTTTATTGCTCTAGTACAGGGGTGCCCAAACCCTGGCCCTGGGGCCACTTGTGGCCCTTGAGGCCTCTCAATGCGGCCCTCAGGGAGCCCCCAGTCTTCAATGAGCCTCTGGCCCTCCAGAGATTTGTTGGAGCCCACACTGGCCCGACGCAACTGCTCTCAAACATTACAAACATGCTGTAAGGCAACATTTGCAGTTACTAGTGAGCCTGGTGGGCTAGCACGAAGGCCCGGGCCAGCTCAGCTGCACTGCATTCAGACCCTGGTCCAGCTGGCACAGGTAAGTTCATGCCAGGTGGCATGGGGTCATGGGAACGGTAGCGGGAGGGTCTTTTAGAGCTGGGGAGGGGATGTTTTTTGGGCAAGGGAGGGCAGAACAGGAGTGGATCGGGATCGGGAGGGAGGGAGCGAGTCTGACTGAGCAGGCCTCTGCCATATCCTCACCCCCCTCCTGGCCCACCCAGCATTACACCGGACTTCCTGGGTTTGCATCAGCTACATAGTTGGCACAGATCCAAGAAGCCCCATGAGCTGGCTGGGGCTAGACAAGGGATAAGGGGGAAATTATCTCCTTACCCTGAGGAGAATTCCATCTGGCTCCTAATTGGATATAGCACAGGCCATGCGGAAACTCAGACTATGCAACATGCAGAATGAGGTGGTAAAATTCTAAATTGTTCTACTGCAGATTGTTGATGGGGAGCAAGTCATATCTTTGAATCCTCCTAACTCACAAAGTATCTTGCCTATAATAGACCAGCAAATCAGAGAACTGTTCTAAACTTTTCTTCCAGTGTGTCTTTTGACTACAGTGTACAGTACATGCAGTGAAAAGGTTTCTTTTTGGTATGGGAAAGGATTCTAAAATAGGGGGAGGATTCTAAAATATGACCCTACACCTGCATTCTGAAATGGAACTGTTCAGAATTCTACCACTTCAGTTTACCACCTCTCTATGTATATGGTGTCAGATGGGCCTTAAGTCACTTGTGATAGAATGAAGTCAGAAACAAAACAAAGAAATTCTTTATTCTTGCTGTAATGCTTTTAGATCCCTGGCTGCCATAGTCTGGTGTGATTCTGGGGTAGCTGGGCATAAAAGGAGAAATCCCCTTTGAAAAATTTCTCTTCCTGTGGAACTGCTTCTGGTTACTGTTATCCTACACATGCCCAATCTCGTCTGATCTTGGAAGCGAAGCAGGGTCAGGCCTGGTTAGTACTTGGATGGGAGACCGCCTGGGAATAGGCTTATACCATATTCTTTTGAGACTGAAGGTTGCCAGCCAACCATTTACAGGTCCAACTTTGTTATACATGGATTTTTTATACATGAATTTGACTCAACACGAATGGCCCCTGCAAATGAGAAGGAATGTGTTGATCCCTGGAGAAGGGGAAAAATGCACCCCTTTAAAATCAGTTTTTAAAACTGCTTTTCTTACTGTTGTAGAGAGACAGTCATGTAAGCAATTACAGGTATAACCTAATAATTCATGGATTTTTTACCTGTGGAAAAATCCATGGATTTTTCTATCTCCACACAATGAGGGCCTTTGGCCCTAAAGGGCCCTTTAAATTAAAGAAAAACAGTCCTTTAACAATAGCCTTGTTAATGCGAGAAAAGGCAGCTGCTGACAAACCATAAATCATTCTCTTTCCAGACACTTAGAACCTTCCCTTGCCCCTCAGCATGTGAAAGGAAGATAATCACTTTGCTCTGGGTGAAGGGTTGCTGGCTTGGAGTGAAACCTTTCTAAGTGCCTGGAGAGAGACTGAATGATGGATTGTCTGCCTAATGCAGTGGTTTTCAAACTCTTGGGAAAAGTTTGAGCCACTCTAGGTTCTTACAGCAGCGGGGGTGGGGAGGAAGCGGGGGCAGGGGGAAGGCAGCGGCGTGATCCTGAGGATCACACTGCTCAGGGGGGCTGCAGGGGTTTGGCTGCTCTTACCTGAGCCTCCTTCGGCCTCCCGGGGGTGTGGGGCGCCCTGTGCGACCTTCTGCAGGGCTCCCCGTAGCTTTCAAAGTAAAAGTGGAGTGATCGCGCCCCGCCTCTGCTAAAGCGGAAATGGAATGTGATCACTCCACTTTCACTTCTGAAGCGGCTTTCTTGTTTTCATTTGGATTGAAACAAATCTTTAAATAGAAGCAAGAATTTTCAAACAGTGTGCTGTGGCACATTGGTGTGCCCTGAATGGTCTACAGGTGTGCCACAGGAGTTTGGGGGAAGGTCATTTATAAGTAGGACTGAGGAAGGATGTGAGCTTCCTATAGGCAGTATGGCATGCCTTGTCAATTGTTAAAAAACTGATAGTGTGCCTTGACAATTTTTGCGCCTTGTTGGTGTGCCATGAGTTGAAAAAGGTGAAAATAACTGCATGTATTAATCTGACCATGAGTGATATGTATTATAATAAATAGTTAAAATTAACAGATGCCTTTGATTGCTGCCCTAAAAGATAATTGCAAAATGAACTGTTTCATTTGCTTCTCCAGTAGCTTGGTGTGCATGACCTCCTGTCCTCTAGAGGGTGATAAGACACAAATGCCTTATTTAGGGCTTTTCTATGTTTTATATGACAACCAGTTTTCTCTAGCTGAAGATCTGTAATATGTTAGGCCTTAGTTAGGCCTTGATCCCCCTGAGGTCTGGTGTGGGCTACTTACTAAGACATTACTCTGTCCCTCTACAATCCTCAGCACGTGTAGTTATTTGCAGCCTCTAGCATTTCAAGTTGCATATTGGCTAGCTGGGTAGATGTTCAATGGTCCCTTTGACTCCCTTTCCCCTTTCAGGTACTCTCTGAGTGTGATTTTTTTTGTGGCTAGAAATCTGTTCACCTAATGAGGCTGCATCGTCACATGCTGCAGGGCTTAGCAGGTAAAAGTCAGTTTTACTCTTATATGCTTGTGGTCCTCCCTTCTTAGATTATGCTTCTGCTCTTGACAAACAGTGAGTGGTTGTGAACTGAAGTCTGGGATCAATTTATCTCAGAAGTGGCTGAAACGCTTGGAAAGCAGCCATACATTTTTTAATATATAAATGTTATGTTTATATTTTAGGCAAACTGGGTATTACTAAAAAATAAATGTGTGGTCATATAAGCATTGACTTTTATGGAAGGGAAGGGGTTGGTTTGATCAAAAACTTGCCAATTATGCAGATCTTCTGAAATCATTTATAAAAGCCACATTAGTGATGGGGCTCTTTGACTTTAGAAAAATTCCATTTATAGATAGGGTTACCAGACACAAAGTGCGACAGAGTGCCTATACCTTAACCATTGTATAGAGGAGGGAATTTTGGCAGGTGCAGCTCAACATAGAAGGGTTTAAAAAGTTGCACCTGCCAAAATTTCTTCTACTATACAATGGTTAAAGATTCTTTGGTATATCTCATTTTGGTAGCCCAACCTTTGCACAGTTACAAAAAGAAAAAAAAAACACAGCCATTTAATGTGCTCCTGCTATGGTTTCTTTAGTTGCAGAAGTGCAGGACTTCTGCTTAGATTTAAAGGGACTAGACAAATGAAAGAGCTCCTTATAAATTGCAGAAGAAAAGCTATTTTAGGGTGAAAAAAATGAACTACTATGGCATTTTAAGGATTAATTGGTACATTGTGGCGTGAGTTTTAGTAATTGATTGCTTACTACATGGGGTGTAGATAGAAATATGTAATCTTTGTATGGTGTGGTTTACTCTTGAAAAACCAGGGAAATCAGGTTTGTAAGAGCACAAAGCATACAAGGTTTCCAACCCGAAATATGTTGCTTATTAGTAGAAGTGTTTGAAAATGGTGTTATTTATTTTACCCAGCACTGGGTTCAGTAAGACTTAAACTGTAATCCTATTTTATTAACTAGAAATAAACACCTCTCCTATTAACTATTTGATGGACAAAAGCTGCCATCCTATACATACAAATGGGGCCTATTTCTGAGTGTTTAAAACATGTGCTTTTCATTGATTAGAAGAACCCTTAAAGTGTTTTTCTCCCCAAGAGAAAAGGTTTTCAGAAAACCTTTTTTAACAGTTTTACCCCCCCCCTCCAGTTAATACAGCCATATAATCTGGTTTTATGGCTTCCTTACTTGGTACTTGTGAATTGCTGACTTAAGGAGCTTGTCCCACCATTTGGAAATCCTAATTTGTAATATTCTTAATATTTTACCTGCTTTAAGTTAGACATTCTTTGTTTGATTTGTTTCCTTCTGTATTTTTACTGTAAAACTTTTCAGTAACAAAACAGAAAATTCAATCACAATCTTATCCTTATTACTGTTCTCCAGGATTGTGCTTTGTAGTGAGATCAGGTCATGGTATAGGCTGGTATGATTCTTTCAAGTAAATTGTGTGGCATCAGAATAAAATTTAATAGTCTTAGGGCGCAATCCTAACCAACTTTCCAGCACTGACATAGCTGTGCCAGTGGGGCATGTGTTGCATCTTGCAGTTGGTGGGGAGTCAATGGAGGCTTCCTCAAGATAAGGCAGTGTTTGTTCCCTTACCTTGCATTGCTTTTACCTTGGTGCTGGAAAGTTGGTTAGAATGTGTTTAAAATACAACTTGACATGTGACTGTTGCGTGTATTCTGTAGACCAGTGTTTCTCACACTGGTCTGGAATTGCAACTGGAATTGCAACAACATGGGAGTGGGCAGACAGGGACTTTGGTGTCAACTTTCTGTCCTTGGTAGAGGTGATCTGAATCTGGAACATGGTAAAGCAGTGGTTCTCACACATTTAGTACTGGGACCCACTTTTTAGAATGAGAATCTATCAGGACCCACCAGAAGTGGTGTCATGACTGGAAATGACGCCATCAAGCAGGAACATTTTTAACAATCTTAGGCTGAAATCCTACCACGCTTACCCAGGAATAAGTCCCATTGACTATCATTGTTAAAATCATATATATAGTAGCCAGTTAAAAGTACAGTCTGTAACATTTCCCCAAATGTAGTCACATACCATGGGAGCATCAAGTCTAATATATTAAAAATAAAATTTTGAAATGAATGGGGACCCACCTGAAATTGGCTCGCAACCCACCTAGTGGGTCCTTACTCACAGTTTGAGAAACACTACTGTAGACTGTTGGGCACTGAGGTTTAATCTTTGCAGATATGTAAAGAATAGGAATGAATTGACACTGCAGAGACTGAACATTACTTTTTTATTCAAATCATTTTGCATTAGCTAGCCAAAATTCCTTTTGAAGTTATGACACTTTATTCTTGAGTAGGGTATGCAGAATGAAATGTTGCATAAAATGTGTGACATTGATATCTTTGAGTTCTCTTTCTGTTTAAGACCTGTCACATTATCATGCTTTTCTTCCTCTATAATTTTATAATGCTATGGTTGAATGTGACTTTTTTTTATTGATTTCTGAATTCTTATGAGTCATCCTGTATTAGTGCAGTGGTTGACTGGGGACTTTCCTATATATTCACTGCATTTCTTCATTGATGATTTTATCTATTAACTTACTACATAGCATATGACATAGCTTAACAGGCTTTCCAATAGTTAAGGTGCAGCATTGCTTAAGACATTGTTTTTTTCTGTCATAAAAGGGTGACCTTCAGTGTCCTCAGTAGCATAGATTCATTTACTGATTTACGGTTGACTCTGACTGCCCTTGGATAAAACAGATTGGCTTGCAATACCCTTGTTATTCCAGTCTTATACAGTACTTATTTTGCACAAATAGTGTGCAGCAAAATTAACTGAGTGATGACCATTTATACAATGTACAGAAATTGTACCTGTGTGCCAATGTTGTATCACAATGTTACACTGGTTTATAGACTACTGTGAATATCATGTAGGCTGCAGTCCTAGACACACTTACCTGAGAGTAAGTCCTGTTGAACATATTGGGACATACTTCCAAATAAACATGTGTAGGATTGTGTTGTTACTAGTATAACTTCTGTATCATCAAAGTATCATCAAAGTGAGAAAGACTTCACATAACAAACATTTCTAAAGTAGAACCTCTACTGTGTGGTTGAGGCTGCTGATGTTGCAGGTGCATTCATACTTTTATTTCATAAGATAATATTTTTAAATCAGTTGAACTTCCAGTGGTAGCATATAGCAGTGATAGCAATATAATTCTTTATATTGAATCTACTATTAGTTGTGAAAGTACATGGGCAGTCCAATGTTATTCCTTGCCAGTGCTTAGCATGTAGTGCTGCTGATGTAATGCACGCTTCTTGCTATGATGGGAGGGGCAACCAGACAGCCTTGGAGAGGTAAATAAAAACATTTTATACTTACCTCTCTGTAGACCACCTAGTTGTCAGTGGGTCTCCTCAGACCCACACCAGCAATTTTGCTGCTGTAAGTTTGAGGAGAGTCAGGGGGTGGACCCAGGCTGAGAAAGCGGGATATGAACTGGTGTGCGCTGCTGCTGAGATCCACCCCCTCACACTCCCAAGCTGCCCCCGGTTCCTTCCTCAAACAACCCTTGACCTGCCTCTGTCACCACCTTATTCTTGCTGGCCCAGAGCTATTGCACCTGCATGAAAGCGCAATTGAAAGATGTTCTGCCCCTGTGCAAAGTTCCAATGCAACTGTCCGTAACTCAGAGATCTGTAACTCTGTAAGCCAGTGAAATTCCAAAGATATGACTGTGGGCAAA
This sequence comes from Tiliqua scincoides, assembly GCF_035046505.1. Lineage (NCBI taxonomy): Eukaryota > Metazoa > Chordata > Lepidosauria > Squamata > Scincidae > Tiliqua > Tiliqua scincoides. The sequence continues at coordinate 27,111,821 of NC_089826.1, forward strand.
AGTACAATTTGTGGGTGTCCACTGGGCAATTACAATACAGATAGGTGCTGTGATAAAAATGTTCTTAATTTTTAGTCACATTAATCATAGTTAAGTTATAAAATTAGGAGCCCAATCCTATTCTTCTGCTTAATGTAGTGGTGCCAAAATGGTTATCACTGCATCCTTTGGGGATGGTCTTCTGGGTAAGGGAATAATAGTTCACCTCTGCGGTGTGTGTGTGTGTGTGGGGGGGAACTGCTTAGACTGATGCTAGCAAAATAACTGGTGCAGGTCTACGTGGACCGGTGCCATGCAGTCGGGTGCAGGAAGGGGGTTAGAATTTTGTGGCTGCTGCCCAACCTGCTCCGTTCCCAGACCCTAACTGCTCCAGGGCCAAGTCCTATCCAATTTTCCAGTGCCGTTGCAGCTATGCCAATGGGGCGTGCACTGAATCTTGTGGTGGGGAGGCAGTCACAGAGGCCTCCTCAAGGTATGGGAACATTTGTTCCCTTACCTCAGTGCTGCATTGTGGCTACACTGGAGCTGGAAAGTTAGATAGGATTGGGCCCCTGTTGCGGTATGCTTGACACCGTTAGCCATTTTATGGCACTGGAAAGCCTTTCCATTACTCTGCCCACTGGCTCTGTCCACTGGTCCAATCTTAGTCAGGATTGGGCCATAAGTCACCATCTTTCTAGTAGTTCGTGTACTTTTAATCTGTATTTCTAACTCTGTGACCTGGAATAAATGACTCTTAAATTCGACCTTATTAAAAGGAGTAGTTCAGAATCCTTCAGCTCCAAATGGTTTGCTAAAACATTGTGTCTTACCTATTTTGAGGGCAAACATGGCAACAGCAAGAGCTTCATGCAGGGCAACTTGAAATTCCTTCCTGAGATCACAAAGGCCCTTGAGCATCACAAGTGACAAATTTGTATTAGCCCCTTTCCCTTTCTTTGACCTGCTTGCATAACTGAAGCCTATTGGCTGGAACTATTCAGAAAGGACTATCCTGATTTCAAACTACCACATTCTAACTGAAATTCCAACACAAACAGGGGGATTAATCTGTTGACTGAAGGAACTTGATAATTTAGCAGACCACCAAGTCAAAAAAGTGTCTTCCTGAAGAAATATCAAGCTTAGGAGCTTTACTTGGCAAGGGGAAAGGAAAGTAAAAACAGTAGAAGAGAAAGTTCCTGCTCTGTGTTGGGGTGTAGTACCTGCAATGCTGTATATCTTATTGTCTCCAATAGGTCATTTGCTTCTGGGATGATTCTGTAGCACAGCCTTCACTGCTTGATCATGAATCTAAGGTGACTAATTTAATTACTTGCTAATTAGGATGTGAATATAGGTTTCCGGAGGTGAAAGTCATAGTAATTAAGTAGGTAAAGTCCTGAGATTACTGCCCTGCTTTGCTATTTCTTATGGTGTAACAAGTAACTCAAAACCTCTTGGTAACTTGATGAGAGAGGTTGAGGCTGTAAAGGTTGCTGGGTTGCTGCCACCGAAATGCTACTGGCTGCTTTGAAGAGCCTCTCTTTATGACTTTTTGAAGAGACTTAAAAACTGCTCAGGAAATGAATTAAACAAAGAAATGAGAATACGTAAAATAATACCAATACATTTAACAGTGTTTTCCCTATTTCTGTATTTACCACATTCAATTTTAGCTTCTGAGGGCCCAATCCTATTCAGCTTTCCAGTGCCGATGCAGCTGTGCCAATGGAATGTATGCTGCATTTGGGGGTGGGGGGCAGAAGAGTCACTGAGACCTTCTCAAAGTAAGGGAATGTTTGTTCCATTGCCTCTGGGCTGCATTGCGACTTCATCGGTGCTGGAAAGTTGGGTAGGATTGGACCCTAGGAGAGATGAACGTCTTCACTAGTTGCGATAATATACATCCAAGTTGCAATGCTATACATTGGGAGTAAACTTCATAGAACACAGTGAGACTTACTTCTGAGTAAACATATAGGATTGCGCTCCTTCTGTGGAGATAAGAACATAAGAACAGCCCCAATGGATCAGGCCATAGGCCCATCTAGTCCAGCTTCCTGTATCTCACAGCAGCCCACCAAATGTCCCAGGGAGCCCACCAGATAACAAGAGACCACATCTTGGTGCCCTCCCTTGCATCTGGCATTCTGACACAACCCATTTCTAAAATCAGGAGGTTGCAGATACACATCATGGCTTGTAACCCGTAATGGATTTTTCCTCCAGAAACTTGTCCAATCCCCTTTTAAAGGCGTCCAGGCCAGACGCCATCACCATATCCTGTGGCAAGGAGTTCCACAGACCAACCACACGCTGAGTAAAGAAGCATTTTCATTTGTCTGTTCTAACTCTCCCAACACTCAATTTTAGTGGATGTCCCCTGGTTCTGGTGTTATGTGAGAGTGTAAAGAGCATCTCTCTATCCACTCTGTCCATTCCCTGCATAATTTTGTATGTCTCAATCATGTCCCAGCCTCAGGTGCCTCTTTTCTAGGCTGAAGAGGCCCAAACGCTGTAGCCTTTCCTCATAAGGAAGGTGCCCCAGCCCAGTAATCATCTTAGTCGCTCTCTTTTGCACCTTTTCCATTTCCACTATGTCTTTTTTTGATATGTGGCGACCAGAACTGGACACAATACTCCAGGTGTAGCCTTACCATTGACAGCATTATAATATTAGCTGTTTTGTTCTCAATAAGAGATGAGTATTTAGTGATTAGTAGAATGGTTCAGAGCCTTCTGAGCTCAGGAAGAGATTTTCTAATACTTTACTTCATCCAAATTGTTCCAAACAAAATATATTCTGAGCAGATGTATAGTAAGTAAGGTTAAATATGTTTTAATTTACTGACTTCTGCTGGTGTGAGAATTGATCTTGTGTAGGTAAAAAAATAACAGATTATAAAGTTGCGTTTATGTACATTGGATGTTACTTGTTCAGTTAAGGGCTAAACTAGAGTGGACAGTGGATGTTCTGGGTGTTTAAATGTGGAACTAACCCAATCTAACCCAAAAAGGAGAGGGGAATCCAGTTTTAAAACCAAAAGAGGTGTAGGGGTCTGAACAGCAGAATCTGCTCTCTGCTTATAGTTTATCTTCCAGCAGCTCCTCTTCCCAAGTGCTTTTCTCCTTAATTTAACTTAAGTTCTGAAAGAATTGGCAGTGAGATAAAAGTGCTGGGAGGAGGATGGAGAGCCTCTGGAGAGAGGAGCCATGAGGGAGGCAGCATTTGCACTCCTCACCTGCATTCCCCTGTTGCTTTTAGAGTACATAGTTCTATCGTACAGCTTTGAATGACTAAGCATGTTTGGTATTTCAGCATGTAGTTGGTCTGTGGAACTCCTTGCCACAGGTTGTGGTGATCGGGCCTAGATGCCTTTAAAAGGGGATTGGACAATTTTTTGGAAGAAAAATCCATTATTGGTTACAAGCCATGATGTATAACTGCCTGATTTTAGAAATGGGCTAAATCAGATTGCCAGATGCAAGGGAGGGCACCAGGATGCAGGTCTCTTGTTGTCTTTTGTGCTCCCTGGGGCATTTGGTGGCCACTGTGAGATATAAGAAACTGGACTAGATGGGGCTATGGCAGTGGTATTCAGACTGGGGCGTTGCGACGCCCCAGCCTGAGGGCCCTGGCCTCTGCCCCCTTAAGGGATGGGGGCAGGGGGAAGGCAGTGTCACGATCCCCAGCTAACGGGGCTGCAGGGACTGGGATGTACTCACCAGTCCCTGCAGCAGCGTCCTGGGGGTGCGGGGAGCCCTGCAGTGCTCTCCAGCATGCATAAAGTGAAAGTGGAGTGATTGCGCTCCACTTGCACAAAATCGGAAGTGGAGCGCGCTCGCTCCGCTTTCTCTTTATTCATGCTGGGGAGCCCTGCAGACTTTCGCACAGGCCTTCTGTACCCCCAGTTTGCTGCTGCAGGGACTGGTGAGTACATCCCACTCCCTGCAGCCCCCCTGAGCGATGCGATCCTGGGAATTGTGTCGCTGCCTCCCCCCACCCCCGCAAGGACTTGCAGCGGTTTTCAAACTCCCTGAGAGTTTGAAAACTGCTGGCCTATGGCCTGATCCAGCGAGGGTGTTCTTATGTTCTCAATAAGTTTCATAGATTGTACTGTTAAAGATATGTGCTCTTATGTTAATGTGATGGAGGAGTTGCTTAGAATTATGACTGCAATATAGCTCACAAATGTAGTGTGCTGAACTGACTGAGGGCCCAATCCTGTCCAACTTTCTAGCACTTGTGCAACCACAATGCAGCCCTGAGGTAAGGGATCAAATGTTCCCATACCTTGAGGAGGTCTCTGAGACTGTTTCTTCACCACAGGATGCAGTGCATGCCGCATTGGCATAGCTGCATCTGCACTGGAAAATTGGATAGGATTGGGCCCCCAGTCTAGTGCTACCACAAGTGGCTTAGAACCATTGTGATGCTGCTGTGGCTGGTCATAGTCCATACTGACCCTGGCCAAGAACTATTTGCCTGCAGTGTCCCAGGGCCCAATCCTATCCAACTTTCCAGCTGTGGTGTATCCAAAATGCAGTCCCGTGGCAAGGGAACACATATTCCCCTACCTTGAGAAGGCCCGAGTGACTGGATTTATCTCTCATACTTTACAGAGTGCTGGAATCTTGCCTTCGAGTTTTTTTTCCCCTTCACTGTAAATCTTGCTGTAATTCAATTCAATATTCTCATAGGACTTGCTTACGTTAATAGTTGACCTGAAGTTATTTTAACAACACATGATCTGCAGTGTTTATACTAAAAATACCTGTGAAATATGTGTCCTTGGTTATTGTGTTTGCATGAACCTTGTTGTACTAGTTTGATCAGTCAGAGTTCATAGCATAACTTAAAGTACAAACACTTATGAATGTGAACTATCAAATTAACCCAGAGCCCAATCACTGTGGTTGTATACTGACTGAGGGCCCAATCCTATCCAATTTTCCAGTCACAATGCAGCCCCAGGGTAAGGGAACAAATGTTCCCATGCCTTAAGGAGGCCTCCTACCCCACCACAAGATGCAGTGCATGCACCATTGGCACTGCTGCACCGGCCCTTGAAAATTGGATAGGATTGGGCCTTGAGGCTGCAATCTGATACACACTTTCATAGCAGTAAGCCCCATTTCGAATAATGGGAGTTGCCATTGAGTGTTAGTAGAAACCACCGGAAGTGGTTTCTGTTTTCTATTTTTAGTTGATCGCAGGCTTGGGGAGCCCTGCGGAGGCTTCCGCTGGGTTCCTTGCATCCCCCCCCCCCGAGGCTGGCACTACCTAAGGTAAGTGAAGGAAAAACCCACTTCTGTCCAGGCAGCAGCATGATCCTGGAGATTGCATTACTGCTGCAGCCCCTCCCATGGAGGACTTTGGGAACCATTGATCTAGACCAGGGGTGTCCAAAAGTTTTGGCAGGAGGGCCACATCATCTCTCTGATACTGTGTTGGGGGCCGGGAAAAAAATTAATTAATTTGCATTTAAAATTTGAATAAATTTACATAAATGAATTTATTAGAGATTTATTTATACAGGTATTTATACAGAGATGGAACTTATACGAATGAATGAAGGTCTTGCAATAGCTCATGGCCTACAAAAGGCCTTGCACAAAGCAAGGCTAGCCTTTCCTTCACTGCCACTGCTGCATCACAGAAGTGAAACAGCAAGTAGTGGAGGTGAGAGGTCAATCTGTCATCCTCAAGCTGAGAGCAGTTGCATTGAGCCAGCATGAGCTCCAGCAAGTCTTCGGAGGGCCACAGGCTCATTGGAGACTGGGAGTTCCCCGAGGGCCGGATTGGACACCCCCAAGGGCCACAAGTGGCCCCCGGGCCGGGATTTGGGCACCCCTGATCTAGACATTTTGTATACTTTTATTTAATATGTACACTTTAATATGTTTTCACAGGTTGTTAAGGTTTACCAGACTTCCCTGCAAGGTTCAAAGATAGTAGTCTTAGCCTTTTAGTTGATGATAGTGATGGATTCAATATTATGCCACTTTTTAAAGCGATTAGACTTTTTCCTTGGTGAAAAATATAAAATATAAAAATATATATATATTTTTAATTTTCTAAATCAGGCTCCATAGAAAACACTGCAGAAAAATGGTGCATATATCACACAATTTAAAAATTTGTGCATTTTTCATGAGAACAAACTTTGTTAATTGTTGCTACAAAAGATAATTATTAAAAATTGCACAAATAAAATCCATCTCTCCCTTCCTCCTTTCCTTCATTTAGATGTCCCCCCTTTCCCCTCTCTCTATAGCAACTATATAGATTAACAAATATTTTTTCCAATTACGCAGAAGCAAATATAGCCGACATTTGAACGATCTTTTTAATGTTTGTAAGCAAACATTCTGATTTCTGCTTACTTCACCAGTTTGCTCGCACAGCCAGTAACGTACCAAGAAATATATCCCACACCCTTTATATTCCATACACTTTCAATAATGGTGCAATAAAACGTGTAGTGTCAAATTTAGCAAGCGAAAAACCTAGAAACCTATGCTAGACCAGGGATGTTAAACATAAGGCCCACAGGCTGGGTACAGCCTGCAGAAGCTCTTTTCCAGTCCCTAGCGTAATTGGGCTCTCCCACTGCTACCTTTTCAGCAGTGCCACTTTGCTGAAGCTCTGGGGGGGGGGGAGAGAGAGAGAGAGAGAGAGTGATGGAAGGAGGCCTCAAAAGGCAAGGTACACTAAGGGGGAAGGGGCAGGCCACGAGGAGTGAGAGAGGGAGTCACCGCCAAGGCACTGGGATTCCTTTCAGCAGCATGGGTTTAGCTGAGATGCAGAGCACCTCTCAGCTGCTGAGCTGCAAAGTGACACCTCAGCAAAAGTGGCACTGCTGAAAGGATGGCTGGTGTGATACCTGGGTGCTCTCTAATTAATAATTGGGTTCCCTTATATCTTGAAAATTTGATTAAGATCTGCATATTTCCTCTTTGTCATTTGCAGCTAATGAGTTCCTTCATGAGAACAAAGTGCTTATTTATGGCCACCATCTGCTTAATGTTGTCAGTTCCTGCTTAATGATGTCACTCAGCAGATGCCATGGATGCTATTCAGCCTGCTGTATGGAACGGGTTTGACACATCTGTGCTAGACCATCTTCAGATTTTCATTTGCTGGACAACAGGATAGCTGTTTAGCTTAGGGCAGCAGTCTCCAAATCACAGGCCACTGTGTTTAACCTCCAAAGTTAACCTTCTGGGCATGGCGAACCTGTACTATTCCACGCCGCAGCCCCTGTTCATCACCCCCACCCCAATCTTCACACAGATTCGTGCCAGGCAGCTGCCTGTCACCCCAGAAGGCTCTGTGTCTGGCTTTATGGGTGGAAGTGCCTGCTTGGTGTGAGTCTGTGTGAAGATCAGGGGCAACAAATGGACTGTGGCGTGAAATGGTAAGGCTTCACCACCGCTGCGCCCAGAAGGTTAATTTTGGAGCAACAGATCTGGCCCATGGGCCAGGCTTTGGCACCTCCTGATTTAGGGAATCTTTGCAAGGTTAGTAACTGCAAGTCCAGTTAGAAAGACTGATCAAATATTTCCTGGAAAAACCAGTACCAGATGCTGGGCAGTTATTGAAAGAAATATTCTAGCATTACTTTGCAATGGAATAATCAGGCTTCCACTGTGAAAAGACATGTAGAATGTTTATCTATATCAGGGATCTCCAAACCCTAGTCCTGGGGGCCAGATGCAGCCCACGGCGAGCCTCTATCTGGCCCAGGGGTGCCCAAACCCTGGCCCGGGGGCCACTTGCGGGACTCACAATCCGGCCCGCAGGGAGCCCCCAGTCTCCAGTGAGCAACTACGCTCATTGTGAAGATGACTGTTTTACCTCTTGCATGAGCTGTGGGACAAGTGTTCCCTCCACTGCTTGCTGTTTCAGGTCTGTGATGCAGCAATGGCAGTGAAGGAAAGGCTAGCCTTGCTTTGTGCAAGGACTTTCATAGGCCTTGAGCTATTGCAAGACCTTCATTCATTCATACAAGTTCCATCTCTAATATATTCATTTATGTAAATTTATTCACATTTGAAATGTAAATTAATTCGGCCCCTGACACAGTGTCAGAAAGATGATGTGGCCCTCCTGCCAAAAAGTTTGGACACCCCTGATCTGGCCTATGGCCAGCCTTGGGGCCCCTGAGAGCCTCTGGCCCACGCGACCAAACATGACTGAAGCTGTGTTCAGGTCGTGTCCAGAGGGTGTTCTGGGGGCACCCTTTGAGTATGGTTCCAACAGATCAAGGCGCTGCGGGAACACCTGAACATCCCCACGTACTTGGGGGGTCTCTTGCAGCCTCCCAGGGGTCCTGGAGGCTTGTAGCCGCCTCCACGACCCTCCGCACTACTACAACGAGCTCTGTTCTGTTCTTAGATCTCGGTTCTGTTCACTGCGGTACAGTCGGGGACCCATTCCTGGGATACTCCCTTAAAGGGGAATGGCCCAGGTTTTGTTCCCAGTAGTGGGTCACGACTCATACCGTGGGAACACTGCTCTAAACCTTGGAAGTTCTTTATAACCATCATGACTAATAGTCCTTCATGAATTTTTATAATTCCCCTTTAAAGCCATCTAAGCTCTTGGACATCACCACATCTTGTGGCATGAATTCCATAAATTATGCATTATTTGAAGAAATGCTCTTGTTTTTCTGAATCTACTGCCAATTAAACTTTACTGAATTTATTTTGGTTGCTCTTTTCTGCACTTTTTCCAGGTCTAGGATGTTCTTTTTGGAATGGAGCAACCAGGACTAGGTACAGGTTGAGCCTCATTATTCCCCTGGGTTCAGTTCCAAGCACTCACATGGATGGCAAAAAACGCACTATAGCAAATCAATTTAAAAAACAAAGTTTCTTTGCTCCCCTGATATAAAAACAGCCTTGCTGACCTTTGTGATGTTAAGATAGAGCCATTAAGACAATCCAACAATCAATCTCTCTCAGGGTGCTTAGAAATGCTTCACTCTGACCCCTCCCTTCACCAATGCAAAGTATCTTGCTTTCACCTGCTCAGGGAGAAGGGAGGGGTCGCCTGGAGAGAGAAGAACTGATGGATTGTCAGCCAGCTGCCCCCCCCTCTCAGTAAGGAGGCTATTGTTAAAGGACTGTTCAGTTTTTTAAACTGATTTTAAAGGGATGCGTTTTTCCCCTTCTCCAGGGATCAGCACGTTCCTTCTCATTTGCAGGGGCCATTCTTGTTGAGTCAAATCCATGCATAGAAAATTCGTGTATAAATAGGCTGGACCTGTATAGTATTCCAAATGCAGCCTTAGCATATAATTATGCCAAAATGGCATAAACCGCGGTTTTATTTTCTGGTCCTTCCTTAACAATCCCTAGCATGGAGTTATCTTATTTGCAGCTGCCTTTCACTGAGTTATCCACCAGGCTCCAAGACTCCAAGACTCCAAGAAAGTTAATTCTTTCCCATTCAGATCTCATGTGTTAAGATTTTTTTTTGGCCTATGCATGCATCACTTTACTTATATTTAACTTCAGTGCCCTCAATCTCAAATGATTTGATTAGACTAATTATATAAATAGGTGTAGACAAAATGACATATTTTGTAGTGACCGGGTGTGTATATATCGTAAATGTAGTATTTGCCTTTTGAAATAATTTAATTTTGATGTGTTGTTGATTTTGACTATTGCAAAATCCAGAAAGGTGGCAGTGAAGAGTGGAATGAATCAATTACATGCAACCAAAACTCCAGAATAGAGTAAGGCATCCAGAATAGATTCTACAAGCTACTCTAGGCATGTGGCAAGTGGCCTAGCAGAGCTCATGAGCCTAAAGTGTAGTGAGACAGTAGTGATGTGGCCACCTGCTCAGAACACTACAGGCCTTGAGGCAGACAAGAGGAGTCCTCATGGTGCCCACTGCTTTTGGCATGTGGTGGTTTTGATGGCATGAGAGGACAAACTGAAGCCTGGTGCAGTCCAGTGGTGTCCCCAGGAGGCTTTTGGCATCATCTCAGCTGCTCTGAGGCCTCACACCTGCCAAGGAAGCTGCAGCAGTGCTGCCCTGTCAGCATTCACATGTAAAGTGTATGTGACATGACAGAGGTACATCCTACATTATGTTACATCCACCACTTACACATTTGCTGAATGGGCTTGGGACTTGTCAGAAAGCAGAAGGTGCTGAGTATTTTTTGGAAATGCTTCCATCCAAGCTGGCCTTATTCTGTCAGAGGAGAACCCATCCCTTGTCCAGGATACATTGTAAAAGTGACAAAATTGGTATTGCCAGCTGACCACCTCAACTCTTCCGCAGAGTAGCCTGTCCTACTTGTCTGCCTTTAACAATAGTTACAAATAGCTTTGGAAAATGGCAGGCAGCTTTTTCATACCTCAGAGATTAACAGTATCATCCACTAATGTATGCAATTGAATTGTGTTTAAAGGCACACCTGAAAAGTTGGCAACCTTAGGCAAAATGGCTTGTATTTTGAAACATAATTTTATTTTATCAGGGCACACTACTGCTAGTTAAAGGTAATTTTAAGTCATAAGGGGGACTGAAGCACATTTACCTTATGTTTGATTGCTTCTTAATGAGGGACAAACCTTTCTGTGCATTAAAAAAAAAATAGTAGTAGCAGGGATGAGTTGACTACGGTCTTTTCCTAGCCTGCTTCTTTTGTTCAGTGTGGTGAGGGTGTGTCAAGCATATAACCTTGCATCTGCAGCAGAGTGCTTAGTCCAGGAAGGCTTGTTTCTGCTCATTGTGTAAACTGGACTTTAGTCACTGATTGCAGAGAAATAAAGAATATCGTACCTTGGAGAAGGGTACAAAGTACCTTTGTACCTGGTTTTTTTAATCATATATTAAGCTTCCTCTGAAGTTTATTAGTACTGTAGTAAGTCATTTGCGCTGTCCTGAGGTCAACAAGTGAGCAGGAGAAGGGGTTAGAAATGCAGTTCACTGGCTATGTAACAGACCAAACCTAACCAACTTTCCAGCACCGATGAGGCCACAATGCCACCCCAAGGTAAGGAAACAAATTTTCCCTCACCATGATAAGGCCTCTGTGACTGCCCCTCCCTCCACTTCAAGATGCAGCACATGCTCTGTTGGCATGGCTGCATTGGCTCTGGAAAGTTAGTTTGGATTGGGCTGTAAGGTTTTTGTAGCTTCTTATTTATGCATTGCCTTTACAGCCATTTTGGACATGAAGTTGGAGTTGAGTATACTGGGCATATCACATTGTTAAGTACTTTTTAAATGTTCTGAGTGATTTTGAGGATGTGCTGAAGCAATTTTTTGTTTGTCGTTTCAGCTATGAAGTCTTACGTTCCAGTTTTCATTCTTCTGTGGAGTGCTGTCGGAATTTCAAGGGCTGCCAAAATTGTTATTGTGCCGCCACTTATGTTTGAAAGCCATCTGTATATTTTCAAGACCCTGGCCTCAGCCCTGCACGAACACGGGCATCAGACAGTTTTCCTTCTGTCTGAGGGAAGAGAAGTGCCTCCATCCAATCACTATAAATTGCAGCGTTACCCAGGAATATTTAATACAACCACCTCAGATGAATTTCTTCAGTCCAAAATGAGGAATATCTTTTCTGGGAGGCTTACAGCCCTGGAACTGTTTGACATTGTGGATCACTATTCCAAGAACTGTGACATGATTGTAGGCAATAAGAAGCTCCTACTTGCCCTAAAACAGGAAAAATTTGACCTCCTGCTAGTAGATCCTAATGAGATGTGTGGATTCGTTATTGCTCATCTTTTAGGGATTAAATATGCTGTTTTTTCCACTGGCCTTTGGTACCCAGCAGAAGTAGGTGCTCCCGCACCTTTATCATATGTTCCAGAATTTAATTCGCTTCTCACAGACCATATGAACTTGTTTGAGAGGTTTAAGAACACTGTTGTTTATCTGGTCTCAAGACTGGGAGTCAGCTTTCTAGTTCTGCCAAAATATGAAAGGATAATGCAGAAACACAATGTACAGCCGACAAGGTCCATGCTTGAATTGGTTCATGAAAGCAGCCTGTGGATGCTGTGTACAGATGTAGCACTAGAGTTTCCAAGACCGACATTACCGCATGTTGTTTATGTGGGAGGAATCCTCACCAAGCCAGCCAGTCCTCTGCCAGAAGTAAGGTTTGCTGAGTTTTACTTTTATGTAATATTTTATTTGGAATTTATCCTAAAGTGATTAATTTTCTTGTGATGAAACTAACACTGAATTATTCTCAACATGATGGCACTGGTGTATTTCATGTTATGGTTTTTTATCTTCTGCCACTTACAGCAGGGGTCTCCAAACGTTTTGGCCAGAGGGCCGTATCAAATATCTGGTGTGGTGTGAAGGCCAGAAAAAAAATTAAATATAAAATTGAAATAAATAAATTAGAGATGGAACTTAGATGAGTGAATAAATGAATGCATGGGCTCATTCTTTCAACCTCTCTGGCCCTCAGAACATCCTCCAGACACAATCAGAGCACAGTTCTGGTCATGTTCAGTTGCGTGGGCCAACTGGGATGCTTTCAGGGGACAAGAGGTTGGCTGCAAGCCAGAAAGAGGCTTGCTGTGGGCCACATCTGGCCCCCGGGCCAGGGTTTGGAGACCCCTGACTTAAAGGATTAGATTCATATTTACGTATTTAAAAAGTGATTTTGAGCTTAGCACAGGAGCTTATAACTAGACAGAACTATTAATTCAGGGATGAACCATGGTTGTCTGTATTAAATTTAATATTCTAATCCTGAAAACAAAATAAGAAACAATAGTAAGTCTAGCTCTAGCAATATCGTATCTTCTGTAAAGAGCAAAGCATCAGTAGAAAGATACAAACTAAAGTCCTTTCCCCTTAATTGTCTTTTAGATCTAAGTGAGCATAAAAGACAAGTCTTTTGACAAGACATTCAAAGACAAGTCTGTAGGATCCCCAGAAGAGAGAGCCAATAATTCACATATTTGCAAAAAACATTTTTGAGGGGTCACCTCCACTCTGTTCCTTGTACATGCTCTTTTCACCTTCCCCCACCATCCGTGATTCTCTTTATCATCTTCCCACCAATGCTATGTGAATGATAGCTGTTGTTCTACCCACTCATTCTTCATGTGTTAAGTAGTAGAGATGAGCCATGCTCACTAGTGGAGCGCATGATTTATGTGCAGAAGAGCTCAGGTTCAATCTCTGGCATCTCCATGCATTACTGGGCAAAATCTCAAAACCTCAAGAGCCGCTGCCAATCAGTGTTCTAGACCATGGGTCTCCAAACTATGGCCCAGAGGCTAGATCTGACCCGCGGAGACCCCATGGTCCAAAGAGACCCTCTGGCCAGCGGACACTTCAACCCAAGCTCTGAAGAGCCACTGCAGGAGCTTCCGGCCTCCTTCGCAACCGGCAGGACTCTGCTGAACTCGTGTGAGAGCTTCCAAGCTTCCTCATGAGCTCTGCAGATCGCATATGAGCTTCTGCAGAAGTCCTTGCAGGTCGGGTGAAGGCCTTGAAACTCGTGCACAATCTGCAGGAATCTGGAGGTTGCACGTGAGCTTAGCAGTGCCTTACAGGTTGGGTGAAAGCCCTGAGGTTCGCATGTGAGCTCTGGAGAGCCTGTGGACCACTGGACTTAAAAGATATCTGCCCAGCCCCGCACAAGAAGAAGGAGCATGAGCTCTGCAGAAGTCCTTGCAGGTCGGGTGAAGGCCTTGAAACTCGTGCACAATCTGCAGGAATCTGGAGGTTGCACGTGAGCTTAGCAGTGCCTTACAGGTTGGGTGAAAGCCCTGAGGTTCGCATGTGAGCTCTGGAGAGCCTGTGTGACCACTGGACTTAAAAGATATCTGCCCAGCCCCGCACAAGAAGAAGGAGCATGTTGAAAGGCTGCTGATGGGAAGCATGCACTGCTGGTGAAGAAACCAATGTCCCTTTGCTGGGTAATATAAAAACAGCCTTGCTGACCTTTATGTTGTAAAACAGAGTCATTAAGAAGACAATCCATCAATCAGTCTCTCTCCAGACACTTAGAAAGGGTTAGAAAGGCTTCACTCAGACCCCTCCCATCACCAATGCAAAGTGATGGTCTTTCTTTCAAGTGGAGAAGGGAGGGGTTGCTGGCTCAGAGGCAAGCTTAGAGAGAGACTGATTGATGGATTGTCAGCCAGCCACTATCTCTCTCTTTTTAAACTGTGATTTTAAAGGGATGCATTTTTCCCCTCCTCCTGAGATCAGCACATTCCTTCAAATTTACAAAAAAATCCGTGTATAACCAGGTTGAACCTGTATTAGCAGTTGTGTCTCAAGACTGACTCTGGGTCAAGGACCAAGTCCTTCTCAAGAAAGATCCTTGGGCTGGTCTGGACTAGCCACAGCAGTTCTACTGTGGCAACATGGACTGAGAAGAATAATTTTTGGAAATGTCACGGTATACCATAGTGCTTGCAGGGGTGAGGGGAAGGCAGGGGAAAATCCATCTGTCTAGTCTCTTCCCTTACAATGCATACATCTCTGAACACACAGAGCTGGCTTATACCAACTCAGATCACAGTGGAGCTTACTTCCAAATAAAGATGCATAGAATTTTTCTGTAATTCTGTTAATTACCCAATTATTCTGTTGTCACTGGAACTCTACACCAGACATACACCAGTATACAACTTAGGGTGGGCAATCTCAATTGCGGCTGATTTTCTGAAGGTTGGAGTTCATATGTGTGCTGCCATTTCCTCTGAATCAGGCATCTTCTTTCTTTATGTGTACTAGTGACAACATTGGGAAGACAAGTAGTTGTCACAATATAGCCTTGGACTTTTCTGGTAGGCAAAATGTACTGCTGTGCTATGAAAACATGATGGAAGAAGAGGGGATGTGTGAGGAAGAGGAAGCATCACTTGCTTTGTTTTTGGAAGTAAATTTTACTTAGGTGACCCAGCTACTGCTGAAACTGAATTAATTACAACTCATAGCTTTCATGTAAACAAGAACTGTATAGGGGGGCCCCTTATATGCATATCCTGTATCCACGAATCGGGTCCGTGGCCCCCCCATACGCACCCCCCTGGTGCATGCCCCCTCCAGAGACGAGACAACTCTGCTAACCTCTGGAGGGTCTTCTGAGCCCAGCAGAAGCCGCAGTCATCCATCCGCGGCCACTGCCAGGTCAGATTGAGCTATAGAGGTGAAAGAATGTCACTTCTATTTTTTATCTTTTCCCCCATTCTCTTCCCCCCACCTCCTAATGCCTTATAAGGCACTAAAAACATCACTTCTGGTTTTATGGAAAAAATGGAAGTGACTTTTTTGCCTCTAAGGCTCAGTCTGCTAAGCTCAGAGGGTGCTTCGCAGGCAAGGGGAGTGGAGCGAAGCGAAGGGAGTGCTCCCTTGTATCTGCAGATTCAGATATCCGCTGCCGTTTCCAGATTGGAACCCCTGCAGATATGGGGACATGCCTGTACTCTTGGAAAAGCTATGAGCTTTTCCACACTGACATAAGCCGCACTGAATCCAGTCTGATGCATCGTGCGCAGGATTGGGCCACATGGCTGTTGTGGCAGAGAACTGGGGCATTGTGACATGGACTGACTTTCAATGCTGAGAACTGTTGCTGTAAAAGTTTCCAGTAATAACAAGTCAGAGAGGATACAGTTGTGCAAATGTTAGGATGACTTGGTGTTTATTTGAATTTTATTGTTGTGATGCCTGGATTGTACAAGTGATAATGTGGAAATGTGGTTTGAAATCTCCAGGTACAGTGAACTGTCATAAATAGTTTGTATTCTTGGTCCCATCCTGCTTAGGGTATTAGGCTGCTGCCTGAAGGCAGCAGATTTTAATTTTGAGGAAAACTGAGCAGAGAGAGAGAGAGAGCCTTGCTAGAATCCTCTCAGGTGATGAAAATTATCTGTGATGGATTTAACCTCCCTCTGCTGGCTTTTTCATAGAGGAAAGTAGCTTTGAAATCAGCTCACTCAATTTTTAATATTTAGTGCATCATATTTTGACAAGATTCTATATAAAGCATTTTGCATGCATAAAATGCTGTTTTATGCAATATTTTACATGCATAAAATGTTCCAAGTATGTTCTGTTTGTAGTTCAGCATTAAAACAAATATCAGACCCAAGTGGGATTCCTCTGAAGGTCAAACATGTTGTACCTATCGCACACTATTCTGTCGCTAAATATTATGATCTAAATCCATGCTAAGAAGGATGCTCAGTTGAATAAAAGGTTTTCTTTTTTCATGCAGTGAAGTTAAGGTGAACTTTGGGATACAGAAGAGTCAAGTAGAAACTGAAGTGTCTGTGGAAATAGTGAGCCAAATGACAAAGGCTTTAATCTTACACACAGAGACAGCAGCACTGCGTCCCACAGGGGAACACAAGCTGTGCTACGTCCCACAGGGGAATTTATCCCCTTGTCTTGGGGTCAGCAGCCACAATGGATCATCCTGAACCTGCACTGTCAGTATTGCTGATGCAAGTCTGCATTGATCCATGCAGATAGATCAGGCCTAGGAAGGGGGATGGGGGACTGTGCATGCTGGTGCTGCTGATCTCTTCCGATTCCAGGACAAATCTGCCCACCCTGTTAACACCTCTTCCCTGCCCTTCCCCCCATTTCCCTTCCCCCCCCCCCCGCTGGTGCTAGCAGAAAGGCTTTGGCCTTCCTGCTGGCGTGCCTAAAGTTTGTGCTATCACAAAGCACTTTACGGTGGTTTTGTGACGGCTCTGAGGCCTGGTACACTGGCAAAGTGTGCATTCTGCCAGCACACCTCTCTGTTAGGAATGGGAGCCTTAGCTGAGAGTAAATCCCATTGAACTCAATGGAACATTTCTGAGTAGACATGCATAGGCATGGGATTGTTCTGTAATAAAGTTTGTCTGTACTTGCTCATATTTTCTAGGGATAAGCAATGTCCCCTGTTCCATTGTTGTCTTTTTTTGCCTTGTGTTTTAATCAGTCTGTCTCCAAGCTAAAGTTGGAGAATTTTTAAAATTAATTTTAAAACTGGTGTATGTGTACTTTGCATGGTTTTCAGTTCATGTCTTTTTTTTAAAAAAAAAATTTGTTTACAGTTGCTGAAGGGAACATGTGCGCCTTGATTAAATGCTGTGCTGAATCCCAGTGCGTCCCTTTGTCCACTTTCAATGGCAAAATGGGCACAATCGCTGCCACCAGTATTGAGGGTTCAGAGGGAAACCTGGCCAGGTGAGCCCCCCTGATGAATGTGGGCCCTCCACCAACGCCCAACCTGGCTGACTCCTATTAGCACCCTTGAAGCTTCTTCATAAGGTAGCAATGACAAGGTGCTACTTTTGTCTTCTGCAAAAACCCAGTACAAGTACAAGGCCAAATACCCTTCCATGTCTCAACTTCTCTGCATGTACCACAATACTTGGGGAAGGTGGTGGTTGGTGATGACACCAAAACAATGCGTTATACCAGGGGTGTCAAACATAAGGTCTGGGTGCCAGTTGCGGCCCCCAGAAGCTTTTTGTCCAGCCCTCAGGCTCTCAGCTACTGAGCAGTGCTGAGGTGTTACCACTGAAATGGCAGCCCACGTGAAAATTGAGCTTTCCCATATCTTGAAATATGATCAAAATTGGTGTATTTTCTCTTCTATCATTTGCAGTTAGTGAGTTTCTATGTGAGAACAAGGTGCTGATTTCTAGCCATGATCTACTTAATGATATCACTTTCTGCTTAATGACATCACTTCTGACCCTCAGCAGGAACCCTGAATGCTAACTGCGGCCCTCTGTATGAAATGTTTTTACACCCCTGGGTTATACTGTAAGCCAAATCAGAATGGATTATAGGAATTGCTAATTCATTACTAACATCTGCAGACAGCATCTGCAAACCTCAGTTTTCTAGAGAAATTCATATGGAGAGAATCCCATAAGCATTCCTAAATGCTTAGTAATAAGAACCTTGTCTGGTAAGTTCTGAATGCAGGAGGAGGGTGGGGAGGAGGTGGAATGGAGAGAAGATAGGGCAGAGGATTGGTGGATCGGGCCTGGGAGGGAGGCAGGATCAGTAATGCTGGCACGCACTGTATTCAAACCCTCTTCCTGGCCCTGATCCACCTGCACAGGTCAACGTGGACATGCGCTAGCAATATTGCTGGCACAGGTCTAGGTTGACGCATTGCGGATGCTGGTGTCGGGCTGTCCACCCAACACAGAGGCTCTAAATTCTGTGCTGACCCTATGGTCATCGTTGATTTGAGTGGCCCCATTGTGGGGCCACTTGCTTTACCCAGGGGAAGGGGATGAAAGTCCCCTTCTTCTGAGGAGGTGGCAGCAACTGCCTGGGGTGTGCTGGATGCTGCAGCAGCCGTTTTCAGCGCCACTGGAGCCCCACACGCTGGGCAGCTCAGGATTGGGCTGCCCGATAGGATTGGACTATTCACATTATTTGAGGTCAGAACAGTTTTGAGAAACAAAATGGTATAGCAGAAGCAGGTCTCTGTTTGACTTACATACAGGAATTTAGATTTCATTTAGGGCCCAATCCTATCCAATTTTCCAGGGCCGGTGCAACCACACCAAAGGGGCATGTGCTGCATCCTTTGGCGGGGAGGTAGTCACAGAGGCCTCTTCAGGGTAAGGGAACAAATGTTCCCTTACCTCCAGGCTGCATTGTGGCTACACCAGTGCTGGAAAGTTGGATAGGATTGGGCCCTTAGTCTATCATATATAGACAAATGTGTTTCAGAGTTGCAGAGGCTGTGCTTGCCCCAGGCCCAACTGGTGCCTCAAGGTGAATCCAATATGCTTCTGTTCTGTTCCCCATTGCTTGATCTGGCTTCCTTCACAGTGTCAGGCCCCACCAGAGAAGGGACTTGGGGGAGGGGGGAGGACTAAGTAATTCACCCAGACCCCAGCACCACTTTCTCTGAGCTGGCCAGATACCCTGCCCCCCTCCCAGATGAGGCAGTGGTGGTGCCCCTGCCCCCCTCCCAGATAGTGGCAGTTATTGGGGCAGTGGTGGTGACAGCCTCCTCTAGGGCCACTGCTGCAATATCTGGCAGCAGCACTGGAGACAAGTCCCCCAGCTCACCTGTCCCTTCTTATTGTTCCTCTTTCACTTTCACACTGCCACCGTGTTTTCAAATACAACAGTAGAGTCATTTAGAAGGAGGCTATTCCAAAGAAGGAAGGTATTTTTTTTTTTTTTGGTGAGGTGGTGTTTGTTCTAATTGTTTTGTTCTGGCCCACTTTTTTGCTTGAAAACAGAGTGGCCGAGCAGACGGGACGTAAGTGGGGAGGAGGTGAGGCAGCTGCAGTAGTACCCAGGGGCATAAGATATTGCTTGTGTTCATCTGCAGCTTGTTGCAGTCTGTTTCACCTCGCCCTATGGATGGGTTGATGCTGCCTGTGAGGAGTTTTCATGTTTCATTGGTCATTTTATGGAACCATGCAAATGTATATTATCTGCAGTTAACTTTGGCCAATATTGTTCTTCTGATTAAGCAATGATTATGTTAAACTCTGTATATATTTCTTAAAGAGAAATCAGAAAAGCTGCGTAATGAAATGCATCCTTTCAAAAAAGACACACTGTTAGGGCCAAATCCTATGCTTCCCCACTGCCTCACTATACAGCAGTGCCGAAATGACTTCTGCTGTATCTTGCGGAGCCAGGGAAGCAGCTGGAGTTCTCCTCGGGGAAAGGAAATTTCAGATCCCTTATCCCGTGTAGAGCGCTGGTGGCCCCAATGGGTCTACTTGAATCTGCACCAGCTATTTAGCTTACTCAGAACTGAGGGTGTTCATGGCTCAGGAGGGGGTATTGGATTCAGCAGCAACCTCTGCCACCATTCCTGCCCCCTCCCTGGTCTGATCTGTCTTCTGGCCTACCCTCACTCTGCCCAGTTCCTCCCCGTTCCCCCAAGTGGGAACGTTCGTTCCAAGTGGGAACGTTCCACCAAGTGGTGGGGAAACTCACTGCTTCGTGGTTCTGCCAATCTTCCATCCTGTGCAGAGACCCAGCATCAATTAGCACTGGCAGTCAGTGCTGCATGTCTCCCACCAGCAACAAAGTGCCATATGGCATTTTTGTGACACCCATCTCTGGGACTGCAGCACCAGCCTATTAGGATCAGACTGTGCCCAGATCTGTGATTTTGAATAAACTAAGAAAGCCCCATGCATCTCACATATATTGAGAAAAAATTATTTTGAAGTTCAGCCATAGATACCCTTCTTAAAGAAAGCTCTGGAAAAATACATAATCTTAATGGCACCCTGAAGCATAGTGCTTACAGTTTATTTTCCAGTTTATTAAATTACATATGCATGACATTTTTTAATGCAGTAAAATCATCAGTATCTCTTTCTGTGATTGAGGTGAACCCGCAAACGTATTGGGGGAATGGCTATTGATACTTTTGCACATTTGATTTTCACTTATTCTAACAGCTGAACAGGGAGTGCTTCAGACACTGATACTCCGTTATGCTTGTATTTGTGTGCTTTGTTTATCTGAAACAAAGCTCAGTATTAGGCACCGCTGGTTACTGCCAGCTGGGACCTCACACTGTAGTCACAGCTGTCCATTTAGCATTTAAGTCTGTGAAGAATAGCTAATTAGAAAAATCAAAGAGAACAAAGATCGCACAGTAGTACAAGTACAATGCCATTTCTGTCTGATATAATTTATTTTTATAAATTCTAAAATGGCTCGAGCACTAACAATAATTCTGAATGTCCAGCTACAGGGAGAACGTCACTATAGCATATTAACACACTGATATCCTTATTTCTACACTGTATAAACTTGCATAGTATTATTTCATTTGATTTGATTTGTCTTCATTTATGATATTCATTTTTGATGATATTTAAATTTTTTTCATGAATTAAAGGTGTAAAAGTATAGTTTAAAACATAGCTACTAGTTCTTCAGAATTATTTCGGAAGGAAGGTCTATGTATTGAATGGTATTTCCTTATAGGAATTGTTTAGTTTTGTTAATGAAATGTTCTGAAGACTAAGGGCCCAATCCTGAACAGTGCGCGCCGACTTACCACAGACACGTACTGTCGCAAACGTGCCATAAGGAACGTTTGTGGGCCCTAGCGCTGGGCGAGCGCTGGTGCTAGCCCAGTGCTGGCTGGCACTTGGGGTACCACTGAGCAGTGAAGAGGTAAGTGGAGGTGTGGGGGGAGGAGGCAAAGGGTGGGGAAAGGGCGGGGAGGAGGTGTGCCGAGGGAGGGAGTAGGCAGGGAGAGAGATGGGACGGGAGGGACCCGGAGCCTCCATGTCGGACTCACCACCTAACATGGAGGCTCTTGATTCACTGCCAACCTTTTGGTTGGCGGTGAATCGAGTAGCTCCATTTCGGGGCTACTTGCTTTATCCAGGGGAAGGGGACAAAAGTCCCTTTCTCCTGAAGAGCCGGCGGTGGCTGTCCGGAGCATGCAGGATGAGGCAGCAGGCATTTTTGGCACTGCTGCAGCCCCCCACCCTGGGCAGTGCAGGATTGGGCTGTAAATGGCATGTCTTCTAATTAGCTAACCTAGTTAATATTATTTATTAACATTCATCATTTTTAGGGGTAATTTCTTATCCCGGCAACACTGTTTTTTTGCAAAAACTCAAAGGTTTGTAACTGTACTTTTAGGACATAAGGAGCTGCCAGACCATCCAGCTTAGTCTTGGTGATACAAACTGAAGGTGGCTTTCAGACGCAAATTTTGCTCTGCTGTACCTAAAGATACAAGAGATTTATGACCCAGTTGTATGGGCGGTGACTGGCAGCGGAACCTGCATCCCAATGCTGGAGACTGTCATGAGGCGCCCCCTTTCTCTCCTTGAATGTGCACTAGCAAAAATCACTAGCACAGGTTCAAGGAGATCCATCGTGGAGTGTGAGGCTTTCGGCAATGTAAGGGGATTTAAATTCCCTTTTGTCTCCAGAGCTTTCAGATACCCCTCTCCCGCTGGTACAGCACACCCATTTTTGGCATGGCTGCACCAGCAGGGAGGAAGGGGACGATAAGATTGGGCTGTATATCTGAGACTTCTGCATGCAGGCTAGGTGCTCTTTCACTGAGCCACGAACACTGTCACTGGTGCTAACCTCACTGGAAAATGAATTACCATTAATCATTTCCTCTTTCTGAGCCAAAAAAAAAAAAAAAAAAGGTGTCTGGAGTACAGCATTAACCCATAAATGAATTTGCCTTCCAGTTGAGATAATGTACCCTTGCTGAGTTTCATTAGTCTACCCCTGCTAACTTTAATGTCGCTAGCTAGTTTTTCCAGCTCAGCTACACCATTTTTTTTAATGCTAGAATGTGTTCAGGGGAACGCCTGTTTATCCTTCTTTCAAATGCAAACTGTGAATAGTTGACTCAAAGTGAGCTGCATACAGAGTGGGAATAGCTCCAATTTTTAGACTTTACTGACCCTGGATCTTATTTAATTTTCTACACACTTAGCTGAGACTTAGTGCCACTGAAATCAATTGGACTTATTTTTAGTAGATATGCATAGGACTGCACAGTGAATGTGAATATGAAGTGCAGATATATATGCATATTTATATATGTATATGTAATGTATATATATAAACATTACAGATATTTGACTCTCTGGGGTAGTCAGCCCTCTAAACAAACAAACAACAACAAAACCCTTGTTTTTCCTGTTTCTGAATAAAGGATCCCAGTTAGTTTGGTCTAATCTAGTCCAGTGGTCTCCAAACCATAGCATGCTGCGCTCCAAGATTACCCAACACAGCAGTGGCAAAGCCTTACTGTTCCACTCCACAGTCAACATTCGTTGCCCCTGATGTTCACACAGACTCATGCCAGGCTGTCACTTCCACTGCTGGTTGCCATACAAGGCTCTGCGTGGAAGCCCAGTACAAGTTCTTCTGAAAATTGGTGGCCGATGAACGTTGGCTGCGGTGTGGAACGCTGAGGCTTCACCACTGTTGCACCATGCCTGGACAGATAAACTTGGAGCACCGGATCCGGCCCATAGGCCGGGGTTTGGCAGCTCCAGGCGTAATCCATACTTTAGAGTGATTTATGGGCTTTGATTAAAACAGATAAGAACAAACTAATTTTGAATGCTTCAACCCTTCAAGCATAACACTTCTATGTATGTCTGCTCAGGATCATTGATTCCATGTTACCAAATTATTAGCTGGAAATCATTGTCGGTGTCCTAAGATTCTCTGTGTTTATCCAGAATTCTGGTGAAGGCAGGCTCTAATCTTGGGCTTCTTCTTTAGTATCCTCCTCTAACAGCACCTTAAGCCACTTGAGGAAAGTACCTGGGAGCAGCATGACTGGAAGGCTACTCAGTGATTGCCAGAAGCATAACTACTCGCATGACATTGTGATGTCACTTCCTGATTTCCCTGGAGGAGGAGGTGCTGGTGGTTTCACGCCTCTTTCTTTCTCCTGTGGAGGCTTCTCTTGGTGCCTCCATGGGAGAATGGGGGCGCCAAGCTGCTGCAACAAGTACCCTTGCTTCTGGGAGAATTATAAGTGGTGCAAGGCAGTCACTTCCAGGTTCTCTTCAGAGGACGAGGTGGTGGCGGCATACTGCCCGGGGCAGGTGACCCTCAGGCTCTGCTGTAGTTATGCCTCTGGTGATTGCCTCTTTTTTTAACTCCAACAAGTAGCCACTCCAGACATACTAGTTCCCCCTTCTTACCTAACCTGATTTAAAAGGATATGGGATTCCTCTTGTCTCTGTGCTGTTCTGCCTCCAACACCATTTGCTCCAGAAATCTTAATTTTTTCAACTCCTGGGAAGGTGTGTACATTTTAGCCCAGGAGGCTCAAGCTTCCCAGCTCAGGATTGTCCCCACTGGAGCAACAGCTTCTACTGCTGTGCTGGATCGGTTTACTTGTCCTAGCAGCAGTAGACATTGATAGGCCAAGTAGATCCGCTCCTTAGGTACCATGGTACATACACTATTGGCTGCAAAATTTTACCGCCACAAGTGCAGTACAATATAAATACATGCACCTGTGCCTTTACAAAGAATATATAACCTGGAATGTTCAGGGCTATCTCGTCCATAATGGTGGGTGAAGTGGTTGCTTTGAGCAATGGGTGGGGGAAGGTGATAAACTGGGAGGCGGTGCCTTTACACGCACATCTGTGGGTGCTCCAATTTTCTTTTTGCTCATTCAAGTGAGAAAAAGATTGAGATAGCAGTGGCGGCATTCCTACTCCTCCGGCAATGCTGCTATGATCATGTCAGCAGTGCTGGAGAAGTTGGTAGAAGAGTGCTGCAGTCCTGATCTGTTCAGTCTCCTAGAACTATTAAAAGAAGATCATATCCTCCCTTGTAACCACTGTACCAGTAGGATGGATAGAAGGATGTTGGGAGTGGAAGAGTCTCTGTTTCCCATATCTTCCTGCATCTGTCTGTTTTGAAGGACTGGACAGTGGACTCCAACTGAAGGCCTTCCTGCGCCACCATATCATTGTTGGCGCGCAGAACATGGCCATGCCATTGAAGACCACCATCTTTGTCTCTTTGGGTGTATGTTATTTTTAAAAAAGGCAAAATTTGGGCATTGATTCACATGCCAGTCCAGCTTCTGCTGTGCCTGGGAATCCTATCTTTAAGTTATTAAAGTTAACTTTAATAAAAAGGTAAAAGATAACTTTAAGATGTGGCCCTTTACTAAAGGAGTGATTGGGAGAATGTCAGCAGCTCAAAAAAGGTTGTCTCAGACAAAGTTTCTATACAAGGTTAAAAAATGAAGAGCATTCACTGACATTAACTTGCTTGACTTCCTTTTTGAGTACAGTATTTGATTTTCACCCAGGGGTTTTTTCCTTTTGTGATGAGTTTATCTTTCCCATATATACTGGTAAATACCGCCTGCATTCTACAAACATACGTTTGTTGCTAACAGAAATACTCCCAAGGCTCGCTGAGGTGTGTTGCAGTATCAGAGTTTGTCTCATGTGTAACTTGGCTTGCTCTGTGCTGGAGTGTATAAGGTAAACTTTATGACTGAGAGTTTTCCTATTGGATGTGAAAACTTCAAATTTTCAAACCTTTCTTGTAGTTGTGGCATCTTGCTGCCTGTGTGCTAGATTTCAACTTTCTAGCTAGTCCTGAAAATACAAGAAAAGTAAAAATATTTAGGAACAACTCCCTAAGGAAAAACAGTATTATTATCTCCACATTTCAGATTACTGATGAAAGGCTCAGAGAAAACCTAGACACCCAACTGAGTTCATTGCTAAGCCATCAGATTCTGGCCTTCTAAGTCATAGCTCTTGGGCTTAATTGATCTATATCAGCTTACAAGGATGTCTATCATTCTAAAACTTAAGAACAGTAGACTTTCTAAAATCTAAAACTTCCGTGCAGCCATGAGCTGCAACCCCTGCTCCATCTCCCTCCCGACAGCTTCGGTACTCTGTCTTTCATCTCTAACCCTGCTTCTTCCAAACAGATCCAGCTCCTTTCCCTGACAAGGTTCCTATTTCTTTCCTTCTTTTCTCTAAAGGAGGGAAAGTGTTATGTATTTTGAATCACCTGGAATTTGGCCACCCCATACAGCTAACACATTCTTTGATACAGGTTAGGTCCCCTTTTTAAAAATATTTGAAGTTTGTCCCCAACTCCTACTGGGGAGAAGGGGGGCTTAAGCTTCACCTCCAGAAAGTTTGTGAAGCCAGTTAACATACCATACTGGACACAGGGGAGTTACTTTCACAGTCTTTGTGTTTATTCAACCACTGGACAGGAAGCAGAGATAATGGGGGGGGGGGATAAAGTTTGCCCTTCCTTCCTGGGTTATATTCATCCCAGTGTTTTCCTCTTCTTCAAGACTCGCTGGGTTGCCTACTTGGAAGCTTGTCTTCTATACTGCAGCCCAGGATAGAGCCATTGGGGGGGGTGCCTTAGAGAAGGCACAGGGGGACAGGGAGGAGAGCCAGTCGGGTCTGGAAAGGGGTCGGGTTTGGCAGCAGCAGCCAAATACAAACCCCCTTTCCATCCAGACCCAATGCATGGGCCCAGGTTCACATGAACCTGTGCCTTTCCTGGTGCAGGTGCAAGGAAACTCCTCTGTGCATCAGAGGCTTACTCCTAGGTAAGGGAACAAATGTTCCCTTACCCAAAGGAAAGCGCTGGGACTTGTCCCCCACAGGATGCAACACATGTTTTGTCATCACTGGGGGGGGGGGCATAGGATTGGACTATATGAGACTGAGATTGTGGCTAAGGGTGCAGCGGTGGGTGCCAAAAGGGCTACTGCTGCATCCAGCAGCACCACTGAGGCCACTGGAGATCTCCTCAGGGGAAGGGGACTTCCGTCCCTCCCGCCCTGGTTCCTTTCTGCCCCGCTCTCCCCCTCCCCATAATGCCTTCCCCGCCTCCAAAGCCCTCACCGCTGTGCTGCCCAGCGCTTCAAGTGGTGTCCAGCCAGCTCAGGGCTCAGCACCAACTGTTGCACGCGCTGACTCCGTGCAGGGTGTCATGGACGTGCCTTACGTCATGTTTGTGACACCCATCCCCTACATACATTCTCGGCACCGGTGCTGGCCTAGTTTAGGATTGGGCCCTTAGCCAGAAGGCCTACTTACTTCTCATTGGCTTCCTCCTGGTTCCCCCCACCACAACAATTGTATGCAGCATGCAGTCTTTTGGTACAGCTGCCTGCTGTAGCATAGTGGGGGAAAGGATTGGGCTGTAACTTTATTAATAGATTTTAAAATATTAAAAATAATCTTTGGATTGCCATTTGCTTGATAGATTTTTATTTCAAGACTTTCAGTAAAAAGCCATTATTTTTTGTGTTGACTATTAAAACTTAGGCTAACAGCCTGGTTTTTTTATTATTATTATTATTATTATTATTAACAGTATTTATATACCACTTTTCAACGAAAAGTTCAGAAAGCAGTTTACAGAGAAAATCAAACAACTAATGGCTCCCTGTCCCAAAAGGGCTCACAATCTAAAATGATGCAAAAGAACACCAGCAGACAGCCACTAGAAAAGACACCGCTGGGGTGAGGAGGGCCAATTGCTCTACCCCTGCTAAAAAGAGGAGCACCCTCTGGAAAATAGTGCCTCTTACCCAGTTAGCAGGGGTTAACTGATGGTTTCAGTGTACCGTATTAGAAAAGTATATATATATCGTTTATATTATGTACTTTTGACACAGTCCACACCCTTCTTTGCATACAGCACATAGTGGGCAGGGTGTGTTACCTTGTGTACTTCTCAGTTCAGAGGGACTATCAGGGGCCAGGTATATATGCTTCATGAACCTGTGAGCTCTTGGAGCCTGTGCGTGCACAAAATGTATGCACAAAATTGCTACCCTAGGTACATTATGCTACTGTACAGCAGGCCATGGAGCAGCAGTCAAAGTTCTGTACAAGTCATCCAGCAGTTTGTGTATTTTGTTCATGGCCTCATTACATAGAGCCCCATCATTGCACAGTACACCCTTATGGGACTGAGAAGAAAGAGGACAGGTCCAACTAGGGGAACACATTGGGATCCCATTCTTCCCTTTTTCTATCACCCATCCTCTACATCAGGGGTGCTCACACTTTTTTGGCTCGAGAGCTACTTTGAAACCCAGCAAGGCCCGGAGATCTACCAGAGTTTTTTTTACAATGTTCGCGCCATCATAACATATAACATTTATGTGTACAATGTATGTTGGTGTACCTTGAGCCCCACTGAGTATAACAGGACTTACTCCTGAGTAGACATGCCTAGGATTAGGCTGTGAGGCTGCAATCCTAGCCACACTTACCTGGGATTAAGCCCCATTGAGTACAATGGGCCTTACTCCTGGCGTTTCCTCCCAGAGGCACCTGAAGGGGGGGGTTGGCACTCCGTGATCTACTCATTTTGCCTCGCGATCTACCGGTAGATCGCGATTCACCTATTGAGCACCCCTGCTCTACATACAGGTCACCCTGTAGGGGCTAACAGAAAGTTAATTACCTATGTATTATACAAGCTAGGATGGGACATATAAGGGCTGGATTGTGCCGATACATTTTATAAATGATATAGATTAAAATCTGTTGGCATAGCTTCAGCCAAAACCAAGCCTTTATTAGCATGTAAATTATTCATTGTTTACTAAGGGTGTATTTTCAGTAATGAGATTGTGTTTGATGACTTTGACAGCAAAGTTTTTTTTATTATTATTATTTTTTCTCAGGATCTCCAGGCATGGGTAGATGGTGCTCATGAAAACGGCTTTGTCCTTGTGTCATTTGGAGCAGGAGTGAAATATTTGTCAGAAGAAATAGCAAAGAAACTAGCACATGCTCTGGCAAAACTTCCTCAAAGAGTTGTTTGGAGGTAAATATAATAGCACAATAGATATTTGCAAAGGGATTTAAACGTACCTAGCAATATTCAGAGGTACTGACCAGGTGTGTTAAGAGTACTAGCAAGAAACTATGCATCAGTGACATCATCTGACTGGAGCAGTTTGTCCTCTCTTACGTAGTAGTTTTCTTCTGTTATCTGCCTTATTGTAAAGCAACTTCATGTTTTCATCACTGTGCTACACTATGCAATTCACTATGAATTGAGAGCTACCTAGTCCAATATATTATTTGTTGAGTTTTGACTTCTAGCCTGTTTGTGAAATTATACCCTTTGCAGTCCATTATGGTTTGCTGCTCATTTTGATTTACGGTCTTCTGACTTATTTTGAATACACCAATATCCTTCATATGGGGAACAAATAGAATGAACTTTAAATCTTAATACAGGAAGACAAATATGTTCTAATACGCTTCATGGAAACTCATGTATGAGACCTATGAATGGAATGTAGGACTTGAAGGGTGTAATTTCTTCCCAAGAAACAGATCCAACAGAAAGGGAGGGGGAGTTTTATTGCCTGTAATGAATGTTTACACCTACACAGAAGGAGTCTGAGCATGAGGCCCAGTCCTAAGGGTCTAGGTAAGAATAAAAGGAGAGAGGAACAAGAGCGATACTATTCTGGGAGTCTGCTATAGACCACCAAGCAGAAAGTCATGAACAGTACTTTCCTCAAATGGATTATCAAGCTTTATAAGAGGCACACCATAATGATAACGGGAAACTTCAGCTATCCTGACATTTGAAGCTTGGCTAAGAATGAGAAGTCCAATAAATTCTTGCCTTGCCTTGTTGAGAACTTCAGGCCTGATCCCTTCCAATTTTCCAGTGCTGGTGCCGTTGTGCCAGTGGGGTGTGTGCTGCATCCTGTGGTGGAGGGGCAGTAACTGGGGCCTTCTTAAGTAACTGGCGGCATGGTGGCTACACTGGAGGTGGAAAGTTGGATAGACTGGCCCCTTCATCATTAGAAGGTGGCAGAAGGAACAAGGGTGTTGCCCATTCTGGACTTCAGAACTACCAACAGGGAATATTTGGTTGAGGAAGTGAAAATGGCACAGCCTTTGGGCAAAAGCGATTATGTCATCTTGGAATTCTTAATATCAAGGCAAAGGGAAGTTAATGGTAATCAGAAGCATATCCTGGATTTTGGGAAAGCTGTTTTTAATGAGTTCAGAGGACAATTAACAATCCAGTACTATCCCCTGCCACACTATAACATGCAGCCATGCAAAAGGAGTTCATGCTGCTTGCTATGGTGGGGAGGGGGTGATCAGAAGGCCAGCCGGAGGTAAGTAAAACACTTATCTGGGTAAGCCTTCTTGCCGTCTCCTCAGACCCACTCCAGCTATTTTGCTGGCATATGTTTGAGGAGAGGAAGGGCATGGGCCAGGGTAGAAAATTGGGGAAAAGTTTCATCATGTGCCGTTACCGCAGAGCTTCACTCCCTCCAGCTCTCTCTCTGACTTCTCT
Organism: Tiliqua scincoides; assembly: GCF_035046505.1. NCBI lineage: Eukaryota > Metazoa > Chordata > Lepidosauria > Squamata > Scincidae > Tiliqua > Tiliqua scincoides. Next base: position 27,141,630 of record NC_089826.1, read on the forward strand.
GCACCCCTGCTGCCAACATACTGAAATTAGTGCAGCTTCAAGGGGTTGCTGCTGAGCCTCACTCCATATCTCTGGCCATTAGCGCCAGCAGCTCAGAAGTGCTCATTGGCATCCCGGCTTTTGTGCTGCAGCAAAGGGCCTTGTGCTGCTGTAGTGTGAATTCCAGCAGCTCAAGGCCCAGTTAGCACTGGGCCATTATTCCATGGCTAGAACTGCTATAGGATCAAACAATCCAAGAAGGGTGGATGTTAGGAAAAGCGAGATATTGCAAACAGTTCCTAAGCAAAGAAAACATGGGAGACATTAAGGAAACCAATATGGCTAAACAAAGAGCTTTCTCAAAAGTTGAGAAGAACAAGTATAAGAAATAGAAGAAGGAACAATTAACAAAGGAACTGTATCCAAGCGTAGCGTGCATCTGCAAGGATGATGTCAGGAAGGCTAAAGCCCAGAATCAGCTGAGGCTGGTGAGAGACCACAAACGACAATAAGGGTTTTTTAAAAAAAAACTATATCCAAAAGAAGAGACTGTCAAGGAAGCAACAGGTCTGTTGCATGAAGAAGATGAAGAAGTGGTGACTGGTGATGGAGATAAGGCACTATTACTTAACTCTTATTTTGCTCCTGTCTTCTCCCACAAGGGGATAGCATTGCAACCTCACAGTTGCACTAATGAGAAACTGGAGTTGCCACGCTCAAGGTAGGTACAGGACTAGTAAGGGAAGATGTAGTCTGCAGTTCTGTACTCATTAACCTGGCAGTAAGTCTCATTGAACTTAATGGGTCTTACTTCATGAGCAGGCACATGTAGAATTGCTCTATAACAGCCTTATCCTATCCATGGGCTGCTATGTCAGAATTTGTATTCCAGCAGCACAGCCAGTGGAGCGCCACAGGTCTATATCTGAATATGATAGAGGTGACCAAACCACAGCTCATGAGCCTCACGCTGCTCTTTGGCTAAAATCTTGTGCACACTTTCTTGGGAGTAGGTCTGATTGAATACAGTGGGACTTAATTTTGAGCAGACCTGTGTAGGATTGGGTTCTATGACATGTAATGTGTGGCTCTCAGAAACATGTTGGCTGAGCTCCCTCTTGCATCACAATTAATTTAAAAGGTAAATAAGAAATTTTCAATTATATTTATAATTATTTATTGGGCATGAACTGAGAGTCCACTGGATTAAAACATAAGTTTAATGTTCATGGGATATAAATATACTTAAGAATTCAAATGCTTCTTAAATATTACGACTCTGAAACATCTTGTGGCTTTCAAACATCTTAAGTTTATCAGATGTGGCTCTTACATTTGGGCACCCCTGAAATATGACATGAAATTGTTGGAATAGCTAACACCCTGGAAGACCAAATCAGGATTCCAAATGATCTTTTTTTTCCTTTTTTTATTTTCCAAAAACAAATATAAACTAACACATAACACAAAAAACATAATACCACTACACACACACACACAAAAAGGGGTGCAGGAAATCATATATCATTATCATAGATCATTACAACTAATAAATCATTACATATCTTAATCAATTTCCTCTTCTAAATTTACCTCTTAATATCATTTTTCATTCATCCTTTGTCTGTTATATCATATCAAATATAATATATAAGTAATACAATCATCTAAATGCCCTATCATATATTTCTAAAATTTCATTTTCAACCAATCATAAAAAGATTTTCATTGCTCAATTTGTGTTGGTTTTCATTATTAATCCAAAATTTCTGAACTCCTGTCCATTGCCTCAGTATTTTCTCTATTAATTCATCTTTCATTAATATTCTAAAATCCTTCCAATATCTAACATATAAAATCCTCACTAAAATTAAAATCATAACTAAATACACATTGTTTTCTTTATCTATAACATCTAAAATAATATTAAGCAAAAATAAAGGTTTCAGCGATATCATAAATTCAACAATCTTTTGTATTACATTTCTTACCATTCTCCAATAGATTTGCATTTTTTTACATACCCACCACATGTTCCTTCCACACATTTACACTTCCAACAACTATTTGATATATTCTGTTTCATTTTTACCAGTTTTTTGGTGTCATGTACCATCTATAAAACATTTTAAATATCTTTTCTTTAAAATTTGTTGCTCTAATAAGTTTTATGTCATGCTTCTAGATCTGTTCTATTGATCTATTGTGATGTTATGGTCTATATTTTATGCCCATTTTATCATACATTATTTTTTCTTATGTCTCAAAATCCAATAAAAACCTATACATTTTTTATATATTTTTTCTTTTGTTTCTAGCAATAGTCTATCAAATGGTATCTATTCCATATAGAAACCTTCTTATTTGTCTCTCCCAAATCTTTAATTATAGACGCATCCACCAGCCGGTCTCCACACCTTGCCTTGACAATTCTTCTTTTTTCTCTTCTTCCTCACTCTCCATGGAACATGTCTTAGAATTCTAGCTTTATTGTCATCCACTGTCCATTTCTTTTCCTGTGAAGCCTTCAGTAATTTATCTCTGTAAAAGGTTCTGATGAATTTCACATGAATTTCTCTTGGTAATTCGTGTTTTCTCAGATAAAAAGTACTCACTCTTCTCGCTGAATCAAATTCTTTAGGTATCGCCTTCTTCGGGATATCAGTCCATTCTGATATTAATCTAACAATTCATCGTGATGTATCTTCTTCTTTCTCTTCTGGTATATTTTGCATGCTCACCACTCGAGCTTCACTATCCATTTGAATTTCCATTAACATTGTCTCTGCATCATGCTGATTTTCTTCTATCTCTGATATTTTAGCTTGGTCTTTTCTTATCGTGTCCCGATCTCTCAATCTCTTGTTTATCTTCTTCTGGTATAATTTTCACATCCATCAGCTGTCCACTCAGTTCATCTGATTGTTTAGTTAAAACATCCACACTGGTTTGAATCTGTGCAGATTGATTTATTTGTTGCTGTACCATTACCAACAGTTTTTTCTATGTTGTCTTACATAATCTGTTTCCAGTCTTTCCTTTTTGCTTCCTCTTGTACTAATTTTCCAAATCCTGTCTCCGATGCTGGCAAACTTTGGACTTCCTTACCCGCCACTTCATTCTTCCTTCCTGTGGAACTCAAATATCTTTTGCTTGCAATGCTCTTTAAGACCACTAGATGTCCTCAGCGTATTATCTTCCTTGCTTCACTTATAAACACAAATCCAATTCTTGCAATGCCTTTTTAAATCCACTAGACATCACTGGTGCACTGTTCTTGTTTTGTTTCTGTTCTTTTACCTCTTATTTATACTGGTAGCCTTGGCAACCGACAGTCCTCAGTCCGCAAGAATGTCAAAACATCCAGCCGTTTTCAGGCAATCCTGAACGAAAGTATCAAATCAAGGCAATGAGCGCTCCAATACACAAACTTTATTCAAGGACAGTTAATTTCTAGTCCACCGAAATTCAAAGTTATAAAGTTGTAATTATATTTTCAGATAACCCTAACAAGCTTGGTAAATCTCTTCTACGATTTTCCTCACACAGATAAACAGCTGAGGGGGCGGGAACCACCCCCCCCTTCTTCTCAAGACAAAAAAACCCAAATCAGGCAATTAATTACTCAATCCATGCCAGGCATACGCAAACTTAAGTCTTTCAAAGTCTTTCCCTGCTGGGGCCTTCAGCTTGATTCAACATGAGTTCTTCACCACTACTGCCAAGACTTGGCAGAATCTCCTGGGAAAGCCCCTTGGCCAGGCTTTATCTCCTCAGGGATCAGCCATCACATGGAGGAGTTTGTCTCTCCTGACAAACAATCCCCGGGTCTCCTCAGAACTGCAGTTTTTGGGAAAAACAGAGTGCCCTTCAAGAGCTCGAGAAAGGCACATCTGCTCACTGCTGGCTGGACCCTCCCTCTCCAGGATTCCAAATGATCTTGATGTACTTGATAAGTGAGTCTGTGCCAACAATATGAAGGGCTGCCTTTCATATTGAAAGAGAATATTCACAGAGAATATTCATATTCACAGAGAAGGGGAGCTCTCTCTGGTTCCTGAGCGTGGGACTAGAACCTCTCTTTTGCCACTACAGGGAAGTAGATTAAGGCTAGACAAGGAAGAATTTCTTAACTGTAAGAGGGGGGAAGGGGGAAGAGGGCAGAACAGGGGAGGATCAGTCCTAGAGGGGGTTGGGATCAGTGACAGCAGCACATGCTGTGTCCTAAACCCCACTCCTGGGCCAGGCAGCCCTACACAAACTTCTTGGATGTGCACCAGCTCACTGGCGTTGCTAGGAATTTCTTAACCTGCTTACAGTTACTGAAAGCTTACAGCTTACAGAGTGCACTGAAACACTCTGCTTCATGCAGTTGTGGGCTGCTCTTTCATGCAATTCATTTATATATAAATCTTCCTATGAAAATGTATTTTAAAATTGCTTTCTCTTGTATTTCTTAGATTTTCAGGAAACAAGCCTAGGAACTTGGGTAACAATACAAAACTCATGGAATGGTTACCACAGAATGACTTGCTAGGTAAGTAGTATGGGAAGTGGCATTTATTTCCACTAGACTTGCTCATGCTGCCTGATAGGTAGTAGTATCTGGACAACCGGGTATCTTCAGATCTGATGCTGACTCTACAGAAAAATTTGAATATAGTTAGCTATTTGCAGGGCCAAAAATTTGATTTTTGGTATCTACCATTGTCGAATGTTTTTTTCTACCCTAAACACAAAATCTCAGCCTGTATGGAGCAAATGTAATTAATAGGATCGGGGTGGATTGGGGGACCAGAAGCTTGTTAGAGGTGGGAGGGGGTGGCACCTGGCACGAGTGACTTGCACCAGATGCTATCCCTTCTGAGCCAGCTGATACTCCCTCTTTGTCTTCTCGGACTTCCGCCAGCTGGCACAGGTCCAAGGAGACCCATTGGCAATCATGGGGTTTACAGAGGTAAAGGGATATTTCCCCCTACCTATCCCAATCACACACACCCCGGACAGCATGCAGAGCAGCCTGTTTTGCCAGCATGCTATGACTATATACCTTCCTCCCCTCTGTGCCCCGTTACATGCCCAGCACCCAGCGCCACCCCCCCCACGTCAGCTCACCTCTTCCAGCAGTTCCTGGATGCTCTGGTGGTGCGTGTATGAGGCCACCAGACTTTGGCACTAGCAGCCCCATTGCGTGCATTTCTGCTGCACCTGCAGTACTGATGGAGTGGACCTTCCACTGACAAAACGCTTGTTCCATCAGTGAGAAGCCTGCATAGCATTGGGCCATAAACCAGGGACTGATAACACAGGACAACACACATTTTGCTTCCTTAAACATTACACCAATTCCCGGGTCTATTTGAGGTGCTGATTCCAAATATGACATTCTTTTTGCCCTATCACGTCTAGTTTTGGAGACATGGCATAGCCTCTTTAGTGAATGGTTCAAGCAGCTTCCTCATGAGGAAGCCTACACCATGGCTTCCTCATGAGGAAGCTGCTTGGACTATTCACTAATTAGGCTATACTATAGCTCCAAAACTAGATGTGATAGGGCAAAACGGATGCCATTTTTGGAATCAGCACCCCAAATTCATATTAAACCACCATAAAGTTTGAGAAAAACTTTTCTGAACCTCAATTTTGTAGGCCTGTGTAACAGAAATGCTAGTCCTGCTTGGGCATGCCAAAGATTGAGGCTGGGAGTGGGACTTTATCCTTATTAAACTTTCTTAAGATATTGCATCTTTCTGGATAGTACTAATAAAAGTATTACTATGAGTATTACTTTTATTTTAAGTATTTTAAGTATTACTACGAGTATTAAAATACTTAAATATTTTAAGTATTTTAAGTATTACTACGAGTATTACTCGTATTTTGTGACTTTTTGATATTCTTTTTTTCTGCTTCCCATTCCAAATCATATCTAATTTTCATAAACCTCTATCTTCTTCTCCACTCCACCCCACCTTCCTCACTTTTTTCCCCAAACTAAAAAGCCCCTGATCATTTTAGTAGCCCTTTGCACCTTTGTTCTTTGTACAAGGTAAGGGGTTCTTTGTACCTTTCCCCACTATATCCCCACTATATCTGCAGATGCCAAGCCCGTACCTCATGGGACTTCCAGGATACGACTGGAAGCCACTTTCAGTGCATCCAGGAGCTGTTCTGAGTCACAGGGAGGTCTGTGGCCTACTCCATGGGCCTCCCTGTCTCAGAACACTTCCTGGACATGACCAGAAGTCAAGGATGTGAATCAGAAGTGGCTACCAGTTACATTCTGGAGGCCTTCTGAGGACGTGGGGAGACCTGTGGAGTAGGCTGCAGTTGTCCCAGTGCAGCATCTGAAATAGTTTGGGGGGGAAAAAAAAAAATTGTTTTTCTGTCCAAACCCTTTTAACCACACAGGACAGCAAACCAAGATCCTGGTTTGGTATCCTGGCTTGTTAAATGATGGTTAGGGGAAAAAAGTCCTTGCTCTGCTGGGTTGATACAACAAAAACTTATGGTTTGTTCTAAACTGAGGCATTACAGCCTGGGGTGTGTCTGGGTTTTTGTTTTGTTTTGTTTTTTGGTGGAAATATCACTTCCTCCAGGGTCAGTTGCTAACTGGGAATGGTCAGATTCCTACATGGTCATTCATGCAGCAAGGAAGAGGCTTATTTAGTTCCTTTTCCCTCTAAGTCTCTTCCATTCTGTGTCATTCTTGTTCAGCTCTGTCTCTTTTGAAAGACAGAGCCCAGGCTGCAACACCAACCTTAATGCCAGCACATTGCTGTCCAGACCTCTCCACAGTTCCCTTTGGTCCCCATGACATTGATAGTGCTTCACCCACACAGTTATAGTTTAGTTTTATGTCTGAACCCATCAATTTTGTCATTTATTCCTGGCAACAGCAGGAAGGGCTTGTTGATCCCGCGTGTGATGTAAAAGTAAGATGGTATAGAGACTTGGGGATCAATTCCCTGGTCCCCAGCTATGGCAGCAGCAGTGAAAACTTTCCTCATTTGCAAAGAAACATTAATAGGAGCCCAAGAGAGGGGTGGAAGTTCTGTATACAGCTTGAAAATAAAATACCTGAAAGATAGCCTCCCCTTAATAGAACCAACCTGTTTCCCGAGATCTACTGGGAAGACCCTCGTGCACATCCCTTGACTGTTGAAGGCACATTCAGAGGGGATTCATTACAGGGTCATCTTGGTGGTAGCCCCCTCCCTATGAAATTTCCTCCCTTTTCTCCTTTAGGAAACATTTCAAGACCCCTTGTTTCACCAAGCCTTCCTTGATTTTGGGCGCAATCCTAACCCCTTATGTCAGTGCTTTCCAGCACTGACATAAGGGCAGTGCAGGTCTGAGGTAAGGAAACAAACATTCCCTTACTTTGAGGAGGCCTCTGTGAGTGACACCCAACTGCAGGATGTAGCACATGTCCCATTGGTACCACTATGCCAGTGCTGGAAAGCACTGACGTAAGGCCCTTAGTTAATTACATTAACTTTTGAATCTGCTAATTTTTTTTTAATCTTGGTTGTTGTATTTTTATTATGTTGCTAGCTGCTTCAGGTACTTCGGGAAAGAGATGGGATACAACTCTCCTAAAATACGTAAATTAATAAGTATTCCAGTAGTTTTATTTCTGTCCAGATACATGCATCTCTCTTGTACTTTTTGATAACATCACATATTTTTTTCCCCCTGTGCCTCACTTCTTTAAGGTCATCCTAACATTAAGGCTTTCCTTAGTCATGGTGGGCTGAACAGCATTTTTGAAACCATGTACCATGGTGTGCCGGTGGTGGGAATTCCTCTTTTTGGAGACCATTATGACACTATGACCCGAGTGCAAGCCAAAGGCATGGGGATTTTACTAAACTGGAAGACGGTTACTGGAGATGAATTATGTGATGCACTGGTGAAAGTGATTAATGAACCAAGGTAAGATTTTCATTTTCTTTTGTTAAATTTTTGGCTGACATAGAAATAGAGGTTTCTTAATTAGGCATAGCAATGTGTTTAATGGCCTTACCTCCATAAAATTACAGGAGTAGATGATAAAGCTATTGTGGAAATGGCACAACCCAATATTCTGAATTTATCTTGTTCTTGATTCCATAGCTATAGACAACGGGCCAAGAAGCTGTCTGAAATTCATAGAGATCAACCTGGTCATCCTGTTAATAGAACAGTCTACTGGATTAATTATATCCTTCGTCACAATGGAGCACACCATCTGCGTGCCACTGTTTACGCCGTCTCTTTATATCAGTATTTCTTATTGGATGTTGCCGTCATCATACTGTTTGGTACTGCCTTCTTCAGCTACATTTTGACCAGGATAGCAAAATTTATCTGCAAGCAACGCAAGCAGCTTTGGTCCACTGATGAACATACTACCATTAATGGACATTACCAAAATGGGATACCAAATGGCAAGTATAGAAGAAATGGCCACATTAAACATGAGAAAAAGGTGAAATGAGCCAACTACCCAATGTATATTATCAGTGAATCAGTTCTATAATTGAATTTGATAGCTGTAACTTAGGCTAACACCTCCTTAAAGTAAAACCTCAATAAACAGTTCTAACACTTCCCTACACTATGTAATTGTATGCGATTAAATTCTACAGAACTAAGGAAAATCTTTAGGAAAATGAAGCACAACCTAAAATGCAAACTGTATTTTATTCTTAATACTGATGCAGAAAGGTTATTCTGGCACTGAAGTTTTTTAGAGGCCTTAATTCTCTGAAGTAATTCAATAAGTCTATTTATGAATTCTTCATTTGTGAATCTAAACGTGTGCGTCCCAGATAAGGAAAAGTTTCCCTCTGTTTGCAAACGTTCTTCCCTTTTTTCATACACTCATTCTATTTTAGAAAAGCAATCTTTGTTCTAGTTATGTGAGAATGTTAATTAAAGTCATCTTTCCAGGTGTCTGGTACCTGGCAGTAGACAAACTGCAGAATCATAAGGCAGCCATAAAAACCATATTCATATATTGAAATATAACAATATACCACACTTTTGATAGACTACTTAACTCTTCCTTTCTATTCCATTAGAGAAAAGGAAATTGCACAAGAGTATAGTAAGCTGTAATTTTGTATTTATGTATATTTTAGTTTCATTCCTTGCCTTTCCCTATTTCCATAATTTATGCCATTGTAAGGATGTTTTATTCCAGTAAATAAAAGGGCTATGTGGATAGAGTAGATACGAAAAATAAATGAAGCAGGATAGAAAGAAGATTCCCCGGGCTCTTTGGAAAAGGTTTTACCATGTCCTTTGAGCAATGCAGAATCAAACCACTCTAGGGTTTGTTGTAAAGTTCAGTGTCTTTCCTATTAACTATTACATTATTGCTATTGTATTATTACAATTAATTTTTTTTTTCTAAGTCACAGTGGTTCAGAGGTTCACTTTCAAATGTTCTGTTTGTGTTCCTTATACTGGTCTGGGCCACACGATCCATGTTACATAGTTGCCAACAACAATTCTCTAATTAAAATGGAGGCTTTCCATTTGGTCAGTTACTGCTATCTTCGTAGTGGTTTGATATCATGCATGACATTAAACCTAGAAAACCAGTTAGATAGTTTGCCTTTGTCCATGTCCACTGCAGCCCTTTCTGCACCACATTGTCTCAATCACTGTAGCCAATACAGGACTTTTCTGGTTCTAAACAGAGAATGGGAACAGAGGACACTGAACATAAAATCAGAACTGTCCTGCTAAACCAATGTTGGCAACTGTGAGTTTCTTAATTTCCATGTCATTCTGTTTACTTGAACCTTGCACTACACATGTTGTGAGTGTACACTTTATTTATTTCCAGTTTGAAATCCCATGTCTGAAGGTAGTAGGGAAAAAATACCATTTATTGAGTGGTGTTTACTAATATGGGAAGAATTCCAAAGACATGCACAATGCATGTCTGTTTCATGCAGAATGCTAAGATCATCTTCATACACAATGACATGATATTTCATTATCTTCCCATCAGGAGCCTCTCTTATAGCAATAAAGTAGCATTGCAGATATGTTTCTAATATTCAATACAGGTACTTGTATTGCTTTCCACATACTTGAAGAAAATGGTATTATCAATAAGCCTATAAGCTTTATCTTTTTACAATCCTATCAATATGTGGCAACTTAAAGGAACTTAAAGAGGCAGTGAACGGTGGGAGAGTGACAGGACCTAGAGTGTATGAATAAGTTGGTTTTAATGTTTTTCGTATTGAAGAAGGTACACAAGCACTGACCGGATGATTAAGAATAATTTAATCTCCACTGTGATAAAACTTAAGCAATAAACATGGATTTAATATAGAAACAAGGTGTTGGAAGCACATCTTTATTCAAACCCATGTATTCATTTGACTGAATATACACAGTTACAATTTGTGTGTGTGTGTGTGTGTGTGTGTGTGTGTGTGTGTGTGTGTGTGTTTTGTATATACATTCAATCACCTGTTACAGAACACCAGAAATACTTGATCAAACAATAATTCTGTTTCCTCTTGGGAAAAGGATTCTGGCAAAATGTTCACCTTTGGTCTTTTCCCTGTTTAATAAAATATAATTGAAGAATTTGCAATGTTTTGTTCTAAATCCTCCAGTAAGGTGTAGCTTTGCAGTAAGTGGCTTTTGTTTCCACAGAACAATCTGACCTATACAAATACCAGTTTTTATTTCGTTTTCTTAATACTGTAACTCCAGTAAAGTCTCAAAATGTATCTATTTATACCAGGTTAATTGTTTTAAGTCAAAGGGCGCAATCCTAACCAACTTTCCAGCATTGGCATAGCTATGTCAGTGGGGCATGTACTGCATCCTGCAGTCCGGGGGCAGTCATGGAGGGCTCCTCAAGATAAGGCAATGTTTGTTCCCTTACCTGGGAGTTGCATTGCTTTTATGTCAGTGCTAAAAAGTTGGTTAGGATTGCAGCCAAAGTGATTTAAATCACTAACATCCCATGTCCTAATGCCTGATGGTCTGCCGGCACTGCCTGCCGTAAATCCAATTTTTATTTTTTTAGTTCATTTTTATCTACACTGAATTGTATGGTCTTCAGACATGGGCTTATGCAATTAATAGATGATAGAGCTGTTTGGAGGATCTGATTTACCAAATCTTTCCAGCATGAATTAGATGTGCCTATGGGGAAACTACCATAGATACTCGCATATAAGATGAGAAGTTTCTGCCAATAAATCAAGTGTAAATCATCTCCTCGCCTTATCTGCAGGTCACTCAGGGGTCAGAGCTGTTCAGGCACATCATGGCAGCCAGAAAAAGCCCAGAGGAGAGCAAGAGGACAATGCAGAGATAGAGGACAATTAGTTGTAGCTAATTGTCGAAGCTGCACGCTGCAGCCAAAGTAAATCTTTTCACTCCTCCTGAGGCAAAAGTAAGCCAGGGGCCAGCACTTCCATTTAAATCAAGCAAGTCTCATTCTTTCTGGCAGGAATATACTCAACCGTTCTGCACCCTCGTTCCATTTTGCAAATCTTTGGCAGAGGTCTGGTTTTTAAAACACCAGGATGTAATCTTCATTTCCATCCAAAACAAAGTCCCAACCTACGATTCAGCACACCATTATTTAAGAAAAAAACCCATGGAAAGCAAAGTGCCTACTTCTGAGTAAATCAGGTTGCAACTATGCACTCAGTCCTTGTTGCTTGTCTCTCCACTGTGAATTGAATTGCACATTCCCAGTTCTGTGTTATAAGTTGTATGTTACATACTAAGTGTTGAGCTTCACATACCAGGCATATTAAATAAGGATTTGATTAATGGTTTTACTGGTATGTTGTTCACAGTGCACTTACTCCGATAGTGTTTACAAAAAGGTTGTAAAGACCTGAATTAAAAAAGCTAATGAATAAAAATGTATCTTATGATCTTTTACTATATTTTTAATAAATTAGAGACTGTACAGTTCTTAGGTAACAATTACTCGTAGGTTATTTTTCAGGATCTGAGCTTGGGTAAAATCAGGCATAACTATAGTCAGACACCCCCCTAAGTTTAAACCCCACCCCCGACTTATCCAAGGGTCATAGAAAATTCCATGATTTTTGGCTCAAAACCTGCTGTTGACTTATCTGTGAAATCAACTTAGCTCGAATGTCAGTGGTTGCTGGATGTCGCCAGAAAGTGCCCAATGACTTCTGAGTTTTATCAGAAAATTAACATAACTTTTAGTATGATTTGTGCTTTTTATAATCAGATGTCACAATCATTTTGCCAAAAAACTATTCAAATAACCTTTTTTAGGGCATGATCCTAACCTTTTTAGGGCCCGATCCTGGCCCAGCACCAGTGCACAGTGTTGTAAATGTGCCATAAGCTATGCCTGCAGCACTTACCACTGGGTCAGTGCTGGCTCAGTGCAAGCCTGCACTGTGCCAGCACTGGGTGGAGGATGGACGAACACTGCCCAGAGCTTTGGGTGAGCACCCAATATCTAACATGACTTTACTCAGATACTGTGCCGTTATGAATTCTGTGGCACAAGATCACCACTAGCTTCATCCACACATTCTCATCTTTTTAAGAAGCCTTAAGATACCTGCTCCTGATATTAGAACTTTCTACAGAATTGAATCAATGCGGCAAACTGCTGAGTCGTACTGCCTAACTTGGAAAGATGTGTCCTCCCTAGCAGGATAGGTGGCATGTAGACAAACTCTGTGGGCATGGACTGTTTCTCTCTATTGGTGACTCTCAAATCATTCAACTACTTGCTCCTCTCAAGATAATAGCACTAGGTATAATTTTTTAAAATACTTCCATTGATTGCAAGCACTTTTAAAAAGCCTCTCCGTATACAAGTTCTCACCTTTTTCTTTATGAATGTTCTGCCTATATTATGATTCTCATTCATGATTTCAGTTCTGTGATTTCTGCCTTTTCTAAGAGAGAGAGTGGAATACTGGAACCTTGTTTTGTGCTGAAACAAACGAAAAAACCCACATCCAGACAGACTTTTTTGCTAGAAGTCTTGTGCAGGAGGATTGTATTTTGCACGCTCCGGCTTTCTCTTTGAGATGGGAAGGGAAAGGATTCATAAATTGTTTGATGGAGTGACTCATTGTGAACTTTGGTACAATAAATGTATTATTAACAGTATTTTTATACCGCTTTTCAACTAAAAGTTCACAAAGCGGTTTACAGAGAAAATCAAATAACTAAATGGCTCCCTGTCCCAAAAGAGCTCACAATCTAAAAAGATGCAAAATGAATACCAGCAGACAGCCACTAGAACAGACAGTGCTGGGGTAAGGTGGGCCAGTTACTCTCCCCTTGCTAAAAAAAAGGAGCACCCACTTGAAAAAGTGCCTCTTACCCAATTAGTAGGGGTTAATACATTGACCACTTGGTATTGACCAAGATTCAAATACTGAACATGTTATGTGTCCAAGGGCACTTTGCATATTGTGTTTCTTGAACATTAGACTCTTCAATCAGCCTAAATGACAAACCACTTTTAAAACTGAGTGGACTTTAGTTGGGGGGGGGGGAAGTAAAAACAAAAGTCACTGGGTTTGCTCATGTTGTGTAACCTGTGATGAATGCCCTGTCTCTCCCCCCCCCCGCCTATTTTTTTTTCTTATTTCTGGGCACTTCTAACTCTTAGAAGTTCCTGTGTAGGGTCAGTCACTTAAAAAGCTCCTGGCAAGCAACCTTTGTCCTTTGTCTGTTTGAAACTACATTGCTAATAAGCACATAGTTTTTTTGGATCCAGAAAATTCCTGAATGCTTAGAGTAACTTTTCTGCTTAGCAATGAGCCTGCCTTGCTAATTGGACAGCAATCCTGCGCATCTAGGTAAAGGGGGTGGGATAGAGAAGCCAGGTGTGTTCCAGTCACATAACTTGAACACATCTGACTTCTCTGTTCCATGAAGTAGAACCCCAATGTATGAACCCTAATGTATGTACTGGTTCCGTTTCAGCAGTCTATCCAGAAGTCGAAAAGTACATAGAAGCAGCTGAGTCCTGCTGGCGCAGTGCTATCCACCACAATGGATGAACTGCAGCTGTACAAAAGTGCCAGCAGCTGTCTATAATAGATATTGGGTCTATTGGATGTTTTATGGGTCTATTGGATGTTGGATATCCATAACTCAGGGAGTAATTCATCCAATATATTTTGCATACTGCTGCCAGTTATGGGCGCAAGGCTACCCCAAAAGAATTAACACCAGTGGCCTACTGACTGTGGTGTAACTAATGTTAAAATAGCCAATTGACACAGGTCTCAAAAAGAGATAAAAACAGAACACAGATGTCCTTCTTGTATCTTCTTTTGTATGTTGCCTTTTGTATGGGTCTGCAGGATGCTGAAACAATGGGTAATAGAAGTGGGAACTGTGGCTTATGTTCAAGAGATTACAAAGACAGTGATTATGAAGCCTGTCAAGTGACCTCACGGAGGTGTTTATAAAGGACACAGTGAAAGCTGAGCTGCATCTCCATTTTCCCTATTGCATAATACAAGGAAGAAGGCATCTTTTGATGGACATGCAAAGGGAAGAAGGCTAATAATAATAATAATAATAATAATAATAATAATTAATAATGCAGTCTTCACTTAACAGACCACCCTCACTTAAAACATAATAGTGGAAAGAATTATAGACGGGTTTTGGAGTAATGGAAACAAACATGTACGACTATAGGAATTAGCATTGTGATAGCAGAATGGAGTCACAAAATGGCCACCAGCAACGTGCAGATTGTGCTGTTGGCGGCCACGTTGGGAATGCTGCTGCCTCTTGCGGCGGTGCTTCCCATCCATCTCTGGAGCCTACTGCGGCCACTGGAGCAGGTAAGGTAGGGGCAGGGAGGGGGAGGAATGGGGTGGGGAGGCTGCATGAGGGGGGATCTGGCGGTGTCCACTTCTCTCTGTTGTACTTGCGCTAACATGAATTGGCCTTAAAAGACTATTAAAAAGAAGTTTTGCCTGTCTTTCCAAAAATAAATTGGAGTTAAATACTCAGAATACTAAGATATTAGTGTTCTCAAAATCCTGGAACCCGCTTACCTGGAATATATATGGTGATAAAATCGAACAGGTCAAGAGCTTTAAATATCTAGGAGCACACTTCCAACACAATTTATCTTGGTGCACTCATTGTAAGTTGGCAGTTAACTTAGCCCATGCTACCTCCCAAACTATCCTTAGGTTTTTCCACAGGAAGGGTAATTGCTTTATTCCTGCGGCAGTTAAGATCTTCAATGTCGAGTCAGTTGTGCAATTACTATATGGCATTCCAATTTGGATCAGGGCAGCAAACCATGAGCTGGAGCAAGTCCAGGCAAAATTTCTTAGGGCAATTCTGCAGTTACCTAGGTGTGCCCCCTGTGCTGCCACATGCTTAGAAACAGGGCAAAAACTCTTGTCAACCAGAGCCTGGCTTTTGTCCATCCGATATTGGTTGCACATTCATTACAATTTGCCTCCAGGCAGTCTGCTATATTTGATGCTCAGGGAGCTTGATCTTTCTTCATGGTCCAACTATATAAGGAAGAAAATTGAGACAATAGGGATCTCAATGGACCATCTGAACACGTGCTTATATTCTGAGGCCTATTGGAGCATCACAGTCAGACTGTTGGTTATTGAATTTCAAAATCTTAGTGAACAGGCAACAAAGGTTTGCTCGCCCTCATATCATTCCATCCCATACCAGTTTGGGAAAATGGCAATTTATCTTTTTTCACTGACAGACCCCAGAGAACATCGTGCCATAACCCTGGCAAGGTTCAACATTATTCCATCACGGGTGACAGCTGGGAGATAGAATAAGATTCCCTATCAAGACCGTCTTTGCCCTTGTAACATGGGGCCGGTTGAATCTCTTCCACATATATTTTTCTACTGCCCTCGGCATAATAGTGCCCGCTCCAGCTACCTAATGCCCATCCTGGTTAATAGGGTGGATCTTCCAGTTATGGTAAAAATTAAGCTATTATTAAATGATTGCCCACCCTCAGAGTTGAAAACGGTTTCAAAATTCTTGATGGCAGTGATAAGCCATAATGACTGAATGATATCTTCAGACCAAAAACCGAGAGGGTGGTAGTCTATTTGTAGCTGATGGTGGCAAGTAGACCCTTGAGAGGCTATCCAGTATATTCTATATACTGTATAGGCCTGTATATTCTACATGGGACAAATATACCTGATTTATTCAGATGCTATGTATCCTTATATATCATAGGCTTATACTCACTACTGTTGTTCTCTTTGTTGTGTGGTTGTGTTTGTGTTTGTCATGTATACCAATAAAGATCTATCTATCTATCTATCTATCTATCTATCTATCTATCTATCTATCTATCTATCTATCTATCTATCTTCACTCGTGCTTAGGAAGGTTCTGCACCCTTTAGTCAGATGAATGCCAACAGTAACTAAGGCCCTCCTTTCATTCTTCCAGTAGTAAAGGTAGGCCCACGATGACTGCTAGAAGAGTGCTTTGAGTTTTTTGACAAGTGGGGAAGGGATAAGTTTATTGGATAAATGGGAAGTTTTACCTTAATTACAGAGAGACAAGGGCATTGGGACTTTAATTTATAGAGCAGCATGAGCTGTAAAATGAATTGCAATTGATGCTTACTATTTATTCTGGATTTCTTTCCCACACATATGTGCCACCATTCTTCCATAGGACCCAGGTGGTTTGCAATAAAAGAGACCAACAACAAATAACAGCAATAGGAAGATCATTATAAAAACATCAGAACAAATGCAAAACAAATTCAAAGCAGCAACCAAATTAGGAAGTGGAATATCAGACAAGAGTAACACAGTAATCTTGTTATAACTGATGTCAGCTAATGCCAAAAACCTGTAATGCTGGTGCCTCAGTGACCTGTAAAGGAAGGGCATTCAAAAGAGCCAGTACTGTTACAAAGAAGGCCTTACCTCTTGTGGATTCCCATCAAACTTCTGACACTCTGGACAAAGCAAAGCCTAGGCCTACAATCTGAGTATATGTGTGTTCCCCCATATCTGCAGGGGTTCTGTTCCTAGCGATGCATTCTGGGCCAAGCCTGGGTAAAGAGAAGGGCTACATTGCAACCCAGAAGATGCTTCAGAGAGCTCATAAGACTACCTGGAGCCCTCAAAATGCAATGATTTCACTGTGCAGTAGTAGGGGAAGATTTTTTGGGCTTTTTATTTTCTACATGTTTTTTAAGCGGACCCCTGGTATTGGCGGAAACCGTGGATGCTGAATCAGTGGGGATGACTGTACAAAAGAGCACATATGGGAAAAGGTGGTCCTTAAAATACCCTAAAAC
The DNA here is from genome assembly GCF_035046505.1 of Tiliqua scincoides. Taxonomy (NCBI): domain Eukaryota; kingdom Metazoa; phylum Chordata; class Lepidosauria; order Squamata; family Scincidae; genus Tiliqua; species Tiliqua scincoides. Next base: position 27,158,932 of record NC_089826.1, read on the forward strand.
CAAGCCATTCAGCCATTTAGGGTTTTAATGGTAAGAACCAGCACGTAGAATTCAACTTGGAAACATACAGGAAGCCTGTGCAACCAATACAGCACAGGTGTACTGTGCTCCCAGCAAACTCCTGGTTAACAGCCAGGAATTGCATTTTGCATGAGCTGAAGGTTTTGAGTTGTCTCAAGGTGGCCCCCTGTAGAGTATGTGACAGTAGTATAGATTAGACGTGAACAGAACATGGATTATTATGGTCTGATTTCACCAGGAACATCTGTAGTAATGATGCACCATTTGAAGCTGGGAGAATGCATTCCTTTACACAGTTGGTCCTCCATAAGGAGGAATCAGGCCTCCTTAGAGCCACCACTTTCTAAGGAACGGTTGAAAATAAGAAGTAGAGCTAGGTGTCATCAACACACTGATGACATCTTAGTCCAAACTTCTGGATGACATGACTCAGAAGTTTCATATAGATAGTAGTTTCATAGCACTTTTTATATAGTTCATGCAGATAGCACATTCCCGGATCTACCTTACAGGAAAGAGTGGAGCCACCTATGTCCAAATGTTTCCCCTCACCCCCATTCCTTTCTGGTATCCCAGAAAGCTATGATGGTTGATGGTACTGAAGACAGCTATAAGAATCTATAGTGTTACCTACCTCTGTCCACCGTCAGTTGCAAGACATTCACTAGCATGACCAAGGCGTTTCCATCCTGATACCACACAAAAGCCAAACTGGAAAGGCTCCAGATAATCAGGGTCACAAAATACAATGGAGGGCAGAGTGCCTATACTTTTGAACATTGTGTAGAAGTGGGAATTTTGGCAGGTGCAGCTTTTTAAACCATTCAATGTTGAGTTGCACCTGTAAAAATTCCCTCTTTTATCCAGCCAATGGCGTCACTAGGATTCGCGTCACCCAGTGCGGGAGACCTGTGCATCACCCCATGCAGTGGGGGGGAAACGCCCCAGGTGGTGGCCGTGGTGATGTACCATCGTCCCACCCCCACTGGTTTTTTGGCAGTACTTTTTGATAGAACACAGATATTTCAACGTGGTTTGTTTCATTGCATTCTGCATGAGATTACTCATTGATTGATATATAACATGATGGTATTAGTCCTCCAAACTCTGATTTTAGTGATTTTGAAAACTTATAGAGTCTCTCTCTCTCTCTCTCTCTCTCTCTCTCTCTCTCTCTCTCTCTCTCTCTCTCACACACACACACACACACACACACACACACACACACACACCGTGTCAACTTACTAACACCTTATTGCAGCACTTCTCAAACTTTTAGCACCGGGACCCACTTTTTAGAATGACAATCTGTCCAGGACCCATTGGAAGTGATGTCATGGCCAGAAGTGATATCATCAAGCAAATTAAAATAAATAGTTGTAAATAATTAAATTAGAATAAAAGAAATAATTAAATAAGGGGGAGCCAGTCCTATTCCACCAAGAGAATTTTCTCTGTAGTCTGCCTGCAATAACACCCCCCCCACACACAAAAGAATCAGTGAGACTTTCAGCCCTCCCCAGTGCCCAGTTTAAAGTTCTTCTATCAAGCATATCAGGATAAAGACCCACCCACCTGGCTTGACAAATGCAAAACATAAAACATTCCCCTTACCAGTTGAAGCCTCTTTTTTATGTCCTTTTTAGTGGGGGGGGGGGGGGGGAAGGCTGCCTTCTGGAGCATTTGTTGTGCTCCAGTTCCATCAGATTGGGACCATTCTGGTGTCCTCACATTCCCCTTTGCCTGGCCTGATCACAAGCCAAGGCATGTCTACCTACTCGCGAGTAAACTCGTGAGTGTGGCTTAATTTTTTTTTTTCCATAGGGCTCAATACATTTGCAGCTGGGAGGGAAGGACCTCCTTCTTGGGTGTTTTTGAGGGCTGCATTCATTGGATAGGGACCATTCTGGGGCTGTTGGATGCCTCTCAGCCTGCCCTTTCTGATGGACTATGGCACATTCACCTACTCACGAGTAAACACACAATATGGCTCGGTTTCACTTTCCACAGGGCTCCATGCATTTTTTGGTTTCTGGTTTTTTGGCCATAACCTTTGAAGGAAAGGAGCTATTTCACTCTGGTTTTTTGCATTGCATTCCTCTGGAACTTCCACATCCAACAGTATATGGCATGACAGGGTTACTCCTAGAACTGCAATTTTAGCGCGTCATTCCCCCAGTGCACGTCACTCTCCCTTGCGTATCACCTGGTGTGGCCCGCACCCCCCTAGTGACACCACTGTATACAGTGACTGAAAGGTACAGGCACTCTGTCCTTCATTGTATCTGGTCACCCTGCAGATAATCAGTCTTATCCAGGGACACTAGGAGAAGGGACACCACCCATATCCAAGTAGCTTGCTTAAGAATTTACTGTAAGGCAACAGACATAATCAGAGAGAGGGGCATAGAAGACCTTTTCTATAGCATGTTTATAGGTATAGATACCCTTAGCTGTGAAACAGAACATAAGAAGAGCCCTGCTGGATAGGCCCATCTAGTCCAGCTTCCTGTATGTCACAGTGGTCCACCAAATGCCCCAGGGAGCACACAAGACAACAAGAGACCTACATCCTGGTGCCCTCCCTTACATCTGGCATTCTGACATAGCCCATTTCTAAAATCAGGAGGTTGCACATACACATCATGGCTTGTAACCCATAATGGCTTTTTCCTCCAGAAACTTGTCCAATCCCCTTTGAAAGGCATCCAGGCCAGATGCCATCACCACATGCTGTGGCAAGGAGTTCCACAGACCAACCACACGCTGAGTAAAGAAATATTTTCTTTTGTCTGTCCTAACTCTCCCAACACTCGGTTTTAGTGGCTGTCCCCTGGTTCTGGTGTTGTGCGAGAGGGTAAAGAGCACCTCTGTATTCCCTGCATAATTTGTATGTCTCAATCATGTCCCCCCTCAGGCACCTCTTTTCTAGGCTGAAGAGGCCCAAACGCTGTAGCCTTTCCTAATAAGGAAGGTGCTCCAGCCCAGTAATCATCTTAGTTGCTCTTGTTTGCATCTACCATAGGCTCCGTTCATAGCGTATGCCATTGACTTAACACATTTATCTGGGGGAGACTATTTTGCAGTTTGGCTAGACCAGTGGTTCCCAAACTGTGGGTTGGGCCCAACTGGTGAATTCCAACCTGATTTTTGGTGGGTCCACAAAGGGTGATGGAAAGATCAGATAACTAACTGCCTCAAGTTCTGAGGCTATTCAAAACTCAGATACTGTAGCTCAGAGGTTTTCAGACTGGGCAATCGTGATGCCCCAGCCTGAGGGCCCTGGCCTCTTTGTCCTGAAGGGGCGGGGACAGCCAGGAGGCAGGGAGGAGGCAGCAGCGCGATTCCCAGGATCACACTGCTCAGGGGGCTGCAGGGGCTTGGCTGCACTTACCACAGCCTCCTGCAGCCTCCCGGGGGTGCGGGGAGCCCTGTGCGAGCATCTGCAGGGCTCCCCGAGGCTTCCAAAGTGAAAGTGGGGCAATCATGCCCTGCCTCCGCTAAACTGGAAGCAGAGTGCGATCGCTTCACTTTCACTTCTGACGGGGCTGCAGGGACTGGGGTGCACTCACCATTCCCTGCAGCAGCATCCTGGGGGGTGCGGGGAGCCCTGCGGGAGCCTCTGCAGGACTCCCCTGGTCAGCAGCAGTGAAAGTGGAGTGATTGCGCTCCACTTCCAGTATTGCGGAGGCAGAGCGCGAACGCTCACTTTCACTGCTGCTGACCTGGGGAGCCCTGCAGGTGCTCGCGCAGGGCTTCCCGCACTCAGGGATGGCTGCTGCAGAGAATGGTGAGTGCACCCCAGTCCCTGCAGTCCCCCTGAGCAGCGTGATCCTGGGGATCGCATCGCTGCCTTCTTCCCACCCCTACTGCCTCCCCCCGCCCCCACAAGGACTTACTGCGGGTTTCAAACTCCGGGAGAGTTTGAAAACCACAGCTGTAGCTGCTAATTACCCTGCAAAGAGTTCTGGTCCTGCGGTTTGCAAGCATGTGTAAGTACAGGGAAATAAATGTTTGAGGATCTTTTTTGGGATTATAATAAATAAATAAGCGAATGAATAAATAAATAAATATTTCTTTCTAGATCTTCTTTTTAAAAGTCTGGTAGACCTAGGTGGGTCCCAATAGAGTGATTTTAAAAAGTGGGTTCCGGTGCCAAAAAGTTTGCCAAAAGTCTGGGCTAGAGGATGCCCAATTCAAGTAAATGTTTCTAAGCCCCAAATCCTAACCAACTTTCCAGCACTGGCATAGCTGTGCTAGTGGGACGTGTGCTGCACCCTATAGTTGGAAGGTCTATGGAGGCCTCCTCAAACTAGAGGAGGAAGGTCATGGAGTTGGAAGGTCATGGAGTCCTCCTCAAACTAGAGGAATGTTTGTTCCCTTACGTCAGAGCTGCATTGTCCTAATGTTGGTGCAGGAAAGTGGGTAAGGATTGTGCGCTAAATGTCACTGTTTTCAATGAGAAAGTTATTCAATGAGATAATGATTCAATGAGATTCAATAATTCATTAAGAAAACTGATGCAGAGTCAGTGAGACTTGAAACTGTGTGACCTTGGCTGGACTGTGCCCTCAGAGGTTTTGCATAGCTGGGACCCTGGAAAGGGTGTTTTCTTAAAGGTGTCGTAATTCAAAGAAATAACACAGCCCTTCTCCTGAATAATGCTTTTTCAGATGGTTGCCTCCTGTGTTTCTAGTTCAAAATGTTTTTTTTTAGCTTTTAGTGACATCTGGTGGTAAAGAACAATTCTGTTTGCTTTGAATGTTCCCCAATAGTGAAGGGAAGCATTTTTCAAGTAATGAACAGGTATTATTACACACACACACACACACACACACACACAGACAGAGAGAGGGGGGGGTTTAGACTGTTTGTTAGGATCCTGTATGCCACAACAGCCGTATTCACAAATTGTTTCCCATCTATTTTTATTGTTGTGGAAATTTTGCACCCTTCCTATCAAGTGCATAACACCTACTCACAAAATGGGGGGTATTATTTCTTTGCGAGGTTCCTTTGGCAAGTCTACTCAGCCAGGCTTGTTCCACCCTCTTCCACTATATAGGAAATTATGGAATGGGGTTGGGGATATTAGTGAGCACTGAGAAAGAAGCCTTACACTTCAATGGAAAGGACTCATCTGGAAAGGCTTAAATTGATCCTCTCATAATACTTTGCCCTGCATAGTTGCATGATTACTGTGGTATACTACCATCTGCTATAAGGTTGTCTGAACACATCCTGACATTTCTTATTTCCCCAGGAAAGAAAAGCAGGAAGCACATGACATTCTTCTTTGCAATCCCTGCAATTATCTAAGACAGTGCACTGCTATTATATCTCAGCCTCAATGGTTTTAGAACTAGGAAGAGACCATATAAAAGCGACTGGTGGTTTGATTATCACCGTTACCACTGCATAATCATCGCTCTTGTATCAGTCCATATCTTTCTTTGTTTGAAGAGAGGACAAAGTCCACAAGGATTTTAGGGGCAATCAGATCAATTCAGTTTTTACCTGGGCTTTATGTTGATTTGGAGTTATTTCTTCGCACTGAAAAAAAGTTGGAATAGAATTAATTCATGATAGTAAGAAATTTCAAAGCAGCGGAAATGCAAGGTGCAGGGATTTTGTTATCTACTCCCAGCTAGACACGTCCTACCATGTTTATATCATCAATAAACAAGAAGCTTTAAGAAGAGATGAAAAGTGATTTGAGTTCAAAATGACCAAGTTGGCTCTTGGCTACAGTGTTAGATGAAATCTCTCTCTCTCTCTCTCTCTCTCTCTCTCTCTCTCTCTCTCTCTCTCTCTGTATGTGTGTGCGTGTATGTTTGTTTTAAACCCAGTTTAAACCTGTGAACTAAAAGATGTTTCTCTTCTAGAAAAAAATCCAACAATGTCCATGTCACTTGGCATTCAAAACTTATTAGTAATTTCCATCAGGTATTTGTTTACTGAAACTGTCAGAAGTGAAATTCTGAGAGAGAGATTTCATCTAACGCTGTATGATAATAAACAAATTGATGAAAACAGTATATCCCAACATTTAAGGAAGTGGATCTATTGGCAAACCCCGAGAAGGAAGAATAAAAGAGGACACAAGTAAGTTCCCAACAAACAGATCTTTTTAGTAATGTCACTATTTACAAGGTGTACTTCTACTTTCTGGAGATAAACTGAGGAGCCTGCCAAGCAAGTCCCATTTACTCTGGATTAATAGCTTCTTCGAAAACAAAAAGTCATCAGGTAGATTTCATCTTGCACAGAAGCAGCCTTGTTGGGGAAAACAAGATATCCAAGGCTGTAACATTAGCTATTATTCAATGACAGCACCCTTAGTAAATTCAGACGAAAGGCAAATGTATTCCTTCATGCTAAATGCTGAAAAGTTAGGAAGTGCACAGTTCAGTTGATTCTAGTCCAGATTTGAGAGAGGGAATATTACAGCTGCAATCCTATACAGCAGTGATTCTCACACATTTAGCACCAGGACCCACTTTTTATCTGTCAGAATCTCTCAGGACCCACCAGAAGTGATGTCATAACCGGAAGTGACATCAAGCAGGAAAACTTTCAACAATCCTAGGCTGCAATCTTTCCCACACTGACCCAGGTGTAAGTTCCATTTACTACCATTGTTAAAATAAAATATATAATAGCTTGTTAAAAGTATAGGTCTGTAACATTTCCCCAAATGCAGTCCCATACCATGGTAGCATGAAGTCTAATATATTAAAAATAAAATACTGAAATGAATGGGGACCCAGCTGAAATTGGCTCGTGACCCACCTAGTGGGTCCTGACCCACAATTTGAGAAACACTGCTATAGAGACGTTTCTGGGAGTAAGCCCCACTGAATGCGACTTACTTCTGAATAGACATGCATATGATTGCACTGAATTAATATTACAATAAAATGGGACCAAATATCACAAAAAGAGACTGAACTCCGGTGTTCTACATGGTTATTAAGTAGAATTGTCATTTTTATGTGCATCAAATTAGTGGCAGAACAGAACCAGGATTCATTTCTTTGGGTTAGGATTCACTGTTTTCCGTTACTTGGTGCTGACATAATTTAGAAGCTAAGATCATGAACAATGAGCCAGAAGTCCCTAAGTTCAAAGGCATAAGAACATAAGAACAGACCCACTGGATCAGGCCATAGGCCCATCTAGTCCAGCTTCCTGTATGTCACAGTGGCCCACCAAATGCCCCAGGGAGCACACCTGATAACAAGAGATCTGCATCCTGGTGCCCTCCCTTGCATCTGACATAGCCCATTTCTAAAATTAGGAGGTTGCACATACACATCATGGCTTGTAACCTGTAATGGATTTTTCCTCCAGAAACTTGACCAATCCCCTTTTAAAGGCATCCAGGCCAGATGCCGTCACCACATCCTGTAGCAAGGAGTTCTACAAACCAACCACATGCTGAGTAGAGAAATATTTTCTTTTGTCTGTTCTAACTCTCCCAACACTCAATTTTAGTGGCTGTCCACTGGTTCTGGTGTTGTCCTCAGGTGCCTCTTTTCTAGGCTGAAGAGGCCCAAACGCCGTAGCCTTTCCTCATAAGGAAGGTGCCCCAGCCCAGTAATCATCTTAGTCACTCTCTTTTGCACCTTTTCCATTTCCACTATGTCCTTTTTGAGACATGGCGACCAGAACTGGACACAATACTCCATGTGTGGCCTTACCATCGATTTGTACAATGGCATTATAATATTAGCTGTTTGTTCTCAATACCTTTTCTAATGATTCCAAGCATAGAATTGGCCTTCTTTACTGTCACTGCACACTGGGTCGACACTTTCATCGACCTGTCCACCACCACCCCAAGATGGTGTCTGTCACAGACAGCTCAGAACCCATCAGCCTATATGTGAAGTTTTGACTTTTTGCCCCAATGTGCATGACTTTACACTTACTTACATTGAAACGCATCTGCCATTTTGCTGCCCATTCTGCCAGTCTGGAGAGATCCTTCTGGAGCTCCTCAAAATCACTTCTGGTCTCCACCACTCGGAAAAGTTTGGTGTTGTCCGCAAACTTTGCAACCTCATTGTTTAACCCTGTCTCCAGATCATTTATGAAGAGGTTGAAAAGCACCGGTCCCAGGACAGATCCTTGGGGCACACCGCTTTTCACATCTCTCCATTGCGAAAATTGCCCATTGACACCCACTCTCTGTTTCCTGGTCTTCAATCAGGTCTCAATCCAGGAGAGGACCTGCCATCTAATTCCCTGACTGTGGAGTTTTTTCCAGTAGCCTTTGGTGAGGGACCATGTCAAACACCTTCTGAAAGTCCAGATATATAATGTCCATGGGTTCTCCACATGCCTGTTGACCTTTTCAAAGAATTCTATAAGGTTTGTGAGGCAAGACTTACCCTTACAGAAGCCATGCTGATTCTCCCTCAACAAGGCTTGTTCATCTATCTGTTTTGAGATTCTATCTTTGATGAGGCATTCCACCATCTTACCCGGTATAGATGTTAGGCTGACTGGCCTATAGTTTCCCGGGCCCCCCCTCTTTCCCTTTTTAAAGATCGGCCTGACATTTGCTATCCTCCAATCCTCTGGCACCGTGGCCATTTTGAGGGACAAGTTGCATATTTTAGTCACAAGATCAGCAACTTCATTCTTCAATTCCTTAATAACTATTGGGTGGATGCCATCAGGGCCCGGTGACTTATTGATCTTTAATTTATCAATGAGGTCTGAAACATCTTCTCTTTTAACCTCCATCTGACTTAATTCCTCGGTCAGGAGGGGCCGTTCGGGCAGCGGTATCTGCCCGAGGTCTTCTGCCGTGAAGACAGATGCAAAGAACTCATTCAATTTCTCTGCCAACTCTAAGTCTCCTTTTATTTCTCCTTTCCTTCCCTCACCATCCAGAGGGCCAATCGCTTCTCTGGTGGGTTTCCTGCTTCCAACATATTTGAAGAAGCTTTTATTATTCCCCTTAATGCTGCTGGCCATGCTTTCCTCATAGTCTCTCTTGGCCTCCCGTATCACCTTCTTACATTTCTTTTGCCACAGTTTATGTTCCTTTTTATTCTCCTCATTAGGGCAAGACGTCCATTTACAGAAGGAAGCTTCCTTGCCCTTCACAGCCTCTCTAACTTGGCTGGTTAGCCATGCGGGCACCCTCCTGGACTTAGTGGAGCCCTTCTTCCTTTGCGGTATACACTTCCGCTGGGCCTCTATTACTGTTGATTTGAGCAACCTCCATGCGCTCAGGAGAGATTGGACTCTTTTTACCTAGGCTAGCAGCTAATTCTTGGAGAGGCCTTAAACAACAAACAAGTGATCCTGTCTCTATCTGTAATGTGGGGATAATATTACTGATCTGCTATACAACACTGTAAGAATTACTGATGTAATGCTTTGAGCACTTTGGAAGTGATGCACTCCTAGAGAGTGATACCACTATACGGGCCAAAATGTGAAAATACCAAGATTTTCACAATAATACCATCACACTATACAGTATATCATTTGATGGGTACTTTAATGCAGAATGGAATGAAATAAACCACACTGAAATATTAGTTGTAACGATTAGGAATTATTAATGTTCAAGCCTTCTCATCATTCTCAGTGGAGTCATTTAGACATCAAGTGAGTTGAAGTCCTTTGATCAATAGTGAGGCACAGGGTTTCTTTCTAAGCTCTCTTCTTCCAAACTTTCCCTTTAGAAAGTTCACTTCTATATAATCTGAAGCCCAAAAGGTAAGCTGGCTTCTTTAAACATTACAGCCTTTATAAAATGATGCCCACCAACATTAAAAGAGACAGGATGCTCCTATCCAAAATTATATATCCATCTGGCTATTTAGAAGTTACAATGATAAGAAATGTCTGATTATGTTGTGTGGTTTCCCCAAATTTTGTATTTAATAAGTTATATCCTGCTTTCAGCTCCAGTGAGTTCTCAAAATAGCCTTACATATACTTCTGAGTAATGTGCATAGGATTGTGCTCTTGGTCAGTGTTTCCCAAACTGGGGGTTGCACCCATTGGTGGGTTGCGACCCCTTTTGCAGCGGGTCGTGGCCCCTTGTGTACTGGCCCCTATGCAAAGCTCCTGGTAGTGCTGGGACGCCTTATTGAGAGGCCCTGGAGACCTCTTCTGGGTTGTGCCAGGCCTGCGACCCATTCAATGGGGCTTCGCAGGACTCAGACGTGGCCTGAGGAAGTGACCAGAAGCAACCTCCAGTTTGCAAAGGTAACTTCCGGTTTGCCTGGAACTTCCGGTTGCTTCTGCAGACCATTCTGAGGCCCATTCTGGTCGCCAATAGAGTGGGTTGCAGGCCCAGTGCGACCCAGAGAGGACTCCGGGGCCTCCCAATAAGGCATTCTAGCTATACCGGGAGCATCATGTTACAGCCCACCATGGGTGTGAAGGTGGGTCACAGTGCAGAAAAATTTTTGAACAACTACTCTAGGCAGATCAAGACCCAACAGTGGGTCATAACCTCAGGTGGGTTGCAGCAGCATTGGTGCCACCATGTTGTTTTGAAGCTAAGGCCTGCACGCTTTAAATAGTATCCAGGGTTAGAATTCCTAATTGAAATAAAATCCACTGGATGATTTGGCTTTGGAGCGGGTGCTTTTGCCCAAGTCCTCCAATCTTCAGTAGCCTGCCCCCCCTCCCAGTTTCTCCCTCATTTGCCTGCTCTCTCCTATTTTCACTTCCTCTTTGAAGATCAGAGGTGGCTTCAGATGTCGGCCTGATCAAGCACTGACAGAGAAGTCCATACCAATCAAAGGACCACCTGGTCAGGTTGACCCCTCAGCTTTCAGTGCCAGTGGCAGCCACCAGTGTGCCATCAGGGGACACCAGCACTGTTGAGGAGGCATCACCACAAGGCACACACTGCTGCTTCTCAGTTTAACTGAATCAGAGTTAGATTGTGCCTGAATAGGCTAGGTTTCTCCTGCAGCTGCAACTTTCTAGTATATTTTCTTCTCCATGCATTTGGATGACATAAAGGAAACCATTTCAAATGGTTGCCCTGTGATAAAACTGGCCACAGCTAAGAAATGCTGCAATAACCATGCGCAAGGATTGCATGTGGCAAATCTCCATCTCAGGCATAGTGAACAATGATGAAGGCAACCAGAGGGCCTACCGAGAGACAATTTAAAAGTTTTTTACTTTCTTGTCATTGGCCTTCTGGTTGCACCCCACCCCACAGCATGCAGTACCCGCTTCATTGGCACAGCTGCATACTATGGAGCTGTGGGGGATAGGATAGGACTGCGAATGAGGAATAAAGATATTTCAGCGTTCAGACAGCTACCATCAAAAACATAGGGAACAGTCACTGAATTGGGTACCTTTACAATGAAAGTTGAACAACAGATTCCCTTTCTGCTTATCCCCTTCCTACTTCTTTTGAATGATGCACAGAGCTGAAGGTTGGAGGCAGGAAAATGTTCCTCCCCTTGGACATTGCTTCTCAAAGTGACAGATTCATAATAAGGCCAGTGGGGTGTTGCCACGAAGTTGTCTATTGCCAGATCATCCCCATCTGAAACATTAGAATTCATCACACTTCTCTTTCTAGCCGCATGGAGAAAGTGTGGACAAGTCGTATATTCCGAGGAAAAGAACATCTCTGGAGTGCAGCGAGTATAGCGAGTTATTAATTCTGATTGTTCAAAATTCTTTCCAAAAGTCCACCATCTTCTTGCATCATTGTCATGATAGTTTTTTTTTTCCCGTCTGCTAAATATCAAATAATGTGTGACTACGGCCGCAATCCTAACCAGCTTTCCAGCACTGACATAAGGGCAATGCAACTCCGGGGTAAGGGAACAAACATTGCCTTACCTTGAGGAGGCCTCCGTGACTGCCCCCCCAACTGCAGGATGCAGCACATGCCCCACTGGCACAGCTATGCCAGTGCTGGGAAGTGGGTTAGGATTGCGCCCTATGTTAATTTTCTTCTATTCAATGATTTTAAAAAATCTGAAAAGCATAGTCAGAAGAGCTGTAACGCGGTAAGTTTTGCAGGCGCTGCAACATGCTGTGTAAGCAGCCCCTCCCACTCGCTGTCAGGGCCATTTTGGGCATAGATAGCAACGGTGCTTGCCAGGGATGAAACTTGAGTCTGAGACTCCGGTTCGAGTCACAAAAAGCGGGTTTTTGTGACGCGTGGGAAACTTGAGTCATGGACGCCAAAGACTGGGACTGACTTGTGGCAGTGACTCAGCAAAGAGTTGCGACTTGAATAGACTCGAGTCAGCACTCACTTTGTGTGTGCTTGCGACTCTGTTTTGTGTGTGTGCTTGCTTGCTTTTTTCACCGCTTGCACGGCTCATTTCTCAAAATGGACTCGAGTTTTAATGACTTGGTAAGCAGCTCAGGGCGAGTCGCGGTGGACGTGCGCTATGACTCACAGCTGAGTTGAGTCACGGGGTCGCTGACTTGAGACTTGACTCAAGACTTGGGCAAAGTGGCTCTGGCACATCCCTGGTGCTTGCATGTTGCCGACTATGCCCAGAATGTCTCCAATGGTTAGTGGGAGAGGCCGTATAGGCTTGTTGTGGTGCTTGGTGTACTTATTGCACGCCCCCCTTGCTATGCTACTGCTGAAAGGGATGAAGCCAACATTTATGTAGCTCCCAGCATGCATGGAAAGAGATTTCCCTTCACAATCCTCTCTTTTACCTGCTTTTTAGGAAACAATGCTAGAGAGAGAATAAATAAGTTACAAAAGGTGCAACTGAATGAGAGAAGGAAGGGGCTGTTTTCTCTTGCGATGGCATGATTGCAGGCCCTGATATCTTAAATGACATCCCACATATGGGTCAGGAGGCCTTTCCTTTTATCTAGTAAGCTATTAGGATCAAAACATGCATAAAGCTCTTTTTATGTGCTGCCACAAAGGTGGACTTTATTCTGAATCTCTCTTGAATTTCAACCTGGGCCACGTCAAAGAGCAAACAAGCTGGGTAGCTGGATGTCGCTGTTGGGAGGGGCTGTGGTTTTTCTCAGTCGTCTGTTTCCTGATATCAAGCTCTCATTTGCTCCAGAAGGCGTAAACTATTGTAGCAGGCACAAAGCATACTACAGATTAAGGCAGGTGGCAGTTTCCATGGTTGAATATTAACCCAAAGACTTCATCCGTGGAAAATAAGTGCTGTGGGGTGGTTCGGGAGGCTTTTGGAAAATGTCAGCTGTCACCTGTGTCAAAGACAAAGAGCCTGTTCTGTTGTGTGAGCCTTCACACTGCTCCAAAAGGCACTGCTGTCCTCTTGATAGCTGTTGGCCTCCCACTTTTGGCCTGCTCATCTGGGTGGGGAGGGAGGGAGGTGGAAAACTTGCCCAAGCTGTTACCTGGCCTTCCCAAAGGAGCCTCAGGCTACACTCCTATGCACACATTACTGGGAGTAGACCCCAGTAGTAGAGGTAGTAGCAAGCAAAATGGAGCTTGCTTCTGAGTAGTCATGCATGGGTTTGGGCTGTCAGACTTTTTATCAGCTTAAGGGGGGGGATTAGCTAAGGGGTGTTAGCTCACCCCAGTCCAACTCCAACCAGATGTGCTTCCTCTTTGGGTACACCAACCTTCCTTCACACCAGGCAGCTGGCTTCTGCCTACCAGTCCTTCTGATTGTTGCCTTGGCCGGGGTTTTTAAATCCCTCACTATGAACTGAGCAGGGACTGTTTACCTGTTCAGCCCTGTAAACCCCTGTGCACTCTGTATCCTATCGTCCTTCCCAAGACTGATCCGCTGACATAGATCCGCTCAGATTGTGCCAGTGATATAGCAATAGACCCGTGGCAGCTACCTCAAGGAGCCCACCAACTTTCCAACCAGTCGTGAACAAAGCAGGTGGCCGTGGGAGGTGGGAAGATACCAGGACCGGGAGGGTGTCGGGGAGCTGATGGCATGCTCAGGTAGTGACTAGGGTGACATGCTCTCCATCCATGGTGATCCGGGTGTTTCCCAGGCTCATTGCGGGGGGGGGGGGGGTTTGAGTCTCAGACAGCAGTAACAAAAAGGCTTTACTTTAAAACAAAAATGCTGAAAAAAAGTTTAGGGGAAAACTAGGATGGATTTTTGTGTATGCATATGTGAAAGGAGAGTGAATTTGGTGATAAGTACTGTCTATTCCTGAAAACAAATGCCTGGACGTAGCATGGGCTCAGAAGCTCTCTGCTTTTTTCGACTAAGTGCATGTCCTGTGTCACTCTTTTGCATCTGCCTGTGGTTCGTTTCCACTTCCAAATAGAAGTGATCTTCTTCTACTATACATATCCCTCTTGTGGGCAAGTTTCATGCAGCTCACCTGCAGCTGGCCACACGTGACGCCTCAGGAATGGTGTCTCAAGCCCCCTTACATATCACTCCTCAGGGGAAAAGAAACTGATGCATTCCTGGGAGATGTGACTTTATATAATAATAATAATAATAATAATAATAATAATAATAATAATAATAATAATAATAATAATAATAATACAGGTATTTCTATACCGCCTTTCTTGGTCCTCAGATTTCTCCTTAGACTTTATTCAAGGCAGTTTACATAGGCAGGCAAATTTAAATCCCCGTAGGGATTTTTACAATTTGAGAGAAGTTTCTATCTTTCAAGAAACCACAACATTCAGACGTTTCTTTCTTGATCTGGCCGCACATTCTGGCCTCCATCCTCCCACGCTCAGAGCAGATGGAATAGCTCGGCTCAGCTTGTCAGCTGCTTCAGGGTCGCACGGTGCCGGTGGCCTCGAACTGGCGACCTTCTGATGTTATCTTCAGGCAAATGGAGGCTCAACCCTCTAGACCAGACCTCCTGCCCTCTAGACCAGACCACATATGGCTCTTGTTCCATGCTGTCCTCTTGTGATAAGTGTCTATACCTTTGTGCCTGCCTTCTTCTGCTTCCCTACCTGATCAGCCATGTCATAGGGTCAGAGGTGTCAAACATAAGGCCTGTGGGTTGAATGCTGCTTCCAAGAAGCCATTTATTCTGCCCTGTTGTAATTGGGCTCTCCCAACTTGATAAATGGGCACTCTCATATCTCGAAAATAAGAATAGGATTCGTGCATTTTCTCTTTTGTTATGTGCCGTTTTTCCATGTGAGAACAAAGTGCTTATTTCTGGCCATCATCTGCTTAATGATGTCACTCCTGGCCCTCATCAGGCACAGCAAATACTAACCTTGGCCCTCTGCATGAAACAAGTTTGACATTCTTGTCATAGATGGTCTTGTTACAAACTGTTTTCTAAGAGCCCGAATATGCTTTTCTGCCATGGGGCCATCCTTTATGGAAGCTAGATTGCTGGGCATCTCCTGAACTCAGACAAAAGCATCAAGGGGCATGTAGCCCTGCTGGAAAAGTCTCAGCTCCTGCAGTGTTGTGTAAAGCTGATCTGAACTAGTGGTGCCTGACTTAGCGGGGGAGGGGGGTAGTCGAAGCCTGTTGATCTACTTTTAAAAATCTAAAGTAAGGGTAGTGAACTTGTTTAGCCACTAGATGGCACAAAAGAGAATGAAATACTATTAAACCACTTGGACAGAAAATGGGTGAAAACTTATACATTATATCCTACTAGGTTCAGCTAAGAAATTAGAAAAAGAAATATTAGGTCTTTTTTAAAATTAAAACAATGCATTTTATGGAACACCCACATCTTTATACATAGTCAATGTACACATCATTAGAGGCTTGGGGAGCCCTGCAGAGGTGTCCACAGGCTCCCTGGATCACCCAAGAAGCTATAATTGACTGTAGGTAAGTGGAAACCCCGAGGAGTAAGTTCCATTTAGATTGGATACAGGGGGAGATAGGAAGATGGCCGACCAGGTGCAGGCTTCTCTAAAGAGCTCTACATGATTTTAGCTGTTGTTTACTAATGTGGGGCCTTCCCCCCCCCCATATCAGCTGTTTCGATATTGGATCCACTTTTTATGTTTTTATGGTTGAGAGCTTTTTATATGTTTTCTTTTGAAGCCTGGATGGTTGTGGATTGTTAATTGGGTAAACAGAGCTGTTTTGCATCTTGGATTGGTCATTATGTCTTTGCTCATTGGGAGTGCCTTTCCACAAAGAGGTAAGAAGAGATTTCGGAAAAGTCCTATCAAGTCGGAGGAGGGTGTTTATAAAAGGTCGAAGCAATTGAGGATTGAAAAATTTCTACCATCTCCTTCTGCTGCTATGCATATTCCTTTGAAGGCCTCGGCGTGTATTACTAATGATAGTCCTGTGGTGTCGGGTAGCCCTCCTCCCCGGAAAATCAAACGGTCTCTGCCTATATATAAGAGGAAGAAAATAAGAACAAACCCTTTGGCTAGAGACAAAAAATGCTTACAATTACAAATGGTACAACTCACCCAACAACTAAGTGAGGCTTGTTTGATATCCAGTCACACCCTTTTGTATATTCTTGGTCGTTTGAATTCGATTGAAACATCAATTGGCTCTCTAACCCAGACTTTGGCTGTCTCTAACAAAAGATCTCACAGGGTTGGAAATGAAGAAATACCAGGAGTAACGTGTTTAACTCCCTCTTCAGAAGCTGAGGAAGATAAAGTGAAGTTTATTTTACAGCAAAACTGTGTTTTGCTTTCTGTTCCTGTATCAGACTCTGCTTGGTGGAGGAGTAAGCGGTTGATAATTAGAGCTATATCTCAACTACTGAAGGTATTTATTCATCCCTCAGAATTAACAAGCCATTATTTTTTGCCCTCTTGTCGTGGATATAAGAGATTGTCTCTAACTTTTAAAACTAGAAGGATTCCAGGGCTACTTTTACGAGCTGCTGAGAGCCTGAAGGACAGATTTCAAATTTTAGTACATAGAATGTTTCAAAACTTGCACATTCGGCCCCTTTGTATAAATAAGGGAAGGCAGACTGTTAATGTAAGGTCTAGGATTAATGATTATTATTCTCCAGCTGATTCTCAGTCTCCAACAGTTGAGAAATCGACTGGGCAATCTTTGGGTGAGGAGGACTCAGTTTATTTACAGGCCAGATTAACAAACCTACTCAAAAAATTCTCCACTAGTCAAGCAGTTCCTGGGACGGAGTTGGAATTGGGAAGTGAAATGGATCTTGATTCAGCTTCCCTCCCCAAGAGCCCTGTGGTGTCTGATGCTGCTGTTTGTCCTGTTCTTATGGATATGGAGTTAGAGCTGGGTGAGTCCAACCCACAGTCCAACAGTATTTTTACTCATCCCCCATTGCTAAGGACGGAGTTTTGTAGGTCACCAGTGCAACACTTTCCAGAAACCTTTTTTGTTACAGACTCTCATTCTGATGAATTAATTGCGTTCCCAACAACTCATAAGCAAATTACATCATGTAGTCCATCAGTCAACTTGGCATCTCCCAAACCAGGTGGAACCTTGTTTTCTGCTGCAATGAAAGAGGTAACACAAAAGGTGTTGCTGAAGTCAGCTTCCAATAGGAATCCTGTTGAAATGATGCTGCAAGTTGATCAGGAATCTTCATCACAGCCTATTTTATCTCCATCTAATCCCTTGGTAGGGGCAGAGTTTGACCTGGAATGACTCTCTGTTTTATCCTGGAATATTGCAGGTTGGCTGAATAAGACTTATGATCAGGATTTTTTGAAATTTCTTTCATCTTTTCACCTTCTTTGTCTGCAGGAGACCTGGATGCTTGATGCTGTTCCCATGTTGTTGCAAGGGTACAGCTCCTTTTTGCTTCCTGCCCTTAAGTCGCATGTAAAAGGAAGAGCAAGAGGAGGTCTAGCTATCATGGTTTCTGTCAAATTGGATGTGGTGGCAGAAGTTATTTATTGGTCCAAAAAGCAACTGTATTTTATCTGTTTTGTTGATAGGTAATTGGGGCTTTGAGTTAAATGCATTGGTTTGCCTTAATGTATATTGTCCACCCAATAATATTGGGAGTGTTACCTCCTTCTGGGTAGAACTGGAGGAGGTTATATATTATTGTGAATCACAATATCCGAATGCCGCTATAATTTTATGTGGTGATTTTAATTCTAGAGTAGGTTCGGGTATTAGTAGAAAGTATTTTGATCATAATGAAGCTTTTTTATCTGATCACTCCTCTTTAGATAGAGTGGCTAATTCACAAGGTAGAAGGTTAGTTGAGTTAATGTCATCTTTTCAGTTAACATGCCTTCATGGCAGTTTTTTGGATAATTCAAAGGGTTATTTTACTTATTTAAAAAACAGTAGGGCAGCAAGTGTCATTGATTATATTTTTTGTTCCACCAGGTTATTATCTTTTAAGCTGAACTATGACATCTTAGATCATCCTGATAGTGATCATTTACCAGTGTGTCTTTCTATATCTACAGTAATCCCTCAGCTGCCTTCTATTTCCACTGATTGGACTGAGAGGACTATTGTTGTGGGGAAACGATTGAAATGGCCCCCCACTATTGATTTATCAATCAGGGAATTATTAGACAGTCCTAATTTTGTGGCTTTGCATAGGGACGTAGTTAAAGGAGATATGGATCCTATTGAAGGCCTTAACTATATTATCTCAAAGTTAAGGCCTTTATTAGTTTAGAAGTCACGGGAACCTGGTTCTTCCCGTTACCAGAGTAGCTGGTTTGATAAGAAATGTAGATTGGCCAAAAAACATCTGACTCGATTGATTAGGAAGTTAAGACAAACTCGGCTAGCCTCAGACTTAGATGCTTTGACCCAATTTCGTTCAACATATAAGGAACTTCTGAAGCAAAAAAAGAGTGCATACATGTCAGCTCAGTGGAAGGAATTGGGGAAAGCTGCCATGGAAAAGAACGAAAAAAAGTTTTGGTCCTTAATTTCACCTCCCAACCCGGGCCTTAACTGTAAAATGAACGACTGTATTGCTGCCAGTACATGGTGTTCCTATTTTAGTAATATATTTGACAGTGATGCCAATGCCAGGCAAAATAATGTTAGCAATAGTCAGTCGCTTTTGGCATTAACACCGGAATGGCCCCCAGTCACGGAACAGGAAGTTGGTGAATTTATAGATGCTTTAGCAACAGGAAAAGCACCTGGTGAGGACATGATTCCTCCTGAGGTGTATAAGACCAACATTGAATGGTGGGCCCCTTTCCTTGCCAAATTGTTTACTTACATTAATGCCACAGGATTTTTCCCGGAAGGCTGGAGACAGAGTATTATTTTTCCAGTTTATAAAAAGGGGATAATTCCAACCCCCAGAATTATCGCCCAATCAGTCTACTGGATATTAGTTCTAAGATTTACTGTCGTTATCTCCTTCTGAAGTTGGTTAAGTGGGTTGAGGAAAATGATATTTTGCATCAAGAACAAGCTGGGTTTAGGAAAGGCCATAGTACGGTGGACCAAATCTTTGTCCTTCATCATTTAATCTGTAAATATACAAGCAGGCCATTTAAATGGCTCTTTGCAGCATTTATAGATTTTTCTTCTGCATTTGATACAGTCCCTAGGGATCGTCTATGGGATAAGCTTGCTGGGACTAATATTGATAGGAGGTTGCTGCTTTTAATGCAAGAATTATATACCAATACCACCTTGAGGGTAAGGATAAGTGCAGATGGTAGACTGACGGAGGAAATTTGTTCTACCAAAGGTGTTAGACAAGGGTGTTTGTTGGCCCCACTTCTTTTCAATCTTTATATCAACAACATTGTAAATGTTCTAACTCATGCAGATCATTTCCCCCCCTCAATTGGAAATCATAAGATTGCAACCCTCATTTATGCAGACGACATTGTTTTATTATCTTTGAATAGGAAAGGGCTTTAGAGAATCCTAACTAAGCTGCAAGATTTCAGTGATTCGGAGCAACTGAAGGTGAATTACGCCAAATCCAAAATAGTGGTTTTTGGCAAGCATTCTCCAAAATTTAGTTGGACTTTGGGTGATCGCAAGATTGAACAAGTTCCTGCCTTTAAATATTTGGGTGTATTCTTCGACGAAAGAAACAGCTGGAAATTCCAACTTCAGAATGTTAAAACATTAGCACAAAAATCAAGTTATGCCTTATTAAAATTTTTCCATTCTAGAGGAGGCAACTTGGTTATTCCAGCTTTAAAGGTTTTCTCAGGGAGAATAATTTCACAAATGTTGTACGGTATAGAGATCTGGGGTATTAAACAGAACAACATATATATTCCCGAATTTTTGAGGCACATTTTAGCTGTTCCACCATCTACTCTGGCAGCTTTTCTTAGAATGGAGGCAGGTATGGTATCTATTAAGGCCAGGGATGCCGTAGCTATAATTTCTTATTACAAGAGAGTCCTGAACATGCCGGAAAATCATCTTCCTAAACTCTGTTTGGCCGAGCAGTGGAGAAGAGGAGGCCGGGCCACTCTGGTGCAAATGCTCCTAAAATCTAAAGCTCTTTCTACTGACATTTTTGTCTTTTCTGGAATAAAACAAATGCTAAGGGAATGGATGTTTAAACTGGATAATGATCAGGACTTAGATATAGTAAGATCTTCAAATTTTTCCCAGCTGTATTGTTTCATAAGAACATAAGAACAGCCCCACTGGATCAGGCCATAGGCCCATCTAGTCCAGCTTCCCGTATCTCACAGCGGCCCACCAAATGCCCCAGGGAGCACACCAGATAACAAGAGACCTCATCCTGGTGCTCTCCCCTACATCTGGCATTCTGACTTAACCCATTCCTAAAATCAGGAGGTTGCGCATACACATCATGGCTTGTACCCCATAATGGATTTTTCCTCCAGAAACTCATCCAATCCCCTTTTAAAGGCGTC
Source organism: Tiliqua scincoides (assembly GCF_035046505.1). NCBI lineage: Eukaryota > Metazoa > Chordata > Lepidosauria > Squamata > Scincidae > Tiliqua > Tiliqua scincoides. The sequence goes on from NC_089826.1 coordinate 27,179,687, forward strand.
TAGGCTAGACGCCAGCACCACATCCTGTGGCAAGGAATTCCACAGACCGACCACGCGCTGAGTAAAGAAATATTTTCTTTTGTCTGTCCTAACCCGCCCAACACTCAATTTTAGTGGATGTCCCCTGGTTCTGGTATTAAGTGAGAGTGTAAAGAGCATCTCCCTATCCACTCTGTCCATCCCCTGCATAATTTTGTATGTCTCAATCATGTCCCCCCTCAAGCGTCTCTTTTCTAGGCTGAAGAGGCCCAAACGCCGTAGCCTTTCCTCATAAGGAAGGTGCCCCAGCCCCGTAATCATCTTAGTCGCTCTCTTTTGCACCTTTTCCATTTCCACTATGTCTTTTTTGAGATGCGGCGACCAGAACTGGACACAATACTCCAGGTGTGGCCTTACCATCGATTTGTACAACGGCATTATAATACTAACCGTTTTGTTCTCAATACCCTTCCTAATGATCCCAAGCATAGAATTGGCCTTCTTCACTGCCGCCGCACATTGGGTCGACACTTTCATCGACCTGTCCACCACCACCCCAAGATCTCTCTCCTGATCTGTCACAGACAGCTCAGAACCCATCAGCCTATATCTAAAGTTTTGATTTTTTGCCCCAATGTGCATGACTTTACACTTACTGACATTGAAGCGCATCTGCCATTTTGCTGCCCATTCTGCCAGTCTGGAGAGATCCTTCTGGAGCTCCTCACAATCACTTCTGGTCTTTACCACTCGGAAAAGTTTGGTGTCGTCTGCAAACTTAGCCACTTCACTGCTCAACCCTGTCTCCAGGTCATTTATGAAGAGGTTGAAAAGCACCGGTCCCAGGACAGATCCTTGGGGCACACCGCTTTTCACCTCTCTCCATTGTGAAAATTGCCCATTGACACCCACTCTCTGCTTCCTGGCCTCCAACCAGTTCTCAATCCACGAGAGGACCTGTCCTCTAATTCCCTGACTGTGGAGTTTTTTCAGTAGCCTTTGGTGAGGGACCGTGTCAAACGCCTTCTGAAAGTCCAGATATATAATGTCCACGGGTTCTCCCGCATCCACATGCCTGTTAACCTTTTCAAAGAATTCTATAAGGTTGGTGAGGCAAGACTTACCCTTACAGAAGCCATGCTGACTCTCCCTCAGCAAGGCCTGTTCGTCTATGTGTTTTGAGATCCTATCTTTGATGAGGCATTCCACCATCTTACCCGGTATAGATGTTAGGCTGACCGGCCTATAGTTTCCCGGGTCCCCCCTCTTTCCCTTTTTAAAAATAGGCGTGACATTTGCTATCCTCCAATCTTCTGGCACCGTGGCCGTTTTGAGGGACAAGTTGCATACCTTAGTCAAGAGATCTGCAACTTCATTCTTCAATTCCTTAATAACCCTTGGGTGTATGCCATCAGGGCCCGGTGACTGAAACCAAGTCACTCAAAAGTGCAATATTTATATTCACTTACCTTTGCCTCCTTGAGAAAGGCGTTCACTGAACTGCGTTTTCAAACTATGCCAACTGCAGTTCTAGATGGCAGATATATGTCCATTCCCAGGCATTTGAGGCTTTGTATTTGCGGAGCAGGACAGATCGAAGATATTGTACATTACCTGCTTCATTGTCAGCTTTATCAAAATCCTAGGGTAAGATTTTTGGAGCCTATTTTGGCTACCCTTCAAGGGGAGAACACACGAAATTGTACTGGTTACTTTCTGATTGTGACCCATCGGTCACTTACAGTGTGGCGTTGTTTGCTAAAGCTGCCAGAACTATTCGTGCCAACTACCTGGTGGAAATAGCGGTAGATTGTAAAGGAGATTCCTTAATATGATGGGTGTAGGTGCCTTTTGTGCTTGATTTTGACCTAATTTTATCATTTTATCACTGTTTGTATCTGATGTATTTTTGGATTTACATGTTTTATCTTATTGTGATGGCTATTAGCTAATACAATAAACAATCTTTGACTTTGAAGTGGAAACCCCCCTTCCCTGGAAGCAGCACAATTCTCAGGATCTGTTGCTGCCTTTCCCCCTCCCTCACAACTTACCTCAGCTCTCAAAATCCCAGAGAGTTTGAGAATTGCTGGGATAGGGGATATGATCTGGCATGCACCATTGCAGATGGATCCACCCCTCCTGCAGCCTCCCCACCCCCTGTTGCCCATCCCCACTCAGTTTTGCCCCCTTCCCACCTTGGTTTGCCCACTGTTTGATTCTAGGATGAAACTGTGTCACACGGCTTAAACTTTCACATCGCTTTATGCTGCTTGTGGATGGCTCAGGAGGGCTTAGTAATGTCTAACCTCCCTAGCTATGACTGACTAAGCTTAGGGTACAATCCAATTTCTCTGACAGTTGTATCATCCATAAAATAATGCACTTGCTGCTCAGTGATGGCACAACCTGGAATACTGCCCCCTTGGGTCTGCTACTTCTACACACACACAAAAGCAGGCAGCTGCTTTCCATGCTTCTCCCACAGTTTCTTCAATTGCAGAAGTGCAGGACTTCTGCAAATGAAGTTGCTCCCTTATTTACACAGTCCCTATAGATCAAACTGGAAGCCCTGCACTTCTGCCTCATCCCTGTACACTCAGGGATGTGCCAGAGCCACTTCCTAAGGTCTTGAGTCAAGTCCCGAGCCTTTGCCCCTCCTTGACTTGTGTTGACCATGAGTCATAATGAGTGACTGTTGAGACTCATCCAGAGCTTCTTCTGCAAGTCATTTTGACTTGAGTCTGAGTCTTTTTGAGAAACAAGTTGAGTCACAGAAGCAGCAGAAAAAGCAAACAAGCAAGCACACACACAAAACAGAGTCGCAAGCACACACAAAAGCGAGTCTTGACTCAAGTGAATTTGAATCTTTTCATTTTTAGGGTTAAACCCCTGACTCCCAAGTCGATGCCCAAGTTTTTGACATGTGTGACTCAAGTCCAAGTCGCATGTTTTTGCGACTCAAGTCCGAGTCATCTGAATCGCGGCCCATCCCTGGAGAAGAAACCACTCCTGGAGCAAGTAAGGAGGTGGGTGATCTTTTAGCAAGCAGAAAGCTGATCAGTGCAGGTGACATCACAGCAGGCTGGTGGAGGCACCCCAAATCAGCTGCCATTTCCAGGCAACAATTCCAGACAATTCCAGAAAACCAAAATTTTAACTCAGGCATAGCTTTTGAAAATTAAGTTGTAGAAGACTTGTGGCATCTCTGCATGGCTGGCAACCTGTATCTTCCAATATGTCTCCTCGGTAAAGACTATCCAAATAAACACATGATGAGATGCCACCATGTGCTGAATTTCCCTACCCCCACCCCAATTCATTGGCTGCTCATGTAAACACAACATGTCACACATTTCTCTTACTAGACATTAGCGAGGTGATGTGTGGGGGAAGTGGTTGACAGCAGCCATATGTCCCGCTTTGCTTCTTGTTAGGTCTTGAGTTAACACTGTGGTTTTATTTGCTGAGTGTTGATCTCATGAATTCTGTGTCAACTGATTCCGCGTATATTTTGTTGGCAGAAAATAGACGAAACATGGGGCTATCTGACAGTGCAAGGAAATCTTTTAAAACTGAAAATGAATCTGATGCTGTGACTTTCTAAAAGCTAGAGGTGAGTAGAAGGTAGATCAGGATTTAGCAGGAAATTACCGGATCTGGATCCCTGATCTGTAGTAACTTGGATGCAGATATGGAAGTCATTCCAGTGTGTGTCTCCTGGTATGCAATAGGTTATCAGTTCCACCCTGAAGCATCATTTTAAATGCTGGCTATACTCCCTACTACCCACCAGAGAATTCTGGCTATACTCCTAGCTCCTATCGGTGGACATCAGATTTCTCACACCTGAAGTGTGTCTCCACCTGCTGTAAACTACAATGCAGTGTAGTGTAGTGGTTCCCAAACTTTGTTGACTGGTGGGAGGCTCCCTTGATGTATTACCCAATTGACTCTCCATTAGGGCTACAATCTTATACATTGTATAGTGTGGTGGGTTCTTTGTGAGGATTCTGCTGCTCCCCTGGCTGCTTTCTGTGGCTCCCCAAGGAGTAATGGCTCACAGTTTGGGAACTACTGGTGTACGTAGTGGTTTGGGAGATGGATTTAGAACCTTTGCTCAGCTGTGAAACTTCCTAGGTACTACTCTTAGGGGCAGTCATTATCTCTCAGTTTCACCTCACAGGGTTCACCTCACAGGGTTTTTGTAAGGACCAAAGGAGGGGAGAACCATGTATACCACCCTAAGCTCCTTGGAAGAAGGATGGTATAAATAAGTGAAAAATGACTAAAATAAATAAAAGTGTGCATTACTGGGAGGAAGGAATCAATTTGCTTGATTGTTACCAAGATTTAACTCACGTGAAATCTACAGATAATCCAGTTTTCACTGTGAGGTTTATAGAAAACTAATATCGACTGTATCCAAGTTGCATTATCCTCTATCATTAGGAAGTTTCAAAGTGAAGTGTTACATTTGGTAATAAATAGATTTTCATTTTAACACAGTGGCACAGAATTCCCTCGGCAAAAATTTCTCACCCAAAAATGTATTTGTTGCCGTAAGCCTACTGGGTTTTGTTTTTCTTTCAAAGCAGTTGGGACACACTAATAATGGCAAGTGCCGTGGAAATAATTACATGGCAAGCTTTTCTCATTTTATTTGTTGATGCTTAATGAGCACTTAGATAAATTTGTAGCCCTTGAGAAGTCTGTTAGGGTCCATTAAAAACCTTGAAATATGCCTGTTAAGAGAAGAGCATGAATATTTGCTACCCTGTTAAAATATGATCCTGGTTTTATGGCCCTCACATATAGGGAATTTCATATGGAATGAATAATATTTCATTATAAACTCCTGACTGTTCATTTTCATAAAGTATGACTCTTCATATAAGCCCCTGAGCTTGAGTGGCGAATCACTTGCTTTCTCCGTAACATTCCCCCCCCCCCCAAATACTAACAGTACGCAGTTGTTTCAAGTATGGTTACTGTGTTGGCCCCTGAGAGTGACAGCTTCCAGAATGGTTCCAAGGATGTCATTTATGGCCCAATCCTATCTAGCACAGCTGTAGCTGCTCCAAATAGCTACTGCTGCAACTTGTGCTGGAATGCGGCAGGCTAGAGATCTCATTGGAGTAAGGGGGCATCTGTCACCCTTCCCCTAGTGAAGCCCAAGCCTGCTCAATGCAGCTTCTCAAGACTGCGCCAGCCATTTTGCTAGTGCAGGCTAGAGAAGCCCCATGTTGGACTTTCAAGCCCAACAAGGGGGATTAGGTTTAGCAGTGGCATAGCTAAGGTGGGCAGGGGGTAGCAACTGCGCCAGACAACAAGCTTTAGGGGGGGACAACAAGCTCCCCTTGACACTAGTGGACAAAATTGTGAAAACCTGGGCATGTATGAATAATACCATCATGTTATATATCGTTTGAAAGGTAATTCAATGCTGAATGCAATGAAACAAACTGCATTAGAATATTTGTATTCTATCAAAAGTTATGGCTGATTAATCAGAAAATGAAAACACAACTGCCTTATGGAACAAAAATTGGATTTGCTTAAAACTGACCGATAAGACTGATGGTTCTGAGAGCCAATTAGATGTTGTTATGATACAGCATGAAACCAATAATGTGTTAATATGAGTCAGCTCTCATTTCCATGTATACAGTTTACCCTGCTAACTGGGTAAAAAGGTACTTTTTCAAGTGGTGCTCCTCTTATATTTAGCAGGGGGAGAATAGCTGTCCCTCTTCACCGCAACACAGTGTCTCTAACCAATAAGGGGCACACTTTTTATTTATGTTTTGTTTTTGTTTTTTTACAAAAATGAGAAGTGCAGAAAGCAATACTATGTGCCTTATTTTGTTATCACCATTTTCTCCCACTGCTAGTATTAACTAACTTAAGTCCCATTCATTTCAGCTGGATTTAGCTTTCTTGAATATTCAGTTCCATTGGCATTTGTGTGTGTTTATCTTTCTGTGATTGTTCAGTGGGCAGCTCAATCCTACCCAAATGCCCCCCACTAAAGTAGCCACGCCTATGCGGCACGTGCTGTATATGTCGGAGGGGGGGGGTTTTAAAAAGTCTCCTCAGTGTGAAGACTCCTCTTCCCCCTGGGAAGCCTCCACTGCCTCTATGGGACTACTTTGATCTGTGCTTGCTGTTTATTAGGCATAAGTCCAAGGCATGTGATGGTGGTGGTCAGGCAGACAGATGGGGTTAGGATATCAGTACATGAAAATGTCACCAATACTGCCCTTGGTCCGCCTCTCCTCCCACCCTTTGCCCTGCCTTTGCCCCATTCCTCTCCCTCCCTGCCTCCACCACCATTGCACTCACCTTTGTGGGTCTGGCAACAGGCATCCTGCGCTGCTGCTGTTGTTGTTCCACTGTCGGAAAGACCTGTGTGCAACAATCCAATCCTTGGGCCCTCGGTTTGAGAACGGACAGCTCTGAGCTCTTAAGAAATCAACTTTTCTGAACAAGAATACTATTTTTGGCAGAAAGCAGTATCCCTCCAGCTTCTGGATGAGTGTTCTTTCATTAGATGGTTTGCAAAGTCACTTGGGATCTCCAGGTACTACTGCCAATGACACAGTGGTCAACATGTGATATCAGACAGCATGAGGGGCATTAAATAAAGCCTATCTGGCTCCTTTAGAAAATTAATTTGCAATGCCAAATATTAAGCAAGATAGTTGACTTTGGCAGTGAGTGTTACTCACAATCAGATGTTCTCTTGTGGCCTTTGTGTTTCAACACACATTCCCTTAATAAGTCTTGTCTTCTCCAGAGTCCTGATTTATCACATCCAGCAGGCACAACACCATCATTTCATTTTGCACTATCCTGCTATTCATCAGGTCTCTTCTGAAAACATTCTAACAGAAATAAAATGAAGGATGCAACATCTCCTCTTGCAGATGGGTTAGCTGCTTCACAATCACATACACCCCAAATGTCTGGGCATTATTTTCAAGTACAGGTCAGTGTCATGAAATTGTAAAAACCTTTGACCCGAATAGTTATAGTAGGACCCAATAGTTAATCACATTAAAGTAGTAACAGTTAATTAAAGTAACACAAGCCGTGCCTCGTTATCCACAGGGGTTCCATTCCAGAACTCCTAGTAAATTGAAAAAAAAAAAAAAACACCAGTGAATACCAAATCATGAAAAATAGCTTTAAAGACTCACTCCAGGGCTTCTTGCTCCTCCATTGTCACCCCAGAATTCATTGGTATAGACGCTATACTGCATTCAGTCACTAGATGGGGTGAATAATGGAACCAAATGAAATGAAATTATAATTATTTAACAGAGCGAAGGTAGGAAATTGGATATTGGTGCTTTTTTCACTTGTTACAAGGCATTTAAAGGTGGACTCCAGTATCAGTGGTGAGTCAAATCAGTGGATGGCAAATCAGTGGATATCAAGGTCCCACCTGTATACCAGCAGTCCCCAAACTTACCGGAGCCATGACAAACACACAGCCTCTTCTCAGCTCAGCTGGGCCCCGCCAACTTGGATCTCATGAAATCTTGTGAGTTACAAGATGGTGGTGCCCAAAGTCTGTGAGATCCAAGATGGTGAAACCCAAAACTTGTGAGATTTGGGCATCACTACCTTTGATCTCACAAAATTTTGTGAGATTCAAGATGGCCAGGCCCAGGAGAGCCAGTAGGAGAGGTGTCCAGGGAAACCCCACGGTGCCCCTGTGAGTGTGCTCTAAGGCACAGCAGTGCACAGTTGGGAAACTACTGTAATATACATTTTAGTTTGTCTTTGGTGAACTCTTTTCCTTACAAATTGTCCCACGCTGTCTCTCCTTTAGTAGCTCCATCCAGATGTAATGATATCACCTACTTATCTCTCTTGTCTATCTTGAAGAAAAGTCTCACAGTCAAATACCGTAGTCAAGAACAAAAGGGCCAAAGAGTAGTTTCTGAAGGCACTGAAGCTAACAATGCATACAATAAAAAGAGCACATTCTGTACTATCTAATAAGTCAACTCAGCGGTGTCACCCCCATGACATGGCCAGCGCGTCACCCCTATGATAGGCTTCCTCCCATGCAGTGGGTAAGGGTGGTCATATACCATTGCTCCATTCCCGCTGTTTTTTTGGCTATATCTTTTGATAGAACACAGATATTTCAACATGGTTTGTTTCATCGCATTCTGCATGAAATTACACAGTGATAAATATATAACTTGATGGTATTAGTCCTACAAACTGTGGTTTTAGTGACTTTGGTCACTAGTGGTGTCACCACCACCGTCACGCATGTCACCCAGTGTGGTCCACACCGCTTGCACTGCCCTAGCAACACCACTGAATCAACTACAATACAGTTGTTAATACACTATAAAGTGTGTGGCACCTAAAAAACACTGTTGGAATTTGCAGATGGAAAAGAAACACCCTGCTATACTCCATTAGATCACTGGTATGCAGGGAAGACAGCACATTTCAGGGCTTTTAAGAAATCAACTCCACCATCTTCAACCCACCTAGAAGTGATTGTGGCCCCAGTTCTACCAAATCCTTGCACCGCCAGAACTAGTTTTTCAGCCTTTTACAGTGGCGCAAATGCCATACTCATGTCGTGCTTCCAGGCAGCTGCCACAAACACACAGCGCAGCTCCAAAGGCCTCCCTCGGGGCTGATAAATTGGAGGCATGTAATGGGTTGGGAGGGCAGGTGGAATTCTGGGGAGGATCTCAACATCACCACCTTGAGTTAGATCTTATCATGCCTTTTATCTCCTCAGACTTGTGCCAGCAAAATGGCTGGCATAGGTCCAACGATACCCATAGGTGATTGGGAAGTCTACCAGGTGGTAAGTAAAAAATACTGCAGGCTGTCTGATCGTCTCCCCCCCCCTCCACCAAAGCACACAGCGTAGCTTCTGTTGATGCGGCTGTATGCTATAACATGGTGGGGGGTAGCATTGGGTAGTAAGAGCCCAATCCTGAGCTCGGCGCACCGGCTTCCCGCTGGCGCACACTATTGTAAATGTGCCATAAGGCATGTCTGCGAGGCTTACCACAAGGCCGTGGTAGCCCAGTGCTGGCCGGTGCTGGGCTAGTGCTAGGCAGGCGCCCGTCCTCCACTGCTATGTGGTCTCACAGACCACCAAGCCATGGCACGGTAAGCGAGGGTGGCGAGGGAGACGGGGAGGAGGCATTCCAAGGAGGGGGGAGTCAGGCAGAGGGTGGAGAGAGGGCGGGGAGGAGGCGTGACAGGGAGGTGGGGAAAGGGCAGGCGGGAGGCTTGCCGCGGGGAGGCATAGAGGTGGGTCTGTTGGAGCTCTGCTCCATCAGATCCTGTCTGTTTGTTCATGGCTTCGCACCCTACATGAATGCTTTTACCTTACTACTGATCTTTTGGTCGGCAGTAAAGTGAGTGGCCCCATTGTGGGGCTGCTTCCCTTACCCAGGAGAAAGGGACGAAAGTCCCCTTCTGCCAAGGTGCTGCCCGTGGTAGCCTGAGGCACGCAGGATCCTGTGTTAGCCATTTTCAATGCCCCGAAGCTGCACGCCCCGGGCAGCTCAGGATTGGGCTGTTAGGCTGCAATCCTATAACACTTTCCAGAGAGTAAGCTCCCTTGAATACAATGGGACTTATTTCTGAGTAGATATGCATAGGTTTATGCTCTTAGTCCATTTAACCCAATGAGATTTATATCTGAGTCAACATGCTTAAGATTGCATTGCATTCTATCTTAAAATTTCTACAGCCCTGAGTGCTGGATATGAGACCAGAATTACATAGGACAAGGCCAATTTATAGCTGAGGTGCACCCATAGTTCCTTTGGCGACTGTCAGCAAATCACCAAACTTCAACCTCAGTTCTATATGCAAAAATAGGAAAAAAAAATAACGTCTCTGAAAATCAGTTCGATGACTTTGCTATGACATGATGGAGCTAAGACAACACTATATACCTGACTTTATAGTGCCTGTGTTTGTGCAATTCTGGGTGTTCTTCTTCAGGTTTAGAAAACACAATTCTGTGTCAGAGCTTCTTTAGCCCTCAACAAAATCAACAGAAGACAGTGGGGAGATTTAATAGTTAATACTGGCATTATCCTTTGAAGATATAAATGAGCTTAAATGCTAAGCATTATTATTTCATGTCTATATATGTCACAAAATTCTCCAAAGAATATTTACCCTGTGGGTTTAATTTATTTTTGTAAGGATTGCTAAATAATTTATAAAGTAGACTTACCATTTTGGATTTTATTTTCCCCCTACTGAGAAACTAAATTTATTTAAAGGCAAACTTAAAAGACTGCTGTATATGTGAGAGATCAAAATAACACCTCTGATTTTTAGAAGGAACTCCTGGAGACATACTATGTTGACAAAAAGGTGCTAACCTGTTGTAGAACAGTGTTAGCACCCCAGAGCATGATAGGAATTAAGTGAGACTCTTTATATATCTTAAAGGTTGGAAGTCAGAGTTAACCTACAACTTATCCGAAAGCTGCATACAAAGCTGAACAGAAATTTACCCTTTTCCCAAAACCTGCACAGCACAGTATGTATGCAAATATATTTATAAGTACTTGGTCAGGGATTTCAATTGGCAGATGAGAGATGAATCCTCAATGACCTGACATTTCAGTATTTGCACTTTTTAAAAAAAGCAAGCAAGCAACTGTTACCCTGCATATGCTGATCTCGGAAGCTAAGTAGGGTCAGGCCTGGTTAGTACTTGGATGGGAGACCGCCTGGGAATACCAGGTGCTGTAGGCTTATACCATAGTCTTTCAAGACTGAAGGTTGCCAACCAAGCAAGCAAGAAATTGGTGACCAGGAAATGGCTGCACATTTCACTGCAACATCAGAAAAGTTGTCTTGGATCTTGTCCACAGTTTATGCTTCTTATACAAACATATGAAAATTCTTCTGGATCAGATCAAAGGACACCTAGTCCAGTATCCTGCTTCCCACAGTGGCCAGGCAAATGCCTTCAAGAAACCCACCAGCATGGCTTGAAGGCCATCGTCCACACAACCAGCTGCTGCTGTGCTCCACTGGGTTTTGCATGTTCTGGCCCTGAGATGTTGGGGGGAGGGGGTTGGTAGGGATAGAGATAGTGAAACGAGTGAATGGAATTAAGTAGACATGGAGAAAATGATTCCCAAACCATTTCTAAATTCAGTTTTACTTTCCCCAGGAAAATTGCCTGAGAAGTTCATAACAAGCTTCTTGTAAACATCAGCGTATCCTAGGAGGTTGTAGCTCTTAGTATTTAGGAGGTTGTAGCTCGTAGTGTTTGACCTGCTATGGCCAAAGGCACATCCTTCTGGCCTTTTGTGGAGACTAGTAAAGTTTTTTTTCTTGAAAATGCTGGTGCAGGGGTTCTCAAACGCCCCCCCCCCCACTACCCACCTGTTCTGCAACAGAGGGTGCTGTGACTCACCTCCTTCTCCAGTGCTGGGCTTCTGCAGGCTTTGGAAGGCCTCCACAGGTCTCTGGAAGCAACCAGAAATAATTGTCACGCACTCAAAAGTAACCCAGAAGTGACTTTCTGGCTGCTTCTGGAGGCCCCTGGAGGCCTGGTGTGGCCTCCTATTGCACCCAGAGGGCTCCAATTTGGAGCGAACCAGACGCAAGTGTGGGTAGCAGGACCTAACCCAGGACTCGTCGGACATCGGGTCGCGACCCACAGTTTGAGAAACACTGTGCTAGTTGCTTCAGAGTCATGAATTTCAATGGTATACTGCACTCAATTACACCTGAAATGTTCGTATATTTAGGGAGAAGCATGCTGAGTTCCTAAATTCATTGGGGCGCACTCCTAAATCACTGTGCATGGGACATTCACCTTACCAGTGGGAGACTCCTTTCTGTATTCACTAGACTATAATCTGCTGTCACAGTAAAGTGAAAATGTAGCAAGATTCTCTTGTTCATCACAATCCTGCCTGTTTTGAATGCATTTCCTCCTGAAGCAGTTTCAGAACAAAAAGACTCAGAAATGCCTGGGAAGCGACTAGCAACAGAATCAAGAAAACACAGCACAGACATTGCAGATGGAAGTGGGCTGGAAGCTTTCCATTGCTCTTTTTATTTGCTTGCCTGCAAAACACACTGATGCATTATTCAGAACATCTCTCTATTTGTACCTAGACGGGCGGGGGAAGGGGGTGGAAGCCACACAGACACCTGTTGGTCCTTCCTGTAAGATTTTGTCAGCTATTCAAGCAAGGTATTGATCAGACAAAGCAAATAAAGCCATATGGTTGGGGGGAAAAAACCCTGTTATTAGCTTTCTGATGGCAAAGCATAAACTATTACTCACCATACTCCAGTCCAGTTCATTTGGCTGCTCCCCTTCTTCTTTGAAAGAGACATGATTGTGTTTCGTAATGTGTACAACTCTTGATCTAAATGCTTAGTTGTCTCTCAGCCTGATGATGGTACACTCTGAAAAAACACAGTGGGTCGTAGCTCAGGCACAGAGCATGTGCTTTGCATACAGAAGGTCTCAGGTTCAATTCCTGGTTGAATAGTGGCATACAGTATGATGGCCATAGAGCAGATGATTTGCACTGACTTACATAACTTTGGGTATGAATAGATCCTTTTGACAAAAAGACAGGGAGGCAATTGAGGCCAGCAGTGGACAACTGGAGAGAACGATGCTGTTTGGGCCTGTTTGATTTAGCAAGGATAGGAGGGTTGAACGGAGGTAGGGAAGGGGTGTTTTTCGGGGGGGGGGGCCAGGATTGGAAAGGGAGAGGGCAGCATTGGCTGTGGCAGTGCAGGCTAAATCCTAATCCCCATTGACCAGATCCTAACTCAGATCTTATCCCTACAACCTTACACAGGCCACTTGGATTTGTGCCAGTGAATTCACTGGTGCGGACATGAGTAGCCCCATAGGGGTGGCTGGGGCACAACAAATGGTAAGGGGAAAAATATTCCCTTACCCCAAATTGCCACCGAGCTGGAACCTAACCTGAGCTAGATACAGCTCAGGCCACTTGGCCTGCCTGTTTCAGCACAATTTAGAATTCACCTGCAGCCAAAGTCACTACTTTGTCTCATTTTCTTTTCTGTGTTCTCAAAAGCTCAATCTAGTGCTTCAAGGTTGAGCTGCCACTGTTATTTTTATGGAGCAGAAGGTTTATTTTAAAACCCAAAGCAGCAGATAGCACCTATGAAAAAAGCTTTGAACAACAACAACAACACACACAACACTCTGATATTCTTTCTGCTACATTAAGTTGGGTTATTTATTCCCACATTTTGTCCTTCCAAAATATCAAACATATATATATAACTTGTCTCAGTGAAATGTAAGGCCATATACATAGAAAGGAGAAAATTTGGAAATAAATCTTCCAAAATGACCTTTTATCTAGATAATCAATACAAAAGTATCTATTGTGCTTTGCTTTTCCCTGGCATAGGTTGTTCTGACTCTACATGTACAGTGTTGTGATGCCAGTGCAAAAGATACACAAACTTTACCGATCAATAAGACACGCTCTTTTAAGTATATTGATCCTCATCTACCCAGAGATTGATAGCCTATATATTCTTGTAAATTACACTTTTGCCTCTAAATATGTTTGCAACACAACGCTCTGTGTGGTAAGAGAATAAAAGATCATGTCCCATTTGAGACCTTCAGAAAGAGATGGATTTCTATTTCTGAGTCAGTCAATCTTGCAAACATTTGTTTTCAGCCGGCACAGATCTCAACTCCCTCCTTGGTGATGATGAAGTGGTGGCATTTTACTCGGATCAAACTCTTCAGTGTCAAAGTTGTTCAAGAGGATGTATTTATTTAGCTTGCACTGCTCACTCTGTTAATTAGCTCACAAACTCAAATTAATGATTATCCATGCCCCTTTCATTCAACTCCACTTTTGAAGTCTGCCATTGTAAAGTTTTCCCCCTCATAGATTAACACTTAGCAACACATGACAAGCAAAATAAACATTTCTTTGAGCCTGAAAAGTGATCCTGCTGTTTAATTTTAGGTCTTGGTTTTTCGTCTGTTCTGCACTCCCTCCTCTCCTCCTTCCCAATATTTTATGCATGCGAGTTCCTGCTTAGCGATGCTGAGCGGTAGCATAGCCAGAGGGGGTGGCACAGTAAATACCGCAGGTGCTGCAATGTGTTGTGTAGGCAGCCACTCCCATTTGCTGTTGGAGCCGTTTGGGGTAGCACTTGAGCACCCGCACATTGTTATCGCTGCCCGAAATGGCTCCAACAGAGTGGGAGGGGCCGCTTACAGGGTGCGTTGTGGCACCTGCTGTACTAACCCATGCTGCTCCCCTCTAGCTACGCTACTGATGCTGAGTTAGAATGCATTCCCCAACAGCACTTCATACCAGGTTGGTTGGCAACCTTCAGTCTCGAAAGACTATGGTCTAAGCCTACAGCACCCGGTATTCCCAGGCGGTCTCCCATCCACGTACTAACCAGGCCTGACCCTGCTTAGCTTCCGAGATCAGACGAGATCATGCATCTGCAGGGTAACAGTTACTTGCAGTGGAAACCTTGTACTAATGCTAGAGCTGTGCTGAAAGTTTGTGCATTTTGAGTTTTGTATTTACGTTTGCATTGAAGTTCATTGTTTTATCAATCATTGATACACTCCAGTTAAAATTAATTATAATATTTGTGATAATTTTCCCAACAATTTTTATGGCCCAGGATTCCAGGATACTTCCATCACAAGAGAAGGCCTGGGACATCGAGGACAGTTAATGCAGCTAATATTTCCTCCTTAGACTTTCTTGAAACCGGCCTGAGATTTTCAGCAGAGATTTCCCCTGCTGAAAAGGGAGAACCCTGTGAACCATATTCCTCTAGCACTTGTTCCTAAGAGTGCCAACATCAATCAGTGTTTCTTGACAACATTCTCAGATAGATGACTCCTTCCCAGAAGCCCAGGCAGCAGGGCTGAAATCAGTCTGTGCAAATGACAGGTGCCCAATGAGGGCCTTCCACCAGGGTGCATGCACTCCCCTACAATGTTCAGAGAAATGCGACGTCAGGGACATTGTGGGGGAAAAGTATATGGCAATTCCAGCAGCACTGATTTGAAGAAGAGCCTGATTCTTCTGTCTGCTGCCCAGTGAGTCCACCAGAGATTGCCCATGCGGAGTCATTGAAAGGCACGATCCCAGGGGCTCCTTAAACCTTGAGCCACACTGCTATGCTATGCGATAAGCCCCCGGTTGAACCAAGTAACAAAAATGACCACCATTCCTTATGAAATAAATGGTGGCTGAAATGAACCAATAACTGAGTTAAGTTTTTAATAACAAAAATTAATGGAGTAAGGAAACAAAAACATTCACCCAAACTCTTACTTCATTATATTTCACATTTCAGTAAAAACGTTTTACAGATGGGAACATACAAGCCTCAGTGGAGCTCCAAGGAACTTGGGGGAGGGGGGCAGATAGTCCTCCCCCCTCCTCTTACTCTCACAACGGCCCTGTGAGGAAATTTCCATGCATTCATTATCTTCCAGTTTTTTGTAGTGACAGTGAGTTACATTAATCGATTGAGAAAGTACATTGCATTTGGTGCCTTTCAAGGCTGGTACAGCAGAATCCTTCGGTGCCCGTTTTAGCACTGCTTTCCCAGCTGAATTCGTTCCTGGAGCTGCAACGGGTGTCTATTTTTACCTTCAGCCTTCAATCTGTGAGAAACCATCCCAACCCCCCAAAAGCTCAAACCCAATCTGCAAGTATTTTTCAGTATAAGAACTCTGTTTTATACTATCTTTACCTTTATGATTGTATGAGATCGGATTTTGAAATGACTTTCAGCTATTTGGGGGACTACTTCTATAGCCCTTTGCCAGACTCTGCTTAGAATCATTTGCTCAAAGAGGAAAGTAACGTTGGAAGGAAGCTTGATTCCATGTTCCAACAAATTAGCATTTTGGAGGGAGACAAGACCAAGACAAAGATGACTCACAAATTTGAGATAGAGGTGTTGCAGCCCAGTCCTATCCACATTTTCCTGGGGGTAAGCCCCACTGAATCTAATGGAACTGACTTCTGAGTAGATGTGCTTAGGATTGGGCTGTTAGTTTCCAGTGAGTAAGATAGGATTACAGCCCAAGTCTTACTGAACACAATGGGCTTATTTCTGAGTAAAATAAATAACACTGATTTCAAACACCTTTCGGGATGTTTTCTGAGATGCAGAACTGAAGAAATAGTTGTAGTTTAGTCTTTTACTACAAATATTTGGAACATGGCCAGAGACAGTTGCATCTTGTGTTAATGTCTACCTAATGGACACTGCTGTGTATGAAAGGCAACATTTTGTATAAATTACCATCCAATCCCAACTAGGATTGGGCACAAAGGGTGTTTTATGACAGTGGAACAGTGTTCTGCTA
The DNA here is from genome assembly GCF_035046505.1 of Tiliqua scincoides. Taxonomy (NCBI): domain Eukaryota; kingdom Metazoa; phylum Chordata; class Lepidosauria; order Squamata; family Scincidae; genus Tiliqua; species Tiliqua scincoides. Next base: position 27,196,068 of record NC_089826.1, read on the forward strand.
TTGTAAAATTGTTGTTGATGGCATTGCCTGTGCCACCAATGGCCATTTTGCTACTGATAGAGGCTGTAGCACTGTAGCCTCACTGCTGGAGCCCACTGCCTGCCAGTAAGTCCACTGCCTGCCAGTGGGGGCAGAGTGTGGGCAGAATGGGATGGGAAGGGAGAGGAATGGGGTGGAGACCAGAGTAGGGAGGGGAGCAGATTGAGGTGAGGAAGGGGGTAGTATTGGCAGGGGCAGCACCACTGATATCCTATCCCCCTTTGAGTCACCTTCCCTGGTCCACTCAGACTTGCACCAACAAAAGAGCTGGAGCAGGTCCAAGTAGACCCATTTGAGCAGTGGAGGCTTATCACTCTGCAAGGGAACAAATGTTCCCTTGAGAAGACTTCTGGACTGCATCCCTACAGGAGGTAGTGTGTGCTCTAATGGCATGGCTGCGTTGTTGGGGGAATTTGTTTAGGATTTGGCTGCTCATTGTTTTGAATTCATCAGTTGTAACAGAGATGTTAAATCAGAACATTTTCTTAAATGTGTTCAGAAAGGTGCTTTACAAAATGCCATACAGTACACCTTAATTGCATACAATCATGCCTGAAGGAGGAAGCTTTACATTTTAGAGGGTAATCATTGCTACAAGGAGATGTCTTGTGAAAGATAATATTAGAGCAACTGTAGTGAAAGAGTAACATATGGAAAATAACTTCACCTTCGAGCTTGTCAGTATCCCGATCGCCCAATTACAGCAGGGAGATTGGAGTTTGTAAGGCCATCTTATGGGGGGTGCCTGGCGGGCTTGGGTCGGGCGCCATGTTAGGCAGGTTGTTCGACTATGTGATGATGGGCCTGCGAGCACCATTTTGAGGGCGCCTGGCCATGTGGCATGCACAAAAGGCCTGCGGGTGCCATTTTGGGAAGGGCGCCTGGCGGAGTGCACGGGTATGCAGGCAACATGTTGAGTAGGGCATCTCCGCGGTTAATAGCTGCGGCTGGACTGGGCGTGCTCGTCACCCCCCTCCCCTCTGGGGGCTGCGCTTCGGGTGGGCAGTTGCTGGGCTCAGTGCGTGCTGTGTCGGGGCCACCGGGGTGCTCCTGTCATCCCCCCTTGCCTGGGGGCGATGGTTCGAGTGGGTGGCCGCTGTGTGCGACTCACACCACTAGGGTTGCCGCTGGGGCTGAGGCCTTGGGCCCCGCAGGGAGTTCGTGCGCTCGTCACCTGCGCGGGGTGTGTGCGCTCGTCGCCCCCCCTACTGGGCAGGGGACGCGAGCTGGGGCCTGGACCCTGGCTGCAACTCTAAGCCACACTTTCCTGGGAGTAAACCCCATAGTCTATAAGGGGCCTTGCTTCTGAGTAGGCATCCAGAGCCTGGACCCTGGCTGCAACTCTAAGCCACACTGTCCTGGGAGGAAGCCCCATAGACTATAATGGGCCTTGCTTATGAGTAGGCATCCAGAGCCTGGACTCTGGCTGCAGTTCTAAGCCACACTTTCCTGGGAATAAGCCCCATAGACTATAATGGGGCCTTGTGCCTGAGTAGGCATGCAGAGCCTTGAACTTGGCCGCAATCCTATCCACGCTCTCCTGGGAGTCAGCCCTATGGACTATAATGGGCCTTGCTTCCGAGTGGGCATGCAGAGTCTTGGGTCATAGGGCTGCAGTCCTTGCCCTGCTTTCCAGTGAGTAAGCCCCTTGGGCTATAATGGGGTTGGCTTTGGAGTAGGCATGCAGAGGCTTGGACCATAGGGGCTCCCCTTTCCAGGGAATAAGTCCCACTGAGTATAACAGGTTTTGTTTCTGGGTAGACATAGCCGGACTTAAAGCTACAACCCTGTCCACACTTTCCAGGAGCTCCTGTGGCTCAATGGCTGAAGCTCCTGCTTGCAAAACCAGAGGATGGTGGTTTGAATCCCTACGAGGGCAGATAAAATAATTTTGTCCGGTGCCGTGGCTCAGTGAAGTTGGCGATCACCCATGGTCTTGGGAGTGTGTTCCATCGATTTTAAGGGGACTTACTATTGAGTATACAGGCATAGGATGAGCTCCTGTGAGTTGCAAGCCAGCACAGATCCAGCGGCTCCTAAAGGGGCACATAGGGATGCAAGGAACTGGGGCTTCCCATCTTGCCCCGGCCTGTAGGAGGGCACTGCCCCCAGCCCAATTCAGTCCCCCCCCCGGGGTGGCCTAAAATGGAGCACCCTACTGGCTTGCACAGGTGGCTGTGGCTGCTGCCTCCCCCCACCCCAAACCCGGGCAACTTGAACGGGACTCCTAACAAGGAGCAGCCTGGGGTCTGGTGGTCGGATAGTAGAGAAACTCAAAATATATTACAGGAATTTTGCCCCCCTTGGATGGGGAGGGGAGGGAGCTTACAAGTATCAGGCAATTTGGCTAAAGGGATTTTGATTTACGCCTCAGCTGTAACTTGGATGTGCCCTCTGGGGCCAGCCTGTTTGGAATATGGGGACATAAGACACCATGCCTGTCAGGGCTATGGTGTATTGTGCTCAGCAGGGCTATGCTTGTGATCAGCATTTTTAGACTTAGGGCTTTTCGCTACCTAATAAAATCCCACTGGGGGGGTGGAGGATCCCATAGTGGGACTCCAGTCATGGCTAGTTATACTGCCCAAAAAGGGCTTGGGGGAGCTGGAATGGTAGCAGTCACCTGATAGCTAGTGGCTAGGCTTAGTAGTCCTAGGTACAGGGGGATGTGACACGGGTGCAGAACCCACGCACTTTTGAGGGCGACTCGGCTGGCAACTTCACTAGGAGCAATTGTTCACGAGCGCATGCCTACAGTCCCTGCAGCACAAAGCAAGCAGTCTCCGTACGCCTTAGGGTGGAGCTGGCCCCAATTTGGCCCCTGAGGGGGAGCATGGGGTAGCTGCAGAGGAGGCACTGCTTCTGCCAGCAGCCAGAAAGGGGAAGTATCACTGTGCAGGCTAGTATCTGGGTATCTTTATGGAGGTGCATTTCCCCCCCCCCCCCAGCGAGCTGCTTGCTAAATCCAGGTTGGCTTCCCCCCCAACAAGCATTGTGACATGGTGGTCGCAGGTTGCGTCCTAACACAACATACTTACTCCTGCAGATGAATAAGACTGACCAGAAGGGGCACGGACGATGGTGCGGTGGTGGCTCCCCGAACTGTCACATCGGCCCAGCTTACACCAGTCCAACCACCCGCAACAATCTCCTCCCATGGAGGTTCCCCCCTTCTTATGCAGGCACCTGACCTCCTCCTTGTTAATACTTCATCAGTTTCAGAGGATATTTAGAGGCACAGGGGGAGCCCCTGGCCATCTCTGATTGCTTACAGCCTGCGCTCCATCTATATGGGAGCTGCTTCGAAAGCTGCCAGGCCAGGGTTCAGCACCCATGGAACTGAGAGGAGTGGATGTGGACGCTCTGGCGCATTTAATACTGCCTGCCCACCGGGTGCGCTTTCCCAACTCCGGCGGGGGAGGTGGTGTTCTATCAACAACGCACTCATCAGGAGTACTGCCCCTACTCCTTTAAGAAAATCGGGGTGTTGCAGTGCCAACCCACCTAGTGGGCATAATGCCCCTAGGCCTTTGGGAGAGGGGAAGAGTTTCTGTTAACAACTCACGTAGCCGCTTCTCCTTAGAGGAAGGTGAAGTTCTGTTACCAACCCACTTAAGGGGTGCACTATCCCGGCTCCTGGGGGAGGGGTGATGTTTGGTTACAAACAGTGGTGGGATTCAAATAAATTAACAACAGGTTCTATATCCTAATGACCATTTACCAGTATACCAAAAGATATACCGAAAGGTAGTTTAACTCTTGGGTGGATGCCATCAGGCCTCTTTTAAAGGCGTCCAGGCCAGACACCATCACCACATACTGTGGCAAGGAGTTCCACAGACCAACCACATGCTGAGTAAAGAAATATTTTCTTTTGTCTGTCCTAACCCTCCCAACACTCAATTTTATTGGATGTCCCCTGGTTCTGGTGTTTTGTGCGAGTGTAAAGAACATCTCTCTATCCACTCTGTCCATCCCCTGCATAATTTTGTATGTCTCAATCATGTCCCCCCTCAGGCGCCTCTTTTCTAGGCTGAAGAGGCCCAAATGCCTGGCCTTTCCTCATAAGGAAGGGGCCCCAGCCCAGTAATTAGCTAGTCCAGGGGTTGGCAACCCATCTGCTGTGGTTCCAGGTGAAAGTGGCAAAGGGGGTGACAGAGTGGCTCATCCAGGAGTGGCAGCAGCAGGAGGTGCGCAGCTGTGGAGCTGCACCTGCACTTCACAGGGGAAGGCAAGTCTTCCCTTGGCTCCTCTCACTGGGCACCTCTAGCCCTTCGAGCCCATCCAAGCTGGAGAAGTGTGTGGGGAGACATAAGTGATCTTCAGTCCCTTCCTGTGTGAGAGATGGAGGGGGCTGATGTCCCTTAGGGGCAAAAAGTCTTCTGGGGAGAGCCACTGGTGGGGTGAGACACTGGGAGACTGACCCTCTTGTCTGGATCAAAGGTGGAGGGGAAGCTCCAAAAACTTCTGCAATCTGGAGCTGGAAGGAGGAGGTGCCCCTTGGAGGTCCAGGGGCTGCGTTTCATTCTCCTCCGGACTGACAACGCAATGCTAGGCATGTCTACTCAGAAGTAAGCCCCATTGTGTTCAATGGGGCTTACTCCCAGGAAAGTGTGAATAGGATCGCAGCCTCAATGACGAAGATGAGATGCTTCCTTCTTTGCCTTCTGACTGACAGTGTCTACTCAGAGGTAAGTACCACTGTATTCAATGGGGCTTACTCCCAGGAAAGTGTGGCAAACTTTGCCACACTTTCCTGGGAGTAAGCCCCATTGAACACAATGGAACTTACTTCTGGGTAGGCACAATCCTAACCAGGTCTACTCAGAAGTAACTCCTATTATGTTCAATGGGGCTTACTCTCAGGAAAGTGTGGTTAGGATTGCAGCCACTGTCAAGCAGAAGGCGAAGAAGGAAGCATCTCATCTTCCTCACTGAGGCTTTGATCCTATCCACACTTTCCTGGGAGTAAGCCCCATTGAACAAAATAGGAGTTACTTTTGAGTAGACCTGGTTAGGATTGTGCTCAGTGCCTACCCAGAGGTAAGTTCCATTGTGTTCAATGGGGCTTACTCTCAGGAGAGTGTGGATAAGATTGAAACCTCAGAGAAGAGCATGAGATGCTAAGGGCTGCTTGTGGGAAGAGGGTCAGGGCTGCTTGGGGGGTCAGGGCTCCACAAGGGTCAGGCAGGCAGGCTTGGGCAGGAGGAGTCCCAGGGCGGGGGGGGCTCGCCCTTGGAGGCAGCAGGGGCTCTTTGGGTGGGAGCAGCTCCAGCACCCTCCTCTTCGTCCCACCCGCACCCCGACCCACCGGGAGAGCTGAGCCTGCTAGCTCCGCTGGGGAGGAGAGGCGCGGGGCGGGCAGCTGGACTGCTCCTCTTGCTAAAGAGGCTGCATGGGTGGGAGGGGATGCACGGCGGGGGGGGCTCGCCCTCGGGCGGCGGGGGCTCTTTGGGCGGAAGCATCTCCAGCGCCCTCCTCTTCGTCCCACCCATGCCCCTGACCCACTGGGAGAGCTGAGCTGGCTAGCTCTGCTGGGGAGGAGAGGTGCGGGCTGGGCAGCTGAACTGCTCCTCTTGCCCTCGTCAGGGATCGCACCCTCTCCTACATTCTCAGAGCAGTCGCAGGAGGCGTCAGAGCTGCGCGTGTGCTCCCCGCCAGCAAACGGTTCTCAGAACCAAGACCTTGATTAAGTAGGGGTTCCATAGAACCGGGGTGAACCAGTTGAATCCCACCACTGGTTACAAACCCATTTACAGATTTGCAGCCCCTTCTTCTTTGAGAGGGGGACGTTCTATTAGCAACCATTTAATGGGTGCTGCCCCTCCTCTTGGGAGAGGGGCGATGTTCAATTACCAGCCCGCTTGACGGAACCATGGCCCTTCTCCTCGAGAGAGAAGGTTTTCTGTTAACAGCCTGCTTAACAGGTGCTCGGCCCCCACTGCTTTAAGGGCAATGTTTTACCAACCCACTTAACGGGTGTGCTACCCCTGCCCCAGTGGGAGGGGGTGACGTTCTGTCAACAACCTGCTAGTGGGTATGCTGCCCCTGTTCCTTGAGAGAGGGGTGAGGTTACCAACCCGCTTAATGGGCAGCCCCTATTCCTTGGTAGAGAGGGGTGATGCCACCAGATAACTTAACAGTTGAGCGGTCTCTGCTCTGGTGAGGGAGGGGTGATGTTCGGTTGACAACCAGCTTAGCTACTCCTATTCCTTTAAGAGAGGGATAATGTCTTCCAAACTGCTTACCAGGCGTGTTGCCGCTATGCCTAGTTAAGGCGCTGCAGGAGTATGTAGCACATTCGGGGGCGCGAGCAGAAGCCCTGTTCCAGCACGTGGATGGCTACCCGCTGACTTTATTCCAGTTTAGGGTGGTCTTTTTCGCGTGCCCTCATAGCCCTGGGGTTGCACCCAAAAGGGTATAGCCTTCATTCCCTGCATATTGGAGCGGCTTCCGCAGCTGTGGCATGGGCCTGCCCGGGGCGACATTCAGCGGATAGGATGTTGACGTTCTGCAGCGTATAGGCGCTACTTTCGGATTTTTTAGAGGCAGGCTCTTCATCAGCACCCCCCATATGGGGGGGGTGCTGCAAAGGGCAGGGGTCGTGGCAAAAACTTCTCTTTCTTGTTCTGCAGGATGTGGTGAGAAGCAGGATGCATGAGAAGTGTACTGCTCTGCAGCCATTGCATGGTAGTTTGGGCCTGCAAGTGGGCGGCCGCGAGGCAATTTGGAACGCAGCTCAGGCTCGGCCCTGCCATGCAAGTTGGCACATTGGCGTGCTGCGAAATGTCTGCAGGTGTACCAAAGTAGTTTGGAGCACAGTGGTTAAAAATCACCGAAAAACTCTTCCAGGTTCTCTTCCAGGGCAATTGCCTGTAGTTAGAAACGTAGTAGTCAGTGGAGGAAGAGGAATAATTTGTTACTACAGATAGTTTCCCTGGGAAAAGAGCCACAGAACACAGCAGAGTCTCCTGGAAGCTGAAAGAGACATAACAAGAGGTGAAGACCATAGAGGTCAGTGCATCATGAGGAGAAGAATGTAGAAAATCACTGACCTCAGGGGTGGTTTCTTCTAAACTGCCACAGTAGCAGATTCTTTATTAACCATTGTTTTTAAAAATGTTAATTTTCAAAAATATTTCAAACTAAAAATACAAAACCAATGATATGAAAGATGATAAATAACAGAGGGCTTAATCCTATCCAGCTTTCTAGCACTGATGCAGCCAAACTGCAGCCCTGAGGTGAGAGAAAGAATGTTCCCCTGCCTTGTGGTGGCTCCTGTGACTGCTCTCCCACTACAGGATGCAGCACACACCCCATTGGTACAGCTCCATCAGTGCCAGAACATTGGATAGGATTGGGCCCAGTGTCATATAGTCTTCAAAAAAGGGAGAAATGCAAAATGGAATGTGCCTCAAACATTTAATATATGTTAAATGATCCATTCTTTACACTGGCTGGATCACTTCAAAATGGAGATAAATGGATGCTATTTACATTCCACAGAAGCCAATGACTGACTGTCCATTTGTGTCCACGAACTGAGGACTGTATTCTTTTTACACAGAATGCAGTGGCGGTTTTGCAACTCTGCTCATGGCACAGATCTCCACCCAGCCCAGCTTTGGCACTTGCTGGATTTTGTCCGAGTTCATCACAGTCCAGAGTGATTCAGTGACATGAATATGGGAGACTGATGTTGAACAATGGGATAATTAGATGAAATTCTTGACTGTAATGAAAGTCACCAAGGATTTGATCGTGAGCTTCAAGGGTCTCATTTACAGCAAATTGTGATCTCCACATTGAGTGCTTGTCAGGGAAGGAATATTTGGTGAGCCACATCAAGGGAGGTTGATCTAGTGGTTAGCAGCCACACACTTTTACTGCTCTTTGCTTTTCCTTTTTAGTGGGTCAGCAGTTGAATGGGGGCAACAGTGAACTGGTAGATCTATCTACTACCACTATCCCAAAGGAGAACAGACAGAAAGGGGCCATATGGTGGGGAGGGGGAACACCTCTCTCCCTGGAGAACACAGAAACTGTGAAGTTATTGGTTAAAAAACATTGCTTATTGTGTGTAGTTATTGCTTAAAATGACATAGCAATAATACCCACTGGGAATCAGAAATGACAACTCACTGAATTACCTGCAAACATAGACTAAGGCTGCAATCCTAACCAATTTTCCAGCACTGACATAAGGGCAATGCAACTCCTAGGTAAGGGAACAAACATTGCCCTTCCTTGAGGAAGCCTCCATGACTGCTCCCCAACTTCAGGATGCAGCACTTGTCCCACTGGCACCGCTATGCCAGTGCTGGAAAGTTGGTTAGGACTGTGCCCTAAGTAGGCAAGGAGACAAAGGGCACAATCCTAAGGTACAGTTGCACCAGCGGAGTGAGTGGTCTGCCGGTGCATGCTGTTGCAAATGTGCTGTAATGGCTATGGTGTGATATCTAGGCCTGCCAGCAGGAAGGCACCCACTACTGGTAAGTTCCATGTTGAGTGGCGTAGGGGCTAGGGGAAAGCAAGGAGAGGGTGAGGGGGTTAACAGGGCAAGGGAAGGGAGGTGACAGAGGCAGGGGGTGGGCAGATTGTGTCAAGGAGGGGATGGGAATGGCAGTGCCAGCATGCCCCATATCCTATCCCCCTTCCTGGTCCTGATTTGCTGACATGGATCAATGTGGATTTGTGCTAGTGATTTAGCTAGCGCAGGTCTAGTAGACCCATTGTGCTGGCTGGGACTTTCTTTGAGGAAAGGGGACAAATGTCCCCTTACCCGGAGGAGACTTTCTGTCTGCTAAATTTCCCCATGGCAAGCCACTCTTGTGTCGGCGTGGGGGAACTTAGGTAGGATTGGGCTGAAAATATAGTTATTATGGTGCCTGCAGGACAGCAGCAATATATCCCACTGTCAAGGAATTATCCCAGGAAGCCAGAACTACTTCATGAGCATGTGCAAGAGCCATCCATAAAACAAGTGCTATTAGAGTGCAATACGCGACTTGTCCTAAAATATATTTGTGTGCATGTCACAGGCCATTCTTTCTTCATTACTGCCTCACTCTTCCTTCCACAAATTATAATACTTCATTCACAAGCTTGATGCACCTTCCTTTTTGAAGTGTTTGTAATTAATTCTTCATTCCATGTTGTTTAGGTACTAATAGCAGCTCCCCACATTTAATGCCATCCCCACTCCTTACAATCTCGCCATATCATTTCCATTTTCAAAAAGAGGAAGGATGAATCAGCATGAATAGCCAGGCTATAAGGTTGTGACAATGAGCAATGTGCTGTGTCACCAGCTCTAAACAACCTGTTCTATCAATTGGCACTGATGCTCTGTGGGCAGGTTTCCAATTAATCACAGTCCAGCAAGACAAGGGCCTTGATGTTTAAATCACTGTGAGGCAATCCTTTGTTGGCCATGTAAATTCTGCTGTCCAGTCTCAGGATAGCTCCCTAACTGCAGGAAGGCAGTCTATCAAAATGTCATTAGGCTGTGCGTAGGGCCAGGCCATTACTGTTAATTCCTGGGCAGATAGTTGGCGTTCTGCATAATGATGGATTTGATGACGTCTCAGTGAATCACCACAGATGGCTCTCCCGATACTCCCTTCAGATCTCTTCCTCACAAATATGCTCAAACACCAATCCTCTTCCATTATCACTTCTTCTTTCATACTGGGACATCAACCCATTAAAAAAAAATAGCTAAGTTGCATTGAGGAGAAAAGCCAAGGATCATCAGAAAGGTTGCATGGTGTACAGACTACAGTGCTGGGCCAGGATTGGGGAGACGTAGTTCAAATCCCTATCAGCCATGAAGCTCACTGAGTGACTTGGGCTGAATGCTATCCTTTGATCTAACCTGCCTCACAAGATCATTATGGGGATGGAGGGGAGGAAGGATCAGGAAAGAATGTTCTAAGTTCCTTGGAACGGAAAAGACACAGTAACAAATGTCATTATTATAGCCTGCTTTGGAACCTGGATTTTATTCCATGCTTTGGAATTAGAGGAGATGCAGGAAGCTAATTCTGTGTTAATCTCTTGTATTCAACTTGCATGAATGATTATTATGATTATAGAACCGGCTATGCCTGTGAAGCCAGCCTTACTCACAGTACAATGCTATGCATGTCTGCTCAGACATCCCACTGTATTCAATGGGGCTTACTCCTAGTAAAACGTGCATAGGATTGCATCCTTAATCACTTACAGCACAGCGATGTGCATGCCTTTGTGTTAGTCCCTTTGTGTTCAGTGAGGCTTACTCCCAGGAAAGTGTGCATAGGATTGCATCCTTAGGGCACAATCCTAACCCATTTTCCAGCACTGACATAAGGGCAATGCAGCTCCAATGTAAGGGAACAAACATTCTTTTACTTTGAGGAGGCCTTCATGAGTGACCCCCCCACTGAATGATGCAGCACATGTCCTGTTGGCACAGAACTGTAATGCCAGTCTGGAAAGTTGGTTAGGATTTGGATCTTAGGGTGCAATCCTAACCCACGTTCCAGCATCGACATAAGGGCAATGCAGCTCTGAGGTAAGGGAACAAACATTCCCTTACTTTGAGGAGGCCTCCATGAGTGACACCCAACTGCAGGATGCAGCACCTGTCCCGTTGGAACAGCTATGCCAGTGCTGGAAAGTTGGTTAGGATTTGGGCCTTAGGGCACAAGCCTAACCAGGTCTACTTAGAAGTAAGTCCTATTTTGTTCAATAGGGCTTACTCTCAGGAAAGTGTGGTTAGGATTGCAGTCAACGTCACTTAGTCAACAATGGTAGTCTTCTATCTCAGCCTACTGCAGACTGGACCCCAACTACTATATGCTGGGCACTGCACAGTATCTTGAGGTCAGGTTCTATCCTCAAGATATGCCAGTGTATCTCCACAGATGCTGGTGCAATGACAGCCCTGCTAGAGTAGTAGCCTGCCTGACAAGATAGTGGTGCAACATTGGAAAAATGCCATGCCAACATAGCTTAGATGTCACTTCGACATTGGATGTCACTTGGACACTTGATGGAGAGGACAAAGCAGGAAGGGGATTGGGATGTGATGTGGATGCGATGTGATGGGGGATGAATGTAGGAAGAATGTGGGAGGATTTTATGCACTTTGTGCACTGGCATCAGTGTGCCATTGGTGCCAGGTCAGGCTTACGAGAAGGCGCACATCATGCTGGCAACCATATGACATCAGCATGGTATCCAAATAGGATTGGGCAGTTAATGTTGTGCACCTGTTTACATTAAGATGCAGTTGAGAGAGGATGAAGCCAGCTCCACACCTCTCTTCTGGAGAGTCTCTGGAGAAGGATCTGAATCCTGAAGAATGACAAGTCTATAAATTCAAATAAAAAACCCCAACAGATTAACAAGTCACCTGCAAGAGACAAAAATAGGGACAATGATTTATTACGGACACGTACCAGGAAAAATAAGGGTTGCCCCTGGTAAATAGGGACTTTCTGGTGCTTTGATGGCTGCTTCCTATATTTGTCCTTCTAGGGCTGTTGGATGCATTCAAGAAGTGCTTGTGGCACAATTCTCTCAGGACTGTGTCAGTTCAGACTGCTGGGAAGAGACATGTAAATATCTCAAAGATCTGCGCGTGACAAGACTCCGGGAGCTGCAAAGGAGTTTATGCACCTTCTTACTGGGGAAAAATAAACCCTTGTATAGTTATAAGAGTAGTATTAAATGTCTCACATTTCTTTAGACACAGAAGAGATGTCACAGGAGGTTAACTGTCTTTTAGAAGCAAGCTTTTCCCATCGCTCATTATTGTGGGTCCATTATTTGTTTGTTTCTATTTCTTATAGTGCAGAATTTATTACAAAACCATCTTCCTCCAGCATTCACGTAGCCCATTTTTCATTCTAGGTTGCTTTTATGCATTCGCTCAAGAGCTTGATCCTGGTGTTGATAAAGAGTTCCATAAACTTCCTTCGGAAGCTTCACGCATAAATCTAGATCAGCTTGAACACCTGATTTTCATACATGTTAATGAAAGGGAGAAAAGTCAATGCCACTGTCACTCTCCTCCTTTTAAATACTTTTAAATAATTTTAGCCTGTACTCAAGGACAGCCTCTCTTGCTTTCTCCTTGGAGGCAGAGGCATAACAAGGGTGGAGTTTGAGTGGCACCTGCCCTGAGCACTATGCCCAAGGGGGACACATGACTGTCTTATATTGCTTATGGTTCTCCTGGAGGAGGGGGGTGCTCACCGTAGCTGCTTTGTTCCCCAATTCCTTCTGCTCAGTGGCACCCCCTTGAAGTGGTGTCCCTTCTTGGGAGAGCCTCCACAGGAAAAGCAATGGGAGGCACAAAACTGCCAGTGCCTCCTCCTTCAGGGAGAACCCAAAAGTGAAGTCACAATGTCACATGACATAGGGCGTAATCCTACCCTGCCCTGGAACAGGCAAGCCAGGAGGCTTTCGCTGCATCCAGCGCAGGATAGGGGCCAAAAGCGGCTCAGCAAGAGACAAGGGGAAACTTTTCCCCTTACCTCTGGGCAAGGTGCCCTTGCCCCTATGGGTCTCCTCAGATGTGCGCCACCTCTTGAGTCTAGAAACTTTAGAAAATCGCAGTTATGCTTTCGTTTAGATTTATTGAAATACTTGCTTAAATAAATAAGGTTTATTAAATTTCTGCATGCCAGTGACAGTGGTAGCATATGATGCAATCAAAAGATATTGTAGTACTGCATACTGTTTGGAGGTACTAATGGAAATACAGCACTGTGATAATGAACAGTTTGCTTATGATTGACGGGCAGCCCAATCCTGCTGCATCCAACACACCCCAGGTAGCAGCTGCTGCCTCCTCAGGAAAAGGGAACTTTTATCCCTTTCCCCCAAGTAAGATGAGTAGCCCCACAATGGGGCTACTCGATTCTACGACAACCCATGGGTCTGCATAGAATTTAGAGCCTTCGTGTCAGGCGAATGGCCTCACACAGGGGCTCAGGGTCTGGTGGAGCAAATCTCCACTGGTCCCACCTCCCTCCCACCCTGCTCACACTTCAGTGAGTTTAATTTGAGTCCAAGTTGAATTCAACCCGTATTAAACTCATTGAAGGTTGAGCCTCTTTTCAGAACTGGCCTTAGGACAATTTGAGGGATTTGGTGAAATTGGGCCCTGCCCCCTAACAGGGCCCTGCACATATCGGAAGAGAAGGTGGCAAAGTCACTTGCTGCCTTGGTAGTGGCTGGGATGTGCTGGGAGCACCTCCACCTTCTTGGTTGGGGGAAGGTGCGAAGGACCCAAATGCTGCGCCCCAGGAGAAGGTGGGGAACAAGGTGGTGGGTGACAAGGTGTCTCTCCACATGCCCCTTTTTCTCCTAGGCCATCTTGCTGTTTGTGTTTGTGTGTGTGTGTGTGTGTGGGGGGGCATTTCCTTCTGGAAAAGTTAGGGTTATGTACTTCCAGCAATGGATTACTCCTGGGAGTAAGTTCCATTCAGTACAGTGGAACTCGCTTCTGAGCAAACATACCTGGGATTGTGCTGCAACTGGGTGATAGTTTTATCAAGAAAGAAGCTGTTGCGTCTCGTTTACAAGCTGAGAGATAAAAGATTGTCCTTGGCCATCCACTCATGCTCCTTCTCCCGTCCCCCATCCCTTCCCAAAGCTGCATGAAAAGGGGACAACCTGAATATAACGGAATACTCAAATCAACTACGAGAAGTAATTGATATATACAGGTCCAGCCTTGTTATACACAGATTTTTTATACACGGATTTGACTCAACACAAATGGCCCCTGTAAATGAGAAGGAATGTGCTGATCCCTGGAGAAGGGGAAAAATGCATCCCTTTAAAATCAGTTTAAAAAACTGAACAGTCCTTTAACAACAGCCTCCTTAATGAGCGAGAGAGAGGGCAGCAGGCTGACAATCCATCAGTCCTTCTCTCTCCTTGGACCCCTCCCTTCCCCAGTGATCATTTTGCATTGGTGAAGGGAGGGGCTGAGTGAAGTGCTGATGGGTTGTCCTCTTAATGACTCTTATCTTAGAGTCAAAAGGTCAGCAAGGCTGTTTTTCAATCACTGGAGCAAAGAAACTTTGTTTTTTAAATTGATTTGCTAGAGTGCATTTTTTTTAATCCACTCGAGTGAGTGCTTGGAAGGGAACCCACGCGAATAATTAGTCTCAACCTGTATTAACTAACATTGATGATCACAATGTCTCTTAGTGGAAAACAAGCAAAGATATACAGTGGCATGGATTCACAATCATTGTAAACCTAGAAATTGTGATAGTCGTAGTGTAACAAGAATTCAGTGGTTCTTGTGTTTCTGAGTCCCTGTGCCCTGAGTCTGTGATATGTTGTAGTTTTTTCTGCTTTCTTACATTCAATGCAAAGCAGTTGTTGTAGATGTTCTGTGACTTTGTTGCTGTGGAAACCAGCGAGAAAGACAACCACAGGTAGATTACCCCTTATCCAGACATCTGAAATCCAGACTGTTCCAAAGTCCAGGCATTTTTGTCTGAGGTTTTTTGGTGTTTTTTAAAAACTTTCCATAGTTTAAAGTCTTCCCTTCCCCTTGACTAGTGCATTCCCGCAACCAGTGCAGCAGCACATGGTGCGTGCACACACTGTGCATAGAATTGATTCCATTCTAAATATCTAAAGCCTATAATAAATTTTATTTCCGTCTATAATAAATTTCATTTAATTTCTATAATAAATTTCATTCTGCAAGATCCTGCAGACCTTGGCTATGAACCTGGGGCCCTGCAAAAAATGTTCCTGATAGGACCCCGCAGTTCCTAAGGCCGGCCCTGCCTCTTCTGAATTGACCCTAAGGAGGTTCACCCATCGCTAGATCACCTATCACTACATTTCTTGCTAATGGCACACAAATAACCTGAAGCTATGTTTTAGAACAGTGGTTCTCAAACTTTGGGGGAGCTTTACTTCCTTGATAAGTCTTTGCAGGGGAGGGGCAAAGGCATTGACATGACCCCTAGGATCATTTCGCTCAAGGAGGTGAGGGGGGGGGTTGCTTGCACTTACATTTGATGGCCTCTGATTGCCAGATGCAGGGGAGGCACCAGGACGCAGGTTGTGACTGCTGTCTTGTGTGCTCCCTGAAGCATTTGGTGGGCCACTGAGAGATACAGGAAGCTGGACTAGATGGGCCTTTGGCCTGATCCAGTGGGGCTCTTCTTATGTTCTTATGTTCTTATCTAAGTAGTTAGGGTTGCTTGAGGCTGCAGGAGGTGCAGGGAGCCCTGCGCAGCCCTCCTCAGGGCTCCCTGAGGCTTGGAATGTTCAAAGGGAGTGATCACAAAGCACTTCTGGTTTCCAGGAGGTGGTTTGTGATCACTTGTGATTCCAAGCCTCGGAGGGCTGCACAGGGCTCCAAGCACCTCCTGCAGCTTCCAGCAACCCTAACTACTTAAGTGCAAGCACCCGCCTTCATCCCCCTTAGGGATGCGATCCTGGGGATCACTTCCCTGCCTCTCATCTTCCCCTGCCCTTTTAAGGGGCAGTGGAAGCTTTACATGAATTGGTGGGTCGCAACCCACCAGTTTGAGATCATTGTTTTAGAATATTGGGAGTTCAAATTTGAAAAAGAAAAAAAGAAACTACTTATTAGGAAAGAGTGAATAAGGTAACTAGAGAGAGATTTTGCTGTAGTGTAGGTTTATTGACTTTCAATTACTTTTGATTTATTTTGCTTGATTTGCAAACTAACCAATCACCACTTTTCCACTTGGCTAAAAAAAAAAAATCTCTAAATATGGAGCAGCTACAGGAGAGATTTCAGCACAAGTGTGTACAGTACTTCAGGTCTCTAACAGGTTCTGTGCAATGCAATGAGGAGTCTTTGATTTCTGCATTTAATTGTGTCTCAGTTGGATTATAATAATCCATTTCCTCCTTGTTTCTTGTGTTCCGCTTTCCATACTTGTCTTGCACTTAATTAAAAATGCAAGCAGTGCAGCTAAGCTGGTGAAATTAAGGCTGACACATGGGAGAATTTTTGCATCTGGTGAGTCTTATTTTTAACCTCTAAAAGTCTGAGCCCGGAGGGATCTTGGTGGGTGAATTTTTGTTCTCTAACATAGCGAATTCTGACAAAAAAAAATTCCATTGCCATTGCTCAAAGGTGAGAGAAGATTCCCATGAGATCTGTCCTAAATAAAGCTGTCCTTCGAAAACCAACCATGTTAAAACATCGGTTTGGACTGGGCTTTGGTTTTTAACAGTGCAATTATCGATGTTCCCAAGAGCTCAGTTATATTTGTTAAAGAGTCAGGAACTGGCAGGGGCTGATGGAGTGCTACGGCACAGCACACCTGGTATTCTTCTATATCTAGTGGAGAAAGGGCAGTTCCAGTGTTCACTGTGATCCACAGATAATGCAGAATTAAGCGCAGAGCAGTTGGTTGTGATACAATAAGGTTGAAATGTAGTTTCTGTAGGGCTTATTATGCTGGTCTCTCTTTGTCTGATAGAGTCCTCAAATCATGTGCTGGTGCCAAGTCTGTGCTGACCTGGGAAGGTGAATCAGGCCTGGAAAGGGGGTCGGGATTTGGTGTGCAACATCACTGCTGGTCCCACTCTCTCTTGGACCTGATCAACCCTCCTCCTTGTCTTGTCACTGTCCTGTTCCACCCATCTTGCCCATTCCTGCCCTTCTCCCATCCCATTCCACCCCCTTCATGGACTTACCGGCTTTGGTGGGTCTCTGTTCATCCACTGGTGCATGCAGGAAGACTCCAGCAGTGCATGCTGCCAGACCACGCATTATGACAACAGCTGGTGCCAGTGGCACACATGTTACACTGGCAGGGCAGCTCATTAGAATTGAGCTGTGTGTGTAAAAAGTGCTGTGCTACTGATAGTGGTGATAGGAAAGGCAAGTCTGAAACTCTAACCATTAACTCCCTTTTTCCTACTGCACCACTTGTTTTGATGATGCGATTTTTGATAATGCGAGGTTTTCCGAGAATGCAACTGTTGTGTTATTGCAGAACAGACGGTGTACACCATTTTAAAATGCTCTGATGATGAACATACCACAAAGAAAGGAGGCATATTGGCATGTCTGACCACACCATAAATTTACACGTGCTTAACATGAGCACAAAGGAATCTACTCAGGTAGAACTCGTCCATGGAGGTGGAAACCTCAGGGCCACCATGGGGCTTCCTCTGCAAGACATTCACTGGACACGTGGAGAGAAAACAGTGGAATCATCTTCATGACACCTCTGGCCTTCAGGCTGTCTGCTGAAGGGCCAAAAGTATCTCTTTAACATATCTCATGGACCAGATTAAGACTAAAATTGGTATTTGAGACATTACCGTTTTGGCATTTTGTTATGGCTCAAATCTACATGTCTCTTTATGATATTTGAGACTTTGCAGCTGAAATTTTGAAAGTACCCAAAGTCTTTTCAATACAAACTTTTTGATCGTTGAGTGACCCAAGAAGGTCAGCTAAATTGAAGGACCCCTGATTTTCCAACACACTTTGTAGCATCTGAAATCATCTTTAGATTGGAAACCAACTGAGCAAGAACTATGTGTCACTTCAGCACAAAATCACTGAACTGGAGCTAAAGTAGCAGAAGAGAAAGCAGTTGCTATGCTACCTCCTACACATTTCAATATATACCAGTGGGTTTACATAGGCATTGCTTATGAGAATCTTTGGGAACATGCTCCTTTTTCCTTCTTTCATTTATTGCTGAACAGATTCATTTACACTTATATTCTTTAATTAGCAAGTACAGGTTGTGCCTCATTATCCACTGGGGTTCCATTTTGGAACCCACAATAGATTAAAAAACAGTGGAAACCAAAACATTGGAAAAAGAGCTTTAAAGACCCACTTCCAGGTTTCTTGTGCCTCCATTGTTGCCTCTGGAACACATTTGTATAGTAGCTATACTGCATTCAGCCACTACATGGGGTGAATAATGAATCGAGTGGAATGAAATTATAATTATTTAAGAGCAGGAAGGTGGAAAATTGGATTTTGGTGCTTTTTTCCTTATTACAAGGCATTTAACCTCAGTATCAGTAGTGGGTCAAATCAGTGGATACCAAATCAGTGGATACCAAAGTCCCACCTGTAAATAAAATGCCCAAAGTCATTCAATTTTGGTCCACTTTAGGATTCACTACATGGCAGAGGAACCCATTTCTGGAAGATTTTCTTGAGTCTTATGGTGAATCACAACTGGAACCTTTATGAAAACATTCACACACTCCTTGAACTCATCAAGCCCTCCCAATAATTTGACTCAAAGTGTAGACTGTTGGCATATGCAGAGATCAAGACATGCTTGTAACATCCTATTCTCAGATAAAGGAAGGATCAGTTCCCATGGCACCTCATTCCCAATCGCACACTGTGGAGATTTTAACTCTGTCTGCTGTATTCATTTACTTTTTTCCCTGTACCATCAAAAACGAAGAAGCTCTTGGTTCTTATGGGTAAAGATATAGTGGGAAAACACAATTATCCTGTTTTTCAGCAGTTCAAAATGAGCTTCAGCAGCAGGCATTTTACTACATGGCAACAAAGTGTTCATGATGGCGCGCACATTTTCCTCTATGCACAGTTGACACAAGATTCCTCCTCCCCCACAGACAGATTTAACTTCTGGAGACCTGAGGTGGGAGCTATACTGAAGAATGAAAATGCTAGCAATCCACCCTAACAGCATTTTAACAAGGCACCCCCAAATGAGCAGGGAGAAAAAAGAGACAGAAGGGATATGGACCAAAAAATGGGGACAAAGTGCATGGAAGTCACTTCACTGTTACAAAAAACAAACATAAGTGAATTGGTTCTTTGAGTCCATTCAAACACTCAGCAGGTTGTGTCGTTTCGCACTAGGCTGTTCCAACTCAGATAGGTACTTGGAGGATTGAAGGTTTGAATAGTCCCTAGGTCTAAATATCCCTGAAGATGCAAACAAATATTTCATAGAAAAGGGAGCGCAAGAACCTTCTTCCCAATGTGCTTGCTAGCTTTGCTTGGCCCAGGAGAATTTGTTGTGGGGGTGCCCTAGAACATGGGATCTCCCACATATATTTTGACTATTCCTCCTGACTTTGCCCTACATACCTTTCTTGAACATCTCAATTCACTTCCAGGCCCCATGCAAATGTCACCATGCAATGCAGTTGGAGGGCTCGTAGCTCAGAGGTAGAGCATCCAGCTTTAAATGCAGAAGGTTCAGATTCAATTCAACAAGGCAGAGAAAAATTCCTGCCTGGAATGATGAAAAGTCACTGCCTATCAAAGTTGAGGTACTGAGCCTGATGGGTCCATCATGCCTGAGCAATGGCCTAACCAAGTATGGCAGCTTCCTTCATCTCTGCCAGGAGCCTCAGTCACATAGTGGCGCAAATGTACAGTTAGCCATTAATATAAAGAGTTGCCCACATTTTTGACTGAACTGAACCACACCACAGAAATGCTTCTTTTTGTGGCAAGCAGCCTTCTCACCAACTTCTCACCTATGTGGTTAACAGCGCAAGCCTATGCATGTCTATTCAGTATAATTGTGCTCAATGGGGCTTACTCCCAGAACAGCATATATAGGATTGCAGCCTAAGGATCCCAACTTCTGCTAAACCACACCATGATGCTTGAAGTCAGTGAACCAGAGAACCAGTGAACCAGTCTTGGATTCCAATCCAGAAGCCAAACTCCCTTCCAGACCCCTCTGTAGCAGGTCTGTTTTCCTTTGGTGAGCCAAATTTGAAACATCTTTGCTTCTAACACTTAGTGAAATCCAGTCAGTTCTCTTTATATGTGACTTCACTAACTGTGAATTTGCTTATCTGCAAGGGGTAGAATTGCCACCCATCTCTCATTATCTACGACTCTGTTCTCATTATCTGCTATGCAGATCTTCTGGAGACTGCAGGGGCCTTCAGAATGGCACCTGTGACCAGCATAAAAACTTTTAACCCAGTGGTTCTCAAACTAGGGCATTGCAACACCCCAGTCTGAGAGCCCTGGGCCCTGCAGGGGTGGGGGTGGGGGGCGGCAGTGTGCAATCCCCAGGATCCCACTGCTGTGGGTGTAGAAGGGGCTTTCCCTAGCAAGACCAACCTGCTGCCAGGGTCTGGGTGGTCCGGGAAGCCCAGCGGGAGGGCTCTCAGGGCTCTCCACAGCTTGTAAACATTGAAAGGCACAATTGTGATCCGCTTCCGGACACAAAACCGGGTCGTGATTGCGTTTTCACTTTTTCCAAGCTGTGGGAAGCCCTGCAGATCCCCCCGTGGGGCTTCCCGGACCTCCCAGACCCTGGCGGCAGGTAAGGCTTGCTAGGGAAAGCTCCTTCTGCACCCGCAGCAGCACAATCCTGGAGATCATGATGCTGCCTTCCGTCCGCCCCCACCAAGACTTACAGAGGCTCAAACTCTCCCTGAGAGTTTGAGAACCGCTGCTTTAACCCATTTCTCCCTGCCCACAGGTGCACACATTTGCTCCCTGTTGTGTATATGCAACATTGGGCAGAGATGGCTTAAAATGGCCGATGGAAGTGGGGAGAAATGGCTTAAAGTGGCTGGCGGAAGCTTCCGCTGGTCATTTCAAAGGGGTCTGCGCTGGTTGCAGGTGCCATTCTGAAAGTCCCTCCGGAAGGTCTCTGCAGCATTAAGATATATTTTGGGACTTCCTGCTTCACTCTGCTGGCTTTCAGAGAAGGTACCCCTTCCTCAACCCATGATACCCTTTGTACCTAACCCAATTGATCCCATAAGAATAATACTTTATTATCTGTGAATTCGCTATTTGCAAGGGTTTCCAGGAATCTAACCCTAGCAGATAATTAGAAGTACAATTTTTCCCCTACTCTTTTTTAATTACTGTTAACTATATATATATATATATATATATATATACACACAAAACTATAACTACTGTTAACTATATATATATATATATATATATATATATATATATATATATATATATATATATATATATATATATATATATATATATATTCAAAAAGGCAGTGTACACAATTGATTTCAGCTTCCCGAAGAGCCTAGTAGTATGATCAGACTTTCAGAAAGGGACAAACTGAAGTGCAAATGGACAACATTCCATTTGGCATGGCTAATAATAGCGATAATACTTTATGTGACTGTAGAGCCTTTTAAGTAAGAACAGGAAAAGGTCACAGGAATACAAAGAATGACTCTTTGGTGGCTGCAGATTTACTCAGTGTGCTTTTGACATTTCCTCAAACTCAAGGATGGGAGAGGGGGGAGAGTGAGCGAGCGAGCGCGCGCGAGAGAGTTATGAATATGTTACTACTAGTGTTTGATGAGAAACTGGCACAGAGGGAGGCTAAGTGAAAGGGCTGTGGCTATGACCATTTTGACACTATGGCCATTGTCCCACCGACTGTCTTAAATGTTCGTACCTTTGTCAAGGAGAGAAGAGTTAAAGAGGACTAGCACCCTGTTCTTGAACTGTTGGTTTCTGAAAGGAGTACCGCAAAGTGGTTCTTACTGCCCTTTGTAAGATGCCTAAGTTCCACATGGTAAGAGCATTTACTGCAACTCTAGAAATCAATGTGTGTGTGTGGGGGAGGGGAACTGTAGTGGGATATCCCCACTTGACTATACTGTCTGTAATTCTCTTACAGCAGAAATGTGTGTAACGTCTTTGTTTAAAAACACTGAACAAATGGAAATAAGTCCTGCTGTCACGAATATGGTGGCACAAGTACCCATGGTATTCATGGAGTCATTGTTAGTGCACATGCCTGTTTTCAATAATGCACTGAGAAAAAGAAGGGCCACTCATGCGGCTCATGGTAAATGCTTAAGGTTGCCCCTCACTGGTTTGGACTCACTGCAAACTCCATCATCTACATAGGTAGAGCACCAGTAAGGATGGTCCACCTCAAGTGCCTAATGGATCCTCTTGCTTTCCAGAGGAATCTCTAGGATTTTATGCTTGTCCAAACCGGCAATTTTGTAGGTGTACAGGTTGACACCTGGTATGAGGAAATGACTTGGTTTCTCCTAAACCTCCTTGGTTTCTCCTAAACCTCTGGCTTAACAAAGCTTCTGTAGCTCCATGGTTTTCAGAGGAGCTGAGGACTCAGAAACTGTTTGCACAATGGCTTGAGTAGCTCTGGAGAGAGACTTGAGATGACGCCAACCAACCATGGATGAGAGTTAATTTTAGTGCCTACTCCATGGTGGTGATGGTAGCAAAACGTACATACTTCTCTGCCACCAGTGTGTCTGCACAATGCAGGCCAGTGGAGTTCTTCTGAATGGCTAAATTTCTGCTCCGTGCTGCCCTGGGGAATCTGGGAGGAGCCTTTGGAAGCCTGCTGTGACTAATGTGCACATCATTTTGCGAATGCTCCTGCTTGGACTCCACATTACCTACAATGGCAAAAATGATGGTCAAGTTGTTATGTTTTAAATTATTTCTAATTTGTCAAGTCCAAGGATGAAGACTGGGTTGTAGGGAGTTTGAGTTCATCTGCCTGTGCTCTTGACCCTCGGCCAACCTTGTCTAATTAAAGCTGCCCAGAAGGAGGTGGCTTTTAGTGGGCAATGGTGATCATTAATGCCTCTCTAAAGGAGGGTAAAATGCCATCAGAACTCAAGGAGACAGTGGAAAGTCTGCACCTGAAGGAACTCTTCTTGAACCCTTCCTCATTAACCAACTACAACCTGGTTTCTAATCTCCCCTTTTTGAGCACATGATTGAAACACATGGCATGGAGGCAGCTTCCTAAGACTTGGCTGGTGGATTATCTAGACTCGTTCATTCCAGCCCTGGCAAGGAAACCACTTTGATCATCCTGACTGATGATCTACGCTGGGAACTAGACAGGTTCTCCTAGTCATTTCACTGACTACTAGTGGAACAATTGATCATAGTATTCTTCTGAATCACATCACGAGATTGGGACTGAGTGGCTGATTCTGGTCCTCTTTTGAGAGAGTTCCAGAAGGTGATTTCAGGGACAGTTAGCTCTTTCACTGGTGGCTTTTGGGAACCTTGCAGTTCAATGTTCCCCTTGTTATTTAACATCTACAACAAGGTGCTCAGATGTTCTCTTTTTCCAGGACATGTCTTCTTTTTTAGCCTCTTTTTTAAGTTCCAGAAAATAAATGTCCTCCTTTTCCCTGTGAGCAGGCCTGTGCATAACCTTCTTGTAATTAGTAAATTATATGTAATATAGTTTTAAATTTAATAATAAGTAATATAATGTTTAAATTAACAACATGAAATCAATATCTGAGTGTTTTTAGCTTTTATTTTGTCATGTCCTACATTTTTCTTGGATGTCCTACACTTTGGGATGCCTTATCCTCTTCTGAGGTTATGACATCTGGTCACCCTGATCTAAATGAAACCACTGGGGAAGGTCATTTGGAGGTTTGGGTAGAGAAATCACCTGATAGCACCCAGCTCTACCTCTCTCTGGAACCCCAAGGTAATGGGTGGGATATCAATTCAAATAATGAATAAATCATCTTTAAGATACAATATTGTGAACATTAATATTCTCTGCACCACATCTGTGGGACAAAGGTAAGGCAAGTGATTAAAAAAAAACCTTTCAGTAGAAGCCTTTAAACCTTGGACTATTTAACTCTCAGTTCAGAGAAGTCAGATGACCAGACACAGAGGAAAAGAGAAATGGTTTCAATGTGTGGCAAACGTGGGTCAGTCTGTATTCTGGTCACAAAACCAGATTTGTGGGACCGGATTTCTTGACATGTTAAATGACTGTGCCTTAGAGCAGCTAGTCATGGAGCCCACAAGAGGACAGGTGACTCTGGATTTAATAATGTGCGGTACTCGGGACCTGGTTAGAGATGTAAATGTTACTGAGCCATTGGGGAACAGTGATCATGCTGCGATCTGTTTCAACATGCACATCGGGGGAAGAATACCAGGCAAATCTCTCACAAAAACTCTTGATTTCTGATGGGCGGACTTCCCTCAAATGAGGAGGCTGGTTAGAAGGCAGTTGAAAGGGAAGGTAAAAAGAGTCCAATCTCTCCAGAGTACATGGAGGCTGCTTAAAACAACAGTAATAGAGGCCCAGCAGAAGTGTATGCCACAAAGGAAGAAGGGCTCCACTAAGTCCAGGAGGGTGTCCGTATGGCTAACCAGCCAAGTTAGAGAGGCTGTGAAGGGCAAGGAAGCTTCCTTCCGTAAATGGAAGTCTTGCCCTCATGAGGAGAATAAAAAAAAGAACATAAACTGTGGCAAAAGAAATGTAAGAAGGTGATACGGGAGGCCAAGAGAGGCTATGAGGAACATATGGCCAGCAACATTAAGGGGAATAATAAAAGCTTCTTCAAATACGTTAGAAGCAGGAAACCCACCAGAGAAGCGGTTGGCCCTCTGGATGGTGAGGGAGGGAAAGGGGAGATAGAAGGAGACTTAGAAATGGCAGTGAAATTAAATGAGTTCTTTGCATCTGTCTTCATGGCAGAAGACCTCGGGCAGATACCGCTGCCTGAACGGCCCCTCCTGACCGAGAAGTTAAGTCAGATAGAGGTTAAAAGAGAAGATGTTTCAGACCTCATTGATAAATTAAAGATCAATAAGTCACCGGGCCCTGATGGTATCCACCCAAGAGTTATTAAGGAATTGAAGAATGAAGTTGCTGATCTCATGACTAAAATATGCAACTTGTCCCTCAAAATGGCCACAGTGCCAGAGGATTGGAGGACAGCAAATGTCATGCCAATCTTTAAAAAGGGAAAGTGGGGGGACCAGGGAAACTATAGGCTGGTCAGCCTCACATCTATACCGGGTAAGATGGTGGAATGCCTCATCAAAGATAGAATCTCAAAACACATAGACGAACAAACCTTGCTGAGGGAGAATCAGCATGGCTTCTGTAAGGGTAAGTCTTGCCTCACAAACCTTTTAGAATTCTTTGAAAAGGTGAAAACCTTTGAAAAGAATTCTTTGAAAAGGCATGTGGATGTGGAAGAACTTGTAAACATTATATATCTGGACTTTCAGAAGGCGTTCAACACGGTCCCTCACCAAAGGCTACTGAAAAAACTCCACAGTCAGGGAATTAGAGGGCAGGTCCTCTCCTGGATTGAGACCTGGTTGAAGACCAGGAAACAGAGAGTGGGTGTCAATGGGCAATTTTCACAGTAGAGAGAAGTGAAAAGCGGTGTGCCCCAAGGATCTGTCTTGGGACCAGTGCTTTTCAGCTTCTTCATAAATGAACTGGAGAAAGGATTGAGCAGTGACGTGGCAAAGTTTGCAGACAACACCAAACTTTTCCGAGTGGTGAAGACCAGAAGTGATTGTGAGGAGCTCCAGAAGGATCTCTCCAAACTGGCAGAATGGGCAGCAAAATGGCAGATGTGTTTCAATGTAAGTAAGTGTAAAGTCATGCACATTGGGGCAAAAAATCAAAACTTCACATATAGGCTAATGGGTTCTGAGCTGTCTGTGACAGATCAGGAGAGAGGTCTTGGGCTGGTGGTGGACAAGTCAATGAAAGTGTCGACTCAATGTGCAGCAGCAGTGAAGAAGGCCAATTCTATACTTGGGATCATTAGAAAAGGTATTGCAAACAAAACGGCTAATATTATGATGCCATTGTACAAATCGATGATAAGGCCACACCTGGAGTATTGTGTCCAGTTCTGGTCACCACATCGCAAAAAGGATATAGTGGAAATGGAAAAGGTGCAAAAGAGAGTGACTAAGATGATTACGGGGCTGGGGCACCTTCCTTATGAGGAAAGGCTACGGCGTTTGGGCCTCTTCAGCCTAGAAAAGAGATGTCTGAGGGGGGACATGATTGAGACATACAAAATTATGCATGGGAAGGATAAAGTGGATAGAGAGATGCTCTTTACACTCTCACATAACACCAGAACCAGGGGACATCCATTAAAATTGAGTGTATGGAGGGTTAGGACAGACAAAAGAAAATATTTCTTTACTCAGCGTGTGGTTGGTCTGTGGAACTTCTTGCCGCAGGATGTTGTGACGGCCTCTGGCCTGGATGCCTTTAAAAGGAGATTGGACAAGTTTCTGGAGGAAAAATCCATTATGGGTTACAAGCCATGATGTGTATGTGCAACCTCCTGATTTTAGAAATGGGCTATGTCAGAATGCCAGATGCAAGGGAGGGCACCAGGATGCAGGTCTCTTGTTATCATGTGTGCTTCCTGGGGCATTTGGTGGGCCTCTGTAAGACTAGATGGGCCTCTGGCCTGATCCAATGGGGCTGTTCTTATGTTCTTATGTTAAGTGAAACACAGAAGTTACAGAGCAACCACAGCAACACCGTTTACAGGACAGATCAGAGAGATTTTGGGCTCTTAATGATATACTAGGAGTCCACACAGAATATTGTACCAGAAATGTTTATTCGGTAGGAGTGAGAATAAACAATCAGGGTGCGCACAGTCCATGCCCTCAACAAACAGAAAACTAAAGATATTCCAGAGTCATTGGAAGTCATTATGTCCACTTCAGTTCCAGACTCCAGACTATATCCAGGCAAACAGGATTTGCAAGAATCATAGAAAATAATCCATTTTCAAGGCAGTTAATATCAATGTCCATTCTGGAATTACTTTCCAGTGGGGATTTTGTGTCACTCGTAAGTCTTTGTTCATTGTTGTAAAAGTACTAGCTCGCGGTGTGGCAGGTGCATCCAGTCCTTGGGCCCACACTTCAGACATTGCATGGAAAGGATGCAGTAGATGAAGAGAGAAAGAAATCAATGTTAAAAAGTCATAATGATTCCCACTGAGGGCATTTGCTATATTACGGACTACAATTGGATTTATAGTTTAGCTGTCATGGCTTCCCCCATGGCCTTGGTGAGGATGCTGAGAATTCTCTGTTAATCCAATTCAGAACAACAGTTTTGGGGGCTCCTGGAGAAGGGGGATGACTTTTAAACTCATTGATATCTGTGGTGGAGATTTGTCTTAAGACAAAAGTACCCTACAACACCTTGGAACAGTATCCCGTTGATTACATATGGTGAGAAAAGGAAAATAATGAGAATATTCAGAAACCTTGCAAGAAACTGTGAAACTGTGTGAGAGCCTTTGGGGAAAAGAGAAGGTATGTTTTATTGTGCAGCATTACAGGATGGAAACAGTCTGATTATGGGACTGCAGCATTTGCAGAAATGCTCAGTAAATGGGAGGCTACCTCAGCTGTTTTTTTAATGTTCAATAATGCCACAATTGTAACGGAGTAACTGTACCCTGCAGGTTCGGTTACACCACCAGCACAGACGCTAGTCTGTAGTAATCCCTTTCTGGAGAAAACGCATGCATTTTCCCATGGAATGTTCCAAGAAGAAAAAAAAAATACCATTATTTGAGTTGGGTAAGCATTACACATAACAACAAAGTGGCAAATTTCAGTTTCCCAGGGACACAATACATTCTTCATTGATGTGATAATGATTTGCATGAGACTTCCACGTGAAGAACCAGTATTCTCTACTGTGGCTTCCACATTAGAACATTTTCGGGGTGCTTTTCTATTACTAGCTGGAAGCAGAATTTAAATTGATGCTCCATACAGCGTTTACAGACCAGTCTTATTTGGGTCTCGCACCAGCAGGATGCTCGTTCTTGTGGCGTAAAGCCCTTTACAGCTGCCCCAAATGCAGTACACCATTTGGCTCTGTCTAGCCGACAGCGCAAGTGGGGAGCTGCTGGAGTTGTGTGTTAATAGACTGACAATGTCTGCCGGTGCTGGTATATTAGCGCAGGGAGTTGGAGGGAGGCAGGGAGGGGTGGGGGTGGGGAATGGTGAGGAGATGGGGTGGGGGAGAGTTGATCAGGGCCAGGAAGGGGGTGGTATTGGCATACTGATATCCTAACCCCCTTCCCAGCCCTGATGCCCCAACCTGGGTTCATGCAAAAATATGATTCCCAGTTGTGTAGCATACTGAATGCTTTGTAGAATGTGGATACGCGAGCCTCAGGCACACGTCTTGCTTGGCACCTGATGTCTGTGACCCATTGGTGATGATTGACACATTTCCCATCACACCTCCGCATCATTTCATGAGCTCTTAAAAATGCATTAAAAGAAGTTATTTAGAGGCTAAAGTAGTAATGGACCTCCAATATCCATCACTAAGAGCACAATCCTATGCATATGTAGAACTGGAACTGCATGAGAGGAGATTTTTATTAGACATCAGGAAAAAGTTCTTGATGGTCACGGCGGTTCAGCAGTGGAACAGATTGCCGAGAGAGGTGGCGGACTCTCCCTCACTAGAGATATTCAAACAGAGACTCGACAAGTACCTGTTGGATATGCTTTAAGAGGATTTCCTGCCTAAGTCAGGAGGGTTGGACTAGATGGCCTATTAGATCCCTTCCAACTCTCTGATTCTCTGATTCTACTCCACAGTAAGTTCCTGAGATTACTCCCAGGAAGGTGTGTATATGATCGAGCCTAAGTCCAGGGATCTTGCCAGGTGTTCACTGTGCAGCACAGTGCTGTACTTCCCTGAAAATAGCATGCTAGTGGGGCATGTGTGTGATGGAGAATGAAACCACGGTGGTGCCAAAGTCCAAAGGCCTCTGAATCCCACAACTGCAGTTCGACTCTTTCCCTCCCCCACCTGCTATTTTGAAAACAAAGAACCCTCCAGGCCATGTTATGTGTTTACAGTCATGTCTAATGTGGCTCTTAGTCCCTGGAAATTTTAAGCGGAGAAAAATATTTGCCTCCAAGCCTAACTGGAAAATTATCCGCATGAAGGCACCAGAGCGTGGGCTCGCTGGGGTAAAGGTCTGGTTGCATTTCAGCTCGTTTGATTATTGTTTTATGAGATATGATGACATTATGACAAAATGTTTAATAAGATTTTTTTAACCCCCCAAACATGGCTACAACTGCTGGAGAAAAAAAAAGACAAGTATACTGAAATTTCCATTTCCATCCTGGGTGGCAAAGTGACTAATGACTGCAAATGATGAGCGAGAAAAACGTGTGACAGGTTTGCAGTCAGTGGCGTTGTACAAGTTTTGCTGCTTCGTTTTCATTTGCTTCATTCACTTCATTTTCAATAATCCTGCTTCTGGGTTTCGTCTCATCAGCGTACCCTTTTTGCAGTATAGTCCTCTCTCGTCTCACATGAAGATTACATTCTGAGGTCCAAGTGTACAGCCAAAATTGCATATGCTCAAAATGACCTTGAAAAATCTATTACATCTGAAAAATACGTACTGTTGCTTTAAAAATTACAAGGGAATTGCAAGTGGGAATGACATCTGATTGAGAGAACAGCAGCTTCATTGTCTGATCTCACTTTCAGGCATGCATTACTAAATGGAACACGTATTATGTGTATTCCACTTATCAAAGTGGAATGGTGGGTGGATCCACTTGCACTATTGAAACTTTTTTTTTTCTTTTGGCCAACTGTGTGTAATTGAATTTGCACAAGTCAACTGTGCAGAATATGATGGGGTAATAGTATAAAACTTTAGAGAGGGAGAAGTTAATTAGCAGCTAATCAAAACAGGTAATTGCTAAAAAAAATTTAATGGTTAAAAAGATTGCTAAACAATCAAAGGTTATCGAGGTCAAACAAACACTGAAAGAAT
The DNA here is from genome assembly GCF_035046505.1 of Tiliqua scincoides. NCBI lineage: Eukaryota > Metazoa > Chordata > Lepidosauria > Squamata > Scincidae > Tiliqua > Tiliqua scincoides. The sequence continues at coordinate 27,225,732 of NC_089826.1, forward strand.
AAATTGGGGTTAAGCAGGGTGAATTGGACACCGTTAGGCTAACAGCACAATCCTATGCATGTCAACTCAGAAGTAAGTCGTCTCCCCCTTACTTCTGAGTAGAAACACATAGGCCCACACTGTTAGGCTGCAATTGTATGCACATTTACCTGTGAGTAGATACCATTGAACATTGTGGGGTTTCCTTCTGAGTGAGCATGCATAGGATTGCATTGTAAAAATAGTAGTCAGCAAAGTTCTGATAGTGACAGAGAAGGGAATTAATGGCTGGTGTTTCGTATTAGAGATGTGCATTTGTGTTGAAAAGTATTACACTCCAAACCAAGTCACCTTGCTTGAGAGCCACTTTGGAGAGTCCTAAAAGAAGCAAGCCCCCTCCTGAGCATTCTAAACCTAAGCAAAGCCCCTGAAGCAGCTTTTACGGTATTCTCATTCATTCCTTTTGCTCTCTTGCACCACCTAGAACCTTTTCGTTGATGTATGGAAGGTGGCTCTCAGCAGTCCTGGGTAGAAGAGGGAGGTCAGGCAAGCGGCTGTTAGTTGTCAGTGAGAATATGGCAGCTGAATGAAAACCACTAATTAGTACTTCCTCTTCCAAGCAGCTCTCTCTTGAGGTGGGGTGGTAAACATGTATTTGGACTGACCATTACATATGGCAGACGGGATTCTCTTGACTGCATGTTCTTCTATTCAAAAATGCTAGGTGTTTATGACTGAGTAGGTTGTGGTAACCCAGTAGGCTGTGGTAATCCTTGTTCCTTTTTTTAAGTGGGAGAGGGGGAATAATATTGATTATCTTGATCCTTTCAGATCCTTTCAGGTCTGATTTCAGATCCAGGCATGGAATTAAAATGGCCTTGGGTGTCATGGTGGATGATCCACATCAGGAACTAGATAAAGGCAGTACAACCCTGTTGATTCTGCTGGACCCCTCTTTGGCATTTAATACTATCAACTATGGTATCCTTCTGGTCTGCCTGGCAGGGATAGGTTTGAGAGGCACAGCACTAAGATAGCCCTATTCCTACCTATAGGTTAGGTGCCAGAATGAACTTGTGGGGGGAAACCACTGCTTGCCTTCTTGAATGTTCGGCTGTGGGATTCCTCAAGGTTCCATTTTGCCACCCATTCTGTTTGACATTCATATGAAACTGCTGACAGAGGTCATCAGTGGGATTGGAGTACATTGGATGGAGTATACTGATGACACCCAATTCTAGGTCTTGACTATCTGATACTGGGGTGGGTGGAGAGGCTGTGGAGTCTGAGAATTGTGAAGAACAGGATTTAGGAAAATAAACTGAAACTAAATCCTTGCAATACAGAAGTCAGTGAAAAAATGGATTCAGATATGCGTTTAAGGCCTATTCTAGATAAAGTTGAACTTCCATTGGATGATCATATTCACAGCTTGGGTGTACTCCTGGACCTGGTTCTGCTCCTAGATACATATATAGCAGCTATGGCCAGAAGATTTGTCCACAGACACCCACACTTTTAGGTATATCTTTTCTAGACTACTAAAACGCACTCTGAAGATTGCCCAGAACTTTCAATTGAGGCAGAATATAGTATCCAAGTGCTTTCAGGCACCTGTTGGACTGTACACATTACACACATGCTTGCTGAACTGTGTTGGCTTTCAGTGTGCTTTTGGGCACAATTCAAGTTGTTGGTTATTACCTCCAAAGTTTTCCTGGGTACCCACCCATCCACCTGCTGTGCACCACAATCCTCATTTGAGGCTCTGCTTTGCATTTAACTGGGTTGATGGGAATACAGATATTTCCATCTGATGGGGGGGGTGCAATCTTTCTGGTGGCACCCCCTGACTCTTCTATTCCTTCCCCAGAATGCCTGGCTGGCCTTAACGTGACTTGTTGCATTTGTCCCACTTTGACCACTACCCAATGCCTTGCTCATCACAATTTTGCAGTGCTTCCCACTCCTTGAGGTATGTGATATATACCATGCTTTATGGAAGGTTCCCAAATCAGATGGTGCAAACATACACTTCAATTGATTTTTCATCTGTTTATTATCCACCATGGATTCTCCTTTTTGGAGTACTTTCTGAGAATGTCTAATGCTTTCAAGAAATCCAGAATGTCTTACGATGGAATAAGAGGCAATTCCTTAACCAAGTGACTGCCCAATCCTAATGGGCGGTCCAATCCTGAGCTGCCTGGGGAGCCCCCACTTGGCGGCACCACGAGGGCTGCCACCAAATCTAGCGCCTCCCGCACTACCGCAGGAGACACCTCAGGAGTAGGGGACATTCATCCCCTTCCCCCTGGTAAGGGAGGCAGCTCCGCAATGGGGCTACTCACTTTAGCGGCACCCAAAGGGCGCCGCTAAAGTAAAGGCATCATGTAAGGCACGCAGCCTCCACGAGCACCGAGGATCCTATGGAACGGAGCTCCGCAGTTTCTCCTCCTGCCTACCCCCAGGCACACCTCTGGCACACACCCCCTCCCCGCATCATGCTGGCCTCCCAGTCCCCTCCCCAGTATGCCCCCGGCCCCATCCCGTTTGCTGTTCCGCAGCCCAGCAGTAAAAGGCACCTCTGAGCTGCGGAACGCAGCTGCCCGCTGGGCCGTGGCTGAGCCCGGTGGTAAGCCCCGCAAACATGCCTTACGGCATGTTTGCGACTGTGGTCCACGCCGCGGAGGCACAGTGCGAACCATAGGATTGGGCCCTAAGGAAATAATAATTAAAAATAAATAAATTTTATATTGTCTTTCTGCTTTTATAAGGGCATTCAAAGAGGTGAACAACATAAAATAAAAAAGACAAAAATCTACAGTTAGCATGTAAATATGCTGCATTGTCGTATTGAAACATATTTGGCTTTTCTTAAAAATTCACTGATATTTCACCTGAGGGGGAACAATGAAATTCTAGCCCTAGGGAGGAGAAGAGGCACCCCCCCTCCTCATGAGAAATTGCATGTGTCATTTAGAAGCTCATTTGGCTTTTCTTGAAAATTCTTAGTTGCTTCTCTTTGGGAGGAAGTAGATTGAAATTAACTCCACACATCACTTTCTGAAGTGTTGGAATCAACCCTAGTTAAAACACTTGAGTTCGTTGCCATGAAGAAACAGCCACTTAGGCGGAAGGGTTTAAAATGATCACCATGTAACAGTAATATAATGTGTTTGACTTATTTAAGGCACATATTTTAGCAGGAGTTGCAAGCCTCCTCTTGCAATTACAGGGACATGTAACATACTTTTTCATAAGTACACCAGGAGCTATAAATATTATGATTTTTTGTAAGCACCCAGTGGAAGGAGAGTTGCCTCAGAAGTCCATGTATTATGCTTTCTTTCTGACTGAAATCTGTTCTGTATTATTCAGAAGGACAAATAAAACCAGCAAGCATACCTACAAAGGACTATCCCTTGGAGAATGCAGCCACCTTCGTTTTTACTGACAAAAATCTGACTGCCTGTGTGATTAACCCCAAAATAACACAAGTGGAATGCATATGGAAACTGTCTAAAAACCACAGCTGTCAAAGAAATGACAAACCTCACAATCCACAGGGAGATGTTCCTATCCTTTGCTTGTGTCTTGACAGATGGTAATTTGTCATAGGGAGAATACTATCGATCGTACATACAGTTTCTGGATCTTCCTGGTAAGAAGAATGCGTGTGAGCCCCAGACAGGAGAAATAATAATGCCTCGTGGCTTCGTATAGTCTCCCAGAAGCTGACCAAAAGACTGATATTAATAACTGCCAGCACGTGCATATATAAAAATTCACACACACCCCTTTTTTTTTGGCCTTGTGATTTGTAACTATTGAGCAAGGCTTGTTCGCAAGATCTGCTGACAACTGCGAGTGAACCAGGCAAGCGAAGAGTGATAATGGAGACAGGTGCGGGTGGTCCGGTTCCTCCTCTGTGCTACCTCACTTTCTGAAGCTCTTGTCTTAGCCAGGATGGTAACGGCTGGCCCAGTCTGTGTAGCAGTTTGGACAGTTCCACATTGTGATCCCGGTAGTAGTTTGAAAGGAACGCCCTAGACTGACAACCAAGAAGAGAAACGGTTAGAACGTGACCAATAATGTAAACTTCCTGGGTAGTATTGTCTAGAAACCCCCCTCCCCCATAATGGCAGAAAAATTATGCAAAGGGCCCAAAAAGAATACCGTGATGACAAACAAATGTACTGTATTTAACAAAAATTAAATACAGGTTTTCCGCACCTCAGAAAACCTCTCGGATGTGACCACGAATGAGAAGGGCCGACTCTAATCCATTATTTAAATGTTCATACATTAAATACTGAGGCACCCTCCAATTGGACAGATTGGCTGAAATTGCCGCAGTGACCTATACTTCAAAAGAGGCCGTCCATTCACAACAAGAAATGAGCTGCCTCTGTGGCGGTTATGCCCCCCAAATCTGCTAAGAACCCTGCCAAGAAGGTGGGACCTGTCCCATCACTTTCCTATAGTGCAGTGCTTCACTACCAGGGCAAAACCACTGGAGGCAGCAGCTATGAATGTCAATGCATTATATGGTCAATATTTTTTCCTTTTTCCCCTTTTATTCCAAGATAGACTTCTACACACATGTCCTTGGGGCTGAGTGGCTGCCTGGGGAATGTGGGCCAGACCACTAACCTCATGATCTGTTGGCAAGAGGTCACAGATCCACAGGCCAGGAAGATCACACTATTTCTAAAACCAGGCAATTGCTCCTTCCCCACTTACCCAACTTAGCCACATGTGGTCCAAATTTTAACTGAGACTTTGTTTACTCCTTAAATTCAAATGCAGTTTTCACAGTTCCAAAATTCAAATAAAGCCTAATGACTCGAATAGCCCAATCCTATGGAGCTCCTGTGCTAGCATGCCACCGGTGCCAGTCAGCTGCAAAGCACACTTTGGCATCAACACCATGAGCATCAACACCCTGAGCATCCCCTTGAGCATCAACACCATGCCGGCTGCCCACTAGAGAAGGTAAGCCAGCACGGAAACTGGGATGGGGTGGGGGGGAGGGCAGAACAGAGGCAGGGAGGCTGCAGAAGGGGGTGAATCCAGTGGCGATGGTGTGCACCCTATCCTATCCTCCATTTTTGCTATCTCTCTGCCCCCTTTCTCTCCTTGGATTTCTCTCCTTGAAATTGCTGGTGCAGGTCCAAGGAGACCCATTGCATGGCAGGTTCCAAAACCTCCTGCTCTGCTCCCCCCGCCACCGGATACAGCATGCGCCTTTTTTTTGGTGCAGCTGCACCAGGGATGGATAGGATTGGGTCACAAATCCCACTAGGACAGCTGATTTTGTACCTGGTGCCCAAAGTCACCACCTAAGAGCTTCTCACTTTAGGAAACAATGAGTTTAATAAAACAAAGGAAGGATCCCTGACTTCAACAGTCCTCACCAAACCTGTGATTAGAGTCCAATCAAGGAGGCTTCTTTAGAGGCAAATGATCCTCTAAGCTAGCCATAGGATTCTATAGAAAAAAGGTCATTAAAAACCCTTAACACAAGAACCTTGTGTTCTTTGTTCTCCACCCGTTGCTGATACCCTGCTTGCTGTTGACACTACTGTTCTCCATTTTAGATATACAAAGCAAAAGGTACCTCTTGATCCATTGGTGGGTATTTTCGGCCTTTGCTTTTCCCTAGGCATTTGGTCTTGCCTCCCTCCAGCAGCTGACACCAGAACCCTTTCTGAGGGTCAAACCTACAAAGGATGACCTAGGTTAATGCAAGGTCTATGTGAGGAATGGCAAAGACTTTCAATAGCCTACAGGACCAATCATTTTCCTAAAGGCAACTCTGGCAGAGAGCGTTGTAAGCAGGCTTGACCAAAACTTGGTTGCTATCTTGCCTCCCTCCCCAACAAAAAAAGAAATCAAAGAAAATCCTAATGTGCATTTGCTAGTGTACACACACATGCTCTGTGGGATAAGAAGAGGGGAGGGAGGGAGGGGATGCCAGACTCCTTTCTTTCCTTTTGGGAGTGCCCTGCTCTTCCTGTTTATAATATACCAGGACCCACACAGAGGAAGGGACTAAGGGTACAATCCTATGTATGCCTATTCAGAAGTATGTCCTATTGAGTTCAATGGGGTTTACTCCTAGGAAAATGTGGATAGGATTGTAACCTCAGTCTCTCCATCTCCATATCCCAGCCCACTTGATTGCTTTCCTAAGCAGACGGGTGGATGGAGAGAGTGAGAAGGAGGCAGTGGCTGAATCTTTCTCCTCCACTAAGGTGAATGCTGCTATCCTGGATCCTCTCCCCCCTTACAGTAAACAGGAAGAGGATCACAGTGCTGACTGAAACAATTCCATCAGTGGCAGGTTGGAGGGGTGGTGGACAGACTTGGGGGGGGTGCTTGTCAGATCACTGGCCCCCACCTTGCTGCATGATGCAAGCCTTCCAGGCCATTTTCAGAAAGCTAGTCCTAACTGTAAGCAGGAAAAATTAAAGACAGAGGAATGTTCAAGGTCTCCAAACATGCTCATGCTAGGGATGGGAACTCAAGTCAGTGATGCAGGCTTGAGTCACAAAAATATGCATTTTCGGTGACTCATTGACTTGTGAGTTGCGCGCATGGCAGACTGAAAAACACTTGAGTCAGGGGCCCCCTAACTTGGCACTCGTCCTATGCATGCAGACGAGTCTGCCTGTGTCTAGGTGTGCTTGCTTACTGTTTTTGTAGTGTGAAAAACCTTGTCCTCAATCTGACTGTGCCAGCAACAGGGAGGTTCCAGTCACAAGTCAGGGAAGGGTTAATAATGCATCCAACCAGGAGGCTAGAGGTAGAGAAAGCTCCTTTGCCCATCTCCCATAGGAAGGAAGGCACCAATGATCACTGGACAAGGGACGGGTGTTCTGATACTTTCTTTGGCTGAGGTAGAGCAGAAGGAGGAGTCTAAGGGGGCTCTTGCCTTACAATTGGCTGCAGAAGCCCAGGGAAGGAGACGAGGCAGGGAAGGGATGGAGGCAGTTCATAGCAATCACGTTTTCCACCACATGGCTGGTGGGGAAGAGGAACCCTCATTGAATGACCAGTTGCAGTGGGACAACTTCTGAATAGAGCCACCAAGGATTGGGTCATCGTGGTAAGCCTTGTAGCTGCTGCATGTGACCCTCTTCTCTCTTGCATCTTCTGTCCCCACTCTCTCAGTCCCTCCCACCCCCTATCATCATGTTTACAGATGGGCGGGGACAACAGGGGAGTGTTCAAAGAAAATTCCAGTGCATCCTCCCCTCAGCAGCCCCTTCTTTTCCATGGCTGACTTTTTTAAGGGGGTGGGGTGACTTGAGTCCTTTAGAGTCACAAAAGGGCAGAAACTTGGAAAGTGCCCCCATTATGACTTGTTTTCAAGTCAACTCACAGGGGATGGTGACACTAGACTCAACTCGAGTCAAGCCACGCTGGGTTTTCCCATCCCTGGCTCACGCTAAGGAATAAACCAAATACAGTGCTCAGTGCGACGTGTTTTGAATATTTTTCTATCGGACTTGCAACATAAATAAAACATGGAAAGAGTTTACATTATTCTTACCATTTGTCAGATGCTTTGGAAAGCTGAAGTATAATTGGTTGGGATCTAAAGGCAATAATTAGCTGCCATATATTTCCTTGCACCAGGCTTTTTCCTATAAGGGCCTATAAGGGCATCTGCCTGGGCCCAACACATTCCATCCAAAGTGGCATTCTTTTTGGTCTGAGTTAAGTCTATTACAGTCCTAATCTTCATTGCAAAAAATTGTCCTTTGTAGCAGTATCAATTAAAATAAATCATTGATTAAATGAATATATTGTAAGGAGATTCATTTCTAGCTCGGGCTTACCAATCTCCTTTCTGCATAGCAAAGTAGTTTTGCCAACTTGCAATAATTTCCCAAGAGGAGAAGCAATATTGCTTGCTGTGCACAAGGGGATGAAAGAAAGCCACAGAACTACGTATGTACCAAACAATAGATCAGTTTTCAAGGAATTGTATTTAGCTTTAGCAAGGAAAGGTGCTAATTTGGTATGCTGCTTTTTTTTTTTTTTGTAAGCAAATACACTGAGTTGCACAAAGTCAGTCTATTTTGTAAACTCTGGTGTGGGAGAGTGTGTCTGCAATCCAGCCAAGTTAAGCACTTGTGCATGCCATTGGTTTATGAACAAATGATTAACTGCCCAATCCTGAGCTGCCTGGTGTGCAGAGGTGCCGTGGCGCCGAAAATAGCTGCCGCTGCATCCAGCACGCTCCAGGCAGCCATCGCCACCTCCTTGAGAGAAGGGGACGCTCGTTCCCTTCCCCCAGGTAAGGCAAGCAGGCCCACAATGGGGCTACTTGATTCTATGGCGACCCAAGGGCTGGCGTATAATTTAGAGCCTCCATGCCAGTTGGATGGCCTGACACAGAGGCTCAGCAGCCAGTGGAGCAAAGCTCCACCGTTCCCAACTCCCTCCCACCCTGCCCCCTCTCTCTGGTACGCTTCCTCCTCCCTCTGCCTCCTGCTGCCCCAAAATGCCTCCTCCCAACCTCCCCCCATGCCCCCACCTACCTCTCCTCCCGGCAGTCTGTGTGACTGCCGAGTGGTGAAGCTCTGGCGCTCCATGTCATGAATAAGTCCATGTTAGGCCTAAGTTGGCATGAGAAGCCTGAACCAAACTAAGAAAGTATAACTGAGAAGTTGCTAGCAGTTCCCAGCTGCAGGAATGTGGGTAAATGAAGGAATGTGTCGTCTCTCCTTTGATGACCAGGAAGGACAGGTAACAAGAATTACGACCAATTGGAGTGCTAGCACCTCAGGAGACAGAGAGTCTCCTTACAAGGGTGATTGAGTGCAGCTGAGGATCTTCAGTTGGGAGGGGTAAGAACTATGAGGGTTAGCAACCAGGCCAACTTCGAGAAGCTTCTGTTCATCAAGGGTTCTGATTGGACAGTCTAATAATTATGAAGTCACCTCAGTACTCTTAGCATAAGAGGTATAATAATGAGTGCCCAGGGGGTGTGTTGTTGGTTCCCTCTTGGCCAGAGAATTTTGGGTGCAACAATCTGCATGCATGTAAGCTCCATTGTGCACTTGGCTAAGAGATCTACAAGAGTAACTGACCCAGGTGAGAGATAGGTATTAATAGAGATAGCCAGCTAGCTTTATTATTTTATTGCTGATACGTTTCCTAGATGATTATGCCTCTAGCATTTGCTGCCTTATTGTAGAGTGTGTAACCTTATGTACTAAATGAACTAAAGTATCTTTTACTAAGTTGTTTCATTGTCTGTTGGGAACAAAGGTTCAGAATCCTGCCTAGCCATTCAGCAAGCTACCAAGTACTCGTTGAGGTCTAGTAACTTGAGGACTGAGGCTTTAATTGAGAAAGAGCTCAGTGCCTGCAAGGAATAGCATTAAACCTAGAGGGTCTCAGTGTCCCTGGATTGAGGCACTGGCACATACAGGGTGGAGGCAGTACTACCAGGCAAGGGGCCTTGAGGGTTGTAAGGTTCAAAAAACCAAGAACCCTAAGTCTCCAAACCCCCCTTTGTTTACGACACTCCACCAGCGCTAGCCTAGTACCAGGCCAGCATGAGTGCTCCACAGGCGCTGAGGGCTGCAAATGTGCCTTACAGTACATTTGCAACAGTGTGTGCCGGCAATGAGCCAGCATGCCCTGTGTAGGACTGGGCCCCAACTCTCCCACTGAAATAACTGGGACTTTATCTTTTGTTGGGTTGTGCATGAATCATGTACATAAAAGTACATGATGAGGCATAATTTCAAAGTTCAAAACATGCGTCTGAAGATTAAAATGGGAGAGTTGAGATAATTGACCTAGCCACATTCATTTGCATTAAGTACTGTCCAGCCCAAGTTCTCCCACTGAAACTTATGAGCAATGAAAGTGCTTAATTTTCACTGGATCATGTCTAATTCAGTGATTCTCAAACTTTTAGCACCGGGACCCACTTTTTAGAATGAGAATCTGTCAGTACCCACCGGAAGTGATGTCATGACCAGAAGTCAAGACATCATCAAACAGGATAATTTTTAACAATCCTATCCACACTTTCCCAAGAGTAAGTCCCATTTATTATCATTGTTAAAAGCATATACATAGTAGCCTGTTAAAAGTACAGACGTGTCATATTTCCCCAAATGCAGTCCCATACCATAGTAGCATCAAGTCTAATATATTAAAAATAAAATATTGGAATGAATGAGGACCTGCCTGAAATTGGCTTGCAACCCACCTAGTGGGTCCTGACCCACAGTTGGAGAAACACTACCCTATGTTTACTCAGCAGCCCAGTAGGCCTTTGCGTAGCAGTTAGCATTAGTAGTTAAATACTAAAGAGGATATGGAAGAGCAAGAAAGTAATATTCAACACATCATTTTAAGTATACCCTTCGTAACAAATAAAAATACATGGGGAAAAGCACTATCATAATCAAAGCAGTCATTTACAGCCCAACCCTGTGGGTGTGTTATGCTGGCAGAATGTGTGTTCCACTGGCATAAAGCTCTTTACAGCAGTCACAAACATGGCGGGCTGGGAGCACCTGCAGGTCCGCGTGAGGCCACACAGGGGGGTGGAACGAGGCAAGGAGAGGACAGAGTGTGACTGGAATGAGGAGGAATGGAGCGGAAGGTAGACTGGCCTAGGAAGGGGGCAGTGCCTGCTGAATCCCAATTCCCTTTCCTGGCCTGGGATTTACCTTCATGGGTCAATGCGGACTTGTGCCAGAAATATCACTGGTGCAGGTTCCAGTTGACCCATGGTGGCTGCTGAAGTTTACCAAGGGGCAAGGCAACAAATGTTCCCTTACCACTGAGGAGGCCTCCAGGAGCCAAAATTCCTACATGGAATACAATCGATGTTGCATTGGCACAGCTGCATCTCGGTGAGGGAATTAGGTAGAACTGGGCTGTTAGTAACATTCACTTTCTCTGACACGCCTTTGGAGAAATCCCTAGTGTGCATTTTCAGCCTGCTAACAAAAAACGCATCCAGTAGATGAGGATCATTCTTTGATTTCTTGTGTAAACTTTCATGAGATATTAACAAGTGTGCAAAGTGCAATGTATAGGATGTTCATCCCGTTCTCTGCCTCCTCCCCATCCATCTACCCCAAAGGGCAGGGGGCAAATAAGGACAAAGAACAGGTAAGTGATAAATGGGAACTCACGTTAGGGCTTCAGAATAATTGTAGTGAGGAAACACGCCCAGGAACTTCTGCACTTCTTCCATTACAGTGGCTGGATCATTTCGTAGCTGTTGTCCATCAATAATGAGCAACTGTGTGGATAGATACAGCATTTATTGACTAAGAAAACTGAGAGAAGCGGCTTAACATACATGACACCTAGGCAAAAGCTGGGTTTGAGAAAGGATCTCACTTTCTAGGATATGACTCAAGAATAGTATCAAATGCATATAGTGCTTCCCAAACTTTTTATCATCGGAACCCACTTTTTAAAATGACACTCTATCAGGACCCCCCTAGCTTTATGAGACTAGAAAAAAAGTTGGCAAAGTTTCACTCAAGCGACTAAAGTTGCTCAAATCTGTTTCTATTCTTTCTACTAAGGTGGGGGGAACCACTTTCTGGAGCGTTAGTTGACCTTCACGTTCATCAGATCAGGACCATTCTGGTGGCTTTGCATTCTTCCTCACCTGGCCTTCCATATGAGCCAAGGCACGATTACCTACTCACAAGTAAACAAGATGTGTGACTCAGTTTGCTCTCCATAGGGCTTAATTATTTTCCTTGTGACCTTGGAGGGGGACTTCCTACTCGAGCGTTTGTTGGGGCCTGCATTCATCAGACTGGGACCATTCTGGTGGTGTTGCATTCCCCTTGGTCTGCCCTTTGAAGTGGACACCGGAGAAATGTGCACATGCTGCTCTGTTTCTGTTTACATAATGCTCAATACATTTTCCTTGTCAGAAATCAGGTTGTCAGTTTTGCGACCCACCAAAAATTGGGCCCCTGACCCACAGTTTGGGAACCACAGATCTATTACGTGGCATTGAGATTACTTTATATTAGGAAGTTCATATGTTTGATCAGATGGCAATACTCCATCCCAAGATATATCAAACATACGCAGTGAAAAATTACATTGGGAAGCTATAATTTAGCTTCCCATATGCTTTTGGGAAGTTGTTTAAACCAGTATTTTCAACCTTTTTCATCTTGCGGCACACTGGCAAGGCACTAAAATGGTCAAGGCACACCATCAGCTTTTTGACAAGGCACACTGTGCTGTCAATGGGGGTTCACATCCCCCAATGGTCCTATTGATAAATGACCCTCTCCCAAATTCCCGTGGCACACCTGGGGACCATTCGCGGCACACCAATGTGCCATGGCACAGTGGTTGAAAATGGCTGTTAGACAGTAAGGCAGCAAAAGAAGAATCCGGATAAAAAGGTTAAAAATAATAACAATTAATATATGCTCAGAGTGAAAGCAACATCTTGTAAATAAGAGATAAAAAGAACAGCACTTGAGCTCAGATGACACTTGAATGTACACTGAGCCAGAGACTGGGTAAATACAGAGAACCATTTAAGGAACAATCCTAACTCACTTTCCAGCACTGACAAAAGGGCAATGCAACTTATGGGTAAGTGAATAAACATTGACCTTGAATAAACAAACACCTTGAGGAGGCCTCCTTGATTGCTCGTCAACTGCAGAATGCAGCACATGCCCCACTGGCACAGCTATGCCAGTGCTGGACAGTTGGTTGGGATTGTGCCCACAATCACATATTTGACTAGAAATGATGCATCCTTGGCATCACCTGGCAGGACAAAGTTCCAAACAACACAGTCCTGGATCCCTAGCATGTATGCACTGCTGAAACAGAGATGCTTGCGTTGGCTCGGTCATGTTGTGAGAATGGATGATGGCCAGATCCCAAAGGATCTCCTCTATGGAGAACTCGTGCAAGGAAAGCGCCCTACAGGTAGACCACAGCTGCGATACAAGGACATCTGCAAGAGGGATCTGAAGGCCCTGGGAGTGGACCTCAACAGGTGGGAAACCCTGGCCTCTGAGCGTCCTGCTTGGAGGCAGGCTGTGCAGCATGGCCTTTCCCAGTTTGAAGAGACACTTGGCCAACAGTCTGAGGCAAAGAGGCAAAGAAGGAAGGCCCATAGCCAGGGAGACAGACCAGGGACACACTACGCTTGCTCCCAGTGTGGAAGGGATTGTCACTCCCGAATCGGCCTTTTCAGCCACACTAGACGCTGTTCCAGAACCACCATCCAGAGTGCGATACCATAGTCTTTCGAGACTGAAGGTTGCCAACAAAAGTGTTATGATACATTAATAGAGGAAGCAATTTTTGCCAGCAGGATCAAGGCAAACCAAACCCTTACTGCTAATACAAATGTACAAGCACTCAGGGCTTGATTTGCCCTGATCTCATGAGTTGTCTCCAACACTGTTGACTCCTCAGCCCCAAGATACCCTGAAACACCTTTGTGAAGGAAGGCACAGGCAGTGGAAGCAGAGTGGGCACTCCAAGACAAGATGGGAATGTCATATATCTGCCACTATTGCACCGAGACTAGTATATGCACAGTAGTCCCACTTTTGAGTCTATACTGCATTCAAACCACAAGAGGGTGAATGCAAAGCTATGTAAAGGATCAATTTCATTCCATTACATGCATTACATTCAGCCCCATCTAGTGGCTGAATCCCTTGTCTTTCAAAGGTGCATTTGCAATATCCTAATGCTGCAGTCCTATACATACTTACCAACTGAATTCAATAGGACATACTTCTGAGTAGGCATGCATAGGATTGCACTGTAAGACCATGTCTATGTACTTCACACACAAGCAGAGCTAGGAACAATCTTGTTGTTTTTGTTGTTGTTGTTGTTTTTGACATATTTAAGCCCAGCTTGAAATGTTTATTCTGCAGCCCTGTACAGGGCTGGAGAAAATATCTCAATAGGACCCAATCCTATCCAATTTTCCAGTGCCAGTGCAGCCGTGTCAATGGGATGTGTATTGCATCCTATGGTGTAGAGGCAGTCACAGAAGCCTCCTCAAGGTATGGGAACATTTGTTCCCTTACCTCGAGGCTGCATTGTGGCTGTACCAGTGCTGGAAAGTTGGATAGACTGGGCCCTCATCCAGTTTGAGATGTCCAAACTGGACTGGGCCCTCAAACATCCAATTTGAGATGTCCAAGGCTTTTCCACCTTTTGCTAAAGTGATCATGTATCCTTGTACTGGAGAAATGTGTATCTGTACATAGAAACGCTTTGTCTATTACAATAAGTCACAAGATGAATGATGGTGATTTATCAATCCATTATTAAACATGTTACAATATTAAAATCCATTATTAAGCATGTTACAATATTAAACATGCTACAAAGTTATAATGATCATTAATCACAAAGCAGGATTTGACTAGAGGGGAATTACCTGTGAAGTGGGGAAGTGAGCTAGCCACCTTTCTATATGGATAGCATACCAGCCGGGGGTCAAGCATCTTTTCTGCAGAGTCCTTAACTCAGAGGGCGCCCAGTCATCCGAAGTAATTACTTCATAGAAGCTGAACTTCAGAGCAGCAGAGTCCTCGTGAGAACGCTGGTGCTGGTGCAAGAACACTGAATGTTAATTAACCACAAGTCAGGTGGGAATCTCTGTTCCATATCTTATTAAAGAAAACAATTGAAAATATGACCAATTTTAGATTCACAATGTACAGAGACCAGTTTCATGTATCAAACAGAACGAAACAGGAAAAGAAATAAAAACCATAAATGCATTAAAACACGTGTTAATTATATAGCTTATTATTTTACACAAACAAATATTTCTTGTCTTACATTTTCCTGGGAATTAACTATTTTCCAATTATTCTGGAAGCCTCTGCAGTGCGGGGGGGGGGGAGTCTACTTGGACCTCTGTGAGTTAAATAGCCTGGATCTGCCTGGATCTGCACTGTGGGACTGAGTCTGGGAAGGGAGTTAGGATTCAGTGGCCACCACTGCCGCTGAACCTGCCCCCTTCCCAGACCTGATCCACCCATCCCCTACCTCCACTGCTGCCCTGTTTCTCCCTCCCCTATCATGTTGCCACCTGGTTTTGCCATCCCCCAACCCATTCCTCCCTGCCGCCAGCCCTCCCTCCTTCCCACATCTCACCTGGATTGGCAGGTAGCCCCTGATTCGTTGGTGCCACTGGCTCAGGCAGAAAGGCTCTGGTCTTCCTAACAGCATCCCCAGCAGCGCACTGAGTAGTGCCCCACCAGAGCGCCTTTTATAACTGGCACTGACATCAGTCTGCACCAGCAGAAGAGGTAAGAAAACAACAGCCAGAACAGGCAGGATTGGGCTGTTAGTTCATTTTTTTCAGTGCAAGCACCATACCTGATACCAAGAATATGCTCGATCTGATGGATCAATGAGAATGGTGATGATTTTTGACTTGGGAATCAGAGCAGCTGCACGTTTGGGAGCATCTTCTGAATGGAAGTAGTTTGCACTTTTCTCAAACAAGAGATCGGTGGTGAAGTTTGAGGGAGTTGGAAAAAAGTTCATATACCTGCAAGTAAAAATTCAGTACATACTTATGAAGCTGCTCTGACCGAGTCTGATCATCAGTTCAATCAGCTGGGTGGCAATAGGTTCCCCAGGAATTTTTCCCCCGAAGAGATCAAGGATTGAACTTCGGACTGCTTGCGCAAAGCATGAGCTCTGTCACTGAGCTGTAGCAATTCCCCTTAGTGACAAGCAGGAAATGAGGAGTGAGGAAGGTTATCTTTGTTTCTTTGCTGTTGTTTTTATACTATACTTATAAAATGCTGTGTACTAATATTAGGTTTTGTAGGACTTTCTTTGTATTTTAATTATGACATTTAATACCTTGACCATCTACTTTAATGATACTACTTACTTCTGAGTATTCATGCATAGGCTTGGGCTATGAAGCCCCAATCCTATCCCCCGCCACCAGCACTGATGCAGTGCCAAAAAGGTGTGCACTGAATCATATGGTGGGGGGGGGTATCGGACAGCCTATAGGTGGTAAGTAAAAACATTTGCCACTCAATCTCCTTTGGATCCACCTCTCCTGCCTCCTTCACGCCTTGATTCTTTCTCCTCCCACCATTCCTTACACTCCCTTCCACTGCCCATACCCACTGCTGTCTTACGTGGCACTGGTGAATTGTGACTTTGCCGCCAGTGAGCACATGTGGTCGCCAATGACTGTGCTCACTGGTGATGTCAGCAAGTACACGATGTCGTGTGACATGCATTGGATCCAGACACTTCTGTCTGATTCTTGGTGCTTCTGCCAGCAAAATGTACACAGCACAGCCCAGCGGATAGAACTGGACTGTAAGAGTCTCATATTTGGGGCTGAAAAAACCTGATATGGAGCTCCTCCAGTCTGCATCAGCAAACTAGCGGGCACAGACTGAAAGAGACCAATTGTAGGGCCTGTGCCTTTACCTGGGGAAGGGGACAAATGTCCCCTTCTGCTGAGGTGACTCTGGCAGAGACTCTGGCTGCCACAGTGCCCATAGGATACAACGGTAGCCATTTTGGCACTGCTACCCCTCTGGGCACCAGGCAGCTTAGGATTTGGCTGTAAGAGAGCCATCTTTTTAAGGGTGATTGCTTTAGTAGGTGTAATTTTGTCTGAACGTCAATAGCTATTGTACATCTTTCATGATTTCATAAATCTGTCCCCCACCTTAATCATGCTCTTTAAAATGAACAAGTTCCAATTGCTTCAGCCTTTTCCTGCAGGTAAGATGCCCCTCTGACCAGTGTGGATACTTTCCCCTACAGTCTTCTCTAGCTTCATAATTCTCCTTTCAAGATGGGGCAGGTGCACTATCTTCTATAGGTGGGTGCATCTTGGGCTTACAGAACAGCATTATCACACTGCTGTTATATACAATAATTCCCAACACTGACTTTGCCTTTCTCATTGTTACTAACAATAATGTATAACATATTTAGAACATCCAATTAGAAACTAATTAAAGAGAAAGAAAAGGGATAAACAAGTAAACCCCATTTCTCCCCTCAATGGCATTTGTTGATGGGAAACATAAATATTGGTACTGCAGAGTCCAAAGAGAAAAAGAGCAACATTTTGGCAAACATTTCGTCAGTAATTTCTAATTCATTCTCAAAGCACCACGCATGGAAAATTCATCTGGAAATTATGTAGATGTCGCAAATACTCCTATAATTGCTCCTTGGTGTTTTACCATATGCTAACAATGGACATTTGTTTTGTGTTCTTCTTACCAGTCGATTCCCTTGTGATAGTTATTTCCATTAAAGAACTGAACTTCTTCAAAGGTTTTTGGACTTGGGAGATTACTAATGATGGAAGGATGCATAAGGAGAAATAAATAAAGTGCTGTGGTTCCTATAGAGAAAAAAAAAATAGCAAGAAATATAAAGCATTTAAACAATGGTTTTGCAAGAAATACATTCCAAAATTATGAAGAAAAGCCCCGTTATGGGAAAAATATGTTAATGTTATGTAATTTTTATATCAAATATTTAAGTTGCTTTGGAATACTCAAATTCTTCTCTTTGATGAGTTAATTAGGCCCCCACGGACTGCAGTGGGAAGTAGGTATACTATATATGTTTTAGATCAGAACGGGCTAGAACTGAAAGAATCTTCTCAACACAATCTCCTGCTTCATGAACGCAGGCATTTTCCTTTTTGAAACACCTTCCACTTTGATTTGTGTTCCTGTCAGTCTGGGCTGTTGGCTGATTTAACCTTTTGCCCAAAACAGCATCTATAAAAGTAAGAGCACTAAAAAAGTTAGGTTTCTTTCCCACCTTTTCTCAAAAGCACACAATGTGTATCACAAAAACCATTTTCTCTTTTTAATTCGCAGAACAGTCCTATGTGGTAAGTAAACAGGGGTGATTCAGCTAATTTTGCCGAACTGGGCCCTGCATGTGATGGGGTCCTGCGCTGGGGTGGTGAGCGGAGCAGCAAGTGGAAGGTCTCTGTGTGGATCCTGCCCCTGCATCCAACTGGCTCAAATCAGGCCTCCTGGAAGCAATTGATGGTGACGTCATCATGTCATGAGTTCACCCATCATAAGTAAGGAGGGACTGAAATAATTTAAATCAGTGCAACTTACTCCTGTGTAAATGTGATTAGAACTAAAGTGTCCTACATCCACATCCAAATGAACAAACCATTCCTCTAGAGGACAAACCAGTAAGCGATTTCAGGTGCAATTATGTCCAATTTCCAACAAGCTTACAGTAGCAGCTCTTTTAAATTAGTTTTACTTAATTAGACGGAGATAATTTAAAAGCTTCCTTTCCCACTGCCTCCTCTATGGCTGGCAAACAAGGTTATCTTATTAGGAAGTCAGTGGGGTTTCTTTAAATATGTAATTTAACATTGCCTGTGGAAGAAAGGTGCAATGGTTTAGAAGCGACGATGATTTCTTACCAAGAGCGAGATGCCTCAGTTGGTCATTACCAGTTTGCTTGGCCCCCTAGGCATTCTCAGAACGCAACCCTACAATCTAGAGATGCAACTGCTGCAGATTTAGAGCACTGGAGAACGATCACAATTCCCAGGGCTCTCTGCATATTACCTGTCAAGAAACCTGAGTTTGCGACTATGTATAGACTTGATGGCAAACTGCAGCCAAACTGCAGTTCTCTGATGAGGATTCCTGTAAAATATACATATTTGAGAAACACAGAGGTTCTTTCGTTCACTCATCAGAATTTTAAGAAAATCTTGGCATATGCCTAAAGATAGGGAATGTATGATTCAGCCCTTTGCCAATGCTGTGTCGGTCCCAGCGTATTAAGTACTAATGAATCTTCGGCATGGTAGTTTTCTTCCCCTCCCTTGATTCTCTGCCACCAAAAAAGAAGCAGCCAGGCTATTTTTGATTCTGTCCAGAGCAACCGTTATATTTTACTGAGAAGATTACTTGGATCATGGAGTTTCTACTTGTTGTGTACATGTGTTTCATCACCCTATATATCAGTTTTGTCTCTTCAAATTTAAGGATATCAAACAAATTCCACAGTATTAAGAAGCAACAGTAAAATGAACCAAATGAATAATTTTTACAATGGTGCTTGCTCTTTGATCCTTGTCTATGGACGTTGCAAGAATGAGAACAAAGTCACAAAATTGGAGAATACCATCCATGCCCATGATGATTGTGTGATGGCACCATGTCTCCTCAAAACAGTGCAAGTAGTCGGTGACAGCAACTGTTACCCTGCACATGCCCGATCTCGTCTGATCTCAGAAGCTAAGCAGGGTCAGGCCTGGTTAGTACTTGGATGGGAGACTGCCTGGGAATACTGGGTGCTGTAGGCTTATACCATAGTCTTTTGAGACTGAAGGTTGCCAACCAACCACCAGTAGTTGGTAATCAAGGAGTGCTCAATGAACACAGTGCAGTTACACTGTAATGGAGAGCTATCTGATACCCTCTCTACTTCCCTATAACTTCAGTGTTTGCCAAAAGCATAAGCCCTGTTCAGAAATTCATCTCCCCATGGAGACAAATGTGTAATGGGTTCCTTCTAGATTGTGTATTGAAGCCCTCACTTGCACTGATGCATCACCACTGCCATCCCTGTGGTCATCATTTGTCTATGGGTTGCACAGTAAACATGGGAAGAGATCTCCTCTGTAGTTGCAACTTTGGAACTTTCCAGAAGGCAAATAACTGAACTGGGTTATAGCAATCCAGAAGTCTATATCCCTCTTCAGGCATTCTAAAAATAGATATATATAAGTAGAAGGGGAATAGGAGTGCATGTGTTAGCCCTGCCCCCAAACTATCCAGTGCTAGACACCTTAGCTATGCCCCCTGCCATCTTTCCCCAGCCATTGTCTCCTCTAAGGAAGGCAGCACTAAACCTGAGTTTTTTCTACACAAGTTAGAGTCCTGGGAGTTCAGGGTGCTAAAACATATGAGGTCTTCTTGGGTTCTGTGTTGTCCTCTTCAGACCAGTGCTTAACCTGGGGATGCCCAGTGGTATCCTATTTCCCCAGTACATTTACATGGGGGCAAGGTAGCTGTTTCACATCTGCACTGAACCAAGTTTAGAACCACTGAATAGGACTGCAGTTGTGCCATGCTACAAGGTCATGCCATTTCTTTCAAAAGAACTGATCTCTGGCAATGGTTGCTTCTTATGGCTCCTAAAAAATTCCGCGAAGTCATACATCCTGGAGAAGATGTTAACGTTTTCAGCCGGGATGCATCTCTTCCTTTACTATACATCATTTGCTCACCTGTTTTCTGGGGTCCAATGACAAGAAATTTTGGTAAGTGATCACAAGTTTTATCTCTTGACCAGATGTCCCGATGTCGTCTGTCATCACATGGATTCTGAGAGAGAGAAGAGTACTTTTTGGAAGATATTCATATAGTCCAGGGGTGCCCAAACCCCGGCCCAAACCACTTACAGCCCTCGAGGACTCCCAATCTGGCCCATGGGTAGCCCCTAGTCTCCAATAAGCCTCTGACCTCTAGAGACTTGCTGGAGCCCATGCTGGCCCATGCTGGCAATTAATCTCAGTGTGAGGGTGATTGTTTGACCTCTCGCATGAGCTATGGGACAAGGGCTCCCTCCACTGCTTGCTGTTTCATGTCTGTGATGCAGCAGCAGCAGCAAAGGAAAGGCCAGTCTTGCTTTGTGTAAGGCCTTTCATAGGCCTTGAGCTACTGCAAAACCTTCATTCATTCATATAAGTTCCATCTCTAATATTTTCATATATGTAAAGGTATATAAATTTATTCAAATTTGAAATGTAAATTAATCCTTTTTTATTCCCAGCCCCTGACACATTATCAGAGAGATGATGTGGCCCTCCTGCCAAAAAGTTTGGACACCCCTGATATAGTCCAATGCTCTGCCCCACGGGAAGTCTTGTGTAACAAATAGTTGCTGGTTCTTATGCAGGACAATCATACAAACACCCTAACTCTTCATTTGTCACTTGATGTGGCATTTGTGATTATGATGTCACCCTGCACATGCTGGATCTCGTCTGATCTTGGAAGCTAAGCAGGGTCAGGCCTGGTTAGTACTTGGATGGGAGATCGCCTGGGAATACCGGGTGCTGTAGGCTTATACCATAGTCTTTCGAGACTGAAGGTTGCCAACCATGTCATGCAGTTCTTATCTATAGGGCCTTAACAATCAACTGCTTGTTGGCAGCAAACAATACTAAGCTAGGCTCCCTATGTAGCAGGCACCCATGGGGTGCAGTGTTTAAGAAGATGGATGGTGTGCAGCGTGAGACAAGTAAGTGGCAAGAGGGGCCCCAAGATCCAGCCTCCAGAGGCTTTCTGCCTTGGGACCCTCAGCTGGGGTTGCAAAGCAAACCTCTAAGGGCTATCT
Source organism: Tiliqua scincoides (assembly GCF_035046505.1). NCBI lineage: Eukaryota > Metazoa > Chordata > Lepidosauria > Squamata > Scincidae > Tiliqua > Tiliqua scincoides. The sequence continues at coordinate 27,247,122 of NC_089826.1, forward strand.
GGCTTGGGGCAGACAGTGCAATCCATCTTCTTTGACTGCCTATTCCAGAGACTGATGCCAAGATGCTTTTATTTGCATTGACAAACTGCTGAAACAGAGACACCTGCGTTGGCTCGGTCATGTCGTGAGAATGGATGATGGCTGGATCCCAAAGGATCTCCTCTATGGAGAACTCGTGCAAGGAAAGCGCCCTACCGGTAGACCACAGCTGCGATACAAGGACATCTGCAAGAGGGATCTGAAGGCCTTAGGAATGGACCTCAACAAGTGGGAAACCCTGGCCTCTGAGCGGCCCGCGTGGAGGCAGGCTGTGCAGCATGGCCTTTCCCAGTTTGAAGAGACACTTGGCCAACAGACTGAGGCAAAGAGGCAAAGAAGGAAGGCCCATAGCCAGGGAGACAGACTAGGGACAGACTGCACTTGCTCCCAGTGTGGAAGGGATTGTCACTCCCAAATCGGCCTTTTCAGCCACACTAGACGCTGTTCCAGAACCACCTTTCAGAGCGCGATACCATAGTCTTTTGAGACTGAAGGTTGCCAACACTATATGGCTTAGAATCAGGGTGGGATTGCTCAAATAGAGGGAAAAGACAGCAGCGGGCTGTCCCCCCGAGTTAGAAACCTGCTACTGTAATCCAATTCCCCACCAGTTTACAAGATGCAGTGGTGCCGATGGAGTGCGCGCTGCATCCATGCTACCAAATTGTCTGGAGAGGTAAATAAAAGTATTTTTTTTATTTACCCTGCCACGATTCTCCTCTGAACCACCCCTTGCCCACCTTTGCCACCACCATATCTGATCCCAGATGTCCAGGATCTGCTGATGACGTGCAAAGTCTCTGGCCCTTTGCGCCACCATCTCTGAAAAGCACATGAGCAATGCACCTTTTGCATCACCAAATAGGATAGATGGCAGTGGATTGTGAGATCTGCTGCCAGGGGCCCTGCACTGCCTTATTCTATGCATTAAAGGGGGTGAGGAGTATGATGTGTTAGGACCTGCTGCAGTATACAACTATATTGTCTTCACCTATTATTTAATACATTGTAGCCCTATTTTATTTCATGTATCTTGTCATGTATGTATGAATGGGGGGGGGGAGTTGTTGGTAACAGCCCTACTGCTGTGATATGGTATTGGGTCAGCCCAAAGTAGGAAATCCTGATTGTACTCATGACAAAGGTTTGACTCAGCAAGCAGATGGTCCAGACTTCTCGTATATTGACTTTGATCTAATTGTCTTTTAAAAAAATATTGCTTCATTTTGTGTAGAAAGTGATAGTTAGAGACAGGAATCTTCTTGGACCTTATCAAGCAAACCATCTCTGATCTAAATAAGGCAGATACTTTTACGTTTTATCGCAGAACTATGTCCATTTTGAAAGCATGCAACCCTTCAGAAGCTGTTTTGTCTCTGAGTGTTACCCAGACCAGGACTTGTGCAATTGCATGAATACAAGCTCTCTTCCCTGCCCTCTCCTCCCTGCACTAGCCTCCTGTATCTCCCAAAAGTTATTCCTGAAAGCTGGAGGCCCCCTCACTAAAGGGATGTGATGTGGCATGGGTAGGGAGCGGATGACTCCCCAAAAACTGGGTGAAGACTGTTCATCAAAGCCTCCTCTGGAAGCCACCCACAAGCTTTCTGGGTAATTTTAGACAACAACATTCTACCTTTCCCAGGAGTCTGTGAGTTGACAGTGCCACCGAACCTTAGAGGCATTCAAAATGTCTAGCCTTTCCATTTATAAGCATTTGAAAAGCAAGCCAGAAAAGAGGAGGAATGAAATGTCACACGCAGAGGAAGAGTCGACATCGGAAATAAATTTAAAATGTGTTTTGATGTGTGCAATTAGTGAACGAAAACGCCACATGCAGTTTGCTTGACAAATCGCAACTGAACATCTCCATTTAAATTAGATGCATTCAGTCCTGGGCTGTGAAGTATGAAAGTTCAGAATCTTATTCGGTTTAGACATTTGCTTAGTGCTGGTGAATTCAGTGACCTTCTCAGAACCATGCTGCATAACTGCCTTTTGCCACAGAACAATGTTAGTACTGACCAATCCAGCAGATTGTTTTCTGTGCACACATTAAGGTATTGATGACTGGCAAATTTCCTTCTGTACCTGGAGGCTGATATTGGGTTGCTGCTGGAGGAAAAAGTGGTTTGCAGCAGGCACAGATCAAGGAATGGCATATGCGTATGCACATATAGGACCATGGGGATATCACTGTGCAATGGGACTCTGGGTTGTCCTACATAAAACTGATGAGGCAGCACCTCATGAGGATTGTTGCATGTAGTACTTTTTTCTCAAGCCTATGCCCACAGCTGGATTGGCTTTTGATTTTGGCTCTCAAATCATGGTAAGTGTATACTTAAAGTAATGGGAAATGTTACAGACTAATAAAAGAGCTCAGAAAAGAAAGAAGACATAGAAATTGAAATTGATCAGCTGTTCATTCTGAAATAGCCCCATGAGCTTCAATGATTCCTAATGCAATTAATCAACTCAGTCTTTCAATACTTACTACAATAAGCAGATAACCTGATCTGGCATGGAAAATCCATGTGCAGACGTGGTTTCCTACACATAGTCAATGTGGATGTAGATCCACATCCTCACCTATATTCTGTTGTTCATACAAGCTGCATTGAACCACTAGCATAGCTGGCCTTTGGCACCCAGAGCTGTGACTCAAGATGTCACCCCACCCCCGGAAGTTCCTGACCCAGAAGTAATTGCAGTGACATAATGATGTCACCATCAATTACTTCTGGGCACGCTTGGAGTGGTTGTTTGCTGCTGTGACTGGTTGTACCGTCTCCTGCCCCCCCCCCCAATTGGGCACTCAGAGTGGTTGTGAGCCACTTTAAGAAACCGCCCACTTCTTGAACTTATTCCGCTTGGAAAAAAAGGGAAAGAAGCAGGTGGCTGCTCTGAGTACCTGCGAGGCGGGATGCAGAAGAAGGTACTGCGGCAGCAAGGAGGCCTCCTCATCCCCATAGTACTGCTCTTGCACCCCCTTCATGAGGCCTCAACCTCTCGCAGGCCTGGGGGGGGGCAGTGGCCTTCAGGGGAAGGATGGGGTGGATTCCAGTGGCAGCGACTTGCACTGGAATCCTACCCCTATCACCCCTTGGTTCTCCTTGGAGTTATGTCAGAAAAATGGCTAGTAGGGCTCTGAGGAGACCCAAAACTGGCATGTAGACTTATGCAGAGGTAAGATTTTTTTTTTTATTTACCTCAAGTTTAACTTCAGGGCACTTCCCACCAACAGTATGCAGTGCAAGTCTTTTTGGCATGGATGAATGTGCAGGGGCTAGGCTAACATTGCAGGGGATGGGATTTAGGTGTTTAATACAGTCGTGCACCAGGGATGTGGTGTTAACAACAGGGGTGTGGATCAGGATCCCTGTCATCAAGCAGGGCTTGACATAATGTGAAGCTGCTGGAGGCGAGGGGATGCCTCCAAGAGGCTCAGAATGTTAGAATTGTGTGAGAGATGTGACACACGGTTTCCCAGAGGAAACCAGAAATCGCGCCTGTAGTACGATTGGGGCATTCTGAGCCTCACAGAGGCAGCACACAGACACATACTGCCTCCAGGCAGCTCTGAAAAGTCTCCGGAGGCAAGGGGAGCAGACCACATGACCGGCGGCGGCTGTTGCACATGTGACCTGTCACTGGCCAGAAGGTCATTAAGGGGCGCACACCTGTACTTTAATTCAGCGGTTCTCAAACTGTGAGTCACGATCCACCAGTGTGCTGTGACCTGATTTTTGGTTCATAGGTTCAGAGAAGACTTCTGTGGCCTGTGAGATGCTGTGTGCCCCACTGGCATGGCTGCATCAGCGCAGGGGGAGTTAGGTAGGATTGGCTGTCCATGATAGTAATCTCCTACCTTACAGGGTTAAGGAGAGAATGTGCATCATGAAGCCATTTTTTGCTACATGAATGTTGAATGATACATGTTCCCAATTGGCAATCTGCCTGGCTTTATGTCTTCTCAAAAAATAAGCAATCATTGGAAATGCCAGATTAACTTAAATGGACTCACTTCAAAATCAGGTGGCAAATAAGGTTCTGTGAAGTGTTTGGCAACATCTAACATTTATGAAAGGCCAGAAAAAGCAGGGACATATCACCACTTGGAGGTATTTCGCACTTTATCATTCCATCATACGTTAATGAGAAATAGAATGCGAGACAAAAATGAAAGGAGACTGTTCAAAATAATTATCATGCTGGAACTGCCTTTTCAGGGGTTCTGGTGTGCTGAATGCAGTGTACCAGATATTCAGATGGCCTTGATCAAAACAGTTTCATTAGAGTCACTGTAGGCATAATGGCCTAAAGGCAGTGGATCATGCTTTCTTAAAGAAATATGAATGGTAATCCTTTAAAGGATATCCAAGGGATATGGAGCCAGACCATTGGTTCGAGGAGCTCTGAGATGACCAAAGATCCCTGATTGAATCTCTTGCATTTTTTAAAATGACAAATACATGCGTGGGGAGGCAAGATTCAAACTGGGTTTGAAGTATCATATGGATTCTCTGTTTTGTCTGTCTGCAGACATCTGCAGTTCATCACAACAAGGTAATGCGATGCAATGCCTTAAGAAAATAAAGAAGGTAGAGTGGATTGGAATCATGCTCTCTCTCTCTCTCTCTCTCTCTCTCTCTCTGATAAATAACAGCCACACTAATAGCCAACATTTTACAGCCTGGCTGGAGGCAGGTGTTAATGAAGGTAATGTGACAGCCAGTTCCTTATCTGCTAGGTAATGTATTCCTAGCCCCTATTGCAGAAAGCAAATTAAATGAACCTAGCAGGCCATTTAAAAACAGACTAAAATATCTTAATTGGTAAGCATAGCTTTCCTAATTCCCCGCAGCAGTCCATCCTACAACAATATTGTAAAGGAATATTGGGTTCATGTTGTTTTATCAGCAGGGGATTACCTGCCAAAGTGGGTCTTTTTGCTCAGGGAAGAGCTCAAAATACTTGTGGGCTAGCTGAATGGGGCGTAGGGTCTGCAGCCTCAGGTTGGTCCAGCTTTGAACAAAGCTGGCCAGGTTGACAAAGGTGTACAAGCCAAGTCGATCATTCCCATAGTTAGACAGGTGAGTCATGAAGATGCTGATCTGAAAGGCAAGCAGATTTCTGTGAGTTGTAGTAGCAGGAGGATATCGCTAGATGGCAGCAGCTGTATTTTCAACCCAGAGTTCTGTAGGTTAGTGTTATTTAAAGTGCTCCACTGTCCCTCCACCTTTTTGCAAGGATTTGTTGCTACAAATGTACAGCCTGGGTAGCCCAACGTTTACCCAAAACAAAAACATAACAAACTTTCCAAACCAAGCTGTGTTGCAGTTTTTACATTCTCTTCATCTGTAGCACAATACGCCTTGCATTTTCCAGAACTTTTTTCCATTTCAATTGCCTGTTTGCTTCTATCATGGGCTGGCTATAGTTTTCAAAGCCTGCCAAGGACGTGTGTTTAAATTCATAAGCTTATCCAGGATTCATGACTTTGAAGATTCACAATTATTTAAATAAGTTCCTATTGCCAACTAGCTCCATAATCAGCAATAGGAGTAGCAGTGTATAAGCCAGGTCCAATGCATTCAGTTTCTGCTGTTTTTCTAAGGTGTAAAGAATGTTGGAAGTCATTCAGGACTCATAAAATTTGTTTACAATCCTGAAAAGAATGTGGCTACACAAAAGTTTCCCTTGCCAATGTGGAATAATTCTGCACTGGCAGGATGCTTCTTTTGGGAAATGAAACCAGGCTGCAGAAGCATTTTGCTTCTCAGTGCTCAGTCACCAGTACTGAAAAGTACTTACAACTAATCAAGCAAGGGATTGGGCAGAGGCTATAGCTTAGTGGTAGAGCACATGGTTTGCATGCAGAACCTCCCAGGTTCACTCCTTGGCATCTTCAAGCAGGACTGTGTGAAACCCTGGCAAGCCATCACCCACCCGTGTTGATCATACAGGTGGAACCCATGGATACAACAATTCGCAGATACTGGGGGTCAAATTTAAATGGCCTTTAAAAAAAATCAGTGCATTCTGGGGCAAACCTAGGAGGAATAAGGAACCTTCATGCAACTCGGAAGTGGGTTTTTCAATCCTAAAAATAGCTGTAGAGGCTGGAAAATGGCACAGTTTGGCCTTGCGAAGGTAGGAAACCCAATTTTGGTGTGCTTTTTTTAAAAAAAGCTCTTTAAATTTAGTCCTTGGTATCAGCTGGCATCCACAGTGAGATAAGTCCATGGATGCTGGACCCACAGATACTGTGGGTCCACTGTAGTGACTTTTAGCATATTCACATAATTTTTGTCCCTCCCCGATCAACCAAGTGGAAGTAAATATGTTAACCTTACTTTGTAAGGATGACTAAAGCCTGATTCTATTAACCTTTATTTTGTAATGATGACTATAACCTGATCCTACAAACCGCTGCCTTGGAATTGAAATGTGGAGGGGGGGCGGTTTGCTTCTCAGTATCCCCTGTCATCATAATTGCCAGGTGTCCCAATTCAACTATCAAGGTTGGTGGTCTGTAGAAAAGTGGCGTGACTAGATGGGCAGGTGAGCTGAGAAGTGGCCAGCTAGGGCATCAGACCAGCCAATAGGTGAGTGATGACAGGCAGACTGAGAGCAGCTCGGTCAACACATTGCAACCCAAGCAACACATTGCTCAAACTGATGAGCCAGGCAGAATTGTAAGCTTTATAAGAACAGGTGAAACCGAATGGGCCCTTGTGTCACTGGAGTGCTCCTGAATTGGAAGCTGTAATATTGCCTTCTGATCATCCACAAGGATGGCACTGAACCATAGCAGAGACTATACTTGCAGACTATGAGCACCTGGGCCCTGCTGCTAAAGTCCTGGATTTGAGTCGTCTGACGCCAATTCAAATGAAACACTGTAAAATCCAGATATTGTTCACATGAAGCATATGCTTCCAAACATGTGCATCTATAGTGGTACAGAGAGAAGTATTACATCTGCCTGGTTTGATGCATTCCTCAAAAGCAGAAGTCTCCAGTGTTCAACTAGTTGAATTAATTGTTTTACATTGCATGATAATTCAGAGGTGTACATTATTCTGGGAATCTTAATCTTTCAGTGTTTTATGAATTACACCTCAAGACAGTGGCATGGATATGCTGAACTTTTATTTGAAGGTAGTATGATTTCTCCTCCTGTCTTTTCAACATTTTTACTTTCTTTCTCTTTGCATCAGTGGTTCTCACATATTTAGCACCAGGACCCAATTTTTAGAATGAGAATCTGTCAAGACCCACCAGAAGTGATGTCATGACCGGAAGTGACATCATCAAGCATGAAACTTTTTAACAATCCTAGGCTGCAATCCTACCCACACTTACCCAGGAATAAGTTCCATTTATGATAATTGTTAAAAGTATATTCATAGTAGCCTGTTAAAAGAACAGATCTGTAACATTTCCCCAAATGCAGTCACATACCATGGTAGCACCAAGTCTAATATATTAAAAATAAATTATTGAAATGAATGGGGACTTACCTGAGATTGGTTCATGAGGTGGGTCCCAACCCACAGTTTGAGAAACACTGCTTTGCATGATTCTGGCTGTTTAGATAGTAACATCTCTTTCAAGTACCAGTTGTGTAAAGGATAATTCACACAGAAATCTCAAATTAACTTTCATGAGTGCAAAGTCACTGCTTGTGTTTTTTTCTCCATTAAACGCTCTTTATCTAGCTTTATGAGCATTCAGTCTATCTAGATTTTCAATTCCCCAACTGGATTAACCAAAATTAGGATGTTCATGGAAAATGAGTTAATTACACACTTATCAAGAGATAACACGAACAGTAACTCATTATCATACTTGGCTTTTGTTTCCCATAGAATCATTCTTGGATTAACAAGATGTATGCATTTCATCAGAGAAGGATGCTAATTAGCCCATGTTACCATTGCAATTAGGAATATACAAAATAATGTAGCCATGATTGTACTCTTTGGATAGTGCTGTGTAAAAGAAAAACTGTAATAGAGCTGGAAACATTTTCTCCCCCACCCCCTACAACATCCAAGAAATATTAAGATTTTGAAGTGAAATATTCCCAGGAGTGGCAATTTGCTGTAGTCAGCTAATGGCATTTCAATGTGAAAAACCGCATATAACCAGATTCCAACATCTATCAATGACAACTTTCCCTTTGTTGTTGCGCCAATGTGGATGTTGCAACTATGTTTCCCACACAAAAAAACTGCTTGCAAGCTGAGGGGGTGAGTCACAGAGAAGGGGACTCATATACAGTTCTTGCTCCTTTTTCATGAATGCAATTAGTGACAGATGAGTTCTCTTCTCTTCTCCCTGCCACTGGTTTGTCCTGTAGTGACCCTGATTTTCCCAGGCTGTTTTTCATAGAATTTTCAGAAGTTTGTGGTCTTTCTGGGCTTTTTTTTCACTAATACTTGGAAAGACCAAGCCCAGGTGATCTCCCCCCTCTCCCCCCCCACCAGTCCCCACATTTCCTAAAACACATCCCGGTGAAATCAGAGGGTGACAGCAGGGAGAGCAGGTGTAGACGGCTTCAGCAGCATCAAAGACCTCATATTTAAGGCCAGGACACTCCTGGATTCTTCTGCCACTGCAAAGCCTGGAAACAGAGTTCAAAAGTCTCTCTGCTGAATTAGTTAATCCAGGAAGCACTGGGAATGCCATAGTTTTTATCAGGTTCCCCAATGTTTTGATACGTGCACGGCCGCACTGAAAAGGCAACCATATGCAACATCCCTCCTCTGTTACCAGCACCGCTGATTAAAACACACAACATCAGGTAAGTTGTCCTACATGTTATGAAGGATAAGGCAGGAACTCAAAATGGGACAACTGGTTTTTCTGGGAGACCTGAGTATTTCATATAACATCAGTTTTTTTTGACTTGGTGCTTCACTGGATTCTTGAACGTCTATAGCAACTGCAGACCTAGAGGGCCACATTCACACAGTCCTATCTAGAGAAATCTCAAGATAGAGGCCATTTAGGTTCTGTTTTTACCCCTGCAACATATGCCAGTGTGCCACTCTTTTTATGGAGGGCTCACAGTGTTTAAAAAACATGCCCACTAGTTTGCGAAATTATTTACAAAGCTTTTAGTACCTCCATAAGGTGAAGATGGATAGAATGATGGAGGAACTGTCCCTCCTGACCCATCCACAGCGGTGTCAGTGTTGCATCCACTTTATTTCACAAGAGGTCATGCAGGAGCTTTCATCTTGCTCTGAGTTGCCTCGAAACAACATTTGGTAAGCTCTTCGGTTTGTTTTAAATCAGCTGAGTCAAGCCTGACCTCTGGACTGGAAATCATTGGATGCTCAATGGAAAGATTACATATTATATGTGTATCCATGCGAACAATTGAGGATATAGCCAAAATTCTTAGAAATAACTTCTGCTGTAGAGCAATAAAAGTATTTATAGGGCGTCCTGTACAGACTGTTAGGGAGACAATCTTTCAGGAACAAATTCCACTGTTTTGGACTAAAAAAAGCATCCCCTCTCACGTTTCTGCCTACCACTTTGTAAAAATGCTACAGAAGGTACATGCAAATGAGGATGAGTTTCATATTTTTAGAGCCCTTCTTCCTCTCCCCCCTCCCCCAATTCTGGTCTCCTGACTTTTCCTTTGTGCAAGTCAATTTCACATTCAGGTATGAATGAATAAAGATAAATTAGGGTTGAATCCCATACACATTTACCTGGCATTAATTCCCACTGAACTCAATGGAACTTTCTCCTGAGTAGGTATGAACAGGATTGTGCGGTCACAGTTCATACAGTTGTTTTCTACTGCTGCTGCCAACCTAGCTATAGGGTAGTTGTGGAGAAGCATGATCCTGTACATGTTTACTCAGAAGGAAGGTCCGCAGAATTCAATAGGTCTTACTGCCAAGTAAGTGCTCATCAGATTTCAGAAGGGTAGCTGTGTCATAGCACAATCCTATGCACTTAGAAGTAAATCCTATTGTGTGTAGTGAGGCTCACTACCAGGAAACTGTGTATAAGAGTGCGGCTTCAGAGCCCAATCCTGAGTTCTGTGTGCCAACCCTTTGCCGTTGCTAGGTGTTGCAAACATACCTGCAACGGTCAGCACTGGTGCCAGCTCAGGGCCAGTTTGTTGCTGAGCTTAGTGCCAGTTGGAAGCCTACGACATGCTGCCCGGAGCAAGGAATGACCTCCTGGCAGCAGAGAGGTTACTCGGGGTGGGGGAATGGCATTCTGGGGTGGAGGAGGATGGGGTGGGGGAGGGAGGGGACAGAGCTCTGCTGATTCCAGAACCCTGCATGGGGCCTCCTGGACTTACACGGGGCTCTCAACTCTGCGCTGGCAAACTAGCCGGCTCAGACTTGAGTAGCCCCATTGCAGGGAATGTGCCCCTATCCGGGGGAAGGGGACAAATGTCCCCTACCCCCGAGGAGACACTGGCAGCTGCCCAGCGTGCATAGGATGCAGTGGTAGCTATTTTGGTGCCACTGCTCTTCTGGGCGCCGGGCAGCTCAGGATTGGACTGTCAGTCTGTTGCAACAAAAACAACCAAGAGCCTTGCAGCACCTTAAAATTGAAACAAACTTATTTCAGCAGAAGCTTTGCGGATGAGGGCCCAGCTCATCACATATATGATGTCTTGAAATGCATCTGATGAAGCCAACTGCAGTTCGTGAAAGCCTACAAAGAAATTAATCTTGTAGCTTTTCAGGCGCTCTAAGATTCTTTCTAAATCATGAACCTGTGACCTCTTCCTTTAAAAGAGCAGACTCTGAAACTCTCCTGAAACTCTGAAACCCACCTGCATATTTCAGGTGGTATTTTTTGTTTGATAAATTACTATTTGCTATTTTGTGCTTTCCTTAAAAACAATAGCAAAACACACCCTTAGCTGACAAATGCAGCAAAAATTACATCCTACATCAAGTCATTTACCAGTTTCCCAGAATCTCATTCATACTGTTTGGTTAGGGAATTATTAACAGATAGTAACTATTTTGACCTGAGACAGATGAGCTTGTAAACACGGCTCTTCCTGAATAAAGACTCTGGACAGTGACTTCATTAAGGCAGCTCTAAGGGGGCAGCTGTTTGAGCAGAGAACAGAAGGGCTCATGCAATATTTCAACCAGCTATCACCTGACAAACCATTTTTCTTTTCCTTCCAGCACAGGCCTGATTCATTAAAAGAAGCACTACATGCAAAACAGCACCATTAATTTGAGACCAAATGTATTTAGGCAGCACTTAACTTCATACTGAGGCAGGGGCAGCCCATCTATCAGGTATGGTGATGTGGGTTGAATCAGCAGTAGATTGTGGGGTGTGTGTGTATGAGAAGGCAGTGGTTTTGAGGCTCCCTCCACCCTGAGTCTGACATCACCATCGCCTCCCTCCAGCCTTCTGTGGATGTGACTTGCACTGATCTGCTTTCTGCCCACTACAAGTGAGCAGAAAGTAGATAATCTGCCTCCTTATCTTGCTCCTTGTGCGGTTTCTTCAAACATGGAAGTGCAGGACTTTTGGTTTGATTTACAGGGAGAGTGCAAATGGAGGGGCTCCTTCATTCACATTATCCCTTTAAATGAAGCTAGAAGTCCTGTAACTGAAGTGCGCAAGGAGCTTTTTTTGCTACTGTGTAGGAGCCTCATGGCATTGGGCGGTGTTCTGGATTGTTCACAGCTTCTGCTGTGCTGAGAGGCTGTCTCAGCCATTACTACAATCTTAAGACACTGCCAGTTTAGACCGAGGCTTCATGCCAATAAGCAGGTCATTTCAATGCTTGATTTCTAAATTCAGCACAGTTGGATAAAGCAGGGAGCAAGGATCAGTCCTGGAATCTACAGAGCCCTTCTTCTCCTAAGTCAGCAATGTGGCCTAGAATATATTTTTACACACACACACACACACACACACACACACACACACTGATGGAAATGGGGGGGGGGCTGCCCAGCAATCACACACAAGATCAGGATCTCCAGAGGGATTTACCCTCTCCTAGAACAACTTGGGACCTCAAAGTAATATCACTCTCACAGTAGCACCTGCAGAATGAGGAGACTGACAATTCACTGAATTCCCCAACAAAAAGGCAGCTAGAATATTAGGTCAAGTTTATTAATATACTTAAAAAAATGGATACAACCAAATCAAATGACTTGACTGACTGATCGTAAAATCCAAGTCTGAGTATAATTATACAAATGGCCAGTAGATGGCACTGCAGATTCTCACACATGTGCAGTTTAACTTCCCTTTGCCGGTAACCTCGAAATAGCTTTCAGCATACAGCAAGGCAAACAACGGCATACAGAAAGACAGACCAAATAAAACATAAATGCTGACGGTTTTCTGGCCAGCACTGAGTCTGGCTACATGCCAGGCTGCTGGGCCCCTAAGTAGTTTTCTACTCTAGTTGCAAAAGTGAACTTGCCCTGACTGGTCTGATGGAAGGCACTTGGGAAAGCGAGGAAATTTCCACTGGTTTGGAAGTATAGGCATATCCCTGAATCTGTGGGGATTATGTTCTGGGGGACCCTGAAGATACAGAAACCATGAATATGGGGGAACACTATAAAAATAGAAGGCCCCCTGTGTGCCTACTAACATAGTTTAGATCCTTACTGGAGTGAAAATGTTCTTCCTTATACCAGTCGCTATAAGCACTCAGGCTTATACTGACACCCAGGCAGGCTGCCCGCAACCTGAATACTTGAACAACTAAATTGGTGTTAACAGAAAGCACTTAACTTCCTGTTTCCTGTTAATGTTGATCAAGTCTTTTCAAGCATTCAGGTTGCTGGGAGGGGGAAGGCCAGAGCCTTCCTGCACATGCTGGTGGGGAGAAGGATGCCTGTTGGATCAGGTCAGACCGGCACAAGGGAGGGGGGAGTTGGGAAGGAGGTTGAATGGGGTAGGAGTAGGGTGCTGCAAACCTGAGAAGGAGTGGGATTGGCGGTGCTGACGCACACCATATCCTATTCCCCTTCCTGATCCCAATACACACACACAGATAAACTCAGATGAGTTCAATGGGTTCAAGTTGACCCATTGCAGCTGCTGGGACTTAACTGGTCTGACAAATATCCCCTTTCCATGAAGAGCTCTCCAGCAGCCAAAATTCTCTGTGGGATGTAGTGTAGCTTGTTCCAGCGCCCCTGCATCGCTGCATGAAAATTTAGTTAGGTTTGAGCAGACACTAGTTTCTTCGCACGTTATCCATATTGTTTTCCTGATATTTGTTGCTGTTTATAACAAAAGCTATCCTGGCAGTATATATTTTCTCTTGGAGAAAGAGTTATATTATTTGTTCTTTTTTTCTTTAAGCACATCCATTGTTCCTTTCCTGCACCTGTTACACGAACTGTTGCCAATAGGACTTTTTCATGCTGTAATGTTTTGTGTCATTTTTTTTCTAATGCGCCTCAGTTCTCCATCCTTTGATGCATCAAGCATGGAGAGACATGAAAACAATGAGTTATTTTGGTGTATGAGTTCCAGATGTCACTCAAGGGGAAAATGCACACTTCTGTCGCATCTGTTCTAGTTTTTCTGTACCAGAAGTTTTTTGTTTTTTTTTCCCCAGTCATCTCTGTCCTCTGAACACCACCCACCACATTCCAAGATTCTTCTCAGTCTGTGCTTGGTGATTTTTCATGCATTAGTACTGTCCTTTGTTTGATCACAAACTGAACTGATGAATTTGGTGAGAGTGAGAGAGGGTAGATGTCCTTTCTCCACATCCAAATATGGACTATCTGCCCTACCAAACTAGGGACCATAATGTAATGAAGACAATACAGAAAGATACCACAAAGTAACTATTTTTTTGTCAGAATAAAAATAGGCAAATTCTCCCCAAAAGAGAAACATCAATATGTGGGTAGAACTTGGGGTCTTTACCCACATACATTATGTACAATATGACCTGTTAGAGGAGGGGTGTCAAACATAAGACCCGTAGGCCAGAGGCAGTCCACAGAAGCTCTTTATCCAGCCCTCGAACTCTCCCAGCACCACCATATGCTCTCAGCGGCTGAGATGTGCTGTTAGGGAGATCCTGCATCATAATTGGACTCTTCCATATCTTGAAAATATGCTCATTATGCAGCTAATGAGTTCCTAAGTGAGAAAAAGTGTTTATTTCTGGTCATGACCTGCTTAACAACATCACTTCCTGTTTAATGACATCACTTCTGGCCCTTAGCAGGCATCATGAATGCTATTTGGCCTGCTGTATGAAACAAGTTTGACACCTCTGTGTTAGAACTTCATGTCACAGAATCTGAACTAACAAGTTAGGAACAAAACATGGTAGTAGTACCCTTCCTACTTCCTTCTGAGCATCTTAAGAAAGTATGTACATTTCTGCATTGAGAGAGAGAGAGAGAGAGAGAGAGAGCGCGAGCGCGAGCGCAACATCTGCTCAATACCTCTACTTTGCTTTGGCACTGATCTTACAAGATCTTCCTGCAACCAAAGAAAACAGAATTAACCTTACAATGAACTTGGATGTTCCAAGATCTCCCAAGTTAGCAGTACCAAGAGCTATTTTAAAGCACATGCAGTTCATAAATTAATCCCCTCAGATACATGCAATTATATATTTATCATCTCCTTTTTTTTTTTTTAAAGGAGCCTATCAGTACTGATTTTCATTCCCCACTTTGACTCATTTGGTCAGAGGCATCACTAGGGCTTGTGTCACCCAGTGTGAGAGTTCATTGTATCACTCCATGATGGACCTCCTGTACCAGACTATATAGAATAAATACGAGAATAAATTACAATATCATATGCACAATAAACCCAACAAATCAGTAAACAACAATAACAACAAATAACTAGTGGCCAACTTGATGGCACTCACACAACTGAATAAGAGTTTTAATAGTAGCTCTGAAACATGGAAATGAGAGCTGACTTATACCAACACCTCATTGGTTCCCTGCTCTGTCATAATAACACCTCATTGGCTCTTGGAACAATCAGTCTCATTGGTCAGTTTCGAGTTAAGAAGATCTACTTTTTGTTTCATAAGGCAGTTGCATTTTCCTTTTCTTATTATTTGTCCATAACTTT
Organism: Tiliqua scincoides; assembly: GCF_035046505.1. Lineage (NCBI taxonomy): Eukaryota > Metazoa > Chordata > Lepidosauria > Squamata > Scincidae > Tiliqua > Tiliqua scincoides. The sequence goes on from NC_089826.1 coordinate 27,262,266, forward strand.
TGATAGAATACAGATATTTCAATGTGGTTTGTTTCATTGCATTCTGCATGAAATTCCACATTGTATGATATATAGCATGATGGCATTATTCAAAAATACCAAAATTTCACCATTTTGCCTAGTAGTGGTGTCACCAACCCCCACCCCAAAGTGCTTCACTTTGTGCGGTTCATACCCTCACAACCCCTTCGTGATGCCACTGACTGTGAATAGGGCAATTTTAAGCATCTATGATGTTCAAGTTTGCATCTTAAATTGAAGAAACCGATCATCTGAACTTAACTAATAGAATTTATGATATTTAGATTTTCCATAGGCTGGCTCTTAGAATTAGACTTTTCAATCTGATCAGAAAGAAGGGGGGGAAAAGAAGGGATAAAAATGGAGGAAGAGCCTGTACAAAAGAAGATAATCGTCCTGTCATTCTCCTTGCCTCAAACAGGCTACAAAATTTGATAATTGTTTACATTCCTATAATTCCTCCTTGGCTTGTGTAAATCATTGCACACTTTTGAGGTAGCTGGGTCATACAGGTTGATTACCCCTTGTCCAGAATTCAAAAAACCAGAATGCTCTGAAAACCAGGACATTTTTGAGCACCAACACGACAGTATATGGCCTTGAGTGCTGGCCAGCACACATTCATAACAGAACAAGAAATCATGGTGCAATGGACACAAACTGTGTTAAGAATGCACAAAATTATTAAATATATCATCTAAAATTGTATTCAGATAATATATATAAGGTATATATATTAAACATAAATGAATTTTATGTTTAGACTTGGGTCTCATCCCCAAGATATTTTGTTGTGTTTATGCAAACATTCCAAAATCCAAAATTGTGAACACTTCTGGTCCCAACCACTCTGGATTAGCCTGTACACGCTGGATGTTCAGCCTATACTTGGTTCCCCCCCCCCTTTTTAGGTATTTCTTATTGCTTGCATCCAGTCCAGATAGTTAGTGCAACCCTTCTGAAGCTTGCATGCAAATCTGTCTTCCCTCTAGGTCAGGGGTGGGCAAACTTTCAACTTTAGGGATCCTGGAGCTTTAACAATTGTATAAAAGAGGGCATTTCAGCAGGTGCAACTTGTCTTCTCACAGATGACAAGTTACACCTGAAGAAACTGTTAAACTTACACCAACACAACTGTTAAAGGTCCAAGATCCCTAAAGTTGAAAGTTTGCCCATCCGTGCTCTGAGTGATCAAAGTCACAGATACACCACAAAATGTTTCTGTGGATCAGACAAGTTGACACTGGAAACAGATGAAAGTACAATTTGTTTTTCACATATTTGAATATAATGCAATTATTTGTTGTCTTGAACATTCTATTCTTCGTGGGGAAATTTATAATAAAGATCCCTGGCAACCTTCATTGCCTCTGAAGCTGAATTATCAGTTTGGTGCAGGGTCTATGGGAGAGCAAGAATTATTGCCCAAGCTACAGCTCTGATCCAAGCTGTGGCGTTTTAATTTCCTCATGTAGCTTTGTCAATATATCTAAGACCCTGTAAATTCTTCACTAGCCTAGCCCTTGGCAGAATTTCAGGAGATCAGTCCTCTGTGATACACAGCAGTGACAGCAAGAGACATACTTGGATATGTGAGGAGTAACCGCATTTTAAAAATACAATACATACCTCAAATATATAAAGTTTATTTATCAAAAGTTTATAAGTAAAACATACAGAAATATGAGTATCAGATTTCAGGGTGGAACTCGCTATCTACTGTGGGAACCAGGCTATAGGCATTACTTCTTATTTATTATTATTGTTAGTAGTATTGTGAGACCTCCCTGTGGGGGGAGGGGAGGGCCCACCCAGCCGGCCAGCCTTTCCTAGGGGGACCACCTTGTGAAGGCCTCATAACAGTTCCCCACAAGAAGGGGGGGTTGTGTCACCCGGTTCCCCCTCTTTGGGTTGGCAGCATTTGCCAGTCAGGAGTTGGGTCTGCTAGCAGCAGATCTTCCTGCCTGCTCTTCTGACTCCCAACTGCCTTGTCATCCCTGGCCTCCAGGTTTATGTAGGGCAGACTCCTCCCCTTTGGCCCCTCCCCTTCCCTCACTGGGATGGTACAAAAAGGTCCTGTCTCTAGGACTGCCCTCCCCTGGGATTACCACAACTCCTCCCCTTCCTCTCTCTGTTTCCCTCCCACCTCCTCTCACCTGGAGCTGCCGGGGTTGTTCCTGAGAAGGCTGGGAAGGCTGCTGCCTCTGCTCTGGTCTCTGCCTTTGGGGGGGTGGGCTGGCCCTGCCCACCTGGGTCCTGTAGCTCTGCAAATGACTTGGGGAGGTCCAGCTGTGGGCTCCTGATGCCACAGCCAGGTGCCCTGCCCAGCAAGGCAGGCCCCGGCTGGTTGGGCAAGGGAGTGCGCGGTTGCCCAGCAGCCGAATGGCCTGCGTCCTGTCTCCCCCCTCCCTCCTCCAAGGCGGAGGGCGAAGCAGGGGGTTCGGCACGCAGTGTTCCTCTGCTGTGCCTTGCCGCCCATAGGAGTGCCCAGGCAGCCTATGGGGAGGTGGCCCCATGTTCCACCGGCTTCCTCCCTTATCCCTCTGGCCCAGAAGCCTTCTCCATGGGTAAGTTGGGGACTTGTGGGAGGAGGGGAACCCGACAAGTATTTATATACCGCTTTTCTCTATAATATATTTCAGTTGACATTGTCTTGATGACATAAGTTGCAATGCAGCAGAAGCAGTTGTGGGGCAGTATGGGGCATGTTTGCGATAGTGCGCGCTGGTGGCGAGCTGGCGTGCTAAGCCCAGGATTGGGCTCTAACACCACTACTAGCCAAATTTTTTTTAAATCTTGGAATTTTCAGATAAAATCTTCATGTTTTATATCATTTGATGCGTAATTTCATGCAGAGTACAATGAAACAAACCATGTTTAAATATCTCTATTCTATCAAGTTATAGCCCCCCCCCAAAAAAAAACCCTGGTGGGGGTGGGGCAATGGTGCATCACCACACCCACCGCCTGGGATGTTGTCCTGCTGTCCCATTCGAAATATTCCATCTCCCTTCCACTTTCCACCTCTTTAGCCCTCTTTCTGGCTAATTAGCACCCTCCCTGCTCCAGAAACAGCAGCTGCAGTGTGCAAAGGAGCTACTACAGAACAGCCTTATTGTGGTATGGTAAGCAGAGGCATTACAGGGAGGTGGGGAGAGGGCAGGGGGAGGCATGCCGGGAGGAAGAAGCAGGGAGGGAGGGAGGCAGGAGGGAGGGAGGGGCTCGCAACTCGACACAAAGGCTCTTCCTTCACCTCCGATCTTTTGGTCTGCAGTGAATCAAGTAGCCCCGTTGCGTGGCTACTTCCCTTACCCGGGGGGGGGGGAAGGAAATGAAAGTCACCTTCCCCTGAGGTGCCGCCCATGGCTGCCCAAGGTATAAAGGATGCAGCAGCAGCCGTTTTTGGTGCCGCCACAGCTGCACGCCACGGAGCTCAGGATTGGGTTCTTCCCATGTGCAGCCCTGGTGCAGCCCACACCCCCTTGCAATGCCAATGCCCCCCAAACATGACTATTTTTGTAAATAATATCATTGTCTCCAGAACTGATGCATTTCCCCTTTAGGTACAAAGAATGCATCGTCAAAGCTCGTGGTGATTTAAAAACACAGATTCAAGTTAAGGAATGTTTCTGGCAAAATTACACAGGCCTATAAAATTGAGGGTCAGAAAAGTTTTTCCCAAACTTTATGGTGGTTTGATATGAATTTGGGGTGCCGATTCCAAAAATGGCATCCGTTTTGCCCTACCATGTCTGGTTTTGGAGATATAGTATAGCCTCATTAGTGAATGGTTCAAGCAGCTGGTGTAGGCTTCGTCATGAGGAAGCTGCTTGAACCATTCACTAAAGAGGCTATGCCGTGTCTCCAAAACTACACGTGGTAGGGCAAAACGGATGCCATTTTTGGAATCGGCACCCCAAATATACCCAGGAATTGGTGTAACGTTTAAGGAAGCAAAATGTGTGTTGGCCTGCGTTATTTGATCTCAAAAGACATTTTTGTTTTAAAAAAACTCAAAGCAACTATTCAAAACTGCATTGGCAGGAAAAAATTTCCCAACCACTCTTGATTAAAAACAAAGTTTGTAGTCCTAAGTGTTTGTTTCCACATTGTTGAAATGTAGTGTCTGCATTTGTATAAAATAACTTCAGCTTTGTGTTGAGCAATTAATACTGGGACGTCTAAACTGCACACAAAATATGAAATGTCATCCAGCAGGGATCCATGTTTAGCTGTTAATTAAATAGAACTGCTATGAAAATGAAAGTAATTCCCCACATGACTTCAGGAGAAGGATGCACACATGTGTGTATTAAAAAATAGTCATTGAAATCTTCCTCCAGTTTCTGTTTTACTTTGCTGGCATCAAATTGCTTTTTCCTTCCTTTGAAGAATCCAAACATGGCAGCCATGTGTCATGTAATATTAAATCTCAAAGTTGTGAAAACCCCAAAGGACCAGAAGATAAATAACTACCTATGTATGTTTCTTGAAGCTGTGCAATACCTTTAGGCTTATGGTCCTTGCATAAGAATAATAAAGCATGTCTGTCAAAAATTTTGGGAAACTATGAAACCATGCTTAGCTTGGGAATTCAACAAACAGGAAGAAGGAAAATTAGCAGTGGTAGTATTGAGGGTGGGGGGGGAGTTCCTGTGTACCCATTTGTTGCACTTATTGCCAAATTACACATGATATTAATGGCACAATCCTATTGTGCCTCTGTGCTGGTGAACACTCCTCAGGTGAAGACTATCACATCAGTGCAGGAGAGTTTTGCTAGGATTAGGCTGTAATTGCATCATTAGTCCCGATGGGCATAGATTATTTTGATTGGGGGAGAAAAAAAAAGCTGTGGGGTACCCCAATCTGGATCAACACTGTGGCATGGGAAAGGGAGCTTTAATGCTTTCCCCTTCTAGGGTCCCACTCTAGATTGCCTTCTCATGGCTATTTTCCCCTAGAGCAGGGGTGCCCAAACCCCAGCCCGGGGGCCACTTGCGGCCCTCGGGCACTCCCAATCCGGCCCTCAGGGAGCCTCCAGTCTCCAAAGAGCCTCTGGCCCTCTGGAGATTTGCTGGAGCCTGTGCTGGCCCGATGCAACCGCTCTCAGTGTGAGGGTGACTGTTCAACCTCTCACGTGAGCTGTGGGATGAGGGCTACCTCCACTATTTGCTGTTTCACGTCTGTGATGCAGCAGTGGCAGTGAAGGAAAGTCCAGCCTTGCTTTGTGCAAGGCCTTTTAGAGGCCTTGAGCTACTGCAAGTCCTTCATTCATTCATATAAGTTCCATCTCTAATATATTCATTTATGTAAATTTATTCAAATTTGAAATGTAAATTAATTCTTTTTCTTAAAAAAAAGAGAGAAAAAGTCAGAGAGATGATGTGGCCCTCCTGCCAAAATGTTTGGACACCCCTGCCCTAGAGGAAAGTTTTGTTGGTGCAAATGGCAACTTTCTTCCTACAGCAATGAGCAGCCATAGGGGTCTAACCCACATCAAGGTTGCATCAGGGACAAAGGATTGAGTGCTTCCCCATGTTTGTTTGAACAGGATGGGCAGACACATGGCCCACATGAAAGGTGAGAATAGGAGGCATGGTAGAGTTGCCTCCTTCAACTTCTTGACTGCCTGGCTAGGAGAAGGAGGCAGAACCAAGCAATCCTGTTCTGATCACTCGTGGAAGCAAGCAGTCAGAACAAGCTCTCTCTGTTGCTGGTTCTTGCAGCTCCACGACCACAATCGCTCACCGTGACAGTGCTGAAGGAAGAGGTAGGCTGCCATTGTCCTGATGCCCTCTGTGCTTGTTCCCAGTAAACAAGAAGAAGACCAGATTGCTGGTTGAAGATGGCCATGGCCAAGCAAGGATGATATCCCTCAGGGATCCTTGCTAAGCCTCTGCTGACTCTGGGTGCTCCAAGCCTACCTACTCAGTCAAGTAGCTTCTTTTTAACTCAGAGCATACGCATGGCCATGATGCGGTCATGGTATCTGGCCTGGTACCTGGTATTTACTCCCCCCTTCTGCTTCCTACACCATGGAGTCTGATGGCTCTTTTATAAATTGAGATTAAGATTTTCTATCAAATTATTTTTAAAAAAGTGTCAAAAGCGATACAAGAAGCAAGTTGAAAATTGGAGATAGAGGAGATACATCATTTGTTTTCATAACTCTTTTACTGTCAGGTTGCAACTCTTGCAGTTTTATGAAAAGCTGCCTGTTTTACATTATATAACAGTCCATGAATGATGATTCATTTCTTCATTTTGCCTTTCAACTCCAAGCAAATAAAGCACTGAGTTAATTTGATTTTTTTTTTTCACTGTTGATTCAGGGAAAATATCTTTTTCAGTTTTCTCTAGGATATAATGTGCTTAAAATTACCCATATTCCAATTAATACTGCAAGGTGATGAAAACAAAAATTTGCTCATATCCATTAAGGCATCATTTTTGTTAATCTCAGGATTTTTAATTGGCCTTTCCTTTTTTTTAAAAATAACCATCTAGATTTGCTTCTGACACTTTAATAAATGGAGACTGCTGGAGGTAACTAGATTTTTTCTCTTCCTTTGCAACCCTCTAGCAGACACATGGCCATTTATTATTATATCTGTCACCACTGACGTTACTCGGGACTAATTCTGATGAAGTGTCTTCAACCAGAGCACAAAACTAGTTTTCCTTGGAGGAAAATGTTATGAAAAGGAATTTGCAAGGAAGATAAGGTAGATTAAATGAAAAGAGGAAAGACAACTGATTAGCTGCAAGACATGTTCAGTCTGTTCTGAGTTTATATTTCACTATTTAAAAAAATGAAGTTATCGGCTTGAATTTCTGCACTTTTATGTGTTCCCCAGTAGAGGTGGCCAAAATGAAAGAAGCGTGGCACAAGTGGAAAAGGTGAAGTAGGATGGATGGAAAGGGTGAAAAGAGGGAGTATTTTACAAAGAAAAAATGCTTTGGAAGAGATCCTGAGAAAAGAGTGAGGAGTTTTAGAGCCTGATCCTGACAGGCTCACACTGGCCCACTACAGGAGTGCACTGTAACAAATGTTCCCTAAGGCATACCTGCAACAGTCAGTGTTGGCCCAGCACCAGAGCTGGGTCAGTGTGAGCCCGCACTGGGGCAGTGCCGGATGCTGTCCAGTGCTCCATGTGAGCTCCTGGCAGCAGAACAGTAAACTGGGGCAAGGAAGGAGGCATTCCAGGGTGGGAGAAGAGGGGGGAAGGTGTGGTAGGGGAGGGAGTGGGGTAGGAGGGAGCGGAGATTGTGGCAGCCCCTGCTGCCATATCCTATTCCCCTCCCGGCTTGGGAGACCGACGTGGGTCTCCTAGAATCTGCGCCTGCTTGACAGTAGGCACAGATTCAAGGAGACCCATTGGGGCCACCAGGTCACTATGGGGTAAGGGAGCATAAGCTCCCTTATCCCAAGTAGCCCGAGGGCTGCTTTCCAGCCTCTTGAGATGCAATGGTAGCCATTTTGGCGCGGTTGCAGCCCTGGCATTGGGAAGTATAGGAGTGAACTCTTAACTAGCTAGATCAGTATTTCTCAAACTGTGGGTCGCAACCCACTAGGTGGATCGCGAGCCAATTTCAGGAGGGTCCCCATTCATTTCAGTATTTTATATTTAACAGATTTGATGCTACCATGATATGTGATTGCATTTGGGGAAATGTTACAGACCTGTACTTTGAACAAGCTACTATGTATATTATTTTAACATGATAGTAAATGGGACTTACTCCTGGGTGAGTGTGATTGGATTGCAGCCTAGGATTGTTAAAAATTTTCCTGCTTGATGATGTCGCTTCCGGTTATGACATCACTTCCAGTGGGTCCTGACAGATTCTCATTCTAAAAATTGGGTCCTGGTGCTAAATGGGTGAAATCCACTGAGCTAGATGGTGCCCAGAGTCAGTCGAGGCAGGTATAAAGTGTAGTAACGGGTGCAACAAAACTAGCTCTTGCTAACAATCTGGTCATAGCAATGGGAACCAGCTTCTGCACCAGCCCTGCCCTCCTGCCTTGGTGTCCCTTTTTTCTGGCACTTTTCTGCCCCCTTCACTTCTCTTTCATTGCTGGCAGTGTTTTCTTTGCCTCTTCCTGCCTTTTGGGCTTTTGCCCTTAACAAACTCTCCTTTCTCTGTGCTCTTCATGGCAGTCACTTGCCAGTTGCCTCCTGGCTTTCTCCTCAGGCAGCCGTTTTAGTCCTGGGTGAGCTCACTCCCTCTGAGGCTTTTCATTTCAAGCTGAGCTTCTGGCTCTTTTCTCCTCCAGCCTGGTGAGGGCCCTGATCACAGGCTGTGTAGACTTAGTAGGAACTTTCCCATTCACTGTGCTTGTTTCTGCCTGCCCTGCTTCCCTCCCGCTTTTTGGAGCACAAGCATTCATAGTTGCAGAGACACAAGTTGACCTCCCAAGGCCTACCCTTAATATGTGAATTTATTGGCATACGATAATAGAGTAATATTAAATTGCAAAAGTTGGCATATGTATAAAAGGGGGAATTTAGAACATAAGAACAGCCCCACTGGATCAGGCCATAGGCCCATCTAGTCCAGCTTCCTGTATCTCACAGCAGCCCACCAAATGCTCCAGGGAGCACACCAGGTAACAAGAGACCATTAAATGTCTTAGAATTTACTGTTAGGTTGTTCTACATAGTGAACAAATGTGTGGATGCTTAAAGCTTATATGTCAGTGTATGTCAGAATGAGGGAGGCCTGTGTATGCTGCTTGTGCTGCCCCAGTTGCTTCCTCTCCCCACCCAGCTTGTCTAACTGCAGTGGCCAGGGAGTGATCAGTGAATAAAGGCTTCCTGGTTAGATGATATGATATCAAGGGAATAACGGGACAGGTTAAGGAGGCTGCCTGTCTCTGCAAGAGGATAAACAGGCCTGCTTGTAACTGCTCATTGGAGTGAGGCCACCTCTTAACTTTTGCAAGGTCAAGCATATCAAAGTCAGGAAAATCAGATCATGAGGGTTGCACAACCCCTTTCAGACCCTCTTTGTATGTTATTTCTTGCTTCTTATTTATGGGGAGAGCCCTGCCTGGGAAGAAAAATTAGGATATATTTGAATATTGGAGCCAGAGAGCCTGAGGGGTGGTGGCTATGAGGATGGGCTGGATCTTGAAGTTCCAGGTTCAGCCCCTGCTTGGCCATGATACTTTCTGGGTGACTTTGGCAAGTCATTATCCCTCCGTCTAACCTAACTCACAGTGTTACTGTAGGGGACAAGGGAGAGAGAGAACCATGTACATTTCCCTGAGCTATTTCAAGTAAAGGTGGTATAGCATCTGATAAATAAATAAGGGCCAGGTCCTGCCTGGTTTTCCAGTGCTGATGCAGTCATGCCAATAAGACACCCACTGCATCCTGCAGTGGGGGTGCAGTCATGGAGGCCTCCTCCAGATAGGGGAACATTTGTTCCCTTTCCTCAGGGCTGCATTGCAACAGCAATGGTGCTGGAGAGTTGGATAGGACTGGGACCTAAGTGGTCCCTGGGAAGGCATTGATATGAGGGTGGTTTGTTTGCTACTCCTTGGGCCCAGAATAGTGTCAATACTATCATAGGCTGCATATGTCTTTATACAGCACTCTAAAATGTTTTTTAAACTCAGTCACAGAACTCCTAGATTAGAACACTTATCAGAAGTGGTGCAGGTTACTCCTTAATCATCAAAGAAGATTTTTTACACACATGATTTGGGACATGCCATTTAATTTACAGTGTTTTTTTAAATATAATAATAATAATAGCAGCTTACTTACTGCACACCATGCTTGCTTGACATTACTCAGACATGTGGGGGCCATGGCTGCGGCCTGGTCAGGGGCTGGTGTGATAGGTCCTAGTTCTTTTGCCCAGTGTGATGGACACTTAAGGTTGTACTGTTACAGGTCTTAGGTTACAGATTCAGGTTACTTACACTCCTTTCTGTATTTTGAGGTCGCTGCTGATTGTACCCCACCTATGTCCTCATCATTGTACACTCCATTGTGTTTTGGGCGAGGAAGAGGGCAGCGGCCTCGGAATTTGGCACCCAGCTCGACTTGGGTGACATGGTGGAGATGTAGTAGGCTGCCAAGAGATGTATGCTCTGGGGCCAGCTACTCCCTTTGCTGTGTGAGCTTTCTGGATTCCAGGACGCCCCCTCAGGTACTGTTAATACACTTTGGCGAGAATGACCTGCGCCAGAGGACCTAGTTGTCCTTAAGGCTACTGGTCCGTAGGGCTCTGACTCACAGTTGGCTACCAGGAATTGTCATAAACTGGTCAGACATGCTCCCCAGAAGGGTCTGGCTTGGGGCTGTCAACCCTCTTGTAGGTGACATCTCCAGGCACAAGATCAATGCATACCTGAGGTGGGTTATGTCCAGACAAGGTGGAACTGCCATATTCCACCCTGAGATCATGTTCTTACAGAGTACATCTATCTATGACTGGGGCTGATATTTTTCTGTTTCACCTGCAGCAGAGTCTGCGGAGCCTGTTGAGTTTTTCCGTGGGGCGGTCGGGGTTAAGTGCTGGCTAACCCCCCCATGTGGCAGGTGGTATACTGGCTGAGTAGCCAGGAGCAGGGGCTGGTGTACATGATGAGGTTAGCAAGGCCAAGGGGTAAGCCAGAACTGCTCTGACAACACTTGTCCGGGTTGATGAGGCTGGCTGGCGAGCCCCTTGGCTGGTTCGAGCAAAGGCTTACACAAGGTTTTCCGGTGTGGGTCTGTGCTGGCCAGCTGCTTCAACCCTTTGGGGTTGGCCGTGATAGGATAACTCAGTCCTCAATTGAGTGACACTTTGAGCCAGGATGTGACGCCCTATTGGGGTCAGGGGGAGGTAGATGGCCAGTACCATTTCCCCCAAGCTATTAGATGCCAGCACACTGGGGGACTTTGGATAAATTTTTCCCTGCTGCAGGTTTGTTGTTTATTAGTAAAGTTTAAATCATTCCAAGCCTGTGCCTCGTGTGCTTCTTTGGGGGGTGCCAGTGTAAATGCTTTTTATATTTGGGATTGGGGCAAATAAGACTATTGTTCTCTGGTAACATTCTATCCTTCACTGGAGATATAAAGCTATTAGCATTCAACTGAAAAGCATTTTAGGAAAAGAACGACTGCAGCTACAGGCATTTTCCCATCTGCTCCAGCACAGTTTTGCATGAGAGTGTGACACAGCTACAGGAATAAAGGCTTCCATGGTATCTGTCTCTTCTTCAAACTACACAACAAATGCCCCCATGGTCCAAATCTGTGCCCGTATTGGAAGGGAGAATGGAATGTAATTCTATCTCAAGGTTCAACCAAGTCACACACCAAAACTGACATCCCAATTCAGTGCAGAGGCAGATCCAGGGGAGAGACATGGGTGTATAGTCCCCCCTTCCAACTATTGTGCCAGCAGGGAAGGGCACCTGCTAGGATGGGGAGAGAAGTGAGGAGTCATTGGAATGCCAACTCGGTGGGGGGTTAGCTGCAAGATCACATCCACTCTGGCAGGAAGAGGCCAAATGGGAACCCAGGTCTACCCGGCTGCTCCAAGTTCAGCCAGCAGGCCAGGTCTACCCACCCCATCCCTGATTCTATGATCAGGCTGTGCTGCCGGAACTAGTGTTGCAATGGTGTTGCAAAACTCTGTGTTCTATAGTTCGCAACCAGGCTGCTGCTGGATATGGCAAGTGGTGCTGGCTGCTCAGCAATGTCCCACCTGGAGCCCCTGGCACCAGTAGGTCAATGGCAGGGGCAAGCTGTGGGTGGAGGTGGCAGTGGAAGGACTGGGGACATATCTGGGTGAGCAGGGCAGAGGAATTGGGGCAGGGAGGATGCAGGAGGAGGTGGATCTGGTGACAATGGTGCATACTGGATCTTATCCCTTCAATTTTTAACATCCCTGCCTGTTTTTGGCCCTTGGACATATACCACGAAAAGTGGTGGTGTATGTCTGTGGAGACCCATAGGTGGCCCTAGCACTTATCCAGAGCCAATTAATTTTACTTACCTCCCATTTACCCTTTGGGTGGCTGCAGTAGCGCTGATGCCTGGGGATGGGATTAGGGCCTATGAGGAGCTGAGGCCTAACAAAGAATTAATGTCCTTCCTAGGAACAGCAAATGCAGGGGCTAGCCTCACAGTCTTAGATGTGTCTTCACACAACCATTCTAACAATGACCTGAGTTCTGAGTATTTACAAGTATTTGCAGTTGCAAACTTGGCCCCAGTGCTGCCCCAGGGCACAGGACCACAACATGCCACCCCTCTGCAACACCCCCTGGGAAGACTTACCCAGCTCCCCATGAAGCCTTGCATGACGTTCCTGGGTGCTCCAAAAGCTTTCTGGGGTTTCATGAAAGCTTTCATGGTTCCGATGAAAACCTTAAGTACTGCTTAAGGGGGCTCCGGAAGCCTCAGAAGGTTTTTGGAGTGCCCGGGGATACAGCCCAGGGCTTCACCTGCCCCCAGAATGGCGGTGGGCAGAGGTAGCAGCAGCAGCAGCAGGGCAGACCGAGGTGGCAGAGCCATGGTGGTGTGGCCCCCACAGGGCCCACAGGTGTGGCTACTGGGGCTTTTGCCCCCAACCCCTCCCAGGACTGCCACTGAGTATTTGTTAACTATGCTTCATCCTCCTGTGAGCATATTACACTATTTGCAGTTTCCTTTATAAGAAGGGCATTATAAATGCCTTTTAGATTACAGTTTATTTCTTACTATACCCAAGGTTATTTTTCTTGCCAAAATAAAAATAAAAAAAATCACAGCTATGCTCAGAGACACAAAGCAAATTAAAAATTGAAAATTTTATTAACATTCAGTTTTATACAGAAAGGGGACACATTCTCCTTAAGTGGAAGGCCTAACTTAACCCTGTTGAGCACCAGTTGTAAATGTTCTCCAGTAATATTCATTTCTATCTGAATGACGAGAAGGAACTAGGAACCAAGACAATCTACGTAAGTATGGTACATATGGGAACTGCATAATCTAGATGTAATGATTTGAAATGAACAATAACCTTCAAGTTACAGGGAGGTGTTCATAATGTAAATGTATTAAAGTGACCCTGAATATTAAAAATGCCCCACGGTGGCTACAAAGAGTTTAGACAAGAGATCATATTCCTCTCATTGTTGCCTTAATAATAGTATGATCCTATGGGTCACTGTCATAACTTCTAATCTACAACTTTGGTTTCTTCCCTGATCTCGAATCAATCTGCTGAAAAGTAAATTGGGAATTCTGCTAAAGTAATAGGCCAGCTGAAAACAAAATGTTTTATGGCCTGATCCGAATCACTAGCAGGCCAGCGAAATGTCTGTCCTGTGGGCGCACACTGTCGCAAAAGCGCCATAAAGCAGTTTGTGGCAGTGCTTCTAGCCAGCATGCTATCAGGAAGACCTGAGCCTACCTGTGCTTGCCAGTACTCATAGGGATGCCCACCATATCATGCAAATCTGGCACAGGGGTAGAGGAGGGAGGGGATGGAATAGGGTGGGGGGAGGGTGGCAATCGGTCCTGGGAGGGCGCAGGATTGGCGGTGTCGGCACATCTCATATCCTATCCCTCTTCCCAGGCCCAATCCTCCTGCACAGAGCTGAGTCAGCAATATAGCTGACTTGGAACTAAGCTGACCCATTGCGGCTGCTGGGGGTTCCGCTGGGGCAAGGGGACAAATGTCCCCTGGTAGGAGACTACCAGCAGCCAAAATCCCCCCCCCCTTTCCCAGGATGTTGTGGAGCCTGCTCTGGTGCCACAGCTTCATGGCATGGGAATTTTTGTTAGGACTGGGCTGTGAGAGGTTTAGCATATTTGGTCCAAAAATAAGGATTATTATTATTATTATTATTATTATTATTATTATTATTATTATTATTATTAATAATAATAATAATAATAATAATAATAATAATAATAATAATAATAATAATAATAAAAGTTGCATGAACTTAAACAAGCCAAGATGTTCCCCAGGGTGTGTTTGAAAATTTAATCGCATTTCAGAAGATTTCTAATTGGTTCCAAATCTTAATATCCACAGGCCTAGAAACTGCAGATGTTATTTTATTTTATTGGCTCTGTTGAAGAGAAGACCCATTTAGCTTGCCAAGGAGAGAGCAGCAAAAGCAAGCCATGTTATGAAGACCAAACATTTGATTATACTGTGAACCCTCCATTTAACGAAAGTGATGTCTTTTAATGTCCACTGGAGAAATTTCCCCATTCCTAGAGGTACTGCAGCACCAGCAGAGCTCTTTAACGTAGTTAAATGTTGGAAGGGGGCTCAAGGAAAGGCTCACCACCCAGGACTCTCACAGTGTTAACTCTGTTGTTTTCCTTTCTGCCCTTGAGCATGGTGCTCTAGGAATGGAGACCTTTTTCCTTTTCTTTCTAGGAATGGAGTTCTTCTAGAAGTGGAACTCATGCAACCCCCTTCCTAAGGCAATTTCCATTCCTAGAGCTGCCTCAGAGAAGTGCCTCCATTCCTGCCCTGCTTGAGAGAGGAAGGGAAAGTGGCAGTGCCAAGGGAGTCCTGGAAAGTAGATGCAGCAGCGTAGCTAAGGGGGTTTAGGGATACAGGCCCCCAGTTACCATGCCATGAGGGGTGTCAAGAGGCCTCCTCACCACAACAGTGCAGTACATTCTCCTGTAACTCCCCGCTCCACAGGCACTCAGTGCAGATTGGGCGGCCAACTGCTTTTTTTGCTTTTTTTCCTGCAAAAAAAGTGGACAGCTGCTCAGAGCAGCGTACAACTACTCAGGGTGCTTGTGACCCAGAAGTAGTTGGCAGTGATGTCATCACGTCCCTACAATTACTTCTGCATCAGGCGTATCTGAGAGGGTGACATCAAGAGTCATGGCCCTGGATGCCAGAGGGGACAGCTACACCACTGAGTAAATGAGCCTACCCCCAGAACCTTCTGACATTTTACTACTACTTGGTACTGCCAAGACAGCTCTGAAACACAGAATTTAACATACCTTTGAGGACATGGGAAATTGTCAATTCTTTCCAGCCCATTGAACTGAGGTCTGTTAATTCAAGGGTTCATTGTCTCTCATACTGCCAGGTGATTCTCACAACATAATACTCAGGATGCAATTTTATAAGTGTTTTGTGCTGAGGCTTAAAATTCCGGTGACTGACACAGAACCTTCCAGATGCTGCTGTTATGTGCTACATTTGTTGCTAGAATGTCATCCTTTCTACTTCTGGACTAGAGTGCCCTGCTTGTATATACAGGTGGGGCATCCGTATCCATGAATCCAGTATCAGCAGATCTGGCTCAACACTGGTCCCCCGGATTCACATTGATCTGTGCTCCGGTCCCCTCTGGAGGGCTTTCTGAAGCCCACAGAGGCCAAAGCTGCCTCTGTGGGATTCAGAATGGCCCATAGAGGTGAAAAACGCAACTTCTGATTTTCCTCCCAAAGTGAGATTTTAATGCCTTTTAAGGCATTCTGAGGCCTGGGGAAGCATGGGGCCCAGTTAGGGGGCTTCTGCATATCTTCAGGAGTCCTTTGGCCAAAAACAAATGTGGAATTTTTGTAATGATTTCATTTTTGTAATTAGAAAATACAAGTTGCTTTAACTGTTATCCTGCACATGTCCAATCTCGTCTGATCTTGGAAGCTAAGCAGGGTCAGGCCCGGTTAGTACTTGGATGGGAGACCGCCTGGGAATACTGGATGCTGTAGGCTTATTATACCATAGTCTTTCGAGACTGAAGGTTGCCAACCATTACCAGGTCAGACCATTGGCCCATCTAGTCAAGTACAGGTGAGCCCTCTTTATCTGTGGCAGTGAACCCACAGGTTTGACTCGGCAAACAAATCCCTCATGGATAACAAGGGCCAACTGTACTGTCTATTCCAATGGTTCTCAAACTTTTTACCACAAAGACCCACAATTTAGAATGACAATCTGTCAGGACCCACCAGAAATGATGTCATTAACTTGGAAGTGATGTCATGGCCAGAAGTGACATCATCAGTTTAGGTTTTAAACCTACGCTGCGATCAGTCAAATGTTCCGTTACACAGTGCACTTATGCTGTTATTTTGCATAGCTTGGAATTCAAACATTTCAGCTTGGAAGTCAAAGCATAGTGCAGACTTGAACCCTTCTTCAACCACACGCGCACTGGGGGGGTGAAATGCTAAAATCGCGGTGGTTAGGAGTAATACCATCATGTTATATACTATTGGATGTGGAATTTCTAGAGGAATGCAATGCAAAAAACCATAGTGAAATATCTCCTTTCTTTCAAACGTTATGGCCAAAAAACCGGAGAACAAAAAATGCATGGATCCCTATGGAAATTGAAAGTGAACCATATCGCGCATTTACTCACAAGTAGGCAAACGTGCCTTAAACCATTGGAACGGGCAGGCTGAGAGGAATCCAACAACACCAGAATGGTCCTGATTCAAAGAATGCAGCCTCCAAAAACACCTGAGAAGGAAGTCCCTTCCTCCAAGCAGATGAATGTATTGAGCCCTATGGAAAGTGAAACTAAGCCTCATGGTCAGGTTTAGTCGACTCACAGTTAAGTAAGCAAACATGCCTTGGCTGGTGTGGAAGATCAGGTGAAGGAGAATGCAAGGCTACCAGAATGGTCCTGATTCTATGATGTACCTGGAGCTAAACAAGTGCTCCAGAAGGCAGCCTCCCCCACCCCCACTAAAAAGGATCAAAACAGAGGCTGCAGCTGATAAGGTGAACATTTTTGAGACTTGCAAAGCCAGGTGGATCCTGACAGTTATCTGGTTTAAACAGAAGTTCTTAAATTGAACTGGGCACTGGGTAAGGCTGAAAACCTTACTGGTTTTGGAGGGGGGGGGGTGTTATTGCAGGCAGGCTACAGAGGAAATGGAACAGTTGGTGGAACAGGGCTGGCTTCTGCTTATTTAATTATTTGTTTTACTTTAATTATTTATACTTATTTATTTTAATTTGCCTGATGATGTTTCTTCCACCATGACATCACTTCTGGTGGGTCTTGGACAGACTGTCATTCTAAAAAGTGGGTCCCAGTGCTAAATGTTTGAGAACTGCTGCAATAAGGTGTTAGTAAGTTGACACCCTTGGGGGTGTGTGTGACACCACTAGTGACCAAAATCACTAAAATCATAATTTGGAAGAATAATACCATCATGTTATATATCAGTCAATGCGTAATTTCATGCAGAATGTGTTCTATCTTTGTCCTATCAAAAGGTACAGCCAAAAAACCAGTGGGGGCAGAGCAATGGTACATCACCATGTCCACCACCTGGGGTATTACCCCACCCACTGCATGAGGGGGGTGATGTGCTGGCATCCCGCACCAGGTGACACAAACCCTAGTGACGCCACTGATTTTCAGCTCTGTATTTTCAATAGCACCTGAGTTAGGTGCTCACCTGAAATTGGCTCATGACCCAGCTAGTGGGTCCTGACACACAGTTTGAGAAATGCTGATCTCCTCTGATCAGAAGCACCAGATTTCCCAGATCTTTGCCTGACACCTGAAGCTGCTAATGGTTTAAGGCCTTGGAAGCAAATGATCTGGCCAGGCATTAGGAGGCACCTGCTAATTAAAACGAAAAGCATCTTCACAGGCTATGGATTTTCAAACTGGTGCAGTGAGAGCAACAGGAGTAGATTAGCAATGTTGGGCTTTGACTGTTTAGCTAATATGATTTGAGACTGAGAGCAATAAAGGACACACATAAGCTGAAATTTGTCATGGCTCACAGTCGAGCTGGCTACTAATATTTTTCAGTTTATTAAAAAATATAATTTTGTCAACAGTTTCTGAAACTGAATGCAGCCACTTGGCTTTCCGGCAGCTGTATCATCTTACGATATTGCCCCTGATTAATTGTTCTAGCTTATTAAGAAGCTAGACTTGACGGCCTTAAAGGATGACTTCAGGACAAATAACCCCTCTGCTCTTAGATGCACAGGGGTAATATTTAGGGGTGTATTTATTGCTTGTCTCCTCGGTTAAACATTTATGAGCCTGTTCTTTATAGTCTGTGGAGCAAGGGAGTAAAGGAGATGAACTGGAAAACAGATACTGTGAGACCTTGTGGACACTGAGCACGTGTGATATATGGTCCCCTCTCGAAGAGTGCTTTAAATATGCCACACCACTTCTCTGCTTGAGTGAATGAAGAGTGCTGGTCAAGGAGCATGGGGAAATTCCCTCACTTTTCAACCAGATGTGTGAAGCATGGAGAAGAACTGTCCTTGAAGTTTCAAGGAAACTATTCCTCTACAATTCCAGGTGCACAAGCAATCCAGTTAATGTCAGATTTGCCTTTGGTGGAACTGTATGATGATTAGAATATTTTAGGCAAAAACTTGGCTACTTCCTTCTCTTATTTGTTTTGAATAGATTTGAATCAGCTTCTGGCCTTGTCTCACGTTGAAAAGAATGAAAAGGTAGAATCTTGCTTTGTCAGAATGGACCTCACCATTTCAGGCAGCTCGTAGGTGTGATTTCATTTTTGAATCCTCTTTGATGTAAAAAGAACTCCCAGCAAGTTAAAAAAACTAGCCGAGCAGGGAGAAAGATTCAGATCCTACCTGCCCCCTTCCTGCTAGTCTCCTACCTTCTGGAAATTTTTTATCTAGCAGGGCATTCATGGAGAGCATTTGTAACCTGTCATCGCAAGTAGTACTAGCTACTAGCTAGTCTTGATGGTATGTGATTGCATTTGGGGAAAGGTTACAGATCTGTACTTTTAACAGGCTACTATGTATATGCTTTTAACAATGATAGTCAATGGGGATTACTCCAGGTAAGTGTGGATAAGATTGCAGCTGATAGGATTACAGCCATTCGGATATTTGGAGAATATAAAAAAAAAACAACAGATCAGCAACTGCTTGGGAGGGTTAGGAGGGTTCATCTTTATTTTAAATATTTTTTTTTAAACCTATACTTATTGTAAACTTTTAATTTACTTACTTTATTGATTAATTTGATTTTGTCATATGAGAAGTGCTAAAAATTTTCCTTCTTGATGATGTCACTTCCGGCCATGACATCACTTCCAAGTCAATGACATCATTTCCGGTGGGTCCTGACAGATTTTCATTCTAAAAGGTGGGTCCTAGTGCTAAAACATTTGAGAACCACTGTCCTAAGGTATGTACCCTCATTGTTAAAAGGCTCAATTGCCCAAACTTATTCTGCCCCCCCCCCGGCCTAACTAGTGTGTTGGTGGAGGCAATTGTGAGAAGGGGCAGAAATACCTCGTTGTGGTTGCAATTCTGTACACAATTACCTGGAAATAAATCATATTGAATTAAATGGGATTTACTTCCAAGTAGACATGCATAGGATTGGACTGGACATGTGTAACCTTCAGTTTGTGCAACTCTGAATATATCATTATATGACTGTTAATTGACTTTTTATTTTTCTGTTAACTCTTTGAGTGCCTCTTTAGAGGGGAAAACTGAGTTCCAAATTTCTTTAATAAAAGAACATGAGTTACTAATTCAGAAAATATTTGCATTGTTTTGAATGCCTTTTTAATTTCTTTTTTTTAAAAAAACGGGAATTACTTGCTCATAACGGCAAAAAGAATTTAAAAAACCTCTCACCTTAATCTTAAATATGTGGCCCTCATTTCCAATGAGCACAGTCCGTGTCATATAATCAGCAGTTTTGGGGAGAGGGGGGAGTAAATCGAGTTTCCTCCTGCTCCCAAACAGATTACTACATTTATTTTTATTTTTTATTTTCTGATGGGACTACCTGCACACAATCAGCAGAATAGGCTCCAGAGTGCTATGAACAAAACTTTAGATTGCCATTCTTACAGTCTGAAAATTGTGCGTGCATGTGGGTGCATGTGGGTGCATATATATACGAACATATACACACACAAGAGCAGGAAATAAACAAAAAATGATATTACTTAAATAAAAAAGGCAAAAATTACAAATGGAATTCTATAAGAGATGAAAATTTTTAACCAAATCAACATTATGTCCATGTTCCCTATGGGATAAATTTCTAAACAAAGTAATGTTTAATTAAAACATTAATGCCTTTTCTTGTTAATGCATCCTTCAAACAGAATGTTAATTATGTAAATCTGTTCCTTTTTGTTTTGTATTTCAAGGTCATGCAATTGTTACATTGCTGTAGGCAGAATGGGTGAACAATTCTGTTCACATGTTCCTGATTTTAAGCCTTCATGGAACACAAAGGACTTACTTCTGAGTAGATATGCATAGAATTGTGCTGTAACAGTCCAATTCTAATGGGCTGCCCTGCTGGCAAAATGTGTGTTCCGCCAACGCAAGCAGCTGTAAAGCAGCTGTAAAGCATGCACTGGTAGCAGAAAGGCTGGAGCCTTCCTTTCTTTGCCAGCAGATTGATGGAGACCTGCAGGAGTAGGTAAACCCATGCAGGAGTTGGAACGGAGCAGTGATGGGGCAGGGCAAAGGGTCGATCAGGACTGGGAGGAGGTGGGATTGAAGCAACAATGCATCCCAACCTCATTCCTGGGCCTGATCTGCCTGCTGAACAGCTGCTGGGGCATTCCAATGTCCCCTTACCTCGAGGTTGAAATGGTTGGCAACCTTCAGTCTCGAAAGACTATGGTATAAGCCTACAGCACCGGGTATTCCCAAGCGGTCTCCCATCCAAGTACTAACCAGGCCTGACCCTGCTTAGCTTCCAAGATCAGGCGAGATCAGGAATGTGCAGGGTAACAGTTGCGAGGAGATCTCCACCAATCAAACTCCCCCATGGGATGCAGTGGATGCCACCCAAGCAACACTGCCTCGCCAAAAAGAGTCAGATAGGATTGGGCTGTAAATGCCTGGAAAGGCCTGACTCTGAATTTAAACCTATACAGGGGAAATATATTCTTGTATAGGTGTTGCAACATAACATTTTATTTGTAAAGAGACCTGGGTGCTTAATGAAGGGTTTTACTTAATGAAGGGGAATGCACTTGGTGTCCAGGTTACCCCTGAAGTCACAGTGAGGGATAAAGATTGATCTTTCAGTTCCAAACTATGAACTGCAGTCATGTTCAGACTTTCGGAGAACAGATAAGGAGGGAAACCAAAGTGGCAAGTGATTTTTGCCACTGGAAAACGGCAGGAAATTAAAACACTAGTGAAGAGAGATGACGAAATGCTTGGGAAGTGGAATACACAGAAAACATGGAGCAAATCAATAAAGCAAAATGGACATTATCATCTCAGACTCCAGGATCTAAAATGACATCTTTGTTAAGATCTTTGATTATTAACATGCTGTTTTGATATCCTGACAGAGTCTAGAAAAAAAAGCTTTACATACAATGCCCTGCCTTCATACTGCACACAAACATTCTCCTCTAACAGGTAGACTTTTTTCTCAGTGGACTTTATTTTTAATTTCCATCTGCATTTTGCACAACCACATGCAGTGGCGTCACTAGGATTCGCCTCACCCGGTATGGGAGGCCTGCAGGTCACCCCATGCAGTGGGTGGAGCAACACCCCAGGTGGTGGGCATGGTGATGTACCATTGCCCTGCCCCCACTGGTTTTTCGGCAGTACCTTTTGATAGAACACAGATATTTCAATGTGGTTTGTTTCATTGCATTCTGCACGAAATTATACATTGATTGATATATAACATGATGGTCTTATTCCTCCAAATTCTGATTTTAGTGATTTTGAAAACTTGTACACATACACCCATGTCAACTTACTAACACCTTATTGCAGCAGTTCTCAAACTTTTAGCACCGGGACTCACTTTTTAGAATGACAACCTGTCCAGGACCCATTGGAATTGATGTCATGGCCATGATATCAGAAGTGATATCATCAAGCAAATTAAAATATAATTATAAATAGTTAAATTAAAATGAAAGAAATAATTAAATAAGGAGGAGCCAGTCCTGTTCCACCACGTGAGTTTTCTCTGTAGTCTGCCTGCAATAACAACCCCCCAAAAAGAATGTGAGATTTCCAGCCCTCCCCAATGCCCAGTTTAAAGTCCTTCTATTTCAAGCACATCAATACAAAGACCCACCTGGCTTTACAAGTCTGAGAGCCCAATTCTATGCATGTCTACTCAGAAGTAAGTCCCATTAGAGTCAGTTGGGCTTACTCCCAGGAAAGTGTGGGTAGGATTGGGCTGTGAGGGAAACTTTGCAAGTGCAAAATAGAAAACTTTCCCCTTACCAGTTCAAGCCTCGTTGTTGGTCCTTTCTAGTGGGGCTTTTGTTGCACTCCAGTTCCATCACATCGGGACCATTCTGGTGTCCTCACATTCTTTGACTGCCCTGACCACCAGCCAAGGCACATCTGCTTACTCGCAAGTAAATGCTACTTGAGGCTGCTTTGCTTCCCATAGGGCTCCATACACTTACAGCTGGGGGGGAGGGACCTCCTCCTCAGGTGTTTTTGGGGCTGCATTCATTGGATCAGGACCATTCTGACGTTGGAGTCCTCTCAGTCTGCCCTTTTGGATGGAGCAAAGCAAGGTTGCCTACTCATGAGTAAACATGGCCACGTGGTTTCCCTTCCCATAGAGCTGAACACACTCGCAGCTGGGAGGGGGAACCTGCTTCTCAGGTGTTTTGGGGAGGCTGCACTCATTGGATCAGGACCACTCTGGTGTCATTGGAGTCCTCTCAGCCATCCCTTTCCGATGGACTATGGCAAGTATGCCTACTCACGAGTAAACGCCCGATACGGCTCACTTTCACTTTCCATAGGGCTCCATGCACTTTTTCCTTCCGGTTTTTTGGCCATAACTTTTGACGGAAAGGAGCTATCTCAACGGGGCTTTCTGCATTGCACTCCACTGGCCATTCTGCATCCAGCGGTGTATGGCATGACGCGGTAGCTCGTAAAGGCATGATTTTAACTTATCACCCCCAGGGTGCGTCACCTGGTGCGGTCCGCACCCCCCTAGCAACGCCACTGACCACATGCATATACAACTACAGGCGTACCCCCACATCAGACTGAGCCCTAGAGCTGAAACAACATCAGGTTTCTCCATAAAAGTGGAAGTTATGTTTTTAATGCCTTATAAGGCATTGGGAGGCCTGGGGAACCCCTCTGGTTCTAGGACATCTGTGGCCTCTGCTAGGGTCAGAAGGTCCTCTGGAGGCAAGGGGAGCCAAACTCCCCTTGCCTCTGAAGGGGGCACTTGGGAGGACCCCACAGACATAATCCACAAATGACTGAATTTGTGGATACGGGATCTTTGACTCAGCGCTGGAACTGGGTGTCGTGAACATGCCGTAAAGCGCATTTGTGGCACCCGGAGAGAAGGGGCTGCCAGTGCTGGGCCAGTGCCAGTTGGTGCCAAGCCTCACCACTGTGCCTCAGTGCCACACCGCCGGCCAGCAGTCCTGCAACACCTGCTGGTGGTGAGTATTTTTTTGTGGGGAGGCGGGGCATAATGGGGTGGAGGGAGGGGAGGATTGGTCCAGGAAGGGGCCAGAGATGGGGTCAGGCTCTGCCACCAAATCCTAACCTCCCTCCCAGCCCTGGCAGCCTGGCACAACCCTCCTCATGTCTTCGTCCGCTCAAAAGCAGGTGCATATCAAAGGGGACCCATTGACATCATGACTGTGTTATCTAGGGTAAGGGAGCAAACGCTCTCTTACTCCAAGGAGACTCCTGGCGCTAGCCTGGTACCTATTGGATCCGGCCATCACCATTTTGTTACCGATGGAGCCGTGGGTGCTGAGAGGCTTAGGATTGGGCTGTGCACCTTGTCACTGCTACTGTTTGATTCCATATGATAATATGCATAAGCGAGAGAACCATGAATAGCCAAGCAATACCGTTGCTATTGTGTGTCAGTAGTGCATGGTCTTAGATGGTATGCATAAAACACTTCTAGCTGGCGTTTTAAAAAAATTGATAGCTACTTAGTTTCATGCTTTGCTTGCCATTATATCAAATAGTAAATTACAGAATACTAAATCACTAGAATAAATTGTTACTGTCGGGCTGGCAGAGGAGGATGGCCCTTGCCTTGCCGGTAGCAGAGTGGAGTGAGAGCGTAGTGGAGTAGCAACCGGTCCCAAATAAACCCACAGACACAGGCTTGTTGAGTGGAGAAGCATGTATTAGTAGGGAGCAGGCAGAAAAGTAGTCAGTCAAACGGTCCAGAAGTCAGGGATACAGTAAGGCACAGTCATGATAAGCGGTCCGAGTCAGAAACCAAACCAGCAGCACTTCATCTAAGAACATCCACCACCATCAACCCACACTTGGTGTCTGCACCAGGCACCTTTTATATCAGAGCCAGCCAATCAGAACAGGGCAACCTCATAGTCTCATGGCAGTCTTGTGACCCTCTCTGATTGGCTGCCCAGTGATGCACTGCACCATTCCACCATGGGCTATGTGACTCACATCACATCTCCCTGAGTCACATGGCTCCCACCTTACACAGGTGCATTTAATTACATCAGTAGTGCTGCAGTTACCTTTGTTTACATTATTCCAGGCCCAGACATCAAGGCGCCTCTGCCACATCCTGGCTAACAACAATCAAGGCCCAAGAGATACCAAAGGCCTGACAGTTACGCTTCCTTGAAGCACTGTTGAAAAGTTTAATTCTAATTTCACAAAAGTCACAACAACATTGCAACAGCCTCATGGGGTCAGATAAATGGTTTTAGCAAGTTTGATGGTTCTCAAACATTATCATCATAGTGAAGTTTTCTCTAAGCCAAGAAAAAGAACTCCTCAAAATGAGCCACTTGAAAAGTAGTGAATGTGTTAAGCCAAATTTTTGGGATGATATTATGCATGAAACCACATCAAACAACCAATGCTCCTCATGGCCAGTGACTCATTTAAACCAGATCTCCTATGCCTGGAGCATTAGCAAGCATGGATTCATGGCCCAGGAAAGAACTGCATAGAATACTAATGCTGAATGTTGAGCATCAAGATCCATTTTAAACATGAAATTGCACAGGAGTAGCACAGGTGTAAAGTTTTCTTATATACCCTGCACCATATTTAATTTGCCCTTTCCTGCTAACAGGAAAAAAATGTAGATATTGAAATTTAGCTTAAAAATCAATTGCAGAGGAAATTGGGGGGGGGGGCACAATGACAATGGCATGACCCTTGACCCATGACTACCCATAACACTCAAAAGTGCCAAACACATTTCATAAGCACCAGTCAAATTTATCAGGGAGGTTTAGCACATGCTCACAATTAGATGCAAGGATCTCTGTCCTAGCCTATGAGCACAGTGGCCTCTGTTGAGCCTTGCATCAGAGTTAGGGACCCAATGCCAACTCTAAAGCAGGTGCTGTGGTTCTAGCCAGCCCCTTGCCAGCCCCTTGCCACTGCAGCTACCTTGAACTGATAGGGTCAGCTTTTCATGATGCTCTGGTTGCAATCCTGAAACTTTGGTTGCAATCCTAACCAATTTTCCAGCATTGACATAAGGGCAATGCAACTCCGAGGTAAGGGAACAAACCTTACCTTGAAGAGGCATCCATGACTGCCCCCCAACTGCAGGATGCAGCACATGCCCCACTGGCAAAGCTATGCCAGTGCTGGAAAGTTGGTTAGGATTGTGCCCTTTGTATTCTGAGCTTTTTTGGAGCCTATTAGACCTATAGAGGTAGGGCTACAACTGGGAAAATTCTCCCCTTTTATATCCTTGGTAAATGCCCTGCCAATAGTATAATGTGCCATGCAAATAATGCATTGGTGCATTGAGCTGAATATTCACAAGCAGCCCTCTTGGCTCATATAGAGCTTCTGAAATGAGAAGCTTTGTGCTTAACCAGAAAGGTGTCTTCAGCTTGGCACATCTAGTCCAATCCACAACTCAAGTCAAATAACTCAATAGGCCTAAATCAGCTTAAATTCTAATACTTCTGAGTGCCTGTGTTGCAGAGATTGGACTCTAAATAATCCATAAACACCAATTTAAATAACCTACATTCATCCTGTTACTTTGGAGATCGCTTAGTAGGGGCCAGATCTTTCTGAACTTTCTAGCATTGATGCAAACTGTGCCAAGGAGGTGTGTGCTGCATTCTGCAGTGGGGAGGAAGTCACAGATCTTCCCTTACCTCAGGATGCATTGCAACTGAATCAGTGCTGGAAAGTTGAATAGGATTGGGCCCTTAGTCACTAAGATAGGACACAATCCAGTCAAAGTTTCACAAGGAGAGTCTTAAGCGCACACATCAGCTAAATCAATGGAATTTAATTAAATGCGCTTAACCTTATCTTTCTCATGCCCAAACAGATCAGTCCATACAACTTACCACAATCTGCATAATACCACATTTTGATAACCCAGATATCATTATGATCCTGCCAAGCAGTGAGGAAGATCACGTTTTTTAAAACCTGATCAGAAATCAAGGGAAGCAAAGCTTGGTAAGATTCCCTTTTCCACATGGCATGACAATACAGAGAACCAGTTTACTCAGTGGTTATATGCGAAGTATAATAAAGTAAGATATGGTAAGCAGACATCTACCCTTTATTAGGGTAGGGCAGGAGGTCTGGTCTAGAGGGTTGAGCCTCCATTTGCCTGAAGATAACATCCAAAGGTCGCCAGTTCGAGGCCACCGGCATCGTGCGACCTTGAAGCAGCTGACAAGCTGAGCTGAGCTGTTCCATCTGCTCTGAGAGTGGGAGGATGGAGGCCAGAATGTGCGACCAGAATGGCAGCAGCTGTGCACATCATATCCTATCCCCCTCTGGGGCCCCATGCGCATTGCTGGCCCCACTGCATTGGCATGGGCTGGTGGTGGATAAGATTGTGCTGATAATTGGCTTAAATACCACAGGCTTAACTGCCATGAGGATTACAGTGAGAACAGAGCTGATAATTTCAATGAAACACAAAGTTTCTACTGGATAATGGCGAAGAAGTTTGAAAGAGGCAGTGATTTTCATGTAGGCAGCATTTTATTTACACGCCATTTGGGATGTCATGCAGAGTTTAACTGGTTGTAATAGTCATTTCGAAAGAATAGATAGTTCACTTGGTCCCCTTTTATTTATATTTTGCACTGCTGATTCTTCAAAATTCTCTTAAGACACAACCATAAATCAAGGCATTACTTTGAGCTTTGAAAACCTGTATTCTAAATCATCACACCCAGTAATTTTCGGGTTCATGCTGGAGAGTGAACTCGACAGGTATTCTTGTTCGCTGAACAGAACCACAGCTTTCAAACTCCACTGGGTGCTGTCCCAGACTTGGTCAATGTATTTGCTTAAAGATAATTGCCCACTGACCTGTTGCATTATGTGTACTTTGCAAGGAAATCTATTGGATCAATACTTTTTGTAACTGCGGAACACACTATCCTCCAGTGACAGATAATGGAATTGAGCTCTGACAGTGTCTCAGGAAATATTGCTCTGGGGGTCTCTATTCATGCCAAGTGTAATTCAGTCAGTTAAATCATCTACATGAATGTTATCCCTCAGGAATAATGCATGCCATCACCAGTGCACACAGCTCCAGGTTTGCCTGCTTCTTTACTCTTAATATATTATTATTTATTGAATACATTTCATATTGTTAGAGCTCTGGATAACCATGGCATTATTCAATATCTGTCTCAACAAAACACCAATTATATGATTACCATATTACTGTGGCACAAATTGAATGATTTCTAGATTGCCACTGCGAGTTACTAGCATATACATCTATATCTACTGTGTGTGTTGAGGTAATAAATGGATGCAGTTAACATGAAACTTATATATTAAACTGCAAACCTGCCACTAGATATTTGGCTCTCTCTCTCTCTCTCTCTCTCTCTCTCTTTATATATTATATAAATTATATATATAATTAATCATGTTTCTTTGGTTTTTGGCTTCTTCTGCATTTCCATCTCCCTTATCCAATGTGTAACATTTTCCTCCAGTGAAAATAACTTTCCATTTCTCTTTCAGAGTCAGTACAGATAGCCAATATTGCATATGTATGTCCGTGAGTGGATAAGTATTCTCAGGCTATAAACATCCAGGTTTTTAGTGAAAGATGAAATATTTTGTGTGAGAAATGTTGCTAGGGATTCCACTTACAAGTTACCCAACCTTGGCAACACCAACAAATTTTTGCTTAAGTTCTTTGTTAATAGCTTTATTATAGTTTTAAAAACTCACATAGGAAACTCCTCTGAATTTCCCATGAGCAGAAAGAAATTGCTGCCATGCTCAGCAGTGGACCTCCCCAGCCGGGTGCCCAGGGCAAAGGTCTGTGATGGCGCCCCCCTGCGGACTACAGCTGCCCCCACACATAAATCCGCCCCTCTCACTCACCTGAGGCTCATGAAACTTCGCACGATCCAGGAACGTGTAAGAGAAACCTCTGTGAGGTTCCCCGACACTTTAAACTGTGCTTCCGGAAAACCGGAAGCACAGTTTCAACCCCTGTCGGGAGCCTCAGAGAGGCTTCCGCAGGGTCCTGGTGCCTTGCGCCTGGAGCTTTTGCCCCATTGGACCTTACAGTAGGTCTGCAACTGGCTATGCTACTATGAGGCAAAGCATATAATATACATCTATCCACCAAACAGTTTGTGGCAGTGAAATGACTGCTTTGTCCCTCTCTCAGAAGAGGGAGTGGTGGTCTAGGCCATCTGTATTCAGATGGTGAGGTGGAACCCACAAGTGGGTTGTACTTGTAACATGGCCACCATTTTATTTTTAGAATTTCTTTTTTAAGAGGAAAGACCAAATGTAAGGGAGGACAGAACTCCTTTATCTGTTGCAATTTATATAGAAGAGGAAACTGTGGCAACTACAACTGTTACACAATCCCACACAATGCCAGTTGTGCACAGATTGCCTTTGCCCAGCCTCCCCATGTGCAAGACCTTGGGGGCTGTGTCCATCTGAAGTTGCATTTTGGGGAGCTGTGGCTTGGCTGAGCCTCATTCAGCAGCCAGTCTTATTATACATACATACATAAGACCTTTATTGACATAGATAATGGAAATACAAAACAACAACCAAACATTAAACATTCAGAACACACACACAATAAAATAAAACACTCGTAATCATCCAATACCCCCTCCCCCCATTCACCATAATATAGTGGAAGACCCAGAATTCCGTCCTGCCAGAATCCCAGAAACAAAGTTGGCAACCTTGTCAAGAGAGTCAGTTTCCTCTATGGAAAGAAGAGTTTGTAATTTAAATGAATCCTCCCAGCCCTGCATTTTGTTCAGCAGTGGAGCCAGATAGATCTTACGAAGGGTATCATGGAGTGGGCAGTAAAAAAATATATGATGTAATGTCTCCACACAATTCCTGTCACAGGTACATCTTCTTTCTGAGTAGGGAATGCCACAAAACCTGCCCGCTAGCAGAGCTGATGGAAAGGCATTGTATCTCGCAAGGGAGAATGCTCTGTGAGCCTGTGGGCACTGCAGATGATAAAGGAAAGAAGCCGGCTTCCCAAAGCTGACTGGGATGTGCAGATGGAGAGGGGAGCAAATGGTGTTAGCTGCACAGAGTAGCTCTTGACGCTCAATATCGAGCAATCGTTCCTTGATAGTCCTGTAGGCTTCGCTTAAACCAATCATACCCAGGCTCACTGTGTCTAGTCCTATCGATTTAAGCTTGGAGAGTAAATCCGCAACCTCCACAGGCAGTACTGGATCAGCCAGAAGCTTCAAGACACATAGCAGAATATGGAACACATCTGGGAAAACCCAAGATCCTCCACAGGAAGGAGGCCTGTATGCTCTCAGTTGAATGATTCAAGGCCTTATGCCAGATTGGACAGCCATAAACAGTCTTATTATTGATTATTCTTTTAAGAACTGGAGCATTTTCCCACCAATAATATGGCTACTAGTCTAAAAACATGTAGTGTGGCCTCTACCAGGACCACTCTAAAAATCTGTAGGAAGCTGAACTGTGAAGGAACATGTCTGACCTGGTTTACTTCCTAAATGGCTGTGCAGCTACCCTCACACAGAACTTCAGAACAACATAAGAGGCAACCATAGGCTTAAAAGCTTTTGGACTGTTCCTATGGTTTAGGATAGTTCTTAGGCCTGACATAAGGAAGAGCAAGGAAGGAGAAAACTTTCTGCTTCCCCTACCTCATTACGCCAATGTTTAATTGTGCGATTTAAAGCTTCTTCATGCCAGACTTCTATTTGTTCCATTACCCATCATCAAGAACTTATCTATAATGCATTGCACCATGTTTTTGACTCAAAGACCAGTTGAGATTGACATACAAGTACAAGGAAATCTCATTAACCAGCCTGTGTGTATTAAAGTTTGACAGACAAACTACTGAGAAGTGTATTATCATTGGCCCATTATATTTGGCTGTCAATTTCAAGTACACCTCATGGTGAAGAACATTATTTTATTCAACAGAACTTGCAAGAAAAGGTATGAGCGATCAGCATCGAGCCCTGCATAATACCCAGTAGACTTTACCATGCTAGTTCGTACAACATTATTTTCATCTGTGCACGGAATGACTGAATAATTGCTCTACATTTATAGAGTGGGTAAAGCTGTTTATACTATCTCTCTTGTTAATGCACTGTTGTTCAGTACTGTGCAATTCAAAACAACATTAGATAAGGTAATTCTTGTCCAGATAATGTATAAATATAAAGTTTTGTTTTGTGGACAGCTAAGCTTGGACTTTGCAAAAAAAACAAAAAAAAAGTCAGCAGTTACTCTTTTCATCTTTGGTTGCTGCATATTTTAGAAGGCACTGTCTAGGTAAGAGGTGTTAGACATAAAGCCCACAGACCGGATACAGCCTGCAGAAGCTCTTATAATTGGGCTCTCTCAGTGCCACCCATTAAGCAACACCACTTTTGCTAAGGCTCTGGGAGGGAGAGATGGAAGGAGGTCCCAGAAGGCACTTCGGAAGATCCAAACACTAAGTGGGAAGGGCCAGACCAAGAGGGGTGAGAGAGGAAGACCCTGCCAAGGTGTTGGGAGAGGCTAATTTATCACATCCACTGTCCTTTAAGCAGCTCCACTTCTGCTGAGGTGTCACTTTGCAGAGCACTTGTCCGCTGCTGAGCTGCACAATGATGCCTCGGCAAAAGCAGTGCTGTCGAATGGGGGGCCGGCATGGTAATTGGGCTGACCCATATCTTGAAAAATTGACCAAGATTTGCACATTTTCTCTTCCTCATTTGCAGCAAATGAGTTCCTAAATGAGAACAAAGCGGTTACAGTACTTTTGGCCATCATCTGCTTAATGTCATCACTTCCTGCTTTTTATTTTTATTTTTATTTTTATTATTATTTTATTATTAAGAAATAATAAAAATTCCAGCTTCCTGCTTCCTGCTTCATGTATTGGTAGAGAGGCTTTTTGTGACAGCAGTAATGCTGCCTCCGCTGATGGAGAGCTTGTTCCACCAGCTGATCATTGGGCTGTAAGAGATGTAGAATGAGACCGTAGGTGGTCAAAGATATTTTTTTAAACCCTTCCCCCTTAAAAATACAACACCTGCATAAAGCAAAGCAGCACATCAGAAAAAAAAATGCATTATCCAATTCTTGGGTAAACAGCCACTTGAGAGGCTGCTGCTATACTAGCAGTTCCCAAAGTCCTACTCAGACTTTGGGACTGCAGTATGTTTTTGCAGGGTGGGAGGTGGCAGTGACGTGATCCCCAGGATTGCACCACTGCTGGGGTGAGAGGGAGATTGTTTATACTCACAGCTACAAGTGCCAGCATCCAAAGGATGCGGTGAGTCTTGTGGATGCCTCTGCAGGTCTCTCCAAGCCTGTTAACAGCTAAAAAGTGCAATCAGAAACCAGTGTCCCTGCAGCCCTGGAGGCCAGCGCTTGCAGGGTTATAAATAGCCCCCCTCTGATCCCGGCAGCAGTGCAATCCTGGAGATCACGTTGCTGCCATCCTCCATCCCTCCCCTTAAGGGGACCAGGGATGAGTGCTTTCCTGGCTGGTGAGTCGCGACCCACCAGTTTGAGAACCACTGTGCTATACTGTTTCACAATTCCCATGATAGTATGTATGGCAGGAGTGCACTGTTTGAAATGGTGTGGGTACGTCAATGCCTTCCATATGCTACTACATAAAATAAATGAAATATTTAGTTTCAGAGTTCAGACCTTCCTAAATGTTAACAAACAGCAGTTCAGGGAAATCGTAAGGAGCTTAAGCAGGAAATGGAGGTACATGGGGAAAAGATTAAAGTGAAGCAAAGCATGGTCAAGGAAAGAACAGTTTTTAATCACAGTGTAGGGACTGATAAGCAAATGCAAAGATGGAAATACCTTCTAAATAATAAAAGCATGGTGAACAAAGGGCAGTGCTTTTTACACTGAAGTATAGGTCATATTATACATAAAAAATGCTTCAGTAAAAGGCCTCCATATATCTAAATCTAAATTTCTTTGAAGTCAAACCATACTTTACTCTTGAGATCTAGAAATCATCATTTTAATACCTAGGTGTCTAAAACTGGCTTCCTCAATCCATTTTTAGGAAATAATAAAAAAAGATGACCTACTTTTCTTTTTTTTAAAGGAGCTAAATTTTTATCTATCCCAATGGTATGTCTTGCACTTTAAAATAAAGTCACTAGCTGAGGTTAGTCTGGACTGCTTGCAGTTGGGTTGTTTTGTGGGACATAAGACACAATCCCTAAGTGTGCAGAAACCAGCCAAGCAACTGAAAGTGCTCTAGAAAGCCAAGAATAAACATCAAGTGATTTACTATGCTTGGTTAGGAAAAAAAAAAAAAGTAGGCCTCAATAATCATTCAATTTTCTCACACATCCCAAAGTTTGGAGGTGAGGGAGGAAGGAACATATAAGCATAGAGGTGTGATTCCTGATCAGACTCATAGACCTCCAAAGCAGTAGCGTAGCTAGAGGGGGACAAAATGATAAGTGCTGCAGGTGTCGCAATGTGCCATGTAAGCCACCCCTCTCACCCGCTATCTGAGCCATTCCAGGCAGATACAGTAACATGCAGGTGCTTGCTAAAACAAATGGCTTCTTCTGCACACTGCTGTTGCAACAAGGAATGGTTCCCAACAGATAGAGGAGGGGCCACTAACACAGCATGTTGAGGCACCTGCAGAACTTACCATTTTGCCCCCCCCCCCCAGCTACACAACTGCTCCAAAGTAGGCCTACTGCACTTTTCAAACATTGACGCTGAAGTGGGACTTACTCTCACACTTCTCTAAGTGTAAGTCCCCATGGAAGGGGACTTTCCTCTGAGAATAAATGCACAATATTGGGCCTTAAATCAACCAGGAATGAGAAAACAGGTTACAAGGAGATGTCTGAGATCACTTGCAATCACTGCCTGAGAGGAAATTACAAAAGCTACTAGTCAGAAGGAGGATAGAAAACTAAAGCAGCTTGAAATTAAGTTTTGAGTTGGGAAGCCAACAAGTTTGATACTGCAGAACTAAACAGACAGACCAATAAAAAGAGATTCTTTGCATTGAGAAGCAGTATAACTGGCCTTAGTTTGTTGGCTCAGTTGAGTCAGTAGTATAGGAACTCTACTAGCCCTTTGGAAGAGTAGATTATCCAATATTGCTTGATGTATAGATTGGATTAACCCATTTTTGCCCAGTCCACAGGTGTACACGTTTGATCCCTGTTGTGTATATGCAGTGTTGGGCAGAAATGGTTAAAGATTCATCTGATTCACCCAATTTTTCCAACCAACATACATGAAATGCTTGAGCCATTGACAGGCCCTCCTCAGGAAGAACCATCTAAGTTGTATATAAGATGAAAATTGTAAGCATAGGAGAGTTAAGAATTGGATGAAAATAAAAGTTAGCAGAGTAGACAAGGATGAGATGGGGAGGTGAAGATGACAGCCAGTGCTGGAGTAGGGCAGACTGCCCAGAGAAGCCCAACCACAGCTCCAAGTTGAGGAAGATCCAGGTGCATCCATAACCTCCTCCATATCTGAATTTGATAGGGCAAGCCATAAACCCATGATCACAGCTATGGCGACCCCCACTGGTGCGAAGTCATCCCTCTCATCACCCCATCAGATAAGGAGGCATGCCATGCGCATAGAGTTTTGAAAGGATAATACTGTGTTCCGTGCAACTGATTTTTCTGAGTGAAATTATTCCTGATAATGTGCCCAATATTCATCTTAGATAAAACATTTTATTTGAGCTTTGGATGGAAATGAGAATTCTGGGTCATACCGACCCCCACTTTCTATATGGGCATCCCCCGCTCATTTGACAGGTTCGGGACCAGAGCAAGGGTGAAAAGTGAAAACAGTTGAAAAATGGAACCCGGTCTTTTTATAGTTTCCAAATGTTGCTTCCAATGCTTTTTTAGCTAGCAAATTGCAAATACCTTTTTTATCTTGCAAATTCCTGCTGCAAACAAAGATTTTGGCAAATGGACCCTCATTAACCCTTTCTGGAATGGAAATTGACTGGAAGCTAAAGTTAATGCATGCTCTCTCTCTCTCTCTCTCTCTCTCTCTCTCTCTCTCTCTCTCTCTCACACACACACACACACACACACACACACACACACACACACCCCAAAACATTTTGAATTACCATGTCATATGCAGATCAACATGGGGGAGGGTAATTTTAGCCTTAAGAACAGCAGAGAGAGGTTGAAAGACTGGAGCATGTGTTGAATGAATGACTTCTGGGTTTTACTGAAATGTGTTGAAAGTGCAGATCGTCAGAAAATGAACTGTCAGAAAGCAGGGGATACTTGTATTCCTTAAGTGTTTTGCTATAACTGTAAAATAACAAAAGGAGGTACATACTGGGTTGAGCAGGATGGTAAGAAACAGTTCGCCTCCTCTGATACTTTTGTCTAGTTCTTGAGGACCTCCAGGATATTCTTTGTAAAAGATTGTATGGGTGAAAAGTCCACATGTCTGTCGCGGAAGTACCTGAAAATAAAGAAACAAAAACATTCAACAGATGTTTTTCTTTTGGAGGTTCCTTCAATTTCTAGATGCCTGACTGCTGGATTTCTAGTGTTTTTAATTACTGATTTTCCTTTTTTCTAAGATAGAAATGCCAGCCCTGAACACACTATCAGAATCAGGGAGTAAATGACTTGTAACAGTATGACATATTACCAGAGCAATCAATATTGTATAGCCTATTCCTAGGAGAACTACAGCAAATCACTAAATCTCAAAATGGCAACCATTAGATGGATGGTCCAGCATCTGACAGTCAATCATGGGGACTACAGTTTACCATTCTTCTGGTTAAACCACAATTCGGAGCAGTTCTGGGACAAAGCCGTCTTGTCACATATGGGAGAATTTTGACAGTCATCACTTGGTAGCATTATGATCTCTGCTGGGTCACAGGAAGCTGCCTTATACTGAATCGGACCATTGGTTCCTCTAACTCTGCACTGTCAGTTCAGACTGGCAGTGACTCTCTATGCTTTCAGGCAGGATTTTTTTCCTCTGCCCTACCTGGAGCTTTGAACTTCTCAAGTATATCTGGTTGGTCATTGTGGGAAACAGGATGCTGGGCTAGATAGGCCTTTGGCCTGATCCAGTAAGGCATCCTTATCTTCTAGTAACACTGGCTTAAATTGGAGCTTTCATACAGCCATCATAATAGCCACTAACAAGCCTCCATTAATGTTACTAAAAGTAGCAGAATCATGTACTGTGCCCTGAGCTCTCTAGAAGAAGGGTAGGATATAAATACAATAATAGAGCACTTTGAAAGCTGGCTAAGCGAATGGCCATCACCATAGATTGTGGCAGTGATCCTTATTTGGATGCAACAGAGGTTTTTGTGCATGACTTCTCCTGGGTCTCTGGTAGTTAATGGTTGTAGCATCCTAATAAGTGTCTTCTTGTAGTCTTAACTTTTAAAGATGTATATAAGTCTTTTTTAAAAATGTGGCCCAATTGCATTGCTTTGTGCAGGGGTTTACAACAATACAATATATTTCCATGGTTGTAAAATGGGTTTTGGCTGCATCAGCAAACATTTTGCATGTGCTGCTGCAAACGGTGGCAGCTCAGCAGGTCTGCCACTGGAACAGTATAGGTAAGTCTGTCATAGTGGTGGGGGCAGAACTGGGAGGGAAGGAAGGGGAATGGGGGCGTTCCTGGGAGGAGCAGAGGGCAGTCAACTGGCAGTGGCATATTCCGCCAATATCCTAACCCTGCGGTTCTCAAACTTGCAGGGAGTTTGAGGACTGCAGTAAGTCCTTGCGGGGGAGCAGGGAAGGCAGCGGGGGCGGAGAGAAAGCAGAGACTAAGAGGGCTGTAGGGACTGGCATGTAACCAGTCCTTGCAGCAGCCTCCCTGGGGTGCAGGGAGCCCTGCGCGAGCGTCTGCAGGGCTCCCCAAAGCTTAAAAAGTGAAAGCGCAGTGATCACGCCCTGCCTCTGCAAAACAGGAAGTGGAGTGCGACAGCTGTGCTTTCACTTTCATGCAGTGCATGTTCTGTTGGTGCACCTGAAATAGTGGTGGGGGGATTTGGGTAGGATGGGGCTCACAGTTCCACCATTGACCTTTACCACTACTTTTGTAATCCAAGTTGATGTAAAAATGTCAGGAAGATCATCTTCACATCTGCAGAAAGCCTTAAAACCATCTCCTTGATCTAAAACATTTATTCAATCTTTGAGCTTCCATCTTCTTTTTAGAAATAAGTAAGGAGTTCAACATAAATGTTCATGAGTATGAAGCCTATTTTATACCAAGATCCAGTTATATCCACTCTTTCACAGAACGCTTGCAAGTACCGATACAGTATTGGTAGCCTCTGGTAAAAGCTTCCGATTCCCATCTGCCTAAAATTCTTTGACCTTTCCTTTAGACATGATGTTCATCTGTGCTTTTTTGCTCCAATCTGTTCCCTCTTGTTGTTTTGGTTGTCACAGCTGCCAAGCAGTCAGTGCCTTTCGACCAATGATGGTCCAAGTTTTAATCCTACATAGATGTAACCTTGGACCAACCGCTTTGACCCATGCCATGACATTCAGCGGAAAATATAAGCAGCTGTCCTCTCTTTGTATTGGCTGGGACTCATTGCACTTCTTCTGCTATGGAAATTGCTGCTTTCAGCATGTCAAACAACAACTGGCAGGAGAAATATTATTATTATTATATTTATATAATTATTATTATATTATATTATATTATATTATATTATATTATATTATATCATATTATATTATATTATATCATATTATATTATATTATATTATATTATATTATATTATATTATATTATAATAATAATAATAACAACAACAACAACAACCACAACTACAACCACCACAACAACAGTATTTATATACCGCTTCTCAACAAAAATATTCACAAAGTGGTTTACAGAGAAAAATCAAATGACTAATGGCTCCCTGTCCCAAAAGGACTCGCAATCTAAAAAGATGCAAAAGAACACCAGCAGACAGTCACTAGAAAAGACACTGCTGGGATGAGGCGGGCCAGTTACTCTCCCCCTGCTAAAAAGAGGAGCACCCACTTGAAGAAAGCGCCTCTTACCCAGTTAGCAGGGGTACGCAGGTCTAGCTGAGTTTGTGAGGAACAAATGGATAAAGCATGCTGTAATTCTATGGAGAGGAGTAGCCATAGGAGAGGCTGTAACTTGTGTTCCCATGTAATAATTATTGAAATGCTCATCTTTTTCTAATTAAGGATGAATGAAATCTGTTACACATAAAAAGGAAACATTTTGCCATAGTTAGACCTGTGAGAGTCATTCTGTTACCTGACATCCCAGAAGACTGTGCAACAAGTTGTCCGGGTAGACCCAACTGCCCAGAGCAGGGGTGCTCAAACTTTCAATTTTAGGGATGTTGGACCTTTAACAAGTGTATAGAAGAGAGAATTTCAGCAGGTGTAGCTTGTTATCTGTGGGATGACAAGTTGCACCTGCTGCAATTCTCTCTTCTATACACTTGTTAAAGGTCCAGCATCCCTAAAGTTGAAAGTTTGAGCACCCCTGGCCCAGAGCATCCCGGTGCCCAGATCAACTGGACATGAACAAGGTCCAGAGACGGAACGGTAAGCTCTGCTCACAGAGCAGAGAGCTTTCCCCAAACTGCATCGGGCCCCTTGACCGAGTTTTGGAAAGCCCTGGACTAGGGTATCTGAATGTGACTGAATTTTCCATTCAAGGCCGTCAGAGTTTTTCCATTTTCTCCACCACTTATTAAAAACCGCTCTTCAAAACCTTAAGCTACATGGAAACAGCACTGCTTTAGCCATCTTTGCGAAGGCCTGATTATGAAGGAATGGAAATGGATGTACCATGATGCCACTGTGGATGAAGCCCCGCCTGTACCGTGCAGGTTTCAGATGAGGGTACTCTTCTGTACTGGTGACTTTAATACCCCAGACTTTCTTCCAGGCTTCGTACAGCTGAATATGAACAGGGTAGACCCCAGAATGGTGTGGAGCCACTGCATAGCCCATGTCGGTTGGAATGCCGTGTTCCTAGGGGGGAAAAACAAGGAAAACAATACTGGAGTTTACTGGAGAAAAATTTATATTTTCAGTGTATCTCATTGACATAATACACAGATAGCTGTAAGCATTGTAAACAGTAGAAATTTGAGACAAATAAATACCTGTTTAGCCCCACACCATTGGGACCAATATGAAAGTACAGTCAGAGGTGATTAATCCCAAAATATGCATATTTATATACTATCAATATTTATCAGGCCATCGTACTCTCAAGGTACAGATATACATAAGAGAAATACAAAACATTATCTCCGGAAAAATCCCGAAGTCTCACTGCTGCAATACTTGTCTTCTTTAAATGAGAATTACAACTGGTTTTTACTCTCTGGCCTTGAGTTCTGTCTGGGAATGGTGGGGACTCCGCTCCTTGTTCTCTTCAAAGAAATGGCACACAAGATATGCATGACATGGAAGGAAATTTTGAGTCAAACTGTTCAGGGTCCATCAACAAAACACCACCCAGGCAGTTTCTCCAAACTAGGCCTCCCCTTCACTACAGCAAACGCAAAAGTGAAAGGAAATCAGACTCACTGACCATGTACAAGCACATTTAAGAGCTTCCATGGGCTGCGTCCGGCTCACAGGACTTATATTTGACACCTCTGTCCGAACCCCTTTTGTAGCTCTTTTTGCAGCCCTTACATGTCAAAGGTTGCAATCCTAACCACACTTTCCTGAGAGCAAGCCCCATTGAACAAAATAGGACTTACTTCTGAGTAGACCTGGTTAGGATTGTGCCCTTAGGCTTAACTAGCAGACATAGATCCAAGGATTTCCATGGTGGCGGTGGAGGCTTTCTCTGGGACAAATGAACGAAAGTTCACTTACACAGAGGCGACACCTTCTTATTCTACTTAAAGGGCCACAAGTACGGGCAATAGCTCTTTCAAGCCACCTTCAGCTCTTTAAAACTAAAGATACTTTTTGTCTCTAGCTGTGATTATTTTTCACTCATCTTCTCAATCATAGAAAATGCACATGAGCAGGGATGCGTTCTGCAGTTAAAAGGAAGTTCTACAGCAGGAGGAAGAAGAAGGGTGTGTCATTCAAATCCTCCACAGCTGTTCTGTGGACTTCATTCTAAGAGTGACAAAGATCTGTCCAGTCATGAGGTAATAACAAGTGTAACTCTGGTCAACTCTTCTAAGTGCCTTTAAGAAGCAAGCTCAGAAGGCCTCAGGATGAGACAGGCCATGTGAGTGAACTTGAATAGTTTCATTTATGCAGCAGAGGGGTTTCTCTCTCTCTCTCTCTCTCTCACACACACACACTCACACACACACACACACACCAGAGAAAGTCCTCACAGATCAGTTGTGCTTGTTATTTTTCAGATTGCCGGATCGCCAGAGGATTTTGCCTTGATGCTTTCCAGTGAGTTGTAAGCAAACAATGAGAGTCCAATTCTACACAATTCTACTCAGAAGTACATCACACTAAAGTCAGTGGGTAGAGGTATTTGAAAACAGTGTTATTTACCTTACTCAGAAGTAAGCCCATTGTGATCAGTAAGACTTACAGCCCAATCCTATGCTTCTCAGTGCCCAGGGCTGCAGTGGCACCAAAATGGCAACCACTGCATCCAATGGGGCATGGAAGCAGCATCAAGTCTCCTTGGGGTAAGGGAATTTATGTTCCCTTACACTGTGTAGTGGCCAGTGTAAGGGAATGTGTCTCCTTGGTTCTACGCCTGCTATTTAGTGGGAACTGAATCAAGGAGACCTGTGTCAGGTTTCCCAGGCTGGGAGGGGGGTTAGGATATGGTGGCATAGCCTGTTGCTGTCTCTGCCCCTTCCCGCCCTGCTCCCACCCTCCACCTCCCCTTCCCCTTGCCCTCTCCCTGCCTTGGAACGCCTCCTACCATCCTGACTTACCACTTTGCTGCCTGGCGCTTGCCTAGAGCTCCAGGCGGTGTGTGATCAGTCTCTGCCCAGAACTGGCTCAGAGTGGGCTTGTGCTGAGCTGGTGCCAGCCTGGCAGTGAGTGTTGCAGGCGTGCCTTATGACATGTTTGTGACACTCAGTGTTTGTGAGAGGCAGCGCTGGCCCAATTTGATTGGGCCTTTAAGGCTGTAATCCTGTTTTACTCACTAGAAATAAACACCTCTATCAATGGGGTTTAATCCCAGGTAAGTGTGGATAGGACTGTAGCCTGAGGTAGTAGGACAGATTTGCTGTGTGATGTTGTTTCTGTGTATTAAATGCCTTGTATGGTAAAATGCCAATAGTCCAGCACCTTTGGGACTCTTTGGTAGTAACAAATTATACCAGACTATGAGGAGGTGTTATCTGACCTTGATGATTCCTGGATCTAGCATCCCCATTGCTATAGCAACCAAGGTGCTACTTACATTTACTGCCAAGTAACTTGGACAGTCCCTGAGTGACTTCTGTAGCCTGTCTCAGCAATGCCATGACCAAACCAGGTGTGACTGAACCTAGGCAGAGGTTGGCAAGGTTGGAAACCTGCTCTTGGACAATTTTGATGCCCAACTACCAGGAATGCCAGACAATTAGAGTGTGTCAATCTCTAGTTTTGCTCATGTAGCGATTACTTTTTGTCTGCTTTCCATGGATTTTGCAAGACTCAAAGTACTGCAGTGTAGAAACATGTTACTTCTCTGTAAGAATGGTTTTGTTTTTTTCAGTCGCTGCTTTGTTTCTGGAAGTTATTTGTAATTGGAATGCTTTTTGCAAGGTGTAACTAAATTTATATGTAAGAATGTCACACTTCGAAAGAGGCTTGCCTTTCTCAGAGTGTGATGTCCAACTACAGCAAAAACTTCAAAAGACATTCTGGCTGCTATTGTGCATATGCAAATTACCTGGAATCACTCATGGTGTCTGTTCCAGTTCTGGTTTCTTTGCTCTAAAACTCAGCAGACACAACTAGATAGATAAACAGAAGCCTTATCATGCAATGTCTTCTATAATTTTTGTTCTGAATACCTTCTCCTGAGGAATGCAGTGTTGGGCAGAAATGGTTAAAGATTCATCTGATCCTAACCCTGCACCAGTACAGCCAGGCCACATGGTCTGTGCTGTATCAAACACAGGGTAGGAGGCAGTTGGAGGTCACCTTGGGGAAAGGAGATATTTTTCCCCTTACCCTGTGAACACCCCAGCCTGCCTTATGGGGCCATGTAGGGTTGCCCAGGATGGGAGCGGCAATAAGGATACAGCTTGGGCTTCCGTCACCCCGTCCCAAGCCTGATCCTCCCCCATTCTGCTCTCACCCTGCCCAGAAATGCCCCTCTCCACCCCCATAATGCCCTTCTGCCATCCTCTCCCACCTCCTGCACCACTCAGTACAATCCAATCTGTGTTGCCCAGTGCTACTGTGCACACATCCTTAGGCCTTTGCAGCCGGCTCTCAAGTTGGCGCAAATGTTCCTTTTGGCATGTTTGCAACACTTGGGAGCCAGCACAGGGGGTCTGCGCTGGCACAAGTCAACATTAGGATTGGGCTGCCTGTCACTTCCACTCTTTAAAAATAAATTTTAAATCGCAAACTTTTGGTCTGAAGATGATCTTACGCATAGTGTAGGGAATGACTCCATCAGCACCCACCTTGT
Source organism: Tiliqua scincoides (assembly GCF_035046505.1). Lineage (NCBI taxonomy): Eukaryota > Metazoa > Chordata > Lepidosauria > Squamata > Scincidae > Tiliqua > Tiliqua scincoides. Next base: position 27,304,353 of record NC_089826.1, read on the forward strand.
TAAAAATCAGCTTTGGTGAGTGGGGGGTTGCCTGAAGCTGCAAAGTTGATGTTTTAGGCCACAATCCTAACCAACTTTCCAGCACTGACATAAGGGCAATGCAACTCCGAGGTAAGGGAACAAACATTCCCTTACCTTGAGGAGGTCTCCGTGACTGCCCCCCCCAACTGCAGGATGCAGCACATGCCCCACTGGCACAGCTATGCCAGTGCTGGAAAGTTGGTTAGGTTTGTGCCCTTAATCTATAGCAAGTCGGTCTCCCAGAAAGCAAGCAGATTTTGCCAGCTTCCAGTCTGCTTCTTTGGAATTCAACTGCAACTGGGTGGGGCTTGTTTCTGTGTAAAATAGAACTCTGAAGTGTGAAGCCCCCTTCTGTACCTCCAACCCACCTGGTGTCCAGGAGGCTGCCTATGATCAAAGAATGTGTGTGACAATGAAAACAGAGGTAACTTGCTAGTTCTCTCTCTATTTGAAATGCCAATAAAATGCATATGACAAAAGGGAAGCCAAGAAATGTCAAGCAGAGAAGATGTTAATGATGAGAACTCTTGGGAATGGCAATTAAAGTAACTGTCAGCAGCTTTTTAAGATATGCTAGGAAAAATCACAAGGATTTGCCAGTGACCTGCATCAAGATTTTGTCAGGAAACATTGTTTGTAATTGACTGAACTTACAGAATGGCTCCATTTATATAGTAGATTTACAAGCAAGCAGGATAAAATCAAAGAGAGTGGACAGAAGGTAACATATTATTGAAAGGAAATTTAATATCTTTCTCTTTATAGCTGCTGGAAATGAAATTCAATATGTAATAAATTGGTGGTGTGCTTTTTTCTTTTTCTTTTTTAAACAAGATTTTATACTCCATATTGGAAATGTGAAATGAACAAAGGATATTTGATACTTGAGCACTATAATTTCCTACCAAACAATATTTGGGTTTTTACAGTAGGTTGAGTGAGCTGTTCAAGCATCAGTGCCTTTTCACATGGTCCACTGCTATATACACTGTTATAAGCTCGAGTCACCTCCTGTTTTCACAAGCACTAAAAAGTGCAATTTCTGACCCTGCAAATTGAATGGTTCAGTGTAAATCCAGAAGTGTCAAAAAGATTCAAGTTAGTCTTGATAACTGTGAAAAATGTGAAGGAATTCCCTATGAAATGTGGCTCTTCGTACTAAAAACGAATACCATTGCTTTGTTCAGAAAGTTTCACCACAATATGCCTTACAACTTTTAATGCTTAAATGAGCGTCTTCAAATGTGCAGTTCTGCTAACCCTATGCCTTGCATTAAGGCTCTAATAAATGCTTTTAGTGCCCTGATGACTGAGGACAACTGGGTAATTTTCATTATTTTTCATTACTTTTATTTCTTATTAGACGTGCATAAAAAAGTTTCCATGGAGCAAGGCCAGATCAGAAACAATGGACAATTAACTATGGTAATTGCACTCTCTACCACATGCCTGTGCTTTTATAGGCAGCTGCACATACTGTGTTCATTAGTGTGGGTGAATTGAAGAATAGAACACCTTAATCTGAGACAAAGTTCACCAGTGCTCTGTACGGAAATACTTTTCATTGTGAGGGAACATTCCTTGAATATGATAATTCAACAATAAAAACAGGGCCTCTGAGCATATATGAAGGCTATTTTGCTTACCGTCAAGAAAATCCAATCATCCCAACAACACTAGAAACTTGGAGAGGATTTTTATTTAATTTATTTATTGGGGATCATTTTTAATCCCGCTTTTCCATTCGGAAAGCACCTAACATGGCTTATGATAAGAACAGTGGCGTCTCTAGGAGGGTACGGGGGTACGGACTGCATCGGGTGACGTGCACAGCAGGGTAACACCACTACTGGCAAAAAAAATTTAAATCTTGAATTTTTGAAAAATACCATCATGGTATATATCATTCAGTGTATGTTGAATTGCATGCAGAATGCAATGTGTTGAAGTATCTATTCTATCAAAAGTTATAGCCAAAAAACCAATGGAAGCGGGGCAATGATACATCACCACATTCACCAACCAGAGCATTACTCCACCCACTGCATGGGGGGAGGTCCATCATAGGGGTAACGCGCTAGGCCTCCCACACTGGGTGACACAAACCCTAGTGATGCCACTGGATAAAAAAGTAGATGGGCAAATATCCAAAGTGGGTGGAGTCAACTGAACTGTTCTGCTGGGTCCTCTTACTGGTTCCCATTTGGTCTCCTTTGCCTCACCATGGCAGCAACTGAGAAACAGGGTTTCTGGTTAAAAAAAAAGAATTCTCAAGTTAGGGTGGAGCTGGAGAAGCCAAAGGACACAGCTCTGGCAAGGCATTTATGCTTTTCTTTTATCTTTTTACCAGGGATGGGCAAATTCAGCGCAGCTTGATTCAAGTCGAGTCACAAGTCTCTGCCCCCCACAACTTGACTTGAAAACAAGTTATAGTGGGGGCACTTTCCGAATTGCCAAGTTGGCTTTTTGTGACTCGAAAAGACTCGAGTCACGACTTGTTCACTTTAAAAACCCAAACATGGAAAAAAAGGGGCTGCTGCTGGGCTGTGTATGTATTGAAGTTCACTTTAAACACTCCCCTGATGTCTCTACCCATCTGTAAACAAGGCGGGAGGACATGGGAGGAACTGCAAGAGAGCGGGGATAGAAGTGGCAAGAGGGAGGAGGGTCACATGCAGTAGCTGGGAGGCTTACCAGAACAACACAGTCCTTTGCAGCTTTAATCAGAAGTAGTCCCATTTACGCCAGTTGCTCAATGAGCCTCCTCCCAAGTAACAATGGAGTCAAGTGGTTGACAAGCGTGATGGCTACGAACCACCTTCCCCTGGCTTCCCTGCCTCCTCCCCCTCCCTAGGCTTCTCCAGTCAATTCTAAGGCAAGAAACCCCTTGGGCTCCTCTTCCTGCCCTACCTCAGCCAAATAAAATATCAAACCTTCCATCCTTCCAACGATCATCAAGGGAAAGACAGCCTGCTCCCACCCACCCACCCCTGCTTGGATGCAAAAGCAAACATTAACTCTTCCCTCCTCCTGGCTGGAACTTCCCTGATGCTCACTGGTCTGAATGATGGCCCCACAAGGTTTTTCACTCCATGAAAACAGTAAGCAAGCACACCCAGACACATGCAGGCTCGAGCTGCGTACGTGGGGATGAGTACTGAGTCAAGGGGCCCTTGACTTGAGTGTTTTTCTGAGTCTTCCTCATGCACGACTCCAGTGTAAAAGAGTCAGTGAAAAATGCTGATTTTTGTGACTTGGATTCAAGTCACCCGACTCGAGTTCCCCTCCCTGTGTTTTACCCCAAGAAATGCTTACTGTCCTGGCCTTTAAATCAGTGGTCGGCAGGAGATTGCAGAGTAAATGAATACAGATTACGAAAAGTGGAATAGACGCTTGAGCAATGTGTACTGGGGAGAGAAATGGGGGCGCTCATGCAGTGAGCCTTGCTCTAAAATTGGAATATTACAAGCATGGACCTATTTTTGTTTGCTGCTAACTGATGATAAAACGTCTGTCAAAGATGAGAAGGATCTCACAAAACAGCCCCCAATACTAGTTATCTGCCAGAACGTGAAATTATTGTTCGGACCCGCAAAATAATTTGTATTCGTCAACCCTAAACTGTAGAAATGTGGTTCTAGAAATGAGGTCAGAGGCAACGTGAACAGTCCCACTTCTTACTGTTCAAAGTTCATATGCAAACTTTATTTTAAAAGTTGGGGGAGGGGGAAAGTGGAGAAAAAATAGACTTTTTTTTGCTGCCTTCTTCTCAGTGGCAATGGTCTTCTTCCATTTTCTTCCAAGTAGTCTCAGAATTGATACTACATCATGACTGTGCTTGCCAGGAAGAGCACAATAAGTTTCATCCAGTGGTGTCACTAGGGGGTGCGGTGAGTCTGAACTGCACAAGGTGTCACAGTCAAGCTGATGACAACACACCTCCCGAGCCTCTGTTCAGTGATCTTTGGCCCACTTTAGGCCCAACTGCCTCACACCCTCGCCGACTGGGCCTGGAGCAGGCTGAATACAGCTGAACGGAGATGGTCTGGAGGTGTGCCTTTTGCATTTAAAGCAATGCGATAGCCCGAAAGGTCAGGGGCGATGTGATTATGCCACAAAGGCCCAAATCCTAACTAACTTTCCAGCACTGGCATAGCGGTGCCAACGGGATGTGTGCTGCATCCTGCAGTTGGGTGGCACTCATGGAGGTCTCCTCAAGGTAAGGGAATGTTTGTTCCCTTACCTTGGAACTGCATTGCCCTTATGTCGGTGCTGGAAAGTGGGTCAGGATTGTTCCCTAAGTCCACCCAACATCTGGAACATTGAATTTCTGCAGATAGATGCTGCACCAAGTGGCACCCTATGAATCAACCCCCCTGTGAAAAAAAGCATTCAAAGGCTGGCGGCTCTAAATTGGCCTGCCAGTGGGTAGTCATTTTTGCTTCAGCCGTAAGGCGAATGATACCGGCACACTTTTTCTAACTTCTCTGCAACCAGGGCTGGAAACCTAACAGTTTAAAATAACAGTTAAATATTCAGAGAGAGGCCTGGGATATTGCTGTGGAGATTGCACCCAATGTCCCTCCCCTCCCCCCCAATGTGGCTACAACTATGAAAAAGAATAAATGTCTGTTTTGGCACAGCAAATCCAAGGTTCCCAACAGTTTGAGAAATAACATAGTTTTGTCTTCTGCTGGTGCAACATGACTAACATGACAAAGTGATCCCTGCTGAATTGCTTTCAGTCTTGTCAGAAAGAGAGAGGTGATATGCTGGCTCTCAGCACTTTCTAAGCTGTCACCTTGCTGAATTAAAAGATTTACATAAGCTCTTATCTACTTTTAGTACTGGAATATTTTTTTTCTATTATTATTGTTCAGGCAGGCTGAGACTTCCCCTAGGGGATTATTTTTACGGTGTCAGCTTAATGGATTTTTTTTCTTTTGGTAAAGTTTCGTTTTTAGGGACGATGTCCCTACAATCCTTCCAGTTGTCAATTTTTCAATATTTGAAAGTATTACATTTTATCCTGCTGAGTGCAATTTGAAGACTACAGCTGTTGTATGTAATGGCTAATGACTGTATGAGAATTTTTGGCTTGTGAACGTTCTGGGCACAATCCAGTTCCAACTGAAATCAATGGAGAAAAAATTCTCATTGTTCTTCATCAAACTGGACTGCATTATGCATGGTTCTAAGAAAAAAGTTAGGGTACACTCTGGCTAGGAGCCCAAGGACCATGAGAGGAAAATAAGGGCATGTGGTAAGACTCTGGTTTACTTCTAAGGGACAAACTGCACATTACATTAAACATGCCATTAGTTGATGGGATTAATTGATGGGATGGGCAGCCCAATCCCATTGGGCTGACCCACTGGCAGAACATATTTTCTGCCAGTGCTGGCTGCTGAAAAGCAGCCATAAATTGCACTCTGGGAGCACATGCTGCCGGAGCACTAATAATAATAATAATAATAATAATAATAATAATAATAATAATAATAATAATAATAATATTACAGGTATTTCTATACCGCCTTTCTTGGTCCTCAGATTTCTCCTTAGACTTTATTCAAGGCGGTTTACATAGACAGGCAAATTAAATCCCAGTAGGGATTTTTACAATTTGAAAGAAGGTTTCTATCTTTCAAGAAACCACAACATTCAGGTGTTTCTTTCTTGATCTGGTCGCACATCCTGGCCTCCATCCTCCCACGCTCAGAGCAGATGGAATAGCTGGGCTCAGCTTGTCAGCTGCTTCAAGGTCGCACGGTGCCGGTGGCCTCAAACTGGCGACCTTCGGATGTTATCTTCAAGCAAATGGAGGCTCAACCCTCTAGACCAGACCTCCTGCCCTTGGGAAGGAGGGCAGCAGCCCTAGACCAGACCTCCTCTAGACCAGACCTCCTGCCCTTGGGAAGGAGGGAAGGCCCTTCCAGCAGCAGCCTCCCTACCTCTTTTCTCTTCTTCAACGTGCACCAGCAGAATTCCTGGCACAGGTACAAGGAGACCCGTTATGGAGTGGGAGGCTTACAGAGTGCTCCCTCTGATAGGTCTAGGTGTACCTTTTTGCAGTGAGGCAAGGTTTGTGAGGCAAGGCTGGATTGAGTGCTTTTTGCCTGTCTCTTGCTGTGGCTGGGTGGTTAGACAGCAGCTTTGTGGAGTTGCTGGTGTGAGTTCTAACCCTTCCACCCTCTCTTCTTTTTCCCCTGCTATGGGTGTTTCTGGCAAGTTACACAAAAAAATCAGATGGTGGTAGGCCCTGCTGCCATATCCTAACCCCCCTCCCAGCTTAGGAGACCCGATATGGGTCTCCTTGAATCTGTGCCTGCTCAATAGCAGGTGCAGATCCAAGGAGACCCATCCAGGCCACCTGGGGGATGACATGGGGTAAAGGAGCTGTTATTTGGTTTTAGCAAGGCTTATAGTAGCCTTTGTCTTGTAAATTAGAAGATGGATTGTTTATAACTCTAAAATCATTTAGTAAAAATAAGCATAAGAAAAGAACTTTCTGCAAGAATAATAAAGCTCATTCACTCTATACACGCGTTTGAATTACATCAAGCTTCTTGGATAGATTTACACTCCCTGAATGTAAAATAATCCTAAAATCAGAATATTTTTGCTCCAAAGAACAAATGACTCTTGGGTTGTTCCCGTTAAATGCTGGAGAGTGAACAGTCACAGGAAATCTCTACTAGTAGGAAAAAAAATTTTTCTGTAGAAAAAAATTGTATCCATAAAAAATTCCAGCAGGATATTTTGAAGCCCTGACAACATTTAGCATTCTACATATACAACCACAACTAGGTATAGTAATAATTGAGTGCATTTTGATTTGCTTTAAATAAGGTTGATTAGATATCACTGGAGTGTTGCTGGAGCCCTGTTATTCAATAGCCTCATTCTGTTTCAATAGCTTCTACAAAAAGAAACCACATGGTTGGCCAAATGACATGGTTCTTTCTCATTTCAGCATTCCAGAACCCTGGAGGAAGGGCAATTGCTCGTGTGATAAAGTCCCACAAGATTTGGCCAACCCCCATGCTTCCTCTGTATATATGATACTGGACTACTGTGAGAATAGACTGTTGGTCCCATGTTAAATCAGTAAAATATGAATCAGGCTTCACTCTGCCATATGCTAGGATGCTTAAGTCTATGAAAAATGCACCATAGTTGATTCACAACATCTGAGATTCTGATGCCATAATCTAGACCAGGGGTGTCAAACATAAGGCCCAGGGGCTGGATGTGGCCTGCGGAAGCTTTATATGGGGCCCTCAGGCTTTCAGCTGCTGAGTAGTGCTGAGGTGTTACTGCTGAAAGGGCAGTAAAGGCGTTACTGCTGAAAGGGCAGCCCGCAAGGAGGCAAAGAACATAGCAATGTAAAATGGACCTAACTACAAATAAACAAAAGATAGAAAATAGCAGCAGTAAGAACAATCAGGACATCATTCAATGCTGATGTTTCTGTACATCGGTTTCTGACAGCAGAAATTCTAAATGACATTCTAAAGCCCCATCCTAAGGCTCACACTGCCAGAAGTAGTTTGAGCAGCATAAGGCAATTTATGGAGGTCACAAACACAATGTGCTGGTGGGAGCAGCTGGGCTGAGTGATGGCAGTAGCCTGCCACCAGATCCAAAGCATCTCCCAGTTCAGGCAGGGTGGGAAGAAGGTGGAGAGGGGGCAGAACAGGGAGGATATAGTGTGGAATGGAGTGGAATAAGGGCTGGAAGGAACTACTATCATTGCTGCCAATATCCTATGTTCTTCTAGGACTTGAGCCACCTTCCTGAGTCCACCTGGATTTACATCTGAGAGGAGACCTCTGGGACTGCCCCCCCACAGGATCCAGTGCATGCTCTGGCTGTGTCAATGAGGGAGGGAACGGATGGAATTGGGTCTTCAATCTATTCCCTATCCAGCCTCAAAGCCTTCCAAAATATCCAAGTTGCTGTTGAAAAGAGAGCAACGCTGGGGCCAGTTGGAGGAATTATTTGGCAAGGCATTCCATAGCTCATGTGCCGCAACTGAAAAGGCCCTGCCTTGTGTGACCACTTACCATCTCTGCATACTGCAGTCAGTGGAAAATATAGCATTGGGCCTGTGATGTTCACTTGAGTATTTTTTAAGGTTCATCTGGGAGGAGGCATCCTTTAACATAGCTTGGACCTAAATTGTCTAGAGCTATGTCTCTCAAACTGTGTGTTGGGACCCACTAGGTGGGTCACGAGCCAATTTCAGAAGGGTCTCCATTCATTTCAGTATTTTATTTTTAATATATGAGACCTGATGCTACCCTGGTATTTGACTGCATTTAGGGAAATGTTACAGATTTGTACTTTTAACAGGCTACTATGTATATGTTTTTAACAATGATAGTAAACAGGACTTACTACTGGGTAAATGTGGGTCAATTTGCAGCCTAGGGTTGTTAAAACTCTTCCTGCTTGATAATGCCACTTCTGACCATGATATAATTTCTGGTGGGTCCTGACAGATTCTCATTCTAAAAAGTGGGTTCTGGTGCTAAAAGTTTGAGAACCACTGAGCTAGAAAGCCAAAACCTGGTGCTGGATGTCTAGCATCCCTGACCAAGGAGAGGAGCTCTTCCTAAAAAGAATATTTATTTATGCAGACAAATGGTAAAAGCATGTAGAGGTGAAGGCAAGGTTATAGTGCACACTGGGACAGCAGCTGAGCTTGCAAGCACACAATCAATAGCATTTGTAATTGCAGAAATTCTTTATTATTATAAATGTTTGCACAGGGCGATTAACACTCAGTTATCAGCCGCCTTGAGTGCTCTTTTCTGGAGTGGAAAGTTGGGCTATAAATTCTGCAAATAAATAAATATATAATCATTAATTCACCTTTTGGAATAGCAACAGTTACTTTAGGAAAGAAGCTAGGAGTTCAGTTGCCTTTAAAAGTAAGTTGGAAGATCAGAGCAGCAGACCGGTTCCATTACAAAAATCGTAAAATCAGTGAGATTAGTGCCAAGATGAAGAGGGACTTGCAGTGAAAGGGGAGTGATGCTTAGTACAATGGACTGATTGGGAATCCTGCCAAAAGCCTTTCAGCTCAGTTCAGTTTCTATATCTCAGCCATTGGGCATCTCAAAAGTTACAAAGATCAGGCAAGACCTGTCAATCAATAAACATTTATTAATGTCCTTCCTACTTTGCTTCATTGAACTTAATACCAAGACCCAGGTGATCTTACACTCAGGCACTCAGGAGACCCAGAGAGGCTTTGTTTCAGAAAGGTTGTTATGTCATGTATCTTCAGACTTGGGATGTATACTTGTGAGTTCCTCCCCTCCAGGGGTTGGGGGTAAGGCACCCTGCAGGAGTGGCCTTACTCAAAACCCTGGGGAAGCTTCAGACTGGCTCAAAGAACCAGGGGACATCCACTAAAATTGAGTGTTGGGCGGGTTAGGACAGACAAAAGAAAATATTTCTTTACTCAGCGCGTGGTCAGTCTGTGGAACTCCTTGCCACAGGATGTGGTGCTGGCGTCTAGCCTAGACGCCTTTAAAAGTGGATTGGACGAGTTTCTGGAGGAAAAATCCATTATGGGGTACAAGCCATGATGTGTATGCGCAACCTCCTGATTTTAGGAATGGGTTAAGTCAGAATGCCAGATGTAGGGGAGAGCACCAGGACGAGGTCTCTTGTTATCTGGTGTGCTCCCTGGGGCATTTGGTGGGCCGCTGTGAGATACAGGAAGCTGGACTAGATGGGCCTATGGCCTGATCCAGTGGGGCTGTTCTTATGTTCTTATGTTCTTATGTAAAGGGGAAGGGGGTTCTAGCACCCTTGTCTTCCTCCCTGGCACGGCTGTTACCTTAGGCTCAAAGGCAGGAGCTGTTCACTCCACAGTTCCTGCTTCACACTGGCCTCCTGTCATCCTTGGCCTCCCTGCTTATATGGAGTGAGCCAGCCCCCTTTGACCCTCTCCTTCCTCCTGGTGGGGCAGAAAAGGCACTTCCTGGGGCACTGCTCACTCTCCCTTGAGTCCCTGTCCTTTACACCACTCACCTGGCCCAGGTGTAGCTGGCCAGCCTCCCCTGTCACCCCCCCTTGGGGCGGGAGGAGCCCTCCATCCCCTTACCTTCATGTCTGGCTGGGGCGGCTCTGCCACGGCTACCTGCAGCTCGCATTGTAGCTGCCTGTTGCCCTCCCTGGGCACCTCCCTCGGGTGGCCTGGGCTCGTCCCGCTGGAGGGGGCAGTCTCCACAGCCGGAAAGAGGCCCTGGGGAGGTACACGCCCCCTGCCGGCCGGCTTGTGCCCTCTCTCATCCCCTTGCCTTTGTGGCAGTGGGGGAAGCAGCAGCTGCCTTGGGCGACCCCCCTGTCATGCCTCTTTGTCCCTGAGTACAGACAGGCTCCTGCGGGGGTTGAGGCTTCTGTGCCTCGTCCGCCTGTCTGCCCTGAGCAGTGCTGGTCGCCTGGTCCCTACTCCTTCCTCTGGGGTAAGTCAGGGACCCGGGGGTCTGGGGTGGGGACCCGACAAAATTACAACACTCATAATTATGCACAACAAGACATTCTAATACATTTCCAATTTCAGTGAACAGCGCCTCAGTAAGGGCATGACTGAGACATATAAAATTATGCATGGGATGGGAAGAATGGATAGAGGGATGTTCTTTTCCCTCTCACACAACACCAGAACCAGGAAACATCCACTAAAACCGAGTGGCAGAACAGACAAAAGAACATGTTTCTTTACCCAGCATGCCATTAATCTGTGAAATTCCTTGCTAGTGGTGATGGCGCCTGGCCAAGGAGCCTTTAAAGGGAATTGGACAGATTTCTGGAGGAAACGTCCAGCAAAGGTTACAAGCCTTGATGAGTATGTGCAACCTTTTGGTTCTAGAAGTAGGTTATCTCTGACTGCCAGATGCAAGGGTACAGGTATCTTGTTGTCTTGTGCGCTCCCCGAGGCATCTGGTGGGCCATGTTGAGATACAGGAAGCTGGACTAGGTGGGCCTATGGCTTGATTCAGCAGGGATGTTCTTATGGTTGCAATCCTATGCACACTTACCTGGGAGTAAGTCCCACTAAACTTACTTACAATGACTTACTTCTGAATAGATATGCATAGGATTGGGCTGTGTGACAATGTACTATTTTAAATAAGCCTCTGTATACAACCCCTCTGTACACATCTCTATAAACATTAAGGTATTGAGAAATATTCCCCACAGCAAAGGCACTACCAGCACAAACCTATGCATGTCTACTCAGAAGCAAATCCTATTGTGTTCAGTGGGGCTTAGTCTCAGGAAAGTGTGCATAGGTCTGCAACCTTCTTTACGTTCTATTATAAGACTTTGAAATATCTTGGTATACATTACAACTGGATCAAGACAGTACCAGTGAAGCGTTGAAGGAAAAATTTGATGGGTATAATCTGAAAAACTTCTCCATGGAAACTGAGTGTCTCCTGTTTTTCTTAACACAGTAAACGGATGACTTTTTACTAGTTTATACATTCGAGTCTATACATTCTAGGTATAAGAAATCTGAACATGATGCTTTTGTGGAACTAACCATCACCATGTTCCCACTGCATGTGCACAATATCAGTATGTTGTCTCAGACATCTGCAAAACATTTTGGTTGATATAGACAGTTTTTACTGTTTTTATGATATGTTATGTTTTGATCTGTTTTTAAATTATGTTTTAAAATTTGTTTTAACCTTGTTTGTAAGCCGCCTTGAGTCCCTTTGGGGAGAAAGGCGGGGTAAAATAAAGTTAATAATAATAATAATTATTATTATTACATTCTAACAGTCACCTCCCTCCTGGCTTTGGCTGTGCATTTCTTAGAGGCTGAGGTTATTGAGAAGACGACCGTTTGACGAGAGAGAGAGAGAGAGAGAGAGAGAGAGAGAGAGAGAGAGAGAGAGAGAGAGAGACTGCAGCTGAGGCCAAAAATCCTCTGATGCTGATGAAAGTGCAAATATTATCTAACTTCTCTGCAGCATTCTATCACCCTTTCACCAAGTGGGGTGCTTACAATTATACATTAATTGTGTCAGAACAATCTTTCCTTCTTCAAACATTGACAGCTGTTTTGGAATAAATAGCAGCAGCACATTTTGACAACTGTTCTCAGAATGTCCATTTATAGAAAGCTTTTAGAAACGTACCCTTCCGGCAACAATTTGAAGTCCATTTTAATATTTGGGATAAGCAAGATCTATCATCTTTCTGATGGGCCTAACAATGATCTAATGATTCCCAAAGAAGCCTCCACGGAGTCATAATGTTAGCAACTCTCCAGGATTGGCCTGGAGCTTCCAGGAATCAGCATGTCTCCAGGGGACTACTGAACATGATCCTGGAGATTTTAACAGCACGTGCAGGAATTTCCAACATCACATCATTTTGGAAAATATATATGTATCCAGAAATAGTTTCAGACAGAATTGGCAACCCAAAACAGACACAATTTTAGATTCTGCTCATGGGAATGATGTTAAAATTCTTTTATCCAACATTTCTTTCTAAGAGGCGTGACAACAATGGCCAAAGCAAGCAGGATTGGGCTGTGACAGTTTAGTCAAGGTACACATCTCACATAACTACTACTTACATGAGCTAGCAAGTTCTACAACAGTGGTTCTCGCACATTTAGCACTGGGACCCACTTTTTGAAATGAGAATCTGTCAGGACCCACCGGAAGTGAATTCATGACTGGGAATAACATCGTCAAGCAGGAAAATTTTTTAACAATCGTAGGCTGCAATCCTACACACACTTACCCAGGAGTAAGTCCCATTTACTATATTTGTTAAAAGAATATACATAGTAGCTTGTTAAAAGTACAGGTCTGTAACATTTCTCCAAATGCAGTCACATACCATGGGAGCATCAAGTCTAATCTATTAAAAATAAAATATTAAAATGAATGGGAACCCACCTGAAATTGGTTCATGTCCCACCTAGTGGGTCACGACCCACAGTTTGATAAACACTGTTCTACAATATAGGAAGAACAACTGGTCATCTTTTAACTAGAACTGATCATTTGAATTTGCATTGAGTAGGAAGGCAGTACTTCAGTGATAGTGCTGGGGCTGCCCAACCATTAGATGAGTGATGGATGCAACAGTGGCAGATTATGGGAGATGGCGACAAGAAAGCAGTTGATTTTGACTGCCCTTCATCCTGAGTCTGCTGACAACACCACTTCCCCCCAGCCTGCCACAGATGTAACCTGCACTGATGTGTTTTTCCACCTGCACTTAAAGAACAGCTCAAGGGGCAGCCTTTTCCCTTTTTTTCTTTTTCTTTTTTTTGGGTCTTTTGCAGAGAAAGCAGGCCCAAAGGGGCACTGGGCTGTGTTCTGGATATCACTGCTCCTAGAGAGAGCACATGCTTCACATGCAATAAGCCCCAAGTTTCTTGGCATCTTCAGCCAGGGTTGAGAAAGATTCCCAGCTGAAATCCTGAAAAAAAGCCTTTGCCGGTAAAGACAATTCCGAGGCTAATAGACCAATGTTATGTGGCAGTATAAGCTGGAATGGTCCAAGCTGAACCAACTCCCAAATTCTGATGCCTCATTTTTCATATGTGCATATCAGTGTACACAGGCCCTGCAATGCTCATTGCTGCCAGCCAGTGGCATTCCCAGAGAAAGGGCAAAATGCTAAGTTTTTTGGGCACCTGAATGCCAAAGTGGCCCCTCCCCCTCGCCTTCAGTCATTTGCAGCTGCAAAAGCAAAGCTGGTGCAGAGTAAGGATGGTGCAGATAAGGACACCTCATGTTGGGCTGTGAGGCACGACACAGGGCTCCAGATCTGGCGGAACCGAACTCCGTCGGTCCCACCCCTTTCTCCCCCGCCATGCCTTCTTCTCTCCCTCCTCACCGGCCCTGGAATGCCTCCTCCCCACCGCCCCCTGCTCCGACTGACCTCTTTGCCACCCAGCACTCCAAGTGACCACTTGGTGGTCACTTGAAGCTCTGGGCAGCAGACTGCCAGACTGTGATCAGTACTGTCCCAGTGCGTGGTCATGCTGGGCCAGCTCTAGTGCTGGGCTGGCACTAATACCTGCAAATGTGCCTGATGGCACGTTTGCAACAATGCATGCTGGCGGTGAGCCAGCACACACTCAATCGGATTGGGCCCTCACTCTCCAAGGAGTGCAAGAAGCAAGAAGAGGAAGGGGTAACAATCAGATTAAATGGCTGGGGAGGTGGCAGGCAGGTGTGGAGTGCAGGACAGCCCCTGTTAGTTCACCACCTTCCCAACCTGTTGCTCAAAACCCTGAGTATGAGGCACTTTCATAATGTGAGTCTATGTGGGCATGGTATGAGTGCCATAGACTCATAATGGGAATCTATGGGACTCTATGGGAGCACCTTTTCAGAAGGTGGTTTTTAAATTCTTTTTAGAATGTAATAATTACCCTGGAAATGTATGCAAAAATGGTCATTTGGGGAGTAGGTGGAAGAATTTTCAAGGTGTGCTATGCCACAAGTAATCCAGGGAACTATAGATCAGGAAGAAAGGGTTGGGGATTTCCAACAGAGAATTCTTAGAACTGCAATTCCCAGGATTCTTTGGAAACACACACACAAAACGACAATAGTAACACTGGTATTGAACAGGTAAACATTTTTAGTGTAGATAGCAGGGATGGGCCGAGACTTGGATGACTTGGATGATTGTAAAATCAACTCGAAAAGTTGCCTTTTTGCAACTCGTATGGACTCAAATCATGCATATCAAAAACTTGGGTAGGGACTAGGGGGTTTTACACTAAAAAGGAAAAGATTTGAATGTACTCAAGTCAAGGCTCGTTCTGTGTGTGCTTGCATTTTTTTGCTGTTTCCGCGACTTGACTTGTTTTTCAAAAAGACTTGGATTCAAGTCAAAATTACTCAAAAATGGCTCTGGATGAGTTGCTACAGTCACTGTTATGACTCGTGAGGTGGTGAGTCAAGGTCGCAGAGACTTGAGACTCGACTCGAGACTCGAGGAAGTGGTTCCAAGCACATCCCTGGCCCTAAGATTTGTAGCCATTCAGATTTTTGGGGGGGAATGTTGAGCTTGAGTTGTTCAAAAAAAAAATGTACATGTGTATGAGAATGTATGGATGCGAGAGAGAGAGAGAGAGCGAGCATAAAAACAATAGCTGGCATCAGTTATTTACTCTGTCTTTAAGTACAATGGTAATCTAGAATATGAAACACTGTGTGGAAAACACTTCATTTTTGTTCAGGACAAGCTGGCAGTGGGAAATAAAGCAAGGCAAGGTAATTGAAAAGCAGAATAGGATGCAAGATTGCTCTGAGTTCATGAACACCAGCTCTGTGTTAGACATCAGGGAGGCTGGTATCAGGAAGATAATTTCTTACGCGAGGTAGCATTTTTTGTTTAAAAAAAGAACACTCTCATAAGAAAACTGTACAACTCCAGAATTCAATACAGAGTAATGGGAACAAGTTCTGTCCAAATATGATCAAGAAATAAAGTTTTGTTATTTAGAGGCATTAAGTCATCAACTAAGGGCCCAATCCTATCCAATTTTGCAGTGCTGGTGCTGCTGTGCCAATGGGGTATGCACTGTTTCCTGTGATGGAGAGGCAGTCACAGAAGTCTCCTCAAGGTATAGGAACATTTATTCCCGTACTTCGGTACTGCATTGAGGTTGCACCGGTGCTGGAAAGGATTGGGCCCTAACGCAACTAACTGCCCAATCCTATCCTTTCCCCCTCCATAGCATGCAGTCGCACCAAAATGAGCTGTGCTGCATGCTACGGTGGGAGGTTTGGGATCAGGCTCCTTGTAAGCAACCAGTGGATCTTCTTGGACTTGCTCTTTAGCTTTAGACACTAGAGTAAGCAGTCTCAGTGGGGAGGCCTGCACTGCCCTACTGATTCTGCACCCAAGGCCCCAGGCACTAGAAGGAGAGCAACAAGGGATGCAGGGACTTGGCAAGGGCAGCGGGAAGGCGGAAGGGAGGCGGGGAGGGAGATTTTGGGGGTGGAACGGGGGATCAGTTCTGAAAGAGGGGCGGGATTAGTGGCCCTTCTATCCTCTTTCCTGGGCCTGGCAGCCTAACCTGATGCTATTTGGAGATCCATGTAGCCCTATAGGGCAGGCTGGTGCATTACTTAGGTAAGGAGAAAAATATCTTCTTACCCCAAGAAGACATCCAGCCTGCTCCGAAAGAGCCCTTGATGTAGCAGAGGCCATGCGGCCCCACTGCACCTGTGCTAGTTAGGATTGGCGTGTCAGACTTACTACCATTGATCTTATTGTTACCTCAAGCATGATAACAGTAAAATACTCAGTGTGGAACTGCTCTTCAAGATAGTTTGCAGACTGAAGCTTACTTACTAGTGCAAACTCCTTGTTGAGAATCATCTGCTCCACCAGGGATGATTCATTGTGAAAGAGATGAGGCTGCATGTGGCTCCACATATGAGGAAACCACCAGAATTCATCCACCGAACTCAGCAACAAAGCATCACCTTCATCCTCTTCCCTGGTTCCTGGAAAATGACAGAAAGATTTTGTGTTGTAAAAAAATGTGTGGATACAAAGAAGTAGTGTTGTCTCTTTTCTAGGCTGGTGATGGTGCATCAGATTGATGCTTGGGGTTATTTTCTATAACTGCTGAAATATTGTACAGCAGCACCAGAAAAGCAGTGTTTTGATGTACCCATTCAGGGCTATGAAGGAATACCAAGACAGAATGTTCAAAATTTAAATAATTTATTGGAGAGAAGTAACCCTTGGACAGCCACGGTTACTACTAATAAAAGAGTGGACTTTGAGTAGCAGTGATGTCTATTATTGAGGAAGTAATTAAATCTCATTAAAGACATGTCTTTCTTGAAGGCATTAATTGTTTTCACCAGCGATGGTAGCATAAATGTTCATGCCTTTGTTATCAAGGTCTAACTCTCTCTGGGCATTGACAGCAAATATTTCTCTTTCATTGTTGCAATAAATACCTTTTAATACTCCTGGTGCACTGTTTTCTCCCCATCAGCAATGCTTATCACTTGTGCTTTGTAAACAATTCTCATTACCTTGCCGTACTGATTAAAAAGGTGTTAAAATGATTATAAAATTATCCCATTTAACTTTTTTATTTTCTGCTGGATTTTGAGGTGCCGAGTTCTCTGAAAATTGTGTTTGTGGAATGGCCAGGCTGTGTTAGCAGAGTTCCATTTTTTAATTCCATACTTCATACAGCTCCCAACTTATACATAGTTTGTCACCGCTTCCACTTTTTTTTGATTAATCACTGTTTCCCCCCCAACGCATTGATGCACACAAGCATATGTGCAGATTGATACAATAACGGCACACAATATATCTTGATGTGATTTTTTTTTTTTTTATGATCACATCAGGATTCATTTGGGCATAATGTTTCATCATGAAAGTACCTGAGTGCACTGATAAACCTGAGCAGGAAAAAAGTCATAAATGGCAAACGGTACATGCGCTAATTCCATACTTAATCTGAGAAAGGTTCCATAGTGTTGTGAAAATTTTGCATGTTCTTTCACCAGGAAGGTGCAACAGGACGGGTCAGAGTCAACCGTAGAGCAGTAACAGAACAGAATGTGGGAATTCCATCTATGCTTACTTAAAAACAAACAAAAAACCAAAAGAAAACCTTTCATTGGAATGAACCATTCCATTATGTTTTTCAGTGTGAGAAGGATCCTCAGGCAACTTAGGCTACTGCCAGAGGAACTGTGTGTGGGGGGGTGGGGGGTGAGTTGATGTACACATGGACATGTGTTCTAGAGTTCAATTCTATTCTATTGATGTGTTCTCATCAATTCTAGAGTTGATGCACACAAGGACAACTCCTTTCTCTCAATGCATGCAGGGAGGATTTATCGTCATGGAAGAAAGTGGGGAGAACTTTTATGCCTAGGATTTGAGGTTGTTCTTATAACTTTGTTATGAGCTGTTTCAAAAATAACTTCTTTGTTATTTTAATTACTTTTTCCCCCAGCAGTGCAGAATGTCTTGATATATTTTTATGGTTCAGGAACCAATGCAGCTGCATGATTTGAACACACACTGCATTCTGGGGTGAGGGTGGGGCAGCCCCAAAGGTCTCCTCCGGGTAAGAGAACATTTGTTCCCTTGCCCCGGGATAAGCCTCTGCTGCCTGAAAAGATCTATTCGGACCAGTGCCAGCTCTCCTCAGAAGTGGGATCGAGGCTGGGAAGGGGAGTAGGATATCGGTGGCACCGCTGCTCCGTAATGGTGGCACTACTGCTCTGCTGCTGCCGAAACAGTCTTCTTCCCAGCTACAATCTGTGGCTCTCCCTGTCCCAGCCCTATTCCACCTTCCCCACACCATTCCATTCACCCCTTGTCCCCGACTGCCTTCCACTCTGCCTTACTGGTGGCAGGGCTCACTGGAAGGCTTCTGTGGTGTGGGGCCGCTGCTGCTTGCAGCGGTGGCCTGGCTATGCAAAATGGCATGTCACCATTTGCAGCAGCCATAAAGCACACTGAGTGCCCTTAAGGTTGGGCCATGTGTTGGCGTCTCCAACTTACTAACCCGCTGTCTTCAGAGATTCGAACACTCAGAGGACTGTGAAAAATAGGTACATTTGGGAAGAGAATATTGAACATTGAGCTGGTAGAAGTTAAGTTAAAAGTTGCAAGTTTTGTTTTGGCTCAGCTATAGTTCTTATATTGTGCAGCTCAATTCTAAATGAATTATAAATCTACTGGCAGATTCACAATCCGATTTTTCTCGCTGCAATCCCAAATTCAACTTGCGTTGAGGAATGGAGCAGAGAATTGTGCATTAAGGTACAAGTCAATAAGCATAGCAGCTTCAATGCGCTAATAAAACAAGTTGAGCTTCTTATGTTAAAAGCCTCCTTGGGTAAACAAGCCACATTTACGGTAATTAAAGAATACCTCTCCATGTTTTATTTATAATGAGTCAATAAAGTGTATGTTTGCATGGAGAATACTTTGACGGGCTGCCTCTAAGCCAAAGTGACAAAACAACTGTGTGAACTTAAAAAGTAGGGTTTGCTTTGGAAGTCAGATGCCTGCCTGAGCGTGCCCGTCCCTTAATGGAAGGCCCTGACATGCCTCAGCTCATTAAGTAGTTTTGTGCTATTCTAGTGAGCCTTATAAACCACCAGGGAGTGTGTATTTGTAGGCACACACACACGCAATCTCCATCTCGACACAAGTCACAAATTCAATATTGATAATGTTCATGTCAACCGGGAAACAGAGCATTTGAACAGTTGGTATGTGATACAAATTTTATCAGTGAATTCCCACAGGAGAGACAGGAGTAACAAAAGGGAAATAACAAAACTGGCATTGTCTACTGTACAGACAAAATCCTTGACTTAAGGACATTCAACAGCACTTCAAATTTCTCCCCTTGTTTATGTGGACAGAAAATGTTGCTGGTTTGAAAATACTTGCAGAGGTGGGTACAATGACCTTCTCCTTCTCATAGAAAGGATGTTATTTTACCTCAGTGGTGACCTTTACAAGGCATTTCCTACCCTCCATGTATTTCTGAGATAACTGTGGCACTTCTCAGGGGAGATCGACATTTGAATAGATCTGTCCTAACATCTATCAGAAGATATATTGGCATTCATGCCTGCCGGGAAATCATTCCTTTAAACCTAGAACGGTGAGGAACCCTGTACATGCTTAAATGAATATTCTTTTTATTACTTACTGTTTTGCAAGGCTGTCACTTGGCACTGAAAAATAAGTTCTAGGGTTGAGCCTTTGTGAGCCTGGGTCTCTTTCTTCCTCCCTCCCCCTAGTCGGTCAGTCTTTCTCTCTGTAGATATGTGTGTGACTTTACACACACACACATACACACACAGAATTCAGTTAAGTGATGACTTGTGTAGTTAAGTTCACACATGGTTTTACTATGTAGGTATTGCATATGGTAGGCTATGGAACATAAGGACATAAGAGCCCTGCTGGATCAGGCCAAATGCCCATCTAGTCCAGCTTCCTGTATCTCACAGTGGCCCACCAACTGCCCCAGGGAGCACACAAGACAATAGACACAACCTGTGTCCCGGTGCCCTCCCCTGCATCCGGCAATCAGAGGCAGCCTGCCTCTAAAACCAAGAGCTTGCACATACCTACTATGACTTGTAACCCGTAATGAACTAAACTTTAAATCTTTTTTTTTCTTTATACATACTTCCATAGTGTAAATATGGAGTTATGCATGCCAGCACTTACACAAATAGGTAGGCACCCACAAATATGCTCACTGACAACCTTGAAGTAACTAGTAACTTCGAAGGATAGAAACTGGAATAACAGTTACTGACCAGGTTATCTGTCTTTTATCAATAGCTGTACATTAGATTTTATAGCGACAAAAATAAGGTTTGTTCCTTGTATGTCTTTCTCCTGCTCATAACAGAACATGCCACAAACATATGCTCTCATGCGCAAAAATGTAATATCTGCAGCAAAGTTGCATAAATGGTAGAGAAAGCTCCAGAAGCAATGACAGAAGTAAAAGCCTAATCTTCATACACTGCAGATGCATACATCCATAGTCATGGTGGGGGATACGTTCCCTTATCTACATGTTCAGAGGGAAAGTAACACTCAAAGTGATCCTAGAAGGTAAAACAAAATTTCCAGTGTCTATGTTTCATATGTAGTGGAATAGAAGAAAGCCCCGTTTCCAATGCAAACAGATCCCATGCAGGGGTCCACAAATGTTGTTTAGCCTCCCCGCATCCCCTGGTAGGTGCTTTGGACAGAGGAGAGGTCTATTCTCATTTGCTCCAACGTGGACATGATAAGAAATAACAGGAGACTCTCCTGTTTCTCACAAGGGACTCCTGCTGTTTCTTTGCCTTCTTAAGAGTAACAGCTTAATCTGGGTGGGAGATCTGGTTGTCCTGCATGGCAGAGGGCTGGGTAATTTTTTGCCTATGAGAGTGCTGTATTAGCATGCCAGTGATCTGTGACCTGGTTGTTTGCTGCACCGGTGCCCAAACTCCATGTTGGTGGCAAATGGCCATATGAATGTGTTGTCAAATTCCACATGGTTAACCAGCATCACATTGCAGCTGAACCTTAATGTAAACACGCATTAGATCATGTTGTAAATGTGAGTTGGTAGGGGTTGGAAGTCAGAAAGGTTGCCTTTTCCCAAGGGCTGTATAAATTGACCCCATGTCCCTTGAACTGTAGAAGGAAAATGTCATGTTTCCTAAGTAAAAAGATACTTAAGGCACTTAAAGCCCAACACTGGCAGAACAAGCATTTTGCTCGTGTTAACTGCCTTGTGGCAGTCCAGTAGCATGCGGAGTCATGTGCTGCCAGTCCACTGGCAGGAAGGTCAGAGCCTTCCCCTGTGCACCAGAGGATCATCGCAGACCCACCAAACTGGAACATTTGTTCCCTTGCCCAGCGATGTCCTTGGGGACTGCCTCCCCCACAAGATGCAGTGTGAGCCATTTTGGCATGGCTGCATCAGCACGAGGGGGAAACCATAAGATTGGACTGTGAATCTAAACTGATCTGGTAGATACCTTCAATGCTGATCATCTCTCTTATGGCCCAATCCTAGGCAGCCACTTTGCAGAGAGAACAGGGCCACTGTCATGATGTCCTCTGCATCCAGTGGTGGAGAGGCAGTCAGGAGGAGTAAGGGGAGTGGATTTACCTGTGGCCTGACTGCCACATAGCCCCCCTATGGGACTCCTCTAAGCAATGCCAGCTCTGTTGCTGACATAGCTCTAAGGAACTGCTGGGGTGTGTTCAGCCCTGGGCAGGTGTTCAGGATCTAGTGGCCACCTACTCTGACTTGTCCTGCTCCAGACCCACCCTGCCCTCCAGCCATTTCCACTTGTGGGGTTGTGCCAGTTGCCAGTCCATTGCACATGGCTTTCTGGTTGCTTTCTGTCTATGCAATAGCCACCTGCAGAAGGGCTTGCAATGGTGGGGCTGTATTTGTGCCTGTGTAGGTAAGCAACATGCTGGCATTATAGGGGCATAGGATTGGACTGTTAGGCTGCAATCCTATACACACTAAGCTGAGTGTAATTCTGAGTAAACATGTATAGAATTGCACTGTTGACCTATGAGCAACATAGGCTGCTGATTGTGGTACGAAGTGGGCAATGAAGTGTCAAGGATCTCTTCTCTTTATTTTCTGGGGTGTAGGTACAGCTATTCTGAAAATGCAAAAACACTTGTATTTTGCACATACAGGTGCAGCCTATTTATTTATCTGCAGATTTGTCTCAACGAAAGTCACACACACCATTGCCTCCTTTGCCCTGCACTGGCGTCTAGCTCCATTTCCAGGCAGCCCAAAACACTGCAAAAAGGCTCTGCCTCACCCAGGCAGGGAAATAGCACTAGAGCCCTGGAAGAGGTTCCCCTTGCAGAGGAACAGTAACACTCCTAGAGCCTCTGAGCCAGCAAAGAGGATGAAGAGGGGAAGGGGGGGGGCAAAAATCTCTGTAGCCAGAACACGTGCAGCAAGGTGGAGCTCTCTCTCTCTCTCTCTCTCTCTCTCTCTCTCTCACACTCACACACACACACACACACACACACACACACACACACACACACACACACACACACACACACACACACACACACACACAGGGGCAGATGTGGTAGCAACAGAGGGGATTGCTTTAAAAAACCCAGGAAGTGTTTGCCAATTCCCCCCCCCCCCCATTGAGATGGTGCAGGCAATCACCGACACAAGCAAGCCCTCCCACCAAGCAATGCATGAGATATAGCCTACAATCCTCTCCACACTTTCCTGGGAGTAAGCCCCATTGACTACAATGGGGCTTACTTCTGAGTAGAGACACATAGGGCTGGACTCTTAAAAAATCAGCATCCCATGTAAAAGATGCCGGGCAGCTGGCAACAGGGAAGGCTGAGTACAGAGCAGAGGGGAGGGGATTGATAACAGCTGCCTTAGTTTCTTTCCATCTGGAAGTGTCAGGCTGCAGTGTATTTGTGTAACTTTATGGAATTAGCACAACACGTTTTTTGTCAATCGTGCCGAGTCATGGAACGGAACTAATGCAGATAAATAGGCTCCACCTGTATTTGTAAGAAAATGACAAACTCCATTGACACAAGCACATGTATTTGCCACCCTAATTTTTTGGATCCTCTCCCTATTAAACATCTGTCCTTATTTTTTTTGCTTTTGGGGGATGTCTTGTTTACAGTTGTGCATATGCAAGCTGTTATAATTGTCATTCTTCAGTTTGTTTCCTTCCCCAGGTCTTTTGAATGTAAATCCCTGAATGGGGAATAAATGCATTCTTGTCTCTAGTGAATATCCACATGAACACTAAGACATTGTACAATTTACAGCCAGCTACCTCACACACACTAAAGCTTCTGGGCTAGATTTGGAACTGTTGATCATTATGTTTTTCATACGACCTTTTCAAACATGATAAAAAAAATCTAAGTCTTAAACTGAAGGAAGTTAGAGCCCAATCCTGAGCTGCCTAATGCGAAAGGCTGCAGTGGCACCAAATATGGCTGCCACAGCATCCTAAGCACGTGGGGCATCTGCCGGCAGTTCCTTGGGGGAAGGGAACATTTGTCCCCATCCAGCAGGTAAGGAAAGTAGCCCCACAAAGGGGCTACTTGACTCTACAGCTGTCATTTAGCCAGTGCAGAGTAAATATGCCTTGTGTAGGGCCATGAGGCCCAACGTGGGGCTATGGGTCCCAGCCCCTCCTACCCTGCTCCCTCCCATGCCACACTCCCCTCCGTCTTCCCCCCACCTTCTCCCACCTCAGAACCCCTCCCCCCATGCCCCAACTTACCTCTCCACCAAACAGCACTTCTCACGGCACGTTTGCGACAGTGTGTGCCTGCAGTGAGCCAGCACGCACGCAACAGGTTTGGGCTCTGAGGCCAGTGCAGAATAAACAAACACCAGCATACTTGAGATGGCCTTTAGCAAGGTGCAAGAATGGTGGAATAGGCTTTCTCAGGACTGGATTGTACTATGCTTGGTATAAGAATCATAAGAACATAAGAGCCCTGCTGGATCAAGACAAAGGCCCATCTAGTTCACCTTCCTGTATCTTACAGTGGCCCACCAAATGTTTCAGGGAACACACTAGACCACAAGAGACCTGCTTCCTGGTGCCATTCCCTTGCACCTAGCATTCTGAGGTAGCCTACTCCTAAAACCAGAAGGTTGTACAGACCCACCATGGCTTGTAACCTGGATGGACTTTTCCTCCTGAAATCTGTCAAATTCCCTTTTAAAGGCATCTAGCCAGATGCCATCACCACATCCTGTGGCAAGGAGTTCCACAGACTAATTACATACTGGGTAAAGAAAGATTTTCTTTTGTCCTAAGTCATCCAACACTCATTTTTAGTGGATGTTCCCTGGTTCTGGGGAATAGAAACAAACATTACAAATGTGCCTCTATGTTTTACCTGCAAAATGTTGGAAGGAGGGTATTAAGGCATTTCTGCAATTTTAACCAAATGTTTAAGCAGCTGTTGGAGGCTGGATGGGTTAAGCAGAAATCACCCTATGGGAAGCAGCAGGGAGCATTTTGTTGCCTCTGACTGCTGTCAAGAGCACATGGTTGCCTATCCTTAAAGTTGGCTTTTAATACAGGAGAAATATAGCGAGGGAAGGGACAGCGAGCAAGGAAAGTTTAAATATACAAGAGACTTAAAAGGGCAGGCAGGTTGGAAATGCAAAAAAAATGTGGCTAAAAGCAGGGAATGTTAATCTGCAGAATCGGTGGGTGGGTGAGCAGAATCAATTAATTACTTAGAAACTGGAAAGGTGAAGTAATCCTCTTTCCATTTAATTTAAAATCCTTTTAATCCACACATGTTCTCCCTTGAGCATAGCGGTACACTTTAAAAACAAACCACTCCACAATGCCTTCTCACTGGTGTGACAGTAGTATTTCTGTGAGCCCATGTAAAGTCCCTGTTGGGCGTGCCTCACAGAAATACTATTCTTGTTGAAACTGGTAAGGGCACTCCATTCTCAACATTTTGTCGCATATTCTCAAAAGGATGAGACGGCCAAAGATGGCACCAGCCTTGTCTTATCTTGTGTTGGCATAACTACCTGGCAGTGTTGTTTGTTTCTTTTATAATCCCCCATACTGACATTATCTGCTAAGACAAATGATCACAGCTTCTGTCCTGCATCTACCCGTTCCTTTCTATATGTTTTGGAAAGGAATTCCCCAGTTTTCCAGTGCTCCATGAACGGAATGAAGCGGGAACCTTTTTGAGGCTTGCCATTTCCAGCTCTCAGATCTGTATGTGGAAATTTTGAAACTGGATTCTGTAATATGAAATATGTACATTTTTTTAATTATGGATCCAAAGATTTCATCCTATATATTTTGGTGGAATTGGATATCGGAGTTATACAGTCAGAAAGAATTCCTTTCAGAGGAATTCTGTTTCAGTTTCTAATGAGCCAGTTTTGTCAGTTCTCTCCTTTTATAGACATAATTACAGATTTCACATCCCCCCCTCGGATATTCATGAGACCCAGGGTTGGCTCCAGGCTTAAGGGGGTCCATGGTAAAGTGACTTCTGGTAGGCCCCTTCCTATGTGGGTATGCCCCATCCCAGTGGCATAGTAGCCAACCTGGAGCCCAGGGCAGAGTTGAAAATGGTTGCCCCCCCCACATCACACCCAGAAGTGACATCACTTTCAGGTGTGACATCACAACCACAGTTTTTTTTAAACTGAAAAAAAACTGCCACCTCCCTCCACCCCAGCCCTCCTCCTGCTCACCCCCCAAGAGGGCTAGCAGTGATTAGAGTCCCTGAACACTCACTCCCCTTGCTCTGCTACCTCTCCCCAGCACCTGCTTGCCCCCCAAGCCCTCCAGTAACCCCTCAAGCCCTTGGAGCAATGCGAGCAAGCAGTCAGACTGCAGTCCCCACTGCCCCCTTGCAAAGGGTGCCCTTTTTCTTTCTGGCACTTTTTACAAGACGTGTGAGCAGCAATTACAGGGGGTGGAACTGCGTGGGCGGGCGACCAGACAGTTGATCCCAGGCAGCCTGTAGCCCAGTGCAGCATGCACCCCTTCTAGCTACTCCCCTGCCGCTCCCCCCATGTTGTGGCAAATGGTTGCTCCCTACCCTGTTTTGTTCTTAGATAATTTTCCAGACAGCAATATGGAATATTTACATGATACTACATGAGATACTGTGGCAGGGGGGAACAGTAGAGTGGGCTGCAGCACTAGCTACAATGTTACTATTGCTGCTGCCAGCCCACTGGAAATGATGAAACGTGCATCCACCAGTGTGGTAAGGGGCCTGGTTGGGTCCTATCTCCCCCAGGATCAGTCATCTGTTGTGTGTTCTGGGGACACTGGGCCCTTGACAGCTGTCCAAGGGTGGCTTGGGCTGCTGTTGGCCCTGCTGAGATCAAAGTTCTTTTGCTCTTTACATCAGATATATTAAAAACCAGATGCTTGGGTCACTATGAAACGTTGTTCTTGTCAAAAAAGATGTACATCAGTGAATGTTTTACAGGATGATTTTCTGGAGGGACCAATATCCCAAAGAGTTCCGGTCTAGATTTTGGGAGAGAGATTCTCAGATCTTTCATTTCTGAAACTTGCAACAGCGTCAGACGTCTGTGAAATTTAACTTCAGTTCCGTATTGCTAGCTACAGAGCATGCTCAGACAAATTCACTTTCACATACTCAGTTAACTGCCTCCTGAAGCTATTCAATTTCTTCTTACCTGTGTGGTAAAACTTTCCTGAAAATCCAAGGTTGAAGGTAAAATTTGCAACCTGAGTGCGTAGTAAAATTTGAGTCTCTAGTAAGGCCTGAAACAAATAAGAAATAGCATGCATTTAGAGGGAAAAAAAATACCTCATTTTAAAACAGAGGTTTATTGAGATATAAAATTAAGAATCCTAACAAATATGTGCAGGTAGAAGTCTCCCCTACCATGCTTTAGTCTCCTCATTAACATTGGCTACTAGATGCCAATGCTTTTTGTTTTCATTTTTTTTTAAGAATAAACACTTTAATCTCAACTATTGCAAATAAAACATAGTCACAATATACAATACATATGTTATATGATTATACAAACATCTCTCTCTCTCTCTCTCTCTCTCTCTCTCTCTCTCTCTCTCTCTCTCTTATGTGTGTATAGGCTATATTGCCATAGGGTGCAATCCAAACAGCACTCAGAGCTGGGGCCTGCTCCTGAGTGTTGCAAACGTGTCATAAGGCACATTTGCACCGACTTGCTGCCGGCTCATGAAGGCAGGATCCAGCCCTCATGCCACCTGGAAGGGGTAAGTTTGCACCGGCCAGGGCAGCACAAGGGGTAAAGATGGCAGGAGGGCGGAACAGACGTGGGGAGGGACATTTTTGAGCAGGGGAAGGTCAAAATGGGAGGCGGATCAGGCCTGGGAGAGGTGGAATCAGTGGTGGCAGTGCATGCCAAATCCTAACCCCCACTCCTGGGCCTGGTAGCCTTACATGGGCTGCTCGGATTTGTACCAGTGAAATAGGTGGCGCAGATCCAAATAGCCCTATAGGGGTGGCTGGTTATTGACACAGGGTAAGGGGAAAATATTTCCTTACTCCGATGCGCCACAGTCAACTCCTAACCGGCATTGGATACAATGCAAGCCAGTTGGCCTGCCTGTTCCAGCCCAGGTTAGGATTGGGCTGCCCGTCATTTTATGGTACAGGTCCAGCCTATTTATACATGGATTTTTTATACACGGATTTGACTTAACACGAATGGCCCCTGCAAATGAGAAGGGATGTGCTGATCCCTGGAGAAGGGGAAAAATGCACCCTTTAAAATCAGTTTAAAAAACTGAACAGTCCTTTAACAATAGCCTCCTTAATGAGAGAGAGAGGGGGGGGGGCTGGCTGACAATCCATTAATCCTTCTGTCTCCAGGCAACCCCTCCCTTCCCCCTAAGCACGTGAAAGAAAGGTGATCATTTTGCATTGGTGAAGGGAGGGGCTGAGTGTAGCGCCTTTGTAAGCTCTTAGAGGATGACTGATTGATGGATTGTCTTCTTAATGATTCTTATCTTACATCACAAAGGTCAGCAAGGCTGTTTTTAAATCACTGGAGCAAAGAAACTTTGTTTTTAAAATTGATTTGCTATAGTGCGTTTTTTTGCCATCCACTTGAGCTCTTGAGGAACAGAACCCACGTGAATAATTAGTTTCAACCTGTACTGGTTAACTGTGGAGTTTTATCCCTTCTGAAAGAAATGAACTTATTGACTGTGGTTTGTAGTATTTTATTATGTTTCATTTGCCATTGTGTTTGGATTGTTGCTTTATTATTTTGAAGCACTTATTTTTCAGGAAACTGACATATTCTAAAATAATGTCATTAAACTTAATAGCACTTTTTTCTTTGATAGGGCAGGATATAAATCACAACAACAACAACAAAAACAGGAACACACAGACACACATTGGACTTAAATTGGATTAAATTGACCTGATTTGGAAATGCATGCCACTGGCACTTATAATGGCCCATTGTATTTTAGCATAATATTCTCCAGTGTAAACAACACAGAAAAGTTGTGACTAGTTTGTTAGTGGACAGAGTGAAATCGATGCTCAATTAATTGTTGGTGAGCATTGCTGATGATGTGAAATTGTTAAAGCTAAGCAGATGTTGGCCCCATTAATACCTGGATGAAAGGCTACCAGAACTCCCATGTCAGCCCCTTGAGGATTTCTAAATGGAAATATTGATAGTAAAATAAATAATGCAACTTTCCTTTAATGTTAAATGGTTTCAGTATGTACTTTTCATGTATGGCTGTATGAACCTATCTGAAAATTCAGGAGAGGGGGGGTAATTATACTAAAACACTGCCTTTAGTGTCACAAAGTTACCTTTTGGACAATCCCCAAAAGTCTCACCACAGCCTGCCACCTCCTCCCACTTCAGCGGCTTTTCGGTTGCCCTGCTGTGACACTCTCGATTCTTGAATTCTCGAAAAGCCCTGCTGTCCCTATCACCAACTCTGCCTCCTTTGACTGAGCCTGCTGAAGGACTTTGGTGGTACAGAACGCAGAATTGGCATTGATGTCATCACACCAGTGCAAATTACCTTCTGGGTCTGCCCAGTTGGAGGAACATGCCATACAGTCCACCCCTGGACTGCCAGAAGTTAGACTGCCCTGATCTTGTAATATATATATAAAACTCTTTGCTAATTAGTGTTTTGTTTCTGTTGTTTTTTTTAAATAGGAAAGTTTCCCCCCTCCCAAAGTAATCCATGTAGTTTTGCAATTAATCATTACAGGTTTTTAAGCCATAACAGCGTCTTTCAAAGCTGATGGAATAAATCTTGTTTCACAATGAAAGCACACACACACAGGCACAACATGGCATCTGCATTCAGGAGGCTTTGCATCTGGGTGCTCAGTGTAGCAATTTTGAAAATTCAAAAAAGTAATCAAATGAAGCTCAAATGAAGCTGCCTAGCATCTTTGTGGAACTAGGAGTTTCATTATATTAATTGCTTCCCTGCTTTGTCGGTAGGAGTATGAATCTCTCTTCAGTGTCCATAGGAGAAGAATGTTTATTTATTTATACTGTGCTTCCACTCAGCAGGATTTTAGATTCATCCATGTAATTACGTTTTGTAGGTTTGAGCGGCCTTGTCTTTATTCTTCATAATTGCTGCATCTATTAAGCCCGACTGATATTTTCCCACAATGTCCTGGTTAATTACAACCATCTCCTTCATTTGCATAATAAACTTTTTGGGGGGCTATTTCTCTGGGAACATTTCATGGCTAATAGGAAGCAATTTGCTTTCCTTTATTAAGTACATTAAAACTTCATGCCCCAGACATCACTGACTGTAAACATTTGATTCTGCTCAAATTTAATGCACCAAGGCATTTTGCTCAGCCATATTAGCTTTATTTATGCACTGTGTTCTGGATTGTTAGCTACTAATGAGACTTCAGCTCTTATTGCTCTAAGGCCTGAACACTAACCTCATTTTAATGAGATCATTATTTGCTGTCTTCTGAATGGAAGACAACAAATTTGCCTTTTAATTAAAGGTCAAAACACCTCTAGCTAAGGAGAGTGAAGAAGTTATCAAATCTACAGAGAAATTGAAGGAATAGCCTTTTCTCTCTTCTGTATTCTATGCCAAGTAGAGGCCGGCCAGCCTGGACTGGGCATCATGGAAAAGCCCTAAATAGAAGCCAAGTGATAACCCGAAAACATGGGGAGCTCGAGTTCCCAAGACATTGCAAAAACCAAAAGTCAACCAAAGTAATTAAAGAAGCTTTATTCCTAACCCAAAGGTCTGCATGGATCAATACCTCTGTGG
The DNA here is from genome assembly GCF_035046505.1 of Tiliqua scincoides. Lineage (NCBI taxonomy): Eukaryota > Metazoa > Chordata > Lepidosauria > Squamata > Scincidae > Tiliqua > Tiliqua scincoides. The sequence goes on from NC_089826.1 coordinate 27,334,772, forward strand.
AAGCCAGATCCCTTGTTTGCATGAGGAATGATTTAGAAAAGTGCAGAGGACAGATGCCAGATTAATTGAGTCAACAAAAAAACAAAACACTAATCTCATATTTCTTATCAGAAAAGTAAGGCAAGCGTTTTTGATAACCTGAGCAGCTATGGTGACATGCATGGATGCAACTTAAGTGATGACCTTTTTCAGTGATCTGTGGGTACAAAGGGATACAGAAACATCACAGTAACTTGGGCGAAAACATACACTTTTCTCTGCGCATTCACATGTATACATCTGGAGGGTGTTCTTAGGGCTGGAGAGTCTGAGTGAATGAGCCCACTCATTCATTTATTCATTCATCTAAGTTCCATCTCTAATTTATTTATTTAAATTTTATATTTAAATTCTTTTCCAGCCCTCAGCACTGTGCCAGATATTTCATGTGGCCATCTGGTCAAAAAGTTTGGAGACCCCTGTGTTAGATGGATGATACTGAGCTTATGAGAGAGGGTGGGCTAAGTAAAATAAAGAGCTGATGCTATGTTGCAGATAAAAGAAATGCTATAAATACTGCACTCCTGGCGGGTTTTGTCGATTGTAGAAATGTGGGACTTCCAGTTTGATTTAAATGATTGCACTCATGAAGGAGCTCTTTTGTCCACACAGTCCCTGTAAATCAAACTGGAAGTCCTGCACTTCCATGTTTGAAGACTATACCAGGAGCAAGATAAGGCATTGGATGATCCTTTTTTTTTTTTTTGCTTGCTTTTAGCAAGCATATCAGTACAGCTCACATCCACAGAGGGCTGCTATGTTGCAGATAGTCAGGCGATGGTGTGGCCTCTGGGGGGCAGGGAGAGGGTGGAAAAAGGGTGGAACAAGGGCAGGGCATGAAAAGAAACTGGGGAGGGAGGGGGGTGGGACTGGTAGAGTCCTACTCCACTGGATCCTGAACTCCATGTTGGGTCAGAAGGCCCAACATGGAGGCTCTTGCGTCTGCACTGGCAAAATAGCCAGTGAAGATGCAAGGAGACCCATTGCCGGGGCCAGAACTTTCCTCAGGGGAAGGGGACAACAGTTCCCCTCCTCCAAAGAGACTCCTGGTGGCCTCCCACCACCTGCTGGATACAGCGTTAGCTGCTTTAGCGCCACTGCTCCAGCAGGTGCTGGGAAGCGTAGGATTGGGCTGTTAGTGATTCTATTGTGTTATTTTATTGCATTGACTAGAAAGTAAGATATAAATGTTAGAGACAAAAAAAGAGTTAGCACTTTATAAAAACTTTTTTAAAAAGCAGTATTTTTCATGTGTAATCTCTGGGTATAATTTCCCATGTTAGCTAAACTTTCTGAATGTATTTCTAAATGTTGACTAATTTATAACATGGCCAAAATTCAGGAAAGGGTAGGATTTCATTATTTCCTATGTCATATAAGAAAATGATTATGCAAAAATTGAGAGAGAATATGCAAAAATTGAGAGAGAATAAAATTTTTAATTACTTCCAGATCTTCACATCAGTAGTAAGAGCAGTAGTAGGGAAAAAACAAACAAAAACTGCTTGTGCTGCTTTCTCGTAAATCTAAGAATCAGAAAACTGTCTAGGAACTAATTGCCCATAATTCAGGGTACAGGACTGCAGCCCATCTTCTATAGGTAACCAATTTCAGTTGAGTGAGATGAATGGTGTAACCCAGTACAAATACACCAATTACTCATGAGTTATTGACTGTCAGTTTTGCTAGTACTGCAGCACCCAATTGAGTTAAGCTGTTTGTGTTAAAATACTGATAACAACATCTTGTAAAGCTCAAAGACTGAGTGTAGAAGTGTGTCACTTATCCTGGAAAGCAGATGGACTATGTCGGAGAGAGTGGTCCATCTGAAGCAAGAATTGCAGTTTGTAATTAACTTTGTTTCATGAACCCTCAATGGCAGCACCAGAAAAAAATAATGGAGGGGGGCATAGAAGGGACTAAAGTGCATTTTAGGGACAGCCTGGCTCCACATGTTAGTTTTCTGAATATCGAAGATTTCTGAATATTTCTGAAATAAAAATATTGGTGCATTTCCCTTTAATGCTCCTATCTAAACTTAAATGAAAGTGAGCGTGTGGGATACTGATGTTCATGTGTGTGTGAGAGAGACAAACCTGTGCTAGATGGATCATTGCCCCGAATATGTTAAAAGCAGTTCCTATGTTCATATATGCTCAAATTCTCAAACCAACAGTCAGTGACAAATATACACACACTCTCTCTGTAGGTGAAATTAGCACAACTTTTGTTTCTGTACCATCACTGTACATTTACAGCTAACACAAAGACAGTCATCAATACATACATCCAGAGAAGAGGGCAACCAAAATTTTCCTACAGCATGATTGATCTAATTATAATTAATAAATTCACTGTCACAGGAGGTAGTAATGGCCACTATCTTAGGTAACTTTAAAAGGGCATTAGACAAATGTGATGTAGGAGAGATATATCAATGGCTTCTAGTCAAGATGGCTGTGCACTGCCTATGGTTTATTTACAGTACGACTCTGAATGCTAGTCAGAGAAGGCATGCTGAGAGAGGAATGTACTATTGTTCCTAGTTTGTAGGCTACCCGGAGGCAGCTGGGAGGGGGGAACTGTGGGAAACTGGAAGCTGGGCTAGATGGGCCTTGGGCTTGATCCAGCAGATTACTAGTATCACTGGAATTGATACAGTGGTTTTATTATCCTAATTCATCCTGAAATTGTCACTTATTTCTCATAACTGAGCCGAATACAAATTTAAGGTTGAACATTGTTGATGAGAATCTGGTCCAAACTGGTGGGTTGTGACCCATCAGAAGAACCAAAAAATGTCCATTCCCCCTTAAGGAGAGTGGCTGTGATAGTACTGAGATGATGGCACTGTAGTTATCACTGCATCTCTTCTTTGAAGTAGCACTGTGATCGCTGCGGTGCCGGCCTCCCACCCCTGCAAAGACTTACCTGGTTCTCAAATTCGAGTAAAAAAAATCTCAAACACTGGATGTGCAATGCTAGTATTGCAAAGTTTAGTATTAGCAGTGTATGTAGAGGGGCATCTCTGGCAAACCACTCCCCCACACATTTGAGCTACTTACATAGTTCACCCCCCCCCCATTTGCTTACACTGGGGATGCAATCCTATGCACACTTTCTTGGAATTGCCACTGCACACAATTGGACTTACTTCTTAGTAGACATGCATAGGATTGTGCTGTCCGAGAGAAAGTGATTGTCCAAGGGAGCACATGCTAATGACTCATTTTAGTCTATTGCTGTTATGTCTTTAGTTTCTATTATCATTAAAATTCTTTTATCTGTTTGACCTCTTTAACTGTAAGATGCCCTAAAAGCCCAACTCAAGCTAATGGTTGGAATATTATCAATCAATCTCGCCTTTGCCAGTGCCAATCACCACACCTCTTTCATCTGAGAGATGTAAAGCACTATCAAACTATTGCTGATAAGCCATTGGAAAAATCTTGCATGTGCAACAGTGTACGTGCAGCAAACCGTTGCATACTAAATTTTCTGGATCAGCACCAAGGAAGAGAAAAGCATGATTGAGGTGGGAGCCAAAAGTATTTTGAGGTGGGCTGCCACCAGCAGAGGTGAGGGGGGTGGCAGTTAGGAATAGGGTCTTCTCGGTGGTGGTGCCTTGTTTATGGAATTCCCTTCCCCTGGAATTAAGACCAGCTCCCTCTCTGGAGACTTTTTGGCTGGGCCTCAAGATCTTGTTATCTATGAAGGTTTTTAATTGACACCGAGGGCTGGCGCTCTTTAATGATTTTTAATTGTCATTAACCTGGGGGTGGTTTAATGTTTTAATTGTTGTGCAGCGCAATCCAATCTTGTGCTGGACAATGTGGGCCAGGAGACCTGCTCTGTATCCAGTGCAAGATTGGGGTCTGAAGTTGCTCAGCTGGAGGCAAGGGGAAACTCTTCCCCTTACCCCCAGGTAAGCCACCACAGAGCAATGGGTCTCCTTGGATTTGTGCCACCTCAGGAGGTGGCATGAATCTGAAGAGAGCAGAGCAGCTGCAAGCTTCTTGGGGAACAGGGTTGGGATCTGGCATAAGAGCTGGGTCCCAGCCCCACCTCCTGCTCCCTGCCTGCCCCCAGGACTACCCTCTGGCTGCCCTCCCCACACCATGGAACACCTCATTTTCACGTCCTACCCACCTCCTCCCTGCCCAACCCAGTCCTCTGCATCGGCCGAGCTCAGCCAATGCAACCCTCCCTCCTCTAGTCGGTGTGGAGGCTGGATGCACATCCCTGTGCCGGCCCAGCCAACTTTCCAGAAGGCGCAAAATGCTTTATGGCACGTTTGTGACCCTCCTGGGCTGGCGCCATGGACTTGTGCCAGCCCAAGGTGCAGTCAGGATTGCGCCCTTAGTGTTTTAATTGCTTTAATATTGTATTGATTTTATGCATTGATTTAATTGTTAGCCACATTGAGTTCCTTTGGTGTGGGAGAAAGACGGGATAAAAACACTATAAATAAATAAAGTACTGTATATTGCAAATGGAGAACCAGCTAAAATAAAGAAAAAAAAAGGAAAAAGAAAGAAAGGAGAAGAGAAAGATGGGAAGATTTCATGGGACAGTAAGGTGGGACATAATTCTGGTCCTTTGATGAATGACTGAAGTTATTGGCTCAATTTTTTTAAAGCCAATAACTGGATTTCTTCCCCCCCACCCCCAGTATGGCAGCTCATTGTTCCTGTCTTTTCACAATCTTATTGAAACATGTGTAGAGTTGTTTGAATTTTCTTTCATGAGAAAAACCATCAATACTGTAATCTTACATCTAGTTTGATGCAGGGTAGAAAAGCTGTTTGTATTCAGAGATTAATGGTAGAACGCTGAACCTGTCTCCAAGGAGTTGCAAAACCACAGAATATTCTTTTTCCTTTAACTACTCTAAGTGCTTTTCACTCTACATATTTTTTTTCAGCAACCATGCATTTTCCAGACTTATTTCCTTACCCTAGCATAATACATGATGCTGTCTAATGTAGCCGGCAAGAGCTGTAAGAGGCATTTGAAAAACCCCTGAATCAGCCAAAAGTCCTATAACCAACAAAGCTTTGGGTCTTTTTTAAGTGATCTACTCAGCAGTTTCTAAATACAGAGGACAGAGAAACAACTTTTAGAAGGGACAAGATGGAGGCCTTGCACACAGAAAGACCTGTTTTTATTTTGACAGCTGAGCTGAGACAACCTCTCTGCATGATCACCACTCCATCTGCAGGCAGGGCATTTGTGAGTGTGTGTGTGTGTGCGGGGGAGGCATCATTTTACTGAGTGAAACGAGGGACTGAACTCCTCATTCCATCAAGACATCATATCTAAAGTTTCTCTGGCCTCAATGCAATTGGGACCTTGTGTGGCCAGAACTAGCATTCTAACAGCACAAGGTCCTTTCTGCTGTCACAAACAGTAGCAAGCCATTTGGTACAGCTCGGCCCCCATCACAAGTGGGAAGCAACTGAGGCAGTGTTTCCCCCAGTGCTGGTAAGTCAGCATGGAGGCAGGCAGGAGATAGGGGTAGGCAGAATGGGAAGGGGAGGGAAGGAACAGGGTGGAGACCGGGGTGGGGAGGCTGGGCAGACTGAGAAAGGTATATTTAGGATGTAATATTATGCACACTGTCCTAGGAATAAACCCGATAGAACACTGAGATTTACTTCTGAGTAGCCGTACATATGATTGTGCTGTTATAGTACAACCCAATGCATGGCTACTCAGAAGTTGATCCCACTGTGTTCAACAGGATTTACTCCCAGGTAAATCCTGGGATTGGGATTTACCAACTCCCTGGGATTGTTGCCTTCCATGAACTCTCAAAATGTCCTTGGGAAAGACTATGATATATAGACATTAATTTATAACCCTAGGCAAAGTTCTCAGTTTACCTTCTACTGAGCCTGATGCCTCTTCTCAGCTAAAGTCTTTTGAAAAGCAGTTTTAAGCATTTCGATGATGCCATTTTGAGACATACAAAATTATGCAGGGGATGGACAGAGTGGATAGGGAGATGCTCTTTACACTCTCACATAATACCAGAACCAGGGGACATCCACTAAAATTGAGTGTTGGGCGGGTTAGGACAGACAGAAGAAAATATTTCTTTACTCAGCGCGTGGTCGGTCTGTGGAACTCCTTGCCACAGGATGTGGTGCTGGCGTCTAGCCTAGACGCCTTTAAAAGGGGATTGGACGAGTTTCTGGAGGAAAAATCCATTATGGGGTACAAGCGATGATGTGTATGCGCAACCTCCTGATTTTAGGAATGGGTTAAGTCAGAATGCCAGATGTAGGGGAGAGCACCAGGATGAGGTCTCTTGTTATCTGGTGTGCTCCCTGGGGCATTTGGTGGGCCGCTGTGAGATACAGGAAGCTGGACTAGATGGGCCTATGGCCTGATCCAGTGGGGCTGTTCTTATGTTCTTATGTTCTTATGTTCATTGTTGCACCAGCTGTAGGGGAAATCCTGGAACTTTGATCCCCCTGCCCCTGGCTTCCTATGACGCCTAGCAGCAGGAGCAAAAAAGGCAAATGGATGGGAAGGTGTGGTTTTGGGAAACCTTATTCCCTTTTCCTAATTTGAGCTTAAAAATTTCCTTTGAGAACTCGGCTCTAGCTTTTATATCTCAAAATTCTCAGATATTTTAGTATAATCTTTGATACAATCATCTACCTCGCTAAGATTGTCAAGTAAAGTCTTTATTCAATTATAATTTGTAATTACCAAAGACAATTTTCACACAAGGTAACAAAATATACTGTTGCTATTGACTGTTATGCCAATTTACAGCTGTTAAATGGAAGAAGAAGCCAAAAGTTTGCACTTGAGAGTAAGTCCCATTAAAACTTACATCTGACTACACATGCAGATGGAGCTGATTAACAAGGAGTAGTTTAGGACTGAGACATTACATACAAACACTGCCAATTCTAAGACCAGCCCTGTTGGATCAGGCATAAGGCCCATTTAGTTCAGCATCCTGGTTCCCATAGTAACCCACCAGCCACTTCTGTAAAGTCCACCAGTAGGAGAGAAAGGCAGATTTTCTCCCACGATTACACCTCTGCAATTGGCCAAAGACACAATTTCATTCTCAGGTGATTAGCATAACTTTCATGTTGTCCAGAAGCATATTTTCCATTTAAAACCATATGCCATGTGAGGTGATCAGGATCAGAACCATGGCAGGGACAAAGTAATACAATCGTTGGCATTCTGATGCAATGTAGGACTCTGGAGAGCAGTGTACTATCCAATCATCTGAGATCTTTTACCTGCCTTCTAGGATTCTGGCAGGAGGTGTTGTTCTTAATTCTGTTTCTTTCCTCCCTTTCTCCAGACACCCTCTCTTCCTTCCAGACCATCACAGAGGGATTGTGTGGGATGTGCTCTGTCTCCGCAATGGCATATCATACCCCCGCCCCCACACTTCTATTCAAGGAGAACAGATTTTTGAGTTCTTTGTTCCAAAGTAGACAGAACCCCTGACCACTCAGAAAATTGTATATGCAGCTATGAAACAGTGAGTAGTATATTTCATGTGAAACCTTGACCACTCCTGTGTATGTTCGATAACAACTAGCTAAGTAGTGTATTGTACCATAGGTAAAGGGGTGCCTTTGGTGATTGGTCTGCTTCCCCCCTTTTTTTACCAACAAAAATTCCCTACCCCAGTGGTTCCCAAACTGGTGGGTCTTGACCCACCAGCCAGGGAAGCCCTGCTCTAGCTCCGTAAGGGGCGGAATGGAGCTATGGCAGTGACATAATCCTCAGGATCGCGCTGCTGCCAAAGTCAGAAGAGGGGTATTTTTACTTATAGGTGTCCATGCTGGTCCCTGGGGGGGGGGGGGTGTGCAGTTGCTGCCACAGGGCCTCCCTGTAAGTGCCTCTGCAGGGGTCCCCAAGTCTCCGATTGAGTAAAAAATAACTATCGGAAATCACTTCCTGTTTAATAATTAAAAATGGGAAGTGGTTTTCAATTGTTATTTTTACTCGATCAGAGACTGAGGCCGCAATCCTAACCAACTTTCCAGCACTGACATAAGGGCAATGCAACTTTGGGGTAAGGGAACCAGGGCCTAGGAGAGGGGGGGGGTAAAGGGGGTAATTTGTAGCTGGGCCCAGGGTCAAAAGGGGGGCCCATGAGCCAAAGGAGGGGGCCCAGAAATTTCCTGAGATCTTATGTTTTCTTATCTACTCAGACCTGTTGCCCGCATGGGATGCTGGGGACACTACCACGACGGGGGATGCTGGGAACCCTACTGATGCCACATGAGTTAGTAGACCTGGGCTCCAGAGACTATTTCAGCTGCCTCTACCCTCCCCTCCACCCTATTTCACCCTTCCCTGCCCCCATTCTGCTCACCCGTCAACTCCCTCCCCCAGTACCTCTGAGAGGAATTTTATCTGAGGGTACAAAGTTTCTTTTGGGCCCCTTCCCAAAGGAGGAAGGGTGTGATGGGCAGGCAGGACAGGGAACAAAATAGGGTGGGGGAGGGTGCTAACAGCCGGAATAGTCTTTGGAGCCCAGGTCTACCAGGCTTCTTGATGCAGAGCCCAGGTCTACCTGTTCATACGGCATTGGCAGCTAAAGTAATACGGAAAACCAAACATACTCCTAAGTCTCTCTAAAATCTGTGAAATATAGAAAATCCATTGCAGAAAATTAGCATCCTCATTGTTAGGCTCACATTAGAATGGACAGTCTGCTGTGTGCACCAAAATGAACTTCTGCAGCAGCTGTAGCCCCACAGCTGGGTCCCTGTGCTTCTATACACTCCTTCATGGTTATCAGATTCACAAGCCAAAGAGCTACTGTAGTAGGCCAGTTTCCTCCCAGATATGACACGGTGTTAAGGGGGGTCATGGATGCATTCCAAGGCCTGGGGTAGATGACTTGCAGCAGCAGTTGTCAGTGCATGTCTGTAGTTGTATCCCCAGAATCGTGCGCAGACAGCACGTTCAGGTGAGATAGAACTTTCTGGGCCCCCTCCTTTGACTCCTGGGTCCCCTTTCTTACCCTGGACCCGGTTACAAATTACCCCCTTTACCCCCCTCTCCCTGGCCCTCCCCTCCCCTCCCCCACTGTTTCACCCCTCCTCCTTTGCAAAGGGGCCCAAAAGAAACTTTGTACCCCCTAATAAAATTCCTCTTTGAGGCCCTGAAGGGAAGAAACATTGCCCTACCTTGAGGAGGCCTTCGTGACTGCCCCCCAACTGCAGGATGCAGAACATGCCCCACTGGCACAGCTATGCTAGTACTGGAAAGTTGGTTAGGATTGCGCCCGTAGGGAGCTCTGTGGAGGCATCCACTGGGCTCCCTACACAACCCAGAGGCCAGCACGGACACCTGTAAGTAAAAACACTCCCCTTCTGACCCTGGCAGTGGTGCAGTCCTGGGGATTGCATTGCTGCCATTGGCCCACCCCTGCAAACATTTAAATGCTCCCCAACTCTGCCATAGGAGTTCGGGAACCACTGCCCTATCCTCCTGCCATGGTTTCCCTCCCTGTGCTATTTGATTAAAAAAATCCCAATCACTGGATGTGCAATGCTAGTATTGCAAAGTTTAGTATTAGCAGTGTATGTGGAGTGGCACTTCTGGCAAACCACTTCCCCACACAGTAAGGCAAGGGTGGCCATCCTTTCAAGTTTAGGGCTCCTGAACCTTTAACGATTGTGCAAAGGAGGGAATTTCAGCAGGTGCAGCTTGTCAACTGTGAGACAAATGTTGTGAGACAAATATTGCCAATGTTTTGCAATAAAGCAAAAAAAGCTTCAGAGTAGATGGAGCAAATTTCATGGAGAGAGGCTAGTAGTCAGAGCACTGTTTGAACTGGCTCAAACATTCACAAAAGAAAGAGTCTAGTGGATCTCCATTTTACTGGTCTCCTTGTTGTAATTTTCCCCATATGGTCCTCTGTCCGTCATCAATATGCTTTGCCATGTTTACACCTTCCATGGGCATCCTCACCTGCCTTTGAAGCCAATTTATAGGCCACGCATTGGAAATGGGCTTCAGCACCACATAAAGATATCATGGTGAGTTTCATTAGTAACAGGATTTACATGCTTTCCCTGTTTTGGCTATGCAATCTCCTTCTCTGTGTTCAGAAGAAACCTCTGCCAGCTGTTAATGGATATCCAATCTACAGTGGCCTCCCAGAATTATTTACAGTACCCCCGGGCTGCTTTTATTTCCAGATAATGTACTAGCAGCATGCTTCCAGTTACAGCAGAAATAATGATGAAAACATATGGGAAACCTTATTCCCTTTCCTAATAACAAATACAGTGAAATTACACTTTATAATACTACAGACGTGTGTTTATAGTGCTCTTGAATCTCAGAATGAATTGCATGGCAAACACACGCAGAGTTTCTGTACTATTAAAGGACTCGCACTCTATGTTTGGATGACTCTTTTTAAAAGAAAAAGCAATATTATCTCGTTTGATTCAGTGCAACCTAGCTAATTTGCAGCGATATTAGGAGAGACTCGCTCATCCGTTAGAGACTACCAAAAAAAAAAAAAAGTTCGCACCAAGGATAATGTGTTACAGGCATTTCATGCTCATTTAGACATTTCTGGTGGCAGTATAAATGTTTCATAAAAGTGTTATTTGGCATTCTGCTCATAAAATTCCGGATCTAAAAACAGACACAGGAATTTGGGCTATAGCTGAGAATATAATAATACGGGAGACACACTAGTGAAAATTAACTCAGTGACAAGTGCTTTATAGGCAGGTTATTCAGAGCCCAATTCTGTGCAGCTGCAGCAAAAATGGGCACACTGTATCCAGTGTGTGTGGGGAGGAGGGGGTCAAATTGGGAGGCTTTAGCAAGGAAAGTGAATTTAAATTCCCTTACCCCTTTGTAAGCTTCCTGACTCACAATAGGTCTCCTCGGAGCTGCCCTAGTGATTTCACTTGTGTAAGACCAAAGAGAAAAAAGGGATGGCAAGGCTGCTGCTGGAGGGGATAGAATCTGACATGAACCTTCAGTGCAGGATCCACCTTCTCCCACAGCCTCCCTGCCCCATCACCCCTGTTTTGCCCCCTCCTGCAGCCGCCCTGCCCCATCACACCCCCTCCCCACTCCATTTTGCCCCTCCCTGCTCCCTCCCCATCCTGTTTTGCTCTCTCTCCACCCCTCCAGTGGGTGCAATGGTCCTGGAGTGCCGCCACCCCATGCAACAGTGTTCCTAAAATGGTCACCAGTGGAGCACAGCACACTTTGTCGGCAGGGATTCTGTGACAGCAGAAGTGCCTTCTGCAAAGTCATGTCAGCTTAATCCTGAATAAAATTGGGCCATCAATCCCATGAACACCACCAAAAGTAGGTTTTGTTTTCATTATCAGCAGGCTAATATCCTGCATGGGAGCATCAGAGTGAGGAAGGGATAGGAGAGAGGCTGGGTATCAGGAGGGCAGGTACTCATATTTTTCCTGAAATATATGTCTCTTGCAATATTTCATTCATAGATGCACTTCTCAACCTCTGTGTTGGAAAAGAGTCTAGTGATAAATGAGTAACCAGATTTTGAACCTAATTAAAAACAAAACAAAACAAAAAACAGCTTAGCATAGCAGTTAACTGCATGAGCTATTAGTTGGAAGTTTCTAGTTCACTAGGGGCGCAATCCTAACCTCGAATTGGGCTGGTGCATGTTTGCACCTCCTTAGGAGTCAGCTGGCGCAGTGTAGGGACACGCGCAGGCCTGCAGAGGCTGGATACAACCTCCATGCCCACTTTGGGAGGGAGGGTTGCATCGGCAGAGCTCGAGGAGGAGGTGAGGACAAGGTGGGAGGGAGGTGTTCTGGGGCAAGGAGGGTGGTTCTGGGGTGCAGGCAGGTGGGCGGGGAACGGGAGGCAAGGCTGGGACCCAGCTGTTATACCGGATTCCAACCCCGTTCCCCGAGCAGCGCAGAGCAGCTTCACACCCCTCCATTCTCCCTGGACTTATGTCACCTCCTGAGGTGGCTCAAGTTCAAGGAGACCCATTGGGGCCATGGTGGCTTACCCAGGGGTAAGGGAAAGGGTTTCCCCTTGCCTCCGGCTGAGCCACTTCTGGCCCCAATCTTGCGCCGGATACAGTGCAGGCCTCCTGGCCTGCCTGTTCCAGTGCAAGATAGGATTGCTCTGTAGGTGACTTTAGGCATCTTCAAAGGGTCTATAGATCAATGGCAGAACACATGATTTTCATGCAGAGAAGGTTCTAGGTTCGGTCTTTTGGCATTCCAGCTAAATGGATTGTTGGAGGCCTTGGAGAGCTTCTGTTAGAGGAGAGGAAACTGGGCTCGCTTGGCCTAACTCAGTTTTAAGAAAGGAGCCTTGGCTATGCTACACTCATTGTTTCAAGCATTTTTCTTTTTTTACTACTACACAACCACTACTCCTTTTTTATAAGGATAAGGGAACGCGGGTGAGCATTTCGTCAGCTGGGTGATATTCATTAGTTCTAGGAGGAACTTCATCCATACAAGTTTACCCTCAGATAATTGTCCTTCAGAGATTTCAATTTATAATATGCTGAATATGATGGTGAACTGATTCACACAACCAAACCTTTCTCTTAGGGCTCTCCACACCCTGGCCCCGAGCCCAGATCCGGGGTTTGGAAAAAGCCCTCCCACCTGCCGCTGCTGCAGAATGGTAAGCAAGCACTACTTAGGATGGGAAGGGCTTTTTTGGGACACAGTGGTTTACAGTTTGGAGACTGCTGCTTCTATGCAATTACTTCCTGGCAGATTTTTCATGTCCAGGGATGGACTTGTCTGTCCCACTGACAACAGCTACCTCAGTCATAGTTAAAGCCACGGCACTTCCAACCTGACGATGTGGTCAAGCAATGTGCTAAGAGATGCTCTGTACCCAATTGTGCTATTTTAGAAGTTGCCACGAGCATTTCAGCCAATGGGCTATCATGTCCACATGTACAGGGCATGGGGAGGGCAGGGAGAGGCCAAGCGAGCAGACAGGCAGGGCTTAAAAGTCCTATCACCAGCCAAGGATGAGAGTAGACACCAGCAGCTAGGAACAGAGAGTGTCCACCCCAAAACCTTGGTTAGAGATTGCCATTCTGGGTATCCAAGAACATGGACCAGCCTGGTCAGGAAGAGAAGAAGGACGAGGGTAGTTCTGACACACCATGGCCTTGCACGGAAGGCTTCTCCCCACTAGACTCATGGCCCAAATATTTCACCCCTTCCTGCCTTGGCAAAGGTGCTGACCCTCAGGCCCTGGTGGCCATGACCCCCCCCCCCGTACCACATCACATACAGCTCTTTAGAATTGCTCAGCATATATGCAGATTGCATGCCAACCTGTAATTGTCAATCTGAACACCGACTGAACTATTGCAAGAACTAGAATATACATCCTGTATTTCTTAAGACATCTAAACAACAATAACACCTTTTGAGGTGGAAAAATGATTGCGTGATCCCAACCCAGCTTTGTCCTTGAAGAGCATTTTCTCACAGACCTTCATGTGAACATTATTGTACACAGAGTGCATGATGCTGTGGTAGCCATATGCTGGAAATTTTCAGCTTTGGCATAGAAAGAACTGAAGTAGCTCAGTTTTCTTTGTGCTACACCCAAATGCAAATGCCGGGGAATTGTCATGTTGTGTCAACCTGCTAGGCAATAAACTCTGGAATACATAACTCAGATAATTTCTATTTGTACAATGCGCCTTGGCAGAATAAACTCAAAGTGGTAAAAAAGTTTCTTACAACAGAAGTTCCAGAATGTTCTGGTGGATGTTACAGATAATAGAGTCATACTTGAAGACAGTACACAAACTATGCTTTTGATTCTTGGCAAGTAAAATGTAAAAAGTAGACATTATTTGCATTGGTTTAATTTTTTTTCCCCTCAGGCGTGTACTGAAATATTCATGTGCCTTCAAAAGAATTCAGTGACTGATATTACTCCTAGCGTTTTTGAAGTATCATGTTGTTAAAAATACTATTTTGCTGCCCGTCACCCTAATGTTATGGAACCAAAATGGCTCGTCATATTTCTCTGGAGAAAACAGACAGGTGAAAAGTGACCAGTCGTATCTGCTTACTGTTGAGGAACTATTACACGGCATTATTTCAGTAAACATTTCCCACTGACAACTTCAGTGATTCAAAAATCTTTCATTTAGGTGAACTCAGTAGGATTTCATGTGTTGATGATCTAAATCTCAGTAGGTTGGTCTCTTGACTGGTATATTTCACAACCCCTATTTCTGGAAGGTCAGCAGCCCATATTGATGGATACGGTGACTCATTGAAAACAAAAGGTCTCCTACAAATGTGAAATTGCTCTCATTAAATGAGGGTGCGAAAGTTAAAGCCAAAAGTCACTTCATGATATCTTCAGTGCACAAAAATTAGTGTAAAACTGGCCTTTATCGTTACCTCTAGGCAGAATATATGCACTTTGCATCCGAAGCGAAGAGTTAGGATATGGAGTCTGAAGTATATGGAATCAGGCCACAGTCTACCTAGCTTTGGATCATCTTCACTGACCAGCAGAAGTTGTCTAGTGTTTCAGGCAGGGGTCCTTCCCAGCTGTACCTGGAGATGCTGAACTTGGGGCTTTATGCCCCTCTCTTGAAGATGCCTGCTCATCACAGTGAAAAGTGGTTGCGTGTCTGCTTTTAGTTGTTCTCAGAATTTTCAATTCTCTTTTTCTCATTTTGTTCAGACCTTCGTTCAACGTTCAGACCAGAAGTTCAACGTTATATATTTTTTTCACTTAGGGGTGAACTACATCTTAATAGGTCTTAATGCGTGTAGCAGCATCCTAACGCCTTAAGAAGAACAAGGAAAAGCAACACTACTTCAAGAGGGGGGAATTTACAGCAGAGAGGTGGAGACGGGGGACTGGAAAGAGTTTAGCCACTGAGCCCACACCAGAAAATAAGTGTGTTGGGTTAAACTTGGGCCACAATTTTATTAACTAGCAGCTCAATCCTATCCAGGATTGGGCTGTCAAGGGGAGGGAGTTCCAACAGCAGAAGAATCTTCTGCAGTCTTAAATTGGCTGCTGATGGAGTCTGCACAACCTACAAAGTCTGCTGATGGAGTCTGCAGTGCTCTGCAGCAGACATTTTGGGGGCGTTGCTGCAAGTGGCGGCAGTGCTCCATGTCTGGTGTTGGTTCCCACTATACCCACTGGACCAGGTAAGGAGCGGTGGGGACAGGAAGGAGTGAAACTTGGCAGGGAGGGGGGAGGAATGGGGGAAGGGAGGCTGTGGGAAGATCCAACAGTAATGGCATGTGCTGGATCTTATCCTCTCTTTTTTGAGCCTCCTCACCTCTTTCTTGTCCTCAGATCTGCACCAGCTACAGAGCTGGTGCAGGCCTGAAAAGACCAACTGAGGACCAGGAGGCTTATGGAGGGTTAGGGATCCCGCTGAAGCCTCTTGATCCACCACCACCTCCCCCACTGGATACAGTGTGCTTGTTGTTTTTGGCATGGCTGCATCAGAGTCCTGGAACGTGCTGAAATCCCTAGCATGTATGCACTGCTGAAATAGAGACGCCTGTGTTAGCTCGGTCATATTGTGAGAATGGATGATGGCCGGATCCCAAAGGATCTCCTCTATGGAGAACTCGTGCAGGGAAAGTGCCCTACAGGTAGACCACAGCTGCGATACATGGACATCTGCAAGAGGGATCTGAAGGCCTCTGGAGTGGACCTCAACAGGCGGGAAACCCTGGCCTCTGAGTGGCCCGCTTGGAGGCAGGCTGTGCAGCATGGCCTTTCCCAGTTTGAAGAGACACTTGGCCATCAGATTGAGGCAAAGAGGCAAAGAAGGAAGGCCCATAGCCAGGGAGACAGACCAGGGACAGACTGCACTTGCTCCCGGTGTGGAAGGGATTGTCACTCCCAAATCGGCCTTTTCAGCCACAATAGACGCTGTTCCAGAACCACCATTCACAGCATGATACCATAGTCTTTCGAGACTGAAGGTTGCCATAGTCTAGCATCAGAGTGGGGAAGAATAGGACTGATCTCTAAATGTAACAGAAACATCATAACTACAGTGCAGGTACAACCCTGGGGTGAGGCAGCTTCTGCCAGTATGAAGGGAAAGGGTATTTTTTCCAGACATCAAATCCCATTTCTAAACATGTTGGCCCTAGGATTGGAACCATCATCATCCTCATCAGTATTTATATATCACTTTTCAAGAAAAAGTTCATAAAGCGGTTTACAGACAAAATCAAATAACTAAATGTCCCCAAAGGGCTCACAGCCTACAAAGATGCAAAAGAAAACCTGCAGACAGCCACTAGAGGTGAGGAGGGCCGGTTACTCTCCCCCTGCTAAATATAAGAGGAGCACCCACTCGAAAAAGTGCCTCTTACCCAGTTAGCAGAGGAATGCCATACATAAGATGATTCCCAGCACAAATTCTTAACCATTAGATTTACGATTGGCCTCATTTAGGTCTCTAGGACAAAGCACATTTATGCACAGTCATTCTCTGAACAAAGGTATTCTATGATTTATATAATAATTACATTTGCTGGCTATATAACATACAATTTTATACTGCACAAGGCTCTGTCCTACTGTCCCAGAATGTATCATTTTCTGAGACGCGGTAGTTCAACAGTGCTCGACAGTGGTGCTGGAATTGCATCTGTACAAAGGACATGGAGATAACAGAGCTATTAAATACATGAATAAGATATAAGGCACACAAACAGGAAGTGAAGGCTAAGCTAAAACTGATATTGGCGTTGTGCTCCTGACTCAAGAGCAGAGTTGCAATAAAAAAGCAGGAGAATTTAATCTGCTGGCAGCATGTGTTGCTGGCAGCATGTGTAGGGCAGTAAATAAAAAGAGTGAGCTAATGCATAATGCATTGACTGGAAAGTAAAAATAATTTGGTTTTTTTAAAAATTCTCCTGATGATAGAAAACTGGAAACACTTTATGCAGACCCTGAAAGATTCAGAAAATGAAAGTACAGGTAGCCTGAACCCCAACAGCTTAGTCACAATCCTCCTTGGTCAAGGTACTGATGCTGATGTAGGTGATTGAATGGAGTTGCATATATCTTAGGAGATTGAAGCTGGGACCTCAACCCTGCTTATGCAAAGCCCAGGGCTTGGGCACACTGAACGGGATCTGGGACCTTTTTGCGCTTCTGAAACTGCTGTCCTGTTGTGTAGCATAGAGAGCTCTTGCTTTTTGAGAAATCACAGGAGAACTGTACAGATGTTGCAATGTGATGCACTGAACCCACATGGGTGGGGAGCAAAATTGCAGCTGGCCCCTTCTACACATGCTCTAAGTCAGGGGTGCCCACACCCCGGCCCTGGGCCACTTGTGGCCCTCGAGGATTCTCAATCCGGCCCTCTGGGAGCCCCCAGTCTCCAATGAATTCTGGCCCTCAGGAGTCTTGCTGGAGCCCGCGCTGGCCCGACGCAACTGTTCTCAGCATGACAGCCAACTGTTTGACCTCTTGCCTGAGCTGTGGGATGAAGACACCCTCCATTGCTTGCTGTTTCATGTCTGTGATGCAGCAGTGGTAGCAAAGGAAAGGCTGGCCTTGCTTTGCGCAAGGTCTTTTATAGGCCATGAAAGATTGCAAGACCCTTCATTCATTCATATAAGTTCCATCTCTAATGTATTCATTTATGTAAATTTATTTAAATGAACTCTTTTTTCCCCGGCCCCCGACACAGTGTCAGAGAGATGATGTGGCCCTCCTGCCAAAAAGTTTGGACACCCCTGCTCTAAGTCAAGGGTGTCCAAACTTTTAGTCAGGAGGACCACATCACCTCTCTGACACTGTGTCGGGAGCTGAGAAAAAAAGAATTAATTTACATTAATTTGAATAAATTTACATAAATGAATATATTACTTACATTTATGAATGAAGGGCTTGCAATAAAAAGCTTTGCACAAAGCAAAACTGCCTTTCCTGTGCTGCAGCATCACAGACGTGAAACAGCAAGCAGTGGAAGGAGCCCTTGCTCCACAGCTCACGCGAGAGGTCTAACAGCCGCTCTCACGCTGAGAGCAGTTGCGTCAGGCCAGCACTGGCTCCAGCAAGACTCCAGAGGGCCAGAAGCTCATTGGAGACTGAGGGCTCTCCATGGGCCAGATTGGGAGTCTGCAAGGGCTGCAATTGGCCCCTGGGTTGGGGTTTGGGAACCTGTGCTCCAAGTCATTTTTGAAAGGGCTACCATGCACATATAGATATACAACAGTGTTATGTGCACCACCACAAACCCTGCATTTGGGATGCACAGAGGCTGTTACTCAGGTGCTAGAAATGGGGCCAGCAGGTGTGATTCCTCCCTTTCAGATATTCAGCAAACCATTGCTGAATGTCTTTGCAGTCCAAAGTCTAATATGAGACTCTCTCAATCTGACTGGAGCATGAAAGAAAGGCTGATGATAGCAGCTGTATTATTAAAGTTATCCTTCATTCTTGAGTTGTCCAGATACTAGCAACTTAGAAGCATGCATTCATGAACTGAGCACACCTTTTATCAAACTGTGATGCCTGTTTTTTTTTTTCTTCAAACCTGACCATTGCAAATTCTTTATAGGTAAGCAGAGAGTACCTAGTCCATAAATGGTGAGGCTTGTTCTGCAAGGTCTCTCTCCCCCTCCTTTCCATCTGCTTCTGCATGCACTCCAATGAATAAATAATACCCCTGTCTGAACTGGGTTGCTTGGAAATTTCTTGCATAATGTTAATGATACTAAGTGGTGCTGTTGGCCTGAGAGCTATATTCTTCTGCGTGCATTTGGACGACAAAGGCATATTTAAAGAAATGCAAGTAATATTGTTGCTAATGGAAGGGCATTACATCTGACATTCTTTGTGAAGTGTTTATGGCTGCATCAAGGGCTTTTAAGACCATAATCACGGCCACTCTTTAAGGTTGGACTAGCTAGCTTTTCTGCCATGGCACTGAATCACTACTTAATGTGTTATTTTCTAATACAGGAAATATTTGCTTGTTATTGCTTTTTTCCCCCTTGTTGAGTAACCAGCATTGTTGTTTAAAACACAGGTTAATGCAGAGGTTTATAAAACATGTCAACAGGTGGCCCAGAGGAGAATTCACACAAAATAGGCTTTTTGCATAGCAAAGTGGCTTTTGTGTAGCAGCAAATGCACTGTGGAAGCCCTGTGGGCAACCTGCAGTGATTCTAGTGGCAATGGACTTGCAGTTGGCAGCTGGGTCAAGTAGGTGTGGTCTGTCCACTGAAGTGGTGAAGCAATTGTAAGATCAGTAGCATTTAAAATTGGGGTGGATCTCTGGAGAAAAACTTAATGCTAAGGGCAAAGATAGTTGTGGTTGGCATGGTGGCAATGGCTTTATTCATAGTCATCCTCTATTAGCTAGCAACTGAGCAGGGAGGAGAAGGGGCCACACAGCCACCATTTGCGACCACCAAGCAGTGACTGAGTGAGTGGAGATTGCCCTGCCTGCCTGGTATAAGCCCAAGCACAGACTGCGACGAGGCACAGAAGAAAGCAGGGAGAATCAGAAACAAAAATCATTGTGTGAGTGCACTGGGGAATTGAACTGTGGCAGCCATCTCCACTCCTAGCCTGGTTCAAGGGTTCTGGCTCACAGGCAGGGTCAGCCCCAGGGTGATTTCAATGATTTCGCCCAATTGGGCCCTGCACATGATGGGGACCCATTCTAGGGCGGCAAGTGGATCACCTGTGGATCACAGCCACCACCTCACTCATGAGCTGACACTTGCAAGACCAGAGTGGCAAGTAGAGGCAGCCTGTGCTTGTTGCCGTTGGTAGTCCTGCCTGTCCGTGGGTCGGTTTGACCCAAAATGGGCTGCCCAGAAGCAGTTGGCGATGAAGTCATCATGTCACCATCTACTTCAGGGTTGCGTGTTTTGCGCCAGGTGCCATTGGCCCTGGGCGTGCCTGCCACTTGTCCTGGTAAGAAGGGGAGCCGTGGGGGAGTGGGCTCTGTGACCGAAGGGTGGCAGTGCTCACAGGTTCCAGGCTTCTCTCTCCATAGAGAACCATCTACAATATAGTGGCACGGGATTTCAGATGTTATAATGAAGGCATAAAGGATGGGTGGGGCCTGTTTTGATGCTGATCTCCCTACATGTATCCCTTATAGTATATCCAGTCAGAAAGTGTTGAGCAGCCCAATCCAACATAATTTCCTCAGTGCTGATGCAGCCAAGCCCACAGAGATATAATGAATTCAGGGGGTCAGGGTGTAGTCGACAGCTGTGCTGTTAAAATTGACCTGGTCCTCATATCTTCTATGAATGACCTAATGGGGAAAGATACCCAGATCTATTGTAATTCAAGTAAAAGTTACTCCAGGACAATTCTGCAAGCTGCCTGGATCAAAAAGGAAATGAATTCAGGTTTGTTGTGGTTTTAAAACTGCCACCCACCTAGTACCCTGATTTAGTAAGTCAATGAACAAAATTAAAATTGGAAAGTACACTATTAATAAAGGATTTATTTTTGTCACATCCTCTGGCATCTTTCATATGGTTTCAAATTATAAAACAATGACTGGAGAGATCTAACTAGCAGCCCAATTCCACCTAAATCTCTGTGCAGCTATGCAGTGGTGCCAGTGTGGTTTCCACTGCGTCCCATGGGGGATTTTTGGCTGCTGGAGGTCTCCTCAGGGTAAGGGGATATTTGTCCCCTTGCCCCGTGGTAAGCCTCTGCAATTGCTATGGGGCAATTCAGACCTGCACCAGCGATATCGCTGGATCAAGTCTGTGTTGCTCGGTGCAAGCTGATCAGACCGGGAAAGGGGTTTAGATTTGGTGTGCATTGCAGCTACCAAACCTGCTCCCCTATCACGCCCAGTCTGCCCACCCCACTTCCTCTTCTCCCCCTTCCACCCTCTGGCTGCCCCATTCCATCCCCTGCACCGGGCTTACCTGCTCTGGCTGACCTCCTAATCTCTGCCAACATATACGGGAAGGCTCCAGCCTTCCCTCTGGTGTGCCACCTGCTTGTGCTTTTCAGCCCACTCCCCGCCCCAAACCACCCTGATCGGCCCCCACTGCTGACCTATGTGCTTCCAGTTTGTACCCAGGAACCTGTCTTCCTTCCCTCCTCCAGGGGGCCCGGATTAAGCATCTCCATGCTAAAACAGTGAAGTTCAGGGACTGCAGGGGATTAGTTTGTAACCAGGGCCTAGGAAAGGGGGGTAAAGGGGATAATTTATACCCAGGCCCAGTGTCCAAAGGGGGGCCCTGGAACCAAAGGAGGAAGCCCAGAAATTTCCTGGGATCTTATGTTTTCCTACCTACTCAGACTTGTTGCCTGCACGGGATGCTGGTGTGACAGAAAAGTGAATATTGATGGCCAGGTGACATCTGAACAGGGAAAGTTTCTGCTTGTAGCCATGTTCCTAGGCCCACGTACAAGACCCCAGCTGTAACCAACTTCTAATTAGTGCATACCAGGTCTGAGAGAACTGTGGAGGAGGCCACTTCACAGGGCCCTCAGATACCGTACCAAACTATGAAGTGGGCTCTAAGGTCAACTTGATGAACAACAAGGTACAGCTGTGAACTTTTCAGGTTGGGAGGGGGGATTCCACCATGAGTAAGGAGGCTTGCGGCACATCCACCCCCCGAGAACTTTTGGCTGGAACGGAGTTCTGATTGGTGGATGGGTCAGGAGACCTATAAAGGTGAAGGAAAAGAGCTTTCCTTGTTCTAGCTTTGTCTCTGGCTATGGGGCTTGAGCTTTGACCATTCTGACAAGATGGACCTGCCTTGATTGCAGCAGGGATGGGTCAGACTGGACTTTGGAAGTGTAAGACTTTGGTGAGTGATAGCTAGAGTTAGGAGTTAGCTTTTTATTGTTTTAGTAGTGCTGCGTATTGTATTGTATTGATATGCTGTACCCTAAATTCTGAAATCTTTGACTGATGCAGTGCTGTCTGTATAACTATTCTTTAAATCTATATTCAATAAATCCTATCTATTACAACTGACTGGATTATTGGGATTGGTGGAACATAGGGTACTTGGTTGTGGGAGTTAATCCAGTGTGACTGAGTGGAACCTGGAGACCCCAGTAACAAGAACCTGCTCCTGGCTTCAAGCCGAGTCAGAGGGGCTCAGGCTGGAGCACGGTTCAGGGGAGGGTTCCCCAAATTGGCCTGGCTACCAGGATTGGAGGCTCTTATGGTTAAAGAGCAATTGGTAACTGAAACTGGAGAGGCCTGAAGGGTGTTCGGTGGCTGTATGGGTTTATGGCCACGTAATTACCTCTAAAGGCAATAAACGGATTACACGGCCCTCAAAGGGGAGGGTCATCTTGGATGTCACACTGGGGACACTACTGATGCCACATGGGTTGGTAGACCTGGGCTCCAAAGACTTTTCCAGCTGTCTCTACCCTACCCCTACCCTGTTTTGCCCCTCCCTGCCCCTATTCCGCTTGCCAGTCACCACCCTCCCCTGCTCTGTTTCACCCCTCCCTCTTTGCAAAGGGGCCCAATAGAAACTTTGTACCCCCTGATAAAATTCCTCTCAGAGGCCCTGCTTGTAACCACATCCTTCTCCTCTGGGCTAGCCAGAATTCCTTCTCTAGGACACTCCCTGGAGTCCTCTGATCTGCCTCATCTTATCAATAGCCTTCAAAGGGCTTTTAAAGCCCTTTTCTATTTGTAGCCAGGCAGCCTTCTTCCTTTCCTCCTCCAGGAGGTCCAGATGAAGTGTCTTCATGTTAAGACAATGAAGGTGCTGACTGGCACACTTTCAGGTTGCCTTGCCTATCCTTGGGCAGCTCCTTTTGCAGATTGCTCTCTTGAGCCAAAAACCAGCAGGCGATCTAGCAGTCCTGGACAGCAAGCAACAGTAACTACAAGGAATGTCAAACAGGCAGTGCTTCTTTCAGTGCCTCCTGAGAATAATGAGCTTTGGTCCAACACCTATGAACTTCTTATGAGCGGGATTTAAACACCCAGGAAGACGGGCTTACGCTCAGTGGAAGAGCACATGCTTTGTATGCAATAATCCCAGATTCAGTTGCCAGCATCTTTAGGTATGTCTGGGACAGACTCCATCTGAGTCCCTGGGGAACTACTACCAGTCAGCAATACTGCAGCGGTATTGAGCTAGATGATCTGGTTCCAAACCAGATCTGGTTCCTAACAAGGCAGCCCCATATGTTGTGTCACATTTGAGCCCAGGTATAGATGTTCAGGACAGAAAGAACACAGGGCGAGAGCAGCATCTTGGTGGCAGTCACATTGAAATATTTAAAAAACTGGCCGTCATAATGCTGCTTCCTCCCAATTGTGTATTTGTTGCACCCAGTTGGAACATCTGGAAAAGTCTTTGGTAGGCAATCTGGGAGATCTAATGCCCACAATAAATACCACCCCAATAAATGTCCCTGATCTATATTGTGTTAATGTAGGTGACACTGTTTGGACAAGCTGGTTCTTATCAGCAAAGGCTCTCTCTGCAAAAACACTTGTTATCTTTATTGTAAAAGTTTGGCCACAGACCAATGTGCATTATTTTTCCTACCTTCTTATATATATAAAAATCAATGATTCTTTCAGAAGGATCACATAAGTTACCCAATGGAAGCTCTATAATTAGGTTTATAACACCTAATACCATCTTCTGAGCACATGTAGGATGCAGTCCCCTGATGTTATGATGCTATTTCATGCCTTATGATCAAAAGAGCTGTGTGACTCTTATATGTATTTGTGTCTTTATGGAACAGAAAGGAGACCACTCTTTCAGAGCTCAAAGTGCTTTTTAATGCACAAAGATCAGGCGAAAGATAGAGCCCTTCAAAAACCCAAGGAGGGGACTAAGATTAATGGCATTTTATATCATTTAGAAGAAAGAGAAAGAGTTTAATACTCTATAAAGCTTCCCTACATTCTTCAGGGGTACTTGGAATTAATAAAATTGATCACAGCCACTCAAATCCCTAACTGTACAGATCTGTGTTTCTATGGAAAAAATATAATCTTCTAGTTTTCACCAATTGTAAATGAAACTTGAAGACACTATTGAAAGAACCACAAGCCTCTAGGCCAGGGTTAGCCAGACCCCAACCCAGGGGCTACTGCGGTCCTTGGACTCCCAATCCGGCCTGCAGGGAGCCCCCAGTCTCCAATGAGTCTCTGGCGTTCTGGAGACTTGCTGAAGCCTGCACTGGCCCCACGCGACTGCTCTCAGCGTGAGGGTGACTGTTCGACCTCTCGCGTGAGCTGTGGAATGAGGGCTTCCTCCACTGCTTGCTGTTTCACATCTGTGATGCAGCAGCGGCAGCAAAGGAAAGGCTGGCCTTGCTTTGTGCAAGGCCTTTTATAGGACTTGAGCCATGGTAAGACCTTCATTCATTCATATAAGTTCCATCGCCAATATATTCGTTTCTGTATATTTATGTGAATTTATTCAAATTTGAAATTTATCCCTAGACACCCCTGCTCTAGGCCAAGAGACATGATGAAAGATCTTACATGATGCAAGGGAGGAGAAAACCTTTTCCTAATTTAAAAAAAAAAAAAAAAGAATTCCTAAAAATAGAAATGGTGAACAATCAGGATCATGCATATGTTCAGTACTGACCAAATTTGTAGGAGGCCATCATGATCCTACTTCCCCCTTAATTTTTCAGTCAGCATTGAACATAGTGTCTACACTCTGCATGGTGTGTTATTGATTTTCCTCCTCTGTTGAATATGCACTGTTGCAGCTGTCTTTAATAAGTAAGTACTTACTTAATAAGTAATTGAGAAATAGCTAGCTAGGTCCAAACTTTAAATGTGTACCAGCTGAGTAACAGTCCAGCACAATGCAGTATCATGAGCCAGATCTGTCCTTATGGGAATTAGGGGTAATAGCTGATAAGGCAAAATGATACAACATGACAGTATCACACAGCAATGCACAATGGCTAGCTGGACCTGTCCTATAGCAATGAAAAAGGGTGTTTGGAGCAGGAAGTGTGATATTCCCACCACCACCATCAATAATTACTACTACTACTACTATTTGTTGGCAACCTTCAATCTCGAAAGACTGTTGCACATGCCCAATCTCGACTGATCTCGGAAACTACTCAGGGTCAGGCCTGGTTAGTACTTGGATGGGAGACTGCCTGGGAATACCGGGTGCTGTAGGCTTATACCATAGTCTTTCGAGACTGAAGGTTCCCAACCATGGTATTGCACTCTGGATGGTGGTTCTGGCATAGCATCTAGTGTGGCTGAAAAGGCCGATTCTGGAGTGACAATCCCTTCCACACTGGGAGCAAGTGCAGTCTGTCCCTGGTCTGTCTCCCTGGCTGTGGGCCTTCCTTCTTTGCCTCTTTGCCTCGGTCTGTTGGCCAAGTGTTTCTTCAAACTGGGAAAGGCCATCATACTACTACTTTTTATATATCACTTTTCAACAAAAGAGTTCACAAATCAGTTTACAGACAAAATCAAATAACTAATTACACCCAAAAGGGCTCTGACAGCCCAATTCTATGCATGTCTACTCAGAAGTAAGTCCCCTTAGAGTCACTGGAACTTACTCCCAAGAAAGTGTGGATAGGATTGGGCTATCTGTCTCTAAAAAGAAGAACCCCAGTGAACAGCAACTAGAAAAGTCACTGTACTGGGAGTGAAGAGGGAGGGTTACTCTTCCCCATTAAATATAAGAGGAGCACCACTTAAAAGTGTCTCTTTACCCAGTTAGCAGCGTTCACTCATGGCTGCCTGGTAAGGAATTTGCTCTTGCAATCCTTCCATCCTAGGCTAGTCATTTTTGTGAGCAAGTAAATTGTTTACACTCATTTGTAGGGCTGTACATGAAACATACACGTGGCCTATGAATGCTTGCTTGGAAGCAATCCCTGTAGGAATCTACCACTACATGGGAAGGCTGGAAAGAAGGTTGCACATTTATCTGCTGTTTTTCTCGTGCAGCGTGATCTTAATGTGGGGGGCTCCACGTGCATTCTGAGATCATGCAGGCCTATAGATTGTACTCATAGCCCTTTGTGAACATTTGAATCAGATCAGTGTGTTTCAGTACAGCAGGAAACAGCTATCTAGAAATCATTAAGTATCTTGAATTACATAAACTACAAGCCTACAATATCCTTTAGAAAAATCCATTCCTTTGTCTTGTGACCTTTCCTTTGCCTTTTTAAATAAGGTGCTTGACTCACTAGGGAAGGTCATATGCCCTGATTTTCAATTGTACTACTGCTAGATGGATATTTTCTATCACTTCTCTCACAGCGCAGTTTTCTCTTACTATATACCACTTCTTGGTATCATATTCATTTTCAAAGAACCTGGCTTGGACACTCGTGGATTTTAAAATTATGTGGCTGATACGTGACCCACTACCAAATACTTTGAGAACCGAATGCAGTCTGAAACCAAATAAAATATACACTTTTTCTAAAAACGAAATACATGACACTTATTACTTGCAAGCTGTTCTATATACAGGTATCATTCCTAGTGACAGCAAACCTCTTTTTTTTACCAATAGGAAACTATTGATCATAGGTAGCAAAATGTATATTAAGGCTGCACCATGTGTATATCTTCTCAATACAAAGAAAAAAGCAGCAGCTATAATATATGCCTGCTGCAAACTTTGTACATGATGTGAACCAGAGACCTGAGTGTTCAACAAAGGAGCTTTATTTGCATAGAGTAACTCTTACAACAAAATCTAGAATGGCTGATGCTTAAGCTTTCTGTGCTTTGACAGTTCCCCCCAGAACATCTTCCCTGCATATGTCTTCCGAGCCATTTGTTTTGGTTCTATTTGCGGACACTTATTGTTACAGTAGTGACATCCATCAAGGAAGGGTTTTGCATGGAGGCCACGGCAAGTATTGGGAATTGGTCGGCAGGAGAGACAATGCACGCACTTTTACCATCTGAACCCTAGATGCAGTCTGAAATCATGTTTCATGGCCTAATCCTATTCCCCCCCCCCCATCAATGCAGTGGTACCAAAATTGCAACTGATGCATCTTATGGTGTGGGGGGCACTTGTAGAGGTCTCCTCTGGGAAAGGGAGCAATTGTTAGCTTACCCAGCGATAAGCCTTCATGATGCTGGGGGGGGGGGAAGGGGGTCTACTTGCATCTGTGCTAGCTAAATAGCTGGTATAGGTTTGTGTGAGCCTGCAGCAGGGGATTGGGTCTGGAAAGGGGTTTAGGATTCAGTGGCTACTGCTACTGCCAAACCCTTCTCTTTCCTAGACCCTAGAGCATCCTCCGCCCCCTGTTCTGTCAGTCCTTGCCCCTGTTCCACCCTCCCACACCCCTCTCTCCTCTCTCCCTGACTTACCTGCTCCGGCAAGTGGTGGGGGATGCAACAACATGGGCAGGAAGGTGCAGGCTTTCCAGCCTGCACTTCTGGCTATGCGCTAAGTAGCACACTGTTGGAGCGCCTTTTACGACTGGCACTGACTGCTTTTCAGCTCCAGTGGAGGACTTGGACCAGCTTCATGTGGTAAGTATAGGGTTGGGCTCTCAGTCTACTCTCCAGTTAAACCATAACATATAATGCTGTGACCACATCTCCTAGGCATTTGTTCTTTGCACTTCACATCTTTGGCTCCAGCCTTAGCTCCATACTAGTTATCAAATGTATCATGATTACCAGTAAGAATTCCTGAACAACAAGGTGGTTGATTTAAGACAATCTTTACACACTATAATTTGGCATCTAGCAGACTAATGCCCGGAATATACAGTTCATGGTTTTCTACAAATGAAAGCCATGCAAATTATTTATCTAACAATTCAACAGTTAAGTACCTGCCTGATTACTTTCTAGAATATGCACAGTCTTCCCAAATGCAGTATCAATACATTTGATACATTTGGGTGACGTGCGTGGGCAAGTGATACCGCTACTGGTCAAAATTTTTTAAATCTTGGTATTTTTGAATAATACCCTCATGTTATATACCGTTCATTGCGTAATTTACAGCAAAATGCAATGAAACAAACCCTGTTGAAATATCTCTATTCTATCAAAAGTTACAGCCAAAAAAAATCCAGTAGGGGTGGGACATTACCACATGCACCACCCAGGATGTTGCCCTGCCCACTGCATTGAAGGAGGTCCATCATAGGGGTGATGTGCTGGCTGCTTGCATTGGGTGATGCAAACCCTAGTGAGGCCACTGCAAAATGCCAACCGTTTTGAACCCCATAAGCTAATATGGAGCATTAACTGGAAGGACTGGATACTATGTCTGCAATCCTATTTATACAAGTAAATAAAGCTCACTGAAAGCAGTGGGAATTACTAGGGTACCACAGTCATCGAGAAGGTTTGATTTCTAGTGAAGTTGTTGCAATTCTGTTGGTATGAACAATCATTCCAAACCTATCGTATGTACAGTTCTATCTGATTGAATTCCAGTTTGGGGAAAACATGGGAGCTGGAAGTACAAACTCTTGTGAAAGCTAGTAGGGGATTACTGGCTTGATCCAGGGCCTGTGCAGGTGGAATGTGCATTCTGCTTGTGTGTGCTGTTGCAAAAGTGCTGTTAAGTGCTTCCTGACAGTGCAAGGCCCAGGTACGCTGGTGTGAAGGCTGGCGCTTTCTCTCTGTCACAGGTGGTTGTCACGGTTGGGATGTCCTCCAGAGCAGGTAAGTACAGTGCGGGAGAGGGGAGGCGGATTGAACGTGGTGGGGGAGTGCAGAATGGGGCTGTGGCTGGGTGGGCAAAAATTGGGCCCAGGTGGGGGTGGGGTCAGTGCCACTGACATGTGCCATGAACCAACCCCCTTCCCGGGCCTGATCTAGTTGCATGGATCAACATGGACATGCAGCAATAATATTGCTGGTGTAGGTCAGGGTTGGCCTTTTATGGCTTCTGGGCCTTAGCCTGGAGCAAGGTGACAGATGTCTCAGAGGTGGGCCTAGCATTGGGTGAATGGGGCGAATGTCCGGGGCGCTGAACCCGCACAATGCTAGGAAGCCCGCACTGGAAGCCTTACTGAGCAACCTGACAAAATCGGAAACTGTACTTCTGGTTTTCCAGAACTACAGTTTAAGACTGTGGGGAAACCTCAGAACACTTCCCCAGTCAGTCTTAATGTTGTGTGAAGCTCCATTGTGCTTGGTGAGTGTGTGTGTGTGGGGGGGGGGCATCGCACGGAAGGATGCCATTGCGGACCTTTTCCCCTGGGTGCAGGGCAGGCTGAGTCTATTACTGGGGTATTACTTACCCCAAGGAGGATTCTAGCAGCCCAAAATCCCCTGTGGGATGAAGCATAGCTCATGCTTGCATAGCTGCATGTGGTTTGAATTGGGCTGGATTGGGCTGTAAGAAAGAGAATATGCATCCAGGTGGACATTCCACTGAGAACAAAGGACGACATTTGCATTTGGCAGTGTATCCAAATAGGAATCTGATGTATCTCTACAATTCTTAAAAATGGTATCTGAGACATTCCATGGAATTTTCATCTTTGTAGGAGCAAAAGAACAGCCCCGCTGGATCAGACCACAGGCCCCTCTAGTCCAGCTTCCTGTATCTCACAGCGGCCCACCAAATGCCCCAGAGAGCACAAGACAGCAAGAGATCTGCATCCTGGTGCCCTCCCTTGCATCTGGCATTCTGACATAACCCATTTCTAAAATCAGGAGGTTGCACATACACATCATGGCTTGTAACCCATGATGGATTTTTCTTCCAGAAATTTGTCCAGTTCTCTTTTAAAGGTGTCTAGGCCAGATGCCATCACCATATCCTGTGGCAAGGAGTTATGCAGACCAACTACACACTGAGTAAAGAAATATTTTCTTTTGTTTGTCCTAACCCTCCCAACACTCAATTTTAGTGGATGTCCCCTGGTTCTGGTGTTATGTGAGAGTGTAAAGAGCATCTCTGTATCCACTGTATCCTTCCTGTGCATAATTTTGTATGTCTCAATCATGTCCCCCCTCAGGCACCTCTTTTCTAGACTGAAGAGCCCAATGCTGTAGCCTTTCCTCATAAGGAAGGTGCCCCAGCCCAGTAATCATCTTAGTCGCTCTCTTTTGCACCTTTTCCATTTCCACTATGTCCTTTTTGAGATGTGGTGACCAGAACTGGACACAATACTCCAGGTATGGCCTTACCATAGATTTGTACAACGGCATTATAATATTAGCCATCTTATTCTCAATGCCTTTTCTAATGATCCCAAGCATGGAATTGGCCTTCTTCTCTGCTGCCACACATTGGGTCAACACTTCATCGACTTGTCCACCACCACCCCAAGATCTCTCTCCTGATCTGTCACAGACAGCTCAGAACCCATTAGCCTATATGTGAAGTTTTGATTTTTTTGCCCCAATGTGCATTACTTTACACTTACTTATATTGAAAAGCATCTGCCATTTTGCTGCCCATTCTGCCAGTCTGGAGAGATCCTTCTGGATCCTTGTATCCCACAGTTAACACACTGTCTGGTGAAATAACTGATTTTTACAGATAGTTACATTTAACTTTAATAAAGAGCCTTAGGTGGACCTTTGTGGAGGAAACAAGTGGGCAACTAAACTGGAATTCCAGTTATTCCTTCAAGAAACCAGCAAAGATTCACATTATGTAAAAGAAATTTAAGAAAGAAGCCCAGGGTATAGGGTTAGTAACAGGATACAGGGTTCATTAATAGGGTTAATAGGTTTAATAATCATTTTATCATTTACAAGATGGAGACTGAAAAAGGGATATAGCTTTGATATTTGCTCCCTTCATGATAATCCACCAGATATTTAGATACATTCAGACAACTCCAAGGGAAGATTGAATAAGGTACCATGCTAGTGCTACTAAGGTCGCAATCCTGAAATGCCCTTGGGCCAACGTAAGTCCCTTGAGCCGGCCCAGGAGTGTGGCAAAAGTGCCGTCAAGCACTTTTGCGCCACTCTGAGGGAAGATAGGCTGATGCACAGACGTGTGTTGGCCTCCCTGTGTTGATGTGAGCCCTGGGCCCAGTAAGTATGTGTTTGCTGAGTTTGGGGAGGCATGGGGAGTGTGGGAAGGGAGGCATTTCAGGGGAGGGGAGGGTGGATTACAGGCATTCCTGGGGGCAGGGGAGTGGGGACCAGGAGGCAGAGCCAGGATCCAGCAGTTATGCTGGATCCTTATGCTGTTCCCGGACATCCTGGAGCAGTCCAGGGCTGCTTGGATTTGCGCCACCTCATTAGGTGGTGCAGATTTGAGACCTGTTGGGACTGCTGCAGCTCTCCCCAGGGTAAGGGAAAAAGTTTCCCCTTTCCTCGGGCTGAGTCTCAGACAGCCAGAAACTTGCCCTGGATACAGCGCAGGCCTGCCAGCCTGCCTGTTCCAGCTCAAGTTAGGATTGAGCTGTAATTTACCTTACTCTCCAGATTTTATCTAAGGATTGCCCAGCCTCTTCTTCAATGATCCCTCAGAACAACAGTCATAATTATTTCCTTTAATGTTAACAATTATGTCTTAGCAGGAGGCAAACTCTATAAATAAATACAACCCTTGATGTCTAGCTACTTCTTCTGATGGCTCACTGGGGTATTGGGGTTGGCTATGCTAAGAGGTCACTGGGTTCAGTCCTCTTTTTTCCCATCATGTGGGCTGCTGGTTCACTCACTAATTCTAAGTTAATACCCCCGCACCTTGCAAATCAGGTGCTATTCTGATTTTGTAAGCATACCACTGCAGGTCTGATGGGCCTTTCATTGCTTTATCAATTTTCCCCCCTTCCATACCTACCCTAAATGAGTTCCAGAAGCAAATCTAAATCTGAATACACATGCAGTCAAATACTGTAAGTTTCAGCGCTATAGCCAACGTGGTGTAGAGCAGCCATTCTCAACAGGAGCCATATGGCCCCCATCAGATGCCCTGGCATATTTGGGGCACAGAAAGAAATAAAAAATAATGAATTTATGTTTTTTGTTTTTTTTTATGTTGTATCCTTGTTTAACAGGGGGCCTTCTGAAACCTGAGAAGATCTCCCAAGATGTGCCCCCCCCCAAAAAAAAAAAGGATTAAGAATGGCTGGTGTGAAGGTGAGAATAAAATGTCAGACATGGACAGGGAGACTGGATTCTCATTCAGCCAGGGAGTTCAGTGGGTGACCCTGGACCAAAAGCTGTTACGAGGATAAACGTGGTGTTCTGAAACACCATGTACTCCACTCTGAGAACTTTGGAGGAAGGATGGGATAAAACATGTAATGAATTTGAACAAAAAAAAAACAACTAGCCCCTTGGTTCAGAAATTTACAGAGCTAGCTGGTGTTTGCAAAATGCAGAATAACACAATGCTGAGAGAACTCCCTAGACCTATGGTGCTTTATGTGTCAGAAATATATCACAGAGAGGAGACCTCACCATTAATTCTCATCTTACCTTCACATCTTTTATGTTCATCCTTGTCCCTTCCTTCCCAACAAAGATGTCATCAATGTCAACAAGAATATATCTGTCCAAGGACAATGTGAGCCTCTTTCCTGACAAGAAGGAGATGGCGTCTATAAAAATGAGCTTGTGCAGCCAAAAGTTCAAATTGTTTCCAAACAGGACTCTTTGAATCCCATCGTGGAGTCCCAAGTCCTGTATCACTGTAGCATAGAGAGATACCTTAGGCAGTGATGGAGGGAACGGCTTGGAAGCCTGAAATTCTGTTAAAAGCACTGGTTGGTAAGTGGAGTGGTTATATTGGAAAACGGTCCAGTCTTCGCCAGGTAATGGGCCTCTCTCAACCCTTGGGGCTTTGGTAATGTGCAGTAGAGGAGACTGTGGGTTTACTAAGCAGTCTTGCAGAGCTACATTATTATAAAGATGCAATGGAAATCC
Organism: Tiliqua scincoides; assembly: GCF_035046505.1. NCBI lineage: Eukaryota > Metazoa > Chordata > Lepidosauria > Squamata > Scincidae > Tiliqua > Tiliqua scincoides. The sequence continues at coordinate 27,367,638 of NC_089826.1, forward strand.
TTTGAGTCTAGTGCTCGACAAGCTGTTCTCATTGGCTTTATGAAAACCAATTATGCTAACACTGTATTCCACACAGTATTTTTCCAGAAGCTCTCTGTTCCATGAATCCATAGAGGTGTACTTTAAAATATTTTCGTATATCACAAGAATATATTTCCCTTTGCCATTATCTGCCAAGGGAGGGATATCTCCTTTTCCAGATGCAATCACCATCTGATACCGAAAGCTACTCGATTCCAAGATGGCTATGATGTCTTGACCAAGCTGAGAGTATTGGCTTTCAACAAACAGCAGCACTGTGGGGTCTGTTCTAGATGGATCTATCGGCTTTGCCATTTTCAGTTCCATGGACCTGTAAGGTAAAAGTTTAAGGTCTTCGCACTGCACACCTCCTGTGGTATCAACAAGAGTAATTTCCTCCTTGTGACCTGTATACAAGTAATAGGCCGAAACAACTATACTTACTAAGCAGAAGGTGGCTAAGAGAATTACTAATGTTCGGAAACTTCTCCGAAGTTTCACAATCAGATTCATTTTTTTTTTTGCAGCACTTACAAGTGTGCGTTTGTGGTTTTGCAGTTGGCTTTTTCCTTCTAAAGTGTCATTATAAACAGACCAAGAGATGGTAGCAGTACCATTCTCCAAATGTTCATGTGACCATTGCAATGCATTTATAAAGGGGTAGGCAAGGCTATGAAACTCGTACAGCTGCAAGTCCAAGGAGCTGGCAATCTATACTGGAGACAGTCTTCTCGGAATGTACCGGTTGCCAATAATCAATGGAAGAGACACGTAACATTATCTGCAACAAAGTGAGAAATTAGAGTAGGTTAAGAAAATCCATACAGCAATTAAAATGTGTTAATTAAATAAGCTAGTCACTTCTATAAAAAAAAAAAAAAAAAACATCCAAAGCATGGAAGTGGTATTGATTCTTTTGTGGAGGACAGCAGTAGGATGCCTTCGTAATATAAAGGATGCGTGAAAAAATACTTATCCTTTACCTGTTGTAACCCAAAATTTGTAATATACCTGTGATATACTTGTGATATTAATTAAAGCCCTATATGTGTCATGCTAAATAGAAGCACAATTAATGCTAACACACCTTCACCTTGATTATGTGCAAAATTGTGTGCAATTTTGAAATGAAACAAATTTTGAATAAAAACAAAGAGAAAACATAGGTTAAGGTAAATCATAACCAAGTATTCTAAAAATGTAACTTGGGTCAGTTATTTAAGATTTCTATTATTCCTTTCAAAAGGTCATTTTTATTACAGATTGAATGAAAAAAAAATATCTAGAAGGCAATACAAAATATTTAATAACTAATCTGTCTGAAAAAGACAGTTTACATTTCCAATATCATGTTTTTTAAAAATCCATATGATTCTTAATCACAGGAGTGTGGGACTATTCTCACCTTGTTTAATAGTCTAATGGTCAGTCAGCCACAATACTATGGTTGCCCTGTGCTAACTTTCTGGCAAAGAAAGAAAGAAAGAAAGAAAGAAAGAAAGAAAGAAAGAAAGAAAGAAAGAAAGAAAGAAAGAAAGAAAGAAAGAAAGAAAGAAAGAAAAAGTGTTCTGGCAAAGAAAAGTTCATTACAGGTTACAAGTCATAGTAGGTATGTGTAAGATGTTGGTTTTAGAGGCAAGCTGCCTCTGATTGCCAGATGCAGGGGAAGGCACTGGAGGCAGGTTGTGTCTGTTGTCTTGTGTACTCTCTGGGGCATTTGGTGGGCCACTGTGAGATGCAGGAAGCTGGACTAGATGGGCCTTTGGCCTGATCCAGCGGGGCTCTTCTTATGTTCTTAAAGATGCTTTTGGGTGGCCAGGTCACTGTCACGTGCTATCAGATGGCTGCAGAAAATGGTGAGCAACATGGTGCACACAGCAGTAGATCTAGGAGACTCCCCTGCCCTGGTAAGTTGGCAGAGGGGGTGGGCTCTAGGCAGGAAGGTGTGCCCCAAGGATCTGTCCTGGGACCGGTGCTTTTCAACCTCTTCATAAATGACCTGGAGACAGGGTTGAGCAGTGAAGTGGCTAAGTTTGCAGACGACACCAAACTTTTCCGAGTGGTAAAGACCAGAAGTGATTGTGAGGAGCTCCAGAAGGATCTCTCCAGACTGGCAGAATGGGCAGCAAAATGGCAGATGCGCTTCAATGTCAGTAAGTGTAAAGATTGCACATTGGGGCAAAAAATCAAAACTTTAGATATAGGCTGATGGGTTCTGAGCTGTCTGTGACAGATCAGGAGAGAGAGATGGGGTAGTGGTGGACAGGTCGATGAAAGTGTCGACCCAATGTGCGGCGGCAGTGAAGAAGGCCAATTCTATGCTTGGGATCATTAGGAAGGGTATTGAGAACAAAACGGCTAGTATTATAATGCCATTGTACAAATCTATGGTAAGGCTACACCTGGAGTATTGTGTCCAGTTCTGGTCGCCGCATCTCAAAAAAGACATAGTGGAAATGGAAAAGGTGCAAAAGAGAGTGACTAAGATGATTACGGGGCTGGGGCACCTTCCTTATGAGGAAAGGCTACGGCGTTTGGGCCTCTTCAGCCTAGAAAAGAGACGCTTGAGGGGGGACATGATTGAGACATACAAAATTATGCAGGGAATGGACAGAGTGAATAGGGAGATGCTCTTTACGCTCTCACATAATACCAGAACCAGGGAACATCCACTAAAATTGAGTGTTGGGCGGGTTAGGACAGACAAAAGAAAATATTTCTTTATTCAGCGTGTAGTCGGTCTGTGGAACTCCTTGCCACAGGATGTGGTGCTGGCGTCTAGCCTAGATGCCTTTAAAAGGGGATTGGACAAGTTTCTGGAGGAAAAATCCATTATGGGGTACAAGCCATGATGTGTATGCGCAACCTCCTGATTTTAGAAATGGGTTAAGTCAGAATGCCAGATACAGGGGAGGGAACCAGGATGAGGTCTCTTGTTATCTGGTGTGCTCCCTGGGGCATTTGGTGGGCCGCTGTGAGATACAGGAAGCTGGACTAGATGGGCCTATGGCCTGATCCAGTGGGGCTGTTCTTATGTTCTTATGTAAGGAAGAGCAATGGGGCATTTTGAAAAGGAACTAGGGAAAGGTTGGGGGAGGGAGGGGTGGATTTGGCAACGGTTGTGTGCTGGATTCTACCTCCCACTTTTTGTCCTGCCCCGCCCCTGACTTTCCTAGGACTTTTGCCAACTATATAGCTGGTATAAGTCTCAGGAGACCCATAGGGCCTCCTGATCACCCCCCCCCCCACACACACACACACACTGTAGCATGAAGTACATTCTTTCATGATGTGCCTACATACATACCATGGTGAGGGATAGGATTGAACTTTTAATTGCTATCTTATCTCTAGGATCAGTGGAGGCCGGTATCCTTTTACAACATGAGGAAGTGGGACAATTACTTGTTACTTGCTTAGAATATTTATTTCTTTATTTGTATCTCACATTTCTTGCCTGTTGGACTCAAGGGGGCTTTCATGAGGTTCGTAGGGAGCCACTCATCTAAGCACAGATGACAACTAGACCTGCTTGGCAATATTATGTATCGTGGGCCTTCAAATCATGCTCTGGGATCATAGAACCACAAAACCTTTTGCCGGCATGCCCCATGGTATGGATCAGGTTGCTAAAATCCTATCATAAAAGCACCTGCAGACACTCAAGTATAAGTCGATCTCACAGATAAGATGAGGGCAGGTTTTGAGCCAAAAATCATGGAATTTTCTATGACTCTTGGATAAGTGTGTGTGTGTGGGGGGGTAAACTTAGGGGCGTGTCTGACTATAGTCTGATTTTACTGAGGCTAGATCCTGAAAAATAACCTACCGTAATTGTTACCTAAGAACTGTACAGTCTCCAATTTATTAGAAATATAGTAAAAGATCATAAGACACAATTTTATTCACTAACTTTATAAATTCTGGTCTTCACAACCTTTTTGTAAAGACTATCAGAGTAAGCGCACTGTAAGCAACATACCAGTAGTACCATTAATCAAATCCTTCTTTAAGGTGCATGGTGTATTAAGCCAGAGGCTCTACATAGAGTATATAGCACATAACTGGGAGTGTGCAATTCAAATCACAGCAGAGACAAGCAGCAAGGAATGAGCATGAACAAGTGCAGTTTCACATAGTTGCATCATGATTTACTCAGAAGTAGACTCCATTGCTTTCCATGGGTGTTATTCTTAAGTAATGCTGCACTGAACGGTAGCCTCAGACTTTGTTTCAAAAGGAAATGAGGATTAAATCCTGGTGTTTAGAAAACCAGACCTCTGGCAAACATTTGCAAAATGTAACAAAGGTGCAGAAGGGTCAGGTGTAATCCTGCCAAAAAGAATGAGGGTTGCTTGATTTAAATGGAATCTTTGAGCCATGGCTTACATTTTTCTCAGGAGGCGTGAAAAGGTTAACTTTGGCTGCAGCTTGCCCTGGAGGGGTTGCCCTGGAGACTAATTGTCCTAATTATCTCTGCATTGTCCTCTTGCTCTCATTTGCTCTTCTCCTAGCTACCGCGATGTGCCCTGATCAGCCTTGATCAACGACTCAGCGATAAGGCAAGAAGATAATTTACACTTTATTTATTTGCAGAAATTTCTCACCTTATAGATATCTACGTTATATATTCTGCAGAGACCTGTCCTCCTGCGCTTTGAAAGGAGCCATGCACATAGATTGGTGGAATGCAATTTCAGTGGAATGAATCTAGTGTCTGTGATTTATAGAAGGTTACCTAATGTCATAAGCTTGGACTTCGCTGCTACAGTATATAACTGTTTGTGCCACGGCACACTGGGGTGAAACATCTGGTGACTTCAGGGGAGACTTCAACTTGGCCTGGGCCTGGTGCAACTTTCAGTGTCCTATGTACAAAACCTACTCAGCTACTCTGCCATGTCTAGTGTGATTGGACTGTGGCCATTATCATTGTAATAATATTTGTTTTTCCCTAAACATGGCATTTAAATTAATATAAATGCATATCGGTATGGAGCACCCGTTAATATTTTTTCATATTTATATCCTACATAGAATTTGTATAATTCTACACACTCTTATGGCACAATCTGATACTCATGGAATGCAGGCGGATTTCCTGACATGGGCCTGCTTGGACTTGTGCCAGCTATTTTGCTGGCCTAGATTCAAGTAGCCCCATAGCAGCTACTGGGGCTTTCTCTGGGGCAAGAGGGCAAATGTCCCCTTACCTTGGGGTGACCTCCTGTAGCCTCTCTTCTTGAGCTGGATATAGTGGAGGCCTTTCCAGCATTGTTATGTTGCAGTGCAGAAAGTTAGTTAGGTTTGGGCTACTCATTCCATTCATTTCTGTGATGAGACAGATTGCTGGTGCTTCAATTTAGCAGGTGAGGAATTAATGGATAAGAATGTGACACCAGCTTCAATAACAGAGAAACAAAAAAAAATTCTGGAATCTAGGACTGGGGAAAAATACTAAGTGATCATACCATATGAAAGCATGATAGCAAGGAGACAGAATCAGTCTTATGCCGCTATCACTTGTACTACTGACATTAGTACTGTCAGTAACCGATTGGCTGCTAGCATCATCATCTTGCTCATTCCAAACTGTTCATAGATGGCTTGCTGAGCTTTAATGTTTCAGATGGTTTTTGTAGCATTTTAAACTGATAGCGCTGCAATTAAAGGTATATCAAACAGATAAAATCAAATCAAGAGAAATTCTCTACAAGGCTGCATTTCAGTTTAGGCGTTCGGGTGACACTGATGAATCACTGCAATGCAACTCTTTTGAGTTTATCAAATCACACCTATCTCTTGGGGTTTACAATCTCATTAGGGATATGCACTAGGCCTAAATAAATCAATAAGTGGTCCTTACAGCAGAAAAACAAAAAAGCCATTTCCATTTCTGCTATCATCAGAAATACAGAATGTTGCCTATCACACCAGATATATTTGGATCAACACTCACAAGCATATCTATATTTTTATCAACACTAGAGGGCAATATATTCCTGTGTTTCCCATACAAGAATTAGTGTCCTGTTTATCCACCTGGTCAGCTTATAAAACAAATGGATCTGCAATCAACCCGAGAGGTCACGGCGATCTTAAGCAACAGGTAATATACCTGTTTTAGGCTTTAATGGTAAAACCATATAATTTAAGTGCCAATAAGTCTTACCAAACAATTGTTTTGATACTTACAAAATACCTTGGTCTGTAGCACAGGTGAGCAAGATCACCGAAGTGGAAGACTATAGCTTTCTCTCTTTGGATCTTTGTCACAATTCTTTCTTTTCCACTTGATGATGCCAGCCCCAGGATCCTGACCTTTGAAAATAATAATTTGGTGAAAAAGAAAGGTTGCTTTCTGATTAAATGATGGGTACTATTCAGGGCATTATTTCTATAAGGAGAAAAGGTCTTACCAGCAGGCTTGTATTTTAACTGCCTCCCCTCTTTCCTTTCATAATTTGGAATATATGAGAATAAAGGCCCAATCCTATGGCCTCCCTGCAATGCCAGAGCTTGCGGTTCGGAAGCACAGGGGTGTTTTCCCATGGAGTGAAAGCTGGGCCACTGTCGCACACTTCTGGGCCACTACCACAAATGGGCAGTGGTGTGGTGTGCAAAGCAGTTACTATAGAGGCCTTCATCAGCACCAGTAAATTGGTGGCAGAGGCATCTTGTGGGCATGGAGGGCAAGGAGTGGGAAAGGAGAGGAGTGGATCTTGGCAGCATCAGAATGTGCAAGATCTTATCCCCTCTTTCCAAGCCTCCCTGCCTTTCTCCTTGGATATATGCCAGCAAAATCAGGCTGGCATATGCCAGCAAGGCCCTTAGGTGACCAAGCAGGTCAGCAAAAAATGATTTTTTTGCTCCTGTTGGCTGATTGGTCCCCCACCCTTGGATGCAATGTGCGACTGCATTGGTGCCAATAGTGGGAGACAGAACTGGGCAGTAAGATTCAGAGCAATGCAGAGCATGAACTAGGCAACGATAAGCATGTTTGGATCCTACTGATATTGACGGTCGTGTTAAGAATATGCTTACATTCCTCCCATTAAAATCAATGGAATCCAAAAGTGATTAACTTTGCCTAGATTGTGCCCGTGCTTTGTTGGAAAGTAATATAGAAGAATTGAATGCTGCTGAAAACTATGACAACAACAAGCAATGTCAAACAGAATGAATTTTATTTTGGGAATTACAACAGCTGCAGCATATAGAGGAATTTCAGAGTTGTTTGACTGTTTTCTTTCTAAACTCGTTGGCACTGAATTAGATCCTGGTGTGAGAAAAACTGCATTCCTTCCACCCACTCATCTATATTAGAAGATACCACTTTTTGAGTTGCTTATGGCTGAAGGGCAAGTCCCATGTCAGCTGTGGGTGTGTCGGAACCAGAAACATGCACTGAAAGTAGTGCATGAGCCAGACATTTACCGGTGAGTTTTTTCAGCTCAAAGTGAGGGCGAATATGGAGAGGACCAAAAGGACTCCTTTTACTTGTTTTATCATCTTAGAAGTGACGGTGATCACAGTCCCCACCGTTGCTGAGTATCACTCTTAACTATGAGAGACAGAGTAACAACAGAAGCATTGCTTCCATTCTGATTTGGCTTCATGGTGGCAGTACATAGCTGATTATATTTGTCTGTCTGGTGGAACTGATAAATGTTCCCATGTCTCCCGTAGAAAGTGTTGAAACCTTGCAGCTTGAAAATGGAAAATCTGGTAGCACTGGTAAGTGTGTCATTGTTCCCATGGCTCCCATAAAATGTTGAAAGCTTGCAACTTGAAAATGGAAAATCTGGTGGCACTGGTAAGCTTGTCCATGTCCCATGGCCCCCATAAAAAGTGTTAAAAGCTTATAGGTTGAAAATGGAGTGTGATGTTGGAGGGGGAAACATTTCAGCTCAGCTCATTAGAGGCATCTGGAACTTGTTCCTTGATTTCCATGACATTTTCCACTGTTTCACTTCATGATGTTAGACATTCACAAAAGCTCTTAAGACTTTATGAATAATTTCTGCTCATGCCTATTTCCCATTCTCCCCCCCCCAAAGCAGTTTTCCCTGCCCTACTTTCTTGCACAGTATTTTGCCCATCTAACTGCCAGTGTGTTTCACTACAAAGAGCAGTGGCAGCCAGACAAGAGTCCACCCCACATTGACTGCAAATTCTGAGAAATTCTTTGACTATAGAGGCAAAAGTGACAAGAGGGAAATACTTTGTTAGTTTCACCTCTGGAGGGAAGATAATGTACTTCTTTTTTTTTTTAAAAAAAGATCCTTGTCAGTCTCACCTCCACAGTGAAGGGACTTGTGGTGGTTGAAGTCATTTGCAAGACAAGCTGCTTCAGCCATTGTGCTGTGCAATCTGTAGCCTTTTTAAGAACTCCTTGTGCTTTTCAAAAGCCCCAATTGCAAAGCAACCATGGTTCACTTCTCATGTTTAGTAAGGGTTTGCAAATGGTAAACCTGTTTCATTGCTACGTCTGCACTAACCAGAAGCGGAGCTGGGGGGGGGTGGAGTGGTAAGTATGGGACGCTCTGTGACATGTCATGTAAGTGTCCCTCCCCTTTGGTGTTGGAGCCATTCGGAGCAGCGACAGCAAAGTACCATCGCTGCCCTGAATGGTTCTGATGTCTTGGGGGGGGGGGTATTTGCACGTGTGTTGCAGAGTGTGCTGTAATTCTCAGACTGAAGCCATTATCATACAATGTAAACTGTTGACCGCTTTGGCAGAAAGGTAAAAAAATGGATGTCATGAGTAAACAAACAAACAAGGTAATGGCTTAGTCCTGTCCCTGCTTGCAGAGACTCAGGGCTCAATCCTATCCAACTTTCTATCATTGATGCAGCCATGCCAACAGAGTGCAGGCTGCATTTTTCGGGGAGGGGGCAGTCATGGAGATCTCCTCAAGGTAAAGGTTGTTCCCTTAGCTCAGGGCTGCATTGCAACTGAATCAGCGCTGGAAATTTGGATAGGATTGAGCCCCCAATGGGTAGCCGAAGGCCAAGAGCTGATGGACAAGAGGAGGCACAAGGAAAGTCAAGCACCAGCTACCAGTATGGCACAGCTTAGAGGAAACACAGCAAATCTGGAGGATGAGGAGGGCAGTAATGAGACCCTGAAATTTTCCCTCCACAGGGCAGCCTCATTGCCACACTGCACCAAGCAAAATAGGAAACGGATTCAGCAGTTTGACAGGGGCAGCAATGGAGGGTGGGTGGGTGGGTGAAGAGAGTGATGGTGTCCATTGCATTTGGTGTCCATTGCATTGCAAGGACAGTTCCCCCCCTTCCCTTGAAATCTGTCTAAGGCTAATTGCTTGCTGTTGGCACCAAGTATGAATTTTTTGCTCTCAGATTGGTCTGTTGTGGGAGTTTTTTTTACCTACTCCATACTGATGGAAGCAGAGGTGTCGCTAGAGGAGGGGCGGTGCACTAAGTTTTGCAGAGACCCTCCCTGCAGCATGCAGGCGGCTCCTCCCCTCCCCTCCCCTCGGGAGCCATTTGACTCGGTTTCCACCACCCCTGCCCACATGGCTCCAAAGGGGAGGGGAGGAGCTTGCATGTTGTGGGAGGCGAATGGCTCCGGAGGGGAGGGGGAGGAGCTGCTTGCACGCTGCAGGGATGGTTGGCAACCTTCAGTCTCAAAAGACTATGGTATAAGCCTACAGCACCCGGTATTCCCAGGTGGTCTCCCATCCAAGTACTAACCAGGCCTGACCCTGCTTAGCTTCCGAGATCAGACAAGATCAGGCATGTGCAGGGTCACAGTTGCTGTCAGGGAGGCTCTCTGCAAAACTTAGTGCACCGCCCTCCCTCTAGCGACGCCTCTGGATGGAAGAGTTAGACTGCAATCCTAACCACACTTTCCTGAGAGTAAGCCCCACTGAACAAAATAGGACTTATTTCTGAGTAGACCTGGTTAGGATTGTGCCCTAAATTTGTCCAGGTTGGACACAAAGACAGGAACTGGGCAGGGTGGGGTTTAAGATTAGGCATGGCGTACACACTCTGAAGCAAGCAAGTGGTCAGACGGAAGACCCAGAATTAGTCTTCATCGGCAGCTCAGCTCAGCTCAGCTCAGGAGTGCGGGCTGGATTCTCTCAGCTGGAATTGTGAAGCAAACCTCAAAGGCTTGGGGTAAACAGTGCAACCCAGCTTCCTGGATTCCGTTTGCAGAAGTTGATGCTGACAAGGTGTTCTTGGCAATTGACAATATATAACTTGAAGTCAGGGAAGGATCATTCATAAGGGAGGATTCCAGTAACTGACTACTCCTCCAAGTTACGAAGCTGCACAAAGGGCTGGTGTTATACAGATGTCAGCACCAGCTGCAGCGTAGGTTTGAATGGGTAATATGTGTTATTTAATAAATCATGGTCTGTTTTATTCCAAATACCTTTTCCCCTGTGTTTATTGGGGGGGGGAGTAATGTGGGCAATGCACTGCACCCATTTGCCAGTTAAAGCTCAAGTTGTTTCAGTGCGTAAGTACAAAAAGAGAAAGACAACTTGTCTGAAATGTAAACACTGTTCAGCCAACCAGCCTAAGAGCAGGGATGGGCACTCGACTTGTGTCGACTTGACTTGAGTCACGCAAAAACTTCTGCATCACGCTGAAGACCTTGTGGGAAATCTGAAAGGAAGCCTTCAGAATGACAGCAGATATGGTGAGAGAAGAGTATGTTATTCCAGGAAGTGGTGGCTGCAGGGGTTGAGGGAAGGAGGAAGGCTTAAGATTTTTTTGAGCGGGGGGCTTGCGCAAAGTTAGGGGGAGAACCAGAAAGTGGGGCAGCCAAAACATGGGGCAGAGGGCTGCCATAGGAATGTGGCTTGCTGCTTGGTGTTTATGGTGCCTGAATATGAACTGGGGAGGGGGTTGCTAGGGTTCATACGGAACCAATTGTTTTTCTACTACTAAACCTCAGTAACAGCACAGCTTTTGTTTACATAAACGATGGTTGAAACGAAGGACTTCAACATATAGCTGACTGGAGTGTGGATGGGATGGAAACATCAGGGGAGTGTTAAATGACAACTCTGTTGCACTCTCTCTCTCTCTCTCTCTCTCACACACACACACACACACACACACACACACACACACCACCACCACCACCACCACCACCACCACCTTCTTTTTTCTGTGAATCTTTGCTCAAGGAAGCCATGGACTTGCAACTCGTTTCTTGAAATGACTCTACTCGTGAGTCAAAGCACTCAAAATTTTGCTCACATCAAGTTGCGGTGGCCATGTGCTAAGACTCCTGAGTTGAGTTGCAGGGTCGCTGACTCGCAATTCAACTTGCAACTCAGGCTCAGTGACTGAAGCACGCCCAATGGTAGTTCCTAGGATAATGGGGCCCTTCATTTGGGGCTCCTCTCAAGTACCCCAAACACGAGCTCATGCAATCCCCTCTGAAATGGAGGAAGGTGCCTTGGTTCAGTTTCCACATTCATTTTTGCCAAGTAAGAGTTGTGCGAGAGTTCCAGATAAGAGATTTGCCCTGATTCTAGTCGTCCTAACTTTTGTTCAGTGTGGTCTGTATCTGTATTATAGCAAGGCTCAAGCCATCTCAATCTCAAGAATTCCTCCATGACTGTGATAGAAAGCAATTACTGATGCGTGGATTCTATTCCTTCTTGGTCAATTATGCATGGCGTTGTTACACAGAAAGAAGTCCCGAAGCCTTTCCTTAAAGGTTATTCATGGCTTTCATAAACAGACCACTCACTTATTTCAAAAGGAACATTCAAGATTCTCATCCAAAACATTTCCATTGTCCTAACAAATAAACAAGAAAGAAGACCTGGGGCAGTTGCAGACCTCCCATTATACTCTATGGGGCAAATGTCCCAGGTGCGAGGCTGTTGGACCCCTCAGAAACTTCTCTGAGGCTCCCGACAGGGTTGCAAACTGCTTCCAGTTTCCCAGAAGCACAGTTTATAGCGTCGGGAAACCTCAGAGAGGCTTCCTCGATGCAGCCTTGGTTCACGCAAGGCTCCATGAGCCTCAGGTGAGTTGGGGAGGAGGGCGCGGATTTGCGTGTGAGGGATGGTAAGAGCCCCCAGGAGTGTAGGGCTGAGGAGGTCCTCCACTACCTGTGGAAAGGAGCTGATCATGTTAGAAACATTTTGCAACTAGATGTTTATCACACCAGCTTTCTGCCTTTGAAATGTGGGCTGCTCTGAGCTGTGATGGCTGGATCAGTCATCCTTTTCTTTGGGGCATTACCTAGACTAGATGGCCTGCAATTTCTTCCATGAATAGGTTCTATGATTTTTCAAGTCCTATTTGCAAGCCCATCAATGTTTACTTTAAAACTGAAAGTTGCATTTTGACTTTGATTACATAGTGCAGCCTTGCTTGGAAGCTTCGTCCACTTCTTATTCAGCACAAATGTAGCAACCAACCAGTAGTTCAGAAGCAATCCTTCTCATAATGAAGACATAATGGTGCAGTCTGGCCACCTTATACCAACTTCAGACCTCAGATCACATGGTGGTCTGCATAGTGTGCAGAAACACACCCAGAACCTACATCCCTAAGTAAGTTCCATTCATGCAGACATTGCTTTTGTAAGCATTCCTTACGAGCAGCAAAAATGCAATTAGCAATGTATCTCTGCAATGTTCTTCCATCCAATTAGCATAAAATAAATTATTGTACAAACACTTATGGCCCTTTCATCACACAATAAAGATAATTCATCTGTGAGACAGATGCACAATACCCATTTCTGGTTTTCCAAAGAGAAACCACAGAGCTAGCATAATGCTATAGAGATGTGAGAACAGCCTGAGACATTAAAGAAACTCTTTTGGGTTATCTCGATTTTCTTCCGGTAAGTTGGAAGTCAAGTGCACTTAAGGTCAGTTAGATGTGCTTAATTGCACAACTTAATCCAATGGGGGGGGGGCAGTTCAGTTGCACATCTAGGGTATGGCAAGTGGGGACATCAGCCCAGGCCACCCCTTAAAGTGGAACATAGGGCACACTCATATTCCACTGATGGTGCATTTCTGCACAACCGTTAATGGTGTGTTTTTGCACCAGTTTCAGGGGACTTCCAAAAAGAGGTAAAGGCTTTCAGAAAAGATTCAAGGTGCTTTCATGTACCTGAAACAGAGGTGTTGCAAACGTGCAACGCTAGTAGGAAAGGGAATCATTTTTGCAGTACTGTCCGGGGTCCTGACGTATAGTCAGAAGCTGACCACACCCAAAAAAATCTTTAAAAAAAAAATGGTTTAACTGAGCACACAAATTCACTTCTTGGGACTGGCTTCCCACCCCATGATCTTCCCTTCTCTGTGTAGCCTGCTGAATAAATTCATTTGGTGGAATGAACAAAGCTGGCTTCCTACCCCATGATCTCCCCTTCTCTGTTTGGTTAGGGCACAATTTCAGTGCTTGCCAGGGGTGCCATTTTCCCTAGATACACCACTGAGGTAGTCTTAGTTATAGACAACATGGAAGGCCTGCGGAATGGGGCAAATCCATGTGAAGGGAGGGCAAAAGGGGGGGGAACCCACAACTTCAATTGAAAGTCTATAAAAGTTTTATTTTTTAAAAAAATTTGAAAATAGTGCATAGAGCAGGTGACAGTGATTGAAACTATAGTGGAAAAACACCACAAAAGTCCCCTACACCCACCATGGATTTTGCCTTATTTCACATCTCCCTCTCATTTAGTTGTAACTAAAACTAAACCACATGGGATAATATTGCACAATGAAATGTATGTCTGGTTTGACCCCAAATGGTGCTGATAGTACAAGTAGCCTGACCCTGTGCATGGTCTCTTAGAAATAAACCATACCATGATCTGTGGGGCTTAGAATCAATAAGTGTGCATAAGACTGGAGCCAAAGAAGACACATTGCATTGAGCGGGTTTAGTCATGCCTTCTGAAAAGGTTGGACTTTGTGCCAATGAACTGGTGCAAATGATCAATGGTTGACTGTTGATGGCTGATGGTCAGAGTCTGGCACACAGCAGAGTTCTTTCATATCAGAGCCTTTCATTATAGAAACACCCCAGTCCTGTGACTCCTTTTTGCTCATGCTTCTGAAACATGCCAAGCTACTGGTTCTGTTCTGAACCACTTCTTTCCTCACATGCAATAAAGATATGGACTAAATAACTAAGCAGCACTGTGGCCAGCGCCTAGACAATCCCCAAGACGCTGCAGTTCAATACATTAACATTTATCATTGGGAGTTGAAAATGGTTCTTGGCTACATTTCGGACCATGTGTTGCTCTGAGCCAATTTGATTTAATTGAATTTTGCAAGTCACTTTTTTTTGCGAGACACTATCAAATGCTTTGGTGAAGTCCATATATATTACATTTACTGCTGTTTTTGTACCGCTGCCAACAACACAATCAAGTTTCTGAGGTAGGATTTGCCTTCCGCTTTCAGCCAAGAGACCTGCATTAATGCAACATTAAGGTTGCACTCTTAAAAACCCAAAGGCCAGGCAATGTAAATGTGAAGGCTCAAACAGCAGCATTAATTTGCACACATACTCAGTGGGTTTTATGGCGCACAGCTGGTGACCAAACAGCTGCGGCAAACTAAAAGCAAAATAGAGAAAATACCAACCATGTTATGACACTTTTGCTCAGTTTCTCTCCAACTCCTTAATTCTTCCTGTAGCTATTTTTCAAGTGAGGGTTCCATCCCTTCTTGTTCATAGTAGACAGTATAGACCAGTAAAACTGATGGGTTGTGACCCACCAGCCAGGGAAACACTTGTCCCTGATCCTTAAGGGGGGGGGGAAGGCAGCAATGCCACCCCCAGGATCACGCTGCTGCCAAGGGAGGGGTGTTTTTTAAACTTACCTGAGGCCTCGGGGGGTGGTGGTGGTGGTGGTGGTGTGGCAGGCACCTTTGTAGGGCTCCTCAAGCCTCGGTAATGATAAAAAACATGATTCAAAACCACTTCTCGTTTTCGATCGAAATCAGGAAGTGGCTTCTGAGTGCTGTTTTTCCCCTGCTACAGGGGCTTGGAGAGACCCTGCAGAGGCATCTGCAGGGCTCCCTATAGCCCCTGGAGGTCACCTAAGTTTAAAAACCTCAGGCTAAGTTTAAAAAACCCCTCTCCCCAGCAGCAGCGTGATCCTAGGGATTGTGTTACTGTCATAGCCCCACTCCACACACACTTACAGTGCTCCCAGTTCCCTTGTAGCAGTTTGGGAAGCACTGGTATAGACAATAACAAATTTAGCCATCAATTCTGCATAACTGAACGCTTTCCACATGCGCTGCCTCCGACACATTCTCGGCATCACCTGGCAGGACAAAGTTCCAAACAACACAGTCCTGGAACGTGCTGGAATCCCTAGCATGTATGCACTGCTGAAACAGAGACGCCTGCATTGGCTCGGTCATGTCGTGAGAATGGATGATGGCCGGATCCCAAAGGATCTCCTCTATGGAGAACTCCTGCAAGAAAAGCGCCCTACAGGTAGACCACAGCTGTGATACAAGGACATCTGCAAGAGGGATCTGAAGGCCTTAGGAGTGGACCTCAACAAGTGGGAAACCCTGGCCTCTGAGCAGCCCACTTGGAGGCAGGCTGTGCAGCATGGCCTTTCCCAGTTTGAAGAGACACTTGGCCAACAGTCTGAGGCAAAGAGGCAAAGAAGGAAGGCCCATAGCCAAGGAGACAGACCAGGGACAGACTGCACTTGCTCCCAGTGTGGAAGGGATTGTCACTCCCGAATTGGCCTTTTCAGCCACACTAGACGCTGTTCCAGAACCACCATTCAGATCGCGATACCATAGTCTTTCAAGACTAAAGGTTGCCTACATGATGATACAGACAATAACGCTAGTATAGTATAGACAACAGTAAACATGCACAAAAAAACCCAGCACACTGTACCCAGATCTACAGGGAGCAGATGCCATTTGATGCCATATATTCTCTGATTAGAATTATCTTTCCTTCTGCAGGGTAGAGCATCAAACAGTCCAGAATTGAGACAAGTGCTGTGGCACCACTCAGAGAGAGTTGTATATGTATGTCCCAAGTTGGCATTTATTGTGTGCATGCAGGGATTCCAATGCACCGACAGAGCTCTGTAAGTACAAGAGAAGTTGTGGTATCTCCTAAGAACTGGGGAATGTACTGTATATCTGGCAGAAATTTCCCTAGGGGTTACTTCAGAGATTGGCCAAATCAGGCACTGGCTGAGAGCCTGTACTTATCAGAAGGCATATCTAGTCAAGTTAACCTCAAATCTAGTACTGGTAGCAGTGGTAGCACCTAGTGTACCATCAGAGAGGTGGTAGAAGGTAATATAGGGCATCCAGTTCAGGACTTTGCCCTGGGGCCTCTAGCAACCAGATCCAAGCACTGGATTCCTTCCCCACCTCCCAATCAGCTTGCAGGATATTTACTTTTATAGAGTAAATAGAGCCATGTCAGATTACATTGGAGCTCCACAGTACACAGTGCAACCCTGCATATACCCATGATGTCCAGAGGGATTGTGTCTCCACAAGTTGTGCTTCCAAGGAATGCAGAATACTTGCAATAGCTATGGTATGCACATCAAGAGAGCAACACAAGGAGCACTTAGGAATACAGTTTCATTCATAATCTCCAGGGAGTCATATCTCATTGAGGAAGTCACACCTCATATTGTACCTCATTTAGAGGTACAAAATTTTTTTTTGCTAACTACCTTGCTGAATTCCATGGGTGCTTGTGATCCTCCTGGGTCACAGAGAAGTAAATGTCAACTTACAATGCCAAGTGGAGTGAACCACAGGATGAAAGTAGATACGTCTGTGGCAAAAGTGGCAATGGATCATGGTGAATGAGTCTTTAAGAACGGGTCTAATCTTTAGCAGGAATTCAGAATCCATGTTCTGTTGTGCACACAAGTGCATGTGTGAAGTGGTGCATGAATTGCGCTGCCTAACATTTTTGAGCATTGAAATAGCATAGTATTATGACATTACATGCTGTCTGTGCATACAGTTACAGTTGTCTGTAAAATGGATGGGACAGCATGAATATAAAACTTCATAATGCACTAAAAATACCATGAAGGCAGCATGGATGTAAAACTTCATAATCCACTAAACATTTTATGGTAGCAAAGAGATTCTATTTCCCTTTACGACATAAAGTTTTCCAAACTTCCTCCAACAGTTCAGCTTAGTTGTATTTCAGAGATTAACAAGCTATTTGGGGCTTCTATCTTGGAATGTTTGCTTGAATGCAAATACATAGTCAACGACAAGTTTTTCATGGTAAATGATGAATGTAGAAAACCCTGCTGGGTTTGTTTTCTGTTCCTGTTGTGCCAGTTCCAAAGACTAGGTTTATTTGTCCACCAAGTTAACCAGGTTGTATATGGAGTAACCCCAGTGCAACTGTAAAGTTCTGATTCTGGTGTAGCATAAATGAGAAGCATTTTTTGAACAATTCCCATGAAAGAAAATATGTGGAAAACACTGCATTAAAAAAAAAAAATCCCTCTGAGTTTTTAAAGAAAAATCGCTCCATATTTTTCATGGAAAACTAAAATGATGGTCCTGGCCCCTGTGCTGCCCCAGGGCCATGACTGTAATCTCCCACTCCCCCCCCCCAGCTGCCTTCCTGGTCATGCTGGTGCTTCCTGCCCAGAGGACTTCTGAGAGCCAGAGGGGCCAAGGAGGCTTCTCTGGCCCTCAGAAGTCCTTCTAAGGTCGTAAAAATGTCACTTCTCTGGCTCACAAGGCTTCTAGGCAGGAGAAATCCGGTGTGACTGATGTGGGGGCAGAATGGCTGGAGGTGCCAGCACCTTCCAAATGTGCCAATTGGGGTCACTTGACCCCCTGGGCCCCCTAGATATTCCACTGAATAAAATTACATGATTATGAATAACAATAGAATATTTTCCCCATAAATGCTTTAGGGCACAGTCCTAACCTACTTTCCAGCACTGGCATAGCTGTGCCAGTGGGGTATGTGCTGCATCCTGCAGTTGGGTGGCAGTCACAGAGGCCTCCTCAAGGTAAGGCAATGTTTGTTCCCTCACCTTGATATTGCATTGCCTTTACCTCTGTGCTGGAAAGTTGGTTAGGATTGCGCCCTTAGTGAAAATCACTTTAAAAGCATAATTATGAAGGAAGTTACTACACTGGAGAAGACCGCAGAACTTACTGACTAAGCAAATCAGCCTGTGAGCTTCTAAGAAGTGTTTTGGATCAGGTCAACCGTCCCAGTTTTAGGAGGGCTGCATCCATTTTAACGGAGGTGCTTACATTTCACTGAGCTGTGGACTGGGCTGTATGAAAACATCCTTACAGACTAGTAATGTCTGGGTATATTTGCAGAGCCTTTAGGAATATATGCAGCTTGACATTACTGGAGTTGATCTGATCGGCTTAAGAAATAGAGAACGACATTGTTACACAGCACGAGAACTTTTAAAAGGACACGCGAAGCGCCTCATCTTCTGTGCGCAGTGGAGTGGCACATCTTGTACTTGTTTCCTTTTCTTCCAGGATTGCCTTGCAGTTTTATTCCTATGTAGTCATTTCAATGACTGCTACGTTGGCTCTGGGGATGATTACGACTCGACTCAGCATATGAAACTGAGGAATACTTTGGAGGCTCCTGGAGGGAATATGACAAGTGCAGTTCGTGATGCATGCACCGTCTAGGTCCTTTTTTCCTCCCGATGGGGAAGAAATTTACTTAGAGAAATTTTAAAGCCATTTGTTTCCACTAGGAGTACCCTTCTCATCTGTCCTGTACTCAAAGGTTGGATGGTTGGGAGGGTGGATGCAAGTTCAGGAGGAAAGGCCATAGCTCAGTAGTAGAATGCATGCTTTACATGCAGAAGAGTTCAGGTAAAAGTGGGAAAGCCCCCCCATCTGAAATCCCAGTGAATGGCTGTTGGTATAGATCAGGGGTGTCCAAACCTTTTGGCAGCAGGGCCACACCATCTCTCTGACACTGTGTTGGGGGCTGGGGGTGGGGAAAGAATTAATTTACATTTCAAATTTGAATACATTTACATAAATGAATATATTACAGATGGGACTTATGTGAATGAATGAAGTTCTTGCAATAGCTTAAGACATATAAAAGGCCTTGCACAAAGCAAGGCTGGTCTTTCCTTTGCTGCTGCTGCTGCATCACAGATTTGAAACAGCAAGCAGTGAAGGGAGCCCTCATCCCACAGCTTATGTAAGAAGTTGAACAGTCGCCCTCACGCTGAGAGCAGTTGTGTCAGGCCAGTGCGGGCTCCAGCAAGTCTCTGGAGTGCCAGAGGCTCATTGGATACTGGGGGCTTTCTGCAGGCTGGATTAGGAGTCCCTGAGGGCCGCAAGTGGCCCCCGGGCCAGGGTTTGGGCACCCCTGGTATAGATCAATGGTTCTCAAACTTTTTACCACTGGGACCCATTTTTTAAAATGACACTCTATCGCAGTGATTTTTAACCTTTTCTGTCTCACGGCGCACTGATAAGGTACTAAAATTGTCAAGGCACACCATCAGTATTTTGACAGTTGACAAGGCACACCATGCTGTTGGTGGGGGGCTATTGGACCTACTAACACATCCCTATTGGACCTACTAACAAATGACCCCCAAACTCTCACGGCACACCTGAAGACCATTCGCGGCACACCAGTGTGCCACGGCACAGTGTTTGAAAATGGCTACTCTATCGGGACATACCTAGGTTTACCAGACTTTAAAAAAAAGAAGAGATCTAGAAAGAAATAATATTTATTTATTTATAAGTAATAATAACCAGTAAAAAGACCCTCAAACATTTTCCCCCCCCTATATTTATATGTGCTTGCAGTCTTCAGGAACTGAGCTCTTTGCAGGGTAATTAACAGCTACAATATCGGATTTCTGAATAGCCTCAGGGCTTGAGGCAATTAGTTATTCAATCTTTCCATCGCCTTTTGGTGACCCACCTAAAATCAGATTGTGACCCACCATTGGTGCCGACCCACAGTTTGGGAACCACTGGTGTAGTTAATATTGAACGGGATAAAACAGCAGTACAGGGCAGCTTCATACATTCCTGTATTGCTGTTGCTGCAACTGAACATCTGGTAAACAGGGGATTTGTTATTTACTTATTTAAAAAATTTATACCCTGTCTTTTTATCAGTTTCAGTACTGAAGACAGACAAAAGCAAATATATATAAAAAAAAATCAGAATGCAAAATGAATCAAAGATGTATTAAAACAAGTCCCCCCCAGTGAAAGCAGATGAAAGTACCCATCCAAACAACAACTAAAAATAATGCAGCATCCCATATGCTGTCCTAAAAAGCCAAGTTGAGGCCATGCACTGGAAAACAGGTAGAGGATGTTCCAGGCAGCAACCTGAGATGTGGCAACTGAAGAAGCTATATTGTGCATGCCTGTCTATCAAACCTCAAACAGAAGTGTGACAAGGAGCAGGGCCTCCAACATTGAATAAAGTTTGTGGGTGGGTACATACAGGCCCTTAAGATATCAGATAACTGTATTTTGCTAGAACCCTGGCAAAGGCAGAAGAACATTGGAAAGTGGGATTTATTTATTTATAGAATAAATAGGCTATCTTTACTGGTTCAGGAGGTATCCTTGCTGGGATACCTAGAACTGAGAGCCCTGTCCAACTTTCCAGTTATGATGGAGCTGCAATGCAGCCTCCAAGGTAAGAGAACAAACAATCCATTCCCTTGAGTTATGACCCCACACCATTAGAACATAAGAAGAGCCCCGCTGGATCAGGTCAAAGGCCCATCTAGTCCAGCTTCCTGTATCTCACAGTGGCCCACCAAATGCTTCAGGGAACACACTAGACAATAGACACAACCTGTGTCCTGGTGCACTCCCCTGCATCTGGCAATCAGAGGCAGCCTACCTCTGTCTTGCACATACCTTTTTTCCTACATTGGTATGGTTGTATTACCACTGGGAAGTTGGATAGGACTGGGCACTGAGTTAGATTCAGGATAATCAAATTTGCTTTCTGGTCAACAAGAGTTCATTTGAAAGAGAAATCAACTGTTACTTTGGACAGTAGAGACAAGCTGATGCACATTTGATTGTACGTTTAATGTTCTAAACATAGCATTTTTATATGTATTAAATTATGTTCCTCCAGCGCAAGGTTTCCAGTCATTTCTGCCAACATACTTCAGGAATTCACACTACCTAAAAGCATAGCCACCACCATTCCATTACCGAACGCTTTGGGCTATAATAGTTTCTTTACATTCATTACCGGCAAAGACTTTTCAGCATGCGCCTATACATCTTGGTGGAATATAACTAGGGAGGGGGAATCTGTCTATTCAAAAAATATAGCTGGAAAGAGACTGAGATCCAAGGAGGCATGTAGGCACATTCTAAGTCTTCACTTCCTGATGCTGCCTCCACACATTGCATCGGCTTTTGAAGCCATTCTGTGTTTCAGAGGTTACCTGTCAGGTAGCACAGGTGAATTCTATATAGGGCAGACCCACTATGCAGGTTGAGGCTAAGTTCTTGAATCCCATCCACACAGTGCAACTCTTATATTTAGGAACAGGTACAATTTGTTCCTGTATCTCTATAGAGTTTTCTGCTTTGCCGCCTACATTTTCCTTGATCTTCCAGAAAAGTCTACAAAGGAGCCTTGGTTTTCTGGACTACTTTTGCCCAAGTGGAATTCTTTGTTCTGCCTCTCCCTGTGCCTCCCTCACCCCAGCAGTTGCACAAGCTTCTGGGTAGATCAGCTAATGAACGGGCCAGCTCTCACATGTTGTATAATGCCCAGTGGAATATACATACCACATGGAGAGTATTGCAATGCTGACGGACATCTGCACTCATGCGGATAATTCTTTTCCCAACAGGGGAAAAAAGAGAACTTTTTTGATAGAACCAAAAAAAGACAGAACATAAAGTTTTTGGATGCTTGTTCACACCAGTTAAACAACAATAGTCACATCAAAAAACCAAGTCCAGCAGATGACCACAGAATCTCTACTACTGTTTTTCAAAATATATATTATATTATGGAAGTTGAACCAAAGTCCTTTGTACACTAGGGTATCCCACGTGAAGAAGGAACATGTGGTATGCAAATTCTGTCACCTGGATCCAAATCTTTCCTGCTCAGGGGAGCCATGCTCATTCATTTCAGAGGATGGTCCAAGATGCACTCGAACATTCCTTTCCATGTTAATGGTAGGGCTGTCCCCTGTGAGTGTGAAAGCTTCAGGTCCATACAGGACTCTGGATCAGGGGAAGGATTTTTCCCTTGTGAGTACCAGGCATTCCTTTGGAATGACCTAAGGATGGCCCTAAGTATATGAGACTCTGCCTGTGGATATTAGCCCATCTGAACAGCACCACATCTCTGGCAGCAGTACAACACCTTCTGCCCTTTCCCTGACTTTCCAGCAATCCCCATTTCAGCCTTGACTAAAGATTCAAGGCAAATTCGGTCATCCATTTGGGCGCACCACAATGTGGGTCGCTGTGGGCTCACTGAACACTCTGTGAAGTGGCTGTCTGGAGTACTTCTGCATGAGCAGCACAGATTCACCCTTTCCAGCAATGGACTATATTGATTGCATCCTATGGGAAACCATTTGTCATTTCCAAGCAGGAATTTGATTGTTATTACTTGCAGGATTCTTTCTTCTAATTAACTAAGCAGAATACCTATTTGTCCCTTAAGGACTGAAACAAACAAAAATGCTTGCAGCAGAGAAATGGCTGAACAGAGCCTGCAACACATGGCTAGCTTATCCCTTTAGGAGAAGATAGATCTTCCCAGTGCAAGACAGGATACCACGTGCCCAGTTGTCACCCTCTGCTTTTTTTTTTTTTTTTTTTTTTGGGGGGGGGGTGTTTTGAGGTTTCTGGCTACTTCATACTCCTGATGCCAGTAGTTTGTGCACACCACACCCTACTACATTTCAGCTCCATGAATGATAGAGTCATTTGCAGTGCATCAACATTGTGTTGGATTGCTGCCTCACCCAGCACACTCTTGGGGGCTGTAAAAGGATGCCAAATGTTCTCCTTGCACGTTCAGTGGCATTCAAGAGCTGATGCTTTGTTCCCTGCATCCTTATCTCTCACCAATTGTCTGAAGTGCAACACAACACTAATTTATTTATTTAAGAAAGGAATATTTTGCCCTTCTGTCCCCAGAGGGGTCACTTGGGCTGCCTGCAAAAAAACAATTATTATTATTAAGTTCAGCAATAGCAGATCATTCTGCTAGTCCAGTTCTATGGCAGGGCATGGTGCCTGGAATCAGAGCAGAGCACAGCCCTATGAGTACAAAGGATGGAGGTCACTTCAGAGCTACCAGTTGTAGCCTAATTGTACCAATTGTATCTTCCAGCATAGCAAACCTCTATTAAATTTCTTGTATCCAACAGGTTGAGGCTGTCTTCTAACATAGCCATTTTCAACCACTGTGCTGTAGCACACTGGTGTGCTGCGAATGGTCTGCAGGTGTGCTATGGGAGTTTGGGGGTGGGTCACTTATTAGTAGAGCCATTGGGAGATGTGAGCCCCCCCCCCACAAGTAGCACAGTGTGCCTTGTCAATTGTCAAAAAATGAATGTTGTGTCTTGACAATTTGAATACCTTGCCAGTGTGCCAAGAGATGAAAAAGGTTGAAAATTACTGTTCTGACACATCACCTGCTACTCTTACTGCCCAATCCTATCCCTGCCATATTATAGCATGCAGCCGTGCCAACGCCAGCTGCACTGCATGCTGCTGGGGGGGGGAGGGCGACTGGACAGCATGCAGGAGGACCCTGCACATGCCTGATCTAGTCTGATCTTGGAAGCTAAGACCGCCGGGGAATACCGGGTGCTGTAGGCTTATACCATAGTCTTTCGAGACTGAAGGTTGCCAACCAAGTAAAAATATTTTTTAATTAGCCTCCAGTAGTCTGCCCCATTGCCTATGGGTCTCCTCAGACCTATGCCAGGTATACAGCTGGCACAAATCTGAGGAGAGACAGGTGGTGGGACAGGCAGAAAAATGGGGGATATATCTGGCATGTGTGACTGCTGCCAGATCCACTCCATCTCTTCCCCCATTTCCTGCCCCAATATGCCCCATTACTCCCTCTCCCCGCCAGTGGCGTCACTAGGGTTCACTTCACCCGGTGCGGGATGCCAGCGTGTCACCCCCCCATGCAGTGGGTGGGGCAATACCCCAGGCAGTGGGCATGGTGATGTACCATCACTCCGCCCCCACTGGTTTTTGGGCTGTACCTTTTGATAGAACACATTCTGCATTAAATTACGCATTGATTGATATATAACATGATGGTATTATTCCTCCAAATTATGATTTTAGTGATTTTGGTCACTAGTGGTGTCACACACCCCCAAGGTTGTCAACTTACTAACACTTTATTGCAGCAGTTCTCAAACTTTTAGCACTGGGACCCACTTTTTAGAATGATGTTCTGTCCAAGACCCACCAGAAGTGATGTCATAGTGGAAGTGACATTATTAGGCAAATTAAAATAAATAAGTGTAAATAGTTAAAGTAAAACAAATAATTAAATAAGCCAGTAATTTTCAACCTTTTTCATCTTGCGCCACATTGACAAGGCACTAAAATTGTCAAGGCACACCATCAAGTTTTTGACAACTGACAAGGTACACCATGCTGCCAGCGGGAGGCTCACATCTCCCATTGGCCCTACTAATACATTATCTTCTCCCAAATTCCTGTGGCACACCTGTGGACCACTCACGGCACACTAGTGTGCCACGGCACAGTGGTTGAAAATGACTGAAATAAGCAGAAGCCAGCCCTGTTCCACCAAGTGAATTTCTCTGTAGCCTGCCTGCAATAACACCCACCTCCAAAACCAATAAGGTTTTCAGCCCTCCCCAGTGCCCAGTTCAACTTAAGAACTTCTGTTTAAACCAGATCGCTGTCAGGATCCACCTGGCTTTGCAAGTCTCAAAAAGGTTCACCTTATCAGCTGAAGCCTCTGTTTTGATCATTTTTAGCGGGGAGGGGGGGAGAGGCTGCCTTCTGGAACACTTGTTTAGCTCCAGGTGCCTAGGATCAGGACCATTCTGGTAGCCTTGCACTCTCCTTCACCTGATCTTCCACACCAGCCAAGGCATGTTTGCTTACTCATGAATAAACGTGACCCTGAGGCTTAGTTTTGCTTTCCATAGGGGTCAATACATTCATCTGCTTGGAGGGAGGGACTTCCTTCTCAGGTGTTTTTGGGGGCTGCATTCATTGGATCAGGACCATTCTGGTGCTGTTGGATTCCTCTCAGACTGCCCTTTCTGATGGACTAAGGCATGTTTGCCTACTCATGAGTAAACGCGCAATATGGCTCACTTTCACTTTCCATAGGGATCCATGCAATTTTTGTTGTCCAGTTTTTTGGCCATAACTTTTGACAGAAAGGAGATACTTCACTCCGGCTTTTTGCATTGCATTCCACTCGGAAATCCACATCCAAAGGTATATAATATGATGGGGTTACTCCTAACCACCACAACTTTACTTGTCACCTCCCAGTGCACATCAACCCCCCCGTGCGCGTCACCCGGTGCAGCCTGCACCCCCCACATCTCCCTAGCGATGCCACTGCTCCCCCCCCCAGGGCCTGCCTCTGCCACCAATTTACCAGCGCCCACAAAGCCTCCCAGACTTGTCACACATGCCACACCTCTTGCCATTTTTGACAGCAGCCTAGCTTTATAGGACTTTGCTCTTCTGAAACACGAGTTCTGGCAGTGCAATTGGGTCCTTAGGGGACAACTTTGAGTGGGTAAAATGGATGCACTATGTGAACACAGATACACCTGGCAGCCATTCTCATGATCATGGCAACTTGAAAGAAAAACAACAAAAAGGGCTATGGTTGTATCTGAATGCGTTGTTGTTCACATATTATGTTACGCACATTTTGTGCAAATATGAAGATGGTTGGAACTTCACACCTGAGGACAAAATAAAACAGAAAATGTATTTTGACACACACATATCCCAGAAAGAGAATTGCAGCAAAACTTTACAGGATTCAGAGGTACCAGACCCCAGGGTTCCTGTTGTCCCAAACCTGCGATCATTTTGACTTGTCACACATTGCATTTTTTTTACCCACTCATTTCCAGGCCATGCTCTTCCTTGAATGACCACCATCATAAGGGGGAGAAGATATGTCTCAAATCACTTCTGTCTAATTCTGGGTCATCACTAAAGTTTTGCCAGAGAGGGCCTAGTGCTGCAAGTTGGCACAGAAATATCACACAAAGTGAAAATCAAAGCAAATGTTAGGGTTTTTTTCAAGGCAAAACCTCTGAGAATCTTTAAGAGAAGACAAATGAGTTTTTATAAACAAGGGAAGTTTCTCAGGGGATTTCTGCCCATCCCTATAAAGACGGATTCACAGAGTGTGAGATCAAATACTGAAATTCTCCCAGTAGTATTTAGCTGTACATGTGAAGCCTCAGTATCTGCGGAGGATCAGTTCTCAGCCCCCCTGAAGATGCTGAAAACCATGCATAAGCAAATCTACAGTTTTGGCCTTTTCAAGCCTCTGAAGCTGCACTCTAGTTACCTCTGGAGGGTTTTCTGAAGCCCGCAGAGGCCAAACGTGTCCATCCACAGGCTCTGTGGGCTTCAGAATGGCTGTTTCAGGTTGAAAAATGTGACTTCTGATTTCCAGAGGACTTTGCTGGACCTCAGAATGCCTTAAAATGCATAAAACATCATTTCTGGTTTCCCTCAGGAAACCGGAATTGACTTTTCAGCCTGAAACGGCCATTCTAAAGCCCGCAGAGGCCACGGGCAGATGTGCACTGCCTCTGCAGGCCTCAGAAAGCTCTCTGGAGGTCACCAGAGTGCAGCTCCAATCACCTTTGGAGAGTTCAGGTTGGGCCAAGTCTGGCTCAATGTGGATCCGGGGGACCCACATGGAGCCAGATCCACAGAAAGAAAATCCATGGATATCAAGGCCCCATCTGTATTCCTAATTCAAAGCTCCTTATTTATTACTTTACTATGTTCCAATACATAGCCCAAAGCCAAAGGGTTTTCTAAATAGCATCTTCATTTATCCTGATCATATGGGGTTGTATCTTAAGAAAATGAACTCTGATTAAGTACCTTTGAAATCAGTGAGATAAATTGGCTGTGGGTAATAAGTCCACGGGACTGCCTAGCCCTCTTCCTGGGCCAGAACTGCCAACATGGCAGCAGTCAAACTTGTGCCAGTGAATTAGCGGGCACAGGTCCGAGAAGACCCATTCCCATGGTTGGGACTTTCCCAAGGCAAGGGAACAAATGTCCCCTTACCTAGAGGATACCTCCAGTCAACCCAATTCACACATATGATGCAGTGTGACCCCGCTGTCCCCACTATATCAGCACAGGTTAGGGTTGGGCTACGTGCTTTATTGATTGTTGTTATTTTTATTGGTTGTGTGAAAATCAATTGCCTTAGGCTGTTTTTAAGTAGAAAAGTGGGATGAAAAATCCCACAGGAGGGCAGGAGGGCAGGAGGTCTGGTCTAGAGGTAGAGCCTCCGTTAGTCCGAAGATAACATCAGAAGGTCGCCAGTTCGAGGACACCGGCAGCTCCCTGAATGGCTGAGAATGGCGAGACCTTGAAGCAGCTGACAGGCCGAGCTGAGTGATTCCACCTGCTCTTGGTGTGAGCAAGAAGTGTCTTGGCTGCCCTCCATGTGAGAGATGGAGCTGCTTGTCAGCCTGCATGCGCGAACTGGAGGCCAGAAGTGACACCAAACCAGGAAGATCCATTCTGAAATGCTGGTTCTTAAAAGAGAGTACCTCTATGATTGTAAAAATCCCCTTGAAGGATTTAGAAATATAAACTGCCTATGTAAACTGCCTCGAATAAAGTCAGAGGAGTAATCTGATGACCAGAAAGGCAGTATATAAATATCTAGTTATTGTTATTATTATTATAAAAAATGCCTAAATCAATAGACAGCATATTAATAGAAAAATGGAGGCATTTTTGACAATAGGAGAAGCTGTAAATACAACCACCACTAACAGGAAGGAAATATTGATGGGAGGGGTGAAAGATCAGAAATACAATATGTACAAACTGTACAACAAAAATCAGTCTTCTGTTTTTTTTCAAAGCATTCACACTAAGGGCAGCTACACATTAAAACAGTGGTTCCCAAACCTTTTAGCACCAGGACCTACTTTTCAAAACGACACTCTATTGGGACCCACTTAAGGTTTACCACACTTTTTAAAAAAGGAGATCTAGAAAGAAATTATTTATTTATTGACAAGTAATAGTAACCAGAAAAAAGACCCTCAAATATTTATCTCCTTATACGTACACAGACTTGCAAATTGCAGGAGCTGAGCTCTTTGCAGGGTGTTTAGCTGCTTTCTTATTTTGAATAGCTTCAAGGCTTGAGGCAATTAGTTATCTGATCTTTCAATTACCCTTATGCAATCCACCCAAAAACAGGTCGCAACCCACCAGTGGGTTCCAACTCACAGTTTGGGAACCACCGCATTAAAATGTACATCATGGCTGTGTTGAAACAAAGCATGCAGAGACTCTTTCAATGCAGCCCTTGTGTGTATGCACAGAGGCTTACTTTCATGACATGTGACACCAAGTGTTTCCAGGTCAACAATCATTCTAAAGCAGTGTTTGTCAAGCTTTTTGAATTCAATGCCCTCTTCTAGAATTATTCTACCCTCTGCTCCATGAACAGCCATCTCTTTTGCAAGCAACCCCTCCAGAATTCTCGCACAAAGCTGTGTGCATATAAGCGAACTACTGTAAATGTCAGGATCTGTAGACTGGGGCAACGATCCAATTTTACATGGAAACAAGCAGAAGACCTGCTATAGGAGCTTCAGAAACTCCTATAGCTCTTATGCTTCTCTAGCTTCCATCATTAGCAAAGCTGTTTGGGTGCTGTGATGCTAAATTTCTGCTGATGAGAGGAAAATGTCTCTGGCTGTATTTGCTGCAGAATCCTCTCCCAGAACTCCACGTCCATCTCCGTATCTTGAACCCCGTGGAGATGGGGGCCTCATAGCTTGAGAATGAATGACCTAATAGGTGACACGAATCTCTACAGAGTGCAATTCAAAGCATAGTGCTTAGTGTTCCCAGCAATTCACAGAGTAAGTGCAAATGAGGACTGAATGTACAAATTGAGCGCACCTTATCCTCTTCACATGCTCACACCCAGCTTCATGGAATCTACTTCCATGAACTTGTGCTTCAAGCCCATGCTGTAGGAAGATAAAAGTACAGTGACTGCATGGCCAATTCACTTCTATGTGGAAAAGTAATGTGCTATATGTTTTTGGTGAGGGCCCTCTCTATCTTGACATTGGGTGATCCTACAGTTATTGACCGGGACCCTGTGTGTACTGTGTGCATGCATCCCAGGACTCTGGAGATTCTTGCAACACACACACACACACACACACACACACACACACACACACACACATTTTGCTAGGACCTAACAGTAATTAAGATTTATATGTTTCACATGCTTTGTCCCAGTAATTCTTTGAACAATTCTCCAAGGAAAGTCAGTTTAATTAACTCCACATTAGATACAAGCCAGTCCAGGACAGACTGCTAGTGAGTGAGGCTAGGTTGAGAGATAACAGCTTCTCCCTTGTGCTATTCAATGAATTCACAGCCGAAGTTAGTTTTGAACCACTAGCTTCCAGCACATTACTTATGCTTACAACTCCAAGACCTCATAGCCAATGGGGCAAGAAAATCATGGGTGACAATGCACATAGACATTGACACTCTTGGAAAATTCATGGCATAAAACTGATGGACAGGCCAATCCTAACTACCTACCTGCTGAGTCTCCTCAGACCTGTGCCAGCTCTATAGCTGGCGCAAATCCACGTGAATTTGTTTCAAGCGATTGAGGCTGGGAAGGAGATTAAGATTCAGCAGACGCTGCTGCCACTGAATCCCCTTTCTGGTCCCTATCCATCCTTCTCTCCTTCCCTATTGCAGCCCTGTTCTGCCCACTCCCCCAACTCCTTCCTACCCTTTGTGCACACTTACTGTGGCCAGTGGGCATCTATCATCTGCTGGTGTGTCAAGCCAGCCACTCACTGCTTGTGGTGGCAGCCGGAACATGGGCTCTGGCATGTCACTCTTTGCAACAGCTGGAAAGCACATAATGCTGCTGGAACTCTTGTTCTAGTGGTGTTGCGCGCCCATAGGATTGTGCTGTAACAGGACATTTTAAGTTCTGGATCCATGTTTTGGAAACTCATGTACCTTATATACACATGAAACCTTATGTACACTTACTTTGAAGTAAGCCTCATTGAACTTAAGTTGGGCTTACTCCTGAAAAATATGACTAGGATTGCGTGTATAGCCATTAACACAGAGTCACATCTTTTAACAGTTGCTTAAAACTTTTCTTATGTTAGCAAATGTTTTGGCTTGGCTTGCATGAAATCAGTTTTCTTCATCTAGCCAGTTTTTGTAAGTTAAACTCTGTGTTCCAGTAACTCCTAAAATTTAGGACATTTGCGCTTCTTTTTTTAATGGGTCACACCGCTTGGCGCATTATTGATTGCATGCAATATAAAAAGAGGGCTTTTTATTTTCTTTAAGTGCAGTCACTTTAGTTTCTCATTAACAGAAAAGGAAGTTCTGCCAATATGAAATGAAAACTCTTCCAAGACAAAGCTCAGGTACAGTGGTGTCCTTTAACAGAATGTGCTTTTGAAATTCAGCACAGAAATACTCTTTCCAACAGCAATAACTGTCTGGTCTGGTTCCCAGCCAGTCTGATTTTGTTAGCTGAGCTTCTACAGCATTTGGAAACAGGAGGTGATGGTCCCAACATCAAGGTGCTATTACAAGTTGTCTATCTGCTGTGTTACAGATAAAGAGCAGGAGCGAATGCCTCTTTTACCCAAGTATAGCCACCTTTTACAGGACAACTTCATCACATGGTGTACCTTTTCCACCCAGAGAGCATTTAAATGAAGAAAATATGGATTGTCTATATGTGTGAAGTGCAGCTATTCCAGCTGCCCAATCCCCTCCATTTGTAGCATGAAAAATAAGTGTGCCACATTTCATACATTACAGAACATGAGAAATTATCTCAACATAGGAAAATGAGAACATGTGAAGCGGGACACAGAGTGTCAGGCATTCAGATGTTTTTAATGGATGATCCTATACAAACCCAGAAATACTGTGCAATTTATTCCTTTATTTCTTTTAAAGAGTGGTTCAATGAACTCTTGCACTGTTGCACCCTCATTCTTGGCTACCTGCGTGTACATCATTGCTAGGTCTTCACTCTAATATGGTGTTTAATATTATGCCCAATTTATGGGAGAGAGGGTTTACAGAGGAGAGATAGCAAATTGTCCAGAACCATCTGAGAAATCCAAAGCTGAGCTCAGATTTCAGTCCATGCCTGCCAAGCAGTATATCCACTGGACATAGCAAATACTGGTTCTTTACCAAATCTGTACATGGGATCAGAAGGGCACGCACTTAAATATCTTCATCATTCCTCCTTCTCTTAACTACAGGCAAGAGACACACACATTCCTAAATAAATTGTTGACTTTAATTCGTATGAAATGTTGGAAACGTTTGCCGAATAGAATTTCTGATTTCTTTCAAAAAAAAACTTTTCCGAAGTTTCAGAACGCAATTGATCCCAAGAGGAAAATCGTTTGGGGTATAGTGGAAGTGAGTTAAAGGGAATATGCATGTTCCAATATGTATGTTCCCACTTTGCTAGTCATTCAATGGACAAAGGGCAAAATGGGATGTATGCACCTTTTCCCCTAAGTGGATTCAAAAAAAAATATTATTTCATGTGGTTTCTGTGCCCAATGAACTATTTTTCAAATCTTCCTAACTTTTAATAGAGGCTTTGCTTGTGCGGAACTAATTGTGACCAGTCTTGAAAACCTGTGTCCAGCAATAGTTGCAACTGGAGAAATGCCTTATGTCTCATGGAAAACAACTTGTCACTCAGTTGCTGATGACAGTGTAAAGTATGCAACAAAATAGCTTTTTTCCCCTATCAGAATATTTTTGCTTTCAGATGTTAAGAGATAGTTAGACTCCTGCAGTGTTTGCAGTACAAGATTCCCCAAGATTATTCCCCAATAAATACAAGATTTATTTTGATACTCCACAAAATAAAGTGAGGATGCTCAAGACCCCATTGCTAAAACAGGCAGCACTTATTGGCAGCCACAAATTCTGACCAGAGAACTTGTGGAAGTGATGGGCTTTTTTAAAGTGATGGGCTTTTTTTATGCAGTGGTGAATGTATAATTTGTACATAGTGATTGGAGTCAGTGACAAGCAAGTGAGCTGTGACTCAGCCATTCCTATTTATATTGAAAACTAATTCCCAGGCTTTGTTTTATTTGACAAATTGATGAGACAGAGGAGAGCTATTCAGCAACCTTAGAGAAAGCGCTCAGCCTGATGCCAGGTTGGCACTGACTTGCGAACACTTGGAAGGCTAGAAGGCTTGAAGCCTGAGCCAGGGAATCAGAGAGTGACTCTAAGTCTAAGACTCTTCAGCCACAAGGTGCTGAAATACAATCTGCAACATTTCTGCAAAGAGCTAAGCTGTAGCAAGCACTGTGTCCTGAGGAAGAGACACAGTCTCTGATGAAGTTCTGAGAGGTTTGAAAGCGAAAGCACTTCCCCAAAGAGTGAAAACTGGGACTATACAGCCAACAACCTGTTACAGCCCCATTAACAGCAATGGGCTACTTTGGAGTAAGAAATTGCAACCCTACACTCCAGTCTGAATGCATTTGTTGGATAGAACATGTCATGGATGCCCACATTTCCTACCTAACACATGTGCTTTGTAGCATAATGGCCCATGAAGCTTAGGTTTTCTGCCATCACATGCAAAGCAGAGCAATTCAAAAGTGGCACTCCTACGCCCTCTTTCCTGGGAGTAAACACCGTTCAACACAGTGGGACTTACTTCTGAGTAAACCTGCACTTCCTCGGAGTAAGCACCATTCAACGTAGTGGGACTTACTTCTGAGAAAAATGCACACAACCTCAGGCTGCATGACTAATAGGAAGCTGGGGGGGGGGCAGTCATAACACAATTGACACCACTTGACCATTGTATTTGTATGATGCTCTCTCTATCTTAACAAGGAGTAGAAGATTGAGAGCAGCAGACAGTATGGAAAAAAATGTAACTTAGAAAGAGTTGTCCTTGCTTTCATATGGTCATGTCAACTTCCTGAGTATATGAAGAACATGATTCACTTCTAGGAACTGCTCTGTTTTAAGTACTTCTTCCCAGCAGCAACACTGACTTGGAGCCAGAAGATAAAGCTGCTGGGATGCTTTTTTTAAATTCTGACTCCAGTTCTGTAGACACTTTCTCTGCAAATCTTGAACTCTCTATTCCAGGCAAAAGCAATTGGCGTTTGCAAACACACAGCCACCAGCCTCTCTTAAGTGTCCGGGACAGATGTTCTGCAACTACAAAACCAGTGGAACAGAACAATTGTGCCCATTCTGCCTTCCTACAGATTAGTTACTAGGGAAAGAGCTTGAAATGGCTCCGTTTAAGTATCCTCCCAGGTCATCACTGCCTTTCAATTGGCTTCTTCTGCCACAGTTTTCATCGGCTAGCCTTCCCCTGGCTTCACAAAAAAAACTGTGAAGCTTACAGTGCAGTCTTATGCACGCTTCCTTAAAAGTCAGTTGCACTTCATTCAGTGGAACTTGTTTTAGGTGCATAAGATTGCAGCAAAATAGGTATCAGGTACAACTCCAGGTTAATATGATACGTTCAATCCATTCAGATGGTCCCTTGTTGCTCTCTGATTTCTTATGAACTTATTCCATCTTCCAGATCCTCAGAGAGAGAGACACCAGTCACTCAGCAGATAAATATTACTTTAGGTTCCCCTCAGCACAGTAATATCTGCCAGATGGCAGTTCACGCCACCTCTGATACATGGATGAAAAACAGTGGGGCAATCTTCAGCCCCCCCCCCCGCTCCCCCAGTTATGCTTTGTAAATATAAGCAAGTTTGTCATTTCCCAAGCATGCAAGCAGGCTTCCTAGATCATGCACACAACCGAACATTTCCCACCTGCGTACCAACACACACAAAATAGTATCACAACTCATCGTGAGCCACTTGAGGTGCAAACTGTGGAATAACTCACCTAAAGAGAATTTCTTTCCAAGTCGCAGCCGGTGAAGGGGAAGGTTTTCTGTTGAGAGCTCTTCACTCAGGACCAGGTCAGATGGGAGTTTTCCCTGTGTCTCTTCATGAGTATCTTGCCCTCCGCCGCCTGGATAGCATCCCAGGAAGTCTCCTCCTGTTCCATCCCTCGAACCGCTGAACTCCTCCTGAACAGTCACATTTTATTTATACACACAGACGGTCCTTTTTTTTTTTTCCCCAAAACAAGCAGCCAGCTGGAATGATTCAAGCCTCTGTGCAGCACACCGTTAAAATGCAGCTTCCTTTTCGGACCCAGGAATTACACCAGGGAGCAGTCACAAAAACAGCGAAAAGGCTGTGAGAACTACTTAATCACCCGAATACCAGCTGCTCCTGCTGTGGTGCTGTTGCCTCTTGCCTGGCTGTGCTCGTCTCTGCCTCCCTCCCTTTCCCCTCATGTCTACAGACCTATAGAGGCGGCTTTGGAGGATTATGATTGGCAGAAACAGCCAATTCCTTCAGCTAATCATCCTCAAGGTTTTCAAGGACTAGGAGCTGTTGTGATGTCATTCAGACAGTGTGGGGTTACACACGAACACATTCCAGCAGCAGCAGCAGCTAATTCAGAGATCAGCTGCATTCTGCTCACATAGCCCAGTGATTGATTAGCTGTTCCGGGAGGATTTGCATAATCTGTCATTGTACAGTTGGACCACCTCCTTCCCAACCTGGCGGCTTTAAATCCAGGAGTGGAAATGCCACTCGCCGCTTCTGACACCTGCAGCCGAAGCTGTAAAAATAAAAGCACCGAGAAATGAAAAGTTTGAAGAGTGATTTTCCTGTCATCGAAAAGACAGGACCAAAGTCTGGAGAGGAAAGTTGAACAGGAGCATCTGACTTGCTGAAAGAGCAAGAGCAAGAGCTCTTTCAGGGCAGGATTTGGGGTTAGATTTGTAGAAAAGCATATATATATATATATATATATATATATATATATATATATATATATATATATATATATATATATATATATATATGTGCAGCATAAAAGAAGGATGTGTATGTGTGCGTCCATACATGCACCCAAGAGCTCTTGAATTCTGTGACTTGGATAAATTATATAAAGTAAGCATCATTTAAACATTTACTTTGCAGAATTTATTCAGTTGCAGATAATAATGGATAGGGGCAAAACCCTGGGCATATCAGTGAAGCGCTGTCTTTGGATCACTGGGAATCCAGCACAGCCCCACATTGTCCCTTGGAACTTCAGATTTCACTAGGCACTGCCCAAACACTGTCAAACCTATATTCTCAGCCTTAAGGACTAGAAACTTGCTAGGAAGAAAAATTGATATTTTTATGATGTTCAACACCTATTTCTGAATACAATATGCCTTTCACCTAAAATAACTATAAGAATTTGCCATCAATCTGTTTTACAACCCAATCTCCGGCTGTATTGTGCATCAACAATACAGTTCCACTATTGTGTCTCACTGCACCAAAGTTTAGATACGGCCCAACTCCTTGCACTGGGATAGCATCAGCCATCAATGGGATTCCATTAAGGCGCTGAGGAAGCCTTTACTGACATCCTGCAATGTCATATTCCAATGTCACATGAGTAGCTATGATCCTATAGTAGCAAAATATTGCAATACAGGTGGGGCCTCTGAATCAGCAGATTATTCAACTGCAGCTCTGGCTCCCCTGGACTCACGGTGAGCCAGATTTGGCCCAACCTGAGCCTTCCAAAGGGAGTACTGCTTCCATTGCCTCCATGCCGCCTATGCAAACTTCAGAATGGCCTTTAGGGCCAGAAGTGACATTTTATGCCTACTAAGAGCCCAATCCTGAGTGCCACAGACCGGCTTACTACTGGCGAGCACTGTCGCCCTAACGCCTGGTGAGCACCCGTACTAGCCTATCTGACCAGAGTTAGGCTAGCACTGGGCGGGCACCCAGACTCTGCTGCTAGATGGTCGCATGGACCGCTGAGCAGTGGAAAGGTAAGAGGGAGTGTGGGGGGAGGTGGGGAGGAGGGGGCGTTCCAGGGAGGTGGGAGGCAGGAGGCGGGTGGAGGGCAGGGAGAGGGCAGGGAGGAGGCATGTTGGGGGGAGGGAGCAGGGTGGGAGGGAGGCGGGACCGGTGGAGCAAAGCTTGCCGCCCGACACGGAGGCTTTTACCTCACCGCCAACCTTTTGCTCAGTGGTGAATTGAGTAGCCCCATTGCGGGGTTGCTCCCTTTACCTGGGGGAAGGGGATGAAAGTCCCCTTCTCCCAAGGTGCTGCCCGTGGCTGCCTTGGGCACTAAGAATGTGGCAGCAGCCATTTTCGGTGCCGCCACAGCAGCGCCCCGGGCAGCTCAGGATTGGGTTCTAAGGCATTCTGAGGCCCAGGAAAGCCTTATTCTAATTTGCATCTTTAGAAATTTCCAGATCCCCAAAACCTACGAATTCAAAATCAGTATCAAGTCTGAACGTGACAAAATGATTATATGGTGTGTGTGTGTGTGTTTTTTTTTTTATTAAAAAAAGTCTGGACCTTTGTAGCATAAAAATGCTTTTTGCATTTTATTTTGCCAAGGCCTGTATATTCCTGTGCAGAAAAGGGAGGTTTCCAAGATCTGCCAGGTTTCTCCTGCCATCGTGCCAAGCATCGCCAGACATACGCCATACTATTTCTTTGAATTTAATGGGACATCAATAGATTGCAATAGCACAGATGCTCCTGCAAAGGAACTCCAGCCAAGTGGTTAAGCTTGTCCTCTTAAATTTGTTTTAATTTAGATCCTAAATCAATACACTCAGTCTGTCCCAATGCTTTGTTCCTTTGCAGAAGAGCCTGCCATAGTGGAGGAATCCAGGACAGAGCAGCTTGTCTATTAACATAAGGACATAATATGAGATCTGCTGGATCAGGCCAAAGACCCATGTAGTTCAGTTTCTTGTATTTAACAGTGGCCCACCAGACGCCTCAGGGAGCACTTAATTAAAGTCCATTAATTAATGCCACCTCAAATTGTCCCGTACCTCACATCCATCCTGAAGGGGAAACAAAATAGCTTTGAAGAGCCTATCTTAAGAACATAAAAAGAGTTCTGCTGGATCAAGTCAAAGGCCCATCTAGTGCAGCTTCCTGTATCTCCACCAGATAAATCTCAGGGAGCACACAAGACAACAACAGACTTGCATCCTGGTGCCTTCCCTTGCATTTGGCATTCTGAGGTAGAATCATCTTCAGAACAGATTTCTAAAAAACGTATCCCTTTCACATTTTTTTTTTTTTTGGTGCAGGGAAAACAGAACTATGGGTATACAGGTGTTTTCTTTATAGTACTCTATAATTTCAGTACTACCTTTTTTCTGATATTTTAAACAACTATTGCCCCAATCCTATTGGGGACTTAGGGCAGATGTAAGTTCCAGTGCAGTGCTGCAAAAGTGCAGTGCTGCAAAAGATGTGAGTTTGGGTGTGGTGCTACGTCATGTGCTATGGGACTGCTAGCACAAATGGTCGGAGGCCCTGTACGCATGCCAACTGCTCACTCAGGCTATGCCAGGGCAGGTAAGGTGGGAGTGGGACCAGTTCATGGATGGTTTGGGGGAGGATTCGAACTCAGAGAAGGCAAGGGGGTAGTTTGAGGGTTGGCTGGGTTAGATCTTGGTGGCAGTCATGCACACCAGGATCCTATTCCCTTTTCCTGGCCTGACATGCCCCCTGAGGTTCCTCTAACTTAAACCAGTTAAAT
Source organism: Tiliqua scincoides (assembly GCF_035046505.1). Lineage (NCBI taxonomy): Eukaryota > Metazoa > Chordata > Lepidosauria > Squamata > Scincidae > Tiliqua > Tiliqua scincoides. Next base: position 27,405,635 of record NC_089826.1, read on the forward strand.
AGCTGACATACATCTCTAAGGAGACCTGTTGATGCCTGGGCAGCTTACAGGGAGGTAAGAAAAAACTATTTTTACTTACCTCTCCTGGGCCATCTTGTTGCCTCCATCACAGGATCCAGCATACCTTCTATTGGTGCCACTGCATCTCATAGGCTGGTGGGGGGTAGGATTGGGCTGTATGTCTTGAAGGGTACATTTTAATTCTTTTCCTACAGTACTGGTTGGTTGGCAACCTTCAGTCTCGAAAGACTATGGTATAAGCCTACAGCACCCAGTATTCCCAGGCGGTCTCCCATCCAAGTACTAACCAGGCCTGACCCTGCTTAGCTTCCAAGATCAGAGGAGATTGGGCATGTGCAGGGTAACAGTTGCTTTAGGTTGCATCAAACTATCCCAGTTGGTCACCTGATACTATGACTTCAGTAGGAACCCCAGTCCCATGTTAAGTTCAACCTGTATACAATTTGTGTCCAGTATACATGAGTATGCATGCACTGTATATGTACAATTATGCATGCTACATTACCACATGTGCACAGTACCCTCTAACTTTTGAGAGGTCTGGCCCCATGGTGACTTGTAAAGAGCCATGATGGTGTAGTGGAAGAGCCAGGATGGTGCAATGGTTTGGGAGCTGGACTTAGGCCTGGAAGACTCAGGTTCAAATCCCTGCTCAGCCATGAAGCTTCCTGAGTGACAGGGCCAACAACTCTCAGTCTAAATTACCTCCAAAAGGAGGGAGCTATGTACACCTCTCTGAACTCCTTACATCAGGGGTGCCCAAACCCCGGCCCTGGGGCCACTTGTGGCCCTCGAGGCCTCTCACTGAGGCCCTCAGGGAGCTTCCAGTCTCCAATGAGCCTCTGGCCCTCTGGAGATTTGTTGGAGCCCACACTGGCCTGACACAACTACTCTCAGCATGAGGGTGACTGTTTGACCTCTCGCATGAGCTGTGGGATGAGGGCTCCCTCCACTGCTTGCTGTTTCACATCTGTGATGCAGTAGCAGCAGCAGCAGCAGCAAAGGAAAGGCCAGCCTTGCTTTGTGCAAGGTCTTTTATAGGCCTTGAGCTATTGCAAGACCTTCATTCATTCATATAAGTTCATCTTCAATATATTCATTTATGCAAGCTTATGTAAATTTATTCAAATTTAAAATGTAAATTAATTCCTTTTTCCCCTCTGGCCCCCGACACAGTGTCAGAGAGACGATGCGGCTCTCCTGCCAAAAACTTTGGACACCCCTGCCTTAGATGAAGGGTGGTATGAACATATGAAAAATAATAAAGTAATAAAATGCCCATTGAGTAATTCACATGAAAATGTGTATACATGTATAGACACCTATACATGAGTACAAGATAGGGATTTGGGTGCATTAAATTTTTTTTTAAAAGGCAGCCACAGCATGGCTACAATTTCAATTTCAGTGTTACTAGAAGGTACTGGACAGTGACAGGGAAAGCATCAATAGGCATGTATCTGAATAGCAGACAGCAGGCAACTTTCTTGCTCCTGAACCAGGACCTACAGTGGCTTTCATGGGCTGTATCTGTCCCACAGACCTTATGTTTGATACATTCATATATCTGTCCCACTGACCTTATTTGGATGTGTTAACACGTACAAATAACATTCATCTGTTTGGACAGATTTCAGCACCTTGAAAGAAACCTGTGGTTGACTAAGGGTGCAATCCTAACCCCTTATGTCAGTGCTTTCCAGCACTGGCATAGCGGTGCCAATGGGACATGTGCTGCATCCTGCAGTTGGGTGTCACTCACAGAGGCCTCCTCAAAGTAAGGGAATGATTGTTCCTTTACCTCAGAGCTGCATTGCCCTTATGTCAGTACAGGAAAGCACTGACATAAAGTGTTAGGATTGCACCCTAAGGGTCCAATCCTATCCAATTTTTCAGCACTGGTGCAGCTGCAAGGCAGCCCCGAGGTAATGGAACAAATGTTCCCACACCTGTCGGAGGCCTCTGTGACTGCCTCCCCACCACAAGATGCAGTGCACACTGCACAGGTAAGGCTACACCGGCACTAGAAAATTGGATGGGATTGGGCTGTAACTGACTGTCTGTGTGTCTGTCTAGATATATGGTAGAAAGCATTATATGAAGATCTTATTCTCCTTAGGACTTAGAAGTCCCATACATGGTAAACGGTCCCAGGCTGAGATACAAATTTAAAAACTCAATAAATATTATGGAGATCCACAGGATAAAATATCCATCATCATCATCATCATCATCATCATCATCATCATCATCATCATCATCTCCTGCTTTTCAACAAAAAAAAGTTCACAAAGCAGCTTGATCAGCTAAATAAATAAATAAATAGTTCTCTGTCCCTAAAGGGCTAGCAAGCTATTTATCTATCACAAGATAATAGAAAGTTTTAGGCAAAGAGAAACAGCAGTTACATGTGAAGAAGAAAAAAAGATGACGATGATTCCAGTTTTGTGGAATAAGCATATATGTTATGATCATCATATATGTGATATATATGGCAGTGTTCACCAATTAACTAGATTGTAATCCACAAACATTATGGATTGCCAATTCGTTTGTCATTAATGGTTCTTGTTCCATTAAGGGGAAAGTTATGGATAGGGCCTTGAGGAGGCTATCGGCATTAGGCAGCAATCCATCTTTTAATTAACTCTTTTGTATTCTATAGATTCTTTTCAGAAATGCCTGGTACTGGTTTCACACAACTATTTTGCTTGAATCCTAGAATTTCTTAAAAGCTCTTTATCACTTCCCTTTGTGACTGAGCTGCTTGGGGAACTCCAAATTCCCCACTGTGTTGATAAGTACATAACATAGCTTTTGATGCCACCACTATTTTCCTTTAGAAGAAACAATAGATGAGAATTTGTGTCATATAAGGAGGCATTCAAAGGAGAATGTGTTTAGTAAAGGGTGATTTCAATTACCATCACATAAGGTGCATACATTCATCTGAAGGTTATGACAAACATAACACATCTTTAGATAACACTAAAGCAGGGGTGCCCAAACCCTGGCCCTGGGGCCACTTGTGGCCCTCGAGGTCTCTCAATATGGCCCTCAGGGAGCCCCCAGTCTCCAATGAGCCTCTGGTCTCTGGAGATTTGTTGGAGCCCACACTGGCCCAACACAATTACTCTCAGCATGAGGGCGACTGTTTGACCTCTCGCATGAGCTGTGGGATGAGGGCTCTTTCCACTACTTGCCGTTTCACGTCTGTGATGCAGTAGTGGCAGCAAAGGAAAGGCCAGCCTTGCTTTGCGAAAGGCCTTTTGTAGGCCTTGAGCTATTGCAAGACCTTCATTCATTCATTCATTCATGTTAATATGTTTTTATTTGTTTTAAATTATCTTTTTAATCTGTTTTAACCTGTTGTAAGCTGCCTTGAGTCCCTTCGGGGAGAAAGGCGGGGTAAAAATAAAGTTGTTGTTGTTGTTGTTGTTGTTGTTGTTGTTGTTGTTGTTGTTGTTGTTGTTATATAAGTTCATCTTTAATATATTCATTTATGTTTACTTATGTAAATGTATTCAAATTTTAAATGTAAATTAATTCTTTTTTTCCCCCGGTCCCCGACACAGTGTCAGCGAGATGATGTGGCCCTCCTGCCAAAAACTTTGGACACCCCTGCACTAAAGGCCTAATACTAGCCTCCACCATATTTTTTCATGCAGCCGTGCTGATGGAGTGCACACTGCATGAAATGGTGGAGGGATCAGACATCCAGTGAGGAGTAAGTAAAAATATCTTTTATCTCTTACTTTTAAAAATATCTTTTACTTACCTCTTGGTTGGCTGCCTGGTCACCAAGGAATATCCTTGGACCCACCAGCTATTTTACTGGAGTAAGTCCGAGGAGAGGAAGGGGATGGAGCAGGCTGGGAAAACAGGATTAGGATCCTGGTTCATGCGGTTGCCACTAAGATCCACCCCCTCCAGCCCCAAGCTGCCTCTTCCTGCCCCAAATTTCCCCTGAACCACCCACAGTCTATCCCCATCAGCTCCTTGCCTGTTCAATCATAGGCCAGGTTCATTGGTGGTGGGCTCACAGAGCTGCTGACCATTTTGTACCAGTGGCTCCAACCTCCTCAGCAGTGGTGTGCCATTTACGGCACCACTGCAGCTTTTACGATGTCAGAATGCAAAATCCACCATCATAAAGACCCCCATAGGGATTGGGGTATTTATGGTCCCCATGATTGGTCTTGGAACTGGCCAGAGAGGAGCTACTTAACGTTTTGTGGCACTCAGTACCCAGTGTGAGATGCAAATGTTGTTGCGCCAACAGGAAACAGTGACCATGGTGGTATCCAGTTCAACACATTTGTAATTTCAAGGAAGTCCAGTGCAGACACATTTGAAAAAAGAGACCTCAGATTGAAGAGAGTAGTAGAAAGGAAACTGAAAGCAAAGAGGATCAAATCTCTCCAGAGCACACATTAACAGAAGCTCAACTAGTATATTGCTAAGTAGAAAAGGCACCATCAAGTCTAAGAAGATGCCTGCATGGATCATGAATGGACTCAACGAAGGTATAAAAGGCAAGAAGGCAAGAAAATGGAAGTCTTGCCTAAATGAAGATAACACAAAGGAACCCCGACTGGCAAAAGAAAAGTAAGCTGACAATAAGGATAAATCCCAGTTTCACATATCCACTGATGGGGTCTGAGCTGTCAGTAACAAACCAAGAATGAGCAATTGGTTTTGTTGTAGATTCCTCAATGAAAATATTGGCCCACCAGTATCTATAAGGCAAATTCCATGCTGGAGTCATTAGGAAAGGAGTCAAGAATAAGACCACTGATATTATAATTCCTTAATACAAAGTATGGTACAGCCATATTTGGAACATGGTGTACAGTTCTGGTCACCCCGCAATACAAACAAAGATACTGTAGAGCTGGAAAAGGTGGCAACCAAAATGATCAGAGAGAGATCTAGCGAGAAAAGATTATCATGTTTGAGTTATTTTGCTTGGAAAAAAGGTAATGAAGGGGAGAGGTGGTTGAGATTTATGGCCCAGTCCTACCAAAATCATGTGCTGGTGGAACACGCATTATTCCAATGGAAAGCACTTTGCAACAGTGCTTCTATCTAGTGCGCTGGTGAGAAGGGCTGAATTCTTCCCATGAATGCTGGTACTCCCAGGGACACCCAGGGATTAGGTAATTCTGGTGCAGGGGTGGGGGGAGGGCAGGACGGAAAGGAACAGGGAGGAGGAGGGCAGCAACAAGGGCGGGGTGGGTAGGCAGATCTGGCCTGGGAGGCAGAAATTAAATTTAAATCCCATTAATGCTCTGTAAGATTCCAACTCTGCAATGGGTCTTCTCAGACCTGTACCAGCACTTTAGCTGGCACAAATTCAAGGAGAGAAAGGGGCGGGGAGCCTGCTGTCAGAGGGGATAGGATCCGGCAGTGCCATCGCAGCCAGAGCCACCCCCTCCTGCAGCCTTCCCACCCCATTCCTCTCTCCTCCCCACCCAGTTTCACCTCTAGCCTGCCCTCCCCTGCCCTTGCCACCCAGACTGCACAACCCCACTATGAAGAAAAAGTGTAAAACACAAGCAGGGAGACTTCCTCTTCGTATAGTGAAACTCTGCCATGCCTTGTCTGTCTGGCATTGGTTAAAGACTGTTCTTTCCCCGTGTCCATAATGGACATTGCATCCCTTTTTAATTTTTGTTAAGGGATGGAAGACTGTACCTTTTAGCAAAGTCACCTTCTCCTGAATTATTTGGGGACAAGATATGAGGCCAATGACACTTGTTCCAGACTAGCACGAGTTGTACGGTTTCCCCTGACTGTTCTTTGGAAAGGCTTAAAATGTTTCTGCTTCTTGGCTCATTTTGATGTTGGAGAAAAAGACCATCATATTGTGCAACAGGGCTTTGTTACCTTTTCTTCCTATGCCACAGTATATCTTACATTAATTTTTCAGGATTCAGTTACATTCTGGCTTTTTTTTCCATGATGAAAGCACTTCATGGGATACATTCTCTTCTAAATAAAGTCAATAAAAATCCTCCTTGCTTTTAAAAAGGAGTGAGACCTAGAAACCACAAAAGGCTTTCATGCAATGTAATATTAAAGAATGTGATTACTTTTCCCCCAGTTCCTTCTCTTAATATAATTTAATAATCATTGAAGGGGGATGGATGATGGATTCCTTCTGTCCCAGATCTTGAAGTTTTCTTTTTTTAACATGGGCTGTACAATATTGACAGTACAATTTCAAAATTATAATTATTGATTTCATTCCATGTTGAGACATATCGATGTTTCAGAAAGAGTAGTTAAATGACTTCATTGGCATTGCTTCCCAAATGAAAACCTAACTTTCCATAGGCAAAGCTCTATTTTGGACTGTGATCAATAAGGAACAAGAGGAAGAAGCCATTTCAGGCACCAGGGAGATTTTAATCTGGGTACCATTTTCCTGACATCAGCCTCTACCTCTGTGTGTCCTAATTATGTGAGTTGGTGCTATCTTTTGGATTTTATATTTAAAATATCTAAGGGCGCAATCCTAAGGGTGCAATCCTAAGGGCGCAAACCCCTTATGTCAGTACTTTCCAGCACTGGCATAGCAGTGCCAATGGGACGTGTGCTGCATCCTGCAGTTGGGTGTCACTCATGGAGGCCTCCTCAAAGTAAGGGAATGTTTGTTCCCTTACCTCGGAGCTGCATTGCCCTTAAGTCAGTGCTGGAAAGCACTGACATAAGGGGTTAGGATTGCACCCTAACTGACCAAGCCCATGCCAGCTACACTGGCAAGACAGGCATGTGCACTGCAGCAAACATGCTGTAAGGCATGTTGGGGCAGCATAGAAGATCCTAGCACCAGTAGGAGGCCAGCATCCACTAAAGCAGGTAGGCGCTCTGTGGGCCAGTGGAAGTGTAGGGGAAGGGTGGAACAGAAGCAGAGAGACAGGGCAAATGCCATATCCTATGTCCCTACCTGGGCCTGATTCCCTATATGGGCTGCTTGAAATTGTACCAGTAATTTTGCTGGCATGATTCTGAGTGACCCCATAGTGGCTGCTTGGGCTTACCCCAGGGGAAGGCGCAAATGTCCCCCTCTCTCACGGATACCCCCAGCAGTCTCTGTTCCCATGCTGGATGCAGCAGAAGCTGCACCGGTGCTGCTGCATCACAGTGCAGAACTTTGGTTAGGATTGGGCTGCTGGGCAAGTAGTAGAAAAGGAAGTGGAGCTATGCACAGAGGATTGGCCTCATTTTATGCTCATTTTTTTTTTTAAAAATACAGGTATAACCTAATTATCCATTGACTTTTCACCTGCAGTTTTATCTCAACATGATGAGAAGGGCCCTTTAAATTAAAGGTGAAAAGTCATTTAACAATAGCCTTGTTCATGCAAGAGAATGCAGCCGGCTGACAATCCATCAATCATTCTCTCTCCAGGCACTTAGAACAGCTTCACTCCAAGGCAAGTGACCTCTCCCTTCCTCCTGAGCAGGTGAAAGAAACATAATCACTTTGCATTCTTTCCCAGCATTGGGCTCTGGGTGAAGGGAGGGGTCACTGGTTCAGAGTTAAGCCTTTCTAAGCACCTGGAGAGATACTGATGGACTGTCAGCATAATGCTTCTGTCTTACATCACAAAGGTCAGCAAGGCTGTTTTCAAATTGCCTGGCAAAGGGACATTGTTTTTTAAATGGGTTTGCTTTAATGCAGTTTTTGCCATCTACATGAGTTCTGGGAATTGAACCCTCATGAACAATGAGACTCAACCTGTAAGCTGAAATCAGCAAAGGGTCATGGAAGATAGGCAAAATCTTCTGTCCCTTCAGGTCTTTGGGACTAGGAAACAGATTTAAGTGACACTACAAGCATTGGTCTGAGTGGTGATTTGCAAGTCAAGATCCCTAGAGAAACCAAGCCCTGACCAAAAAAAACTAGTAGCCAATAATATGTATGAAGAAACACAAAATGCTCAGGTGATTTTGTTTTGGGGAGGTGGGAGAGAGGGGGAGTGATGTTTTGAACTAAAAAAGACACATCAATGTAATCAGTGCAAACAATGAAGTGTACACAAAAGTGTCCATTATATTGTGAGCAAAGGGAAAATGTGGGATAGGGTGGAATGGTTGATGAATCAGTGGAAAGTCAATGAATGAATTGCTCTACATCGTCAAGTTCTGCCTCCCCCCATCAAATAAGCTGCTCAAATGCATGGAAAAATAGAAGAATTTGGGGACAGAGTGCTGGAGGAATTGCAGCAGAAAAGCAAATGCAAACTTTTCTGGATGGCTAAGATAAATGCAGTTAGGGGGCAAAAGGGCAAGTTGAAAATATGTATACAGTATTTTGCAGAAAGCCAACCAGCAAGCACTGTCTGCAACCTCCATCTCTCCAAGCCATGACCAGATCAAATAGATAAAAGAAGGGGGCATGTGTGGTCCTGGCATTTAATTCTTCTCAACATTCCTCTCCCTTGTCACACTATGAGGGGCAATCTCCCCTGCCCCCCTCTTTATCCTCCTTCTCTCCATCTGTGGCCATGGCACAGAAGTGAATAGAAATCAGGAATGAACTAATCAGACTGAAACACCAAAATGGATGGCTGACTCTTCAGGGTTGGTTTGTGGCAGTTTTTACCAACAATCCGGAACCTACAATATGAACATATGAAGTGGCCTTCTTCCCTATCAGACCACTGATCTGTCTAGTTCAGTATTGTCTACGGTGATTGGCAACAAGTTTCCAGAATTTCAGAGAGAGGTTTTCCCACGCTACGTGGAGATGCCAGGGACGGAATCTTGAACCTTCTGCATTCATAGCTTGTGCTCTGTCACTGAGCTATGATCATCCCTTTAAATTTGTACTAGATTACCAGTCTACTTGGTGGGACTTCAGATACTGCTATACTAGGAAGAAAATGAAGACTGTCCACTGTAGGAACACATTCTCATGGCTATCCTTTCCAACACAGCTTAGTCGCATTGTCTTTGGCCATTTTCTTGTGAATTTCCCTGTCCATTTGTCCAGCTCAAGAACTTTTTTTTTTTTGGGGGGGGGGGAGTTGAAAACTGGCTGAAATTCTGTCATTTTAGGCATGGTTACTTGGAAGCCAGTTCCACAGGAATCTATGGGAGCAAGAAGGTGTGCATTGCATCAGCGTACAAAATGGTAAAGAAAAACTTTTTTACAAACAAGGGGCAAGCAAAGGGCCAAGAGAAAGTGACTGTCAGTTCCATCTTGCGAATGTCATAGTATGAAAGAGTGGAAAACGAGCCTTGAAGTGTACAGCAGTTTTCATTGATGTGTTCGTCAGTCGCATGTGTCAATCAAAAGAGCTTTGTGTGGAAAGGCAGAAAGGGAAGCAGATTGCTGGTATCACTGTAGCGCATTGTTCGACAAGTGGCTAAAGCAGCATGGCAATGCTTCAGATGTGCCCTTTGAAGAGCCAACAGTTGAAAGCTCACACAGGAGAACAAACAGCCTAAACAGTCAATGCTTAGTTTGGCTCACAAGTTGCCTAGAGGCACATGGATTCTAATAAACAGAAATCAAAAGCAGCTCTTGGCAAGCCAATCCTCACATCAGACAGCATCATTCTGTAACCCAAGCCATGGCGTGCAAATTGCGATCTGGGGATTTTCGTTCTCCTTGATGGCTCCAAATCAGACTCTTCTACATTGTGAGCTCTTGGTTTAAGAGCTTAAGTGGTGCTTTCTCTTTTTTTTTTGTCCCTCTCCCCCTAAGTTATTCAAACACATTGAAGGGCTTATAAAGTGCTTTAATTAGACAGACTGTAGTTCCAAAGGGAGACTCCTTTAAAAGTATCTATGGAGGAGGATCTTTCAATCCCCCAAGCCACTTCCGAATAAAAGGTGAAACTACAAAAGGCATTTTTTCAAAGGTGAAACTACAAAAGCATTATCTTTTCTTTTTTCTTTCTTTGCAGTCCAGATATCAAGCTTCCATTGCACTTTATTGATCATTTTCCTCCACACCAGCTCTTACAAGGGTGGCTTTATTAGGTAATCTAATTTTAAGTTTAAAAAAAGCAAAACAAAAGAAACCAAACAACCCTACTGTTAAATTATTTCAAACCTGTTAAGCTAGCATCGCTCTGAAAACTTACTCTGTCTTACGGGGTATTCTGTTTCATCTTTTATGTTAGGAATCCCAGCATCATTTGTTTTCTGTCTGCTTGGGTCCTATAGGGAACAGCATCTCATAAAGAAGTTCCTTTTGCTAATGTACCAGTCAGCATGGGAAATCTTAATGCTGCACTAAGCTTCCTTAAAAGAATCTTTGTTCTTTTAGGTACCTTTCCCTTCTGTAAATTACCACCATTCGGAGATAATGTATTGCATAAACACACTCTCTCTCTCCACCCCCCCCCCCCAAAAAAAAAAAGATTTTTGGTGTAGTGACTAAGGAATCAGGAACATGGCACACTTTGAAAAAGGGACCAAAATGATGAACTTTGCAGAGAAAAAATGAAGAACTTGGATCTGTAAATTTTTTGAAGAGCAAAATTGTTGCTGGCTGGTCTGCCCTACACAACAAGAACTGTAACATCTTTGAATTCTCTCTGAGATGCAGAAGGGCCTTGCACTGATGCGTGTGTGTTTCATGGAGGGCCATCAATCACCATCTGCATGCTTTTCTTCCAACGAATACCACCCAATTCCACCCAGTGCAAGAACAAAGCCCAAGAATTCTTGCATGACGGGATCATGACAGCCGCCCATTCACATCACCCTGAATGTTTAAAACTTTTGAATGCCCACATTCTTTGGGGAACTCTAGCAGAAGCCACTTATTCCAAGGGCTGACTTAATTTCTCCCATAGGCAATAATGGGAACAGTGACCTAAATCTATTTATGGTGTGATTCAGGGAGAAAAAATCCCACAGGATTCATTACATAAAAAAGAAGGAAAACTCCATTAAAAACAATACTAGCCTGTGCATAAATGTGCATGGATCTCAGAGATGTATTCAAAGGTGATACTTTTGAAGTTATTATCTGCACACAATACCTTCACTTTATCAGAAAAAAGACTTGGTGAAAGAAAACTGTGATCCTATAATATATAAAGCCATTCAAAATACTAAAAATCCTTTAATGTTGGCAAACTAGTGGATACTTTGGTTATCACACTTTTGTTATAATTTAATTTTTATAAACGGCATTTTGACTAAGGATCAAATCCTACACTTCAGGGAATGTTTGTTCCCTTATCTTGGGGATGCATTGCGACTGCACCAGTGCTGGAAAGCTGGATAGGATAGAGCCCTAAAGGCCCTTTGTCCCCACTGGTGCAGCAGCACCAAAAGCAGGCACTATGCCAAGTTTTTTTTTTTTTTTGGGGGGGGGGGGGTCAGGAGCCTATGGAGGGGGAAGGGGATTTAAATCCCCTTACACTTCTGTTAGCCACCCATTTCACAGTGGGTATCTTCAGACCTGTGCCAATTCTTTTGCTGTCACACATTTGAGGAGAGAAAGGAAGTGGGTAGGCTGCCCACAGTTTGGATGGTATACAATGCAGGTCATTGCCACTGGATCAATCCCCTCCCACAGCCTCCCTGCCCCCATTCCATCCCCTCCCTGTTTGGTTTCGCCCCATCCCTGTTCTGCCCCCTCCCCTGTCACCTCCCCCAATATCTTACTTGCCTTGGCAGGACCAGCACATGCCTCCGGTGGGTGTGGGAAGGCTGTGGTCTTGCCTTCCTGCTGCCAGAGTGCCTGTTACAGCAGTCTTAAAGCAAGTAGCACTGGTGGAACACTAGTTCTGCCTATACTATGCGTCCATAGGATTGGGCTGTTACTTTCATAGTATGCCTACAAGAATATGTCCTTGAATATATGTAAATGCACACACACACACACACACACACACACACACACACACACACACACACACACACACGAATGGAGTTCATTGTAATCATGCAATCTCTCTAATCCAGAGCTACTTGAACAATGGCCCCGGGGACTGGATCTGGGGTTTGGGCAGATTTCTCCAACGGGTGAGTGGATCTTTCAGTTCTGCCTGGGCACTGCACAAAGTCCTCCTCGTTTGGAGGACAGGGATGCTTTGAGCACTTGCATCTGCCTGGATGTCCTGTCATGCAGCCTTCTGGGATGCGGGACAGTAGACTTGACTGCCCAGAGCATCCCTGTCCTCCAAACGAGGAGGACTTTACGCAGCACCCAGGTGGAATGCTCGGATACAGATGGATGGGGACCACATTCCGGGCGCACAGTGGTTGCTAATTTGAGCGTCCTTGCTCTAATCAATGGGTAGAAGCTACTATCAGGGCTGACCCATCCATAAACTGGACTGAGAGCCCAGTCCTGAGCAGCTTTGGTGACACCAAAAACAGCTGCTGCCACATCCTGTATATCTCAGGCAGCTGCAGGCGGCATCTCAGGAGAAGGGGACTTTCGTCCCTTTCCCCGGGTAAGGGAAATAGCCCCGCAATGCGGCTACTCGATTCACCGCTGTCCAAAATGTCAGTAGTGAGGTAAAAGTATTTGTGTCGGGTGGTGAGCCCCACATGAACGCTCAGGATCCGGTGGAGTAGAGCTTCCTCCCTCCTTCCCTGCTTCCTCCCTCTGGCATGCCTCCCCCACCCTCTCCCTGCCTACCACATCCCGTCATGCCTCTTTCCTTCCTTCTCGCAATCCGATCCACACTTTCCTGGGAGTAAGCCCCATTGACTACAATGGGGCTTCTGAGTAGAAATGCATAGGACTGGACTCTTAAAAGCTCAGCATCCCACCTGTGAAAGAAGCGGGGACAGCTGGCAATAGGGAGGGCTGAGTATGAAGCAGAAGAGGGGGAGTTGAAGGACCGGGAGGGGGGGTGATTGAGAACTGCTGCCTTAGTTTCCTTCCATCCCCAAGTGTCAGGCTGTAGCATATTTGCATAACTCTATGCAATTTGTGTAAAACATGTCTTTTCTGGGTCTGATTTAGCACAATGCTTTTTTTTCCTAATTGCAGTGGGTCAGGGAACGAAACTCACATTGCATAAAAAGGCTCCACCTGTACTCTATCTTTCTCTCCATTCCCTCCTCCTTTCCAAAAATGGGATGTGATAGTGGAGGAGTGAGAGTGGCAGCAGGGGAGGACACAGATGAAGCTATCCACATCTGCTGGCTGGTCTCCAGAGGCACCACCAGTTAAGAGTGATGGCATTTGGAACCCTGCCTCAAGTGGTGGGAGCTTTTTATCTGCAACAGTTGCCCCACTGCAGAGCAAAAACTGTTGTGCATATACTCTTTCACACATGTGAACCTGCCTGCTCTTTGGAAGTTAATGGGGAAGGGCACACATGCAGCATTTATAGTTTGACAAAGTGCATTCCTTATCACATGCATTTGTCATAATTAATGCTGTCAATGCAAATTGTTTGAATTATTTTACGATGACAATTTATTATTTTGAACCTGCACACAGTGTCTTTGTGTGGTGCCTCTTTTCCTTCACACTTGTCCTTTGAACTCAGCTTTTTTTATGTGGTCCTTGGCTATTTGGTATCCTCATTCCCAACTGGAATCTGGACACCTTGTTAGAAGGAACTTACAGACAGATAATAGCTCTAGCAGATGCAGTGGAGGAAAACCAAGCCAATATGTTCCAGGCATTCACAAAGTTAAAAAGTGCCATCCAGCTGGTAATTCTCCTGATTAGCCTGTGGCAGAAGCTGATGCTGATCAAGTTGCTATTCTGGAAACCACATTTTTGCCATTAATACAGGATACTCAAGAGCTAGGTTGGGAAGAAAATGTGGATGCTTCTGTCTCTCACTTGCTGAAAACATGTTTGTCTAAGAGTTCAAAAGAACATGCTCTGACTCTTGCCAATCAGTTGAGTAACCCCAAGGATACTATTGTTGGCCTCCTTCAGTCTCGGAAGACTATGGTGTCACGCTCTGAATGGTGGTTCTGGAACAGTGTCCTCTCCAGTGCGCGAAGCCTGGGTAAAGTAGGTATGGAGGATAGGCTGTTACCCATGCAGCAAATCCCCCCTCTCCACATCGATGAAATGGTCCAATGGAAAGGCAGAGGCCAATACGGTTGGTTCCAGCGGTGTCGCAGGAGTTGCCAGAACGTGACTGTGTTCAGCCATGAACTGCCTCAGGGACTCCGGCTCCGGATTTTGCCTGGAGGTTGACTCCTGAAGCCTTTTCCATAACTGGATGTAGCCACAAGGCAGTGGAGGTTTGGGATCAGAGTTTTCCTTCTCTCAGATGAGCTGCCTTCCCAGGCTGATGAGCCCCATCTACCCGGTGGCTGTTTAGTCGCCTCTTACGACAAGTACAGCCAAACTAGGGGCCTATTCTTATCCCCAGCCCCCAGGGGATACTATTAGGCTGAAGAAATATATAATCTTGCTCTATGATCGATTGGCCAAAGGTCATCATATGTCTTTAAGTATGGACATTGATGCTCAACAAAGTGCAGCTCTACTAGGTGGTTATGCGACTATTCCAGAGTCTGACCTAGAGGAAAGATCTGCTTTGCAAGAGCCCACAACAACATTTACCAACCATAGGCACCTTCCTAAACAGAAGACAAAACCTGATGCTCACTGAACTATTTCTGTAAACTACTTCTGTTGGCATTCTCTGGACTTCCTTTAGTACTGATTCAATTTTAGCCAACTGTGCCAACTATAAGCAAACTGCGCTTGTGCCAGACTATGTATCTATGACATATGTATTTCTCAGAAACCCCACACATTGGCAAATTTCTCCAGCCTGGACCACCACTTTGTACCTAATTAGAGTAGACATGGCACTAAAGAGAAACCACAAATGCAGCAGGGAGCCCCAATAGATATTCATACAGCCTAGGATCTTAACAAAGTGAACAATTGCCAAGTAATGATTTTCTACTGTGGATTTCTTATGCTTTGTTTGTTAAATTCTATTCTCCTTTCTGCTTTCCTGTTGACTGCAGCAGACTTGAATTTTGTTGAATTCATCTCATACCCGGTCAGCAAAACCCTTCACCCTTTTAGAAAAGATATTAACTCATTGCCTGCTGCCTCTCCAGAACTGTAGCCTTGCCCATTTAAAAGAGCTTTTACTCACTTGAAAAGTAAAACATATATGAATTGATGAAGTGCTTAACAGTTAATGTAGCTAACAAAGCTACAGGAGTTACACTGTGCTAGAGTTTAATTTCTCATTCTCAATAATTTGTTAAAAAGGGATAACCCATAATCCCCCCCACATGCTTTATCTTGTGTCCTGAGTACAGTAGTATAAAGTTTGATGTTTTTAAATCACATTCATGTTTTTACTGTGTGCGTTTTATATTGTCTATTGTCTCTATTTCCTGAAAATTGTTTTATGCTAATAAAGGTCTCAATCAATCCCAACTGGAATCAAGCTTTAAGTCCTAAGGTCAGGCTCAAAGAAGAACTGAGGGGCTTGTAAAGACTTCCTCAAATTAGAGATTTTAACCTGAACTGGAAAACCCCCAGCTTCCCTCTGCCCCCATTGTTACAGGTAGGACCATGGTATCCACTGATTTGGTATCCACTGATTTGACTCACCACTGATACAGAGGTCCACCTTTAAATGCCTTGTAACAAGGGAAAAAAGCACCAAAATTTATTTTCCTACCCTCATGCTGTGAAATAAATATAATTTAATTCCTTTGGATTCCATTATTCACCCTAGCAAGTGACTGAATGCGGTATACTATCTATACCAATTCATTCTGGGGTGACAATAGAGGAGCAAGAATCCCTGAAGTGGGTCTTTAAAACTATTTTTCCACTGATTTCGTATCCTATTCTTTACTGTTCACCAAAACCTTCCCTGACAGCCCCAAGCCCAGGTCAATCCAAGCCTGGGACTTGAAGGGGCATTTCAGCCTCTCTTTTTCCCTTTAGGTAAACCAGCATGCCCGCACATTTCACTGCTGCTTCCTCCAGCTCCATCAATTCCTCTGCTACTGCTGCTGCTTTTAAACCTGTTGGGAGGGGAGGATTCTGGGAGCGGAACCCCTCTGTTCCCAGCATCCTCCGTGCATGACTATCTTAGAAGAACTGATGGAGGGGAGGAAGAAGAGCTGTTAGCTGAGGCTGTAGTGGCTGGCATGGCATGGCATGATCTGGTATCACATTCTGGCCTCCATTTTCCTCCCACACAGGCTGACAGTGGCCAAAGAGCAGGTAGAATGACTCAGCGTAACTCAGGCTTGCCAGCTGCTTCAAGGTCTCACCATTCACAGTGCTGGTGGCCTCGAACTGGCGACCTTTGGATGTTATCTTCAGGCAAACGGAGGCTCTACCTTCTAGACCAGACCTCCTGCCCAGCGTTCTACAGCGTTCAATAGTTTTTCCATGCTTTTGTTTACATAATCACTCAGACTTCTTTGTTCTTCTTCCACCACCTGTTGCACATGTAGAAGTCCACGACCTCCAATTTTACATGGCACATATAATCTGTCTACTTCACTTTTTGGATAAAATGCACAATGCATGTTCATTATTTTTTCACGTTTTACAATCTAATTTTTCTAATTCACTTTGAGTCCAATCAATTATTTCAGCTGGGTATGGCCCACGTACTTATGGTTTTGATAATATTTCCACCATTTAATTTTAATTTTAACATTTTTCACACTATTTTGATGTATTTTTGCTGTGTCAGATCGTTTTGCATTCAGGTTGTTATCTACTTCGAAGATTCCTAAACACTTAAAATTTTTATTATTTGAGTGTTTTCAAAATGCATCCTCTTCCAAGTTCTACTCTATCTAGGTTTTTCCATGTTGCATTGATAAAGCTGCATATTTGTCAAATTCAAACTTCATTTGAATTTCGCTGCTATATATTTGCTATATAATACTGCTGTATTCAGCAGTAATTTGCTGATTCAGGCCCAATCTTTTGTGTCTCGACTTTTTGAAGTTCCCCTTCTGTTCAGTTAGGTACAAGTTGTTTTCAAATAAATAATCATATATTGATCTTACAATTATACCTGTAAGTAGCCTGAATGTTCTTGGGAGGCATGTGATTGGCTGATAGTTGTTTGGTTCATTGGCTTTTTCTAGAGCTTTCATTATTAAAAATGTATGACCTGTTGTCATCCAGTCTTCAGTGACGGAATTTTGAAGAACATTGTTAAATTGCACTGCTAAACATTGGTAGAGACTTATTAGATGCTTTAACCAAAATCCATGCAATTTTTCTGGCCCAGGTGCACTCCAGTTTTTCACATTCTTTACTTACTTTATAATCATATGAGTTGTTATCCCAAAGCCATTTATCTGTTTTCCTTTCAGTTCTTTACTATTATCTTTAATCCATGAGGCATATTTATTATGTTCAACTGGACTTTGTCATGTCTTTCCAAAATTTTAGGGTGTCATCTTTACATGGGCTGATGATTTTTGGGGCATGCTTTTTCTTCTCATGATTTATAGAACAACCGTTGATTAGTTCTATACTGTGTGTTTCCCTATACTATTTTATGCGTCCATCATATCTTTCGATTTTCTTAACAGTAGCCTTTACCCACTGTTTTAACTCTTCCATAATTTCAGCAATTGTTTTCCTTTCCAGTCTTACCTTTTACGAAGTCTATCTCCTACACGCACATTTTTAAGTTTCCCCTCTTTCTACTATTTCAAGTTACTGAGATCTGTATGAAGTTTATTTATTTTATTTTCTAACTGAATTTTCCACTTAAGTTTGCCAGGGGGGTCCTTTTTTGGTAATTTGTAACTAAGTTCCATGGTTATTATGACAACTGTACTGTACATGAGCTGGTCTGTTTCCTTCAATATGTTAGCTGGAATTGATGGCTTCATTTGCATCTTTAAGTAGAACTTCCTCTTGTTTTCTCCATAGTGGCATATAACAGGTAGGCTTTGCCATTGTACATCTTGACTGACATGGTTTAATATTTTTTTTCCTTTGAAGGTGTTTTGTTGCTCTGTCAGTTCATGGTGTCTAAATTGTTCTTAATCTATATATTGCTCTTAATCTATATTTCTTTCCACTGTGCCTTCCGTATGTACCATCAAATTGTTTTTTATGCCTCGGTCATGACTTTGTGTTGGTTCTTCTTTTGCCAGCTTCTGTACTTCTCGCAGTTCTAATTTGGTGAATACTTTAACCTATTATTGGTTGTTCCGTTGCACTACTGTCTGGATGTTTTGCTTTCCAAACTTCCATCATTCTTTTTTAAAGACCATGGACTGATAGATTTGCCTTGTAATAATGTTTCATGATTTCTTGATTTTTGATGGTCGTCCAAGTTTTGCATTTGGAGTGTGCCAGTAGTATTGTAACAGCCTATCCTCTTTTCTCAACAGGAACTGCTGAGCCCTGTGACCCATTTATAGACAGATGTCCAGGAGCCATAGCATCTGCCATGGTCCTTGTTGAGTGGGACGATGACCATCCTGGTATGGATTTCTGTTTATTTTTTCTCATCCTAAATGATGGTAGATGGGCACTTTAGTCTGGCACTTTAGTTCTCAGTTGAGACCTGTCTGGCTTGGGTGACCCTTCTGGTAGCTGTGCTACCTCCAGCATGGCTCTCAATATCATTGAAGCATGCTAGCCCCTCCACCACATCAAGGTAGTGTCCTTGGAGGGTATCATCATCATCATCATCATCATCATCATCATCATCACATCAAAAGAACAGGAGAAAATATCCAAATACCGTGACCTGTGCATAGAATTGACATGAAATTGGATGAAGCATGTAAAAGTTCTGCCAATAGTAATCGGTGCACTAGGAACAATATCTATGCAATTTCATGAGTACTTTGCACAACTGGACGTGCCGGCAATAACACCCTTGAATCACATGCCAGGCCCTCCACATCAAGGTAGTGTCCATGGAGGGTATTGTTGTTGTTGTTGTTGTTACTGAACAGTGGTCCAGGAAACAGTAGACTGTACAAATGGTTGGCAACCTTCAGTCTCGAAAGACTATGGTATAAGCCTACAGCACCCGGTATTCCCAGGCGGTCTCCCATCCAAGTACTAACCAGGCCTGACCCTGCTTAGCTTCCAAGATCAGATGAGATCAGGTATATGCAGGGTAACAGTTGCTGCTACAAAATGACTTTTTAAAGAATGTCAATATGCATTTCTGTTGTGATATGTTAGTTTCGCAGATATACCTTCGAAAGAAATGGATTAAAAATAAAAGAACAATGGGCCTGTTTTCCAGACAGGCTGTTAAAAATAAGAGCAACTTCACAAATAAAGCTTTGTGACAAAAAGTGATGCAAAGTACTGGAAGAGCTTCTTGCTGATCTCTAATATATCTCTTGCTCCCATAGAGGGCAATATTGCATAAAATATTGGCTTCTGCAAATGAGCCAGGGATCTGTCAATTCCTCTTATAATATACTTTAAAGAAAATTGCTGTGACAATAAATTTGATGCTGCATTTCCCTTCAGTGAAGCTCTGACTAATACACACAGTAATGCACACAAAAACACATAGCAGAGCCTCATTACAGGTGAACGAAATTAATTTTGTAGATTACTCTCTAGTAAACAGCTAAGTTGCCATGTTGTCTTTTCACTGAACAAATGAAACAAGTGTAAATACAGGAACTGTTTCCTTATGAAAAATGTTTGCTCGGGCTAATAAGGAAAATGAACAAAATACTGTGCTGTGGAATCTTTATGATGAGAAACTATAATCAGATCTATATCTTTGTATGCCTCAAAAGTACAAGAGAAATCATTTATGATTTTAGACAGATGTTTCCATATCTTATGGAGAACACAATCAGGAAATGCATTTCTATCTGATTCAATGCATATCACATTTGTATCCTTCTCTTTCTCCAATGAGTTCAGAGCAGCATAAATACATTACATTATACTCCCAACAGCCCTGTAAAGTAGGTTAGGAACATTTTCTACATGTGCTTCAACCTCCTGCTTCCACTATATTTTTTTCATTCAGATGTCATTTCCTCCCCCTCTCCACATACTCATCGCATGATAGCTGCCTAGGCTGTGGATCTGTTTCACATATTTGTAATGTACCTGAACATTTCTACAATGGTGCGGGCAACCACAAAGGTATTTGCCTTTTAGGAATGGTGCCAATCATGTGAGAAAGATCTACATAATCACCCCTGCCCACGGGCAGCCCAATCTTGAGCTTTCCGGTGCGCAAGGCTGCAGTGGCACTGAAATGGCTGCCATTGCATCCTATGGACGTGGGCAGCTGCAACTATCTCCCAATACTTTTTGGGGGGAGGGGGACATTCATCCCCCTCCCCTGAGTAAGGGAAGTGGCTTTGCAATCGGGCTACTTGATTCAGTGCCAGCTATCTAGCCATTGCAGAGTAAAACAGTGCCATGTTGGGCCAAGATGCCCAATGCGGTGCTTTGGATCCAACAGAGCTGAGTGTTGGGATATGCCTATATCTGAAGTAAGAGGTTAGCAGAGAATGGTTGCAGTGGATCCTCTTTGTCTGATTTTTACCCCAAGGAACCTCCATCACCCAGGCTGAGAAGAACAGAATGAGGCGGAGGCTTGTCAAATGTTCCAATAAGAGGATTTTACTTAGTTTCATTTTTATATACAGTCTTGCGTCACTTAGCGACAGGGATGTAAGCTGGCACAGCCGTCACCAAGTGAGGCTTGACGTTTTGCAGTCTCCGAAGGCAAGGGGAACAGTTGCTCCAGAGGCTTTTCTGAGCCTTGCAGAGGCAGTGCACGGCCATGCAACCATGCACTGCCTCTACGAGGCTCAGAATGCCTGCTTCGGGTGAAAAGACGTGACTTCCGGTTTCCTGGGAAACCCGAAGTCATGCGTTTTTGGCTGAAATGACCAGTCTGAGCTTTGTAGAGGTTGTGCGCTCAGAAAAGCCTCGAGAAGCAAGGGGAGCATGGCTCCCATCAGCTTCAGAGGCTGGGGTGGTGAACAGGGACCAGCGGCTGCTGTCATATATATGGGCTGTCGCTGATCAGAATGTCGCCAAGCGACACTCTGGAGGTGGAGCCAAGATCTGGGATTTATGCTGGATCCTAGTCCATTTCCCAGGCAACCTGGGGCAGCTTCAGGCTGCTCGAATTTGTGCTACCTCTATAGGTGGCGTGGATCTGAGTAACCCCATTGGGGCTGCTGTGGTGTTATTTCCCTTTGCTCTAGGCTTGTCCACAGTGAGCTCCAAAACTTGTGCTGGATACAGCTCCGGCCTGCCAGCCTGCCTGTTCCAGTGCAAGTTAGGATTGCACTGTTAGTTGTGTGCAGCTGCATGGGATAAGCACACACACCCAAGCAGCATCTCGTCCATGCAATGGTGATTGCGTGAAGAGTATCATATGCACACATGTACCGATAAGATGAAGGAAGCAAAATGAGGTCAGCATTCAGTGACTGCAATTTATTGTTCCAAATTACCAAGCATAAACTGTTGCCTCCCCTTTAAGCACCACAGAAAGTGCTTAAATTCCTGTTGAAATTATTAAAACCAGTTCATCACAATTTAAGTAAGCCTCATTGATTTAAATGAAACTTCAGTGTATATTTGTATATCTGAGACATTATCAGATAACTGATGCTGTCAAAGCCACAAGCAGTTCCAGTCATTTTGCATAAACACTTCAATTACTGTCATAATTTCAAGGCAGAACGGCCTTTTATTCTGCTTAACTGATATTTTATTTCCTTATTTATTGAAACATCCACCATTACTAAACATGAGCCAATAGTTGCTTGTTTGATGAACAAACAAAAAGTTCACTTTGTGAACTTTCCGTTGAAAAGCGGTATATAAATACTGTTGGCAACCTTCAGTCTCGAAAGACTATGGTATCGCGCTCTGAAAGGTGGTTCTGGAACAGCGTCTAGTGTGGCTGAAAAGGCCAATTCGGGAGTGACAATCCCTTCCGCACTGGGAGCAAGTGCAGTCTGTCCCTGGCCTGTCTCCCTGGCTATGGGCCTTCCTTCTTTGCCTCTTAGCCTCAGACTGTTGGCCAAGTGTCTCTTCAAACTGGGAAAGGCCATGTTGCACAGCCTGCCTCCAAGCGTGCAGCTCAGAGGCCAGGGTTTCCCACCTGTTGAGGTCCACTCATAAGGCCTTCAGATCCCTCTTGCAGATGTCCTTGTATCACAGCTGTGGTCTACCTGTAGGGCGCTTTCCTTGCACAAGTTCTCCATAGAGGAGATCCTTTGGGATCCGGCCATCATCCATTCTCACGACATGACCGAGCCAACGCAGGCGTCTCTGTTTCAGTAGTGCATACATGCTAGGGATTCCAGCACGTTCCAGGACTGTGTTGTTTGGAACTCTGTCCTGCCAGGTGATGCCGAGAATGTGTCGGAGGCAGCATATGTGGAAAGCGTTCAGTTTCCTCTCCTGTTGTGAGTGAAGAGTCCATGACTCGCTGCAGTACAGAAGTGTAAATACTGATGATGATGATGATGATGATGATGATGATGATGATGATAATAATAATAATAATAATAATATACCCACCCAACCATGTCCTCCACGCCACGCCCTCAATTTGTTAAGCACTGGGCAATTGAAATTTACATCTGTTTCAAAGGACTAAAATACACACATGCAGATTTTGCAATGGGATGTTATGACAAAGGAAATAAAAGACAGAACCCTGCTGTTGACTGAGGGGAGAATGCTGGGATGAGGAAGGCTTTCAACCTGAATGAATGACATAGCACTGTTGGTTTCAGGGACAGCTGACAAGGAAGATTCCCAGGAAGCAGCCCTGTTGCTCAGAACTTTGCTGCTTCACGAACATTCTTAAATTTATGCTCCAAAAATTCAGTCATTTAATAATAACAATGAAGGAGGTAGATTGACAGGAGCCCTGTCAAAAGCACTCTATGCCTCCTAACAAAAGCAATGGAGTGTGGTAATCAGAAAACATGACAGTATCAAAATCAGCTGTATTGTCATCCATCAGCAGTGGAATCTGCAGTCCTGCTATTCTCCCCCCCCCCACGGTAAAACTGTTACTAGCAATAAAAAGGTTCAAATACCTGAGTGGCAGGCCAATCCTGTGCATGTCTACTCAGAAATAGGTCACATTAGAGTCAATGGTGCTTACTCCCAGGTGAGTGTGGATAGGATTGGGCTGTTAATGGGTTTTGGCAAAATAAGAGAGAGAACATAAGAACAGCCCCACTGGATCAGGCCATAGGCCCATCTAGTCCAGCTTCCTGTATCTCACAGCGGCCCACCAAATGCCCCAGGGAGCCACCAGATAACAAGAGACCTCATCCTGGTGCCCTCCCTTGCATCTGGCATTCTGACATAACCCATTTCTAAAATCAGGAGGTTGCACATACACATCATGGCTTGTACCCCATAATGGATTTTTCCTCCAGAAACTTGTCCAATCCCCTTTTAAAGGCGTCCAGGCCAGATGCCATCACCACATCCTGTGGCAAGGAGTTCCACAGACCAACCACATGCTGAGTAAAGAAATATTTTCTTTTGTCTGTTCTAACTCTCCCAAAACTCAATTTTAGTGGATGTCCCCTGGTTCTGGTGTTATGTGAGAGTGTAAAGAGCATCTCCCTATCCACTCTGTCCATCCCCTGCATAAAGTTCATCCAGAAGCAAATCTCAAATTATTTAAGATTCTTGGAAATCTAGAGCACATTCAGGGGATCGTTCATAATCAATATACAGGCAGGTTTCTCCTCTGCTGAAGGGTCTTGGCTGCATATGTTGAAAAATGTTATGGGAGAAACCAACATGCAGCAGAGAAAGTATAGAACATCATAAGTTATCCCACTGAATACCCTTCAGATAGGATGAGAAATTCTTTAACCAGCGTCATGTATACAGTATTATCGTTTGTTGAAAAATTTCTTTGTTTGTTTAGCTGAGGGCACAATCCTAACTTATACTGGAACAGGCAGGCCAAGTTGCCTACGCTATAAGCAGTGCAAGGTGGGTGCCGGCTGGAGTGCAACTCAGAGTGATGGTTTTCCCCTACCCTACGTCATGTCCCAGCCACACCATGGGGATACTCAGATCTGCCCCAGCAATTTTGCAGGGGCAAATCTGAGTGGCCCATGTAATGCTGATTGGGCCAGGGTTGGGGGTTAGGGCCTGGCCTGTGCTACTGTGACTGGTCCCACCTCTCTCAGACCCAATTATCCCTGAGCTGCACTCAACCTTCCCCAAAATGCTCCCTATCTGCCCCAGTTCTGCCCTCCCTAACCCTCTTTCTCTCCTGTGTCAGTCTGCTCAGGCTGGCACAAGTTCCTCCTCAGGCTGGCACCTTGGACAAACGCATGGGCCACTGTGCTGACCTAGCTGACTCCCGAGGTGGTGTGTTAACATACTTTACAGCGTGTCCTTGACACCCAGAAGGCAGCACAATGGACCTTATCTGGCTTAAGTTCTCGTTAGGATTGCACTGGCCATGTTTTTTGGGAATTTTTCTAACATGTGGTATATATCTTGTATTTTAAATGAGTAATAAGGCAGGTATGGTTCAGAGATGGGGGGGGGGAGATCAGGAAACAAGGGCAGGTATCATTATGGACCAATGGGTGAAGGGAGGCTTTCTGGAACCAAACCTGCAGGCTCAAGGGGAAGGAAAAACTCTGAACACCAGGGCCAGGCAGTCTCACAAAACTCAGAGTTTACCAGTTGTGAGATGACAACATTTATGAGCTTCCTCAACACACTGTGGTGTGTACTGGCAGTAAAGCGTGGAAGTAACCAGAGTGTGTTTTGTCAAATTTATTATTATTATTATTATTATTATTATTATTATTATTATTATTATTATTATTATTATACCGCTTTTCACAAAGCGGTTTGCAGCGGTTCACAAAGTTCACAAAGCAGTTTACAGAGAAAATCAGACAAGAACACCAGCAGACAGGCACTAGAAAAGACAGTGCTGGGGTGAGGAGGGCCAGTTACTCTCCCCCTGCTAAATAAAAGAAGAGCAGCCACTCTTCTTGGAAATTCCCTTTCCAAACTTGGTGTGGAGAACTCATGCCCGCTTTGAGCTAATTAGTTCCCCTCTTCACTCAAAATAGCCCAAATCCTGCAGAAAGCACTGCTGGATCCCACCACCAGGGTAGCTTGTCTGTTCAACTTGCAGAGGTCCCTCTTCCTCCAGAGGTCCTCCAGAGGACCTGCAGAGGTCCTTCTTTCAAGAGCAGGGGGCCACTGCTGACACCACACCCTGTCTCCTCGAGGGATCTTTCGCATTTCCATTAAAGAGTGACAACTGATCTGGTGTTCAGATCTCAGATAATGTCACCCATTGAAGGCAAAGGTGGGACTGGAAGTTCCCTGACTTTTAGCTCAACAGATAGTCCTGAGCTGTACAAAACTAAATAGTTTATTTTGCAATTAAATAGTTATTTTGCAATCAGTTATTGCGGTGGTACTCAAACTTTTCCAGCCCGTGGCTCCCTTGACCCCTGTGGCTGTTGGCCATGACTCCCCTTCATGTTCCTGGGGGCAGGAAGTGTCATCATTAAACAGGAAGCGGCCAGAAATAGTAACTATATTAATATTAATTATATTAATCATATCATTAAATAAATGCAGATCTTAAAAATATATTATTAATACACAGCAATATACATGCTTTATAAATGATCAGCTGCTGATCACTGTTGGAGACAGGATGCTGGAGTAGGTAGATTCTGTCTGGTCCAGGAGGACTCATTTTTTTTTTTTAACTTTGTAAGCATACCAATAGAATTATTTTATCAAATGAACTTTGTGAACAACCAGTCTGGCCAATATTATACACACACACCCCTGTGAACCCCAATCCCAACTAGTCATTTCTCCCATTCTCCTTGGATAGGATCGAACCCTTTATTAATTAAATTGCATTAAATTTTTGCAGCAGCTGGTGGGGAAAACAAAAATAGACCATGAAAATATATCAGAGCTGATAAGGGTTTGGTTAGAAGGTTACTAGGAGATGCACAGTTCAAGCCTATGAGTGTCTACTCAGAAGTAAGTCCCATTAGAGTCAATGGGGCTTACTCCCAGGAAAGTGTGGATAGGATTGGGCTGGCAATCACTTCATCAATGGCTGATAAGTATTCCCTTCGAATAGCAAGATTCATCACTTTAAAAATACAGCCTTTCTTCTTCAGTCAAACAACAAAATTTATAAATCACTTTAAAAACTGTTCCCTTTTTCAGCTCCTGGCTAAGTAAAGTGTGTGCTTGCGTCTTCTCCCCCCCCCCCTTTGCCAACTGCATGGAAACAACTTTAAGACCCCTGGGAAGTGTTTTATTTGGGGAGGGGAGGGAGGAAAGCAGGATGGTTTGGAGATCGAAAGGAGGGAGTGGAAGAGGGAGGGGGTTGGAAAGAGAGATTTCACTTTGATGAGAAGCGATCTTCTGCTTTAAAAAAAAAAAAAACGCAGAAGACGGAGGGGCTCACATTCTTCCCAGGAAAGGTGGTGTGACTGTATCACTGCGAGAGGACATCCCGCGCCTCCCCTGTGCGTTCATGGTGACTCCCCAGGGAACCGTGCCTCACAGTTTGAATAACACTGAGTTATTGCATTGGATTATTGGATTAAATAAGTTATTTTGCAATGAGGTTTTAATTTACAGAGTGGTGGCCGATTATTTACCCATCTATTTCTGTGTCTGCATCTTCTTTCTGGATGTGTGGTAGGGGGGCAAAGTTTTCTTTCGAACACCAAGTCAGTCATGACATCATCCACATTGGCCCACTAGTCAAAGATAGGATCATCTATAGCCAATGATGCGGAATGAGTCCATATTATGTGAAAGGACCACAAATGAATCATTTGTGAAAGTGAGGGCACAATCCTAACCAGGTCTGCTCAGTAAGTCCTATTTTGTTCAATGGGGCTTAGTCTCAGAAAAGTGTGGTTAGGATTGCAACCTAAGAGCCCAATCCTGGGCTCGGCACCTCGGCTTTGTGCTGCCACGCACTCTTGCAAACGTGCCATAAGGGTGGGCAGGGGTGGGTGCCCAGCCTCTGCAGCTTGGTGGTCTCACAGACCGCTGAACCATAGCATAGTAAGCGGGGGCTGGGAGGGGGGCAGGGAGGAGGTGTTCCGGGGAGGGGGAGGCCAGGGGGTGGAGAGAGGGCAGGGGGAGGTGTGACGGGGTGGGGAGCGGGGAAGGGGGCGGGCAGGAGGCATGTCGGGGGAGGAAGTGGGGAGGAACGGAGGCGGGTTCATGGAGCTCCGCTTCATTGGATCCAAGGTGTTCGTGTGGGGCTCGGTGCCCTATACCAGGGGTCTCCAAACCCTGGCCCGGGGGGCAAATGTGGCCTGTGGCAAGCCTCTATCTGGCCCACAGCCAGCCTCTTGTCCCCTGAAAGCCTCTGGCCCACTTGGCCAAACGTGACAGGAACTATGCTCTGGTTGTGTCTGGAGGGTGTTCTGAGGGTCAGAGAGGTTGAATGAATGAGCCCATTCAGTCATTTATTCACTCATCTAAGTTCCATCTCTAATCTATTTATATAATTTTTATATTTAATTTTTTTTTCTAGCCCTCAACATCATGCCAGGTATTTGATGTGGCTCTCTGGCCAAAATATTTGGAGACCCCTGCCCTACATGAATGCCTTTATCGGCAGTAAAGTGAGTAGCCCCATTGCAGGGCTGCTTCCCTTACCCAAGAGGAGGGGACCAAAGTCCCCTTCTTCCAAGGTGCCATCTGCGATAGCCTGAGGTGTGCAGGATCTGGTGGCAGCTGTTCTTGGTGCCAACGAAGCTGGGCACCCCGGGCAGTTCAGGGTTGGGCTGTAAATCATTGCTTCGCTACCTAAAAACAAACTGTTAGGAAATCAATACCAGTGGTTTCTTCTTAATCATATTCCATTTCACTTGCACCCTAACATTACTCTTGTGGCTTTATCCCTCCTTATGACTTTATTATGGATTTTTTAAAATGCTATTTTGTTTGTTATTGTTGTGCATATTTTATTAGACTGGTTTTTATTATTATTATTACCACAGTGGAACTTTGTTTTTAGTGAAAAGTAAGATAAGAGTTGGCATCCTTCAGTCTCGGAAGACTATGGTGTCATGCTCTGAATGGTGGTTCTGGAACAGAGTGTCCTCTCCAGTGTGCGAAGCCTGGGTAAAGTAGGTATGGAGGATAGGCTGTTACCCATGCAGCAAATCCCCCCTCTCCACGTCGATGAAATGGTTCAATGGAAAGGCAGAGGCCAATATGGTTGGTTCCAGCGGCGTCACAGGAGTTGCCAGAACGTGACTGTGTTCAGCCATGAACTGCCTCAGGGACTCCAACTCCGGATTTTGCCTGGAGGTTGACTCCTGAAGCCTTTTCCATAACTGGATGTAGCCACAAGGCAGTGGAGGTTTGGGATCAGAGTTTTCCTTCTCTTTGATGAGCTGCCTTCCCAGGCTGATGAGCCCCATCTCCCCGGTGGCTGTTTAGTCGCCTCTTACGACAAGTACAGCCAAACTGAGGGCCTATTCTTATCCCCAGCCCCCAGGGGATTTAGATAAGAACATTGTCAATAAATAGCTGAAACATCAGAATACGAGGGAAGTTGAGTGGCAGAGAGAGCAGAAAGATAAAAAGAGACATGCTGACAGCAGAGGCACATGATCCAATTTATTTTACACTTTTCTTCAAGTGATCACATGACTTGGGGGATCTGTCGCTTTGTCATCACAAAGGGATGTCGAGAAAGGACTGCCATCACTATCTAGAACTATCTCAGAGTAGGAACATTAAAGATGATAAGGAATTATTGGGCTCTGAAAGGGTGTAATGGCTTGCAGGTAAGAAAGAAAGGGAAAATTTTACATTAAACATTAGTACAAAAAAACAAACAAACTTAATCTTAAGGTCAGTCGGGCAGTGGAATAATTTAAACCAGGGAAAGTAAATGAGACATTGTTACACAGTGAAATGATGAAGTGAAAATCATTAATAAAAAGTAGGGAAACAGTATTAGAAGTTATTCTGTAGGGAGCCATCTTGCATTGGTAAGGTACTAGGAATCCTAATATATTCTTGAAACTGCCTCTGTTTTAAAAGTCTAGTATTTTAACTTCTGTGGTTGTTAAAAGGCTGCATGGACAGATTTAACTAGATGAGCCACAAGGCCTATATGCTGGTCCTGGCAATTTCTTTCTTCTTCTTCTTTTTCTTTAAAGGTCCCTAATGCATAGGAGAGAAAATATTATATCTTGCTTGGAACACTGAAACCTAACCAGCACTTACCTGAAGCCACACTTATTATCATTTCCCCCATATCACTGACTTGCTGCCTACTGTCCAGGAGCAAATTAAGCATTCTGTAATGATTATGCCTGTAATACGCAACCATTGTAATCTATAATGTATACTGCTCAAAGACTTGTAGCAATCATAGAGATTACTTTCTCTACTGTCAGGTTTCTGTATTGTGGAATTACAAGGATTTATTGTGCAGAGGGGGGGAAAAAAGCAGCTTTTGGCTGATAAGATCACATAGCAGAAATATGCTTAAAAAAAAAAAAGTTCCTTCTACCAGCAAAAGCTGCAAATGGATTCATCGGCTGCATTCTAATTTGACAAAAATATAATAATGAGACGAATGTGAAGAGTCCTCCCCCACTACCTGCTTTTATTCTGTTCATCTATTTGGGAGAGTGAAAAAGTGAACACCTGCATATGAAACCATCGTATAATAGATGAGACCATTGGTCCATCTACATGTACTGTCTCTTCTGACCAGCAGTAGTTTTGCAAGGACTTGGCAGAGGTCATTTCCAGCATGGATACTCTATATCTTAGGGGTGTCACACATTAGACCCATGGGCTGGATGCGGCCCATGGAAGCTCTTTATCCAGTCTTTGGATTTTCCTAGCACTTCCATCTGCTGCTCTCAGCTGCTGACCTGTGCTGAGGTCTCACTGCTGAAAGGGCAGCCCGCAGGACAATTGGGCTCTCCCATATCTTGAAAATACGATCAAGATTTGCATATTTTCTGTTCTATTTGCAACTAATTAGTTCCTGAGAAAAAAGTGCTTATTTTTGGTCATGACCTACTTAATGACATCACTTCCTGCTTAATGACATAACTTCTGGCCCTCAGCAGGCACCATAAATGATGTTTGGCCAGCTGTATGAAAGGAGGTCAATACCCCTGCTCTCCTAGAGCCACAGGGACTCCTAGGACCTTCTACATGCATAGCACATACTCTGCTACTGAGCCAAGGCTCCTTACTCTTGTTGTTTGGCCTAAAGTATCTCTAACCCAAAGACAAACACAAAGTCAGAGAGAACTGATCCTTTTTGTGAATAGCCCACATTGGATTCCGGCAAAATTACACCCCGTGCAATTGTATCCCAATGCATTGATACCTCAATACTGCCCAATCCTTTTGTGCTCCAGCACTGCCAGAACTAGCATTACCATGCATTCCCCAATAAATACAGCCGACAACAGGTATGGGATTAAATGGGCCACTTTATTAAATTACAACAAGCGCAACAAGGCAAAATAGGTAAACAATACCAATCCTAAGTGCGGGGTTCTAAGTGGAGGAAACGGCCCTAGCCGTCTACGTCCCCCAGTCTCATAGGGCGTCCACCCGACTCCAGGCGTAGCTCAAAAGTTATTAAGCCCGCCTTTCATCATCGCCCGAAGAGGGTAAGCCAGCCAAACTACTATGCCTTCAGGTCACCCCTGCAAGGCCCCAAAGTTCAGACCAGGGGCTAGCCAGCCTGCCTCCCCGAAACGGTCAAACATCTTGAGAGCAGTTCTGGTTCACCCCTGCCCTTGCGTGACCTAACCAATACCTCACCTGGGCGAAAGGCCCCATAAAACATTACCAGAGTCATTGCCCGAAACAGCAGCAACTCAAAGGTTGAGGAACACATGGCACTAAACTCCATGTGTAGCCCCTATAAAATGGTGGGCGTAATAGGCAGACGCTTGTCATAATAGGCAGACTGACAATTGGGAGGCTTATGAAAGGGTAAGGGAAAATATCTTCCTTTTCCACCCCATTCCTCCCAATCTACCCCCCCCCCCAGCATACAGCATACAGCATAGTCCATTTTGGTGCAGCTGCATGCTGCGGCAAAGGATCTGATTGGACTCATAGAGAAACCAGGATGTATTTCTTTTTGTGTTGTCCTTTGTAACTCTAGATGTGCAAAAATAGCATCAAGCCCTCAGTACTCCATAAAGCAATACTGGATCATCCTTCCAGTTGTGGACCTACCATTTGGTTCGATGGGGCAAATGCTCCAGGCGCGAGCCTCTAGGACCCCACAGAAGCCTCTTTGAGGCTTCTGACGGGGTCAGAAGCGTTGGGAAGCCTCAGAGAAGCTTCCCTAATCCAATCCTGGGTTGTGTGAGGCTCTGTGAGCATCAGGTGAGTGTGTGTGTGTGGGGGTGTGTGTGGCCATCATGGACCTTTCTTCTGGGCATGGGGTTGGGGAAGTCCGCTGCTGCATCCTTCCAGCAGCAACCTCCAATAAGCCCATAAGAACTGCTATAATTGGTCAGCTCAAAGGTCCATTTATCCCCTCTCCCTTCACAGCAGCACCTTGTCATGTTGTGAAACTTTTTTTTTTTTTTTCCCATTTCACTTCTTTGGAAGCTTTTGTGTAGAGATGTGCAGCCCGGAAGCTGAGCTGTGCTAAAGATCAGGATTTACCTGATTTGAATCATACCTTGCCATGAACTCACTTGGAAGCCATTCCCTTTCAGCCTCAGCTCTCCAACTGAAACGAGGGGATAATAAAAATGACATTGCTTACAGAGCTATTGCAAGGATTACAGTGAGTTAATACAGGTGAAGTGTTTTACACACTTGAAAGAACCATGCAAAGGTATTTTTAAGTATCCAAAGGTACAACGTGGGATATTGATCCTCATGTGGCGCATTCAGTTTAGTTTTCACATAACGAATAGTATAACATTGAACTTTTTTTGTTGCAAGCAACCAGGTAGCTTTCCAATTGTGTTTAAAAAGATAACAACAAATAAAGAGAGAGAAAGAGAAGAAAAGAGTCATGCTGATGCTGGAGTTTCTGATACAATTTTCTGTAACTTACAGCCCAAGCTCCCAGGTGCTCCCTCTCAAAATGGTCACTACTGTATCGTCAAGGGCCAGAGAAACTGCCGGAGGTCTTCTTGGGAGAAGGGGACATTTGTCTCTGCAGTGGGGCTTCTCAAGTCTGTACCAATTGCTGGCACAGATTTCAAAAGCCGCATGTTGGGCTTCTGAGCCCAATATCGGAGATAGGATCCAGTGGAGGAGGCCTCTGCGGTCCCACCCTCTCCTGGGCTGGTCCCGCCCCGTTCTGCCCTCTCCCTCCCATGCCTCCCATATACCCTCCCTCCACCCTCCCCACTCCTCCACACTGCCCAGTGCTCACCTTCTCACCCATGCCTCCCATATACCCTCCCTCCACCCTCCCCACTACTCCATGCTGCCCAGTACTCACCTTGTCACCAGCCATTTCTGGATCTCCAGCAGCAGTGTCGATGGGGCAGTGCATGCCTCCCTGCCTGCACAGCTTTCTCTCTGGGTGGCACAAACATGCCTCACAACACATTTGCAACACCCAGCATCAGCGCTGGGCTGCAGCACCTGTGCTGATGCCTGATAAGATCGGGCTGTTAGTATTCCATTTCGCATAAGAGAAACCAGAGCAATGTTCAAATGTCCGATATTGCATGGTAGGCATGCCGTGCCTCCAATGTATGTGTGTTATGTGTATTGTCATTTATCCCCTAGAACATAACATAAGAACATAAGAACAGCCCCACTGGATCAGGCCATAGGCCCATCTAGTCCAGCTTCCTGTATCTCACAGCGGCCCACCAAATGCCCCAGGGAGCACACCAGATAACAAGAGACCTCATCCTGGTGCTCTCCCCTACATCTGGCATTCTGACTTAACCCATTCCTAAAATCAGGAGGTTGCGCATACACATCATGGCTTGTACCCCATAATGGATTTTTCCTCCAGAAACTCGTCCAATCCCCTTTTAAAGGCGTCTAGGCTAGACGCCAGCACCACATCCTGTGGCAAGGAGTTCCACAGACCGACCACGCGCTGAGTAAAGAAATATTTTCTTTTGTCTGTCCTAACCCGCCCAACACTCAATTTTAGTGGATGTCCCCTGGTTCTGGTATTATGTGAGAGTGTAAAGAGCATCTCCCTATCCACTCTGTCCATCCCCTGCATAATTTTGTATGTCTCAATCATGTCCCCCCTCAGGCGTCTCTTTTCTAGGCTGAAGAGGCCCAAACGCCGTAGCCTTTCCTCATAAGGAAGGTGCCCCAGCCCCGTAATCATCTTAGTCGCTCTCTTTTGCACCTTTTCCATTTCCACTATGTCTTTTTTGAGATGCGGCGACCAGAACTGGACACAATACTCCAGGTGTGGCCTTACCATAGATTTGTACAACGGCATTATAATACTAACCGTTTTGTTCTCAATACCCTTCCTAATGATCCCAAGCATAGAATTGGCCTTCTTCACTGCCACCGCACATTGGGTCGACACTTTCATCGACCTGTCCACCACCACCCCAAGATCTCTCTCCTGATCTGTCACCGACAGTTCAGAACCCATCAGCCTATATCTAAAGTTTTGATTTTTTGCCCCAATGTGCATGACTTTACACTTACTGACATTGAAGCGCATCTGCCATTTTGCTGCCCATTCTGCCAGTCTGGAGAGATCCTTCTGGAGCTCCTCACAATCACTTCTGGTCTTTACCACTCGGAAAAGTTTGGTGTCGTCTGCAAACTTAGCCACTTCACTGCTCAACCCTGTCTCCAGGTCATTTATGAAGAGGTTGAAAAGCACCGGTCCCAGGACAGATCCTTGGGGCACACCGCTTTTCACCTCTCTCCATTGTGAAAATTGCCCATTGACACCCACTCTCTGCTTCCTGGCCTCCAACCAGTTCTCAATCCACGAGAGGACCTGTCCTCTAATTCCCTGACTGTGGAGTTTTTTCAGTAGCCTTTGGTGAGGGACCGTGTCAAACGCCTTCTGAAAGTCCAGATATATAATGTCCACGGGTTCTCCCGCATCCACATGCCTGTTGACCTTTTCAAATACCTGTTGACCTTTTCAAATACCCCTATGCACATAGCCTCTCTTGCATGATCAGGATGCCAGATTTTTGCAGGGTTCCTTGTTGTGTATGCAGCATCTATGCACATAGAGCTCATAGGTTTGCTCATAGCATGGAGAGAGACAGTAAAGTTTAAACTGAATGTGTGTATATTGGGGGTGGCACCTGTCAGTGCATCCCTTTTTTAAATAAATAAATGTGCCCAGTTTCAACATTTTCCTAGTTCTTAAGGGATCGATTCTCGTGCTTTCCCCTCCTATTTTAATAGGTCTTTTATGAATGCAAGACCAATCCTCTTCCACTAATGTTAGATGTTCCTCTGTAGTCATGGACACATTCACGCAGGAAGCAGCCCTGCTGAAGGCTATTTTTGAACAGAGACTAATTACTTTTGATGCTACCATCGTACATTAAGTGGCAGCTGTCACATCTATATGCTCTTGATGAGTGGAGCCTCTGTATCGCACACATGCTGCAAAGTGTGTGTGAGAACAGCTGCAAGCTACTTCCATAGGCATGCCGTGAAGAAGTAAACCCTTTCATAAATTGTTGGAGAGGTTGGAACACTCTCCCTGAATGTCAGTCATGTTTGACAGCTGCTGGGCATGGATTATGTTAGCTAAGGCAGAGCTGAGCCCATATAAATTCATTCCCCGTGTTCTAATCCCACACTTCAAATCCTGGGAGAGGTTTTGTGAGAGAGGGTCTAAGAGCTGAAGTCAGAGAGTAGTATCCCAAAGCATATCTGATTCAGTGCCAAATACCCAAGACAATTGATCTGTTCGAGGGGGTCATGGACTGATTTGAAACAATTTAGCGAGTGAAAGCAAAATATTGTAACCTCTCATCATCTCCTTCAGCACTGGTGGAGAATTGTATTTGTGAATGTAGTTATTGTGATTTACTGAACTAAAAGACAGACCTCCAAACCTTCCCATCCAAACTCTTCCATGGGCGCATTTCTCTGTCACAGGTGAAAATACTTCTCCATCATTTTCCCCCCACACCTGAACAAGAATTACATCTTGAGGCTTCTAGCTAGTCAACAGTTCCAAGGTATCCTTTTACTGTGGATTCCCAGGATTTCATTTCTTAATTCCTTTCCATAATGCAGGAACAGAGCAGTACACTGTAGATGCCAATTTGGAGATAGCACATCTAATGCTAAAAATACAATCTAAAGACTAATCCTGTGCTCATTTATTTCAATGACATGTGAGTTGTGGCAGAACCATTTTGAGGGGAACCTCCATACCCCATTTCATAACTGCTACTTTCAAGCTTGGTAGTTTTTCTAAGAGCTTTGCTAATCTGTTGAAATGTTGGTTGGGAACTTAGGGTGCTATGGTGCTTTGTGATGAGACAGATTTTTCATTATGCCTCCAGACTTGCCTCAGACTGTGCCAACAAAACAGCTGATATAGGTCCAAGGACACCCACTGATGACCAGGCAGTCTACTGAGAAGTCAATAAATTAAATAAAGTAAAAAAATCATCGGATTGTCCCCCCCCCCCCCCATAGCATGCAGCTTGCACTCCATCAGTGGGGCTGCATTCCCTGGGCTGGCAGGGGATAGGACTTGGCTGAAAGAGAGTGAAAGCAGCCTGAATGTGAGGGCCTAGCCAGACTTAGAGCTCATAAGAAGCTGGGGAGTCAACAGTTGAGGAGATAAGAAGAGGAATCAGTTCAGTTTACAGACACAGGCTGTAAAAGAGCCTCTAACAGCCTTTTAGTGGAGAACAAAGATG
Source organism: Tiliqua scincoides (assembly GCF_035046505.1). NCBI lineage: Eukaryota > Metazoa > Chordata > Lepidosauria > Squamata > Scincidae > Tiliqua > Tiliqua scincoides. The sequence continues at coordinate 27,441,467 of NC_089826.1, forward strand.
CCACTCTGAACCAGAGCAAGGCTCAAGGCTCAAGGCTGTGTGAAGGGAGTAGCAGAAATATGGCATGGACAGAATTCTGCATGTCTCCTTTAAGAGAGACTAAGTGAGATGGAATTTTCCAGCCCAAGGGACAAAGGAGCCATTCCAGAAGAGGCCCCCCTTTTGAGCACCAATCCAAGGCGATAAAGGGTGAAACAAAGAGAGCAGAGGCAGAAGACCCCCCCTCCCCATCATTCTTTTCCCCAAGAGGGACAGAACGTTAACTTGTAATAGAGTGGCGTCCAAACTCACAACTGCTGTGCATCTGGATGTGGTCCCCAACTGGAACGAAGCTTTTCTTTCCACCACCACATAGCTCGTTGTCTGGGTAGACCAGGGCACTAGGATGCTCTGGAAAATCATGTCTGTTACCTGGCAACTCAGAAAGCTGCGCGACAGGACGTCTGGGCAGTCGCATCTGCCCAGAGTGTCCTGGTGCCCAGATCTACCCAGATGACAAGCTGTGCGGGGGTGGAAGTTCTGTTCACTGGACAGATGGGATTCTTCTGAACCCTGGATCCAGCCCCCGGGCCGGGATTTGAGTGACCCTGCTCTAAAAATGGTTGGCAACCTTCAGTCTTGAAAGACTATGGTATAAGCCTACAGCACCTGGTATTCCCAGGCGGTCTCCCATCCAAGTACTAACTAGGCCTGGCCCTGGTTAGCTTCTGAGATCAGATGAGATCAGGCATGTGCAACTGATGCAGTTCCTCCCTTGGGAGAGATTTGTGCACCAGAAAGACAACACGCTTCCAAGATGATGTGCCTTGTCTGCACACTGCTCTGCCCTTGAAAATTATGGAGTTAACAAGCTTTTCCCCATATTTATCTGTGAAATATTGGAGAGTATGTGCCACCAAACTACCGTCATGATGTTTTCCCCCATTTCTTGAGTCGGATTGATTCACATGCACTCTAAAATATGGCTGCCAATCTTAATATCCTTTGACAGTCCCATCACACTCACCCTCACCACACTGCAAGGGAGAGCGCCCTGATGTGCAGTCATTCTTTAGAATTCATCATGCTTCTCCAGACCACCCCAAAAAGAAGAGCTGCATACTGCTTTTAGTCTCTTAGTTGTGAAATTTATCATCACACTTGATATTATTTTATAGAGGCAGATGTCTTGGGTTTGCTAGATCTTTCTGCATTAGGCTATACTTTTCATTTTCTGCTCCCAGTTTCAACATAATTTCAAAACAAAGCTAAATCCACACACTGACGGCTGCACGTCAAGACATCTATTAAAAAAAATAGATTAAACTTAGTTTATTTTTTTTTAACGCAAACTATAGGGAGCCTCATAAAACTAGAAGTCCAGGCACCTAAACTTTTACAAAGCATGCAAGAATGTGAAATCGTAAGGATAATTGGACAGAGGAGGAAAACACTTTGAAAGATCAGCAGGGTTTTTTTTTAACCTGTAATATTCCAACTGAGCTTTTGAAAATAATTATGCCTTTCCATGTTCTTTTTCTCTAAACCCACTCACTACAATGTGATAATTGTGGAGCCCCACTTTTTCCAATCATTAATTAAAACACATTCACAGCAAGGTTGTTCAACAGATTGGAAGAGGATGGCCATGTGGTGGGTTTAGAAGATGAAATCACTTCTTTATCTACAAAGGACCCATACTACAAAGGGGGACCATAGCACAAATATTCTAGGGGTGTTGTCCTTACCAGTACCCAGCACTGATTTTATGCATTGCTAACTGAAGTACCCATTCTTCAAACAGATTAAAAGTGATTACTTTTTACCCTGCTGATGGTCTAACACAGGGCTGTCAAACTCATTTCATAAAGAGGATTGAAGTTCGCATTCATTGTGCTGGCTGAGGGCTGGAAGTGGTGTCATTAAGCAGGAAGTGATGTCATTGAGCAAGAAGTGATGTCACTGAACAGATCATGACCAGAAATAAGCAATTATTATTTTTTGTACTTAGGAACTCAATAGCTGCAAATGACAAAAGAGAAAATGTGCAAATCTTGTGCATATTTTCAACATATGAGAGGGCCCAGTTATAACCAGGGCAGGATAAATTACTTTCTGGGGGTAAGTAATTCAGGGTAAGTAATTCAGGGTAAGTAATACAGGATAAATTCAGCCACCGGGCCTTATGTTTGACACCCCTGGTCTAAGATTTAAAGAACTGTATAGCTACATGGCTAGTGTGTCTTGATATAGTCTGTTTGCAGTTTTAGTCTTTGGTGCTAATATCACCAAGTCACTTGGTTTACTAACTCTTGAACATGCTGCATAAAATTGCCCAGGCGAGAAGCAATTTTGCCTCATATCAATGCCAGCCTGTTTTGAAGATTGTCTCTGGGACTTATTGATAGTCATTGTGAACCATGTTCATTTTAAATTTGAAAGAGTAGTGTGATAGGATTTTTGGGATGTGATACAGTTTCACCTTCCACATATCCTATAAAAACTCTAGCCCTGATGACATTGCACCTGAGGACCTTGATTTGAAGCCTTGCACTATTGCAAAGTTTCAGTGGATTCAAATTATGAAACAACATTTCAGGTACACCAACATTTAAAGTAAGATGATGGCTAGCATTTCAGAAGGATTCAATGTGCTGAGTAATCCCACAGGCTAGTTTACCATCTGATCTGTGTTTATCACCACGTTGACTGAATGCAACATGGGTGGGTTTACCACCTTCTATGTCAAACAAAATGTATGCACAGGTGTGTTTTTTTTGTCGTGATCTATTAGCAAATTTCAGCTTTCGAGCTTCACAGGAAACAGATCCACTGTTGAGTCAGGCTTTTCTCTTTTATATGTAGGGTGTCTCAAACCATGTCTACACATTTTAATGAGCTTCAATTCACACATACGAAGAGGTAGTATTTGTGACCTCTAAGACATACTTGAGACCCCTGCTCCCAAGGAGACCTGTGATGTCTGGGCCTGGCCTGGGTGACAATACTTTATTGTAGAACACTTGCAACACTCAAACATCTAAAGAAGCAATTGAAAGGGTATACAGAACCATGCCAGCACACACTTTGGTGAGGTCTGCAAATTCCTACAGGCCAATCTAACCTAAATCTCCCCACTGACAGGGGTGTTTCAAGGAGGTGTGAACTGCATTATGTGGTAATGGGGGGGGCTGTTTGAGAGGTCTCCTTTGGGTAAGTGAACTTTGATTCACTTGCCCTGGGGAAATCTCTCACAGTACCTATGGAATCTTTTGGCCCTGTGCCAGATATTTTGCTGGTGCAGGATCAAGGCATGTAAAGGTGGCAGATAGGGAGAGAGATAAGATTTGGCCACATGCTCATATTGTTCAACAAGCCATCTCCCTCCCTCACTCTGTACCTACCTCCCCACCCAGAAATTATCTATCTGCTGATTGGCCTCACTAGGTGCTAGGCATGATATCAGGAGATACCCAGGGCTCCTGGGATAAGGGTAAATCATTAATAGCTATACCCCTTATAGTAGTGGTTCTCAAACTGGTGGGTCGCAACCCTTAAAGTTGCCCCGTTCCCTTTAAGGGGCGGGGGCAGGGGGGAAGCAGCAAAGTGATCCCCAAGATCACGCCCCTGTGGGGGGAGAGGGGCTATATTTTCACAAACCATACATGCTCCCAGGGGGTGCGGGGAGCCCAGGGCAGCACTTGCGGGACTCTCCGCAGCTTGTAAACAGTGAAAGTTCCAAGCGCGACGAAACCAGAAATTCCACTTCCACTGGGCTCCCCACACCCCCTGGGCCCTGGAAGCATGTATGGTTTGTGAAAATATAGCCCCCTCCCCCCGCAGGGGCGAGATCCTGGGGATCACTTTGCTGCCCCTGCCCCCGCAAAGACTTACCCCGGGAGTAAATCTCCCGGGAAATTTGAGAACCACTGCCTTATAGCATCTAGAACTTCTTTCTGTTCCATACCAGAGGTAATCAATGCACACAACCCCTTGTAAGACAGAGAACCTAAGAAGAAGAGTCCCGCTGAATCAGGCCAAAGGCCCATCTAGTTCAGCTTCCTGTATCTCACAGTGGCCCACCAAATGCCCCAGGGAGTACACAATACAACAGACACAACCTGTGTCCCTGGGCCCTTCCCTGCTTCTGGCAATCAGAGGCAGCCTGCCTCTAAAACCAAGAGCTTGCACATACCTGCTATGACTTGTAACCTGTAATGAACTTTTTCACCAGAAATGTGTCCAATCCCCTCTTAAAGGCATCCAGGCAAGATGCCGTCACTACTTCCTGTGGCAAAGAGTTCCACAAACTAATTGCATGCTGGGTAAAGAAATATTTTCTTCTGTCTGCCCTAACTCTCCCAACACTCACCTATCGGGGATGTCCTCTGGTTCTGGTGTTATGTGGGAGGGAAAAGAGCATCTCTCTATCAACTCTGTTCATCCCCTGCATAATTTTGTATGTCTCGATCTTGTCCCCCCTCAGGTGCCTCTTTTCTAGGTTGAAGAGTCCCAAATGCTGTAACCTTTCTTAATAGGGAAGGTGCCCCAGCCCAGTAATCATTTTGGTTGCTCTCTTTTGCACATTTTCCAACTTCACTATATCCTTTTTGAGATGTGGCTACCAGAAGTGGACACCTTACCATCGATTTGTACAATGGCATTACAATATTAACTGTCTTATTCTCAATGCCTTTTCTAATGATCCCAAGAATGGAATTAGCCTTCTTCACTGCCGCTGCACATTGGGTCGACACTTTCATTGAACTGTCCACAAGCACTTCAAGATCTCTCTCCTGTTCTGTCACAGACAGCTCAGAACCCATTGGCCCTATATGTAAAGTTTTGATTCTTTGCCCCAATGTGCATGACTTTGCCCTTACTTACATTGAAACACATCTGCCATTTTGCTGCCCAGTCTCCCAGTTTGGAGAAATCCTTCTGCAGCTCTTCACAATCTCTTCTGATCTTCGCTACTCGGAAAAGTTTGGTGTCATCTGCATCTGTCCTGCAGAGAACAGGAACAGAAAAAAAAAATTAGTTGTATTTTTATATTTAACAATGCTGGATACTAATGTAGGTGATTCAGTAAACAGTTAATAGAAGTCAAATTGGTAGTATTAGCTAGCAATTTGAGACTATTCCACCCTCAAATCCATAAAGTCCCGCCTTCGGCTGTCAGAAGATAACTTTTTCCATGTCACAATTTCCCTGCTGAGCCACTTAATGAAATATTTTTCAAGGCCATAATAATATGTACATGGCCAAGTTAGTCCAGAAGAAGAAAAAATCCAATGCCACATTCATGGACATGGGCGTTCATGTTAACGTGCCATTCTAAAAGCTCGTCCATGAGGGTGACCTATTTTGTTTTAATTATAACATGTCAGTCCTTGAAAACAGTTCAGTCTGCAAGCCATTACATGAGTTTAAAAACCCCAGGTTCCGGCCAAGCCTATTAAAGTGACTGTCTCAGCAGGAGTTTCACTTGCCAATTTCTCTGGCTAAAATGACGCTAAATTAAACGATCTTCTACAAAAGAGACGGTGCTTGCAGCTACCTCATCTAAACACAAGCCTGAACGACAAGACGCTTGGAAACAATTACGTTTAAAACACATTTAATTTCACTGAGACTTTAAAGGGACTTTTAGCTAAAGAATTTGAAGTAGAATTTGCCAGAAGAAGATCTAAGCGGTTTATGATGCAGCTCATTGAAATTCTCAACAGGTACTTATACAGGCCAGCCATATTTCACCCTTTGCAATATTCTTTGAAGTATTGGCAGTTCCTGCTTCATTTACATGAAAACTCCCTTGAATTATAGCCTCCGAAAATGGCTGCAAATTACTCTCATGCTATACTTCTGTTCTTATGCAATATGGAACCACAATTTGCATCCAAATGATCTTGCAGTTGATAAGCTCAACTAGTTGATATTACTTGACTATAATATTGTTTGGGGATATTGTCTGGGCCATACTAGCATACACCCAAAGAGGCTGAAATGTCTTCCCTTTAAATTTAGATTATCACCTCCGTAGGAATGTGATTGGTCTTGTTGACAAAAACTGGTGATCAGGAGTGGCTGATTCTGAAATAAGTCCTTTCTGCAGAATCAGGCAATAGTGGTTGCAGAACAGGATAGGGGACGTAGAATGCCAGTACACTTCTGCTCCCAACATCAATGGCTATGATAGGGCACCCAGCTTCATCTAAGATTTCCTTTCTAAATACTTCCATCACATCTTCTGCCAGTAGCTCTATCTTTGTTAGAAAAGGGAAGTCAAAATAATACAGAATTATAAAATGTTCCACTTTGAGAATCAGGCAGCTCCATCCTATTAAAAGTGCTGTGCCAGTGGAAGGGCAGTTGGCCTAGGAGGGGGCAGAGATAACTGCTACTGGATCCTACCTCCTGCCCGCACCTGAAAGTCATACATGGGCTACTCAGATCCACACCAGCTATATCACTGGTAGAGCCATAGGGGCTGTCGGGGTGCTACACAGGGTAAGGGCACCAATTTTCCCTTATTCCAAGGTGTTTTCTTGTCTGTTTCTTCTGCCCCTTTCAATGCCGCTGTACTGCAGCGCAGGTGAGCTGCGTAGGATTGGGCTACCCACCAGTAAACCGTACAGAAAATTCTACAAGTAGATGGATCTCCATCTGAATATGACAAAGAATGCATTTAGATGTCTAGCAGAAGTTGTATCCTAATTTGCTTCTATAAAGGAGGGCACTTTGTGCCAGTACTTACAGGAACATGAATATAATTATCTGTTGTCACCTGCAGTTCCCCCAAAAGTTTTTGTTTGTTCCAGGACATGTGGTAATCAATTACATTTTACAATACTTTTTAAAAATAAAAACAAACCCTAATGTATACAATAATAAATATGATGATCACATTTTGTGTATTTCGAGTTAATGAAGCAGCATCACAGTTTTACTGCACTTAAAAAAATCAGTAGTCAACATTAGAAGTTATGACATCAAATTCAAATGTTGCTATTTTAATTTTATATATATCAATGAAGTTAATACAAGATTGAGGGCCCAATTCTATCCAATTATCCAATGCTGGTGCAGCCACAATGCAGCCCTGAGGAATGGGAACAAACATTCCCTTACCTTGGGTATGCCTCCATTACTGCCCTCCGACTGCAGGTTGCAGTATACGCCCTGTTAGTACGGCTGCACCAGCACTGGAAAATTGGATAGGATTTGGCCCTTACTAACTTCCATTGCATGCCATCTGCCAAACTGTCGGATACGGATTGCTGCTGCATGTCAGCTGTCAAATACTGCTAAGTACTGACAGCTACACGTCCGTTTCTGCCAAACACTGACTGCTGGATAGCAGAACCTGCCAGATGTTGTTTGCTATTCTGAAATCGTCACATGTCAAATGGTTATAATGAACAAAAAAGATCTGGATAATATTCGCACATCCAGAGACTATTCATTGTCCAACTGGAGAGAATTTTGAGAAAGAAGATTTGGGGGCAAATTCATTTCGGAACCCAATTCTGCTTAAGGAAACCAGTGACCTGCTCTCTGAAACTGCCTGAGGGAGCTGATGCTGTTGCCTGGAAACAGACTTGTAACCACTGCTGGAATACTTTACTTGGCAGTGCAGATGGCTGGATAAAAAAATAAAAACCGTTTTGCAGCAGCGAGAATCAGAAAAGCCACTTCCTTGCCCACTGGATTTGAATGGCTGCCACAATACTGTATTCAGCAGGTGGTGAGGCTGATTGGATAAAGTGAAATAGTAACTGGTAGAAGAATAGCCCAGAGCTAATATTGGCTTGTTAGCAATTTTTTTCCATTGCCCAGAGCTAATATTGGCTTGTTAGCAAATATAGCAAGTATTGTATTCAGCGCTAATATGCTGAATACAATATTTCCTTGAATCTTGGAGAGAATCAGGACTTGCTGAAGAATTGGAGAATTCTGATCTGAAATGTTTCATGCTCAGGGACACTTGATTCCTTATCAGCAGGACTGAGCCAAAAGCCCTCGCTTCATTTGGTGGTCATTTTCATGACGCACGTCCTATTTCCTGTTACTTCACTTGTTATGAACATTAGCGTGTGATGTTTTTCTGGGCGCCAGTCTCCTTGTCTTTCTTCATTCTTGTGGTCTCAGCCTTGTTTGCCTGCATTACCATTTGATTCTATTGACTGTGACAGTTCATAAGGCGATTTGAGGTGAGCATTACGAGCCTCTGAGACCCTGCAGCATTGCCAGTGAAATTTACATCCAGGGCAGGTGCCACCCCCTCCGCTAAGCGACACCCTCCTGCACTCAAGATGACCAGCAGGAAGATGAGCGGCGGGTACTGCTGGCAGTGGTGGGTCTGGGATGGATGTTTCTCAGCATGCAGGCACAAAGCCCAGCCCCTCGGAGGAGGTTGGTGATGACATTATTGTATCATCATGTCACCGACAACTGGGTTCCCTTATTTAGGGCCAATGGAAGGTGGGAGGGCTGTTATGCATGGAGAAACATCTGAGCACAGAGCTCCCCTTGAAGCTCTTGGGCCTTGTCACCAATGACACAGAGAGAGCAAAAGACTTGGGCAGTGATGCTGCTGCTGCCCTGCAGCACCCTGCCAACCATGTCGGCCTCTCGACACCACTGTACAAGACTCATATTTCAAGCTCAGAAGAAAGAGCACCATTTTTTGACTTACCCTGCACATGCCTGATCTTGGAAGCTAAGCAGGGTCAGGCCTGGTTAGTACTTGGATGGGAGACCGCCTGGGAATACCAGGTGCTGTAGGCTTATACCATAGTCTTTCGAGACTGAAGGTTGCCAACCATGTTTGCCAAAAACAATTACATTTGCTCATGCAAAAACACATTCAGTGTACTGTTATTGCAATTTACAGTCTTCTATTATAAACATTCTTTAAAAACAGACATTCATATATGAATTGCCAGAATGTAAATGACTTGGTGGGACCCAACACTTATAAATTAAGAGGGTTAAGTGCAGGCAGGTACCATCAAGCTCCATTTTCTGTGTTATCTGGACAGTTTTCCATAAGTTAGTCCTGTTTCTGCAGCATTGTTTGCCAGAGATGAAACCTTAACAACCATCACAAGTCTTTGCATTCTAAATGTTGCCTCTTTCCAGGGGGAGAGTCACACACAGGACATAGACAGGACCTAGGCATCACTCTGGATGAAATAGGTTCAGCTCGAGAGATCACTGGGAGAAACAGCCTTGCAAAATGCAAAGAGATTGAATTGTTTTAGGCTGAGCAATAGCAGTGTTTAGCGGTGTCCAATCTCCAATAGGAGATTGGATTCGGTAGTCACCCTAAGCTTCTATTATTCGCACGCGCTTTGCTATTATTAGCCAAGGTTGGTTGGTACGTGACAGGTTATTCCTGATCTAAAGTTTTCCCTGAAATACAAAGACATATTTCAATTTTTCAGAGGAATGTGTTGTGGCAGCTGTAGAGCAGTGTGTGAACAACGTAAGTGAGAAGGATGCTAGGAGGAAAGCAGCTCCTGACAATTAATCACAGATGTCAAGGAAAAGTCAAGAGGCTTCATTGGACTGGGCAAAACAAGGCACCCCGGACTCCCCGTCTTCTCACTACTCATGTGACTCAGTTGCCCTATTGCAAAATGTGGATCGCATAGGTTCTCAGCTGCCACCATGAATGGATTGTGCAACTGAGACGATTTTCCTGTTTGACTTTTGGCAAAGCAGCAAAACTTTATCAGGATGTTGCTTTATCAGGATATTGCTGTCTGGTGAACCCCTTTTTGTTTCCCAGCATTTTGATGTCTCCCTGAATAATGGCCCCTCTCCAGGAGCATCTGATCTTTTGCATATATTGCTTCATTTTAACACATAACCATTTGGCTGGTCCTTTTGTCACACTTTGGGCTTCCTGAGCTCATTCCGATTGAGATCTTAGGAGCTGTTTAGTGCCCCAGAACGACTGAAGAGTGAACAAACCCAAGATAAGACTGAGGGCCCAATCCTATCCAATTTTCCAGTGCAGATGCAGTCATGCCAAGGGGGTTGAACTGCATCCTGTGCTGGGGGGGGGGGAGTCAGGAAGACCTCCTCAAGGTAAGGGAAAGTTTGTTCCCATACCTCGGAGCTGCGTTGCAGCTGCATTGGTGTTGGAAAGTTAGATAGGATTGGATCCTGAGGCTGCAATCTTATCCATCCCTTCCTAGGAATAAGCTCCATTGACTATAATGGTACTTCTGAGAAGAATTAGGGTCCAAATGAAGCATTGTGTACATTATGTTCAGAAGCATGTGCTTTATGTGAGCTCATGCAGTACTCAAAATAAACTTCCAGAAATAAATATAACTTAATTGTTGATGATGTGGAGACAAAATCCTAATCAGCAATCAATCTCAGGTTTATAGGAATGTGTTATTGCATACAGCTTTCACCTTCATTGATCTCAAGGACGCTGTCATTACGCCATTTTCCAGGTTCTAATTATGTGCATTCCGGTGTTTAATTCCAAGTGATAAGCTTGAAGCTAATAGAGAAGTGGCCTTGCTCCTTACCCTTCGAGGACAAGACATCACTGGTAGAAAACAGAGAAAGTTGAAAAATGTGTCTGAATCGACATGACCATGGATGTGGCCGAAGACCATGAATTCTAACACTGTCAAGGAAATTTTAAGCAACTAATTTACTTGCAGGACACAAAGAGATGGCTTCTGTTGCCCTTTCTAACCCTGCCAAGCCTATGCCCAAGATTGTTTTGTCTCCTGAACTAAACAACCTCTATGCATAATGAGCGCTGCAAAACAAAGTTCTTTATTCAAGCCAGGGGTTATTTTTTTTAGTTCCATTGACATTTATTTCCCCAGTGGTTGGGAGGTAAAAATCCAGCAGATGATTTTGGAGCCGGTGACAACTTTGCTTTTTATATCTCATTCTTGTTTGAATTGTTATACAACCCAACAATGAATCATTGCTTTTGTTATATGCCTTTGTGCAAAGATTAGAACCAAAACTCTTGTTATGATCCTCTGGGCTGTTGGGGGGGGGGGGGAGGGAGACATTTCATGATGTCCTACTGCAATCCTCCTAGCATATGCCAAACTTTTTAAATACAATAGGTAGAATTTCCAAGCAGTTAATAGATATTCACACTGTTCTTGTTTGTAGGAATTATAGTCCGCTATATCATGGCAACAAGCTCTCTTGAGGCATCTGGTGGGCCACTGTGAGATACAGTAAGCTGGGCTAGATGGGTCTTTGGCCTGATCCAGTGGGGCTCTTCTTATATTCTTATGTTGCCCTCTTCCCCTGGCTCACTTCATAATTAGTTTGTCTTTTCTCCAATCTCTCTCAGAGGATTGTTGGAAAAAAATCCTGGGTCTTTCCAAGCTTTTTCTGAGCAAGCTTGGAAGAAACCAAATCTTGAGGAGATTTCACCAGCTGCCCCTGCCAGTTTTTCTACTTCCCAAGCAAACTTACCATTGCAAAAATAAGACCTGGATGCTCCCAAGCATGGGATTTGTAGTTTGCTTTCTGGCTCAAGAGGCAAGAAAAGATATAAATGTCATGCACCCTGCAAATTCTGACCCTGAGCATGCTCAAAAGCCACACACACACACACACACACACACACTTTTTTGTGTAGAGTGCATTCATTTTAATCTAGGAAAACAATATTGATCCTAGGTATGGTAAATTTGGCAAAACACTGACCTACTAGTTTGTGATTACCTGCAAGCTAAACATTGCTCCAACCTCATAAATTCCCCTGGTTCGAAAAACAGGAAGACAATACACTTTCTAGAGCAGGGGTGTCCAGACCCCGGCCCCGGGGCCAGATGTGGCCCTTGGTGAGCCTCTATCCAGCCCACAGCTAGCCTCGGATCCCCTTAGAGCCTCTAGCCAACTTGACCAAACACAACCAGAGTTGTGCTTGTGGGGTGGGGGAATGGGGGTCCATTTAAATGTGTGCTTTATTTCTTGGGCTGTGTTTGTGCTTGGAGAAGTCTTGGAAATTTGAGTCCATTCATTTATTCATTCATCTAAGTTCCATCTCCAATGTGTTTATTTAAATTTTATATTTAATTTTGTTTTCCGGCCCTTGACACTGTGTCAGATATTTGATGTGGCGCTTTGGCCGAAAAATTTAGAGACCCCTGTTCTAGAGCAAAAGACAGACTTGCCCCACAAAGCATTCTCATAAATACTGGAATTGTCTGAAAAGTGACATATATTAATTAAAGAGTTCTTTCCTTTACGTACAGTGCCTACATATTAAAATATGCATGCAGACATATATGTATATTTAGTGCAACATGTTTGGCCCTTCTTCTCCAGCTGCTGTGGGAGGAGGCATTGCATTTTCCCCTCTCTGTTGTATACCTCTGCAGAACCATACTACGGGCTGTTAACTTATTTTTATTATTTAAAACTAAAGTGCTATGTACTGTATGTCACAGGAACTTTTTTAAAACCAAAAAAGACCCTTTTAGAAAGCTAAATCCCACCCTGCTTAAACCTTTTTTTTTTTTAAACTGGCTTTTGCTAGCAAAATAAAAATATAAAAAATGAAGAAACGAAAAAGACAATAGCAGCAAGCTGATGAAACCTGAGTCCATTTGATTCCTTTTCACCAATGCCATTATGCAGACAGTCAATTGTGATGTATTTAGTTCATGCCATACTTATTACTCCCGAGCACGGCTTGTCATCAGGGAAAAATTAGCGCAGATGAGAAGCAATCAAGCCATTTCTGGAGGAACTGGAATAGCTTTGCTTCTGCCTGTTTCCTGCTAGCACTTGCGTTTTCACCGTTTCAGCACCCTGAGAGAGGTTGTATAGGATGTACCCCTGTACAAAAGGTCTTGCCGGTGCTTAGAGTCACTGACTTCTTCAAAACAGAACCTGCAGACCTGTAAACCCAGATAGGAACAGGACTTACACAGAAGTATGTTGTTGTTGTTCTTGATTATACTTGCTTTCTGGAATTTCTGGAATTTATTAAAATGTATGGATTTGAAGAGCATTTGAACATCATTGTAATTTCCACATATAGGGAACAGTGAACTTCTTTAAAATATAAAAAACGCACACCCATAATGCATGGGTGATTACTTTCTAAGGAATCTTTCTAAGGAATATCAGCAGCAGCAGCAGCATCCTTCAGTCTCAGAAGACTATGGTATTGTGCTCTGAAAAGTGGTTCTGGCACAGCATCTAGTGTGGCTGAAAAGGCCAATTGTGACAATCCCTTCCATACTGTGACAATCCCTTCCATACTGGGAGCAAATGTAGTCTGTCCCTGGTGTGTCTCCCTGGCTATGGGCCTTCCTTCTTTGCCTCTTTGCCTCAGTCTGTTGGGCAAGTATCTCTTCAAACTGGGAAAGACCATGCTGCACAGCTTGCCTCCAAGCGGGACACCAAGGTTTCCCACCTGTTGAGGTCCATCCCTAAGGCCTTCAGATCCCTCTAGCAGATATCCTTGTATTGCAGCTGTGGTCTACCTGCAGGGCGCTTTCCCTGCACAAGTTCTCCATAGAGGAGATCCTTTGGGATCCAGCCATCACCCATTCTCACGACTGCATGACTTCCTCTTTGCCGACGATGCAGATGTCACTGCCCACTCTGCCAAAGATCTTCAGCAGCTCATGAATCATTTTAGCAAGGCCTGCCAAGACTTTGGACTGACAATCAGCCTGAAGAAAACACAGGTCATGGTTCAGGATGTGGACTCACCTCCCTGAATTACAATATCTGTGCATGAACTGGAGATTGTACATGACTTTGTGTACCTTGGCTCAACGATATCCGACACTCTTCCTCTCCATACTGAGCTAAACAAACGCATCAGTAAAGCAGCTACTATGTTTTCCAGACTCACAAAGAGAGTCTGGTCCAACAAGACTCTCCAACAAGACTCTCCAACAAGACAACAAGAACATACCAAGATCCAGGTCTACAGAGCTTGCGTCCTGAGTACACTTCCGTACTGCAGCGAGTCATGGACTCTTCGCTCACAACAGGAGAGGAAACTGAATGCTTTCCACATGCACTGCCTCCAATGCATCCTCAGCATCACCTGGCAGGACAAAGTTCCAAACAACACAATCCTGGAATGAGCTGGAATCCCTAGCATGTATGCACTGCTGAAACAGAAATACCTGTGTTGGCTTAATAATAATAATAATAATAATAATAATAATAATAATAATAATAATAATAATAATAATAATAATTACTCCTCTGACTTTACTCAAGGTGGTTCACATAGGCAGGCTATCTCTAAACCCCGGAGGGGATTTTTACAATAACAGAAAGTTTCTATCTTTCAAGAACCACAGCATTTCAGATGGATCTTTCACAGTCTGGTATCACTTCTGTCCTCCAGTTGCCTCCCACGCTGGCTGACAAGCAGCTCCTTTGACTCTCACTTGAAGGGCAGCCAAGACGCTTCTTTGCTCACATCAAAGAGCAGGTGGAATAACTCAGCTCAGCTTGTCAGCTGCTTCAAGGTCTCCAATATTTAGGAGAGTATTTATATAACATAACCTTTATATAACAAGAAAGTATCATCATGTATGTATCATCATACATCACTGGCTCAGTGTAACACTTTTTCTTTTTGTCAGGGAGTCGTCATTGTTGCCAACACACATTCTTTAAAAACAAATCTCACAGAAACCATCCGAAACAGCTTGGAGTCAGATTGGGAATGCCCAATAGAGGGACCATATTTTCATCTCATCTAGATTAGTCTGTACTAAAGGAGGGAGGAGCATGAGGTTGATTGGTTGAGATTCATTATTGTCTTATCAATGAATGTGACACAGTACTATTCAGGCAGCCAATCCTATTAGGCTGCCCCACTGACAAAACATGTTCAACTAGTGGTGGCTACTGCAAAGCAGCTTTGACCAGCAGGTCAAAGACTGGCTACCAGAGCACTGGTGGGTAAGCTGGAGATTTCCTGTGCGTGCCATTTTAACGTGGAGGACCTGCTGAGGCACATAAGATATCATGGGAGGTGTGAAGGGGTCGGGGAGGACAGAGAGCAGGAGGCAATAGGGTGGGGATGAGCAAATTGGGCCAGGGAGGGGGCAGGTTAGACAGCGGTAGCGCCCACCAATTCCTGGGTCTAATCTGCCTTCATGAATTAACATGGAACGGTGCCAGCGATATCGCTGGTGCTGCTCCAAGTTGACCTATAGCAGCTGCTAGGGCTTATTCCAGGGCAAGAGAACAAATGTTCCCATACCCTGAAGAGAACTCCAGCTGTCAAAACTCCCCCGAGGGATGCAGTGGAGGCTTTACCACCACTTCATCACCACATGGAGATTTACATTTGGCCTCAGATTACTTACCTTGCTTGCTTACTGGAAGGGGAAGGACAATTAATGTGTATGTCCTTGTTCAGTGAAAATATGGAGAAAAATTAAATATTAACACTTTGGTAGTGGTGGGCATCTGGTGTAGAAGGTCAAAGACTTTACAACAGGTAGTGGTGTTTGGCAACCTTCAGTCTTGAAAGACTATGGTATAAGCCTACAGCACCCGATAGTCCCAAGTGGTCTCCCATCCAAGCACTAACCAGGCCTGACCCTGCTTAGCTTCCAAGATCAGACAAGATTGGGCATGTGCAAGGTAGTAAACATCTGGTATCATTAAACCAAGCAATACTACATTTTTTTATTGTGGAATTGTTGCAAACGTATTATTTATAGGTTGCTTTAGAGGTATATCATCTAATTTACTTAAAAAAAAAAAAAAACCTGACTATGCTGCTTTTACATGAAATTATTTCAGAAGCAGCCATTCTCAAATGAATTTCCTGAACCTTCTCCTCGTGATTCAGTTATTGTAGTGGGCATTATGAACCCTTTCCTTTCACGCAAACAGTGGGAAATCTGCACAAACCTTTCACAATGTTGTTTGACAAAAGAAGAGGAATGAAAGGAAACTTTCAGTTTTAAAATAGCACACTTATTAGAGGCATGCTGGCAACATCAAGGAAACTGCACCTTGATCAATACAGATTTTTTTTTTTAACCAGTGACAAAGAATGGCCAGTGAGATGAAATTCAAAGTCCCACCGCCAAATCTCATCAAGCACCTCATCCTATTATCTTCCTTAACAATACAGAATTAAACAGCGCTCCCAGAGAGTTCCAATAGAATTCTTTTGCATCAGTGATGAGACCTTCAGGCAACGCAGATACTGAGCACCTTAATGCTCAGAATTTGCCTGACTGATGAGGATGTGGCATGATTGTGATTTGTGGGGTCCTACCCTCCCCTGTATCACTGCAAAAAAAAATATACCTGCTGTCCTGTATTGTTACATAATTGCCCAGTTAATGAGAACTACTGTTCTAAGCCTCTTCAATTCTCCTTCATCTGCCCTTGTTTCTCAGTGCCATCACACACACACTCACTTGCAGTCAAACCATGTATTTTCTGCTCCTAATTACCATTATAACTTCAGACCAAATGACAATGCTGAGTAGCATCTTGTCTCACAGTGTCATGGGCCATGCACGGTGCTGAGAGTTTGCAAAAGTTGACAACAGCAGCTTGGATCAGAGCAGATTAAAAGGGCATCAGGACTCGGGATAATTTGTAAAAGCAGGGACCAAGCAGACTGAACCGTGAGTGAAGGGGATAAGAATCTTCAAGGCAGGACTCTGAATGCCACACAGGCAGAAGTTGCAGGCAGCGCTTTCGAGATGAAAACACCAGGAGGTCAGGTTCTCTACGTGAAGAATCAATGGCTGAGAAAAGCTTTGGCTGGGAATGGCGTGTGTGTGTGTATTCCTCCCGTGGAGAAGCACTTAAAATTTATAGAGCATCTTCATACAAAAAGTGTTTCAAAACACCCCAGACAGAGAAGTGATAATGACAAGCAGCACAGTGAGTGCATAAAGGTAAATGCCGGAGTCACTCTGCCTTCATTGTACTAAATGCAGGCAACAAAGACTTGCTCCTTGTTTTCATAGACAGAATGATACCCAACAGCGTCTCTCTCTCTCTCTCTCTCTGTCTCTCTCTCTCTCTCTCTTTTGAAAAGAGAAAATACTGCCAGATAGAGAGCCTGGAAGTTGGAAAAATGTCAGACAGAGACCTGATTCTGGAATAATCATTCATCATATTTATATGTCAATACATGAATGTCAACTCATATGTACAACTTTACTACACCTTATGTTGAATAAGAACTTCCTTTTCCTCTCCCATTAATATGCCTCAACCTGACATCCAGAAGGCACATTCTTTTCTATGAACTCTCACACATCAGTCAAGGTGCACCTTCACTCCTGTGTAACATGACTGTGGTTTTTCAACCCCTAAACAGAAAGCCTGGGTTGGTGCAAGAGAAGAGGGCTGCACTGACAAGGCCATTAATTTTGACAGATGCCACATAACAACCATCAAGTCAAAAGTCAAGGTGTAGGTCTGAAAATTATTCAATTCTTCAAGTTCTCAGCATCTCAGTATAGCCATACACAAAATATATTCAATTTGTCTTTGCAGAAAAAGTAAAACATGAATTCCTGTTCTCCATATCTTCTGCAGGACATTTCAGAATGTTTCTCATAGAAATTTTTCTGGGAACGGTTTCAATCTTTCCGGGAAAGGAGCTACTTCCATCTTCTCAGGCTAGTCTGGAAGAGCAGAAGAAAGAGAAAAACAAAGAGAAACAAAGAGAGCACTGAATAACTATGGGTGAAAAGAAATAATTTAAAAAGAGAAAGGATCTGGAACTCTGTGGGCATCACCAGACGCCCCCTCACATGTACATCAGAGGCTTTTGAAAATCTTTTTGTATCCTGGAGAAAAACCAGTGAGAGGTGGAATGCCTTGTAGAAGCCACAGAGAACAGGAATTCACAGTAAGAATTTTTTTCTCCTGTGTTTCTCAGAAACCTTCGGGATGTAGAATAGCACAGGACCCAAAGTTCACTAAACTTCAGTTTTCTGCTATTAAGAACAGCCACTTGTCTCATGAGAGTGCATATACTAAAATCCTTTTGGTTCCTCCTTGCAATAATTCTAAAAGTCCATGCTATTCTTTTATCTAGGAGATCTATCGGTCTTTGTTTCTCACAATTTACACGTTTTCCAGGTAATACAGTAGAATCCATCCATGGAAGTTCATCAAGAAGATGTAATTGTGAATAGTGTCTCCTCTGAACCATCCATCTCTTTCAAACAGACCTGCTCAGCCGATGTGTCAGGCAAAAGAGAGCTGACTGATGAATCATTGAGGCATATGCTGTCAGATCTTTTACAAGGGAAAGGGAATCCTCCAGCTTTCCTGGCCTGACATGTTGATCAAATCTGGGATCCACAATGTTCTGGGCCAATATCAGGGATGTGGACTCAACTCGGAATGACTTGACTCGAGTCACACAAAAACACTGTTTTTGGTGACTTGAGTTGACTTGAGTCATGGATGTCACGGACTTGACTCATAACTCAGGGTCAGTGGCTCTAAAAAACAGTTAGGACTCGAAATGACTCTTGTGCTTGTGTGTGTTCTCTTGCTAGCTTTTTCCCCCCGCTTCAGTGTTGTGTCAAAGACTTCGTGGGCAATCTGGAAGCAGGCATTTTTGAAGGATGGCAGCAGTCATGGTGGGAGGGTAGGTTCCAGAAGGTGGGGGGGTGAGAGGAGGAAGAAGGATTAATTGGGGGGGGCTGTGAAGTTTTGCTCAGGGAAGTCCTTGACTTGCGACTCAACTCGTTTCTCAAAATGACTCTACATTTCATTCTCCAAATGCTACATTTCTTGCAGGTCGAACTGCAACAGCTGCATGCTATGACTCGCAAGTCGGGCTCTGTGCCTTGAGCACACTCCTGGCCAATATGGTCTTACTAGAATATTTTCCTCCTCTGAGGAACATAGGAGGAATGGGATCAGAGAAACTGCATATAACTGGCCACCTGACTAATTTGCTTCCAGCACATCTGTTCCTATTGCTTCCTCACACTGATGTCTGTCATGAATGTTTTGACCTGTGTATTGCTCAAGCAGGCAAACAGATCCACCACTAGTTGACGGTAATGCTCTGTTACCTTCTGGAAAATCCTTGAATTCCATTTAATTAATGAATAAAGAAAATCCCATACACAGTTACTTGAGAGAAAACTCTACTGAACTCAGTGGGACTGACTTCCAATTTAATCATGCAGAGGGTGTCAATATGGCTGCTTTGCAGTCTCAGAAAGTATGATTGGTTTTCATTATCATTTTTTAACCATTCACAAAGTGCCCGTTAAATAGATTAAAGATTATCAGAGACTTGATTCATTTCTCATTTTCTAGTTTACATTGCTTATTTCTTGCTTTCTATCTTGCTGCCTGTTAGAGTACAATTTTAGAATCACTGGGTATTAGAATTCCTTCATGAGTCACAGGTTTTCCTAATGATTGGTATTGTGTGTTTCCTCCCTGTTTAAAAATGTAATCATGTGTAGATTTTATTATTGGAGAAGAGTGTTTGTGCGCATCATGTCTATTACTGGTTTAGTCATCAACTATTCCCATAGTGGAAAACACATTTTGCTACCATCTATGGGCATGCCAAGTCTGGCAAAACACCCTTTGATTTAATCTAAGTTTGCAACGCACCACAGAAGAAAAATGAAGAATTGGGTCTATAAATTCAGAGGTGTCTGCTCTTTATCCCAAAATAACTATTTGTAAATGTGTTATTTTGCACTTATGAGTCACTTCTCTAGTGTTGTCGTAAGAGTGGAGAATCCGGAACCTAACCGAAATACAACCCCTTCTTCTTTACTGTTTTGTGAAGAAATGTCAGAAAAATATTGGAGGTACATGAGATTTTTGTCAGGCTGTAACAAAGCAGCTTTCAGTAAGATGATTTTAAGGTCAAATTAGATTTTCCATTCTAAAGTGCGTAACAGTCTCCCCAGAATTTGTGAGTGTGTGTTTTAATAGTAGAAGATAATTTAAGGTGGAGATTTGGTCTTTTCCTACCCATTGTTTCTCTGCTCTAAATCACATCCATAAGTCCAAAATGATGATTGGACAGCCCAATCCTATCTTCCCACCTCCACCCCCTAGTCATGCAGCCACCCTGGAAAGGTGTGCACTGTATCCATTGGAGGGGGAGATCAGGAGACTTCAGAAGGGAAAGGGGATTTAAATCCCTTTTCATAAGCCTTCTATTCTGCAATGGGTCTCCTTGGACCTGAGTCAGGGATTTCTTGGTACATGTCAGGATAGAAATGGGATGGGAAGGACCCCATGGAGGTGCTCACCATCGCTTCCAAATCCATCCCCTCTCACCACCTCCACACCCCCTCTTCTGCCCCCTCACCACCCCCATTCTGTCCTACCCCACCCTTCCTGCCTCCCTCGCTGACTGCCTGCTCCAGTGGGTGGCCAGGGATCCAATGATGTACATGGGAAGGCTCCAACATTCCTGTGTTGCTACTCCACGTGTTGCAGGAAGTGTTTTTACAACTGCCATTTGGCAGCCAGTACTGGTGGAATGCTAGTTCTACCAGCACAAGGAGCTCATAAGATTGGACTACGAGTACCCAAAGTTCTATTGATTCATCTCCAGCATCATGAGTTCATGACCCCTGGAGCCTAACAATAGCCATCTAAGAGCCCAAACCTGGGTTTGGCACGCCGGCTCACTGCTGGTGCACATTATCGCAAATGTGCCTTACGGCACATTTGCGGGCCCTAATGCCAGGTGAGCACCAGTGGTAGCCCATTGCTGGTGGGTGCCAGGATACTGCAGGGTAGGCGCCCAACCTCCGCTGCTCTGTGGTCGCCGCTCAGTGGTCCACCGCTTAACCGTTGAGCAGTGGAGAGATAAGCAGGGGCATGGGGGGAAGTGGGGAGGAGGCATTCCAGGGAAGGGGGAGGTGGGCGGAGGATGTGTGGAGAGTGAGGAAGAGGCGTTACAAGGAGGCAGGAGGTGGGGAGAGGGCGGGGTGAGGCGTGCCGGGGAGACACTTGATTCACTGCCAACCTTTATGTTGGTGGTGAATTGAGTAGCCCCATTGCAGGACTACTCTCACTACTCGGGGGCAGGGGACTCTCACTACTCGGGGGCAGTAGCCAAGGGCACTACTCTCCCCTTCTCCTGAGGTGCCGCCCTTGGCTGCCTGGGATGCACAGGATGTGGCGGCAGCCATTTTCAGCGCCACTGCAGCCCCGCACCCCAGGTAGTTCAGGATTGGGCTGTAAGGACACTGAATAACAAACTACTGCACCCAAACTACTAGCTCCGGCACAAACCACTCCATTCAGTTGCTTTCTTACACCTTGTGTACTTCTGACAGAAGACCTTAATACACAGATTTAAATAAATGTTGAATTTCCTTCTTAGAGAAAATATTTGGGGAACTTTTGGGAAGTCAGAGCAACATTTCACAGAAGCAATTTCACAGTATCCCACTATCCAACATCAATACTATTTCTACTCTTTTTTTTATCATAGTCAGTAGTGTGCCAGACCTCAACACAGCCCTCCTGAAGAGTTTACGTTTTAAAAGTGTGGTGTTTCAGTCAAATATTTGACATATGGTTTCACAGTGAGCGTTCATAATGCACACTGAATGGACCGAAGGTTTCTTAGTGCTATATTTTAATGGCAATGAAAGCGAACGAGGAACAACTTTTCAGAGTGCAGTTCTTGATCTCAACGTGGCTAAAGATTTTTTATTGGTTTTGCAATTTGTTCCACAGTTCTCTTATTTGCTCTATGATTTGATACCCAACATAGCTTTCAAACAATGTAATACACATCTTTCTTTCACACCAAAACACTGTACCTTTTGTCCCTTTATACAACCTCTTTTCCAATTTCTGTTGCTTTTAAAACTAAAGCAGGACATGTAGTATTGAATGGCAGGGCCAGTTCACCTAATAGGTTGCCTCAGGCGGCCAATTGCCAGGGAACATTCACCTCTGTCCACCCACTCACCCCAACTACAGCTCTTCATCCTACTCCCTGGGTTGAAAAAGGAAGTTGGGAACTCAGGGAAGAGGAAGTGTAGAGGAGAAGAGAAGATGGTGGGCCAGAAACAAAAGCTGGCACATTACCAAGTAAGGGGGTAGAATTTGGCACACCACCTCAGGCATAGGAGGTGGGCCAACTTGGATCAACCTTTTCTGTCCAGGAGTAGAGCTGGATGATATCATGAGAGCACAGCCTTTTGTGAATTATAGGCTACAATCCCTAACCACACTTTCCTAAGAGCAAGCCCCACTGAACAAAATAGGACTTGCTTCTGAGTAGACCTGGTTAGGCTTCTGCCCACAGTGAAGCACTTGGGAAAGCCTGATCTTATAGTATCAGAACCAGCTAATTGACTGAATTCTGTCACTGGCCAAGGAGCCATGGACAACCCTGGACCCAAACTGGCTGACTCCTGAAGCCCCCCCTCCACCCAGTGCAATCAGCCGCAGTACAAGTCAATTGACCAAACATCTCATGCTGTCACTGCCTTTCTCATCCTTCCCATATGCAATTGGGCTTCCTCAGAATTGAGGAATTCAACACAGCACAGGGACTTCTGAGGAAACTTATGTGTGGATGGAGTGGGCAGGAAAGAAGGCTGCTAGGGCATCCCTCCTGTAGTACCATCACTGTGCAATGAAAGGGCATCTTCCATTTTCTCTTTGACCTTTCCTGGTCAGGGAAATGATGTTGGAGGGTGCCTCCCCTGCAGTGCTACCAGCATACTGAGGGAAAGATTTTCTGCTTTCAGAGAAGCAGAAAGGAATTATCTGGGCTTGCCCTGCAGGGAAGGAAGGCAGAATCAGGCTTTAGCTGTGGACACCCAGATCTCATGCTGGCACTAACCTTAGTGGTAGTAGAACACTTAGGATCATGGATTTCCTTTTAATATGCAAAGTTCACTGAAAGCATGGTTCATCATCTCTTATTCTTAGTGCTGTTTGTGTCAGGAGTGTAAGATAGGTTTACAGCCTAAGGCTGCAATCCTAACCACATTTCCTGAGAGTAAGCCCCGTTGAACAAAATAGGACTTACCTTCTGAGTAGACCTGGTTAGGATTGTGCCCAAAGTCTTACTGAACACAGTGGGATTGCTTTTGAGTAAGGTAAACAACACTGTTTTCAAACACAACTACTTATTTTGCTTGGAATATGTCACTAGGAAGGTGAACTTATCTGAGAAATTTCACTAGTTTTATCAACATTCTTTAGGGTTATTCATGTTATGTCAATGTGGGGGCCCCGGTGCACCAGCGGGAATGCACCTCCCCTGGAGGCAAGCCTCTATTGCCCACCTTGGCTCTTCCAGGGTTGTGGGACCTCACTCCCTCTTGCCTGGTTCCCCAGGGACACCTTAGGAGGCCTCAGACTCAGTTGCGGCACCTGGGTCTCCCTCCCTGGTGTGGCTACCACCTTACTGGGTCCTGGGCAGGGGCTGCTGATGACACAGCCTCCTGCCTCGCCTTCGCTCACAGCATCCCCTGTTATCACCAGCCTCCTGGCCTTTGTAGGGCATGGCACCCCTCTTAGCCCTTCCCCTTCTCCTCTCAGGGAGTACAAGAGGTGACTCCATGGCAGGTGCCCACCCCAGAGGTTGGCGAACTCCCCCTCCTATCCCTGTTGGTCCGACCCTCACTCTGTATCCCAGGGTCTTTCCTTCCTGGCCACCGGGCGACTCCACCCTCCAGTGGGCCATCCCCCGTGGCCTTGCCCTCCCCAGAGGGCAGTGAAGCTGGCAGTCTCTGGGCAGCCTCACCTGGGTCCTGCGCTCCTGCAGCTGGCACCCATAACCCTGGACATCGCCTGCTGGCATCATTGCTGGGAAGCACCCCTTCAGGTCTGGGGCTGGCCCGACATGGCCTGGTCGGCTGCATCCTGGCCACCACTGGACCACAGGGGGAGAGTGGCTGCCCGGAGGCCATCGATTGACCTGCTCCCTGCTGACCGTCCGGTCCAGGGTGGATTGGCCCTCCACACCCCGTCGCTGGCCAGGGCCAAGGGGGACTGGGTGAGTGGGAGCTCGCCCTCTTGCCCTGTCACCTCAACCCTCTACCTCCAGGATCCTATTCTCTGGTAAGTCAGAGTTCTGGGTGCTGGAGGAGCCCCGACAGTCATATACACATCCAGGTATCTCTATGTGTATACACATTTTGAATGAACAAGTGTGTGTGTGTGTGTGTGTGTGTGTGTGTGTGTGTGTGTATTCATGTTAAAAGTCAATATGGCAACTGAATTCCTCAAAATGTAGAGTATGGATCACATGTAATGTTGTAGGTGTGTTGAATGTGATGTATGAATAGTGCTCCCTTAAAAGTTTTCCAGTTTTTTGGGTATATAAGAACCTTCAAAATCACCTTGGCATTTTGCTTTAGGTAAAGTTTGACATTGTCACTAGCGATACCTGTACCTAAAGACCTAACAGCCTTCATTTAAAGCTGAAACTACTATTAACGCAAACTCAGGATATGTTGCAAAGTTTCTGATGTGGCTAGCCTCCGGATGAAAAACCTTTCAGCGCAAACATCATTCATATTTAACAGGCATGCCAACCCATTTGGAATGACAAGCAGTTTTGGATTACTGAATTTCAGACAAATGAACTTATGTAGTACACAAACTTCAGTGGAGACAACTGCAAGACTGTTTCGGAAGTCAAGGGGGAACACAGAGGAAAAAGTAAGAAAAGACAGCTATTGTAAGAAAGCATGCACGGGATCTTCCATGCTGGAATGAACAGAGAAGTCTCCAGTATTGAACTTCTTATACAAAAAGGCTGACACATTAAATTAAATTTCCTTAGCAAATAAATACATACTACACCAAAGTTCAGGGAGAACCTACAAATCTGACATAATACAAGTAACACGTGAATAGAAATTAACATTAGGGTGCTCAAATACTCTGGTGAGATTTTTCTAGAGTATGTACGAAGAGTATGTACGAAGTCTACATATAAAACCACCTCGTAGTTTTATATGTAGACTTGCAATTATATTTGAGATACCTGTGAAAGTCCAAGTCAAGGACAACTCTGCAAAGTGGTGTCCTATTAAATTTTAGAAGGGAGAAAGCAACTGTCCCTCTTCACCCCAGCATGGCATCTTTTCCAATGACTTTTTGCTGACATCTCTTCTATATATATTTTTTAGAGGACACAGAACCATTTATTGATTTATTTCTAAGTAAACTGCTTTGTGAACTACCGGTACTCTGTTGAAAATGACCACACTGGGGGTAGCAGCATTTGTGTGTGTGCCTCATTTTACTATAAAGCGAGAGTGAGGAGGTCTACTTTTTATGATGAAAGGAATCCACCCAGGGTGACCAGTGAAGGACAGAATACATATACCTTTAACCACTGTATAGAAGAGGGAATTTTAGCAAGTGCGGCTCAGTACGGAAGGGTTTAAATAGCTGCACCTGCCAAATTTTCCTATTCTATACAGTGGTTAAAGGTATAGGCACTCTGTCCTCCATTGTATTTGGTCACCTTGAACCCACCCATCTCCTAGCTTACCCCTCTGTTTTGACAGCCTTTAGGCCCACATGCTAATCCACTATCTAGCACTGGCATAGTTGTACCAATGGGATGTGTGCTGCATCCTGCAGTTGGGTGCCTTTCCCAGAGGTAAGGGGAAAAGTTTCCCCTTGCCTCTGGCTGAGCCACTTTTGGCCCCTATCCTGCACTGGATACAGCGCAAGCCTCCTGGCTTGCCTATTCCAGCGCAGGGTAGGATTGCACCCTTAGGGCAATTGCATACTTGCACCATTTTCATTAAAGGGGCAGAAGGAACTCTCCTTTTAAACTTAGTTAAAAGGAGGGCTCTCATTGCTATTTTATGTGAAAATAGTGCAAGCATGCAATTGCCCTTAACCTCTAGTTTGGCTGTTAATTGTGCTTATTTCTTAGGCTGGGCCTTCCACGGTATTCCATTGGTATTCTTTCTTTCTTCCTTTTTTTAACATGTTAAAATCTGAATAAAACCTCCTTGGCACTTGTCAGAACTGGAATGAATGGCATGAGGAAAAGGTATGTTGCTCCCTTGCTGCCTTTGATATTCAACCACAGAGTTGCACTTTCTATTGCTCCTGTCGGTATGATTGCAGAATTTGTAAGATTTAACCAGGGATGGGAAGATCCAGTGCAGCTTGACTCGAGTCTAGAGTCACTGCCTCCCTGTGACTCAATTCGAAAACAAGTCATAACAGGGGCATATTCCAAGTTGCTGAGTCACCCTTTTGCGACTCGATAGGACTCGAGAGGATTTGAGTTGCCACGTCCCTTTAAAAAACCAGCTGTGGAAAAAATCAGGGCTGTTGCCAAAGGGGGTTGTGTGTGTGTTTGTCAGAGTTCTCCTTTAATACTCCCCTGCTGTCCCCATTCATCTGTAAACAGGGCGGGAGAGGGTGGGATGGACTGAGAGAGAGTGGGGACAGAAGCTGCAAGACGGAGGAGGGTCCATGCACAGCAGCTACGAGGCTTACCAGGATGACCCAATCCATTGCAGTTCTACTCACAAGTAGTCCCACTGTAGTTGGTCATTCAATGAGGGTCCCCCCTCCCAACTAACAATGAAGCTCACAGAAGCCACAAGGTTAGAAAATGTGATTGCTACAAACTGCCTCCTCCCGCTTCCCCACCTCCTTTTTCCCCCTTCAGCCAATCTTAAAGCAAAAACTCTCTTGGGCTCCTTCTGCCATCCCTCAGGCCAAAGAAAATACCAAACCTCCCATCCTGCGGCCAATGATCATGGGTTCCTTCTTTCCTATCAGAAATGGGGAAAAGAGCTTTCTCCTGCCTTCTTCCCTCTACCTGGACTTCTCCAGCCAATTGTAAGGCAAGAACCCCCTTGGGCTCTTCCTCCTGTCCTCCCTCAACCAAAGAAAATATCAAACACCGATCCTTTGTCCAGTGATCATTGGTTCCTTTCTCCCTATCAGAGATGGGCAAAACAACTCACTCTCACCTCCCTGCTCCTGCTTGGATAAACTAACCCTTTCCTGCCTCCTGGCTAGAACTTCCCTGCTTCTTGCCTGGTCTGAATGATGGCCCCACAAGGTTGTCATCCCACAAAAACAATAAGCAAGCACACCTAGACACAGGCAGGCTCAAAACTGCACACGTGGGGACAAGTGCCGAGTCAGGGGGGCCCTGATTCAAGTGTTTTTCCAGTTCTTCCACGCACATGACTCACGAGTCCACGAGTCAGCAAAAAACACATTTTTGTGACTCTAGTCAAGTTCCTAACCCTGGATTTAACATCACATTTTCCTCTCTTTTGCTACTGTGTGGAGGGGGAGGAGATGGATAGGTTGAAAAAGTCATAGGTTTCCCCCTAAATATATAAGCCAAAGTTCCAGTCACAGTCTTTTACTGAGCACTGCATGACTTCTGAAATCTCTACAGTTATGAATGTAGCGAGGAGAAGTGAGAAAATGTGAAGCCACTTTAAGGTGACCAAATATTACTCTGGCTCTGTGGCACTGTGTATTTTGTATTACTCTGAGGTCAAGTCTGGAGAAAGTGTCAGTGCATCTAAGGACACAATCCTAACCAAGTCTACTCAGAAGTAAGTCCTATTTGTTCAATGGGGTTACTCTCAGGAAAGTGTGGTTAGAATTGCAGCCTTAGAGAACAAGTGATTTCATACTTACATTTTTGGCTGATTTTCTCACTCCACTTTACCCTGCAGATGCCTGATCTTGTCTGATCTCGGAAGCTAAGCAGGGTCAGGCCTGGTTAGTACTTGGATGGGAGACCGCCTGGGAATACCGGGTGCTGTAGGCTTATACCATAGTCTTTCGAGACTGAAGGTTGCCAACCATGTTCTTTCTCACTGTGAGACTCCTGGCACCACCCCCCACCACCACCCCCCACCACCCCCATTTCCAAATTCCTCAGTTGCAGGCCCAGGAATCCAGGAATATTCTCATTGCTATCTTTTCACCGACACTGTCAGGATCCCCCCCCCTCCCATTCTACATCCCACTTCTGGGAGTCCCTGTCATGGTCTCTTTGCTCATGCTCAGTCCAAGCTCTGTGAGCTTCTCACGCAAATTCTGGTTCCCTTGGAAGAACTTCTGGGAGAACTCTAGCCCCCTGCTGCTTCTTCCGACTCCTCAGATACTGCATCCTCTCCATCATAGTTGTCTGTGGCCTCCATTGCTTGACCTCTGCCAAGTTGAAAAAGGTTTTGAATAGCTGATTGCATGATCCTGACCAGGTTCTTGCCATGACAAGTGCTGGCATTCTTTCCACAGGAATATCTACTCCTGCCAACACCACTGTGCAAAGCATGGGTTTTGGAGGTGTAAGCTAGATGCCCAAAAGGCCTGCCCCCCACAGCTCTCTCTACCCCCCCTCACTGCCAGCCCCTCCCCATCTTTCAAAGCCATTCTCCACATGTGATAGGGAACTTTTACCTGTATCCTCTAATGCCTATTGGGAAGACTTATTGATGAATGTGGGCTGAACACATCACCCATGGCATTGTAGAATTCATCCAATGTGGACATTCCTGGCAGTGGGGAGGCAGACTCTCTCAATGTGCAGCAGCAGGCTGAGGACCACTTCTTCCTCACCATCTGGTTCTTCCCTCACATCCCTCAGATCCTCCATGGCACCACTCCTGAGCCACTGAGGTGGGAGTCAACCACTCCATGTCCAGGACATTGAAGAAGGGCATGTTTGTCCTGGAGTGTCCAGGATGATTGTTGTCCCCGTTGACCAGTTTGTAGTTGCTTTGAAGTTCCTTGTTTTTGCTCCAGCATGTGTCCAGGTTCCAGTGGTAGGTCATGTCCCTTCAGCTTCTCTGAAATGTGTCCACTGCTCCACATTTCAGTAAATTTTGGTGAGAACACCTGGACTTGTAAAATGCTGATAAATGCCCCGAGTTTCTCCTCCACATATGATGGATATTCCATATCATGAAACCACGGGATAAGGAAACCCTTATGAGTATTGCTTCCTAGTTTGTGCTTATTTGGTGGAAAACGCCCATCACTATGTGGATTTTTGCATGTTTGGTTTGAGACTTAGTAACTGTGTCACACATGTGTAACTGGAACTATTAGATGACATCCCAAGGCATTGGCTTTTTTCACTCAGAAAGAAATCAATTGGGTCATATTCTGTGTGGTCACTTGAGGGCAAGCAAAGCCAAATGTCCGCCCACTGACCATTTAAAGTCCTTCACTGCACGTCAGACCCAACTTTTTCCCACTTAGAAAGTGCCCCAACTGTTCCCTCAAATAAGAAGGTGGGGAGGATTCGGTTTTTGGAGTCCCCATGCACTGTGAAGAAGGCAAACACATCCATTCTTCAGACAATGCACAAGGGGAGAACTACCTCCATTGATCTTTCCAAAGGCAACTGAGACATTCTCAGCGTCACTGTCCACAAAAGAAAAACACTTGAAAAACAGGGAGGATGGCTAAGCAATCCATGCTGATTCTAAGCTGTCTAAGCCAGGGGTGTCAAACATAAGGCCCGGGGGCCAGATGCGACCTGCGGAAGCTTTTTATCATGCCCTTGGGCTCTCAGCTGCTGAGTAGTGCTGAGGTGTTACTGCTGAAAGGGCAGCCCACATGAAAATTTGGTTCTCCAATATCTTGAAATATGATCAAGATTTGCATATTTTCTCTTCTGACATTTGTAGCTAATGAATTCCTAAGTGAGAAAAAGTGCTTATTTTTGGTTATGACCTGTTTAGTGACAGCGTTTCCTGCCTAATGACATCACTTCCGGCACTTAGCAGGCACCATGAATGCAATTCGGCCCTCGGTATGAAACGAGTTTGACACCCCTGGTGTAAGCTGTCTGGTCTCCAAGAGATAGAGGCAGGGAAAATATTTCATGTCCTGGCAAACGGCCATTATTTGACACCTTCAGGTCTAGATAGAGCAAAAGCCAACTAGTCATGTCACATGACTGCCTTCATCTGGTAGCAGAAGAAAGGGAAATGGAAATGAACTTCGGTGCTTTTCATTTGATTTGGGGAGGCAAACAAGCCCATCAATTAAATAAAGTGGGCAAATCCCAATAGGGAAATAAGGGATGCACTTTCTGCCTAATGTCTTCTGATTTGTACTAAGGATGTAGCCAAGACCAAGAAGATTTTCTAGAGAAGAGATGGGTGAAGCCTGGAATTCTTACTGGGCATAAGGAAGTTGAGCATTGCACCTGCAGTTGTGTACACAGGTTAATGGGCAGCCCAATCCAACTGCAACTCCCTGCACAGTGATGCCACTGTGACAATGTGGCATTTGCTAAACCTCATGGGGGCGTTTTGGCCTTGGGAGGCCTTTTGGGGGGTAAGGGAACATTTATTCCCTTGCCCTGGAATAAGCTCCTGAAGGCCTGGAGCAATGAACTGAATCCATGCAGGCCTGGAGTGTTAACTATGCCAGTGACCTATGCTAGAGATTTCGCCAAAGCATGTCCTTATTGACCCATGAAGGTGGATCAGGCTCAGGAAGGAGGGCAGGATGTAGCAGACACTGCTGCTGCTGAAGCTGCCCCCTTCTTGGGCCTGATTTGCTCTCTTTCCTGCCCCCATCACCACCCTGTTCCATCCATCTCCTCTCCTGTTTTGCCCTTCCTCTGCTCCCTCCAATCTCTTATGCAGCCTTACTTGAGGCAGTAAGACAGCCCAGAGACCCAGCCATTCACTGCTTCTGGGATCAGACAGGCTGTGCTCTCCTACTGAGTTGCTTTTGCAATAGCCGGAACATGCTGTGCCAGTAGAACATGCATCCTGCTGGCAAAGTACACCCTTCGGGTTGGGCTGTAAGTCCTAAGGAATATAATGGGAATGTGCTCTGCTCCCATACCACAGCTATTGTAAGTCACCTCTGATATGGTCTTCATATTCTGTGAGCAAGTGAGGCCCACAATGGTATCCATTAAACTGAAGGGCTCCTTGCTCCTTCTCCACCATAAACACTGCCTTCATACACCCACACCATGCAGTTTTGGTTGTCTTTACAGAGCTGCAATTTGTGAAGAATAGGAGGCAACAAGGGATTGTCTGGGCACCGTCCAATGAACACTCGAGACAACACACGTGGGAGAAAGGGCCACTTTATTAGCATTTTAATACAGGAAGGAGGCTGAGACCTGCAGTTGCAGCAGCAGCAAAAACCCCTTTGTGGTGCGGAGGTGGGACCACTGGGCGGTCCCAGAACCAAATCTGTCCCCCAGGCTGGACGTGCACCCGACTCCAAGCTGCGCCCTGTTCTTGGGCGACACAGCTCATTCAGGTCTGTTCCATAAGGGGAAGGCAGCCGGACCGCGGGCTGTGCCACCTCGAGCCACTGAGCCTCTGAGGAGGACCCCCGCGGTCCCGGCCAGGACCCCAGTCAATGTCCTCGTGCCGCTGAGCCCCTGAGGACTGCTATTGGGTTCTGCCCTGTCTATGCTATCTGAAGGTGTACTCCAAAGTCCCAAGCACAGCTCTACTGCACCACCTGCCAACATAAAGTGACCGATTATATTTATAGGGGTGCAGCCCCGTACCCATGGCAGTCTGGGGTAGGTGAAAAAACTGCCTGTCGTTGTCCAATCTTGACAAGCAGCAAAAAATTCCTACCCAGCCCCAAATGGCGACCAACAAAACTCAGACTACGTAACGGGTGGGTGTCCGCTCAGTGTCCACAAGCAAAGAAGGAAGGGGGGCTGTTGCTGTGTCCTTAAAATACCTCTGCTCCCCCCAACCACAGCCCTCTACCAATCCCCTTGCAGGGGAAGGGGCTCGCGTGTTCCGGCCAGGTCATACAAACTCCAATCTCCCTGCTTGTAATTGGGCGATCGGGAAAGAGGGAAGGCACTAAATACACAAACTAAAACAGTGACTTCAAGGTGCAGAAAAGACAATTTATTGTCCAATAAATTTTGAATACTGCAATTTTTTTCTTGGGGGGGGGGAGGAATACTAATTTGTTTTGTTTTTTCAAAGATAGACCAGAACAGACTTCCACACTGTCTCAAAATGTCCACTGGAACCTCTCTTTTTGGGACTGGAAAAGAGGGTTATTAAAGCTTTTAAAATAAATAAGATAAAATAAACCCAGGGGTAGAGGGCAGCCACAAACACATTGGTGCCAGTGGCTGCTCTTATACTGCATATCTTTAGCACAGGTGTGAAAAGACTGTGCATCCCTTTGCACTAGGGCTTGGACCAGACACTTATCGAAGTGGCAACAGTTCTCAGTGGTACAGATGTAGATGAGTACTCCACCCTTTCATCACCTGCATAATATAATATACGATCACAACTCCAGCCATGTATTATATATACAAGGCTGCCCAATGAACTGGTTTCTTCCCAATTCAAAAATTGGGATCTTCAAAAATCCCTACTGTCTCCACCATACAGAGATTATCAGCTGCTGCCACGGCGTCGCATCTTATCGACCTGAAAGAAATCCTTCTGTGAGCACTACACGAAAAGGATGATTAAAAAAAATGAGGGTAACAGACTCAATGTTCTTTAGCCAACAATCTAATTTCATTCTTTAGGGGGGGAAAATGACAACACTAGTGTAGGAGTTTCTAATAGGAACAGTAGTTATTTTCGGCTGCCTGGCTTCCCTTGCTTTGAAGTATATTTGCATTACTCAGAGATAATAAAGAAGTCACAGCACAACAAGTTCTGCAGATTTTCCAATTTTGTAGGTGACGCTGACATATGAAAGGTTTAATTTAGAGTCCAAACACAAGCATTGGGGCGGGGGGGGGGGAGAGAAAAGGAAGGAGTTTGCAGTGCTCACACAGAGGATGTTACCGCATTCAAAGGCAGTGCAAATCCCTGCTGTTTCTGTGGAAGTAGATTTATGGTAACATGATGATAGGTTTACCTAAGTGTGTGCTGCAGAAAAAAAAAAGTAGCAAGAAAGGGGGAGCCGATACTCTCTTTGGAGTGAGAGGGGAAAATGCTGCTGAGCTCAGAGCCGTCCTACAGAGAGGCATCTTGTTGGCTTGTCTTCTGTGATAAAACTGATGTATGCAATTGGGATTTAGGGATGGGGTTCTTTCTTTTTGTTTGTTTTTTGCCTTCTCAAGATCGCCATAGCAAAAGTTGCATCAAAACAGATGGATATTAAAAAGGGAGATGTCGTGATTGCATTAAGCTGAGCTCTTACAAAATTAAAATGCTACAGAACGATCTGAATTGCAGTCTCATTTCATTTAGCTGCAGGGTTCGCTCCAGACATGGCTTTCAATCAGCTTGAGCAGCTTTGTTCAGCCACAGATGTTGGCGACTGCTACAACCTAAAGTTTTGCTGATCCCAAAATCGCCACAGCAGAGATTACTTCTGAAGGCATCTGCCATGAAAGAGGAGGGGGACTTCTAGCGATCACCTGCTGATCCAGGACAGTGATGCCTAGTGCCAAGAACCCTTCCCGCCCCGCCCCGCCCCACCCTGCCCCGCCCCCCACTCTTCCAATCGGTTTAACCTGCAGCTTGGTGGGACAAGACCTGGTAGATCTAGTCTGCTGCCACCAACGCAAGAGATCCGGT
This sequence comes from Tiliqua scincoides, assembly GCF_035046505.1. Lineage (NCBI taxonomy): Eukaryota > Metazoa > Chordata > Lepidosauria > Squamata > Scincidae > Tiliqua > Tiliqua scincoides. The sequence continues at coordinate 27,474,958 of NC_089826.1, forward strand.
TCCCAGAGGGGTTTCTTGGGCAAAACCCCTCCCCAAGAATGCTACATCGGGTTGTTAAATTGCTCTCACTCTGCCAGTAATACCTGCAGAGCGGAGAGGCTGACAAATCCACGGATCCGAGAACAGGCAGAGGTTTTAAGCAAAAAGTTTTTATTAACAGGTGAGGGAAAGAGACACTGTGAACAGGCTTGGTTTCACACAAATAAACATACCTTGAATGGGGCTGACTCTGCAGGGAAGCTTCCATGTGCAGGCCCTGCTGGACTAAGGTGAGAACCTGGATTTCAGCTTGGTCTAACCTGAGCTGAGGGGACAAGAGCTCCTGACTTCTGGATGGGAAAGACAAACCAACATGCTCTTGGCTTTGTTTTGGTTCCTTCTCTATGTCCCTGGGGCTCTTCCCAGCAGCCTTCCACTCTGCTCCTCAGAGAGTGGCCTCTCTCTGTCTTGCCCTGACAGAGGTGTGCAGAAGTGAGCGAGAGAGAGAAAATTTCCTAAGACTTGGTGTTCTTTTCCCTGGCCCCATCTCCCTGGATCTCCAGTTGGCAGGCTCCCCCTGGAACCTGATGCACCTCAGTATTGGAAGGAAAATCCTTGACAGAACCCACAACTGTACAACAGTTTCATCACAGCATCTTATATTGGTCATGTGAGCACAGGACTTCTGTGAATGAAGCAGCTGCATCAGGGTCTGACCAGGTTGTGCCACACCCTCCAGCAAAAAAGGGTTGGGACCACTGTGCCTATGTGAACCACCCATGTGTTGCAGAGCCCTCCTTGTGACTTACAGCTTTCTCTTCCCCCCCAGCCTTTCCCCCTTTACCTACTGTCATCATTTACCACATAGGTGGAATGGAACTCTTCCCCCTTAGCTCTTCTCAGGTTGCCTCCTATAAACCCTTGTGATAAAGCAGGAGACCACAGGTAACAGCACAAGCACTTCTTCCTTCCTCCATCCCAGTGTCCAATCTGCCTGCCACTTAGCTTTCCTGTTTATCCAGGAAGGTATGGTGGGGGGTGTGTGTGTGTGTGTGTGTGTGTGTGTGTGTGTGTGTGTGTGATTCAACAGCTTCTTTGTCAGCATCACTGGGGTGCTACCTCTACTGTACTAGTCAAGAGGTCACCTCCAGGTTCAGCAGCAATTTTATGATGCATTGGTTCAGTTTTATGCAGGGAGCCCTAAATCTTCAGAGAGAAACCAAATAAACAAACAACCACCAATTCCCGGAGAGAAGTGGTAGGAGAGAGGCATGCTTTCTCCCTTGCTTGTGGGACTTCCCAGAGGTAACTGCTGGGCCACTGAGTGAAACAAGATGCCTGCAGCCCGATTGAGCAGAACTTTAAAAAAAAATTTTTTATGTCCATTATGCACTCTGGCAAATGGGTTTCCTCAGAGGGTTATTGCGGGGGCTTTAGAAGAAGCTCAATTGCAGGTGGAGAAAACAGGAGGAAGCAGCAATGACTCACAGTGTACCTGGGTGGCGTGGGAGGGGCAGGCATTCCAGGTGCCAATTGCGGAGAGGCACCAGGCGTGACTTACAGATGGGCAGAGCAGCAGTGACAAAGATGATGGAGGAAAAAAAAGCAAGGCTGTGCCCTCCCCTGTGTCCATTTGGCTCCAAAACGAAGCCATTCTGTATGCTGGGGTGCGTGGCAGCATGGTGATACAGGGGGCGTGATTACACAGGAGGCGATGTCACTGCATTGCCCTGCCCCGCCTCGCCCCAGGCACAATTATGACCCATTACAGCTCTGCTCACCAGTAGTAAGAAGAATATCTGAATCCACCTACGTTGCTAAAATGACGATTACAAAGGCAGTCAAGAAGACAAACAACCCACTTTAAAAAAATCATAAAATTTGTTCCACTAATTGGAGCTTGCGTCCTGAGCACACTTCTGTACTGCAGCGAATCATGGACTCTTCACTCACAACAGGAGAGGAAACTGAACGCATTCCACATGCACTGCCTCCAACACATCCTCGGCATCATCTGGCAGGACAAAGTTCCAAACAACACAATCCTGGAATGTGCTGGAATCCCTAGCATGTATGCACTGCTGAAACAGAGATGCCTGTGTTGGCTCGGTCATGTCGTGAGAATGGATGATGGCCGGATCCCAAAGGATCTCCTATATGGAGAACTCATGCAAGGAAAGCACCCTACAGGTAGACCACAGCTGCGATACAAGGACATCTGCAAGAGGGTTCTGAAGGCCTTAGGAGTGAACCTCAACAGGTGGGAAACCCTGGCCTCTGAGCGGCCCACTTGGAGGCAGGCTGTGCAGCATGGCCTCTCCCAGTTTGAAGAGACACTTGGCCAACAGTCTGAGGCGAAGAGGCAAAGAAGGAAGGCCCATAGCCAGGGAGACAGACCAGGGGCACACTACACGTGCTCCCAGTGCGGAAGGGATTGTCACTCCCGAATCGGCCTTTTCGCCACACTAGATGCTGTGCCAGAACCACCATCCAGAGCGCGATACCATAGTCTTCCGAGACTGAAGGTTGCCAACAGGAATTGGACAAGACGCACCTTTTAAAGTAGTGGCTTCTCTTAAATTTCACAAGGGAAGAGAGCAATTGACCCAAATCTGCCCACAATAGCTTTTTCCATTTGGCTATTGCTGGTGTCTGCCTTGAGTTTCTTTTCTTTGTTTTAGATCAGGGGTCTCTAAACGGGCCACATCAAATATCTGGCATGGTGTTGAGTGCCAGAAAAAAAAATAATAATTTTTTTTTTTTTAATAAATACATTAGAGATGGAACTTAGATGAATGAATGAATGGGCTCAAATGTCCAGGATTTCTCCAAGCACCAACATAGCCAAGGAAATAAAGCACACACAAGCACAACTCTGGTTCTGTTTGGTCAACTGGGCCAGAGGTTCTCAGGGGATCAGAGGCTGGCTACGGGCCGAATAGAGACTCTGCGGGCCACATCTGGCCCCTGGTCCAGGGTCTGGAGACCCTTGTTTTAGATTGTAAACCCCTAGGGGACAGGGAACTATCTTTTCACTCCTTTTGCTATGCAAACTGCTTTGAAAGTTCTTTTTATTATCGTCATCATTGTTGAAAAGCAGTGACTAAATATTTGAAATTATAATTATCTGCCCTGTGGAATTTCATGGACTTTTATCATGGCTTCTTTTGATACTCTGATTTGTTCAATTGCCACATGTATAATATGATTACAGTACAAATTTTTATTATTTTGCATGCTTCCCCAATAGTTTTACTGAAGGGAAGCCCAGGATGGTTTAAAATAAATCAATAAAGAAAGTAAAATAACACAGTGGACACATCTTGTCTCCCCCTTCACTAATATAGCTAACACACAATGATATAGGTATATTTTCTGCAGATACTGACGACGGTGTTCATTTCGGTCCAGAACATTTCTCTGTCCTTCTGCATTCCCTGGCTACCTCCTATAACCTATTGCTTCTCTGAGTTCTTCAGCCCACAGCCCCAAAGATCTCTGTAGGCCTGTCTCATTCCATTTTGCACACCTCCTAACTTCAATAACTTCAAATGAAACTCAGGAACAATGAGTCCCACTAGACCACAGACAATTTCAGAATTCTCATAATTCAGCCACAGAGCTGGACGAAAGAAAGACTTTGACTGCCTGTCACCACCAGTGCAGTGTCCAAGCAGGATGGAGCAAGTTCCAATGTACTTAATATTTAAGGATGCAGTGTTTCAAGAATCAGTTCTGAGAAGACTCATAACTATCCAGAATTGAGAGAGATTTGTGCCAGTTGGACAGCTCTCTGATATATTAAATACATAGTAAGCCACTTCCTTTTCTCGTTACCTGTCCCTGAATATTCAAAGACATGAAAAGCACATCTGAGTATAACATTTGGGAATGCATGCATGCACCCCAGTGATGTGGTGGCAGAAGTTAACTGCAGAAGCTCATTATCATCCTTCCAGAGCTACACCCCAGTAAGAGTATACAACCAAAAAATTAACATTAAATGTCTTCATACATTTTAATCTCTTGCCATCTATTTCTATTTGAAGCATCTAAACTTCATTTAAAGATCACCACTTATTTCATTCTAAACTGTTGGTTGCAATAGTTTTAAGACAAATTTATTGAAAATGAAATTTTTACAAATGCCAAATAAATGTCAGTGTTGTCTTGTGCATATTTACTCAGAAAGAAGTCCCACTGTGTTGGACTTACAGCCCAATCATACAGCCATAAAGCTGACAGTGTCAGATGGAACACAGCCTCCCTGTCGTAAAATGACTGTTGACAGAGCGCAGAGCATTCATCAGTGGCTATTTGGGGAGCACTGCCATAGGGAGGCAGCAGTGCTTCATGACTGTTGAATAACCGATGACCTGCTGGAGCAAGTAAGACATAAGTGTGGTGAGGAGAGGATGAAACAGGGTGGGGAGGCCATAGGTGGATCCAGCAGTGATGGTGCATGTCAAATCCTATCCCCTCTTCTTCAAACTTTCCTTACCCCCATTGTCTCCTCAGACATGTATCAGCAAAATCGCTGGTGCAGGACTGAAGAGACCCATTGTGGAGTGGGATGCTTACAAAGGGACAAGGGGATTTTATTCCCCTTACTCCTCTGAAGCTTCCCAATCCACCTCTCTTGAAGCATGCTTTGATTTTGGTAAGTCTGCACAGTGTGGGACAGGAGGTTAGGATTGGGCTGAAAGGCCCTTCTGAAATAAACTGAAAGGCAGCAACTTAATTCTGCTACTGATGATGTCACCACAGCTGCTGTAGGAAAAGACTTGGCATTCTACTCCCATCACCCATTTCCCCTTGACTCGTCTAATAGAATGAGAATGATTCACTAATGAGTCTTGGGGCATGGTCTGAGGGCACCAGCTGAGCTACCTTGCTAAGGCTAAACAAGTTAGGCAACCCAATCCTACTGCTGGGTAGTACCAGGTGATGGGTGGGTGCTTGGAAGGAGAAGGGAGTGTTTCTGGGTGGGTGGAAGACGGGCTGGGGCAGGTTAGGGTCAGGAAGGAGCAGGGCCAGCAGCCTTGGCTGCCGGTGAATCCAATCCCCCCTCCTAGGCCTGACAGCCGGACGTGAGTCTCCTTGGTTCTGTCCCAGCTAAATAGCTAGCACAGCTCCAAATAGACCCATAGGGGCTGCCAGGACCCAACACAGGGTAAGGGAACCAAAGTTCCCATACCCCAAGAAGACTTTTGGCTGCTTCCCTGGCCCCACAGGATACAGCATCAGCCGTTTTGGTGCCGCTGTACCAGGGCAGCTGCCTGGATACTATTAGGCTCTAAATTCGGTCAACCGTTTTAAGCCAGTGCGGTGAGGAGAGGGTGAAATGGGGTGGGGAGGCCACAGGTGAATGTTTCAGGCAGAAAGTAAAGAGTGACAAGGAATCACTGAAATGAAATCATTAGAATCAGACCACTTTCTGTCCCCTCCAGCTGCTCTCTTCCTCTGATTTCATAGACTTCAGTGAAATTTCAGTGGCCTTTCTGTGTGAAGGATTGCAGCCTTCATTTTTTTTTTATCAATAAAGAAAATGAAGATTGAAAGCATTAAATACATAAAATATTTGTCAAGTGTGGAAGTACAAGTGTGGAATACAAGTGTGGAAAAAAATACAATAATATAATACTATCCACAATTCACATATCCTTATATATTTAACTGGGAACTTTCTAAGTCCACCTGGGGAATCTTGAGTTTTCTTCCAAAACATTTATTTTTGAACTATCACATCAGAACTGATCCTCCGTTGCAGAAGCAGAGGGAATTTTTTTTTCTTTTCATATTGTTAATCAGATTTTTTAAAAAATGTATTCCACCAAATCATGGGATGCTGTCTGAACTTCAGCCATTGTAAGGAGCATTTTTTTTCCCTACCCATAGTGAAAATGGTAATTCATTACATTAATTAGTTCACTGCTATTTTCTCTTTCATACACCAAAACTTTGCATTTTCAACACACAGGGAAACTGCATTTATGCAAGCAGCCATTTTAGAACTGCCATTGTTCTTTGCACTCTAATCTTAAATATATAGCCTTTGAACCTTGCTCAGAATATGAAATCCCTCCTGTGCCTCCATCCGCTGCTACTGAAATCGCAGCCTGAGCTTGAACCCCATAAGAAAATCATTTGACAAAATTACTTTGGTTTATCAAGTCCCTAACACAGTTTTCTCCCCTTTGTCTAACTTTGTTCTGCCATTGATGTTTTTTTATTACAGTTTTGATTACCTTGTTGAACTTTGAAATGTTTTCGCATAGAAATGTTAAAAAAAAAGTAACAGCCCAATCCTAACTAAAAAAACTCTGGGGCAAGCCTACACTGCCCAAAAGGGTCTCCTGCAATCTGCATCAGCCATGCTGGAGTAGAACAAGAGGTGACTAAGGGAAAGGGAAGAAGAGAGGAAATGGAGATAAGATCCTAGTGCTCACTGGTGCTATCAAGATCCACCTTCCTTCTCCATTCTGCCTCCTGCCTGCCCCTTCCCTGCCCACACCCTCCCAAGTTCCTCCCACTTCCCACCCCATTCGTCCTTCTCCTTGTCCCCCACAGTGGCTTGCCTGCACTACTGCAAGTAACCAGCTGTGGAAGTGGGCCACCAATACAACTCCCTTTTGTGACAGTGGTTCTGAAATGCCATATGCCATATAGCCATTATGCAAGTGGAATCTCTATTCCTCTGCCGTAATGCCTAGTTAGGATTGGGACGCAAACCAGCAAACATTCAGAAGCCATGGTCTTCCACATTTGCTAATATGGATTGCAACTAACCCTTTCTCTTGGTGCAAAATGAGTATCATTCAGACCTGATGCACATAACCAGTAAGTGTTGAATGAACCATTTTGAAATTATATCCTCCTGGATTGGAGCAAAGGATAATTAAAACACAGGGACACTGCTGAGAGATGTTTCAAGCAGAAGTGTCCTTTATCAATAAATGGTAAAAACTGTTCTGTGTTTTGCTTCTTTTGATCATATCTTTCCAATGTTCTTTGAAATGGGGCCTTTTTGGAAAACACTGACTAAGTTTTAATTTAGGTGATCCTGGTTTCTGCCAGATAAGAGTAGCTATTTGTTGCTCTCTAGCGCAGAGAAAAATAAAGTAAAAATGTAAGCAATGAGATGTGCATCTTTTGTTTATTCCTTCTCTGCCTAATCCAAAGGGAATGTTCTCTGCTTGGTTATAATGCCCTGCGGAAGGATAAAGGTTGTGTCACATACTTTCCGAAAGGGGATCTGGAAACTTAAACAGTTCAATATAGATGAAATTAGATGGCTGAAGAAAAACAGGAACCAATGGCTTCTTTGTACTATGTTAATGTCAGCCAATGGCTTAAGAACATAAGAACATAAGAACAGCCCCACTGGATCAGGCCATAGGCCCATCTAGTCCAGCTTCCTGTATCTCATAGCGGCCCACCAAATGCCCCAGGGAGCACACCAGGTAACAAGAGACCTCATCCTGGTGCTCTCCCCTACATCTGGCATTCTGACTTAACCCATTCCTAAAATCAGGAGGTTGCGCATACACATCATCGCTTGTACCCCATAATGGATTTTTCCTCCAGAAACTCGTCCAATCCCCTTTTAAAGGCGTCTAGGCTAGATGCCAGCACCACATCCTGTGGCAAGGAGTTCCACAGACCGACCACGCGCTGAGTAAAGAATGGAGGAAATGGAGACTTCTTCATATGGAGGAAATGGAGACTGAATGAATTGACATTGTAGAGATTTCCATTATACTTGCAGACTTCCATTAAGTAGCAGATATCATTACATCATCATTTTCAAATGCATGTCCAATAAAGGTGAAATTAACTCAGACCCCCCTTCTCCCATAGATATGGAAATATATTTGTTGTTTATCCAACCCAAATCTATAGTGTCCATGTCCCTTTCTTTCCTCTGTCACAAAAACCTTTCAGTTGCAGGTCTGATTTGCAAGTATCCTTTTAGAACTGTGACCTAAAGTCATTTGTGGTTATAGATTCAGAGCTGAAATCTGAACAGGAATGAGGTTGGCACAATAAGTAGCTAAGTGGTCATTGCGAGCAGAGTGTTACTAACGCACCCAGTGCATGCGTACCAGGGCATGTTCACACTGGCACATGTACAGTGATGTTTTTAAGGGATCTTTAGCCATTGCTGTGGAATTTTACATTGAAACCAGCATTTATGGAGTTAAACATAAAGTAGAAGGCATATGTTTCACTCCATTTATTAAGAGAATGAGAACTTGGGAGTTTAGGGCAGTGGTTCCCAACATTTGTTCACTTGCGTACCCCTTGGCAGCCAATTTCCATACATTGTACCCCTCATATTAGTCCCACAAAGTATTCTAATGCCAGCCCCGCAAGACATTCTAATAGACCTGCCTTTTTCTGCCATTATTCAGTGGTACGTTTTCAAGTACCCCTAAAGGTCCTGGCAAGTATCCCTAGGGGGACCTGTACCCCAGGTTGAGAACCACTGGTTTAGGGGGAAAAGGAGAAGAAGCCCAGAGCCAAAGGAATAAGAGCAAAACTAGTTGCTAGGCAGACTAAAATCACAGAGCAAATGTGTTCCTCATGGAAAAATTACCCTCAGAATCATGAAGAAAAAGGAACTTATAATAGGCAGGGAAAGAATGTGATAGGCAAACATTATTTCCCATGTTGCAAGTTTTAATAAAATATGTATCAGGAAGGGTTAAAAGAGTTCTTGAATATTCTGGTCCATGGAAATGTCCCCCAAAGGATCGCCCTCCTGAGCAAGCAGTCAGTCTTCGGAAACGCTGTAGAATCAAACTGTTCTTTGGGTAGAGACCAGTCTGGTATTAAAGCAGCCAACCATTTCTTCTGCAGTTGGTGCAAGCCATCTGCCAAAAAGGCCTGCGCTGTCCTGCTGTGTGCTTCCTTCTATCTGAGGGTAGATCTTTTGAAGGAATTGCTTATGTCTTTCTGCTGGCAGAGACTCGTGTTCAGCGATAAGGCAAGGGTCAGGAGGTACACCTCTTGGCCTCTGGCCATTTGATACAAATAGGGGTGTTTTGTCTAAAAACAAAAAGCTCAGCCTAAACTGGCCTTTTGTGATTTAAAAAAAAAGAGAAGCAATGATGTTTTAAGGTTGCAATGCTATGCACACTTTCCTGGAAGCAAGCCCCACTGAACAGAGTGGGGCTTACTTCTGAGTAGACATGGCTAAGATTGTGCTATCAGAGCAGTTCTGAGAGAAAATTCTCTGGTGAGCAAAAACTCACTTTTGCAACAACACAAACTCCGAACATATTCACACTCCATGATACTTCAGTGGCACAGTCCTGAGGAGTGTGCGCGCCGGCACAGGACGCACTATACCACTGTGCCGGCATAATCATATCTGCTTTCTGCTGAGATAAAGTTCAAGTAACACAGCTCATAGAATTAGCAGGAAAGAGAACTACAGAAGAGAAAACTTCCCGGCTAGACAAATGTCTCTTATGAATCGTGAATTGTAAATTTTCTTGTGAAAAAGTGAATTGCACCTTTTGCTGTCAGAGTGATCATTTTCTCACAAGTGCTAAAGCCCTTTCAACTGGGTAAGTTGCAGTCAGGCACTTTTTAGCAGGATAATATGACTCAAGCCAGCACACACACACACACACACACACACACACACACACACACACACACACAATTCGCCTTGGGCTTGATTTAGAAGCATCCGTTTGATGATGTCGTTGAACTGTCCACCTGGGCACCCTGCCTTCTGATGACCTGGTTAGGTGGGCTTGGATGCCCAATGGACAGGTGGATGGTAAGGACTTTCTCTTCTTGGTGAAGATGACAGGGAGTGACAGAAATAACCTCTCTGCTTGGTCATCCTGCAATGACATGGCTTTCAAAGTATCTCAGGGAATCCTCTTTCCAATTGAACCATATGCTGATGGGGTCCTTGAGGGAGACATAAGAAAAATGAAAGGCGTAAGAGGGGCTCAGTCATCATAGAAGCCACACAAGCTTCTGCTTGCTTCAGTACAGCTGTTTCAATATAAAACTGCATTGAACACAACAGAAAAGTGCAAAGATATCTGTCTTGAGCTATACAACCCCATATTTTGAGCCACTGAGCTGATGTCTGAAACACCACCAAGTTTGATTGAAACTTTCAGAAGTTTCATTGTGATTAATACTTAATTTTCATCCCCTCAGAACTCCAGAGAAGTTCATGTTCTGTTCCTTTAGCCAGGCACCTTGCCAGCTGAAAAAGACTGATTTATTTCTGTTATTTTCCTTTTCTTCTGCAGAATGCAAAGAATTCTGAAGAGCAGAGATAATCACTGTACATTTGTATGTTAATGTTACCAGGTAATCATCTTGAAAGACTGAATATGATTAACACCTTGAATCATAAACTAAAAGGAAATGTACAGCACTTGGCAGAGTGTGAAACATGTAGCACAACAAAAAATCACCTGGCCAGGAAATTGTTTTCCAAACACGGAAAATTATAAGCAATTATCAAGCATTTTACTTGACTGTACTCATAACTCTGTTTTAGTGACACTTTCAGGGAGAATATGCCACTTTTTCCAGCACTCTGATTTTTGGATAAGCACCCGGGGTTTATAATTTACGCTGTTTCATCATGTTCCTTTATGCATGTAGCAAAATATCTCACTGGTGTACTTTTAAGGGTGCAATCAAGACTGAAGGCACTCTTATCACAAGTAAAAGAAAGAGCAGATTTTGGCAATTTTCATCAGCTAAGGTGCTAATAGAAAATCCAGATGCCCTAAAAACAACTCCAGCTCAATCACACTCTTCAGCAAGGTAGACCACATCTCACTTGATCTTTATGTATTATCTCTGGGAAATGTGTGTGAGAATCTGAGATCTCAAAGCAGAAACAAATTCGTCTGGTCAATTTTGTGGGTAAAAATGGTTATTCTTTCAATGGAAGGAAAATCTTCAGGGCAGTTGTATTTCAATTTCAGCTAGCAGAATTTCCTTGCAAAAAAAATCCCCAAGTCCCAACTTTCAAGATGCCAACGATGTCCAAGGTTCAACAGAGAGCACCTAATGACTCATTTGGTGCATATACTCAAGATCACTTGCTCTAGTGATTCCCAAACCCCTGCAGGGAAGTTGGGAAACAGGTGTTTGTGTGGGCAGGGAGGGAGGAGGGGAGGAGGCAGCAATGGTGCTGCAGTGACCATAGAGCAAATGCTACCAAGGGGCTTATTTCCAAGGGGCTTATTTTTGCATGAAAAAGGAAGTAGCTGCTAATCAGAGATAAGGATTGTTTACAGAAGCCTGGGAAGACATTGGACAGAGCTTCAACCCTCCAGGACACTGCAGGAGGCCAAGGCAAGAAATAAACCTCTTGGCAGTGGTGGTGTGATATCTGCAACACTGTTGCTGCCATTGGAGCTGGGTCCTGCCCCTTAAGGGGGAATGCCCTGCTTCCAGTTCCCCTGGTGGGTCATGACCCACTGGTTTAGGAACCACTGACTTACACAACAATCCTATGCATGTCTACTCAACAATAAGTCCCACTGTGCTTAATGGGATGTACCTCCAAGAAAGCACATATAGGATTGCAGCATTAATTATGGATTGGTAACCCAAGATAGTCTGCATGCACCATGCATTAGATCAGAATTCCATTAAAAAGGCATGCTCACAGCAAGAACTCTTCCTACCTTCATTACACTGCATAGCCATTCTTACCTTCTGAACAGCCTTTTCCCACCTCCATAAAGGACCATCAAGGCAGAGACTGAATACGATTGTTGCCCACCCCACTCCCGCGATGAGTAAAGAATTGTTAAATGTTACAGCCAGAGTTGATGGAGTGGGATGAAGAATTTGCCATAGGAACACCCTTTTTAGTAACACCCTCCTGGTGAGTGCAAAGGCCATTTGCACTCTTACTTTTATCATGGAGTAAATAAATGAATGATTGTTCATATTTTCAGTGCACTGTTAGCATGGAGTAAAAATCCATGCAATCTGCATTACCGATTGTGAATCCAGAAATATGCGGGAGTAGATATTTTTAGTAACCCTATGTGGTATACAAGTGCACGTTTATGTGACTGGCACCTGGTTTCTATTAGCAGAAGTTCCTAGTATTACACTTTCCCAGTGAAGGTCAAGAAATGTTTGTGTGCTTCTTGTCATATCCTCCGCCCTACACAAACTGAATCTCTCTGGATCAAGTCAGGTTGCTGATAAACACAATCGCTCCAATTGCTGAAGTTTCAGGAAAATAAAACACAATTAATGTGAGACGTACAAGATTAAGAGTTGGTAACTGCTGACATCTACAGAGGAGCCTCTTTTCCTGGGCACTTTTTTTGGCTACACATTCATTTTTCCCTAAGATTTGAAGTCATGCAGCCCTGCTTCAGTTCACAGAAGAACATCATACCACAGTCTACCCAGCAGTTAAAGATAGGTAATTTATCTTCTTCTTTCTTCCACTAACCCTCGTAACAATTCCTCCTTTCTCAAACCCTTCATTCTCTAGTGTTTGTTTTAAACCTCCCACTAATCCTCTCCATCTCTCCTGTTGGGTCATCTCTGATGAAGCTCAGCCCAGCTTGCAATCCAAATTTCACTTTCTCTCTCTCCCGGATACTCCTGGGAAATAAGGAGGCACAGACGCGGCAGTGCTCCACCACCAGGTGTTCTTTTACTTGAAGTATGTACAATATGCACAGTGCTAAGGCAGCACAGCAAAGCAAACAGCAAAGATAGCGCTTTCCACAATCTCAGATCACCAACTCCACTGACATAGCTTCCCGCAGACACTCCACATAACATCTCCCACACAGTAGCTTGCACAAGCTCCAATATATACTGGCACTAGCCAATACTGTGTCACAAGACTATGAGTCATAGTGTCCCCAGCTCATACCCCGCTTCCCATTGGCTACAATCTGGTGACATTATGACTCATAGTCTTGTGACTTGGTATTGCAGGGTATTGCATCATCCCTGCTATGCCCTGTTGCATCAGCCAATCCCATGATGCAACAGGGCTACACTGCATGTATTCAGGCCAAGACATCAGGGCATAGCCTTGCCCTACCCAGCCTGTAAATTCACATAGGCCTGGGGCATATATCATAACAGAAACTGACAAGTTGATTGTCGTATCAAGGACATTGTATTGAGCCCTATGGAAAGTGAAAGTGAGTCACACTTGTGTGTTCACTCGTGAGAAGGCAACAGTGCCTCAGCTCCTATCAAAGGACAAGCAAAGGAGAAAGCAAGGCCACCAGAATGGTCCTGATGAACGTGGAGCACAGCAAATGCTCCTGATGTGGTCCCTCCCACCATAGTAAAAAGGATAAAAACAGAGACTTGAGTGGCTAGTAAAACGAAACTATTTTTTTAGTCTCGTAACTTAGGGGGGTTCCAATAGTGTGTCACTTTAAAAAGTGGGCCCCAGTAAAAAAAGGTTGGGAACCATTGTATTAGAGATTAGGTGGCACCTCTAAGCACTACATTGCAGAACTACTGTGTTCATTAATTCAGTCCGTTTGCAGCAAGAGCAGACAGGAGCAAAGTGGTGCTACAAAGAGAAGATCCCTCTCACTGACATTTATAACATAAAGGGCACAATCCTAACCCACTTTCCAGAGCTGGCATAGCTGTGCCAGTGGGGCATGTGCTGCATCCTGCAGTTGGGGGGAAGTCACAGAGGCCTCCTCAAGGTATGTTAATGTTTGTTCCCTTACCTCGAAGTTGCATTACCCTTATGTCTGTGCTGGAATGTGGGTTAGGATTGCGTCCAAAGTTTGCTATATTATTTTGTAGTGCTAACCCTCAGTGGCTGCAATCCTAACCACACTTTCCTGAGAGTAAGCCCCATTGAACAACATAGGACTTACTTCTGCGTAGACATGGTTAGGATTGTACCCAGTGATTATTAAAGGTGGAAAAGATGTTGAAAATGAAGGTGCTTCTTTCAAAGAAGGCCTTTAAAAATAAAAACTTACTGTGACAAAAGATCTGTAAAAATGACAGAGCTCTAAAGGCATGCTGCTGTCTCCATCTTCCACATCAGAAGGATGTGCTTAGGAAATTCCAAGTATGACTTGTACCATGGAGCCCCATCATAAAGATTGAGCTTTGTGCAGAAGTCAGTTTCTTAGATTGATAAGGAGACTGAAGATGTGACAGGTAAAATGCATACTGTTGATGGCAACATTTGTGAAGTTAAAAACATTCTTTTCCCTAGGCTGAAGTGGGGGGGGGGGGGGAAACAACAACAATAAAATTCCAGCAGCCAAAATGTGATATGTGGAAGGGACTGAGATGTACAATTTGGGATGCCCTCCTCTGTAGGTACCACAATGGGTTTCCCACAAGGCAAGGGTAAATGTCTTCTGGATTCCGTGAAGTGGACAAAATCACCATATTTAACATTTCCATCTTCAGAATATTTCCATGCCTAAAATATACCTTTCTCTTACAGACGTGGAATTAAAAATCATAATATCAGTAATATTGTGCCCATTTGGGCTAGGTTTCCAAAAAGCCCACTCAGAAGGCTTGTCTCCATTCCAGAGTTCTCAATATATTAATTGACATCCTATGATGATGTGACCAGTTGCAGTGCAAAGTGCATGTTCTTCCCTTATTTTGTCACTAGCCAGATTTTAAATGTACCTTGACTGGTCTAGAACAGGGGTGTCCAAACCTTTTGGCAGGACGGCCACATCATCTCTCTGACACTGTGTCAGGGGCTGGGGAAAAAAAAAAAGAATTAATTTACATTTAAAATTTGAATAAATTTACATAAGTGAATATAGTAGATATGGAACTTATACGAATGAATGAAGGTCTCACGATAGCTCAAGGTTTATAAAAGACCTTGCGCAAAGCAAGACCAGTCTTTCCTTCACTGTTGCTGCTGCTTCACAGATGTGAAACAGCAAGCAGCAGAGGGCCCTTGGCCCACAGCTTGCATGAGAGGTTGAACAGTTGGCCCTCGCGCTGAGAGCAGTTGTGTCGGGCCAGCGCAGGTTCCAGCAAGTCTCCAGTGGGCCAGAGGCTCATTGGAGGTTCCTCATGGGCTGAATTGGAGGTCCCTGAGGGCCACAAATGGCCCCCAGGCCAGGGTTTGGGCACTCCTGGTCTAAAATAGTGATTTTCAACCTTTTCATCTCATGGCACACAGACAGGGTGCTAACATTTTCAAGGCACACCGTCAGCTTTTTGACAATTGACAAGGCACACTGTGTTGCCGACCAGGGGCAGGAGGACATTGTCAAAAAACATCCCCAATGGCCCTACTAATAAATTACCTTCCCCCAAACTCTCACAGCATACCTGCAAACCATTTGCGGTACACCAACGTGCTGTGGCTTTGAAAATCGATGGTCTAGAAGGCCAGTTAATCCCCTACCCACAAACATATACCCAACCCTTCCAAACATTGCAAGAAATAATCAGCCATATGCCTTCTGATCTAGATCTCTTTTCACTGACCCCAGGAGAGTAGATTGTTTGAGATTTACAATATTTTTATCTGACCCTTTCCTCAAAAGCAAGGGCAACAAATCAACAACCCCCCCTCTTTGTCACCGCCATTTTATCCTCATAGCTCTGTGGTTGAGGTTAGGTTGAGAAATATTGACTGGCTCTAAGTGAGCTTCAAAAATAAGAAGAATTGGAGACCAAGTTCATCTCGTCCTGGCCCAATATTCTATTACTATGACATATTGGTTTTCCGATTGTACAACAGTAAGAAACAAAACTCTTCACTGGCTCAAATATGCTTTAATTACTTTTAATTTTTATTCTTAATCATTTTTGTTTGATGGCAGCTCCCCAGGGCTTGGGTGATGGTGCAGGTGAGACCTGACTCAGCTCAGATCTTGGTGTTAGCCTATGTAATATGGCATGTGCACCTCCTTAAAAATCCTGTTTGAATGCTGAAGCTGGAGCACATAAAACAAAGGCTGCAATCCAAACCACACTTTCCTGAGAGTAAGCCCCGTTGAACAAAATAGGACTTACTTCTGAGTAGACCTGGTTCGGATTGTGCCCTTAGTGTCCCACTTAAATGGGGACTGAAGCATTCAGAGCATGTTACCACATGATACTTGCTTGGCTTCCTTTTGTGTCGTGGATGCAGTCCTGGTGTAAAAGGGGAAAAAAGTAGAACCAACCATACAATTGACACCCTCCATGGATTTAATGAGACCTTCTAAGCTTCCATAAAATACAATTTTAAGGCTTTCCATTCATTCATGAGCAATAGCAAAATTCCACATCAAGGCATTGCACAATATTATTTCTTTAGTTAAAATGAAATACCAAGTTAACAAACATCTACACTGGAATATGTGATGGTAATACAAAAGAAGCATTATTTGATATCTGTATCAATACATTTCTTGATAGCTGCTAACAGAAGTGATTGCTGGTGGAAGGATAGACAGGAAGAAAAAAATATGGTAAGGAACTGACATCTTAAGACATATCAAGAATATCAATTTAATTATTGCAATTATTTTTCCACTCCAGCAAAGTTGAGGAGCACCCAAAATGATCATCTTCCAAAATATGTTTCAATAATCACCCTTACATTATGCTATTGGGGTGTAAGCAATGCTACTTTTAATTTAAAATAAATCCAACCACTCTGATGTGTGTGTGGTTGTCAATTTGCAATTATGATTTTCATGATGAGATTCTTCCATGAAATACAAGGGGTATTATAATTTAAATGGAGTTGTAGATATGGTTGATTTTAATTTGTGACCTAGGGGTCAATAGTTATTGGGTGTAATAACCCTGCAGTAATATGACTCTTCATGGCACATTTGTATAATGAGAAATCATAACTAGTTAGAGAAAGTATGCTTTTTTTTGCCTTTGCTGTTCACAAATGCTGCTATGTTGGGCTTCATTTTATAGACCTAAAATTCCAGCAATTAAAATTCCTCTATGAAGCTATCAGCAAGACTCCATAGCAGTGTATAAATGCACATTGCTTTTCAATACAAAATTACTTCCATGTTGAAAAAAGGTATATGAAGTTTTTTTTTTTTTTTTGGGGGGGGGGGGTATGTTTTTGACCTTGTTATAAAACTTAACATTTGGAATGGTTTTGTACTTCCAGGCTTTCATGTGAATTTCAATCTCCACCTGCACAGATGACTGAATTCACAGAATATCACATTGTCAAGACATGTAGGCCCATTGGTTATGGTGAAACATCAAACAAACATGCAGCCCCTTCTCACCGCAGTCGGAAGTGGAATCATTTTGCCCTGACCCAAGACAAATTTGGAATGCCCAACAAACACAGTTGATATCCTTTAAGTTTTCTCTAGAACAGCCTGAATTCCAAAACCATACTAACATTCAAGTTCCACTAGAATGATTCCCTGGTCCATTCTCCTCTTGCTTGACTGTATCATTATTAAACTGGCTTTCATACTGGTGGACTACATGGCAGTGCTTCCCAAACTCCTGCAAGGGAATTGGGACAGCACTATAAGTATGTGCAAGGGAGGGGCTATGGCAGCAACGTGTTCCCCCAGGATTGTGCTGCTGCCAGGGATGGGAAGGTTTCCCCCCCCCCCACTTTTTCACTTTTTTTTTCACTTTTTCACGGGCAGGGTTCCCCGTGCCTCCAAATACGTTAATGTCTGAGTTTATACAATTTCACTCAGGTTTTCCCCTGGCTGAAAATGGAATAAACAAGCAGACTGACTGACCCAAGGACACCCAGCAGCTATTTGAATGCATACTTTCTCTGCCAAAGGCCAGAACTCTGTCCATTGCACTGCAAAAGTTCCTGTAGATGGGGAATCAAGTGGTGTTGGAGGAGAGAACAAGCAGCCCTAAACTGGGCAAAGGAGACTGTGTGCCAGAAAAAGCATGCAGGTAAAGAAACCGAGCCAGATGTCTTTAACAGTAGCCACCTTGAGGTATGATGAAAGGCAATACAGGTGAGCATCGCTTAGCTATGTTCCTACTAGCGACAGCCTGTATATGCGACGGCCACTGCTGGTTCCTGTTCACCATCCCAGCCTCCAAAGCTGAGGGGAGCTGTGCTCCCTTCACTTCTGGAGGTTTTTCTGAGCCTCGCAGAGGCAGCACAAGTTTCAGACCAAAAACACATGACTTCCGTTTTTCCAGGAAACCAGAAGTCGTGACTTTTTGACCATAACAGGTACTATGAGCCTTGTAGAAGCTGTGCACGGATGCGAGTTGCCTCTGCAAGATTCAGAAAGCCTTCGGAGGCTTTCGCATAACGTCAAGCCTCGCTTGGCGATGGGGCTGCCAGTCCGCATCCCTGACACTAAGAGACGCATGACTGTATATGAATACAAAAACAAAAAGACTGCAATCCTATACACACTATCCTGGCAGTAAGCTCCATTGGACTTATTTCTAAGTAGACACGCATAAGTTTGTGCTGCAAGTAGTAAATGTTCCTTTCTTATAAATATGACATTAAGAAAGCCACTATATTTTCAGCAAACATTGGATTTCAAGGAGGAAATCTAAATGGAATGGTTCTAAACTCAGAACTGGAGAGTCACACTTTGTGCCAGGCAGTGCTCAGCTGTGTACAACATCTTGCATCACTAAAAATATGCCAGCATTGATGTGTTCTGCGGGGTGTTGAATCCACCAGCTGTCAGCACTCTGTTCATCAAAGCCTTGCAGCTGGGTTTCCCATGTTGCCGATGCAAATATGACAATATTTTTAGTCAATTTTTAAATAGTGACATGCCAGATGATTGAAGAACTGCCCGAACACATGAGGAAGCAGGATGTGAGATGATAATGGAATAGAGGTTTTGCACAAAGTGGTACTGAGGCCAGTTTATGTTGCCCCAACTAGGGAATATTATAGTTCCCGGTATATAGCAAACTAGAACAAAATGCCACCTGCTTGACATGATCGATTTAGGGAGTTGTTTCTGGGGTGCATCATTCAAATATACAGCCCCTACCACCACAGCCTAAACTGGTACTTTCCATAAACATCCATTTACCAGCTGATTAAGTTGATTGTATAAGCATCTCTGAGTCAAATCAAACCTGGAATGCTGAACAAAGTCAAATATAATCAATCAGTGGTGCATCTAGGGTGTGGCAAGTAGGGCCATCTGCCCTGGGTGCCACTTGAAGGGGACATGGACATACCCTTTATTTACTGATGGTGTGTTTCCACAGCTGAAAACAATGGTGCGTTTCTACACCAGTTTCAGGGGACCTCCAGAAAGAGGTAAATGAACACTGTTTTTCATTTCATTGGGGGGGGGGGGCTTCACATCTGCAGATTTTTGCATAAATTCACTTGGTGGGATAGAACTGGCTTCCCACCACATGATCTCCCCTTCTCTGTTTGGACAGGGGCACAATTTCAATGCTTGCAATGGGCACCGTTTTTGCTAAATACGCCACAGTACCCAATATCCTCTAGTTCGCTCTAGGAATGCCTTAAAGTCCCATATTATTGGGATGTCACTAAAAGCTACAACTTGGAATGATGTTTAAAATAGTAGCAAAAAGATGGGAGACTGGGAAGGTGGAGGGTGGAATGGGACAGAAAAGCACTTTCACCCAAATTTATTGTTTTTCTGTGAGGTTTTATGAAGAGCTTTTTGGGTAGAGACTGTGCCTAGTTTTAATAAGCTGTTCTTTAAATTCATGCGGCTTTGTTAATTAATTTCATAGATTATATAATAGAGGGTTTATTTGTTTGTTTTTAAATCACAATATATGTACCAGGAATAGTTACTTCAAAATTGCTTTCTGCCCAAAATTAAACAGCCATTCACTAAGTACTGCAGCAACCCAGTCATTAAGTGCAACGAGCTATTTATCAGAAAATAAACACTGTTGTGTGACTGTGCCAAAGAAGTTACAAACATAAATAGAGTTTATTTATGGAGTGAAGCAGACAGTAGCCCTGCGAGAAGGCTAAAGCAACCCTGAATGTATAAAATAATAATTACTCATGGAAACTGTGATGATAAAATTGTGTGCGCACACCCCTTCAGTAGAATTTCTCAGGGTCTGTTGAATAATTTTGCATAGATCTTTGTAGTTGCGAATTGAGGCTATGTGGAGAAATTGCATGCCTTTCAGTCCCTCATTTCCAACATATATGGGCAACTTACAAACTCTTGCAGTCATTTCTGTCAGTTCCATTTGATCTTTGTGGCCTTCAGTCAACCTCCAGAATCCTTCCTCCTACTCTCCTTTCCTCAGTTTAAGATCAGAGCTCTGTTGGAACGTTCTTCACATTGTGGATTGTAGAGGCAAAGGCTGGAGCTGCTATCATTTGATACAAGCAAGATGTTGTCGTCAGCAGGAATCATCAGGAGGTGATCCTATAAAGTAGGACTGACAGGTTTTGCCCTTTTCTAAAAGGTATCTGCTGCTGGTTTTGCATTTTATTGTAAAAGCTTTAAGGTTTTTTTTAAATGTTCAATGGTATTTTAGTGGTATATTGTAATGATGGTTTTAAATATGTTTTTATTATTTTTTGTAATGAGCTTCAGGTGCCCTTTGGAGAGAGAAGTGGGATAAAAAATGGGAAATAAATAAATGAAATCATCTGAGTAAGAAATGTAGGGCACAGTCCTAACCAGGTCTACTCAGAAGTAAGTCCTATTTTGTTCAATGGGGCTTACACTCAGGAAAGTGTGGTTAGGATTGCAGCCTTAGGCTTTCTCCCCAACTTCATCCTATTGCCTCTCTTACTTTTTCACTTTTATGACACTGTTTTTGAAGAAGCAGATATTAGACTTGGCACTAAATCAGATGGTACATGAGACTTCCATGATTGGAATTCCCCACTTTTTTTTCCTACTCAAAAAACAGTCATGGGGGGGGATTTGTGCCCCAAAGTTGGGTTTCTAAGTTTTCGCCTCCATAGCTAATAGCAGTGTTGGGGCCCAATTTAGGATTCAGTACCCATCCCTAGCACTGCAACCCTGATTCAGATTCCCAGTCACTTATTTAAAATAGGGTAAGCAGAAGCCCTTGTCTGTTTCCAGCATTCTTGCACCAAGAGGAAGGATAGGTAGCTGAGGAGGAGAGGCCAGTGGTGGTTGCTAGGTTTAGAGACTCAAAGAAGACTAGGTTATGGTTGGACTCCAATTTTTGGAGTAGCCTCCATTTTGAGAAGAGCTGAAGGTGCTAAGTGCCAAGTGGTAGGAGGACATCAGGGAAGGTACAAGGACACTGTAAATGAAGAGGATTCCATCCAGCTGAAGGTTCAAGGACATTGCAATCAAGAAGATTCCACATAGCTGAGAACCCACCACTTGGGCTAAGTGATATGACCTTTTTAGTGATCTCAGGACATTACATAACTCAGGGACCAATACTATCCAATTTTCCAGTGCTGGTGCAGTTGGGCCACTGGGATGGGTGCTGCATCCTGTGGTGGAGGCCAATCACTGGGGCCTTCTCAAGGTTCGAACAGGTTTGCTGTTCACTTTTTCCCAAAGAGCTGAATGGAAGCAGGCTGAATAGTCCTCCTTTTTCTAGCAGTGTCAGTGGCATTTTTTTTATTTTAAAGAACAGGATTCAATGGCAAATATGATATCACTACTCAATATGAATAATGTAACAGGAATAAAAGTATACAATTAAATTAAATCTCTGGACTGTGAAGGAAATAGAGAGGAAGTTATAGAGCCTATAGCTTGCAACCCACGTCCTTTACAGTTCTCAAGAATGCAAACCAGCAGCCTCCTAGATGGAGAAAGTTTAGACCAAATCTCATCCTCTTCCTCAATTATCTTCATGACCCTTTCACCTGATTATTGTGCTATCTGATAGGGAAGCAGCTTTCACGTCCTCAGATTTCTAGGTAAGGAAAAACTGTAAAGCTTCAATGCAAAGACTGTGATTAGCGGGAGATACACACCATTAAAAATGCTATGTTAGGGGTTATGGTTCATTTTAACTATGCAGATGTAATCATCAAGATAGCATGGGGAAAAAACTGCAGTAGCGACTTTCAGTGTAAGAGACTGTGTCGTAGGTGAAATATTTCACCCTTGGAGAAAGATTTTTTGATATCGCCTTGCAATGTTTGGTACCTATGCAAAACTGCACAAACGAGTTACGTCAAGGAAGAGAGAATATGTCTCCTGAGCCAAGCAGACCAATCTTTCCAAACTGAGTCATATTTATTTGACTAGTTGAGGTAGAATATAAAGGGTTATACATGTTCAGGTACACATCTCATTGAAAGCAATAAGTCAATCACTTGTGTTCAAAGACTGTTTCAGTGATGGTTATCATCAAAGTTGCATTAAGGATTGTAGCACTTATTCCATTGTTCCAAATATTATTTATTTATTTTTTTTATAAACCCTTCCTCCAAAGAGCTCAGGGCGGTGAACACAGCTGCTCCCCTCCTTCTTGTCCTCACAACAACCCTGTGAGGTTGGTGAGGCTGAGAGAAAGTGACTGGCCTTTTGCGAGGTGGAAAACGCAACTCAAGAAGAACTCGGTACTCAGGAGTGAAGGTTCACAGGCTTTTATTTGAATTGCATGCAGTTGGCCCACGGGACTTCTGTCTCAAAGCATGGACCCCAACCTAATATGGATTCCAACCTTTTATACAATTTTTGGGCCCTTTGTCCCAAAATCTAGACTTCCCATTGGTTGAAATTTGACATCAGAAATGGGGCTAATACAGATAAGGTACTATTTACATAAAAGATGGGAAATAGGTGGGCAACAAGTGGGCAAAACAATTGATTGGCTGTGATTTACATACAGGTGGGGTTTCACCTTAAAACTTAGTCAAAATTACACTGTTTCCAAAAGTTTTCAAAAACCAGCAGGGTGTGCTATAATTTCATTTACCTAATGCTGAATTTCATTCACATAAATCAAGCCAATTATACAGATTGTTTGACAGGTAACATCATTAAAAGAGAGCAGTATAACACAAATACTTAAAAACAAGTGTGAAGACCAACATGACTTAATTTCTTGGCAGAACTTCTCATCCCTCGTTAGGATGCTCTGGTTCAAGCGACCTATCTTATCTCCTCTGTGTTCCTTTTAGTGAAGCACTGTGGGGCCCTCTGCAAACTTCTGCAAAGCAAAGGCTTTTAAACTTCTTTTAACAGTTTTACTAAAATCAAGCAGTTTTGATTCCCTATGCCCTTCTTCTATGATTATTATATGATTATCATGTCCCCTTATATGTGGGTTACAGGTTACTTTGTCCCTATATTGCATATATGTGCTTTAGCTCTAAATCAGTGATGTGAGGCCCATCCCTCCAGTAGCTGCTCAAAACTGATACCTGCTATCTCTTGAGCTACATCCTTTGAAGCTCAACCAGCTTTAGTCAGACTGGTAAAAAGGATTCTTTATTAAAGCCAAGCAGCTTTTACAATGTGTGTTGCTATGCTTTAGCAGAGCAAGCTTTCACATATGGGCTACAGTTTGGGGGCTACTGTGTGTTAGGCCCACCCAAGAACCTTTGTGTCTGAGGAGAGATTTGAACTTAGATCTTCCAGGCCTAAGTCCACCTCCCAGACCACTATGCCCACCCTGGCCCTCAGCATGCATTTGCATTCAGGAACACAATGCACCAGAGCTAAGCTATGTCATGAGCACAATGGGAGAGAAGACATGATACATGTATATCACATATCTTGCATGTATGTAAAATGACTCCGGCTCTTCTGCTATGGAGAAACAGGAGTTAAACAGCAAACTCGAGAATAATCGTTCAGATCGCATTCTCCCGCCACTGTGGATTAATTACCCAATAGTAACAACTTCAGCTTGAAGTCCAATTCAGGAAAAAAGTGTCGGTGTGTTTCCGAAGGAAATAGCTAAAACACAGTGATAAAAATGATTTACAGGGACATTTTACTGTTTCTGCAGTCCTGAAGATGAAGGTTCAGGTTACTAAGGAAGCCTTTTAATGTGTCTCTTTCATTACTGGGAAAGAAACTGGGTTTTTTTCTGGATTCAGCTTGAAGACTTAATTGCATAGAACTGAACCTGTAGTGTACACTCCACTTGATAGAACTGATTATTCAGACATGCTGGACAGGTGTCTGTCAAAAGCAATAGATGCAGTTGGACACTGACAAATTAAGGGCCAAATCAGACCTTACTGCAGTGGTTCTCACACATTTAGAACCAGGAACCACTTTTTAGAATGAGAATCTGTTAGGACCCACCAGAAGTGATGCCATGGCCAGAAGTGACATCATCAGGCAGGAACATTTTCAACAACCCTAGGCTGCAATCCTACCCAAACTTACTCAGGAGTAAGTTCCATTTACTATCATTTTTAAAAGAATATACATAGTAGCTTGTTCAAAGTACAGGTCTGTAACATTTCCCCAAATGCAGTCACATACCACGGGAGCATCAAGTCTAATAAAAATAAAATATTGAAATGAATGGGGACCCACCTGAAATTGGCTCGCGACCCACCTAGTGGGTTCCAACCCACAGTTTGAGAAACACTGCCTTACTGGATATGAGTAATGAGGTCCCTTTTGTTGTGCCAAAAGGGGCCGTAAATGGTCCAAACTCACTGTTTGAGATTTGGGAGTGTTGACACTTGCCCTCAGCTGATCACAATGCCCCTGCCCAACCTGCTATTTTTATTGGGAGAAAAAAATCTTTCAGTTGCAAACCAATGGAAAGTTTTGTCCCCAATAAAATTAGCACATGTGAGGACACAATCCCACATCCACCTTTTCTGAAGAAAAGCAGCTGGGGTGAGGGATGGAGGAAGAAGGAGGTGGTGAAGGTAAAAGGATGTTGAGATGTATGTGTGTTAGTACTTTAAAGAAATGGGCAGGAATTTTGAGAGCTGATTCAAGCATAAGTCCAGCTTTAACCACACCTGATAAGAACTGTTAAGGGGGCAGAATCCAAACAGCCTAATTTTTCCAATGCCCCACAGGCCTCTGGGACAGCCCTGGCCAGACACACGTAGGCCCTCTTCCTTACTAGGAACCCATTCATGCAGGTGAGTATCTACGGTACAAAACACCCTTGTGGTCATGTAGCTATATTATCTTGGAACAACAGGACAACTCCTTGGAAATCTGTGCACAGCACAGTACTGCAAATTTTGACTTTGCAAGGGGCAGATTCAGCAAATGAAACATTTCTGTATTCTTCCTATGATGTTATCACAGACCAATCCGCTATTTCCTGAGGTGACAAAAGAGCGGAAATACGTCTTGGGAGAAGTTTTACTAAGCTTGAATGGATGCTTGGATTACTGCAGAGCTTAGCCTCCACTTTTCTAAAAATGCTCTTGGTTTGCAGAAGAATAAGGTTATCCATTGTACATAAACTTCAGCAGGCTTTCATTTTTCCATATATTTGTTCCACAAAGCTTCTCCTGCCGAGTGTATTAGGAATACCAAGAAGTCAGAAGCTTTCCTTTTGTGCTTTGTACTGTGACATGATGGTAATGATTGATATGATGCACCAGTGCGCTTCATGGCACTGCAATATGAAGATTACATTTTTCCCTACCAACGTAACTTTGACTTATACCCAAGGAGTGCTAAAATAGTCTGGAGTAACAGCATATTCTCCTCACCACTGATTTAATTGTAGAAAGAGCCTTTATAGGCAAACCTTGGATCACATGTATATTCTGTATATTTTAAGGAAGGTCGTTGATTATACATATCACACACACACACACACACACACACACACACACACACACACACACACATACACACACACACACACACACACGTCCATTAAAAGCTCATTAATATGAGGTTTGGCCCCAATCATATTTTTAATATACAAATATATTTCCCCAATAGCAGGTTCATTTATTCTTCTTGCCCTGCATGTTAGCAGTGTGTTTGGCAGATGTCTGTCTCTCACAGACTCTAAAATGGCAGGTTACTTCAAGAACGGTAACCGGCCTGAAACTGTGATTCAGCTGCGTACCTCCCTTAGACTTCCCTGGGGCAAATGCCCCAAACGCTGGCCTCTAGGACCCTGCGGAAGCCTCTCTGAGGCTCCCAACGGGGGCAGAAACTGTGCTTCCAGTTTCCCGGAAGCACAGTTTATAGCATCGGGGAACCTCAGAGACGTTTCCCTGATGCGGCAGAAGGTTGTGCGAGGCTCCGTGAGCCTCTGGTGGGGGGGGCAGATTTCTGCACGGGGAGGTGGTGGGGGAGCGCCATCACTGAGCATTGCCCTGGCAACGGGGCTGTGGAGGTCCGCGGCTGCTGCGATTAAACTGCTCTGGCTGCTCTCAACATACTGAAGGTTTGTTTCTTATGAATTTATTTGTTATGGTAAACTGGATGTATTTTCCCTAAGGACCATGTATACTGTGACATGTTCAGAAAAAAAACACATGGTGAGATCTGAAGTTGCAGTGGAGATAATAATAATAAATTATAGCATTTATGTTAAAGGTATCACCCTTGCCCCTGTCTCTCACAATGTGTCTTACAGACTCAAGGTGGTTCTTGTTATATGAGAACCCTTCTTTTCCAGATACATTCCTTCACAGTGTGGTCATAATTTCTTTTTGCTGGGTATGCCTTTCAAGCTTCTAGCAGCTGCTGCGGGTCAGCCAAGGTGCTAATCATTCTTCTAGGACAGTGGTTCTCACACATTTAGCACCAGGACCCCCTTTTTAGAATGAGAATCTGTCGGGACCCACCAGAAGTGATGTCATGACCGGAAGTGACATCATCAAGCAGGAAAATTTGTAACAATTCTAGGCTGCAATCCTACCCAGGATTAAGTCCCATTTACTATCATTGTTAAAAAGTAGCTTGTTAAAAGGGCAGATATGTAATGTCCCCAAATGCAGTGACATACCATGGTAGTATCAAGTCAAAAATATTGAAATGAATGGGGACCCACCTGAAATTGGCTCATTGGGTCCTGACCGACAGTTGGAGAAACACTGTTCTAGGAAGTTGACTTTTTCACATTCCTACTACAGCTTATCATTGTGAGTCCATCACCCTCTCACAGTGATTCTGTCAAGATAGCTTGTCAGCTTCTGTCACCCATCCAAAGTTCTATCAGGGTTGCTCCTGCATAGTTTTCTTCAGAACAACTTTCAGATCAACCACCAGACAATTCCTCCTGCCCTGAGGTCTAAGGTCTGAGGTCTAAGCAGGAAGTAACCAAATCATCCTGATCCCCAATCAAGGAGAGAATATTTTTATTTCTTTTCCATTCTTTCCTGGATTACATGTACTTTACTGATTTAATGGGAGGAATGGGAAATTGGAGCAGGGAGCAGTCCATTCCCTAAATGTGGTGTTATTTTCTGCACATTCAAGATCTCACGCTGTTCGAATACAACAGAACCAAGTGTATCCAGCTGAATGGGTATCTCAAAGAGGCACCTGGCCAGTGTGTGTTGGTACACAGATTAAAACATCCACAATATCCTACCTGAATACGGTCTTCTTCTTTTTTTTCAAACTGGATCTCATAAAAACTTCTCTCTTACTTTAATGGGCAGTGATTGGATTGCTTCCTAAATCATTAGTGGAACCAAGTACAAAATGTTGTTTAATTTTTTTCCCCCAAAAAAGGCAATGATGAGAAAATTATGCCTCCCAAAAAAGTACTTTTCTATGTCATGATGTATTGTTCCCTGATTAAGTGAAGAAAGGCTCAACAAAGAGTCCTAAATTAGATATTGGTTATCCTCCAGGGTAGAAGGCTTTCTAAGCAGAAGGAAATATTGATCCTTTGCCTGGCTTAAAGTCCATGAATATAGAGTGCAATCCATTATAAGGGAAAGCAAAAACCATTAAACTCCTCAAGCATTCAATTAGACTATTACTTTATCTGCCTTAATTGATGCTGCTAATAGTATCATATATAATTGTTCCATACAGGCAGAAAACGTGCTTGTTAATGACTGTTAGCTAATTCACACTGTGACATTTAAGCAATAGCAGCAGCCCTGTACACAAGTTCATGATCAATGTGCGACTCATCACCTTAGCTGTGCACTATGCTAATCTAAAATAGTTCTTGTTTGTTTAAACTGAAATTCCAATGTATAGTCGCCAATTTGCATCACAATGGGGAACGCTTCTGGAAGGACATTCAACTGCATGCCAAGGCAGCATTATTCTGATGTGCTGCCTTGTTCATTTATAATGCAATACCTGCCTTCGTGAATATATGGAAAATTTCAGAAAGTATAACATGGTTATGCTACACCACCACCAGGACAGCTACTTAACATTTATTTAGAGCAAGGAGCTGTACAGATCATATGTGAGATGAATACAGATGCCCAGCGCAGACATACTTCTCCCCACGGATACAATCATGTGAGGGTTGTTTTAGAGCATGCCCAGCTTAGCTGTGTTCCTGCCCTCCCTGTGTTCAGCCACAAATGCTGAATACAAGGAAATCTCATTCCTACGATTGCCACCCTAGGAACACAATCCTGAGCGCCCAATGGAATGGCGCAAGTGCCTTGCACCAGCCCAGGAGTGTTGCAAATGTGCTGTAAGGCACATTTGCACCTTCTTAGGTGAGGCTGGCACAAAAATGCGCTGGCCTCCCCAATGAATAGAGGTGCGTTTGCACCGGACTGGGGAGGCCAGCATGGTGGGGGGTTTGTGGGCTGGGGGAGGATGCAACAGGGGTGTTTTGGGGAGGGTGGGTGGCAGGCGAATTGACCGGGCCTGGGAGCACATTGGGACCAGCCTCCAGCACATAGGCCAAATCCTAATCCCTTCCCAAGCAGCCCAGTGTTACAATGGGCTGCTCGGACCTGTGTGTTTCCCTCCACCTTCAAACCTGTGCAGGATACAGTGCAGGGCAGCCTGCCTGCCTGTTCCAGCGCATGTTAGAATTGGTCTGCCCAATGATCAAACACTGAACACAGGATGAATGGGGTAGCGCTAAGTGAGCACATCATTGGCGGGGTGGGTCAAAACTGGAGTTGATCTGGAGGAATCCTTCACTGAGAGAGGAACACTAGGAACACTGAAGTGGTGAGTACCACTTGGCTTGGCTGATAAAATGACTAGGCAAAAATGGTTGTATGAAATGAAGTTAAAGGCCATGTCCATCTTAGTAGCTAAGTAAGGAGCAACTAATTTAGACACCAAAAGCCATTGATTTAAAACTCCATCTTTGTCACACAGAAATATCCTGAAACTAGCCCTGGTATAGTGAAGTTGAAATTCTCTGGTGAGGAGCTGTATCTTGGGCTGAGCCAAACTTTTTCTTGCCAACGCTGAAGAATGGAAAGGTTGCCGGAGCCTCCCCCAGCTCCCCTTTTTTGCCATAGCCACGTATGGCCAGGAGGTCTGGTCTAGAGGGTAGAGCCTCCATTTGCCTGAAGATTAACATCCACAAGGTCGCCAGTTCGAGGCCACCGGCACCGTGCGACCTTGAAGCAGCCGGCAAGCTGCAGCTGAGC
Source organism: Tiliqua scincoides (assembly GCF_035046505.1). NCBI lineage: Eukaryota > Metazoa > Chordata > Lepidosauria > Squamata > Scincidae > Tiliqua > Tiliqua scincoides. The sequence goes on from NC_089826.1 coordinate 27,504,362, forward strand.
TGTTCCATCTGCTCGGAGCGTGGGAGGATGGAGGCCAGAATGTTAAACCAGATCGGAGTGTAACATCTTGAATGTGGTGGTTCTTGAAAGAGAGAACCTTCTTTCAATTTGTAAAAATCCCTGCGTGGATTTAATAAGCCTGCCTGTGTAAACCGCCTTGAATAAAGTCTTGAATAAAGACCAAGAAAGGCGGTATATAAATACTGTATATTATATTATTATTATTATTATTTTCTGATCCATGTATTTTTTGATCACTGACAACAGCAGTGAGCGTCCTCCTCAGCATTTTAACAGGTGGCAGTTACCATTTCTCCTTCCCTCAGGCAGAACAGCAGAATAAGTAAGGGTGAGAAGTCACTTGCTCTCACTTTTAGCTTCAGTTTTCATTACGTAATCAAAATCAATTGGCTACGTGACATTATTGTAAAACCGCAGAGCGAGGGCAATACCAGCTCTGGCTGGATGCTAGAGGTTGCTATTGCCACAGGCAGGAAATTCACTGGTCGCTTTTCTTCCTTGCAGTCCCCCTGTAATCACCAAAGTGACACCCCCTTACTCAACAATTAATGGAGTGGTAAAATGAGAGGCTCTTATACCTAAAGCCTCACTATGGCTTAACCTGAACCTATGACTAAAGCAGTGTGCCCTTCCCCCCACCATGTAGGTACAGATGTGAAACATTTAGGCTGCAATCCTTTCCACACTTGGGGCCCAATCCTATCCAATTTTCCAGTGCCGGTGCAACCGTGCCAATGGGGCATGCACTGCATCCTGTGATGGGGAGACAGACACAGAGGCCTCCTTACATTATGGGGACATTTGTTCCATTACCTCAGGGCTGCAGTGCAGCTATACCAGAGCTGGAAAATTGGATAAGATTGGGCCCCCACATGGCAGTAAGCCCCATTCACTATAATGGAAATTTTTCTGAGTAGACATGCATAAGATTGGGCTATGAATGAAAGATATGGATGGATGTTCCTCCCTTGCAAATTAAGAACAGAATGCTTCCTGCTGGTCTTCCAGTGGGGACTTAAATCTTTTCTGTTGTGCTCGCCTTTTAGCTTCAATGATTTCCTGATTTTTGTTTTGCTGTTTTTATTGCCTTGTTGTTGGCATCCTTCAGTCTTGGAAGACTATGGTATCGCGCTCTGAATGGTGGTTCTAGAACAAAGTGTCCTCTCCAGTGCCTGGGTAAAGCAGATATGGAGGATAGACTGTTACCCATGCAGCAAATCTCCCCTCTCCATATCGCTGGAATGGTCCAATGGAAAGGCAGAAGCCAATACGGTTGGTTCCAGCAGCGTCTCAGGAGTTGCCAGAACGTGACTGTGTTCAACCATGAACTGCCTCAGGGACTCCAGCTCCGGATTTTGCCTCAAGGTTGACTCCTGAAGTCTTTTCCATAACTCGATGTAGCCACAAGGCAGTGGAGGTTTGAGATCAGAGTTTTCCTTCTCTCAGATGAGCTGCCTTCCCAGGCTGACAAGTACCATCTACCCGGTGGCTGTTCAGTCGCCTCTTACAACAAGTACAGCCAAACTAAGGGCCTATTCTTATCCCCCAGATCCCAGGGGTTAATTTTTATTAAATTATTAATAAATATAATAAATTATATATAATAAATAAATAAATAATAAAAATATAATAAATATAATAAATTTTAAATTATTTATTAAATGCTGCTTTTATTATTGTTTTGTTAATTGTATAGTACTTTGATGGATTTTTTTTTTTTTTTTTTTGTATTTTATATATTGTCATTACCCATCTGGAACCTTTTATTATGAAAGGAAAAGGTAGAATACAAATGTTCCTAATTAAATAAATATTTCCTAGATTGCAAATATTAATATTTTTGCCTGAGCCACCTCTTGGTAAGACAGTCTGAGCCTTGACTTCCTCTATTCCTTCTCTCCTCAAATTCCCTTAGTACTAAAGTAGGTGTCTTTACTTGGACACTTGACAGTTTCCTTACATAATTGTCTATCCAAAGAACAGATAATTTTTCATTCTTGAAAGCCAAATATAACCTTGCAGGAAGCTTGGTTAACTGAGATGTTTTCAAATGGGGGAAAAAAACATTATCAAAATGTGAGGGAATTTGGCTGCTACTTTGGAGAGTTTTCTCAAGAAACTTTGTCTTATTTTTTTTTTTATCATAGGGTCATTCCTGTGATTAATTCCTATGTAGGGTCAGTCATTCCTGTAGGATTTTCCACACTTCCATGTGCCTTTCTTATCCTTTATAGCAGTGGTTCTCACACATTTAGCAATGGGACCCACTTTTTAGAATGAGAATCTGTCAGGATCCACTGGAAGTGATGTCATGGCCAGAGTGCCATCATCAAACAGGAAGATTTTAAATCCTATGCTGCAATCCTACCCACACTTACCCAGGAAGAAGTTCCATTTACTATCATTGTTAAAAGAATAAACATAGTAGCTTGTTAGAAGTACAGGTCTGTAACATTTCCCCAAATACAGTCACATACCATGGTAGCATCAATATATTAAATATAAAATACAGTGGTACCTCGCATAACGAATGCCCCGCGCAGCGAAAAACTCGCAGAACGAAAGCGTTTTGCGAAGTTTGGTAACTCGCACAACGAATTTTTATGACCCGTGCTTCGCAAGACGATTTTTTTTTTTTGGTTTGACTTAAGGGGGGGATCTTCATGCCAGTTTATGATCCCGTTCACCCTAGTAAGGGGCGGATCTTCATGTCAGTTTATGATCCCGTTCACCCTAGTAAGGGGCGGATCATGTCAGTTTATGATCCCGTTCACCCTAGTAAGAGGAGGATCTTCATGTCAGTTTATGATCCCGTCCACCCTAGTAAGGGGAGGATCTTTATGTAAGTAAGTCCCATTGTGCTTGCTCCCAGGAAAGTGTGCACAGGATTACAGCCTTCAAACTCCCCACTCAGCATCCCCCCCATCGCTCATTCGCCCTCTCACTGCCCCATTTCCTTCACGTTTCCCCCCATGATCACGGCAAAAGCAAGCAATTGAGTGCAGCTGCTCTGTCCTCCCCAGCTTAGAGCGTGTCTCCTCAGAAGTAAGTCCCATTGTGCTTACTCCCAGGAAAGTGTGCACAGGATTACAGCCTTCAAGCTCCCCACTCAGCATCCCCCTCCGTTTTTGAAATCCTCTGTACAGTATGTATGCCTTTAAAGTTATAGTTGGCAACCTTCAGTCTCGAAAGACTATGGTATCGCGCTCTGAAAGGTGGTTCTGGAACAGCGTCTAGTGTGGCTGAAAAGGCCAATTCGGGAGTGACAATCCCTTCCACACTGGGAGCAAGTGCAGTCTGTCCCTGGCCTGTCTCCCTGGCTATGGGCCTTCCTTCTTTGCCTCTTAGCCTCAGACTGTTGGCCAAATGTCTCTTCAAACTGGGAAAGGCCATGTTGCACAGCCTGCCTCCAAGCGGGCCGCTCAGAGGCCAGGGTTTCCCACCTGTTGAGGTCCACTCCTAAGGCCTTCAGATCCCTCTTGCAGATGTCCTTGTATCGCAGCTGTGGTCTACCTGTAGGGCACTTTCCTTGCACGAGTTATCCATAGAGGAGATCCTTTGGGATCCGGCCATCATCCATTCTCACGACATGACCCAGCCAATGCAGGCATCTCTGTTTCAGTAGTGCATACATGCTAGGGATTCCAGCACGTTCCAGGACTGTGTTGTTTGGAACTTTGTCCTGCCAGGTGATGCCGAGAATACGTCGGAGGCAGCGCATGTGGAAAGCATTCAGTTTCCTCTCCTGTTGTGAGTGAAGAGTCCATGACTCGCTGCAGTACAGAAGTGTACTCAGGACGCAAGCTCTGTAGACCTGGATCTTGGTATGTTCCGTCAGCTTCTTGTTGGACCAGACTCTCTTTGTGAGAGTCTTTAAAGACTTTAAATGCCTTTAAAGAGCACTTTAAATGCCTTTAAATGCCTTTAAAGAGCACTTAATAAACACTTTGTAAAACAAATTTGACTTTGTTCTGACTTTTTTTGCCCATAGGAACGCATTAATTAAATTTCAATGCATTCCTATGGGAAAACGTGCTTCGCAAAACAAAAAACTCGCATAACAAAAGGACTCGCGGAACGGATTAATTTTATTATGCGAGGCACCACTGTATTGAAATTAATGGGGAACCACCTGAAATTGGCTCGTGACCCACCTAGTGGGTCCCGACCCACAGTTTGAGAAACATTGCTTTATAGTATATCTCCAGATGAAGGTTTTTGCCTCTCATATTTTTTTTCTGCTATTTAGATAGACCCAGAAATACAGGTTATCATGATAGGATGGTGATGCGATTTAACAATTTTGAGTTACATAATACTTGCACTTGTAACAGAATTGAACTTCTTGCGGATAATTCTCATAGCATCTGTTTTACTCTCTATATTAGAAACATATTTTCCAGTGAAAAAAGCCTCCTCCAAAACAAATGCATCAAAGATATAAATGTCATAAAATTAGCATTTTGTCTCAGCTGAAGATTCCCCTCCATTTAAACCTTTTTTAACCTAAAGAAATGTAAAGCCCTGTAGTTTAGCCTTTTTTTGTATTGGCAACCTTCAGTCTCGAAAGACTATCGCGCTCTGAAAGGTGGTTCTGGCACAGCGTCTAGTGTGGCTGAAAAGGCCAATCCGGGAGTGACAATCCCTTCCACACCGGGAGCAAGTGCAGTCTGTCCCTGGTCTGTCTCCCTGGCTATGGGCCTTCCTTCTTTGCCTCTTAGCCTCAGACTGTTGGCAAAGTGTCTCTTCAAACTGGGAAAGGCCATGCTGCACAGCCTGCCTCCAAGCGGGCCGCTCAGAGGCCAGGGTTTCCCACTTGTTGAGGTCCATCCCTAAGGCCTTCAGATCCCTCTTGCAGATGTCCTTGTATCGCAGCTGTGGTCTACCTGTAGGGCGCTTTCCTTGCACGAGTTCTCCATAGAGGAGATCCTTTGGGATCCGGCCATCATCCATTCTCACGACATGACCAAGCCAACGCAGGCGTCTCTGTTTCAGCAGTGAATACATGCTAGGGATTCCAGCACGTTCCAGGACTGTGTTGTTTGGAACTTTGTCCTGCCAGGTGATGCCGAGGATGCGTCGGAGGCAGCGCATGTGGAAAGCGCTCAGTTTCCTCTCCTGTTGTGAGCGAGGAGTCCATGACTCGCTGCAGTACAGAAGTGTACTCAGGACGCAAGCTCTGTAGACCTGGATCTTGGTATGTTCCGTCAGCTTCTTGTTGGACCAGACTCTCTTTGTGAGTCTGGAAAACGTGGTAGCTGCTTTACCGATGCGCTTGTTTAGCTCGGTATCGAGAGAATGAGTGTCAGAGATCGTTGAGCCAAGGTACACAAAGTCATGGACAACCTCCAGTTCATGCTCAGAGATTGTAATGCAGGGAGGTGAGTCCACATCCTGAACCATGACCTGTGTTTTCTTCAGGCTGATTGTCAGTCCAAAATCTTGGCAGGCCTTGCTAAAACGATCCATGAGCTGCTGGAGATCTTTGGCAGAGTGGGTAGTGACAGCTGCATCGTCGGCAAAGAGGAAGTCACGCAGACATTTCAGCTGGACTTTGGAGTTTAGCCTAATACCCTCCTTATTGGACCTTTGTCTATGTATGGGCTTCTGACAAAACTGTTTCCTTGGGAAAGAAAGGAGAGGTTGGATGTTCAAGAAAAGATAACATAGTAACAATAACCTGAAAGAATGCTATTTTGTTATACATAAAAGGGCATTTATAAAGTTTCCTTTCAGACAAAGGCATGGTTTCAACTCTTTCATCCTTGCTGTACATTTTGAGCCATCTTCACTGAAATTATTCCACATTCTCGCCTTTCTATAAATATTCTCGTTGACTCATGCCACACGAATGGCATGCCACCTATGATACTTTGTTCAGGACATCCCAATTATTTTCCCCTCCAGCTTTGAGATACTCCAGAGTGCTCAGGATAAAGAGAAGAAACTGCATCAGCCAGAGGTTCTCAAACTCCTTGGGAGTATTCTTGTGCGGGAGGGGGCAATTTAGCAATGCGATCCCCAGAATCATGTCGCCATCGGGAGGGGCCTAGAGCTGTTCTTTAGTTACACAATGAAGCAGCAGTGTCCTGGGGGTGTGGGGAGCCCTGTGAAAGCCTCCATAGGGCTCCCCAACTCACAGAGAATTTAAAAAAAAAATTGCAACTAACTTCCAGTTTGCGATCATGAAGATTGTGAAGTGGATCACAATCATTCTATTTTCATTCTCTGTGAGTTGGGAAGGCCTGTGGAGGCATCCATGAGGTTTCCTTAGTACGCTGCTACTCCCATAAGTAAAGAACAGCCCCTGGTTTCCCCAACAGCATTGCAATTCCGGGGGTCCCTTCACTAAATTCCCCCCTCCTCACATCTTTAAGGAGTAGAGACAGAAGGACTCAGGTTAGGGTGTCACAGCACTCTAGTTCGAGAACCCCCGGCATAAGCAGAAAGCAGGTCTTCAGTCTCATCTAAGGAAGAGGCAATGAATCTGAGGAATTACAGGCCACTGAATGTTCACCACCATCCTCTCTCATCTTTTTCTGACATTTTCTGTTTCACAGGGGTGCCCATCTCTGCACCTGTGGCTGCCATTTTCCCAAAAAGTGAGAGCAAGAACTATTCCTGACACTTGAATTGGATTCATAATTACACTGCATCATCACATAGCAACATGATGAAGCTATTCAGAAGGAGGGCAATGCTTCCTGTTCGAATGTCCTTCAGGAGCTAGGGGCAGGAAATGGCAGCAGCCAGTAAGCCAGTAATGGTAAGTTTGCCCCATAGATGGCTGCTGCCATTTCCTACCCCTAACCCCTGAAGGACCCTGAACAGGGAGCATTGCCCTCCTTCTGATTAGTTTCATCATGTTGCTATGTGATGATGTAGCATCTTTCTGAATCCAATCCAAGTGTGGGGAATGCTTCTTGATCTCACTTCTTGGGAAAATGACTCACAGCCCAATCCTGTGCTCGGCGGCATGGCTCCGTGCTGCCGAGCAATGCTGCAAATGTGCCATAAGGCACGTTTGCCAACCTCACCGCCGGGCTCCCGCTGGTGCTAGCCCAGCGCTGGCTGGTGCTGGGCTAGTGCAGGGTGGTCGCCCAGCTTCCGCAGCTTGGCGGTCTCCCAGACCACTGAGCTGCGGCATGGTAGGCAGGGCAGGGATGGAGCAGGGAAGAGGCATTCCGGGGAGCGGGAGGCCAATAGGGGGCAGAGAGAGGGCAGGGGAGGCTTGCCGGGGGTGGGCTGGAAGCGTGCCAGGGAGGGAGGGAGGCGGGTCCGTGGAGTTCCACTCCACAGGATCCAAGGCGCTCGTGTAGGGCACAGAGCCCTACTTGAGTGCCTTTACTTTATCGCCGAAAGGTTGGTGGTAAAGTGAGTAGCCCCATTGCAGGGCTGCTTACCTTACTCGGGGGAAGGGGACAGAAGTCTTATTCTCCCAAGGCACCTTCCGCGGTAGCCCGGGAGGTGCAGGATCCGGCGATAGCCCTTCTTGGTGCCACCAACTCTGGGCACCCTGGGCAGCTCAGGATTGGGCTGCCCAATGGTTCCTCCAACATACTGTGAAGTGTGAAAATTGAGTAGGGTATTTTGGTTTAGCCCTTTTTAAAGAAAAAGTAAAGCAAATTTTGTTTTAAAAGTTCACCAGAGAGGCTGGCTTGTCCCAGACTATTGGTTAAAATAAGTATAGTGGTTGCCATGAGCAACAATTATCATAATGATCTTCACTATTGATTCCTGTAACTTGCACCCTTATGATTGGCATCTCATATTTGAATTTCTAGTGCCAATCATTACTAACTAACTAAATGTTAGGCATACACAGTAGGTCATACAATCCTTAAATAACTCAACTAAGTACTTGAATCCATAGGAAATGAAGATTTATGTGCATCCTATTTTTACTTTGAGCATTGACATCTATCTATCAATCTATCTATTGGAAACACATGGGAAAATAATCAGTGATGGGCTAAAGTAGGCATCTCTTGAGGTCACAGGTCTTCTTTGAAGATTCCACACTATTGGTTGAGACTGAAAGAGCCCTGTTGGATCAAGTAAAGAAGTCCATCTGGTTTAGCATTTTGTTAGCAACAGTAGCCAACCAGATGCCACTGGGAAGTCCACAAGGTAGTCGAAGAGGCAGCAGCTCTGTATTTCTGTTGTTCCACAGCAACCAGCCAATATTAAGTCATAACCACTGACTCTGACTATGGAGGATTCATGGTGTTATTGATAGACCAAGAGTCCATTACTTTATCTAATCCAGTTTTAAAGCTACCATATTTTTCGCTCCATAAGACGCACCTGACCATAAGACGCACCTAGTTTTTAGAGGAGGAAAACTTACTTTTAAAGTAAGCCTGCCCTCCCCCTGTGGCACCTGTGCAAATGAGGACCTTGCCCCCCCGGTGCGGACCTTGCCCCCTTTGTTCTCCGCCTGCCCTCCCCCCTGTGGTGCCTATGCAAATGAGGACCTTGCCCCCGGTGCGGACCTTGCCCCCAGTATTCGCTCCATAAGATGCACACACTTTTCCCCCCGCTTTTTGGGGGGGAAAAAGTGCGTCTTATGGAGCAAAAAATACGGTACTTAAATAGTGGCCATCACCACACCTTTTGTTCACAAATTCCACAAAATGATTATACATTATGTAAAGTATTATTTTATCCTGAATCGCCTGTCAATCAGAAGGATCTTCTCCTGCCAATCTTCCTGAAAACTAGAAGTGGATCATGCTCGTTATTTTTTTTTCATTCTCTGTGACTTGGAAAGCCCTGTGGAAGCTTCCGTAGGCTCCCCACACCCCCAGGAGGCTGATGCAGAATCTTGTAAAAATAAAAGAAAGCCCCTGCCCCCTGAGAGCAGTGCGATCCTGGGGATTGCATTCCTGCTGCATTCCCCCTTGCATTCCCTTAAGGGAGCAAAGGCAGAGGTCCTCAGGCTGGGGCATCTGATTAACCTCTGGTTTAGAGGATAAAAACAGAAGTTTGAGAAGCTGGTAATGTAAAACTTTTTTTTAACTCTTGTAAAGCAAGGTGAGTCATTTTAAAAATTGTGATTGTTGTGATATATGCCCCAGACCTATGTGAATTTACAGGCTGGATAAAGCAAGGCTAGGCCCTGATGTCTTGGCCTGAGTGCATACAGTGTAGCCCTGTTGCATTATGGGATTGGCTGATGCAACAGGGCATAGTATGGATGATACAATAGCCTGCAATACCGTGTCACAAGACTATGAGTCATAGTGTCCCCAGATCATACCCCGCTTCCCATTGGCCAGTGCCAGTATATATTGAGGCTTGTACAAGCTGCTGTGTGGGAGATGTTATGTGGAGTGTCTGTGGGAAGCTACGTCGGTGATCGGAGCAGTTCTATCTTTGCTGTTTGCTTTGCTGTGCTGCCTTGGCACTGTGCATACTGTACATACTTCAGTAAAAGGACATCTGGTGGTGGTGCACTGCCGTGTCTGCACCTCGTTATTTCCCAGGAGCAACTGCCTGACCTTGGGTCCCTGGAGCAGCAGCACTTCTGCATACTCAACAGTTCCAGAGCTAAAATGTTTGAGAACTCAGCCCAATCCTGAGCTGCCCGGGATGCGCGGCGGCACCAAAAATGGCTGCTGACACATCCTGGGTGGATTGGGCAGCCACCGATGGGAGACATTCGTCCCCTTCCCCCGAGCAAACAGAGTAACCCCACAATGGGGCTACTCAATTCACTGCCAACGAAAAGGTCGGTGGTGAATCAAGAGCCTCCATGTAGGACAGCGAGCCCAACATGAAGGCTCTGGATTCAGTGGAGCATCACTCCACTGGTCCCACCTCCCTCCCTCTCTGCTCCCTCCCCCCCGGCATAACTCCTCCTGCCCTCTCCCCACCTCCTGCCTCCCCATAATGCCATCTCCCCGCACCTGCAAGCCTCTCCCCTCCCTGGAACACCTCCTCCCTCCATGCCCCTGTTTACCTCTCTGTTGCTCGGCAGTCTGTGCTACCGCTGAGTGGCGGAGGTTGGGTGGCCACCCAGTGGTAACCCAGCAGCGGCCAGCGCTGGGCTACCACCGGTTTTTACTTGGCGGTAGGGGCCGCAAACGTGCCTTATGGCACATTTGCAACAGTGCGCGCTGGCGGTGAGCTGGAGCGCTGAGCTTAGAATTGGGCTCTGAGTTGGACCAGTATGGTTAACACTGACTGCAAACAGCTCTCCAGTGTTCCCAAATGTGGAGCTTCTCAGACCTCTCTGGAAATGTCAGGGATTAGACCTTTCCACATGCAAAGCTTACTGTACTTTGATTTGATTTTAGAAATGGGCTATGTCAGAATGCCAGATGCAAGGGAGGGCACCAGGATGAGGTCTCTTGTTATCTGGTGTGCTCCCTGGGGCATTTGGTGGGCCGCTGTGAGATACAGGAAGCTGGACCAGATGGGTCTATGGCTTGATCCAGTGGGGCTGTTCTTATGTTCTTACTCTATTACTGAAATCTGTCCCCCTCCACACCTGTGTGTGCAGTCTATTAGAATACACAGTTTTGCATAAATATATATCATTTATTGAGAAGTGGATCCATCCAGAAAAGAAAGTTACTCATCCTGCTTCCATCCTCACCGTCATAAAATTCACCAAACGCATCAGTCAGATTGTATTCATAGAAACACATGAACAGTCAACTGCTTTTTACTGACTTTCAAACTCAAAACAGGATTATGCTACTGGACTGGAAAATAACTGGAGAACAAATTCTAAAAGTCTCTATCTATTTTCCAGCTCGATAAGATCATTGTTACATAAATTCTAAACTATATAGCATGTAATGTTTGGAAAGCACTTTAGACTTGAACACTAGCTGAGTGTTTTTGTTCTTCCATTGCCACAGTCTTCAAAAAAGGGGAAAAAAAATCTGAAAGACATTGCAAATAATCAAATGGTTTCATTAAACTGTAAGCACATAATTATCTACCCACAGCTGTCCTTCCTCTTTCTTTGAGCGCTTGGGTAACTGAATAACTCTCCCGCAAACTGTACTTTGGATTCAGAATCCATTCCGTGGTGCAGTGTTCTTCCTTGGTTTTTGTTTACTTGTTACTCAGTTCTTGAAATGACTTGGTAAGGTATTTCTTAAAATGTCAGCTATGTAAAGAGATGCAATTCTTTTGCATCAAGAGAATACAAGAGAATACAAGTCTTACTGAAATCCATTCCGTTCACCGTAACACCACATTAGGTTCAGCCACTTTTTTGGCCGCTTCCTTAAGCCCTGTACAAGGTCTGGTCTACACGTGCAGTAGACTGAGAAGGAAATGGGGGGGGGGGAATTCTGAGGTGGAGGAATGGACTGTACCACATCGTCAGATTGCAAGTATTGAATATGTTATTTACAAATTCTTCCCTCCATTTAAAACATCTTGGCTTGGATGCAAATAGCTACCCAGGGGCCTGAACATTTAAAAAGGAGCATTTGAAAGGCAGTTTATGGGATGGTATGGGGATCCAAAACTCGGAAGGAGGAAGTTGAAGATTCTGCGCAGCGAGTCCAAGTCCTTAGGTGTGCCTAAGTAGTTCTTTGAATTCAAGCCCATTTAAGTACAAACCTAGCACAAGAGGAATTGGACTGTGCTCATACTTTTCTCTCTGATATGCTTGTTTTGGCACTGCCTGAGCTGACTGGGGAGGGACGGTCGCCCCTGGGTTGACAGATATTGGGACATTGCAAGAGGTTGCCACTGGAGCTGGAGAAGGTTGTGGCCAGGCTCCCTCCAGTCTCCCAGTCTATCAAGGAATCTAGTAGCCTCAGAGATAGGCAGAGGGAGGGGTTCTGTCACCCACTGGTCCTCCTGCCTGCCAGAAACCTTGTCCAGGATCACCAGCTGGCCAGCATACTACCTGCTAGTCAGCCTCCTCCAGACTGCCCTCATCACCAGCTAGCCTGGGCTTATATGGAGCATCTCCGCCACCTTGCTTCACCCCTTCCTCCTGGCTGAGTTGCATAAGCCTGGCCTGAGAGCCTCCCAAGCCCCTGTTCCTGTGAGCACTCACCACCTATGCTTCTCTGGAGCCTGCTGACTGTGGCTCTACCCCCTGTGCTCCAGACATCAGTCACCCAATCGGACTTCTCCTCGATAGCAGCGGGACCAACCCAACTGCTATCAAGGAAGAAGTGGTGGGGCTCCTGCACCTCTTGCCTCTTTGAGGCTGGCCCCGCTGGCAAGGTGGGGAAGCCCGGTGTCACTACTACTGCCCCATGGAAAAGCCTACTGGCCTGAAACTTGACCATGTCAGGTGACTCAGGTGAGTGGGGTTCCAAACAGATGTCCAACAGGCACAATCCTATTGTGCCTCTGTGCCGGTGAAGCGAGTGCTCTGTTTGGAAGGAGGAGTACCTTGAACCCCTTTGGACACTTAGGAGTGGCAAGAAAACTATTAGAGAAATGCTAAGCAGGTTCCAACAGTGTGGAAGATAGGGTGCAAGCAGGAAGGCCTGCATCATCCTACCAATGCCAGCGTAAGGATAAATGTATGCTGGAGTAGATAAGAGCTTCATGGGTGGGCAAGGATGGGGAAGGGTGGGGGAGGATGTAATGGGCAGAGAAGGGCAGGGAGGGGTGGAGGATGGGTGGCAGTAAGTTTCACTGAACTCAGTAGTGAAACTTTGTGCTATCAGATCTTTGTTTTTTATATAGCAATACTTTATATAAAAAGTATCTAAATCCTGTTTTAATTAACCTCACAATACCCTATAAGGTAAATAAGAACCCTCATCACACAGACACTGTAAATATGCTAAGACAGTGTTTTCCAACCTGGGGGGTCACAACGTCCCAGAGCAGGCAGCATGTTCGCTTTTGGGAGGCTATTCACTTAAGGAGGGTAGTGACCTGACCCACCTGTAGGTGCCATTAGTACAGCACTTATAGAAACATAGAGTTGGAAGGGATCTAATAGGTCATCTAGTCCAACCCCCTGCCTTAGGCAGGAATCCCCTGCATTGGATGTTGCTGCCCTAAAACGGGGGTAAGTAAAAAAGGGGTTTTTTTCTTATCCGCATTTGGTGGTGATGGTGGCAGCAGCAAAATTTGGAAGTGCTGCACTAACAGCACCTATGGGTCTCTAGTCTAGTCTCTCCCCTCTTTAAGGGGGTAGCACCTGACCGAAGGCTGGGAATGACTGAGCTAAGATTTTAAGTTTCATCTACCAACATAAATCGTAACAACAAATAAATAAATAACATGCTTCCTATGGAGGCAGGATAGATCTATGGAGACACTTAAAACAATCACACATAATCAAAAGTCTGCTTTGTCTGAAACATTTCAGATATCCTGCAGAGAAGCAGTTTTCAAAACTTCACCACTATTTTTCTGCAAAGACTAGATTTTTTTTTTTTTACCCTCATCTTTCATTCGAGTCCTGACTTGGGACAATTTCCGCTGCGCTCATAAAATCTTGGCCCGAGGTGGTACCTCTACCCCAATTTAATCTCTTGGCACCGGCACATCACAGAGTCCATTCTTCCTGCAAGGGTAGGAATAATACTCTTATCAGCATCATAACATGGGATGGACTCCTCAAGGACAGATGGAAGTCAGATACTTGATTAAGTTCAATCCAGGATGTGACTGATTAGTCTGGCAGGTCGGAAAGAAAAAAAACAAATCCACTTATGAAAGGACACAAGCCTCTAGCTAAGCATGCTCTCATGATTGCAGAAGAGTTATTATTTATCTATATTAGGGAAAAATCTGAGCAAGAAATGTCCAGAAATAACAGCATCTCCAGGTACCAAGCAAGAAAAGCTTTTGATTTTTTTTATGAGATATATCATTAGCCAATAATGAAAAGCAAAGAACGACCTGACTTCAGATGTCAGTAGCGGCCTCAGTTCTTTCTTGACTGTCGTACCTGCTGGAGTAAGCCACCATTTCTGAAAGGCCAGCTGGCTTGTTGCTACGATACGCCGTGGAGTAAAACTCAAGCTGCCATTCAAGCTGGTTGAAAAACTAAGAGGGCATTCCTTCCTTATAAGAGATTTCTGGCTGGGAAAGGACATTTTACAAACTATCTTTCATTTTATATTTTTAGCAGCTGTATAGAGATCACTAGGTGGTCTTTTTCTAATGATGTCAGCAGCAGCAGGAAAAGGGAGGTGGGACAAGAAGAAGGAAGTAAAATGACTGCAAACAACAATATTGGCAACAAAAGAACGATAAGAGAAAAAGGAGAGCATGACTGCAGACTTATTTCTTGTTCCTGCTCTCTTGGGAGAGCAGGAAATACGAAAGTTTCTTATAGCTGTCAGCAGAAACATGAAAAAGAGATGGACTATCTTCTAGATTATATAGATCTCTGGATTTTTATCATTTCACCAACATATATAACAGCGCAATCCTAACGTGTGCTGAAACAGGCAGGTTGATGTGCCTGCGTTGTATCCAGCGCAAGTTTGGAGCTGACTGCAGGCCAGTCTGGGGCAAGGGGAAATCATTACCCCCGGTAACACTGCAGTAGCCCTGGTGGGGCTACTTGGATCCGCACCACCTAAATTGGTGGCGCAAATCTGAGCGACCCCAGGCTGGCCCAGGCTGCCTGGGAATGGGACTAGGATCCAGTATAAATGCCGTATCCTGGCCCCATCTCCTGCTCCCCACTTGCCCATGGTCCCGACCCCCTCCCCCAGCCTGAAACACCTCCTCCCTGCCCTCCCTATGCCTTCCCCAGACACCTGCGCCAGCCTGAAACGTCCAGCGCAAACTCACCCTTCCCGGGGCCCACGTCCTTTCACCATCCTCCCTGACTCAAATGGAGGTGCAAACATGCTTTATGGCACATTGGCGACCCTCCTAGGCTAGCGTAAGGGACTTACACAGGCCCAAGAGACTTACACAGGCCCAATTGTATTGAGGGCCCACGCAAGTGGAACACACGTTCTGCTGGTACGTGCTGCCGCAAAAGCACCATAAAGCATTCTGCAGCAGTGCAAGGCCCAGGAGCGCCAGTGGGAAGGCCAGAGCCTTCTCACTGGCACTGACAGCATGACATAGGCCCACCAGAGTAGGTAAGTCTAACACAGGGGAAAGGAGAGAGCTGAATGGGGAGGAGATGGGGCAGGGAGTGGACAGATCGGTCCCAGGAGGAGGTGGGATTGGCAGTGTTGGAGTGCACCAAATCCAAAGACCCTTCCTGGGCCTAATCCACCTGCACAGGTCAATGTGTATTTGCCCATTGGAATTTCAGCTCCTGCAAGTCTCCTCATGGTAAAGGAACATTTGTCCTGCTGCCCTGGGAGAAGCTCCAGCAGCCACTGTGGGTCACCTTAGACCTGCTCTAGTGATATTGCTGACAGAAATCAATCCATGTTGGTGAATCAGGCCCAGGACCAGGGGTAGGATTTGTGCACACCAGACTGATCCACCTGCCCCCACCATATCCACCCCTCCCCCACCCTCCCCTTGCCCTTCCTCTGCCTCTACTCCGGTCTTATCTGCTCTGGCAGGTGTTCCTCCTTGCAGCGGCTCCAGCAAGATGGCTCTTGTGTTTCTACCATTGTACACATCCTTTGCACTGTTGCAATGCTCTTTACTTTGTGTGAAGTGCTTTACTATGCACATTCCAAAGCGCTTTACTATATCATGAAGACTAGACACTCTGGCCAGGCGCATGCTCCACTGATGTGCTTCTTCATTAGATGCACACTTTCCTGAGAGTAAGCCCCATTGAAGGCAATGGGACTTACTTCTGAATAGATAAGCATAGGATTATGTTCTTAGGCCATAGAGGTTTGGATCCTAAGAAATAAGAAGAGTCCTGCTGGATCATCTAGTCTAGTCTAGTCTAGTATTTTCTTTAGTCTGTTCTCCCCAACATTCAATTTTAGTGGATGTCTCCTGTTTCTGGTCTCTCAAAGTTTTTTTCTTTCTTTCTATAGTGAAGAGAATATTCCATTCTCTGCTGTGAATTCGAGAAGTTCCAGACAAATAGGAGGGAAGACAAACAGGGAAGCCGCTGCATGCACCCTGAAACCACACAGAAGTGTCCCATTGTAATGATTAGCACAGATAACTCTAAATAATGACTAAAAATCTGCTGCCACATTCCAAGTTCTTAAATGCTTGAATACAGAGTTGGATCAAAGACACTTTTTAGAAAAATACTTTAAAATATCAGAGAAACTGTGATGTTTTAGTATAGGAATAACCTCACGACAGCTCCCAAAGTGGATCCCATTGACCTACATTCAATAATATTTTTATTCTCAGTGCTCTAGCCTTAACATTTACTCTTTGATTGCCCTGTAGATCTGGATTCCTGCATAGTTACAGTTCATGGAAATGGAACTCATTTAACAGTGTTGTATATCCATACAAGCCAAGTTAAGTTCACAGGAGACATTTATGTGCAGACTGCATTATTGTTAGCTGTCTCTGAGAGTCATGTTAACTCTGCCTGAAATCATCAGGGACGTAATGCAGAGAATTTCAAGTGTACTTAAGTTCCATAGATTTCAACAGGACAAATGAAATCTGCTGAATTAGGAATCAAATTGATACAGGACAATTCAGTGGGACAGAGCCTCCCCCCAAAAGAAACCTATTTTATCTGCTTAGTCACAATGTAGATTTTAACAGCTATAAGAACATAAGAAGAGCCCTGCTGGATCAGAACAAGACCCATCTAGTCCAGCTTCCTGTATCTCACAGAGGCCCACCAGATGCCTCAGGGAGCACACAAAACAACAAGTGGCCTGCATCCAGGTATTCTCCCCTGCATCTTGCCTTCTAAGGTAGCCTACTTCTAAAATCAGAAAGTTGCACATACCGATCATGGCTTGTAACCTGTGATGGACTTTTTCCTCCAGAAATTTGTCCAATTCTCTTCTAAAGGCATCCAGGTCAGATGCCATCACCACATCTTGGGGCAAGGAGTACAGACTAATCGCATGCTGGATGAAGAATGCCTAATCCTATTGGGCATTTATGATGGTGGAATTTGTATTCCAACATCATAAATGCCTCTGTCATGCAGTAAATGGTGCACCACTGTTGAGCACTGCAAGGTTGCAGGCATGAATGATTGGAGCTCCTGTGTGTCCGGCAATAGCTTACCAAGCCCTCATTAGAGCAATTAGGTTGGCAGAGAGGGTGGTTTTGGGGACAGTCAGGCCAGGTATCAGGCTGGGCTTGGGGTGCATCAAGAGTGAACTGAGAACAGATCTTGGCAGTAGTGGCAGTGCCAAGTTGCTATGCCCCTGAACTGGGCCTGACACACCCCCTTGAACCTCCTTGGATTTACAGCAGAGAAAGAGTTGAGGACCAAGGAGACAAATTGGGGGCCCAAGGAACAGCAGCACAGGTAAGTATAAAGGTCTATAGTTACCTCTCTGCCACTTCCTGATCCTCAGATGGCCCAAAACATGTAGCAGAGGGTGCATCAGTGCACACTCTGGGCCAGTCCTGGATAGAACTGGGCTGTGAGCAAAGTTTTTTGAAATGTATATTGAGTAGTAGGACATTGTGTTCTAGATCAGTGTTTCTCAAACTGTGGGTGGGACCCACTAGGTGGGTTGTGAGCCCATTTCAGGTGGGTCCCCATTCATTTCAATATTTTATTTTTAATATATTAGACTTGATGCTACCATGGTATGTGACTGCATTTGGGGAAAAGCTACAGAGCTGTACTTTTAACAAGCTACTATGTTTATCATTTAACAATGATAGTCAACGGGACTTACTCCTGGGTAAGTGTGGGTAGAATTGCAGCCTAACCTTCAGTCTTGGAAGACTATGGTATCGTGCTTTGAATGGTGGTTCTGGAACAAAGTCTAGTGAGGCTGAAAAGGCCGATTTGGGAGTGACAATCCCTTCCACACTGGGAGCAAGTGTAGTCTGTCCCTGGTCTGTCTTCCTTGCTATGGGCCTTCCTTCTTTGCCTCTTTGCCTCAGCAAGTGTCTCTTCAAACTGGGAGAGGCCATGCTGCACAGCCTGCCTCCAAGCGGGACGCTCAGAGGCCAAGGTTTCCCATCTGTTGAGGTCCAATCCTAAGGCCTTCAGATCCCTCTTGCAGATATCCTTGTATCACAGCTGTGGTCTACCCGTAGGGCGCTTTCCTTGCATCCTAGGATTGTTAAAAATGTTCCTGCTTGATGATGTCACTTCTGGTCATGACATCACTTCCGGTAGGTCCTGAGATTATCATTCTAAACAGTGAGTCCAGGTGCTAAACATGTGAGAACCTTTGTTCTAGACTACTGTGTCCTGGCCAAATATAAGAAGAGCCCCGCTGGATCAGACCAAAGACTCATCTAGTCCAGCTTCCTGTATCTCACAGTGGCCCACCAAATGCCTCAGGAAGCACACAAGGCAAGGGACCTGCATCTTGTACCCACTCCCTTGGCATTCCGAGGTAGCCTATTTCTAAAACCAGGAGTTTGCACCTACGCTTCACAGCTTGTTACCTGTGTTGGACTTTTCTTCTAGAAATCTGTCCAATCCCCTCTTAAAGGCATGTTGGCCAATCACCAAATCCTGTGGCAAGGAGTTACACAAATTAATTACACACTGGGTAAAGAAATATTTTCTTTTGTCTGTTTTCTCTAAGTCTCCTGACATTTAATTTTGACACCTCAACATGCAATGATTTCCTCTGGTTGTGGTGTTGTGTGAGAAGGAAAAGAAATCCCTCTATCCATTCTATCCATCCCCTGCATGATTTTGTACATTTCAATCACTGACCATGTCACTGGTCAAATGCATCCTTGTCATTACTGTCCCTGGACATGCGTGTACATTTCATTCATTCATTCAATCAATTCATGCCTCACTTTATCTCCCCGGTAGGTATTATCTCCCTGGGGTGTGTGTGTGTGTGTGTGTGTGTGTGTGTGTGTGTGTGTGTGTGCATCCTAGACGTTTGTATCCCAAGTGTAAGTATATTTATATTAGATGTATGCTATTTTATTTTTAAAATGAAAAGGGTTTTAAAAATTGGGTTCGATTTATGGCTGGGATAAGAGACTGAGCATACATAACATGGGGTTTGTTGCCCCATTGTAGTGGGATGCAAATAACAAGGACTCAAAAATACCAGACACAAATGCCCAAGGACACCAATGACCAGGATGCATTTGACCAGGACCCAATAGTCCAGTACGCAAATACCCTAGTACCAATATATTGGGCAGGAAGTCTGGTCTAGAGGGTTGAGCCTCCATTTGCCTGAAGATAACATCCGAAGGTCGCCAGTTTGAGGCCCACCAGCACCATGCGACCTTGAAGCAGCTGACAAGCTGAGCCGAGCTATTCCATCTGCTCTGAGCGTGGGAGGATGGAGGCCAGAATGTGCGACCAGATCAAGAAAGAAACACCTGAACGTTGTGGTTTCTTGAAAGATAGAAACCTTCTTTCAAATTGTAAAAATCCCTACGGGGATTTAAATTGCCTGCCTGTGTAAACTGCCTTGAATAAAGTCTAAGGAGAAATCTGAGGACCAAGAAAGGCAGTATAGAAATACCTGTATTATTATTATTAATTATTATTATTATTATTATTATTATTATATTGAACCACAGGGAAAAGACTCTTTATTCTATTGCTTGGTAATATTTATGAACACATATATTTTAATTCACACTTAATCCTCCTCCCTGCACAAGAGCAATAAAAAGCTATGTGCCAAATCATGGGATTTTTGTTCTTGGTAATCTGTGGTATTTCAACTGTATCTTCTAACGGACGGTCACCTGTGTTATTTATAAATATTATATCAGGATCACTTCACCTTAACTGAAGTCCTTTCCAGTTGAATGGTTATGCTAACTGCAGGAAAATGAACTGTCATTGCATTTACAAGTAGATTTTGTCAGCGCAAATTAAACTACAAGTTATAATATGATAGTGGTAGCAAGTTCCTACCGTTTGATAAGCCTGGACAATTATTTTTGGGTGATTTGGAGTTGTAATATGCTTTCCTAATTGCATGCTGCTCTTAAACTCAACAAAGAAGAGTTATTCAGGACTAGTTTCATAGAAAATAAAAGAAAAAAAAAATATAAGTATATCCAAGAGAGACCCACCTCCTCTTCAATGTGCCATTTCAATCTCCATAATCTCTGGCCTAGAGTTTCCTCGAGGTTAGTAACTTCCATGTGTGAAATCAAAGCTGTTTACTTCTGTTGGTTAAGACTAGGCCATTAACTTCATAAGAAATGAGAAGTTATGAGGTAGCAAATACTAAAATTAAGAAGTAGTAACTCTTCTCTCATTCCCTTCTCCACCCTCCCCCCTTTTACCTCTCCCCAAAGTGGCAATGTTCAGGTCACAGTTAATTTTGAAACCTCTTCTAGCACTTTCCTTTTCTGTCATTTCAACATGTACACTGAATTTGTGACAGAGTCATCCAGCTGGTTGAGGTGATAAAAATAAGTTGCAATTTCAGAAATAATGTTACAAATATATATCATGTTCTGACAGATAAATTGAACCTATTTGAAGTAGCGGTCCATCAACTTTCCAAGGTGGAAAAGGCTGATGTATCTATTCTGGCCCTGCTGTTTCAATGACACTTGTCACCAGTTAAAACAAAAACAGCTCCCCATGTTAGTGGAGGGAAAGGAACTGAGAAGACTACAGTGTGAGATACGATAACTGAAACCTTTAAAATGACCAGTTCTGAAGGATACGCATGTAAAATTGTTACTTAGGAGAAGTAGGCATTATACTTGTAATTGTATATTTTCATATGAGAAGTTCTCTAACTGCCTCAATGTATTGCACTTTCCAGTACTTCTTCCTTCTCATTTATTCCATATTCCTGCTGCCTTCCAAAGGATAAAATACAAAGTTAACCATTAGTGCAGGTTTAAACCAACCATGGTGCCCTAACAATGTGATTTGGGCTGCTCTGTGCCTGTTTCCCCCCTCTTAACTCTTTTTCAATTCATTTTTTAACAAAGAACAAGCAGCTATGCTAGTAACTTCAGTGTTATGAAGACAGCCAGATACAGGTCTGACAGCAAACACTTTCATCGTTGGACACTTGCCAGATTTTGGACCTTGATTGGTGCTTCTTGCTGATCTTTGGAGACTCCTGACCCTCTTGTGGTCTGGCCCTCATCTTCCATGCACCATGGGGCTTTCCAGGACAGCCTCCAACTCATGCGCAACTCATGCATGTTCCTTGGTCCCTGTTTCCAAATGTGTTGCATGGGTGTCTGACTTTATCGCAGACCCTAGGTGCCTCATCTGTTGCATTTGCGGACTGCCAGTTAAGATCTGAAGCCTTACTAAGGGCACAATCCTAACCCACTTTCCAGCACTGACATAAGGGCAATGCAGCTCCAAAGTAAAGGGAACAAACATTCCCACACTTTGAGGAGGCCTCCATGAGTGCCACCCAACTGCAGGATGCAGCACACATCCCACTGAAACAGCTATTCCAGTGCTCAAAAGTGGGTTAGGATTTGGGCCTCAAAGGCTTTTTAAAACATGGATTCTAATTCTTTGACACAACCATGGTCTTCTCACCCAAATAAATATATGTCAAATGGTTGGATTATTGCTGGCCATGAAAACCCTATGAACATATATTACTAAAAGAGTTTTTAAGTCTTCACCAAGCAGAGGTTTAACTGTGATACATGCTTGTGAGGAATGATTCACATAACTTGTTTGTAAGAAGCTACAATCTAGGCTGATAATCTAGGCTTTTTTCTCACTTTCACTCTGGATTATGCAATGTGTGTATTTCACAATCAAGAAATGAAAATGTATTATGAAAGGAATTCAGTCAATGAGACAGATCTTGGAAAGATCGAGGTTTGACAGGTGATTTCCTGTGTGTGGTACGGTCATGCCCAAGGATACAAATCTTCGGAATAAGGCATGCAAGAAAATTGCAGTAATAACAGGCAGACAAATTCTTTTTACTCCTATTTCAATCCTCTTAAATGTGACTGACACCCACGGTACACTGCAAAAACATGGTGAACTTATGGTCCATCTTCTCATCAGAGCAAAAGCACTAATAGCATGACAGTGTAAAACATCAACTGAATATTGGTTGTATTAGAAAATACGGGACAATGGGTTGTTTCCTAACTTCTATGAATGGAAGACACCTGTTTATGGGAAAAAAGATTTACTCATCAGTTGAAAAATTCTGAATGTCTGAAATGGGGTGTCAAACTCATTTCATACAGATGGGTGAGTAGCATTCATCAGGCCTGCTGAGGGCCAGAAGTGATGTCATTAGACAGAAAGTGATGTCATTAAACAGGTCATAACCATAACTTTTTCTCACTTAGGAACTCATTAGCTGCAAATGACAGAAGAAAAAATACATAAATTTTGATCATATTTCCAAGATACGAGAGAGCCCAATTTTCATGTGGGCTGCCCTTTCAGCAGTAACACCTCAGTGCTGCTCAGCAGAGAAGAGTCTGAGGGCTGGATAAAAAGCTTCCATGGGCCACATCTGGTCCCCGGGCCTTATGTTTGAGACCCCTGGTCTGAAATTTATCAGATTTTTTTAAATGTATGTGGTCCTTCTTTAAATGCCATGCAGAGTCTAGAGGAGCATGAATGAAACCCTTTTAAAAATATAAATTGCACAGAAATCTGCCTTCTATTGAGTCAAACTAGGGGTCCAGCTAGCTCAGGATTGTCTACACCAGGGGTGTTAAACATGAGGCCCGTGGGCCAAATGCACCCCCCAGAAGCAATTTCTCTGGCCCCTCTTATAATTGGGCTCTCCTAGTATGATAATTGGGCTCTCTCATATCTTGAAACTATAAACAAGATTTGCATATTTTCTCTTCTATTATTATAGCTAGTGGGTTTCTATGTGAGAACAGTCTGCATAATGATGTCACTTCTGGCCCTCAGCAGGCACCATAAATGCTATTTGGCCCACTATATGAAAAGAGTTTGATGGTCCTGGTCTACAAAAGCTCCAGTCTTTTCCATCCAGCCCCACCTGCTGGTGACACTCAGCACTAGCTCTCCTTTGGGTACCAGGGAGGCAATGGAAGCCCTGAAGGGTTGACAGCTGTTGCCTGCAGGTATAATACTGCAGATGTGGGAGAATAAGCTGAGAATTCACTCAGGCAAGGTTGATGAGTACAAAAGTCAGTCTGGGAGAGGCAGTGGTGAACCTGAGAAGGCAGCTTCCTGTGCAATTTATATTTTAGAAAGGGTTTCATTCATACTCCTCTAGACTCTGCATGGGAGGGCAGCAACCTGAAGTCTTGGCCCCAGGGACTACTGGAACCAGGATCACCACTGGGGAGAAAATTTACAAGTGCTGAATGAGGTTGTGCTCCCTTTGAAGGATCAGGTTTGCAGCCTGGGAGTTCTCCCATAACAGCTTTGTCCCTGAAACACCAGGTGCTGGCTGTGAACATAAGAACATAAGAACAGCCCCACTGGATCAGGCCATAGGACCATCTAGTCAGCTTCCTGTATCTCACAGCGGCCCACCAAATGCCCCAGGGAGCACACCAGATAACAAGAGACCTCATCCTGGTGCCCTCCCTTGCACCTGGCATTCTGACATAACCCATTTCTAAAATCAGGGGGTTGCGCATACACATCATGGCTTGTACCCCGTGATGGATTTTTCCTCCATGTGGCTGGGAATGTCTTCTCCTCGCTTTAGCCATTGCACCAACCTTGGCCCTTCCTGAAAAAACACAGTCGATGTTTTCAGTCTGTCTTCCTGAAAAAGACATTCAGTCTGGCCAGTGGTGTAGCTGGCTCTGATGCCATTGCAGGGCCATCCCCTGAAACGCCACAACAATCTGAAAGTAATTGTCGTGACGTGACGACCTAATTACTTCTAGTTGCATGCTATTCACAGCACCATGCATCTGCTCTGAGAGTGGCTGCAAGGGGTGCAGGTTCTCCTGGCAGGCAGGTCAAGAGGCCCAGTTGATCACTTTGGGGGAGGCATTGCCATCCCCATGTGCTATCCAGTGTCACAGTATCGCCCTGCCCTGCTGGTCAGATACACCACTGGGTTTGGCCACAGATCTGACCCCAGTAAGTGTCAGAATCCTACTGCCTTTCTTTTACCTGGTCCTGCCTCTTTTCTCAGACTTGGACAAGCTACATACTTTACCTGGTGGCCTCTTCTCTCCCAGGAGGTCTAGGGAGGTCCTTGCTTTTTGCAGACCTCCTAATTGCCCTCCCTCCCAACAGCATGCAGTGCATCCCCCCCCCATACGCTTGCACCCTTCTAAGTCTTCTTATTTGGTCCGCAAAGACCGACACAGATCTTCTCTTTCTATGGCTCTGTGTTAATTCCTGAGATGAAGCAGAGAAAGATAAAGGATGAAATATTAAGGGAATGGGAACTCAATGAGCAAAAATTGGTCAGAAGTTAGCTTGCAATAGAGAGGATAATGATCAATGGCAATTTTGAACGTAAGAAGGTGAAGAGAGGATGAAAAGGGGAGCAGTGGAGGTAGTGAAGATGACAGAAAGATGGAGCATGCATATGACAGTGGCTGTAAATTAGCACGTGTGCACATACATTCCCAGGAGTCTAGAAGCAGTAAAAGAAAGAAAAAGAACAGTAGCCCACGGTAATTACTTCAACTCAGCCTTCTCAGACTCTCCAGAAAGATGACACCTGTCTCAGTAAAAAGTCTATTCCTAGAACTTTGGCTTGCTGAGTTTAGGTAATTATAGACCTGGCTGTGCTCACTGCGTAACCGGGAAGTGGGGAAGTTTCATGAAGGTCATTGGAAATCGATTGATTTCATACATGCTGCTTATCTGGCCCAGGAGAAGGAATCATTTTTTCTTTAAAAAAAAAAAAAGAAGTTTTATTTACTAACAACCTAATTCTATTCCCCGCCACCAGCCGTGATGCAGCTGCACCAAAAAGGCACACACTGCATTCGGTGGCGGTGGTGGGGAAATAACATAACTGCAAATGGGAGGTCAGTATAAATGATTTTTTACTTACCTCGGCATAGTCCCTCTGGGTCACCTTGGACATAAGCTACTTGTTTTGGTGGTGCATGTCTGAGAAGGCAAAAGGTGCAGGGAGGTTTACAAAAGAGGAGATAAGATCAGATGTGCACCATTGCCTCTGGATCCAGTCCCTTCCACCTCCTCCCTGCCCCACGTTCCTCCTCCCAGAAGTACCCCATTCCTCCCACTGCCCAGCCTCACCATCAAATCCCTGGCACCAGCAATGGTGGCCTCTTTGCTGGTCTGCATATGTGGCTGCCAGTCATAGAACTGGCAGGTCATTGCTCTCGTAGGTGGAACGTCACTACTGCCAGCATCCTTACACTTCTGCTGGTGGAACATATCTTCCGCTGGCAGAACCAGTGCATGGGATTGGGCCATAATTCTAATTTCTGTGATCTAATCATTTTCAAACCGTTGGGTGGCTGAGTAGACCACACTCTCCATCTAATGCATACGCTCGCCATGAGCATCTGAAACCTAGACCAGTTAGTTATGTTGAATCATTGAAATTATTTGAAGGACCTAGGAACGTCACTGCCTGCACTGAAAAAATCAGGAAATAACTGCTGGGAGAGTGTGGAGATTGTACCCGCATTAAACATTTCCTGCTTTAGCATTACTAGCAAACAAACGAATGTGATTGCAATCCTGAAGAAGATGAAAGTTGAAGGCTGTGCATTGACCTAATTGTCACCTGTTCTGCCAAATATCTCAACTCCCTTCTAATGCCTGCTTTTTGGCTAATTAACAACCCCCTTTCCCCAAGAACAGCTGTGGTGTGCAAAGGAATAAACACAGAACTTCTTATCTATAGCAATTAACAAGAATTTATTGCTACAAACACAGACACTCCCTGCAAGTCCTCTTGTCCAAAGGCTTTCCCTCCCCAAAACTCCACTTAACTCCGGGGGTAACGTCTGAAGCCTCCAGTCCAAGTCCAATCCGGTCTCCAAAACACAGTCCAGTCTTCTGCAGTAGAGTTCCTCCTCTCCAGCAGTGTGTCTCCTCCAGCAGGGTCCTGGCAGTCCTCTCTTCCTGTAGGTCTGGGTCAGGTAGCCCTCTTGGTCAGCGTCTGGCTTCCGGCTGGGTCAGCATCCTGCTTGGCCAGCCCTTTGCTCCTTCTGAAGCTGCCTTTTATCCTGCAGCCCCTTGTTAAATCCAAATTCAGCTCAGCTGTGAGCTACCTTGTTAAGTCCAAGTTAGGCTCAGCTGAGCCATCTCTTCAGTCCATGAGTCCAGTCCATTCAAAGTCTCATCAAGGTCAAATGAAGCTCAGGTGTCCATCAGAGTCTCCATTGGCCTTGATTGATTACAGCTGTGGAGCCAGCCCTGCCCTTCCCAGAGCTGTCAAACAGCTGTCAAAACATGGGATCACTGTCAACACCACATCATCCACCTGATGATCTTCTGATGTTCCATTACATCACCATACTTTTCCTTGCCTAGGTCATGCATTTCATTGACTTTTGCACAATTGTGCCATTTTGTGGAACATATGAAGCTTGCCTTAAGATAGAGGTACTTACCAAATAATGAATGAAATTGCAGAACCAAGTCCACTTGTAAGCCCAACTGAGGTAGTTACCTCAGGCAGCAGATTGGCAGGGGGTAGCTATCCTTATCCGAGTGTTGGCTCGGTCATGTCGTGAGAATGGGTGATGGCCAGATCCCAAAGGATCTCCTCTATGGAGAACTCGTGCAAGGAAAGCGCCCTACAGGTAGACCACAGCTGCGATACAAGGACATCTGCAAGAGGGATCTGAAGACCTTAGGAGTGGACCTCAACAGATGGGAAACCTTGGCCTCTGAGCGTCCCGCTTGGAGGCAGGCTGTGCAGCATGGCCTTTCCCAGTTTGAAGAGACACTTTGCCAACAGTCTGAGGCTAAGAGGTAAAGAAGGAAGGCCCATAGCCAGGGAGACAGACCAGGGACAGACTGCACTTGCTCCCAGTGTGGAAGGGATTGTCACTCCCGAATTGGCCTTTTCAGCCACACTAGACGTTGTTCCAGAACCACCATTCAGAGCGCGATACCATAATCTTTTGAGACTGAAGGTTGCCAACAACAACTATCCCTATCCACACAATCACGTCTACTCTTCCTCCTTCACCCATTCCCTGAGCTGAAAAAAGAAGAGGTGGACTGAGTGGAAGGGAAAGTGTAGAGGAGAGGACAGAAGTGAACTAGAGTGCTGGAGATGGTCTATCCCACTAGTCTCCTCTCCTCCACACTTCCACTCTATTCGCCTCTTCCTTTTCCAATTCAGGGAGTGGTGGAGCAGAGGCCGGTGCATCCCCAGGTCAGGGGGTGGCAGCAGCAGTTGACCACTTTATGGAAATTTCGTGCCAGCCTTGAAAGACTGGAAGTTGTTGAAGGAGACAGCATTCTTCTGCATTGTGCCCTATACCTTTAATCTATAGCCCAATATGTCTTCTCTGATGGGCAGTGGCTCTTAGCAACTGTTTTGCTTTTCCCAGTCCTGCCACTGGAGATCACTCTTTACCAGAAATGTCAGGGACTGAAACAGTACTTCTGCATGGAAAGCATGTGCTCTACCACTCAGCAACTGGTCCTTCTCAGCGTTAGTGTTGTTGCGCAAGTGGTGTTGTCTTAAAGACACGTTTGGTCTTTAAGGCACTTCTGGTTTTCACCAAAAACCAGAAGTGCCATTTGGAGGCCTCTATGACGCTTCCTAATGGTATGGTACCGGAGCAATGTCAAGGGTTCATCCCTGGGACTGCTAGGTAATTTACTGGCTGAATAGTAGCAGGCCTGAAGCCTTGACCTGACTAAGCCAGCACAGCATCCTGGGAGCAAAAGGAAGATGAAATATCTGGTGATCCATACCAGGTGACATTCCCTGTGTGTGTGTGTGTGTGTGTGTGTGTGTGTGTGTGGCAGCACATGCCAAGTCAGACTGACTCTGCAGATTTTACTGCTCTCTGATTGGCTGCCACACATATACATATATTCCAGCAGGAGCAAGCTGGGTTGTGGGAGATGCAGAGTGGATTTTGTGCCAAAGACTACGTCAGTGTGATCAGTGATTCGTGTACCATTTGTACAGTTTGGACTGTTGCTGTTGTAAATATTGTACATAGTAAAGAGGCATTTGGTGGAGGACTTCTGCCTTGTGTCGTCTTTGTCACCGGGAGTGTGCGCTCCAACCTTGGGAGATAGGCAAGCAGAGCAACCAGATAGCAGCTAGCTGCATGAACATCTTCTCCAGCTCGCAACAACCCCCGACTCCCCTTAGCTATGCCACTGTGGAAACATGTGCCAAAATAATGTATTTGAATGTGTACTGTGAGCTCAATGCATGCCAAAGATTATTCATGGAACAGGCTTTCTTAGTATTCAACTGTGAGATTCATTTGTCAAGAAAAAATTAGCCTGAATGTATACATCTTTACATTCAGCATTTTCACTGCAGCACAGTGCGCAACAGACAGGCTTGACAACTGCTGGCTACCGCTGATGCCAATTGAAATTCAAGCATGCTAAGTTCAGAGAGTGTTCCTCCAAAACTTTAAAAAAGGAAGCAGAACTAGAAATATAACAAATTGGTCCAAGAAACAATTAAATTACATTCAGTTGCAATTCTCATAATCGCATCCCTCCCATCAAAAGGAAGTGGAGACTTCAAACACTTGCCCCTGAGTTTTTGAAATTAAGAATGTCATTGGATAAAGGCATCTCTGTTTTCATTAACTTTCCTAAGTAATGAAATTGTTCTCATCGTTTGCCAGGAGGCTGGAAATGTACATTCTGAGCTTGAGTAGATAATAAAGCCCTTTATTTAGTCTTCAGAATTGTGCCATATTCTGAGTTTCTGTCGTGATCAAAAGTGACTTTATCTTCCTGAACTATGGCTGCAGCTGCACAAAATGACCAAATGCTCATCACTCAGTCACTTTATTTTGTCTGTTTTCAGGTATAATCTCTAGTTTTGATAGTGGATTCGGGGTCGCATTCATGCCTCCAGGAATTTAAATCCAGAAACGGTGACCTAAGTTGGCATCATTCATTGTTCTATTTGGGGGAAAAAAATCGATCACAGTTTGAGGTTGCCTTCTGATAACATCCCCTGAAGATGCCATGATGCCAAAAAGGAGCTCCAGTCTCTAGGGAGGTTTCCTACCTTGATTGGAAAACTTCAATGGTAGAAGCCAAAGTGAACATTATAAAGAATTCCAGGGATGTAATGCAGATATTTTCCCCTTTCAAAAGAAACAACTTAGACAGGCAACACTCAGAGAGGCTAATCTTCAACTAAATGTCAGGCTGTAGAACCAAATCAGTCACCAGAGAAGAGAAAATTTTAAAATGGACTGATAGGAACTGTATTTTTTCTTTGAGCCAGTCAGGAATGGGCAGCCCAATCTTGTTGGGCTAGCCCCAATGGCAGAAGGTGCATTCCACTAGCACATAAAGTGCACTCCAGCAGCACTCTAGTGCTGCCAGAGTGCTGACAGGAAGGCTGGAGCCTTCCCATGTGCATTACAGACCCCTGGTCACCGACTGGAGCAGGTAAGCCAGTGGGGGTAAGGTAAGCCAGTGGGGTAAGCCAGATAACTACCATTTCCACAATTTTGGTCACTAGTGGTGTCACCTCCCACTCATGGATGACACCTTACTAATACTTTATTGGTTCCATGCTGTGTCATAATAACATCTCATTGATAACATCTTCAAACACTTACGGCACAATCCTACCCTGCGCTGGAACAGGCAAGCCAAGAGGCTTGCACTGTACCCAGTGCAGGATAAGGGCCCAAAGCGGCTCAGCCAGAGGCAAGGGGAAACTTTTCCCCTTACCTCCAGGTAAGGTGTCATTGCCTCTATGGGTCTTCTTGGACTTGTGCCACCTCCAAAGGTGGCACAAGTCTGTGGAGAGCGGAACAGCCCTGGGAACAGGCGTTGGGATCAAGCATAAGTGCTGGATCCTAGCCTTGCCTCCCGCTCCCCACCCGTCCACCCCTGGGGCCACCCAGTGCCCACCCTCTCCCTGCCTAGGAACGCCTCCCTCCCTCCCACCTCCTCCTTGCCTCCTCCCCACCCACCCCAGAGCCTTGTGTTGGCCCAGCTAGTCCAATGCAAAGCTCACTGCAGAAGCCGCCATGGAGGCTGGATTCAGCCTCTGTTTGCCGGTGCACCTCTGTGTGCCGGCACGGCTTACATCTGAGGAGGTGCAAACATGCTTTACGGCACGTTTGTGACCCTCCTGGGCCAGCGCAAGGCACTTGTGTCAGCCCAAGTGAAGGGCAGGATTGCCCCCTTAGTCTCATTGGTCCGTTTTGAGTCAAGGAAATCTACTTTTGTTACCTAAGACAGTTATACTTTTGTTTTATGGTTTTTTGGCCATAACTTTTGATAGAATGGAGTTGTTTCACTCCATTGCATTCTGTTGTAAATTAAGCATCAAATGGCATATAACATGATGGCATTATTCCTAACAACTGTAATTTTCGTGATTTTGGTCAGTAGTGGTGTCACCCCTTGGGTGGTCCACCCCTGCTCCCCCACTAGCTATGCCACTAATCACGGGCATAATATTTTATGGCCACAACTACTGCTAAAATTTGCTGTTTGATAATTTAATGTTATGTAACTTGTTTATGCAGTTTGACTGGTTCAGCGTCAGCCATTTGGTCTCAGCGCTGGAAACAAATGTACATGCTTTAATTTTAGTCAAAGATGTTGAAATGAATTAAATGCTATCTGACAGGCTAGGGCAAATCAAATAAGGTTGTTGGAATGAATCACCCAAATTTGTTAGCTCTGAAAGAGTGCGATTGAAAATCCTAGCATTCAGAAGGAATAAGTACTTAAATCTTGAGTAAAACAAAGTTTTGTGAAGTCTTGGAAGAAGATGAAACTGAAGTTACTGTTAGACTCACATTTTCTTCTCGTACTCTTACTAACTAGAGAAACTCCTCATATTTATCATGTTGTGCTTAAAATGTGAAATATTCCATTACTGGAAGAGCCCAACTGCTATCTCATTTGCCTGAATAATGAAAAAATATTCCCAAGCCAAGATTTGTACCAGTGTGTTCAACAATAGCTTAATATAACTGCTCCGTGACAACATTTTACAAATGATGGAAGCCTTTGAAACTCTCATCTATTTTCCTTCATCTTGTAGGAGACCTGCAAAGTAATCTTCCCTGGAGGTGGAGAATAAAATGGCAGCATTTCAATTAAATCCAAATGTAACAGGCTCTAAGAGATTATAAGCAAGTTTTATCCTCCTGCATTTGGCCTTTTCTCTCATTAGAAAACTAGTTTTTTCTCAAGGAGGATTACATGATAAGCCACCTTGCCAAGTTTTCATGGGTCATAGCTGTGAGAGGAGTTAAAAATGCTTGATATATAAGCTGCAAGTTATGAATTCCAAATGGGATTGTGGGATGTTCACAACAGGTGTCAGTGTTTTTCAACACATTCTGTGTGCCCCATAACAAAATTCGTTTCAGTACATAGTTTGCAAGTCTTGATTAACTACAGGAAAATTTGGGATTTAGAATGGAGGACATTGGAGCCTCACAAAGCAGGTGGTGGGCCCTGGGTGTCAGGCGTCTCTGCATTGCACCCCAGGTGTTTCCTGGGTTCTCCACGGGAGGGCAGTGATAGTCTCTGAAGGCGGCAAGCGCCGCAAAGTTGGGCCCACCTCCCTGCCCTCGTATCTATTTGGCTCAGAATTGGAGCCATTCCAGAAGCGGAGGAAGGTGTCAGGTGCAGGCATGGGGTAGATGAGCTGATGCAGGCAGTGATGTTTCCATGTCATCAGATTGCCCAGCCCCAGCTTTCAGGAGGCTCTGGGATGCTGCTGGCCTGACCTTAAGGCAGTGGTTCACAAATGTATATGGGTGCAACAGCATGTCCCCAATGGCCTCTTCTTCCTGGCTCTCTTGGGCACTGCCATCTTGGATTGTGCAAGATCTTATGTGATTGTGATCCAAGATTGTGACAGGAGAGTTGAGAAGACGAGATCACTATGAACGAAGGGCACTGTGACCATGGTAAGTTTGGGAACCGCTGTCTCAGGAACGGAACCCTAGCTTCAGAACGTGTAGGATTTGATCCTAGACCCAGGGTGAAGATGTTGCACATACTCTTCTGTAGGTTGGGCATACAGACCTCCTATTTTAGGTCTAAATAGGAGACCTGAATGCTAAAAAAACACACAGGTGCTTTGACGAGGCTGTGCTTCCTGCCTGTGATCGTACCAGTCTTTCAGAGCCCCAGATGTCAGATGCAGACTGGGACACTCATGCAGAAAGACTGAAGGAGGATAGTTTAGATAAGTGGTGTCAAACTTGTTTCATACCGAGGGCCGAACAGCATTCATGATGCTTGCCGAGGGCCAGAAGTGATGTCATAAGACAGGAAGTGATGTCATTAAACAGTTCATAACCAAAAATAACCATTTTTTCTCACTCAGGAACTCATTAGCTGCAAATGACAGAAGAGAAAATACACAAATCTTGATCATATTTCAAGATATAACAGAGCCCAATTTTCGCGGCGGCTGCCCTTGCGGCAGTAACGCCTCAACACTGCTCAGCAGTTGAGAGCCTGAAGGCTGGATAAAAAGCTTCCGCGGGCCGCCCCCCCAGACCTTATGTTTGACACCCCTGGTTTAGATTGTCATGAGAAGATTTTATTCTAGCCAGGGGGGAGATTTTTAAAAGCCTGCATTATGAGAATATGTTCAGCTCACCAAAAGTGACAATGCGTTTGCAATGTTAAAATATTAATTTTAATTACTATTTTAATATTTTTATATAATATAAAATATTAAAAATCATTTGTGGATCATTATTCATGAGCAACTTTTTATTTTGCATGGTAGTTTGGATCTTTATATTATTGCATGGTGTTCCCCATGTCAGAGTCCTGTCTTAATGGTGCTTGGTTCTTAATTGAAAGGTGCAGAGCTTGCCTAGCTATTTTTCATCCATCTAGTCAAATCATGTTCCCCATTGAAAGCAAACGCTATCTGGCTATTTGAAACCCATGCACTCTGACTTGTGCTCGTCATAGCTATTGCATTTACAACTTATGCAATGTCTTACACAAGACACCACTTTTTGCAGTTTCTTGTGGTACTTGGTTAACAGTTTGGAAATATGTTCCGTATTCAAATGGGGACACTTATCTTCTCATCTGTGAATATGTGGTTTTCATTCCTGAAAGTGAAACATCACAGATGTATTCTTCTCCAGCCTGATGGTGCAGTATAGATGCCAGAACAGCTTAATCCACTCCGTATCTGAAGAATTCTTCCGGTAAATGCTGTGGGACTTCCGTCACATAGTGATTAACAAGTATTACTTTTATTTAGCTTTAATGCAAAATAGTTTAGGTTCTGAGTTTAGGCTGAATTCTGTGATTACATTTGTATTTGCATTGACCTCATTCTGCATGGAGGAGTCCGAGAAGTGGAAAAATAGTTTTCACAATCTGATTATGCAGTAGGGGCCTTGGAATCTCTTCCCTAAAAATTGACCTAAATGCCATTGCCTTATTTTCTTTTAACTCTAATCCATTAATTTGGTAATGTGCTGAATATCTAGTTAATATGAATTATGCATATGCATGCCAGCTTTTAAAGAAAGCTTTCACAGAGGTTAATTGTTTAAAAGCACATGCAAAGGGGGAATTGCAGTTGCCCAGTGATGTCTGACATCCCCTGCTATAAGTTAAAAGGTAACTCTGCAGGCACTCTTCTGCAGCTTATTTTAATGCTTATTTTATTTTAGCTTATTTTAATGGCACCAGGATGCAGGTCTCTTGTTATCTGCTGTGCTCTCTGGGGCATTTGGTGGGCCGCTGTGAGATACAGGAAGCTGGACTAGATGGGCCTATGGCCTGATCCAGTGGGGCTGTTCTTATGTTTTTAATGCTGAAAGGTGAGTTGTCCCATAGAAAGATCACTTACTGGGCAGGGAGGACTGCTTGGAAACTTTCTACAATTACATCACTTGGACCCTCTAGGCTAAGAGCATCTCAGCAATATAGATGGACGAAAGTTTGACATTAAGGTGTTGAGATTACTGGCTGTCTATTCCTTTGTTAACCAAATAGTGCAGAAGTGTTGGTTGATTTTTTTTTTTCTCTCCACCTAATGGGAGTTAATGGCAAGAGATTGTTTCCTAACAGCTGGAGATCTCTCCTGAATGTTTTGATGCACAGCACCATCAGACTAGGTGGACATCCCCTCCAGCTGTGTGGCAGGGGAGCAGGTATGTGCATGTGATAAACTGTATTTTGTAAGAAAAGACACCCAGGCAGGCAGAGGAACCATGAGCTGGATGACATTAATAGCCCAATCCTGTTCCCTCTTTTGCTGGTTTAAGTCTGAAATGAGGAAGGGGGTGGGTCCAGACCAGGAAAGGGGGATAAGATCCAATGTGCATGACTGCCCTGAGACCTTCCACCTCCTGTCCCTTGAACTGTCCTCTGCCATCCCAGGAAAGGAAAGGAGAGCTGGTGGAGGAAGAGGGACAAACAATTTGTCACTACAGACAGTTTCCCTAGAAAAAGAGCTGCAAAACCTGGGAGTGACATCACAAGAGGTGAAGCTCATAAAGAAAAGATCAGTGTGCCTTGAGAAAAAAAACAAAACAAACCAACATTGAAAACCACTGCATTGGAGTGAGGGAGGGTGTGCCTGCCTTATGTATGTAGCCCAAATCATTACAGCTTCTTTTATTAAGGTGCATAGGGTTTGGCTGTGATCAATGATGAGAGAAAGTCTATGTAAGCACAGGGGCATTATTACTACTTGACAATCCTGGGAAGAATCCATGCTCACATTAAACTTTGGACAGAAGGCTGGGCAAGGGGGAGAACTTTGCCATTTTTAAAGGTTTAATATCTAAGCCTTTTGCCATTTCCTCACTACTTTGAGCATATGTCCTGGTTTTGCAGCAGATGAATAATAGCTTGAGGTAAGTACCCTGTGTTAGCTCTCCCCTACTCTATTAGCAGGAATGAGAGAAGTAATGGTTTGCTGGTAACTTACCAAATATCTTTTCCTTAATGCTTTGCTATTCATGTCGTGTCAGAACCTTGCAGTACTAAACTTTCCAATGTTCAAAATTTATTGAAGTTTACACTTTTAAAAACCTTCTCTCCACTCCAAAATTAAATTAAAGACAGTCATCTGTTATTAGAATGCTGCACATGAATACTAATGACATCAAATGTACAATACTTGGGGGGGAAATTTCCAATACAGTAGGTGATTATGTTGGCATTAGTTGCTGGCAAATGAAAGTTTAATATAATCTGAACAGCAGGATGCGAGGATATTGTGGTGAATAATAAAAAAATTGGCACATGGCTAGAATGTTTCACTACATTAATACATTCTCTTATTTCAAATACCATAATTAAAACTGTACCGCGCTTGAGGTCACAGTGTCCCTAAGATGTTGTAGAACTTCCAACTTCAGAGATGTGCTTATATAACAAAGTGGGTAAAAATCCAAATGGTGATTAAGAAATTATCGTTTTGGACAGAACCTTGTAGGCCAGTGTTTCTCAAGGTTTGTCCTCCACCATACCACTTCACATGGTCCACCTATTTGAAGTACCACCAGAAGTAACTGGCGATGGTATCATTGTCAGTTACTTCTGGGTTGGGAGGAAAAATGTGAGCCAGTAAGAGGCTCAGGGTGGACAGGAGGGCTTTTTTGAGCACGGAAAAGCATGCTTTGGGCCACTGCCCACTGAACCGAGCCTCCTACCACTGTTGGTTGAGTCACGTTCCAGGTCTCACTGCTGGGTGGCAGGTGCTTAAAGTCCTGCAAGTAACACCAGACACCACCTCAAGTACCACTGGTGGTACCCATACCACTGGTTAAGAAACACTGTTGCAGACCATTAAGTCCAACCTTGAATAAGAAGCAGGACATTATCTAGAGCTATACACTGTCATGTACAGCAAGGGTCTCCAAACCCTGGCCTGGGGGCCAGATGCAGCCCACAGCAAGCCTCTTTCCAGCCCACAGCCAACCTCTTGTCCCCTGAAAGCGTCTGGCCCACTCAACTGAACATGACCAGAACTGTGCTCTGATTGTGTCTGGAGGGTGTTCTGAGGGCCAGAGAGGCTGAATGAATGAGTCCATTCATTCATTTATTCATTCATCTAAGTTCCATCTCTAATTTATTTAAATTTTATATTTAATTTTTTTTTTCCGGCCCTCCACACCATGCCAGATATTTGATGCGGCCCTCTGGCCAAAAAGTTTGAAGACCCCTGACCTACAGCATTGGACATGCTTGGCTAGAAGTGCTCTTATGGGCCTCCACTCAGTTGGCCTCCCTCAGGGAAGTGAATTCACATAAACCACATGGTCATCCTGTTGCACAATGAATTCACAACTGTAGCACCCCTAGACTGCAGACTGTATGCAGGCGTCCCTATATTATATTATAAAGTTGCATCTTCACCACTGCTTGCTTCATCCATTCTGCCTCCTCGCTAGCTCAGTATTGTATTGGCAACCTTCAGTCTCGAAAGACTATGGTATCGCGCTCTGAAAGGTGGTTCTGGCACAGCGTCTAGTGTGGCTGAAAAGGCCAATCCGGGAGTGACAATCCCTTCCACACCGGGAGCAAGTGCAGTCTGTCCCTGGTCTGTCTCCCTGGCTATGGGCCTTCCTTCTTTGCCTCTTAGCCTCAGACTGTTGGCAAAGTGTCTCTTCAAACTGGGAAAGGCCATGCTGCACAGCCTGCCTCCAAGCGGGCCGCTCAGAGGCCAGGGTTTCCCACTTGTTGAGGCCATCCCTAAGGCCTTCAGATCCCTCTTGCAGATGTCCTTGTATCGCAGCTGTGGTCTACCTGTAGGGCGCTTTCCTTGCACGAGTTCTCCATAGAGGAGATCCTTTGGGATCCGGCCATCATCCATTCTCACGACATGACCAAGCCAACACAGGCGTCTCTGTTTCAGCAGTGAATACATGCTAGGGATTCCAGCACGTTCCAGGACTGTGTTGTTAGGAACTTTGTCCTGCCAGGTGATGCCGAGGATGCGTTGGAGGCAGCGCATGTGGAAAGCGTTCAGTTTCCTCTCCTGTTGTGAGCGAAGAGTCCATGACTCGCTGCAGTACAGAAGTGTACTCAGGACGCAAGCTCTGTAGACCTGGATCTTGGTATGTTCCGTCAGCTTCTTGTTGGACCAGACTCTCTTTGTGAGTCTGGAAAACGTGGTAGCTGCTTTACCGATGCGCTTGTTTAGCTCGGTATCGAGAGAATGTGTGTCGGAGATCGTTGAGCCAAGGTACACAAAGTCATGGACAACCTCCAGTTCATGCTCAGAGATTGTAATGCAGGGAGGTGAGTCCACATCCTGAACCATGACCTGTGTTTTCTTCAGGCTGATTGTCAGTCCAAAATCTTGGCAGGCCTTGCTAAAACGATCCATGAGCTGCTGGAGATCTTTGGCAGAGTGGGTAGTGACAGCTGCATCGTCGGCAAAGAGGAAGTCACGCAGACATTTCAGCTGGACTTTGGATTTTGCTCTCAGTCTGGAGAGGTTGAAGAGCTTTCCGTCTGATCTGGTCCGGAGATAGATGCCTTCTGTTGCAGTTCCAAAGGCCTGCTTCAGCAGGACAGCGAAGAAAATCCCAAACAAGGTTGGTGCAAGAACACAGCCCTGCTTCACTCCGCTTCGGATGTCAAAAGGGTCTGATGTGGAGCCATCGAAGACAACAGTGCCCTTCATGTCCTTGTGGAAAGATCTGATGATGCTGAGGAGCCTGGGTGGACATCCAATCTTGGGGAGAATCTTGAAGAGGCCGTCTCTGCTGACCAGGTCGAAAGCCTTTGTGAGATCTATGAAGGCTATAAAGAGTGGCTGTCGTTGTTCCCTGCATTTCTCCTGCAGTTGTCTAAGGGAGAATACCATATCAGTGGTGGACCTGTTGGCTCGGAATCCACACTGCAATTCTGGATAGACGCTCTCTGCAAGTACCTGGAGCCTCTTTAGTACAACTCGGGCAAACAGCTTTCCTACAACGCTAAGGAGAGAGATGCCGCGGTAGTTGTTGCAGTCACCCCTGTCACCTTTGTTCTTGTACAGCGTGATGATGTTTGCATCCCTCATGTCTTGAGGTACTCCACCTTCTCTCCAGCAGAGACAGAGGATTTCATGCAGCTCAGTGACGATGATCTCTTTGCAGCATTTTAGGACTAGCTCAGTACACTAGATGCAAAATCATATCTAGGCACAGGGGGTTGTATTTCCAAGTTGAGGGGTGTACTGTACCTACCCAGAAAGGCCCCTGTCCCTCCCACTGCCCACGCCCAATGCAAGGTATGCGCTGGGGCTGACAGATTGTGTTCTCTCCGCTGGCCTGCATGCATGGTCACCAACATTGTGCTGGTGACCTCATTGCACTTGCCAGCAGAATGTCACTTCCACCAGCATCATCACACAAAGCCTGAAAGGTGTTTCAAACCAACCTCAATGATTTTGCTCAAAACTATGTCATGTATTGTATCATGCTGTTCTCATAATTGAAAGTTACTAAGGTCCCTTGCCCAGACCAAATCAATCATATATTAAGAACTGAGGTGGTGACAACATGTCCAAGCTTCAGTTTAGGTTTACATTGATCCCAGATTTTAAATGCTGAAACCAAGAAAACTATCTCTGCCACATTCCCCACCCCCACCCCCAGTTACAGAAGTTGTGCAGTTTACCAGGCCACATAATCAGAAGTGGTGCCTGCAATTTTAACTGTACATCTGTCTACAATTTTCATGCCACAGTTTAGGGCCCAGTCCTATACTTGCCATGCAACAGCAGAGCTCGTGATCCACCACTGCATTGCATGGGCCACCATAGCCTGAGCTGCTCCAATGATGGACAGCTTGCTGCTGTTGGTGCAGAAGTGGGTAAGCCCTGCGCTGGCAGTGGCAGACAGCAAACAGCGCCCCCTGAGCAGGTAAGGTGGCTGTGGGGGCAGATTGGAGTGAGGATTGGGCTAGGCTGGGAGCAAGTCAGGACAGCGGTGGACCTCCCATTCCCCACGCTCAGGGCAAAGGTCCGCAATGGCACCCCCCATGTACTGTCACCGCCCCACCCATGCGAAAATCTGCCCCCCTACTCACCTGAGGCTCACAGAGCCTCACACGACCCATGGTTGTGTTGGGGAAGCCTTTTTTTCCCAGAAACCGGAAGCACCGTTTCCAACCCCATTGGGAGCCTCAGAGAGGCTTCCGTGGGGTCCTAGAGGTTTGCGTCCGGGGCATTTGCCCCATCAGACCTAACGGTAGGTCCACAACTGGGCCAGGACAGATCGTGGATTCAGTGGCATCCACAATATCTGAAGCCACTGTCCCAGGCCTGACACAACACCTTGAACCAAATAGCTTTACATAGATCTGCATAGGCCCATTGGGACCAGGAAGCAGTTAATGTGACACAGGTTTTGTTGTTGTTGTTGTTTGTTTTAATGTGTTCTGCAAATGGGCTTCAACAAATGAGAACTTGCTTACATGCTACTTTCCTGAGTGAGTAAACTTCATCCAAGTTTGACTTCAGTCATGAAGACTGAGTCACAAGGCATGCACCCTTGGTAGCAGTAAGCGGCTGATGAATGCAGGTTCTGTGTCAGCTTACAATATGGATGACAATTCTGTTTTTGTCTAGGTGATGATCAAGTAGAACTTCAAAACTCTTCTCTAATGTTGATTTCCCCAAGGTTACTTTGCATAGCTTTATATCACACCTATGGCAGACAGATCCACTTGGTGTTACTGATGTCCTTCAACTTGCTGACTCTTGGGAGTGAAAGGCAAAGCAATTTCTCTTAGAGAGTCAGTGCTGGCTTTCCCTCTGCTCTACATTTTCATTTCTTTTTATTGACTCTTCTGAGCTGACGTTTCATCTTCACTCTCCTAGAGAAAGCTTGGTGATAATAGCTCCAGGGTTTGCAAGAACTTTATCCATTATTACACTGGCAATAGCACTGATTCTTGAAGCAGCCCAGTGAAGGTTGGGGACATCTTATACACAGACTGAACCCCTTTTGCCTTGAGTGCTATCAGCAATCCTGTTTTGTTGTTATGCATGCTTCAAGGAAATGTATGGAAGTTTTAATTTTCCACCATTTCCTGCCTCCTTATGCTTATCTCAAGACTGCTCAGACTACAAAGCAAGTAGAGATATTCTAGGAACTGTACCACTGTTGTGTTTCTCAGTTTTTTCACTTTTTACAACAAAACCAGATAGTTTTCTCAGATGTTCCTCAAAGTATCCTCACTCTGGATGAATAAGTAAGCCCTTTTCATAGCTAAAGTAGCCTCTAGTGACTACATGTGCCGCTTAACAACCATTCGCTTGACGACGGATCACATATATGATGGTGGTCATGCTCTTAATGAGACAATTGCGTCTCCCATAGCCTGCAGCAGAGTGTCTGTTTACACAACAGAGAGGCTCTTAATGCAAAGAAGAAGCAATCTATGTTCAGTGCAGCCAGCTAGTGTCTGGCAGGGATTGTCTGTTTACACAACAAAGGCAATAGATTGGACTGAATTTTCACTTAATGACCTAATCACATAACAACGGAGATTGGAGAACATATCTCTGTAATTAAGTGGTGCACACCAGTGTACGTTTGAGGAGCAACAGCATCTCATCAACATAGACAACTTCAAAATGAATTGACTCCAATAGTGTTAAACCGTGTTTTCTCTATGTCTTCCCCTGTATCAGCAAATATTTTTTAAATGTATGAATGTTGTGGTGCTCTAGACTTCAACTATCTTTCATTTCACTTTTTATGAATGTTCTTCATGGACAGAAAGATTGAGTCACCTTATGCTGCGGTTGAGTACCCGAAGACTTTGAGAAAAGTTACCAGTGCCTTTTAGAATTAGACAGAGTGAACTCAAAAGTAAGAAAAAAACAGAAATTTGTAGAGAAGTTACTTAGGATGAAATCCTATAATACTTTCCTAGGAGTAAGCCCCATTGATTACAGTGGTACTTACTTCTGAGTAGGCATGCATTATCAAGATATGCCAGTGAGTTACCACATACACCAGTGCAAGGACAGCTCTGCCAGTTTAGAAGACCACCAGTTGATGGTTACACCATGAACGCCAGTGCAACTCTGGAAAACCGACGTGGCTTGTTTATGTAGCACCTAACGGATGACTCCATTAGTTATTGTTAGTTATTGTTATTGTGATTGCTGATATCTATGTACTGCTTTTCAACAAAAAAGTATCAAATACAAGAGGACCAACACTTTAAAAGGTGCCTCTTTGCCCAGTTAGCAGTATGACAACGTATGCAGCACCATTAGTGTATACGAAGCATTCTGCCTGCTCATTGTAGCCAGTGTTATTTCATTGATTATACCATTGAGAATATTGAAGGACTTACGCGATCCCTTTCAGTTTAACATACAAGTCACAGAGGGAAATTTCTCTTTTAATACTATCCCTATTATACTGATCCCCTATTATAGATCGGACTATCAGAACCAAAAAAGGTGTGCCCTTCAGACTTTGTCGCATCAGTTAAAATCTACCCCATCAGTTGAACCGCCAACATTTTAATGGATTAAACTACTGATGTAGTCAGTCCTATCCAGGACAGGGCATGTTGTAAAATGGGTTTTGGTGGTGCATACAGCACACATGCAGTGGCCATTTTGAGTAAATTGACACTTACTTGTTGGCATCCTTCAGTCTTGGAAGACTATGGTGTCACGCTCTGATTGGTGGTTCTGGAACAGAGTGTCCTCTCCAGTGCGCGAAGCCTGGGTAAAGTAGGTATGGAGGATAAGCTGTTACCCATGCAGCAAATCCCCCCTCTCCACGTCGCTGAAATGGTCCAATGGAAAGGCAGAAGCCAATATGGTTGGTTCCAGTGGCGTCGCAGGAGTTGCCAGAACTTGACTGTGTTCAGCCATGAACTGCCTCAGGGACTCCGGCTCCAGATTTTGCCTCAAGGTTGACTCCTGAAGCCTTTTCCATATCTGGATGCAGCCACAAGGCAGTGGAGGTTTGGGATCAGAGTTTTCCTTCTCTCAGATGAGCTGCCTTCCCAGGCTGATGAGTCCCATCTACCCGGTGGCTGTTTAGTCGCCTCTTACGACAAGTACAGCCAAACCGAGGGCCTATTCTTATCCCCAGCCCCCAGGGGATAATTGACACTACCAGCAGCAAAAGTAGATCTGAAAGAGGCAGGGGCAGAACAGGGCAGAGGAAGAAATGAGGGTGGAAGGGGTGTAGGGCAGGGAGGAAGGCAGACTGGAGGTGAGATCAGCAGCACTCATGTATGCCAATATCCTAACCACCTCCATCTCCACATTACACACCTTGGCTATTCACCTGCTAAAAGGCAAGGTTAGATCTGAGGAGTCCCATGGCATCAGTGTGGGTTTACCCTGAGGAGACCTTTGCAGCTGCATCTCCCATGCAGTGGGCATTCTGTTGGCATGGCTACATTGGTGGGGATGGGGGTGGGGGTGAGGGGGATTTCAGTAGGACTGGGTTGTAAAGCTTGCAACTCCAAATATTTCCATCAGGTTCAGTAAACAGTGGATCATGGCTGATCTTCCCACATTAATTGGACTTCTCCGTTGAAACTATCAGCAATTTCAAAAATAATGTGTGACGGTTCTGCTACAGCCTGTGACAAGCTGCTATCAGATGGGAAGATGGCAATGCCTCACTGAATACAGATGGGAAAGAGCAAAATAGAAAGCTGAAGTCTGAAGCCTCTTTTGCAGTGGTTCCCAAACTGGTGGGTCGCGGCCCACCAGGGAACTGGAAGCAGGGCATTCCCCCTTAAGGGACTGGCCCTCCTATTATGGCAGCGATAGTGCTGCAGAGATCACAGTGCAGCCACTGCCAAGGGGCTTATTTCTTACCTCGGGGGCAGACCTGGCTTCCTGCAGGGTCCTGGAGGCTTGCAGCCCCCTCTGGTGTCCTCCAAGGCTTCTGTAAACAGCCTTTATCTCTAATCAACAGTTACTTCCAGTTTTGCTGTGAAAAGTGAAGTAGCTGCTGATCAGAGATAAGTATTGTTTACAGAAGCCTGGGAGGACATCGAATGGGGCTGCAGGTCTCCAGGGCCCTGAAGGAGGCCAGTTCGGCCCCCAAGGTAAAAAAATAAGCCCCTTGGCAGTGGCAGCAGATCTGTGATTGGCGTGGCACCATTGCTGTCCCCCTCCCCACCTCCCTCCTCACCCACACAACTACTTACCTGGTTTCCAACTCCCCTGTAGGAGTTTGGGAACCACTGCTCTATTGTCTTTGTTCATACCCCTACATATACATCAGTTGAGTTCTCTACTATACATTTGAAAATGGTATGAACAGACCACACTGGAAAACCTTGTATCTGAGGCGATATCAATGTTCTCTCTTTGGTGCTATATCTGTAATTATCCATTCACAAATACAACTCGGTAGTCAGTGCTGCAGTGAACAAGTGATGAATATACCTGAGTGAAGCAAACCCTTGATCTTACTGATCTAGAATGAATGCAGCATTCAGCAAGTGGTGGTAACTGGTGTCATTCAGGGCAGGGGTCTCCAAACTTTTGGCCAGAGGGCCGCATCAAATATCTGGCATGGTGTGGAGGGCTGGAGAAAAAATTTAAATATAAAATTTAAATAAATAAATTAGAGATTGAACTTAGATGAGTGAATAAATGAATGAATGGGCTCATTGATTCAACCTCTCTGACCCTCAGAACACCCTCCAGACACAATCAGAGCACAGTTCTGGTCTGGTTGAGTGGGCCAGAGGCTTTCAGGGGACAAGAAGTTGGCCGCGGTCTGGAAAGAGGCTTGCTGCGGGCCGCATCTGGCCCCCGGGCCGGGGTTTGGAGACCCCTGATTTAAGGGGTCAGTTCAAGTCATGCCTAAGTTTCTGTGTTCTACTGTTTCGAGATTCTAGTAGTACCAGGATTATAACGATCCACCACAAATATAAACATAATAAAACTTTGGAACACACTTTACAAAGTACTATATAAAGCAGT
Source organism: Tiliqua scincoides (assembly GCF_035046505.1). Lineage (NCBI taxonomy): Eukaryota > Metazoa > Chordata > Lepidosauria > Squamata > Scincidae > Tiliqua > Tiliqua scincoides. The sequence goes on from NC_089826.1 coordinate 27,548,377, forward strand.
AGGATGCCAGATGCTAAAGATTGGATTCGAAAGATATATTTCTCTGGGCCCCATTTCATTTCTCTCTACTGGTTACAAACAACAACAACTCTATCCAGATTAGGTGTGTTACAGTGTTAATAGCAACATCTATGTCTAAGACACTTCAATTAACACTGCAGTGAGGCTATGCCAGAGCTATTACTGTGTCAGTGGAAATGTCTGAGCCTCAGCAATTAAGTTCGGAGCAGCCATATACGCAGGGATGGAAATCATTGTCAAAACATTGACTGGAATTACTATAACATCGTAAGGCAGAGATGACTGAAAAGCTGCACTGATTTTGATGTCAAATGAGGTACACACCAGTAGAACAACATAAGGTGCCTTATAGCATGTTGTTCATTGTCTAACGACTGTATTTTTATGGCACCCAAATCATGTCGGGTCACTGAAGTGCTATAAATTGTGGCTACTGCATGAATAAAACTGTCATTTCTCAAAGGATTGTTATTTTGATAAATGAGCAAAACGGAATTTGGCTGTGGATTTGCAAGCCTGGGAATGGATTCTGTGAAAGATCATTGGGTGCTTTATTGCAATCAAGGGGGGTCTCCTAATTTTTCTACTGTAGGCCTGACTAGACCCCTTGAAGTTTTGTTGAGGCACATGAATGGTGGCTGGGAACCAGAACATTAAAGCAGACTGAGGCCTGTATGGCAAGATGCAGATCCTTCCTACTCACTCTGTGACTATTATGAAGTCATCTGGAAGCACAAGGGTAGGAGGGCCACATTCTTACCTTACAAGCATTAGCCTGAAACTCCTCTCTCTCTCTCTCTCTCTCTCTCTCTCTCTCTCTCTCTCTCTCTCTCTCTGGAGTGTGTGTGTCATTCTGGGCAGCGACGTCAACACGCATGAGACATTGCTTGATCCGATGGTGAGTGGGAAGAGCGTGTGGCATATTGCAACATCTGCAGTGCTTGTCCCCCAGCATAGCTACTCTACTGGTGTGTGTGTGTGTGTGTGTGTGTGTGTGTGTGTGTGTGTGAGAGAGAGAGAGAGAGAGAGAGAGAGAGAAAGAGAGAGAGAGAGAGAGAGAGAGAGAGAGCTCTTCTGGGAATGGAAGAGATAAATAATTTTGGTCAGGTTTAGCTCTATGAGCTTTCCAGGTCTCAGTACAAGAGACACTTGAATATATTAATTTTAGTAGGTTTGTTGTGTACTGCTTGTAGCTTTCTTCTACTTAGAAGATATGCACTGACAATTCATTAGAAATTAATCAACCAGCTTTCAACAAAGTATGATTATTGTTAAATTGGGTAGATTTGTTTGCTGCAGAGTAATCCTAATCTGCTACTCTAGAGTAAGCAGCAGGAGGTGCAATAATCAATGCAGCATCCGTTTAAACTGTCAGAATTCCAGCAGTGGATTTGTACTGAATGGGAAGCAGACAATAAATAAAGAGTATGAGACTGAAAAGCTCATATAGGCAAGGATGCATGCTAACCTCAATTTAACTAATCCATGGAATTTAATTCAAGGTCTGAGTTATATTATCTATGATTGCTGCTGCTTAAAAGGCTGCCGTAATCTGTGGGAAGGTGTGCAACCATGCTATAGCTCATTGATTGGCAAACAGGGCAACAGGAGGGGCTCTCTTAATTAAATTCCTATACGGGATTGGAATTAGTGCCAAATGGCTGGTTTTAAAGTGTTGTATAAATTTCTTAACTACAACAGCTCTTTCCTCTGAGTTAAATTAAGATGTGAGCAACATTTGTCTAAGTAAATGCGACAAAGATGTTCAGCCACTGACAGCTGGTGATGTAGTTAGCGATGCATGCAAAGTTTTGTATTGTTTGTCTCCAAAATGTACATTCCCATGTGGAATGAGTCAGAAAGGGACTAGAAGGTTAAATCTGGAACACAAAAATCTATCATGATCTTGTTTTATCAAACTGCATTGAAACACCTGGACAAAAGCACAGCTATTGCTCTCTCCAGGCCATTTCAATGGGGCTCATATAAGAGATGTTTTTGGGGATGGGAGGGGGATTCTTCTTCTTTCTAACAAATTTCATTTTAAAAAGACATGATTATTCTAGACTTTACCCATGACTGTGATTAAGCATCAGCTTCATCTCCACAAATTCACATTAAATTGCATGCAGAATTTACTGCTATAAATTCATCTGCCAGCCATAGAAGGTAAATTCTGCTTGATTTGACCTTTTTTCCTCTTCACGATTTATTTCACCCTGAAAAAGGAACTTACCATAATTTTCATTTTACCTGATTGTCATGTTGGATTGAATGAGGAATCAACATATCAAATAGGAATCCCTTTAACCACAGGATTAAGAAAAACGTCATGGGCTAGAAAGCTAGGGGCCTTGGGATCTATTCACATTGACAAATGAATTCATCAATCTTTTTATTATTTTTATACAACTACTATATTGTACCCTTTTCACTATTATTTAAATCAGGGCTTTTCAAACTGGGGCGTCATGATGCCCCAGCCTGCGGGCCCTGGCCTCTGCCCCCTTAAGGGGCGGGGGCAGCCTGGAGGGAGGAGGAGGCAGCGGCGCGATCCCCAGGATTGCGCCGCTCAGGGGGGCTGCAGGGGCTTGGGTAAACCTACTCCCAGAGAGTTTGAGAACCACTGATTAAATTGTAAGCTACCTGGCTGGTAAGTCAGAGAGTTTAGTCAAAGAGCACAAGTTTTGCCTGCAGAAGACCCTAGATTCAATCTTTAGCATTTCCAGAAATAATTGGGAAAGAGTTCTGCCTGAAATCCTAGAGAGCCAGTGCTCAGGCACTTTGACCCTGGTACAGGATCATGGTCTTCACATGCCACTGCTCTGGCCTTCCCTGCTGTCATTGCCAGCGGTTTGCAGAGGCTGGGAAGGGGCAAGTGGCCAACCTGAGTCAGGGGGTGCAGCCAGAATGAATGGGCAAAAGGAGGAGAGATAAGTATAGGAGCAGGAGCCGTTGTCAGGAGTGGCAAAGGAAAAGGAAGGCGCAAAAAGAAGAGCAGGAACAGAACACAGAGGCTGAAAGGAGTAGCCAATGAATGAAGAGGCATGCCAAGAGGGAAGGATACAAGAACAGAAGGAAGAAGGAGTGAGGAGTGTCAAAGGGGCAACAGGGGTGAAGACACTGTGATCAGAAAGTGGGGTTTTGCTCGTGATACTTGTAATTCCAGGCAAGGCATTATGGTGATGAGAAAGAACTACAACCCCCTCCCTATATGTTCCATGTGGGGTCTTTATGCATGTCAGGCTTCCATGTGCTTCCACATGGAAAAAGCTGAGATTCTACATGACCAGTAGGCAAGTTGCTTGTCTTTGCTGAGAGTCCACATGACCACTAGGCAAATTGCTTGTCTTTCTGAAGTTTTGCATACTGCCATTGGAGTTCTAAGGTGCAACTGTGGGTAAAGGTTTCCTTTGAGAAGGAATTTACTTTTGAGCCTCTATCTATAATGTATCTCTTTAACACTGACCTTTCTGGAATGGCTCCACTGGGTGGTGGAAGAACCTAGTCCATGACTTCAAGTAGAAGAGGATGACTCTTAAAAAATAAGAGTTGTAATGTCTAGGTCCAGCATTTTGTCGTAATCTTGAGATGCATGCAATTATTTCGTGAATAGGTACTTCCCCCTTCATATATTGCCTCTCAAATTCTGGAACAGTCATACTATTGTGAAGTTCCAAAGTACTGCCGCTCCACAAACAATGAACTCCTACAGGTAGTGTTATGAAAAATTCACACAGTACTAACTCTGAAAAAAAAACCCATCCTTTAATAACCACAACATGAAAAATACACTCTCTTTGACCTTAAAAGATATATCTCAAAGTCAAATACCATTGAATATGTTTGATTGTGAAAACTGAATGCAAAAGTTGTTTTATGTGCTACATTATATAACAGCACTCCATAGGACTGGGAATATTGTCCAAATGTCTGTGCAAATATTGTGTATTGTGACTAGAGCTAAGCTGGCACACCCCATTTAGTTTCGTTTAACTTTAATTATTAAGAAAAGATGCTTTGGAGTGCAGCCGCAAAATTTTATCCACGTCCTAGAAGCTCAGATGAAATATGAGGAAGATTCCCAAAGAGGATGGATTTTTAAGGCTCCAGAGAGCTGTATCATCTCTAAGTTAGGGCAGGAGGTCTGGCACAGTTGGTAGAGCTGCCACCTTGTATGCCTGAAGATCTGAGGCTGCCAGTTCGAAACAACCGGAAGTACCTGAGAACTGATGACACGCTGATATACTGATGAGCTGACCCTCGGTGGCAGAGAGGAGTTGCCATCAAGTGGAGTGTGGGAGGCGAAGGGCCAGAGGGAGGCCAGACTAGGAAGGAATCCAGCTGGAACGAGGAGTTCTATGGAAGACTAGAACTGTTCAATTGTAAAAATCCCTATGGGGGTTTAGAACAGCCTGCCTATGTAAACCGCCTTGGATTAAAGTCTGTGGAGAAATCTGACGACCACAGAGAGGTGGTATAAAAATACCTGTATAAATAAATAAATAAGTTAGACGACAGGGAAGCAACCAGTTGGAGAGGGACATATCCAGAGGGGGGCAGCATGGGAAGTGCTGCAGGTGCCACAACGTGCTGTTTAAGTGGCCCACTAACCCCCGGAGCCACTCTGGGCCGTGACTGCAACACGCTGCACATTGCTGTTGCTGCAGAGAATGGCTTCAATGGTGAGCGGGAGGGCCTGGTTACACAGCATGTTGCAGCACTTGCAATACCCAGCTACATTACTGCTCAGATATTCTAGTCCAGGCCCATCTGTGGTTTTAATATTTGAGTATTACCTTCTCTGGCACCAATATGGTAATCATACTCTCAAGCTGCCTTTAGAACAGTGATTTTCAACCTTTTTTGTTTCACTGCACACTGACAAAGTATTAACATTGTCAAGGCACACCATCAGTTTTTTGACAATAGGCAAGGCACACCATGCTGTTGGTGGGGGGCTCACATCTCCCAATGGCCCTATTAATAAATGACCCTCCCCCCAAACACCCACGGCACACCAGCAGACCATTCGCAGCACACTAGTGTGCCATGGCACAGTGGTTGAAAGTGGCTGCTTTAGACCGTCCTAGTTTGCCAGTGAATTAAGTAGCCTGGGAGGGAAGTGTTATCTGCTGTTGTTTCGTTTTCTGCTGCAAAGTGAGAGCACTGTTGTGTGTGAGAGAGGCAACATTTGAAACTCTCATCAAGTCAACAAGGCATTAATTATTAAGATTGCCGCATTACCAATTCTGCCGTGGCATTGACAAGGGAAAGCAGTGCTAAAGGTGGAATAAATAATTAGCACCATCACATGTATTAAAGAGAGTTGAGTGTAAACAAAGTCTAGTTCAGCCTCATTGCTTTGAAATGCAGCATTTTCAAGAGCTATGAAAGGAATCACGTCCAATTTAGTCCATGGGAAAGAATCCAACATCTGCTTTTCCAAATGGATGTTACCTTTGAAGAGAATGTGGCTAATGTGGTCACATCACTTCTCCACCTTGCTGTGCACGGGCCAATATGTCACTCTTCTCAGGATAACAAGGCTCACTGTGGATGAAGCCTGTCAAGATATAGGCAAGTAATTACAAGAACTCACTTGCTTTTGCTGCAACGGCTTCATGTGGCTCTGTCTTATTCCCCTGGGGATGGTTGCCTTTGGACTTACAAAGGCTAACATGAAGGAAGGGAGTGCTTTGGGGGGAGGGAGTCCACTGACCTCTCACTGGCACTTACTTCCAGGTAAACATGCAGAGTCCTATGCCACATGAATTTAGGCAAGGCCATTGTACTGGTCCCCAATGTTCCTTTCCCATAAGTAAACAGACCTTCCATTTTGCAGTGTTCAGAACTTTTATGTAATTGAAAACAGATAACCTGCTGCTGAAGGTGGAACATCACCTGCAATTACGGATCACTCTTTCCCCCCCCCCCCAGAGGGGAAGGGGTCATCCTACATTTACCTCACTGAAGTGCACAAATGCAGAAGGGAAATTTAATTAGGGCAATACATCGAGAACACATAATGAGCATATTTGTTTGTTATTTTTCATATCAAACATCCGTTGTGCTTTAATTCAGGATAATAGCTCACACCTTTGCTGCAGGAACTAGCATCAACTGCTCTTTCAAATGTCTTCCATACCTTCCTGATTTTGATCTAAGTCTTTCTTTCCCAAGGGGATGAAATTGCTGCTGTTTTATGTCATCCCCCTTCCCCCCCCCCCAAAAAAAAAAAAAAAAAGATCATCACATACAATTCAGCACTATCCAATCGAGGATACTATTGCAGGGCTGGGTGGATGGGGCATCTGACACCCTGGCATTTTCCAGAAGAGCCAGTAGGTGGCAGTGTGTTTAGGTCAGCATCTGCAGCATTGGTGGAGAGGAGGGACAGTTCTGATTCACCCCACATCTTTGATAGATAGTGGTTTACTATGAGTGGGAAAGAATTTCAACCTCTGGCAAGTCTTAATGACTGGGTTGCTGCTTCTAAGCATAACCCAGATCCCCCCATCTCTGATTCCAACAGACATTCACAGGAAAAGCTGAGAGATTTCATATGTCTGACTTGACCGGTCTCACTTCACTTTCTCTTCCGTTTTGTCCTGTGTGCTGAATGGTAGGCAGAGCATCAGACAAAGCATTTTCCACTTCCAAACCTGTTGGACTCCATCCCTGTCTGGGCTGGTATTACAGGGTTGCCCAGGACTCTTCCAATTCCTGTGGCAAGGGTAAAATTTACACCTACTTTGTGTGGTCTCTTACTCTAACCATTAATGTAGCTTGTGCAGGCTTTGACTTCAGTCAACCAATGCACACATTTCTGGATGATTCTCAAGTTGCAGAATTTTACCTATTAGTTTCAAACCCTGAACAGTTAATAGTTTTCTCATGTTATGATATCATAAGAGGACATGTCACTATAAAAACTAACATTTCTTATATGATTGAAGATTTGGGGTCCCTTTCTGTCTTACTTAACCATAGGGAGCTTTTATATCCAGTGTTAGAGCTCCCCTTAATAAGTCAAGAAATTGTTTCATTGAGTCATAATTTTCCTCTCCCTCCCAGCTCCTACAGGATAGAAAATGTTTCCAACCAGCCAAAAAGTGACATTAGGATAATCCCTGAGTTATTCTATACATAAATGTCACATCTCAGAATGTTATTATTTCATCAATGGATTATCAATCTGCATAGGTGTAACTAGGGTCAGACCTGAAGGGCACCTTTCCTGGGCACAATGCCAAAGGGGAGCAAAGGAGTCACTTCCCCAGAGCAGGGGTGCTCCCCAGAGCAGGGGCAGATCCAAGGGGGAGGCCAAGGGTGTGTGCCCCCCCCCCAAACTGTCTGCCAGCAGGGAAAGGCACCTGCCATGCTGGGGAGCAAAATTGGGCATCAGGGGAACATTCACTGGGCAGTAGTGGCATCACTAGGGTTCACGTCTGCCAGTGCGTCACACCTCATGCAGTGGGCGGGGCAACACCCAGGTGGTGGGTGAGGTGATGTACCATCACTCCGCCCCCACTGATTTTTTGGCTGTACCTTTTGATAGAACAAAGATAGAACACATTCTGCATGAAATAACACATTGATTGATATATAACATGATGATCCTATTCTTACAAATTATGATTTTAGTGATTTTGGTCACTAGTGGTGTCACACACACCCCCACGGGTGTCAGCTTACTAAAACCTTATTTCAGCAGTTCTCAAAACTTTAGCACTGGGACCCACTTTTTAGAATGACAATCTGTCCAAGACCCACCAGAAGTGATGTCATGGTGGATGTCATGTCTGGATGTCATCACCAGAAGTGATGTCATGGTGGAAGTGATGTCATGGTGACATCATCAGGTATTATAATAAGTATAAAACAAATAATTAAATAAGCAGAAGCCAGCCCTGGTCCACCAAGTGAATTTCCTCTGTAGCCTGCCTGCAATACCCCCCCCCCCTCCAAAACCAGTAAGGTTTTCAGCCCTACCCAGTGCCCAGTTCAATTTAAGAACTTCTGTTTAAACCAGATCACTGTCAGGATCCACCTGGCTTTGAAAGTCTCAAAAAAGTTCACCTGATCAGCTGAAGCCTCTATTTTGATCCTTTTTAGTGGGGGTGGGGAGAAGCTGCCTTCTGGAGCATTTGTTGAGCTCCAGTTCCATTAGATCCAGACCATTCTGGCGGCTTCACATTCCCCTTTGCCTGGCCTGACCACCAACCAAGGCACATTTGCTTACTCACGAGTAAACACAACCGTGAGGCTTAGTTTCACTTCCCATAGGGCTCAATACATTTGTCTGCTTGGAGGGAGGGACTTCCTTCTCAGGTGTTTTTTGGGGCTGCATTCATTGGATCAGGACCATTCTGGTGTCATTAGATTCCTCTCAGCCTGCCCTTTCTGATGGATTAAGGCAGGTTCACCTACTCACAAGTAAAACATGTGATACAGCTCTGTTTCACTTTCCATAGGGCTCCATGCATTTTTTGTTTCCTGTTTTTTGGCCATAACTTTTGATAGAAAGGGGATATCTCACTCTGGTTTTTTGCTTTGCATTCTTCTGGAAATTCCACATCCAACAATATATAACATGACAGTACTACTCCTAACCACCGCTATTTTAGCGTGTCACCTCCCCTGTGCATGTCACCCGGTGTGGCCCACACCACCCGCACCCCTCTAGTGATGCCACTGCTGGGCAGGTGCTGGCAAGATTGGTTGGAAATGGAGCCCAGCCAATCTGGGTGAGAGCCCAGGTCTACCCAGCTGGTAGTCCTGGGTACCAAATCCAAGCTGGAGCCCAGGTCTAGCCAACCAGTAGACCTGGGCTCCAAGGCCAGGTGGGAGCCCACATCTATCCACCCAGCAAACTGTGGCCATGGAGGCCATCAGGTTCCACCTGGAGTCCAGTTCTACCCGCCTGGTTGTCCTGGGCTCTGAAGTTGGTAGTGCTCATGGCTTCCCCCAAACACAAATACCGAATCTGTTCCTGCCCCAGAGTAGAAAGACTCTGGCGGGGGTTGCCCCATCAGAGGAGAACCTCCACAGAAGAAGGAGCGCGGGATGCAAAATCACCAGTGCCTCCTACTCCGAAAAGAACCCAGAAATGATATCACAACGTCCACATGATGTCATGGCGTCACCGCCCCGTTTGCAGGGGCTTCTAGTTACACCTCTGTCAATATGCATTTCATGTGACAGAAAGTTGTTTTAGAGTTGGAGGACTTGTTGGATCTGTTGGAGGACTTGTTTTATGACTTCTGGCACAGCCTTTATCTTATAATGTTTCATGTGTTGACTATCAATAAGATATCTAAATGTCCTCGCAAATATAATCTTTCTTTATGTTTTGTGAAATTAGAATTTCCCACTCTCTGTATTTTTGTAGGAAGCCAGAGGAAAACTGTTGATTTCCTGACAGAGTAGGGCGTGTTGATGGATGGCGTGGCAGAAGGTGCATTTCCAATAAACACTTGAAGTAAACTGATCCACCAACATGAACATTGTAGTAACAAGCGTTAACTTCAAAAAGAATGTTTATGACGTAATATAGGGAAGGCAGCAGAAACAAACTGGAATAGATAGAGACAAACCAATTTACCTTTTATCTTTGTTTACTTGTATGTACTTTATTAGAGTGTTGCTTTGCATTTATCTGGAGGATGAAAGTATTACTGCTGGTCCTGGGCAATAATTACCATGGGAGTATAAAATCTATGTTGATGTTTGCTGCTGGTTTGGAGTAACAGGGGAATCACTGCACAATACATCTTATTTCATAGAGTTGTGCATGCCCTTCAAATGGATAGTTATGTAGCCTGTTCTCACATAAAACAACAACAACAGATTTAGTCTAGGTCTGTGGCTTCCTGGGTTCTGGGAATTCTGAGATGCCATTACAGAAGTTCCTCAGTGAGCAGGAGATTAATGATAGGAATGAATATGTGAATGATGTTTCTGCTACCAGTACAATTCCCTAAAAAATGCAGCTACATAGAAATGCTGTGTCTAAGGTGCACTCTCAGTTCATGTGAGGTGATTATGCGCTGTAAAGACATGGAGCCCAATCCCGCGCTCTTCAGCCTGGTGGTACAAGTGTACCACTAGCTGTAAATGTGCCATAAAGCATGTTTATAGCAGCACTCTGGGAGTAGGGACTGCTCGTGCAGTTGGCACCAAGGCCCAGTGTGGTGCTGGTGGCTGACCAGTGTTCCTGAAGCGCCGGCCAGAGGTAAGTCTTTCCAAGATGGGGGAGAGTTGGTGAAAACAGGATGAAGGGAGAAAAGAATTGGGCCTGGGAGGCAGTGGGACAGGCAGAGAAGGCCTCTGCCAGATCCTATGTTCTGTGTTGGACTGAAACCCCGACACATAGCTTTTCCAGTCTGCATCAGCAAAATGGCCAGCACAAACTGCAGGAGACCCATTGCAGAGCCTGCACCCTTACTCGGGGGAAGGGGACAAATGTTTCCTTCCCCCAAGGAGACCTCCACGGCTACCAAAGTTCCCATAGGATGCAGCAGTAGCCATTCTGATACCACTGCTCCTCTGGGTACTAGGCAGCTTAGGATTGGACTGATAACCACCATTCCACATGAATGCACATCCTAGATCTAATGAATGGCAAAGGAACTTGTACAGATCCAGCTTTGTTATGCACAGATTTTTTTATACGTGGGTTTGACTCAACACGAATGGCCACTGCAAATGAGACAGAATGTGCTGATCCCTGGAGGAGGGGAAAAATGCACCCCTTTAAAATTACAGTTTAAAAAACTGCTTTGTCCTGTTGCAGAGAGACAGTCATACAAGTGATTATGGGTATAACCTAAGTATCCACAGATTTTTCTATCTCAAAGCTGATGGGATGGGAAGGGCCCTTTAAATTAAAGGAAAACAGTTGTTTAATAATGCCAGAGAGGACAGCTGGCAATCCATCAGTCATTCTCTCTGCAGGCTTCCCCCTGAGCAGGGGAAAGAAGGCTAAATGGCAGCAATTATCACCTTCTCCATTCTTTTCCCTTGCTGGGGCTCCTGGTGAAAGGAGAGATTGCTTCCTCCTAGTGAAGCCTAAGCTCCTGGAGAGAGACTGATTTACTCTGTGTGTATTATAAAAGTCAGCAAGTCTGTTTTTAAATCACCAGAAAAAGAAACTTTATTTTTTAAATTAATTTGGTATAGTGCATTTTTTGCCATCCGCTTGAGTTCTTGGAATGGAACCCTCGCAAATAATGAGACTCAACCTATATAGTAATGTTGAATCTAAGGACATGTGGTCATGATCAGCACCTATATGGGAGATCACTGGTGCCTTACACAAGCTGCCCTGAAAAGGAAGAGTATTAAGATGTAGGGTGAAACATAAATATGATAAATAAAAATAGTAGGATTTGCTCTAGCCATCTCACATTGAATTTCCTCAGGCCTCATTTATTTTGTCTTTGGTAAAGCTAGACAAGAACTTTTGAACTAGATGAACCTGCCTTAAACTGAGTTAGATACTTGATCCACCTAGTTCAGAACTGTCTGAAGCAATTGGCCCACAGCTCTTCAGGGTTTCAGACAGGGCTCTCCCCCGGTCCTACCTGGAGATATGAAACTCAGATCTGGTATCTTCTTCATGCAAAGCATTAAGTAATCAAGAGGTCCATCAAGGAGCTCTAGCTCCTTCTCTGAAGTGGGTGATTTCACTGGCACCAACCCCCAGCAAATAAGGGAGAATCCTAAGGCGCCCTTGGGTTGGCACAAGTCCCTTGTGCTTGCCCAGGAGGGTTGCAAATATGCCATAAAATATGTTTGTGCCTCCTTGAGAGTTGGGTGGGTCACAGAGGGGGGAGGCATTCCGGGGTGGAGGGAGGGCGGGCAGAGGGCGATCCCAGGGGCAGGTGAGCAGAGAGCGTGAAGCGGGACTGGGATCTGGCAGTTATGCCAGATCGCAACCCCTGTAACCGAGCAGTGCGAAGTGGCTTCAAGCCAATCCACTCTCCCTGGACTTATGCCACCTCTGGAGGTGACGTAAGTCCAAGGTGACTCATTGGGGCTGCGGTGGCTTACCCGGGGTAAGGGGAAGAGTTTCCCCTTACCTCCGGCTGAGCCATTTCGGTGCCCTATCTTGCGCTGAATACAGTAAAGGCCTGCTGGCCTGCCTGTTCCAGTGCAAGATCGGATTGCGCTGCACCATTGTGAATCATGGCCATTTCCTATTCGATACCTTTTAATTAAATCTTCTGATTGTGATGTTGTTCAGGACCTTGCAAGACCATGTGCTTTTCTGTCTTGACAACCAGCTGGAAGCACCAGCTCAGGCTTTTAATAAATTCCACCTTTTATGGCTCACACTGTTTAATCCTTTGGCTGCTATCACCGTCATCTCTCTCTGACAAGCAATTTTCTATCAGATTTGTGTTGGCAAGCAGATGTCCATATGGCCACCGTGATCTCTTTTAGCCCTATTAATTCTGAACACTTGCTGTTCACAAAGTTTCAGTGGTATAACACATATTGTCAGTTTTGTTATTGTAAACTTTTCCAGTGAACTTGCATTATATTGCAGCAAAATTAAATGCACAATTTTTAAATTATTTTTTACATTTTATTTTCAAGTTACTGACACATTTTGGGCATGACCCAGGTGAAATGAAGCATTTTCAAGTTCTGCTGATTTCAGTGGAAATGATCTAAGAACATGCTTAACTTTTGTCACTTGAAATCAATGAGTGTTACAGTTGCTTAACTGGCTGAATCATACCTTTGGCATTTATAGCATACAGATGTCCAAAGCTACAAAACAACAGTTTGTGTAACAAATCAAAATGTACAGTTTACAACTCAGCCATTGCACTTGCAATATTAGCTATGCAGTGCCCACCCAGGCCACAAATCTATCACATGCCGTCACTGCACTTGCAGGCCAGGTGACCCAGTACATGAGATGCTAGACCAGGGGTGCTCAATAGGTGGATCGCGATCTACCGGTAGATCGCGAGGCAAAATGAGTAGATCACGGAGTGCCGACCCTCCGCCCCTTCAGGTGCCTCTGGGAGGAAACGCTGGGAGTAAGGCCCATTGTACTCAATGGGGCTTACTCCCAGGTAAGTGTGGCTAGGATTGCAGCCTCACAGCCTAATCCTAGGCATGTCTACTCAGGAGTAAGTCCTGTTATACTCAGTGGGGCTCAAGGTACACCAACATACATTGTACACATAAATGTTATATGTTATGATGGCGCGAATATTGTAAAAAAAAACTCTGGTACATCGCCGGGCCTTGCGGGGTTTCAAAGTAGCTCTCGAGCCAAAAAAGTGTGAGCACCCCTGTGCTAGACCTTTTAGGCCAAAATCCTAATGCACTTTCCAGAACTGACATAGCTGTGCCAGTGGGGGCAGGTGCTGCATCCTGCAGTTGGATGGCAGGCATGGAGGTCTCCTCAAGGTAAGGGAATGCTTATGGGGTACAAGCCATGATGTGTATACGCAACCTCCTGATTTTAGAAATGGGTTATGTCAGAATGCCAGATGCAAGGGAGGGCACCAGGATGAGGTCTCTTGTTATCTGGTGTGCTCCCTGGGGCATTTGGTGGGCCGCTGTGAGATACAGGAAGCTGGACTAGATGGGCCTATGGCCTGAACCAGTGGGACTGTTCTTATGTTCTTAACTACAATTCCCAGAAAGCCTTGCAGATCTCTTGTTATCTGGTGTGCTCCCTGGGGCATTTGGTGGGCCGCTGTGAGATACAGGAAGCTGGACTAGATGGGCCTATGGCCTGATCCAGTGGGGCTGTTCTTATGTTCTTATGTTCCTTTTCCTTAGAGCTGTATGAACCTTACCTCGCTGCTGGAAAGTTGGTTAGGATTGTGCCCTTGGAGGCCTTAGAGACTACTGCCTGATTTATAAATGCCAACTGGTATGGCTATAATGGTGATTGGGTAGCAGTGCCCCCCCCCCCAAATAGCAGCTTGTTTAACCCTTGATGCACGTAGTCTAATTGCCGTATCGGTTTCCCTTGATGCACATAGACTAATTGCTGTATCAGTTTCGCAACCCAACAAAAACTGGGCCACAACCCACTAGTAGATCCTGGACCCACAGTTTGGGAACTGCTGCGCTAGGTGCATGCAGAGGTGGGTGCATATATCCTTGCTCTATCAGCATCACATTAAAATCAGGTCTTAGTCACTAACACAGAACTAGTAGCAGCAGCACACAACATTTGTTGCAATTGCAGTGTCCATATGGAAGAGGGCATGTTTCCCTTCCACACATTAGGGCTGCAATCCTAAATACACTTACCTGGGAGTTAGTCCCATGAAACTCAATGGGACGTACTCCTGAATAGACATGCATAAAATTGTCCTGTAGGTTACATGAGGTCTGTATAAAATGTGACCCATCAAACCAAATGCAGCCTACTAGTCATGTCTGCCATGACTAGTTTCCCCTGGGGGCTGGGGATAAGAATAGGCCCTCAGTTTGGCTGTACTTGTCATAAGAGGCGACTAAACAGCCACCAGGTAGATGGGACTCGTCAGCCTGGGAAGGCAGCTCATCTGAGAGAAGGAAAACTCTGATCCCAAACCTCCACTGCCTTGTGGCTACATCCAGTTATGGAAAAGGCTTCAGGAGTCAACCTCGAAGCAAAATCGGGAGCCGGAGTCCCTGAGGAAGTTCATGGCTGAACACAGTCACGTTCTGGCAACTCCTGCGACGCCGCTGGAACCAACCGTATTGGCCTCTGCCTTTCCATTGGACCATTTCAGCGACGTGGAGAGGGGGGATTTGCTGCATGGGTAACAGCCTATCCTCCATACCTACTTTACCCAGGCTTCACGCACTGGAGAGGACACTCTGTTCCAGAACACTATTCAGAGTGTGACACCATAGTCTTCCAAGACTGAAGGATGCCAACAATACTAGTCATGTCTGCCAAGCATTGGGATCCATTTTGGTTGTTTATGGTTCTAAGCAAGAAGTGTTTTATTTTAACTGCACATTTTAAAATATAGTTTTATGTGTATAGCTGACCTCTTACATATGCTTCTAGTTTTACACTCAGTATAAAGATTGATGGGAGATACCGTACCCCCTGCCGTTGTTGGCCACAACATAATTACTTCCCCATTTTTAAAAAAAGAAAAGATAACTTGCATGATAGCACATACTGGGTGTGGGGGACATCACTGTGGGAAAAAGACAACATTAAACTTACTGAGCAATACCAGTTAATCACATAATTTGGTTTGTCAGCTACAAATGGTATACTTTCAAACGTTCAACAGATCATGACATTCTGAACTTATGCTTTTTGGTGCCACCTTCTGGCATGAATGGTTTTATTCTGACAACAATATCAAGAATTTGCTTCTGGAAATTCAGGCATTCATGGTGGAAATGTAGAACTATGAACTGGAGCAAATGATTTGGGGGGGGGGGAAGCAATACTGTACCTACAATAGAATTCTACAAAACTAATAAAAAGTGAACTGCAATCAAAGTGGGAAGCATTCAAGCCATGTAATCCAGCTGAAACATGGAATTTTTGTTTATTAGTTGTAAGTTTCATAAAAACCACATCTGATGCTTAATACAAAATACTGTGTAATAACTAACCATTCAATGATTTTTTTAAAAAACACTTCAGAGTATTTCAACCAGGATTTCTACAATGCCCAAGAAAAATGAACGGTGCAATCCTTTTGAAATGGCATATCTTTGAAATATGCATAGGCAATTGCAAGTCTATATGTTCTTGCATTTAATGAAACAAATCTCCCTGAATGTGGAAAGCTAGCAAGTCATAGCGAAGGGACAAACTTCTCCATGACTTACTTAATCTCTGTGTGCAGAGAACCTGGTTACATTGGGAACAACTGAATCATGTGATTCCTTCTCCCAGATTGTGAATGCATCCACTTTCAGGAATACTGTGTTACATGGGATTTTCAGAACATATAAATGAACTTCAAAGATTTGAGAAGGTGGATGCTTTCAGTACTTCTGCTGCAAGCAGATGCAGTGTAGGGTTAGGGCTGCATTGAGCCCACCAAGATTTCCCTCTGACCTACACAGTGCCACCTATTTGGTTTTCTGATGTTTCTAATCTTAAGCACAGCTCCAGAAGGGGATACAGATGCAGTTCTGCTGTACAGGGGATCCCTGTATCTGCAGTTTCAGCCTCCATGCCCCCTGAACCCTCAGGAGGTGAGGGGCACTGTCTTCCCCAGCCCTCCTAATGCCTTTTAAAGGCATAAAAATATCACTTTTATGAATAAAGGAAGTGACCTTTTTTGACCTAAATGGCCATTCTGAGGTCCGCAGAAGCTGCAGGCAGATGTATGCACCCTCTGCAGGGCTCAGAAGACCCTTTGAAGGCGAGGGGAGCTGTGCTCCTTTCACCTCCAGAGGGCAGGGGGGCGGCCCCAGTATCCACAGATGCAGGGACCTTCGGGGTGTGTGTGTGTGTGTGTGTGTGTGTGTGTGTGTGTGTGTTCTGCAGTGGAACCCCTCGCGGCTACTGAAACATTTCTGTATATTGTATCCATGTTGCGATACGTTGCATATTTGTGAATTACAACCAATGTAAATCAAAATAAATGCAACCTGAAGTTCACTGTTACCACACATGCTTGAGGGCACATGTACTAACATGCACATACTTCCCCAAAACATTTATGTGAACAATTTGATGATTGGCTTGTGGTGCACTTAGACTGTGTCTTGGAACTTAGAGGGTTAAAGAAAAGTTAGGAGTCAAGAGTTACTGAGATGAGTTCCTAGAGGAATTAATTGCAATATCAGAGGTGAGGAACATCTCACCTGGAAGTGAGTCCATCTCACTGGAATCAAGTGGAAGTTCAATTGAATGCAAGCCATTTGCAGTTGAACAGGCACTGGCTAAATAAAAACCTCTCTTTTGTAAGTGGCTAGTGCTGAAAGAGAAGAGGAAAGAGAGAGAATGTGTTGGTAGGAATGGGGGGGGGAACAGAGGGAAATCGATGTGAACCCTTTCCATGACTTCAGAAAGGGAGAGGCAGATGTTAAGGAAAGCTGAATGCTGATACATATTGAAATGAGCTGGTTTCTTAGGAGGTTACATAATTTTTGAGTGGAGAAAGGCTCAGGGTCCCTTGCAGAAGCCTCAGTTTGCAGTCGAATAATGGAGAACTGAAAGGGAGGTCTGAGTCAAGTCATGGAAATGTGGCTGCAACTAATGTCTGGAATGTTACTGGCAGGGCCACGTGGACATTTTCTGGGAACCTTCCCATCTCCCAAATTTCAGTTGGCTTTATTTTTTGACCAACTTCTTGGGCAAGAGGGAATAGTGGGATTCAGTAGCAGTGATTTTCAAACTTTTTTTATCTTACAGCACACAGACAAGGTGCTAAAACAGTCAAGGCACGCCATCCGTTTTTTGACCATTGACAAGGCACACCATGATGCTGGTAGGGGGCTCAAATCCCTCAATTGTCCTACTAATAAGTGACCCTCCTCAAAGTCACGTGGACCACCTGCGGCACACCACTGTGCCATAGATGGTTGGTATCTAGAGCCTGATAAAGGGAGTAATTGCTGAAATTAACATGAAGATGAGGTGATACCAACAGCCCAATATTACCAACTCCCCCCTCACTGATGCAACTGTACCAACAAAGCATGTGCTGCATCCTACAGGAGGCAGTCCCAGAGACAATCCCAGAGATATCCACCAGATAAGGAGATCTTACTTAAGTACCTTTACTCCTCCAGGTAAAGGGAACATGTGTATCCTTGCCCAGGGATAAGCCTTCACTGCCCTGTTGGGTCTACTCAGAACTGCACCAGCAATTTAGCCACTGATTCCATCTTCTTTCCAGCCTACATCCACCCTCCTCCCTGTTCTGCCCCTACTCACCCTGTTCCACTCACCCCCACTTGCCCCTTGCTAACTTACCGGAGTTGCAGGTTATTGATGGGCCAGTGGCATGCTTTGTTCTTTTGTTTGTTCATACAGGTCTTGTTTTAATTTTTATGACAGGATGTCCCAATGTTTTTGTGATGCAAAGCACATGGCAATATTTTTGCCATGTTTTTGGAGTCCAGATAGGGTTTTCAGCATAAACTGCAGTCACCTTTCAAAAATTCCACCCTGCACCCTCTGTATGGGTTTTGGGGGGAGTAGCAGACATAGGGAGAAGGAAGCGAGGAAAAATCGGGAACATGACTTTTTTTCACCATGCCTAAGGGCTCTGTGCCTCCCTGATGTTAACCCTAGACCACGTATCTAGGGCCCAATATGAAAGCCAAAGTTCTGTACCATCCATGTCAGTGCTGGAAACCATCCCAAGAAAAATAATTGGCTTGCAACCTTAGGCAACTTGTATCCAATGAAGAGGACTCAGACTGGTTGCTGAGTACCTAATAGATATCATATATCCAATTTTCTCTGTAAATTATGTTTGGCTGTGAAATGATATATAAGAAGAACAGAGCAAAACAGACTGATGACTGAGATGCAGGTGCTGCAGGTTCTCCACTGGGAATAGCAAGCATAGCGGTGCGCACCATGGCCAACTCATCCTGCAGAACAGATGGGGCTTCCTTGTGCTTTGCTTATTTTCTCCATCACTTTGTGACTCATTTCATGTCATAACTTGTGCCATCGCTCCCGAATTTAGTTTGGATGTGCAAAACAGCATCTTTCCTACTATCTAAATAGTATAGCAGACATGTTGTGCCAAGAGAACAAACTGGGCTAGATCGCCAGCTTGTTGCAACGGGCATGGATCCATGGAAGTCAACAGAGCTCTGTTGATTTACACAGAGGAGAATGTCGTCCAACACTGATATGTCACGAGTGCAGACAGATTCCAGCCCATCCAAAGTGCATAAATCATTGTTGACTGTTTTGAATATAACCGTCACTGAGAGCTGAAAGGTTTCATAAGCCATCTCTCTTCCAGGTTAAACACAAAGTACTGCACACCAATTAGAGCACATAGATAGGTGACATTTGAGAACATAATTGATAAAAGGCACAGGTGGTGCTTTTCTTATATTTAGCAGGGGGAGAGTAACTGTCCCTCTTCACCCCAAAACAGTGTTTTTTCCCAGTGGCTGTTTGATGGTGTTCTTCTGCATTCTTTTTTATTGTGATCCCTTTTGAGACAGGGAGCCACTGAGAGCCCAAGCCTGTGCCTGTCTACTCAGAAGTCCCATTATAATCAATGGAACTTACTCCCAATAAAGTGTGGATAGGATCTCAGCCTTAGTTATTTGACTTTGGTCCCAATCCTATCCACCTGTCTAGTGCCGATTCAGCTGCAATGCAGCCCCAAAATGAGAACAAACATTACCTTGAGAAGGCACCTGTGACTGACCCCCCCCCCCCCACACACACACACACTGCAGGATGCAGCACATGCCCCACTGGCAGAGCTGCAACAGTGCTGGAAAGTTGGATGGGGTTGGGCCCTTTGTAAACAACTACAGCAATGATAATATTATTTGACTCAGGTTCAACTCAGTCGGGCCACTGCTTCAGTGCCTAAACTAGCTGCTGGTTCTCTTCCAAGCCCAATTCAGAGTGAAAGGTTTAACTTTTAAATCCCTATATGACTTGGGACCAGGGTATTTGAGGGACTGCCTCCTTCCATATAATCCTACCCTTCCTCACAGGTCATCAGGGGTGGCCCTTTTGACTGTTCCACCACTAGCAGAAGGTGGCAGGTGAAGGAGACGGCAACTAGAGAAAGGGCCTTCTTGGTGGTGACTCTGGGTGGAATTTCTTCCCCCTGGAATTAAGAACAGCTCCCTCTCTGGAAATCTTTTGGCGGGGCCTTAAGACCTTTTTATTCAAAGAGGCTTTTAAGTATCGACATGGTGGGCTGGCACTTTTATATTAATGTGATTTTTATAGCATAATCCATTGGGGTCTGATTTGTTTTATTGTTTTAATTGTTTAGGTTTTACTGTTTTAGTATTGTTTTAATCTTTTATTTTTATTGTGCTTTTTTAATGCTGTAAGGCACCTTGGGTATCCCAATGCATGATAGAAAGGCAGGGCAGAAATCAAACAATCAAACAAACAAATAATGCAGGATCTGCCTGAAATATCGTAATTCAAAGAATCACATACCAGTATAATAGCTAGAATTTATGGCATTAAGGACCTGTTGAAGACATCAGGGTATGATTAATTGTATCTATTTGTATCCTACCTTTCTTCCATAAAATTAAAGATGGTGTATGTTAAGAATGTCAGTCCCATCCAAGCACCAACTAGATCTTTTGGGAGACTACTGTATCATGTGTCTTCAGACTATTTACTCGGGGCCTTTATCTTGTACCTTTTGATTTTGTCAAAAGCATATTTAGAGGTGACTTTGGTTGGAAACCTTCAGCCTCGAAAGACTATGGTATAAGCCTACAGCACCTGGTATTCCCAGGTGTTCTCCCATCCAAGTACTAACCAGGCCTGACCCTGCTTAGCTTCTGAGATCAGACAAGATCAGGCATGTGCAGTTTGCTGCACATTTGCTAACAGTTTGCTAACAGTTTGCTAACAGTTGCTGCAGGTGACTTTTAATTGTGGAAAATTATTAGAAGCCAGAGTCTCATCTAAGTTTTCTCCATTAAATCAACAACTTTTAAATCAAAAATGTAGTAGGAGACCAATCATATGGAAGATATAGATTAAGTTCTACATCAATAATGCAATCAAGTTATAAAGATCAGTACAATATTAGCCCTGTCCAGTTGACAATCTAGGGCAGGGGTGGCGAACCTGCAGCCTCCCATGGCCCTCAGATAAGTCGGAGGGGAGTTCAATTTAGGAAATGGTGCCAGTGAGGAAGAGCTGCAGCTTGCCTTGAGCCATTTCCCTGGAGCCCGATTGAAAGGGGGGGATTGAAGAATCCGAGCTGCACCACTGTTTTTGAAGACATTAACAAGGTGCTTATGCAGTACTGTGTGCCATTTCCCCCTTCTGTGTAATGGAACAGCCAGTAGGGATCGGTCGTGAACCTCCACAGCCCCGCATCTGGGGCAAAGCTCTGCGATGGCGCCCCCTACAGGCTATGGCCACCCCCCGCACAGAAATCCACCCCCCCTACTCACCAGAGACTCACAGAGGCTCACGCGACCTTCTCCCACGTTGAGGGAACTTCTCTGAGGTACCCTGACGCTATAAATTGTGCTTCCGGCAAACCGGAAACACAGTTTCCGCCCCCGTCAGGAGCCTCAGAAAGGCTTCTGCGGAGTCCTAGCAGCTGGCACCTGGGGAATCTGCCCCAAGGAAATCTATGGTAGGTACGCAACGGGGAGGGAGGGAGGGAGGGAGGGAAGAGAGAGGAAGTGAGGGAATTTTTTTTTTTTTGATCTGCAATTGATCTGCAACCTGCAATACAGGTTGAGTCCTGGCATCTCCGAGGGTTCCGTTCCCAGAACCAATGTGGATGGGAAAAATCACATTAAAGCAAATCCTTCTAAAAAACAATGTTCCTTTGCTAGTTGATTTCAAAACAGCCTTGCTGACCTTTGTGATGTAAGACAGAGTCATTAGGCAGACAATCCATCAATCCTTTTCTCTCCAGGCACTTAGAAAGGTTTCACTCTGAGCCAGCAACCCCTCCCTTCAGCCAGAGCTTGCTCCAAGCGCACATCCAAGGAGACCCATTGGGGCCAGTGCAGGACACAGAGTAAAGGGAGAATTTTCCCCTTGCCTCAGGTTGCACCAATTTTAACCCCAAACATGCGCTGGATGCAGTGCAGGACCGTTGGCCTGCCTGCTCCAGGGTAAGTTAGCATTGTGCCCTTACTTACTTAGAGCCCAATCCAATGCCTGTCTACTCAGAAGTAAGTCCCATTAGAGTTAATGGGGCTTACTCCCAGGAAAGTGTGGATAGGATTGGGCTGTTACTTACTTACTAGTAATGTTATTTATTTGCAAAAAAAAGCCTTGATCCATTCCTCATAATGTAGAATACTTTAATGTCATTGTACAAGTACAATGAAATTACAATGCACTCCAAGACATGGACATAAAACATTTATACAACAATCAAACAATCATAACACATTCAGATCCATCCCACATTCAATAAATATCTCAGAAATAAAATAAAATAAAATATTTCTCTCAGAGATGCAATAAATAGATAATAAAACCCAGTAAAACATTTGAAGATGCTGTGTTATCATATTCCTAATGATTTTTAAGTTCATTGTTCAATATGATTATAGCTCTAGGATAAAAACTATTCATAAATCATGTGGTGCGTGTCCTAATGAGGCAGCCCTAGCGAATACCTCAAGCCTTGAGGGGCTTGGTTATGTGATCCAGCCTTTACCTGCCCCCACTACCTGTCTTTGATGGACTTGGTGGAAAAACATACTAGAAAAAAGGATGCTCAAACATTTATCTCCCTATATTTACACAAGTTTGCAAACTCCAGGGCAGCTAGAAGCTATCTAGTTTTTGAGCAGCCTCAGGACTTCAGGCCATTAATTATCTGTCATCTGATCTTTCCATTACCTGTGTTTTCACTGGAGGCTCCATGGGACCCACTAGCAATTAGGTCCTGACCCACAGTTTGAGAAATGCTACTTAACCTACTCCAGAGGTTCTCAATCTAAGGTGTCGCGATGCCCCAGCCCTGGCCCTACCTTTGCCCCTTAAAGGGATAGAGTAGAAGGATGGCAGTGACCCAATCCCAATTATTGTGCTGCCAGCAGGAACCCAGGGGCTTGGTTTTACTTTTACTTTTCTATCGCAAAACTGGAAATGTATCGAGATTTTTTCAATGTTTTGAGGCATGGGGGAGCCTTGCAGAGGGCTCTGTGGGGCTCCCTACACACCTTGTACACCGCAGCAGACAGAAGTAAGTAAAAAGCAAGCCCCTGGGTCCCTGCCCGTGGTGCAATCATACTAATCGCATCACCACCATCCCCTTGCCCGCAAATAGTTTGAGAACTGCTGACCTACTCTAAAAGGCAGTACTGTGATACTATGTTCTTACTACAGGTGGGTTGCTAAAGCAAAGCAACTCACCAAGACCACACTGCTCACCGAGTTTTGACCAGGGCTTCCAGAGCTCTTAGTTCAGCCTCCAAACTGCTGCACTACATTAGCTCTCATTGAACATTTTGTTTAATGAGGGTTCCAAAGTACAACCGATGTGCTGGTCCCCTGCCGTAGCAGGTTTCAGTGGTGATCTGTTTGCATATTTATCTCGCTTTGTGCATTCTGCACTGGAGGAGGCAACCAGCTTGAAGCAGTTAATTTAATTACAAATAAATTAGCAGAATTGAAAAATAGCAACATTTTCACAATCCCCTGGCTACTGCAACAACAAGAACAGCAGGAAATAATCCAGAAGCCACTTACGTCCTTTGAATCTAGCTTCTCATAATTAAAATTTTCAAGCTTTACACAGGGATTTCATTTTCCTATGTCTAAGCAAAAGGTTTCTGTTATATGTGTTTAACCCCTCAAGTGCTTTTCAACCCAACAGCTCAGCACCCTGATTTCATATAATGCTCTTTGGCACATGAGTTTGCTGGCTGAAATAAATAATTTTGACTTCTGTCCCAGGTCTTCTCTTGCAAGACTCCCTTGGAGCTCAGATTAGCTCTCTTAATGATTCATAAGTCTTTGACTTCTTGTGTTGCTTTATTGTTATCCAAACCTTGTCCATATTCCTGCTGTCCATGATGCAGAATAAGAACAAGCATGGGCCAATGGTTAGATTAGCACTGTGGAGACCCAGGCTATAAAACTCACTGAGGGCCTGATCCTATCCAATTTTCCAGTGTTGGTGTAGTTGTGCCAGTGGGATGCATACTGCATTCTGTGGTGGGGAGGCAGTCACAGAGGCCTCCTCAAGGTATCAGAACATTTGTTCCCTTACCTTGGGGCTGCACTGGTGCAGGAAAGTTGGACAGGATTGGGCCCTGAGCCAGTTACTGTCTCTCTGACCAGTCAACTTCACTGGGGTATAGTGAGGCTAAAGTGATTGGGGAGAACCATGGCGCCAGACTCAGCTCCCTGAAAGAAGGGCAAGGATATACATGTAATAGAAGAGTTTATTTCTGATGAGTAAGGTAGGATTACAGCCTAAGTTTTACTGAACACATTGAGCTTACTTCTCAGTAAAATAAGACCATTTTCAAACACTTCTAGAAATAATACACCTTTGTGTCTGAAGTCTGCTATTTTAGTGCCAGATTTCTCGTCACACCAAAATGTAACGTACTCTTTAGGTAAATGATTTTCAAACTTTTTTGTCTCATGGCACACTCACAAGGCGCTAACACTGCCAAGGCACACCATCAGTGTTTTGACGATTGACAGGGCACACCATGCTGCTAGTGGGAGACTCACATCCCCCAATGGCCTACTAATAAATGACCCTCCCCCAAACTCCCGCAGCACACCTGCAGACCACTTGTGGCACACCAGTGTCACGGCACACTGGTTGAAAATGGCTGCTTTAGATCATCATCAACAGATCAGTGGCGTATCTAAAGGGGGTACAGGGGTGGCAATTGCAGCAGGCAGCAAACTTTGGGGGCAAGCTGAGCTTGACACTAGTGGCAAAAAATTGTGAACACCTTGGTAAGTACGAATAATGCCATCATGTTATATATCATTGGAAAAGTAATTTAATATAGAATCCAATGAAACAAACCACATTGAAATATCTGTATTCCATCAAAAGTTATGACCAAATAACCAGAAAACATTTATTTACTTAATTAAATTTGATTTTGTCGTGGAGAAGAGCTACAAAATCTTCTTTGACCCTGGGTAGCAGATGTCTTAGCTACGCCACTGCAACAGATAGTCCATCAGTACAGAACAGAGTGGTGATCTGTTTTCTTGATCACGTATTTTTTCTTGATCACGTATGTTTTCTTGTACTTTAGCCATTGTACAAATATGATAAAGGGCTATCTGGTAACAAATTCCACTAGCTCTTTCATTGACTTAGTTCAACATTTCTCAAATTTTTTTTCTAGAGAGGAAACTCCCAATTTGCTTTGAATTTCACTTTAGACAAAATCTGGTGACATAGAACAGAAGAGCTATTGACGGAGAAATGAAGAAATGCTTATGGGGATGCAAAGTTTCTGACATCCCCATGGTTAGATAAATGTCCATGCTCAAGCTCATAGACGGGAACACACATGCTTGCAGTATTCCCACTCTGTTCATTGACCTCTGTTTAGGTTCTTGTCGCTCTTGCCCAAATGCCTATTTGCTGTCCTTTTGTGTTCAACATTGATCCCGAAAGATGGTGGGATGGAACAAACGAGGGCTAAGTTACAAGGTATTCTTGAAACTCATTGTGAAAGACACATTAAGATGTAAGGCAGAAATGAAGGAATATATTCAGAGACAAACACCAAGAAAATCCAACTGCGATTAGATTAGTAGATTAGAACAGTGGTTCCCAAACTTTTAACCACCAGGACCTACTTTTTAAAACAACACTCTGTCGGAACCCACCAAGGTTTACCAGACTTTTTAAAAAGGAGATCTAGAGAGAAATAATATTTTATTTATTTGTTTATAATAATAATTATTATTATTATTATTTGTGTGTATACGATCATTATCATTATCGGTTGTGTTGTCATTTTGATGCGAATAAAATAATAACCAGAAAAAGACCTTTGAACATTTATCTCCCTATATTTACACATGCTTACAAACTGCAGGAGCTCAGATGCAGGGCAGTTAGCAGCTATCTTGAAAACTGTGGGAGCTGAGCTCTTTGCAGGGTAATTAGCACCGACAGTATCTGATCTTTTTGGCAGTTAGCTTTCTGATCATTCCATCACCCTTTGGTAACTCACCAAAAATCAGGTTGCGACTCACCAGTGGGTCCTGACCCACAGTTTGGGAACCACTGCATTGGACTATTGTCCTAGTATATCTTGAAATCACTTTTGTTGTAACACTTCCTTAAGGTAGGCTAAACCTATATTGCAGATGGGGGGAGCTAAGAAATAATGGTTTGCTTAAAGTCATCTAATGGCACACTACTGCAACTCTGTTCTTATGGTACACGATGGCAACTCTAAATTATTGTGAATAATAAAACTAGTTGATATAGTAATAATAATTAGTATCAATCAGTGTTACTACCCATTCATGTTTTTCCATGAATTTCAATGACAGCAACTGTCACTCCCTACCTTGGGTCTTGTTACCAAAAAATAAAATAAAATAAAAATTGCTAAGGTATCTCATCTCTGTGTTAACCAGAGCTGAAATGCTAACCCAAATTAGTTTGTGATTGAAACGGATATCTTCCATTTGACATGACCCAACTGGAAAAGATCTCCATATAGCAGGAAATTGGGGGAAGAGCTTAAGATGGTTTAATCCTATATTCAAGATTCTCTTCCAACATATATAGAGGTAATTTTTGTAGTTTTATTTATTTTTATCTTGAGCTCTAGCAATTACTTCATGGAAAATGGAGTTTGCTTCCTCTCTTCCCCAAAATCGTGAGTAAAAATACAGTTCAGGAATTTCTTGCACTGTGTTAGCTCACAACCCCATCAACAGACCAATCCTATTCAACTTTCCAATACTGATGCAGCCATTCTAATGGGGCATATGCTGCATCCTGTGGTGGTGGGCAGTCATGAAGGCCTCCTCAAGGTAAGGGAACATTTATTCCCTTGCCTTGGGGCTGCATTTCTGCTGCATCAGTGCTGGAAGGTTGGACAGGATTGGGCCCTAAGTATCTGTTGGTACCAGCATCTACACTTGGTGCAAGTTTCATAGTGTAGAAATGAATGTATGATGGTGGGGAAACAGAGTTATGTCTGCTGGTTCTGTTCCCATATCCTAAACAAGTGATTTTCAACCTTTTTCATCTCATGGTACACTGAGAAAGCACTAAAATTATCAAGGCACGCCATCAGTTTTTTGACAATTGACAAGGCACGCTATGCTTCTGGTGGGGGGATAATATCCCCCAATGGCCCTATTAATACATGGCATTCCCCCAAACTCCTGCGGCACACCTGTGGACCATTCATGGCACACTAAAGCACTGATTGAAAATGGCTGCCCTAAACATTGCACAGAAGCTACACATAAGGATGTTTGAGTATGTTCACCAGCATGCATTGATTGGGTCAGAAGATATGCTGTACATATTGGATCTTTGTCATGCTGAAAGCCTACCAGAAGTGGTATAGCACAGTGGCTAAGGATAAAGCACATATTATAACTGCAGCCTTTCCCATCAAGATGAATAGAGTATGATGGGAAGAGTACAATCCAGACTGGAACTGCAGTAGGGAAAATGTGCTAAAGCCCCTCTACCCCCACAAAGTTTACTTCTACCCCCTCTCCCCCCATGTGCTGTTTACAAAAAAGAAGACATCCAACATAGACATACACTTCATAGAACCTCATTGTTGGAATCACAGTCACAAACATAGCAGATCAGCAGTAGCAGTGTGAAAGGTCAGCAAGTTCTCTAAACTACAGCTGTGTACATCTTAACTCAAGGGACAACTTTGTATTTACACCATTGTAGTGGAGAGGCACTCATCTCCTAAATGACAGTCTCACATTGGTATATGGATGCAAGTGTAGGAGTTAGTCTGTCACAGTGGCATTGCTAGGAGGGTGCGGGCCGCAAGGGGGGGTGACACACACTAGGGATCAAAATCACTAAAAACATGGTGTCTAGGAATAATACCATCATGTTAGACCATTTGATGTGTAATTTACAGCAGAATGCAGTGAAAAAACCGGAGTGAAATATCTGAATTCTATCAAAAGTTATGGCCAAAAAACAGAAAACAAAAATGCAACTGTCTTGTGTAACAAGAAAGTACATTTCCTTAATTCAAAACGGACCAATGAGACTGATTGTTCCAAGAGCCAATGAGATATTATTACACAAAAAGCCAAAATGCCACAAAATGCATGGAACCAATAAGGTGTTAGTAAGGTGAAATCCGGGGGGCGGGGGGGGGGGGTGAGACCACTAGTGACCAAAATCACTACAATTGCATTTTTAGGAATAATAACATTGTTATATACTGTTTGATGTGTAATTTACAGCAGAATGCAATGAAGAAAACCATGTTGAAATATCTGTGTTCTAGCAAAAGGTATAGCCAAAACACCAGCTGGGCAGGGCAATGGTGCATCACCACATCCACAGGTTGGGTGATTGCCCTGCCCACTGCAGGAGAGAAGGTCCATCGTGGGGGTGACATGCTAGCTTCCCGCACCAGGTGACACAGATCCTAGTGACGCCACTGTCACCTTCAGCATTTTACCAGTGCTGAGTTGCATGTTCCAAAAATGAGACTGTTCCAAGGATATGTAATGGAAGTGCTAGTCTATCTGATGTTGCCAAGGAGAACAAAAGCCTTGGCTAATCTTGCTGAGTATAGCTTACACCTAGTCATTTTTTCAAGTCAATCCATCTGATCTGGTAGTGGGAAAATTGGGGGTCTACTACCAATCTATCAGTTTATTTATTTATTTACAAGTGTATACCCCTGCTTTATGTCCCTAGTGGGCATTCAAAGCAGCTGTGGTCATTCAAAATTTGGGGTGCCACCCTCACCAAAAGGGGAAAAAATAAAGCCAGTGTTGGGTCACAGCCCTTCCCCACTAGGTATCATGCTCGCTTAAGGCTGGTTAGTTTCCCCTTGCTAACTCACCTGGGTAGTAAGCATGCGTCAGAGTCAAGTCCCAGTCCAATAAATGCAGATTGCCAAATCACAGTCCAAGGTCAAAGTCCAGGTAAGCCAGTTAGTCCATGCAAGGTGCCAAATCACAGTCCAGAAAGGATATGCTAGGTCACAGTCCAAGGTCAAATTCCGGTCAGGTCTCCTCTGGGTCAGGGTAGCCTTTGGTCTTTCTGAAGCTGCCTTTTATCCTTTGTGTCCCATTAAGTGCAAATGCAGCTTAGCTGTGAGCTACCTCCTTAGCTCATTCAAAGTCCCATCAAGGTCAAATGAAGCTCAGGTGTCCATCCAGGTCTCCATTGGCCTTGATTGATTACAGCTGTGGAGCCAGCCCTGCCCTTCCCAGAGCTGTCAGCCAGCTGTCAAAACATGGGATCGCTGTCAACACCACAGCATCCACCTGATGATCTTCTGATATTCCATTACAGCCAGTCAGCTAGGGGCAGTGCACAAAAATTTCTGCCGGATCAAGGGAACAGCCAGTGCTGTCCAGAAAGGACAAGGTTAATTCCTACTAAGATGTCCTCCTAGACAGGATGTCTTTGACAACATGAACTTGCCAGATTGAGTTTAGATAGAAACTAGCTTATTTTGCCTTTGAACTTTGCCGCTGATCTCAAATATAGAATTTGACTGCCTTCCCTTTTCCTGTTTTTATTCTTGTTTTAAATAAATAAACTGCTTACGTCTTTAAACTAAAAAGCATCTGCCTCCCACCTCCTTGAAGTTTGGGAATCATGCTTGGATCCCAACAGTTCTGAAATGGAGCCATTCTGGAAGCAGGGGATGCATCGGGCACAGAGGCGAGTGACACAGTAATACAGGGGTGCGTGTGACATTTCTGGATGCTGTTAAGCTCTGGGATGCTGCTGCATGTGAAGAAGGCGTACGCATGAATTTCAGGTCAGACCTGCTATCATAATGCAAAGGCTGGATTCCCAATCAGCAGAGAGGTCTACATGTACAGGTTCTCTGCTGACATTCAAATGGACATGTGTCGATTAGCCATCACAATGCCACTCCTATTCATGTGCTTGTTTTATTGCACTGGAACATTTGCAAGGGGCTAATCTAACTGCATGTATGTACCTTGTACCTTATTAATCATGCACAAGAACCCCCTGCAAAAAAAAAAGGGGGGGGAGGCTTGCAGTCTGGTAACAGCAAACATTGCAAAAAAAGTCCTGGAAACTATAAAAACAATAATGCCAAGAAAACCAATTACCAGTTTCATCCTCTTCAGATTTCTCTCCACACAATGCCCATAAGACGGCAAAAAAAAAAATACTACTTTAATACTCTGTCACCTGTGTAAATATAAAAGATTTATGACTATTTACCTTTCCTAAATCAAAGCTGTTTTACTAGCAACAATGCTTTATAGTCTTGAAAGAATAATGATTCTTGGTAAACTAAAGTAATGGATATTCCCTCTTTGATTGCTAACTTTATGATGGCAAAATTGATTCACATCACACCGAGGGGGCGGAAAAACAACAGAAAAGCAAAACAAAAGCAATTAAAAATGAATTTTGTGTGCCTGATGGCTTAAAAAAAAACTCTGTGACCAGTAGCAATAATACAAATGAACAGTTACAAAAGGGAAGTCTGATCTAATACACTCTCCTGTTAGTGCCTCGGGCCTACAGTGAATTTTCAGAGCCATATAATTGTGAGTTTTATGAACCTTCACTTCATAACAAAATTAGGAGCTGCCTATTTGTTCCCGTCCAGCAACTCAGGGAGGGGGGTAAAATCAATGCACAGTTAACCCTATATTTTAAGAACCTGGCCTGCAGAGAGAATCTTACTTAGCAGGAACATTCCGCAGTCCTAAAGAATCAATGTAAGAACAGTAGGAACCATTACACGAGTGGATGTGTAGAGGTAAGTCTTTGTGAGGGACACTAGCTTGTAGCATCACTGAGGGGGGTTGCAGAGTGTTTGGACTGAGGTCATACTCTCAGGGGTGACACCACTAGTAGCCTAAATTTTGGAAACCTTTTGGAAAATTTGTATATATTAACAATACCGTCATATTATATATCATTGGAAAGGTAATTTCATGCAGAATGTAATGAAACAAATGATGTTGAACTATCAGTATCCTAACAAATATTATGGCTGATTAACCAGAAAAGGAAAACCCAACTGCCTTATGTAACAAAAAGTGGATTTTCTTAACTCAAAACCGATTGTTCTGAGGGCCAGTGAAGTATTATTACGACACAGCATGAAACCAATAAGGTGTTAATATGAGTTGGCTCTCATTTCCATGTATCTGAGCTAACAGTAGAACTCTTATTCAGTTGTGTGAGTGTCATCAATTTGACCACTGGTTTTTTACTGCTTACTAATTTTGTTGGGTGACCTGTAGTGTTATATATTAAAATAACTTACAGCTCGATCTTTCCCTTGCCGTCTGATGGTGGCGGGGCTCGTCCAATGGTGCTAACTGCAGTAAAACAATCAGCGCCTGTTGCAAAAGATGCTCCAACAGCATAAGAGTCAGCACAGTCTCCCACACCGCTGGGAGATTCTCTTCTCAGCAGAGCAGGTAGGCTGATGGGAGAGGTGAGAGGGGGTGGGAGGAGGGTGGAACAGAGGCAGGGAAGGGGCAAAACTGAGCAGAGAGAAGGGCATAATGGGGAGTTGGGATGCTCCAAGCATGCTAATAAAAATGTACTCTGACTGCCTTGATGGGATAGGGAGGTCAGGCTGGAGACAATTACACTTCATTCCCAATGAAGGTTATCTTTTGCTGTGCAGTGGGGGATGTAGTACAGCATTGAATTGTGATCTTTATATGCAGGACCAATACAAGATCACAAGCCCCAGCTTTGATCTGATGTCTGCTGGAGCTCCAGATGTATGTACCAGACAGCTAGTATTTGGTGAAATCACTAGCACTAGGGAGTGGTTGAAAGAAGAGGGACTGGGTGTTGATGGTCTTTGCCTTATTTTGTCCTTAAGACTGGCAGAGTAGCTCTTTTATCCAGGCATCAATATTTCCTTTCTTCCTGGTCATTAAGGTACTACCCAGGCCCAGATTCCAGCCATGGGAGCTAAGGAAATAGTTTCATACCATTTGGGGGCAAGTGCAGAGCAACAAGGGCCTATTCAGAAGGCATACAGGGGAGCTTTCCATGGCATAATTCTGGGCTTTCCCCATAGCAGCGCAACACTCTGCTTGAACTCCAGCAGCTTCCACAAATGGAACCAGTTGTAAAGCAGTATGAGACCAGTAGTAAATCACCTCTGAAGGTTGTTAGGAGCAGAAAGGAGATTGAGGATATGCTGTAGCTAAAGCTGAGTACTTTTAAGCCCCGCTGATACCTATAGGAATGCTTTGGGCATATTTCTTTATTGATCTGGGGATTTATGTTGTAATTATGAAAGTGGACTCAAGACTGCTGTGAATGCTGTGTTTTCTTTTTGCAGTGTATTTAGTTGGGCTAGTTCATACCCAAACTGAACACTCAGGTTGCAGACCGAGACACATTTACTTTTGAGGAAGTACCATTGGCTCATACTTCCGAGTACACACATCTATGATTGCACTGATGCTTTGAGTGGCAACAAGCTGCTTGTTATACAATATAAAAACCTCTTCACATTATCCTCATTACATTTGGAGGGATGGGTTAATGTGTTCTCAAGGGTTTACTACCCCCCTGCCTCCTCCCCAATAAGGAGGCAAGTTGGGTGCTGCAATGCTTACAACTACAACTTTCACAAGAGAGGCTTGCAGTCAAATCCTGTGGCTCTGCTGTTGTGGAGCATGTTGAATTGTTTGTGTCCATCATGTCACATGGTATGTTGGTGTTCTGCCAAATCCCAATCCACTGGGCCTCGTGCCCGCTTAAGGCTCATCAGTCCCCCTTGTGCAACTCACCAGTGCAGCAAGCAAAAGTCAGAGTCCAGTTCCAGTCCACAGATGCCAAGTAAACCAGTCCAATCAATTAGAGTTGCCAAAACAGAGTCCAGAGCCAATAAGCCAAGTTACAGTCCAAGGTCAGGTTCCAGGTAGGTCAGTCAAATCCATCAAGGTGTCCAAGTCCAAAGCCAAAGTCCAAGTCCAATCACAAACCACAGTGGGATTCCAAATTCAATAAGCCAAGTCAGTCTCCTCTCCAACCTGCACTCCTTCAAAACCCACCAACCCTTTCTGCCTCAGGTGCTCCTTATATCCCTGAGGGCCCTATTGCCTTCCAGTGGCTGCAGCTGTGCAGCACACTCTGCTGGATGCCCAGGCCTTACCCTTAAAGGGGCCACTGCTGACACCACAGCCTACCTCCTCACCAGTTCTTCCAGATTCCAATACAGTTGGCTAAAGCTGCTGAGCCCCTCTTTCACGCCACCTGAACTGAGAAGGCAGCAGTGCATACACTCAACCCCAGTGTTACAGTGGTAAATGTTGAAGTGCAGAAGTGCTTCATGGCATCCTCCCCAATGGCCACTCTGTTGGGGCTGGCACAACAAATTCAACTTTAAATGCCTTCATCAGAGTGTTTGTGTCTCCTGCTGCTTAATTCTACTTAGAAAGTTTTTGGATTTGATTTTAAAAATCTTGTAGCTCATTTCATCCCAAACTCTTGGAATGTTTTAAAACAGAAGTTGGAAATTGATTACAAAAATATCCCCCCAAAATAAATATTTTTTTAGAGATGTATATCTCACCTGTCCTCAGAAGAACCAATGGCCCAATCCTCTTCCCACCCCCTCCCTTGCTGCTAGAACTAGCATTCCAGCAGCAGAGCACACTTTATGGCCATTACAAGTGGCCTTTCGAAAGCACACGGAGCCACACACTTCTGTAAAGCTGCTAGAGCAGGGGTGCTCAAACTTTCAACTTTAGGGATGCTTGTCATCCCACAGATGATGAGCTGCACCTGCTGAAATTCTCTCTTCTATACACTTGTTAAAGGTCCAGCTTCCCTAAAGTTGAAAGTTTGAGCACCCCTGTGCTAGAGAGGCTGGAGCAGCCCATGCATGACGGTGGGGAACGGTGCACCTACGAACAGTAGATCGGCAGGTGGCCAGCCCAGGGCTAAGATTGTGGAATGGGGCAGAGCGGGGACAGGGCTGGAGCATAACAGAAGCAAAAGAGATAAGGGAAAATATTTTCCCATACCTCTTCCAAGTCTCCCTATGTGCACCCCCCCCCACAGGTGCAGAGTAAGCCTGGTTAGTGTGGTTGCATTGGTGCAGGGAGGGGGGGAATAGGACTGAGCTGTTTGATGCCTAAGGAGGCTTACAGTACAATAAAAATACAATAGGCAAAGTACAATAAAAAAATCATTTAAAACATTGTAAAGAATGCAGTGCACCTAAAAGTGAGCCAACTGCAATAAAACCAGAAGAAAGGAGAAAGTGGACTACTAGCCAAAACTAGTGGGAGAAAGCAAATTGATAAAACGCTATTACAGCACTAGCCTATGTTCTGTACTGCACTCACAGTAAGACTTACTCTCTGGTAAATTTGCACAGGATTAGTTTTAATGTAACATCAGCTATATACTGCCACTTGTCAGAGAGATAATGATCTACACCAGCCATTTTCAACCACTGTGCCATGGCACACTGGTGTGCCGTGAGTGGTCCACAGGTGTGCCACAGGAATTTGGGGGAAAATCATTTATTAATAGGGCCAATGGGAGATGTGAGCCCCACTGGCAGCATGGCGTGCCTCGCCAATTGTCAACAACCTGGTGGTGTGCCTTGACCATTTTAGTGCCTTGTCAGCGTGCCTTGAGCTGAAAAAGGTTGAAAATCACTGATCTACACATTAACATGTGTCCTTAGGCAAATTGCTCATCTTACCTCCTGCAGACCCTGATGCTTCTTCTTGACCAGGGATGCTCAAACTTTCAACTTTAGGGATGCTGGACCTTTAACAAGTGTATAGAAGAGAGAATTGCAGCAGGTGCAACTTGTCATCCCACAGATGACAAGCTATACCTGCTGAAATTCTCTCTTCTATACACTTGTTAAAGGTCCAGCATCCCTAAAGTTGAAAGTTTGAGCACCCCTGTTCTTGACTAAGGTCTTTTGTAAAAAGGCTCAAAGGCATCACCTGATCGCTTCTGCTGTAAGAAAAGTCAGAGCTCTGCTCCCCCACCTGCAACCCCCCAACTCCACCCCTATCCAGCACTCCCCAAAAGCTGCACATTATAAGACAAATGTTACAGGCACTGGCAAACCTAGGGCAGGGCAAATGCCCCGGCACTGACCCTCTGGGGGCACCTCCACCAGCCTCACCCTTTGTCCTTTTCTTAAAGGAGAAGGGGCTCTCATGATCTCTGCTGGAAAAGCAGCAAAATGCTCAAAGTAAGTCCTGTTGTGTTCAATGGGTCTTACTCCCAGGTAACTATGTAGAGTTGAGGTATTCAATTTGTGCATCCTGGCTCCCTAGGGAGGTGTGGCTGGCCTTCAGGGGTATCAGGAGGCATCTGGGGGAGAGAGGTGGCCATAGCTGCTCTGCTCAGCCTCAGGTGCTGCCTGCTGGCTTGCTGCAGCTGTGAACGAGGTGGGGAGGGTGTGTGAAACATGGTGGGAAGAGGCGGGAGAGAAGGCTGGCTGGGTAGTAGTGGAGGTGCTGCAGCACAGGGCTCGCTCCTGGCAGGCTTCAAACTGAGAGGGAAGCATAAGTACAGGCAGTGTAGTGCTTTCCTCTGCTTGGGAAGGAGAAAGCCCAGCCTGCTCTTAGTGTCCAAATGCCCCAGCCAGCATCCCTCTGTCTTGCCTGGGGAGAATAGGGGTGGCATCTGCATGTTGGGGTGTATGTGTGTGAGCAGCCCCCATCTGCTTTGGGGGTGAGTTGTAATCTTGCTCTGTATGGCTGCAATCCTGTCCACACTTTCCTGGGAGTAAGCCCCATTGACTCAAATGGGACTTACTTCTGAGTAGACCTACATAGGCTTGGCGCTCTGTGTCAGCTTAACCAAGGATCCTCACCTTTCTCTCTTTCCTCCCCCTTCAAAAAGGAAAAAAAAAGCCACTCTTGATAGTTTTGTCTCCAAAAATTGATTAAAAAATAATAACCATTCCTTTTCAGCCACCCCCCTTTTCCCTCCTGCCTCCTTTTGTGTGTGTGTGTGTGGGGGGGGGGGGGGGGTACTTCCCATGTTGGCTGCTATTGTAAGAGAAAAGGCACAATCTTAGCTAGGTCTACTCAGAAGTAAGTCCTATTTTGTTCAATGGGACTTACTCCCAGGAAAGTGAGGTTAGGATTCCAGCCAAACAGTCTCTGGGTCTCAGTTTGAAATTAGCAGATACACACAAAACAAAGTCTTCCCTTCCCCCAGCAAATTCATCACTTCCCCCCCTTCCCTTTCCAAAACCCTCCAGGTGTGCTGCTAACAAACTCAGGGCACACTCCTAACCAGGTCTACTCAGAAGTAAGTCCTATTTTGTTCATTGGGGCTTACTCTCAGGTAAGTGTGGTTAGGATTGCAGCCTCAGAGTACTGGCAGCTGTTTTTTTTTTTTTGCTTCTAGTGTATAATTATAACAGCTTCATCCCCATTTGGGGGTTAACTGAGGTGAGGTGTTGTAATGGGGAGCCGTGGCCAATGGCTACAAGACATAGAGGATTGCAGCCTGAAAGTCAGCTCCTTCCACATTAAGAACTTTTTCTTCCCACTAGAAGTGTTCATCCTCTGGAAGGAGGGGCTTGGGGGTCTTAGCTGTCTGGAAAGGAGCCCACCCCATGCAAAGGTGACTTTTTGAGAAGTCTCTGGCACAGTGGAAAGCTGTTAGGCACCCTCCCCCAACACACACAGACACGCAACTGATACACATTAGGACCAAAGCATGAACAAACATTCTTTTTCAGTTCATTATCATGCTTAATGTTAAAAGGTGGTGGTGGGGCTGGGGATAAGAATAGGCCCTCAGTTTAGCTGTACTTGTCGTAAGAGGCAACTAAACAGCCACCGGGTAGATGGGACTCCTTAGCCTGGGAAGGCAGCTCATCTGAGAGAAGGAAAACTCTGATCCCAAACCTCCACTGCCTTGTGGCTACATCCAGTTAAGGAAAAGGCTTCAGGAGTCAACCTCGAGGCAAAATCCGGAGCCAGAGTCCCTGAGGCAGTTCATGGCTGAACACAGTCACGTTCTGGCAACTCCTGCGACGCCGCTGGAACCAACCGTATTGGCCTCTGCCTTTCCATTGGACCATTTCAGCGACATGGAGAGGGGGGATTTGCTGCATGGGAAACAGTCTATCCTCCATACCTACTTTACCCAGGCTTCACACACTGGAGAGGACACTCTGTTCCAGAACCACCATTCAGAGCATGACACCATAGTCTTCCGAGACTGAAGGATGCCAACAGAATGGTGGTGGGGAAAATTAAAGGATGCTTCATAGTGAAACTGCTGGGGGGAGAACAGAGGCAGCTCTTCAACTTCTCTTCTGTTGTTTTTGACATGAGAGAATCGCAGTCTCTCCAACCTTGAATTAGATTCCCATAGCTTCTCCCTGGTGCAAATAGAACTACTGAAATCTTTCCTGTTGTAGAATGTCACTGTTAAAGGCATAGGAAACATGTGGGGATGGGACTCAGAGCAGGCTCCCACAGTAAGTGTGGTATGGCCTGGCTGGAGAAGCAGAAATCTGGCTCAGTGATCTTGTTTGGGCACAATCCTAACCAGGTCTACTCAAAAGTAAGTCCTATATTGTTCAATGGGACTTAACTCTCAGGAAAGTGTGGTTAGGATTGCAGCCTTTGCCTCCTAGCCTGGGCTAGCCCTCTGAGCATTATGGATTTCATATTATAATGATAACAAATGTTATACCTAACTCTATGGACTCAAACACCTTTACCTTGTAAGTAAATTTAATTTATTTCAGTGTTGTTTCCAAATAAATGTGCTCAGGATTATGATTTATGGGTAACTTCTTACATTGCATTTTAAAGATCCAGAACACTTTAGGATGCAGTTGTCTGAGAGAATGCTTTTGATCAGATATTTTCAGAGTTCATAATGCTACTTAAGATAGAACTGTACGTGTGGGAGATGTGCCAAGATTGTAAAATATTCACGACCCTGTGACAACTTAGGGCCCAATCCTATCCAATTTTCCAGTGCCAGTGGGGCATGCACTTCATCCTGTGGTGGGGAGGCAGACACAGAGGCCTCCTCAAGGTATGGGAACATTTGTTCCCTTACTTTGGGACTGCACTGCAGCTGCACTGGTGCTGGAAAGTTGGATAGGATTGGGCCCTAAGGCTGTAATCCTAACCTCACTTTTCTGGGAGTAGGACCAATTGAACACAATAGGACTTACTTTTGAGTAGACTTGGTTAGGATTGTGCCTTAAAGTAATGTAGCACAAGTTTTTTAAGCTAAAGTTATTTCATCTGCCATTTTTACATTGCTATCTTCTATAATACAGTAATAACAATAAATTTAATTAAATCATGGGGGGGGGCGCCAAAATGTTAGTTTGCCCCGGGTGACAGATGGGCTAGGTACACCACTGGTTACAGGACTTACAGCTATTAGTATGCTGATTATATCATCGCAGGATATTGTATTTAAGGCTGGAAAATGTGATTACAAGTTATGCCTCATTAGCCACTGATTTGGCATCCACTGATTTGACTCACTACTGATACCAAGGTCCACCTTTAAATGACTTGTAACAAGGAAATCCCCAAAATCCCATTTGCTACTTTCATGCTGTTAAACTGTGTTGGTTGCAAGCTTCTTTAAAGATATCTTTACACCCGCTTCTGCATTTCTTGCTTCTCCATTGTCACCCCAGAATGCATCAATATAGGCACTATATTCAGCCATAATTTCATTCCATAATATTCCATCTAGTAGCTGAAAGTGGTGTGGCATTTATTCCAATGCATTCTGGGGCAACAATGGAGGAGCAAGAAACCCAGAAGTGGGTCTTTTAAGCTACGTATTTTTCCACTGATTTGGTATTCACTGGTTTTTTTGTTGTTTGTTTGTTTGTTTGTTTTAATCCACTGAGTGAATAATGACCTGTATGATGACCAAGCCAACATTAAGGTCTATTTGTCCACTGTCACTGCTCTTTGAGAAAGCCTGATGAGTTTCCGATGAATTTTGGTTTTTTACCCCACCAAACATAGTTTGAAACAACTGTACTAATGTGTACTTGTCAAACTACAACTGTAGCTTAAAAAGTCAAGATCAAGCTTAGCATTATTTAGACTCAAATAGCTGTTTAAAAAGGCCAGGAAGACACATGCTTCTTCTGACTATTCAACTCCTTTGAAAAAGCCCACCTTATGTGCTGCAGCTATATCAACCACCAAGCAAGCTGCAATGCTGAAAATTAAAATGTGAGCGAGGTTTTTTATTTTTTTTTTAACCAGTTCATTTTACAAGTAAATAGACAGTAAA
This sequence comes from Tiliqua scincoides, assembly GCF_035046505.1. Classification (NCBI taxonomy): domain Eukaryota; kingdom Metazoa; phylum Chordata; class Lepidosauria; order Squamata; family Scincidae; genus Tiliqua; species Tiliqua scincoides. The sequence goes on from NC_089826.1 coordinate 27,587,496, forward strand.
TGAACCATATAATTTACTGTGGTTAACGATACATTACTTTAAAAACATACCTCTGTGAGATGCATTTGTTTTCCTGTTCTAACAGTGGAGAGCAATGTTAAGACTCGAAATGTTTGTGGAAGAAAACATATGGGGCGCAAATGCAATGTTTTGAGTTCTGAATCTGACGTTAATTTGAGTGCTTGATTAATCCTTTCCCTTGCAATGGGCTGCAGTACTGCTAACTCAGTCATTTTCTAATTGGAAAATCTATGTACAAATTGATGAACATTGATGACACATTATGCTCCGCTATTAGCATGCGGGTTTATAGGAAGAATAACTCAAGATATTGTATTTAAGGCTGAAACATGTGTGGAAAATACTGAATAAACTGGCAGCAAACATCATTAATCTGCACCGGATGAAAAATGTAGAATGACTGCAGGTATTTCAGCAAGGAGAGGCACAAACTCTGGTTGTTCTCGGTTGCCTCTAAATTCTAAGAACTGTGTTTCTCTTAATTCCAAGACATGTTTGGGTCTTGTTCCAAGTGCCGGTTCTAACCTGTCAAACTGTTGCCCATCTCCCTTTCTGTTTATAGAACAATGCTGATGATTGTAGCAGTCCCTTGAGTTAGCCCTCTGGATTTCTGTGTCCCCTTGTGAGTTTGAAAATGAATCCAGGGACTGCCACTCAAACAGAAATGTGTCCCCCCAGGACAGGCATTCTCTCCATAGGGAAAACACTGCAAATGAATAGCTCCTTCGTCTATCCTTAATATACTCTTGTTATTTTTAAGTTACTTGCCTGTTTCCTTCTGTCCAGAGCCCAGAGTTACTGCTCCTTGCTCTTGGACAGTCACTCAGGGCTAATGATTCAAATGGGAAGTGTGGGTGTAAATATGTTTGGGTTGGCCAGATCGGTAGCATTCTCTGAACATTCTGAGGGAAGACCAGCAATTGGATCCATCCCCCCCAGAAAGCTGGTGGGATAAGATGGTCCTTTAGGAAGTCATGTCTCTTCCTGATGGCAGCATCTACCACAGATCTCGGCATCTCTGAACTACCCAGGAGATACCCAAGGATGTCAGGTGGGAATGTCAGGTGCCTGGGTTGTGTGCCTTGCTTCTCACTCCTATCTTCTCATGGTGGGCTATGGCACCACCCATGAATGTGGGTGGGGACATCCTTTGCATGGCCTCCTGTTCCTGTGCATTCCAGGACTGGAGGTACTTGTGACCCAGCCTGCCTGCCCACCTGCCACAATAGTCTGGGATTAGCTGGTTGCCATTCGAGGTCAGGCAGGAATTTTGGACTTTACTCCTGATTAGCCTTTGAAGTCCCCTCCACCCAGACTCTCTTAAAGGTGTTGGGTTTAACCAGGACAGCCACAACTGGCAGGTGTAGTGTGGGACAGGGAGTGTTCTGCCAGATTCCTAGTCCAGGCTCTGCCTAGAGAATTATGCCCACTTTTAGCTAATTAGCACCCCTTCTTTACCCAAGAATGGCCCTAGTTCTGCCTTGCAGTCCTGCTAGACCCCACCTCCAGGGTAGCTCACCTGTTCAACCTGCAGAGGTCCTCTCTCCTGCCAGCAGCCTCCCATCACTACAGCAGCCCCTTAATCCTCAAGCTTTGCTCCTTCTGCTGCCCACAAACCCTTCCTGCCTCAGGTGCTCTTTATATCCCTGAGGGCCCTATTGCCTTCAAGTGGCTGCACCTGTGCAGCACACCCTTTGCTGAAAGCCCAGGCCTTAACTCTTAAAAGGGCCACTGCAGACACCACATTCTATCTCCTTGACAGGTCTTCTGCTATTCCACTACAGGGAGTAGGAGCAGTAATGAGCATCTGAAAGAAAACCAGAACCCATCTCAACAGAATGAGTTAGTACTGAAACCTAAAGTATGCCTTTGCCATTCTGGATAGCAGCCTCTGAACAATGCAAGCTTGTTCTCAGTCACAGCAATCTGGCCATGCAGTGTCCTCTCCAAGCTGCACGTTTTAATCAAAGGGAGGGTCTCATTCAGGTATTTGGGAATAAGAGGAAGGAAATGCTGTGAATAGCTGCATACACCATTCAATATAGCAGATGGCTCAGCCACCTGCCCTGCTGATGCTAGCGAGATGACAGACACCTTCCGCAGTCAACTCGACAATCACATTGTCAGAGCAGACAAAGTGTGTCTGTATTTGAATGCCATGTTTTTGTTCCTGTATTCACACCAGTGTTTTAAAGTTGGAAAGGATGTCACAAGTTCCGTGTTCATTACAATTGAAACTTTGTGTATGTGATACTAACTGTGCCTATGGATCTCCACATTTGGTTGGGGGCAGAAAGGGGTACAGTCAGGCTTGTGATGATCCAATGGGGCTGTTGCTGCCCAGGTACCCACTAAAAGACATGACACCATGTGATTTGGAGTAAAATGGCCCAGGTTTACTGATCTATAACTGATCAATTTAAAACTGCATTGGGTCATACCTACACAGACTCCTCCCCCTCCCCAGACCTGGCAGGGCACAACTAATCAGCCTTGGCTCCAAACCTGAGATCATCTCTCCATGACCCAAGCTTTTTCACTACCAGCCTTTGAAAAGGTAACCCTTGATCAAGGAAGGTGAATTAAGAAGAACATAAGAACATAAAATGAAGCATTCCACAAATAAATATTTGACACTACATGCACAGATATGAATATAACTGAACACACATGCTAGAGGGAATTAGAAATGTTTTACCCCCTGCCTTTGCCTATGGAGGGATGCTCAATCCAGCTCAACTACAAGGAAACAGATGGACAACCAGAAAGTGATTGACTGCTTGGAGCTGAAATTGTATGCAGGCATGTCAGAAAACTCTCATTGGGATAATACTTAGGCATGGAAATGCAGTGTTTGAATTGCTTTAACACTACAGTGGTTTTTCCATAGTGGCAAAGGGACTATGAAACAGGAAACCTGTGATTTAAATCTCGCCTCCGCTGCAAATTCACTAGGTGGTCTTCAAGTCAACTTTTTTTTTTCCCATCACAGCCTCTTTCCTCCCCTACAATAATGCTGTCCTACCCTGTAGAGTTGTTGTAATAATGACAACAATTGTATAAATGGTGACAACAATTCACAGTTCCATTTTTAGGAGGAAATTTTAGCAGGAATATGGATGGTTATTCTGCATTGTGTTTTTCCTACCCAAACTTCACAACATTGGTTGTCACTGGCAGGGGCAGGGAAATGTGCAGTGTGATATATGACAATAGGAATCCTACTTACTGGTAGCACCAGCAGAATGCATGTTCCACCAGGGTTGGCTGCTGCAAAAGTGCCGTAAAGTACTTTGAGGCAGTGCAAGGAGCCAGCATGCTGAGGGGAAGGCTGGAGATTCCTGCATATGCCAGTGGAGGGACTGTGGCCCACCAGAGCATCTAAACCTGGCTCACAGGGCAGAACAGGGGAGGGAAGGGCAGGGCGGGGTTAATGGAGTGGGGGGGTGGAACAGGCAGACGATGGGGTAGGGATGGGGAGATAGGGCCCAAGAGGGGCATGGGATAGACAGCAGCAGTGCATGCCATGCAGTGCTGTGCATGGCATCACAGCAATCCCAATCCCCTTCTCGGACCTGATCCACCTGCACAAATCAATGCAGACTTGCATTGTTGACCCGTTGCCTGCTGCTGGGTCTTGCTCAGATGCAAGGGGACTAATGACCCCTTATCCGGAGAAGACTTTCAGCACCAGAAAATCTCTGATACGTACAGTAGATACTCACATATAGTACTTTTTGCCAAGTAAGCAAGCTCCAGTTCTTACTTCCGGGTCAATCAGAGGGCAGAGCATTTCAACTCTGAAAAGTTTGTTTCTCAGCTGAGCTGTTGCTCAGCTCAGGCAGGCACCTCCTTAGTTGCTATAGTTGTTTTCCAGGGACATTCCTGCCAAGGTTAACCTTTTATTCTCCTTCCTTCTGCTGCAGCCTGGTTCTGCTTGGCAAATGCTTGCAAAGCAGGTCCGTTTTTGGAAACACCAGGATGGGACCCTCCTTCCCAGGCTGCAATTCAGTCCACCATTACTTAAGAATAACACCCATGGAAAGCAGTGGATCTACTGCTGAGTAAAAAAGGTTGCAAATATCTCATTTCTCTGCTGTGAATTGAATTGCACACTCTCAGTTATGTGTTATGGGCTGTATGTTATATGTAGAGTTTCTGGCAACACACCAGACACCTTAAAGGTGGATTTGATTCATGGATCTCCTCATGTCCACCTTAAAGGTGGATTTGATTCATGGATCTCCTGCAGAGGTTCCCAACCTTTTTCACTTGCATATCCTTTGGCAATAATAAATTGTACCCTTCATATTAGCAAAATGTTTGCAATAATACAAGCCCTCATCTCCTCTCTATGAAAACCCAGACTTCATGTATTCATCACTGTTTTCTCTTTTCATCTGTTTGAGGAACAGAAGACTCTGCCTTTGCACTGTTTTGCACCAGAAGTGTGCTGAGAAATTCTGGGTGACTGATCACTTTCCATATTATGTTTCAGCTTTTTTTACTGTGCTGGTTCTCAATCACTGGTTCATAGATGAATTGATGACCAAAAACTAGCTATTGCTGGGGCTTTTACAGTCAAGTAGCTACCTCCCTTCCTGCCTTGCTGGTCCTTGCAAGGCAATCCTGCCTTGCACGGCATTCTGGAGCATGGCCTGCCTTTTTCTGCCATTCTGCCATTTTTTTTCAAGTACCCCTAAAGGTCCTGTTGAGTGTCCCTGGGAGTATGTGAATACCAGATTGGGAACCACTGTTTTACTGGTATGTTGTTTACAGCGCACTTACTCTGATAGTGCTTACAAAAAGGTGGTGAAGACCAGAATTTAAAAAAGAATAAAAATGTATCTTATGATCTTTTACTATGTTTTTAATAAATTAGAGACTACAGTTCTTAGGTAACAATTAGTGGTAGGTTATTTTTCAGGATCTGGCCTTGGGTAAAATCAGACAACACTATAGTCAGACACCCCTCTAAGTTTAAACCCCCCCCCCCGACTTATCCGAGGGTCATAGAAAATTCCATGGCTGCTGGCTCAAAACCTGCCCTCGCCTTATCTGTGGGGTCGACTTATGGGCAAGTATCTGCGGTATATTTTCTCTTCTGTCATTTTTGGCTAATGAGTTCCCAAGTGAGAAAAAAAGTACTTGTTTTTTTGTCATGACCTGTTTAATGACATCACTTCCTGCTTAATGACATAACTTTCTGCCCTCAGCAGGCATCATGAATGCTATTCTGCCCTCTATATTAAATGAGTTTGACACCCCTGGTCTAGACTGATAAAAGGTTTTGTCCAAAAACACTGAAAGAGTTAAACCCATTCTGACAATTAGATATGAAGACAATGTATTGAATGGGATTTTTTTTTTTTTTTTCCACACAGATCTAGTAAAAATTCAAATGGAAATCTGACCTAAAATGTAAATTGGAATTGAAATCATAGTCTGGGCATAACATTTCTCCATAAATATTAATGAGCAATCTTACAGGAAAACAAAATTGATCTAATAAGTTCTGTGTTGCTCACTCTTAAATCTGCTAATTTAGTCCCAGGTCACTGGTTAATTCCAGGTTTATAATGAACACACAAGTGTGCATTAATTCAACCAGTCATCTGGTTTTGATAATTGGAAATTAAGAAAACAGTAATGATGTTGCAAGGTCAAAAGCAAAGTCCAAAAGCAAACTCAGTAGGCAAGAGTGGTGATCGTCTGCAAGCTTTATTTCGTTGCCTGAAACGGGCTTCTCAGGGACTCCTTGTCCAAAGTGAAGAGAACAATTTTCCCAGTCTGACCCTCCTACTTATATTCTATTCTGGCTCCTTTGTTTGAGGAGTCTTACACTTCTCATTGGCTGGTGTGTGACATCAGAGATGGGGCTTTCTCAGGATTAGCTAGAGATAACTTTACAAGCATTTGATTGGTTGGTTTCAAGTTACAGGTTTCAAATAAGGCAAAAATGTACATTGAGACATATATAAAAGATTTCAACAACCACTAGATGGCACTGTTTACTCAATTATATTCAGAACTGACTTTTTGGTATGTCCTCTGTTCTTATCTTTTGGCACTCTTCCACTTAGTTGGCCCTGACATGTTGCAAAGAGCCACCAGTGCTATTTCTCTAAATTCCTTTCTTTGTTCTTCCCAGACACCATGGGGCTCGGTGCCAACATTGTTTATGCTGAGCTAAGTCCTTTCTATTCCATGTTGTGATTCCATATGTGATCTGTATAGTGGTGTACTTATATTTAATACAAGACAAACTAAACTCTTATTGTACAAAAGGATTTTAAGAGACCTTTCTCATTCATTTTAACTAAATCCAGCCCCTTCTGTCAGCTTTTAGCTCAGACAGAGGCTCTCATGATGTTTTGGCTTAATCAGGGGACTTTCCCATAGATGTTTCTGTTATCTTCTGTCTAGCTGGTGTTTACAGATGTCTGTATCTCTGTTGTTAGAAATTCTATTTCTGCCTGCCAACAGATAAAAGTTGCTTAGCCTTCTCTTCTATAACGTTGCTTGTTTCTCCACTAAAATGTTGCAAACTTCATAACTTTTCAGTTTTCCTACTTCTTGGTGCCAACCAGATAACTTTCCCCATTTCATTGTTGCAAGTGCACTCTACTTCCTGGCTACCGCCTCTTGCTTCCCCACATATTATTGCAAATCTCTCTGAGTTGTAACTCCCTAGTTCCAATTCTGCAAGACTGGCGTTGTCAAGGTCTACAGAGATACAAGCTCAGGAATGCTTTTGCCCAAGACAAGAGTCTTATCTTTGAGGAGTAACTTTATACCACATTCCAGAGTCTCCCTGTCAGATTTTGACTGGGAATAGCTTTTCTGCTAAGGCTGCATTCTGAATCACATTTGTGGCTTTTAAATTTAATGGCTTCTACTATTCTGTGTATTTATGCTTTAATCAAACCATTCTAACAGCTAAAATTCACTTTAAACTACTACATCCTTACATGTTAATTGTATTTTAAAAAACAATCTCTATAATTATTGAGGCATTAAAGAACTATTGGCATGCAAGCATGCTAACTTGGTAATTTATTTGGCACTTCTATGATGCTCTGGTGTAAATAACTCTCTCAGTGTTCATAACACTGTCCTTCTGAAAATATAATGTTTTAAAATGCAAAAATCCCTTTTTCCTTTTCAATTCTCTGTTTAGAAACAGTGAATTTCCAGCTTAAGATGGCTTGGATGTTTCCTGTTTTTAGCAACCTCCCTAATTTTAAAGTGTCCATTGTTCTCAGCTATCTCTTTTGCCAGGCAATTTGCCAAACATTCTTTTGCTAATTTTTGCTGGCCCACCTCACCCCAGCAGTGTCTGTTCTAGTGGCTGTCTGCTGGTATTCATTTGCATCTTTTTAGATTGTGAGCCCTTTTGGGACACTGAGCCATTTAGTTATTTGATTTTTCTCTGTAAACCGCTTTGTGAACTTTTAGTTGAAAAGCGGTATATAAATACTGTTAATAATAATAATTTTAGCCAAAACTGCCAGTCTGCTATTTGGGCCTCTTCTTCAGACTGAGACAGAGCAAAAATGGATTTTAAGCTTGAGTGTGAAATGCTAAGCATGTGTACATTTTCCCTATTAAGCTGCTAAGCATGCGGACATGGAATTTTAAACTAATAATTTGTTTGTGTTTGTGAAATGCTAAGCACTTGCTTAAACATATGCATAAATGGCTGGCTTTCATGGCCTTGCCTCAATGACAGCAGGTGACATATGTGGCAGACCTAAGTATCTTTGGAACAACAAAAGAGTTGTGAGAAAATGTTCTTGGTCTGATTTCATCTAGAGCTTTTTCTAATGCAGTGAGATTTCTGGAAACTCCTTAACATATACATCAAAAGTTTAAAAGTATTTCAGATTGAACAAAGCATAAATAACATGCTCACACACACACACACACACACACACACACACACACACACACCCGAGAATGCAAGATCAGGAATGCCATGACTTTGCATGTAAAGATTCATTTGCTGCTTCCCCTTGTTTTAAATTAGCATTTCAGATTCTTATGCTGTTCACCATGCCTTCAAACCCTTGCACAAATAATTTTCAAGCTTGCCATGAATTGATCTGTCCAAAAGTGCAACAAATATAACAGGAGACCACTTACCAGCCTCTGTGGAGGCAGTTCACTTGCAGATTGTCCCTTGTGGGCAGGGGTGTAACACATTGCCCTGGTGCCTGGAGCAGTGATGTCGAGACATCACGTGACCTCTTGACTTCACTTCCAGGTTCTCCCCGAAGGAGGGAGCACTCACTGCAGTGGCTTTGCACCCCCCCATTCCTTCTCCTGTGTGGGGCTCCCCTTGAAGAAGAAGGAACGGGGTGTGTGTGAAGCCACCAGCACCTCCTCTGCAACGCCTGAGGGGCACCCCTTGGCATCGTGCCTGGGGCAGATGTCTCTCAGGCTCCACTCAAGTTATGTCTCTACTCTGTGGCCGCATATTGTTGTCTCCAGATTTTGTCTCACCAGATAATAATCATTGTCTAAAGCTGATTCAACTGCCTCAGATTGTTCTGGTGACGGGGAATTTGGAAGAGGATGATGATACCATTAGGTGATGGCAGTACCAAACGTTTTTTGGTCTTGCTGTTAGAAAACTGGGAGAATCGGGCTGGGCTAGAATCAAGACTGCTTCTGTTAAGAGTCCATGAGCCAGCAGGGTTGCTTGGTACTTCCTGAGGCATTATGATTTTTGGGAAAATTTCAGATCCCTAATGATATGGAAAATATAAGATACCAGCAAATCACACTTTGCCTTCTTTGTGTGATTGCCACATTTTCAGGAAGGCATTCTACAGATGTCCTCAACCACAAGTATCCCGACTATTCAGGGAGCAAAGCTGTCAGAAAATGCTCACCGAGCAGCTTCTGTGAGAAGGGATATTTAGTAATTTGGCAAGTACTGAAATTTAACACAGACCAAGTGGAATGAGGACCTGGAAAGAAAGCTAACTGACAGGAGGTCTTAGAAGGTAACGAAGACCATGGTGGCTCAGATAAAGTAGCAGAATGTAGCCACACTTAGAGTGGTGGCTTCCTTTGCTCAGCTCTGCCCTTGTGCAAGCAATTCATAGTAGAGTGGCACCTGATTGGTGCACTGTGTTTTGGTGGACTTACCTCAGCATTTTTTACCTCAGCATCAGGTGATTCAGCACCCATCCCACCTACCCTAGGCTGCCTATCTGGGCTGGATAGGAATTGTTTTCTCATTCACTTGCTTGGCCATTGTTGGTGTTGTTTTCCCCACCTACCCCAAACTGTTCCCTGAAGTGTGGTGTTAGCTTAGCCAGGGCAGCCCAACCCTGGTATCCAGAGTGCAACCAGGTAGCAGCCGGTGGCTCCTTGGGGGCTTTCATCCCCTTCCCCTGGATAAGGGAAGCAGCCCCACAATGGGGCTATTCAATTCTATGGCAACTCTGGAGCTGCTGCAGAATCGGAGAGTCCCGTGTCGGATTGTGCGGTCCCACGTGGGACTCAGGATCCGGTGGAGCCGAGCTCCACCAGTCCTGCCCTCCTCCCACCCCACTCCCTCTCCTGACCATGCCTCCTCTCCACCTTCTGCCCAACTTCCCCCCTGCTTCCCTCCACTCCGAAATGCCTCCTACTCACCTTCTTCCACACCCCCACTCACCTCTCCACCACCAGGTAGTCTAGGCGACTGCCAGACAGCAGAACGCAGGTCCAGAGCCAGAGCTGGCCCAGTGTAGGCTTGTGCTGGGTCAGCTCCGGTGTTGAGCCCATGGTAAGAGCTCACAAACGTGCCTTACGGCACACTTGCAACAGTGTGTGCCAGCAGTGAACCGGCACGCACTGTTCAGGATTGGGCCCTCAGTCAGTTATGGCAGGTAGAGTGCAGATCTGGGAGTAAGAGTAGAAATCTAGTGTGCACCCTGTGGTATGCAAGGGGCCAGGGCTGCTGAGAGTTGGCATTGGGCCTGGGAAAAGATGCCTGATTGCCCTCCCTTCCTAAATTTTCCTGCAAACCAGATTTTACTACATTTTATAAATAAGTTTTTAATTGACATTTTTACCTTAGCATGACCAAGATTGCAACTAAATGACCAAGATTGAAATTAAACTGAAACATTTATCAGAATGGGGTAATTTCCTTGCTTTGAGTAGTGTCACTGCATTTCTTCTACCTCAGCAAAGTCCTCCTCATTTGCTTTCCCCTTTTCTAACAATGCAAAGGCATAGAAGGATTGGCTTTCACTATCTCCCTCCTGACTATGTGAAAATTTTGAAGCAAAGCCCAGATGAAATAAACTTGCATGGCCTTTTTTGACTTTCATTTTCTTTTTTTTCTTTTCTGTACTCCAGACTTATACTGTATTTGTTCTCCATTCTGTTAATTTCACCTTCAGACATGTAGACTGGATCCAAGGCCATGTGTTCTAGACACACATTAAACTAGAAGAAGGGATGGCGTTGACTATTGGGGCCTAGGAATTCTGTGAACTGAACTAGGGACTGACTACTGGGGCTTAATAGTTCTGGTCTGGAGGTGTAAGTTTCACTTTCCCATGTTTGAATTGTACTAATACTGTACAAGTTGGTGCTCATGGAAACCACACGGTCTGCATTTCCAACTACAGCTTTAATCCACTTTCAATGCTGTTCTGTTCCCCCAATGCATACTGGGGGGATTGTGGTTTGTCTGAGAGCTGTTAGAACTATCCTTAACAAACTACTGTGTCCAGAATGCCTTGAGGGGATAGAAATGCACTGCAAGTAGATTACAGCTATAGTGGAAATGCAACCCCGGATAGGATGAACTTGGTATCCAAATTCATTTTGTGATAAATTTGTTTTTGTCATGGCCCAGGCCCCCTGAAAGCCCAAGCCGGAGGGGAAGCCAGTTCTGACCTCAAGGAGCTGTCTGGTTTGGGGATGCTGGCTAGAGATCCTTAAGGCCCGAATTGCAAAGTCCATCCTAAAGGCTTTCTGAATTCGGATGAGCTGGTAATTTGGCTCCTTTGATCCCCTTTCCAAGGATTGGTGGGGAAAACCAGAGTTGGCATGAGCTGAGTTCGGGTTGGAGCCATAGTGCTGATGCCCAATGGAAGAAGTGAACAGTTGCAACAGCTTTGGGTGCTCTCCAAGGAGAAAAGCTGGATGCAAATTGAGTAAATAAATAAATATGTCTACTTTAGGAGAGGAGGTGTCACTAAAGGCAGGAAGAGCTTCCTAGTGAGGATCTACTGCAGGATTTAATTTAATTAATAACAGCCCAATACTACCCAAATCCCCCCCCCCCCAAGCTGATGCAACCACATCAACAGAGCATGTACTGTATCTGTGGGAGGGAGGGCTGTCAGAAAGGTCACCTTGGGATGTGAACTTCACTTATTCGGGGGAAAGCGTCCACGACTGCCATGGGTCTTCTCAGATCTCCACCTGCTGTTTAGCAGGTGTAAGTCTTTGTAACGGTGATGGAAAGGGAGATGGATGGGGTTAGGATATTGGCATATGTGAGTGTTGACCCCGATCCACCTCCTTCCTCGCCAGAGTCAACCCCCCCATACCTTCCCCTCCCCACCCTGTTGTGCCCACCCTGTTGTGCCCACTGCCCACACATTGCACTTAGCTGTTCTTGTTCAGTGGCAGGCCTTCTGAGCTTCCGCAGGCTGCAGCAGCGCATTCAGAATGGTCACCAGCAGCGCACCATGAAAACCTCCAGATAGAATTGGATGGTAAGTCTGTGTAGAATTACAGCCTGGGGCTTCTGTAACATCATCCATTCAGGAGGCAGAGAAGGAAATGGCAGGCGGTGGAGAGCTTTCGCTTGCACCTTATATTTTTACATACATGTTGGTGGAATGAATGGTATCTTCTCACTTGTGCTATGCTTCATAACTTTTTTAATTCTGCTCATTTGCCAACTTCCTAATGCGACTGCAACTTTCTTTCATATAATGAAAACTCTCAGAGCAAGAAAAGTGCACATTACTGTATTTGTGATCGCCGTAATTTCAGATTCCTCGTATTAAAGGCTTGGCAAGTGTAAGTTTTGTCATTTTTAAGACAATAAGGCATTCAAAAATTGAGAAATGGGTTTTAGCTCATAGGAGCATATTCTTAAAATCAAGAGTCATTATGTCGTGTCGATGCTTTTTTTTTAAAAAAAATTTTTTTAATAGGAGTTGAAACTGTGGGGAAGTATTGTAAAATGTTCCAAACTGCCAAGAAGTCCACAGTGATTCAGTAGTTTCCTACCGAACAAGAAGAAAAGAAAGCGTACATTTCACAGTTTTGATAAATGGCAATCAGTGGCTGCAGCCTACAGGCTGCAGGAAGTCAAGGGCAGCTTGTGCATTGTGTATGCATCACTCATTGTCCATTAAAATGTTAAATAATATTGCAGGGCCTGAGACTGCCTTATACACATGAAAGGTATTGTCTTTTGACTTAATCGCGCTCCATACAAATCTTTCATTTGACACAGGGGGAGAGATGGGGCTTAAATTGCAATGTAAAACAAATTTCCTGCTGCTTATCAGAAAAAAGTACAAGGAGCTATATAAAGGTCAGCCAGTAGGCTCTTTGATGTGAAATGATAACAGAAGCAGGGAAGTTCACATGGAAAAAATTCCCAGAGGCAGTCAGAGAATCCTGAAAGAACTGCCTCAGTTTCAAGTTCAGGGTGACAAGTATGGGCATGTGCCTGCCCCACATACACATCATAATCTCCATTTGAAATTCCTCCATTGAGATTCCTCCATTGATGGACCCATTGATGAACCCCATTAGTAGACCCAAACAGGGGTTACAGCTCTGCGTTATGGCATATGCTTTTCATGCTATTAGCCTCAGATTCAGTTCCTGGCAGGCACAAGTGGAGAAGACCTTTCTCTGAAGCCCTGGAGAGATGCTATGAGTCAGTGTAAGTCTGCGTCCATCAATGTTTGTCCCCTGCTTCACATGGTCCACCTATTAGAAGTACCACTGTAAGTGGTGATGATGTAATCACCAGTTACTTCCAGATTAGGAGGTCAGTCGCAACACGACAAACACTGGTAAGAGGTTCAGGTGGGACAGTGGGCTTTTTTGAATGAGAAAGTGCATGCTGGAGCTTGTATTGGAATTGCGGAAGATATTACGAGGAGATAGGATGCAGTGTCAGCAGTGGCCTTTTGCTCTGGTGAATCTGGGGAACACAGGTTAAGGCCTGGGCTTTCATCGGAGGGTGTGCTTTACAGTTGCAACCACTAAAGGCAATTAGGTCTTCAGGGATATAAGCAGTATCTGATGCAGTGAGAGTTTCTGGCTTGTAGTTAGAGAGAGAGAGAAAGAGAGGAGACTTGCTAGTAAAACAGACTGACTTTCTGGCTAACTGATCTCCTGGCCTGTTAACTCACGGACTGAGTCACAGCTCTGTTTATCAGACTGACTCTCTGGCTGACTGACTTACTGACTGTTAACTCAGGGTCTGACCCATGACTCTGCTAAGGAACCAGTGAACCAGCTAACGACTTACTGGACTTTTTGACTGATTAACTGGGAATCTGACTCATGGACTGGCGGACAAACTGGCACACTGACTGACTGATGGACTAATGGAGTAATCAAACAGACTGCTGAGTGGTGAATAGCTGAGGTGGTGCAGCTTACCTGAAAGGTCTGCTGCCTTAGGAACTGGGAGGAGGGACCCTGCAACCGCACAAGCATGCTACCCTTTTTTGCTGGTGCTGGGGTACAGTGGTAGTTTTTGCAGACAGCTAGAGCTAGCTGTGGTTAAGCTGGGGGAACTAATTAGCTTAAAGGGGGCATAAGTTCTTTAGGCAAAGCGTAGAACAGAAATTTGGCAAAACAGAGCTCAGCCCATTGAGCCAAGCCTCTTACTGCTGTTTGTCATGTTGCGTTACTGGTCTTGCTGCAAGACAGTGGGAGTCTGGGGGTCCTGCACGTACCACCAGTCACCACCTTAAGTACTGCTGATTGTACGAGTACTACTGGTTGAGAAACGCTGGTGTAGATGATACTTCACCAGATAGACCAATGTTGTGAGTCAGTAGAAAGCAGCTTCATAGACCTGTAGCCAGTGATGTTGTGCTGAGGAGACCCAGGGGTGCACAAAGTTAAAGTCTGGGAAAGAATAAATGCAAATCAGCCTAATCCTAACCAGCCCAGCACTGGCAGAACAAGCATGCATGCTGTTGCAAATGTTGAAGGCCTGTGTCTGCCAGAGTAAGTAGGCTCTCTGGAGGCTGGTAGAGGGGCAGAACAAAAGTGGGGAGAGGGTAGATCAGGTCCAGGAGGGAGTGGGAATGGTGGCAGTGGCTACTGTCATATCATATCCCCCTTCCCCAGTCTGATTTCCTGACACAGGATTGCTAGGACTTGCACCAGCACTTTGCTGCTTCAAGCTTGAGTAGCTCTTACCCTGGGAGAGAGGGGAAAAATGTCCCCTTTCCTCAGGAAGACTTCCAGCAGCTTCTCTTCCTGCACTGGATACAGCCGAGGTCATTTCGGTGCCGCTGCATCTCAGTGCAAGAATCTTGATAAGATTGTGCCATGAATAAAGTGATGTTATTGTATCAAATACAGGTCCAACCTTGTTACACACAAATTTTTTATACAGGGATTTGACTCAGCACTGCAGATGAGAAGGAATGTGCTGATCCCTGGAGAAGGGGAAAAATGCACCCCTTTAAAATGCTTTTCTTACTGTTGTAGAGATTTTAATCTTAACATGATGAGAACGGCCCTTTAAATTAAAAGAAAACAGACCTTAGAGAGAGGGCAGCTGGCTGACAATCCATCAATCATTCTCTCTCCCCCTCCCTTTCCCCTGAACCTGTGAAAGAAAGATAATCCTTTCTAAGGGTCTGGAGAGAGACTGATTGTTGGATTCTCATCTTAATGACTCTGCCTTAACACCACAAAGACCAGCAAGAGTGTTTTTAAATCACCAGAGCAAAGGGCCTTTGTTTTTTAAATTGATTTGCTATAGTGTGATGGGTGGATGTGAATGGGTAAGAAAAGCTTCTTGTACCTATATCAAAAGTAAGTGAAAAATTACTTTTGAGGAACCCTGCAATTTCCAGTAAAGAACCTGGAAATTCCTCTAAGGCTACTGCCCTGAGGAAGTAGCCTCAGAGTTCAAAGAAGCAGTGGAGGAGAAGCTAGTAATTTCCACTTCAGCAGCACAGAATGCTGTCAGCAGCCTCTATGCTGAAGCCCATCTTACTGGATCTGAATGATAGTTTCTGCTTCAGCATAGGCTGGCACAAAATAAGAAACAGTATAATCTATTTTTGCATGGCAGTGACCCTACAAGCAGTCCCATTAGTGACAATCCCATTAGATGTAATACAATATGATAAAAGCTCATCAAAATCCACATTCAATTTATGCTGGAAAATGCTTTTGTTAATATTTTTGAGGTCTGATCAGAGATTTATTCCTAATTAATTTTTCTGCAAAAGTTTGTCACATCAGTGTTTTCAGCAGAGGAGCAAATTTTGTGTCTCTTAACGTTCTGTGAAAATACAAAAAATGTGTTTATTAAATCCCTTGTACAGCTTCCCTTAGGAATAGAGGATACTTCCTCCCCCCAAAAACCCTCTAATCTCCAATACGCTTTCAAATTTCCTTTGTGAGTAAAGAAACGTCTGTGTAGAAATTGCCAAATGGCAGACAAAATTGAAAAAAAAATCCACATAAACTATTTAGATAGTTTCAAACACCAGGAGGTAAGCTGGTGGCATTATCTGTCCACATGACAGAGCATCTGCTGGAACCCACGTATTGGTAGAGGTCCACCACCAAGCTCTGCTGAACACCACCATTTTCTTTCTCCATGTGTTCATGCTTCAACATGCACAGATGGCTGCCAACTGCAGCTATTCCTGGAGATTTCTTTTTCCAGCATGATGTAATGTTGGAAATTCCTGAAGCTCTTATTCAAACCTCCAGGTTGGCTTCCAGCAAGCTACCTGGAGATCAATGCTGATTCCTGGATGCTCCTGACCAATCCTGGAGGGTTGGTCATCTTGCAGTCACAAAGACTGCACAAGTCCAGAAGGAAGGAAGTCCACAGATCTTTATCCTGAGTCACATCTCCACCTTACTACTCCTTTCCACTTTTCTCCCTTAGGAGTTCTGTGCTGTGGCTGAGCTCTCACCTTGCTGTCATTGTCATCGCTTCCTTACCGTTTAGCTCTTGTGGTGGCTGCTGTTGCCAGTGGCATTGACAGCATGGGTGTCAATGTCACCCCCTGGGCACTATGTGACATCCCCATACTTACCTGGAGCAACACACAGTACCTGGAAGTGCTTATGCAGTAATGTGATGACATCATTGTGTGCACTGCTGAATCACTTCTGGAAAAGCAATTTCCAGTCACTTGGAGCCTTGGGGAGAGTGAAAGGGCCCATTGGGGCTTGGGTGGCATGCCCTTCACTCTGCAGGGTGTGTCACCTGGGGTGGACCACCCCCTGCCCCCCCACTTGCTACACCACTGGTTGTTGCTGGTACTCCTGCTTGGTGCCATCATCATTTTTTCCTTCCTTTCTATCTCTGGTGATGGTGGCTGCTGCGGCTTCTCCTCTTCACCCTCCCCAATCAGTCAAGAAGGAATGAAGGGTGATAAAGAAGAGGCAGCCACAGTAACATCAGCCACTGCTGCCTAAATCATGCCAGTGGGAAGTGATGGCTGCAGCAAGGAAAAGGATCTGCTGCTGTGTAAAGGAATGGATGACAATTGTGAAAAGAACCCACCTTCATGGCAGCAGTTGCTTGCAGCAGAGGCATAACTAAGGTGGAGCCTTAGGGGCATCTGCCCTGGGTGCTATGCCAGAGGAGGAGCAAAGCTGCCAGCACCTCCTCACTTGAAAGGGGAGCCTCCACAGGGGAAGAAACAGGAACGTGAAGCCACCAGCACCTACTCCTAAGCAGCTTGACATGGGGGGGAGGGATAAATGCCGTTACATTTTTTCCCCCCTGGATAAAACAAAATTCGCCATCCGTTTGGTTTTCACAGCTCCAGAGAAGTCATTAAATGCTGCTTATGGCTACTTCTAGGCAAACATTTGTTTTGCAATTAAATTACATAAATGTCTGGTCTCCTAATTAGACAACCTAAATATAGAGAATACAGTTTCATATTGATTTCTGCCTTATAAAGTCCTTCTTGTAACTTTTAAATTGCATCTAATTTTAAGGGGGAAAAGAGGAAGGGAAAAAAAAAGTCCTTGAGCAGTTAATTCCCCTGCTAGATCAAATAATTTGTACTTCACACTAGCAAGGTGCTCACCAAATGGTCAGAAAGATAAGCTGATACTCACCACAGCCAGAAAGTGAGTTCTGCCCCCCTTTCATTCTGAACCTTTTTAAAATGATGAATTGAAATTTCTTAGTGTGGTATTGTTGGGCAAATGGTTTTGTTATTGCTGAAAACTGGCCACTTCAGGCATGATTTGGTTAAATTAAGGCATAGGTCATTTGATTGCTAGTATATTGGCCACTGTGGCCAGTAACATCTAGGCACTGAAGGCTGATTACCTCAGCAACACTTTCTTTGGCTTTCTTCATTTATTTTGTCTTGCAATACCATCAGTGCAAAATACTATCAGTGTCATAAAGCAAAACGAGCAGAGGGCTAAAAAAAAAATCTAAGCAACAAGGTGAAAGGAACAAGGTGGTGTAGGGAGGAGGGGTTTAGATTCGTTAGGCACTGGGGAACGTTTTGGGACAAGCAGGGCCTGTACAAGAGGGACGGGCTCCATTTGAACCAGAATGGAACCAGACTGTTGGCGCATAGCATTAAAAAGGTGGCAGAGCAGCTTTTAAACTGATCCCTGGGGGAAGGCCGACAGGAGCCGAGGGGCATCCGGTTCGGGACTCCTCATCCCTATGGGATGAGGATGGGGAGGTTAGAGAACAACAAGACAAAGGCAGGGTAGGAGAAGAAATTGGGAAAGGTAGGGTGATGGGATGTGATAGACGGTTTGGCACAATGAGAGGATGCGGGGACAAAGGAGTAAATAAGCAGCCCATCCTGGGGCATTCCGTGTATAAATGCTTTTATGCGAATGCCCGAAGTCTACGAGCAAAGGTGGGAGAACTGGAATGTCTGGTGACAAGGGAAAATATTGACATAGTGGGCATAACGGAAACCTGGTGGAATGCGGAGAATCAGTGGGATACCGCAATCCCGGGCTATAAACTCTACAGGAGGGACAGGGAGGGGTGTGTTGGAGGTGGGGTGGCCCTTTATGTTAAGGAAGGGATAGAATCCAGCAAAGAAGAGATTGAAGGTGGGTCCGACTCCACCGTAGAATCTCTGTGGGTTAAATTACCAGGCTTGTGCAGCGATGTAATACTGGGGGCGTGCTATCGTCCTCCAGACCAGAAATCTGATGGGGACTTTGAAATGAGGAAACAGATCAGGGAGGTGACAAGGAAGGACAGGGTTGTAATCATGGGGGACTTCAATTATCCTCATATTGACTGGGTCAATTTGTGTTCTGGTCACGATAAGGAAACCGGATTTCTTGACGTGCTAAATGACTGTGGCTTAGATCAGCTAGTCACGGAGCCCACCAGAGGACAGGTGACTCTGGATTTAATATTGTGCGGTACGCAGGACCTGGTTAGAGATGTAAGCGTTACTGAGCCATTGGGGAACAGTGATCATGCTGCGATCCGTTTTGACGTGCACGTTGGGGGAAGAATACCAGGCAAATCTCTAACAAAAACCCTTGACTTCCGACGGGCGGACTTCCCTCAAATGAGGAGGCTGGTTAGAAGGAGGTTGAAAGGGAGGGTAAAAAGAGTCCAATCTCTCCAGAGTGCATGGAGGCTGCTTAAAACAACAGTAATAGAGGCCCAGCAGAGGTGTATACCGCAAAGAAAGAAGGGTTCCACTAAATCCAGGAGGGTGCCCGCATGGCTAACCAGCCAAGTTAGAGAGGCTGTGAAGGGCAAGGAAGCTTCCTTCCGTAAATTGAAGTCTTGCCCTAATGAGGAGAATAAAAAGGAACATAAACTGTGGCAAAAGAAATGTAAGAAGGTGATATGGGAGGCCAAGAGAGACTATGAGGAACGCATGGCCGGCAACATTAAGGGGAATAATAAAAGCTTCTTCAAATATGTTAGAAGCAGGAAACCTGCCAGAGAAGCGGTTGGCCCTCTGGATGGTGAGGGAGGGAAAGGGGAGATAAAAGGAGACTTAGAGATGGCAGAGAAATTAAATGAGTTCTTTGCATCTGTCTTCACGGCAGAAGACCTCGGGCAGATACCGCTGCCCGAATGGCCCCTCCTAACCGAGGAGTTAAGTCAGATAGAGGTTAAAAGAGAAGATGTTTCAGACCTCATTGATAAATTAAAGATCAATAAGTCACCGGTCCCTGATTGCATCCACCCAAGGGTTATTAAGGAATTGAAGAATGAAGTTGCAGATCTCTTGACTAAGGTATGCAACTTGTCCCTCAAAACGGCCACGGTGCCAGAAGATTGGAGGATAGCAAATGTCACGCCTATTTTTAAAAAGGGAAAGAGGGGGGACCCGGGAAACTATAGGCCAGTCAGCCTAACATCCATACCGGGTAAGATGGTTGCATGCCTCATCAAAGATAGGATCTCAAAACACATAGACGAACAGGCCTTGCTGAGGGAGAGTCAGCATGGCTTCTGTAAGGGTAAGTCTTGCCTCACGAACCTTATAGAATTCTTTGAAAAGGTCAACAGGCATGTGGATGCGGGAGAACCCGTGGACATTATATATCTGGACTTTCAGAAGGTGTTTGACACGGTCCCTCACCAAAGGCTACTGAAAAAACTCCACAGTCAGGGAATTAGAGGACAGGTCCTCTCGTGGATTGAGAACTGGTTGGAGGCCAGGAAGCAGAGAGTGGGTGTCAATGGGCAATTTTCACAATGGAGAGAGGTGAAAAGCGGTGTGCCCCAAGGATCTGTCCTGGGACCGGTGCTTTTCAACCTCTTCATAAATGACCTGGAGACAGGGTTGAGCAGTGAAGTGGCTAAGTTTGCAGACGACACCAAACTTTTCCGAGTGGTAAAGATCAGAAGTGATTGTGAGGAGCTCCAGAAGGATCTCTCCAGACTGGCAGAATGGGCAGCAAAATGGCAGATGCGCTTCAATGTCAGTAAGTGTAAAGTCATGCACATTGGGGCAAAAAAATCAAAACTTTAGATATAGGCTGATGGGTTCTGAGCTGTCTGTGACAGATCAGGAGAGAGATCTTGGGGTGGTGGTGGACAGGTCGATGAAAGCGTCGACCCAATGTGCGGCGGCAGTGAAGAAGGCCAATTCTATGCTTGGGATCATTAGGAAGGGTATTGAGAACAAAACGGCTAGTATTATAATGCCGTTGTACAAATCGATGGTAAGGCCACACCTGGAGTACTGTGTCCAGTTCTGTTCGCCGCATCTCAAAAAAGACATAGTGGAAATGGAAAAGGTGCAAAAGAGAGCGACTAAGATGATTACGGGGCTGGGGCACCTTCCTTATGAGGAAAGGCTACAGCGTTTGGGCCTCTTCAGCCTAGAAAAGAGACGCTTGAGGGGGGACATGATTGAGACATACAAAATTATGCAGGGAATGGACAGAGTGGATAGGGAGATGCTCTTTACACTCTCACATAATACCAGAACCAGGGGACATCCACTAAAATTGAGTGTTGGGCGGGTTAGGACAGACAAAAGAAAATATTTCTTTACTCAGCGTGTGGTCAGTCTGTGGAACTCCTTGCCACAGGATGTGGTGCTGGCGTCTAGCCTAGACGCCTTTAAAAGGGGATTGGACGAGTTTCTGGAGGAAAAATCCATTATGGGGTACAAGCCATGTTGTGTATGCGTAACCTCCTGATTTTATTAATAGGTTAAGTCAGAATGCCAGATGTAGGGGAGGGCACCAGGATGCAGGTCTCTTGTTATCTGGTGTGCTCCCTGGAGCATTTGGTGGGCCGCTGTGATATACAGGAAGCTGGACTAGATGGGCCTATGGCCTGATCCAGTGGGGCTGTTCTTATGTTCTTATGAAAAAAAGCAATACAGGCCAGGTGGAATTAATATAAGACAATATAAGACATAAAAAAAAACAAAAAAAAAAACCAGGATGGAGCAAACAAGATTAACCTCTGGTGGAAGGGAGTTCCACAGGAAGGAGGCCACAACAGTGAAAGCCCTCTCATGCATTCCCAAGAGATGTACTTCAGATAGTGAAGGGACTTGCAGGAGGTTCTCTGCAGAAAGTCTTACAGAACATTCCACAGATTCAACAGAGGAAGGTATTGATGTCACATACCCTGGTCCCAAGCCATTTAGGGCTTCATAATGAGTGCTTTGAATTGTATTCAGATGCAAACTTGAACCAACCCAGCCAAAATAACAAAGGAATAACAAGATTGAAATAAGTTGCCCATGCACATACTTTTGCAGTGCATTCTCTACATGCTGACACTTCTTCAGGGTCTTCAACGGCAACCCTATATAAAGTGCATTGCAGTAATCCAAGCAGGTTGTCCCTAGATCCATCAGTGAATTTTGTGGCTGAAGGGGGATTTGAGTTCAGATCTCCAAGTTCAAGGCCAAGATTCTATATCACTCTGTCACCATAGAATATGCAAAGGTAGCCTGGCCAGTTGCAGACCCCCCATTATGTTCTAAGGGGCAAATGCCCTGGGTGTGAGCCTGTCGGACCACATGGAAGCCTCCCTGAGACTCCCAACGGGATCAGAAACCGTGCTTCTGGTTTTCCAGAAGCACAGTTTATAGTGCTGGGGAACTTAAAAGAGGCTTCCCCAATGCAGCCCTGGGTCGCGCAAGGCTCTGTGAGCCTCAGGTGAATGGGGGAGGTTAATTTACATGCGGGGGTGGCGGCAATAGCCCGTGGGGGACAGCATTGCAGACCTTTGTCCAGGGGTGCAGTGATGGGGAGGTTTGCCACTGAGCCTGCCTCAGGTATCTTTTGAATAAATGTAGTAGTTCCCTCATGATCCAGTTGAAAACTTTCTCAAGTTTTGCCATGGGATTAGGCCCAAAAACTTCACTGATTTCTCATGATGAAGCTGCAGCCTTTGCAAAGCTCTCCAGGGCCTCAAGCATGCTGAGGGCATATTCCGTACTGTGTAAAGACCACCTCAACATGGAATTTCCAAAAAAAAAAAATGTTCAAGTTATACTATGAAATACCAAGAACTGGTTTCCCCATGCCTACACTAAACACAATATAGATCGAAATTCCAGGTCAGAAACCTAGTGTTAAAAAAGGATGCCAATTCTACATATGCGTTAAATATCTAAAACACAGTCTGTGAGAGATATGGGTTCAGACTTCATGTGACTACTGCAATTATCACAAGACAAATTTCCTTTATTTGAATACCTGCAATGTCTTTTGCTATCATTCTGTCAGGGCTACTTCCAAATGAATGTATATAACTTGGATACACAGAAAGTCCAACAGAATGTCATTGTTGGCATCCTTCAGTCTCGGAAGACTATGGCATCGCACTCTGAATAGTGTTCTGGAACAGAGTGTCCTCTCCAGTGCGTAAAGCCTGGGTAAAGTAGATATGGAGGATAGGCTGTTATCCATGTAGCAAATCCCCCCTCTCCACGTCGCTGAAATGGTCCAATGGAAAGGCAGAAGCCAATATGGTTGGTTCCAGCGGCATCGCAGGAGTTGCCAGAATGGGACTGTGTTCAGCCATGAACTGCCTCAGGATTCCGGCTCTGGATTTTGCCTCGAGGTTGACTCCTGAAGCCTTTTTCCTAACTGGATGTAGCCACAAGGCAGTGGAGGTTTGGGATCAGAGTTTTCCTTGTCTCAGATGAGCGCCCTTCCCAGGCTAACGAGTCCCATCTACCCGGTGGCTGTTCAGTCACCTCTTACGACAAGTACAGCCAAACTGAGGGCCTATTCTTATCCCCAGCCCTCAGGGGATAAGATTCAGTAGAATCAAGGTGCAGGTCTACAGAGCTTGCGTCCTGAGTACACTTCTGTACTGCAGCGAGTCATGGACTCTTCGCTCACAACAAGAGAGGAAACTGAATGCTTTCCACATGTGCTGCCTCCGGCACATCCTCAGCATCACCTGGCAGGACAAAGTTCCAAACAACACAGTCCTGGAACGAGCTGGAATCCCTAGCATGTATGCACTGCTGAAACAGAGATGCCTGCGTTGGCTCGGTCACGTAGTGAGAATGGATGATGGCCGGATCCCAAAGGATCTCCTCTATGGAGAACTTGTGCAAGGAAAGCGCCCTACAGGTAGACCACAGCTGTGATACAAGAACATCTGCAAGAGGGATCTGAAGGCCTTAGGAGTGGACCTCAACAGGTGGGAAACCTTGGCCTCTGAGCGGCCCGCTTGGAGGCAGGCTGTGCAGCATGGCCTCTCCCAGTTTGAAGAGACACTTGACCAACAGACTGAGGCAAAGAGGCAAAGAAGGAAGGCCCATAGCCAGGGAGACAGACCAGGGACAGACTGCACTTGCTCCCAGCGTGGAAGGGATTGTCACTCCCGAATCGGCCTTTTCAGCCGCACTAGACGCTGTTCCAGAACCACCATTCAGAGCGCGATACCATAGTTTTTCGAGACTGAAGGTTGCCAACAGTAGAATCATAAAAGGGCTTCAGAGTAAGAGATAGAAAGTACCTGAGGTGACATGTGACTTGTGTACATACAGTCTATCTTACTGAGATAATCTAAAACTATCTTTGAAAGTTTCTAAATTGCTTCATTCCCATCTGTCTTCTGCATTCAGGCAGATATCATAGAGATGAGAGTGGAATTATGTGTGATATAGGCCACTGCAAAGCTCTCTATGTTAACCACTTCTGGCTTTCACATCTGCTCTGTGGAAGATGAGAAAAAGGTTTAAAACACTCATAGCTGTACATGTGTAGGCTCTGCATAAGTGATCAAGAACCTTGATCATTAAAGTTTCCCAATCATGTAAAAGGGCCTACACATGTTCATTTGTATGTGCACAGACAACCTTGTTCTTGCATTCCATCATTGGAATGTGTTAGGGTTGGTGTGGGGCCAACAAATATGATCCACTTTCTCCTCCACACATTCAATCTATGTATTGAGGGAATTTGAGAAAAAGCCTGAAACTATTGTAGGCTCCCATACATGTAAGACTACCCTGGAAAAGTAGCAAGAGAGTAAAGATCATGTTTACAAAAACATACATATGTAGATCAAGGGCTCCAGCAATGGGCACTTAGACATGTAGAGATCAGGATTAGCAGCAACAAGTGCAATCCCTTCTCCCACCAAGCACAACATTTATGTTTCAGAGCATATATGTCCCATAGCCTGAATCCAGTCGTGTAATTAGCTACATGAACACAAAAGAGATTTTGATTTTTTCCCCTTCCTACAAACAGCAGCCCCTTCGACAAATTTCATAAGTAGCTCTCTATACATTGGGATCTTTTGTTCAAAGACAACAATCAGACGTCTGGCTGGGCATGTGCATGCCCTTGAGTGGCCATAAAGGAGATTTTTTCATTGTCGCCCACGTTCTTTAGTTCAGTGCTCTTCCTATACTGCCAAAATGTCAGCATCCGGAATGCATGTTGTTTCTGTTCTGTTGCGACTGCTGTTCTTTTTTTTTTGCAGGCTCTATTGGCTAGACCCTAACGATTAAATAAATTAATGAAAATGACCACCACCAGCTGCCACAGTCTGAAAACCAAGATCTGATCACTGACAGCTAATCAATGAACAACAAATGAGAAGTAATAATGCCCGACTTGAGAAATACTGTTTGTATTCTTAGCCTGAAGCCAGGGCTTACCAATATGTTAAGATCAATCACTTTTTCCTTCCCAACTTAACTTCAATCTCAGATAATCAAACCTGCTAATGTAATATATGCAGAGATCTTTTCTGCCTCCATTCTGTGTACCAAGCCTAACAGGGCTGTAGTAAAACAAAGTATAACTAGTGGCTAAGATACTAGGCTGTCAACCAGGAACTCCTCAATTCAAAAACTGCCCTTGCTATGAAGATACGAGCTTGCCATCCCCAGCAACCACTTCTTTGCTTCAGCAGCACCCCCAACCCGCAGCTTATGGGTGCCATAAGCTTTTGTTTGCCATTTGGTTAATGTGAATGATTCTAAAGGACACTTTTTAGATGGCAGGAATTTGATATAAATAATTTTAATATTCAGTAAAGGCTCTATACAGCAAGTCCCTGACTTACATCATGATACAATATGATGGAGGAAGTCTAGCTCAGTTGGTAGAGCTGCTGCCTTGTATGCCTGAAGGTCTGAGGCTGCCAATTCAAAACAACCGGAAGTACCTGAGAACTGATGACACGCTGATATACTGATGAGCCGACCCTAGGTGGCAGAGAGGAGTTGCCGTCAAGGGGAGTGTGGGAGGCGAAGGGCCAGAGAGAGGCCAGACCGGGAAGGAATCCAGCTGGAAGGAAGAGTTCTATGAAAGACTAGAACCATTCATTTGTAAAAATCCCTATGGGGGTTTAGGACAGCCTGCCTATGTAAACCGCCTTGGATTAAAGTCTGAGGAGAAATCTGACGACCAAGGAAAGGCGGTATATAAATACCTGTATAAATAAATAAATACAATATACTCTGGAACAGACCTATCAGGCCAATGTTAAAACATAAGGCTGGACAGACTGTTCAAAAGGGTTGACGTGACTGTCTAAAAGTTGGAATATATGTAAGTTCGATGTCAACAACTAGAGGACTACCTGTATATTTCTTGAATAGGCAATTCACTTGCAGAGAGGGGGATGTTTCATTGACAGGGCTGGATTAAGCTAGTGTGGGGCCTGGAGCATATGCTATAAAGGAGCCCTCTCTCCATCCCTTTATACCTCCTCCCCACCCCATTCTACCCTCTTCCTGCCCTTCTGCTGGTCCATGCAGAGCTTACATGCCCTGGTGCCTGCTGGTCTTCCATAGGAGCCAAAAGGCCAGGTTAGGGCTTCCTGCCAGCAGTTTTTGGGCACATTTGCAACAGCCAATGCCAGCACAGCATGTGCTCTGCCGGCGGTGAAGTACAGCAAAATTGTGCCTGCAGTGAAGTTAAATTTGAACAAAATTATTTATTCATATCATGTTATTTATGGTGTCCATAATTATTACATACCATGCAACGTGCTGTTCCCCCAACATGCAGGATGGCCCAATCATGAGATGCAGATTTCATCAGAGACAGTTTGCAAGCATTTAGTGTGAGACTGTCAAAAATGTGGGGACAAGAGGATATGCTACATTTGCTGCTAGGTTAATCCGGCCCTGAACATTGAGCAAATCCTTAACATTGACATACTTGTTTTCCCTTAGATCACTTATAGCTAAAGGAGACGCTTTTGTGGATGCCTGTGAAGAAGAGGCTTCAACCCTTTCTCACCATCACAGTAACAATTCAAATTTGTGCAGTTGCTATTTGTCTTGGGACTAAAGTTTGCATTTCTGCTGATTGGAGCAACTCGTCCAAGAAGGCTCCCACAGTGGGGGATTCAAATTTGTACAACAGAGGGGTAAAGTCTCCCTTTGTCCTGATCCTCAGGAAAATAATCTAGAGCTGTTTAGTTAAGAAAACTTAATTTTAGTTAATAAACAAGTACTTCAATGTAGTCCTTAACATAATGTGTTGATTGATCTGAGTTCAGTGCCTGGCAGATTGGGCGTGAAAAATGAGTTCCTGCAGTTGAAATTACCTTTTGAAAAATGATTTTGTCACAGATTTTCATGTATTGTCTTTGTCAAAGATATAAAGATCTCTTCTACAATACTAGAATCATTGCTGCTGCAGCAAAAATAAGGAAAACAACCATAATTTATCAATATGAAAAATCACCCTATTCATTTTAATTACAGTTTAATTATGTATTTTAATGTTTCTGAATTCTGTAATTTTTTTTTTTATTGCTGTAGGATCAGCTTGTGTTATTATGCTTTTTATATAGTGGAAACTGTGAAAACGTGACCGTATAAATGAGTTCTGATTGATTGGTATTGTCTTAATTTTAGGAGTTTTCACATGACATGGTTATTTAAGCTTCAAAACTATACACTTTTACCTGGGAGTACATGCCATTAAATTCAATGGTGCTTATTTCTGAATAGACATGCACAGGATTGCACTGTTATGTTTATTATATTAGACAGGGGTACCCAAACCCCGGCCCTGGGGCCACTTGTGGCCCTCGAGGCCTCTCAGTGTGGCCCTCAGGGAGCCCCCAGTCTCCAATGAGCCTCTGGCCCTCTGAAGATTTGTTGGAGCCCGCTCTGGCCCAATGCAACTGATCTCAGCGTGAGGGCGACTGTTTGACCTCTTGCACGAGCTGTGGGATGAGGGCTCCCTCCACTGCTTGTTGTTTCATGTCTGTGATGCAGTAGCAGCAGCAAAGGAAAGACCAGCCTTGCTTTGTGCAAGGCCTTTTATAGGCCTTGAGCTACTGCAAGACCTTCATTCATTCATATAAGTTCCATCTCTAATATAATCATTTATGTAAACTTATGTAAATTTATTCAAATTTTAAATGTAAATTCTTTTTTTTTCCCGGCGCCCGCCACAATGACAGAGAGACGATGTGGTCCTCCTGCCAAAAACTTTGGACACCCCTGTATTAGAACATTATGTGTAAAATGTATACAGTTTCTTGTGCTGGACAAATGCTCAGCACTTGGAGTAATTGTTTTTACTGATATCATTTTTTTTTCTTTAAAAACTATATTATCCATTTTTTTAAAAAAAGTAGAGACACAGCAGGTGTGTGTGTGCGTGTAAATGTTTACATGTTTGCAAGGGTTGCCTTCCTTCTGACAACGATTTCTCACCCCTTATTGCTGTAAAAAAATGTATTAAATTGAGATCCACAGTATAGGTTCCTGTTACAAAGGAAAATGATGGCTGTTAGTTGATGAAAGACTTTTGGGTGCATTGAAAGTCAATGTAGAGAAGTTCAGTCACATCATCTTGAACTTTGATGTGCCATTTTGCATGGTCAATGTTCCACGGGCCAGTTCAAGGAGAGCATTTGCCATCTGGCCAATAGATCTGTTTGCCAGGTTGTGCTCCTGATGGAGCATAACTCACTGAGGTGATATAACTTATTGATGTGACATAATTCACTAGCCATGTCATACAGGAAATCAGATCAGTGACTTGGAAGAGGTCTGTTTGTTTTCAAAGGACGAAATGAAAAGTAAATCAACCCTCCAAATCAATATTGGAGAATTATAAATTTATTATGAGCGCAACATGCATTCTCAATGCATGTCGACCGAACCTTTTGACACTGTGGCACCCTTATGGCCTCTGCATTCAAGGCATCACTCTTGCTTGAGGAATTGCTTTTTGTAATTGTTCTTCCCTGCACAACCTTGTTCTGTTACTAATCTCAATTACTCAAATTAATTAGGATATAAACACGCCTAAAAGGACTGTAAAACCCCATTTATGAGTGTAATATAAAACAGGACATTTGCCAATGCTAATTGAAATGATAAAATAGTTTATAGGATATGCAGAGCTGTTCAGGTTCCCCCTCTTTGCCTTCATGTAATGGTACAGTAAATGCTTACTTTTCTTGATATGGTTATAGTTTTAAACAATAAAGAGGGAGCAAATTCCATTATCTTATGTCAAGCAAAGCTCTAGAGAAGATAAAAGCACAGTTAATAAACAGGATTTCTTCCCAATAGCAATTGCACTATAATGGAAAATTCACTTTCTAACCTTCTAGTCCAGGATGTTAATCAGTTAATCGGTACTCTTTCCATAATAATAGCTTCAAGCGTCTTCCTTCCTTTAGACGAAAGGTGAATTCAAGGTTTCTGCACAGGAGAAAGAGCCAGTGGATGGTTGGACAGGAGAACTAACACCTTTGTTATGCACTCTCCAATTCCCTAAATGGTGAGAAGTTCCAGGGCAGGGCTAGAATAAGCTAGTGCAGGGCCCAAAGCATATGTTGCAAATTTTAAAAATACGCGTCCATATTAAAATTTATATTATCTACTTACATAGTAAGCTTACCTGCACCTGTGTGTGCTGGTCTTCTGCTGGAGCCAGCAGGCCAGCACAGGCTTTCCTGCTGGTACCACAAATTCTTCCACTGTCCCAATGTGTTTTTTAGCACATTGGTTAGAGCCAGTGACAACAGAGCACACACACCACCAGTGCTAAGGCACAATAGGATTTTGCCCACAGCAAAATTACATTTGAATGAAATTACAGGTGTGCGCCACTTAATGACAGGGATACATTCTCCAGTCCCCGTTGTTATGCGATTAGATCATTAAGTGAACATTCAGTCCAATCTAAACAACAAAGTCCATAAACGGACACTCCCTGCCAGACACTAGCTGGCTGCACAGGCTATTGGAGATAGATTGCCTCTTCTTTGCATTAACAGCCTCTCTGTTGTGTAAACAGACACTCTGCTGCAGGCTATAGGAGATGTGATTGCCTCATTAAGACCATCTTTATTGTGCTTTGACCACTGTCATATATGCAGTCTGTCGTTAAGTGAATGGTTGTTAAGCAGCACACATCTGTATTTATTCATTTCATATCATGATATTACTCATTCATATCATATCATTTATTCATATTCATATCATGTTATTAATGATGTCCATAATGATTACATACCATGCAGCATACAACTCCCCTGACATGTAAACAATAGGGTTTCCAGATCAGGAGATGTGGATTTCACCAGAGGCAGCTTGTGTGGATCCCTTGGAAATGTGGGGCATGTAGCATATACTACTAGGTTAATCTGGCACTGTTCCAGGGGTAGCTCTACTGGTTCTGGTTGTTGGAGAACACAAGACACTGATGGTGTCTTTGTAATATTAGGATCTTACCAGAACATTTTCCTCCATTCAAGAATGCATTCAACTGCAACCTCAACTGATATAATTCTTCTATTTTTGTTCGAGACTTTTGTAATTTTTCTTCCCTGCACAACCTTGTTCTGTTATTTTTGTGGTGTCCTCTACCGCCTTCCTTCTGAGATGTCATATTCTCCAAGCTCCAGTGGTACCTCATTCAAAACATTGGAGACACCCAGTTTTCAGAAGACCACTTCCTAAACCTTAGTGTATTTATTTCAATGTATTTATTCAAAACATATTTACTATGCCTCTTAATAATACAATATTCCTAAAGTAGCTTACTACATCTAATTCAAATACTGATAAAAACTGATGACCGTTGAAACAACCTTGACCAGCAGTAGTTATCTCTTCAAGAGCAGTTAAAACCATTATAAACTTGGAAAAACAACAGGTATGTAAGAGCTCTGGGCAGCAATGAGGGCTTCGGGGGCAGGAGGGAGGCGATCCAGGGCAGCGGAGGGCGGGGTAGGGGAGGAACCGGGGTGGGAGGGGGATGGGACCAGAGGAGTTCTGTACCACCAGATCCTGAACTCTGTGTAGGGTCTGAAGGTCTGACATGGAGTCTCTCATCTGTGCTGCCAAAATAGCTTGTACAGACTTGAGAAGCTCCATTGCAAGGCTTGGGGCTTTCCCCAGGGGAAGGCGACTTTCATCCTCTTCCCCCAAGGAGACCTCAAATGGCTACCACAGGTTGCAGCGGATGCAGAGGTAGGCCACTTTGGAGCCGCTGCACTCGGCCACACCACTGTCTTTAGGATTGGGCTGTTACACAACTATTCCCCTGGAAGTTGTGTATTAAGTAGTTCTAACACTGTTTTCCAAATTCTGAGTTCTCTGCTATTTCATGGTGAATAGAGGGCTAATTGATGACTATAACTTTTACTTTATTTTTTTTAAATTTCATTTCCTTTATCTGTGCCAATATAAGTATTATGAATAAATGATAGCTAAGACCCCCTTTTTTCTGAATTAAAACCGAACCCACAGTTTGTACAAAAGAAACATGTACCCAAAATGCTTATAGATGCTTGAGGGTGCATTTCCCTCTGAGAATAATAATAATAATAATAATAATAATAATAATAATAATAATAATAATAATAATAATAATAATAATAATAATACAGGTATTTATATACCGCCTTTCTTGGTTTTTATTCAAGACTTTATTCAAGGCGGTTTACATAGGCAGGCTGATTAAATCCCCGTAGGGATTTTTACAATTGAAAGAAGGTTCTATCTTTCAAGAACCACAACAGTCCAGATGTTTCACTTTGATCTGGTTTCACATTCTGGCCTCCATCCTCCCATGCTCAGAGCAGATGGAATAGCTTGGCTTCAGCTTGTCAGTTGCTTCAAGGTCACATGGTGCCAGTGGCCTCGAACTGGCGACCTTGTGGATGTTATCTTCAGGCAAATGGAGGCTCTACCCTCTAGACCAGACCTCCTGCCCCATGACTTATAGTGAGATTCTATGCATGGGTAATTAGAAGCAGAAGCGTAAGTTGGGTGAACCCAGAGGGGCAAGGCACATGCCCTGGGTACTATACTGGGGGCTTCATGACTCCCCCCAGGCTCTGCCCAGTTGCCAACGGGTTCTTCCCAGAGGACTGGGTACTGCTGGCTTTGGAGGCTGGGGCCTTTGAGTCACCTCCAGTTCTCCCAGGAGGATGAGGTGCTGCTGGTTTTCTCTCCCTTCACAGAGAACCCCGAAGTGACATCATGATGTCATGTTGCTTCATGACATCACAACATCATGATATTATGTGGCATTGTGACATCACTGCATCAGGCACCAGGCAAGAACATTACGCCTGTGATCAGATGTTCTACTAAGGTCAGTGGGGCTTACTCCCATGGAAATGTGTATAGAATTGCAGCCTTATTCTGCCATGTACCTGCACTGGGAATGATTGAATGATTCTATCACATCCAATGCAGAACGGCAGCAGAATGATCCCATTCCCAGAGAACATAATGATAGCCTGCTGGGTCAGACCAAAGGACTGTCTAGTCTATCATTTCGTTTTCCACTGTGGCCAACCTGCCAAGCAAGGCAGGAAGGTAATCATTCTCCCCATTGTTTGGCCTCAAGCAACTTAGACACATTTGTAGAGGAGACATCTGTCAAAGTTTACCAACCGTGATAGCTAAATGGAACCTCCCATTTTCACGGGTGCACTGCCTGTGGAAATGGGAGGTTCCATTTTGCTGTCATGGTTGATAGCCCTTGACAGTCCCTGGATTTCTAATTCATTCTAAAGCTGTATGGGAAAGTAGAGTAGCAAGGCCAGGGCAATCACTCATGTTGACTTAACGCAGGAATTCTCCTCTGTGGGGGCACTTTGGGTTCACTGGAACATTTAATTATTAAGTTAATTTAGTTCCCTCATGGTACACAGTTTACTAATTCATTACTAAGCACCCCTGGTACAGTGTGCTATAGCCCGAAGTGTTTGTTCTTTTTGTGGCATATCAGAATATAAGAACATAAGAACATAAGAACAGCCCCACTGGATCAGGCCATAGGCCCATCTAGTCCAGCTTCCTGTATCTCACAGCGGCCCACCAAATGCCCCAGGCTAATATGTATTTTTGCTATAATGTTATTAGTAGTTGGCATCCTTCAGTCTCGGAAGACTATGGTGTCACGCTCTGAATGGTGGTTCTGGAACAGAGTGTCCTCTCCAGTGCGCGAAGCCTGGGTAAAGTAGGTATGGAGGATAGGCTGTTACCCATGCAGCAAATCCCCCCTCTCCACGTCGCTGAAATGGTCCAATGGAAAGGCAGAGGCCAATACGGTTGGTTCCAGCGGCATCGCAGGAGTTGCCAGAACATGACTGTGTTCAGCCATGAACTGCCTCAGGGACTCCGGCTCCGGATTTTGCCTCGAGGTTGACTCCTGAAGCCTTTTCCATAACTGGATGTAGCCACAAGGCAGTGGAGGTTTGGGATCAGAGTTTTCCTTCTCTCAGATGAGCTGCCTTCCCATGCTGACGAGTCCAATCTACCCGGTGGCTGTTTAGTCGCCTCTTACGACAAGTACAGCCAAACTGAGGGCCTATTCTTATCCCCAGCCCCCAGGGGAAATAATGTTATTTATTATATATAAATATAATAATAATATAATATAATAATAATCTATAATAATGTTATTATAGATTATTATATCACCTTTCTTAGGGAATGGTATACAGCATTCGTGTGTGATAGCCCAATGAGGCACTGATCAAACCTAGATGAATTTAGTTTTAGCAAGGTTGCTACATGATTTTTCTTCAGTCCATGCCCTGGGACATACATTTAGTCCATCTATGATGTGGAATAAAGAGTTCTCACCTTGTTGTGGAAAACTGAATTTGATCACCATTGAACTCTTCCAGTGCTAAGGAAATATATTGGAGGTCAGTGGGTTCTACATAAGAATACATTCTTAAAAATACATTCTTACAAAAGAATACAAAACGGCTAATATTATAATGCCGTTGTACAAATCGATGGTAAGGCCATACCTGGAGTGTTGTGTCCAGTTCTGGTTGCTGCATCTCAAAAAAGACATAGTGGAAATGGAAAAGGTGCAAAAGAGAGCGACTAAGATGATTACTGGGCTGGGGCACCTTCCTTATGAGGAAAGGCTACGGCGTTTGGGCCTCTTCAGCCTAGAAAAGAGACGCCTGAGGGGGGACATGATTGAGACATACAAAATTATGCATGGGAAGGTTAAAGTGGATAGAGAGATGCTCTTTACACTCTCACATAACACCAAAACCAAGGGACATCCACTAAAATTGAGAGAGTTAGGACAGACAAAGGAAAATATTTCTTTACTCAGCGTGTGGTCAATCTGTGGTACTCCTTGCCACAGGATGTGGTGATGGCATCTGGCCTGGATGCCTTTAAAAGGGGATTGGAGAATTTTCTGGAGGAAAAATCCATTACGGGTTACAAGCCATGATGTGCATGTACAACCTCCTGATTTTAGAAATGGGCTATGTCAGAATGCCAGATGCAAGGGAGGGCACCAGAATGAGGTCTCTTGTTATTTGGTGTGCTCCCTGGGGCATTTGGTGGGCCACTGTGAGATACAGGAAGCTGGAGTAGATGGGCCTATGGCCTGATCCAGTGGGGCTGTTCTTATGTTCTTATGTAAAAATCCATTATGGGTTACAAGCCATGATGTGTATGTGCAACCTCCTGATTTTAGAAATGGGCTATGTCAGAATGCCAATGCAAGGGAGGGCAGCAGGATGAGGTCTCTTGTCATCTGGTGTGCTCCCTAGGGCATTTGATGGGCCGCTGTGAGATACAGGAAGCTGGTCTAGATGGGCCTATGGCTTGATCCAGTGGGGCTGTTCTTACGTTCTTATGTACATTCACATTCAGGGCTCCATGCAAATTGCCCTGTGCTGAGCCTGATAAACTAAGGGCACAATCCTAAGCAGATCTACTCAGAAGTAAGTCTTGTTGTGTTTCATGGGACTTACTCCCTGGCAGGGCTTTTTTTGTAATAGAATGCACCGGAATGGCATTCCGGCACCTTTTTTCCCCCCACTAGCACTAGCTCCACCCCTTTTCTTTTTGCCCTGCTGGCTAGGGTGGGATTCGAACCTCCAACCCCGTGCCCCCGTGCTCCACAGCCCAGCACTCTCTCCATTGGGTTATAGGAACTCCTGTAGTCAAAAGTGCTTTTTGCACTGCTGGCTAAGGCAGGATTCAAACCTCTGACCTTGTGCTCCACAGCCCAGCACCCTCTCCATTGGGCTATAGGAACTCTTATAGCCAAAGTGCTCAGAACTAATATATAAGGTCTTGAACCCAGCTAGTGGCCATCAGCACCTCAAGTATTAGTTCCAAACACTTTGAGTCTAGGAGCTCCTATGGCTCAATTGCTAAAGTGCTCATCTATGGAGCTAGAGATTGGGGGTTCAAATCCCCATGAGGAATAATTTTTTTTTCTTTTTTTTTTTTTTAGGTGGGGAGGTGCTCCATGGCTGCAAAATATAAAGGTTGGTTGCCAGTTGCCAAAAGGGGGGCCAGTTGAGGCTGCAAAACTCCTCAAAGTTCAGTCCCAGGCAGGCTTTTTTTTGCCTTTTTTGTGAGTGCCTGCACCTTTTTTTTTTTTTTTTTTTTTTATACAAAAAAGCACTGCTCCCTGGAAAGTAAGACTAGGATTGCAGCCTTAATGTGCATCTAATTTAGTACAGAATCTAGCATGCAAAGTTCTTACTCTTCTTCCTAAAGAAAGAGTTGCTGGGGCGTTCTGCTGGCCCAGATAAGTTGGTTGATTAGTTGGTGGAGCAGGGGTTTCATGGGTAGTTTGGGGGAGGTTTGGGTTGGAAGGCAGAGGGTGGAATGTGTGCTGGAGGGTGAATCTCAGCTGCATAGGTACATGCCGGATCCTGTCCTCAATTTTTCAACCTTTTCCAACTCCTTCTTCTCCTTACACTAGCAAAATAGTTGCTGTGGATTCAAGGAGACCCACAAGTGATCAGACGGCCTAACAGGAGCCAAGTAAAAAAATATTCATTTACATCTTGATGGCTATCTGTTAGCCCCCCCCCCACCCCCACCCATCATGGCATGCAGCTTGAGCTCCATCAGCAAGGCAGAAGATGGTAGGGCAACTATTTTCAGCATCTTTCATCTCATGGCACACCAACAAGGCACATCACACTGCACTGCCAATAGGGGGCTCAGATCCTGCAATGGCTCTACTGATAAATGACACTCCCCCTTGACTCCTCTGTGATGGGGGATAGGATTGGGCTGTTAATGTATTAGTACAGTCCGATTGAATGTTATAACTGCCCACTGATATTGTGTGCTGCCATATGGCTATAATGATCCCTAGAATTTTTTTCTGTCCAAGATGTATGTACATATGTACATACCTATGTATATATTTACCTGCCAGTTACCAGCTCTCCTAATTCAATATAAGTACAGCAATACCTTGACTTTCATCCACTTGACAGTCATCAGTTTGTTCTTTCAAATGTTGTACAAGTGCTTTCCTCTTTCACCCCGTTTCATCTACTAATCCATCATGACGTTTGTCAATGTTCTTGTATCTATTTTTCTTTTATTTCTGTTTATATAAGTTTTTGTATGCATTCACATGTGTTATGTGGTTAGTTCTTTACATTTTTTACCAGCCAAAATAAAATTGCAAACTAAATAAGGCTCTGCTGTGACGTTCATCCATTTTTGACTTTCATCCATTCTCTGGTCTCTAACCAGATGGAAGTGCAAAGGATTGCTGTGTAGTTAGAGGGTAGAGCGTTTCAGTTACTGCATCAGAAGGAATATTTGGGACTAAATTTGCAATGCTGGCAGATTTGAGGTTTCACTGTACTTAATGCTTGCATCTATTATAATATTCTGCATAACAAACTAGGTAGTCAATTTGCTAAATGCTAACACCTCAAACAACTACAGAGTTCAATGTACTTGAAGTCTAAATTGGAATACGCTCCCTCGGTATTCATATAGAAAGCACTGAGTAATCTTTTCTCATGAGTTAGTATGCTTCCCTTGATAGATCTGTTAGAATTCTGCTAGAATTACTGTACAAGATGCCTCTGTTCCTGTTCACAAAAATGCTCCATGGCATGGTGGTGTAGCTGGAGGGGGGACGGAGTAGCCGGTGTGGCAGGGAGGCTCAGTGCGGCAGGCAAGCAGCTTCAGAGCCATTCCCAGCGAGGGGAGCAAAACAGAGCCATATGGGAAGGATGGCATCAACCAGCATCAACCAGAACCAATTCAAGAGGCAGGCAAGGGGACATCTTCAAAGTTACAAGAGATTTATCAAAGGAATATGTAATTGTAAAGACGCTGATTCAATAAAACCATCTATAAAAGCTAATGGGTATGTTTGTGCAAAATGTTCCTAGGTTGTGGTGTTAGCATGTATGCATTTGTAATTAGTTCACAAGGAAAAGGAAATTAGGAAGAGAGTAGGAAAGGAAAAGAAAATTATTTTCAGAGATGGAGGATTAGGAGAGTCCTACACTTTTATCCCCTTCCCTAAGCTTGAGATTGAAGAAAATAGGAGAAAGGTAGAGGGAAGGGAAGTTGCAAAGGGGAAAAAAAGGTCTGAAGCACAATTATAGCTCTTCAATTGCAGAGAGCCTTAGCAAGACTCCAGAGGGCCCAGAGTCAAGACTCCAGAGCAGCAATTTTCAATCTTTTTCATCTTGTGGCACACTGACAAGATACTAAAAGTGTCAAGGCACATCATCAGGTTTTTGACAATTGACAAGGCACACCATACTGCCAGTGGGGGGCTCACATCCCCATTGGCCCTACTAATAAGGGATCTTCTCCCAAATTCCTGTGGCACACCTGTGGACCACTTGCGGCACACTAGTGTGCCATGGCGGAGTGGTTGAAAATGGCTGCTCCAGAGGGTTCCAAGTAGGTTGTGGAAACTCTGATGATGCGTCACACACAGAGGTTGCTGAATCAGGTAGACTGACTGCTTGTTGGTCAAAATACTCTGATATGTTAAGGATATGAACAGTTTAATTGGGGTGAAAAAGGACCTCTGGAGTCTTCTGTGAGGTGAGGTGAATGGACTTCAAGGAAATGCTTATAATAAAAATGCAGTTAGACAATGGCTGCAGTACTAACCCATTTTCCAGCACTGACTTAAGGGCAATGCAGCTCTGAGGTAAGGGAACAAACATTCCCTTATTTTGAGGAGGCCTCCATGAGTGCCCCCCCAAATGCAGGATGCAGCACACATCCCACTGGCACAGCTATGCCAGTGCTGGAAAGTGGGTTAGGATTGTGCCCAATGTTGCCTAAGGGGCAAATCCTTAGCCATAAAGGTTACACTGAAATGCAGATGTACAAGGAATACCTCACAATCAAGATGCACACTCAGTTTCACAATGCAGAGCTGACACAAGAAACCAACATGAGAAACTGACATAAGAAACATTGCTTGTGAATGAGATGTCAAGTCATTGACTTGGAGTACTCAGCTTTAATTTAGATCAAATGTGAAAAATCAAACCAGGAAGTCCCCAGTATGGCTGATAATTGCTGCAAATTTGACGTTGCTTCATTTCCAATGAAAATGTACAAAGTGTAAAATATAATGTGCTGAAATAATAAATAGTTTCTCTCTCTCTAAAGGAAAGGAGCTGACAATATTCAAAACCAAGTAAACAACAAACAAAATGATCTCTCTTGCTGTACTGTAAGAAATACAATACAGGAACCTGATCAACCTTTTGTCTAGAGCAGCGATTTTCAACCTTTTTCATCGCATGGCACACTGAGAATAAAATTGTCAAGACACATCAGCAGTTTTTTGACAAGGTACACCAAACTGCCAGTGGGGCGCTCACATCCCCCAAAGGTGCTACTAATAAATGACCCTCCCCCAAACTCCCGTGGCACACCTGCAGACCATTTGCAGCACACCAGTGGGCTGTGGTACATTAGTTGAAAATCTCTGGTCTAGAGAGCCTTTCCATTTCCACCTGCATTGTGCCCTTTGTGCCTAAAGGATACAGAGCTGTTGTGGCACAGAATCCATTCTGCGTTGCCCCCATAACAGTCTTGTCTCGTGGTCCTTCGGAAAGTTACGCAAAGCCTTGGTCACCTTCTGAATGGTGTGAGCGCCCAAGAAACACATCCATCATTTGAAATCAGCAGCTGCCCAATTGAGGATGCCCTGTGGATATTTATTCTCTCCAGCTCTGTGAGATGTATCATGCACTGTGCCTTTCGTTCTATGCCACAGAAGCCTTTGTGGACTAATTCCCAGCTCAGTTAGGCACTCAGCCATAAACAATGAAATGTAACAACTGCTGTTCGTACCATCTAACCAATTATACCAAATGCGAACAAAAGGAGCACAAGAACCCAAAAGTGTTCAAGCATCCATTATAAACAGTTCCAATTTCCTTTCTAAATGTCAAGTACAAAATATATATTTTACATGCAAATAACTCTAGAGGGTGGTTGCTAATATACTCCTGAAATTACTTCTTCTTCTTCTTTTTTCAAAACTTTGACCTTTCTTACTAACAATAACTTACATTTTAATTAAATCTGTGGCCATTTTCACTTCACGCCAAATATCCCAATGATATACATTAGAGACTTCCCCTGTCAGAAAAAGAAAGCAAAAGGTCACAGACTTAAATAATTGCTAACTTTAACTTTCTTAATGATTTATACTAAAAGAAAAAGAAAAAAACCCTCACAGGTGAATTTCTTACTGTAAAAAATAGTCTAATAGGGTCAATGAGAAAAGCATTTTAAAATGAAAGGAAAGTAAAGATGTACACATTTTGCTTGCTAGAGCTTCAGTAAAATGTTTGGCCAAGCCCTGTTCTCTGCTGGGTGTAAATCCATCCAGTTTGAGAACAATATGCGCAACCTCCTGATTTTAGGAATGGGTTAAGTCAGAATGCCAGATGTAGGGGAGGGCACCAGGATGAGGTCTCTTGTTATCTGGTGTGCTCCCTGGGGCATTTGGTGGGCCGCTGTGAGATACAGGAAACTGGACTAGATGGGCCTATGGCCTGATCCAGTGGGGCTGTTCTTATGTTCTTATGTTCTTATGTTCTTAATAACTGAGTAAAATATTGTTCTGATACTATCAATTGTTCGGTTTTTTCAAACCCAACGTATTTTCAGTTTGAATGGGTACTGCCAGGATAACAAACCCTAAACTCTATGAAGTATTTTGAAATGTAAGAGTGATCCTTTAAGAGCCTAATCCTACCCTTTCTCCCCCCCCCCCCCGCTGGTAGAGTCACACCAAAAAGGCACGTGCTGTATCCAGTGGGGCAAAGGGATCAGGAGGCATAGGAGGGAAAGGGGAATTTGAACCCCCTTTTCACCTCTGTAAGCCTCCTGCTCCACATTAGGTCTCCTTGAGCCTGTGCCAGCTCAGTACCTGGGGCAAGTCGGAGGAAAGAAAGGGGGTAGGGAGGCTGGAAAAAGGAAGGATAGTGTATGGCACATGCCATTGCTGCTGAATCCACTCCCTCCTACTGCCTCCCTGCCCCCTTCCTGCTCTCACCGCTGCCTAACCTGCTCTGGTCCAGCAACATCCTGGGAGCATGGCCATCTCTAGTGGCAGTGTTCCCAAAATGGCTGCCAATCAAACATGCAGCCTGTTCCACTGTCGAAGACTATGCACTACAGTCCAATCCGGAATAGTATTGGACTGTGACAAAACAAAAATTATGAGGAATCTGTTGGATGTTGGCATCCTTCAGTCTCGGAAGACTATGGTATCACGCTCTGAATAGTGTTCTGGAACAGAGTGTCCTCTCCAGTGCGCGAAGCCTGGGTAAAGTAGATATGGAGGATAGACTGTTTCCCATGAAGCAAATCCCCCCTCTTCATGTCACTGGAATGGTCCAGTGGAAAAGCAGGAGCCAATACAGTTGGTTCCAGCAGCGTCGCAGGAGTTGCCAGAACGTGACTGTGTTCAGCCATGAACTGCCTCAGGGACTCCGGCTCCGGATTTTGTCTTGAGGTTGACTCCTGAAGCCTTTTCCATAACTGGATGTAGCCACAAGGCAGTGGGGGTTTGGGATCAGAGTTTTCCTTCTCTCAGATGAGCCGCTTTCCCAGGCTAAGGAGTCCCATCTACCCGGTGGCTTTTGGATGTAGGGATGAATGAAACTGGAGGGCAGGGAGAGATCTCTAGTATCTGCCCAAACTTAAATCTGTGCAGCCAAATTTGGAAGCCAAATTTCTGTGGTATGTATAGGATTACTGCCTTAGTAATACATTAGCTATGATTATAGGAGCTTTCCCCTGGCTTTATCCAATGGTTCATCACATTCAGTACTTCCTATACTTGCTGCCGGTGGGTCTCTGCACTTTCAGACGGGGTCCTCCACAGCCAGATGTGGAGATTTCAGGAATTGAACCTACTGAAAGCTTTGCAACAGAACCTTCCAAGCTGCATCAACCCGACAGGGGTTTGTGACTCACACTTTGAGAACCCCTGTATTAGGTCATCAACACACTGAAAGATTCAGCCCCAAAGGGGAAAGTGGAACAGCTGCATAGGTGCTTCATACACAATCGCCACTTGACTGGGACTGTTCAACAATGAAGTACAGAGAACCTGCAAAATTGACTCTGTTCATGGGCTTCCAAGCCTTAAAATAGTACACCACCTGAGAATGGCCCATACAGCTGTAGAATCTAAAGAGTCGCTTATATACTGAAGAAAAAAGAAATATTAAACTCGAGGCTCATGATGCATTCAGGATTAACTTAAGTGCTTCAGTAATGAGTACTGCAGTCTTTCATCCCTACCTCTAGTATCCACTTGGAAAAAAAAAAGAGCTTATTAAAAATCTGCCTGTTAATATTTTATTCAGACTCTATTTACTGGAGTGTCACATTCCAGAGTATATTTTTAGAGGAGGAAGCAAACCACTGACATTATTGCAGATGCCAAAGAAAGATGTGAAGAATAAGGTAGAAGAGGCAAAAAACATCAGGATTCAGAGGAGAAAGGACAGCTAGAAATAAAAGACCTCCCCCCCCACCGCCCACATGCTTCATCACAAAATAGAACAGCACCATCCGGCCAGAAAGACCAAATGCACTTAAAGGCTATTATTAGAGGGCTGAATCTTTCCTTTCAATGTTAACACGCTCATTTTCAAAAGATAAATTAAACCGTGGGACAGCATCCAAGTTTGCCTCTTGTCATTAGCCAATGATGCATTTGTTTAATCTTTGCCAGTAATTTGATCCTAATAATCCCTGGTGTTTTTTTTTTTTTGTTTGTTTTTTTTGTTTTTTTACAAGATGTAACACCATGAGAAACAAACAGCACTGAGCAGGATCAAAACCCATTTGTCATGTCAGTGGCTTTTTTTTTCATCGCTACCACCTTTCTGTATATCCCTTCACCGATGGAAGAGGAGTTCACAACATTCATGGACCTCCAACAGTGTAATTAACTCTAAGCTATTTGCATAAAACACATCACAAAGGTGTTTGCCTTTAGGTTAGAATAATAACTTGTTTTTCTGATGTTATGTTACAATCTGTCAAAATGCTATCTAGAATGGTCACGTTCCTTTCAAAAAAAGAGTCCTCCTACAAATATACAGGATTAATCTAACAGGTACTCCAGGTGTGAAGACCCTCATTCCTGTGGAATGAGACCCTCCTGCGGAAGACGCTCATTCCTATGGAATTTTATACTCCTATCAAGTAGCTACTTCAGCCTCCAATTGTAGGAACTAATCACTGCATGTCAATCAATTTTTATGCAGTACTTTAATAACAAATACAGGTGCAACTTCGGTATCCACGGATCTGACATTTGCGGATTTAACTCATTGTGATGCATTCTGGGACAATGCTGGGAGGAGCAAGAAACCCAGAAGTGCATCTTTCAAGCTATTTTTAGCCCTGAGAGGCTTAGAAACTGTGTGGTTTGACCATGCAAAGGTAAGAAATGCTATTTTGGCATGTTTATTTTTTTCATTTTGAAGGCATTTAAATGGCAGCCCTGTTATTCACGGATTTCTGTATGCACACGGGGCTCTCGAACAGAACCCATGCAGATACCAAGGTTGGACTGTACCTGTTTATTGAAACAAGTATAGGTAATACAAGACAGATCCCTACAATTCAGGTGTGGAACCCAACAGCAATTTATTTTCTTCCTTCTCTTGCAGGGAAACCAGTTTCTATCATTAAGATATTTGTCCTAGAATGATGGAATAATAAACCAAATGGAACCGATGTCAAACAATAAGATAGTGAAGCTAGATGCTTTCTAGTTTCATCATAACAGGATTCCATTTATTTCTCTCACATCGGAAGGATCATGACACAATATGAATTGTAAATAAAACTCCAACCATATCTCTGAGAGACTCACCACCTTCGCCCATCATATTTTTGAACTTAAATACTGGCTCACCACTAGTGACATCACCTAATAGTCCTGGAAGGGCTTGGTTCAAATTCTGGCTTTTGGTCTCTGTTTATTGTGGAACACCCTGTTTATCACAGTTGCTGTGAAATGACAATAAGAAAAAGCTACCGCCATCAATATTTGCTATTGAGCTTCCCAGAGCAATATGGTGGGCTCACTGTTGAAGGCCAGATGTTGGACTACATGGACTTTTGGTTCTCCTCTTATGTTCATGTATTCATACTGTACATGGTAAAAATATAACATGATTATTTCAGATCACATACACAATAATAAGTAGTACATGCAGGGAGTGCCTGCCTGATCACAACTCTCTGCCTCAGTTACCTCTATGGGAAAACATTTTTCCCCTCCCAACATAATCTGTGAAGTGGCTCCAACAACTATTTATACAAATAGCTCAATTGGAGGAGAAGGTAAGTTGATAGTCAGTTAATTTTCAGATTTAGCAACTTGGGACATCCACCAGCCTTTCAGCAATTAGTGCTGAGGTCACACCTGGAACTAGATGTGAAAAGATGGAGGGGACTGGCGTGCATGACTTCTAATGTCACAAAGTCACTGGACAACATATACATTTTATTGTTGTGCTCTTCTCCTCTGCCTTGGGGTGGTTTCTCATTGGTGGAAGGCCACATAGAAAGCAAAACT
Organism: Tiliqua scincoides; assembly: GCF_035046505.1. Classification (NCBI taxonomy): domain Eukaryota; kingdom Metazoa; phylum Chordata; class Lepidosauria; order Squamata; family Scincidae; genus Tiliqua; species Tiliqua scincoides. Next base: position 27,631,029 of record NC_089826.1, read on the forward strand.
AGGCTATTAATTTCCCTCCCTCTAAAGTTCCTAACAATATCGCCTTGCTTTTGGCGAGTGAAAAAAAACAAAAACAATTCAAGAGAGAAGGTAGACAGACAGATTTACAAACATAGGATATTATATTGCAAGATCCTGCAGACATCTGGTCATATCATGCAACAACCTGCCATGTGTGAGCCCCAGAAATACCCAGTACAAAAGTAATACAGGGAGTTTTTAAAAAATGGATTGATACCCCCTAATTTCCTTATAGTCATTATCCACCACCTCAGAATCGATGCAAAAGGTAGTTAATATTTATTTAGCAGCCAACAAAGCTCTTTCCAACTTTCTAAACTTTATTTTTGGTAACCCCAGGTGGTTTCTAATATCTGCATGAAATGGAAAGTCTATGCATTATAAAACTTTATTATCTTCTATTGTAAAATTGAGAAAACTGAACTGCAGCAGCTGCACAACACTTTACATTAACCTCCTGGGCTCCTCTGTCCCATGGGGATAATATGACTTTAATCTCCAGACCTAATCCATATGTCCTGAGCCCTAAAGACATGCTTCGAATAGGCAAATTGGAACTGAAAGTTGTAAGCTCCAACTAGAAATGAGGAAGCCAGTGGAGCTCTTATCAACTGGAATGACCTGCCAAGAATATTTTATGGGTGCTTTGGTCAATGTGCTAAGCTATGCTCAGAAGAGAAAAGCCCCTAGTATTTCCTGCTTCCCTTGCCACCCAGTCAATTACAGTTTTTTCTCAATGATGTTCTGCTTTTAGAGGTTCAGAAATGATCCAGTGCTCACCCACCCACTGGTGATGGGAGGCAATCTGGGATGGAGGAGGGCAACCCACCACTGCCCCTTGATTCCCGATTGTTGGGTTCTGTTTCTTGTGGTTCTTCTATTCCTTTTGTGTATCCCTTCCCATTTTGTAAACATCCTGTTTTTCACCTTATGAAGACTACTGTGAAAGGACACTTAATAGTAGGGATGGGTACCTGAGTCAAGTGACTCGAGTTCAAGTTGCAAAAACGTGTTTTTCATTGACTTGTGCAGACTCGAGTCACGTGCTTCGATGACTTGGGTATTGACTTGAGTCTGAGGCCACTGACACAACACTCAGTCCCCTGCATGCAGACTCAAGTCTGTCTCTGAGTGTGCTTGCTTACATTTTTCTTGGCATGAAAAAAAATCTCTTTCCGCATGAAAAAAATTTCCGCCTTGTTTACAGATAGGATGGAGACATGAGGTGTATGTTTAAAGACAACTGACACACACCTGACATTTTTTTCCCTGGAGCTTCCCCTGTCATGTGTATCAGAAAGGCTAATAACTTAAGTCTTTTTGAGTCATGAAAATGCACTGGAAAGTCCCCCCCCCCCCGGTTAGGACTTGTTTTCAAGTTGATTTGCAGGGAAGCAGAGGCTCATGACTCAACTTGAACCAAGCCGCTCTGGACTTGCCCATCCCTGCTTAATAGTGATCTTCACCCCTTCAGAAATCAACAACAACATCTGTTAACATCAACTGAGGCATCATGTTAAAAAGAATCCCTCATAAAGCTCAGGAACACCATCATGGAAAAAAAAATCAAGTAATTGGTAAGGGACAAACTTTTTGGGTAGATTATTGGAAGAGAAAGCAGATATGGAGGAAGTTCATAAACCACAGTGAAAGAGGGAAGCTTGATGGCCCTTCTCTTTGGCTTCCAGCAGTTTCCCGTTTTTTCTGTGATAACTAAAGGTCTTCAATACTCTCTGTCTGTAGCCAATGTCTTTATAAACATTTTAGTATGTGTACTGGCTGGATCATCAATCACTGGAGTGAAACTCATGAGCTGTGGAATAATGTTAATGAAATGCTAATGGCTTGCTGTTCTGCCCTGGGCAACCAAGTGCAGGGACTAATATAATATTGATCCTGGGAGGCAGTAATACAATAAGACTAGCAGAATTTCCTCTGAAAGAAACATTTCTGAGGAGTTTGACAATTATAAGCAATTTTGGGTGCAATTATATTAATTACAGAAAGGTCCTTTTGAGTATTCTAACAAGTTCCCCACATGGCTTCGAGGCCTCGGTGATATGGAAAACACAGTCATAGCAGGGGCAGGAAGCTGACTACGTGGGCACTCTCATGTCCCAGTCTGGAGCCTTATGTACATTCAGGACTTCTATGCAGATTCAGTGCAGCCAAGTGTACAAAATCTCCCTGCTTCATTTTGAGAAGCCAGGTTAGCTTTATATGGGATGCAGCTTCATATCTGCTGTCTCCACTGATATGATGGGAAAGCCTGTAGATACAAGTGTTCAGTGATGACCTCTGATCACCTATAGAACTCTGAATTAGGGTCCTAGTGTCACTAACATTACTCTGGTTTGTAACAAGATAAAAGATGCTGATCCGGTGGGGTGACGACGACACACCTTTGTCATTAAAGTCAGATTTCTTTGTTTAAATGAGTTTAAACAACTTGTTCTGACTTGTACTTATGCCACAATCTATTAACGTAAGCTCCATTCTATCGATGTGAAAACTGCATCATCACAGCACATTTTAGAGCCATTGGAGCAAATGGCTGTGCTCATGTCAGTGGCTTCTGAATGACACACCACAGCAGGTAAGGTGGAAGCTGGGGCAGTTCAGGAGTGGTTTGGGGGAGGATTGGGCGAGAGCCTGGCTGAACTGGGTTTGGTGTGGGGGCTGGAGGGGGAGGATCTTGGTAGCAGCAATGGAGAGGCACATGAACAAAACTTGTATGGCTAGCTTTAAATGGAAAAAAGTCCATTGTTTCCAAACTCTGTTAAACTGAGGTACGTTAAATTGAAGGTTTATTTTAATTAGGTTAAATTGAAGTTGGTTGGTTGATTAGTTGGTTAGTTGGTTTATTTATTTATTTTTTGTTTGTTTAAAATGGTTATATCTCATTTTTCCTATGCTAAAGCAAATTCTCAAGGCGGCTTACAAATTCATGCTAAAGTATACAATATAAAACAATAAATAAAATTATTAATAAGGACAATAAAACCATGAGGGGGGCAACTATTTAAACCAAAACATTATTATAGGCATTGGGGACAAATATCAACCCATCACCCAAACACTAGATGGAACAAAAATGATTTGAACCCTTGCCAAAAAAGCCATGGGGGGGGGGTAGATCTCAAATCCCTGGTAGGGGATTCCATAATTGTGGTGCCACTACAAAGAAGGCTCACCCCTGTGCCACCATCCCTCTGACTTGGGACAAAGGCGGCACTTGTAGGAGAGCCCCCTCAGAGCCCCCCTTAGCCACCCTAAGAGGGTGAGCTGGAATGTATGGGAGACCCTCAGCAAACATAGTCCTAAACAGTGGAGGGCTTTAATGATTCACTGTACTGATGCGGCACACATCACTCAGGGAGCTGGTGGCCCTTTCATGGGTTATTATCCCACAATGTGGGTGACCTAATCCCAGAAAGAAATTTTTAGGTAGCAGCTTTTGAGTTTGAATCAGCTCTAGTTGTTCCCTCTTGCTGCCATTCGCCTCTCCTGTCTTTTCTCCTTCTTAAAAATGGTCAGCTTTGCTTCGGCAAGAGCAGAAGGTCCATATGTGGGCAAAGCTTGACTGAATAACGGGCTTTTTAGTCATATCAATTATGCCTTACCTTTCAGGTGCACACTGAAGGCCTTACAGGTGCACACTGAAGATGTATGAATGGATATCTAAACTAATTGAACCTTGGATCCCTAGTTCTTCCTTCTCTTATAATACAAACACCCTGTTCTTTTATTCGCTGCACCACTGAGACTCTTGTGATACTCCAGCTTGAATCATAATGACATGATCTATTACAGGGAGGCCGTGAGTTGGCTCTGCAGTGCTTCCACTTTATAGAATTATCATTCTTCTTGTTTTTTATTTAGTAGAATAGCCTAGTAAGAACATTCATTTTTTAACCAATATAATACTCGGCAAGCGGGGAGGGTATAAAAAGCAAAAATAATAAAGGCCTCTGGTGCACACAGAATTACAACTGGGAGTCTGCAGAGCAGTCCTCCCTCCCTGCTGTCACGCCTCCGCTGGGCGCACTTTGTTGCATGCAGTGCCATGAAGAGCGCAAGTAGCCTGCACACTGCGGGTCTGGAGAGGAGAAGCTGACAATGCTGACAGGACGTGAGACACGCAAGAGCTCGTGATTATGGTAACAGCTGGGGCACATTGCACAGCATCGGGCACAATGCACATTTAACTGAACGCTAGCCAGGGGTGACATTTAATGGACTAACCACGGGGGTCCCATCCTATGTGTGCAGATCTCTGTGCAGGCAGGTGTAAGTGCATGCAAGGAGTTGTTCGTGCTATGCTTTTGAAAATCGTGACGCTGCTGAATACTGCAGTTCCAAAATGCAGTCCAGCAAGTTTACAGTTCTTGCCTCCAGTAAGAGATAACCATTACGTCTTAAAAACTATTTTGCAGCTTACATTTTAACTCAAGTGGTAAGGAATGTAAGACCTGCCCAGTGTAGCTAGAGGGGTGCAAAGCACTAAGTTTTGCAGGAAGCTTCACTGCACTGTGCAAGCAGCCCCTCCTTCTCCCCTTTGGAGCCATTCCGGGCAGAACCAACACCGGGAATGGCTCCAAAGGGGAGGGGGAGTGTCCATTTGCATGGCGTGGTGAGGCTCCCTGCACAACTTAGTGCTTTGCACCTCCTCTAGCTATGCCACCGGACCTGCCTCCCACCCACCAATTCTCCCCACCTCCAAGCTCCTTCCTACCAATCCTTATCTTGCTCCAGTAGCATCTCTCCTAAATCCCTTCCCCAGCAATGGAATGCAGGAATGACTGTGCACAGAGCCAGCATGGCTGGGGGGGCCTGAGGAAAGCCTGCACTTTGCAGGTCCCATAGCACTTCCTATCTTCATCCTAATGGTTCGCTGAGTGCTACCATGCCTGTGGGAGTTTGATGTTTTTAGGGGTCAGCCTGGCCACTGCAGTCACTCCTGACCACATGCCTGTGGCAAGGAGTGCTGGAAATGGTCATTTTTTCCAGTACTACTGATCCATATCAGGAAGTTACGGCTGAATCCTATAGGGGCCTACAGCAGTGGATCTCACAATCCACTGCTGTATGTCCACTTATGTTGCATGCCCGCCAGCAAAGTACTCAGTCAGCATTGCAGCAGGTAAGGTGTTGGGGGGCAAGATGTGGGTAGCAGGGGGAAATTCAACGAAAGACTGGAGTAGGAACTGGGAAGGGCAGGGAGTGGTTCGGGGTGAGATGGGGTCAATCTCAACAGCACATGCTGGGATCCTATCTCTGTTTTCCCAGTCCACTATAGGAAGGAAGGGGGAGGAAAAATAGTTTTTTTGTGCTGAATTTCAATTCTGGGTAGGGATGGAGTTAAACCATCAGTCCTTGAAAATATCTAGGCGGGTAACGTAAAACTTGCTGCTGTTTTATGTTGTTTTATTGGATTTGTTTTTGTTGTAAAAATTTCTTATGATTGTAGCTGTCTGTTGGCATCCTTCAGTCTCAGAAGACTATGGTACTGCGCTCTGAATGGTGGTTCTGGAACAGAGTGTCCTCTCCAGTGTGCAAAGCCTGGGTAGAGTAGATATGGAGGATAGATTGTTTCCCATGCAGCAAATCCCCCCTCTCCATGTCGCTGAAATGGTCCAATGGAACGGCAGAAGCCAATACAGTTGGTTCCAGCGAGTTCACAGGAGTTGCCGGAACGTGACTGTGTTCAGCCATGAACTGCCTCAGGGACTCCAGCTCTGAATTTTGCCTCGAGGTTGACTCCTGAAGCCTTTTCCATAACTGGATGTAGCCACAAAGCAGTGGAGGTTTGGGATCAGAGTTTTCCTTCTCTCAGATGAGCTGCCTTCCAAGGCTAACGAGTCCCATCTACCCAGCTACCCGGTAGCTACTATGATTGTAGCTACCACCTTAGGAACACACACATACAGAGAGAGAGAGAGAGAGAGAGAGAGAGAGAGAGAGAGAGAGAGAGAGAGAGAGAGAGAGAGAGAGAGTTTTATTCCTGGAAAGTACAAGAGATCAAGCAATCTCTCCATCAATCAAATACAGGTGTGCCCCCATATCTGTGGGGGTTCTGGAACAGAACCTCCTGCAGTTAACTGAAACTGCAAATTTGGGCGAACACTGTTCCCACTCTCCAGAGCCAAGCCGAGCTCTGTTCCCCTCACCTTCGGTAAATGCCTTATAAGATATTGAGAGGCCCGGCGAAGCAGAGCTCCCCGTGGTTCTGGAGGGTATGAGTGCAGGGAGAGTTGTGGACTGCGGATAAGTGAATCAGTGAATAGGGGATCTGTAGATAGGGGACCCCCATAATGTCTGTTTATTTATTTAAAAGATACTTGTTTTTTTGCCCGACCTTTCCAATAAATTCTCAAAGCAGGTAACAAATTAAGCATAAATTAAGTCCTGTACAAAATAGTTCCATAAAATTCCAAAAAGGATTATTCAACATTCATCCAGTAAGATTCTATAGAATACCTGCATGCAACCCACTGAACAACCTCAACCTTGTTAAAGGAGAGCATCTACTAATTCAAAAGAGATCTGAGTAACGGATAAATCTGCCTTGCAGAATCAGACCACTGGCACATCTATACAAGTGCTGTCTACTCTGACTGGCAGGGGTCTTTCCTCCCTATTGTAACTGGAGGTGGAAGAAACTTCCATAGGCAAAGCATAGTTCAGTTCCAACCTCGCTCCCTTTACATATACATAGCAAAATCAGTATAAAAATGAATAAGGTAAATAATAAAAGAATGGAATAGTTCTTACTAGGGACCACTAACATCTGTTAGGGCGCAAACTTTCCAATGGGACATGTGCTGCATCCTGCAGTTGGGTGTCACTCATGGATGCATCCTCAAAGTAAGGGATTGTTTGTTCCTTTACCTCAGAACTGCATTGCCCTTATGTCAGCGCTGGAAAGCACTGACATAAGGGGTTAGAAATGTGTCCTTAGTCATACAGTAAACAAGGAAACAAAAGGGTTTTTGGTGTTCCCCCCTAAAAGTTCTACTTTACATGTCAGGAAAGCTGTTAAACTTTTTCTGGGATGGCATTTGAAGAACAGATGGCATTCAATTTGACTAGAGTGTTTATATGCTTGTTGAAAGGGGATTAGATTTAAGAGTTTACTAGCTTGTGCGAAAGATTATTCATAGTGTTCAGCAAAAATAATGCATGTGTTGTAAAAGCAGAAAATATCGTTTTCACGCACTGTGGATTTGGCAGCCTTCTTCCCTCTGATACAATTTGACACTCAAATGGCCTAAGTTTTCTGACTTGCTTCCTTAATTATTATGACTGTGATCCTTAATACCACTTGGCTTGAAATACTTGAGAGGAAGCAGTGCTATTACAACAGTCAAAGTTTCCATAAGAGTTATATATTAAATGGCATGTGTCATTTGAACATCTGTTGATCTCAAAGTTGCTCAAGTACCCATGGATGTAATTTCAGTAATAAGCATCAATTTTCCTGATAAAAATGGTTGTCTCTTCCAACGCAGTTTGCCCCATTAGTCAAAATGAATGTGCACACTTAAAAGTTTTGTTAATGAGGCAGACAACAAACTAGGGGAAGGGCAATTTTCATGGGGAAAGTGGCACAGGGGCAGTGGCGTCCCTAGGGCTTGTGTCACCCGATACAGGACGCCAGCACGGCACCTTATGATGGACTTCCTCCCATGCAGTGGGCGGGGCAATGTAGGGGGAAACGCGGAAGAGGACCGCCCCCCCCAGGAGATAAAGTATGCTGCTAGCAGTGGCTCCTTCTCAAGATCAGCCAGGAAACCTAGGATTAAGCCCAGGGCTCTAATTAGCAGTGGGTGTGCTGCACTGCTGCAGCCACTAGAGGCAGTCAGGTCACTAAGGATATAAGTACAGTGGCGTCACTAGTGGCCTCAGCTGGTGCGGGAGGCCTGTGCGTCACCCCATGCAGTGGGTGGGGCAATGCCCCAGGTGGTGGGCGTGGTGATGTACCATCACCCCACCATTGTTTTTTTGGCTGTACCTTTTGTTAGAACACAGATATTTCAATGTGGTTTGTTTCATTGCATTCTGCATGAAATTACACATGGATTGATATATATAGCATGATGGTCTTATTCCTCCAAATTCTGATTTTAGTGATTTTGAAAACTTGTAGAGTCACACACACACACACCCGTGTCAACTTACTAATATCTTATTGCAGCAGTTCTCAAACTTTTAGCACTGGAACCCACTTTTTAGAATGACAATCTGTCCAGGACCCATTGGGAATGATGTCATGGCCAGAAGTGACATCATCAAGCAAATTAAAATAAATAATTATAAATAATTAAATTAAAATAAAATAAATAAATAAGGGGGAGCCAGTCCTGTTCCACCAAGTGAATCTATTCTGAAGTAAGTCCTATTGTGGTCAATGGGGCTTACTCTCAGGAAAGTGTGGGTAGGATTGCAGCCTGTGAGCCCAATCCTATGCATGTCTACTCTGAAGTAAGTCCCATAGTGGTCAATGGCGCTTACTCTGTAGCCTGCCTGAAATAACCCCCCTCCCCCAAAAAAAGAATCAGTGAGATTTCCAGCCCTCCCAGTGCCCAGTTTAAAGTTTTTCTATTTCAAGCATATCAATACAAAGACCCACCTGGCTTTTCAAGTGCAAAATAGAAAACTTTCCCCTTACCAGCTGAAACCTCTTTTTTGTCCTTTTTAGGGGGGGGGGGGAGGCTGCCTTCTGGAGCAGCTCCATCGGATTGGGACCATTCTGGTGTCCTCACATTCCCCTTTGCCTGGTCTGACCAGCAGCCCAGGCATGTCTGCCTACTCATGAGTAAACGCGACCGTGAGGCTGCTTGCTTTCCATAGGGCTCAGTAGTCTGCATTTGGGAGGGAGGGACCTCCTTCTCCCTTTTGTGTTTTGGGGGGCTGCATTCATTGGATCAGTACCATTCTGATGTCCTTGGAGTCCTCTCGGCCTGTCCTTTCCAATGAACTACTTGCGAGTAAACGCAGCCACGTGGCTTCGTTTCTGGCTCAGACTCACAGCTGGGAAGGATGGGACCTTCTCGGGTGTTTTTGGGAGGCTGCATTCATTGGATTGGGACCATTCTGGTGTCGTTGGATTCCTCTCCGCCTGCCCTTTCTGACAGACTGTGGCAAGTATGCCTAGTCACAAGTAAATGCACGTTATGACTCACTTTCACTTTCCATAGGGCACTATGCATTTTTTCCTTCCGGTTTTTGGCCATAACTTTTGAACAAAAGGAGAAGTTTCAATTCTGTTTTTTGCACTGCACTCCACTGGCCATTCCACATCCCACGGTGTATGGCATGACATGGTAGCTCCTAAAGCCGTGAAGTTAGCATGTCACCCCTCCAGGGTGTGGCACCCGGTGTTCCCCCCACCCCCGCGCCCCCCTAGTGATGCCAGTGTATAAGCATCACCTGGAGAAGGGAGAGTTTGTTGGTAGTAGAAGGAGGAAAGCTTGGAGGAAGGAAGGAGAGAGGATTAAACTGAACAATTCACTGGCTGATAGACTAACCGACTGGTGGACAGACAATGAACTGGTGGACTGACTCACGGACTAACAAACTGGCTAATGGACTAAGTGCCTGGCAAAATAGTGGAACAGAGACTAATGTGTGGCTGCCATGCCCGAGAGCTGCTGCTTGGAGAACTGGGACCTGGCAGCTCCACAGGAAAGCTACCTACTAGTTACCTTCCCGCTGGTGCTGGGATTCAGCAGTAGTTTTATATGCCACTAGAGCTAGCTGGGTTTGAGCCAAGTGAACTAATTAGCTTAAAGTGGGCATAAGTTCTCTAGACTAAGTTTGGAAAGGGACTTTGGCAAAACAGGCAACACCCTGGGTGGTGGGCATGATCACGTACCATTGCCCTATCCTGCTGGCTTTTGGCTATACTTTTTGACAGAATAGAGATATTTCAATGTGGTTTGTTTCATTGCATTCTACATGAAATTACACATTGATTGATATATAACATTATATATAACATTCGAAACCAAGATTTAAAAATTTTTGATGTGTAGTGGTCTCATTTCCCCTATGAGCGTCACCTGGTATGGCCCACACCCACTGCACCCGCATAGTGAAGTGGACTGAGGTCACCTACTCATGAGTAAGTATGCACATGCAACTCAGTTTCATTTTCCACAGGGCTCAATACATTTTCCTTGTCAGCTAACAGCTTGTCAGTTTCCCTTTCAGGACCCACCAACAATCAGATTGTAACCCACTATTCGGTCCTGACCCACAGTTTGGGAAACACTGCACTACACAATCCTGGCTCTCAGTTAGAATACATAAAGATGCCCCACAATAAGTAAGCGGACAAAGAGCAGTGATTGAAGAGCAAATGGTGCAGTGGCAGTGAAGAAGGCCAATTCTATGCTTGGGATCATTAGAAAAGGTATTGAGAACAAAATGGCTAATATTTGTTGTACAAATCGACAATAAGGCCACACCTGGAGTATTATGTCCAGTTCTGGTTGCCATATCTCAAAAAGGACATAGTGGAAATGGAAAAGGTGCAAAAGAGAGCAACTAAGATGATTACTGGGCTGGGGCACCTTCCTTATGAGGAAAGGCTACGGCGTTTGGGCCTCTTCAGCCTAGAAAAGAGGCGCCTGAGGGGGAACATGATTGAGACATACAAAATTATGCACGGGAAGGATAAAGTGAACAGAGAGATGCTCTTTACATTCTCATGCAACACCAGAACCAGGGGACATCCACTAAAATTGAGTGTTGGGAGGGTTAAGGCAGACAAAAGAAAATATTTCTTTACTCAGCGTGTGGTCAGTCTGTGGAACTCCTTGCCACAGGATGTGGTGATGGCATCTGGCCTAGATACCTTTAAAAGGGGATTGGACAAATTTCTGGGGGGAAAATCCATTACAGATTACAAGTTATGATGTGTATGTGCAACCTCCTGATTTTAGAAATGGGCCATGTCAGAATGCCAGGTGCAAGGGAGGGCACCAGATGCAGGTCTCTTGTTATCTGGTGTGCTCCCTGGGGCATTTGGTGGGCCATTGTGAGATACAGGAAGCTGGACGAGATGGGCCTATGGCCTGATCCAGCAGGGCTGTTCTTATACACCTATTGAAACTCCCAATTTCCATTGAAACTCTCATTTCCTATGCAAGCTAACTCTGCTTTCTCTCACATAATAAACGATGGCCAGGAACTTTCCTCTAATGTTCGAGAAAGAATGTAAGCTCTTAAAGAGGACTTTGTGGAAACGCATCAGTGTTGGCAGAAAAAAAAAGTACTGTACCTGAACCACAATTTTTCATTTGTGAAAATGAGCATGTTTTTCCTTCTCAAGTGGCATGTTTTCATCTGAAAACAAAAGGCAATTTCCACAGGCAAGAGCAGTAACTTTAATGCAAATATGATTAGATATTTCTCTGAACATGGCAAAATTTAGCCTGGAGCACTTCTAGGAAATTTCAAATTGCACCCACAGAAGCTGGATAGCAGAGCCTAAGCAGTGAGAAATAAAATGCACAGCTTCCCTTTTGTTTTACGCCCACTCCCAAACACACTGTATAAAATCTATGCCATTCTGTACCACTGTATAGGTAAGGGTGAGCCACGCAAATTAACAGGCCTCTGCTGATTGGTGGATGAGTGTACATTCAAATCTAATCCATGTCAGCCCTGGCAACATTGGTCACCTGTTTGCAGATGAGCAGACTGATTCCCTTCACCAGTCTCGCCCTCTCTTCTCTCCCCGCCATCAAAACTGTCATAACTGACAGCACCAACCAATGGGTTAAAGTCATGTGCGCCAGCTTGTGTGTGGATCTCTGGATTAAGGACAGACATGGTATATTTGCTACTGAATTGGAAGTAGGCTAGACCTTTGCAAGTAGTAAATGTAAGTTATCCTAGGATGTGATGTGATTTTTGCCTAGGATGTGATTTTTGCTTTTTAAAAAAATTCAGCTCCAGGATATTTTGAAGGCAAGCTATTAAGACCGACTTTCAGAACGGCTTCTCTTGAGCAAGAATGGCAACTTCAGAGATGCAGTACTACTTAATGTTAAGATTAAATTACAAGGTCATATGCCTGAAGGCAGAGACAATTGTAACTGTTATGCATATCTACAAACTCATAAATGTACACTCTGCTTCAAAAGACATAGAAACATACTTTCCCCCCCGAGGACCTTGGATACTCACAATGAGATTACTATTGAGGTCACATATAGTTTAACTTTTATTTGGCAACATTTTCTAAGAAGAAATTTGCTGGGCCTTTGTAGCAAGTATTTTTGCTTCAGCATGTGAAGCAAAACATTTCTGGATCAGCCGGACGTTCTGGCCGGACGTTCTAATACATGTAGTGGCATAGCTAAGCTGGGGCAGAGGATTACATTGCCCTCCATGGTGGAGTGGCAGTTTTTCCCCCATCCCCGCTTGGAGGTGAAAGCACTTACCAGAGGCATGCAGCAAAAACTGCCCTTGTCTCTATACGACTCCAAATGGAGCTATTTCTGGGCCAGGGTCATGCATATGTGGAGGAAGAGGTGACGGCACAGATGCAGGGTAGTGAAAAAACGATGCGGGGGATGTCATCACATCACTCAGCCCTGGGTACCCACCCTCTCCCCCCCAGCCATGCGAATGAATAGATGACTGAGCACCTTGGGTTAAAATTTGGTGAGGAAGTAAAACGGAGCAGAAAGCATCTTCCTGGCTTACCTTCCCCCCCCCCCCAATAGCTTACCTCCTTGTAGATGTGAACCATTATTTTTTTTTCTTCCCCCACAAGCTCCAACCAGATCAATGCTATGCTACCATGTACCATGTTCTCATGAGCTTCTGGGAAAATGGTGGCAGGCAGAACACTGATCATCACTGCTGCTGCAAGTGCATGTTGTCCTCATCCCCTGTGTCACAGCCCTGTTCCCTAAAGCACCTGTGAAGTATTTGCACCTGTGAGCTGAGTAGCGAAATGGGAAGGACAAATTGTTTCAGTACTATTTTAATTTCTCTGTTTCTAGGTATGTAGTGTTGGGTCTCTTGCAATTATTGCACTATCCATTATCAGAGTAAGGAAAGAAAGCTTGGAGCACATTCTCACATTCGAGTCAATGTAGTGGTTTATTAAACCGCTTGTGCATGATCAACCACATGAAATGCAACACATTTCAATGCAAAACACGTAGTGCTTTGCAAGCCAAAGTGAGGCTCCCTGCCAAACTTAGTGCTTTGCACTCCCCCTAGCTATGCTACTGGTGAGTCCGTTGTTACTTGGGAGGACGAAGCTTCACTGAATGACTGGTGCAAATGGGACTACTTCTGAGTAGAGCTGCAAAGGATTGGGTCGTCCTGGTAAGCTTCGCAGCCGCTGTGTGTGACCCTCCTCCCTCTTGCCACTTCTGTCCCCGCTCTCTCACAGTCCGTTTTGCCTCCTCCCAGATGGGATGGGGACAACAGGGGAGTGTTTAAAGAGAACTCCCAACACACACACACACCCCGGCAGCAGTTCTGTTCCCCCCCCACCCCCGGGGCTGGCTTTTTAAAGGGAACGACTCAAGACTCGAGTCTTTTCAAGTTGCAAAAATGCTCTGGACTATACAGAAAGTGTTCCTGTTATGACTCCTTTTTGAGTCAAATCAAGTCATCGGGGCTGGGGGGTGGCAGAGACTCATGACTTGACTCAAGTCAAGCCATACCTAACTTGCTCATCTATGGTAAATGGAATAGATCATAAAATACACAAGACATACCTTATTTTGCAACAAAGTGAAGGGACAGCCATGGAACTCCCCACGGATAGTTGAAACCACAAATACAGGTGAAAGCCCATCTCCATGGTCTGATGGTGTGCCTTTACCATTTTAGTGCCTTGTCAGTGTGCCATGAGATGAAGAAGATTGAAAATCACTGGCTTAGAGGCTGCTGGGGTTTTACCTGGTTAAGCGGGTGAAAGTCTCCTTTTGCCGGGAAGACCTTCAGCAGTCTCTAATCCCACGCTGAATGCAGCAGAGTTTGCACCAGCCCTCTGGATTCTAGCACGTGACATCCATTAGAATTGGGCTGCCAATCTAGCTTGGTGAAAATGGCATTTTCATTCCATTGCACTGTTCTTTATATTGACGTGGGTACTTGTGAACAATTTACAAGTAGTTGAAACACACTGAGTTTCCCATTTAGAATTACCCATTTAAAAAAAAAAATTCATGGTAATAATGGAAGAGAGCATATTAGAGGAGCTAAGTTCATTTAAAACCATTAAGTTGTTCTCAGCCAAACCAGTAGAATTACAGAAGCAGATTTCTTCACAGCCGCGTAAGGTGCACATTACCATAACGCCCATTATCAGAATTTTCCCTCAAAGCGCACTTTTCATTATTGGCAAAAGAGTAATTACTATAATGCAAGAGGTAAAAGGTTGATTGAATTATTTTATATTGCTTTTAAAATTATAGTCTTTTATCAGATGACATTGAATTATGCACTTAGAAAATTACAGCTAGTCTTCTCACAGTTTTCTTAATAATAGAAAAACTCACTGTGTGAAGGCTAGTTCTCAATTAGATACCTATCAGATAAAACTCCCACGGGCTCTTCAAATAAGAAATATTGCCTGAGGGGGGAAAGCCTGCTTTTTCACTCTCCTCATTTTAAAATCCATTTTTAAAAGCTAACTTCATATACCACACTGCATGAGTTACCTGTCTGGTGTGCCTTTTTTTTTCCGGCTGCATCAGTGGGAATCAATTTGGTCATTGGCTGGACTAAAGTCGTTTGGCTCCTCCCCAGTGTGAATGTTGTAATAAAGTGACCCTAGTATAATTTGCTTATTTTCTGTTTTTTTCCCCTTGAGTGCATGTCAGAAGAGCAGCATTTAAAGATACTAAATGAATACATAAATACTTTCTTGTTGCTTTTAAGTTTCTTGGAAGATTCCTGCTTATGCCCTAGGCAGCCCAATCCTAACCTGTGCTGGAAAAGGCAGGCCGCAGTGACCTGCCGGTTAAGTGCAGGCTGGAGGTAACCTTGGGGTAAAACAGGGGTGCCCAAACCCCGGCCCTGGGGCCACTTGTGGCCCTCGAGGCCTCTCAATGCGGCCCTCAGGGAGCCCCCAGTCTCCAATGAGCCTCTGGCCCTCTGGAGATTTGTTGGAGCCCACACTGGCCCGACACAACTGCTCTCAGTGTGAGGGCAACTGTTTGACATTTCAGCAATCTGTGAAAGCAGCAGCAAAGGAAAGGCCAGCCTTGCTTTGTGCAAGGCCTTTTATAGGCCTTGATATACTGCAAGACCTTCATTCATTCATATAAGTTCCAT
Source organism: Tiliqua scincoides (assembly GCF_035046505.1). Classification (NCBI taxonomy): domain Eukaryota; kingdom Metazoa; phylum Chordata; class Lepidosauria; order Squamata; family Scincidae; genus Tiliqua; species Tiliqua scincoides. The sequence continues at coordinate 27,646,365 of NC_089826.1, forward strand.
CTTTAATATATTCATTTATGTAAACTTATTCAAATTTTAAATGTAAATTAGTTCTTTTTTCCCCCGGCCCCTGACGCAGCCATGTTATGCACAGCCACAGAGCCCCCGGCCCTCCTGCCAAAAACTTTGGACACCCCTGGGGTAAAGGAATATTTTCCCCCTTACTTCATATCAAGCCCCTGCCACCCCTATGGGGCTACTTAAATCTGTGCCAGCTATTTAGCTGGGGCAAATCAGAGCAGCCTGTGTCAGGCTGCCTCGGCTGGGAGTGGGGACTAAGATTTGGCCTGTGCCACTGCAGCCAATCCTGCCGTCCCCAGGCCTGATCCACCCCTGTCCCGCCCTCACCCAAAAAACACTCCCTCCCCACCCACCACCCTCTGAGCTGCCCAGCACACACTCACTCTGATAGGCTGGTGCAGGGTTCAAAACTGACTCTTTCAGTTCGGCGTCATTGGATTGCACTCTTTATGTCCTGTCTAGGTTTGAGATGCTCTGCTAATGTCAGGTTGGCTCCAAGCAATGCTTGCTTTTTCTTAAGAAGTATTTAATTGCCACTACCTTAAAGGAGTTTTCTTGCTGCTGTATAAAGGGCCTAACATTTCCCAGGCACTGTAAATGCGTAGAAAAAGAAACAAACCTTGCTTTCCGGTTTTCAAATTGCAATTCACTTTACAGAATAAAAAAGGAAACCGAGATGGGGAGGGAAGAGGAAAGTTCTCTCTGGAGGTCTCTTCAGAGCAAGGGGACATTTGTAAGCCTTAGGAGTTACAACGGGTCAACTCAGACCTACACCAGCAATATAGTTGGAACAACCCCATGTTGATCCATGCAGGCAGATCAGGGCCATGAAGGAGGATAGGATGAGTGCAACTGATCCTGCCCCCATCCTGGGTCCAATCTGCCCGCTCCCCACACTCATCACCACCATGTTCCTTCCCTTATCCCATTCAACCCACTCCTGCCCTCTCCTCACCCCTGAACTGAGCTTACTCACTCCGGCAGGACTCCTGATGACTGCCAGCGCCAGGAGGGTTCAAATTATTGTCATCTCTGTCTTTCAGAAGGAGATCTGAGGCTATGGCTTGCCCAAGACCAGCTAATGAGTTCATCATAATTGAAGGAAGACTTCAAGTAATCCTTGATTCTGGTTAAGGTTATGAAACAATATTGACTGTACTTTGTTCTGGAATTGCAAGGGGTTCAAGAATTTAAGCTAAAGTACCCTTAAACGTACCTTCAAGCAAACATAGAAGCATTGCCAACTCACGTATTACTTCTTAGCAACAACATTTGTAGAATTTCCAGAGCATATTTGTACTGAAATGAGTTGTTTTCCACATCTAACACTGAGCGATTAAAGGAGCCAAACCTTTTCCACCCCCACCCCAGTACAATAGGAACTTATTGATATTGTTCTCAGTCTACTTTTTCATGTCAGGGTATTTGATGTGGTCCAGTATTGATACGGTGATTAAACTGCCAATGCAATTGTGTTTTACATTTCCAATTAGCAGGCCTTTATTATGTGTGGAATGTATTGTTGCTAATTGCAGCATTAATAAAACATGCTTATATACAGATTGAGTGAAATTTGTTTGTTAATTAGGATGATGAAAAATGGCCTCGCATATCGATGCTGTTGTTAGTCTCCGACTCCAAATAAAAACAGTGTAAATTCAATTTTTGGCATGATTCTTATGATTGTTTTATTGAGCAGGATGGTTAACTTGGCCTTTACATGTTTTAAAGTTAGTGGGATAAAGACCTAGAGGTTGGGTTGTTAAAGGAAATGGTGCAAAATGGGGGGAGGAGGGAGTGCTGAAAAACAGGAATCTGAGATGAGAATGGTGAAGGGAATGAGGTGTGAAGGAACTGACAGGACAAGAAAAAAATGGCAAGAGGAAAAAAATTGCATGGGCTATAGGGACAAGAGAAGCTATGAGTTGGTGACAGGAAGCCAGTTTATTGGCAAGGAAGATTCAGAAGCCAAGGCATTGTGGACACATGTTAGCAGAATGAAAAACTGAAAGGACAAATTTCACTGGACTGAGGGCCCAATCCTAAACAGATTGAGCTCTAGTGCTGGTGCTAGGAGTCACAAATGTGTGGTAAGGCATGTCTCCAGCACCCGGAAAGGAGGAGCCGCCGGCGCTGGGTCAACGGCAGTCAGAACTGAGCCTCAGCACCACGCGGAGGGCCAGCTGGTACTCCTGCAGTGCCAGCCCACGGTAAGGGCAGAGGGGAGGTTGGAAGTTGGAGGAATGGGGCAGAGGAAAGAACCAGCCCAGGATGGCGGAAGGGACCGGCGGAGCTCTGCTTTGCCAGATCTGATCCTTCGAATCAGGTCGCAAAACCCAACTTGGAGGCTCTCATCAGGGATAGGACTGGGCTGCCCGTTGGTTATGTGGAGTGTTCGGGTGCTTTCAAATGTTTACCAGAATAGAGATGTGTAATCAAGTACTTGTTGCCGATCTTTCCTGGAACATCCAGTTCTGATGTTTCAAAACTGCTGTCACAGATGCACTGCCTTTTGCCTTTTCTTTTCTGAGGGCATCTCACCCAAAGCGTGTCATGCACATATTTATGTGTAATACACATCTGAGATCTTGGACTGATGGAAGTGTTTGCTATTGTATCTATGCAATTCCTTTATAATAAAATGTTGGTAAGTCACTTGCACCTCTTCTTGATTCAGTATTACTTAGTGATGGGCACCCACCCCATCCCCCATCCCATCAGACTTGGAAAAATGCTAAGACCATACTATTCCTCCCCACCCAATTTGAAAAATAGCTCAGTTCCTTCAAGACTATTTTCTGAGTCTGGGCCTGATGATGCTGATGAATCTAAGCACAACAGGGTCTGATCCCTCCAAGGACATCTCTCAGGGATTGTTCACCACCCCTTATCCTCACCTGCCCATCTAAATAATAATAATAATAATAATAATAATAATAATAATAATAATAATACAGGTATTTATATACCGCCTTACTTGGTCTTTATTCAAGACTTTATTCAAGGCGGTTTACATAGGCAGGCTTATTTAAATCCCCATAGGGATTTTTACAATTGAAAGAAGGTTCTATCTTTCAAGAACCACAACAGTCCAGATGTTTCATTCTGATCTGGCCTCCATCCTGGCCTCCATCCTCCCATGCTCAGAGCAGATGGAATAGCTTGGCTTCAGCTTGTCAGCTGCTTCAAGGTCGCACGGTGCCGGTGGCCTCGAACTGGCGACCTTGTGGATGTTATCTTCAGGCAAATGGAGGCTCTACCCTCTAGACCAGACCTCCTGCCCAGACCAGACCTCCTGCCCCAGTTTCTTCTACTCCCCCAGTCTCTTCTATTGCTCACTCCATGCCTTAATCATAGCTTAGCAGGTGATGAAGCTGAAGAATAGAGATGAAGGAAAGCAAAAGTGGCAAACGCTTGATCCCTGAAAGAAGTGGGTGACATGTTGCCACCTAAGCTCTAAGGAAAGAAGCTGCTCAAGCTGGCTCTTGTGTATTTAGGAGAAAATTTTTTAAGCAACCCTAGTCTTTCTCCTGGTTCCTAAGGAATGACATCGGTAATTGTGCAAGGTAATTGAGGTGATAGTTTCATTGAGCACCTGGCTTGTTAGTCTTGCAGGTGAGTCAGGGTGTCGGGGTGTGCGAGAGCAAATGTGAACAGGAGGGAGCTGGTCCCATCTCTACCGGAATGGATTATTGACGCAGAAGAGTCCATTCATTGAGCTCATCACATTCTGAACAGCAATCCGGGTGCATAATAAAGTGAATTAGTACCTGGTGACTGTGTAGTGTAGTATGTGTGAACAACATGCAGTGAAATAGTTGTGATATGCTTAGGAGATGTTTTTATTTAACAGGAGAGGGACATATGGTAGTTTTTTTTCAGAGGAAAGCATGTCATGGATTTCATGAACATGCCACAGGAAATTACAAGGACCCCAAGCACAAACTACATGCCCTTCCTGCCCTTCAGCTGATGAAAAATGAGATTGCTTATCCCCAATATATACAGAGCAAAACACACAAAACCTATGCAGGAATCAATGATTGCAGCAATAAATGCAAATTGATGACATGCTGGGAATGATTTTATATCAAGTGCTAATCAGTCTGCTTCTCTCCCCCACCCCCACCCCCATTCCCATCCACCCCATGTCGGCAGTACAGCTTAACAGCGAACAACTTGTAGATCAGCTCTGGAATGTAGCAGAAAATCTGCTGTACTGTCTAAGACATTTTGACAGGTACAATCTGTGTAGAATCCCAAGAAGTGCTCTCGGTATATTGCATGGCAGGGTGACTGGGCTGAAATGATGGAATTATGTATTATCTCCCACTCTATACATTTCGCATTCTTGTCGATATTTCGGGCCTCATCAGGTTCAGGTGTGGAATTCTGAATGGTTAAAATATGGCATGTTAAATTAGCTCTTTTAAAGAAGGTGCATTTTTTCTTTGATCTGACTTCTGAAACTCAGAAAATCAGCTGTTTATATTTATATTCTCCATTCCCTTCCCACCAGGAGTTTTCCAAGGCAGCTTACATGATTCTTTTTTCCTCTATAGTAGTAGAATACAAAAGAAAAGGCAATGAGTGATATGTCACTCTGACATCTTCTCCCCTTCAACGAACAAAGTTAGTGCTTCTTTGTGGTAGAGAGGGGCACCCTTCAGTTTAAAACAATGTTAGAAATAAGCTCTATAGCACTTTTCAGAATACCCAGCACTTTACAATACCAACTAGAGTGGGTCTTCCTCGTCCACTGGTTTGGAACCTGTGGATTTGACTTACCGCAGGCTCCGAACCTGCAGTTGGCGGGCCTCACCAAACACATCCCAGAGGTTTCTGAGATGCACTTACAGTTTTACAAAGAAACCGGGATGTATTCTTGAACACGTGGAGGCTGTGCATGGCATGCAGTAGAATGAGGCCACGAGCAAGAATGGCTGGTGACCATGCATGTGCCACTAGAACAGGGGTGTCCAAAGTTTTTGGCAGGAGGGCCACATCGTCTTTCTGACACTGTGTCAGGGGCCTAATTAAAAAAGAATTAATTTACATTTAAAATTTGAATAAATTTACATACGTTTACATCAATGAATATATTAAAGATGAACTTATATGAATGAATGAAGGTCTTGCAATAGCTCAAGGCCAATAAAAGGCCTTGCACAAAGCAAGGCTGGCCTTTCCTTTGCTGCCGCTACTGCATCACAGACGTGAAACAGCAAGCAGTGGAGGGAGCCCTCATCCCACAGCTCACACAATAGGTCACACAGTCGCTCTCATGCTGAGAGCAGTTGCATCGGGCCAGTGTGGGCTCCAACAAATCACCGGAGGGCCAGAGGCTCATTAGAGACTGGGAGCTCCCTGAGGGCTGCATTGAGAGGCCTCGAGGGCTGCAAGTGGCCCAAGGGCGGGATTTGGGCACCCCTGCACTAGAACATCCAGCCACCTCTGGACCTCGTAAGTTCGCAGTGGAGGTGGGCTAGATGGGAGGATCAGGGTGAGGATCAGGGCCAGCTAGGCCATGATAATTGCAGGGTGGGGATAATAGTAGCGGCAGCAGTGGCGCTGATATCCAATGCCCCTTTCCAGGCCTCAACAAGCGCTCCCCCCCCCCCCGAGCCTCTTAATATATCCCTTTCTCTCCTTGGTCTTATGCCTGCTATATAGCTGATGGAGACCCATAGGCAATCAAGGGGCTTATGGAGCAGTAAAGGAAAATATCTTCCCTTTTTCCAAGTCTCCCGGTCACCCCTCCTTCACAGCATACAACACTGCATGTTTTGGAGCATTGTAGCACAGGGGAGGATAGGATTGGGTAGTTAATGCCTTGGCAGTGCTGTTGGTGGAAAAAGAAATGATGCATTGCATCAAAGAGTTTAATATAAAAATACTATAGAGAAATTTATCCATCAGAAAGAACTCTGGGCAACATTTCTTTATCAACAAAGACTGGCCTGCTGATGTATCTGTGAGATTCAGGGGCAGCTGTAAGTGGAGGTTACATATTTACATCTTCAAGAAATGACTGCAAAAAGGTAAGATCATATCTATTGTTTACAGTAGCAATGTGTCTGTATGTTCTTATATTTATTTGGTAGGAAAGATAATCTATGAGAACTACAGAAATTGATACTGAGTCTAGAGAATAATAATAGAATGTATGCAGTGTTTCTGTGTGCTCAGAGTACTTTACTCACTAGTATAATTTCATTATCCTCAGGGTGCATGATGTAATTTACAAAAATGTAAATGCGCATGGGATAAGTCTCAGACCTAGCGTGATAATACCTTGTACAAGAAATGACTGTCAGTCTCTTCTCTCCACAAATTCCAACCAAATTTGCAGAGAGAAAAAATCAAGCAAAAGTTGCTTTTGCTGCTGTCTCCCTACTTGCCACAAGCAAGAGACAGCTGCTCCCAAACAAGAACAGGACAGTGGAGTAAGGGACAAATCCTATTCAACTTTCCAGCACTGGTGTAGCCATTCCAATGGGATGTACGCTGCATTCTGTGGTCAGAGGGTAGTTATGGAGCCTCCACAAGGTAATTGCCTGGGGCTTCATTGCAGCTTCACCGGAACTGGAAAGTTGGATAGGATTGGGCCTTAAGTCTCCACCAGAAGCCAATCTAGGACACAGCCCCACCTCCTCTTAGAACTCAAAACTCACAGATATAAAAAAACCATGGAAATTTTCCCCATCTTACATTCAAAAACTACAGGGAAGATTCAGAAGTCACAGAATCAAAAGTGAATCAAGAACTTGGATATGTTATAGGAAAAAGCCTACAGATGTCTCATGGATAAGGAAACCCACATGGGCTTTGCAACGACATGGTTATTCTGTGACAAATGCCCATGTCAGTTTTTATGCATTTGTTCTGGGTTTCAGATACACCACTGGCCAACCTACTATCATACCTGGAACAACCTAGACATGTGCATCTGTTCCTCCCAACCATGCCACTTAAGAGGTCATTTTGCAGTCTAATCTGAACTAAATTCCTGCACAACAATAGAACTCCAAGTTGATGTGTGCAGGCAGATCAGGCCCAGGAAAAGGATTAGGATACAGCACACACCAGCACTGCTGATCCTGCCCACTCCCTGCTTCCCATCTCTTCCCCATTCCTCCCCCTCCTCTCGTACCAGACTTACTTGGTCCGGCACGCATGGGGACCTTTTTGGCATGCATGGGACCGCTCCAGCCTTTCCACCAGTGCACTGGGTAGTAACCCAGTCGCAAAACATTTTCTGGCATTTTTGAGACAGTGCCCACGGGCAGAGCACACGTTCTACTTGCACCAAAGAAGGATAAGATTGGCCCGTTGGAGGATAATCTGAACTGGCTTATATTTTTTCTTCAAATAATATGCACCAGGATATGTTATAATATAAATTTTCAGATGAAATAGCTATTCAGAAGATGGATATTAATTTTTTTTGTAGATGTCATTTTAATCAGCCTGGCCCATTTCTCCATTAATTTCACTTGGGAACAGAATGGTACAGAGCATATAGATTTATAGCGTAACAGATGCTCTGAACGTTTCATAATGCTTTCCTTTCTGGTCCATATTCATCATTCTCACCAATTCTTAAATCTGTATGCCAGTCTGCAGTAACATCTGGTGCTCTTTCTTTCTCCTGTACTTACAAGTAATAATTTGTTTGAGAAGGTCTTTCTCCATGTAATACTTTAAATCCTACATTTTATTTTCAAGTTGAACACTGGAACCTGAACTCCAGAAGTGAATGTTTTGAAAGATTTTATAGGGAAGTAATTTTTCAAAAACCTTTTAGAAACAGGAATTTCACAGTACGTAATTTGATGAGCTGGATGAGGAGTCTCTGAGAGTAAAAGTGCACTTCAGGACCACATGCTGGACAAACACGTTGTATGTTTCCATAGTTATAAGGATTTTCTCTCTGCCTTCCACTCCAGGAAGCAAAAATAATGAATTTTATTGATTTGTTTTCATAATCAGTTCATGTAGACACTGCAGTTGGTTTACATGTTATAAACCAGCTGCGCGTCGGATTGTCCAAAATTAAAGAATATAGCATGCTGGCAGAAGACAAGTATGTTACATTCTTCATTCCATAGGATAATTGAATGTTTAAATTCTTAAAGACAGCCTTGGATAGACAACAACAAAAGGATTGCATAAAAATCCTAAAATATTGTAACTGAGTTAAACAGGGTTGGATTGGATGATACTTCTACCACCACCAGACAATGTGCATGAAGGGGAGTGAATGGGTGTCTGGAGGTCAGCCCCATCTCTGATAGCTTGGACATTCACATGCGTCGGGAGCATGTATAGGTCCAGAATGTTCAGTGAGTGACCTGATTTTTTTTTTTCAGTTCAGTAAGACCTTTATTGGCATAAAATACAGAGAAAGAACAAGACAGGAATGTACAAAGACAACACAACATAAGCAAAACATCAGTCACTGCCCAGAGTCCCAGGGCTCTGCCTGGCTATTACCCCAGATAAAAAGGAAGCAACATTATCCAAAATCTCAGGATCAGGAGTGGAAAGGAGAGACTGAAGCATGGTTGAATCCTCCCAGCCCTGCATCCTAGCTAGCAATGGACCTAGAAATTTATTGCGTGACACAACATGTAGTGGGCAGTAAAAAAAGGTATGCATTAAAGTCTCAACGCAATCCCTACCACACTTGCATTTCCTCTCTAAGTAGGGGATACCGCTGAACCTGCCCGTTAACAAGGCTGATGGAAGAGCATTACACCTTGCCAGTGTGAAAGCTCTCTGGGCCTGTGGGCACACCAGGTGGTAAAAGAAGGAGGCCGGTTTCCCAAAACTGACTGGAATGTGAAGATGGAGTGGAGAACATGTGGTTCTGGCGGCACTAAACAGCTCTTGTTGTTCAATATCTAGAATTCTTCCTTTGACAATTCTGTAAGCTGCATCACAACCAATCATACCTAACTCTTCAGTGTCCAGCCCTATTGACTTAATTTTAGTTAGAAGATCAGTGATCTCAATAGGCAGGACTGGATCCGATAATAATTGTTGCATTAGATCAGAAGAGGTGGTGTTAAATAAAATCCTAAACCAAAATTTCAATAGTCTTAACCATACAGTAGTCCTTAGTCGAATTAACCCCACCTCGAGACACAGGACCGAGTAGGGAACGCACCTGGGTAAGCCCAAAATCTTCCGTAAAAAGGAGGCTTGGACACGTGACCTGATTTTATTAAGAGGCACTTTTTCAAGTGAGTATTCCTTTTTTTAGCAGGGGGAGAGTAACTGGCCCACCTCACCCCAGCACTGTCTGTTCTAGTGGCTGTCTGCTGGTATTCCTTGGCATCTTTTTAGATTGTGAGCCCTTTTGGGACAGGGAGCCATTTAGTTATTTGATTTTTCTCTGTAAACCGCTTTGTGAACTTTTAGTTGAAAAGCGGTATATAAATACTGTTAATAATAATTTAGGAAATAGACTGCATGAAAAGGATCTTTGCCTGCTGGACCCTTTGCACAAATGAGCTGGATCAGGAAGGAGTACTGACTGATCTGGTTAAAACTCATGTTAAATAATTTACAGCACAGTCCAATTTGGCTGCAGTGCAGCCTAGGGTATCACAAATGTACCGTAAAGGACGTTTGCGACATCCTGGGAGTAAGAAGTGCCTATGCAGTTCTTGGATCTGGAGCTGTGGCCCCCAAAGCAGGTAAGAACTGATCAATGAGGAGTGGGGGGTGGGGGAGCAGATAGGGGGTGTTTAGGGGGATGGCAGAGAGGGGGCAGATCACGGCTAGGACAGGGTTCAGATACTACTCCCATTTTTATCTTATGCTTAATAATGGAAAGTGAGTACAATGCTGCCTACAGGACTCTGGGGGAAAGCATATTGTCCTGGAGGCAGATGAGTTGGAGGCTACAGGTCTCAGATCTTTGCCCTTTTGTCCTGCAGGGTTATGTCCCTATCTGGCTGCCTATCTGGCTCTCTTCTCCTGATGTCCCAACATGTAAGACCTCTCTCCATGAGTTCTGACCAACAACATGGAGTCCATCATGCCTCATCATGAAGTCCCACACACTCATGCAAAGGGAATAGCTCTAGGATCCCATGTTCCTACTCTAGGACTGCTACTGTCAGCAGATATATATATATATATATATATATATATATATATATATATATATATATATATATATATATATATATATATATATACTTGTGAACTATTAGTAAAATACTGTACTTTTTTTGAAACCTTTTTACTTCCTTTGCTCTTGTTTTATTTTTTACTGCAAACTAGTGGAGGTTGGTGGAGAGTAATCGGGAAAAGGGGGTTCTGCTATATGACTCTGCTTGATTTATGTCACAATCCTGTGCCTAATTAATGCCAGTGCGTGCTGTGCCAAATGTGCCATAAGAACATAAGAGCTCTGCTGAATCAGGCAGGCTAAAGGCCCATCTAGTCCAGCTTCCCGTATCTCACCGTGGCCCACCAGGTGCCTCTGGAAGCACACAAGACAACAATTAACCTGCATCCTGTTGCCACTCAGAACGCACCTGCATTCTGAGGCAATCTGTGCCATAAAACACATGGGGACAGCACACTTTCAGGATGTGCCGGTGGGAAGGTCAGAGTCTTCCCTTCGGCGTGAGCTGAAAAAGTGGCACCCATTGGAGCAGATGAGTGTGGCACGGGGGCTGTGCCAGGTTGGGGGAGGGTGGGGAGGGGGTGTAACAGGGCAAGTGGAGGTCTGCAATGGGGGAGGGGTTTAATAGGGTGAGTGGAGGGCTGCAATGGGGTGGCAGTGGGTGGATCGAACCTGGTAGGGAGTATCAGACCAGTATGCACCATATCCCATCCCCCTTCCTGAGCCTGATCCACCAACACAGATCAATACTGCCTTGCAGCAGCGATATTACTGGGGCTGGTCTATGTTGACCCATAGTGGCTGCTGGGGCTTACCCCAGGCAAGGAGGCAAATTTACCTTACCCCAAGGAGAACTCCTGCCTGCTAAATTCCCCCTGGGATGCAAAGTAGCCTGTACTGGCGCTGCTGCGTCGGCACAGGAGAACTTAGTTAGGGTACCTGATCCCCTTTCCCAACATTTAGAACACCTTCTGGATCTTGCATTTTGTATTTCATAATATCTTAATGACTAAAAAAAATTAAAAGTGACGATGAAGAAATAAAAATCATCTAATGCGGTAATGATTCAATTTCCAGATGCTCAGGCCAGCTGCATCTCAGCTGGCAATCAATTAAATCTCATAATATGGCCAACACTTGCCTCTTGACCTTTTCAAGAACAAGAATTTGTCCTTGGAAGCCTGTCAAAATTAAGAATGAGTAATATGTAGGAAAGCACTCAAGGTACTTATCTATAAATGCATCTGTTTGTTAGGGGGGAAAACTGGACCAAAGATAATGGGCCCAATTCTATCCAACTTTCCAGGGTCGCTGCAGCCACAATGCAGACCCAAACTAAGGGTAGAAATGTTCGCTGACCTTGACTGCCTCCATGACTGCCCCCCCCCATTGCAGGATGCAGTGCACACCCCATTGGCACGGCTGCATCAGCGCTAGAAAGTTGGATAAGATTGGGTCCTATAACATGTTGGCATGTATGTTGGCATCCTTCAGTTTTGGAAGACTATGGTATCATGCTCTGAATAGTGGTTCTGGAACACAGTGTCCTCTCCAGTGTGCGAAGCCTGGGTCAAGTAGATATGGAGGATAGACTGTTACCCATGCAGCAAATCCCCCCTCTCCACGTCGCTGAAATGGTCCAGTGGAAAGGCAGAAGCCAATATGGTTGGTTCCAGCGGTGTCGCAGGAGTTGCCAGAATGTGACTCTGTTCAGCCATGAACTGCCTCAGGGACTCCGGCTCCAGATTTTGCCTCGAGGTTGACTCCTGAAGCCTTTTCCATAACTGGATGTGTGCAGTCCTATAACAATAAATGTGTTATTTATACAATCTTGTCTCTGAATAGGATTTCACAGAGGACGGAGCAGAATCCTGGCCAGCCCCACCTTCTAGCTCCACATTTTCAGTGCAGCAGCATAGCCAGAAGGGGGCAGCACAATAAGTATTATAGGCTCCTCAATTTGCTGTGTAAGAGTCCCCTTTCCCTCGCTGTCGGAGCCATTGGGGCAGCAACGGCAATGTGTAGGCACTTGCCACTTGCGTGTTGCTGTTGTTACCCCAATGGCTCTGACCACTGAATCACAGGCAATACAAGTGGAGAATCACAGGGGAAGAATGGTTTAGAATAACTGGCTGTATACATACACAGCCTTGCTTCCCAACTCCTCCTTCCCTATTAACTTCTTTCTTAACTCTTTTAGATTTTTCAGCTCTGTCCAGGGAGGATTTGGGTTGGAAGAGGTTTGAATGAGACTGGGCAGATATTTTATCAAATGATAGTTTGGAGAAGAGTTGTACTAAGGAGGGTTGAGTTGACAGCAACAGGGCTCTCTTTGATGACAGCCCGTGGACAAACCTACTCCGCCACGCCATGGTCCCCAATGGATCTACTTGGATTGTTACCAGCTCTTGGGCTGGCCTAAGTCTGAGTGGACCCAAAGAGGTGTGGCAAGGCTGAACAGGGAGGCAATGGATAATTTTGACGCCATTGCCACCAATAACCACCCCCTGCCCTCTCCTTTCATGTCTCCCGGCAGCCCCAATCTCTGCCCTGATCCTCCCCCTCCTGCCCACAGCCCACCCATCACACCAACTCACTTCCTGTGGCAGTGGCTGGGTGCTCTGTTGGCACACATGTGGTCGCCAGCCTTTAGTGCTGACAGCCCCTCTGTGAGCATTGTTGCTGCAGCCACACTGCCAATCAAGTTGGCCTTCCTCTGATGGAACGCTCTTTCTATACGTGGAAGGTGCCCATGGCCTTGGGTTGTTAATTCACTCTTCAGTAGCTTCACTGTGTTCGGCTGGAGAATATTGTATACAGGCTACAATGTGCATCAATTATTTTTTTTTAAGTAGTTTACTGGAATTTGATTCTTTTGTCCATTCTTTCCATCACAATACCTTGCTGGCATGCGTGAAGAGCGTTGGATGATTCAGACAATCTTTTACTGCAATGCTGTCAATGTTATCGCTGCTCCCTGTAACTGCTCTCTGAAGAGTCGTCTGCATACTCCAGAGGGCAGAACATGAAATGTTTGTCATCTGTACTGGGTTTTGATAATTATGTTACATTCAATTTACTTACGGCGCATTAGGAGGAACATAATGAACTATTTATGACTAAGTGTTTTTGTGCACTCTTAGCTAGGAAGTGCTAATATCGTACCAATATTTGGATGAGTAAATGAAAAAAAAAAATTCTGTCAGTATTTGCTTTACAAATTCTAAATGTGATTTGAATGGGGAAAAAAAATGAAAGAGGAAATATACAATGGAATAAATTGGCTTCCTTTTAAATAGCAAACTGCTCGTGCTGATGAATGGGTTCCACAATTTTTATTGAAAGCTAAGCTGTAGCTGGGTAGGGAAGCAATCACCTATAGTTCCAAGCACTCAGACAAGACCAGAATTACCACCAATCTGCTTTTCTGGATTTTCAAGTAGCTGCAGCAGGAGGTGTGGCCTGGAGGAAGAGCTGCTTAAAGACTACCAGAAGCTAACCCCAGGTGTGTTTGGAGAAAACAAGGAAAGGGAAGGCAATGCAAGGAAGTGGCAACAAGATTCAGGTCTCTTGTTGTCTTGTGGGCACCCTGAGGCATCTGGTGGGCCAATGTGAGACGTAGGAAGTTGGATTAGATGGGCCTTCAGCCTGCTCCAGCAGGGCTCTTCATATGTTCTTATAAAAGTTACTAATAGGCTGTCATGACCCCTGGTAGCAGAGAGGAGTTGCTGTTCAGCTGTTGCTTGCCACGGTGGGACAGCGGTTTGGTTATTGAGAATGTCGGCGACAGGAAGGATAACAGCTGGAAAATCTCCTGCTGGTGTGAACTGTGTGGCTTGCCTGCGGAAAGCTGGGAGTGTTCCTGCACCTAAGAGGAAGTTGGCTACATCATTGAAGGATAACAGCTGGAGTTTGAAGGGCTTGATATACATAGAGCGACACTGTAAAGACCCTTGTTGGGTCTAGGATGCCTGCCTACGTAAACCGCCTTGAGCAATATCTGAAGAGTACTTTGAGGAGAAGAAAAGGCAGTATATGAATGAATGAATGAATAAGGGTACAATCTTATCCTGCGCTGGAACAGACAAGCCTAGAGGCTTGTGCTGTATCCAGCGTGGGATAGGGGCCCAAAGTGGCTCAGCCAGAGAGAAGGGGAAACTTTTCCCCTTACCTCCAGGTAAGGCACCCTGGCCCCTATGGGTCTCCTTGAACTTGCACCACCTCCTGAGGTGGCACAAGTCCGAGGAGAGCGGAGCGGCTTGAAGCTGCTCCAAACTCGCCGGGAACAGGGATTGGAATCCGGCATAACTGCCAGGTCCCAGCCCCACCTCCCACTTCCCACCTGCCCCCAGTGCCACCCAATGCCCACCCTCCCCCTGCCCCAGAACGCCAGCCCAAGGGTGCCTCTGGATTGCACCCTAAATAAATAAAAGTTCTGTGTGGTTTACTTGTGTGGTTCAAGGCAAAGACAACTCAGCCGTTGCCCATCCCTTTGTAACATTAGGGAGGTTTCAGATAATTAGAAGGTACATTTTGAAGCTTAGTGGATGATATTTGTCGTGGAAGCTGTTGTTACTGACACCATATGTATTTGGGTTCTGGGGATATTAAAAAATCTATGTTCATTTGCAAACATGTTCATTCAGAGAGTATTGGTGAAAAGTACCAGTGGCAAGAGCAGAAATTGTGGGCAGGATCAGGTTTCTGTATTAAGGTCTGGGTGTTCAGCCTGTTTGTTTGTTTGTGGGAGAGTCTACATGCTGAAGGTGGGTTGTAGCAGTAAAAAGACTGATAACCTACTGTATTTAAAAGCAATAGATTTGTGATGTAACCATTCATCAATTATCTAATGACCATAGTGGGTGTTTTGTTTTTTTAAAAAACCAGATTTTTGGCATTGCAGAATAGTGGGCAGTACAAACATGTAGTGAATTTTAGAGGCTCAGATAAAATTTAAAATAAGCCTAGTTTAAAAAGACAGGCTGTGCTTAAGCATCAGCCCTTAAGTCTTTTGAAGGGGGTGGCAAAGTATCCTTCCTTCATGAACTAAGTACCCTTTTAAAGGGAAAAGGTGATTAATCTGCAGAACAGGTTTCTTGTGAAAGATTGTTCAAGGACTTGGAGACTTTCCAAAGGTTCATGAAAGGGTGTAATATGGGTCACGTAAATTATTTAATTCATCACAATTTTAATTATAGATGAGATTACTCTACATTTTTAATTTGTAGTGTCCTTGGTTTGACATGACTTATGGATATTATACTGCAAAACATGGTATCATCAACATTTTTTTAAAAAAGTATTAAAAAAAATTACTCAAACCCTCACAGACAATGATTTTCAAACTGAGAGACAAGGATTTATTTATTTATTTATTTATTTGAAACTTATTCGGGATTTCTGAATGAGAAGAACAGAAAAGCTGGACAAGCTCTTTCAAAAGTCAGATGATCTTCCCCTTCATTTTGAAACTGCAGGGCAGTGTGGTGTATGTTCTAGGGTCATGCTCTAGGCCCATATATTTAACAAATGTTCCCTTAACCTGAAGAGGCCTCAAGATGCCAAAGCTCCTCTGTGGGATTCAGCAAATGCCATGTTGGCACTACTACAGCACTGGGCATTGAGTACGATTGGGCTGTGAGTTTAGACTAGGGATGGAAAGCCTTTCAACTTTAGGGCTGCTGGACCTTTAACAATTCAGAGATCACCCAGTTGACAAGCTGCATCTGCTGAGATTCTCTCCCCTACCCAACTGTTAAAGGTCCAGGTGCCCTAATGTTGAAAGGGTGGCCACCCCTGGTCTAGAGCCAGGAGAGATGAAGGCAGGGTAAATGCCAGGTCAAAAGTGACTGCAGTGGCTGTACCAACAAGCTGATTCGCTTTTCTCGGACCAAAAAACAAGCTTGATCGTACATAAGAGGTAGGACTATCAGCAATTGCAAAGATTCTTGTAGGCCTTCCTATCTATTCAATAGCTTCTTTCATTGATAAGCATTTTTGGCATTTAATTTCCTGCCTGATGGCTTTCAGGCTCAAAACCCGCTGTAGTCTTGAGTCCTCCAGAGCAGGGGTGCCCAAACCCCGGCCCTGGGGCCACTTGCGGCCCTTGAGGACTCCCAATGCGGCCCTCAGGGAGCCCCCAGTCACCAATCAGCCTATGGCCCTCGGGAGACTTGCTGGAGCCCACACTGGCCCGACGGAACTGCTTTCAGTGTGAGGGTGACTGTTTGACCTCTCGGGTTTGCTGTGGGATGAGGGCTCCCTCCACTGCTTGCTGTTTCACATCTGTGATGCAATAGTGGCAGCAGAGGAAAGGCCAGCCTTGCTTTGTGCAAAGCCTTTTATAGGCCTTGAGCTATTGCAAGACTATGCATTCATATAAGTTCATCTTTAATATATTCATTTATGTAAACCTATGTAAATTTATTCAAATTTTAAATGTAAATTAATTCTTTTTTTTCCTCTGGCCCCCAACACAGTGTCATAGAGACGATGTGGCCCTCCTGCCAAAAACTTTGAACACCCCTGCTCCAGAGGTTAGTGATCTCATTCTGAGGCTCCTTTGCTTGCATATTTACCAAGTGCAAAGGGGAGATGACTCAATAAGATTTTTCAGATAGTTGCTCTCTTGATAGTCAAAGATCAAGGCAAATAGTTGCTCCCCCTAGCCATTCACAGAGTTATTAGGATCCCAATCACATTACCTCCCCTCCCCCCGAGCAGCAGGCCTAAATGTTCCCTTATCCTGTTCAGGGTGGTTCAGGAGGTCTCCTCTGGATAAGGGAGCAATTGTTCCCTTACCTAAGGGTAAGTGTCCATGGCACAGAGAGGCACTGGTGTACCTGAGGGGGGGTTAGGGGACAAGTACCTCCCAGCGGCATACCTGCAGGGGGTGGTGCTGATCCACCATCTACTACCCCAGTGGTGAAGCTCATGAAGCAGGTGGTGCTCAGAGCTGCCACCTACTTCCTTTCCTTTGAATAACGAGCAAAAAAGGTGGGTGCTGCTCTGAACAGCTGGAAGTAATTGCAGATATGTCATCACATCACTGCAATTACTTCCAGGTCAGGCGGGGGCAGCATTTATGTTTCTGGTCCCAGGTGGCCAAAGAGCCGGGAACACCATAGCAAAATATCTAGCGCAGGTCTGTATAGGTCACTGCCATGGGATCCCTTCACTGTGGAGTCAGGTCCAGGAAGGAGGTTAGAATTTGGTGGCCACTGCTTCTGCCAAACCAGACCCTGTCCTCCCATCCCCACCCCTATTGCCACCCTGTTCTGCCCCTGCTCTGTTCCCCCCACCCTCTCCTTCCTCTGCCACCTTTGCAGTGCCCTGGAACACATGGAAAGGCTTTGGTCTTCCTGCTGGCGCTCCAGCAGTACACAGCTTCATGTGCGGCTGGAGTGCTTTTTACGACTAGCACCAGCGGAAAAGGAGTGCTGGCCAGTGTGTATAGCTTTGAGCTGTTAGTAACGTAGTTAGAGCAGACTTTAAAAAATATTAAGGAGGTAACATGCACATATAATATAACTTTATTATAATATGCCTGCTGTCTGAGGGTATCACAAAACTATTTTGGAATTCAGTAGGCAATTTTTGTGTGTTTGTATAACATTGTGTGTTATATGTATAACATAAAACATGGGTAACAGCCTATCCTCCATACCTACTTTACCCAGGCTTTGTGCACTGGAGAGGACACTCTGTTCCAGAACCACCAATCAGAGCGTGACACCATAGTCTTCCAAGACTGAAGGATGCCAATGATGTATAACATTCCTTGTAATAGATTCTCCTGGGAAAAATTCTAATTTAATCACAATCTCAGAAGCTAAGCAGAGTCAGGCCTGGTTAGTACTTGGATGGAAGACCACCTGGGAATACCAGGTGCTGTATGCTTATACCATAGTCTTTCGAGACTGAAGGTTGCCAACCATTATTTAACTTAATCATTCATTCTCTTTCTTACAGTAATGACTTTGTGGCAAAACTCACAATACTTAGTCTAGATTTCTAAGAATTCTTCAAGTAATTAGATTAGAAATTATGCGGCGAACACCCATTTATAATTCTTCACAGTTCAGGACTTTTGTCAGTGTTTTAATCAAGCAGCAAATGATGTATTTGTTAGCCTACTTCCAATTCAAGTTGGGAATCCACATTTATATGCATTATGGCACCAGATTTTTCAAGAGGTGAAACAAACCACTGGAGTCATTTGTCTTTCTCACTCTCCATAGCTAGGAAAAAGGGGGGAGAGGAAACCAACAGCTATTTCCAAGTCAAAACACACCTTGATGCCTACATAAACAAACATAATTAGAACACAAGCAAATGAGAGGGATTAGAATTAATATAATGCACCTGTAGGATGTACTGTCAGCTAAATGAATTGTTATAATTACCTGGATAGATTATAGAAGGTAGTCCAGGTATCTAGCCAGGTATCTAGCAACAAAACTATTAGCTGCATGGGGAGCATTGAAGGCCTTCCTACACCATGCGCTGTTCTCTGTATGAATGGAACAGTCTTGTAAGTAACAAGCAGGAATGGGCGAGTCCAGCACAGCTTGAGTCAACCCACAAGTCTCCGTCCCCATGACTTGACTCGAAAATGAGTCCTAATGGGTGAACTTTCTGAGTCACCCAGAGTGGTTTTGTGACTCAAGTCATGAGTCTTTCCTTTTAAAAATCCAGTCACGGCCCCATGGAAAAAAACATGGCTGCTGCAGATGTGTGTGTGTGTGTGTGTGTGTGTGTGTGTGTCAAAGTTCTATTTAAACAGTCCTCTGCAACCTGTCAACAAGTTTGGAGGGAGTGGGATGGTCTGTGTGAAAGAAGGGACAGAAACGGCAAGAAGGAGGAGGGTCACGTGCAGCAACAACGTACTGGTACCACCCAATTCTTTGCAGCTCTACTCAGAAGTAGTTACGTTGTGGCCGGTCATTCAATGAGGCTTCCTCCTCCCAAGTTACAATGGAGCCATGAGGTTGGAAAGCGTGATTGCTATGAACTGCCTCCCCACTGATTCCCCACCTCCTTCTTCCACATCCCTGGGCTTCTCCAGTCAATTCTAAAAGAACCGCTTGGGCTCCTCCTTCTGCCCTATCTCATCCAAAGAAACAAGAGAGCCAGCTCCCGCCTCCCCCCTTCCTGCTCGATGCAAAAGTAAAACATTAGCCCTTCCCTGCTCCCTGGCTGGTACTTCCCTGCTGCTTGCCCGGTCTGAATGATAGCCCCACAACATCTTTCACACCATAAAAAAGTAAGACGTAAGTAAGAGGTAAGCAAACCCAAAAAGCAAACACACCCAGACAGACTTGAATCTGCATGTGTGGGGATCGAGTGCCAAGTCAGTGGCTCTAGTCAGTGCCCAAGTCATTGACACAGGTGACTCGAGTGTATATGAGTCAGCAAAAAACACATGCTTTTGTGACTCTGACTCAAGTCGCCTGACTCAAGTTCCCAACCCTGGAAACAGGAAGTGGTGCAAACAGGAGGGATCTTGTTCATGCTGGATGTAGAGAATGGAAACTGCAGAGACGGACTTCCATGTTCTGAATGTAAAGAGGCTTCTGAGCTCCAGTGCATTCCTGATTGTGTCATTAGGAGCGCACCATGGGTGAGAAGCCTGTTCAGTTGGGAAATTATCTGTTAAAAGGAGATTCATTTTGGACAGTCAGAGGTCCAACAAATGTATCTGGTTTTATAGATCATTTCCAAAGCAGAAAAGGGGGTGGATTCTGCCCATCACTAAAATTTAACTTTAATCACATGCCCCAGTCCAGAAAGGATGATCCATGCACTGACATGCATCTGCAGACATGGTCCTTCTGAATGTAGTATGCTTTTGCAGCTGAGCATGACAAAGGGGAAGAAACCAAGAAGCTGTGGGTGTGCATATGTTGCTTCTGATGCCCTCTGGCAGCCCTGATCCCTTGCTTGGCAGGGGAATTTGAATCCAAGCAACCCTATCTTTCCCTGCCCAGTTGTATGGTCAACAGTGTCCAAGCAGATGGTGTCTTGGAAGTACATAGTTTCCCTTTCGGACATTGACAATTCTCAGTGCTAACAATGTGTTGTTTTCTAGAATAACAATAGAATGATTCACCTGCAAATAGCAAGAACAGAAAGAACAGAAACTGGGAACTGCTGGGTGAAAGTAGGAGCTCAAGATGTTCAGACTAGTCAGTCACCAATAAGTTAATGCATATTTAACACATCATCTACATTCTTCCCTCTCCCATTTAAATCAATGGGTGCTAAAAGTGCCTGTCTTCATTGGAATCATGCTCAATATCCATCATCCATATTAATAACTATTTGATCAAGCCACCCAGCAATTAACTGTATTGATGAGTCCCAGCCACAACTTAAGTGATGCTAACTGATATTGAAACAGGCATTTTATCTGTCTCTATTAGAACCGAGACTGGCTTTCTTACCATGTCTTCCTTACAAATTCTGTAATAAATAGTCTGATCATTTTGAGTGACATTTAGGATCTTTATTGGGAAAGACATTTCAAATGTATCTGCCTTTTGTCTGGTTTATATCTGACATTTATAACAACCGGCTATTACCTCTCTAAAGCCTGCATTTGAAGTGTTCCCATCACTTCATTTTTCTGGGCTGCATAATAGTGACATTTCCAGATTTTCTTTTCTATCTGCGCTTTTTTTTTCCTTTTCCCTTTATCCAGCACAATTATTTCACCATCCTTAAACTAAGTCCGATTGTCACAATCTGCACAAATGACTTTCTTGTGCCAAACCTTAATCATCCTTTCATTTATCACTTCCTGCTCCTATAGAATAGAATCCTCTGAACTGGCCATCCCATATCTTCCTGGCCAATATATTTTGGACCAGTGTGCCTTGATGCTTCTGTCGTCTGTCCTAGACAATATCCTGAGATGGCAAAATGTGTCCGTGTTGGTAATATTTCACTCAAGCCTTTTCTTCCCCCTTCTTGGTAGGAGCCCTTTATTTTCGATGAGTGCCTCGTCTTTGTTTTCATATCTGTTGGTCTGATTCATTTGTACTATAATGAGGTCCTGTAATGCACTGTTCCATGCCTTTCTGCCAGGAGCTTTCCAAAGTATCATGCCGTGTTTGTAATCCGTGTGTCATTATTGTAAGCTGCAAGATGTCTGGATACCGACTTTTATCTCAGAGGGCTCTAAATGCCCTATACATCTGCCATCTGCAGATTCATCTGGGCTCAGTATTGTTATGTGCACTGAGAGTAATATTTCCTGCCCGCTCCAATCGCTTTGATCTTTGACAGAGTTGCATGTTGCAAAGAAGACAAGCAAGTCTACTAATATATGGAGGATACTGGTTTTTCCAGGTTGTGTGGTGTGTTATTTGCAGCATACCATACCACAATTTTGAATATGCAGGTTACACAAGAGCAAAAGTGGTTAGGATTGGATTGGAAAGGCTTTTCAGCTAAGTATGGTTTCGTTCACCACTTTCTGAATTAGAACCCTTCTCCCATCAGTCCATCCATCTACTACAACAGTATCTCTTTTTGTGTGTCACCAAACCATTACAGGTATCTGAGGGATTCTGTCATGTGCTACTGAATTCATCTGTGTTTTGCGAGAAGCACCTGTGAGACCTATTGTGCTTAGCCCCGTGTAAACGAAAGGTGCACCCTAAATGCATCCAGTACTTGCCTGAAGATGTGATTTGCAGGGGAAGATTGAAGTAGCACATTAGACAAAGCAGGTTGTTCACTGTTCATTGTCCATTGTCAAACATACCCCAGAGGGAAGTGAGGAAAGTCTCAGCTCTCCAAGGAAGAAGGCTTCCTGCTGCCCCCTGCATCTTGCACAAACACTGTGAGCCCAACCCTATACACGTCTACTTGGAAGTACCATAGATACTTGCCTATAAGGTGAGAAATTTCTGCCAATAAATCTCCTTGCCTTATCTGTGAGTTATTCAGGGGTCAGGGCTGTTCAGGCACATCTTAGCAGCCAGGAGAAGCCCAGAGGACAATGCAGAGGTAATTAGAGAGTCATTAGTCTCTGGGTAAGAAGGCTGCAAGCTGCAGTTAACCTTTCCACTCCTGCTGAGAAAAAAGTTAACCAGGTCTCAACACTTCCATTTAAATCAAGCAAGCTTCATTCTCTTTTGCAGGATCATAACTGACCCTTCTACACCCTCCTTTCATTTTGCAAATGTTTGGCAGAGGTCTGGTTTTTAAAACACCAGGATGTAATCCTCATTTTCATCTGAAAAAAAGTCTGAGGCTACAATTCAGCAGAGCATTACTTAAGAATTACACCCATGGAAAGGAGTGGGTCTACTCTGAGTAAGTTGTAACTATGTGTAGTTGTGCTTTCTTATGCTCATTTCTTGTTGCTTGCCTCTCCACTGTGAATTGATTGGACACTCCCAGTTATGTGTTATAAGCTGTATGTTATATGTTGAACCTCTGTTGAGCTTAACATACCAGGCACCTTAAAGAAGCATTTGATTAATGGTTCTACTAGTATGTTGTTTGCAGTACACTTACTTTGATGGTGTTAACAAAAAGGTTGTGAAGACCAGAATTTAAAAAGTTAATGAATAAAAATGTATCTTATGATCTTCTACTATATTTTTGATAAATTAGAGACTTTACAGTTCTTAGGGAACAATTACTGGTAGGTTATTTTTCAAGATCTGGTCTTGGGTAAAATCAGACAAAACTATAGTCAGACACTCCCCTAAATTGAACCCCCGACTTATCATAGAAAATTCCATTATTTCTGGCTCAAAATCTGCCATCGACTTATCTGTGAGCAGTGGTGTGGTTGGCGGGGGCGGTGGTGGTCGACCTTGAGTGCCATCCTCTGGGGGGGAGTGACACCACTAATGACCAATATCACTAAAATCACAGGTGTTAGGAATAATACCATCATGTTATATACCATTCAATGCATAATTTACAGGAGAATACAATGAAACAAATCAAAGTGAAATATCTCTATTCTATAAAAAGATATAAACCAGGAAAAAAAAAAACCCAGAAAACAAAAATTTGACTATCTTATGTAACAAAAAGTACAATTACCTTAGCTCAAAACGAACCAATGAGATTGATTGTTCAAAGAGCCAATGAGATGTTAGTATGACTCAGCATGGAACCAATAAGGTGTTAGCAAGGTGACACCCTGGGGGTGAGACCAGGGGTGGATACAGTGTTTGTATTGGGAGGGCATGACCTCTACCTTAACTCTGGAGTCTAAGGGCCCAATCCTGTTCAACTTTCCAGCTCCGGTGTAGGCACAATGTAGCCCCAAGGTAAGGAAACAAATGTTCCTTTACCTCGAGGAGGCCTCTGTGACTGCCTTCCCACCCCAGGATGCAGCGCATGTCCCATTGGCACAGCAGCACTGGCACTGGAAAATTGGATAGGATTCAACCCCTAGTCAACCAGACAGGTAGACCTGGCCTCCTGCTTGAACTTTGGCCTCTGTGGCCAAGGTTTGATGGGCAGGTAGACCTGAACTCCTGTCTGGACTTGGAGCCCAGATCTACCTGCCAGGTCCTGAGCTCCTATTCTGACTGTGGAGCCACCTCTTCCAGGTGGGTATACCTGGGCTCCTGTCCAGACTTGGAGCCCAGATCTCCCTGCTGGGTAGACCTGGGCTCCCATTTCAATTGGCGCATAGTTTTGTTCCCCATCTTGGCGGGTGCCCTTACCCGCTTACACATTAATTTAATCCCACCTGCCTCATCAATTTTCATAAGAAAATTATGTTGAATAAAGTCCCATCTTTTCTACAAAATCTGAGTTCTTATTATCAACTGAAATGTCTAAGGACCTTTATCTGCATTGGATCATATTAATCCCTTGTTATCTATCTCTTGCATTCTTCCCTTTCTTGTCTCCTCTCATGTAAAGTGCACATTGTAAACTCATTGGGAGAAGGAGCTGCCGGATTTTGATTATTCTATAAAGTGTCAAGCACATGCTGCATAAGTTAATCAACATACCCAGAACTAGCAATGAGGTTTGGCTCCTGGGCTGCCTTAGGGCCCGATCCTATCGGGCCTGGCGCCACTGGCCTGACTGTTGCAAAAAGTGCTGTAAGGCACTTTTGCGCTGAAGTTACAAGTGCATCTCCGGCACTGGGCCCAGAAATGGTTGGCACCAGGCCGCAGCGCCACACGTCGAGGGTTCCCAGCAGTACGTTTTGCTGCTTGCTGGTGACAGAGTGTTTCAGGGCAGGGGGGAGGGCAGGGAGGGAGCAAAACTGGGAGGTGGGAGGGCAGGGGGAGGAGTGGGCCAGGAGGGGGGCAGAGACAGCGGCAGGCCCTGATACCATATCCTGACCCCTCTCCCAGCCTGGGAAATCCGATACAGGTCTCCTCAAATCTGTGCCTGCTCAATAGCCTGCTCACCCACTCAATAGCGGGTGCAGATCCGAGGAAACCCATTGGGACTGCCTGGGTCTTGCACAGGGTAAGGAGACATAGGTTTTCTAACCCGAAGGAGACCAGGTGGTGCTTCCCTGATCCCACTGGATGCAGTGGTTGCCATTTCGGTGCTGCTGCATCTCTGGGCACTAGGGAAATTTAGGATTGGGCTGTTATTCACCTAAATAGGTAAGTTCACATATCGGATTTTTATCCAACTCAGATTTGTCCTGTGCGTGCAGTTATTTTAAGGGCACAGTCCTAACCAGGTCCTAACCAGAAGTAAGTCCTATTTTGTTCAATCGGGCTTACTCTCAGGAAAGCGTGGTTAGGATTGCAGCCTAAGTCACCTAAGTGCTATCTGCAGAAACACAAAGCGCACTTTTTACCTGCCACCATCAACACCTCTAATGTTGACTTGACTGTGCGCAAGTACTCAACATTTCAGGGGATTTATAGTGGCAGATAAAAAGCACACTTGGTATTTATGCAGACCAATTCAGATCACTTTGTTTATGTGCTCCATGGAATCCAGGCTGGGCAGATGGCAGAGTGATCTTGTGAACTTGCTCTGAGATTTTAGTGAATTCCAAACTGCTGAGAGCTATGCAATACTAGGCAGATTAGGATCTTATCAACAGTAACGACAGTAATAACCAAAACGTTTCCATTGGTGAGTTCCCCTGCAAGCATGGTTTCAGCCCATCCACGTCAACACGCAAAGCTAATTTTAGAGGATCTCCACAAGGATCAAACGTTTTTGTCAAAGGCATAAGAAGATAAATGACAAAACCCATTTTCCTTTAATTTCTCAAAACAGCACCAGATCCCTCGTGCATCTCTGCTGTTCTTCTGCCTGCATTCTCGAGGCATGCTCCGATTCTTTTAGCAACTAATTTCTAGCTCAATGCTAAGGTTGTGGTTCACAACTTTAAATATTAATGTTTCATTATTGCAACAATTCATTTTCAAGCCTTCTGGAGAATACAAGATTCATACAATTTTAATTTCTGGCTTAGACAGACCATGTATTAGAAATGCAATAATACTGGTATTTCATGCTGTCTTACATAAGCAGAAGAGAAGGCAAGGTGACCCATAGGACTCCAGAGGTGGTCTTATGGATTTTTAGGCCTCTAGGTCAAGGGATCAAGAGCATGTCGAAACATCATCACCCCCCAATGCCTCTTCAATAGTCCCTGAAAAATTAATTCATGGCTTCAGCCTAGAACCTTCCAGGGAAGGAGTCCATGTGATTAAACAAGCTGATCAGAAACAAGCTACGCTCAGACTTAGCAAAGACTCTAAACTGAAGTAGAAACTACTGTAAAGGCCCCAAGATTCATAAAATGAAACTATTTTTCTTGGTGCTGTTTAACAACTGGCTCCAGGTTAAAGAGCAGTCAAAGGAATCTTTTCTCACCTCGTATGAAGATGCCTTAGAGTGCAATTCTAAACTGTGCTTACAGCCAGGGTGCAGTGACCTACGCTGTATCCATTGCAGGTTGAGAGGCTGCTGGAGGTTTCTTCGGGGCGTTGGCGGACCCGGGTAGGGGACAGACAGGGCAAAAGCCCCAGGCGCTGAGGCCAGGCAGCCTGGAAAGGGGCGCTGAAGCTGCGATCCCCCCCGCGAGTCACTTTAAAAGAAATTATTGCATCGGCAGCTCCTTTATGGCTTTTTTTCGAGCCTCGGTGTGTGGGGAGAGCGGGCTGGCTTTCCTCTGCCCCCGAGCCACTGTCCTCCTATCCCATTGCTCTATCGCCACCCCACCTGCTCCGTGTCTTTGTTTCCTTTGAATTTTGCGGGCTCTGCTGAAGTTCTGTTTTTTTCCCCTTCCCCAAGGCTCCATCTGGCTCAGCCAATCACCATCCAGCAAGCTCTTGGCTTTTTCTTCTGGAACTGCTCAGGGCACTTCTCTGGCTGATGATCAGCCAGTCATGAGCTGCCCTCCTTCTGCAGCCTCCCCCGTCACCCATTCATTCTCTATTCCCATCATGCTGGATGGCTGTTCCCTACTTCAGCAGATATTTTGGGCACAAGCCTAGCCAGGTCTATTCAGAAGTAAGTCCTATTTTGTTCAATGGGGCTTATTCTCTGGAAAGTGTTAGTAGGATTATAGCCTTTGCTGGCACCAACTGGAGGGTAGTTAAAAAAAAACTATCCTGTTGTAAGTACTGCTTTGCTCAGTTACAGTGGGGGGGGGCAAGAGAATTGAATTACTTAGCTTTTTTTTTTTTTAACTTATTTATATATATTAATTTTCTTGTTTGTGAAGTGAGTAGTACAGCACCTGCTGGCCATTAATATCGACCACTGAGCATTTATAATTTGGGGAGGAGA
The DNA here is from genome assembly GCF_035046505.1 of Tiliqua scincoides. Taxonomy (NCBI): domain Eukaryota; kingdom Metazoa; phylum Chordata; class Lepidosauria; order Squamata; family Scincidae; genus Tiliqua; species Tiliqua scincoides. Next base: position 27,673,288 of record NC_089826.1, read on the forward strand.
GATGCAAAACTGGATTATTTAGCTTTTTTTAGAAAAATTATTTTCTTGTTTGAGAAAATGAGCAGTGGCAAGGTCTTGCAACCACCCCCTCCCTGCCAATATTTCTTTACCCAGCATGTAATTAGTGTGTGGAACACTTTGTCACAGGAAGTAGTGATGGCATCTTGCCTAGATACTTTTAAGAGGGGATTGGACAAATTTCTGGAGGAAAAGTTAAATTAAATTAAATTAAATTGGGGGGGCGCCAAAATTTTAGTTTGCCCCGGGTGACAGATGGCCTAGGTATGCCACTGCTTCAGGGTTAGAGGATATATTTTCCCCACTCCTTAAGTAAAGCTCCAGCCTGCCCTTTGGGGCTACGCGAATCTGTGCTAACTATTTAGCAAATCTGAGCAGTAAGGCTGCCAGACCACAATAAGTTGTCCCTCCATATTAGCAGTTTCCATATCTGCTGTAGGGGCCTGAAATAGAACACCTGTGGATGCAGGGGCCCGCCTATATTGTGTTTTGGTTATTCCTTGGCTACCCTCTGGACCTTGGAAAAGCCAAGCCTGGTTAAGACAGCTTCTGGTTTTTAAGACATTTGCAACATTCTATTAAGTCCTAAGAGAGACAGGTTGGGTGGCTTCCATCACTTACTCCTACTTGGATAGAGGTATAAGATTCCAGACATGAGAGGCAGGGCACATAGGAGAATGGCCACAATTGGACAAAAGTACTTAGTTACAAACCACAGCATTTGCTCAGAATGTTAAAGGTCCCAGGGGCGTGCTGGACCCTGACATTAAGAACATGTGCTCCTGTCAGTGCATGCATGCGTGCACATGTGTGAGTGTGTGTGTGCCCCTCCTAAAAACTCTTACAGAACTAAAGTTGCACACCTCTGTTGTGGCACTGCTCCTTTTAGAAATCTAATAATATCTCACAATACTGAACTCATGCTGGAGCCATGAAAAAAGTTCAATTGAAATTTTATTTGCTCAAATATCAGACTTGGAGAGGAGAGTCTCTCCCTCTCTTGTATCGAGTGTATCCAAAACCAGCAGGACATCCTCCTCTGTACACAGATGTCTGTTTAATAGCTCTGGAAACAGTATTATCACAGGTGCGCACCGGCCAGGAATGTGTAATTGCTTATTTCCATGAAGTTTGGCACGGCCAGATTCAATATGCTATTTCTTGTATTTGCCACCCACCGTATCGTGTGTCTGCAGGCAACCATGATCTCTGATTCTCAGCCTTCCCATTAAAGTACTGCAGCAATTAAGATATACAGCAGGAAGCAAAAAATGGTTTTCCTGCGAGCAAACACTGCTTCCCCTATTATTTGTTTTAGAAGGTGGAAAAGTTTCTAGTTAAGAAACAGTTTTAGGGAGAGTCTGGAAGTAATTTTCTTTCTGACCCTGTGACTCTTTCTTGCTGGTATGTTTCAGCAGTGCCAAGCCCATAGGTGTGCTTCAAAGATACATTTTCCTTTCTCACCTAAATGAAAAAGAATCAGATATCATCAAATGCTGAAGAAATATTTGAGGAACATTCTTTAATGCTTAAAGTGCAAGTCTGCTTATGTTTCTTCATTGAAAATGTTGATATCTCCGCAACCCTCCCCAATCAGGAAGTGGCCATGAAGGCTTATAGCAGGGGTGGCCAACCCACACTTTTTATGTAGAGAATCTTGAATAGGCCACTCCACCTTAACGTCCCTTTTAGCAATTACCACAAGAGCCAAACAGAGCCAAGTTCAAGGGCAGTATATGAGTGCCAGAAGGTACAGAGCAAGCAACACAGGTGTGCTATTGCCTATCTGGGGCTTTCTGAAGAAACCTGGCTGACTGCTGATGAGGCCAGCAGAAAGGTGACCTGCATGGATCTTTAGTTTGGTGCTGCATGACCCGTTCTGAAGTCCATATAAGTAGAGGTGTGTGAAAATGGTGTTATTTATTTTACTCAGAAGTAAGCCCATTGGGTTCAGTAAGGCTATAATCCTAACTTAACAGAACAAACGCCTCTCTGTATAAGGTGCAACCATTGCCCTTCCGCACAGCCCAGCCTGCCTCTGCCTGCCCACCTTCTCACCCTCAAAGATGATCTTAGCTGAGACCTCTTTGCAGATGATTGCCCAAAGATGATATTTCCATCTAGCTGGACTACCTGGGCTTTGCTGATTGCCAACTCTGTGCTGCCCCACTCGACCCTCACCATCTTCCACAGCCTGTCCCTTCCTCACTCTTCTGCCAGTCATTCTTTTCCTATCTTTCTCCCCATTCTCCAACCACAGCAAATCAAGTAGAGTAGGTGTGACCACCCTGAGTGTCCCCACCTAGAAACTTAGCATTAGAAACTTGAGGGCTTGCTGTGTATGGAGTAGCAGAGAAATCAAGCAAACCGTAAACTGCTGCGGTGTTTTCTTTGTTAATATTTAAAAGTTTTTTTCCAAAATTTACGGCAACTTTGCATATGCCACTTGGATAGCGCCCATGTGCCACTAGTGGCACACATGCCGTGGCTTACTGCATGTTTTCAGTACTTATTAGTCAAATACAGAAGCAAGGAAGAAGTCTCTCTGCTTTTCCCTCTCTACTTCCTCCTCACAGGGCAGTTGGCAATTTCTCTGCAGGGTGATGGACACAGTTCTGCTTATAAACATTGAGTTTCATTCTAGAATGAACAGACTATTTGATTAATGGACAAATCAACCCTGTTATACATTTACATTGCTGTAATCAACAGCTATCAAGAACCCAAGAAACAATACCCTAACCAGTGACTTGTACCCTAACTCAGGGAAGGATGCACTGATCTTGGAGGGTGGCAGGTTATGACCCAATCCTATCTAAGGCTAGCACTGGTGGAATGTGTGTTTCACCAGCACAGATTGCTGTAAAGCAGCTGTAAAGTACCAGTGGAAAAGCCAGAGCATTCCCATGTGCACCGGCAGGTGTTGAGATGCCCACCTGAGCAGTTAAGGAGGTGCAGGTGGAACAGGATAGGGAGGGTGGAATAGGGAGACCTCCAGCAAAATCCCCTGTGGAATACAGCTGAAGTCACGCTGGTGCCATTGCATCATCTTGCAGGGATTTAAGTAGGATTGGGAAGCCCAAGAACTAAAGGGTGGGGGGCTGACTGGGGAGATGGTGAGGAGGGGTTGAGAAATTTCTCCAAGCTGCCTGGATTGACTCAATCAAGGGTTTGTTTCCCAATTTGGGAGAGAAGAATTTGGATCATTTCTAGTTCTTCTGAGGAGCTCTGAAAACTTCGCCTATCTCTACCATACAGAACCACTGTACCAGTAGAAAGGAAATTAAAGTGAACAAAGTAAGTGAACATAGATACAAGCATGAATGCTTTATTTTCATTTAGAGACTTGATACTGTAGCAAGTTTAATGGCTTCTACTAAAAAGGGAAATGTTTTATGAACCATTCTAGCTATAGATTTTTACATCTATTTTTACTGAGACATATTAATTGAATGTCTAAAAGTTCTGAAATCTTTTAAGGCATCTTTCTCTTACAAGTTATATCACTAAGCCCAATCCTATTTGGGCACCACTCTAGTATCATATGCATGCCGGTGACATCTATCATTTCCTAAGTTTATCTTGGCAAATCCACACTGATGGCATATCAATGCCGGCATAACAAAGACCAAATGCCAAACTTGTCCTGGCAAAGCAACCCTGGTGCAACCTTTCCCAGTAACACTCCCAGCACCCATGAAAACACAGGCACAGCTTATTATCCACAGAACAGCATCTTGATAGATGCACGTCATTGCTATGACATGCAAGCAACATCACCATGAAGTCACTACGTCATCTGTGGAACATCCATGTGCCATTGCTGTGAAATTGGTGGCAGATTCCGGCTGTACAGAGGCATGCACTGCCCCTGCCTGGGAACAGAGTTCAGAACAATTCATAAGACTTGTAGTATCACAATGAGAGCTTCATCTAGGGTAAAAGATGAACATGAAAAGGACCTATAAGCATGGACTTGGAAAGTAGATGACTTTGGTTGCCTGGTCCATATAAAGTTGACTACTCAAGCCCAGACCGTTGTTTAATATTTGGAGCCAGAGAAAAACTTCTGGGGGAAGTATGCCAAGATCCTATCCTTGTTCCTTTACCCTGTCCCTTACTCTCCTTGGACTTAGGACAGCAAAGTGGCTATGACACAGATCCAAGGGAAACCCATTGGGGCAGCAGCGCCTTGCCCTAAGGCTGCGGGTTTCAAACTCTCTGGGAGTTTGAAAGCCGCAGTAAGTTCTTGGAGGGGAGGGGAGGGAGACAGCGGGGGCGGGGGAAGGCTCAGGGGGGCTGCAGGGACTGGGATGTGCTCACCAGTCCCTGCAGCTGTGTCCTGGGGTGCAGGAGCCCTGCGATCACTCCAATTTCACTTTCTGCAGGCTGGGGAGCCCTGCAGACGCTCGAGCAGGACTCCCTGCACCCCCAGGATGCTGCTGCAGGGACTGGTGAGTACATCCCAGTCCCTACAGCCCCGTTAGCGACTCAATCCTGGGGATCGCGTCACTACCTTCCCCCCTGCCCCTTAAGGGGGCAGAGGCCAGGGTTGCGACGCCGCAGTCTGAATACCACTGCCCTAAGGTAAGGGAATAAACCCTCACCCTATCCTGAGTGCTGTCAAGTTGTAATATAGCCAAGCTTCATGTGCCAAATTAATTCTTAACTGAACCAGATAATTAGAAAAGTTAGTGACATCATCACTTGTTTTTCTGTGTAGATCTTCCTGGGGTTTTTTAGCTTTTGGGGCTTTAATCCATTTTGCTGTATTTTTCACAAATATTATATCCGTGCTTCAAGAATGAAGAAGAAACCCCATGCATCTTGGAAACAAAATATATGCAATAAGTCTCACAGGGCAGAATTTTCTCTTTCCCTTTAAGCTTCATTTGCAATCCTTTTTTTTTTTTCCCCTAATGGAAAATTGGAAACCTGCAGCTAACCTGACAACCAACAAACACCATTATTTCCATAACAGGTGTGTTGCTTTGCTTTTGTTGCCCAGAGCTTTCATAAAGTATTTCAGCATTTCTGCCCTTGAGTCTGGTTTGAAATTACGAGTGGAATTAAGAGGAGGAAGAATAGGTACAGTTGTTGATTCTTGCTCAGAATCAGCGTGGCTCACCAACTTCAGGGCTGCCCAAGGAACTTTCCACCTGCCTCTATTAGGGAAAGATTATGACATAAGGCTTGAAAAATATGCTTTTCAAAATGCAAGTGTGTTGGTGCTGCGGGAGAGAATTATTATCTGACAGAATGACATTGGGAAGCAAGGTACTGTGTATCAAGCTTACATAATGAATGCAAATTGTATTTCAGGTTCCAAATGGGAAAACATAAAAGACTAAGGAAAGCTTGAATTTATGATTTTTACAGTTTAAAGCTTCATTAAGTGCCCATTAAATCCCTATTTTATATGCTTCTAAGTACATCTCTATATAATCCAAATAAAAATATTGTTTTAATTCACCCTCTACCAAATAAAACATTTTTAATTAAGAACATTTGTGATAACAAATAGGCTGGCACTGAAAGGTGTGTTCAGGCTGAATTTTGACAAGAGATCACCTATGTGATTTTATTTTCACATAATGAAATGATGTATGGAAGATCAGTGATCATAAAGTACATTTTCATCTCCTTGTTTTCCTGGCATTTATATTCCAATGAAAACTCTGAGCTATTGGCTGGCAAAAATTGGGGCACTTCTTGGCTTCCTAAAACAGAGAATGTGTAGATATGGGTTTTGAGGCTGAAGACCTAGATTCACGTTAAACATCTGCAAAGGCATTGACAGTATAATTCTCTGCAGCACATGGGCCAATACAGTGTGCACTGCACCAGTGCTAACCATTGCAAAAGTGGCATAAAACAGTTTACGACAGCATGGCAGTTGCTTGCGCGAAGATCCACATTGGCCCATGTGCACCAGCGGGAGGAGTGATGAATGCTGGATAAGGTAAGATCTGCACTGAGCAGTATGGAAGCCGAATGGGGTGACGGAGGGCAGGGAGGATGTGTAACTGGGGGAGGATAGTGATGGGGCAGGGGTGGACAGGTCGGGCCCAAGAGGGGAGCGGAATTGCCAGCTATTTAGCTCATGCAGATCAGAGACCTGTTTGCAGGCTGGGGCTCACCCCGGACAAGGGGATGAATGTCCCCTTACCTCAAGGAGATCTCCAGCCTTTCAACTTCCCCGTAGGATTCAGCATGGTTCATGTTGGCCTTGCTGCATTGGTGTAGCAAGCTGCAGAGGAGGCACTGCCTCTGCCAGCAGCCAGAAAGGGGAGCAGCACCAATTAGATCCCCTCCCATTTACTTCATTGGTTGAAGCCTAACTGAAAGGCCTCACTATCTAACATTAGTAGTGAAGGCATGTGAGACAAAAAGGGGGAGGACCTTCCTTTGAGTTCTTTGACATGTAATGTGCAACTCACTGAAATATTTTGGCTGAACTCCTTTGTGCATCACAATAAATATAAAAAGTTGATTTTAATTTTTTAACAATTTTCAAGCCTTACAATTATTTAACTGGTACAAACTGGATTAAAACACAAGTTAAGTCTTTGTGGTGAGTACATATGCTTAAGAATGTGAATCCTTCTCAAATATTGTGGCTCTCAGACATCTCTGTTGCAGCTCTCACAGTGGCAGGGCCAGAGGGTATAGTGCCCCACGTACCACACTTTGAGGAAGTGTCACGTGGCTGAGGGTACCTTCAAAACTTAGGACACAATCCTAACCAGGTCGACTCAGAAGTAAATCCTATTTTGTTCAATGGGGCTTACTCTCAGGAAAGTATGGTTAGGATTGCAGCCTTAGTTGTACACCTGAAGAAGACTCCACTCTTAAGATTTTTTTTTTTTTATTGGTGGTTCATGTACCTTCTCTCTTAGGTCCTTTTGGCAGTGGCAAGGAGGAGGAGAAGTCCATAGCTCACAGCAGGCCCAGGAGGGCGTGAGGGGTCATGGATGGGGGTTCAGAGAAGGTGCTGCAGCAGTGAGATTATGAGCTGCTCCAAGCGGCTAACTGCTATTTTCACTTCCTCCTGGTTTTCCAGGGGAAAAAAAGCAAAAAAAAAAAAAAAAAAAAACTGTTGGAAGTGGTGTGTAACCACCTTCAGCACACCATAACCCAGATGTAATTGGCAATGATGTCATCACATCACTGCAGTTACTTCCAAGTCAAGTACTTCCAGGGGTGACTTCGCAAGTCATCGCCAAGGGTGCCAGAGGGGCAAGCTATGCCATTGAGCTCTCAAACATCTGTGTTATTCGGCTCTTGTGTTAAGCAGTTTTGGTCATCTTTGGCATATAGTAATAGTAGTAGGAACTTTCACAGCACTTTCCCCTCCATCCCAATAGCCAACCTCTCTGAAGTTTCTAAGGGAAGGGAACTGTAAATCCTATTTGTCCACTGCCACTGACAGCAGGAACACCAGGTAGACTAGGGAGAGGACTCCAATACTTCCTTTGTCACCACAGTCCTGAGGAGCAATCGAGAGCCAGGAGTCAACTGATGTCATTATTAGATACCATTGACAGTACCTTAGCCAAATCACAGCCCAATCCTGAGCTGCCTGGGGCGCCCAACCTCGGCGGCACCAAGAACGGCTGCCACCGGATCCTGTGCGCCCTGGGCTACCGCGGGAGGTGCCTCAGGAGAAGGGGATTTTTGTCCCCTTCTCCTGGGTAAGGTAAGCAACCCTGCAACGGGGCTACTCACTTTACCACCGACCAAAAGGTTGGCGGTAAAGGCATTCGTGTAGGGCGCCAAGCCCCACACAAATGCCATGGATCCAGTGGAGCAGAGCTCCACAGACCCGCCTCCCTACTGCAGGCCTCTCGCCCACCCCCCTCCTTGTCCCCGCCTCCCTGTCACGCCTCCCCCATCCTCTCTCCACCCCCCCCATCGGCCTCTCCCCACCCCAGAACGCCTCCTCCCTGCCCCCTTGGCCTGCTTACCATGCCGCAGCTCAGCGGTCCATGAGACCGCCGAGCCGCGGAGGCTGGACGCCCGCCTCACACTAACCCGGTGCTAGCCCAGCACCAGCAGGCACTGGGTTAGCACAACTGGTAGCCTGGCGGTGAAGCTTGCAAACAGTCAGGCTTACGGCACATTTGCAACAGTATGCAGCAGCACAAAGCCACAGCACTGAGCCCAGGATTGGGCTCTCAATCTCCCCGGGTTGTTGTGTGGGTAAAAATAAACTGAAAGGAGGATATAGTTGTATGCCACCAAGGACTCTTTGGAGTAAGAATGGAATTAAATAATGCTTTCAAATGAATTTTGAAGATTATGTCTGGTAGTGATCTTAGCCTTTGGAGAACACTTCCATAATATTTATTTATTTATTTATTTGCGGTATTTTTACCCTGCCTATGTCACCGAGGGAACTCAAGGCAGCTTACAAAAGGGCAGGTTCAAAAAAGTAAAAACACAGTTAAAACAATCATACTCTGCCCTAAAAAATCTATAAAACTTTGAAATGTTTAAACAAACATTAAAACTACCATAAAACATAATTTATATCCAAAATGCAACAGCAACACCTAAAAAGGACAAGCCTGTAAAAGACTAAGACTCAGAAGGCTTGCCTGAATAAAAAAAAGTATCCAGGCTATGCTGGAAGATATATATATATATATGGTAAGTATACTGCTATTTCTGCTTTTCTTATGATGTTGGAGGGCATGCAGTCACAAAGCCTTTTGCTGTTGTTTATCCTCCCAGATAAATTATTGTTTGATGTAAGTTTGTAATTGCTTTTAAAACTCCATCAGCCCGAGTGTTTGATCTTTAAGTGGCAAGCAGTCAAAGAGGAGCTGTGGGGATCAGTGGTGAACGTCAATGACGTTTTATCCTTGCTGTGAAGTGTATGTCACAAAATTCAATACCCCCTGAAAGTGACAGTCATAAAGTGAAGACTCAGCAAAACACAGTCATTAGTCAACACTACGCAGTGTCACAAAACACAGGAACAAATGATTCTGAAGAAGCAGAGATCCAAATTAAAAACCCAGCCGCTTGTAACAAGCAATACTGCTGATATAGAATCTTTTAGTTTAAGAGTGAATTACGAAATATAGATCAGAAACAGATGAAACAGAGATGCCTGCGTTGGCTCGGTCATGTCATGAGAATGGATGATGGCCGGATCCCAAAGGATCTCCTCTATGGAGAACTCGTGCAAGGAAAGCGCCCTACAGGTAGACCACAGCTGCAATACAAGGACATCTGCAAGAGGGATCTGAAGGCCTTAGGAGTGGACCTCAACAGGTGGGAAACCCTGGCCTCTGAGCGGCCCGCTTGGAGGCAGGCTGTGCAGCATGGACTTTCCCAGTTTGAAGAGACACTTGGCCAACAGTCTGAGGCTAAGAGGCAAAGAAGGAAGGCCCATAGCCAGGGAGACAGACCAGGGACAGACTGCACTTGCTCCCAGTATGGAAGGGATTGTCACTCCCGAATTGGCCTTTTCAGCCACACTAGACGCTGTTCCAGAGCCACCTTTCGGAGCGTGATACCATAGTCTTTCGAGACTGAAGGTTGCCAACAACAATAGATCAGAAACATCACCTGGATATTTGATAATTGTAAGGGTTTTTTTGTTTTGTTTTTTAAAGGATCAGGATTTTAAGGAAGATATAGTAAGAAGCAAAACAAATAGAGAACATATATAACATACATAGCAAGGCCAACTAATTGTATCCTATGCATACAAGACAAGCAGCCAATAGCTTGGGAAGTCTTTCTTCAGATAAGGCATTCTTCAGACATGGGCTGGCCTATCCATGAGGCCAATGGAAGTGGTTGCCTTACAGGCCGATGCCTGTCTACTCAGAAGTAAGTGCCATGATTTTTAATGGGGCTTACTCCCACGAAAGCATGTTTAGGATTGTGGCCTCAGGTAGCCAGTTGGTGAGAGGGCACATCTGTCTGTTTGTCTCTGCTGCTGCTCCTTCTCCTTCCTCTCCTGGGATTGAAAGGAAGAAGAGGACAGAGAAGAAGAGGAAATGTGGAAGGGACAAATGAGTAAGATCATTGGAGAGGGGGAAGAGAGGGGGAAGAGCAGAGACTGGCACATCATTGGGTTACAAGGGCAGCATTTGGCATACTGCCTCTGGTGTCAGGACTTGAGCCAGCCTTGGTTCCATCAGCTGACATTTCATAGGACATGGGTCAGTCCTTAGCTAGCTGGGAGCCACTTGCTCTAAACCTGAATACTGAGCCCTCCTTACCCTCCAGATTGAACACCAGGAAAGAGGAAAGATTGAAGAAAAAACTGGAATGATAACATTTTCTTCTCAGCAACAGTTTCAGAGATGAAGGTCTTGAAGCTGTTGCTTTTCCAGCAGTGGTGTTCCTGGGAGGGGCCAGGGGGGAAATCCTCCAGGACCCCATGCCTCCGGGGGTGGCACCACCTTCCTTACTCCTCTGCTACCACCTCTGTTCCTGCCTGGGGGCCTTCAGAGAGCCAGGGAGACCGCCCTCCAAAGGCCTTCTAAGGCCTCCTCTGGAGTCCACATAAGGGCAGGCCTCACGAGCTCTGCAGCCCTTCAAAGGCTGCCAAATGGTGGAGGGGGGCACTTAGTGTGTGTGGGGGGCAAAACCCTTCAGCCCCAGCCCTGGACAACACGGGGGCCAGGACTGGCAGTGGTTCAAAGGAAGGTTTATGATCTGGGGAGGGAAAAAGGGAGCAGCACAGGAGGTTGTTTCCCCCATTCCCACTGCTCACTTTCATCCTCCTTGGCTCCCTCTCTCCATTCCAAATTTCAAGAAGTTTCTGCTTACATGAGTAGAAAAGACTCCATGTGAAAACTTCAAATGTTAGCACATCAAACAAGGAACATGATGCTCAGATTCTTCTTGGCTTCTGTATTTGGGGCTGAGCAGCCATTTTAAGACTTGGGATAGGAATTGACCGCCTTCTGGGCTCTAATGTTATAATTCCCTTTAAAACAGAACATTGTGAAACATTCTTCTGCTCTGTAGTCCTCAAGAAAACCACAATCAACTCTGGTTGAGTTTCTTATACAATGTCAGGGGGGAAAAATGCCTAGAATTATACAGTAGTCTAGATATGAATATGATACATTTTGGCAGTCTGTACATCATAAGTTGTAATTACACATCAATTCCTAAAACTTTCGTTTTACAAATGCCTTATTCGTTCCTGTTTCCCACCAACAGGGAGGAGAAACTTGTTAATCGGCACTTGTAAGGCAGTCATTTTGATAGAACTTTCCCTCGTTATGTGCTGTAACAATGTTCTTTGCTGAAAACGGCATGCTGAGTGACTGGTAGAGGATTTCAGGTAGGTTTTTGCTATAGACCTGTTCTCTCTTGACCTCCAAAGAGCCCCAAATGAACCTGGTGTGGTAGGACTCAAGGCAACCCTGCCAGCAATCAGGGTGCTGAATCAAACGAAGTTGGCACGCATACAGCAAAGGCTGCCTGCAGCATTCTACCTTTCTGACAGATGTACTAGAGGAGCCAGCTCTTTCAGATTGACTCCTTACAAAACAGCTTCGGAAATGCTTCAAGGGAATGCTTCAAATGTTCCTAAGAAATTCGGATCCCTAAAAGGTGTGGGGCCAACCAGCTCTCAGCAGAATGCTGTACAGCATCGCCAAGGGTATATGGGGTTCCAAAGATGAAATGATGTCACTATGAATCTCCCAGGAACACAGACAGAAATGGCTGGATTTGAAAGGCCTGAGCAGCCTTGTGGTCTGCTAAGCTGAATGCCATGAAATAGCCATGTCTGCTAAGCTGAATGCCACAAATTAGCCATGTATTGGAGCCTGGCAGTAGAAAACACACTATGCAAACTGAGGGTCCCAGATTAAATCCCAGCCTTCTCCCATTCAAAGGATCTCAGGTAATAGGAGTGGAAAAGACCCTTCTCTGAGACCCTGGAAAGCCACAGTCTGGCACAGTTAGACCAATCAAGTTCTAGGCTAGATGAATGGTGAGCCTGACTCTGTTTAAAACACTTCTGCATGTGGCTTGTCGGTTGCTGTGCAATTGCCCCACCACCATCAATCACTTGTTTTGCGGTCTTCAGCTAGCATAGTGCTTGATGGTTTGAGCCCCTGCTTGGCTGCATTTGGCTTCATGGATCACATGTTCTGCATGCTTATTAGGAGTGGCTATGAGCTAGGATATGTAGATCTCAGTCACTTCATTCTTTTGTGCATTAGACGGCACTCCTCCCCCTCCCCCTGCGTGCAATGGCCAGGTTACAAATGGGCTCACAATCGCTTCTTGCAACAGCAACAACAACACTGGGACCAAATGTCAGCATTCTATATTGCATAATGGAAATGCAGCCCCTCTGCCATTTCATCAAGGTGGGGAGGGGGAATCTCCTTGGCTGGCCCTGCAAGGCAAGGAAAAGAGAAAAGGCACTTGATTGATGCTTGAATCTTTGGGAGGCGGGGCTAAGGCTGTGTGTGTCGCATTCCAATGTGCAGATTTTGAAATGTGCAGCATTCCATTCCAGAGAGGTTTTGCACTGATTTTTGGAGGTTAGAATCCGACTGAGCCCATCATCAGTTTCAGAAGAGTTGTCAGGGGCTGACCTTGAAAGCAGCAAGAAGAGACTGAGAAACAAGAGGAGTACAAGGGAGTAACCTGGACTTGTCCAGGAGTTAGGGAGAGTGCCCCATTTTACGGCAGCAATTGCATCCTCCTTCTCTTGCCTATGCCTTGCTGTCAGATCAGATTTGTGAGTGCTGTGATTTGTGCTGTGTGAGTACTAGTGTGAGCCAGCTGTGCCTTCATCTCCTCTATGCAGCAAATGCAAAGGGCTGTGAAGGTTTGCAGGCCCTGCATATTGGCAACGGAATGGTTTCACCATTTCAGACGGCTGCTATAGAGATGCTCTCCGTTTAGGCTGCCATCTTAAGCTCCTGTTCACCGGGGTTTGGTCTGGTTTATGCTGCCTGTTTGCCAGCTTGGGCCTGCTGTTGCTGTCTCCAAAGCCTCTGTGGCTGGCAATAGTTGCTGTAAGTAATTTGATATGTAATGGGTGCTGGGGCAGCTCAGGGGCAGAACACCACTGGCTTTGCATGCACCTGGTCCCAGTTTCGTTCCTTGGGATTTCCAGGTGGAGCAGGGAGGTCCCTGGCCTAAAAACCCTGAAGGGGTGCTACTAGTCAGCATAGGCACTACTCAACTTGCAGAAGCAACAGAAGCCAGATTTACATGTTGAACTAATTATGCATCTTGCTAGCCAGTAAGGTACTATAAGGCAGTGGTCTTCAGCCTCTTTTGTGCCACAACCCCAATAAATATGAGACTGAGGACCCACCATTGATTCTGCCCTAGGACTCTGTCTGCTCCCCTCACTGCCCACCCCCCACCCCGGTAACACCCTTCCAGCACTGTTCATTGTAACCAAACATTCTTATTAGAGAGAGCAGAAAAAGTTGTCATGAAGCCTGGCACTAGTGAAAGCTATTTCAGCACAATTGCTAAGAACCTGAGCAGGACTGGGACACAATTCCCTGGTACCTGAAGAGGTGCACCAGATGCCTCTCCCTTTACCTGGTGGTGCTCGACTCCAGTGGTCTTCAACCTTTTTTGTTCCCGTAAGTTGCCACAGTCCCACAACTGAGGATTCACAACCCCATTGGGGTCACAACCCCAAGACTGAAGAACACCCTGGCACGTGGAAGGTTGTTCATATGAGCCAAAGCAACCAATCAGGAATGCATGCACCACTGAATTTTTGCAGTCCCAGTCTGAGAAACCTTCACATCCCATTGGAACAAACCAGCCAATCAAATCAGGCTGCATAGTTCAAGCAACACCTATTTTATGTGCTATGAATGCTAACTTCATCCCTCTGTATGAAACGAGTTGACACCCCTGCGCTAGCCTTTCTAGCCTCCTCAAGTCCTGCCTTCAGCTGTCTGTGAGTGCATTTGTCTGTTTCTTATTCACATACAAATATTTGTTTCATCTTCTTGGGTAATCCTATTCCTAACACCCATGTAGTGTTGGGATTTGTATTCAGTCCCTTGCTGCCCCACTGTTTACTGAAGTTCAAAACCTGGGCAAATAGCAATTTGTTTGGGCAGAATTAGTAATACCTTATTTTTGGAGGGCACAAATAACCGTGTAATTATTTTCTGAATTAAGAAATTACCATACCATCTCAGGCTCATTACATGGCCATTTCTTCTCAGGCAATTCTGTTTGAAGTGTTACAGGAAGGATGACCACTAGCAGACAAAAATATTAGTTTCCTCTCAACATCAGTGAAGTAGCAATTAGACACAGTATACTATTAACAGGCTGGAAGTCCTTGTGGATAAACTTAGTAGGCGATACACAAGTCTGTGTGCATGAAGCATGTACATAGCACTTCCCAGAGTAAAGTGCTCTTGCAATCTCCTCATTCTGAGCCTGCAGAGAACCAACAAGTGCTCTGAACCTGGAACATTTGGTTGCAGGTCTGCTGCTAACCACAATAGCCCCACATCTCATTCACCTCCTCTCCCCAATACCATCTCAGAACTCAAAACTAATGACTTGATGCTAACAGGCTCTGAGTTTTCGTCCCACATGCAACTTGTTGGAAGAGGCTGTGATTCAGTGGTTGAGCACGCACTTTGCATGTGTACGTTGAAGGTCCCAGGTTCAGTCTCCAAGACCTCTAGGGCCAGGTGATGAGAAGCAACCTTCCCAAAATCTTGGAGACTTGCTGCCAGTCAATATTAGGGTAAAGGAAGGAATGGCCTGGCACATGGTAAGGCATCTCTGCATGTCAGCTAGTGAGGTGGAGAAACTTAAATCTTGCTGAGGAACATGGATTCTGTCATGCTTTCCGGAGGACTAGGGTGGGAGGAGGGAGATATGGGGCTGGTGCTTTCAGCTGCAACCACATGACTCTTACAGTGTCTTGTTCTGGCCTCCTATGCATACAAAGCCATTGTTATTGGAGGTTGTTCCTGTCACTGCAACATAATTTGTGCACATGGGAGTTTTCCTCAACATGTGTTAGAACTGAACTGTTGAATTATGTGCCATTGTTGAATAAAAGTGGTAATGGGGGATATGTTGGTTCAGAGTTAGAACCAGAAACCAAGCCAGAGCTAATGAAGGTTGTTGTTACCCAAAGTCCTCACCTGAACGAGAAGTCTTGAGAACACTTCCTTTTGAGGGCAGCCAATGGCCAACACAAATGGACACGATCAGGACGCCCTGTATAGACCAGGAATGCACAGAACATTCATATTTTGCTATCAAGTTGCAACCTGGAGATTGATGCTATATATTTACCTTTCTTTTTTTAATGAAGAAGTCATCCTTTCTCCCATTGCTTTTCTCTCTGGTTCTTTTGTATCTTCCTGTTGTGAACTGAGGCTCTGTTCACCACATAGGGCAGGGGAGCAGGAGATTAAAAGACTAAGGGAAAACAGGTTGAAGTAATGAATGAATGCTGATCTACCATCAGTCAACCCAACCAAAGTCCAAGTAGTGCCTTTAAGTACTGTTCCTGGCATGCAAAGACCAAAACATCTCCCCAGCTTCGCCATTTCCTGTTGCTACTACTGTAAAAATGACAGAGAATTGAGGATGAGGAGTGTGGAGAGGAAAGTGACAGAACAGGGAGGTTAAACTCATCATCATTCAGTGAGCTGAATAGCATTCAGGATGCTAGCTGAGAGCTGGAAGTGATGTCATTAAGCAGGAACTGGTATAAGCAGGTAATGACCAGAAATAAGCACTCACTTTGGAACTGATTAGCTGCAAATAACAAAAGAGAAAATATGCAAATCTTGATCATATTTTTGTGATATGGGAGAGCCCAATGATCACAAAGGTCGCCCTTTCAGCAGCACTGGAGCTGAGAGGTGCTCTGCAAAATTGCACCCTGGCAGAAGCAGTGCTGCTTCTTCCTCCTCCCTTTCTCACCTCTCTTGGTCTGCCTCATCCCCAGTACTGTTCTTCACCTTCTAAGGCCTCCTTCCATCTCTCTTTCCCAGCGCCTCAGAAGAAGCAGCACTGCTGAAAGGAGAGTACCCAGTTATCATGCGTGCTTCTCTTTCAGCAGTGACACCTCAGCAAAAGGGGCACTGCTAAAATGGTGGCCTGCATGATAACTGGGCTGCCCCAGCTCCACTTTTGAACAATACCATTTCTGCCAGTGAATCACTTTGCAGCTCAGCAGCTGTGAGCAGCTGATGGCAGTACTAGGAGCGTCCAATTGTAACAGCCCAGAAAATCAGCGTCCATGGGCCAATATGTAGGCCCCCTTGGCCTAGAATGTCCTAGAGAGTTATCCTCTAGTGAGCCTCATTCTCTAGAATGCTCAAGGCACTGCCACAATCCTCTTCCCACACCATGAAGTAACCTGAAGAGAGGACCAGGCTGAGGGACATCTTTCTCAGTCCAGTTTTTCTTTTGTAGGTTGGCTGGTCATTTGCTTTCTTCATGTCCTGGCTGACTGGTCAAGATAGCAAGCAAGGGGATGGAAGGCGACCCTGCTCAAAGGAGAGAGCTGGGCCAAGGGAACTCTCTTGGCCTGGTTCTCTTTCTCTAGGAAGCTGACCAGCCAAGAGAGTGCCTAAGAGGCAGGGCATGTCCCACCAATCTGCTCCTTTCCCTGTCCCCTGAATAGGCCAGCTTACCTGCCTCATGATCCAATCAAACCATCTTCTCTTGGAATTCCACATAAGTTTTGCATAAGAATTACCTAGTCATAAAATAATTGCTTCTAAACTGTTAGTCATTCATGACGTGATCCTAATTGTGTTATACTTAGGAGAGCATAATGAAGCAGGCTTCCAAATTTACCCTGGAGCACTTTTATTGCAATATTGGATTGGGAGCTGTGATTTGCATAAATGAAATGGATAAATGAAAAGAGAGGCATTTTTTTCCCCCACCACATTTGTCACCAAACCGTTTTATCATTTAAGTAATTAACGAGACGTTAGGAATATAATTCACGCATTCAATTGAAAATGAATTAATAATGCCCATTTCTCTGTATATATGCTACATTTGTTTGCAAAAGGATAACCATTTTTTTAAAATTTGCATTGGCTGAGAAGTACAGGTGGGTGGGGTGGTTTATTGATCTGTCCAAAAGTATTATGTGTCATAGCTCAGCACTGTGACTGAAAAACATATTCAGAACAGATGGACGCAACGGAGTGATCTATTTACTGACTTATGGACGTTAGTCCTACTCAGACATTCTAACAGCCCAATCCAATGCTTCTGTGGTGCCATGAGGTAAAGCAGCACCGAAATGGCCACCGTTGTGTCCTGTGGGGCCAGAGCAGCCACCAGAGGACTCCTTGGGATAAGGGAACTCTAGCACCCTGATGAGTCTACTTAGATCTGTGCCAGCTACTGAGCTGGCGCAGAACCAAGGAGACCCATGTCAGGTTCAGTGACTTGGAAGGGGGATAGGATTCAACGGCAGCCTCTGCCGCCATCCCTGCCCCCTCTCAGGCCCAATCCACCTTCCAGCCTGCCCTCCCCCACCCAGTTGCACCCCTTCCCCACCTTCCCACTGCTCTCCCTTCTCCTCAAAATGCCTCCCCACCAAGTGGCTGGCTTACCACTTACTGGCTGACTGCTCTCTGCTGGCATCCCACAGGTGTGGAGGCCCTGCACCGATTGTTGCAGACATCTCCACAAGTGCTGTTTGTCTCGCACCGGCAGCCAAGTGCCGTACAGGACGTTTGTGACACCCAGCGCAGGGCCACATAGGATTGAACTGTAAAACTGTGTTCAGTGCTTCTGAGTAGAGAGGCAGAAGAAGTGTGCTGGCTATATCCCCAGCTTTCCTCACATTCAGCACTTCTCTGCAGAGGTTGAGAGAAATCTGGTGTGCTCAGGAACTGAGTGCAATGGCCAGTGGCACAACTCAGTGAGTTGGTATTTATGAAAGAGGGAAGCACAGGTTAAAGGTACAACAACAAAGAACTTGTGGGAATAACAACACAAGAGCAAGGAGGAACAATCAAAGATAAAAAGCAATGCATGTATTCACAGGTCATTCATACGTGTGAAGTGAGGGATGAATGACCTTAAATTCCCATAGGAATGTTTTGAATTTTTTGTGGGGTCAACACATCAAGGAGCATTCTTTTGTGGGCCTTAGTTGCTCATCCCAGGTCCTAAATGAGGGCTTCTTTTGTTTTTCAGTGTACCAAGGGTCATCTCGAAAAGGATATAGTGGAAATGGAAAAGGTGCAGAAGAGAGCAACCAAAATGATTACTGGGCTTTCCTCCCTTATGAGGAAAGGCTACAGCATTTGGGATCTTCAGTCTAGAAAAAGGCCTAGTCTGAGGGGGACATGACTGAGACCTACAAAATTGTGCAGGGGATGGATAGAGTAGATAGAGGGATGCTCTTGTCCCTCTCACACAACAGCAGAACCAGAGGACATCCACTAAAATTAAGTGTTGGAAGCGTTAGAACAGATAAAAGAAAATATTTATTTACCCACTGAGTGATTAGTCTGTGGAACTTCTTACCACAGTATGTGGTGATGGCAACTGGCCTAGATGCCTTTAAAAGGGGAGTGGGCAAATTTTTGGAGGAAAAGTCCATCACAGGTTACAAGGCATGATGGGTATGTGCAACCTCCTGATTTGAGAAGTAGGTTGCCTCCGAATGCCAGATGCAAGGGAGGGTACCAGGATGCAGGTCTCTTAATGTCTTATGTGCTCTCTGAGGCATCTGGTTGGGGCCACTGTGAGACACAGGAAGCGGGACTAGATGGGCCTTTGGCCTGATCCAGCGGGGCTCTTCTTATGTTATGTTATGTTATGTTATGTTATGTTATGTTATGTTAAGGGCATGGCAATGAAGTTTTAGCTAGCTCTGGAGACCAGGGCCACAATTAACATAGACTCCTCGATGGAATTTGGTGGTGAGGGGAGCTAGGGTTGGAAACCCTAGGGTTTCGTGTTGCTAATGGCTTTGTTGTCAGGAAGCTCCCAGGATGTGATTTTTCTTCAAATGTAGTATGCAAGGCAGGTGTGGTCCCTCATGATATTTTCCAAAAGGTGAAAACTAAGCCAGGCTTTTCCCAAACCAAGCAGCTAGATTTGGCGGGGGGGGGGGGGAGGCAAGAGGGTGTGATTCTTCTGACAAACCAAACTCTGGTCTTCCTCTAGGCCTGTTTGTACTGAAGCCATTTTCTATCACTCTGAATTAAACGTCACAACCAATTCCCTGAGTCACGTTGGCAGGCAACTAGTGCCACATACATATGTGGACAAACATGTCAGAAATCACACATTCAAATAAGGGGAGGGGGGGAAGGATTGTCAGGCAACATAATGAGAGATGTCACTAGGGGGCACATCAGCACCAGAGAGAATGGCTAGCCAGCACACCCTGGTCCCCTGTTCTATGCATTTATATGAATGTTTGAAGAGGTTTGTTGTCTAAAGTCATTGCCATAAGTATCCAAAAGCTCACTGTCATTTAAAAAAAAAAAATTCAAACACAAGGAGATGCTCAGAAGTCATACAATATTTATATAGAAAATGAAATACATGTGGAAAGAACATCTGCTCTCTAAAGATGGTATAGCCAAGGTTTGGTCTGAGATCGGTTTTAGCCCTGGAACAATAAGAGAGTATTAAGAATGTGCAGATTGAGAATTATTTGCTCTCCATTAAGAACTCTACCACAACTACGGTCTGCCCCAGCTACATTTTTATCATGCACGCAATACTATTGCAAGTTGCTGACTTATTGCATGATTTCTTGCTTTCACTTTATGTGTACCTTGGAGCACAGTCCTAACAGTCCGCCTGAGCCAGCACAACCATCCCTGTCCTGGCTCGAAGTGTCGCAAACATGCTGAAAAGCACATTTGTGACTACTCATGAGCTGGTAGTGCCAGCCCACTGGTACTGCGTCCAGGAGCAGTGCTGGTTGGAGCAGGTAAGGTAAGGTAAGTTGGAACACTCAGCGTCTGAGTGATGCAGGGGCATGGGGTGGGTAGTGCAGAGGCAGGGAGAGGGTATTTCTGGGTGGGGGAGGACAGAACGGAGGTAGATTAAGCCCAGGAGGGATCAGCAGAGCAGGCCTCTGCCTAAACCTAAACCCCCTAAACCCTAAATCCTAAACCCTCTCCTGGTCTACCTGTTGTTACACCAGGCTTCCCGGATTTGCACCAGCTAAATAACTGGCACAGATCCAAGAAGCACCATAGGGCAGACTGGAGCTTTACACAGTTTAAATATATCCCCTTACCCTGAGGAGACTTCCAGCCGCCTCCTTACCTGTGCTGGATACAGTGCAGGCCATGCAGTCTCACTGTGCTGGCACAGGTTAGGATTATGGAGCCCATGTGATGGCCAAGAGTGTTGTGGTAAGGTCCATGCACATCAGGTTGTGAGGGAGGGAAGTTGAAAGAGAGAGCAGTACTGCGGAGTGCAATTGAGTTAATCTCTGTCCCCATCTCTGCAGATAGGCAGCTAGCGTGCCTGTATGGGCGCTAGCAATGATTGCCATGCCTATCCCCCTATCAGCCGGTAGCAGGGCTTTGCTGCCAGCTGATTGGCTGGCTGGCATTAGGGGGCGGGACGACTGAGCCTGATCTAGCGCACAGGCGCTAGACCCAGCTCAGTAAACACTGAAAAACAAGAGAGTTAAGCAATTATATGCTTCTAGGAAGCTCCCTTTTTTGAGTGAGATAACTGCAAACAGGACAGCCATTTAAAAAAAAAAATAGTAGACTAGGAGATCTGAGAGTTCCAGCACAGAGTTGTGTCACTGGAGGAAAGGGACTGAAAAAAATTAACTGAAATAGTTCACTTTAAGCTTCTCAAGATGGCACAAGTAAGGGGAAGCAAGTCCTATACGTACTTAACATAGTGAAATCATAAACAGTACAAGAGCCAAACAAGCTGAAGTGGGAAGAGAGGGAGTGAAGTCACATTTTCTCTGTCTATTTCGAAGTTATTAGAACAAGTGCTCCCCTCCCTTCATCATATTGTGTCCTCCTAATCGTGTACTGAGAAGGGAATATAGATACCTGCAGCTTGAAGTCAAGCAATATATTCACAGAACTCCCTGTCAGTTCGCACTCCCTTTTACAATAAAAACTTCATAATATATCAATAGATGGCAGTAGCTGAATTCTCAACTAAAAAGAGGCATTGCAGAAACCTCTTGCTTCCTTTGGTAAACCAAACAGATGCTCTTTTTGCACTTAAAAATAATTTATGTGCTATCACAAGCCAAGGTCAGTGTATGATTTCCCCTCATTTCTTTCCTTCTCAAACCTCTTCTCATCCAGTTTCATAAGACAACTCCATAACCCTCAGGACATGATAAGCTGAGACAAAGGTCAGCCACATTATCTAAATATCTTTTAGGCACTGAGATCCAGGCCGGGATCCTCATTGGAAAGACATGCTGGTGTTTGCCAAAACAAATTGCAAAAGACCCAAACAGTGTTTTGTGTTTGAATCCCAAGTATTACAGAGAACAGTGTGAATTTTTTTTTTCTCCAAATGGTACAACTCTATTGAAAGAAAATGTACTGTCACATGACTGGCTAGAACAAGCTCCTATTATTAATTTTAATAAATGTTGCAAGTGAAGCAAATAATGCCTTTAAAAAGAATTTGCAAAACAGTGAATTTCTTTTTAATTGACACTGAGGACTGATTCACACAATCACTTTTGTATGGCAGCTTCAGGAAAATGCTGGCTTATGCCAAATTTCAAGACCAGTTGTTTGCATACAAGGTACACCCAGACAAAATTTGGCCCTTTGGTTCATCACAACAAACTAGGGATGTCACCAAAGTGCATAACTGGTTGCTTTGAGATACAAATGTGTTCAGTTTGTAATTCCTTATTGTATTACAAATCAAACATCATTTTCCCTACAAGATCTTCTCTGATTCACAATGTGAAACAAGATTCTGAAGATGCAAATTCAGCTGAACCAGGCTGCTTTGTTGGTCCTGGTGCAAAAGTTCCTTACTATGCCTCTTACTTTCCATGAAACTCTTGCTGAAGCTCTCATTAATCACAGTAAAACTGCAGGAACTACCAATTATTATTTATATGAATTACACATGTATCCTGGCCTTCCTCCAAATAACTCAATGTCCTGTACATCATTCTTAGCCTTCTCCATTTTATCTTCACAGCAACCATGTAGGAAGGTTACATCAACATAGGCTGTCCAGGACCTGTAGATGTAGATGTATAACAGGCCAATCTTCTACACTGCACCAGTGCAGTGGGGTCTTTCTGCAGCCTATGGGGGAATTTGGAAGGCTGGTGGTAAGGGAACATTCTTGAGGTAAGGGAACATTCTTCTCCTTGCCCTGGGTAAGCCTCAGCTGGTGCAATGGGTCTACTCGGACTTGTGCAAGCTAGATAGTTGGCACAAATGTACGTTGGCAGATCAGTCCTGGGAAGGGGGATAGGATATGGCATGCATAGCCCCCTCCAGGGCTCATCTGCCCTCCCCCCTCCCAAATAAGAACAAAGAGGAACAACAAACTCTGGCAAAAGAAATGTAAGATGAGAATAAGAGGTGTGAAAAAGGAATACGAGGAGCTCATGGCTAAAAACCTAAAAGGAAAACAATACAAAATGTTTAAATACATCAAAAACAAGAAACCTGCCAGAAAGGTGTTTGAACTGTTAGATCCTGGGGAACAAAGAGAAACATAAGAGGACATAGAGACTGCAGGGAAACGGAATGAATTCTTTTCCTCTCTCTTCACTAAAGAAGAAGGTCAGATACCCATGGTTGAAGACCATGAAGACCAGAAGACAAAGATCAGATACCCATGGATGAAACAAGATGCTGGACTAGAATGGTCTTTGGTCCCATCAGAACAGGGCTTTTCTTCAGTTAGTATGTTTTTAAAGCCTCATGTATGAAGAAGACTCTGGGCAACATCCAGATTTGGTATGTAGCAGCATGCTGTCAGCAGAAGCTTCTTTCCTGAACAGCAGGGTTGTACACATGCAAGAGGCCCTTATGCAAACAGAATTCTTCTTGTGTTCATGGAATGTGCATTTGGCAATGTGCATCACTCTTTGGATTGCTC
Organism: Tiliqua scincoides; assembly: GCF_035046505.1. Lineage (NCBI taxonomy): Eukaryota > Metazoa > Chordata > Lepidosauria > Squamata > Scincidae > Tiliqua > Tiliqua scincoides. The sequence continues at coordinate 27,696,379 of NC_089826.1, forward strand.
CCTCTGGGAATTGGGTCCCCTGATCAGATCAATACAAACATGTATTTAGAATCCTTGTTTTGCCATACCTCCAGGGCATTGCCTTTCAATCTCCACAGCACGGTTAGAGTAAATTGTGCTGAAAAATGACTTGCTTGAGATCTCTGGTGAGCTTCACAAGAAACCTGGATGTCCTATATTGAAGCACAGCATGCTATTCATTGCACCCCATTGGCTCTCACAAAGACATCACAAAGACAAAAAGACATGTCTATTTGTACGGTATAGAAAGTGATGGGCTGTTTTTCAATATGTCACACTGTGGCTAGAAAGTAGGCAGGAAAAACTGCAGAAGTCCATACAGAGGAAATCTCATTGGCTATCCACTACATTAATTTTAGTAGTGGAGTTGCAAAACAAAATTTCACACTAGAGAACTAGTTAATTTTTAGAGCTCAAAAGTCAGATTTCAGTGTTGCAACTCAGCCTCAACATCAAATATTCACTGAATTTTTAAATATCTGGAAAATATTTGCCCTCAAAATTCATAGAGGAGCATCTTTAAAAGGTTGTTTGGGGACAAATTCATTTCAATTCTAATTTTTGGCAAGGTTAGTTAGTATGGTAACTAAAATCTGATGCTGTAAGCAAGGAGGAACAATGGAAAATATATCATCTGAGTTGACAGCACCAGTTGATATGCGGGCATATCTATAATGCAAAGCTAAAAATAAATTCACAATTTCCAGCCTATTCTTGTCTTCCTCTTGTTGCTATGTTTAAAAAAAAAAATGTCAATATAAATATAAATGAAACATAGATTGATTAGAAGATATTGTTGCAAGGTCATTGTAGAAAAACCTTTCACAAGCATTTATCTACTCAATAGGTTCTGCAGTTAGAATGGTATGCTCTTGAGGAGGTCAGATTCATTCACCCATTCTAACAGTTACTTGTTACATTCCTTTTGGCCCCTTAATCCCACTTTTGGCCCACTTTCAGGTGTCAGATGTAACGGCAGTATTTTTATAGGAAAGTAGTTGTTTCGATAGATGAAATCCAGGCTTTAAAGATGAGATTATCATCCCTTTCATTGCTGTTTGGCAATACACTGAACTTCAACGTTTCACTGTCTTTAAGGTTTTGAAGGATCAAAGTCACGGATCCATTTTTCATTTTATTTCCTATTGTTCTTTGAAGAAAATATCACAGCATTTTATCAGTCTACATTGCCATCACTTCTGTATGGCCATGATGAGGATGCAGTAACTAACTAGATGTAGGTTTTTACAAAGTTCAAAATGTAAAAAGATATTGTCTTAAAAATATATTGTCTATTTAGAGCTCAATCCTGGGCTCAACATGCCGGCTTTCCATCAGCGTTCAATGTCACAAATGTTCCATAAGGCAAGTTTGTAAGGCCTAACGCTGGACCAGCGCCTGTGGTAACCCAGTGCTGGCCGGCTCAGGGCTAGTGCCACGTGAGCACCCGACCACTATCGCTCGGCAATCACATGAACCACCAAACCACGGAGAGGAAAGCTGGGGTGGGGGGAGGCAAGGAGGAGGCATTCTGGGGAGGGGGGAGGTGGGCAAAGGGCGGGGAGAGGGCAGGAAGCAGAGAGGGAGGGAGGTGGGACCCGTGGAGTTCCGCTTCACCGGATCCTGAGCGTTCGTGTGGGACTCACTACCTGACACAAAAGCTCTTCCAAAAGGTAGGCGGTGAATCAGGTAACCTCCTTGCAGGGCTACTTCCCTTATCCCAGGGAAGGGGATAAAAGTCCCCTTCTCCTGAGGTGCCGCCCATGGCTGCCCGAGGTGCACAGGATGAGGCAATAGCCGTTTTCAGTGCCACCACAGCCACGCACCAAGGGCACTTCAGGATTGGGCTGTTAGTCATTTTACTATCTACCATTTTATCCCACCCCTCCTCAAAGCCTTGCGGCACTGTTCTAAAAATGGCCACCACTTGACCGCTCTGTGCTCCGTTGCAGCCATTTTGCAACAGTGGAACTCAGTTTTACTTTCACAAAGCACTATGACCTGCTGGCATAGGATTAGGCTGGGGCAACACAATCTTAAATTGCGCTGGATCTTTATGGTACAGCCTCCAGGTTTGAAGGCATGTCTTTGTTTGGTGGGAAGAGTCTCCAAAGAGGTACATTTCCCATGGACTTCAATTTCCACTGAACAAAGAGTGTTTCTCTTAATTGTCACAATTTATTAACTCACAGTAGAACATTTGTACATGAAGTGTAATTTAGATAGTCTCTGCTAATAATTAGGAGGGAAAGAAACAATGCTCTTTATAGTCAGCACTTTCTGTTTAAATACTGAAGATCACAAGGATGCATACTAACAAGCTATGAGTAGTTATTTTAAGCACGCTTTAAATTTATGGTACGCTGAAGCTAATTGACAATGCAATTGCCAAGAAAGTGCTTCACACATCAAAAATTAATGGGTAGCAAGTTCAGTTTTGATTATGATGATCAGAAGAATTTGCTTTGCTCCACGCCGCACTTATTTCAACAGAGCGGTATATTTTAAACAACTGCAAGTTCTGGGTGTTGCTTCCAAGTAGTTGGAATGCTTGAATTGTTGGGGGAAAACTGACCAGACAAAAGTACACTGTTTGTTTGATGCAGAGAAAATGTGCCCACAGGGAATATTTGAGGATGCCCCAGTAAATTGTTCTACTTTCTGCTTGGAGCCCCTACAGCAGAGGTTGAACAGTGAGTTTTCTACCTAAGACCCATGCTAGTGCTTGAGACCAGAGGAAAAAAGAGGCTCTGACAGGGCCCTCTCTCTGGCCTCAGGTTCCCGGTTTACAGGGTTGATCCTATCCAACTTTCCAGCACTGATGCAGCTGTTCCAATGGGGTGTGCACTGCGTCATGCGGTGGGGAGGGGCGGTCACAGTAGCCTCCTCAAGGCAAGGAAATGTTTGTTCCCTTGCCTCAGGGCTGCATTGCAGCTGCATCGGCACTGGAAAGTGGGATAGAATTGGACCCACAGTCTGTTACTTTAACTCAGTGGTTTTCAAACTCTCATGGAGAGTTTGAGCCACTGTAAGTGCTTGCGGGGGTGGGGGAGGCAGCAGGTTGGTGGAAGGCAGTGGAGCGATCCCTTGGATCGCGCCACTCAGGGGGCTGCAGGGGCTTGGGTGCACTTACCCAAGCCTCCTGCAGCCTCCCCGGGGTGCGGGGAGCCCACTGCAAACCTTTGACAGGGCTCCCTGCAGCAGGGAATGTAAAAGCGGAGCGATTGCACCCGCCTTCGCTAAAGCAGAAGTGGAGCGCGATTGCTCTGCTTTCACTTTCACTGCTGCGGGGAGCCCTGCCAAAGGTTCGCACCAGGCTTCCCGTACCCTGGGGAGGCTGCAGGAGGCTTGGGTAAGTGCACCCAAGCCCCTGCAGCCCCCGAGCGGTGCAATCCTGGGGATTGCGCCGCTGCCTCCTCCCTGCCTCCAGGCTGCCCCCGCCCCTTAAGTGGGCAGAGGCCCAGGCCCACAGGATGGGGCATCACAACGCCCCAGTTTGAAAAGCCCTGCTTTAACTGGAAAGTGGAAACAAGTGCTTTAAAAAAAAAAATTTCAATGTTCACAGCAGTTTGTAAGATGAGAAATCCATATACTTTCTTTGGGGGACTTGTCATGAAGTTGGACGACTTGTTTTTGGTCAAGTCTGCTCTATTAAGCTGAACTTTTAAGTTAGGCAAATAATATAATTTACAACACGATTGACACACATGCGTTAAAGTGCAAGCTTCACAAATAACCATTAAAGTGCAACGTACCTTAGTGTGCAAACTCTCACAAGTAGCCATTAAAATTGTGAACGCATTCAGCATTTGCTTCTGTTTGTCTTGTGACCTGGCTAAGTAGCTCAGCATCTGCTAGTTAGTAGGTTTAACAGTTACTTTAAAGTACAAATTAAGCACAGTACTGAAACCATAACACTTTGTGTACAGATAAATAAGAGAAGATAACACGGTGTCCCAAAACAGATAACCACTTTGTGAAAAGCTGCAGGTTGTATTTACCTTGTACCATCCCTGCTTCAAAACTCAGGAGAGAGTACATCTGATATTATGGAGTGCTAATTTCAAGACTGGCACCCTGGTCCTAAAATAGGCAAAGCTCTGCTAACATTAGAGTGTGGTATGCATCATTTGTAGCAACATTTACATGCTGTATAGGACTCCTGGAGCAAATCCATTTTAAAATAATCTTTGCCCATTGCAGTTAGATTATAAAAGGTTACTGCTAAATGAGGAAAATAAAATTATCATAATCACAAATAAAAAATTGCATCCAGAATTATATAATTACCCTTTCTTAAAAGCAGGGACCTGAGGTGGATTCCCTGAGGAAGGGATGTTGGTTATGAAGGGGTCACCACCATAAAGGCACTGCACCACATGCAATTCAAATTCTTCTAATAGATGACATGCAGAGCAGGAACTCCATCAGACCATATAGGGATGTGTAAATTATAATGGATACTTTGAATTAAATAGTGAGGAATGAAATCCTCCTATCTAAAGTTTGGGTTCTGATTATGACAACTAAAGACTCTGGAGCCATGAAAATCTTAATTTCCTATTGGAAATGACCCTCAGAGATGCTGAGAAGCATTCTCCCAACAGGGTCCCAGGTGTCAGAATTCACAGGATACTCTCAGCCCAATCCTAACTCCCCATGTGGTGATGCAGTGGTGTCAACACAGATTCCACTGTATCCCACAGAGGAGTTTTGGTATGTTGAGGCTTCCTTGAGAGAAGAGTTGTTCCCTAACTCTGGGGTATGCCCAGGCAGCCACTAAAGGTCAACTTGGACCTGCCCAAGCTGTATAGCTGGCGCAAGTCTGTGTTGACCCATGAAGGTGGATCAGGACTGGGAAGGGGCTCAGGATTCGGTGGCCGCTGATGCCACTAAACCCACCCCTTGCCCAGGCCTGATAACCCTCCTCCCTGCCCCATTTCCTCCCTGTTCCACCCACCATCCACCCCATTTTACTCCCTCCTCACCACTCTCCCAACTCCTATGCTGCCTTACCTACTCTAGTGAGAGCTCGGCCTCCACCTTTGCATGGATCCGGCTGCTTGCAGTGGCAGTCAGGCCACGCACACTGGTGCATTTGTGACAGCTGTAAAGCTGTTTATGCTGTTAGGATGGGTGTCCCACCACAGTAGGATTGAAACATATGTGTCCCAGAGGTTTCGGTGCCTGATAGTTGGGAAAGCATTCTCAAGCCTAATTCTCTAGAACCAACTCTCTCTGTTACCATTGCTGCTTCCTACCATGAGTCTGAAGAAGGTGGAGTGGCTATGGAGATGGCTGGTGCTGGTATCAAGCACTGAACTCTAGCGGGGTGGTTTGTTGTTGGGGCATGGCTCATAATCAGTGTGGGAACTCTGAACTTGAGAAGCTTTCATCTCTCTCTCTCTCTCTCTCTCTCTCTCTCTCTCTCTCTCTCACGCACACACACACACACACACACACACACACACACACACACAATGCATTTCACAGTTCACCACTGGTATGGGAACCACACCCAAAAGCTAGCAGGCAGTCAATGCAGTTGAACTAGAACAGATTCTTCTCAGCACCCTTATTTTTTGTAGTCATTTTCTGGTACATCCCTTCCAGTGACTTTGCTCCACTAGCATGACCAGTTTCACCCACCCTAAAACCTCCTACTCTCTTCAAAGGACCACCCATCCATTCTTCATGCCCTGGCTGCCTGGAACTCCCTGTCAGAAATATGGATGGCACTGAGTCATCTGCCTCTGGTGAGTGTTCCAGCATTTGTCTATAGCATTGTTAGAAATACATTCTGACCACTCTTTGCACCAATTGTTCTTTCCTCCCCCCATGCTGAAGAGAGAAGTTCTGCCTGCCATTGATTCTGATGGAGAAGGGCATCAGGAAAAGTTAAAGAGTGTGGAAAGCAGAAGGTTTTGAAATTGGCAGGAGGGAACTTGGGCAGAAGAGAGTAAGGTCCTCTCTGCCCTGGATTTTGATCTGAATCAGAGAACATTCAGGTTTGTAACATTTTCCTTATATTGAGACAAAAATTCTGAGCTTACCCAGGTTCATATTCTGAGACAAGAACTATTGATTTGTGGCATCACTGGCTAGAGTGAAATCCTGAATCAGCTTGTGAGATCACTCTGGGGCAGTGTCCACACTCAGTACTACAGCACCCTTTGCTATCAATGATTTCCCAAGTCTGTGAAGCATTGTTTAATACATTTGTGCCTTCTCGCTTTATCTTTTATGCAAGAGGCAAAGGCGTCACTCTGAGTAAGTAAAGGTCAAAGAGGCATTGGTTTCCTAGACTGACAGGACGGCCATAGGGATGAGGAGAGCCAGGCTGTATACTGAGCATACATAGTCCTTTGGAATAATAGAATTGGCTCCTTTATGGCTTGCTATTTATCTAGTTTTCCACAGAAGTGGGGACAGGGAACAAAATAACCCTTAAATCTTTAATGACAGCTGAATGCATTTTGAATTAAGTGAGAAAGATGTAAGGCACACATGTTCATTTTCCCAAAGTAAGGGCAAAGCTCAAAAAAGTCCTCCGAATAATTAAACTGTCTGTGCCTCCCTGAGCCAAAGCTTTCCCTTAATCAACTCCTATGCTATAATATCATTAGTTATATTAGACACAGGCAGTGATTTATAAGGCACAAAGGGCAAATGGTCGGGAAAAACTGAACATGCGACAGTCCCGTGGTCTTTTGTGGTGAGGTAATGAGAATTCTTTTATGACTGAGGTAAAAATGGCAAACATTGTGATTTAATACTATGGAGGTATTTTATAGCCATACATCATTCTTTGAAGCCACTAAACACTTTCCCCGGTCTCTATTGCACTACGTGCTGGAGTCTGCCCCTCTACTTTTCCCTAAAATAGCTTTCCTCGCAGCTGTGATCCACTGCAATTTGAAGAATATTGAATATTTCTGCTCAGAATGACTGCTCTCAGGGACTCAGATGCATATTCAGATGGAATTTGAACTTCCAAAGGACAAACAGTGCCCAAAGGGGAAATGAAAAAGCAAAGGGGCAGAATCTGACATATGGCTCTTCTGGTTTGGTTTTTTGATTTTGTAATTCGAAATAAAAAATAAAGTCACTTCCACAGCAATGTATAGCGCCCATTTTCTCATACATAAAGACTTCAGAACTTTAGAAGGCTTTAGAAGTGGGTTACCTCAGAATAACAGATGCAAGGGAGGGCACCAGGATCCAGGTCTCTTGTTGTCTTGTGTGCTCCCTGGTAGACCACAGTGAGATACAGGAAGCAGGACTATATAGGCCTATGGCCTGATCCAGCAGGGCTGTTTTTATGTTCTTATGTTCAGTTGACTATGGCTGAAGCTACGTCAGTAGATTTGGGGATACACTACTTGCAATATTCCGTTGTCCTAGACTTGTTTTGTTGAGCAAAATGCAAGGAGGCAGGCTGTATATAAACTGCCTGCCTCCACATGCTCCACATGCGGAGAACTGCTCCACATGCAGAGATACAGTTGCCCCAACCACAGGGTGGCCACACATGATATCCACATCCTAGACCAGTGTTCTTCAACCTGTGGGTTGCGACCCTAGTGGGGTCACAAAACCTCATTTGGAGGGTCAGGGCAACCAACCTGTGCAAGAGGGGATTGAATACAATCTGATAACGGCACTGCACTGCCATATCAAAACTGAGTTTTTAAAAAAGGTAATCCTGCACAGCCTCTTCTTGCTGTCCTGCCCCGCAGCTCCTAAGGCCAGTTCTGCTCTGGCTGCTACCTCACAGGCTTAATGTGAAGACACAAATGGTAGGGGGAAACAGGGCTGGTGGGGGCAGGAGCGGATAGTGATGGGGCAGGACATGAGTGGATCAGGTTCTGGGAGGGGGCAGTATCAGAGGTGGGCCCCCAGCCTCTTTATGTATGTATGTATGTATGTATGTATGCATGTATGTATGTATGTATGTATGTAGGCACCAAAAATGGTTTGAAGACCACTGCCCTAGACCACACCATGCCAACAAACTACAAAGACACCAGCAGCAAGCATCACCATCCCCATGTCATGGTGAGGCAGCACATAGAATGCAATTCTGTATACACTTCCCTGGAAGTAAATCCTATTTAACAAAATGGAATTTACTTCTGAGTTAGACCTATGAAGAATTGGTAGGGAATTATGAGCCCAATCCTAAGCATGTCTACTCAGAAGTAAGTCTCATTATAGTCACTTCCCAGGGAAGTGTGGATAGGATTGCAGCCGAAGTTCTTTCATGCGTTTGCCTTGGGATAAATTGGGATGACACGTGGGATGGAAATACAGATAATAGGTGGTAAAGGACAGTCATGACATCTTCGAGAAGTGTATTCATTCCCTATCAATGGATACATGAAGGAAATAACTCAATCATTCCCAAAGGAAGTGACAGTATTAAATAGCAGTTACGTATTCGCGGTTTCCCTGTCTACCCATTATTTGGAGAAAGCAGTTTTATAGCATATTTGCTTGTCTGTTTATATATGACAAACTAATAATCTGATAGTGGAATGTGTTTTCCTATAATTTGTTTCTTATTTTGCTTTTATTTCAGTCATAGTCTGCATTTGGCTTTCCCCCTTATTTTCCTGCTTAACTGGAATCAGTAGAACTGAAGCGGTTGTTTTATCAGATAATGAGAGTGATAAAGGTAAATAAAGCAAAAGGGCAAGAACACAAATAGTGGTTTGAGAACTCCAGTGGCTCTGTTTAGACTGGAATGAATAGCTGCATGATTTTGGTACCCCTGTACCACCAGGTGGAAAAGCAGAGATCCCATTGAATTGTATATCTTCTAAAGTCCCCCATAGAAAGCCACAAGGGTCCAGCATGCATTTTGTCTCAATGAGGGCTGTTGGATTTGTTTCAGAGTATCTGAATGGCATTTGAAGGTAGCTCTGTGCTGGGAGAATGAAATTGTTATGCAGGTGCCAGAACCAAATCCCTAGTTAGGTTGATTGTAAATTATACATTGCAGCCTCTTTGCTGCTGTGACAAAGGAGGTGTGACAGTTGAAGAGTAAAGGAGTACAAATCAAAGATAAAAAAAAAAATGCTTTGAACAGACTGGCGCCCAAATAATTAATTAGGACTATAAAAAAAAAAAAAGGCACGAAGAAGTGAAGCAGAAATAATTGTTGACACAAATATTTAACAGATATAGGTGGATTTCCCCCCCTCCCCGGAATCACATGAGACAATTGGGTCTTCTAAGAGTACGTTACCATCATAACAAGCAGTTCTTAGAACTGAATGCTAATGAATGTTGCAGGTTGCACGTGTTTGTAAGGTGACAGTAACTGAATAATTAGGCTGGCCTTTGGAAATGGGATTTATTTCTCAAATGCTGTGCATTACAGCTGAACGTGCAGGCTGTCGGCTAAAAATGTGACTGTCAATTTGACTGATCCTCGCAAAAATAGCATATTTTGTCTTACTCAAAATTGCCATTTGGGGCTTTATTACCCTGCCCCCCACGGTACTTTGTAGTCCACTGAATTTTTTTTTTTCCTCTCCCAGTGATTGATTTGAGGACTCAGTAATATTTATACTGACCTCTGTTGGGTATTTCTGCTGGGCGCACCTCATACGAATAAGCTTGTTCTATCCTAGGATTCTGCAGAAACAAATCATAGAAGCGGATGAGGTGCTAACGTGATCGTCTGATCTTGTGGTTGTTCTTGCAAAAGGCTTTTCCGTGTTCACTCTCAGTCTTGCCAGTCAGGATTCAGCCTTCGTCTCTAACTCCTCCCTGATCACAGCAGCCACAGAACCACCACCCCATGAAGAGGATGTGACCCTAACATCCTCTTCATTTCATTTGGGTTGTTGTGGATCGAGCTGTGTGATTACCCCAACAGAGTTTTTCTAGGAATAGAAACGATCATGTTTGTAAGTCTTATACCCCAAACAACGTTTTTCTTTTTCTTTTTAATCCCTTTGCTTTATGGTTGGGATGTCTTTTCTCCACATCACCTTAGCGATGTTTTATGAAGAATGTTGCTCTGACCTAGAAACAGGTGCATGTGGAAGGCTTCCTGATGCAAGCGGCATACATCAGAATGTATTAATCTTGCTTCTGGATCCTTGGCTGGCATCTATGCTACGTGTGTGGCAGCAAGCAAGAAAGAGTGCTGAATATCAAAGTGCTGTAAAACATGTTGCCAAATCTTATTCCAGTCAGAAAAGCTTTAACCCTCATATTAGTATTTGATGTTGCTCTGGTTGGGATGAGACGTTGCAACAAATTACAGATGCTTCTTTTTGATATCTATTTGGACAAAATGTTGTAGAGAATGCCACGCTGGTGCATTTTTTTATTTTTTACAGAAGAACCAAGTAAGAAGGAAATACACTTGTATAGATCACCATTAAAAAAAAAAAATGCCACATGCCTTCAAAGGTGACATTAGAGCTGGCATTTTTATTTTTTTCCTAAAATGAGATTCAGCTTTAGGGGTTCCTCAACAGAGAGAGAAAAATTGGGAGGATTTTCAAGGGATGCCAAAAATGGCAGGAGGCTAGGGTCCCTGGGAAGGTTGAAAAGGGTTAGGAAGAAAGTGAAACAGGACTTGGGAAGGGCTGGGATCACAGCAGGTGCAGTGGCGTAGCTAGAGGGGGTTCAGGAGTAGCAATAGCACCAGATTGCGGGCTGCCTGGGGACAAGTCTCACTGCCCACCCACACAATTGCACCACCCCCACAATCGTTGCTCATGCCTCTGACCAAAAAAGATCCCCCACAATCGCTGCTTGTGCCTCTGGTTGGAAAATAAGACAATCTTTTTAAGAGGAGCAGCAAGAATCACACTCTGGCAGCTTGCTCCCCTTGCTCCAGGGGTTTGGGGGCAACCAGAGGACTCGGGGGCAAGCAGGAGGGGGCTAGGGATGTGGGAGGCAGTGGATTTTTATTTTTATTTTTCAGGATTTTTTTTTTAAACCACCTGTGTGATGTCACACTCGGAATTGACGTCACTTCTCGGTGTGCCGTGGGGGGGCCTCATTTTTTTAAACTTTGCCCCAGGCTCCAGGGTGGCTAGCCACACCACTGAGCAGGTTTGACTTGTATTGTCCATCTCGCCGTCATTTATTCAAAACTAGGTTTCTATCGGAACAATGGAGTTCATTTGTCCTTTTCGGGGGCTCCAGTTTGTTTTAGGCAATCTGAAATGATGCCTGTGTGAGGTTATAGTTGGTAGGTGGGATGAGAAGAAAGGAAGCCATGCTAAGCCCCATCTGGGTGGTTTACAGCCTGATCCTGTCGGCCTTACTGCCTATTCTCTAGTGTCACTGTCAGCTCTGAGTGTCATAAAAAGTGCAGTGAGTCACTCCGGTGCCAGCGGTAAGGCTGCAGTGCCCCTGCTGAGGCCAGCACCAGTCAGCAGTGGGCCGCAGTGCCAAGAAGCTGGTGGGAGGAGCACTGGACAGTGAGTATTGCCACTGACCTGCGGCAAAGATTTTGTGGGCTGGGGGAAGACGGGGGAGGGCAGAACTGGGAGAAGGGAGAATGGACCAGAGGAAGGATTGGGCCCTGGAGGGAGGTGGAGATGGCAGCAGAGGCTGTCACCGAATCCTAAACTCCACTACAAGCCACAGAGACCAACATGGGTCTCCTCTGTTCTGTGCCTGCTCAGTAGTGGGTGCATATCGGAGTAGACCCATCAGAGCTACCTGGGCTTGACATAGGGTAAGGGAACTGAGGTTCTCTTCCCTTGAGTAGATCTCAGGCAGCTTCCCTGGAGCCTGGACTCATAGGTTACAGTGGTGGCCATTTTGGCACTGCTGCTGCTCTGGGTGTTGGGCAAGGATAGGATTGGGTCCTTAGCACAGGAAGGGGGAGTTAAGAACAGGAAATTTGATAAGCACCCTAAGGTAAGTTGTTTGGACAAAGGTGGCCCAAAAGTAATATCCATCGATTAGTCGACTTAGAAATGCTGGATGCATCCTCACTGAGTGATGGGTACAAAAGGCTAATCCTCAAAGGCTAATCAACTTCAAGAGGGTGATGACACAACTCTGAGTTTCCTTGATTTTTTACAAGGGTCAACAAAGATAAAGTGGGATTCAGGGCTGGCCTTAGAAGCGACAGGCCCAATTGCAAATGTTTTTGTAGGACTCCAGGTTCACAGCCAAACATCTGTAGAATTTTAGACTGATGAATAACATTTATAGCCTTTATCTCTCTATTGTAGAATGGAAAGCAATCAAAATGTGCACTTAAAAAGTTCGTGTTAAGGGACCACATGAATCTAAGCACATTTTAATATAAAATTACATGCTAGTGTAGATTACCCTAGTGCTGGCCCCAATTGGGAGCAATTGGTTCAATCAGCTTAAAGCTGGCCCTGGTGGGATAGTCATGAGACCAGCAGCAGCCTGGAGTCAGAGTGAGATTTCCCCCAAAGAAAGAAACATTAATAGCCAATCTGAGGTGTCTTTGCCAAAGTAGGAGCTGGCACTAAAAAGGTAGGGGTGTGTGTGTGTGTGTGTGTGTGTGTGTGAGAGAGAGAGAGAGAGAGAGAGAGAGAGAGAGAGAGAGAGAGAGAGAGAGAGAGTTTAGGTTAGAACCTGCTGTGGTATAGGTTGATTTTTAAGTAAAGTTGTGTCTCAGTTGTAATCCAAAGTCTTGTTTTATTGCGTATATGGACAATATTCATTCTCACAGTGGAGTAGGTAAGAGGAGCAAGAGAGTATATTGCCTGGGTACCACACCTTGAGGGGGTGCCAACCCACATCTCCAATGGCAGACCTCAAGGCAGGCGAGCACTCGGAGGCACGTCTGGGAGGAGTTCTGAGGTGCCAAAATTTAAAGTGCTTTTTCTGAGGCCTCCAGGAGGCGTTCTGAGGCTCAGGGAGGCTGCACAACCTCCCTGCACCTCAGACCACCTACTGGATGCCCCTGGGAGTGTTCTGGGCCTCTGGTGGGTGTTACCACCTGGCAGGGGTTAAAAAATTTTTGTGCTCCTGGATGCCAAATGTCTACACTCCTGCATTCATATAAATAAAAAATTGTGCTTAATTTGAACCTGAATTTTCATTTTTCATCATCTGGGAGTGACTGTGTTCCTGATCACCACCTGTAACTTGCACAAGCCAATTCATAGAATAAAGAGCGCATAAAAATCTTGATCTTGCTTGAATGCATATCAAGAAAATTCAATGTTGCCATTCGCTTCAGTCGTGTGCAGATTCAGTGGTGTGCAGATTGTCTTATGCCTTGCCTCAAGAATGATAAAATTCATGTGACAGCTCCGTAATGTAAGATTTTGCTTCCTGGCATCACCTGCATAAAGGGAAGATTTTAGCAGCATCTACCTTGAGTAATTTCATTTGTCTGCCAGTGTTATTCAGGATACAGAACTTGACTAACTCACGAAGAGCTTTGTAAACAGAGATTTGTTTTCAGACCTTTATTTCCCTCGAGACTGCCAATGATGTAAATGCGAACAGTACTTGGCGCATTAATGCGTGTGCACGCAGCCGATCTTTCAGTCAGAATCCTCTGTAATGACTCCAAAGCTGAAGTCAAAAATAACTTTTCACATGAAAGGCCCTTTGCTTCATTCACCAGTGAGCATGTAGGCAAGATATGGCTCAATAAATTGAGATGCGCCACTCAGGTTAAATATTTCTCCTCTCGACACACAATTCCCACTGACCTTGATGTAACGCATGTGCATGTACGGTCTGAAGGTCCTTTAATCCCAAATGTTCTGACATTGTTGCAGATAAAATGTCAAGAGTGTGTTGTTTTGAATCTCTCAAGAGGAATGATTCCCTATACTTGAGAAAAAAAAGCTAATGACTAAAGATGCCCTTATGCAGACATATGTCTGGAGAATTCATAAAAGGAAAGTTAGTGAGAGAAAGAAATCTACAAAACTCATGAGCAAGAATTAAGACTATAATACCTTTACTGGAATAAAGCTAAGCTTGAAAATGCCAGCATCAGCCAGCCATCAGTGGCATAGCTAAGGGAGTTAGGGGGTACATTGCCCTTGGTACCACACCTTGAGGGGGTGACAACTTCTTCTGGTGACACAGTGGTAGCATAGGATGGGGGCCTCAGTCAGATGAGAAGTAACATGCCACATGAATTAATCTTAAAATGAAATCTTCAACATGGAATGAATCCATCTGGATGAAGACTTAATGCACATTCCTTTTGGCAGTGAGGCTCAGTGAATACAGCAGGACTTAGCAAGTCACCAAAGATAAGACCAGGCAGCATTTATCAATTGTAAGAACTCTTGCTGGATTTTACATTCAGCTGTGACTCAGTGACAGATCCATAAATCACATGTTTGAATGGACTTTAAATTACAAGATCTTGGAAAGGATAACAGATTATTTATTATACTTCCCAATGTTATGATCACTAGAGTATTGGCTAACTCCATATCGGCTGTATCCACAATTACTGAAACCCCTTGTGTCCTGAAGTTTAAAAAAAATTGCAAAGCAGTATCAGCAGTAACTTGTGCCTTTAAAATTAAGCTGCCTTGAAGCTGGCATGGTTCAAATTAAAGAGTCGCTGCCTGCCCAATTATAACCATGGTTCAGGCCATTCAGTTGCTGTTTGAGACAAGCTGAAGCCCTTGTGCTTATTGACGATTGCCCAAATTCTGTCACCTCCTACGCCAACACCTCAGAAGTCAACTGCATCACACAAAATTCAAGCCCTGCATATAATGCTGCCATATTTTTATTTGCTTTCTGTCTCTTGACACTGCTGCATTGCTTGTTATTTCCTAGCTTCCTATTAAGGAGACTGGAAAACATTACATTGCCATCCTGGCTTGATTGAAATATTAGAGCAACTAATGAAAACTATACGTTAAAGGTAAATAATAGAAACCGAAGGGAGTTTGAATGGGAGCTCCTTGTTCTGCTCAAGCCATAAAAAAGGAATTAATTATACCACTCAGTGTTCCCAAAAGAAATTAGTGACTTTTATAACCTTCCCTTCTGGCTTCATGCATTGTTGTTAATACTAGAGTGTAGGCTAGTAGCTGCTTATTGTAAATTAGAGAATGCACCAGCGGGAGGGTTGACTTGAAGAAAGACCTAGCAATTGGTGCAGATGTAAGAAAGCTTTTTTCCTATTCCAGTCCAAACTGGGGGATGGCAGGAAGCTGGCCCATCAATGTCAATGACTAGGTTTTTATCCTTATATGCTGATAGCATCTAGTATCAATTTATGGCGGCCAAGATGAAAAGATTTGACTGGTGTGTTTCGAAAGCCTACGAAAGACTAATGAGCAGCAAACTTCACTGACCTTTGTCAGTGCCAGGTGGCTTTTGACCTACAAGTAAACGGGGTTTTAGCTTTCAAACCAGCTCAATGCATTTCTCATGGGAGAAGCAAAAGAATCAAATCTTTTTCTTCCCATCATTTTATAGACAAAATTCAATATTATTATTTTGAAAGGATCCCCCCCCCCCAAAAAAAATTCATTGTTTCCACCAAATGTCCACAGCTGACAGCCTCATTTCTGACATGTCACATCTGCCACTGTCATTCACTGGGTTTTCATAATGAGCTATCATTATCTGCAAATAAATATTTGCAGTCACCCCTTTTTTAAAAGCAGAACCTGTGTGCTGCTTCAGGAGCACTGACTGCACTTTAAAATCTAGCTTCTGACATTTGTAATAACAACCCTATAAGCTTTTCAGGTCCTGCCTTTGGTATGGAAATTTGTCTGTTGCTGCTGTTTTTCTGCAGAACTCTCCAGAGGGAACCAGAGTGCAGAAGTGAGTGTTTAACATCTGGTTTGCTACCTTGCACAGCAGCACATGGTTACTTTATAAGCACGTGGTTCAGTGCTACCCTTGATTCCCCCTGCAAAAATTGTTTCCTAATTTCTTGCAGAACATTTGGTGAAAGCTTCATTGACCACTTAAAGTTCACTTGGGCATTGCTCCCACAAAGATATGGGCAATTTAATCTTATGCAAGAAATAAGATAGAAATAACAATAATGCACCATAATTGACTATACAGTATAGATCAGAATGCCAGATGCAAGGGAGGGCACCAGGATGCAGGTCTCTTGTTATCTGGTGTACTCTCTGGGGCATTTGGTGGGCCTCTGTGAGATACAGGAAGCTGAACTAGATGGGCCTATGGCCTGATCCAGTGGGGCTGTTCTTATGTTCTAACATGAGCAAAAAAAAAGACTTATTTTTGATTTTTTTGTAAAAAATAAACAGCAGCCCAATCCTATGCATATCTACTCAGATGTAAGTCCCATTGTGTTCAATGAGGTTTATTCCCAGGAAAGTGTGTATAGGATTGCAGCCTAAGGGTGCAATCCTATCCCCTTACGTCAGTGCTTTCCAGCACTGGCATAGAGATGCCAATGGGACGTGTGCTGCATCCTGCATTTGGGTGTCACTCACGGAGGCCTCCTCAAAGTAAGGGAATGTTTGTTCCCTTACCTCAGAGCTGCATTGCCCTTATGTCAGTGCTGGGAAGCACTGACATAAGGGGTTAGGACTGTGTCCTAAGTCTTACAATAAGCTTTATTTATTTTTAGTAAACATGCTTAGGATTGCATTGTAAGATGTCCACTGGTACACAAGTGTACTGCCAAAAGTGTTTTCCTTGACGCAGTGTATCTTGTAAATTCTTCTTCATACTATTGCAGACTATTTGAAAACCTGAGAGAATCAATTTGAATGCATTTATTGAGACAACTTAACCTCACTGAAGTCAGAGGGACATGTAACACAATCCTGTGCATGTTTGCTCAGATGCAAGCTCCATTGTGTTTAATAGACTACTCCAAAGTAAGGTTGTATGAAATTGGTACCCTAATCAGTTTAAAACTGATTAAATTCTCTTGATAGAAAAATACTAGCCTAGCCTAGTATAAAGACATTGATGTATTAGAACAGGGTGGTCTAACACATGACCTGTGGGCCGCATGATGCCCATGAGGCATGTGTTAACAGCCCCCAAGTGTGGCTGCATTGCTTCTCACTCCAGCAGACAATGAGCGAAGGTGCTTCGCTCATCTGCTGGAGCAGGGCGGGGCATGCCGGGGAGGTCTCACGAGGCCTGCAGGCCTCGCAAGAACTCTCTTGCCTAGCGTGCCCCACCTCCAAGCAGGAAACAAGAAGTGCCACTGCTCATCATCTGATCAAGGGCAGGGAATGCTGCATAAGGGGGATCTCCAAGGCTGGCCATCCCTGCAGAGCTCCCTTGCCCAGCATCAGTGGCATTGCACGGGGGGTTCGGGCTACCGGCACTGTGCGACCTTGAAGCAGCTGACAAGCTGAGCCGAGTTATTCCATCTGCTCTGAGCGTGGGAGGATGGAGGCCAGGATGGAGGCCAGATCAGAATGAAATATCTGAATTGTTGTAGCTCTTAAAAGATAGAGCCTTCTTTCAATTGTAAAAATCCCTACAGGGATTTAAATTAGCCTGCCTATGTAAACCGCCTTGAATAAAGTCTGAGGAGAAATCTGAGGACCTAGAAAGGCGGCATATAAATACCTGTATGATGATGATGATGATTGATTACTTCAGAGTAGACATGCATAGGATTGGGCTCACAGGCTGCAATCTTACCCACACTTTCCTGAGAGTAAGCCCCAGTGACCACAATAGGACTTACTTCAGAGTATATTCACTTGGGGGAACAGGACTGGCTCCTCCTTATTTAATTATTTCTTTTATTTTAATTTATTTATTTATAATTATTTATTTTAATTTGCTTGATGATGTCACTTCTAGGCATGACCACTTCCAATGGGTCCTGGACAGATTGTCATTCTAAAAAGTGGGTCCCAGTGCTAAAAGTTTGAGAACTGCTGCAATAAGGCGTTAGTAAGTTGGCATGGGCATGTGTGTGTGTGTGTGACTATAAGTTTTCAAAATCACTAAAATCAGAATTTGGAGGAATAATACCATCATGTTATATATCAATCAATGCGTAATTTCATGCAGGATGCAATGAAACAAACCACATTGAAATACCTGTGTTCTAACAAAAAGTACAGCCAAAAAACCAGTGGGGGCGGGGCAATGGTACATCACCACGCTCACCACCTGGGGCGTTGCCCTGCCCACTGCATGGGGTGACACACAGGCCTCCCGCACCGGGTGACGCGAATCCTAGTGACGCCACTGCCCAGCATTCCTCGCTCTCGAGCAGATGACAAACAGCATCGTTGCTCACCATCTGCTTGAGGGCAGGGCATGCTGGGCAAGGGAAGTCTTCCAAGAAGAGCTCCCTTATACCCAGCATTCCCTGCCATTTGAGCAAATGAAGAGCAGTGGTGCCGCTCGTTGTCTGCTTGAGAACGTTGTTGGCTTTGCGCTTGTCAGCTGGAGTAAAGCGAGGCATGTTGGAGGCTTTTTTGTTCTCTTGTCACGCCATTCCAGATTCTCCTTTGGAAAATGAGAAGCCAGAATGGTGCAGCAGGAAGACTAAAAAAGCCCCACCACAGCCTCCTCTGCTTTGAGCCTGCTGAAGTTATTTGGCAGGCTCAGAACACAGAAGTAATTGATGGTAATGTCGTCAAGGGTCATGCGGGGTCATGCAACCTGCTGGAGCCAAAGGGGTCATACAGCCCCCTGGCAGTCTAAAGTTGGACCACCCTGTATTTCTACATTTATCAGATGATACAATTGGATCCTAACTGGATCTTTGAACTCTTAAACATTCTTCTCATTGCCCAAGGTGACTCAGCAATGCGTAAACCAAACTTTATTTTCTGGGAACAAAGCACATAGGCAAAACCACTTTGCAGTATTTACCCACAGAACAAAATATCCTAAAATATTCAGCTTCTAGGTCAGAGGGAGTAGAATGTGACCATAAGAAGAGCCCTGCTGGCTCAGGCCAAAAGCCCATCTAATCCTGCTAACTGGTTAAGAGGCACTTTTTCAAGTGGGTGCTCCTCCTTTATTTAGCAGGGGGAGAGTAACTGGCCCACCTCACCCCAGCAGTGTCTTTTCTAGTGGCTGTCCGCTGGTGTTGCATTGTGAGCCCTTTTGGGACAGGGAGCCATTAGATATTTGATTTTCTCTGTAAACCGCTTTGTGAATTTTTTGTTGAAAAGTGATATATAAATACTGTTGTTGTTGTAATCCAGTTTCCTGTATCTCACAGTGGCCCACCACATGCCTCAGGGAATCACGGTGGTACAGGATATCAAATTAAAATGATCATTCTGTGAAATCTTATGATAATGAACACTTTATTACAATACTGAATGTCATTTTTGTCATTCTCAAAAATTATAACTTATAATGGTACGGTCCTTCACTGATCTCTTTAAAAGATGCATATCTATCTTTTAAACATATCTTTTATGTATCTTGTATAGATTACACAGGCCTACACACTTAAAATCTTCATTAAATGTAAGTCTTAAAGAGCATTTTTATAAAATGATGTATAGATGGTATACGACACCAGCTAGTTTAGCAAAAATGTATGAAAATGTACCTAACAGATGTTGGAAGTGTAAACAAGAAGGGGTTTTTTTATCATATGTGGTGGACTTGTATCAAAATGAAAAATATTGGACTTTGATACACCAGCAAATGCAATTGATACTTAGGGTAAATTTGCAAATGAAATCAAAAGCTTTTTTTTGTTGGGAATACCTGATGATTGGATTCAGAAAGATTTTTAAATTATATTTCTATACATGACAATGGCAGCAAGAATACTGTATGCTAAATACTGGAAGGTTCCAGAGCTACCTTCACTTGAAGAATGGTGACTAAAGGTATTGGACTTTGCTGAAATGGACAAACTTAGGATTCTTCTTAAAGAGAAGTCAGTAAAGACTTTTATCAACAATTGGAAACCATTCATAGATTTCCTGCATGTGAAGGGGAAAATGGATCTAATGAATTATGGATTCAATGAGTAGATTGTGTGTCTGTGTTTGTGTGTGTGTACTCTTTAATATACAATACCTATTATGCTATATGATTTTGTAGAAAAACAAAAAAATGCTGATTCAGAACTCCACACTTGCCACACAACTTTCAATATCTGTTTTCTTTTTTATTTCTATTTTTATTTTATCTTCTATTTCTAACTTTCTGAGTTTGTACTTGTTAATTTTAGGTGTTTTGAAATAACCTAATAACACCTAAAAACACTGAAAATTATTTTTTTAAAAAAAAGATTACACAGTAATAGATCTTTGTAAGAGATCTATTCTTGTGTATACTTAGGATGCTGAATCAAAAAATGGTTTTGCCTGATGGACTTTAGTTTGGGGGGTATGGCATAGCTACCTGATATACTGATTCAAGCAGCTTCCTCATGAGGAAGCCATGGCATCAGCTTACCTATGAGGAAGCTGCTTGAATCAGCATATAAGGTCAAGGTAACCAGATACAACGGAGGGCAGTATATACCTTTTTGTTTTCGCACCATCCAATGAACACTCGAGACAACAGACATGGGAGAAAGGGCCACTTTATTAGCAGTTACAACAGAAGAGGAGGCTGAGACCTGCAGCATCTGAGGCCGCAAAGCCCCCCTGTGGTGCAGAGGCGGGACCAATGGGCGGTACCAGAACACATCTGCTCCCAGGCTGGCATGCACCCAACTCCAAGCCATGCCCCATTGTTAGGCAGCGCAGCTCATCCAGGTCTGTCCCTTAAGGGGAAGGCAGCCAGACCATGGGCTGTGCCACCTCGAGCCGCTGAGCCTCTGAGGTGGACCCCACAGTCCCGGCCAGGGCCCCGTCTATGTCCTCGTGCCGCCGAGCCCCTGAGGACTGCATTGGGTTCTGCCCTGCCTATGCCGTCTGAAGGTGCATGCCCGAAGTCCATTTCACACCTCCTAACCCACACCACCTGCCCTCTTAAAGTAACTAATGGCAGCTGGAAGGGGAGAAACCCCTGGCCCCGGACAGTCTGGGTAGGCGAAAAAACTGCCTGGCCCTTGGCTAATCTTGGCAGGCAGCAAAAAATTCCTCCCCGGCCCCAAACGGCGATCAGTAAAGCTCAGACTGCCTTCAGTGTGGGGGGGTGGGTGTCCACACAGCGCCCACGTGTAAAGGAGGAAGAGGGCTGGGCATTGTGCCTTTTAAAAGGCTTTTGTAGCTGCCAGTTCCAGCCCTCCTCCACTCCCCCCTCTGGGAGGAGACTCTTGTGTTCCAGGCCAGGCTAAACAAACTCCGATCGCCCCTTAATTGGGCGATCGGGATACCTCTTCTATACCTTTAACCAATGTCTAGAAAAGGAGATTTTGGCAGGTGTAGCTTTTTAAACTCTTCTATGTTGAGCTGCACCTGTCAAAATGCCCTCTTCTGAATATTGGTTAAAGGTACAGGCACTCCGTCCTCCATTGTATCTGGTCACCCTGTGTAAGGTGGCTATGCCATGCCCCCCAAATGAGAACCAATTGGGCCAACTGATTCAGCACTTTCAAAATAACCTAAATTTGTTCAAACAACCTTGGCAACTAAACAAAAAGGGGTTGTTTATTTCTGCATGTGTTACTGATGGAGTACCTACACACGTGCATGTTCTCTCTCTCTCTCTCTCTCTCTCTCTCTCTCTCTCTCTCTCTCTCTCTCTCTCTCCTGGTCCTTAAAAAAGTCTTCTTTCCAAAACTCTAGTGCATATTTGCTTCACGTAAATACATTAACTGTATTTGCCTCAATATGTGGGTGCATAAAATATAAAATAATATATTTGTTAAAAGCTGTCAACAGTTGCCGCCACAGAAAATGCCGTATCCATGCAGTGCAGTTTCAGCAAGACAGCCATTTCATATTCATTTGGGAGTCAACCAGTTTGCTTCTAAAAGCTTGGCAGGAGGCAAGGACAGCAGAAACAGGCGTCGCACTCAGGCTTCTTTATGCTGTTGTTCCGAAAGATACTTTTGAGTGTTGGCAGGAAGGCAGAGTATGGAACCTGGCATGGCTGCTGCTCCTGTCTTAACATCTGAATATAACCCTGGGGTGGAAGACTTTTAGCCATTAATATTGGTTTCCCCACTAGGCTTTTATATACAATGACATCTCTGGCAGCCCCCATGACTTTGGCGCACCCATCACTGGCTGCCTCAGAAATTTCATTAGAAAGTATAATGTATCCCAACGTTAGCATATAATGATTTAAAGTGACATAGATGTGTGTTTTGAATATAATCCAATAATCTGCTTGGTGCTGAGCTATTTTCAGCATTATGTGCTTAAAAGTTTTTATATTTGTTATCTGACTACTATATTTTAACAGAAGCAGACCTTGTCTTTTGTTTACAAGACACTCTCGCTCGTCACGTGTGTAAGAATTACCCAACGGAGGTAAGGGATTTTAGGCCTGGGCTAAATAACATTTCTTCAATTCCCACAACACATTTGGGATGAATCTAAATGATCATCCATTTTGTGTTCATTTTCACCATATATAAAAATCGTTAGCCTATTTTCAGATTAGGGCTTTTCACCCACCCCTATGTGGAATGGGTAAGATCATGCCAACTGGCCATGGATGAGGGGTGGAATCAAAGGGGGCCTTAGGGCCCAAATCCTATCCAACTTTCCAGCACCAGTACAGCCATGCTAAGGTCACTTGGTGGGGGGACAGTCATGGAAGCCTCCTCAATGTAAGGGGTAATTTGTTCCTGTACATTAGGCTGCATTGTGGATGCATCAGTACTAGAAAGTTGGATAGGATCGGGTCTTTACACATTTATTTATTTTTCACATTTTTATACTGGCCTTCTTCCAAAAGAAGAGGGCAGTGCACATAATCTCTCCCATCCTTTTGTCCTCATAGCAACTCTGTGAGGTAGGTGAAGCTAAGAGATAGGACTGGTCACTCAGGAAGCTTCATGGCTGATCAAGGATTTGAACCTAGATCTTCCAGGTCTAAGTTCAACACCCACACCAGTACACCATCCTGGCTCACCTCACATGTATGCACAAGTGCTGCATCAGTGGTAGGGAGTGTAGCCAGCAAAGTACAATCCCACTCTCCCTCACATAGTCATTGAAAGTTGCGTAAGAAGCTGTGTGGTTCTAAGGATAAATAGATACATTGATGGTCCATCCTCATTGGCAATCTTTCCAATGTGGCCCACACTCACTCCTTGTTATTTGGTCTAGTGTGACTGTTGTCCAGTGCGGCAGTCCCTGTTGTTTAAATGACCTGGAAAAGGTATCTGACCAGCGAGTAGCTGGTCGGCCGTGGGTTCTTTTGACATGGTATGCGATCCAGTGTGTGATTCTGGTGCTCCATCGGTCGTCTGTTTGGCGGATGACATGTCCTGCCCATCTGTGCTTTGCAGAAGCCATGTACTTGAGCAGGTTGTGGATCCTGGATTCTTGCCGGAGGTCTTGACTTCTGAGACCATGTTGCCATTGCTTTTGGCGGTTCGTCCCGAGGAGGCAGCTTTCAAGTGCCAGGTGGGTGGTTCGGATGGCAGTTACTATGGTCTTGTTATCGGCCCATGTTTCTGTGGCATAGCAAAAAGCCAGAAGTACTATGGAGTCAAACAGGTGGGCTCTCAGCTGCGGATCCTGGATCTGACTGGTGACTTCTCGAATTGATCCCATGGCAGCCCATGCAGCTTTCCTTCATCTCCCAATCTCAATCATTAGATCATTGGCCGTGTTCACTTCACATCCCAAGTAGATGTAGCTGTCAACTTTATTCAGGGTGGCACCACAGAGTTGCACATTGCCATTGTCACACCATTGGTTGGTCATCGCCTGAGTTTTCTTCATATTCATCTCATAAGATAAGCACAGGATAAATAAGATAATGAATATAAGGAGTGTTGAAATGCACTACATAAATACTGTTGTTAAATTTCCTAAATTCATCGATGTTACTGAAGACACATTGAAGGGATATCATTGAACATCAGCATGTTGTCTCACATGAGCTGTGCTCTACAAGTCAGACTATCCAGCTTAGAACTGACTACAGTCACTGGCACTAGAATTTCAGAAGGGGGACTTTCCCTCAAGGTGGCAGAAATTGAACCTTGGACTGTCTGCATACAAAAATTTGGGTGTTGCCACCAGGGATGTGCGCTGAGGGTGTGGCAGGTGAGGCACGACCACCCCATCGTAGCACATGGAAAAGAACCACAGCTTCCCTACCTGGTTACACTCAAGGAGGCTCGCCTTACATTCAAGGAGGCTGCCCTTACTCCAACTTTCTCAGGTGTAAGGAGATCCTCCTTAGCTGTAAGCAGGCAGGGCAGCTACGGTGCTTTTCCATGGACTACAAAGGGGTGGTTCTAGCTGCGGAACTTCCATTTATTCAAAGGGGCAAATGTCCCGAGTGTGGAGTTCACGCACCTTTAGGACTGCATCTGAAGTGTCACTGAGGCTCCAATGTGGTTAGAAACTGTGCCAGAAGCACAGTTTAAGAGCCTGGGGAAGTTTCAGTAGGCTTACCTGGTGCTTCCTGGAGTCGCACAAGGATCCATGCCCTCCAGATAGGTGGGGGGGGGGGCTGGCAGCTTCAGACTGGGGGGTGCTATCATGGACTTTTGCTCCAGGGCACCCAAAGGGGAGGTCCACTACTAGGAGGTTCTGCCTCACCTGCCAAACCTGCATCACACATCCCTGGTTACCACTGAGCTACAGCACCAGCCCCTCATTCTCCTCTGTTCCTTGAAATGTCAATGATGTGATGTCATTATACTTCCTGTTTCCACAAGCACCAGCCAATGAAGTAGAATTGGAGAAAAACTCCCAGTTTGCAGTGACACCCTTGTCACTTGTTAAAGATTCCAAGATGTTACTAGACCAGAGAAGAGGGGGACCTCTGGTAGCTGTTTTGTGTAGCAGTAGCACCACACCTGCCATCGCATCCCTGATTGCATACAATCCAGTCGGTGTTGCTGCAAATATCCTCTGCATAGCAATCTAAGAGAAAGTGGAAGGGACAGGTTTGCTCAACTGTGCAGTTGTCACTGTATTTTCTCTGCTAATCACCCAGGAAGAATGCTCTCAAGATTACACCCTCCCTCTAAAGAGATAATTTTCCTTTCAGGAAATCACTCCCCCTTCCTTAAAAGCCCATCATCATTTCTCAAGATCAGAATTATATTCAGGAAGGATTACCAGTATGCTGATGCCTCAAGGGATAATTATCAAGCAAGACACAATTGGTCTGTTGTCCAGCAAGCGCACTGCCAGCAGCAGCTAAATCTCTGATTATTGTTTTTGTAGACAAAAATGCACACCTTGGGGCTGGGAGAATGGCATGTCCTGGTTGCTTTGCCCACATAATCCCATTCCTCCTTGTCTGCTTATGACAAGCTGTAATGCCTACAGTAGATGCATATGCAAGGGTGATATAAAATGGAACCCCACTTTGCTTGTGATACTGAAAGCAAGTGGGATGTGTTCAGTTTAGGAATGAACTAAGCCCAGCCCCCCCATTCTAAACACCAGTCCCCCCCCCATTCTAAAGTGTGTTAGAGTTCCTCCCTTCTCTCGTTCACTTTAAACAAACTACTGGCCAAAACATAAATTTTTACTTTGGAATAACCTAATAAGAAACTGTTCTAACAAATCACCAACAGAAACAAATATATTTTCATCACAGATTTTACCATGGATGGGCTTCTGCACCACTACCAAAGATGCATTGAGGTAAATGCCTGCAGAAAAAATTCAAGGTGTTTCCATATACCTGAAGTATAAGTGTTGCAAATGCACAATCCTGAATGTAAAAATCTAACTTTCTTTTTGCAGTACTGTCCAAGGTGCTGTCTATACATTCATATGCAAATCATACTCAGAAGTTGACCCCAAAACCATTGTTCCTTTGGATAACTGAAACATATAAATGCATGACTTGTGATGTGACATATATGATAGTAAGGCATTCTGAAATTCCTTATTGCAGTTGTTCCCAAACTTTTTCAACTGGCTCTTTCCTGGGGAACCACAGCTCACAGTTTGGGAACCATTAACCATTAACCTAATGAATTATTATCTGTTTTGTATGGTCCCTAACCTTTAGAAGCAGATTTGTTGGTTAGAAGAAGTCACCTTATGTCTATAATAAAATAATGTGCTTTAACGTCTTGAGTTCTGATAGAATGTTAATGCTTGGCTTGAGCCTACAACCAGTCTTTCATGCTCCAGACAGCAGAATGTTTTATAAGTGGATTTTATGATGATGTAAGATTATCTGTATTATGTACGACTAGGCTGTCTAGAAGACAAATACCTTGGTCAGAGCTGATGCAAAAACAAAAACAACAAAAAAAAACATGCAGGCAACAGAAGTGAAGAGAATGACAATGCAGGAGGAGGAAAAGAGAGAGATAAGGTGGACACAACTGAAGACACAACTAATAGCCCCATATCAGTTTCAGGAAGATTGGAAAACTAATCTCTTGCACAAACTCTATACCTTGTCTCCAATCCCAATCTTAAATGTCTAGACTATAAGCATATGTCAGTTTACAGTAGATCATTTTGTTATGGCTTTTCCTCAAAGAGTCTTGAGACTTGCAGTTGGATCCCTGACCTGATTTACCCATTTGATGCAGGTGGAACTGAGGATCAAAAGGATCAAGAGCCTCTTCATCTGCATTGCCTTGCCTAAAGTGTGATGGGAGGTTATGTTATTTATTAACCATATTTCTATCCTGTATTTCTCCCCCTGAGGGGACAATTCAGATAACAAAAGTACAAAAATCATAACAAAAACTAATTTAAAAATACAACATAGCCTAATAATTCATAAAACATTAAAACAACCTAAAACAATTACAGTAACAACAGAAATACAATAAAAATGCAAGGGCAGCAGCAAACACCTTGTAAAAGGAGCCAACCTAAAAAAAAGACTGAGAACTCAGAAGGTTTGTCTAAAAAGAAATGTCCTGAGGCTCAACCAGAAAGTCTCTGAGGAAGAAGCAGTTTGTAAACTGCTTTAGTCTATCGGGAGTCCATCTCCCTTGCCAGGAGCCCTGTCCGGCAATTCACTGGGTTTGAGTGTCTATATGTCTCGTTGGAAGGGCGGGACAGGATTGGGATTCTGTTGGTGTACCGTCCGCCTTGCTGCCCAACAGTCTCCCTGCCTGAGCTGACTGGGTTGATCTTGGACGTTGCATTGGAGGCCCCCCGCCTATTGGTGTTGGGGGACTTCAATGTGCACGCCAAGGCCCCAGAGGTAGGCACAGCTCAGGATTTCATGGCCGCCGTGGCAACCATGGGCCTGTCACAAAAGATCTCTACCCCAACCCATGAGGCTGGGCACATGCTAGACCTGGAGTTTTTGTCTGGGCAAAAGAATGGTGATCTGGATGTGGAGGAGACCAACATCACTCCGTTGTCATGGACAGATCACTTCCTGGTAAGGCTTAGACTTGTTGTGGCCTCCTGTCTCCACAGAGGTGGAGGACCTTATTGCATGGTTCGCCCCCATGGACTGATGGATCCGAATGGTTTCCTGAGGGCTCTGGGGGATTTTCCTGCTGCCAAGGCCAGTGACTCATCTGAGGCTCTGGTTGATCTCTGGAACACAGAGATGGCCAGGACTGTGGATGAGATTGCTCCTGAGCGGCACCTCCCAGATAGCAGAGTCAAAGTGGCTCCTTGTTTTACCGAGGAGCTTCGAATGATGAAGCGGCAGGGTAGGCGTCTTGAGCGACTGTGGAGGAAGACTCGTGACAGATCCGACCGGACACAGGCTAAGGCCCACTACAGGGCCTACTCTGGTGGTGATAGTGGCAGCGAAGCACTCCTTCTCTGCCACTATCGCGTCCGCACATAGCCGGCCAGCAGAATTGTTCCATGTGGTGTGGGGTCTCCTCCATCAGACCCCATCAGTGGATCAGGAGGACCACACGGAGGTCCGCTGTAACACCTTTGCCAGGCACTTTGCAGATAAAATCGCTCAGATTTGCCATGACTTGGACTCCATGTTGACAATGTCTAGTGATGTCCCCGTGGCACCTGTCAATCCTATTTTGTGGGATTCTTTTCAGCTTGTAGAACCTGAGGATGTGGACAGGATCCTTTGGAGTGTGAGGCCATCTGCCTGCCAGCTGGATACGTGCCCAGCATGGCTGGTTAGATCTGCCCGGGAGGGACTGGCCGAGTGGACAGAGAGGGTAGTAAATTCATCTTTGAGGGAGGGGATGGTGCCTCTGGCATTAAAGCAAGCAGTGGTTTGTGCCCTCCTGAAAAAGCCCTCTCTGGATCCCTCTATATTGGATAATTATTGGCCAGTCTCGAACCTCCTGTTTCTGGGCAAAGTGATTGAGCGGGTGGTGGTGTCTCAGCTCCAGAGGATCCTGGATGAAGTGGATTATTTGGATCCTTTTCAATCTGGCTTCAGGCCTGGCTTTGGGACAGAGACGGCCTTGGTCACCTTGGTGGATGACCTACACCGAGGACTGGATGGAGGGAGTGCATCCTTGCTAGTCCTTTTGGACCTCTCAGTGGCTTTCGACACCATTGACCATGGTGTCCTTCTGGGACGGCTGGCCAAGGTGGGGATCGGGGGCACTGTTTTGCAGCGGTTCTGGTCCTTCTTGGCCGACAGGTCCCAGATGGTGGTATTGGGGGACTCCTGTTTGGCACCCTGGCCCTTGAGGTGTGGGGTGCCACAAGGTTCTATATTGTCCCCCATATTGTTTAACATCTACATGAAACTGCTGGGAGAGGTCATCTGGGGATTTGGAGTTGGGTGCCATTAGTATGCTGATGACACTCAGCTCTATCTCTCCTTTCCACCTGACTCCAGGGTGGCTGTCTCTGTCCTGGAGCATTGCCTGGAGGCAGTTGGGATCTGGATGAGAGTGAACAAGCTGAGATTAAATCCGGACAAGACGGAGGTCCTCCTGGTGCAGGAATCCACGATGCGGGTGCTGGACTATCGCCCTGCTCTGAATGGGGCTGCACTCCCCCTGAAAGAGCAGGTTCGCAGCTTGGGGGTTCTCCTGGACTTGCAGCTCCTCCTGGATGTCCAGGTGTCAGCTGTGGCCAGGGGTGCCTTTGCCCAGCTTCGGCTGGTGCGCCAGCTGCGGCCGTACCTGTTTCAGGTGGATCTGGCCACGGTGGTCCATTCCATAGTGACATCAAGATTAGATTATTGTAACACGCTCTACGTGGGGCTGCCCCTGAAGATGGTCCGGAAGCTACAACTAGTGCAGAATGCGGTGGCTGGGGTAGTTGCTGGGGGTCGACGGTTTGACTCCGTCATGCCGCTACTCCGGCGGCTGCACTGGCTGCCCATTCGTTTCTGGGCTGAATTCAAGGTGCTGGTTATGACCTTTAAAGCCCTAAACGGCTTGGGACCAGCATATTTGAGAAACCGCCTTCTTCCGTATAATCCGGTCCGCTCTCTAAGGTCATCAGAAGGGGCCATGTTGGTTGTGCCGTCACTGAGAGTGTTGAAGGGAATGGTGGCCAGAAACAGGGCCTTTTTGGTGGTGGCACCTGCACTATGGAATTCCCTCCCCTTTGAATTGAGACCATCTTCCTCATTGTTAACGTTCCGGCGGGGCCTGAAGACTTTTTTATTCAGGAAAGGCCTAAGCCTCACAGACATGCCTTATAGTACGTTTGCAACAATGCGCTCCGACAGAAAGCCAGAGCACCAAGCTCAGAATTGAGCTCTGAAATAGCTACTGAAGTTCTCGTATTGCATTGCTCTACTGTTCTCAGTAAGGCAGCTACATATATATGTCCTTTTCCCCAGTGTTCACAAGGGGTATTGCCATACTGTTTTAAAATAATCTTTCCTAAGTGGTTAGAGTTTGGTTTTAACATAAAGGCACTAAGTTTTTAAAATGTAGTCATTATTCTTATCCTAAGATTTAGTATTACCTACAATTAGTTGGGTAGATGGGGAGAAATATACAGTACTCTCAAACTATTTCTTTCGAGTTCCCAAGATATTCAAGACATTTTCCATTAGATTCCTATGGTGCTTTAACGATTCAGATCCTATCACCAAATAAATTATTCAGGTGCTTGCAGTATTAGTTTAGATTTGATCTCATCAGAAAAGGATTAACATTTCCCATATCTCCCTAATCCACCTGTCTTCATAATTTCCGATATAGGGTGAGTTTAGAAAAAAAAAAAAAGATGTTTGGTAGTTATGAGGTATATTTTTTATAATAAATATGTTGGAAAGTAAAGGCCTATTTTACCTCAAGGAATCCATGCTTTAGTGCTCATTTTCTTTCAAAATACAATTTCCAGACTTACTAAACTTTTTTTTAATGTTTGCTAATAATTTTTTTAGTAATTAATGATTAATAGTAAAATCTTACAGTGACAATGTAACTTTGGAATTCGACATACAGTTGCCAGGGAGTAAGCCCCATTGAACATAGTGGGGTTTACTTCTGAGTAAATATATACAGGATTGTGCCACAAGTTGTGTTATCTCTGGAAAATTAAGGGTGAATGATGCTTAAGCAAAATCCAGCTTAAAAATGTACAGGAGTGTGTCGAGAAGAGACAGTCTATTGACAAGATCTTTGCTCTTATTGACTAATCAATAAGACTGGCCAGCTGCTTCTTAATAACTTTCTCATGCAATGTATTAAACAATTGGCTTATCTAGAAATGCATTTAAATCTGAGCTTCATATCAGCCACATAAGATGACCAATGCTACTTCTCAAGGAATTAATGGTGAACTTGGAAGTTTGCATTTCACTGGATCTTGCTGGGGTTGTTTGACAGAGTCATTTTACATAATTTCTCTTAATAGATTTTAAAACATGAAAATACTCTCTTGAGTCACTGCACTTTCTGATCATAGATGGCACTAGTTCTTCTTAAACAATACAGGTAAACTATATTAGACAAGAAGTAGCTGTATAAGTAAAAACTCTTTTTAGGGAAAGTACAAGTGGTAATTTCTGGTTTACTGTGAAGGTGTCCTAGATAAAATCAGGTAAATCATATTCTCTAAATTTCAGATGCAAATAGGGACAATTGTGTATTCTCAGTGATCACACCAAGGACTACAACTGTCACACATTAGGAAGCCTACTTTTCTCTCTATAGTCAATACTTTTTGTTTATTCTGAAATACTATAGATTGCCTTTTGGAATGGAGACACTGCTTCTGAAATGGGTATTTCTAGACAAGGGGGCCTTGCCACAATTCTCTATCAAATAAAGAATGTCTTCTGGCATTTTCAGTTAGCTCAGATTTAAGGAATCAGAATTGTTATTCCAGTGTATTTGTTCCTTATAAAATACACAGGCAATTTACAGGCAATTTATCTTCTTAAAACCCATTTCTCCCCAAAAGTGGATATGAATTTGAATCACTTTGACAATTTTGGGCTGCAATCCTAACCACACTTTCCTGAGAGTAAGCTCCATTGAACAAAATAGGACTTACCTCTGAGTAGACTTAGTTAGGATTGTGTCCTCAGATACTTAGGATTATGACAGTGATCAGGATCAAGCTCAATGGCCTCACATCCATCTCTATGCATTCTGGGGTCCTTGGTGAACCAAGTGAACATATGTAAAGTGTGACCCTGGTAACCACGGATCCAGCAACCATGGATTTGATTCACCGCAGATACTGTGAATACAAGGGTAAAACCACTTCTGGTTTGCTCGTCCCTGGAGTGGCTTTCTGAGGCCTCTGGTAGACCTTCTGAGGACTGTGGAAGTCTCCATGGGCCTCCACAGGCCTCCAAAAACTAATTCCCATTTGCTCGTCAAAAAGGAAGTGACCAGGATTCATGTATCAGTGTGACCGTAGATTCCAGTATCTGCGGGGTGTCCTGAAACAGATCCACCATAAATAATAAGGCCTGACTGTACACCAAAAATGTACATGGTATCCCCAGATAGATCTTTGGGTGCACATTTGTGACCGGTGTACAAATATTCCACTTAAGGCAGAATCCTAAAGTGCTCTTGGGCCGGTGCAAGTCCAGTCTGGGACTGTGGCAAACATGCAATAAGGCACATTTGCATTGACTTGGAGCTGAGGAGGCCAGTGCAAGGATATGCGCTGGCCTCCCTGTGGAGGGTAGGGGGGGATGGCAGGCAGGCTCATGGGTGGGAGGGTGGAAAGTGGGAGGTGGGGCCGGGATGCTGCAATTATGCCAGATCCTTACCCCATTCTCAAGCAGCCTGGGGTGGCTCTGGACTACTTGGATTTGCATCACCGATTTAGGTGGCACAGATCCGAGTGGACCCATTGGAGCTGCTGTGGTTCTACCCGAGGTAAGGGAAATTATTTTCCCTTGCCTTGGGCTGAGACTCAACCAGCCCCACACTTGCGCTGGATATAGTGAAGGCCCGCCAGCCTGCCTTTTCCAGAGCAAGTCGGGATTGCGCTGTTAAAGACGCTGTATAAATATTCCACTTAAAGTTGTGACAGTCAGGAAAGGAGAGAATGGGCACATCCTGACTCTTCCTCTCTGTACACATTTATTGTTCCTAGACACATTTATTGTTCCTAGACAAACAAAGAAATAGATATGTATTATCCAAAACTACAAATACAAACTTTATTTTAGGAGGAGCTCCTGACTTGAATGGAAAATGCTTAACCCTTCATTTACTAGTGCTACCACTACAGTGTTATGTCATGAAGAAAGAAATCACAACAGACAAGCCACTTTCAGAAAAAATAGATGTCAGCATCCTCATAGAGCTTGGGTGGCACATGACGGACAATGGTTGTTTCTTAGCCTGCCTGTTCAATGCACCCTGTAAACACTTTGTAATTGCGCAGTGACCAAAAACTGCTTCCCGGATCAGCGAGCACTTAAGATTCTATTAGTCTTGTCTGGTTCTATTTTATTAGCTTTGTTATTTGACAAATTGTATTTGCTGTCCACTGCCATGCAGGGGGAAAAAAAACAGAAGGAACATAATGAGAGGGAGTTACAATTTAATTTAGTTAAGGAAACACCAACTTTTCTTTTTGCTGTGAGAAAAGAATACTATATCTGCCCTACAGTTGCCAGGGGGCAACAGGGAAAAACTGGGGGCTTTGAAGTAGCGGGTGGAAAGGGAGGAGCCAGGGAAGAGAACAGGATGAAAAAGAGAAATCCACTGGTTCCAACCACAGTGAAATCCTGTGGTAATGATGCAGTTTTTTGTACCCTTGAGCCAGGGCTACAGGCAAGGAGCAAGCCCATTGGTGGGCTGTGAAATCACATCCTCCGACCATGCTTGTTAATGAGTACTGCAGGCACTCAAAAAGGTTCCTTTATACAACTGGAAGTTCTGTTTGTGCAGCTGCAGTGACAGTTGAGGGTGTCTGCTTGCCTAAAAGAAGGCCCCGGACTCATTTGAGGCCACCCCCAAAACTGTTTAAAAGTAGACTGAGAATCCAAGACTCACACACACTCAGCAGTCACGTCAAAGAGAAAACGATAGAAGCACTCTGTGTCAACACTTTGATTGCACATGAGACAGAAAGATAGGTGGGGGGATTTGTGGGTCAATAGCCAGGCTTGTGAAATACCACATTTACCTATCAATTTCCGCTGAGTTGAGTTTGAAGCATTGTAGGAATGGCAAGTCTGGGTTGCCAAGAACAAATAATCTCTTAGTTCAAAGTGGGACAAAAGAAGTAAAAAGTTTCAAAGCAAACCTAGGCATAGGCAGTGGTCTTATGGCCCAATCCTAGCTCGGGCCTGCACTGGTCACCCACTGTTGCAAAAGTGCTGTAAAGTGTTTTGTGACAGCACAAGGTCCAGGCATGCTAGTGGGAAGGCCAGAGCCTTCCCACTGGTGCCAGCAGTTGTTAGGATTTGGATGAAGGAACACCTAATTATGGATGACAGAATGTCTATAAAATTACAGGGGCTGGATGGGTAATTGGTCACTGGTGCTTCATCAAGAACCAATCAGGGTTCAGCGTTTCAGGGATCCTTATGCAAGGGCAATAACTCTGTGATGCTTCCAAGTAATGGGGCGCTTGAGAAATGAGGCAAAGGTTTTCTGAGTCATTTTGTATGCCATAGTGGTCACTTGTATTAGTCTTTTCCCCAAAGAACAGCTGATGTGGAAAAAGCACCATGGATCTTTGCATTCCTCTGTTAAAGTGTGGACACCCACTAGCACTGGACTACTTTTTTGTAAGCCTTTGTGACACAACACATCCTTGTATTTACAGCATCATAAAGTCTTGCACAGTACCTGATAGGAGAAGCTAAGATGATTAAAACTCAGTTCATTCAGTTTAGCTCTAGCGGCACGTTTGACAAAAAAGATTGCGTGCCTTCTAGCATGTGCTAAAACTACCATGGATTGGCTTTGAGCTAAAAGGCCTGATTACATCCTGTGGTGATATGCCTACCATCAAATCTGTGCTGAGTTTCACACCAAGATGGCCCATTCCTCCTCATGAGGATGTAAGCACAAGTTGACTGGCTTTCAGCAACGGCCGACAATGAGAGAAGTCATGTGACTGAGGGCCCAATCCTAAGGGCCATTAGCGCCAGCACTGACATCACACACCAGTGCTAGATGTCATAAACATACTATAAAGCATGTTACGACACTGTGGGAGAAGCAAGTGCCAGCATTGAACCAGCACCAGTCAGAGCTGGGTCCAGCACTGGGAAGAGGACACTGTGCAGCTGCCAAAAGTAAGAAAGACTTCTGGGCAGTAGTGCAGTCTTTTGGGGTAGACGGAGGCCTTCCGGGACAAGGGGAGAGGCCTCCTCTGCTGGATCCTATCACCATGTCAGGCTGAAAAAGCCCAAAACTGAGTTCTCAAGTCTGTGCTGCCAAAATAGCTGGAGCAGACTTGAGAAGCCCCATTGTGGGCCCTGGCGTTTTCCTTGGGACAAGGGGACAAAAGTCCCCTTGCCCCAAGGAGACCTCCAGCGGCTTTCCTGCACCTGTAGGATACAGAGGTAGCCATTTTGGTGCCGTTTTTCTGGGTGCAAGTAACCACAGAATTGAGCTGTCCAACAGCAATCTTCCAGTGGAAGGTCTTTTGATATGCCCTGGTGTGCCAACTTCATACATTCAAATGTAAGAAATTATATTTCATAATATTCATGTAGGTGTCAGAATCAAAACACATGAAGATGGAGCACGAAGGCATAAACAGGGTGATCATTTTGTTGGCCCTCCAGCACAACTCCTACATGATGTATTCATAAGAGCATATATGTGGTATATAATAATTGCATACTATTTATGACTGAAGTGGGGAACAGAGGAATTCATGATTAGTTTTACAACAACAAGCTATTAGTCATTTGTGAATTATATATACAGTTATGTGAAAAGGATCATTATTTTAAATGTTTCGGTACCATGTGTTCTAGTTTTGTGATTTTGCAGGATGTTGATGTAGGGTATAGAATCTTTCTGTAAGCAAAGAAGCTGAAACAAAAAAAGGCCACTAGAAAAAAAACAATATTTGGAATAGACAACTTGCCACTCACAATGAGAGGTGATAGGCCAGCACAGATCAAAGATAAAGATCTTGTACCAGATAAGCAGCAGAAATCAATTTGGTCATCAACTCTACAAAGAGATAAATAGCATGTCATTCATGAGGTCAATTGCTTGTGTAGGCCTCCATTAGGAGTTATTTCAAAAGCATATGCACACTGTACCATTTAGAAGGTTTCCGTGATCAAATGTGCAGTTTCTGACAAACTATAGTGTACAGGAATGGAGCACATTTTGATAGCTATAATCATTCCTACCCTACTTAGTGTTGCTTTACTGTTCTTCAACTCATAATATTGTGTTAGTGGTAACAGAGCACAAAATGAGTCAAAATCTCTGTGTTTTCCGATCAAGCACCTGACAAAAATTTGCTGTCTTTTCAGGGCACAGTTTCAGCTGTTGCTGGGCCTTTGATGACAGCAGAATTGAAGTTATGCTATTGTAGAAAGCCAATAGGATTGGGCCACGGATCTATAAGCTTCCTTGCTGGTCCATTGAATGGGACAGAAGACAGCATGGCAATCTTCTAAAAAGTAAATAAACTCCCAGGTACGTACAGGCATCCCATGGTTTCCATGGCAGATAGGTTCCTGATGCTACAGTGGATACCCAAACCCTACTGTGGCAAACCCTACTCAACCCACTCATTGAGATTAGTGTTCGTACAATTGCCTCCTGTAGTATCCTTTAGCAGTAATGGTCTAGGATCTTGCTGTTTGCTTCCTGCTTCCTGTACCAAAGCAAAATGAAGAAAAAGCTGCCATTTGCAAAGTGTTTCCAGAGAGAGGTGAGTCGAAAGCACGATAGCGGGGGGGGGGGGAGAGAAATCTGAGAACTCCAGATAAGTGACACTGTGGATAAAGGAACCATGGATTTTTTTTTTATTTTTTGATTTTTTTATATTTTTTTTTGGGGGGGGGGGGGAAGGTGTGTGCCTGTATGCCTGCATAGGGTTGCAACTTCAACAGCTAAAATATTCTAAGATGCCCGAGATATCCATTTAGGGCAGAGGGTCCTAAATTTCCTCCTGGCAAATCTTTTTAAATCAAAAACATAGCAGCCTGATGATTTCAGCTGTAGCTGTTGATTTTCAAAGACAACAGAAAGCCATTTTTCACACAACATAGAATTAATGTATAGAATGTTATTATGGATGTGGACATAGATACTTGCTTAGAGGATTTGTGGAAGATTAGTGGAAGATTTAGTGGAAATCTTAGTGGAAGATTTGCCACTTCTGAACACGTAGACATTTTCACACAATTTGCACAGTCCTGTATGTTTTAAATGAGATAGCTGCTGCTAAGAAAATCTAAATTATTTTCTTCTTTCAACCCTCAAAGAGAATGGAATCTAAGAAGTAGAGGTTCCTAATGTCCCAAAGGCCACATGCCTAACAAGATCACCCATTTGGACAGGGAGTCCCAATTTGGACCTGTCTGTAAGAGAAATCTATGGAATCTATTGATTCTGACAGTTGTATTGGGTATTTTACAAACTACTAGCTGGCTTGTTTAAAGAGTTTCTCCAGCTTGATCTTTCCCCTGAATCAGGTCAACTGAACTGAAAGTGACAGTTCTGTTTACTGATCTTATACAGGGAATTGGGATGCCAAGTCCTATTTCAGTGATTTCAGTGTGAATCTCAGTGAAGACAATAATGCAATCTAAAACAAGAAAATGTGCATGCAACTTGCATTTTATTGCTTAGTCATAGAATAATAGGAAGAATCGTGCATTTGCACATGCATTTAGAACTTGTTGGCAGTTCCGAGCACCAGCTTTCCACAGGTGAGAGGGTGGCAGGTGGTGAGCTGGGCCCACAAGGGGGGTGGGACCAGCCTCCAGCACTTAGGCCAGATCCTAACCCCCCTCCCAAGCAGCCTGGCCTAATGCTGGGCTGCTCGGATCTTCGGTATCTATGGCTTTTGCAGATAACTGAAACCACAGATACCGGATCCACGAATACTGGGGGACACCTGTACATTCACGCAATAATTGCAGCTTATCATAAATTCCAACTTACCTATGAGTGAGATCCAGCTAGCCCTCCATTAGCTCTCCTTCCTCTAGCTATCTGTACTACTTAATTGGCGAGGGTTGGATATTCATCCTGGTTTTGAACGTCCACCTTCTGACAATGTTGCTAACATAGGGCCCAATCCTATCCAATTTTCCAGTGCCACTGCAACCAGGCCAATGGAGCACGCATTGCATCCTTTGGTGGTGGGGCAGTCACAGAGGCCTCCTCAGGATATGGGAACATTTGTTCCCTTACCTTGGGGCTGCAGTGCGGTTGCACCAGTGCTGGAAAGTTTGATAGGATTTGGCCCTTAATGACACTAAGGCTGCAATCCTAACCACACTTTCCTGAGAGTAAGCCCCACTGAACAAAACAGAACTTACTTCTGAGTGGGCCTGTTCAGGATTGTGCCCTAAGCTTAGTTGTGGTGCCAGTACACGATTCCTAACAGCTGGCTATGCAGTGATAGCATCAAGATCATTCTATATATCCCATTCTAAATATCTGCTTGCAAATCTATAGGAGTTGAGGATTGGACTACCAAAGTCCAGAGGTATCGTAGCATCACTGTACCTCAGGATGAATTTATTTTAGAGTTGAGAACTGATATCCATCAGGGTTCTAGTATTTTTCAGTGACTATATTTCTAACACATCCTTTAATTTTACTATTGATAAGCAAGTTCCCCCTGCTTGATTTGCAAGCGGTTCAATATTTTCACCCTTTATCAGCACATTCTCAGTGGACTCTCAGAGTTTTCCCCAAGAATTATTGGACAGAGTTCAGACCGACTAGGCCCAAGAGAGATCCACAGAAGCCCTCCACTGCTGACACCTTCAGCTGCTGACACCATTGTTCTTTTTCCCCTTCCCAAACTTGCTAGGGAGATGAAATTGGTGCTGAGGAGAGCTATGTGGCTGAGCCCTTATCCTCAAATTCCTAGATTCTTAGCAGCAGTAGAGGCTTCTAAGGATTTTCAAGAGCCTGCGTTGCCAACAGGAAGTCTGTGAACTCCTCACTTTTCCTGGTTTAGTGAAAAATTCCTAGACCATAATTTCAAGCTCTCTTGGCAGCAATGGGTGGATCAAAACCTGAACTGCTTAACTGCAAGGCTAGCAGTGAGCAGAGCCCAGTGTGAACCAGGCTGGAATATAGCAAGGGTTTTGAGCCTGGCTGAGAATGGACTTCAATTTCACCTGGAAGCTTAAAAATATTCTATGATGAATTAAGCTTTCCTGGCCCCAGGCTAGATGTTTGTGTTTAAAGCGATGCCCATAATAAAAAGGGGCAATTATGAAGTCAAAGCTTTTTCCTGGATCGGTGCAAATGCACAAAAGCCTTTTGCCCTGACTCCTCTGGAACTGGAGTGGCTGGTAGCAAAAGTGGAGATAATAGCTTGTTTCTGCCATCAAAGGGGTCTGCACGAGGGTTGCATCAACACTGTACACAGCTTGATGGAAATGCATTATAACCTCTGTCTCAAAGGAGAGGCGAAGGGAAACAGCTCAGAAAAGGGTATCAATACAAACAGAAGCAGCTGCATGCCACAAAAGAAAGCAAGATAACTGTAACCTTAACAATATAATAACTTGTAATGTCTGCAAGGTGGGTGTTGCTGGCAACAGAAGACAAACACTATACCACCTGGCACCTTAGCTCACTCAGCAAGCAAAGGCAGTAACAATGGCTGGAGACGAGAAATAATGACATCTAGCACATCGTGTCTGAAATGCGTTACTTGGCCTGCAATCCTGTGCCCATTTACTTGGGAATACGCCCCACTGAACCCAATTGGGCTTACTTCAAACTAAACATGCCTTGAACTGCGCTGCTAGGTAATGCAGTTTAGGTTTATTCATTTATAACCTATCTTTATGTATAAAATAATTCAAGGCGACTTATAATAAGTAAAATGAAAAGAACACTTAGACAGATTAACAATTACAATAAGGTAGCAGAGTTTAAAAAAAAACAACAAATGCTTATCTTTCAACAGATCTACAGTAGAGGTGTCTGTGGCAGTTGCAGGCCTTCCTTTGTGTTATCTGGGGCAAATGCCCCTGGCACGAGCCTCTAGGACCCCACTGAAGCCTCTCTCAGGCTCCCAACGGGGTCAGAAACTGTGTTTCCGGTTTCCTGGAAGCACAGTTTATAGTGTTAGGGAACCTCAGAGAGTCTCCCCTGACACAGCCTTGGGTTGCGTGAGGCTCCATGATTCTCAAGTGAGGGGGGGCAGATTTGCACGCTGGGTGGGTGGCGACAGCTCTCGGGGGTCGCCATCGCTGGCCTTTGCCCTGGAGCAGGGCTAGTGAGGTCTGCCACTGGTCTGTGGGCCAGATGTGGTCCCAATAATAATAATAATAATAATAATAATAATAATAATAATAATACAGGTATTTATATACCGCCTTTCTTGGTCATCAGATTTCTCCTCAGACTTTATTCAAGGCGGTTTACACAGGCGGTTTAAATCCCCATAGGGATTTTTACAATTGAAAGAAGGTTCTATCTTTCAAGAACCACAACATTCAGATTTTCTTTCTGATCTGGTTTCACATTCTGGCCTCCATCCTCCCACGCACAGAGCAGATGGAATAACTCAGCTCAGCTTGTCAGCTGCTTCAAGGTCGCACAGTGCCGGTGGCCTCGAACTGGCGACCTGTGGATGTTATCTTCAGGCAAACGGAGGCTCTACCCTCTAGACCAGACCTCCTGCCCAGACCAAGAAGC
Organism: Tiliqua scincoides; assembly: GCF_035046505.1. Taxonomy (NCBI): domain Eukaryota; kingdom Metazoa; phylum Chordata; class Lepidosauria; order Squamata; family Scincidae; genus Tiliqua; species Tiliqua scincoides. The sequence continues at coordinate 27,736,559 of NC_089826.1, forward strand.
TCTTTATGGAGGAAAAATCCATTACAGGGTACAAGCCATGATGTGTATGCGCAACCTCCTGATTTTAGAAATGGGTTATGTCAGAATGCCAGATGCAAGGGAGGGCACCAGGATGCAGGTCTCTTGTTATCTGGTGTGCTCCCTGGGGCATTTGGTGGGCCACTGTGAGATACAGGAAGCTGGACTAGATGGGCCTATGGCCTGATCCAGTGGGGCTGTTCTTATGTTCTTATGTTTATCCAGCTGCCATGATAATTGGGCTCTCCCAGCACTGCCCTTTCAGCAGCACTGCTTCTGCTGAGGTTCTGGGAAAGAGAAATGGAGAGAAACCTGAGAAGGCAAGGGATGCTATGGGGTAAGGGGCAGACCAAGAGGGGTGAGAGAAGGAGCTGCTGCTGGGGTGCTGGGAGAGTCCAATTATCACATGAGTCACCCTTCCAGCAGCACCGTTTTTGCTGAGGCATCGCTTCACAAACTACCTCTCAGCTGCTGAGCTGCAAAGTGATGCTGCAGCAGAAGCAACACTGCTGAAAGGGTGGACTACAAGATAATTAGGCTCTCCCGTATCTTGAAAACACAATACAAATTTACAGTTTCTCTTCTGTCATTCGCAGCTAAAGAGTTTCTATGTGGAAACAAAGTGCTTATTTCAGGCCATCATCTGCTTAACGACATCACTTTCTGCTTAATGAGGTGTCCGACCCTCAGCAGGAGCCATGAAAACTATTTGGCCCACTATATGAAACGGGTTTGACACCCCTGATCTAAAGGTTTGCTGAAACAACACCATGCCATTTATACTGGTTCTGTAAATAAAGAATAAAATAACACAGGCCTACAAAATGGAGGGTCAGAAAAGTTTTTCCCAAACTTTATGGTTGTTTGATATGAATTTGGGGTGCCAATTCCAAAAATGGCATCCGTTTTGCCCTATCACGTCTAGTTTTGGAGATACAGTATAGCCTCATTAGTGAATGGTTCAAGCAGCTTCCTCATGAGGAAGCCATGGTGTAGGCTTCCTCATGAGGAAGCTGCTTGAACCATTCGCTAAAGAGGCTATGCAGTGTCTCCAAAACTAGACATGATAGGCATACCTCCACACAAAGGAGGGTCTCAGGAAGGGCCACAGACCTACAGTTTGATAACCACAGGTCTTGAGAGAAGAAGAGAATGTGAGAAGCAGGGGAAGAAGGAAATAATGTTAAGGACCAGACTTCCTGAAAGAACCACAGACAGGACAGGGTAGCTAGTCTCAGGTGACTAGACAGTACACTGCCCTCCAGAGCCCTGCAGGAGGTGTTGCATCAAATTCCATCATGGTATTTGGTGCCAACTTGGTTTTGTTTGGCACTAGGCAAAGAAAATGGTATTCTCCAGACTAGGTTTGTAACGGAGATTGCTATTTATGCAGCTTTTTCTTTTCGTTGTTTAATTGCTGGTAGTGTGTCAGTTTTCAGCTACTTTTTTTAAAATAGCAGGTGGCAATTTTAACTGGTTTTGATGGCCGGATCCCGAAGGATCTCTTCTATGGAGAACTCGTGCAAGGAAAGCGCCCTACAGGTAGACCACAGCTGCGATACAAGGACATCTGCAAGAGGGATCTGAAGGCCTTAGGAGTGGACCTCAACAGGTGGGAAACCCTGGCCTCTGAGCGGCCCACTTGGAGGCAGGCTGTGCAGCATGGCCTTTCCCAGTTTGAAGAGACACTTGACCAACAGTCTGAGGCAAAGAGGCAAAGAAGGAAGGCCCATAGCAAGGGAGACAGAGCAGGGAAAGACTGCACTTGCTCCCGGTGTGGAAGGGATTGTCATTCCCGAATTGGCCTTTTCAGCCACACTAGACGCTGTTCCAGAACCACCATTCAGAGCACGATACCATAGTCTTTCGAGACTGAAGGTTGCCAACACAATAGGATTAATAGTTGAATTTGGTGAAAGTTTGTTATCTGCAGCTTCTTTGGAAAGCTGAAAAGCACCTGAGACTTTTTATGAAAGTAACTCCTTGCTTGTTTTGGAGATACCTGCCATTCAAGAGCTATCCTATATAAAAACCTGTGCTGATACAGAAAAACAAACATTTTTGGAGAGCCCTCCTGTGCTTGCCTTCTGTGTATGTCTCCTGCAGTCTAGTTACTTTTCTTGATTTCACATTCATTCAGAATTATTTTGTATGCAAGCATATGACAAGTCAATCGCATCAGCTTGCCGGGGAATAGAGATGTTCCATGTCATGCTTGCAGGGTTCATCAAATTGTTTGTGTCATTAAGGTGAATAAACAGGAGCAGCAGGAACAGCAGTTGCAACAAAGAGCATGTCATCCTCGAAACATGGAAATGAGAGGATCTGAATGCCATGACAGATGGTAGCTGATGGTTCTTTTCAAACACGGAAGACAAATGGTGGCTGCTGAGTCCAAGGATCGTGGGGAGGCAGTGGAATCCTGGAAGGATTTTACAATTTGCCTCTCTGATGGAGATGGAAACCTGTACTCAGCAGCTTGTTTTCTGCAGCACAGATTGCCCTTGTTCTCTTGGGGTCATGCCTTGATTTATATGGTAAAGGAGGGCTTGCCCTAATGCAAATACAAATAGTACTGTTAGATTTTTAAATATGTTTCACTGGATTAAAATGATGATGGCCATAATTTCCAGCTGACTTGTCCAGGAGTCCTCTTCACTTGCCAAACAAGAAGTTTTCTTTGGATGGCATTCTTTACCTTCATAGTTATGATGATGAATACATGGTGCACGGAGGGAGGTCCTATCATGCCTACCTTGGTCCTCTCTGGGTGCTGCAGGTTCCATGCTACGGAGGGCAGGGGGTTGAATCAACCTTATTCTCCTCTTCTCCATATGGCTCCTTCATAGAGCCTTCACACCTTAGGAGCAGGTTGTAGTTGTTACTAGCCTGATCTTTCCTCTTGCTCATCGGCACATTGCTGGCTGGTCTCTTATACTTCCTCACTCTCACCTGTGCAATTTCCCCATCTTTCCTGTCTCATAGTTGTCCTGATGACTGTGGAGAAGAACAGGAAACTTCCTCCTCATAAAGAGAGCCAGGTGACTCACTTGCTCCTCCTGCTGCTTCCTTACTATCACTTTGGCTCCCTTGGGTTTGGTCCAAACATTGGGGTTGTCTGTGCCAGAGATAAAGTGCACCACCTCATATTGGCATCAGTACATGCACCAAGCATCATCACTTGTCCTCTTTGTCTGGGCCCAACTGACACAGTCAGCCAGAGGGAGAGATAAGCAGAAGCTGCTAATCCTTCCCTGTCTACTCCTCCTGCTGAGATATGGGACTTCACAGGTGTCTTGAAATGTTGACACAGGGTGTCAGTCCTGGACACTACTGCTGAGCAAAACAGTCCTACTTTATTTTTGATTAATTGATTTCTCCCCTCGCCTAGCCTTTGATGAACATAGGAAGCTGCCTTATATGGAGTCAGATCATTGATACATCTAGCTCAGCATTGTCTGCACTGAATTGTTGTGATTCTCCAAGGTTTTAGAAAGGTATCTTTCCACCCCTACTTTAGGAAGCCGGGGATTAAACCTGGCACTGCGTTTCACCATTTAGGAACTGTACGCAAAGACTCTGTTTCACCATTCAGCCAACACTGAGTTCCACCACCCAATTAATCACAATTATTCAGGTACAAAGTGAGCATGTAAATATATTGATTTGTGAACACTAGTGAACAGTACTTCTCTGAGACGATTGTGCTATATAACCATCAGTCAAGTTGGGTTTGGAAATAAAATCTTTGAAGCATCTAGAAACATTTGTAATAGAATGGAAATAATATGTAGTGCATGATTTTTAAAAACTTGATGCTTCTGAAGTTTCCAAGGAGTTTTTCCCTCCTGCTCTGTCCTACAGATAATCCTCTTGGGAACTGCATTTGAACATAGCAAGCCTTCAGATTTCATTACCGCTTCCTTCATTATTGTGCCTTGGGGTGCTATAAATAACACATGGCTAATTTGTGAGTATGGCATGTTCAAGCAAATGTATATTTTAATCAGGGCACCTTCTGACATTTGGTAATTGGTTTACAGATTTGTTATATAATTTCATGATTATTAAGTTTGCCAGGGGGGCAAACTGAACTAAATTCAACACTGAGTTACAGCTACTGAAATCAGCAGAATTCCTGAAATATAACTCAAGGCAGGCATTTGCCTTATGGTGAGATGCACATTTTCTGTGACTGTTTTCCCCCCTGTTCTTTATTGCTATCAGTAGCACAACTATCAATCCTCGTTCATTTAGCAGATTACTTCTGTAGATGAGCTTCCATGATTTGTTGTTACTTTTCATGAATACTTATTGTTCATACCAATATTAATTTTATGAATTATATGTTTTACATACTTATTTTTTTTTTAAGCATCAATGAAATTCTTACATTCATTAAAAGGTCTCAAGTGCAGGCAACAGTTTTCCATGGACAGACACACAGACAGACAGACCTAGAAGTGTTCCTGCTTAGGAAGACTACTCGTCCTGAGCAGTCCTGTGCTGTGGTGCAGTGCCACTGGTGCAGCCTATGCTGCATTCAGTATGGGAAAAGAGGCTGCTGGATGTCTCCCCTGACCAACAGGAAATTCATCCCAGGGTAAGCCCCAGCAGTCTCTATAGGGCTACTCAGGCTTGCGTCAGTAAAATCGCTGGCAAAGCAGCCCCATGTCAGGAAATCAGATCCGGGGATAGGAAATGGCGGTAGCCACTACCACTATTCCTGCCCCCTCTAGGTCTGATCTGCCCCTCCCTGCCCTCTCTTGCCCTTTTACACACACACACCCCACCCACTTCCATTCCATCCTTTCTCTGCCTCTCCACCTACCTACAGAGTGTCTACCTGCTCTGATGGATGCTGGCCTTCAGCTGTTGCCAGCAGGTCAACCCAGGTCTTTCTGCTGGCACCTGGATCCTCCTACAATGTGCCTTATGACACCCCATCCCTCCAGTGGTAGCAAGTTCAGGATTGGGCTGAGAAATATGCAAAACAGAGTTATCCCCTCCTCCAAAATCTCCCTTCCTCCTGCTTGACTGATCCAGTTTTTTTGTTTTCTTGGGGATCCCTTTGCTTTTTGCAACCCTGCTTGGAAAGTACAGCTCTAGCTGCTTTCTAGTCATATCCCTCACTGTGCTGTTGTGAGAGTTCACTATTGTTTCACTTCTCACGGTATAAAGAAAGAGATTGTTAACATTATATTAGCATGATAGGCAATTCCTTATACTATAATTTGCTTCCTTTTCATATCTGACCATGACCTGTGCTATCAAAGAATGAAAATTGTTTGCTTCTGCTGTGATCCTTGTCATCTGTACTCACTGAGAGCATGTTTAATTTGGCAGGTTTTTTTCTCATATCAGCAAGATGCACCATGAAAACATATCAGGTGTTAATGTTACTGGTAGCTCTTGCTCCTATTAGTTAGGGATTGTATGCACCTGTGGCATTATTTGCCATAAAACCCACCTGTGCTGGAGCTTTCCAGCTGTTTCTAGTATCAGGGATGTTTGTAGCAGACATGTTGGCCTTTAAAGAGCTCCAGATATCTAACAACCCAACAGTCAGTTTTTGATGGCACTGGATGTTTCTTGTACTTGGTCTTTTATGGGGGAGAACCACTTGCATATATAATTTAGCATTCTTATTTTGCCAAGAGTTAGCAATCAATGGCCATTGGTAGAATCGTTTGCTTTTTTAGGGGTCATTTTGAGCATGCTGGTTTCCATTTATGGAGGCTGTTGATTCAAATACAGTGAAGGTAGCTGGCATAAAATGTGCAACTGGGCTGTTATGTAATCATCAGTAAATAGAATGGAGTCCCTTCAGGACCAATCCATTTCTTTCAGCATGGGTTTTGTGGACTACAGTCTTTTTGCAGCAACAGACTAACTATAGCTACCCCTCTGGAAGATGAAAGAGAGAGTGAAAATCCTCAGAATCTCCAGTGATGCTTTGGAAATGAGTTGCTCCTGGATAGCAGGCACAAAGATAGATAAGGTATCAAATAGGACATGTTGATAAACAGGACTCATGCCACTTTTTGCCTCTTCTCCATGTCTATAATTTAGCTCTGCTGCACTGTAGTGCAATGGCATTGTTCTCAAATATAGAGAGAACAGAGCAGCTGTAATCACAATTGTATCTTGGAACTGATATCCTTGGAACCTTTCCCCTGGGGGCTGGGGATAAGAATAGGCCCTCAGTTTGGCTGTACTTGTCGTAAGAGGCGACTAAACAGCCACCGGGTAGATGGGCCTCAATAGCCTGGGAAGGCAGCTCATCTGAGAGAAGGAAAACTCTGATCCCAAAACCTCCACTGCCTTGTGGCTACATCCAGTTATGGAAAAGGCTTCAGGAGTCAACCCTGGCAATCCAGCTCCCTGTAGCCCAGATGCCTCTGGGTGCACTCAAGACAACAAGATTCCTGCATCCTGGTACCATTCACTTGTATCTGGAATACAAGTTGTTGCCTCTCCCACATCAGGGACTTAATTAACAGGATTAACAGGAAATTCATGGAACCTTCAGTCCCACTGAAATTAATGAGACTTCTTAACAGGCTATACAGCTGGTTTCCCCTGGGGGCTGGGGATAAGAATAGGCCCTCAGTTTGGCTGTACTTGTCGTAAGAGGCGACTAAACAGCCACCGGGTAGATGGGACTCATTAGCCTGGGAAGGCAGCTCATCTGAGAGAAGGAAAACTCTGATCCCAAACCTCCACTGCCTTGTGGCTACATCCAGTTATGGAAAAGGCTTCAGGAGTCAACCTCGAGGCAAAATCCGGAGCCAGAGTCCCTGAGGCAGTTCATGGCTGAACACAGTCATGTTCTGGCAACTCCTGCGACGCCGCTGGAACCAACCGTATTGGCTTCTGCCTTTCCATTGGACCATTTCAGCAATGTGGAGAGGGGGGATTTGCTGCATGGGAAACAGTCTATCCTCCATATCTACTTTACCCAGGCTTTGTGCACTGGAGAGGACACTCTGTTCCAGAACACTATTCAGAGCGCGATACCATAGTCTTCCGAGACTGAAGGATGCCAACAACAACAACCTTGGAACCGACCACCAGGCTGGCCTTAAGGCAATTTGACCAATTTGGCCAAACTGGGATCTGTGCTTGGAGGGGCTCCGCACTTGGGCAGTGAGCAGAGCACCCAAAACCACAGCTAGCACCTCACTCTGACACTCTGCCATGGAATCTTCCATGCTGAGGCATTGTGAGTAGTGTGTGGTGAACTGAACCTTGCTGCTGGGTGGCCCCGCTCCTGCTCACCTCTGGGTAAGATTGCTTGAAACTGAACTCCCAAAAGCAGTTGGTGGTGAAGCTGCTGTTGGTGAGTAGGGGAGCCCTGCATTCATGGGGGGGGGGCATAAAAATGTTTTGAATTGGGTCCCTCTGCTTCTAAGGCTGACCCTGCCAGCCACACACTACATAAAACACTTGATAGGTTTTTGGATGCTCTTTTTTAAAACTTCCCTAAAAAGCAGTCATAGCATAGGGAAGAGGGGAACATTAACCCTTTTTCCTGCCTGATCCTAATCTGGATTCTATCCTTGTGACTTTGATTTGTCCTTGTAGGGAAGGTTCCAATGATACCAAATGGAAGCTTCCTTCTTGGAGCCAATAGCAGTTCTGGGGAACACAACGCAGTTCAGGACTGTGATGAAGGCAATGGTTAAACCAAGCAGGTGGTTAAATTGTGACTGCTGCTTAGAGGTGACAAAATGAGCATACTGTTCAAGGCTCAATCATAGAAACACAGTCAGCCTAATATTCCCTTGACTTGAAAATAACCAATTTGATATTTCTGTTCTATATTTTACCTAACACTAAGATGGCAGGTCCTGCATGAATGCATTTTAAATTATTCATTCATACATATAATGTTTTCCCCAGAGGAAACATTTTAAGACCAAGCGGTGTTTTCTTTTTAATGGGTTGTAAAGAGAATTGTGGCTTCCAGATGAAAAAGTGAACCACTCGTTTCTCCGCATTACCTTACGTGCAAGCATCCTGTGACATGTTCAAATGCTTTTTATGTAGAAACAAAACAAAAAGAAATCTCCCTGTACATGTAAAACTAAAATGCCAACAAGAAGTGATGGAGCCTAATTATGCCCCAAACCAGGGATGGGAACTCAAACCTGGTGACTCGTCATGAAATCAGCATTCTTTGCTGTCTCATACACTTGAGTTATGAGCATGGAAAACTTGGCAAAACACTTGAGTCAAGGGGCCCTTGACTCGACACTCGTCCCCACTCAGTCTCAAGTTTGCCTGTGTCTGGGTGTGCTTGCTTACTGTATTTGTGGCGTGAAAGACCTCATGGGGCCATCATTCAGACTGGGTGAACAGCAAGAAAGTTCCAGCTAGGAGGCAGGGAAAGGGTTAATGTTTGCTTTTGCAATGAATAGGAGGCAGGAGCAGGTTCTCTTGCCCATCTCTGAAAGAACAGATGATAATTGAATGAAGGGTGGGCGGTATGATCATTTCTTTGGCTGAGATAGGGCAGAAGGAGGAGCCCAAGGGGGTTCTTTCCTTGGGATTTGGCTAGAGAAACCCAAGGAGAGGAAGGAGGCGATTTGTAGCGATCACACTCTCCAAACACATGGCTCCACTGTTATTTGGGAGGGAGCTTCATTGAACAACTGGTGCAGATGGGACTACTTCTGCGTAGCGCTGCAAAGGCTTGGGTCATCCTGGTAAACCTCGTAGCAGCTGCGCCTGACCCTCCTCCCTCTTGCTGCTTCTGTCTCCACTCTCTTGTAGTCCATCCCTTCCCCTCCTGCCTTGTTTACAGATGGGATAGGACAGCGGGGGAGTGTCTAAAGGGAACTCCAACACACACACATCCTGGTAGCACCACATTTTTTTCTACGGCACGCTTTTTGGTTGTAATTATTTTTTTTCTGTAGATATTTTAAAAATTATATTACAAATACAAACAAATTTTTTTTAAAAAAATAAAGATATTACAGATTGTGTGACAAATGCAGAAATCTCAAATTTTCAACACAAAACAAATTTAAAAAAAACACAAAAGTTAAATCCCCTATCTACTAATTAAATCCATAGATTATTTGGCCCATTATATTGAACTACATTCTTTATTCTACTACAAAATCATACAAAAAAAAATTATCAGGTCTTAAACAGTCTAGACTAACTAAAAATTACATTATCCACACAAGAAGAAAAATGAGAAACATGAAAATTAACTCCCCTATCTTTGCTGTCTTTGCTGGAATTAATTCCCAGCAAAGAGTTGGCTGTCTTTGCTGAAAATTAACTCCCCTATCTTTGCTGGAATTAGAGGACAGGTCCTCTCATGGATTGAGAACTGGTTGGAGGCCAGGAAGCAGAGAGTGGGTGTCAATGGGCAATTTTCACAATGGAGAGAGGTGAAAAGCGGTGTGCCCCAAGGATCTGTCCTGGGACCGGCGCTTTTCAACCTCTTCATAAATAACCTGGAGACAGGGGTGAGCAGTGAGGTTGCAAAGTTTGCAGATGACACCAAACTTTTCTGAGTGGTGAAGACCAGAAGTGATTGTGAGGAGCTCCAGAAGGATCTCTCCAGACTGGCAGAATGGGCAACAAAATGGCAGATGTGCTTCAATGTCAGTAAGTGTAAGGTCATGCACACTGGGGCAAAAAATCAAAACTTCACATATAAGCTGATGGGTTCTGAGCTGTCTGTGACAGATCAGAAGAGAGATCTTGGGGTGGTGGTGGACAGGTCAATGAAAGTGTCGACCCAATGTGCAGCGGCAGTGAAAAAGGCCAATTCTATGCTTGGGATCATTAGGAAAGGTATTGAGAACAAAACGGCTAATATTATAATGCCGTTGTACAAATCGATGGTAAGGCCACTCCTAGAGTATTGTGTCCAGTTCTGGTCGCTGCATCTCAAAAAAGACATAGTGGAAATGGAAAAGGTGCAAAAGAGAGCGACTAAGATGATTACGGGGCTGGGCACCTTCCTTATGAGGAAAGGCTATGGCGTTTGGGCCTCTTCAGCCTAGAAAAGAGACGCCTGAGGGGGGACATGATTGAGATTATGCAGGGGATGGACAGAGTGGATAGGGAGATGCTCTTTACACCCTCACATAACACCAGAACCAGGGGACATCCACTAAAATTGAGTGTTTGGAGAGTTAGAATAGACAAGAGAAAATATTTCTTTACTCAGCATGTGGTTGGTCTGTGGAATTCCTTGCCACAGGATGTGGTGACGGCATCTGACCTGGATGCCTTTAAAAGGGGATTGGACAAGTTTCTGGAGGAAAAATCCATTACAGGGTACAAGCCATGATGTGTATGCGCAACCTCCTGATTTTAGAAATGGGCTAAGTCAGAATGTCAGATGCAAGGGAGGGCACCAGAATGAGGTCTCTTGTTATCTGGTGTGCTCCCTGGGGCATTTGGTGGGCTGCTGTGAGATACAGGAAGCTGGACTAGATGGGCCTATGGCCTGATCCAGTGGGGCTGTTCTTATGTTCTTATCTACTCATCAAATCCACAGGTTATTTAGCCCGTTTTCCCCTCAGTGCGCAGTAAGTCCATGAATGGTCCATAAAAGTTTTTACTGACATGTCTTTAATAACAATTGTAAGTTCATCCATCAAAACTTCTTCCTCCTGACATGGATTCTGTTGTATATCTTCTAATCTTCCCTCTTGTCCTCCTAAATTCACCTGTTCTTTAAATTTCTGCATAAAGTCTCTTGCCTTTTGAACCGTATCCAGCCAGTAGATTTTTGTAGTCTGTAAACCTGGTCAACTTCTGAACCAATGATTTGTTCATCTGTTTGTAAATACTGAGCTAGGGCCTGTACCATTCATTATCTCAAATCTTCTCCAACTTCTCTGAAATTCTTTGGTATGGCTCTTAGGCTCAATGTTTTTTTTTTCTTTATTTACTTGTTCCATCAAAGATATCATATCTAATGTTTTCTCTTGTTCTGAACTCAGGGCTTCCATTCTACAGTAAGTGATATTGACTCTGTTCTGGGTCTCCTGTGTCTCTTGTTTAATATGACAGATTCTTCTAGCTGAGCCATATCTTGTCTCAATTTGAATTTCAGGTCTTTAAGCCCTTGTTCAGCTGAGTCTATTTTTAATTCAATTTTTTCCTGAAACTGCTGAAACAGTCATTACCCCTGACCCCCCAAATAAGACACCAGGCTGAGGTTTCTTGGGTTGAACTAGGGCCACTTTATTAACAACAGCAACACAAAACAGCAGCAGGGCTAGATGGGGCCAGGGGGCTAGCCCCCCGGCATGCGGGGGCCTAAAATTGGGGGAAACGGACCTAGCCGTCTACCTCCCCCGGGGCTCAAGGGCGAACCAACTGACTCGGGCTGCCACCAGTCGATCGACTGGGTACAGCCTGTCTACGTCACCCCCAAAGGGGGAAGGGGAGCTGGCCAGCTGGCTCACTGGGCAAACCATGCAAGCGTAGCCAGACCAGTCAGGGGGGTTTGCCAGCCTACCTCTTCGAGCTGGCTAGGCATCATGTGGGCAGTTCTGGCTCACCCCCCTTGACCTTGCTGCCCTGGATGGACACCGAGTTGCCCTACCTACCCCGCCCCGCACGCATCACGCCAAGTGACCGGAGGAAAGAGAACCTATCAGAACCACACCTCCCAATACAGCAGTCTGGGGTAGGCGAAAAAACTGACACCTACAGCCAATCAAGGTGCCAGCAAAAAATTCCTACCCGGCCCTGCGAGAGCAACCAGCTAATCTCAGACTGTGCAAAGGGAGGGCGGGTGGGGTTGCTGCTGCTCCCCGGACTGAGCTCCTGCGGGCGGGAATTGCCCACGTGAGCTCAGCCCCCACCGCGCCAAACTACACGGTCCAATGGGAGCCTGCCTCCTCAACCTGCCCGCACGAGGTGGGGCGGGGCAATGGCCGATAGCGTGCACAGCGCTAGCGGTCTTTCCAGAAATTCCACATTCAGTTCTCTTTTCGGAGTCTGTGTTAGTAATCTTGGCTGTTTCATTTGTTCTTTTGCTTTCTCCATGGTATTGGCTCTTCGTTCCAGTTTTCACCAGCATATGTCACTTCTAATTCAAACAATTCAAGAACTCTATGGTTACACACTCTATGGTTTTGAAATAAAGTTCTTTCAGTCTATAGTTCATATACTCAAATTTCATAAACTATGAAGTATCACATAAAAGTAAAATATAAACACCCTAGATATTGTAATCATTAAAGTCAATAAAAAGTCATTAATCAGTAGAAAAACATCCTAATAAAGCACTTGGAGACCATTAGGCCGTTAAAAACTTTTGAAACTCATGTCCTCATCACCACGCCTGCTGCACACATCCGATAAAAGTTTCATCTCATTAAAATTGTTTCAAGTTCCTTTAATTAGCAGTCTTATCTTGAATGTCCAAACAACTTCTATAAATCTTGACAATATTTCTGCGCAACTTGCCAAAACAAAAGTAATAAATTTCGGGGGAATGGTCAGATTTTGTCTCACCACTGAAGACTCGAGCTAGATGCCTGTTTTTCTCTTCCGTCGCTCAAACAAAAGAGGGGTTCCCCAGCCTTTGCCAGAGATACCCCCCCAAAAAGGAGCAACCTCTGAAGAGTTGTAGGTAATCTCTTGTTACCCCTTTGATCCAAGGAAGTCTTCAGCTGCAAATTGTCAACAGCAGCCAGGTTTAAGTCTCCTGGTGCTTTCCCAAACAGGAAAGTTCAGCTTGCCATGTTAACTATCCCTCTATGGCAGGCTTTTTCAAGGGAGCAACTTGAGACTCAACTTGAGACTCGAGTCTTTGTGAGTTGTGAAAACGCTCTGGGTGACTTGGAAAATTCCCCCATTATGACTTGTTGAGTTGCACAGGGCAGAGACTCGTGACTCGATTCAAGACAAGCCGCTCTGGATTTGCCTATCCCTGCCCCAAACGTGCTCATTTCCCCATGTGAGAAATTTAACTAAAAAGATATAGTCATAAATCAAAGGAGGAGCATTCAACCCTACAGCATAATTTTCAAAAAAATGTTATGAAACTCTCTACATTCTGAGGTAGTACCATCTTATGAGAACTATATCACTTCAGATTAATTTGGATTGTTCTATTGCAGCTTTTGAAATACAGTGGGACCCCAACATTCACAGGTTTGACTCACCTCAGATGCCAGTAGATAGCAGACTCTGATTTTAAAGCCCTTTAAACACAAACAGTGCAGGCCAAAATTGGGTTTACTACGTTTGCATGGCCAGACCATGGTATTTCAAGGCCTCTATGGCTGTTTTTAGGACTGGCAGCCCAATCCTAACTTGCACTAGAACAGGGAGGCAGGCTGGTCTGCCCCTTATCCAATGTGAGGGTGGGACTAAAAGCTGCTCAGCATGGGGCAAGGGGAATCACTTCCCCTTACCCAGGTAAAAACTTCAGCAGCCCCGATGGAGCTACTCAGATCTGCATCACTTTAAGAGATTAATCAAGCAGATGAATCAAAAGTGACCCAAAGATAGCTTTGACTCCTCTTGCAGACAGCTGAAGCGAGGGGCCAGTTCTGATCTCAGGAAGAAGAGTTCTACAGGTTGGGCACCACAACAGAAAAGTCATCACCAATTCTCTGTCTCAGTGGTTCTCAAACTTTTAGCACCAGGACCCACAGCTGCGTGTTTCAGTAAGCAGCCTGGTTGTTATTAGAATTAGATACCAATTATAGTTTCAAGACAGTCCTCAAAAACAGCTCCAAGTAGAGTGCACTACAGTATTAGGTATGCGTGAGTAACCATAGCAAGGTATGGATGCAGTTGCTGCAACTGCCTATACTTGCTAGAAGTGCTCCTGGCTACAGCTGCCACTGGAGCTCCAGGCTTAAGGCTAGGTTCAGGAGCATCCCAAGTCACTAACCTGATCCTTCAAGACTTGTGCTGTCCCATCCAGAACAAATTGAAAATATGATCCCTGAGTTTCAGTTCTCCTTATTAACAGCACCTCTGTCTTGACCAGATTTCAGTTTGTTGGTTCTTGTTATCCCTTAGCTGACATTGGCATTCACCAGATTCATATTGTGACGTCCAAGACGACCCTCCTTTAAGGGCCATGTAATCCGTTTATTGCCTTTAGGGTAATCAAGTGGCCATAAACCCATATAACCACCCTGCAGGTCTTTTCCAATTTCAGTTACCAATTGCTCTTTAACCGTAAGAGCTTCCAATCCTGGTAGCCAGGCCAATTTTGGGGAACCCTCCTCTGAACCGTGCTCCAGCCTGAGCCCCCTTGGACTCAGCGTGAATCCAGGAGCGGGCTCCTAGTACTGGGTCTCCAGGTTCCAGCCAGTCACACTGGATTAACTCCCACAACCAGTCCCCTTTGCTTCACCAATCCCAATAATCCAGACAGTTGTAATAGATAGGATTTATTGAATATAGAATCTTTAAGAATAGTTATACAGACAGCACTGCATCAGTCAAAAGTTTCAGATTTATGATAGAGCATATCAATACGATACAATACTCAGCACTAATAAAACAATAAAGAGATAACTCCTAACTCTAACTATCACTCACCAAAGATTCCCAAAGTCCAGTCTAACCCATCCTTGCTGCAGTCAAGGCGGGTTCCTCTTGTCAGAATGGTCAAAGCTCAGGCCCCCTTAGCCAGAGGCAAAGCTAGAACAACGGAAAGCTCTTTTCCTTCACCTTTATAGTTCTCCTGACCCACCCACCAATCAGAACTCTGTTCCAGCCGAACATTCTTGGGGTGGACGTGCCACAAGCCTCCTTACTCATGGTGGAATCCCCCCTCCCAACCTGAGAAGTTCACAGCTGTACCTTGTTGTTAATCAAGCTGACCTTGGAGCCCACGGGGTAGTTTGGTACGGTATCTGAGGGCCTTGTGAAGCGGCCTCCTCCACAGTTCTCTCAGACCTGGGATGCACTAATTAGAAGTTGGATACAGCTGGGGCCTTGTACTCGGGCCTAGCAGCATGGTTACAAGCAGAAACGTTCCTTGTTCAGATGTTACCTGGTCATCAATATTCACTTTTCTGTCACACATATGTACATCAACAGTGGCCATAAATAAGATCTTCTGCAATAAAATATCGTATTGAGAGTAGCTCCAACCCACTTTGATGTTGAAGTGAGATGGACAGCCAAACTAGTTCTCCAACTTTTGCAGACACTCTAGAATAATTGCAACATCTGACAGAAAAGAATAGGTGAGGGCAATGATGATTGATCCGTGTCTTTAAGAAAAAGATTGAATCCATATTTCCACCAGCAGTTTCAGACAGTGATATATTTATCTCAAGAAAACCCCACAGCCGCTCGGCCTTTGCAGCAGCAAAATTCTGCTCGCTTCTAGAATTTACAGCGATCATGCAAAATTCATGCTCTCTGTCTTCATTTATCGGAAACAAATCTCTCACAACTGAGTTTAAAAGTATACACATTTAAATTTCAGTTTCAAGTATTGCTGGGGAAAAGAGGTTCCCCCCCTTTTTTTGCTCTTTATATCACGCACACACTCAAGGAAATAAGCTAAAACTGCAACATTAGGCTTAGAATTCAGGGGTGTGCCTGCCTGCCTGGGCACTCAAAGTGGCTGGGGCTTTTTCACCCCAGGCCCCACTGCAAACGTGCTACCTTCGCCTGCCTGTGTGGGTATTCATAGCAGCATCTGGGGAGATTTTGAACATGAGCTCCAGGTGTTACCTGGAAATGGTGTCATTACTTTGCAGAACATCATGTGACATCACACCATTGCTGCCCAGGGTACCCCAGCCACGCCACTGGGTGTCCTATGTTTCAATGAACATGAAAGGGCAAACAAACAAGCAAGCAAACAATCACATATTCGATGCTCAAAATAAGCACAGCACAGTTACAGGAGGACAGTGATGGGAAGTCCAGTCCTTAGCAGCCTGGAGCGCGGACCTGTCGTGGCGCCATAATGGTTACCACGGCATCCTGAGCACAACCAGGCAGCCCACAGTGGCTCCTTAAGGGAAGGGGATTTTTGTCCCCTTCCCCTGGGTAAGGGAAGTAGCCCCACAACGGGGCTACTCAATTCTGCAATGGATCTGGAGCCAGCACAGAATCAGAGACTCCTGTCTTGGTCCACGCAGCCGACACAGGACTTAGGATCTGGTAAAGCTGAGCTCCACTGGTCCTGCCGTCCCCCACCACGCAACCTTCCACCTGCCACACCTCCCCCCACCCTCTCCCTGCCCTTCCCATACCAGAAAACCTCCTCTCCCCATCCCCACAACCTCCCTTGCCTCTCCGCCACCAGGCTATCCGGGCGACCACCCTGTGGTGGAATGCAGACCCAGTGCCAGAGATGGCCCAGCACAGGCTTGGGCTGGGCTAGCTACAGCGCTGGGCCCGCTGTATGGGCCCGCAGTAAGCCAGCGTGCACAAGTCTGGATCAGGCCCCCAGTCACTTGCATGTCTGCTGCTTTCAAAAGTGCTGCTTTCAAAATATTTCAAGTAATATTTGTTTTGCTGTTACCACTGTTACTGCCAGTGCCTTTGGGCTAGTTAAACTATTGAACACCCCACTTATGGTCTCAGGGAGGTGTGCATCAGTCACTTTTCTGAATCTCCAGTACGTGTCGGGGAAAAACACAAGGCTGCCTCAAACAGTTTGCAAAAATGGTAGCAGCCACCTATGCACCCATTCATACAATGAGTGCCTCCACATTATCCCAGCTGTATCAGGAACCCACAGCTGACCCTATGCATTCTTGCTGTTCATCACATGGGAGCTACCAGTATTTTGAGATAATATAATGCAAAATATCACGTACTCACTTACATGGGAGTGAACCTCCCTGGAAACAGTTCAACTTGCTTCTGAGGAAGTATGCCCGGGTGTGCCCCCTTATCTGCAGGGATTCTGTTCCAGAACCCCCCACAGATAGCCAAAACCTTGAATATGGGTAAATATGGGTAAACATATGGGTAAACATGGGTAAATATGGGTAAACATCCCCACAGTCTGAACTTTCTGGAGGCAAGGGAAGCCCAGCTTCTGAGCTCAGCAGAGGGACTGAGCTCGGGAGGGGCTTCTGAGTTCAGCAGAGGCCACGGACATCCATCCATGACCTCTGCTGGGCTCAGACTGAGCTCTAGAGCTCAAAACACGTAACTTCCAGTTTCACAGAGAAACCGAAAGCCACGTTTTTAATGCCTTGGTTTCTGATTTCTCCGTTAAAACAGAAGTCACATGTCACACATACCCTGCTGAGTAACCATGCTTAGGATTGGGCTGAAGATCAGATATGCCTATTTTCTCCTGGTTCTATTTGTAGTTGCAACTTGTGTTAAGCTTTCTGTCTTATCATTCATTTTTATTTATCAGATGCTGACATCTACTATAGTTCTTTTTTCGTTTTTACCAATTCACAATAGTATAGGAGCATAACTTTCTTTTATCTGATGCTCTAATGAAAGGTCTAGGCCACCACCATTTTATCCTTGTTTTGTGGCCTTATGCGCACTTATATTGCCATTTCTACACACACAGTCCCACTGCAATCAATTTAAGATCGCAAGCGCATGACCTTGGTTACATTGAGAATCTGTACACTCTTTGCAGATAGGATAGGAGAGCAAAGCACTGCTATCTTTATATAGGTTCAGAATTAGAAAGTCTCGGCTTTATCTTTGACCCCTTTCTCCCTTTGGCTCCCCACCTTCAGGCTGCAATCCTATACACAATTACCTGGGAGTAAGTCCCATTGACTCTATAAGACTTCCTTGTGAGTAGACATGCCTAGGATTGTACTATCAGTCTGTCACCAACTTATGCCATTTTTCCCATCACAATATGGCAAGAATCAGGGATGTGCCAGAATCACTTCCTTGAGTTTTGAGTCAAGTCCCAAGTCTCCACCCCCTTTATCTGAGTTTGAATTGAGTCATAATGGGCAGCTGTTGCGACTCATCCAGAGTCATATTTGAATCATTTTGACTCAAGTCTCGGTCTTTTCAAAAAACAAGTCAAGTTGCAGAAGTGACAAACAAAATAAAGCAAACAAGCGCACACACAAAACAGAGACACAAACACACACATAAGCAAGGCTTGACCTGTGTCTATTTGAGCCTTTTCATTTTTAGGGTAGAACCCCCGAGACCCAAGTCAGTGCTCGAGTTTTTGACACATGTGACACATTTGGCTGTGAGTCGTGAAAAACACAGGTTTAGGCAACTCAAGTTGAATCCACAAGTCATGAGTCCCCATCCCTGGCAAGAATCCAGTCATTCCCCTCTGTTCCATTGGCAAAAAAAAAAAAAAATAGTTACTTGCTGGGCTTTCATTGGCTTATCTGAGTTCCTATATCTGGATATACAGGCTGTAAAAATGAGCAAGAGAAATGTAAGGTCTGTATACCCTGATAAGGACAGGAGGTCTTTGTAAACAGAGAAATGTAAAGGCATTAAAATATAAGGCCTGTTATAGCAGAGGAAGGAGAAACTGCAGAATCACTCTGCAGATTAAAATTTTGTTGTCTTGTAAAAAGCCTGAATGCAGTCTCTCTCTCTCTCTCTCTCTCTCTCTCTCTCTCTCTCTCTCTCTCTCTCTCTCTCTTTCTAACACATGCACATGCACACAAATACATGCATAGCTAGCATACATTGACAGGAACGTGCATTCCCAATGCAATGCAGATAGGATACACACTGTCAATCATGTTCTGTAGAATCCAGGCTTCATCTGATGCTTTCTGTCTGAATGTGCATTAACATCCATTAATTATAGGCCCTTGCCGATCCAGTGTAGGGATTTACATGCAGGAAAAATGCCGGTATATCTTCCTTACTGACTCAGGACAAGCATTTCCCTTCTTTGGATGTATCTGGCTGGTTTTCTGCTAAGTGACAGCACACGAGATAGAAAACATTATACCAATTTTCTTTTTAAAGTGTTCGCTAAAGTGGCAGCACAGGTGGAATGACGACAGCAATATTGATTTATCACCCCAGGATGACAGCAAAAGTGCAAAACAATTGATTTTTTTTTTTTATTAACATCTTTCAAATTGGTAATAAATTACTCATGTGAAAAAAGTGGTGTATTTCCTCCCCATACAGCCCTGACATTTTATAATCAACTTACATGAAGTATTCCATTTCCTTCAAGACTTGATTATCTGGTTTGTGTGTGTTGCTTCTTTGTGGCTTCATGTGAAGAATGGAGAATATCACCAGGGGTTTTCATTGTCAGCCTTAACATTTATTTAAGCACAAAATCCTTTCTAAAATCCTTGAATGCAGGCTCCCTGATGATCCTTTCCTAATTACTGCTTCCAAGTGTCTTAAGAAAACACAGGCTCAATTTATATGCATGCTTCCTTCCCATTTAATAATTTCACTCATTTGATGGGAGATGGTTGTACTTCAAAAGGGAGTGACTCTTTCTAGGTTTCCTGCAGACACTGATATGAATTAAGCTGGAAAAGACCATAAGATCACATGGTCAACCCAAGATCTCCTAGCACTTGAGGCAGCATGCCAAATGCTGCCCCTCTTACGAGTGGTGTTCCCAGACGGGGTCACAGTGCTGTGTCAGCTGCCCTTCCCCCTCCCCAGTAGAGCCATTCTGGGTGACAAGAGCAACACAGAGGAGATACCTTTGCTTTGCTCTCATCACCCGGAATGGCTCTAACAGCAAGGGGAAAGGGCAGCCTTCAGGATGCATTGGGGCACCCTGCAAAAGGTAGTGCTGTGCCCCCTCTGGGAACTCCACTTCCTCTTACCTGATAGTATGCCAACCTCTGCTCCTCTCACTCCCTAGATTGGAAAAGAAGAGAGGATGATCAGAAGAGAAACTGGAAGAGAGGAGAGTGGTAGAAGTGCTGTACTCCACACTTCTTCCATTCCCCCTTTTCCTCTTTCAGTTCAGAAAGTGGGAGGAGGAGGTGCCATGTAGGCATTAGGACAGAAGAAGAGTTGGATTAGGCTTGAGAACTTCACTTACATTTAAAACGTAAAGAAAGCTCCATTCAGATTTGAAGCATTGAACTCCATAAATCAATTAAGGAGAAGAGGTGATTACATGTTTCAGTGAAAAGTATGGCCTTCCTGTTCTGTGGATCTGTGACCTCTTGCCAGCAGTATTGTAAAATAGGCACATTGCTGGGCTGGTCTTTTGCTCTCCATGAAGGTACCTGGGACCAAGTGCATGCATTTAGATCCATGTCTCCTACATACCTTGAATTAAGGGAAGTTAACAAGAATATATTGCCCGTGTAACACGTGGGTCCCAGACCCATCTGTGGATTTTTCTGTCCAGAATAAATTCTGCCAGTAGCACCAACAATGAAAATAAGTGCCATCTGTAAGTGTGGGGACAGCAGGATTTATTGGCAACTGCAGATCTTAAATCAAACAACGCTACCTGTGATTTATAAATGACACATGATGCTTTTATAAAACTATTGTACATTAAACGTGACAGGACACTGCATTCATTCTTTAAAATCAGCCGTAACACTTTGCCAGTTTCCACAGAGAAAGGAAACCTTTTGCTCCTGCACTTATATGTATATGGATAAAACTAGTTTACTGTGTGAATTTGTCCTTGTCACTTTTGGCTGTTAAAGTAAGTGACAAAATGCTGTTTCTTCAAATTGTTTTGCCGTATTTAATAGATGTGACCACGGCAGACTCTTTTTCTCAACAAATGTTTGAAATTAAATTCTGACATGTTCCCTCTCGGGCCTAATACTCAATATCTGATTGTGATGAATGAAAGGAGAATAATTTAGCTCTGAGTATATATTTAGTGTGACATAACAATCTGACACTCCCTCTTTGTTCAAAATTCAGGGAAGAGAACAAGAAATATTGTTTATTGTATTCACTGAAAAGAGGGGACACAGCTTGTTGAGGGCAGAATTTTCTTGTGGATTTGGTTAGTGCTCTGTCATTATGCTGTTTGGAGTTTTACAACAATAGGCCATCCACCCAGAGCCTTGCATATATATGTCAATTTCTAGAGCTTTCGACTTTTCCTGAGAATAAGTGATTGCCTACACGGCACCCAGTCCTATAAATCTGTAGCTGTTATGAAGCAGAAGATGACTTGTGACATCCTATGGGAGATGAGTGGCCACTAGTTTATTCTGTTATGATGTCTGCTTTTCCCAATCCCATTATAATTGTTTATTACAATATATCATGTGAATATGGTTGTATAGTCATAACCGGCTCTGTGGTAGCTACAAGACTTCATATACATGCACTGTTTCCCAGAGATGCAGATGCCCAAATTGAAAATTCTCAGATATTTCAACTTGGGAAGAAGCCTGAAATTCACTTTGCAGTTTTAAAACTTTGCAGTCACTTTGCAGTCACCACCCCTTCCTATACTGTGTCATATAGTGGTGTTTGGGCCTATGTGAGTAGTTTCCTGCTCCCCTAACCCCATCCCTCAACCGCAGCTGTCCACACTAGGAGTTTCAAACATAAGACCTGCAGGCTGAATGCAGCTTCTGAAAGCAACTTCTCTAACCCCACATTGTAAATGGGCTCTCCCAGCTTAACAATTGGGCTGTCTCATATCTTAACAATACGAACAAGTTTTGCACATTTTTCTCTTTCGTCGTTTGCAGCTAATGAGTTTCTATGTGAGAACAAAGTGCTTGTTTCTGGCCATCATCTGCTTAATGATGTCACATTCCACTTAGTGATGTCACTTCCAGCCCTAAGCAGGCACCATGAATGTTAACTTCAGCCCTACGTATGAAACGGGTTTGACATCCCTGGTCCATACTATACGTGCAGTAGGTCTGAAGTTAGACTTGGTGAACAAGAAGCTACTTGGCAGTTTCATGTTATTGAACTATGGGGGGGGTAATTTTTTAATTGTTTTATCTCCCTTCCTCCTTTGCTCAATTCCTCATTGGCCCCCCACTTGTTTTAAACAAATGGCATCCATACTGCCTTCTATTTTTCCCACTGGAAAAGTCATAAGCCTATGAGTTGATGTCTTTGGCATAATTCCGGTATTCTACTCTGTATGGCTTCTTTGAATGTAATAACAATTAAGAATGTAATAACAATTGTACAAACAATTATTTGTAATAACAAATAATAACCCGTTGGTCTTTGTTTAAAAAGTGGCACAGGCTGAGATGGAGCTCTGATGCGTTCCACCAAGTATAGGTCTTGTAGTGTCCACTGTGTTGCCAACCAGGGCCAGCCTTAGGGCAATTGGGCCCAATTGGGCCCAGCACCTTGAGGGGCCCTGCACTGGGGGAGCAAGCAGAGTGTCCACAGCTGGCACCTCACTCTGTAGCTGACACTGTGGCATTTAATCTTCCATGAAGAGGCATTGTGAAGAGAGTGTGGCAAGCAAAGCACTGCTATTGGACAGCCCTCCCTCCCACCTGCCTCTGGGTCTGATTGGCTTGAAATCCCACCCACCTACCCCCGTCAGAAACATCGATGACACCCACTGCTGGGTGCCTTGCAGCTGCTGCTCATCCTGGTGAGTGGGGAGCCAGCAGGGGTGGGGCACCCACAAAAACTTTGTACATTGGGTCCCTCAGCTTCTAAGGCCAGCCCCAGTAGTGTAGCTAGAGGGGGAACAAAGCACTAAGTTTTGCAGGCACCTCACTGTGGCTTAGAAGTGGCCCCTCCCCCTCCCCTTCAGAACCATTCCAGGCCGCTAAAGCAAAATGGAGGCATTCATCTCTCTTTTGCTCTAGCAGCCTGGAATGGCTCTGAAGGGGAGGGGCTTGTATGACACAGTGAGGAGCCTGCGAAACTTAGTGCTTTGCACCTCCTCTAGCTATGCTACTGGCCAGCCCTGCTGCCAGCTCTAAGATTTTTAATCTCTTGTATTGGCTTCCTGGCTTCAGCTTAGGCTTTAGATCATAGGTTTTACCCTCACCTCTTTGCACTTCTTTCCAAAGACGATTCTTCTGAAAGTCTCAGCAGAACAGTGACCTGACATTCCAGGAAAACAGGACTAGTCTAAAATTCAAAGGAAAGTGGAAGTTTCACCATCAGTGGAGAACGTATGAGATGATTGAAGACAAAATCCCACCATTCTCAAGTGCCTTGACCTATCGCTTTATCTATCCACATCAGAATGAGGCTGGCTTGGAATATCAATGACATGACTGCTGCACGTGTATTCATTGTCAACCTGTCAGAATGTTCTCAGTGAATTCATCAAATTGATTTCAAAACGTGGATTTCAGCAGCCTTGCACTTTATGTGTGCCCTGGATCTGTGTGTGAGAAGTCACATGGATGAATGGGGGTTGCATTGGGCAATGCAAAGGAATAATCAGTGCCAACACTTTGCCATTGTGAAGCATTAATGTACAAACAGGAAGGAAGAATGGTAATTCACAACCTCTTAACTTGTCATCTTTAATGTGAGTTTTGTAAGATGGTTGAATTTATTTTCTGCCTGAAGCTATGAGGGACTAGAACTGGGTTGGGGCAAGTAATCTGAAGAAGACCCTTTTGGTGCTCACCGTCCATCTCACCACTGAAGGCTTTGAAGATGGCTTGAATAACCAAGGGTAGAGTCTTTGATGGCCTGTTGCTTTTGTAAAACAGCTTAATCCCAAACAATGTGTTTGGGCTGAATCCTATCCAACTTTCTGGCTCTGATGCCATTGTGCCAATGGGGCATGTGCTGCATCCTGCAGTTGGGGGGGGGGGGGACAGTCACAGAGGACTCTCAAGGTAAGGGAATGTTTGTTCTCTTACCTCAGGGCTGCATTGCAACTACAGAGGTGCTGGAAGGTTGGATAGGATTGGGTCCTTTGTCTTTCTTTCGTTTTAACTGTATGCACCTTCTTCAACCAGAGACAATGCATATTCATCTCACAGGCAAAAATGCATTGTGTTTTACAGATTTCTTCACAAATTAATCATCGTAGTCACTCGTAGTCGTAGAATCATCAGTGGATGTCTAACTGGGCTATAGATCTTCCTCCACAAGAGAATATCCTTCCAAAATGGGGAGAATCCTTGTTTTGATGTCTGGTAATCAGCTGCCTCAGATACACTGAGTATGTATTTGTTTGTTTTTAAATATATCACCTCTATAAAATTAAAACCTCTATTTGTATGCAGCCGGTGCTGCCTATATAGGCTAATTAAAATCTCTAAAGAACGAATGAATATGCAGAATAGAGTAATCCAAAGCTGATTTATCAGCTTCTGCTTCATCATCTGGGCTCTGTTGGTTGACAAAACCTGTCTCATTAGAATTTGCATCTCCTGATATGAGTAGTTTGTAGCAGTGGTCTCCAAATCGTGGGCCACTGCGCAAACAAAAAACCTTCCTGCTGTGAGTGGAGTTTACCTTTCCATGCTTCCCTGTCTTATCTTGCCAACCAATCTTGCTAGCCAGAGCTCAGAGAGTGCTGGGGCAACGGGCAGCTGAAGTGGCTACCCTGCATGAATTTGTGAGATTGGCTGGCAAGATAAGATGGGACAGCGCAGAACAGTTAGCTCCACTCACAATGGGGAAGGCTTTTTGTGGGCACTGGTTTTGGTCCACGGACCAGGGTTTGGTGTCTGTTCTAGGGGAAAAGCAAATATTCAGCTATAGTCTTTAGGAAATATATTAGCTGATCCTTCAAATTAAACAACATGACAAAAAAAAGGGTCTTCTTCATACAGACAGGGGACTCTACATGGTAAATACAAATTTAAAAGGAAAGAAGCCAGAGGAGGCAGTACTGCACAAGTGACTCAGTTTTCAGGTAATAAAATAACATTTAATTAATTCAGAACACAATCTTACACTTGTCTATGCAGAAATACATCCGATTGTCTTCAGTGGAGCTTATTCACAAGAAAGTACCCATAGATTGCAGCCCCATTCATTTTTATTGGGGGAGGGGGAATCCAGGGATGGGAAAACCCAGCATGGCTTGACTCAAGTTGAGTTGCCGAGACACCACCCCCATGAATCAACTCAAAAAAGAATCATAAAGGGGGCACTTTCCGAGTCTCCAAATCACCTTTTAGTGACTCTAATAGACTTGAGTCAGGTTGCCCCCCCCTTCAAAAAGCCCACAATAGAAAAAATGGGTTGCTGCCAGGGAGCATGTGTGTCGGAACTCTCTTTGAACACTCCCTGCTGTCCCTACCCATCTGTAAAGAGGGTGGGAGGGGTGGGAGGAACTGAGGGAGAGCCAGAACAGAAGCAGCGAGAGGGTGGAGTGTCATAAGGAGCAGCTGTGAGGCTAACCAGGACAGCCTGATCCTTAGCAGCCCTACTTCGAAGTAGTCCCACTGTAGCTGGTCATTCAATGAGAGTTGCCCTGACCTTCCACCTGCCCTCCCACAGCCAATGCCAATATGAATATGCCAATCCTTTGTCCAATGATCATCCATTCCTTCCTTCCTATAAGAGATGGGAGGAAAAGCGCTCACCCCTGCCTCCCTGCCTCCCGTATGATTCATTAACCATTTCCTGCCTCCCATCTGGAATTCCCTGTGCTCACTGTCAGAATGCTTGCCCCATGAGGTAAGCAAGCACCCCTAGACCCTGGCAGACTCAAGTCAGCACATGTGGGGACGAGTGCCAAGTCAGGGGGGCCCTGACTTGAGTCTTTTTCAGAGTCTTCCATGCGCGCGACTCTAGAGTTGCAGTCACCCAAAATCATGCATTTTCGCAACACAAGTCTGAGTCACCAGACTCAAGTTCCCAACACTGAAGAAATACTCAGGAATGACTTCAGCAAGGGTTAAATTCTGATTCTGGGGAAAGCTATTAAGAACCGGGCCTGAACTTTTTTTTTTTTGGGGGGGGGGGGAGTTTAGGCTCACTTCATAATGTCTTGTTTTCCAGACTGCAAGTACATTTCCATTCCCCCCCCCCCCCATTTTGAATGTTGGTACCATTTAGGTGTGAGTGAATGAGAGAAACTCCTGGCAAAAGAAAGGCAAGCAGTTGATGAGTACAAGGAACAGATTTGGTTTGAGGCTATAATCAAAGGTTATAATCCCTGGGGCATTTGATGGGCCACTGTGAGATACAGGAAGCTGGACTAGATGGGCCTATGGCCTGATCCAGTGGGGCTGTTCTTATGTTCTTATGTAAAGGTAGATCACAGTTTTTGCATTTAATCGATAATTGCTTTCCAAACAGAAACATCTCTTTTAAAATAGGAAGAGATCCATTAAAGCTCACCACATGTAGAATGTATTACTTACACAGCCCCTTTTTAATTTTTAAAGACTCAGAGCCCAATCCTATGCATCTTTCCAACAGCAATGCAGCCATGCCAATGGGGATGTACTACACCCCAAGGTAGGGGAGCTCTCACAGAGGCCTCCTTAAGGTAAGGGAACAGTTGTTCCCTTTCCTCGGGGTTGTACCCTGTCTGCATCCATGCCGGAAAGTTGGATAGGATTGGACCCTAAGGGGTGTCAGGCTGGAAGAGGCTGCCTCGTGCATTGTTTTAAAACTGAGCAAGACTCAAATTTTCAGACGTAAAGAACATACCAGACAATACAGTAGTTTCTAATTGCATTACAGTATTTAGTTTTTATTTTAAATTGCCATGCTCAGAAGTGTTTTCACTACTGAAATAAACATCACCAGAATACTCTCTGTAGGCTTTTCAGCTGCACATTGCCCACAATCAACTCTATTTAGCTTAAGCTGGGAAAATAAATAGCCCAAAGTGCTGTTCTGTTGGGCACACTTGCACATTTTTAATGCAGAAATTCTATATTGAAAGTAAGGTTAATTGCAAAGGGAAGGCAAAATTTAAATATCTTAATTAAAGTACTTGAGAGTTGTGACAGCAGTCTCTGCTGTGCATGACATGGAATTACTAGGCCCTTTCTGCTCTGACATGTGACAGAATGGAAATTGAGCTGCTCAGCCTATAAACAAATTAACCCAGGACTGATTCATATGATACTTTCAAGTCTACTGGCAGAGGCATAACTAGAGCAGAGCCTGCAGGGCACCTGCCCCAGGTGCAATGCCAAGGGGGGGATACAAGGCAGTCCCTTCTGGGTTCTTCCTGGAGTAGGATGCACTGGTGGCTTTATGCCCCTCTTCCTTCTCTTATGAAGGTTCCCCCTTGAAGGGGGCATCCCATCAAAGGGGAGCCTCCATAGGAGAAAGAATGGGGGGGTGCAAAGTCACCAGCACTGCCTACTCTGGGAAGAACGCAGAAATGACATCACAATGTCACGTGACATAATGATGTCACTGCCCAAAGCACAAGGACTTCTAATTATACTTCTGTGAACTGACTCCACTCATTAAATGGCATGTGCTTCACCTGCTTCTCTATTGATTATTCTCCTAATTGCACATGACGGGTGGTGGTTCATCTGGACTGCTCCCCCACACAGTTAGGGAGACTGAAGGGGATAGGTCTGGTTATGCATGTGCTGTCAGCCATCCAGATCTTTTTTCATCCCTTCCAAAGGTTAGCATTGATAAGGATGGATTGTTAAAGATGATCTGCAGGTCCAAGGGACAATAGATAGTAGCCAGTTATTTCCTCCAAGGATGGGAACCCATGCTAAAAAGGGAATATAGTGTCAGGAGAGTTAGAGCCCACTGCAGTGGCTACAATACTATACCCACTTACCTGAGAGTAAGCCCCACACAGTGGAACTAACTTCCAAGTAAACATGTGCAGGATTGTGCTGCAAATGAATTGACTTAGTAGTTCTCAAACTTTTTCACCCAGGACCCACTTTTTAGAATGACTGTCTGTCAGGACCCCCGGAAGTGATGTCAAGTGACATCATCAAGCAGGAAAATTTTTTAACAATTGTAAGCTGCAATCCTATCCACACTAACCCAGGTGTAAGCCCCACTGACTGTCTTGTAAAAAGCATATACGTTATAGCCTGTTATAAGTACAGATCTTCCCAACTGTCAGTCCATATGACACCTGCAATTTTTTTTCCCCATGAAGAAACTAGCAGCCTCAGAAAAGTAAGGAAATGATGTAGGATGAAAAGGTTTTTCAAAAGGTGGATAGATCCTAATCATGAATCTCCTACATCACATCTAGTCTGACCCAAAGACAGGGACAAGGGTA
Source organism: Tiliqua scincoides (assembly GCF_035046505.1). Lineage (NCBI taxonomy): Eukaryota > Metazoa > Chordata > Lepidosauria > Squamata > Scincidae > Tiliqua > Tiliqua scincoides. The sequence goes on from NC_089826.1 coordinate 27,764,622, forward strand.
TATCTTTTCACTGGTGTACAGTAGTCTGGATGGTCACTTTGATTCTGGCAGTGACCAGAATTGATAATGTAATAATGGATACTTGAAAAATGCTGATGGGTAAAAAAAATGATAATCTAGTACATTTTATATTTTTAGGCCCTGGATGTGCCCTAGACACTGTCTCCAGGTGATCAATCTCTGAATAATGTTGAAAAGAGGAGGGGAGGAGGGGATCTTATATAAATCAATAGTGATTTTAATAAACTGGGGGCTTCTAGGTACTAAATCTGTCTGCATCTGATCTGAATTGCAATTACCTGTCAAAAATTCATCCATCATCGCTTAGTTCCAGACACATATTCTGGTAGCAGATGTTTCAGGAAAGCTATCCCATATGGGAAATATATCTTTTAGTTTTTGTACCATTCCCAAAGACAAAGGAGGAACGCGGCAAACATTTTACACATCTCAATAACCACATCCAAACTTAGTTCGTTAATTTACAGAATTTGTAATTGAGTCAAATATAAATCAATAACAAAATGCCAAGTTCAGTGGATTCCTCAGATATGAATAATTGCACCTCAGTACTGGAGACTTGATAACAGTTATAACTTATATTTCCAAGTCTTAAGGTTGTGATCCTAAGCACCTTTCAGTGGCAGATGAAATACTTTTGAAATGTCTTAGTCTGACCTTTACAAACCAGTTAAAATAAATTCACAGAACCTTTTTCTAATTTCTTTGCTGTATAGATATTTTCTATATCACAACAAGCTGAGAGATGTATTCGATACCACATTTAATTTCCATATATTTGCCTTTTCTGTGTATGAATGCTATATCAGTCTCCCCCCCCCCCCAGCATTCTTCTGAGATTCTGCTGCCCATAATGGTGGTTTGGTGGACCCTTTCGGCTCTTACGCGGACCAGCTTCAGAACATCCTGCTGTCTTCTCCAATCCACCAAGTGGAGCTTCTTTATTCTTCAAAGCCCTGTCTTTGCTACATACTTGATTGACAGTAGAGCCATTGATTGACAATAGATTCAGGACAAACAGGAGACTAGACTTCATCATACAATGCACAATGTGCGGAATACATTGTCACAAGATACAGTGATGGTCATGAACTCAGATTGATTTAACAGGAGATTAAACATGTTCAGGGCTTTAAACTGAAGCTGTTGACTCAGGCAACAGATTGGTGGGGTGGGGGGGTGCCCATCTCTGTCCACTTATTTGTTTCTGCTGCTGCTCCTCCTCCTTCCACTTCCTGGATTGGAAAAAGAACAGAGGACAGAGAGGAAATGTGGAGTGGCAGAGAGTCCCGAGCTAATAATTGGAGAGTGGAAGGAGCAGAGGCCGGCACATCACTCGGTAATGGTGGGCAGCTTTGGGCATGCCATCTCAGGTATCAGGATGTTTCTGGCCAGCCCTGCACCCAACCCACTGTGGTCCTCTGCAATGGAAGATCAGAAGATCAGAAGAAGCCGCCCTGGGTCCCTTTAGGGAGAAGGGCGGGATATAAATAAAGTTTATTATTTATTATTATTTATCATCAGGTGGATGATGTGGTGTTGACAGCGATTCCATGTTTTGACAGCTGGTTGACAGCTCGGGGAAGGGCAGGGCTGGCTCCACAGCTGTAATCAATCAAGGCCAATGGAGACCTGGTTGGACACCTGAGCTTCATTTGACCTTGATGGGGCTTTGAATGAGCTAAGGAGGTAGCTCACAGCTGAGCTGCATTTGCACTTAATGGGACACAAAGGATAAAAAACAGCTTCAGAAGGACCAAAGGAGCCGGAAGCCGGACACTGACCCAGCCGGAAGCAGGACGCTGATCCAGATGGAAACCCGGACCCTGACCCAGAGGGAGACGCTACCTGACCCGGAGGGAACCAGACCAAGAGGGCTACCTGACCCAGACCTACAGGAGAAGGGGATTGACAGGACTCTGCTGGAGAACACAGAAGACTGGGAAGACTGGACTGTGCTTTGGAGACCAGATTGGACTTGAATTAGAGGCTTCAGACCTTTACCCACTGAGTTAAGTGGAGTTTTGGGGAGGGAAAGCCTATGGACAAGAGGACTTGCAGGGAGTGTCTGTGTTCATAGCAATAAATTGGGTAGTTGCTATAGATAAGGAGTTCTGTGTTCATTCCTTTGCATACCACAGTGGTTGTTCTAGAGATAAAGAGGGTGTCAATTAGCCAAAAAGTGGGCATTAGAAGGGAGTTGAGATATTTGGATGGGACAAATTGGTGTGGTCGGCAGGATTCGAAAATTAGGATAGGACATCCTCTAAATGTGCCACTGAATGAGATGGTGAGTCAAAAGCAATTTCTCCCCCTTTGTTTAGTCCTTTTAGGCACTTCTCCCACACCTGCAGTGCAGTTTGCTGTCCCAGGCAGACATGAGGTGGACTAAAGAACCAAGAAGAAAATGTAAGGGAAGGAATTAATCACAGTTTCATCTCTTAATTGAACAGAAAGTTTAGATACCTAGGAAAAGTCTGAGTTGTAACAACCTAACTTACTTTTGCCCTAAGCTGCTTTAGCCCAACACATTTGTGTTTAAGGGTATTGCCTTTTGACAGCCTGCTTTTGTTTGGTTTTAGAACTTTTCAGTTATATGTAGTCTCGTCTCCCCCCCCCCTTTCTTTAAATGACAGGCCTGTTCTTCAGCTCAGCCAGGGACAGCTGTTTCTCTAAATGAACATTTTAAACTGCTGTATGTTTTGGCATGCTTCTTACATGACAGCGATTTCCTATCCAGAACTCAGAAAGAGACATGGATGCCCATAACTGATTATGATTGCAAGCTCTCTCTGCCATCTTGTACAAGAGCCCTGGCTCATATGCGAGGCCAGTTGGGATGCCAGTCAAGCAATAACATTGATGCTTGCACCACCCTGCTGTATTTCTGATGTACAGGCTGAAGTGAAATGTTCAATCTGAAACTGATGGGAGAACCTTCCACTCCTGCTACAACATCTCTCTTGAATGGAACTCTACAGTGCAATAGGAAATCCATTTTGAATAAGAGATATGCAGAACCGCCACCCTACTTGTCAACTTGTTCTGCTTCCCTTAAAAATGCTTGGCAAGTTTCACTTTGGGGGAAATCTTAAAATTATTCTTGAATTTTACTTTTATGAAATGTTGGTACCAATCCTAACTTCAAGCCCCTGTTCTGCCCACAAACCTTCATGAGATGTCCTCCCCCTCCCCAAGTTAGTATCTCTCACTCTGACTTTATTGATTAAAGTTCTGATATAATTTCAGGCTGAAAAATGCTCTGAGAGTGGATAATCATCAGTTGCATAGACTTCCCTGGGGCAGATGACGGAGGTGGAAACTGTGCTTCCGGTTTGCCGGAAGCACAGTTTATAGTGTCGGGGAACCTCAGAGAGGTTTCCCTGATGTGGGAGAAGGTTGGGTGAAGCTCCGTGAGCCTCTGGTGAGTAGGGGGGGACGGATTTCTGGGGGGGGAGAGGTTATAGTCTGTGGAGGGGGCACCATAGCGGAGCTTTGCCCCGGGCGTGGGGCTGCGGAGGTCCACGGCCTATAATCATAATCGACTGGATTATGCCTCACATGTTGTTTCCCTAAAAAGAATGAAAATCCAACTGCCCAATCTTTTGCATGCCAACAGATAGCACCTGTTGGAATTTACCTATTACTACAAAACATTTTTTTTTTTTAATTCAGATATGGGGGTAGGTACAAAGGTATATACGTAGGTCGGGGGAATACAAAGGAAAGTAGTCCTATTACTACAAAATAGTCCTATTACTACAAAACATTTAATGAGGCCTGCAAAGGCCCTGAAAGTGGTCCATAAGACTTATGAGGGTTGCAGGCTCTTCTTGCTCTATGTTCCGTTAAAAGAACAGTCTCCAAAGACCACTGTGCACAGGGAATGTCCTCCCCAGTGCAACCGTCACTTACCATTCTGGTGTGTCATGGCTCTCTATGTCCCCCAATTTGATGACGTGGCACTCTGGACAGTCGCGTCTATGGTGCAATGCCCGTAGGCATTGCGCCAGGGTTTCTAGGCACATGCAACTGCTCAGAGTGTTGTATCAGCCCAGTCGGGGAACATGGAGAGACGTGGCATGCTGGAACAGTAAGCTCCACTCACAGAGCAAACGGCTTCTCCCAAACCCCGGATCTGACCCCTGGGCCGGAGGAGGAGCCGGAGTTAAAATATAGTTTACAATTTTTTTCAACTTGTGAAATCAAACTAGATGTGATGTTAATTCCATCATTTGGCCCTGTTTATTTTTTTGTTTTTAAATGTCATTTGCAACCATAAGAGCTCCAACTCAGAGCAGTGCTGCAGCATGAGAAACATCTTGGAGGAAAGCTGCTCTTGGCACCAATGAGAGTATCTATCTTCCAGGATAAATAGCAGCCACAGAGGGCCCAATATGTACTGGGAACATGGCAGAGAAAAATATTAAAGGCTCCACGCTGTGGTCCAAACCTAGATTGGATTAACATGATGTCCGGCTCACTCTCCTTCTGCAACAGTACTTACAGCACAAGCCTATGCATGTCTACTCAGAAGTAAGTCTCATTTTGTTCAAATGAGGAAAGTGTATATATGATTGCAGCTTTAGGGTCCAATCCTAAGCTTAGCACATTGGCTCACCGCCGGTGCACATTGTTGCAAACGTGCCATAAGCAAGCGCCAGAGCTCCGCTGCTTGATTGCCACGTGGACCACTGAGCAGCAGAGAGGTAGGTGGAAGCATGGGGGGAGGCAGGGAGGAAGTGTTCCAAGGAAGGGGGAGACAGAGGGAGGATGGGGAGAGAGCGGGGAGGAGGCATGCCAGGGAGGAGGGAGCAGGATGGGAAGGAGGTGGGACTGGTGCAGCTTTGCTCCACCGGATCCAGAGCCTTGTGTCAGGCTGGCTACCTGACATGGAGGCTTTTGATTCTATGCTGACCTTTGGGTCGCCCTAGAATCAAGTAGCCCCATTACAGGGCTACTCACTTTACCTGGGCGAAGGGGATAAAAGTCCCCTTCTCCTGAAGAGCCACCGGGGGCTGCCTGGAGTGTGCAGGAAGTGGAGGCAGCCATTTTCAGCACTGCTGCAGCCCTGCACGCTGGGCAGCTCAGGATTGGGCTGTAAATCACTTATGAACCGCCATGCTGCATGTGTCACATGTATGATGAACAAATAGTTTCTTACCTCTTAACATTTTAATCATACAACATAACATTGGTGCACTTCAGTTTTCAATATGAAAATGGGCCTGTTCTGAATCTTATTTTTGTCTGCATCTAGTCACTAGAGTTCAAAGGTGCCTTAGAGGTTATCTTTTCCAACCCTTTTCAGTGCTGGTCACGTATACAGCATTGTGAATAGCTTTTATGGTTAAAAAATTCTTCCTCATGTTTAGCCTAAATTTACTTCCCTGTTGTTTCAACCCTTCAGTTCAAGTCCTTCCCTCACAAACCACAAAAAGCCAGTCTTCCCCTTCTTCTGTGACTACTCCTCACCAGGCCCGTAGCCAGGATTCTAGAGGTGGGGGGACGACGACTATTTTTTCAAGGGGAGCAATGAAGTCAGGTTTCTCTACTGGTGGGCAAAATGAAAGGATAAGTCTGGAGAAACATCAAAGACCCGAAACTCCCCCAAATTGCATGAAGAGAAAATAATTTGGTTTTTTATTTTGAAAGACGCATTCATTAGCTGTCAAGCAATGTAACAATAATTGGCATGGAATAAATGCATCTCTGCATGCCATGGAGAATGTATTGTCTGCATAGAAATAACATGCAACATATCCTTTCATTTACACACCAGAGCAATACACAGGCCTACAACCCTGCAAAAATAAAACATCACTTTGATGCAGGTAGTATTTACTTGTATTGAAAGTACCTATTTAACAACTATCTAGCACCTATATAGCGCCTATCTAGCACCTATATAACGCCTATCTAGCACCTATATAGCACCTATATAGCACCTAGCACCTATAAAATGCCTATCTAGCACCTATCTAGCACCTAACACCATAAAGTATCTACCTAGCACCTATTTAACACCTGTATAGCAACTATGTAACACCTATATAGTGCCTACCTAACACCTATATAGTGCCTACCTAGCACCTATATAATGCCTATCTAGCACCTATCTAGCGCCTATCTAGAACCTAATACCTATCTAGCACCTACATAGCACCTATCTAACACCTATATAGCAACTATCTAGCAGCTATCTAGCACCTATTTAACACCTATCTAACATCTATATAGCCTATCTAGCACCTATCTGGCGCCTATCTAGTACCTATCTAACACCTATATAGCATCTACCTAGCACCTATCTAACACCTATATAACACCTATCTAGCACCTAAACAGCACCTAACACCTATATAGCAACTAACTAACAACTATCTAGTGCCTATCTAGCAACTAACACCTATCTAACATCTATATAATGCCTATCTAGCACCTATCTGGCACCTATCTAGCACCTACCTAGCGCCTACCTAGCACCTATCTAACACCTATAGAATGTCTATCTAGCACCTATTTAGCACCTATCTAGCACCTATCTAATATCTATATAGCATCTACCTAGCACCTATAATGCCTTAGTGCCTATTTAGCACCTATCTAACACCTATATAGTGCCTACCTAGGACCTATCTAGCACCTATCTAACACCTATCTAGCACCTATATAGCACCTATCTAGCACCTATCTAACACCTATATAGCAACTATCTAATAACTATCTAGTGCCTATCTAGCACCTAACACCTAACATCTCTATAATGCCTATCTAGCACCCATCTAGCGCCTTTTAGCACCTTTATAGCACCTATCTAGTGCCTATCTAACACCTTTATAATGCCTATCTGGCACCTATCTAACACCTATATAGCACCTACCTAGCACCTAACACCTATATAATGCCTATCTAGTGCCTATTTAGCACCTATACAGCCCCTATCTAACACCTATATGGTGCCTACCTAGCACCTATCTAACACCTATATAGCACCTATACAGCACCTTCCAAGCACCTAACACCTATCTAGCACCTATCTAACATCTACATAGCAACATCTAACAACTGTCTAGTGCCTATCTAGCACCTATAGAGCACCTATCTAACATCTATATAATGCCTATCTAGCACCTATCTGGCACCTATCTAGTGCCTATCTAGCACCTATCTAACACCTGTATAGCGCCTACCTAGCACCTATCTCACCTATATAACGTCTATCTAGCTCCTATCTAGCGCCTATTTAGCACCTATATAGCACCTACCTAACACCTATATAGTGCCTACCTAGCACCTATCTAACACCTATATAGCATCTTTCTAGTGCCTAACACCTATATAGCACCTATGTAGCACCTATCTAGCAACACTGGTCTAGCAACTATCTAACAACTAACTAGCACCTATCTAAAATCTATATAGCGCCTAACTAGCACCTATCTAACAACTATCTAACGCCTACCTAGTGCCTATGTAACACCTATATAACACCTACCTAGTGCCTATATAACACCTATCTAGCGCCTTTATAGCACCTATGTAATGCCTATCTAACACCTACATAGCACCTATTTAATGCCTATATAGCATGTATTTAACACCTACTTAGCACCTATCTGACATCTATACAGCACCTATATACCTATCTAACACCTAGATAGTGCCTATTTAACACCTAGATAGCGCCTGTCTAGCACCTATCACCTATATAATGCCTATATAACGCCTATCCAGCACCTATATAACTTTTGTCGATGACACATTGCTGATGCATTGATACATATTAAAATAAAATTTATTTACTTTGTATAACAGCAAGAGGAAAGATATGCTAGTCAAATAGAATCATGTCATTGGAACACTTTTTTTTTTTTTTAACAATATTCATATCTTTTAAAAAGCAAAGTACAGAAGATTTGAATGTATTGAATCTACCTGATTGAGCTGAATCCTCCCAGCTTTCTGAGAGTTGAATCTCCTTAGAACCAGGGGTGGATCCAGTGTCTGTTTGGGAGGGGGCCATGAACACTACCTTCAGAGCCCAGGTCAACCAGGCAGGTAGACCTGGGCTCTCGACTTATAGCCCAGGTCTACCAGCTGGCTAGACCTGGGCTCCCACTTGAGCTTATCGCCTCTGTGGCCATTTGCTGGATGGGTAGACCTGGGCTCCCGTCTGCACTTGCAGCCCAGGTTTACCTGCTGTGTAAACCTGGGCTCCTGCTTGATCTTATAGCTTCTGTGGACATTTGCTGGGCAGGCAGACCTGGGTCTGGGCTCCCACCTGGACTTGGAGGCCAGGTCTACCTGCTTGGGTAGACCTGGGCTTCTGATTGTGCTTATAGCCAACATAAGAACATAAGAAGAGCCCTGCTGAATCAGGCCAAAGGCCCATCTAGTCCAGCTTCCTGTATCTCACAGTGGCCCACCAAATGCTTCAGGGAGCACAAAAGACAGCAAGACACAACCTGCATCTTGGTGTCCTCTCCTGCATCTGGCATTGAGGTAGCCTACTTCTAAAATCAGGAGCTTGCACATACCTATCATGACTTGTAACCTGTGATGGACTTTCCTCCAGAAATTTGTCCAATCCCCTCTTAAAGGCATCTAAGCAAGTTGCCATCACCACTTCCTGTGGCAAGTTCTGCAGACTAATTACACACTGGGTTAAGAAATATTTTCTTCTGTCCATCCGAACTCTCCCAACACTCAATTTTAGTGGCTGTTCCCTGGTTCTGGTGTTATGTGAGAGGGGAAAGAACATCTCTCTAGCCATCCCTTGCATAATTTTATATGTCTCAATCATGTCCCCCCTCAGGCCTCTGTGGCTGTTTGCTGGGTGGATAGACCTAGGCTCCCATTCCAGCCAATTTCCTTGACAGCTGCCCAGTGGGTGTTCCCCTGACACCTGACTTTGCTCTCCATCCTGGTGGGCGCCCTTCCCTGCTAGCAGGACAGTTGGGGGGGGGAGGTATACACCCATAGCCTCCCCCGGATCCGCCCCTGTTTAGAACCTTTCCCACACTTAAGTTCTTGGCTCTCTTTAGCTCAAATGCTTTCCATGTTTTCTCCCACCAGAAAAGGGGTCTCCCCAGCCCCCAAGCAGCAGCCATTAATTTTAAAAGTATATGTGAAAGGCAAGAACCTGCCCCCATGATTTCTCCAAACAGAAACATTTTTCCCTGCCCCCCCCACAGCAGTACCATTATAGTAATTACTATGTTCCACAGTAGAAGAAATAGCACCTCCCTTCCCCCAGCCAGTACAAGTAGAAATCTCTCCCAACCTTCTTGTAGCTGCTCTTGACCAGCCCCACTCTCCATGTGCTCTGAATGGGGGCAGGGTGACCAGAGGTCATAACTTCCAAGGAGCCCCCCCCCCCGGACCCTGTTGTACTCACTCTACGCACATGCATTCTCTCTCCTCCCCAATCCCTGCCAGAAGCACCTTCCTGTGCACAAAAAGTGTTGCAGAAAGGGCTTCAAATCACCGCCAACTGATGCCAGATTAGATAAAGAGGACAGGTTTGGAAAAAATGCTGGGGGGGGGACGACTGCTGGTTCCCTAGCTACGGCCCTGCTCCTCACTGTAATATCTCTCCTGCATCAGCTAAACAAGCTCTTTTAACCGTTCCTCATAGGACTTGCTTTTGACTGCTCACCATCCTTGTTACCCTCTTCTGATCTTGATCTACCTTGTCAATGGGCTTAAAACACTGTGCCCCATCCTAGATGCACTATTGCAAGTGAGATCTGACTAGTGCAGGATAGACTGGAACTGTCACTTCTTATGATTCAGACTTTATGCCTCTCTTAATGCCGCCCAGCATTGCATTTGCTTTCTTTGCAGTTGCATCACACTGCAGGCTCATGTTCAGCTCCAGGTCAACTAAGGTTGAAATCCTATACCTACCTGAGAATAAGCCTCATTGAACGTAGCGGGACTTCCTTGTGAGTAAACATGTATAGAGCTGCACTGAAACCGTCCAATTCTCACCTGTGCTGGAACAGGCCGGCCAGCTGGCCTGTCACAGATCCAGCGCGGGGTTGGGACTGGCTACGGCACAACCCGGGGTAAAGGGAATCGATTCCCCTTACCCCGGGTAATGCAGCAGCAGTCTAAATGGGGCCACTCAGATCTGCATCACCTAAAGAGGTAATGCAGATCCAAGCAGCCTGGTGCTAGGCCGGGCCTCCAAGGAAGGAGCTTAGGATTTGGCCTAAGTGCCAAATCCTGGCACCACCGCTTCCCGGGCCTGGCCTGCCCACGGGCCCACCCGCCACCCTCCTTGCCTCCACCCCAGAATGCCCCAGTTTTGCCCTCCCCCCACCCTCCCCAGACCCCCGTGCCAGCCTAATTCAGCCGGTGCAACTCACCAGGCTTGGGTTTGCTCCGGCATGGGAAGGCCAGTGCACATCCTTGTGCTGGCCTCCCCAATTCGTAAGTAATTGCAGATGTGCCTTATGGCACATTTGCAACACTCCTTGTCTGCACAAGGGATTTGCACTGGCTGATAGAGTGTTTGGGATTGTAAGACACCTAGGCCCTTTTCATATGTCCTGCAGCAAAGTCAGGTTTCGTTCAGTCTGCACTTATACCAGTCATGCCACTGAGTAAGACTGAGACTATACCTCAGCACTGGTGTATGCATAGCAAGCTAGGCTTAATTAGCGTTCACCAGGACCATGGCCTCAAAAAGACCTGCTGTCCATGTCAGAAGTCAACATCTGGAAAGAGATGAAGCAAGAGAAATGGGATTGATCTCTGAGCAAACGTGGAAGTGCCTTTTCCTGAGGCACTGAGGAACTTCATCCAGCTACCACCACACACCTGCTATTAGTGAAGTGCACCCAGCTTAGAAGACATCAATATACAAAAGGGTTGAACTGTATCCTCTCATTTCAGAAAGAATGTATTGATCTGAATCATATTTCTACTCATGGGGAGTTCATAATAGATCCATTAGCAGACCAACTCTACCAGCATTTTCTCTACACTGTAAGTTGCAAGGCCTGCTGAAGATGGAAGTTTCTATAAAAATAAAATATATTCTACAAGAAGATAAAACAAGCACAATCAGAATAATCATAAACCTGGTGCTTTGTAATCAGACTCCTGTCTTTATTTTTGATTGCCTGCAATAGAACTTGTTTTCATATTTCTCCCCCCCCCCCATTGCTTCATTCAAATGAATTGCAGCTGTACTATCTTTGGAAGCTAACTCCTGATGTCCTTATATATCCTATAAGATGCAATTTCAGTTTAGTTCTTCAATACAGAAGAGGCAAATGCTTTCATTTAGGCTGCATTGGCTTTCTCCTTGTTTAGAAGAATCAGATTCACCTTTTTCCAGCTGAGGTCAAATGAGGTCGTCCCCCCCCCCAAAAAAAAAAATGCACTTGGAACAAAGAACACATTTTATTCAGATTTGGACTCACCTTGACCTGAAGGCTCGCCATATGTGTAGCCTTTCTCGCTACGCTTTCCCTGCAAAATCTTTATATGTTCTCAGCTGGATTTATACATTCAGTTTTTCTCTCAACTGTTTCCTTCCAATCAGTGAGAGAAAACAACCCTTGTATCTAATATTGGGATTTTTGTCCATTTCTCATGTGTACTGGTGAAGCTATACAGACATCCATGGCGGAATTTGGAGCATTACAGACTTGTTCTGTTGCTATGGGGTGAAGATCTACCTTGACCTCTATGCAATTTTGCTGTGTTTGGTCACTCTTTAGGAAAACAAATGGTGCCTGTTTGCCCAGATAGCAGAAGAGCAGTTAGCAGGAACCTATGAGTAAATATGCTGGAAGATCAGAACAGGAAATAAGTAGGCAGAGTAGCAAGGGAGAACCAGAAACCAAAAACTAGGAGCTAACATTTTGGTTCTAATCCTAACTTGCATTCCGGCAGTGCAAGGTCATTAACAGTGGTGCAAAAGCTGGACTGCTGCCACAAATAGTGAGAGGTGCAGCATGCGTGGCAGCAGCTCTAGGAGGCACCAGCAAGTTGTTGGTGGGGGAGGGTCATGGGTGGAGAGGTGGAGTAATAGGGCAAGTAATGGGGCATGTTGGGGAAGAGTTGGGGTAGATCTGGTGACAGTTGCAGAGGCAGGATTTTATTATCCTTTTTTTTTTCTGCCACAGGGGTAAGTAGTATTTACTAACCTCTTGCAGGATGTCCAGTTGCCCCCCACCATAACATGCAGTGGCATGACTGCCTGCTACAATGTGTTACGGGGTGGGACTGGGCAGAAAATCCGTTATGGATGCAACAACTTAATGATGACTTGGAAGTACTTATAGGGAAAATCTAGGCCTAACGGAACCCATGAATACAGTAAGCGGGAATGGAGCTATATAGAAGGTAGCTGTCAGAACAGGGTGTTCAGCAAATCTTCTTAGTTGATTACGTAGCGCTTCAACAAGGGAGAACTTCCAGCAGCACCAGTGCAGCTGCTTTTCCTTTGTTCTCCTTTTTTTGTGAAAAAGATCACAAATCATATACATATTTAAAGGAATGTGAAAACGGTTCTGCAGCTGGAACAGCAACCGCCATCTAAAAAGCACAAGAAAGAGACCAGTAATAGCCACTGGAGGAGTGATGTGATGAGTGCATTGTACAGAGAGACTAAATATAAGATTCACCACTTTAAGAGGTGTGTCTATGTCCTGTTAGCGGGGCTGCTTATTCACATGGCAATTTTACCATGTGAATAGCTAAGTGAGTATGTGTTTTAAAACCTGAAACTTTCAATGGCTGTATTTTGGACCTTTTATTTAACAGAACTGGCCAGAGAATAAATAAATATAATGTACAGGTCCCAGAATGCATTTCAAACCTTCTGGTTTGTGTGTGGATTTTCACAAAATCCAAGCCAAACTCCTGTTCCTTTGAAAGCTTTATAGTCCAAGACAAACATGGCAGGTTGAAATCCTCATCCAGAATACTCCAAGCTCCCGGCTTCATAAGCAGAGCTGCCTTTTCTTTCTTGCAGTACACAACTGGATTCCCCTATGCTAAATCCGGCAGGAGACCAAATTAGCTTGTAGCCTAAATTGTCTCATGTTGTCCAGTCCCATCAGTGAGATGGTTCTACTCTACAAAGCCAAAGGGCCATATTTTTTAATATGGTCCATCGGCATCACAGTGAATATCCCTTGGTTCCGCACAGATGACCCCTTTTATATCTGGCTATTTCTGCATAAAACAGTGTAACTCATTTTTGCCCAGCCCACAAATGTACACATTTTGTCCCTGTTGCGTATATGCAACGCTGGGCAAAAATGGCTTAAGGTACTCAGAACTGATTGAACCAGTAGAACTAACAACAGAGAATCTGTTTTGATGATCATCATTCATAATATAAAAGTTAACCAGAAAAAAAACAAAAAAAAACACAAGTTTCAAAGTATGGCATTCACACAACAAACTCTATGGGAGAATGAATTATCTTGTGTTTGAATCAGTAGACAAAAAAAGAATGCTCCTCTAAAGTTCTATCATGGTTATAATGGGGCAAAATATTAAGCAGGTGATGAGGACCTGACCACATGTGAACTCTAGTGTGTTATGCATCCTAGTAGTTATCCCCCACATCCCTAGCCAGAAAAGCATTACCGTTGTCTCTTGAGATAGGGATGCATGCGATGGACATGCAGTATCCCAAACCCTTCTCCAGCAGCCTGATGGTGCTATCAGGACTTCATATCACTTGGCTCTCTGCCAATCTCTCCCTCCCTTCATCTGTGTGTGCACATGCATGAGTGTCTGTGATCTTCCATCTGATCTACCATTCCGCTCATTTCTGGGAGATTTCAAAGCTGGCATCACTCCCAAAGCTGAAGCCATGCTTATTCATGCTATGCTGGACCTCTTTTTTTATTTTTAATTTCTTTGCAACTTCTGTTCAGACTTTTTTTTTGTTACCAACAGGACTACCATATCAGTGGAAGGATGGCTAACGCGTGATAGCACACTGTCCATTTCCACAACCTGATACAGAAGTAGTAGCAAGATATACTATGAAAAAACACATTATTACACAGAGAAAAAAAAAAACGTGTTTAGCCCAGAACCAGAGCTGGCAAACTGCCCTGTTAAATCCCTTATAATGAGGCCCAAGACACTCGCACAAGCTTTAACCTTTGGAAACTTTCCTATGATTATTCATTTTTCACTGCTGTCAGGAAAAAGACATTTAGTCAGATTTTGGACACTTGCCTGTTGCTTAATGTAGGGAAAAAGAGCATTGAATGTGTTGACTAAATATTAACACCTGAGGACCAAACTGAAAATTAAGAAACTGTTCCAGTTGATTTCAAGTATTACAGCAGACTATGGAAATGATCAGCTACCTCAGCTGTAGCATTTTAGTGCTGGTAATTACAAATCAGATCAAAGATCTCAGAATTAACTGAGTTGAAATGCAGCTAGGACAGTGGAGAGCTAGATGCTTTCCAGTCACATTGAGTAACTCCTCAGTTCTGTGTGTTTATTCATACATGTAATTATATAATGCAGCCATAAAAGTCTCCAGCTTTTTCTTTTTCCTTTTTAGGAGAAAAGAGATGGGAGGGAGAAGCTGATTTATAATTGTTGTTTTTTTTACAGCTTCATTGGAGGCAGAAGGCAGGGACTTATTTATTTTTATGGCAGATAAGGAAAGTGCATTTGTAAGCCTTTTGAGTACATGTACTTAATGATTTAAAACAGCAAGCTAAGCTAGCCTACCATAAAAGTCTGTTTACAGTATATTCTGACATCCCACATCAAGACTCAGTGGGTAATCTATTGACTTTATCAAGGTCAATGGAAAAACTTGTGTTGGTTTTACTGGTGCCATTATTTCCTCTGCCTCCTAGCAGGAGTTCAGGGAGAGTCTGTTCTCTTGCAGAACTAAGGCTATAATCCTATGCAAACTTTCCTGGGCGTAAACCCACTAAATACAAAGGGACTTCCTTCTAAGTAGACATGCATAGAATTGTGCTGCAGGTCTCTATGAACTTGGGCAATGATAGGATGTGAGCAGACTGTTTATGTGTCAGTAAGTGAAGAAAGGGACTAGCCCATGAGTATATCAATGAGGACATTATATTATTTATGCAGATCTTCATGAGCCATTTTTTTCTTTTGGGGCAAGTTTGATAACTCTATTTGAGATTCCTTTCTGTTTTCTAAGGCTGCAATCCTCTCCACACTTACCTAGGAGTAAGCCCCATTGACAATAATGAGACTTCTGAGTAGACAGGCATTAGATTGGGCTGTAAGTGCTGTACAACAGGACATCATATCTCTTGTTATTGTCTTTAACTTCCAGGGCAATGAAGTGCAAAGATTCTCAGATGTTTAGCAATATGACTTTCCTATAAGTTTTATGAGGCCAAACTGTTTAGCTTTTTTGGGCGAAGTGCCCTTTCATTATGATTCCTGTCTGTCAATAAGTTCCCATTCATGACTCAAGACCAGAACCAATGTTTCCCACACTGTTGGGTTATGACCCAACAGGGGAACTAGAAAAGGGCCACTCCCCCTTAAGGGAAGTGGCCTAGAAACTGTAATTGCAGTGGCACCAGGAGCAAGGATTTAACTTACCTGGGGGGTTGCACTGGTGTCTGGCAGGGTTTGGAAGGCTCACAGCCCTGAATACAGGCCTCCCTGCTACTCCAAATAGCTTCTCTCGGAGCCCACTTCCAGTTTTTGCACAAAAACTGGAAGTAGGCTCCAATCAATTATCAGAGCTATTTGGAGCAGCGTGGAGGCCCACAGAACTTCCCGGACCCTCCTGGAGGCCAGTGTGGCCCCTCAGGTAAATGAAAAACACCTTTACTCCTACTGGTGCTGTGATCACTACGGCACTGTCGGAGCCTTTCCCCACCTCACCCTCACCAATTCTTACCATGGTCCCAAACTCTTAGTAGGACTTTGGAAACTGATAATTGTTACATGCCCAGTGCCTGAAGTATAATTTCTCTGGCTGAAGTGAATATACCTAGTGGGTTGCTATGATTGATCTATCATGCCTCTGGAGACAGAGATAGGAGATGAGGACAGTGACTTGAGGCTGACCATTGACATCCGTGGAAATGTTTGCCTTTGCATAGTGTTGCAGATTGCTAGGTGCGGAAACAAGATTGGCTTTAGTGTAGGATTGCAACTAACAGACAATCCTAACCTGTGCTGGAACAGGTAGGCCAGCTGGCCTGCACTGTATCCAGCACGGGGTTGGGGCTGCCTGGGGGGCAACCTGGGGAAAGGGGAATCAATTCCCCTTACCCTGGGTAATGTGGCAGCGGCCAGGATGGGCCTACTCAAATTTGCACTGCTTAAAGAGGGGTTGAAGGTCTGGCAGCCCAGAGCTAGGCTGCGCCTCGAGGGAAGAGGGTTAGGATCCAGCCTAAATTCTGGATCCTGGCTCCATCTCCCTCGTAGCCCAGCCTGCCCAGGGGCCTACCCACTGCCCACCCTCTTTCCCCCTGCCCCGGAACGCCCCAGTTCCTCCCTTCCCTACCCCTTCCAAAACCCCCGCACTGGGCTGACTTGGCCAGCATAAACTTGCCTATCCCAGGGCTTGCTCCAGTGGGGGAAGGCCAGTGTATGTTCTTACATGGGATCTCCCTGATTCCTGAGTCTTTGTAGATATGCCTTAGGGCACATTTGCTACAGTCTTCAGCCAGCATAAGGGACTGGCACCAGCCAATACAGCACTTGGGATTGTGCTTTAAGTTCTACTCCTCTCCCTTTCATACCCATACCAGCAGGACTACTATATGATGTCACATCAGGATAGATTTAATATGTCCCAGCAATCCCAGCAGAAGAGAGTTTAGGGCACAATCCTAACGAGGTCTACTCAGAAGTAAGTCCTATTTTGTTCAATGGGGCTTACTCTCAAGAAAGTGTGGTTAGGATTTTATTTATTTATTCGATTTATATTCCGCTTTTCTCCCCAAAGGGCACCCTATGCTCATCTAGTCAGCATAGTTTTTTAATTTCATTTAGTATTATTTATTAGTATAAGATTGCCTTTAATACTATAGATCTAACTGCTTGGTGTAAAAACTAAACAGATTCCAGGGGTCTTTTTCTTGTTTCCATGTTTGTTTAGTACTCTCATCTTTGGCTCCCAGCATTCAGCAAGCATTCATTTGCTACCCTATTGTGCAGCTCAGTTCCAGTACAATGGCAAAAGTGGAATGTAGTTTATAAATGACATTGGTACCACACAACCTGGGAATGAAAACAAGGACAACAAACACACACAGAGATACTGCCATTACTATTGCCTTTTCTCCATCCATCCTAACTACAGTGTATAGGTTTCCTGCTTTTGCAATTTACTCAAACTATGACTTATTCTGTGACTTTGCTATGATTGAGAAAATTGGGCACTTAACTACTATTATGCACTCCCCACTTCCTGGAGAGGTTCCTGTGGCAGAGCTACCTGGGGTTAGCTTCCTTTCAAGCAGAGAGGCACCTGTATTTTAGTGATACTTGCTTTATTTACAAAGTATACAAGTAGAGAGAGTGTCTGTGGAGTGATTGGCATTCCCTACACATGCTACTCCATACTGAATCCTGTAGTAAGGTATTTTGAACTCCAAGGACATACATACACGTAGACACCCTCTCACCCATCCTCAGCCCATCTCCTTAGCTGGGATCTTTGTACCCAGAGGCCCATATTAAGAAATATCAGGCTGGCCCCCTCAAACCTCAATACTGGTGGCAGTGATAGCACTTGGTGTATCACCAGAAATGGGCAGGGTTTCATGGGGAACCCAGTGCTGGACTTTGCTCCAGCAATCTGGAGTCAGCATTAAAAAGGTCTATCTAGATGTCACTGATTCATGCTCATCACTTCAAACTAGTATCTTCAGTGCTTTGACTGTGCATGCCCCCCATCTTGGACCTGACCAGCAACAATCACAGCTATATGCGCTATCCCCTCCCTGTTTGTGATGCCTTCTATCCTGCCCCAGACTGCAACTCTATCAACGACTACATCATGCTTTTAGAAAAGGGGGGTGGGGGAGTGATCATATATTGCAAATGTTTGTTCAAGGCCTATTGACAAGATTGCAGACCTAAGCATTTGAGAATGAGAAATTAATTGTATTGATAGGTCTTTAATTATAGGAATTTGTTTGCATTGAAGCCTTGGGGCTACATGATGACTCAGCTACTGTTAATAATGTAAGGAATGTCTGTACCATTCTGTATTCCATGCTGGTGGCAATATCAGCAAAAAGTCTTGTGCCACCAAATCTTGCTTTCCAGGGGAGCAGCATAGTTCACATCCATTACAAAATGCATGCCATAGAGCTCAGCCTGGCCACCACTGCAAAAGCAGTGACCGGCGGCAACCAAGTGACAGCGACCTCTGTGCTAGTAAGTTGGCATGGGGGGAGCAGATGATGAGCAGAATGGGGCAGTGACTGGAGCAGGGGTGGGTTGTGTTGTGTTGAGGGTAGGAAGGAGGCTGATATTGGTGGCAGCATCTCTGCTGATATCCTATCCCCCTTCCTGGCCTCGATCTACTTTCACAACACAGGTCTGAGTAGACCCATAAGAACCTGACCCCAAGGTATGGGGGAAAAATGTTCCCTTACCCAGGGGAGACCTCCAGGAAGCTCACCCCTGTAGGATGCAGCATATACTCTGGTGGTGTGGTTGCATGGGGGGGGGGGGATTTGGACAGGATTGGGCTGTTAGGGAATGCAAACTGCAAGATCATCATAAGCAACACTTGCATATGCATACAGCTTACTTCAATGTTGAACCAATACCCTCCTGGTTTATGTGCCAGATGGATAGAAGGAATTGGCACTGATAATTAAGGTAATTCCACTAATATTCATTCCCCCTTATCCCATGTTACCAGACTGCCACCTATCAGATTCATTGTTCCTGCCCAGTCAAAGAGGAAGCCTTGTACTAGTGATCAAATAATAGTGTGATCAATGTCACTTTTGCTTAATGACTTCAGAAAATGAAGTTGCTATTGAGAAGAATTCATTTTGGTGTTTACACCACTGCTCAGTAATGGAAAGAAAATCAGGTGCTATCAATAGCCTACTGGGAGCCCATTCCTGTGCAGGTCTACTCAGAAGTAAGTTCCATTATAGTCAATGGAACTTACTCCCAGAAAAGTATGGATAGGATTGTAGACTGAGGGCCCAAGCGGGTGCAGCCGCAATGCAGCCTCAAGATAAGAGAACAAATGTTCCCAAACCTAGAGGAGCAGCTCATGCCCCATTGGCACAGCTGCACTGGCACTGGAAAATTGGATAGGATTGGGCTCTGAGTTCTTTGCTCTAATGTAAAAGGTTTGGATGGGTGTGTGTGTGTGTTTTGAAAAGGTAAACACTGTGGAAGGGAAGGTAGAAATTGGTTCAGAACCACAGTGCTGGGAGAGAGGGGACTTAACCCTTTCTCCATTCATTTTCTCAATCTAAATTGCCTCCCCTATCTGTTATATGTTGTGTATGTGGGACACTGGCACCATATGTATCCCTGTAGCTTTTTTCTCACACTGAGCAGAGTGCGGCTTCAGGTAGGAGGAATTCAGAAAGGAAAATGGTACTAGAAGGAAGTATTAACTCTTTCTTCCAGCAGTATATTCCCACATTCAATTCAGGCACCCGAGACGAACTGACAAAATTAATATATTGACTTTCACAGTCCAGTCCTGAGCGATGAGAGTGCTGGATGTCATAAAAGCATCATAAAGCACTTTTCGACACTGCGTGAGTAAGTGGTGCCACCCAATGGCCGCAGGGTGTGCTGATAGGCAGGGGCAGGGCAGATCGGAGGCAGGGGGGGGATGTTTCATGGTGGGAGGGCAGGGAGAAAGCTGTTTGGGCCCAGGAGAGGAGCAAGGATGACGGAGGAAGCCTCCGCCTTGTCCTAACCCCTATTCCAGGCCTGAAAGCTCTACACGGGGCTACTTGTTTCTGGCCAGTAAGTTAGCTGGTGCAGATCCAAGTAGTCCCATTGAGCAGGCTGGGGCTCTACACAGGGTAATTGACCAAATGTTCCCTTACCCTGAGGAGACTCTCTCCTGCCTGCACAAATCCAGTGCTGGATGCAGCATGGGCCCAATGGATAGAATTGGGCCATCAGTGAGTTTGCCTGCCATTACAGGTATTTTCATTGAACTTCTGCTGAGAAACCTTGGCCTAGACTTTCCTGGGAACACGGTTTCAAAACTATTATTGCCCCTAGTGGTTCACAACACTAGGAAGTCACTGAAAGTGGAGGATTATTATGCAAAATATGTTATGATGAACTTATTACATCTCAAAGACAAACGTTTGTGGGACTAATGTCTGCACTAATGAAGTCAGAAAGTTTTTCTACGGGCTTCAAAGAAGCTGGAGCAGGCCCTTGGTGGATTTTGTGGGTTTATATGAGAAGTTTTGATAGATTGTTTTGCAGCAAGTAATTATTTTCTAATAAATACAAAGCTCTGGAGTCCTCAAGAATCTTTAAGCTAAATGAATATGAAACTACAAATAGGTTTATACAATTTCACAGTTCATTTTCAAGTGATGGTATCCTGGGAAATATTAGGGTCTTTAAATAAAAGCCTTCACATTATATACTATTAATTTTAGAATCACTGAAAAAGAAAAAAAAGAGATTTATCATTGTGTTTAATGCTTGCCTCTTTTATCTTCTCTTCTGCCCAGGGTAGAAGTGAACATCTTTGGAAACCCCCAAAGAGAACCTTTCCGGTCTCTCAAAGAAGAACTTCAGCAATGGAAACCATGGGGAAAGGGCACTTGGCACACAAAAGAAACACTTGGCATTGGCACAAACACTGGCACAGAATTTGCAGATAATGTGAACAGAGTCATGGATAACGAGAGGTAGGTGACAATTCTGTCCCTTGCAGATAAGTGAATTCACAGATAGTGATATCACATATAAAGACAACTGACTGTATTGATATATTTTGCTGCCTTTAGTTATGCAACCAGCCAGCTGGTTTAATGAATAATTTTCATTTTAAAGTGTCCAAAAAAAAAAAAAAATTACAACAGCATTATATGAAGCATCAGAAAATCTAACCTGGCATGAATCCAGATAGATAAATATTTAGGTCCCCTTTTCCTTCCTTTTTAAAGGCCGAACTTAATCATAACAGCAATGTCTTAATATGGATTAGTTGCATTGTCATATTTCCTTAAAAAGTAGCAGGACTTAATCTTTCTCCTATCGATCATCGCACTCCTTTTTATCTTGGCCGAAAGATAATACACAGCATTGTTATTGCATTATTATTTTTCATTTGTAGCCTATTGATTTGCTGCCAGTAACTTACAGGTCAATTTACAAAAAGATCGAGTGTGATTTATTCTTTTTCTAAAAGATTGTGCCATTCTGGGAATACTCTTATAAGACTGTCAGATCTTCAGGATATTTTTTTCCTTCTCGCACAAATTCATTATATAAATAGATACATGGCTCGTCTCTCCACCTAGATTTATATCCGGCATACCCTCGACAATTCACACAAATACGTGTGTAGATGTCTGGAGATAAAGTGTCTCTTTTATGCCCAGAGCTTATTAATTACTTCCACTAGAATAATTTCTGTAATATTTGCACGGATTTCAGCAGAGCCGAAGTGGAATATTTGTGAAACGGAGGGTGGAGAAGGATTTGCTTTCATGCCTCATTCACAGTCATAAATATGGGGTGAATCCTTCAAGTAAGAGTAGTCTGCATGTTGGAACCCTGCAGAGGAGCTAGATTTCTCTAAGGATGGGTCTTCCAATCCATTAAGGGCCAGTGAGATCCCCTCCACTGGCTCAGATTTGGCACTGAATGTCATTTGGCTCCTCTCTCTGGACTACTAGTGACCATTCCACCTTGCTGCAGCTGTGGGGGCCTCTCTCAGAACTGTCTCCCACAGTGACTGCTCCACCTGGTAATTACATACCTTCATCATGGCCCAGTTCAAATTAGATCCCATTGGAGTGGCCCATCATATGAGGAAAACCTGGGCCCTTGAGACGAGTGTGTAGGGCAGTGGTATTCAAACTGGGGCGCCGCGATGCCCCAGCCTGTGGGTCCTGACCTCTGCCCCCTTAAGGGGTGGGGGCAGCCAGGAGACAGGGGAAGGCAGTGGCGCAATCCACAGGATCCACAGGATTGCGCCACTCAGGGGCGCTGCAGTGGCTTGGGTGCACTTGCCCAAGCCTCCTGCAGCCTCCCGGGGGGGGGGAGCCCTGTGCAACCTTTGGCAGGGCTCCCGAGGTCAGGAAAAGTGAAAGTGGTGTGATCGCGCCCCACTCCACAAAACCAGAAGTGGAGCACGATCGCTCCGCTTTCCCTTCTGATGGGGCTGCAGGGACTGGGATGCACTCACCAGTCCCTGCAGCAGCCGTCCCTGTGTGCAGGGAGCCCTGCGTGAGCACCTGCAGGGCTCCCCAGGTCAGGGAAAGGGAGAGCGGAAGCGGAGTGCGATCGCCCCACTCTCCCTCCTTCCTCCTGCCCCTGCTGCCTCCCCCCCGCCCCCGCGAAAACTTGCTGCGGGTTTCAAACTCTCGGAGAGTTTGAAAACTGCAGGTGTAGGGGCTAATTGATCCCAGTCCCAGGGTCAAAGAGGGGATCCAGGAGCTAAAGGGGAGGGCCCTGAAATTTCCTGGGATCTTACATTTTCCAATCTCACTCTGACACTCACCCTGCCACCCTGAACCTAAATACAAATGGTGCTAATTTTCTTCCATGATTTCCTATATTTATAAGATTTTAGAGAGACTAAGGAGTATATTTGGTTTTCTATATCACTATATATAGCTGCTGACACTGCACAGATGGGTAGACTTGCGTCTGCATCAGGAAACCTGGGCTCCAAAAACATTTTCAGCTATTGCCACCCTTCCCCACCATGTTTTGCCCCTCCTCAAGCCCATTATGCCTGCCCCATCCCCACCGCCCCCCTTATACTGTTTTGCCCCCTGTGCCCATTTGGGAAGGGGTCAAAAAGAAACTTTCTACCCCCTGATAAAATTCCTCTCAGAGGCCCTGAGGAAAATGATTATTTAAATCCTGCAATTGAGGCTTGCTTGGACGTAGCAGCCACATGTGATCAAACAGGAGCAAGGACGGCATGCTGGGAGGGCAAAGGCTGACGAAGTCCCTGTTTTCCTCACAGAATGTGCCACTGTGATGGAGTATCATTTGAACTTGCCCTGCGCGACTGTACGAAAGATTCTGTAACTGAATTTGCTTGCTTTCCTCTTTCCACTTTGCGCCTTTCTCTTTTTGTACCATGTTTTCTGCATTGTAAACCATTATTTTAAATTATTTTAAATTACAAACTTTCTTAATTGCTGCGGCAGAAAGATGGTGCATTTGTGAGGTAAGTAAATGGGGGCCAAAGTGCTTCACCTTTTTTCGCCACAATCTGTCCTGAGGCACTTCTCCTCTCGGCACCAGTGGTGGGATTCCTTGTTGCAGCTACTGGCAGCTGTCACTTTTTCCCCAGAAGGCCCCTCTGGGGAATTACCACAGTAATTCTAGTTCATGGTGGGAAAACAGGAGGTAAAAAAGAAAACAATAAAAATAGCAGACACTGAAAGAGCATTGCTGTTGATGAGTTTGATTTTGTCCCTGCGAGTCCCTGCAAAGACCTCCCCAAGTTTGTCACCAATGAATGGAGTGACAAAGAGAGGGGTGGGAGATATTTTCAGTTCAGCATTAGCTCAGTGTTCTTCAACCTGTGTGTTGTGACCCCAATGGGGTCATAAAGCCTCATGGGGGGGGGGTCGCAGCAATATTTCAAACCCTGTGCAAGAAAGGGCTTGGATCCGATCCAGTTATGGTACTGCCTTATCCAAACCGAGTTCTTGATATCATCCTGAACAGCCACTTCTTGCAGTCTTGCCCTGCAGCTCCTAAGGCCAGCACTTCTAAAGCTGTTACCTCACAGCGTTGTTGTGAAGACACAAGAGGTGGAGCAAAATGGGATGAGGAGTAGGTGGATCCTGGCAATGGGGAGGGATTGGTGGTGGGTCCCCAGTCATACTTTTATTTGTTGGGGTTGCGGCATGAAAAAGGTTGAAGACCATTGAACTAGACTATGCACGTGAAGATTTCCCTGAGCAAAATCAAACTGGGATGAGTATGATCCATTCCTAACCCACGTTTAGAGAGGAGATCACCATACGGCTGAAGGGAGCCCTGTTCCTTCCTTTCCCCTCTCAAATGGTCCACAGGTACATATGCAAGGGTTTTGTCGGGCCCATGGCACTAGTTGGCAACCTTCAGTCTCGAAAGACTATGGTATAAGCCTACAGCACCCGCTATTCCCAGGCGGTCTCCCATCCAAGTACTAACCAGGCCTGACCCTGCTTAGCTTCCGAGATCAGACGAGATTGGGCATGTGCAGGCTAGCCATTATTTAAAGTTGAAGACTGGTGTGTACATCTTATATGCACCCATCCTTCTACTTCTCGGAACCCTGATCAGCAAGGTCCTTCTCTTGTAGGAACTCTGCTTCCAATCACCTGGTATTTACGTGCTGTATTTTGACTGGCTTTGAAATCTGATATGACTTAAATCACACAAAGTGTAAGGGCTGATTGCTAGGAAGCCAAAAATAAATCCTACAGAGATTATCTACTTGGCAAATAACTCGTGTGTCTTCCAAAGGAGGTTTCATGAGCAGGTGCTGCGCAGACAACATCCTCAACTCATTCCACGGCAAGTTAGCCAACTGTGTTTGCAGGTGTTTTGTGGATTGCCTGACTGGTACACTGGGGAAGGAAATTCCCATGACTGAAGCTCGCTCCATGATCTTGCTCAGCTCGCTGAAGCACAGAAAAGGAGAAGGTGCAACTGAAAAGAACTTTGCAGCGAGCCAAGAGGGTAGCCAACTTATACAAAAATGTGTATAGACTTTGCATGCCATTTCCGAACACTGAAAATGGAAGCAGGTGTGGCAACCAAACAGCATAAAAGCATTAGAAAAGTTTAATTGGTGCTATCAATTACGGTTAATTTATACAGCGCATTTTAAGGGGGTAAAGCACGCCACATTAAATTGCCTCTAATCATAGGCTAAATAGGCAGATGCCTTACACTGAAATCAAACCGTTATTCTATCTAGCTCAGTACATGCCTTAGATTTGACACTGGCTGGCAATTGATCTTGAATGTTATAGGTAAGCTTTTCGCAGCCATACCAGGAAATTCTAAGGAATGAACTTGGGTCATTCTGCATGCAACTGAGCAACCTACGGTAGTTCATGGGGTAGTTCATAGCAGAGGTGTGATTTGCCCTTGTGCACATGGGTATCCAGCAACCAATGAAAGGAGGATTCCTGAGACACAGGGTTCATTGTTGCCTATGGGTCACTGCAAGTAATCTAGCTATTGTTTGATTGAAACAAAGAGTTCCCTTCCTCTGATGGAAGGACTCTCTCCTCCAAAGAAGGAGAGAGCACTCCTAGGTTCATTCACCTGTGGGACTCCTAGGTTCACTCACCTGCTTGGCAGACTGGCTATAATATTGCACCTGTTCATAAGCAAAGCATCCACATGGGCTCCACACATTGAACGTGAGAGGGTTTTGTTTTTTACCTACGATCAGTATGGATTTCTGTTGTGTATGAAATAGCCTGTACCTTCAGAATTCAAATATCTAGACAAGTACCAGGTGCAGCTGCAAGGATGTGAGATGGGAATGGTTATTGAGCAAGGATAAAGAGCAAGTGTGAGGTACATTATCTCTGATTTGATGTGAACAAAATGAGAAACCAGCCAAATTGTCTGCACTGAGAGTAGCCCCTTAGTTTTCCCCACAATTCCAAGTGAATCCCTTGTGCCTGAAACTGCCTCCTGTCAATTTTCTTTTGAAATTGTGATGAGAAAGTCTCATCACAGGGGTATTAAACCCTTTCCTCTTTCATGGTGATCCCAATGACAGTTGTGTTCCTGAAGCTACTAGCCCTAGGAAGAAAGCCTCCTCTTGAGATTAATAGCAGCTTTGTGAATGCAATTTTCATCAGGACTACAGGGCAGCAGGACAAGGTTGCATACTCCTGTCCCATGTGCCTACAGAGCAGACCCCCATGAGTCCTAGTCCTCTGAAGAGCATATGTGAAGGGCCAGACCTCTCATTCAAATACTCATTTAGTTTGACTCTCAGTAATCCACATTTGCATTCAAACACTTTCCTGAATTAGCCCAATCTGTTTTATCTGCCCTGGACATCAAACTCCCTCACAACGTTCACACTATGTGCTTGTCCACCTGTGACCTCTCCTCCTGACATCATCTCGACTTCTAAAGTAGATTGTCAGCTCCAGAGGGTCAGGTTTGCTTAAAAAATGCTATAGATCCATAGGCCATGTATATATCAAGAAGGTTTCATGGCATTCTTTTTGGTTCTGGAGGTCTGGTCTGTGACTCAGATGATGGAGCAAGTACAAGAGTGGAACTTCGAACTCCGGGTTTTGTTTTTTGTTTTCAATAGTGCCACCTGTTACATGCCTGGAGATTGCCGTCTCCTGTGCTCTCAGTCTCCCTTTAGTGCCCTGGCTCGTATTACCCAGATGCACCCACTTCCCTGATTTACTGATGCATTACAATGGATTGGATGACAATGGATTGGATGACAATTTACTGATGGATTACAATGGATTGGATGACAAGATGGCAATCTTTTACAAAACAAAGTTGCATCCTAAATAATCAATCCACTTTAACTCTCTGGCAACTTTTCATTTATCTCCCTTGCAACCACCTTATTTAGTCAGTTGTGCCATGGTACATTGCATTGCCCTTTGATATTAAGAGGAAAAGAACACACGCCACACTCTTTCTTAAAGACGCATCTCTGGAGCTAATGGAAACCACATGATTAATGGCACACACTGCAATGCTGTTCAATAATACAGTAAAGCCTAACTGGTGAGGGCATCGCAATAATAGTTCTGTGCTAAACTATTTCCGTGTAAATTGTCTGTTAAATGCACTTTTTATTATTTTATATCGCCGCTCATCAATGCAATGTCAAATGGGTCAGCTCCTGTCAAGGTACAGTGGATCCTAGCACATCCGGTCGGTCTCCGAAGTATGGTGAATGACTGTCTATTAACACCTCACCGGAATGTCTGTGAATAATTCATGCCAGGATCCCAAAAGATGAATACAAGAATTCAAATTTAAGGCAGGAGGAAACTTCTTTATTGAGATTGAACTTGAGGCTATTAGTGGATCGTAGATCAGCCCTTTGTAAAGATGTCCCCTGTAACCTCATTATGTGTTTGTAATAAATTAGAAGGAATATGTTGCAGTATCTTGGCATAGAATTTCCCTCTCCTCAAACTATTACAGCAAATTGCCCAAGCAAGTCACGGCATCAGTCAACACATCAAAACCTTAATCAGCTGTGATGTGTTCTTGAACAAGGTAGCAAGGAGGGTAGTCATTTATTTAATAACAAGCTCCGGCATAAATACAAGGAATAATGCTGAAGCATCCAGAAATTTCAGCCTTTGGGTAGAGATCTGAACTGTTGTATGATTGAATCTTAGGAGTCACTGGCAGTTTATCAGTAAGAAAACTTCATTTACTGTGCCCATGTATCGTATTTCTTTTGCTGGGCCTTTATAGCAACACAGAGATAGGGTTATATAAATTTGACTCCCATTCTCATATTGGTCAATCCTGATTCATCTTTTAAAGAAGAAAGTGCATATAATTTATAAGGAGGTGTTTGGGTGTGCAGAAACCAGCGATTGCCCATAAGAGCAAATCTTGCAGATTAAACACTCAGTCATAACTTTCCACTGAGTTCGGAAACAGGAGTTCAGAATCTTTGCATCAAATGATGAAGTGTTTTTGGTTTGGGATATTTTGTTTTATTTTTTTGCAAAAGCTCTGAAAAAGTTTTCACAATACTTTCCTATGATTTGAGGATACATTGGCATGGATATGAAACATATGCCAGGATTTTATATTTTTAACCACATTGGGGGGGGGGGGGGAGATGTGATTCTTTTTTAAGAAAATTGACAAAATACCACAGATCTGATGTCCCTAAAGATATAAGCTGTGAAATGTTGCTCTATTTTCTATGACAGTATTGGATAATGCATACCAGATTAAGTAACGCCTTCTCATATTGTTTATGGAAGATAACGCCCAGAATTCCTCTGTACTTACTTGCAAAAATTATTATGAATATAAGTCATGACTTATGTGGTATATGACATATTGAGTGAACTTAGAGGTGCCTTTTCAGAGGGGACACAAGATTTCAAGCAGATAGGAATGAACAAGATTTTTATGATCTATTCCAGATTAACTTGCAAAATAAAAATCCATGTTAGGAACATTTTTGTGTTTACTTTGTTATGTATCATAATAATGATGACGTATTATTAAGACACCATTCCCCTTTCTTTAGAGGAATGGAATTTGTGCCTGTGGTGTATATAATCAGTACACAAGCTCATACGTTGTTCACAAGAGTAGTTTGAGGAGTGGACTGGCCTGAAATAGAGCTGTTCCTGAGGAATAAACCCATGCAACAGGAAGACCACTAGGGAGAGTAGGAAACAGTTCATCCACTAGCAAAAGGCTCAAGGTATGCAATTCAGAACCCACCCAGAGCAAAGAACAGATAGACTCTGGAAATGTGCCTGTAGAACAAACCATTTGTAATGGAAATGTACAAGATATAGACATCACAGCAAGACCAGTGCAAAACCCCTTGCACACAGAACCAACAGATGGAAGTTGGGGGGGGGGCAGATCTCCATACATGCCAGTGCAAAAACAGGGGAAAGGTAAGTTAGCCCCAGTAGAGTCAACGGGGCTCACTCCCAGGGATGCGTGGACAGGAGAGAAGCCTGCCAGCGGCTCCTCTCCCAGGGAGGAGCCTGCCAGGTGCTCACTCCCTGGGCTCACTCCTTGGGCTCCCCGGGCTCACTCCCTAGGCTCACTCCCTGGGCTCACTCCCTGGGCTCACAAGCCTGCCAGGGGCTCACTCCCAGGAATGCATGGACGGGAGAGAAGCCTGCGATCGAATCATTTTGCCTCGCGATCGACCAGTCGATCACAATCGACGTTTTGAGCACCCCTGTCCCAGGAGGAGATAGGGTGTGGTTTCAACAGTGACTCCTTGCTCTGGCAGGCAAACATGGGGTTAAAGCCTAGGCTTTTAGCAGTAGATGTGCTGCACAGTTGCAGCCACTAGAGGCAACAAGGTCTTCAATGACAAAAGCCGCACCTGGAGAAAGGAAAGTTTGTGGGCGTAGAAGGAAGGAGCTTTGAGAGACCAAGAGCAAGAAGAAGGAGCTTGGAGGAAAGAGGATGGATGGACGGGCTAACTGACAAATGGATGGACCAACTGACTGCCTGACCAAAAAGAGACTGTGGAAGACTGCTGGAACAGAGACTGCTGAAGATGCTGGAGACTAGTATGTGGTTGCCATGCCCAAGAACTGTTGAGAACCAAGGTGTTGCTGCGGTGGCCAGAGAAGCTGCTGGTGGGAGAGTGAAGGAAGGAGGACCTCTGCAGGTCAAATAGGTGAGCCACTTGGTGGTGGAACAGTACCCAGCAATGCTTTCTCCAGAATTAGGGCTATTTTGAGGAGGGGGACTAATTACTTAAAGTGGGCATAAGTTCTCTAAGCCAAATTGGGAAGGGAATTTGACAAAACACAATTTCAGATGATTTCAGGAGGTCTTAATCATGAACAGTTACGAAGGTGAAGTGATTATCTGGGCACCGTCCAACGAACACTCGAGATAACACACATGGGAGAAAGGGCCACTTTATTAGCATTTTAATGCAGAAAAGGAGGCTGAGACCTGCAGTTGCAGGGGCAGCAAAAACCCCTGTGTGGTGCGGAGGTGGGACCACTGGGCGGCTCCAGAACCAAATCTGTCCCCCAGGCTGGATGTGCACCCGACTCCAAGCTGCGCCCTGTTCTTGGGCGATGCAGCTCATCCAGGTCTGTCCCATAAAGGGAAAGCAGCCAGACTGCGGACTGTGCCGCCTCGAGCCGCTGAGCCTCTGAGGAGGACCCCCGCGGTCCTGGCCAGGACCCCAGTCAATGTCCTCATGCCGCTGAGCCCCTGAGGACTGCTATTGGGTTCTGCCCTGCCTGTGCTGTCTGAAGGTGCACTCCATGGTCCCAAGTACTCCTCTACCGCACCACCTGCCACACAGAGGGGTCAGCCTAGCGCTTGACCCCCCTGCTCCCAAATAGGGGGAGAAGCACCTTAAGACCATCCTGCAAGTCTCTCAGAAAGATGTCCGCTCCCTGCTCAGACAAGTGCACCCCAACTACTCTGCAGAGAGCAGGCAATGGCTGGATGCACAATGACCCATCCACCGGTCCATGCCACAAACTGGCCAATCTCTTTGGCAGCCTTCCTCCTCATCCTCTCCACCTTAGCACAGCTGCTGGCACCACACCACACCCGCCGCTGTAGGAAGTCCAACCAGACCACCATGATGCCGGGCAGCCAACCCTGAAGGGTGGCGAGCTCCTCTCCTGCTCTGGGCCTGAGCGGCAGCCCGGACATCCCACGCAGATCATTTTTACGCAGGTGGATCACCAATGCATCAGGCAACAAGTTCTCCATCAATTACTCCGCCATTGCGGGCAGCAGCTGGCCCCACCACATCCTCCGCTTGGCCAGCCAGTCAACTTGCATGGCAGGGCCAAGCCCAAGCTGCATTCCAAATATCTTTTTAACATATTTTAATATTTTTTACAGGCCTGATTCTTTTATGATTTGCTGCTGCTCTATGCTCTTTTTGCCTGACTATTTTTTATCTGACTGCTGTTTTTATGATATGTGTTAATATGTTTTTGTTTGTTTTAAATTATGTTTTTAATCTGTTTTAACCTGTTGTAAGCCGCCTTGAGTCCCTTCGGGGAAAAAGGTGGGGTAAAAATAAAGTTGTTGTTGTTAATAATAATAATAATATGGTCACTTCTCATTGATTTAAAAGCAACCAGTCACTGTATTGATTGGATTTCAACCTAGGAGATTGGTTCAGTTCTGAATCCCTATATTCAGATATGAAATTACTGGGTAACTTGGTAAGATGCTGCAGCTTCTCCCCTATTCCCGTAAAATATCCATAATACCAGTTTATTGATTGCGTTATCAGCAAATCTTTTCTTACTGAACTTTGCTTTACTCATGGCTTATAAAACCAACAATTGGTGGTGGATATAATGAAAAAGGGATATGGATGAGAGAAGATGGCCTAAACAAGGGTGGGAATTAACATAAGCTTGAAGTTTGAAGGCTTGATCCTATAACAGAATAACCATCTCACTGCATTTCTCCAAGGCTTTCTGCTCCCACTTGCTTGTGTTCTGGCTTCCTCATCTCTCCATCGATAGCATTAACATCTGCATATGTGAGATCAGAGGTATAGCCGCATCAAAGTCAGAAACAACACCATCAACTTAAGCAGACTGTCTGGCCTAGCCATGCTCATGGACTTGCAAATGCCCTTGGATCGTGTCTCCATAGTCCTTCCAAATCTCTGCCCATTCATTTTTAGACACTGGTGGTTGCGTTTCAATTTTTTTCCCTTCAAATGGAGGAGCAGACAAATGTAATAATATCTGCTTCAGACGGTTTGCAGTTATGGCACACCTGAGGATATACAACTTTCATAAGCTACATCACTTTATAGGCAATGTTCTGGCTGTGTCACAATATGTAATATTGTTTTGTGCCGTGCAATCTATATCTTGGTCACTTTTCACTAACTTGCTGTTGAAAGTTCAAAATGACAGCTTGTCCCACTCTCTCGTGTACATCTAACACCTTTTCTGCTAGCACCAGTTTTCATTGTTTTGCCTCTGGAGTCAATCAGGGTGTATGCAGCCAGTAGGCAAATATCTTCAACATAAGTTTGTATTAATGTGCTATCAGTGGCAGCTCCAATTTGGGATCCCCTCCAAAAATGCATTTCCCACCATGATTTGGAAAGTTGTGTGTGTGCGTGTGCGTGTGTGTGTGTGTGTGTGTGTGTGTGTGTGTGTGTGTGTGTGTGTGGCATCCCACTAGTGCCCCAAAACTGGGCAGCAGACAGAAGGTATGCTGGCTGGTACCAGGAGACTTGAGGCAAATTCCTGAAGTGGGCCCTCTCCTAGTGTCCCCTGCACATGATGTCCAATCAGGGTCACCACTGTCACTGAGGGTTTAGGGACTGGCCTGGCCAGTTAGACATTTGATGCATATGTACCCTTAGCTGACATCTCCCTGGATGCGAGCCCCTAACTGTTCCCAGTTAACTTTCTTGGCTGAGCATCCAATAGGGAGGCTTCCTGGGAGGCACTGGGGAGCAAAGAGCAGCAGATTGTCCTATTTCTCCCCCCAGTACTATTTAACAATCCCCCTATGACCTGGCCCCTGACTCAGCATCAGGGACTAGGGCATCTGGGAATTTCAAGATGGCACTGAGGAAAAAGATGACAGTTTAGTGGTACTGGTGTTCCTGCACAAGTGCCACATTGACTCTGGCTTACTAAAAAGTAGAGGAGAGCAGCAGCAGTGAACCTTCGCTGCCAGAGAAGTTGGCCAGGTACAAGTGCAGTTTAGGCCCCTGGCACATGCTGAACCATGGCACATATGTCATTTAATACAATGGAGCACAACTACAGAAGGACACGTAACTAAAGGGTTTCAAATGAAATTTCCTGAGGGCAAGTTATCTAATCATTTCCTCCACAATAATATATCTTCCATATCTTTCATTTTTAAAAGTATCTCAAATAAAGCCAGGTATCAGATGTCCAGTGTTTGAATCACAGGAATCCATTTTAAAACTCAAGACCAGTACAGTAATGCACATTTTAAAAAGGAGATTGTGCAAGTTTCTCCACATTCATGGCTAGAAAACAAACCTTGAGCCTGAAGTGTGTCACTCATTTTTGTATGGATTTCTTTCCAAAAGATTTGCTTCTGCTGTACTGTAGAGCTGCCAATACTGCTTTCATACATATGCCTATCAATACACGTGTACGCACACCCAGTTTCAGATCCTTTGGCCCAGAATTAAATTGAATTGGGAAATTTAGAGCATGTAAGGTTTAAATGCAGTGTATGGCTGTCCTGGGAGCATGGATTAGATAGTGGAGTGAACAAGCTCTAGTTGTTGGCAACCTTCAGTCTCGAAAGACTATGGTATCGTGCTCTGAAAGGTGGTTCTGGAACAGCGTCTAGTGTGGCTGAAAAGGCCAATTCAGGAGAGACAATCCCTTCCACACTGGGAGCAAGTGCAGTCTGTCCCTGGTCTGTCTCCCTGGCTATGGGCCTTCCTTCTTTGCCTCTTTGCCTCAGACCGTTGGCCAAGTGTCTCTTCAAACTGGGAAAGGCCATGCTGCACAGCCTGCCTCCAAGCAGGCCGCTCAGAGGCCAGGGTTTACCACTTGTTGAGGTCCACTCCTAAGGCCTTCAGATCCCTCTTGCAGATGTCCTTGTATCGCAGCTGTGGTCTACCTGTAGGGCGCTTTCCTTGCACGAGTTCTCCATAGAGGAGATGCTTTGGGATCCGGCCATCATCCATTCTCATGACATGACCGAGCCAATGCTTGGTCATGAGAACAACCTCAAACTGTCTCCAATTAGGCGAACGTTAACCACGAGACAAGGATTTCCAAAAGAAGATAGATTTTATTAAGAGATTTACAGCCCAGTCCTATCTGGGCCTTGAGCTGCCAGAACCTGTGTCTCCAATACTAATCTACCTTGCAGGGTAGTTGTCTACGGAATTGAAATAATGTACGCTGAACACTCTGGCAAATCAGAAGTGCTCGATAAATGTATTACTTTTTGCTTTGTTTCTTTCCATTATAGTGGCACATATCACCAGGCTCTCTACCGATTTAATTTAATTCTGAAATTATTTTCAACACAAATCACAGAACTCCTTCACTTTCCTCACATCCCCACAATGACATCCATCAAAATCTCCATGAGTGTGGGATTTCTAGCACTTGTTGGAAACCCTGTCGAGATTTATTAACAGACAGCCACATGTTCTTTTTGGCTTACAGTGAGTGGAAGTCAATGAAAAGCTGTCAAAGATTGGGAGAACAGAAGTTTTGTTCTGTTTTTCTTCTTCCCTTCAGATTCATTGAAGGACTTTCTGTAACATCCTTTGCCCAAAGGGAAGAAAGAAAAAGGGTTGTTTTTTTTTGGGGGGGGGGGGATAGGATCAACATGGAATTCAACTCAAGGAGACGTGCTGGCTGAACCATCTGTAATGTCTCATGTATGGCTGAAAAATCACACAGGGTGGGAGGGGGGAACACATGGGCAGCAGGATTTGTACACTTGCTGTAATGCAAACAGAGCTGTACACAAACTACATCAAATTCTAATGCCTGGGATCTGGTGTACATGCTTATTTGCTTGTTTGCTTCTATGGTTTATATTTCACCTTTCGACGGTACTGCCCTGTAAATAAAACAACTGTACTTGCTATAAAAACATCAGGAGCTCAATCAAACTGTACATCCTTCCAGGTATCCTCAGCTTGATTTGCATATTGCTTCAGAGGAAAACACAAGCAACAGGGATACTATGGGAAGATTTTTGTAATTGTCTACCATCCATCTCTGGAGTTAGCAAACTAGAAACGTAGTGATATTCTGAATGTAGATTTGGACCAATTTTTCTTCCATTTCAGTGTCTGTGTTGCTGAAAAATTCTTGTCTGGGAAAAAAAAATCTCTTTTGGCTCATGGTTTCCATCCTGCTCCAGATTTTCAATCCTTTTTGTTCTAAATCTAAATCTTACATAGTTAATAATAATAATAATAACAACAACAATAACAACTTTATTTATACCCCGCTTTTCTC
Source organism: Tiliqua scincoides (assembly GCF_035046505.1). Classification (NCBI taxonomy): domain Eukaryota; kingdom Metazoa; phylum Chordata; class Lepidosauria; order Squamata; family Scincidae; genus Tiliqua; species Tiliqua scincoides. The sequence goes on from NC_089826.1 coordinate 27,799,511, forward strand.
CCCAAAGGGACCCAGGGCGGCTTACAACAGGTAAAAACAGATTAAAACATAATTGAGCAAACAGGTAAAAACATAATAACACATTGACAGATATGATAAAAACAGTAGTCAGATAAAAAGACAGGTAAAAAAGAGCATATAGGAGCAGATGCCAGCAGATTCATAAGGAATCATGCCAGTAAAAAAATACTAAAAGATGTAGAAAAGATGTTAAAAGGCCATGAACTCAGAAGGCTTGTTTAAACAGAAGGGTCTTCAGGCCTCACCGAAAAGTCTCAAGAGGGGGAGCCATTCTCAAGTCAAGGGGAAGGGAGTTCCATAGCGTTGGTGCCACTACTGAGAAGGCCCTATTTCTTGCTGCCGCCCCACGTACTTCCTTTGGTGGCGGCACTTGTAAAAAGGCCAGTATAGTTACCAGTTTTACTTTGGAGAATGCTCTCCAAGGGTGACCATTATTCAAAGTGTGTCCTTGATACATTTTTCCCTTTCCGGTCCTATCTTTGGAAAATACTTCCATGAGTAAAATCTCATTTGTCTGCACTATTGGTTAGATACCACAGTAAAAAGGATTTTCATTTAATGATATGCTAAGTATTTGCCTCTCTTGCATTCAAATAGGTAAGCATCAGAACTTCTTGACTTTGACAGGGCTGCGCCTGTTTTCTTCGTACTGTTATGGCAAGGCACTGCCCAACTGAGAACAAGAGATTGGTTTGTGCTGTGTTTGATTACAGCAGTGATTTTCAACCTTTTTCATCTCACGGCACACTGCCAAGGCACTAAAATGGTCAAGGCTCACCACCAGGTTTTTGACAATTGACAAGGCACACCATACTGCCAGTGGGGGCTCACATCTCCCATTGGCCCTATTAATAAATGACCTTCCACCAAATTCCTGTGGCATACCTGTGGATCACTCGCGGCACACCAGCGTGCCATGGCACAGTGGTTGAAAATGGCTGACTTACAGGGCTACAGCTGCATGTTCTGTGTAGTGTTGCCTAAACTCAGCAATTCCGGAGAGTGGTATAGAACATTTGACATGTCATGTAACAGAATGAAATGTAGGTTCCCCTGTCTAAGACAGTGGCTCCCAAATTGATGGGTCACAACCTACCAGCCAATGAAAGTCCTTGTCTCTGGCTCCTTAAGGGTTAGAGAAGTAAAGGCAGCAACACAATTGCCAGGATTATGCCACTGCTAGGAAAGAAAGGGGAGTTTACTCTCTGCAGCACTCTGCAGGGTTTCCCAAGCCTCAGAATAACTCAAAATCTTGATTGCAACTCACTTCCAGTTTTGCAATTGCAAACAGGAAATGGGTCGCAATCACAGTTTTGAGACCTTCTGAGATTTGGGAAGCCCTGCAGCAGATTGGGGAGCTCCCGCACCTCCCATCCAGGACACCAGTGCTATGGAGAGTAAGTTAAAAAAATATGCAGTGCCAAAAACATACACGACAGACTACATTTACTTGAGTTTCCTTAACTATACTGAAGGATCTCTTAGAATGGCTATGGCTACAGTCTTCTGCATGCTTCCTTGGGAGTGAGCTCCATTATATTCAATTGTGTTTAATTCCAGGTCAGCATCCATCCAATCAGGTTGCTTTGCATCACTAAACATATCACATTACCCTTTAACAATATGAGTATTTTTTTTCTTTTTTAAGGAACAAGCTGGAATGTGAAGTTGTTAATTGCACACAGATGCAACATTTATTTTGTGGCTTCATCAATATCATGGTCTTCCATCACCAGGAGTTAGAGGTAATTCTTCTTCTACATTAGAAGGACTCTGGAGAATGGAAACTGTCACTTAAGCCAGATTAGATATGGGGAGTATCTGATGTGCAGTATTCTCTAGTGAAAGAAGGGATGATGTGCTAAACCAATTTCAGCTTACACTTTAGTTATCTGTCCATACCACTCAGCTCTGGAAGCTACAAAATGCTGTTTCATAGTATAAGCCGATATGTTTGCTTACTCAAAACTAAATTCCAAAACTTCAATGAGATTTATGTCTCAAGAAGTAAGAATACTTAAGATTGCAGTCTTAGAGACCTATCCTGAGCTCGGCGCACCAGCTAACCGCTGGTGCGTACTATTGCAAATGTGCCATAAAATACATTCACAAGGTTTAGCACTGCAAGTGCTGGAGCTGGCCCAGTGCGAGCCCCTGCTTGGCCAGCACCAATGAGAAGCCAGCAGTCTGCCACCTGGCGCTCACCAGACTGCTGAGCGGCGGAGAGATGAATGGGGGCATGGGGGGAGGTAGGGAGGAGGTGTTCTGGGGCGAGGGGAGGTGGGGGATTGTGGGGAGGAGGCAAGGGAGGGAGCGGGGAGGGAGGTGGATGGGACTGGTGGAGCTAAGCTCAACTGGATCCTAAGCCCCTTGTCAGGCTGCACACCCCTACACTGGACTCCTTGATTCTGCATTGGCTCCCCCACTCTGGGCAGCTCAGGATTGGGCTGTTAGGCTATAATCCTCTACACATTTACCTTGGAGCAATCTCACTGAACTCAATGGGACCTGCTTCTGAGTAGATCTGCATAGAGTTGTGCCATTATTCTCCAAATTGCTTAGCTTGTATGTGCAGGTGTAAAGCTTTCAAATTTGGGGGCAGGATGACCAAATATGATGGAGGACAGAGTGCCTATACCTTTAACCTCGATGCAGGTGCTGGATTATTGACTTGCTCTGAATGGGGTTGCACTCCCTCTGAAGGAGCAGGTCCGCAGCTTGGGGGTCCACCTGGACTCGCAGCTGCTCCTGGATTCCCAGGTGGCGGCTGTGGCTAGGGGGGGCCTTCACTCAGCTTCGGCTGGTGCACCAGCTGCGTCCGTACTTGGATCGTGCAGACCTGGCCACGGTGATCCATGCTACGGTGACATCGAGGTTAGATTATTGTAACGCGCTTTATGTGGGGCTGCCCCTGAAGACGGTTCGGAAACTGCAATTAGTGCAGAATGCAACGGCCCGTGTGGTCACTGGAGCTAGGCGGTTTGACTCGGTCAGTCCGCTTCTCCGGGGACTACACTGGCTGCCCATTCGTTTCTGGGCCCAATTCAAGGTGCTGGTTTTGACCTTTAAAGCCCTATACTGCTCTGGGCCAGGCTATCTTAGAGATCGCCTACTCCCGTACAATCCGGCTCGTCCTCTCAGGTCATCAGAGAAGGCCTTTTTACAAGTGCCACCGCCCAAGGAGGTTCGTGGGGCGGTGGCAAGAAATAGGGCCTTCTCAGTAGTGGCACCAACGTTGTAGAACTCCCTTCCCCTTGACTTGAGAATGGCTCCCTCTCTTGAGTTTTTTTGGTGAGGCCTGAAAACCCTATTCTTTAAACAAGTCTTCTGATTCCATGGCCTTCTTAACTTTTTTATACATCTTTTAGTTTTTGTTTACAGGCTGGATTCTCTGACTTGCTGTTTTATGCTCTTTTTATTCTGACTTTATTCTGACTACTGTTTTTATGGCCTCTGTTAATGTGTTTTTAATATGTTTTTATCTTGTTAAATCATGCTTTTAAAACTGTTTTTATATGTTGTGAGCCACCCTGGGTCCCTTTTAGGGAGAAGGGCGGGATACAAATAAAGTTGTTTATTATTATTATTATTATTATTATTATTATTATTATTATTATTATTATTATTATTATTATTATTAACCAGCATATAGAAGGGGGGATTTTGGCAGGTGCAGCTTTTTAAACCCTTCCATATTGAGCTGCACCTGCCAGAATTCCCTCTTCTATACACTAATTAAAGATACAGGCACTCTGTCCTCCATCATATCTGGTCACCCTGCTTGGGGGGGGGGGAAGCTAAGAGACCTTCCTTTAACCAAAGACAAACAGGCAAATATGTTCCATTTTATATTTATAGATCTTTGTATCTCTATAGTAGAATGTTATGTTTGTGTGTGTGTGTGTGTGAGAGAGAGAGAGAGTGTGTGTCTGTCTACTCAACAATACATTCAAAAATATCAGCGTCTCAGGGTATCAGCAATTTGCCCTCATACATGCTTATAATATGTATTATTGGCATAAAGCAGTGGTTCTCACTCCTTTAGCACTGGGACCCACTTTTTAGAATGAGAATCTGTCAGGATTCACTGAAAGTGATGTCATGGCTGACAGTGACATCATCAAGCAGGAAAATTTTTAACAATCCTAGGCTGCAATCCTACCCACACTTACCCAGGAGTATGTCCCATTTACTATCATTGTTAAAATAATATACATAGTAGCTTGTTAAAAGTACATGTCGGTAACATTTCCCCAAATGCAGTCACATCCCATGGTAGCATTAAGTCTAATATATTAAAAAATAAAATATTGCAATGAATGGGGACCCACCTGAAATGGGCTTGTGACCCACCTAGTGGGTCCCGACCTACAGTTTGAGAAACACTGGCATAGAGAAGTTCAGACCATCAATAGATTGTCTGCAGCTTCCAGTCAAGGTGGAAACTGATCAAATGAAGAAAAGATGGTGGTTAGAGGGCTGTCCTGAACTGTGGAAGGAGTGCTTTGAGAATGGGCTCCACTGCAGGGCTCTTACAGGATTTGTCCAACTTTATTCAGTAAACCTGACCCAATTTGTATCCCAAATGACTTGTCTCATGTGTTAATTGAGGAGGGGAAGGGTGTAAAGGCCTTTTTTTTTTTTTGGCCTCCTTAGTAACTGAACAGACAGTAGTTGTAACTTTTGGCCAGTGCAAGATACAGTCCACTAGAAGTGAAACTTTGTTTTGTTTGTTTGCTTACTTACTTTTGAGTTTGTTTTTTTAAAATGCCACGCGAAACTCCTGCATAAATTCTTCAGTGTTCCTAGAGAACATTCTTTTCTTCTGGAACACTTGTATACGTGGTGATACAGTTCTGCTGTGTCCCATAGATATACACAGAGGGTGCGAAACCAGCATGTATTGTCAATGAGTTAATGACAAGCATTGACAAGGCATTGCCTGAAGGGCATTTACTGCTCTGTTACTTGCTATTCTGCATTTAGTCACATTTGCTTAGCAATCTAAATGGTGTTGTTAACTGCTGACAGCAGTAATTTCTAATATGTCTGTGGTATGGGGGAATGATTAGTTTATGATTTATAACTGACCAAGTGCTTATTCATAACAATGAGTGGAACAAATGCAGTAGTTAAACTAAATGAGAAAAGCAGGAAGAAATGGTGCCTGCCAGGCTATCTCCATGTGCTATGACCTTTCTATGATTCTCTCTCCTCCCCTTTTCAAGTACATTAAGGAAGGACAAGGTAGTTGATCTTTATAGGTGTAGCATGAGTGGGTCAGTAAGCTGGAAGACAATTGGAATGTACTGAATGACTCCATTGTTTGTTGATGGGGGCATTGTTAAGTCCTTCCACAAAGGATAGGAAGCTAAAATGTGGAACACTGTTTCACCACAATGTGTATGTATGGTACGACCAAGGCTGGGGAGTGACCTGATGTCACATCACAAGACATTCAGGGGCTACAGCAGCACCTGCACAACCACAGTGGATGAAGAGCTGTTGTTGCTGCAGCTCAAGACTCTCAGAGAGACTTGAACTTGTGGTAATGACAGCTTTGCCTTCCTGTGTCCGCGCAACCACTCAGGAACTGGATGGAGTGTGTGCTGAGCTGTTGCCTCAAGCTCTAGTCTCTACTTGTATATGAGGTTATTTTCATTGGGGCAGAACAGGACTGGGGACAGGACTCCCCTGACCACATGTTCCTAATGTGTGGGAGAGTGAGTTATGCGTAGAGTAACATGCTTGTTTGATTCACTACTGTAGCACAAGTAGGATAAAATCAAGAATATTAGAAAAACTATGTTGGCTTAGGAAGACTTGGGTCTTAGGAAGACCTGGCTGAGATAGACTTGGGTTAGAATGTAGACCTGATCAAGAGAGAAGGGTTAGAGTGTAGACCTGGACGAGAGATTTGGGTTCAAATCTACCTTTAAATTAGGAAACCAACTGGATGACCTTGGTCGTGTCATCATCTTCCTGAGTTATTTGGAAGAAGCATAGAATCCAAACGTGATAGATGATTCACTAACCTACTAATCTGCATGATTTATATAGAATCTGGCCTTTCTTGGCCCAGACATTCTTGGCATAGTACGTGTGTGTGTGAACTCGCACAAAGCACAGAATTCACACAATTGTGTCAAGGAGGGAACTTATACCCCACAAGCATTTTTGTGGCTCTTTGTTCCAAAGAACAGCTAGTGACATGTTGCCTAAAAAGAAGAACAAGAAACATACATATTTTATTCTAATTCTTTCTTGTTTGCCTCTTGCGTTGGCCTTGCACGAGAAAAAGCAAACAAACAAAGCCTACCAGGAAGACGATTAAATGCAAAGTGACTGCATGAAGTGACATTTGTGCATTTCTCATTGATCCTTGAATAATTAGCTGTGCCCTCAGTTTGGATACCAAGATGCTGCTAATCTGTCTGGGCATCCCAGATTACCCTCAAGGAGCTCCTTTCTTCTCCCTTCCCTTCTCATCCTTAAACGTGAAAGGGGAGAAAGTCAACTGATATCAGTCAGAGCCACCTAATAGGAAGGCTAATCATCCCAAAAGGAAAAGCAGATTCAGCAATGCCATTTGGGATCATTATAAATGCTCCCAACAGCAATTACCCAGCCATGGGGTAGACCTTTGGGTCTTTAATGTTTTGTCATTCCTCTTCATTGCACGCATACTTTCTTTTCTCCTCTCCAATGTTGACTGCATGACCTAATAATTAGTAAAAGATATCCAATACCCTCTGATGTATGAAGAAAAGCATATTGGCACAAATCTTTTTTTTCCCCAGAGAGAGAGAGAGAGAGAGAGAGAGAGAGAGAGAGACTATATTGCTTCCAGTTGCCACTGCTTTCTGTGATCCTTTCTTTGGAATAAAGTGTTCATTTATGATACCTTCATGATATGGCTCTTGCACAAATGACCAGCCTATGTTAAAGTTATGACTGTTTGTTGTAGATTAAAGTTAGCACTGATGCATTGCAGGAGAAAATTGTACGAATATACCTTTCTCAGTATAGTTTGTCATATCCATGAGTGAGCTTTCTTGAAAAGCAATATAATATCTTTCTACAATGGCCATATGAACCCAGTCAGCAACTAGTTTTATGGGAAAGCCATTTTGACATGAGCTTGGAGGTGGTGGACCAATCACCCAATGTTTCATAAGTTGCACTATCTATAACTATCAGCAAACTTCATGGCCAGCCATTAGTCCCACCACACACTTCTGTGGCCTTTGGGTTGGCAACTGATGGGCCAGCTAGTACACCTCAAGGGGCTGGAATTGGCTCTGGTCCTATGGTGGCTGATTCCCCCTATACGACCACTATAAAATTAGGTAGAATGATGCCCAGAACACAGTTGTCTCAAGCCAACAGATTCGTGAATCTGCCAAGGAAGAGCAGCATGTTGAACAGGGCTTTGTAAATATATGTGCAGAGTAGATGTGGATGCACAGCTGTGCAGCAGTGCACATGTGGACATAATGCTTATCTGTACTAGTGGAAAGTGTGAGACAGGATGCATGCCTTTATACCAGTCTCATAATTCAGATGCATGTATGAATTGCACACCACTCACTGTAGACTACGATAGCAAATGACTTTACACATGGCATAAATAAACCTATTTGCCATGAATTTGTATCATCCTTCTTTAAAACCAGTCTGGAAGTCCAGTTCTATGTCAGACCAGGCTGCTGGATGGAGCACTTTGCAACAATGGAACAGAGTTCTGCTGTCACAAAATGGCTGCTGATGGAGTATGGTATGCTCAATCGGTGGTCATTTTGGGGGTGCTGTTGCAAGAGGCTGCAGTGTCCCCTGGACGTCACTGGATCCCATTGTGTCCACCAAAGTGGGTAAGGCAGTGGCAGGTGTGGGGCAAAACCGGTTGGGGGAGGTCTAGGGGCTGGGTGGCCACAGGAGGAGGTGGATCCCCCTGCTACGGTGTGCCCAAAATTGTCTACACTGACAGGAGTAGCTCTACCTGCATAAGCCACAGATTGAATCTGGAACCCTCTGCATGCAAAGTATGTGCTCTACCATGGAGCAATGACCTCATTCCAGGCTTCAGTGGAACTTACTTCCTACTATGTCCAAGATTGCAATCTTAATGAACTCATGGGTTAATAGTAATGTAATACTGGTTTGTTATCCACAGTGTTCCTAATTTCCTATTTGCTTTGCTCTTTTTAATGCTATCGGTTCTCGTCTCCTGATCAGGCACACCAACCTACTTCACCTAAGTTACAGCTTTTCTTTCAAGAGCAGGTTGTCTCCTTATCCAATTTGTTTCCAAGATGCATCACCCTAAACCATTTCTGCCTCGGATACTTTGCCCAGAATGTCTGCTCTCCCTTGCCTATTTAGCCCTTCTCAGATCATCCTGCTGGAATGAAATGGCCCATGTCACTTGCTAGGCTTGTGTCTTCGAGGGATTCGAGCGACAATCTGCAGACAGATGTTTCCGTGAATCCATGAAGAATCGGATGTCTTGCTATTGGGGCCATTTCTTCTTGAGTTAAATAGTCCCTACGCTCCAGCTTGAGGCTCTGTCAAGTGTTAGCAGCCTACATTTTGTATGAATCCTAAATTGTCAGAAATGATTTGGCAGCACATAGAGTTGCAGAGAAATGGCAGGGCTGCATTTCCATGAAGAATCAGCACACTTTTGTTCTTCTCCAGGTAGCCTGGCCTCACGTTACTGATCTAAAAAATAAAACACCTAAAAATATTCTTGTTTTGTCCTTGGCAAAATAACACAGACCTGATCTATCTGGGTCAAAGACAGATAGAGAGGAAAACCAAGCCAACTGACTTGACAGCCCAATTGCATTGAAATTCCCCCATGCCAATGCAGCAGGGCTAGTGTGGCATAATGCTGTATCCTGCAAGGGAATTTTGCAGTCTGGAGGTCTCCCTGAGGTAAGGAGACATTTGTCTCCTTGCCCCAGGGAAAGCCCCAGCCTCAACAGTAGGTCTACTTGAACCTGTGTCTGCTAAATCGCTGGCACAAGTCTGAGTGGATCCATGTCTGCCCAGGATCTGGCCCAGGAAGGGAGATAGAATATGGTGCACATCAGTGCCATCAATCCTACTGCTCCTGGGACACAGTCCTTCAACCCCCCACCCCTCACTGCCCTGCTGCACCTCCTCCTTGCCCTCCCCCTGCCCTTCCCTCACCCCTCAGCTGTTCAGTGCAAAGCTTACCTTCTCCAGTGCATGATGGGCTCTGCACCAGCAGGGGTGGCAAGGCATAGGCCTTCCTACTGGCACTGCTCAGTCCTACACTGTTGCAATATGCTTCATGGTACATTTGTGACAGCCCTGCATAGGCAGAGTCCTCGCCTGTGCGGAGAAGCCATAAATCTGCACATAGAGACTGTGACTATATATACTGTTCTTTGACAAGCTGGTTTATTGAGGTGAATTGGCCCCCTGTCTGAGGATGCCATGACCATTCAACTAATTCACAAGGAGCACAAGGCCACCATGTTTTTCAGCCTTCTGCAAACTGATCACAGCGGTTAAGTCCCATTCATGATCCTACACACACAAAGGTACAAAATTGAGGCAGGGCTTCTAAAACTATGGGAAATTTTAAACCAGTTGGTGTCCTTACGGAACCTTTTGGGTTCAAACAGCTTGATTTGGGGGAAGCTTGAATCCCAAACCTGCTGCTGATGCTGAACTTAACACAATGTTAATGGTGCCTTATTTAAAAAGTGATGTAAAAATGATGAGTTGGTGTTGTAATACTGTGGAATCTATTTTTTTCCCCATAGTGTGAATATCCGCCTTCAAGCAAACGATCATTTCAAAGATTTGAAATGGCATGTTATAATTAGTCTACCAAACTGTCTCAGATTTTCACCCAATGCTTGTTACTTCTAACAGGATGAAAAGCAGGAGGCTTCAGCATGAGATAATGTATTAGAGAGAAAACACTGCAAGGAATAATTTAAAAACCATTTCAAATGAGAAAGGGGAAATAATATTCTAAAACTTACACATTCAGAGTGCCCTATTTCCTTATTTTCTGATCTGCAACCGATTTCAGGACATAGTGATGACTTTTACTTCCTTTGCAAGACATTTTTGGTAGATTCATTAAAGAGTTTTGCCCCTCTCCAGCCCTCCCAATTTGAATTAATCTTCATTCTTTTCCTGTGCTTGTCATGCCATGCAGCAATCTGAAACAACACGACTGCTTTCTAAATCAATGATTCCCAGCCTCCTATCCCTTTAAGATCAGGCTGGGAACCCACAGAGGACCCATAGGCAACAGCACCTATCACTTCCAGGTACTCCCTGCCACTGCCACCCCTGACTACAGAGAGGTAAGAAGCCCTGTAAAAAACCTTTCTTACCTCCCTGTACCTCCCTGTAGTCAGCAATGACTCTGGGTCTCTGTCAGTTGCCATCCCCCTTAAGGGGGGAGGATTTTTCAAATTCCATACCTTGGCGGGGGGATCATGACACCCAGGTTGGGCACCATTGTTCTAGCTGCTCATCCTCTCCCCAGTATAAATTGATCACCACCACCCCCCATTTGAAATTGGGAGCTAAAGAGAAAGAAAAAAAACACATTTCCTTAGAAGGTTTCAATTGCTCTCTGCCATTTTATTCATTTCATATTTACTTAGAAGTAAACCTACCAAGATCAAAGGGATAACCTTCCACTTTCCCTCTGGCAAACTTCCTGACCTTTTTTTTACCCCACCTCCTTTTCCCTGACAAATAATCAGTGGTGACGGCTTCTCCTGGATGAGTTTAAAATGTATGTAACTTATTCATTTCTCAGCGAATTGGGGGGGGGGGGTATTTTTTTGGGAATGAATGAGAATGTGGCCAAGGTAGAAAGGGCTTTATATTGCTCAGTTTTTTGTGGATTGGAACAAATTTGGATATGTGGATTGGGACACATTTGGGAGGAGGTGGATTTCTGATCTCTAGCTTATAGGTATGAAATTTCAGGAAGATTGGAGGCAGCCATGTTTCTTGAGGGCAAAAACGCTCCCTGAAACCACCAATAAGCAAGACTGACATTATTCTAACCTACTAGAAATGACAGAGAATCACAAGCTAATATAAAAGGAATTCCTACATGATGGATTTTCTTTAAAATTACAAGGAAATATGCCTGGGGGGGGGGGGGAACTGAATTTTTGAGAAAGAAAAAAAAAAGGTTAGGGAGCAAAGACAAAATCAAAAGACCAGGTACAATTATAAATGGCTGGAACACCCTCATTTCTTTAAAAAAACAACAAAAACACACCAAATTTGGTAGAGTTCTGGAGCCTACTACCTACTTTTGCCAAATGCAAAGAAGATTCAAGAGTTTATGGACTTTATGAGCAATAGAATCCTCAGAGTTTATGATGCTGGAAAGCTGCTTTTTCTCCTGGGCTAAAAATAGATGTGCAAGTTGTGCCTCTGTAATTTTCCTTATTTGCAAATACACAAGCAGATCATATATGGAGGGGAACAGCCACCCCTATAACAGGCAGCAGGTCCCCAGAGAACAAATTGTATAGTTGCAGCCCCTCCGTTCACAATTCTAGTTCCATATATCAGTCAGCTATTTTTTTGTAGCCTCAGTTTCCATTCATTCAAATTGCAAGTTCTATGCCAGTGGGTCAAGACGCATCAGTGGGTCATGAGCTGATTTTTGGTGGGTCATGAAATGACACAGTGACAAACTGATAGTTGATTAGAAAAATGTATTGAGCCCTATGAAAAGCCAAACTGAGCCAAACTTGTGTGTTTGCTCATGAGTAAGCAACTGTGCCTCGGTCCACTGCAAAGGGGAAAGCAGGAGACAACAATAGTCCCAAACCAATGAATGCGGAGCTCAACAAACGCTCCAGAAGGAGGCCCCCCCCATAGTAAAAAGGATAAAAACAGAGGCTTTAGCCACTAGTAAAGTGAAACTTTTTTCATCTCATAAAGCTAGATGGGTCGCAATAGAGCATCATTTTAAAAAGTGGATCCCAGTGCTAAAACATTTGGGAACCACTGTTCTACACCAATGGAAACATGGGCTTTAAACCAACCACATGAGCCTCTGCTCGGTGGTCTTTAGCCTACTCTGGCCCTTGTCACATTATGTTCTTGCTGATGAGCATGTTTTCTTGAGAACACAATGCGATGAAGCTGAAGACCACCAAGCAGGGGCTCGTGCGGCAGGTTTAAAGCCCATGTTTCCATTGGAGGATCACACAGCATTATGCAACCCACCCAAAATTGGGTCACAACCCACAGTTTGAGAACCGTTAAATTATTGTTTTGCGGAGGTGGGTTTTGCAGCTTGGGAAGAAACTGTGTGGCAGTTGCTCCCTGCTACTGCAGTAAAATGAATGGCCCTCCCTATTGATGCAGTTAATAAGAACTCAACAGGATGTTCTGTACCTTGCTACAAGTCAAGTGACTTACTTATGAGGATCCCAATCTATGGAGTGTATTAATCTGCTCAGCAAACAGATTACAAATGCTACACATGAACTCCCATCTAACTTGCCTTGTTGCCATACCCTAAAATCTTATTGAAAAGAATTAGTGATTTTCTAAGAAGTTGGACATGTTTGCACTTCGCTCATGTAGATTTCTGTTGACATTTTCTCTATTACACAGGTTAATGATTTTTGAGCTCAAACGATGGAATTGCACTGCACAACTCATAAATAATTAAAATATGACACAACATTAATAGCTTTTTTCAAATGAACATGGCTCTTTTTGTTTGCTTGCTTTTCTATGACAGGCACAGAGGGGGTGCATTTATGGGATATATTTTTATGTTCATGTTTTACCTTTACAAACCTTCAAAGATCACAGAAAATGTGGGGGAAGGGAGTTAAGCCAATGTTGATAGTTGCCAGTTTGTTTGGTCACAACATTGGGGGTTCTCCCCTAAAGCTGCTACCTGGGCATCTTTTGGTGCTTCTCCACAGCCTTCCAGGGGGTTGGCAACCTTCAGTCTCGAAAGACTATGGTATAAGCCTACAGCACCCAGTATTCCCAGGCAGTCTCCCATCCAAGTACTAACCAGGCCTGACCCTGCTTAGCTTCCAAGATCAGACGAGATTGGGCATCTGCAGGGTAACAGTTGCTGTCCACAAGGGCAGGATTTACAGCCCAACTCTCCCCTGCCATACTATAACAAGCATCCATATCAATGGAGCATGTACTTCATGCTTGTGTGTGTGTGTGTGGGGGGGGGGGGGGAATGGACCAGAAGGCCAATGAAGTAAAAAACTTACATTTGGTAGACCTTCTGAATGCCTGTGGGTCTCCATGGACCTACACCAGCTATGAAATGGGTATATGCCTGAGAACAGGAAGGGAGCAATCTAGAAACCAGGTGTAAGGCCACACCTGGAGTATTGTGTCCAGTTCTGGTCGCCACATCTCAAAAAGGACATAGTGGAAATGGAAAAGGTGCAAAAGAGAGCGACTAAGATGAATACTGGGCTGGGGCACCTTCCTTATGAGGAAAGGCTACGGAGTTTGGGCCTCTCCAGCCTAGAAAAGAGACGCCTGAGGGGGGCCTGATTGAGACATACAAAATTATGCATGGGAAGGATAGAGAGATGCTGTTTACACTCTCACATATCACCAGAACCAGGGGACAGCCACTAAAACTGAGTGTTGGGAGAGTTAGGACAGACAAAAGAAAATATTTCTTTACTTAGCATGTGGTCAGTCTGTGGAACTCCTTGCCACAGGATGTGGTGACGGCATCTGGCCTGGATGCCTTTAAAAGGGGATTGGACAAGTTTCTGGAGGAAAAATCCATTATAGGTTATTAATTATTATTAACAGTATTTATATACCGCTTTTCAACTAAAAGTTCACAAAGCGGTTTACAGAGAAAAATCAAATAACTAAATCAAATTATAAGCCGTATTGGGTATGTGCGACTTCCTGATTTTAGAAATGGGCTATGTCAGAATGCCAATGCAAGGGAGGGCACCAGGATGCAGGTCTGTTGTTATCTGGTGTGCTCCCTGGGGCATTTGGTGGGCCGCTGTGAGATACAGGAAGCTGGACTAGATGGGCCTATGGCCTGATCCAGTGGGGCTGTTCTTATGTTCTTATAAAATTGAGGATAGGATCCGGCATGCACTTTTTCCATCATGTTCTAGCCTGCTTCCCAGCCCCTGCCCTCCCCTGAACCACCACAGCCTACCCCAACTGCCACCTTACCTGGGTCAACAAGTGTCTTGGTTATTCTGTGACACTGCTGGACATTTCCTCCAGTGGCTCCATCCCATGTGAGTGGCTTTTGCACCACTGCAGTGGGGGCTACAACAGCTGATAGCAAGAACCACTGCCAAAGCCCCGTGTTAGGATTTAGCTGTTTAGTTAAAGTAAAAGGTGGGTGTGTTCTAATGATGATGTGCTGGACTAAGTTTATGACCCTTTTTTAAATTCTGGGGCCTTGAACATCCCATTTCTTTCAGGCTGTTATGTTTCTATCGTCATTGTTCAGAACAGATCCTTGGTTCATCAAGTTCAGTATTGTCAAAACTGCCTGACAGCAGCTTTCCAGAATTTCAGCCAGGAATTTGCCCCTTCCTCTTCTATAAGATGCCAGCGATTCAGCCTGAGACCTTCTGCATGGATGCTCTTCCACTGAGCTACAGCCATTTTTGGACTGAAATGGAGGCAAGCACCCAACAGAAAAAAAGGCCCTGTTAAAACCGCCAGGGTTGCTTTCAGTCCTCACTTGGAAATTGGTGCTGATTCCTAATCAGCAATCCTAATCCAGGTCAGTGCAAACCAATCCTAACCCTAATCTAGGTCACTAGTGTCTCTACACTGAGTGGTAGTGACCCCTCAAGATTTTAGACATGGGTTTTTCATGCCCTAACTGGGAAATGCCAGAGACTAACCAGAGATTTTCTGCATGCAAAGCATATGCATCATCTGTGGCTCCACTTCAGTGACAGTTGTTCCTTCAGAGTTTTGCCTGCATCCTCCCTGCCTGTATTTCCCGGGTACCTTTATGGAATGGAAAGGGCCTCAGGTAGTGTACAAGGCAACAGTACTTTTGCCTTGGATGCCACATTGACAATGTCTGACGATGTCCCCTTGGCAACTGCTTGTCCAGTGTTGTGGGATTCTTTTCAGCTTGTGCAGCCTGAGGATGTGGACAGACTCCTTTTGAGTGTGAGGCTGTCTGCCTGCCTGTTTGATCTTTGCCTGGCTTGGCTGATAAGAGCAGCCCGGGGTGGACTGGCTGAGTGGACGGGGAGGGTGGTCAACTCTTCCTTGGTGGAGGGGACATTGCCGCTCGCTTTGAAGCGGGCGGTGGTTCGCCCCCTCCTGAAGAAGCCCTCCCTGGATTCTACTGTGCTGAATAACTACCAGCCAGTCTCCAACATCCCGTTTCTGGGCAAGGTAATCGAGCGGGTGGTGGCGGTCCAACTCCAGAGGGCCTTGGATGAAGCGGATTATCTGGACCCTTTTCAATCTGGTTTCAGGCCGGGCTTTGGGACGGAAACTGCCTTGGTCGCCTTGGTGGATGACCTACGCCGGGGACTGGACAGGGGGAGTGCGTCCCTGTTGGTCCTGCTGGACCTCTCGGCGGCTTTCGAAACCATCGACCATGGTATCCTTCTGGCCGATTGGCCGAGTTGGGAGTTGGAGGCACCGTTTTGCGCCTACTTGGAGGGTCCGTCCCAATGGTGGTGCTGGGGGATGCCTGTTCGACACCCTGGCCCTTGAAGTGCGGGGTGCCGCAGGGTTCAATTCTGTCCCCCATGCTATTTAATATCTACATGAAACCGCTGGGAGAGGTCATCCAGGGGTTTGGAGCGGGGTGTCATCAATATGCTGATGACACCCAGCTCTATCTCTCCTTTCCTCCAGACTCCAGGGTGGCGGTTGAGGGCCTGGAGCACTGTCTGGAAGCAGTGAGGATCTGGATGGGGGCTAACAAGCTGAAATTAAATCCGGATAAGGCAGAGGCTCTCCTGGTTCGGAAATCCTCGATGGAGGTGCTGGATTATCGGCTTGCTCTGAATGGGGTTGCACTCCCTCTGAAGGAGCAGGTCCTCAGCTTGGGGGTCCACCTGGACTCCCAGGTGGCGGCTGTGGCCAGGGGGGCCTTCGCGCAGCTTCGGCTGGTGCGCCAGCTGTGGCCGTACTTGGATCGTGCAGACCTGGCCACGGTGATCCATGCTACGGTGACATAGAGGTTAGATTATTGTAACGCGCTTTATGTGGGGCTGCCCCTGAAGATGGTTTGGATACTGCAATTAGTGCAGAATGTGGCGGCCCGTGTGGTCACTGGAGCTAGGCGATTTGACTCTGTCAGCCCGCTTCTCCGGGGGCTACATTGGCTGCCCATTCGTTTCCGGGCCCAATTCAAGGTGCTGGTCTTGACCTTTAAAGCCCTAAACTGCTCTGGGCCAGGCTATCTTACAGATTGCCTACTCCCGTACAATCCGGCTTGTCCTCTCGGGTCATCAGAGAAGGACTTTTTGCATGTGCCGCCGCCTAAAGTGGTATGTGGGGCAGCGGCAAGAAATAGGGCCTTCTCAGTAGTGGCACCAATGTTATGGAACTCCCTTCCCCTTGACTTGAGAATGGCTCCCTCCCTCGAGACCTTTCGGCAAGGCCTGAAGACCTTGTTGTTTACACAAGCCTTCTGACTCTATGGCCTTTTTAACATCTTTTATACATCTTTTAGTTTTTTACAGGCGTGATTCCTCTTTGAACTGCTGTTTTATGCTCTTTTTATTCTGACTTTTATCTGATTACTATTTTTATGGTTTCTCTTAATGTGTTTTTAATATGTTTTTATCTGTTAAATTATGTTTTAATCTGTTTGTGTTTTTTTAATATGTTGTAAGCCGCCCTGGGTCCCTTTGGGGAGAAGGGCGGGATAAAAATAAAGTTTATTATTATTATATTATTATTACTTTTCCCCTTGAGATTTTCTTCTTGGGTCTTACCCACCTACTCAGGAGCTTTCCACAAGTGTTCACTCATCAATGTAGGTGATCATCCCATTTTATGCGAAGGAAAAAAGGCAGCCCAATCCTAACCTGTGCCAGTGCAAAAGGGCCAGCGTGGCTGTGCAGCATCCTAAGTGCAGATTGAGCAGACTGAAGGTCTCCTTGAGGTAAGGGGACATCTCTTACCCCAGCCTGCTCAATGGGACAACTCAGATCTGCACCTTCCAAATGACCGGTGCACATCCAAGAAGCCTCATGTCACGTTTTCAGGCTTGGGAAGGTGGATAGGATTCAGTGTGCACATTGATGCCACCAATCTTGCCCCCTTCTGGGGCTGATCCACCCCTATTTCCCCCCTATCCTGCCCCGTTACGCCCCTCCCCACTCTTCCCCACCCCTGTGCTGCTTGGAGCAGCTCTTACCTACTCCAGCGTGCGTTCTCCCCAAATCCGGGGCCAGCAGGATGGCACAGACCTGCCCGCAAATGCTCCTCAGTGCTAGACTGTTGCAATGGTGCTTTTTAGCACATTTACGACAGCCTAGGCTGGCGCAACACCAGGTTAGAATTGAGTCATTAAGGCCCAAATCCTAACCCACTTTCCAGCGCTGGCATAGCTGTGCCAATGGAGCATGTGCTGCATCCTGCAGTTGGGTGGCACTCATGGAGAACTCCTCAGAGCAAGGGAATGTTTGTTCACTTGCCTCGGAGCTTCATTGCCCTTATGTTGGTGCTAGAAAGCAGATTAGGATTGTGCCCTAAATTGCTTGGTCCCGTCACAAGGCTTTGAGATTTAGCAGGATTGCAGTACATTAAAGTCCAAGCAAATGAAGAGATTCTGTACTACGAAACCTGCTGCGTTACAAGTTGTAAGCAAGGCTGGTTTGTTTTGAAGAAGACAGATCCTGCCCCTTTTGTCAACCTCACCGTGTAGCCAAATGCAATGTACATGCCTCCTCCAGGCATTTTCTTTTCCAAATCAGGAAGCAGTTGTCATGTTACTTGACATGAACTTTTCACCCAAAGCCATGTTCTATTCCACCTGGCATAATCCCAAATTACCACCCAGAGGTGGTGCCCTGTTTGTGAACAAGCAGCAATTTATTACCTCTGCTAAGTGAATGAAAATATGCACACAGTCTCACAAAGCGTCTGCTGCTTTTTTAAATAAACATTTGCTTCTACCGAGCTTGTGGATCATTCTCCAAACGGCATTTGGGAGCCTGTTGCTCTTCATGCATGTGGCTGCTTGGTGTTTTTTTTTTTTTTTTTTGGGGGGGGGGAGCTTCATGAATACGGAATCCAATTATGATGAACAGGTGCAATCAAGAAACGACATTTCATGCTCAGTGAGGTATCACAAACACTTAAATCTGATAAAGTTAATACACAAATATAGACTGGGGTACACAACAATACGTTAATGTGCATTCATGAGGATGCAAATATGGCATTCGGGATTCTCAGCTTTGTGGCTGCGATCAAGGTTCATTTGCAGTAATTTTCAACAATTATTTCAACTCATTGCTTAATTCTTTCCCACAGCTGGGTATCCACATTTCCTCATTGATGCTTTTCTTCCCTAAAGGAAACCATCTCTGCTTCTGGTGTTGTTGTTAGAGTGTCAGGGAGACAAAGCAAGGAATGGGCAGTCCTTAAACCCCCCATTGTGACTGCCAGTTTCCTATGAAGATTCTGTAAAGCAAGTGGGATTCTCCAAACAAATCCAGCCAAGAATCCTGAAGCAAGTGTAGGAGAAGAGGCCAACTGAGAGAGGAACCGCATGCTGATGAGGTAGCACTTCATTGGTTAAGGGCTAAGAAGCATATTGGCAATACAACATGGTACCCATGGTTCTTAGGACTGCCAGGCTTAGGAGCAGGTCAATGAGATGGCAAGGCAACTAACAGCCCAATCCAGGGGTGGAGCCAGTGTTGTGTTTGGGAGGGCCATGAGTGCTACCTTAAGCTCAGAGTCCAGGTCAACCAGGCAGGTACACCCGGGCTCCTGGTTGAACTTTGGTCTCTGTAGCCAAGGTTTGCTGGGTGGGTAGACCATCATCTTACCAAGTTTGGTGCAGCCTGGATCTGGCATTGGCTGGTGCACAAAGCTTCTGAGGGCACAATCCTAACCAAGTCTACTCAGAAAAAAGTTCTATTTTGTTCAAAGGGGCTTACTCTCAGGAACGTGTGGTTAGGATTGCAGCCTGAGTGTCTATGTTGGCAACTCCAAAGTTGCTAGCAGTGGTGCACCATGTAGAGATGGTACACAAGTTCTGCTATTGTAAATTAACCATCGGATGGGGCCTTGTGTGATGATTTCAATCATCCATGGAACAATGTCCCTCTTTCTTGATATAGAATATTCCAGCACCTTCCTGCAAAGTGCTTCCCAAAATGGTGAATTTCACTCATGACAGAGAGATAGATTTGTGCCCCCTGTTTCCATATAACTGAGGGCGCAATCTTAACTGCACCCTATGCTGGTCCAAGTCCCTTGGTCCAGACTGGGAGGGTCGCAAACGTGCCTTATGGAGAAAGCTGGGCCGGCACTCAAGAAGCGCCGGTTTCCTCTATGTTTGTTGTGTCAGCCCAGGTGTGTCGACACAATGAAGAAAGGTAGGCATGGGGGAGACGGGGAAGGGGTGGGGGAGGCGTTTCTGGGCAAGGGGAGGGCGGGCGGTGGGCGACCCCGGGGGCAGGCGGGCAGGGAGAGGGAGGTGGGGCTGGGATCCAGCAATTATGCCAGATCCTAACCCCCGTTCCCAGGGAGAGCTGAGAGGCTTCAAGCAGCTCCATTCTCCTCGGACTTATGCCACCTCAAGAGGTGGCGCAAATCCAAGATGACCCATTGGGGCCAGCAGCCCTTATCCGGAGGTCAGGGGAAATGTTTCCCCTTACCTCTGCTGAGCTGCTCTGGCCACTCTCCTGCGCTGGATACAGCGCAAGTCTCCTGGCTTGCCTGTTCCAGCGCAGGATAGGATTGTGCCCTGTATTATGTTTAAATAATACATGCTTTGAGATAGATTGTAATAAAGTGGTAGCTCTATCTATCCTAACATGTCTAGGCTTATGGGGGAGGGGGAACCCATATTCAAATAGAATGCTACAGCCATAGAGGACATTCTGGAATGTTCTAGAGACAGCAGTCGGGAGGAGGTGCGCTTGATAAGCTTTCTGTTGGACAGTAAATGATGGCAGGTAGTGTTGTTTAGCTGGTCCCCAAATTTTACTCTTTGAATTTTGACCATTTGTATTAAGGAAACAATGCAAAATTATGGATATTGACATTGCCAGTACTAAGAGAGGCGATGCCCAGCACCATATATAATGGAAAACCTTTCATCAAATAATTTACCATTTTAATGCTGAAATGTGTTGACAGAAGGAAGATGGAGGGGGACAATTGCTTGTCTTTTTCAAGAAACAAGACTGCATGTCATGCTATAAAGACTCAATGTTCAAATTAAACTGGGCAGAACAATTTTATAAGTGTTGGTTTTGTTTTTTGTTTTTTGTTTTAAGCAGTAATCTCCATGGAAAACAAACCTACTTTCCATCTGTCATTTAGACATTTTGGGGGGAATAATTTTTTAAAAAAGGATTTGGTTTCTGATTGCTTTACTCTAATTTTATGGAATGGGAACTTCATGTGTCAGGGTCCTGTTCAAAAGCAAGACCCCTGTGAGGGGGGCCAAAAGGTGGAAGTGGGGATCATCCAGTTTGGTGTCACTTAAGAGTTTGATAAAAGAACCTTGCTGATTCCTACAGGTGCAAGACCAGGACAGAAGGAAAGCAGACTCAAAGATGTTTGGAAGCCTGGAGAAGAAGGATGAAGATGGAATTGCAGTCAGAATGTCAACGTTAGAACATATTTTCTCCCTTACCCCATGTTGAGCCCCAGCCACTCCTTTGGGGGGAGGGGCTATTCAGATCTGCACCAGCTATCACCAGCTGGCACAGATCCAAGCAGCCCACATAAAACGACTTGGGATTTGGTGCACACTGCAGCCACTGATCTCACCCCCCTCCGTAGCCTGATCCACCTCCCATTCTGCCCAATCTCATTTAAAAAAATGCCCCTCCCAACCCCTGGAATGCCCTGCTACCACGCTCTCCTATCCCCTACAGTGCCTGCCTCAAAGTTACCTCATTGGGTCAGCACAGGGTCCAGAACTGGCCCACCCTGGCCGGCATGGATGTCTGCGCCAGCCCAGTGCAAATGTGCTTTATGGCACATTTGCAACACTCGGGAGCTGGTGAAGGGGGCCTCTACTAAATCAAGTGGTGCTCTGGATTGCGCCCTGAGAGGTAAACAATATTGAACCAAATATTTTCCTGGCTGTCTGTGGGACTTGGCAGCAACCAGTCACAGTAGAGTGTGTAGTACCATTATGAATAATGCTCCTTAGCTGTGTCATTAGATAGGAAAGGTGTTCAAGACTGGAAGGAAAGGCGGGTTTTTCTGTTTTAGGTTTGAGATGGTATTAATGTGAAATACACCATTATTAGTCTTTCAACAATCTACCATGTGGGAAAAATTTCCTTTCCCACATTTTACATTTTGCCTGTTCTGTGCCTACCCTCCTCCCCTGGTATTTTTTTCTCGTGCCACCACTGAACTTTTGACTGCCATTGTGAATGCCAAATAACTGGAGATAACTGACTTGTTCAAAGCCTTCAATTGAGTGAAAAGCAAAAGTGAGTACTACAGCCCAATCCTAAGCTTCCCTAGCAATCAGGGCTACATTGGCACTAAAATGGCGATTGCTGTATCCTATGGCACCATGGAAACAGTGCCAGGTCTCTTCAGGGTGTGGAGGCAACTCTCAGGCAGCCCCAATGGGTCTCATCAAATCTGTGCCTGCTTTTGAGCCGGTGCAGAACCCAGGAAACCTGTGTTGGGTTTCCTGGCCTAGGAGGGGGGGTTAGGATACAGCGGCAGAGCTTCCCCCTCCTCCCCCTCCCAGGTCCACTCCTCCCCTCCCCTGCCCTCCCCCACTCGATTCTGCCTCCTTCCTACCCCGAAGAGCTCTGCCACCGGCCAGCAGCTGTACACTCCACCAGGAACTCTTGTCACCAGTCTTCACTAGACTTCAGCACTGGTGGCACATTCCGCACCGGCTGTTGCTGGGCTCAGTGCCAGTGGCATATTCTTAGCACTGGCACAAAAGTGCCTTATGGCACTTTTTGCAACAGCCAGGGTCAGCGACTCTAGCAGAGCACCAGCACCACGGCCCATAAGATTGGGCCCCTACACCCAACTTCCACTCCTCTGACACAGCGTAGTATGTGTGATCCGGATCCGGATAAGGCAGAGGCTCTCCTGGTTTGGAAATCCTCGATGCAGGTGCTGGACTATCGGCTTGCGCTGAGTGGGGTTGCACTCCCCCTGAAGGAGCAGGTCCGCAGCTTGGGGGTCCACCTGGACTCGCAGCTGCTCCTGGATTCCCAGGTGGCGGCTGTGGCTAGGGGGGCCTTTGCTCAGCTTCGGCTGGTGCACCAGCTGCGTCCGTACTTGGATTGTGTAGACCTGGCCACGGTGATCCATGCTACGGTGACGTCGAGGTTAGATTATTGTAACGCGCTTAATGTGGGGCTGCCCCTGAAGACAGTTCGGAAACTGCAACTAGTGCAGAATGCGGCGGCCCGTGTGGTCACTGGAGCTAGGCGGTTTGACTCTGTCAGTCTGCTTCTCCGGGGACTACATTGGCTGCCCATTTGTTTCCAGGCCCAATTCAAGGTGCTGGTTTTGACCTTTAAAGCCCTATACTGCTCTGGGCCAGGCTATCTTAGAGATTGCCTACTCCCGTACAATCCGGCTCGTCCTCTCAGGTCATCAGAGAAGGCCTTTTTACAAGTGCCACCGCCCAAGGAGGTTCGTGGGGCTGTGGCAAGAAATAGGGCCTTCTCAGTAGTGGCACCAACGTCGTGGAACTCCCTTCCCCTTGACTTGAGAATGGCTCCCTCTCTTGAGTTTTTTCGGCGAGGCCTGAAGACCCTGCTCTTTAAACAAGCCTTCTGATTCCATGGCCTTCTTAACTTTTTTATACATCTTTTAGTTTCTTTTTGACAGGCTGGATTCCGCTATGATTTGCTGTTTTATGCTCTTTTTATTCTGACTTTATTCTGACTACTGTTTTTATGGCCTCTGTTAATGTGTTTTTAATATGTTTTTATCTGTGTTAAATCATGCTTTTAAAATTGTTTTTACATGTTGTAAGCTGCCCTGGGTCCCTTCAGGGAGAAGGGCGGGATACAAATAAAGTTTATTATTATTATTATTATTATTATTATTATTATTATTATTATTACCCCAGTTGCTTGTCTCTGCCCGTCCCACTTACAAGACAAGCTTTTCATGTTTGCAGAGACCAAATGCAGGCGGCCTCCCCTCCCGCCCCAACAGTGCCAGGTGGCCTCCCAAAGCAACGTTACTATGTTCCTATCTTCCCTGAACATGTCATCTGTTTTAAAAAGTGCCTATAGTAGTAGCCATTAGCATGACATGTGGCAGTGAATTCACAAGTTAATTATGCGTTACCGCCACATGTCATGGTAATGGCTACTATTATAGGCACTTTTTAAAACAGATGACATGTCCAGGGAAGACAGAACAGGCATGCCAGCCACTGAGAACTTCCAGATACAGAGACTATCTCTGAATATCATATGGTGGAGGTGCTAGAAGTGCACCTGGATTGGTTGGTGTTGGAAACAGGATTCAGGGCAAGATGGACCTTGGCTCAGTCCAGCAGGGATCTTTTTGTGTTCTTATGAAACAATGAAATGCAGCGACTATGCTAATTTACATAGGCTGACACTATTTTCCTCTTGATGCAGATTCTTCCACCAGGATTCATTCCCCCCCCCCCCCAACAGAAATTTTCCTTCTAAGTCACTCTCAAAATTATGTCCTCTCCCCAAAATGAAATTTCCTCCAAAAGACCAATTCCCACCACCTTCCTCCTTTCAAAACCTAATTCTCCCCAATTAATTTCCATTTCCAAGAATTCATTCCATTTGTTTCTGCCAGCCCTGACTACCCTTCAGTCTATTTTCAACCACACAGCAGTCTACGGAGCTACTTTTGTTTGCAGGACCTGTGTGAGATTTCCATCTCAGCCAAGCCAACTATTTTCTCCTCTCTCACAGAAGACTGACCTGCAAGCATTCTGACAGCTCTCTGTTACTCAAGCAGTTGGAACTTTCACAAGTATGGAATGCCATCGTATTATCTCAGCCAACTGGTTTCAGAGGCTTCACCAGCACAAGTGAATAGATTTATTCACCAAAATTATTATGGAAAAATGCCCTTAAAAAATTTACCATACGATACACATGCCCGCAGTTCATCATACTCAACAGATTCATATGGGTTTATTTTAAGCTTTGGGGTACATTTTTTTCAGTGTAGATAAAAATAAACTTGACCATTTATTTATTTATTTATTTTAGCAAACAACATATAAAATAGACTTTCTGAAGAGTATGACTGAGGACTTAGGGCCGAATCCTATCCAACTTTCCAGCCCCAGTACAGCTACAATGCAGCCCCTAGGCGAAGGAACAGATGTTCCCTTACCTTGTGGAGGCCAGTGCAAGCCCCATTGGCACAGCTGCACCAGGGCTGGACAGTTGGATAGGATTGGGCCCTTAGTTTTGCAGTCAAACACTGGGACAGACTAATTTAAAAAAGAAAACCCTCACTCTGAGAACCTGCCATCAGCCTTGATCCACCAATATTTTTCAGATATTGCACTGATTAGCTTTATCATCTCTTAAAAGAGAAGCTTAATCCAGGCTTTTCAGAGACTAGATGGGGCTTCCTATGGATATCCCCAGTCACTTTCTGAGAGCATACTATCAAGTTCAGTTGATAAAGATTAGATTAACCTATTATGGATGTCATTTTTCTAAACACCAATATTTTCATTTGTCAGTGAGATGCAGCTTTGACCTTTATAAGCGAAATATATAAGATCTTGTCAGAATGGCTCAGAAGCTCACATAAAATAGGTGATCTGCTGCACTAGGAAATTGCATTGGGAACAGAAGTCTGTCAGGATTCGCTAATCCCTGATGTCTAATAGCCCCATCTCACCATAGTGGTGGCAGTAACACAACCCACTAAAAAGAATTATGGCATTTATGTGAATTTGCATATGCAACCATTTGCTCCTGGAAAAATGAAAAAGCATCATTCTTCCCCTATTCAGTAGTGTTTGGCATGGCAGATACAGGTCAACATTCAGAAACCTCTTGGAATTTTGTTAATAGCTTTCTTAGCATGCAATAGTATTATGGCCCAGTCACTAGGGTTCGTGTCACCCGGTGCAGGATGCCAGCGCCTCACCCCCCAATGCAGTGGGTGGGGCAATGCCCCAGGTGGTGGGTGTGGTGATGTACCATCACTCCGCCCCCACTAGTTTTTTGGCTGTACCTTTTGATAGAACAAAGATAGCATACATTCTGCATGAAATTACGCATTGATTGATATATAACATGATGGTATTATTCCTCCAGACTGCGATTTTAGTGATTTTGGTCACGAGTTGTGTCACTCCCCCCCCAGGGTGTCAACTTACTAACACCTTATTGCAGCAGTCCTCAAACTTTTAGCACTGGGACCCACTTTTTAGAATGACAATCTGTCCAAGACCCACCAGAAGTGATGTCATGGTGGAAGTGGCATCATCAGGCAAATTAAAATAAATAAGTATAAATAATTAAAGTAAAACAAATAATTAAATAAGCAGAAGCCAGCCCTGGTCCACCAAGTGAATTTCCTCTGTAGCCTACCTGCAATAATACCCCCCCCCCCAAAAACAAACAAACAAACAAACAAAAAAAAAACCAGTAAGGTTTTCAGTCCTACCCAGTGCCCAGTTCAATTTAAGAACTTCTGTTTAAACCAGATCACTGTCAGGATCCACCTGGTTTTGCAAGTCTCAAAAAGGTTCACCTTGTCAGCTGAAGCCTGTTTTGGTCCTTTTTAGTGTGTGTGTGTGTGGTGGGGGGGGGGCTGCCTTCTGGAGCACTTGTTTAGCTGCAGGTGTATAGGATCAGTACCATTCTGGTAGACTTGCACTCTCCTTCACCTGATCTTCCACACCAGCCAAGGCATGTTTGCTGACTCGCAAGTAAACTCGACAGTGAGGCTTAGTTTCACTTTCCATAGGGCTCAATACATTCGTCTGCTTGGAGGGAGAGACTGCCTTCTCAGGTGTTTTTGGGGGCTGCATTCATTGGATCAGGACCATTCAGGTGTCCTTGGATTCCTCTCAGCCTGCCCTTTCTGGCAAACTAAGGCATGTTCACCTACTCATGAGTAAACACATGATACAACTCACTTCCACTTTCCATAGGGCTTCATGCATTTTTTGTTCTCCAGTGTTTTGGCCATAACTTTTGATAGAAAGGAGATATTTCACTCTGGTTTTTTGCATTGCATTCCGCTCAAAATTCTGCATTCAACAGTATAAAATATGATGGGGTTACTCCTAACCACTGCGATTTTAGTATGCCATCCCCCCAGAGCGCGTCACCCCCCGTGTGTGTCACCCAGTGCAGCCCCCCTGCACCCTCCTAGCAATGCCACTGCCTATGGATCATTCATGGCAGCAGATCTAGGGATCAGCTGCCCTAAGTCACCTTGTGATGGCACAAATGTTGCTCTGGAGCCACCAGTGGAAATGGTCAGAGGCGCCATGTGCAGCAGAACCACCTGGAGACCCTGGCAGTGCAGCTTAAGGTGGTGGAGGGGGCAGGAAGTGGGCTGAACTGGAGGGCAGTTCAAGGGGGGAGGGGTAGAACTTGGCAGTTTTGCATGCCAAATCCTATCCCCCCGTTCTCTACCCAGAACTAACCCCTTCCTCCCCACAGACTTATGCAAGCAAAATAGCTGACATATGTCCAAGGAGACTCATTGCTGACAAAGAGGCCTACCAAGAGATGCGAAATGTATTTTTACTTATTTCTTGCTGTGCACCTGATCACAATCCCACCACCACCATAGCATGCAGCATGTGCTCCGTGGACTGGTGAGGGATAGGATTGGGCTGAAAGTCCTTCCCAAAACCTTCCTGCAATGTAAATATTGAATATCCCTCTTTTACAGATGGAGAACCTTGAGTAAAGTCAGGTATGTATGCATTCTAATGGGTGGTTGAAGTGGCTTTGACAAACATTTGCCGTATTCCGTGATGCCCGATCTTGTCTGATCTCAGAAGCTAAGCAGGGTCAAGCCTGGTTAGTACTTGGATGGGAGACCGCCTGGGAATACCGGGTGCTGTTGGCTTATACCATAGTCTTTCGAGACTGAAGGTTGCCAACCATTGTTTTGGGACAAAGAATTTGTGCTAAAACTGTTTGTGCCTCATTTAAAATGCCTGTCTTCACCCTGAACAACTGGGTAAGAGGCAGGCAGGAAAAAGACCCAAATGAACAGAACGTGTAGCAGGGAGGCAGGGTGGATCTGCCTTATGCCATCTGAGCTACTCCTGTGGCGGGAGGAGGAGTATAGCTCTGCTGGAAGCTCCCTGGGGAGGAAGAGAACACTGACCAGAGCAAGGAGACCATCAGGCACATGCTCCAGCAGTCTCTCTCTCTCTCTCTCTCTCTGACATTGTGGTATGTCCTGCCACCACCTCTTGGCAAACTCACCCAGAACACAAGCAATGCCCAGCTGCTGACTGTTGGTTGCAAAAACCTCTTGATGCTCTTCAGCCCACTCCTATGGGGGCAGGTGGGCCCTTATCAAGACTTCATGTTCTTGGGGGGGGCGGAGCTAACTCTCAGCGATGTTGCAGTGAACTTTGGGGGCTCCAGAAGAGACTGCGAAATAGATGTGTTTTCATGTGCCTAAACAACTAAGGCACGTTTCGGTGCCAGGAAGATGGTACGAAGAGCTGAGAGCTTGAATGGGGGGGTGTCCTTAGAAACAGGCAATTTCAAGGATTTCTCTCTGTTTTGCTCTGTGCTGAATCATATCTATCCCGGGCGCCATCTTGGAGAAGCTCGGAAAGCTGAGAATCCGGTCTCCCATAGCCTAGATACAACAACATCGCAGCGAAAAAAGCTGTTAAGAGTGAGTGAACCTGGCTCGTTAAAAAGTTTTACTGAGAACTGTAAGTAAGAAGTCTGAAGGAGGAGGAGATAATTTAAGATTATTCACACTGGCCGTTAGCCTCCGGGGGGGGGGGGGAATAGGTGAATTGGTATTTCCCCTGCTGGAGTAAGTACAAAATTATATATATATATTTTTAATGGTATGTACCAAAGAGAAATAAATAAGTAATCTTCAATGAAGGAAATAAAGTCTACTTTCATTTTCCCAGCAAGAGGCTTGAATTTTTCTTTTTTCTTTTGGTCATTTAAAGGCATACTAACCTAATTTGACTCTGTGGATTTGATTGACTTTTTTGGATATAAAAATTTGGAAAGTAGCCCTGGATACAAAATTAGAAAGTAGCCCTGCAGGAAGTGGTTCGAGTTGGTGTTGATAAAAATGGCTTTTGAAAAATCTAAAAGATGATCGTGAAAGCCAGGCCTTGTTGGTGGATTTTGTGATGGATTTTAGAAGAGAAATGGAGCAACAAGTCAGAGAACTCTCTGAACAAATTGGGCAAATAAGCTCCTCCCTTGTAAACTCGCCGGAACAGATTATAAACAATAGAGAAGAAAAAAGAATGGATCAGATGTCAGGTGAAGTTAAAGAAGTGGAGTATTTTGAAATGGGACACGAGATGGAAGAATCAATTGTCATAATAACTGAAAATCTTAAGGAAGAAAAAAGAGGAAATGTTCAGAGAGCAAGCTGTCTCAAGAAGAGGAAGAATTTATGGATTGAATTCAAGAATAACAGAATGAAAAAGAAGAATGAAAAACAGAGGGGGGGATTTAAGAAGAAAAAGAAGAAAAAGAAGAAGTGGAAGAACCAGTCGGAGGACTAAGAGGGAACACCAATAAGATAGAGTACAAAGTAAACAATAAGAAGGTCAAAATGGTTGAATAATAAATAGAATTTTTTTAAAATCATATTAAATTAAAATAGATGCAAATGAAAATTTGAAATATAAATATTGTGGAAATTAAGTGGTATTAAGATAAATATTTTATTAATTAGATTAAAGTGGATGAAAAGGGAATTTGGAATATAAGTATCGTGAAAATTAAAGTGGTGAACATATGAAATAAATTAGATGGAATTGCAAATTTGGAATATAACTATTGTGTAAACTAAAGTGGTACTAAGATAAATAAAAGGGTTATTTTATAAAAGAGAAGGTAAATAAAATAAATTACAGATGTCAATTTATTTTGGAGAAAATATTAAACCTGTATTTTGGGTTAATAAATATGTGGTGGATAAGCGAAGTATAATACCATTGTAATTGGAGATATTTGTTTTTAGATGTGATATTAGAAATTAAGAATCAGATAAGAGATTTTATTTTAGAGGTTAGTTTAATGGTAAGAAGAGTCTATAAGTAAAAATTTGAAGCCTTTTTTGACTGGATAGTTATGGAAAATGATGTATAATATGTTATAAGAGATATTGAAGGGGTAATACCATTGTAATCGGAGACTTCTTTTTTTAGATGTGATATTAGAAATTAAGAATTAGATAAGAAAGATTTTATTTTAGAGACTAGTTTAGTGGTAAGAAGAGTGTATAAGTAAAAGTCTGAAGTGTTTTTGTTTTTTTATGATGGGATAGATAAGGTTAGAGGAAAAATATGGAATGTTAAAGTATTAACCAGTAGGGTTAATGAATATGATAATTTTTGTATTAATTATTAATTTTGTTGGGATTAATGTTTGTTGTAATCGATGGCCACCACCCTTATGTGTAACCTATGTATTCCTAGCCCTAAGTCTATCCAATTTTCCTTACCTGTATCTGTAATAAATAAATAAAGCATTATTAAAAAAAAAAAAAAAAAGACTTCATGTTCTCAATAATACAATACAATACAATACAATAGCACCTTTATTGGCATATAGGGACACTTCATATTCCCATGAGAACACAAAACCATAATGAGGGCCTGATCCTTGGGGTGGGCCGAAAAGCACAGAGGTTTTTGCAACTGATGGGCAACAACAGCTCCAAGCTCTAGCAGCCAGCGGTGAAGGAAGCATGGGTGTTTTGGTGTCACCTTCCCCAGGGTAGACGTGCAGTCTGAGCCACACTCCTCTGCACCCACCTAGTGCTGCCCCTGCATGGATAGCTCACGTTGCAGATAGCTCTGCCCTGACACTAACTGGTTGACATGTGTGCCCATGAAAATGGTTTCATATGCAAAGTAATTGCATTGGGCCTTATCTATATAGTATGAATATTAATACAAAATTCTTGTTAACTGAAATGTGTTTAAATGAAGAATGTGCCCAAGCCTTGTCAAGAAGAAGATGATGCCCTCATCATACTGGGCAGAGTAGGCACACTTATTAGCCTTTTCGAATGTACTAATGGAAAAAAAAAACTAAGCTGAAAAAATATACTGTTCAATTTCAGCCCCGCAGATGCCGGGTCCTCCCAAAACAAGCTTTCAGTCTTTCCAAGGTAAAGGAACTCTGCCAAGCCATATGCTCCCCACATTCCCCTTTGCAGGCATAGCGGCTGTTCTTCTGGCTCTGCCGATGAGGTTCTCTTGCAACCAGGTGGGCAAGTAGCCAGCTTTGGGCAGCAGACAGTCTTCCACCCAAATGTCAGCATAAAATAGATTGGATGTGATGTATGGAACTTTGAGATCACAAGATATCAAGGCCAGATGTTCAGCACATAACGTGGACATCACTACCTACATTATGTCATTGGCGATGACCAAATAAAGTTATATGAATTAAAACAGAAGTACATCCTCTTGCATGCCGTTCTTGCCCCGCGATAACCCAGCTGTCACAACACCCTGTAATATCTGCTACTTCCGCATCACAGATGGCAAAACACAGTGTGATTTCAGTGCCAGGATTTTGCGCCAATTCATAGCTACGTTTAGATTCTTTGGCATTGCAAAATATCTGTTCTCTGTTTCCATTGTCCCTGACATCCCAAATACCAGCACATGCCCCCTACCATGGGCTAATCTTTGTCCATGCGGACATGCTTCCCAATAACTGACATGTCCCAGTTTACTGGTTTGGATTCCTCATACTTCAAGAGGTGTGTATCCAAGTAACAGGGTCTATCCTAAAGCTTAGCTGTGTTTATAAGGAAAAGAGTGAACTATACCGTGAAATTCTGCTGGAGTTATTTAGGGGAAAATGCACTACCTCTATACTCCAAAAATACTATTTATATATACACAAGGTATATTCCCCTCTATTGCCCAACAAGAAAGATTCACAGCCCATTGCCTGCTGTAGCTCTTTGCAACAGCAGAAGACACTTCTGCTGTGGCAAAATGGCTTCTGACAGTGTGTGAAGTGCTTTGTCAGTGGCCATGTTGGGAACATTGCTGCAAGAGGTGGCAGTGCTCCCCATCCATCACTGGACCTTTCCACTGAGGCTGGAGCAGGTAAGGCTGCAGAGGGGTTGGGGAAGGGGTGAAACAAGCTGGAGAGGGGGGAGGAATGGGGCAGAGAAGCTGCAGAAGGTGGTAGATCCAGTGCCTGTGGGACATGCTGGACTCTATTCTTCCTTTTGGCAGCCCCCCCATCCCTTTTCTTCTCCTGAACTTGTGCCAGCTACAGAGCTGGCACAGGTCTGAAGAGACCCACTGTGGAGCAGGAGCCCAATGAATGAGAGGTTTACAAAGGGGAAAGGGGATTTAAATACCCCTTCCCCTCCAAAGCCGCCAGATCAGCTCCCCCCACTGCCCCACTGGATACAGCATGCTCCTTTTTGGCAAGGCTGCACCGCGTGGGGGGGATATGATTGAGTTCAAAGTTTTGGAAGCCATTTAGGTTCTCAGGCTTTCAAGAGATGTTATAGTCTGTGGCAGAAAGTGGAAGAGCTGGGAAGAGACTCTGGTCTAGATATATCTCCTTAAACGAAGAATTTTTGAGAACATTGTCTTGAATAAGGAAATGGCTCAATTACATTTGCCTGTCAGAGCAAAATCTCATCTCAGTTCCCAATCCCATCCAAATCCCACTTGCCAATGCATGCACACACTGCATCCTGTTGGGGAGGGGGAAGGCAGTTGCAGAGGACTCCAGTTTTCAAACTCTCAGGCAGTTTGAAAACTGCTCTAAGACTTTGCGGGGGTGGGAGCGAGGGGGCGGGGCAGGGGGCGGGTGTCGCTCAGGGGGTTGCAGGGGCTTGGCTGTACTTACCAGAGCCTCCTGCAGCCTCCCGGGGGTGCGGGGAGCCCTGCGCAACTGTCTGCAGGAATCCCCGAAGCTTCCAAAGTGAAAGTGGAGCAATTGCGCCCCACCTCCGCAAAACCGGAATTGGAGCACGATCACTCCACTTTCACTTTTTCAGCTTTGGGAAGCCCTGCAGATGGTTGCACAGGGCTCCCCGCACCCTCAGGAGGCTGCAGGAGGCTCTGGTAAGTACAGCCAAATCACTGCAGCCTGCTGAGCAACACGGATCATGTTGCTGCCTCCTCCCTACCCCTGCCCCTTAAGGAGAAAGAGGCCAGGGCCCTCAGGCTGGGGCATCGTGATGCCCCAGTTTGAAAACCCCTGGGGTAAGAGGACTTTTTTTCCCTTTACTCTAGGGAAAGTCTCCATTTTCCTATGGGGCTCCTCAATTCTGTACCAGCAATTTTGCCAGTGCAGAACTATGGAGAGTGAGGGGAGAAGGAAAGGAGGATAGGATATGGCTGCAAGCAAGTGCCAGTAATTCTACCCCCCTTCCCGCTCTCATTCCATCTCCTTCCCCACCCCTCTCTCTGCCCAGGAAAGCCCCCATCCCTTCTACTCCCTCCCCATTCTGCCTACCCCCACTGCTGCATTACCTGGCACTAGCAGACAGTGTCTTCACTGCTGCACTGGTGCCTCATTGCACTCAACAGCAGTGTTGGCGAGTGACGACATTCCATGACATGTGTCAGATCCAGACATATCCACCTGGCTGCTGACACTTCTGCCGGTGAACACTCTCAGACAGGATTGGGCTATCACTGTATTTATTCCCACCTCATCCAAGAATTTCTTTTCAGATTGCTTACACATCGTAAAAAGTGTAAGCATGAAATAATATATGCCAACAATAATAAAACAACAAGGGAGCATGAAGAACAGCACTAAAAATAGCACGGCAGCAGATAAAACAATCCAGCTAAAACTATCATTTTCTGAGAGTCTAAGAGCAGCAACCAATAATGCAATTGGCCTTGCTGACACTTGGACAGCTGAAATAATGTTTGCCACCTAAAATTCAAAATATTGGGCAACCTGCGTTGGTTGGATTTAGAAGATGAATGGCATTTCCATGTATTGGCACATTTTGTTTTCTCTTTTCCACGTGGCATTGAGCCATTATTTCAAACTCCATGCGCAAAGAGGTTTGTTCTGTATGTTTTGTTGTACGTCCAAAAGAATATTTTCTGCACATTTAGTCTGATGACATACGCTGAAGTGAAAGGTTGTTGTTGTTTTGTCACTAACCAGCAATTGCAACAAAAGCAAATGATTAAGAAAGTCTTGTATTCCAGTCATTTGAATGATTTCATCACTAACAGGGTTCTGAATGACTAAAAAAAGGAATCTGTTTCGTAAGGATCACGAGCCACTAATAATATTTCCAGCACCTCAGTGAAATGGTTGGCAACCTTCAATCTCGAAAGACTATGGTATAAGCCTACAGCACCTGATATTCCCAGGTGGTCTCCCATCCAAGTACTAACCAGGCCTGACCCTGCTTAGCTTCCAAGATCAGACAAGATCAGGCATGTGCAGGGTAATGAATCAAAGTCAAAAGTGAGTTATTTTTATTTTAATCTTAGCAAAGATACTAGGATAGATATGTGAGTGCTTTGAAAAGCCTTCCCCTCAATTTCCCTTCCCCTGTCCTGCAGGAAATATCCCAGAAAGTTGTCCCTAGGAGAACTGCACTCAGAACAAGGCAAAATAGGTAAGGTTGCAATCCTAACCAACTTTCCAGAACCAAGGTAAGTGCAATGCAGCTCCAAAGTAAGAGAACAAACATTCCCTTACCTTGAGGAGGCCTCCGTGACTAACACACAGCTGTGGGATGCAGCACATGCCCCATTGGCACAGCTGTGTCAGTGCTGGAAAGTTGGCTAGGATTTGGACCTATGTCACCCAAGTCATTAAAGTGATATCTTCAGGCCAGAGACATCCCTTGGGGAGGGCAACTGGAGTGGCCACCCTGGGGCCCAATCTTTCATGACCAATACATGTCCTTAAGAGTGTTGAGTTGCTCCAAGCCTGCACTCTTCTAGAGATGAATGGCTCTGCAGTGTAATGATTCATTTTGAAAAGCAGGAGCTTATCAGGACATCCCCATAGTCACAGTCCACTAACACTATGCAGCAGTGGTCCTCAAATTTGTCAGCACTGAAACTCACTTTTTAGAATGACAATCTGTCAAGACCCACTGGAAGTGATGTCATTAAGCCGTTTCTGCCCAACATTGCATATACGCAACAGGGACCAAATGTGTACACCTGTGGACCAGGTAAAAATGGGTTAACTTGAAGGTGATGTCATGGCTGAAAGTGACACCATCAATTTAGGCTTCAAACCTAAGCCATGATCAGGCAAAGATCCCATTACTCCAAGCACTTATGCTCTTATTTTGCATAATTTGGAATTCAAACATTCCAGCTTGGAAGTCAAAGCAGATTCTCAGACTTAGATCCTTCTTCAAGCACATCGCCCTCTCCCCTTTCCAGCATCCCATCTTTCCACCTATTAAGGGGAAAGCATCATGTCTCTCTCCCATCAGCAGTCTGCCCTGCCTAGCAGCTCTGGACTCTGTATTTTTAGCGGCTGAGCTAGGTGCTATGCAACTCATCTGAAATTGGCTTGTGACCCACAGTTTGAGAAATGCTGCTCCACAAAAAAAAATCAACTTAAAAAAATGACTTCATTAAGCTGTTTTTCCCCCCTCCTCCTGCCACTTTGAAACTGTTGTAGTTCATTTCACCCCAAACTCTTGGAATTATTTGCAACAATATAAAGCAAATGCATAAAAACTGAATGGTAGAACAACTGAGTCTCAAACTCAGTTCCCCTTCCACAGAATGAAAATAAGGGTCTACATCACAGTTGTTGTAGCAGTACATCAGAGGATTTGGAAAGGGCCTTCCCAATTAAAACTAGTTGTCTACTTGTACTACCTTCAAATTAACCAATTTTTGCTCAGCCCACAGGAGTACACATTTTGGTTCCTGTTGCGTATATGCAATGTTGAGCAGAAATGGCTTAAATAGGATTGTAGAGGAGCATCTTCTCAGATGACAAGGGGTGCAGTTGAAGGGGAGCAGGAAGAGAGAAGCTGCATCATGTCTTCTCCAGCAGGAGCAGTGACGTTATCAGCAGGCATGATCAGGTGCTTCTGTTTATCTATGGACCTGAATTGAGAAGAAAAATCAGGCTTATCAGAAGACCAACTGAGAAATTTGCCTAGGGCCATATGTTAATGTCTGACAGACAATATGGAGCTCAAGTTAACATGAAGCCTACAAGTACATTTACCTGGGAGTAAGTCCAACTGAACACATGGTACTTGGGGTGTGGAAATGGGAGAGGGTGTCATGACAAGCTCTTACACTTCAAAGTTTACCAGTACACCACTGCAGCTGACTATGTCTTTTCAAACCAGCTTTACCAAGGTTTTTTGCACTAGGTTTTCTGATCTGAATTTTGTCCCAATGACCAGCGCAGGAGATCATGGACATGGGAGGGAGAGTTTTTCTGACCCATTGCTATAGGAAGTTCCTGTCTCTTTCTCTCCCAAAGTCCTGGTGCTGTTCTTTACCAAAACAATAAGCAAACCTAGGGGGCATGGCAGAGCTGAATGAATTCATCTATACAAACACACCAGCATCATTCCTCAAGACTATGGAGGTGTTGCAAAATACACCTGCACACATTCCAGCTCATGTTCTGTATACCTGTGGAAATTTATCTTCAAATATTAGGGTTTAAGGGCCAGACAAGAGAAGCATGAAAGGAATTAGCATTTCAATAACAATTCCTTTCACAATTCCTCTTGTCTGGCCCAGGTGTACAGAACATGAGCTGGAATGTGTGCAGGTGTGTTTTGCAACATTTCCATGATCCTGAGGAATTATGCTAGTGTGTTTGTATGGATGAATTCATTCAGCTCTGCCATGCCCGTTGTATGAATGACTGGGCTGGCCAAGTGAGACCTTCAAGATGAGCTCTCCAATGCATTGTATGGTTCCATTTTGTTTCCTACACTGATTGTACCTGAGCTGGTGAGATAGCAGATGGTCTTTCCCAGCTGCATTCTTTAGGCAACCAATGTGCAGGTGTGCAGCTCGCTAGCACTCATGTAACACTGCCCTTCACTTTTCTTTCCAGCCTCTTCTTCAGCTTGCTGCCTGATCCTGTGGGGAAACCAATGCTTGGTTACTGCATAATATTTTCACCTTTGTCCATACAGTAGAGATACCAGATGTCTAAAGTGGAAATAAGTACAGCATGCTACAGTCCTTGGATGCGTAAATACTGTTTATCGTCTATTTGCAGATGCTGCTATGCTCAAGGTGACTCGCACTGATACCTGTGAGCGCATAAATATTCCACAAAAGTCACACCTCGAGTTATACATAATGCAGGGCATTACAAATTCCAAGCGGCAATGCAATGGAAGGAGCACCCTGCACAAAACAAGCAGGCATCCGACGTAATGTCGGATTGTCACAGCATCGCGAATGCTTAACTGGGATAAACAGTCCAAAGCAAACATTATTCCAATTCTCGTGCAGGAGTCTCGTGCGACTCTATTTATTCAGCCTGCCAGTTCTCTGAAATAGAGCAAAACCTGAATTTACTGCATGTGATTTTGGCATAATACAACTTATTGCATATGAAACCGAAGAACTTGTATTACGCTCCTTGAAAAGAGATAGATGTTTTGCCATTTTTTTCCAATGGAAGGGAGGGAGGTTCCCTGCACAGTACATTTACAGAAAACTAATGGGGGAAATGCCACAATGACTCAAGCACCAAACAGGTTTGAATGACACCGTACATGCTGCAACACTAGTTGATATGAATTGGTAGCAGGGAAAGTCTTTACAAATTAGAATTCCAACAAAGCAGAATTGCTCTCACCATGGGAAGGAAGGCACCGTAGATTGTTAAATGAAGTAAACATTTTGAAGGTCAATTGTCTACTTGCACTTCAGAATAATTTGATATCTGAAATGTAGAAAAATTACAGAGAACAGAGGCAAACACATCATATAAATGATGCGTTTAAACATCATTAACACATCATTAAACACATATAACACATCTATAAACACATCATTGTCTCATGTGTAGGAGTTGTTCTATGTAAAATGGCAGCTGGATCAGGACCATGGCACAGGTGGAAGGAGCTACCCAACTGTTATTTTCTGGCCAAAAGGGGTCAAAGACTCTCTCCATTCATGCCAGGGTTCCAGTTCAGACTGGGGATCCTGCAGCTGTGGTTTTACATGAAAACACATGTGCAGGAGACAATGAGATGTTTTAACATCTTATCTAGTAAGGCCCCAATCCTAACCAACTTTTCAGCACTGGCATAGCTGAGCCAATGGGACATGTGCTGCATTCTGCAGTTGGATGGTACCCATGGAGGCCTCCTTAAAGTAAGGGAATATTTGTTCCCTTACCTTGGAGCTGCATTGCCTTCATGTTGGTGCTGGAAAGTGGGTTAGGATTGCACCCTATGGTGCTTACTCACTGTTTCTCAAGCAGTGGTACCACTGGTGGTACACAAGGTGGTGTCTGATGGTACACAAGGTGGTGTCAGGTGGCATGTGCTGCACTCCCAAACACTGGCCACCCAGCAGGGGTATGGGGAAATATTGGGCAATCCATTGGGGGGGGGTCTGTAATAATAAAAAAAGATTAAGAAGCCCTGGACTTTTGACAGAGACTCAGAGCAGAGTCTAGCTCACAATCTTAGTTAGCCTGATTTGCAAACTTATCATTTGTTTTATTATGGTTCATAAAAATTGTACCTGCAGCCTGCCTTCACAGTGCAGAAACAGTGCTTCGTGTATCCAAATCATGAGCCACTGCAAGCCCACAGTAAACCTGAAGACGATGTCATCAATTTTACAAATTATTATGAACAATAAAGAGAAAGAAAGATAAACAGAAAACCAATTAAAACTCTGAAATATAAGAATGGGAGTCAAATTATCATCTGCAAATAAGGTTCTTAAATTGCCTTATTTTCAGAAAAAGGCTAGTATTACAGACTGGTTACAAATCCAATTTTTAACAGAACGCTGTAGACATTAATGAGACAAGATCTCCGACTCTAATAAATTTTTAATTTTAATTTTTAATAACACGGCAAATAACGCAGCATTAACCTGAATTGCCACAAACTGGAATTGTCTTCATCTTTATGTATTGTCTTCAACTTGAATGAAGTACTATTGGGCAATAAAAGAGGAGCAATAGATTAGTTTGAGCTCATCTAAACTGTACACAGTGGTTCAGTGCAATGGCTCTCAAACTGTGGGTTGTGAGTCAATTTTTGGTGGTTCGTGAAACTGACAGGGCACATTAGGCTATG
Organism: Tiliqua scincoides; assembly: GCF_035046505.1. NCBI lineage: Eukaryota > Metazoa > Chordata > Lepidosauria > Squamata > Scincidae > Tiliqua > Tiliqua scincoides. The sequence continues at coordinate 27,838,199 of NC_089826.1, forward strand.
TGCATCAAGGGTCAAATAAGTTGCTACTTAGGGGATCACTGCTGCCCAGTCACCGCAATAGCCACACCCCCTGGCATTTATAAATCAGGGAGCAGCATCTAGGGCAGGAATGCCAAACTTGTTTCATATAGAGGGTTGAAGTTAACATTCACGGTGCCTGCTGAGGGTTGAAGTGACATCATTAAGCAGAAAGTGACGTCATTAAGCGGATGATGGCCAGAAATAAGCACTTTGTTGTCACATAGAAACTCATTAGCTGCAAATGACAGAAGAGAAATTATGTAAATCTTATTCATATTTTCAAGAAATGAAAGAATTTGATTATCAAGCTGGGAGATCCCATTTACATATAATGGGGACCAGGTAAATGGCTTCTGGGTGCTATGTTCACCCTGCAGGCCTTATGTTTGGCACCCCTGCTCTAGGTCCTCTAAAACGTTTAAGAAACACTGGTTTAGCATACATGGACAACAAAAGGAGTCATTGTCACTTTTTTTAAAATTTTAAACAATGCTCTGATGCTGTGTGGTGTTCTGGTTCTTTTAGATTTAGAGTCACTTCATTATGTTTTTAGATTTTCTACTGGCTGGTAGTTTTTATTGTTGTAGGCATTGAGCCAAGGTTGTGAACATGGAAAAAGAAAGAAAGAATCAAGGCAGAAAGAGTAGTGGGGAGAAAGGCAGATCTGGGCTAAGCCCATGTTGCTTGAGGCAGATGTCAATTCAGTTGCTGATACCGCTGATGTCACCCCTTACCAAAAGAACTGCATGGAAGGCAGCACTCCAGCACCTACCCCCTTACGTTACTCCCTTCTAGTATGGTCCCTTTAGGAAAAAAAGGAAATGCAAAATGCACTGGGAGCACTACCAGAGTGTTCTGCACTGACTCCTTTTTTTAAAAAAAGGACTACACAAGGGAGAAGTGAGGTGAATTGGTAGGTAAGTGGATCAGAGCAGTTCTGTCCATGGCAATATGGAAAGAGGCAGTGGCAGACTCAGGATGAAAGGCACCCCAAGTATGTTTGTCACTCCCCACAACCCACCACTCAATATGAGCCCCATCACTCACTTCATGCATGGGGTAGCCAAGGAGAAAGGGAGAAAAGGAGATGGCACGGAGAGAGCAACAAGGGCTGACCGCAGACTGCATTGGTGAAGCTTCCCGATGCTTCCCTGAGGCTTTAAACTGTGCTTCCGGAAAATCGTAAGCTCGGTTTCTGACCCCTGTCAGGAGACTACGAGAGGCTTCTGTGGGGTCCTAAAGTTGCGTGAGGCTCCACACCCGGGGCGTGTGCCCCATAGACTTTAATGCGAAGTCTGCCACTGCCACCACAGAATCCAAGACTTGTATTATTGAGATGTATTACAAATCTTGTATCTTGTATTACAAATCTGCCGCACTTCTCCCATGTAGCTAACAATGCAAACGAGCTAAACATCACAAGCCTACGTCTTGAAGTAAATGTATTTTCTAGATGAGATCTTCATCAAATTTACATCCCACCCATCTGGCAAGGAGGCTCCGGGTGGGTACACAAGGTTCTTTCTCCCACTTTATTCTTACAGCACCATTGAGAGTGAGATATGGTCACTCCAAGAGTGGGCCTAAGGTCACCCCAATAGCTTCATGGTTGCATGAGAATTTTCCACACTCTTTTGGTATCAAATCAGCAAGCCACAATTTTTTTTCTTTGCACATTATTTAGCATGAATCTGGGAAGTCATAAGAACATAAGAACAGCCCCGCTGGGTCAGGCCATAGGCCCATCTAGTCCAGATTCCTGTATCTCACAGCAGCCCACCAAATGCCCCAGGGAGCACACCTGATAACAAGAGACCTCATCCTGGTGCCCTCCCTTGCATTGGCATTCTGAGATAGCCCATTTCTAAAATCAGGAGGTTGTACATGCACATCATGGCTTGTAACCCGTAATAGATTTTTCCTCCAGAAACTTGTCCAATCCCCTTATAAGCCATCCAGGCCAGATGCCATCACCACATCCTATGGCAAGAAGTTCTACAGACCGACCACACACTGAGTAAATAAATATTTTCTTTTGTCTGTTCTAACTCTCCCAACACTCAATTTTAGTAGATGTCCGCTGGTTCTGGTGTTATGTGAGAGTGTAAAGAGCATCTCTATCCACTCTATCCTTCCCATGCATAATTTTGCATGTCTCAATCATGTCCCCCCTCAGGTGCCTCTTTTCTAGGCTGAAGAGGCCCAAACGCCGTAGCCTTTCCTCATAAGGAAGGTGCCCCAGCCCTAGTAATCATCTTAGTCGCTCTCTTTTGCACCTTTTCCATTTCCACTACATATTTTTTGAGATGTGGCGACCAGAACTGGACACAGTACTCCAGGTGTGGCCTTACTATCGATTTGTACAACCATTTTGTTCTCAATACCTTTTCTAATGATCCCAAGCATAGAATTGGCCTTCTAAAAATCTTTTAGAAAGTCCTTCTAAAAATCTTCAGTTCATGAACTCAGATCTAAAAGGTCAAGCAGGTAATTATCCAAACATACCCCAAAACATGTTGCAGATTTTGGTACTGTCATACAAGCAAGTGAACATTTACCACTTGACTATCATCTGATGCAAAATACAGTCTTTTCAAATTAGCAGAGGGCTGTATAACGTTTTAACAAGGAATTCTAAAGAACACAAAAGCGGTAGAGAACTGAAGGATGATGATGAACCCAGGAAACTGGTTTTCCTCTTTGAAACGAAAAAATCCACTCCCAAATATCCGAGGTCCTTTCAAACTCACAGCACCAGGTACGTAACTTCAGTCCTAATGTGTGTGTGGGAAGGGATTTGGATTTACAACGCTTCCACCTGGTGTAGTCAAGGCCTTGCCCTCAGTTCTGCCAAGCTCTGCACCACATCAAATTAAAAACATTCCTCAGAACCAGAGGAAGCCACCTTATTTCCAGTTATTGCCTCCACCACATAACATAATTTCTCAGGACTAAACTAGACAGCTTTAGTTTCCTATAAAGCTCGAAATGACTATTCTGTTTTCAAATGAGCACAATCCTAGGCGTATCTACTCAGAAGTAAGCCCCATTGTGTTCATTGAGGCTTAGGGCCCAATCCTATCCAACATTCCAGCATTGATGCAGTTGCAATACAGTCTTGAGGTAAGGGAATAAACGCTCCCTTACCTTGAGGAGGGCTTTGTGACTGCTTCTCCACCACAGGAAGCAGTGCATGTCCCACTGACAGGGTTGCATTGGTACTGGAAAGTTGGATAGGATTGGGTCCTTATGCTCAGGAAAGTGTACTTAGGATTGCAGCCCAATAATGCAGCCATTTTCAACCACAGTGCCATGACACATTGGTGTGCCATGAATGGTCCCCAGGTGTGCTGCAGGAATTTGGAAGAGGGTCATTTATCAGTAGGGCCATTGGGGGGATGTGAGCCCCCCATTGGCAGCACAGTGTGCCTTGTCAATTGTCAAAAAACTGGTGGTGTGCCTTTCCATTCTAGTGGCTTGCCAGTGTGCCATAAGATGAAAAAGGTTGAAAATCTCTGCAATAGTGGTACAACTCTGTAGGGTTCAGCCAAGAGGGTACATTTTCTATAGCCTAGAATATATGGCCGTGCTTTTTAAAACAAAGCATAGGGGGGACACCTTTCCTTTGTTTTGCAAAAATTTTCCTAATGGCCCAAACTTATACAGGGCCTTACACTGTCACCAAATGTGACACATCATTCTGCACATACATTGTGTGCATCCATGTCCCATGGCATTGGTAAGTCAGAATGGGGGAGGAGAAGTAACAGAACAGGGAGGGGGAAAACCAGGTGAAAATTTGGGTTGGAAGGAGGGTAGATCAAGGCTGAGAAGTGGGAAATATCAGTGGCAGCAGCGCCAATGATATCCTATTCCCGGTTTTGATTTGCCTTCCTGGGTTTCATTCGAACGTGACAGCTACAGAGCATTCCTGCCTCGAAGCACATCTGGGGCAGTGGTGCTTACCTTTGGCTGCTCTCTGGAGTTATATTGAATTGGGCTGAAACTCAGGAGTCTAGGGATACGGCTAACAAGACACCAAATATTCTGATGCAGCTGGATTTGGAGCCAGGAAGTTTCATCTACATTTTGGAGGTGTGAAAACTTGATTTGTTGTTATGACTAAACATGGTTCTGTTCAAATGTGGATGGTTGAATGCCATAGATAAGTAAAGAGGGAGTATTTACATGGTTCAGTTGAAATATGTGGTCTTCCTGGTCTATTGCCATCAATTCTATAATACAGCAGTTCTCAGACTCACTGGGAGTTTGAGAACTGTTGGTAAGTGCTTGAGGGGGTGCAGACTGGGAGGGGAGATGTGCCCTGGTGGTGCCGCAGTGCTTTGTCTCTCATCTCATTTGATATTTCTTCCAGTTCACCCCAAGCGTCTCCCAGTAAACCAGATGTCGTTCCAACCCGCAGCTCAGAGTGATATATCACTAAAGGAAGACCTGCAGAAGGGGCTGCAGGCCTCCCAGACCCTCTCTGAGGCTTGCTAACCCCTCCCAGGTAGGGCAACAAGCCTCTGGGTGCCAATTGTGCCACGATCGCTGTGGCGCCGCCAGGGCATCCATCCCTGGGTCACTCCCCTAGACATGTTATCATCTGGCCCTTTGTTCTCCAGGTAAGCACCTAGCATATAGCACATGTGTTTAGATGTGTGTCTCTTGCATGCCTTTAATTAAATAGAAATACACAGAAATAACGTATTGACCATGTTATAATGTAATAATGTAGCCTGGACTTTATGAAAGAAAAAAATGCTATGGCATGAACTGGTTATTCAAAGTGGTGAAATATCAAATGAGATGAGAGGCAATGCCCTTCTCAGACTGAAAAAACATCATCTGATTGACATGGTCAACCATTTTCTTATTTTAGCCCATACCATAATTTAGGGCACAATCCTAACCAACTTTCCAGCACTGGCATAGCTGTGCCAGTGGAGCATGTGCTGCATCCTGCAGTTGGGGGGCAGTCATGGAGGCCTCCTCAAGCTAAGGGAATGTTTCTTCCCTTACCTCAGGGTTGCATTGCCTTGACCTCACTACTGGAAAGTTGGTTAGGATTGTGCCCTTCGTCCCTCTTTGAACAGTGTACTAAAAAGTGGAGCCACAAAGTTGGGGAGACATGGAGCTGACAAATGATGGCGTCAAGGAGAAAGTGGGGCTGGGGCAATATTTCTGTCAGTTTTGACATTTGCCAATGCAGCATTTTGTCCAGGGAACCCTAAGGAGACAACAACAAGGGCCAAGAAGCAGTGGTGGTTGACCTTCCAATAAAAGCTTAGCCATACTTGCTCCATTGTCAGTGAAGGGCTTCCTTCTTGGCATAGCACTGAAAGGAATGCAACCTGTTCCAGTGGGAACTTTGAATGTGAATGAATGTGAAAGGTAGTCAGAGCCTTATCATCTACTAATCTTCTAAAGTGGTAATTCATCAAGAGTGCTATCTGTGTTGAAAGATGATAAGTCAGAAGGTTTCTCGCTCCAGTTACATTGTAAGGAGTTGGCTTCCTGTTTGTGATTTTAATCTATTTACAAAAAAAAAAAAAAAAAAAAAAAAAAGGGTAAATGATATTCAAGCAATCTATCAGTTCCAGAAGCACATTTTGTGACAGGAAGCACATTGTGCAAATTAGGATTGGGCTGTCAATATTTTTTCATCATATGAAGTATTATCTATCTATCTCGTAGATAATAAAAAATTAAATTAACCTGGATTTCCTCATGGCTGTTTGAGAAAAAGGATGAAGAGCATGTTTCTGAGTACCAGATTTCTGTATGCAACATCCTGACAAGTGGTCCGAAATTCCCCTTAAGTCAGTAATAATTGCTGGGCCTTCAGTGTTTGCATAATTTAGGACACATCTGATCATTTGTGAAAGCACTTCCTTGGGAAACTAAATGTAAGGAGTGCCCTGTAAAGCATCACTGGCCACTAAAATGGAATGCAAAATCTTAGCCTTAAATCATACATGTCTTTATAGTGTGAGTCATCCCACACTATAGAACTAATTAGTGAATAATCCTCTCTTTATTATGTATAGTAGGGGCATTTATAAATGAGTTATGCTACATGGAGGATAAACTAAACGACAAAGATGAGAATTAAAAATCATGAAAATTCAAATTATCAGTTAAATTATGGTCTTTTCCACCCTACAGGCCTTCTGATTTGATATATGGCATCACTGCTCAGAAGTGCCCTTCAATCAGGGCTGACCTTTCTATAAAGTGATCTGAAATGGTGTTGTGGAGTGGCAAAGTTAGAGGGGTGGCAAACTGACAAGCACCCAGTCTGTCTCTCTACCACCCTCTCCTGCCTGCTACTCCACTGGATGTTCTAATCATCTTTCAAGTTGCTGGAAGCAAACTGTTACAGCAGTGTTTCTCAAACTGTGGGTTGGGACCCAATCATTTCAATATTATAATATATCAGACTTGATGCTATCATGGTATGTGACTGCATTTGAGGAAATGTTACAGACCTGTACTTTTAACAAGCTACTATGTATATTCTTTTAACAATGATAGTAAATGGAACTTACTCCTGGGTAAGTGTGGGTAGGATCACAGCCTAGGATTGTTAACAATTTTCCTGCTTGATGATGTTACGTCTGATCATGACATCACTTCTAGTGGGGCCTGACAGAGTCTCATTTTAAAAAGTGGGACCCGGTACTAAATGTGTGAGAAGCACTGGTTATAGGATTATGGCAATAGTGGCCACCTTCTCCCTCCAGAGCTGCTGGAGGGAGAAGGAGGAGGAAAATAAAACTTAAAAAGCTCCAAGTGGGCAAGGAGAGCCAATTTGGAGCATGCCCCTTTCCCTTTATTTAACAGGAATGCAGAGCACAGCCTCCCTGCTCCCTGCTGCTTCTGTATCCAATGTCCCCCCTCAGGCATCTCTTTTCTAGGCTGAAGAGGCCCAAACACCATAGCCTTTCCTCGTAAGGAAGGTGCCCCAGCCCCATAATCATCTTAGTCGCTCTCTTTTGCACCTTTTCCATTTCCACTATGTCTTTTTTGAGATGCGGCAACCAGAACTGGACACAATACTCCAGGTGTGGCCTTACCATAGATTTGTACAACGGCATTATAATACTAGCCGTTTTGTTCTCAATACCCTTCCTAATGATCCCAAGCATAGAATTGGCCTTCTTCACTGCCGCCGCACATTGAGTCGACACTTTCATCGACCTGTCCACCACCACCCCAAGATCTCTCTCCTGATCTGTCACAGACAGCTCAGAACCCATCAGCCTATATGATTTTTTGCCCCAATGGGCAATTTTTTTGACTTGGGCAGAGCTTCAGTCAGCCTGAAACTTGTACTGGATACAGCACATGCCCATCAGCCCGCCTGTTCCAGTACAAGTTAGGATTGTGCTGCTCGTTTTTTAACCTACGTAAAAAAAAATGCAACTGCAAAAATGCAATAAAATGTTTTTTTTAATTTTAAGATCAATATCACAACATACATAAAACATGTCCTGTATGTAAATTCACTAGAGAAGTCAGTGATGTTAAGAATTGTTAGTGGAACAAGAAGAAGCAGCAGGCAAAGAATGCACTTGCTTGATACCAGTGGCGTCACTAGGGTTTGCGTCATCTGGTGCGGGATGCCAGTGCATCACCCCCCATGCATCACCCCCGTGGTGCTGTACCATCACTCTGCCCCCACTGGTGTTTTGGCTGTATCTTTTGATACAAATTCTGCATGAAATTACACATTGATCAATATATAACATGCTGGTTTTTTTCCTCCAAACTGTGATTTTAGTCACTAGCGGTGTCTCTCTCTCTCTCTCTCACACACACACACACACACCCAGAGTGTCAACTTACTAACATTGCAGCAGTTCTCAAACTTTTAGCACTGGAACCCACTTTTTAGAATGACAATCTGTCCAAGACCCACCAGAAGTGATGTCATGGTGGGGTGGAAGTGACATCATCAGGCAAATTAAAATAAATAAGTATATATAATTAAAGTAAAACAAATAATTAAATAAGCAGAAGCCAGCCCTTGTCCACCAAGTGAATTTCCTCTGTAGCCTGCCTGCAATAACATGCCCCCTTCAAAACCAGTAAGATTTTCAGTCCTACCCAGTGCCCAGTTCAATTTAAGAACTCCTGTTTAAACCAGATCATTGTCAGGATCCACTTGGCTTTGCAAGTCTCAAAAAGGTTCACCTTATCAGCTGAAGCCTGTTTTGATCCTTTTTTGGGGGGGCCTGCATTCTGGAGCATTTGTTGAGCTCCAGTCCGATCAGATCAGGACCATTCTGGTGGCTTCACATTCCCCTTTGCCTGACCTGACCACCAGCCAAGGCACGTTTGCTTACTTGCGAGTAAAGTCGACCTTCTGGCTTAGTTTCGCTTTCCATAGGGCTCAATATATTCATCTGCTTGAATGGAAGGACTTCCTTCTCAGGTGTTTTTTTGGGCTGCATTCATTGGATCAGGACCATTCTGGTGTCATTGGATTCCTCTCAGCCTGCCCTTTCCGATGGACTAAGGCACGTTCACCTACTCACGAGTAAACACACAATATGGCTCACTTTCACTTTCCATAGAGTTCCATGCATTTTTTGTTCTCCAGTTTTTTGGCCTTAACTTTTGATAGAAAGGAGATATTTCACTCTGGTTTTTTGCATTGTGTTTCGCTGAGAATTCCACATCCAATGGTATATAATATGATTGGGTTACTCCTAACCGCTGTGAATTTAGCGGGTCACCCCCAGTGCGTGTCACCCCCTGTGCGCGTCACCCGGTGCAGCCCACACCCCATGCACCCCCTAGTGATGTCACTGCTTGATACCATCAAAACAAATACAAAGATGAATGTCCAACAATTGAAAGAAGCTGTGCTTGACAGGGTAGCATGGAGAGCTCTTGCCTATAAAGTTGCCAAGAGTTGGACACTACTGAATGGATAAAACACATACACACAAAACATACAGGCAGGTCTTTGTATCTGCGGATTGGGAGGGCTGCAGCCCCTGCGCTGTCTCCATTATGTCTTGATGTACAAGCGCTGGAAGCACAAGTGTTTCTTTCTTAAACAGTTGTTGTAATGAAGAGTGACTGAACCAGCCTGCACGCTAGATGGAACCTAACTGAACATTAACAGGGAGTGCTTTCTGTTAGCATTGAGTTACCACCCAATCCTATGCATGTCTGCTCAGAAGTAAGTCCCATTGTGTTCAATGAGACTTGCACCCAGGAACTTATGGATGGATTGCAGCCTTTCCCTCAGAGGCATAACTGTCCCTGAGCCCACAGCAGTGACTTTACAATGTTACTTGACATTGTGCCACATGATGTTACTTCCAGGTTCTCCCCTGTGGAAGGGGCACTCACTGCGGTGGCTTTGCGCTCCCTGTTCCTTCTCCTGTGGAAGCTTTACACCCAGGGTGACCAGATACATAAGAACATAAGAAGAGCCCTGCTGGATCAGGCCATAGGCCCATCTAGTCCAGCTTCTTGTATGTCACAATGGCCCACCAAACGCCTCAGGGAGCAAACTAGACAACAAGAGCCCTGCATCCTGGTGCCCTCCCCTGCATCTGGCAATCTAACATAACCCATTTCTAAAATCAGGAGGTTGCACATAAATACCATGTCTTGTAACCCGCTGCCTGTGGGTTTTCACAATTTTGGTGACTAGTGGTGTCACCCTCCTTGAGAGTGTCAGCCAGTGTGATCTCCCCCCTGCCCCTCTAGCTACATCACTGCTCCAGACTTTCCAATAGGGGTCTTTCACAGCTCTATAGGAAGAAGCCAATATTTTATCCTGGACCCTTCCACATACAAAACATGTGCTTTGCCATGAAGCTCTGGCTGAATAATATAGAGGTCCTTCAACTGATGCTCTTCCATTAGGTTCAGTAGGGGTGTTCCATCTAATCAGATACTGAGGCTATATCCCTTTCCTGGTAGTAAGCCTCACAGAACATGATGGGACTTGCTTCTGAGTAGAGCGTGCATAGGATTGCACTCCACGAACAGCTTTCAGAAAGTAGCAGGAGAAGGCAATAAAACCCCACTAAACTCAAAATGAGAATTCCAAATACAATGATGACAGATTCCTATGAAGTAATAAAAATACAAATAGAGCAATAAAAGATGAAAAGATGGATGCCCTGCTAAAATCCATATAAAGCAAATGAAAAAGAGAAACATGCACATAAAAACATGAGACTTTCAGCTTCCGGAAAAGAACCTGAAGTTTTGTTTTCTAAATCTGTAAAACCTGGCTAGACTGGTGTAAATCTTATTAAGCTACCAATGTTTGGATGCTTCTACAGAGAGAGAGAGAGAGAGCGAGAGAGAGAGAGCGAGCCTTACCCACGACTTGGGAAAAATTTAGAGCTATTGATCTGTCTGAATAAAGTTGGCACTCCAAGGCTGCAAACTACACACCTTCTTGGGAGTAAATCCCATTGAATACCATGTAACTTACTTCTGAAGAGACATGCATAGGATTGTGCTGCTAGACAGATGGCAGAAACCAAAACACGCCTTCAGGTGAAATGTCCCAGTATTCATTACAATGATAACAACCACAACAAGCATGGCAATGCTCCAAAGTTTGGACTGCTTCATTTATGGCCCTGTAGCTGTGGCTCTGGCTGTGGCCAACCTTCATTGGTCTATTCTCTGCTGAAAAGAACGCCCAGTTCTGTCCTAGCCATCACTTCCAAGATCAGAAACACTCAGAGAGGCATTCAGACTTGGAGGAGTCTGGACTGATTCACAAGTTGCCCACCCCTGCAAAGTTTCTGGGACTCTTCCTACTGCCCTATTTCCTGATCAACTTCACATGCTGACCAACTGCTAGGTCCAAAAGGGCAGTGAATCTGGAAACGGAAAGTGGGGTTGTTTAGAGCCTATTTAGAGGGTTAATTGCTGCATCTCTGGAAACTAGCTGCAATCCTAGGTATAGTTATCTAAGAGCAAATTCCATTAAACTCAATGGGGTCTACTTCAGAATAGACCTGCCTAGGATTGCACTGTAAGACAACACTGGGTCTCATGTTGGCAGAAGCATCCTGGGGGCAAAACCGAAACAGGGCACAAGTCTAACCAGGTCTACTCAGAAGTAAGTCCTATTTTGTTCAATGAGGCTTACTCTCAAGAAAGTGTGGTTAGGATTGCAACCTTATTTTCTTTGTAGGGCAGGCTGTCGCATATCTAATGAGAGAATCAGGGAGACCTATAATAACAGTGAAAGAGGTCAGGATCTCAGGTTAAAATTCCTGGAAGAATATTGTGAAGGGTTTTCTGGTCCCATATGAAGGCACAAATCATAAGCAAAAATCAGATCTAACTCCACCATACATAAGAAGGTCATCACCACACAGTACTACATATACTTTGCAAGTCAATACAATCACATAAAAAGAACATAGATAACTAGAAGAGAAAAACAAGCCCCTGTGCAGTTATTTTCTGTTCTTCAAACTAGACACAGGAAACTGAAATATGTATAAATGAAGATAAGGCTAGATTAATGGTGGTCCTAATTGTGCAAGCACAATTGAACATATTTTTTTGTCCACTGTTGATAACATGACTCGGGCAATACCTGCTAACAAGTCAATTTTCAGTGCTATTTTCCAAATCCTATAAGCCTAGTAACTAAATGCCTTTGTATGCCATGGCATAGTAATTTATGAGGAGTCCTGCAGCCCATCAGTTAATCCCGCTGTCAAATTGAGAGCTGCTCTGAACAGATGGCAGTGGATGCCACTTGAATAAAGACTGCTAGCTTTTGAACAGAAGGAAGAGGGGAGTGGAGACAGGAACTAGAATTTCCAGATGGGAACTCCGTATGATCAATCCACAAGATGTCACTCTTTCTCCAGAGAAATAGAGTGGGTGGAAGATTTTGGAGGATGGAAACTGATACAAGATGTGCTTGCCCAATAACTTTGCATCTAACTCACAACGTTGTGTTTCTGAGAACATTGTGTGGCCATATCAGTGTGTTACATAAAATGAAACCAGTATGAAGTTTCACTTTCTAAGAAGGGATACAGATACCCTTCCATGTTGAGCTGCATCTGCCAGAATTCCCTCTTCTATACAATGGTTAAAGGCATAGTCACTTTGTCCCACTTTATATCTGGTAACCCTATGCAGAGGCACATGACCTAAGGGGACGTCAGGCAGTGTCCTGGGTCGTGCTGTTGCTATAGATCAGGGGTGCCCAAACCCTGGCCCTGGGGCCACTTGCGACCCTCAAGGACTCCCAATCCAGCCCTCAAGGAGGCTTCAGTCTCCAATGAGCCTCTGGTCCTCCAGAGACTTGCTGTAGCCCACACTGGCCTGATGCAACTGCTCTCAGCATGACGGCCAACTGTTTGACCTCTTGTGTGAGCTGTGGGACGAGTGCTTCCTCCACTACTTGCTGTTTTGCATCTGTGATGCAGCAGCAGCAGAGAAGGAAAGGCTAGCCTTGCTTTGTGCAATGCCTTTTATAGGCCATGAGCTATTGCAAGACCTTCATTCATTCATATAAGTTCCATCTCCATTTATGTAAATTTATTCAAATTTGAAATGTAAATTAATTCTTTTTTTCCTGGCCCCCGAACATATTGTCAGAGAGATGATGTGGCCATCCTGCCAAAACGTTTGGACACCCCTGCTATTGATGGTTCAACAACCTGACTTGGTATAAGGCAGCTTTATATGTTTATTCTTGCAGGAGGTTACCCGTTGCATCTTTGTATGATTAATTACTCTGGATTTGTCTCCTTTAGGCAAACCAGCCCCCAGAGTGGGTCATTCTAATGTATCTCTGCAGTGGATCATTCAATCTTCCCTAATGCCAAGATGGAATAGAATTGCTGGAGGAAATTACCTGCTGCATCACAGAACACATCACTGTCAACTCAATGCTTGAGTTGCTTCTTTGGATCAATCAACACACCCAGAGGAGAAATTCTGTGCCAGACCAGATTTTACTATTAGGGTACTGAAATCCTGTGATTAGAATGTCACACTTTTTTTCCCCTTTTGCAAAAATCAGTTTCAGGGAGGTCCAATGCAGATTGGACTGTAGTGTAGGAGAAAGATGTTTAACCCTTTTCTCCCTTCACAGCTTTCCTGCTAATAAACTCCTCCAACTCCACCCCCCCCAGCTTTTCTTCGGTCCAGTTGGCAAAACCATGGGGCAAATAGCAAAGTTACTATCTCTTATTTTGAGATAAGCCGAAACCCTTAATATGTGTGCTCCATCTGGTTTTTATTCAAATATCTACCAATCCTGACTCTTAACTATATCTTAAACATATATTAGTTATAACTGATAGGTAAAAAATCCATGGATAATTAGGTTAAACCTGTAGTGTCTTATGTGTTAGGTTTTGATCTTTTCCACAAGGTACTACCAAAAATGCTATCGGTTATAACTAATATATGTTTAAGATGTAGTTAAGAGTCAGGATTGGTGGATATTCGAATAAAAACCAGATGGAGTGTACATATTAAGGATTTCGGCCTATCTCAAAATAGGCCCTTTCAGTCAAAGGAAAAAGGTAACAATAACCTCATTACTGCGAGAGAGGTCAGCCAGCTTACAATTCTGTAGTAATTAGCATATGCAGAAGCACTGGGCTTTGAAGCTTTAAGCAAGACTTGGCAAGACAGGCAGACACATCTGCTTTTGTGCAGAGCACATACTGCCAGCCTTGGAACTATGCTGAGTGTCCAAGCCCAGTGCTGTAAACAGGATGAGATAGAAAAGTGGTTAAATCTAGGAGTGCGTTGTGGTCAGCTAGAGCCAGCTAGTTGTAGCTAGTGTTATCAGTAGCTCTCAGTATTGCGTTGTACTGCTTGAGAGTCAATAAAAGCTTGGTGGAGGCTGGGCAAGCATCTCTTCCAGCTTCCGGCTTCCTCCCTGCATCTACATTTGAATCCTGTCTGCCCTCTCATCCTTTCTGCCTCTCTGACTTCTTGCTGCTCCAGTTCCTTCCCTCAACCCTCAGAGTGCTTCTGCTCTTTGCACTCCACATCAAGCAACAAGGCTCTAAGACTTGGGTGCTTCCCCAAAGCAAAGTAGCATCTGCTACACAATTCATCAATCATTCTCTCTCCAGGCACTTAGAACAGCTTCACTCCAAGGCAAGCGACCCCCTCCCTTCCCCTTGAGCATGTGAAAGAATGCAAAATGGCAATGATTATCCCCTCTTCCATTCTTTCCTCCACTGCAGCTGCTGGTGAAGGGATAGATTGCTGCCTCGGAGTGAAGTCTTTCTGCCTGGAGAGAGCCTGATTGTCTGGTTGATGCATTATTATTATTATTATTATTATTATTATTATTATTATTATTATTATTATTATTAACTTTATTTTTACCCCACCTTTCTCCCCAGAGGAACTCAAGGTGGCTTACAAACAAGGTTAAAACAAATTAAAAAACATAATTTAAAAACAGATAAAAACATAGCGACATATCATAAAAATGGTCAGATTTTTATGGTGGTCAGATAAAAAAGTAGTCAGGTAAAAGAGCATAGCGCAGCAACTTATAAAAGGATCAGGCCTGTAACCAGATGTAAAAAAGATATTAAAATATGTTAAAAAGATATTAAAAAGGCCAGGAACTCAGAAGGCTTGTTTAAACAGAAGGGTCTTCAGGCCTTGCCGAAAAGTTTCAAGAGAGGGAGCAGTTCTTAAGTCAAGGGGAAGGGAATTCCATAGCGTTGGTGCCACTACTGAGAAGGCCCTATTTCTTGCCGCTGCCCCACGTACCTCCCTAGGCAGTGGCACTTGTAAAAAGGCCTTCTCTGATGACCTAAGAGGACAAGCCGGATTGTACGGGAGTAGGCAATCTCTAAGATACCCTGGCCCAGAGCAGTATAGGGCTTTAAAAGTCAAAACCAGCACCTTGAATTGGGCCCAGAAACGAATGGGCAGCCAGTGCAGCCGCTGGAGAAGTGGACTGACAGAGTCAAACCGCCTACCTCCAGTAACTACACGGGCCGCCGCATTCTGCACTAGTTGCAGTTTCCGAACCGTCTTCAAGGGCAGCCCCACAAAGAGCGTGTTACAATAATCTAGCCTCAATGTCACAATGGTATGGATCACTGTGGCCAGGTCTGCACGATCCAAGTATGGACGCAGCTGGCACACCAGCCAAAGCTGAGCAAAGGCCCCCCCTAGCCACAGCCGCCACCTGGGAATCCAGGAGCAGCTGTGAGTCCAGGTGGACCCCCAAGCTGCGGACCTGCTCCTTCAGGGGGAGTGCAACCCCATTCAGTGCAAGCGGATACTCCAGCACCTGCATTACAAAGGTCAGCAAGGCTGTTTTAAATCACTGAGCAAAAGGACATTGTTTTTAAAATGGATTTACTTTAATGCAATATTTGCCATCCGCATGAGTTGTGGGAACGGAACCCTTGTGAATAATGAGACTCAACCTGTATTCCTTTAGTCTTATTTGAGGTCACTTTATGGCAGGCAAATCTCCATTCCCAAATGTCTGATCATTATCAGGACTCACCTGAGCTTCCTATGAAACAAACAGTGCTATCACTTTTGGACTGAGGAGTCCCTCAAGCTTATCCATCACATGCCAGGAAATCTGCGCAGGGAGCACAGGGAGCTATATTGTACAGATTAATGCTGCCTCATTTACTTAGTACGGCTGTGATAATAAAATTGTCTCACTGATCGCTGCCAAGCTTCCAATCATGAATTGCTCTGTTTTGAACAGCATGGCAATCCTGTTTTCCCGTAATGAGCTACAGCTGAGGTCGATTGCTACCTACCGCTGACTTTGACTGATGCTTCAAGCTGCAGCTTCAACTGACGGATCTGAATGGCTTTGCCGCTTCCTGGATGAGAGAAGGATCGCCTGCTGAGTGTCAATCAGGGAGGAAAGAGGGTGTGATGGGCCTCAATGCTGAGGAGCTATTGAAAGGCGGAGGAATGCTATAAATCGAGAAGGGATGCTCAGCCAAAGCTGATGAAGGATGTTTTGCTAGCTCTTGGACTCCTTCCTGTGGTGTACTGACAAAGGGAGACTTCCCAGTTCCCACTGACTTTAAGGTGCATTCAGGCCACCAATTTGTATTATTATTATATTTTGCTTTTGGTGGCTAGGGAGCCTTTGGGGATTAAGGCTGTAATCTTAACTGACAGAAAGCCCCATTGAGCACAGTGGGATGGACGTCATAGTAAACACACACAGGATTGCTCTACATTGTTGCCTTAGTTTCTGCACTTTTAAATGTATTTTAACATTGGTTTTATAGAGACACTGGTGAAGGTTTGCCAGACTTGGTCCCCGAAATGAGCTTCAGGTGTTCACTTCAACCAACAGTGCAATCCTGAGCTGAGAGACTTGCACAGGTCCACGAGGGTTGCAAATGGCCTGTAAGACAGGTTTGCGCCTCCTCCTCAGTTGGCTAGGCCAGCACACAGAGGCACACCAGCCTGTGGAGACTGGAATAAGCTTCCACGCTGACAGAGACTCAGAGTCTTGTTGGCTGAGCTTGGCTGACGCAAGACTCTGGTGTGGGCAGGGAGGAGGTGGAAGGGAGGCATTCTGGGGCAGGGGAGGGTGGGCTGTGGGTGGTCCCAGGGATGGGCAGGTAGGGAGCGGGAGTCGGGGCTCCGATCCAGTAGATATCCCAGATCCCAACCCCCGTTCCTGGGAAGTTTGGAGTGGCTTCAAGCTGCTTGGACTCTCCTTGGACTTGGACTCAGGAGATGGCCCAAGTCCGAGGAGACACATAGGTGCAAGGATGGTTTACCCAGAGGTAAGGGGTAAACATTTCCCCTTACCTCTGACTGAGCTGCTTTGGGCACCAATCCTGCGCTGGATACAGTGCAAGTTTCTTGGCTTGCCTCTTCCAGCGCAGGATAGGATTGCGCCCTAAATCAGTCACTGGTTTGTGAAAGCCACCATTCATTTTATGTTCTAAGCCCCAAAATTCCTAGCTACAAATGAGGGGAACCCTGCTTTTCGGGGCTGGTGCAAGTGTTCCATCAAATGGTCCCACTATCCTGTGAGTTTTTCAAGGGTTCAGCTGGAACACTTACAAAAGCCTGATTTACTTGGAGAGGTGCAAGGGCAGGTGAGGTTCAGTTTTAGTGCAAATGCTGGTCTGGGGATAAACTTGGCAGGGAAGGGTTTACTGGACCAGTGCCTCAGAAGCGCATGATGCTGTTTCTATACTACAAGATGTATACATGCAGTCATTTTCTGGTTTCTTGTGTCCATGCTTTGTTCAGTAGAAAAAAGTAACATCAGAACCTGCCCTCTGATTGCTACAATATTGACGTAATTATAGAAAGCGCTAAATGCTGCAACCTACAATCTATGCTAGAGTACTTTTACAGGGGGGAAGCAGCTATAATAAAAATCAGCAATTAGTCTTCTGTCCTCAGTTAAAAACAAATGGCTAACAGCACTGTGTAAATATTTGATGATATATTTGAATTATTTCTGAAAATGAGAAATAAACATGGATCAACAGATTAATGCTAAAAATCCTCAGTTTAACTGAGCTATTAGAGGGAGAAAAATGTCTGTTTTCTGTTGCAGCTCCCTGCTAAAGAACTGGCTGCATGCTATTTTAAAACTTGTAACAATAAGCCACAGATGCTTTTGCATGGAGGCATGCTGTATTGGTAGCACAAGGGAAGACTCTTTCCAGGTGTGAAACAGATAATAGGCTTTTAAATGGCAGTTTATTCTAAATGAAATGCAGTGAACAAACAAAAGCAACACACTTAGATGCTCCTTAGAGGAATAATTCAAAATAAATTGGGTTTTGTGCATTTTCGTTAGCGAGCTTAAAAAAATAAAATAAATAAAGGACGGGAGCCCCATTTTAGTTTCCCTTATCAGTGTCAGAGCTTCAAGCATAACAAAAACTATACAGCGTCTTACCTTGGGTGGACAATTTTCTTTGCAACGGGGGCATTCAATTGCTAAAAATCCATATTTGTTGTGTAATAAAATTCCATACAGCTGGTATCAGGAGTAGTTTGTGTTTTTACACCTTGTTCTGTGAAATACTATCCATTTAGAATGTCTTTCATAGTAAGAAAAACCCTGTTGGATCAAGCTAACTACCCATCTGGTTGAACAACCTGTTTCCCCCATGGTCCACCCAGCTGCCTCTGGGTCCCATGAGAGGGAGAGGATGACATACTTCTCTTCCACCATTGTTCCACTATAAACCATTCCATTCATTTTGGCCCTAATACTAGCTCCAGTAATCATACAGTTCAAATTAGTTGGCTCTCTTTGTTCCAGAAATAAGGGCAATGGCTCCAGGCTCAAGGTTTATGGTGGCTGTGCCCATCTTTGTAAAGCCAGCTAACCCTGCTTCTTAGGCATGGTGTCCACAGGCACTGCAGTCGCTACAGACTGGACACTACATTTAAGTACTGGTCATGGTGCTTATTCTAATCACTCATCATTAGCTTAAATTACTAGTTGACTGGAACCTTAAGAAAATGGTCTTCTCCCATGTGCATTCATTCATTTGCATTCCTAAAGTGCAATAATGTCTTGAAGACACTTCAACACTTTTTCTGTTGCTTTTTATCAATTTTCCCCATGCAAAAGTGCAAGAATTTTGGTCTTGATCAGATTATCCCCTTTAGTATCACAAATCCAGACACCAGTTGTTAAAAAACCAAATCTGTGCATGTGTTGCTTCATTTTGTTACTTCCTACATGTTGCCAAACAAAATAAAATGCAGCATTTTATTGTCTGTCTTAAAACACGGTTACATTTTCCCTACTTAATTTGGTACTGGCTTTCCTACTTGATAAAATATAAAATGAATCCCAAAAGACTCCTATGGACTTCTTTATACCAGGCAAATCTCTAACAATACCCTTGACTTCCAGGCAATACCAGGCAAATCTCTAACAAAAACCCTTGACTTCCGACGGGTGGACTTCCCTCAAATGAGGAGGCTGGTTAGAAGGAGGTTGAAAGGGAGGGTAAAAAGAGTCCAGTCTCTCCAGAGTGCATGGAGGCTGCTTAAAACAACAGTAATAGAGGCCCAGCAGAGGTGTATACTGCAAAGAAAGAAGGGTTCCACTAAATCCAGGAGGGTGCCCGCATGGCTAACCAGCCAAGTTAGAGAGGCTGTGAAGGGCAAGGAAGCTTCCTTCCGTAAATGGAAGTCTTGCCCTAATGAAGAGAATAAAAAGGAACATAAACTGTGGCAAAAGAAATGTAAGAAGGTGATAGGGGAGGCCAAGCGAGACTATGAGGAACGCATGGCCAGCAACATTAAGGGGAATAATAAAAGCTTCTTCAAATATGTTAGAAGCAGGAAACCCGCCAGAGAAGCGGTTGGCCCTCTGGATGGTGAGGGAGGGAAAGGGGAGATAAAAGGAGACTTAGAGATGGCAGAGAAATTAAATGAGTTCTTTGCATCTGTCTTCATGGCAGAAGACCTCGGGCAGATACCGCTGTCCGAACGGCCCCTCCTAACCGAGGAGTTAAGTCAGATAGAGGTTAAAAGAGAAGATGTTTCAGACCTCATTGATAAATTAAAGATCAATAAGTCACCGGGCCCTGATGGCATCCACCCAAGGGTTATTAAGGAATTGAAGAATGAAGTTGCAGATCTCTTGACTAAGGTATGCAACTTGTCCCTCAAAACGGCCACGGTACCAGAAGATTGGAGGATAGCAAATGTCACGCCTATTTTTAAAAAGGGAAAGAGGGGGGACCCGGGAAACTATAGGCCGGTCAGCCTAACATCCATACCGGGCAAGATGGTGGAATGCCTCATCAAAGATAGGATCTCAAAACACATAGACGAACAGGCCTTGCTGAGGGAGAGTCAGCATGGCTTCTGTAAGGGTAAGTCTTGCCTCACAAACCTTATAGAATTCTTTGAAAAGGTCAACAGGCATGTGGATGTGGGAGAACCCGTGGACATTATATATCTGGACTTTCAGAAGGCGTTTGACACGGTCCCTCACCAAAGGCTACTGAAAAAACTCCACAGTCAGGGAATTAGAGGACAGGTCCTCTCGTGGATTGAGAAATGGTTGGAGGCCAGGAAGCAGAGAGTGGGTGTCAATGGGCAATTTTCACAATGGAGAGAGGTGAAAAGCGGTGTGCCCCAAGGATCTGTCCT
Organism: Tiliqua scincoides; assembly: GCF_035046505.1. Lineage (NCBI taxonomy): Eukaryota > Metazoa > Chordata > Lepidosauria > Squamata > Scincidae > Tiliqua > Tiliqua scincoides. The sequence goes on from NC_089826.1 coordinate 27,858,356, forward strand.
GGGACCGGTGCTTTTCAACCTCTTCATAAATGACCTGGAGACAGGGTTGAGCAGTGAAGTGGCTAACTTTGCAGACGACACCAAACTTTTCCGAGTGGTAAAGACCAGAAGTGATTGTGAGGAGCTCCAGAAGGATCTCTCCAGACTGGCAGAATGGGCAGCAAAATGGCAGATGCGCTTCAATGTCAGTAAGTGTAAAGTCATGCACATTGGGGCAAAAAATCAAAACTTTAGATATAGGCTGATGGGTTCTGAGCTGTCTGTGACAGATCAGGAGAGAGATCTTGGGGTGGTGGTGGACAGGTCGATGAAAATGTCGACCCAATGTGCGGCAGCAGTGAAGAAGACCAATTCTATGCTTGGGATCATTAGGAAGGGTATTGACAACAAAACGGTTAGTATTATAATGCCGTTGTACAAATCGATGGTAAGGCCACACCTGGAGTATTGTGTCCAGTTCTGGTCGCCGCATCTCAAAAAAGACATAGTGGAAATGGGAAAGGTGCAAAAGAGAGCGACTAAGATGATTACAGGACTGGGGCACCTTCCTTATGAGGAAAGGCTACGGCGTTTGGGCCTCTTCAGCCTAGAAAAGAGACGCTTGAGGGGGGACATGATTGAGACATACAAAATTATGCAGGGGATGGACAGAGTGGATAGGGAGATGCTCTTTACACTCTCACATAATACCAGAACCAGGGGACATCCACTAAAATTGAGTGTTGGGCGGGTTAGGACAGACAAAAGAAAATATTTCTTTACTCAGCACGTGGTCAGTCTGTGGAACTCCTTGCCACAGGATGTGGTGCTGGCGTCTAGCCTAGACGCCTTTAAAAGGGGATTGGACGAGTTTCTGGAGGAAAAATCCATTATGGGGTACAAGCGATGATGTGTATGCGCAACCTCCTGATTTTAGGAATGGGTTAAGTCAGAATGCCAGATGTAGGGGAGGGCACCAGGATGAGGTCTCTTGTTATCTGGTGTGCTCCCTGGGGCATTTGGTGGGCCGCTGTGAGATACAGGAAGCTGGACTAGATGGGCCTATGGCCTGATCCAGTGGGGCTGTTCTTATGTTCTTATGACTGTGATCCTGTAAAGGCCTGCAAAAAAATTCAAAAAAATGAATGCAAATACATCATAGCCTAGGTCTTACAGCCCAATCCTGAGCTGCCCGGCACGTTGGGCTACCAAAGTGGCTGCTGTGGCACCCTGAGTGAGCTGGGCAGCCGCCACAGGCTCCTTAGGAAAAAGGACATTTGTCACCTTCCCCTGCATACGGAAAGTAGCCCCACAATGGATGTATTCAACTCTGCACTGGCTATTTTGCTGGCTCAGAGTAACAGAGTTCTATGTTGGACCAAGAGGCTTGATGTGGGATTTTGGATCCAGCCCTCCTGCCCTGCACCCGCCACACCTTCCCCTGCCCTCCTGTGCCCTGGAATGCTTCCCCCACACCCCCACTTACCTCTCCATCACCTGGCGCTCCTACAGAGCTCCAGGTGGCGGTTGCTCATCCTCCAACCCACATTGGCGGTTGCACATCCTCCAACCCACTTACGTCTCACAGGCATGCCTTATGGCATGTTTGCAACACTGTGTGCTGGTAATGAGCAGGTCCACATGGGTCAAGATCAGGCCCTAAGTCTCCCTATCCTCTCAACGGATTAACCTCTCTTGGGGCCCAATCTTTTGTTCCCTTACTTGGGGCTGCACTGAGACTGCATTGGTACTAGAAAGTTGGATAGGATTGGGCCCTTGGATAGCCAGGTAGAATATAGATAGAAGGAAGGGCCAGGCCTATAGGTTCTTAAGAACATAGTCAGGGACCTGTGAGTTATTTTGTTACACATTCACTAAATAAACAGGAATAATCTACTATAGTGTTTCCCAAACTGTGCGTCAGGACCCACCAGGTGGGTGCAAGCCCATTTCAGATGGGACCCCATTCATTTCAATAGTATATTTTTAATGTTTTAGACTTGATGCTACCATGGGATGTGACTGCATTTGGGGAAATGTGACAGACCTGTACTTTTAACAAGTTACTATGTATATTGTTTTAACAATGATAGTAAATGGGCCTTACTCCTGGGTAAGTGTGGGTAGGATTTCAGCCTAGGATTGTTAAAAAATTTTCTTGCTTGATGATGTCACTTACAGTCATGACATCAGTTCCAGTGGGTCCTGAAAGATTCTCATTCTAAAAAGTGGGTCTCAGTGTTAAATGCGTGAGAACCACTGCTCTACTAGATCTGAACCATTTCAGATAGTGATAGGGATCTGCTAATAAAATCAGACCGAGAATTTGCATACAAATACTGTTCAATTATGCTATTTATTGACTTGCGTGCAATGCCAAACTTTAGTCTAGGCTAGAGCAGTGTGTTGCGAATGGTTCACAGGTGTGTTGCAGGAATTTGGGGGAGGGTTGCATATTAGTAGGGTCATTGGAGGATGTGAGCACTCCACCGGCAGTGTGGTGTGCCTTGTCAATTGTTAAAAACCGGATGGTGTGCCTTGACAATTTTAGTGCCTTCTCAGTGTGCCATGCAGTGAAAAAGGTTGAAAATAGCTGGTCTAGAGGCATTCCAGAACTCTTATCATTGCTGCTGGTCCCATGGAGAAAAGAAGAAGTTCCTCTCCTCCCCCTTGACTAAATTTATTCAGTGAATTCAGTCTAAATCTCCTGGTAGTCTACATTATTTTCAGCCTAGAACCAACAAGATTTATCCATCTGTACATCTAACCTATATGCACAACTATGTCAACAGAACCTTTCTCTTGAGTTTCTAACTTTAATTACCAGGCACAACTATGGGAAGCAGCTGCTGTATTCAAGTATCTGTGCTTTGGCAGATATAACTGCTGGGAGATCATCAAGGTTCAGAGAGTTGATCAAACAAATTTACCTTTCAGGCACCATCTTGTCTTTTCCAATCAGTTCCTCATAACCAAGAAAACCATCTGTCAAAATGAGTAGTATGGGTGAAATTTACAAGGGTATTCAGGGTAACTTCAGGGTATTCAGGGTAACTCGTAACTTCAGGGTATTTGTTTAGCTTCTTTTGCACAAATTAATTTCAAGAGTTGCCATGACTAAGCTGGTAAAATGCATTTTAGCAGATCATTGAGAGTCTCTTGAGAATAAAAAGGAGCCAAAGTATACAAGGACTAGTGAACTGAAATACCAAATGGAATTGGAATTGAAGCCATTGATGTGGTGAATGCCAGACCAGAGTGCTAGCCCTTTAAGTTTTTTCATTCTCCAACAAGAGGATGGGGCCTGCGGAATACATAAGGAGTCAGTTACCGGGAAGTCCTCTTTGGAACAAGTCTAGTTTATAGGACTTGTCTAGGGTTCTGAAGATCTTGTACATGGCCATCTTTGACTCCTATGCTGTTTTGAAATTTTGACATGGTTTTGGCCTGTGCGTTTATTTCTCTTACTCCAAACAACTGCCTACCCTGCAATCTGGAATCATCCATATGCGCTCAGTTTGGCTCTCTATGAATTTTGTTCATACAAGTCCTAAAGGTATTGCATTTGCTGTCAGTACTACTTCTGTAACTCACTTCTTGCTCCGTATAGTAAAACATCAGTGATCTTTCCATTCTAACTTTTCATTTGTAGCTGAAAGCTTCCATGCTCAGGCATTTGCACTATAAATCGCACTTCATCTATTTCATATTTCTAAAACTAAATAAAAGTAAATAAATTGAAGATATTAGGGCTGGAATTTGATACTAATTTCCCTGGGAATCAGCATCATCAAACTCATTGAGGCTTAGTTCTGAGTAGACATACATAGTCTTGCATTGTAAGACTGTTTGATATAATTCCCAGTACCATCTCTACACTTAAGGTAACTGGCAACCTGATTCTACACATCTGCTGTGATCTACAATTCTGAGAGACTCCCATATGCACACAACTTATTTAAGTGACATCAGAATTATTTACACCTTGCACAAGTATCTGTGCACATACTGGAGCTTTCACTTGTTTCTGTCTAGTGCCCCTCGCAAGTTGTATATTTCTTTTTGTGTAACCACAAATAAGAAAACTTGAGTGATCTTCAAGAAAGTGACTGAAGGGCCTATTTTCCCATTGGCAGTGCAAAAAACTCCTTGACTAAGCTTCCTGAGGATAATCTAAGAATGGCATGGCACAGCCATAACATCTTATATCAACTGTGTAATAAAAACAAATTCTCTCTATCAGCCACGGTATAACTGCGGGAAAAATAGATCATGACTGGTGACATCCCCCCAAGATACCGCCTAATCTAACAAGCCTATTCACAAAGCTTTGTTGTCCATATCAGTTAATCTTTCCTCCTGGGTCAATTATGTTGTTTGTATTCAAATCAAACCCTTAATCAAATCCTTTGATAGTTTCAGCCAGCTAGGAGGATATCCATCATGTCAATGTAATGGAAGCATCTTTGTTTTTCAGCATGGCATACTTTAATGGTGTGTTGCCACAACAGACCTTTTATGCATTTATATGTACCCAGAGATCTTTCTTATCAGCGTACAAACATGCCTTGTCATCTCCTGTTCCCCTCTTAGTAAAGAATGAATTATATTCTCATTATGCTGATAAGACATCCATCTCCCAGCCATGTGACGGAACATCCTAAAGTCTCTTCTCTGTAACAGGCTGTTTTCCCTCAAAATACTGTAGTTGAAATGTGAAAGAAAATGCCACTATAGCTAGGTTGGTGAGCAGAATTGACTTGTTTCCAATTAAAATATTATCAGAAGACCTGTTAAATGTGCAGTTCAGGGTTTTTATTTTCAAAAATATTGTGCGTCTCTCCCCTGCCCCCCCCGGGTTTCTTTGACTTGTTCCATTGTTTCTTCTTGGCAGAATCCATGATGCATTGCGCATGTTAAATGGTCAAGACAAAATCACCCTAAGCCTTCTATCAGAATATGACATCCAAATTGGTTATCACATCTGGAGACATTAAGTAATTTTATTTTACAGTGAACCCTCAGTATCTGTTGGAGATCAGTTCCCAGAAGCCCGTGGATATAGAATTCTGCGGATAATTAAATCCTTGCAGGCAGGGGCGTTCCAGCAACTGGCTCTCCAATGTGTGTGGGAGGCCTTCGGAGGGTTGGGGAGGCCATTCATGACCTCCCTGCACCTCCAAAGGCCTCCTGGACACAACGAGAAGGCACTTTCAATCATGTACAGGAGGTCCTTGAGGTCCTCCAGATGCAGGCTCAGCCCCCGTATTGAGTCAAATCTGTGGGTGTCAAACAGTATGTGATATAGGTCGAGGTGGAGGCTCACATAGGGCGAGGTGGATGGTATGTTTCTCTGCATCTGTAGATGTGGGGTTGATTTTTTCACTAATCTTGAATGGATCCAAAGTTTCCCTTCCTCCAGTGGAAGACTCCTTGTTGAAAGAGGATCCAACTCTAGGTACACAAGGAAAGGGGAGAAGGTACAAACTGAAGAGAGTTGTGTTTTAATACTTGAAAGGCCCAGGAGTCAGAAAAGTTGAGATTCTCTTTTTCTAACCCTTTGGGAATGATGAGGTTAACTCTAAAACACTGTTTCTCAACCAGTGGTACAGGTACTACAAGTGGTACTTGAGGTGGTGTCTGGTGGTACTTGCAGGACCTCTGGACCCCTGCCATCTAGCAGCGAGACCAGGAACGTGACACAGCAAACAGCTGTAGGAAAGCTCCAAAGCATGCTTTTCTGCTCTTGAAAAAGCCCTCCTATTCACCCTGAGCCTCTGACTGGTATTTGTTACATTGTATCTGGCCTCCCAACCCAAAAGGAACTGGCAATTATGTTATCACCAGTTACGTCCAGTGTTACTTCGATAGGTGGACCAAGTGAAGTGGTATGGCAGAGGACAAGTATTGAAAAACACTGCTCTAAATGAATACCTAGGGGTTAGATCCAGACTTCTGTGAGCCAAAGGAAACTGGTCTAAGGACATGTCAATCCTTCCTCCCCACAATCATACCTCTACACTGAAAAACCATTCCCCGCCCCAACCAAGAGGGTGCGGCGGGGCAGAGCATGGGAAGTTATAGTGGAAATATTTATTTATAAAGAGTAGAGGGACTTACAGATCAGTCTTTTCTCTGCTACTAGTAAGCACTAGTTTCGTTTTCTTTCTGTGTATTATTAATCATTGAAGTCATTAATCATTAAAGTGTAAACAATAAACAGTTGGGTGTGAAAGGAGAGTGGTAGAGCTGTATTTCTGTAAATTTACAAAAAAAAAAAGACGTCTTAATTTTAAAAAGCTAGAAAAATAATTATAAAGAGTTCAACCTGGGACAAGACATACTTTGGTGAAAATGGACATATAAATGAAAAGCTCTATCTAACAAGCAGACCCAGGATGGGAAGCTGAGCTATTCAGGTGATCAGTGAAAACATGTGCTCTTAAGTGCATTCACCTAAATGATCAGTTTAGATGCCTTAGCTACAATTGTTCTGTTCACAAACAGAGCCATTGTCTTTCATGAGCTTGGTCTTCTGATACAATACTGGCCACACAATATACTATTCTATTGCATGAATTTTGTCTTCTGCCATTATGCTTCTCATAATGCGGTTGTCATGATAACCCCTGCACTGGGTGGAAATAAATCCTTCAAATAACAAAGTCAAAAAGAGAGGGTTGCTCCACTGGCATTGGCAGTCAGTGCAAGGACAGCAGCACAGTACCTTCTGCATTACATTGATAAGGAATTGTTGGGAGGGAGGATCTTATGCATGTCCTAGCAACTACCCATATCTCCCTGGTAACCTTGCCTCACTATTAAACTCCTGCCTCAGAGGTGCCCATTGAAAAATTGAATGACACCATACTGAGCCTTGTGCTACGATGGTCTGAAAGACCAGAATGCTTTAGCGTGTGCTCATTTTTGAACATTTGTGTCATGAACAGGCTGAATCTAAGTCCAAGTCTGTACCAATGTAGGACTTTCAATTGACTCTCTGCAGCTGGTAGGAGGCGATTAGTTTCAGAAAGTAATTTGTTATGTGTTCTTCAGTGACCAGGGAGAACAGGTAACCAATCACAGAGTGGAGCACTTCTTGCACGTGAAAGAGCGCTAAGCAAGGAATTGCTCTTCAGCTGTGTAATTTTATTTGGGAGGGGTATGGTTGGCAACTTTCAGTCTCGAAAGACTATGGTATAAGCCTACAGCACCAGGTATTCCCAGGCGGTCTCCCATCCAAGTACTAACCAGGCCTGACCCTGCTTAGCTTCCGAAAGATCAGACGAGATCAGGCATGAGCAACCACCATGAGGAGCTGGCCGCCTCTTGAAGATTCAGACCCTCTTGTAACCTGGTTGACTAGTACAGGTGTCAATAACATAAGGGAATAAAGGAGATACACAAGGGGGTGTGTGTGCTTCTCTTGGGCAGTGAGTCTTGGGCATGGCCCTGCTTGCTGATCGTGGCTTTGGCTCTTTGTTCATCATGGGTGCATGTGCGTGGCCCTAGTATGTATGTACGTGTGTATGCTAAGGACTGAGCCTTGTTATCTCAAGATATGTTGTGCCTCTTGAGATTGCAAGGAATGGAAGAACCAGAAATGCACCATCATTTGGCATATAGTTGACACTGACTCCTTGAGATGAGTCCCCCCCCCCCAATAGAGCCTTTTAGGACTATTCCTTGATGCTGTTAAAGTCAAGTTAGAATGAAAAGCAGCCCCTTTGATTTATAAATAGTGCTGCTGAGAATTTAAGCATATTTTGCCACAATGTGGCAGATTTTCTCCTTTATCTTATCCAGGTAGTGTCAATATATATGTGTGCATTTATATTCAACTTTTTATTAACTATCAAACTACCAACAGTTAGATGGTGTCATCTTGCATCCATCACATGTTTTCATATTTTATCATCAATATAGTGATACTTTTGGATTTACAGTGCAATCTGGGCATACCTACTTAGAAGTAAGTTCCACTATATTAAATGGAACTTACTCCCAGGCAAATCTGTATAGAATTGCAGCCTTAGGGTCCAATGATATGGGCATGCTATGCCGCTGGAACTCACATTCCACTGGCACAGCATGCTTTATGGTGGTTGCAAAAGGCGATGTGCCATTTTATACAGCCAGGCTTCCCCCACAAGTGGAAGGTGGATGTGGCTTTACACCAGAGGCTCCAGAAAAAGCCCCAGCAGTGGTAAGTCAGCGTAAGGGGAGGGGAGAGGGAGGAATAGGATGATGCCTGGAGCAGTATCAACAACAGCAACTGCACCGTTGATATCCTATCCCCCTTTCCGGCCTCAATTCGCCATCCTGGTCCACTCGAACTTGAGCTAGCAAAATTGCTGGCACAGGTGTGAGTAGACCCATTGGTGAAGTAGAGGCTTACCCCCAGGCAAGGGAACATATACTTCCTTATCTAGAGGAGATGTCCAAACCTTCCTTCATCAGGATGTAGCACATGGTCAGTGGCACAATTGCATCGGCAGAAGTTTAGATAGGTTTGGACTACCACAGGCACAAATGCACACTTCTCTCCCAAGGATAGCAAAGTATATGGGCCCCTATTTGCAATCTCCTAACCCAGTACTAAAAAAATAATCAGCTACATTCATCCATGAATGTAATCAGCTACATTCATCCATGTTTTCCATGGTTTCCAACAGGTTTGTTGACAATGAATAGTAGCTGTGGTCTCATTAATTGTGCATTTCTCGTTGAGTAAAGAGGTCCCATTACTGGCATATTGCCTATTGATTGTGTAAGAACCCTTGATTGTTATGAAATTTACAAGTTCCACTGGTGACACTAAGGCTGCAATCCCAACCACACTTTCCTGAGAGTAAGCCCCATTGAACAAAATGGGACTTACTCCTAACAGACCTGGTTAGGACTGTGCCCTAAATGAAGAAGAGGTGGGTATTGTATTCCTGTGTATTCATGTGTGTGTGATCAATATACAGCTGTTCACTTTTGTTAGCATGTATGCTACCATACAAAGATTAAAATAGTGGAAGCATAATAAATTGTAATTCAGGCTTCTACAGTGGCAGTGAGAAGAGCTGGATGTCCATTAATATCTAAAATTAAATTATACTTGAAAGAGATCTCACATTAAAAAACTATGAAAAATTAATTATGCTGAAATTACCTGGTTCATGGGCAGCAAATGTTATCCATTTGAAGCTTGAGTGAGTCCTGTAAGGGTCCCTGCTATATATGACTTTACTACTTTAATAAAGTTACCAAATTAATTGGAAGTCAACGGGCAATAGAGAGTGTAAGATGTCTTTAATTTTAATAAGTCTGCCAGATGAATTGACTGGACAATGTTGCAGTTCTTTTTGTATTAATATAGTGTGCTCATCTCATTTGATTCTCTTTTCTCTGTAGCATCTGTTTTCTACAAAGCTAACCATTTTAAGAAGATCGCTCATCATGTTTTAAAAGTTCAGACTTTGGCGGGAAACTTTTATCTGTGCAATAAATGTCATGTGCTGCATGCATGGCCTTTTCTCAACTGCTCACTCTACATTGATAGAAAACTGGTACGTGAATATCTTGCTTGGTATTTGCCTATTTAGAGCCCAAACCTATGGGCTGGTGGCACCGTGTGGTACAGCTGTGCCAAAATGGCTACTACTCTATCCTGTGGGGTCAAGGAAGCTGCTGGATGTCTTGAGGTAAGGGAACATTGGTTCCCTTACCCCTGAGGTTCTCAAACTGGGGTGTTGAGATGGCCTTGCTTGAGGACCTCAGCCTCTGGCCCCTTAAGGAGCAGGGGAAAGGGGAAGCCTGCAACACGATCTTCAGGATTGCGCTGCTGCAGGGGCAAAGAGGGCTTGTTTCTAATGCCCCTTGCCTGCTGCCAGGGTCCACAGGGTTCAGGGAGCCCTTCTGAGCCCTCTGCAGGGTTTCCCGTGTCTTGTAGACAGCAAAAAAAACACAAGTCTATCTTGACCCATTTCCAGATTGCGATTCCTGGGGGTAGGCAGGCAGGGAATGGAAGGCAGAGCAATTATGCCAGATCCTAACCCCATTCCTGGGCAATCTGGGGCAGTCCTGGGCTGCTCAGATTTGCATCATCTCCAGAGGTGGTGCAGATCCAAGTAGCCCCATTGGGACTGCAGTAGCTCTGCAGCCCCATTGGGATTGCAGTGGCTTCCCTGGGGTAAGGGGAAAAGTTTTCCCTTGCCTCTAGCTGTGCTTCTGGCTGCCTAAATCTTGTGCTGGATACTGCCCAGGCTCACCAGCCTGTCTGTTTCAGTGCAAGCCAGTATTGGGCTACCTATAACACTGGCTACTTGTACAAGTACTATCAGAAGTAACACAATTTCTGCTAATTATAACTGATTGCAGGAGTTACTCAATATTTTTACTTGCACTGCTGTCATCATTTGCAACCAAGTATACTGCTTCAATTGATCATTCAGATTCCACTTATGTTTTGTTGCAAATGTCTCAACGGGTATCTCTACTGATCTTACGGACTGCATGAATCCCACTGTTTGCATATTGAATCCAATGCATGCTTTCTTGGAGTAAGCCCCATTGAACAGGATGGGATTTAATACACAGTAAATACACATAGGATTACAAAATGCAATCTCGCTAATTGCACAAATTCCATTAATTATACTGATTTTGTTAAATGCAATTAACTACTCAGAACCCATCAGTTGCAGCTGAATGCACTACTTGTACTAGATAGCACAGATCCCATTAATTGCAGTTAAACTGCACGGGTCCCGCTGCTCACATAAATTTCTTACTGCATTAATCCTATTGTTTACAGAAATCCTGCTGTTTACATTTGATTGCACAAGGCTGGCTGACAATGAATAGTGGCTATAATCTCATTAACTGCACATTTCTCATTGAGTAAAGAAATTCCTTTATTTGCATATTCCCTATTGATTGCATAAGATCTATTGGTTGTTTTGAAATATACAGGTCCCACTAATCCTAATGGAGTTGCCTGTGCCATGGTTCAGAGGCGCCGAAATGGCCACCACTTTATCCCACAGGGCTAGGGAGGCAGCTGGAGGTCTCCTCGAGGTAAGGGAACATTTAATCCCTTACCCTGTGTTGAACCCCGGCAGCCATTATGTGTCTACTTGGATCTGGATCAGATCAATTGCTAGTGCAGATCCGAGTAGACCTATATAGAGTTTTCAGGAGTGGGAGAGGGGATAGGGTCCAGTGGCAGCATAATTTGCTGTGCCCGCCCCCTCCTGGCCCAGCTGGGGTCGGGGGAGGTAGATGGCCATTTCCCCCAAGCAATTAGACACCAGCACATTGGGGGATTTTAGATAAATTTGTTCCCTTTTGCAGGTTTGTTTATTCATAAAGTTTAGATCATTCCAAGCCTAGGTCTTTCGTGCTTCTTTGGGTGTAGGGGTGCCATTGTAATTGTGCTTAGTCATGACTAACATGCTTTACATGCAAACCTGATTTATAAATAAGTCTGGTGTGAGAGTGTTTAGGGTATTAACAGAGTTTGTGGGATTAAGAAATTAACTGCAGCTAATGAGGTTTTAATCAACAGATTTATTTTGAAATAATTGTTTTTAAATCAGGATGATCTGAATATTCATAGGCTCTACTGAAATCCATATCTCCTCTTTTAGGTCTTATGCAATTAGTTTAGAGCTAAGTAAATAGCAAAATTTTAAGTACGATACAATATTTATAATGATAGTTCCATTATACTGTATAAGAAATACTTTCTGGAATGAAACTTTTAGGTAATTGAGTTTATTTAATTTCAATAATTTTTAAATTACTTAATTAAATAATTTAATTAAATAAAATATTTCAAATTAAATATTTTATTTTATTTAAATATTTAAATTAAATATTTTATTTTAAGTATTATTTTATTTAGTGTTCCTTTTCTGTCTCTTATTCATCTCTAAAATTGTCCTTAGTGTAGTTTTGTTAATACTTGTCAAAAATGAATGCTGCAGAATGACTCACAATTCACTTTATTTCTTGAATCTCATGGGAACATGCAGGACCAATGGCCAAGAAACCACTTATTTCCTCAAAGTTGGGGGGAGGGGAATAGCAATTTTAGAAGATATTTTTAAAAATTCATAAGAATGAAAATGGTTTTTGGAAAGAATAGTGAAACAAAAGAAAGCAAAAAAAATTATAAAACATTGCAAATATAAATTAAAGCAAAATCAAGATGAAGTCATAAAAGGCATTATGCATATGTAAATTACAAAAAACAAGGAAGTCAGCAGGAGCAACAGTTGGGTCACTGAAATCAGTGAGACAGTGAACAAAGTCTTAAATTAGGCAAAACAAATAACTTACAGCAGTGGTTCCTGTCCCGTCCAAAAAATCTTCAGTCTCCCAGTGCCCACTTTTTTTGGCTAATTAACACATCCTTATCTCTAGAAACAACAGCTGTGGTGTACAAAGGAATGAACACACAACTCCTTATCTATAGCAATTAACCAAATTTATTGCTACAGACACTCCCTGTACTTCCTCTTGTCCAGAGGCTTTCCCTCCCCAAAACTCCATTTAACTCAGTGGGTAAAGGTCCAAAGCCTCCAGTCCAAGTTCACAGTCTAATCTCCAAAACACAGTCCAGTCCAGTCCAGTCCAGTCTTCTGCAGCAGAGTCCCTCCTCTGCGTCCTCTCCAGCAGAGTGTCCTGGCAGTCCCCGTCTCCTGGTCCTGGTCCATCCGTCCATGTCCTGTAGATCTGGGTTAAGAGTACCGTTGGTCTGGGCTTTGCTCCTCCTGAAGGTGCCTTTTATCCTTGGATGTCCCATTATCCAAAATGCAGCTCAGCTGTGAACTACCTTGTTAGCCCATTCAAAGTCCCATCAAGGTCAAATGAAGCTCAGGTGTTCATCAGAGTCTCCATTGGCCTTGATTGATTACAGCTTCCCAGAGCTGTCAAACAGCTGTCAAAACATCGCTGTCAACACCACATCCTCCTCCTGATGATCTTCTGATCGTCCATTACAGTTCCCAAACTTATGGGCACATGAACCCACTCTGCTGGCCTCTGTAGGCCTGAGATTGGCCTGCAGAAGCATCTGGAAGCGACTTCCATTCAAACCCTAAAGGGTAGATTGAAAGAGTCTATTTTCTTCTCCTGTTGATCTTTTTTTTCTATTTACTACTCAATATCTGTTCAGTTTCACTGTTTAAAAAGTTTAGTTTAACATATTTCAATGAATGACAGTGGCATAAATGAAAGCATCATCCCTTCCTTATTCTTCGTCCCCCAGCGTCTTGTATTCTGGCTACTCAGATTTCAACAAACTTTGCCATCTCTTTATCTGGTTGGATAGGTGAAGCAGGCACAACATTTATCTCACTGAGGTTGGTTAGAAGTTACACAAAAATGTACTAGATTTTTGGAGGAAATGTACACATCTCCTTTTCTTCACAGGCAACTTGGGGAGGAAAAGACAAAAGGGGGTTCCCTTCCTCAGCGGGACTGAGCATTTTTGTTTTATTTGTGTGCACAGGCTATCTTCTCATCTATCCCTGAGTGACTTGAGCACCAAGATGCATGGCTCTCATGCATGTGCCAGCCCAATTCTCTTTGTCCTGCTTGGGCTGCTGCATTGCCTTACTCGCAGTGGGACACAAATTAGCAGGAAGGCTGCGAACAAGTTTCATATTTAGTGTTCCTTCTCTCCCTCCCTGTTGCCAAGCAGTATCAATCTCCCCCTATTTCCATTCCAGATGAACACAAGGGAGGGGATGAAAAAGCAAAGCAAGCGAGTAAAATACTTACACGCTAAAAGTCATATTTTTAGTGTCATTTATTTTATTTTATTTATTTATATCTCACCTTTCCTATGCTGAAGCAAATGTCCAAGGTGTTTTGCAAATACCACATTAAAATGTACAATATATATAAACAATAAATAAAGTCATAGTAAGAACAGTAGAACTGGATATTTAAATAATTAATTGAATAACAGAATTTTTCTTGCAGATGGAATCTTGTGACCTGCTCTGTGTTGCTATAGAAGAATTGGACCCTGTGAAGCAAACTTTCTCAACAGGTAATGTGGAAACCCTCAAGTTTCTGCACCAACTTCCTATCTATTGTCTTCCCCAGGCTGATTAAAGGAAGGGCACAATGGGAAACCGCTTTGTAGAGATGGGCTGGCACAAAAACTTGGAGCAGACTTTACTTGCTGAATGAAGGATTGCACTCATTACCTTTTTTTAGGCCTGGTGATAGGAACAGATTTGCTGTTAGACATTTTGGAGCCAGGGTTGTTGGGGGACAGATCACTGCTTGGCTATATGTGGACCTTTGGAGATTATCTGCAGAAATTCATTTCTCCACAAATGAGCATTAAGTGTTCAGGGTGGAGAAATCACATCTAAAATTTAAGGGAGAAGGTTCTAGAAGTGTTCTTTAGGCTATCCTTATAATGGTCAGAGTCTCCTTATGCAATGGGGAAACTAACACAGCCAGTTCACTTTCTTGCCCTTTCATCCCCAAAATACGAGGAAAATATCATGGACATCTTTGTGGTATCTCTGTTAGATCCTTGGTATGCCTACATTCAGAGAGAAAGAGAGAGAGGGACATAGGAAATATTGTGCTACCTCTCATTCATCAAAACCACCACTTCCAGTCATTTGACTCTGCGTGTTTGGAGTTTTTTCCAATGATGTGAATAGATAATGTCACAAAGAGATGCAATATGTCAAAACTCCTCAAATGCTGTCAAAGATGGGGAATGTCACTCAACCATCAGCACTACAGCTGGCAACTGTATTTTAGTAACCTGGAAGCATGGGCCACTGAGCATCTAGGAAATTACAGAGTGAAAAAGAAGCCTTGAGACATGCTCCAGTGTAGAGGGGACATTCCCAACCTCCTAAACCAGATCACTAGAGAAATGCACAACTTAGCTAGAAAACAAAGGCTACAGATTCAGAGGAAGCAACCAGCGAGATTGGAGGTAGGAGCCAGTTTGCTCTGATTACAGATTCAAGGTAACCAATCCATTAGCTCCAGAGAAGAAGCCAGGCTACTACGGACAGGTAAAAGAGAATCAGCTTCTCATAGCTAACCTTGATGAGCTTTCATCTGTCAGGGGACATTTTTTATAAGACAGTGTGCTCTGGAAATGTTGGCCAACTGAGCAGAATTTTTTATTTTTAAGAGGCACACTATCTTCTCAGAGCTCCAAAGACAGTAAATATCGAGGTTTGGGGAAACGAATTGCTTTTCTGGCAAGCCAGGACTACAGATTACAGAATAGAACATGCCAGACCCAAACCTGAAGCTGATTTGCTCTGCACTGGTCCATAGGAACGGCTTCTTGATACTGATCTTTATGTGCTGTTTTCTGTCAGGAGAATCCTTTTGTAAGACAGAAGGCCCTGGAAATATTTGGCCAGCAAAGTCAAAACTTTCATTGGAGAAGTGACAGCTTCAGTGGGTTAGTTGAAAAGCACTTGGCTTGCCTCCTAATTCACCTGCAGGATGATGATCCCAAGGTTACAAGAAGAAGAGAGTATTGATTCAAAGGAGGGATCACTCCAGGATCAAGTCATGACTTTGCACAGACCTCTGCATACTGACTGTCATTACTCCTCTGGGCTATCTGTGGCTCCATTGGCAGAAGAGGGATAGAACTGGACCCTAAGAAGTTTTAAACAAAGCTATTTTAAGCCATTTCTGCCCAATGTTGCATTTCTGATCAAATGTGTACACCTGTGATCTGGGCAGAAATGGATTAGGGCCCAATTCTATCCAATTTTCTAGTACTGGTGCAACCGCAGTGCAGCCCCAAGGTAAGGGAACAAATGTTCCCATACGTTGAGGAGGCCTCTGTGACTGCCTCCCCATCACAGGATGCAGTGCAAGCCCCATTGGCACAGCTGCACCGGCACTGGAAAATTGGATAGGATTGGGCCCCTTAAGCTTCATAGTAGGTGCTTGGGAAAAGTAAACAGGAGGTGGGACCATAAGGAAAGGTAAAGCAATATTTCTTTACTCAGCGTGTGGTCGGTCTGTGGAACTCCTTGCCACAGGATGTGGTGCTGGCATCTAGCCTAGACGCCTTTAAAAGGGGATTGGACAAGTTTCTGGAGGAAAAATCCATTATGGGGTACAAGCCATGATGTGCATGCGCAACCTCCTGATTTTAGAAATGGGTTATGCCAGAATGCCAGATGCAAGGGAGGGCACCAGGATGAGGTCTCTTGTTATCTGGTGTGCTCCCTGGGGCATTTGGTGGGCCACTGTGAGATACAGGAAGCTGGACTAGATGGGCCTATGGCCTGATCCAGTGGGGCTGTTCTTATGTAACCAATTGTCCATTTTATACAAGTGTGATGAGCTTCGCACTTGCCTAGTCTCCAAGAAGGTTGCTCTTCATTTCTGCTCTTCCTTCAAGATGTCAACATTCAGTGTTCATTTCCTCTTTTGTGATGGGAATCTGCTAAGTGACCACCACAGCCACTTCACAAAGCAGTCACCATGCTCAATATTTAAATTCTTGTGAATTACTGTGGTTTAGGCATGTGCAAACATGAATGTGCATTTTATCACAAATGTTCCCAACACGTTATGTATCTAAACAACTGCAAAGGGAGTCTCATATCTTCCATCTACAATGGGAAGAGGAGAACCTTCCTCACTGGGACATTTGAAATACTGGCCATAGAGGTGATTTCTGAGTGAGTGGTGTATTTACCCCAGGCCTGATGCAAGCAAGTAATGGGCCACTAATGGTGGGTCAACACTTGTGAGTCACCTGAATCTCGCATCAAGGATTCCATTTAGGACCTTTCAGAAGGGGAGGCTCTTCTTGGGGTGCTCCCCTCTTCTGTTGGAAACCAGGGAGAAGACCTTGTCTGTGGTGGCACCTCATGCATAGAATAACCTCCTCTGACAAGTTTTTCTGCCACTAACCCTCTTTCATTATAATTAAACAACAAGCCTTGCTATTTCATGGCTGTTTCAGAAGTATTTTATGTTACTGGATGCAATTGCTGCTTAAACTTGTTTTATGTTACTTGCTTTTGCTAAATTATTGAGATCCATTGTTACACTGGTGGTTGTTTCATAGTAATTGACATTTTCAGAAGCTACATATATAGATATACAATAGGTATTCTAAATAAATCATGGTGTTTGGGGAACAAAGCATGTTGCAACAAGCTTGTATAGTGTAGATGCATCATTATATGGTCTAAGCAAGCCATGTTTGTTGCTGTTATTAATAATATATCTTGGCCTGTGTGACTATGCTGAAGCCAATTTAAGATGGCAACTCCACAGTAGTTCATACAGGAAAATGTCTGCCCAAATCTGCATGAGCTGCAGACAACTAAACCAGCTTTTCTGTTACTATTGTAAAAAATAAAAATAAAAAATACAGATAAAGGCACAGTCTTGCCTTGTGCCTTCCCAAAGCTTTATCCCAGATTTCTAACAATGCCTCGTTCTAAACAGTAGATTTTGCTGATGGCAGGTGACTGATATTTCACCCAAGCAACTCATTTACACCCCTTAGAGCTCTAGACAGTCTAAGCACACGTGAATGATTGTGGTTGGTTTCATACAGCAGCTTCTTGTCATGGAAACCGTGCGCTACCAAATCCTTTAAGTTCAAAATAAATTAACAATTCCTTACAACAATTTTATTGTGTTTTATTTTTGGAGGTTCAGAATTGCCCAGAAAATTTTTAACAAAATATCAGGAGCCTGGGCTGCAGCATCTCATCACTCATAAGTATGAAATGTGACTGAGCTCTTGCTTCCTTCCTTCCATGTAGGTTTCTTCCTGACTAGATGTAACTTAATTTATGACCTCAGCGTCAAACATCCCTAAATTCGTAAAAGCGCAATTCCATCCTATTTGTTCTTCCTTCCCCTAAAGCCAGCACTGAAGGGCTTAACCCATCCCTAAGGGCTTAGCCAGCCCCCAAGGCCATTCATTGGACTCCTGACATATTTGAGACCTCAGTAATACTGAACAAATATCTCTCTTGTGTTGCCTTCAGGTCATCTTATGCAGCAGGGCAAGAAAATAAAAACAATGAATAAGGTGTTCCCACCTATGACCTTTAAGTCTTTATCCTATTCATTGGCTAACTTCTTTTACTAAAGAATATATAATAGCAATATATATATAACTTATTAACTGAGGAACCCTTGCTAACTGGGCAAAGAGGTGCTGTTCAAAGCGATGCCCTCCTATTTAGCAGGTGGTGATCAACTGCTCACCCCAGCATGGCATCTGTTCCAGTGGCTGTTGCTGGTGTCTCTTCAGTGTGCATGTATGTCACAAAAGATTGTGAGCCTTTTGGGGGCATGGAATCATTTATTATTTTATTGATTTGTTTTACTGCGTAAATCACTTTGTGAACTACTCCTGTTGAAAAGTGGTATATAGTCAGTTGACAGCAAACAGCCCAGATACCAAAACCCGCAGTTGGGACCCTTAACTGACTTCTGGACATGACTAGATGCACCTTCTGGTAGCTTCCAGAAGGGTTCTGAGGCCTGGGGAGGCTGCATGTGACTTCTCTGGGCCTCAAAAATTCCCCCCTCAGGTGTTGGAAAGGCTCTTCTGGTTTTTCTGAAAACTGGAAGTGCCTTTTTGACACCTCCAGGCATCTTTTGAGGCCCAGAGAAGTCACTTTCGGCCTCCCCAGGCCTCGGAAAGCCTCCCGGAAGTGACCAGAAGCTACATTTAGGCAGGGCTTTTTTTCTAATGGAATGCGGGGGGACGGCGTTCCGGCACCTTTTTGCAGGGGCCCCTCCCCTTCGGAGGCATTCCAGGAGGGGGGGAGCAAAACAGAGGCATTCACTGGGTGGGTGCTGGGGGGTGCAGGGTGGGCGGGTGCCTGGCCCCTGCCTGACTGCACAACGACCCCCTCCTGCCCCCATCTCCAAGCTCTCACCCAAGCCCAGCCAGCCTCCCATCCCCCCGCGCTCTGCTTCCCCGCGCAGCTTCCAAGCCGGTGGAGGGCACGGGGGACACGCACCTATGCCAAGGAGGAGGACAGACAGCCAGCCAGGGAGACGGGCTGCGGCACCCATGGAACGCCCAGGTACTGGCTTGGCGGAGGAGGAGAAGGAAGCTGGCTGGTGCAGCCTCCATGCCAATCTGCAGCACGAGCCTAGGTGTGTCTACTCAGAAGTAAGTCTCATTGTGCTCAATGGGGCTTGCTCCTGGGAAAGGGTGCATAACCTTGCAGCCTGAGAGCCCAAGCCTATGCATGTCTACTCAGAAGTAAGTTCCATTGTGTTCAATGGGGCTTACTCCCGGGAAAGTGTCATAGCCTTGCAGCCTGAGTAGACAGCCAGAGGAAGGGCTCTGAGGCTGCAGTCCTCTCCACACTTTCCTGGGAGGAAGCCCCACTGCCTCTAATGGGACTGACTTCTGAGTAGACAGCCATAGACTTTGGCTCTGAGGCTGCAGTCCTCTCCACACTTTCTTGGGAGGAAGCCCCATTGACTCTAGTGGGACTGACTTCTGAGTAGACAGGCACAGGATTGGGCCCTGAGGCTGCCATCCTATCCACAGTAAGCCCCATTCACTAAAGTGGACTTCTGAGTAGACATCCATAGGATTGGGCTCTTAGGCTGCAATCCTAGGCACTTTCCTGGGAGTAAGCTCCATTGACTAGAACGAGACTTACTTCAGAGTAGACATACCTAGGACTGGGCTCTTAATCCTGGCAGAGATATATATCTGCACCCGTTTTCACATGCTAAGGGCAGGTGAAAAGGGATTCTACGTGTGTACAACGTGCTGTCCAGCCTTGCCAGAGATCCTTTTCATCCTTCCCCCACAAGCATGCCCTCCGCCAGCCAGCGTTTGCAGCTCCTCTCCAGCAATGCACAGCAGCTGCTCAGGGCAGCAGAGAACATACAATTGCATGCCAAGCGCCTTCCCAAAGACACAGAGTATTCTGATACCTGAATTAAACCATATTTAATCGCTTGTTTGCAAACGTAGCTGTTTCTGTGTGCACCTAAGGACCCCTCTCATGTAAGAATTCCTTTTTTGTTCTTACTCCCACAGTTGCTTAGAGTAATTTTACTACATGGAACTCATGTAAGTCATTTTTCGGAATCCATTCACTGCTTCCTCTCCTCGAAGTAGTGCCACACTACATACTACATGCTACAAGTGCACCTGTACAGTATTTTTCCCCATGTGTAGAAGAAGTAGCTTAGAGTTTGACAGCCCAATCCTATGCATGTCTACTCAGAAGTAAGTTCATCTTTAGGGGGGAAGCACATTAAAAATATTTTATTTCTCCAATAAAAAAATGGTTTACAAATAAATAAATAAATAAATAAATAAATAAATAAATAAATAAATAAATAAAAGATTAACACGTTGTGAGTTCCTGCACCTTTTTTTTTTTAAACAAAAAAAAAAAAAACACTGCATTTAGGTATTTCTACATGCCTAGACAGCCCCCCTGAGTATTGTACACAGAAACCACTTCCTTGTTTTGAGGTTGCCCTGCTTGCTTGCAGGCTGTTAGCCACCCATGTTCATGGTTGCAAATATAATACAAGAGGGACCTGCAACAAAACCTCCCCTACCCTTTTGTCCAGTTGGTTCAAGCAGGCCAGTTTCCTTCCCATGCTCTCCTCTTGCATTCTGCTGTTTTTGTTTTGCTTTGTTTTTCTAAGAGATACCTCAGTACTCCTCAGCAACTGGGGATCACTTGCATAACAAGTTTGCATTAGGTTTTTGTTTGTGGGGTTGCCAGAGGTGAGACCCCTTTTCATTTTCTTTTAATTCACAAACTGATCTACTTCTGCATACTTGAAGAGCTTCCCATGTATGTTGAAACAATACATAATGGACTGTAGATAGACGTGTTTCATGTGCAAACTGAGAAGCACTTCACCACAGAGTTTGGTGTTAGCATATAGACATTATTTTAAAATATAGCAAGTTCTATATCCCAGAACCTCCCTTCAGCACACACCTCCAAGCACAGAGGTCTTAAAATTACCTTTACGATTACAAGTCAGCTAAATGTAATGAAGATAGACTCCCAGACCTGATATATTATGATCAGTAGTGAACAGCAATAACTTGGGACTGTTCACATATAAGATTATTAATTATTATTATTATTATACCACTTTTCAATGGAAAGTTCAACGAATTACAGGTTTTCTGCTCTTGTCTTATGCTTACAGTACATGGGAGAAAAGCCTTTAGCACCCTTTCGGTGCTAGCGGCAGATTGCCCCTGACTTGAACCTCCAGACAGAGGCCAAACCACTATTGGCTGTCGTAGCCAGGGGAGGTGGGTCCTGAGTTCTGGTCAGCAATGCTTGCTCCCAGCTGGGCTCATTTCACTGCAGCCAGCAACCCTACACCCTGTGGCCAGTTTGAGATTAGCTGGTCGCTCTTTGAGGGCCAGTTAGGAATGTTTTTCTATCACCTTGATTGGCCTTAGATGGTAGTTTTTTTGCCTAAAGAATGGCAAGGGCATCACGGTAATGTTTCGGTAACTAACGTATTCCCCTTAAGAACATAAGAACAGCCCCGCTGGATCAGGCCATAGGCCCATCTAGTCCAGCTTCCTGTATCTCACAGCGGCCCACCAAATGCCCCAGGGAGCACACCAGATAACAAGAGACCTCATCCTGGTGCCCTCCCTTGCATCTGGCATTCTAACATAACCCATTTCTAAAATCAGGAGGTTGTGCATACACATCATGGCTTGTACCCCATAATAGATTTTTCCTCCAGAAACTTGTCCAATCCCCTTTTAAAGGCATCTAGGCTAGACGCCAGCACCACATCCTGTGGCAAGGAGTTCCACAGACCGACCACAATATTTGAGTAAAGAAATATTTTCTTTTGTCTGTCCTAACCCGCCCAACACTCAATTTTAGTGGCTGTCCCCTGGTTCTGGTATTATGTGAGAGTGTAAAGAGCATCTCCCTATCCACTCTGTCCATCCCCTGCATAATTTTGTATGTCTCAATCATGTCCCCCCTCAGGCGTCTCTTTTCTAGGCTGAAGAGGACCAAACGCCGTAACCTTTCCTCTTAAGGAAGGTGCCCCAGCCCCGTAATCATCTTAGTCGCTCTCTTTTGCACCTTTTCCATTTCCACTATGTCTTTTTTGAGATGCGGCGACCAGAACTGGACACAATACTCCAGGTGTGGCCTTACCATAGATTTGTACAATGGCATTATAATACTAGCTGTTTTGTTCTCAATACCCTTCCTAATGATCCCAAGCATAGAATTGGCCTTCTTCACTGCTGCCGCACATTGGGTCGATACTTTCATCGACCTGTCCACCACCACCCCAAGATCTCTGTCCTGATCTGTCACAGACAGCTCAGAACCCATCAGCCTATATCTAAAGTTTTGATTTTTTGCCCCAATGTGCATGACTTTACACTTACTGACATTGAAGCGCATCTGCCATTTTGCTGCCCATTCTGCCAGTCTGGAGAGATCCTTCTGGAGCTCCTCACAATCACTTCTGGTCTTCACCACTCGGAAAAGTTTGGTGTCGTCTGCAAACTTAGCCACTTCACTGCTCAACCCTGTCTCCAGGTCATTTATGAAAAGGTTGAAAAGCACCGGTCCCAGGACAGATCCTTGGGGCACACCTTTTCACCTCTCTCCATTGTGAAAATTGCCCACTGCCACCCACTCTCTGCTTCCTGGCCTCCAACCAGTTCTCAATCCATGAGAGGACCTGTCCTCTAATTCCCTGATTGTGTAGTTTTTTCAGTAGCCTTTGGTGAGGGACCGTGTCAAACGCCTTCTGAAAGTCCAGCTACATAATGTCCACGGGTTCTCCCACATCCACATGCCTGTTGACCTTTTCAAAGAATTCTATAAGGTTCGTGAGGCAAGACTTACCCTTACAGAAGCCATGCTGACTCTCCCTCAGCAAGGCCTGTTTGTCTATGTGTTTTGAGATCCTATCTTTGATGAGGCATTCCACCATCTTACCCGGTATGGATGTTAGGCTGACTGGCCTATAGTTTCCGGGGTCCCCCCTCTTTCCCTTTTTAAATATAGGCGTGACATTTGCTATCCTCCAATCTTCTGGCACCGTGGCCGTTTTGAGGGACAAGTTGCATATCTTAGTCAAGAGGTCTGCAACTTCATTCTTCAATTCCTTAATAACTCTTGGGTGGATGCCATCAGGGCCCGGTGACTTATTGATCTTTAACTTATCAATGAGGTCTGAAACATCTTCTCTTTTAACCTCTATCTGACTTAACTCCTTGGTCAAGAGGGGCCGTTTGGGCAGCGGTATCTGCCCGAGGTCTTCTGCCGTGAAGACAGATGCAAAGAACTCATTTAATTTCTCTGCCATCTCTAAGTCTCCTTTTATCTCCCCTTTCCCTCCCTCACCATCCAGAGGGCCAACCGCTTCTCTGGCGGGTTTCCTGCTTCTAACATATTTGAAGAAGCTTTTATTATTCCCCTTAATGTTGCTGGCCATGCGTTCCTCATAGTCTCGCTTGGCCTCCCGTATCACCTTCTTACATTTCTTTTGCCATAGTTTATGTTCCTTTTTACTCTCCTCATTAGGGCAAGACTTTCATTTATGGAAGGAAGCTTCCTTGCCCTTCACAGCCTCTCTAACTTGGCTGGTTAGCCATGCGGGCACCCTCCTGGATTTAGTGGAACCCTTCTTTCTTTGTGGTATACACCTCTGCTGGGCCTCTATTACTGTTGTTTTAAGCAGCCTCCATGCACTCTGGAGAGATTGGACTCTTTTTACCCTCCCTTTCAACCTCCTTCTAACCAGCCTCCTCATTTGGGGGATGTCCGCCCGTCGGAAGTCAAGGGTTTTTGTTAGAGATTTGCCTGGTATTCTTCCCCCAACGTGCACGTCAAAACGGATCGCAGCATGATCACTATTCCCCAATGGCTCAGTAACGTTTACATCTCTAACCAGGTCCTTGATACCGCACAATATTAAATCCAGAGTCACCTGTCCTCTGGTGGGCTCCGTGACTAGCTGCTCTAAGCCACAGTCATTTAGTACGTCAAGAAATCCTGTCTCCTTATCGTGACCAGAACACAAATTGACCCAGTCAATATGAGGATAATTGAAGTCCCCCATGATTACAATCCTGCCCTCCTTGTCACCTCCCTGATCTGTTTCCTCATTTCAAGGTCCCCATCCAATTTCTGGTCTGGAGGACGATAGCACGCCCCCAGTATTACATCGCTGCACAAGCCTGGTAATTTAACCCACAGAGATTCTACGGTGGAGTCAGACCCACCTTCAGTCTCTACTTTGCTGGATTCTATCCCTTCCTTAAGGGCCACCCCACCTCCAACACACCCCTGCCTGTCCCTCCTGTAGAGTTTATAGCCCAGGATTGCGGTATCCCACTGATTCTCCGCATTCCACCAGGTTTCCATTATGCCCACTATGTCAATGTTTTCCCTTGTCACCAGACATTCCAGTTCTCCCACCTTTGCTCCCACCCTTGGCAAGATATGTGCGGGGTAGGGTAGGTAAGGACTTATGAATCAGTGTCCATCCAAGGCAACAAGGGGTAAGCCTGAACAGCTCCCATGTTGCCTGAGCGGCTCCAAGAGGCAGGCAGGCAAGCCCCTTAACTGGGCTGGCAAAGCTAATAAGGTTCAACCTGTAAGCACTGCAGTCCAGCTGCTTTGATCCTCAGGGGGTGGTAATGAAAGATCTGAGCTGTCACTGACAGCATCCAGCCTTGGGCCAGATGGTATGCCCACTGAGATCAGAGGGGGAGGTAGACAGCTAGGCCTGTTTCCCCCAGGTAGCATCCCACACACATGCTGAAAATAAACTTATTTCAGTCTGCCCTGATGCAGTTTTTGTAAAAGTTAATAAAAGTGGTCCATTATAAATCCAAGCTGAATTCTGGTGTCTTTATTTTGGTGGGTATGGGGGTAAATGGACTCCTAGAAATGTTGAATGCATCAAAACGTCAGACATTCTGTGCAAGAAACTAAGCCTAGCTGAAAGAATGAAATGCACATAATTTTGCTGACCTACAGATTTTGTATGTCAAAAATGCCGCCACGGCACAGCTCCCACTGATTATATGCCCTTAATGGAATGGATGTTTTGACCTGAAATGTAAGAGCATCACTTGAGGGGAACAGGGTGACAGGCTGAAAGAGAGCCGTTTCTGCCTGCTACTTTTAGACACATGCTGACTTAATAAGGTGGTGTCAAAAGTGTTAAGGAGAATTTTCTAATCATCTTTGTCTGGCTTGGATAAAAAGAATCTTAAGGAAACTTTGGAGGCACTGAATACAGCCTCTTCTAAGGATGCTGACTGAGTGACTGAAAGTATGTAAATTGCTATACAGTAATGTTTGATGTTGTGAAGGCACATGGCCTGGGTGCCTTTAAAAGGAGATTGGACAGATTTATGGAGGAATAGCCCATTATCAGTTACAAGTCATGGGGCACAATCCTGAGCAGGTCTCCTCAGACGTAAGTCCTATTGTGATCAATGGGACTTACTCCCAGAAAGTGAGCTTAGGATTGCAGCCATGTTGACTTCTTGCAACTTCTGGGTTTTAGATGTGGCCTATCTCTAAATGCTAGACACAAGTGGGAACAGGACAGGGCCAGGCAGGTAGTGTCATATCTTATGTGTTCCAACAGGCATCTGGTTGGCCACTGTCAGTGCAATCCTATTACGACCTTGCGCTGCAGGTAATACTGTTCCAGCAGTGCAAGATTTTTTATGTCTGTCAGGCACTGGTAAATCAGCACAGAGACAGAGTGAAAGTGGGCGGAATGGGGAGGAGATGGAACAGGGCAGAGCAGGGCACTTTCCAAGACTCATTCTGCCTTCCTGGGTCTACTCATACTTGCACCAGCATGAGAACATAAGCACAGCCCCACTGGATCAGGCCATAGGCCCATCTAGTCCAGCTTCCTGTATCTCACAGCAGCCCACCAAATCCCCCAGGGAGCACACCAGATAACAAGAGACCTCATCCTGGTGCCCTCCCTTGCATCTGGCATTCTGACATAGCCCAGCAAAATCTCTAGGCAGGTCCAAGTAGGCCCTTTCAAGTGGTGGATGCTTATTTAAAAATATATCTTTCCCATTAAAGACAAAATTACAAGGTAAAAAGTGTAGTACAAGTCCAACAAGTTTCCTAATGAAACACAGATCTTAAAATACTTAAACTTTTCTCAGTAAGAGAAGAATATAGACAAACTCAGGCCCACAGGGGCAGAGATCCAGTCTCAAAATATTACTATGGCCAGTGGCGGTGTGTGAACAAGAAGCCTTTATCTTTTGGGAATATTTCTATGCTTCAGGAAAGATTTGCTAAGCACTACTAAATTGCTGATAATTAGTCCTCTACAGGAGGTGATCGTGAAAAGTTAGCTGGCTAATTGGCTAAGAGGAGCTTCGAGGAAAGCCAAAGAGTTTCATTAAATTTCACAGGAGGTCTCAAACATCCCCTTCGGCCATTACCCTGTTTGATCAATGGACCAGGCCTATTCATTTAATGATAGGAGGAGAAAAAAAAAGCAACCAGCTGTCCATCAAGGTAAGGGGAGTATCCTAGAGAAAGCAACTCCTCCATTTGCTCTGAGGGTAGTCCATTCAAATGTGTTTAGACTTTTCCCCTCCATCAGGAGATGCTGGTATTAACTGTGAATGAGGAAATCTTCATGGATGGTATTCAAGTGAACGTGGATGTTGGTGAATTTACTGTGGTGTGTGCACATGTGATTCCATGTGTATGCATATTTAAAATGAAAATGCTAAATTTCTTCAGGAAGTGTTTTTTTTGTTAGGAATATACATATTTCAAGAAGATTTTTGTTAAACACACTTGGAGTCTAAGCATTACAGTCTATGTAATAACTTCAGCTCATAAGTATACACCCTAAACGTGCACCCCTTCTGAATACTGTAGTCTCACCCTTTCCATTTGTAACACACAAGTGGCACACACTATCAGGTTTGACCCATAGATTCATGGTTGGACTGG
The DNA here is from genome assembly GCF_035046505.1 of Tiliqua scincoides. Lineage (NCBI taxonomy): Eukaryota > Metazoa > Chordata > Lepidosauria > Squamata > Scincidae > Tiliqua > Tiliqua scincoides. Next base: position 27,885,334 of record NC_089826.1, read on the forward strand.
TCCACAACAACCATGGGGCTTGTGCTTCCTTCGATTTCTATTGATACTTAAATAGATTAAATTGCTGATACTAGATCAGCAATTCCCAAACTGGTGAGTCGTGGCCCAGCAGGGAAACTGGAAGCAGAGCATTTCTCCTTAAGGGGAGTGGCGCTGCTCCAATGGCAGTGATGGTGCAGTAGCAATGGTAGTGTCGCCACTACCGAGGCGCTGATTTCTTACCTTGGAGACAGAGCTGGCCTCCTGCAGGGTCCTGGAAGCTTGCAGCTCCCTCCTATGTCCTCCAAGGCTTCTGTAAACAGTTCTTATCTCCGATTAGTAGCTGCTCCCAGTTTTCATGCAAAAAGTTCTGGTTTTTCTTTGAAGAAATCAGCTGCCATAGATATATTTGCAGCATCAGGCAGGCAAGTCCATGAGCGATCACCATTTCTTTTCAGCAGCATTTCAAGTCAAACACTTAAGAGTCACAGAGATTAATAGTAGTTTGGCTCTTCGACCATGGGTGCCACCATTTTCATGTTAAGTGATGAAGAGAAATAGAGATTCTTCATCATTAACATCAGAGATGATGAGAGACTGCTGAATAAGGGCAACCCAGTTTCATTCCCAGGAAATATTGATAATGCCCTTGAAGAAGAGAAGAAAAGAAAAGAAAAGAAAAGCAGACTGGTGGCAGTGAATAATGACTACTTTGAATGAGGAAGACCTTCCCTTGTCCATTTCCTCACTAACTTTGGCATGAATATAGAAACGAAGAACTTACCAGAAATTACATGGCTTAAGTATTAGAACAAGTACCTAGCACAGAGGGGGCATGCACATTTTGTGCAAGCAAACCAGTTACATTTTTTCTTCCATGCTTCTGAGATAGCATGCAAAGTGAGGAGTTGCCGACCAGCTCTTCAAAAGACACGGAAACTGTCACCATCCTGGATCCTCATGTTTCTTTGCACTGCAAAGATGTGGGATTCCTCCTCACAGTAGCGAAGAAGTGTGGAATCCTTTTCTTGATAAGAAAGACATAGAAAGCAAGATTTTGACTCTGACAAGTTGTTTTCTTAAATTTCAGAGCATGTTACAGCTTTTGTCATTTTCTGTCCATTCTGCCTTGCTCCTCCTCTCCTTTCCTCTCCTCCTGGTTTTTACCAAGGCCCACTGGGCACAAACATATGCAAAACAAATTAGAAAGGGTAAATATTTCATTACCCAGCATGTAATTAGTCTGTGGAACTCCTTGCCACAGGAAATAGTGATGGCATCTTGCCTAGATGTCTTTAAGAGGGGATTGGACAAATTTCTGGAGGAAAAGTTCAGAATGGGTTATAAGTCATAACAGGTATGTGGAAGCTCTTGGTTTTAGAGGCAGGGTGCCTCTGATTGCCAGATGCAGGGGAGGGCACCAGGACACAGGTTTGTGTCTGTCGTCTTGTGCTCCTTGAAGCATTTTGGTGGGCCACTGTGAGATACAGGAAGCTGGACTAGATGGGCCCTTGGCCTGATCCAGCGGGGTTCTTCTTAGGTTTTAAAGGGACTGTTGCTATAAGAATGCAATAAATTTGTGGATCGTGCAGAATTGCACAGCCAGCCACAGTTAACAAAAATGTTTGTATACTTGCAAATTATGTTCAGATTGGGTGAGATTTTATGTATGTTAACCCAGTTATATAACTGTTAAATATTTTATTGTTTATTTTCAGGAGTACTTCTGATGATAATAGTATTCATATCGTCCTGAAGTGATTCATGTACTTATCTTGTAATAACAAGTTTGTAAGGTACATATACTTTGTACCTTCTATACTTTGGAGCGGGTGTGTGAGCAGTTTGGAATTTTCCTGGGACTGCCAGAAGCACACAAGGTTCAGAACATCTGCTCTAAGTCATTCTAGGAGTCATGACTTTTCTCCACCTGGGACTTCAATTTTACTAGATAAAACAAAACCACTGGTCAGATCCTTTTAAGGAAACTTGTATTATTATGGCACAAAAAGTGTCCTGGGTAACCAGCATCTTGCCCCATATTCCATCCTGTGCTCATGACATCACAACAGGCAAACCAGAGGATTCTGGGCAGTTGCATCACTCTTTGTTGCATCACTCTTTGTTGCACCATTCCAGGTGTAAGAACTGGAGCTTTACTAGTGACATGGATTTGGTTTTCCTTCTGTGGAAGATCATGTGTCAAGATTGAGCATCAGCACTTTGTCTACTAGGGCGTAGTCCAAACTGGCACTTAAGCCGGCACTTGTGCTGTCTTCTGGGTTGTTGTGAACATGCCATAAAACGCCACCTCAGGAGTTCACACCACCTTGGGAGTTGGGGAGGCCGGCGCGAGGACGCGCGCCGGCCTCCCCGTGCCAGATCCAGCAACGGACCGGTGAGTTTGTGCCAGGTTGAGAGTGGTTGGTGCAGGGGAGGGGTTTGAGAGGGTGATGGGGGGCAGACCGAGAGCATTTCGGGGCGCGTGGAGGAGGGGAGGGGTGGACCATACCCAGGTGGGGGGTGGGAACAGCCTGGGTGGCCTAAGCTGGATCCTAACCCCCCTCCCAAGCTGCCTGGTATTACATTGGATCTGCAGTAGCAATTTAGATCTGCGCTACCAACCATTGGGATAGCTGTCGCATGTCACAGGGTAAAGGGAATTAAATCCTCTTTGAGTTGCAAGGCGGCCACCCCCTACCCTGTGCTGGATGTAGTGCAGGCCAGGTGGCTTGCCTGTTCTAGTGCAGGATGGGATTGGGCTGTTAACCTCTCAACTGGGCTGATGGATTTCATTTCCAAATTCTTGCATATTCAAGGTGAGTTAAATTTCCAAATGGGGAAATTGGTCACGGTGAATGGTGTGAGAGCCCCCAATGCAGTAGCAATGATTAGCAATCCACTGGTGCTGTTTTTTCTCCAAATAAGTGATTATAGGGAGGGAACGTGGTAGTTGTGAAGAAGTTTAGAAAACCTATGGGGGAAATAGCTAGACTTCTTTCTGAGCCAATTCTACATCTTGCCCATCTTGCCCATCCCTACTTGTGGACCTGATTGTGCCAGTCTGTCTAAGTTCCATGGATTTCCATGTAAATTCTGGGAGTTCCATGCAAGCCACTCTGAACTTTCTACAGGAAAACTGAGACACAAGTTAAAATAAAGAAATCCAGCAAACAAGCACACAGACTCATTTCCAGTGTTCCTGCTTACCTCTTTCTTCCTGTTTCCATCTTAATTTTAATATTTACTCTTAGGTTTATTACTGTTTTTAGCCTTGAACTAATAGCTGCCCATTGATATTAATACATTTCATTTTAAAATTGGAAGTCAGTTGCAAACTGACTGGAGCGTAAAGGCCTTGTCCAAAATAATTGAGTCTGTAAGCAATATTATTAGTGCCAGAGTGAACTTGGGTGAAGTACTGAAGACACATTTCATGATTTTTCTATAGTATTTCAGTTGTGGCGTGATGAGACTAAGAAAAGCCCTTTCTCTTCACCTTAAGATTCCACATGCCATCCTCCCATATCTTTTCTATGGAGCAGGAGAAAACTGTAAATTTGTATTAGAAGTCTAAGGGTGCAATCCTAACCCACTTTCCAACACCGACATAAGAGCAATGCAGTTCCTAGGTAAGGAAACAAACATTCCCGTACTTTGAGGAGGCCTCTGTGAGTGCCCTCCAACTGCAGGATGCTGCACATGTTCCATGGGCACAGTTATGCCAGTGCTGGAAAGTGGGTTAGGATTTGGCCCTAAGAAGATTTTTTCATGGTAAACAGTTAACCTCTGCCCAACAGATTTATACATGTCTAAAGTTTAAATTTGTACATGTCTAAATCATTTGGGGGGGGCAGCAATATGGTTACCCCTGAAATGTGCTTCTTCATGGTGTTTACTGCTGTAATATGTAAAGTACACCAGCACATCAGCGTTCTCACTTGGAAGCATCCACACTAGCATCCTTTGGAAAATACAGCACTACTATAGCATAGAGATGTTTGCAGCAATAGCAGCAGTCCACACCATGAAAGCCCATACATAGCTGTATGTAGCCCCTGCCATCTGGAAATGGCAGTAATCCTACTACTATAGTAACACATGAAACTTGTATAATTATCTCTTAAACCTGGGAGCAAGAAATATTTCTCCAGGTAAGAATGTCTTGTGACCCTGGATATTTTAGTGCATCCTTCAGAGTGTATGATCTGGCTCTGCCCTTTTACCTGAGTCAACTGTAGTACCCAGATATTCCTTTCCTGCAAGGTATTTTTTGCTGGTTCCTCCTCATTATTAGGTACAATTACAATCTGGATGATGAGATTTAATCTATAAAGATTTAGTGAAATATTTTCCCTTGCACCAGGAATTGGTCTAGATCAGTGGTTCTCAAACGCGCGACCGCTGTGTGCTGGGAATGCAGTCTCCATCTGGACCACATTTGAGTGTTCCACCCAGGCTCTCCATGAAGTCCTCCTCATTTGGAGGACAGGGACACTCTGAGAACTTGGATCTGCAGCTTGGCGTCCCAGAAATCTATGCGACATAACATCCAGGCAGATGCAACTGCCCAGAATGTCCCTGTCCTCTGAATGAGGACTTGTAGAATGCATGGACAGAACTGAAAGATCCACTCACTGGGCAGACAGATCTGCCGAAACCCTGGGGTTCGAGCAGCTCCGGTATAGATTATCATCAGTTAAATTCCTAGGCTTCTGTATTGCTTGCCAAAAGATAATCAACAGACAAATAAAATCCTTGAATCTTCAGAATTGCCGTAACCCAGTGTTTCTCAACAAGTGGTTAGGGTACCACCAGTGGTATTTGTGGTGGTGTCCTGTGGTACTCGCAGGACCTCTGGACACCTGCTGCCCGGCAGTGAGACCAGGAACACAACACAACCAACAGCGGTAGAAGGCTTGGCTCGGTGGTCAGAGCTCCAAAGCATGTTTTTCCACACTAGAAAAAGCCTTCCCATCACCCTGAGCCGCTTACTGGTGTTTGTTGCATTGTCTCTGGCCTCCCAATCCAGAAGTAACTGGTGATGATTGCTCGTTACTTCTAGTGGCACTTTGAATAGGTGGACCAACGTGAAGTTGTATGGCGGAGGACAAAAGTTGAGAAACACTGCTCTAACCAGAACATAATATATCATCCAAAACACGTGCGGTCTCTCAGCAATCACTTAGCAACCAAAGGTGGGTCTCCTGTCTCCATACTCCCATTATACAAGTGGCTGGAGCAAAAGTTTGGCTATGTTATGACAGGGGTAGCCCGTCATTTAGGTGATGGGGACTGCATCATCAGCAGGTGGTATTGACATCATATTCAGGGCATTCTTCATCCCAAGTCTACCACCACCATTGCCTCCCACCAGCCTGCTGCCAATGCGACCTACATTAATTAACTTTCTACCCACTGAAAGTCAGCAGATGGTGGATAACCTTCTTTGCTCCAGGTACAGTTTCTTCAATTACAGAAGTGCAGGACATCCAATTTGATTTACAGGCACCATGTGAATGAGCAAACTCCACAGCCCCTTTAAAACAAACCTGAAGTCCTGCAAGGGGCATGTTAAGCTGTGCCTTTTTTTTGTTTGTTAACTGGGCAGAGGCAGTGGATCCAGGGTGAGGCAGCATACTGGGTTGCACCACCATTGCCCTATGGAAATCTCCCTTAGAACTTCATAGTGAAAAGGATCAGCTATAAAATGAACTGTACTCCTACAGCAGATACAGTTTTTATGTTCCATCTCAGCACACTACCATTGCAAAGATTAATATTTTTAAATACGCATACGAAAAGGATGTTCTCTAGTGCCTTCTTTCTCATTATCCTCATTTTATACCACCAATTTTTGGATTCCTTAATGGTCCCCATTGCTCCTAATTCCCGTTCTAGGACCAAAAGAGGGGGGTTCTCTGAAGAAATGATCATTTGGCCTTTTTGACCTTCCTTCCATTTTGCTTCTCGTTTTAGCTGCCATCATGGGTAATTTTGTAAGTGCTGGAACATCACAGCCATCAGCAGGAGGTGAGTGTGAAAAATTAGCCGTAAAACACTTTCGCACCACTCTTAAAGGAGATACGCCAGTGTGTATAATGTGTGCCAGCCTCCCTGCACTGACATGAGCCCCAAAACCCAGTAAGGTTGTGCTGACTGAGTACAGCTGGCACAGGGGTCTGGGGGCACATGGAGAGGGCAGGGAGGAGGCGGGGAGAAGCGTTTCAGGGCAGGGAGAGGGCGAGTGGCGGGTGTTCTCAGGGGCGTGTGGGGAGTGGGAGGCGGGTTCAGGATCCGGCACTTATGCCAGATCCTAGCCCCGTTCCCAAGCAACCCAGAGCAGCCACCAATTTAGGTTGTGAAGATTCAAGTAGCCCCACTGGGGCTGTTGTGGCTCTACGTTTCCTCTTGCCTCAGGCTGAGCCTCAGACAACCCAAAACCTGCGCTGGATACAGCGCAGGCCCACTAGCCTGCCTGTTCCAGCACAAGTTAGGATTGCTCTGTGGGTGTATTTGTTGTAGGACAGGACTATGAAACATGACATAGATGCTCCTATTTATTGACTATACTCTTGCTAGGTAAGTACCAAGATCTTTCCCGTTGTTGGGCACAGAACTCCCTAATGCCTCAGTAGCAGCAATAACCAACTTCTTGACCTTGGATGCAACTGAGACGGCCAATTATCCATGAACCAGTCAGAAACAGTACAGTTTGGCTGTACTTGTCGTAAGAGACGACTAAACAGCCACCGGGTAGATGGGACTCATTAGCCTGGGAAGGCAGCTCATCTGAGAGAAGGAAAACTCTGATCCCAAACCTCCACTGCCTTGTGGCTACATCCAGTTATGGAAAAGGCTTCAGGAGTCAACCTCGAGGCAAAATCCGGAGCCAGAGTCCCTGAGGCAGTTCATGGCTGAACACAGTCACGTTCTGGCAACTCCTGCAACGCTGCTGGAACCAACCGTATTGGCTCCTGCCTTTCCACTGGACCATTTCAGCGATGTGGAGAGGGGGGATCTGCTGCATGGGTAACAGTCTATCCTCCATACCTACTTTACCCAGGCTTCGCACACTGGAGAGGACACTCTGTTCCAGAACACTTTTCAGAGTGCAATACCATAGTCTTCAGAGACTGAAGGATGCCAACAAGAACAAGAGTCAGAAACAATATGATGGGTTCTGACACCGCCTTTACTCTAATAGGTCTAATAGCTTTTACCTTTAAAAAGCAAAACAAAACCATCTTTTTTTTCTTACACACAACTACACCAAGGTTCAGGAGATTTTGTCAGAAACGGCCTTCTCGGTGGTGGTGCCTGTATTATGGAATTCCCTCTCCTTTGATCCGAGGACAGTGTTATCTTTGTTAACCTTCCAGCGAAGCCTGAAGACATTTTTATTTAGGAAATCCTTTGAGGCCTTATAATGACTGCTTTTAGGAATTTAATATCTTTTACTGTGTCTGCTTGTTTTTTATATTGTCTGTTTTTATTGCTTGTTTTATGATTTTGAATTAGATTTTATCATTTTTTGTATATTTTATATTATTGATATTAGGTGCCCTTCAGAGAGAAATGTGGAGTACAAATCAAATAAATAAATCTTACAGTATCTGTTTGTTATCTAATAGAGCAGTGGCATACCTGGGGGGAGTAGGGGGGAAATGCCCTGCCAGGCATGGTGGACTTGTGTCATACTGGCATCCACTCCCCCCAGCTCCCCCCGTGGCACTCAGTCAGCCACCAATAATATGGTGCACTGATCTGAAGGCCACCCCCTGAGGGCCACCTCCCAGAGGTGTTCTGAGGGCCAGGAAAGCCGTGTGTGGCCTCCCTGGCCCTCAGAAGTTCTAAGGCTTTCTGGAGACCAAAAATAGTCACTTCTGGTTTTTGGTCGCAAACCAGAAGTGACAATTTCTGGCCTCAAGGAGGACTTAGAAAACCTTCTGAGGCTGGGGAGGCTTCATGTGGCCCCTCTGGCCTTCAGACTGCCTGGAGGGAGACAGTAGGCATGGGGGTGGCACCTCCAGGCAGGGGATGGCACCACTGGAGGTGTGCCCCTGGGCAGCACAATGGCAAGGAATGTCACTGTAGTAGAGCCGCAGCAGATAGTTATGGTTGATTGTGTCCTTTGCTTTCCCCAATAGACACCAATCAGGCTGAACAAGAACCCACCATAAAGGCCGAAGACAAAACTGTCAGCAATCTTGACAACACAGAAGATGGACCACCTGAAGAACAGACAACTAAGACACTTATGCGCATGGCTAGCGATTCCTGTGACAAAATGGTAAATTCTACATGGTCAAGCTGTTCCTGAAGTACTGCAGCCTCTTCACAGATCTTTCTTCCCCCATCACCTATATTTCTCATTCCCACATATGCTAACTCTCACCTCTTGGCTCCCAAGCATCTATCTCATCTTCTAACTATCCAATACTTCTAAAAACTACTTTCATTTCTCCCATCTCCGCCATTGTCCGCTTAAAATGTTGCACTATGCCTCTTTAAGGCTTAGCATGCTTACATGAGATCATTTTTTTCTGCATACCTAATTAATTATCTTGGAGTACTTCCATATTCTTGCACTCAGAATCACTAATGTGGATTTTCCATAGAAAACAGGCATCATACCTAATGTACCTGAAACAGAGAAATCATCTGCTTACCTTATCCTTTCCCCTGCCATGACAAAACTGATTGTGCTGCATGCTGTGGTGGTGCAGATGGGGTTGATTGAGAGGCTTGGAAAGGGAAAGGGAAAATATTTTCCCTAACCCCTCCATAAGTCCCTTCACCTTCCATGGGTCTCCTCAAACCTGTGCTGGCTCTTTAGAGGATCACAAAGGAGTATGTTGGCTCACTCTGGAGGAGGTAGCATTAAGCACAAGTTTCTTATATTGGGTGCCAACCCCCTCTTGGCTCTGACATTCCCCAAGTCTTCTCCCATTTCAGTCCATTCTGTCCACCCTGATGACTTCCCAAAGTTGTCAGGTCTTCTCACCACTGCCGTGCTTGGGGTCCGCCCCACCAGCTGCAGTGGCAGCCTGGAAGTGTGTGGTTCTGTGCTCTTCTGGAGCATATTTCACAATGCCATGAAGCAGGGGCGGGCAAACTTTCAACTTTAGGAATCCTGGACCTTTAACAATTATACCAAAGAGGGAATTTCAGCAGGTTCAGCTTATTATCTCACACATGATAACACAATTGATAATTGATAAGATAATTGATATCTCTGAAACAATTATTAAAGGTCCAGGATCCCTAAAGTTGAAAGTTTGCCCATCCCTGCCATAAAGTGTCAACTGCCTCCCGCAACACTAGTTCTTGAAGCGGTAGGGCCTTTAAGGATTGGACTATAACAGCCCAGTCCTATGCATGCTCGTAAGTAAATTCCATTGGGTTCTGTGGGCTTACTCCCAGGAAAGTGTATATTGGATTGCAGCCTATCTGTGAATACTCAAGATTGGTTAACATGGAGGTAAACCCCTACTAACTGGGCAATGGGGAACCTGTTAAAGTGTCACCTCTTATACTTAAGAACATAAGAACATAAGAACAGCCCCACTGGATCAGGCCATAGGCCCATCTAGTCCAGCTTCCTGTATCTCACAGCGGCCCACCAAATGCCCCAGGGAGCACACCAGATAACAAGAGAACTCATCCTGGTGCCCTCCCTTGCATCTGGCTTTCTGACATAACCCATTTCTAAAATCAGGAGGTTGCGCATACACATCATGGCTTGTACCCCATAATGAATTTTTCCTCCAGAAACTTGTCCAATCCCCTTTTAAAGGCGTCTAGGCTAGACGCCAGCACCACATCCTGTGGCAAGGAGTTCCACAGACCGACCACACGCTGAGTAAAGAAATATTTTCTTTTGTCTGTCCTAACCCGCCCAACACTCAATTTTAGTGGATGTCCCCTGGTTCTGGTATTATGTGAGAGTGTAAAGAGCATCTCCCTATCCACTCTGTCCATCCCCTGCATAATTTTGTATGTCTCAATCATGTCCCCCCTCAAGCGTCTCTTTTCTAGGCTGAAGAGGCCCAAACGCCGTAGCCTTTCCTCATAAGGAAGGTGCCCCAGCCCCGTAATCATCTTAGTCGCTCTCTTTTGCACCTTTCCCATTTCCACTATGTCTTTTTTGAGATGCGGCGACCAGAACTGGACACAATACTCCAGGTGTGGCCTTACCATCGATTTGTACAATGGCATTATAATACTAGCCTTTTGTTCTCAATACCCTTCCTAATGATCCCAAGCATAGAATTGGCCTTCTTCACTGCCGCCGCACATTGGGTCGACACTTTCATCGACCTGTCCACCACCACCCCAAGATCTCTCTCCTGATCTGTCACAGACAGCTCAGAACCCATCAGCCTATATCTAAAGTTTTGATTTTTTGCCCCAATGTGCATGACTTTACACTTACTGACATTGAAGCGCATCTGCCATTTTGCTGCCCATTCTGCCAGTCTGGAGAGATCCTTCTGGAGCTCCTCACAATCACTTCTGGTCTTTACCACTCGGAAAAGTTTGGTGTCATCTGCAAACTTTGCCACTTCACTGCTCAACCCTGTCTCCAGGTCATTTATGAAGAGGTTGAAAAGCACCGGTCCCAGGACAGATCCTTGGGGCACACCACTTTTCACTTCTCTCCATTGTGAAAATTGCCCATTGACACCCACTCTCTGCTTCCTGGCCTCCAACCAGTTCTCAATCCACGAGAGGACCTGTCCTCTAATTCCCTGACTGTGGAGTTTTTTCAGTAGCCTTTGGTGAGGGACCGTGTCAAACGCCTTCTGAAAGTCCAGATATATAATGTCCACGGGTTCTCCCGCATCCACATGCCTGTTGACCTTTTCAAAGAATTCTATAAGGTTCGTGAGGCAAGACTTACCCTTACAGAAGCCATGCTGACTCTCCCTCAGCAAGGCCTGTTCGTCTATGTGTTTTGAGATAGATACTTGGCAAGGAGAGAGTGACTACCCCTTTTAACTTCAACATGATGTCTTTTCCAGTCACTGTTGCTGATGTCTCTTCTGCTTCTTTTTAAGTGTGTGAGCCCTTAAGGGTCAGGGAACCATTTATTCATTTGTTGAGACACTTGAACCACTTTGTAAACTACTTTTTGTTGAAAAACCGTACAGAAATGTTTGAGCTTGTAATGAATGAATGAATGCAATCAGTGCAAGCCTGTGCACATTTATTCAGAATGGAATCCCACATATTTCAGTAGTGTTCATAGTGATTCTGTGTTCATTCAGTGATCCTGAATACAGCGGATAAGAGTTAAAACAGACGTGATTCAGGAGTTCCATATTTGTAACTCTGAATATCTTTTTCAAAAGAAACGATGTGGGGCCAATTTGGACAAGGGAGGAAAGGTTACCTTTTGTCCCCACATCTATTTCCTAATTTAAATCATCTCCCCAAAGGGGAAAACATATGAGCACAGTTTTATGCTGTGGTGAATAATCATTAGCCTTTTCTCCCATATGCCAGCCAGAATTTACACTGGGCCCCCGTGACTGCGGTTTGGAAATGAAAAATAATTTGGAAGTTCTGGTCATGAAATTCTCATATCATCTTGTCCAGTTTAACCCTTAGTATGGAAATTTCTCATCTACTAAAAAAATCCAGCTTTGAGTACACCTTTTCCTTACTGATGTTCCTGTCTTCCCATCTGTGCAGGAACTGGGTAGCACACTGATGTCACATGTGGCACAGAACCAGGACCTGTTGAAGCCCCAACTTCATACCATTCTAGAAGAGCTGCACTCTAAGGTAAGAGAGGCTCTGAGTAACCTCCAGTATCCAAGATGTCTGTTTCTGATATTGTGAGAAGTTCCGACAGAATTCAGACATCATAATCTCTGTGAAAGACTTCCCAGTCTGAAAATATGCTTCTGACTGTAGCTGACTGATACACTTCCCACTCCCTCCACTGACTGGGATTTGCAACATTAATCTTTGAATAATGAAATAATATGGGATGGGATGGCTGTATGGGAAGTTTATATGCCATAACCATTGACTCCTCAACTGATAGTTGCTAATGTGAGCACTTCCAGTACGGTCCATCAGTTCCATGTGATTCACACACTACAAAAAATCAGCAGGGGATCCAATTTGAGGAAGCAGCAACCACATCACATAGATAATATATTAATCCCAGCACCATCCCATGCATGTCTACTCTGAAGTAAGTCCCATTGTGTTTAGTGGAGCTTGCTCCCAGGAAAGAGTGCATAGGATTGCAACCACAGGACCCAGTCCTATCCCACTTTTCAGCGCCTACGCAGCCCCAAAGTAAGGGAACAAACATTCCCTTACCTTGAGGAGGCCTCCATGACTGCACCCCCATTGCAGGGTGCAGCGCATGCCCCATTGGCACAGCTGCATCAGCACTGGAAAGTTGGATAGGATTGGGCCCTCAGTCCTTGACCTGGATCTCTAGCCTCCTTTTAAATGCTATTAATTTATTTTTATCAGGTCTCCTCTTCCTCTGAAGAACCACTTCGACAGAAAGAAGCCCTCAGATGTGTGCTTGTCCTTGGTGAGAATTCAGTTCCCGTTTTGCAAAGAGGGTTCTTTTGCCTCCCTCCAAAACTAGCCCAAGCCTTACCATTATGTGTATTTATGATAACATGTTACAATTCTTATCCAGGTGCCATTTTCCCGAGGAGGACACTCAACTTTCTAGTGAAAAAAATGGATGAGGTATGGAAGGATACAGTGCTTGTCTTCCACACAATAAATATCTTGAAAGCTGTTGTTCACTCTAATGGTAAGATATTGTACAAGCATTTGGAAAATAAGTGCCTGATGTTTCCTAATAGACTTGCGACATTGAGCTATATCCCTTGCTGGAAACAATATACATTCATTCTGTGGTATCTCATTTGTTTGGTTCAGCTGAACTGAAATGTGCCCCTCCTCCAGTTTCACACCCCCATTCATGGGGTGCATTGTTTTCAGAGGTCATGGGTAGCATTCAGTGGCACTGCTCTCAGTGGCCACCCTCCCAAAATGCCCCTCAAATCCCTGTTACGTGTTTGCATAGCATTATTCTGAGAGACGTTCTGGAAGAAGAAATATGGCTGTTGCCTGGAAATTGCTGGAAAGAAAACTGCCACTGCTGCTAAACAGGCAGCAATGAAAAGGACAGAACAGGTGGGCTTCTCTCCAGCTGAGTAGTATGAATAATAATAATAATAATAATAATAATAATAATAATAATAATAATAATAATAATAATAATAATAACAACAACAACAACAGGTATTTATATACCGCCTTTCTTGGTCTTTATTCAAGACTTTATTCAAGGTGGTTTACATAGGCAGGCTTTTATTTAAATCCCTTATTAAATAGGGATTTTTACAATTTGAAAGAAGGTTCTTTCTTTCAAGAACCACTACATTCAGGTGTTTCATTCCGATCTGGCTTCACATTCTGGCCTCCATCCTCCCACGCTCAGAGCAGATGGAATAGCTCGGCTTCAGCTTGTCAGCTGCTTCAAGGTCGCATGGTGCCGGTGGCCTCGAACTGGCGACCTTGTGGATGTTATCTTCAGGCAGACGGAGGCTCTACCCTCTAGACCAGACCTCCTGCCCAAAACTCATCACATGAAGCTCCCCATGAGGCTCCCCAAAACTCATCACATGTTCTCGTGGAAGAATTTCCAGCTTGGCCTTAAACATAAACACCAAGAAAGATTAAAAAAAAAAAAGAAAAATTAATACTGCTATGATTTAATGCAGATAGAATTATCTCATTCCTATCAATTTCAGAGAGATAAAATCAGAGTTGGAAGGTACCTACAAGGTCATCTAGTTGAACCCTAGATAATCTCTAGCAGGTGCCTGTCGAGCCTCGGCTTCAAATCTCTAGTGAAGGAAAATTTACCACCTCCCTCAGCAGTCGGTTCCACTGCTGAACCACCCTTACCATCAATTATTTCTTCCTATTCTTCATGAGATGTTTTATGTAATATTCACAATTTTATTGCCATCAATAATGGTGATTTGTTTATTTTTTTAGTACCTGTATCCATTCTGTGTGTAAGTTTTATCTTCACAGGGCTGCCAGCAATAAGGGAGTCCCATGAAGGATTGCAGGCGCTGGATTACCGGCAAGGCCTTCTGACTAAACTTTTGGTGAGTAAATAATGACCAATGGGAAGGGGATCACCTCATCTCAGCACATCATTATAGATTGTTGTTGACTGGTCTTCTTTGACTAGCGCTGTTAAATACTCTGACACGTGTGACTTGCACTATAGTTTCTGCAGAAACAAGGCCAAAAACAAAGTAGAGCTATTTTTGCCCAAAGTTAGAGCAGTGTTTTTCAGACTATGGGCTAGGATCCACTAGGTGGGTCATGAACCAATTTCAGGTAGGTCCACATTCATTTCTATGTGGATTTTATTTTTAATATATTAAACTTCATGCTACCAGGGTTATTTGGGGAAATGTTACAGATCTGTATTTTTAACAGGCTACTATGTATATGCTTTTAACAATGATAGTCAATGGAACTCCCAGCTAAGTATGGATAGGATTGCAGCCTTTGGAAACGTTTGGTGAATTAAAAACAGATCAGCAGTTGCTTAGGAGAGTTACAAGGATGGTTCTTTATTTTAAATAATTTTTTTTTAATTTAATAATTTTATTTTAAATAAATTGTTTGAACTGATACTTATTGTAAACTTTTAATTTACTTAATTAATTTGATTTCATTTTGTCATATGGGGGGGTGTTAAAAATTTTCCTGCTTGATGATGTCACTTTTGTCAATGACGTCACTTCCAGGTTAATGACATCACTTCTGGTGGGTCCTGACAGACTGTCATTCTAAAAATTGGGTTCTAGTTCTTAAAAGTTTGAGAACCACTGAGAGAATTTCACTTTCCTTTTACATACCCAGTGATTGTAACCTAGCCAATTCCCTCATTTAAAATATTGCTTACATTTCCTGTGTTTTCTGCAGGTTATAGCTGGTGTTTGGCATACATCAGAAATTCGTGTTGCTGCCCTAGAACTTCTGAGTTTAGTTGATTCCATGATTCATGAGAACATTCTTGATCTGTGGCTTGAACGCATCACTCCACTGCTGCAGTACCTGGAAAGTATGATGATGATCTTTTTACTAAAAAAGAGAAACATGATACCAGGAGATTGTGGGACTTGAAAATGCTCCCTGGAGTCTTGTTTATCGCTTGTTGGGCTATTTGTGAATGTTGTTAATGCAGCATAGAAAGTGCCCCTTTTCTATGCAGTGTATTGTCTGGCCAACAAAGGTTTGACATTTAATTGAGAAACTCTCAATCCTTTCCAACTTTCCAGTGCTGATGCAACTTCAGTGCACCTTAAGGTAAGGAAACAAACATTCCCTTACTTCCCTGCCTGCTGCTCCACCTCAGGGTGCAGTACATGCCCTGTTGGCATGGCTGAATCAGTGCGGGAAAGTTGGATAGGATTGGGTCCTAATTTATACAGAAAACTGATTTAAGTCTCATGTGCAAAAATACTTAGACACAGCATTAGAGGTAAAGCCTTAGTCACACTTAAGACAATTTCAGTTCTTGTGGTTCCCTAATTTGAAATTATGATATTTATGCAGTTCCACTATTGTATTTGTATTGATTTGGCTCCCTAATCTGAAATTATGATATTTATGTGGTTCCACTATTGTATTTGTATTGGTTTATATTGACAAGGAAGAACCTGATACACAGATTTTACCTTAGGGGACATGAGGCTGAACACAAATAGGTAAGGTCTTGCAAATCAACAGTCAATTAAAAACAAACAAACCAGTAAACAATATCATATCCTCTTAAATTAGGATGGTGTGAGGGGTTGAGCAGCTCAGAGAGTGGTCGAGGGCTCATTTTTCATCAGAAGTCCACCTGGTTGAACTGACCCCTAAACCCTCATTACCAGTAACAGTGATACTACTGATAGTACAGAATGCACTGTCCATCAGGGGGTGCTACTGGGGGCTCAATGTAGAAGTTTGCCCCAGTGTTCCCAGTAACCTAGTGCTGGCACTGCCTTGAATCACTGTCTAACCGGAACACTTGCGATGAGGTGGGATAGAAATAACAATCGATCAGTCAATCAGGAAAAAAAGCTAACATGGATTCCTTTTTAGGAGAACCTGATAATTTGAAACAGAAGGAATGGGAGAACATGCTGCTTTTGGTAAGCAATGTCACCTTACTGTTTGGCTGACAGTCATCATCCTAGAGAAAAGTATACACCATACTGGATGTGCAAATTTCAAGGCAAAGGGGCTAAATGATAGGGGCATGCATTCATTTCAGAATAAATGGAAGTTGGAACTTTTTATTTTGCAACCACATTTTTTCCCATTTATACCTAACAGTGTGTGTGGGGGGGGGGGGGGGAGAGGGGAGCTTTTCTGACAGCAAGGGTCAGGAAGGCCCTCTGTGCTGCAGGCTGCATTCACCATAGTGATACTTCTGCAGTGCCTTGGATGTACCACTGGTCCAGGGTACTATGGAGAAAAATATTTTTGTGGTGGCCAACTTTTTTTGATATGACTGAGGTGTCTGGAAAAAAAAGAACAAACTGACAAGGGCACCCACTGAGAGAACCTCCACTACTGCAGCAATGAAATTTTTAAAATAACATTAAAAATTTTTAAAAAATTGCACTAGGTCCACCACTGCCAAGGTAAGCTCTCTCCCTCACCTGCCCCAACTTTTTTCAAGCATTTGTCCCTCCATCTTGAAATTTCTCCCAACTTGCCTGCATTTGTGGTCAAAACTCCTACTCATTCCTACAAATATTCCTCTTACAGCAATGATACTCTAGCCCTCTTTACACAATCTCCAGATACCATGTGGGTGTGAGCCACCTCCATAGCCATCTTCATATATAATGTGGGTGGGAAAGGGCAGGACAATCATGCTGACAAACCCCTCCCTCTTGTGTCCCAGGGATGGTAGTCATACAAATTATCTCTTCTTATGATCAGCATTTGTTGTGCAGACAATCACTCACAGGGAAGCTGTAGTATTTCCAGAGGGAGGGCACAGCACTAAGTTTTGCAGGCACCTCAATACGCTGTGTAAGCAGCCTTGCCCCCCCTCACCTTTGAAGCCCTCCTAGGTGGTGCCTCCCATAGCTATGCTACTGCAGTGAAGGAGGGGGCAGGGATTAATGTGCGAATCATTAGGTGTGGGGGAGGAACTGACTGTTATGTTTATCTTCCCCACTTCCAACCCTTCCCCTCCCAGAATACATGGGGGATAATGTGTGAAAAGGGCTTGTGTAGGATACATTTTCAAGTGCTTTGGGGGGAGGGGTATAACGATTGATTTCTCTTTGAATCTTCTTTTATAGTTCCTTGAGGACTCTATCATCCAGATCAGCAATGAACTCTGGGTGAATTATTTTGTCCAGAGCTTGACTCTCCAGCTCTCACACTGCTCTCCACGTGAGAAGGTTTGTTCTTCAGCTCAGTTCTAGAAGAGCTTCAGACAAAAAGTTTTAGGCTGTTAAAATTAGATGGTACCTAAGACCAAGCTACATGTTATTAGGAATGTGTAATATGTCTCCAGTATACTTATAAGTGCAATATGTTTTCAGCTGAAACAGGGAGACATGGTTTAGTATAAAGAGTTTGAGTTGCTCTAGTCTAAGTGTTTGCAGGGGAAGGGGGGGATGGTGGTGATGCGACCCCCAGGATTGTGTTGCTGCCAGAGACAAAGGGGCTTTTTACATTCACCTCCACCTCTGTGCCAGCCTCTGGGAAGGGGTGCATGAGGAGCCTTGTGGACCCCTCTGCATGATTTCCTGAACCTCAGAATGTCTAATAATAGCTATCATGACTCTCTTTCGGTTTCATGATCGCCAACCAGAAGCGCCTTTATTCCCAGTGGCAGTATGATCCTGGAGATTGTCTTGCCACCATCCCCCACTCCACCCCTTAAGGGGTCAGAGACAGGGCTTCCCAGGCTGGTGGGTTGTGGTCCATCAGTTTGAGAATCCCTGCTTTAGTACTTTGTCATACAACTGTTCCAATTGCACTGCCTGCCACCCATCATTTTTAATGGAAATCAGTGGACATTTTTCTGCATTAAAACTGCATGCAAAGGGGCCATGATTGGGACTGGAACTGCAGTGGTGATAAAATACTAAAGCCACCTACCCCAACCTCTACCCTGCTGTAAAAAGTGAACCAATAACTTAAATGCTATGCTAGGTACATATGAGTAGATCTTCTGAGCATAGCATTATTTTATGGTGTCCTAGAAGGATGTTTTCTCAGAACACTTCTCTCAAGATGTATTTATTTATTTGTATCATGCAAGCTACACGGTACTTTAAAAGTGAAAAGACAGAGCCCTGCCTTAAGAGTTTATGACATAGGTGTTGACACAACATGGAGAACTGGTTGAGCTGTTGCCTGCCCAAAGAAAGTTAAGCAGGAGTAACTCTGGTCATGACTTGGAGGGGAGACCGAAGCTGAGGCTGAGAAGTCTTTGTGATAGAATGGACCTGTGAGGAGATGCTGTGAGAGGGTGGAAAACTCAAAGTGATAAGCTGATGTAAGAAGGTAGAGGAGTGTGGGGGTCAGCTGCCAAGAATAAATAACAATCTGGCGGATTTGTAGCTGCTCCTTCTGGAAGCTCCAGCTGGAAGGCATATGCAGCAAGAAGATGACCAGTTGCAGAACTCTATAGTTTGTTGAGAACCACCTGCCTTGAGTCTATAAGACTCTCACTCAGTAAGAAAGTTGGCATATAACCAACAACAGAGGGAGATGGAGGTCAGAGTAAACCAAGGAAGCATATGAAGTTGTCTGTTACACATAAGTTTAGAGAGCGATCCAGAACTTTCGTTGGGCCGATGCAAGTCTCTTGCACTGGTGGGCAGTCTGGGCCCAGGAGGAGGGTGGGGAACTGCATTGGGCACTTAGGCCAGATCCTAACCTTCTTTCCTAAGCAGCTTGGCACTGTTTAGATCTGCTCCAGCTATTTTGCTGGTGCAGTTTCAAGAAGCCCCATTGGGATGACTGGGCTATTACTTGGGGTAAGGGTACAAATAACCCCTTACCCTGAATTGTGCTCCAGCTACCTCCAGCTACCTGCACTGGATCTATTGCAGGCTAGCTGGCCTGCCTGTTCCAGAACAGAATAAGATTGGGCTGCCCATTACACTATGGAAGAATGACTAGCTGTGCTTCTTTATGATAGAAACTATTCAATCATTGTCATGCATTGGTATCTTTATGCAGAATTTTATCTACAAATGCTGGGGAGTAGCAATGATGGCCTCTATGGGCACATTGATTGAAACTAGTCTGTGGAGAGTAGTACAGGAGATCAGCTTTGAGGAAACTGAAGAGAGGGAGGTAAGGATAACAGTGTTTACTCTTGTTCGTCTTTGCCCCATCATGATTTTCCTGACCTGAGGTTGACACTTGTTATCAAGGTCCCTCTCACTTAGATGAAGGCTAAATGAAGATATTGTCATTGTCTTCAGGGATTTCACATTACATTGTGTTAATATTCTGCCCGTTGAACCTTCTTGTCTTACATGACCATGAGCTTCAGAAGGCATTTCATATCCAGAAGGATAGTATCAACACACTTTACAACAAACTGCCTGTCATGGTCTCTGTATCTCAAATATTTCCTTGTTATCCCTGCAGGGACTTGCCTATGGCCTTGGAATCTGTGCCATGAACCACAGGGAAGACATTATCTCCATTCTAGAAGAATACCAGAACTATGTTGATGAGTTATCAGCCGAATACTATTGCATGGAAGGTGCAAAGGTAAAATGTTTTGTTTTCCATTCTGATTTAGTAATAGAAAGGACTCCGAACCCAAGAAGGGAAGAAATTCCCTCAATTGTATATTTCAGGAGGACAGTAGGATCTACTCTGAGCAGTGCAATTCATCTTCTGAATGTCTCGTAGGGCTAGGAAGTGATATATCTTCCTACAGCTAGGAAAATGGACTATCCTCATTACTGTTTCCTTTGCAATCATAGGTGCCAATTACCAAGGAACAGATGAGGATTGTCTTGCTCCTGAGCTATTATTTTGTGGCTTTTCTTGCTCCAACAGAGGTGATTCTACCCATCATGCCAGGAATCTTTTCAAGGATCCTCCAGAATTACCCACATTGCTTAAAGGTACGTGAGGTCTTTTTTTTCTTCTTCTCTGCATCATGCCTTTCTAAATTGTGGAGAACTTACTAACATACTCCATTTGTTTTAGGGAAATACCACATTTTGTTTTAGGGGATTAGAGGAATACCGCAATCCTGGACACCCAGAATTGGTAGAGTATTAGAATGAATTAATTGAAGTAGAATGTGCAGCAGCAGTAAAGAAGGCCAATTCTATGCTTGGGATCATTAGAAAAGGTATTGAGAACAAAACGGCTAATAATATAATGCCGTTGTACAAATCGATGGTAAGGCCTCACCTGGAGTATTGCGTCCAGTTCTGGTCACCACATCTCAAAAAGGACATAGTGGAAATGGAAAAAATGCAAAAGAGTGACTGAAATGATTACTGGGCTGGGGCACCTTCCTTATGAGGAAAGGCTACGGTGTTTGGGCCTCTTCAGCCTAGAAAAGAGGCAGCTGAGGGGGGGTACAATTGAGACATACAAAATTATGCAGGGGATGGACAGAGAGATGCTCTTTACCCTCTCATACAACACCAGAACCAGGGGACATCCACTAAAATTGAGTGTTGGGAGAGTTAGGACAGACAAAGCAAAATATTTCTTTACTTAGCGTGTGGTTGGTCTGTGGAACTCCTTGCCACAGGATGTGGTGATGGCATCTGGCCTAGATGCCTTTAAGAGGAGATTGGACAAGTTTCTGGAGGAAAAGTCCATTACGGGTTGCATGCCATAATAGCTTTGTGCAAACTCCTGATTTTAGAAATGGGCTACGTCAGAATGCCAGATGCAAGGGAGAGCACCAGGATGCCGGTCTCTTGTTGTCTTATGTGCTCCCTGAGGCATTTGGTGGGCCACTGTGAGATACAGGAAGCTGGACTAAAT
This sequence comes from Tiliqua scincoides, assembly GCF_035046505.1. Lineage (NCBI taxonomy): Eukaryota > Metazoa > Chordata > Lepidosauria > Squamata > Scincidae > Tiliqua > Tiliqua scincoides. Next base: position 27,906,382 of record NC_089826.1, read on the forward strand.
GGGCCTTTGGCCTGATCCAGCAGGGCTCTTCTTATGTTCTTAATGCCATTCCCTGAAGTTAAATATGTTTGGCTTTTTACATTCAGGTCTGCCTTCAGCATCCGCGGGTTCAATTCCCAGAAACATCACAAATGCCAAAAACAGCGAATAATCAAATCCGCTATCTGACCCAGAAAGGACCTCCCAGATGTGACCTCTGGTTGTATCCAGGAGGTCCTCTATGGGTCTTCCTGCTGAGGGTTTGGAATCAAATCTACCTCAAATCCACCGATTCCGAACCCACAGACAATGAGGGCCTACTGTACTTGTCCTTGCATAGGTCTTTCGAATGACACAGCATTGTTTCGGAGATCAGGAATTTTACCCCCATACCCCCCAAATAAAGAGACCAGACTTCGGCTTGGATATAAAATGGGCCACTTTATTAAACTTTAACATTAACTGCAACAGGGCAATCTTCAAACCAACGTGCGGAGCCATATGGGGGAAACGGTCCTAGCCGTCTACCTCCCCCTGCAACTCATAGGGCGTACCTCCTGGCTCAAGGCCCCAGCTGTCAAATAGCCAGCCTAGATCTCTCAACACCACCCCCCAAAGGGGGGCAAGGCAGCTGGACTTCAGACCAGCCGTCAGAGCGTCACTGGCCTGACCGTCCAGGTGAGGGGTTTGCCTGCCTGCCTCCTGGAGCCGGTCAGGCATCATGGGAGCGGTTCAGGCTCGCCCCTCACCTTGCTGCCTTGGATGGACACCGAGCCAGATACCTACCTACCCCGCCCCGCACGTATCCTGCCAACCATAAAGTGACCAACCCTCCCAACCAAAAGACTGCACCACCCCGTGCCAGTCTGAGGTAGGCGAAAAAACAGTCATCACACTGCCAATCCAGATGACTGCAAAAAATTCCTACCCGGCCCGAAAAACGCGACCAGCTAATCCCAGACTGGTTACAGGGAGGGCGGGAGGGGTTGCTGGCTGGGAGCGAACTGAGCTCAGCCCGTGCGCGCGCTCAGGCAGGCGCTCCTGGCTCCGCCCACCCCTGGCCGCAATGACCAATTGCGGCCAAGCCTCAGCCTGGCTGCACGAGGCTGGGGGAAGGGGGCAATCCGGTGCTGGCGCCGATCTGGCGCCAACAGCCTTTCTTTATGTTGCATAGGAATGCTTAATATCACTTTTCAGCAGAAGCTTCCAAGATGACAAACAATACATTTTACAGTTCACTGTTAAGTGTCATGTACAGAGCTTTCTTCTCTCTCTGATAATAACAGTTACACACCACAAATCTCCATGCACTGTGCAAGCTTAACATGCTTTTAAAATTATTTTGTAATTTTTGATTTTGTAGGACTGAAAATGTCAAAAAGAGGAAACAAGCAGAAAGAAGGACCTGCTTTCAAGGGGATGTGTCACTGTATCTTTTCCTTTGGAATTCTAGGACCCATTGGTGAAGTCGGCATTTACTGACAGTGTGATACTCATGTGTCAGGCCACCATGGAAAAGAATGCAGAATGCTTTCCTGCGAGCTGGCAACTAGTGGTGATCTATCTAAAGGTACCATTAGTGAATGACAAAGAATTTCTTTATCATTAAGCGCAGTACTGAGTGTGTTCCTGCTGCCCAGCTGATAATCACCCCATACTTTGCTCACAGACATTTATTGACTGATTTCCATCTAGCTCTATGCTCGTTAGTTACTCTTTCAATCTGCTGTACTCTGTCACTTGTACGTAGAACGATAGTACATTTGATACCAGTTATGCCCATGATTGGCACTCTTTAAGGCTACACAAACTATTAAACCATGTTATAGAACCACAATCAGTGACCTTTCCTTGCTTTGCCATTTCAAGAATAAAACAGCTATTGAATTATCCTGAGGCACAGAACAAGCTTCATCCTTAGTTAGGCTTAGAAACATGTACTTCATCAGCTATTTGCCACACATGACTGATATTTCAAAGGCCTTTAACAGTACCAATGCTAGTGATGTGTATAAGTTGTAAATCAAAGCAAAAACTGAAATCCATTATAGTCGTGCTACAGCATCCGCAGGGGTTCAATTCGTGGAAACACCGCAGATGCTGAAACCCGCAGATAAACAAATCTGCAAGTCAGGGCATGCTAAACCTCCGAATGGGATAGAGCCCTCAGAAGGACCTCCAGAGCATTTCAGAGCCCTCAGATGGACCTCCAGAGAAGAGTATCACAGGTTGGGCAATACTGCGGGTTTGACACCTGTAGTTTAAAGAATGTAAATAAAAATTATTTAAATAATTTCATAACATTAAAAATAAACACCAAATAGTAGTAGTGGATGAGCTCCCTAAATTCAAATTAAATTTGAGCATGGAATAAGTCATCATATTTTCCCAAATACTTGGAAATACCTTGGTTTTTTTTTTAAATAAATCCAACCCAATCTGGAATTAGATCCCAACCCAACTTCCTATTAACCTCCAAGCACCCTCTTTGTGGTCCCCACAAGCCTCCTTCCCTGCTGCCCCCCTCACCATGGAGTCTCCAACATCCATCTCCCATTCCTTCTCACCTACAGAATCCCAACTCTCCCGCCCACCCTTGCCTGGCTGCCTGCTTTGGTGGAGGTAGTGGGGTAGCTGCCTCTCTTCCATGGTCCAGGAAAAATAAGAAACCTCCAGAGCTTCTGAAGCTTTGAATGATGCTAAGAATAATGCACATACCTACATGAAAAAGGTGCAGAAATTTCAGCACTTTTAATTCCAAAGAATCTTAAAGCATTCGCCTCATCTAATGTACCAGCATTAGGTAAGGATCTAAGAAGAACTGTACTGGATCAGATCAAAGAACTATCTAATCCAGCATCTTGTCGCCAAAGTGATTAGTCAGTTGCTTCTGGGATACTTGTAAGCAGGTGTTAGCTCTCCCTTGATTTTTGTCCTCAGCACCTGGTGTTCAGTGATATACAGGGTATAAGTGGAACTCTGCGGCTTCAGTTCATATCTTGGATCGTAGGCACTGATAGACCTAACCACCTTGGAATTTGTTTAACTCCCTTTTAAAACCATTTAACTCTGGGGTGCCAAACTTGTTTTATACAGCGAGTAGAATAGCATTCATGGCATCTGCTGAGGGCTGGAAGTGACATCATTGCGCAGGGGGTGGTGTCATTAAGCAGATGATGGCCATAAATAAGCACTTTGTCCTCAAGTAGGAACTTTCATCAGTTGCAAATGAAAGAAGAGAGAATGTGCAAATCTTGGTCCTATTTTCAAGATATGAAAGAGCCCAGTTATCATGCGGGCCGCCCCTTTCAGCAGCATCACTTCTGCTGAGGCATTGGTTCTCAGATCAACAGCTAAGAGATGCCCTGCAAAGTGATATCTCAGCAGAAGCAGTGGTGCTGAAAGGGCAGCTTGTGCAGTAATTGGGCTCTCCCAGTGCCTCAGCAGCATTGTTCTCTCCCACCCCACTAGGTCTGCCCCATAGTGTTCCTTGCCGTCTGAAACCTCCTTCTGTCTCTTCCTCTTAAAGCCTCTGCAGACATGGCACTGTTGAAAGATTGACCCAGGGAGAGCCCAATTATCTTGTGGTAAAGAGCTGGGCTGGATAAAGAGCTGGAGATGAAGGGTGTATCCAGTCCGCAGGCCTTAGGTTTGATACCCCTGATATAACCAGTGGCATCCACAAATTCCTTAAGCTCACAATGCTGCTATTTTTTAAAAAAATATAACTTCACAATTTGATTTCACACATCTGCACTCTGTTTTAAAACATCTCTAATCCTAACTCCAGGCACTGCTTATTTTCTTTTTTAATTATTATTTTCCTAATTGATTTGTGTTTTATGTCCTACAGGATATTTTACTGGAGACTCCACAGTGTTGCCTTGAAATAGAAAATTGCCAGAAGGCAACCAAAGCCATCACATGCCTGCTGTACGTGTCTCATTTGGAGCTCTTAATCTTTGGAACATGTGTATTGTTTTAGCACAAAAGGAAATTGGACCTCAGAGGTGCACAGAGAATGGTTTATTGACCCAAAAAGTTTCACCTGTCTTGTCTCTTCCTCAGGGCAACTGCTCAGGCCCTTTCAAAAAAGGCCCCACATAACTTTCACACCCCCTCAAAGTAATTTGGTCTTAAACTGCACTCAGAAAGTACCAAGTCAAATCATAAACCATCCTCTGTGAGCCTTTGAAAGCACCTCCCTGCAATGTATCACAACAGCTTGTGAAGAGAACTGCCAGAATAGTTCTAGCAACCCATGAGGGCGCAATCCTATCCTGCACTGGAACAGGCAAGCTAAGAGACTTGCGCTGTATCCAGCGTGGGATAGGGGCCCAAAGCGGCTCAGCCAGGGGTCAGGGGAGACTTTCCCCCTTACCCCTAGGTAAGGCACCCTGGCCCCTATGGGTCTCCTCGGGCTTGCGCCACCTCCTGAGGTGGCACAAGTCCAAGGAGAGCAGAACAACTTGAAGCCACTCAAAACTCCCCAGGAACGGGGGTTGGGATCTGGCATAACAGCCAGGTCCCAACCCCGCCTCCTGCTCCCTACCCGCCTGCCCCTGGGGCCACCCAATGCCTGTCCTCCCCCAACCCGGAATGCATCCCTCCCGCCTCTTCCTCGCCCTCCCCAGAACCTTGCATCAGCTAAGCTCGGCCAACACAAGGCTCCATCTCTCCTTTGGCACGGAGGCTTGTGCCAGCCTTGCCGACTCCTGAGGAGGCGCAAACATGCCTTATGGCATGTTTGCGACCCTCCTGGGCTGGTGCAGGGGACTTGCACCAGCCCAAGTGCAGTTCAGAATTGCACTGTGAGTTACTGGCCTTTTGTAGAAAACCTCAGAGGGAAATCCAAGAAGCCTACTGCAGACTTGTCCTCAGATAACCTTTTCCAGAAATTGCTCATCCATAGACTTGACATTTCCTTGATTTGAATGGTGTCTCTCAGGAGCCAGTCCCACTTTTTGAAATACAGAATACAGGCATCCCCTGGTATCTGCAGGAGATAGCGCCCCCCCCCCCCCCGCAGATATCAGAAACTGCGGATAAGGGAGAACCTTAAATCTGTGTGATCTCTGTACTCCCATGCCCATCACCTTCTGTCGGGGCCCGTCCCAGATGCCCTGACCCCTGACTTACCCTGGAGCAGGCACCCCATGCCCAGGGTGGGGAGGCTTCCCTGCTCTTGGAGGGAGCAAAGAAGGTTGGCTCACCCCAATCAGCCAGAGGGGGCTGGCAGGGTAAACAAGGAACACTGCAGGAAACAAGCTGGGAACTGGAAAAGCCTTTTCTGCCCCACCTGGAGGAAGGGGAGGGGCCAAAGGGGCGGGCTTGCTCCATAAAACAGGGAGGCCAGGGATGAGAGGCAGTCAGTGCAAAGCAGGGAGTTGTGAGGTGAACAGCTCCTGCTCCTAGGCCAGGTTTGGCAGCTCTGCTAGGGAGGAGGACAAGAGAGCTGGAACCCTCTTCCCCTCCAGCCAATCTGAGGCCTCCCTGGGGGTGGAACAAGCCTGCTCCAGGCCCCTCCAGGGCAGGGACCCTACACCTTCATTTAGTTTCCTTACCCTGACACCAAGCAAGTACTGTATGTGTGTTCCTTTTACCAAACACTATAAGCTAGCAAGCTTATGGGAATACAAGCATGTAGGCAGCCTGAATCCTAGAGAAGACTAAACAAACATTAACAGGAAGCAGGAAGCTTGTCTTTCTATAAACTTGCTAGCTTTTAGCATTTGGTAAAAGGAAGACACATACTTGCCTGGCACCAGGGTAAGGAAGCTTAATGAAATTAATGGGTGCATGGGGCATGGAGAACCACAGATAACCTGATCCCCAAATACAAGATCCATGGATGGGGGGTGGGTGGGACACTTCTGTACATTCATTATAATTGAGATAGTATATTCAATTAAATTCAGTTTTGTTGGGCAACCAAAAAAAGCTTAGAAACATATATTCTGGTTTCTCTTTGGCTCTTGATAAAATACAAAGACCAAACATGTTATTTGCCAAAGAGAGTTTGAATAAGAGAGAGACGGGCACAAAGGTGCAACGTTCTTATGGTCTGTAAAGACTACTCTGTAGTAAACGGTCATGTCAATCAAGTGTCCTACTTTGCCAGTATTTCTCCATTATTTGCTTTCCAAGACCTGGTAATCTGAGAAAAGAACACCACCTCATAGCTACATAGTCTATAGGGAAATTGTGAGGTCCGACTGCTCCGACAGAAGTGGACATAGTGGGGGCTGGTAGGGGTGCATGATTGGCAAAGCCTGGCTGCTCTGTGATGTGGACCAGGTATTTTAAAATAGACTCTAACAGTGCAAGAGGGATAGGTAGAGCCAAGAGTATGGAGGGCAGGTTGGAACATTGCCTGACAGCTCCCTGTATCTTTCTCATTTTCACAGGAGCATGAATAGGCAAAGACCACCTGTAGCTGATGGCACCCAGATAGATTCGTCCATGATGGAGAATCCACAACAAGTTGAGAAGTCAAGCACAGAGTTGGCGGCAGCAGCCGGCAGCAAAGATTCAGTGGTTCTCAGTGATAATACAGGATACACTGTCGTATCTCAGATATCTGGACTAAATTGTGCTGGATATAGCAGGTGGGAGCTAATACTTCCTTAAAGGGACAAGCATGTTTTTCCTCTATTTAATGAGTTATAGACTGTACCTTTGGCTTATGATAAAGGAGGGTCCTAGGAGGGATGGGAAAACCCAGTGTGGCTTGACTTGAGTCGAGTAGACGAGTCACCCGCAACTTGAAAAAAGTCATACTGGGGGCACTTTCCAAGTCACCGAGTCACCCTTTAGTGACTTTAAAAGACTCCAGTCGAAACGCCTCCCCCTTTAAAAAGCCCATTGTGGAAAAAAAATGGGGCAGCTGCCAGGCTCTGTTTGTGTGTCGGAGTTCAGTTTAAAGACTCCCCTGCTTCCCCGTCTCATCTGTAAAGAGGGCGGGAGGGGGTGGGAAGGGCTGCATGAGAGCAGGGACAGAAGCAGCAAGAGGGAGGAGGGTCATGTTCAGGAACAGCAAGCTTACCAGGACAACCCAGTCCTTTGCAGCCCTACTCAGAAGTCATGCCACTTCAGCCAGTCATTCAATGAGGCTTCCTCCTACCAACCAGCAATGCCGTGGAAAGTGTGATTGCTATGAACCTCCTCCCCCCTTCCACGCTTCCCCTCTCTCCCTGGAGCTGATCATAAGGAAAGAACCCTCTTGGCTGCTACGGTGCTACTACGACATGCATCCAATTTGTGGCATAGCTTGCATGGTTTTTTAGAAACCAAAGCCCTATACTTAAGTGACATGTTAAGAGCATCATTAACTAGTACCTTAAAAGCATCACTGACTAGTGCCTTAAAATCTTTCATGTAGATTTCATGGATCTCTCTTCTCCACATTTTTCCAGCTGGAGCTATGCAGCTCTAGAAGACAATGACGATCTTGAAATAATTAATTTATGCATCTCCAGCATTATGAAATTTCCTCCCTGGGATGTTTTGGAAAATACAGAGCTCTTTGCAAGGAGTTTTATTCCACAGGCCAGCTGGGACTCCCTGGAAATGAGAGAAGGTGTTGCAGGCACTTCAATTTTACAGACCCAGGTTAGCAGTGGCTATCATATGATATTATTTTTGTATAAAGAAAACTAATTGCAATGCTGTCCTCTTCCTGATCCCAACCTCACCTCCTTCCTGCCCGTCTCCTCCCCCCGTCTCCTCCCGACCTCCCCCTGTTCTTCCCCTCCTCGCATCCTTCAGCCACCTGCATGAACTTACCAAGGCTGGCAGGTATACTTGGACCGCTGAAGCATGGAACCTGCTGCTTGTGGCAGTGGTCATGCCACATCAAATGGCTTGTTGGCTTTTGTGACAACTATAAAGGGCTTTAAGCCACCAGAATGAGCGTTGGAGTGACCCAAGGCCCAGTTAGGACTGAGTCAGTGTGTGAAGACAATATCTATTCTGAAACCCTCATCACTTCAGTTGCCCTCACTGATGTTATAAGGAAATGAAGCCTTATTGGCTACGTTATGTCATTCCTACAGGTTCGCCTGTACATACAAAGCCAGTTAGTTAACTGATAAAACTGCAAACTCCAGGAAAAAGGTAAACATTTGAGGGCTTTTCAGAAAACATAGTAGGTCCCTGAAAGCCCACTTTCCTTGCTGAAATTATTTATTGGAGAATATTCAGCTCAGCTCTAACTTGTGTTTCGTGCACAACATCTGTGAGAATCAAGGTGTTAAATGCTCAAACATATCCTTTCTTCTTTGTGAATTATTGGAGGGAATATACATCAGTTCTTGTTATCCAAGATCCAAATGTGCTGATATTGATCCTATGGGATCAATGGGTTTAGATACAACGAGTACCGGGGAGGGGGAAAGGGGTACTTTCCCTACCATCAGAAGAATGCACCAGAGACTCTTGGGAAGCCAGCAGAGTGCAGCAGGAAGTTCCAAAATATCTCTGAATGCTGCAGAGACCTTTCAGAGGCTGCAGGAACCTTCAGAATGGCAGCTGTATCCAGCACAGACCCCTTTGAAATGAAGCTTCTGCCAGCCATTTTAAAAGGGCCTGCACTGGTCACAGGAGTCATTCTGAAGATTCCTGCAGCCTCCAGACAGTCTCTGCATAGCAGATAATGAGAACAGAGGTGCAGATTATGAGAGAAGGTGGCAATTTTGCCCCTTGCAAATCAGTGAAGAGAACTGACTGTATATGACCTCAAGTCATGCTGTCATACTTCCGTCCTACTGCCATTCTTACAGTGCTGGTCTCTCTATGCTTCAGATTTGTTACCGCAAGACCTTTGAGGCAGTTTGTGGGGTCATCAGGACTCTTATAGAGTGGCACATGGAACCAGCTAACCTGAATAATATCCTGAAGGTACAGTCAGAAGTGGAACAGGGAATCATGGCAAGGGCATGGTGTAAAGTGCCACAGAGTGTGTGGGGAGTGGAGACAAATATATTCCTTTACACGTGTATTGTCTTTGAACAGCAAAAATGCCCCACGGCAGTTCACAGATAAGATTTTAGTTTCCCCCCCCCCAAATAATCAGTAAAACAATATAAAACAGGACCAAACTACAGATGAGGTTCAACACATCATGTAGTAAAGTGCTTAAGTTTCATTCCATATAGAACATATGCAGGACCACACTTTGGATTAGAACCATGTTAGAGAGGTAAGTAGCATTGAACACTTGATGTCCATGCCATGTTCCTGTTGAAAATAGCTCCTACAAGTGTGCCTCCATATCTGCAGGGGGATCCAGATGGAACCCCCTGCAGATAACTGAATCTACTGATATGGGGGATACCCCCTACCCTCTGAAGGTGAGGGGAGCTGGACTGGCTTTCCTGGCCCTTATTAAGTCTTTTACAGCACAATCCTATCTTGCACTGGGGCGGGCAGGCTATCAGTGTAATATTGGAGCCAGAATCAGCTCGCCAGAGGCAAGGGAAAACTCTTCCTGAGTAAGCCACCACAGCCCCCATAGGTCTCTTGAACCTGCGTCACCTCAGGAGATGACACAAGTCCAAGGAAAACAAAGCAGCTTGGAGCTGCTCCATGCTGCTCAGGGGATAGGGTTGGGGTCCATCATAACTGCTGGGTCCCAGCCCCGACTCCTGCTTCCCACCCTCCCCCTGCACTCCCTCCCTCCTCCTCTCCACCCTCCCCAGACCCCTGTGCCAGCCAAGCTCAGCCGATGCAGCCTTAACTCTCTGTGTTGGCATGGAGGCTGAATGCAGTCTCCATGGGGTGACATGTGTCCCTGCGCCGGCCCAGCCCAACACAAGAGAAGGTGCAAACATGCTGTATGGCATGTTTGTGGTGCAAGGAACTTGTGCTGGCCCAGGGTGTACTTAAAATTGCACCCTTAAAGGCAGAAAAACATCACTTCCGGTTTTGAAAAAAAAAGAACAAAATCCAGAAGTGATGTTTTTTGCTTGTTACAGACATTCTGAGTTCCAGAATGCACAGCCTCTGCGGGGTTCAGAAGACTTCCAAAAGTAAAGGGAACTCAGCCTCCCCCCGTCTCCAGAGGGTAGGAGGCAGGGGTAAACTAATACCACAGAATCAGGATCTGCAGATATGGGGGCCTCCCTTATATAATCTCCAAAATGTCATTTGCGACAGTGGAACTTTCAGAATTAAATAGAAGGGGGTGTTTATTTTTATCAACACTGAAAAGGTAATATATGAGAGAGAGAGAGAGAGAGAGAGAGAGAGAGAGAGAGAGAGAGAGAGAGAGCAGTGAAGATGTCAAGGTTAAAATTTTCTCTTCCTTTTCACCATAGTCCTAATCCAATGTTTGGATCACAGCAGCTACCTGAGAAATCATCAGCAAATCTGGAGCCAGAAGTATAACTAAATTTGGCACTAGCTCCTTAAAGGAGCATGCAATGGCATGAGGAACAAGCATTTCCCTGACCGCTTACTGGCAGGCCTGAGGCGAGGGAAGGGCGGGGGGCAAAATCCCTGGGGCTTGGGTTTCCAGGGGTCCCAGGCTATGACACAACAACCAATACAGTATAAAACAAATTTATTACAAAATTTGGGCACCTCAGTCTCAGCCTATCCAAGGCTGTGTTTCCAATACAGTTTTAATCCACATCCAATGCACTTCTATTACCCCAATACATTCTGGAGACTGCAGTTTGTTAAGGGTAGCTCTAATAGCTCTCAAATTCCTTAACAAATACAGTCCCCTCCGCCCCCCCCCCAGAATGCAGTGAGGGAATACAAGTGCACTGGAAGTGAATTAAAACTGTGCAGTGGAAACGCAGCCCAGGTATTCTCTACAAGCACCAACATATTAGTGCAATTCAAACATGGGAAAGTGAAACTTAAACCTTCAGACCAGAACTACAGGTATCCCCGGCTTTCTAACAGTTTGTTTTTTCAAAGTAAGGGATCCTCAAAGTAAGGGAATGTTTGTTCCCTGACCTCAGAGCTGCATTGCCCTTATGTCAGTGCTGGAAAGCACTGACATAAGGGGTTAGGATTGCACCCATAATAGCACTACTTGTCATAAGGATGTTAGAGGGTGGTAAAGATGAGAGAAGGCCCTCTCACACAGGCTTGTATGGGAGAGTACAGTCTTTCAGACAGCAAATGGAGGCTTATATTTCAGTTGCTAGACAACATACATACAAATTCATATACAGTATAAGTTAAAAACTTGGAAAACTCACAGCCTCCAAATTTTGTCGATTGAGTAATCAGAGTTGTAGATTTACAGTTGAAGGAATAGGCAGTGAATATACAAAAGCACATTGAAACCTTATTTTAATAGTGGTGATCCCACATATCTTTCACAAAATTCTGGGTTTGATCTTTCTGCTCAGTCTCTTTGTAGTCAATGAACTACGTATTATATTATTAAGTGAAAATCACCCACTATTCCTTCCTCATCCATGCCCCTTTCTTTTAAAAATTCTGGTTTTTACAGTTATTTGAATGAAAGTAGTCTCCTCACCCTTTTCACCTAAGTAGCATCTAATGGATCATGCGTGCAAAGTATTTTAAAAAAAACAAATATTTTGGAGCATCCTAGATCTACCTACAAGGTTTTCAAACCAACACGTCTTTCTTCTTTTTCCTTTTTAAAAATGTTTTTTGTTTTCTTTCATTATTTTCATATTGATTGCTGTGAGTGCAATATAGCTTGCGTAAAAATCAATTAAAATGACCGATGAAAAACAGGTCCCTCTTGTTTTCACAGGCCTTGAAGAGCTGGCTTGTATCTCACCAAACATATGAACGTGAGAGGGCAACCCGAGCCATAGCCCAAGTACTCCAAATCTACAGAAATCAAACCCCTCCTAAGGTGACAACCCAAAGAGAAGCAGATATTTCTGAGGGTTGAAGAACACTGATTTTGGAGACAGGGGGATTTGGCTGGGTGCCCCAGAGTCGCAGCCCTTGCACTCAGGATTCTCCTATTTTATGCAACAGATGCAGCAGTCAATTAAGAATGTGGGTCACATGACTGGTCAGTTGCTTCCCCGCTGTGTGGAGAAACAACCTGCCCTTCACCACTGGGGGATGGCTGCCATTTCTTGTTTGCTCAATGTGCCGGACCGTCAGAAGACAGGTAAGATAGCACACGAGCCCTATCTCTCACCTGACTCTTGTTTTCATGCTTCTGCTCTTAACCTAATGGAAGATATAAAATAATAATTTAAAAAAAACAAAACAGAGTCACACTCAAATCAGACAGAAAAGGTTGGAAACCAATAACAATTGAGATACCCTGGAAAGTGTGATCTCATATGTACTGAAAAGCTCACCGCAGATCCTCATATAATGGGCTGCCTTTTCTCCTCATCTCTCCAGATTGAGCCAGCATCATTTTCTTTGTTGGAGCTATTGGTTGGTTCCCAGTGGTGCCCAAATTTTTTCAACTGGCAGCTTCCATGACCTTCTGGGCTATTGGCTGCAGCTTCCCATCAGGGCTACAGAGTATTGGAAGGTAGCTTTTCACGAGGATTCCGTGACTCCCCTGGCTGGTTTCCACAGCTTCCTGGGGACCACTGCATTATGCCTACTCTAAACATTTGCACAGCTGCTTTTTCCACAGAGATCAGTTTTTTTTGCTGACCAACTCTCCGTGTCTTTTCAGAGAGGACCAAAAAAAGAAAAAATGTTTTTGATCTTCAATCTGGAGCTAGAAACTTATTCATCTTTCTCTATTTTTCCTCCTGTTCCTTATTTCCCTTCCTCTTTCCTGGGTAATGCCATTACCTTTGTTTATGATGGATACACAGTGACCTTCCGGCTGGTAAGAATTTGGGGAATATGTTATTGGTTGAGAAGCTACGTGTTTCTCAAAATGAGTAAAATATTAGCTTTGTTTGTTGCAGAGCTCACCACCATGGAATCAATACGAATCCTGGACCATAAGAAGAAATGTGTCCCCACCATCGCCATTTTCAAAGCTGCCATGGTGAGACACAGCTACTTTCCATGGCAGAAATTAGTTTAGAAAGAGTATAGTAGGCACGTGTGTTCAGTTTCGTAATGAATTCAATTCATTCCTGTTCATTCCAGAACAAATGCACTCCAGAACAAATTGAATGAAAGAGAGTTCCATTTTGGAATCCCCACTCATTTTCATTCTTTTTCCATAATTTTCTAAGCATAATCTTTGTTAGCTCTGGACTGGAGCTGGTGGCAATTCTTTAAGAAAAAATGCCCCGTAACAATGCTGTATCACAGACCGAGTTAAACAAAATGGTCACCAGAACTGTTGGGAAAGGTTGGTTGCTTGGCAACCTTCAGTCTCGAAAGACTATGGTATAAGCCTACAGCACCTGGTATTCCAAGGTACTAACCAGGCCTGACCTTGCTTAGCTTCCAAGATCAGACGAGAACGGGGATTCTGGGATCCTAGTATTCAGAACGATCAGTGGAAAAACCATTATCCAATGGGAAATTCCACAACCCAGTTAGTTTGCTGCTGTCAATGAACATACACAGGAGCAGAGGTAGTTTAAAGTTTCAAAGGAATACGTGCAGTTTCTCAAGCATTCACATCTTCTGACATATCAGAGGTTTCTGCTGCAGTATTTACGGAACAGAGAACCCTATAACTGTTCTCTTTGTGTGAGTGTGATGGGTTGCTGTTCATCAGTGGCTGTTCACCATTCTGATATACAATGTAAGAGGCTGCATCCTTCTTTGTTGGTCAGGGAGAGCACATTGGGGGAGGAATTTGCACAAAAGGGCACACCTCCTACAGGTATACAGGGCAGGTAAGAAGACTTGGGTTTTTGGATAATACATTGCCCCCTAGAGGCCTGCAGGCAGTGTTGCACCCAAATTTCAACAAGAACAAAATAGCTGCCTGCTGGCATTTCAGTCCAGAGTCAACAATTGAAACAAAATTGCACTGTTTCATTTACTTTTAAGAATATATGAAAACAAAAAAAATGGACAAAGATGAAAGAGGAAAACAAAAATAAGCAAGAGAAAATGAGCAAGAATGAAAACAAAATATGAAAACAAACATCCAAAGAAAAATTAAAAATGCCTGGATGGCTGCAAAAGTGATTTGTGTGTCATTCATTCCTTGACTTGTCCAGTCAATGAGCAAACATTGCCTTTTGGTTTCATGCACAAATGACAATATGAGGTTCATATAGATACAGTACTAGTTTTTGCTAAATTATTCTGCTTTTCTGTCAACAGTTGGTTGTAAACTGCTTGCCAGCTGGTGAACTGATGCAATTTATTCGCTCCACTTTGGAAGGGATGCTCCAGAACGAAAGCTGGTCGGAGGCTATAGCAGATATATTGAAAATGGTACTACATCACAGAGCTGGTGAACTTCAAAACCGGGTAAGATGTGGCTTGAATTAACTGTTGGGTCACTTGGGGCTGAGATGTATTTTTAGATGTTCCATGTTTTGTATTCTGGGTAGTATTCAGAGTCTTGAAGTTGGTTCTGTTGTGGAGAGAATTGAAAGGGGTAAATTGGAAGCTCTACTACAAGGGTTCTCACGCATTTAGCACTGGGACCCACTTTTTAGAATGAGAATCTTTCAGGACTCACCTGAAGTGATGTCATGACTGTAAGTGGCATTATCAAGCAAGAAAATTTTTAACAATCCTAGGCTGAAATCCTACCAACACTTACCCAGGAATAAGTCCCATTTACTATCATTGTTAAAACAATATACATAGTAACATGCTAAAAGTACAGGTCTGTAACATTTCCCCAAATGCAGTCACATACCATGGTAGCATCAAGTCTAATATATTTTTAATTTTAATTTTTCAATTTTAGTATTGAAATGAATGGAGACTCACCTGAAATGGGCTCGTGACCCACCTAGTGGGTCCCGACCCACAGTTTGAGAAACACTGCTCTTCTAAATATGGCTGGGGCAGACATTTATTTTTTGGATGACAGGGCCTTTTGAATGACATTCTTTTCCCTGTTTTGAGCTGGCTCCTTAGGTCGAGATTCTTGTCCACATAATGTATGACATCCTGAATAGCAGTGATACTGCAGCAGTGAAGAGGGCGGTGAGAAGTACTGTTGGTGTGCTGGCTTACGTGGAGCCAAATAGAATGGTCACTACACTTCTCACTTTCCCTTGGCCTATCATGAGGTAAGATATGCCTTTCCATGAGCACAAAATGCTTATTGTAATGTGGATTTGTGGATCTGGTGGGCATTCATCTTGAGTTACATTTGCTACCCTGCAGATGCCTAATCTTGTCTGATCTTGGAAGCTAAGCAGGGTCAGGCCTGTTTAGTACTTGGATGGGAGACCGCCTGGGAATACCGGGTGCTGTAGGCTTATACCATAGTCTTTCGAGACTGAAGGTTGCCAACCAACCATTTGCTAGGACAGAAGAACTCAGTTTAGACAGGAGTTTTCTCTATACAGAGACAGGTTCAGCCTAAGACTGGATCATCAACATTGAATAAACCCAGCATGATGTAAGACTGTGGTTTTCAAACTTTCACTAAGTCCTGGGAGGGGAGGGGAGGGGAGGGAAGCAGGGGGGAAGGTAGTGACACGATCCCCAGGATCGCATCGCTCAGGGGGCTGCAGGGACTGGGATGTACTCACCAGTCTCTGCAGCAGCCTGTTGGGGTTGTGGGGGGCCCTGCACGAGCGTTTGCAGGGCTCCCCAGCCTTCCAAACATGAAAGTGGAACAATCGCGCTCCACTTCCGGTTTTGCAGTGGTGGAGTGCGATTGCTCCATTTTCACTTTAGGAAAGCTAGAGGGACGTTCGCATAGGGCTCCCCGCAGCCCTGACAGGCTACTGCAGGGACTGGTGAGTACATCCCAGTCCCTGCAGCCCCCTGAGCAACACGATCCTGGGGATTGCACCACTGTCTTCCCCCCTGCCCTGTCCCTGCCCCTTAAAGGAGCAGAGGCCAGGGCCTTCAGGCTGGGGCATCGCGATGCCCTAGTTTGAATACCACTAATGTAAGAGATAGTGTACTGCACTTTTACTAGGTGAATGGAATCTGAGAACTGAACAAAAATTGAGTTTGGACCTTTACTGACATGACATTTAATAGTAATAATAATAATAACCAGTATTTATATACCATCTTTCTTGGTCATTAGATTACTCCTTTGACTTTAACACAAGGCAGTTCATATAGGCAGGCTTTCTCTAAACCCCCGAGGGTTTTTTTACAATAATAAAGAGTTTTAATCTTTCAAGAACAACAACATTCCAGATGGATCTTTCAACAGTCTGGTAATCATTCTGGCCATGGTTACATTCCGTGCTGACAAACAACTCCTTTTCTCTCGCATAGAAGGGCAGCCGAGGGCAGCTTCTTTGCTGTCACCAAAGGGCAGGTGGAAAAACTCAGCTCAGCTTGCCAGTTGTTTCTCAAGGCCTTACCGCTGACAGATGCTTCCGGTGATCTTGAACTGGTGACTTTCAGATGTTGTCTTCAGGCTTAACGGCAGCTCTACCCTCTTGCCCAATGATCCAAACATGATGTCTAAACTGTATTGATACATTTTGGCTCCTCATGTTCGGTGTAATGATATATGCAGTGCCTACCTGCACAGAAGGACTTCTTCCGGCCCAATCTTACCTTCCATTAATGACTGCAGAACTCATGTTCTCCTGTTGGCAATGGTGCACTGCTGCCAAGCATGAAGGAACTACCAGCAGAAATAACTGGTGGCTCCTCGCACACACCAACCCTTCTAGACCGCACTGGAGCAGATAAGGTGGCAGCAAGGGTGGGCTGTGGGCACTTCATGAGTAGCTTGGGGCAGGGAGGGGATGGGGGGAGGAATGGAGTAGGTGGAACTCATCAGCAAAAGTGCATGCAGGGTCCTATCTTCTATTTTCCAATCACCCTCACCCAGCAAAATAGCTGGCATATCTGGAGACCCTTAGCAATTAGGCAGCCTACCAGGAGATAAAGTATATAAATAAATACAGTAAATAAAGTTTTAAAAGTTTTGTACTTCTTGCTGATTGTCTGGTTCCCCTCCCATAGCCTGTAGCACCTGCTCAGGCAGTGTAACTACATGGCATAAGATAGTAGTATTAGTATTAAGCTCTTAATCAGTGAGCTTAAAGTGAACAAATGCATTTCAGAATGCATGTTCATGTGCTTGAAAAGGACATATGAAGCCATTTAAAGCAGTGGTTTTGCAGGGGTTAGGAATGCCCACCTCAGGGTCTGTTCAAATTTAGATCTGAGAATTGCTTGTCAGATTTGCAAGCAGAGATACATCTTTTCTGTGTTCTCTTTCAGTGAGATCAGAGCACTCTGGAGGTCACTCATGGCTAATAAGACCTTGTTCTCAATATTACTATCTATTCTTCTCAGCAAGATTCCTGAGAAGAATCAAGAGAACCAAGAGAGAACTGCAACTCTTGAGAAACCCACTTACCTCCCCAATACTGTAGGTTGCATACTTTCCCCTTATTTATAGATTCTTGATCCCTTGTGATTTCAGTGATAGTAAAGTGATTCAGTTATTAGTTCTCTGCCTCTCTTTCTGTAGATGGCCGATGTGTTATGGGAATTTATAGCAGCAGTAAAGAGGAAGGAGCAACTAGAAGAAAAGAAAGAAGCCCTTTTCTATCACTGCTTTCTCTCAATTCCTGGAACCAGCACCAAACAGCTGATGGACAGCATGAGAGAAGACTACCGACGTTCCAGCTTACTCTCAGTACCTGTTATCAGCATGCAACCATTTATGGACAGCACTGAAGAATTCAGACGTTCCAGCTTTTCTTCACTTCCTGGAACCAGCATGCAGCCATCTGTGGAGATCATTAAAGGGTTTAGAAATTTCAGCCCATGCAGGTAAATAATGGAAACACCTTCCAATGTTCTCCTTTCCAACTCCAGTGAGTGTTATTGTTTTGACATCAACAATTGGGTTTCATGACAGCAATAAAATTACACTGCCTCCTTTTAGAGGGCTGATAGCATCTAGAATAAAAAAGAAATGAACTGGAATATCTCTATCCCTTCACGTTCCACATTCACTGAGCCCCAAACACAGCATCAGTAACGGTGAGACTTAGGGCGCAATCCAAACCTGCACTGGAGCAGGCAAGCCAGGAGGCTTGCGCTGCATCCAACGCAGGTTCGTTGGCTGCAGTGGCTCAGCCATGGAGGTTACACAAGTCCGAGGAGAGCGGAGCGGCCGAAAGCTGCTCCATTCTCTCTGGGGTCGGGGGTTGGGATCCGGCATAACTGCCAGGTCTCAGCCCTGCCCCCAGCTCCCCGCACGCCCACCCCCAGGGCCAACCAGAAGCGCCCCCTCTCACCCCCTCCCCACCCCCCACGCCTACCTTTGCTGCTTGTGCCAGCGGGAGCACGCCAACACAAGCGGCGGCACGGGAGCCACTGTGGAGGCTTCTGCCTGCCTCCATGCATTGGCGCATTTGAATGCGCCGATGTGGCTCCCGCCCACGGAGGCACAAATATGCCTTATGGCATGTTTGCGACACTCCAGGGCCTCCTATGCCGGCATAAGTGCCGGTTAGGATTGCGTCCTTTGAGTGTCTATCACTACAGTTTATCTCTGATACCAAAAAAGGACCCCCCCCGCCACCAGAAAGAGAGAAAATAGTACCTCCTAGGGGATTTCCTCAGAACTTTCTTTGCTTTTAAATTAGATGACAATCATTTAGTCACAGAGCTGTGGTTTTGGACCTATTATAGAACTGTGCAATGGAATGGATTTCTTTGCAGCGTGGCAGTGCAAGCTCTTCAGAACATCCTGAAACTGGGAGGCTGTGAACATCACATCCTGGTAGCCATGGATGAGGACTGTGGCTGGGAGCTGATGGTGGATGACCACGAACAACACAGAGGCTTTGCTGCTTTGGGAAGGTAAGAACAATTATAGATGATACACTGACCTCATGATGATACATTTAATCCCTGTCTCCCAACCTCCTCTGCCATCCAAAGCTTCTTCAAAAAAGGCTGGGCAGAGAGGAGGCTGAAGAGAAACCTCTTCTGCCTCCACGACCCCCTCCTCTGGGCAGCTGTATGGTGCCTGCAGCAATAGGGGACTCACATTCACAGGGGGAGGGGTGGAATTTGGGCACCACTTCAGGCACTGCTCCAACTTCAGCTGGGCCTGTCAGTCTGAGTTTGGTTTGAAATCACCTCTTGTTAAGATCAGCGTAGTCACTTTGACCAAGTCCTGCCAGCCACCATCCTTCTAATCCTGCCACTACTTACAAGAGTTTACATTCCCCATAGTGATTTGCTATCCTCCCGCCTCTGCAGGGCAATTGCTGAAAGATTTTTCATCCTGACATGTTCTAGAGGCCGGGGAGCAACATCCAGTGTCATGGAATTGCTTGAGTTCCGTAGTGGTTCAGGGTGGGCATTTGCACAGGACTGAACTCTCTGCTGAGAATATGGCAACCCTAGAGAATGGGGCAGCCTTGTCTTGGGCTCTTTCTCTCTCATTTCAATGTTCTCCCCAAACTGTTTTTCTATGAGCTTCCTTGTCCTGCATTTGTTTTCCTCATTCCCTGGTTTCCATCACCTCCCATTGCCATCAGTTGGGTTCTTTTGTTGCTTCCCTCCTTTCCACTTTTAACCCTTCTTTTAACCCATGAACTTCTTTCCAGTACTTCTTAGTATTTTTTTTCTTCCCCTCTCCTAGCCCCTTCTTGTTTCTCTGCCTTTCACTCCTTTCCTACCTCCTTTCCACTCTTGCACTGTCTTTGTTCGTTCTTTTTTCTTTCCTCCTTCCCTCTCCATAGCCCTATTCTTTAAGGGCCCCTCATCTTTGTTTGTGCCCTGTTTTGGCTTTGATTTGACCCTCACGAACAATCCTATTGGCTTTGTCACTTTACCATTGCCAATATGAAGAGCCTCTAACATGTGACACCATGCTTATAATAATAAACAAACAAAAAAAATCAGCCAATATGGAGCCTAAGAACATAATGGCATTACTCTGCGAACAGCTGTACCAAAATGGCAACCACTCTGTCCTGTGGATGCTGGAAAGCTGCTGGAGGTCTTGTCCTCTTCTCCTGAGTAAGGGTGCAGGCCCTGCAGTGGGGTTTCTTAAGTTTGCACCAACTATTTTGCCGGTGCATACTTGAGAAACTCAGTGTCAGGCTTTTCAGTTCAACATGGAGGATTGGATCCGGCAGAGGAAGCCTCCACCGGTCCCATCCCTATTCGAGGCTGGTTCCTCCCCCTACGCCAAAACGCCTCTCCACTACCCCGAAAACCCGCACTGCTGCCCAGCAGTTGCACTTATATCCTGGCTTCCTCCTGGGCCCAGCACTGACAGTCCCTACTCCCACAGTGTCATAAATGTGCTGTAGGGCAAGTTTACAACACCTAGCTAGTGCTGGCACTGGTGCTCAGCACTGGTGCTAATGGCCCATGGGATTGGGTCCTTACTATATTTGATCATATATCCATGGTAAGTGGAATGTTTGTACTAGTTTTGAGGCCCAAGATCATGTATTCTTTTTGTTAAATAAAGACGTTTATGAAGAAGAGCTTAATCACAGAGTTGGAAGCTGAATTTGTTCTGCCATTCCAAATTTGAACTATTTATCCCTTCCAGAGTCATGAGGAGTTGTTGCCCAGGTGCTTTCCCCAGGACTGTTGTACAGGAGTTCCTTCCTAGCCTGTACTTCCACAAGGAACTCTGTTGGACAGCAAGTGTTGCCTTCTTTGCAGAGGTGAGTGGTGTTTTCTGTGAAAATTTTAACAAGTGGATTCGAGATGAAGGGGGAGGGGGGGTGTTGTTCAGCCACCAGAGATTTTGGCCTGTTTTTATGGTGACCATGAATCCTTTATTCCACTAAAAACAGAAGTTAGTGGATATTGTGGTCATTTTAGATAATGCAGCAGGGAATTCTGAGTTCTTTGTGTGTGAAAATTAGATTGATTGATTGATTGATTGATTGATTGATTGATTGATTGATTGATTGATTGATTGATTGATTGATTGATTGATTGATTTTCCCCAAGATTATAGCAAAAAGGAGATCCAGGATCAACTGATGATGATGATGGGGAATGCAGATCTAGGAATTGTGAAATATGGAAAGTATGCACTAGGGTAGTAGTTCCCAAACTTTTTAGCATTCATCAAAAAAGGTTTCACTTTACCAGCCACTCAAGCCTCTGTGCCTATAATGGTGATTGAGCAGCACTGCTCCCCCCAAGGGGCAGGTTTTTTTAACCCTTGATACACATGGCCTAATCTGCCTTGTCAGTTTTGCAGGCCACCAACAATTAGGCCATGATCCATAGTTTGGGAACCACTTCACTAGGGGACATTTTATCAGTAAAGAAAACTTTGGGAATAATCAAGTTAGACCCTGGCTTGAATTCAAGCTAGACTTTAGCTCAAGGAGATCCAATCACAGAGCAGATAAGAGGGAAAGGGGCTAGAGGCAGAAAACATGGTTAAGGCAAACTGTGATTAAATCCCAGATGAGGTACACAATACCCCTAAGGGCCAGAAGCGGAAAGCATAGTCAGGGCAGGCTGAAAGAAGAGTAATTTAAAAAAATGATTCTTGCCACACAGGAAAAGCCTGGACTGGGAAAATCTTAACACTAGAGGAGTCACTGTTAGTTATAGTAGAGATACTACTGACCTAGATGGACCAATGGTCTGAGTTGGTATAGGGCAGCTTCATATGGTCTTACAGCCCCCCTCTCTCTGAGCTGAAAGTAATTCTTCTGCATTCTTCTCTGCAGTTTGTGGGAAGCCCCAATATTGCAAAAGAGGAGCAGAAGATGATGCTCGATGTGTATAATGTAATGAAGCTGTTCATTTATAATGGAAATCCCATCATCATCATGTATGGAATGAGAGGAATCAGCAATGCAATCCATACCATGCCCAAGAAGGTAAGGCTGGGCTGATATTTGATGAACTGGATAGCATTACATGGTGAGATGAAAGCTTCCCAAATGAATTTAATGGAACTGTCTTGAGTGGAAGACTTCTTACCTGTTTCTCGTTCTAGAGAAAAAAGTTGTTTTTCTTTGGAATTACCTATAGAAAATAGTTTTCTGGATTTGTTGTTCAGTGTACCCTGATCTTGCAGACAGTATGGGGGGGACCACCACCACAATCCATTTGAGGGGAAAGGATGCCCTTCTGTCTAAGTTGATAATGATCAAAGACTGGTTATGCAGTGATGCAACACAACAGACAGGGCGAGCTTTAAGCTAGTTGGACCTATTGTTCTCAATTTGGCCCTGTTCCTAAGGGGCCCCTGTGCTAGAGTAATCTACCCTAGTCTTGTCAGATACACACAACACATTGCAATGGAAATTTTGATCTTCTTTTTCTAAACAAAAAATAAAATTAATATTTTTACAAAGTTATTTCGCAGTCACTAAAATAAGTAGTCTTGTAATCATTTACTTTTCAAAGGTAATCTACACATTTTGTTTGTTTACTTGCAGGCTTACACGTATGTCATATGTTATTAAAGTGTGCTTAGATTCATTTGATCCGTTAACTGACATGCACTGTGTAAGAGCACATTTTGACCGCTTTCCATTCTACCATAGAGATATAAAGTCTATAATAAGTTTTATGTACACCTCTAAGATTCTACTGGCCTTGGCTGTGAATCTGGGGCCCCACAAAAATGTGTCCACTTGGACCCCACAGCTCCCAAGGCTAGTCCTGACAACAGAATTGGTTCCTTTTCTTCCCCTTAGGCAAAAAAATATAAGGAAAGTGTTCTGGGTATCTTCTTGCGATCACTGTCAAATCCCTGGGATCCCAATGTTAAACAAGAGGCAATAACAGGGGTATCAAAGATCTTACCCTACCTCCCATCTATCGAAACTTCTACTTCCATCCAGTTGGCTCAGCAGGCACAAAATTGTTTTGATGATGTAAGTAGAAAATGTACCAAAATGTGGAGCTGAATGAAAAGGCAAAAGGAGGGGAGGTGGCACCACTAAAAACCAAGATAAACAGGGGCAAGCCTCAAAGTGCTAGTGTGTTGTTAAAAGAAGTATTATTGTAAAACACTCCAGTGAACCGGTTTGTTATGGAGATGAACAAGCTCTCCATTTCAACAACCTTTCCTTTGATTTCCATTCCATTCTTTTCCACTGAGAAGCCCTGGATTTTTTTTTTTTTTTTTTTTCTCAGCACTGAAAACCAAAGCATATTTTTAAACATAGCTTAATGTATATTTAACAGCTGTTTAAATACACTTTCAAGTATTTCTTACCCAAATAGCTGATGTGATTATATGTTGCAAAGTATGCATTTAAATATTTGGTTTTATGAAACAGTATAGAATGCAGAAGAGCTTAAGAGTTTCCCATATTTTATAAAATCTGTTCTGCTAACGAGCAGGAAGTATCTGGAGCCAGGTGGTCTCTTGCATAGTTTGTCCAGAGAGGAATTTGGATAACACCTCTACATACTTGTGCCTGATGGGCTTTGAAGAGAAAGGTGCCTTTTTCTCAAAGTTGACTGAGGCGGATTGAGTAAAATACAAAAAATTTTGCATATCTTTCGAAGTTCCATATAGTATTCAAAATATTCAGAATTAAGATATATAGACTCTAAACTAGATATGACATTTAGGTAATTCTATGATTAAAAGGGTTAATACTAAAAATGTTTGAACTTTACCACTCAGAAAAGTGTGTATCAAATGTAACTCTGTAATGGGCTGCGCCATATGCTGTGGTCATGGGGGGGGGGGTGTTGGGGAAGGAGCAGTGTCTTATCTGTTTGCTGCCAGCGGAATGCAGCGTCAGATTCTCAGCCCACAGAAAGAGCACTTCGGACACAAATTCTTCATTAGTTCAGTCTATATTTACAATGGAGATAACAGCAGCATAATAACGAAACATAACGACAGCACAACGTGCTACATACACGATAACAGCTTCCCGGCCTTCCCTGCCTTCCCAGGGACATGATGGTTCTTGCAGACCTTTTAAAGCACTGTGCGGGAATTAGGAGGGTGGTGTCTCCTCCTCCTGATGCAAGCTTGACACCTGTTACAATTAGTGAGTTCACCTGATTCATGGTGACTCAGCATTTCACATAGCTTAGGCTTTACCTTATCCAGGCCAAATTTTCCTGGGTTGTTTTCTAACCCTGACAGGGGGCCTATCAGGGGGCTTGAGAGGGGAAAGGGAAAATGTTTTCCCTTACCCCTCAGTAAGCTCCTCGACCATCAATGGGTCTCCTCAGACCTGTGCCAGATGTTAAACTGGTGCAAGGCTGAGGAGACAAAGAGAGCGTGTCAGCTTGCTTTGGAAGGGATAGCATCCAGTACGAGTTGCCCGCATGCCACTCCCCACTGCCCCGTTAGAGCTACCATGCATGGGGCATCTCCAACAGTGGTCTGGAAGTGCCCAGATCCACATGCTTCCATAACGCATTTTATGATGCAGTAAAGCGTGTTCCGCCATCAGAATGCTAGTATAGGATTGGGCCATAAAAATGTAATGAACTTTGAACACCAACTCATGCATGCATGCATGCACAGAGAGAGAGAGAGAGAGAGAGAGAGAGAGAGAGATCTTTCTCCTGTTTTTTCCCCTTTCCCCATTTTGGAGACTGTGATTCTTTTCCCCCTGACAATGCCATGTCCAGAACATTCACATGTATCCTTCCTTGTAAGCTATGCAGCTAGAACTGATGCTCTGCACAGCTTCTCTCTCAGTACCCCGGAGCTCAGCGTTGGTGATGACATCATCAGAGAGTTCTGGAGCTCCTCCCACACAGCCACTATAATGCTCCATGCACTCCCTGAAAAAAAATCACAGGGAACAACCATCACCTGGTGGCTACAAAGAGGACGTCTGCTACTACCTGTGGCAGCAGCAAAAGGAAATAGCCTTTTTAAAAGAAAGAATATCCATAACTCTCAAATATAAACCCATCTCCCATATTTTCAAATTAATTTCACTACCCCTAAGACTACCCACCCCATGGCCCAAAGTTTGCACTCCTACTGTTGAGCCCAAAAGCTCAGCCTTGCAAGACAAAAGTAAATTGACGAAAGCCCTCAAATTGCATCATAGTTGGGTTCCATGAAGCAATATATGTGGATGATGGGGCTGTATGCTCCAAAGCTGGCAATGCTGTTAGCCAGCCGCAAAGACCACTCAGTATCCAGTAAACCAGGGGTTCTCAAACTTCTCCTATCTGTTCAGCAGCAGAGGGTACTACGACCCACCTCCTTCTCTGGAACGAGGCCTCTGCAGGCCACAGAAGGCCTGCTCAGGGCTCTGGAAACAACAAAAAGTCTTTGAAAGCAACCAAAAGTTGGAAGACTCAAAAGGGTCACAAATTCAGAAGTAAAATGAAAGTGACTTTCCAGCTGCTTCTGGAGGCCTGCGGATGCCCAATGCAGCCGCCAATGGCCTCCGGGGGCCTCCAGTTTGGAGCCAACTGGATGCCAGGGCAGGAGGAAGGGCCCACCAGACATCAAGTCACAACCCACAGTTTGAGAAACTCTTCAGTAAACCACAAGCATGCTCCCAAGACAGTAAACTTTCAAACCTAAGTGAATGAATCGCTTCTCTGGAAAGACAAGATTGCAACTTCACAGAATGGAACAAGTTGAAGCCAAAGTAGGAGCCCGTTTGCTCTGAACAGATTCGGAGCACACAACCCATTCACTTCAGCCAAACAAAATGGCTTCTTGTTGCTTATTTTTATGTGCTGTTTTCTGTCAGGAGAATCCTTTCATACGACAGAAGGCTCTGGAAATATTTGGCCAGCAAAGTCAATACTTTCATTGGAGAAGTGACAGCTTCAGTGAGCTGGTTGAGAAGTACTTAGCGCACATCCTAATTCACCTGCAGGACAATAATCCCAAGGTAGCAAAGGTAAGAGAGTATTATTAAAAGGATCACTCCAGGATCAAGTCAAGGCATTACAAAGACCCCTGCATACCAACTGCCATTACCCCCACTAGAGTCATAACTAGGGCAGAGCCTGAAGGGCACTTGCCCTGGATAGTACACCAAGCAGGGGCGCATGACTGCTCCCAAGCTCCAAGTTACAGAGGAGGAGCTGGCAGCTTCGTACATGCCATTCCTTCTCCTGTGGAGGCTGAGAGCCTACAGGAGAAGGAATGGGACACACAAAGCAACTGTAGCAACTGCCCTCCCTTTGGGGAAAACTCAGAAGTGATGTCACTTAATGTCATGTCACATGACATCATGATGTCACTGCCCTGGGTGCCAAGGCAGTGCATTATGTCTCTGCCCCCTATGCCATCTGAGCTTTCTACATCTACAAGAGCCGTCTCTTCCTCAGCAGTCTGACGGATATTACTGAGCACAGGAAGGACAACCAGAGACAGAGAATTGATGCTTTTTGCTGCTTCTGTGCTTTGGAAAGGCATTTAAGGGGAGAAAACCATCCTCAATACTACTTCCCAAAAAATTGCAAAAAGTAGGGAAGGTTTTCATGGGGAAGAAAATATTAATGAACAACTCACATTTCATCTCAGCCCTGTTTGTGAGAAAAGTTGAGATGTCAAAAGATGCCAAGTTGAGGGCATCCACAAACCTGAGCTTTAATCAGTGGGGCCTCAAATTATGTTAAGCTATCTATTTCTAGATTGGGGTTCTGGGCTGAGAAAAAAAAGAGGGAAAACCCCTAATGCCTTGGAGAGGATTTTTTTTACCCATGGAAAAATTGCAATACAGTTGTCGCCCCCCCCCCCATATCCATGGGGGATACGTTCCTGCTGGATACCCAAAACTGCAGATAGTAGCAAACCCTGCTCAAACCCTCCCCATTTTGCTCCCCCCATTTTGCTCTCTTCATTTACAAACACTTTGCACAAGGAAGCTTTTTGGAAAAGGAAGCAGATAGCAAGACCCTAGACCCATTGCTGCTAGAGGGATGCTAAAGAAGCAACAGTGAGAACACTAACAGGAAATGGAATCTAATGTTATCGCCGTCTCTTTGCTTCCTCTGCTGTTTGCTTCCTGTTAGCATTCTCACTGCTACTAATGTTCCTCTATCATCTACGAGTCTAGATCAGCCATTTTCAACCACTCTGCCATGGCACACTACTGTGCCACAAGTAGTCCACAGGTGTGCCACAGGAATCTGGGGGAAGATCATTTATTAGTGGGGCCAATGAGGATGTGAACCCCCCACTGGCAGCATGGTGTGCCTTGTCAATTGTCAAAAACCTGAAGGTGTGCCTTGACAATTTTAGTGCCTTGTCAGTGTGCCATGAGATGAAAAAGGTTGAAAATCACTGGTCTAGGTTCTCACTGTCTGTTTCCTTTTCCAAAAAAGCTTTCTTTTGCAAAGCATTTGCAGATGAAGAGAGGTGGGTCATGACCATGATGGGCAGAATTTGAGAACCATGGATAAGTGAAACTACAAATATGGCACCCACAGGATATAGGGGCTGCTGTATTTTCTTTTTTGGAATGATAAGTGTAAAACCTTTTAGAGTAGTGTTCTAAAATATTATTATTACAGCAAATTACACTGCTGCAAAATTTCTGCTGCTACACCATGCCACCTGCTCTCCTTCCAGGTCAAAGAGAGAATGGGACATAGCACATCAGCAGCACAAACCACATTTTGTCTGGAAAGCTGGCAGCAGAGGTCACCCTTCCAAATGTATATCTGAGGCCCTCCAAAATCTGAATCTTGATCTGAAAACATGAGATCAGGCTACCTTTTTTAAGCATTACATATACCACTGTGCCAGAAAGCTGAATTATGCTTTCAGATTCCTATAGCTTCACACATACACACTTTCACAGATTGGGTCAATGTCCTTTTTAAAGACTCCTCTTCCCCATCTTTTTCAGACAGCCGAGGCCACCCTTTGGAAGTGTGCACCATTCATTAGACACAAACCCTTGCGCAATCTGATTTTGAATTTTCTGCATAAGGAAGACCATAAAGTCACCAATAGCTTCCTCATGGAAGTTTCCAGATTGCTGGTGAGTACCTAGAGGAATTCTGAACTGCAGAGTAGATAATGTGGAACCATGAGAAGAAAAGCAGTCATTCACAAAGGTAGGAAACACATCGACCTGTTCCACATCATTATGATAAGCTCACCATGATAATCAATTTACAAGCTGCCTTGTAAATTTAATATATATGTTGGAGAGTGGGATATAAATATTCTCAGTCAATCAAATCATTCTATTGCTCAGAGGCATTGCTTAAACATTTCAGTGCAGTATCGGTATTCTGAATCAGCACAGTTTAAGGAAGCCACTGTCTCCCATGATTATTTATATGACCATGCACTAATTTAAGGTAGAAATCCTTTTGCCATTCCAAAATGTCCCCACGGGAGAAACCAGTTTTGTGAGATACAGAGAGCAATCCCAACAGTCCTCTTGATCAGACATTTTTATATCAAGGAATTCATAGGAATAGCAAAAGTGACTGTTTTTAATTTATGTGCATGTTTCCACATACCTTTTATTCATTATTGCAGAAAATATTCATTTCAAAGGAAGCAGGTGTTTCTTTATGCTGGGAGAAGCCGTGCAGATTTCTGCCCTGCAAATTCATCTTTACTGAGTTTAGTAAACAGTGCCATTTGGAACTTTTCAATTTTCATTTTAAATAGGAACTCCACTTTAGAGCATAGAAGACAGTGTTTGCCAAATTCAGCATGAGTCACAGGCAGCTAGATCTGCCTTTCTGTTAATTCTGCGTGAAGACACACATTTGCTGTTCCCTTTGAGCTCTGCTGTTGCATGGCCACTCCACTCTAGGATGAGGAAGGCTGAGCTCCCTCTATATGACATCATCTCTGGGAATGCTGCCGCACAGCAACTGAAGGGGGGGATTAGGGGAATATTGTACATATTGTACAATGTGGAGGAGGTCTGAATTGGACAGGAGGTCTGGTCTAGAGGGTAGAGCTTCCATTTGCCTGAAGATAACATCCGAAGGTCGCCAGTTGGAGGCCTCCGGCAACATGAACAGCGAGACCATGGAGCAGCTGACGAGCTGAGTTATTCCACCGGAATAACTTGTATTCTAATACAAGTTAGAAGCAGTCTAAAGCATCTGGGGCTGCATGGGGTTCTTGACACAGCTTGATTTTGGACTTCCAAAAATGCTTGGTAATTCATCCCAATGAACTGATTTACACTAGACAGTGTTTTAAATGGAATAAAGGTCAAACTAGACATGCATCCCATCACACAATATTGTCAGATATGGGGGTTTATTTCTTTAGAAATAACCATAAAGAAATAACCTGTGAAAAGTTGTGCATCAAGGCTGCAACTGTTACCCTGCACATGCCTAATCTTGTCTGATCTTGGAAGCTAAGCAGGGTCAGGCCTGGTTAGTACTTGGATGGGAGACCTACTGGGTGCTGTAGGCTTATGTCATAGTCTTTTGAGACTGAAGGTTGCCAACAAAGGCAGGAGGATAGGGAGAGTTAGCACTTTGTCCCCACCATTATTTTGTTCCCGATGATGTTTCTCCCTTGCTTTTTTTTAGCTTGAAAACATTCCAGTGAAAACAAATGGAAGATTTTGTTTTCAATTCAAATTTGTGTGCAGAGGGGCCGTGTGCAGGATCAAAACCACAGCAGGGGCAAAATACTAAAGTCCCTGATGGTTTAATTTTGCAGGCCTCTCTTCTTGCTAATTCTAAAGAAAATTAATCTACTTTTGGTGACGTTATGTGATTAGGCACACATCTAATTTGATCCTATGTGCTAATTCCCATGAGTGATTCTTGTCTATTTCAGAAGGCGGTTTTTTCTTCTTCTCACAAATATAGTCCATTGCCAAATCCCTTAAGTTCAAAGTAAATCCACCTCTCATTCCTAGTAACTGTGTCTTTACTTTTTAGGTTGAAGACTGCCCAGGAAGACTTAACAAAACATTAACAACTAGGGCTGAAGCAGCTTGTGAGCTGATTGGTATGAAATGTGTTTGAGCTCTTCCTTCCTTCTCTGTAGATCTATTCTGGACTATACCATGATGTTATCAATGACTTCATAATATGTCTTTAAGTCTTTAACAGCCCAATCCTATCCCCACAAACGTTACGGCATGCAGCCCACCAACAGAGCATGTGCTGCATACTGTGGGGGGTGGGGTGATGTGATCAGGCATCCTACAGGAGGTAAGAAAAAATACTTTATTTGCCTACTGGTAGGCTACCCAATCATATATGGGTGCCTCAGACCTGGACCAGCCATTTTGCTGTTACAAGTTTGATGAGAGCCAGGGGATGCTTCAAGGTGCAAATGGGGGAAAGTTGCTGCTGCTGGATCCACCCCCTCCTGCAAGCCCCCTGGTTTCTCTTCCTCACTGCCCATTTCTTCCCCCTGCCTTCCCCTTCCCTGTCCATGAACCATACCCAACAGCCTACCAGCCCTGGTGCCATCTGGGTCTGTATCTATTTAGTGTGTAGCATATAATACATGGACTTATATATCAGTTAGACTAGATCAGATCTCAATGTCCAGTTCATGCAGCCATTCAAGGACAAAGTTACCTTCAAAGACAAAGTCAGACCATGGGCCAGTATACACCCTCAGTTTGCAGCCAGACACAATGTGGTACATGGTTTGGTGGGAGAACCCACAATCACACTGAGGAGTAGATACTCTGTGGGAGTGAGGTTCTGCCACTGTAGCTGCTTTGCAGCCAGGGCTTCAAACAACTCAGCAGTGGTGCCATCACAGGTCCGTTTATGCCAGTGAAATTCTAGTCCTGCTGTTCTAAAAAGCCCATAGGATTCATCCATAAAAGTGTATCCAGTCTTCCATTCCTTAAAGTTTGTGCACGAGGGCATAGTTAGTCCCCAAGGCGAGGCATCAGGCCCCTTACATCTGAGTCTTTAGTAATACTGAATAAATATCTTGTATTGCCTTTAGGCCATCTGATGAAGCAGGAAGACAATAAAACAGACTGAAAAGATTTTCCCATCCATGAGTTGTAAGTCTTCATTAGATCTCTTGTATAGATCTCTTTATTTTGGCCCATTTCTTTCATTCGAATCAGTTAAGATTGTCACTCAGGGCAGCTTCCTACACAACAGTTTAAGTGCTAGTAAAGCAAACATGGCTAGAAAATATTTGTATATCATGACTGCAATTCTTCACCCTGCATGGGATAGAGAGGAGGTAGGCAGGTTAGTTTCCCATAAGGTTCCAGAGTAGCTCCCGCCCAATGCTACATTGCCCCTACACTTGGTACACCAGTGCCATGCTGAACGCATTGCTTCTCAACAGTCCAATCACTGATAAAGAGGGCCTTTTGTGCTTTGCTTTAGAGCATCTGACAACCTACCCTACCCCCCAGGTCAGAAAGCTGTTCTCAACCCAACCATCAGAAACAGTCATACATGGGGTCCTCGAGAAGAGCATGCTGCTGGACATTGTAATGGAGGTACACAAGGGTCTTCCTTTAGAGTGGCCAAGAGAAGAGATGGATCTTTATCCAGTGAATGAAACACCTGTTGAATGTCTCTTGTTATGCAGTCATTAAACTGGCATTCCTAATCACAACTTTTCTGTGTATAGCTTTATGTATTGGGTCCACATTCTAATAGTCCCATACTGCAAAGACACAGCCACATAATTATGATTTTGTGGAACTGGGAGAAACCCACTGTGCATTCGCTAAAGATTTTTCAGGTGATACTGGAGGTTGGGGCTTGTCAGCAGTGTTTGCGCACAATGTGGGCTTAGGGTCTCTGAAACCAGTGCTGTGAATTCTGTGAAATATGCATAGGTGTGCCATGAAATATCATTTGTCTAATTTCATCCGGGCTGTCATTTTTATTTATTTATTTATTTATTTATTTATTTATTAAGATAGACTCTAATCAAAACCCCTATAGAACTGCTGTCAGATTTAATTTATGACTAAGGTAACTGCTTCTCCTGAGCTGATTTTTAAAATTGCTAGCTGGAAGTAAAATTGACAGCTACATGTGCAACATAAGAAATCATTCTGGGTGCAGCGGCAAATACTTATACATTCACCCATCATCTTAGGCACAGTTGACTTGCACAAATTCCACTTAATGTGGTTGGCAAATCAGTCCCCTGCCCACAATAGCATTTTAAATAGTGCAGGTGGATCTCAGAAGTTTCTCTCAGAAAAGTCTGGGAGGCCCTCTGAGGCATGAGGAGGCTGCACGTGGCCTCCCCACGCCTCAAAACACTTCCTAGAAACAACCAGAATCTATGTAAGTCTGTATGTATTGTAACGGTATGCCAATAAAGGTACTGAAACTGAAAAAAAAAACAACCAGAATGTTCGGTGAGGTCCTCCAGATGCAAGCTGGGACCCTCATTAAGTCAAATCCTTGGGTCCTGATCCTGTGGATAAGAGGACCAACCTGTATGTATAGCCCCATGTACATAGATGGCACTATAATAAGAAGTCAACAGAAGAGGAAGAGGAAGTAGTTTGTAATGAACAGCAGGATGTTGAAACAAATTGCTTTACTTGCTGTCTAGAACAGGGGTCTCTAGACTACAACCATGGCCTGCTATAAGATTTTATCTGTCCCTCATCAACTTAAAATATTCTTTTTCCCAACCATGCAGTTGGTTAACACATGCAGTTCTGTCTGCCACACTCCTTTCTATATGGCCAGAGTGCTGCCACCTGGGTAATCATTTTTCAGTCCCCTGGGCCATATGCTTTAAGACCCTCAAACAATAGTTATTCAATATTAACCTCACTCCTGCCCATAAATCGGGCTTCCACATGTTTTAACTTTTCGACAATGCTCTAAAACAATTGCAGTGAGGAAATAGCTTCATTTTTGCACATGCATAAACAAATAATAACAAACTAGCTTTCTCAACAGATCAGGCAGACTGTATGCTGTGCATTGGTCATCTCTGCCCAATATAAAACTGATTTTTTATTTTTTTTATTTTTGGCTTGCAAAAATGTGTAAAATATACAATGTGGCCCTCCTACTTAAAAGTTTGGAGACTCCTGGTCTAGGAGATTACTAATTTTTTTAAAAATTAACATTGCTTAACATTTATTCTACTGTTTTTATGGCCGTTTAAACTATTGTAACTGTTTTTTATTGTTGTATGCTGTTTTGAAATGTGTTGCTACTGCTTTGTACCGGAAATATGATTACTTTTTAAATTGCTTGTGCTGCGGAAACAGTTCAGTTCGAAAGCAAACTACACCTTTCTGAAGGGAACAAATGACTAAAGGCTTCAAGATCTAAGAGTCTTGTTTTCAAAACTTGAGCCTAAACAATTGAGCTGTGGCAGGCCTTTCTTCTGAACAGTTATGTCCACTGTTCCTCAGCTGTTCCTTGTTTCCTGAAATAAGGTGGTGCCATGAAGGTGAAAAAGGAAGGAAAGCAGAGCAAGAACATAACACATGTACCTGGACAACTGTAAACAGTAAAGGCCAGAGTATATATCTCGTCTCACCTTGCGCATGATGCTTTTTTCCTCAGTGCCAGGCACACGGGCATGTGCCTTGTCCCTGGGTTGAGAGTTTGTTTAAAGCAGCAACACAGAAAACATGAAATTCAGCAGTTTCTCAAAATGTCAGTAGGAATTGGTGGAGCAATGGGAAAAAAAGACATGTTTCAGACCTCGAGGAAGGCATGAAATAATCTGGAGGATGCTATAGCAAATAAGAAGCTCAAGTTGTTCATTCCACATTGAGAATTGGCAGTGTGAAACGTTTATACATCGTCTTTGAGAAATGGCAATTGGAAGGACCATGGAATGACAGTTCTGTCATGCAGAAACACAGTGATTGCCATTCCATTTCTGTTCCATCGCGGATAGTGTTAATTCATCACCGTTCCATGTCAGTGTCTGTCATCCTCCTCTCTGTCCATGTGGGTAAGAATACGTAGGCATCTCCAAATTACAGTCCATCATTCTTGCGCTCATACTGTAGTCTTTTTTCATGAGCAGATGGACTCTAGGCACAATTCTAAACCAGGTCTACTCAGAAGTCAGTCCTATTTTGCTCAATGGGGCTTACTAGTGTGGTTAGGATTGCAGCCTCTGGCTCTGTATCTTTCATCCTCACAATAATGCTATGTATTTAATTTGAATGTAGATATAATTTATTTGCTTTGACTGTAAGCCACAACAAACTCCGTGATTTGGCAAACAGTGTACAATGGTATCGAAATCCATCAAATCATGTGTCATTGAAACAATTTACCACCTGCACTGGCGAAAAAAAAAAAAAAGATAGATAGATATGATCTTCCACAAAAGACACCAACAACCATCTTTTCAGATATATGCCTGCTGCTGTTGTCTAACAGGTCAGAGCAAACAGAATATTCTGTTAACCCATTTCTGCCCAGACCACAGGTGTGCACATTTGATCCCTGTTGCATATATGCAACGCTGGGCAGAAACGGCTTAAATTCTGTTAAATCTCTCTCATAGTTATCCTGCTATCGCCCAAAGATAGATTACCTGACAAAAGACATCTTTTATTCTGTTTTTAAATATTGTTGTAGACACTACTGGTTGACCTCCAGAAAACACAGGATTGTGAAAAGCCATGCAACAGCAGAAGCCATTCAGTCTTATATATCCATCAGGCTCCACTCAATAAATGGAAAGTACTCCACTTCCAGAAATATTTAGGCTGTCTCTCTGCTTCCATTCTTCCATCAGTAGAATTCTATTTCTAAAATTACCTCGGCAGACAAAATTCTAGTTTGCGATCACTATTCGTTGGTCAGCCGGAACATCCAAAACACAAAGAAATGTCAGTAGTATTATTAAGAGCAGACCTACACCCCAGTCCTAATGAGGATTGGGCTGGTGCCCGGAGACTGCCAGTACAGCATGCTATGCTCCATCAGTGGCCATTTTATGCACACTGCCACATAAGATGACAACTCTGCAGTTTTGCTGCTGAAGCCAGCTGCACCTGCTAGAGTCAGGAAGCTGGCAGTGGAGACGAGAGTGGGCCGATCAGGGACATTGGGGCCATGGAGTGTGTGCTATGGACAGGTGGCTAGTGGGTATTGGTGGAGCCTTCTGTGCTGATACCCAACCAATTTTTCACCCTCGACACATCCCCTTGAGTCTGCTAGGACTTGCCCCAGCATAGTAGTGGGAACAGAACTGAGTAGATCCGCTGGAGGCCATGCAGGTATGGAGTAGGGTAAGTATAAAAATATTTTACTTATCTCTCTGCCCCTGCATGGTCTCCAACTGCCCACAGGTTGCAGCGAAGCTTTTCTGGCACTGCTCCACCTTGTGGACATTTACGAGGTGGCATCTCGTGGGCATTTACTGCTCCACCTTGTGGGCATAATATAATCGTATTATGATTGGGGCCCTTAGGCTGTAGCCCAGGTGGATTAATTAATCCCTGTCTCAAGTGATACTGAAATCTTTCAAGCGTTTATGAAAAAAAAAATTATAAAACTAGGTCAGAGTTTCTCAAGGTTTTTCCTCTGCCATACCACTTCACATGGTCCACCTATTCGAAGTACCGCTGGAAGTAATTGGCGATGACATCACCAATTACCTCTAGGTTGGGAGGCCAGATGTGATGCAACAAACACCAATTAGAGACTCAGGGTGGACAGGAAGACTTTATCGATCATAGAAAAGCATGCTTTAGAGCTTTGCCCGCCCAGCCAAGCCGCCTCCTGCTGTTTGTTGCATCATGTTCCTGGTCTTGTTGCTGGGTGGCAGATGCCCAGGGGTCCTGCAGGTACCACCAGACACCACCTCAAAGACCACTGGTGCTACCTGTACTGTTGGTTGAGAAACACTGCACTAGGTCAATAGAGATAGGTATTTTCTATTTTATTTAAAGGATCAAGACTAGATGTGGGAATTCGTTCTGGATGTTGCAAGGACAAGGTTTTTACACATGTAGAGCAATCTGATTCTGTTCAAGAGATTCTTAACCTCTTTAATTTCTACAAAGGTGTATGCTTTGACTTCCCTGTAAAACACTGTTTTGAAGGCAATTGTCTCAACTTCTTCAGTCGCAGATGTGTATAGAAAAAGTGGGTACAGATGTCTCCAGTGAGACAGCTTGGTGAGAGATTTAGGAAGGACAAGAGGAGATCATTCTTTATACAGTGCATAATTAGTCTACAATTCATGCCACAAGAGGTGATGGTGAATACTTGCTTGGATTGCTTTAAAAGGGGATTCGACAAATTATGAACGTCTGTCAATGGCTGTTTGTCATGCTGGTGATGTATTATCTCCAGGTTCAGCAGCAGTATACCTTGGAATGCCAGTTGCAGGGTACAAGTGGTAGAAGCAATGTATGCCTTCTTTTCCATATGGTCTTCCCAGAGGAAGCTGGTGGGCCCTATGGGTAAAAGGATACTGGAGTAGACAGGCCTTTGCCCTGATTCAGCAGAACTTTTCTAATGTTCTTTTGTCGCATAGAGATGGGATGTAGAAGTTCACCATTATCAGTAGTAGCTGATAATGACTGACCATGTCTAAATGATTAATTAAAGAAAGACAAGAATCAATTGATCAATCATCTAACTAAAGAGGAATACAGGACTCTACATCTTCCAGACACTCCTATAACACATCCTCATGTGACTTGTCCAAACACACTGATGGGCATCTAAATGCCTGCTGGTTCATAACAAAAGCGCAAAAAAAGAGATTTTTGACGGAGTACATTTTGTCTTTACAGAGGAACTACAATAGTATTCTAATCATCTTTGCCTGTGAAGTATAGCCTCATTTCTCTTTTCCCCTCCCCTACACTGGAGTAAACAGCCCAGGAAGGTAGAAGAACCCTGAGACAATGAAGAAGTCCTTTGACAGTGTGCAAACTTGAACAGGTAAATTCTTGCAGGGAATTCTTCCCAGCCTTCCAGGTCGGTGCCCAGATTCCACATTCAAAACTAGACTACTTCCTATTTTTCACTTGCATGGCAGCTGCTGGATCAAAACTGCTGAGCATATAATAACCACAGATTTTAATAAGCATTGACTTGTATTTGAAACTTTTAATCACCTCTGAACTACTATTACTTTGTTATTTATACGACGATGCAGCTATCAGTACCCACTCTGCCAAAGATCTCCAGCAGCTCATGGATCGTTTTAGCAAGGCCTGCCAAGATTTTGGACTGACAATCAGCCTGAAGAAAACACAGGTCATGGTTCAGGATGTGGACTCACCTCCCTGCATTACAATCTCTGCACATGAACTGGAGGTTGTCCATGACTTTGTGTACCTTGGCTCAACGATCTCCGACACTCTTTCTCTCGATACCGAGCTAAACAAACGCATCGGTAAAGCAGCTACCACATTTTCCAGACTCACAAAGAGAGTCTGGTCCAACAAGAAGCTGACGGAACATACCAAGATCCAGGTCTATAGAGCTTGCGTCCTGAGTACACTTCTGTACTGCAGCGAGTCATGGACTCTTCACTCACAACAGGAGAGGAAACTGAATGCTTTCCACATGCGCTGCCTCCGATGTATTCTCGGCATCACCTGGCAGGACAAAGTTCCAAACAACACAGTCCTGGAACGTGCTGGAATCCCTAGCATGTATGCACTACTGAAACAGAGACGCCTGCGTTGGCTGGGTCATGTCGTGAGAATGGATGATGGCCGGATCCCAAAGGATCTCCTCTATGGATAACTCGTGCAAGGAAAGCGCCCTACAGGTAGACCACAGCTGCGATACAAGGACATCTGCAAGAGGGATCTGAAGGCCTTAGGAGTGGACCTCAACAAGTGGGAAACCCTGGCCTCTGAGCGGCCTGCTTGGAGGCAGGCTGTGCAGCATGGCCTTTCCCAGTTTGAAGAGACACTTGGCCAACAGTCTGAGGCAAAGAGGCAAAGAAGGAAGGCCCATAGCCAGGGAGACAGGCCAGGGACAGACTGCACTTGCTCCCAGTGTGGAAGGGATTGTCACTCCCAAATCGGCCTTTTCAGCCACACTAGACGCTGTTTCAGAACCACCTTTCAGAGCGCGATACCATAGTCTTTCGAGACTGAAGGTTGCCAACTAAAATCTTATGTGTGACCTAAGGAGTCATGCATAAGTCCCATTGAATTCAATAGAACTGGCAGTGTAATTCTATGTATGTCTACTCAGAAGTAAGATCCATTGTATTTAATGGAGCTTACTCCCAAGAATGTGTGTTTAGGATTGCGGCCTTACTCCCAGATAGTGGTGCATAGGATAGCAGCCTCAACATATTCAGGAAACAAAGGATATTTTTATTTCTAGCAAATTAGCAGTTGAGATTACTATTTAATCTAAAACAGCCCATGGGTTCTGCCGTGATTAGGCCCAACAGCTTCATTAAGTGTTATACGATCATCATGGAAATGAACATTATTGGTATCTGAAATTTTGCCATGAACATCTGTTCTAATTATGCCAAATTGCTACCTTTATTTAATCACTCGTTTTATCTTTATTAACTAACTTGAAATTACATGTTGACATCAAGAATTTAAAAAAGTAAGACATACACTTCTCCAAATAATTCAGAACTGTGTAGAAATCACTCTTAGCCCTGAACAGTACAAATGGAAAAGGACTGATCTAGTGCATGGGCTATGAATTGGGGAGCCTCTGGTTCAACACTTGCCTCTACAATGAACTTATTAGATGGTGGCAGAGTCAAAATAGGTGTTAAGCACATCAATCTTTTTTTTTTTCCTTTTTTAAAAAATAGCTGCTGGCGGTAAACCAGATTAGAACCATCTCACACAGGGCGGGGGGGGGGCAGGTAATCCTTTCTCCTTCACTTTGGACCTGATAAAAATTGCACTCAGAAAATGCTATTTGTGCCCAAAGCAACCTGCTGCCAATATCATGCAGCCCTGCCAGAAAACTGTGGGAGCTCAGGTGATCTTCAGTATTATTCATGTTTTGACCACTGTTCCTGCTAAGCTGTGTGGTTTAGTCCTACACAACTCTAAGCTCAGGTTCCTGGAACTCAGCGATGATGGTGAAGTCATCACAAGTGCTCCAGAGCTGCTACTGCTCACTCATGGTATGGCTCTGTGTGCTGGTGATGAACATTAGAGGGAGCCCTGGTTATAACATGTATGCAAACACAACATGAAAAATGGTGCATGTCTGTTTCCCAGCACAGTTGCAAAATTTTAGAAACTTCTGCACTCAGAAGACAGAATCTACGTCTCCTCTCAAAAATAGAAGTTTGTTTTGTTATTCACCCTACATTATATTTGTATACATTGTAAAGGCACGCCTGCTTTGCCGAAAGCCATGTGTTTAAATGCAGTAGGAAGAGCTACAAGCTCAGTAGCAGAATGTATGTGTTGCGTGTATAAAAGGTCTGCACAATTTGTGACACTTTTGCTAGCTGAAAATAGACCATTGGCCATGTATTGTAACCCAGGAGGTGTTTGTCACACACACACACACACACACACACACACACACACACACACACACACACACACACACACACACACACACACAGAGGTGTCTGCAAAATCTAAGGGATTGTCAAGCATCTAGATGGTTGTACCACAATACCTGTTTGCATTTTTCACTTAAGTGAGTCACAGGTAGGTCTGAGTTGAAGGATTTCTGATAAAGCGGGTAGGAAAGCTGTAGTGACTATAGCAGGGATTTTCAATCTTTTTCATCTCATGGCACACTGACAAGGTACCAAAATTGTCAAGGCACACCATCCGGTTTTTGACAATTGACAGGGTACACCATGCTGCCAGTGGGAGGTTCACATCCCCCATTGGCCCTACTAATAAATGACCTTCCCCCAAACTCCTGTGGCATACCTGTGGACTACTCACAGCACACCAATGTGCCATGGCACAGTGGTTGAAAATAGCTGGACTATAGATAGAGAGCCACTGCTAGGGAGATCAGGAAAGTTAGATATGAAACAGTCCTCATTACTCTTTTACAGTGTTTCTCA
This sequence comes from Tiliqua scincoides, assembly GCF_035046505.1. NCBI lineage: Eukaryota > Metazoa > Chordata > Lepidosauria > Squamata > Scincidae > Tiliqua > Tiliqua scincoides. Next base: position 27,946,253 of record NC_089826.1, read on the forward strand.
ACCAATGATATGGGTACCACCAATGGTACTTGAGGTGGTGTCTGGTGGTACTCATGGGACCCCTGGACACCTACCACCAAGTAGTAAGACCAGGAACGCAACACAACAAACAGTGGCAGGAGGCTCCGCTCCGCTCATCAGGCGGAGCTTGCTTTTCTGTGCTTTAAAAAGCCCTCCCATCCACCCTGAGCCTCTTACTGGTATTGTCATATTGCATCTGGCCTTCCAACCCAGAAGTAGCTGACAATGATGTCATTGCCAGTTAACTTCCAGTGGTACTTTGAATAGGTAGACCATGTGAAGTGTACAGCAGAGGACTAATGTTGAGAAACACTGCTCTATTGGTTAGTTATCCGTATAGCATATCATGGTGTTTGCTGCTTTAACCAGGGCCAATATAAACCCTACAGGAGACATCAAATCCTGTTGCATTGAAAGAACATAAACACTTTGAGAAAATGAAGTAATACAGCTAATAAAAATACAAAATGCAATTTGAAGCTACAGTGAACTGAATAAAATAAGGATCAGGAGTTTTTATTTTATTTTTTAATTAAACTCATTAATCTTACTAATGATTTATTGGCTGAGTGTTTCAGTGCATGAGAAGAATTGATCCCAGTCACAGCATTTTTATGTATGTGTTTGAGATCTCTTCCAGCTGCACTTCACTGACTTGTTGCATTTCTCCTTACTCTCCCGTAGAAACACCTGAACTGGAGAACAAATGTGGTTTAGCCTGTTCATCAGGCACGGTATCACTATTGACACCTTCCTTGGACTAACAATCAAAACCATCAGCTGTACCATATTGATGTGCCAACCTCTGCTCCTACCACTCTCTGCTGTTCTAGCTTAGCACTGTCCTTACTTCTCCTCTACATTTCTCCCCCTCTCTCCCTTCTTCCTTTTCTTTTCCAGAGTGAAAGGAGAAGGGGGAGTAGTGGAGGCAAATAGGCAGACATAAAGGAGTGTGTCATTGTCCCCCACTGCCCAAGGCAACTGCTTTAGTTGGCCTCATGGATGGGCCAACCCTGCTTGCGTGTTTATCAGTGCTGTTCATATATTTGCCTGAATATGTATACGATATGTATAGGACAGTGATAGTGCACCCACTTATGCCTGCCAGCTCTCCCCTTCCCAATTTTCTGTGTTTCACATAATGTTTTCAAATTGCCTATGACCATGCAAACAGTTCTTGCACTGGCTCTTCTCACAATTGGGAATCCCTGGAAATGCATCATATAAACATAGCCTAAGGGCCCAATCCTATCCAACTTTCCCATGCTGATGCAACCATGCTAGCTGGATGTGCCCTTCATCCTGTGCTGCGGGGGGGGGGGGGAGTCACATGAGCATGATGACTATCCAGTCTGCAACCATGTATTTGTACAGTACATCGTGACTAGTGCCTCCCAGTTCTCGAACATAAGGGTGGGAATTCCCATCACCCATCAATTTTCATGCAGTGGCAGTCAGTGGCTCCGCCTAGCAGATCAACTCACCATCTATCACTATGTTCACCTCTCCCATAACTACTTCTTGTTTTCCCTCCTTGAGAGCTCTTAGCTTATGCTCCTAACACATACTATTGCTTTGCTCAGTTTTGCTATTACCTTGATGGTCTTTTCCACTTTGCGCAGCTCCAAATCCACAGGGTTCCCTCTGCTGTAATCAACCACTCTATAGTCAGCCCTCCACCATTACCCAGCCATGTTCTGCTCACTTCTCATCCTCAAAGATCTCAAGGCATGTGAATGCTACTAGTCTGAGGAAAGACGGAGTGTCTTGAAGCACAAGAGGTACTATAAAAGAATTATTCAGAGCCACCATTGAAAGTTTCAGGGCAGAAATTTCAGTCCATTTCTATTCCCCACCAGCTTATTGCATGCTGCCCCACTGCCAGAGCTTTTGCTGCGTGCTATGGTATGGGGGGGGGGAGGGGGTAATCAGATGCAGGGAGGGTGAATCTTTTTCTTACTTACTTACCTGTAGGCCACCTGGCCTCCAATGGGTCTTTTGGGTCCTATGCCAGCTCTTTTGCAGGCATAAATCAGGAGAGTTTCAGCACAACTGAAAGGTGTGTAGGAGCTTGGCGTGTGCCACTGCAGCTGAAATCCCCCTGCCCCTGAACTGCTCCCTGCCTGGCCAACTTCCTGCTCTGAACCTCCCCCACCACTGACCTACCTACTCCAGCAGGGCATCTGGGATCCACTGTTGTACATACTAGGACTCTGGCCATTAGCATCAATGACCTCAAAGCACACAACAGTAGTTCAGCTTTCATGTCAGTGTCCCAGGTTTTACTGTGATTTATCATGAGATTGGGCTGTTTGGAGTCCTAAATATCATGTCAGTGTTATCAACACAGGTGAACTTGTCATTTTTTTAAAAAGCAGCAAGATTAGTCCCTCTGCTGTGCAAATCTAACATGTAATTTGTTTTGCTGCAATATCAGGGCTAATCCTGTATATTCTGAAATATTTCCTATTATTACTTCTGATATTATAGTTTTCTGTAGCAGAAGGGCACTGAGAGGTCACTTATGAATGCTGCAAGGTCAACAGAATTTATATCAAGCGCTATCAGTGAGTCAGATCCAAGGAGACTGAAAATACAGTTTGGTAAGCTCATTCCTGACTCATGATGCATATTTTGTCTCCATGACTACCTACAATTTTTGTTCCAAGAAATAGCTTGCAGGTATATGAGCAAAATCTAAGAAGCCAGAGGCAACCACAGGTGGTATCACAGCAACATACGCAACTTTTAAGAGGGCAAAATGAGGAGCCCTTCCAAAGGTTACAACAGTACTGGCTTCTGCTGTTTGCCAAGAGGAAATTGGATAGTGTGACTCCACTGAAATTGTCTTCTTCGCTTTGCAGTGATGTTCCCCACAACTACAGACATGAACATTCTCAGGCAAGGTAGAATGACAAGGTAGGTATATGATCTAATGCTCAAATATTGAAGGCCCACATACCTAAACCAATATATCCAGTCTGTAATAACGGATAAGGTTATAGTAGAAGAGTGATATAAACGTGGTGTTCTTATTGTGATACTTTTCACAAATAAATGGGAAAAAAGGTTGTGATGCAAAACAGATAGTTGTTATGTAGTGCTGCCTTTTCTCCCATGTTATTAACAAATGTAATATAATAAGATGCCAGCTATGTAAATCTGGAAGAGGTAGTGACAACAGAAGAACATAAGAAGTGTCCTGCTGGAGGAGGCCATAAGCCCATCTCATCCAGCTTCCTGTATCTCACAGTGGCCCACCAAATACCCCAGGGAGCACACAAGACAACAAGAGACCTGCATCCTGGTGCCCTCCCCTGCACCTGGCATTCTGACATAGCCCATTTCTGAAATCAGGAGGTTGCATATACACATCAATGGCTTGTAACTCGTGAGGAATTTTTCCTTCAGAAATTTGTCCAATTCCCCTTTAAAGGTGTCTAGGCCAGATGCTGTCGCCACATACTGTGGCAAGGAGTTCCACAAATTAACACATGCAGGTAGATAAGTGATATACAAGACATTCTGAAAACAATTCAGGCAAAGTTCTAAACTAACTTATAGTATCAGCCATTTTCCGTTTGCTTATATGCAGCAATGACTGCTTATGCGACTTGCTAGTCAGAATCACTTATCACAGGTGAGCAGTGATCAATAGGAGGGGGAATTCTTGCCTTGACTTGTAAGAACCAGGAACCAGCAGCAGAGGTAAGGGGTGCCTCAGGCAGCACAGTACAACCACACTGTTGACAGAATTTTCTTCCTTGGTGTGTCTGCAGCCTGCTGACATCAGGGAGAATATCTTTTCAATTAGGTACTGCCCTCTTGCAGGAGGGATGGTGTTACAAGTTGACCAGGGCAGGCTCTGGCCCATGGCCACCAGAAATACCCATGAACCTCACCTCCCCAGTACTGGTCAGCTGCTATAGATTCCCCCCTATTAAAAAGTAAGGAGGGCGGTCAGAACCTCCATCATTCACTACCAGTAAGTTGACACCTTGAAGAATGAGACGAAGTCCTGAACAGAAAGTGTGGGAAAAGAAAGCAGTGGAACAGACCAGACCAGACCAGAGTGAGCCTAGCCTATATCGGGCTGTCTGGGGCAGGGCTTTACAACAATGGACGAGTCTTCTGCTGTTGTAAAATGGCTGCCAACAGAGCACACAGTGCTCCTGCATTGGTCATTTTGCAAGTACCACTGCAATAGGTGGCGGTATTCCCAGCCTGCCTCCAGAATGAGCCGTGCGCACAGGACCAGGTAAGGCAGCAGTAGGTGAGGGAAGTGGGGAAGAATGGGGAGAGAAACCATGGAGGAATCAGACCACAACTGGGGCATCTGTATCTCTAAGGTTTCTAGGGAGCTTGGGGCAAAGCCCTGCATGGAACCAACCAACCAATCCCCCCCCATGCCCCCTGCCCATTTCAGTGATCCAGCCCACTGCATCCTAGTTCTGCCCAGGAACAGAGAGTGGAGAGAACAGGAGGGGGTGGATCTGCCAGCAGTGGTGTGTACTGGATCCTTTTGGCTCTTTTTCAAGCCTCCCTATCCATTTCTTCACTTCGGGTTTGCACCAGCTACAGAGCTGAAGCTTGTCTGAGGAGACCCATTGTGGAATGGGAGGCTTACGACAGAAATAATTCCCCTTCTCCCTCTGAAGCCTCCTGATCCACCCCATGCGTTTTTGCCTGCATTGGTTGGGGGGGGGGGAATATAATTGTACTCTGAAAGCAAGTTCACCATAGCAGGAGGTCTGGGGGCAAGAGGTCTGGTCTAGAGGGTTGAGCCTCCATTTGCCTGAAGATAACATCCGAAGGTCGCCAGTTCGAGGCCACCGGCACCATGAATGGCGAGACCTTGAAGCAGCTGACAAGCCCAGCCAAGTTATTCCACCTGCTCTTTGGTGTGAGCGAAGAAGCATCTTGGCTACTCTCCATGTGAGAGATGAAGGAGCTGCTTGTCAGCCTGCATGGGAGGAAACTGGAGGCCAGAATGTGATACCAGATCAGAAAGATCCATCTGGTTCTTGAAAGATAGAAACTTTCTTCAAATGTAAAAATCCCTATGGGTATTTAGAACAGCCTGCCTTTGTAAACCGCCTTGAATGAAGTCTGAGGAGAAATCTGACGACCAAGAAAGGCAGTATATAAATACCTGTATATTATTATTATTATTATTATTATTATTATTATTATTATTATTATTATTATTATTATTATAGCAAGTTACTTCCTGATACACATACACATACACATACACTTCCTGATACACTTCCTGATACACCATGACTTTGTGTACCTTGGCTCAACGATCTCCGACACTCTTTCTCTCGATACCGAGCTAAACAAACGCATCGGTAAAGCAGCTACCACGTTTTCCAGACTCACAAAGAGAGTCTGGTCCAACAAGAAGCTGACGGAACATACCAAGATCCAGGTCTACAGAGCTTGCGTCCTGAGTACACTTCTGTACTGCAGCGAGTCATGGACTCTTCACTCACAACAGGAGAGGAAACTGAATGCTTTCCACATGCGCTGCCTCCGACGTATTCTCGGCATCACCTGGCAGGACAAAGTTTCAAACAACACAGTCCTGGAACGTGCTGGAATCCCTAGCATGTATGCACTACTGAAACAGAGACACCTGCGTTGGCTCGGTCATGTCGTGAGAATGGATGATGGCCGGATCCCAAAGGATCTCCTCTATGGAGAACTCGTGCAAGGAAAGCGCCCTACAGGTAGACCACAGCTGCGATACAAGGACATCTGCAAGAGGGATCTGAAGGCCTTAGGAGTGGACCTCAACAAGTGGGAAACCCTGGCCTCTGAGCGGCCCGCTTGGAGGCAGGCTGTGCAACATGGCCTTTCCCAGTTTGAAGAGACACTTGGCCAACAGTCTGAGGCTAAGAGGCAAAGAAGGAAGGCCCATAGCCAGGGAGACAGGCCAGGGACAGACTGCACTTGCTCCCAGTGTGGAAGGGATTGTCACTCCCAAATCGGCCTTTTCAGCCACACTAGACGCTGTTCCAGAACCACCTTTCAGAGCACGATACCATAGTCTTTCGAGACTGAAGGTTGCCAACTACTATAGCAAGTTAGACCAAAAGGAGCAAGAATGCCTTATGCTCATCTATGCAGGCATATCTGCAAAAATGGAAACACATGGACTGAAGAATTCTTTGGGTACATTAAACTAATGAAGGAAATAACCTGTTGCTTCCATAGATGTGGTAGTAATGTCCAGGCAAATGACTTCTTGTGAGAGAAGACAAAATTCCACGTCCACCCAGACTGTATTCACCGTGATTATAGCATCCCATGACACAAGTACTCACTGACACCACAAGCCTGGTGCATTTATTTTAATCGGAATGGAAGAATCTCATATCCCCAAAACCCTCATTTTCCATTCAGTATCCTTGGCATTTGTTATCTTGCCAACACTGTATGCTTCTGGGCAAAATTAGGATGTAGTGGGTTGTATAAATGACTGTGAACTGAGTTAATTGAAGCCTTACAGCCAAGACTCGGAATGTGTATTTTAAAACCTTAGGAGTGGCATTGGGGTCAGCCAGGTTTGACAATGGCCAAAGGCTTACACCAATCAAAGTACCTCCCTTGCTGGACCCAGTCCCCAACCCTCTGTACAATTGGCAATGGTAGTGCCCAAAATATCATCACAAAATGAGCAGGAGGCACCATGGGGTGATGATGGTCCAGTGCAGGGCTTTGCCTTGAGAAACCCTAGCAATTCAGATGACCCAGCTTTGGTCTGATTCCTCCCTGGTATCCCTTAGACATCCCCCTTCCTTACGTCGTCACCATTTCAAAAATGCCATACGTTCATAGAGAAATGAGACCAAGATACAAACAACCTGGATGAAATGAAATTGGTTACAAGCAATGCATGGGAGCAGAGACCAGAACGAAGACTGCTATCTGCAAGTACGGGCAGAAAATACATGCATGTCAGCAAGCCTTTTTCCACCTGACCTGTGGTCCCCAACCTAAATGACATCACTCTTCAGCTAGCACCCCAGACGAAGAGCTGCAGTCCTGCAATAATACTTTCGGGGGGGGGGTGTTTGCCTCCTCAAAATATAAGGAGCATAATCCTTGTCGGAAATATTAATAAGAGCTGCTGCTAGTAGGCGTCTTCCCCATGGCCTTTTAAAGTCAGTGTGACTGAGATTGGCAGAAGGCTTTCAGGGTTCTTCTGCGTTCACTTTCCCTCTGAGACATTAGCAGCAGGAAGCACAGGATATTGCTATAATCGATTAGCTCATTGCTTTAATCTTTGGTATTTCAGGTGACCTGATTAATCTCATTCACAGGAAATGAAAACCGCCAAATGCTTCCTGCTTTCATTTTCCGCTCTTGCAATTACAATGCCGAGCTAAGCTGAGCTATTCAGCGCCTCGGTGTACTTCACAATAACATCTGTGCTGATGCCTCCCCCCATCTCCGCCTACAAAAGGAAAAGGCGGTGCTGTGGAGATGTGCCTATTATGATATGTTGTCCTTGAGACCAAGAAGACTCTCCTTGATTAAAACATACATAGGAGACAAGAAATACTGTATAATAAAGGCACATCTTTTTGCTTCTCTCTATTTGTTCCTGATGGTGACCAAGGTGTTGAATCAGGGCTATGTGGTCACACTAGCAATTTAAAATAAAATAAAATGTTCTTTTATCTACCAGATTCCTATACCAGCGTTTTCATTTCCCATTCATCACTTTAATCTAGTATTGCTAGGAAATGAACATAGTTTTTTTTCTTCTTCTTCTAAATCCATTGACAGTCATCCAGATACACATTTTCTTTGTAATGAATAAATTATTTGATGAAAAAGTTAAAAGGGAGATTCTCTTGACTTAGCGTTTAAGCAAGTTTTTTTTTTAATTTCATAAATTGCTTTTCTAATTTAAGATAAGATTTGCAACATTACATGATAACGAATGTCACCAATTTCATTTCTGTCCCTGTTTCAAAGAGGATGAATCTAGAGAGCTTCCTTTCAACGGTTGTCGGCATCAATGGCCTTTTAAAATGGTAGAAAAAAATTTACATTAATTCTCACAACCTTAGACTATTAAACAGGTTTCTCTTGAGCAACAGAAGAATTTTCCATCTTACGCTTTTCATTGAAAAGTCTCTACACAAATCATCAGAGCAAATTCTCCAAATATTCAAACATCTACAAAAATAATTGATCTCATAACATGCAAGGGCAGTCGAAACTGATCTGACACCTAAAATGATGGCTGATTTGCTGTTACCCCCCCCCCCAAATTTCATTACCTTTTTCTTCCTGGCAGTGTCCCCCCATGTAACAGTGCCAGCACCCATGTGCCAGTCAGGCACTCAAACACCACCAGCACTCAAGACATCCAACATCTTCAGCTCATCCACAGCTTCTTGCAAAGTCCCAGGCTGGGAGGATCTTGTTCCTCCCCAGACCACTACTTTATAAGAAGCACTGAGGAAGGTCAACTGAGACACAGAGCATGGCAATCAAGAATGACTGAGGAGGTTGTCATATTTACATATACAAAAGAAAGGGCTAGTAAGATGCTGAGAGGGCAAGGTACTGTTGTAAAGTTCTAAAAAACTTCCAGGTTCTTTTGTTGGTTTATCTTAAGGTAGGGATATCTGGTTGCAGAAAAGAAAGGTTCTTTTTCTGCTGGATTCTCTCATTTACTAGGGTGGTGCAAGACATTTGCATAAGGCTCACAGAAGCTCACAGCATATGGACAAGACAGAGAATTTTGAGCGCAAACTCTGTGTTCTGGCTATTTCTGTACACTCCCAAGTTACTTCATAATATACCTTAATGGGGAGAAGCTCATATATAAGTTCAGCAATACAACACATTCTTTGTATGCAGGACCTGGCATTTTGAGACTCAACAGGGATACTCTCTCTTGATCTATCTTCCACCCAAGTAACAAGGCAGCTTCCATTCTATTAGTGGAACAAAATTAAACCTCAAAACCAAAAGAAGAATTGTTATGGAAAATTTCCTTCATTAAATGTATGAAATTGAGACTTGAAAACATGTTTTCATTTTTATTTTAAAGAGAAATAGTTGATTACTATGCTGTGAATTAATTGAGTCAAAGAACATCTGTCTTTTACATTTCTTTTTGGCAAAATGTTATATGAACACATTCCACTGGTTGATTAGCTTTCAGATAGTGGTTTATTATCTAAGACAAGTGGCATTAAAATTCTAATAGGGTTTCTGTTGAATCACACAGCAGGGACAATGCAGGACATCTCAAGGCCACCTTTCTTGATTTTCTTCTTTCAAGTAAGCTGACTCCACTTAAGAGCTACCCAGGTTTGAGGATGTATAATGTCTAATTCCTATTGGTGCCCAGAGAATTGTTAGAAGGCACCTGAGGACTATTAAAGTTAATTGGTGGCTAAAAGGTGGCCCTCATCAGTACTTATGGCAGACCACTAGGAGCCCCTGGAAATAACTCTCAACATGCTAAGCTTTCTAAAATTGTAACAAAATACCATCATAATGCATAAATCAAATGGGCATGAACCAGCTGAAGCTAAGAATGTGTGTTCTTGTTATGTCAGTGCTTAAAAAGTGACTTAAAAGTGTTTCCATGTGGCTGGATTTTTGTCCTATCAATGTACTTGAGCCATTCCAGACCACTACAGCAAAACCTAGGCCTCTCGTCTGATCTCGGAAGCTAAGCAGGGTCAGGCCTGGTTAGTACTTGGATGGGAGACCGCCTGGGAATACCGGGTGCTGTAGGCTTATACCATAGTCTTTCCAGACTGAAGGTTGCCAACCAATGTACTTGAAAATGAACTCACATTAACATAGCTCCGCCTGGTGCATTTTTGAGAACTGTTGCAGCAAGGCCACGCAGCCTGGCTTCCCAATGCCCTTGACAATGACAATGCAGTTGTGGTCTATGTGCCTCTTGACAATCTAATGAGTCAGTAAGATGAGAAGGAGAAACACACCCTGCTGAATGAGGCCAATGACTATATAAGCCTGCTGCAACCTGGCAAAAGGGGCAGGTTAGAGCTCAAGCTGGAGAGGGCAAGTGGGTTTGAGGAGTTTGAGGCTGGTCCCAGTTGGATGAGAGGGCTCAGATGCCCCTCTGGCCCCCAGCGCTGGCCACAATGACTGGGGTACATCTATGACTCCCAGCACTTGCTGATTGATGGTCCCACAAGTTTTTGTTCCTGCTTCATCCCCCGGATTGAAGATCCCCCTGTCCAGCAACTGTCGGAAAGCAACCTCCCCTGCTGGGCCCACCCAAAACAACAGGCTCCTGCATCAGTGCCCTCCTGGGGCTCTACTTTGACTAACAGGACCCAGGGAAAGATTCCCTCACCTAGGTATTGGTGCCTTGTCTGGGATCCTCCAGACGTCAAGAGAGATGCCAAAAGAATGACTTCTAATTGTATGAAGGGACATCAGTAAACCCCCTTCTTCTTGTTTTGTGTACTCCTGCCATCTCTCTGTGTGCTTCATTTGCCAGTAAGATGTCAAATCCGGACCCCTCCAGTGTCACACTTCCTACCCTAGAAAGGGGCCACCGTAGCATGTGAGGTGACAACACCATATGCTGACTGAACCAAGTAGCTTCACCACTCATTGACGGAGTAGTTTCAAGCATGTCTTGCAATCCCAGCACAAAACGTGTGCTCCTATGGCTGAATTCTGCATCACATCCCAAGAAATCAACTCATGTTAATAGCTCCCTCCATGCTGACATGGTTTCACTTTTCACTGGCAACCATGCTCCCAGTGAGTGAATAAAGATACCCTGACTAACATTCACAGCACAATACTAATGTAGCAGTGTGGGTACTAGTTCAGCACATAGGTGCCTTAAAGCCCATTTGCATTGAATTTAGAGTAAGGAGCGCTGGCAGAAATGCCTGTGCCATCCCACCAGTGCTGAATTCATAGTTATGGTCTCCAGAGCAGGTAAGAACTGCGCTGTGTTGTGCAGGGTGGAGGGAGGGCAGGGAGGGAGTGTAATGGGCAAGGGAGGGCAGGACGGAGGTGGATCAGGTCTGGGAGGGGCAGGGTCAGCTGAGGAAGTCTCTGCTGTATTCTAAACCTCTTCCTGGGCCTCACATGTCTACATGAGGCTTCTTGAACTTCTATCAGAGATTTTGCTGGTGCAGATCTGAGAATCCCCATTGAGCAGGATGGGGCGCTACATGGGGTAAGGGAACAAATGTTCCCTTACTCAGAGTAATCATCATCATCATCATCATCATCATCACCATCATAACTGGGAATTTATATACCGCCTTTCTGATCATTGGATTACTCCTCTGACTTTATTCAAGGCAGTTTACATAGGGAGGCATTTCTAAATCCCTCCAGGGGATTTTTACAATCATAGAAGGTTCTCTCTTTCAAGAACCAACAACATTTCAGATGGATCTTTCTTGGTCTGGTCTCACTTCTGGCCTCCAGTTGCCTCCCATGCAGGCTGACAAGCAGCTCCTTCATCTCTCACACGAAGGGCAGCCAAGATGCTTCTTCGCTCACACCAAAGAGCAGATAGAATAACTCAGCTCAGCTTGTCAGCTGCTTCAAGGTCTCGCCATTCACAGAGCTGCCAGGGGCCTCGAACTGGCGACCTTCCGATGTTATCTTCGGGCTAACGGAAGCTCTACCCTCTAGACCAGACCTCCTGCCCCTACTGTCTGTTCAATTCCAGCACTGGAATACAGCGCAGCCCAGCTGTGCCAATGCTCGGTGGCGTAGCTGGAGGGGGGCGGAGCAGCCAGTCTGGCATGGTTCCTCCTTTTGGAACCATTCCCTGCGGGGGAGCAAAACGGAACCGTATGGCTCCGTTTTGCTCCCCCTGCCAGGAATGGCTCCGGAGGGAGGGGCCACTTGCCCTCCCCACTGCTCCACTCCCCCTCCAGCTACACCACAGCGAATGCTGGTTAGGATTGGGCTGTCGGTCTTATAGAAAAGTTCTCTTCTGTCTGGACTGAGATAGTTGCAATGACAGAAGGCAGGAAAGCATGTGGTAGGTTAGATTGTGAGTGGTAGTCTAGATCTGAATGAATGGATGACAGCCCAATCCTATCAATTTTCCAGCACCGGTGCAGCCATGCCAATGGGGTGTGCACTGCATCCTGCAGTGAGAGGGTAGTCATAGAGGTCTCCTCAAGGTAAGTGAAAGTTTATACCCTTCTTTCAGGGCTGCACTGCGGCTACACTGGTGCTGGAAAATTGGATAGGATTGGGCCCTAAATAACTTCACTTTTTACCTGCTACCACATTACTTCAGAGGAAATTGTTTTACTGTACCCATCAATGTGTTGTTTTTTTTTAAAAATGCTTCTCCTATTCCTTGTGATAACCACTGTGATAACCACCACTAACCTCTAAAATGGAACATAGAACGTCATGTTCTACTATTTTTTCTTCATTTCAGCAACTGTTGCAGGAGCAAAATATATCAGATCAGTGGAAAATGCACAACCAGATGGAAATATTCATCATCCAAGTTTGTCATCCTACCAAAGTAATCTCCTTGAAAAAATTCTGAACTTGGTAACAGTTGAACAAACACATTGAGCGCGGAAATAGGTTTCATATTTTTAAACATCTTTAATTGATCCTGTAGTTTCTAATCAATATAAATGGCACCTGGGATTTTATCATATTGAAATGATTTTTATAGGTTTTCTTTGCTTGCAGAGACATCTTTTCATATGTCTTGCTCTCTTGCTCAACTCTGTTGCTCATTTAAAAAAAAAATAAAGTTTATTTCTAATATTCTCATCAAGCAATATGAGAGAGAACATTCTTCCATAATGGGAAACTGTAGAGCAGGGTTATCAAACTTATTTCATGTAGTGAGCCAAATAGCACTCATCGTGCCTGCTGAGGGCAGGAAGTGATGTCATCAAGCAGGAAGTGGTGTCATTAAGCCGATGATGGTCAGAACTAAGCACTTTGTTTTCACATAGAAACTCATTAGCTGCAAATGACAGAAGAGAAAATGTGCAAATCTTGTTCATAATTTCAAGATATGAGAGAGCCCAGTTATCATGCTGGGAGAGTCCAATTGTAATAGGGCTGGATAAATTGCTTCCAGGGGCTGCATCCAACCCATGGACCTGATGTTTTACACCCCGGCTATACAGAATATAGCATACGTACCCAAGATGTTTTGGTAAAAATCAAGAGAGATCTCACACACACACACACACACACACACACAGAGAGAGAGAGAGAGAGAGAGAGAGAGAGAGAGAGAGAGAGAGATTGCTTGTCTTTCTGGCAAAACTGCATATTACACTGAAGTCACATATAAAGTTACATAATCTTTGTTATCTGCTGTTGATGCCTATCAAAAGCAGAGGGAGGGAGGGAGGGAAGGAAGTTTCTAGCTTTTGCTGTGCAGAGTGTCTGGTGCTAGTTGACCTGGGAAATATAGTTTTTCCAAGAGGGAAAGCTACATGTCCCCATGCCTGTTTGAATATAGCACAACATATAGCAGCATATCAGGAGCTGGTGTGCGAGTAGGAAAAGGCCTCCCAGTTGCCCAATAAGTGAATGGGAAGGAAGGTGTTATAAGAAAGCTCAAAGAATGGGGCATTGCCTATTTAGGAGGGCTAGGTGGGTTTATTCCAAGCCAATCCAAATTTAATCTGGAGAAATGTGCCCACTTCTTCAAGTGATTTAAGTGCCTCTGAAAAAATCCATGAATTTATCGGCTGGATTTACTTGATCCTCAAAACTCAATACTCTGCTGCATAAATCAGCACAGCTGGACAAATGGGACTCTCATTCAGATGAATTTTGGATAATCTGAGTACTTTGTGTGTTGTACTGAAGTCATAGCTAAAACTCTTGCATTCAGTGTTATATGAGAACATCTTAGAAACTGTCAGCATCACAAGTGTATGCTTTACCTACAACGAATAAGTCATACTTATTTTCCCCATACATGCATCCCTCTCATATTCTGAGAGTAATTCTTCTTTTTCAAGTGTCCTAATGATTTTCCGGAAGGTGGCTAATTTAATGAAGCTACCAAGTATTTCCCTGCCAAGCAATGAGGATTCAGGCGGTTTGACTGTTAAATGAACTATTAATAACCTTAGCAAGACATTGTGCTTTACCTAGTGCCGACTGTAAACATTTTATGTCATTAGGTAATGTGCCACGGTCTTTTTTTTTTAATGCCATAACAGCTTTATTTATATACTGTGTTCTGCATAATCAGCTACTAATGAAGCTCTAACTTCTCCGGCTGGAAGGCCTGCACCTCTATTCTTCTTTCAGAAAAATCATTTCTGCTGTCTCATTAGCACATAAAAGAACCCACACCGAAATGCATTTTAATTAAAGGTCAAGCTACCCTCTAACTGGATAGAATAATGGACTGATAGGCTCCTGAGAAAGGGAAAGGCACTTTCTTAGTCAAGGTTAAAAAAAAAACAAAACTAAACTCAGAATCCTGTGGATGTGAAATGAGAGTTAGTACCATCAAACACAATGGAATTTACAGCCCAATCCTATGCTGCTCTTCTACCCCATGATACAGCAGCGCTAAAAAAACTGGCACTGTATCCCTGGGAGCCAACAAATCAGCCGGATGTCTGTTTTGCCACAACTCCTCCCCACTGGGTACCGTGCCCGCTTAAGGCTGGTTAGTTTCCCTTGTTTAACTCACCAGGGCAGCAAGCACACGTCAGGGTCAGGTCCCCATCCAGTAAATGAAGGCTGCCAAATCAGAGTCCAAAAACAATATGCCAGGTCACAGTCCAAGGTCGGTCGGTCGGTCGGTCGGTCGGTCTCGTCTCGTCTCGTCTCGTCTCGTCTCGTCTCGTCTCCTCTCCTCTCCTCTCCTCTCCTCTCCTCTCCTCTCCTCTCCTCTCCTCTCCTTCAAACATTCACTCCTCCTACAACCCACACCCTTTCCTGCCTTAGATGCTCCTTATATCCTTTGGTACCTCATTACCTCTAGTGTCTGCAGCTGTGCAGCACACCTTTTGCTGGAAACCCAGGCCTTGACTCTTAAAGGGGCCACTGTAGACACCACATTCTACCTCCTCGCCAGATCTTCCGTGATTCCAATACAATGTCTTCTTGGGGTAAGGGAACATCAGTTCGCTTTCCCATGCTGGGCCCCCACAGACCCTATGGGTCTACTCAGATCTGCACCAGAAAATTACTAGCACAGGTTTGAGTAGCTCATGTCGGTCTTTCAGGCACAGGAGGGGAGGATAGGATGTGGTGGCCACTGAGCTGCTGCCCCTGCCCCTGGACCGCCCTCTCCCTACCCCCATTCCATCCTCCTCATGCCTCCCCGCCACCCAGCAGCGCACTCACCCCCAGTCAATAGGTGACACTCCAGCATAGGCCTCGCTGGTGGCGGCACAGCCCTCTATGCGGTCGCGACATGCTCTATGGCACATTTGTGACCACATGCATGCCCTTTCTGATAGCAGTAGTCTGCATAGGATTGGGCCCTAACTTCTATGTAACCATTCATGGTGTAGTACAGTGGCTCCAAGATTGAAATGGAACATATGTGTCGTAGACCATATAACCCTGAAGCACCAAATGCAGAGGGCAAGCAATAAGGGAGGGAAGGGATCCCCTTCATGCTTTGCTTGCAAGCTTCCCAGAAACATCTGGAAGGATCTGGTCAAGGTTCAAAACAGGATGGGCTGATTTTAATGGTATTTTTAACCATGAACTGGTCCCACGCTGTAATGGACAAATGTGCTTATGATGCATACATGTGCTAGTCATTCCCCTTGGTTCCTATGCAGTCCCTTTAATCATATGGGGGGATGGCTTATCCGAATTGCCCTCCCCATGCAATCAATGGAACTCCCATGGAAACGAGGGGAGGGTGTAGGATGTGCATAGACAATGAGAATGAACAGATGTCCTTTACTCTGTGGGGCTTTACTTTATTCTGCAAAGTCCTTTACTCTGTTTGGGGTTAAAAATATCAGCCAAACTGGCCCAATGGCAGCCTGGATGGCTTCCTTAGTTCAATCCAGTCAGGCTCTTTTGATATTCTTATAGCCTGCTCTGAAGCTGGGGTGTCTGACTTTCCACAAACTCTTCCATTCCAATCCATCACATTGGAAGATTAATGTGCTATCGAAAATGGAGAGAGCTACTTTTCCACAGTTCCATGTGGCGCCTTCCTTTGATTTACTAATGAGGCAAATTAAAATCCCATTTTAAGTGACACTTTCGAGAAACACCTTTAGATGCTTTCACCCCTTGTCACAATGAGTTAGTTCCTCTTAGCGCCCATTTTGACAGTCTTGATCAGAATAGTGTTCCCATTTTCTGGCCTCTCAGCTTAGTCTCAATGGCAGGCAACCAGAAATTATATATTTTTTTTTCATACACTTAAAATGCGTGTGTGGGTGGGGGGGGGAAATGCATGCGCACTGGTGATGGGTTCTGTCACTGCAGTTGAAGTTTAGAATGGAATTTGGTTCAAAGGAGGAAGGAGTTTCCAGTAAGGCATTTGTGTAATATATTTCTGGAACTCATTTCTTGGATTGGAATATAAACGAATACCTGTCTGCTTGAGCCTCAAAGACATGACTTCATCTCTTTTACCTGGTTTTAAGAGAGGAAAGAAGGAGCTGAATTGATAGCTCTGCCAAATGTGGAAGAGGACAGCACTGACAGCCCTTTGATCCCCTGACAAATTTCAAATCCCTGCCCTTAGCCAGATAGACAAGAGAGATTACAGGTAAATTTAATATCTGCCTTCCCAGTAATTAATGCTAACCTTACTAGCTGCAATGATCCTGCTGCCAACTAGCAAATAACAGGTTCACTTGCCATGCTTACTAACTGATGGTAACAGCATAACCTATCTCGGGAACTACTTCTCATTATCCGTCAGAGCACATTTGCTAGTAGCAATTAGAGAGCTCCAATTTGCAAACAAACAGAAAAAAAAGCCTCGAACATTTGCTGTAGAGGCACAACTTTTTTTCCAACTCACGCATTCAATTAACAGTGAATACTGTAATCTAATAAGGGCAGTGCAAATGTTCATGGCCTCGGAAGGGTCTTACGAAGAATGCAATTTATGGGAGTCCTTGCGCTCTTCTCCAGCTTTGCTTGCAACTAATTTGGTGAAATGCATTAGGCTTAATTAAAACAGGCAATCAGATTCATCATTACATGTGCACCAGGGTGCACGCACATTGCATACGCTCTGCGTATCATTACACTTGCACAAGAGAAGATCTACATACAAACAGGCACACTTGTGAGATTTCATTTGTAGTTCAGTTAAGGACTGGTTGGTTGGCAACCTTCAGTCTCGAAAGACTCTGGTATAAGCCTACAGCACCCGGTATTCCCAGGCGGTCTCCCATCTAAGTACTAACCAGGCCT
This sequence comes from Tiliqua scincoides, assembly GCF_035046505.1. NCBI lineage: Eukaryota > Metazoa > Chordata > Lepidosauria > Squamata > Scincidae > Tiliqua > Tiliqua scincoides. Next base: position 27,963,677 of record NC_089826.1, read on the forward strand.
GACCCTGCTTAGCTTCCAAGATCAGATGAGATTGGGCATGTGCAGGGTAACAGTTGCTGTATAGCTAAGGACTACTTTCCAGAAATATTACCTGTGCCAGAGATGAAACAACATTGTTTATTCTTCGCAGCATCTTTTAATTTGGGACTTGCGTATATCCAGAGAAGTTTACTGTTAATTAAATTTCCCACTTTTTTCCTTTTTAATTTCTGGCAAGGTTCCTGTACATATAGCAGCTGCATGACAGTGTAGAATTGAAAAGATGCAGCTCGTCCTGTTGTGGCCCTGCAGAGATGTAAAAAGCACCACCTGTTTAAACTAGCTCCATTTATCATGCATGCTTATTTATTTATTCTGAAAGATTTATCTCATGCCTCATTCTCAACGACACCCGAGGCAGCTAATAACCTAGATATCGCTGGCACAGGTCCGTGGGCACAGCTGCTATTGAACCCACCCCTTCCCTGCCCCAGCTACCAAACTGTTCCACCCACACCCACCTGGTTCTACCTTCCCCTGCCACCCTCCAACCCCATATGCAGCTTTACCTGGAGTGGCGGGCAACTGCTGTCTGTTGCCACGTGAGCCTGACGGCTCATCACTTCCAGGCAGCAGCCAGGCCAAGCTCTCCAGCTGAGTCACACTTGCGGCAGATGGAAGCATGCTGTGCTGGCAGAATCCGCATTCTGCCAACATAGTGTGTCCTTAGGATTGAGCCCTGAGTTACAGTCAATTCTCATTATTCACTAGGGTTCGGTTTCTGGAAAATCAGTGAATACTGAATTAGTGGAAACCGAATCATTGAGCCTATGGGAAAAATGAAGAGAGGTTCCTGGAGACCTTCTTCGCCATATATTCTAAGAACCTGAATCGTACCTTGAAGTCTGTGAAGCTGGGTGATAACCAAGTCTCATTAGCATCTATCCCTTGACTTGTTGATGTTGCTGGCCCAACAACAAGACCTCAGAGTTCAGAAGTGGAGAGAGGCTTGCTTCACCCTTCTTCCTCTTCCAACTGTCTTTTGGCTCCTTCCCTGGGCTTGCCCTAGCCTCTGATCAGCCCTCAGGTAGACTTCCAGAGACCTCTCATCATTGCTAGGTGTGTGAAAGCTCAGTTGGAGTCCCCATGATGGGTGCCCAAGATGGTGGAGCAAGTCTGGAAGTGGACACAAATGTGTCTGATGATTCTCCATGAGCCAATCCCAATGTCCATTTGAAGTGGAAAATTGATCCAATCCACACATCCTGTTGGCAACCTTCAGTCTCGAAAGACTATGGTATTGCGCTCTGAAAGGTGGTTCTGGAACAGCGTCTAGTGTGGCTGAAAAGGCCGATTTGGGAGTGACAATCCCTTCCACACTGGGAGCAAGTGCAGTCTGTCCCTGGTCTGTCTCCCTGGCTATGGGCCTTCCTTCTTTGCCTCTTTGCCTCAGACTGTTGGCCAAGTGTCTCTTCAAACTGGGAAAGGCCATGCTGCACAGCCTGCCTCCAAGTGGGCCGCTCAGAGGCCAGGGTTTCCCACTTGTTGAGGTCCACTCCTAAGGCCTTCAGATCCCTCTTGCAGATGTCCTTGTATCGCAGCTGTGGTCTACCTGTAGGGCGCTTTCCTTGCACGAGTTCTCCATAGAGGAGATCCTTTGGGATCCGGCCATCATCCATTCTCACAACATGACCGAGCCAATGCAGGCGTCTCAGTTTCAGCAGTGCATACATGCTAGGGATTCCAGCACTGTGTTGTTTGGAACTTTGTCCTGCCAGGTGACACCAAAAATGTGTTGGAGGCAGCGCATGTGGAAAGCATTCAGTTTCCTCTCCTGTTGTGAGCGAAGAGTCCATGACTCGCTGCAGTACAGAAGTGTACTCAGGACGCAAGCTCTGTAGTCCTGGATCTTGGTATGTTCCGTCAGCTTCTTGTTGGACCAGACTCTCTTTGTGAGTCTGGAAAATGTGGTAGCTGCTTTACCGATGCTTTACCAATCCACACAACTTTCTAGAAAACGAGGAGTATAATTGACTGGATGCTATTACCGCAACCCCCTCCCCGTTGACTGTATACTGTCTCTTCCTCTCCCCCCTGCATGTCACTTTTGCTGCCTTCTGCTCATGAGAAGACAACTGTGTATCCTCCTCCTCTTCCTGCATCATCTCTTGCCCCTGCCTGCCTGTTCTTAGATCTTCTGAGCCGCCCCCCCCCCCAGTGCACTGCACAGTATTTGCTGATAAGGAGAACAGAGTCACAGAAAATGAGAGGTAGGTGGAAGTTCTGCCCCTCGAAGATAAGTGAATTTGTATATAACACATTTGCATATAAAGATAACTGACTGTATTTTAAGCCGTTTCTGCATAGGGATACGCAAAAAGGGATCAAATGTGTACAACTTTGGGCTGGGCAGAAATGGGCTAAATAAATTGAAGTCTGCAGGACTAGATGGTCCACCTCAGGGTAATGCAGGAACTTACAGATGTGACCTCAGAGCTGAATCTTTGAGAATTCGTAGGTCTGCAATCTTTGAGAATTCCTAGGGAATGAATGAGGTGCTGGGGGCCTGGTGAGAATCAAATGTTCTCTCCATCTTTAACAAGGGAAAAGAAGGAGGATCCACAATCTATAGACATGTCAACTAGACGTCAATATTCCCTACATTTGAGATCTCATGGAGCGATGACTCTGTTACTGGCCATGGGCAGCCCAATCCTGAGTTGCCCAGAGCGCGGGGCTGCTACAGCGCCAAAAATGGCTGCCAGAGTATCCTGCATCCCCTGGACATCCACCGCCATCTCCTTTTGTCTCCTTCCCCCAAGTAAGGGAAGCAGTCCTGCAATGGGGCGACTTGATTCTACGGAGGTTCAAGTCGGCGCAGAATCGAAGAGTACTATGTCAGGCTGCATGGCCTGACACAGGGCTCAGGATGTGATCTAGCTAAGCTCCGCTGGTCCCTCCTCTTCCCGCCCCGCCCCACCCACCATGGCTTCACCCTGTCCTCCACCCACCTTCCCCATCTCCCCACTCTGGAATACCTTCCCCCCCACCCCCACTCACCTCTCCACTGCCCGGCAGTCCAGGTGACTGCCAGGCAGCGGACCACGGGCCCAGTGCCAGAGTTGGTCCAGCGCAGGTTCACGCTGGGCTAACTCCGGCACTGGATCCACGGTAAGGACTTGCAAACGTGCTTTATGGCAAGCTGGTGCGCAGGGCTCAGGATCAGGTCCCAAGTGGGCTTAGCACTGCAGAGGCTGGCAGCCATTTCGTTGAATGGAACAGCAAGCCACAGTCAAAAGAAATGGCTGCTGGCAAGGACTGGCTCTAACTATGAAAAGTGCACTTCATGTAGACATCTCTACATACTGTCAAAAGGAGGGAGAGCTACATAGAGAAAGAAAGCCAGTTATCTGAATTATTTCTGAACCAGATCTTACTTTCTAACGCATCTTTGTATTAACAGGGAACCATAACGCTGGATACCCTTTTAACGTCAATATGATTTTTTGTTGCAGTCATCAATTTAAGATACTCCTTCCTGACCTACTTAGCATGCAGAGTGCCTAAAATCTCTCAGAAAAGCTTTTCCTAATATTAAAGTAACGGAAGATATCTCAAACGCTTAGCAGCAGCTGATTTTCTCTAAAGATGAAAATCCAAAGGAAGGCAACTTAATTAAGAATTAATTCCCTTTAAGCAACTGCCTGAAGTGTTCATTTCTACTTTAGTCCCCAATCAATTATTTGTGATATGGATTGATTTACAAGATCATGGGGGGGAGGGGAATTAATTAAGATGACAGAAACCATCTCATGTATCTGGTAAGAGATTATATTCTGTTGAGGTTTTTTACATACAGTTTGGCCCTTGGTTTCTGTGGGGGGATCCATTCCCAAACCCCTTTCACACATATCCAGAGGCGTACTGAAGGCTTTTGGCACCCATGGCAACGCCGTGATGTCATGACATCATTAGGGCGCATGTGCTTAAATGGCTTCCCCAGTCAAGAAGCCTTTGGAGCACGAGCGGTCACTCCACAGCCAGCTGGGAAGCCTTTGGAGCATGAGGGTGCGCTCAACAGCCAGCCGGGTAATTTCGCCTGACTGCGGAGAGGGCGCATGTGCTTCAATTGCTTCTCGAATGGAGAAGCAATGGGAGCGCATCCTCTTATACCCACCCGCCAGTCTGCGCCCATGGCATGAGCTACCTTGTGCCTCAGGGGTGGTACGCCTCTGAACATACTGAACCTGCAGATCTTGAGATCTGTGGAAGGGCTGGCAGAGGACCTCCAGATGTGACCAAAAGTGCTTTCCAGTTGCTTCTGAAAGTGTTCTGAGGCGCACAGAGGTTGCGGATATCCTCCGCATGCCTCCACATGGCTCAGAAGCCCTCCTACAGAGCCTTCCATCATCAAAATGGCCTTTGAGTTGAAATGCAGACCAGCATTATAATCAGGACAACATCTTATTCTGAGCCAGGTAAGACAGAACACTAGCAATATGTTCTAAAGTGTTCTGCACTTTACACTTGAGTAACAGAAACTGAAAGACAGTGAGTTGTCCAGGTCTACTCAGAAGTTAAACCTGACCACCTTGGCTGTTCCACCCTTGTAAGTCTTTGCTCTCCGTCCTTTTTTTTTTTTTGATACTGTGTATCTGCTATAGTATGGAGGCCATGAAAGAGCCTCTGACCTCTGTGATACCAGCTAAATCCATTAATTAAAGCAGATTTATAATTAGATTTAGATTGACACAGGTGGCATCAGCATTTAGGCTGCTGGAATGTAATATGAGGAAGCCTTTTGCCTCCCTTTCACTCTGCAGTGATTGATAGTCGGGAGGCAGCTCCTGGATCTGTCCTGTTGCTGCCAAGTCCTCTCCTTTCAGACCCAGACAGCGTCTTAGTGCAGACTTATAAATGTCATTTGCAGCTACAAGCAAAGACAGCTAAAGATGCCTGTTGAATAACAGAGGCTCATCAGTTGTCTCAAAGAGCGAAGTACTGATTCAGGATTAATATTTAACTCAACAGGCTCATGCCGACAATAAGATGCTTCCTTGGTTCATGGATTCCTTAGGTCCAATTCATGCCTATCTACCAGGGATGGGCAACAAGACTTGTAGGAATTGAGTTGATAAACACATACTTCCAGGTATCCTGTGGACTCAAGACACATGTGTTTTGAAACCGGAAGTGACTTGGGACTAGAGAGTTTTTTTTTCAGGAACCAAGTGGTTGCTGGAGTTCATAAGAAACAACCAGTCAGGGCTTTCTGCACTGTGGGACTCATTCGAAAAACAGCAAAGCTTTTGTTTACAGATGGGATGGGAACATCAAGGGAGTGTTAAATGAGAATGCCCTGCTAACACACACCCTGCTAACAGCTCCGCTTTTTCTGCGGAACCACACCTGACCTGTTTATCAAAAAGACTCTGACTTGAGTCAGAGTCGCACAAAGGCTCTGGCAGAGTCCCGAAGGCCATCCATTAAGACTCATGCACAAGTCGAGTCAAGAGGGCAGGGGCATGGAACTCAACTTGAGTCTCACCACAGTGGATTGGCATATCCCTGCTATCTACCCTTTCTTGATTTATTTTGCTGTCTAAACCACTTTGTAAACTACTCTTGTTCCAAAGCAGTATAAACTTATCCTTAATAATAATATAAAGTGTTATTCAGAGAGAGAGAGAGAGAGAGAGAGAGAGAGAGAGAGAGATCAACAATGAAGAATTGCAGATTATCAGCCTTATAAGTCAGTCTGTACAGTTATAGATGCCACTTGCGCATTATACTGCATGCCACGTGCATTGTATGTGATGTAGGCCTGGGCTGAACGGAGGTAAGCCAGTGTGATTCTGTTACTTCATCATGCATTGGAAAAACGCTGTACCACAAGTGCATATTGAGCTTTTGTCTCAGTTTTTAGTAAGTTGAAAAACATAAAGCAGGCAACTAAAATTAGACACACTTTCTTGAAATTAAAAAAAACAAAACACAGTGAAACGGATCACATATTTCTAAAGGAATTTTAATGAAAATTTTGTGCTTTTAACAGCTGTTGCAAATTTCTTGATTTTTTTTCCTCAAATGGCACCTGTTGCTGTCAATCAAGACTTTTTTGAGAGATTTGTTTACTTCTGTAATAGTAAGTTTATCAAACATCCCATATAGCTGCCAGTTTTCAAATCAGCAGTGATGTAAATAAAAATCTCAACATGCCCCCTCACCAGTTGTATCCAGAGTCCTTCTGGGGCCTTTGAAGGCCTTTAAGACCTCCTCAGCCCTCAGAAGGAGGACTTATGAAGGGTCTTCTAAGGCAGTGGTTCTCAAACCGGTGGGTCATGACCCACCAGATTGTTTAAGAGTTCCCCTGTCCCTTTAAGAGAAAGGGAAAGGGGAGAAGCAGTGACGTGATCCCCAGGATCATGTTGCTAAGAGGGGGCAAGGGGGGTGTTACCCACTTACTTGTAGGTAGTTAGGGCTGCAGCAGGCTCCAGGAGCTGTGGGGAGCCCTGAGCAGCCCTCCACAGGGCTCCCCAAGGCTTAGAATGTTCAAATGGAGCAATCGCAAAGCACTTCCAGTTTGAAGATTCCAAACCTCCTGCAGCCTGATGTAGCCCCAACTACAAGTAAGTGGAAAGCAACCCCCTTCATCCCCCCCCCTTAGTAACACAATCCTGGGAATTGCGTCGCTGCCCTAGCCCGTCCCCTGCAAAGACTTACTGAAGGAGTAAAGCTCCCTCAAAGTTTGTGAACCACTGTAAGGGATTCTGCTAAATCACCTAAGGCAGTGGTTCCCAAAGAGTGCATCGTGACACCCTGGTGCGCCATGGAAAGCAGCCAGGGCTTCACAGCATCCTCTTGTCCTTAGTAAATCACTTCTTGTTAGCATTGTGCAATGCTAGCGGGAAGCAGGTTGGAGGGCTGCAATCAACGCAATGCTAACAAGAAGGGGTTCACAAATCCCCCGTTGTGCAAATGACTTATCTATCCCTGTTTGTGTTCTGCTTATCATCATGCAATGCATGATGGAAGGTGGTGGAAGCAGGTGGAAGGGCTACAATCAACACAAAGTGAACCGGAAGTGGATAGCACAGGAGATAATGAGACACAGGTGACAGGAGGGCTGCAAACAGAGACAGGTAAGTTATTTGTGTGATGGGGGAATTTCCTTCCTTCCCTATATTTTGTGAAGAGTACAGGATTGCCAGACTCCATTTCCACATCAAGTCGTGCCATGGGGGGGGCGGGGGGTTTGTATACACATACAAGTACACATACCCTCAAGAAAGAGTGCATCTGAGCATGTAAAAAGTGCCTCTTACATGCTAGTTTTCAGCTCCCCAGCTTGATTCTGGGGAGCGGTGGCCAATGGCTAGTAGGTCAAGGGAGCCGTGGGTCAAAAAAGTTCTGGAACCACTGATCTAAGGGCTGAATCAAGAGGGAAAAAAATCATTAAATGGGCCAGAAAAAGTGCCCAGAAAAACATGAGCATACCTTATCTTGCTTCAGATAAGCAAGAAGGAGCCAGGTTTTGCATACTCTTATTAGCTTATGATACACTTGTGTTATGACAAATGTGATAGGTGACATTACAATGTTTTCTTTCAAGGATATTTTATCATGAATTAGACCCCCAATATTTTAGATATTTAGAGAGGGAGGAATTGTCTGAAATATTCATGCTGACCTTCAGATAAATGAGGCTGAGGGAGGGAAGCATAACTAATTCCTTTAAATTATATATATACTTTCATGTCAGAAACACAATTTTCTTTTAATTGAGTGTCTTCCTCTGGCTAGAAAAGGAGGAGAGGAATTTTATATCTTTCCCATTGGGAATCTAGTAGCTTGTCCCTTATCAAACTCATTTCCTCAATCAAAGTCTATCTCTGCTGAGGGTTTTAATGATTGGCTGAGAAAACTATTATGATTTCTTCTTCACCAGCAGGGTGCCTTATCCCTTATACACTGAATATTTTGCAATATGTGTCCTTAAATACATAAAAAGAAAGTGCATAATGAATGTCTATGGTCCCTATGATTCTTCTTCTTTTTTTTGGCCACAATTTAGTTGCTCTGTTGTACATACAAGGGCTGTAGATCAGTGGTTCCCAAACTGGTGGGCCACAACCCACCAGGGGAAGTGGTTAATTTCCCAAAAAGGGGAGTGGCCTAGAAACGGGTGCCCCAATGGTACCACAACGAACACAGAGGTGCCGGAAAAAAATGGGTTTTCTGCCTGCCCCAGTGTGATCACACTGGCCTCTGGGAGGGTCTTAGAGCTTGCAGCCCCCCCTTTGCCGACCTCCCCAAAGTTCCCTTTGCAGCCCCCCCTTTGCCAACCTCCCCAAAGTTCAAAATTGCTCTGATGAGCAATCGGAGCGCACTTCTGTTTTTGAGCGAAAATCGGAAGTGCACTCTGATTGCTGATTGGAGCAATTTTGAGCATTGAAGAGGCCCGCAGAGGGTGAGCCTCTCAGACCCTCCCAGAGGCCAGAGTGACCTCCAGGTAAGTGGGAGAACCCATTGCTCCCAGCAGTGCCACAATCACTGCGGTACTATCAGGACCTCCCACCAAGACTTAACAGCAGTTGCAACTCCCTTGCAGGAGTTTGGGAACTGCTGCTCTGGAAACTTAAGATTCAATTTGCTGCTTCCCGATATGTACTCAGCCCATAGAGAGGGAGCTTGGATTGCACTCACAGGGAAAATGAGGCAGAACTTGTATACACACACACACACACACATCCCCTCAAGAGTTTTGGAGAGCTCCACACTAGTGCAGTTGGTTTTGGGGGTGAAAATCTTTGTTCTTGCTCATCCCTAGCAGGAACCAGTTCCTAATCCTCAAGGCTCTGATTGAATCCCAAAGGCACTGGCGGTCCTGGGGGGAGGTTGGGGGGGGCAAAAGCCTCAGGAAGCTACACCAGTGGGGCCTCTAGGGGTGGTGCTGCTGCAGTTGCACCCGCTGCACCACAGCTGCTGCAGTTGCCACCACTGCCCACCCTCCGGAGCCCTTTTGAGGGTTGGGGAGTTGCATACCTTGCTCCTCCAAAAGTCTTCTGAGGCCTCCGGATGGCCATTAAACAGGACTTCCAGTTTTTGTTGGAAAACTGGATATACTGTTTAACAGCCCTCCAGAGGCCTCAGGATGTTTTCGGAGGGCTAGTGGACATCATGTGAGGCTCTGTAAGTCTCCTCTCCGGAAGGGGGTGGCATATTGCGGTCCTATGCCCCTGGGTGGCACAGGGTCCAGGACTGCAATTGCCCCATGGTGTGACAATTTGATGCTATGATTTGGTGCTGGTAGCACTGTTTATATATATCAGACCACAGAAAAAGCACAGCTCCTCATTCTCTCCTCTCTGGAACACCATTCACTTTGTTTCATACAATGGGCAATGCTTCTGCTAGATACCATTGTGTGCTCCTTAATTCCCCAAGCAATTAGAAGTTCTGGGGGCATGCTACCAGCTTTCATTTCCTTTGGATGAGAGAGCGCTGGAGACTTATGATGTTTTTTTGTAATACAAATATACCAGCAGAGCATAAGAGGAGGCAAACAGCAGGCGGTCCTACAAAGCATCCTCTATGCCTCTGTTTCTTCAAAACTGCAAAACTGCTCTTTCTATACACAAACGCCTTCTCGCACTCCCCTTAGCTGGGGGGGGGGGGAATGTTGGTTTCTCCAAAGTCTGATCTGTATTTCTTGCAAACACATGTTACCTTCTGACCACCTCCTAACTATTAGCTCTCGTCAGTTCACCATTCTGGGCTATTAATTAGCAATCTGACTAATGAAGGAATAGCTGGCCACCAGCCATAACAATACATTGAGCTGAAGTCTCCATCTGTTTTACAGGCAATGCTGATGTAGAAAATCCAGTTTCTTCCCTTTGTTCAGCTCTTCTGTACTCCCCTTTACATGGCAGCTATAGGAAAGAAAAACCCTTTCAGTTTCATTGATGCTTGTTTTCAACCTCTGCCATCTCTCTCCATCCCTCCTTCCTAAGTTTCCTTCTGATTTTCAGTCCATAATCTACTCTGTGATGCTCCTTTGACTAACACCTATTTCATACATTCTTTAATTGCTGTAATTTACCAGTTCCAAATGGGCAACGATCAGCAAGCTGACCCAACAAAACAAGGAATTACAACTAGTCCAAATAGCAAACCAACAAATTGTAATTACGGTTGACATCCTGGATGGCTTTAGAAATTTGGTGCTTAACATTATATACTGCACACTGAAGTATGGAAATAAAATTAGTAGTCCTGAAACGGAAATATACTGCTAGCATAAAACCATATTGCTGAGCGGTGTGCAGGAGAAATGTCTCAAGGGCTTCAATGGTCATGAACATCATTCTGGATAAGAAACAAGAAAGTGCAGGTATCATTGGTGGACCTCCCATTCAGTTGATGGGGCAAATACCCTGGGCGTGGAGCCTCATGCACCTTTAGGACCCAGTGGAAGCCTCTTTGTGGCTCCTGACAGAGTTGGAAATTGTGCTTGGGGTTTCCAGAAGCCTTCAAGCCTTCCCCAACATGTTACATGAGGCACTGTGTGCTCCAGGTAAGTGGGGGGGAATTGGGCACAGGGGGGAGGCACATCCCACAAGGGGGTGCCATCGCAGAATTTTCCTTGGGGTGCGGGGCTGGGGAGGTCTGCCACTGGCCAATATATTTGGGTATGGGAGTTCCCCATGTGCACCAGTAACCTGGATTCAAAAGGTTTAATGACAAAATATGTTTAATAAACACTTCTTACTTCCATAAAACATGATTGCTTCCTTCTCAATTAACCTATGTGAAAAGTGTTGCGTTGTTTGAAATGTGATATTGGCCAACAAACACATTGTGGAGAAAGCACCTATGGAACAATGGGGAATGCACAATCAAACACCTTTGTTGACGAAGATATGGAGAAAAGGTAGACAGTGGAAAGGACACTATCACATGGACAAGACAGGTTGCTCTTCTCACCAAACTTTTGAGTGATGTCTCAGCCCAAAAATCTAATGAGAACCTGTTTGTGGAAAAGCCATTATCAGATCTGCCTGACCTATGCAGTAAACTCCTGTGCAAGGGGTGAACCGATCTTTCCAAGATCTTTCTTGGAAACAGCCTAGATGAGAGATGAGAGTGCTTCTTTTTAGGAGAACAAAAGAATGAATTCTGGAATGTTGAAATCACAGATTATATCCTATATCTCTTTTTATGACTTGTGACATAAAAAGGGTCAAAAAGGCAGGATTGTCTTCTGTGCATAGATTTTGATTCACTTGGGTAAAAAACGTAGTCAGAAAGAATCCAGTCTGATTTTCCAATGTAGATTAACTATGTGACAATCTTAACATAGACCACAGATATATATATATAATGTTGATATTACTAAACTAGGATATACAACCTCTAGTTTAGTCAATATAATTCAGTGCCTTTCTATGTCAACTTCAGTGTAATCTGCAGGCAAAAAGAACATTATGACCTTGAATATGAAGTTATCTAAATAATAAGCGATTCTGCCAATGTTTATTCTGTTAGCACCATTGAATATGGTTTGCAGAGTGGTCACAATTCAGTGGAAGAGCATCTGGTTTGCATGCAGAACAGTCATTCCCAAACTGGTGGGGTCACGACCCATCAAGAGAGAGCCAGGATGGTGTAGTGGTTTGGGAGGTGGACTTAGACCTGGATGATCCAGGTTCAAATCTCCCCTCGGCCACAAAGTTTCCTGGGTGACCTTGGGCCAGTCACTTTCTCTCAGCCTCACCTACCTCACAGGGTTGTTGTGAGGACAAGAAGGAGGGGAGGAGCAGCTGTGTAAACCGCTCTGAGCTCTTTGGAGGAAGGGTGGTATAAAAATGTGAATAAATAAATAAATAAATAAATAAATAAATAAATAAATAAAATCAAGGGAACCAAAAATGGGCCACTCCACCTTAAGGGAAGTGACCCAGGAATGGGTGCCCCAACAAGGACGCAGCAATCAGGGTGCCACAGGACACAGGGACATTGTACTGTACCTGGGGGCATCCTGAAGCCTAGAGGGTCCTGGAGGCTCCCAGTCCCCTCTGAGACCTTCCGCACGGCTGCACTGAGTTCCAGTCTGCTATTGGAGCTCAGTGCAGCCACGCGGAAGGTCACAGAAGGAACTGCAAGGACCCTCTAGGACGCTTCAGGACACCCCTCAGGTACAGTGCAAGGCCCCTGGGTCCCCACTGAGATTGCTGCGGTGCCACCCACCACTCCCATCCTGTCCCTGAAACAACTCACTGTGGTGACAGCTCAGAGGAGTTTGGAAACCGCTGATGTAGAAGATCTCAAGTTCAGCCCCCAGAAACTACAAGTAGGGCAGAGAAAAATCCCTGTCTGAAAACCTTGGCAAGTCAGTGTCAACATTACTGACCTAGATGAAGCAATGGTCTATCTCAGTGGTTCCCAAACATTTTAGCACCATGACCCACTTTTTACAATGACACTCTATGATGACCCACTTAGCTTTATAGAACAAAACAAAGTTTCACTTTATCAGCTGTTCAGGCTTTTGTTTTTATCCTTTTTACTATAGTGTGTGTGGAGGGGGAGGGCACTTTCTGGAGCATTTGTTGAGCTCCACGTTAATCAGATCAGGACCATTCTGGTGGTCTTGTATTCCCCTTCATCTGGCCTTCAATAAGAGCCAAGGCACATTTACTTGCTCATGAGAAAACAAGTCTGTGTGTTTCATTTTCACCTTCACAGGGCTCAATACATTTTCTTTGTCAGCGACTTCCTTCTTGAGAGTTTGTTGGGCCTGCATTCATCAGATTGACACTGTTCTGGTGGGGTTGCATTCCCCCTGGTCTGTCCTTCAAAGTGGACTCAAGAACTTCAAAGTGGCAAGTGGGCAAAGTGGATTTGCCTACTCACAAATAAACACACACACACACACACACACACACACACACACACACGCGGCTCAGTTTCACACGTGTGGCTCTCTCTTTCTGGAGAGCTCAATACACTTCCTTGTCAGCTATCAGCCTGACAGTTTTACAGCCTGCCAAGAATCAGGTCAGGTGGGTCACAATCCACAATTTGAGAACTGTTCTATCTCATATAAGGCAGCTTCTTGTGTTGATTTGGGGTTAAATGCAGAATTATTCTGGTGGGGGAGGGAGGAGAGGGCAGGGGGCAGAGAGTAGACAGGAGGGGGTGGATCTCAGCATAAAAGGTGCATGCCAGATCCTATCCCCCATTTTTCCTATTCCCCTTTCTCTCTTCAGACTTACACCAGCTATATAGGTGGTGTGGGTCTGAGAAAATCCATGAGGCCTGTGCAAAGGTAAGTATTTTTTTTTCTTTACTTAGCTCTGGATGACCTTCTGACCATAAGAACATAAGAACATAAGAACAGCCCCACTGGATCAGGCCACAGGCCCATCTAGTCCAGCTTCCTGTATCTCACAGCGGCCCACCAAATGCCCCAGGGAGCACACCAGATAACAAGAGACCTGCAAGGCTTTCTGGGAATTGTAGTTAAGAACATAAGAACAGCCCCACTGGATCAGGCCATAGGCCCATCTAGTCCAGCTTCCTGTATCTCACAGCGGCCCACCAAATGCCCCAGGGAGCACACCAGATAACAAGAGACCTCATCCTGGTGCCCTCCCTTGCATCTGGCTTTCTGACATAACCCATTTCTAAAATCAGGAGGTTGCGCATACACATCATGGCTTGTACCCCGTAATGGATTTTTCCTCCAGAAACTTGTCCAATCCCCTTTTAAAGCCTTCTAGGCTAGACCAACCAACCCCCCACCATACAACATACAACACCAGCATGCAGTATGTGCTCCATCAGCATGGCTGCATTGTCATCAGTGGAGAGAGATAGGACTTGGCTGTTAATACTGTAATTCAGGCAGGTGTAAAGAGGACCAGGTCCTAGTCCAGAGGTGGGGCTCATAAACTCTTCTCCCATCATAAATATAATTAATAAGAAGTTGTGGAGGTCCCAGTGCATCCAGCTATAAGAGCTCCATGCATAGAAGTCTGGTTATTAAGGAATCAGTCCACTCATTTGTAAATCACTTTCAAACCCTTGGGGATGAAAGCTACAGCATAAAATGTCAGATGTTATTACTGCAGTTATTTTTCCACTTGTTTATTATTATGCTTGAGGAGTTCAACTCCTAGAAGAGAATGCCCTGGGAGAATTGAGTCATTTTGTACCAACAAACTTTCATTCTATCATAGAAAATCTGTAGCCAATACATCAAAATGATCATTTTAATCACTGACATTGTTTTGATCTTTTAAACTGCTTCTTCTCAGTGTTATATTGGATTTTCTGTAAATAAAGCAGGCAAAAAAGAAAAAAAAAGACACGAGCTGAAACATAAAGACAATAAAACTGTGGAGAAGATGGGGAAGCGAGATTATACTCAGCAGCCTGCATTCTGTGATTTATGGGTGAGATGCAGAAAGATTACTGTATAGCATGAGCATGTTTTCCTGGTGATTCTACAAAGTGTATCAAGCAGCAAAATGCCGCTAGTTTGGGTGATAGTTCACGACTTCCCTCTCTACCTTCTTCCTTGGCTGCCTCCCCCATCCAATCATTATCCAAATTGTAGCCACTACTTTGGCACAAAGGAAGATTTGGCTCTTCAAAGGAAGAGATAAATCACCATCTAACAAAGCAGAAGTCTTTTTCAAGAGATAAAGTGAAATGGTTACGGAGCATTTCTGAATGATTTCCAGGCTGTCAGCGTCATCGTTTGGTTTTGGCATTAAGAATTGGCATCACTTGTTAACAGCCTTCCTGCCAGTGCTGGCAGTTGTCGGGAGGCCCGCCGGAGCAGGTAAGTCCAGCACAGGAATCAGGGAGCGTGGCGAATTGAACAGAGCCACAGAAGGGCAGCGCAGAACAAGATGATGGCAGGGTAGGGGTGGGGGGGTCAGCGGATTGGGCCTGAAAGGGAGATGGGACCAGCAGCAACAGCGCATGCCATGTCCAAGCCCTCTTTCCAGGCCCGATCCATCAGCAGGGATCAAACAAGAAGAGGTACATCATGCATAGAGGCTGGTCCAACAAGAAGCTGACGGAACATACCAAGATTCAGGTCTACAGAGCTTGCGTCCTGAGTACACTTCTGTACTGCAGCGAGTCATGGACTCTTCGTTCACAACAGGAGAGGAAACTGAACGCTTTCCACATGCGCTGCCTCCGATGCATCCTCGGCATCACCTGGCAGGACAAAGTTCCAAACAACACAGTCCTGGAACGAGTGGAATCCCTAGCATGTATGCAGTGCTGAAACAGAGACGCCTGTGTTGGCTTGGTCATGTCGTGAGAATGGATGATGGCCAGATCCCAAAGGATCTCCTCTATGGAGAACTCGTGCAAGGAAAGCGCCCTACAGGTAGACCACAGCTGCGATACAAGGACATCTGCAAGAGGGATCTGAAGGCCTTAGGAGTGGACCTCAACAGGTGGGAAACCCTGGCCTCTGAGCGGCCCGCTTGGAGGCAGGCTGTGCAGCATGGCCTTTCCCAGTTTGAAGAGACACTTGGCCAACAGGCTGAGGCAAAGAGGCAAAGAAGGAAGGCCCATAGCCAGGGAGACAGACCAGGGACACACTACACTTGCTCCCAGTGTGGAAGGGATTGTCACTCCCAAATTGGCCTTTTCAGCCACACTAGACGCTGTTCCAGAACCATTCAGAGCGCGATACCATAGTCTTTCGAGACTGAAGGTTGCCAACTAACTAATCATGCATCCGAATGTTATGAATTTTTCTGGTACAACAGCGGACTCATTCTGAATCTGTCTCAGGAAAAAGACAGAATAAGCCCACTGTTATCAAATATTATGCCTAAAGCTCAGTGCCTCTTTGTGTCCCCTGAGGTTTATTTCCATCAGGATGTATGGCAAGAGAAATGTATTCTGAAAAACAGAATGCGGTTATAAGCCGTAAGATGTGCAACAATAGATCATGACTGCATAGAATGATTAGATGTATGGTGATGAATTTAAACTGAACAATGTTTTAATTAGCATAATAAGCTCTATTCTTCTATTGTTCAATATACATCACACCACCACATAAGAAAGCGCTTAAAATGTTAGGCGCTGATACATGAATTAATCCAGGCTTTTGAAAAACAAATATTTTGGAATGTCATACCATTTTTAAGTTTACAGAGATAACTAGCACTGCTCTATTTTGTATACAAATCTTCCATCAGAACGATGGCCGCAGTGAATTTTGATAAATTTCAAATTTGGTGTCAACATTTTCATTGTTAATGAGAGAATCTTCTATGGAACAGATAATAAATCAAAGAAACACCGATGGTTTTTGTTTTTTTTTAAATCACCCTGGTCCTAGATACCAAGCACTTATCAGTGAAACTGTGCAAACATCCAAATTTTAAGTCACTGGAGAGCTTGCAAAGTTGGCCCACTGAACACACCCTGAGCCTTGGAATCAACTAGCTTATGCAGTCTCTAAAGTAGGCCAAAGGGACAAAAAGTTCAGAGAGGTTCCTGAAACCTACTGAGAAAAATCCCAGGCAGAGTCCCTTTTGATACTTGGTGTGATCCCTCAGGCAGCCAGTGTTGGGATGGGGCCAGGTCAGGAATACTGTCACTCACATGGGTCAGGGAAAGGTTTAGATCCTCATTGATCCACTGTTGGGCAGGAGTTTGGTATTTGGTGATGGAGGAGCTTGCACGAGTCCAACATTATTTTTGAATTTTTCCTGTGAACAGCTGGCACTCATGCCCTAGTTGTGCAACTTTACTTTATTTCAGAGCTCTTTACCATACATACCACACCATCACTTGGTTCTTTAGATCCTGACCTCAGTGCTCTTGCTCTGTTCTCTTGAAACCAGTGTTCTTGCTACGTGTCCAGGTCTGCAAGGGCAGGCACTCTATCTACCTGACATGGTGCACCTTCTCCCCTTCCAGAACAACACTAACACTGGGACTACAGCCGAAAGGTCATTGTAAGAACCACTGCAAGAACCTGCAAGTGACCCCAGCTTCTTTTAAGGAACAATTCTGACATCCTAGGGAGGAGTACGTTTTCCTGTTCCTGCCCCTCCCTGATCACTGGGCCAACTAGGAGACAGCTAGGGAAATTGGGCATAACTGGCAATGGAGAGATATAGAAACTTGTAAGAAGTGTGTTAGGGGTGGGAGGATAGGTTAGCAGAGAGCTCCAGGGAATGTGTAAGGAGTAGGGCCCCATGAAGTACCCTCTCTGAGAAGAGGAGGGCCAATGTGACTCAACCCACTCAAGGACTCTGAGAGGGCAACCCTCAGTCGTCTCTGGTAAAGTCCCTTGCGCTGATAAAGCACATTCACTACTACTCTCAAACTGACTGAGCCATTGCAAGGATGTACCCTGACTCCTGGAGGCCACATCCAGGCCCTGTGGGGGTAAGTTCACTCTGGCCAAGGCAGACCAGCGCAAGAGGTTGGAGAGGGTTGTGGGAGGACAGAAACAAAGTTGGGACTTGGGAGGGGATGGTTTGGGGCAGGGTTGGGTGGACTGGGAGGAAGATTGGGCCCAGGAGGGGAGGTGGGATTGGCTGTGGTACATTAGGGTGTGGTGCCCCCACTCCTGGCCCAATTGACCTTACATGAGCCACTCAGATTTGCAACAGCAATTTCAAATGGCGCAAATACGAGTAACCCCATAGGGAAACCCTGGCTTCTGAGCGTCCCGCTTGGAGGCAGGCTGTGCAGCATGGCCTCTCCCAGTTTGAAGAGGCACTTGCCCAACAGACTGAGGCAAAGAGGCAAAGAAGGAAGGCCCATAGCCAGGGAGACAGACCAGGGACAGACTGCACTTGCTCCCAGTGTGGAAGGGATTGTCACTCCCAAATTGGCCTTTTCAGCCACACTAGATGCTGTTCCAGAACCACCATTCAGAACACGATACCAGAGTCTTTTGAGACTGAAGGTTGCCAACTAATAATAATATATAGTGTTATTCAGAGAGAGAGAGAGAGAGAGAGAGAGAGAGAGAGAGAGAGAGAGAGAGAGAGAGAGAGAGAGAACTAAGGGTTAGAAACATCTCCTTACCCCAACTTGCGTTCCAGCCAGCACCAGTTGGCCTGCCTGTTCCAGCACAAGTTTTGATTAGGCTGAGAGGCACACAAAGGGAACCAGGGCATGTAAGGTAGGACTCTCCCCACAGCACACTAAAAATAGGATGACAACTAGCATACCTATGGAAGAAGAGGTTCTATGGCAACCATATTGAACTGTCATCGCATCACACTGCTCAAATGTTCCATCATCATTTTCCCCTATCACTTTACTGCCACAAATGAAGGCAAAATGCAATTATTGCACTCATTTTCTCCGCTGTGGTTTGCCATAATTGTGAATGTCAATGAATCTGTATGAAGTCCACCACTGTTAGCACCCTTTCCTATTATTCACAATTATAAATATTGTCAAATTATAGCCAATCATTGTGCCACAAGCATTAATTTTGTTGCTTCTAATATTCATTTTAGAAGTTAATTATTCTTTATTTCAGCCAGCCTTTCTTTCTGTTTTCTCCATAAGCTGCTCAGCCACTGCAAGGCTACTGAACCAGTTCTGCATACCAAATAGGCTGGGTGATTTATCAGCGGATTAACTCAAAAGACTACTGGCAGTGATTTCACCAGGGTGACAGTGCGCATTGCACATAGGTGGGAGACTGTCCATGTCTGCAACAGCACAGCAGACATGGCTATGATTTATCAATGCGGGACAAACATGCCATGTAGAATTTGTTAATTCCAGGAAATTTTGTCATCTAACTGACTAGAAGTTGGAGAAGAATGAATTTATAACAAATTACTCAGCCTGAGATGTCTCTTTGACAAAACATTTGATTTCTGATGTATTAACATATTATGAAAACAATAAAAAATGTCTGGGAAGGCAAAATCAGATGTTAAAATGTCTTCATAAGAATAGATCTTGATTTTCATATTTAGCTAGTGCTTTATAAAAAAATGTGGTTTACACAAGGTTTGAGCTGCCAGGTCAATTTTTTCTTTTTCTTTTTCAAGGAAATAGGCAATGTGAAGAAGCTGTGTGGGCTTCTGAAATTCTGAATACATTTTTGGTACCTGGACTATTGAGCACAGTTACTCTTCATTCAAACACAATACCGAATTTACAGGTCCTACCTCGTTATCCAATGGAGGTTCCGTTCCAGAACCCCCAGTGGATTAAAAAAATCAGTGGATAGTATACCAAATCAGTGGAAAAATAGCTATAAAGATCCACTTCCATGTTTCTTGCTCTCCATTGTCACCCCAGAACGCATCGGTACAGATGCTATACTGCATTCAGCCACTAGATGGGGAGAATAATGGAATCTTATGGAATGAAATTATAATTACTTAACAGTGAGAAGGTAGGAAATTGGATTTTGGTGCTTTTTCTTCTTGTTACAAGGCATTTAAAGGTGGACCTCGGTATCAGTGGTAAGTCAAATCAGTGGATACCAAATCAGTGGATACGTGGTCCCACCTATATAAAGTCAAAGTTTATTGGGTTAAACAGCCCATAAGCCTATAAGTTTGAAATTAAAAACACATTAAAACAAAATTGGCCACGTCCTCAACACACCCTTTCCAAAAACTGCTTAAAAGTAGTTTCAGTCTTAGAGGTTCTGGAAGAGTTGGATATATAAGACAAAGGGCCTAATTCAGACAGCACAATTATGCTAGTGGAATGCATGTTCCATCAGTATACTACACTTTCTGGCTGTCACAAATGTGATAGCACTGGAGAGTGTGGCCTGGCCACTACTGGAAGTGGCAAGCAGTAAGGCCCATGCAGCAATGGATTGTGATGGCCTGCTGCCTCAGGTTGGAAGGAGGGAGGGAAGGGCAGAACAGGGCAGGGGCGGGCAGAATGGGGAAGCAACAGGATGGAGAGGAGGACAGATCGGGCCTGGGGAGGGGTTGGGTTCAGTGGAGGTGCCTGCTGAATCCTCACCTTTTTCTGGAGTCCACTCTCCCGTCGCAGGACCACATTGTGGTCCGAGTCGACCCATCAGGCTAGCAAGGGCCTTCCTCAGAGCAAGAGAACAAATGTTCCTTTGCACTAAGGAGGATTCAACATGCCAAACCTCCCCCATGGGATACAGCAGACACCACATTGGTGCTGCTGCATCGTCACATGAGGAGTTATGGTGGGTTGGACTTACCTGTGTGGTTTTTCCCACGGCCAACAGCACATTGAGACCAAATTGGCTTGTATGTGTGTACAATATTAATAAAGCAGGTTCTGTGCCCTGGGCACATGTCACTACAGCATCCTAACCCAGTACACCAGACCAGGGATGGTGGCTTGGTTTAAATGAGATGCTTTGGACATGGGAATTGCACACATGTATAGTCTTTGCATGTGCTTGGCATCACATTTAAATTGAATCTTAATATGTGCTTTGTACGTCTATACATCCTGAAGTATCTTGAAAATCTGTGGGGTTATGCTGTGAAGATCTCTTCTGTTAAATGAAGAATGACCATACTGAAGTCATTTGCTTTTGATATCATTTACACAACAAGGATAGTTTCAAGGACCTGATAGGCAGGTTGATTTTCATGTTCCTCCTTTTTTAGGAGAGGTGATTTTGATAAATGCAGTGACACATCTAGCAATTGAGCCTATTCCTGTAGGAACAGTACACTGTTGAGAAACGTATGCTGTTGAAGTTAACAAGAACTGGCTAAGACTAGTTAGAAGAAGGAACAAGGCAGCAAAGTGTTATGCAGGGACAGCCATCATGAGCACTGTTGATACTTCATCTAATTAATACTAAAGAGTTGTTTGAAATCCAAAGTCTTGAGGCCTATCACAGAAGCACAGCACCATCATCGTGCATCAACCCTTTGGCCTAACCTCCATGTTCCTTTTCCTCTTGGTGTCATTTTAGCAGCCCACTTCTTAATCACAGATGGGTTTCCCTAACAAGACTGCAAGGACTGACATGGGAAGTGAGGAGGTGGTCCTTTCTGTAACCTAGTCCCAAACCATATAGGGTACTTTGAATTGCACCCAGAAATGGATTGGCTGCAATGGCTATTGATATAATGATGGACTATATTTTACATGCTCTTAGAAACTGATTCAGAAACTGATCCACTTCTTCATGGTCAGTGGATCCACAAGCCAAAAAGCTGCTGTAGCGGGCCAGTTTCCTCCCAAATTTGACACTGTGTTAAGGAGGGTCATGGATGCATTCCTGGGCCCAGTGTGTATGACTTGCAGCAGCAGTTGCCCACTGCATGCCCATGGTTGTGCCTTCGGCATCATGCGCAGGCAGCAAGTTCAGGTGAGATAGGAAGTTGTAAGATCCTAGGAACTTTCTGGGGGGTCCTCCTTTGACTCCTGGGCCCCCTTTCTGACCCTGGGCTCGGGTACAAATTACCCCCTTTACCCCCCTCTCCTAGGCCCTGGCAGGCAGCAGACCACCCACCAGAGCAGGTAAGGTGGTAGCAGGAGCAAATCAAGGCAAGGATCAGGCTGGGATGGGGTGGGTTGAGGAAGAACGTGGCAGCAGAGGGGTCCGTGAGATCTGAAGCCCCTTTGAACCTAACAGATGTAAGCCAGCAAAATAGCTGGTGAACATCTGAGTAGGCCCACTGGGGACCAGGGAGAGATGAAGGAGGTAAGTAAAAATTTCTTTACTTACCTCTTCCTGCCAGCCTGGTCATGAGCTAGCCTGCCACAGGGTACAGTGGATGCTGTGTCAGCAGTATCCACTGTTTTCTTGAGGAACAGCTGGCCCAACAATCTAAGCTGGGCAAAATCACTCTGCCCTCACCAGCTACCTGAGCATCCTGAAGCAATGAGAGTCCAGCAGCATTCTCAGACTGATTCTT
This sequence comes from Tiliqua scincoides, assembly GCF_035046505.1. NCBI lineage: Eukaryota > Metazoa > Chordata > Lepidosauria > Squamata > Scincidae > Tiliqua > Tiliqua scincoides. The sequence continues at coordinate 27,985,561 of NC_089826.1, forward strand.
CAAAGGGAATGTTATCTGTCCAAAACAAATTGATCACTGGATCAGTCATTCTAACCAGGAACACTTTTGTCCTGTCTAGATTAAGTTTCACCTCCTTCTCCCACATCCAATCCATCACTGAACCCAATCATCAGCCTCCCTAGAATATAAACATAAACTGTTTATCATAAGGATAAAGAGGTTGAAAAGCACCAGTCCCAGGACAGATCCTTGGGGCACACCACTTTTCACCTCTCTCCATTGTGAAAATTGCCCATTGACACCCACTCTCAGGAAGCAGAGAGTGGGTGTCAATGGGCAATTTTCACAATGGAGAGAGGTGAAAAGCGGTGTGCCCCAAGGATCTGTCCTGGGACCGGTGCTTTTCAACCTCTTCATAAATGACCTGGAGACAGGTTGAGCAGTGAAGTGGCTAAGTTTGCAGACGACACCAAACTTTTCCGAGTGGTAAAGACCAGAAGTGATTGTGAGGAGCTCCAGAAGGCTCTCTCCAGACTGGCAGAATGGGCAGCAAAATGGCAGATGCGCTTCAATGTCAGTAAGTGTAAAGTCATGCACATTGGGGCAAAAAATCAAAACTTTAGATATAGGCTGATGGGTTCTGAGCTGTCTGTGACAGATCAGGAGAGAGATCTTGGGGTGGTGGTGGACAGGTCGATGAAAGTGTCAACCCAATGTGCGGCGGCAGTGAAGAAGGCCAATTCTATGCTTGGGATCATTAGGAAGGGTATTGAGAACAAAACGGCTAGTATTATAATGCCGTTGTACAAATCGATGGTAAGGCCACACCTGGAGTATTGTGTCCAGTTCTGGTCGCCGCATCTCAAAAAAGACATAGTGGAAATGGAAAAGGTACAAAAGAGAGCGACTAAGATGATTACAGGGCTGGGGCACCTTCCTTATGAGGAAAGGCTACGGCGTTTGGGCCTCTTCAGCCTAGAAAAGAGACGCTTGAGGGGGGACATGATTGAGACATACAAAATTATGCAGGGAATGGACAGAGTGGATAGGGAGATGCTCTTTACACTCTCTCATAATACCAGAACCAGGGGACATCCACTAAAATTGAGTGTTGGACGGGTTAGGACAGACAAAAGAAAATATTTCTTTACTCAGCATGTGGTCAGTCTGTGGAACTCCTTGCCACAGGATGTGGTGCTGGCGTCTAGCCTAGACGCCTTTAAAAGGGGATTGGACAAGTTTCTGGAGGAAAAATCCATTATGGGGTACAAGCCATGATGTGTATGCGCAACCTCCTGATTTTAGAAATGGGTTATGTCAGAATGCCAGATGTAGGGGAGGGCACCAGGATGAGGTCTCTTGTTATCTGGTGTGCTCCCTGGGGCATTTGGTGGGCCGCTGTGAGATACAGGAAGCTGGACTAGATGGGCCTATGGCCTGATCCAGTGGGGCTGTTCTTATGTTCTTATGTTCTTATGAGTTAGAAAGAGCGAGGTAGAGCTGTTTGTCATCAGCATATCTATGATAGCTCATTCCACATCTTCGAACCGTCTCCCAGTGGTTTCATGTGGATGTCTAACAGAATGTAGAGCATGTGGAACCTTATGGGGGTAAAACAGCTAAAAGGTTACAAGAGTCCTCCAGCACCATCTTCTCAGACCTTCCACCACAAAATGGGGCTTTCATGTACCTGGTCAGGTTGCTCAGAAGGACACTATGGTTAATAGTGCTGAAAGTTGATGAGAGTTCCAGCAGAACCAAAAAGGTCACATGTGTTCACCTTATCAACTTATTCCTGAAGACCTGCATCCTTTGAATAGATGTGAAAGAAACTGGAGTGAGAGAGACAAGACAAAGCAGAGTGATGAACAGAACTAGTAAAACATCCTCTTTCACAATGTGCAGATAGCCTGTAAACTGGAGGGCATAAATCAAGCCTAATTGAAATCCCATTTAATCAGGGATACAATTACCATTTGTGTATGATCTCTGCTTTCTCTTAGTGGAGCTGACTTCTTATAGCACTGCATTTCCCTGGTGTTAACCAACAAGAACCCAGGAATAAGCACCTGGATGACTTTGAAAAGAAGATGGAAGCAACATAGAGTTGTACTTGAATATGCATAGGAAATATTCTGTCGCTCTCAGCCATTATTTCTCTACTTCTGAACAAACACACTGAGCTAATGAATTTGCACATGTAATTAATTGTGCTGCATTTAAAAGCACTCTATTTACAATGGTTCATTCCCCATTTCCTCCAAATCAAATTACTGAAGCATGCATTTGATTTGAGGCTTGTTTCGAAAATGCTCAAGCACATCCTGCCTGGCACAAACCAATGGCATTCCTCTAGATATATCCTGGACCTTTTATGTTCTGGCTAAAAATAAGTTAGGCAGGAAGAACATACTGTTATGTTGTTGTCTCTGATCCTCGCACAAAGGAAGCTTTTCCTTCAAATAGACCCTATTTCTGCTAATGCTTGTAAATCAATTTAAATAGTTGTTGCAACTGCCATTGTTGTCCACGTGGCAATGAGCGTTCTGAATAAGAGACGGTGACGTCTAGGATGTTCTTCCTCTCGTTGAGCATCATCCACTGTGTTAGCAGCTGTGCTTGTTGAAAGACAAGGATGACAGTGTTGTGGAGGGTGAGGAGACAATCAAAGTGTCTAACAGCATGGGTGCCAATGAGTGCCAAAGGATTCATCATTGTCCCTGCTTCTGCTGCCACAGTCCCTAATCCACAAGTCCTGAGTACACTTCTGTACTGCAGCGAGTCATGGACTCTTCGCTCACAACAGGAGAGGAAACTGAACGCTTTCCACATGTGCTGCCTCTGACGCATTCTCGGCATCACCTGGCAGGACAAAGTTCCAAACAACACAGTCCTGGAATGTGCTGGAATCCCTAGCATGTATGCACTGCTGAAACAGAGACGCCTGCATTGGCTTGGTCATGTCATGAAAATGGATGATGGCCGGATCCCAAAGGATCTCCTCTATGGAGAACTCGTGCAAGGAAAGCACCCTACAGGTAGACCACAGCTGCGATACAGGGACATCTGCAAGAGGGATCTGAAGGCCTTAGGAGTGGACCTCAACAGGTGGGAAACCCTGGCCTCTGAGTGGCCTGCTTGGAGGCAGGCTGTGTAGCCTGGCCTTTCCCAGTTTCAAGAGACACTTGGTCAACAGACTGAGGCTAAGAGGCAAAGAAGGAAGGCCCATAGCTAGGGAGACAGACCAGGGACAGACTGCACTTGCTCCCGGTGTGGAAGGGATTGTCACTCCCGAATTGGCCTTTTCAGCCACACTAGACGCTGTTCCAGAACCACCTTTCAGAGCGTGATACTGTAGTCTTTCGAGACTGAAGGTTGCCAACATGATGGGGCCCACAATGCCCCCCCTCGTTCTGCAAATGCAGCGCGCGTCTCTGAGAAGTGACTGCCAATTACATCATTGCCAGTTACTTCTGGGTTCAGAGACCTTGACGTGACACTGAAAGGTCTGTAAGTGGTTCAGGGTGGGCAAGAGGGCCTTTCCCAGTGCGACAAAACTGCACGCAGGAGCTCAGCCAGCCAAGCCTCTTACCAGCTTTTGCAGCATTGTGTTGCAGTTTCAGGAGGCCCATAACCGTCCTTGGAGTTCCTCACAATGTCCAAGAGGGACTCCTGCCTCAGCACATAACAATTTGTGATGCCACCAAATGTTATCCAAGCACAAACCGGCAGTAATGGCAAATTGACAATTTGTTTACATTTAAAGTAAAGCTTGAAAGCTCCTGAAGGAACTGCTATGCTTTGCCTAAAGAGAGACCCAGCCCTGAAAATGCCTTCTAATCCTAAGGGTGATTTCATACATGAAATTAAAAAAAGCACCCTCCATTTGGGACCAGTGACATGGAAACTAAGCGTGCAATTCTAACCAACATTCCAGCACTGAAATAAAGACAATGCAGCTCTGAGGTAAGGGAATGAACATTCCCTTCTTTTGATGAGGTCTCGGTGAGTACCACCAAACTGCAAGATGCAGCACACGCCCCATTGACACAGCTATGCCAGTGCTGGAAAGTAGGTTAGGATTTGGGCCTAAATAATCTGGGAGAGTCTTGTTGCATATCTGCCTGCTATGTGACCCAACTGCACTGAGCAATTACATCGGTGTGGAAATGCATGAATTGGCCATTGTGTGACCTGCAGTAGATTGATGTATTTTTCTTTATAGGCTGCCCTTCCTCCAAGATGGAACTAGAGGGCTTTACGCCAGCAGTAGCAATCCACAGAATGGTGGAGAGGCCACTGTGGGAAATATTGCTAGTGGAGAAGGGCAATTCAGGGGAAGTTTAGGGATGGGACAGAGAAGGATCTCAATGAACACTAGCGCATGCCAGATCCAAAGTCTCCCTATCCTGGCATGGATGTATCCCTAGAGCAGGGTGACCAGATACAATGGAGGATAGTGCCTATACCTTTAACCATTGTATAGAAGAAGGAATTGTGCCAAGTGTGGCTTTTTAAACTCTTCCATGTTGAGCTGCACCTGCCCAAATTCCCTCTTCTATACAATGGTTAAAGGTATAGGCTCTCTGTCCTTCACTGTATCTGGTCACCCTGCCTTAGAGGCTCCTCAGAGCCGCTAAGGAACCTGCAAAAACAGCTGGCATGGATCATTAGAACTGGCATGAGAACAGACACAAGGAGATGCCTCTTCACATAGCATATAATTGATCAATAAAATTCATTGTCGCAGGATGTGGTGAGAGCAACTAGCTTGGCTGGGGATTGGACAAAATTCTGGAGAGCAGTTCTATTAATGGCTACTGCTAAAGATGACTACCACTGATTTCCACAGCAGTCTGAATAGCAGCATGAGTACCAGTTGCAGGGAGGTAATGATGCGACAAATGTATACCTTTGTTATCTACTTATGGGCTTCCCAGAGATAGCTCATGGGCCACCATGGGAAACAGAATGCTGGACTAAATGGGCCTTTGACTTAATCAAGCTGGTTCTTATATTCTTGTTCTCTACGGCAGCATTTCTCAAACTGTAGGTTGGGACACATTTGGTGCGTCATGATCAGATTTCTGGTGGGTCTTGCAGAGATTCCAATGAAAACAAGGGTAATGGAAAGATCAGATAACTGTCTCAGCCCTGAGACTATTCAAAAATCAGATAGCTGCTCTGTAAAGAGCTGAGCTCCTGCAGTTTGCAAGCTTGTGTAAATATAGGGAGATAAATGTTTGAGCATCTCTTTTTCTGGTGTTTTTTTCCTCTGTCAATGAGAGGTAGTGGGGACAGGTGAAGATTGAGGGCACAATCCAGAAAATGAGTTGCAAGTTTGTGCCTCTTCGGGATTAAGCCGGGCCAGCGCACAGAGGTGACACAAGCCTCCACACCAGCTTCCTCGGCGAGCCTTGTGTTGGCCCGGCTGGGCCACCAAAAGGCTCTGGGGTGGGTGAGGAGGTGAGAGTGAGATGTTCCTGGGTGGAGGAGGGCATGCAGTGGGCAGCCCTGGGGGAGGGCGGGTAGGGAGTGGGAGGCGGGGCTGGGATCCAGCACTTACGCTGGATTCCAACCCCTATTCCCAGGGAGCTCAGAGCGGCTTCAAGCTGCTCCGCTGTCCTCAGACTTGTGCCACCTCAGGAGATTGCACCCGAGTTATAGGATTGCACCCGATAGGATAACTATAGGATAGGATTGCACCCGAGTTAGATAACTAAGGGCGCAATTCAAACCCGTGCTGGAGCAGGCAAGCCAGGAGGCTTGCGCTGCATCCAACACAGGTTTCTGGCCAGCAGCGGCCCAGCCAGAGGCAAGGGGAAGCTCTTCCCCTTACCCCTGGGTAAGGGCTGCTGGCCCCAATGGGTCTCGTCGGACCTGCGCCACCTCTGGAGGTGGCACAAGTCCGAGGAGAGTGGAGCGACTTGAAGCCACTCCATTCTCCCTGGGGACGGGGGTTGGAATTCAGCATAACTGCTGGGTCCTTGCCCTGCCCCTGGCTCCCTCTGCGCCCACCCCTGGGGCCGCCCATTGCCCACCCTCCCCCGCCCAGAAACGCCCCCATCCTGCCTCCTCCCTGCCCCCCATGCCTACCTTTGCTGCTTGTGTTGGCACAGGTGCGCTGGCACAAGCAGTGGGGAGGAAGCCACCGCAGAGGCTTCTGTCAGCCTCCGTGTGTCGGTGCATCTGGATGTGCCGACACAGCTTCCTCCCATGGATGCACAACGTGGTTTACGGCACATTTGCAACCCTCCTGAGGCTCCTATGCCGGCATAACTGCCAGTTAGGTTTGTGCCCTAAAACCCACAAGCCTTGAGACTATTCATTAGGGCTGCTTCATTATGGGAAATAGATCAAAGTTATAAATAAATAGATAAATAAAATATTGTTTCTTTCTAGATCTCCTTTTTTAAAAGTCTGGTAAACTTAGGTGGGTGCCAATGCAGTGTCATTTTTAGAAGTGGGTCCCTGTGCTAAGAAGTTTGAGAACTGCTACCCTAAAGTATAGGCTGGGCAGCAACTAAGTAGGCAGCCAAAAGAACTGTTCCAATCTTGTTGTCATGGTGACATAAATGGAGTTTGGGGCACTTTTTGAAATGCATACCTGGAATACGAAACTGGCCCAACCTTTGCCGTCAGGTCTAATATAAATCACCTTCATTACCAAGACCGTATGAATTCAAACTACTTTCCAAACCAGCAGGCTTCAGAGCATGCAAATGCAGGAAGATATGTGGTTTTTAAAACAGGGTTGTTTTAAAAGAAAGGAGAGTCTCTATTCCTGTGCTTGCCTTTCTCGAAGAAAACCAAGTCTATAAACAAAAAGTTTGTAATCTGAGTTTAATAGATTTTGCTTCCTCTGGCAATGCAGCTATGAAAGTGTTTTAAATGGTCTTTTCCTCCATGTAATCAATAAAGCTTTCCCAGAAAGATTGGTTCAGTTCCAAGGGCTTCTCTCACAGTTTCCACAGGACTCTAGAATACCAAATAAGTCTTCCATCATAATTTCCACCTACCTAGGAAAAAAAAAGACATTGCACTTAAAAATATGAAAACATATTATTGTACACTTTGCTGGGGTGGAAGGGACATTTTCCCCTCTAAAATTTCCAGTGAATTTGACATTGCCTGCAAAACTGTTGGGTGTTAATAAACAAGGAGTGAGGCGGGGGCAAAACACACAGTTGTTTGGTGTTTTGTGATGTTTGGGAGAAGAAATTTGGGAGAAACTATGAGGTCTTGATATAATTGATTTAACTACGGCAATTTCTCAAACTGTGGGTTGGGACTCACTAGGTGGGTTGCAAGCCAATTTCAGGTGGGTCCCCATTCATTTCAGTATTTTATTTTTAATATATTAGACTTGATGCTACCATGGTATGTGACTGAACTTGGGGAAATGTTACAGACCTGTAGCTTTTAACAAGCTACTTTGTATATTCTTTTAACAATGACAGTCAATGGGACTTACTCCTGGGTAACTGTGGGTAGGATTGCAGCCTAGGATTGTTAAAAATTTTTCCTGCTTGTTGATGTCACTTTCGGTCATGACATCACTTCCGGTGGGTCCTGACAGATTCTCATTCTAAAAAGTGGGTCCCAGTGCTAAATGTGTGAGAACCACTGAACTACGGTATATCATATTCTTAAAACCATCGAAGCATGTTGTAAGTTACAGAGTAATTGCAGGAAGTTCCAGTCCACGTGGAGGAGGAACAGGGTTGTTGGCCAACCTCTCAACCTCCCCATATTCATACATACATGTACATTCTATGCAGGGACATTGGTAATGTGAACAGTGGCATAGCTAAGAGGGTGCAGAGGGGTAGCAGTTGTACCGGGCATCAAGCTTTAGGAGGACTGCAAACTGAGCTTGACACTAGTGACTAAAACTGGGAAAATCTTGGTATGTATGAATAATATCATCATGTTATATATCATTGGAAAGATAATTTAATGCTGAATGCAATGAAACAAACCACATTGGTATACATGTATTCTATCAAAAGTTATGGCCAATTAACCAGAAAATGAAAATACAACTGCCTTATGGAACAAAAGTGGATTTCTTTAACTCAAAACTGACCTATGAGATTGCTTGTTATGAGAGCCAACGATGTGTTATTATGCTATTGACATGTTGCAATGACATGTTATCATGATAGAGCATGAAACCCATAAGGTGTTAATATGAGTCAGCTCTCATTTCCATGTATCATTAACCCTGCTACCTCCTGCTAACTGGGTAAAAAGGCACTTTTTCCAGTGGTACCCCTCTTATATTTAGCAGGGGGAGAATAACCATCTCTCTTCATCCCAGCAGTTTTTTCAACCAATCAGGGGCACACATTTTTATTTACCGCAGGCACCCGCCCACAAGTCGATCCCACAGATAAGTCGAGGGCAGGTTTTGAGCCAATAATCATGTAATTTTCTATGACCCTCGGATAAGTCGGAGGTTAAACTTAGGGGTGTGTCTGACTATAATTTTGTCTGATTTTACTCGAGGCCAGATCCTGAAAAATAACCCACCACTAATTGTTACCTAAGAACTGTAGTCTCTAATTTATTAAAAACATAGTAAAAGATCATAAGATACATTTTTATTCTTTTTAAATTCTGGTCTTCATCACCTTTTTGTAAGCACTATCAGAGTAAGTGCACTGTAAACAACATACCAGAAAACAGTGGTTCCCAACCCGGTATTCATGTACTCCCAGGGACACTCAACAGGGCCTTTCAGGGTACTTGAAAAAGAATGGAATAATGGTAGAAAAAGGCTCCAGAATGCCTTGCAAGACAGGAATGCCTTGCAAGGACCAGCAAGGCAGGAAGGGAGGTAGCTAGTTGGCTGTGAAAGCCCCACCAATAGCTAGTTTTTGGTCATCAATTCATGTATGAACCAGTGATTGAAAACCAGCACAGTAAAAAAGCTGTAATATAATATGGAACGTGATCAATCACCCAGAATTTCTCAGCACACTTCTGGTGCAAAACAGTGCAAAGGCAGAGTCTTCTGTTCTTCAAACAGATAAAAAGAGAAAACACTGTGATAAATGCATGAAGTCTGGGCTTTCATGTAGAGGAGATAAGGGCTTGTATTATTAATTACAAACATTTTCCTAATTGAAGGGTACAATTTATGGAAATGGGCTGCCAAAGGATATGCAAATGAAAAAGGTTGGGAACTCCTGCAGGAGAACCATGAATCAAATCCACCTTTAAGGTGTCTGGTGTGTTGCCAGAAGCTCTACGTACAACATATAACCCATAATGCATAACAGGGAGTGTGCAATTCAATTCACAGCAGAGAGATGCAGCTGCATATATTTGCAATCCCTTTTACTCAGAAGTAGACCCACTGATTTCCATGGGTGTTATTCTTAAGTAAGGGTACACTGAATTGTAGCCTGCTTCAGATGGAAAGGAGGATTCCAATCCTGGTGTTTCAAAAAACAGACCTGCTTTGCAAGCATTTGCAAAGCAGAACCAGGCTGCAGCAGAAGGAAGGAGAATAAAAGGTTAACAAATTGCTTCTAAGGAGCTGTGCCTGCCTGCTGCTTGAGAAACTTGGCGCCTGTTTGCTGCTTGAGAAATGAAACTTTTCAGAGTTGAAAGGTTTTGCCCTCTGATTGACCCAGAGATAAGGCATAGTGACAATTTGAGCTTGATTACTTGGCAAAAATTTCATGTACTATAGGCAAGTATCTACGGTATTTACTTTTTATTTATTTGATTTTGTTTGGGGGGGTCTACAAATCTTCTTTGACCCCCAGGTAGCAGATAGATGCCTTAGTTCTGCCACTGACTGGGGGGAGACAGCAGAGCAAGTGGGTGGTGAGCTGCTAGGGGGGAAGAGGTGGGTTCCTCCCAATTTTCACTTTTTTAAAAGCCCAGGTGTGATGTCACTTCTGGTTGTGACATCACTTCTGGGGCAACATTTTGAACTTGGCACTGGGCTACACGATCATTAGCTACACCACTGCATGCGAAAGCACTCCTTTCAGACTTCCAAAGGCTGCATGGAGATCCTTGACATCTGTAAGTAGGATTAGAAAAGACCATTGCCTATATATCCTAGACCAAACTGTGAGGCGTGGCTCTTTAGGGAGGCGCCAAATCTCAAAGGGGAGGTGCAGGATGTCCTCTTGCGCAATACAGTCACACCCTTGGGCAGAATACGAACCTGTCTTCTGCCCGTCGTCTGCACTTTTTTTTAAAGCAGAAGAAACGGGAGTTGAAAGCAGAAGAAATGCCCTGCCCTCTTCTCCCTCCACTCCGAGGCTGCCGCCTTCTGTGTTCGCTGCATGTTGTTTCCAAAACTCTTTGACTCCAACCCCCATCTGGCAAGTACCCAGCATGCTCATTTTGTAGTCCTTGCCCTTGCTGACCCTCAGAAAGAAACCCTCCTTGATCCTTGTCTGGTTGGTTCCTAGTTCCCAGCCTGGGATCGCTTCTCATCAAAGTGAAATCTCTCTTTTCAACCCCCTCCCTCTTCCACTCCCCCCTTCCGATCTCCAAACCTTCCCGCTTTCCTCCCCCTCCCCAAATAAAACGCTTCCTATTTTACCAGTCACCAGGGGTCTTAAAGTTGTTTTCATGCAGTTGGCAAAGGGGGGAGGGGAGAGACAAGCACACACTTTACTTGGCCAGGAGCAGAAAAAGGGTACTGTTTTTAAAGTGATTTATTAATCTTGTTGTTTGACTGAAGAGGAAAGGCTGTATTTTTAAAGTGATGAATCTTGCTCTTTGAAGGGAATACTTATCAGTCATTGATGAAGTGATTGCCAGCCCAATCCTATCCACACTTTCCTGGGCGTAAGCCCCATTGACTCTAATGGGACTTACTTCTGAGTAGACATGCATAGGCTTGAGCTGTCCATCGCCTAGTATAGGAGACAAATTAGCTTCCTAACCAAACTCTTATCAGCTCTGATATATTTTCATGGTCTATTTTTGTTTTCCCCACCAACTGCTGGAAAAATTTAACTTAATTAAATTAATAAAGGGTTCAATCCTATCCAAGGAGAATGGGAGAAATGACTAGTTGGGATTGGGGTTCACAGAGGTGTGTGTGTATAATGTTAGTTAGTTCATTTGATAAAACAATTCTATTGGTATGCTTACAAAGTTTAAAAAAATGAGCTCTCCTGGACCAGACAAAATCTACATACTCCAGCATCCTGTCTCCAACAGTGATCAGCAGCTGATCATTTATAAAGCAGGTATGTTGCTGTGTATTAATAATATATTTTTAAGATCTGCATTTAATTAATGATATGATTAATATAATTAATATTAATATAGTTAATATATATTTAATATTTAATATTATATTATAATAAATATTATATTATATTTAATATATTTAATATAGTTAATATTTCTGGCCACTTCCTGTTTAATGATGTCACTTCCAGCCCTTAGGAACATGATGGGTAGTCATGGCCAACAGCCACGGGGGTCAAGGGAGCCACTGGCCAGAAAAGTTTGAGTACCACTGCCCTAGACAGTCACTGCCAGTCAATGGAGACAATGGTGAGCAAGATGAACCAATGAGCTGACTCAGATAAGGTGGCATCATATACGGTGGCTGAAGTTGGAACTGGCAGGACTGATCCAACTTCCTGGGCCCAAAACGTTCCCCTGAATGTGCCAATTGGTGTAGCTATATTGCCACTTGGGGAGTTGCATAGGATTGGGCTGTAAATCAATGTGTACATGTTGCTCACAGGATTTTGCCCTCTGCACGGTGACGAGTGTAAGAGCTTGACTCTCTCCCTTTCCATTTCTATTGCTTTTCATTGGATGTGGAACCCTTCATTTATGTCTTCATGATTCTAATTTCAGGGACTGGATGTGTTGTTTTGGCATTTCTAATATCCATGGTTCAAGTGTAGTGCATCCTTCAGCCTACTCTGGTCTCCGTTGATCACACAACTGAGGACAGATAAACTGCCTTTCCTCAATGAGTGCAAATTCACCCCATGAGTACAGGAGCTGAATTTTTCCTGGATAGCTCTCATATGCTCAGTTGGGTTCTAAAATCCATAAGCATTGGATCAAAATTAATTGAGAGACATCTGAGCTTGTTGATCAGAGGAGGCAAAATATCTCACTGTGGCAACCATGAAAGAGAGCATTAAATGCACTTTAAGCAGCGATATTTTGTTTATACACATTATTTTCTTCTGACAAAAATCAAACTCGGTAATAAATTGAAGGTTATTTTTCTTTTTGGAATTTGTGTTTCCTCAACTAAGATTATTATACTAAAATTCACCTAGGGGAGGAGCCTGAACAGAAAATTTATTAGCTCATTCCTCATTCTGCAGAGCTTGCACCTGCTGCAAAAGGGCTGACTTCAACATTTGAAAATTAAAAGAAAGAAGTTTTTCAGTTATAGCTGATGTGTTAATCTAACATTTGGCTATTGATACATATCCAGCATTTAGTCATTAGAAATGACAGCAGTGAAAAACAGGAATCTCACTGCTTGGGATTCCCCTTGAAGCAATGTTATTTTTCCTGGAGAAACAAAAAATAGTATTAGAGGCCTGAGGGCTGAATCCTGCAAAATCCTCAGTGACCTCAGCTCCCACTGAAATCAATTAGGTTCTAAAGTTCATTCAAGCAAATTCTTCGACTGAGTTCACAGAGTACTTTGGCAGAAAAGGAATTGTACCAGGGGAAACTGCATTGGGGCTGCCACAGCTAGAGAAAGAAAATGTTAAGTGGACTGGTGTCCTGTTCAGTTTGCCTTTTGAGAAGACTGGCTGGATGAGTCATGCTCCATGCTTGGTGTCTAAACAGGTTTGCTGCCTTTGAGGCTGAGAAAATTGTTCCCTCCCTTCTGTCCAGGTTGCCGGTGTGACAAAAATGACCCTGTCTCCCCAGCTTGTTTCTTTCTTCCCAGGAGGGCAGACAGCTGAAGTTCATCTCAGGTCATTTGGGGAGCCACTGCTAAGTTTTTGTCCTTGACGAGTGGGCTCTGCCTTTTAGGGCGCAATCCTAATCCTGTGCTGGAACAGGCAAGCCAAGAGGCTTGCGCTGTATCCACTACAGGATAGGGGCCCAAGACAGCTCAGCCAGAGGCAAGGGGAAACTTTACCCCTTACCCCTGGGTAAGGTGCCTTTGGCCCAATGAGTCTCCTCGGACTTGCGCCACTTCCTCAGACGGCACACGTCCGAGGAGAGCGGAGCAGCTTGAAGCCACTCCATTCTCCCCGGGAACAGAGGTTGGGATCCGGCATAACTGCCAGATCCCAGCCCTGCCTCTTGCTCCACCCCACGCCCTGGGGCCTCCCCCTGCCCTAGAACGCCTCCCTTCTACCCACTCCAGAGCCTTGAGTCGGCCCAGCTGGGCTGACACAAGACTCGCGGAGGAAGCTGGCGCAGAGGCTTGTGTCAGCCTCCGCAGGCCAGTGCTCAGAAGAGTGCCAGCCCGGCTTCCTCCCGAGGGAAGTAAAGGGCTAGATTGCACCCTTAAACACGTTTTTTCTCCATTTTTCATGGGCTGGTGCAAACTTATGACATCACCAGGTTCCATCTCAGAAATTTCACATTTGGGGATTTATCCAATTTGGGTTGCAATCCTAACCATACTTACCTGGGAGTTAGCCCATTAACTATAATGAGACAGTTCTGAGTAGACATGCATAGGATTCAGTTCTTGATGACTCAACTGCTATCCTCCCCCTGGTCGGATGGGTGAAAATTGTTTTATTTTTTCATAGATTTTTGTATTTTCCGAAGTTAGAAGTGCAGAAAGTGCTGTTATGTGTTTTTAGTTAAAAAGTAAATTTTTATGAATTATAATAATAGTAAACTATAATTGCTATATAAGCGTAGGTGATATAGGTGGAATAGGTGGTACAGTTCTCTCAGATGAACTGCCTTCCCAGGCTGACGAGTCCCATCTACCTGGTGGAGAGACATAGGAACACTGTTTTGTTGTTGGAGGAAATTTTTTGCCTGTGCAGGGTAATAAATCTCTGTCTCTCTGCACCCCACTGGTCTGTTCTTTGTCTCTGCATCTGAAAAGAACCTTCACTATGCTGGCAATACAGATGCCAACAAGCTAATGCATTTGCATATTAATACTATCATAAGTTTTGTTTCTTAGCCCACCACAAATAACAGGAAGTCAAGATAACTCTGTTCGGCAAAACATAAAGTATCTTGAGCAATTTTTTCCCCCTTTCCTTCTCTTTTCTTGTTAACTAATCTGAATAGCCATCATTTCATATTCATTTTTGCCTCCACAATCATTTGAAGAAGAGCATAAAAATTGAACCCGCATCAAAATTATGCGGCAATAAAAGTTTCCATCAGCCCTTCTCGGGCAAAAAATATTGATCCCTCTGTGTAATTGTTCCATTATCAAAGAGAGTAATACCATTAGATTCCTTCAGAATTCAATTAAACTAATGCTTGTTTCTTTTTTTTTTATTGGAGCCAGTAATAGAGTCCGGTCTAATCACTCATGCATTCTTAAAAAAAACAAAAAAACTCCACCCTTCAATGCAATAATGAGAGAGGGATAATTTATAGAGTTCTTAACCAAAGGAGGCTTAACAATACTGAGCTTGACTTCAGGTGGCTCCACATGCAGATTTTTTTTTTTTCCCCCATGCAGGAAAGAAAGGGACAATGGGAATTAAAAAGAGCACTGACAGGATATTCTTGAACTGGGATTCAAGCCGTCAAATATTCAGTGTCTCATTCCTTCTCCTTTCTTTCTGTCCTTGCGCAAGTGCTATAAAAGGAGTGAGAAATGGATACAATTCCACATCGCAGGTGGAAAATGAATGCTTTTATGGGCAGCTGGTCAGAGTTTGTGGAGTTGAGGTAGGAAGAAATTGAAAACTACAATATATCAAGAGTTTCAAAAACTAAGCTCAGATACTTGCATGTGAGCTCAAAATGTGTTGTCTGATTACCATTGGATTGGAGTAAATGTTGAGCATACAGTTTGGGAGGTGCTGCATGCATTAACCTCAGTTTTGTCTCAAAGCATACAAGTTCAGGGCTCTGTATTTTGAAGGGAAAGGCTATAATTCTGTATAATTCTAAATGATTATGTAGTTTGTACTTGGAAATCAATTCCCAAGTACAAAATGCAATGAGAAAATGGACCTAAGGCTGCAATCCAATACACAGTTAATGCACATTTGACCCTGGATTTCAAGGAGCTTTGAATGTGAGTCACTTTATTCTGTTTCCACCCTTTGGGCTGTATCCCAAGGAAGTTAGTTATGACTCAGTGCAACTGAAATTGATTAGTTCCATTACTTTCAATGGGATGTAGGGCCCAATCCTCTGGTCACCCCATGCTGCCGGAACCCATGTTCCAGCAGTGCAGGGCACCCTACAATGACAGGAAAGCCAGGCTGTGTCATGCACTTCTGGGTGGCTGCCACAAACATTGCAGTGTGACAGTGGCTGTGGGAGGCTACACAGGCACTGATAAGTTGGAGACAGGGTAGAGAGCGGGATGTTCAGAGACATTCTGATGCAGATTGGGGAGAGAAGGGTGGGAAATGGACTGAAGGGGGAAGATCTTGGTGGCATTCACACATGCTGAATCCTATCCCCCATTCTTGTTCTCAGACAGAAGTCAGCAAAATGGATCAGGCATGAGAAGGGGGTAGATTCAGTGGAAGTGACACCTGCCAAATCCTAACCTTGTGCCTGGGCCCTATCCACCTTCATGGGTCCATGCAGACTCACACTAGCAATATACAGCAGGTCTGAGTAGACCTGAGCAGCATATGATGGTGCACCAGTACACTTGAGTAGGCCAGCACAGGCTTACCCTGGGGTAAGTGAAGAAATGTTCCCTTACTGCAGGGAGGTCTCTGGATGCTGAAACTCCCCTAGAGGATGCAGCAGTTAGGATCAGGTCGCCCAATAAATTGAATATAATTATTCAAGAATTAGGAATGGGTGAACTAGTTCTTCTACTATAGTAGCACCCATAACCTGACATTTCCGGTACTACTATGGAGATATTTTAGACTTCCTAAGAAAAAGTAGGCTAAGCATGCTTCCTAAGAACGCTTCCATAACTTAAATATTTTAGTGAACTCTTCTCTGTAGATTTAAGTAGACAAAGATATTACTTTATTACTGCTATTTGATTGCACTTGATGTTATCCATCTTCCCAAAAAACGGTACCCCTTTCCCTGGTAAACGTGCTTGCAGAACAAAATTATTTGACATTAGAAAGCACTTTAAAATTAATGTAATTTTTATTCACATCAGCGAAAGGCCCTTCATTCTAAGTTAATTATTTCCATCAAATTCAGAGTTCCCATCAATAAAGGAGCAGGTTTAGAAATAAAAGGCTGAGCTGTGATGCGACAAACTGGCACGGAGTGGGAGGGAGAGATAGAGAAATTCAGCACAGCTTTCTTCAAAAAGATTGTATTGAATTCTATTTTTTGTCCAATCCTATTCAGATGTCGCATTGATGGCAACAGACACTGGCACACCATCATATGCTAAGCTAGTCCTGGCAACACCACGCCAGCAATGAATGCCAGCAAAACAAGGGCCAAATACCAAATCTGTCCTGGCAAATCCCTTCTGAGTAATACCCACAACATCTATGGAAACACCAACACAGAGTATTATCCATAGAGTGGCATCCTGACAGCGACACACCATTGCTGTGAAATCAGCACATCTTCAGTGTGATTTTCATGTGTCATTGGTGCAATGTCCAAGGAGCAATTGTTACATCCAATCAGCCCCAACAGTGGTGGCCAGAGACACACCACCAGAGTGAACTGAACAGGGGCTGGGACAAGAGCATGGCCTATGAGCGGCCAATGCTAGGGAGATACCATCCTAACGCTCTCCTATAGAAAAGTGACATCAAGAGACACAAGCAAAGAATGCTGGGAATCCATGCACCCAAGGTCCAAACCCCCTCATTCCATTCACACAAGAGATCACATCCAAAGAATACATTTTTAAGCAAAGCAAAGGTAGAAAGATAGCTACCTTGCAAGAAGGCAGCAGTGTGAAACAAACACAGAAGCCTGTTCATTGGGAGGGTTTGAATCTATGTGGGGGCATCCATTAGCTGGTAGGGGGTCCTTGTAATAGATGAGAAACTGGAACAAGCCAATAGGCTAAAGAGGCAAAGGAATGGTACGTAATGACACAGGCTGGAAGCCAGGCAAGAGAGGCACCCTCTCATCATGGCTTCCATCACTAAAGTTCCCCTTTAAGAGACCAGAGGTGTACAGCCCCATCTCACACATCTTTTCCTCCGATCTGTAGTTTCCCTGATAAGACCTTTAGTAATGGGGTTGGTGAGCTGTGATTGGCTGCGAAATGGAGTCTGTATCTAGGATACTCCTGCTCAGGCCAGGAAAGTGAGTGAGGAAATTGGGCAGGGCAGGAGGTGCAATTTTCTACTATTTCCCCCCCCCCTTTCCCATTGTTCCTTACAGGATTACTCCTACCTGTGCCAGCTCTGTCATTGGCAGAGTGTTATTCTGGCATTGTGGGTGTGGGGTTAGAATATGGTATCTGTTGAGTCCTCACATGTCATGCCCCAATCTCATCCCTGTTTTGGTCACACTGGTGGCAGAGTTGTGCTGTCCTCTGAGTAACATCCAAGCTACTTCTATGCACCTTTTTTTCTGGGGTTGCATCTGTACCCATGGGGTTGCACATGGCAAGCATCTACACTGGCAGGGCTGTTGTTGCAGCAACATACATGGACATCACCTGGCCTATTTCAAAGATTGGATTGGGCTTTGTTATATGAATATTAGTCCAATATTTTGGACTTCGAAATAGAACCTTCTGAGTGATATTACCTTCTCTAATACGACCACAGTCAAGAGGGAGAGAAGTCCGAGTCCTGAATTAGCCCCCAGCGAAGATAGCAATGAAAAAAAATTCCAGAATAGGCCAGAGACAAAACGAACTTATTCACTACAGCCTTGTTTCATGTAAATTGCTTTATTATAGAGATTTGAACTTGATTAGATTTTCCCCCTGTTCAGCACAGACGCCTGTGTTAGGAGGACCTGGTATCAGACAGTAGGACTAATGTGCATTTTCCCTTTGTTTTGTGAAGATTTTTGTTTGTTTTTTTAAAGAAGAAAGCAAAAAGAGGTTTTTTAAAAACTATTTGGGATAATTTTCTCTTTATTTTGCCTACTGAACATTAGTGAAGGAGCAAACTGGCCTGGCCGGGTTCAGAACACCACACTGCTTCCCAGATAACTCAGAATAAAACTTGTGTTATCCAAGCTTTGTTTTCTGCTGCCATTGAATTCCTGATGACCTTATCAGGGATGCAGTGGGGTCTGATCCCCCCTCCCAACAACCCTGAATTCTGCACAGTTATAGCTGTGAGCCATTACTAGGAACAATGGGAAATGTAGTTTTCCCAGAACTCCTGGCACCTTCTCATATTTTCTTTACAACACGACTACTTAAATTCTTTAGGCAGGTAAAGGACCACCCATAGCATGCAGCACTACTGAAATAGCGCACACTGCATGCTATTGGGGTATATATGACCAGATGGCCCAGGAGAGGTAAGTGAAAACCATTGTTACTTACTTTTCTGTAGGCCATCAGTGGGTCTTATAGCCAGATGGAGTAGCAAATGTGGGCGGGGGCAGTATATCACATTGGAATGTCATGAGAGGGGGCACCTCATGGGGCGCAGCCTAGATAGCTGCTGCTGCCTCTTACTTTTTTAGATTGCCCTACTGCCCCCTTCGTCCTCCTTTCTCACCTCCCCCTTCCTTGCAGCCCCCCCACCTCTATCACGAAGCCACTGTAACACTAAGAGGCAGCGACACCAGAATCTGCCCATCACCACCTTCCTCCTCCTCCTCCTTTGGAGGCTGTCATTGAAAGCTCATGAAGCTGCCACACTCTCCTCTTCTGGGTAAACCCCAAAGTGATGTCATGTGACATTGCAACAGTGTGTGACATCACTACATCACCACCCCAGGTTCTGGGGCTCCTAGCTGCCTACTCCATCTATTTTTCTGAGGAGCAGCAGAGAATATGTATGTCTGGGAAAACAGGGATGGGATTCCAGCATGCAGTCTTTCCATCACTTTCCACTGCTGCCACCCGCAAACCGCCCCCTGCCAAGCTCACTTCCTGCCTTGAACCTCCCTTTGTCCTTTTCTCCAATAAGTCAGGTTGACTGTATGCTAAATGCTGTTTATTGCTGTTTGTGTCATGTGTGTTGTTGTGAGTATATTTTTAGACTGCTTTTCACCATTTTTAGTGGAGACCCAAGACCAACCTTGGACCTCCTTCCCAAACAAAGCCAATCAAGAACTCCAGAAGCTGGGATTAGTCCAAAGTAGGGCTTTCTTGCTGGAGATTCTAACAAACTTCCTTCTAGAGCAGGGGGTGTCCAAAGTTTTTGGCTGGAGGGCCACATCAGCTCTCTGACACTGTGTCGGGGGCCAGGGAAAAAAAGAATTAATTTACATTTAAAATTTGAATAAATTTGCATAAGTTTACATAAATGAATATATTAAAGATGAACTTATATGAATGAATGAAGGTCTTGCAATAACTTAAGGCCTATAAAAGGCCTTGCACAAAGCAAGGCTGGCCTTTCCTTTGCTGCCTCTGCTGCATCACAGACATGAAACAGCAAGCAGTGGAGGGAGCCCTCATCCCACAGCTCACGCAAGACGTCAAACAGTCACCCTCATGCTGAGAGCAGTTGCGTTGGGCCAGTGAGGGCTCCAACAAATCTCCAGAGGACCAGAGGCTCATTGGAGACTGGGGGCTCCCTGGGGGCCTCTGAGAAGCCTTGAGGGCTGCATGTGCCCCCAGGGCCGGGGTTTGGACACCCCTGTTCTAGAGGCTTGAAATATTGGTTAAGAGTGTTTATTTGATGAGAGAGACCAGCTCCCCTATTGCAAATGAGTAAAGTACCTTCACAGTCTGTCTAGAGGCTCCCTTTGGTTCAGGCTACAGAAAGCTGTTCTCTAGCCTCTTGCTGCAGTCTGAACTGTGGGATCCTTCTCTCTTCTCTGTTCTTCCCCACTAATCTCCCATTTTTTCCCCTCTCTCTCCTTTTATTCCCTAAATCCCAAAGCCTTGTTTCTTTGCCCTACATTCTTCTGTGAAACCTTTCTAATATCCATTTCAGTTCAGTTAGGCCCCAGTTTTGAATTTTTCTTAATTAATTTTTCTTGATTAATTCCAATAAATACTTTTTGTTTCACCTTTCACACTTGCCTCCATTTTCCTGTCCCCCACTGGATTATGCACCTGCGCCATGGTCCAGGATCTGTGCACACAATCGCCCCCCCCACCCCATGTGTGCATGTCACATATGTTTTAAAATGCACTGCTAGTATGCTCCATAGGATTCTGATCACAGTCAGGACAGAACAGGTACACTTGAAAAAATGTATCTCTGAGTAAGTTACTGTACCTTCCCAACCCTGGAACCACAGCTATCTAGGGTTAAGAATAGATCTTCCAGATTAAACTTCCAGGCATGCTCAGGAACTATCACCCTTATTTTGAGGGCACTGAAGTTAATATTAGAGGGCTGTGTATAACATCTTGTATGACTTATTGGGAATTGGCCCTACTGAAGATTGCCCACTTTGTTAGCAATTGTGCAAGGACCTCGTTTTCTGAGTTCACCGGCTAAGCAAACTGTTCTAATATTGAGTCTGGCATTTTTCTTGCTTTATGCACATTGATTTTTAGTCCATAAAGATTTGGGCATTCAAATTTGTTTTCCAAGGGTAAATCCATCAGGAATACGGTTGTCCTCTATTCCGAGGACAAAGAAGGAAAAGAAGAAACATTCCTCCTAAAATTCAGGAATAGGTGGAGAAAATGATTAGCCCCAAGTGTGTCAAAATTCTGAAAATATTTATAAATATAATCCCTCCCCCCAACCCAGTCTGCATTCCTATGCACATCCTTGGAAGAAGGCCTCTTTGAATATAGCGGTGGTTCCCAACCTTTAGGAGCCCATGGATCACTGAGGCAAAAATTGGAATCATTGTAGACCACATACAACCCCCATCTCCCTGCACACAAAATATACAGTTAAAATTAGTAGTCCATGGGGTTGTGCTCAGAGAGATTCTGGAAGTGCCAGCAGTGGCTGTGTAAGTCTTTCTGTGTAAGTCTGTGTAAGCCAGTGGTCTTTCACAACCAGACCACCATATCTTGTGGTCCATGGGGGTGCACTCACTTGGTGAGATGCTAGAAATGATTGAAAGTGATTTTTTTTTTTCTCCCTGAGACCTCGCAGGCCACTTCTCAAGATCTCCCAGACCACTTGTGGATGTGCACCAAGGGTTGCAAGCCAGGGTCCATGAGAGGGGGGTGCAGGGAGTAATTTGTACCTGGACCCAAGTCAAAAATGGGGCCTTGGAAACAAAAGAGGGTGCCTAGAAATTTCCTGGAATCTAACATTTTCTGATCTCATCTGGACACTTTTGTCCCCCCTTTTGTCTAGCGTAGCAGGTAGAGGGGGTACAAAGCACTCAGGTTTGCAGGCAGCCTCACTGCAGTGTACAAGGGGCTCATCCTGCCTTTGGAGCCAGGCGTATGCCTCCATTTTGCTCTCACCACCCAGAGTGGCTCTAAAGGGGAGGGGGGCTCACTGCAAAACTTGCTTTGCCCCCCTCTAGCTATGCCACTGCTTCCAAATAAACATGCAAGGGGTCTGGCTACATAAATTCAGCTGTACAATTAGTTAGGGCAGTGATTTGCAACCTTTGTCATCTCACAGCACACTGACAAGGCACTAAAATGGTCAAGGCACACCACCAGATTTTTGACAATTGACAAGACACACCATGCTGCCAGTAGGGGGCTCACATCTCCCATTGGCCCTATTAATAAATGACCTTCCCCCAAATTCCTGGGGCACACCTATGGACGTGTGCCACGGCACAGTGGTTGAAAATGGCTGTTAGGGTGTTACTGATGGGGTGTCCCATTTTGGTTCCTTGCAGAACTCATTCAGAGGTTCCTGATTCATTTCAGAACCATTCAACTTTTTCAATTAAAAAATAATGTACTGTTGTTTTCTCTACTTGGTGGTGGTTGTAAGAGCTGCAATGTGTAGCTGCTTGTTAGCAGGTATTGTATTGGCAACCTTCAGTCTCGAAAGACTATGGTATCGCGCTCTGAAAGGTGGTTCTGGCACAGCGTCTAGTGTGGCTGAAAAGGCCAATCCGGGAGTGACAATCCCTTCCACACCGGGAGCAAGTGCAGTCTGTCCCTGGTCTGTCTCCCTGGCTATGGGCCTTCCTTCTTTGCCTCTTAGCCTCAGACTGTTGGCAAAGTGTCTCTTCAAACTGGGAAAGGCCATGCTGCACAGCCTGCCTCCAAGCGGGCCGCTCAGAGGCCAGGGTTTCCCACTTGTTGAGGTCCATCCCTAAGGCCTTCAGATCCCTCTTGCAGATGTCCTTGTATCGCAGCTGTGGTCTACCTGTAGGGCGCTTTCCTTGCACGAGTTCTCCATAGAGGAGATCCTTTGGGATCCGGCCATCATCCATTCTCACGACATGACCAAGCCAACGCAGGCGTCTCTGTTTCAGCAGTGAATACATGCTAGGGATTCCAGCACGTTCCAGGACTGTGTTGTTTGGAACTTTGTCCTGCCAGGTGATGCCGAGGATGCGTCGGAGGCAGCGCATGTGGAAAGCGCTCAGTTTCCTCTCCTGTTGTGAGCGAAGAGTCCATGACTCACTGCAGTACAGAAGTGTACTCAGGACGCAAGCTCTGTAGACCTGGATCTTGGTATGTTCCGTCAGCTTCTTGTTGGACCAGACTCTCTTTGTGAGTCTGGAAAACGTGGTAGCTGCTTTACCGATGCGCTTGTTTAGCTCGGTATCGAGAGAAAGAGTGTCGGAGATCGTTGAGCCAAGGTACACAAAGTCATGGACAACCTCCAGTTCATGCTCAGAGATTGTAATGCAGGGAGGTGAGTGGTGGCAGTGTGGGTGAACAAATGGCTGCAGCCCAAAAATCAAATTTTTGACACTTGTTTGACCTCATTATGTTTGACTTCATTATGTTTGACCAATTAGATTAATTTGTTATGTATAACTTTTTCCCTTAAAAATTGTAGTTACCCAAGATAGTTCCACCTTAGCTTTCTTCAATCTTCATTCATTAAGTAAACAATGCATAGAAACCGGTTACCTTCATAATGGGCAATAATATATGATAATGTGTATCACATAATGCAACATAAAGAGGAGGTTAGCCCAGCAGTGGCCAGTATAAAATAAATAAATAAAAATAATGTGCTAGACCTTGTTAAGTAACCACTAGGGATGCTGTGAAATAGCAGACAGAGGTTTGAAAGCTGGCTTAGGGCCCAATCCTATACAACTTTCCAGCTCCGATGTAACCGTAATGTAGTTGCAAGGTAAGGGAACAAAAGTTCTGTTACCTTGAGGAGGCATCTGTGACTCCCCCCTCCCACTGCATGCTGCAGCACACACCCAGCTGGCATGGATGCATTGGTGCTGAAAAGTTGGATAGGTTTGGGCCCTCACACAGCTCAAAATCAGTAGCAATGGATATGGATGCATATCACCTGTCTTTAAAAGCTCACAAATTTGGATGTTTTTGTGCTTTTGTGCTTTGATGTACATTTTGACATAGTTTTGTTAAATACAGCTGTCTCCTACTACAATGTTTATTCCTGGATTGAGCTCACAATATATGTTTCACTAGATCTAGCATCACTACCAGATTATCCTTGGAGGCTCCATAAGGCAGGCAACTTGTGATCCCTGAATTCAACCTTTAAACTATGTATGGTGGCTTGAGAAGGATAAACTTTCTGTAGTCACCTCAAGCACAATGTGGAGTCACAAAGGGATTTTCATATACTACTCTTACATGGGAAGAGTGAAATCAGTGATAGAGGCAGAGTGCATTTACCTTATGATTTCCGACACAGTTAGCAGCCCAATTCCGTCCCCCCTTCCTGCTGGCAGACTGCACATTCCACCAGCAGAAGTCAGAGAATGCTGGTGGAAGTGAAATTCTACTGGCAAGCACAACAAGACAATAAGCTGGCAGTAGTAGACAAAATTCTACTGGCAAGCACAACAAGTGCAATAGCTGGCAGTAGTGTGAGCGGGCCAGGGTAGACACCACCATCCACCGCCACCAATGAAACCCTTGGACTGTGGTGCATGTTTATGTGTTTTAGGCCACAATTCTATCCACATTTACCCGGGAGTATAATGGGACTTACCTCTGAGTAGACATGCATAGGATTGCATGACTTATCAGTATCCATGTGTTATTGATCCCAGTGGGTAACAGAAGAAGATCAGAAGCAACAGAAGTTAAAATGCTTAGGGCACTACATGCAGAGGATGAGAGCAGAGGCTTTCAAGTGTGGATTAGTGAGAATCGGTGGTTGATGGTAAGTGAACGAACGGGGAGGGGAACCTAGACAGATGGTTTTAGCTGTCATTTTTAGTGCACATAACAGACAACTTTGCTGAATTTGTTCCCTCTTGGAGATCCATTAGTAATATAAAGCACTTCTAATTGCATCCTTTTATGCAGTGCATCCATAACCATTTTCAAGGTTTGAATTAAGTTGTGGTATAGTTTTCTTACTACCTCCTTCCACGTGAAGGACATTTTCTATGAGAAATATAATTTGAAATTCTGAACAATGTTCCTTACACATTCCAGTTCAGTCTTGATTCAGATACACTATGTTGTCGTTTTTTTCTTTTGGTGGTGGTAGTGACAGACACTAAACAACTCAGGGCCCAATCCTATCCAACTTCCTAGCACTGATGCAGCCATCATGCAGATACCTTGGGAGGTATCTGTGACTGCCCCCATCACCATCACAAGATGCAGAGCACACCCTATTCATCATCATCATCATCCGTAAACCTTTATTGGCATTAAAAAAAATTATTGGCAATAATATCAATAATAGCATAGCCAACAGAGTGACTGTATACCAGAGAGAAAATCACAACTGGAAGATAATAGAGGGAAAACAGAAGGGGAATAAAAAAGCAATGTAAAGTCAGGGAGGGAATTTTAACTTGGAAACAGCGGAAAGATAATCTGCTACAGCATTGGTGATAGCCACAGAGGACAGATAAAGGATCGGCAGAAAGACCAGAAAAAGAAGATAAGATGGGGATCAGGTGTGTGTGATTCACACCCTATTCACATAGCTGCATCTGCGCTGGAAAGTTGGATAAGATTGGGCCATCAAAATTAATTGAGACTTATTTTGGACTAGCTCCATCTGTTCGTATACATATTTACTCAAAAGTAAGTTTTACTGATTTCTGTTAGACTTACTCTGTGGGAAATGTACATAAGGTTTCTTTCTCTGCAGAAAGCATGATTTGGTGGAAATTTGTATGACATCTCCTTAGAAATATATTTGGTTGAGTATTAATGACTGTGTACTTTAGTTTGCATATTTGCATTATTCATCACTAATCAGGGGAGTTTATAATCCTCAGTGTAATCAATTACTATTTACAGAAGAAATCATTACATACTCTTAATTATGCTTAAAATTTTCATACACTTAAAGCCCCAATTTAAATGAATGTTTACCCGTGCAAGTCTGTTCCTATTAAGATAATGCTTAAACGGCATATTTTTGCAGTGCTGCTAATCTTCTGGTTTGAAGTTGTGCTGTCAATGCTAGCAAGAAAGTTGATTTACAGAGGCTGTAGGAGGTATATTGTTGGCAAGGGTAGATTTCGCTGCCCTTACAAACAAGATGGAGATATTTCCACATCATGGATTTCCCAGATGGAAATGCTCCTGCAAGCCGATACAACAGCTAAAATCCTAATTTAATATGGTTGCATAAGATCTGTCTTCAAAAGATTTCAAGTTGATCTCAGTTTTTAGGCCAAGAATGCATCATCAGCAATGACTCCAAAACTGAAGGCTGTCATACTAGCTGGTGGGTTGCATTTGGACGGAAAGGTCACCCATTGTTTACACATACCTGCATTTTCTCATGAGGATTGTTAGTATTTTTAAATTTAACACCATCAATATGCAGGGTGCTTTATAAAGCACAGGTGCCTGCCCCAAGTGGTTTAAAATGCATTTATAATAAATTTGATCCAGAGGAGACAGCAAAGGCTAGGAAAATCACAGGTTTATCACAGGTTACAAGTCATGGTAGGTATGTGCAAGACAGAGGTAGGCTGCCTCTGATTGCCAGATTCAGGGGAGGGCACCAGGATGCAGGTTGTGTCTGTTGTCTAGTGTGTTCCCTGAAGCATTTGATGGGCCACTGAGATACAGGAAGCTGGACTAGATGGGCCTTTGGCCTGATCCAGCGGGGTTCATCATGTTCTTAGAATGGAAGCAGGGGTAAGAAGGAGAGGAATATGCATTTACTTCAGTTACATGTACATTGATATGTCAGCCCAATCCTATGCTTCCACTCCACTGATTCAGGTGCGCCAAAATGGCTCACACTCCATCTCATCTTGTGAGGGAGGGGCAATCCCACGAGAGCTCTGGGTAAGGGAAAATTTGTTTCCTTTGTGGTGTGGAGGACTACTTGGACCTGCACTTACAAAATTGCTGGCACAGGCTCATGTGGACCTGAGCTGTGGACTCAGTTCAGGAAGGGGGTTAGGATTCAGCAACCACTTCTGCCACTGAACCTGCTCTCTTCTAAGAGCTGATCCACACACCCCTCTGGGATTTCTGGGCAGTAGCAATGGTGATGACAATCTGTTATGGCTGATGCACAGTTAGCTTCTCTATTGCCATTTGCATAGCTCAGTCTTCAGCAATGTCAAAATGCAGCAACCCCAATGCTTTATAGCCCTTCACTTGATTTTATTCACCAGATGTCTTGTTGAGCTTGTAAGTCCAGCCATTCACATTAAAACCCAAATTGTGTCTCTTAATCTCTTGATTGTTGCTGGTGGTGGTAGAAGGATCATCAACAACAACTAGTATTTATATACCACTTTGCAACAAAAAAAGTTCACAAAGCAGTTTACAGACAAAATCAAGTGGTTAAATAATAATTAATTATAATTTAATGGCTCTCTGAGAAACGTTTTGTTTATGCATGGAGCAGAACTTTGACACTGATTCAAAGTCCTTCGGGACCTGCATTCACATTTGCCCATGGCAACTGACCTTTCTCGATGGAATATTCTTTGGCAGGAACAAATCTGTGTGCCTTCTGAATGCTGAGTCAAAAATCATGTGTTTTCTTTAGCAAAACAGCTGGTCCTTTAAGTCACTGAAAGTTGCAGACTATCCTCTATACAAAAGTCTTGTCAAACACATAGGAATGCTTAGACGAGGAGAGTTGGGGATGAATGGAAAGGTGGTTGGTTGCATTTTACGAAATGGTGTTGCAGGTTTGAATGTCTACATTTTTCATGAACAAAACCCTAATAAAAATCTTTAATGACAAAATGTGTATACGCTATGTATATAGTTAAACATCTCCTTATGGTTGCTATGGAAGTTATCTTGTTTAAAAATTTCATAGAGATGTTCAATATTTATACTATTTTTTTTTTTAATTCTAGCACATTGTTATGGCTACCAGTGGCTAGAAATTGCTCAGGTTTTCATCTTTTGGTTTTGATCTTATGCCTTAACATTGTGGAGTTTCTTGTCATGTGCGAAGTATCGTTTTTCCATCAGTTTCACAAGCGCACACTCTAGTCAAGTACTTCCAAGTGATGGGTGCTGCTAAGTAGGTTGGGGAGACTTTTGTAGAAAGTAAAACCATGCTATCAATTGAGGCAGAATTACTGTAATGTTGTCTCGTTGATGGCCCTTGACGATGTCCTAACTCCTTAAGAAGGATGATCGGTGTGGACAGCATACTACTGAGTGCATTCCCAGAGTGCCTTTTAACAGCTGGTGCTGACTGCTTTGCAGACCTTGAGCAGGACACTTTCTGGCAGAGTGAAAGCAGGGCTGCCATTGCACACTTCTGGGCCGCTGCCACAAATGGGCAGTAGCACAGTGCATGTAGCAATAGGTCTCAAAGCTTCTATCAGTACCAATAAGTTGGCAGCAGATGCTTGTTGTTGTCCCAATCTCTTCCCCTTTCTGCCTTGTTCCTCCCTCTCTCCAACACATTCTGCCCACCCTACCTCCGTCCCGGCCTGTGTTGACGTACTGGCACCATGGGTTGTTGCTTGCGGCAAATATCCTGCCATGCTGAATGGTGTGTCAACTTTTGCGACACCTGTAAAGGGCCTTGTGCTTGCTGAAAAGCTGGTTCCTGCAGTGCAAGGCTCCCATAGGAATGGGTCATTAGTTATGTAAACTGATTTAGAATAGGAGCATTTATAGTTGTAATTTGAATTACTACTGCCTATACTTAGCGTTCAGGATAGAGCATGTGATAAATATTTTAAAAGGGTAATATTTAAGCCTTGTTGAGGAATGGTGGGCAGGAGGTCTGGTCTAGAGGGTAGAGCCTCCATTTGCCTGAAGATAACATCCACAAGGTCGCCAGTTCGAGGCCACCAGCACCGTGTGACCTTGAAGCAGCTGACAAGCTGAGCCAGGTTATTCCATCTGCTCTGAGCCTGGGAGGATGGAGGCCAGAATGTGAAACCAGATCAAGAAAGAAACATCTGAATGTTTTGGTCCTTGAAAGATAGAACCTTCTTTCAATTGTAAAAATCCCTACGGGGATTTAAATAGCCTGCCTATGTAAACCGCCTTGAATAAAGTCTTGAATAAAGACCAAGAAAGGCGGTATATAAATACCTGTATTATTATTTTTTTTATTGGTGCTTTCTGGCACAGAAGCATATCCTTTAGTACTATGTGGGCCTGGAAGTTAATTCTGATTGCGTTTACTCATTAAAGGAAATATTTAGAATCTGCTTTTCACAACTTCAAAGAGTCCTCACAATGGATCAGTGGTATAGTCACTTGCCTTATGTCTGTACCTTAGAATCACAGAGTTGGAAGGGACCCAATAGGTCATGTAGTCCAGCTCCCCATCTGTAGCAGAAAATCCTCATAGAGTATCTCCAAAAGGTCTTGTCGAGTCTACCACCTCCCTTGGCAATCGGTTCCACTTCTGGACCACCCTTACCGTCAGGAATCCTTGATCCTTCATCAACAGTGCCAGGCTTAAGAATCTGTTATATTCCCCTCTATCCTGTTCTCTTAAAAAAAAAAAAATCATATTTATTGAACTGCTTCAATATTCTGTACAAATTAACTGAAAAAGTCCACACAAGACGTAGAGATCCATCTTTTTAATCAAAAATAATTTTCTTTCAGTTCTGCTTTTGAAAAGATGGTGGGATTTTGTCCATTACGACTACAGGTTTTTCATAAAATATGAGCATTTATTAAATAATATATCCAAATAATCAACAGCATGTGCCATGTATGTAGGACCTATGTCAAACACATATGTAGTATTACTTAACAGTGCTTGTTTATTAAAATCATATATTTTGAGGATGGCAACGGTACACTTGTTAAGCTACGTGTAGTTCATACTGAAACGCTGTGTGCATCTAATGATTTTTGCAAGCTGGTTTCTCTGGATGCTTATTGGATGCCATACATTTCAGTTGCACAAGTTCCATACACAGAGAGAGGAATATGCAATAATAACACTAGCATGCAGAATGGATAGCCCAGTGCATCCACCTCTGAACCTTCAGGAGCCTATGTGTGTCCAAGGGTGTTAATGACAACCTCTTCAGACATTTTAACAAGCACGTATAGGTTAGGGGACAGAATCTGCTGTTATGATCCCCCTGACACACGATTCGTTGTACCTGTATTAAATGGCTGTACTTTCCATATATGAGGTAACTTTCTGAAACGTGTCCCATGCCTGGATACACATGCAGATGAATGGTTTCATATGTTATCTGTGCAACCTATTTCCCAATACTGTGGTATGGGCAAGATCTATAACAGTTTTACCATTTATTTTAAAAAAAATTACATTCCAGTAATATCTCCATTAACACCAGGGATCCATTCTCTTAAAGCTGAGCTCTGTGAAACAGCATTATAGGAGGCGTTATTGGAGGAAATGGAAGCTGATTGGCCATGCCATGCTCAGAATGCACTGCTCCCATTGGCTGTTAATCATCCCAGGATGAAGGGAGCTGTAGAAAATCAGAATAAAACAAATGGGTTAAAACAAAAATATTTTTTTTATTTAAAATAAGGAAGAACCCTCCTAACCCTCCCAAACAGTTGCTGATCTGTTGTTTTTTTAAACTTCCCCAAACATCCCAAAGGCTGCAACCCTATGCACACTTACCCAGGAGTAAGCCCCATCGACTATCATTATTAAAACGTATAGACATTTAAACGTGCCTGTTAAAAGTACAGCTTTGTAACATTTCCCCAAATACAGTTGCATTCCATGGTGGCATCAAGTCTAATATACTGAAAATAAAATATGTATTGAAATCAATGAAGTCCCACCTGAAACTGACTTGCAACCCACCTAGTGGGTCCTGACCCACCATTTGACAAACACTGGCGTATACGATTGCAGCTTTGAGCTACCAGGGAGTAAGCCTCATTGAACACAATGGGACTTACTTCCAAGTAGACATGCATAGGATTGGACTCTAAGAGGATCAAGCTTTATCTTACATAAGTGGTGGGGAAATGCCTGCTGGCTAAAGTTCAGTCTGTTCACCTGATGATAAAGGCACGGGGAAAAGATGAATGAAAAAGTTGGCAACCTTAGTTGATTCTGAAGTACACAAACTGTATGAACCAAAATGCATATTTGGACCACTTATTTAAAAAAAAATACTGATGCATGGATTTCATTTCTGGGAGTTATCCTTCATCTGGAAAATGGAATGTTGTATTGTGTTCCCAATTACAGTGAAACGTGTTCCATCATGCTTTGCTTTCAGATGTATCGATAGGGACCAGCTTTATAGAAACCAGCTTGCATATTTCAGCAGGAGGGAGATATTAATACTGCAAAAATTTCAGAAAGCTTGACAGAACTTTGATAACCACTTCCAACTAGGAACAGCTATGGCCACCCCTCAGACACCAACTTATTAATAAATCTGTGGCCATAGGAATAGAAATTATTCATCTTCCATCATACTTGAAAACTTGAGTTGCCCTGTAGTGAAGAAAGCTTACTTGTTGTCTACACTCTTTTATCTTTTTTCCCTTTGCCCATCAAATTTACTATCTTATTTTTGTTGCAGAAAAGAATGGTAACTTTGCTATCCCCCCCATAAAGTCTCTCTTCCTGAAGAACAAGAACCACTTTATAGGAAAACATCAACTAAAGCAGATGTATTAATTCTATGCAAAAAGGCTACATCAGGGGTTCTCAAACTGGTGGGTCATGACCCACCAGCCTGGGAAGCTCTGCCTCTGCGCCCTTAAGGGGTGGGGCAGGGTGAAGGCAGCAACACAGTTCCCAGGATCGTATTGCTGCCAGGGGCAAAGGGGGGTTTACACTTACCTGCAACCAATGCCTGCCTCTGGGGGGTGCAGGGAGCCCCACAGACCCCTCTGCAGGGCCCCCAAGCCTCCAAATTGCAATTGGAATCCACTTCTAGTTTCACGATCAAAAACTATAAATGGGTTCTGATCCTGATTTTTAACTCTGTGGAGGCTTGGGGTGCCCTGCAGAGAGGTCTGCAGGGCTCCCACACACACCCCCAAGTATAGTGCTGGCTGCAGGTAAGTGTAAACCTTCCCTTTGTCCCAGGCAGCAATACGATTCTGGGGATCGCATCACTGCCTTTACCCCTTCCCCACAAAAACTTTGGTTGTCAAACTCCCTGAGAGTTTGAGAACCTCTGGTCTATGTCAACAGTATCAATAAAAGATATTGTCATTTATTTTCCTTTCTTTTTCTATTAGCTTCACTGTTTCATGGGCTAATTCAAAGTGCTCATCATGAACTTTAAAGCGGTGATGGGAGTGGGGAGGAGGGCAAATTAGAACTGGGAGGGGGGAATTCAGTGGCAGTACTGCATACCAAATCCTGACCCCCTTCCAGGGGAGGTTCAGGATCCACCTGATCTGCCTTCCCAGGTCATTGCTAACTTGCGCCAGCTTTCAAGCTGGAGTTGACCCACCAGGCCCACAGTGGCTTACCCTAGGGAAAGGAAACAAATGATCCTTTATCCCAAGGAGCCTTGCCAAGGTCAACATTCCCCCGTAGGATTCAGCGGAGCATGCTCCAGCACTGTTGTGGTGGATTGGGCTGTTGGAGTCATTGGGCTCCATTCAAATTTTGGGCATGTGAGAACTCCATTTGAATTTAAGGAGTAAAGAAGTCTGTATTTAAATGCGGAGAGTTGCACCCCATAGATCAATTAAGGAATGGGGGAGTGATTATATGGTTCAATCAAAATTGAACATCAGAAAACAGCTTTTGCTTTTCACCCAGAAACGTTTTCATCTTGAACATGAAGTCAGCTTTCAGAGAATGCTCCCAGGGCAAGTAGCTTTTGTTTCAACAATGGCTGGAGTCCTACTGAGCTGTTAAGTAGTGATGCCAGCCAAAGAGTGTTCCGTCCAGGTGAGAAGAGGCATCCGTTTCAAAGGGCAAAACAGTGGCTTAAAGCCATGCAATCTTGCATTGCTTGATGGCTTTCAGGCACCCCCAAAGTCAGTGATATTCAGTGTTTTTCAGTGGAACACTGACCTCTACGGTCTTCTCTATTGTCTTTGCCTCTTGTGATGTCACTCCCAGCTTCTGGGAGACACTTCTGGGTTCTGTGGTCTGTTTTTAGGGCAACAGTCTGTAGCAACAAATTGTCGGACCCCTGTTCCTCTGCTGGCTCTACAAACAGAGTTGCAGAACCCAGAAGAACCCAGCAGAGTTTTTCAGCAATTTTCAACTGCTGTGCTCCAAATTCCCGTGGCAGACCTGCAGACTGTACGTGGCACACAAATGTGCGTGGCACACTGGTTGAAAATCTCTGCCTAGGTTTTCAGTCGGAAGTTTATGGGGAGGTTGGTAGAACTGCACATTCCTGATTGAGAGCCTAATCCTGAGGTTGGTGTGCCGGCTCACTGCCGGTGCACACTGTTGCACTGTTTGCAAGCCCTAGCGCTTGTCGGACAGCTGAGCAGCAGTGAGGTGGATGGAGGCACGGGGGGGGGGAGGCGGGAAGGAGGTGCTTCAGGGTGGGGGGGAGGTGGAGAATTGCAGGGCTACTTGCTTTACCAGGGGGAAGGGGATGAAAGTTCCCTTCTCCCAAGGAGCTGTCGGCGGGTGCCTGGAGCATATCGGATGCAGCAGCAGCCATTTTCAGCACTGCTGCAACCCCAAGCCCCGGGCAGCTCAGGTTTGGGTTTTCAATGCCTAACTGAATTGGGGATGCATTTTATAAATGTTTTTGCCTCCACTGAAATAAGCCTCTCTTATAAACTTTGTTTGCACCCACCGGTGAAAGCCTGTGGAAGTATTTGTAAAAAATTGACTGCTGATGAGGGGAAAGAAAAAGGAACCTCCCCCTTGGACAGGTCAGTCATACATATGCCATTGCACATCTCCTTGAAGACAACAGTGAGGAACAATGGATGATCTTGAAAGCATGTTCAAGAACTAGCCACTGTGAGATACAGGAAGCTGGACTAGATGGGCCTATGGCCTGATCCAGTGGGGCTCTTCTTATGTTCAGATGAACATCTGAATGCAGACCTTGTTCCTCTGCAATTTCAGTGGGATGCATACTTGAATGTGCAGCCCAAGTGTGAGGGAGCTTTGGGGGTCTGGTTCTTTTTGATGGAAATGGGTTTCTTCTTCTCTAATCAAGCAGATTTTAGGAGCTTACACACCTTACACCACAACAGTCTCTACCATATGAGCCACCCCATTCATTAAAGTCACCTGGTGAGATCCTGCTTCAAATCCCACCACCCACTGGACTGAGACTGGTGAGTACCCAGAACAGGACGTTTCCCATTTCCATCTCCCTTCCACCATTGGGAACACCCTCCTCCCTTTTCCATGTTCATCTTTCAACAGATTGTAAAAACCACCTTCTGGGCTAAGGACCTGGTTTGGACTTCTTGGGCTTCAGCTGGCACTGCTGAGCCTTTCGATATTGTTTCGTGCTCTAGTTTTATTTGTTGCCTATTGCTTGCATTATATTAGATTTCTCCTTGATTTATGTTTCATCTTGTTTTGTCACACGCTACCTTCAGTGTTATCACAGAAAGACAGTCTGCCAATTGTTTAATTAATACATGAGCAAAAATCAGTGAACGTGCTTGGCTTCATGGGTAGAGCCAGGTATCATCCTTTCCTCAAGGTGGCACAAGGTGGCAGCGAGCAAGGCAGTCTTCCAGCCAGATGTAATTCAAACCCACTTACAATAGCTTCAGTATGGTTGCTGCCTGATGTACCTTTATAGGCTTCCAATAATAATAATAATAATAATAATAATAATAATAATAATAATAATAATAATAATAATAATAATAATACAGGGATTTCTATACCGCCTTTCTTGGTCCTCAGATTTCTCCTTAGACTTTATTCAAGGTGGTTTACACAGGCAGGCAACCCAAATCCCCGTAGGGATTTTTACAATTTGAAAGAAGGTTTCTATCTTTCAAGAAACCACAACGTTCAGGTGTTTCTTTCTTGATCTGGTCGCACATTCTGGCCTCCATCCTCCCACGCTCAGAGCAGATGGAATAGCTCAGCTCAGCTTGTCAGCTGCTTCAAGGTCGCACGGTGCCGGTGGCCTTGAACTGGCGACCTTCGGATGTTATCTTCAGGCAAATGGAGGCTCAACCCTCTAGACCAGACCTCCTGCCCCTCTAGACCAGACCTCCTGCCCAGACCTCCTGCTCTTCCTCTGCCAGAGACCTGCTTCTCTCATTATCTTTGTGGTGTGGGCGCTGCAGCTGTGAGGCAATTTCAGAAGCCCTGGGCCGCATGGTACATGCCACCTCTTTCCATGTCAGCTGTATGAGGTATGATATACAAGTGCTCAACAGAGCCCAGCAGTATCCAATGTACATAACTGAACTTCTGAATAGAGCTGGCACTGATATTTCACACACAGTGAAATTTGAAGTGATTTTCCTCGTTCCTCCCAAGGCAAAACGTATGAGAATTTTCAAGGGACTCTGAACAAGTTCTGTGAGGACAAGTGAAACTTCTCTGGGGTTTCTCCACGTCTTCAAAACAACCTTCTGTCTTTCGCTGCGCATGCATGCGTGTGAACACGTGTGCCAGCCCACCAATTTAGATAACAGTTTTTGACCTTGGTACATGCCAAGCATAGGATTTAGCTGATTTAGTCTGTGGGGTTTTGAAGAAAACATTCCCTGTTGTGATCAGACAGGCTTGTTTTGGTCTGCATTAGGAAATGGCATGTTAAGTTTTTAAAGATTTTCCTATCTCTGGGGAAAGTGAAAGATTGACTCACACTGCTGTTTTGTTGCAACCTTTCTGGCAAGTCTAAGTGGTGCCACTTTGGTAAGTGGAAAATCGTCAGTGTCTCTGATGTTTTATTTCTTCCTGCCCTCAATGTGTAAAAACTGTAGAATTTTCTGGATAAATTCTCTGGTATTGGAATATTTCTAGACACTAATACCACTATGGTGTTAGTCCCATTGTGGCGGGGACATGATGCCACAGTGGGGGACCTGAACCAGAGCAGGTAAGCCAGCAAAGGGGAGGAGGGTGGAACATGAGTGGGAAGGGGGGAATAGGGTGTTCTGGGGGAGGAACCAGGGGCAGGGAGGGCGAAGAAGGGGGTTGATCTAGCAGCAATGGTGCACACAGGATTTTATCCCTTCTGTCAATATGGCTTTGGGTCCCGCTAGGGAAAAAGGCAGGATTAAACAAACAAACAAGCAAACATTTTAATTTACAATGTGGAAGAGAAAGGAATTTGTCCAAATGTAAAAAAAGTATTCCTAACAAAATCCTTAAATATGACACATTTTAAATCTGGAATCCTTCCTCCTCTTCCCCCAGATACTGTTTGCTCCAGAAGGAAAGCTCCCATTGCCACCCTCTCCCCACCATATTTCCAATCTGAATTGGCCCCCACATAGTTTCTATTTTAATCTTTAAAACACACTCACACACACACACACACACACACACACAGAGAGAGAGAGAGAGAGAGAGAGAGAGAGAGAGAGAGAGGCCTCAGTCATACAATCTGCCTTTCGTTTAGTTTGGCCCTTTGGCCCTCTGTGCAATCTGATTTCATGTCTAAATTCTAACAGAAATTACAGCTGTTTTCCAACCATATACCATTGATTTAGCTTTACTCCAGATCTATAAAAATGTAATCATAAAGATGATTTATAGTAATGCTTCCTTCTGTGCACAAGGAAAATAGCAGATTTGCCGATTATTTACTGAAGTGACGAGAATTAGCCTAGACAACCGTCTATTAACTGAGGGAGAGAGATTTTTCTTAAGCTACAGTATTGTAACATGAATTTAGTTTTTCTGATTGGTGCTCTATAAATAATGGGCACTCTTTGCATTTTAATTAGAATGTTTATCTGGTAGTGATGTCCCTATTTTATTGTGGATGTGTTAGCATTCCAGTTCTGATGTGCATTTTATATATTAGTGGTTCTCACACTTTTAGCGCCAGGACCCACTTTTTAAAATGATAATCTGTCAAGACCCGCTGGAAGTGATCCCATGACCAGAAGTGACATCTTCAAGCAGAAGAATTTTTAACAATCCTAAACTGCAAACCTACCCACACTTACCCAGGAGTAAGTCCCATTTACTATCATTGTTAAAAGCATATACATGGTAGCCTATTGAAAGTACAGATGTGTCACATTTTCCTAAATGCAGTCACATACTATAGCAGCATCAAGTCTAATATATTAAAAATAAAATTTTGAAATGAATGGGAACCCACCTGAAAATGGTTCATGACCCACCCAGTGGGTCCCAAACCACAGTTTGAGAAACACTGTTATATATAGTTTTATTTGGGGGTGGGTGGGGAGTGGTTAATAAGAACATAAGAAGAGCCCTGCACAAGCGGTTGAGAGGGTAATCTAGTAGTCCCATCTGATTTCCCACAGTGGCCAACCAAATGCTTTCAGAGAAATCCACAAGCACAGCATGACTTCTGTCAGTGTTGGTCCCCAGTATCATGTATCCAGCAGCATACTCCCTCTGATATTTCCATGTACCTTTCATGGCTATCAGCTGTTGATATCCTCCATTTCTGGGTTGATTAACCCATATCTATTCTCCATTAAACCATGCTCCATTGACCAATTTCTGCCCGGCCCACAGGTGTACACATTTGAACCCTGTTGCAAATATGCAATGTTGGGCAGAAATGGCTTTAATGTGCCTGATCTCCTTTGAAAACCATCTAAGCTGATGGCTTACAGCCACCTTGTGAGACAGTGACAGCCCAATCCTATTGACAAGTCCTGCTCGAATAAGTTATAACAAGTGGCAACGTGCCACTGGTGACTATTTTGAAGTTGCCCCCACATATGGTGGTGGCAACCGGCTGCTACACCAGTTGACCTACACTAGAGCAGGTAAGCCAGTGCAAAGGGAGATGGATCATGGGGAGGGGGGAGGGGGTGTTCTGGGGGAGGACTCGGGGAGGAGAGGGGGAGGGAAGAGTGGATCCAGCAGCTATAGTGCAAGCTGGATCTTACTCATTCTGTCAAAAACCTCCCTGTCCCTTTTCTCTCCTCAGACATACACCACCAAAATATGTGGCAAATGTCTGAGGAGACGCATTGGCAACTGGGAGTAATTACAAAATATTTTTATTTGCTTGTTGCAGGCTGACTGATCACCCCAACTCCCCAGAGCTGGCCTGGGGGCCATTTGCGGCCCTTGGGGGCTCCCAATCAGGCCCTCGGGGAGCCCCCAGTCTCCAGTGAGCCTCTGGCTCTCCAGAGACTTGATGGAGCCCATGCTGGCCCAATGCAACTGCTCTCAGCATGAGGATGACTATTTGACTTCTCACCTGAGCTGTGGGACAAGGGCTCTCTCCAGTACTTGCTGTTTCACATCTGTGATGCAGCAGTGGCAGCGAAGGAAAGTCCAGCCTTGCTTTGTGCAAGGCCTTTTAGAGGCCTTGAGCTACTGCAAGACCTTCATTCATTCATTAAGTTCCATCTGTAATAATTCATTTATGTAAATTTATTCAAATTTTAAATGTAAATTAATTCTTTTTTTCTCTGGCCCCCAACACAGTGTCAGAGAGATGATGTGGCCGGCCCTCCTGCCAAAATGTTTGGACACCCCTGCACCAGAGCATAAAAAAATACTGCCCTTACCTTGCATGATGTCCATGTAAGGCAAAGATGTCCATGCCTAAACCATGGCAGTGGAAGGACAATATTTTTTCTGTCAAGATCCAGTCTATTGAGAAGAGAGGTTTTTGCTTTCTTCACAGGCAAGATTTCCTACAACAGCTTTGTAAAGAACTATAAGGTAACAGTATTAATATCACTCTCATATTGCAGTTAAGGCAGGAATTCAAGCTGAGAAATAATGACTTGCATAAGGGAGTACGTGCATGGCTGAACTGAGTTTTGAACTGGTGGCTGCTATGCTCTTAGGCTCCATGAAACAGTTCAAGCCCCCTTGCAGCATTTCAGATGTCCTTCCTTCCTGCCTGCAGCCACCCCATGGACTTCCTTTTCCAACTCTTTATGAAGAGCTGAAGGGACTTACTGCAGGAGGAAACACAGGCTGCCACTAGTAAGGAAGAAGATTGCATTGGAAATAAAGCCAGTGCTGCCGTACACAGGGGGTGAAAAATCTGACTGCCAGGTAAGGATAGCATGTCCAATATGAAGTACAAGTTCAGAAACTGACAACACAATCCTAACCTGCGCTGGCACAGCCAGGCTGCATGGCCTACTCTATAGCTTATGCAGGTTAGGAAGCAACTAAAGGTCTCTTCGTATACTTCCCCTTACCGCAGGTAAAGACGTCCTTATAGGGCTTCTCAAATCCACATCAGCTATATAGCTGGTGCAAATCCAGGCAGCCTGTGTAGAGCCACCTGGCCCAAGGATATGATGTGTATAGCCACTGCTGATCTGATCCCTCCCAGGCCTGATTGTCCCCTGTTCTGCTCTCTCCCTGCCCAAAAATGCCCCTTCCCACCTCTGTTCCCTACTCTGCCACCCTCTCCCACCTCCTGCACCACCCAGCACAAACTTACCTCTGCCAACCAGCATGGGGAATGGATTCGACGCTGCTGAACTGGTGTGGGTGTTTGCGCTACCCCAGCCGACTCTGGAATAGCCGCAAGTGTGCCTTGCAGCGTGTTTGTGACACTCTAGGCCGGTGCAGTGGCCACTGTACCGGCTGAAGATGACATTAGGATTGGGCTACCCATGAACTAGAAGATAGAGAATAAGGAATGGGGGAGATACTAAAAGGCACAGTGTAAAGAGGGAGAAATTATATTGCCAGTCTTGCAACATGCAGACTGAACAGGTCTCTGTTGCTTCTTGATAGCAAGCTGAGACATCAGGCATCCTTTTTGAAAGCAGTTGTGCAGGGAATGCGCAGTAAGTCGGGCACTGTGGCCAGGTGTGCACACCGTGTCATCAGCTAACCCTGCAATGTCTATCCTAAGATTTTTCTGATCTGAGTGAAAATTAGATTGTACATTCACCAGGGGGTGGGTGTTACAGCAAGCTTTAAACTGAAGTTTGAGGACTCAGATATCTAAACCGGTTCACAGTCCTTTTAATCACAAGATTCAAAAAGAAATCTTTTTTTCCTTTTTTCTTCAAATAAACAACCTCAATACATGGTTCAATTAAAATAGGGATAGATCTTCAGCCTGGCTCTTCTTCTCGTGTTGGGTTTGTTCCTGCTTTTATTAAAAGAGAAGAAAATGTTCTTTTTGTTCTAAAGCTCCTTCTCTCTGAAGTAGGATCAAAGGAGTTCTGTATCTTCAGTTTTTCCCCAAGTTTGCAGTCTCTAATGATTATGACTTCTAGACTTCTCTCCTAGTCTCGATTTATTATGCACAGTTTCCTATAGTTAATTATTCTTTTCAAAGATCACCATGAGTCTTAAATCTAGAAATAGAACTACAAAAATGAGAAATGGGGTTGGTGATGCCAACAGAGCAAATGGACAAGGAGACCTCTCTGTTTTGGAGCAGTCTAACAGCCTGATCCTAAGTTGCAAAATTTTAAAAGCCTGTAGCTAAAAGGCATCCTATGCATAACAAGTCAGTTATCTCCCTTTATGTCCCTCATCATTGAAAATTGAAGGAAACCTTCCTTCATCATC
This sequence comes from Tiliqua scincoides, assembly GCF_035046505.1. Lineage (NCBI taxonomy): Eukaryota > Metazoa > Chordata > Lepidosauria > Squamata > Scincidae > Tiliqua > Tiliqua scincoides. Next base: position 28,025,802 of record NC_089826.1, read on the forward strand.
ATCATCATCATCATCATCATCATCAATACAGGCCAAATCCAGCCACCAACTTCTGGCAGATTCTGCATAAGAACCATAATAATAGAGGCACCCTTGGGCTACAAAGGCTAACACAAGCCTCTGCACCGAGACAGTGAGCCTTGCATCAGGCCGACACAAGACTCTGTGGTGGGCGTGGAGGAGGTGGGAGGGAGGTGTTCTTGGGCAAGGGAAGGGTGGGCAGTGGGCGGCCCTGGGGGTGCATCGGTGGGAAGTGGGAGATGGGGCTGGGATCCACCACTTATACAGAATCCCAACCCCCATTCCTGGGGAGTTTGGAGCAGCTTGAAGCCTCTGCGCTCTCCTTGGACTTTCAATTCAATTCAAACCTTTATTGGCATTTGTACAGAGAAACCCAAATAATGGTCCAAGAAAATTATCTATATCATACATTGATTAAGCTCAGTTTCCGGAGACAATTCTTATATAAACATGGTAAAGAAATTTAGCCATATTAATTGATACAGCCTCATTCCTGCCGGTTAGTAATCATCTAACAATTTCTGTATCAGATCCATTAAGCAACACGAAGAGAGGAAGTAAAAAACGGCTCCTTAGATCTGAATAGCGGATACAACTTAGTAAAATATGGGGGACTGTCTCCAGGGAACCTGTGCCACCGCGACATGCTTTGAGTTGTTTGGCATTAAACCTAGCTTTCATCTCATTTGAGGGAAAGGCATTAAATCTAGCTAGGGAAAACACTCTGCGTTCATGAGGATTCATTAAGAAATTTAAATAATTACTGCTGAAATCAGCCACCCAGGGTAATCCAAAATGAAGTGGGGAACAAGTTTTTTGGGCATCAGTTAGGAGCTCTTGTTTTTCAATGCCCATATCCAGCTACGAAGGGTCTTAAACACTATTGTCCATGGCATCATGCCCAGCAATTCCAAGGAAAGCCCCGAAGATTGAACTTTCTTACTGAATAAAATCAGTCCTAGGGAATGAAAGGAGTCTTCTAAAATGTTTTTCAGTAAAGGATCCTTTGCAGCAGCAGAGCCAATTCTGAGCCAATGTTTGAAAAGGCGCAGCCAGGCTAAAGACTCCACTTTATGTTGCCCGGGTTCCAGGCATAAGACAGCATACGGTACGCATCGTGGTACTGCAAAGATTTTATAAAGGAAGAGAGACTGAATCCTCTTGACCGTAATGCAGAAGACCGAAATCCAAATGGGGATTCCATATAAAAGCTGTGCTACTATCTTTGTGTTGAATGTCTAGCGTGCTGCAGATATGAAGGAATTCCCCCAAGCATGAAAGAATTGACAAATAGCTTGGGCTGTAATATTACTTTTTTGGATTGCTAGTTGTCGGTGTGTCGTCCATGAATGCCTGTAATGAAACAAGACTCCTGGATATTTAACCTGATTTGACAGGAGGTGTCAGTATAAAGGTTCCTGATTAAGAAGAGTAATCTTGTGTCCATACCCAAGGCTACCAATTTGAACCACAGAAGATCCCTACTGAATCAAATGCCCCCTTTAGATCCAAACAGGCAGAGTATAGTGCAGACTTACAATTAGCTGTATATTTCGCTATCAAGTGTGAAATAACAGTACAGTCATTCAGTGTAGACCGCCCAGACCTGAAAACTGATTGTTCGGGCCCTAATATATCATTTTCATGAAGCCAGAAAAGCAATTTTTGATGCAGATGCATGGCGTACAGTTTCCCTGTAATTGATAGTAGACTGATCGGCCGGTAACTGTTTGGGGTATTTTTATCCCCATTTTTGAAAATATTATTATTATTATTATTATTATTATTATTATTATTATTATTATTATTATTATTAACAGTATTTATATACCGCTTTTCAACTAAAAGTTCACAAAGCGGTTTACAGAGAAAAATCAAATAACTAAATGGCTCCCTGTCCCAAAAGGGCTCACAATCTAAAAAGATGCAAAGGAATACCAGCAGACAGCCACTAGAACAGACAGTGCTGGGGTGAGGTGGCCCAGTTACTCTCCCCCTGCTAAAAAAAGGAGCACCCACTTGAAAAAGTGTCTCTTACCCAATTAGCAGGGGTTCAAAAATAGGCACTATTATTGATTTCTTCTAGGCGTTTACTAGAAGGATTTCTTCTAGGATTTCTTCAGGTATTTACTAGAGCTGTGAACTGCCGTAGAAAGATTGGCAAGAGCTGGAGCCCACCAATCTGGGTCAGCCCTTATAACTTCAGGTATGATAGAGTCAGGGCCCACTGCCTTCTTGGGCTTAAGTCGGGCTATTAATTTGAAAATTTCAGTTGAAGAAACCAAGGGCCAATCCAGTACATTAGTTAGAATGTTCTGAATTCTGCGCCATGAGGCTTGCTGCTCTTCAAAATATAATGACCTATAGTGATTGACTCATATTGAAGGTGGAATGGGAGATGAGCTTGGGGTAAATTGATGGAAAAAACCTCCTACTACTTTCCAAAAAATTTTGAATGTCATGTGATGGAACAGAATATTTGAGGTCTGCTTTAACTTCAGCTAGCCGTCAATAATTTTTTGCCGTCCTTCTGAAGGTAGGTCCTTGATGGTATGCACAACTTTCCGGTCAATCACGAGCCCATCAGACTCTAGTTGGTCCAATAGTGGGCCAATATGTGATATTTATTTATTTATTTATACAGGTCTTTACTGATTCTTAATCGGATGGGTTGCCACTTGTTGCAGTGATTGCTACCTCAGCATCATCTTCCAGATTGACAGCGGGACTGGGATATAGAAGTTGGTATTTTGATGAATCTTCCAAAATATGCTTGTTTGGATGAAGGAAGCCCACAAAGGCTGTAGAGTCCATCTGAGGTGTTTGGGCGTTCATTGAAGGATCTTGCAGGTTAGCAGGTGCTTTGGCCTGTCTTTCCTCTTCCAGTCTCATCACATCAGTATTCTTAAGCAATTCTTCTTTAACTTTCTCCAATACATTTACAACCCTCTTTTGTTCAGGGCAAGGGAGTTTTTTTGTAGCTGTCACAGCTCCGTTAATAATCTCCTCCTCCCCCGGGTCAAGATTTAGCAAAAAAGCTTCAATGGGATCTTTAAAGATGGATCTATCAGGGCAGTCATCTCCAAGATTGGTTTTATTTACTATTCCACCTCCTGTCAGCTTCTTTGTAAGATTTTTTTGTCAAGATTCACAACTTGTTGAACATTTTGGAGAAACAGTCATCACTGAGTCATCCAGCTTAGGATCTGGCACTTTAGGCTAAACCTCAGTGCCTGAAGAGCCCTTAACTGGAACAACAATACAATCCATTAAAGCATCCAGTCTCTGGGCTAGTTGTGGCTCTGTTGAGTCTGCCACCAAGTTAGATCCTTTGTCCTTATTCCTCTTATTGAGCATAGGCTGATCGTTTGTTTCTTTTAAATTACTCTTTTGCATACCCAGAAGATTTGACAGCCGTGTGTTTAGTTTCTTCAATTCAAATATAGCAGTATTAGTTGGCATTTCCAGGCAATTATTAGGTTGCTGTAGATCTTGGTTGCCTGCCAGGAAGGACTGCGATAACACTTCAGCTGACTCCTGGCCTGGCTTCATGCCCAGAAATTCTGACCTTGTATCTGAGACAATGGGCTGCATTTGCCTTTGTCTCTGAGCAGCTGGGAAGAGCGGCTTTGAATGATGAAAACTCTTCTGGCATAAATGCTGAATGATCCCAGGAATTTCTTCATTTTCAATAGCATCAGAGGTATAGTTGGACTAAAGAATTCCAGAAGCAACTTCCTCTTGAACTTTGGACTTGGCATCCAATCAATTTATTTAAGATCTATTTGTCTTGTTCCGGTTCTCAGGATACTGCTAAATGAAAGTACTGCACTCTGTCTTGAGTCCCACCTTTTTCTGCTGAATACATTCTTACCCTGCACATGCCCAATCTCATCTGATCTCGGAAGCTAAGCAGGGTCCGGCCTGGTTAGTACCTGGATGGGAGACTGCCTGGGAATTCTGGGTGCTGTAGGCTTATACCATAGTCTTTCAAGACTGAAGGTTGCCAACCATTCTCAATAATATCCAGCTGTATTTGATTAGTTTGCAGTTGTCTGATAACATTAGTTTCATCGCTATCTTGTCCAGTAAGTGTTTTAAAGGGCACAACAGGACTCAGCGTATTCTCCTGGGAGCCATAGCCAGCATTCCTCTCAAAGGCAGCCTGCATCTCCTGGGTCAAAGCCATTTGTCCAGATAAGGTTGTTAGTTTACTAAAAGGGCTTGCAAAGTCTGCCCAGTATGTAAACAATGTTCAGCCGAAAGAGACAACAACTGGTTTTTCTCCTGGGTTAATCTCTCCTGCACCTCAGAGTAGCTCGCCTCCCAGCTTTTTGATTTTCCACATTGTTTTCCACAATGTTTACTTACGTGACTATCGGCCTCTGGGGAGACGACACTCTACGACTGAGATGCCCTGGTGCCAGACTCCTCAGCCTGGATCAGCATATTCTTATTTGTATTCTCAGTCTCATGGGTCAAATTTTCCAATGGTTTAGGTCTGTTAAATGAAGTTCCTTTGGAGTTCTCTGAGGCCGTTTCTGTCCAGGTTTGGATATCATCCAGTCTTCGTTGTTTGGCTTTCTGTGGCGGGCTGCGTCCAGAAGGAAGCCTGTGTTGTTTCTTCTTGCCCATATCCACTCCAGGAAAATCCCTTTAAATCACAGCAGTAGGAAGTCCCCACACAAAATATGAGGAGGAGACCCACAGGACCAGTGTACCTTACCCAGAGATAAGGGGGAAAGTTCCTCTTACCTCTGGCTGAACCACTTTGGGCCCCTGTCCTGTGCCTGATACAATGCAAGCCTCTTGACTTGCCTATTCCAGCACAGGGTAGGATTGCACCCTAAACCCCATTTATTGGCTTCTAGTCCATATGACTATATTTCTTACATTAAAGGTCCAATCCTATCTGTGCCATACACTGGTGGATTATGAAGTCAGCTAGCATCCTGTGTGAGCTGCTGCTACAGCAGCCTCTCAGTCATTCTACAAAGAATTGCCCTGTTGAAAAGGCAGAGAAGCTGCATTCCTGCAGCAGCATCACACAGATCGGCATTGATGGTGGTACATTGGCAGCAAGGTAGATTGGGGGCAGATCAGGGTAGGGATTGGAGTGAATTGAGATGGAGGCCAGGATGTGGGTAGATCTTGGTGGCAGTGGCATCTACAGAATTCAGAGCCCCTGCCCTGACATGCCTCTTACAGCAGAAAATGTCTGCATCAGCAAAAAACGAGGAATAGATCAGGGAAGATTTGATTGGAAGAGGATGAGGGCGATCATGGAAAAATGGGGTTCAGGTCAAAAACAGGTCAAAAATGATGATTGGGGGATTGCAAAAAAAAATTTGACATATATCTTTGATGCTGTTGATATATCTGTTATATATAATGCTGATGCTGAAGCTGATGCTGATGCTATATCTCTTGATGATCCAGAGTATCCTTGGATGATCAGCACGGCTGCTGCAAGTCCAAATTGTGCCTAGGGAAAATTATTTTTTTCAACCTATATTTTCAATGACCCCAGGGTCATCGTTTTTCTGATTTGAACCCCATTTTTAAGTATCGCGCTAATCCTCTCCCTATCAACTCTGTTGATGTTCCAGAGTTTCAGTGGGTGAACAGCATTGCTCCTGCAGGTCCAAACTGTGCCTAGGGAAAATTTTATTTTTTCACCTAATTTTTCAATGACCCTGGGGTCATCGTTTTTCTGTTCTGAACCCCATTTTTCCAGGATCGCCCTAATTCTCTCCCAATCAATTCTGTTGATGCTCCAGAGTTTCCTTGGGTGACCAGCATTGCTCTGCATGTCCAAACTGTACGTGGGGAAAATGTTTTTTTTTACCTAATTTTGCGATGACCCCGGGGTCATAGTTTTTGTGTTCTGAACCTCATTTTTCCATGATCGCCCGAATCCTCTCCCAATCAATTCTGTTGATGCTCCAGAGTTTCCTTGGGTGACCAGCATTGATCCTGTATATCCAAACTGTGCCTAGGGAAAATTTTATTTTTTCACCTAATTTTTCGATAACCCCAGGGTCATCGTTTTTCTGTTCTAATCCCCATTTTTCCAAGATCGCCCTAATCCTCTCCCAATCATTTCTGTTGATCCTCCAGAGTTTCCTTGGGTGACCAGCATTGCTCCTGCATGTCCAAACTGTGCGTGGGGAAAATGTTTTTTTCCATCTAATTCTGCGATGACCTCGGGGTCATCGTTTTTCTGTTCTGAACTTCATTTTTCCAAGATCGCCCGAATCCTCTCCCAATTAATTATATTTATGCTCCAGATTTTCCTAGGGTGATTAGCATTGCTCCTGCATGTCCAAACTGTGCCTTGGGAGAAAATTTTTTCACTTAATTGCGATGACCCCGGGGTCATCGTTTTTATGTTCTAATCCGCATTTTTCCAAGATCGCCCGAATCCTCTCCCAATCAATTCTATTGATGTTCCATAGTTCCCTTGGGTGACAAGCATTGCTCCAGCTTGTCCAAACAGTGCGTGGGAAAATTTTTTATTTTTTCACCAAAATTTTCGGTGACCCTGGGGTCATTGTTTTTCTGTTCAGATCCCCATTTTTCCAAGATTGCCCTAATCCTCTGCCTATTAACTCTGTTGATGCTCCAGACTTTCCTTGGGTGAACAGCACTGCTTCTGCATTTCCAAACTGTGCGTGGTGAAAATTTTATTTTTTCAGCTAATTTTTTGATGACCCCATGGTCATCATTTTTCTGTTCTGCACCCCAGGATCGCGCTAATCCTCTCCCCATCAACTCTGTTGATGCTCCAGAGTTTCCTTGGGTGACAAGCATTGCTTCAGCATATCCAAACTGTGCATGGGGACAGTTTTATTTTTCCAACAAATTTCCTTGGGTGACCAGAATTGCTCCAGCTTGTCCAAACTGTTTTCGATGACCCTCGGGGTCATCGTTTTTCTGAACTGAACCCCATTTTTCCAGGATCACACTAATCCTATCCGAATCAACTTTGTTGATGCTCCTTAGTTTCCTTGGGTGACCAGCATTGCTCTTGCATGTCCGAACTATGTGTGTGGAAAATTTTATTTTTTACCTGATTTTTCGATGACCCTGGGGTCATCTTTATTCTGTTCTGAATTCCATTTTTCCAAGATTGTCCTAAATTTCTCCCAATCAATTCTTTTGATGCTCCAGAGTTTCCTTGGGTGACCGGCAGTGCTCCTTCCTGTCCAAACTGTGCCTAGCGAAAATTTTATTTTTTCACCTAATTTTTCTCTGTGTTCATTGTTTTTATGTTCTGAAACCCATATTTCCACGATCGACCCCGAGGTCTTCGTTTTTCTGCTCTGATCCCCATTTTTCCAAGATCGCCCTAATCCTCTAACAATCAATTCTATTGATGCTCCAGAGTTTCCTTGGGTGACCAGCATTGCTCTTGCATGGTCTTGCACTTTTGCATGGTCTTGCACCCATGGTCTTGCACTTTTGCATGGCAAAAGTGTGCCTAGGGAAAATTTTATTTTTTCACCTAAATTTTCGATGACCCCCGGGGTCATCGTTTTTCTGTTCTGAACCCCATTTTTCAGGATCGCCCTAATCCTCTCCCAATCATCTCTGTTGATGCTCCAGAGTTCCCTTTGATGACCAGCACTGCTCCTACATGTCGAAACTCTGACTAGGGAAGATTTTTTTTTCCACCTAAATTTTTGATGACCCCGGGGTCATCTTTTTTTGGCATGAACCCCATTTTTCAACGATCACATTCATCCTCTCCCAATCAACTCTGTTGATGCTCCAGAGTTTCCTTGTGTGACCCGCACTGCTTCTGCATGTCCAAACTGTGCCTAGGGAAAATTATTTTTTTGACCTATTTTTTCGATGACACTGGGATCATCATTTTTCTGCCCTGAACCTCATTTTTCCAGGATCGCCCTGATCCTCTCCCATTCAACTCTGTTGATGCTCCACAGCCTCCTTGGGTGACCCGCACTGCTCCAGCATTTCAAACAGGGGCTAGGGGAAAAAAAATTTTGATGTATTTTTTTTATTACTTCGGGGCCATTGTTTTTCAGACACGAACCCCATTTTTGCTTGCTTGCTGTCATTCTGTCCTGTTGTGCTCCTTCATGTCCAAACAGTGCCTAGGAAAAAAAGATTTCCGATCTTTTTTTTGATGACCCCGGAGTCACCCCTCCCTGAGGTCATTGAAAAAATAGGTCCAAAATTATTTTTTCCCTAGGCAAAGTTTGGACATGCAGGAGTAGTGCTGCTCACCCAAGGAAACTCTGGAGCATCAACAGATTTGATTGGGATAGGTTGAGGGTGATCGTGGAAAAATGGGGGTAGGCCAGAAAAACGATGTCCTCGGGATCATCGAAATAATAGGTCAAAATTTTTTTTTGCCTAGGCACAGTTTGGACATGCAGGAACAGTGTTGGTCACCCAAGGAAACTCTGGAGCATCAACAGAGTTGATTGGGAGAAGAGGAGTGCGATCGTGGAAAAATGGGTTTCAGGCCAGGAAAACAACGACCCCGGGAGGTGTCCTGTGTATAATTGGGGTTCCAATTCCTAAAATGGCATCCGTTTTGCCCTCTCATGACTTGTTTTGGAGATATAGTACAGCCTCATTAGGGAATGGTTCAAGCATTTTCCTCATGAGTAAGTCTACACCATAGCTACCACCATGTCTACACTATGTCCAAAACTAGATGAGATAGGGCAAAATGAATGCCATTTTTGGAATCAGTTCCCCAAATTCATATCAAAGCACCATAAGTTTGGAAAAAAAAACTTTTCTGACCCTCAATTTTGTAGGCCTGTGTAACCAATGCAAGGAGCAGAATTCATGACTGAACCCCTTAGCTCTACATTGATCATCAGTCATTCATTTAAAGGCTCGACACAGGCACTGTGCTGAGACTTGAATTAAAACTTAGAGGAAGGAGGGCCAATGGACACAACCCCATCCCACTCCTGTGGTCATTCTCCCTGAATTTAGGATGCTTGAATATAGTTTTACCATATGTTTCTTGATTAAATGAAACTCATTTAGAAAGACCACTAGTAATCTCTCTCTCTCTCTCTCTCTCTCTCTCTCTCTCTCTCTGAGACGTATATTAGCACTTAGTTCTGGAATCCTAAGAGCTGCTTGTATCCATGTATTGCATTTGTGTTTCTGCAACAAAATAATATTGTTAACATGAATCTCACCTGTCTGAACTGCTTGTTACACCAGCTATGCATGCAGAATGCTTCCCTGAAAGCTGTGATTTGCTATGCAGCAGTGACTTGCAGATGCTTGCCAGCTAATATCTCTGCTTTTGGAAACAAGCAATCCTTCTACCATACTGCTCAGTCACGCATGGAATGGTACAAGGTATTTGCATCCTGGATGATTGCATCCTGATCAAATGCTTCCCAGTCATTAGTGTCCCTGGACATTCACATCCAGGTTTTTTTTGCATCCTGTTTATTTTGCATCCCGTTATTATGTAACAGGGCAACGCCCCATGTTATGTATCCTAAGCCTCTTATCCCATCCCTAACCCTAACCCTCCCTTTGCATGATAAAAATAAAAAAAATTACATCTAATATAACTATACTTATATTGGGACACAAATGTCAGGGACAAAAAAGAAACCAAAACAAAAAAGCAGGCACAAATGTCCACGGATGCCAATGATCAGAATGCATTTGGCCAGGACACAGTTGCCAGGATGCAGTGGTCCTGTCACTCATGGAATCTTTATGCAATAGAGCATGTCCTCTAGCACTAATAGATTTAAGCGCCTAAATTATGAGATTGTTGAAAATTGGAACATACTCTAGATTGTACAGGGCTAATGGTGCAATCCTTTACTTCTGAAATACCAGTCTGAGTGGTAGAGGGTATGATATATACAGAGGCATAATGAGGGTTTTTGCATCACCCGGTGTGAGAGCTCATTGTGTCATGAGGCCATGATGGACCTCCTCCAATACCACACCATGCAGAATACATGACATATCATATACCTAACCACAATACAGTGGTTGGTGTCACCCCCATTAACCTTTAGTTTAATATAGAATAGTACAGGTCATCCAACAAATCAGTTTGTTGTTGGCAACCTTCAGTCTCGAAAGACTATGGTATCGCGCTCTGAATGGCGGTTCTGAAACAGCGTCTAATGTGGATGAAAAGGCCGATTCGGGAGTGACAATCCCTTCCACACCGGGAGCAAGTGCAGTCTGTCCCTGGTCTGTCTCCCTGGCTATGGGCCTTCCTTCTTTGCCTCAGACTGTTGGCCAAGTGTCTCTTCAAACTGGGAAAGGCCATGCTGCACAGCCTGCCTCCAAGCGGGCTGCACAGAGGACAGGGTTTCCCACCTGTTGAGGTCCACTCCTAAGGCCTTCAGATCCCTCTTGCAGATGTCCTTGTATCGCAGCTGTGGTCTACCTGTAGGGCGCTTTCCTTGCACGAGTTCTCCATAGAGGAGATCCTTTGGGATCCGGCCATCATCCATTCGCACAACATGACCGAGCCAATGCAGGCATCTCTGTTTCAGCAGTGCATACATGCTAGGGATTCCAGCTCATTCCAGGACTGTGTTGTTTGGAACTTTGTCCTGCCAGGTGATGCCGAGGATGCATCGGAGACAGCGCATGTGGAAAGCGTTCAGTTTCCTCTCCTGTTGTGAGCGAAGAGTCCATGACTCACTGCAGTACAGAAGTGTGCTCAGGACGCAAGCTCTGTAACCAACAAAAAAACCAGTGGCCAACCTAATGACACTCACACAACAGAACAAGAGTTCAAATATTAGCTTTGATACATGGAAATGAGAGCTGACTCTTATTAACACCTTATTGGTTCCCTGCTGGCTCATAACAACACGTCATTGGCTCATGGAACAATCAGTCTCATTGGTCAGTTTTGAGTTAAAGAAATCCACTTAATGTTACATAAGGCAGTTATTTTCCTTTTCTGGTTATTTGCCCACAACGTTTGCTAGAATACAGGTATTTCAACTCAGTTTGTTTCATTGCATTCTACATGAAATCCCACATCGAATGATATATGACATGATGGTATTATTCAAAAATATCAAGTTATTCAAAATTTTGACCAGTAGTTGATTCAACTCTCCCCCCCCCCCGAGTGCATCACCTGGTGTGGTCCACACCCCATGAACCCCCCTATCAATGTCACTGGGCATACTTGCTCAGATACTGGCTACCTGATGCAGCCCAATAAAGCTGCCCTCTGCTTTGCCACTGCTGCTGCCATCCCACACACTTGAGCACCTCTTACCTGGCTCCTTTCTCTACCTGGTCTGTTGAATTAAGAATCCCAGAGCACTCTGGGATTGCACCCAGTGCACTCCATGTTTCCTGCACTGTTAAAAAAGCTTTTATGGGTGAAAGAAGCAAGGTAAGGAAGCCAGGTGGTGCCCTGAGGATTAGGTCCCAGCATTCTCATTCCTTCCTCCGCATAAGCATCAAGCATGTGTGCTGTGTCAATGTGCTGTGAACCCCTAGATGTCACACTCACAATTCCCGTTTTGAGTAAAGAGCCTGTGTGGAGGAAAGGGCAGGTAAGGAGGGTGGCTCCATTTGTGGCTGAACTGGCAAGGCAACAGTTCATCAACCCCTCCCCCCCACCTGCCACCTATGTGAATAGAATCATTTGCTCCATGGGTGGCCCAGCCCTGATTCTATGGAGCTATTTCATGCAGTACTTGACTTTCCAGAACAGATCCTCATGTTATGTGAGGTATTAACTGTATCTGATTGTTGTTTTTATTTCCTGTTTTTGCTTATTTACAGGTCACCTTGAATATTCAGAAAGAAAGAAGGATGAACACACTGATTCACGCAGCATGATCACGCAGATTAAAAACACTCCTCCAGGCTAGCTGTATGCAATATTAATACTCCTTAGACCTGAGCAACTTCCCCTCTTTCAGCTTCTTCATTCCTCCCTGATGTAGGGATAGGACTGCTAGCGTGTGCTTATGTCCCTGGGTAAGTGCAGAACTGGGTGAATGAAAAAAAGGGGGAGCACTGCGAAAGCAATCATCTTATTGCAAAAAGTGATCACCAGTAAAACACCAGCAGACCAGAGTAGCAATCTAAGGAACACTGGTGTACCGCTCCTGCTTTCAGCTCCCAGACAATTAGGAGCGGATGGCTTACAGAAGCCTTTGCCCAAACCACCTCATCAGTTCACTGGATCTTCCTTGGAACTCAGGTATATATCTTTATAACTGTGATCTTAATTTGTACAGCTCAGTTCTAAGTAAATCCCTGCACAGTTATGTAGCAGCACCAGAGTCAGGCTACGCTGCATCCCATGGGGGATTTTTGGCAGCTGGAGGTTTCATCAGGGTAAGGGGGCATTTCTTCCCTTGCTCCAGGGTAAGCCTCAGCAGCAACCATGGGGCAACTCGGATCTGCACCAGTGATACTGCTGATGCAAGTTCAAGGATCAGCTTCTGACAGGGGGTCGAGATTGGTGTGCGCCACCGCTGCTGAACCTGCCCCCCTCCCAGGCTCAATCTGCTCAGCCCTTGCCCCCATCCTATCTCCATTCCACCTCCCCCTGCCCCATTCAATCCATTTTGCTCTCCTGAACTAATTCCCTCTGAGCCCCACACATTAGGCAGAATGGTGGGCTGCATGTTTTCAATTATTTGTGCATAAACTCTCCATATTATCACCTGCGTAGAAGGCTAAAGTGACATCTGGAATTGTACAGAACTTTTAGCTTACTATATTAAAATGATGGGCTCTATCACAGCCACCGCCTCTCCTTTAGAGACAGATGTTCATCATTTTAAGGGCTCACCTTTCCAAGTCTCTCTCTCTCTCTCTCTCTCTCTCTCTCTCTCTCTCTCTCTCTCTCTCTCTCTCTCTCTCTCACACACACACACACACACACACACACACACAGAGGAATAACTAAAAAATGTTATGAGAACTGTAAAATCAGATGGAAGCAAATTGCCATTTTGGAGGGGGGAGCTTCAAATAGCATGAGAGAGTGCACCTCCCGCTCCGCACATGTTTTGGTCCTGACTGGGAGTCACCTCTCTCATTGTCCTGTTTTATTAAAGAAAAAATGCTTCCAACTGAAAGCACAGCAAATAAGAGTATTCATCTGCGTACGTGCCTAAAATGGCCCTAAAGTGTTCAAGAAAAGCTCTTTTCAATGGATTTTTTTTTTCTCCAAAAGCAAGCCTAGATCAACAAATTTACGCAATGCTGCAAGAGGGTTCTGACCTATCTTCCTGCCTTCCTATCACAAAATGAGACTGGAGCCCTCAGCATTCAGAGTATGTGCTCTTGTCATCTGAACGAAGTTAGGAATGAAAAAGTGAAGAGTGAATTAAGTTCATGTATGTTGTCTTCTTTTTTAAAAAAACAAACACAGAACACTCAGGCAACATGTTTAAAATAACATGAAGGTCTTTTGACCCTGAGAAATGCAGTTTGCAAGTATGCTCCAAAACTCGGGCTCCAGCTATCTGTCACAGGGCTTCAAAACATGAAAAGATTGTGGCATTCATCATACGGCAATTGTGAAATAAAGATTCCACTCAAATAAAGGTTATAATGTTATTCCATGAAATTTCAGTAATAACAAGAGTTATATCTCCCAGACTCCCCCCCCCCACCAATGTTTGTAAGTACTATACAGAGTATAATGTAACAACTCTGCAAATTTGACTATCATTTTCTATTTTGTGGTGGGACTGGGGAACTATACTTTATGGAACAAGGTGACCTGCCTACAGTTATAACCCCAAAACAAAACTGAAAATAAAATTTAGATTTGGACAATTGCTACATTCCACTCTGTACAATAGTTACAGTAATTACAAACTAGGTACTAAAAAGTTCAGTTACAATGGTTATGGAGTCTGAGAAGCACTGTACTGATTGCACTTAAGCACAAATCATCCTGAAGATTATAGTAAAATATGCTGACCTGATCACTGGCTGCTAATAATTCATTTTAGTCATCACAAATACTTAGCTATATGGCTCCAGCTCTAGATATTAGGCAGTAAAACATAGATCTCCCTTAACTATTTTCATGTTCTTTATTACTTTTTCAATGGGTAGTTTCATAAAATATCGGAAAAGCTGTTCCAGAAAACAACCATGTCAAGAAAATAACAGTGGATTCAGAGTTGGCTCAAGTCATGAAATTTTTTAATGGACTGCGTGAAATAGCAGCAGAGCAGTTTAGGTCCACATAAGAGCTCTGAGATGTTTTCGTTTTAGGGCGGCGTGACCAAATGTTCAGAGTTTAGGGTCTTGCAAACTGCCTGTAGAGAACTGAATGGAAACATTTTGCAACGCAGGCAGAATTAAGACAGAAGATCTTGCCATTTTGTTCCAGAGTCTGGTAGAAGACTTTTTTTGAGAGGCTATTGTGGTATAAGAGACATGCTGATGATAGATCATTTAGTTCTATAATCAATTTTTCATGTTGTCATGTTGTACAAACTTTTTTTTATTCTTTTAGCATGATAAAAAACCAGAGTACCAAGTTATTGGGTTTAAATTCCAGGAGTATAATATTGACCAAAAACTTGTCAAATATGCTTCTGAAAATATTGGTTCTTACGTAGATATCAATAATTGGCTGGTGAGGATGATATCATCTGAGCCAGCCACTCCATGCCATTAGAGATAGAATTGCATATGTTCCACTTGCCCTTCCAACATGCCTTCATGGCATCCACATACACATCACCCTGTATTAAAATGCCACCAAAAAACCACTGCATGAGAATTTGCCATGTCCAGTATTGTACTGAATCAATCATAACCTAATAACATCAATTTATACAAGATATTACATTTCAATATTTAAAGTTCATAGTAAAAGAATCCAGCTTATATTCTCCTAACCAAGTTATCTGTATGAATGCAAATGACAAGTGATTCTTTATACACAATATTCATGCAAATGAATATGATGTAATACCTTGTTTCTCCAAAAGAGTTATATCAGATCATCAAAATGTATCATTCCTCCAGATCACTGAGGTTTTTGAATCCTAATAGTCTGACTTGCTCCTTCGTTTGTGGTTGGAACTATGTCTTTTGAGAATTTCTCTAGAATTTCTGTCTGTAACTCAGGTGCTGGAGTGAAGAGATAGTAATAAACAACTAGGTTTTGTATTCCAAATTCTGCCTAGTTTGTCCTCTTTGACTAGGACACATTCTGCAAAAGCTCCCTTGCCCCATATTCAATCAAGACTGGAGGCAATAACTTGGGTTAAATTGGGTCACAACTGAAGTTACAATCTGTGGCAGTGCCCTAGTGCAGCTGGGGTGAACCAATCACCCTTGCAGTGATCTGGAGCTCTCCACAGGAGGGTGTGCAGTGCATGCTGTCTGAGTGCCATCTGAATGCCAGCAAGTGGATTGTTCCCACCTGCACCTCACTTTGGCTCCAAATCAGAGCCATTCTGGAGGTGGAGGGGGAGTAACACAATGATGCATGTGATGGAATCATTGCATCATCCCTCCACCTCAAGGGCCAGCTGGCCTGGCAATGATTTCCTGACTACCAAAGCGCTGCAAATATTCAGTGCATTCATGCTCCAGGATGCTGCTATCCCATTGCCACTTGATGAATCTATTCCTTGACCAGAGCAGTAGGACATTAGCATAATGATTCTGCTCCCCTACCTGCCTTGGGATGTGCCAAACTTATCTTTTTTCACTGGGTTCAAGTGGAACAGACACAGTTCAGAGGACCAGACCCCTCTCCTCCCTAAGAGATTGTTTGCCCCCCAAGAGATGGTAATCCTTTTCTCTCCTCACCCCTGAATCCTAATAGGGTGGCCAATCCTTTCTTACTCCTCCCTGACCCACAATGCCCCTGTTAGTTGTGACCTAATCTTGTGGATTTCTACCAACCCATCATGATGACAAATGTAGGCAAAAAATTTCCCCAGCCATAGCCTTTTTTGTACAAGACATGCAGTCCTACTCAGCAACAGAGTAACCAGCTAATCAAATACTGTGACAAGTGAGAAGCAGGGATGGGAGGATGCTACATTTTAACCCCAAACGAAAAAAGGTGTGGGTGGGTCAGCTTACTATATGCAAGCTCTGCTCTTGCAACCAGCCCAAACCACCTTTACCTGACTAACACAGAGCCTTGAATTTTGATAAATGAGGTGTACCAAAAGTGTTCTCACCTCAAGCAATCCAGGGGAAGTGTCATTTGGACAGTCTAATGAAGTTGCTGGGTCAGGACGGGGAAAGTAAGATCACACTAGCAAGCTCAACCTCCCAGTGTTTCTGTGCTCATAATGTCTGTAGAAAGTCATTGTGTCTGCATATGCCTGCTCTCTGCAAGATGAGGATGCTTGTTTTACAAGAGTTTTTGACTGCTGGGAGGAAAGGGCTTCCCATGCGTTTGGTTGTACACACAGGGTTTCTCTACAGATGTTACAATGAATGTGCGTTACAGCAGGGTAGATTCTTCCACCAGAATCCTGCCTGCACGAACAGCAAAAGAAGCTAAAGTCCCATATCAGTTTAAATAGAAACACAGACTATGAATAAGCAACCCAATCTATACTTGGTATAATATAGTGGTTAGACTATTGAACTAGGAGTTCTGGGTTCAAATCCTCTCTCAGTGATGAAGCTCACTATTGATTGTGGGCGAGTCACTATCTCTTAGTCTAACAGCCCAATCCTGTCCTTTGCTGGAACAGGTAGGCCTGCTGGCCTGTGCAGTATCCAGTGCAGGATTGGAGGTGGCTGCCATGCAACCCGGAGTAAGGGGATATTTATGAGCGGTGCAGATCTGAGCAGCTCAGGAGGGAGGTTAGGAGGGATCTAATGCTGCTCAGGTTCGGATCTGGCCTAAGTGCCAGAGGCTAGTCCCACCACCCTCCTGAGCCTGGCCCACCATGCCCCATCCTCCTTATCCAGAAACACCCCTGTTCTGCCCTCCCCAAACCCCCTCCATCTGCCACCATTGACCAGGGCAACTTTACCTTCTTCCAGCAGCACAGAGGCTGGATGCAGCCTCCACAGGTCAGTGCACATCCATGCAGCTGCTGAGTCATTGCAGACATGCCTTATGGCACATTTGTGACACTCCTGGGCTTGCACCAGCCCATCATCAAATGTGGATTGTGCTTTAAGCTTGCAATCCTCTGCCTACTTTCCTGGCAGGAAGCCTCATGAAACACAACAGAACTTACTACTGAGTAGACATTCATAGGATTTTGCTGTGAGCTACCTCACATGATTACACAAATAGAAAATATAAAGAATTCTGTATGTTGCTCTGAGCTCTTGCCAGGAAGGCTAGAATTCTGTAAATGTAATTTAACAAGCAAAGCAAACAAAATGCACATATTTAATTGCGCAAGCAAGCATATGCATGCTGAAATGTTTGAGGAAACGGAGATATTTATTCATCAGCTCTATTCTCTCTTATTCACGTTGTGGTATTAAGAGCAATGTGCAGGGACAAATCTTACAAATCAATGGCAATGAACAGTTGATCCAGAAGATCACAAAAACCTCTTCTTTCATTTTCACTCTTGCACTTTCAAAACATTATGAACATCTCCGTTTTTCTCCAATGGAAAAAAAAAAAGATCAATTTTTACTGAGCATTAAACAGAACTGATATTAATGAACAAGGGCCAGTAAAAGTTTTGATTCTCAATAAGAATACACACCGCACAGCAGGCCGAAACTTTTAACGGCAGTGTTGTCCTCCAAAAGGTTCTATAAAGCAAAGACATCTATGTAGAAACATCAACCATTTCATGAATTTAGAGTGTCCTGTCATCTACCTGCAATTTGTTGGTTTTATTTTTGCCTTTCGTCAAAATAGGAACTGGACTCCAGCATGAAGTCCTTGAATGAGGGAATATATGTGGTTGGCCTTTAGGAAAACACTCTCCTCAATCTGTATAATGACCTACTGGGAAGAAGAAGGGCTTTTAGGAAAATGTCACCAGGTTGTTGAAGCTGTTTCACTACTGAGACAAATTCTTTGCAGCACCGCGTGGGTCCCCCTGCATTAGGGTCCCTGGGCACTTATCATGGTGGGAGTCACTTTGACTGATGGCGAATGCAGTTTGTTTGGCTAAATAAATGTTTACAAAGGCTTTCGAGACAAACCCCAGCAAAAGACTGTATCTCTTCCATATCCCTGAGTGTGTGGAATTAGAATGAAAGACCTTGTGCTTTTATAAGGCCCAGGGTTTGCCCCACACAAATGAATGCATTTCTTGCAGAGAGCCCAGAATGAAAGTTCAAAACCCTTTTGGAATAAAATGTATTATTTCAGCCTGTTGTGGAAACATAAGGAGTGCACTTTGCAGTTCATTGCATCTCGTTACATGCTTTGTGAACATGAGGGAGCCCCAATGATGAAACATCCTGGTGGTAAGGCACGAAGGTAAATATAATGCAAACAGGTGAGATAAACATCTGGGCAAAGAGAAGGTAAGTACTAGTATCTATCCATCCATCCCTCCATCCATCCATCTGTTTAGACCTCAAACTAACTTGCAGCCCAATCCTATCTAATTCCACCACAGCAATGCAGTAACTGCCAACAAGGAATCCTGTGAGGGAGTTTTGCCCTCCAGAGACATCTTTGGGTCAAGGGAATATTTATTCCCTTCTCCCAGAGTAAGCCTCTACTGGCTCAGTGGCTCAAACTCACACCTGTGCCAGCGATACTGCTGTCACAAGTCTACATTGACCCATGAAGGTGGATCGGGCCTGAGAAGCCAATTAGGATCTGGCATCTGCCACACTGCTGCTGAACTCACCCCCCTTTGCAAATCCGATTCAATCACCCCTGCTGCCTCCCTGTTCCACCCTCACCTTGCCCTATCCCAACTTTCCCATGATCCTACCTTGGCCCTGTTAGCAGGCCTGGTCCACTAGTTCATACAAGGAGGCTCTGGCCTCCCCGCCAGAATTATTTTTTGTGACTGTCGTAAGGTGGTTTACACTGCTGGCAGAACACTTGTTCTGCCAGTAGGGTAGCCCAATAGGATTGAGTTGTTGGCTAGAGAAAAGCCAATTTATGAAGCACCCTGGTGAGAAAACACAGAAGTATAAAGAGAAGTGGAGTTAATCTTCTGCGCAAGGAGAAGTTAGAAAACTTGTGTTCCTTTATGTAGTTGTTAATTAACAAACTGTGGTTTAAGTGAGGACACAAAAAGAAAGGGCGCTGTCAGAAACTGAGTTCTGGGGAGTTAATTCTATAGAAACTCAAACTTTTCAAGCTCTGCTGTTGTTGCAAGGTCAAAAGCAAAGTTCAAAAGCAAACTCAGTAGGCAAGAGTGGTGATCGTCTGCAATCTTTATTTCGTTGCCAGCAACGGGCTTCTCAGGGACTCCTTGTCCAAAGCAAAGAGAGCCATTTTCCCAGTGTGACCCTCTTGCTTATATTCTATTCTGGCTCCTTTGTCTCATTGGCTGGTGTGTGACATCAGAGATGGGGCTTTCTTTGGGTTGGCCACAGATAACTTTACAAGCATTTGATTGGTTGGTTTCAAGTTACAGGTTTCAAATATGGCAGAAATGTACATTGAGACATATATAATGTAAAGATTCCAACAACCACTAGATGGCACTCTTTACTCATTTATTACGGAACTGGCTTTTTTTGGTATGTCTTGTGCTTATCTTTGACCTTGGCAAGAGCCACCAGTGTTATCTCTAACATTCCTTCTTCCAGACACCGTGGGGCTCTGTGGCAACATTGTTTAAACCAAGTCCTCTCTATTCTATGTTGTGATTCTCTATATGTGATCTGTTACTTTGATGTATAGTGGTGTAAACATATATTTAATACAAGACAAACTAACCTCTTATTGTACAAAAGGATTTTAAGAAACCTTTCTCATTCATTTTAACTAAATCCAGCTCCTTCTGTCAGCTTTTAGCTGAGACAGAGGCTCTCATGAACTTTCTCAGGAATGTTCCTGCTTATCTTCTGTCTAGCTGGTGTTTGCAGGTGTCTGTATCTTAGAAAACTCTATTTTTAATTAGCAACAAATAAACTGTCCTTGCCAAGGCATCTCTATCTAATGTTGCAAATGCCTCTTTGAAAATGTTTCAAACCTGTGTATTCTTAGCCTTACAGCTTTCAATTTCCCCGCCTCTGGTGCCAACCAGATAACTTTTCCCTCGCTTTAATGTTGCTAAAAAGTCTCTGGGATGCTTACTCCCTTGTTCTAATTCTGCAACTCTCGGAGTTCTCAAGGTCTACAGAGATTATCTTTGAGAAGTTGTTTTTCCCACACTCCACAGTCGAGCCGTCTGTGAGATAGACCTTTTGATTTTTGGCTGGAAATAGCCTTAATGGTCGAATTTAATGGCTTTTTACTATTCTGTGTATTTCTATGCTTTAATCGAACCATTCTAACAGCTAAAATTCACTTCTAAACTACCATGCCTTTATATTTATTGATTTACACTTTTAAAGACACTAACCATTAAGCATTAAAGAATATTTGGCATTATGCTAACTTTGTGATCCTTTGACATGAAACTCTGGTATATTAGCCCATTCCAGTCTTTAATATATGCATGCAAGACTGTAATTTTGATTTAAAATAGAATAACAGATTTAAATCTGGGAAAAGCCTTTTTTCTTGCCATGAGTTTCATGGTTCTCTGTTTACAAGCATACAAGCAAGAAAGGGAATTTCCAGCTTTTTCCCTGTTCAAAGCAGTGCCTTCAATGTTATCTGCTTGATAGGCTGCCAGAGAGACATTCCTTTGCTACTTTAGTAAAACTGCCAGTTGGCTGTTAGCTTGCACTTTCTGGCCTACATCAGACTGAGACCAGAGAATGCTTTTTGGTTTTAAATTTAAACATGTGAGCATCTCCCTATAAGTTTGCTCTGTTAGGCTTTAAACTAATAATTTGTTTGTGAACATTTTAGCTATAAACACCCATAACATAGCATAAACATTTGGTTTGTTCTATAACATTAGTGGCTTTCATGGCCTTGCCTCACTGTAGCTGTTAAAGCTTGTAGCTCGATGGACACTAGTGAAGTACGTGGTTGCAGTTATCTGCACTGCACAGGGATTTGGACTAAATTAACTCCAAGCTCCCTTCCAGCTCTAACATTATATAATGGTATGATTCAATGATTGGCTGCAGTGAAATTCAGCCAGACAGATTAATCCCCAACTTGAAGAGGGGAAACTTGGTACATAGTTATAAACTGGAAAGGGCCACAGGATATACTGAGGTAGAGAAAGGTCTGTCGATGAAGCCTCTTGGTAACAGAGAGGTAAACATAACAGAAACAGGGCAGTTAATCTTCTGTGCAGGGAAAGGTTAAGTACTAGCATTTATTTATTTTGACATTTTAAACTTATTTTTCAACAAGCTGAGATTTACCATGAGGCCAGAGCAAGAAAGGGCACTAGTTCATGTCATGTGCCAGAACTTCTCAGGGAGGATGACTGAAGAAACTGGGTCAAACAGAAGTAACAAGAGACAAATTAAAAATTCACAAATAACTAGGCCCGGATGGCATTTCTCCAAGGATTCTTGAGGAACTCAAATGTCAAATGTTACATAAAGGATATGTAACATGTCCTTTAAATCAATCTCTACTCCAAAGGACTGGATGGTCGCCAGCGCAGCATCTATACCTCAAAAGAAATACAGAAGGAATTTAAGAAATTATAGGCCTGTCTGCTTAACATCTGTTCTGGCTTAACAGGTGGAAAGCATAATTAAAGATAAAATTATTAAACAAAAGAACAAGTCATACTGAAGGAGCATCAGCATGGTTTCTGCAAAGGTAATTCCTGCCCTACTAACTTTTTATAATTATTTGATAGTGTCTACAGGGATGTGGATAGCTGTGTTATCCACAGTGAGCCAGCTAACACTATAATTTTCAAAAGGTTTTGACTGAGGGCCCGATCCTATTCAATTTTCCTATTTTCCTATTCAATTTTCCAGTGCCGACAAAGCTGTGCCAATGAGGCATGCACTGAATTCTGTAGTGGGGAAGCAGACACAGAGGCCTCCTTAAGGTATAGAAACATTTGTTCCCTTACCTCAGGGCTGCATTGCAGCAGCAACGGTGCTGGAAAGTTGGATAGGATTGAGCCCAAAGTCCCTTATCAAAGGTTCTTGAGTAAACTTAGAAGTCGTGGAATTAGAGCAGCATTTCCAAAACTGTGGGTCATGACCCACTAGTGAGTCGTGACCCAGTGTGCAGTGGGTTGCAACTCAATGCGCAAATATGCCCTGAAAGCTTTACTCGGAGTCCCCAGAGACTGCTTACAGGTCATGATGGCCCATGACACAGTCCATTGGCCTCTGCAGACCTCAGAATGACTTCCAGACACCGACAGAAGCTGCTTCCAGTTTGTGGAAGCTACTTCCATTTGCTTCCATGACTTCCTGTCATGTCCAGGAGGCATTCTGACATCCATAGAGACCAACTGAGTGTGTCACAAGCTGGCCTGACCTAGATGTAGTCTCCAGGGACTCTAAGTAAGTCTTTTGGAGGCTGATTTGAGCATTGAGTCATGACCCAATTGAGTCATGCTCATGAGATTTGAGCATTGAGTCATGCTCATGAGAGCATGAGTTGGGTTCCAGTGCTCAAAGTGGTTCCTATAAGTTTGGGAACCACTGAATTAGAGGGCAGATCCTATTATGGATTGATACCTGGTTAAAAAAGAGGATGTAGAGAGTAGGAATAAATTGGCAGTTTCACAGGGGAAGGACGTAAAAAGTGATGTTCCCCAAAGACCTGTATTAAGACTATTTTTTTTTAAACTACATAAGAACATAAGAAGATCAGGTCACTGGATCAGGCCAAAGGCCCATCTAGTACAGCTTCCTGTATCTCACAATGCTTCAGGGAGCCCACAAGACAACAAGACACAACCTGCTTTGTGCAAGGCCTTTTATAGGCCTTGAGTTATTGCATAAGAACATAAGAACAGCCCCGCTGGATCAGGCCATAGGCCCATCTAGTCCAGCTTCCTGTATCTCACAGCGGCCCACCAAATGCCCCAGGGAGCACACCAGATAACAAGAGACCTCATCCTGGTGCCCTCCCTTGCATCTGGCATTCTGACATAACCCATTTCTAAAATCAGGAGGTTGCGCATACACATCATGGCTTGTAACTCATAATGGATTTTTCCTCCAGAAACATGTCCAATCCCCTTTTAAAGGTGTCTAGGCTAGACGCCAGCACCACATCCTGTGGCAAGGAGTTCCACAGACCAACCTCACGCTGAGTAAAGAAATATTTCCTTTTGTCTGTCCTAACCTGCCCAACACTCAATTTTAGTAGATGTCCCCTGGTTCTGGTATTATGTGAGAGTGTAAAGAGCATCTCCCTATCCATTTTGTCCATCCCCTGCATAATTTTGTATGTCTCAATCATGTCCCCCCTCAGGCGTCTCTTTTCTAGGCTAAAGAGGCCCAAACGCCGTAGCCTTTCCTCAAAAGAAAGGTGCCCCAGCCCCGTAATCATCTTAGTCGCTCTCTTTTGCACCTTTTCCATTTCCACTATGTCTTTTTTGAGATGCGGCGACCAGAACTGGACACAATACTCCAGGTGTGGCCTTACCATAGATTTGTACAATGGCATTATAATATTAGCCGTTTTGTTCTCAATACCCTTCCTAATGATCCCAAGCATAGAATTGGCCTTCTTCACTGCTGCCGCACATTGGGTAGACACTTTCTTCGACCTGTCCACCACCACCCCAAGATCTCTCTCCTGATCTGTCACAGACAGCTCAGAACCCATCAGCCTATATCTAAAGTTTTGATTTTTTGCCCCAATGTGCATGACTTTACACTTACTGACATTGAAGCGCATCTGCCATTTTGCTGCCCATTCTGCCAGTCTGGAGAGATCTTTCTGGAGCTCCTCACAATCACTTCTGGTCTTCACCACTCGGAAAAGTTTGGTGTCATCTGCAAACTTAGCCACCTCACTTCTCACCCCTGTCTCCAGGTCATTTATGAAGAGGTTGAAAAGCACCGGTCCCAGGACAGATCCTTGGGGCACACCGCTTTTCACCCCTCTCCACTGTGAAAATTGCCCATTGACACCCACTCTCTGCTTCCTGGCCTCCAACCAGTTCTCAGTCCACGAGAGGACCTGTCCTCTAATTCCCTGACTGTGGAGTTTTTTCTGCAAGACCTTCATTCATTCATATAAGTTCATCTTTAATATATTCATTTATGTAAACTTATGTAAATTTATTCAAATTTTAAATGTAAATTAATTCTTTTTTTCACCGGCCCCTGACACAGTGTCAGAGAGATGATGTGGCCCTCCTGCCAAAAACTTTGGACACCCCTGATCCACTGTAAACAGCATGGTGGCCGAGTTGGCACATGATGTCAAACCACCTAGGGTGGTAAAAACTAGAGCAGATTGTGAAGAGCTCGCAAAATCCCTTCCCAGGGCTGGATGGATGGGCAACCAAAAGCAGTTTGTTGTCAGTAAGTGTAAACAGATACACATTGGAACAAAAAAAAAATCACACTTTCATATATATGCTGATGGGGATTGAACTGTCAGCGACAAACCAGGAATATTGGGTTATATGCATAACTCAATGAAAATGTCGACATGTGGCAAGGGTATGGCAATTCCATCTTAGGAGTCACTAAGGAAGAGATGGAGACCAGTGTCCTCTATACAAGTCAATAGTGGCCCCATTTGAAACAGTGTCTAGTTCTGATCACCACACCTCAAGAAAGATTTTGTACACCTGGACAAACTACAAAAGTGGTCAGTCACAATGATCAGAGGGTTAGAACCCTTTCCTTATGTGGAAAGATGCTATCATTTAGAGCTTTTTAAAGCTTAAAAATGTGATTAAGAGGCAACTTGGTTAAGATTTTTAAAGATATGTGTAGTGTGCAAAAAGTGGATAGAGATTTTCTCCCTCTCCCACAGAAGTAAAACTAGAGACTGTCTTCATTCAATGAAACTGGCCTGTCAAAAGAAGGTACTTCCTCACAAAATGCTTAATTAATCCATGGAGTTCACTGCCACACAGCTATAATAATGGACACTAGGTGTGATGACTTTAGAAGGAGATTGGACAAATCCATGGAGGAGAGGTCTAACAATGAATACTAGGCTGCAGTCCTAAGCACACTTTCCTGAAAGTAAGCCCCATTGAACAAAATAGGACTTGCTTCTGAGTAGACCTGGTTAGGATTGTGCCCTTAGTCATGATAGCTACACACTGCTCCAAGTTAAGCAACAGCATGCCTCTGAGTACCAGTCACAGAAGCGCATTGGTAGAAGAGATGCATTTCTCTTCTGCTTGTGGTCTTCTCAGAAACGGCTAGCGGGACCATGGAAAATATAATGCTGAACTAGATGGGCCTTTGGTCTGGACCTGGTTCTTTTTTATATTTCTTTCTGGTGATAGATTAGTACATGGGCTGCAAGTCCACCCGTGCATGTGAGAGAAGCCCATATTGAATTTAATAGGAAGTAAATACAAGCTGGATGCTTAAATAAACGTAAGTAATAGAATTTGAACATTCGAGTTGATCATTTGAATCCCTGGTGATCTTCGGCTTTATAAGAAACAAATTTTTGCACCTGATGTGATCTAAACCATATATTTGCATATAATTGGTTTTCAAGCCATCACATGTTTTCCACTACCAGAGGTCCTGATTCATGACTTAATGTAATGGGTATTAACAACGTTGCCTGAGAGGTTTCTGAATTTCTTATGCTTTGCTGATTAAAAAAAAAAAAAAATTGACCTTCATTTCTCCAGCACTGTTCACTGCCTGAGGTACTAAGCAGAAACGTACACTCCAGTGTTTGCATTATTAACACCTATCTCTCAGCTAAGATGCTTTGGAAGAAAAATTTGGAATAAATGTTTCCTTTACCCATTGCAACCTGCGCATACAGAAAACAAGCCTTCCTTTACAGCGAAGTCTCGTCTTGCAGTTTTCCCCATGTCAACCCAATGTTGACTTCAATTGATGATGAGATGAAAAGGTATGTTGCATATTGTAACATGTCATGATATGATCAGAAATAACAGACGAAACACAAATGTGGAGGCACTAATAGGGTCTGAGTTATTAATGAAAGTGGGAAAAAAAGGATTTGATTCAGCGATAAGCTTTAATTCAATGCTTGCCCTTGTGGTTTTGATTTACCTTTTTGCCTTGATACTGGCTCTTTTCCTGACAGGCCAAGGACAGGATCCAGGTGCAAGCAAAAACAAAACAAAACAAAACAAAAAAACCTGACTGATTGTTCACTTATTTCCATCTTTCTGGAATTAAATAGGATTTTGGATTGGGAAGGAAGCTAGTAGGCTATTGATGGCATCTGTGATGCATAGTCTGATTTGAAGATGGAAATGGAAGAGAAGGAACAGAGCCCGAGAGGGAGCAGAGGCTGTTACATCACCAGGTAAAGGGGGAACAGTACTTGGCATACCACATCAGGCAACAGGATGTCTTAATTCATCTCCCAAGCTACATAGCTAACCTCTTCCAAATAAGTTCCTTGAAATTATCGCTGTGTTGTGTTAGGTTATACATACCAGTGTATACTGTTTTTATACATACAGGAAGTAAAATAGTTAAATAGTTCAGAATATCTATCACTTGAATTTTAGTCATAAATTAATTGCCAATTGCGAAGGAAAGCGCCCTACAGGTAGACCACAGCTGAGATACAAGGACATCTGCAAGAGGGATCTGAAGGCCTTAGGAGTGGGCCTCAACAGGTGGGAAACCCTGGTCTCTGAGCGGCCCGCTTGGAGGCAGGCTGTGCAGCATGGCCTTTCCTAGTTTGAAGAGACACTTGGCCAACAGTCTGAGGCTAAGAGGCAAAGAAGGAAGGCCCATAGCCAGGGAGACAGACCAGGGACAGACTGCACTTGCTCCTGGTGTGGAAGGGATTGTCACTCCCGAATCGGCCTTTTCAGCCACACTAGACGCTGTTCCAGAACCACCTTTCAGAGCGCGATACCATAGTCTTTCAAGACTGAAGGTTGCCAACATTATGCCAACAATTGCCAATGCAATACTGAACCCTCAAACCCCAAAGACCAGTAAAGTGTATTTTCCAAATAGTCTATTTCACATCTTTTGGATACCAGAGCAAATTATGGCTAATCTACATAATGGAGATGTGAAAATCTTATCTATGCAGAGGTGTTTGAAAATGGTAAACCCACTGTATTCAGTATGACTTAGGATGCAAGTCTTATTCACTAGAAACAAACACCTCAATAGGGAACACAAACTGGAACACTAACAGCACAATCCTCTGCTGGTCTACTCAGAAGTAAACGCTACTGTATTCAGTGGGACTTACTCCCAGGAAAGTGTTTATCTGGTTATAGCCTAGATCTGCTCACAATTATTTGTACTCAAGATTAAAATATCTGTGAGGCTTTTTTCTTTTTTTTTTTTTAAAGTCCCATGAAATTCAATAGGGCTTACTAGCAGGTAAGTGTGCATAATATTGCAGCCTAAAAGTTATATGAAGGTTGGATAAATATTACTCAGCAGATCTGGGTTGGATTTATAACGGAAGCATCTAATATTATGAATGTAACTGCTGGGACAGTTGTCTTGAATTATGCTGTAGGTTAAATGCAGAATACAGGTGAAATACTGGTCAGGGTTAAATATAATTCCTATTCTACATGAGAATACATAGGTTTAAAAAGTCACATACTCTCCTCAATAAAGTAAAAAGGCAATGCCCTTTTTTAAAAAAAGTACATTTCTAAAGCATACAAAATGAGAGTAATCTAATTCTAAAAATGGAATTGGTGGAAACAACAGAATCTGTTTTGCATTACAAAGCTGACAGGAACAAAGGCAAATGGACTTCTCCAAAATCTGGGAGAAAAAAAGAGATTTAATAGTGCCGTGTGTTGCACAGTTTGGTTGTCAGAGTTCCGACAGGTATCCGTGTCACATGCCTGCTTCTTAGCCTCTGCTGTGAAACAGCCTGGGCAACATGCTGGAGCGGGAGGGAAAAAAAAAGTATGGCATGCCTCATTCTTCTGCGAAAGGAGAAGGTGCTTATTTTGTATGCTTGAAATTCTTAAACCAAACAAAGAGCAAATCTATGTGTGCCTCCTTTGAGTATCACAGATGGACACCAAGCAGACAACAGCCTTTGAGCATCATATAGTCTGAGCTTCTAGTTGACTCCCATTATCTTTATGTGTGTACCAGAATTTCCCATCTTCCTTCCAAGGGAGCTCTATCACTGCAACTGTAGAGCTCAAGATGTGGTGCTCTGAATGGCAGCCAACACCTACCTACACCACTGTTGTTATCTGTGCATCGGCACAGGGTTTCTGCTATATGAGTATTGAACTGGTACCTTTCCGACTGTATACATGCAGAATACAACTGATTGTTCTAAAAGCTGGCTGGTCATCCCTTTTCTTCGGGCACTTGCTCATCGCTGGTCCATGTTGCCTGATCCCCATTTCCCTGAGCAGTGAGAAGTACTGGGGACAGGACTACCCTAGGGAGGTGGTGGTTTGTTTTGGAGCAAAGAAGATCGACGAGCTGACATTCACTATACTCTACAAATGTAGAAGCTCATAACAAATGGAGGAAAACAGCATGTTGTGGCCAAAATTCTTGATTTCCCCCTCTCTGTTCCCTCCCTCTATCTTCAGATATTATAACCCACCCCTAAGAGTCTGTGATGTCTCAAAATCCTAAAACCATCCAAAAAGTGTTTTCTCTGATCAGAATCAAAATCTGGATGATCTATAGCAGTGGTTCCCGTACTGGTGGGTCATTCCCCCTTATGGGGAGTGGCCAAAAAATGACTGCAGCACTGGCACAGCAGCAATTTTGCCACTGCTGCCACAGCAATCATGGCACCACCTTGATCAAGGGGCTTTTAAACATCCCTGGGTGTAGTGCTGGTCATCTGGAGGGTGCAGGGAGCTTGGAGCCCCTCCGCGGACATCCCTGCTGCACCAAACATTTCCTTTCAGCAATCGCAATGCACTTTCAGTTTTGCAATCACCACCCAGAAGTGAATTGTGATCACCTAAAGGATGTATTGGAGCAGTGGGGAGGCCCGCAGAAGGGGCTGTGAGCCCCCTGCACCTTCCAGATGGCCAGCGCTACCCCCAGGTATGTCTGAAACCCCTTGATCATGATGGTGGTGCAATTGCTGCTGTGCTGTTGCTGCCCACTGCCCGCCCAAAGACTTACCAGGTTCCCAACTTCCCTGTAGGAGTTTGGGAACCACTGATCTATAGCTTCTGATTCTGAACTTCCACTGTGAATTCAGAGACTCCACAAAAGTGGGGGAGGGAGGTTTGAACAAAACCAAACCGATTTTTCAGGTTTTTCACATGCACTTCATTTCCCCATTAATATAATATGCACTTCATTGTTAAACATAGGGCACAATCCTATGCCTATCTACTCAGAAGTAAGTCCCATTGAATCAATGGGCTTTACTCCCAGGAAAGTGTGTATAGGATTGCAGTCATAGTTATGCACTTCATTCCCCCATTAATACAAATTCTATAGTAATTAATGCTGCAATATAGACTCTTTAAATCTCATTAAAGTAAATCCCGTTGACGTTACTGGGACTTACTTTTGAGAAACTACACCTAGGCTTGAGCTGTTAATGTGCTCAACTTGGCTGGATTGTGCTCCTCTTTTACTTTTCCATATCTCACAAATAAACAAGAAAGAATGTTATTACCCTGAGTCTTCAGAGTAGGGAAGGATACCAGCTGAACCAACCTTGTGCATGCCTGTGACATTTCAGTTTCTCACCCCTGAGATTCTGATCAATAAGTTAATACACTGCCTGGTAGCGGTTTTTTTTTTTTGTTTGTTTTTTGCAAATTGAAAGACAATTTTGTATTCACTCCTTTATCTCCCCAAGTTACCATGATAAGAAACTCTCTGGTTAACCTGCCTTTGTATTTTAACTTCCCTTTTCTACTTTTTGATCAAATATATGATAATTTGTATAAGATAAAACAGAAAAGATACCAGAAGCCTATCTAATCTGAATGCAAATGAGGTTTTTGCTAACTTGGAGGGCTTATCTTTACATTACTATCTCAGAAAAAAAAAAAAAATCAGGGCAGTGTGGTCAGAGCCAGGAGCGAAACCAGAAATAACTTGACAGCCCACTGATAATATGGTATTTTCAGAACATATTCTCCACTCTAAGCTCAAGTAATGAGGGCTGAATCCCAAATTGTGCAAGTCAATCAGCTCAGGATTTTGTTTTTACAAGAAGCATTACAAGACTTCAAGGATACTGTCTCATTTGAGATGGAAGCTTTCATTTGGAAGAGCCCATGACACATGGTAAGCGATAGAGGTTAAAAGACAGATTACAACAAATTTAAATGAAATTAGACACTGGATAACAAGGACTTTCTTCTGGGCACTTGAAATTTGAGAATCCACCATCCTTTTTAATCTCAAGAGCTGGTTTTCTTTAAAGGATTATCTAAGAGTCATTTCTTATGTTATGCGTCCTACAAGAAGGTTTTCTTGTTAGTAGGGAAAAGTGCATGCTTGCCCCATATTTTAGAAAAGCCAGTGACTGTCACCCTCTCATCCCCATGGCACACACAATTTGCTTCCTGGTTCAAAGTTAGAGAGCTATAAGCACATCTTATGTGCTTATGATGACACCCCAGCAAGATGACACCCCAGCAATTCCCCACCACCATCTCCTATGGAGATGCTTATTGTTCAAAAGATAGCGATAATGGTCACTGAATAAACAAATGGCAGAATTCAAACTCTGTTGAATTTGTCCTAGATATTAGTTCATTTCCAGATTGGCATTCTTGTCCTAACCTTGCTGCCAACACTGCTGTCATACACACACACACTGTCTACCACTACATGTATATACATACATACAGTCTTGGGCCTAGGTTTGCCTGGCCTCAAATTAAACTAAATAGGGGGGATTTTAACAAAGACTGGAATGCAGTTATGGCTGTTTTGAGACCATTAACTGGATAGCAGTGCAAATAATCTCAGAGTTCCTCTAATTTGGCTAACCATGAAACAGAGCTCTCCAAAAGAATATACAGGTTGAGTCTCATTATTCACAAGGGTTCCATTCCAAGAACTCATCTGGATGGCAAAAAACACACTATAGCAAATCAATTTAAAAAACAAAGCCTCCTGTGATTTAAAAACAGCCTTGCTGACCTTTCTAATGCACACAGAGTCAATCAGACTCTCCAGGAGCTTAGGCTTCACTAGCAGGCAGCAATCCACCAGGAGCCCCAGCAAGGGGAAAAGAATGGAGAAGGTTATAATCGCTGCCATTTAGCCTTCTTTCACCTGCTCAGGGGGAAGGGAAGAGTGAAGCCTGCAGAGAGAATGATTGATGGATTGTCAGCTGGCTGCCCGCTCTGGCATTATTATACGACTGTTTTTCTTTAGTTTAAAGGGCTCTTCTCATCAGCTTTGAGATAGAAAAATCTGTGAATACTTAGGTTATACCTGTAATCACTTGTATCTCTGCAACAGTAAAAAGCTTTTTACTTTACACAGGTTTTTTAAACTGTGATTTTAAAGGGGTGCATTTTTCCCCTTCTCCAGGGATCAGCACATTCCTTCTCACTTGCCATTCGTGTTGAGTCACATCTGTGTATAAAAAATCCATGTATAGCAAGGCTGGACCTGTATATTAAGATATAACAGTGTTTCCAAAATGGTGGGTCGAGACCCACCAGGAGGCCTCAGACCAATTTTGGGTGGGTCACAAAAAGTTTTGAAACTTTTTTTAAAAAAACTTTGTACTAATGCTACCTACAGGTCCCTCTTCTTAAGGGGGTAGTATCCCACATGAAGGTTGGGAACCACTGCCTTACAGGAAGGTAGCAAGCAGGTGCCCCACAGTGCTTCAGCGTTCTGTTCTGATCAAGCCCATGCTCTTGACTAGGGGGAGCCTTGCTTTACCCCCTCCAGGGCAAGGTCCAGGCTAACTCACTGGAATGACAGCTAAGGAACCAAGATGGAGTTAGGAGAGACTGTGTGGGTCTTGGAAATTGAGGTCATTGACAGCATCCCACATCCACCATGGCCCTCAAAGAAATGCCTAGTTACAGTATTCATGAAAGTGTGTGTGCACAAAAGTACCTTAACAACCAGGGTGCTTTTTTATCTTTTTATGTTTCTGAAGAAAGCAAAGGAGTAAAAAAATATTAATTATGAAAAACTGACATTGTTGAAGTTGCTTTTTTGAACAAAAAAAATAAGCATGAAGTTTACCTATTTCTTCCTCTCTGACTGATCCTCCAAATTCTATTTTCCAAGCAAAGAATCTAATTAGTATTTCTGGCTACTGGAAGATTTCCAGATAAAGCAACAATGCACTGACAGGCTGAATTGGCGCACAGTGTGTGTCAGATCCATTTTAGGAAACGCTGTTGAACCAGAATATAATTGTATCGAATATTTAGGCAAAAATACAACTTCATCCGAAGAAACATTCTCTTTTGCATTTTGATGACTCCCCTTCTTTTAACATCCCTCATGTTACGGGTATCTGTGTGTCATACATAAGGCATGACACTTGTTAGGATTCTGAATAGGAATTCAGTTCATTTGTCACTTATGAGAATAAACAAAAGACAAGTATTTATGAAATCATCCATAACTTTCATCTGCCTTGCAGATAAGGGGGGATATCCTCTTTCAACTCATCTCCCCTCATTGTAACCTTCGCTTGTCAAAACAAACAAAGATATTTTCAGGGTAAGAGAGTCTTCTAAGCTTTTTGATTCATTTTTCTTTTTTTCTATGTGATGCTTAGGCTATTGTGCAGTCTTGCATAATGAAGACTTCTTTGTATATTCCTTGGCCTCCAGTCTGATCTGTGTTTTGTTTCCTTCCTAAATATTGGCCACAAGGACTGTTTTGCCAAACGTAGATGGAATAAAAACCACTCATTTTTATCTTCCAGCATTGTCTATCTTTTCATTGCTGAGCACTAGGGAAATTTGAAGGGAAAAAAAGAAGACATCACTGCTCTCATAATGC
Organism: Tiliqua scincoides; assembly: GCF_035046505.1. Lineage (NCBI taxonomy): Eukaryota > Metazoa > Chordata > Lepidosauria > Squamata > Scincidae > Tiliqua > Tiliqua scincoides. The sequence continues at coordinate 28,058,886 of NC_089826.1, forward strand.
AGAATTATGAATGTATATATGACCACCTTACGCAGGGATGTATGCGCAAATGAGAAGACACAGTTCCTCACATGGGGAAAATTGAATTGGAGCAGCTAATCAATAGGTCAGCGAAAGGCGAGGATTAATACATCAGTTTAGGGGCCAAGTGTCTACAGTAGCTGTCAAGTGCAATAATGGATTGTAATATCACCCCCGGGGCCTATTTTAATTATAGATTTTAGCAGTACTGTTCACACCATCGTGACAGGTGTTTTACCATTTCCATAAGGGAAGTGTGTGTGTGTTGTGTGCGCATATATACACAAGATTTTTTTTCAAAGAGTAGAGTTGACAGGAATGAAAAGAGAAGTTGGAATAGATTTCATTAGGTTACTAGCTTGCAGATAAAATTTCCAGTGTCCCACATGAGCCTCATGACTGTACGAAACACAGGATTCGACTGATGGGGCAAAAAGATATAGAAAAAGTCCTCCCTGTGACCAAACTGTCTCTGCTGGAGCCCAATTCTATCCCTTTCCCTGAGCCCAGACCATGCAGCACTACCGACAGAGTGCATGCTGCATGCTATGGACTGAATATGAGACTTGCTGTTTAATTTTCACCATGTACTTTAAAATGCAAGCCTCATACTCCTCATGCAGTGCTTCTGAAACCTATGAGGTAATATTTTGATGTCAATTAAGCTGAAGCAAACAGATTGGTTTTAACACTCAGTGACATTCTTTTTATGGACTCTAATTTTTTCATAGGCCACTTAGCTATAAATAATGCATGCAAATAGCAATTAGGCTGTTTCCTGGTTTTATGTGGGGAAGCGTAATGCCCGTGTGGCATACAAAAATCTTTGAAAGCATTAAATACAGAATTTGGAATGTGTATCTTGAAAAGACCTATTGCACAACATTTCAAATGGATTTACAAGTGAGGAAAGGCCAGTGGACTACTGCCAAAACTTCCCCTAAGCTGTATTTTTATAGGGCTGGATGCTTAATGGTTTGGCCTAGTAATTTTGAGATCTCAGTTGTAGTTCAGGTTAGGGATTAATTGTTGGCATCCTTCAGTCTCGGAAGACTATGGTGTCACACTCTGAATGGTGGTTCTGGGACAGAATGTCCTTTCTAGTGCGCGGAGCCTGGGTAAAGTAGGTATGGAGGATAGGCTGTTACCCATGCAGCAAATCCCCCCTCTCCACGTCACTGAAATGGTCCAATGGAAAGGCAGAAGCCAATACGGTTGGCTCCAGCGGCATCGCAGGAGTTGCCAGAACGTGACTGTGTTCAGCCATGAACTGCCTCAGGGACTCCGGCTCCAGATTTTGCCTCAAGGTTGACTCCTGAAGCCTTTTCCATAACTGGATGTAACCACAAGGCAGTGGAGGTTTGGGATCAGAGTTTTCCTTCTCTCAGATGAGCTGCCTTCCCAGGCTAACAAGTCAACCCGATGGCTGTTTAGTCGCCTCTTATGACAAGTACAGCCAAACTGTGGGCCTATTCTTATCCCCAGCCCCCAGGGGAAAGGTTAGGGATTAATTGCCTATTCAGTTGCACTTCTGTGGGGGAAAAGTCCTGCAAATAGAAGATAAGCAGCCCAATCCTATCCACACTTATCTGGGAGTAAGCCCCATTGACTATAATGTGACTTACTTCTGAGGAGACATGCATAGGATTGGGCTGTAAGGACCCAATCCTATCCAATTTTCCGGCAGCAGGGTAGCCACAATGCAACCCCAAGGTAAGGGAACAAATGTTCCCATCCCTTAAGGTCTCTGTGACTGCCTCCCCACCATAGGATGCAGTGCCTGCCCAATTGGCATGGCTGCACTGGCACTGGAAAACTGGATAGGATTGGGCCCTAATATAACAGAACAAAAGCCGCAGTATAATCTTTTCATTGTCTTGCTGTTTTAATACAGTGTACTGTTCAACAGTCAAATGTGCTGCTCCCCTCCACCTGCAGTCTGAGGTGGTTTAGAAACAGCTTGACTGTGTTATCCAGTGCCTAATCCTATTCAAATTTCCAATGCCAATGCAACCATGCCAACAGGGTGTGCACTACACCTTGTGGGGGGGGGGGAGGCTGTCACAGAGGTCTCCTCAAGTTAAGGGAATGTTTGTTACCTTACCACGGGGCTGCATTGCAGCTGCATTGGTGCAAGAAAGCTGGATAGGATCGGGCCCTCAGCCAATTCTATCACCTGACCTAGAGCCTTTGGCAGGCCTCTTCCTGGCCCTGCCATCTGGGATCCTTTAACCAAAGACACCAGCAAATGAACCTGAATCTTATGATACCTATAATGCAGAGGTTCTCAAATGGGGTGTCATGACATCCAGCCTGAGAAGCTTGGGGAGAATGCAGCAACGCAATCCCCAGGCCTATGCTGCTGCCAGGAGCGACAGGGGCTCCTCAGAGCTCCCCAAAATGTAAAAATTAAGATTGGGACCCACTTCTGGTTTCATGATTGAAGACCGGAAGTGGGTTGCAATCTTTATTTTTTACATTTTCCAAAGCTTGGGGAGCCCTGCAGAGGTCTCTGTGGGGCTACCTGCACTCCCAAGAGGTTGCTGCTGCTGGTAATACAAAACCCATCGCCCATGGCAGTGGCGAGATCCTGAGGATTGTATCTCTGCATTCCCCCCTTCCCCGCAAAGACTTACAGCGGCTCCCAAACTTCTGAAGCGTTTGGGAGCCACTGCTGTAATGCATTTGCTCTGCCACTGAGGACAGCTTCTCTGGTAATATGACCATTGATTGTTAAACAAAAGAAGGTTTAATAAGGGCCCAATCCTATGCATCAGGAACTCCGAAACTGCAATCCTATGCATCAGAAACTCCTATTATAGTCAATGGGGCTTACTTCCAGATATGTGTGGGTAGAATTGTGGCCTATGAGGCCCTCATTTTCCTAGTTCTGTTCATACTTCCTAAATCCACTTTAACCTCTGAGGCCTGGTCTACACAGGCCTTAGAATCCTAAGGTGATGGAGTAGACCTGTGGTTTTCAAACTCTCCGGGAGTTTGAAACCTGCAGTAAGTCTTTGGGGGGTGGGGGAAGGCAGCAGGGGCGGGGGAAGGCAGTGACGCAATCCCCAGGATCGCGTCGCTCAGGGGGCTGCAGGGACTGGGATGCACTCACCAGTCCCTGTGTGCTGGGAGCCCTGCACAAGCGCCTAGAGGGTGCTCCAGGTCAGGGAAAGGGAGAGTGCAGCGATCTGCTCTGCCTCCACAAAAGCAGAAGTAGAGCACGATTGCCCCACTCTTCCTTTCTCTGACCTGGGGAGCCCTGCAGGCGCTCGCACAGGGCTCCCTGCACACAGGGATGGCTGGTGCAGGCACTGGAGGGTGCACCCCAGTCCCTACAGCCCTGTCAGAAGGGAAAGCGGAGCGATTGTGCCCCACTTCCAGTTTTGTGGAGTGGGGCGCGATCGCGCCGCTTTCACTTTTCCTGACCTGGGGAGCCCTGCCAAAGGTTGTGCAGAGCTCCCCACAGCCCCGGGAGGCTGCAGGAGGCTTGGGCAAGTGCACCCAAGCCCTTGCAACCCCCCTGAGCATCGCAATCCTGTGGATCGCACTGCTGCCTTACCCGTCTCCTGGCTGCCCCCGCCCCTTAAGGGGGCAGAGGCCAGGACCCACAGGCTGGGGTGTCGCGACGTCCCAGTTTGAATACCACTGGAGTAGACTATACCACTTCAGATTGAGAGCGGAATCGTTTTTAAACGCTTCTTAAAAGGCATAAATATGTAGAAAGGTAACAGCAGGGTGAAAAGTTCTAACCCAATTCACTCCTTGCTGTGCTACTTTTCTGCTTGCAGGGTGTTTGGTTGTCGCTTTAAAATGCAACTGGACATTCAAATATGCTGTATCTCACCCGCAGTGAAATATCGCTCTGAAATAGTAAACGCTGTTCTACCACCTCAGAAATCAACCACCCTCTTCCTCATACTGCCTGTGTTCTCTGCTGATGCCTATGTAGGTCAAGCTTGATTCACCTCACTCAATTTATAAACCAGACAGCAGAGGGGATGAATTGAGTTCAGAGAGGCTGTTATCTCAGGAAAAGTGATCATGTAAACAAACCCCAAATATCACCACATACATCATCGTTTCCTGTTCCAAAATCCATTGTTTAATACTCAATTTGTCCTTCTCACTAAAAGAAGCTGGACAGGTATAACAAGAGAGACACCACAGGAGAGCAATTCTTACAATTCATGCCTTCTTGCAAAAAGGAGAAATTACTGCCTTCCCAGGGCTCCCTCCCGTGGACAAGACGGCCTCACTTACCTGAAGAGTCTGCAGCAGTCTTTTGTATGGCTTCATTTGCATCATTTACCGTAGGTTCTGCTTTTCATCAAATACTCCTTTTCCCTCCCCAGAGCCCAGCAATGAATGCACACTGTCATTGTATCTGGATAGGATCACAGTTATCACAATAACTACAATCAATTGCATTTGGGTCGCTTCAGATGGTCCAGGTTTTCTTTTGTTGTAGAACTTGAAGTTGGAAAAAAGAGACAGTACTATCGACTTAAAAAGCCCTGTTCAGAAGTTGCAACAACTGTGGACACTGCGCCGAACTACAGTATGGGAGTGCGTCAGAATGCCCTGCCCATGTGCTATTACCAGCAGTGCTTTTCAAAACATGCACTAACATGAGCACATGGAAGAGAACTGATTTTGTGTTCTGGGACCCTGGACAGTGGCCAATGGCATAGCTCAATGGTTTGGCAGGGAAGGAAGGGGTGAATGCATAACAACTGCACTTTTATGGTGGGGACAATTTTACAAATGCAGGGAAGGGGATCCAAAATAAAAAAAATCAATGCAATATTTGTTAGCCATTCGTACAGCTAAGTCTAAACGACAAATGTAACAGTTGCTAATGTACAGGGAAAGGAAACAGAGATAGAAGACATCCTTACAAGAGATAACGTGCATGTAATGGCACAACCAAAGACCGAGGAAAGGAGAGGTGAAAAGACATAGGGAAATCAGGAAAGTTACCCAGGGGCAGTTTAATTGAAGGACCAGGGGTCTGAGGTCATGGAAAGGTAGAAGGAGGTCTCCTCGAAGCCAGCCTGACTGGAATGTGTGTGTGTGTGTATGAGTGATTGCTCTGATAAATCAGAAGTGTGGCCTTTCTCTAGGCCAGCAGTTCTCAAACTCTCTCGAGAACTGCTGGTAAGTTTTGGCGGGGTTAGGGATTGGGATGGGGGATGTACCCTGATCGCACCACAGCAATCGCGACAATGCAGGGATCCAGGGGCTTGTCTCCCTACCTGGGGTTCTGCAGGCCTTGGAGATGGTCTAGGAGGCCCACAGCTCCCTCTGTGGGTCCTCTCCAAAGCTCTGATCTGCAGGTCAGAGTGCATTTCCGGTTTTAGTGCAAAAACTGAAAGTGCACACCGATGCCATGACCTGCCAGTCATGCTGTGAGAATGGATGATGGGCAGATCCCAAAGGATCTCCTCTATGGAGAATTCGTGCAAGGAAAGTGCCCTACAGGTAGACCACAGCTGCGATACAAGGACATCTGCAAGAGGGATCTGAAGGCCTTAGGAGTGGACCTCAACAGGTGGGAAACCCTGGCCTCTGAGCGGCCCGCTTGGAGGCAGGCTGTGCAGTACGGCCTTTTCCAGTTTGAAGAGACACTTGGCCAACAGACTGAGGCAAAGAGACAAAGAAGGAAGGACCATAGCCAGGGAGACAGACCAGGGACAGACTGCACTTGCTCCCGGTGTGGAAGGGATTGTCACTCCCAAATTGGCCTTTTCAGCCACACTAGACGCTGTTCCAGAACCACCTTTCAGAGCGCGATACCATAGTCTTTCGAGACTGAAGGTTGTCAACTCTAACTCCGACCTGCAGATCGGAGCCACAACAAGCTTCAGGGAGACCTGCAGAGGGGGCTGTGGGCCTCCCAGACCACCTCTGAGGTCCCAGTTAGGGAGAAAAGCCCCTAGGTCCCACAGTGGTGTGATTGCTGCAGTGCTACCAGGGCATTCATTGCTGGTCCACTCCGCAGGTCAAATCCGCAGATCAAAAAACCATGGATAAGTAGGTTCAACCTGTATTCATTTGCCATTTTTTGGAGGTCCCCTGAAAGTGGTGCAAAAACACACCATTGGCCGTGGTAAGGAAATGCACCATTAGTAGAATAAGGGTAAGGCCCCCTTTCAAGTGGCCCCCAGGGGATATGCCCCTACTTGCCACACCCTAGATTCACCACTGGGTCTGGGTTCTTTCTCAGAGCTGTCCAAGCTGCTGAACACTTAGTTCTTAGCCCTGGGATTGAGCTCTGCAAATGAAAGCAGTGGTTTTGTTTAGTATGATCTGATGAGAGCAAAGTGGTTTTTTTGTAGCTTAAAATATCAGTTGGCTGATCTATACTTTGCTGGAATTTAGTCTGTAGCAGGACGGTTTCAGGAGCAGCCCCACCACTGCCTCACCACAGCATCATTCACACTTGGCAATTCTTTTTAGTAAAGTTTAAATTTGAAAGCGAGCATCCAGTCACAAAGGTGAAAGGTAATATATTTTTCCAATGAATCACGTGCAAAACACCCCCTTGTTTTACCTTGTGCACTCAGAGTCACAGGTTTGTATTCTCATGGACCATTTTTACTTTTTTTCAGGTCTTCAAAGTGGACCTATTAGCTTCATTTCTCTCTACTATTCTTAGCCCAGGTATTTCAAAGCTTCTGTTTTCTTAGGCTAAGTCCTTGCCTTGCATAATGAATATGCTTTAAAGAACAACCCTGATTAATATTCTTGCACTGTCATATGCAGAGTCTCTTCTCAGGTATTCAGTCACTCTGCTTTGCCCTTCTGTCCTTCAATACAGTTCCTGAGTCTTCTTTCTGTAGCACCAAAGGTGGAGAAGACTGAACTGCTTCTACCAATTAACTCCACCCCTAACGTTTAGCTACATGTCGAGGATTAGGTTGTGTCGCAGAAATATTTTTTTGCAGGCCAGTCCAGTTTGGATCTATGATAAATCTGATTTGTTGAACCAGAGCATGTCTACACTGTATTGTTTTCAGCACAGGAAGCTAGTTTCAGCTAGTTGTGTTCAGAACTAGCATTTATACAGAGTTGCTGACAACTGTATTGTTTCTCCTTAAAAAAGAACAGTCAGTCATTGCAACTCCAGAAGAAGTGAGTTGTAGATAAAGTCCAGACAGGGTTTTGTACAAGTTGACCTCACTCAAGCCTGCACAACTTGTGACCTGCCAATCCAAATGCTTGTCACATGGGACATGGAGGAACTAAATGGAGAAATTCCGGCTTCAGGGAGAGTAGCAGTTTGGAAGGGATTTTTCATTAGGGATATTTCACTTACTGTGTCTTCTGTGCTTCCAAGTCTGCTGTCAATAGATTGCAGGAAAGGTGTGACTCCCGTCCTGACCAAAATATACTGTTCCCTTTCCAAACAGCTTCTTTCCCTTGAATTTGAGTTTGGCACCTCATGTTCCTAATCATAGGGAGGACCTCTTCCTGACTAGAGTAATACCGCCAGTGGAGTAGCGAATGATTGTTTAATTGAAGATGATGACCCAAAAGTGATATCATGCCCTAGCTTTTCAAAAAGTGAAAATCAGGGGAAAACTCACCTCTACCCCCCTAGCAGCACACCACCCATTTGCTCTGCCACCTCCCCCCAGCCAGTGGCATAGCTAAGGCAGCTATCTGCTACCTGGGGTCAAAGAAAATTTTTTTAGCCTGCTCATGACAAAATCAAATTTAATTAATTAAGTAAATAAATAAAAAGAGTGCCACTCATTGATTAGAGACACTCTGCTGGGGTGAACAGGGACAGCTATTCTCCCCCTGCTAAATAGGAGCACTTCTTGAAAAAGTGCCTCTTTACCCAGTTAGCAGGGGTAACTGTATTATGATACGTGGAAATGAGAATTGACTCATATTAACACCTTACTGGTTCCATGCTGTATCATTTCATTGGCTCTCAGAACAATCAGTTTCATAAGTCAGTTTTGAGTTAAAGAAATCCACTTTTTTGTTCCATAAGGCACTTGTGTTTTCATTTTCTGGTTAATTGATAACTTTTTATAGTATAAAAACCTATATATATAGGTTTTCACAGTTTCGGCCACTGGTGTCAAGCTTAGCTTATTCTCAACAAACATTTCAAGTCGATGATCCACCGAATGATCATCTGGCTGGTTGCACTCTACGGAGCTGAATGCTGGCTGGTGACAAGGGAAGTCGAACATCGCCTTGGTGTCAAGGAGACAAAGATGCTGCACTGGATCTGTGTTATCACTTGTTTTGACCATGTCCTCAATGACGACATCTGGCAGTGGTATGGTGTCACTCCAATCGCCGAGAGAGAAAAACCCGGCTTCAATGGTACGGCAACATTCTACGCATCAACAGCGATATGCTGGCACAGAAGGGCCTTCAGTTGGAGGTAAATGGCAAACGACCGAAGAAGAAGTGTCAAGCTTAGCTTGTTGCCCCCCTAAAGCTACCCGGTGCAATTGCTACCCCCTGCACCCCCTTAGCTACACCACTGTAAACCTCCTATAATGCTGTGGATAAGTTCCTGAAAAAACAGAATGCTGTTTGAAACACTGCTATAAAAGATCATGTTACATGGTCAATGTTTCATTTCTGTTTCTTCCTGCTTAACTCAAGATGTGGAGACACATGTATTTTTAAAAACAAGTGTGGTTGTTGCTAGGGACCTGCTTTGAGAGCACAGGATCAGACCAGTAACATGACTATTAGAACCATTGGCAAGAGGCCACAGAACAGCTTCGAATGCAACCAGAACTTGGCTCCGGTCTTGTTTGGAGCTCAGTGGACCCTGAAATCTACGTGATTTGATATCACATGGAATTGCATCCACAAGGGATCCAGGAATGGAACCCTTCTTTTTTAGGGGGGCTTAGCATCTGGGGATTTTTTCATAAATTCACTTGGTGGAACCGGACTGGCTTCCGATCCCATGATCTGTCTTTGGACAGGGGCTCAATTTCAGTGCTTGCCATGGTTGCCATTTTCCCTAGAGACACCACTGCCCAAACCATTGCTTACCTTTTTGACACAGCAAACATGTGTCCCACAGCAAAGCAACAGGAGCAGAATGAAAAGTTAAAAGTGCCCTGTTAAAAGTGTTAAAAGTGCCCTGTAAGAGACAATGGGGGAAATCCAAGCCATTCATTACACTATGTTAAGTCATTTTATTATGTTCATAACCTATGGTGTGAATCCATATCACATGTTCTGTATATGTTTCCACCAATCACACCAGCACCATTTCTTCGGTTGTCTTACCCTCTAAGAATCATCGATCTTCTCTTTCGGACTTTGAAGTCCAAGTAGCCGTGGTGGTCAACGTAATAAGGAAAACACATTCAAGTGAGGTAATATTCAGTTGGTAATAACTTTGATTGAACTAACCAGTTTCAAAATGCTGGAGCCATAATAGGGTGGGATGATACCATACCTTGTTTGTGCTGAAGGATAAAAGCTGTTCAAAATCAGAACCTCATTATAATTTTGCTACTAAACCCCAACGTTTTTACATCTATATATGCATCTAAGGGCACAATCCTAACCCCTTATGTCAGTGCAGCTCTGAGGTAAGGGAACAAGCATTCCCTTACTTTAAGGAGGCCTCTGTGAGTGAGACCCAACTGCAGGATGCAGCACATGTCCCATTGGCACCGCTATGCCAGTGCCGGAAAGCACTGACATAAGAGGTTAGGGTTGAGCCCTAAATAAGTTTACATGCAATTAATTCCATAAAAATCATGCATTTGATAACCATTTCTATTGAGCAACAATGTTACTTCCTTTGTCCCCACAGGTTTGGAAGCTAAAACTTCTCTGATTAATTATATTTTTCTTCATTTACCCACTCTACGTGCTATACCAAAGTAGTAGTAGTTTCTTTATAATATTGAAATTCTACTTCAGGTTTATCTATCTCAGGGTCTGAGTTATCATTTTTAAGGCTAAAAAAGATCAAAATATGTCTAAAGTCATTTTCTGATCATCTCACTGAAAAAATAACATAACTAATGATTAAGATTTTTATTCTGCTACAAGATCTTCAATTTAGGCTCTTCAGCGCCACCTTCTGGCTGCCATAAGAGCATGTATGAAAATATGGTTGGTGAATGGAACAGGTGACTTTGCCAGAGTAAAATTGTCATATGTGGAATAGAATTCTGGTGAAAAGCTCTGACATTTTGCTGAATTAGCTGAACTCTTAACATAATCTTCCCATTTATTTTAATGCTTTTCACATAATCTAATCATACATACATACATACATCTAATCATATGGCAAAGGTCCCCTTGCTATCCAAAGCTAACTTCCATTTCCATTGGGCAATCAAATGCCTGAAACAGCATGATGTCTGACCACACAATTAAAAGATGGGACCCCCAAGATGAAGGTGTAGGAAAATCAGCAGATAGTTGGAGAAATAAAGTAAGAACATGCATTAAATTCACAGCATTTAACAGTAACAACCAGGGATGGGCAAATCCAGCATGGCTTGACTCAAGGCAGGTCATGAGTCTCTGCCCCCCCTGCGACTCGACTCAAAAACGAGTCATAACAGGAGCTCTTTTCGAGTCCAATGATCATCAGTTCTTTCAGAGATGGGCAAAACAGCTTGCTCTCTCCTCCCTCCCCCTCCCTGGGCTTCTCCAGCCAATTGTAAGGCAAGAACCCACTTGGCTCCTCCTTCTGCCCTACCTCAGCAAAAGAAAATATCAAATGCCCATCCTCTGTCCAATGATCATTGGTTCCTTGCTATCAGAGATGGGCAAAAGAGCCCGCTCCTACCTGCCCCTCTCCTGCTGGGATGAAAAAGCAAATATTAACCCATACCTGCCTTCTGGCTGGAACTTCCCTGGTCTGAATGAGAGCTCCACAAGGTTTTTCACACCACAAAAACAGTAAGCAAGCACACCCAGCCACAGGCAGACTCGAGCCTGCATGTGTGAGGATGAGTGCTGAGTCAGGGGCCCTTGACTCAAGTGTTTTGCCGAGTCTCGCACACACGTGATTTGAGTGTAAACGAGTCAGCAAAAAACATGCATTTTTGCAACTCCGAGTCAAGTCATCTGACTCAAGTTCCCATCCCTGGTAACTGTTGACATTTGTTTAGACTCTTTTGAGTGTAAAAAGTGCTACACCTGTATTGTCTTGATCTTTTCCTTAAAACAACCCTGTAAGACAAGTCAGCATATTATCCCATATTGCAGCTGAGGCTAAAGAGTATCTTGCTTAAGGACAGTTGCAGTTCAATCCTATCACCCACTAGACCAGAGCATGCAACACAACTGATGGAGCATGAATTGTAGTCTATGGGCTGGCAGGAAACCAGACAGCCTATAAGTAAAGAAGATTTTTTACTTACCTCCCCACAGGCCACCTGGTCCCCAATGGGTCTCCTCAGACCTATGCCAGCTCTTCAACTGGTTTCAGAAGTGGTTCAATTCAGGAAGATGGAATAAGGTCTGGCATGTGCATCCTCCCCCCTCCTGCCCCAAACCACCTGTGATGAAATAGTTAATATTTGTGGTTTCTGTGGATTTTACCTCCAGGTTCTCACCAATGTCTAAGGTGCTTCAGGCTCAAAGGGGAGCCAGCCAATTGGAGAGTTGGGGAAGGGTACAGAAGAAGGTCTCCAGGCCTGAGGAGACTCTGTCTTTTCTGCACACTTCAAACTGGGCAAGATAGGGAGAGCCACTTTCTGGTGGGCAGAGTGGAAGCTGCTGGGGAGAGCCCCAGGGATATTTTGAAGGGACCAAAAATAAGCTAGGCACATTAGGTTTTGTTTATGTTAGTTGTCCCCCTCCCCTTTCATGACACCACCCCAGCCCAGCTTGCTCCCAGCTCCAATCCATCCTGACCTCCCCACAATTTGACTTACCAGCAGCAGCAGAGGTTCTGCTGGCCAGTGTTGCTTGCACACAGCCTCTGGCATTTTGCACTGGTGGCAGCCCGCAAAATAGTGGAGAGCCCACTGTACCAGTGGCCTGTACTTTAGAGTGGTGGATCACAAGATCTCCCAGTGTAAGGCCAACTGGAATACCTGGGGGGGGGCACAATGGAGGGGGTGTTGTTTCATTGCTATCCACTCCCCTGTGCTGCCGCCACATGGCGATGCCCAATATTTTTGCTTTTTTTTTTTTAAGGGATAGAGACGGACAGCTGTTCTGAGTTCCGCCCTCCACTATCCCTTTTATTTAAAAAGTGGCTCCCCCTTCTGCTATCCTCCTTGGCCCCGTAAAGCCTCCAGAGGGCCTCCCCAGGCCTCTGAAGGCCTTCTAAGGTCCTAAAACGTCACTTCTGGTTTTCATCTCAAACTCAGAAGTGGTATTTAAAGGCTCTCCAGAGGCTTCAGAAGGCCCACCAGATGTGATGTGGGGGGCAGTGGCAGCATTTTCCTGGGGGGCTGACATTTTGTAATCCTGGCCCTGGGTGGCACAGGGACTAGGATCACCAGCTGTAAGGCCAAATAGGATTGGGCACTCAGTGTAGTCATGGACTGAAAAAATCCTAATTCACAGCTTAGGTTGAAATCCTGTACCTACCTCAGACTGGGCTCCATTGAACACAGTGGGTCTTAATTCCAAGCAAACATGTAGGATTGTGCAGTTAGATACAAGAATTAGAACTGTAGCATTCTTTGGTTTAACACTGTACCAAAAATGGCTCCATCATTGGTCATGTTGATGCGGATGACTGCATCTTTGATACTGACATTTCAATTTGTATAATTCAGGCAGATGATCCGAACCTACCAAGATTTGCTCATAAGCAGAGTTGCCAATGGAATCTTTACCTGAAGTTTCAAGCAAATTTGGAGACTGTTGCTTGAGTAAAACCCAAGGGAAGTGAAAAAAAGTTTTGGTAAGACCTGTGAAATCTCTCAGGCCCACACATCTCCATGTTGCCATGGAGTTCCACCTAAAGCAAAATGTCAAGGCAGATGTAATGGTTGTAGCTAAGGATAATCAATGCAGGACATTTTGGGAGTAGCAAAAAGTGTTTTGTAACTCTTACTGGAGTTCTGCACATCCCCATGTTACAAGTGCTGTATTAAGAATAGTTATAGTCCAAAACTACAAGATACTTTTCATTATTCTGATTTTCTAGTATTCCACTTCTCATGAGTCATTGAACTTCCTTCAAAGTGTTGTCATAGAATCCAATGTTTATATTGCTTCTGAATTTTACATCCCCTAAAATGAGTGTAAAAAAGTGAACTGCGTCATTGCAGGAAAAGTACTTGAGAAGCAGAGAAATAATATTTGTTACCTGTCCCTCATTGGGCTTCTGAAAGCCAAAACCAATTCTCAGAACAGTATCATCTATCAGTGGGCATGTAGACTTTTTCACAAGTTAGGCTGAATCTACACAGGCCCAGGGGGTGGAACCAGCAGGCATAATTCAATTTCCCTGATATCATGTCTTGAGTAACTTGAAGGAAATAATCACAGAAACACACTTTTGACAACGAAAGGGAGATCTCTTCAGCAGGAATTCAAATATCTCTCTGAAGATTAGTGTGTGATTGTGAGGGGAGAAAGGATTTCTAATGGCTGGTGAAACAGATTTTCTACTATACCAGGGATGGGCAACTTGGGGGCTTGTATTCTTGCATAGTTGTATTCTTGGGGCTCTTCTTAGTGATCTGGGGGCAAGAAGTGTATGCTGTTATGCACATTATCCACCCCATAAGTGGTCCGGCTCCACCCAATAGCTCTTCAGTTACAGAGCACATACACTAAGGTTTGGCAAAAATGAATCTTTTTATTTACCATTCATGTCACATTCAGAATACAAGAGAGAGGTGTAACTGGTGAAATATCTACCAGTTTTTTTTAACAACCTAAACACCCCACCCCCCCTGTTCCGTACCACTGAAAGTGCAGGCAAGGTCTTTTATAATACCTTGATTAATATTTGGAAGAATGGCCAGGAACAAGACAGAATGCTTTGGAGAGGTTTGTTTGATATGGAATTGCCAAGAATGATCTATGAACTGGCAACTGATTCAAACATATCTTTGTGGCCACATTCCCTGCTGCCAAGCATTATGGCCTGACTGTAATCCTAATATGATGCCGCAACAGAAACATCATGGGACGAAATCAACCAGCTTTTGAAAACAAAATATCAGACCTGAAAGCAACTCCCTGCCTGGAGTTCTGACTGATTTTCATTTCTGTCAACATTTGAGAATTGGGCCCTGGATCAATTGATTGTTTGATAGCATGGTGGCAGTAGAGTCATGCTGTCTTTTGTGTCAATAAATGCCGGCTGTTTCAGAGATACTTTCTCCTGGCTATTGCACGGTTATTGTTCAAGCCGTTTTCTAAAACCGTCATTCCCATGCGGGTGCCCTCTCTGACTCCTTTTCTATTTAAAGAGAAAATTGAATTCCTGATGCCCTTCAGCTTCCGTGCAGAGAAATTCTTGCCCTAATCTCACTTTCCGAGCCCCTCGTAAACTGTACATGATGGCGTGATAATGCTGCACATCTTTGATCCTCCTCTTCTGCCAATGGCATTAAATATCATGACCATTTTGATTAATGCCATTTACACGCCAGCATCAACAGTCGATTGTTATTGCCTCCACTACATATTAACTTCACTACAGCCCAGGCTCGCACTTGTCTTCCCTTCACATTTCTTACGCTAAACCACTGCTTTTCTCTTCATACTCAAAATGCAGTACAGCTTAAAGCTTCATGATATTCTGATGCACACGCAGAGCTCCAGGCATTGGGAGTGCTGTGTGCATGCAAAGGGGTGCTGCCACTTTAGGGTGTTTGTGTTTTGAAGCAGCAAGGGGCAGACATATTAATGGGAAATGAGGGCATCATTGCCACCTTTTCAATGATGAAAACAGGGAAAGGGCTGCATTCTTGCAACACATGAAAAATCACTTTGCAGGTATCCCTGCAGGCCTTTTGCACACTGCTTGCACTTACTCTGCAGTGGCCTGTACTGCACTCCATTTGTGTGTAATTTGTCAGTAGAGTCAAACTGGACACAATGTTAAAGGAAGCATCATGTAGTTAGGGACACAATTTGACCTTAAAATAACAACCTGATCAAAATCAGAGGCAGGGGTGTTTACTATTGACATGTTCCAGTGGCACTTGAGGTGGTGTCTGCTGGTACTTGTGGGACCCGGATACCTGCTGCCCGGCAGCAAAACCAGGAATGTGGTGCAACACTGGTAGGAGGCTTGACTCAGTGAATAGAGCTGCAAAGCTGGATTTTCCACACTCGAGAAAGCCCTCCCGTCCACCCTGAGTCTCTAACTGGTGTTTGTTGCGTCACATCTGGCTTCTCAACCCAGAAATAACTAACAATGATGTCATCACCAGTTACTTCTGGTGGCACTTCCAATTGGTGGATCATGTGAAGTGGTACAGCAGGGGACAAAGGCTGAGAAACACTGGTTTATATGGCTTTTACTGGCATGCTCTTTCTACCCGTTTCTGCCAAGTTTTCATTTTTGTTTCTCCCATCCATACCTTTCTCTTCCACCATGTTCAACAATATTTTCTATTTCATACACACACCCCCTGTAATAAGTTTGGCTGTCCTGATCACACAACTCCCCCATGTTCAATCAGCTTGTGGATGGGAAGCCAGAATGTGCAGGCTAGCATTGCCCACGTTGGTTCCACCTCCCAGTCTTGACGGGCAGAATAGGAAATAGTCCTACATATATACCATTGTGCACAGCCACATCCTGAGGCCTAATGAGGTGGAGTGACATGGTGATGCAGCAATGTCATGTCACTGTATCGCCCCTGAGCTTGCATGCCACCCCCCCTTGCTGGAATGACTCCATTTCAGAGCCAAACAGAGCTGAGGGAGGGCAGGTGGGCCCAATTATGCAGCACTTGGTGCTTTAAGCAACCAGCACTGCTCCCCCTTTGGAGATCCTGGGAAACACCTGGAGCACTGCTGAGGGGGATTGTGCTGTGCCAGTTGCCCCCTTAATATGCTACGGCTTTGTGCCCCACCCTCAACTGGCACCCAAGTCAGATGTCCCCACTCACCATATCCTGGCTACACCATTGGCTGTGCATCTTTAGGGCTGCTACATGCATTCTGAAACCCTTGCAAAATCATGGCTTCCAGTCATGCAAACAGGCTTTAACATGTATATCAAATGACCTTAATGGTGCTTACCAATGGCTAGAAGATGTTCTGCTGAAGGCTGGGAATACAGTAGCAATTTCAGTTTGGGATGTTCACACCGTTCTAAGCTAGAGAGGGGGCAGAGACATTAACAGTCAGAAGTCAGATTTCCAGTGTGAGTTATGAAATGAAAGTTAAGCAACTCAGGGTGCAATCCTAACCTGCGCTGGAACAGGCAAGCGCAGGATTGTGGCCAGAAGCAGCTCAGCCAGAGGTAAGGGGAAGCATTTCCCCTTACCCCTGGGTAAAGGCTGCTGGCCACAATGGGGCTCCTCGGACTTGCGCCACCTCTGGAGGTGGCACAGGTCCGAGGAGAGTGGAGCATCTTTAATCCACTCCCAGGAACGGGGGTTTGGATCTGGTATAACTGCCGGATCCCAGCCCCGCCTCCTGCTCCCTGCCTGCCTGCCCCCAGGGCCGCCCATCACCCACCCTCCCCCCACCAACGCCTCCCTTCCTCCTCCTCCCCGTCTCCCCCACGCCTACCGTTTCCACTTGTGTCGGCGCAGGTGGGCCAATACAAATGGCTGAGGGAAAGCTGGTGCGGAGGCTTATGTCAGCCCCTGCAGGTTGGCACTTCTCACAATGCCGGCCTGGCTTCCCCTCGAGGAGGTGCAAACATGCTTTACAGCCGGTTTGCGACCCTCTTAGGCCGGCCCAAGGGACTGGGCCTGCAAGTTACTAACTGCAAGTTAGGATTGTGCCCTAAGGATACAGCCTATCTCTCTGGGATTCTGTTGGAGAGTGAGGACATTTGCTGCCCACTATAGAATCATCTATAGTAGCCGCCTTGAGTGTCCTTCATTTGATAGAAAGGTGGGATATAAATTCTATAAATAAATAAATCTGTTTACTTCCAGTATGCTCTGCTTGTCTATGTGTCTCCATCAGTTTCCAGTGCTCTCACCCAAAGGAAGCAAAGCCCTATACTCTCCCCTCCAAACCTCCCACTGTTGAGGAGTAGATAATAGTGCTGTATGAAAGCATCATGTTTGCTGATACAGAGGCAATTATTTTGATGTATTCAAAACAACACTGTGACAGCAAAAACTATGGAGAGAAATTGGCGTAATCAGAGGTGGCATTGTTAGTTTCATTTATTGCTATATTGCATTTCTGACTATCATGCGGGAGTCCCATCCATAGGAACTTTTTTTTTTTTTAAATTATTTTTCTTTTGCTTGTTTGGAAAATGTGTCCCTCTCCCTTCTTTCCAAATACTTTCTGTACACTTCAGGATTCAAACAGAAAAGTAATAAAGATCTCAAGAGTTATGAACCATAAAGCATAATAGGTTATTGATCAAATTTGTTTTTGCTGTGTTCTTGGGCTCACTTTTTCCATCACTCGTAGGTGACATAGGGGCACACATTTCTGTGCCAGCCACTGCAGGATCAGGCAAGGCCAATTTGCAGCTGATGCAGGTGGTGAGACTGAATCCATCCACCCCATCACATAATGGAACTTGTGGTGCCACCCATGTGCGAGCATACTACTGGTCTTGATGCTGAGTAGGGAGAAGCAGCATGTCTAGAATTAGCATCTCTCCTTACTTGGCAGCACCCTCCCACTCTCCCAGGAGGACAACAAGCTTTGTCCAACTTAGCAACTAAGGACTCAATCCTAACTTGTGCTGGAAGCAGGCAGGCCAGTGGGCCTGCGTTGCATCCAGTACACGTTTCGGGCCAAAAGCAACGCAGACTGAGGCAAGGGGAAGCCTTTCCCTTTACCCCGTATCATGCTGCAGTGGCCCAAATGGGTCTACTCAGATCTGTGCAAGCAGCCTGGAACCGCACCTTGCTGCCATGGAATGGGGTAAAGGAAACAGGGCTGCTGAGAGACGATATTGGGACTGGGGACTGGTCCCATCTCCCGCTCCCCCCATTCGCCCCTGCTAACGCCTGCTATCTGCCCTCCCCTGCCCCAAAAGCCTCCCTCCTGCCTCCTCCCCACCCATCCCACGCTCCCCCCCCCCACACCCCTGCGTTGTCCAAGCTCGGCTGACACGACTCGCCCCTCTTGGGCCTGTGTCAGCCTATTCCCCAGAAAGTTGTGACATTACAGCACTTTAGCAACACAACGGCTCAAGTGACATTTAGAATTGTACCCTAAGCCTAGTTGACTTAGACCCAAATTCCAACCAACTTTCCAGCACTGGCATAGCTGTGCCTATGGGATGTATGCTGCATCCTGCAGTTGGGTGGCACACATGGAGGCCTCCTCAAAATAAGGGAACGTTTGTTCCTTTACCTTGGAACTGCATTGCCCTTATGTTGGTGCTAGAAAATGGGTTAGGATTGTGCCCTTAGGGGGGCAAGAAGGATTTTTTTTTTTGTTCTCACTAGTAAATTGGTCCACTCTGCCCTGCTCTTTCTTCTTTGAGGTTTGGTTTGTTCTTGGGTTCTGATGATTTAATTGTGACAAGATGGTTGGTGTAGACAGAAGGGATTATTACTAGATAAATTGGCAGCCACCTGGAAACACTGTTGGGTGAGGGGTTTTATTTGAACTTCTCCCTGAAGGTCTTGGGGCTCAGGTAAAAGAATTTGGATCCCTTGTCTTGATCAATAAACAGGGCTGCTGCGAGATTATATTGGGACTGGGCAAGATGCCTGATTGGCCCCTCCCCCTTCCTAAATTTTGTTTAAAAAATTGTTTTGTATTGTTCAGCATGTTTTGTCATGGCCTAGACCAGGGGTCGGCAACCTTAAACATTCAAAGAGCCATTTGGACCCATTTTCCGAAGAAAAGAAAACTTCAGGAGCCACAAACCCCTTTTGACATCTAAAATGAAGATAACACTGTGTATATAGTTTTTTTTACCTCTATGCTATGTATAAAAAAACTATAGTGTGTTGCATTTTTGAAATGAATGAACTGCTACAGAGAAAACAATATGTAACATATTTTAATGTTACAAGATCACCATAATCTTAAATTTAGAATTACATATAAAAAATGAAAGAGCTAAAATAAAATACATTTAAATTAAATACTAATTTATTTTCCCAGGGCCTCCCTAGCAGAAAATCCTGACCAACAGTAAATAGTCATCTTTGTGTCTTTTCCACAGTAATGTAAAAGAGGTACAATGAAATACAAAAATCTAATGACTAGTATTTTTCAATACAATAAAGAGATTTGTAGTTATTACCCCCCCTTCTATGTCCCAATTTATAATGCACTCCCCTCTTACAGGTCCCATTTTTATAATGTAGCCCCTTCTTGTAGGTGCTGGGCACCTTCCTTATGAGGAAAGGCTACATTTGGGCTCTTCAGCCTAGAAAAGAGACGCCTGAGCGGGGACATGATTGAGACATACAAAATTATGCAGGGGATGGACAGAGTGGATAGAGAGATGCTCTTTACACTCTCACATAACACCAGAACCAGGGGACATCGTCTGCCTGTCTTCTCAGAAGTCATTCCCAGAAGAGTCAACAGGGCTTCCTCCCAGGGAAGTGTGGACAGGAGTGCAGTTTCAGAGCGGCGCCTCTCCCTGTCTACTCAGAAGTCAGTCCCAGTAGAGTCAAGGGGGTTTCCTCCCAGGGAAGTGTGGACAGGAGTGCAGCTTGAGAGCGGCGCCTCTCCCTGTTTACTCAGAAGTCAGCCCCAGTAGAGTCAAGGGGGCTTCCTCCCAGGGAAGTGTGGACAGGAGTGCAGCTTGAGAGTGGCTCCTCTTCCTGTCTCCTCAGAAGTCAGCCCCAGTAGAGTCAAGGGGGCTTCCTCCCAGGGAAGTGTGGACAGGAGTGCAGCTTGAGAGCGGCGCCTCTCCCTGTCTCCTCAGAAGTTAGCCCCAGTAGAGTCAAGGGGGCTTCCTCCCAGGGAAGTGTGGACAGGAGTGCAGCTTGAGAGTGGCGCCTCTCCCTGTCTACTCAGAAGTCAGCCCCAGTAGAGTCAAGGGGGCTTCCTCCCAGGGAAGTGTGGACAGGAGTGCAGCTTGAGAGCGGTGCCTCTCCCTGTCTCCTCAGAAGTCAGCCCCAGTAGAGTCAAGGGGGCTTCCTCCCAGGGAAGTGTGGACAGGAGTGCAGCTTGAGAGTGGCTCCTCTTCCTGTCTCCTCAGAAGTCAGCCCCAGTAGAGTCAAGGGGGCTTCCTCCCAGGGAAGTGTGGACAGGAGTGCAGCTTGAGAGTGGCTCCTCTTCCTGTCTCCTCAGAAGTCAGCCCCAGTAGAGTCAAGGGGGCTTCCTCCCAGGGAAGTGTGGACAGGAGTGCAGCTTGAGAGCGGTGCCTCTCCCTGTCTCCTCAGAAGTCAGCCCCAGTAGAGTCAAGGGGGCTTCCTCCCAGGGAAGTGTGGACAGGAGTGCAGCTTGAGAGTGGCGCCTCTCCCTGTCTACTCAGAAGTCAGCCCCAGTAGAGTCAAGGGGGCTTCCTCCCAGGGAAGTGTGGACAGGAGAGCAGCTTGAGAGTGGCGCCTCTCCCTGTCTACTCAGAAGTCAGCCCCAGTAGAGTCAAGGGGGCTTCCTCCCAGGGAAGTGTGGACAGGAGTGCAGCTTGAGAGCGGCGCCTCTCCCTGTCTCCTCAGAAGTTAGCCCCAGTAGAGTCAAGGGGGCTTCCTCCCAGGGAAGTGTGGACAGGAGAGCAGCTTGAGAGTGGCGCCTCTCCCTGTCTACTCAGAAGTCAGCCCCAGTAGAGTCAAGGGGGCTTCCTCCCAGGGAAGTGTGGACAGGAGTGCAGCTTGAGAGCGGCGCCTCTCCCTGTCTCCTCAGAAGTCAGCCCCAGTAGAGTCAAGGGGGCTTCCTCCCAGGGAAGTGTGGACAGGAGTGCAGCTTGAGAGCGGCTCCTCTTCCTGTCTCCTCAGAAGTCAGCCCCAGTAGAGTCAAGGGGGCTTCCTCCCAGGGAAGTGTGGACACGAGTGCAGCTCACCTCGCTCCTTCCTGCCCATCGCCTCAGCAGTGCTGCGTCTCCCGTGCTTCTCCGACCAGCCTCGCCTCTTCCGTTCAGCCCCCTGCCCGCTGCAGGGCAAAGGAAGGAAGAGCGCAGGAAAGAGGTGCCCGGCTGCCCCCCCCCCACACCTACTTGCAGTGGGGCATGGAGAGCAGGTCCAGGAGAGCACCGCTGCCCCTGCCTGCCTGCCGAGGAAGGAGCTGTTGTGCGCATGTGGGTCGCTTTGCAGGGAAGGAGCTGCAGGGAAGGAGGGAAGGAGCTTGCAGGGAAGGAGCTGCAGCTTTGTAGGGAGGAGCGGTGCCCCAGCCCCGCACTCACCAGCAGCCAGAGCCCGCAGCACAGCGCGCCAGAGTGAGGCGCCCTCGGGGCTGGGCTGGTTGGGCGGCGGCCAAGGGAAAGGCGCCCTGCTTCCAGCCCCCACTGGGGAGCTGCATTAGAGGACTGAAAGAGCCGCATGTGGCTCTGAAAACACAGGTTGCTGACCCCAGGCCTAGACCCTCTGGAAGTCCAGACCCTGAGAATTTTGCCCCCCCTGTCCCCCTCTCCTCAGACCTATCAATAAAGGCTGAGCATGGGCATCAAGTCATGGTAAACTTAAAGAATAGACTGTGGATTACGACTTTTGGGAAGGATGAACCACCCCAGATCTAGAAGGTTATTCACACCAGCTCCGTTTCATTAACCAGGCCAAATAATTGCAAATCCTTCATCTGATTTATCAATAAAACTGTGGCATTTATTCATTCCAGTTCTTGAGTCTTGTTACTGTGTTTGCTCAGAAATCCTTATACAAATTACACAAGCATACCCAAAGTCATGTCTATTAATACTTGCGAAAATGTAGTGCAGTTAATACATAAATCTTTTCGCAAGAACAATGTATGTAAGGCTGCTATGTACAATTTTTGATTGACCAAGCTGGATGAAGTTCATCAATCACATATCCAAGCCTGCCAGGTGGCTGACAAATCTCTTGTTTTTGCAGTGCCAGGCAAAGAGCAAAAACAGGAGGGCAATCAAGTCCACATTAATTGTTAGGAATATTTCCAAAATTTCCATCCACTTTTTTTCTTTCAGATTTTGGAATTCCAAGTTACCTAATCTTGTTTTCAAAGTGGAACCAATGCATCAAAAATGCTTCACTGATCTGTCTTCCCCATATTAGCAATGTATACATGTGCATTGCTAAACACTGCCCCCCCCCAAAAAAAAACCCTTAAGTGACTGTTATGTATGGCTGTCCTTTTCTTTGCCATTTTATCAATGTGCAAGAGCACAAATAGTGATAAATAAAATACTATACAAAAAGAATTTTGATGTATGATGATATTAATACTGATTTTTTTTTTTTGGGGGGGGGGGGAGGGTTGTGTTTTTATCAATGCATACATGTGCACCAGTGATGGTAAGCAGGAAGAGGCTGTAAATTATCAGAAGTTTCTGAAAACAGCAATGAACTATGCATGGCTCTATTCAAGAATTATATTAATTTAAAAACTTCTCCCTGTTAAGCTGAAAATGAGGAGGAATGGAACACTGAGCAAAGTCAATACATGCAAAAGAAAAAAAATGTAACAATTTGAGGTCCATAAGTATTCACAATAGGAATGATAATTTAAATTTGCAATCTTAAATGCCTGGGAGTAAGTTCCACTGAACTAAATGGGACTTCCTTCTAAGTTAACTTGCCTAGGATTGCACAAAGTAACTCAACAACAGGACTCCCTGTGCTTGAACAGGACTAAGGGCCCAATCCTATGTAACTGCAGCATTGGTGCTGAGCTCCAGCATCGGCGCTGGATGTCACAAAAATTATTAATATTGATATTATAAGTGGTATATAGATACTTTCAACAACCATTCACAAAGTGGTTTAAAAATGCTGTAAGGTACATCTGTGGCACCTGAAGAGGAGGGGCTGCTGGCACTGTTTTTTCTTTAGAAGATGCCATCATAGCCAGATTGTAGACTTCTGTTTCTCTAATAGGTAGTGATGGAAAAAAAAAATATGGATAAATCCTGATGTGTATTGTGTTGAAAATAACAGAGCATAGGTAGCATATATCCATGTGGTAACAAATGTTTGGATGTTCATTCATATTTAAGACCTTGTTTCCTGATCCAGAAACTGTTATGCAGGGCGTCCTGTGGATGCATGGAGATCTCCTTAGGAGGACCAAGGCATATATTAATAAAATACTAATATTTTTATTGAAAGAGGGTCTTTTTTTTTTTTTTTAAGTTTGGCATTCCTGAAAAGGAAACATCCCTGACTTCAGCAAATCCTGCAGATCCATACTTAGTGGGTCTTGGATACTCCTCTATGACAATAATGGTGAAAATCAGTTTAAAAGTGATGTTATTCTCAACTTGAGTATCATAACACTAATTTTTGAAAAAATCCAAAATCTTCCATATTTGTGTTCAGTGAAGTTCTCAGACTCATGGTTTGAGGGGCTGCTGAAAGCCAACAGAGTAGAATGACATAAATATCTGTGGTTTTGATTCTTGGAAAATCAAATATTCACATTTGCAAATAAATGACTCTCAAAAAGCAATATATGTCCAAATAATCATCAGGGGTCTGATAAAAAGCTTGAAGCCAACAGCAAGGAATAAGGAAGGATGGGGATTGCTAATCTTTGAGCAATGGCTTAAGATCGCACACAGTAGTAGACTGTTAGCACCTTGATGGGGACAACGTTAAGCAGTAACAAGCCAGTCAGAGATTTGATGGAGAACCCCTCCAGCACTGTGAATTTAATCCAAGCTCTTGTTCAGACAGTTTTAGGGATGTCAGATGCCAGCAGTAGATCAACTTATTATAAAGCCTCCCTTAAATTATATAGGGGATAAATCTTTGACTGCTTAACTAAATTTCTGTCTATGTTTGAATGCCCAGTTCTGTTTTCCAATTCCCTATATATTGTACATGGGGTTTTTTTTCCCCCTTTCTCTTCTGCAGATGTCAGACAATACTGATAAATTTATGCCCCATGTACTTTGTTTGGTTTTTATTCAATAATACACCCTCTTCAGTGCACCTTATAATAACCTTTTATACCATTATTATTTATGCTTCAGTTAAAAAACACTTAGTTGGGAAACCCCCCCCCCCAGCTAATTCTAAATGATTAGCAGACATCAATAAAGTTCAGATTGGTATGTTCTCCCAACATCCTCCTCTCACCTCTGTTGCTGTTGGCTGCTGCTGGGTAGAGTCCCAGAATCCCACCTCCACCATAAGGAAGAATGGGGGAGCACCATGACCAGCCAGGTCTCTGAGAACTGGGGAAATGATAGGGTCAATTTTGGAAGAGGCTGAGGTCGGTTTTGCTCTTGACTGAATACCGAACACTTCCCCAGAAAGCTGTCAAGGCTCCAGCCTGGGGAGCTGATGGAACATGCAGTGTGGCTCTTGCCAGTAGAGTAGCTACAGGGGGGCATCACAGTAAGTACGGCAGGTGCCACAGTGCACTGTGTAAGCAAACACTCCCATTCTCTGTCAGAGCCATTCTGTCAGGCAGAGAAATGCAAGGAGCAGGAGATGCCAAAAAAATTCAGTGAGATTTCCAGCCCTCCCCAGTGCCCAGTTTAAAGTTCTTATATTTCAGGCATATCAATATAAAGACCCATCTAGCCTTACAAGTGCAAAATAGAAAACATTTCCCTTACCCGCTCAAGCCTGTCTTTTTCTTTTTAGGGGGTGTGCATTCTGGAGCATTTGTTGAGCTCCAGTTCCATCAAATTGGGACCATTCTGATGGCCTTACATTCCCCTTTGACTGGCCGGATCACAAGCCAAGACATGTCTGCCTACTCATGAGTAAACGCGGCCGTGTGGCTTAGTATCGCTTTCCATAGGGCTCAATACATTAGCAGCTGGGAGGGAGAGACCTCTTTCTTGGTTTTTTTTGGGGGGGCTGCATTAATTGAATAGGGACCATTCTGGAGTCGTTGGAACCCTCTCAGCCTGCTCTTTCTGACAGACTAAGGCAAGTCTGCCTACTCATGAGTAAACACGTGATATGGCTCGGTTTCACTTTCCATAGAGCTCCATGCATTTTTTGGTTTCCAGTTTTTTCGCCATAACTTTGGATGGAAAGGAGATATTTCACTCTGGTTTTCTGCATTGCATTCCGCTGGGAATTCTGCGTCCAACGGTGTATGGCATGACGGGGTACTCCTAAAAACCGCAATTTTAGCACATCATCCCCCAGTGCACCTCACCCCCCTTTGCGCATCACCCGGTGTGGCCCATACCCCCTGCACCCCTCTAGCGACGCCACTGCCTTGATCAAATAGATGGGGACAAAAATAATCTTTGGATAACTAATGCTTATGACATTCTTTTACATCTCATCTAAATAGTCATTGCATATGATGTAATCACTTCAAAGCACCATCGCTTCTTACCAGCAAAATACCAATATATTGCACATATGACATTTTAATCACTTTTTTCAAGGGTTTTTTTTTTTTTAACAAATAAAACAGCTACTCAATGATTTAATCACCACACTAGAATAGCTTCATCAAATCCTTGATCAAGCTTTCATAACGGAGGCCAGTATCTTCAATTGAACCATATGTTTCTTTAACCCATATACATAATTTAGCTCTGTGCTATACTATCAACACATCAGAATGGCAAGTATTTTAAAAAACTAGCTTTAGCACTTTGAAGTGGGGCTTCCCGCTATGCCGTGAATCTCTATTAACTTCTTCCATTTAGGGCAGTTTAAATGCTTGGTTGTGCGATGGTTCCACTGCTACATGTTGACTGGCTGCAAGTTCTAAGCAATCTCTCCCTGCAGGGAGCAATGAATTGCAAAAGCAGACATACAAAATAGCTCCAATGCCTACATTTAAAAGACCCCTTTTGGGGGGGGCAAGCTTGCATTCTCTTCATTCTCTCACACACTCTCTACTCAGAGATGTAGATGATAAAACTGCAATTTTCTTGCCGTTTGCTAAGCAAGGAACTATGGAGCAAGGAAGAACAAAAGTGAAAATGAAGCGTTCCTTTTTTGCCAGGATTTTACTATTTTTCCAATGGCTGAGCTATTTGTTTGAAACTTGGCTATTGTGATGACCTTACGCGCCTCAATGAATAAAATTACATGGCAAAGCCCTCTTGCATTTTTTTATCAAGAAGGCACATCCAGGTTGTTTCTCTTTCACCAGAGACAGTTATCTAATCCTTTTGCTATAGATTTTCCTGCCAAATTCTTTCAGTACACTCTTTTCTTTAATCCCCTGTTATTTGTTCTCCCCAAAGACCGACAGCCAGGATCAAATAAAGCTTTTTTTTTTAATACTCTTCACTGCTCAGCTGGTGACTTAGGAAGGATAGCTGTGGAGCTTATGTCACATTAACCTCAACCAGAACCTCGCAGAGAAGGGATTACATCTTGAAGACTTGCTTTAATATTCTAAACCTGCTCCGCCATTGCCAAGTGCGACCGCGGTTATTGTGTTCCATCATCAAATTCATGAGGCCTGCTAAGAAGTAAACTCCCATATGTAATAAACTGTCAGAGGTTAGGAAGAAGAAGGAAAAAAAAAGGAGAAGAAGAGGAGATCAATGGCATCAGGGAGAACTTGCGGGATTCTTAGCAACAGGTTGGAGAAGAATTTGATGCCAGGTAAAAATGTGTGTAAGCACTTCTTCCATTGTGCATTGGAAGGGTTCTCCTCCATCCTCCAGGCAATGTGGAATAGTTGCAGACAGAAGCCCATTTCAGGCACTCTTTGAATGTGTGGACAAGAGGGAAAAGGCAGTAGCATAGCTAGAGGGGGAAGGGAGGTAAGCAGTGCTTTTTTGTAAATAAAAAGGTGCAGGAACTCACAATTTGTTAATCTTTTATTTATTTATTTATTTATTTATTTATTTATTTATTTATTTATTTTTAAACCATTTTTTATTGGAGAAATGAAATATTTTTTATATGCTTCCCCCCTAAAGATGAACTTACTTCTGAGTAGACATGCATAGGATTGGGCTGTCAATCCCCACATCCCCCTCCCCCTAGCTATTTTTTCTACACATGGGAAAAAATACTGTACAGGTGCACTTGTAGCGTGTAGTATGTAGTGTGGCACTACTTCGAGGAGAGGAAGCAGTGAATGGATTCCGAAAAATGGCTTACATGAGTTCCATGTAATAAAATTACTCTAAGCAACTGTGGGAGTAAGAACAAAAAAGAAATTCTTACACGAGAGGGGTCCTTAGGTGCACATAGAAGCAGCTATGTTTGCAAACAAGCAATTAAATATGGTTTAATTCAGGTATCAGAATACTCTGTGTCTTTGGGAAGTCGCTTGGCATGCAATTGTATGTTCTCTGCTGCCCTGAGCAGCTGCTGTGCATTGCTGGAGAGGAGCTGCAAACGCTGGCTGGCGGAGGGCATGCTTGTGGGGGAAGGATGAAGAGGATCTCTGGCAAGGCTGGACAGCACATTGTACACACGTAGAATCCCTTTTCACCTGCCCTTAGCATGTGAAAACGGGTGCAGATATATATCTCTGCCAGGATTAAGAGCCCAGTCCTAGGTATGTCTACTCTGAAGTAAGTCTCGTTCTAGTCAATGGAGCTTACTCCCAGGAAAGTGCCTAGGATTGCAGCCTAAGAGCCCAATCCTATGCATGTCTACTCAGAAGTCCACTTTAGTGAATGGGGCTTACTGTGGATAGGATGGCAGCCTCAGGGCCCAATCCTGTGCCTGTCTACTCAGAAGTCATTTCCACTAGAGGCAGTGGGGCTTCCTCCCAGGAAAGTGTGGAGAGGACTGTAGCCTCAGAGCCCCTCCTGTGCCTGTCTACTCAGAAGTCATTTCCACTAGAAGCAGTGGGGCTTCCTCCCAGGAAAGTGTGGAGAGGACTGCAGCCTCAGAGCCCCTCCTCTCCCTGTCTACTCAGAAGTCAGTCCCACTAGAGGCAGTGGGGCTTCCTCCCAGGATAGTGTGGAGAGGACTGCAGCCACAGAGCCCTTTCTCTGCCTGTCTACTCAGGCTGCAAGGCTATGACACTTTCCCGGGAGTAAGCCCCATTGAACACAATGGAACTTACTTCTGAGTAGACATGCTTGGGCTCTCAGGCTGCAAGGCTATGCACCCTTTCCCAGGAGCAAGCCCCATTGAGCACAATGACACTTACTTCGGAGTAGACATGCCTAGGCTCGTGCTGCAGATTGGCACGGGGGCTGCACCAACCAGCTTCCTTCCCCTCCTCCTCCGCCAAGCCAGTACCTGGGCATTCTGTGGGTGCCACAGCCCGTCTCCCTGGCTGTCTGTCTGTCTGTCCATCCTCCTCCTTGGCGTCAGCGCGTGTTCCCCGTGCCCTGCACTGGCTTGGAAGCTGCACTGGGAAGCAGAGTGCGGGGGGAGGTGAGGCAGGCTGGGCTCAGGTGAGCTTGGAGATGGGGGCAGGCAGGGGCTAGGTGCCCACCCACCAGCACCCACCCAGCGAATGCCTCTATTTTGCTCCCCCCTCCTGGAATGCCTTCAAAGGGGAGGGGCCCCTGCAAAAGGTGCCGGAACTCCATCCCCCCATGTTCCATTAGACAAAAAGCCCTGGTGGTAAGTACTGCAGGTGTTTCAATGTTCTGTGTGTCATTTCCTCTCACTTGCCATCTGAGCAATTCCAGGCAGAGACGGCAACACGCAGGCACTCGTCAAACCAAATTGCATCTCTGTGCATTGCCATCACTGCCCTGAATGGCTCCAACAGTAAGTGGGAAGGGTTGTTTACATGGTTTGTTGCGACGCCCACAGTACCTACCATGTTGCCCCCTTAGCTATGCTTCTGGAGGCAGAAATGTCAGGGGGGTAGCATGATGTCTTGGTTAGATTGATAGATTCTGTTGCCAGCAGTGCTTTTTAAGAACACCTGTAACGTCCACACATGGGAAAAGAACGATCCTGTGCCAGGATCCTGTGTAGTGGCTAAGAGCGCAATGGAGGTGAGGAAGACTCTGAGCAGACTCAAACCAAGAAGGAATTCAAAACGGGCCCAGTTGAACTTCCTCATTTACACCTTAAGCTAGACAGGGGAAACCATCAGTACAATCCTATTCCCCTTCAGGACCAGCAGACCACACATTCTGCTGGCACCAGCTGTTGCAAATGTGCTGAAAAGCATATAAGAACATAAGAACATAAGAACAGCCCCACTGGATCAGGCCATAGGCCCATCTAGTCCAGCTTCCTGTATCTCACAGCGGCCCACCAAATGCCCCAGGGAGCACACCAGATAACAAGAGACCTCATCCTGGTGCTCTCCCCTACATCTGGCATTCTGACTTAACCCATTCCTAAAATCAGGAGGTTGCACATACACATCATGGCTTGTACCCCATAATGGATTTTTCCTCCAGAAACTCGTCCAATCCCCTTTTAAAGGCGTCTAGGCTAGACGCCAGCACCACATCCTGTGGCAAGGAGTTCCACAGACCGACCACGCGCTGAGTAAAGAAATATTTTCTTTTGTCTGTCCTAACCCGCCCAACACTCAATTTTAGTGGATGTCCCCTGGTTCTGGTATTATGTGAGAGTGTAAAGAGCATCTCCCTATCCACTCTGTCCATCCCCTGCATAATTTTGTATGTCTCAATCATGTCCCCCCTCTGGCGTCTCTTTTCTAGGCTGAAGAGGCCCAAACGCCGTAGCCTTTCCTCATAAGGAAGGTGCCCCAGCCCCGTAATCATCTTAGTCGCTCTCTTTTGCACCTTTTCCATTTCCATATCACATTGTGATAGCTGAAAAATTAGTGGCACCAGTGGGAAGATGTCCAGATAAGGGTGAACAGATGGACAGCCCCATCCTAGGCATGTCTACTCAGAAGTAAGTCCCATTAGAGTCAATGGAGCTTACTCCCAGGAAACTGTGGATAGGATTGGGCTGTAAGTGGTCTGAACACTGAAAAAAATGAATGATTTGAGAACCAAAGTTCTGGATAGAAGCGAGAGGACAAGTATGTCAAAGGGAGACTAGATAAAATCAGTTTGTTGTCTTCAAGTTATTCAGTAAACCACACTTCAGAAAAAAAACACCACAAAACACCACAGAAAACCTGATTACAGGTTGGTTGGTTGGCACCCTTCATAGTCGAAAGACTATGGTATAAGCCTACAGCACCCGGTATTCCCAGGTGGTCTCCCACCCAAGTACTAACCAGGCCTGACCTTGTTTAGCTTCCAAGATCAGACTCATTATTCACTTGTGTTCTGTTCCAAGCACTCACGTGAATGGCAAAAAACGCACTATAGCAAATCAATTTAAAAAACAAAGTTTCTTTGCTCCTGTGATTTAAAAACAGCTTTGCTGACCTTTGTGATGTAAGATAAGAGTCATTAAGAAGACAATCCATCAATCAGTCGTTCTCCAAGAGCTTAGAAAGGAGCTTCATTCAGCCCCTCCCTTCAAAGTGATCCCCTTTCTTTCACAAGCTCAGGGGGAAGAGAAGGGTCCACTGGAGAGAGGAGGATTGATGGATTGTCAGCCAGCTGCCCCCCCCCTCTCTCATTAAGAAGGCTATTGTTAAGGACAGTTCAGTTTTTTGAACTAATTTTAAAGGGATGCACTTTCCCCTTCTCCAGGGATCAGCACATTCCTTCTCATTTGCATTCGTGTTGAGTCAAATCTGTGTATAAAAAATCCATGGATAAATAGACTGGACCTGTATATATATTTTTCCTTAAAAAGTAAATGTCGGGTTTCTTCAATAAAACACATTCAGTCCTGACACATTCTAAGCTTGCAGTCCTATTCACATTTACCTGAGAGTAAGTGCTACTGAACACAGTGGAACTTACTTCTGAGTAAACATGCATAGGATTGCGCTGCAAGACATTTTCAGATCATCTGAAATGTC
This sequence comes from Tiliqua scincoides, assembly GCF_035046505.1. NCBI lineage: Eukaryota > Metazoa > Chordata > Lepidosauria > Squamata > Scincidae > Tiliqua > Tiliqua scincoides. The sequence continues at coordinate 28,089,861 of NC_089826.1, forward strand.
CCATAATGAACTTTAAATGTTGAGAAGTAGCCACAGTGGGAGTGTGTGTGGCAGGTGGGAGGAACTGGAGTTGATAGTATGCATCAAGGGGGGAGGGTGAACTCTACCTCTGCAGGCATCAGGGCAAGGAATCCAGAATGAGGGCCCAATCCTATCCAATTTTCCAGCGGTGCAGCTGTGCCAATGGGGCACGCACTGCAGCATTTTGTGAGAAGCAGTCACAGAGGCCTCCTCAAGGCATGGGAACATTTGTTCTCTTACCTCAGCTCTGCACTGCGGTTGCACCGGTGTGGGAAAGTTGGATAGGATTGGGCCCTGAGATGTTTCAGCGAGGGCAAGGAACTCAGAGAATAAGAGAAAGGATGTTGATTTTTCTAGATGCTTCACGATAGATAGGATAATCGTGTATAAATCAAACACATAAGAACAACACTGACATTATGTTAAACATTTCACATCTTCCTTACATGAAGTTTCTCAGCCTCATGCAATATTCAGAGAAACTAAGGTGGATTTAAAGATTAAAGGTACCGTGTAGTCAGGAGTGAATGCTTTTTTTTTTTTTTTTTTTTTTACTTTAGTCAACGGATACTGGCACATGAAGCTCATATCTTAAAAACTGCAAGGCATTAGGAGATGTTAAACCAACAACCAGTGACTGGATATGACATTTAAGGCTTTCGTCGGGATTGTTGAAAGTTCCTTGCCTAATAGCAGGATTCTCCTGCTTGCTGCCTGAAGTGTCTGGTTATTTTGGGCTACTTTTGCTAGAGGTTTCTGTAGGTGGTTAACCACACTGAAATATTTTATTTTCAAATCCAACAAAGGGCTGTGAAGATTTCTCATGATTGTTCTTTCAGAAACGCAACATCAATTACGCTTCAACAAACTCAAATCGGCTCAGATTTGAACGGTAATTTGTGAATTGCGGTAATGTCAGAACGGTAATTTATGAATTGCTTTTCAGTTCTGTTATATTTCAAATTTATCTCGTTACAAAATAGGGGCACATTAAGGAGAATCCCTTCCTTAAAGGACGTGTCAGACCTGTGAGACCAAAATGGCACAGCACGCATGCCCTAACATTTGAAAGGATCCTTTTCCACCACTGCCTGTGGACACTGATGAATTATTTCTCCTTAGTTACATTTCCCTTCCAGACATATCAGAGCTGCTCATGTAAGTAACTATCAAGGATACAGAACCATGTGTTTCGCAGCAACTGCTACTCTCCGCTGACCTTTCCCTTTATGCATTTTTATTTTTCTTTTCTTGCTCAGTATTCTGTTTCTTTTTCCTCCTGTGAATTTTAAACATATGATATGCTGCAATTTTTCAGTGGAGTTCAAATCTGTCTCAGTGCTTTTATGGCTGTGTTGGAAAGAACCTCTGGAAGGCATGAGATTGAGCAGACACAGCAACCGTTCTCAAGTCATTGGCTCTGGAGTAGCCCCACTGAAATTATATCTCAGAATTAGAGTTTGGGGTATTACTGTAGATCAATGGCTAAATATGTGTCTGCACTAGAATCAAAATATAAAATATATGTAATTCTTGCTTAGTGAGGGAACTTTATAAAAGCCTTATAAATCAGACTAAACAGCCATCTATGATTATAAACAAGCTAATCCTAAATGCCCACTGCACCACATTCTGTGGTGGCTGCAGTCCAAGAGGTCTCCTCTGGGTGAGGGAACATTTGTTTCTGTTCTTGGGGGTAAGCTTCCACCACCTGCACGAATTCACAATGGAGAGAGGTGAAAAGCGGTGTGCCCCAAGGATCTGTCCTGGGACCGGTGCTTTTCAACCTCTTCATAAATGACCTGGAGACAGGGTTGAGCAGTGAAGTGGCTAAGTTTGCAGAAGACACCAAACTTTTCTGAGTGGTGAAGACCAGAAGTGATTGTGAGGAGCTCCAGAAGGATCTCTCCAGACTGGCAGAATGGGCAGCAAAATGGCAGATGCGCTTCAATGTCAGTAAGTGTAAAGTCATGCACATTGGGGCAAAAAATCAAAACTTTAGATATAGGCTGATGGGTTCTGAGCTATCTGTGACAGATCAGGAGAGAGATCTTGGGGTGGTGGTGGACAGGTTGATGAAAGTGTCGACCCAATGTGCGGCAGCAGTGAAGAAGGCCAATTCTATGCTTGGGATCATTAGGAAGGGTATTGAGAACAAAATGGCTAGTATTATAATGCCGTTGTACAAATCTATGGTAAGGCCACACCTGGAGTATTGTGTCCAGTTCTGGTCACCGCATCTCAAAAAAGACATAGTGGAAATGGAAAAGGTGCAAAAGAGAGCAACTAAGATGATTACGGGGCTGGGGCACCTTCCTTATGAGGAAAGGCTACGGCGTTTGGGCCTCTTCAGCCTAGAAAAGAGACGCCAGAGGGGGGACATGATTGAGACATACAAAATTATGCAGGGGATGGACAGAGTGGATAGGGAGATGCTCTTTACACTCTCACATAATACCAGAACCAGGGGACATCCACTAAAATTGAGTGTTGGGCGGGTTAGGACAGACAAAAGAAAATATTTCTTTACTCAGCGCGTGGTCGGTCTGTGGAACTCCTTGCCACAGGATGTGGTGCTGGCGTCTAGCCTAGACGCCTTTAAAAGGGGATTGGACGAGTTTCTGGAGGAAAAATCCATTATGGGGTACAAGCCATGATGTGTATGTGCAACCTCCTGATTTTAGAAATGGGTTATGTCAGAATGCCAGATGCAAGGGAGGGCACCAGGATGAGGTCTCTTGTTATCTGGTGTGCTCCCTGGGGCATTTGGTGGGCCGCTGTGAGATACAAGAAGCTGGACTAGATGGGCCTATGGCCTGATCCAGTGGGGCTGTTCTTATGTTCTTATGTTCTTATGTTCTTACTTGGACCTGTGGCAAGTCCAAGAGGCCCCAGGAAGGCGGCTTGAGGCTTTCTTATTTCTTTCACTTAAATCCAGCAATCTCCAGACTGGATGCCACTGTGCACCAAAAAATCCTTCCCCGGCACAAACCAAGCTTACTGTTCCACCATGGAGCCTCTTGTCTGCATCTCTGATTGCCTCTAATCTTCACACCAGCCAATTATGTCTGCCCGAAAATCCAGGTGCAAAGCCTGCTGGGGCAATGGAACCCGGAAGCCAGCATGAAGATTGGAGGTGATCGGAGGTGCATTGAAGAGGCTTCCTAGTGGAGCCTCCGTTCACCTGGGCAAAGGATCACAGTGGGTGCTGGATCCAGCCATGGGCCAGAGTTTGGTGTCTGCTGACTTAACCCATGCCCGTCCAAACCAAGCTATCATCCGTAACCGTTTGAATCTGTGTGCACCTGACCTTACAATGAAACATTGCCTTTTCCTCATTTTTCTATATCACTTAATAGAAATCTATCTTCTTCTGAAAGACTCTCATGGTTACTGTTTGCCTAATTAGAGCCACTTTGTGGTTGTTTGCTATCCAATTAAAGACCCCCAAACAGCCATTCACTGCATTTTAATCTCTATCATTATCAATTCCCCAAATGGGTTTAATTCTGTACTAGTCAAACTCGGACCCAAAACTGTGTGCATGTACCTGTGCTGTGTATACAGGTGTGTGTGTGTGTGTGTGTGTGTGTGTGTGAGAGAGAGAGAGAGAGAGAGAGAGAGAGAGAGAGAGAGAGAGAGAGAGAAATGTTGGCAACAGTCTCGGGTTAAAAATCTGGCCACCTGACCTGCTGCAGGGAAGTACTGCATTAGTGTTCCTACATTTATGCTACAGGAAGGATGCATCCACCCTCTCCATTGATGGTGGGAGAGAGCTACATCCTGAAGAATGACGAGAGCAGCATCTCTTACAGACAATATTTTTAAAAAGACGTCTCCAATATGAAAAAATAGGGATAGTGATATATTGGGGCAGCTGTTGTGACAATGCTGGAAGACCAATGTGATTACTCAAACTCAAACTCAAACAGACTTTTATTGGCATATAATACAGATACAACAACAGCAGCAGCAGCAGATGCGGACCTAAGGTAATTAATATTAATAGAAAGGCTATATGATGATCAAGGACGTTCAGAGTATTTACCTCATAAAGATATACTGTCAGATGTTATCTCTTAATCCTTTTTGCCACCATTTGCTGTCAATTAACCACCACCCTCTCAGTTACATTGCTGGAAACATCATTCAACAAATGCTGTATTTTAACATCATCAGGATATTCCTTCTTGTCTACTAAAATCGGGTTCAAGTATTTGGCTCTGATATCACCATATATAGGGCATTGCAGTAGCATATGTTGGAGAGTTTCAATGCAGCCCTGATTACCGGAGCAGTATCTAGCGGAATAAGGTCTCCCACTAAATCTACCAAGCAGGACTTCTGATGGTAAAACATTAAATCTAGCGAGTGAAAAAACATGACGTTCCTCAGAACTAGTTAGGACTAGTTAGCCGCCATTGTGATTACCAGGAGGTATTGTGTAGGCCTTCCCTGGTGCATTGTCAGGCTAATTTCAGCCTGGAAGTGGTTAATGCCTTGCTAATTGGTAGAGACTAGCTAAGCATTATATATGCCTTGTTTAACTTCTGTCTTCTGCCTAACCCTTGCTTGTCTAATCTTACTCGATCAACTCAAACACCTGCATTTGAGCAGCCTGGTTTGTTCTATATCTACTTCCTATATTTTCTGTTTTCTGCCAATTATAAATGTTACGTATGCAAGTTATGCAGGATCGAAATCCTGCATAACTGATTAGCTCAGTCTTATGGCTGGCCAATTAGGTGGTGGATCAAAATCCTACCATCTGATTGGTCCTCTACTTTAGTATATCAACAGTACCAAACATGGGGAATTTGGGCAGAGCTAAGGGATATAAAGCCAGGGGTGTTGCCTTACGTTTCATTGCCAGGTTCTGTTCTGAAGATGAAATAAATGTGTTGAGCTGTTATCTCTATGCCTTCCTTTATTCGCATGGATCCACTATAATATAATAAACATATTCATCTCTAAATAGGCATAGTAAGCATATATAAAGAAGCCCCCAGACCCGTTATCAGGGAGCATCAGTGTAGACATTCTGCAGGAGTGCTGCACACTGTGGCTGTGAGTGCTCCCATCATGAAATGTCAAGCTCCCAGTAACTGAAGGGGGGTAAACATGCAGTCTGTTCCATCTGCTTTCTAGAATTTGTAAACTCTGCTTGTGCACTATCAGTACAGGGCATTTGCTTTACTAATTGGTATGTTGCTTATGATCGATAAGCCATTGCATTAGATCAATGGTTCTCAAACTCTTTAGCTCTGGGATCCAGTTTTTAGAATGACAATCTGTTGGGACCCTCTGTAAGTGATTCCATTAACATGGAAGTGATGTCATGGCCGGAAGTGATATCATCAAGACGGAAAATTTTTAACACCCCCCATACGACAAAATCAAATTAAATAAATTAAAAGTTTATAATAGGTGTAAAAATGCATTAAAATAAAGAAGAACCCTCCTAACCCTCCCAAGCAGTTGCTGATCTCTTTTTTGTATTATTAAATTCCCAAACATCCCAAAGGCTGCAATCCTATCCACACTTACCCAGGAGTAAGCTCCATTGACTATTATTGTTAAAAGCATATAAATAGTAGCCTGCTAAAAGTACAGATCTGTAACATTTCCCCCAATGCAGTCACATACCATGGGAGCAAAAAATCTAATATATTACAAATAAAATACACATTTTAATGAATGGGGACCTACCTGAAATTGGCTCGCGAGTCACCTGGTTTGTGAAGCACTGCATTAGGTGTTAAACTAAGCAGGGTGGATCAGAAATGTTTAGTCAATTTTAAAACAAAGAGGGACTGTTTTATTATTCTTTTCATTATGCTTTTTCACTCTGAGCTCATGTAACACACACACATACACACACATTTGTAATATAGAGAGAGGATTCTTATATCTCAGATATTTCACTGAAAGAGCAGAAGTTACACAGAAGAAGAGGAGGAGAAACTACCTTTGTAAGGCCATTTCATCCTTTTTCATGAAGGTGTCAAGACGTGTCATCTGTGTTGTATAATATGTGGTCACAGCACCATACAATGACTGCAGGCTTTTAAATTGTTAGCAAGGGCAAACTGCCCCAGAGTGAAGAAAAAATGTTTCCTTCACTATCAGATAGATGGGTTGTAATGCTTTAAAAAATTGATGAAGACCAAAAAAACACAATAATTTCAGTAGGAGTGTGCTCAGCTCGGTTTGCTGCATTCTGCTCTTTGAAAAGCATACAAAATAGCCAAAAGTGAGATTTCTACTGGCTGTTTTTAAAGAGATCTCCAACTGTGTAATAGGAATTCGGGCATACCCCCAGGATCTTCCAACTACCCTTTAGGTGGGAATGTATAAAAAGGATGGAAAGGGTTAAGCAACCCTTTCCCCTTTTTTTCTTGCTTGCTTGCTCACTCCAGGGGCCCAATCCTGTCCAACTTTCCAGCACCAGTGCAACCACAATGCAGCCTTGAGGTAAGGGAACAACCGTTCCCTTACTTTGAGGAGACCTATGTTACTGCCTCCCCCCCCCCCACAGGTTGCGGTACATGCCCCATTGGCATAGGTGCAGCAGCACTGAGAAATTGGATAGGATTGGGCATTCAGGCAGCTTGTCAGTTAAAAAAAAAAACAATTTTGGGGGGGGGGACTTTTGGGGGGAAAGAATCATGCACGGAGTTCCATGTCGCATGCAGTTGGCCCTAAGAATTAGGTTTTAGAGTTGTCAAAATTGTGTTTTTTGTTGAACCCAGTGCACAAGGCCAGTTTCATATTGAGACAAGCTCAGGCAGACATCTCAGGTGATGGATTCGCAGGGGGTGAGACAGGCCGTGGCAACTGCTCTACCCCCTCAAATGTCCACGGAGGAGAGTGGGAAAGCAATTTCGAACCAAGAGCTCTACCTGTATGAATGCTACCTCTTCGTACAGCAGCTTATTTGGGTCCTTTATTCTTCATCTGAGGTCCTTCCCAAGATACCTCTATCATCTGAAGTTAGGCTGAAGGTTGCTGGCGAGAAGACGCTTTGGTCATGACATCCTGTATATTGAATTTCCGCCACTCCGAATGCCATCCTGGGGGTATGCGTGCTCAGTGTCTACGCTGATTATTTTTCAGTGGCAGGCAAAGACTTTTTAATTTGTCCAGGCAATCCAGCATGTTTTATGACAGGTCTTAATGTTGATTTAATGGCTATTTTGGATTTTACTAATTGCAGCTTTGGGGATTTTACTAACAGCAGCAGTTTCTGTTCTCTTCTCTTGACTTTTCCTTGCATTTCAAAAATATTATTGAATCGGTTTTCATTCGTAATTACAGCGCCTTCAACAGTATGTGCAGGGGGTTCCATTCCAGGAAGTCCCGCAGATAAGGAAACCCACAGATAATGAAATCCATGAGTTTCGGGGGCCCTGTAATTCTCCAGAGATGAGGGAAGTTGTGCTCCTCTCACCTCCACAGGATGTTCTGAGGTCCTGGGAGGCCACAGGGAGGGAGGCCTTAGAACGTCACTTCCCAAAAAACTGGAAGTGATGTTTTAAGGCCTTACAAGGCCTTCAGAGGGCCAGGAAGGGCTCCCCACTCACTTCATGGACAGCTCCCTTGCCTCTGGAGGGTCCATGTAGGTCTGGCCTGCAGGTTTGGGAACTCATGGATACTGAAATCCACAGGTTCCAAATCCATGGATACAGCAGACCCACTGTATATGTCATCCTTGGAGCCTCCAAGGGTAGGTTATAAACGATTAAATAAATTAAAAAATGCATACATACATACATACATACATACATAACTGACCCGCCTCACCCCAGCAGTGTCTTTTCTAGTGGTGTTATCTGCTGGGGTTCTTTTGCATCTTTTAGACTGTGAGCCCTTTGGGGACAGGGAGCCATTAGAGCCATTAGTTATTTGGTTTTTCTCTGTAAACCGTTTTGTGAAATTTTTTTGTTGAAAAGCAGTACATAAATTATTATTTATTAATATTATGATTAATATTATTAATATTAATTATTAATAATATTAATAATATTAATTATTAATAATATTAATATTAATTTAATAATATTAATATTATTAATAATAATAAATTCATACATATATACATACATACGTAAGCAAGCAAGCAAGCAAGAAGCAATGATTTGACTGTAGTCTAACTTTAACTAATGAAGAGACCCTGGGCAGACCAATTCTAACCAAACTCCTGTGTAGCAATGCAGCAGTGCCAGTGATATTGCTGGTCCAAGTCCATGTTGATCTATGCAGGTAGATTGCCCAGAAGAGGAGGAAAAGCACATGCTAGTCTTGCTGATCCCTTCTCCCTCCTGGGCCCGATCCCCTCTCGAACCCATTCTACCCCTTCCCACACCCACTCCTGCATGGGACTTACCTGGTCCCTGGTCTTACCCTGGTTTTATCTGGTCCTCCCACCAGCACACCAGCTCTCAGCTCTCACACCAGCTCTCTCTGTCGCAAACCATTTTACAGAGCTTTTGGACAGCACGTACCAGGATACCTGTATTCCACCGGTACGTCTTTCAGTTAGGATTGGGTTGTAACTCTCAGCGGTATGCAGTTTTATCCTGCCAGTACTTTACTCATCTTTTATTCCATACCTCTGGTTATTTGCTGAAGCTGATTAGCTCAAACGTGATTTTGTCTCTTCTCATCATACAATTGAATACGATACTACAAAAATGTTTTAAGAAGCGTTCATAATTCCACTTTCTTTTTCTATTCAACATATTTTTAAAGCCAGAAAACAAATAAAGAGGCATCTAAATGGATTTCTTTCCTTTTTTGTATTTGTTCTCTCAGTGTTATTTACTTCAGAAGCATGAATTTTCATATCCTGCTTCAGGCAATGTGTTTCTTATTTAAAAGCTTATCAGCTATGTCTCAACAGCACTTCTAAAACATTCAGAAATTTAGAAATCCACCCCTTTCTTTGTTTGATGAAACCACTAGGAGAATCATGAAAATGATTTAAGGGATTATTCAGTACTTCTGTGTGTTTTTATGTATCAGATTCAATATATTCTGCATTGATTTGAAAAGTGTTCTTTTTGCATAGCCAGCTTAATAATGCACAGTGAGCACAATAAAACTCTGATATAAATAACTCTACATTTTGTTTCGCTGAAGGGCCTTTACATGAGTTGCAGATAAGGGTGGGTGCTTGCTACATTTTGCCACCAATTTTCTGTCAAAGATTAACAGATGCTGCCATTGCCTAGCAAGCCCAGCCAGGAGAAGGGAGAATACCAGTGTCACTGACAGGAAGTGTATGTAGACAACCACTGCTCTGCATTTGTCTATGCCAGCATTTATCAAACTGTAGGTTGGACTCACTAGGTGGGGTGCAAACTTGTTTCAGGTGGGGTCGCGTAGCACCTAGTTCAGCAGCCATTGAAAATACAGAACTGAAAATCCAGGTTACAGAGCTGCTGGGCAGCATAGGTTCCAGGAGGGAGAGAGAGAGGCATCGTGCTTTGCCCTGAATAGGTGGGAAGATGGGACACTGGATAGGCAGGAGAATGGTGTGGTTGGAGAAGGATCCAAGTCTACATTCTACTTTGACTTCTGAGCTGGAATGTTTGAATTCCAAGCAATACAAAGTAACAGCATGAGTGCTCTGTGTATGGGACCTTTAACTGATCTAGGTTTAGGTTTGAAGCCTAAGGGCCCAATCCTGTGCTCGCAGCATGGCTCCGTGTCGCTGAGCACTGTCGCAAATGTGCCATAAGGCATGTTTGCCAGCCTCACTGCCAGGCTCCTGCCGCTGCTAGCCCAGCGCCAGCTGGTGCTGGGCTAGCGCAGGGCAGTCACCCAGCTTCTGCGGCTCGACAGGCTTTTCACAGCACGGTAGGCGGGGCAGGGGCGGGGGTGGGGAGGAGGCATTCCATGGAGGGGGGAGGCTTGGTGGGGGGCAGAGAGAGGGCAGGGAGGAAGTGTGATGGGGAGGTGTGATGAGGGAGGAGGGCAGGCTGGAGGCATGCTGGGGGAAGGGATGTGAGGTGGGTCCGCGGAGCTCTGCTCCGCAGGATCCAGGGCACTCGTGTAGGGCTGCGCACCCTACACAAGTGCCTTTACTTTAACGGCAACCAATTAGTCACCACTAAAGTGAGTAGCCCCATTGCGGGGCTGCTTGCCTTACTCGGGGGAAGGGGACGAAAGTTCCCTTCTCCCGAGGTGCCTCCCACAGTGGCTCAGGAGGCACAGGACCCAGCGATCCTGGGTGCCCCAGGCAGCTCAGGATTGGAATGCCCATTGACAATGTCGCTTCTTGCCATGACATCACTTCCAGTTAATGATATCCGATCCAGTGGATCCCGACAGATTATCATTCTGAAATAAGGGTGACCAACCTTTTAACTTTAGGGCTCCTGGACCTTTAACGATTGTGTAGAAGAGGGAATTTCAACAGGTGCCATCTCACAGATGACACGCTGCATCTGCTGAAATTTCCTCCTCTACTTAATTGCTGAAGGTCCAAGAGCCTTAAAGTTGAAAGTTTGGCTACCCCGTTCTAAAAAGTGGGTCCCAGTTGCCATTTTGGAAAATGCCCCTGTAGACAGCTTTTAAGGAAAGAGGCTTCCATAGAAATAGTTCAAAGGTAAACAAAAATCATAGAATTGGAAGGTTTCTTGGAGATCATCTAGTCTAAATCCCTGCTCAGTGCAGGCAACTATTAGTAGACTATATCATATTGCCCAACTCCTGATAGTGAGAGTATCCAAATACTACAACAGAGATTACCTGTATTAGTTGCCATTCAGCGATTGATCTGAAACAATGGTAATGTTTGCTCTGATACTAAATCATTACGGTTGGAAGGCAGGATATGAAAAAAATATAATAGTCTTCATATAAAGTGTTTGGAATAGATTGTTTTGTTTGCAGAGTTGTTCTTCTAAGTCTAGCTTGTGCATTTTATAGAGTTCCTATGGAAAAAAGAATATTTTAATGGCATCTCTCTCTCTTTTTTTTTTAATCTGCTCTTTCATCAATGTATGTTCTGGAGGAAAACTACTGTAGTAAGCACATGTTTTATGCCTACATATTGTTGAAATTCAGCAAAGTCTGCAATTAGAGCTAAATTCCAATAATCCATCTCTAATAATGGTCATTGTTTCATTCACTATGGTAAACCAGAAAGTATATAATTCTTCTTTCTTTATGTAAGCTTAAAGCCTCTATTTTTTTTCCCTTGTCCTTAGAAGTGGAATGAATGATATTTATGCAGAAATCTAATGCTGTGGCAATTGGAGCTGATTCTCTGCAGACCAATAGAATTTCATGATCATTAGTAGTCAACAATAAACATCAACAATAAACATTTAATGATGAGCATTAAAAGATTTGAGCATTAGAAGACCAAGCAAGTGCAGAGAAACGTAGTGTTGAATTTGCTATTGTGTGTTTAAGAAGATGCATTGCTCCTTTTCAGGACACTAAACAATAAACACTGATAATCTTTTAATTACAGCACACCAGCTGAAACTGGCTTCATCCCACTCAGCACATTTTGAAGATTTTTGCTGTGAACTCAGAAGACAATGTTCTCTTTACACACAACAATCTTAGACTTGCACCTGACGCAAATTATGCCATTTTGCAAATTAAGAAAAATGATCCAATATAATATTTTACCAACTTTGAATTCAAGTTAAAAAAAAAAAAATCTGCCTTTCTTCCTTATTTCTTTTCTCTATTACATCTCTGTGATGGGTGGAAATTCAGCAGGTGCAGGCAGTCTTATCATTGCATTTTCAGGTTTGGGAAATGAAATGGTTTGCAGGTGAAATATATGTTCGCTTTTTGCAGACAGAGCTTTTATTATATGAAAACAGAATGTGATACTAGCAAAAAATGCTATGGTTAACAGCCTGTCTTGGAAGAGCCCCTTCTTTCTCAGTAATTTTCTCTTTTATACAATATTTTTCAAACGGGCTAGCACAGGGGTGTCACAGGCTAGCACAGGATGTGGCCCTCAGAAGCCATTTATCCAATCCTCAAGATCTCCCATCACCAGCTGCTCTCTACTGCTGAGCTTTGCTAGGTTATCGCTACTGAAGGGGCAGCTCACATGAAAATTGGGCTCTCCCATATCTTCTGTCATTTGCAGCTAATGAGTTCCTGAGAGGAAAAAAAAAAGTGGTGATTTCTAGTTATGACCTCCTTAATGCCATCATTTCCTGCTGAATGACATCAGTTCAGGCCCTCAGCAGCATCATGAATGCTATGTTCAGCCCACTGTATTTAACAAGTTTGACATCCCTGCACTAGCAAAATAACTGCTACTTCTAGGTCAAATGAGACTTCTTTGGGGTATCAGATTTCAGGATAACATGACAGTTCCCAATAACCTTCTAAACCTTTCTGTCATTGTGTGTGTGTGTCAAGTATTCTTTGTACTGGACAAAGTCCTGTGCATACCTATGCCTACATAAATCTCATTGGCTTATAATCAGAATCAAAGGCACCATTTTACAAAATACAATGAACGCTGATGCCAACATTAACAATTGCTCATCAGGCTCATGCGGTAAATTTCGTCAGCCATATTTCAAGCCCAATTCTTTACATTGCCTTCAACAGAACAATTCTTAATTTACATAAAGCCAATGATTGCTTTCATTCTTTCTTCTGCAATAAAAAAAAAATTGATTCTAATAAAAGCAGGATGGAGATATCATCTCTCCATTAAAGTTTAAGGGAGTTCCAGCAAAATGAGCAGTACTTTAATAGCTCTCAACAAGGCCGTGCTCTTTTGTTTTCAGGACTAACTCACTCTTGCGAGTCTGTTAACTTTGCTCTCAAAGCCTTTCAAAGCTTTACTCGATAAAGCCCTCCCTTTTCCCGATCTTATTGTAATCTACATGACTCTGGCTTCACATAGGTTGTTTCTAGTAGTTTTAACTGAGGCCCTCTTCAGCATATCATAGCTAGAGGGGGGCAAAGATGGCAAGTACTGCAGGTGCCACAAGGCACCATGTAAGCAACCCCTCCCACTTGCCATTGGAGCCATTCCGGGCAGAGACTTGTCAAACCAAACAGCATCTGCTGTGCAAACAGCATTGCCATTGTTGGCTCCAACAGTGAGTGGGAGGAGCCACTTAAATGGCACATTGCAGCACCTGCAAGATTATCATCCCCCCCCACTATGCAACTAGCAGCATCCACACAATGGGGGGGGGGGAGCAAGAACACACCAGCAAGTCCCATCTCCTTGCTAACACTTACCCAAAGCCCTGCCCCTGTCTTCCTGTGGACAGCATTTGTGTGCAGTGACAGGTGCTCTTCATGGAGAGAGAGAACCTCCCCGTGATTAAGAAGACTGGAGTCCCTGTGTTCTTAATCATGGGGAGGATCTCTTTCTGTGCAGAGCGTTGATTGCTCCAGGTCAGCATTTTTCATCTCACGGCACACTGAGAAGACAACTAAGGGCGCAATCCTAACCAACTTTCCAGCACTGACCTAGCTGTGCTAATGTGGCAGGCACTGCATCCTGCAGTGGGGAGGCAGTCAAGGAGGCCTCCTTAAGGTAAGGGCATATTTGTTACCTTACCTTGGGTCTGCATCGCGGCTAGGTCAGCGCTGGAAATTTGGTTAGGATTGCGACCTAAAAGGCACACCACCATATTTTTGACAATTGATAAGGCAGACCACGCTGCTAGCCATGGGCTTGCATTCTGCATTGGCCTACTAATATATGAGCACCCCCCAAACTCCTGCTGCTTCTGTTGAACACACCTCCTTCACCGAACCGATCCATCCTCCCCCACCGTGTCCTGCCTCTCCCACCATCCTACTGTGTCAGCATGCCTTCTCTGATCCGCCAGCATGCATTAGGAGGCTCTGCCTTTCCTGCCGGCATTCTAGCAGTGTGTGACTCCATGTGCTGCCAGAATGTTTTTTGTGACTGTGGTCAGGCAATTGATGCTGGCGGAATGCTTGTTTAACCAGCGGGGTGGCCCAATATTGGGCTGTTAGTGCAATGTAAATGAAATAATTATTTTTTAAATTATCAATTCTTCTACTTTACCTATACCGAACATTTTGTACAAACAGTATTTTAAAATGTTCTTTTTAATACAGCGTGACTTAGCGTTCTGTGGTGTTATTACATTGCTACCATACAAAGCTGTCTGAAATTGAGAAAAAGAAAGAAAGAAAGAAAGAAAGAAAGAAAGAAAGAAAGAAAGAAAGAAAGAACAGAAGCAATTTGGAAGCATGAATGTTTACTACACATGCATAAACAATTGTTTAGCTGTAGTTTTGGAATATTTACCATGTGTGCCTGGTAAACATGTCCGCTCTTCTCATCAGGCTTCAAAAAATGTCAGTGTTCTTAATTTTCACAGAATCCATGAACATCAAGAAACCTCTTTGTAATCTACCTGCTTTTGTTCCAACAGTACATTTTCACAGCTTGACAAGTCTGTAAGTAATATCCTCTGAAAGCAATTGACCTGGGAGGCACATGGGAGGCAAAGTGGTACTGCAAACACAGCCTTTGTTGTTATTGCACTGCAGCATCCTCCATCATTGAAAGCATGCTATTTTTGCTGGGAAGTTCACATCATTGCAATCTGTTTCATTCTTGTTTGTCATTATCAATAGGTACAATATAGGATAGGGCAGAGTAGCTTTACAACAAAAGGCACAGATCTGATTGTATAAAGATAGTATCATAACACCAAGGTACGTCAGTGCCCATCAAATGCATACATGTGTTAATAAACCAAACGCTTTTTGCCAGCTTCAGAGACAATGCTAAACCTGCTTAAAACATGGTATAGCATTTCTAGTTGCAAGGCTAGCATTGCTTTGCTTCCCCACTTTGCACTCAAGAGGAGGAAATCTGCATCTTCCTTTCCTGGTTGTGGTTTAACACAAAGCACAATTGGTTGTTGCATCCAAGCATGGAGAACCTCAGTTTGTTCCAACCATAGTTTGTGATCAAGCCAGGATATCAAGCAGTAGTTTGAATGAGGCATTCATTTCACTTTAAAAAGTGAAGGCATTGACTACAACCCAGAGAAACTTGGGATAATTCAGCAAGCATGTTGTGGGAATGGGTACAATGCAAGTCTGAAAGGGAGTATGGGGGGGGGGGGGTGAGAGAAAGCTACAATGCACGCAGTTTTCTGTAAGGAGCTCTGAATTATGTATAGTGCCTTAATACTAGAGATCTAAAATGCTAGAAACAAACTTTAGAGTTGGGGGAAAAGAGCTTGTTTGTTGAGCTTACATGGCTACAGCAAAAATAGGGGATAAACCTGAGAAAAGCTGACGCTACTATATTGGGCTGACGTGTAGTTCTAGACACAAGAAAGACGCTTGTGTGACTCAAGAGCTTGCATCCAGAATTTTAAACATTAAGGCAGCCAAATAAAGTTTTTGTTTCTCTCTGTGTTCAGTCTCCTTTGAGACCAACACAGACTCTAATAGTACACTCTATACAGACCAAACACAGCTGGCACGTGGGATCCAGCGCATAAGAGGCTGAAGTCACACTGGTCCTGAGTCCAAGGTGACTGGATGGGGTCAGGTCAGTACTGTGCCCACCTGCAAAAGGAGGAAGAGGGCTGGATGCTGCTGGCTTAAGAGCCTTCTGAGACCACCCAGTTCCAGCCCTTCTCCAATCCCCCCCACAGGGGAGAAGACTCTCGTGCTCCAGGTTGGGCCAAACAAACATGATCCCTTGGCGATTGATGGATTGGGATTACATTGCTGGTAAGCATCTGAGTCAACTTGGGGTCTACTGAGGAAACAATGAAGGGTTTTCCCATGTTCCTCAAATGCAGTGCCTAAAGATTATAGTTACAGTCAGCGGTGGACCTCCCCAGCCCCATGCCCTGGGGCAAAGGTTCATGATGGCGCCTCCTACGGGCTGTTGCTGCCCCCCTGCACACAAATCCACCCCTCCCCCACTCACCTGAGGCTCACAGAGCCTTGCATGACCCGTGCCTGCGCCGGGGAAGCCTCTCTGAGGTTCCCCGATGCTATAACTATGCTTCCAGAAAACCGGAAGCACAGTTTCCGACCCCACTGGGAGTCTCCAAGAGGCTTCCACAGGATCCTACAGCCTTGTGCCCAGGGCATTTGTCCCATGGAACTGAATGGTAGGTCTGCAACTGGTTACAGTAGCATCCCCAGAGGGGGGCACAGTACTAAGTTTTGCAGGCACCTCAATGCACCATGTAAGCAACCCCTTCCCCTTGCCTTCAGAGTGGATACACCTTGCTTTCAGCACTCAGAATGGCTCAGAGGGGGAGAGACTGCTTACACTGCACATTGAGGTACCTGCAAAACTTAGTGCTGTTCCCCCCATTGGGAATGCTACTACATAATTATTATCTTTATTGTAATTATTATGGCAGCACCACTGCTCCTTAGTCACATAGGCTCTCTTGCCTAAGAACTGGGGTGCCAATCTATAAGGAAACCAGTTTTGAACCTATGCCAAGAGGTGTTAACTATGATCGGTGTTTGTTCCCAGTTAGTAAGATGGGATTACAGCCTGTTTTATGGAACACAATGGGCTTACTTCTGAGTAAAATAAAATTCCCATATTTAAGTTACAGCACAAGCCTATGCATTGAAGTAAGTCTCATTGTGTTCAGTGGGGTTTACTCCCAGGAAAGTGGCATATAAGACTGCAGCCTTAGCCTTGGAGAGTAAACCCCATTCAACACAGTAGGACTTACTTCTGAGTAAATATGCACAGGATTGCACTGTCAAAGCATCTTGCTGAGTGACATTTTATGCTATTTTTTAGTCCTGAGATATTTGGGTTTGATAAATATGGTCTCATAACCCCTTCTTTTGTCCATAAGCTGTTTATAAATGTTCATGGTGTGTGTGTGTGTGTGTGTGTGTGTGTGTGTGTGTGTGTGTGTGTACTGTAGTTTGCTTCTGCTAATTGCTTAGACCATATGGCTACAAGAAACAAAATGAGTATGAGACAGGATTTGTGCATTGTGTACCCAGTGAAGAATATATTTAGACTCTAAACCCTGGATCCCAGCCCTGAAATCTTATTTTTTACGCTCATTTCTCGGGCTTTGGAAGGACCTTAAGACAGCCTGTAGCTTACTAGAAATAAAATATTGACACTGACAATCCTAGTAGAGGCAGATGTTCTGCAGATGCAGAGGAAGATTTAGAATGTGCTCTAAACAAGCAGCCTGAAAATTACTTGCTCACAGATGAATAAGCATCAATACAAAGCACACTGTCACAAGCCTTGTATTTCTGTATAACACATAATGAAAAACCATCTGTCCATTGTATTAATTTACCAGAAAACTAGTCTAGCATGCCATGCCTTTATTTCTATGTTTTGAAAATCCAGCATATATACGCTGAATTTCTTAGCAATTTTTTTTTTCATTCTAGTGGCAGGCACCAGAACAAAAACTTTCTCACATGCCCCAACTCACCTAAGTCACGTAGATAACAGAGATTGGCATTAAAAAAAAAAAAAATTAGTTTTTCTCCTCCACTGCTTGGTGAGAGACAACAAAGGTTTTGATTGAAACTGTTTTATGTCTTTTTTTTTTTTTCTAATATGCAGAATCTTCCTGTCCTTAAATAATGCATGAGGCATGTCTTCGGATACACAGAGAAAGCCATCAGAGTGGTATTTCTGTGTCGTTGGGGGAAAAAAAAAGTGTGTTAAAGCAAACTGACAGGAACATGGATATTTGCAGTCATCTGAGACTGTACATTTCCCAGTTAAACAGATGGCCATTACACGAAGTTATAACAGCACCGCACTCTGTCCAGTGGTCATCCTGGAATGCACCCAGATCTTCAGCTCTCAAAGTAAACAGAGAAGCCATTCTCTTGGAGGGTGAACAGTTACCTGTGTTGAATGTGGGAGAGTGTAGCCCAGCACAGTTCCAACTGTCTGCGGCTCATCCTAAAAAGGCAAGTCATATATTCTATTTGAACACTTAGGGAAGAGTCCAGACTAGTGATGAGTGAAAGTTGAACTAGATCCATTGGGTATAAACTGCAAGAGAAGAGATTCTGATTGGATATCAGGAAAAAAAATCCTGATGTTAAGGGCGGTTCGGCAGGGGACCAGATTGTCAAGGCAGGTGGTGGACTCTCTCTCACTGGAGAACTTCAAGCAGAGGCTTGACAAGCACCTCTTGGAGATGCTTTAGGAGGACTTCCTGCTACAGGCAGGGAGTTGGACTCTATGACCTATTAGGTCCCTTCCAACTCTATGATTCTATGAACCACCCTGGACATGATGAGGAATTGGCTCAGTCATGACAAGTTTTTTAGGTGGGCATTGGGGTGGGACTAGTAGTGTAGCTAGAATGAGGGCACAGCATGAATAAGGCGAGATGTTAAAGCAATTCAATGAGCAAAGCTACAAAACAATGAGCTTTGTAGCTCACCTCACTTCAGAGCTTCCTAGCTCAAAGGGATGCGTGGGCTTTACTAGGGCTTGGCTGCCTGCATTGGAATGATTTTGTGTCTGCTTAGGGCAGTGGAGATATGCACCGAATCCATCAAGCTCCTATCGGAACAGCCCAAAATATTTGCTCCAAGTTGAAACAGAAGACGCAATATGCAGCCAGGACCTCTGAAAGGAATTTTATCAGGGGGTACAAAGATTCTTTTGAACTCCTTCCCAAAGGGGGAGGGGGGGGTAAACAGGGCAGGGGGAAAGGTGGTGACAGCCAGAATAGTCTTTGGAACCCAGGTCCACCAGGCTTCCCAATGCGGAGCCCAGGTCTACCTGCCCATGTGGTAGACTAGATATAGCTAGATACAGTACTGTAATACAGAAAACCAAAACAAAAAATTCCTAAATTTCTCTTTACCCCCCTCTCATGGGCCCTTAATACAAAGTAGCTGGACCATAAATTAAATGCTTGAGCAGAGTGAGGTATTCACTTTATTAGCACACTTTTTGTAGTTGTTCAAAGGTCTTTTAGAGACATTCCTTAATTGCTGGCTTTAAGAAGAAGTCATTATTATTGGCAGGGGTCATCAGGAAAGGCAACAGTTATTGGCAGAAGGCACTAAAAATGGTGTCATTTGTCAATGTGGGCTTTTCTCAAGATCAGTAGGCAGAAAGAATGTCTTGTCTTTAAAACGAAGGACACCAATGAGAATACAGAAGAAGAACCAATGACATTCCCATTAACTTACATATTTGATGCATAAATTGTTTAGTAGACTCTGTCAATAAAATCTAGGGCACATCTTGCCTTTGCAGCTGTGGAAGTCACTAAAACAGCATCGGCATAAGAACATAAGAAGAACCAAAGGCCCATCTAATCCAGCTTCCTGTATCTCACAGTGGTCCACTAAATGCTTCAGGGAGCACACAAGACAACAAGAGACCTGCATCCTGGTGCCCTACCCTGCAGCTGGCATTCTGAGGTAGCCAACTTAAGAACATAAGAACAGCCCCACTGGATCAGGCCATAGGCCCATCTAGTCCAGCTTCCTGTATCTCACAGCAGCCCACCAAATGCCCCAGGGAGCACACCAGATCACAAGAGACCTGCATCCTGGTGCCCTCCTTTGCATCTGGCATTCTGACATAACCCATTTCTAAAATCAGGAGGTTGCACATATGCATCATGGCTTATAACCGGTAATGGATTTTTCCTCCAGAAACTTGTCCAATCCCCTTTTAAAGGCATCCAAGCCAGATGCCATCACCACATCCTGTGGCAAGGAGTTCCACAGACCAACCACACGCTGAGTAAAGAAATATTTTCTTTTGTCTGTCCTAACTCTCCCAACATTCAATTTTAGTGGATGTCTCCTGGTTCTGGTGTTATGTGAGAGTGTAAAGAGCATCTCTCTATCCACTTTATCCTTCCTTCCCATGCATAATTTTGTATGTCTCAATCATGTGCCCCCTCAGGCGCCTCTTTTCCAGGCTGAAGAGGCCCAAACGCCGTAGCCTTTCCTCATAAGGAAGGTGCAGGAGCTTGCACAAATCTAGCATGACCACCTGATTCCCGAATAGCATTCACTCTTCCTGCACTGATTCACCTCCTCTCTATGGAAGCAACCACATCCTTGGTTCATGTCCCTCCCTGCTGGGTGCTTGTGACCAAGGCTATGGCCACTTGGTGAAAGCATTCAAGTGGCATGACAAGGTTATGGCAAAAATTCGTAACAAGCCAGGATGCTGATTTTGAAAGTATCTCTGGAAAAACAGTAGTTTGTGAAGTATCTCCAAAGTCAAACTTCTTATGTATCTCTGAGTGGATCCCAAGCAACTGGGAGTTGGGTTTAAATGAGGATCGGTGATAGTGTAAGGGTGGAATCCTAACCAACTTTCCAGCACTGAGGTAAGGGCAATGCAACTTGGAGGTAAGGAAACAAATATTGCCTTACCTTGAGGAGGTTTCCGTGACTGCCCCCCAACTGCAGGATGCAGCATATGCCCCACTGAAACAGCTATGCCAGTATGGGAAAGTTGGTTAGAATTGTGCCCTGAGTCTTTCATATGGAAGTGGCAACCTGGGGTTGCCAGTTTCATAGAAAAACTCAAATATGATGAGCCCTCCATAGGAAGCTGCTTTATCCTGAGTCAGACCACTGACTACCAGTGACTCTCCATGGTTTCAGATGGGAACTTTTCTTTGCCCTACCTGGAGATTAACTGGGGGCCTTCTTCATGCAAAACACTTTATCTGCTACTGGGCATTTGCTCTACTCCCTTCCATAGCCCTGCTCTTGGCCAACCTCTCTCATGATTGCTAGTTGCCAAAGAACAAAAGTTCTCATTTACATCTACAGTAGTTTTTGTTTTTTTTCACCTGGCAATATAGCATCTGTGCAGGGGGGATCCAGATTAGGTCCACAACAGTAGTCCAGCTTTAAATCCCCATTCCACCCACCACTGTTCCAACACCTGGAGAGGCCTGATCCTGAGACTACTTAGCACTAAAAAGCAAGTGTGTACTTGAAAAGCACATCTTCAAGTAACATGAAATTTAACCCTAAGCATTTTTCATATGGAGGTCTGGCCCCACTGTTTTCAATACAGCTTCGCCAGAGAAAGAGCAATCTGCACATTTCACTCCTGCTGTAAAAGGTCATTTTTAAACAACAGTAAAATGGGGACCAATCCTCTCCATATGCCCCAGAAGCTGTCATGAGTAAAGAGAGGTTAATGGAAGAACTTTTGCTTAATAAATGTCTCTCGAGGAGACTTGATGGAAGGGTTTTGCTCAGGGTCTGGGCATTAGATAATAGGAGGTAATTGTTCCCACAGATCATGTGGACTAGGGATCTTATTGCGGGGTGAACTAAGGAAGAGGTTGGCTTCTCTCTCCAATGTGTGGCCTCACTTCTTTTTCAGATAATGAGGCTTTTACCCTAAAGTCAGCTTTCTGTAATAGCCCACTGTGATCAAAATTGCATAGGTAATACAATCTTGTTGTTTATGCAATTATTTAGCACAATTCATTTCAGTGTAGAAGAATGGCAGGATAAAAATCCTGCAAATAAAAATAAAATAAATTATTGTGTGTGCAGTCTTATGTGTAGAGTGAATTATCCTGCCTTGTAGAGTTAAAATATTGTGTTCTTTTTGATTCAGCAATTTTTTCCAGTAATAGCAACACAAGCAATAAATGCTATATTGGGTTTCTTTAATAGAACATGAAGAACACCAAGGACTGCAGGCTTGAAATTTTACAGAACCAAAATTGAACTGGTTCTATTGTATAGATAGAACTGTGGAGACCTGCCAACTTTATATTAAATCATGTTCAGACGTTTTCTAATTGTTAAGAAAACTGTTAGCGGTACAGAGCAGAAAACCAGGGGGTTTGTTATGAGCTGGGAAGGCTGCATTTTTTGATTAAACCAGGCCAAATGAACTGCTCAAGATTAATCTGTTAGATAAAACTGTGACATAAACTATTTGGCAGGCATTCTTAAATTGAAAGTTATTTATAAATTGTGAAGTCTATAATCTGGTTGGCAACCTTCAGTCTCGAAAGACTATGGTATAAGCCTACAGCACCTGGCATTCCCAAGCGGTCTCCCATCCAAGTACTAAGTCTATAAATGGTCTTTCTTTTCCAAGAAGGACTGGCAGACTTCAGTGGAAAATGCTTCCCAAAGCACAGAGGTTATAACAGTGACAGCATATCATATGAGGAGAACCCAAGTGAGTGTATGTGTTACTTTTTCCCTGGGAATCAGAATCTCATTGCACATTTTCCATCCTGATATTCAGCTCTATTAAACAAATTGAAACCCTTAAGTAGTGAATGTCCCTGCCTGTGATCCACATCAGTGGTCATTGTTGTCAGTAGTTTGTATTCTAAATGATATGGC
Organism: Tiliqua scincoides; assembly: GCF_035046505.1. Classification (NCBI taxonomy): domain Eukaryota; kingdom Metazoa; phylum Chordata; class Lepidosauria; order Squamata; family Scincidae; genus Tiliqua; species Tiliqua scincoides. The sequence continues at coordinate 28,112,223 of NC_089826.1, forward strand.
CAGATATATGGATGGGTGAAGACTTCACCATGATCATCAGTGCCCTACCACAGTGAGTGTTGGGTACAGACCAGCTCATTATAAGATATGCAGGACATAGACCAAAACAGATTTTAAAAATCTGAACCAAGATCTTCAAAAGGGCCTGTGTTTATATGGGTAGCCTATGCAACCTCTAAAAAATTCATAAGATTCTTCCTCTCTGTGCCACAAAGAGTGCATTAATAATAATTTATACTTGAGGTGTGAATTATGGTGACAAGAACCTATTTCCCAGGAAGGGATACAACCTACAAAATCAAATGTGATTGATCAATGGTGCCTCTGGCAAGTTCTCTCAGGGCATCTTCCACCCCACCAGCAACGAAGAACACCAGATCTCCCACTGAAATTTTCATGACCCTGACTTCCAGCATCAATCTGGACACAAACACAGGCAGTAAAGGCCTAAGTGGTGCAAACTGAGGAAACCAGACCCATGCTGAACCAACACAGGGCACAATCCTAACCCCTTATGTCAGTGCTTTCCAGCACTGACATAAGGGCAATGCAGCTCTGAGGTAAGGGAACAAACATTCCCTTACTTTGAGGAGGACTCCGTGAGTGACACCCAACTGCAGGATGCAGCACACGTCCTATTGGCTGGAAAGCACTGACATAAGGGGTTAGGATTGTGCCCTTAGCCTCTCAGAATTTCACACTCAACACCCCCCAAAATCCTGAAGTCCTTGAGATGGAATCCAGCAATGAGCTGGCATCTTCACTTTCCAGAACCTCCAATGAAGTGCAAAACAATGGCCATGAAGTTAGGCAATGTGGTGCAAGCTACAATCCTATGTATGTACAAATTCCAAAGCATGGCAATTCATGGTATGCAGTGTGGATTGTATCATATCCAGGCCTGAGGAGGGGAATGGGGGGCAAAATACCTGGGGCCCAGGCCATGACAAAACTGCATTTCCACTACAGCTTTAATCCACTTTGAAGGCACTTCTATTACTCCAATGCATTTGGGAAGGAGGGGGAGATCAGGCATCTTGCCCTGGGCCCAATGCCAGCTCTCAGTGGCCCTGCTCACATCCATGTGATGATCTGTAGAGTTCCTTAAACATTTTAAGCCCCCTTCCCACCCTCCCATTTTTACACAGTGTGGTAGCATAGAACGTCCTGCCCTACCCGTTGATGTTCAAGCACTGACAGTTTGGGAAATTGGATTTATAGACCCATTTGAAATAAAGATTATGCAATATTTATCAAGATACCATAATCTAAACCAAGTCTAGAGAAATTTAAGATCTAGTTTTTCAGCAGTCAGAAATCGGTCATATAATACCAATAGGTTCTGTAGACATGCTTCTGAAAATGATGAATGGAATATATTCCCTCCCCCAAATTCTGTTCAGCTAACAGCTGTTCAAAGAGATAATACAGACATGTCTACTTTTCTTATCGTTAAACTTCATCAGCATTCAAATGCAGAAGACAAACTAGGAAAAGAAGGGGTGCAATGGTGCAAAGTCACAAGAGATAGAATTTTCAAAGTATCCAACTTTCTCTTCCTTGGTAACAAATGAAGCAATCTCTAGTCTTTCTCTACTCTTGACCAAAATTTATGGGGAGCCTGGCAAACAGAACATAGGGAAGAATCTTCCATGTATCTCCCCACCTCCTGGCAGCAAGACTAGCAATGCAACACAGGAGGCTCAGCTTGGTGAGCAGAGCTCCAGCATGTAGTTTTCACGTGCTTGCAAATGTCCTCCCTTATGCCCAAAGCCTCTTCTCATTGTTTGTTGCACTGTGTCTGGCTTTCCAATCTGGAAGAATGACATAATTGCCAGTTGCTTCCGATGGTACTTCCGAAAGATGGGCCCTGCAGAGTGATATGAAGGGGGAGAAACACTAGAAAATATTATGCTGTCTTTGTGTGCTCAGTGGGACATTTGGTGGGCCACTGTGAGATACAGGAAGGTGGACTAGATGGGCCTATGGCCTGATCCAGCGGGGCTCTTCTTAAATTCTTATGTATCTGCTGATATGGTCCAACCTTATCATTTCCTTGTCAGAATAATGTCAGGAAGAACATTGTCATGCTGATGCTTTTTTCTCTGAACAAGACACTATCAACCTTCAGTAAAAGAGATATGGAGAATGGAAACTAAACCGGCATAGACGATTCATAGACGATTTCTTAGTTAAAGTCTTGCACTGCAGCAGATGATCCCTATATCTTGCCACCCTTTCCCCATAATCTCTGCAATGCTTCAAACCACATCAGCAGATATAGATGGGAAGCCTTGGTTTTTGGCAATTCTTGTCATTGACCCACCATTGACCCCTGCTTCCTTATGTGTCACAAACTGACAACATGCTTAGTATCTTCCTCTTTTCCACTTTTGTGTGAGTGCTTTGTGTGTTGTGAGTCTAGGATTCTTGGCCTACTTTTAAATGTTTTAGGGAGAGGCCTGAGATCACCCCCCAGCCTTCAGTCAGGGACACCCTCCTCAACAGTCATTCCAGCTAGTCAAACAACTAGGGCCCAATTCTATCCAACTGGCCAGTGCAGGTGCAGTTGTGCTAGGGGTGTGTGTGCTGCAACCTGTGGTGGAGGGGCAGTCACTGGGGCCTTCTCAAAGTATAGGAACATGTGTTCCCTTACCGTGGGGCTGCACTGTGGCTATACCGAAGCTGGAAAATTGGATAGGATTGGGCCCTGAGGTGCCTAGAGTGGCCCCTGTTTCAGCTCCTGCAGTGCTGGTTAACAGCGCAGTCCTACCCATATCTATTCAGTAGTAAGTTCCATGATGTTCAATGAGACTTACTCCCAGGAAAGTATGGATAGGATTGTAGCCTAAGAGGGTTTGTTTGATGGCAGGAACCAGACTTTCCATTGCAAAGGAATGATGTGATTTCAAGGTCCACTGATGATCTCTTCCCTTGACAGTAGCCCCACAGAGACCTTCAACTCTGACATTATCTTTTACTGTGGCTAGAACCTTGGTATTTCCTTGTTTGTTACTCTTGTCTTTCCGGTTCTTCTTTCTGGTTCTTACTTTGTTTGTTACTCTTGTCTTTCTGGTTCTTCTTTCCTCCTGCTATTGTATTTTTTCCTGCCCCAATTTCCCCTGGGTAACGCTCCTGAATTTCCTGTGCCCTGACCTTCCTCCTTTTCCCCTCCTCTGCATTGCCATTATGTGCTCCCTTTCCCTTGTAAGAATTTCCTCCTACTTTCTACCTGGAAACTACTTACATTTAGGGTTAGTTGTTGAAGACAAGTTGACCCTCAGTATCCATGGGGTATCCATTTCCAGATCCCCCCCCCTCTTGCAGGTAGCAAACCTGAAGTTATTGATATCCAGAATTGCCTGTCAGAAGCTTTCCAGAGGCCTTCTGAGGCACAGAGAGGCTACGTGTGACGTCCCCACACCTCAGAACAGCTCTCAAACCTGCCCAGGAGACCCTTCCAGTCGTGTCCAGGAGGTCACTTGAAGCCCTCCAGCTCCAGGTTGGCACCGGAGGTGAGTCACATCCACAAGTGCCAAAACCGCAGATAAGGAGTACAACCTGTATTGTGCATTGCACTGCATCATTATTGATTTCTCTTCCCAATTATTGCATTTTTACTCCCACAATAAAGGTTCTTCTTTGTTGCACCTTTATTTGTGCCCCTCTTTTTCTTCATGCTGTGCCACTGAGTTGTGCCATTGACCATGGCACTTGGGCCCTGCACTGGCAATAGATGTCCCCCATGTGCACATGTTACACGTGACATAAAACCATGCTGGGTCACACAAGAGATACACTTCTAATATTTGATGACATTACTCATATTATGGTAGTCAGTCCTCCATTCTATCAGTTCTGTAACACCAAACTAGATATTTCTTGCAGCTGAATAAAAGGAAGTATAATGTACTCTGAGAAATAACAGACTTTGAAAAATTAGTTTCTATGGAGAGTAAAAGAGTATTGTCTAAAATACCTTTTATTTTTCCTGACCTTGGTATGGAGTGGCATAAATCTTATAGGGCAAAATGGAGCAGAGATTTGCAAATGGAAATACCAACATGAGGTAAAGCAATTTCCATTCTTGAAAGGTTCTCTGTTTTCGATAGCTCTTAATATTAGAGAAAATGGTTACAAGATGGTCATGCGATGGCCATTTATCTTTCTGGTAGCTGTATAAAAGAGCTATGAAAAGAATACTGCTTGAGATAAAGGTGACTTTTACTATTTGTGGTGGTCGTGTATCAAGTGTAAGTTCTGAAACACAGTTATTGCTACTATCATTGAGATTTTTGTGATAACAAATACTTTGATCTTCTCTGGTCTGTCTCCTTAAGTAAGCAGCAAGCACAGAGCCAATAAGATCACAGCAGTGTAAGGTAGCAGCATTTGTCGGGCTAGTATTTACTAAGGACTCCCAGGGTCCTAAGATTAGGCTTATTGAGCAGCAGCAACTGATGTTTAAGTTGTCAACCAGATAGGCCTTCCATAGCCCTCAGGATTGTGCCCAACTTTACCCACCCCTAACACTGCCCCTGCAATTCACAGTGTCCTATGACCCTTGATTCAATCAATAGGTCTGGGAGGTACATGAAACCACAATGGGACTTTCAGGGTTGTGAAGGGTTAGAGACTGGCATGGAGGGCTGCAGTAAGCATGGAGATTTTTCTGAGTGCACTCTAAGAAAGTTGGATTTCCCAACACATTTTGAGGAAAGGCAGGGTGAGCTTGCCCTTCACTTCTTAGGGCGGAGAGTTCACAAATATCTAAGAGCCCAATTCTGAGCTTGGCGATCTGACTTTCCGCCAGAGCGCAGTGTTGCAAACGTGCCATTAAGGCATACCACCTTATGAGGCTTACCTCATAAGGGTAAGGTTTACTGCCAGGCCAGCGCCCATGCTAGCCCAGCACTGGCCGGCGCTGGGGTAGCGTTGGGCAGGCACCCGTCCTCCGCTGCTTGTCGGTCTCATGGACTGCCGAGCTGCGGCATGGTAAGCAAGGGTGGGGAGGGGGCGGGGAGGAAGCGTTCCGGGGAGGGTGGAAAGAGGGCAGGCGGGAGGCATGCTGGGGATAGGGAGCGGGGAGGTAGGAGGTGGGTCCGGTGGAACTCAGCTCCACCGGATCCTGTCCATTTGTGTAGGGCTTGGCGCCCTATACGAATGCCTTTACTTAACCGCTGACCTTTTGGTCGGCGGTAAAGTGAGTAGCTCCATTGCGGGGCTGCTTCTCTCACCCGAGTGAAGGGGACAAAAGTCCCCTTCTCCCAAGGCACCACCTGCAGCAGGCTGAGGCGCACAGGATGTGACAGCAGCTGTTCTCGGCACCGCTGCAGCCGCGCACTGTAGGCAGCTCAGGATTGAGCTGTAAGAAAATAGGCGACAAATACTGGCCCAGAGGTAACATGGTCTAGCAGATATACAACAAGCTCTGAATCTATTCTAGCAGGCCTCCCACACGCTCAGTCCTCCATGACTCCTACTGTCTTCCATTGTTATCTTCATTATTATCATTGGCAATATGATAGGCTTTTTGTTAATCAAAAGGCAATATAACTGGGAGAGTTAAAAAGAAAAAGAAAAAGAAATCTAAAATGAGGGCTAGTTAAGATTGTGTTGCAATGACACTGAGTAGGTCTGCTTCTTCTCTAGAGTTGAAGATTACCCAGAGCCCATTACTGATTCTCATGTGTGTACTTGAGAAGCTAATAATTATTTCCAAGTGGTCAAAAAAATGCAGGCTAGTTTTTTTTTTTGTTAAAGTAATGAACTGAGATTTGATAAGAAAAATCAGCTTTATTAGTGCATGGCGAATTATTGCCTCAAGTGACTTATCTCGGCTTCTTTAATTGCAGAGCTGTTCAGATACCTTCACTGTGTGCTCATGTTATAAAGAACTCTTTGTACAAATATTTAAATTTCCAGTAATTGGATGCCTTGACATTTATTAGAATGAAAATGTAGAGTTGGGAAAGGTTCTAATAATGTATTAAATACAGCATAACAGCACAGAAAATATTGGCACCGGGTCTGTATTCAGTGTGTCTTAAAGGGGACTTGCAATGAAAGAGAAGTTGAGTCAAGATTTTTGTCTGAATTGTTCTATAGGAAAATCAGAATCTGTTTTTGTTTTTTTTCAGAAATACAGAGGGTTTTTAAAAAATCTTGTTCCTATTACTTAAAAAATAATTTTGCCTCAGAGTGCCGCATGAGGCTCCGATTTGATAGTTTAACAGATGGCTGGCACATGTGGGAGGTGTAAGTAAGTGTTCACATGGCTTCCACTTAAAGTTTTTGGCTGCTGCTTTCATGTTCCAAGCCCCACTCCTACTCCTACGTAGGAACAGTTGGGAGCAAATGATCAAGAGACAGAGCACAAGAGCCTGTCAGAAATTTTGCTGCTGTGTCACTTCCCTTGTGTCCATTCTGTTTCCTGAAGGGGGCAGTAACTGGAACCAGAGAACTGAATTCCTAATCCATGGGAATGTAGTGTGCTGGCCTTTACTTAATAAAAAATAATTAAAATAATTAAAAAAACTAAAAACAAACAAACTCCGTGGATTTTCATATAAAAGCAAGAACGCCAGCCAGCCTGTCAACAATTAAAAGCTTTTTGAAATAAAAAGGTCTTCAGTCCACGCCGAAACGTTAGCAACGAGGGAGCAGTTCTCAGTTCTAAGGGGAGGGTATTCCACAGTTCGGGGGCCACCACCGAGAAGGCCCTCTTCCTGGCCGCCGCCCCTCTCACATCTCTTAGTGGCGGCACAGTCAAAAGGGCCCCCCCCAGATGATCTAAGAGCACGGGCAGGATTGTAGGGAAGGAGGCGGTCCCTCAAATACCCCAGACCCGAGTCGTAAAGGGCTTTAAAAGTCAAAACTAGCACCTTGAATTGGGCCCGGAACAGAACCGGCAGCCAGTGTAGCCGCCGGAGCAACGGCTCGACAGAGTCAAACTGACGTGCCCCAGCAACCACACGAGCAGCCACGCTCTGTACTAGTTGTAATTTCCGGACCATCTTCAAAGGCAGCCCCACGTAGAGCACATTGCAATAATCTAATCTAGATGTCACTAGGGCATGGGTTACTGTGGCCAGGTCCTCGCAGCTCAGGTACGGTCACAGCTGGCGAATCAGCCGAAGCTGAGCAAAGGCTCCCCTGGCCACTGCCGCCACCTGGGACTCCAGGAGCAGCTGTGGATCCAGGAGAACCCCCAAGCTGTGGACCTGCTCCTTCAGAGGGAGTGCAACGCCATTCAGAGCAGGATGATAGTCCAGCACCCGAGCTGTGGATTTCCGAACCAAAAGCACCTCTGTCTTATCCGGATTTATTTTCAGCTTGTTCTCCCACATCCAGCCCCTAACCGCCTGCAGACAGCGATCCAGGACCCCAACCGCCTCCTCAGAATCAGGGGGAAAGGAGAGATAAAGCTGGGTGTCATCAGCATACTGATGGCAACCCACTCCAAACCCCCGGATGACCTCTCCCAGCGGCTTCATGTAGATGTTAAAAAGCATGGGGGATAAGATGGAACCCTGTGGCACCCCAAACCTAAGAGGTCGGGGTGCCGAACAGGCATCCCCCAGCACCACGTTCTGGGATCTGTCAGCCAGGAAGGAGCGGAACCACTTCAAAACAGTGCCTCCAAGTCCCAACCCCGCCAGCCGGCCCAGAAGGACACCATGGTCGATGGTGTCGAAAGCCGCCGAGAGGTCCAGCAGGACTAACAGGGTTGCACTCCCCCTGTCCATCCCCCAGCGAAGGTCATCCACCAAGGCGACCAAGGCAGTCTCCGTCCCGAACCCCGGCCTGAAGCCAGATTGGAATGGGTCCAGATAATCCGTTTCCTCCAGTACCCTCTGAAGCTGGGACGCCACCACCCGCTCAATCACCTTGCCCAGGAATGGGATATTCGAGACTGACCAAAAGGTGCAAGAGAGAGAGAGAGAGAGAGAGAAAGCAACCAATTACTGGGTTGGGACACCTCCCTATGAGGAAAGGATACAGTGTGAAGGGCTTTTCAATCTAGAAAAAAGGTGTCCGAGGGGAGACATGATTGAGACATACAAAACTATGCAGGGGATGGATAGAGTGGATAGAGGGATGTTCTTTTCCCTCTCATACAACACCAGAACCAGGGGATAACCATCAAAATCAAGTGATGGAACAAACAAAAGAAAATATTTCTTTACCCAGTGTGTAATTAGTCTTTAGAACTTTTTGCCACAGGACATGGTGATGGTGTCTGGCCTAGATGACTATAAAAGGGGATTGGACCCATTTATGGAAGAAAAACACATCACAGATTACAAGCTGTTATGTATGCAAGTTATGCAGGATTGAAATCCTGCATAACCGATTAGCCCAGACTTATGGCTGGCATACTGGGTGATGGATTGAAATCCTACCATCAGATTGGCCCTCTAGTTAAGGTTTCAACTACACCAATCATGGGGAGTCTGGGAGGAACTAAAGGGTATAAAAGCCAGGGGTGTTTACCTTGTGTCAGAGTCATTGCCAGGTTCTGTTCTGAAGATGGAACAAACGTATTGAGCTGTTATCTCTATGCCTTCCTTTATTCACATGGACCCACTATATAACACATGCCATGATGGGTATGTGCAACCTCCTGATTTTAGAACTAGGCTACCTCAGAATGCCAGATACAAGGTTGCACCAGAATGCAGTCTCTTGTTGTCTTGATGCATCTGGTGGGCCACTGTGAGATGCAGGAAGCTGGGCTAGATGGGCCTTTGGCCTGATCCATCAGGGCTCTTCTTATGTTCTTAAGGTGTCCTTTAAACTTCCTCAGGTGTTTTTCCTTGTTCCTTTTTCTGTTCTTGTTTTCTTCTATCGAAGAAGCCTGAAGAACAGGAGGAGTGCTACACACACATAATTAGTTATGCTTAGTACCAAGTGCCCTGGATGGGGATGTCCATTCTCATCTGTATCAAAAGATGCATTCAGCCAATTCAGTGTGACTGAAAAAAGAATCATTATACAAAGGCACTCACATGCGTATTTCACTTGCTAGATTGGAGCGATCTTGGTGTTTTTCCAGCCTGGCTATTCCTATCAATACCAGAAATATGTGCAGTCACTAGTCCCATGCTTGATCCTAGTTGCCAGTTTGCACATGGGTGCCTCTGTGCCCAGAGATGCTCTCATTTCTAGCAGACAACAAGTCCTGGTCTGTGTGTTCTTGTCTGATTTCAGTGTGGAGTTTTCTTTCTTTCTTTTTTTTTGAACCAAATGAGAAAAATAAATTCAATCTTTAACATATGGAGGAGGGCACAACCCTTTCGCATTAGCAGCTTGTTCCTGCAGGGAGTATTTATGGCTCCTTTTAGTACATCACAGAGAAAAGGATATCTGCTGAGATACAAAAGCAATAAAACATGCCGTTTACTGTAGCATTATCTGAAAATGTAATCCATGGAAGAATGATTCTGATTAGCTAAACAGCGCCAGTTAGGTTTATGATGGCCTGTTTTATGATTGTTTGATAACATAAAATATTATTTGCTTCCTGAAAGAGACTCACCATGCATAGATGAACACTGCGCTTTGTGAGACTGTCTCTGTAAATCACATACCCCAAGCAGCTTCCTTCAGAAATAAAATGTGCATTTGATTATAAAAAATTTACTGAGTGTTGTTATGAAAATAAGCTGATTGCTAATTCCTGATGTGCAGGGCATGTCTGCAAACCGATACTTTATTTATATTTTAGTAGATGCTGACACTTAATAATGAGAGTTAGCATCTTGCAGAGGCTGGTTCATTGGGAGGAACTTATGATCATTTTGGTCAATTCATTTCACTTATTCCAACATGAAATAACAAAAGAGTGTAATGATAACTGATGGTTACTCTTTCTTGCTTCCTGGCCATAGACAGCAGTAGTCTCTAACTATGGGATATTTCCTTTTCTTAAGAAATCCTTCTCCTGTATCAGACTACTGATCTGTCTACCCTGGTATTGTTGATTCTTCTGACTGGGACCTTCTGCATGCAGAGCATGGATGGACAACACCACTGAGCTGTGGCCCTGTCCCCCTTTTGTCTCCATTGGTGCAATGCAGTCTTAAATGGGCAGCCCAATCCTCACCAGTGCTGGTGCAATGGGGCTGCATGCCCACACTGTACCCAGTGCTGATAAGCAGCAGACGGGGGGAGGTCTCCTTGAGGTAAGGGGACATTTTCCCCCTTACCCTGTGTAAAGCCCCAGCCAGCTCAATGGGACTTCTTGAATCTGGCCAATGTAAGCCTGCAAAGTCTTGCATCAGGCTTTGAAGTACGAGAGGGGAAATAGGATTTGGTGTGCACCAGTACTGCCAATGCTGCCCCCTCCTGGGCCTGATCCGCTCCAGTTCTGCCCTCCCCCAACACCTGCACTGCCTGGCAGGTGCTCACCTGCTCTGTTTGGTGAGCTGCCTGGATCCATCACCAGTGGAATGGCACAGGTCTTCCCACTGGTGCTGCTTACACACCAGTGTCACTGGTTTGGGGCACTTCATGGCACTTTTGTGACACCCTAGACCAGTGCAGCAGCAGCTGTGCCTGCATAAACAAAGTTTAGGTTTGCGACATTTATTCCTTAACACCTGTGTTCAAAGTAGTAGTAGTAGTAGTAGTAGTAACAACAACAACAACAACAACAACAACAACAACAACAACAACAACAACAACATGGTATTTATATACTGCCTTTCTGGTCATCAGATTACTTCTCTGACTTTATTCAAGGTGTTTACATAGGCAGGCGTTTCTAAATCCCTCCAGGGGATTTTTATAATCATAAAGGTTCTCTCTTTCAAGAACCAACATTTCAGAATGGATCTTCCTGGTTTGGTCTCACTTCTGGCCTCCAGTTCTCCTACGCAAGCTGACAATTCCAGCAGGTGAAAAGATTGCCATTCTTATGTCAGTCTCAAATGCCACAACCATCTCTTATGGTTCTGTAACTTGAACAGTGCTTTCCAGACATTTTAGCATCAGGACCAACTTTTTAAAATGACGATCTATCGTGAACCACCAGTGGTTTCCAGATGGGTCACAGTGGTGGGTCACAGTGGTGGGTCACAGCCTGAATTTTGGTGGGCTGCCAATAGGCTTGCGCTGTATCCAGCACAGGATAGTGGCCATAAGCGGCTCAGCCATGGATAAGGGGAAACATTTCCCCTTACCTTCAGGTAAGAACTGCTGGCCCCATGGGTCTCCTTGGACTCTTGAGGTGGCGCAAGTCCGAGGAGAGCAGAGTGGCCTGGAGTTGCTCCGTTCTCCCCAGGAACGGGGGTTGGGATAACTGACAGATCACGACCCCACCTTCCGCCCCCACCCGCCCTCCCCCTGCCCAGGAATGCCTCCCTCCTGCCTCCTCCCCACCCCCCTGCCTACCTCAGAGGCAGGAGAGAATTTAAAGGAGAACAGTGCTGAAGAAAACCTGGACAGGCTGAATTTCCCCATCTCCAACCCAAATCCTAACTTTCTGCTTTGCATTCTGGTCTCTGTAGTTAAATTCGAAGTCCTAAAAAAGACACAGCATGACATAGAAAAGAAACAAAACGGCATATTACATCTCTCTCTTCATTTTTTTCCTCCCTGCAACCAGAGGTGAGTTTTTACTTGCCCTGTCTCGGGTTCTCTTTTTGCTTTCATTTGCATTAAATGCCCATCTTCAGCCACCAAATTACTTGTATTTCCTTCATTTACTTGGAGTATAATTGAGGTATAAATAATTCAAAACTTCTGCCTGGAACCTTTAAAACAATCATAACTGAGCTGCACTTTGTTACTATATAATGATTATGTGTCATTCTTTGCTCTCCTCAGGTTATTTAATAATGTAATGATAGTGAAATGGAATATGTTTCAGAGGTCAACAATCTCTTTAAAGTGATATGATCCTAACCTACCATTTACTGATCAATACAGCTGTAACCAAGACTGCAAGCCTGATCATTCCTGCCATCTTTCTCTCGACTAGAGCAGCCAAACTTAAACTTTTAGCACTGGGACTCACTTTTTAGAATAAGAATCTGTCCAGACACACCTGAAGTGATGTCATGACTGGAAGTGACATCACCAGGCAGGAAGATTTTTAACAATCCTAGGCTGCAATCCTACCCACATTTGCCCAGGAGTAAGCCCTATTGACTGTCATTGTTAAAAACATATACATAGTAGCCTGTTAAAAGTACAGATCAAATGCTGTCACATACCATCGTAGTCTAATCTATTAAAAATAAAATATTGAAATGGGACCCACCTGAAATTGCCTTGCAACCCACCTAGTGGGTCCTGGTCCACAGTTTGAGAAACACTGCTCTAAAGGGAAGGATTCATGAGAATATTTTAAAAATCCAAGCATGGTGAAGCATATACATAGTTGTACTCCCTGTAATCATCCTGAATTGATCATTGCCCTGCCCTGCCCCATTCTGTAATCTGAAACACTGCAATTGTCTTTATCTAAGACTGGTTTGTAAAAATGAGTACAGGTTGAGTGTCCCTTATCTGGGCTGCTTGGGATGGGAAGGTGTCTGGATTTTGGAATAATTGTATACATATAACGAGAAATGCTTCCTCTTGCTCTTTTCACTGTTACTCATATGGGTGTCTGCTAGTCTCTGACATTTTTCAACCATGTCTGTGCAGGTACACACCACAGAGCACAGAACAGAACTTACACCCTGTTCCTGAACTGTATGTGGGAATGAGCATAAGACTACTAATGTTCACACTGGGAAAAACACTACACAAGTGTATTCACACTTCACAACTGCTTGTGAGAAGCACTGGCCAGGTGCAGGGTGTGGGGAGGGGGAGTTAAAAAAAGGTCTTGGGCAAATATGTCTGGATTTTGAAATAGTTTGGATTTTGGATGTCTGGATAAGGGGTAATCTACCTGCACCACTAAATTTTAACGATTACTGTAAAAGGAAATATCTGATCATTGATATCCTACCACCAAGGATCTCACTTCTGGTCACAAACCTTCAAAATATTATTTGGTTCCAGGTGGAGCATGGAATACAACAGTTTGTGAAACTGGTGATGCACTAAGGCAGGGGTGTCCAAAGTTTTTGGCAGGAGGGCCACATCAGGCCCTATACTGCTCTGGGCCAGGTTATCTTAGAGATCGCCTACTCCCATCCAATCTGGCTCGTCCTCTCAGGTCATCAGAGAAGGCCTTTTTACAAGTGCCACCGCCTAAGGAGGTACGTGGGACGGCGGCAAGAAATAGGGCTTTCTCAGTAGTGGCACCAAAGTTGTGGAACTCCCTTCCCCTTGACTTGAGAATGGCTCCCTCCCTCAAGACCTTTCGGCGAGGCCTGAAGACCTTGTTGTTTAACCAAGCCTTCTGACGTTATAGCCTTCTTAACATCTTTTATATATCTTTTAGTTGCTTTTTTACAGGCCCGATTCCTCTAAGAACTGCTGTTTTATGCTCTTTTATTCTGACTCTTCTGACTACTGTTTTTATGGGTTCTGCTAATGTGTTTTTTAATATGTTTTTATCTGTTTGTGAAATTATGTTTTAATCTGTTTTATATGTTGTTAGCCGCCCTGGGTCCCTTTTTGGGAGAAGGGCGGGATAAAAATAAAGTTTTATTATTATTATTATTATTATTATTATTATTATTATTATTATTATTATTATTATTATTATTATTATTATTATTATCAGCTCTCTGACACTGTGCCAGGGGCCAGGGCAAAAAAAGAATCACTTTACATTTAAAATTTGAATAAATTTACATAAGTTTACATAAATGAATATATTAAAGATGAACTTATATGAATGAATGAAGGTCTTGCAATAGCTCAAGGCCTATAAAAGGCCTTGCACAAAGCAAGGCTGGCCTGTCCTTTGCTGCCACTGCTGCATCACAGATGCGAAACAGCAAGCAGTGGAGGGAGCTCTCATCCCACAGCTCACACGAGAGGTCAAACAGTTGCCCTCACGCTGAGAGAAGTTGTGTTGGGCCAGTGTGGGCTTCAACAAATCTCAGGAGGGCCAGAGTCTCACTGGAGACTGGGGGCTCCCTGAGGGCCACATTGAGAGGCATCGAGGGCCGCAAGTGGCCTCCGGGCCGGGGTTTGGGCACCCCTGCACTAAGGCAAAAACACAGTCCATCATGTGTCCATGTATTGTGCCTGCAAGGTCAAACAGTTGCCCTCACGCTGAGAGAAGTTGTGTTGGGCCAGTGTGGGCTTCAACAAATCTCAGGAGGGCCAGAGTCTCACTGGAGACTGGGGGCTCCCTGAGGGCCACATTGAGAGGCATCGAGGGCCGCAAGTGGCCTCCGGGCCGGGGTTTGGGCACCCCTGCACTAAGGCAAAAACACAGTCCATCATGTGTCCATGTATTGTGCCTGCAAGGTCCCTAAGAGAACCAATTTCTGTGGCCCTATGAAGGCACCTATAGCATAGGAGGGTAGGAGATCTGGTCTAGAGGGTAGAGCCTCCATTAGCCTGAAGATAACATCAGAAGGTCGCCAGTTTGAGGACACCGGCAGCTCCCTGAATGGCTGAGAATGGCGAGACCTTGAAGCAGCTGACAAGCCCAGCTGAGTGATTCCACCTGTTCTTGGTGTGAGCAAGAAGCGTCTTGGCTGCCCTCCATGGGAGAGATGGAGCTGCGTGGAAGAACTGGAGGCCAGAAGTGAGATGAAACCAGGAAGATCAATTCTGAAATGTTGTTGGTTCTTGAAAGAGAGAAACTCTATGATTGTAAAAATCCCCTTGAGGGATTTAGAAATGCCTGCCTATGTAAAATGCCTTGAATAAAGTCAGAGGAGTAATCCGATGACCAGAAAGGTGGTATATAAATACCGAGTTATTATTATTATTATTATTATTATTATTATTATTATTATTATTATTATTATTATTATTATTATTATATAATCTTTGCACACACTCACACACACACACAAAAAAGACTGCTATCCCCCACAGGACTTAGGGCCTGATCCTATTCAACTTTCCAGTGCTACTGCAGCTGCAATGCAGTCCTGAGGTAAGGGAACATATGCTCCCTTACCTTGAGGAGGCCTCTGTGACTGCTCTACCACCACAGAAAGCAGTGCATAACCCACTGGTATGGCTGCATCAGCTCCGGAAAGTCGGATAGGATTGGGCCCTGAGTTGGGCTTTAGCAACCAAATGAAAGCTTCATTATCCTACCTTCTGCACTAGTGGGGAGGTAAAACAATTATCCTTCCAATATTTCAGCCTGAATTTCTCCCGTCTTTGTTTTTGGAGCCATTTTGTCTAGATAGAGTGTGTGTAGTCACAATAACCAGTGAGGATAAGCCTCATTTTGTGGATCTGATAGTGAAATGGGGGGCCCCCGGCGGCACAGAAGGTAAGCTCAAAAGAAGGGTAAAATTCCAAGGACCAGTTTATGAAAAGCCTCTTGAGTCACCATACATTGGCTTAAAAGCTCATAGATTTAAATCCCCTTACCCCTTCATAAGTCTCCCGCTCCTCAATGGGTGTCCTTTGACCTGCACCAATAATTTCACTGGCACATGTCCAAGGACAGAAAGGGGGCAAAGAAGCTCCTGCTGGAGGGGACAGGATCCAGCACGTGCTATCACCACCAGACCACCCTCTTCTGCAGCCTCCACACCCCCGTTCCTCTCCCCTCTTTGCCCAGTTTTGTCCCCTCCCTGCCCCATTTACCCACTCCCTGCCCCCGCCGTGGCTTTACCTGCCCTGGCGTGTGAAGGCAACTCCAGCAACGGACTGGGAGCCCATTTTGCAATGGCAGAATTGTCGTCCACTGTTGCGAAGCGCTGCTTAGAAGAGCCCAGTCCTGCATAGGATTGGGCTGTTTTGCTCTGCTTCTCGACACAGAGTTCCAGAAATGGCTAAATATTAAAAAAAACATCAAGGGCAATAAATCAAAACAATGATAAAACAGCAGCAATACAAACATAGCATACTTCGAGTGGCTGTAAATACTACAAGGTTAAAGGTTCTTGAGGGATAAGGAAACTGTCTTATAGATACTACTCATGAGAACCTTAAATGTTGTCAGCCAGAACAGCAAGGACACTACTGGATTTACCTAATTTTTTTTTTCCTGTTTCAACCCACCATGATGTAATCCCTATACTAAAACACCTTGCAAAGGGGTCCGGTTAAGAGGACAAATATGTCACTGATATCAATAGCTCTTTCTTACCTTATGAGATGTGTCAGACTGAGCCATAAGACTCCCCTCTGTGTAGAAGTTTTGGCAATGCAATCTGTCTCAGAGAGTGAATAAAAATAAGAAGAAAAGCAAGGTCAAGGATACAGTATTGGCAACCTTCAGTCTCGAAAGACTATGGTATCGCGCTCTGAAAGGTGGTTCTGGCACAGCGTCTAGTGTGGCTGAAAAGGCCAATCCGGGAGTGACAATCCCTTCCACACCAGGAGCAAGTGCAGTCTGTCCCTGGTCTGTCTCCCTGGCTATGGGCCTTCCTTCTTTGCCTCTTAGCCTCAGACTGTTGGCAAAGTGTCTCTTCAAGCTGGGAAAGGCCATGCTGCACAGCCTGCCTCCAAGCGGGCCGCTCAGAAGCCAGGGTTTCCCACTTGTTGAGGTCCATCCCTAAGGCCTTCAGATCCCTCTTGCAGATGTCCTTGTATCGCAGCTGTGGTCTACCTGTAGGGCGCTTTCCTTGCACGAGTTCTCCATAGAGGAGATCCTTTGGGATCCGGCCATCATCCATTCTCACGACATGACCAAGCCAACGCAGGCGTCTCTGTTTCAGCAGTGAATACATGCTAGGGATTCCAGCACGTTCCAGGACTGTGTTGTTTGGAACTTTGTCCTGCCAGGTGATGCCGAGGATGCGTCGGAGGCAGCGCATGTGGAAAGCGCTCAGTTTCCTCTCCTGTTGTGAGCGAAGAGTCCATGACTCGCTGCAGTACAGAAGTGTACTCAGGACGCAAGCTCTGTAGACCTGGATCTTGGTATGTTCCGTCAGCTTCTTGTTGGACCAGACTCTCTTTGTGAGTCTGGAAAACGTGGTAGCTGCTTTACCGATGCGCTTGTTTAGCTCGGTATCGAGAGAATGAGTGTCGGAGATCGTTGAGCCAAGGTACACAAAGTCATGGACAACCTCCAGTTCATGCTCAGAGATTGTAATGCAGGGAGGTGAGTCCACATCCTGAACCATGACCTGTGTTTTCTTCAGGCTGATTGTCAGTCCAAAATCTTGGCAGGCCTTGCTAAAACGATCCATGAGCTGCTGGAGATCTTTGGCAGAGTGGGTAGTGACAGCTGCATCAAGGTCAAGGATAGAGGAGGAAATTGTGTATGTATTGCAGGTCGCTGTGCGAAATCTGGTACACTTCAACACAGTAGGGCAAAAAAAAAAGATTTGTGCATTAATTGTGTGGATGGAGGCCCTGAATGACAACTGGTAACTGTAGGGCATAAAAATATCTCTGCCAGCACTGGAGGAACTGAACAAAAGTGAAGACAGGTGTTCTATTAATGGGTGAAAAATGTACATACTGTAGTTACAAAAGGCAAAAGGTTATTTTCTTTATTTTTTAAATCACAGATCTGTAATATGTCCTGTACTGACAAGTAGGGTTTATAGGCTAATTGCAGAATTAGCTGAAACTGACTGACTAAATGAAGGCACTTTCCCAGTTGTTCCATCTTTCTCTCCATGTGGTTCGGGAAGCCACCTGTCCATTTGCTGATAGCTGAAGATAATTAGCCTTCAGTTACAGAAAGTCACATTTTGCTGGTTCCACAAATCCCCAGACCTTCGATCATGTCCAATTAGCAGTTTTGATCCTTTCTGCCCCATCTGGTTGACAGTAAAGCAGCAGCCAGTCTTCAGGGGGATTAACCTTTTGCCTGCCAACCTTTCTCGCAGACTTTGTGAGACTGCCACTAATCACCATCCTGTCTGGCCACAACTTAAGCAACTAGTAAGGAAAGATGTACATTGCATTTTACAAAGACTGCACTCAAACAAACAGGTGTTGCATTTGAATTAAAGTTCAGGCCAACTTCAACCTGTAATATCTGATCTGACACTTAGGAAAGGGGGAAAGCCAACAACACTGAAAGGTAGGCAAGGGACAGCGCTGTAGGTTTAATTAAACCCAATCCAATCCTGACTAATTATGATCCAGTTTAGTTGTTTTGGAAAATCCAAGCATGCTACACCTGCTGTTTCCAGGACATCCTTTTAACTTGTTCCACCACCTAATTACTCGCTTGAAATCCGAAAGTTTGTTCTGTTATCTTCTTTTTTTCTGCTGTATATCAACATTTGCATGCAAATAATTAATCGGAACTTTTCAATTACCTTCTTTCACACAAGACACCAGCTAGGTCTGGTTTACACTTAAGGGGTGTGTGTGCCTTGGGAGCTCATGGGGGCTGCTGCTGTCAACATGACTGAGCAGTGGAGGGGCCATTTGTGCTAACTGGTGCCTGCCATGATTGCAGCAGCTCTCAAACCATTTCTTTAGCTGAGTTATTCTAACACTTTGTGTTAAGGGTAATATGATTCTTGGTGCTTGATTAATTTTAATTGAAGTCCACTATGCAAAAGCACATCTCCCAAACCTAATCACCGTTGGCATAAATCCAGCAGTAGACCCAGCTAAAGAAAGATGTTAATAACACTTGTGTATTATTTGGTCTTGAAGGACTATTGCAATTGGACTCCAAGGAAACGCCTAATTTCCTCCAACTTAACAATATGCACCATTTCATTAGGAAGTATTTAAAAGGCTTAAATATACTATTTAGCAAGTGTGTTGTTTTTTTTAGTCCATCCACTACATAGTCTACTTTTATGAACATCTTAGTAATTACATCTTAAATAATTCAGCCAAATTACGCACATATCTATTAAGCTTTTGTAATGAACAATTACAATTGAATAAGTTCATTTTATAGGGCTTTTTAAAGAAGTCAGGGGAAATCAATGGGACTTTAGAGTACTTAGCTTTGCCGCTCAATCCTATCTAACACTCCCCTCCAATGAAGTTGTTTAACAGCCCGATCCTGAACTGCCAGGCTTGCGGGGATTTTGTGGCGCCAAAATAGGGATCCTGAGGTGCCAGCTGCTGGCAGCTCCTTGGGGGAAGGGGACTTTTGTCCCTCCAGGTAAAGAAAATAGCCCCGCAGTAGGACTATTCAATTATGTGGTGGCTTTTCAGCCGGTGCAGAATCAAGGAGTCTCATGTTGGGCTGTGCCTAAGAATATAAGAAGAAGAGCGTGTGCAGTCTGACATGGGCTCTGGATTGGAGGAGCTAAGCTCTACTGGTCCCTCCTGCCCCGCTCCCTCCCCCTGCCACGCCTTCCCCCTCCCTCTGCTCACCCTAGAACATCTCCCCCCACACCCCCACTCACCTCTCCACCGCTCGGCCGTCTAGCGCTTTACACAGAGTGCCAGGCAGTGGACCACAGGCCCAGTGCCGGAGCTGGCCCAGCATTTGCAAGCCTTACCATGGCCGGCACTTGAGTGGTGCCTTTATGGCATGTCTGTGACAGTGTGTGCCGGTGGTGAGCCAGTGCGCTGAGTTCTGGATAGGAGGAGGTGCGCTGCATCCTGTGGGGGGGGGGGGGGCTGTTGCAGAGGTCTCCTCAAAGTAAGAGAACTTGCCCTGGGAGAAAGCATCCACTGAACCTATGGAACTGCTTAGTCCTGCACCAGCTATTTCGCTGGTGCAAGACTCAAATATATAATGGCGTCAGAGAAGGGGAGTAAGAGCCAGCTGCATGCTCATGCCACTGAACCTGCCCTCTCCCTCCTTCGTCCTGCTTCCACTCTCACTAAAAAGTCTCCCATTCTCCCCACCCCATTCCACCCACCACCTGGCCCCGCCATTACCTTATCTCATACTGGCAGGAGGTGTTGATTCAGATGTCTGAGGCCATCTTATGCGGAATTAAAATGTAGCTTTACAGGCTAAAATCTTTTGAGATAGTTCACCAGGTACCATCTCCTCATTCTGGTTATGAACAAGGAATCCTGTCTGATCAGTATTTCAGAAGGCATTTTACAGCACAAACTAAGTGCTTCCAGCTTTAAGCTGTCTGTTACAAACGATCCACAAAGTGCAACCTGGAAAAGAGCCCCCCCCCAAAAAAAAAAATAAAAAAAATTATAGAAGCCTAAAGAGATTGCAGATATGAGAAAAACATTGTGATTGTGTCACACACAAAGCCTTTTCTTCAAGGAGATAAGCAAAAAAATGTGTTGGATATGTCAGCTTTTACTAGCCTGGATTTACAGCTATCATACGTTGTCATTTTTTTTTTTAATTTGTTCACTCATGCCAATGAAATGCTTTCTCTTGCACTGCATTTTCAGAGATAGGATCAGTAATAATATTTGGAATTAATATTTCATGGCAGACTCCTCTTTATTTTCAAAGTGATGCTCTCTGGCGTTGCCTTTCAAAAACAATGGTTTTGACTGCCACTTAAAGACAGTTGATTGGGCTGCATATCATAAATAAGGAAATATTGAAAAATGGTACTCATTATGGAAACCTCTAATGATCCATAAGGCAGTGATATCTAGGTAGATCAGGTGTCTTGGATATGGCCCTTCAGCTATGAAAAAAATATGTCACAATTCCATCAGGAATTAAAGGAGACACTGTGTGGCCTAGTGTTATCAATTATATGTATAATTTATAAATATAAGTTACAGGAGAAGAAGGGGTATTGGTCTAGAGTGATGCTCCAGAGACATGGGACAGAAGCACCAAGACAGACATGAAAAGCACATGTCCGTGCTTGCTTGATCTCAGCTGGATTCTGAAGAGGAGAAGACATTCATCTTATCATTGGGGAGGGATTCTGGAAGAACTTGTGAGAAGTAGAGATGAATTATCTTACCTAAGCAAATTGGAGAACCTCCTTCCATGGAGATTTTCAAATGAAAAAAAATGACCCAAATGACTGATTGTACCCTTTTCCACAATTGGTGCACAGATAGCTTATATGCCTCATTAAGCTGGCATACCAGGATGGGGGACGGCAACTAACATTTGCATTCCCACAGTGCAGCACGCCTGGGAACTTTGATTAAACAGCTTGTTACTTGTAACGAGGCTTCACTATCTATTGAGAACTTGTTACCTGGTATTCCTGAATTTACTGATTTATGGCATCATGACCAGTTGTAGCTTAGCTAGATTCTTGCCCTGATTTATGTTTCATTCTTTCTTACTTTCTTTCCCTTATATCTGAAGTTCTCAAACTGGAGCATCATGAAGCCCCAGCCTTTGGCCCCTTAAGGGGTAATGGTTTCTGATCGGGTTTTTTTTCCTGCTGCAGAGGCTTGGGACACCTTGTGGAGGGCTCTGTGGGGCTCCCCGCACTTCCAGAAGGCTGGTGTGGGGTTTGGTAAGTGAACCTCCCCATCAGGCTTCACAGCAGTGCAGTCTTGGGGATCATATTGCTGCCTTTGCCACTCACCCAGTAATAACTTACCCAGAGAAGTTTGGGGACTGCTGATTATATAAATACTAAGTTAGATCATTTAATATTGAAGAATAAAAGTGATTCCCTCTCCTTTATTATTGTAAAATTGTGAGGCGAAAGCCATTATGAATCTCCCCTGAATCTTTGGTTATAAATCTAAACATGTAGGGTTGTTAAAATGTCACATGGAGTCATAGCTTATTTTATGTAAGGTTTGTTTGATCATGTGACTTGGGACCTTCAACTAACTGTGGTTTATTTCAGGTGAACAGACCAGGATTCAACCACAATCTGAATGCATGATTCAAAGTTGGCTTGTTAATCAGAGTTTATCTTAACCATGGTTTAATGTGACATCCGAAAGAAGAATCCTGACTTGCTGCAGTGGCTCTGCCTTTAAATCTCTGGCATTTACAGAGATGGCAGCCTAGATTAGCAGAAAGCAGAGTAGTGCTTTGCAAAGGGAGAATCAGCATGACTTCCATAAGCGTAAGTCTTTCCTCACAAATTTTATAGAGTCATTTCAACAGGTCAACAGGCATGTTAATGTGGGAGAACGCATTGATATCTGGACTTTCAGAAGGTATTGACACAGTTCCTCAAAGGGAATATTCAACAGTCAGGAAATAAGAGGTCAGGTCCTTTTATGCATAAGGAACTGGTTGAAAAACAGGAAATAGAGTGGGTGAATGGGCATATTTTCACAACGGAGATAGGTGGAAAGTGGAGCATCCAAAGATTGGTTTGGGAACCAGTGCCTTTCAGTTTGTTCATAAATAACCTGGAGTTGAGGATAAACAACAAGATGGCCAAGTTTCAGAAGACACTAAACTTTTTTTCTGGGTGGTGGTCTAGAAAAGAATGTGAAGAGCTCTAGAAGGCTCTCTCCAAACTGGGGAAATGGTTGGCAAAATGGCAGATATGCTTCAATGTAAGTAAGTGTAAAGTGATGCAATTTAGGGCAAAAAATCACAGAGTATTTCACATATACTCTGATGGTCTGTGGGGACCATGCTTGCCAGTGTTCACATGGAGGAAATAGCCAATGGGCCACAAATACCTCCATACATAAGCTACTTATGAGTCCCAAGGACACGACAGATCAAAACAAGATGGCTCTAATTACAATTGTGTAATGATTTATGCATGGGAGTTCGCATGCTGCTGCTTCAGTCAGAATGCTTTCCAGTGATTGGCTATCACCATGCACTAGATATGTGAAGAAGCCCTTACAAAATATATGCACAAGAAATTTTATGCCCCTTTTCCAGAAATTTAGATCAAAACCAGGAGATGAGCAAGAAACCACCATGTATAACTCTATGTTTTACATATCGCTTTCCCACACTGGCATATCTTGGGGAGGGTCAAGGGGAGCAAATTCCCCAAGGCACCACACCTCCAGGGATGCCACCACTGGCCACCCTCCCACTGCCATCCACGCCCATCACCATCACCTTCAGCCACCCTCTGGGAGCCTTCTGAGAGCTGGGGAGGCTGCACATAACCTCCTGGCCCTCAGAAGTCCTTTACATATCTATTCCGGTTTTTGTTCGAAAACCAAAAATAACATTTAGAAGGCCTCTGGATGGCTAGAGGAGGCCCTGGACGTGACAGTAACAGAACAGACAAGTGGGGGGTCATTTTGTGGTTCTGACCCTGGGCAGGTCAGGGGCCAGGATCACTAGTAATTTCCTATGTACACTATGCTACCCATGCTGCCCCTTTAGGGCCTCATTCTTTTGCCTCTCCTGGGCCATCTGGTTGCCCCCCATAGCATTCAGTGCACACTCCATCAGCGATGCTGTATGCTCTGGGCTGGCAGGGGGATAAGATTAGGCTGTAAGTCATTGGAAATCTGGCTGATAGTGTGAAAAGCAACTCTGGCATACATATATTCTCTCAAAGTTTCCCATTTCAAGATCAGGAACTGGAAAAAATGAAGCTCCAAGCCCTGAGTAGAAAATTATGCCACCTCATGGGTGAGGTGGACTCATATTTTTGTCCATTACTAGATCCTTTTTTTCAGGACTCTGTGTGGCAAAATGCAATGCACAACCTTAATGGATGCATGTATATGGCCAGGACATATTTTTGACTACCACAATTTATCCCTGCTTTTTGATGAAATAGCTGCTGTGCATATCTACAGTGAGTGAAATATAGTGCGCCTCTTAGAATGAAAGATGGAGACATTAATGAGCGCTTTAATGTTTTTCATCACTCTCCAAATCTCAGTGCTTTATTTCTATTGATTTTATAATGAGACCTCATGAGACAATAGGAATGGCTACATTTCTCCACCTGCCATGCCTCCCATAGTGTGCATCAACAAAATAAGGGGAAATCGCCATGAAATAACTCTATTTTACAGTTTAGCCACTGCAGTTGCTTATAGGGCTCTTTGATCTTGCACGCTGAGAAGTTTTTGGCTGTCTTTTCTTGACAAATCACAACTGCTTGACACTGAATGATCCACACAAAGTTTTGTCTTTAAGACCTTTAAAAATCTCTGTGATTCACAACATTCAACCACCCAGTTCTTCTTCTTTGACCTAAATGTCTAGCAGATGTTCAAGATTTTTAGAGAAATTTTTTTTTTTGCTGTAAACAGATGTAGAAAGGTATTGAATTGCTAAGCACAAACTGCTGTGGAGTTTTACTATAAGAGAAAGCCAAACTCATGAGTATCAAAGTTGCACTTTGGAGGGAAGGGATTAACTTCCTCTACATGTATGGTTTAAATAAAATTGGCAACATAGATTCTAATATATAAGGTAGCAGAGGAAGTTGCTTACCGGATATCAGTTCCAATAATCCAAAATTAGTTGATATCAAGTGTGCAATCCTATGCACACTTAAGAGTAAGCCCAACTGAACACAGTGGTATCTACTAGTAATACAACTATTACTTAGTAGTAGTAGTAGTAGTAGTAGTAGTAGTAGTAGTCGTCGTCGTCGTGCCCACCTACCTCTCCGCTGCCCAGTGATCCACACAACTGCCGAGTGATGGAGCACTGCCACTCCACCGGTGCTAGGGCCTCGCAAACATGCCTTACTGCACGTTTGCGACAGGGCGTGCCAGCGATAAGTTGCACAAACTGGTTAGGATCGGACCCTAAATGACTCCCTGTCATGAAAGGGCTCATAACTAAAACAGGGGTGGTCAACCTTTCAATTTCTCACAGATGACAAGCTGCACCTACTGAAATTCCCGCATCTGCACAATTGTTAAGGGTCCAGGAGCCCTAAAGTTGAAAGGTTGGCCACCCCTGATCTAAAGTAATGCAGAAGAGCCCCAGTAAACAAGCATTAGACAAGACACTGTGCTGGGATGAATGCTGATGCTTGTGCCCAGGCTCTAAGAACCTCCCTAGGGAGCTGCACACCGCCCCACCTTTCCTAATGTTCTAGACCAGGGGTGCCCAAACCCCGGCCCGGGGGCCACTTGCGGCCCTCGAGGCCTCTCAATGCAGCCCTCAGGGAGTCCCCAGTCTCCAATGAGCCTCTGGCCCTCTGGAGATTTGTTGAAGCCCGCACTGGCCCAACGCAACTGCTCTCAGCGTGAGGGCGACTGTTTGACCTCTTGTGTGAGCTGTGGGATGAGAGCTCCCTCCACTGCTTGCTCTTTCACATCTGTGATGCAGCAGCGGCAGCAAAGGAAAGGCCAGCCTTGCTTGATGCAAGGCCTTTTATAGGCCTTGAGCTATTATAAGACCTTCATTCATTCATATAAGTTCATCTTTAATATATTCATTTATGTAAACTTATGTAAATTTATTCAAATTTTAAATGTAAATCAATTCTTTTTTTCCCCAGCCCCCTTGACACAGTGTCAGAGAAATGATGTGGCCCTCCTGCCAAAAACTTTGGACACCCCTGTTCTAGACTACTGGAGACCCGCTTGTTTCACCAGTCACTTGGGGACGAGGGCTGTTAGAGTGATCTCTCCATAATTTGATGTATCCCTTTGAAGCTGTTTTAAATAAGGGTCGTGGTGACCCACTTAACCCACAATTTCAGGACACCAGACTTTCTTCAGTCTCCACTGGTGAGGACTGGAACATGGGTCCAGTCCCATGTTAAGGGAGGGCACCAGGATGAGGTCTCTTGTTATCTGGTGTGCTCCCTGGGGCATTTGGTGGGCCGCTGTGAGATACAGGAAGCTGGACTAGATGGGCCTATGGCCTGATCCAGTGGGGCTGTTCTTACGTTCTTATGTTCTTATGGGTATGTAGCCAAAACTATATTACATACAAATGTCTATCAAAACAACACAGACAAGCTCACACTGAAATCAATATTATCATCTTTCAAACCATGATGCTATTAGGGGTTAGAGTTGTACCATGTTGAACCAGTCGAACAGCCATGTACTAGGTTGTGGCAGGTGCTTCTGGATCCAGCTGCAGTACACATACATACACACCCCTTGCTTTGCAGTACCAGTCAGAGAGCCAAAACAGGAGGCTTTTCAGACTCTAGTGAGTTACTAGACATGGCTGTATAGACCTATTACAGGAATTAAGGGATAAAATACCAAAGAGAGATGCCTTGGTGGATTCAAAGAGAAAGGCATATCCCTAATAAGCCATGAGAAACGAGGAAGCAGAATGCCACAGAGTTTGGAAGCAATTAGGAAGGACAGCATGCTTTCACACTTATCAAAAAGGCAATCGAAAATTGCAAAGAGAAGAAAAAACAAAAATGATTAGAAGAAGCAGACAAAGTATGAATTAGGTGGGAAATGAGTCTAGACATTCTAATGTGAAGAAAATTGCAAAGAGAGAACAGGGTACCACAGTCGGCACAAAGGGAATGGGGAGATGGCTCACTGTTTTCTGCGAGCAGTAGCCATAGAACGTGCCCTATGATGTCCTCCTTTGCATACAAATGGTCTGAGCAGTTTTTATGCTAAGAAAGTTACTCACGGTTAAGAAAGTTACAGCCCAATCTTATGCAGTGCTGGTGCAGCAGGGCTGCCAGGCTCGTGCGATATCCAGCCCTGCAATTGAGTAGGCAGGAGGTTTCCTCAGGATAAAAGCCCAGCCTGCCCAATGGGGCTACTCAGATCTGTGCCAGTTATGGTGCAGAACTGAGCAGCCTTGGGTAATGCTGGCAGACCCAGCATGGAAGTTAGGTTGAAGCAGAGGCCTGCTCCGCCATTCTTTCCCCCTCCTGGGCCCAATCTGTCCCCATTCTGCCCTCCCCCTGCCCAGAAACAATCCCTGCCTGCAGACTGCACTCCCTCCATCCTCCTCCCCACCACCCGGTGCAAACCTTACCTTCACCAGTGGCTGTTGGGTGGGATTCTGTGTCCGCAGGACAATGCAGGCCTTCCTGCCAGTGCTACTTACTTGCTGGGTGTCTAAAAGTGCTTTACAGCAGCACCAGCGCTCATAGTCATGGTAACTAAGCACTACTGGCATCAATAGCAACTGAGTTGTGAAGTCAGTAGTCTGGTTAATTTCAGGGGGACAGAGGACCCAACTCTATGGACATGCTGCACCGTTGGAACTTTCAATACATGGTATAGAGTTTGTGGTGGTCACAAAATGCATTTTGTTATTCTGCACAACTGGGCTGCCCATGCAGACCAGCTGTATGGCATCCTTCAGTCTCGGAAGACTATGGTCTCGGAAGACTATGGTATCGCACTCTGAATGGTGGTTCCAGAACAGTGTCCTCTAGCGCGCGAAGCCTGGGTAAGGTAGACATGGAGGATAGACTGTTACCCATGCAGCAAATCCCCCCTCTCCACGTCACTGAAATGGTCCAATGGAAAGGCAGAGGCCAATACAGTTGGTTCCAGCGGAGTCGCAGGAGTTGCCAGAACGTGACTGTGTTCAGCCATGAACTGCCTCAGGGACTCCGGCTCCGGATTTTGCCTCGAGGTTGACTCCTGAAGCCTTTTCCATAACTGGATGTGGCCACAAGGCAGTGGAGGTCTGGGATCAGAGTTTTCCTTCTCTCAGATGAGCTGCCTTCCCAGGCTGACGAGCCCCATCTACCCGGTGGCTGTTTAGTCACCTCTTACAACAAGTACAGCCAAACTGAGGGCCTATTCTTATCCCCAGCCCCCAGGGGAAACCAGCTGTATAGCCTGTTAAGAAGTCTCATTAATTTCAGTGGGACTGAAGGTTCCATGAATTTCCTGTTAATCCTGTTAATTAAGTCCCTGATGTGGGAGAGGCAACAACTTGTGAGCACAGCCACAGGGGAAGAGCTGGAATGAAGGCAGAATGGGGGCAGAGAGGGCAGAACAGAGTGGTGTCGGGGCAGAGAAAGGGCAGATCAAGTTCAGTGGCAGCGATTGCTGCCAAATCCAAACCTCCTTCCCAGACCTAATCCTGCAGCCTGGGTACATACAGATCAGTGCAAGTGAGTAGACACTTCCATGCCACAAAGCCTTACCCCCTGGGTAAAGGGAATAAATGTTCTCTTACCCAGAGGAAACTTCCAGGACTGTCCTCCTGCAGGATGCAATGTGAGCCATTTTAACACTCCTGCATTGGTGTGTGTGTGGGGGATGACCACATACAATTGGGATGTTATATATGCAGTCGCTTTTCTGGAATCATGGACTAATCAGCTACAGCAAAGGATTTTTCTGCAGGCAAAGGCCACAGTGCCATTGACTACTCAACTATTTTCCTGGTGGGTTAACAGACTTGTGTGAAAAATTGAAGAAATTTTCCCAGTCTCTGTCTAATATTGAGTGATTAGACAGAAATCTGCTTTTCTGATTATTCCCCTTATATAAATAAACAAGAGCTGAATTACAGGTATGATGAATCTTGAGGTTTCTGGATCAGGACCAAACTAGCCTACTTTCAGACTACTGCTCAGTGACTTTGGTACTCTGTGATTTCTGTCCTGTCACCACAGGCAGCTCTTCTAGACTGTGTCTGACAGCAGAGCGACAGATGGTGTATTTATGCATCAGTAGGCCTTTTTTAAAATCTCTAAGAGCAAAATATGATAGAAAGTGGAAATGGAAAAGGTGCAAAAGAGAGCGACTAAGATGATTTTATTGGGCTGGGGCACCTTCCTTATGAGGAAAGGCTACGGCGTTTGGGCCTCTTCAGCCTAGAAAAGAGACGCTTGAGGGGGGACATGATTGAGACATACAAAATTATGCAGGGCATGGACAAAGTGGATAGAGAGATGCTCTTTACACTCTCACATAACACCAGAACCAGGGGACATCCACTAAAATTGAGTGTTGGGAGAGTTAGGACAGACAAAAGAAAATATTTCTTTACTCAGAGTGTGGTTGGTCTGTGGAACTCCTTGCCACAGGGTGTAGTGATGGCATCTGGCCTGGATGCCTTTAAAAGGGGATTGGACAAGTTTCTGGAGGAAAAATCCATTATGGGTTATAAGCCATGATGTGTATGTGCAACCTTCTGATTTTAGAAATGGGCTATGTCAGAATGCCAGATGCAAGGGAGGCCACCAGGATGCAGGTCTCTTGTTATCTGGTGTGCTCCCTGGGGCATTTGGTGGGCCGCTGTGAGATACAGGAAGCTGGACTAGATGGGCCTATGGCCTGATCCAGTGGGGCTGTTCTTATGTTCTTAAAGATATTTGTCCTTTCTGACTCCAAAGTGTTTTAATTTACTGAAGGATGCATATCAGTAGAGGCAATATTTTGGGTATACTTTGTCAGTGATGATCAGACTATTGTCAGAACCCCCCAGCAAGAGGCATCTATGACATTCATCTAAACCTCTAATTTAATTCATCACCAAGCTATCATTTTATAAAATTGTTTCTTACCTATTTATAACAAATTCCTTATTGGTTTTGCCAAAAGCAAAAACAAAAAATTGTTCCACTTTTAAATTCACTTCTGTGTTATTCCTCTTCATGCACCTCGGTATCTAAATTAAAGCATTTGTTTGTACAAAACTTATTCATTCAGTAGCCTCCCTGTATCTTTCTCTGTAGATTCATTTGCTGAACCTAGTTTCTGACTAGATTCACTAATTGTGACCATTGAGTCACCATTTTCTTTAAGCACTAAAAGGGATGTTCTTCCTTAAAAAATTGAATGTTGGGATCAGGTTAATCTTAAACAGATTTACAGTCCAATATTCAACTGATAAAGATTAATCTTAATCAGTTTTACAGCCCAACTCTATGATAGTGGGCCGGAGTCCCGCTCTCATAAATGGCTTTGTGATGGAATGTACAGTCCACAGTTGACAGGCCAGTCCAAGCCATTGCTGCAAAACGGCAGCAGCATCAGATGAACTCTGCTGTGGCCAGCAGACTGCACCAAACATATGTCCACCTGGTCCATGCTGCAAGTAAAAGCAAATGAAAAAGCTAGATCAGGTCATTGTCAATTTGAATAAGTCAGATAATAGCATACATTTCTGAAATACATCCTAAGATTCCCCCACCCCCCATTTCTTTTTTGGCCAGCAGTGCTCATGATTCTAATTTTCTACTCTCTTCTATCCCACTGAGATTTTAATTGGATACGGCGGGATTGTTTGCTGAGTTAAAGAGTATTTGCAAATCTGTAAATGATTAAGGAAACAAGGCTGCCACAACATATCTATTAAACTCACCTCCATTATCATCCACTTTAAGTCCATAATACTTTATATCAGATCCTACCATAATGTGGGCAGGCCTGCATAAAATATGTAGCATCAAGTTAAGAACATAAGTTTTAGCATGTGCAGTCTTTTGCTCTGGCCAGGCAACTCTTCAACATCCCATTTCTTCAAGATTCCACCATCCTTTTAAAGGGTCTCTTTGTTTTCATTTTGTTCATTGTATCACTGCTCCGGCTTATTAGAGATCTAAGAAATATGTAAGGATGTGTTGGCCTTCCCTGATTTTGGCTTGGGTTTTGTTTTCGCTGGCCCTGCTAGGGATGTGTGCCTTTATGGATGAATCCCACCATAAACTGAAAAAAAAAATAATGGAAAGCAGTTAGAAAGAAAGAATTGAAGATCAAAATAGCAGCCTTTTAGAAAAGAAAAACAACCATTTGTGGCACTCTGGAAAATGCTTACAGTGGTGCAAGACCAGTGGATCTCCTCCAGAGCTCCTCCAGTCTGTCCCAACAAAATAGTGCAGAATGGAGGAGACCGGCTACCCTGGCAGTGCCGCTGGATGCAGCAGTTGCCATTTTGGCACCGCTACATCTGGCAGAGCCACTGGATATAGGATTAGGCTGTGACTGCCCCTTTTACTCAGATCCTTACTCTGACCAATCCCCACAGGATGCAGCATAAGCCAGTGCTGGCATCGCTACATTGGTATGGGGGAGGTTGGATAGGATTGGGCTGCCCACCTGAAAGATTTTTGCTGTAGGAGCATCTGAGGAATAATTTGGGTTGTGGTTTTCTGCAAGATGTCTGTGCTGAGCAAAATATGAGACTTCAATTTTCCCAGCCTATTCCTATTTCTAAAGGTTGAGCTTGTCAGCTTGTTTTTTAGAAGTAGGCTACTTCAGAATGCCAGGTGCAAGGAAGTGGCGACAGGATGCAGGTCTCTTGTTGTCTTGGGTACTCCCTGAGGCACCTGGTGGGCCACTGTGAGATACAGGAAGCTGGACTAGATGGGCATTTGGCCTAATCCAGCAGGGCTCTTCTTATGTTTTTATGTTCTTACTTACTTACTTACTTACATGTGGTTTTTCTTCATCAACACTATCAAAACTGTCCTTGAAAGTCAGCTGGGCTGTATTTCTTAAGACCCTAAAAAGCAACATTGTAGGGAGAATTCCTGGAAGTTATCCCTTTAAAAGAGGCTGCGGTTAGACCTCCCTTCTTTTATTAAAACTTCTTTTGATCATAATGTCAAGGAAGCTACATGCCAGTCTTGGGGGAAAAGCAACTGATCAGATGGTGGTTTCATATGGTTTATATTGACTCTTCAGTCTGATTTCAGAAATAAAATGGCTTTAAGGTCACCTTGCTAGAAATCTGTGCCTAGTTGGACAAGGAGAGTGTGATCTTGTTGATTTAGCTTGCCCTCAAAGGAGATTTTTAGATTACAGCTGGTTGTAATCTGGTTTGGGAATGGAGGACGTCACTTTGGTATTTCCACTCCTACCTGTTGGAAGGTAGTAGAACCGGTCTGCTCCTCCTCCCATGAGCAGAATTGCATTACAGGTTGCGCCTCATTGTCAGCAGGGTTTTGGCTCCCCAAATCCCTGTGGTTGCAAAAATCCATGCATGGCCAACGTGGAACCAGAAATGACATTTTTCCAGAAGTGATGTAAATCCACAGTAAACATGTTCCTTTAAAAACGTGCAAACATGCAAGGGAAAAAATGGGGGGGAAAGCTTCCTTTACCTTGCACGGGGGGGGGGGGTTTGCAGGACAGTCTGTGGTAAGGGAAGGGAAGTGAAGTCAGGGAAGCTTTTTATCTCTTTTCTCCCTATTCATGTTTTTAAAGAGACATTTTTTAAGTGACTCAGTACGGATGGTCATAGCCACCAGCATTCAGTCAAATCCGAAGATGCAGAATCCCTTGATAATGAGGCATGACCTGTAATCTATGAAGATTTTATTTCTGGGAGGTTCTATTTTGTTGTGTACTGTAAGACTGCTTTGTTTCAGTGGATTTTTTAAAAAGCAGTTTAAATCTAGAGTGTTAAACAATGTGTCTGCCACCCTAGATTCCATTCTCTCCTGTTTTCACACCAGATTACATGTGTGAGAGATGTTATTATCAGTTTCCAGAAGTCAAGGTGGTAGGTGATGACTTCAAAACATGCAGCTCTAGCGAGGCAGATAATCATACTTTCAAGTACTGTATACATAATCTCATCACTTTCCCCAGCAACTGTGGCTGCACTCACATATCCCAGTCAACTAGGTGTCTGAGAGGGGGAGGAGAGGCTTTCTTTAATCCCCCACTACTCCATTCACAGCAAACAGCTGATTTGTATGGTTGCCAACTACTGAAGAAGGCTGTGCACCAGTTGCAATTGGGGTCAATTGTATTGAAAAAGAAAATGAACTTCCACTGCTCTGAACTTTGATTCAAACTAAGGAGTTTTCTTTAGCAGAATTGTCAGTGGTCTTCTCAGACTTTCTGTCATAACCTGATACCACCCTAATTTCAACTTTGACTTCCTATTACAAAGTCTACATCAGAAGATTAAGAACTTTCCGCTACAGATTTTTTAAATAGGAAGTGACAGTTTAATTTGGCAGAGCTGTGCTAAAAGGGTACTTAAACCCAGCAGAGACTGCTAACATCAGCAACCTTCACAGGAGCAAAAAAAAAAAAAAAAAAAAAAAATGAAAACAGAACATGAATAATTAACAGATAAAGTTGGGGGGTTTTAAAAAAGGCAATTTTTCAAATATATTTAGTTTTTGATTGGCTTTATTGTACAAACAAAGATCATAAATAAAGGAGGTCTTTATTTAATAAAGGAGGTCTAAAGATCATAAAGGAGGTCTGGCTCAGTTGGTAGAGCTGCTGCCTTGTATGCCTGAAGATCTGAGGCTGCCAGTTCGAAACAACTGGAAGTACCCGAGAACCGACGACACGCTCATATACTGATGAGCTGACCCTCAGCTGGTGGCAGAGAGGAATTGCCTTCAAGTGGAGTGTGAGACGCGAAGGGCCAGAGAGAGGTCAAACTGGGAAGGAATCCAGCTGGATCGAGGAGTTCTATGAAAGACTAGAACTATTCAATTGTAAAAATCCCTACGGGGGTTTAGAACAGCCTGCCTACGTAAACCGCCTTGGATTAAAGTCTGAGGAGAAATCTGACGACCAAAGAAAAGCTGTATATAAATACCTGTATAAATAAATAAATGTGTTGCACATATGTTGGTGTTCACAGACTTTTTTATCTATAGTATTCCAAGTCCCAAAGGTTTTGATTTATTTTTATATTAGGCTTGAGTTGAAATGGCTTCATTACTATAATGCAATAGCAGTAGCTAGAGCAGAAAGTGACATAGGTTTCCCAGTTTGACTTAGCCACTGCTTCTACAAACACCTGGTTTAGAAGCTGCCGTAGTATAGACTCGCACAAGTGGGCAAGCTAATCCTTCTACTTCAGTGGTGACTATAGAAGAAAAGCTCTGCTGGATCAGGTCAAAGGTCCATCATCCTACAGTGACTTACCAGAAGCTTCTGGGTTAAAGCTTGAAGGCCACTGTTTCTCTCAGCAGCTGATATTAAATTATATATACCTTCTAAACTGGGAGAATCCATATAGCCATCTTAACTAATAACCATTGATATATCTGTCCTCCTTAGGTATTTGTCTCATACTCTTTTAAGCCATATCTTGTGGACAGTCATAGACTTAGGGCGCAGTCCAATTTTCCAGCACTGGCATAGCTGTGCCAGTGGGGCATGTGCTGCATCCTGCAGTGGGGGGGGGGAGTCATGGAAGCCTCCTCAAGGTAGGGCAATGTTTGTTTCCTTACTTCAGAGTTACATTGCCCTTATGTCAGTGCTGGAAAGTTGGCTAGGATTGTAGCCTTATTCATTTATAGTGGTTGCTTGTTAGATCTTCTTTAATATCCTTTCTGTAGTCTGAAGCCATGGTGAATACAACTAATTTAGCAGAAGCTAATTCCATGTGACCATAATTCTCCTCTGTTCAAATTCATCGCCAAGCCCTCATGTTGGTAAATCACGTCTTTCCTCTTTCCAGAATGAAGACAGAAGACACAGGTCCAAATTCTAACCAACTCTCCAGCACTGGCATAGCTGTGTCAATGGGACGTGTGCTGCACCCTGCAGTTGGGGAGCAGTCACAGAGGCCTCCTCAAAGTCAGGGGATGTTTGTTTCCTGACCTCAGAGCTGAATTGCCCTTATGTTAAGCTAAGCAGGGTCAGACCTGGTTAGTACTTGGATGGGAGACCACCTGGGAATACTGGCTGCTGTAGGCTTATACCATAGTCTTCGAGACTGAAGGTTGCCAACCATAATGCTGGAAAGTAGGTTAGGACTGCACCCATAGTGGCGTAGCTACAGGGGGTAGCTTGGTAAGTACTGCAAGTGTCACAATGCACTTTGTAAGCAGCCCCTCCCACTCAGTCGGAGCCATTCTGGGCAGCAATAGCAATGCACAGGAGCGCCGGCAGTACTTACTGCACCGCTGCCCTGTAGCTATACCACTGGGAAGACACACGATATATTCCTTTCTGAAATATATTGTGAAGTGAGCAATAAGGACACACATAATAATTCTACAAGTGAGTTCAAGCACAAACTTTCAAGAACATTTTCTTCATGGTATCAGAGCAATGAACCTCTAAGCCATGAAACAGCATTATGTGCTCCTGAGATACTGGGAAGATTTCTTAACGTTGCTGAAGACCTATACTTTACTCTGACCCAATCTACCACTTATCCAACTTTAGTGAAAGAAAAGGTTTTAAGGCTACAATGTTCTTTGAGTTGGGATAATTAAATAGACAAGTATGGTTGTTCTTTTCTTTAAATGTCACAGTGTGTTCTCATTATTTTAAGAGCCTTGTTTAAAACGAAATTGGTCATACGTTACTTCCATGCATCTTGGGTTGTTTTTTTTTTTTAATGTGCTAATCGAAGCAACCAAATAAGAAAGAAAACTGGCATGGGTCTTCAAGGAAATTCAACAGGAATATTATATTATAGATTTATAAATATATATAATCTGAGCCCATATCTTGCAGCGTTTCTAAAAATTGGATTCTCATGAAACTGAAGAGCCAAAACGTACATTGGGCTGCCCCACAGATTCGTGTGCTGAAGGAACATCAGCTGGCAGCCTTTCCACCAAGGCAGGGAAGTGACACAGGGGCAAATTAAAAGCACTTACTCCACCATAAGCCCCCTTCCTCAATGGGTCACCCTGAACCGGCACCAACTCTTCAGCACAAGCTCAAGGAGATTGAGTGGGGAAGCTCAAAAAAGAGGGAATAGGATCCAGAGCACCCCATTGCCATTGGATCCACCCCCCTTCCACAGCCTCTCCAGCCGCATTGCTGCCCACCCAGTTTTGACCCGCCCCACTGCTGCCTTACCTGCTCTGGCAAGCCCAGGGAGTTTTACCAATGCTAATTCCTCTTGCAGCTGTGCCCCCCCCCCAAATGGCTGCCTACAAAATGCTGTGTGTTCCATCAGCAACCATTTTATCACAGCAGAACTCTGTATATAAGGCTGTAAAAATCATGGAAAGAAGCAAGACCAGAAAGGCCATGTGGTGCAATTCTTTCTAGGTTAAACAATGTCATCTCTGATGGAGATAGTGGTCCTCTGTGTTTTGAAAAAAAAATTCCTCCTGTTGCATATGTAATCTTCATATTGTAATCTTCTCCTAGAGGTGATAATTTTCTATGTACAGTAATTTATTTATTTTTAAATTTTACATGGAGGAGCCCTCTGCCACTGGTGGATGCTACAGCACCATTTCAAACATTTGTTTCAATATAGTTCACTTTTCTATTAAGGCCAGGGCTGCCGTAGCTATAATTTCTTATTACAAGAGAGTCTTGGACATGCCGGAAAATTGTCTTCCTAAACTCTGTTTGGCTGAGCAGTGGAGAAGAGGAGGCTGGGCCACTCAGGTGCAAATGCTCCTAAAATCTAAAGCTCTTTCTACTGACATTTTTGTCTTTTCTGAAATAAAACAAATGCTAAGGGAATGGATGTTTAAACTGGATAATGATCAGGACTTAGATATAGTAAGATCTTCACATTTTCCCCAGTTGTACTGTTTCCTGAAACCAAGTCACTCAAGAGTGCAATATTTATATTCACTTACCTTTGCCTCCTTGAGAAAGGCGTTCACTGAACTGCGTTTTCAAACTATGCCAACTGCAGTTCTAGATGGCAGATATATGTCCATTCCCAGGCATTTGAGGCTTTGTATTTGTGGAGCAGGACAGATTGAAGATATTGTACATTACCTGCTTCATTGTCAGCTTTATCAAAATCCTAGGGTAAGATTTTTGGAGCCAATTTGGCTACCCTTCAAGGGGAGAACACACTTACGAAATTGTATTGGTTACTTTCCGATTGTGACCCATCGGTCACCTATAGTGTGGTGTTGTTTGCTAAAGCTGCCAGAACTATTCGTGTCAACTACCTGGGGGAAATAGCGGTAGATTGTAAAGGAGATTCCTTAATATGATGGGTGTAGGTGCCTTTTGTGCTTGATTTTGACCTCATTTTATCTTTTTATCATTGTTTGTATCTTGATGTATTTTTGGATTTACATGTTTTATCTTATTGTGATGGCTATTAGCTAATACAGTAAACAATCTTTGACTTGACTATATTTCACTTTGCACCAGCGCCAGCAACTGCTACGCTGTCACCAAATGCTTTATGGCACTTTTGCAACAGCTATCACTGGTGCAGCGCATGCTGTGCCAGCATGCTTGCCGGCTAAGATTGGGCCCTTACTCTCTTGTTTTCAACTTGTGTGCTCTGATGAAGGGACTATGTTCCTTTAAGTAAAAGCATTGCTTAACAATAAGAAGGACTGCTATTATGTATTATGATTGATTAAAGCATAGCTCATCATCTTGGCTTGGGCAGAAATTACATTGCATCAGAAAGAAAACAAACTCCTCTTGCCAGTCACTGTCGTTCTTATAAAAGAGACTGAGTGATTAATGAGCACCAGCAACATTATGGTGAACAAAATAAATTCTGCAGAGATGAGGATGAAACTGAGGCTCTTAAAGTTGTTCTTTCAGAAAAAAGATCTACCACATTAGAATTTCTGCATGATTATTTTTAGAATGGGGTGTTCAGTAGATTTGTGCCATTAGACTAAGCGCTTTAAAAATAGATCGCATTGTTGAACAGCTTGAACAGAATAAACATTTAGCAGTGGTAGCAGACAAACTTTAGACAAGGTCATAAAGACAGAGGATTCTCCAAGAGAGAATCATGTGAGGTCTTGCGCCATCCAATATGGTGGCACCTGAAAGCTGGGAACAGCAGGCCGCTGTGAATGAAGGGCGCCATAACCATGGTAAGTTTGAGAACTGCTGGCCGTAAGGTGTAAAAAAAGAACATCAGTAGTATCTGTCCATAAATTGTAGGTTGCATAGAAGGAAGTGGCTTATCTAACCAGACATAAAAATAACTAAAGTATTATTGTCCTAATTCTTTATTCCTTAGTCTATTGGTTGGCAACCTTCAGTCTCGAAAGACTACGGTATAAGCCTACAGCACCCAGTATTCCCAGGCGGTCTCCCATCCAAGTACTAACCAGGCCTGACTCTGCTTAGCTTCCGAGATCAGACAAGATCAGTCTGTCCTTAGTCTACATGCTTTGATACTGTCGACAACAAACCACCCAGCTAGTTCCTATCAAAAAACATACACAGGAGTAGTGGCTGGTTAAGGTTTCATAAGAAATACTTTATTCACCATCCATAGTTGCCTGCATACATCTTTGGATTGGTCAGAGGTTCCTCCTATTTTGGAACAGAGCCCTAGAGGCTGTTTCCTAAGTGTGGGAAATGGCCTGGTGTGTTTGGAGCCCAGGCAGAGCACATCCTTCTCCTACAATGGTCTGGGAGGAAGAGAGTGTGTGTGGAGGAAGTGCAGGGAGGATTTAGAACTTGGGACCACATCTCCTGCAGGTTCATAGAGGGCAGGTCAAGAGGTCTTGGGTGACTGGATAGTACACTGCCCTTCAGAGCAGTGGCGTCACTATGGTTTGTGTCACCTGGTGTGGGAAGCCAGCATGTCGCCCCCATGATGAACCTCCTCCCATGCAGTGGACAGGGCAATGCCCTGAGCAGTGGGCAAGTTGAGGCACAATTGCCCCACCCAGTTTGGTTTTTTGGCTATAACTTTTGTTAGAATAGAGATATCTCAATGTGGTTTATTTCATTGCATTATGCATGAAATTAAGCATCAAATTATATATAACATGATGGCATTATTAAAAAAATACCAAGATTTAAAAATTTTGGACAGTTGTGGTGACACCACCCTGTGTGCATCACCTCGTACGGCCTGCAACCCCGACGCCGCTGCTCCAGAGTCCTGCAGGTAGCATTGCATCCAGTGAAATGTCACTAACCTTAGTTCAACCTTCCCTTGCTTCCTCTGCAATCAGTTGCAAAGCCAGTGCAAGTCCCCAGATTCAGCTCAACATTGAACCTTCAGCGAAATTCACTGACAACAATCAAGCTGAGGGGTTCAAAGAGTAAAAGGGGTGTCACTGTTAGAATAGAAACCACAAGAACACAGCTTGAATTAGGCATGAATACACCAGTGACTAGATTTTATGCTACAGCTAAAACTATAAAGCTATGACTCTACTACATTAAATAAAAAGAAACATGAAATTGATTTTGAAAGAGCTAGTGTTTTTCTCCCACTGTTTACAGTTTCTTTTTGAAATCTTTCCTTTGGTCATAGAGTATGGACACAGACATTTATATAAACCTCTTAACACTGCATGTGACATCTTTGAGCACGGCCAATAAATAGCAGGCCCTTAAATTTTTTCGAAAGGTTGTGAGGATTTCAAACGGATTCTTGTCCCAACTTTTAAATGTCACTGAAGTCAGACTGAAAGATCAGTAAAAGCAAAATTACAAAGCAGTCAAGCCATTCTGGTCAACAACATCTGAAAGATTTCTCTAAAAATAACATAAAAGATACATTTTTTTCCTTATGATATGACTAATACTTTTTTCTCCTCCATGTCTAGTATACTGCCAAAAATAAGAGGTTTTCATCTTATAGGCTACATTCACATGTACAAAGGCTTGTAGCTTCCTAAAGTGTGTTTCTTTTTAGCCCTTTCCCATAAAGTGGCAGCATCCCTGTGCTGGATATAGTATGGCCATGTTCTCTCCTACCTCCCGCCCCATTGCACCAGCGCTGGTTAGAATTGGGTTGCCCATTTAATCTCCTTTTAAAGTCATTCAAGTGAGTGTCTACCACCACATCTTATGGCAATGAATTTCACAGACTAATGATGCACTGCATGAAGAAGCACTTCTTTTTCCACCGATTAGTTTCACTGGATGACTCCTGATTCTAGTATTTTGAAAAAAGAGGAACTACTGTCTATTCACTTTCTCCACATCATGCATTTTTTTATACATCTCATCCTTGTTGGCATCCTTCAGTCTCGGAAGACTATGGTATCGCGTTCTGAATAGTGTTCTGCAACAGAGTGTCCTCTCCAGTGCGTGAAGCCTGGGTAAATTAGGTATGGAGGATACACTGCTACCCATGCAGCAAATCCCCCCTCTCCATGTCACTGAAATGGTCCAATGGAAAGGCAGAGGCCAATATGGTTGGTTCCAGCGGCGTCGCAGGAGTTGCCAGAATGTGACTGTGTTCAACCATGAACTGCCTCAGGGACTCTGGCTCCGGATTTTGCCTCGAGGTTGACTCCTGAAGCCTTTTCCATAACCGGACGTAGCCACAAGGCAGTGGAGGTTTGGGATCAGATTTCCTTCTCTCAGATGAGCTGCCTTCCCTGTTACCAAAAAGGCTGTTTTGTTTAGGGGAATTATTTATATTAGCCTTCTGGAAACTTTTGGGACCATAGGCTGGATACAAGACAGCGTAGAGCAAAGAAATCCCTTGTTTAGCTTAATGAGGAGATTCGGAGGAAGGTAACTTTCAATCAAAGGATTATATTTTTATTGCAAAAATACACAAAGGTAAAACATAATACACATGGAGAATTGATAAGTATAGATTTCTAGTACTGGTCTGGTGTACCTAACTAGTGGTGGATGCGTGTGCTGTGTATTTTGGGTGCATCCGAAAAAGAATCAGAAATGGACAGGAAGTAGGGAGGTATTATAGGGGTTCCTTAATCTGCTAAACCCAGTTGCTGACTAAAGATGGGGGAGCAGGGAGGAACAGGTAGGGAAGAAGGGGGGGGAGTTTAGATGCAACGATATATTTACCTGTCCGGGGGGGGGAGAGTTGGAGGAAGAGTCTGGCCACTCCGGCCGGTGGGCAGTCAGAGAGAGAGCGCATGTGCTCTGAGTTCTCTCTTATAAGATTTGTCTTGGACCTGGAAGTTGATCAAAATGACCGGAAGTATCCCAGAGCTGTGGGCATGCTCAGTAACACACAATGGTACACGTGGAGTATGTAAAGAAAAGGTGGAAGAGTCCAGAACTCAGTTTGACTCTGGGGGAGGGGGAGTAGCTTACTTCCTGTTGCTACAGGATTTGAGGCTGGAGGTGGCTTAATGGCTGTAATTTAGTTAACAATAGGTGGTAGACTTTGCTGCCAAAGTCCTCCTCCTTTAAGGTGTTTGCATATTCAGTGATTGACTTAAACAATAAAGACATTTCCAGTGTCTCTGGAGAAAATGAGTCTTCCCAGTCTGACAATCAACATGAGAGATGAGTGAGCTTAAGATTTGACTCCTTTTGTGGCCTGAAAGAGAAGTTTTAGGCCTGCATTTTAGTCCAAAATACATAACTAGATATAAAAACACAACTTGGAAGGGAAAAAAGGGATTTTCACGTAACATCCCAGGCTCACGAGTCCCATCTACCCGGTGGCTATTTAGTTGCCTCTTACGACAAGTACAGCCAAACTGAGGGCTATTCTTATCCCCAGCCCCCAGGGGTTCTCACTCATATTAATCTATAAAGTACCAAATGTAATAGTTTTTAATTCTAAGGTAAATAAGATGCAAACAGGTGAGATAAACATCTGAGCAAAAAGAAGGTAAGTACTAATATCTATTTATTCAAGTAACTAACTGAGGTTTAAACAAAGGCAGAGCAAGGAATAGTATGGTTACCTTCCTGCCCAGTGTGAAGACTGTAGATGTCATCAAGGCTGGCCTAGTCATGACTTGATTGCCCTTCAACTGGGATGGTTTCTCACTGGGGTAATGAACTCGTGCTTGTAATGAACTGCAAAGTGCACTCCTTATGTTTTCACAACAGGCTGAAATAATACATTTTATTCCAAAAGGGTTTTGAACTTTCATTCCGGGCTCTCTGCAAGAAATGCATTTATCTGTTTGTGGCAAACCCTGGGCCTTATAAAAGCACAAGTTCGTTCATTCAAATGCCATACGCTTAGGGATATGGAAGAGATACAGTCTTTTGCTGGGGTTTGTCTTGAACACCCTTGCAAACATTCATTTAGCCAAACAAACTGCATCTGCCATCAGTCAAAGTGACTCCCACCATGATAAGTGGCCAGGGACCCCAAATCAAGCTGAACTACAGCACCCACACGGTGCTGCAAAGAATTTGTCTCAGTAGTGAAACAGCTTCAACAACCTGGTGACATTTTCCTAAAAGCCCTTCTTCTTCCCAGTAGGTCATTATACAGATTGAGGAGAGTGTTTTCCTAAAGGCCAACCGCATATATTCCCTCATTCAAGGACTTCATGCTGAAGTCCAGTTCTTATTTTGATGAAAGGCAAAAAATAAAACCAACAGGTTGCAGGTAGCTGACGACAGGACACTCTAAATCCATGAAATGGTTGACGTTTCCATGCAGATGTTTATAGACTCGTTGAGAGGACAACACTGCCATTAAAGTTTCGGTCTGCTGTGCAGTGCACATTCTTATCAAAAAGGAAAACTTTTACTGATCCTTGTGGATTAATATCAGTGCTCTTTTATGCCCATTTAAAATTGTTCTGTTTTCATTGAGGAAAAAGTCATTTGTTCATAATGATTAGAGAGTATAAGGGCTAACCTGTTCAGAAAGAAGAGGTTTTGTGTGATTTTCAGGATCAAATATGTATTGTACAGATCTGTCTATATCTATTTTGTACAGATGCAACTAGGTCTTTATACTGGATCATGGACAAGAGAAAGCCTATATGAATACAATCTATGGGTAAATATCTGTCTCTTCTCAAGCATTAGATCATGTAGCTTGAGACATGCCACCATATCTCCATGTATGCTGGTGAGATAACAGCCTCTCCAGTGTAGAAGTCCACCTACTGATAGACATGCCACAAAAAAATGCCATGCTGGAATTACACCAATGACACATGAACACCATTGATACATCAGTGTAGCACCAATAACACATGGATGTTACACTGATGATGAATGAACATTACACCAATGACATACTGACATCACACTGATGTCATGCT
The DNA here is from genome assembly GCF_035046505.1 of Tiliqua scincoides. Classification (NCBI taxonomy): domain Eukaryota; kingdom Metazoa; phylum Chordata; class Lepidosauria; order Squamata; family Scincidae; genus Tiliqua; species Tiliqua scincoides. The sequence continues at coordinate 28,154,765 of NC_089826.1, forward strand.
GATGTCAGGACACTACACTTGGGTGATGGGCTGTGTTGGGGCTTCCATGAAATCTGAGGGCATTACTGGGAAGGGCTATACCAGTGGTACTGGAAGGGCTCTACTGGCATGGTGGTGCCTATGTGCTTAAAATGATCAACATCATGCCAGCATCCATGCTCCATTGGCACAGCGTCTGAATAGGTTTGGGTCACAGATACTTCAGCGATATTACTGTTATTATTGTGATACTCAACACAGCCTACACAGCTGTGCTGGCTGGTTGTGTTCTGAAATTCAGATCTAGCCAAGATCCTGTGAATCACTCAGAATGCCAAGATATAATGTCAGAGGCCTTGACTTCAAAAGCGGTACAAATACCTTGGAATTTTAGAAATGGATAACATCAAGCATGATCAAGTTAAAAATATACAAGTGAATATTACCAACAAGTTTAAAAGATTTTACCGGCAAAGTTAAATGGGTGGCAGCACAATTAGAACAATTAATATTTGGGCTATCCAAGTTCTACGTTACACTGCTGGCATTATTGACTGGATGCAGGCAAAATTGGAAGCAATTGATTGAAAGACCCAAGAGATCGTGACAATGCATCATTCCTCACATCTTAGAAGACTTGATAGACTGTCCCTACCAAGTAAATTGGGGGGCTGGGGCTTTCCTTGGGGGAAGGGGATGTCCAATGGCCTCCCTGGCCCTGCTACAGCAGCAGCTATAAGCAGGGTGCTTATGGGACTTTTGCCAAGCAGTTGAGGAAGAAAAACAAGTGCTAATCGATTACATCAAGAAAAGCAAAGAAAGAAATTAGTAGAGCTATCTAGAGGTAGCCTCTTGAAAGTGACAGAGAGAAGACTACAGAAAGGCTGAACCTAGAAAACTGGAAAGTAACTTCATGGACAATATTTATAGACAGCAACAACAAGATGATGATGATGTATGCCAGATCGTATCCCCTTTTTCTGCAGCCTTCCCAACCCCCTTTCTCTTCTGAGACTTGCGCCAGTGAAATTGCTAGCATAGTTCTGAGGAGAATCATTGCGGAGAGGAGGCTTACGGAAGGTTAATGGGATTTAAATTCTGAAAGCCTCCCAATCCAGTCCTCCTGCTGGATACAGCTCACTCATTTTCATTCAGCTTCACTAACAGGGGAGAAAGGATAGGACTGGACTCTAAGATCCCAACACTAAGGACTCTGTTGCTGGCGGTACACTCATATTGCTGGTGCTGGGTGTCACAAACATGTCGTAAAGCATATTCATAAGAACATAAGAACGTAAGAAGAGCCCTGCTGGATCAGGCCAAAGGCCCATCTAGTCCAGCTTCCGGTATCTCACAGTGGCCCACCAAATGCCCCAGGGAGCACACAAGACAACAGACACAACCTGGATCCTGGTGCCCTCCCCTGCATCTGGCAATCAGAGGCAGCCTGCCTCTCAAACCAAGAGCTTGCACATTCACAGCACATGGAGAGTAGGGAGTCAACACTGGGCCTCAATGCCAAAGGAGGATGACAAAGAGTCGCTGGCAGTAAGTAGTACCACCAGGCAGTAGTGCGACTTTTCAGGGCAGGGGGAACTGTTCCGGGGTGGAAGGTGGGACCAGTGGAGGCCTCCTCCACTGGATCCTGTCCCCTGTGTTGGATTGCAAAGCCTGACAAGGGACTTCTCTGTACTGGCAAAATAGCTGGTGCAGATGTGAGTAACCCTATTGGGGGCCTGGGGCTTTCCTCGGGGGAAGGGGACATTTGATGGCCTCCCTGGCCCTGCTGCAGCAGCAGCCATTCTGGTGCTGCTTCCCCTAGTGGCACTAGGGTGCTTAGGAATTCGGCCACCTTCCTAATTAGTGGAATTAGTGTTGTCAACCTATCTTCCCATCTGCCCGGAATAAGTACAATGCATAAATTCATTTGCATACAAATAAATGCATGAGGCTGATGAGAGTCATATCCTCTGGCACTGACCCACAACCTCCATGGGTTAACAGTTCATACCTGCACAAACCCTGTCTCAGGTCACAGGTCCAGGGGTTTATGGTTATTCAGGTATACGCACATAGCTCAACTCAAGCCTAAATCTTGAATACACACCAGACTGACCAGTGCCACCCACCATGATGCAAAACAGCTTCTCTAAACATACATGAATAAGAGGCTAAGGCTGCAATCCTATCCTCACTTTCCTGGGAGTAAGCCCCATTGACTATTATGGGACTTCTGAATAGACATGCATAGGATTGGGCTCTAATTCTCCCCATAGGAAAACCAAGGAGTGCCATTTTCAACCAGGTTTTATTCCCTGGACAGCTCTAGTGAAACAGCTTCTAGGAAAACCTTCTACTGGAACTTGGAAGCTACAACTAGCATCCCAGCATCATCAAGGGAACCACAGAGAAAGCACAGGAGTTCGTTCCATTCACTGTACCCACTTCACTTTTCAAACCTTGCAGTTATGCATCGAAATTGTTTTAGAACCACCACCCCCTGCCCTGCTTGCAGTTGTGTTTCAGAGCTTTAATGCCCTTAAGTTTCCTCCTCGAGCAGTATTATATGCTGTATAAGAAAGGCATTTCACTTCCTGATGCCTGGGTTTTCACACTTTGTGTTCAAAATGGGAGCGGGAAGAAGAGTGTTCCTGGTGGTAAATTTATATTTCTGTCAAATTACCACTGGGCATATGGTAGGCACAGATCTGTTACTATAACTGTAAATTATTGTTCTTATTTAAATATAGGCTCTATGATGGGCATAAATATTTTATTATCCCTGTTCAGGGGTGGAAGGAAATCAAATATGTTTATGTATCACCAGATGTTAGGATGTCGCAAAGCCCTTTGGCTCTGCAAGATGTTCGGTGCAATTTTGTTAACAATTACATACTCTCTGCAAATTAAAACAGTGTGTGTTATAGGTATTAATATCCCTTTCTGGATATCTTTCCAGCTGAAGTGCTAAAGCTTTAAGTTTTAATGGGATTAAGCCTTTACATAGATATTAAACCTTCTACTATGCCTCCAGCTGTAAAGAGCTTGGTGATATAAACCATCTCCTATTTTACATTTTAGGAGTGTAAACTGCTTATAGCACATTTATATAATGAAATGTGCACTGGACCCATTAATATGAGATTTTTGTGTGTGTGTGGCATTTTAAAAATATATATATATATCGTAACTTTTTGAGCTGGTTATTAAAATTCACTTTTGATAAGGGGAAAAAAATCTCAGTGGCTGCATCTATTTTCATACAAATTATAAATGAATTTTAAATAGGGAATGATCTTTACAACTTTGTTGAAAATTGAATTGCTTTGGTGTGAGAAAACGTATATTGTGTAGTCAGTATAAATGGTTTTCAACCATGTTATTGGATCACGCTGAGGGATTTTAGAGGCAAATAAGGCAGAGGGAACGTTTCATTCAGATGTTCAAATTAAGCAAATGCTGAGAAAAGCTTTTATGCAGAAAAGTTTCCAAATTTGCTGCAGCGCTTTCAGCAAAATACTTAATGACCAATGCACTTCTTCATTTCATCATGTTGTAAGTGTAGAGAGGTATCTGTTACCCAAAATAATATTAATGAATCACTGGAGAATGACACTTTCTTCATCCTTTTTCTTTCCCTTCTACTTTCCAATGCCTCCTTTCACGTAAATGAAATCACATTAAATTCTATGGAGAAAATATTACATTTGTTCACAAACACTACACCTAGTTCCAACCTTTATAGATTTGCATGGATATATTTTCCTATAGACCTAGGATGACGTCTCTGTAATGCATCTGTTATCTCATGGTTTGTGGAATTGTGCTGGGCACCATGATTAGATAATGGAATGCTAACCACTTTATATATCATAGCAATTCTGAGACAAACTTTTCAACAGATCCAGCAGAGCTGGTCTTATGTTCCTATGACGTCTTGCTGGTCAAAGCTCTGCTTCCTGGGGAAGCAAACCTTTTTGGAAAAAAAAGGCATCTCTAGTTGGATGCAGTCAGTCTAACATCTGAACAAAAGATGTTTTCCAAGTCCCAGGACTTTTGCCACCCAACCAGTGGAGAATACACTAATTGTTCGAGAAATATTAGCAGTGGCATTTCTTTCTGTGAGCTTGACACTGCTCTGGATTTTCTTCACAGCATCCTAATTCTACATCCTTATGTGTTTTTTGGAGATAGGCGCAAGCAAATTGCAACAGACATGCCACTCATGCAAATACCAACAAAATGGTTTGCCAGGTAACAGTTCCCACAGCCGACAAAAGCTTCTTCACTTACTATTTTAATGGTTCAGGAAGCATGGACAATAGAATTCCACATTCAATTCCAAGTCCAAATACATTTGCTGATTAATTTCCTTCCATGCAATAGAAAAATACCTTTATTAACGGGATGCCATTGGATTCACCAACAGGAATTCACCTCTGTGCCTAAGGAGATGCACTTGTATGCGTTGCAGAGATCCATCATTTCTGTCTCTGGACCACATATATTTCTAAATACCATAACAAAGTTAGCAAAAATGAGGCGTAACATTTGGGGAGGGGAAAGAGGGACTCTTGACCCTTCCCACCATGTTTTGGGCATCATGTGATTCTTCTTCAGAAGCCCATATATCTCTAGCTATTACAAGATATTAGAAAGTAACTTGACACTGCTCTTCGTGTACACGGTTTTGTTTGCAATATAATTTCGGCTATAGCAAACAGCAAAAATGTTTAACTTTGCTGTGAATCCTCCTTGAAAACTTTCTCACTGTACCCTGAAAGCTGAAATGGCACCCCTGCTTACAGTATTCATACATAATGGTCTGAACAGAAGTAAATATCTTCAGACTTCACATTCTCATTATCCTAGATTGGACCCTTATTTCCAAAGGCTTTTTTTTCTCCAGTGCTAATGAGACACTAATTAGTATCTGATTGGCATCTCTACTGGTTGCCTCCCCACGCCCCCGCCCCCGCTCTCGCTCTCAATGGATTGACAGCATTCCTAATGCGGAAGTTGTGTTGTTTGTTTTTACTTTTTCTTAAAATAATTCTGCCCTGGGTGATACATTCTAAGACAGATGCCACAACCAAGCCAGTCATATTTTCCAAAAGAGATGGAAACCACCCCTTCACTCCCCACCCTAACCCCTTTAAACCCTGGAATGGAAAATTTTTGCTGACCTGTCGTAGACGAGACTTTGGGAAGCACTGATTTAAGTCATGTGCTCAGGTGTATTACAGCCCAATCTTATGCATATTTACTCAGAAGTAAGTCCCATCAGTTTCAATGGGGCTTACTCCCAGGAAAGTGTGGATTGGGCTGTCATTCATTGCATCTATATCATACCTTTATGCAACAGAACTCAAGTCAACATACACGGGACTCTCAAGTAGCCTCCGATGCAGGCACTGACCTGATCCTGTTATGCTTAACTTTGGCAGAGTTGCTGCAATATTTGCCATCTGGTTACATATGCACTCACCAGTGGCATCATTAGGGGGCTGCGGGGGGTTCAGGCCGCACCGGGTGACGTGCACAGAAGGGATGACACCACTATTCGCCCACATTTTGGAAATCTTGGTATTTTCGAATAATACTATGTTATATATCAGTCAATGGGGGCAATCCTAACCAGTATAGGTGGCCCGGGAGGGTCACAAACATGCCGTAAACCACGTTTGTGCCTCCTTAGGTGGGAGTTGCATTGGCTCATTCAGATGCGCTGACACACGGACGGAGGCAGAAGCCGACATAAGCAGCAAAGGTAGGCGTAGGGGGCATGGGGAGGGGGCAGGAGGGGGCATTACTGGGCGGGGAGAGGGAAGACCCAGGGCGGGCATGCGGGGAGCCAGGGGCGGGGCTGAGACCAAGCCGTTATGCCGGATCCCAACCCCCGTCCCTGGGGCGAGCAGAGTGACTTCAAGCTGCTCCACTCTCCTCAGACTTGCGCCACCTCCAGAGGTGGTGCAGGTCTGAGGAGATCTATGGGGCACACAGCCCTTACCCACGGGTAAGGGGGAGAGCTTCCCCTTGCCCATGGCTGAGCTGCTGCTCACTGCAATCCCACGTTGGATGCAGCCCAAGCCTCCTGCCTTGCCTGCTCCAGCACGGGTTAGGATTGCGCCCAATGTGTAATTTCATGCAGAATGCAATGAAACAAACCACATTGAAATATCTCTATTCTATCAAAAGATATAGCAAAAAAAAGTCAATGGGGCAGGGTGATGGTACATCACCATGCCCTCCGCCTGGGGCATTGCCCCTCCCACTGAATGGGAGAAGGTCCATCATAGGGGTGACACACTGGTCGCCCGTACCGGGTGACCCTAGTGACACCACCAGTGTTCACTCAAGCTGCTCACTAGTGAGAATGCACTTTGTCTATACTTAGAGATACTCCCCTCTTTTTTATATTATAGAGCCTGAGACTCTGCATGGAAACAGGCTCTAGAGGTCAGCAATGGAGAGCAGCAGTATTGATGTTGGCAAAACTGAATTCCCTGGTTTGGAATGTAAAGTTGCCTGGCTTATAATCCTCAGGTGCAAAACTCTGTTTTTGTTTTTTTTTAATTCTTCCCTCCCCCCATTGATCTTTTACATGTCAGAGACTGAAATTTTGCATAAGCACAGAGACTTTTAACTTAAGTCTCTTGTTGGTCCCAGAATTGGGACCAGGCATTGTTAGGAATTAACATCTGAGCTGAGCAACTGCTTTCTGTATTGATTATTTGCAGATTAGGTATACAGGTTTATACAGCCTATTTATCCACAATTTTTTATGTGCAGATTTGTCTCAATGCAAATGGGGTGGGGAATAGGAAGTCACACACACCTTTGCCTCCTCTGCCCTGCGCTGGCCTCTTGCTCCATTTCCAGGCAGTCCAAAACACTGCAAAAAGGCTCTGCCTCTCCCAGAAAGGGAAATATCCCTGGAGCCCTGGAAGAGGTTCCCCTTGCAAAGGAACAGTAACACTCCTGGAGCCCCTGAGCCAGCAAAGAGGCTAAAGAGGGGAAGGGGGGGTTGAAAATCTCTGTAGCCAGAACACAGCAGCAAGGTGGAGCTCGCTTGCTCTCGCTCACTCTCTCTCACACACACACAGGGGCAGGTGTGGTAGCAACAGAGGGGATTGCTTTAAAAAACCCAGGGAGTGTTTGCCAAATTCCCACCCCCCCATTGAGATGATGCAGGCAATCACCGACACAAGCATTCCCCCCCCCCCAAGCCTTCCCACCAAGCAAAGTATGAGATTTAGCCTACAATTCTCTCCACACCTTCCTGGGAGTAAGCCCCATTGACTACAATAGGGCTTACTTCTGAGTAGAAATGCATAGGGCTGGACTCTTAAAAGATCCACATCCCATGTGAAAGAAGCCGGGCAGCTGGCAACGGGGAAGGCTGAGCATGGAGTGGAGGGGATTGAGAACAGCTGCCTTAGTTTCCTTCCATCCAGAAGTGTCAGGCTGCAGTGTATTTGTGTAACTCTATGGAATTTAGCACGAGTTTTTTGTTAATCATGCCGAGTCACGGAACGGAACTAACATGGATAAATAGGCTCCACCTGTAATATCTTGGGAATGTCTCTGCAGTCTCCCAGAAAATGGATGAAGGTTGCTCAGGAACACAGATCCACAGTGCATGGTCTTACCAGAAGACACATGTAATATAGTACAGATAATGCTCGTTGCACTGTGAACATACTGTGAATTATACTGACCCTGTCTCTGGCTGATCTTCTCCTCTTCTTCCAGCTACCCGGTGCCAAAACAGGAGGAGGTTTTGTGACTTGCTACTGGGTACCTGAAAGAGGAGGACATTGTGTGACTTTCATCTTTGGCACTTAGCCATGTGGCTGTTGTTTTCCCATTGGAGGAGGAAGTGGTGCCACGAGCAACAAGGCAGTGAAGTGAGCCGGCAAGGGAAAGATTAACATTTCAGCATTCATTTCACTGGTGTACTAGAGACAGCCATGCCTCTCAACGGAGCTCCCAGAATGTTCAGAGCACTGTCAACCTTTGGATATTATGTGGGCCTTCAGCCTGAGGGTGAAGCTAGACAGCATAGAAAAAGACTTACTCCAGAGTGATGGTTGGTGAGGCCCTCTGTCAGGTGTAAACACCAGTGGCCACTAGTGGTGATGGAGAGGAGAAGGGAATTGCCAGCATTGTCTTAGTCCCTGAGCAGCGACTGCAGAGGCAGCAGGTGTTGCAGCCAGCACTGTAGAAGTGCAGGATTCTGCTGGATCATAGTTCACTCTAAGTAAGAGCTGAAATCCTCCTCCTTTGATTGTAACATGGATGCCACCACCGGATTTACCAGAGGAAGCTACGTCACTAGACACTATTGCTCAGCGCCTTCATCTGTGCTGTGTGCCCAGTTGCCTGAGTGAACTGACAAGTTTACTAGCCAAAGCATTGGATGCCCCGCCTGTCTTCTCATTCTTGTTACTGCTGGTGCCTCCTCCTTCTCCTCCATCAGCTGGAGAAAGTTCTCAAACTGCCCTGCAGCTACATGCCTGAAAGGACAGCATCCTCTCATCTGTGGTGTCTAGCCACTGGGCTCTTTTTTAGTGCTCCCCACCAGAAAAGGGGAAGGAGAAGGAGGAAGAGGCAGAACTAGTAGTAACAGATTTGAAAGATGGATGGTCTGTTATGTTTACTGTTCATTATGAGACCAAACTAGGAGTACTCTGAATGCTCTGGGATGCCCTCTTACATGTTTCTTCATCCTTCTGAAGTCACCAGGATTAAAATATCTAAAATCCAAGGGTACCATGACTTGCTGCTGATCCACAGTTATGATCCAAACCCCCCTCAAAAAAACCTGACCGCTCCTTTTGTCATTTTGCTTTTGAAACTGCTACCCCCCCATGGATAAGATATGCACATACAAATGAAGAATTTTTCTCTCACCTAGATGTCTAACTAGGTGGCTACAAATTGAGGGATATTCACGCTATATTGTTAATTATATAACAATTAATTTACATGGGTAATTTGATGATTAATTACAGAGACTCATAAATATTTAAATTTTAGGTATTAAAGTGATGGAAATAGACTATCTGCTACTCAGTGATTCTAATCAGCTACAGGATGTGTCCCGTCCCCCCCAGGAGAGGATGACTGCCATCTGAATAAAACAACAACATTTATAGCTGAGACAAGCAGAGCAAATTAGAAAATTCATTGCAATGCTATAAAGGAGAAGATGACAATTGGGATTATATCGTGTGAAAATTCTTTTGCAGAACCCAGTTTGGCTTTTTTGAGGGATTAATGTGTTTGGGGGGATCATTTTTTGGTAATATAGTCAGAATCTTTTGTATCATGTACGTATATAAACTCTACATGTCACCTCGAGGCTCACTGTGCATTACTGAAAGGCATGCATCTTCATTCACACACACACACACACACACACACAGAGAGAGAGAGAGAGAGAGAGAGAGAGAGAGAGAGAGAGAGAGAGAGAGAGAGAGATTGGCATTCTATTTTTCCTTCAGTTGGACCCCACTTTTACCTTCTCGCTTGTGCAGCAGCGCTGAAAAAGCGCGTGCTGTATCCAGCAGGGGGAAGATTGGGAAGCATCAAAGGAGATTTACCCCTCCATAAGCCTCCTGCTCCACAATGGGTCTCCTCAGACCTGCACCAGTTCAGTAGCTGGAGCCAGTTTGAGGGGAGAAAGAGGGTGGTTAGGCTGTGAAAAATAGGATCTAGTGTCATCACTGCTGATTCCACCCCCTCCCTGTCCCATTTCACTCCCTCCCTGCTCCCCCATTGCTGCCTTACTTGCTCCAGCAGGTCTAGGCAGGTCCAGTGACGGACGGGGAGCTCTGCCACCTCTTGTGGCAGCACTTCCAAAACGGCCATTGTGCACTCCATCTGCAGCCATTTTACAACAGCAGAACTCAGATCCACTGTCATAAATGGCTGCACATCCCAATCCTGGATAGGTTTCAAGGATGAGTAGTAGGCCCTTGGCAGCTGTCCAAGGATGCCAATGCTAAGCTTCCAATTTTCAATTTCAATTTATTTGCTTAAAACCATAGGTTGTCGCAATACATTAAAAGAAATATATATATATATATGGAGTTTTGCACGAAACTTTTTTGCAGCTTTAGCAAACTTTGCTACTTGATAAGTGATAGTAACATCTGTACCCGCAAGCAAACTGCATAGCTGAACAGGCAAGGGTCTGTCATGCAGTAGTCTAAGTATACCAGCAAGGAATTGATTCCTAGGATGTTCATACAAGGGACAACTAAATAAATAGTGAAAGATATCATCAATAACCCCTAGTCCACATAGACAAACTCTTTGATAAAAGGTGGTAATGCTAAGCTTAATAAACGATAAATATTGTTTATTAAGCTTGGCATTGGCATCCTAATAATAATTTAATAATAATCCTTAAATAATTTATTTAAAATAGTTGTCTTCCACCTTTTCTCTGTTTGGACATAAGGCAGCTTACAATGGAATTAAAATACTATTAAACTAAAAAATTTTAAGAAATATATTAGCAGATAACAGCCAAAAATTAATAATAATAATCCACAAAATCAATAAGAAGTATTATATACTGTAGTTTATGTTGATTGGTCTAAAAATCTCATCCAAAAATCCAAAAGATATTTGCAAATCATTAACTACATACATTCATTATGTACTTTTAGAACGCATTTCATGGGCAGAGCAGAACACTGGAAAGCACACTGATTTAAAGTGGAGTGTTAAAGCACCTGCAGAAATCAGTCTCTTTCAGATCAAGGGCACTTGTGCTTAACTTTTTATAGCATGGGGGCAAAATCATGCTTATTAATTTGTTTAATAGGACAAACAGAAATTCTCAGTAACATTTTATACTGAAACTTCCCAAGAAGCAAGCCCTTATCAAATTACTTATAAAATGAGCAGTTCAATCCTATCCCATATTGCAACAGGCAGGCAGGCAGGGCTGTGGCAAGGGGAATCACTTTGGGAATGAATGAAGGGAAATCACACGGCAGCAGCCTGAATGGGGCTACTTGGATCTGCGCCACCTAAAGAGATGGTGCAGATCTGAGTGGCCCAGTGCTAGGCTGGGCCACCTAGGAGGGGAGTTAGGATCCAGCCTAACTGCACCATTCCCTCCCATGGGCCTGCCTTTCACCTGCCCTCCCCTGCCCAGAAACACCCCTATTCTGCCTGCCCTCCCCAAACCCCCCACGCCAGCTGAGGCAGGCCAGTGCAACTTACCTGACTGCCAGCATAGCAGGACCCAATTCGGCCTCTGTGTGCCAGCGTTACAGCACTATTGCAACATTCGGAGGCCAGCACAAGTTACTTGCTCCGGCCTAGGGTGCAGTTTGATTTGTGCCCTAAGCGGCACTTCTAAACATACTTACTCAAGAGTAAATTCCACTGGATTTAACAGTGCTTACTTCTGAGAAGACATGCCTAGAATTACGCTGTAAAACTAATCCAAAGTCTTCCCAGCACCACAGAGAAGACTGACCAATCACATAAGCGGCAGATACAGAAACAAATTCCCCCCAGTATAAGATGTATGTTGTATATATAGTAATGCATCTTTAATCTAGGACCACCTTGAAATATAGTGCCAAAAAATATGTGTTTTGCACATTTCACTCCTTGACCGCCTTTTCTTCCCTGATTTTGCTCAGTAATAACTGTAAATCCCAACTTCCAGTATCGATCTTTTCTCCCTTACGCTGACTCTAAAGCGATACATTTGCCCTCGCAAGCTGCTGATGTAAGAAGTGGAAGATTAAGATAAACCCAGAGGTTAGGCTGAGATAGATGAAATCATATGGAAGAATAAGTTTTGAAAGTTTTTCGGTTTGTGTCTGCATTTGCTGCTGAAGAGTTTTGTATGAAGTATGCAGCCGTCAATGTTTGTTTATTTATTTATTTATTTATTTATTTATTTGAAGAAATATTTTTCCCCACACTCAAGGGTAATCAGAGTGGCTTACAGAATAAAAACAGATACCAATTAAATTAAAACAATATCAAAAACATTTAAAAATAATGATAGTGATTAAAATACTAAAATCAAACACTTTAGGATCACACAAAACTATTAAAATTACATATGATAAAAGCTCCAACCCATAATATTACTCAAAAGCCTTCCTAAATAAAAAGGCCCCACCGAAAGTTCTCCAAAGAGGGGGCTATTCCTAAATCCAGGGGGAGGGAATTCCACAAATGAGGAGTCACCACTGAGAAGGCCCTACTTTTGAGTCACCATCCCCCTCACCTCTGCTGGTGGTGGCACAGTCAGAAGGGTCTCCTCCAATGACCTGAGAGTATGAGTAGGATTATATGGAAGGAGGCGGTCCCTCAAATACCTTGGTCCTGAACCATCAAGGCCTTAAAAGTCAAAACTAGCACATTGAATTGAGCGAGAAAGCAAACCAGCAGCCAGTGCAGCTGCCAAAGCAGCAGCCCAACTGACAGCCCAATCCTATCCACACTTTCCTGAGAGTAAGCCCCATTGCCTCTAATGGGACTTACTTCTGAGTAGGCATGCATGGGCTTGGGCTGTGAGTCAAACCAAAGAGCCCCAGCAACAACAAAGGCAGCCACATTCTGCACTAGTTGCAGTTTTCAGACCATCTTCAAAGGAAGACCCACATATAGTGTGCTGCAGTAATCTAGTCTAGATCTCACTAGGACATGGGTCACTGTGGCCAGATCTGAGTGACTCAAGTATGGTTGCAGCTGGCGAATCAGTCGAAACTGAACAAAGGCTCCCCGAGCCACAGCCGCCACCTGAGAATCCAGGAGCAGCTGCGTATCCAGGAGCACCCCTAAGTTGCGGATCTGCTCCTTCAGCGGGAGTGCAGCCCCATTCAGAGCAGGATAGTAGTCCAATACCCAAGTAGTGGACTCACCTCTGTTAATATCCTCTGAGTCGTGGACTCACCTCCACCAATAATCCTTTCTGTGTGTCCCTTACACCTCTTTCTTTCTTTCTTTCTTTCTTTCTTTCTTTCTTTCTTTCTTTCTTTCTTTCTTTCTTTCTTTCTTTCTTTCTTTCTTTCTTTCTTTCTTTCTTTCTCATGTTTTCTTCTCTTTTGTTCTTCTTTGGTCTTAATGTTCATCGACACCTTATAGTCCAGTCTTGTTCTTGTTTGGTCTTAATGTTCATTGACACCTTACAGCCCAGTCTTAACCTGTGCTGGCGCAGCTAGGCCAAGTGGCCTATGCTGTATCCAGCACAAGTTAGGAGTATGATGGAGGTCTCCTTGGGGTAAGGGGAGACTTTTTTTCCTGTGTCAAGCTCCAACCTTCTCAATTGGGGCTACTTGGATCTATGCTAGCTTTATATGGCACGTCCAAGAAGCCCCAAGTAAGACCTCCAGGCCTGGGAGAGAGAATAGGGCACAGCAGAGGCCTCCTCCACCAATCTCTGGGTCTGATACACCCTCTGTGCCACCCTTCCCCTGACCAGAAACGCCCCTTCCCCATCTTTGTTCCACCCTCCCCTGCACCACTCAGCAGAGTACTCACCTCTTCCAGTAGCCAAAGATCCAGATATAGTGCCAACAAGCAGTGCAGGCCTTCCCACCGGCACTGTCACAGCAGTCTTCGCCAGCGTGCTTTATAGCACATTTGTGATAGCTTGTCAGTACAGCAGCAGCGCAAATTGAGTTTGAGTTTTAGCTGTGCCAAATAATGTGTGGCTATCAACTCTGGCTGGGATACAAAGCTCAGATACAAATACAAGAGATTTGTACTAACCCAACAGATTTTTTTTAAGAAGTACTTTTTCATACACTGCCACAACATGTTTCAAGATACAAGGGCATCGACTGTTCAAAAACCAAGCCTCTAGTCCCTTCGAATTGACAGGACTAGTTTTGTGGAGGGGGGGGGGGGAATCATGGTCTGCATTCCTACGCACTCTTTTTTGGGAGTAAGCACAATTGAACTTAGGGACTTACTTCCAAGTAAACCTGCATAGAATTGCACTGATACAGGCCAATCCTATCCCCTGTTTGTGATAAATGTCCTGTTGTAAAAGGTCCTGTATCAGTGTGTGAAAAGGAGTAGCAGTGTGTGTGAAAAGCTATGGAGCTATGTTGCTGTGGACTGTTGGTGGGGTGCAGATAAGTTGGTGGTGGGGAGTGTTTTATGGGTAGGGGTGGGAAAAGCATGGGGAGTTTCAGGGCAAATGGGGGGGAGAACAGGGGCGGGAAGCAAGCTGGAAGCAAATGTATCAGATCCTATTACACACTTTTTTTTTTTTTTGCCCAATGGGGCCTTACATAGAGATAAGGGAAAAATGTTTTCCCTTATGCCTTATAGCAGGGGTGCTCACACTTTTTTGGCTCGAGAGCTACTTTGAAACCCAGCGAGGCCCGGAGATCTACCAGAGTTTTTTTTACAATGTTCGCGCCATCATAACATATAACATTTATGTGTACAATGTCTGTTGGTGTACCTTGAGCCCCACTGAGTATAACAGGACTTACACCTGAGTAGACATGCCTAGGATTAGGCTGTGAGGCTGCAATCCTAGCCACACTTACCTGGGAGTAAGCCCCATTGAGTACAATGGGCCTTACTCCCGGCGTTTCCTCCTAGAGGCACCTGAAGGGGGGGTCGGCACTCCGCGATCTACTCATTTTGCCTCGCGATCTACCGGTAGATCGCGATCCACCTGTTGAGCACCCCTGCCTTATAGGTTTCCTGATCACACCTTCCCCAACACATTGTTAGCTCTTTGCTCAGACATAGCCAGAGCTATGAAAACAATTGGTTCAAGGCAAGTTGCAAGCAGCTGAGTTAGCTGAATTGCACTACACCTGTGCTTGTCGCACCCTAATTAACTGGGCAGACTCTGATTGGGTGCTCAGCCCACTTAAGCCTCACTAGGCAGCTCCACCGGTGCAGTGGGTGAACTGTGAAACTGCTGCTGGAGACTTTGTCTGTGTATGACTGTAGAATACTGTTTATGACCTTGGACTGACTGTGGACTAAAACAAGGTATCATTGGACTGCTGAATTATATGTGTATGACCTGGACTGCTTTGACTCTTCTATGTATGACTCCTTGCTCAAAATACACCAGCTAATTCAAAGACTCTGCTGTGTCTGCAAGTTTGTGTGCACCCTGCTTGAAACAGGACAGACCCAGGTTGCTATCTAACACACATCTTGGTGCACCATGGCGCAACACATCCCACATCATGCAACATGGTGAGGAAAAGGATTGGGCAGTTAGCCTCTGCAGGATTTCCCACATTTTTTTATTTTTTTTGGGGGGGGGGGGACGGGAAGAAAAAACAATAACTGCATGACTCATCCCTCATGTAAGGTATTGATATATGTGTGAATTCCTTATGGCTTTAGCTTGGTAAGGATAATAATGTGTAAAGAACAGTTGTATATAATATTAAAATATTGGTTTTTTTAAATCAAGAGGTAACTCTTTAGAAAACGAAAACAAAATGTACTTACATTATATAACTTAAAGTAGGCTTAAGAGGGACATGCATGTTTGCATTTTAAAAGACTCCCTTTTTATTGTGCTGAAGGAAAATATTAATATATGAGAAGATTATGCTCAGTTGAATGAATGTTAATGAAGAATAATAGCCTATTGATACCAAAGAGCTCAGTGAGGGATTAGCTGATTGTATTGTCTCAGAAACCTGAAACTTCTGAAAACTTCATTGCCCATTATTCTCACTCCAAACAAAAAATTGCTATCGTTTTAGAAGCAGCCAATAAAGGCAATATAAAAACAAATATCCTTGGAATTGCTAGGGCCAGATGCTTTTGCTTGGAAGAACAAATGTGTCCTGGAATAGCACTGCCAGATGCAGTATTCAGAACTCAAACAAACAAAAGAGAACATCCAACCAAAAATAGCAACCAAAGCATTGGTGGTTCACTGAATCAAGGGGATAGGGGGTTTTCCGCCTCCGGCTTTCTGCCAGAGCACTGTTGCAAACATGCCATAAGGCATGTCTGCGAGGATTACTACTGGGCCAGTGCTCGTGCTAGCCCAGTGCTGGGCTAGCGTTGGGCAGGCACCCATCCCCCGCTGCTCAATGGTCTCACGGACCACTGAGTTGCAGCACAGTAAGCGGGGGCAGGGAGGAGGCATTATGGGGAGGGGTGAGGCAGGCAGAGAGAGGGCGGGGAGGAGGTGTGGCAGGAGGTGGGGAAAGGGCAGGTGGGAGGTGTGCCGGGAGAGGAAGGGAGGCGGGTCCGGTGGAGCTCCACTCCACCAGATCCTGTCTGTTCATGTAGAGCTCGATGCCCTACATGAACGCATTTACCTTACTGTCGACCAAAAGATAAACTGAGTAGCCCCATTGCAGGGCCACTTCCCTTACCTGGGAGAAAGGGATGAAAGTCCCTTTCTCCCGAGGTACCGCCCGCGGCAGCCCGAGGCGCACAGGATCCGGTAGCAGCCATTTTTGGTGCCGCCGAAGCTGGGCGCCCTGGGCAGCTCAGGATTGGGCTGCCTATCTGTAAGAAAATTGCCTATCTGGAGTAAGTAATGTCTCCTTGCCCGATGCTTGTAATCCTGATCTTCACAATTACTCCCCTTTCTTCCCCTATTTTTCCAAGGGTTACGTTAGATGTATCTGGACTATACACTGGAATCCATGAACATAGATCCTAATTCACTGTGATGTTCAATACATGGAGATCCAGCCAGAGGCTTCACTACAGTTTGTGTCACCCAATGCGAGAGTTCATTGCATCAAACCCATGATGGACCTCCTCCCATACCAGAACATACAGAATGAATTACAATATCATATGCACAACCTAAATGCAGTGGCATCACTAGGGTTAGTGTAGCTCCCCCCAAAGACTGGCTTTATTTATTTATTTATTTATTTATTTATTTATTTATGTAAATATAGAACTGTACAGGTCACACAACAAATCAGTAACTAGTGACCAATTCGATGACATTTATGCAACTGAATACGAGTTCTAGTATTAGCTCTGACACATGGAAATGACAGCTCACTCCTCCAAACACCTTCATGGTTTCCTCCTGTGTCAGAATAACACCTCATTGGGTCTCATTGGTCAGTTTTGCATTAAGAAAATCCACTTTTTGTTACATAAGGCAGTTGTGTTTTTCGTTTCTGGTTATTTGCCCATAAGGTTTGATAGAATACAGATATTTCAATGCGGTTTGTTTCATTGCATTCTGAGTTAAATCACACATTGAATTGTATATAGCATGATGGTATTACGTGAAAATACAGAGAATTTCCCAGTTTTGGCCAGTAATGGTATCACACACACCCCCAAATGTGTCACCCGGTACAGTCCCATCCCCTCACACCCTCTAGCGATGCCACTGGATCATCCAGCATGCCTGGTAGGTGGGGTAGATGAACAGTTTCATTCTTCCAACATACAGGTGATACTAATAAGCTGTCTTCAGTAGACCCCTCCCCTACCTGGGTGGGCTTTGCCAGAGCCACTCTGTCACCATCAAGTAAGGAATACATGCATGACCAAGCCGGCTGGAAAAAATGACCTTACCTTAGTAACAATCTGTGGTAGGTGAAAAAATTTGTAGCAGTGGCACCAAAGTGGCACCAAAGTGCCAAAGGTGCACTGCACATGTAGCCATATGGCCATTTATGATAGCAGAGCTTCTGTTCTGCTTTTGTAATTCTGAGTTTGGAATGGGCCATAAGTTGTATGTATAGTGCTGGAGTCTGCAGGTTTCTTCTGTATTCACAGCACAAGGTGCACTTATTGCTACCAGGCACTGAGGTAAACAGGAAAGCCTGTACTGATGTGCACTTCCATGTGCCCATGAATGACACTGGCCAACTGATTTCACACAGGTTTTATGAGCAGCAACTGTTACCCTGCATATGCCCGATTTCATCTGATCTTAGAAGCTAAGCAGGGTCAGGCCTGGTTAGTACTTGGATGGGAGACCGCCTGGGAATATCGGGTGCTGTAGGCTTATGCCATAGTCTTTCGAGACTGAAGGTTGCCAACCATTTGGTTTTTATATTAGGTGAAGCAAAAGCTGAAGAAGAAGGTTGCCTGGAGCAGAGACTGCATTATTCAAAATTATGATGTTTTTTTCCATCAAACTTCTCTCTTCTAGAAGGAAAAAAAAAACGCAAGACAAATACATTTCCGTTATACTAACGTTTCACATCTGCTGTGTGCTTTGGAGGTTTCATCCTCGCTCAAGCTGGATTTTAAAAGCCAAAACCTGATTGAGATAATAATAATTAAACATGCTGATATTATTTGCTGAACACCACTAGCAGTTGGTACCCTGGCCATCCATGAATTCTAGTGTTACGACAATGACCAGTTACCAAGAGCCAAGGCTGTCACACAAAGAGCCTTGGAAATGGCCAATATGTGATTTGTATTTGCTTTTTTTTTTTTCTTTACCTAATAAAGAAAAATCAACACAGCAGGCAATAGCGTGCTAATTAGATGAGAACATTGCATAGCAGATGCATTGTAAACATGGTTGTGCTTCGGCAAAAACAAAAGAAGATATTTTCAGCCGCAATGCTTCTCCTAAGAGCGCAGCCATGACAATTCAGATGAAAGCAAGGACAGTATGCTTAATAGGAACAGAAGGCTCAGTATTATAGCCACATTTCTGAAATATCCCATTTCCTGTGCTATTTCCTTTGTAGCCTTTAAATTCCATTTTCTGGGAAATTGCGAGACTGAAGTTGGGGAACATTGTGAAGTGAGAGGCATATCAATCAGGTATATAAAGGTATGGGGTCTGCATTTATTTCTATACAGAAGACCGAGTTTCCAAAAAACATCCCCTTGAATAAGTACCTCCAACCCTGTGTTTTGTTTTTTGTTTTGTTAGTTTCTAAAATAGTGGTTAGTATAGTGATTTTTTTAGGAGCCTGCGAACCACTGAGGCAAAAACTGGAATCATTGTGGACCAGACGCAACCCCCTTCGCACAAAAAATACAATTAAATCAATTAGAATTAAAGTAATCCATGGAGAAGCCCTCAGCGAAAAACTGGAAGGGCCAGATGTGGCTGTGGGCAGTCCATTCTCCGCCCTCTCTGGTGGTCCATGGGGAATCATCTTGACAGGCGAGCGCTTCCCCACAGGCTACCAGAGTGGACAGAGAATGGACTGCCCACAGCTGCGGCTGACACTTCAGTGCCAGCTGCTGTCAGTCTATGCACTCCGGCTGTCCATGGGGGCGGGGGGGGGGTGGATTTGCTTGGCAAGACTCTGGAAGTGATAAAAAGTGACCATCTTTTTTTCAGAGACCACAAGGAACACTTATCAGGGTCTCGCAGACCACCTGTGGTCCATGGATCACAGGTTGGGAACAAATGTTCTAAAGTCTTCCTCAAATAGGACTTTAGATCTTCTCAGCAGAATATGTATATATATTATTCATCGGTTGTGAGAAAGGCAAGCTAAAAATAAAATAAATAAAAGCAACAAGTCCTCACTTAAAGTTATGTTCTTGAAAATGCAACTGTAATAATACTACTAATAATAATACAGGTATTTCTATACCGCCTTTCTAGGTCCTCAGATTTCTCCTTGGACTTTATTCAAGGCAGTTTACATGGGCAGGCAGTTTAAATCCCCGTAGGGATTTTTACAATTTGAAAGGTTCTATCTTTCAAGAAACCACAGATGTTTCTTTCTTGATCTGGCCGCACATTCTGGCCTCCATCCTCCCACGCTCAGAGCAGATGGAATAACTTGGCTGGGCTTGTCAGCTGCTTCAAGGTCTCGCCATTCACGGTGCCGGTGGCCTCGAACTGGCAACCTTCGGATGTTATCTTCTGGCAAATGGAGGCTCAACCCTCTAGACCAGACCTCCTGCCTCCTGTTAACTGTAAGTGAAACAACTTATAACGAAACCAATTTTACCATAGTCTAATTCAAGGTTGCCCAAACTCTGACCCAGAGGCCATTTGCGGCTCTCAGAGACCCCCCCGTCTGGCCCGCAGGGAGCCCCCAGTCTTCAATGAACCTCTGACCCTCCAGAGACTTGCTGGAGTCCGCGGTGGAGTCCACGGAGTCCGCAGAGTCCAACCCAACAACTGCAAGCACAAGGGTCAACTGTTTGACCTCTCACCCGGGCTGAGGGCTCTATCCACTGCTTGCTCTTTCACGTCTGTGAAGCAGCAGTGGCAGCAAAGGAAAGGGCAGCCTTGCTTTGTGCAAGTTCTTTTATAGGCCTTGAGCTATCGTGAGACCTTCATTCATTCATATAAGTTCCATCTCTATTCATTTATGTAACATTATGTAAATTTATTCAAATTTTAAATGTAAATTAATTCTTTTTTTCCTGGCCCGCAACACAGCTTCACAGAGATTATGTGGCCCTCCTGCCAAAAAGATTGGGCACCCCTGGTCTAATTGATATACATAAACAAGACTTACGTTCCTACAGCATATTTTTGGTCACAAAAACATCACCATGCTTCTAAATAAAGATCCAAAGCACTGAAATTAATGTGATCTTTCCAGACCAGAGAAAACCCACAAAGACACGGGGAGAAAATGCAAACTCCAGACAGTGTCCCTGGCTAGGAATCGATTTATTTTTTTTCCTCATCAACTTTATAACAAAATAACTTTAAATGAAGCAACTTTAAGCGATGACTTGCTGTAGGACTTTGGTTTCTCCATCAAACCTGAATGGCTTTATCTTAAGTACTAGAACTGATGAAAGCCAACTGTTTATCCTCAAATTGAGAAAACTGCATGCAGAAGCTCTGCCCTCCATTCTATTTTCTGTGTCCCGTATGGCCATTTCCAGCATCCTGCATGGTTTTGCTGCCAGCTGGACAGTGGCTCATGGCTCCCTGGAGAGTTCCTTGTGATGCCCCAGGGCAGGGGTCTCCAAACCCTGGTCTGTGGGCCAGATGCGACCCATGGCAAGCCTCTATCTGGCCTGTGGGCAGCCACTGATACTCTGAGAGCCTCTGGCCCAGTTGACCAAATACAACCAGAGTTGTGCTTTTGGGGTTGGGGAATGGGGGCCCTTTTATGTGTGTGTGTTTTATTTCTGTGGTGTGTGTTGGTGCTTGGAGAAATTCTGGACATTTGAGCTCATTCATTCATTTATTCATCCATCCACCTAAGTTTCATCCCTAATGTATGTATTTAAATTTTATATATCCCAAATTTATCAATTCTAGTGAAAAGTTCTGCAATTATTGGGGCCCACCACTCTGGTGCTTCTTTATAAATATCAGGAGGAATTGAGTCTGGTCCTGCTGCTTTACCCAGCTTTAACTGATTAATGAGTGAAAGAGCTTCATCCACTGAGACTGCAGGCCAATCAGGGAGATCTAACGGGAGTGGCATATTAACAATGGAGACAGGTTTAGATTCATCAAAGAAGATTGATTTAAAATGTGCTTCCCACATTTTAGCTGGAATTGCTGTGAAACCAAATGAGTTTTTATAGAAACAGCCTGATATAATTTGCCAAAAAATCTTGGTGTTTTTAGATCTCACAGATTTAATTAAACGTGACCATCTCGCTGTTGCATTGCAGTGTAACGAAGTTTTAATAGCTTCCTTGAGTTGGGCAGACAGCTTAAAATATTGTAGTAAACTTAATCTACTATTAGTTACTCGAAATTTATTTTAAGCACTGCGTACAGCGAACTTCAGTGTCAAGCAAGTCTGCTTAAGCTTGGCAGAGTTCTTTCTCCCACCCTCTGTTCTTTGAGGTGGAGGTATCCAGCCCAGTTTGTTCTGGAGAGTTGATATTAAAACCTCGAATAAGGTCACAATCCCTAGTTGGTTATCTGGATCCAGAGTAGACAACTAGAACATGTCCTCAGTTTGTAGTAGTGCACAAAAGGACTCTTTAGTGGCTGCATCCCATTTAATTCTTTTAATTATGTCAGGGTGACCGTCCTCCACCTGAGAGTGGGAATTGTGGTGGCAATCAGAGATGTAGGCCAAATCACATATTAAGGGTAAATGGTCACTAGACTGTGGGTATCCAACTCTAAAATTCACTATCTGTGGGAGAAAATAAAAGGGAACCAGAATGTAATCAATAACACTCATACCTCTAGTTGAAATATGGGTATACTCTCCTTTATCCCCCAGATAATCTAGGCCATTTAACCAAGTGAGGCCATTGGTAACACAGAATTTAGCCAAAAGAAGCGCAGCCGCATTAATTGTTCTGTCTTTCGACTGCCTTTCAGAGAAACAAATCTCTGATAAGGTCACATCAGTAGGCAGATCTAAGATTTGATGGAAGATGTCATTATTGTGTCCCACCCTGGCATTAAAATCCACAGAAATTATTGGAATGAGAGAAGGAAATTTGCCAGTCAATTCATTAAACATGCCACTAAAATATACCCACTGCTTTTCGGTTGCTGCTTTGTCATTGACAGGTGGCATGTACACATTAATAACCACAAGGCTTTGATGTGGCAGCCTCAGCTTAATTGCCTGGATTTTACAATAGCTATCGGCCATAAACAGCAACTCATGCTTAAAAACTGGTTTCACTACTATGACGAGACCGCCAGCAGGACGACCTTTTGCTGCGCTGTGATGTTACAGAGAACCCTTCAAACTCAATGGGTAAGGTAGCCCATGTTTCCTGTAGCAATATAACATCTCTATCCCTTAGGATTTCATCTAGCACTTTCTTCCGTGACTTTGCTGACCAGCCAGCGATATTCCAAGACAGGATTTTCAGTTGACCTTGGAGGGCTTCAGGGAATCGATGTGGAAGCAGTCAGTCTGATGGAATTAAGGGAATTTGAATTTCTGAGCCCCTCTGCATGCTTGAGGCAGGTGGTTGTAGCTCTGGCTCAAGCATAATGGTCTCCGGCAATCTTAGCTTGGTTTCCAATCGATCCGGCAGATTTGTCTCTTCTAGAGCATTGCCTGTTGCTGCTATGGCTGGGGTTCCATCAGGAACAAGATGGATCAATGGTTGTTGACTTGGTTGGATATCCACTGTTGAAAGCTGGGAGGGTTGTGTCATGGGTTCCTCTAAAACAGTAGAGGCAGGTTGCTGTTTAATTTGAATAGATGTATTGGGCATCTCCATCACCACGCCCTCCATTTTATCATCTAGACAGCAGTGTTCACTATCAATGGCCTCTTTTGGGGGAGGGAGCAGATGGTTAAGGAGCTGTTTCTCACAATCAAAAGCCCAGGCTGAGCCAACAAGAGATGGCACTGTAGGGGGAGAGCCCCCAAGAGAGAGGGAGTAAGGCATGCTTCCCTTGACTGGGGACTCCTGATATATCTCAGACTGATAGGTTGCCCTTAAAAAAGGGTCTTTGTCTGAGGAAACCATTGGACAGTCCCGTGGAGAAGATGTGCTCTCACATGAAGTAAGGGGATGTGTGGCCTGCATCATATCCAACAGCTCCTTCCAGAGCATTTCCACTTTCTGCACAGTCTGTCATTGTTCCTGATGAGGTAAGACTCTGAATGCCTCCAGGGCCTCCCTAGTCAGCTTGACCTCATCCACATCCAGTTGAGGCAACTGGTCCGTAAGCTGGGAGCTTATATTACACTTGAAAGAATCAGATTTTGCAAATGGCTTCATTGTTTGTAAGGAGTCAAAGGACAAACCTTGGGGGGCGTTAACAGAGATTGGAAGCTCTTCAGAGCTGGGCAGAAGAGTCCTTAATGAGTGTTCTTTGGCATGTTCTTTATCTACCCTCTCAGTTAGAGGCTGTGAGTTGCCTGGTGAATGAAGCAAATCTGGGGCAAGAAGAGCTGTTATGTTGTTGAAGTGAGGGTCTGGAGCCAGCAGCAGTCCCGGACGATTAGTCATTTCTCCCACTTTGGTTGTTAGAGGGAGACTAAAGCTCCCTTGTGGTTTTCCAAAGCACATTTCCTTTGCCATAGAGTCTTGGACCATATTAGCAGCTTCTATAATAGAATTTGACAGCTTTTTAGATGGTGGACTCAGTCCTATGGAGATATCAGACTCCATCGGCTCACTCGCCTCACTTGTCATCTCAGATACCAGATCTTTTCCTTCATGTCCACGGTTGGGTTGTCTACTTTGTTCTAAGAGACTGTCCAATCTTATCTGCAGATCCTCCAGTTCATTACGCCCATGTACTTGATATCTATCCTTCACAGTAGCTTGTCTTGCAGATACTGTACCATGAAGATCTGAACTGCATGATGTTGGCATATCTGTCTTCCCAGTGATGTTGACTTCTTCACGCTTAGCTTTTTTCCTGATTAATGATCTGATGCCTAGCTCTTTAAATACGCACTGAGGGAAGATATCAAATCTTCTGAGCCTTTGTGCTGCGTGAAATATCTGCTGGGGCACACTTGCTGAGCAGAAGTCAAGAAAAAGTCTTTTATACGTTGACTGGGCAGGTAAGAAATAAAAATACTTTATATCCGAATGAGCAACCTGAAAGTTCAAAAGTTGGGAAAGAGACCGGAGTATTGTTTCTTTAGATTTCCAAAGGTGGGCATCTCTTCTGGGGAAGTGAATTAGTATCTGATTGTTTTGGAATAATTGCTGCACTTTCCTTTGTTTTCCGTGTTGTATGCTGCTATAGTCTGTTGTTTCTGGTATGGAGGAGGATGATTTAATGGCATCCTCGGCGTTAATCACCGGAGGTTGGAGCCTGGCAACATTCAGAATTAGCTGAGATGGATTCTGAATTATGGCTTCTAGTTGCCCTTCTATTTTGTTTAGGCGACCTAGTATCACTAGCAGTGACTCTGCAGATATAAAACAGATTTCTCCTAATTGTTGGAAAGTGCAATCTGAGGCAGACTGCCTTATCTGGGCACCATTAGACTTATGATACTGTCCGGGAGAGGTTTGTTTTCCAACCTTTCTAGCTTTCCCCCTCACTTCAGCTGGACACAATCTGCTAATAGGCACCCCTATTGCTGAGTCATCTGAAGATTCCACAGGTTCAGTTGCCAATGCAGTAAGACTAATATTTGTACTTACAGCACACTCAGATCCAGTGGGGGTGGAGGAAGGGAAGAAGCTCTCCATTCTCAGTTGTTTCTTTTTTCTCTTCTTCAGGTTTCACCTTTCTAGGCGATCTGGGCAATCTGTGCACGGGCTTTTCCTCTGTCTTTTCCTCCCTTTGGCAGGCGTTCGGGTCTTGTTAGTCATGTTTGCTATTCAATTAATCCCAGCCTTGAGCAAGAGATACTGACTCCTCTCCCCTTCCCAGCCCCCCTAGCAGCATTTTCCTCCAATACTTCCGGACACTTGGACTAGATCTATCTTGGTTCCCATCTTCAAAAAAGGGGATAAAAAACTTCCCCCCAGCTACAGGCCAGTCAGCCTCTTAGAACTGGCAGGGAAAATGTATGCCTCCCATCTACTTAAGAAACTTTCTGCCTGGATCTCGGACCATAACATCATAGGCCCAGAGCAAGCAGGTTATAGGCCAAATAAGTCTGCAATTGATCAGTGTGTGGTATTATCACACCTAATCTTCAAACAAAGGACTCAAAATAAAGCCCGACTATATGTGGCCTTTTTAGATTTAAAGTCGGCCTTTGATTCCATAGATAGAGATAGACTCTGGGATAAACTTGAGAAGATGGGAGTGGACAAAAGGCTATTAATATTAATTCGTGCCCTGCATTTAAACACCTCATGCCAAGTGAAATTATCTCCGAGGGGCGGCCTTTCGGCCCCAATTCCAATCAACAAGGGGGTCAAGCAGGGGTGCATTCTTGCTCCCACCCTGTTCAATCTCTTCATTAACGATCTGGCTCCCTATCTAGCAAACTTTGATATGCATTCCCCCAAATTAGGTTCAGTGGATATCCCTCTCCTTTTGTATGCTGATGACATGGCCCTGATATCTCGAACTAAAATAGGATTAAGGAGACTGGTTAATGCCTGCATAGAATATTTTACCAACAATGCCCTTCAGCTAAACTATGAAAAGTCCAAGATTGTGGTGTTTGGGCACTCTTGGAAACCACAGTCTTGGCTTTTCAATGGTAAATCAATACAACAAGTAAAGGAATTTCAGTATCTCGGTCTTTGGTTTCACTACTGGCATTTCTGGTCTTCCCATCGTCTTACAGTAATTAACTCATCCAAACTAGCTGTTCAGGCTGTTACTCGTTTTTTCTTCTCTTGGGGTAACTCATTCATTCCAGCTGCTCTCCAGGCTTTTAATGCCAAAGTTACACCTCAAATTTTGTATGGCATTCCCGTTTGGATGCCAGCATTAAATGATCCGATCGAAAAGATACATTCTAATTTTTTATCCAAGATCTTAGGTGTACCGCATTGTGTTCCCTTCGCGGCACTTTGCCTGGAGACAGGCCAATATAGGCTGGAGTTTCTAGTTTGGTCCAGTTTCTTAAAATACTGGGCCAAAGTGTGCTTCAGGGCTGACCAAAATCCATTGTTAAAGGGGTTATTGACTGACTCGCTGTTGTCTCCTTGCTTAGCTCTATTCAATAAGAAAATCAGACAAATGGGTCTCGAGGAAGATCTACAAGGAGCTGCTACACTTGAGATTTCTATCAGGCTCTTGATAACAAGACTAACAGACATAGAAAGGCAAGAGATTTTGGCTGCAGCACATAAAAAATGTTCGCCCCTAAATTTCCATCTTAACAATACCTTTGGTCTACAACCAAAATACCTGTCCTTCTTAGAGTGCCCCTTTGAAAGGAGGGCTTTTACATTAGCCCGATGCAACTGTGTTGCCTTCTAATGACCTACTTGGTAGGTTTAGAAATGCCCTGAAGGAAGAACGATTTTGCAATTGTGGCCACAGAGAGGTAGACTCTCTTCCACACATTGTTCTGCATTGTGCTCTTAATCAGGTGCTCAGAGACCAGTATCTCCCCTCATTGTCAGGAAACAAAAAAGGTCTCTCTGAGATCACCTCTTTACAACTTTTGCTGGCAGGTGAATTTGAATTTGTGACCCTTCCAGTTGCTAAATTTCTACATTTGAGCAACTTGAAGCGGGCTAAGTTGCTGGTCCTAAGCAACTTGGAGTAACTGTGTAAGCAAACTGGTGTGTTTTAACCCTTATTTCTTATCTCTCTTTTAATGCATACCTTCATACATGACTGTTTGAAGATATTAGTTGTAAAACTATATGCCTAATAAAGGTTTGTTGTATGTTGTATGTTGTTGTAAATTTTATATATATATATATATATATATATATATATATATATATATATATATATATATATATATATATTTATATATTTATTTATTTATTTATTTATTTATTTATTTATATTTTCTGGCCTTAGAAATATATTTTCTGGCACACAGTTTGGGAAAAGTGACACACAGATGCCCCGTAGTGCTATAGCTTTCCATTTCAATCAATGACTCTTTATTGGCATGATCTTGGTTAGGGAGAGCCATGCCTTGCCTTCTCCAGTGTGAGGTCATGGCTGACTTCAGGAATGTTATTTAAGGAATCAAGGTGGAGTTAGGAGAGACTGTGCACATTCTGGAAGATGAGGTCATTGGCAAAACTTCTTTGTTTCTTTTATAGGGGAAGTGGGAGAGTGTAGATCTCCAGGAAATGGAGAACGTAACTTCCCTTTTGCCCATGCTACACATGGATGAGTTCAATTCAAATGAGTGGTATTTACTTAGGTATAACGTATCTGTAAATAAGATTGCAGTCTGGAAACCTTTGGTGTTGTACACTGGACATCTCAAGGCTGTCCTACAGACCATTTGTTTCACTGTGCTAACTGCCATCTCTTTCCTCCTTTATTACTATCTAATTAATATCAAGGCATGATGTACTATGCCAAGTAGGACAGAACAGGGGCAAAATACCATGTCACAAACTCTGTGCAAAAATCTACCCATCGTAGGCTAGCATTGTTTCCTAAACCATTGGATAAAATTGTCTCTATGCATCCCAACCTTGCAGCTCTGTGCTCTCATCTGACAAGGAAGAAGTAATTCCTTCTCTCTCACACTCTCTCAATTAAGTGACAGTTACTTGCTGCTCTGAATATAAAAAGGGCTGCTTGAAATGTTCGGCAAGGACAGGAGTTGACAGGATGTCAACTCGAAACCTTGTTAATTAAGAGTCCTCTCAAATTCTAAAATTCCTGCTATACTCAAACTTGGTATTTGACAATCAAGGTAAAGCATTATCAGGAAATGACAGAAACCAGCAGGCCTGTAATATCCCTGCATTATTCACCCCGGGGGGAAAAAAATTGTCCGAACCAAAGTGGATTAATGCTAATTTTATCAAAAGTATAAAAGAAGCAGAGCTGGTAAGCCACTGATGAGTAAGCATTGTCAAACTCGTCAGACAACTGCCCCAAATAGCATTTAACAGTTTG
This sequence comes from Tiliqua scincoides, assembly GCF_035046505.1. Taxonomy (NCBI): domain Eukaryota; kingdom Metazoa; phylum Chordata; class Lepidosauria; order Squamata; family Scincidae; genus Tiliqua; species Tiliqua scincoides. The sequence continues at coordinate 28,183,074 of NC_089826.1, forward strand.
ACACTAATTTGATGCAATTTGAATTATGCTGCATTAAATTAGCATCAGAATGCCTAAAATAATGACTCGCGTTGTGTTTTTTTTTCCTGTATATATAATCAGTGCTTTGCCACCCTTGAGTTCAGAAAATAAATGCTTTTATAAAGCAGATCACTGGAGAAGAAAAAGAAACAGGTGAAAAGAACAATTTTCTCCTTTTGCTGGAAAGCCAGCAGAGAGCACTCACCTTAAAATGAGAGATGAAAAAGAAATGAAGCAGACACATTGGGAGAAAATTCACCATTAAATACAGTTCTTTAGGAGCTGCTTCATCATCTTGTTTTCTAAGGGTGTACGTGGAAAATATTTTTTTTTTGTTTTGGAAGCTCAGTTTCTTTGCAAGACTCCTGCTTCATTTGTCACTGAACTCACTTAGGCCTAGAACTGTCAATTGTGGGACCCATTCATGTGGTCCCAGTTAAATTACTGCCATTGATGTCCATGTTTTAACTTAAAAATGCACCTAACTGCTATTTTAACTTAACTGCCAACACAAGTAATGGGGGTGAAATGGTAGCTTCAATGGTTTCTACTTGGATAGACACTGATATTTGAAACATTTGCAATTCAAAAAGAGTTTCAGAGTTGCTCCCTAGAAGAAATACTTAGGCTTTTATCAGGGCTACAAACTTTCTTTTGGGCCCCTTTCCAAAGGGGAAGGGAAGGGGATGAAAAAGAGTGGGGAAGGATGGTGACAAGGGTAGGCACAGGGGTGGGGAGGGGACAAAACAGGGCAGGGGGAGGGTGGCAACAGACAGAAAAGTCTTTGGATCCCCGGTCTGCTGGGTTTCCCAATGCAGAGCCCAGGTCTACCTGCCTGTGCAGTGTCAGCAACTAGTTACAGTAATATGGAAAACAAGACACACTCCTCTCTAAACTCTTTTCAATATAGAAAATCATTGCAGAAAATTAGCATCATTGTATTTAAGCTCACACTAGAATAGAAAGAGTCCTGTTAGCACCAAACGTACTTCTGCAGCAGTTTCAGTCCTGATGCTGTGTCCTTGAGTTCCTACACATTCCTTCATAGCAAGTGGATCCACAAGCCAAAGAGCTACTGTAGCAGGCTAGTTTGCTCCCAGATCTGACAGTGTATTAAGGAGTGTCATGTGTGCATTCCTTGGCCCAGCACATACAGCTTTTGGTAGCAGCTAGCATCCCAGAGGGGCAGCAAGTTCATGCAAGATAGGAAAATGTAAGATCTCAGGAAATTTCTGGGTCCCCTTCTTTGGTTCCTGGGCCCCCTTTTTGATCCTGGGCCTGGGTACAAATTACCCCCTTTACTCCCTCCCCCCATGGGCCCTGCCAAAAATAAAGTCTGAAAAGAGCTTTTGCATACTGGTTGTTTTCTAAAAACAAAGCAAAATAAACCAGACAACAACAGCAATAGTGAGGAAAATAGCAGCCGAAGGTGGTGGCCACCTTAAACCACCTAAACCAGAGGTAGCAGGTAACCCCTGCTAATTGGGTAAGAGGCACTTTTTCAAGTGGATGCTCCTTTTTTTAGCAGGGGGAGAGTAACTGGCCCACCTGACCCCAGCAGTGTCTTTTCTAGTGGCTGTCTGCTGGTATTCATTTGCATCTTTTTAGATTGTGATCCCTTTTGGGACAGGGAGCCATTTAGTTATTTGATTTTTCTCTGTAAACCGCTTTGTGAACTTTTAGTTGAAAAGCGGTATATAAATACTGTTAATAATAATTAATAATAATATTACAGGGTCCAGTTAGCAAACTGGACTTGTGTGTATAGAAATTATTATTGGCCTGTCTATCACACAAACAATATTGTTCACTTTGGGCACGAGTCGGGGATGTGGCAAACAGACACCTGCTACCTTCCTCCAGTCCACCACCAACAGAGCCAACCTCCTTACCTGCCGCTTCTTCCATGTGGGCTTTTTAATCAACACTGGAAATGCAGAACATGCTCTGAGTGCTCTCAGTGTGCTCCTCTTTTCTTGCATTGTTTAAAGAGCCCTCGGAGGAATGAGCTCAGTAACGGGTCTGTGGGCTATGGGGGAGAGGGTCGATGGCAGCAGCAGCAGCATGGAAAGCAGCCCAACAGCTTCAGCCAGCCCTGCTGGGAATCCGATTTATCTACCTATCAAATGATAGAGGAGAACTGTCATGCCCCAGCTGGGTGTCTGAGGCACCTGCATGCATAAGAATGGAAATACCAGATACCAAAGCTCTTTCAAGTTCTGGGACCCTGTTGCCTGCTCCACTCATGACAGATGGGTCTTGGGCAAGGTTTGTGAAGTGGAGTGTTTTCCAGTTATCTTCCTTACTTCTCGGTGGTTGGGCTTCTGCCAGGATGGTTACCATATTGCATTTTTAGCTGGGCAATTTTGCTTATAGACATTTTACTGGAGGCGTCATGCATTACAGTTTGACATTTAGCAGTTCATTTCCAAGCAGGGTTAAGTGCTTTTAAGGTCAGAATGAAATATAGCTCTGACCTTCTCCTTATTAGACGAGTGGTCTGCTACTGAGCCCACATAGCCTAGGGATTAGCAGATACTCCCTGCTCCATTTTGATATTACTCCATGAGGGTGGCTTTGACCCACTCTGCTTACTTTTGGGCTTAACCTGGAAGAATTTCCAAAATTAATTTTGGAATTGGCTCAGCCATAGTTTGCTGAAGCTTCCATTCACATGTCGTCATCCCTCCATAACTGCTAGTGGACATGAGTGCATGTGTGTATAAATCACAGCACTACAATGATTCTTACAGTAATTGTGCAATTGCATCAACATTATTTGGAGGGCTGTTTTAAAAAAAAATCACTGAAGACTGTGACGAACTGTTCAAGCACTGGGGCCAGAACAGAGTCCATAAATTTAAAAAATGGAAGAACAGTGGATCATTAGCATATCACTGCCACTCTGCAACCAAGTTCAGATCATGTGGAACCCCCAAATCTATTTCATCTGCTCCTTGGCGCACTGCAAATAGATCAGGAAGAAGATTTACAGGAAGAGCAAATACAGGCATGCATCACTTAACAATGGGGATATGTTCCACAATCCACACTGCTATTCGGAATAGGTCGTTATGCAAACATTCAGCCCAATCTAGTGCCTTTGTTGGGTAAACAGACATTCCCTGCCATTCACAGACTGCACAGGCTACTGGAGACAGATTGTCTCTTCTTTGCATTAAGGGCCTTAATGTCTGTGCAAACAGACTCTCTGCCACAGGCTAAGGGAGACCTGACTGCCTTACTAAGAGCCTCTTTGTTGTGCTTTGACCACCATGGTATATGCGGTCCGTTGCTAAGCAGAAGGTTGTTAAGTGACGCACGCATGTAGCAGAATGAGGGGTGATCCCCTAAGATGATCTGGGCAGGATTTAGGCTAAAATTTCTTATAGTGATCTGGGCAGCCTGACATGTATTTACATAGACCATAGATGACAAATTACTGTAAATTGCATACTAGGTTAATTAGGAGACCAGCAGATAAATAATGTCTCAGGCCGGTAGTTCAAAATATAATTTCTCTTACTTCTCAAGTGGAAACTACAATCAGAGGCTCATTGGTTCAAGAACAATACAGTTGTTAAAAATAGTGAAGGCATAAATCTTCTGTTGTTCCACCAGTCAGTTTTAGTTGTTGCCTCTTCATGTTTTGTTCTGTTTTTAAAACATCTGCTCAGGATGAATCTTTCTGGACAAAGTCCCTTATTAAGTTTGGTTACTGTTCTGAACCATCTGCCTGGTGATAACTCATGTGATTTTTCACACACTGTGCCTGTCATACCTTTGATTAATTGTTGTTATTGCTGAAATAGGAATAATCTGCTCAAAAACTAATACAGACGTACAAATCAACACATCAAGTCTATCTGCAATATGTTCACTGTGAAAGAAATCTTCTGGAAGCATTGGAGCTGAGTCTATTCGGTGCCAATAGATGGCTTCCATTTCAGATCTTGGCAGCTAATTAAACATAGTGTGACACTCGAGAAAATCAATAGGCTTCTCATTGTATCCATCTGTGAGAAACTGTATAAAGAGAACCACTCATTTCCTCCTTATTCCTGGGCAGTTAAGCATAAACAACATGAATTGATATGCGTTAATACTTTATAAGTAGCATTTCAGATCATTCATATGCACGGTCTTGTCTAGGTAAACAAGAATTAGTAAGCACAAATGATGTGCCCATGGTATGGAAGAAGTTGCCTAAACAAAACAAGTAATTTTTCCCCCTCTTAAATATAATCTAATGCATGATTAAGCAAGTTGTTACCTTAAGGACATCCTTGAAAATTATTCAAATAGTGGTATTTGACTGAAAGTACAAGAAGCCAAGAATGGCAAGTGACATAAAACAAAACAGAACCTCTCATGCAAAATTCATGCAGGACTTATTTAATGGCCTTGTGCATGTATCAGGGGGAGTAGGGGTGTCAGGTTCTTTTTTCTAATCACATTTGTGTGTCCCCCAACTATCTGTGTCAATTACAAAGAATGATTTCTTCAGGACTTGGAGCCAAAGTTCCCAGCTCACAACTGGGCAAGTGTAGTGGTAAATCACTGGACCTAAATACTTTTTTTTTTTTTTTTTTTTTGCTCCTGAGCATATCAAAATACCTTTGTTTGGTACTTCTCTTTAAGACTGAGTCCCAATGCATACCCAATGGGAGTAAGCCCCGTTGATCACCCATTGATGTCAGTGAAATCTGTTCTTTATCCACATTCCTGCTGTTCGCTTTTTTTGCAGATGTGGGTGTCTCACACACGCTACTTGAGAAATCATTAGGACTGCAAGAACTGCAAAAGAACCTCCAAATTATAGTCAGAACTGTGCTGAAATGAACTACAGCAGTGTTTCTCAAAGTGTGCATCGGGACCCACTAGGTGGGTTGCGAGCCAATTTCAGGTGGGTCCCCATTCATTTCAATATTTTATTTTTAATATTTTAGACTTGATGCTACTGTGGTATGTGACTGCATTTGGGAAAACGTTACAAACCTGTAGTTCTAACAAGCTTCTACGTATATTCTTTTAACAGTAATAGTCAATGGGACTTACTCCTGGGTAAGTGTGGGTAGGATTGCAGCCTAGGATTGTTAAAAATTTTCATGCTTGATGATGTCACTTCCAGTCATGACATCACTTCTGGTGGATCCTGACAGATTCTCATTCTAAAAAGTGGGTCCCAGTGCTAAATGTGTGAGAAACACTGAACTACAGAATATAGAACCATAGGTGAAATCCCTGTGTTGCCTTTTGCCAGTGTTGGGAACAAGTCACAAAAATGCGTGATTTGGGGTGACTCTGTGACTCATGAGTTGTCCGCATGGAAGACTGAAAAAGACTCGAGTCAGGGCCCCCCTGACTCAGCACTCATCCCCACTCATGCTGACTCGAGTCTGCCTGGGGGTGCCTTCTCACTGTTTTCTCCACATGGAAAACCTCCTGGGGCCAGCATTCCAATGGCGCAACAGGGAGTTCCAACCAGGAGGCAGGAAAGGGTTAATGCAAGCAGGAGCAGGGAGGCAGGACTGGGCTCTCTTTTCCCATCTCTGATAGGAAGGAAGGAATGGATGGTCATTGGACAAAAGATCAGCATTCTCATATTTTCATTAGCTGAGGGAGGACAGGAGGAGGAGCAGGAGAGGGGAGAGTCTCATGGAATGACCTGCAGAGGGTCTATTTCTGAGTAGAGCTGCAAGGATCAGGTCATCCAGGTAAGCGGCAGCAGTGAAGAAAGTCAATTCTATGCTTGGGGTCAATAGAAAAGGTATTGAGAACAAAACAGCTAATATTATAATGCCGTTGTACAAATCGATGGTAAGGAGTATTGTATCCAGTTCTGGTCACCACATCTCAAAAAGGATATAGTGGAAATGAAAAAGGTGCAAAAGAGAGCACCTAAGATGATTACTGGGCTAGGGCACCTTCCTTATGAGGAAAGGCTACGGCGTTTGGGCCTCTTTAGCCTTGAAAAGAGGCGCCTGAGGGGGGAAATGATTAAGACATACAAAATTATGCACAGGAAGGATAGAGAGATGCTCTTTACACTCTTTACACTCTCACACAACACCAGAACTAGGGGACATCCACTAAAATTGAGTGTTGGTAGAGTTAGGACAGACAAAAGAATATATTTCTTTACTCAGCATGTCGTTGGTCTGTGGAACTCCTTGCCACAGGATGTGGTGACGGTATCTGACCTGGACACCTTTAAAAGAGGATTAGACAAGTTTCTGGAGGAAAAATCCATTACGGGTTACAAGCCACGATGTGCATGTACAACCTCCTGATTTTAGAAATGGGCTATGTCAGAATGCCAGATGCAAGGGAGGGCACCAGGATGAGGTTTCTTGTTATCTGGTGTGCTCCCTGGGGCATTTGGTGGGCCGCTGTGAGATACAGGAAGCTGGACTAGATGGGCCTATGGCCTGATCCAGCGGGGCTGTTCTTATGTTCTTAAGCCTCCCAGCTGCTGCTTGTGACTCTCCTCCCTCTCACTGCTTCTGTCCTGGCTCTCTTGCCCCTCCTTCCCTCTTTACAGATGGACAGGGGCAGCAGGGGAGTGAATAAAGGGAACTCTGAGACACACACACTTACTCCCCAGCAGCAGCCCCATTTTTCCCATGGGTAACATTAAAGGGTGACTCAGAGACTTGGAGTGTGCCCCCCCCCCGGAACTCCTTTTGAGTCAAGTCATGGGAAACAGTGCCAAGCCCCACTGGGTTTTCCCATCCCTGTCTTTTGCACTTATTGGTTTGGGTATGCAGACATGCATGTGACTCCTGAATATCTAAAGGACATAGCCACAAGGTAGATCAACAAGTCTTCACAAGTTATCCTTCTGATATTCACTGTGTGTGTGGGTGGGGGAGCTGATGCTTTCTGGCTAACCCACTCTTGAATTGATGCACCCCTGGTCACACTCTCAGGCATCCCTGTATCCAGCATTTGATCCCAGAGGGCCGCACTGGATGTAGGGAAAGTTTCTTTGTGATTTAGAAGTCTCTTGCTCCCCGTATGCAATGAACACAGGAGGACACCTTGTGAAGAAGGCTACTGATGAGCTGGGAGGTAAGGCTCACCTCTCAAATTTCTCTCACTGGTCTGGCTCACCTGACTATGATGAAGAAAACAGGGGTGAATCTATGCTACAATCAATTTTCTGTGGATCGCCTTGTGAGGATTTCATAGACTGGAGCTTGGTTTTATCCTAGTATCAGCAAAATGCCACGAAATCAGCCACGAAAGAGTCATTTTCCATTAGATTGTTCAGTTAACAATTAGAATCATTTGCTGTAAAAGTAAAAGAAGTAAAACCATTGGGCATTTTATTTTCAATTACAACTTAAAAATCAATTAGATGGTGCTATAGGCCTGACTAGTATTTTCACCTACTGGCTAAAAAGGCATGAAATCTGTTTGCTTCTATTACTCTCGAGGTCACAGAGTAAGCAGCTAGATGTCCTGTAATCTCAATATCCATTTAACGGTTCACTTATAACACTCAGTGAACCCCATTCATGAGAAATTGTCCAGACTATGAAACCATGTCTTAAGTGTCTCCAAGTTAAAAAAAAAAAATGCCTTGTGATTATGTGATGGCAGGGAGAAAGAAATTGTGCAAACAATTCTAGCTGATCGCCACAGTTTATTAAAGATTTAAGAATAAAAACCAATAAAAACACTTGAGGCTGCAAATATGAGCCATCGCACGTGTCTCTTTCACTAGTTGTTAGCAATTTTCTCATAGAGATGACAGCTGATAATTACCTGATATTTGCATTTTATTCACTGGTTGTCATGAAACATTCTATCCCTTCGAGATACATTTGGAGGTAGATTTTAAAGGGTCATATTATCTCTACAGAAAATAAGATGAAATTCTGTAAGTATTTAACATAATGGAGATTATAGGATGGAGAATTGGGGAATGCAGCAGTATGGGGAGAGTTAAATACACAATAGAAATCCCGAAATCTTCCGAAAGCAGTGCTGGGGATTTAGGGCTTATGAATATGAATGCCAGCTGACCAACTGCTTTCATAAAGTTGGTCTCACAAAGAAGAACTATCTCACTCGCCCTAATTCACAGACTCCTACCTAAGCCCCCCTGTGACCATGCAGCCAGGCCAACGGGGGTGCACTGCATCCCATGGGGAATTTGGGGTCCCTGAGGCCTCCTCAAGGTAAAGGAATATTTGAATCCTTGCTCCAGGGCAAGTATTTGCTACCTCAATGAATCTACTTGGACTTCTGCTAGTTACTTTGCTGGAGGAAGTCTGAGTGGATTGAGGTAGATCAGGGGTGTCCAAAGTTTTTGACAGGAGGGCCACATCATCTCTCTGACATTGTGTCGGGGGCTGGGGGAAAAAATGATTAATTTACATTTAAAATTTGAATAAATTTACATAAGTTCACATAAATGAATATATTAAAGATGATCTTATATGAATGAATGAAGGTCTTGCAATAGCTCAAGGCCTATAAAAGGCCTTGCACAAAGCAAGGCTGGCCTTTCCTTTGCTCCCACTGCTGCATCACAGATGTGAAACAGCAAGTAGCGGAGGGAGCCCTCATCCCACAGCTCAGGTGAAAGGTCAAACAGTCATCCTCACACTGAGAGCAGTTCTGTTGGGCCAGTGTGGGCTTCAGCAAGTCTCTGGAGGGCCAGGGGCTCATTAGAGACTGGGGGCTCCCCGCGGGCCTGATTGGGAGACCCCGAGGGCCGCAAGTGGCCCCCGGGCCGGGGTTTGGGCACCCCTGAGGTAGATGAATCAAGGCCAGGGTCAAGAGGGATAGGATATTGGAGGCGCCACTGCCACCAATACTGCCCCCTTCCCAGCTTCTCTCTGCCCCTCTCTCCATGCCAATTTCCTTCCCATTCCTACTCATTCTGTTGTGCCCACTTCCTGCCTCCCTGGCACTCTAATGCAGACTTAGGGCCCAATCTTAGGCACACTCAGCACTGGCACAGGGTGTCACACGTGTGCTGTAAGGCATATCTGTGGCACCCAGAGAGAAGGGGCTGTCAGCGCTGAGTCTCAGCACTGCGTGGAGGGCCAGCCGGTGTTCCAGCAGTGCCAGCTGGCCATACGTAGTTTCAGGACAGGGGAGCTGGGGAGTGGGCAGAATGGACAGGGGCACAGGGGAGAAACTAGGGCAGGAGGGGGTGGGACCAGTAGGAAAATAGCTGGCACAGATTTGAGAAACCCCACTGTGGGGCTTGGGGCTTACCCCGGGGGAAAGAGATGAAAGTCCCCTTCCCCCAATGAGAACTCCAGTGGCCTCAGAAAGAAGCAGAATTCCTGAGTAAGACAGAGAGAGATTGGAGTGGAGATACTGAAAGACATGGGAGGGGAATGGGACCTATTCCTTGGGGAACTAAAGTAACATATAAGAGCACTCTGCTATCTATCTCTACTCAAGCTGCCTATCTGTAAATGAAACAAAAATTATACAGACAACATATGCCCTTGTGATCTTTTCTCCAAAGGAAAACAAGGACAGTATCTGGTTGGCGCTGCCCTCCTGGATGTTTGCTCAACGGCATTACCATGAATAATGCTTAACTCAGATTATATACTGTATTTGAAAATGTGGTTTGGCTTTGCTAACAGTCTGCAACCACAAAGCACTAATATATAATCTGTTGGGCTTGCTGATGAAGGAACAGTAAGTGACCCCAAGCTAAACGAGTATCCAAAGGACAATCTCTGTCTATATCAGTGGTATTCAAACTGGGGCGTTGCGACACCCTAGCCTGTGGGTCCTGGCCTATGCTCCCTTAAGGGGTGGGGGCAGCCAGAAGACAGGGGGAATCGTGCCACTCATGGGGGCTGCAGGGGCTTAGGTGCACTTGCCCAAGCCTCCTGCAGCCTCCCGGAGGTGCGAGGAGCCCTGTGCAAACTTTGGCAGGGCTCCCCAGGTCAGGAAAAGTGAAAGTGGAGCGATCGCGCCCCGCTCCGCAAAACCAGAAGCAGGGCACAATTGCTCCGCTTTACTTTCAGACGGGGCTGCAGGGACTGGGGTGCACCCCCCACAAAGACTTACTGCCAGTTTCAAACTCCCAGAGAGTTTAAAAACCGCAGGTCTCTGTAATACTCCACCATGTCCATTCCCAACCTATACTATGTTGATCTGCCCCCATGGGAGAAGCAAAGGGTGGGCACAGACATTACGTATCCCTAGTTTCCTGACAAAAATATTTCTATTTAATAGTAATTACTTCATTAGCAGGAAGACTTCTTCCTACTCTTAAGCACAGTTATAGCATAATCCTATACAGATATACTCAGAAGTATGTCCTATTGAGATCAGCGGAACTTACTACCAACTAAGGGTGTATAGCAGGAATCTCTAAACTTTTTGACCAGAGGGTCACATCAAATATCTGGCATGGTGTTGAGGGCCAGGAAAACCAGGAAGTGATGCTTTTAGGTCTTTAAAAGGCATTCTGAGGGGAGGCACAGCTCTGGTCACATTTGGATGAGCAGGCCAGAGGCTTGCACGGACCAGAGGTTTGCAGTGGGCTGGATAGAGGCTTGCTGAGGGCTGCTTCTGGTCCCCAGGCTGGGGTTTGGTGACCCCTGGTGTATAGGATTGATGCTTTACTTCCACAAGAATCAACCTGAACTCCCCTCCAAATAATTGTTTGAGGAGCTGGTCTGTTTTTGTACTTTTGAACCACATCAGGGGCATAAACTTTGGTTTTCAAACTGTGGTTATCTTGGAGAGTAGAAAAAAGCTAGTGTTCTTGCCTCCCGATGCTTCCATTAAGGGTTCCGAAAAGTGAAACAAATGTATCCCTAATGAGAAATGAAAGGAAGGGGAAAAGCAAGGTTATTGGAATAAAGAAAATGGATTCTTACCAAAATGAGATCACACAAATGTTTCCATGGGGATACAGTTTTGTGTCTACGAGATATGCAAGATGTAGTACCATCTGGTTTTTGAAAAGAATATTATGCAACTTTACAGACAGCCACAAACAAATCAGGATTCTAATAATCAGAACGGATTTCTTTCCATACGCATCCAGTCTATGGGCAAAATCTTTGGTGCCAAAAACAATTATAAAGAAAACTGAGAGAGAGAGAGAGAGAGAGAGAGAGAGAGAGAGAGAGAGAGAACACACTGTGTGCTGGAGCACCTATCCTATGGACACACTGTGCCCGGTGGCGATGCTAGGGGGGGTGCAGGCCGCACCGGGAGACGCACCGGGAGGGTGACGTGCCCTGGGCGGTGATGCGCTAAAATCGCACCGGTAGGAGCTACCATGTCATGCCCTACACCGTTGGATGCGGAATGTCCAGCAGAACACAATGCAACAAACCCTGTTGAGATCGCTCCTTTCCTTCAAAAGTTATGGGCAAAAAAACAGAAGGAAAAAATGCATGGAGCCCTATGGAAAGTGAAAGTGATGCGTGTGTCGCACGTATACTCATGAGTAGGCGAACATACCTTAGTGCATCGGAAAGGGCAGGCTGAGAGGAATCCAACGACACCTGAATGGTCCTGATCCAGTAAATGCAACCCCCAAAACACCCAAGAAGGAGGTCCCTATTCAGCCCCATGGAGAGCAAGTGAAACCACGTGGTCGTGTTTACTCGCGAGTAGGCGCACTTGCCTTGGGCAGGCTGAGAGGACTCCAACAATGTCAGAATGGTCGTGATCCAATGAGTGCAGCCCAAAAAAAATACCCAAGAAGGAGGTTCCCCCTCCTAGCTGCATGCATGTTCAGCTCTATGGGAAGGGAAAGGAAGCCACGTGGTCATGTTTACTCGCGAGTAGGCGACCTTGCCGTGCTCCATCCAAAAGGACAGGCTGAGAGGACTCCAACGTCAGAATGGTCTTGATCCAATGAATGCAGCCCCAAAAACACCTGAGGAGGAGGTCCCTCCCCCCCAGCTGCAAGAGTATGGAGCCCTATGGGAAGCGAAGCAGCCTCATGTAGTGTTTACTCATGAGTAGGCAGATGTGTCTTGCCTGGTGGTCAGGCCAGGCAAAGAATGTGAGGACACCAGAATGGTCATGATCTGATGGGACTGGAGCGCATAAAAAGCCCCAGAAGGCAGCCTCCCCCCCCCCACTAGAAAGGACCAACAAAGAGGCTTGAACTGGTAAGGGGAAAGTTTTCTATTTTGCACTTGCAAAGTTTCCCTTACAGCCCAATCCTACCCACACTTTCCTGGGAGTAAGCCCAACTGACTCTAATGGGATTTACTTCTGAATAGACATGCATAGAATTGGGCTCTGAGGCTGGACTCCTATCCACACTTTCCTGGGAGTAAGCCCCATTGACTCTAATGGGACTTACTTCTGAGTAGACAGCATAGGCTTGGGCTCTCAGACTTGTAAAGCCAGGTGGGTCTTTGTACTGATGTGCTTGAAATAGAAGGACTTTACACTGGGGAGGGCTGGAAATCTCACTGATTCTTTTTGGGGGGTTGTTATTGCAGGCAGACTACAGAGAAAACTCACGTGGTAGAACAGGACTGGCTCCCCCTTATTTAATTATTTCTTTTATTTTAATTTAACTATTTATAATTATTTATTTTAATTTGCTTGATGATGTCACTTCTGGCCATGACATCACTTCCAGTGGGTACTGGACAGATTGTCATTCTAAAAAGTGGGTCCAGGTGCTAAAAGTATGAGAACTGCTGCAATAAGGTGTTAGTAAGTTGACACGGGTGTGTGTGTGTGTGACCCTACAAGTTTTCAAAATCACTAAAATCAGAGTCTGGAGGAATAATACCATCATGTTATATATCAATCAATGCGTAATTTAATGCAGAATGCAATGAAACAAACCACATTGAAATATCTGTGTTCTATCAAAATGTACTGCCAAAAAACCAGTGGGGGCGGGGCAATGGTACATCACCACGCCCACCACCTGGGGTGTTGCCCCACCCACTGCATGGGGTGACGTACAGGCCTCCTGCACCGGGTGACGCAAATCCTAGTGACGCCACTGACTGTGCCCACTGGAATTCTGTTCTGGGGTACATCATGCTTTATGGCTGTCACAAAAGGTGACACAACACGGAGCTCAGCAGGCTGCAGCTGTAAATGGAGAGCAGGTGAGGCTGTATTCCAACAGATCCAGGAAAAGTTCTAGCACTGATAGGTCCAAGTGGGGGGCTGACTGGGGGCAAGGAGTTGGCAGAACAGGGTGGGAAGGGGGAGGAAAAGGATGGGTAAGGGGCATATAGAGGCCAGGAAAGGGACAGTATTGGCAACAACAGCACTGCTGATATACGGCCAGGACGCTTGTTCTGATGGCGCAGAAAGTTCATAGGATTGTACTGTTAAGCTCCCAAATTACCTGATCCACTCCTAAACACTCTCCATGAGACTTTAAGGGGTCTTTGGCAGTGAAACGGTTTAAAACATGTAACACCAGGGCCTCTCAACTGCACATTCACCTACCTTTCTCACCCAGCAGCTGCAGGAAAATAAGACTCCACTGTTTCCCCATAACTGCAAGAGAAAAAGTTGGATGCATGGAACATTCAAACAAAGGACAGGAAATGTCAATCTCTATGTTGTGTGTGCATGTGTATCTAAACTCTTATGGAAACTTACGCACAGGCTTAGAAAGGGCAACAGTTTGGCTCTACTGCTGCCAATGCTGCGGTCTTACATATACACACATGTCAAAATGCTCTATAGGGCTGTTTTGGGATCATTGACTGGGTAGCAGAACGTATAACCTCAAAGTGCCTCTAATTAGGCTAAGCAGTAACCAAGAGGCAGAATTTTCCAGAAGAAGATAGATGGAATCAAGGAATATAAGGGATCCTGAAAAAGGCATATTTGCATGTGGCAAGGTCTGGCCTTACATATCACAGCAATTGCACCTTGGACATAAAACACATTCTAAGGATTGGATGCCACAGATGAACTAAGGTCTCTCAAGTCTAAACCCTGCCCCATCAGGCTGATGCAGTGAGTAGTCAGTAAAACAGCAGCAGTAACAGTAGAATTATGTGAGGGACAGGCATCTTTAAGAAGCAGCAAGTTCCTCAGGTATGGATTAAACCCTGAAGATTTTAGATCCAACTAGGAATTGATTTGGCTTATTGTTCCTTCACTGAGTTCACTGGAAATATCTAAGTCTGCTCCAAAATAGTTTTTGGCTCTCTCTAAGATAGCACCAGATGTAGGATTTGCATAAGCAGGGTGTTATACGAAGGGTTGCATCTCTTTTGGCTGCCTCCCGATTTATGACACTGACTGGTTCTTGCATACAGATGGACAAAAAATGAGAATTTCCCCAATATGCCTGACAACAGGGTACTAAATGTCTTTTTAAAGTATTTTCAGAGCTCATTCCGGCTCATTCAATTCCTTTGTGGTGTGGCTGGGATAATTTATAATCTAAATATTTTATCATCTTGCTGCATCACTCCTACGCAAAGCTGAAACTATTAAAGAGCAAAAAAAATGGCCAACCTTTTTAATTCTCCTCATGCTGAGGTTCTGAATTGACCTTGAGGTGGATACAGGAAGGAAGAGTGGAAACATCAGATAACCCTCACTTGCATCCTGATCTGGAAGTTCTTCAGGAAGGAGGGAAATACCTTGAAAGAAAAAAAATGACAAAGGTCAGTCATTACTGAATCCAAAGGTTACCTGAACCAATACACTTACTATAACTGCTTAAAGAAGAAATTTAAAGAAGAAGAAAAAAGTGGCATCCATCACCGAAGTCCACAGTAGGATTGGTCAGGCATCAGGAGCATTTGCCTCAGTGTTGCCTCTGGAAGTAGGCCAATATCTCCATCAAGACCAAAATTTCCCTGATCACTGGTCCTCTCAGTTCTACTGTATGGAAACATGGATTCTGCCCAAATCAGGTATGAACAAGCTCAAGCTTGAGACAGATTCTGGGTGTCTCTTTTGGTGATCGCCATCGTAACGAGACAATTCTGATAAGGTGCAATTATCAACCAACAGTTGAAGAACAAATCCAAAAACTCAGACTGAAATGGTTTGGTCACATCTGCAGAATGAACATAGTTGGCTGCCACACACACTCCTCTGGTGAGAGTGACCTCCCTGGTGGAGGGTTCAACTGGCAATACCAAGGAAAGCATGGCTCAAACACATTGAGGAAGATCTAAGGAACTAGCAATGGACCACCAACGAGGCTAGAAAGATTGCCAACTCTTGCCAAGAGTGGAAGCATGTCATGAATGACACACAGATCTCAGTGGCACCCACAGCAGTGTATAGGTTGAGAGGTCAACCTGCTCTCCAAGCACCAGCTAAGTACGAAAGAAAATTAGAACAAGAAAAAAAATTAATCAAGAGGAAACTACTGAAGTGAAAATGGGTCAGATAATATACATGTCAACCATATGGGCTCTAACACAATGATAAAATTTGCTAATTTGAACCAAAATAAAGTTTAATGTGTAGCTGAAATGATCACACATTGAGCAATGGCATGTTCTTCTCTGTCAGGATCAGAAGGACATCCTGAGAGAACTGGGGAGTCACATGTCTCTGGAACAAGAGGTGAGTACACAGTAACTTCCTCTTGAGAGAGAGCCTCTAGACCAGCATTTCTCAAACTGTGGGTTGGGACTCACTAGGTGGGCCATGAGCCAATTTCAGGTGGGTCACGTAGCACCCAACTCAGTCCACCAGGGCGGACTTCAGGTGGGAGAGAGGCCTAAATAGGTGGGAAGATGGCACACTGGAAAGGGGGGAGGGTTATGTGTTTGAAGAAGGATCCAAATCTGAATTCTGCTTTGACTTCTGAGATGGAATGTTTGTATTCCGAGCTATGCAAAATAACAGCATGAGCGCACTGTGTAATGACACCTTTGGCTGATTGCGACTTAGGTTTGAAGCCTAAATTGATGATGTCACTTCTGTCCATGGCATCATTTCCATGTTAATGGCATCATTTCCAGTGGGTCCTGTGCTAAAAAGTTTGAGAGCCACTGCTTTAGACAGTTCTGTTTCCTGCAGCTGCGGAGATAAGAGGTATTGGCTTTAGCCCTCTTGCAGTTGACTACAGAACCACAACAACAAAAAGAAGATCTCATTGGTGACCAGTTGCAGGTCAATGGCTTGATTGATCTTTCCTATTTTCATTTAGCACCTGAGTTCTTGCAGATGCTCCCATTTGCAGTGAGAGGTTGAAGATTTGGTGCATTCACCCTGGGAACTCAACCTGATACATTGGTTTTCATACTCCTTGGAGGGATTTTTTTCCAGGATGCTCCCTCCAAATCTTGAATGAGAATGGTGATTTTGTTATTTTTCCTGTGAGTCTCCATTCTAGTTAGCATCGCTTCAGAGGATTCCAGGCCCCATGGGAAGTGTTGTTCGCTGCCCTGTATGCTGCTTTGAGCAAGCATAGTTGTGTCCAAAGATGCCAAAACCAGACCATACATGTAATTATTTCTCACAAGCTATTATATTACTGGCCATCTTAAGCCCATTTCAGATATTTATTTCTAGGTATAATGTATGGAGGAGGAAGCAGGATAGCAACAGAATGGTGTGCCTTGTCAATGGTCAAAAAACTAATGGTGTGCCTTGACAATTTTAGCACCCTGCAGGGTGCCATGAAATGAAATAGCAAGAAAATCACTGCTTTAGATCTTCAAGGAACATATCAGGTCCTCTTTAACTCTTCTGAGTCATTGGATGTCAGGAGGAAGAGAAAAGTCTGATTCAATCTGTTCAGAGGCTGTAACTGTTCCAATGTACACATGATGCCAAGTCCTCCTGACACCTGAGGTGGCATGTCAAATGCTGCCTCCCTTACTAGGTGATATGCTAGCATCTGCTCCTCATAGTCTTCAACATTCTAGCTCAGCACGTTCCTCCCCTCCACACTTCCTCTGACACCCTGTCCCTCTCTTCCTTTTCATATCCATGGAGAATAAGAGAGGAGCAACAAGAGAGGCATGTAGGTGGACACTCCCCCTCCAATCTAAAAACATAAGAAGAGTTCCATTGGATCAGAACAAAGACCCTTCTAGTCCAGCTTCCTGTATGTCACAGTGGTCCACCAGTTGCCTCCGGGAGCACACAAGACAACAAGAGACCTGCATCCATGTGCCACTCCCTTGCACCTGGCATTCTGAGATAATCTGCTGCCTGAGGTGATCAGTAGGCTTCATGTATGGGCCAGCTCTCTGTGATGCACCCAAAGATTAGAAGCTGTAGTTGGCACAATAATAATCAAAACCCTAAGCTAGCTGAAGCCTATGCACTAAGAATCAGGTCCTCCCAGCACCCCAGTTAACCACGTGTAGTTGACAGAAGCAGCAAAGAGCATGTGAGATGGACAACATCTGATCACCCATCATTAATGAAAATAAAACAATTCCTCAAACGCCTTTAAGTAACACGTTGTGCTTGAAAATGACATTTGTTCTGAAAAGACAAAGGGGAATTCTGCACTGCTAAGCCCGTGATTTCTCTTCAAAGAGATCACATTAGGAGGAATGCTGGGCTATAACTTTATGATGAATAATTGAGAAACATTTCCAATTACAGGAAAATTTGCTCTGTACTGGGCTCATTAAAAAGCACAAGTCTAAGGATGAAAATTGTGTTTGAGTTGGTAGGAATTGCATTTGGCTGACACCTGATTAGTCATGTTGGTTTTAAATGCTGAAAAGGCCATTAATAAATTGAAAATTAATGAATGAGATAATGCAAAATGTTCCATGCAAATAAATCTTTAATGTTATTACCCTTAATAATGCCATTTTGTAGCAACGTTTGGAATATTTATACAGAAACAGCATTTTCTATATTTGTTCTATAGTAAATATAATATTCTGAATTAAGGCAGTGTTCTTAATCCATTACCCCCAAAGCCTGCAAGCCTTTGAGGCATATTCTTGAAGGTCAGTACTAAATTAGCTAAAATAAGCAGACTTTATGGACCTTTTACAATACAGTATCTATTAATTCACATAATATCACCATTGTCTACATCAGTGGTTCTCACACATTTAGCACTGGGACCCACTATTTAGAATGAGAATCTGTCAGGACCCACTGGAAGTGATGTCATGACCGGAAGTGACATTGTCAAGCAGGAAAATTTTTAACAATCCTAGGCTGCAATCCTACCCATGCTTACCCAAGAGTAAGTCCCATTTGTTAAGGTTATGTTTGTGGGATGATTGGTGTAGGATCCCTGTTTTGTCCAATGTGAGCAGGTTGCAAGAAAACCAGCAAATACAGCAGAGTACTTTCAGCAGATGTATTTGAGCAAGGGATATCACAAGTAGAGTAGTCAGTAAACAGTCAGCACGAAGAGCAGTCAGTCCAAGTATAACAAATCCAAATCAGTTTCCAACAATACATAGTCAAAGGTTCATTCCATAAGTCAGTAATAACATATACATACAGTATCCAGCCTCCTCAGTCACTGGCAGCGGTTCCACAGATATCACCAACAACTCCCCTACTGCTGCCAGTGACTGAGGAGGCTGGAAAGTACTCTGCTGTATTTGCTGGTTTTCTTGCAACCTGCTCACATTGGGACAAAACAGGGATCCTACACCAATCATCCCACAAACATAACCTTAACATGGGTTATGGGCCCAGGAACTGCTGACTTGGTCCCTGCAACTGCTGAATTGGTCCTGTGAACTGGTGAGCTACAAGAACTGCTGTTGTTACTGTTAAAGACACAGGTGACAGAAAAGATTAAGAGCATGGAGATGAGCACAGTAGCAGCCTCAGGGTTCCTGATAACCCGGTTGAATGGACATAATTATGCCACTTGGTCTCGTAAAGTCTTGTTATTGCTAAAGCGAGAGGCTCTGTGGAATGTGGTGGTTAATCCGCCAGACTTGGCAGTCCTCAATGAGAAGGACGACACAGAACTAATACAAACTTACCAAAGGGAAAATGAAAGAGCATTATGTATCATTGGCTTGACCTTGGAGGACCAGCAGCTAGTCCACATTGACTGACTTATCTCGGCGAAAGAATGTTGGGAGGCACTCAGAGCCATTTATGTGTGAGATAGTGTCGGCGCACAGATACATCTCAAGCAAAAACTGCTACGGACACGCCTCCAGCCGGGAGGGAACATGCTGACTCACCTAGAGTTTATGAAACGGACTCTGGGGGAACTCCAGGAAAAGGAGCTAATTTTTACTGAACTGCAGCAGGTGTACATAATTCTCTGCTCCCTAGATGAAATCTATGACCAGTTTGTGGCAAATTTGGAAGTAGTACCCCAAGCAGAACTAACAATTACCAGCCTGACAAGTAGACTCCTTGATGAGGAAAGAAGGAGAAAAGACAACAAAATGCTTAGAGATCACAAGCAGACTTCCTCAGCCCTGCAAAGAGGGAAAGCACCTGTGGAAAGAGTAAGCGACCTTGATTCTGAAAAGGCTTACTCTGCCGTGAAAAAATGTTATCATTGTCAGAGCCCTTCCCACTTAATCAAAGACTGTCGGTCTAAAAGGGGAGGAAAGAAACCCCTATGTTATGGCAAAGGAGAAGGGGTGAATTTGACTGTCACCGGAAAAACAAAGGACTGTGAAAACTACTTTGTTATTGACAGTGGGGCTACGGCAAACATTTGCAAAGATAAGAGACTGTTTCAATCATTTGAGCCTGCAGCAAACCAATGTGTCACACTAGCAGATGGAGTCACTGCCAGTGAGTGTGGAAAGGGAAAGGTCTTTTTGCCAGTACTGCACAGAACCCTTGAAATGGTATATGTTCCAAACCTGACCTACAACCTCCTATCTGTTGCCGCATTGACAAGGCAGGGCTACACCCTGCAATTCCATATGGAGGAGTGTGAAATAATGAAGAATGCTGAGCACGTAACAACTGCTAAATTACGTGGTGAATTGTATTTGTTATACTTTACTTCAAAAGAAACTGTGGGGTCAGTGTTTACTAACCAAGCGGCACACTCACATTGTATCCATAAGTTACACCGTCAATTGGAACATGCTTGTTTCCCAGCCCTTAAAAGGACAGTAGAACAATCAGAAGGGGTTACGTTGAGATCATGCGGATTGTACTTGGATTGTGAAGTATGTAAGGCTATCAAGTCCAAAGCTACACCCACCAGGAAGCCTGGAAATTACATTACCAAAGAGGTGCTAGACCTAATATTTATGGACTTAATTGGGCCATTCTCTCCCAGTATGGGAGGAGCTAGGTTTGTGTTGTCCATCAAGGATCACCATTCTCGTTTTGGCTTTTGTTATCTGATGGGCACAAAAGCACAGACCAGCCAGACAGTGGAATACTGGCTGAAGTTTGTAAAGAGGAAGACAGGCAGGCTACCCAAATGCATCATAACTGACTGGGGAGGTGAATTTGTGAACCAAAGGTTTGAAAGATTGCTAAAAGAAAATGGCATAGAGCACAGCATGTCAGCACCTTATTGACCTCAACACAATGCCCACTGTGAAAGAAGGGGCCAAACTTTGCAGAATATGGCATTCTGTATGCTTAAAGACAGTGGACTACCATTTAAATATTGGGGCGAGGCAATGATGTGTGCTTCGCATACATTAAATGTGATCTGGCATTCTGGCACTGGACAGATACCATATAAGATATGGCATGGGAGAACACCCTCTCTGGATTATGTACATATGTTTGGTGTCCCTGCATATGTACACATACCTAAGATACAAAGGTGTAAAGGACAACAGAAAAGCAGGAAGATGTACTTCCTTGGGTATGAAGTGAACCACAAGGCGTACAGATTTGGGTACTTGCACTCAAAGGACATTGTTATTAATGCAAGTGCAAAATTCTTAGAGGACACTACAGGGTGGGAACATTTGGGGCCATGTGTTGCCACATCCTACCAGATGGCAGATTACAATGGATTACAATCAAAGAAATCTGTTCCTGTAAAACAGAAATCGCCTAAAAGACTACCTCCTATACTGAAGGAGGAGCCTAGGGATGAGGAGACATTCCCTGATATGGATGAAAAAGGATAGCAGCCAGAACCTGAGACTGAGATACCAGACCCACAACCCACTGATGAGACTGATGAGGATGTCAGTATACCCCGTTGATCCACCAGAGAACGTAGGGAACCTGATCGGTTCAAACCAGGGACTATTTGTTAAGTGTCCATTGAACCTTCCTCATATGACACTATAAAGGACATGCCTTTAAGTGAACAAACAGCGTGGAAGGAAGCTATCAATGCTGAGTTGAAATCTATGCAAGATTTAAATGTATATGAGGAAACCTATCTCCCACAAGGGGAAAAGGCAATTGGGTGCAAATGGGTATTCAAGGTGAAGAGGGATGCAAATAATCAGACAAAATGTAAGGCCAGACTAGTTGCACAAGGATTTGGACAGGATGCGTCAGATTATGATGAACTGTTTGCACCCACTCTCAGAAATTGTTCCTTGTATAGTGCGCTGGTGTTAGCAGCGAAGGAAGGGTACAAAATTAGGCATTTAGATATTAAGACCGCATATTTACATGCACCACTTAGACACGCTGTTTACATGAGGAAACCTTTGGGGACTGCTGAAACTGATAAAGGATACTGGCTACTTAAAAAGAGCCTATATGGACTAAAGCAATCTGGTTACGAATGGAACCAATGCCTTTCTACTGCACTGAAGGAGGAGGGATTCCACCAAGGCACAGCTGACCCATGTATTTTTACCAGGGGTAAAGGCCAGCTGAAATGCATTGTACTATGTTTTGTTGATGACCTTGCAATACTATGCAAGAATGCAGAACAAGCAAATGTTCTTATAGAAGCATTGCGAAAAAGGTTTACATTGCATGACTTAGGGGAGATACACAATTATGTTGGATTGGATATTACCAAAGTATTAAATGGCTATAAAATCTCACAAAGAGGCAAAATAGCCGCCTTGCTAAGAAAGTTTAACACCATTTACTATCATTGTTAAAATATATATATACATGGTAGCTTGTTAAAAGCACAGGTCTGTCACATTTCCCCAAATGCAGTCACATACCATGGGAACATCAAGTCTAATATATTAAAAATAAAATATTGAAATGAATGGGATCCCACCTGAGAGGGGTTAGGATTTGGCGGATGCTGCCACTGCCGAACTCACTCTCTTCCTGGGCCTCATCTGGCCTCCTCCTTGCCCCAAATTCTCTTCATTCTGCACACCCCTACCCTGTTCCACCCCCTCCTTGCTTCCCTCCAACCTCCTGAGTGACCTCATCTGCACTGCACTGTCCATCATTGCACAGTCCAGTGGTATCATGTTTGCGACTACTGCCAAGCATGTAATGCAGGCAGAATGCACAATCCACCAGCATAACATGCCTTAAGATTGGGCCATCAGTCCCTACTTGGAAACAGACACCAGTTTACAGCCAGTGCAAATGCTCTGCCTGCAAAAAGACCTTGATTCAATCTCAGAATAATATAAAAGGTATCCAGTAGCAGGGAGCTTTATTCTTCCTGGCCAGAAAGAATGCTGTTCACAGCTACCATCAGGGATGATCACTGTTGGGCAGGTGCTGAAGGCCTAGAGCCCTCAGAAAAGCCCATGGCTGATCCCTGAAACTACCTCTGGGTCCACAGCCCTCATGTAGCAGTTTGCTGAGAGCACCCTGAAATCTGGAGCCACTTTTGTGTCATCAGAAGTAATTCAATTTTTTATTCCAGCCCTCTGCCACCAGCCAGAAGAACATGGTGCCATCACCACTTTAGGGTCCCTTTAGGGAGAAGGGCGGGATAGAAATATAGAAATAAAGTTGTTTATTATTATTATTATTATTATTATTATTATTATTATTATTATTATTATTATTATTATTACCAGGGTCTGAGATACTCTTAGGTCTCCCTGCCGTAGCTCGCCCACTATACTAATATGTGCACTCCTCCATATACAGTGATTAGAGGATGCTAGTACCTGGGCTGGTCATGGCCCAATGCAAAAACATTCAGGGGGGCCCACGTGCCTCCCCCCCCCACTGAGACAAGCAGCAGTTGTGAGCCTGGGACCAATGGTGCCCTATGTGAAGCACAGCATCTGGAAGTACATGGTAGGTGGACTCAGGGGCGGGCTGGAGGGCCACACAGCAGCAAAGCTCTGCTCACCACACTCTCCTTGGAATGCCTCAGCATGGAAGATTCCATTCCAGTGTGTCATCCACAGAGTGAGGTGGTGGCAGCTGCAGCCCGAGTGCACATGCCCCAGCTTTGGGGCCCAAATGGGCAGCACTGATGGAGGATCACCTGCCAAGATCTCTCTATTACCCAGGTGAGTGGAGAAGGACAATGAAACAACTGGAGAGTGCTCCTTCTGCAGGGCCCTGGCAGTGCTGAGGGAAGCATACCCTTCAAGATCTCTCTGCTCTTCTTCCCCACTGAATTAGCATCAAGGAAACAGAACACAGCGATTGGAGATTGTTCCTTCCTTGGTGCTGATTGGTGCCCAGCAGCCTGTTCTATTTCTCTCTTGTGAATGGACAGAGGTCCCTGCAGCATTTGCCGACCTGACTGTCTTCTGACACCAGTCCTGATAATGAGAGCTGCTTAGTAGAACAGCCTTTTCTGTCCAAGAAAGAAAACCAGCAAGAGACTATCAACCTGGCCCTACATGGGTGCAAATGCCTGTTTACAAGTCATCACATGCTGCCTTGAGTGTGTGTGTGTATTGCCTTCTTCGTTTGCCAGGTTGGAAGCTGATCCTGTGTCTGTTTTGTTGTTGTTGTTGTTTTTTAATTTATACAGGTTACTTTGGGAGACAATATGTGTCTGCAATGCTGGACAAAATTAGGATAAATAAATAAGCAAGTAAATGAGACAGGATAGGTAACAGGATCATAATAGTGCCTATTATGCCTAGATAGTGCCTAGACAGACAGACAGACAGACAGACAGACAGACAGACGGGCGGGCGGGCGGGCGGGCGGGCGGGCGGGCGGACAGCCTGGATCTTCCAGCATTGTCAAATTGGTACAGGGTTGGCCATGGGTGGGGAAGGGAATAATGGGACGTGGTGGGGGAGGAACTGGGGGCATGTCGGGGAGAGGAAGGGGTGGATCTGGCACTGGTTGCATTTGCTGGATTGAAAACCTCCCCACCCTGTTTCTCTCCTCGGACATGAACCAACAAAATGGGTTCCTTTGGTTCACTCCCCATCATAGAGTACAGTATACCCATTTTGTTGTGGCTGCATGCTATACTATGGTGGGGGGTAGGATTGAGCTCTATAATATATAAACACACAATTTGTTTAAATAATGCTCTTATTTGTTTCACCTTGTTCTCACAAGCATGCCCCACTAATACTGTGTCAGTCATGCTGAGGCAACAGACATGATTCCTCAGCTGTGTTTCTCCCTTTCCTCCTCATTGATTTCCGTTCTTTATTATGACATATATACAGGAATATTACTGGGTTTTTTATTTCTTCTTGATGTGACATTAGACTAGAAAAATCTCCTTTATTTGAGAAACTGTAAGGAGTTATGGAAGTGATAAATCTGCAGCTACAACAAACAAGTGGCTGAGGAACTATAACAATTGTTTAAGAACTTCTGGCTAAAGGAAGATTTGAAAGGTCAGATGCCTCATCTGGAAAGATGTGAAGATGAGCGAGGGGTTTTCAGAATAAATGTGGACCTGTGATTTACTTGATAGAAGAGACAGGAAAACACCCACATGATAAAGGTCACAAATAGACTAACAGGCAGCAAAATATGAATTAATTGAAAAGAGTACAGTTTTTCTGGGTAACCACTTAAGGATTATGCGCACAGCAGTGTGGGTGTATTCAGAGTGAATCAGAGAAATGGCAGAAAATAAGGAATTGGACACAAAGTTAAACTTTTACCTATATTAGATCTACAGATCTTCTTTAGGAGGAATTGTATTACTTTAGCAGGAAGGAATGTGGCCTGTTTGTCTAGGTACAGAAATGGTTAGAAGCTGGGCTTGGGCAGCCCAATCCTGAGCTGCCTGGAATGTGGGGCTGCCGTGAAGCTGCAAATGGCTGCTGCGGTATCCTGAACACAACAAGACAGCTACCAGTGGCTCCTCAGGAGAAGGGGACGTTTGTCCCATTCCTCTGGGTAAGGAAGGTAGCCCCGCAATGGGGTTACTCGATTCTGCTGCAGCCCTGGAGCTGCCACAGAATCAGAGAGTTCCATGTTGGGCCACACAGCCCAACATGGAGCTCAGGGTCTGGTGGAGCTGAGTTCCATGAGTCTTGTCCTCCTCCCGCCCCACTCCCTCCCATGGCACACCTCCTCCCCGCCTCCCCCCCACGCCCCTACCTACCTCTCTGCTGCCTGGCGGTTCAGGTGACAGCTGAGCAGCAAAGCACCAGCTTTCCACTAGTGCTAGCCTAGCACAAGCTCATGCTGAGCTAGCTCTAGTGTTGGACTGGAGCTAAACCCCGCAAACATGTC
The DNA here is from genome assembly GCF_035046505.1 of Tiliqua scincoides. Lineage (NCBI taxonomy): Eukaryota > Metazoa > Chordata > Lepidosauria > Squamata > Scincidae > Tiliqua > Tiliqua scincoides. Next base: position 28,208,511 of record NC_089826.1, read on the forward strand.
TTGCAGCAAGATTGTGACAGTGCGTGCCAACAGTAAGCAGTAAGTTGGCGCGCATAGCTCATATGGCTATATATCTCATCACTCAGATGTTCTCTTTGTGTGGCACCTGCAATATGTATTGTGGTCCAGTACAGCCTGAAGTAGTCAGTACACAGTCCCAACAGGAGTACATGCAGTTGAACTGGTGTGTATCTTGGTTGACACTGTTGGCAACCTTCAGTCTCGAAAGACTATGGTATTGCGCTCTGAATGGTGGTTCTGGCACAGCGTCTAGTGTGGCTGAAAAGGCTGATTCGGGAGTGACAATCCCTTCCACACTGGGAGCAAGTGCAGACTGTCCCTGGTCTGTCTCCCTGGCTATGGGCCTTCCTTCTTTGCCTCTTAGCCTCAGACTGTTGGCCAAGTGTCTCTTCAAACTGGGAAAGGCCAGGCTGCACAGCCTGCCTCCAAGCAGGCCGCTCAGAGGCCAGGGTTTCCCACCTGTTGAGGTCCACTCCTAAGGCCTTCAGATCCTTCTTGCAGATGTCTTTGTATTGCAGCTGTGGTCTACCTGTAGGGCGCTTTCCTTGCACGAGTTCTCCATAAAGGAGATCCTTTGGAATCTGGCCATCAACCATTCTCACAACATGACCGAGCCAACGCAGGCGTCTCTGTTTCAGCAGTGTATACACGCTGGGGATTCCAGCACATTCCAGGACTGTGTTGTTTGGAACTTTGTCCTGCCAGGTGATACCGAGGATGCGTCAGAGGCAGCGCACGTAGAAAGCGTTCAGCTTCTTCTCCTATTGTGTGCAAAGAGTCCATGACTCGTTGCAGTACAGAAGTGTAACCAAGTGTATCTTGGTTATATATACAGTAATTGCTAAAAAAAAAAAAAAAAGCAGATTCACCAAAACCCATAGTTAAACTTGGCCACTTCTATAATTGGACAGTTTGCTGTCATGCATGCTATCTGTATTGTGGATGCTCCTGTCATGAAATCAAAATGGAAGGACAGACTTAACGAACACAGTGAATATATCCCTTTAGGAGAGGGATGATTCTTGTTCTGATACGCTTACATGAGTAAGGAGCAAAGCATCACTTTCTCTTCTTCCCCTCTTCCTTAGGCATAATACTTTTTTTGTTGTCAGATTTTTGCCTCAGTTATTGCACAAAAAAATAAACATTTCTCTAATTGCAGTAAAAAAAATTTCAGCCCAATCCTAACCAGGGTTGTGTAGCCCTTTGTGACAGCTGAACACTGTTGTGCTATCATAAAATGACACCCAGAGGCCATTTTGGGAACGCTGCCACAAATGGCAGCAGTGCTGGAGGTCCTCTCCTGCGGCCTGCTACCACCAGTAATGGCAGTAAGCTGGGGGTGGGTGGGGGTGAAGAGTGGGTGGAACAGGGCAGGGAGGGGGTGTGACCGGCGTGGGGGGGGGAGGAACAGAGTAGATTCCAGTGGCAATGACTTGGGCTGGTATCATTGTCTTGTTTTCCCCCCATTCCCTCTCCCTTAACCCAAAGCAGCAGGCACAAATCCAGCCTGCTGAGGTAACAGAGACCCAGAGGAGACCTCTGTGACTGTCCCCACCTCTGCAGGATGCAGCGCACTGCCCACTGGTGCAGCCACATTGGTAAGGGAGCTTTTATTTAGAATTGGGCAGTTTGAGAACTGCCTAAGTCTGAATGATACTTATTCAACTCTTAGATATGTAAAATAACAGCCCAAGCTACACCTAAATGATTTCTTTAAAAGTTTGCATTTCACATTTAATCTGTTCCTCTAATTTAGTTGTGATATGTGTATGCATTTTACCAAAACCAAATAAGTGTGTAATTATCTGAATGCAAGATTTTTTATTCATCAGACGGTTGCGGTGCTAAAGGCTGTCTTCACAATATCGACATGGATAGATGAACTAATTCACTTCCCTTTTCACCATTTATACTTCACGGAACGTTCCTCACATATCTTTGAGCAAGTTTAAAGAATGGTGCACTCATCCATCTTTCTCTGAATGCTTGCATGGCATGACTTGCTCTCTGAGAATCTGTGTGTTATGAATTACGCAAATGCTTCAGAGCGTATTACAGAGAACTACAATGGTTAGTACAAATTAACAGTCAGGTCCCATGGCTTGGCTTTTTCAAGCACCTAACCCTAATCCAGTGGAACAAAGAACCATGGCAGCTTAACTAAGGATGTGTGAATCTCATTCTGTTCCTTAATGTTGCATAACGAAACAATTTGCAGCACAAGCCAACAAAGGTTTATCCAGAAGTGAATCTTATTGGATAGTATCCTGACCACGGCTTTCACCATCATCAGCTCCTTCCATGAACACAAGCATTCCCTTCTAAAAGAGTCCTTTTCCTTGCCTGCAGAAGTACAATGATTTTGCTGCTTCCCAAGGGAGCTTCCATTCCTGCAGGGAGCTCTTGATGGCAGAAGGGCTAGTCAAAAGGGTGCCTTATGTGTTCAGTGAGTTTCAGTCCAGGAAAACGTGTATAGGGTTGCAGCCCTATGGTCCAATCCTAACCCCCAGTTATGCTGCCAGAACAGCATTCCGGTGGCATAATGTGCTTTCTGGCTGTTGCAAATGGAAGTGGCAAGCGGTGGAGTCCACATGGCAATGGACTGGGAATGCCTGCAGCCACAGAAAAGACCAGGCAGGGGGCAGGAGGGAGGCAGGGAGGAGTGGATTGGTAGAACTGGTGGGTAGAACAGGGAGGTGACAAAGTGGGGAGGAGGGCAGATCAGGCCTGGGAAGGGGGTGGGTTTGGTGGCAGCAGCATCTGCTGAATCCTCACCCCCTTCCCGGGGTCAATCTGCCTTCACAGATCCAAGCGGACTTGTGCCAGCAACATCACAGGCCCAGGATAAGACTGGGCCATAAGCTGTGACTCAAACATTCCCCAGTTCAGTGCAAGGCTCTACCATGAATCCACTAGGTGGTATTAGACAAGCCATTCCCTTTTAGCTCAGCTACAATATGGGGATAATCATGCTTCCTTCCTTTGGAATTTTGTTATAAGGATTGCAACCAGATAATTCATGAAGGAGGAGCACAGGGGCAATCTCAAAGACTAGAATAATCCTGCCCCCAAGACTCCCTTTTGACACTGATGTCTTGATCTCATTGCTTTATTTCTTTCCATAGCTCAAGCACATTCTGAGGGCACCACAGAACAATTGAATACAACCATTACGTCCAGTTCCTTTCTGCAAACTGATTTTGGTTCAGTGGCAAATGAGCCGTAATATGGGCTGTCATCACACTATTGAGCAAGCTGGATTGACCTCAATAAGATTTCAAATCAAAGGTGCGGATAACTCCAATCGCATGACGCAACACTGGTAGTAATTGCTACTTATAGCAAATGTTTATGGATTTAACACATATATAAGCAGATGTCTGTAGCAGTCATCTAAGTAGTGTACAGGGAAATCTTCCCTTTCCCTTTGCACTTTGTCACAAATGCAGATGAGTTAGAAAAACTGTTTCTGGACTATTCCACTTCGAACTGCAGGTGAGAGTTACATGATTGAATGTTCCATGCAAGAATATCCACATAATTAGAAAAACTAAAACTAACACCTTGGGAGAAAGCTAGGTTAGAACCCTTTCCCCCCAGCTTCTAGGTTTCTGTATGCAGAAGCCTTTTTTAAAATAATGGAGGAAAATTCATACAAGTGAGGTCTGAAATATACAGTCTAAAACAGGGGTGTCAAACATAAGGCCGTGGGCTGAATGCAGCCCCCCAGAAGTCCCCTATGATAATTGGGTTCTCTCATAACTTGAAAATACGAACAAGATTTGCACAAATTCTCTTCTGCCATTTGCAGATATTAAATTTCTATGTGAGAACAAAGTCATTTCTGGCCATCATCTGCCTAATGATGTCACTTTCTGCTTAATGATGTCACTTCTGGCCTCAACAGATACCATGAAGGTACCACAACTTTGGCCCTCTGTATGAAACGAGTCGGACATCCCTGGTCTAAAATGATACTGAAAGAGTCGTCCCTTGGGTAGGGCAACTGACAGCACAATCCTATTCTATGGCTATGCCAATGCAGCGGCTGCTGCACCAGCTTAGAGTACCCAAACGTGCTGTAAAGCATGTTGGTGACTACTTGAGAATCCAAAGTGTCAGTGGAAAGGCCTGGGCAGGCCTGCTAGTGCTGCATCCCTACCAATGGCTGCCAGTGGAGATGAATGAGCAGTGGCAGGGTGGGGGAGGATGGGATGGTGGAATGTAGGTGGGGAGGGGGTGTTTCTGGGCAATGGGGACAGAATGGACATAGCCTGGAGGAGGACAGGATTGGCAGAGGAAGCCTCCCTGCCCTGAAAACCCTATGCAGGCTGCTTCAACTTGCACCAGTGAATTAGCTGGTAAAGATCCAAGTAGCCCCTTTGGGCAGGCTGAAGCATTACTCGGGGCAAGAGGAAAAATATCCCCTTATCCTGAGGAGACCTCCAGCTTGCTCCTTACCTGCGCTAGATACTAGATAGGCCATGTGGCCTAGCTGCACCCGCACCATTTAGGATTTGGCTGTCAAGGAGTTGCCCTGGGCCCTGCGCTTTCATGACCCATATTGGGCCATAGTAAGGGAACCCCATACCGGTTGAGTTGCCTTAGGAACATGCCCGCATCCTTCTAGGGATGACTCTGGGTCACAAACCAGGCACAAGGTTATCATTGTACCTGTTCGTGACAATTCGTCTTAGTTATGGAGGCATTTCCATTGACAAGTCTATGCCCCACCCTTCCCAAACTATGCTGCTATGCACTGATTTATACAGGCAAAGGCTAAACAATCTGAATTTTAAACAATAGCTTAAACTTAATTTCTCATTTTAACCACGAGAAGCATCTAATTTTGTGAAATTATCAGTGAGGCTTTCTTCCCCAGTGATATCTGTGCCCAGCTGTCATGCGAATCCAATAATACCTGTCTATCAACCAATTCCTAGGTGCCTCCAGTGCACTGAAGCTTAGAGGTTATCAGAGGAACCAGCAAGGAGCTTTGTAGAACTATAGCAAATTTTCCCCCTCCAGAGTAAATACCAGGTATCGGTGATCTGGAAGAAGAAACAAAAATTATTGCTAAAAAGATTTGTGGAAGAGCCAAAGATTGGCACAGTGGAAAAAAAAGATGATGTGTACTGCTATCTTGCATGTTATGCGAACAGGCATTTTAATGAAGATAAAAACAAGGTCATGCAAAGTCTGTAGCTGCATTGGCAAGGAGGTGTAAAAGTCAGTCCTCCATAAAAAGAAGAGGTTGTGGAAATGTGGCAAGAGAGCAGAATGGAAGAAATGAAGGGAATGAACAGCTTGTCAGTCTGAGAAATTGAGTCAAAAATAGGTGTGAATATGGACAATGACAAGAGACACCAACCCTCGTATTGGTAAACACAAGAGAGTAGTCTACACAACAGGCCTATTGCATGATTGGGACCAGTGTGCTTGATTTCTAGAAGGTAGCTAATATGCATAGGAGGGCCCAATCTAGATGACCATTGGGGGGGGGGGAAATATTTCAAGTCTCTTTCATTCCACCAAGCATGTGCGTGTGTATTCTATCCAGGGTTAAATTTAAGACACTTGGCTTGTTGTTCACTAAAGAGCGATGTATGCAGTGCTTCCCAAACTTTCTAGTACCAGGACCCACTTTTAAAAACAACGATCTATCATGATGCACTAGACAAAAAGAGATATTTGAACAAGCATTTTATTTATTAAAAATAATAAATTATTAATAAATAATCATCAGGGCCCTGTGCTGTTGAGGCTGCGAGAGACCTTATATATGAGGGTCGCCCAGAAAGTAATGCACCACATTTTTTTTCTCAGCCTACAGTAATGGTACGAATGCGAAACTTTAGATAAACATTATTTGAATTTTCAGGAGTGCGCACACAAATTTTTGGTTTCTTCAGACAGATAGCGTAGCTGCAGCAGTGTTTCGAAATGGCGTCTGTAAGTGATGTACGTTACAAGCAGCGTGTCATCATTGAATTTCTCACTGCAGAGAAAGAAACTGTTGGGAACATTCACAAACGTTTGTGTACAGTTTATGGAAAATCTGCAGTCGACAGAAGTACGGTTAGTCGCTGGGCACAGAGGGTGAGGCCATTAGAAGGCAGTTCGGCAGAGCTCCAAGATTTGCAGCGTTCGGGGCGGCCATCCACGGCTGTTACACCTGACAAGATGCAGCTTGCTGATGTGCTCGTTCGCGAGGACCGACGCATAACGACTAGGCAGTTGGCGCTGAAGCGGTCAATCAGCAAAGGAAGTGTGGATGCAATCATCTGTGCTCTTGATTACTCAAAAGTGTGTGCACGATGGGTTCTGCGCTATCTTACGGTGGACTACAAATCTCTCAGAAAAAAACATTTCTTCTGAGTTGCTGAAACGTTTTGAAGATGAGGGGGAAGCGTTCTTGTCCAGGATTGTGATAGGTGATGAAACCTGGGTTCACCATTTTGAGCCCGAAACAAAACGACAGTCGATAGAATGGCGTCATCCTCAATCCCCACAGAAGAAAAAATTCAAAGCAACTGCTTCCGCGGTAAGGTCATGATCACTGTGTTTTGGGACTGTGAGGGCGTCATACTCACTGATGTGATGCCAAGAGGCAGCACCATTAATTCTGAAGCTTATGTGAAGACATTAACCAAACTCAAGAAGTGCTTCCAGCGACTTCGGCGCCATAACAACCCAGGTGAATGTTTGATTCAACATGATAATGCTCGGCCTCACACAAGTTTGAGGACTTTGGAACACATCACTAAACAGGGTTGGACTGTGTTACCCCATCCACCCTACAGCCCTGACCTAGCTCCCTCAGACTTCCACTTGTTTGGGCCATTAAAGGATGCCATTCGCGGAAGACATTTTGAGGATGACGAAGAGGTGATTCATACAGTGCAGAAATGGCTTTGTGACCAGAACAAGGAGTGGTACCGACAGGGCATACATGCCCTTGTGTCTTGCTGGAGGAAGGCCATAGAACTGGACGGAGATTACGTGGAAAAATAGGGAGTGTAGAAGAAACATCATTCTTTCTTGTGTGTAAGTTTCATTGTGTTCAATAAATAATTGTTGAAGAAAAAAATGTGGTGCATTACTTTCTGGGCGACCCTCGTAGTACGTGTGTGTGGACACTTGTGTGTGTGGAGCATACCAAGATCCAGGTCTACAGAGCTTGCGTCCTGAGTACATTTCTGTACTGCAGCGAGTCATGGACTCTTCACTCACAACAGGAGAGGAAACTGAACGCTTTCCACATGCGCTGCCTCCGACGCATTCTTGGCATCACCTGGCAGGACAAAGTTTCAAACAACACAGTCCTGGAACGTGCTGGAATCCCTAGCATGTATGCACTACTGAAACAGAGATGCCTGCATTGGCTCGGTCATGTCGTGAGAATGGATGATGGCCGGATCCCAAAGGATCTCCTCTATGGAGAACTTGTGCAAGGAAAGCGCCCTACAGGTAGATCACAGCTGCAGTACAAGGACATCTGCAAGAGGGATCTGAAGGCCTTAGGAGTGGACCTCAACAGGTGGGAAACCTTGGCCTCTGAGCAGCCCGCTTGGAGGCAGGCTGTGCAGCATGGCCTTTCCCAGTTTGAAGAGACACTTGGCCAACAGACTGAGGCAAAGAGGCAAAGAAGGAAGGCCCATAGCCAGGGAGTCAGACCAGGGACAGACTGCACTTGCTCCCAGTGTGGAAGCGATTGTTACTCCCGAATCGGCCTTTTCAGCCACACCAGACGCTGTTCCAGAACCACCATTCAGAGCTTGATACCATAGTCTTTCGAGACTGAAGGTTGCCAACAAGTGGACACTTGCTATACTCCCTAGAAATGGAGTTCAAGGACTGTTCCCCCAAACTCTATAGTCATTTCAGAGTACCCAGAAGGCTCAACTAGAGATGTGCAGTTAGGGTCTTCCAGGCTTGACTGGCCTGAAAGGCTGAAACTGGGTGCACATTTGATCTACTGTTCCATTCCATGCCGATTACTAGAGAAAATTGGGGAATGTGGCGTTTTCAGCCCTTTATAGCCCAATCACACCCCTCAGGCACCACTGGTAAAATGTACGTTCTGCAGGAGTAAATGCCTGGTTCATTTTGTGTGATGTTGCCATGCTCAGTGACACCATCAACATGCACAATGAGGCCATCAGCACAGTTGCTGACTGTCATGTGTGGGCCACTAGTAAGGCCACCATCCACTAGGGCAGGTAAGGTCGCAGTGGGGGCAGGTGGTAGGAGGGGCAGGGGAGGGAGTTGGAGCAACAGGGGTGTTTCTCGATGGGGAGGGGAAGGAACCAGGGCTGGGGAGGCGGGTGGATTCAGCAGCAGTGGCACATGCCGAAACATCTTCTCTGCATTGCTCTTGATGCCTGGAATGACTCCAATAGTGAGTGGAGAGAGGCAGCTTACACAGCAAGTTGAGGCACACTACAAAACGTAGCACTGTGCCACCCTCTGGGAACACGACTCCCCTTTCCCCTCCACCCCTGCTTCCCAAGGCATACAAGGATTGCAAGATTAGCAAATGCTCCAATTCAGGGGTTGCAGGCTGCTGCACTAAAGTATAGTATCTTATACTGGCATCAAATTAATGTGATATGTATCTCTAACCCCACCCCTGCTTCCCAGAACAGCATTACAATTTAATTACATATTAATAAACAATACAATAAAATGTTTTATGTATACATAGAAATTCCTAGTGACTGTCAGCTATTCCAGTGCCTTTGCATTCATTGGCTGGAACACGGGAAGGTGGGAACAAGTTTACTTAGGGCACAACCCTAAGCAGGTCTACTCAGAAGTGAGTCCTATTGTGTTCAATGGAACTTACTCCTAGGAAAGTGAGGTTAGGATTGCAACCTAAGTTAGGCACTGGGCAAAATGGCTAAACAGTTTTTTTTTTATTAAAAACTGAATATTCAAGGAAGGTCTTGAATTTTTCTTCAGCTCGCCAGGGCTCCTGGGGCTACGGCCCTACCTTCTGTCTTGTCAGAAGGTAGCTATTAAGGAAGGTAGCTCAGGTCATCTGAACTGTGGCCTCAAGCGTGAAACTCATTCATTTGATGACATGTGTGTGTTATGGAGAAGGTAGGCTCGCCTCACTTTTGCCTTCCCTTATACAAAGATTGTGCAAGCCAAATTGGGGTGCAGTTATTCAGCAGTGATTACCTGCCTGCTCCTTTGGCAGAATATCCTTCAATCAAAGCTGCCACAGTTATAAAAATGCCTTAGTTCTCCTTTCATTTACCATTGAAGTAAACCTTTATGATGGGCAGTCTGGTGTCATAGTGAAATAATCTGTTCAGTGAATCCTTTCATCTTTCTATCAGGATCTGTGGGTCTCAAAGCTGGGTTACAGGATTTCATTTAAAGAAGCCACTCTGGAGTTCCAGGGCTAAACTCAAATAATCCCTGTCCCAAATTACTCAGCAGTGACTCAACAGACAGAGAAATGGAATTAGGAATGATTTGTCTTAGAGATAGAGAATGATGTTCACCATTTTCATGACTGACTGTTTACAAAAGATGACTAGCTAAATTCTATGTGTGTGAGACCATACCAGTGAAAGAGAGAGCAAAATTGCTGCTCATCTCAGTACATTCATGGAGCGTGCACACGTACACTATTGCAACATAGTGGCTATGAGATTGTGACTACTGTCCATGTATGCACATTTGCAGGGGAGGAAATCCCATTAAATATACTGAGACTTACTTCTGAGTAAACATATATAGGATTGCGCTGAGCAGCAAATCAAGGCTTCCCTGGTGGGAATCTCATCTCTGTCAAGAGATGACAGGGCTGCAATCCTATACATACTTTCCTGTGAGTAAGCGCCACTGAATACAATGGTACTTACTTCTGAGTAGATATGCCTAAGATTATACTAATGATCTCCTTAACATTTTGTCAAACTTACAGCTTAATCCTGAGCTTCCCAGAGCCTGCAGCTGCAGCAACGCCAAAATGGCTACCGCTGCATCCCAAGAGGCTGAGAAATGCCACCAGAGCTACCCAGAGTAAGGTAGCTTACTGTAAGCCCCAGGTGGCCCAGATGGGTCTCCTCGTAGCTGCGCCTGCCATTGTGCAAATGCAGATTTGAGGAAACCAGTGTCATGTCTCCAGGGCTGGGAGAGGGGTCAGGATATGGCAGAAGGACCTACTGCCATGTCCATCCCTCTCCCGCCCTGCTCCCTACACTGACATACCTTCCCCCACCTTCCCCTGGCCCTGGAATGCCACCCAGACTTACCTCTCCACCACCCAGCACTTGCCAGGAGCTCTGGGAGGTGGTCCTCTGTCCTCTGGGCAGCGCTGGCTCAGGGGCAGTGCTGGCTCAGAGTCAGCTCAAGCTGAGCCTACTCCAGCACTGGACCAGCACTGGACCATAAGGTAGGCATGTGTTATGGCACATTTGCAACAGTGCGCACTGGCAGTGGGCCAGTGCGCTTCATTCAGGATCGGGCCCTTAGTCCCCAGCTGCAATACTGAGATAATGCATACCTTACACTTTGGTTGTAAGGATTACATCATGATGATACACATGAAATGCTTTGCATGCTCAGGAATGCACGACAAATGTTTGCTATTATTACAAATGTAGCTATAATACATTTGATTTGGACTCCTGCAAAATTCAGAGTTCCTGATGGCATAGAAAGACCCCACATGGGACATCTGCACATGCAGAAGGTCTTTCACCTTGCCATGGTTATGTAGGAACTGGGGGCAGGGCTTTCTTCCTAGTAACTTCCATTCGTAACCATTCATATGATGAATTCCCAAGAGGCCTTGGGGAATTTCCAGTTGGCGTGGCTGATCCTCCCACTGAAACCCTAGTGGGATGTGGGGACAAATCGGACAGTAGACATGACAACTCCCAACCACTCTCTCTCTCTCTCTCTCTCTCTCTCACTGTATGGAGCCCATTCTGCTGCCAGGTTTGTCAGAAAATCATGCCTAGGAACCACGAAACAGGTAGGAAGTTGGCTACAATGCATGTAGCAGGAAGCCTATTCCAATGAGGTGGAAAATATGTCCATTTTATGAGTAGAGATAGGAGCTGTCTGTGGGAACTGTCACTTCTCATGAACCCATCAAGTTAGCATCCCCTACAGCATAGCTGCATACTGCATCTTTCTCTGGCTGGCACCCAAAAGAACATCATGCCTACCTATAAGCCTCCATAATTCCCTTGATGAGCATGAGCAAATCCTATTCCACCTTGCCTGGAATATTAAAGTGCTCTCTGCTTGTCAGGACAGAATCTATTAATTAATACCAATCACACAAACCAAACACGTAGGCAAAGCTGGGTGAGCTGTCTTGGGCAAATAATTAAATAACTGCCTTGATAGCTTCTAGAGAGTAATGTCTTCCCAAGTTAAATTGTGTTTTCTCCTTATAATGTTAATAAACCAATATAACTCAATCTCAGTTTCACATAGGAAGTTAGATTGTGTATGTGTGTGGGGGAGGGAGGGCGGGAAAACAAAAACATGCTTTGGTAGAAGTGTTTTCTTTTATTAGCATCCCGCTGTTCAGTTTATTAAAGACTGGAAAGAGTTTTGCCAAAAGATAAGGAAAACAATTACTCTTTGATACACTGATAGAACAGGAATATTAACTCCATCCTCTCTCTTCCACAGAGAGCTTGATACAGACCCGTTTTGGTGGTTATACAGTGATTAGGTGGACTGTGCTCATCTCATTTTGTGAAGGTCACGGATCAATCAAGTTTATCAGTGTCCAAAGCATGGCTAGGCAGTGAGAATAAGGAAACTCAACGTGAAAGAGTGCATTACTGAGGGTTAGCCCTAAAACTCTGAAAGCTGTGTAAAGACATTGCAAGTATTTTTAACTGAAAAAAGGTTAAGTCTAAATCTGGGAGGATTTATAGAAAAGCCAGCCGCAACAAAAAGAAATAGAAATGGAATTGTATGCAAGGGCAGAAAGCAACAGGTAATACAGACAGAATACCCATCTAGATACACGTAGAGATGCACACACAAACACAGCAACCCGCAAATATAATATTCAGAATTATGGTCCTGCAAAAAAAAAAAAAAATGTATTGGGCAGAATCCAGGAGACATCCTCCTGAGCAAGCCCCATTCAAATAACTGGGAAATGTGCAAGAACATTGCTTCCCTACACAACTCCCATTCAGTTTGGATGGACTCTGACAGGTGACTTTCCAATTGGACGATGCCCATTGATTGCATAGTTCAATACTTGGACAGGGACAGCCCACAAAGACCTGAGGCACCATGCCAAATGCTGCCTCTCGCTTACCTAGTGATGCGCCAGTCTCTACTTCTCTCACTCCCTGAATTGGAAAGCAGGAAGATGGAGGAGAAGGGTGCTGGGTGAGAGCATCTCCAATGCATTCAGCTACCATTCTCCTCTCCATGCTCCCGCTTCCATGTCCTTCCCTTCTTCTTTTTCCAACCCTGGTGGTGGAAGGGAGGAATAGCAGCAGAGGCCTGTGGATTATGGTGGGAGTATACAATATCACCCCAGCATTTCAAATGCTTGACCAGGGCGTGAAATGAGAAACGAGCAGGAATGAGATGGCACAAGCAAATGTTCAGCCATTTTATTCCACCTTTGTACAGTGGCACCTCGGTATCTATGGGGGATCTGTTCTTGGACCCCCCCACCCTCCATGGATTCCACAGATAATGGACAGCCTGAACGTGACCACATGAACGTGACTGAAAGTTGTTAGTATGAACCAGAAGTGACTTCTGGTTGCGAACTTGACATCCAGGTATGCATCACTTAATGAAGGGGATACATTCTCCAAAGCCCATTGTTTTGTGATTAGGTCATTAAGCGAACATTTAGTCCAATCTAGTGCTTTTGTTGTGAAAAAGACACTCCCTGCCAGACACTCCCTGCTACTGGAGATCTATTGCCTCTTCTTTGCATTAAGAGCCTCTTTGTTGTGTAAACAGACACTTAGCTGCAGGCTATGGGAGACCTGATTGCCTTATTAAGAGCCTTTGTTGTGCTTTGACCAGTATCATATATGCAGTCTGTCCTTAGGCGGAAGGTCTTTAAGTGAAGCATGCCTGTACTGAAATCTGCAGAAGCCAAGCCCACATGTAAGGAGGGCCCACTCTATGTCTGTAGGATTCTTTTCTACAATGCTGAAAGTACACACCACCTCAGCAAGCATTTGCTCTGGATTAACTAAATGAATGCAGCTTTGACATAGGAAAAAATCTGGGAGCAATTAGCCTCCAAAGCAAAGTAGGCCAGGTCAAAGAACCCCGATCGCCCAATTGAAGGGTGATCGGAGTTTGTTTAGCCTGGCCTGGAACACAAGAGTCTCCTCCCAGTGGGGGAGTGGAAAAGGGCTGGAGCTGGCAGCTTTTGTATTGGCAACCTTCAGTCTCGAAAGACTATGGTATCGCGCTCTGAAAGGTGGTTCTGGCTACCAGATGTGTTCTGGTACTGCCCAGAGGTCCCAACTCCACACCACAGGGGGCTTCGCTGCCTCAGATGCTGCAGGTCTCAGCCTCCTCTTCTGTTGTAACTGCTAAATAAAGTGGCCCTTTCTCCCATACCCGTTGTCTCGAGTGTTCATTGGACGGTGCGTAAACAATCATTCTGATTTCCTTCATTTGCACCAAAAATGTTGTCCTGTGTAATCAGCTCTATGTGGTAATATGCTAAGTTTTCCCCTTCTAACTGGGGAAACAAACATGTTTTAAAGTGGTGCTCCTCTTATATTTAGCAGGGAGAAGGCAACAGTCCCTTTTCACCCTAGCATAGCATAGCTTTTTCAATCGCTGATTCTGGGCATTTCCTTTGCCTGCTTTGTAAGGGACCAACAATCACTGTTGCGAAACCTTTGGCAACCCACCAGGAAATTCTCCTGTGCAAAACCCATTTGTTTCAGCAGAGGACTATGCGAGGGCAATACATCCTTAGACAGTATGATATTTCATTACAACACTTTTCCTGCTTGTATTTAACTAGAGCTATCCACCTCCATTAAAATCAATGGCTTTCAATCAGTCCATTCAAATTGCCACAAATTAGCTGGCTAATTAAGACAGTGGTTCTTATCCTCTGTGGATGATTAATCAATTTTTCCAGACTAGAAATTGCACTTATCACCCATTAAATAGCTGTATCCTTATTTACTTCCTAATAGTCTTGAGGACCTTATGTTTGCATCTCCTCCTCTCTCAGTGGGTTATGTTTAAAAGGACACCATATTTGCTCTTTACTAATGAGTCCTAAATTTTCTGCATCATTTTAATTATCATAATATTCATTTCTATGCAATCCCTATTCAGTTGTAATTTTTCTCCTAATCTTTATTACAAGTTAATAAATGCATATTCCTTACAATCATGACTGATTTTTGTCCTTTTAATACTTCTCTGCTTCCCAAGAACCTATTATTACACAATATTTTCACCTAACCTTGCATATATTTTGGTGACCTATGCTGGGCTCCACTCTGATTAAGACGGAACCAACAGCTATTATAGTATTTTCACTTCTCTTTTGTCCAAATTGCTAGGTGATGGAGTGTTAGAAACACTTTCAAAAAATATCTCCTCTGCTAGACTTGTTTTTGGCAGATACACAGAGTAATGATGGTTCTTGATGCTATAAGACCCTGCAGCTGTAGCAAAGCTGTGTGGTTCATTCCAAGAAGGAAAAGGGGAAAAAATGAACATTTTCCCCAACACAAAGCTGTTTTTAACCTATATGAAAAGGCATTGTATGATTAGCAGGCAGAGTCAGTAGTTTCTCAACTAGCCATTGATTAATTTTAATTAGGAATGGTTGCACCCACCTAGAGTGTCCAAAACATGGATGAAAAATTGACGAAATTTTGCAACAGGATGTCTTGTGTGCTCCTAGAGGCATTTGGTGGGCCACTGTGAGATACAGGGAGCTGCAAAGGGAGTTGGGCCTTTGGTCTGATCCAGCAGGGTTCCTCTTATGTTTTTAATATGCAGAAATTCACTCCATATTCTAAACTGGAGACAAGCACCCTCAATTATAAGCTGGACAAATCTGTACAGGTGAATGTCGCTTTGCGATGTTCCGACCAGCGACAGCCCACATATGTGACGGCCACCACTGGTTCCTGCCTACTGCCACTGAATCAGGAGGTAGTGCATAACCATCACAACTTGAAGTTATTGACAGAATTATCCTAAGTGGATTTGTCCAAATCTCTTTTAAAGCCACCCAAGCCAGTGGCCAGATCCAAATGCAAATTCCACAGCTTATTTATGTGCTATGAAAAGAAGTACAGGCATCCCCCCTCCCCGTACAGAGGGAGGCTAACTTCTGCTAGAGAGAGACTAACAGAATTAACAAAAAGTAGGACTGATTCTGCTTCCTATTAACCTTCTGTCCCTGTAGTGTGCAGGCTGGTGGCCTGCACATCATGGTCCTCAGGCCAGCAAAAATGTTTAAGCAAGAAACATCTGTGCTTCTAGTGCTTCTATTGAAAAACTTAGGTAATGGGTGTGGGAGGGGGTCTGCCTTGTATCTGTGGTTTCCATATCCACAGGGACCCAAAAGGTAAACCCCATAAATTTTTTGCCAATTGGTTTCATTGGATGGTCCCTGATTCGTGTGTGTGTGTGTGTGTGTGTGTGTGTGTGTGTGTGTGTGTGTGTGAGAGAGAGAGAGAGAGAGAGAGAGAGAGAGAGAGAGAGAGAGAGAGAGAGAGAGAGAGAGTTATCTCTTCCCACACAATGCATACTTTTATGAGTCTCAATTATGTTCTTCCTTAATAGCCTTTTTTTCCAAGTAAAGAAGTGCCAAATGCCATAGCCTTAATTCATAAGAAAGGTGTGCCAGCACTCTGATCTTTATCGTTCCCCTTTACCAAATCTATGCTATTATTCTTAAACCAGAACTGGACACAGCATTTCAAGTATGACCACACCACAGATTTATTTAGGGGAAACATGATATTATCAGACTTCTTCTCAATCCCTTTCCTAAAGAGCCCAGCAGGGAATTTGCTTTCTTCACTGCTGAACACTCGGTCGATATTTTTATTGAGCTATCCACCACAGATCTCTTTCCTGCCAATACCTGCCCCATCAGTTGTATACATGGTTAGTAATTTTTGCCCCCAATGTGCATCACCTTTCTGTTATTGACATTGAACTGAGATTGCCATCTGGCTACTCATTCACTCAGTCTGGAGAGAATCTTTCGGAGCCAAATCAGATTAGCTACATTGCATTGACTGAGTAATTTCTGATTGGTTAGGATCACTAATGTGACTAATATAGAAAGACAAGTGAAGCAGCAGCCAGGGAAGAAAATGGCACCAAAGCCAAGAAGACAAAATGCTACCCAGTTGGCAAACTGTAGAATGGCAGTGAAGACAACATCACAAACTCACCTCCTCCTCCCTGCCTGTCTTGCTCCCCACTTGCCTCCACATTCCCACCTTCCTTTCAGTTTTGGAGGTAGGACAGGTGAGTGTTAACATTTACATCAACATTTCTGCGAACCTATTTAGCCCAAGCTGCAGTTAGTAAAACCATTCCTGACTTTGGCTTTCAATTACAGTTTGGCGCTAACCACGGTTTGCTTAAATCATTAAAGAGTGCCAACAAGATACTAATCATAGTTATTGCCGAAGCTGAAAGTGCCAGGAAAATGCTACCACAAGAGGAAAGCAAAAAGGAAAAGGAGCTCTCACAATGCAGTATTACATCTCCATTGAGCTAAAATGCTGTTCAGGGGGAAATTCGGTCTTACCAGAACTGCTACTTGGGGCCTGAAAATGGTAAAAGCTCTAATATGTTCATAAACAACCTGCTTAACTCTATTCAAGGGGGAAAGAGCTGCTATCTTTGCTTTAGAAACTTGGGATCTATCAACTACCCTCCTGATTTGTTCCTGGTGTAAAAAATATAGTGTTTTCATAGTTTCAAAAAAATCAGTGTGAACATCTCTGTTTTCCATTCTCATGTGACTTTATATCATCACAGTAAGTGCATTGCCAAGAGAGAATCTGAGATTCTACTTTTCCCTAATAGCATGTTAGCCAGAGTCCTGGAGCTAAAGAGGTTATTTCTGAGAAGGAACACACTTTAGCATGCAATTTTGCTGACGGGAAGTTTTGTGCATTTCTTACACAATATAATTTTTCTTTCTGCAAAATAAGGCATGGATTGTATTCAGTGCACTCAACTCAGAGTGGTCTTGAACTGTTTTTCACACACACACACACACACACACACACACACACACACACAGAGAGAGAGAGAGAGAGAGAGAGAGAGAGAGAGAGAGAGAGAGAGAGAGAGAGAGAGAGAGAGACTGATAGTGGATCAATATTAACAGAACAATCCTAACCATGTTTACTTCAAGCAAAATTAGATGTGACATGCGAGATCCGTGGCCACAACTCCCAATGACATTTTTGTTCCTAAAAGCAGCAGAATGGGGTGCAATTTGAATTAGGGCTGTGGCTCTGAAAGAGAAGGTTAGCCTTTTCCCCACATGTCATTTCTCCAGTTGAAATCATTAGTAAGTAGCAGCGGAGAGGGATTTTACACTAAGCAAATAAGTTATGGAAGGTACGAACCAGTGTTGGGAACTCGAGTTAGGTGATTTGGACTCAAGACAAGAAAATACATGATTTTTGCTGACTCTGCAACTTTTGAGTTGAGTGGAAGAGTCTGAAAAAGACTCAAGTCAGGGCCCCCCTGACTCTGCACTCGTCCCCACACATGCTGACTCGAGTTTGCCTGGGGGCTGCTTGCTTAATGTTTTCGCTGCGTAGAAAACCTTGTGGGGCCAGCATTTCAATGGCGAGCAGCAGGTAGTTCCAGCTGGGAGGCAGGAAAGGATTAATGAATCGGGTGGGAAGTGGGAGTGAGCTCTTTTTTCTCATCTCTGATAGGAAGGAAGGAACCAATGATCACTGGACAAAGGATGAGCATTTGAATATTTTTGTTGGCTGAGGGAGGAGGAGGAAGAACCCAAGGGGTATCTTGCCAGAAGCCCAGTCAGACGGGAGAAAAACTTTTTGCCCGATTCTGCTTTCCAACCATGTGGCGGCTTCTCGACTCTGTTGTTACTTGGGGGAGGGAGCCTCATTGAATGACCACCTGCAACGGGGCTACTTCTGAGTAGGGCTGCCAAGGATCAGGTAGTGCTGGTAAGCCTCCCAGCTGCTACACATGACCCTCCTCCCTCTTGCCGCTTCTGTCCCTGCTCTCTTACCATCTCCCCCACCCCTCCTGCCCTGTTTAAAGATGGGAGGGACAGCAGGGGAGTAAATAAAGAGAGCTCCGACATACACACACACACACATTCCCCAGCAGCAGCCCCATTTTTTCCACAGCTGGCTTTTTAAAGGTGGGCGTGACTCGACTCAAGTCCATTAGAATCATAAAGGGTGACTCGGAGGCTTGGAAAGTGCTCCTGTTAGAACTCTTTTTCGAGTTGAGTTGTGGGGGGCAGTGACCCTGTGACTCGACTCAAGTCAAGCCCCGCTGGGTTTTCCCAACACTGGTATTAACACACAAAAAATGAAAAGATGAGTCAAACCAGCACACCTGTGAAGTGCATAGAAAAAGCAGAGACCCCAGAATGTTGGAAGGATTTATGTTTTTGTTACAAAATGTTCAATAGAATGCCTAGTGGATAAGCAAAAAGATTTATTGCTGAAGTCTGATGGACTCCTATACCTGCCATATAGATCTACAGTTCTTTCCAGTCTTGGGAAAATGCAAGTCATGCCTACTTTAGCCCTGTTGAGCAAGGCCTGTGAGACTTACAGCCTTATCCTATTCTGGGACATAAGCCCTACTGAGAACAACAGGGCTTACTCCCAATTAAGTGTGTAGAGAATTGCAACCTTACTTTCAATCCATTGTCAAGTGTGCAGCATTACAGAGCAACTCTATGCATCCATAGTCAGTGTGTTCAGTGAAGCTTAATTCCGGGTAAGTGCATAGGATTGCAGCTTCAGCCAGTTTTGATATTTTCAAGAACAGGATCTCATGAACTGGAAATGGAAGTTTAAACTCGTGTTTCTTGAAAAAGTTATCCCAGTGCCCAGTTTCAAAGGATCAGCAAGGTTCCTTTAAAAATGAGGAGAGCTTCAAAAGCAGTACATATTACACAGGGATTTGACATTTAAAAGTAAACGGTTCCACTGGGCATGTTCAAATCCTTCCATGGATCAAAACTACCTTGATTGGTCCAGACTTTTGTGCCTCCTATAGTTCACCTGCTGTCCTTAAAACACACACACACACACACACACACACACACACACACACACACTGGTGTACCGGGGAAGGTTGGGGTGCAAATGCACTAGGGCACCATCCAGTAGGGGGGCACCACCAAGACCCCCTCCCCCCACTGCCCATTTTTTTTGTTCTTTCTTAAGTCCCTTTAAAGGGCCTTCTGAGTTCTTCAGAAAGCCTAAAAAAATCACTTCTGGTTTTCAGTAAAAACCTTGAGGCAGGAATGGCCTTAGGGCAATTGGACCAATTGGACCAAATTGGGGTCCATGCCTGGAGGGGCCCAGCACTGGGGTGGTGAGTGGAGTGTCTGCAGCCAGCACATCACTCTGTAGCAGATGCTCCAGCATGGAATCATTCATGAGGAGTATGAGGAGAGTGCAGCAAACAGAGCATTTCCCTCCTGCCTGCCCCTAGATCCAACTGACTTGAAATCAGCACCTCTGGTAGTAGGCGGTGATGCTGCTGCTTCTCCAGGTGGGTAGGGGGGCCTGCAGGAGTGGGGGAGTCAGCAAAAAGGTTTTTCATTGGGCCCTGCAGCTCCTAAGGGCTGTAATTCTTGTACCTCTTAGTCTGCCCAGAAAGCAAAATATTTGGGAGCTTATTTTTCGCCTTCCTTAAAAAAAAAGAAAAGTTCCAAACCTCTGTTGATCTGCAAGTACCCAGAAACCTCTATCTCCTTTGTAGATGATCCAGTTTTTAGCTATAATCCAACCAGCATGGGACTGGTGATTTCAAAATTAAAGAGAATGGTACCTTAATGCAAAACTAATATGAGAGATGTATGGGCTGCATAGTAGCTGCATTTTTATTCAAAGTATGTGTTAAAATAAATGTTAGAAAGTTGGTGAATGTTGATGTTTACAACTACTAAAGATGCGGGGAAAGTTCTCCTGAGCCGAGCTCAGAAATGAATTTCAGGAACTCATTAAAAGTTGCCTCCAAGAAGAGGTGAACTTCAAAAGCCCCCCAAATTCTTTTTGGCTTGGATCAAAAGCCAAGTGGAACTGAGTCACTGGTTCTCATTTAATACTGTGGAGTTCTGTAACTCCATTACATTAAAAGGTAAATGAGAGACTTTTGAAGGGTTTTCCCCTGAAAAACTAAGGGACATGGGGAATAGACAATCCCCCCATGGTCAGAAGGTCCAACAGAGGGGATGAACATTTACCCACTTCAATATTTGGAGAGATTCAGCCCGTTAAACACAGTATAAAAAGCAGGAAGCAGATTTTTTTCTTCTTCTAAAAAAGTGCTTTTTAAGGGGCTGGGAACCCCCCTCCAAAAGGGGAAGGTACAGGACAAGCCACCCTCCTGAGAGGACCCCCTGCAGCAGATAGTCCTGCATAGGGGTAGACTCCTCTAAACAGAAGATGGTCTTATGGTGGTAAGGGTACCCCCCCCCCTTAATTTCAGGAGATGAGGTCCCTTACATAAAAGCAGCCAGAGGCAATTTTCTCCTCTGGTTGCTTCCAATGCTCTTTCAAAGGGCTGCATAAGGGCAGGAGGTCTGGTCTAGAGGGTAGCGCCTCCGTTTGCCTGAAGATAACATCCGAAGGTCGCCAGTTCAAGGCCACCGGCACCGTGAATGGCGAGACCATGAAGCAGCTGACAAGCCCAGCCAAGTTATTCCACCTGCTCTCGGAGAGATGAAGGAGCTGCTTGTCAGCCTGCGTGGGAGGAATCTGGAGGCCAGAAAGTGATAACAGACCATAAAAGATCCATCTGAAATGTTGTGGTTCTTGAAAGATAGAACCTTTCTTCAATTGTGTAAAAATCCCTACAGGGATTTAGAACAGCCTGCCTATGTAAACCGCCTTGAATTAAAGTCTGAGGAGAAATCTGACAATCAAGAAACGTGGAATATAAATGCCTGTACTATTATTATTATCATCATCATCATCATCATCATCATCAAAATAGAAGTGAAAGACCAGCTCCCATGGGGAACCCTCTCAGTCAAAGTGTCCTCCATGAAATGTGGCCTTTCCTCTACCAATGTTAATCTTCAGAGGTGTAGCATCTTAAAAATAGAGCTAACCAGTGAAATTTGTTTGCTGGCTGCTTTCAAATCTTTTCTTATGGGATGTCCCTGGAAAGGGTAGATTAAGAAGAACACCATTGTCTCTCTTTCCTTCCCACCTTTTCCAATGGCAACCAGGAAATGAGCTGCTTTTGGATAAGCTTGGGTTGAGAACCACGTTGTCTCCATTCGAAGTCAGGAAAACTCACTCATCTCAATTATTCCTAACAAATTCACAATTCTCAGTGGCCAGCGTTCAGTTATATACATAGCCCAAATTAAGATCAACAGGAAGCTATTTAACTGTCTGTTACGTTAAAAAAAAAAAAGGCTTTCCATGAGTTTCCGGCATGCAGGATATAGTGGCTGCCGCACTTCCATAGGATGAGCTACAAACAAGCTCAAAGCTAGATACTATGCTAAGTGGATTTGAAGTGTGCATTTCTGAAACATCAGCACCACGGGACTCCCCCCCCCCCATAACATATAGCAAACTGAAATGGAGGGGGCTTTCAGAAAGCTGTTGGAACTATGAAAGGGGAGTCTGTTGTTCAAATGGGAAAAAAAGTCTTTTGCAACCATGCCAAAGGGCTAGGGCAGGTCCGAAGTACTTCTTTGGAGCCTGGTCAGGCTCGGTGGCATAGCTGGAGGGGGTGGAGCACTAAGGCTGGCAGGAAGCCTCAGTGGGGCGGGCAAGCAGCCCCTCCCTTCGGAGCCATTCTGGGAGGGGGGAGCAAAATGGAAGAATGGCTCCAAAGGAAGTGGCCGCTTGCTTGTCTCGCTGACACTCCCTGCCAGCCTGAGTGCGCCGCCCCCCTCCAGCTACGCCACTGAGCCTGGCCATTTGAAGCAATCTTATGAAGAAAAATAAAATCTTCTGCAAGGAACAGTTATTCATGTGGAATTTTTCTGAAGGACATCGTAATTTGATTATGCATATGCTGGAGTTTCTGGCCAACTCTTTAGCAAAGACAGCCACTTCATGCAAATATTTGGTGGGCTTGTAGAAGAGATACCATTATCACAAGGCTATGGTTTCATTTATTAAAGGAGGTCATCTAATGTAAGCGATTAAAAAGTGCTTCTGGTGGTTTCCAAGCTGTTGGAATCCATCATCCTAATTACTTTGATTCTGTGTTGTTCTGGGACTTCCTTGATAAGGCCTTCACAGAGAGCTCAGCAAAGGATCTTGCACTGGGTTCCCCTTTGGTGATAGGATGTTCTGATTCTTTTGTGATTCAAACAGAATCACAAGACTTACAGTGCCATTCTGTGTATGCTCCACTGAATTCAGCAGGGCTTCCTTCCCCGGTAAATAAGTCTAGTATTTCAGCCTTTCATTTTGTAGAATCTTCACAAGAACTTAGTCTGTGTGACACTGAAGATACAGACTCCTACAGACTCCTATTCCGTCTGTTGATTCTGAGGAGGGTTGGATATGGCTCTCCTGGGGAGTATTGTAGATCTGCACATTTGAATATCAGATGTGAGCAAGGTGGTAGAACAGGCAGCTTGATCCAATGGTGACCTAATGCCAGTGATACAGCACCAGTGCTGGGTGTTACCAATGTGCCGTAAGGCACGTTTGCACCACCTGACAAGTGCTAGCATAGAGGCCTGTGCCACCCTATGCCACCCTATTGACACAGCAGATGAAGCTTCAGCTACTGGTGAAACAGAGGTAAGTGCTGAGCAGCACGAGAGCGACGGTAGAGTGATGGGAGGGTGTGGAGGAGGCATTCCTGGGTGGCAGGAGGGCAGAATGCGGGAAGGACAGGTCCGGGAAGGGGTGAGACCAGTAGAGGATTCCTCTCCATGATCCTATCCCCAACAAGGGGCTTCTCGAATTTGCACCAGTGATTTAGCTGATGCAGACTGGAGAAGTTCCATTGAGCAGGCCGGGCCATTAGTCAGGGTAAGGGGACAAATGTCCCATTCCCCTAAGGAGACCTCCAGCCTGCTTAGATTCAATTCACAGGATGCAGCGATAGGCATTTGGAGCTGCCATTCCTGTGCTGGATAGGATTGAGCTGTAAGAAAACTACAAATCCCAGCCCTTCAGAGATCCTACCTGCTGCTATAGCTGTTTCCGTGGCCAGTATCAAAAAGAGACTTTTCCTCCCCCCTTCCCGCCACCACTGGTCAAGCGTTGCAGCAACCTCAAAGTAAGTGGGTGGGGATGATGGGAATCTAGTGAGAAATTTGTGAGGCAGGTTATTGGGTAGATGACTATCAGGCTTATAGAGGTTTGTGGGAAAACTCAAAATAAGCTGAACTATTTCCCTGCTTTGGGGGAGAGGGAGAAAAAAATGTGCCTTATTCTGAGTCAATCCAATGAAAACTCTTGTGGGGTGGGGGCATATACTGTACCACCCACTTATTTGGATAGCTAAAGACATAGGATACGTTCGTACTAAGAAGCTGCAGCTATGGTGCATGCATTTAAAAACACTGATCTTTTTATCACTTTCCCCCAGACCATAAAAATGTTGGCCAATAACAAAAAAATATTGAGACTCTGGATGTTCTCTTGAGAGAATATTTGGCTCAAATATTGGAGGGGGTGTCATATGGTGGAAGGGAACCTTTCCTTGGCTTACTTTATTTCACTGCTGTCTCTGTCACTGTTCTGCTGATGGTGATCTCCAGTAACTGACCTCCCAGTAATTGATGCTACTTCCCCCCCCCTCCCACAACATTTCCCTAGAATGAGGGCAGGAAGTATTGAATGCTGTGTATCTTCTCAACGTCTTGATGCAATTACACAGACAACTAAGAGAATGAATAATACATTTCCATCATCCATTAATAACCAACTAACCATCTGAAAAGGTTCCATCATAATGCATTCTGGATAGCTGACAATTAATTATGCAGGAACCGGAATGAAAATAAAATGGAAATGTTTAAGAATTTAAACAATACAATTAAAAGCTATTGCGCACTACTTGGAAAGTGATAGTCCCTTCACACATGCACATTTATCTTCATTGTGACTCTCCTATCCCAAACAACTGAGAGTTTAAAATCTACCTTCTTGACTAAAATATGCAACTTGTCTCTCAAAATGGCCACGGTGCCGGAGGATTGGAGGATAGCAAATGTCATACCAATCTTTAAAAAGGGAAAGAGGGGGGACCCGGGAAACTATAGGCCAGTCAAGCTAACATCTATACCAGGTAAGATGGTGGAATGCCTCATCAAAAATAGAATCTCAAACCACATAGACAAACAGTCCTTGCTGAGGGAGAATCAGCATGGCTTCTGTAAGGGTAAGTCTTGCCTCACAAACCTTTTAGAATTATTTGAAAAGGTCAACAGGCATGTGGATGCAGGAGAACCCGTGGATATTATATATCTGGATTTTCAAAAGGCATTTGACACGGTCCCTCACCAAAGGCTACTGAAAAAACTCCACAGTCAGGGAATTAGAGGACAGGTCCTCTCCTGGATTGAGACCTAGTTGAAGACCAGGAAACAGAGAGTGGGTGTCAATGGGCAACTTTCACAATGGAGAGAGGTGAAAAGCGGTGTGCCCCAAGGATCTGTCCTGGGACCGGTGCTTTTCAACCTCTTCATAAATGACCTGGAGACAGGGGTGAGCAGTGAGGTCGCTAAGTTTGCGGACAACACCAAACTTTTCAGAGTCGTGAAAACCAGAAGTGATTGTGAGGAGCTCCAGAAGGATCTCTCCAGACTGGCAGAATGGGCAGCAAAATGGCAGATGCACTGCAATGTCAGTAAGTGTAAAGTTATACACATTGGGGCAAAAAATCAAAACTTCACATATAGGTTGATGGGTTCTGAGCTGCCTGTGACAGATCAGGAAAGAGATCTTGGGGTGGTGGTGGACAGGTCGATGAAAGTGTCGACCCATTGTGCGGCAGCAGTGAAGAAGGCCAATTCTATGCTTGGGATCATTAGAAAAGGTATTGAGAACAAAAAGGCTAATATTATAATGCCGTTGTACAAATTGATGGTAAGGCCAAACCTGGAGTATTGTGTTCAGTTCTGGTCACCACATCTCAAAAAGGATATAGTGGAAATGGAAAAGGTGCAAAAGAGAGCGACTAAGATGATTACGGGGCTGGGGCACCTTCCTTATGAGGAAAGGCTACGGCGTTTGGGCCTCTTCAGCCTAGAAAAGAGGCACCTGAGGGGGAACATGATTGAGACATACAAAATTATGCAGGGGATGGACAGAGTGGCTAGAGAGATGCTCTTTACACTCTCACATAACACCAGAACCAGGGGACATCTGCTAAAATTGAGTGTTGGGAGAGTTAGAACAGACAACAGAAAATATTTCTTTACTCAGCGTGTGGTCAGTCTGTGGAACTCCTTGCCAAAGGATGTGGTGATGGCGTCTGGCCTGGACATCTTTAAAAGGGGATTGGACAAGTTTCTGGAGGAAAAATCCATTATGGGTTACAAGCCATGATGTGTATGTGCAACCTCCTGATTTTAGAAATGGGCTATGTCAGAATGCCAATGCAGGGGAGGGCATCAGGATGCAGGTCTCTTGTTATCTGGTGTGCTTCCTGGGGCATTTGGTGGGCCGCTGTGAGATACAGGAAGCTGGACTAGATGGGCCTATGGCCTGATCCAGTGGGGCTGTTCTTATGTTCTTATGTACCTGCATTTCTGTTGCATTAATTTTGTTGCGCTGATTGAACTATTTTTTAGGATCCACTAATGCAAAACAATAACTTAAAGGCAATTATCTCATCTACAAAGATCTGCCTCCTAGCAACACCAAGAGGGAGGGATTTTCTAAATTAAAACTTGTCATCCATCATTTTATTTTGATTATAGTCTAGCTAAAAACATTGATGGCCTGAAAGCTTTGAAACCAAGAAACAGTGCAATCTTTTAAGAGTTTTAGGTCCAGGTGATGCAAAGTGAATGCCTGCTTTCCCTATATTCTCTGGAGTAAACAGATTTCTTGACTGAAGTATAAGATGGAAAGGGAATCCTTCACAACAGAAGTACAGTATTGATCTAGCACAGTGGTTCTTGAACTTTTCCGGCTCGAGCTTCCCCTGATCCTTGTAGCCATTGGCCACGGCTCCCCATTACAACACCTCACCTCAGTTACCCCCAAAATGGGGGTGAAGGTGTTATACACTAGAAACAAAAAAACAGGTGCCAGTACTCTGAGGCTGCAATCCTAACCACACTTACCTGAGAGTAAGCCCCATTGAACAAAATAGGACTTACTTCTGAGTAGACATGGTTAGGATTGTGCCCTGAGTTTATTAGCAGCACCCCTGGAGGGTTTTGGAAAGGGAGGGGGGAAGTGGTGAATTTGCAGGAGGGTTTTGCTGCCCCCCCCCCAAAAAAAAGGAGGCAGGAGGAAAAAGGGATGGTTGAAAAGGAATGGGGATTTTAATTTTTAATCAATTTTTAGAGACAAAGCCATCAAGAGTGACTTTTTTCTTTTTTGAAGGGGGAGGAAAAACAGAGGTGAGGATCCTTGGTTAAGCTGACACAGACCCCAAGCCTATGTAGGTCTACTCAGAAGTAAGACCCATTTGAGTCAATGGGGCTTACTCCCAGGAGAGTGTGGAAAGGATTGTAGCCACACCCAGCAAGATTACAACTCACCCCAAAGTAGATGGGGGCTGCTCACACACACACACACACACACCCAACATGCAGATGCCACCCTTGTTCCCCCCCAGGCAAGACAGAGGGATGCAGGCTGGGGCATTTGGACACCGCCCCACTAGGAGCAGGCTGGCTCCTTCCTTCCCAAGCAGCCTTGGCCAATCCCAGGATGCCCAGGGTGAGGGGCACACTGGGAAATGTAGTCCTTGGGACGAGGTTGCACATGGAGAGAGCTCCATGATGGGATGCGGCACCTCTGCCCGCCCAGCCAGTCTTCTCTCCCACCTCCCCGCATCATGTTTCACAGCCTCATGCTGCCCCACCCACCTCGTTCACAGCTGCAGAAAAGCAGCAAGTCAGCAGGCAGCACGTGGAGCTGAGCAGAGCAGAGCAGCGCAGCGCAACCTCTCTCCCCGAGATGCCTGGCGATGGCTCTGGAGGCTAGTCATGCCTCACTAGGGAGGTGGGATGCACAGATTGAATATTTCAGATCTAGCATTATCAAATATCCTTCACCACCAACAGAGAAGGTATTAATTGCCAACAACTTCATAACCAGAACCGTTTTTTCCATCTCTCACGTTATATGACCTCTTAATAAATGAAACAATAGCCTTGCGAAAATTGTATCTCTTCAGTTATACATTCTAGAAACCTGCAGATTTTTGCAGGAACGGGCTCTCTGCAAAACAATCATACAAACAAGGAAATCTACACTAAGTCACCCCAACTACAAAAATAAGTACATAGAATGCAGTCCCATTCATATTAAGCCAAAGGTAGGTCCCAGTGTGCTTAATGGTGCTCCCAGCCCAATCCTAATTAAACTCCCTCACCAATACAGCCACACCATGGTGGGATGGGGAGTCACAGAGGACTCCTCATGGTAAGGAAAATTTGTTCCCTTATCCCTGGGCAAGCCTGTACTGCAGAAGAGGGAAACGGAGAGGGAACAAGGATAGGATCCTGGCGCACACCACTGCCACTGGGATCTGTCCCGCCTTTCCCTTTTTCACCTCCTGCCTACCTGCTCCCCACCCAGACACTCTCCCATTCTCCCACTTTCTTGCCCGCTCCCTTCCGCTCCCTGCCTTGTTCCTCCCACTGCCCAACTCCCTGCACTGATTTACTCTTATTCCAGAAGGCAGCTGGTAGAAGCAGGAGGCTGCTAACAGCCCAGTCGTTTGCTGTAGCAGTTCCAAAATGGTCATACTGGTGGTGCACTGTGCACTCCACTGTATGGTCATTTATGACACTGGAACTTCTGGTATGCTGTTGGACCCATTAGTTTGGAATGGGCTGCTACAGGAAAGTGTGCCCAAACACAGTTACCAGAAAATGAGCCTGTTTGTTTGAGCACAATGTAACTTACTCCCAAGTCAACATGCATAGGATTGTTGGGTTCTTTTTAGTTCCCCCAGACAACAAGCTGTTTTTGTACACCAGGCTTTAGCCTTTGTATTACCGTATCGATTCCTTAATGTAAAGTCTGACTTGCTTCAGGGACACTATAAACATAGTCTTGCTAAAGTCTTGCAATATCAATATTCATTTATTTTTATTGATCTTCTTTCCACTTGTAAATTTTGAGCTTACTACTAATGCACGCTGACAAACCGCTTCAACCTATGAAAATAAAATTCAATCCAACTGTCAAATCTGTTTACTAAAATTGCCAGAGCAACTGTTTCTTTCCGTATGTGTGTGTACACACTTTTTGACTTTTAGTAGACTTTTTTCTCATTTAAAAAATGCACCCGGAGAGGCTGAAGTCAGAATCAAGACAGATTCTGTTGATGCGCGTCTTAATGGGCAGAATTTGGGGAGACTTTTTGGGACTCTGTTTGACTTGAGTCAGAGTCTTTTTGGTAATCCAGTCAGGCACAGTTCCATAGAAAAAAAACGGAGCTGCTGGTTGGGTGTGTGTGTGTAAGTGTCAGAGTTTTCATTTTGTGTGTGTGTGTGTGTGTGTGTGTGTGTGTGTGTGAGAGAGAGAGAGAGAGAGAGAGAGCTAGCTCTCATTTAACACTCCCCGGATGTCCCCCATCCCATCTGTAAACAAAAGCTCTGCGGTTGTTCGAGTGCAGGCAGCAGTGCAGAAAGTGCCAGTTGGCTCCTTATGAACCCCAATGACAAACCCACCCACCCCTATTCACATCATAACTTCTGATTCCACCCTTAGAAGAAGTGCCAAGCAGCATGCCATGGAAGAACCAACAGGGAGGGAGGGAGGAGGGGTCCCAGCTCAGGAAGGCGGGAAGGGCTGGGAAGCACGAGCGAGGGGACAGAAGCGGTGGGCGGGCGTGTCACTCTCAGCAGCCAGAAGGCTTATGACCCACTCCTTTGCAGCTCTATTCAGAAGTCTCAGTCTGAGTTTCATTGCTGTTAATGGGGCTTCTTTCAGGTGACTATGGAGAAGAATACTAGGACCACACATTCATCCTTCCCAAGAAAAACACCCAAGTCATTTCCAGTTTCAAAACTCATGTAACTTGTCCACACGAGTCTGGGAAAACACATGTTTTAAGATTCAAGTCAGAGTCAAGTCACCCAACTCTGCTTCCCGGTGGCCTCATCTGATCCAGAGCTGCCCTGTGTAATGGGTAAGATGGCAGGGGAAGCAGGAGACGGTGGCAGGAGAGTGGAATGGGGCGCGGGTGACAAAATGGAGCCATGAGGGATGAGGGAGGGAGGAACTGGGCAGTGACAAGGCAGGGGGAGATGTGTAGGAGAACATGTGCTAACCAATCTTAGCAATACAAACAGTCAGTATTTTCCCCATCTCTACATAACCTTTTCACCCAGTGAAAATAGCGCTGTTTTCCCAGTGAAATAAGCCCTGAGCAGACATTCTCAAATGTGCCCATGGTGGGGAGAGGTGGAAGACTTTGCCCCACTCTAGGTGCCTTCTGTTGCATGTTTGCATTGCTTGAATGTGTGCAGGCACACGGCAGATGTGCTGAGTCACAGAGATAAAGTGAGGGATGGTGCTTATCACTGTGCCCTATACTTGTTCAATCAATGCACAAAGGAGAAACTGAACATGTGATGAGGGCTATAATCTTCTCTGGGGAGATAATAAAATTCCTGGGATAAGAAGTCTCTGTTGTTGGAGATCATTACCTTTATTATGCATTGATCTATAGAATGACATTGTCGGAGCATTCCCATACATGAGGCATAAATTGGCTTAGAGCCTCTCGTGATATTTATGTGAATGGGCGCTCAATAACGCGGAACAAAAAGTGGGTGATCAGCATTTGGAATGCAAAGGAGCATTCTGGCCAGTGTCACATTTGCAGCCACAGATTATATGAGCTAAATGAAGCAGGAATCACTTCATGTCTTATGCACAAAGAAGTGCTTGAACTGTGATACAACATTCACTTACTTGAGAGTAAAGTCCTTTTAAAACTGAGTGTGCCATAACTCTAAGCAAGCGTACAAAGGATCAGAGTGCTCCTAGAGGCTATCCATGTGCAATTTTTGCCCATTTTATACTGCCACTATAAGATACTGTTTTGATATAGCCTTCTTTCGAAAATTAAAACGACTCCCTCTGACTCTATAAACCACAATTTTCAAACACTGTGCCATGGCACATTGGTGTGTAACGAAAGGCATGGATGGTCTGCAGGCATGCCACAGGAGTTTGAGGGAGGGTCATATGTTAGTAGGGCTATTGGGGGATGTCAGCCCCCCAAACTGCAATGTGGTGTGCTTTGTCAATTGTCAAAAAACTGCCTTGATAATTTTAGCACCTTTTCAGTGTGCCGTGAGTAGAGGCAGTCTAAAATGATTTTATTTTTTTCATGGGTAGTGGTATTATCCTGAAAAAAGGGGGAGCTGAAAGCAGTGTTATGTGTTTTTCTTCCAAATTAATATTTAATCCAATTTTAAAGCATTTTCATCAAGTATACTCACTGTCATATAGTTAGTATATATGTGTTTTATGCCTGTGGCTGTCAGCAGACATAGCCAAAATAATAAAATAGGCATAAGGCATCTCTCTCTCTCTCTCTCTCTCTCTCTCTCTCTCTCTCTCTCTCTCTCTTTCACACACACACACCTCTAAAGAGCACAACTACATAGTCAATCACTTGAATTAAACTTACAGGAACCATTTAAGATTTGCACACTACTTGTATGAAAAACTACAGTGAACTTAATGCTGCCAAAACAACAACAACAACAACAAAACAAATTAAAGCATTGCCAAATTAAAACATTGAGAAGATAGCAACTTGAACTAACAGAATTGAATATGGCATTGAATTGCTATGGAAACAAACTGGTTTTAGAGTGCAGGAAAAAAAAACAAACACCAACATAGCAAGAAACCATTAAACACTGGCTTACTCATGATTAAACACAAACTTGTAGCTCAGTTTCGCTTTCCATAGGGTTCAATACATTTATCAGCTTGGAGGGAGGGACTTCCTTCTCAAGTGTTTTTAGGGCCTGTGTTCATTGGCTCAGGATCATTCTGGAGGCGTTTTATTCCTCTCGGCCTGCTCTCTCCAACGGACCAAGGCACAGCTGCCTACTCATGAGTAAACGTGCACTACGACTCAGTCTCACTTTCCATAGGGCTCTATGCATTTTCCTGGGCAGCTCCTGAGCCTGTTCAGAAGACTCTATATCCAATTAAAGCAAGAGAGCTCCGAGGGAGTTTTGGGCTTAGAAAAGCAGTCAGAAGCACTCGGGATGCTCCACAGACTCTCCCAGCCACTTTAATAGGAACATGTCGGTGTTAACCCCTGCTAATTGGGTAAGAGGCACTTTTTCAAGCGGGTGCTCCTCTTTCTAGCAGGGGGAGAGTAACTGGCCCGCCTCACCCCAGCAGTGTCTGTTCTAGTGGCTGTCTGCTGGTATTCTTTTGCATCTTTTTAGATTGTGAGCCCTTTTGGGACAGGGAGCCATTTAGTTATTTGATTTTTCTCTGTAAACCGCTTTGTGAACTCCTAGTTGAAAAGCGGTATATAAATACTGTTAATAATAATAATAATAATAATAATAATAATAATAATAATAATAATAATAATATTTCGTTAACTGAGCAGGATATCATGTTTTATCCGAATAAGTTGAATATAAGCCGAATATAAGCTGAATTTCGCATTATGGGGGTGTTATTTCATTTTTACCATTTTAGATGGCCCCTAGCCATGAGATGGAAAAAGGCTGAAAATTGATGATCTTTTTGGAGATCGTCTTTTCAGCCTCCTTCTCCAGGAAGCCACTCCCACCAACGACCTAGGTATGGTGCTGTAAACAATTTTTTTAGAAGTTCCTATAGGATTATTCTCTAGCCAAGATTCAAGATATATTTTTATTTCTCGCCTGAGGTCTCTAGCAACACAATTGACCCTGCAAACCAAATCTACAACTCATCTACATCATTTATTTCCTACCATCTTCTTCGTTCCTGCCACATACATCATCCCTGCAGTGTCTTTCCAGATGAAACCATTAAACAGAGACACTGAAGCACCTTAATCTGCTCTCCACCCCCATCTTAGCGGTAATATCACTAATGAGAGCCAGGCTCTCTGCAGTTTAAAATCAATGCTGTACAACACCACCTACATGCACTGAGCTCTATTACAATGGGAGGATAGATTACCTGAGACAAGCCTCACTTAACTTCTTGTGAGGAGAAAATTTGTGAACGTCAGTTCTTACAAATGGCTTAAAGTAAGAAGTAATTTGCAATTCACCCAGAGGCACTGAAATTTTGGTTCATTCCTACAAGGGGGGGGGGGAACCACAAATGGCTCAGAGATAAAGTGGAGCGAGGTGCAACAATGTAGGTTTTATATGAGACCGTAATGTATTCAAATTGCCCATTGCTCAGGAAAGCTGGAACTGCCTTTAATTTGGAACCTAGCAAAATACTATTCCAGATTTCACAATGCACTCATAAATACACTTTAGTTTGTTGCTGCAGCCTCAAAAATGTGTTTGTGACTTACCTCTATCCTGTATTCTGCTCTTTCTCCCCCCCCCCCCAGAAAATGATGGAAACAAACAACAAAAAAATACAGTATAATCACTGAAATACACATCTGCTACACCAGGCACAGAAGTTACTAGCAACCATGAAACCTAATCATCAAGTTTCCCTGGGGCTTGAAAAAGGAGAATTTTAAATGGATTGCTAAACCAAACAATTAGATCAAACTACACTCATTTATTTTCACATAGCCAATGCTCTGTTTTAAACATATTATCTGTAAATAAGGAAAACTACTCATGCGCAACAATATACCTGCTGGGACTTTTTTTTTTTTTTAACACTCTGCTAAGTTTCTGACTGAAGCATTTCACATCCTGGATACGCTTAACAGCAAGTTCTAGATCCCTCATGTAGACCTGAAGACTTTTACCTCACTTACAGCCCAATCCAAACCTGCCCTGGAGCAGGTAGGCTGGCAAGCCTGCACTGCATCCACGGCATCCAAGGCAGCTCAGCCTGTGGCAAAGGGAATCGCTTCCCCTTACCCTGGGTAAAGCGGCAACACAAGAGGTAGCGCAAATCTGAGCAAGAGGTAGCGCAAATCAAGAGGTAGCGCAAATCAAGAGGTAGCGCAAATCTGAGCAGCCTCAGACTGTCCCAGGCTGATTGGGGTTAGGATTCTTCATAATTGCCGGATCCTGGCCCCGCCTCCCGCTTCCTGCCTGTCCACCCCCGGAAATGCCCACCACTCACCCCCCAGTCACTGGAAGGAACTTCCTCTGCAGTGAGCCACTGAATACAGGCACATTCAGGGGACATGGCAAGGGAATGTGTTGGTGGAAGGTACAATCCTGTCTGGTGCATTCCTGATCCCCCTTTCCTGCATTTAGGCTGGATGTGGGGAAAACATCTACAGCAAGTTATTCAGGTAAAGCTAAGGAGACTTAATAAGGCCTGTAAAGTCCTTGACCATAACATCCCTCTCCAATGATGCTGAATCTCAAGGATCATCTGCTCATTCTTTGAGCACACGGGAAGGCTCTTTTTCGGTTTCTCCTGCCTACTAAAGTCAGGCTGGTGGTGACTGAAAATGAGACCACCTCTATACTGGTATCTTGGCTCTGGAATGCAGTTCCCATAGTCACAACCCTGGTGCCTATTTCCATCAGGTTTAAGTGTCTGGTGTAAACAGTTGGATTTGTCTGAACTTCGCAATTTAGAACTGATTCCAGTGATGATTTCAGTGCTGCTTGCTTGCTTGTTTCTGTCTTTAAGGATATGTTTGTGACTTACTTTGAGTGCAATCCTAAAGTGCCCTTGGGCTGGTGCAATTTCCTTCTGCTGGCCCAGGAGGGTCACAAATGTGCTATAAACCACGTTTGCAGCTCTATTCGAGTCGGTTTCGAATTTCCCCTTGCCCTGGGCTGGCCCGCACTCAGCCCCAAACTTGCACTGGATATAGCGTAGGCCTGCTGGCCTACCTGTTCCAGCAGAATTGCACTGCCCGTTTGTTTTACTGTTGATATGGTTTATTGTTACAATAATGTTTGACATTACATATGAAATTACATATCAGTAGCATAGCTGGGCGGGTCACAATTCTAAGTTTTGACAGCATTGCAAGACACCATGTAATTGGCACTTTGCCCTAACCGTCAGAGCCATACCGAGTGGCAAGAGCAGAAGGAATGGCGGGGGGGGGGCAGATCAGGAAGCTGCCACCTCTTGTTTCTGCCACTTTACAATCTGGCTGCACCCTGTTCCTTCTGTTCAGTGGCAACCCCACTTCAAGTGAGAGACTCTATAGAAGAAGGAATGGGGACAGCAGCCAGACTGCAAAACTGCTTCTGCCAGCACCTTCTCCAGGAAAATCCAGAAGTGACACTGCAATGTCATGTGACATTGCAACACCACTGCCCACATGTCATAAGAACATAAGAACATAAGAACAGGCCCACTGGATCAGGCCATAGGCCCATCTAGTCCAGCTTCCTGTATCTCACAGCGGCCCACCAAATGCCCCAGGGAGCACACCAGATAACAAGGGACCTCATCCTGGTGCCCTCCCTTGCATCTGGCATTCTGATACATAAAGCATTTCCAAAATCAGGAGGTTGCGCATACACATCATGGCTTGTACCCTGCAATGGATTGACCTTGACCTATTCTTGTGTCATTCTTCTGTGTGACCTATTCTTATGTCAAGGCATCAAGGTATGTCACAGGTGGTAGGAAACAGACTGCACCCTTAGTCTCAGTGTAATAAATAGAGGTGTCGGTGTAATAAATAGAGGTGTTTGTTTCTGGTAGGTAAGATAGGATTACAGCCCAAGTCTTACTGAACACAATGGGCTTACTTCTGATCGTTTTCAAACACCTCTAGTAATCAACCTTTGCATGCTTAAAATTTCATTTGCACAGGGTTCTACGTGCACACTCAACATGCATAGGCTTCTGACTATATTTATGCGGGATAGAGACAGCATGTACTTATCCTTTGTGTGTTTTGGTTGCACACGTAAACCCCAGGGCAGATGCACATGGAGGTCAAGCATTGAGACAATGTCAGTGGGCATCATCCCATGCACCACCACTATACATCAACTGTACCAACATTGGCCAACTCCTAAAGCAACAACCTGTGCAATTTTTTTTCTTGCCGTTTGTTGACAATAGTCCCGGTATTATTATAAAAGGGAAAGGGAATATAATTTAAAATCCCTTATTGAGGAAATGTACAGTGAATGCTGTGTTAGTGATTGAGCCATTCTTTGGTCCAGGCTGGCAGCTGGACTGCCCTGGGTTGGTCACAGGTTAGCAGTCCATTTTTTTGGATTTAGCTCTGGCCGAAGGGGCAAGGAGAATTTGAAAAAGGAGAGGACAGCTTGTGGCCACCTGCAAAGAAAGAACCTGAGCCATAAGCTCTGCATTTTGTTAAGACTGTTCTGCTGACCTATTCTTATTGGCAAGAGTTCCTGGCACTCGACTGCACAGAGGCACCCCAAAATCCCATTTCATCAAGAATTTTAGTCCTCTGGGCATTGTCTGCTGTGCCTCAGTGCTTTGTAAATAGATCTGATTTCAGGCCTAACTTTGGCAACTCCTAGACGGACATGTCCTTGATAAAGCTGACAAAGAGTGAGAAAACCTAGAGGGGGCAAAAATATAATAAGGGACAGTAATCACATGCTGACATACACTGAGTCAAATATTTCCCAGGTGAAAACACGTGTGTGCAGGAGCCTTTGGATATTGCTCCAGAATCCCTAAACAACAACAACAACATTAAAAAAAGAAACTCCGTTGAATATATGTATTCCCTGCAAAGGAACGGGAGAGAAAGTGCTGAAGCATGCATTAAAATTGCAAGGTTCTGAACAGTAGCCTCCGGCAGATAATTATAGCTGGAGTAATGGGAATAGAGTACAGGAAGCCCATGCTTATCAAAAATGGATGAGTTGCGAGCATATCCCACCCTCCATCAGCTACATGGGCAGCTCTTAGAATATTGAAAATTTTGAAATATCGATGCACAAATATGCTTAGAGGGGCTAGCAAAGATCAGAAACAATGAAAGAGCAATAAATATGAAAGGGAAAAGAAAGCATTATAGGAAATGAGTTTAGCAATAAGGGACTGCTTCCTTTATTTACTGATCTACCAACATAGCAATCCGAGTCTCCCCCATTACAATCTGTTAGCAGGCAAAGTCACAGCAATAACTTAACGTAGAACTATGAAACACGGAGCTTCGGTACGCTATGAAAATATGAGTTGGGGGAAGAGCAGCCATAAGGAGATATTCAGTAGCACCATTTTTGAGTGTAGAATTTAATAGGGGTACTAGACAGAGAGCAATGTGGAGGCGTTGCAGGGATCTCAATAGGATCGCCAATTTATTTTCCTGGCAGAGCTCCTAGGCCTTTTGAAACAGCATGGTACCACGCAAGACATTTTGTATTGCTGCAGCTTCATGCTGGGAAGTTTCACAGGTTGACTGCTTCTTACATAGCTATTAAAGGTTCAGTGAGACCTGCTCCTCCCACACTTGGCAGACCTCCTTCACACAGGGGCACCGAGAGCAGGGTTGCCCTCCCCTCCACAATGGTGGCCTGGTTAAAATATGCAACATAGGTGGGCCAGGGCCCCCTTTAGGAGCACTGGACTGCAGTAATTTGTACCTGCTCCCCCCTCATTGGCCCTGACTGCAGAGCAGCACCTCTGCCCATTCCCTAAAGAGCAACTCAGGGTGCAATCCTAAGCACTTGTTGGGATGGCGCAAGTCCACTGTGCCAGCCCAGGAGGGTCACAAACGTGCCTTAAATCAGGTTTGCACCTCCATGGGAGTAGGCCACGCTGGTGCACAAAGGTGCGTCAGCCCGCAGAGGCCAAATCCACAGTGGCAAGGAACGAAAAGTCCATGCCGGCCAATCTCAGCCAGCACAGGGTTCTGGGGAGGGCAGACAGAGGGTGGGGAGGAGGTGGAAGGGAGGCGTTTTGGGGCAGAGGAGGGTGGGCTGCAGGCAAGTCCATGGGCAGGTGGGCAGAGAGCAGGAAGTTGGACCAGGACTTGGCAGTTATGCCAGATCGTAGCCCCTGTTCCCAGGCAGAGCAGAGCGGCTCCTGGCTGCTTTGTTCTGCTCGGATCTGTGCCACCCCATCAGGTGGCACAATCTGAGTAGACCCATTGCCCTTGCCCCTGGCTCAGCCACAGTCGGCCCCAAACTTGCGCTGGATACAGCGCAGGCCCACTGGCCTGTCTGTTCCAGTGCAAGTTAGGATTGCGCTGACAGGCATTTTGGGCAAATCAAATACAACATCTACACTTTATGCTTTATCACTGAAACCTTTTAGTTATGTGATATTATAGAGACACAAGAGATTCAGGGGACAGGCTGTCTTAGTAGCAGAAGACTTTTAGCATCTATGTAAAGAGGGGAT
This sequence comes from Tiliqua scincoides, assembly GCF_035046505.1. Classification (NCBI taxonomy): domain Eukaryota; kingdom Metazoa; phylum Chordata; class Lepidosauria; order Squamata; family Scincidae; genus Tiliqua; species Tiliqua scincoides. The sequence goes on from NC_089826.1 coordinate 28,246,352, forward strand.
TTCCTTTGGGGCTCTTTGTCACTGTGTTTCAGAGCTTAGAAAATCAGCACCTGCTGAAATGTACTTATTTGCAAAACTACCGTATTTTTCGCTCCATAAGACGCACACACTTCCCCCCCCCCACTTTTTGGGGGGCAAGGTCTGCACTGGGGCAAGGTCCGCACCGGGGGCAAGGTCCTCATTTGCCCCAAATACTGGGGCAAGGTCCGCACCGGGGGCAAGGTCCTCATTTGCACAGGCGCCACAGGGGGAGGGCAGGTTTACTTTAAAAGTAAATTTTCCTCCTCTAAGAACTAGGTGCATCTTATGGTCAGGTGCGTCTTATGGAGCAAAAAATACGGCACTTAAGGTTCAAGAGCTACATTCTGTATTGCATCTGCTCATCTTCCTTAGTGGAGTCACGGCTCCTCAGCTACAGCTCTTCATCTATTAAAAAAAAAAGACTAACAGGATTACTCACTGTTTATTGTGGTTTATTGTGAGGATAAAGAAATGGCTGCCAACTGAGTGTGCTGATAGCGCTCTCCAGCCACTGCTGGACCTCACTTTGCCTGCCAGAGAAGGTAAGGCAGCAGCAGTGGTTAAGAGGGGACAAAACCAAGTGGAGAGGCGTAGATGTGGGGTGGGGAGGCTGTGAGAGGGAGTGGATTGAGTAGCGATCATACCCCTTCTTGTCACAGCCTCCCCACCCATACTCCCCCAATTTGCCCCAGCCACAGAGCTGGTACAGGTTTGAGGGGACCCGCTCTGGGGCAGAAGGCTTACAGAGGGGTAAGGGGAAATAATTCCCTTTTCCCCTCTCAAGCCTCCTAATCCGCCTCTCCCCATCACTGGATACAGCATGCTTTTTTTTTGGCACAGCTGCACCAGCAGGGGTGGGGAAAAGATAGGATTGGGCTCTAATTGTCTGTTAGCCAGTTCAAATGGTACACCAAACTGTCCCCCCTGCCATAGAGAGGAGGAGAATGGCCACTCACATAGAGCTCCCTGCAGTCTGCCGGTGTGTTGGCACCTAATCACGGACCAAAGAATGTGATAAACAATTTTAAGGGTGTTAGGGTCATTTTTGTTTTGCTGCAAAAACAGTGCATTTCACTGGCTACGTAAGGTTTAGAACATTTTAGTGCCCCTTTGCTATCTGATACCTTTGACTATAAAAGCACAAGAAGAGGGCATTCTTTTTTCCAAACCATAAGCCAAATAACCACTCAGTCATATAACCCGATTAACCCTAGATAATCACGCAGAACAGTTGTGGTAATGATCAAAGGGAGGTCTGATTCATTTAATATTTTATAAATTGACAAACACCTGCAGCCTTAAAGAACTAAGCTTTCAAAGCAGAATGATCAGATCCATCTCTTGTCACTTTGGCAAGATTTATATGTGGATGCTGATAATTTTTCAGAAGCACTGTCAGCATGCTTTTGAGATCAATGCCAATGAAATATTTTGTTTACAATTTAACCTCTATTTCCCCTCAAATTGGAGGGCTTTAATGCCAATAGTGTTTACATCTGACTCTATTGATTCAGTTGCAAATTAAATGGCAAACAAAGGCAATTGCATTGTTCTCTCCAAACAGTCTCAATGGGGTGCTGGATTCTTTATTAAAACAGAGATGTGTTGGGCTGGAATGAAAGGATAGTTTCATTTACAGGATGGTTTTCAAAGCAAGAAATACTTTCAGTGAGATAGAGCTACCTGACGGGAGTTCCAAGGGTAATAAAAGCGAAATAGTATATTGAATTTCTTTCCCCTGTTGTGAAGAATGGAGAAGACCCATGATCTTCCTCTTCCGACAAGGCATAAACACATATAAAAGATGAACAATATCTATGAGCCAAAGTAGAGTGTGTTGGGAGGGCTTGGAGGAAGAAAAATGCTTCCTATCAGGAAGTTCTGGAAGCCCCAGTTATAGGTCCTGAAGCTAGCCCATTCTCTTCTAATAGCTTTGGAGCATAGAGCAAGGGTACCATAAAGTTGCTCAGCAATAAAGGGCCAGGCGGCATCCTAAAGACTGAAAGAAGCCTCACCTTCTGGTCCTTCTAAAGTCTAGTGGGACCAACAGTAGGTTCCTCAGCTCATTTGTGAAGCCAGACTCACAGAATAGCCAAAGCCTATGCCAGGAGTTTTCTTTTTATATTCCATCTGTCTTCACCCTGAGAAATCCAAGGAAGTGCCTTACCACTATGCAGCCTATATGAAGCCTGGCAAACATGTTCTTGGGATGTAGCTGTATGCATGAATTTGCCATTAAATGTGGAAGACTGCAGCCTTATGCTGGGGCCAGACTACATGTGATAGAGGACAACCGTGACTGAATGTCCCACCATGTTTTTTTTGTATTTTAATGCAGCTAATGGTGAGCTCAAGGTTTGGTCAGAGCAGTGGTAACTGAGTGAATATGATATACTTTTTGCGTCTATTGTGTATTTAAGGAAGGAAGGAAGGAGTTTTTTTCCAGGAAAAATAAGGTTTTTAATAAATACATACGCCTTTCTAATGTGCCAGCAGGCCTTCTGTGGCCATGCATAGCCTCCCTGAGCCTTGGAAGGCTTTAGAAGGCCTGCTGGAGACCTTACAAAAGCACTTTTGGTTTTCGCTAAACATGGCCTCCCCAGCCTCAGAAGGCCTTACAGAGCCTTCAAAAGGACTTCCGGTTTGGGGCATCTGATCCTGGGAGTTGTTAATTTTTGTGGCCCCAGGTGCCAGATCCCTTAGCTACACCACTGTTGTCACTGCAACCAAGAGCAGCCCTTGAAAAACACCTAGGTTTCCTGACGTCCCAGGAGTGAGGCCTGCCATCACATTCCTTTAACTAGCCAGGTGAGCTTCACTGCCCAATCAGTGGGCACATGCCAATCTAAGCAGGGCAGGATGGTTAGATTCCTTTGCCTTTGGGGAGCTTCAGCCACAAACTCTTGTCCGGGTGCCATGTGGTGTATATGGCAATAATGATGTTGGATTTTTTAAAAAGACAGGACTTCAGTGGGCATATAATTCAAATAAATAGGATGCTGGGACATCATTTAAAAAGTTATAAAAAGAGAAAAAAAATACACAGAAGATGGGGAGAAATCAGAGGTATTTTTATTGTAGCATGACATCTAGCTAGAATGAGCAAAAACAGGATGGGCAAGAGAACAGAATGAGCAGTTACATGAGGTAGGTGGCAACAGTGGCGGGTTCATAGACTTTGTAAAAGTCTTGTACTTGTAAAGGTCCTTTACTTTGCACTGCCAGGACACAAGTCATCATTGGCACATGCTCATTCAGCCTCCTTTATATAGACTCTAAATTCTCGTTTCAGACTAAGTTCAGACTAAAGAGCCTGATTCAGGCATGGATTGTCTGATCAAAACTAGAGTACATTTCAGTCACTCTAGTTTAGGAACCTTGAGCTGATGCATCAACATTGGCACTGGAATTTGTCTGTATTACAAATTCTGCTTTTTCTTTGACCCCGAGTTTGGCTCATGTTGTCAGTTTGACCTCCCTGTGGGTCTTCTTACACTCACCATAGTCAACAAGTCTTACATGATCTCTGTGGCTGATCGACCCCCTTGTCACTCACACAGTTGTTGGTTAATAACAGATTGATCAAGATTTTTCCCATGGGGGCTGGGGATAAGAATAGGCCCTCAGTTTGGCTGTACTTGTCGTAAGAGGCGACTAAACAGCAACCGGGTAGATGGGACTCATCAGCCTGGGAAGGCAGCTCATCTGAGAGAAGGAAAACTCTGATCCCAAACCTCCACTGCCTTGTGGCTACAGCCAGTTATGGAAAAGGCTTCAGGAGTCAACCTCAAGGCAAAATCCGGAGCCGGAGTCCCTGAGGCAGTTCATGGCTGAACACAGTCACATTCTGGCAACTCCTGCGACGCCGCTGGAACCAACCGTATTGGCCTCTGCCTTTCCATTGGACCATTTCAGCGACGTGGAGAGGGGGGATTTGCTGCATGGGTAACAGCCTATCCTCCATACCTACTTTACCCAGGCTTCGCGCACTGGAGAGGACACTCTGTTCCAGATCCACCATTCAGAGCATGACACCATAGTCTTCCGAGACTGAAGGATGCCAACATGATCAAGATTTCAAATGCACTTTGTTCTGCCAAATCCCAAACCAAGCTCTGCCTGGAGAATTATGCCCACTTTAAGCAAATTAGCTCCCCTTCTTTCCCCCAACAAATGACCCTGGTTCTGCCCTGCAGTCCTGCTGGACCCCACCTCCAGGGTAGCTCACCTGTTTGACCTGCAGAGGTCCTCTCTCCTGCCAGCAGCCTCCCACCACTACAGCAGTCCCTTGTACCTCAGCAGGTCTTGGGCACAGCAGCTACACACCAAACTCCAGTGTCTCCAGCAGTCCATTAGTCAGTCCGTTAGTCACCAGGGCAGAGTCCAAAGTCAATAAGCCAAGTCACAGTCCAAGGTCAGAGTATCCAGGGCAAAGTCCAAAGTCAATAAGCCAAGTCACAGTCCAAGGTCAGATTCCAAAGTCAATAAGCCCAGTCAGTCAACCAATCAGTCAGTCTCCCCTCCAACCTGCACTCCTTCTACAACCCACCAACCCTTCCTGCCTCAGGTGTTCCTTATATCCCTGAGGGCCCTATTGCCTTCAAGTGGCTGCAGCTGTGCAGCACACTCTGCTGGATGTCCAGGCCTTACCCTTAAAGGGGCCACTGCTGACACCACACCCTACCTCCTAGCCAGATCTACCAATACAACTTTCGGTTAGCTTTGCATAAATTATGTTGATGCATCATTGGTAGGAAAAAAAATCAGGCAAACTATAATTAATATATCTTAGCACAGAAAGCAAAGATAAACTGAAAACTTGACATTTCAATCTATATACTTCTTTGAACAGTGAAAGAGACCAGCAAGGGAGATTTCTTTTCCAAAATCTTTTTAATCATAAAACACTTATGTGGTTTATTGTAATATGAAAATTAATTTTTAAAGGGCATTGAATGATGAGGTTTCAGTAGCCAGGTTCATATAGATTAATCTGTCCATTAAGATGCTGATCAGCCAATTTGAGTCTTCCCATGGTGTAAGAACTTTTAATATGTTTAACACTGGGTTTGAGTCATTTTAGGAGTTTTGTAAGTCAAGTGAGATTGATACCCTTGTAGGGCTGGCTGGCTTTGCGTTTGGAAAAAAAAACTTTATTTAATTAAATAAGCCAGAGTTAGCTAAATTGCATTTTCTATCTTCACTCCCCAGACCAGCCATGTAAGTATAAAGCTGTCACTGATGTGCTATGAGCGCATGATTATAATCTACCCAAATAAATTGGATATCCATATATTTTATGACAATCATACTTGCCAGCCTGCAGGAGCTGTTTGAAAAGCACATGTTAGCCATATGTCTAAGTGTCTACTTTACAAACATTTTAATAAGAACATTGATTATACTGAATACAGATTCTAAAGTGTAGTAATGTACCAAGAGCTGTTTCATTGTGCCAGCAAGGATACAATGCTTTGCATTTGCCAGAGATGTTACATTGGGGGCCCAATCCTATCCAATTTTCCAGCATCGGTGCAACCGCAATGCAGCCTCAAGATAAGGGAACAAATGTTCCCATACCTTAAGGAGACCTCTGTGACTGCTGCCCCACCACAAGATGCAGTGCATGCCCCATTGGCATGCCGGCACTGGAAAATTGGATAGGATTGGGCCCTAAGGCTGCAATCCTAACCACATTTTCCTGAGAGTAAGCTCCATTGAACAGACTAGAACTTACTTCTGAGTAAACCTGGTTAGGATTGTGCATCTTTCAAGAAACAATACCCAGAGAAATTAGATGCTTTAGTGCCTGTTCATCATCTCGATTTAAATGAACACAGTGCTGCTTTTCTACTGTCAGACACTGCCGTGCCCACCAGAACAGCTAAGGCAGCGGTAGGGATGGTTGGGGAGAGTGCAAAACTGGGCAGTGGGTGGGGGGTGAGAAATGGTTCAGCAGGAGGGGGTGGATCCTGTGGCAAAGACATGCACAGGATCCTACTCCTTCTGTTCAGAGGCTCCCTGCCCCTTTCATTTCCTCAGACTTATGCCATGAAAGAGCTAGCACAGGTTCAAGGAGACCCATTGGCAAGTGGGTGGCTTATGGAGGAGTAAGGGGAAATAAGTCCCCTTCTCCAGATCTCTCCCCCCCCCAATACAGCATGTACTTTTCTGACACAGCTGCATCAGCTGGGAAGAAAGGATAGGATTGGGCACTATTAAGCATAAGAACAAACAGTGAAAATTATGGAGTATATAAGTTGTAACACTATATTGTTTTTACACACCATTAATAGGCCCAGTTCACTATTTACTGTGATTTGGCTATTATTGGTTCACTAGGGGCACAAGCCTAACCTGGTCTACTCAGAAGTAAGTTCTGTTTTGTTCAATGGGGCTTAATTTCAGGAAAGTGTGGTTAGGATTGCAGCCTAGGACAGTGTTCCTCAAGGTGTGCTCCTAGGTGCCCTAAGGCTCCCTGAGCACACTGTAAGTGGCCACCATAAGCCCCATGTCTCTCCCAGCTCCCCTGTTTGGGGGTCTCCTTCCTCATTTCCTCCCATTCTGCCAGTAATTAGGTGTTGGTCTCAGTGCCTCCACACATGTGATGAAGACTCTGCTCATGCACCGGCGGGACTCCCTGAGACTCTTTTCGAACTGCAAAGGTCTACTTTTGCAAGTGCGCAGAGTGTATAGGGCTGCAGGCTTTATCAATCAAGAATCCAAACTCTTATTCCGTTCAGTGCAAATAGTGTCTTTGCAGGCTGGTATTTACTCTGATAAGGGCATTAGTTAGAAGAAAGACTAAGTTTAGAAATCTATTGATCATTGTCAGGAAACAGAGTTTTTTTTCAGTATACAAAGGCTTCATGTTTGGCCTGGTTTCCATTCATGGAAGTCCTGATGTTGTAGATTGTAGGCTAGAGGGAATGTTTAATGAGAGTCCCAGTTCACCAAGGGTTTGTCTTCCTGGAGAGAATCTTTCCACCCACATGTTATCTCTTGCAAACCATCTAGCCTTAAAAATGTAGGTATTTGTTTCTCTCACTGAAAAACTAGCTGAAATGCTGAATTCACATTACATATCAAAAACAGCCTTCTAATTTATAAAAATTTGTTTTTATCTCTGGCTATTCAAGGCTATTTCTATTGAATAGAAAGATCTATTAAATTTAAATGGTTGGCAACCTTCAGTCTCAAAAGACTATGGTATAAGCCTACAGCACCTGGTATTCCCAGGTGGTCTCCCATCCAAGTACTAACCAGGCCTGACCCTGCTTAGCTTCCAAGATCAGACAAGATCTGGCATGTGTAGGGTAACAGTTGCTTGTTACTATCATATTCTCCTCCTATTATTTTATATTTTTATGCTGTGTTTTCCCTGTTTGTTAGATGCTTTATCTTCCTTAATTATGTAATGCTTTTATTGACTTATTATTCCTGGAGTGGAAAGAGCTTCGTGAGGTGTTTTTTTTTTTTTTTTTTTTTTTTTTACATTAAAAGACAGGGTTACAAATATCTCAGATAAATAGCCTGATAAATGAAAGGGATACATCTGTGCATTTTAATGCCAATCTTTGACCCTAGCCTAGAAGGAGTGCTGGTTATAGTCCACTGTCCATCCAACGTGCTGAAAAAGAAAAGAAAAATAGAATTTGGTGCTAGAAGCAGAGTTCTGTGAATCTCGGTGTATGAATTTAAATCAAAAAAAGGATTGTTTTAAAATCCTTTAGCTGACAGTGGGCTAGATATTGTGCCCAAAGGGGTCATTTAGCCTCGGTTGTTGGGTTGCAGCAACTTACAGGAATGAAAAAGGTTGAAGGACTGGACTAGAGCACCACCAGATAAAGAGGGAGGCATCTGGTGCACCCCTTCAGGTACCAGGAGATTGTGTCCCAGTCCTGCTCAGGTTCTTAGCAATTGTGCAAAGATAGCTTCCACTCTATTGCTAGGCTTCATGGTAACTTTTTCTGCTCTAATATTTGGTTACAATGAACAAGGCTGGGAGGGCATAATGGGGGTGGTGAGTGGGTGGGCATTGTCTCAGGAGGGCGGCAGGATTGACGGTGGGGCCCCAGCTTCATTCATTCATTGGGGTCATGGCATGAAAAAGGTTGAGGACCACTGGTGTAGCCAATGCCTGGTGAAAGGCAAAAGAGGCTCAGGTGGGCTTGAAGAATGGGGTTACAGTCTTCCGTGAAGCTTTTTGCTGTGTAGTCACTATCAGCAGTAGCATACATCATACAAAACAGCAAAGCATTTGCACATTTAGGAAAAAAAAGAAAGCAGCAGAGTTCAGTGTTGAGTGTTTCCTTTAGACAGGAATCTTCTCTGCCCTACCCAGCTATGCTAAAGATTGATCCTAGAACTTTCTGTATGTGCTCTAGTACTGAACACCCAATCCTGTCCAGGAGGAGGGGTTTTCAACAGCAGAAAACTCTTCTGCTATCTGGTGAAGTTGGAGGAACCGGGGTGTGGGGGGTGTGGGAGAAGGTAGATCTGGTGGTAGTGGTGCATGCCAGTTCTCAGCCCACCCGTTTGATAACTTCCCCACTTCTTTTCCCTCCTTGGACATATGCCACCAAGAGAGAGGGTGTATATCCAAGGAAACCCATTGGCAGCTTTAGAGCTTACATATATATAAGCATAGATTTTTTCTTACTTACTCCCAATCGCCTCATGTCAACTTCCCCCTCCCCCACACACACTGCTGGATGCAGCACGTTTTTGGCACTGCTGCACTGGCACTGCTGGTGGGGGCTATGATTAGGGCCTGAGTTATGCCCCTTCCTTTAATTAATTGCTTAATCAGCATTTGTTATACAAGGAACAGAATCCAGTTTATCTTAGCACAGAATCCTGCTTAGTTGAGTCCGTAAGTTTCTTTTAAAAAAATACTCATATTTATAAACCCAAGTTCCCCTTATGAAAGCCCAAAGTAGTTTAGACTTTACAACAGATACAAGCAATAAAATGACATCAAATAAGACAGTATGAAATGTTCAGAAATATCAAAGCAAAACACAAGTACTAATAAGGCAGGGGCAACAAAAAGAGCAACAAGAATCAAGATCACAGCAGCATGAGAACAACCACTTGAAAACAAGTCTACTCGGGCCAAATGAATGCTTCACAGAACAAAAATGCTGGCCAGCCCCCAATCCTAATGCCCCCTTGAACTGGTAATGCTGGCACAAAGATATGCACTGGTTGACTGGTGCCAGATCCTCTCCCTACACTGCCCAGCGTAGGTAACTGCAGGGGGTGGGAGGACTGTTTGGAGTCAAGGAGGCAGTGCTTGGGGGCTGGGGAAGGTGGAACAGGAAGAGGATTGAGACGAGGAGGGTGGCAGGATATGGCAGAGCAAGTCTCCACCATATCCTAATCCCCCCCCCCAGCCGACCCAGCATTACACCGGGCTTCTCGGATGTGCACCAGCTAAATAACTGCTGCAAATTCAAGAAGCCACATAGGACAGCTGGGGTTTTACTCAGGGTAAGGGGAAACCCTTTTCCCTAAGGGGAAAACCCTTTTCCCTAAGGTGATCTCCACCCACCACCTAAACCGTGCTGGATACAGCACAGGCCATGTGGCCTGGCTGTACCAGCTAAAGTTAGGATTGTGCTTTTAATGACACAGCCATCAATTTGCACTGTAGAAGCCATGCAAGCTTCCAGGGAGGAAGGAGTCTAAGGTGCCCCTGTATAGGAGACCCCTATTTTATAAGAACAACTCAACAACACAGGAACTTTAAAGCCTTAATTTAAAGGTTCTCCTTAAAAATGTGGGGCAGAACCTATGAAAGGTGTTCTAGGCATGTAGGAAATAATAATAATAATAATAATAATAATAATAATAATAATAATAATAATAATAATAATAATAAGCTGGAATGTCTGTAAAAAAACACAAGCTACTTGCAGCCATAGACTGGTGGGACCACAAAATTGAAAAAGTTGTTGAAAATGAAGATGCCAAAATATTATGGGATTTCTGACTACAGACAGACAAACATCTATCGCACAATACACCAGACATAACTGTAGTCGAGAAGAAAAAAAACACAAGTCAAAATCATCAATATAGCAATACCAGGGGATAGCAGAGTGGGGGAAAAAAGAGCAGGAAAAAATAACAAAATACAAAGATTTGCAAGTGGAAACTGAAAGGCTCTGACAGAAGAAGACCAAAGTGATCCCAGTGGTGATTGGCACCCTCGGTGCTATTCCAAAACACCTTAAAGAGCACATGAACAGCAAAGGGGCCACAGAAATTACCATCAATCAACTGCATAAAGCAGCATTGCTGGGAACAGCTTACATTTTGCGACAATATATATAGGATAGAAACCAGGCATCCCAAGTCCTTGGGAAGGATTCAGTGTCTGGATGAAACAAACCAGTCTATAACACCTACTTGACTGTGTGAAAAACTCATAATAATAATAATTGTTTTTGTTGTTGTCATTGTCATTGTTATTATTACAAGTTGGGCATCCCTTACCTGATGTGCTTGGAACCAGAAGCATTTTGGACATCAGGTTTTTTTTTTCATTTTTCAGTACATAGTACTTGTGTACACATAATGAGAGATCTTGGGGATGGGGCCTAAGTATAAACGCAAAATACATATATGTTTCATATATCCCTTAAACACATAGCCTGCCAGTAATTTTAAACAATATTTTAAATAGTTTTGTGCATGAAACATAGTTTATGATTTTATTTCTTTAGGCAAAAGTAAGAAAAATCATGTTGGCGCTCAAAAAAGTTCCATATTTTGAAATACTCCATATTTCAGAATTCCAGAAAAGGGATACCCAAACTGTATTAGAATTTTCACATGCTGCTTCACACACACACACACACACACACACACACACACACACACACACACACACACACACACACAGAGTGGAGGGGTTCGTTTTCTGTTTTAAGACGTGTTGTAGGCTTAGATCATACAGTCCTTGATATTATGATTCAAAATGGAAAGTTTAGCTTCATATATGACTTCTGTTGTATTGTATACCTTTGAAGCAGAAGAAAAATATGATTAAATATATTACTAAGTACATATTAGAATATTTAGTGTTTCAGATATGCAAAGGATTTACATTTACTGCACCCACTGAAGTGACTCATCAGTCAAAAAAGCCTGTCCACCATTCAGTTGGATTGTTGTCCCTCTTAATAAAGCCATCAAAGTTTTGCAACAAAGGTTTTGTTTGCAGGGAAACTTTCCAACTTAAGATAAAGCCTTGTCAACTCACATAAAGGAGGGAGTGGGAAAAGTAAATAACTAGGCAGCCCATCAAAGCATTGTCTCAGAGTGTCTTTGTTTACAATTAAAATGTGAGCTTCACTGTTATCATCACAGATGCTGTCCTGGCAGGCAGGAATAAATTGTATTAATGCTTTCATCCTGCATCAAAACTTCCAGCTTTTCATAATCCACAGATGGGTAGCACTATATGAACCTCAGTCTAATTAGAACTATGATTAGAAGTATATGCTTTGAAATGGGGGGCTGTTAGCTCCTAGGCTGCGGGAGCTTGAAATGCAATGGGTAGAATGCTAGAAAATAACCATCAGTGACCTGATGGAAATGGGATGATAGCAAATCAGAAAATCTCAGTGATCTCAGTGCAGTTTTGCAAACTGAGTGCAAATGAATAAAACGCCTGTGCTCTGATGTTAATGCAGTCTGCATTTATTTTAATTTACAAGTGAGAGGGTTTTTTCTGCTGGGTATTTTGTCATAGAAGTTCCTTACCCCTCAATCAGTCTTAGAAGGGAAATGTTAAGTGAAACAAATAAATTACATTTCACACTTTCATGCAGCTGAAAGGAAGCTTTCAGCTTTCCAGAGGTGTATCTAGGGCAGGGCCTAGGAGGGGGGGGGGGGTAAAGGGGGTTATTTGTACCTGGGCCTAGGGTCTGAAAGGGGACCCAGGAGCCGAAGGAGGGGGCCCAGAATGTTCCTGGGACCTGACATTTTCCTATCTCACCTGAACTCGCTGCCAGCGCATAATGCTGGGGCACAACCACGTGCATGCAGTGTTAACTGTTGCTGCAAGCCATACACACCAGGCCCAGGAAAGCATCCATGACCCTCCTTAACACAGTGTCAAATCTGGGAGGAATCAGGCCTGCTACAGTAGCTCTTTGGCTTGTGGATCCCATAACCATGAAGGAATGTATAGAAGCTCAGGGACCCAGCCGTGGAGCTGCAGCAGCTGCACAAAGTTCATTTTGATCCATTCTAGTGTGAACCTAAATACAATATGCTATTTTTCTGCAATGGATTTTCTATATTTCAAAGATTTTAGAGAGACTTAGGAGTGTGTTTGGTTTTCCATATTACTTTATCTAGCTGCCAATTCCGCATGGTCAGGCAGACCTGGGCTCTGCATCAAGAATCCTAGTAGACCTGAGCTCCAAAGACTATTGTGGCTGTCAACATCCTCCCCCACCCTATTTTGCCACCCATTCTGCCTGCCCCACTGCCCCCCTTCCCTTTTCTGTCTGGAAGAAACTTTGTACCCCCTGCTAAAATTCCTCTCATAGGCCCTGATCTAGGGCAGCCATTTTCAACCAGGGGCACATTGGTGTGCCACGAGTGGTCCACACATGTGGCACAGGAATTTGGGGAAGGTCATTTATTAGTAGGGCCAATGGGGGATGTGAGCCCCCCCACTGGCAGCATGGTTTGCCTTGTCATTTGTCAAAAACCTGAAGGTGTGCCTTAACAGTTTTAGTGCCTTGTCAGTGTGCCTGGAAATGAAAAAGGTTGAAAATCCCTGATCTAGGGCATGGCAAACCAGGGCACATGCCCTAGATGCCACTTGAAGGCACTGCCAGCTGTGTTTGTGAGTGTGCCTGTACTCCAGTCACTTCGTTAGTCACTTCCAATCTCACCCCAGCTGCCACTGTGAGTGCCCATGAGCTCCAGCTGCTTCATGGCTCAGGCAACAGCTGTGAGAACCCAGAAGTGATATCATGTGAATTTGGTGGCATTGCCTTACATTATGTGATGTCACATTGTTGCTGTCCCAGGTGCCACAGCTCCTGGGTACGCCACTGTATATTTCAGCACTATGGTTCATAGGAATTCTAAACAAAACATACTACCATTTCTATTTCAGTGGCAAAAATGTTATGGATGAGTGAGTTATATCTCACTCATGTTAAATTTAGTTACAGTCATACACTGCTTAATGACAGGGATGCGGAACGGCATCCCTGTCATAAAGTGGGGCTTGATGCTATGCGAAGCCTCTGGTCCCCTCACCTCTGAAGGCTTTTCTGAGTCTCCCAGAGTCAGCATGCATCCGCGCGCTGCCCCTGCGAGGCTCAGAATGCTGGAATCGCACAAGAGATGTGACTTCTGGTTTCCTCTGGGAAACCGGAAATTGTGGGTCTTGTGTAATTCTGGCATTTCTAAACTTCACAGAGGCAGTGTCTGGGCACGTACTGCCTCTGGGAGGCTCTGAAAAGCCTCCAGAGGCAAAGGGAGCAGCTCTTCCCTCAGCTTCGGAGCCTTGGGGGGTGCGACCTCCTGACCAGCGGCGGCCGTTGCATATGCGACCTGTCGCTGACCGAAAGGTTGTTATGGGGCGCACACCTGTATTAACATTCTATTGAATATGCATGTATCACCTAAGGATAAAAAAAAATCCACAGAGTTAAAAGTAAATCCAAGGAGCAAAATGCTCTTTTGCAGCACTTGTGTTGCTTCATACCCATTGTAGCAAACAGTAATTCTTGGATTAGCTTTGCAAAGTTTATGTAAATATTCTTCCAGATTCATTCAAGTGAGTTTTCACCATGAGTTCCTCAGATAATCCAACTGGCATTTTGCTAGAATGAATGAAATTGTCAATGTGTCAACATCCTCCAAGCCACCTCAGTTCATTGATTTCCAATGTAACTCAGAAATAAGTGCAGACCTGTTTTGGATTCAGCAGTATTTCTATTTAGTTTATTCTTGCTTTCTCAATGAAGAATGTGCAGCTCAGTCACAGATTGTCAACCCAATCCTAATATGGGCTAGTGCCAGTGCAGCAAGCAGGAAGAAGTTGGGGGTGATGGATATGGCCTCCACTGTATCCTTACCCCCATTCTAAGTCTGAAAGCTCTACATTGGGCTATTTGGACTTGTGCCAGCAATTTGCAGATCCGAGTTGCCCCATTGGGCAGGATGGGGCTCAACATGGCTCAAATGTTCCCTAACCCACAGGAGACCTCTGGCCTGTCCAGTTTCAGCCCTGGATATGGCATGGGGCATGTGATCTTGCTGCTCCAGCACTGAATAGGATTGGATTGTCAGTTTCCCTGGCTTCAGGGTCTTTGTTACATATGTCTCCATTACTTGTGGAAATCCCCTGTTTATTCCATGTATAGCACAGCACCTAAGACACACTTGAGCAAATGAAATTCAGTCCTCTTGCAAACAATTGTATAAAGCTGCTGTGAAATCAAAGTTCGATTAAACTGAACATGTAAATTCAGAGTAACAGCCATTATGAAAGTTGTGCAGTTCTTGAACCCTAGATTTCTATCCAGAAGCCAATCATGACAACAATTTTCTCTTCTAAAATTATTGTTTCATATAGTCTGTTGCAGGCAGGAACACAGTAGTGAGATAGGTAGCCAAGCAATACTGTTTTACTTAAAACAAAACAAAAAATGAAAAAAAACAGAAAAAGCGTATGCAACAGCTTTCTGTTCTTGACTTTTTTAGTCTTACTCTGTTTTGTTTTGCTAGCTATTAGGATTGCATTACTATAATTACAAGGATTAAAGGTCAAGAATGATGCTACTGTGAAGTGGCTGGATGCCAGAGGCAAGAGGTATAAAAGATACCACCATCCACCACCAAAGTGCTATCCATGAAAGATAAGCTGTAAACTACAGGGATTTTGAAGAGTGGTTGCCTTTAGTCAGTGCCTGGCATTGCCTCTGCTAAACACACATCTCTAAATGGGGTGTGTATGTGTGCGTGTGTAAAGCCTTAAAGGGTGAAAGGAAGTAGATATGAGCCACATTGTTCATTTAGGAATCAGCTGGGAAATGTATTTAATTTTTTATTTGAAAAATTTATATCCCGCCTTTCTCACGCCAAAGCAAATGCCCAAGGCAAAATTGTATTCTTCTCTTCTAAAAATCTCAACCAACAACAAAATACAGGCATGCCCCAGTATCCATGGGGGCTCCATTCCGATCTCCCCTTGCAGAGCAGATACTGGGTATCTGCAGATACAGGGGACATCCTTTTAAAAAAGAGAAGTGGAATGTTAAAAATCACTTTGTTGTGGCTAAATCACAGGGTTGCAAGCAGCAACTGTTACCCTGCACATGCCTGATCTCATCTGATCTCAGAAGCTAAGCAGGGTTAGTACTTGGATGGGAGACCGTCTGGGAATACCGGGTGCTGTAGGCTGATACCATAGTCTTTCGAGACGGAAGGTTGCCAACCAACCATGCAGGCAGCCTGCAACCTCTTCCAGGTCCCTGGAGGCTCCCTCTTTTCCACTAATGTCATTCCAGAACGCATTGTGACTACAAAGAGAATACGTCGTGATGCATTCTGGGACAACACTGGGGAAAAAGAGGAGCCTCCAGTGATCAGGAAGAGGCTGCAGGCAGCTCAGAAGGCTGCCTGCAGCCCTGAAAACTCAGCAATTTCGCTGTGATAAGGTAAACAAAGCAATTTTAAACATTCCCCTTCCTGTTCCTCTTCTTTTAAAAGGTACCCATGGATAACTGAAACTGTGGATACCAAATCCATGGGTACCAGAGTACACCTGTATAAACCGAAAGCAATTATCCTTGTTCTTCAAGCTACAGTCAAGGCCCACCCACCTATAAGGCCAGCTGACGCAATCACCTCAGGTGCCTGATGGAGGGCACCCACCTCTATCCCCTCACTCACCTTCACTGCTTCTCTTCCTCCTCCCACTCTTTGGATTGAAGAGGACAGAGCAGGACTCTCCTTTCCTCTCCTCCAACAATGGTTGTCAACCTTCAGTCTCGAAAGACTATGGTATAAGCCTACAGCACCTGGTATTCCCAGGCGGTCTCCCCATCCAAATACTAACTCTTCAAGGATGTCCTTTATCTCCCTTACTGTTTATTTTAACTTTGGAAATATTGAATAATATAGTAAGAAGAGATGAAAGAATTGTTGGAGTGAAGGTCCAAAGTGAAGAATTTAAGATTCAGGCATATGCAGATGATCTTACTTTTATTTTAGAGGATCCAAACCAGTCTTTAATTTATCTGATAGAAAATTTGACAGAGTATGGAGAAATGGCAGGACTGAAGATAAATTATGATAAAACGAAAATATTAGTGAAAAATATGAGAAAACAAGAAAAACAGCAAATACAGGAATTTGGTATTAATATTACAAACAAGATTAAATATCTGGGGATCACTTTAACAGATAAATGTAGTGAATTGATGGAAAATAATTATCTAAAGTTAATGATGGAGATTAAGAAAGATTTAAAAAGATGGAATGGATTAAACTTATCATTGTTGGGGAGAATAGCAACAATTAAGACAAATGTGCTGCCAAGAATATTGTTTTTATTTCAGACAATACCAGTCCTATTAAAAAAGGCATTTTTCCAGGATTTGAATAAAGTGATGGCTAATTTCATTTGGCAAGGGAAAAAAGCTAGAATAAAGATGAAACTATTACAAGATGTTAAAGAACGAGCGGGTTTTGGAATGCCAAATTGGGAAATTTATTATTACGCGGCAGCAATGAATTGGATAAAGGATTGGGCAGAAGCGGAAAAATTTAGAGAGTTAAAATTAGAATTATATGATCTGCAGATTGGTCCTCATGCTTTTATGATATATGATAAAGCCAAATATCATAGCTATTTTAAACAACATCTGATAAGAAGGGCACTGTTATTTGCCTGGAAACAAATAAGATATAAAGTTTACGAGAAAATTCCTAGATGGGTTAAACCACTGGAAATTAGTACAAGGCCAATATGGTTGAGAGGTTCACAGAATAAGAGATATGATGAATTATTAGATGAAAAAGCAGATCTTTACCCAAAAGAAATATTGTGGAAGAAAGGGATTAAACTGGATTGGTTGACGGAACTACAAATTAAAACAAGATGGATGAAAGATAAAAAAGAAGGAATCTACCTAGAGGAGACGGAATTTGATAAAATATTTCTATCAAATGAGGAACATTATATTAAGAGGATGTATCAATATTTGTTAAGTATGGAAATGGAAGATGAAGTGGTAAAAGAGGTGATTATTATATGGGCAAAGAATATTGGACATAACATAATAATGAATAAGTGGGATCAGCTATGGAAAAGAAATATGAGGATAATCAAGGCAGCAACAATGAAAGAAAACATATATAAAAATTTTTATCGATGGTACCTATCTCCAGATAGGTTGGCAAAAATGTATCCCGGCATAAGTAATAAATGTTGGAAATGTAAAAAGGTGAAAGGATCTTTTTACCACATGTGGTGGCTTTGCCCTAAGGCAAGAGAGTTTTGGAAAAGAATTCATATAAATATTCAAATTATTTTCAATTGTGTAATACCCTTACAACCAGAATTATTTTTATTGAATATCTTCCCTGAAGGATATAACAATGATTTCAAACATACTTTATTATACGTGATCATTGCAGCAAGATTGGTCTATGCCAGGTTATGGAAGAACTCAGAAATTCCTAGTGTAGGGATGTGGATTGAGAAATTATACGAGATTGTAGAAATGGATGTGTTGACAGAAAGATTGAGGGATGGCGAGACGGAGAGAATACAGAGATTGTGGAACCCATTATATGAATGGTTAGATAAATGATTATGAAATACTGATTGAAGAGATGATAATTATAGAAATAATTATAGAAATAAGACAGTATTGGCTGCAGTTCTGTGATTCCCTAGTGTTTTTCCCTCTGTATTACCCTGAATATATATATCTGTGGTTTTCCCTGTACCCATACCTTAAATCAAATAAAATATTTAAAAAACAAAACAAAAAAAAAAAAAAACAAATACTAACTCTTCAGTCTCTCTCTCTCTCTCTCTCTCTCTCTCTCTCTCTCTCTCTCTCTCTCTCTCTCTCTGCCATCTCCAAACCCGGGAATGGGAGGTGTAAAAGTTAGCACCTCACTAGGTAAAGACAAGCACCTGATGATCATGGGCTGACCCTGGTTGACCCTAGTGACCAGAAGAGTCAATTCCTAATTAGAAACTAAGCAAAGCTGGGTGGGGGGGGACAGGAGAGATACATCTTTACTCATGGCATAATAGTCACTGTGAATGCTATCTTGGGTGTCAGAAGGTTTTTGGCTGGCCCTGGTTCTAATTCTAGTAGAATATTATTGCCTCGTGGTATCTTTAAGACAGGCAGCCCAATCCTATCACCAGCCTGAGCAACGCAGCATACAGAGTGAGAACAGCAAGCTATTTGGGGGGGACAACAAGACAGCCAGTGAGAGTTAAGTAAAAATTATTTTTACTTATTTCCCCCACAAGCTGCCTGTTTGCTCCTGAGTCTCATTGGATCTGCACCAGCTATTTTTTAGCATAAGAGCATCAGGGGTGTGTTGCACCAGGGCAAGGGGGATAGGTTATTGGCATGCACCACTGCCAACAAGATGTTCCTCCAGACTGATCATGGTGCCACCTTACTTGCTCTGTCACAGGCTGGTTGAGCCAGTGGAATGCACTTGGGTTCTCTGGCAGTCTGAGGCAGTGGCCCCAAAGCACATGACAGCAGTGTGGCTTTTGTGGGACCTATGGTGGTGGATCACAAGATCCGCTGATGTAGGCCCTGGATAGGCTTGGGCTGTAAGAGATGCTGCAGAAGCAAATCACCTAACTAAAAAAGACAAGCTTGCCCACGCAGTAGCCTTTTGCTCAGCATCCTGTTCCAGATGTATACTTGAGAAGTATGTTTATTCTCCCCTGGCTCTCGTTAGCTATGTCAAGGCGATGCCAGCTTTCTGTTTGAGCTATCATAGAGAAATCCTTTCGAGTGGAAAAAATAGGATCGGATTCCACAGAAACGGGCAAAAGGGTCACTGAGAGGCTAATCGTGCTGAGAAAAAGACTCCTAGAATATGCTAAGGGCTAAAAAAACAGTGAAGGCATCCATGTCTAAACGTTATATTGCATCATGACAAAGGGCTATATTAAAAAGGGGGGAAACAGTTTTATTTTTTTCATGGATTTCGGTGTTTTCCGAAGGTAGAAGTGCAGAGAGCGGTGTTATGTGTTTTTATTTCATTATCACTGTTTTCTCCCATCTCTAGTTACACAGAATAAAGGCACTAACAACTGGGCAAACACATTGGGCAAAAGAACCATTGCATTGTTTTACCTGATTGGGTGACAAAGTTTTAATTGGATTTGTGAGGTTCAACTCCAGTGCCCTTTCATTTGCAGGGCCAGACTCTACAATCTCTATAGTCCTTTTCATTTTGAATTCTACATGCTGTAGAAGCTTAAGCTTCCACCCCCCCCCCCGCACCCACCCATGGATAGCTGCTATAATTGGTTTTGTGGTGGCCTTGGGTCAATCAGTACTTGTGTGTTAGAAAACAGACCGTTTCTCCTGTGTAATTCAAGTGTTAAGGTAAAAAATTAAATTGAGGAGTGAACAATCATCCTCATGATAACACATCATTGCTTGTCGTATTCATACCTAATTTATTCTCACAATCTTGCAGTTGAAATGTTATAGCTGTTTTGGCTAATTACGGAAATTAGCAAATGCAAATTAGAAATGGTTAATGAGCAGTATTGACATATTGGCACATCCCCAATTACAGTCCAGTAGGAGCTAGAGACTTCCTCCCGCTGATGCTACAACAAGTAGCCGATATTTAAGGAGCAGTAAACAAAATTCTGGTCCATTGAGCGGTAGCTGAAACGAGCGAAGGGCAGACTAGGTCTTTTCACTGTCACTGCGCCAGAGTAATTAGAGGAGGTCAAAACACTGATAGCAGAAATCAATAATTGCCCAACTACAGTATTGCATGAATGATTAGTCGTGTTATAGTTTTGTCCAAGATAAATATTACAAGACTTATAAGTGGAGAGGCAAAATGTCCAAATACTTGGAGCATTAGCTAACATCATTAACAATCTTAAGCTGTATTATTATTATTATTATTATTATTATTATTATTATTATTATTATTATTATTATTATTATTAAGCTGTATCTTAATATTATTATTATTAATATTATTAATATCTTAATATTATTAAGCTGAATCTTAAGCTGTATTATTATTATTATTATTATTATTATTATTATTATTATTATTTCATGAAACACAGTTGTAAACTGGTGTTGAGCATTTGATACAAGTCTCAGCCTAAGTAT
The DNA here is from genome assembly GCF_035046505.1 of Tiliqua scincoides. Lineage (NCBI taxonomy): Eukaryota > Metazoa > Chordata > Lepidosauria > Squamata > Scincidae > Tiliqua > Tiliqua scincoides. The sequence goes on from NC_089826.1 coordinate 28,266,772, forward strand.
CAACTAGGCATTGGCACAATATGTATGATGTTCCTGAAAGTGCTGTTTTTTGCAGAACTGATGGTGTTAATTCAGTAAGTTGCAGTTGTTTAAAGTAGTTCACAAAACTTTTTGAGATTGTTCCATGTGCCCCAATGACAATGGGGACCACTTTGGAATGTTTTGTCCATAGTCGTGTGATTTCAATGGCCAGGTCATTTTGTCTTTTTTTTCTAGCTCTTTTTCATCGACTGGCATCTCTAGGAATTGCGATATCAATTAGCCAGACATTCTGATTGTCTGTTATTGTTATATCCAGTGTATCATGTTTGCGGTTCATTTGAATTTTAAAATCCCACAGGATCTGGACTAGTTCGTTTTCCAACACCTTCTCAATATAATGTTTCCACACATTTTTCGATGCTGGCAAATTGTACTTTTTACATAATGACCAATGGATTACTTTTGCAGCTCTATCATGTCTGTAATCCGTCTGTGCGATCTTACTGCATTCGCATATCAGATGAAACACAGTCTCATCATTTTCCTGGCAAAGTTTGCACTTAGGGTTTTCACCTATTTTCAGGATTCTAACCTTCATAGCATTTGTTTGCAATGCCTGTGCACAGGTTCTTGATGTTAAAAAGAATTCTTGATAACTTTATTTTTTATGTATATGCCACATTGCCTATATATGTTGAAAGTGATTTACAGCAAGAGAGGAAAAAAGAAAAACAATTACCATAATAAAATCAATAAAAACAAGGTACAAATAAAGCACATAGAGGTATATTTATCACAGCATAAGCTGTGTCCTCTTTCACATGCTTGGCCGGTCTGAAGCCAGATTGACAAATAATGTATCTGCAGTTGAAATTAAGCAAAAGCAGAGAAGAGAAGAATTTCCCATACAATACTATATACTATTTTTGCTGGGGGATATTTAAAAGATCCCTCACAATTTTATTTCAAAAAAAAGATTTTTTTTTTCTTTTTTAAAGGAACAAGCTCATTATCACCAAGGATGAGGAGGCAGAAGGAACTTTGAAGAATCAAACTATTCATTAAACACCGACAGGGATGTCTGTGTGTGCAGGCGTATGACTGACAAGATCCAGAACAGATGGCACATATTTCTGAAAGATTTTCTTAAGCCCAATTTTTTTAAAGGTCTGGGCTGAAACAGAAATAGAAACATCTTTTTGTTTTTTTCTCTCCCTTTGGTGCAATATGTACGTGCAACCAGATTTATTTTATTGTAAAGAAGATGATGGGTGAGGAGAGGTGTGCAAGGCAAACAATGGCACGCATTACTATGTCACGTAGATGTCTGTGTATATGCTGAACAGTAACATTATCTTCCCTTCAATCACAGCAAGACAGATGAAAGTGTCCATGTTACACAGTAGATGTTTATCACATTACTGATCCTGGCAACAATTTTATAGAGCAGTGGTCCTCAAACTTTTTCACACCAGGACCCGCTTTTTAGAATGACAATCTGTTTGGACCCACCAGAAGTGATGTCATCAACCTGGAAGTGATGTCATAGCCAGAAGTGACATCATGAAGCAGGAAAAATTTTTAACACCCCCTATTGGACAAAATAAAATCAAATTACACAAGTAAGTTAAAATTTAGAATAAGCATAACTTTAAAACTATTGTTTAAACTTTAAAACTATTGATTTTTTTTTAATATTACATGTTTGTATGTAAAATGTATTGTACGTTTGTATCTGTGTGTACACGTAGGTGTGTACATATACATATATCTGTGTATTACTAAGGTTTATATTCTCTCTACGGTTTCCGTACAGAGTCTTCACCTACCAAATGTTTATGCCTAATAAAGGTTGACTTGACTTGACTATAACTTTAAAGTTTTATTTAAATTAAAAAAAAAACAAACAACTTTCCTAACCTTCCCAAGCAGTTGCTGATCTGTTTAAAAAAAAAATCTTAGAACATCCAAAAGACAGCAATCCTATCTACACTTATCCAGGAGTAAACGCCATTCACTATCATTATTAGAAGCATATAGTGGCCTCTTAGAAGTACAGATCTGTTTCCCCAAATGCAGTCACATACCATGATAGAATCAAGTCTAATATATGAAAAATAAAATACACATTGAAATGAATGGGGATACACCTGAAACTGGCTCGCGACCCACCTAGTGGGTCCCGACCCACAGTTTGGGAAACACTGAATAGAAGACAATAGATGCATGTGTTAAGCCTGTGGGCAGGAGGTCTGGTCTAGAGGGTAGAGCCTCCATTTGCCTGAAGATTAACATCCACAAGGTTGCCAGTTCGAGGCCACCGGCACCGTGCGACCTTGAAGCAGCTGGCAAGCTGCAGCTGAGCTGTTCCATCTGCTCGGAGCGTGGGAGGATGGAGGCCAGAATGTTAAACCAGATCGGAGTGTAACAGCTTGAATGTGGTGGTTCTTGAAAGAGAGAACCTTCTTTCAATTTGTAAAAATCCCTGCGTGGATTTAATAAGCCTGCCTGTGTAAACCGCCTTGAATAAAGTCTTGAATAAAGACCAAGAAAGGCGGTATATAAATACTGTATATTATTATTATTATTATTGTAGTGTAGTTAAGTATTTCTGCTGTGGCAGAAAGGTCAACCGATAACCCGGGGGGGGGGGGAGGCAGGCTGCCAGCTGATTTTGTTGCCATGGATACTAAAGAATTATTATTATTATTATTATTATTAACAGTATTTATATACCGCTTTTCAACTAAAAGTTCACAAGCTTTTAGAATTAGAGTGGGAAATCAGCTAAGAGAAAGCCAGAGAGGGACCATAGGAAGTAATAGTTTGTAGGGACAGGACCATTGCGCCCTGGACAATTGTGTCCCAGTCAAATGGGTCCCAGTATTGGACATTTGCATCCATTCTTTTGGCATCCCAAGCATTTGCGCCCCAGTATATGTATATTTATATTTGATGTACTTTTTATTTTTAAAATAAAAATAAGGGATGGGATAAGAGGCTCAGGATATATAACATGAGGTTTGTTGCCTAGTTATAGTAGGATGCAAATAACTAGGGGACGGATACACACAAAACAGATGTCAATGTCCAGGGATGCTACTGACCGGGATACAATCATCCAGGATCCAAATACCCTAATCCCATAGTTTGTACTATGAGCTGAGGAACAGTTCATCTGCATGTGCTCACTGAATGCACCAGCTGCACACTCTGATCTCTGCACATTCAGATGAATGGGTGAAAATGGCCTCTCGGTGTACAGTGCTATAAATATGCAAGGACTATCATGTGATAGTATAATCATACTGAGTTTCCAGTTGCATAGAAACGCCTATGTGCATACTCCTCTATGTATATGAAGGCCCTAGGCATGCATTAAGCTCAAAGTACCGAGGTGGCTCCATCTGGTGGTGTGGCTTGTGGGTAAGCTGACATTAGGGATGTGGCCTGTGGGTATTGTCACAGGGTTGGGCAAGTGGCCTTTTTCTTTAAGAAATATTTTAAACTGATTGCTAAGTAGAAGAAGAAGAAGGGCAGCCCAATCCCGAGCTGCCCAGGGCGCCCAGGCTCAGCGGCACCGAGAAGGGCTGCCGCCGGATCCTGCGCATCCTGGGCTACCGCAGGAGGCGCCTCGGGATAAGGGGACTTTCATCCACTTCTCCCAGGTAAGGTAAGCAGCCCCACAATGGGGCTACTCATTTTACCACCGACCAAAAGGTCAGCAGTAAGGTAAAGGCACTCGTGTAGGGCGCGGGGCCCTACACGAGTACCTTGGATCCTGCAGAGCGGAGCTCCGCAGACCCGCCTCCCTCCTTGCCCCTTGGCATGCCTCCAGCCCGCCTCCCTCCCAGCCCGCCTCCCTCACACCTCCCCATCACACCTCCTTCCTGCCCTCCCTGCCAGCCTCTTCCTCCCTGGAATGCCTCCTCCCTGCCCCTGTCCCCACTCCCGCCTGCTGTGCCGCAGCTCAGTGGTCCGCGAGACCGCCAAGCTGCGGAAGCTGCCCGGTGCTGGGCTAGCATGGCGGGATCCCAGCGGTGAGGCTCGCAAACGTGCCTTACGGCACGTTTGCAACAGTACTCGGCAGCATGGAGCCGTGCCGCTGAGCGCAGGATTGGGTTCTGAGGCTATTGAGGTATGGCTAATTGGTAATTTGAAGTATAAAACCTGGGTGTGGGTTCACAGAGAGACAGGATGGGATGAAACAAGATGCAATGCAATGCAACCAAGAAAGCTTGGGTTAGCGGACTGCATGCTGTAGCATGTTGGAAGGCAGCTGATGAACTATTCTGCTGCTGCCTGTCCAGTAATGTTGGTAACTCAGTAATCTTACTAAACTGTAGATAATCTAGCTAACTTTTCTTGTTTTGAATGCTACTGTAAGTGCATGATACTAATGTTTATGGAGCAACAAGGGCTCCCCTAAGTACTAATATTTTCTTGTAATAAAGCTCTTCTATCTGGAGATTAAGTGCAATACATTTTATTGACCAAGGGAATGTATTTCAAAAGATCGTGGGTGCTTATGGTATTATAAGCGGACCACATTATCCTCAAGGGCTAGGTGGATTAGGTTGGTGAAAGAGGGTGCGGGTTGCAGCCTGCCAGAGTTTGGAATGTTCCCTAATCTCTCCATGATAATTGTGATAGGTATGACCCCACTTCCATCCTCACATGTTCAGTAGCATTCACATAAGTATTCTGGAAAGGAAAAATGGCAGCCACTGAAGGCAATTCTTCCATTCTTTTTCACCTTCTTTTGCTCTCCCTGAATGTTATTGAAATAGTCCTCCTATCTTTGGGGTGCTGGTAGGAAATGACCACTTGCTAAGGAGATGTCAAAAAGAAGATGACAAAAATGGAGGGAAGAAGTTGGCTCGACCTTCACCTTAGATCTAGATTCCCTCCTTTTTCTCTCTGACGAACACATATGTTCTCACCAGAGAGAGAGAGAGAGAGAGAGAGAGAACTTCAAATTTGCTGGCAGAGCTTCACCAGTACTGTTCATCCCAGGTAGTTGCCAGGTAGGTGTGAGGGCTCGTAGAGTCTGCTCAGCTGACAAGGGTGGCTCCTGTTTCCTTGAGTAGGGCTGGAACAGGTGAAAATGTGGAATTTGATCCTGAAGGGCTGTGCCATTGTGTGCACAGCTAGCCCTGCACTGTCTTGATACTTGGAGAGACCCAGGGCTCTGATGTCAGCCAGAAACAGTAGGGGAGAGCACCAGGATGAGGTCTCTTGTTATCTGGTGTGCTCCCTGGGGCATTTGGTGGGCCGCTGTGAGATACAGGAAGCTGGACTAGATGGGCCTATGGCCTGATCCAGTGGGGCTGTTCTTATGTTCTTATGTTCTTAGTGTACAGCCATGTCAAATTTAGCACTTTTGCTAGTGACACATGTACACACAGATATTCCCAGGCCTCTCCCTATGCTCTTTATACATGTGAGATAAATGCACAAAATAAATGTGAGATAAATGTCCAAAATAAACACATTATTAAAAAACTCGATGGAGGAAACCCAATGAAGTTAGAGAAACTGCTTTCTCTGGCAATGAGAGAGCAGATGGCCCAAAACTGGTTGGCCTCCAGTATGGTTACTGGGTCATGTTGACAATCCAACTCTCAAGCCTCTACTCAGTGAATGCTTTTTGAGAAAGCATTGTGAAACCATTTTGAGGAGAATTCTTTTCTTTTTCTTCATGCGAAGTACAAAGCCCTGTATAGACAAACTATACACATGAGCGGTCTGCATTGGTTGGCTACCTTGTACTGGAAAATGAAATGCTGCTTAGGTTCTACAACCTGAGAAATGGACCTTTTAAAAAAATCAACTATCATCATTGGTTTGCCTGAGATTGCAGAGTCAAGTTACATTCTGACAAGTTTCCAGTTCTGCTCCTGAAATGAAGAATGAGATTGTGTATACATCAGAGATCATGAGATGTGGGACTTTATAAAAACAAAACAAATAGCTGTGACATTTTCCTGTGCCTGGAGTATAAAGGCAGGTATGAAGGGCTGACATGTAGCCTATGAAAATTTTCCCAGTTATTTTAGATGTTACAAATATTGTCTTTATTTGTTGCTAATTTTTAAGCAAGTATATAGACAACTTTCTCAAATCCCTCCTATGTGCAGTAGAGGAATGTCTGCTGTTCTAATGCAGCAGTGTCTAGATTGTGTGTGTGTGTGTGTGTGTGTGTGTGTGTGTGTGTGTGTGTGTGTGTGAGAGAGAGAGAGAGAGAGAGAGAGAGAGAGATGCCTTTGTAATAACTTGTTTGTGTCCATACTGGGGAGTTTGGGCAGTGGGAGAACAAGAAATGTGCATGTACACACACACAGATAGAGAGAGAGAGAAAGTTCCAGGTGTAAGCAAGACACACAATTGTGCTAAATGAGAGCTTCCAATTATTTGGTGCAAAGACAGCATAGATAAGCAGTTCCCATTATGGATCGGCTGTATTTACCACTTGTAAGGAGAAACTGAGCCCAAATGTAAAAACAATATCACAGTGTTTCTCAAACTGTGGGTCAGGACCCACTAGGTGGGTCGTGAGCCAATTTCATGTGGGTCCCCATTCATTTTAATATTCTATTTTTGATACATTGGATTTGATGCTACCATGGGATGTGACTGCATTTGGGGAATAATAATAATAATAATAATAATAATAATAATACAGGTATTTATATACCGCCTTTCTTGGTCATCAGATTTCTCCTCAGACTTTAATTCAAGGCGGTTTACATAGGCAGGCAGTACTAAATCCCAATAGGGATTTTTACAATTGAAGAAGGTTCTGTCTTTCAAGAACCACAACATTTCAGATGGATCTTTTATGATCTGGTATCACATTCTGGCCTCCATTTTCCTCCCCCACAGGCTGACAGAGGCCAAAGAGCAGGTGGAATAACTCAGCATAACTTGGCTAGGCTTGTCAGCTGCTTTCAGGGTTTCGCCGTTCACGGCGCCAGTGGCCTTGAACTGGCGACCTTTGCATATTATCTTCAGGCAAACGGAGGCTCTACCCTCTAGACCAGACCTTCTGCCTCCTGGGGAAATGTTGCAGACCTGTACTTTTAACAAGCTACTATGTATATTCTTTTAACAATAATAGTAAATGGGACTTACTCCTGGGTAAGTGTGGGTAGGATAGTAAAAAAAAAAAAAAATTCCACTTGATGATGTCACTTCTGGTCATGATATCACTTCTGGTGGGTCCTGACAGATTCTCATTCTAAAAAGTGGGTTCCGGTGCTAAATGTGTGAGAACCACTGCAATATCATGTTCTCTGAAAGCACAAAGAAGCCTGAAGGGGAGGTAAAAAAAACTCACATTGGTCTTCTCCCAAAAGGTATCTTACCTTTGAGAAGCAACGGTAAGTAACAGGAGAGTAACTATCTTCTGTTTCAATATTTTATAAATCTGATGGTACAGGGAGAGGGCGCTTCATTTCAGGGAATTTCTTTTGATGTGGAAATCCATGGCTGGTATCCAAACACCTTATTAAAGACCCTTAAAGATATATATTTTTATGCATGCGTTAATCATCCATTTTTCTGTTCTTTTTGTTAAATTTTGACTGATAGGTAGCAATCAGTCCCTCCTCTTTGTGAAAATCACACTTCTTATTAGCATTATTCTGTCTTTGTTCTTTGCTTTTAAGGATATATATGTGTCATCCTTAATGGGTCCAGTTGATTTGCTGCTTCCATCAGGCGACCATGCACTAATATTGGATAAATATGTAGATGGAATGACATGCTGGCAAAAGCATTTGCTTTCTGTATTTTAACTTAAATCAACTTGTTTAAATGGACTTTGGAGAGCAGTATAACTCTAATTCTGAATTCAGATGATCCAATCACATTCATTGCAGAATATATATATATATATATATATATATATATATATATATATATATATATATATATATATATATATATCCTATTTCTTTAATGCTAGGGTTGCCAACCCATGCTCCATGGACCACTGGTGGTCTGCAGCGCCCCCCAGGTGGTCTGCGACGTCTCTGGTGAAAAAAGAAAAAAAAATGCCCTTCCAGGCAGAAAAAAAGCCTGTGCAGCACCAGCAGCCAATCAGAGCAGCTCAGAGCCAATCAGAGCATTTCTCCGTCTCCTGCCTCCCCTCTCCACTTCTCTTCCCTCCTTGTCTGTGAGTGCCCAGACAAGCAAAAAAGTGAAGCACAGGAGCCTTGTAAGGTGCATGCGCATATTTGTGCAGCCTTGTGGCTCAGATGCATGCACAGGAGAGGTGCCCTGCTGCCCACTGCCTCCAGCCTACTGCCTCCATTCCTTGACCCTGTGCTTTCAGGTGAGCCCTCCCAACCTTTAGGAGCTCAGGGACCACTAAGGCAAAATTTGGAGACGGCGGGGACCACATGCAACCCCCCCACCCTCGCACACAAAAAATACAATTAAATTTGTAATACATAAGAAGATTATTTAATAATTAATGTGATTATTGTGCTTGCATTTGCTTCACTAGCTGTGAAAGTCTTGGGTTTACATGGAATACATGGAACACAAAATAATTCCCCCCCCCCCCCCCAACGCAGAGGTTAAAGCCAGTGAGATATGCCAGTGTATGTCCTGTTTCTATAATACCAGTGAGAAGGAGTGGCTTGTAACTGCAGAGAATCTGGGTCATCAGGCTGTCCGTTGTCCCAATGTGGGGATGTGATTGCTGACAGCCAGACTCTTGAAGCTAGTCTCAGAAGAGCTGGTTGCTTCCATAGTCCCCAAACTCTGTAAGGAGGGCTGTCCAAAGAAGGATGTTGCGGGAAGCCCAGTCCACTTACTCCCAAATCATAGGCCTTAATATTTCAACCACCTCATTATGATGTAAAAGAAGAACCACCCACATTTGTGCCAAACCCAGCGGGTGGGAAGCATGAGGTGGGTCTGGGATCTGGCTGTTATGCTGGATGCCAACCCCCATTCCCGAGCAGCTTCAAACCACTCCGCTCTCCTCAGACTTGTGCCACCTCCGGAGGTGGCGCAAGTCTGAGGAGACCCATAGGGACTGCAGTGGCTTACCTGGGGTAAGGGAAAGAGTTCTCTGAGCCACTTTGGCACCCTATCTTGCACTGGATACAGCGCAAGCCTCTTGGCCTGCCTGTTCCAGTGCAAGATAGGATTGCACTGCAAGGGCACAATTTTGAACCTGCACTGGGACTGCCAGGCCACATGGCTGTCATACATACAGGACATACAGGCCACCCTGTATCCAACACAGGGTTGAAGGCTGCTGGAAGTCACATTGGGGTGAGGGGATATTTTTCCCCTTACCTGGTGCTGAACCGTAGCCTACCCTATCAGGGTCCTTAAATCTGCACCAGCTATTTAGTTGGGGAAAATCCATGCAGCCCTGTAGGGCTCTGGGGTCAGAGACTGGGAATTAGGATATGACGCACACAGCTGCCGAAAATCCCCTCCTGGTCCTGATCTTCTCCCGGATCCATCCAGAAACACCCCCTCCTTACCATGACACACCCTCCCGCCACTCTCTCCCAACCCCTGCACCACCAGGCAATGCACTTACCTGTGCCAGGCTGCGCAGGGATCTGAGCTTGCACCAGGAGGCTGTATGCCATTCTGCTGGTGTGCCCAGCTCATGAGTCAGCACAAACATGCCTCATGGCACATTTGTGACACTCATGAGCTGGCGCAGGGAGGCGACACCAGCTCAATGACTAGTTTGGATTGCCCTATAAGATGTAAGGTAAGGGTCAGATAGTAAGGAAAGAGTTCTGAAAATAAAAAGTTTTGTTATATATTTTTGTACACAGCAACATCAGCTAAAGTCTTCCATTTCAGGGCAAGAGGGGTCACTCTAGCCAGTACTTGTAAGCTGAATGCAATCGCAACAATTATGAGGAAGGCAAGTGTGTTCATGTGTCTGTATACACTTACTGAGATGGCTTTCTGCTTCTGAACTGAACAAGGCCAATCTTTGTAATTAATAGAATTGAAGTAATTATTGGTGTGTCAGTGTCCTTACCTCTAGACAGAGCAACTGAATGCTAGATCGATACCAAGCCTGAGAAAATATACTGATTGAAACCAGAGTCATGCACAGAGAAAGAATGCTTTGTTTCTGCTTAGGTTTCAATGGAGTCTTGTTAAATCAGTCGGTTTTGTAAGCAGTGTTCAAAATGGGACCCAAGACGCACATGCTTGGAAAGAAGTCCTCATGACATAAATCGAACATTTCTAGGCAAACGCATAAGGATTCAGACGGGCAAGGTACTGTATTTCTAAATATAGCCGCCTTGGGTGCCCTTCGGGGAGAAAGGCGGAATACAAATCGAATAAATATATAAATTTCTGGCATTCCCTTTTTTGCTAGGATCAACCTGGTAAATCTCTATCAATATAATAATAATAATAATAATAATAATAATAATAATAATAATAATAATAATAATACAGGTATTTCTATACTGCCTTTCTAGGTCCTCAGATTTCTCCTCGGACTTTATGCAAGGCGGTTTACATGGGCAGGCAATTTAAATCCCCGTAGGGATTTTTACAATTTGCAAGGTTCTATCTTTCAAGAAACCACTACATTCAGATGTTTCGTTCTTGATCTGGCCGCACATTCTGGCCTCCATCCTCCCACACTCAGAGCAGATGGAATAACTCGGCTCAGCTTGTCAGCGGCTTCAAGGTCGCACGGTGCCGGTGGCTTCGAACTGGCGACCTTTGGATGTTATCTTCAGGCAAATGGAGGCTCAGCCCTTTCTATTAATGAATGAGCTCCCTCTAGCTTGCCTTGTAATTAGCTCAATTTTTCTCAGCTTTCTCTAAGGGAAAAATAACACCACGGCTGTTTTACTAATTGTTCTCAGAGAAACTGCCCTTCATTTTACCAGCCCCACCTTAGGAAAGGGGGGGAACTGGCAGATATGGCTGCTTGCTACATATTTAACACCAATGGATGGCTTATGAACTTGGTTCGCAATAGTTTCAAGGAATAAATTCCCTTATTCTGAAGTTCAACTGCATCTCATTTGATCTTAATAAAACTACACATAGCACTTCATTTTCACGTACCTTAAATAATACAGTCAGTACATTTATTTGTCTGGTCTTTCACAAACTCAGAATTCCAAAGTACTACAAATGTATATTATGATGAGAAAGAAATGAAATGGAGTGACCATAGGTTTAAAGACAAATGGTCCAATCTTATGGGCATGATGTGGCACCTGAAATCCACAGGGGAGGTGGAGACTAGGGCAGAGAGGAGGGCAGATTGGGGTCTGGAAGGAGGCCATAGTTGTGGCAGCAGTGCCACCAATATCCTATCCCCCTTCCTGGCCTTGATCCACCTTCCTAGGTCCACTTAGACTTGTGTTGACTGCTATTGGTTGAGTGCCAACTAACAGTCCCAGACACTGCAAAAATAAAGGGCAGAGCTCATCATAGGAATGCTGTTTTCAATTGCATTCTCATGGCATGCATAGCCTGGAGCCTGATTATCAGCACTGCAGCACTGCTTCCATGCTACCAGCCGCCTGTGTGGGGTAAGGACATCTACCCAGAAACACTCCCAGAAGGAAAAAGAAGGTACTTTGAAATGATAGATTTTATCTACAGTAACTCTATGAAGCCAAGAGCTTCAGAGTCTCACAAATCAGAGCAATGGCTTTCAGGATTCAAAATACCAGGGAAAACTTGTTTTGCGGTTTAGCATTTTGGGGATTGGCTCAATTGGTTTCCCATTACAAGAAAGAGGATTTTAATTTGACAACTCTTGACTTGTTCAAGCTGTTCCTTTCAAAATCTTCACATAACCCAGGGAGAAGAAGGGGTGGGAGCTGAAGGCGAGAGGGCAGTATCACCGATTCAATTTAACCTTCCATGTTGAAAGGCTTTTCAAATGCAAAGCAAATACAGACGGAAAAATTAGCATAGGAGTCACCAGTAATAAAAGCCAAGAGAAAGAATAAAGTAATTGCTTTTCAGCAAAGCTTAAAGCAAAGCAATAGCAGAGAAAATACTGCAGCTTAGAAAATTATTTGCCATTTCAATGATTCATTTCTAGTCTATAATGGGTTTTATTTCCTTGCTTTCACAGTGATACATTCATTACATGCCCAATTTAGAACAAAGTTAGCCACCAAATTCCATATAAGTGTACAGCAGAGTCACTTTTCATCTCATCATGCTGGCACCATCGGTATGATATTTGGTGAACCCAGATAATATACATGTGGCAGAACAATGATGTAGACAACAGTGGTCTACGATGCCCTTTTTGTCAATGAGAATAGGTTATTTGCTAATGACAAGAGTTCTTGTATAATAGGCTGGTGTCCAACTTCCCTAGAGGCAATGTCAAAGTCAGTTGATTTCGGAGTAGGATCATAAACTGTGTACAACTATATTATTATACTTACTGCTGTTCTCTTTAGAAAAATGCCAAAAATCACAAAAGGCGCAATCCTAACCCCTTATGTCAGTGCTTTCCAGCACTGACATAAGGGCAATGCAGCTCTGAGATGAGGGAACAAACATTTCCTTACTTTGAGGAGGCCTCTGTGAGTGACACCCAACTGCAGGATGCAGCACATGTCCCATTGGCACCGCTATCCCAGCGCTGGAAAGCACTGACATAAGGGGTTAGGATTGCGCCCTAAGTAATTTTAAGATTTTTCTTTTCAGAGAATAGTTTTGCAAATATTTTTAGGGCAGTGTTGCTCAATCTGTGGGTCGGGACCCACTAGGTTAGCCACCATTTCAGGTGGGTCCCCATTCATTTCAATATTTTATTTTTTAATATATTAGACTTGATGCTACCATGGGATGTGACTGCATTTGAGGAAATGTTACAGATCTGTACTTTTAACAGGCTACTATGTATATTCTTTTAACAATACAGTGATGCCTCGAAAAACTCACAAGGCGAAAGCGTTTTGTGATTTTTTTGGTGACTCGCAAGACGAATTTTTCTATGGCCGTGCTTCGCAAGACGAATTTTTTTCCTTTTTTTTTTTTTTTAAATTGCGCTTCGCAAGATGAAAATTTCGCAATACGGAACGACTCGTGGAACGAATTAATTTCGTCTTGCGAGGCACCACTGTAATAGTAAAAGGGACTTACTCCTGGGTAAGTATGGGTAGGATTGCAGCCTAGGATTGTTAAAAATTTTCCTGCTTGATGATGTCACTTCTGGTCATGACATTATTTCTGGTGGGTCCTGACAGATTCTTATTCTAAAAAGTAGGCCCTGGTGTTAAAAGTCTGAGAACCAATGGTTTACGGAACATACACTAGAGTAGTCTTGTTTCATCATTTTGTTGCAATAGCTTTGAGACTTATTTTACAGAATAATACGTTATTCAAAACACATCAGACCCATTTGGAACAATTATGTTTTTAAGTAGAGCTATTTAGTTTTGTGCAATTGTTTTAACTTTCAAGTAAGTTGGCTTTATGTCCAGAGACCACAGAACTGAAAACCTAGTACTGTTACATGAGTATAAAATAGTATGGCATTTGTGTACAGCCTCAGACAAGCTAAGGCAAGATAATGTTTAATTCTTAGATCCAGTAGTTACAGCTAAAGTTATGCTAAATTAAAAGAGCTTGCGCCTAAACTGTGAATGAGTCACAACATGTGGTGGCATGGAACACGCTATTCAGAAAAGTAATACACCAGCATGTCACCATTTCAGACCACATCATGAGACCAGGGATTAGAGTAGGAGAGACAGCCCTGAAAGGATGTGACCCAAAGGAAAGAGTAGGAAGAGATTTATTGCATTTGGATAGGAGGAAATGGAACAGGAAGAAGTTGAACTATCATCTAATTTGGAAAGAGAAATCCTGTTAGTAAAATCAGTCTCGAAAGACTATGGTATAAGCCTACAGCACCCGGTATTCCCAGGCAGTCTCCCATCCAAGTACTAACCAGGCCTGACCCTGCTTAGCTTCCGAGATCAGCCAAGATCTGGCATGTGCAGGGTAACAGTTGCTGTAAAATAGTATAGATGGGGAAAATAAATGATGTCCAGTAAAAATTGATATTGTTCATAAAAGGAATATGGTGCCATGGAACTACCGCCACCCTGTCTGGTCAACTAAATGCAAATAAAGGAAATAAGACTTGCCCCCATGTTTTGTTGCTGTGTTCACTACAGTGGTTGATCCCTTGCTGTTCTAATGAAAGTATGCAAGTGTTACCCCTTATCCATGGCTTCAGAATGGCTGTTTTCAGCCTAAAAGCATCACTTCCATGGTTTTCAGCTGAAAACCGGAAGTGAAGTTTTTCTGACGAAAACTCAGAGGGCTTCCCCGGCCCTCCTAATGCCTTTTATGGGCATTAAAACATCCAGTTTTCAGCTGAAAACAGCCATTCTGAAGCCTGCCAAGACAGCAAGCAGCCATTCACGGCTTCTACGGGGCTCAGAAGCCCTCTGGAGATGAGGGGAGCACAGCTACCCTTGCCTCTGGAGGGTGGGGGACATGGAGGGGGCTGCCTGTATCTGTGAATATGTGAAACTGCAGATACGGGATCTGTGGATATGGAGGCCCTCCGGTATCTTCTACTCACATGGCTAGGGAAGATTATGTAGTAATGTACCACACTGCACTTTCCCCTGGGGGCTGGGGATAAGTATAAGCCCTCAGTTTGGCTGTACTTGTCGTAAGAGGCGACTAAACAGCCACCGGGTAGATGGGGCTCATCAGCCTGGGAAGGCAGCTCATCTGAGAGAAGGAAAACTCTGATCCCAAACCTCCACTGCCTTGTGGCTACATCCAGTTATGGAAAAGGCTTCAGGAGTCAACCTCGAGGCAAAATCCAGAGCCGGAGTCCCTGAGGCAGTTCATGGCTGAACACAGTCACGTTCTGGCAACTCCTGCGACGCTGCTGGAACCAACCGTATTGGCCCATTTCCATTGGACCATTTCAGCGACGTGGAGAGGGGGCATTTGCTGCATGGGTAACAGTCTATCCTCCATACCTACTTTACCCAGGCTTCGCGCACTGGAGAGGACACTCTGTTCCAGAACCACCATTCAGAACGTGACACCATAGTCTTCCGAGACTGAAGGATGCCAACAACAACCACACTGCACTACGTACATTATGTAAGTTTGTTGGTAATAGTAAAAACCGCAATGATATTTTAGTAAAAAGCTAATATTTACTATGTATTTCTGATATGCATATTAAAGAGCACTTCAGTATGAGGCCTGTGGCCAAAGGCTTCAATACAGTTTTCAATGCATATTTTGTGGGTAATGCAACAAAATACAAAACCTGTACATTTTCTATAGCTCTGAGACACCAGCAGAGGGGAATGGGCTTCTTCATATTCTTCTGCCTTAAAAATATCAACTGTGCAAAGTTCAAATCAAATCCAGTTGGTGTAATTTAAATTGAAAGAAGAGATATGAATCCAAATGGACATTGTTAGCCAAATCAATACCTGTCAGTACTTCAAACTGCACAGCATTCAGTTAGTATTTAATTTGCATGGCAAGGCTGATTATTGTTGGTAAAATGCATGAATCCAAAATTACTTATTGACACCTGTAAGGGGTTCTCTCTGATGGAAGTGTGGCTATAAGGCAGTAATTCTGATTTCAACCCAGAGGAACCCCACTTGGGTGCAGAACATCAGATTTCAGCAACATTCAATAATAAATAGCTAAATAAATCTACTTGCAATGTCAACATTATAAGGAACTCACATGCTTTTCATGCATGTTGTCCTTGCCATGTGTGTACATATATCTCCCCATGGTTCTGTTCTGCTGATGTAATGTGTAGTGCCAGGGCCAAGGAGAGGAGGGTAAAAGGGGTAACTTGTACCCAGGCCCACGGTCAGAAAGGGGGCCCAGGAGTCAAAGAGGGGGGCTCAGAGAGTTGACTTGAGTCTACTCAAGTCTTTTCATTTTTAGGGTAAAACCTCCAAGTCCTGAGTCAGCGCCCAAGTTTTTGACACGTACTCATGTCCGTACAAGTCCGTACGAGTCCGGATTCAAGTCCAAGTCATCAGAGTCATGGCCCATCCCTGGAAGAATCTCTAGGGGTTTGGGAGTAGCGATTCTCATTTCTGTGTCACCTGTGTTGGTAGACTAAAAGGTTTATAGGTTTGGACTGATTATGCAGCACTGGTAGGAAAAGCTTTTGTGACACTTACAACTATTTTGGTTTGATAGCAACTACCGGATCAAACCTAAGACAATGACAGGCCTGTCAGTCACCACTTTAGATCCTGCTACTAAAGGGAGAAGAAGCCTGTAATAAACTCTCATTATGGTGGTTTGGGAGAAAGCATCTAATTGGTAAATCTTTTCTTTTAAGGATTAAATTCTACCACAAATTGTAGGATACCAACAATTTTGAGCACTCTTAGCCTGGGATGACAGCGTATCTACAACTATACTTGAGTAATCTTTATTTTCCTTAATAACTTCTTTGTTGGAAGACATTATACAGTGGGTTGAGAGCACAGTTTCATTGTGATTACTTGAATGCCTGAATATATTCGCTACTGTGATGTGTGTGGGGAGAAACCAACAAGATAGGACACATAAAAGCATAGACCTATTTCCTCAGAAAGAATGCCCAGTGAAATAAATGACACAGCGCAGTCCTATTAGATGAGCGTTCCTGCAGTGCAAGGCCTTTTTTGACTGTTGGGAAATGTGGCATGCCATTCAGTGCTGCCTGGCCCCTGCCACATGTGGCAAGTGGATGGGTTCACATCCCAGTGGTCAGAGGATGCATGCCAGTGCCAGTTAAGTCAGCACGAGGGTAGAAGGGAGCAGCCGCGGACCTCCGCAGCCCCGCACCCGGGGCAAAGCTCCGTGATGGCGCCCCTCTGTGGGCTATTCTCGCCCCCCCCCTGTGCAGAAATCTGCCCCCTCTACTCACCAGAGGCTCACAGAGCCTTGCACGACCTCCGCCTATGTCGGGGAAACCTCTCTGAGGTTTCCTGATGCTATAAACTGTGCTTCCAGGAAACCAGAAGCACAGTTTCCACCCCCATCAGGAGCCTCAGAGAGGCTTCTGCAGGGTCCTAGCAGTGGCACCTGGGCTTTTGCCCAGAAGTAGAAGTCTATGGCAGGTACGCAACTGGGAGGGAGTCAGAGAAGGGGTGGAACTGGGCAGGGAATGAGAGGAACAGGGTGGATATGGGGGTGGGGAAGAGGGTGAATCAAGGCCAGGAAAGGAGCAGTATTAATGACGGTGGCACCACCAATATCCTATCCCCTTTCCCTATCTTGATCCCCTGACCTAGGTCCAAGCAGACTTTGGTGGCACAGGTCCTAGTAGACCCAGCAGATTGGCACCAGTGTACCCTGGGTCAAAGGGAAAATGTTCTCTTACTCCAAGGAGACCTCCAGGGCCTGAAACACCCCCACAGGATAAACATGCACCCTGTGGGGAGTTGCCTAGAATTCGGCTGTTGCTTGCTAGTAAGTGAGCTTGGGATTGCACGGCAAAAAAAACAAAAACCTCAAAACTATATGGAGCTGCTATGTTATGGATATTACCAGAATTTCTTACCTCTTTTTTCTTTGTTTGATATGTGAACGTCTATAAATTTAAAACTGAATCCCAAAGAGAGCAGCGTAGTGTCATATTTAGAGTGTTAGACATGGACCAGGAGGCACTGGCATAGCTAGAGGGGGGCGTGGCACTATGTTTTGCAGGAAGCCTCCCAGCAGCATGCAAGCGGTACCTTCCCCTCCCCTTGGGAGCCATTCGCCTCAGTTCCCCCCCCCGCCGAAATGGCTCCAAAGGGGAGGGGAGGAGCCGCTTGCACGCTGCGGTGAGGCTAAAGGGAGGTGAATGGCTCCCAAGGGGAGGGGGAGGGACCATTTGCAAGCTGCGGGGAGGCTCCCTGTAAACTTAGTGCCCCACCCCCGCTCTAGCTACGCCAGTGCCAGGAGGAGCCAGTTTCTCAATCCTGCTCAGCCATGAAGCTTACTGGGTGACTTTGGGCCTTTTGCCATCCATCAGTCTCATCTACCTCACAAGCAGTAGTGGTCCTGGGGAGGGTTGGAGGGGCAAAAGCCCTGGGACGCACCACCCCTGCCGCTAGTAAGTGTGCCTGCCCTCTGAAGCCCTTCCGAAGGCTGAAGAGACCTGCACTGCATCCACTGGCACTCTGAAAGTCTTTTGAGGCCTCCAAAGTGCTGTTAAACAGTACTTCCAACTTCCGGAAAACCGTAAGTACTGTTTATCAGCTTTCCAGAAACCTAGAAGGTGGACATCACGTGAAGCTTCATAACTCAGGTAAGTCTCCTCTCCAGGAGGACGGCATGTTCTGATCCTGTGCCCCAGAGCAGTACACGGGTCAAGTCTGCAACTGCTCAAAAGGTTGTTGCAAGCATAAAAGAGTGAGCAGTCATGTACACTGCTCTGAGATATTTGGAGTATGGGTACTACAGTGGCCCTCCTTAGCCATGGGTTCAGCATCTGTGGATTTCACTCAATCTGGGTGTCAAGCTCACAGCTATTTTCAGTCACATCCAGGAGGCCCTCCCAGTGGGTCAATTATCATCCTTACCACATCCTTAAAGCCCTCCCAGTGGATTCAATTATCTAGGAAAATCAGTACCTGCAGGACCCACTGTATATACATTTAAAAAAATGAAATAAAAGTTGCAATGAATGTATTATTATTATTATTATTATTATTATTATTATTATTATTATTATTATTATTATTATTATTATTATTAACAGCATTTATATACCGCTTTTCAACTAAAAGTTCACAAAGCGGTTTACAGAGAACAATCAAATAACTAAATGGCTCCCTGTCCCAAAAGGGCTCACAATCTAAAAAGATGCAAATGAATACCAGCAGACAGCCACTAGAACAGACAGTGCTGGGGTGAGGTGGGCCAGTTACTCTCCCCCTGCTAAAAAAAGGAGCACCCACTTGAAAAAGTGCTTCTTACCCAATTAGTAGGGGTTCTGAATGCTAATGAATGCTAGGAACAGCAAATGGGACTAACACATAATCCTATTCATATTTACTCAGAAGTAAGTCTCACTGAGTTCAGTGGGACCTATTCTCGGGTAAGTGTGTATATAGGATTGCCATCTCAGGCACTGTGTGAGAAACACATTTTCTTTGCAGTCAAAATAACTCCCTTTCAGACACGATAGATGCTCCATTAAGAGGCAATCATTACAAAACCTCAGTATCATGATGGATTGCATGCCTTTCCTGTCCCATCTGCCTATAGTAATTAGCTCACAATGTAAAAGGGCCAGTTTTAAAGCTCACGTATCTGTTCACTGGTCCAACATCCCCATCCCTATTGTGCTTTAGTTTTCTTTCTTAATTTGTCTGTATTATTGATGTCCTTTTCTATGTGTGTTTTACCAGTACAGTACCCTTTTGAATTAAGCGTTCTGAACTGGTGAAACTTTTTAAGCACAGATATCAACCTGTTTGCCCAGGTATCACCTTGTTTGCCCAAATCTGCCATGGGGACTGGCTGAGCTGGCTGACAATGGTGATAAATTCATCATTCGTGGAGGGTATGCTGCCATCTTTCTTTAGGTGGCAGTACTGCACCATCTATTCATGACACCCTTCCTGGAGCCCACTGTACTGGATAACTACTGTCCACTGTTCCACTTTCCATTCTTGGGCAAGATGTTCAAGCACATGGTGGCAGTTCAAGTCCAGAGATCCAGTGATGAAACATTGATTTGTTTTACTGAGACTACCCTGATTTCATCACACTTATGGCCTAACCCTATAGTACATTGTGCCACCACAAGAAGCATTCTGGCAGTACCAGGCGCTTTCTGGCAGTAACAAATCACAACCCGCTGGAGCACACAGGCTGGCTGCTGCTGGAAACAGTCAGTGATCGCCTCTGCGCAACAGCGGGCATCTACTTGTAAGAGCCCATAGGGAGTGGGAGGTAGTTGGGCTGGAGGCAGGGAGTGGGCAGAACTAAGTGGCAATGGGGGTGAAAAGGTGGATTGGTCCTGTGAAGGGGAGTGGGTTTGGCAGCAGCCATGCTCACAAATCCTAACCCCCTTTCCAGGATTGATCTGCCTTCGTGGGTCCATACAGTGATATCGCTGGTGCAGGTCTGAGTAGACTTGCCAGGATTAATTGGTTGGCAACCTTCAGTCTCGAAAGACTATGGTATAAGCCTACAGCATCCAGTATTCCCAAGCAGTCTCCCATCCAAGTACTAACCAAGCCCGACTCTGCTTAGCTTCCAAGATCAGACAAGATTGGGCATGTGCAAGGGAAGAAATGTTCCTTTACCTTGAGGAGGCCTCTGGATGATCCCTATGGGATGCATCAGTAGCTGCAGTGGCACCACTGCATCACCACACAGGAAGTTAATTAGGATCGGGCAGTATATTAATTTTCAACTTGTTATTGCTTTGTATCTTTGTATTTTTTTTTTCTTCTGGATTATACTGTTAGCCACCTTGGGTCCTTCAGGAAAATATTTTGGTGGTAAATAAATACTGGCCTGAAAAGCAGTCGTTACTGAGTGAGGCTAAAAAGATCACATGTGCAGAGTGGGAGAAGAGGCAGCACACTCCGAATGCTTCATCTCCAGCAGTCTCTTTAAGGGGACGCTTATCTTAGTGGTAGTGGGGAGAGAGAAATAGTGCCACTTAGAGAGTTGGTGGCACCTAACTCAGCCACGGGCCTCCGCAGCCCCATGCCCAGGGCAAAGCTCAGCGATGGCACCCCCCATGGGCTATCATCGCCCCCCTGCCCAGAAATCCATACCCCCTACTCACCAGAGGCTCATGGAACCTCATGCGACCTCCAGCTGCATCGGGAAGACCTCTGTGAGGTTCCGCGACGCTTTAAACCATGCTTCTGGAAAATCGGAAGCACAGTTTCCGCCCTAATCGGGAGCCTCAGAGAGGCTTCCGCGGGGACCTAGCAGCTGGTGCCTGGGGCTTTCGCCCTAGAGAAGTCTATGGGAGGTAGGAAACTCACCTAACTGTAGATCCAAAGGTAGGAGATTTTAGCCAAAGTCTGAAAGATACTTTGTAAAGGGGAGGAACAAATCCGCTCTGGTAAGAACTTTGTTATAGAGCAGGGGTCTCCAAACTTTTGGGCCAGAGGGCCGCATCAAATATGTGGCGTGGTATGGAGGGCCGGAAAAAAAAATTTAAATATAAAATTTAAAAAAATAAATTAGAGATGGAACTTAGGTGAGTGAATAAATAAATGCATGGGCTCATTCATTCAACCTCTCTGGCCCTCAGAACACCCTCCAGACACAATCAGAGCACAGTTCTGGTCATGTTCAGTTGAGTGGGCCAGAGGCTTTCAGGGAACAAGAGGTTGGCTGCGGGCTGGAAAGAGGCTTGCTGCGGGCCGCACCTGGCCCCCAGGCTGGGGTTTGGAGACCCCTGTTATAGAGAACTGCACTGGAGGGCTAGACTGAAAACTTGTGAGACAAGCTCTGATAAAAGTATTTTTTTAATATGAAAGTGGAGGAGAAGATAAAGAGGAACATTGTGGATAGTTTGGGAGGGGGAGAAAAACTCTGGAATAGTTCCTCCCTTTCTCGCTTCATAATGTTTATTCCTCTCATCAGAGTATACATCTATGGCCTTTCAATTCTGTCATAGCAATTTAACTTCTAATAAGAGGCTCTATTTTCTTGCCATCATCTGTCATGCTGATGAGAGTAATAATTAAAAGTAGCATATGAGCTAAGTGCGTGTGTATGCACAGACTCTGCCCTCCTGAGCCAAAAATAGCTAGTTTTCCTTTTCTCAAACTTCTAATAATCTCTCATTTTTCTCTGACAACTTATTTACTATAGATTTCATCCACCTCTTTAGAGAGTTTTTTGTTGTTTTTTTTAAGATCAGCCCTGCTGGATTAGGCCAAGAGCCCTTCTAGACCAGCTTCCTGTTTCTCATAGTGACGTATCAGCTACTTCTGGGAAGCCCACAAGTAGGAGAGAAAATGTTCTTCCACCATTGCTCCCTGGAACTGGTATTGAGAGGCACACTGCCACTGGACTGGGCATATACAGTATGACTAGGGGCTACTGATAGATCAGTTCTCTGTGACTTTGTCCAATCCCCTTCTAAAGCCACTCAAGCTAAAGGGTAATATCACATCTTGTGACAATTAATTCATGGGCTAATTATGTCGTATATGAAGAAGTAAACAGATTTCTTTGTAGATCTGTATACCTCATGGGTGTGAGGCGTGTCACTAGTGGCTCAGTATATAACACACAACCCAGTCTTAACTTGCACTGGAACAGGAAGGTCAAGTGGCCTGCACTGTATCGAGCTGGCTGAATGGCGACGTGAGGTAAGTGGATATTTTCCCCTTAATCCATGTCACACGCCAGCCACTCCTATAAGGCTATTTGGATCTGTGCCAGCAAATTCACTGACACAAATCCAAGCAGCCCATGTAAGGATGCAGGGTCCAGGAGTGGGGGTTAGGATATGGCCTGCACTGCCATAGCCATTCCCATCCCCCTCCCAGGCCCAATTCACCTTCCAGTCTGACCTCCCCCACCCAAAAACACCCCCTTCCTGCCTCCCGCCCTCCTGCCACCCTCTCCACCACCCATGCCAGCCTGCCCAGGCTAGTACAAACTTACACTCTCTGGGCACAAACTTGCACCAGCCTAGCTGGCACTAGAGTAGTCACAAACATGCCTTATGTCATGTTCATGACACTGTTGGGACGGCTCAAGGGACCTGCGCTAGCTGAACGAGTGCTCTAGATTGTACTCCCACAGGAACAGCAGGATAGGACAGAGTCCTTAAATATTATCCAGGTCACCTTTGACTTCTCATTCTGGCATCGCACTTGGACTCCTGGATCAGCGCAAGGTACACAGTCTTCACCCCCAACATCCACAGATCCCAAAAGGGAGCTGTTTAATTTGTATCAAAATGGGAAGGCTCCCCCTCACTGATTGAATCCAACATAGTTTCACAGGTTGTTGTTTTTTACACAGACTCTAAACTGGTGACAGCTACCCTCTGGCTTTTCTTCTCTTCCCCAGACCAAGTCCTTCAAGCAAGGAAATGAACATTTTTCCTAGATACATTTATTGCCATAAGCTGATCTTGTCCCAGTGAGCAGAATCAGCAGCTATCTCCATTGATCCAGTTTTGCATAAGGAACATGGGCAATAAAGTTAAATGAGGTATACAAGCCGGGGAAACCTCTCCAAGGGATGGGAAGAATTGGATTTAAAAAATTAAATCTGTGTGGAGAGGAACTGAAGGCTGTGACCATGAGGTAGGGACTGGAACCTCTTATTAATAACACATCTTAAACAATTTATGTCCTGGAACACACACTCTGTAGCACCAGCCCGTGGGAAACATTTTGCAGAGGTATTTATCCCCATTTTATCCCTCTTTGATGGCTGCTGTAACAAGGAGGCACACGGAGGACCCTTAATATGCAAGTCAGAGTGATGCAGTGCACTGCCTCTCTAGATAATATTGGAAAATAGGACATGGTCCGCTTCAAGACCAATATGTCTTCTGACAGCATAATGCTGGGAAACTAATCTGACAGCAGGAGTATTGGAAGCCTCATTCAGATCCTGATCATTGCTGGAGTAACATCATGGAGTGATGCTGTGTACTCAGCAGAAATGAATTTACCTCACTCCACACTGAGCTATCCCTGCTCCCACTGCTGCTCTCACTCAAAAGTCTGCAGAGCTTCTTCAGTCACTTCTTCAGGTCCTACCCTGGGACAGTGAACTTTACAGTGGAGGAGTCATTCAAACCTGGATCACTCCAGTCCAAGCCTGGAATTCCATCCACATTATACTGACTGTACTGAAATTTTTAAGATTACAGATCTCAGCTCTCCTACAGTGCAGTGACATGAGTTAAGGTCCAGTACCAGGGAGGCACAGGAACATGAAACATTTCCTCCCACCAGAAATATATATTTTTTAAAATTTACCACTCAGAGCTAACCAGCACACCTCCTGAGGCAACTGGATAGCTGCCTCTCCTGGTGGTTAAGAGAGCCATGCCTTTGTGCAGGCTCCCTCCTTTTTTCATGGCTTTCTTAGAATAGAACAGAGACAATTCTGCCTGCTTCCTCCTCAGTGATTGCTGATGCCTTTTTTTTTTTTTTTCCATTGAAAGTGAGCCCTCTGCCATTTTTTATTTGGAAGCCAGCCATTATTCCAGTCTAACATACTGAGGCAGTTATGCTTGCTGCCTCCCCAGCAATTGCTGACATAGGCACCATGCCTGTTTTTCATTGGAAGCTGGTCATGATTGCAGCAAATTGGCTGCTAGCTGCTTCCCTATGCATTGTAGTGTGTGTGTGCACGCTGCTTAACTCACTGGCTGCGCTGGAGAAGAAAGGAACAGCATAGAAAGGCAAGGTACTTTTTTTCCTTTTTACTTGTTGGATGCTTCGTTTTTTTACTTGTTGGGTCTGGGGAGGTGCTGCCTCCCTGACTGCACATCCCTGCTACAGCATGACAATATACAATGAACTGGCACTCATAGCAATAGGCCATATAATTTTTTAAAAAATATATTTGTAGGCTCTTGGCAATGGAAGAAGGAGATTGTGGAGAGGTATGAGCTTCAACTTGTATTGCTCACACTAGGAAGAGGATGAAAGGTTTAAGACTGAAAAAGAATGTCTCTATCCAAATGGCTCACTCTGGCCTTTTAAATAGCTCAGCTGTTAACAGACAGTTTGCTGAAGTCTGGGTAATAACCAAAAGGCCAGATGGATATATTTGGACAAGAGTCTTGTACTTGATATTCTATTTTGGATAGTGTTAACTGCATATGTTTGTTGCAAAACATTTTCCACAGAGAGTTCAGCCTGCTTAGAAGGTTATTGTGTTTTTGAAAGAAATGTACTGAGCCTGAGATTTGAGATGCTTAAAGGTCTTCAAGAATGTATTGATCCTGTCTAACTTGGATTTCTTGTCTTTTCTACCTCTTCCCATTTTATGAGATTAAAGCATTGCTATCAGCACAGTAGAAAATGGCTTGTGGATTTATAATTTTTCCACTTCAGAGGAATATAGTTCAGGGTCTGTCTATCTGTCTGTCTGTCTGTCTCACACACACACACACAGAGAGAGAGAGAGAGAGAGAGAGAGAGAGAGAGAGAGAGAGAGAGATGAACTCTTACATAATTTGTATCACAGGTTGTGCCTCATTATCCACTGAGGTTCTGTTCTGGAACCCATCGTGGATAAAAAAATCAGTGGATACCAAATATTTGGTCCTCACCACTTTGAGGACCCTTAGCATGTGACCAGAGATGCAGATGAACTCAGCCTCCACCCTGATTGTGGCCAGGCAGCACCCTAGAAGTAGCATTAGCAGAGGTTTTGAGGTACTTATAATTGCACATGTCACACATTGCATTTGGGACCTTCTGCATGCAAAACACCTGTTCTACCACCCAGCCAATCATTCTCTATGTGGATGTGTATACAAGTTTTTCCAGTCATGTGTACTCACCCATCAAATATTGTCTGAATATTCCTAGTCCGCTCTCAGTCAATGAATGCGATACAACATTTTTTTGCCTGAAACGTAGGCGTCTGCTCTACTTTTTAAAGAATAATGATTGATCTGCCCTGCTACATGCTTGCTTGCACAATGCACTTACTCAGTGCTTCATCTGTTAAAAAGAATCACTGGTGAGTTAAAAAGAAGTGTTAACCAAAGGACATGCTCTGATGGAATGATTTCTAATGCCTCCTTTCATTACAAATAAGACTACTAAATAAGTTGACAAGGATGGGGAACTTTTTTCACAATGATAGTTCAGTACGTTCAAGAATGTTTAAGATCCATTTTCATCCAAAATTAGTTCATTGTGCTAAAATGAATACATTTAATAAAATAAATACCAAGAAAATGAAACAGAAACAGGGCATCATTTTTTAGACATACACGACACCTTCACATTTAATTCACAAAAAATGATATCCTAAATCCTTAGATTTGGAAATATAATTCAGGGTGGCAACCGTAATTTTTGAGAGAAGAGAGGAACTCATCCTAAAGTCTTAATTCTATAACCACAGCATATCTCAGTGTGACTTATTTTCTATTCTCCAGTGCACATGCAGCCTCTGTCAGAAGACAGACTTAAAAATTATAGCTCTAATTTGCTTCTTGTGCAAGTTTTATATCAGGAAGAGTTCTTTGATCTCAGCAGAATTAGTCACTCCTGATTTTCTGCCATGACTGAAAGGAAGAAATGAGTTCTCAGTTTTTATTTAAAAGGCTACATTAATGTTTAAGTACTTTAAAGATGTGTTCATATTTGGACGTGGATTAGCTCTGGATCAGTTCCACCTCTTTCGTGGGGGACTCTTCAGCTCTGAAAAGAGAGTAGTACTATTGAGTTCAGTGTGCTTTACATAGAGAATAGGAGCTGCCAAGATGGCAATGTCAGAATCAAGTCCTCTTCTTAATCAACGGTAATATTCAGATTTGGATGAAATCCTATGCAGTCTTAGCTTGGAATGAAACCCCTTGAACTCAGTAGGACTTATCCTCAAGTGAAAATGCTTAGAATCACACAGCCTGTCTCAATTTCAGCCAATATGATGATTCCCAGGAAACTAATAACTCATATTTGGACTTACGGCCTGATCCAGACAGCCCAGCGCTGGCCTTTCACGCCGTAAGGCATGCTTGCTAGACTCAGCGCTGGGTCAGCGCCAGCGTCATCTCAGTGCCAGTCTGCGCTGAGCCAGCACCAGCCAGAGGCCCACTGCACGCTACCCGGAGCAAAGGATGAGCTTCGGGTGGTGAAGAGGTGAGTCGGGCTGGGGGAAGGCATTCCAGGATGGGGGGAGGGCAGGGTGGGGGGGCCAAAGGGGGGCAGGAGCAGCAGAGGTCTGCTCCATCCGATTCAGAATCCATTATCAGGCCTCCCAACCCGATAAATAGCCAGCACAGACTTGAGGAGCCCCATTGTGGGGTCTGCTCCCTGAAACGGGGGGGGGAATGTCCCCTTCCCCCGAGGAGCCACAGTTGGCTGCATGGTGCACTCAGAATGCAGCGGTAGCCATTTTGTCACCGCTGCTTCTCTGGGCACCAGGCAGCTCAAGATTGAGCTGCCCAACAGTGAGTGAGGGAGTCCAGACTATTTGTGTTATTGTCTTCTCCCTCTGCCTCTCTGAAAGTGAGAGGAACAGCTTTGGGTTACCATTAATTTGAAACATTTGATGGGATATTTAACCAAGTCTGATTAAATCAGTTCTCTTATTTGAAAAGCTGAAGCAATCTAGAAGTTCAATTTTCAAAGCAGGGGATTTGAAACATTCTCATGTCTGAACCAATTAAAAAGGAATGCTTTCTTGGTCAATCTACATGCATGCTTAAAAGTGTTCCCCAGATGAATGCCCCAATCCTATCCACTGCCATCAGTGCTGATGTAGCCACACCATGGAAATTGGTGTAAGTCCAAGGAGAAGGGGAGGGACTAGGTGAAAAGTTAGGGATAGGATCCAGGAAAGAGACAGGATCCAGGAGCATGCCAATGCTGCTAGGATCCAATCCTCCCTTCTTGGTCAACCTCTCCTGCCTACCCCACCAAATCTGCCCTGAAACACTTCCTGTCTGTTCCCTCCCTTCCCCTTCCCGATCCATGGCATGTCTCCTCTGGCATTTTACTACTGCCACCTAACCTTTGCTGCCAGAGTTAGCCAAGCAATGGCAGTGGGCTTCCGGCACAGACACCATTTGCAATGACAGACCCAAAGTGGCTACCGTGGCACACTGTCTGCATCTCTATATGGTCATTTACAACAGAGAAACTGTGTTCCACATAATTCATTCATCCGAACTAAACAGGTGTGCATTGCTTAGCGATGTTTTGACCAATGACAGCCGTATATACGATGGTCAGTTGTTGATTTACTGTACAGCTGCAAAACTCAGCTGCAAAACTCCTTACTGTGGTTGGGGGAGGGATCAGAGAGGCACAGTTGCAATAGTCTATCATGATTCTGAACAGATCTTTAGTCAGGCAGAGACTGAGATTTGAATATTTGTTCCTAGGGTTGAATGGGCAAGATTGAAATTCTGCTGCCTAACTTGGGCTGTTGGAGACAGTCTTGGACGTGACCATGGAAGAATTTTGGTTACTGGACCATAATGCCTTGTTCACACTTGCCACTCTCAGTGAGTGAGAAATCTGCTTTTGTGAAGGAGCCCTTCAACTGTGATCTACCAATCTTGAGAATCTAATTCTTATGGTGATTGTATGAGTTGGTTAGAAGTGACCATAGATGTACATGTTATGAGTTGGTTAGAAGTGACCATAGATGTACATGTTATGAGTTGGTTAGAAGTGACCATAGATGTACATGTTATTCTGCAGTCACATGTGTAATTTTTGCTCACAATTAATCCTAAGAGCATCGCTTATGCTTGACTTGCTTCTCTTATGTGGTTTTAGATGCCTTAGGCATTCTGGTTCAGCTGTCTTTCTATTTCCATGCCCCATTTACTAAATCAGTGAAAGTTCTTTCCTCTGTCAACTCGGTTTGACTTGGAATTATTAATACGCTTTATCACTCTAATAGAGGCTGTAATAGTCAGGTCTCAAAATTCTGCTGTGTGCCTCTACTGGCCTACTTGATCTTGTTATCACAGTGTGCCAGTTGGGCTGGATGATGCTGTGCCTTTCTGCCCTGCTATATACATGAGTTTATTTTCTGTTATTGCACAACCGTTATCTCTCAAATGGTTTATTTCTCTATAAAATAGAATATGTTATGTCTGGGGATAGAATGAGATCTGGAAATTTGGTTCAGTTGCTGAGCTCTCATTCAAGGAAGATAGGGTACGGACAAATAAAAAATGAAAAAAATAAAAAAACACATTATTAACATAAGAATATTCTGGGGGAAAAGGACACAATTGCAAGATGCAACCTCCAAAAAAAAATCACCATAAATAGGCTTTCAACCAGCTGTTTTATTTTTTTCTCAATGTGCCAATATTTCTATTGCATAATAATAAATTTCTAGCACCAAACTACCATCTGCTGTGTCTTGTTCTGAAACTGTCACACTTGAAAGATGTAGCAAAGGTATTTATTTTTAACTATTGCTGGTTGGAAAGACAAACATTTTATCTTCTTCCCAGTAGTAAATGAGACACCCAGTTTATGCAGATGCCCTGTTAAGGCAGTTACAAGGCTCTGAAGCTTCAGAAGTTCCAATTTACAGAAAAATTAGACACACATCGCATGAAATGGATGCCATATGGACACTGTAGGAAATTGCTGCTACCTGGAGGCTATTCCACATGGCAAGCCATTTCTGTTATTGTTTCGTCATGTAAATCAGTTCCTGTTTTCTGCACGGCTCCACAAACCGAGCATATTTTCTAGTGACATGAAGAGAATCTATGTGCAATGGTCAATCAGTGTGATGTGAGCTTCTGCACATAGTTCTGCACATGGAACAGTTGACCTGTCAATGCAATATTTATTTGTATGTATGTATGTATTTTGCACCTTTTTAACCACCCTTCCTCCAGGGAGCTCAAAGTGGTGTATATAGTGCCGCCAATTCCTTTTGTCCTCACGACAACCCTGTGAAGTTGGTGAGGCTGAGAGGCAATGACTGCCCAGGATTAGCCAGGAAGCTACATGGCTGAGTGGGGACTTGAACCTGGATTTGAGCCAGGTCTAAGTCCAACTCCCAAACCACTACACCCGTGGTTCTCAAACATTTTAGGACTGGGATCCACTTTTTTAAATGACACTGTACTGGGACCCACTTAACTTTACAAGACTTTAAAAAAATGGTGATCTAGAAAGAAATAATATTTTTATTTATTGCCTTACAAGTAATATTTTGTTTGTTTGTTTGATCCAGGCAGCTCTAATGAATACCCTCAAGGCTTACGAGGCTTCATTACATGACCCAGCCTTCAGCTGTCCTTGCTACCTGTCATTAACAGACTTGGGGGGGGGGGAGAAACACTTCCGAAAAAAGATGCTGAAACATGTATCTCCCTTTATTGACACATGCTTGCAAACTGTAGGAGCTCAGCTGTTTGCAGGGCAGTTAGCAGCTTTTTGAATAGCCGCAGGGCTTGAGGCAAGTCATCTGAACGTTCTATCACCTGTGTTTCCATTGGAGGTCTTGCAGAACCCACCAGAAATCAGGTCACAACCCACCAACTGGGCCCCGGCCCACAGTTTGAGATACAGGAGAATTTCCTAAAATGCTGAGAGTTCTGAGAAGAAGCTGTCAGGGCCAGTCTACCTCCTCAGGCTAGTCTGCTGAAGGTATGGTTGGCTCCTGGGTCTCCCCTTATAGGCCAGTGCTTTCAAGGTTCTCTGGAGATGGTTCTTGCATGAGGTCTTCTCTAGGTCTGTGTCTTCAAACTTCTTCTGTGTTAGTAGGGGTCTAATTCCTGGACTGTGACAAGATCTTTCCACCCACTGCACCGCAGAGGTCTGCTGTGCAGATAAAATGGATATAATCCCTACATATGCTGTCCTGAACTTCTTGGGGGAAGGGGCGGGGTGGATACATCTCATGCAACAACTCACCAAGTTGCAAAAGCTGTGATGACAACAGTCAGTATGTCATATTGTATAGTGATTTTCAATCTTTTTCATCTTATGGCACACTGACAAGGCGCTAAAATTGTCACTGCAAACCATCCTTTTTTTGACCATTGACAAGGCACACCACACAGCTGGTGGGAGGGGGCTCACATCCCCTAATAGACCTAATAATATATGACCCTGTTTTGCCAAATTCCTGACCTAAACTTGGTGTAGAGAACTTATGCCCACTTTAAGCTAATTAGTTACCCTCTTCACTCTAGCCCTAATCCTGCAGAAAGCACTTCTGCACCCCACCACTAGGGGTAGCTCTCCTGTTCAACCTGCAGAATTCCTCCTTCCTCCACTCTCCCACCAGCAGCTTCTCCAGCTGCTGCAGCAACACTTTGGTTCCCAGCAGTTCCTGGGCATGGCAGCCGCACACCAGTCTCCAGCATCTCCAGCAGTCTCTGTTCCAGCAGTCTCCATTCATTCAGATCATCAGTCAGTCCATTTCGTCAGTTTGTCCACTTTCCTTTTCAGTTGAACTTTCCTCTAAGTTCCTTCCTTCTGCTCTCTCAGCCTCTCAAACTTCCTACACCCACACCTTCCTACTTTTCCTTCCTCCAGGTGCTGCTTTTCACCCTGAGGGCCTTTTTGCCTCACATGGCTGCAGCACACTCACTGCAATCTAAGGCGCTGGTGTCAACCCCATGCTTTCCTGCCCGATCAAGGGGCCATTGTTCAAACCCTAGCTCCTCGAGGGATCTTGCACATTTCCATTACAAACCCTCCACCAAACTCCCACTGCACAACGAAAGATCATTTGTGGCACACCAATATGCCGTGGCACACTGATTGAAAATCACTGTTGTATATGATAGTGCTAGCCTAGGTAAGATACGAGGCATATCGTACATAGGCATACTAAAATATGGATTTTGATGCCCAAAGGCACCAGGGGTACTATCAAATTCTTGTTTACCTGATCACATGATCGTATAACTGACTCTTTTCCTTTCCAAGTAACATCCTGATTGCATGATGTGCCTTTTGGAGCATGTGTTTTACCTTGAACGATGAACCAAGTTAACACCCTAAATTTACATTGTTCAATTAGTTACAGATTTAGGGATCAATATTCAAGACTCAGTGCTGTAATATCTACATATGTGGAGAAATTGCTTGCTCCTCTGGAGCATCACAACCACATTAAGGAAATTAAGCCATAAAGGCAAAGGCTGATGATATTTGACTTCTCCAGAGAATATCTGACCTTGGCTTTACAACTTCTTGTAGAACATTATGTTCGGTTCATGGCTTGAGTGTTACCTGGAAAATGCATTATTGGGAAGTTGTTTCTTTTGCTTCATTTCCCCAAATCATCTAGTCTAGCAACCAGAAACTTCTCCCTTTGGAGCTAATCTTGTGCAAGTCTCTGGAAATATTTATGTCCGCTTACCTACACTACTTATTTACATTATTTATTTAAAAGGCTTATATACCAGCCTTCTTCAGATTGCTCCCCCTAAAAACAGGGCAGCATATAATTAAAATACACAGAATACAGTATGCATTAATTTAGATCAATATTTTCAATCTTATGCATATCTACTTAGAAGAAAGTCCTATTGAATTTAATGACATTCCCATGTAAGATTGTATCCTTAAGCCATTTCTGCCCAACACTGCATATACGCAACAGGGATCAAAGTGTATACACTTGTGGGCTGGGCAGAAATGGGTTAATCAGATATATAGATCAGCATTTCTCAAACTATGGGTTGTGACCCACTGGTGTGGTTCATGACCCAGTGTGCAGTGGGTTGTAAACCTATGTGCTGGGCCATGACATGTTACTTCTTCTTGCACTGCAGGATGTTCTTGGAAGGCCTTGGAGGACTCTTCTGGGTTGCACTGGAAGAGCAACTCTATTGGCCTCTGTAAGCCTCAGAATGGACAATAGAAGCCAACAGAAGAAACTTCCAATTTGCAGATGCAACTTCCAGTTTGACCAGAAGTCACTTCTGATAGCTTCTGTGGGCCATTCTGGGGCCCATGGTTGCCAGAGGGGTAGGAGTCGGTGGTGATCACTGCCAGTAAACTCACTGTATTGGAAGATTTCAGAAGATCCATGTTATGTCAAGGAGATGGTGATCTGTACAGTTTCTCTCCATGGTCAGCCTGTCCCTCCATTACTGGATTAATCTTCAGGAGAAATGCTAAGACATGCTTCATTAGTTTTCACCTGTTGATCTTATCATGTTCTGGGCAGTATGCCAAGATCACACACTTAGATGAAGTCATCCTCCCAGGATTACACCAGCTACTTTTTCCCACTGAGTTATATAGAAAAGGGCTTGAGATACCACTTAAACAACATCATCATGACCAGAAGGAATTGTGTACGGCCAGCTGCAGATGAGCTGTATGAAACCTGCTCATGAGAAGGATACGTCAGGTAAAAGAAGTTCTCTTCTATCTGAAGGGATGTAAGAATGCTGTGTTTCCCTCTTTGAGGGAAATTGTTTGCCTGTGCAGGGTAATCAATCATGGCTTCTGTCTCCCACTGGTCTTCTCTTTGTCTCCATATCCAAAAAGAACCTTTGCCCTTCTGGCAGAACATTCGTCCCCTTCCTGAACCCACTCTGCCAATCCTTCACTGCTGTTGCTGCACCATTTTGCCCTCCCATCTCCCATTTCACCCTCCCTACCCCCTCCCATATTCTCTTCCACCTTACCTTTGGTGGTGGGTAGCTCCAGATCCACTGGCATCAGTGGGAAGGCTCCGGCTTTCCCACCAGTGCCCTGGCAGTGTGTTACTGAGCACATAGTCAGAGCGCCTTTTCCGACAGGTACCAGTGGAAGAGGCACACCACCATCACCCAGCAGTAAACACCTGATCCAGTCTGTGCCCTATTACATTTGTTGGGTCAGAAATAACCTGAGACAGGCCCATGGTTGCCATGGTGGTCATACAACGATTGCTCCTATTCCACTACTCCTATTCTAGGGCTCCAGCATGGTCATTAAAGTTCCCCAGAACAAATAACTGGGGGCATTCCAAGGTCACATCAACCACAGGTCACCCTGGCCAACTCAGGCAGAGAGACTATTGTGCAACAAGGTAGGTGGTAAACCAATGGGATCCTAATCTGGTGCACCCACTCACTATTAAACATAGAGTTGATCAAACCAGTGGACAGGGCTCCTGGCAAGGGGATAATATCACAATAGACAATTACCACCTTAACTGCTTGCCCTGGCAGCTGTGGCTGCTGTAGCAGTAGATTACAGCCATAACATTTAATCACCTAATTATTAGTTTTTCCTTTTCATATGTTTTTGGAAAGATGGCAGAAGTGCATGATTTATTGCTTTTTTCTACCATTCTCAGAAAGCAATATCATAATATTTTCAAAGGTTTACTAAAATGTTTACCAACCATTTTAAATGCCATCTGATTTCTTCCAGTGCATGAATTTTTAAACATGCTTAAAAGTATCGCATTTGTCTAATTAACATTGAAATTTGCATCTGAACTTCAAATAATGAAGGCAGAGTCAATCCAGTAATTTAATTATTGGAGAACTTTTTGTCAAGTGAGTCAGGAACTCAGAATGTTTTTTCCCCCAAGCACTAAGCATGTTTTCCTAGATTTATATATAAGCTAGATTTCCTAGATTTATGAACAGAACAGAAGTACAGATAAGGACTGAATTTTTTGCTTACTGGGGATATAAGCCCAAATTTGTTCTGAAGCATAAAAGATAAGCTTAGGCTACAGAAAAAGAGCATTAAAATTTATATGTCGATATTGCTGATTGTTATTGAAAATCACTTCATTAAATTATAGTACAGCAGAATGAAGGACATCTTGTAGAAATGAAAATGGTTGCAGATTTAATTAAAACATTAAATTATTGTTGTAATAAAGGTCATAATCATAAAATGTAATTGAAGGGAGTACATTAGCATGTACCCTAAGGTATTCTTTCTATTTCAATATATATATATATATATATATATATATATATATATATATATATATATATATATTGCATATTTGACATTTAAGGAAGGAACTAGATACCATTTTATCTGGATGAATGAACAAAAATTAGAAGAATTGTTAGACTTAGTAAAGTTCAAAGGCCCAATTTTTCAAAATTTTATTTGCTTCCTGCATAGGTGCACCATATTGTATTTATGTTCCCCATGTCAGAATATTCAGCCTGTGATTTATTGAACATTATGGCCCTGCACAGAGAATGAGTATTGTACTCGTATGTAGTGCACCAAGATGTTCTCTTGCGGACAAAATAATCTCCTATGCCACTGAATTAAAAGAGTATTTTCAGACAGGATTGTCACTGTAATTCACTATGCTTTAATTCCAATGTGGATATTGTTTTGCTGGTGTGGACAATTAATCCAAACCGGTCGTACATGTGTGGAATCTCTGTATGCACACTGAAGCATTCTTTGAGGGAAATCGCACAGGGTTCAGTTGATGTTCTTTCTGTTTCTCTCACACAATCATGTTGGCAACCTTCAGTCTCGAAAGACTATGGTATCACGCTCTGAATGGTGGTTCTGGAACGGCGTCTAGTGTGGCTAAAAAGGCCGATTCGGGAGTGAAAATCCCTTACACACCGGGAGCAAGTGCATTCTGTCCCTGGTCTGTCACCCTGGCTATGGGCCTTCCTTCTTTGCCTCTTTGCCTCAGACTGTTGGCCAAGTGTCTCTTCAAACTGGGAAAGGCCATGCTGCACAGCCTGCCTCCAAGCGGGTCGCTCAGAGGCCAGGGTTTCCCACCTGTTGAGGTCCACTCCTAAGGCCTTCAGATCCCTCTTGCAGATGTCCTTGTATCGCAGCTGTGGTATACCTGTAGGGCGCTTTCCTTGCACAAGTTCTCCATAGAGGAGATCCTTTGGGATCCGGCCATCATCCATTCTCACAACATGACCGAGCCAATGTAGGCGTCTCTGTTTCAGCAGTGCATACATGCTAGGGATTCCAGCACGTTCTAGGACTGTGTTGTTTGGAACTTTGTCCTGCCAGGTGATGCCGAGGAACACCCAGCTATACTGCTAATCTTATGAGCCTCGTGCATGATCTGATCAAAAGCAGCTTGAGTAGGGTGATCCTATCGAGGGACACCATGGTTCATCTACATTTGAAAGTTATACATGGATCAAAAATAACCCTATAATTACAGAATACCTGTCTAGAAATAATTCGAAATAAAACAGAGAGTACTGGAAATAAACAAAACCAATCAGGCAGTCAACAACTCAAAGGAACCCCGCATTATAGTAATGGCCCAGTGACAACCAATGATCAGCAGCAAACTTCATGCTTGCAATCTACAGTACATGAATTAAGCTTTTCTCATAGCTTTGGAGCTGTAATGGCAAAAGTCACCATGTTCATTTGGATGCACCCCCTTTGCAACACTATCAATGAATGAACAGATTGAAAGGACAGATTAAGCAGGCATTATTGGCTTTGCCATCAGCTTCTGAATAAAGCTGGTGGAAACGGGTAGCCCAATCCTGAGCCGCCTTGGGTGCAGGGCTGTGACGGCATCAAAATTGGCTGCCGCCGCATCCTGTGCACTTCAAGCAGCCACGGGCGGCACCTTGGGAAAAGGGAATTTTCATCCACTACCCCCAGGTAAACACAGTAGCCCTGTAATGGGGCTACTCGATTCACTGCCAACCAAAAGGTCAGCGGTGAATCAAGTGTCTCCATGTCAGGTGGTGAGCCCAACACAGAGGCTTTGGATCCGGTGGAGCAATGCTCCCTCCTGCCTCCCTCCTTCCCCGCTCTCTCTCCCTGGCATGCCCCCACCCTCTCCCTGCCTCCTGCCTCCCCAGAATGCCTCCTCCCTGCTCTCTGCCCGCCCTCTGCCCACCTCCCCCCTACCCTGAATGCTTCCTCCCTGCCTGCCCCCTGCTCCCATTTACCTATCCACTGCTCGGTGGTCCACCCGACCCAGCAGTAGCCCGGTGCCAGCCAGCACTGTGTTACCACTGGCGCTCGCCCGGCATTAGGGCCCATAAATGTGACTTGCGGAACATTTGTGACAGTGCGCACCGGGGGTGAACTGGCGCACCGAGCCCAGGATTGGGCTCTCATTCTCTTGGAGTTTTGCCATAGCCCTGAGAGCATATTTTGGAAACAGAGTGAGACCAGACCTTTCTGTTCAGATGGGCATTTGATTTCCAGAATTAAATATGCAGGCCAAGAGGTATCCTGAGCTGGTATACCTTATCTTATTTTTAGTAGCTATTGTTCCTGTACTGGGCCTCCAGGGAAACAAAGGACAGCAGAGAGCAGAATGAAGGGTCACAGTGAACATGCTTCTAAAAGAAGAAAATGAAGTATCTGTAAAAGTGTGTGTTACTCAAGATAATGATACCGAATATTGATCCTAGCCCAGATTCTAAATGGATCTGATTGCTGATTGGATTGGATGATTACATCCTTATCCACAGGCTCAGCAACCATGAGTTCGGTATCTACTGATGCTAAGTCTGCAGCTGGAGGGTCTCAGTGGACCTCCCAGAAACATCTGGAAGGCATGACTGGTTTGTGCCAGAGACTTTTGGTTGTGTTCAGGAGGCCCTCTGAGGCCCAAATGCAGACTGAATTATCCGTGAATTTGGTGTCTGCGGGTGTATGTGTCCTGGAACCAATCCCCCACAGATACTGAGGTCCAGGGCTTTTTTTCTAATGGAACACGGGGGGATGGAGTTCCGGCACCTTTTTGCAGGGGTCCCTCCCCTCCGGAGGCATTCCAGGAGGGGGGGGAGCAAAACAGAGGCAGAGTAGACAGGCACAGGATTGGACTCTAAGGCTGCCATCCTATCCACAGTAAGCCCCATTCACTAAAGTGGACTTCTGAGTAGACATGCATAGGATTGGGCTCTTAGGCTGCAATCCTAGGCACTTTCCTGGGAGTAAGCTCCATTGACTAGAACGAGCTTACTTCAGAGTAGACATACCTAGGATTGGGCTCTTAATCCTGGCAGAGATATATATCTGCACCCGTTTTCACATGCTAAGGGCAGGTGAAAAGGGATTCTACGTGTGTACAACATGCTGTCCAGCCTTGCCAGAGATCTTCCTCATCCTTCCCCCACAAGCATGCCCTCTGCCAGCCAGCGTTTGCAGCTCCTCTCCAGCAATGCAAAGCAGCTGCTTAGGGCAGCAGAGAACATACAATTGCATGCCAAGCACCTTCCCAAAGACACAGAGTATTCTGATACCTGAATTAAACCATATTTAATCGCTTGTTTGCAAAAGTAGCTGTTTCTATGTGCACCTAAGGACCCTTCTCATGTAAGAATTCCTTTTTTTTCTTACTCCCACAGTTGCTTAGAGTAATTTTACTACATGGAACTCATGTAAGCCATTTTTTGGAATCCATTCACTGCTTCCTCTCCTCGAAGTAGTGCCACACTACATACTACACACTACAAGTGCACCTGTACAGTATTTTTCCCCATGTGTAGAAAAAGTAGCTGGGGGAAGGGGATGTGGAGACTGACAGCCCAATCCTATGCATGTCTACTCAGAAGTAAGTTCATCTTTAGGGGGAAGCACATAAAAAATATTTCATTTCTCCAGTAAAAAATGGCTTAAAAATAAATAAATAAATAAATAAATAAATAAATAACAAATTGTGAGTTCCTGCACCTTTTTTTCCACAAAAAAAGCACTGCGTGAGGTCCCATTGCACTTTGTTGTGATTACCTATACTAATAACAACATAAGAACAGCCCCACTGGATCAGGCCATAGACCCATCTAGTCCAGCTTCCTGTATCTCACAGCAGCCCACCAAATGCCCGAGGGAGCACACCTGATAACAAGAGACCTGCATCCTGGTGCTCTCCCTTGTATTTGGCATTCTGACGTAGCCCATTTCTAAAATCAGGAGGTTGCACATACACATCATGGCTTATAACCTGTAATGGATTTTTCTTCCAGAAACTTGTCCAATCCCCTTTTAAAGGCATCCAGGTCAGATTCTGTCACCACATCCTGTGGCAAGGAGTTCCACAGACCAACCACAAGCTGAGTAAAGAAATATTTTCTTTTGTCTGTCCTAACTCTCCCAACACTCAATTTTAGTGGATGTCCCCTGGTTCTGGTGTTATGTGAGAGTGTAAAGAGTATCTCACTATCCACTTTATCCTTCCCATGCATAATTTTGTATGTCTCAATCATGTCCCCCCTCAGGTGTCTCTTTTCTAGGTTGAAGAGGCCCAAACGCCATAGCCTTTCCTCATAAGGAAGGTGCCCCAGCCCAGTAATCATCTTAGTTGCCCTCTTTTGCGCCTTTTCCATTTCTACTATATCCTTTTTGAGATG
Source organism: Tiliqua scincoides (assembly GCF_035046505.1). Taxonomy (NCBI): domain Eukaryota; kingdom Metazoa; phylum Chordata; class Lepidosauria; order Squamata; family Scincidae; genus Tiliqua; species Tiliqua scincoides. The sequence goes on from NC_089826.1 coordinate 28,305,710, forward strand.
CGGCAACCAGAACTGGACACAATACTCCAGGTGTGGCCTTACCATAGATTTGTACAATGGCATTATAATATTAGCTGTTTTGTTCTCAATACCTTTTCTAATGATCTCTAGAATTGGCCTTCTTCACTGCCGCCGCACATTGGATCGACACTTTCATTGACTTGTCTACCACCACCCCTGGTCTCTCTCCTGATTTGTCACAGACAGCTCAGAACCCATCAGCCTATATGTGAAGTTTTGATTTTTTGCCCCCAATTTGCATGACTTTACACTTACTTACATTGAAACGCACCTGCCATTTTGCTGCCCATTCTGCCAGTTTGGAGAAATCCTTCTGGAGCTCCTCACAATCACTTTGTGTACAACAACAACTTTGTACACTTTGTGTACAGCAACAACAGTCCATCCAGGCCCATAACTAGACATTTTGTGGAGAAGGGTTCCAAGGGGATGGAGAATTAGTGCAGAACATTAGTGCAGAATTATTAGCCTGAACATGAGTACAACTAGCTTATGATGTTGAAGGTTATGTTATTGTATTATCTGTGAGTAAGGAATTGAATATTATATTACCTGCACACACCCTTCTTATTTCTTCAAGATAAAAGGGATAAAGTGTTACATTTATAATGAAATCTGACTTATTAAGGCAGGAGTCTGAAATGTCTCCAAGGAGGTAGATCCCCCCCCAGCCCAACCTGTGGCTACAGCCCTGTGTCTATCTGTCACGATCACAGCTATAATTAGAAATTCTTTTCTCCTTTCGCTCTGGCAGCAGAGGAGAGGGCAAGTGCTGTGGGTTAAAGAAACAACAATGGCACCTGTCAGGAAGAAATGTACTGCCCTGAAGAGCGGTAAATTCACAGTGAACCACCTGGGCTGTGCATCTAGATCAGCATACAGGTTGAAATAAAGGCACGGCCTTACTGAGGGGGATACAGGAGGATCTGTTTTGCTCCATCTCGTCATTGCAATAGTTCTCTTTGGTTTTGAGGTTTTCAGTACCCTGAACTAGAAGGGAAGTGGGAGAGAAGATGAGCCCCAAAACTACTTGCTTGTTGAACGTCTTATTCCTTCCATCCCATGGACCTCCCTGCTGTCACCAAGTGGAAATTCTTTCTATAGCTGTTTCCACTAAAGCAGCTCTATTGTTTGGGAAGCATTTTTCTTTTGGACCACCCACTGTACCACTAATTGGTCAAGTGAGATTGACTATTAGATGTGAGGTGGGAAAATGCCTTCAGTTCAAGATTCTTGCAGCAATCTGCCTGGCTCTCTCTTTTCCAAGCAGTTGACTCACAACCCAATCCTGAAGGCAGTAGCTCTGCTGGGTGCAGTGGTGCCAAAACGGCTATCACCGAGGCCACCAGAGGTCTCCTCAGGGGAAGGGGACTTCTGTCCCCTTCTCCAAAGAAAAGTCCAAAGCCCCACCATGGGGCTTCTTAAGTATGGCCGGATATTTTGCTGGCTCAGACTTGAGAGATTCTATTTCCGACAAGAAGTTCAGGATCTGGCGGAGCGGAGTTCTGCCGGTCCCACCCCTCTCCCACCCCAGTTCCTCCCCTACCATGCTCTCCCCCTGCCCCAGAACACCTCCTCCCTGCCCCTGAGGCTCTTACCACCTCCCAGAGCTCCTACCTAGCTCCAGGCGTTGTCTGGCCAGCGCTGGGCTCACTGCCGACTGGTGCTGGGCCAGCGCGAGCGCTGATTCCTTACAGCATGTTTGCGACACCCAGCACTGGCACTGGAGCTCAGTGCTGATGCTGGCCCAGTTTAGCATTGGACCCCCAAAGCACTCACTCTTCTTCCCACATTTTATCCAACCAGGTGGCCAGTTTTATATTTCATTCCTTTACAGTAATGTGTTTAGTTTACCTTTCCCTTCCCCAAAGTTATTTTTTCTCCCATTTTCCTGACTGCTACTATTTTCATTTCCGTTTCCTAGGCTGATCCTTTAATATTTCTCCTTACTGCTGATGCTCAGAAGATTTTTTTTTCCTATTTTGCAACACAGCAGAGAGCATAACACAAATACAAAACAGAAGAAGCAAATAACACTTCTTTACCAACAGAAAACATACCCAGTGGTGTTCAAGCATGGAGTATCTGTGTTCCAAAATTCATTCATGAAATAATTCAAATTAACATTTCTCATAGCATTCATTCATTCATTCATTCAATTCATACTTTCCATTGTCCAACAAAATTAAAATTTTATTATAGGTAAAAATATCTGTGTGTCACAAAATTAATATTCAATTTGACTAAACCAGAAAAGAAAAAAGAAAAACCATCCCAAGCTACAGTTATACAGGAAGCTTCAAAACTCTCATTAAATGTCAGGTCTAACAAGAAAGTTTTACAGTGCTTCTAGACAATGCATCGTTGCTGAACCACCACTGAGAATAGGAGATACATTAAATGCAACACAGACAATTTTTATATTATTTTAGAAAAGAGGGACATGGAATTCTGCAAAGAGGAAGCATAAGTGACTGGGACTAGCATAAAGAGCTACATGTAAAGAAATAAACAAAGACTTTAAAGTGCTAGGATGGACACAAGCTGGATGTACCCATCTCTTTTGCACATATCCTATTGATATCAATTCGTAAAGAGCATTGTATAACTTAGGGCCCAATCTTATGCTTCCCTGGCACCCAGGAAAACAGTGGCACCAAAATGGCCACTGCTGAATCCTATGGGGCCAGGAAAGCTGCCAGAGGTTTCCTTAAGGTAAGGAAAGAGCAGTTCCCTTACCCCCGTGTCAAGCTCAGGCAGTCATGATGGGTCTACTTGGATCTGCACCTGCTATTTAGCCGGTGTAGAACTGAGGACACACATATCGGTTTCTGCAGCTCAGGAAGGGGTATAGGATGAGGCAGCAGATTCTGCTACTTCCCCCCCCCCCTTGGACCCAATCCTTCTCTCGTTCTGTCTATCTTCTGCTCCATTCTGCACCCTGCCCACCTTCTCTGCCCTCTCCATGCCCCAAAAGCCTCCCCACCCCGACAGGGAAACTTACTGTCCAACACTCCATCGACATTCCGCTGGCACTGAGGCCCAGTGCCTATCAGTTTGGGCCTTTCCAATCGTGCCAGAGTGCCTTATGGCACTTTTACAATGCCCAGCACTGGTACTAGGCAGCACAGGATCCAGCTGGCCAACTCCCCATGATTGAATGAAGATGCCCAAAGGGCACTGAGATCGTGCAAACCGTAGGACCTGCATAAAGACCCCATGTGGTGTTACTGATCCTTGTGCATGATGCCTCAGCATAAACAAGGCCAGTGGCTTCCCCAAAAAGCCTACAAAGCTACTACAAAAAGTGGAGTTATGACTGTTCAGATAAACTTCATCAGGAACCATATGCAGCTACCTCCACATGAAGCGTTTCAGATAGCTAGCATCCGTTCCACAATATGTACGTGCGAACTGAACTAGAAGACATTTTGCTGTAGGCTTTTGCTGCCAGTGTTTGGGAATTGAAACAAAAACCAGCCATATTGCTGCTGTAACTCTACAGATGGTACTTTACAGCCTCATCACAGAGATAGTTCTGTGCCTTGAAATACTTTTGAATACTGTGAAAAGATAGCTTATTATTGGAACTCCTGAGCAAAGCTATGGAAAGCGATGAAATGGCCCCAGAGTAAGTTCAACACAGCTCATTTAATGGGCAAACAGATTAAAGGCTCATCCCTTTCCTCAAGAGATGCCGACATATCTCTATGTACGCTGGCACGATGACACCGCCCTGGCGTTGAAGTCCACCAGCCGACAAATGCATCCTAAAAACTGGCACAACATCAGAAAAATGGCATGTTGGTGTAACTCGAGCTGAGATGCCATCACAAGTCCACCAGTGGACAGGACAAAATGTGGAGGAGATTGGGGCATGATGTGGGAGCGGCATAGAAGGATTGTGGGAGGGATGAGGAGGAGTTGACATATCCTAACTTTCCCTTCAGACAATAGAAAAGCCCCTAACACAAAAATAGGGCTGGCTGCTGCAGTAGGTGCCCCATGTCACATGCCAGGCCCATGATTGGCCCATGCAGTCCTTCCTCTGATAAGTCCATGTGCTGCAGCCTCCCAGCCAGGTGGGCCAGATTGCAGTGATACAAGGTTTTTAACACCAGATGAGGTGCATCTAGCTTGGCTTCTGCTGTGGCTGGGTTGTTAGAGAATAACTTTGTGAAGTGGCCGGTGTGAGTTCTCAGACCTGCTTTCCTCTCTTCTTTTGGCACTGCCATGGGTGTTTTCAGCCAGTTATGAGTACTTTTCTAGTTGGGATGAATCTGTTGGCTAAAGTCAAACCTGTATCACCTGGCTCCAGCTGCTTCTCTGTGCAGACTGCTACCAGGACTTTGCTTTGCCTACATGCTGTTGAGGCTCCTCTTGTGACCTGTCTCCGACCCTTCCCTGGCTAATGGTTCCTTCCATCTAGTGGACACCTCCACAGGGACTCAAACCATCACCAAGAAGAGATTTGTGTGTCTTTTGCACATGATTGCCCTCTTCCGAAGGACCTATCTTTCTGCCCTTCCTGTGCTGCACCTACAAAATTATTCCTTCCTTAAATGGAAGTCTTGCCCTAATGAGGAGAATAAAAAGGAACATAAACTGTGGCAAAAGAAATGTAAGAAGGTGATACTGGAGGCCAAGCGAGACTATGAGGAACGCATGGCCAGCAACATTAAGGGGAATAATAAAAGCTTCTTCAAATATGTTAGAAGCAGGAAACCCACCAGAGAAGCGGTTGGCCCTCTGGATGGTGAGGGAGGGAAAGGGGAGATAAAAGGAGACTTAGAGATGGCAGAGAAATTAAATGAGTTCTTTGCATCTGTCTTCACGGCAGAAGACCTCGGGCAGATACCGCTGCCCGAACGGCCCCTCCTAACCGAGGAGTTAAGTCAGATAGAGGTTAAAAGAGAAGATGTTTCAGAGCTCATTGATAAATTAAAGATCAATAAGTCACCGGGCCCTGATGGCATCCACCCAAGAGTTATTAAGGAATTGAAGAATGAAGTTGCAGACCTCTTGACTAAGGTATGCAACTTGTCCCTCAAAACGGCCACGGTGCCAGAAGATTGGAGGATAGCAAATGTCATGCCTATTTTTAAAAAGGGAAAGAGGGGGGACCCGGGAAACTATAGGCCGGTCAGCCTAACATCCATACCGGGTAAGATCGTGGAATGCCTCATAAAAGATAGGATCTCAAAACACATAGACGAACAGGCCTTGCTGAGGGAGAGTCAGCATGGCTTCTGTAAGGGTAAGTCTTGCCTCATGAACCTTATAGAATTCTTTGAAAAGGTCAACAGGCATGTGGATGAGGGAGAACCCGTGGACATTATATATCTGGACTTTCAGAAGGCGTTTGACACGGTCCCTCACCAAAGACTACTGAAAAAACTCCACAGTCAGGGAATTAGAGGACAGGTCCTCTCGTGGATTGAGAACTGGTTGGAGGCCAGGAAGCAGAGAGTGGGTGTCAATGGGCAATTTTCACAATGGAGAGAGGTGAAAAGCGGTGTGCCCCAAGGATCTGTCCTGGGACCGGTGCTTTTCAACCTCTTCATAAATGACCTGGAGACAGGGTTGAGCAGTGAAGTGGCTAACTTTGCAGACGACACCAAACTTTTCCAAGTGGTGAAGACCAGAAGTGTTTGTGAGGAGCTCCAGAAGGATCTCTCCAGACTGGCAGAATGGGCAGCAAAATGGCAGATGAGCTTCAATGTCAGTAAGTGTAAAGTCATGCACATTGGGGCAAAAAATCAAAACTTATAGGCTGATGGGTTCTGAGCTGTCTGTGACAGATCAGGAGAGAGATCTTGGGGTGGTGGTGGACAGGTCGATGAAAGTGTCGACCCAATGTGCGGCGGCAGTGAAGAAGGCCAATTCTATGCTTGGGATCATTAGGAAAGGTATTGAGAACAAAACAGCTAGTATTATAATACCGTTGTACAAATCTATGGTAAGGCCACACCTGGAGTATTGTGTCCAGTTCTGGTCGCCGCATCTCAAAAAAGACATAGTGGAAATGGAAAAGGTGCAAAAGAGAGCGACTAAGATGATTACGGGGCTGGGGCACCTTCCTTATGAGGAAAGGCTACGGCGTTTGGGCCTCTTCAGCCTAGAAAAGAGGCGCTTGAGGGGGGACATGATTGAGACATACAAAATTATGCAGGGGATGGACAGAGTGGATAGCGAGATGCTCTTTACACTCTCACATAATACCAGAACCAGGGGACATCCACTAAAATTGAGTGTTGGGCGGGTTAGGACAGACAAAAGAAAATATTTCTTTACTCAGCGTGTGGTCGGTCTGTGGAACTCCTTGCCACAGGATGTGGTGATGGCGTCTAGTCTAGATGCCTTTAAAAGGGGATTGGACAAGTTTCTGGAGGAAAAATCCATTATGGGGTACAAGCCATGATGTGTATGCACAACCTCCTGATTTTAGAAATGGGTTATGTCAGAATGCCAGATGCAAGGAAGGGCACCAGGATGAGGTCTCTTGTTATCTGGTGTGCTCCCTGGGGCATTTGGTGGGCCGCTGTGAGATACAGGAAGCTGGACTAGATGGGCCTATGGCCTGATCCAGTGGGGCTGTTCTTATGTTCTTACATTCTTATTCCTTGGATGTGTGAGTTTGTGTAGGTGGGATGAGGGAACTTGAACATTTAGACTTGCACCACAGGTCTGAGTACAACCATTCAGGCACTGGAGACTTACCCCCTGGCAAGGCAATAAATGTTCCCTTACCTGGAGGAAACCTCCAGAACTGGCTTCCCCTGCAGGATCCAGTGCATGCTCTCGTGGCATGGCTGCATCACTGTGGTGGTGGGGGGGGGGGGGAGGTTTGATAGGATTAGGCTGGAAGACTGATTTCCATGGGACTTAGTCAAGACTAACTTTCTTTGAAGACAATCCATTCAGGACATTCGTTAGCAAAGAGACCCAGGGAAGTAGTGAGAACTCCAAATCAAGTTTCACTGAAAATGTTTTGTGAAATAGAAAATCACACTGTCATGTTAAATGAAGAACCGTTACTCTTTGGACTCAAGAAGTGCTTCTCTGCCTTTTTTCTAGACTATGGTTCATGATCCAAAGCTCAGCATTTACATAACTTCCCATTCTTTTTTGTGAGGAAACGCTTTCCTTATAGACACCAGGCAGCATTTTCAACTCACAGAAAAGAGTGAGTGGGAAGAGTGAGTTGCCCCTCTGTACAAGGGGTTATCATGTGCACAGTGTGTGTCTCTGGGGCAGAGCCATTTTATTTAACAGCAGTTCTTTGACAGTAAGCATTTAAAGTTATATTGAAGTAGAACACAAAAGATGGTTATCCTGAAGTGAAAAAGCCGAGGACCTTGTAAAGAATTATCTCCTTTTCATGACATCTCGCTCTTTTGCTGTTACTCCTTGCCAGTACTCTCTGCTTTCCTTCTAAGTTATTTGGATAATATTATTCTGTGAAATCTAGTGAGAACATTAGTTCTGATGCCCATTAAACCTATCTCATTCTTTTTGTCGTATTCTTTCTTAAAAGACATGGAAACTGGCTGACAGAATACATCTTAGATTAATAACAACCATAGTTATCTGCTTGTGAGTTTATAAGCCAAAGCAGACTCAACAAAGTAAATAACATGTTTGTACATATAGCTGTGTATTTTTTCATGGTAGCAATAACTTTTTTCACCCACATTGTCTAGATGGCACTGAGTTCAGAGGCAGTATGGGTGTCCAAGATGGTGCTTGCCAGGAGTGTATTGCAACCATCGATGCCAACACACTCAACAGCAAAAATATCAGGAGTTTAAGGGATTTTTGTGTTTAAAATTTTCAGATATGTGTGGGTGGGGGTTCTGAAACAGCTTACAGCCCAGGCAGCCACATCGTCAAGACTTTCATCCCCTTCCCTCGGGTAAAGCAAGTAGCCCCTTAACAGCCCAAAGCTGTCCAATTTTCCAGCATCGGTGCAACTGCAATGCAGCCCCAAGGTTCGGGAACAAGTGTTCCCATACCTTAAGGTGGCCTCTATGACTGCTACCCCACCACAAGATGCAGTGCATGCCCCATTGGCGCAGCTGCACTGGTACTGGAAAATTGGATGGGATTGGGTTCTAATGGAGCTACTCAATTCTACATCGACCCGAAGGTCAGCAAAGAATTCAGAGCCTTCATTGCAGGCAGCCAGCCCTCTCCCTGCCCTCCCTCTACCTCCCCCAGCCCCAAACGCCTTCTCCCCACCTCCCCCTAAGCCTCCATCTACTTCTCCACTGCTTGGCAGTCTGCATGACCACTGAGCGGCAGAACTCTGGTGCTCCACTGGTGTTAGCACCCACAAATGTGCCTTATGGCACACTTGCAACAGTGCTCACCATCAGTGAGCTGGTGCGAAAAGACTAGGATTGGGCCCTTAGGAGATTCAAAAAGAACTCCTCTAAATGGATTCCAGGATGATGATGATGATGATGATGATGATGATGATGATGATACTTTATTTTTACCCCGCCTTTCTCCCCGAAGGGACTCAGGAGGGCAGGGCAGTAAAAGACAATGGGAGCTCCCAAAACCATTGGGCTTCTGGCCTGGATTTTTTAAACACACATACCCTTGTTGTGTCTTTTAAACAGATTCTCTCTTACACATGTAACAATTTGAGGGCACATGAAAGTTGGAAATTGTGAAGAACGAAGGTAGCGTGTCTACGCACAGAAAAGTCTATATTCACGCACCTTTGTAGCTAAAAATCCTGACCTTGTACATTTGGACTGATATTTTTCCTGCAAAGCAAGGGTGAGATTCAAATACAGTAAAAAGCTTGTAGGATCAAGTCATAAAAATATTTTATGAATAAACAGGGGAAAATACTTCAGTACTGAAAATGTGTTTACAATGACACAGAAGCATGAAGAGCTTCTTTTTCTTCCCAGACCAATGTTCCTGTGTGCAAATCCATTTACAGTCTGCTGTTAAACATCTTTTTTTTTTCTTTCTCCAAATGAATACTGCATAGCTATTTAGTCAGAGTGTCTCCAATAAAAATTCAGTGGGCTGCATTTTGAAACAGACTGCAGAATATCAAATTATTGCTGCTACCAGAGTACTTGAGTGACAGTTCGAAGATTAGGAGAGAGGTCATTATGTTTTCCTAGCGCCTCGCTTTGTGGTGTTACCTACTATTGTATCACTTCAAGCACAAGCCTGTTACAAGTGTTAAAGTGAGCAAATGCACTTTCATTCCTGGAAAGAAGGAAATGAGGCAATCAGCTTGAGCACAGTAAGATGCAGGCGGAACCTTTTCCAATATGCTTATACAAAGCATTCAATTTTGCTTTAATCTATAGATTTCTTTTTAAAAAACACGCATGCTGCAGAAATAGCTTACCTTCTATAGTCAGGCCCTAAAGCAGTGGTATAGCTAGAGGGGTGCAAAACACTAAGTCTTGCATGGTACCCGTCCGTGCTGTGTAAGTGGCCCTTTCTCCTTGCTGCCAGACTGCAGCCCTCATGTCTGTGGCTGCACCTATACCACTTATATCTCCTACCTCAGTGTTTCTCAAACTGTGGGTCGGGACCCTTTAGGTGGGTCGTGAGCCAATTTCAGGTGGGTCCCCATTCTTTTCAACATTTTATTTTTAATATATTAGACTTGCTGCTACTATGGTATGTGACTGCATTTGGGGAACTGTTACAGACCTATACATTGAACAGGCAACTCTGTATATGCTTTTAACAATGATAGTAAGTTCCTAGGTAAGCGTGGGTAGGATTGCAGCATAAGACTGTTCAAAATTTTCCTGCTTGATGATGTCACTACCGGTCATGACATCACTTCTGGTGGGTCCTGACTGATTCTCATTCTAAAAAAGTGGGTCCCAGTGCTAAAAGTGTGAGAACCACTGTCCTACCTAGTGCACTTTTAAAGTGTTTATATTATATAATTATAATGCAAATTTTGAATAAAAACACATAATATCGCTTTCTGCACTTCTATCTTTGGAAAACATCACAATCTGCAAAAAAGAAAAAAACCAAAACTGTTTTCTTCCACCCTGAGACATAAGAAATGTTCAGGATAATTGTCTGCATTATCAAACCACTGGAAATCTAATCTGGCAGAGATTATCACAAGATCCTTCGTACCAATTCAGCAAACTCTGATACATACCAGCACCATCATTAGCTTCACCATTTAGACTGGGAGTCTGTAGTCTAATTTGTGCACAGCTCTCAGCATGTTTTAGGTGCTTGAAAAGTATGCAGTGATAAATTGTGATGGTGTTTCGGGACTGAGACTTGGTGAGCCAAGGCACCAATTAAGCCTGGAAACTGCTTGTTACAGTACAAAAGCAATTTCATGACAAAGATGGAATTTTACCGAAAATCTTCATCACGGAACAATGCTTAGGTTGCAATCCTGCATACAGGCAAGCTTACGTTCTGTTGCCTTTGGTGATCTTTAAGGTATGCAGAATTACTCAGAAGTAAACCATGCATGGAGTTCAATCGGATTGCAGCCTTCGGTAGTTTTAATTCTGTGAAGGGTAGCAGAAGTATTGGGGGGAAAAAAGAGTATGAAAAATCAGGACTGAGTCAGCCTAAGGGAAACTTGGACAGCTGCTAAGGACTCAGTGGTTACTGACTGGGTGCTCCCCCCCATTCACCCCATGATAATGGATGTGGATTTCTTTATATATCAATGGGTGGCAGCAGTAACAACAGCATTCTACCAGGCAACAGTTTCCCATTGTGGTTGCCACCATCTGCCAGTGCTCTGTGTAGTGTCAAAATCAGGGTTGGTCCATTCATGAGGCCAACTGAAGTAGTCACCTCAGGCAGCAGATTGTTGTGGGGGGGGGGGCACCCATCTCTGTCTACCAACTTGCCTCCATTGCTCCTCTTCCTTTTTCCTCAGCCTGGATTGGTAAAGGAAGAAGGGTACAAAGAGGAAGCGGGAGAGAGCAGAGCTAGAACATTGGAGAGTGGAAAAAACAGAGGTTGGCACATCATTGGGTAGGGGGGAAGCAGCACTCGGCATGCTGTCTCAGGAGTTGGACGGACTCAGGATGGCCATAAGAACACAAGAAAAGCCCCAGTGGATCATGCCAAGGGCCAAAGCCCCATTGGATCAGGCCAAAGTCCAGTTTCCTGTAGCTCTCAGTGGTCCACCAGATGCCTCAGAGACCAACAACATACCTGCATCTTGTTGCAACTCCCTTGCACCTGGCCTTCTGAGGTAGCTTACTTCTAAAATCAGGAGGCTGCACATACGCATCAAGGCTTGTAGCCTGTAATGGACTTTTCTTCTAGAAACCTGTCCAATCCCCTTTTAAAGGCATCTAGGCCAGATGCCATCATCACATCCTGTGGCAAGGAGTTCCACAGACTAGTTACACTCTGAATAAAGAAATGTTTTCATCCCCCCCCCCCCGGTCACAATGCTACATGGGACATTGTTGGGGGGGAAATGGTGAACAGAAACCTCCTGATAAAATGTTGCTGTCGGTGCTGCTGGAATGAAAAGAATGAAAGAAACATATCTTTCACAATGATTAAAGAGAGAGCCTACCGTAGAAGGGAGCTATTGGAAGACATTTTGTCTAGGGCCTTCTTAGACCTGGAACTGGCCCTATAGGAAAATATTACCCCTTCCACCTACACATAAAGATTGTTGGCGGTCTGATTTGCTCAAAGACACTACAGCAGAGGACGACGTATCGACCCGCTTGCGACTAGCAGCTTTTGAACAAGCGTTAGAGATGTTTTCTCCCTTGATGAGGTAGCCGGCCTCGAGATATATTTTATTAGCCTGACTAAATTTATAAATTGCAGCTTGACATTCATAAAAGGGACCATCACAATAGGAAAATAATAAGATGTCATTTCTCCCAAGGAAATATGGCGTTCCCGGCTTGCTGCGTTATTCAAGGTGCTGCTCTTTCATGGATAGGAGCACACAGCATACATAATGATTTTCTGCCTGTTAAACAAAGTGGAAAGTAGTTTACATTATGTCAACATTTCCCTCGGGTTTACATCAATACAGATATTATAGAGAGACTGATTGTGGATTGCTCTGAAAACAGAGGATCTTTTAACTTTCCCCATTGACCCACATTACACTGTCAACGTCCGCGCAGAGCCTCAATTTGTTTTCCTTTGAATTTTCAGTTTGCTGAATTATTTTTTTTTTAAAGACAGGGCTCCACTATCACGTGCAAACTCCACCTGCTTGTGTACCAGATGCCTTTTTAAAAAACACCCATCCTCAGAGGCGTTGCTAAAAGGGGGGCGGTGCACTAAGTTTTGCAGAGAGCCTCCCTGCAGCGTGCAAGTGGCTCCTCCCACTCCCATCAGGAGCCATTCACCTCCGTTCCCCCCCCCCGCCCACATGGCTCCAAAAGGGAGGAGCTACTTGCATGCTGCGGTGAGGCTAAACAGAGGCAAATGGCTCCCATTCATTGTGTCCCATGATGGACACAATCCACTGGGGCCTTTTCCTGTACAAACCCGATGGGAATGAAGAGGGGCTGTGTAAGAGCCCAATATCCTTTCGCAAAAACCCCATTTGTTTAAAGGGGACTCCAAAGAGGACTGGCGAAGGAGGGGTGGATCCCAGCGGCACAGGCACATGCCAATATCCTAACCTTGTTCCTTCCCCTATTCCCTTTCTCTCACTTTCCTCAGTTCTGCCCCAGCAAGCTGGATGGCTCAGGTCCAAGGAGACCGATTGGGGCAGTGAAGACTGGCCCCAGGGTCAAAGGAATGAAAGTTCTCTTAGCTTGAGGAGGCCTCTTGGACTGCCCCCTGCAGGACGCAGTGCATACTTCATTGCTGTGACTACATCAGCGGAAGCAATCTAGGTAGGATTCAGCTAAAGATCTGGGGGAGTTTGGACTCAGGCCTTCTTGGTGCTGGCACCGTCGTTGTAGAAGATCTTCTCCAAAGCACATCACTGTGCATTATTTTGATAGTGTTGCTGAAGCATCCACCTGGGGGGCAGGTGTTGCTCCTCCTGCCATACATCACTTCCGTAACATGCATGTTGTGGGTCCGCTGGCACCTGGCACACAAGCATGATATGCAGCCCCCAGAAGTTATTGCTTTCAGGAGAGCAGGATTTCTGGCTGTTTGGAGGTGAGGGTGGACGGGAGGGCCCATGTACTGTCAAATGCAGCATGGAGCTCCTCTCGGCAGGGGCTCAGGGGCTTAGACTCCCATTATACCCTACTCCACCCTGGAATGTGGCACTGGGGCTGTCTGCCCACCAACCCTCCCTTAGCAAACCTCCTCCTTTTTTTGTTTGTGGTTGTTTGTGTCTTCTCTGTCCTATTGATGTACAATTTTGCTTTATAGTGAAGGTGATTCCACTTACTAAATACAAGTGTGAGAGTGTGCCTGATATTGGAGAATGAAGCTACTGTGCCCTCAGTCAGTCATTCCACCTGCCTCTCATAGATATAGTACCTATTTTTCAGTTGTAAGGGATTTGCAAGATAATTTTGAGTATGTGTGATTTTAACTTTACACACTGACACTGAAATGTAGCTCTCCTGTAGGGGTGGGGGTGATTGCACTGCAATTATGCAAATTAGTGGACGCACCTCTACATGTGCCTAGAAACAATTTTTTCTTCCTGATGGGAGAATTCCGGTGGCACACGAATTATTGCACCACCGGCGTTTGCCTTGCCCCGGCACAGTAGGTACAGTAGGGGCCAGCCCTGTAGCCCATTGGCTGGGGGCTAATTGGATTGGGGCCATGTGCAGGCTGCACGGGGGAGCCCGCTCAGTCGAGTCCAGGTAGCGATCCCCCACCCACCCACCCTTTGGCAGTCCGAGACTGGCTGGTCACCAACTGGGGCCAGGTAGGAATTTTTTGCCATCAGCCTAATTGGCACGTTGGTTGGTGATTTTTTTGCCTACCCCAGACTGTGGAGTTAGGGGCGGAGTTGGGGTTTTTCATAGGTCTTGTTGGTCACTTTGGGCAGGTGTTGTGCGGGTTTTGAGTAGGTAAGGACATCTCAGTGTACACCACAGGATGAGAAGGGCCGGGTGGACTCCACACTTGGTCATGCTGGCATTCCTGGCTGGGTGATGCAGGCTGGATGAACTTTGGCCTGGTGGCAAAGGTGCATCACAGGTTCGCTGGGGTGACCAGAGCTAACCTGCCACCCTGGCCCTTCGGGGTGACAAAGAAGGGGGCAGCAGGCTTGTACTGAAGCTGCCCAGAGTCGGGTGAGGTTGCCCAAATTGTTATAGGGGGAAGTAGACAGGCAGCTCCGTTTCCCCCATGTAGAACTCGCATGACTTACTTGTTAGGCCCTGTTGCAATCTTAAGTATATTTAAATAGTTAATAAAGTGGCCCTTTGTATCATATGCCCTTGCCTGCGTCTTTATTGGGGGGGGTGCTGGGTAAACAGAAACACAATCAAATTCCTTGTTAAAAATAAGAGTGAAAGTAAAAAATGAGATGAGGTGCACATGCTTCTAACAGATGAAAGTACAAATCTGCAGCGGGGTTAAAAAGATGCATTTCACAAAACATTGTTGCCTCTTTGTGACTTAAGTTTCTTTAGCATCAGAAACCATTCCATATGGTGCATAACTTTCTCACTGTTGGCATATGTTCAGTTCCTGTTAATGTGCATCAGGAATCCTTTCTTTGTGGATGTAGCCTCTATATGTAGCTAAATATCCAGATGGCATTTTCATAGCAAGGAGTTAGAAATTACATACTCTGGGAATCATAATCTCTTTATGCTGCTGCAAAGTGTGTAATAATTACAACTTTTAAAATAATATTGTTGGGGGCGGGGAAAGAATATTAAAAGCACATTGTACAAGTGCCACTACAGTTAGACCAATGGCCCTTATAATATATGATTCTGCCTCTGAAGGCACAATGTACAAGATATATAGAGTAAAGTTGGCCAAAGCTATTGATACTTTTGATTGACTATATCCTTGTCCTAGTCAGGCCTCGAGCTAGTGAGCTTTCATTCCGTCTGCACAAGCTGCTAGCACTGGGCCAGCTGCTGGTGTGGCGGTCACAGTGATGGCAAACTGGCCAGGGCCACCAGCATGAATTACTCACAGTCTCTGTTGCGAGCTGGAGAGACGTTCACGCAGCTAGCTGCTGTCCGGTTGCTGGGCTTGCGTATCTCTCAAGGTTAGAGCACACACACCCCCAGTGACAAAGACGACACAAGGCAAAAGTCCTCCACCAAACGCCTCTTTACTATGTACAATATTTACAACAGGAACAGTCCAAATAGTACACGATTCACGGTTCACACTGACGTAGCCTTCAGCACAAAATCCACTCTGCATCTCCCACAACCCAGCTTGCCTCTGCTGGAACTTATATGAGTGACAGCCAATCAGAGTGCAGTAAAAACTGCCAAGTGACTCTGACATTGCATGTGGAGACACACACGCGCGCACGCACGTGCACACACACACACAGGTAACAGTCACCTGGTATGTGTCACCAGATATTTCATCATCCTTAGCTCCCAGGATGCTGTGCTGGCTTAGTCAGGCCAAGGCTTCAGGGCCTGCTCCTATCCAGGCTGCAAATTATCAGCAGCCCCGGGGATGATTCCTTAACAGTCTCAGATACAGGTCAATGGAGCACTCACCCCCACTGGTGCCAGTAAGCCAGAGGGCAGGTTGGGGGCAAATATCAGCAGCGGCAGCTGTTCCTGATTCACATTCAGTTAGGGCCCAATCCTAAAGGCCCATAGCGCCAACGCTGAGCTCCAACCCCAGTGTTAGGTGTTGTAAATGTGCAGTAAAGCATGTCTATGTCACCGTAGGAGGAAAGAGTGCCAGCACTGGACCAGCGCCAGTTGGCACTGGGCCCCACATCAAAAGGAGAATGCCACGTGGCCACCTGGAGATGAATGAAGGCCCAATCCTATCCAATTTTCCAGTGCCAGTGCAGCTGTGCAAATGGGGCACATGCTGCATCCTGTGGTAGGGAGATAGTCACAGAGGCCTCCTCACCTCGGGACTGCACTGCAGCTGCACTGGTGCTGGAAAGTTGGATAGGATTGGGCCCTGCGACCGTCAGGCTGTAGTGCAGGCTTTACAGGCAAGAAAGAGGCATTCCAGGGTGGGGAGAGGGCAAGGAGGGGGAGAAACTGGCCCAGGAGGGGGGTGGGACCAGCAGAGGTCTCCTCTGCTGGATCCTATTCTCTGTATCTGGCTAAAAAGCCCAACATGGAGGTTCTCAAGTCTGCACCAGCAAAATAGCCGGCGCCAATTTGAGGAGCTCCATTGCAGAGCCTGCTTTTTTTCTCAGGGGAAGGGGGCAAAAGTCCCCTTCCCCAAAGTGGAAGCCAGCCCTGCCCTTCCCAGAGCTGTCAACCAGCTGTCAAAACATGGAATCGCTGTCAACACCACATCAACCACCTGATGATCTTCTGATCTTCCATTACAAGACGATACAGCCATGTGCAGTTTATTCAACAACCCTAAGCCATTCCTGCATTGGACCTTAAGAGTGAAAGCACATGCCTTTTCCCCATCCACTTTTTGGCACTTCTATACATGCATCAAGCTGCTCTAAGAAATCCACAACATTTCTCTCAGTCTTTTTTACCACATGTTTGTTGTTTGCCTCTTGTCAGAGTGGCCTTAAAAAATAAAACACGCACTGATTTCTAGATAAATCTGTGGTTTAAATTTGGCACTTTCATGTTTTACACATCTCCTCTGAAGAATGAAATCATTTCATGCCTCCAGAAGACAATATCGTATATCCAATTTATTACAGAATTATTATCTCAAGCCTAAGCTAGTGTGCAAAATGAAGGCACCCATTCCACCCCCTCTTTTGATGCCTTGCGAGGGAATCAAATAGACTTTTAGAAACTGTTATCTTTAAAAGATTGTTGATTGCTTTCGCCTCATACGATGCATTTTCCAGCTGTGTTCTTGCTAGCTGAGAACAGCACCAGTGCAAGATACTGATTAAGGGCAAAAAGCCCCAGAGTTTTTGTGTTGTCAGGATTACTTAGTTAACAGTCAGCTGCAGACAAAATGCATCTGCAAATGTTGCTCCCTCCCCTTGCAAAATAGAGGGCTTTTCTTTTGAGTTCTTTGATGTAAAACATTTTTTATTGTATAGCCTTCACGGTCATTGTCTACGTTGACTTTATTAGCTAAGCCGACATTGCGAAAATAAATCTGGTACTGTTCATTATCTGGAAATAAAGAGATGCACATTTCAAAAGCTTGAATTAGATGAAATCCTCTCCCGGTTCTGTCACAGTGCCTTGAAACTGCTTTAGTAGCTCAGCAATCAACTGGATATTTCACAATGTTGAAGTATTTCACAAGTTTGATAGATAGATTCTCCCCCCTCCCCTTTTTTAATCTTCTAGGAAAATCAAATTAATATGGAAATATATATATTTATTCAGTAAGGCAATAAAGGCATCAAAGGCCCCAGTTCTAGTGAGGCCTTGCACTGCCAGAACTTGCACAGTGAAAGCAATAGGGCCTTCAACAGTGGGAGTGGGGATGTTGTCAAAGAAAGTGTGATAGTGTATTACAGTTCGCCCTTCTCATTCACTGTTTTTCCATCCATGGATTTGACTAACAGTGGATTTGACTGACCAAATCCGCTGTGCCAATCCTTTAACTAAAGGGCCCTGTTGATCATTTAACTAAAAAAAAAAGGATCCCTTTAAATTACAGTTTAAAAACTGCTTTTCTTACCATTGTAGTGCAGCAGGAAGGCAGTCTCCAGCAATTAGAATGACTGTTTCTGGGTTGCACTGAGGTAGTGCCCTTGTCTGCTGGTCACCCCAGAATGCCAGACAGTAGTATTTAATCACTTCCATGTTGAATTTTTGAATGCGCCAGGGCCAAGGGAGAAGTCGCTTGCCTCAGTGCGACCTGAAAATAGCTGTTCTCATCACCGGAGATTGCTTGCTTGCCACTCTACAATGGTACGAAAAGCAGTTTTCAATCTGTGATTTAAAGGGATCCTTTTTTAAAAAAAAAATTTTTTTTAGTGGATATGACTATCTACGTGTTTCAGCATCTACGGGGGTTCTGGGAACAGAACAATCATGGATACTGAGGGCCAACCTGTACTAAACAAATGTATAGGAAAGTATAGAAAGTGTTGTCTAAGACATGTTGCCTGCCTACATTTAAGCTGTTCTTGCACCTTGCATAAACTACAGCCTATAGAGAGCTTACACCACATTTTGTATATTTAGATACACAGATACACAAACATAGATATTTAGATAGATAAATATACAAACCTGGAAGTGTATCGTTGTTTTCTAATAAATTCACAAGTCATTCTCAGTCTTTATATATCACCAGCTGAAGACTCCTGGCTTGTAGCCTTCAAGCCAAGTGCTCTGTCATTCCCATTTCTGTTCAAACCAATCAGAATATCTGAAGTGGTCTTATATTGATTTCAATCATTTGTCTTGATCTGTCTAGAACAGTATTGGCTGAAGGACTGCAGACCAGGACGGCGGGGGGTGGGGTTCCCAATGTGGTGAAGTCAGGGTTTGAATTCAGGACATTTGATAGAGCACAGTTGATCTACCAAGGAACCACAAACCTCTCGACCAGGCTTATCCTTAAGTCAATAACTTACAGCCCAATTCCTATCAAATCCTTGCACTGACAAAACTTGTGTTCTTTCAGAGCAATGCCTGGGCCACTGGCATGACTGCCACTAAGATGGTGCACAGACTAGGACTGCCAGCATTAAATGGCTGACATCTCCATGCACCCACCGACAGAATGCCAACCCCCTGCCAGAGTAGGTAGGTTGGCGGAAGGAGTGTTCCAGGGCACTGTGGACTGGCTAGGTACCTGCTAGGGCAAGCTGGAGGTTGATATCAGCTGCAGTAGCAATGTCAATATCTCATATCCTCAGCCCAGCATTAATATGCTCCCTTGGACCTGCCACAGATCCGAGTAGGCCCATTGGGAACCAGTCAGCAGCAGAATAGGTAAGTTTAAAAGTTCATTGCCTCCTAGTCCCCAGCCAGCCCAAAACATGCAGTCAAGGCTGCACCAGGAACACATTCTGGGCCTGCCCTGGATAGGAATGGGTTGTTAAGAATGTAGTGCCAAGCTACAGTTGCTGCAAACCCAGTTATCTAAACAACTTCTATTTAGATCTTCAAAGTTTCTAGAACTAGAGAAGGTGCAGAAGAGAGAGACCCAAATGATTATGGGTTCGGGGCACCTCCCTTGTGAGGAAAGGCTACAGCATTTGGGGCTCTTTAGTCTACAAAAAATGCCGCTTGAGGGGAAACATGATTGAGACATACAAAATTATGCAGAGGGTGGATAGAGTGGATAGAGGAGTGTTCTTTTCTCTCACACACAACACCAGAACCAGGGGACATCCACTAAAATTGAGTGTTGGAACAGACAATAGAAAATATTTCTTTATTAGTCTGTGGAACTCCTTGCTACAGGGTATGGTGATGGCAACTGGCCTAGATGACTTTAAAGGGAATTGGACAGATTTCTGGAGGAAAACTTCATCAGAGGTTTCAAGCCATGATGGGTATGTGCAACCTCCTTTCAGAAGTAGGCCGCCTCAGCTGCCAGGTGCAAGAGAGTGGCAACAAAATGCAGGTCTCTTGTTGTCTTGTGTGCTTTTGGCCTGATCCAGCAGGGATCTTCTTATGGTCTATCCAGAAAAAAAAACTGTCTTGGAAAAATTAGACTTAGCAGTACAGTATAGCTGATTAGGAATGTATTCTGCTTGAAGCTGGCAACAGCTGGCCATCTTTCATTTTGCTACACAGATGTAATAAAACTGTTCCAAGGAATTGAGCAATCAGCTAAAAGCAAAGTCTTTGTAAAGTTATGTGTTAATTATTGTTCTGTTACTTTTCTTGCATATTTGTAAACAGTAAATTGCTTCTGAGGAAACTTCTGTAGCTCAGCAAACCGCTTTGGAATCACAATGCTTTAAGTCATTGTTTAATCTTCCTGTGGGGAAATTACTTTTAAGTGTCTGTCTGAAAAGGCAAGTTCTTAAACTTCACAGCTGTCACTTTCCTGGTAGTTACTTCTACTTACATTTACCTGTAAACATGCTTGCTTCGCAGTTTGTAAGATTCAATCACAGCCATTCTTGATTTAAACTAACTCAGACTGTAGGTAGTGATGGATCTAGATTCACTGGGACAGTTGGCGTATGTGACCATATACGAACCTGACATGTCTTAGTGTGCAGTTTCCTCCTGTATTTTTGGTTGTTATTAGTATTTTGTAATTTTAACTATTTTAAACAGATTACCCCCTTCTTTCAAAGCTATATTTCTTGCTACCAGAATCACACACCAGAATCACACACTGGATCCCATACCATGTCAAAAGAAACCGCAGCCGACCGGCTACTCGCTGGTCAGATACCTTTTCCAGGTCATTTAAACAGGGACTGCTGCACTGGACAATAGTCACACTAGACCAGGGGTGCTCACACTTTTTTGGCTCGAGAGCTACTTTGAAACCCAGCAAGGCCCGGAGATCTACCAGAGTTTTTTTTACAATGTTCGCGCCATCATAACATATAACATTTATGTGTACAATGTATGTTGGTGTACCTTGAGCCCCACTGAGTATAACAGGACTTACTCCTGAGTAGACATGCCTAGGATTAGGCTGTGAGGCTGCAATCCTAGCCACACTTACCTGGGAGTAAGCCCCATTGAGTACAATGGGCCTTACTCCCAGCGTTTCCTCCCAGAGGCACCTGAAGGGGGGGTCGGCACTCTGCGATCTACTCATTTTGCCTCGCGATCTACCAGTAGATCGCGATCCACCTGTTGAGCACCCCTGCACTAGACCAAAAAACATGGAGCGAGTGTGGGCCACTTTGGAAAGATTGCCAATGAGGATGGACCATCAATGTATCAATGTATGTATTCCTTGCTACAACATTCTGTCCAGAAGGAAGAGATGAAGAGCCCAAACCTTCAACATTTCCAGTGCCAATGCAGCTACAGTGCAGCCCCGATGTAAGAGAACGAATGTTTCCTTACCTTGAGGAGGCCTCCATGACCTCTCCTCCCACCACAGGATGCTGCCCTCAAGACGCAGTCCCTAAACTTGCCCCCAAGAGCCTCCTTAGAACTACACCAGCAGAAGAGCTGGTGTCGGTCCAAGGAGACCCACGGGAGATCAGACTGCCTATGAAGTGGTAAGTTAAAGATTTTTTACTTACCTCTTCTGGGCCATCTGGTTCCTCCCACCCACAGCATGTACTCTCTCAAGGGTACTGTATGGTTTAGGCTGGCAGGGGATGGGATTGGGCCCCAAGTATTGGAGTAATTGCAAAGCAGAGCACAGTGATAGAGGGAGAAGAAAGCTCTTCTTATAGTCAAAATGACTTATTGTCACCAGCCTGCTTGCTATTAAGACTAAATGATGAGGAATAAAAACTGAGGCTGAGGAAGAAGAATAAACAAATACTTTTACTTATAATTTAAAGCAGGGGTGTCCAAACGTTTTGGCATGAGGGCCACATTATCTCTCTGACACTGTGTCGGGGCCAGGGAAAAAAGAATTAATTTACATTTCAAATTTGAATAAATTTACCTAGATGAATATATTAGAGATTTATTAGAGATGGAACTTATACAAATGAATGAAGGTCTCACAATAGCTCAAGGTCTAGAAAAGGCTTTGCACAAAGCAAGCCGGCCTTTCCTTCACTGTTGCTGCTGCTTCACAGATGTGAAACAGAAAGCAGTGGAGGGAGTCCTCATCCCACAGCTCACATGAGAAGTTGCCCTCATGCTGAGAGCAGTTATGTCGGGTCAGCATGGGCTCTAGCAAGTCTCTGGAAGGCCAGAGGCTCATTGGAGACCGGGGGCTACCTGTGGGCCAGATTAGGAGTCCTCAAGGGCCACAAGTGGCCCCTGGGCCAGGGTTTGGGCACCCCTGATCTACAGCTTTCATGGCCTGTACTATTAGTGTTGCAGTAAGAACTCTTCGGGCTTATTGGCCGTGGTCTTTGAAAATGTTCGTTTTGTCCACAACTATGGTAGACATATTCAAAGGATCAAAGGTGAGAACCACACACCATTGCTTTCACCCCAGAGCAACTGACAATGACTGTCCACCGATGTTGTTCACTATGCGTTCTCTAAAGGACTATGCACTTTCTTTCAGCAACCCAATTTTTTTTTCCTGTTCCTGTTTTCGTATCTCTGTTGCTTCCCTGTAACATGCACAACTATTGTCTACAACCACCCAATACCACACTCACAGGGAAGAGATAAAGATACCAAAACACTGTAACAACATGAACAGGAAGGAGGAGACTTTGCTACCAGCCCTTAGAAATGCAGGATCCAGGAATTTAGAACAGGAAAAGAAATGGGCTTGGGTCATGGATTGAATTCTAACTTTATCAGGAACAGGCCTTTCCATTATAATTACCTTTCCTTTTCTGTTACAGTTCAACCTACGCAACTTGATTGGTTCTGCCATATTTCTAGAACTGTGAAAAGAAGGTTGCTACCTATGCTAATTGGGGTGTTGCTGCAAAGCTGACAAGCTGATTGGTTGATTTTCCCCAAATATATTTTGACACATTCCTAGTGGCTTCTCTGATTGGTTGATTTTCCCTAAATATATTTTGACACATTCTTAGTGGCTTTCAGCAACTTCATGAGAGGCAGAAATGTCTTTATAGTCTACTTAATTCAGACAAAAATCTCTTTCTGCTCCACTGGAAAAAGAATACAAATATGGGTTCGAGTGCCTGCATGTTGTGTTGAGAGGACCGGACAGGATTGGGATTCTGTTGGTGTACCGCCCGCCCTGCTGCCCAACAGTCTCCCTGCCTGAGCTGACTGGGGTGATCTCGGGGGTGGCATTGGAGGCCCCCCGCCTATTAGTGCTGGGGGACTTCAATGTGCATGCCGAGGCACCTGCGTCAGGTGCAGCTCAGGATTTCATGGCCGCCATGACAACCATGGGCCTGTCCCAGAAGATCTTGGCCCCAACACATACTGCAGGACACGTGCTGGACCTGGTGTTTACAGCTGGGCATGGGGGCAGTGATCTGGATGTAGAGGAGATCAAGATCACTCCGTTGTCATGGACAGATCACTTCCTGGTAAGGTTTAGGCTTGTTGCGACTTCCTACCTCCGCAGAGGCGGGGGACCGTTTTCTATGGTCCGCCCCCGGAGGCTAATGGATCCTGAAGGTTTCCTGAGGGCTCTGGGGGATTTCCCCACTGCCAAGACTGGCGTCTCATCTGAGGCCCTGGTTGACCTCTGGAATGGGGAAATGACCAGGGCAGTGGATGAGATTGCTCCGGAGCGACCTCTGCCACGTCGCAGACTCGGAGCGGCTCCTTGGTTCACTGAGGAGCTGCGAAGGATGAAGCGGCAGGGCAGGCGTCTAGAGCGACGGTGGCAGAAAACTCGGGATGAATCTGACCGGACACGGAGTAGAGCCCATTACAGAGCCTATTCCGTGGCGGTGGTAGCAGCGAAGAGATCGTTCTTCTCTGCTACCATTGCGTCTGCTGACAACCGTCCGGCAGAGCTGTTCCGTGTGGTGCGGGGCCTCCTCCATCAGGCCCCCCCAGTAGACCAGGAGGAATACACGGTCAGCCGCTGTGACGTGTTTGCGCAACATTTTGCAGTTAAAATCGATCGTATTCATCACAACTTGGATGCCACATTGACAGTGTCTGACGATGTCCCCTTGGCAACTGCTTGTCCTGTGTTGTGGGATTCTTTTCAGCTTGTACAGCCTGAGGATGTGGACAGACTCCTTTGGAGTGTGAGGCCATCTGCCTGCCTGCTCGACCCTTGCCCAGCTTGGTTGATAAGAGCTGCCCGGGGTGGGCTGGCTGAGTGGACAGGGAGGGTGGTCAACTCTTCCTTGATGGAGGGGACGTTACCACTCGCTTTGAAATGGGCGGTGGTTCGCCCCCTCCTGAAGAAGCCCTCCCTGGATTCCACTGTGTTGGATAACTACCGGCCAGTCTCCAACATCCCGTTTCTGGGCAAGGTAATTGAGCGGGTGGTGGCATCCCAACTCCAGAGGGTCTTGGATGAAGCGGATTATCTGGATCCTTTTCAATCTGGCTTCAGGCCGGGCTTTGGGACGGAAACCGCCTTGGTCGCCTTGGTGGATGACCTACGCCGGGGACTGGACAGGGGGAGTGCGTCCCTGTTGGTCCTGCTGGACCTCTCAGCGGCTTTCGATACCATTGACCATGGTATCCTTCTGGGCCGATTGGCCGAGTTGGGAGCTGGAGGCACTGTTTTGCGGTGGTTCCGCTCCTACTTGGAGGGTCGGTCCCAGATGGTGGTGCTGGGGGATGCCTGTTCGACACCCTGGCCCTTGAGATGCGGGGTGCCACAGGGCTCAATTCTGTCCCCCATGCTATTTAACATCTACATGAAACCGCTGGGAGAGGTCATCCGGGGGTTTGGAGTGGGGTGCCATCAATATGCTGATGACACCCAGCTCTATCTCTCCTTTCCTCCAGACTCCAGGGTGGCGGTTGAGGACCTGGAGCGCTGTCTGGAGGCAGTGAGGATCTGGATGGGGGCTAACAAGCTGAAATTAAATCCGGATAAGACAGAGGCTCTCCTGGTTAGGAAATCCTCGATGCAGATGCTGGACTATCGGCTTGCCCTGAATGGGGTTGCACTCCCTCTGAAGGAGCAGGTCCGCAGCTTGGGGGTCCACCTGGACTCGCAGCTGCTCCTGGATTCCCAGGTGGCGGCTGTGGCTAGGGGGGCCTTCACTCAGCTTCGGCTGGTGCGCCAGCTGCGGCCGTACTTGGATCGTGCAGACCTGGCCACGGTGATCCATGCCTCAGTGACATCGAGATTAGATTACTGTAACGCACTCTATGTGGGGCTGCCCTTGAAGACGGTTCGGAAACTGCAACTAGTGCAGAATGCGGCGGCCCGTGTGGTTGCTGGAGGTAGGCGGTTCGACCCTGTCAGTCCGCTTCTCCAGCGGCTGCACTGGCTGCCCATTCGTTTCCGGGCCCAATTCAAGATGCTGGTATTGACCTTTAAAGCCCTATACTGCTCTGGACCAGGGTATCTTAGAGATCGCCTGCTCCCGTACAATCCAGCTCGCCCTCTCAGGTCATCAGAGAAGGCCTTTTTACAAGTGCCGCCGCCTAGGGAGGTACGTGGGGCGGCTGCAAGAAATAGGGCCTTCTCAGTAGTGGCACCAACGCTATGGAACTCCCTTCCCCTTGACTTAAGAATGGCTCCCTCTCTTGAGACCTTTCGGCAAGGCCTGAAGACCCTTCTGTTTAAACAGGCCTTCTGAGTTCTTGGCCTTTTAACATTTTTTAACATCTTTTAATATTTTTTTTACAGGCCTGATTCTTTTATGACTTGCTGCTGCTCTATGCTCTTTTTACCTATTTTTACTCTGACTGCTGTTTTTAGTATGTGTTAATATGTTTTTATTTGTTTTTAAATTGTTTTTAATATGTTGTAAGCCGCCTTGAGTCCCTTCGGGGAGAAAGGCGGGGTAGAAATAAAGTTGTTATTATTATTATTATTATTATTATTATTATTATTATTATTATTATTATTATTTATTTTACCCAGGCAAAAACAAAAAAAAAGAAAAAAAACTGGTTCACACAAGTTATTTTAGTGATGTCAGTTAAGAGACATTTGAAACTATAATTTCCATGTACCCTGGCAAGTAAGGATGCTCCTTGGCATATTGGCATCACTAGGGGGTGCAGGGGATGTGGGCCATACTGGGTGTCGCGCACAGGGGGGAGACACCACTACTGGCCAAAATTGTGAGAATCTTGGTATTTTTGAATAGTAACATCATGTTATATATATATCATTCAATGGGTAATCTAATGCAGAATGCAGTGAAACAAACTGCGTCAAAATACCTGTATTCTATCAAACGTTACCAGCGCGCACCCCCCCTCCCAAATAAATGCACCAGACTGCGGCTTGAATTGAAAACCGGACCACTTTATTGATCTTAAGTTACAGCAGGGTGACTGGGGCAGTTGACTAAACTCCCAGTCCTAAGTCATGCAGGGTCATTAATAGGGGGAAATGAACCTAGCCCCAAGGTCAAAGGGTGAAACTGTTTGACTTGAGGCTGTCACCAGACCTGCGGCCTAGGACAACCTGTCAGCGTTGCCCAAAAGGTCAAAACAGCCAAACTGCTGGCCCGCAGGTCAAGCTTTGCTAGTCCAGTCAAAGGGGCTTGCCAGCCAGCCTCTTTGAGCAGGGAAGGCATCATGTGAGCGGTACTGGCTCACCCCTTGACCTTGCTGTCTTAGACGTACACCGGGACGTGCCTACCTACCCTGACCCCGCACGCTGCACACTAAAGTGACCAAATTTACCATAACCATGTGAAAAACCTAGCCATGACAGTCCGGGGTAGGCAAAAATCTGACAGCCAAAGGCCAATCAGGCTGTCAGCAAAAAATTCCTACCCGGCCCCAACGGCGGCCAGCTAATCTCAGACTGACGTAATGGGCGGGAGGGTGGGAGGGCGGGGTCACCGCTCGCTCCCAGACTGAGGCTGGGTCAGGCAGCCGCCCAACTCCAGCCTGATTCTCCCGCCCCCAGCAGCAGATGGGCCAACGAGGGGAAGCCTCAGCCTGTCAGCATCAGGTGGGGCGGGGGCAACAACCATTAGCGCTGAAGGTGCTAACTCTCATTTATAGCCAAATAACCAGAAAAGGAAAACACAACTGCCTTACATAACAAAAAGTGGATTTTCTTCACTCAAAACTGACCAATTGTTTGGAGAGCCAATGAAGTGTTATTATGACACATCAGAGAGCTAATAAGGTGTTAGTATGAGTCACCTCTCAATTCCATGTATCAAAGCTCATACCAGAACTCTTATCCAGTTGTGTGAGTGTCGTCAAGTTGGCCACTGGTTTTTTTGGTTAGTGATTTGTTGGGTGACCTATACTGTTATATAAATAAATAAATAAATAAATAAATAAATAAATAAATAAAATGGGGGTGACACCAATCCTAGTGATGTCACTGCATTTAGGTTGTGTGTATGATTTTGTAATTTATTCTGTATGGGAGGAGGCCAATCATGGGGGTGACACGAAGAGCCCTCACACTGTGGGGTGCAAACCCTAGTGACGCCTCTGTCTTGTCATGTTCAGAATCTCATGGATCAGGGATGAGGCCCACCAAGCTTTTCCCATCACTAGCCAACACTCACTGCTACCTGTTCCTCCCACTTTCTAAGAATAACAGCCCAATCTTATTTGGGCTGGCCACCTTTGGAGCGCATGTTCTGCTTGCGGCAATATCCAGCAGTCGAACATGTAAACTCGAATATGAGTGATTATGAGTAAAACTGGAAGAAAGCATGTTTGTTGTTTTTTTAAATGAACATGTGAACTGGCTTTTGCACTGCCACAAAGGGCCTTGTGCTACCAGAATGTGAATTCTGGATTGGGCCGTTAATCTCATAAATCAGAATGATAGAAAAATAAGTCATTTTCTCACGTCTTCATATGAATTTTGACTCATTGCCAACCATTCTATCCTGGATGCAAAGCCCCTAATTCATAAGCCCCTCAAAGCTTAAAGTTGCATACATATGGCATTATACTAAGGGTGAGTTAACACCTTGCAAATGCATGCTGGTTGCAAATCTGTGACTGAGCACCTGAAACGGGGAGCAGATATTCTGAGTTTGGTATTTAAATGCCAATGCTATGCAGAACACAGAGTTGATTTCACCCACACCCCAATATTCTACTAGTTGGTAATTGACCTGTCATTAGATGCCAGTGTAGTGCAACATATAGAGAAAAAAAAATATATTCGTCCTCATAGAGGAAAGACAGTCATTTGGAACACAGCAGTGAACGTTCCCAGCCCCGTGCCCTTGGCAAAGATCCATGATGCCCCCCTCGCGGGCTATCGCCACCCCCACAAAAAATCCAAACCCTCTACCCAACTGAAGCTTGCGTGACTCAGGAATGCGTCAGGAAAGCTTCTCTGAGGTTCCCCGATGCTATAAACTGTGCTTCTGGAAAACCAGAAGCACAGTTTCCACCCCCGTCGGGAGCCTCAGAGAAGCTTCCGCAGGGTCTTGGTGCCTCATGCCTGGGGCTTTTGCCCCATCTGACCTTACGGTAGGTCCACAACTGCCGGAACAACTATGCCTTCCAACATCCTATCTGAAAAAGTGGCATGAAAGAACTCCCATTCTCTTTAAAAAGAGACAAAAATCAACATCTTTTGCACAAACATGAATCTGTAGTTGAGAAACTGGAAACAGTGGCCACCTAAAAGACTGACTGGAAATGACAAAATGCATTACCAAGCATCAAAGACTCAAAAGGAATAGGAAGCAGGCCTACACTGACTTCTGAGTTAATGTCCTTTAAGAGATAGCGCTTGTTAGGCACTATGTTAGGACAAAACTGCTATTGAAACTACGATATTATTACTACTAGGGGATGGAATCACAAATGCACTGTCTTTAAATTAATAAGAAATTCTCCCATGGAAAGTTTGGCTGTTTCTGTGCTGTGTTTCTTTTTGCTTACTACCTCTTTTTTATTGCTTCTGTATAAGAGTGAATAAATATTTTGGATCCTATGCCTGGTTTTGAACAGAGCAGCCTCTAGTGAGCAAGATACAGTGACAAGCAATATTATGTTATCTTTACATAGCACATCCAGAGGAGAGAACAAGAGAGAGAAACTGTAGTATCCCATGATAGTTCCTGCCAAACAGAATCCATTACAGTGCCAACTTCATTCATTCCCTGCAACTTTTATAAATCAAGCACTAAATAAGACACTGGGTCTGAATCCCACTATTTCTATGATCATTGTAGCACTCTCATAATTTGTCTTGTAGTGTTGGGAATGAGAGACATCAGGGATCTATCAAATCCATAGCTGTGAGATGACTGTCCAGCCCAAAGGAGGTCTTTTTTGCATTTTCCATAGAAAATCTGTTCTGTTAACAGAATTTCTCTTGGGGTTCAGAAGAGGTGGAGGGGCTGTAACTCAGTGTAGAACATATATGTTGCCTTGCAGAGGGTCCCAGGTTCAGTCCCTTACATCTCCCAGAAGGGTGGAGAAAAGACCCCTGTCTGAAACAAAATAATGCTGTAAAAGTATTTTTAATTAATTAATTAATTAATTAAGTAATTAATTAATTAATTAATTAATAACAACAACAACAACAAGTATTTATATACCGCCTTTCTTGGTCTTTATTCAAGACTTTATTCAAGGCGGTTTACATAGGCAGGCTTTATTAAATCCCTATTAAACAGGGATTTTTACAATTTCAAAGAAGGTTCTTTCTTCCAAGAACGACTACATTCAAGGTGTTTCATTCCGATCTGGCTTGTCAGCTGCTCCAAGGTCGCACGGTGCCGGTGGCCTCGAACTGGCAACCTTGTGGATGTTATCTTCAGGCAGATGGAGGCTCTACCCTCTAGACCAGACCTCCTGCCCTCCTACCCTCTAGACCAAACCTTATTATTATCCTAAGGTTGTGGCAACCAAACAGCATGTTCAGCTATAACTAATTATGCAAAATGACTTTCTTCATGTCATGCAGTTAAATCTTTCCCACCAGTGTCAAAGGTCTTAAATGGGAAGTAAAGAGCCTGTTGTGTTGAAGTCTGGATTATGAGAATACTTAAAAAAAAAATTAAATGCCCTTTTCCCCTACCATGTATAACATCAGACAAGGATTAATATACAACACTTGGCTGTACTTCTGAAATAATACATAGTCACTAATGAGACATGATGAGAAATTCCTGTAGCCTCTCAAAGAGCAGAAATGTCTCCCGTAGTGATTCTTCATTGCTGGGCAGAGGAGCTATTTAGGATAATGGGACACAAAGCAATATGTACAAAAACTTTTTGTGCCTGCATATATTTTTAACAGCACCATGTTCTCTGGCTAAAAATGATGTTCAGTCATATCCACATATTTCCATCTAGAGATGGATGTTTACATGAGGAATATGAGATCAAACATATAACAGTATCACTGGTCAGAATTTTTAAATATAACCTCAGAAATCCTACCTTTCTGGATCGCTGTTGA
Organism: Tiliqua scincoides; assembly: GCF_035046505.1. Lineage (NCBI taxonomy): Eukaryota > Metazoa > Chordata > Lepidosauria > Squamata > Scincidae > Tiliqua > Tiliqua scincoides. The sequence goes on from NC_089826.1 coordinate 28,335,830, forward strand.
TTTTTTTTAATGTGCTCTGAACATTACATGTGATGGTTCACATTCACTGTATTTATTCTTAATACAGAAATCCCATTAACTCCAGCAATTGCTTCTGTGTTTACTTATTAGGAGATTGTGTCAACATTACAGACTGGTCAGATTTCATCATACTCATGTTAGCCCTAATTACCTTGTGGAGGTTTCCTTTCTTATCCAGGCATATAGAATGCTATTGCTATTGGCTATATTTCTTAGCCAGCAGTGAATCAGTTGCTGATTTGTAACCCATCTCCTCTAGTGTGACGATTGTCCACCAAGGATAAAAATTGCATGAAGATTGTCCACCAAGGATAAAAATTACATGCAGAAGATTCAATTTGATGAAAGTGACATACTACAGTAAATGTAAGGGATCTAAAACTCATCTAATGAAGTGGATTCTGTAGAATTATCTGTGAGTAAAACCTGAATTTGTATGTAGAAACTGCTGAGCACAAAACTGGTCCCAGAAATTACCATTCTATAAACTTCAAAGTAGCCTCCATGCGTTTAGAGATTCTTCTGCACTGGTTCTGTTAAACTGAAATAAATATCAGATATCCTAACTGGCTAACAGCTAGTGGAGTGCTCCCAGTATATTAAGCTATGGGCCCAATCCAATCAAACTATCAAACTTTCCTGAATCAATACAGCTGCAATTCAGCCACAAGGTAGCTGGGCAACTGTATAATCTCAATTGAGATTGATAAGAAAGGAAGGAAAGGCAAGTGGAAGGGCCTTCCATTATTTTTTCCACAGCTAAGGGTGCCCCTAAGAGCTATTTGAATAGATCAAAAGATCAGCACAAACATTAGAATTATATGGGCCAGCGAAAAGAAAGTCATCAAGATAATGAACTACAGAATCACCGCCTGAATGTTCCCCTGATGGCCCACTGCAACATAGTGCTGAAACACTCAAAGGCTGCGCACGAAATAGAGCAACCCATGGGAAGTACTGGTGAAGGTGTAAAACTTTAAACCCAGCAACCAACCGAACAAAAACCCAGCAAATGAAAATCAAGGGGTGAACCAGAAGCTGAAATGCAAACTTGATACTGCAGTTACCTAAAAAGGCTCTATCCGGGGCAGATCCAGTGTTTGTGTTTGGGAAGGGGGTCACAAGCACTTCAGGCCAGGCCAGGCCTCCCCAGATTGCTTCCTTGGAGCTTCCAAGGAAGTAATCTCCCTTCTCGGTGGCCCAGCTCCAATTGCTGGGTTGGGGAGCCCCGTCCCTTCAAGCCACATTGCCTGCCCGAGATCTTGCGAGTCCTCGGGCCAGCCAGAGCATCAGCTGGGTGCGATCTCACTACCAACGCCCTGTCCAGTGGACGTTCCCCTACTGCCCGACTTTGCTCCCCATCCTGGAGGGTACCCTTCCCTGCTGTCACAATGGTTTGGAGGGGGGACACGGACCCTTGGCTCCCCCCAGATCCAGCCCTGGCTCCAACACCACTGTGACACTCAATGTGTACTGCTCTATCTTATAGTGCACAGTTGAGCCACAATGGCATCACTGGTTGATCCATCTCTGGGACATCAGACAATATTTACCAACAAATCTCTTGCGGATGACAGCCACCGAGAAAACCCTGAGGAAAGAGGTATGATGGAGACATATGATAAGGCCCCAAACCTGACCTACTACAATTTATTTTGCACACATGGCAAGCGATTGCACCTAACATCAGAACTTAGGTTCTTAGCAAAAAAGGGGGCTCCAACACTCTGGTGAAATTAACTGATTGCTCTCAGACTTGAAATCATTGATTCATTGTCCTTTTCTGTGCTGTCAAAGTTTTTATACAGGTGGTATTCAATTATGTTACAGTACAACAAACTTAACTTAATGGAACTCAACGTCTATGATTTGGTACAAAATAACAACCTTTGGAAACCAGTGAAACTCACTTATTTTAACTTGGTTGACATTAGGCCCAATCCTCTTCAAAGGAAGTGCCAGTAAAATGCATGGTTTCCAAGTGCAGGCTGCTGGAAAAGCACCGTAAAGTACTTGGTGGTGGTGCAAGCTGCTGGCGTGCTGGCGGGAAGGCTGGAGCTTTCCCCATGCCCTGGTGGATTGATGGATACCCACCAGCAGAGCTAAGCTCATGCAGAGGGTGGGGGGAAAACAAGGAAGGGACAGGTGGAGGGCAGAATGGGAAGGGGATGGGTGGAATGGGACAGTGAAGGCGGCAGAGAGGTTGGTGGATCAAGCCCTGGAGGGAGACAGGTCTGGTAGTGGAAACACATGCTGAATCCCAACCGCCTTCCTGGACTTTATTCGCCTGCAATGATCAATGCAGACTCGCACCAGCGATATTGCTGGTGCAGGTCTGAATTGACCTGTCGCATCTGCTGGGGCATACCCTGGGGTCAGGGGAAAAATGTTCCATTACCCTGTGGAGACCTCCAGCAACCTAAAGTCTTCTGTGGGACACAGCAGGTGCCGCATCAGTGCCACTGCCTTGCTGCACAGGGATTTAGGTAGGATTGGACTGTTTGTGAACAGATTAGTGTAGTATCTCATACAAATCTATATACAAGCCCCTACCCATGGCTCATGGATTTTACTGTGCTACATACCTGTTGATTCAGTTAAACTAATAATGTATACAGTCGATGACAGTAAAAGCACCACTAAATGATCTGTTGGCATTATGTGGCTGAGAAAGCAAGAGAATTATCATTATGAAATATTCTCAAAATGCCATCTGTATGGGGATATTATAATTTGTAGTTTAATGGGATACAAGCCATGCAGTTAATTGAATAAAATGACCATTATTCAATTGACAGCCCTTTTGCCATTCTGTGTAAGTAACTCATAATGCATAATGGATCATTTCTGTGATTTTGTTGTGCAGGCCTTTGTGTGGGTAATCAAGCAGCAGCATTCATGCCTATGCAGGAGTATTGTTCATGCAGGCCATTTTGTCCAATGCTTTGTAGGTGGATATTTGGCCAATGGAGGACTTCGAAGTCATGATAATTCCTAAAATGTTCCTATTTCTTTTAGAATAGGCTTTAAAAAGGTTTTTAATTGCCTAGGCCAGGGATGGGCAACCCTGGTTTGGGAGCCATTGGCAACTCCCAGGGACCCCCCAATCAGGCCCACAGGGAGCTCCTAGTCTCCTATGAGCCTCTGGCCCATTAGAAACTGTTGGAGCCCACACTGGCCCACAACTGCTGGTCACGACTGCCAGACGCAAGCTGCAGGCTGGGTTAGAGCAAGGTCTTTTGTAGTCTCCATGTGTTTCTGGCTTGGTCTGTATGTTTTCACTGTGCAAGAGGTGTGTGGCAGAAAGTTCGTAGTTCTCATGTGGTTCTACAGGCAATTGGAGAGTCCCATGCCAGACTGTACGGCCCAACATGGGGCTCAGAATCCAGTGGAGTTAAGCTGTACCAGTCCTGTCCTCCTCCCTCCCTGCTCCCTCCCCCACCACACCTTCCTCCCTCTCCTTGCTATTCTCCCACCTCCCCCCCACCACAGAACGTCTCCTCCCCCGACACCCCCACTCACCTCTCTGCCACCCAGCAGTCTGGTTGACCACTGGGTGATAGATAGATACTTTATTTACGGTCATCCGACCAGCTAGTCACAAACAACAAAACAAAATACACAGAATTAAAACCAACACCCCGTTACACATATGTAAATGGTTGACCGCTGGGTGCCAGGCCCAGTGCTGGAGCTGTCCCAGCACGGCACATTTGTGACAGTGCAGGCAGTGGTAAGGGCCCTAAGTTAGAAACTGAAAGGAACAACAAAGACAATTGTAAGGGTGTTCAGCCTTTAATAGATGGAGCCAAGATCTAACCCTTGAATGGTCATGTAATTACAGAGTAAAAGGAAATGGAACTCCCCAGTTTTAAAACAGCTTTGCGGGTTGCCAGCCAATTTCCAAACACAAAAGTTCTGGCACTTGTCTTTACAGCCCTACAATGCTCGGGCTCTGGGAACCTAAAGGTCCACTTTTGCTTCATGATCCTGGCCCTGTAAGACTCGCACATGACTTCTTTCTTAAAAGGCCTGGGGCAGTTTTAGAAAAGGTATTGATCTGGTGCCAAAATGAATTCAGAGTAGCTACCAGCTGTGGCTCCCAAGGGCCTACACTCTAGAAAGCAGGGTGTCACAAGAAAACGATCCATTCTCCAGTGGCACGGAAAAGATGCTATGCTGGGGTGAAGAAGGACAGTTGCGCCTCTCAAATTAAACACAAGTTAAGCATCACTCTTCAAAGTGCCCCCTTTGCTCCATTATCAGGGTATATTGCTATTGTTGTCATTTCACGGTTTATAGGCCCCTTTCTGTAAGCAGCAGCAGCTGCTAGCGCACATGTGTGACCCTGGCGAGGCCAGCAGGGAGACCTGGCTCTAAGCTGGAAGGCAACAGCCCGTCCCCTTCCAACCACGGAGCCAGGGACTGAGCACACACTCCAGGCATGTCCGCTTGGAAGCAAGAGCCACTGTGCCCCATGGGGCTTACTCCCAGGAAAATGTGCATGGACTGCAGCCCGAGCCTTTCCTTGAGCAGAGCCTGTCCAAACCTCAGTCCCCCATCTTACATGACCAAACACTGGCTGGCACTTGGGATCCAGTGCAGGAGAGGCCTCCTCAGAAGCTGCACCGGTCTTGAGTTCAAGGTGGGTTGGATAGGGTCAGCGTCGGTACTGTGCCCACATGCAAAGGAGGAAGAGGGCTGGGCACTGGTGCTATAAGAGCCCTCTGAGAATGCCCAGCTCCCAGCCCTCCTCCAATCCCCCCACATGGGAAGGGACTCTCGTGTTGCAGTCTGGGCCAAACAAACCCCGATCTAGCTGTTTATACTGCGCGATCGGCATTCATGGTTTTATAGGCTAGTGCAGGGATATCAAAACCGTTTCATGCAGAGAGCTGAAGTTAGCATTGATGATGCCTGCTGAGGGCCGGAAGTGACATCATTAAGCAGAAAGTGACATCATCAAGCAGAAAATGACCCAAAATAAGCACTTTGTTTTCACACTCATTAGCTGCAAATGACAGAAGAGAAAATGTGCAAAACTTCTTTATGTTTTCAAGATATGAGACAGATCAATTATCAAGCTGGGAGTGCCCAGTTATTATGGGAGCCAGATAAATTGCTTCCAGGGACCACATTTGACCTGCAGGCCTTATGTTGGACATGCCTGGGTTAGTGCTTTGTTGTAGTATTTGCAGTAAAGCCTTCTCAAGCCTCCCCATCCCCCAAGGTTGGTATTAATAGAAGAGATAAAAGCATCATTACCATGGGAGCATCTTTCCAAATAAGAAACAATGATTCATCAGCCACTGAACACGGGGCACAGGAATTATTTGGTTGAGGTGCTTTATTGACTCGCTTTTACAAACAATGATGGGGGCTTTGAAATGTTTCATTTCGATGGTATTGTTTAACAAGCTTTTCATCATCTTCCCTACCACCTGCTCCTCTGCCGTGACAATTCCGTGACAAGTCTATGACACTAATTCCTATCTGCCAGTGAGAAATTAGCATTTGACCTTTTGCAGCAAAGCTTAGCGACATTCAGAATGCAAGGTAATGCCACTCAAGGGCTGTGGCTCGTCTCCTCCTGCCTAAGAGCAGGAGGGAGCCGTCTAGCAGCATACTGCAGGTCATGTGCACACAGAACAAGCACAGAGGGGTGAATTGTCAAGGCTATAACTCACCAGAGGCAAAATGGGGATGCAGCTGCATTCTGTTGTTGCTAAATCGGTTGCTTCGCTGATGTTGAACAGCATGATGACATGGGCAGCCCAGTCTGATCTGCCCCAATGCCCAGAGGAACAGTGGCACCAAAATGGCATCGAGGCAACCGACAGAATCTCCTTGGGGTAAGGAGGTTTGCTTACCCCATTGCAGACAGTGGCAGTGGGTCTCCCCTGCCCTTGAGTGGACGCAGACTTGAGGAGGCCCGTGTTGGGCTTCCCAGCCAGAGAGGGAGAACATGATATGGCGGCAGAGGCTGCCATCATCTCCACCCCCTTCCTGGGCCTGATTCTCCCCTCCCGTCACCCAGTTCCACCTTGTTTCCACCCTTTCCCCACCCCAAAAAGTCGCTCTGCTGTCTGGCAGTAATACTTACCACTGGCAGCTCCACACCACTGTTCTCTTGTTACCCTGCACATGCCCGATCTCGTCTGATCTTGGAAGCTAAGCAGGGTCAGGCCTGGTTAGTACTTGAATGGGAGACCACCTGGGAATACCGGGTGCTGTAGGCTTATACCATAGTCTTTCGAGACTGAAGGTTGCCAACCGAGGCCCAGAGCCAGCTGGTGCTGGCCCAACGCCAGCACTCCTTGCTCCCCAGGTGGCATAAACATGCCATACAGCACATTTGTAACGTCCAGAGCTGGCGGTAAGTGCTTACCACCAGTGGTAATGCTCATAGGTTTGGGCCTTAAAAACCAAATCTCTCAATAAACCAGAACTTTACACACATGGACACACATGCCAACTTCGATCCAAAACAGAAGACAAGGAAAAACGTTGATATGTGCAGAACTTGGACTCAGTTGACTGCTGTAAATTGGCCTGAGGGGATCATAGCCCGTGCCTTTCATGAGCCAACAGACAGTCAGTCTGAGCTTGTCTGAGGAGGACCAAATGGAAAACTGCTGCAGGAGAGAAGGCTGCAGTACCAGTGGAGGAAAGGTAGAGGCCGCTGTGTGCAGAGGAACTGAGGCTATAAAAGGGGCTGCACCAGCAAATAGCTGAGGGACCACCAGGGAAGCTCTGCAGAGAAGGAGCTGGAAAAGCAAGCTGGAGACACCACCAGAGAAGCTCTGCAGAGAGGAGCTGAACCCTGAGCTCTGCAGGAGAGTTGAGAGAGCTGCTGGAAGGAGCCCTGGAAGAGAGTGTCCCTTGCTGGAGCTGAGAACCAGAGGGGAAATTCCATCAAGCCTCCAGCCCTTGGCCTGCCTCAAGTCCTGCTGTCTCCTGCCTGCCTGCCTGCCTCAGGTCCCCTCTCAACTGGGGGAATTTGGAACAAGGTCATTTTGTTTGGTTTGGTTCAGGTTCCATTCCTCCTAATAAAAGCCTTAAACTTAGTTTGGTGTCATTGGTCTCTTTTGATCCTGCATAACAACCGTTGTACCTGAGTTGTTAACATCTTAATGCATCCGCATCAAGGGAGCAGCATCTTCAAAGCCAGTAGATTTGCAACTACAAAAACCATCTAGGTCAGCAAATGGCCAGCCTCAATCATGTAGAAACAAGGAAAAATGAGGAAGAATAAAAGAAAGCACTCTTCCCTCCAGAAACTATTAAGATGGCATGCTGGGGCAGGGTGGGCCAAAAAATTTGGGGAATACAATCCAGCCTGCACACCTGCTGCTGGATTCACCCCTTCCTTCCCCCAACATGCCCCCCGGTTCCTCCCCTGAAACACCTCATGGCCCTCTCTGCCTGCTCACTGCCTACCCCAGCCACGAACATACATCCTGCCGTGGTGCCTGGGCTCTCCAGCAGCACATTCAGCTTACCAGCCATTCATGCTGCTAGCCCCGTTGTGCACTGTGTTGTCACTGTGTCTGCAGTGTCAATAGCGAGGGCTTAGATGGGTGGTAAGTTGCTCCGACTGGCCTCTCTGTTTTATTCAGTTTGAGCCAGTTGCCCTGCACTTCTGACAGCCAACTTGGGATAAATTGCCTGTTACATTTCTGTACTGCTACCCCACTGCATGTCTACATGCATTTTTTTCCAGCCCTCCCTGGAGATAGCAGTGATTAAGTCTGTGTTGCCATGGGTATTCTGAAGACACCTGGATACATATTGACTCATGCATTCAGGGCACATAATTTTTTAGATCTTGTATTATTGGTGATGGTGCACACACCTTTGGACTGACTCCAGGACAAGCACATAACCACTGTTCCCCAAAGCAAGTTACTCAACTTCTTTTGAGTAACAAAACTCACCAATATTTTAATCTGGGACACTGAAACACAACAATGAATAAAAATAAGTTCTGCGTTCTTGTGCTCTGAAATTGCTTTGCAACGCCCAGAAGAACTGTATTTGCATTTTTGTTTTTACAACACAATTTTGTATGCTTCAGCTGTCTAGATAACAAATACATACTCAATCATTGTTTAGCACATAAAGTCCTGTGTTCTTGAATATTATTCTTCAAATAATATTAAATTTTTGCATGTCTGCCGGAGGAGGTAAGCCAGTGCAGGGGGTTGGAGGGAGTCTATGAGTGGGTTAAGAACATAAGATCCAGCCCCACTGGATCAGGCCATAGGCCCATCTAGTCCCGCTTCCTGTATCTCACAGCGGCCCACCAAATGCCCCAGGGAGCACACCAGATAACAAGAGACCTGCAAGGCTTTCTGGGAATTGTAGTTAAGAACATAAGAACAGCCCCACTGGATCAGGCCATAGGCCCATCTAGTCCAGCTTCCTGTATCTCACAGCGGCCTGCCAAATGCCCCAGGGAGCACACCAGATAACAAGAGACCTGCAAGGCTTTCTGGGAATTGTAGTTAAGAACATAAGAACAGCCCCACTGGATCAGGCCATAGGCCCATCTAGTCCCGCTTCCTGTATCTCACAGCGGCACACCAAATGCCCCAGGGAGCACACCAGATTTGAAGGGGTGGGGCTTGAATGGGGCAGGGGCAGAAGAGGGATGGGTGGGCAGGTAGTGACAGGGGCAGGAAGAAAGGTGGATCAAGCCCAGGAGGGGAGGGGATCAATGGCACATGTCCCCTTCCCAGGCCTGATCCACCTTCACAGATCCATGTGGACTTGTGTCAGTGATAAAGCTGGCACAGGTCCAAATTGAACCATAGCAGCTGCTGGGGCTAACTTAAGGGTAAGGGGACAAATATCCACTTATCTCAAAGAGGTTTCAGCAGCCAAAAATCCTCTGCAGGATGTAGCAGAAGCTACACAGGTGTCACTACATCACCATGCGGTGATTTAGGTAGATTTGAGCTGGGAGTTTAGCGTCTCTTCTTTCAACACATCGTAGAATTCCTCCACATTTCTATAGCACTAAAGCAGCATTCCAGTAGCCTCAACTTTGAATTCTCACCCAACATGTATATGTGCGCCTATCTCAAAGCGATTCTTCCCGCAAGAAGGTGACCAGGCAACAGCTTGATTTGAGTGTTGTATGACCGTGCCATTCATTCAGTTTGTGTTTCTTGGGAATTGTTACACAACGACGATCTGAAAGTGGAATGTCATGCATAGTAACATTCTATTATTATTAGTTCAAAGTGGTATACGATCTTAAACACTGAAGGATTTTTTTTGTACCTAGCCATTTAAAAAGAAACAACACTTTTCCCATGATAGCCCACTATCCCGAGGCCTGACACTCACACATTGGAGCTAGGTCACAAATATCAGACATGTTAGATTCTGTCATTGATATATTTAAAAAAAAAAAAAATCTCAGACTCAGGAAGAACCATATCAACAACATTTACAACTGTAAATGCATTTTCATTATGTCTTTAATAGATGATGATGCCTCTATCTTTAGCCACAGAAAATTCATTCCTTCTGTTTACTACTGTCGAAGATCCAGCCTACTCGCCATTTCAGACTGCAGCATCATAGCTCACAAAGGCAGATTCACAGAGAAACAGAATGTTAATTATCTCTTTTCCGGAGCCTTTTATGCTTGTATTGACATATTTCATTATTAGGTACTAATCAGTTTTGGGTTTGCATAGCTGTGAACCTAATTTGAATAAGTCCATTATTTTACTGCCAGAAGAAACAGAATTAAACTTAATTAGAGGTCACAACACCTCCAGGCTGAGTTAATTAAAGGCCTAATCAAACCTTTTGGGAAACTGTAGCTTGTCAATCCTGCAGGAAAAAAGGGGGGGGGAGGGACAAGCTATCTCTTCCATAGGGGAAACCAATTTTGTGCGCAGGAGGGCACATGCATGCAAAGTTTTCCTTTCTCAATTTCTTCTACTTTAAGCTGTCTCTTCAACAAGGACAAGGAAAAGCAGAGGTACCTTTATTGTAATGTGATGATCAGGCCAAATTCACATGTGCCAATACTGGCAAAATTAAGCATGGATTACTTCTTCATTAGAAGGAATGATTTATAGCCCCAATAAGGCAGATGCTGAACAACCTTGTAATTCTCAAGAATACATTGCTTTGATCCAAATACGTAGCATTCTTCCATTCAGTGGGAGGCCAATTCAAATTGGTTCTTGGCGACTTTACTCACACACTCCATTCCAAACTATTGGGATCGGAAAGTAAAGCTAGATCCAGAGCGCAATCCTAACTAGATGATCCATCAGTGACAAGGTTTCTGCTCTAGTAGAGAGTGTTGCAAGGTACATTTGCACACCTGGCGAGTAAGCAGTGCTAGCGGGGAGGCTTGTACTGCCCAGCCAATACTGCATCTGGGCCTTCCGCTGGATGGCACAGCTAAGGTTGCATCGGGTGGTGGAGGGGCAGCAGGAGATTGGTTTGGAGGTGGGGAGGGGAGATTTTGGGGTACAGGAGGGGTAGATCAGGTTCAGGAGTAGGGCAGGATCAGTGGAGCAGGCCTTCACTATATCCTAACCCCTGTCCTGGGCCTGCTGGCATTAAAGTGAGCTGCTCAGACTTAATCAAAGATCCGAGTAGCCCCATGGGGCAGGCTGGGGCATTACTTAGAGTGAAGGAAAAATAGCCCCTTATCCTTAGATGACCTCCAACCTACTCCTAAACTGAGTTGGATGAAGCAGATTCTGACCCCTTCCCAGGCAGCCCAAGGCGGTTCTGGGCTACCTCCGAAGGTGGTACGGATCCAAATAGCCCCATTGATACTGCAGTGGCTCTTCCTGGGGTAAGGGGAAAGGTTTCTCCTTGCCCCTGTCTGAGCCTCTGGCTGCCTGAAATTTGCACTGGTTACAACACAGGCACACTGGCCTGCCTGTTTCCAGTGCAAGTTAGGATTGCACTCTCATAAGGTTGTAAGAGTCAGTGAGAAAGGCAGGATGCAAATGCTGTTTTTGTTGTTACATACAGAAGGAATCATTTAAATAAAAATGCAAAGTATCCAGCTGCAGCCTGAAGTGATACAATTCAGATCTATACCAGTTGATTTGCCAAAAATGTAGATCAGTCCTAGTCAAACCAAAGAGACGGGCAGCCCAGTCCCACCTAAAAATCCATGCAGTGATGCAGCAACGCTGGCATGGCTTCTGCTGCATGTATCCTTAGGGTAAGGGGACATGTAACCCCTTGACATGGGTTGCGCCCCAGCAACCTCTTTGGGACAATTCGGACCAGCACCAGTGATACCGCCCCTATTCAACTGCTTCCCTGCCTCTCTCCAGCTCCCATGCTTCAACCCCTAAAGTGGGGTTGCTTTTGGCAGGTGTTGGTTGGCCCACCAGTTGGCCCACCAATTACTTGCTTTGGCAGGTGTCCGTTGGCCTACCAGAGCGCAGATACCTGCTTCATCTCTCTGCCAGTGGGCCTGCTACACGTGTCAGAGGAGACTGTTCTGGGTTTGGAATCTAATGGTGTACAACCGCAAGTCAATCCCATGTTCTGCAACTTTGCCCCTAGAATGGAATCTGGAGATGTAATGTTGGCTGAGAATCTACTGAGAATCTTTTTCAATATCTACATACTTATCGTTTGCTAAAAAAAGTCATACTGCAATTTTTAAAAAATATCCCAGTGGGTTATTGCTAGCCATGATGAACATGGATCCATCTCACAACTAGTTACCATACAATATGTCCTATCCACTAAGCACCACTTCCACATCTGTGGGCAATGCCATCTGAAACCAGTTCATGCAAGATTAACTGTATGTTGAGGCTCCCGTTCTATGTTGAGGCTGTTCTCAAGCTGAAATTATTTATCCTTAAGAAAAGCTGTTTTTTCTCTCTTTCTGGAAACTCATCAAAATTGACTGAACTTATTATTGGCTCCAGAAAGAGGAAGCCCAATTTTACAATGAAGAGTTCCCTATATTTAATTGGACAATAACAGACCAGGGGCCCAATCCTATCCAAATTTCCAGTACCGGGGCAGTCCCCGGTACTGTTCCCATACCTTGAGGAGGCCTCCAAGACAGCCTCCCCAACACAGGAAGCAGTGCATACCCTATAGATACAGCAGCATCGGCATTGGAAAATTGGATAGGATTGGGCTCCAGGTCATGTTAGAAGGTAATATATTGGTACTTCTGTTTCCTTTGCAAACTTTGACCCATTTTGTGTTTGACATTACAAAACTAAAATATCCAGAAGATTCATCAATTTATGGAAAATTCCATTATTTAAGTGGAACTTATTTCCAAGTGGATGTCATTGGTATTGGGTTATAAGTTTTATTGGGCATAGAAACACAGAAATTAATATATAGTTATTCTTATCCTCCCGGTGCCTTTTAGTGACCATCACATTGATATAGAATATCAGATTTCAAAAGCATTTTGTACACTAAAAAAACTAATAATATAATAGTATAAACTAAATAAAAGCTTTTTAGACAGATGGCTTGCCTGTACTCGCCTTGATTTCCTAACATAGAAAACTCAATAGCAGTAATGCTGTAATTGCACCGTCATCATTTCATTTGACACTGTAATTACGATTAATTACTGGTATTATAAAATTCAACAATTTCCTCCACTACTGGTTACATGACTGAAACCTTATTATGAATGTTCTTTGTCTTCTAATTCTGTTAATAAAATAAAGGGTAACTCTATCACCTTTTGCAATGTGACTATATTGCGGCAAAATACATTCATGAATGCACATTAGAAATAATATTTAGACAGAAACCTGTGATTCCCCCCACATTTTGTTAGAAGTGTCAAAGACAGAAAAGTCTACCCCATGTGTTATGACTGCACAGTTGAATCTGCTGTCATCTCTCAGGTCAAGTTCTATTATTTTAAATTCCGAATTAAACACAGTCTTCATTTTAAAAGAGGAATTAAGCCCTTTTTGATATCGCAGTCATAAGTTAGAAGTCAGTTCCATCCAGCCTAATTCCCCTCCTGCTGATGCAGCCATGCCTGTGGTGGTGGTGGGGATCCTAGAGGCCTCCTGGAAGTAAGAGAACCTTTGTTCCTTTACCCCAAAATTATCTACTCCCCAATGTGACTCCTCAGATCTGCACCAGCTATTTTGCTGGTGCCAGTTAGAGGGACCTGGGGAGGTGGATCAAGGCTGGGAAGGGAGATGGGTTAGAGCCTCTGATACCTGCCCCTCCCTGCCCTTGACCCACACACCTCCCCACCCAGAAACTGCCCAGTTCTTCCTCCTCCCCATCCTGTTCTGCTCACTGCCTTCCCCAGCTGCCAACTCACTGGTTTCGATGGATGCCTGCCCTTGCACATGGCTTCCAGCCATTGTGCTGGCTGCCTTGTTGTGTTGCCAATTAATTGTCACCTCTGCTGGCATCCTCTCACTTCTGCCGGCAGAAGCCTATGACAGGACTGGGAGAACAATTTGAAAGATTTGAGTTAGGTCTTTCAATTTCAGTGCTACATATGAGTGAATAAATTTATTTGGATTGCTTCCTTATAAGTTTTCCTTGCAAGAGGCATTGAATAGGACATGAGATTCTCCTTCTATGTATGCTGATGTCTGCCGTCCTTATCTTAAAAGCAGTTATTTAGAAATAAGCCTTGTTGATTTCAGCAGAATTTATTTTCAAGGAAGCATGCTTTGATCACAGTCTTTTTAGAGCATTATAACAATGATCTTGGGGGATTCCCCTCCCCTCCAGCCACTATATTCCCTTTTATGAAGCAATGTCACTTATTCTGCTTAGGGCTGCATTGGAGTTTCCCCATGAGGTAGGTGGATATGTTATTTGCATCAGTTTTCTGGATAATCCCTTGCCTTCAGCATATATCTGAAATGTGAGTAGCTAAGTGTGTCCTGTTAAGTGATTATGCTTTAGGCTTGGCTATACTCAGTGACATTCTACAAGAGGATGGGGAATTCTGTGGAAATCTGTGGTCACACCAATGGATTCAATTACATGTTTTCCTGTACATTATTTTTTTTTTATTTATGTATTTATTATTTATTATTTATTATGTATTTATTTAAGAAACAAATTACTCCATAACTTGCTAATGATAAATAATTTCTCACACTGCCTCACAGCGTATTATTTTCATTGAGAAGAGTGGGGTATAACTATATTGATCCAAAAAGATCATTAATGCTTCCCCAATTGATTTGGAGCCCAAGCTGATGTATGTCTGCTCGAAATTAAGTCCCATTATAGTCAATGGGGCCTTCTCCCAGGTAAGCGTGGATAGGGTTGTAGCCCGTTACCTTACAAAATTTTAAAATTGAAAGGAATAAGTATTTCTGGCAGACATTTTGATTGTTTTGATAATTACAATTTGATATTAAGTAGTTCCAGTTTTCTATTGATTCTATTGGATCTTACACGCCTGAAAAAATGAATATGCATTTTTTTTTTTAATCAGAGAGGGTGCATTCTGTGAGGCTTTGCACCAACACTCAGCATTCAGTCCTATATTATTATTTCCACTTTTTGGCAATTTCCTGTTCAAGCTGGTTTGATTAAGATATTGATCATCTTCTAATGTGATGCACTGATTTTAGTTCATTATTTTCATTTTCAGGATCTGTATGCTGTTTTTCAGCCAGAAGGCTCATAGTGAAGCATACAATAAGATACAATATTAAAACTAAGCACATTATTTATTTATTTATTTATAATATTTAATATTTCTTATTGATATTTATTTAAGGACTCATTTGTTTATTGTCAGTTTACACGGTTTCCTGAAGGAACGAATGCTATCAGTAAAAATCTAATTAAAATTATGACAAAAATAAATATTTTAAAAAGCAACAGTTAAAAAGACAGTGGCAGCTGCTGTAGTAAAATTGATAAAAGCAGCAGATATACCCATAACAGTGGCAGCAACTGTTACCCTGCACATGCCCGATCTCGTCTGATCTTGGAAGCTAAGCAGGGTCAGGCCTGGTTAGTACTTGGATGGGAGACCGCCTGGGAATACTGGGTGCTGTAGGCTTATACCATGGTCTTTCGAGACTGAAGGTTGCCAAACCCATAAAAACAGGCTATGCAACTATCATTATCAGCAGATAGAAACCAATTTGAAATTTGCTAAAAACTGTAAATTACAAAATTTAAGGATTTAGATATGTGAGAAAAGTCTTAAAATTGTCACCTCAATATTGGCGGGGGGGGGGGGGAATGTCATGTGAACCTTTTGATTTTCATAGAGAGAGTTCCACCACTAAAAGATCCCCTCTGTGTTTTGCTTTGGGGGGGGAGCATGCAGAGAAGGGCAGGTCCATTTGTGAACAACCAGTCCTTCAGTGGTTCCCAGGCAGTAAAGGACTTCCCAGGTTAAAGCCTGACTTTAGTTCATTGATGACATGCAAGATACAACACAACTTGGGGGTTTGGCCTTCCCAGGGCTGGTCCCAGACCTCCTGATGCCAAAAGCAGCATGCCGAATCCTATCCCCTTTTCTGATGATGATGATCGCCTTTTCTCTCTCCAGTGCTCAGCACTCTCATCTCTCCAAATTTCCTCTTTCTTTCTGTCCTCTTGCTTTTCCAATCCAGGGAGTGGAAAGCAAAGGAGGATCAGTGAAGGCCACTGAGGAGGCCAACAGAGATGAGCACATGCATATCCCTCCGATCTGTTGCCTAAGGTGACCACTTCAGTTAGCTTCATGGATGGACCCTGAGCTTTCCCATGTAGCATATGCCAGGGACTACTTGTGAAGTCAGTATATCACCTGAGACATTACTTCTTTAGTGTGGTGCCACCCCTTTCTCTGCTTATGGAATACATGTATAATTTGGGGGGAAAAAATGGGCTAGTCTTTTACAGTACAGTGGATGCTGTAAGACCTATAGGTTCTCAAACTTTGAGGGAGCTTTACTCCCTCAGTAAGTTCTTGAGGGGGAGGGGCTAGGGCAGTGACGCAATCCCTAGGATCGCATTGCTAAGGGGGGGCGAAGGGGGGTGCTTGTGTCTTACTTGGACAGATGTAGGGCTGCAGCAGGCTGCAGGAGGTGCAGGGAGCCTTGCACAGCCTTCCGCAGCGCCCCCCGAGGGTTGGGACTTTCCCTGAAAGTGGGTGCAATGCAAAACGGAAGTGCTTTGCGCCCACTTTCAGGGAAAGTTCCAGGCCTCAGGGAGTGCTGCGGAGGGCTGCGGAGGATCCTGGGGATCGTGTCGCGGCCTCCCTCCTCTTCCCCCGCCCCTTAAATGGACGGGGGAAGCGTTACATGAACTGGTGGGTCGTGACCCAGCAGTTTGAGAACCACTGCTATAGAATATATGACTTATGTGCACACACAGAGCAGATGTTTAGCCTGTAGTAGAAGGACCCAGCCTTAATCCCTGGCATTTAGGGCTGGGAAGACCCTTATGTGGAACCTGGAAAGGTGCTAGCAGGCAGTGTAAACTGTACTGAGCTAATGGGACAACAGTCCGACTCAGTACAAGGCAACTTTCTACATTCTGAATAAATGTGCCCTCGGCCTGTGCAGCCCTCCGTTTAACATAGCAGCAAAAGTAGCTTATGCTACAGGCCCCACATTTTCGAGGGCCCGGCGCGAAATGCTAGCAAGTTGTCTCTGGTGAAATTGGCCTCTCATCATCTGGCAACCTTGTTCTTACATGTCGGGGGGAACAGCAAGCTGCATGGTACATAAACATTGTGGTCGTCATTAATAGCATGATACAAATAAATATTTTTGTTCAAATTTAACTTCATTGGGGGCAGAGTACAATTGTGCCAAAGCACTAGCAGAGGACCATGGGGAGTACATGCACTGGCTGTCACAAACATGCCAGAAAGCACCATGTGGCAGCGGAAGATTTTTGAGGTGCCGTTGGGAAGACCTGTGCTGACTTGCTGGCACCCATGGAAGACCAGTGCATGCTGGAGCAGGTCCCCTCCACGGTGGCTGGTGGAGGGGCAGGGGAAGGTGGAACGGGGTGGGGAAGGTGTGTAAAATGATGCGGGAGGGCAAAGACAGGGGCCCCTTTATATGCTACAGGCCCTGTGCTAGCTTAATCTGGCCCTTATCAGATTTTCCCCTTACCCCATGCTGAACCCCAGCCTGCCCTATGGGGCTTCTCAGGTCCACACCAGCTATTTGGATGGTGCAAATCTGGGAAGCCCGGTGTAATGCCGGGAGGGGTTTTAGGCTATGACGGAAGAGGCCTCCCCTGAAACTGCCCCCTCCCAAGCCTGAATCACCCTGTTCCGCCCTGCCCTGCTCAGAACCTTTCTCTCCACCACCCTCCCCTTCCCCATGCCATTCAGTGCTTTAAGTTCTTGTGCCAGTGGCTAAATGAAGTTCCAGGGGGTGCCACTTCCTCCCAAGTTGCTGTAATGGCGCTTTTCAGTTTTTCTGCGCTTTTATGATGGCTCATGCTGGCATAGCACGAGGTTTGGATTGCGCTGTGAATTAGACTCCATCTTGTTCAGTGGCGGTGGTTTGAAAGGTTTCAGACAGGGATTTTTCTTTGCTGTACCTGGAGACAGTTTACCTGGAGACAGTCCTTGCCACAGGATGTGGGGATGGCGTCTGGCCTGGGCACCTATAAAAGGGGATTGGACAAGTTTCTGTAGGAAAAATCCATTACGGGTTACAAGCCATGATGTGCATGTACAACCTCCTGATTTTAGAAATGGGCTATGTCAGAATGCCAGATGCAAGGGAGGGCACCAGAATGAGGTCTCTTGTTATCTGGTGTGCTCCCTGGGGCATTTGGCGGGCCGCTGTGAGATACAGGAAGCTAGACTAGATAGGCCTATGGCCTGATCCAGTGGGGCTATTCTTATGTTCTTATGAAATTAAGCTTGGAACTGCAGCATGTAAATTATGTGCTCTTCCACTGAAGGACAGCCCCCCCCCATTGAAGGCTGCTACACAACAACGTTACACACTGACCCAGCAGGAAGTGAGCAAGACTCTTCTCCACTGTGCTACAGAATCCGAATTGCCTTCTGACTTTGTAAAGCTACTCACTCATGGTAAATAGAGCCGGAGACTTACAAGATCTTTGTCATATAACATTATTTTCAACTTAGAAGGAGGTGATTGAAACTGAGGATACTTTCAACAGGGAAGGCTCTTATGATTTCTGCAGGCTTTTTTCTTCAGATTGACTACCTGTAAAGAGGTCCAGAAAACGCCAGTATTGCTTTCTATTTCTGTTTCAATTTCTTCTTTTCTTGGCTGCCATAATTCCTCTTTCAGATAACTTATATACGAGACACTTATATACCATTATTTTTCAAAAATGCTCTCCTGATAGCTGTTTTTCATTCAATCGTACACCTAAGGTCACATGAAGACTAGAGCAGTTATTCAAGAGGATGTTGAGTGTGTCTAAATTCGGATCTACATGAGTCATGGGTAGGGCGGTTAAAAAAAGAAATGGTAATCCATTAATCATAGGAATCTTATTCACTTATTCAGATGATTAATTGATTAAATCAGCATTTATTTCCATAGGAGTATAAATAATAGTTCTGGGGGGAAAAAATCTTAATTTTCTTAGATCAGCATTTCTCAAACTGTGGGTTGGGACCCACTAGGTGGGTCACAAAGCCAATTTTGGTTTGGTCACAAAGCACCTAGATTGGTCACCACTGAAAATAAACAGCTGAAAATACAGGGTACAGAGATGCTGGGCAGAACGGACTCCCAGTGGGAGAGAGGTCTGGTGCTTTGCCCTGAATAGGTGGGAAGATGGGATGTTGGAAAGGGGCATGGTCTGTGTGGTTGGAGAAGGATCCAAGTCTACGTTCTGCTTTGACTTTTGAGCTGGAATGTTTGAATTCAAGCTATATAAAATAATAGCACGAGTGCTCTGTATATGGGACCTTTGACTGATCAAGGCTTAGGTTTTAAGCCTAAATTGATGATGTGACTTCTGGCCATTACTTCACTTCCAGGTTAATGACATCACTTCCAGTGGGTCCTGACAGTTTATCATTCTAAAAAGTGGGTCCCAGTGTTAAAAATTTTGAGAATCACTGTAGATAAAGCATGTGCATACTACTAAGCACAAACTTAGAGGAGGCATTGTTTCATGAGCAAGAGGGAAGAAACAAATACATCTTCTAAGATGGTACTTGCCACTGATGGTTTTTCTCAATATTTATATTAAAATTTGTATTTGTGTTAAAATTTTGTGTGTGTTCAGCTTGCTACCTGATCCTTATTGGTGACACATTTTTTAATCAATCAAACAATTTTACTTGATTTATTAGAGACTGAGGATTATCGTAAGGTTATTCCAGTGAGGATATTCCATTCCTTCATCTAATATCAATATGGAACTGAGCTAGCCCTTCCATGAGGCCAACTGAAAGAGTCACCTAAGGCAGCAGGTGCCCATCCATTTCTACCTACTTGCCTCCACTGCCCCGCCTTCTCTTTCCACTCCTTGGATTGGAAAAGGAAGAAGGAGACAGGACAACACTTCTTCTGTTTCTAGATTTGACTCTTATTATGTGTGATCTGTTCCTTGTGTTGTTTGTAGCTTAAAACAACACAATGGACTGGCATCAATAAAAAGATTACCAATTAAGTGGCCCTTAATAAAATTTGACTTTTTCAATAAAAAGGCCCTTAATAAAACTAAGATTTTTCAAATCTTATTCATTAAAATATAAAGCACTAAAAAAAGCAAAGCACTTATAATGCTGAGATGAAAGTACTTGACCTTCCAAAGATGCTTCTTCATCCTGTTATGCAGTATGCACATCCCCATGTTCTGACCTTGGCCTTTTGTTATTCATCTGTCAGGTGAAATACAGAATTCTGGGTCAATTGTCTTAAGGGGCTTATTTCAGCCTTTGGTCACCAGCAGTGTCTGCCTTGATATAAAACTGCAAACAAGCTTTGAAAAGGGTCTAATTTATGGCTAAGAATGGCTTGGTTGTCTTGGAAAACCTGCTTCAGAACATTTTAAAATCTGTTTGACTCCTTTATTAAAAAATAAAATAAAATCTCAACATGCATAACAGAACAATAAAATAAATGGTCTGTGAAAGGCTCACTACATCTAACAGAATTTCCCAATGGGAAATGAGGATGTTCAGAATATGAAACTCAATTCCTTCTGTAACAAAGAGTTTTTCAGGGTAGCTGATATCAAAAAGCTTTCATTACAAAAAATGTGAATTAATAATGGCTTGCTTGACATTGTCTAGCAATTTTCAAACGTTTTCCTTCTCTTCCCCACCTTCCAACGAGACTTAGAAAGAAAAGACTAAAATTATTTTGGAAAATGATTAAAGTCAGAACGAGTCGTGACAAACTCCAATCATTTTATTTGTATTCAACAGTCTGCTTTCATATTTTGGCACTTCTACAGTGCCAAACCTTCCCTATAAACATCCCTAATTCTGAATCACTCAGCCCAATCCTACCTAAATCTCTAAGCAGTGATGCCTGTGTGGCTTCCACTGTATCCCACGGGGGATTTTTTTTGGCTGCAGGAGGTCTCCTCAGGGTAAGCTCCAGCAGCTTCAACAGGTCAACTTGGACCTGTGCCAGTGATATCAGCAAAACCCTGAAGCTTATGGAGGCATAAATCCCTTTGAATCCCATCTGTTTGTTTCTTTAAAAGACAGCCTGGGGATCTATGAGTGGAGAAACATGTCAAGGGTTGCTTAACTTTTTCATTGCCCACTTTTTTTCCCACTTCAATTTGCCTGTAAAAAACTGTCTCTCTTAAGTCTGAGATCTAAAAATGCTCCGAGAATCTCCCTGCTGTGGTGCATTCTTGCCATGGCATGCTGAACAAAGGGGGCATGATACAATACGACATGGTTCTACATGATACAATGCAACATGGCTTGGTGGTAGAAAGGCGATAGTGTGGCATTGTGACCTGAGTTGAATTGAATCCAAGCCTAAATTTGTTCATTAGAGCCCAAATTTGAGGCAGTCTGACATTAATAAGTCATTGAGTAGGGCTCAGTTTAGGCCCAGAGCTCATCATCCCTTATATCCATCTGGTCCGGTTTTGATTTGCTACGATTTGATATTCGTATTCAAGTTTATGTCCAAAATTTGCTTCCTTAAGACAAACTTTTAAAAAAAGTTGGTTCATGCAACTCATTTGCAATTCATTCGTTGTTTTAAATGCAAGGGTGGGCAACCCATGGCTTGTAAATGGATCCATCCTGCCAACCAAGGTCACTTGGCCCTTGTGGAGCTCAGCTTAAAAGCTTTCATGTCATGTAGAATTTGCCGCATGCCGGACAGGGAACTGCAAACTTGCAGACTCCATGAGACTGGGAAGTGGCTCTACCATTTCCTGTCTGACCTGCAGCAAATTGGCATGATGTAAAGTCTTCCAAGCCAAGCTCCAACTTCTGCTTCTGGGAGCTCAGCAACCCAGAAGTTTGACAATAATGTGATGATATCATCGCCAACTGTCCACCCTTCTCAGTAGTGTCACAAGTTTGCGTTTGTAGTGTCACAAGGGTTCGTGTCACCAGCGGGAGACCAGCGCGTAACCCACATGCAGTGCCCTGTCTACCATCGCCCTGCCCCCACTGGTTTTTTGGCTATACCGTTTGATACAATAAAGATATTTCAACGCGGTTTGTTTCATTGCATTCTGCATGAAATTACACATTGATTGTTACATAACATAATGGTATTATTTTTACAAATTGTGATTTTAGTGATTTTGGTCACTAGTGGTGTCACCTCCCCACAGGGTGTCATCTTACTAACACCTTATCAGAGCAGTTCTCAAACTTTTAGCACCGGGACCCACTTTTTAGAATGACAATCTGTCCAGGACCCATCATAAAGCAAATTAAAATAAATAATTATAAATAATTAAATTAAAAGTAAAACAAATAATTAAATAATTAATTTAAATAAATAAATAAATAAATAAATAAATAAATAAACAGGGGAAATCAGCCCTGTTCCACCAAGTGAATTTTCTCTGTAGCCTGCCTGCAATAACACCCCTCCCCTAAAACGAATCAGTAAGATTTTCAGCCCTACCCAGTACCCAGTTCAATTTAAGTTCTTATATTTCAAGCATATCCCTATCAGGACCCACCTGGCTTTACAAGTCTGAGAGCCCAAGCCTATGCCTGTCTACTCAGGAGTAAGTCCCATTATAGTCAGTGGGACTTACTCCCAGGAAATTGTGGATAGGATTGCAACCTTAAACAGAAGAAGATTCAGCTTACCCTGCCAAGCCTCTGTTTCATTCTTTTTTGGGGGGGCTGCCTTCTGGAGCATTTGCTGAGCTCCAGTTGTATCAGATCAGGACCATTCTTGTGGCCACACATTTCCCTTTGCCTGACCTGTCCAGGAACAAAGGCACGTTTGCTTACTTGCGAGGAAATGCGTCCATGTGGCTTAGTTTCGCTTTCCATAGGGCTCAATACATTTGCCAGCTTGGAGGGAGGGACCTCCTTCTCGGGTGTTTTTCGGGGGCTACATCCATTGGATCAGGACCATTCTGGTGTCGTTGGATTCCTCTCAGCCTGACCTTTCCAATGGACTAAGGCAAGTTCACCTACTCACAAGTAAACAAGCGATGTGGCTCGGTTTCACTTTCCATAGGGCTCCATGCATTTTTTGTTCTCTGGTTTTTTGGCCGTAACATTTGATAGAAAGGAGACATTTCACGCTGGCTTTTTGCATTGCATTCTGCTAGAAATTCTGCATCCAACGGTATATAACAAGATGGGGTTACTCCTAATCACTGCAATTTTAGCACATCAACCCCCCCAGTGCACGTCACCCCCCCAGTGCACATCACCCCCCCAGTGCGCATCACCCGGTTCAGCCCACACCCCCTAGCGACTCCACTGCACCCTCTTGGCTAAAAAGGTTGCCAACCCAGTTTTAATAGTTCATTATATCCTTGTGGAAGAACTATACCACTCCCCGCAACATAAGTAAACCCCTCGAAAGCTGTGCTATCCATTTCTTCATTGTTCAAAATGATCAATGTTTGTATTTATGCCTATACAATCTCAGTGTATAAAGACGGTAGAAAACTGTGATCCCATTCTGTTTAAAAATTCTGGTCCTGTGGTATATCTGATCTCTTTCTTCTGCTGTTCACCAAGCCACTCAACCAGAAGTGTGGTGATTAAATAATGGGCCTAATATAATTAGAGTGTGAAATAAAAATGAACAGCAACAGATTGCTCTCATGTATTTTTTTTAAGTTTTTGTTGATATATTACCAGGCTGCAGAGAAGTGGCTGATTTTTATGAGTTCAACTCAAACTGTCTGCAAAAAATGCGTATGAATATAAATCATACAGCTTTATGCTAAAACCACAGAAACATCTGAGTCATATTTTAAACTCACCTTCAGTTTGTTTTCTCAGCCATGATTCAGACTTCAGCTTCCGCTGCAGTTAACGGGAATGTTAAACTAATGAAAATCATTGACCGTATTTGCAAAATTATGTTTGCCCGGAGAAGAACGCACTTTCAGTGAGTGCCCAAACCGCAAAAAGAAAGGAATGACTAAGGGTGCATCTGGGTGTAGTGTTCTTTTAAGTGATGTCTGCAAGCTGTATGAAAACTGTGCTGATCCCTGGCTGATCACTGACAGTCTGGCAAGTCATCTTTCAAGGCCACCACAGGTGCTTCCATTTATTTACCATATTATCCTATAGGAATAGAACATGGTTTTGTTTACTGTCATTACAAGGGGACACCACAGCCAGTCATATTAAGGGCCCAATCTTATCCAACTTTCCAGCACTGATGTAGTCACACCAACATGGTATGTGCTGCATCCTCCCTGCTCCATCTCCTCCCCATCCCTCTCTGTTCCTCCCTTGTCCTTGTTCCACTCTGATCACCCCTGCCACCCATCCCCCCATGCTGACTTACCTGTGCCAGGGGTTGTCAGGAGGCTGCTGGCACACGGACCTGGCCACATGCTGCTTGCAGTGGCCAGGCCACACTGTATGGTGTATCACCTTTTGCGACACCTGTAAAGGACCTTACACTGCTGGAACACTAGAATTGGGCAAAAAAATGTCCACAAATGTTAAAATATGATGAAAACAGAAGACTTTTATTGACACTCATGAAATCAGGATTTAACTAGGCTGGTAGTGTCAGCCTTAGTAAATACAATAATCTGTAAGTCACTTTAAAAAAAAAAAAACCGTCATATATTCTCACTAGTGTTCAACTAATCAGTCAGAAAAGGAGACGCCATTCAAATAAGACTTCAAGGTTAGTTTCATTTTTTCTCCTGTTTAATTAGACTGTTGCAGACTGCTGCCCCTTCCCCCACCATAGGACTTTGCTATCTTCTTGCCATGGGTTGTAGGGGAAAAAAAGTTGTCATGGTTTTGTAGGGGGAAAATGCTCCTATTTCTAAAATGCAATACCTACTACAGCTGAAAATGTACACATTTTTATGCATATATTTGAGATACAAATTATAAGCAATAGATTTATGTATAAATAAAGCAAACTGCCACATTCTTCCTTGGGAAAAAGGAGGGAGAGGGAATGTGTTAAAATACAACTCAGCCAAATCACTTGCATATGAGCAGGACTTGATTTTTGCAGTCATTTTTGCTGTTGGTGGTTCAACTACTTCACACACACAAATAGATTGACCATCATGTTGGCAGATTTTTAAAAAAACACCTTTGGTGGCCAAGCCCCTGTGAGAGGTACATCACCTCTGCATAAATTTCATGTGCCAAAAACTGAGATGGTGAAATGAAAAGTAATGATCATTTTCAATTCAGCAGTTTTCAGATAAAATTGTTCAGTTCAGGGAGTAGAATTCCACAGATGTCCACATTCTATGTTCATAATCTAGAATTAACCTAAAGGGCTTACGCCACTTCTAGCAAAATACTGATCTGCTTATTTATTCCATCATATTCATATTGCATTTATGTATTTATTCATAATGCAAGTCATTTTTTTCCCATCAAATAAATATTACAGTGAATAGCTCATCTTCTGAACCACCAGTAGGGAAAGATGGATTGTTGTTTTGCCTACCTGCCAAAACCTTTATTCTTAGAGTAATAAGTGGTATGCACTTTGTGGAGGAGAGGGACAGAGAAATGAAAAAGAAGTAGGCAGAACTAATTAGGCTTACATGGAACCAGAACTTTATTTAAGGCCCACAGCACAACATTGTTAGCTAAGCTAACAAGAGTGGAAGGGGTGGTTATAACATGCTCTTTTGAAACGCTCAGAGAGACTGGACTGAAATGTTGGTGAAATGTTGAACAGAGAGCCAGGATGGTGTAATGGTTTGGGAGTTGGACTTAGATCCGGTTCAAATCACTGCTCAGCCATGAGGCTTCCTGGGTGACTTTGAGCCAGTCACTATGTCTCAGTTTCACCTACCTCACAGAGCTGTTGTGAAGAAAAAAGGAGAAGAGGAACTGTGTACACTACCCTGAGCTTATTGAAAGAAATGTGGTATAAAAATATGAAAAATAAGTACTTATATAAAATGTTTCCCAGGTATTTAACTGCTAAGCTGTTCGTGATGAATGGCCCATATTGATCACGTAAGATAAGTTCTACACTCAAGACACCCTCAACTTCTGCCGTAGTCTAATTATGGACTGCTCCTTGTGAATGTTTTGCCATCAAAAGTTGGTTTTCACATACTTCCCCTACTTCCACTGTTGTGTGTGTGCATGCAGATCAGTTGTTCTCAGGGCTGGCCTACCCATGAGGCCAACTGAAATGATCACCTCAGGCGCCCACGTCAGATTGGTGGCGGGGTGTGCCAATCTCTGTCCACCTGCTTGCCTCCACTGCTCTTCATTCTCCTTCCACGCACTGGATTGGAAAAAGGAAGAAGATTGGAAGAAGATTGGAAGAAGGGGGTAGCGAGGAAGAGGAAGAGTGTGGTCAGTGAGAACACTGAAACATGAGTGGAGCAGAGGCTAGCACATCATTGGGTAAGGGGGCAGAATTTGGCATGCAACTCAAGTATCAGGAGATCTTGGGCTGACCCTGATGGTTTCTAGGAGCTGGGCAGCAGATGAATGCAAGTCACCACCAGCAAGCCTTAGGCTGCTGCATCTACTAACTATCCCACAGTTCTGAACTGGTCTTATTGATCATGTTCTTTTTCACCATCCACACTCTGGCCTTGGCACTGACACCTCATGACCACCAATGCTGGCCCTGGTTATTTTGTCAAAAATGTTTAGCTTGTTCGCTCCCTTCCTTTCCTCCAAATCACTTTGAGGTTTTATCTTATATAGTTTATTATGTGATAGTACTATTGTATTAAGTTTTTAATCTTCTTAGCCACCTTGGCAATTGTTCTTTCTTTCTTTCTTTCTTTCTTTCTTTCTTTCTTTCTTTCTTTCTTTCTTTCTTTCTTTCTTTCTTTCTTTCAAGAGGTGGCATATAAATACTGTATAATAAAATAAATAAATAACCTACTTCATGGGGTTGCAGAGAAGCAAAAAGGCTCCTTTGAGCTGCAAGTACAGCACAAACAGAGAGAGAGAGGCAGAGAGATGGGGAAAGAACAAGAGATGAATAGTTTTTCTTGAAAGCATATCTGCTGCCATCTGTTGACTTTTTAAAGGTCTTCTTATCTCACAAATAAAATGCAACTGGATTATCTGATGCTAGTCACGCAGTGTGCTCTCATAACGGATATTTTCCAATTAGCCATTAGGAATTACAAACCCATATGCTTCCCTTGGGTATTTAAAAGGTGCCGAAAAGACATAAAATCCAAGAAAGACTAAAATCTAAGACGATACTAAACTGCACACAGAAAAAATAATATTTCTAATTAAGCTCACTGAAGCAAGAAATTCAGCATTGTGCACTTGGGAATCTCGGGTTCTTCCACAGTCTCGATGTGCCTTTGTCTCTGTCCTTGCCACTATTTGCTACCACAAGTCCATGCCAAGTGTTAAAATCAATAGATTCCAGCTTTTTCCAAGATTCCAGCTTTCCCTTTTTCTGCTTAGGTCCTGAAGATAGAAGAAAGTAATTAAATGAAAAACAACTGTACCTTTGTCACATTTACAGCGCAATCCTAACTTGTGTTGGAACAGGCAGGCCGGTAGGCTGAAGCTTGGCGCAAGGCAAGGGGAAACTTTTCCCCTTACCCTGGGGGGAGTTGCAGTGGTCCAAATGGGTCTACTTGGTTCTGCACCACCTGAAGAGGTGGCACAGATTCAAGCAGAACGGAGTAGCCAGGAGCCACTCCATGCTGCCTGGAAATAGGGGCTAGGATCCAGCATAACCCCTGCTAATTGGGTAAGAGGCACTTTTTCAAGTGGGGGCTCCTTTTTTAGCAGGGGGAGAGTAACTGGCCCACCTCACCCCAGCAGTGTCTGTTCTAGTGGCTGCCTGCTGGTGTTCTTTTGCATCTTTTTAGATTGTGAGCCCTTTTGGGACAGGGAGCCATTTAGTTATTTGATTTTTCTCTGTAAACTTTTAGCTGAAAAGTGGTATATAAATACTGTTAACAACAACAACAACAACAACAACTGTTGGGTCCTGGCCCTGCCTCTTGCTCTCTGCCCACTCACCCACGGGCCCGCCCGCTGCCTGCCCTTCCCCATCCCGAAACACCTCCTCCCCGCCTTCATCCAAACTTGGCCAGCGCAAACTTGGCAGGCTCAGCTGACATGAACTCAACTGCTGCCACCACTGCAGAGGCTGGATCTGGCCTCCGTGGGCTGGTAGAATTCCTTGCACCAGCACGGCTGACTCAGAGGGAGCACAAACGTGCTTTACAGCACGTTTGCGACCCTCCCA
Source organism: Tiliqua scincoides (assembly GCF_035046505.1). Lineage (NCBI taxonomy): Eukaryota > Metazoa > Chordata > Lepidosauria > Squamata > Scincidae > Tiliqua > Tiliqua scincoides. The sequence continues at coordinate 28,363,648 of NC_089826.1, forward strand.
GGCCAGCATAAGGGACTTGTGCCAGCCCAGGGATTGCGCTCTTAGAAGTTTAGAGCTTTCTTACTTGTTTCAGGAAGGCCTCGAGATTTGTGTGTCAGGCTCAGGCCTAAATTTTCCTGACACTGTCCTGTTTTTCATCTGACTCTGCAGATACAAGCATGTAACTGTAACATCAGAAGACCTGGTGTTCTCGGATCATTCGTATCTAAAAAAGAGTGAAAATCCAAACTAGAATCTTACAATACTATGAGATGTTCAGTCCCATGTTTGAGTGAATATACACAGATATAAAGAGAGGGGGTGCTCTTCAGCTGTGGAACATATTGCAAGATTACCATCATAAGTCTTTAATTGTTCCAGCATAGCACTACCAAAGCACCCACCACAAATCACTCAAGACAAGATTATTGTGTGGTATGAATTGGGCCACTAACAACACAATCCTATGCATTTTTACTCAAAAGAAAATTCCACTGTGTTCAATGGAGCTTACTCTAAGGAAATTGTGCATAGGATTTTAGCCTTAATTGATTACATAGATCAATGTAATTCCAATCCTGTAGTGGTTCCTGACTATTAAAGTCCTCCCACTTTAGAGTGGGCACCTATCCTGATGGAGACAGAAGCTTATTCACTTCCCCTTAGTGCCCTGGCATTAAGTGCATTAATTAGTTAGTGCACTAATTGCATTAGTGCCCTGGCTCTAACCAGAAATTGGCTCATGCAAACCTCTAGCTTTCCCCACCAATTGCTGGAAAGAAGGTGAAAGCAGCTAAATTGTCCCCGCTCACCCAGAGCCAGAAAGCCTTTAGGATGGACCTTGCAATTCAGGCCTTAGGGGTCACCAACTCCCTGATCACCTTGTTTTCAGTGGAAATGGAGAATGGAGCTTCCTGGTCACTATGAACCAACTGGGAAGTAGGTACCCACACTCATACAGATGTACGTGCATAGAAGCCTCATTTCAAACCTTTCATTGCAGTCAGCAGACGCAGGGTCTTCATTCATGTGTGAAGCAGATATGAGAAACAGCTATCATTGTTCAGTCTGACAATTTATCTTTATAGAATGTTGAACTGAATCCGGATCAAAACTGTGCAACTGAAATAGTACACCAAAGTGCACCTGTTAGTGTGTCTCCAATATATTTTGCCTTCTCCATTTGATGTACTGTTTGTCTGCATCAGGTCTAACTGCCTGTTGTATTTGCAGAGACTGGGAACATGATAATCTACGTTATTCCTGAAAATGAGCTAATTAAATCTGAGATGTTATAATCCCACATCATAAGAAAGCTAATGCAGATAATGGGCAAAGGACTAATTTAATAACCACCAAATGAATATACCAGAGTGGGATTTGGATGTATTAATCAGTAGCATTTGTGAAAATAAGGAAGTGTCATTTACTAAAGTTAGTTTCTTTCAATTGCCTTTTAAAACTCCTTTCTGGAAACACGTCAGCACAATCCTACACTCAAGTTATGCCAGCACATGCCCAGAGACACTGGTGTAGCAGTAGCCCTACTGCCCTACTGGTGCAGAAATGTGACTGCTTGCAAATGCATCTCGGACGCTGGTGCCACACCTGTGCAACGCCATGCTGACATGGCTCAAATGCTGATGCATCTCTGCCAGCAGAAACGGATAGACATGGAGAGATTAAGGTATTGATGGGATGAGGAGAAATCAATGAGTACCAGGGTGGAGTTCTGCAGGGGGTAGGGCCTTTCTGCTCTCAGGGTCTGCAGCATCCTCACTCTGTGACTCCTTGGGTTCCTTGAGTACCTTCTTGGGTGTCCTCTGTGGTAAAGAATCGCTGTTTTCTACTGCCATGGCATCAATGAAGGTTCCAAGAGAAGGCAGGCTAACAGAGGGGTTAGTATTTCCTAGTGGTTAGTGCTCATGCACCCCTTCCTATTCTCCACTTTCCCTTTTTACTGGGTCAGCAGCTGAATGGAGGGAAAAACTGGTAGTTCTATCCACTGCCACCATCCCATGCTAAAGAGACTAGGCAGAGCAGGGCTTTCTGGGGGTGGGGGGGACTCCAATCCCAGAAGAGCTCAGAACCCCAAATCACAGTGGTCCCTGAGAGTTACTAGACATGACAACCCACTATCTTTTCCATGAACGTGGATTAGGCAGATACAGAGGCAAAAGATACATAGCTTATCAAAAATTAAAACACAGTGGGGGAAGGAGAGTAGAAAAAGGGTACAAGCAGCCTGATGGGAAATACCTGAACTTGGCTAGATGGACGCAAAGAACAAACTTGACTAAATGGATACAAAAATCAATAATGCCCAGCAGAGGGAGCTGGTATGCTACTCAAGACCAACCCCCAAAGAAACACATGAAGTTTGCAGACTGGTTTGGGGAAAAATTGAGCCAACCCAAAAAAATTAATTCCCTAAACATTAGCTAGGATTACAGGCCCTTTTGCTACCTACTTACATTGTCCCAGGAATCCTGGTCCCTGCATGTACAGAGAGTAAGCGGGCACACTTTGCAAACCAACACGGTATACAATGACACAAGCACACATACCTGGCAGAAACGCACACAACAGATGTGGAAAATCCACTCTCCAAATTGTGTGGCCATGAACAAGTCATTCTCTTTCAGCTCACACTTACCAAATACAGTATTTAATTATTTTTTTTTCACATTTTTATACTGCCCTTCCTCCACAGCTCAGGGCGGTGTACACAGCGCTCCCCTCCTTTTCTCCTCACAACAACCTTGTGAGGTAGGTGAGGCTGAGAGAAAGTGACTGGCCCAAGGTCACCAAGGAAGCTTCATGGCTGAGGGGGGATTCAAACCTGGATCTTCCAGGTCTAAGACTACCTCCCAAACCACTACACCACCTGGCTCTCAGTATTTGGATCCTGTTAGCATAAAGTGAGATAGGAAGGATAAAGCACTATTCTTATTAAATGGGACTACAGAAATAAGAAAGAATAATGGCTGCTTTCTAAGTCAGTTTACACTGTGCTATCTCAAGGCTTACAGTGATTGTTTAATAAACTTGCATGCCCCATATTTCCAGAAGTTTGTTAACTGAACTCTGCATTCATTCTATATGCCTTCTTGAAAACTAAAATCTAAATAAATTGATCTAAATAATAAGATTGTGCATCAGTGATCAACGCAGATGCTTAATTATATTCTGTTACCTTGCCTTTTATTGGAACTGAGGATGAGGGTTTCAATTAAGAACAAGTCGAACTGGCTGTGACGGTATTAGCATCAACCACTTGCCCCAACAGAGACTCTTGAGGACTCTTTTTGCTCTTATTGCTACTACAACGAGCACAACAGTCATTAATCTGTTGCTTAGAGGGCAAATATATTTTGACCTTGAATGTCTCACATTCTGGGCAACAGTTCGTATGCATTATCACCTGTCTGCATGGTTTATCTGACCAGCTCTGTTTCCCTTGAACTTTGGTTTTTCCCAGGTAGTTTTTCATTCTCACAACATGGAGCCTGCAGCTTAAAAGAAACTGTCGGGGTTGTAGGCCAGCATGAGAAAAATGAGCATCAGTGGAACGGCCACAGCATCGTTCTATTTAGATCCCAATTAGGAGGCGACAATGAAATTATTACACTTGCACACCATGTTGCAGAAATTCATCAGCATTAATATGCCATCTTTTATAGGATTTGTAGTCTGTATGGATTTCCAGGAGGGATTAATCTAAACACTCAAAACAAAGCCTGGTGTCTGTGAAGGCGTAAAGGCGTAAACAAAATGATAAATTTGGAAGCTGTTTTTAAAGTGGGCAATCAAGTTCATTGCCCCCTTTTTTTCTTTGTTTTGTTTTTCACTTACTTAGGATTTAAAGTTTAGCCTGAATGTGCATGTAAGGAGATTCATATGCATGCATGTCACCATTTTTTCTGTGAATGGGAAAAAAAAATGAAGTTCAAGTTAGTAGAACCAGCACGTTAGCATTGTCCTGCAGTAATGGACCTTCCCCACTATGTGCACTGGAGAAAAGGTCTGCAATACCCCCCCCCCCCGCACCAGGCTGCCCCCCCCTATTACCCATTGCCTTGGAGCCTCATGCGATGTTCAGACCAACTAGGAAAGTGTTCTGAGGTTTCCACACAGTCTTAAACAGTACTTCTGGGAAACCAGAAGTACTGCTTCAGATCACATTGAAAACTTCACAAGGCTTCCTGCGCAGCCTGGAGCACTGTGTAGATGCAGTGTTCAAGGCATTTGCTCCCCTGCCCCTCCCCCACCTTCCTCTATTGTTCTGCAATCTGCTTATTTTAGGGATCAGATGCACTCAAGGTGATTCCTGGGCTACTATAGAGGCATGGTTCCTACCTCCCCATGAATGGATCCCACTCTGGTCCAAAATCATCTCTAAAGATAGATCAAGAAGGGTGACCAAATAACATCCATCTTTTTAATGCCAGCATCACCTACCACTAGGTTGGACCAAACTGTTATTGAAAGGTACATAGTTCCTCTTGACAGTTATTTCCAGAGTGTTGAGGGACCACAGAGGAGCTTCTCTTGTATGCCAATAGAAAAATATGAATCAGGCCTAAGGTGGTGCACTGAATCTCTTCAATCAATCCAAGCACATGACTTCAGCCCACAATGGTCTATTGAATATTCAAGAAGGGACTACATTGTGCCTCGTTATCCATTGGGGTTCTGTTCCAACTACTAAATCAGTGGAAAAATAGCTTTAAAGACCCACTTGCAAGTTTTTTGCTCTTCCCTTGTCGCCCACTAGATGGAGTGAATAATAGCGGCTAAATGTGGCATAGCGTCTATACTGATGCATTCTGGGGCGACAATGGAAAAGCAAGAAAACCAGAAGTAGGTTCTTAAAGCTATCTTTAACATGAGAAACTTGCCACTGGTTCAGTTTAACAGCACAAAGGTAGGAAATGGGATTTTGGCGCTTTTTTGATCTCATCTGATCTCGGAAGCTAATCAGGGTCAGGCCTGGTTGGTACTTGGATGGGAGACTGCTTGGGAATACCAGGTGCTGTAGGCTTATACCATAGTCTTTGGAGACTGAAGGTTGCCAACCAATTTCCTAGTTAGAAGGTATTTAAAGGTGGACCCTCGTATCAATGGCAAGTCAAATCAGTGGATACCAAAGTCCCACATGCATGTAGCACCAGCATGCTCTGTAAATTCTGTATGTTTGACTTTAGCGCAAGAGCATCCCAGGAAAGGAGAAGATTGACTTTATTGAAGGAATTCCGGAACAAAGAGTTGGACACTAAAGTGATTGAGTGAAGAATCCAGAAACTGAGTATATAAATTGTCATGTGCGGCCAATCCTATGCTCTCGCTAAGCTGACTCCCCTTCCCCCCAACACACACACACTGCCCCACTGCTCTCATTGGCTCAAACCTGTCAATATTCTGTCTTCAATCAGCAGCAAATCAGGAACTTACTGCTAAGAATAATGCTAAAAACAACAAAAGCAACAAAAGTAATTATCTATCCCAGTGGTTCCCAACCTGGGGTATGTGTACCCCCAGAGGTATTTACTGGACCTTTAGGGGTACTTGAAAAAGAATTGAATAATGGTGGAAGAGGCAGGTCTGTGAGCGGGGCTAAAATGAGGAGTACAATTTATAGAAATGGGTTGCTGAGGGGTACACAAGTGAAAAAATGCTGGGAACCAACGATCTATCATACATAGCAACTGTGCAACTTGTCCCTGTGACCATCTTTAGGTAGACTGCAATGGAACAATCCATTCTTTTTTATTCTTTCCTTTAACTGAGACCTATTGAGCAAAGCTCTTCTTTTATTCTAGTATGTGAAGGCAATCTAATAACGTAAATCATCTTGCTTGATACCTGGGTTTCTCTGACCAACATAAATTGTTTACCAGCTTGTTTGTCTCTGCTAAGCACTGACCTGAGGGAAGAACCTACTGGGGCCTGCAACCCACAGACAATCACACACAAAAATCACAAATGAACATCAACATGCAGCAATGGCTGGACAACTCCAAACATTCCTTCTCCCCTCCTTCCACACCGTGACTAAGACAGGGGCAGGGTAACATCAACTCTGTGCTCAGTGACGCCTTCTGTTCCAGTCCTGTTGCCCAAAGATTGGAGGTTTGTGTGTGAGGAATTATGGCCTTATGGACTAAACTACACATTCTGCTTTATGGGTTATTAGCCCTGAAGGGCTTTCTTTAATTTTTCAGGGGATAGCAGATGGATCAGAGGGGGTCTATGGATTAGGGCTATCCATTGTCCTAACCCTTTCCCCCATGCCATGGTCTGATCATAAGGGAACACAATTTTGCACACAGAAAATTTCCCATTGGCAACTTTTACCCCTCTACGTGGATCTGATCCTCAGAGGCCAGTCAGGTTACTATTCACAACAGAAAAAATTATGGCCACATTGGCTAATAATGCTTTAAATGTAAATTGCAGTTCATCCCATTCATTGAACTGTCCTTGGAGAAAAAGATTGCGCATCTAAGTCTGCGTATGGACAGGAGATAGTGATGCTGCTGTCAGTTCTTGCTTACTTGCTCTGATAACTAGGGAGTGGGGTCCCAGATTGTTCTCTGGACCCCTTCCCCATCACACTGTCTTCCTGTCTTTTTGCCCCCTGTCACCAGGAGTTCCTTTACTCTAAAGGTCCTTGCCACCAAGTGTACTTCCCCTGAACCCTTCACTATCACTCCTGAGCAGCTCCCGGGCACAGTGGGTGGATAATGGCTTCATGGCCTGGAACCACAGACCACCCATAGCCAGGTGAAAGGGGCTTTGTCTCCTGTCCCCATTAGCATGGCTTGGGAAATTTCTTGTCTTTCCTCACTGGTATCTCATCCTCACATCTTCATCTCCCTCTTTAGGCCCTCTTCTCCAACCCCCTCATTGTCTTGACCCTTTGACTATATTCCTCTTCCCTTTCTCCTTCTCTTTCTTCTTAGGATTCTTCTGTTCACCTGCCTGCTCCCTCCTTTGGCTCTCCTTGTTTCTCCATCCCATTTGGTTGCTTCCCTATTCTCTCTCCTTCATTTCTCTCTTGCTTGCTCCCTCTCCCCCTTTCTCTGTCTCCTCCCATTAAATCCCCCATTCCCTCAAAACTCCGTCCTCCTCTGTTACATGAAAAAAAAAACCCTTTTGCCTTTTAGCTGTGATTTTTCTCTATATATATCTGGTTATGCTATTATGGACTATAATATCATGCAAGCTAAACTGTTCTCCCAGCATACAGGCCACATTTCCAGGACTCTGGTCAAGCCACAAGCTCATGGTTACACAACCACCACCCCCCATAGTCACACATTATTCAAGGAAGTCTTGTGTCTTAATCCAATCACTGTTTAAGTGTCTCCTACATTACTGTATGCAAATGATTTTGGTGTCACTGATTCATTGTATTGTACCTACACAGAAGCTCATGGTTACACAACCCTTCTCCCCCACAGTCACACATTATGGGAGGAAGTCTTGTGTTTTAATCCAATCACTGTTTAAGCATCTCCTACATTACTGTATGCAAACTTGAACTGCCTTGTGTTGCTGATTCATTGTATTGTTTCCATTCAGTCTTTGTTAAGTTCCCCTTCTAGGAAGCCAGCCATTGACCCCACTGAATTTTGCTGATAACTGATCCCCATTCAAATGTATACATACTCCAAGCACCCAGCCTTGTGTTAGCAAACGAGCTACCATCCAGCTCAGCACTGTCTCCCAACCCCTTATAAGAGAGGGCGTCCTCTCACATGCTCTCTCTCTCCAAGGCCCAGCACATTGGTGTTGTGTCAGACGGTCCTCTCCACAGGACTCTCCCCCCTTCCAACTGGCTCTACAAGAACAGGTAACTATCTTGCGCCTAGAACTCTTTCCCTTCTCCCCCCTTTTTTCTCCCCTTCTCTCCCCATTTTTAGTTAGCAGCTGAGATTGGCATAGCAGGGACCCCTAAAATCCTTCCCTACAACCCTTCCTTTTTCTGATTTCCTCGGATGCACCAAATAACTCTTCACATGCAACCTCCATGAAAGCTAAGTACATTAGGACCAAGAAATATCATTTCTCCATGTGCATTATTTTTACCTTTGTCCTTTTGTAATAAACCATAATCTTTTGTTGAAAGTTATCTTTCTCTCAGTCTCCTCTATAAGCAAAAGGGAATTTCTCTGCATTACCCCGTCTTGTTATCCAGCCTACGATCCTAATGTTCCAATAAGGGCAGTGTAATAATTCCCCTAAACAAAACAGCCCTTTTGGTAACACCTCACCTATGGAGCCTGATGAGCTTCCCACCTTCTGCAGTGCCCAACGATGGCATCACCAATAGGCACCTTGGACTGCAATGGTCCCCTCTTCACAGCATTCCCTGGCCTCTAGAGGTGCCATAGGCTGCAGAGCACCAAAGCAACAGATTACATTGTTGAATGATGCTGGAGAAAAGGAAGTTAAACATTTCCCATTCAGGAAAATCATTTCCTGTTATCAGCCACTAAGCACCTGATTGTTTACTTCCTTATGGCACCCAATGTACTTGTCCTCCATGACTGGAATAAGTACCATATGGTTATTTTTTAGCACATGTATTCACACACACACACACACACACACACACACACACACACACACACATTCTTATTCTCAGATGCAGTTTGGAGAATCAGGCTGTTTTAATTTTCAGGTTGTCTAATGGCTTTAAAATAGAATAGCTTTTTTTCCAGATGCTTTGTGGTGGTTCTTATTAATTTCTGTAAATTTTATGAAAGCCCCGTGTATTCATGCAGGTTCACAAATTTATCTTCACTTGCCAAGGAAAGTGTGGAGCCCAAATGTACCTGGTCTGGTTGTCACTGCTGCTGAAGATATGTGAAGCAGAAATAATGCATCTCTTTTAAGTCACCGTAAAGCTGTTGTAGTGACAGAATAGCGAGGAAAATAATAGCTCTTAAAAGTACATTGAGAAAAATGTGACATGCAAAACACAGTAAACACATAGTCCATATGCAGTGCTCATGTTCCATTAGGCAAAGTGCTGGATTTTACCCAAACCAGCCTATTAATGTCGTAAAGAAAATGGTGCTTTCTTTCCTGGAAAATATCGAACCACCACCCTTGATCAATGAGACAGGACATAAACAAGAGATTTCTCATGGCTAAAGAGCACAGAAGGAGCATATATCCTTCCCATGACCTTGTCACAGTGTCAAGGTTGGTCAAGAGTAGCATACCACAGGATGGAAATTCCAAACTGGAAATTTTAATCTAAAGAACAATGTTAAATTCTGTTAACCATAAAATATTCTCCCAATGTTTATAGTAATATGGATATTTAAAACCAGCAATTAGAGACGCAATCCTAACCATAAGTTAGGCTGATGCAAGTCCCTTGCACCAGCCTAGGAGGGTCACAAACATGCCGTAAAGCACATTTGTGTCTCTTCAGGAGCAAGCTGCACCAGCGCACAGTGGAGCACTGGCACATGGAGGTTGCATCTGGCCTCTGTGGCAGCTTGCAAGGCAAGCCTTATGACGACTGAGCATCGGCACTGCGATCACCGCAGCAACATCGAGTCACCCATTTCTGGGCCACTCCCCTTAAGAGGGAATGGCCCACTTCCAGTTTTCCTGGTGGAACTGCTGAATTACCAGTACTTTTCCTTGTTTACAATGGCACCATTTTCTTAGTTTTAAAAAAAAGGAATCATTTTTGCAAAGAGAGGACAACAGTATTGGTCATGCAACAGTATTTGAACATGCAAAGCGCATTTACTTTCTCTTCAGAACATAATGACGGATTTATAATTTGGTGCAGAAGACCTACAACATGTTAAGGGCTTGGGGGCTGAGGGGGATAAGGAAGCTAAGTGGCTTGAATACATCCTAAAGACCATTGGAATGGTCATGCCTCTCTCCCTACCATTTAAGAATAGGTTAGATCAGCGTTTCTCAAACTTTGAGGGAGCTTTACTCCCTCAGTAAGTTCTTGTGGGGGAGGGGCTAGGACAGCGATGCAATCTCCAGGATCGCACCGCTAAGGGGTGTGTGACTTACTTGGAATGGTGTAGGGCTGCATCAGGTTGCAGGAAGTGCGGGGAGCTCTGCGCAGCCCTCCGCAGTGCTCCCCAAGGCTTGGCACGTTCAGAGAAAGCGGGTCCATTTTGCAGGAGGTGCTTTGTGCCCATTTCTATTGAAGCTTCCAAGCCTCAGGGAGTCCTGCGCAGGGCTGCGCAGGGCTCCCTGCACCTCCTGCAGCCTGATGCAGTCCTACGCCTTTTCAAGTAAGTCACAAGCACGCCCCCTCGGCCCCCCCTTAGTGGCGTAATCCTGGGGATCACGCCGCTGCCTCCCTCCCCTTCTCCCGTCCCTTAAAGGGACAGGGGAAGCGTTACATGAACTGCAGGTTCGCGACCCACCAGTTTGAGAACCACTGGGTTAGATGACTTTATGAAAGTGTTAGGTACAAAGGAACAGGATCCCCCCATAATTATAATACCGTTATATAATATTCCAACCCAACAAAATAGTAAAGTAGTTGGTAATTGTGCAGCTATGTCAATGTATCCGTGAATTTAAACCAGATGCAAGGAGGCCCAAGCTGCGATTTGGCCTGAACAATGGGAGGGTTCTAATCCAGCATCCTAAAAATGTGTTTCTTTTCAGTGAGGTTTTTATTAACAAACATGTTTCGACTTACATTCGTCAAACCAGAGGAAATGAACAGCAGATTTGTCCCTGGAACAGTCTTTGCTCTTAGCAGTTGATCTTTTCCTTGAGCATGTCATTCAACAGACCCATTTGCCTAAGTCAGGGGTCTCCAAACTTTTCAGCCAGAAGGCTGCATCAGATATATGGAATGGCATCGAGGGCCGGAATAAAAGATAAAAATTAAATATAAAATTTAAGTAAATACATTAGAGATGGAACTTAAATAAATGAATAAAGATGCTCAGATTTCCAGGATTTCTCCAACATATCACAGAAACACACCGCACACACACCACAGAAATAAAGCACGCACTCAAATGGACCTCCATTCTGCTACCTTCCAAGCAGCTTACATAAGTATACACTCGGAGCATGTTCTGATGGCCAGGGAAGCCTTCCTGAACCTCAAAAAGCCTTCTAAGACCTTCAGAGGGCATAAAAAGTTACTTTTGGTTTTTTGGGAAACCAGGGAGTGATATTTTTAGGCCTTTTAAAGGTGTTCTGAGAGCCAGGGAGGCTGCATCTCCACACACGTCCAGAGCACAACTCCGGTCATGTTCGGTTGAGTGGGCCAGAGGCTCTTAGGGGACGAGAGGCTGGCCACAGCCAGATAGAGGCTTGCCGTGGGCCGCATCTGGCCCCCAGTCTGGGGTTTGGAGACCCCTGCCCTAAGTGAAGAGGACTTCCAAAGTCTCTTTGGAGTCTTGGAGAGGCTGCTTAAGAATTCATTACAAATGACTGAACAGTCATTGTCTTCTCCTTCTCCCTTGCAGCCTAATAGAACATGACACCACTTTTTGTGGCATGAAGGGATTAGGAGTGCAGTATGCAGCTCAGCTTCCCAGGAAGGACTACTTCATGTGCCAGTGAATAACACGAGTACATTCAGCATTCATTTTATTCCACTTTAATTTAGAAAAGAAAACTTATGATTCCCCTGGTACGTCTCCCTTTTCACATGAAGTATTATATTTTGGTGATTTATTGAGATATTAACATGGAAATGGTGGTGTTAAACAATACTTTGGATCACTCTAAAAGTGTAGTGGGAACCATGATTTCATAAGAAGAAAATTAGTTATGTAGGTAACATTATTGTATAATTTCCCACCGGGTCTCTACATCAGGCCAGATTTTATTATATTCTCAAACAAAGTTGCTTGCATTCATTTTTTGATATAAGGAACTGTAGGATACAGCAATATCATGAGACAGCTCACAGTACAAGCAAAGACATCTGTTAATGGTACCATGAATAGTTATAAACTGTGGTGCTCAAATGACTTTGCCAGCAAAAACAGGGCCTGCTAATTTATTTTTATGGCCAATGGATGCCTCATTTTTCATGGTCTGATAGTTTGCATTGAAATATTCCAATAACTTCCAGTGCAATCACTCCTACACAACATGTTTTACTGTAGAACACAAGATGGAATTACTAATGGTCTGCTGGTGGGTAGCCATCTTCAGCAGCAGGTCTGTGTGTGAAGCCATATTTTGCTGGTTGCAAAATCAATTTGTGAAATGGGCTTTATTACCCTGAGGTACAATACGTCTTCCTTCATGGGGGTGGGATGCAATTGAATAACCAAGAAATTGACCTGAAGTGGGGGAATCTTGGAAGCTCTGTAAAATACAGACCACAAATATGGTAACGAATGACTCTTTTCCCAGAAGTTTGAAGGTCACAATGCTTGTGGACTCACAGATTGTTACTGGTTGGCAACCTTCAGTCTCGAAAGACTATGGTATAAGCCTACAGCACCCGGTATTCCCAGGCGGTCTCCCATCCAAGTACTAACCAGGCCTGACCCTGCTTAGCTTCCAAGATCATGATGTTCATCTTAGGGCACAATTCTAACCCCTGCTTAGGCCAGCACAAGCCATAAGGCACATATGCACCAACTTAGGAGTTGGGGAGGTCAGCGCAAGGAGTTGTGCTGGCCTCCCTGTGCTGGATCCAGGCCCAGCAAGATACATCAGTGTCAACTGAACGCAGCCAATGAGAGGTCTGGGAGTGTGTGGGCAGGGTGGGGAGAAAGTGGGGAGGAGGCATTCCATGGTGGTGGGGAGGGCGGATGACAGGCATTCCTAGGGGTGGGCAGGTGGGGAGTGGGACATGGGGCAGGATCTGGCAGTTTTGCCAGACCCTGACCCCATTCCCAGACAGCACAGTGCGGATCCTTGCTGCTTCGTTCTGTTCAGATCTGCCCCACCTCATCAGGTGGTGCAGATCCAAGTAGACCTATTGGGGCCACTTCAGAACAACATGGGTTAAGGGGAATGTTTTCCTTTTGCCTCAGGTTGCATAGCTTCTGGCCCCAAACTTGCACTGGATGCACCACAGGCCCGCTGGCCTGCCTGCTCCAGTGCAAATTAGGATTGGGCAGTTAGATGTTTTCACAAAAACTGATATTGAAGCAAGGACAATTGGCTGAAGTACTCCAAGGGCCCAATCCTATTCAACATTCCAGCACCAATGCAGCTGCAATGCAGGCCCAAAGTAAGGGAATGAACAAAAGGATGTTTTCACCTTGAGAAGGTCTCCATGCCTACCCTCTACCGCAGGATGCAATGTATGTCCCATTAGCATGGTTGCAGCAGAGCTGGAAAATTGGATAGAATTGGGCACTAACAGCATTTTTATATTCTTTCTTAGCTGTGAACCCAGATTTTTGTTCAAGATTCAAAGAGGTGATATGCACCTGCAGGTAAAGATCACATTCAGTTCCTTTGGACAGGAGCTGGGATGCCACCACTGATACCCCGCTTGATCTCTTCTTTTCTAATGCTCTCCTCAGTGCCAGGTGACTCCCCCCTTTTTGATTTATCTCTTTTTAAATTTTACAAATACTATGGCAGGAGCAGGAGCACTTAGCAGCTACTGGCTGTTATCTTAGGGCACAATCCTAACCAGGTCTACTTAGAAGTAAGTCCTATTTTGGTCAATGGGGCATACTCTCAGGAAAGTGTGGTTCAGATTGCAGTGTCAGGGCCCAATCCTATCCAATTTTCCAGCACCGGTGCAGCCTCAATGCAACCCCAAAGTAAGGGAACAAATGTTCCCATACCTTAAGGAGGTCTCTATGACTCCCTCCCCATCACAGGATGCAGTGCATGCCCCATTGGAACAGTTGGAACACATTGGAACAGTTTTAATCTGTTTTTAACCATTGTAAGCCGCCCTGGGTCCCTTTGGGGAGAAGGGCGGGGTATAAATAAAGTTATTATTATTATTATTATTATTATTATTATTATTATTATTATTATTATTATTATTAGTTGCAGCAGCACTGGAAAATTGAATAGGATTAGGCCCTTAGTTTCCTACAATGCTGTAGAACTGTGGTGCCCAAACCCCAGCCCTGGGACCACTTGCGGCCCTCGAGGACTCTTAATGCAGCCCACTGAGAGCCCCCAGTCTCCAATGAACTCTGGCCCTCCGGAGACTTGCTGGAGCCCGTGGTAGCCCGACGCAACTGCTCTCAGCATGACGGCCAACTGTTCGGCCTCTTGTGTGAGCTGTGGGACAAGGGCTCCCTCCACTGCTTGCTGTTTCACATCTGTGATGCAGCAGTGGCAGCAAAGGAAAGGCTGGCCTTGCTTTGTGCAAGGCCTTTTATAGGCCATGAGCTATTGCAAGACCTTCATTCATTCATGTAAATTTATTCAAATTTGAAATGTAAATTAACTCTTTTTTTTCCCCTGACACAGTGTCAGAGAGATGATATGGCCCTCCTGCTAAAATGTTTGGACACACCTGCTGTAGAATAACACATCATCAGTGGCACTGTGGGAAAACAGATGATGGTTGGAGAGCGTTGAATTTATGCCACCTTTTGCCATACCAAAAATAATATGGCCAGCTCAACATGCCCATTTATTTACCCATCTGGTAGTAGAAACAGGAAGAAGAGTAGTGGCAGGCAAGTTGAATGGTTTTTTCCTACCACATTTTCCTGGCATCCTGCTCTTCAGTGCCCCAGGGATAAAGCACATGGTGATATGGACAGATAAGAGGCTGGGAAGAGTGTTTTTGGGTAATGTAAGGAAAGATGGAGGTCAAATCAAATAGAGTACCTAACGGTTAGAGACTGGTATTTGACCTCACCATTTAAATGGGTTAAACTGGGAATAACTGGGAAAGGTGGATTGTTGCCATCACCCTGGAGAGTCCACTTGAAAAAAATGCCAGTTTGAAAAAAACAGAAATCAGTCTCATTACTCTCAACAGGACTCACTCCCATGTAAGTAGCATTGTAGCATGAATCCCTTTGATTTCATCGAAGTACTTACATTTAGCCCACTGACCCTGTTCACCCCAGTGCATGTTTTTCCCCTAGCAACCATTTGCTGGTTTGTTTTTTTCTCTGCAGCTTTTTTTTGTTTGGGACAGGGAGCCATTAAGTTTTTGATATTCTCTATAAACCTCTTTGTGAATTCTTTTATTGAAAAGCAATATATGAATATTCTTAATAACAGCAATGTGGTAGCTACTCACACAAATAACTTTCAGCGGTGGGGGAGAGGGATAAAATTCCACATAGTTTACCTTTCTAAGGACAATCATGTGTGGTGTTCCACAGTCCCAATTTTCTCTGGAATGCACCCATTGACAATTGGTTACAAAAGGTTATACTTCTAATATAACAGAGTCCTTTTGACTCAAGAAAGAGGTTGTTTGGGTCAGCACAAAGAAAGGTCCATTCTTAGCTTCAGTCATGCTGGGAGAAGAAGGTTGCTTTTTTTTTATTTTCGAAACTTGAACACAATATCAATTGGTCCTTCTGTATTTCCAATGAGATACACTGAAAATGTCAGAGCTCAGTGACTTTCAAGTAAAATACTTTAGAGAAATGCGCCCAGCCCAATCCTTACTGAACACTTTGCCAAGTGAACATGTGTTCCGCCATGCGCACTGTCATAAAAGTGACGTGAAGTGCTTTGCAATGGCTGGGAGCCATTGTGTCACTGGAGCAGGTACATCCAGCACAGGAGTAGGAGAGGAAAACAGGGAGCAGGGACAGCTGAATAAAGTGAGGGGAGGATGGAAGAGGGCATCAATGGGGAAGGGTGGTAGAATCAGGCCCAGGAGGGGGGAGAATTGACAGTGCCGGCATGCACCATATCCAAACCACCTTTCTGGCCCTGATTCACCTGCATGTATCAACTCAGACTTGATTACAATAATTGACCCATAGCAGCTGCTGGGCATGTTTGAAACATGGTACATTTTAAACATATAACAAGCATCAGACGTAAGGGAAGTCAGGGATCAGACATGTTGATGCCACCCAATTTATGCCAGCCAGACACTTCACCATTTCACCAGTCCATGATAGTCCAGCCACTGGAATGGGGAACTTCAAGATAAATTTGGAAGAACTGTGTATTCTTCTGAGTTACTGGGGAGGGGCTGGAGCTGATTGGTGGAACCCATACTAGACATTCAAATGGTCCTAAGTTCAATCCCTGGAATGTTGAGGTCACTTTGGGAAACAGCCCTATCTGAAAGTCTGGAATGCCACAACACCATAGCAGAGACCACACTTACATGGTCCAACACAGCTACTCATATAGTGCAAACTCCACTACAGAGAGCGGTTTAGACCAGGTGTGTCAAACTCATTTCATACAGTGGGCCGAATAGCATTCATGACGCCTGCTGAGGGCCAGAGATGACGTCTTTAGGCAGGAAGTGATGTCATTAAACAGGTCATAACCAGAAATAAGCACTAGCTGCAAATGACAGAAGAGAAAATATGCAAATTTTGATCGTATTTCAAGATATGGGAGAGTGCAATTATCAAGCAGGCCACCCTTTCAGCAGTGCCACCTCAGCAGCTGAGAGCTTGAGGGCCAGATGAAAAGCTTCAGTGGCCGCATCCGGCCCCCAGGCCTTATTTTTGACACCCTTGGTTAAGACAAACTTCCTCCCCTCCCAGATTTGGACAACTGGCAAGGGAAACAAGGAAAGGGGGCAAGGTATGCACATGCTGTGAGCATGCATGTCTTATATGAAGCCAATCTGTCAGGGTAGGTATCTTTTTTTTTTACAGCTTCTGCTTCCTGTTCTTCCAGCTAAGTGCTAAGTATTCAAAGCTACATCACATGTGTAGACATGCCCATGAAGTCATCTGGAACTTTATTTTTCCAAATCTGTGTTTGATTCAGTGTTGCTCTCCTAACTGAAATGCTGGATGTCCCACTTTACTATCCATTCCTCTTCTTCGGTCCCAAAATTTCAATAAACACATGAAAACCTTGGCAACCTAAACGTAGTGGTGGTCGTCGATCCAATCTCAGCAACTGTTGAAGAACAAACAATTATTCTCTGCTTTGAATATCGTACACTTCAGTCTCATTACATCCAAAGGTTATTTAGAAAAGATTTCATGAAGTACTAAATCATTCATAGGACGCTGCCCAGGATTACAGGTAGCTAGCAGAATTTTGAATGTTTGAGCTGATCAGGTCTTCTAATATTAATTACTGCTTAATCCTGAAGATGATTAATTCTACTTGACTCTGATATTGCTTATTAATGTGTGATTTGTAGTAAGGCAATGGAATTTCATTTTATGGTTTTGCAATTCTGGAAACTAAGGTGACAAGTAAACAAGATATACAGTATTATTTTAAGTTTGGTATAGCTCATTGGACAGTTTCTATATAATAACTGTTGATAAAAGAGAATACAGGTTTTTGTTCAGAGTTCCATTTGAGGAAGAATGAAAAACACATACATAAACACATTTTGGCTTTCTTGCTTTTCCTAAAAAGAACATTCCAGACTTACATAATGCTTCTTTACATCCAAACATTTGGGTTGCATTTAACCCAAGGGAGAAAGTAAAGGACTGTTTATGCATTTATCTGTGTAGAATGTACATCTAGAGCAGCAATATTCAACCAGTGTGCTTTGGCACTCTGGTGTACCACAAATAGTCCACAGGTGAGCCACTGGAGTATGGGGAAGGGTAACTTATTAGTAGGTCCACTGGGGATGTGACCATCTGCTGGGAGCATGGTATGCCTCGTCAATTGTCAAAAAACTGATGGTGTGCCCTGAAAATTTCAGCACCTCATTAGTGTGCTGTCAGATGAAAAAGGAGAAGAATCACTGATCTAGAGGAAGTAGTGATATTGTGATCTCTGGCACAATCCATGACCATCATATATTTGTGCAAACCTTGAATGTCTGCAGGCTCTGTATGACTGACTTCTGCTCATAGGTTGAATGAATCCAGGAGTCTAGGGGGAGAGGCAAGTGGGGGGCAATCCTGCTTTCCCCTTCATATGTTCATTCTGCACACGTGAAGATGTGAATAGGGCTAAGTGACAGGCCCCGCAGTAGTAGCAATTGTATCCTGGCTGTTGTTTGTTTTTCTGAAACATGGCTGATGGATGGTATGAGTTGGTGCCTTGGGGTAGTTTGGTGGTTGAGTTTTGTCTATGGTGAGATCCTGGCTGATGGAGCACTGATAATAGGGAATTTCTATTGAATGTGGTTATGCTTGCATTTAAATACCATCCCTCCCATTATTTAGCACACAAATATATGCTTGTGGACCATGGGCCCTTTAAGTCCTTTCTAACTCTGGGGGAATTGATTGATTGATTGATTGATTGATTGACTGACTGATTGATTGATTGATCAGAAATGAATCAATGACACTAAGGTGTATGAAGTGATAAATTTTTCAATAATTCTGTATGCATGGGAAGGGGTTGTTGCTCAATGGAAGAGTGCATGCCTTGGAGAACTCCAGGATCAGTTGACACATCTATATAGGACTTGGAAAGACCCTTCTCTGAATCCTGTACAACAGTGTTGTCGGTCCTGTCAATTCAAGTGAACCCTGAGCCAGATGGACCAATGGCATATCCTGATATAAAGCAGCAAAATCAATGTTTAGCGAACATTATTCTATTGGGAGAGGTGGGAGGAAATGGTTGTATTTTTTCACGAATGTCAGTGTTTTCCAAAAGTTAGAAATGCAGAAAGTTGTGTTATGTGTTTTTATTCAAAACCTACATTATAATTATAAATTACAATTGCTTCAAAAGCTTACTAGGTCAGTGATATAGGCAGTATAGTATCAGCAGATGCAGCCACAGTCATTACCCATGCGGCCCCACTTTAAATAATAAATAAAAACCAAATAATTTTTTTTCATACTTCGGAGTTTTTAAAATTCCTTTTTACAAAAACAAGAACTGCAGAAAGCCATGTTATGCGTTTTCATTTTGTCCTCACCCTTTTCTCCCATTTCTACCTATAGGTAATTTTTTTAAGTGACATGAACATGTGCCTTCAAATGCACATTTTATGTTTTTTATTTTGGTTTTTAGGGAGATAGCTCCTTTCTTCTTAGCCTTCATCTTTATCCCCCCCTTCCCTATATTATGCATGCAATATAGTCACACAGCAGGAAGCCCAGTATCTAATAATGATAAATTACAACTGTCGGAGTTGATTTTCATCACAAGCACATTTGAAGAAGTAGGCAGGAGAACCATAGGGCATGCATAGCTTTGTTTTAGCCATGCAGCATCCCTTCAGCTTCCTCATCAGCAACAATTCTTTTCCCTGTTCTCCAGCAGGCTATCAAAGAGATTTCAAAATGAAACAACTGCAGAAGTCTATCATGTAGGTCAGGGTGACCCAACAGACATGCTCTACCAGGGTGCGCTGTTCAAGCCATCAGCACTAAACTCTGCTGGCACTGATCTGTCATTTAAAAAAAACTGCAGCACAAAAACATGAAATAGTTCTACTGGGGGGTGGGGTATTGATCAGACCTAGTTAGTGCTTGGTGACTCTACTCCAGTGAAACCAAGTGGACAGATTAGTTTGTGTTTGCTGGCAAGTAAAGTGCAGCACATGTCAAAATGTGATCAATCCACCAATCTACGGTGACAGAATAATACATTAGAACAGATTGATCTCTGAGCCACACAAAATCACATTTACTCCTTCCTTGGCCTGCTTTACAGAGCAGCTTGTTCTGTAGTCCTTCTCCAGGTCCTGTTCAGAATGCTGAGCATGGTTCCAGTTTGTGTCTTGCACTCCTACACTCTCCCTTGATACTGGCCTTGGATATTGG
Organism: Tiliqua scincoides; assembly: GCF_035046505.1. Lineage (NCBI taxonomy): Eukaryota > Metazoa > Chordata > Lepidosauria > Squamata > Scincidae > Tiliqua > Tiliqua scincoides. Next base: position 28,383,450 of record NC_089826.1, read on the forward strand.
GCAAACTTCACCTCCATTATTGTTAAAGATGGAGAACAGCAAGGTAGGAAGCCAAATTGCCGGCTGTTTAATGTAGAAAGGCCATCAAGTATAAAGGAAGTGCCTTTTTTTTCTTTTTGGAAGTGCTGCTACTGGATGTGCTTTTAAAGATATGTATGCATGGGGGAAATTAGCTACCTGTGTGGCAGAAGTGTCACAGCCCAATCCTATCCACCCTTTCCTGGGAGCAAGCCCTATCGACTATAATGGGGCTTATTTCCGAGTAGGCAGGCATAGGATTGGGCTCTCAGTTGCTTAATAATTTTGAGGCTGAATTTGCAAATACCATTATACAGTTGCGGACCTACCATTGAAGTTGATGGGGAAAATGCCATGGGCATGAGCCTCTAGGACCCCATGGAAGCCTCTCCAAGACTCCCAACAGGTTTGGAAATAGTTATAACGTTGGGGAACATCAGAGAGGCTACCCCAACGTGGGCTCAGGTCGTGCAAGGCTTCATGAGCCTCAGGTGAGTGGGGGGGTAGATTACTGCACAGGGAGGTGACAGCTTATGGGGGCGCCATCGTGGACCATTGCCCCGGTGTGTGGGGCTGGGGAGGTCCGCTGCTGCCATTACAAGTTTTTGAATGTATTCTGAACTTGGATTTAAAATAATTCTAGTAAATTTCTTAGCAGAAGATTAACACTGCAGTCATAAAAGACTTCATCATCATCATCATCATCACTAAATCATAGAGCTGGAAGGCACCCTCCAGGTCATCTAGTCCAACCCCCTGCCTGTAGCAAGAACATCTTCAGCAGGTAGCTGTCGAACCTCTGTTCGAAGATCTCCAGTGGGAAACCATCACCTCCCTCAGCAATCTGTACAACTGTTGAACCACCCTTTGATTATCAATTAATAATTAATTACTTAAATTATTAGTAATTATTAGTAATAATTTTTGTTATTAGTCTCAGCCTCCAAAATGTTAATCTCCTTTCTAACATGCATTAGACCATTCTTTCACAGAACAGACCACATCAAAAATGATGCATAAAGTATTTCAGTCCGTGCGTACTGAATTGGCACAAAAAAGACCAGTAGATTTACTGTGGAACCCTAAAGACAAATTGATTTATTATACTTGGGTGGCCTAGAGCCCACCTCTTCAGATGCATGAAGTGTTCTCCTCAATTGGCAGGTATATATTGTCAACTGTGAGCTGCCTCTTTCATTTCATGGCCTTTTGGCCTCTCTGTTTACAATGTTTTGTTTTTTCTCCCTTTATACTCATGGATTCATATACCTGCCTACAGAGGATACTTTGTGCATTTGATGAAACGGGCTCTGGTCCATGAAAGCTTCTGCCGCTTTATAAATCTATTAGTATTTATGGAGCCAGAAAACTCTATTCTGTAACAGGCTGACGTTACTGACACTGGTGTTTACTGACACCAGCAGGTTGCACAGTATGCAGGACATTTAACTGTGAAGCTATTGGCCAATCACCAAATGTGGCATCTGCAGCATGTAGTAAGAGCCTGCCTCTTCCTCAAGCACTGTCAGAGCTGGCTTCAGGTTTGAGAGTGCCCTTGGCAAGGTACCCTCTGTAGGTTACCTCTGACCTTAGTGGATCAGGCCCATTGCCTCCTGTATCCTGGCAGGCAACTGACAGATTTGGAGGGTGGGGGGTTTAAGCTGCTGCTTTTGATGGTAGCAAGCCATCAGTATCCTAACTGTGACCAACAGTAGCAGCTGCATCAAATCCTACCCAGGGGGTCATGGCAAGCATCAGCAGTGGGCCCCCAATGTACTCAGATCTAGGCAATATCCTTGAAATACCATCTGCTGATATTGCAAAGCACATTCAGTTAGTTGACATGAGTACAGGGAGTAGTCAATTGCTGCATGGTACAGGCACCCTAGCTAGAAGCACTCAGAAGGGTGCAGGCATATGAAATTATTGGCCCAGGCTGAGCACCGCTGACACTCTCCAGACATGGAATTTACACACCGCAGCCTCCTGCAGCACTAGCCTTCCAGGAAATGATGCCTTCAGGATCATGGCAGGACAGTGATCATGGCTGGTGGTTCGCAGGGTGAGCCTAAGATCTCTCAGCACCTGAGGCGGCTCGCCACATCAAATACTAACCCCCTTACCTGGTGGTGTCTTCACCACTGCCCTCTCTCGTTCCTCCCATTTCCTACGGGGGGGGGGGGCGGAGCGTAAGAGGAAATGTGAAAAGAGAGTAGAGTGCTAGGCTAGAGTGTTTTTTTTCTTCTACATGTTATCTTAAGAGAGGAGAAGGAGCAGTGGAGGCAGACAGAAATGGTTGCAGACAGCACCTGCAAATTCACCACCTGAGCTGACTGCTTCATTAGGCCTCGTAGGTGGGTGGGTATTTGCTTGGCAATTCAAGCAATTTCACGTTGGGCGCATCGGAGCATCCAATGGGAGTTGGTATAATCCTTGAACTCCAATGGGTCTTTTCGAAAATGTGCTCTTGGAAGTGACATCCCTCTTTTCCCCTTTGGCAGGATAGTAAAGAACATTTGAAAGTGGAGAAGTATCAATAATACTTGACACGGAAGTGGCTTGGAACGAGAGAGCATAATATTCCATTTTAAATCAAAAACCTTTGACAATGAAGCAGAAAAGCGATGGGGCTATCACTTTCAGGCGAGATCTCTTAAATCACGCTCAACTCCTCTCTGACTAATAATAATGTCAGTATAAAAAATGAATGAATGTGACACTTACTGCAATGGCTACTTAATATCAGGCCTGCCTATTAATGAGCCCCTCTGCCCAAACAGAAAAGTGAAACTGAAAGAAGACTTCTAATGAAAGCCTTTAATCCTGGGTCAGGTTTAAAAAAAAAAAAAAAGATCTATTTTTCTGAATCCACCTTTCTGGCCTAGGTCTGCAGCTTTTATTCTCTAATTTGTCACGTGATATCAAAAGTTGCTTAATGCTGTTGGCATGTTCATGAAACTTCCCCCTCCCCCCAAACAGGTAGATTGCTTCATTAACTTACTTTTACTGAGATGTTTGTCAATGTGACAGTCTGTTGAAGAGGAATGAAATTTGTGATGTTACCTTTTCAGGCTAGAGGTTCTGAAAGTAATAATTTTGACACAAGATGATGTATAAAGGAAATAGTATTGGAAAAAAGTAGGCCTTAGCTTATATGTACAGAAGCATCTATCACACAGATGTCAAACGTAAGGCCCATGGGTTGAATGCAGCCCCCAGATGCCATTTCCTTTATCTGGCCCCCGTTGTGATTGGGCTCATCCAGCATGATAATTGGATTTTCTCATATCTTGAAATTATGATTAAGATTTGCATATTTTCTCCTCTGTCATTTGCAGCTAATGAGTTCCTTCATGAGAACAAAGTTCTTATTTCTGGCCATCAGCTCCTTAACGATGTCACTTCCTGCTTAATGATGTCACTTCTGGCCCTCAGCAGGTGCCATGAATGCTATTCGCCCACTACATGAAATGAGTTTATTGGTTGATTTGGAAAAATCTGTTTCTTGAAGTTCCTTTATTATTGTAAATTATGGCGGAAAGCTTCACAATAAAAAAAAAAAAAAAGGCAGGAGAGACATTAATTGGTCAGCCCAATCCACAGTGAATTTCAGCTGGCACAGACCTTGCCAGTTCCGAGTGTTGCAAAAGGACCATAGGCAAGACTTGCATGAAATGTACCATTGCGCTGACTTGACAGGTTGCAGCACCAGCACAATGACATACACCAGCTTTCTAGCACTTGAAAGCCAGCTTTCTACAGTCCCCATGCCAGCCAGCATAGGTAAGTGTGTGCCAGATGGTGCAGGGGAGGGGGAGAGGGTGGCAGGAAGGGAGGGCAGCAGGGCTGTTTCTGGGTGGGGGGAGAGCAAAACGGGTGAGAATTGTGCCCAGAAGGGGTTGAGAGCAGTGGCAGCAGTGCACACTCAGCTACTAACCCCTACTAAGCCCCTATTCCTGGGCCTCGGAGTCCTATACACGCTTCTCAGATGTGCAGCAGATGACACAGGTCTGAGTAGCCGAGTAGCCCTAAAGGGCAGTCTGGGGCTCAACATGGAGTAAGGGAATAACATCCCCTTACCCCAAGGTGACCTTCAGCCTGCTTCAACCCTGCGTTGGATACAGTGTAGGCCATGCAACCTGGCTGAACTGGCACAGGGTTCAGATTGCGCAGTTAATCTCACTTGGTCCGTGTGCAGTTAATCTCATTTGGTCATTTTAGTACTATGATTGTAGTACTGAAAAATAGGGCGGGAACTCGAGTCAGGTGTCTTGAATACGAGTCACAAAAATCAGTGTTTTTCGCTGACTCGTGGAGATTTGCATCACCTGCGCCGATGACTTGGGCATTGACTCGAGCCTGAGGCCACTTGACTCAGCACCGATTTGACACTGGAGTCTGCCTGTGTCTAGTTGTGCTTGCTTACTTTTTTTGCAGCGTGAAAGACCTCACGGAATCATCACTCAGACTGGGCAACCAGCAGGGAAGTTCCAGCCAGGAGGCAGGGAACTGTTTTGTTTTTGCATTGGGAGGGAGGGTGGGAGGCAGGTATGGGCTCTCTTGCCCATCTCTAAAGGAACCAATGGTCACTGAACAAAGGATGGGTGGTCTAGGAAAAGCCCAAGCGGGTTCTTGCCTTGGAATTGGCTGCTCAGGGAAGGGGATGAGGCTGTTCGTAGTGTCCACGCTTTCTAATCGCATGGCTAGCTTCTGTGGGCTCCGGTAGCATAGCTAGAGGGGGTGCAAAGCACTAAGTTCTGCAGGGAGCCTCACCTCGGCTTGCAAAGCACTACATGTTACATAGACCCTCACTGCTAGCCAACTGGAATAGCACTGAAGCAGGGATATGCAGCGCAGGGGCGGAAGGTGAGGCAAAACCGACCTATCATAGTCCATGGAAGAGCACCATAACTGCCCTGCCTGCATACACCCGTGGAGGCTCACCTTGCACCTGAGAAAGTGGGGTAAGGAGAGCCTCCTCAGGTGTAAACAGAACCTCCTTGGGTGTAAGCAGGAAGGGCAGCTGCAGTGCTTTTCCATGGACAATGATGGGGCAGTTCTGCTTCACCTGCTGCCTGATGCTCACCTGGTGAAGCTCTGTGCCGCACGTAGTGGCTTTGCAAGCCAAGGTGAGTTCCCTGCAAAACTTAGTGCTTTGCACCCCCTCTAGCTAACTACTTGCGGGCTCCATTGTTATTGGGAGGAGGTTGCCTCATTGAATGACTGTTGCAAATGGGAATACTTCTGAGCAGAACTGCAAAGATTTGGGTCAGAAAAGTGCCCCTATTATGACTCATTTTTGAGTTGAGTCGTGGGGGGTGGAGACTCGTGACTCGACTCAAGTCAAGTTGCACCTGACTTGCCCATCCCTGCTATGAAAGGACAATTACATGTACATTTTTGTTCTGAGCCCATTTCTGTCAGTTGTTAATGCGGGTAACGTGTGTTCTAAAAAGTATCACTGAGCAATCCTTGAGTAGATTTTTAAAGACACAAACAGTCTGTCGGGAGGAGGTAGGATTGGGCTGCCACATTCAGCATCCTCTCTGAAATATTGATAATACTGCACCAACTTACCTTCAGTGTGGTTGTAAGGTTTACAATAAAATTACATGAAGCACATTGATTACCTGAAAGTACTAGACAAATACTAAATATCGTTTATAACCCTCATAATCACATACATCTCCTTTCATTCCAATAGCTTGGTGCCCAAGAGAAATATTGCATTAAAATAAGGACCCAATCCTATTCAACTTTCCAGCACTGATGCAGCTGTGATGCAGCCCCTTGGTACAAGAACAAACATTCCCTGATCTTGAGGAGGCCTCCATGGCCTCCAGGCCTCCATCATAGCAGGATGCAGCCCACTGCCCATTGGCATGCTGGATAAATGGATAGGACTGGGCCCTCAGTTTTATGGCTTTCTTCACTCCTTGCAAATAGTTAGAGGTGAAGCTGGGTTATGACCAGGAAACACAGACCGGTATCCTGAATAGGCACACTAACTTTGATTCGGATATTTCAAATTTTTAAGCAGACGTTGTGTGGAGATGTGTTTGACATTTTTTCCTGACTGACTTCAAAATGGGTATGGGGGTCATGCTGGGGTTGGAACATAAAGCATTTAACATTTTATTCTGGAGTGAATGTAGAATGAGCACTCTGACTTTCATTCTGTTACCTTACTCCCCAAGGCATGCGTCACATATTTTGAATTTTCCTTATCCTTTTGAAAATAGGGTTAGGGGTTGAGTTGACCTGAATTCAAAACCTGAGTTGTGCCATGAAAAATTGTACCAAATTTCATTCCGATGTCTTGCTCTTAAAAGTAATTGCTTGACAAACAGAAGCGCTCTTCAGAAGTTCTCACATTCAGTGATTGCAGAGAAAGGAAAAATAGAAGCAAGCCAGCAAGTCACATGCCCCATAACTGATAGTGCCCCTACCAACATGCCCCCTAGGCCTGCCCCTTGAACATCCCAGCAGTCAGTATTTGACTTTACAAACAAGTGTTGAATCTGGGAACACCTGAGAGTATGGCCAGGGAATTCATCTGTGTCAGGGGTGACTAGCTGACATGCTTCTGCTTCTCCTCTTCCTGCGTTCATTGAATATGGACAGGTAAATTCTACAAGTGAGGTCTACAAATGCTAGTAACAAATAGAGAAGTTAAGGCAGTGGTTCCCAGATTGTGTGCACCACGGCACCATCAGGTGCTATGGTAAACTCGCAAGGGGTGCTACAGGATGTCCCCGGCAGCCTTGTCTTCTGGCTCTCCATCTTATATTGCACAAGATCTCACTCAATTCTCACTTAATTCGTTCAAGATCTTGCATGATCCAATACGGTGATGCCTGGGACAGCTGGAAGAAGAGGGTGGCATGAAAGAAGGGCACTCTGACTTTCTTAAGTTTGGGGAACCACTGAGTAAAGCCAAAGATCTCAGTTCGCTCAGTGAGTGAGCCACTGGTATGCCTGGTGGGGTCAGAGGGGTAAATGTCTGAGGCATCACCCGGCAGGGGGTGCTATCACAACCCCGTCACCTTTTTTCCCTTCTTCATAAGGCCCCTTTACAGGACCTTAGAGGGCCTTTGGCAAAAACCAAAAGTGAGACATAAAAAAGACATACTGGGGGCTGGGGAAGCCATGTGTGGCATCTTTGACCCATCAGAAGGCCTAAAAACATCTTCTTATTTTCTCCTAAAACTGGGAGTGATTTTTTAGGCTTGAGTGGCATTTTGCTGTGTGCTGGGGCACACGGGGGTCAGGATCACAACTATAGTGAGTTGTGAATTTTCAGTCACCCAATCTAGAATATTCTTCCTCTCTCTCCATAATATGAGGACTGAAGATAATATATTTGGGCAATCTATCTTGTAAATGAAGCTACCTAGCTATCTAAGGATTTAGTTTTTAGTTTAATTAGTTTAATTTTAGTGTAATTAGTTTGTGGAACTCTTTGCTACAGGAAGTAGTGATGGCATCTTGCCTGGATGCCTTTAAGAGGGGATTGGACAAATTTCTGGAGGAAAAGTTCATTACAGGTTACAAGTCATAGTAGGTATGTGCAAGCTCTTGGTCTGAGAGGCAGGCTGCCTCTGATTGCCAGATGCAGGGGAGGGCACCAGGATGCAGGTTGTGTCTGTTGTCTTGTGTGCTCCCTGGGGCATTTGGTGAGTCACTGTGAGATACAGGAAGTTGGACTAGATGGGCCTTTGGCCTGATCCAGCAGGGTTCTTCTTATGTTCTTTAGGACAAACCCATGAATTTTGTGACTTAAGAGCGGAGAGCATCCTCCCATTTCGTCTACCCACCCCAGACATGAAGCTACATATCAAGATATTCTTTAGTCAAGTTTAGCCTTCTAAAAACTCCACATGTATTCCCAGGTTGTCCTTTTGTAACGCCATCAGCAAATGGATTCCAGGCCTTCATTCAGACCAATATGAGATTCATATTACTTTCTCCGCAGAGTCTGTCTGAGCCTTCCCTGCAGGCCAAATGTTTCTCATCACTGCTTGAACTGATCTATGATTTAGCCATTCAGCATAAATCCTCCTTCCTTGCATGAATCAAGTGTCGGGCATCTTGATATGCTCATAAGTTACAGAGCTGAGCCGAGTCCAGCCTGATTATAAAACATATAACTGGGGATGCTCAGTTAGAACCCAGATTTGTTCAAATGATCAAAAACATTGCTGAGGGCTGAGAACGCAAATCACTTTTAGAGGGCTGTGGTCTTGTAAGTTATTATACTGAAAGGGACGCTGGCAGGAAGGAGAACAGAAAGGCACACGATGTACCATGAAAATGTAACTTTTTATTACTCAAAAACTCAGAGCTGATCTGTTCAGGAAGCAAACGCTCAGCCTCTGTTATGGTGAGATAGGAAAGTAACATGGAAAGTATAACATTTCTTCTTAGCCTGCATCCAAATGGGCCATCATTCCTCCATTTCTAAGGTACAATGTTGTATTTGTTGACCTTTTCTTTCATCATTGAATGTCCAATGCCCTGACAAGCCCAGCCTGCCTGGCCAGATGGCCTATTCTATGGCACCATTCCTAAACCTGTTTATGCCCTTGTATCAGTTTCACTGCCAAGTTTCCTATTAAAAATGCAGCCAAATCATTTGTTAAAGGTCTTCAGCTTGAGCAAGCAGAGACTATGCTCATTATAACTTCTACCAGGAAGACAGAGATGGACTTTCTGATTCCAAACTGATTTGCAACTGATCTGCAATGCAACTTTTAACTAATCTTATCTTACTTTACCCCACTTTCTCCTTTCGGCCAATGAACTAGCAACAGTCGGCTAAGGCAGGGGTTTCCCAAAGTGTGTATTGCAACATCTTAGGGTGCTACAGCACACTCACAGAGGTGCAGTGGAATGTTCCTGATATCCCCTCTGACCTGTTCCCCAGATGCCGTCATCTTGCGAGATCCAAGATGGCAACCCCCAAATCTCACCAGACATCATTTCAAGATTTCATAAGATCTTGGATCTCACCAAATCTTTTCAGATCTGGGAGTTATCATTTTGGATCTTGCAAGATTTTATAAGATCCAAGATGATGGTGCCTGGCTCAGCTGTGAAGAATTGCAGGTGTTGTATCCCAGGTAAGATTGGGAATCACTACCGTTAGGGATGGTGTCTAGTTAGAAGACTGGAAGATGACAGAGTTTTACTACATACCCTAATTATATACTCCCCCATTATAAGAAGAGTCCTTACTGCTCTGTAATGCAACAGATTGTAATAGGTACTAAGTTTTAATTTTATTTTACATTTATGGTGAATTTAGTCCCATTGGCAAAGCTATTGCGACCAGATGCCCACCTAATCCAGTTGATTGAAGTAATCTCTTACAGTAAGGTAAGTAACAGTGCAATCCAACAGCAAGGAGGCCTGCATTGTATCCAGCACACGTTTGGGACCAGAATCGGCTGAGTCAGAGGCAAAGGGAAACTCTTCCCCGTACCCCCGAGTAAGCCACCACAGCCTCAATGGATCTCCTCGGACTTGCACCACCTCAGGAGGTGATGCAAGTCTGAGGAGAACGGAGCAGCTTGGAGCCTTGCCACACTGCTCGGGGTTCAGGGTTGGGCTATGGCATAACTGCTGGGTCCCAGCCCTGACTTCCACTGCCTGCCCACCCACACTCCTCCTGCCCTGGAACGTCTTCCTCCCACCTCCTCCTCGCCCTCCCCAGACCCCTGCATCAGCCAAGCTCAGCTGACGCAGCCTTTCCTCTCTGCGTCAGCACGGAGACTGGATGCAGCCTCTGTGGGCTGGCGTGCATCCCTGCGTCAGCCCAGCCAACACACAAGGAGGCGCAAACGTGCTTTATGGCACATTTGTGACCCTCCTGGGCCAGCGCAAGGGACTTGCTCCAGTCTAGGGTGCACTTTGGATTGTGCCCTAAAGCATAATGCCCTAAAGCATTACTAAGCATTGGTAAAAATGCTTGCAACCTATCTTGGGACTGGGATGCACAAGAGTTTATATGAGAAAGTTTGTTAAATGAAAATGTGTCCATGCTGTGTGCAGTTCCCCTGAGAAATCTGACCTATCTTGTAAAACTGCTTTTGGCATCCCTTAAAAATTTGCAGATGATTCACATCAGGAGGAACTCTGACATTCATTTTGAATGTCAGTTTTTTGAAACATTAGTGCCAAGTCTGTTGTCCCTGTCTCATGTTACTATGTTCAGGTTGTAACATTGTTAGAGAGAAGACAGAGCAAGGATCTCCGGGCACAAGACTGGTGCCAGTACATACCAGTTAGTATACAGACGGTTGCCGAGATGGAATTCTTCAGAAGTATTTCATGGAATGTGCCTGGTCATTTGTCAAATGCTTGAGCAAAAACTCAAAGCCCCGTGACCCCAGTTTCAGCAGCAGGATGACGCACACGCTATAATTATTTCTATTTCTCAGAGACAGTCCCATTTTTGAAAACCTTATCCTTGTCAAATCATTGTCCTGGTTTTGTCTTTGGATGAAATTTGTTACAATCTTACGCTATTGTGGATAATCAGATATGATCATCTACAGACCTAGTTGATCACACACACCCTCCCTGTGTGTGAGTATTGCATATAAAAATGTTCAGAATAGGCACATGGAGGCAAATCATATAACAGTTGCTTCAGCAGCATAGCAAAAAGCAAGGCCGGGGTGCAGCATAAATAAGAACTGTCAAAACCCAACTACTACCTTTGTCGCAAAACTTCCATACAGGTTGCGAGTGTTTGCAAATTTGTTACAGGATCCAATCCGATTTTCCAGTTAAACCTGGAAGCATCCCTTCCCTCTCACACCCAAAAAGACGTGAGACTGTTGATTACCTGCACTATGGAGGAGTCAACCCATGTTTCTGCCTTCTGCGATGGAACATCACCCTATGACGCAGCAGCGGACCTCCCCAGCCCCGCGCCCAGTGCAAAGGTCTGCGATGGTGCCCCCCATGGGCTATCGCCACCTCCCACACAAAAATCCACCCCCACTCACCTGAAGTTCATGGAGCCTCTCACGACCTCCACCCGCATTGTTGAAACTTCTCTGAGATTCCCGGACGCTATAACCTGTGCTTCTGGAAAACCGGAAGCACAGTTTCCGCCTCCGTTGGGAGCCTCAGAGAAGCTTCCGTGGGGCCCTAGCACCTTGCGCCTGGGTTTTTTGTCCCATCGGACCTTATGGTAGTTTCGCAACTTCTATAATGAGGCAGGCTAATTCTGTTGCATTTCTGCACCCAGACAGAATGTCCCCAACACACCTCTGTAGAGATCTGGCAGACCCCCCAGTACAGCCAATTAGTAAGGCTAGAGCAGAATCAGTGGGCAGCTTTTTCCATGGACGGGTGCATTTAGACTCACTGGCGCCTTCAATTATTTAATTAATGCAGTCCTTCTGGCACATTAACAGTTTTCTCACAGGACACAGTTTGGGAATTACTGCTGGAGGAAGCATGGCAAAAAGCTCTTTTGTTTACTTTTAAATAATTGATCATTAGCTTCTAATGTGCTCCTAAAATCAGAGAGTGCCTTGCTTAACACTGCCATGTCACGTCTAATGGAGCTAAAGTAGTGCATCGGCTGAATCAAAATGTTTTGGAATGACCGGCTTGTGAATGTGTCTCCACCCCATCATTCCTTTCCTTTCACTTTCCAACACAGTTATTAGAACTAGGCAGAAGCTTCAGAATATAATGTTGTGGTCTGATTATTTTGCTTTCAATAGAAACAACCAGATTATGCATCATTTTTTTTCCCCATAGTAAACATTTGTTATCAATCATGGGCTTTAGAAATAACGAAATGGTTCAAAAAAAACAGATATGGGGGTTTATATTGACAAAAGCAGCACTGGAATCCGGTTCAGAGTGTTCAAGTGCTCATAGGTATCACAGAATAAGGCCAAATATCAATTTTGTCTGATAATATGCTACAGCTAGGGATGGATAGATGGCTCTCCGAGCTGTCCACTATTTGTTCTCCATTCTGCTGTCGTCTGCTAAGAATCCCCTGATTCTTTTTCCATTACCAAAAATTCTGTGTTTAAATTTTTTTTGTATTATATTTGTGTGTGTGTGTGTGTGTGTGTGTGTGTGTGTGTGTGTGTATTTTTATGTATTTCCTATCCAAGTGGTGCCGTAATATGTCGCAAAATATGCAAAGTAACATTTAACATATAGATATTAAAAATGGTATACAGCCACACCTTCTATAACACTGCTATCTTTAGTGATGATTCATTACAGTGCTTTATGACCCAGTGTGACTCACAGTCATTCTAACCAATTCTCCCCCGGGGTTAAAGGCCACAACTCAGTAATAGACCATCTGGTTTGCATGTGGAATGTCCCAGGTTCAATCTTTGATCTCTCCAACCCCAGAGAACCATTGCTAGTCAACACTGACATACTGGATTAGCTGGAGCAATTATCTGGCTCAGTATAAGGCAACTTGAAATGTTCATGCTATGTTCAGGAGTAGGGAATCTGAGCGCACTGCTGCACCAGTTGTGACTGGATCATTCGATCAGCCTCAGTGCAGACAAAAGGAGAGGAAAAAGGAAGTGTCCATCTGCAGAAAGGTTACCATTTATGTCTCTGCTTGAGTCACTACCCTGAGCTTGCGTTCTTCCAGTCAGGAACCTTGCTGAGAACAGTAACTGAGGCAAAATGTGGGATGGACTTCTCTGAAATGGGGAATTGCTACTCTGTACAATTCTATGCATCAGAAGGCCCACTGAGTTCAATGGGACTTACACCCAGACAGTGTTGGCAACTTGAGTCAGTGACTTGGACTCGAGTCGCGAAAATGCGTAATTCGTTGTGACTCGGCAGCTTGTGAGTCACGCACATGGAAGACTCTGAAAAAGACTTGAGTCAGGGCCTTCCTGGTTCGGTACCAGTCCCCATGTATGCTGACTTGAGTCTGTCTGTGTCTGGGGGTGCCCGCTTACTGTTTTCGCTGCGTGAAAACCTAATGGGGCCAGCATTCTGATGGCCAACAGCAGGGAGTTCCAGCCTGGAGGCAGGAAAAGGTTAATGAATTGGGCAGGAGGGGAGGTGGGAGTAAACCTTTTCCCCCCATCTCTGATAGGAAGGAAGGAACCAATGATCATTGGATAAACTATGGGCATTCAGATATTTTCATTGCCTTAGGGAGGAGGAGAACAGGAGAGCAGGAGGAGGACACCCAAGGGCATTCTTGCCTTACAATTGGCTTCAAAAGCCCAGGGAGGCAAGAGAAAACTCTTTTGCTGATTCTGCTTTCCAACCACATAACAACCTCCGTTGTTACTTGGGAGAACAAGCCTCATTGAATGACCAGCTACAGTGGGACTACTTGTGAGTAGGGCTGTCAAGGATTGGATTGTCCTGGTAAACCTCGCAGCTGCTGCTCATGACCCTCCTCCTCCCTCTCGCCGCTTCTCTCCCACTCTCTTGCCGTCCCTCCCACCCCTCCTGCCCTCTTTACAGATGGGCTGGGACAGCAGGGCAATGTTGAAAGAGAGCTCCAACACACACTGCCCAGTAGCATCCCCATTTTCCCCCACTTTTTAAAGGAGTGGAAAGTGGGGGGGGGGTCCATTAGAGTCATCAAAGGATGACTTGGAGGCTCGGAAAGTGCCCCCATTATGACTCGTTTTTGAGTCGAGTTGTGGGGGGGGGTGACTTGGTTATTTGACTTGAGTCAAGCCACACTGGGTTTTCCCAACACTGCTCCCAGGTACATGTGTGCCGAGAATCATGGCATGGACACAAAGGTTGTTGGACCTTTTGATTCTGCACTGTTTCCCCAGTGAAATACCCTCCCACACACACACACACACACACATATACATTCTGAAGCTCTGATAGACTCCAGAGGATAACGGTTGGTTAGCAACCTTCAGTCTAGAAAGACTATGGTATAAGCCTACAGCACCCAGTATTCCCAGGCAGTCTCCCATCCAAGTACTAACCAGGCCTGACCCTGCTTAGCTTCCAAGATCAGATGAGATTGGGCATGTGCAGGGTAACAGTTGCTGCTGTTAACAGTGGATAACATGTACTAAAATAATACGTAGAAGTTAATAGAGGTTGGTTTTTGATGAAAAATAAGGAATGGAAGGTTTTAAGACTCTATTTCTTCACCATGGTCCTGATCTGAATTGGTCTGGATATTGGTGCTAGCTGAAAGTCCTAAACTAGACACTTAGCCTGCATGCCTATTCACAATTTCCCAGGAGTAAACCCACTGACTAGAATGGGGCTTACTTTTGAGTAGACACACAGAGGATTGGGATCTTCATGTCATATCAAGTCCTAAAAGGAGATCCTTTTGAATGTAGGAATGAATCATTCCTCCAGTTTGAATTCCCCAAAAAAAGTGTGTTCTGGACCTCCAAAGTTTGGGGAATCTTGTTTGACATGAAGGCGCAGAAATGAAAAACTTATTGAGATGCTTGAGTAGTTTTAATTTAACTCAACCTAGCTGAGTGGAATCAAGGGTAAGTGCTTTGTCCTTTCAAAGGAAAATGAATGAGCTCTTCTCCGCAAAGAAATACATTCGGTTGCTCTGAGGCAATGGACAGTGTAGTGAGATGCTCGCGATGAGATTTGGACCTGGGAAGGTATTGCATATATTAAGATGTAACATGAAGGCTGGCAATTCACTTCAGCTTAGTTGTCCTTCAGTAACAAAATGTACCACGACAGGAAAGGAGAGAAACAGAGATCCTTTATCAGTCTAATGCTCTGGAATGTTTCGGTAGTATAAATTACTTGAGTAAAATAAATAGAACTGCCATGTTACTTGATTAGCTTATTTTGTCTTCCAGCTGCTCACTAGACCATTCTGGAGTTGAAAAATTTGGTGTTCTTAGTGAGAAAGTCTGAAGTCCACCCCACTGTTGAAATTAAGATAACATATTATATCCATCTTCAATGTTGCCTAGCCAGAGGCAGCTAAGGACCCAATCCTATACCCCACCAGCCCGCAGCATGCAGTGCCACTGATGAAGTGCATGCTGCATGCTGTGGGGTGGGTGACAATGTTGGGAAGAAAATGTAAGTAAAACTTTTTTTTACTTAGCTCTCTGTAGGCTGCCTGGTCTCCAGCGAGTCCCCTCAGATCTATGCCACCTATGTGGCTGGTATAAATTCAAGGAAACTCAATGGGTGGTTAAAAGTGGGGAAAGGGGGATAGGATCTTGGTGTGTGCTGCTGCTGTCCAGATCCTTCTACCCCCACCCTGAACTGCCCCCTCCCCAGCCAAATCTCCACCCTGAACCATCCAGGGGGGTGGGCAGGGGATTGTTTTAGTGTGGATATGGCTCAATCTTGGCAGCAGTCACACATGCTGGGATCCTAGTCTCCTTTTCCTAACCCAACACACACCTTGAGTAACCCCTTGAGAATCTTTGGACTTATGCTAGCTAGCATAGGTCCAAGGAGAACCATTGATGGCCAAGCAGCTTATGAAGAAGTAAGTAAAAATGATTTGTACTTGCCTCTCCCGGTTCACCACACTAGGATGCAGCATGCACTCTGGATCCAATCACGTATGCTGGTGGTGGATAGGATTGGGATAAAGTGCTGGGGTTCAAGAGTTCCCTCCAGTTCACAATACTAGCTTGCCTAGGTATTTCAGCCAACCCTAAGGCCCGGCATAGATCTATCTATAAAGGCATAGATCTATCTATAAAGGACTGGCCTCAGGGCAAATCCCTTCATTTGAGCAACTCATCAATGCACATATCAGCACAGCGGCCTGGAGCCTTGCTTCACTGGAACTCAACCTATGGCCTGACTACGCCCTGCCTCTCCCGCTTAAGGCAATGCGCCTCTCCTACACACTGCAGTTTTCTGGGTCTTAGCAGTTCCCTGCTGAGACCTGACAGTTTAGTGTCTGTCAGAATACTTCTCCCCCCCCCCCCCACTAGCATCTATTTTAGTTGTAAGACAACTCAGATATTCTGGGTTTAAGATTACAGGCTCCAAACTTTTAGCATCCAGGCTGCCAATGAAGCAAAGGGACCATTATCTGATTCTGTATTCCGAGCCTCACACAGAGGAACAATTTTATCTTTGTTTCTAAAGAGAAGCTGTCAAATCCCTGAGAACCAATCGGTCAAAGTGAGGATTGAAAAAGAAACAGATTTTACACACTGTGGTGACCTTTGTAGGCTGCTCTGTGTAATCCGTGTGAAAAGCCATCAAAATTAGAAAGAAAGAAAAACCTGTCAATATTCTAAAATGTCAGGCTTTCTGCTCTTTGAAACACCTTCGAGAAAAACACAGTCTTTATGGAGAGGACGGCTGCCCAGAGGACTTCCAAGATGGAATGATGGTATCGTTTGTAAACAATTTTTACATGGTGCACAGAAGGTATGTCTGCACTTACTGGACTACAATTGCAACTTCAGTTTGAGTAGGAGACGTACGCCATTATTTACTCATACAAAAAACAAAGTTGAATAGGAATGTGGGCGATTGCCTTGACACTGAATGCCGAAAGCTGAAATCATTTTCAAATCTGGTTTGAGTCTGAGATTGTAGAGCAAGGCATGCCTGATGGGCTCCCAAACTTGCCAGCTCTGTTTTGCTCATCTCACTCTGCCACTGAACCTTAAGTGCCGTGATTAAAAAGACATTGCCAGCTACATCTTCCATATTACAGTTCTCTATGCTGCTGTTTTCGTCTCTCAAGAATGGATATAAAAAGGAACAGTCTTGCCTGACTTTATTGTCATACAGCACTGCTGAAATTGTAGTCTCAGTCACCTTGTTTTAGAGACAAATTCTATTCCCACTTCCATCCCATTTTGTGCACTGTCTCCTCTCTCCAGTTCCAACTTAGGAGAGCCCAAAAACAACACAGTTTTTCCTGTTTCGTTGTAAATTAGATTGCAGAAATGGTGGTCATTTTTCTGGGCCTGGAAAGCATTCATTTCAGCCACGTGTCAAGATGGACAAGATATGTCTCATCTCTGAACCTCCTAAACAGGAAAACAAATATATACATCAACACAAAATCAACTGTAAGGGACTAACCTGCCTCCCTTAGAGGCAACATTTTGATTGGTAAGATTTCACACACACTTCCCATGGCTCTGCAAGGCTACGAAAGACAGAGCTCACAGTTGGCAGCACTAACAGGGATGTCTTTAGTGTACAAATGTGTGTACATACAAATGTGTATACAGTACAAAAGCTCTCCTCCATTATTCACACCTTGTGGATTTTCATACTGTACAAATTACGCTCAGCTTAGCCTCACTCTGCTGTATTCTTCATAGGTTTTCAAGAAATGCAGCTCATCCCTCATGAACATGGGGAGGAGATACTCTTGCCTGGCTCCTCCACCCAGCACACATGGGTGGAACATTGTACAGCTATAAGCAGGAAAGAGAGCAGGAAAGAAGAGCCTTATGCGGCTCTGCAGGCTCACAGCGCCATTCTACACTAGTTTGAAGACCCAATTGACCCACTCATTACACGCAGTCTTGAAGTCTCACTTGTTGCCTGTTAAGAGGCTGATAGGGTGGCTGCTTGGTTCAAGGCAGCAAACTTATTCAGTTTCCTTGGTCCCCTTTCATGAGTTGGCTGTTAGGAAGCTGGAAGAGCCACAAGGTGATCCTGGTTTCAGGTGGCTACCCTTGAAGGAGCGCTCAGGCAGGTGACTTTCTCCTCCAGGTTAGGGGCCTGTATTTGAGGGTGGTCGAGTAGGTAGGACCCAGTGCATTTAGCGATGGCTGTTGAGCAAACAATCAATAAACATGGCCCTTCATTTCCACCAATACTGTTGTCATGTGTGTGGATGAGGTACCTTAAAAATGAAAGCAGGCAACGATTCTATTACGAGTCCATATGCCAAAGCAGAGGGCAATGTCTCACTGGCCTTGCATATGATGAGAGCTGCCTCAGTCTACCAACTGCTACTTGAATCACTCTGACAGAAATAATGATTTTGTTTCCAAAAGCAGAGGAAATAAAGAAATAAATTGGGAGACGTTGAAGAATTCAGAGGACAGAATGAAATACTTTGCTTTGGGATGACTTGGGTTGCCCTGTCTCACCATCAGCACATGTACATGAAGAGGCCTGTGAAAATATCCCCATTTATAGCATAAATCTGAATTCAGATGAACAGATTTCAACCATGGACCCAGTTTTGGAAAGGTGCCATCATAACAGAATAGGCTATAGCAGCCATCTGCTATGATTAACAATAGGCTATGGCATTCATAGGAAAGGCATCCATAGGATGCTATGGCATCCATCTGCAGCCAGAGTTCATATGAGGAATAAATGTAGTAAGAACAATATACTTTTGATCCGTCTTTTGTAGAGCCAGCATTTTATGGGTTATGGAGACAGGTCTAGAATAGGATTCATAGCTACCTGTAGCTATTGGCCAAAATTTATAGAAACTACAGGCACCTGGACAGCCCAGCTGTATAAAATGATGGTTACTGCCTCAGCACAAACTGCTAAAGCAACACCTCACACTTGACAAGTGAAACAAAGAGCATTTCCTACGAAATGCCATTGATGCTAAAGAAAGAATGATCCTGGCTCTCTGACTGACAAAGAACTTTCCATGAGTGCATACTGGGGTGTTGATCCTCTCTATCCTTATCCTGTTCATTTCAGGCAAGTGGCACTTGTCACTGACATGTGACATTGGGACTGAGGGGGAGAGTCACCATACTGAGTGAAAGAAAATTTGGGCCATCCTCCTTTTGTATCCTCTCATAGAACTTTCCTGATTGAACAACTTACAGTCCAATCCTAAGCTGTGCTGGAACAGGCAGGCCAGCTGGCTGCGCTATATCCAGCATAGGTTGAAATATGAACACAACTCGGAGTAAGGGAATTTATATGTCCACTTACCCTGAGTAATGTCCCAGCCACCTCAATGGGGCAACCCAGATCTATGCCAGCAAAATTACTGGTGCAGTCCGAGCAGCCCAGTTAAAATCTGGCCTAAGTGCCAAAGGCGGATCCCACCTCCTCCCGGGTCCAGTCCATCCACAGGCTTGCCCACTGCCCACGTTCCCCCTGCCCCCAAACACCCCCATTCCATCCTCCCCCCACTCTCCCCAACCCCCCACTTTAGCCTCCCCAGGCCAGCACAAACTCACCCCAGCCAGCAGGTATATGATGCTTGGAAGCCGGTGTGCATCCTTGCACCAGCCTCTTCAACACCTAAGGAGGCACCAACGTGCCATAAAGGACTAGTGCCAGCCCAACAAGCACTCAGGATTGCATTCTTAGTCATCTTCACATGTTCACTGAATGCATGGGGAGAATCTGGTTGTGTGCACTGTGGAAAATAAAATAAAATATGCCCAGACAACTGCACATGTGTAGGACCCTTGAAACAATCAGAGTCCTTCAAGTAAGAACTGGGAATCACTGGACTTTCTTGTTTCAATTTCAAACAAGAAAAAGGTTTCAGTCAGCTCCAAACAATTCAGTTCAGCTAATTCTAGGTAAAAATTCTCCACTCTTGCTTAAATTCTAATTATGAAACAGGCACCAAACTGTATCACTGCCCCTCTCTCTAGCTGTAGGTTGTCACCTTCCCAAATTCTGATGGATCTTATGTTCCAAAGACTGGAGAGGTATTCTCAACTGTTAAGGAGTGTGACTCTAAAGTGTCTAGTAGTCAATCTTCAGCTACCCATTCATACTAATCAAGATACCCAGAGCCATTCCACTATCTCAGAAAAAGGTCTGGTCTCCAGGCCTGGACAAGGTCGACAGTTCTTCCTGGAAAAGAAGATAAATGGTCAGGTTAACAAAGTAAAAAATGGGGAAAAAAATGCAAGGAGATTCATAGCTAGCCACTTTCAAAGCTATTTCTCTTTCATCACAATGAACCATCAGCGTCCTCATCTCCAGTAAACGTTTTTCTCTTTACACAAAGCTATCCCTTCAACGATTTCCATTCAGACAATTACAGATGGTATTCGCCATTAAGAAAGCAAAAAGACAAATGTTTAGTTGTTAAACTAGCAATTTGTTACCCAGAAATTAAATTTTTGGGGTGTTTTGCTGTTTCTTTGAGAACTCCTCATGAGCCAGACCCACTCTCAGGCAGGCTGACCAGACGTCCTTTTTTCCCCCCAGGACATGTCCTCTTTTTCAGCCTTATGTCCAGGAAAAGAATCTAAATGTCCTCCTTTTCCCTGTGTGAGTAGCACATCGCCTTCTTGTAATTAATGAATTATATGTAATAAATTATATGTAATACAGTTTTAAATTTAATAACAAGTAATATAGTGTTTGAATTAACCACATGAAATCAATATATGAGTGTTTTTATTTTTATTTTATATGTCCTACATTTTAATTGGATGTCCTACTTTTGGGGGACCTCGTCCTCTTTTGCAGTTATGACATCTGGTCACCCTGCTCTCGGGTAATTTTGTCATGGTAGATAGGAGAAACAAGTGACTCTAGCCCTTTTCTCATGAATACCTTGCAACACACCTACCAGCTGCAATGGCAAGAAACTACAAGCCCCAAGAGCCACAAACCTTCCCATTTACTGTTGGTATTATATCACTTAAAAGGAAAGAGGGAATACCTACAAAGAAAAAAAACCAACAACACTCCTCATATGCCCTGTGTCACTGCTTTTCTTATGGCACACTCAAGGGGGTACACAGCCTGTTCTCTCCCCAATCTCACTCTTGACTTCTGCTCCCCACCACTGGGAAACAGTGGTGCATGTATGTGAGTTTGAAGGGGAAGGCCAGTAGGAAAGCATTTTTTGGGGGGGGAGGGGAACCGATATGATCCTCAAACTGGCATAAGCCTCAAATTTGCTGACAAAATTATCATTTTCTTCCCCCAATGAGGGTATGGGGAAGATCTGGGTTAACTTTTGACCAACATTTAGGCCAACAAGGGGCAGTTTTCCCATTCCAGTTTTTAAATGACTTTCAAATGACTTCAGCTTCAGATGCTAGACCAGTGGTTCTCACACTTTTTAGCACCAAAACCCACTTTTTAGAATGACAATCTGTCAGGACCCACCTGAAGTGTTGTCATGGCTGGAACCAACATCATCAAGCAGGAAACGTTTAACACCCCCCCCCCATACAACAAAATAAAATCAATTAAGTAGGTAAATTTAAAGTTTATAATGTTTTCTTTAAAATTATTTAAACTAAATAACCCTTCTAACCCTTCCAAGGAGTTGCTGATCTATTTTTTTTTTTAAATCCCCAAACATTCCAGTGGCTGCAATCCTATCCACACTTTCCCAGGAGTAAGCCCCATTGACTATCATTGTTAAAAGTATATATATAGAAGCCTGTTAAAAGTACAAAAGATTTCCCCAAATGCAGTCACATACTATGGTAGCATCAAGTCTAATATAGAGAAAATAAAATACACATTGAAATCAATGGGGACCCACCTGAAATTGTGGGTCCAGACTCACAGTTTGAGAGACACTGTGTTGGACTGATAAGGTTCAGATGGAAAAGCCAGGAGAAAAGCAAAGTATTAACTTCCACTGGGAATCTATAAGTAATGCTGAAGAGGTGAATGGGAGCAAAGGGAGAGCACTTTTTTCCACCCCAATGATCCCCCCCCCACTCTTCCTTTCCTCATCTCCAGCTTCCTCCCATCTTCTCACTCTTCCACCTGCCTCCACTGGCTTTCTCTCTCTATGCATTTCATCCCATCTCTCCTCCCCCTGCCACTACCTGCTTATCCACCTTCCCAGTTCTCTCTTATCAGAGCTCTGATAAGAGCTCTGTGGCTGAAGATTGCTCTCTTAAACCTGAAAGCAAAGCAAATGGGAGGGATTGACGAGTGAATAAGCAAGTTTCCTGAATCTCAAAATATTCCTCCATTTGCCATTAAGTATAATTACACTTAATATAGATGAATTAATTGCCACACATCAAAGCTTTATTTCGAGGCCTACCAAATCTGAACACATTACACCACTTGATTTTAGAGCAGCACAAATCAGCTACCTGGGGGATTATTATCAAAAATTATATTTCTGTTTCACTGTTATTTCATCACCCTCTAATTTTCTATGCTAGTGAATAGAATTCAGTAGAGTAGCTGAATGTTAATTCTCCTCTCCTCTTCATATTTTGTTTACCAGAAATACCTGTCCTGAACAATGCCTTGAAAAATGACTGTGGCCACAATCCTAACCAACTTCCCAGCACTGACATAAGGGCAATGCAAGTTCAAGGTAAGGGAACAAACATTGCCTTACCTTGAGGAGGCCTCTGTGACTGCCCCCCAACTGCAGGATGCAGCACACTGCACTAGCCATGCCAGTTCTAAAAAGATGGTTAGGATTGTGCCCTGTGTCTCACAAGACCAATGGAATTGATTTGAAGTATGCTCTTAATGATATATTTGGGGTGCCAAATTCTAATAAGAGCAAACACGAAGGAATTTATGGTGGCTGCTTCAGGGCAGCTCCCATCCTCTGGAGATACCCAGATGTGACACTGAACCATGCATTGTCTGGTTGGAGGTACATGTTTCTTTTAAAGCAGGGCCACCTGAACCTGGGAGCTTGATCTGGGGTTTGGATGAACCATCTGCCCGGTAAGCGGACCTCACCATTTCGCCCAGGCACCATTTGTAGTCCTCCTCAACTGGAGGACAGGGAAGTTCTGGGCAGTCGCATCTGCCTGGACATCCTGTCATACAGTCTTCCAGGACACCGGGCAATATATGCAATTGCCCAGAGCGCCCCTGTGTCGAGGACGACTACATGCAGCACCCAGGCAGAACAGTAAGATGTGCACCAAACAGGAACCACATTTCCACTGCGCAGTGGTGGCAAGTTTATCCACTACTGTTCTAAAGTAACAGCCAAGGATGGATCCAAGCTGGATTGAGATTGCAGCACTATGGGGTGTCAAACTCTTTAACAACACAAGGTTTTGGCAGACATCTAAGGTAAACATTAGGCAAACATCTAAGAGTGCAAAGGAAAGCTAAAAGAATTTGTTTGCTGAAAGATTGTTGAAAGTTCTCCAGTGATGATAGTGATGAAGTTGACCATCTCTAAGGTATCATCAATAATTGGCTAAATTCATATGGGGAGGGCAAGCCTGTGTTTGGCCTGTATCACTTCAGATGTCAGGTGAGGGCTCATGTGATTGAATGTGCTACCATTTCTCACCACCGGTCCTGCATATAGAGAAGCAGCATATTAGGGACTTTCTTCCAGTCATCTAGTTCTCTATGTCAAAATTTCTCAAGAAGAAGTATGGACAGCCTGATCCTAATCCATACTGGAACAGACAGGCCAGCTGGCCTGCTCCATATCCAGTGTGGGGTCAGGGCTGGCTGCAGCACAAGTTGGAGTAAGAGGGAATCAACTCCCCTTATCCCATGTTGCACCACAGCCAGCATTTGTGCAAATGAAATTGCTGACACAAATTCAAGCATCCTGGGTTGGCTGACCCAATCAGGGACAGGGGTTGGGATCCAGCCTAAGTGCCAGAGTCCAGTCCCACCTCCCTTCCCGAGCCGGTTCACCCATTGACCAGCCCGCCCTTCCCCTGCTCCGGGAAAACCTTCATTCTGCCCTCCTCTACCCTCTCGACACATTCTGCCCTCAGGCAGTGCAACCTTACCTCATTGGAGCAGCACAGAGTCTAGATGCAGCCTCCGTGGGCCAGTCCTGTCCTTGCACTGGTCCATCTGACTCCAGAGGAGGCGCAAAGATGCTTTACAACATGTTTGCAACAGACTTGCACCAGTCCAGAGAATACTTAGAATTGCGCTGTCAGTTACATGGGCCCTACCTGTAATAAAAGCACAAAACCCTGCCCCATACTATTGGCCAGTATTGTCTTCTACACTGACTGGTGGCAGCTCTCCAGGTTCTTAGATAAAAGAACCTGGAGATGCCAGGGATTAAACCTGTGACCTTCCAGATGCAAAGCTCATCCTCTGTATTTGAGCTACCACTGTCTCCAACCAGGCAAAGTTTCACCACCCCAATGAGAAGGCTAGGATTCTGTCTTAAGGGAGTCAAGCGACTTTCGGTAATTAGCATACTTTCTCATGTTCAGACACAGAAGGTGAAAAAACCCAATTTGGCAAGCCAAAGTGGGGAAGCTTCTGGAGAAAAAAAAAGGCTCCTAAAATATTTCATGTGTATGCATGAAAACCAAGGAGGGTCTTGGTGAAAAAACAACAACACAGGAGCAAGATATGGTTGTTGTATGTTTACAAAGTAGCCAGAAATAGAGAGGGAGATATCATTATTATCTTTTTTTTTCTTTGGAAAAGCCAAAAATGAGCTGCTCAGGAGAGAAATCTGGGTATGTGTATCTGCATACTTGGGTATCACAGAATGATCACATAAGATTGGAACTGAGTTCTAAAATGAGAAATCTGTTAGAGGCCTGCAAAAATAATCCCCCAATACTATTACAACTGAATAAAATTTCAATTACCATAACATGCCTAGAGTATAAAACCATAAATAAATATAGGACTTACTATTTTTATGCCTCACATACACAGCGGTGCGCTTTAATGTGTCGAGTCACAGAGGAATTGTGCATGAACATTCAGGCTCACCTGCGATCACAGATCTGTTTAAATCCCTTTTACTTCTCAATGGGCATATAATACACATGCCAACTTGTGCATAAAATTGAATCAACCTAATGGTGTTAAAGTCTGATGGTTCAGCAATTACTAGGTGGCTTAGTGTTTGGATTCTGTCCCTGTCAAAGGCAGTTTGATTCAATACTTATGTATGCCAGTCACAAATTCCATCTCTTGAAGCTACAAGCAGCCTTTTGATTCTTAAAGTATTTGAACAAAATAGCTCTTTTCTAACAGCAGAGGTTTTTTTGGCAGGGAATTAGACCCGTTTTCATGTCTTAATCTAGCACACACCATGGCCTCAGTGCTCGACGTGCGAGCAAAGATGAGATAATAAACAGGAGGGCGCCCAGAGAGAAAGAAATGATGTTATTTTTCTATGCAGAATGTCAGCCTGCCCTGCAACTACTGCTGCTTTACCTTAACAGCCTGATGCTATGCATATGTACATAACAGTTCCACTGAGCTCAGTGCTCCCAAATAAATGCCCATGTGATTGCAGCATAATGCTATTCATGCTTACCCAGAAGAGAGTCTCAGTGAGTCAAACCCAAGTAAGTACGCTTAAGATTTGCAGTTATGCACACCAATACTTTGCACATCCTCTCCGCCAGCGCAGGAGTGCCTCGTGGCACTTTTGTGATGGTGGTTGCCAGTGTAGCACGGTGGCCACTGGTGCTGCCCCAGCTCAGAATTGGGCCCTTAGTGTGCCAGGTGCTGTATAGAGCACAAAAGTGATGCAGTTATGAAAAGGGTTGGGGCTTCAGACATAGTGAAACACCTCTCCAGCCACAAATAATCAAGACATCAACACAGAACATATTGTAAACTGACAATCTTTTGCAACAGATTCTGGTACTATGATAGAAATAAAAATGGAAAAGGAGAAGGGGGGGAAAATCCACACAAGTATGAACACTTTTTCATCAAAAATTCCTCATCAGTTTTATTCATATCACAAATAAGTCTCATTCAATTAAATTAATGCTGGCATATACGGTTTTGTTTCCCTTCATCATTTCTGTAAGCACAAGAAACAGGTAGCTAGCACCTCTTACTTCTTGGCATCTGAAAACAAGATTGAAATAGGAACAGGAAAGTTCTGCTACCTGAGAAACAGTATTAGGAAAACAAAAAAATGAAACAAAAATGTTTCTGAACAAAGGACGAGTGAAAAGAGATTGTTTCCAAACAGACTAGGTGGATATTGGAATTTGGCCCCAATCCTATAGATTTCTTCAACATTGACACATGGCAGACTTCACCATGGGGTTAAAATCTACTCTAAAATTTTGGATTTGACAAATAAACCCAGGCTGCAATGCTGTACTTACACGGGAGTAAGTCTCACTGAACTCAGTGGGACTTACTGAACTCAGTGAACTTACTGGACTCACTGAACTCAGTGGGACTTACTTAATAATAATAATAATAATAAACTTTATTTCTATAAACTTTATTTCTTACTTACTTACTTACTTACTTACTTACTTAATAATAATAATTATTATTATTATTAATAATAATAATTAATACTTAATAATACTTACTTAATAATAATAATAATAATAAACTTTATTTCTATCCCGCCCTTCTCCCCAAAGGGACCCAGGGACCCAAAGGGACCCAGGGCGTGTTTACTTCTGAGTAAACATGCATAGGATTGCACTGCCAGGGTACAAATTACTAAAAAGTTCTTTGGTGCAAGTGCCATTGAAATGATCAAGAGTGTTCTTTTGCAGACCCAGGCCAACAAGTAAGTGAAACAGACTCAGGAGTATCACTTTCTCCTATAGGTGAGGCATCAAGAGAACTTCTCTGATCTAGCAAGAAACAGAAGTATGATCACTTCCTAAGGAAATGTCAGGTTCTTGCCCCTCCCTGGAGCCCAGTTTCTGGGAGGAGGCAATATTTCATGGAAAAGAACCACTCATTGACCTTGCTCATGAGGCACGTTCATCCATGTGTTACCATAATAGCACTACTGTAACACCAATGAACTGACCCAACATCAGGTTGAAGACTGAATCCATTTGACCCATAGAGCAGACAGCTGTTTTTGTGTGACACTGAATTGTATCTTCCTGGATTTTCATGTCACCTCCAAGAGCTAAAGAGCATACCTGGCAAGGTGGGGGTTAAGCGTTAGGCTACCCCCCCCAGGTGGCATGCTGGCTGGGTAGCCAGGAATGGGGGTGGCATGCATGCTGAGGTAAGCAAGGTCAGGGGGTGAGCCAGGACCGCTCTGACAACACTTGTCCTGGTTGGTGAGGCTGGCCGGCGAGCCCCCTGGCTGGTTAAGCAAGGGCCAGCTCACAGCTTAGCCTGTGCGGGTCAGTGCTGGCCAGCTGCCTCGACCCCTTGGGGTTGGCTGGAATAGGCTAACCCTGTCTCTGATGGGGTGACACCTGGAGTCAGGATGTCACGTCCATGGGGTCTCGGGGGAGGTAAACGGCTAGTGCCATTTTCCCCCAAGCTCTTAGTGGCCAGCACACTTTGGGGTTTTTATTAGCTTAATTTTTCCCTGCTGCAGGTTATTTTTATTATTTCAATAAATTAATTACAACCATCCCATGCCTCTGTCTCGTGCCCTTCTTGGGAAGTGCCTGGGCAAATAGAGAAGGTCATAAAATTAATATTTATTTAATTTTCACATTTTTATACCGCCCTTCCTCCAAGGACCTTAAGGTGATGCACATAGTTCTCCCCCCCTTTTGTCCTCACAACAACCCTGTGAGGTAGGTGAGGCTGAGAGATAGTGACTGGCCCAAGGTCACCCAGGAAGCTTCATGGTTGAGTGGGGATTTGAATCTAGATCTTCCAGGTCTAAATTTAACTCCCAAACCACCACACAATCCTGGCTCTCCTAAACAATCTCCTACAATACCTAACAGTGGTGGACCTTCCCAGCCCCGCACCCTGGGGCAATGGTCTGCAATGGCGCCCCTTACGCAGGCTGTTGCTGCCCCCCTGCATGAAAATCCCCCCCCCATTCACCTGAGGCTCATGGAGTCTCGCGCAACCCAGGGCCGTGTCGGGGAAGCCTCTCTGAGGTTCCCCAATGCTATGAACTGTGCTTCTGGGAAACTGGAAGCACAGTTTCCAACCCCATCAGGAGCCTCAGAGAAGCTTCGTGGGGTCCAAGAGGCTTATGCCCGGGACTTTTGCCCCATCAAACTTAATGGCAGGTCTGCAGCAGATACCTAAACAATCTTAATGGACAATTTCCAGTTAAATTCACCATTGGAATGGCCTCTCTATAAATGCCTTCAAATGTCAAAATCAGGAGGCAGTTTGATCAGCGCTCAAGGGCCTTTGCTGTTCTCTCGTCTTTTTCTTTATCATCTAGCCTGCAAAGCCTTGGTTTATTCTCTCATTTTTTGACAGGTCAGCAAAACTATTCCTTTCACAGATAAGGCAACATCTTTATCACATTGGCGGTTGACTGATTCTCTGTTCTCCTGTGGTGTGCTCACTAAGAAGAGATAACTCACTTGTATAATAATCAACCTGGCAAGTCTTCATTGGGGGAACATTTTTCATTGATCACTTCCCATTTCTGGAACCATTGGTTGTATGCTATGATCATTTAAAAGGTCACTGCATGGTAGCTCAAATGGACATGTTAATTCTCTTTTAAATGCGATTTCTTGGAGTTGGTACAACTCCGTCTGCTGTCCAGAAGGGGTCAAGCTATGGCCCAGTGACTCTGACCTTTCTACCTGTTCTCTCTGTGATCTTTGTGGGGTGTGGCCCTAACCCTTTATCCTTCCCTTCTCCTCTGAGCACTTCCTCTTGTCCTCTGACCACCGACCTGTTAAGATGTGTGCACCAGGGCTCTGATGACCAAGCCATCTTGAGCACAAGGCATGCAGGACGAGGCAGCTCCAGGGCCTTGCTATCTCTAAGTGTTAGCTGAACCTCTGATCCTAATTAGATGCTGTAAATATACACTCAATGGAACTGTAAGTAAATAACTTCTTTTTTGCAGCTTTAACAAGCCATCACCTCTTCGTCTTTTTTATTGATTAGCAGTCAGCTAATCAATTCCCTGGGGTGATACCCAAAGGGGGAGGGGTCTGCGGCTTAAGCTAGTCTGCTTCCCCCCAAAGAGGAAACTATTTTTAATTTCCTCCAACATGATTTGTGTGTACTTTTGATTCCTACTCCTTAGTCAAGTAGCTATATATAATGTCTGTTTTTAACCATTCAATATTGGGAGTCAATGTGCCAACTGAGAAGCACCTGGGTTCAGATATTCCTTTCGATGGCACTGAGCCAGGACAGGTAGACTTGATTTCAAGTACAGCAGTGCAAAGTCCCAGAAATCCCTCTCACCTTGCTTCAATTTATACCCTAGTGCCTGCTATGAGTATTGCACCAAGCTGCCAAGAAGAGGATGACTCAGGCAAGGTTAAATGTCAGAGAATACTGTTCATGTTTAATACATTGCTATTTCACCTTTCCTTCATTGAGGATCTCAAGCAATGTACACAGGTGTCCCACCCATCAAGGCATTGAGTAGAACTAAACTTGCTTAGTTTCAATAAGGTTGCTATATCACAGGGGTCGCCAAACTGCAGCCTGTGAATCACATGCAACTCCTTGAGATATAATGTGTTTCTTCTTTTTGCATCACAATGTAAAAAGTAAAAGATATTTTAAGCTTTATAATTATTTACTTGGTATAAATGGAGAGTCCACTGGATTAAAACATAAGTTTAAGGTTCATGGCAAGTAGATATATTTAAGAATTTAAATGCTTTTAAATATTGTGGCTCTCAAACATCTGAAGTTCATCATATGTGTGTCTTATGTTAAACAAGTTTGGCCAACCCTGCTACATCATGTGCCCTCAGTCCAGGCCCTGGAACAGCAACTGGACCTTTCAAATCACTGAAATTGCAAACAAGGAAAAGAGCAACTCAATTGATTAAAATGCTAGATACCTGGGGTGAAGTCAGTCATCCTCACATGTCTGCAGCTAGTGTCGATAGATAAAGCTGTAAGAGTCATTGGCCTGGAGGTGACAGAATCCAGTTTGCAATGTGTCATTTCTTTATTTCTGCTAAATAGCAGCAGTTAAAGACATTTTTTACAAGCCTCCAAGTTTATGGTCCTTAGTAGGAGTCAAGGCCACAGACATGTTGTCACTCAGAAAATGAAATGCCACAATCTCATATATCCTGCAGAGCAATATAACCCCAAACCTATCAATCCTATAGGAGGTTGAGACTGTAAGATCTGAGATAGAGACTCAGATACTGCGAAAAGTCAGGTTGCCCCTACTTCCTTCTGAGACATTATTTACTTATATCGAATTTTGTGTTTAATGTAGAAAAGGTCAAGACACGTTTTCTACAAATGAATTGGGTCATTTCCTAATTTTTGAACTCAGCCAATTTTACCTTTGGCAAGCCAGCACAAAATCAGGTGACTTAAATCCCATTGAAGTCAACAGGATTTCATTTAAGAAGCCCAGTGCTATTCAGGCTTGCAGCCGAAGTCTGCGCAATAGAGTTCAGATTTATATTCCACAATCCTTGACCAACACTTGATTGTAGTTAGCAATGTAGTTTCTCTGCCAGAACAAATCTAAACAGCCAGTTTTGTACTTTAGAACATTACTCTCTGTTGTTCAGATGACTCTGTGATGGAATGAGTGCTGTGCCGTGATGGAATGAGTTTTGCAAGCATGCGCGGCTATGTACCGAGGACTTGCTGCTGCTTTGATCAAAATGGGAAACTGCCTGAGAAGAATATGAGCTTAACTCTGTGCCAAAAGCTTAATTCTTTGCTAGTAAATAATCTGCCTGTCTGTGATAGTATGCAAGTCAGGTAATCCTCTCTCTAGTTGTTTTGAGGCTACTTTCCAGCCTGACAATTTGGAATCTCTTGAATAGCTATTCAACCACATGTTTTCTTTGATTTCAGGCAAGGTCTGGTCGCAATAGGTAAAGAACTGAAGAACGCAGAGCTATCAGTGCATGCAATATGTGAGCACCCCAGCACTAGGAGCCTCGTGATAGCATTGTTGCACCCAAGGGGGGTGACTGTGGAGAATGCACACAATTGTCTGCTTGTAGGAAGCCCGCCGGACGTCTAGTCAAAAAAACCCAAATTCTGCATCCTGTTTGCATGGAGGTTTCCTACACAAAATCACATAGCAAGATCCACCCCCTATTCTGGTCTTACTCTCACTCCTTCCTTCTTCCTGGACTGGAAGTGAAAGAAGATCTGGAATTTTCTATCCATATAATGCATTTAGAGTTGTGATTTACTTTTGGCGAGAAACCATCCACCCACCCACCTCTAGTCAGAGAGAATGTAAGAATGGGAGGCCAGGCAGTCATTCCTCAGCAAACACGCAGTGGCTCAGATTGGAGATGCCCAAGCTGTTCCACATTCACATTGATGTAACTCAGAAGAAAGCCAATTTTTCTCCAGAAGCTTTAGAGAAGAGAAAAATCAGGCCATTTTGTCAACCAATTTGAGGATCAAAAAATATTTCTCTCCCCGTGCTATTAAGTAAAGGTGAAAACTATGCCGATAGGAGATTAACCCATTCTTGCCTGGTCCACAGGTTTACGCATTTGGTCCCTGTTGCATATATGCAAGGTTGGACAGAAATGGCTTCAAACAGATCGTAAGCACAATCCTACGCCAGAGTCTCTGAGAGGAATGTTATTAGGGGGAACAAAGTTTCTTTTGGGCCCCTTCCCAAAGAGGGAGGGGGTGAAACAGAGTGGGGGATGGCAATGGGAGTGGGCAGAATGGGGGCAAAACAGGAATGGGAAAAGTGGCAACAGACGGAATAGTCTTTGACCAGTCTTCCCAATGTAGAGCTCAAATCTACCTGCCTGCCTAGCGTTGGCAGCTAGATACAGTAGTACAGAAAACCAAACACACTCCTAAGTCTCTCTAAAATCTTTCAGATATAGAAAATCATTGCAGGAGATTAGTATCATTGTATTTAGGCTCACACTAGAATGGAGAGTGTCCTACGTACACCAAAACCGACTTCTGCAGCAGCTGCAGTCCTGCAGCTGTGTCTCTGAGCTCCTATACACTCCTTCATAGTAAGTGGATCCACAAGCCAAAGAACTACTGTAGCAGGTCAGTTTCCTCCCAGATGTGACACTGTTAAGGAATGTATGCATTTCTGGACCTTGTGGCATAGTTACTGCCATGTACCCATGATAATGCCCCCAGCATTCCGCATGGGCAGGGAGTCTGGGTGAGATAGGAAAAATGTAAGATCCCAGGAAATTTCTGAACCCCTTCCTTTGGCTCCTGGGCCCCCTTTCTGACCCTGGGCCTGGGTACAAATTACCCCCTATACCCCCCTCTCCTAGGCCCTGTCCTATGCACGTCTACTCAGAAGTACATACCATTGTATTCAGTGGGGCTTACTCCCAGAAAAGTGTGGATAGGATTGCAGCCTTAGTAATAATTGTCTCCATCCATTTTATCAAAATTTTGTTTAGCCCAAATCTTGGACACAAAGCTTAAGCAGATTCTTAAGCCTTTCTAACAGTGCTTCTCACACATTTAGCACTGGGACCCACTTTTTAGAATGAGAATCTGTCAGGACCCACTGGAACTGACATCATCAAGCAGGAAAAATTTTAACAATCCTAGGCTGTAATCCTACCCACACTTACCCAGGAGTAAGGCCCATTTACTATCACTGTTCAAAGAATATATAGAGTAGCTTGTTCAGCTTGTTCCTGGCCCTGACAACGGTGTGGCTTCATGCTTTACCACCAGAGTCAAGGTGGAACCAATGCGCAGCTGCGGACCTTCAGAGTCCCGCGCCCGGGGCAAAGCTCTGCAATGGCGCCCCCCCGCGGGCTATCGCCACATCCCCTGGGCAAAACTCTGCCCCCCCACTCACCAGAGGCTCACGGAGCCTTACGCGACCTCCTTCCACGCGACCTCTGTGAGCTTCCCTGGCGTTATAAACTGTGCTTCCGGCAAACAGGAAACACAGTTTCTGCCCCTGACGGGAGCCTCAGAGAGGCTTCCGTGGGGTCCTGACATCCGGTGCCTGGGGCATTTGCCCCAGGGAGCTCTATGGCAGGCACACAACTGCTAATGTGCAAGGACTTGTGAAACATTGAAGGACTGAGGTAGAGTGAGCTATTATGCAGTCTCATTGTGTACCATGTTCTGTTACATATCAGCCATGCATAAGCTTAGACAATTTAGGTTAGGCAAGGGTCCTGGTGAAAACTGGACAATCCCTATTGACCATTTATTACAGGTTGGTGTGTTTTTCACCATCATGGTCTAGCTCCTCCTTTGCTAGGTTTGACTTTTTAGATAGACAAAGCAGCTTGCTTTTGCGATTGACATTGGTCTAGAGCAGGGGTGCCCAAACCCCGGCCCGGGGGCCATTTGCGGCCCTCAAGGCCTCTTTATGTGGCCCTCAGGGAGTCCCTAGCCTCCAATGAGCCTCTGGCCCTCCAGAGATTTGTTGGAGCACACACTGGCCCGATGCAACTGCTCTCAGCGTGAGGGCAACTGTTTGGCCTCTCACGTGAGCTGTGGGATGAGGGCTTCCTCCACTGTTTGTTGTTTCACGTCTGTGATGCAGTAGCGGCAGCAAAAGAAAGGCCAGCCTTGCTTTGTGCAAGGCCTTTTATAGGCCTTGAACTACTGCAAGACCTTCATTCATTCATATAAGTTCATCTTTAATATATTCATTTATGTAAATTTATTCAAATTTGAAATGTAAATTAATTCGGCCCCTGACACGGTGTCAGAGAGATGATGTGGCCCTCCTGCCAAAAACTTTGGACACCCCTGGTCTAGAGCAGGGGTGTCCAAACTTTTTGGCAGGAGGACCACATCATCTCTCTGACACTGTGTCAGGGGCCGGGGGGAAAAAGAATTAATTTACATTTCAAATTTGAATAAATTTACATAAATGAATATATTAGAAGTGGAACTTATATGAATGAATGAAGGTCTTGCAGTAGTTCAAGGCCTATAAAAGGCCTTGCACAAAGCAAGGCTGGCCTTTCCTTTGCTGCCGCTACTGCATCACAGACGTGAAACAACAAACAGTGGAGGAAGCCCTCATCCCACAGCTCACGTGAGAGGCCAAACAGTTGCCCTCACGCTGAGAGCAGTTGCATCGGGCCAGTGTGTGCTCCAACAAATCTCTGGAGGGCCAGAGGCTCATAGGAGACTGGGGGTTCCCCGTGGGCCGGATTGGGTGTACTTGAGGGCTGCAAGTGGCCCCAGGTTTGGGCACCCCGATCTAGAGTCCCAATTTGACCAATTTCACTTGATACATTGCAGGATTTGTTACACCATTTTGACTTGGTCTCTTTTTGTGGCAGGTGTGTTCAGATGGAGGTAAATCATCAGTGTTGAATTGCTGGTGAGTAACCAGAGGGACTATTGTAGTGAAGGGTGGTTTCATGGAACAACCTCTTAGGGTGTTGTGGTCCAGGGGTGTCTGGGAAAACCTCAGCAGCATACTGTGAACCAGGGGGGTCTGGTATATTCAGCACCCGGGGCAGTGATCTCACGTGTGATGTCACTTCCGGGTTTGCCTGGAGAAGGAGAAGGCATGCTGGCAGTCACTTTGTATTCTGGCCGCATCCCCCATTCCTTCTGCTGTGGAGACTCCCACTTGAAGAGGCATCACCTTCAAATGGGAGCTTCCGCAGGAGAAGGAACAGGGGGGGCAGCTAGATAATGAAGCAAAGACTGTTTTGGATGTTGTTACTTTCCCCCTGCCTGTTTTGTCCCCATTCTAGTAGTTGGCAACCTTCAGTCTCGAAAGACTCTGGTATCGCGCTCTGAAAGGTGGTTCTGGAACAGCATCTAGTGTGGCTGAAAAGGCCGATTCGGGAGTGATAATCCCTTCCACACCGGGAGCAAGTGCAGTCTGTCCCTGGTCTGTCTCCCTGGCTATGGGCCTTCCTTCTTTGCCTCTTTGCCTCAGTCTGTTGGCCAAGTATCTCTTCAAACTGGGAAAGGCCATGCTGCACAGCCTGCCTCCAAGCAGAACACTCAGAGGCCAGGGTTTCCCACCTGTTGAGGTCCACTCCTAAGGCCTTCAGATCCCTCTTGCAGATGTCCTTGTATTGCAGCTGTGGTCTACCTGTAGGGCGCTTTCCTTGCACGAGTTCTCCATAGAGGAGATCCTTTGGGATCCGGCCATCATCCATTCTGCCCACCCTCATTGCCATCCTCCACTCTGTTACACCCCCTCCCTCTTTGGGAAGGGGCCCAAAAGAAACTTTGTATCCCCTAATAAAATTCCTCTCAGAGGCCCTGCACCCTAGATATGCCATGGAAGATATTGCTCAGAGCTCAGAGGTTCAGGAGAAGTTGACTTGGGCAAATCCCTGAAAGCAGTCAGTTGTTTGGCATTGCAGAAGTTTTGCATCAGAGGACTGCCACTAATCTCTTGAGTCTGGTTTACTTACTTGGGGGGGGGGGGGTCAGTAATCACATTTGTGGGTACTGCTTCAGACATAGGAAATTTTATCTGCACTATAGTTTGAAATCGCATGTTGCACAACTGATAACATAGTGGCTTGAGTTTAACCCCTATTCATAATCTCATCTCATTCATGGTGAGGAGGGGGAGAGATTTGGGTGCAAACAAAGAGGCAAGAGATGAGTGCGAGATAGAGTCTCCTTTGAAAACCTTTTCTTTTTCCTTTTTTCAGCACAGGGCCACAGACAGTTCTACAGCAGTAATTTATGCAATTCTGATTCTGAATTTAGATTAAAACTTTGATGTACATGGCACTTGTGCTGTTCAAAACCCAAGCTCTCATTTTGAACACTTTCATATCAAGCAAGAGTTGTGATTTTAATGGGTTTTTTTCTCCCTGCCCCCCCCCAAGATGTAAGAAAATGTGAGTTGTAAAGATTTATGTGCTGTGTCACAGTATTCTTAGACATTGCTGTTACCTTAAGATTGGTTCTTTTATGAAAACATTTTTCTTCAACTTTCCATCAAAGCTACATCTCCTACTCTGCATGCCAGTATTGTTTTTGGGTTGAGTGCGTGTCTGTTTGTGTGTTTTAAAGTAGTGTCACCAGTATTTCAAAAAAGCACAACTGCTAATATCACATGTTTCTATAGTTCTATTAAAAATACACGTATATTGTTCTGGAGAGAAATTGGGATGGGGGATTAAAATTTGAAACTGTCTATGTTCTCCAGGATAAAGTAAATTTTTGGCTTTTCACACAGATGATACTTGAGGCACAGAAGAAATTAACATATGTCTCCATATGGTAAGGCAAAGGCAGAGAAGCACTATCTCTTAAACTCAAAACCCAAATCAGCTCCTCTAGACAGGACAGATAAAAGGGCCCCAAAGCCTGGAATATGGCATAAATGTACATGACATTCAAGCAGCTTTATTTCATAATGGGTTGACTTCTTCCTTAGTAAGAATAAGTGCTTGAAGACTGATTATTATAGGCATCCCCCTGTATCCATGGAGGTTCTGTTCCAGGCCCCCTATGGATACCGCAAACACTGATGCATTCTCAGACAAGCCTGGGTGAAGGGAGGGAATGAAGGTGGCAGCCAATGCCCTGACAGAGCCTTCTGCGCAGCTTGTAAGTAGCATGGAGGTCTCCACTGGAGCAGTTTGGGGATGCTGGAAGCCCGCCTGTCTGGGGCGCTGCTTCCAGCAGCCCCAGACCGCTCCAAAGGAGACCTCCGCACCACTTACAAGCAGAGCAGAAGGCTCCATCGGGGCCCAGGGAGCCTAGAACATCAGTGCGACTTGATGTTCTACACCTCCATCTCTCCTCTGGAGCCCTCTGTGGAGGAGGCGAGAAGGCAGGGGTGCCTGGCCTAGAGCATCAGTGTGACAGGAGTCGTGCTGATGTTCTAGGCCATCCTCTCTCCTCTGGAGCCCGCTCTGGAGGAGGCAAGAAGGCAGGGGCGCCTGGAGTCACACTGACGCTCTAGGCTGCCCTCTTGCCTCCAGAGCCCTCCGCGGACAATGCGAGAAGGCACGGGCGCCTGGGCTAGAGCATCAGCACGACAAGAGTTGCACTAACGCTCTAGGGTTCCCCTTTCGTCTCCTCCTATAAAGGAACAGGGGAGAGGCGGCAGCCCAGTCCAGTGCTGAGTCGCTGCCAGAGAGGCAGCTTCTTGCTGCCTCTCCAGGAGTGCTCCTGGGCACCCCTCCTCCATCTGGGGAGGCTTTTTTTTAAAGGATTAGAAGCCGGCGGAGCTGCCAGCTTCTCTCCCTTTAAAGAAAAAGGCGGGCGGGCGGGCGGGCAGTGGGGGCCTGAATAACCTGCGGGCAGGCAGATAACTGAAACTGCAGATGCCAGATCCATTGATACTGGGGGATGCCTGTATATGAGTTTGTTGTTCATAAACTGATGTTTCAGAGAGACTTCCATTAACTATGTTATTATAAGGACTTTGTAACATTCACCCCTAGTCACAAGGCAAAAACTCAGCATCTTGGTGAGTACAAAGCAAATGCTTTGTCCTGTTTACTTACATACTTAGCCTGCCTGTTTTGCCTGTCCTCTGCTTCTGTTCTTACATCACCTTGACCTGTCTCCCTATGGGCTGCACACCTTCTGTCAGCTTTCTTGACTGCTTTCAAGTACACCTTTGCCAACACCATCTGGATTTTTTTTCCCTTCCCCCATAAGCTCTGATACAAACAGTGACACTACCTCTATCATATTTTTAAAAACTTCTTTTCCAAGAAAAAAGAAATGTTACCATTTACATTTAGTTCACATTTTTATACCATCATTCCTCTGAAGAGCTCAGCGTAGTGTTCCTACTTCCTTCCCTCCTTTTGTCCTCATGACAACCCTGTGAGGTAGCTGAGCTGACAGATGGTGACCGGCCCAAGGTCAACCAGGAAGTTTCATGGCTGGGCAGGGATTGGAACCTGAATCTTCAAGGTCTAAGTCCAGCCCCATACCACCCTAGCTCTCATTTACTTACTTGGAAGTAAGTGGGATTGAACACATTGGAACTTCTGAGTAATTTTGCATAGATTTGCATTGTTGGTGAGGACTACTAGCTCTCCAAATGATGGGGTGTGCACCCAGTAAACCGTCATGACATCCGTGCTTATCTCCAAGTTCTGAATAATTGCTATCCAGTCCAGATAGTCAAGCAGTTGCACTTAGAACTTTTTACTTGCCTTTTTTTCTGGCAATGACTTCAACTGGCCTGCTTGTGTCAGCCGAACAACACTTGACTTGGGAATGAGCTCACTGGGGATAGTCACTGGTAGTACTTCTAGAAAACCTGCCAGAAGCCATAGAAGTGACAAGTGACCCATAGACACGCTCTTAGTTCTGTTACATCTTTGGACTGGATTCATTTTCAATTGTACCGTAGGCAGCATAGGACTGCAGTACTTATCTTGCAATATCTGCTAGCAGGCTTTGAACACCATTGTAGTGTCATCAGAACTACCATGTCTGTCCCACTCCTAGCTGTGTAGGTGACAGCCATGGGGAAACCACAGGTGGTGTGTTAACTGTGACCTACCGAATCCTGGAGCTCTGGCATGGTCAGGGTGGCTTTCCATACATGAGTCACACAGAGAGCGGGTGTGGGAATGTGAGAGAAATGAGCCGGGTGTCCTGTTTTCAATCATTCTAGGAACCACCTTCCCCAGCACCCCCTGCCTCCTTCTCCTGCTCCCTGGCTCCCTGGAAAAAGTGGTCAACTGGCCCCCTCCCTTGTCCAGAGAAAAAAATATCAAGTGATCCATCCTTTGTTCACTGGATCGTCTTATCCTTCAGGGACTGACGAGAGAGGCTGCTCCTTCCCCTGTGATCTGACAGGACCCACATTCCTCCTCCCCCTGCCTGATGCTCGATTCAGCTACCCAAAACAAAAACTTTAACCTATCTTCCTCCCCTGAACACCCCTCCAGTCGCTGCATTCTGGCTGGAACTAACCTGCTACTTGAACCAGTCAATGCTGGCTTCCGGAATTCCACACAAGGTCTTTCGTGTGACTAGAATTGGAATCAGATTGTCGCTAAAAATGTAAGCAAACACACAGGCAGACGGGCACAGGCAGACTCAGGTCTGCACACATGGGCATTCATTTCCAAGTCAGTGGCCCAAAACTCAAGTTAAGTCCTGAATCTTAGAGCCGTGTGACTCAAGTCATTCACAAGTCACGCAGATAAGTGTTTTAGCGACTCAAACTATAGTCAGTTGACTCGAGTTACTATCCCTGCAGATGTTTTAGAACTTTGTGCCTGCTGCAATTCCAATCTTGATTGCACCTCCCATGTACTATTTTAATTGGAAAATATACACTTTTGATTGGCGATAGGTGGAAGATTTTTCGCCCAGTTAAAATTGTGATTGTGGGCTATGTGATTGTGAATGGTGGAGGCAAAAATCCTATAACACCCCTACAGCATGCCATTTTAAAAATCAGGCACAGGATTAGGTTATGCAAATTTGATCCTAACAGATGCTTGAACTTGATAGAAGGAATTTGTGGGGGGGGCAGTATTTTGCCCATATTTGGGTTCAGCAACTGATTTTCAAAAGAACACCTGTAGGTCTGCTACCATAATGCTGCTTCTCCCCCTGCATAATCCTTCTGCCCAAATGTCTGGAAAGAGCTGTAGGCACTTAGGAATGAGGCTTAAGTAGATGAAACTGCACACTGGATTGCAGCCAAATGAATAGAAAAATTTCAACTTCTCCTTCTTGCTTCATAACATAAAACTGCAAAAACTTTCATCACAGACATCTCTCTTAAATATAGCAATAAATCACATGTGAATGATTAGCAGGCTGCAGTACTTGAATGCTGGGCATATTCAGATATATTAATCATTTGAGAAGAGCACCAATAATTTTCAAATGCACACCTTGGAATATTTTACAGCTGTTAGCGCATGGCTCATTAATGATACATTTCATGCTTTAAAACGTACACTAAAGTCAGACAGGAATTTATATTGCACCATTTCACCATAAAAAATGGTTACTGGTGGAATGCTGGAAAAGGTACACTGCAGGTTTATCACTGCATCCTGTATAAATTTGCCATTTCTGGAGGTTTCTTCAGTTTAAATTTATAGGCTGCATTTTGGCCACAAGAGCCTACAAAGCAGTCTACATGACAAACAATAATAAATCATCATTTAAAAAAACCAAACTAATTCATTTTAAAAACATAAACACAACATTAGATAGAATGAAAGATAGAAAACCATCTGAGTTTTCAGAAAACCTGAGGGTAGCGGTTCTCAAACGTCTTGGAAGTAAGTCTCCCAGGGAGTAAGTCTTCCAGGGAGTAAGTCTTGGCAGGGTAAGGATGAAGGCAGCAACGCAATTCCCACTGTTGGGAACCAAGGGTTGTTTTTTTTTTTACTTACAGGGTGACACAGCGGCCTCTAGGAGGTGTGGGGAGCCCCACAGAGTCCTCCTCAGGAGTCCCCAAGTCTTAGAATAGTAAAAATAAGCACTCGGAAACCACTTCCAGTTTGTGATCATGAAACCAAAAGTGGTTTCCAAGCACTTATTTTTACTGTTCTAAGACTTGAGGAGTCCTGTGGAGGGCTCCACGGGGCTTGCAGCACCTCCTGGAAGCCTCTTCGTCACCCTGTACGTAAACCCCCCTTGGGCCCCAGCAGTGGTGCAATCCTGAGGATTATGCTGCTGCCTTCCCCTTTTTCCTAGCCCTTAAGGGTTCAGAGGCTGAGGTGACACCCCAGTTTGAGAACCTAAGTCTGAGGGAATTAAACTCTCCCAAAAGTTGAGCTGACAACACAGGCCTACAAAATTGAGGGTCAGAAAAGTTTCTCCCAAACTTTATGGTGGTTTGATATGAATTTGGGGTGTCGATTCTAAAAATGGCATCCAATTTGCCCTATCATGTCTAGTTTGGAAGATATAGTATAGCCTCATTAGTGAATGGTTCAAGCTGCTTCCTCATAAGGAAGCCATGGTGTAGGCTTCCTCATGAGGAAGCTGCTTGATCCAGTCACTAAAGAGGCTATGCCGTGTCTCCAAAACTAGACGTGATAGGGCCAAACGGATGTCATTTTTGGAATCGGCACTCCAAATATACCCAGGAATTGGTGTAACATTTAAGGAAGCAAAATGTGTGTTGGCCTGTGCAGTCAGACTTTTCTCACTTGAATCCTGTTTCTGTCATAAAGTCACTAGGGCTGCAATCCTATCCATGCTTACCCAGCAGTAAGCCCCATTGATTATAATGGAACTTACTTCTGAGTAGATGTGCCTAGGATTGTGCATAGGATTGGTGAACTTAGAGAAAGTCACCCCTCTCTGCCTCAGCTCCTGAGCTGAATTATGAGAATATTTACTTACCGCAAATGTTAAGCATCATTATCTTATAATGCATGAGGGATAGATGGCAAACAACAATGTGCTAATATACAATTTGAACATTAAAGAAAAAAATAATTTTTGACCCAAGCTAAAGTTATTGAATATTATTTTTAGAGAGTCTTCCCCAAGGATAAGGAAGAAACCCCCTCCCCCTTTTAAACACACATACACACAACTCACACACAAAACAGCATGGAGCAGTTTCTTGTTTGTATGTTTGTTTTGACCACTGTGATAACATTACATCAAATGCAGCATCATGACATCACGCAATTGTCACAGCAAATAGGAATTCTGGGCATATATGTGGAGAACTGATGATAATGAATATTTAAAGAACAGTACTGAAACCACATAAATACGTTCACAGTTTGGCCCAAAATACAGAAGGGATGGTCTACATTCATTGTGTAGTGCTTAGAGCAGGGGTGCTCAAACTTTCAACTTTAGGGATGCTGGACCTTTAACAAGTGTATAGAAGAGAGAATTGTGTAGTGCTTAGAGCAGGGGTGCTCAAACTTTCAACTTTAGGGATGCTGGACCTTTAACAAGTGTATAGAAGAGAGAATTGCAGCAGGTGCAACTTGTCATCCCACAGATGACAAGCTGCACCTGCTGAAATTCTCTCTTCTATACACTTGTTAAAGGCCCAGCATCCCTAAAGTTGAAAGTTTGAGCACCCCTGGCTTAGAGGAAGTACACCTCTGGAAGACATCTGCCCATGCCCTACTGAAAGTCACAAGGACCCCCAAAAGTCACTGTGAGAGCATTGGAGGAACCATGTGGCATAGTTCCCTTCTAGCTTCTAGATATTCCTCACTTTCATCTCATATGCCACAGACCACACCACTGCTAAGAGTCCTCCATTCATCAGCAGAGACTTTTCAGGAGCCTTGGGGAGGTCTGAGAAGGTGGGGAAGGGTTTTGCAAGTACTATACAGTGCTATGGATGACAAGTCAAGGTCTTTTTGGAACAAAACTGAACATAGAATGAGGCAAGACATTACACTTCACTCCCTGTTACTGCGGGTTATGGTATCCCCAACATGATATACGTCATGTGCTGCTAAACACAAACATTTTTGCCCTTATTTAGAGATATCCTTAAAGCAAGGAAAAACATATATCTGTGCCTTTTCATGTATTTGCTGGTGCTTATAAATCACATTTATCCCCACATGTATCTGATTCCCTAGAAGAAGTGGGCGGGCGGGCGGTGGGGGGGAGAGAGAGGTTGATAT
This sequence comes from Tiliqua scincoides, assembly GCF_035046505.1. NCBI lineage: Eukaryota > Metazoa > Chordata > Lepidosauria > Squamata > Scincidae > Tiliqua > Tiliqua scincoides. The sequence goes on from NC_089826.1 coordinate 28,425,689, forward strand.
TGTATCTCAATGAGAACAGTTATCAGCTGCAAAGACCAAAAAGAATGAGGTTTGATGTGAAAACTGATGAGTGTAGATAAAGTGTTCCCTTCTTGCTGAAAATGTCAGGGTTGTGTATATAATTTTTTTGTGCTTAAAGAGCTTTAGGTTCCCAGACACCCCGAGCAGAATAAATAAAGGAAATTATTCAAGATTATTGAAAAAGGATTAGTGGTAGAATTGTTTGCTTCAATACCTGCTTGATTACTTGGTCGTTTTGGGCATCTGACTGGCAAAGATAACCAAACTCTATGTGCTATGGTTCTCGAAGTCTACATATATATATGGTTTTTTTTAAAAAAATTCTACAGTACTTTTGTTCTGAACAGGGACTTCAGGAAAAAAATCAGACAACCACCTTAGTCAGAGAGAAAAGGCAGTTCTTTCAGAATGTCTAATGGACAATTTACTTCCAATGCTCTTGGGGTTTTGCATCAAACTATATAGCTCAGTGTGGCTAATTTGAAACAATCCCTGGCTATATTAAATATTTAGTGGGTATTCTGTTTCACTAGGATTTGGGGTAGGAAAAATAATTTTTCGGGGGGGGGGGGAGATCCACTTCTGAAAACTTAAGTGCATATGATAGTAGTTCTGCTAAGATTACTAGAAGGCACACTAAGATTTTAGGATTCACAAGCAGAATTGTCCTTTTAAATAAATGACACAAAAAATTCAACTTGTATCCTCCCAAGGCAGAATCAAAGGGGATGACTTTAGTTTGTTGCAGAAGGCGGCAGCTGGGCTGCTACATATATAGATATCCTGTTACAAGGTGTGGTCGGCCATGCCAGGGACACCTTTCATGTTGTACAGTGGTCAGAGACTGCGCAAACTGGAGACCACTGCCTTAATGCTCAATCTTACATATGATTATTCTGAAGTAAGGCCCATTGAGTTCAATGGGACTTACTTCCAGGTGCATGGGTACAGGAACAGAGCTTCAGCGACTTTGCTGTACTAACATCCATCAATCCAGCTGGCTCCATTCATCCAAGAGGCAATTACTATTCTTGCGTCTGACCTCCACAACAGCAGTGCCCAGTGTTGCTTTGATACTTCACCTTCAAACAGCTCTGGTCAGGAATGTCTCTGATGATTATGTGCAATAAAGCCAGAATCCGAATTAGAAAGGGTTAGCAAAGAACATATTTATTGAGTTCCACTGGAGAGGTTATAATCCTCTTCAGTCCTGATTGTAGTATTTTAAATTGTAGTGCAGGTGATGAAGATTGATATTCCTCTTAAGCCCCACTAAACATAAGAGGAGGCTGTTTCAAACCCTCATCGAATCACATGCTTTTCTTGAAGAGCAAAATGCAACAGCAAATTCTGGGCAAATTCCTACAACTAACAAGGTCTTAGAAGCACAGCCTGCTTTCTGTATTTGGAGGTAGCACCTATTAAAAGTGCAACAACCATAATCAAACCATACCCCAGTTACTAGCCGGCTTCCTTGTTTTGGGGTGAAACTAAGTAACTTAGATGAATGACAACAGTAATGAGTTCACAAGAACTCAGGCTGCATATTTGAAAACAAGCAATTACTTCTATCCATTCACTTACTGATGTAATTGGTTGGCTCTCCTGAACACAACAACATAAACTAGACAAAATCCTGGAGCCCATGCCCTCATACGGATCGTCATATTCTTTTGATACCAGGCTGCAATTCGAAGCACATTTCCACTAAAACCAATAGAATTTGCACCATTAAATCCAATAGGATTCGCTGCAAAAGGATCTGTACAGGGTTGAGGAGTCACCTGCAGAGATGCAAACAAAGTACAGTGGTGCCTCGCAAGACGAATGCCTCGCACACCGAAAAACTCGCAAGATGAAAGCGTTTTTGCGATTTTTTCTGGTGACTCGCAAGACGAATTTTTCTATGCCGTGCTTCGCAAGACGAATTTTTTCTATGGCCATGTTTCGCAAGACGAATTTTTAAAATTAAAAAGTTGAAGTTTTGTGCTTGAAATTTTTGAAATCCACTGTACAGTATGTATGCCTTTAAAGAGCACTTAATAAACACTTTGTAAACCAAATTTGACTTTGTTCTGACTTTTTTTGCCCATAGGAACACATTAATTAAACTTCAATGCATTCCTATGGGAAACCGCGCTTCGCAAGACGAAATTTTCACAATACGAAACGACTTGCGGAACGAATTAATTTCACCTTGCGAGGCACCACTGTATCTAAATGAGAACCAGGGCTCAAAAAGAAAACTTCCCATTTGTAAAGGAGTACCCTATAAAGAGTCAAGACATTCAAACTTGGACACAGTCAAAAGTAGGATCAATTTCCTGACTTCTCCGATACATTTTATCCACAATATGTGAACTGAACAGTACTGTTCCTCACTGCATAGAGATCAGGATGGGCAAAATAAGATGAACAGCCTGTTATGAGTCATTCAAGGTGCAAATTATAAACATCCTTCGATTGTTTGATCTTCCAAATTATGTTGCCTGTTCAGAAAGTTCATCCATCTTGAGACTGGATTTCTTTCAGCCATGTTGACCTTGTTCTTATACAAAGGAAGAAAGAAAAGGCTCCCTTAGTGCTTTAGAGTGGGGAGCAAATTCCCGAGATGTTGATGGGCACTTCTGATAGAAGATGAAAATAAGAGGATTTTATTTTCTTATTAAATAAGATAATATTTTTCTTGTTTAGCTTTCTTGCCAAAGTTGTCAAGAAATGAAAATAGGAATGAAGTTAAATGTTTATTTTAAAAAATAAGAAAAGAATAGTCCAGCTAACAATGATTTTCAACCACTGTGCTGTGGCACATTGGTGTGCCACAAATGATCCGCTGGTGTGCCGCAGGAGTTTGGGGGAAGGTTGTTTATTAGTAGGGCCTTTGGGGGATGTGAACCTCCCCCCCAGCAGTGCAGGGTGCTCCTTGTCAATTGTAAAAAATTAATGGCATGCCTTGACAATTGTAGCACCTTGTAACTGTGCTGTGAGCTAATGCAAGTTCAAATTCCCATTCCGTTTTGAAGACGGCAATTATAGAATGGAGCTAATGATTCTACAGTAAGAAAATGAAATTAATAATACTTAAAATCACTGAATATCAGTTTTTGATGTGGAGCTGATTTTAGAAATGGGCTATGTCAGAATGCCAGATGCAAGGGAGGGCACCAGGATGAGGTCTCTTGTTATCTGGTGTGCTCCCTGGGGCATTTGGTGGGCCGCTGTGAGATACAGGAAGCTGGACTAGATGGGCCTATGGCCTGATCCAGTGGGGCTGTTCTTATGTTCTTAGCTGGTAATTTGCCCTTTCTCGGATTAATTTGCCCTTTCTTGGCTCTGGTTTTCTGCAATTTATTCATTCAATTGTTGCCAGTGACCTCCCTTTCCAAACATGCACAGGTCTCTCCTGACTCCATCTTGATTTGTTAGCAAATATTCCAGGGGGTTGACCAGAACTTCACCTGAAGGGGGTGAGGCATCTCTGCTCCTTCTAATTAAGATCATGCTAAATAAGGGCCATGGATCTGAACAGAAGGCCAAAGCACTGGTGGGCCTCTGTGGGCCACCTTCCTCCAAAATCTTGCAAATTCAGGCTCCTCACTTTGGCAGAATCACACACCACTTCTTGAAGAATAAATTAAACTTCCCCGTGCTAAAGCACCTGGACAGTTTTTTCAATCATCCTCTCCAGAATGACTCTTTTGCCAAGGACCCAGGTATGGGGGTTGTCCACCCCCTGCCCCACCTTTTGTCTGTTCAGGAACCTCTTTGATTGGGATGCAATTAAGCCATTCTGCTCTCCTGGGCTCAATCAAGCACAGAAAATTTCTCCCTTACACATCCAGGAGATTTCCCAGGCACCACTATTCATCCAGGAGCATCTCTGTATTCTTTGTTCAGATCCCTATAACCTCTCTTACTCTAAAAGCAGAACTTTGGCATTTTTCTTCTCTACTGAGTCATCCGTGCTGCCCATTCTGTTAACGATTCCCTCCAATAGTAGACTCCTACTCCTTGAGAGGTTTCTGCCTCACGCGGAAAGCCTCCAGCCATGGTAGTTGCTCTCATCTCTGGTGGAATTGCTCTCCCTGTCCACCAATAGGCACCTTTTTGGCTGCATTTCCCCCCAGGATCTGAAGGCATGCAGCCAACCTCACTTCACTGAAGGACATCACACCCCATTCTACCCAGCAGACTGAGGACTGGTAATTTTTCTGCCCTTCAACCCTCTAACAACACATCTTCCCTTCGAAAACCGTGGATTCCCCAGTGCCTGCTTTAAACGTTCTGCTAACCCTCTCCACCTCTCCCATTGGCTTGTCTTCAGTGGAAGTAATTCAGCCCAGGTGACAGCCTGACTCACTTCCTTTCCTTTTTCACTTTAACCGTGCCTACCCAAGCAGAACCATTTCCAACTATCATTCACGCACAACTGCTACACCTCTATTCAACTGATCTCATGAGTCAATGTTGACGTCCCTTGTTTTTCTGTCTCTTTCTTAGTAACACCTCTAGTCTTTAAAAACTCTGCTTGAGGTTACTATTTGCTGCCCCTAGATGGAGGTACTTTGAGGTGGTTCACTATCAGAGCCAACAGCCTTGCAATAGCCATTCAGTGCATTCTGGCCTCTCTGGTTACTCAGAATCTTTATACTCAGTATCCACACTGGTGTTCCTGGAGGGAGGGACAAAATGCTACATTTCTTCATGTGCTGTGATGCCTCCCCTTTGGCTTCTGATCCATTTGGGAAGGTGCAAGAGCAAAGAAAAGAGAAGGATCCATTTTGCTTTCATAGCCACAACTGGCTTGAAAGTCGTGGCTGGAAAGCTGCTTTAGACGGGTGACCTAGCACCTGAAGTAACTTACAGCCCAATCCTTCCATCACTACCCAATGGTGGCAAGGTACCCCTGACGGCGTTGACTGCTGTAAAGCAGGCAGCACCTGTCGCACAAGGCACTCCAACAGTGTGCAAGTCGGCACACTGCTGGGAGTGCTGGCAGGAAGGCTTGCGCCTTTCCGCCCCCGCCAACAAGAGAATTGCTACTTGCTGGAGGAGGTAGGATGACGGGGGAGGCGGGAGGACGGAGCAGAGGCAGGGAGGGGGTGGAATGGAGGTGGGGAGGGAGGCATAACGGCATTTGGGAGCCTGCAGGAGGGGGAGGATCTGTTGTCGGAGGTCCACAATGGATCTTTTCCGTTCCGGCAGCAGCCTCCCTGCCCTGTTTCTCTCCTCAGACATGTGCAGGTAAACTTGCCAGTGCAAGTCTGAGAAGACCCATTGCAGGTTAGGAGGCTTACATGTGGGAAAGGGATTTTACAATCTGAAGACTTCTGCCCCACCCCCCAAATATGGATGCAACGCTCACCAGTTTGGTGTCATCGTGTTGGTGGGGGGGAATGCGTAAGAGAGCCAGGGTGGTGTAGTGGTTTGGGAGGTGGACTTAGACCTTGAAGATCCAGGTTCAAATCCCCCCTCAGCCGTGAAGCTTCCTGGGTGACCTTGGGCCTGTCACTTTCTCTCAGCCTCACCTATCTCACAGGGTTGTTGTGAGGACAAAAGGAGGGGAGAAGCTGTGTACACCGCCCTGAGCACTTTGGAGAAAGGATGGTATAAAAATGTGAAAAATAAATTAAATAAGATAGGGCTCTTAGTGTTTTATCACCCCCTCAAGTACAGTCCTGGAATGTGCTGGAATCCCTAGCATGTATGCACTGCTGAAACAGAGATGCCTGCATTGGCTCGGTCATGTCGTGAGAATGGGTGATGGCCCAAAGGATCTCCTCTATGGAGAACTCGTGCAAGGAAAGCGCCGTACAGGTAGACCACAGCTGCAATACAAGGACATCTGCAAGAGGGATCTGAAGGCCTTAGAAGTGGACCTCAACAAGTGGGAAACCCTGGCCTCTGAGCGGCCCGCTTGGAGGCAGGCTGTGCAGCATGGCCTTTCCCAGTTTGAAGAGACACTTGGCCAACAGTCTGAGGCTAAGAGGCAAAGAAGGAAGGCCCATAGCCAGGGAGACAGGCCAGGGACAGACTGCACTTGCTCCCAGTGTGGAAGGGATTCTCACTCCCGAATTGGCCTTTTCAGCCACACAAGACACTGTTCCAGAACCACCTTTCAGAGCGCGATACCATAGTCTCTCAAGACTGAAGGTTGCCAACGATGACCCCCTCAAGGAACCAAATTCTCCCAGTTTGGTTTTAATTCTGGGCCATACAAACCCAGACCCAAGACTATGTGTATTTTCATGGATAGAAGAGTGAGTGAGTGTGTGTGTGTGTGTGTGTGTGTGTGTGTGTGTGTGTGTGTGTGTGTGAAAGAGAGAGAGAGAGAGAGAGAGAGAGAGAGAGAACTTCACTGGCCTTGTATAAAAGATGCTCATGTTGCAAAATACTCTTACTAAGGTAAATGAGTTAGGAAGGTAAATGTTGTCACCCCAGAATTAATACTGGTTTTTGCATAACAATCTCAAAATACATATTCTAGACTTAATTACTAACATCAAACTTTCTGTGCAGCCAGGGTGTATATCAAACCCATTATTCTGTTGGAATTTATTCACACATTAGAAGTCAATGCCTCCAGAATATTTTTACATAATGTGAAGCTTTTTTTTTTTTTTTTAAGTACATTACTTACTTTTTGGATAAGTTATTGTACGCTATAGGTCTGGTCATGAGCTCTTTATCACACTGGATTTATTTTCCTTGACGAGTTATTTCAATAGCATGAGCCAAATTCACATTATAAAGAGAATTCATATATATATTTTTTTTTAGTACTGTACAGAAAGTATGTGACAATGCTATTATGTCTTTGAATAATACCTTTAAAAACATTTCAGGAAGAAAGGGAATGGGATGCAAAAGGTCGTTTTCTCTTCAGCTTTGAAACATTATGTAGGCAGTAATAGATGGATCCTTTGGCAAAGGTGTTTTAATCACAGTGGGTCATATTTTGAGCTGCCATACAGAAATTTCTGCTTCTATTCTTAATGGAGAATGAAGGGAGCACCTCTTAATTTTATTAAATGCAATGTTTTCTTCTGGACTCTCATGGTCATTCTGTGTACGTCTATTCATAGCTGTGCCACTTCTTTTCACTCACCTGGAGAGTCTAAAAATCCATCCTTGAGATGACGAGTTATTTGTTCTCAACTCAGAACTGAGCAGGTCTTCACATATCGCTTAAAAGCTATGCATGCTCTAATTTCAAAAGGACTTGCTGCAATCCATGCTCACTCAAGCTTATGGCACATCTGTGATAGCAGCCTTCCTTACAGGATTCAATTGAAGGGGTGCCTGTCATGCACTTAGAAGGCAGTTCCCCTCCATTGAAATGCTGTGGAAGCCAAGCACAAATAGCTTCCACGTGAGCAACTCTGTTACATGATTTAAGAACATAAGAAGAGCCAAAGGATCAAGCCAAAAGCCCATCTAGTCCAGCTTCCTGTATCTCACAGTGGCCCACCAAATGTCCCAGGGAGCACACAAGACAACAGACACAATCTGCGTCCCGATGCCCTCCCCTACATCTGGCTATCAGAGGCAGCCTGTCTTTAAAACCAAGAGCTTGCACCAGTAATGAACTTGCAACTCTTGAAAGTTTCTTGCAACTCAAGCTGCTGTGCTTCAGGAACTCCAAGGCATGTGCAAATGCAATAATGTGCAGGTCGAGCTCTGTGTGATAAGAGACAATCTCAGGCTGCTTCTCATGTAATGATTTGTACTTGGATAAGAGATGCTCAAGAACTAATGATGCAGGCATTGTGCAAGGTGCAAACTGAGCAGGGATATATGTTCCTTGTCCCATTGAAAAACAGGGCAGGTTTCTTCCTTTCTTTCGTCTGTTTGTCCGTTCGTTTGTCCGTTCGTTCCTCCTCCGTTTTGCTCCCACTGCTCAGAATGGCTCCGAAGGGGAGGGAGCTGCTTGCACCCCTTGCGCTTGTTCAGGCACCTGCAGAGCTTAGTGCTTTGCACCCCTTCTAGCTACACCACTGCTTAGTGCAAACACTTTCCAGTTTATGTGCCTATGGCTGCAAACCACTCGACAATTCTTTTTAGCCAAACTCTCAAACTGGTTACAACTTCTTAATTGACAGTTACTCTGATTTTATATTTAAAAAAAAATAAAATCAATTGGAACAGTCATTGCACACAATTTTGAATACCAGGTGCTGAACTTAGGATGCAAAATCTAGGCTTATAGGCTTAGCTTCCTTTTCCCAAAATTTTCCTTACCAATGCCAATAAGAAGAAATGTGGGAAAGTGCCATTCATCTGAATAAAAATGTAAAGTTTGAACATTAGGGGGAAAAAAACAACAACAAAAAACCCAACAAAAAAGGTCCTTAAGCAACGTGTTAATTGGGCCAGTCTCCTTTGGATAGGTGTAAATAGATTCTTTCCCACCCACTTGTCACTTATTCAATGAATTCCATTATCACCTTGCCAGAAGGCAGGGACTCAATTACACCTAGCCAGAGGGGAGCAGAGTGGTAACCAGCTTGGTTTAATGAGCTAGAACAGAAGTAGGTCGATGAATATGTATAATTTACTAGAACGACTCTGTAAATCTGTTGGTGCTTTACAAGCTGGCACTCTGGCTCTGCAGCTGCATGGAGAGTCGCGACAATCCACGGACGTAATGAGTGGTGTGGGGTGGCACGAAGGCGCTTGTCCAACTATCCCATTGTTTCACAGTTCATGCTTGCTCAAGCACCGATTGTGCAAATTAGCCTGAAGATTTGGGAACTTGGGAATCAAGAAGAGGAACAATGGGCAATGGATGGTGATATTGCCAGAGTTTGAAATCCCTTGGTGTGGAATGTAACCTCAGCAACTCATATTCTTCACCTTCAATATAATTTGAAATGAACCCCATGTTCTCTCACACTCTCAGCTTACCACTTATTTGACAGCTTTTGCTGTTGGTGCTGTTCAGGATCCCAGACACAAGGGGTCCAAGGAAAGGCAATTCTCCCATGGTACCCAATATTCCTGGTGTTACAGGGACCTGGAGCACTGCCATAACAGAATTCCAGGCACTTGACAGTGCAAGAGGGTAAAAGGAGATAGAAGTCTCCATTCCTACCACTACTGCAACCACCACAGCTGTAGAAAGGGGAGAGTGATCCCTCCTACTTCCATGCCGCTGCCATAGTATGGGAGAAGGGGGTGGAGAGAGAGAGAGAGAGAGAGAGAGAGAGAGAGAGAGAGAGAGAGAGAGAGAGAGAGTCCTTCCCCCTCTTTGGACCACCACCACAACTGCCAAGTATGGAGGGGCTTGAGACATCATGGGGAATCACTGTTTGCCACATGTCTAAGATGACATTTACTTTGGTCCTCAGTTTTTCCTCTGTCATGGTCCCTCTACCCATGAAGTTGCTGTACCTGTAGATGAGGGGTGCCCAAACCCTGGCCCAGGGGCCATTTGCAGCCCTCGGAGACCCCCAATCTGGCCCGAGGAAGTCCCCCATCTCCAATGAGCCTCTGGCCCTTCAGAGACTTGCTGGAGTCTGTGCTGGCCTGATGCGACTACTCTCAGTGTGAGGGCAGATGGTTTGACCTCTTGTGAGAGCTGCAGGCTGAGGGCTCCCTCCCACTGCTTGCTGTTTCACATCTGTGAAGCAGCAGAGGCAGCAAAGGAAAGCTCAGCCTTGCTTTGCACAAGATCCTTTCTAGTCCTTGAGCTATAGCAAGACCTTCATTCATATAAATTCCATCTCCAATATATTCATTTATGTAAATGTATTCAAATTTTAAATGTAAAGTAATTCTTTTTTCTTGGTCCCCAACACATTGTCAGAGAAATTATGTGGCCCTCCTGCCAAAAAAATTGGACACCCCTGCTATAGACAGTTACTTATACTGAACACATATAACTGAAGGTTATGCTGGAAATAGCACATGGGAAATTCATGGGAAAATGCTTGGGGCTAATTCTGCAGTGGTTCCTATAAACATACAATGTGTGCTTTATTCCAAGTACTGCTAATGGCCATACACGCCAATCAAGTGATTTCCCCAACCCCCCCCCCCCGCCACAAGTTGCAAAAGTTCCATTGAATACAGGAAGCTTCCCTAACAGCAACTTCTCCATTTAGTGAATAGAATTGACTGATCTACATAAATACCTTGGTACATCTGTCCCTCTGTTGAAACTAAAGGTTGAACAACTACCCACAACAAGGGGAAATGTGCTCAAGATTCTCTTGTATGTATCTGAATCCACATCTGTCACTGAAAAGCAGGGACGGGCCGAGACTCGAATGAATCGGATTCGAGTTGCGAAAACACACTTTTTCATGACTCATACAGACTCAAGTCACACATGTCAAAAACTTGGGCACAAGTCAAGACTCACTTTTGTATGTGCTTGCGACTCCATTTTTTCGGCTGCTTACTTTTTTTATCGCCGCTTCTGGGGCTCGACTTGCTTTTCAAAATGGCTCGTGCTCAAGTAGTTTGTGGGACTCTTTACCACAGGAAGTAGTGATGCCATCTTGCCTAGATGCCTTTAAGAAGGGATTGGACAAATTTCTGGAGGAAAAGTTCATTACAGTTTACAAGTCATAGTAGGTATGTGCAAGCTCTTGGTTTGAGAGGCAGGCTACCTCTGATTGCCGGATGCAGGGGAGGGCACCAGGATGCAGGTTATGTCTGTTGTCTTGTGTGCTCCCTGGGGCATTTGGTGAGCCATTGTGAGATACAGGAAGCTAGACCAGATGGCCTTTGGCCTGATCCAGCAGGGCTTTTCTTATGTTCTTAAGTCAAAAAACAGCTCTGGACAAGTCATGGCAGCCACCGTTATGATACTTAGGCCACTCAAGACAATGGGGATGGAGACTTGGTGCTGTGGCTCTGGCACATCCCTGCTGGAAAATAGAGTGATTGTCACCCAGGGGCTTTCCTGCAGCTATGCTTCTGCAAAATGAGTTCTGCAGCAGTTGGTGATTCAGCTCTGAATTTGCGTTAGCGAGGTAAACAGAATCAGGGTAAAGTTTATTATTTCTTGATCCTGGACTAATAGCTTTCCTGCCCTGCATACTTGCACATTCCCTGCTATCATTTTCTCAAGTCAGTAATTTCTCTTTGCTGTGTGTTACATATCTGAAGGCAATCCAAGTCATAGCCATGGATATTGTAGTTATTGTATCGCTCTGCCTAAATGCCTCTGAAGTTGCTGATGGCAGTGGTATTAAATCAGTCCTCTCCTGTTATCTTGGCTCGCATTTATTGTAACTGAATTTGTTGAAATATCTAAAACTATGCATTTGACAAAGTGATGCAGTACAAGGTTATTAAGTTTCATTTAGAGTCTATTCCTTGGTTACGCCCCATTTAGTCTGAATTGAAAAAGTGTCCAAATGTCCAATTCTTTATTAAAAAGGGGGCCATAAAACAGATGTATTATCTCCTTTTGAAGAAATTTTATTGCCTACCTCCCACTAAGATAAAGTGTTAAAGTCATTATGCGTATGAGATGGTTCTAGGAAAATAAAATAAGAGGTGGCATAAAATGTATATTTTTTTTTCTTTGTGAAATGTGTCACATCAGCTTTTCTTGGGCTTCCAACAGAGGAAAAGTTGAGTGTTCTAAAGACTAGGAACATTTTGATGGAAACCCTTTAGGACATACTTTAATACACATAAATATGTATACCAAGTAAGTAAAGCTGAGATGACATCTTTGGCTGTGAATTGTAACTCAAAGTTCTGACAAAAGGAAATTAAGTAAATAGTCCAACAGCCATATAGCAGAGTGAGGGGAAATGTTCTACCTGCTAATCTACACATGCAAATTAGGTCTGTTAGGTATGTCAATAAATCAATATAGTATAATGAATTCTTGGGGTAAAATTCAAATATTTCCACCTCTCCCACATGCTTAGGTTTGCTTAAAAGTAGGTGCCTTGCACAAATTCTACATGGAACTTGTTCAGATTACTCCCTTCAATGAAATGTAGTCATTTAATGATGATATATATATTGTTAATTATAGGCTTTTGGCTGAAATATAAAATCTTTTGTTTCTCTAGCTATTTGCTGACATTAATCCAGAAGTTTGGTGTTTATGGGGTGCTTGTGTGTGTTTTAGAGAACTCAGGCTGGAATCCTATCCACACTTTCCTGGGAGTAAGTCCCATTGACTATAATGAGACTTGCTTCTGAGTAGACAGGCAAAGGATTGGGCTTTCAGAACCTTCATGACATTGAAATAAACAATGCTTGGGCTGATAAGCCATGGTCAAATAAAGCTGTTTTCACACAATGTATCAGAACCTTTGTCCTTGTTACTATTTTCAGTTTTTGTTTTTTTTCTTGCTTTGGGAATTGGCAAGATATTCTGACCATACCAGAAGAAAGAGTCCTGACAGTGTATGAAGGTGAACCAGGACAAACGAAGTTCCATGTTGAGTGGTGGCCTGGACAAAATTCCTCTGTGTGGACCATTTTATAAGACTGTTCCCAAAAACTCCCTGACTCTACTGCAGCTCAAGCCTCCTTTACACACAACCATAACCACTTCCCCATGGTGTTATCAAATGTCTCTGCAATATGTATGTGGTCAGGGATAACTATGTGAATCTTTTGCACCAAACAATCACCCACAAACCCAGCAGATACCAATCAATCTCAGAGAAGCAATCCATTCCCATTGGCATGGTCCCAGTGCTTACATGCCAGCTACAGCGCTATGGGATAGTGTCACGTGGAGGTAGTTCCCATGTGACTGTAGTGGTGTGTGAAGAAGTGATAGACACAATTTGGAAATGGGGTGGTGGTGGAAAACTCCAGCTTGCATATCTTCTGGCTATTATGAGACAAGCCCAATCACACCCAGAACATAGTTTGCTTGTCATGCTTGGTCCCAGCCTCTTCCTCCCCCTTAACTACACTTTCAAAAACTCTTCAAGTTAGTGGAGGAGGAAAATAACAGTTGAGTTGCTTCTAAGCTGTTCCTAAATTCAAAACTGTACTTGAACACCTGAATTCTGGGAACTGGGGTTTCTTTTTATTTTTAAAATTTCACAGAAGACTTCTAAGCATAGAGTCTGCCATGGTGGGGAAAAATGAAAAAGTGGGAAACTGGCAGATGAAAGAGCTGGACATGGTGGAGGAGTGTCCCCACACTGGGTCTTCTTGAGCCTCAGAGTATGATCAGAAAAGATCCAAGCTTTTATCCACACTGCTTCCAAAGGCGGGAAAGGCCCAATCAGTTTCAATTGAGATGATCAGGTGTCATCCACCTTTAGCATGATGGAGGCCTGTATGTAGCGTTGCCTACACCAACTGAAGTTATTCCTAGTTTTTGCAACATTAGTAAAGAGAGGTAGATACTAGGATAACTAAGGGCACAATCCTAACAGTGCCAGCCCAGGATGGTTGCAAACATGCCATAAAGAGACTGAATCCCATGGAGATTCCAAGGCGTGGAGAGGGCGGGTGGATGGCACTCCCAGGGGTGGGTGGGCAGGGAGCGGGAGGCAGAACATGGACCCAGTTCTTATGCTGGATCCCAACCCCTGTTCCAGAGCAGCGCAGAGCAGCTTCAAGCTGCTCCACTCTCCTTGGCCCTGCGCCACCTCTGGCAGTGGCGCAAGTCCAAGGAGACCCATTGGGGCTGCAGTGGCTTAACTGGCGATAAGGGGAAGAGTTTCCCCTTTCTTCCGGCTGAGCCACTTTGGGGCCCTATCTTGTGCTGTTTCCAGCGCAGGCCTCTTGGCCTGCCTGTTCCACACTGGGAAATGTCCCACACTGTTCCATGCTGGGGACACTACTGATGCCACATGGGTGGGTAGACCTGGGCTCCAAATACCTTTCCAGCTGTCTCTACCCTCCCCTCACCCAGCTTTGCCCCTCCCTACCCTTATTCTGCTTGCCAGTCAAATCCCTCCCCTGCCCTGTTTCACCCCTTTGCAAAGGGGACCAAAAGAAACTTTGTACCCTCTGATAAAATTCCTCTCAGAGGCCCTGCTGACAGTGGTCTCCTGTATCTCACCAGATGCCTCAGGGAGCACTCAAGAACATTTTTAGTTATTTTTCCCTAGGTTGCCTTTTTCCCAATGGGTTTCTAAAGCACTTGGCTGATGTAAGTCTGGAGGTGAGTCTGGGCCAGGTGAGTCTGAAGGTGAGTCTGGGTACATTCTGGCATGAGAAGCTGCTACTGAGATTCATCCCCCTCCCACAACCAAACCACCTCTGGTTCAGCCTGCTCTCCACCTCGATCTACTCCCTATCTACCTGGGTCTGCCCCAATGACAACTTACCTGCAATGGCACAGGTTCTGCTGCCAGCATGGGGTTTACCAGCTGCTACATTGTTGGCAGCAAGCCACAGAATTGTGAAGCAGCTGCAACAATGGCGGCCTTGGCTTTACACCGGTTGGTCTCACAAGGATAGGGTTGGGCCATAAATGTAGCTACTTTGGAATCTTCTGATGAAAGGAGCTTAAATAGGGCAGCCAGAAATTCACTCCAGTCATGGGATAAACTTCTGTCAGGAATCCTTTACATGAACTCTGAAACTTTTTGAGGTCAATAAAGCAAAGTCAACATGTGCACATTTGAGGCCATTGTGGATTATCATGATAGCTTTGAAAATATGCACACTTTTGTATTCAAAATACCAAAGAACAAGCTTAGCGACAAAAGACATGATTCACCCTCTCCTTGAAATCAAAAGGACCTAAAAATGCTTAACTCTGGTAGGATTGTGCTGTGTTTCAAAGTACTTGGAAAAACAAGGCAAAAATACCCCTTTTCCTTCAATTGCTGTTTTTCAGAGCTAGTAATTTGGTCAACTTACACTAGTTTTGTATTTGTGTGCATTATAAATGTGTTTGGTTTTCTAAAATAGTAAATCATCTCTTATCCGTAGAAGCACCTTTACGGCTCATTTCATTAACCTCATTTTAAAATTGATTTTAGGTGCTAGTATTCATGCAGATTTTAAAAATTGCTCATAAAGGCAGTGTTTTGTCACAGGTCTGAGTCATACAGAAAATATTAACAGCACTAGGCTCATGTGACCTAGAAAACGTAGGAAAATGCTTTACAATTATGCATGATTCAAAATCAAAAAACAAAGTTCACTTACCCTGAGGAGGCCGCTCCAACTGTCCCCCACCCTAGAATGCAGTACGTATTCCATTGGCAACACCTGCATCGGTGGGAGAGAGAGGAATTAAGAAAGATTGCGATGAAATTTATCTAACCAAGTGCATCTGGATTTATGTATAATCCTAGGATGTGGTCTGAAGCCACGTGCTGCAGCAACTTGGTTAACCTTGAGTGCAATCCTATGCATGTCTGCTCAGAAGTAAGCCCCACTGAGTTCAATGGGGCTTATGTCCAAGCAAGTGCATATAGGATTGCAGCCTTAATGTAGTCTGGTTCCATTGCCTAGATCAGGGCCACTTGAACCCCACCACAGGGGCAAGATTCGGGGTTCAAATGGATCCACCTACCTGGTGAGTGGAATTTTTCATTCTGCCACCGTGTGGCTTCTCTTCTGGGTAGATCTGGGCACCAGGACACTCTGGGCAGTTGTGTCTGCCCAGATGTCCTGTTTTGCAGCATTCTGGGTTGCTTGGAAACAGACGTGACTGCCCAGACTGGTGCCTGGATCTATACGGAAGAGGAGCCACACGGAGATGGAACAAGAAGCTGTGCTCCAGACGGACCATATTTTTGTTGGACAGCAGTTGCAACTTTGGGCACCACTGGCCTAGATGGAACTAGATGGCCTAGATCCCTGGGAATCCCATCTATACCATCTTGAGTTCCACAAGAAAGGGGGAATATAAATGACCATTATTTACCCTTGCCCATGTCCCTCCTCCCTCCCTTGTCACTGTGGTTTCCCCTTCTGTCAAAATATGCATTGCAAACTCCTTGGGCCAAGAACTTGAATTTTTGCTCATGTTATACTATGACAGGGGTGGCCAAACCCCTGTAAGAACCACGTATGATAAACTTCAGATGTCTGACAGCCGCAGGAGAGATGTATCAGAGCCGCAGTGTTTAAGAAGCATTTACATTCTTAAATATATTTATTCACCAGGAACTTTCAATTTATGTTTTAATCCAGTGGACTCTCAGTTCATACCCAATAAAAAATGATGGAACTTGAAAATTTCTTATTTACCTATTATATTAATTGTGATGCCAAAAGGAGCTCAGCCAATATATTTCCCAGAGCTGTATATTATGTCAAAGATCCACATGTGGCTCTCAAGCTGCAGTTTGGCCACCCCTGCACTTTGAAATGCCATGTGCATTGACAGTGCAATATATATATAAAGAACTATCAGGTGGGCTGCAGGACCAATTGGTTTGAGGCAATATACATATTAATATGCATAACATTTGTTACAAATCACATCTGAATTATCATGCGCCTTATCATACAAAGGACGTCTTCTGCACAAGTCTGTCTGAAGTGAATACCAATTGCATACGAGCAAAACTGTTCCATTGTGCGATTCATCTAGAGCAGAGCGCAGATGTGCTGGTGGATGGTGTCCCATGTGTGGCAGTCTACGATTCATTCACTTTCACTTCCTGAGCAATCTTTTTTCCTTATAAGAGAAAGCTACTTTAAGTACTTTTTAATTATCTTCCCACAGGGTTTGGCATTGTGTATAGATGAATTAATTAACATGTAGCCTGTAGGGTTTCACAGAGAAGACTGACATTTTTCTCACTAACTTCAGTCAGGGGAGGTTTAACCTCAGGGTGTGTTACATTATAATTTCACCTTTTTTTTTCTTTTTTTTTTTTGGTCCAGTTTGCTCTATGGAAATAGCACTATGAATGGAAAGGAAGCAAGTCAAGCTAGACAAATCAAATGTTAACCAGGAATGGGCCGTGACTCAGATGACTCGGACGCGAGTTACAAAAACTCGCGTGTTTTTCATGACTCAAGTCATGTGTGTCAAAAACTTGGGCACTGATTTGGGGTTTTAGCCTAAAAATGAAAAGACTCAAATAGACTTAAGTCAGGACTTGCTTGTGTGTGTGTATGTGTGGAGACTTGGGGTTTAACTCAAGACTCAGTGCTATGACTTCAGCACATCCCTGATGTTAACCCAAGCTTTGTTGGGGTTAACCCAAGGAACAGTTTTGGCATGGCAGGTATCCTGCCAGTGTTTGCTCAACAAACTAACATAAAATGTTTCTGTGTTTGCTCATAAAATGGATTTGTGCCATGATTTTTTTGGGTCTGCTTGCTTTTATTTCAGCCACCATAATAATAATAATAATAATAATAATAATAATAATAATAATAATAATAATAATAATAATAATACAGGTATTTCTATACCGCCTTTCTTGGTCCTCAGATTTCTCCTTAGACCTTATTCAAGGCGGTTTACATAGGCAGGCAATTTAAATCCCAGTAGGGATTTTTACAATTTGAAAGAAGGTTTCTATTTTTCAAGAAACCACAACATTCAGATGTTTCTTTCTTGATCTGGTCGCACATCCTGGCCTCCATCCTCCCATGCTCAGAGCAGATGGAATAGCTCGGCTCAGCTTGTCAGCTGCTTCAAGGTCGCAGGTGCCGATGGCCTCGAACTGGCGACCTTTGGATGTTATCTTCAGACAAATGGGGGCTCAACCCTCTAGACCAGACCTCCTGCCCCATAAGCCACAGGTACCCCTCCCACATGGTTCCTCTGTCTCAGGGTAGCCCTTATAATACTTTCAGTCCACTCTTTGACTGCTGCCATCTTGGATTATTATTAAGTATACATTTGCCTGGATAGCTGTGTACAGCAATCTAGGCCAAAAGAATGGTGCCTTCCCAGAGAGGAAGGAAGCAGGCTGAGAAGGCAAAGGGCCTGAGTCCAAGAATCGCATAGGCTCCTTTCTGTCGTGCAGGGTGTTTAAATGAAAGAGGAAATATCATGCTGGGTAATCCCAGAGCACTGTGCTGCATTTCCTGCTTTGTTTACAGAGTGATGAGTGGCAAGTGTGGGTCACTCCTCAAGCCCCTCCAACAGAAACAGCTGAAACATTTACCTGCAGTCACAATTCCATAAGTTGAAGCTTTGTTGTTGTTATGAGAACAGGAATGTCAGGGAGGTGTGGCATCTCCTTGCACCCTTCCACTCTTCTTTGTCTGCACAAAACTGACAGTCATTTAACACTGGACTTCACCAAGTACAAACTCATAAAGAAAAAATGTGGGGTAACAGCACTGAAGCACAGCTAGCACAATGGCCTGTGTCCAGAGGAGACAAGATTGCTTTCATTAAAATTGTTAGTTGGGCAGCTAGAAGAAAAGAAACTCCCTCCAGGGAAGGAAAACACTGGATTAAACGCCAGATAAAGAACAGAAGCAAAATGACACTGAGATTAGTCATTTTATTTCCAGCGATAAAATATTTTTTTACAGAGTCATAACAGTGCTTTCTCTTTCCACCACCCGCAATAAAATACAAAGGGTAAAAATGCCAGTCTGAGAATGCCTTGCCCTTGAACACTCCTGCCTAAGGGTAGAGACAAGAGGCACTTGTGAGCCATGAGTGAGCACTGCGTGGTCGGTCTGCTGCTAGCACTTGACATCTCGCTTTCTCAAAAAGGGGGGGGATGAAGAAAAACACACACAAAAGCCACTGCCTGGATGCCAGCCATGCCGTAGCATGTCAATTGCAAAATGTAACAGTTGAGCTCTCGCTCTCTCTCTCTCTCTCTCTCTCTCTCTCTCTCTCTCTCTCTCTCTCTCTCTCTCTCTCTCTCTCTCTCTCGGTGCTGTCCTTGGGACAAAATGAAAAGCAAACAAAACCAGGACAAATATAGACCAGGCATTCAGATCTAAAATAAACCCATCATCCATATCCATCTTCTGCATCTGTATTGAGCTAATATTCTTTATCTCATTTACAGCCCAATCCTAAATTGTGCTGGAACAGGCAGGCCAGTAGGCTTGTGCTGTATCCAGCACAAATTACAGTTAGCCACAGGCTCAGGGACTTGCGTTCAGGTTCAAGGATGAGCCAGCTCTGCTCAGAGCACCAAATCATCTGTTTTAGGTGGAGGAACTCAAAGTCAGGCTTCTATCATCTTCTGTCCCCCAAGGATGGATGAGATCAGCTTTCCTGCAGAATGCAGAGAGGACAATTAAGAACACTGGGCACTCCCAGGAGACAAACACCAGTGCTGAGGACATCCTTGGCATGGTCTTTGAGCATGGCAGTGTGAGGTATGGCTAGTCTGCACACTTCTGATCCTCCACAGGCACTAATGCCTGAATAAGGAGTACCTTCTGCTTTCATTTATGAACAAACTAATGATGATCCAAAAAAACAAACCTATTTAGGCTGATTTGCATGTTATTTTTTTTCTGAACCAGTCCTACATGTTAATTGATGCGTATGCTCATGTCAAGTGCACATGGCCACTCTAGTAGCCATTCTAATAGACATTTCAGTCTCTAGAAACCATTTCTGTGAAATGAGGGGGTGCTGACAGGGTGAAACAGAGTGATTTGAGCATGGGGAAATTCTTGTCAAATTTCAAGGGAGGCATGTGCACAGTTTGTGATAGTGGCAGTAGTTTCGATCATGGTATAGTGTCTTTTTGAAAGGGGGTTCTGAGAAAAAATGGTGGCTGCTAGATGGCTCAGTGATGGACCTCCCATTCATTTGATGGCACAAATGCCCAGGCATGGAACCTCAAGCACCTTTAGAGACCCCACAGAAGTTTTCCCGAAGCACAGTTTAAAGTGTCGGGAAACCTCATAGAAGCTTCCCCAACATGTCCTGGAGTCACACAAGGCTCCGTCATGCTCCAGGTAGGGGGGGGCGGATTTGCACATGGGAGGCAGTGACATCCCACCCGGGGGCACCATTGTGGACCTTTGCCCCAGGGCACAGAGCTGGGGAGGTCTGCCACTGAGATGAATGAGAAATTTCTCCGTTTCATTTCTCAAGCCTGTCCAAGAAACTGCCAAAAATATGGCTGCCATTTTCACCACCTGAGAATATGGCGGAGAAAATGGGAGAAGCTTTTCAGAAATGAGAGAATATTGTGGACCGAATGGGAGGGGCATTTTGGAAAAGCATTTGGGCTCTGTAATATTGTCTGTTCTTCTAAGAGGCAAATGAAAGGAAAGATGTAATGAAAATCATGACATCCAAGTGACTTTGTGTATGTATGTACTTGTTTATGCATTTCCCCTAGCACATATTTTCTGCCGGGTAATGCTGGGCTTCAACAATGGGAACTTCACACTGTGCAAATGCACTTGTGGTTCACAGGAGAAATGTTAGATATTGGCCAATGGCTATTTTTTGTCCTTTGCATTGAGCTGTAAGACCTCCAACACTTAAAAAAAAAAAAAAAAGGCAACATTAACAAAGACTATAACAAAGCCAAACTGGATTTATGACCATGGAGGAAGCAATATAACTTCCTGGCAGGTAGCATTTATGACATATGCTTGACAAGTAAATCTTTGTTTATGATCAGCACAGTAGAACAGCCAAAAAAGTTTGTCAATAAATGATATTAGGACACTGTGGAAAGAAAAATCCCTCATAACATTCTGCAAGTTGGGCCTTCACGGGAGAGTGCCTTATTAATTTTTGTAACAGATGGTGACAATGGTATGAATAAGATTTATTACGTTAGTCAAGTGAAACTGCTTGTGATGAATACACAAGTTAAACTGTCAGTACCTGCACAACAAACCTCATTAAATGATATGCCACTGCAGTTGATTTATATGAAAAGATAATGAAGCAAATCACAAGATATGTGTTTAACAGGATTTATTCGGAATGAATTGGAAAGGTCATAATAATTAAGAAAGTCGTCCCTGGTGTTCATAAACTAATTTTAAGCCTGTCTAATTTAATGCCCACAGTATTCAATACGTCATTCAAAAGTGGTTTTACTTGAATCTAACAACTAGATTGTCTTCCGGAGGGCATAGGAAAACCTACCAGTAATGGCCAAATGAATTGTTATTTTGAGAGCATGTTGGGATCCTTTCACTGGGACTCCACAAACACTCCCCAAAACTACCACAAGAGGCTGTTCAGATCAGGAAACTGGCTTGGGGAGGGCAATTAATCTTTTCTGGATATCTTCCCTCTGAATCTCCTTCCCCCTCCCCAATCCACTGTTGCTATTTGTCCCAGATGTCAGGCAACACAGTCCAGAAAGATTTATCAGCTCTTCTGCTCTTTGGGTAGACTAGACTGGTGGCACTGCTCTGGAATAAGTGCTAGAATTCACATCAGATGCACAGAAATCCTATAGCAGATAGACTGGAAAGAGATCTTGTGAGAGGGGGAGGTGAGAGCAAGCAGGGACATACCTGAGCCACTTCCTCAAGTCTCAAATTGAGACTATTGCAAGGCTAAAAAGCTTTTGCAACCCCAGGAAAAGGCCGCAAGATAGGTATTCATGACAAAACCTCGGGATTCCAATTTAAAGTATATTTCCAAACTTCAGCACATTGGAGGGGTCATTTGGGACACAAATAACAATCCTTCACATTTCACATTCAGCCCCACATGTCTAACATTAGAAGTAATTTGTGTCCAAGGAAGGGAAAGGAAAGAAAACTAGCACTTTTATTAGACAGCTGTCAATAATACATCACTCCGAGAGGCAATAAGCAAACAAAAAAAAAATCTGTCACAAAATGGAAGGTCATTAGAAACAAAACACAAAACCCCAAACACCCCACCGTCCATGGCATTGTCAAAAGGGTCTAAACGCAGGAAGTTGTCTGCTTCTCATTTTCCACCAGGTTGTTTGCTCAAGTCAAAGAGACATTTGGCCATGGAATGATTCTCCACAGACTCTGTCTTGCAGGTGCTTAATTGCAGAGGGCAATCACTTGTCTGTGAAATAAGGCTCTTAATGGCACTGTAGCTGCAATCAGTTTCTCCAAATGTAGAATAAGAATTACCCTGAAACCCAAAGGTATC
This sequence comes from Tiliqua scincoides, assembly GCF_035046505.1. Taxonomy (NCBI): domain Eukaryota; kingdom Metazoa; phylum Chordata; class Lepidosauria; order Squamata; family Scincidae; genus Tiliqua; species Tiliqua scincoides. The sequence goes on from NC_089826.1 coordinate 28,447,665, forward strand.
TCAAATGCTTTTAGCCACTCTGCAGGAAACATCAAAGTGGTTTCTTGATTAATATCCCGTAATTGAAGGTCATCACATTACTTTATGTACCCAGGGAATAGGGGAGAGGTTATGTGCCAATTATCTGTTTGCTGATATTTTGGACTTCAAAATGGTGGGGATGGGGATGACCTGCCGAACGCCGATATCGGTTCTGCACTTCTCTTTCCTGCGCTTAGATCTTCTGACATCAAGGCCTTCTTCGCACCATTTCAGGAAATGATTCGCAGTTTGATGGGGCTAGTGCGAGCAGAAGATTGAGGTCAGCAATCAGGTCCTTGCTGTGGTATAATTTCTGCCACAGTAGAGGGTTTCCAATTTTCTGATCTTTTCTATACCCTTCTAATCACAAAATGTGATGGCGTTTCATCAGGGACTTATTGTGTGATTTTAATTACCAAATAGGTTCAAATGGTCATTTTTTTTCTGCTGTGACGGAACTTCTCTTGTAGTAGAAACCAAAGAGAACTAATTTGGGCAATGGAAGAAATCCAGCACTCAGATCTGTGAGCCAAAACCTTGGGGCTTATCAGGCTCCTTTAGATAAAAGTTACCACAAGGCTGGAAAAACTGGTCGACTGGATCTTTTCTATCCCTCCTTCATAGTAAGGATATTGAGGAAGGATATTTGTAAATATGCTGCTATTGTTGTTTAGAAAATCATCATTGTGAATAACTTTTCCAAATCACTTAATTCACTGTGATGTTTATAATTGTAATGCTGTGATGCTGTAGCATGGGAAAGTGTGTGTGTGTGTGTGTGTGTGTGTGTGTGTGTGTGAGAGAGAGAGAGAGAGAGAGAGAGAGAGAGAGAATCCAGTTAGGAAAGCATGCATTAATGCAACAAACATTGCTAGGGGATGCGGGCTGCACCAGGTGATGTGTATATGGGGCTGACATCACTACTCCAATGCCCTACTCCAACACCACTACTCCCACACCAAGGAATCATTAATCCATAAAAGGAATCATGAATACTATGCCCATTTTAAACATAATGTACCATAATGCTTTGGATAGATAATCTTTCATGCGTTCCTTTTGCTCAGCCACCACAACAGCCATCACAAGGGTTCTCTGGCAATTTAGTTCTTTAAAAAAAAAATTGAATCCTTTAAAAATGGCCACAATTAGACTTTTAACCCACAAGACTATCTCCTACATGTAATTGTAGAACTGTGCAGACATGGGCTGGTTGCAGGGAGAAGAAACCAGTCCCTCAGTTAGGAAGGAATGGAGCAAGTAATCATGCCTATTTTATATTCATTGGTCCAAATGGGGTGGGGAGATACTGACCCATGCATTCCTTAAGGTAAGCAGAACCATATCTAGCTCTCTGGCTCATTGGTCTATTAAAATGTGTAAGAGCAAGGAAATGGAGACCAGCAGCAGACCGCCCCAGCCCCATGCCTGGGACAAAGGTCCACAATGGTGCCCCTCTGCGCAGAAATATGCCCTCCCTACTCATCTGAGGCTCATGGAGCCTTGCACGACCCAGGACCGCGTCGGAGAAACCTCATTGACGTTCTCTGACGCTTTAAATTCCGGAAAACTGGAAGCACAGTTTTCTGCCCCCGTCGGGAGCCTCAGCAAGGCTCCTGCAGGGTCCTGCTGCCTCACACCTGGGGCTTTGGCCCCGTCAGACCTAATGGTAGGTCTGCAACTGATGGAGACCACCCCCATCCTATTTCTACACAGGAGAAACAGCAGGCAACCATCTGTGGAGCAGACTAACTCTGCTGAATCCTGGTGTCCCAGGCAAAGGGACAGTATAGGGTAGCTTTCTATCTAATTCTATCTGCAAATATGTTAGGGCATGTCTCTGTTCTTCTCAGATCCCCTTCAGCCCTTCTCAATGCACTTCTTATATTGTCCATCGCACTATGACCTTTTTGTGAAGACCACAAATATTTCATGAAGTCAGATTAAGGCTTCTAGGTTCTGATAGGCAAAGCGCAAGTGTACTTAAGGGTTGCATTTAAATGTCAGTTTTAATTAGAAAATGATTTGAGAAAATGTTTTATTCTTTGAGGGGGCAAACACAGGAGCCAGCAATTAAATAATTAATGGCTGCTATATAGCAAGTCAGTAACTTAAGAACTCCATTTTTTTTAAAGATTCTAGATAACGAAGGTATAGAATTGCTTCATATGTCATACTCGTAGCTCTTAAAAATCAATGCTCATTCTTGTAGTCATACTTCAGTGTGGGTCCTGACTTAGCAGAAGAGCACAGTCTGGTTGCTGTAAAATACTGAAATCTCCAGCAATTTCAGGCACCTGGAGGAAATGCTGAATTCTGTTGTTAGACAAGGAATATGTTAGAGTCTGTCGTCTTCTTATGTTCAATTTTTTTGAGGTTAGATGCCTGAATTTCGATCTTGAAGACAAAGGGCTCCATTTCAGCTCTAAGAAACTTTGGCATACCAAGATCTTTTGGCACCCAGGGCCCATAAATTTTTGGCACCCTCCATGACAAAATTATTTTCAATAGTAGTCATGACATGAAATGAATAAAAATAATGGCCAGAGAAGAAGTGCAGATGGTGAACATTTTCTTTTATTAAACTTTGTGTGTGTGTGTGTGTGTGTGTGTGTGTGTGTGTGTGTGTCACACACACACTAACTCTGTAAGTTTGTATGTTTACTCATATATTTATTTATAACTTTGGTAACTTTGTATATATAATCATGCCAATAAACAATGGAAAAATAGGTTTAAAAGAAATGTTGTCTTCCTAAAAAAAAAACTTCTAAAAAAAGAAGATTAAACTTCCTGGGGTGGCTTCTCGAACACCCCCTGCAGCCTGGCACCTGGAGCCACTGCCCCCTGCTCACCCTCTTTGTATGCCATTACTAAGAAATTCAGTCATGCTAAGTCACTTAAGAAATGGCTGGATTGTTCCTGAGCATTAAAAATATACATACAGTCTTGTCAATGGTGTGGTGGGCTGCATCCAATCCTACACCTACACCCACTTTGCCTCAAAGCCCATGTGGGCTTTTTCAGTTTTCCTTTGCAATTTCAATGACTTTGAGGTGTGTTCTTTTTTGAGCATTTAGAAAGAATGGTGTTTGCGCAGTCCCTCCATCCCCAGCCATTTTCCATTTTTTGCAGCAAAAAACCTCCCACATTTTACCTTTGTGAATAGGGAAAGGATTAGCCAGTGATTGAGAAGATCACAGATAGGCAGTAGTTGTGGTGGAAGGGAGAGTTTTACAAAGCTGAGAGGAAAAAAAACAACATTTCTGGTCATTTTCAGCTTAAGATAAGGACCTCCTTTCCACTACAGACGGGTGCTTATCCTGCCCTTCTGATTATCCCTTTCCCTGAGCCATGGAGCTCACTGGGTGCCATGGGCCAGTCATATGATCCCTCAGACATTTGTTGTAAGGATGAAAAGGGTGGAGGAGAGCTCATGGAGGAAGGGTGAATTACAAAGGTTGTAAGTCAGTCAGTCAGTCAGTCAGTCAGTCAGTCAGTAAGTATCCCAATCACCCAATTAAAGAGGTGGTCGGAGTTTGTTTTGGCCTGGCCTGGACACGAGAGTCCAGCCCCTCCCCAAGGGGGAGGTGAAGGGGCGGGGTCTGACAGCCACAGCGGACCTTTTAAAAGGGGACAAGACCCAGCCCTCTTCCTCCTTGTGCACGTGGGCAGCATGGGAATAACAGGTCGCTGGTTTTACCAACTTGTGGTAAGGTATCCACCCTCCCCCTGTTGCTTGGGTGGCTTCCCTGCTTCACCACCCCTCCAGCATTTTCCTCGCAAACCCACCCCCCATCCCCCGGTCATTGCACTCCCAGACCAATTGATTCTGGGAGAAGGGCCCCCCCTTTTCAGTCCACCTTTACAGGAGTGGGGGGATGGAGGCCACGGGAGGGGGGTCACTCTGGTGCATGGGTGGGGGGGGGCTTTTGAGGTGGTCAGCCTGCTGCATGGCTGGTTGCTGAGATCGTCGGCCACCTGCCCTTGCAGGTTGTATCGAGTCCCAGGGCAGCGGCCTGTGTGGGGCTTTTGCCTCCGCGACTGCCCACTGGTCAGGGCTGCCCGCTGCCTCCTGGGCGGCTGCCACATGGGGGGGTTTCTTCTCCCTTTCTGTGGCCGCCACGGGTGCGGCCTCCATATTGGGGTTTTTTCCCTGGCTTAGTTGCGCAGGCATGGGAAGCCGCCATCTTGTTTGTTCGCCCTGTAGGGGTGCCATTTTGGGAGGGTCGCCCCCTTTACACATGTGCGGCGCCATTTTGGGGAGGACTTTCAGGGTCGTTGCGATTTTGTGTGCCCTGGATGGGCGCCATCTTAGGAGGGTCACCTCTTTTGCGCAAGTGCGGCGCCATTTTGGGGAGGACTTTCAGGGTCATCGCCATTTTGTTTGTGTGCACTGGATGGGTGCCATCTTAGGAGGGTCACCTCTTCTGCACATGTGCGGCGCCATTTTGGGGAGGACTTTCAAGCTGTTACCCTGCCAGGAGCCATATTAAGGATGTCTCCTTAATTATTATTGGGGCTTGCTAGGGCCCAGGTTATGTTAGCTGGCCCTGGAAGGGTGTTAGCGACCCTCCCTTTTTCTGAGGCTTGGCTGGGAACCATCGCCCCCCCCCAGAAAGGGGACGGTCTCCTGGGGGAGCACGGGGGTTCCCCCCTTGTTTGTTTCTTTTGCTGATCATGGTCCGTGCTTCAAGGGCGCTGTGCTGCAAGCACTGCATGGCAAATTCTACAAAATACTCTTGAACTAACTGCTGGCCTGGTGCACAATTACTGCTCATGTGGGTTATGTGTGAGAGTTTATCTGGCAGTGACTACTTGTCTTCTCACTTCCCTTCCAGGTTAGCTTGTTTCTTTGCTTCAGTCTCTTGTCAGCATGCGTAGGTCTCAGCGTAGAGCCAACCGCAAGGCACCCACTGCCGCAGTGCCTGTTGGGAGCGCGGGGGCTTCCACGGCAGAGCAGGTGGTCCCCACACCAGGTCTGGACAGCATAACTGCGCAGGTCTTGGCATTACAAGGGGAGATTGTGCCTTCAGCAGGTACTCCCCGAGTGGGGGGCAATGCCCCACCCGGGAAGCATGTGTGCTCCTCCCTGTCCGATATCCTGCAAGGGATTCTGGACAGGCTTACAGCCTTGGAGAGCTGCAGGTTGGCGGTAGCGGCGATGCCAGTGGCAGATGTGAGTCCTGCCACAGGCCCAGCTTTGACCCCACTGAGGGAAGCTCCATGGGCCTCTTCGGACAATGATGCAGCAGTGGCTCCATCTGCGTATGTTGAAGTTCCCAACCCCAACATAGGGGCCCGGGCCAATGCGGGTGAGTATGGAGGGAGAAGTTTGGCTGGAGTTGCGGAAGTCTGGGGAGGTTGCGCTGCCCCGCACAACCAGCAAGGGCACGCAGGGGCTATGCGGGAGGGCCCAGAGGGGCAACCAGGATTGTGTCAGCCTCCATCTGTCCTGGTAGTTGGGGAGACTCCACAGCCCCGCTGCCAGTCAGTTTCTACGCAGCTGCCTGAGGGCAGACAACCAGCCTCCACACAAGGATGGGCCGCCCAGCAAGCTGCATATCAGCAGGGTGGTGTGGTGCCGGTGGCTCTTCCTCAGCAAGTGATGGCAGTACTACATACAGGCCCCTCTCAGGTGCAGGACGGCACCCCAGGGGCGAGCGGGCAGCTAATGGCGGGTGTTACAGTGCCAGCCGTACTCCCACCAGCGCAAGGGGAAGTTTGCTCAGCATCACAGCTGGCCACTGCAGACCAAGCCTGGCATGCTGGGATGCCTGCGCAGAGCGGGGCTGGGCTGGCAGCAGGCGCATGGCCCCTATCGTCACGGGTTTCCAGGGCGGTGGTTCAAGGGGCTCCACCCCTTCCCCCCATGCCATATGGGGAGGAGGATCTGCCACTTGGGGACCATCTGGCCCCTGCAGTTAAAGAAAAGATATGGAGGGGCGAGTATGTGGACCTCTTCAGCCTTCTCCATTGGGAGCCAGAGCCTGAGATCAGGCCAGGGGAGTGCAGTCGGGAATCAGATGTTGCGTAAGCCCAAAATTGATCGCAATTGGACCAATTGGCTAGCAGGGTTTACCAGCTACATGGGGGTGGTTCTGCAGAAAGACTTGTCTAGGGGCCCAGTGCTAGCAAAGTACCTGGACTTGATTCACAGGGCTTTTAGGGGATACTCAGGTTCAGGTTGGTTGGCGTATGATGAGCAGTTCCGCATGCGCATGGGAAATAACCCGCAGCTTTCCTGGGAAAGGACGAATTCAGAGCTATGGATGCAACTCGTGATGGCGGGTGGTGCTGCTGGGGGTGAGCGCTCGGACAGCGGCCACCTGATTGCCAGGAGCAGAGGTTCGCACCCGGCGGGGCCGTCTCAGGCGGGAGCCCCAGGCCGACGGGTTCAACCCTCGCACCTCTGCTATGAGTATGCCTCCTCAGGGCACTGTTCTAGGTCAAGTTGTATGTTCTTGCACAACTGTGGACTGTGCGGTGCCGACCACCCGCTTACCTCCTGCCCGAAGGGTTACCGGGACAGGAGATCTAGGCGCCGAGGCTCAGGCCAGGAGAAGGGAGGAGGTGCAGGTGACCCATCCAGCTCCAAAGAAGACAAGTCCGATTAGGCTGACGATGTGGGCTGAGCTGCTGCGCGAGTGCCCTGATCGCGCTGTGGCTGTATTCCTGTGGGAGGGTTTCACTCAAGGTTTTCTGTGTCTGCTTGCCACACCCCAAGGGTGTGAGTTTAGCTCGCAACCTGAAGTCAGTCACGGGCATGGAGGACACAGTCTAGAGGACGATTACCAAGGGGTGGGTGTGGGGCGAGTTTGGGGCCCCCCTTTTTTCTTACCCCCCCGCCTGACCTTAGGTTCTCCGCTGGGGGTGGTGCCTAAGAAGGCCCCTGCAGTATACCGCCTCCTTCAACAAGTGTCTTACCCCACGGGACATTGGTGAACAATGGCATTCATGACCAGTATTGCACGGTTCACTTCAGTGACTCTGGCGTTCCGGGCATCCCCCAATCTGTGGGGGAGCAGCGTTGGAGGGGATGCCTTGCTATAAGCCTTTCTGCTTTCATCTTGCAGGACGCGGTGGTGGCCCAGGGCGCGTGTTAAGCTGCGGCAGCAGCAGCAGGGATACCTTGCATTAACATCTCTGCTTTCATTTTGCAGGACACGGTGGTAGCCCTGTACGCATATTAATCTGCGGCCACTCCATGGTCTTTTTGGGCCCGCAAGAGGGCGGCTGCAACCCCCCTCAGATCACACTTGGGCCTCAGCCCAGCAGTGCAGGTCGCTTGGTTAGCCAAGAAGGGGATGAGATGGGGCCAGCTGCTGCCCGCGTTGATGGAGTTACTGAATGTGAACCACCCACCGGATGTTTTGGGTGCTCCACCTGGGTGAGAATGACCTTTGCAGGATGTCTGGGTGGCTCTGATGAGCAGAGCCTGTGAGGACATCAGCACCCTTATGCGTTGGCTGCCTGGTACCGCCTTGGTCTGGTCGGACCTCTTGCAGCGTTGTGGATGGCAAAGGGCCTTCTGCTGCACTAAGATTAAAAGGATGCGCAGGAAAATCACCAAGGGCATTGGTGGCTTGGTGTCTCGCGCTGGTGGCAGCGTGGTAATGCATCTTGCAATTGTGTTCTCGCTACCGTACCTGTACAGGGGCGATGTGTGTTCATTTGTCGGAGAAAGGTGCAGGCATCTTTCTTAAGGACCTGCAGGACGGCCTTAAGTCACTTCTGCCCCTGTTTGGGAGCGGGGGGTCAAGCGCTAGGCTGACCCCTCCTTGTGGCAGGTGGTGCGGGTTAGGAGGCATGAATGGGACTTTGGCATGCACCTTCAGGCGGCATAGGCAGGGCAGAACCTATTTCAGTCCTCAGGGGCTTGGCGGCACAAGGACGTAGATGGGGCCCTGGCCGGGACCGCGGGGCACACCTCAGAGGCTCAGCGGCTCGAGGTGGCGCAGTCTGCGGTCCGGCTGCCTTCCCCTTAAGGGATAGACATGGATGAGACGCGCCGTCCCAGCAGCGGGGTGCGACTCGGAGTCGGGTGCATGCCCTCCTGGGGGCAGAGGTTTCTGGTACCGCCCAGAGGTCCCGACCCGCACCACAGGGGCTTTCGCTGCCTCGGATGCTGCAGGTCTCAGCCTCTGCTTCTCTTGGTAACATGAAATAAAGTTGCCCTTTCTCCCATATCTGTTGTCTCGAGTGTTCATTGGACAGTGCAGAAACAAAACAAAACCATGCCTTTTTTGAGTGAAGGGAGTTTGCATTTCAAGCCTTCTCTGTTCAGATTTCATCAGCATCATTACACATCATGTGTTATGGTTTGCCACCAAAAGCATCACTTTTATCGAACTGTTTCCATCATCCAGTTTTGCTCTGGTAACACTTTCTAGAACTCTGTAAAGCCATATGTCCCATGTCACTGCTTCCTGTGGTTTTCACAACCTGAGCATCTCCCAGCCAGGATGGGTGGTCCCTGTGAAAGTCTGTGGAGGACTTGCAGGGCCAACTCCAATGCTGAGGTCTACTGGAACATGTGCCTGATGCTCCATGATTCTGAATGGGCCTGCAGAAAAGCTCCATGACCAGTGGACAACAGAAGAAAGAAGATGCACAATCATGTTCCCTATCAATTTCTTGCATATTATCCAATAGTGCGGAATGTTTCTTCAAGCTATGAGAGATAGGCAGGGATGAAAAGGAAGTTTAATAAGTGATTGTGAATTAGAGGGGGGCATTTCTCCCAGCCAGCAGCCTTGCTGCATCCCAGCCTCTGTATTGGGTGGTAGGGAAGGATGGAAATCAGGGGTGTCTGGGCACACACATGCTTCACACACACACTTGGAGGATATAGCATAAGCAAATGTCTTATGATCTCAGAGAAAATTAATGGCAATATTCATTTGATGGGAATCATTTCCCCAATAGCCTCCTTAAAGTTGTATACATCTGCCCACATTGTGTTTGGTTGTGCAAATTAAGCTATAGAGCAAATTGCTTTACAGCCCCCCAAAAAAACAATTTAGCTATTAAATGGAAACACACACCCACACACACAGAGACACACAAATCAATCCAACCAGTGGGATGTGAGGGCATTTCTTCTAAACTTGTTTGTACTTTTAAAAGTGAGCATTTTGTGATCAAACCCAGGGCTCAAATTACAGAAGAAAAGATAGGAGGCGCATAATTAAATCCACAACTCGTGCCTCCTGATTCTCTTCTCCAATTTTTACCTCCCCCTGTCTTTGTAAGTGTTAACCAAAATAGGGACAAATTGGAACACGAATCCTGATTTCACAGGGAAATCTTTTCTCCCGGGGAGCCCTGTTTTCTCCCACAAAAATTCATCTCAGCCCTAATTCTTATAAAATGGATAATTTTCTTTCAAACATGGTGAACATGTTGGATATTTTAACATTTTTTAGAGTTTAGGGAAACTGATTGTTAAAAACACCGGGAACAGGTTTTGCTTGAAGTTTTTTTTCCTGTTTTCCCCTATTCCCTTTCCCCCTCTTTCTTAAAACTGCCCAATAGATTCTTCAGAGGAACCATATGTTCTTCCACGTGCAGAAATATGGTTCCTCCAGACAATCCGTTAGGCAGTTTAACAGGAAGTTTAAGAGACAGAAGAGAAGAAAAGGAGTGAAAGCTCCAAGATTGATGTGGTGTTGTCAGCAAATGGCTCCCTTCTCCAGGTTGGTCTAGATGCAGTAGCAATGAGGGCAGCTTGCCCTCTGGGTTTTCTCCCAGTACTTTCTGAAGGCAATTAATGTGAGACATCTTACCGTGAAGTGAATGGTATTACTACTATGGTTACAATTCCCAACACACCCAGTGGAGCTGCAGGGATGGCTATGGGCTCTTCCTGGCAAGAAAACTGGTGACAATTAATGTAACACTTCTCCAGAGTTCTTGGAGAAGAGTCGTTGATATCCTTATGTTTATGCCAATGTCTTTTTCTATCTCTTGTACTGTGCAATGTGAATTGTCACATGGCAAGATAATACATGCTGCTTTTTTCCCCATCCAATTGTGTGCACTTGAATATTTTTCTAGTTGCTTCTATTCTGTCATCAGTTTAATGCTGATGACTCACCGGCAGAAAAATAATCATAATCCATCTCAGGGCTGCCAATCATAACAATACACATTTAATGAGACAAGACTCTAGGGATTTGGGTTGCTGAATTTTGGGCTACTTTGGATGAACTCAGTCCCATTTGCAGCTCATTCTTTGCAACCATGGGAGACAGAAATATTGTTTAACGTGCTATCATCATCATCTCAGCACCAGATGTTGTGAAGACACCTAACATAATGAATCATGAGGAAAATATCAAAATATCACAAATCATTTACCTCAATTTGCCTTGAAATCAATTCGGAGTAGTTCAGTGCTTGAGTTGAAACTTTGAGAAGCCCTGTCTTTTAATCCATGGCCGTTATTGGTTTGACTGCTCTGATGTCATAGAAAGGCCAAACAGCTGAATACAGCGCAGTTAGAGTGTTGGACTATGTGCTAAGATTTGAATGCCACTTAAAGCCCCCTGTTCATATTTTGACCACATGTTCAATCAATGTGTAGAGTCATGCATAAGAGTGCACTGGACCAGCCCTGAGGGCACATTTACAACACTCAGCGCCAGTGGTGGACCGGCCCTAAGATCTCAGAATCTGGCTCTCAAGGGGCAGTGCAGGGTGAGAAACTAGGAACAATATCTTAGCATACACCACTACTGCCTAGATCCTCCCCTGAGCCACCTTGCCTGCTCCCTGCCCAGCCCATGAATACTAAGAACATCAACATTAATTTGTCTTTCTTTCGATATCCACCAATTAAGAAAAGGCAATCATCCCTTTTTTTTCAGATTCTTCTGATATTCTTTGCCCCACATCATTAATTTCTTTCATGCTGAGTAAGGTTTGTTGTTCCAGCTGTTTCCCAACAATCATCCAGACATTCTGTGTTAGATAGTACTATGGATTGGTCCCATGTACTTGCTACTAATATTTTGGCAGCTGTTCGAAGATTCCAAATGGAATCAAAATTTCAAAATGTAGCTTGTACAGAATGCAACTCAAGTGCCATGTTGAGATGGTGGAACAATGATTTCCTAAACGGTTTCCCTCCCCACTCCCACCCTGTAATTTCCAGCCACTCTTATTAGATATGAATAATCTCAACCTGGTGTTAAAACTTCAGCATTTTCCCCAGAGTGATTTTATACATTTTGTTTAATTTATGTGGAGTTTAATACTATTCATAGAGTGTTGTATAACTCTGTTTCTGTTATGATCTATTTCTTCCACTTTTTTTCAAGTGTCAAATGAGTAACAAGAGACTCAGGTTTAGGAGACTAAGGTATAGTTTAGACCAGGGGTCTCCAAACCCCGGCCCAGGGGCCAGATGTGGCCCACAGCAAGCCCCTTTCCGGCCTGCAGCCAACCTCTTATCCCCTGAAATCCTCTGGCCCACTCAACTGAACATGACCAGAACTGTGCTCTGATTGTGTCTGGAGGGTGTTCTGAGGGCCAGAGAGGTTGAATGAACGAGCCCATTCATTCATTTATTCACTCATCTCCTCTATGGTGAACTCGTGCAAGGAAAGCGCCCTACAGGTAGACCACAGCTGCGATACAAGGACATCTGCAAGAGGGATCTGAAGGCCTTAGGAGTGGACCTCAACAGGTGGGAAACCCTGGCCTCTGAGCGGCCCGCTTGGAGGCAGGCTGTGCAGCATGGCCTTTCCCAGTTTGAAGAGACACTTGGCCAACAGACTGAGGCTAAGAGGCAAAGAAGGAAGGCCCATAGCCAGGGAGACAGACCAGGGACAGAATGCACTTGCTCCCGGTGTGGAAGGGATTGTCACTCCCGAATCGGCCTTTTCAGCCACACTAGACGCTGTTCCAGAACCACCTTTCAGACCGCGATACCATAGTCTTTCGAGACTGAAGGTTGCCAACATGAAGTTCCATCTCTAATTTATTTATTTAAATTTTATATTTAATTTTTTTTTCTGGCCCTCCACACCACGCCAGATATTTGATGCAGCCCTCTGGCCAAAAAGTTTGGAGACCCCTGGTTTAGACTACTGCAGGGTACTTTATGTGGGGGTTCCTTTGAAGAGGGTATGGAAGTGGCAGCTGCTACAGAATGCTGCTGCCAGGGTACTGTCACAAGTCCATTATTTAAAGCTGCCATTCTCAATGGGGGCCATATAACCCTTGGCAGCAGTGACCCAGAAGTGCATGTCAGCTGCCTCACTTTTGCAGAGTGAGAACTCTGAGAACCAGAACTCTAGTTGCAGCAGTGCTGCCTCAATAGAACTGAACCCTCAGTCTTGGTGCACAACTTTGAGGACATGAGAAAGTAGCATTTAGATTTTAGAATAAGCAAACAAACAAATGTTCTCTATAGCTGTAATAAATGTTGCCAAATCATTCATTTCATCTCAATTCTATTCTTCCCATTTGTCCCATAAAAACATAAGAAACATAAGAACATCCCTGCTGGATCAGACCAAAGGCCCATCTAGTCCAGCTTCCTGTATCTCACAGTGGCTCACCAAATGCCCCAGGGAGCACACAAGACAACAGACACAACCTGCGTCCCGGTGCCCTCCCCTGCATCTGGCAATCAGAGGCAGCCTGCCTCTTAAACCAAGAGCTTGCACATACCTACTATGACAACCAGAGCATGCCCTTTTTTAAAAACACAGTTGACAGTCAGATCCCCAAAGGGTCATTTTAGAAATGTGTTTTTAAAAAATCCGGAAAAACCAAGAATTCTCTTATTTATCTCCATGTGGCATGGTCCTCCTCCCCTCCCCCTATTTGCTACTTCGACGTCCTTTTATGTTTCATGCTGACTTTAAATCTTCCCAGTAAAGATGCTGAGGGGAAGAGTTCAGCATACTGCCCTTTAAAAATCTTCATGGTCTCCAGGGATTTGCCATGAAGAACCTGTTTGTTTGTAAAACAGGCATGTTCATCTTTTATTTTAGTTTCTGGAGGGTTTCTTTGCAGTATAAAGGAACATTCAAGCTGTCAGTAAATTCGTTGCTTCTGATTGCACAAAATCTGATCCTGTGAACTGATATTCCATACCCAGTAATGCAACACTTCTAAGCTGTACGCTGTTATTGATTACACCATGGAGTTCCTTTGCTGGAATATTCCTTCAGAGGACATTAACTCCACATTTTGTTTGATTAAGAAAGGACCTTGTTCTATAGAATTTTTAGAGCAGATTGACTATAGACCATCATCTTAAGAATGTAGCTCTCAACATAAGAGGATAACAGCCCAATTCTGAGCAGCCTGGCGCCCAGGGCTACAGCGGTGCCAAAATGGCAGCTGCTGAATCCTGAGCGTGCCAGGCGGCCGCCGACAGCTCCTAACATCTCAGGGAAAGGGAACGTCATGTATGTTCCCTTCCCCCGGATAAGGTAAGAAGCCCAGCAATGGGGCTACTTGACTCTGTGCCGTCTATTTAGCTGGTACAAAGTAAAGCAGTCCCATGTCAGGTCAGGAGCTTCACCAGTCCTGCACCCTCCCACCCTGTTCCTTTTCCCTGCGCCACCTTCTCCCAACCCTCCCCTGCCCTGGAATGCCTCCCCCATACCCCCTCTTACCTCTCCACTGCCTGGCGCTCACCCAGAGCACCGGGCTGCGTCTGGCCGCAGGCTTGTACTGAGGCCAGCTCAGGCATGGGTTGGTGCTAAATGTCACAGGCATGCCTCAGAGCACGTTTGCAACAGTGTGTGCCAGCGATGGGCTGGCACGATTCCATCAGGATGAGGCTCTAAGACCATAAGAGCTAGTCTAGCTTATGGGCTATGAGACTGAATTGTGACTCCAGACTGTTGGGGTTCAAATCTTACCTCTGCATGAAATCACTAGGTTGTCCTGGGCAAGTCACTCTCAAAGCAATGCATTCTGGGGTGAGTCTGGACAAAGGGAGGGACCTCCGCAGGACCTGGAAGAGGCTTCAGGGAGCTCAGAAGACTGCCTGGAACCTATAAAACACAGCAGTTTCACTTTCTCAACGATACGGGAAGCTATTTTGGGCTTTTTCCTTTACTTTCTACATGTTATTGATTAGACCCCCAGTATCCACGAGAACCGCAGATAACTGAAATCACAGGTGCTAGATCCGTGGAAACGGGGGGATGCCTTACATCTGAGTAGTCATGCATAAGAGTGGACAGTTTGAGCATTTTTAAGGACAACCACTACTGAGTCTAGCATCCTAAGTCATATGTGCACAGAATTACAGACTGTGCACATTAGAATTACATTGAATTCTAGCAAACGATGTTCTCTACTGGCCAAGGTAAGGTAGAACCAATCATTTTAAGAGGGCATTATTTTTGCTATTAATTGTTGGAGAGCATTAAAGTGGCATTCTCTTCCAGGTAGTATTTCTGAGCAACTGCAATTTTCAATGCTTCTACAATATAGCCAGGGAGGAAAAGGCACTATTTAAAGCTGCAGCTCTCAAGCATTGTCCTAACAAGCCTCCCTAAATCAAGAAAACTACTGTTCCGTACTGCAATATGTTAATTAAGACTAAACAAAGACAGATGGATTGCCTGGCAACACCCACACTTGTTCTTATCATTGTCAGAAGTAAATCAGTGGAAGATTGAAGGAGCAAGTTTGCAGTAGGTTCTCAGCAGGTTTTCAGAACCAGGGGAAAAGGAATCACAATCAAAGAAAAAAGGCTCACCACCAGCAGTCCATGACAATCAAAGTCACTGCAAGGATTAGGGCCTTCAGCTTCAGTCATGCACTCTTTGAGAGTGAGAGTAGTTATCATGTACCAAGTGGTTTCTTCCCAGGATGTGTATGTGATCACTTCATTACCCAGACATCAATCACATCCTACCAAGGGATGAATGGGTTTTTACCACATTTTGATACTTTAAGCAGAAGCTCTAAAAGCAGGGGAATGGTGAATTTTTTTTTTACCCCTAGTAGGATGAGTCAGGAGATGACCAATTTACTATGCAGTCATATAGATGCCTAAGCTAAGCAGGGTCAGGCCTGGTTAGTACTTGGATGGGAGACCGCCTGGGAATACCAGGTGCTGTTGACTTATACCATAGTCTTTCGAGACTGAAGGTTGCCAACCAGCCAGTACAATCAGAGAGGTGTGTGCCCTACTGCTTGCTCTGGTAATAAATTGGACTTTCTAAAAGCCTTAGGAGACTTAGAAAGTCCAACTTTCTAAAAGACTTAGGAGAATACTGGAGTGTTTGACATGAATATTCAGTAGCCAGTTTTAGTCTTTGCTCCTCTTTTCCTCCCAGTGCCCCCTTCCCAAAGTTAAAAAATAGTTTTCCTTTGTGACTTCCAGGGACACAGGAGAGGTCCAGAGGTCAGATTTATGCATGGCAGTGGCATAACCAGGGTTTGCGTCACCCAGTGCAGGAAGCCAGCATGTCACCCCTATGAAGGCCTCCTCCCATGATGGACCTCCTTCTGGGCAGTGGGTATGGTGATGTACCATCGCCCTGCCCCCGCTGGTTTTTTGTCTATAACTTTTGATAGAAGCATGGTTTGTTTTATTGCATTCTATATTAAATTAATCATCAAATGATTTATAACATGATGGTATTATTTGAAAATACAAGATTTAAAAATTTTTGGCCAGTAGTGGTGTCACCCCCCCCCCGGTGCACATCACTCATCACACCGCACCCCCCTAGGGACGCCACGGATGCATGGTACATTGTTTCATGCTGGGGATCATGAAACTTTTAGTGAAGCCCCATCATGCCAACAAGAAATGACAATGTCTATCATTTGCTGCCCAGGGAGAGTTCCCAGGGCTCGCCTTTGTTCATAGGAGCCCTCCTCCCTTTCTTCAAAGTAAGATTTTAAAAAAAAAAAAAATTAGGAAAGAGAATAACAGATGGGAGAAGGCAGGGCATGGACACCAGTTCAAACCAGGCCCCATTACCTGTTTCAAAATGAGATCTCTATATTTGAACAACCATGAGTTTTCCCTTCAAAACTTCACACCGTCCCTATCAGTGAGAGTGACTTCTTGGTAAATAGTCATCTACTGTCACGGTGGCAGGTAATAGAGAAGAGTTGGTTGCCTTTTCCCCCTTTGAATGGTTACTTGACTTGTTTGTATGCATGGTGCAAGGCCAGGCAAGTTTGACCCATAGAAACCTTGGGCATTTCATTTGGGCTGAGCGGAAGGAAGCCTCAGGTCACACAGGCGTTCAGGAAATGGCCAGCTTTGGCTTCTTAGAGCATCCCACCTCTCTTTCCACTCTAGCTGGCTGACTTAGGAGAAGCTTTTCATTTCTTTCTCTTTTTGGAAAAGTCTACGACTGGCTGCGCCTTGCCGGGTCAGCAGATTTGAACCTGTAAAGAAGCCATGTTCTGAGAGCTTCCTGACTTTGGAGTAAACAAAATTGATTGGGGCACAAGGGAAGTGATGTCAACCCTGGCTTCCCTGGCAAGACTCTGTAAACTCAATCAAATGTTGTACAGTGAGATCGGAGTATCCACAGGGGATCTGTTTCAGGTCCTCTCTCCCCCCCCCCCATTTCCACAGATACCATCCATTGATAATTAAATCTGCACGGGAGGGGAGGGGGCTAAAATATCTGCCACAATATCTGGGGACTGTGCCTAGTCCTCTGGAGGTCACGTGTGGTCTCTCAGTTTTCTCACAAGGCCTCCCCTTTACTTGCTAGGTTTGCATGAATAAGAATTGTTGATGTGATGTAATGATAACTTCTGCCTGTATGCTACAGTAGTACTGGCCCAGAATGGTTGGACCACATGCTTTTCCTGAATGTATAAATTGGCCCTGAGGCAACAAGTAAGCGAGAGATAGAGATTATACAAGTCAGAGGGTGTATTTTGTGTAACAAGGCAGAAATCAAGCTGGCTTTCATAGCCCAGAAGCACTGTGAGTTCTCTCTCTTTCTGCAATAAATGTCAAAAACACTGGCTCACTGCGACTTCTGTGATATCACTTCAAAGCCTGCATTTTCACAACATAATAAGGAATTATATTAGATAGTCACAAAGATTGTGCCAACTGACGTCAAGAATAATTATAGACAGAAAATCAAACATTTAGAGGAAAGAAAAAGATTACAGGATTTGACATCCACTCTCAAATCTACTTCATCAAATTGCCATTGTGGCTCTTTCCCCCTCAGTCTGTGCATTGCTTTGGTGAAACGAAAAGAACAGAAAATGAATGCCTGATTTCCTATCAGTCAATATTCAGGCAGTACTCAAAGCAATCTAAAAGAAAAGGGGAAAAAAAAATCACTGAATAAGCTTTAATAGTGTTAGCCCTTCTTCTGAACAATTGTGATCCGTAAGACCAATTAAGCAATCAATTTTTCTTGTGGAGATTTCCATTGAGGTGTAAAAACAGATAATAAAGGCTTTTTTATTGAAGAATGGAGCCACGTACTCTAAAAAACCCAAAATTAGTCATATGATTTGCGGTTGAAGGCTTAGTTCTGCTTGAAGGGGACCAGAATTTGTTTTTTCTGAAAACGGAAATCAAATGTGATATTTATGATTAAATCTAATGAGCTTGGAAGACAAGGTTTTATCTCTGTATTGTTCCCCCACAGAATAGTCCGAGATGGAAAACAGATTTTACAATCAATACCTGTGTATTACAGAATCTAAATTATATGGATATAAATAGGGCTGTATTTTCCTTACCTGAATACATGCTAGAAAGAAAGATGAAGCGACTATTTGTTGATTGAGTGTGGCCCGCTTGGAGGCAGGCTGTGCAGCATGGCCTTTCCCAGTTTGAAGAGACACTTGGCCAACAGTCTGAGGCTAAGAGGCAAAGAAGGAAGGCCCATAGCCAGGGAGACAGACCAGGGACAGACTGCACTTGCTCCCAGTGTGGAAGGGATTGTCACTCCCGAATTGGCCTTTTCAGCCACACTAGATGCTGTTCCAGAACCACCATTCAGAGCGCGATACCATAGTCTTTCGAGACTGAAGGTTGGAAGGTTACCAACAAGATGCAAAACTGGTACTTTCCAAAATTTACTATGACTTAAAACCAAGTGATAACTTCTAACTGAGATCATTCCACATGAATACCTAGTGCCGGGACAATTCACCAGTCATTTGGTGATGTGAATATATGACTTGATTTCAGAGATAGTTGATTCAAAGATCAGATATCTCACAGAATCGAGGACTTGTGTTTATGTGGAAAGCAAGCCCAGTTTCCATTTGCCTCCATGTCCTGGTCCTGTCCTCCATCTTTACTGTTTTATTGAATATCTGTGATGCTATTCTGCTGTAATCACTCAAAACAATTCATCTTAAAGCATTTTCCTTGCTGTTTCATCATTAAATTCTTAATGCCAATAACTTCTATAGAATGTTCTCATTAGCAAATTGTGTTTCCAACTGAAAGCAAATGTTGATGACATTAACACTTAACTTTATATAAGGCAAAAAATAAACTAAAACCCTCCCACTAGCTTAGTGTAAGCCTTTTGACAAGCAAAGCTAGCAACTTTGGGCTTAGCTCAGACAGAGAGCAACCAACAGCCCAATTCTATTGGGCTCTTGAGCTGGTAAAACAAGCTTTCTGCCATTGTAACTGGCAGAAAGGACAGTTGTTAAAAGGCTTCCCCATGTGCTGAAGGGTCATTGCCAATCGTCCCAGGTAGGATGGCAGGGGACATGGGATGGGGTGGGAGAAGAACATAAGAACAGCCCCGCTGGATCAGGATGTAGGCCCATCTAGTCCAGCTTCCTGTATCTCACAGTGGCCTACCAAATGCCCCAGGGAGCACACAAGACAACAAGAGACTTGCATTCTGGTGCCCTCCCCTACATCTGGCATTCCGATGTAGCCCATTTCTAAAATCAGGAGGTTGCATATACCCATGGCTTGTAACCCATAATGGATTTTTCCTCCAGAAATTTGTCCAATCCCCTTTTAAAGGTATCTAGACCAACCACATGCTGAGTAAAGAAATATTTCCTTTTGTCTGTCCTAACTCTTCCAACACTCAATTTTAGTGGATGTCCCCAGGTTCTAGTGTTGTGTGTGAGTCTAAAGAGCATCTCTCTATCCATTCTGTCTATCCCCTGCATAATTTTGTATATCTCAATCATGTCCCCCCTCAGGCGCCTCTTTTCTAGGCTGAAGAGGCCGTAGCCAAATGCCGTAGCCTTTACTCATAAGGAAGGTGCCCCAGCCCAGTAATCATCTTAGTCACTCTCTTTTGCACCTTTTCCAACATATGTCCTTTTTGAGATGTGGCAACCAGAACTGGACACAACACTCCAGGTGTGTCCTTACCATCGATTTGTACAACGGTATTATAATATTAGCCGCTTTGCTCTTAATACCTTTTCTAATGAAAAGGCAGGAGGTCTGGTCTAGAGGGTAGAGCCTCTGTTTGCCTGAAGATAACATCCGAAGGTTGCCAGTTCGAGGCCACCAGCACTGTGAATGGCGAGACCTTGAAGCAGCTGACAAGCTGAGCCAAGTTATTCCACCTGCTCTTTGGTGTGAGCGAAGAAGCATGTTGGCTGCCCTCCATGTAAGAGATGAATGAGCTGCTTGTCGGCTTGCGTGGGAGGAAACTGGAGCCCAGAATGTGATACCAGATCAGAAAGATCCATCTGAAATGTTGTGGTTCTTGAAAGATAGAACCTTTCTTCAATTGTAAAAATCCCTACGGGGATTTAGAAAAGCCTGCCTATGTAAACTGCCTTGAATTAAAGTCTGAGGACAAATCTGACGACCAAGAAAGGCAGTATATAAATACCTGTATTATTATTATTATTATTATTATTATTATTATTATTAGTAGTAGTAGTAGTAGTAGTAGTAGTAGTAGTAGTAGTAGTATTAACCCTCCCACTTAGCTTGCTTTTGACAAGCAAAGCTAGCAACTTTGAGCTTAGCTCAGACAAAGGGCAACCAACAGCGCTCTTGTGCTGGTAAAATAAGCTTTCTGCCATTGTAACTGGCAGAACTACCATTCCAGGTAGGACGGCAGGGGAAGTGGGATGGGGTGGGAGGAGGACAGAGGGAGGGCAGAATGGGGGAGGGGTGGGTGGAACAGGAAGGCAACAGGGTAGATCAGATCTGGGAAGGGGGCAAGTTTGGCGGCAGTTGGTCCAACCCCCTTCCTGGACCAAATCCTGCAGCCCAGGTCCACATGGACCTGCACCAGCAATTTTGTTAGAGCAGGTCTGAGTAGATCCCTCCATGCCTTAGACTTAGAGGCTTACCCCCAAGTAAGGGAACAAGCATTCTCTTACCCTTAGAAGACCTCCAAAATCACCCACCTCTTGCAAGATGCAGCGCAAGCTTGGCAGCATTGAGGGGGAAAGACAGGATTGAGCTATAAGTCAGAGAAGGTAAATCACATAATACGGCATTTGGCAAAGGCACAATACATTCAAATAGTCACTCCTGCAATAGGTTCAGGCAGGTAGATACTAATGAGTTGACGAGGCAATCCAAATGGGAACTAACAAAGCCACAAACAGTGGCAAGTTTATTTACATCGGTTTTTTCTCTTAGAAACCAGAGCTTCCTGTTCACAATACCTGGTATGAGTAAAAATTAATATTTTTCTTTTCTTTTTTAAAGCTGCACCTTGTGGACAAGAGCAATCTGCACCCTTCCCTTTAAAAAGAAAAGAAAAGGAAGTGAACATGAAAAAGACAGGCCTAACAGCAGGACTTCTGCTGCAAAACTTGCTTCTATAAAGTTACATTCTTGAAATGGTCTGGGTGTTGTTGCTGCAGTGATTGAATCTACTCCTAAGTCACAATATGTTCTAATTAGATGGCGCAACTTGGAAAATGAAGTCATTTATTCTCATGTCTCACAGTTCATTCTACCTAAAATGACTGCCAAACATCTGAATTTTTTTTTAATTCTCACTCATTTACACCTATTCATGTGTCAGCAGGTTGTTGAATTGCTCTATGATTATTTGCACATGCTAAAGTTGTGAAAATCATTTTTCCTATGAGCAATTTTCTTTCCTCTCATCCAAATTGCACAAAGCAAGGTTGCCTTTAAAAAAAAACATAAGGGGTTAAAATTGCCAACAAGAGAAAATAACTGTTCCCAACCTGACCCTTCAAAAATCAGCTTGTTCTTTACCTCTAGCATTGGGTCCAAGATTTTGGTTCTGCTCCCTCGCTGAAACTAAGCTGATGTGGCAGGTTAATACCAGGATTTGCTAGAAGTCATGTGTAAACCACCTTCCCTGAAAGGAAGGCAGAGGTATACATGTGAATAAATAACAATATCTCATCAAACAGGTATAATTTCCAAAAATAAAGTCCATCATGTGACAAGTCATGTGACTATATGCAACCTCTAGGTTTTAGAGTTAGGATATCTTTAAATGCCAGGTGCAAGGTATCTTGTTGTCTTGTGTGGTCCTAGAGGAACCTAGTGGGCTGCTGTAAGATATTGGAAGCTGATCTAGATAGACCCTTGGGCTGATCCAGCAGGGCTCTTCTCAAATGTTCATGAAATTGGCCAAACTATCTTTAAAGGCAGGTGTTTAAACTTCATTTTACTTGCTATTGATACTTGGCTCTCTTTGAAAACACAAATTGGCAACTCTCTTAATTTCAACTGCCTGAAATTTCACTTAAGAGGTGCATGGTTCAAGAGTGAGCTATTCTTATTTCATCACTCAGCACATTAATGCATCCAATATGTGAACTCATTGGATTTCTTATTTGAGAAAACTAAGCAGAAAAGACAGCAGCAGTGATTTCGTACCCGTTCAATTTCCTCCATTCCTACAAAGATGCACTGTGATCTTCCAGGGCTTCCTATAACACACAGGCTTTTACTCTCCCCCTATCTGTCAGAATGATAGGCACTTTGCTGGGCCTTATCAAGATCCCTTTCATTTGCTAGGAGCCTTCTTCTTTTAGAACTGCATTCTGACAAAGAATTGCGGACTAAAAAAAAAGTCCGTTAGCTTTTTCCATAGATGAATGGAATATTATCCAAACCTTTCCTACTCATGGGCCCAAAATGTATTTTTACTTTACTGTTCAGAGTTATATATTATGGTTTTTCTTCACTTTGCCTTCGTATATTTCTTCCCTCAACAATTCCGGCTCTCAACATGGTCTTCATATTATTCATGCTAAAACTAGGCTAGCACTTTGAAACTATAAAACTAACGTGAACTCCTTATCCAAAATTTGTAAGAATGCTGCAGGGTGGGGCTGTGTAATTTTAGGACTTTGCCAAATTTGTGGGTCTAGATAAGACTTTTTGTACATGTTAGATATATCTGCCTATACAAATAATGGGCTGCACCCAAAATAGCATGACCAATATTCCATTCATCCCTCCCACATGCCTCCCATGTCATACCCCAATCTCCTCTCTGTTGTTGCCTCTCCGTGGCAGAGTTGTGCTGGCATCCAGGTGGCCTTCAAGCTATGTTTTCATGGCATTGTGCCAGTGGATCTGTTGGAGGGTAGGCTACTACACTGGTAGAGCTGTCATTGTGCCAGCGTACATGGAGATACACTGATGTATCTCAAGGATGGGACTGGGCCTTAAGACATATTTTCAAACATGTCACTTTCTTTCACATATTGCATTTTAGGCCTAAGCTTAAAATCTTAATGCCTACACCTAAAAACATAATGTGTGAAAGATGTCTGAAGACACAAGGCAAATTCCTTAAGGCTGTTATGTCTCAATAACCTTAATATATTTGACAGTGACATGCTTGAGGCACTGAACATGAGTTGCAAGTCAAGTCCTAAGTCAGTGACCCTGCAACTCAACTTGACTTGCAAGTCATAGCTGTGCAGGTTGTGACTCAACCCATGAAAAATTTAGAGTCTTTCAAGTTTGGTGCAGCAAACAAACAAACAAAAAAAACCCCTTAAGCCTTCCTCCTCCCCTGAACCTCCCAAGCCCCTCTTCCTGGAATCAACATAACCTGCCATCATTCTGAATGCCAGCTTCTGGATTGCCCACTAGGTCTTTCAACACAATGCAGAAGCAGCAAAAAAAATGTATGCAAGAACACACACAAAACCCAAGATAAGGCCTCAAGTCATTTTGAGTCCCAACTAGTTTTTAGAGTCACTGGCTCCAAGTCATGAGTCGAGTTGGAGTCAGCAACGTCCACAACTCGAGTTGACTTGAGTCATTCAAAAACACATTTTTGGGTGACTCGAATCAAGTCACCACATCAAGTACCCATCCCTGGTACAACTGGATGCTCATCCCTGGATGACTTACCAGTTTTACCTGTTCTTCTTAGTTTGGGAATTATCACCTGATAAATTCAACCCAAATTGCACCTTAGTATGAATTTCTTCTCCAATCTTAAGCAACAGGAGGAAGGAGCCGTAACAATGTCACTGGATGAATGCTATCAACTCATTTCTCTTGATGTGATGTCAGTTACCCTATCTGTCACTCTTCCAAGCCATTAACCTGGCCTTGATGGCATATTTCCATCAAAATAATGTTATATTTTGGAATCTTTAGTGAAGGTTAATGAACTCTTGGGCTTTGCATCACTGAGCAGATAGCCTGGATGGCCGTTCTCAGACAAAATTCAGTGGTAAACAACAAAAAAGGAAAGCAAAGATCCTCTAACAAAATCATTACTGTTCTTTTAGAATGGAGAAGATGATGCTATTAATAGACAATGGGAAGCTGACTTAAGAAACTGCATTTACACCAATGTTGTTTTGAGATTGTGCATTTTTGTCTTTCTTTTAGTAGGTCATGCAAACCCATTATCCCTTACAATGGATTAGAAATGAGATCTCACTTGCAACCTTTTTTTGTCTGGTGTCAGAACAGGAAAAAAAAGTCTCTTCAGGAAAGGTCAAAGTGCAGCCTCCGAGAAAAATATGCCTTGAGCACAGAATAGAAACAGTTGCACCATGTCTTTGACCCTGTAAAAGAAATGCTGAGAGCCCTCTTGAGTGTCATCACTTATTTACATTTCAGACAGTGTTCTCAAGTGGGAGCCAACTAAGGTATGAAACAGAACAGTGGGAAGGAAGTTCATTCAGTAGTTTTCCCTGCTGGCAAGGCCTGGGGCAAATAACTACATATCAAAGCCTATAATCACAACCCTGTATCAGCCAAATCTCATAATAGCCAAGTTGGCTCTTGTAAGCATTAGTCTTACCGCTGCAGTCTACAGATGCCGGAGAGATCAATAAATAAAGTTGGATTACGAGAGGGGGGAAGATTCCCATGTGCAAAAAAAATATGCACATTTTTCAATAGCTGAAGGTTCCTAGAGAATGCAAAAACAAACAAAAAAATTGTGATGACAACAAGTTGGCCAACTTCTTCTGACCTCAATGCACATCTCATTAAAAACAGAAGATTACTGCCATATCAACGGAAAAAAGACCAGGACTTGGAAGGAATGTGTGCAGAGAAAATAATCATTTCAAATTTCACTCCATTGCTTTGTTTGGTGGCCTGATTCACTTCATTGGCTCATTTCAACACTTTGCTTCGCTGTCTGCCTGATTCAAATGCTGGTTTCCTTGCAATTTTGATTCATTTTTTTCTAAACATTTCAATGAGAAAAATTCAACTGAGTGCACTTTTTACATTAGTTTTCAGAGCTGGATGATATTTATAGGGATGGAAGCCCTTCATAAAGTGACAAAGGGCCCAATCCTAACTGCCTTTCCAGTGCTGATCAAACAGCTGTGCCAAACAGGGTGTGTACAGCATTCTGTGGTGGGAGGGGGAAGTCGAGAGACATGATTGAGTTGTACAAAATTATGCAAGGGATGGATAGAGGGATATTATATTCCCTCTACACCAGTGGTTCTCATACTGGTGGGTCGTGACCCACCAGTTCATGTAAAGGTCCCCCGTCCCTTTAAAGGGCAGGGGGAAGGGGAGAGGCAGGGAAGCGATCCCCAGGATCACGTACGAATGGGGGGCAAGGGGGGGTGCTTGTGACTTACTTTAAGAAGGGAGGGCTGCAGCGGGCTGCAGGAGGTGTGGGGAGCCCTGCGCAGCCCTCTGCAGCACTCTCCAAGGCTCGGAACGTTCGGAAAAAGCAGGTGCAAAGCACTTCCATTTTGCAGGAGGTGCTTCGCCCCTGCCGTTACAGAACGTTCCAAGCCTCAGGGAGCACTGCAAAGGGCTGCACAGGGCTCCCCACACCTCCTGTAGCCTGCTGCAGCCCTGCCTTCATAAAGTAAGTCACAAGCACCCCCCCCCATACGGACGCGATCCTGGGGATCCTGCCCTAGCCGCTCCCCCACAAAGACTTACTGAGGGAGTAAAGCTCCCTCAAAGTTTGAGAACTGCTGCTCTACACAACTCCAGAACCAGGGGATACCCACTAAAATTGAGTGTCGGGAGAGTTAGAACAGACAAGATAAAATATTTATTTGTCCAGTGTGTAATTATTCTGTGGAACTCCTTGCCACAGGATTAGGTGATGGCATCTGGTCTAGGGGTTTTAAAAGGGATTGGACAGATTTCTGGAGGAAAAGTCAATCACTCGTTATAAGCCATTATGGGTATGTGCAACCTCCTGCTTTTAGAAGTTGGCTACCTCAAAATGCCAGATGCAAGAGAGTGGCACAAGGATGCGGGTCTCTTGTTGTCTTGTGTTCTCTGAGGCATCTGGTGGGCCACTGTGAGATATAGGAAGCTGGACTAGATGGGCCTTTGACCTGATCCAGTGGGGCTCTTATGTTCTTATAGTCTTAACAGGCTTCTTGAAGGTACGGGAACTTTTGTTTGCCTCAGGCTGCATTGTAGCTGCATCAGCACTGGAAAATTGGATAGTATTGGGTCAAAAGCCAGTTAAAGTTCATCCAAATAGGTGCTGGGGTTTCCATTCTAGGAGCAATTGAAATTTGATAATTTAAAAATGTTTCTGCAGGATCCTGCCACATATTGTTTAGCCAATTTGCATGAAACTAATCACTGAGGTAGCTATCCCCCTAGGTAAGAGCCTTGCTAAATTTCAGAAAGATTAGTACAGGGGTTGAGGAGTTTATTCATTTAAAAAAAAACATATTTAAAGTTCAGACTTATTATTTCATTTTGTGCCCAATTTTCATCAAAATCATAGGAAGTGCAATGCTGGTCATGGGAAAGTTCCTTTAAAATTTGGAAAGATGCAGGACTTCCCAAGGAAATGTAATATGGATTAGGTTGCAGTAGCTACTGGGAGAATGAGGCTGCAATGCTATTCATACTTACCTGGGATTAAGCCCCATTGACTATAATGGGACCTACTTTTGAGTAGACATGCATAAAATTGGGCTGTGAGCCTGAGAACAAACAGAGAATGATATAAATGCTTCAAACCCACAAAAAACAAGGTAATTTTGATGAGGGTAAACGGGTCATTTAGGAACAATGAAATGGAAGGAATGTATCAATTTAAATGCCACATCTAAAGCTCTTGGAAGTGTTTACCACAAAGGAGGCATCACACAAAGCAGAGAGTTAGCTCAAGTCTTATGTGTTTTCCCAGTTCATGGCTCCGTTTCAAGAATCACATTGATTAGAAAAGGAAAAGAAGCACCAATTAAGAGCTCTCATTCAGCAGCTGTGTGCTTAACTGATAACTCAGATCTGTCAATCACATTGTCCCAAGCCTGACCTCCCCCTCCTCCCTGCTTGGAAGCCGCCTACCAAATATGGAGGAAATGGCACAGAGAGATAAAGAAAAGAAGCAAATGAAGCAGCCATTCATCCAAAGCTGCTCAGAGTGCCTTTGCTTCAGTTCAGAGCAGGGATGGAACTTGAGTCTGAGATTCGGACTCAAGTCGTGAAAAAGGCGGGCTTTTCACAACTTGTAGGGGACATGAGTCATACAGGCCGCTGACTTGGGGCTGACTTGCAACTCATGGCAGTGACTCAGAAAAGAGTCGTGACTCAAGTAGACTCGACTCAAGACTCACTTTCTTTTGTGAGTGCTTGTGACTCTGTGCAGATGTGTGCCTGCTTGCTTGCTTTTTTTTGCCACTTTCACAACTTGACTTGTTTCTCAAAATGACTCAGACTCAAGTCAAAATGTCTCGCTAAGCTGTTCAGTGCAAGTCACAAGGGGTCACCCTGTCACTATGTTGCCGACTCGAGACTCAATTCAAGACGCTGGCAAAGTAACTCTGGTGCATCCCTGGTTCAGAGCACTTCAGAAGGCCCTTCATCCCTTTAAGACTCTCTCCAAGGCAGCCCTAAAGTGGGATGATGCTGTCTGGAATGAGGATCCTTTCTGAAGAGAAGAGAGAACTAGCAAAAAGTGCTAGAGAGGTTGCGCAAACCTTGAGACAAAGGTTTGCATTGGGACAGACTGCATCAGCACATGGTATTCCAGCTTAGTAGGAAGAGCTGGGATTTCTGAGTCACACAGGGTTTCTGACAAAAGCAGGGCATTGTTTAACACTGCATGTCAAACATGGTTAATTCCTGCCCGTTATACTCAACTGCTGCCATTGATTCCTGTCTGCTGGATACACAGATCATGAACTGAGATCAGGATGAACAGGAGCGTATTTGCCTCATGGACAATGGCATCCTGGTCAAATGCATCCCAGTCATTAGCATCCTTGGATATTCATGTCTCCCCCCCTGCATCCCAGTCATTTCCATTCCACTATAACTGGGCCACAAGCCCCATATTATGTATTTTAAGCCTCTTATCCCATCCCTAACCCTAAACATATCTTTGAGTTTTAAAAATTAAAAAGTACATCTAATATAAATATACATATATTGGGACACCAAAAGAATGGACACAAATGTCCAGTACCAGCAGAATGCTTTTGACCAGGAAACTATTGTCCAGAATGTAACGGTCCTGTCACTGGAATAATAGTAAGCTGACCATCTTAAGAGATGTGCCCCCTAAATTCAAAGGAATTGCAACCTCTTCTCCCTTCCTCCACTGTTTTGCATAAACTGAAACAAAACAGTAGGAAGATGTTAAAACTATTCTTGGTCCATTTTTGAAAGCTGTTTCTGACCAAATGCATTTTGACTATTCTTTTGGAGGAAAAAAAAAAAATCCATGATCTGCTGCTGCTTTTGAACTGAAGTTTTTTCAGGTAAGGTCACTCGGGCTGTCACTCTCCACAGAGGCTCTCAGCTTGCTTGATATTAGAGTCCTCAGACCAAAGCTTCCTTCAAAGTTTTTGGTGGAAGCAGGGGGAACTGCTATAATAGATAGGGATGCACAGAAGTATTGGCAACCTTCAGTCTCGAAAGACTATGGTATCGCGCTCTGAAAGGTGGTTCTGGCACAGCGTCTAGTGTGGCTGAAAAGGCCAATCCAGGAGTGACAATCCCTTCCACACTGGGAGCAAGATGCACAGAAAGCCTCTGACAAATAGCACGTGTCTCGGGGCCAAAACACAGGTTAGTTTAAAATCATGTTGTGGCCTGCTATTTCACCTTTCCTAAAACTCTCTCTCTCTCTCTCTCTCTCTCTCTCTCTCTCTCTCTCTCTCTCTCTCTCTCTCTCTCTCTCTCTCTGTGTGTGTGTGTGTGTGTGTGTGTGTGTGTGTAGGAGAGAGAAAGAGAGAATCCATGAAAGTACTGCAGGAAGTAGGGCAGTGATTCCCAAACTGTGTGCCATGGGGCCTGAGGATGCCACAGTGATCTCACAGGTATGCCGCAGGATGTACCCAGTGGCCTCTTTTTCCCAGCTCTCCCAGGCACTGCCATCTTGGACAGTGCAAGATCTCACGCAATTTTCATGAGAATTGCACAAGATCTCACACAATCCAACATGGCAGTGCCGTGCTGGGATGAAGAGTGTGAAAGAAGGATGCCATGACCACTGTAAGTATGGGAACTGCTGGAGTTGGGGCTTTAATATTTGCCTCCACACACACTGGCCTTTTACTTACAACAGGAAAAATAAAGCTCCAGCTGGTTTTCAGTTGAAGTATTTAGGTCATGAGGAGAAGGGCGGTTCAGATGGATCACCCCCACAAGTTTATGCTGCATTGAGAGGACACACCAGAGAGGAGCAGAACATGCATAAATGTGTGCCTTATTGCTGATCTGGACTGGTAAACTAGGTGGCCATGTTCAAACTAGCCCAATATGGAAGTGCCATTTGGAATTATTATGACTGTGGATATCGTTTTCCTCCATGATTTGCTTCCCCATTCTTCTTTTAGACCATCTTAGGGCCAAAGTATATGTTCCATTTACCTAACGTCTTTCCTGCTTCCTGTCTTCAAAGTGGAAATGAGAATATGACAGAAGCCACTCTGTGGATCGCTCTGTCTAGCCAACCAGGGATTCTGCCTGCTCCTTGAAATACAGCAAAAGTGGCACAGATGCAAAAGCCATATGGGGCAGCAGCAACCTAGCAATTGCTACAAAGGAGCAGCATGTTGCTTACACTGAGCATTGCACGCCTCCCAGCAGCCCATCAGAAACTGGCCTGTGGTCAAGGCATTGGTAAGCCATGGGAAATTTTCTGCCCACCCCTCTAAAGTGCTAGGCTAGCATAACAATCTCTTTCTCTCCAGATGTCTCCCTCTGAGCCCAGATCCATTGTTGCACTCTGACCTATAAGGAAAATCCTTCTTTCAAGAAGTATATGTCCCCCACAAACAGGTATCTGCCCACCTTTCGTGTGTGCGTGTGTATGCTGTCCACCCTATCAATAACAGAATTTTTCTTAATGTATGTTTCAGCCACATATTTCTGATCATTTTTGTCAGAGAATTTTCCATAGGACCCATTATAGTTTTCTATAGTTTCGGGCGAGACCAGTCCCCTTGCTAGATGAAGGTCAACAGCATGGAGTAAAATTTCCTCTTTTGTCAACATAACTGATATTTGCTTGAAGTTACTAAAAAGTAGTCCATTGAAAACAATGATTCATGTGCAAAGAGTCTTTGATTCTTTTAAAGAGTCTTTTGCAGCGGATGCTGGCAGCAGCTGGATATGATGTCATGCTGCAAACGAGACACAGAGAGGGTCCCCAGGATTTCAGCACTAAAGTGATATACTTCCTTTGAGTCTCATTTCAAAAGCTCACCATCAGAGCAGAAAATTCAACAGATGGCATATTAGTTTCATTACGGCGACAGTTGTTTCTTACACTCCAGTTCCTAGGCGCTCAATTGCTCATGTGAAGCCATCTCATGGTTGCAGCCACAAGGAGGAAGTAATTTATGAGTAGAGGTGACTGAAAATGGTGATAATGAAATAAAAACACCCCAAATCAGGGAAAAACCTGTTTTATTTCGTTTTTATTTATTAATTAAAGGGGGGGGCATGGATAAAGGCTGTAGCTGTGTCTGCTGACGTTATACCACGTATATCACTTTCCTGGTTCACTTTATAGAGTGATTATAATTTATTTTTATAATGTAAATTTTGAGCAAAAACATAACACCACTTTCTACACTTCTAACTTTGGAAAACACTGAAATTTGTGAAAAGATAAAACCGTTTTCACCCACCTCTATTTCTGAGTCAAAGGGAACACACAGCTTCTAAACAGTGGTTTCTCAGTAGCATCTATATATTTTTTCTAAGCTACAATCCAATCTTAACTCCCTGCACAGTGATGCAGCAGTGCCAATGTGAACTTTTAGTTGAAAAGCAGTAGATAAATACTGTTTATAATACTGTTTATAATAATAATAATAATAATAATAATAATAATAATAATAATAATAATAATAATAATGTGGCCACTGCTGAATCGCATGGGGGAATTTTGGCCTCTAGAGACCGCCTCAGGGTAAGGGAATATTTGTTCCTTTGCCCCCAGTGTAAACCTTAGAAGCCACTATGGATCAACTCAGACCTGTATGAGCTCAAAAGCTTGCACAAGTGCATGTTGAACCATGCAGGCAAATCGGGCCCAGGAAGGGCTTTAGAATTCAGTGGGCACCACTGCTGCCAAACCTGCCCCCTTCATGGACCCAATTCACTCTCCCCCCGCCCCATTCTGCTAGCCATTCTGCTAGCCTACCATCTGTGGTAGATCTTCTGCCATACGCCAGCACCTGAGAGGCTGCTCTGGCCTGCACTGTCAGTGGCTCCTTTAGGGAGATGCAACCTATTCGGTCAACTCTGAGAATGAATATAGACAACCACATTACCCATTTTGTACCATGCATTGGTATTTGATTACCACTCAACAGAATGATACATATGATCCAACTACTGCAGGATAAGAAACCTCGCTTATGATGCAGTCTGATGTATGAAAACTTAGAAGTATGCCCCACTGTCTTAATGGGACTTACTTCCCAATTAGTGGGGTTAGGATCATAATTTGTATGGGCTCAGAGTTAAGCATTCTCAGACAAATTCATTTCAATGGTCTTCAAGGACAGCCCTGTGTGGGATCATTATTCCAATTTAAGTAATGTAAAAGCTAGAGATGTTTATTATCATCTCCAGAGAATGAATAGCTAGTTATAGAAAATGCATTTCTTTCTTTCTACACAATAGCAGCTGCAGATTAATTACATTTAGGAAAAGGAATGAATTAGAGTTCCTCTTTATTTCACACTATTTTTTTTTACTAAGCATATTTATCTTATAAATTTTTAAGCCATAAACTTAGGCATCTCTCAGCTGTTCTGTTCCACAATGTATACAATTCCACCCTTATTGATTCCTGCTTCCCAAGCAGCTCTGAACGTTAACACATTTTTGCCCGTGAACATCCAATTATCCACCTCTCAGCACATCTAATTATGTTATGTTTGCCGTTAACATTGAAAAATAAGAAATATATATGTAAATTGGGAAGTAGTTATTCTATTTATTACAATACCATTGTTGGTGCGAATGCTTCTAACAGCCCAATCCTAACTAAATTCCCATGTGGCAACATAGCAGTACCAGTGTGGGCTCTGCTGTATCCTGCAGGGGAATTTTGGTTGTTGGATGTCTCCTTGGGTAAGGGGACATTTGTCTCTCTGCACTTAGCCTCTGGACTTTAAAAGACTTTTTTTTTTCCTTCAGAAGACAAGATATATTTGCTTGCCACTCATTTCATAGACATGTCAAAGACAGCTGCCAATGTGCTAAGAGAACTGTTACTCTGAAGTTGATTTATTCTGCAAATGGGCATAGTTATAAGCACCCAATTATATACAAGGACAAGTGGTACGGGGGCAGGAGGTGAGGCAGAACCGCTACATCGTAGTCCATGGAAAAACACCATAGCTGCCCCACCTGCTTACACCTGAGGAGACTCTCCTTACACCAGAGAAAGTGGGTGTAAGGAGAGCCTCCTCAGGTGGGGCAGCTGCAATGCTTTTCCGCGGACAATAATGGGGCAGTTCTGCCACACCTGCCACCCCATACCACATGTCCTGATTCTATACGCAACCCTGAGGAGACCTCCAGGGGCCAAAATTCCTCCATGGGATACAGCGTAGCCTGGCTGCCTCGCTGCATGGGAATTTAGATATGAGCGGGCTGTTTGGCTGATGGAGGTCTCCTTGGGGTAAGGGGGCATTTGTCCCCTTGCCCTGGGATAAGCCCCAGAAGCTTCTATGGGGCAACTCAGACCTCAACTCAAGTCCAAGTTGAACCGTGGGTGTTGATTGGGTACAGGAAGGGGATTAGGATACAATATGTACCAGTGCTGCTGATTGTTCCTGTTCCAACCCCTCCCCACCCCCTGTGCTGGACTTACATGGTCTAGTGAGTGTCCTGACGGCCAACAGTGCATGGGACAATGCTCTAATCTTCCTACTGGCACACCAGCTCTCTACACTGTCACAAAGCTCTTTACGGTGCTTTTGCAACAGTATTCCACCTGCACAGGCCCTGCATAGGACTGGGCTGAAATTGCCCAGTCACTGTTTACCCTTGTTAACTCTCCTTTTGTTGTGGGTCACTTCAGTGGAAGCTATATGAAGACGTATGTTCTCCATATAGTGCAGGTTGCTAGGCTTTATTGAGAAGATATTTGAATTAAGAAATGTACAGTATCTCTATTGGTACAGAGCACCTTTTAATAAACCTTTTTATATGTCCAGTAACCCTTAACAAGAGGAGGTGGTCTGGAGGTGTGTTTTAGAGGTTGAGCTGTTGCCTTACCTGAAAAAAATCAAGCAAGATTGGTTGTTTGGACGAGAGAGCGAGGCCGCTGGTATGTCTGTGTGGAGGAATAGAGTGTGGAGGAGCCTGCAAGCACACAAAAAAAGCTGGATAACATCCTTGAAAGCCGGTCTGAAGTTTGGTTTGCAGCTGCCTGTGAAAGCAAGAGCTGGCAACCAGGATGACCACTGCACTATGAAGGCAAACACCTGGAGAAATGGGGGTTCTATGAGATTGTCTCATTGAATAATACTTGTAAAAATCACATTGAAAAACAGATTTATGTTCAGCCTGCCTATATAAACCGCCTGCCTGGGCAACCCAATCCTATTCTGCACTGGAGCAGGCAGGCTAGCTGGCCTGAGCTGTGTGCAGTGCAGGCTTTGAGTTGGATTCCACACAACTCAGAGTAAGGGAATTAATTTCCCCTTGCCGCTTTTCACATGGCAGCCACTTCAATGGAGCTACTCAGATCTGTGCCACTGTGATGCCTGGCTGCTCAGGAGTGTTAGGATCCAGCCTAAATGCCAGAGACCACTCTCACCCCCTCCCAGGCCATGTCCACCCACCAGGCTACCCAATGCCCACCCTCCTCCACCCTGAAACATCTTCCTCTGCATTCCCCAAACCCCCATGCCGGCCGCCCCAGGCCAGTAAAACTCACCATTCCGGGGTGGTGGAGAGTCTGGATGCAGCCTCCGTGGGCCGACACACGTCCTCGTGCTGGCTGAGGAGAGGCGTGAAAGAGGCATGAACGTGCTTTATGGTGTGTTTGCAACACTGCTTGGCCGAAGTGAGGGACTTGTGTCAGCCCATTCAAAGGTCAGGATTGCATTCTGAGTCTGTTAACAAAGGCGGTATATGAATATTGTAATAAATAAATAAACAAGGAGTTTCCCCCTCCTGTAAAAAGCTATAAATATTTAATTAACTTCTGAATCAAACCAGGTTCTTCCTCCATGTGTTCAGAAACTTCTCAAGGTCTGTGGGCACAGTCACTTTCATTCAGAAGGTTTCTTCCTAAAATATAGTATTTCAGAAGTGGTTTTTGTGTTTCTTATGATCAGAAAACTTTTTACAAGAGAGCTTCCCTTTGCTTCCTTGTCATTTCATAGCTTCAAGTGCTGCAGTGGAATTCAGGCCAGGTTCCTCTCTCCCCCTCCCCCCAGTTCTAAGTTTTGAAATGTGTTTGTAGACCTCTCACAACGGCAACGAGATAAATAATAGTGACAGTGTTTATTGTATTTGAAGGTCATTTTTTGGTACTACCTTCAGCAAGATGTATTCATGAGGTGACCAACATCTGTTGGGAAGAAGCCATAAATTCTTTATGGGAAAATAATTGAAGCATTAGACAGAGGAACACAAATATGAAATACACTGCCATTAATTCCCATTTTCCATTTCCAAAGTTCACAATCTGCCGGGAGAGATTTGTTAGAATGATTTATGTATTTAATTTAACCCAGATAGGCAATAGAAGAGGTGCCCACATGTTAAGCATGCTATACACATTACAATTCCACAAATGAGCACTGAGCTCAGTCCGCTCTACATGATGAGGGGTGACCAAAAAGAACCTTTAGGCAGCATAAGTTCTTTTGAGTCTACTCACCAGTTTCCTGACCACGGTTTCCTGCTCTACACAGCCTACTTCCCCTGAATTTCAGGAGCAGCTTGATGGAGGGTTTCAGAAGTAGCACTCTGTGCACAAAATTTGCCAAGTGGGCCTTTGAATCATATCATCATTCTCCAGGTTCCCCAAGATTTCCAGCAGGCAATTTTAGGTGCAGTATTATTTGTCTTCATTATGGCACAGAAATACATTATACTTGGGTACAAAAACCTGATTTATGCCAACTGACTTGGCAGGAAGTTCAAGACAGAGAAAAGGACATACTTGACATACTGTAATTGACAATAAATGTATGGAATTTGCCACAAGGTTTGGTGATCACTTTTCAGTGGATTGGATAGATGTATGAGGAAGGTCTACTCATAATCTAAGTGGAACTTGCATACTCAGAAGCAATATGCTTTGGTAAACTGGGCAATCTAAAAAAAATGGCAGGGGAGCAGATTTTCAAAACCTGCCTTTGACCTTCCCAGGAGAATCTGGCTACTGTTTGATACAGAATGACGGGCTGGATAGCCCTTACATCTGATCTAGCTCCACTTTGCTCATGGGCAGGATCCACAATAAGCTGACATTTCCAAAAGGTCTAGCTTGCAGGATCTAGCTGTTATGAAGACAAGAGGATTGTTTCTGAAAATGAATGCACACATTTGTTTTGAAGACACGGGTGATATTATTCAGCTGTTTTTGTCCATAAAGTCTGTATGAATACAGGAAGGCATCCTTCATTCAGTTTCAGACACTGACATAAACAGCTCTCTGAAATGACTTTCACCTGCTGAATGCAATTAGGAATAATCAGGTACAAGACATTCACTAGGGACCTAAACAATGATAGATTTAGTTTGAGAAAGCATGATATTCAAGAATACTCCCTGTGTTTTTGTGAGGTCTAAAGGTTAATATAAGTCAGACATCCTTTACACTATTCTATTAGCCTAATGTGAAACAGTTAATTACTATGGTTTGATTTTCAGTTTAAAATAATTTCCACTAGGCCCCTAGCATATTGACCCAAAGACTGTGATGGTGCCATTTGTACAATTGCTGTTCAGTGCTGATCTGTTTTTGTTTTTTTAATGTGTCCAAGGGCTCTTATTGTTGAGCTGAGTGACAGCCTTTCCTATCACTTTTTAATCAAATAAATATTCAGAAATATACATATTGCTGGCACAGGTCAGAGTTGACCCACTGTGACTGCCCATTTTGGCTGTAGATGACAGTTTCATGTACATTGAATGCAGAATGCAGGAATTGTGAATGTTCAACCTGAAATTGGGCAGTTTTTTTTTGCAAATGTTGCAAGTGAACATCTGCTAAATCTTTGTGAGTCAACTGTTGGAAGGCTAGTAGAGGCTCGTTGTGCATGAAATGCACGTAGTGGGCATAGTCAAATGTTTTCCGCAAAAGACTTAGCTCCAGTTTATCCATCTTAAAGTTACCAATGTGCCACTGTAATATTTGGGATTGGATCCCTATGAATGCTAAGAGCAAAACAGGCAACAAAAATATACAGGTAGCACCAGCCAATCTGTGTCATAAATAAGTGTGCTGAGGTGCTAGACTCTTTCATCCATTTTTTATTTTTTATTTTTGCACTGTACCTGGGAAATTGCTGCCAGTCTGACAGACTCCTTGACAAAATTCACACCACTGTCTTGCTGCTTTTGGTAATGAATAGCCTAATAGTGAATTTCCACAGCTGCCCATATTCCTGATGATAATGAAGATGCAGATGATTAACATGGAGAAAGAGAGAGAGAGAGAAGAAAATATGTTATGCTAGTCTCTGTGTGCGAAGGAGAGAAAAATATTTCCCTGCAGGGTAAGGTATCCCTTAGAAGGAAAATGCCACAGTAATTCATGACTATTTTATTAATAGCTTGACTTTTTTTTTTCCAACTTACATGTGATAAAACTTTTATTTCCTGAAACCCTGAACCTTTTTACTCAGAAGTGAGGTAAACAGTTCTGACTTGAAAGTAATTTATGTTTGATCACTGGCCTCCTATGCACTTCTCATGGGAATTTCAATATACGATGATGGGCAAAAAGTGTATCTGTTTTACCAAAAAAAAACTCCTTCTATTTATTTTTTTACATTCTGTAGAATACATCCTAAACTACCACTCATTTACAAAAACTCTCTCTTGCACATGTACACTCATACACATGCACAACACAACACAAGGCAAGAAAGTAGATAATGAGCTAATGATCACTCATTTTTAACATTGGTCATTCAGTCTAGAACAGGAGTGCCCAAACCCCGGCCCTGGGGCCACTTGCAGCCCTTGAGGATTCCCAATCCAGTCCTCAGGGAGCCCCCAGTCTCCAATGAGCCTCTGGCCCTCCATAGACTTGCTGGAGCCCGTGCTGGCCTGATGCGATTGCTCTCAGCGTGATGGCCAACTGTTTGACCTCTCACATGAGCTGTGGGACAAGGGCTCCCTCCACTGCTTGCTGTTTCACATCTGTGATACAGTAGTGGCAGCAAAGGCCTTTTATAGGCCTTGAGCTATTGCAAGACCTTCATTCATTCATATAAATTTCATCTCTAATATATAATTTATGCAAATTTATTCAAATTTGAAATGTAAATTAATTTTTCTTTTCTTTTCCCGGCCCCTAACACAGTGTCAGAGAGATTATGTGGCCTTCCTGCCAAAAGGTTTGAACGCCCTTGGTCTAGAAGGAAAGCGAATTGCTATTCAAAATTTGGAAACCCAGTTTAGGCTTTCATTCCAACTCAGAATTGACAAATTCACCTAGTGGAACACTCCCAATAAATACAAGACATGAAGTTTGGATTAAAATTAGGCCACATCTATTAAAATCAATAAAATGCATTAATAATTGTACATTATTAACATAAATGTAAATAAAATTAATATTAGAATGTACTGAAATAAGAAAGTAAAATTGCCAATTAACAAAATATTGCAAACTCTGCAGTGGTTCCTATCTCTATACACTTCCTCCCCTCCTACAGTGCAGGCACCTACTCTGGAGGAGACAGCGTGCAACTGTCTATCCCGCCTTTGGACATTCCTGCCATGACTCAAAGCTGCAGATAATCCTAGCTTCTCAACTCCCAAAGTAGGCTGAGAAAGCTGAATTGCACCTCTTCCCCAGGCTAGAAAAGCTTTGAGGTTGACTTGCAACCCAAGTCCATCAGTCAGCATTCCTGACAGCCTTTTGAGGTCAGTTCTGGTTTTCCCTATGACTCTTGCTTACCTCAGGACACACACCAAACCCCTATACAAGTAATTCAATCTTTAGCAGAGGCAAAGAAATGCAACACCACTTCTGCTCTGGACTGAGAGGTCAGGCCCTGGCTCCAAATTCAGCCTGTGCTTTGGAGATATTCTGAGTGCCTCAGCACAAAGTCAGATACAAGACTGGCACCTGCTCTTTCTCTAGGGTGACCACAAATAATTGCTGACTACTACGGCCAGGGAAACTTTGTGGACCCCCATTTGAACGAACTTTTCAGGGAACCTGTGGCATCCACAATTAATTATTGGATGCCGAGACCAGCAGAACTTTGTGGATTCCAATTTCAGGGAACTCTCAACGGCAAGTTAAGGCCGTGAGTATTATTAGATACAAGTAATTCCGTTGGAACGAATGGTACTTACCCACTGTAATTGTGTCAGGATTGCTGCCAGAGTACAAAAATTGCCAAGCACCCACAGGCTAGCATTTGTTTGTACAAATTATATAGCAAGCCATTTCTAGTGTATAATTACGGATAACAGGGACAGTTCATTAACGATTCACAAATAGAATTAAGGAGAATACCTTGGGTATTTTAAACACAATGAATAATTCACCAGCCCTCCTGTTTGGGGTGATCTGATTATCACTGTTACTTTTAAATATGGGCACAGCTTCTTGGGGGATTAAACTATGAGGGTAGATAGACAATATAAAACTTGGGAGTGCAAAGAACTGGAACAGTTGGTTGTGCAGCTAAAACGATGTTCATGGAAATGATACCTTGCGACAAATTCATTAAGACTCAGGCCCTGCTAAGACAAGCATTCCTGTTGATGACACTACTGGGAACTCTTTTTAACATTATCATTAATATTGATATAATTTCATCAATGTACATGATGTTACTCCTCTGTAGTGTAACAAATGTTGAAATGCTTGTTCCTATCTGGTATCTGTGTGTGTGTGGGGGGGGGGGGGGAGGGAACTATAGATACCTTCAAAGGGATTTCTTGGATGAAAAACAGCCTAAGGAGGCTGAAATTCTGAGTGGAGGAGCAGAACTGGCAGCTCCTTTAGGGAAAGAAACGCCTGGAGAGGGCTTAGACACCCTGAGGGCTCAATCCTAACCGGCAGTTATGCCAGTATAGGTGGCCCTGGAGGGTCGCAAACATGCTGTGAAGCACGTTTGTGCCTCCTTAGGTGGGAGCTGCATCGGTGCATTCAGATGCGCCAATGTGCAGACGGAGGCAGAAGCCTCCGCTACGGCTCCCGTGCTGCTGCTTGTATCGGCGTGAGCGCGCCAACGCAAGCAGCAAAGGTAGGCATGGGGGGCATAGGGAGGGGGCAGGAGGGGGGTTACTGGGTGGGGGGAGGGCAGGGGGAGGGCAGGCCCAGGGGCAGGTGTGTGGGGAGCCGGGGGCGGGCCTGGGACACGGCGGTTATGCTGGATCCCAACCCCGTCCCCGGGGCGAGCGGAGCAGCTTCAAGCCGCTCCTCGGACTTGCACCACCTCCGGAGATGGCGCAGGTCCGAGAAGACCCATAAGGGCGTGCAGTCCTTACCCACAGGTAAGGGGAAGAGCTTCCCCTTGGCCGTGGCTGAGCCACTGCTTGCTGCAATCCTGCATTGGATGCAGCGCAAGCCTCCTGGCTTGCCTGCTCCAGCACGGGTTAGGATTGTGCCCTGATTCTCTTAAAACTGACCTTGCACTCTTTAACTAGTTCCCAAAAGTAGTTTGAGTATTGATGGTCACAGTTTGAGGATGATTTTAAATGGCTAACAGCCCAATCCAATGCATGTCTATTTAGAAGTCCCATAATAGTCAGTGGGGCTTACTCCCAGTTAAGTGTGGATAGGACTGAAACCAATGTGGGGGAAAGGCTTTTAAGCACCTCCCTGTTACCGCTGCCCCTTTGCTCAAAAATTGCCACTTGCTAGACCTACTTTTCATATTGAAAAAAAATCTGTCACGACACTCATGCAATCTAAATGTCAACAGAGGGATGGAGCGGGAGGACAATAGAGGCAAGAGTAACAGGAGGAGAGCATGTACAATTGTAGCGACACATTCTTAAGCAGGATAAATGTCCCCCCTTCCCTTGTTGCATTCTGATGTTGATGGCTTTTTT
Organism: Tiliqua scincoides; assembly: GCF_035046505.1. Classification (NCBI taxonomy): domain Eukaryota; kingdom Metazoa; phylum Chordata; class Lepidosauria; order Squamata; family Scincidae; genus Tiliqua; species Tiliqua scincoides. The sequence goes on from NC_089826.1 coordinate 28,487,764, forward strand.
CCTGTTACAGATAGTCAAGGTTTCCTGTAGCATGACAGAACCAGGTCTCTGCATTCCACAAAATCACACAGACTTGGTCATCTGATAAAAATGGGGCATCCAGAAATCCCAGATATTTTTTTTCAAATTGCATAATCTTATGACTGAAGATAGAAGCATGAAAATGTGGGTTCAATGCAGAGTGGACCACAGCATGATTGTCATTAGTCAAAGAGCAAAACTTAATGCCCTGTACAGTTGCTCTGAGGAGAAAAACAGCACTGGTGGTATTTTTTTTCGGGCCTGAAAAGTATTCTTAAACCAGACAATTTCAGTTTTCACATGAGAAAGTTACAGAACAAAGGCATTGATGCATGAAGAAGGTTTAGGGAACTGTAAAAAGAGAGCAGAGATGTAAGGAGGGAGAAGAGCTACTGAAGATTCCATTGAGAGAACATACGAGTTGCTGTGGGAGCTAATTGGAGACTGTGAACATTTCTTGAGCATGGAAGAGCAGGACAACTGCGGCTGGAATAAACAAGCAGCATTTGCAAAACTTCCTCAGCACTGCCTTCTGTTAGCAGTTTTAACAGCCCAATTACATGCTGTTTTAATTGTGACAGCACATAACTGTGGCTTGCACAACTGCTGTTGAAGCAGAATCCTGTGCCAGGAGGAGATATTTGGCTGCTTCCATCCAGCTAACCTGCCCCACCTACGCCAACATTTTAATGACATCTAAAGTGACTTTATGCTATCCATCTAGTTATTCCAGCATGGCCTATCTTGAGTGGTGTCAGCTCTCGGGCAGCCCAATCCTGAGCTACCTGGCGCACTCAGTCTCGGCGGCAACAAAAAGGGCTGCCACTGAATCCTGCGCTTCCCGGGCGACCACGGGAGGCTCCTCGGAAGCCTTCCCCAAGTAAGGGTTTGGACCATTAGCCTTTGGAGGTGTCTACAACAGTGTTTCTCAACCAGTTGTACAGGTACCACCAGTTATACTTGTGGTACTGTCTGGTGGTACTTGCAGGACTCTTGGACACCTACCACTTGGCAGCAAGACCAGGAATATGACACAACAAACAGTGGAAGAAGGCGCCAAAGCATGCTTTTCCACACTCAAAAAAATCCACCCAGAGCCTCTTATGTTTGTTGCATTGCATCTGGCCTCCCAATCCAGAAGTAATTGGTAATGATATCACCACCAGTTACTTCTGGTGGTACTTCAAATAGGTGGACCATGTGAAGTGGTACAGTGGAGGACAAACCTTGAGAAACACTGAACTACAAACTCATGTTGGAAACCTGGTGTGCTGATTAATTAGCAGGAATACATAGAATCTCATTTTCCATTCTTTGCTACTCCCCTGGGGGCTGGGGATAAGAATAGGCCCTCAGTTGGGCTGTACTTGTCGTAAGAGGTGACTAAACAGCTACCGGGTAGATGGGACTCGTCAGCCTGGAAAGACAGCTCATCTGACAGAAGGAAAACTCTGGTCCCAACTCTGATCAAAAACTCTGATCAAAACTCTGTGGCTACATCCAGTTATGGAAAAGGCTTCAGGAGTCAACCTCGAGGCAAAATCCGGAGCCGGAGTCCCTGAGGCAGTTCATGGCTGAACACAGTCACGTTCTGGCAACTCCTGCGACGCCGCTGGAACCAACCATATTGGCCTCTGCCTTTCCATTGGACCATTTCAGCAACGTGGAGAGGGGGGATTTGCTGCATGGGTAACAGCCTATCCTCTGTACCTACTTTACCCAGGCTTTGCACACTGGAGAGGACACTCTGTTCCAGAACCACCATTCAGAGCGCGATACCATAGTCTTCCGAGACTGAAGGATGCCAACAACAAAACACAGTGCTAGGTTTCTGCTCTGCATTTTGCATGTAAACTAGATCCAGCTTACATAACTATGGGTGCAATCCTAAACAACTTTCCATCTGGCATAGCTGTGCCAGTTGGGCATGTGCTACATTCTGCAGTTGGGGGGCAGTCATGGAGGCCTCCTAAAGGTAATGCCATGTTTGTTCCCTTACCTCGGAGCTGCATTGCGCTTACCTCAGTGCTAGAATGTTGGTTAGGATTACGTCCTATGTTAAATATTCAGGCTGATGCCAACAACAATTCTTTACTAGTGGAGAACCTTTGGAGGAAATGCCACCTAATGCTCAGGATAGTGCATCAAGCTGGACAGATTTGTCCTCTGGACGAATGAGCTGGACAAATATGTTCTCTGGATGAGATAATTATGAACTCCTGTAACATCATTACTTTCAACTTCTCCATTTTTTCCTATGGAAAAAAATCTCTCTCATTTCCGAAAACCTATAGACTGTCCAATTCTAGCTGATGTACTGAGTGAACACAAACAGACAGACAAATACCTGTGATTCACACAAGAAAAGATTACCATTTCCCCCCACTGTGCTCATTTTCAATTAACTTGTAATGAACATGGTGCTGATTACAGCAGAGTCACAGCTTACAAATTGAGCTGGATCAAAGCTAAAATGTATATGGGAGCATCACAGTCAGTACATTAATGTCAGTGGATATTATCAGTGTTTAATTCTGAACAAGTTTGTTGTTATGTCTCATAACCCATGGCTCTTTGTAAGAATAGAAGATAAATGGGGGGGGGGGAGATGTGACTGACAGCAAGCTGTCTGGCAGAAGCTAACAAGGTATGGGGAAGGACAGGAGATCAAAGAGGAGGAGATGTAGACTTCCTGGGGTCAGATAACAAGCTGATCCTCCCACCAGCCCTGTCTCATTGGAGGTTAATGACATGACTGCAACATACCCTGCAGACCAAATGGTCAGACACACAACTCAGTCATGTGTGTTTAGATTAGGGGTGTGCATTCCTAACAAATGGAAAAAGGAAATCAAATGGGGCCCTTTGGGTTCATTTATCATTTCTTGCAAAATGAATAACCATTTAAATCAGGGGTGCTCACACTTTTTTGGCTCGAGAGCTACTTTGAAACCCAGCAAGGCCCGGAGTTCTACCAGAATTTTTTTTACAATGTTCGCGCCATCATAACATATAACTTTTATGTTACAATGTATGTTGGTGTACCTTGAGCCCCACTGAGTATAACAGGACTTACTCCTGAGTTGACATGCCTAGGATTAGGCTGTGAGGCTGCAATCCTAGCCACACTTACCTGGGAGTAAGCCCCATTGAGTACAATGGGCCTTACTCCCAGCATTTCCTCCCAGAGGCACCTGAAGGGGGGGGGTCGGCACTCCACGATCTACTCATTTTGCCTCGCGATCTACCGGTAGATCGCGATCCACCTATTGAGCACCCCTGATTTAAATGAACAAGCAGTAACGCATTCCTCTTTCCATCACTTCAACAGTTTGCATAATTCTTTTTTTTCAGATTTCGTTCTATTACAGATTGGGAGAAACAGTGGCTTTTAAAAGTCTGCATCTGGAGAAATGACTGGCAAAGGGCAAAAAGCAGTTCAGCCCCCTCCCTGCCCTTTCCCTGAACTGCTCATGAACCCCCCTCCCCATCTGCACCAGTAGCACACCCAGGCAGTTCTGGTATACTCATGGAGCCTCTGGCCATTTCCACCAGTGCAGTGCAGTGTTTGCACCGACACAAGGCAACTTATGGCAGCAGATTGATAGATCCGCTACTATAAGTCCAACCTTGGATCGGGGCACAAGTATGATCCCCAAATCGCAGCTGGGGAGCCGAGGCTGAGAGGGAGTGGCTTGCGTAAGACTAAGTTATTAGGCATGACAAAGCTGAAATCCAAACCAGGGAAGGGCTGCTTTGATGCTTGGGCTGCAATCATATTCACACCTACCTGAGAGTAAGCCCCACTGAACTCCGTAGGCCTTGATTCTGATTAGATGTGCAAAGCAGTGCACTCTAAGTCCCTCAATTGCACTGGAGCATGCAGCACAGCCCATTTTGGTGCAGCTGCATGCTATGGGACAACCATAAAATTGGGCTGTAAATGCATCAGTGTACACTTACAGACATACATCTACTCAAGAGTAACATGAGATCTCAGCACAGGGGTAGAATCTATTTGGTCCTTTCCCAGCATGTTGCCACTGAAAATTGCCCCTTTGAAGCAGCTATTTTTAACCCTAAATACCGTGAGTCCCCTTATGGGGAGAAAAGCAGAATAAAAATTCAGTAAAAAAATCTGTCTGTGGGCTCAACAGATTGATTTAACAGTGAGAGATTACCAGTTAAATCCAAGCAGCTTGGCTTCCCATATGTAATTAATTGGTAAACTCTATATTGGAGCCTTTTATCTGTTTTCCTTCATTTCTCTCATGATTCAAATAAATGGACTGGTTTGCCTCCCTAGTGTAACTTTGCTAACGTCCTTCGGTGTGTATTTCTCAAATTACTTTTCTTCTTAATCAGCCAGAGGAATGCCTCCAAAGAGGTACAGTATTACAAAAATGTCATCAGCTCAGCAGCAAGGGATTCGTTTGATCCCTTCAGCCAAAATTATCCATGTCGTCTGTTTGACTAAGGGCTTTCAGTTTCCAGGGGACAGTTATTCACCCCACCCACTCCAAAAGATAGGGTCTCATCTCATGCATGGTTTGTTCAATTTATATCGAGAGTAATGGGAGTTCAGACTGCAAGTCCCAAGGCAGATAGCCTGAGCGGCAAGCCTTTGACTCAGGTTGGCATGTTTTTATAGCTCACTAATTTAATGACTTTTGGCTCAGTCTGCGACTCGAGCAGCATTAGTTTCCTGGCAAGACTTGGCGCATTAGCCACACATGCAAAGACAGCAAAAAGTGATTTCTCACATTAAAAATACACTGACATTGCAAAAGAGTTGTATTACCTACGGTCGCATTTCTTCTGTTGGTTCATGCAGGCCAAATAATGGAGGTGAAAAGGGATTTGGGCTGCCATAATCTCAAGATGCCCACTTCGAGAGGGTATAAGGGCTGAGGAGCTCAATTTAGCTGGACTCAGAAGCTCCCATTGAATTTAATGAGGCATATGCTGGAGTTGCCAACTCTTGAAAGCAGAGTCCATGAGTCAGGCTGCAGGGAGTAAACTGCACCCAGGCCCAGGGTCAAAAGGGGCAAGAAACAAATGAGGGGTCCTGAACATTTCCTGGGATCTTACATTTTCTGATCTCATTAGGGTTCTTGAGAGGGGGCATGCAGAACACACACTGTACCTGGGCCTTGGGCCAAAAAGGGGGTTCAGGAGCCAAAGGATGGGAATCAGAAATTTCTGGGATCTCAGAAATTGTTTGCATGTATTGTGTGAAGACTGGCATTCACATTTTGTGTAAGCCTACATAATTGTACATTTGGTAATTTGTAGATCTTATGGTCTGTGAAATTATGATATGAAATTATGATCCAATAGAGAAGGGAAGAGGCCCACAAAAAACTTTTTACTGCCTGGTAAAAACTTTGTACCCCCTGGTAAAATTCCTCTCAGAGACCCTGCTTGAATGGCAACATGCTGGTTCCTGGTCAGGTCATGTGCAAGACCCAGTGAGTGGGACCCAGGAGAAACAGGGCAAAGTCCAGTGGCAGAAAGATGGAGTCTACAGGAAATGCTCTGTTCATCTAAGACAGAAGCTGCTGCATGTACTTACACGACATCAGGGTTCTTCACTGCCACACACACTCAAATAACAGCAGAGCTTTTACATCAATGAAAGGAAAAGGATGGTTGCAGTGAAGGGATGTTCCAATTCCATCTGTCACCATGTCAATGACGAGTGGCAGATGGGATGGGAATATCAGGGAAGTGTTAAATGAGAACTCAGGCACACACACACCACCAGCATCTTTGTGTTTTCTTTGTGTTTCTGTGTGTGGCTGTTTCATGGCTTATTTTTTGAAAATTCAACTCTGGTGACTCTAAAAAGGGCTCTGGACTTGTCATGAAGGCCCCCCATTAGGACTTGTTTGCATCTTGAGTCTAGGGGTTGGGGACTGAAGATTTGATTCAAAACTCGAGGAAATGGCTCCAGCACATCCCTGCAAGACATCCTACAGCACATCCTCCCTCCAAGATTTCAGATCAACAGAGAGCAAGCTAACATGATGCAGAATACACTACACCAGCGGTTTGGAACCGCTGTGATGTGGCACACTGGTGTGCCTCGAGGTTGCCTCAGGTGCGCCGCAGGATCAGAAGAGGCAGGCAGCAGCTGCGTGCCCGCATGTGGGAGAAGCGGCTGCTTTGGTAGGGAGAACAAGCAAGGGAGCAACCAGGGAAAGGGTTTGCATCCCACGCAGCAGCTGCAGAGTCCGCTTGGAGCTTGCTCCTGCTACTGAGCACGACTCAGGCTGCAACCTGATTGTCACTTTCCTGGGAGTAAGCCCCATTGGCTACTATGGGGCTTACTTCTGAGTAGACATGCATAGGGTTGGGCATGAAGGTGGTTGTTGCCTGCCTGCATGCTGATTGCCCAACCAGAGAAGCCTGGAGGAGCCAGGAGGTGGGAGCTGTGGAGTGAGTGAGAAGAGGGAGCCAGAAGCAGGCAAGCAGGTACACAGCGAGCGAGTCTGCTGAGGCCCTGGACCTTAGGACTGGCTGACTGAAAAGGGTTCCTGAAAGTCCCTTTTCCTTGCCAGTTTCCCTGCAATTCCCCAAAGCGACCCTCCCTGCACTTTGGGGCTTTTAGAGGAAGGGCGCTGGTCCACAATCCTATCCACACTTACCTGGGAGTAAGTCCCATTGACTATAATGGGGCTTACTTCTGAGCAGGCATGCATAGGATTGGACTCTGGGGGTACTATCCCATCCACACTTACCTGGGAGTAAGCCCCATTGACTATAATGGGACTTACTTCTGAGCAGGCATGCATAGGATTGGGCTTTTGGTTGCACTCTTTTTTCTCAAATACACAAGCAGGCAATTGGCATTTCTCTCCTCTTCTCCCCCACCCCAAATCTCACAATCACAGTTATCAACTCACTTAGTGTCCCTCCCCTCACTTGTCCACACCTTCCAAAGATACAGAATCACTGCCTCACATTCTCTCTCTCTCTCCCCCACCCCCAGTTTAATCCTGCACTTTTTTCACTCATGTGTCCTCACTGCCCCTCACCCACTATGTGATCAACCTGCCCTGTCCTTGCCAACACTTTCTGGCACTTTTGATAAGAATTTGAACATAGAATGTTTCCTCCTTTTCAGAAACCACATATACTTCCCTCTCCATGCTTCTTGTCAATTTTTTTGGTCATGTAATGATTTAATTGTATTAATTTTATTAATTCAAGATTAACTGTAATGTAGTAATTTAATGTAAGTAAAAAACTGGTAGTGTGCCGTGACAATTTTAGTGCCTTGTCAGTGTGCCGTGAGCTGAAAAAGATTGAAAATGGCTGCACTACACTGTGTAATAAGTACAAAGGACAAGGTAGAAAAGAAAAGGGGATGTGGCGTTACCAGTCTTGGGTGCCGGCTTGGCATGATGATCTTCAAATTGTAGCTGGAGTGGAGGTGGTTTAATGACACCCCCCCCCCAAGCAGGTCAGCAAATGACAGACCAACAGCAAGGCTGAATGAAGGGTGAGGAAGTAAAATATGTTCGCTTCTGTAATTCTGCTTTCATACCCTTTTTTCTCCCAAAGGATTGTATGGGATTTTTTAGGTCATCAAGGAATCCACTTCTATGACTTGATGTCCCTTGATGGTTTATCCCCAGTGCTAAATGGGTCCTTCAATTGTTCTCCATCACCTGGGGGAGAGTGTGGTAGCTAGCTCTGGAATCCAGTTCTTCCATTAATACAGCTCTTTGATTGAATTTCATCATGGAGTTGGTGAGGACAGCTAGGGTTAGGAATCCTTGTTTTATGTTGCTAGCAACTTCTTTGGTTTAAGTGAGGAGGTGGGTTTTGTTCTCAGGGTCAAATGTGCTGCAGAAGCAAGGTGGAGTCACCCATGGCATTTTCCAAGGACCAAACAAGGCTCCAACCAAGCCAGACTGCTAGAATGTGGGGAGAAATGGACGGCTGATTGCTCTAATGAATCATAAGAACATAAGAACAGCCCCACTGGATCAGGCCATAGGCCCATCTTGTCTAACTTCCTGTATCTCATAGCAGCCCACCAAATGCCCCGGGGAGCACACCAGATAACCTCATCCTGGTGCCCTCCCTTGCATCTGGCCTTCTGACATAGCCCATTTCTAAAATGGGAATGGGAATTCTAAAATGGGAATCAAGAGTGTGGCCTTCTTCTTTACCTGTAGATTCATGCCTCTCACCATTCATTCCATCTCACCATACTGGCCTGGTTCATGCTTGCCAGGCAAACACCCAGCACCACATACCAGTGATGTAGCTAAGGGGAACAGGGGGGTACAGTGACCTGGGTACCACACCTTGAGGGGGTGTATTACACCACTGCCACATAAGCATGCATGTATGCCTGTTACTGCACGCACCAAATAGAAAGGAAATAAAAAGACTGGTCCGGCAACTCCAGCTCTCAAATCATTGGCTTTAGGACTACAACCTTGTTGTGTAATATGTAGAAATTAGAAGTCCTGAGGCTAAAGTCTTGAGGCTGAGGCTCATGCTTACTGATGTGGAAGCCCTCATTTTCAACTCCCAGTTAAGCAAGAGATAACAGCTTGGCCCTCTATGCATGAGATGAACCCATTGCATAAAGATGCAGTATATGCATGTATTATAGTGTTCTTTGGAATTGGCAATGTACAAGGCATGATGTCAAACAAGTTACAGGAGCTGCTAAATCCTTGGCCATATTAACAGCTTAGAGGGAAGATACAAGTGGTGAAGGCGACCTGAAAGAGATGATGAAGAATAACAGATTACTCTGCCCTGCTCAATTCACTCCCGGCACTGAATCAAACAGTGCCAACATGGTGCACGGCCCGTGAGGACACCTTTTCCATGAATAAGTAATCAGAATAATGATGAAGATGATACCCTGGAAGGAAAATGGCAAGGCAGCTCAAATAAGGATCGCTTTCTTTCATAGGGTTCAAAAGCAATAGATTTAAATGTGTTTTGTTCTCCAAAATCTGTTTTTAAAAAGCATGTGTGTGTGTGTGTGTGTGTGTGTGCGCGCGCACACACACATACATGTATATATAACCACACTAATACACAGATTCATGGGCAATATGATGAATCCCCAGAAGGCAATATTATTATAAGACATTGAAACCCCAAAAATCTAATCATAAATGTTACCAACAGTGGGATATTTTATTATTATTATTATTATTATTATTATTATTATTATTATTATTATTATTATTAATTTATATCCCACCTTTTTGCCCCATGGGCACACAAGGCGGTCTACAACAATTTAAAATACAAAAATAGCAATTAAAAACAATAATTAAAACAATTGCACAAAATTAAAAAATTGATGCACAGCCCAATATTATTCTGTGCTGATGCAGAAGGGCCAGTGCTCCTGCACTGCATTCTATGTGCAGATTGAGCAGGCTGGAGGTCTCCGCAACGTAAGGGGACATTTGTCCCCTTAGTTCCGGTAAAGCCTCAGTCTGCTCCATGGGGCAAATCAGATCTGTTCATGCTAAAGAGCTGGTACATGACTAAGCTGCCCTGTGTTGCGTTTTCAGGCCTGGGACGGGGGATAGGATTTGGCATGTGCCAGGGCCACCAATCCCACCAACTTCCTGGTCCGATCTATCCCCGTCTCCACCCTCCCCCACTTCATTACACCCCTTCCCATCCTCCCCCCCCCCCCAACAAGCTTCACCCAGCCCCTGCGCTGCCCAGAGCAGCTTTTACCTGTTCCGGTGCATGTTTCTTCTGAATGTGGTGCTGTCAGAATGGTGCAGGATTCTTGCTGGTGCGCCTAACTGCTAGGCTGTCACACTTATTTTTTGCAGCACTTTTGTGACAGCCTAGGCCAGCACAACAATAGCTGCACCAGCACATCATCAGATGAAGACTGTGCCATAAGACTGCAATCTGCTGCATACTTCCCTGAGAGTGTCCCATATAACATGTAAAGGCTCTCTTTCCTGCCTCTGTGTTTGCTCAGAACACCAAAATCTCACCCAAACCAACCTCGCTTTGCCAGTGGACCTTCAGATACACCCAATTCATTTATTTGTCTCAGAAAACACCATTTCACCTAACTTGGCTTTTGTCAATTAGTTTCTTTGACAAACGGCTTTTGTTACTGCAAGCAGCAGCAAAAGCAAAGCAGCTGGGACAGGTGTCAAAAATCTTAGCCATCTGTTGTGCTAATACCACGAGGCCAAGAAGAAGAGGATGGAGATAACAGGCATTAGGAATGGGGCCATTATCTCACTGTTGTTCTATACCTAGATGAGACTCTCACTCCAATTAGTGTGGCAGCGGAAGATACCATTTGCCAAGGTGCTTACCACCAGAAAGAGCATTTTGTCTTCAGCAATTACAAGGCCAACTTGAGGTCCATCTGCAGGCATTTATCCCTCAAATGATGCAGCCAAGGATTTTTTAGCATTGGTGACACTGTCATTTTAATTCTGCACATTCAGCACTGCTCAATTATCATTAGGATTCCAAAATATCTCCTCTTCAGAATGCCTCTCAGTACCAGAGAGAGGGGAAAGAATTATTGTATGTTTTTGCAATGACTGATGCCCATATGAACATCTGCGAGGCAAACATTAACATATTCAACGCTTTCCCATTACTCACATTCCATTGTCCAGACCAGGATAACAGAAGGGATATGTGAAGTTCTTGCCACCCATAGTTCTGTGTGACTTCAGAAGCAGTGCAAGTTTAGACTTGAACCTGGAAGGCCTGACTTCGTCCCCACTTAGCAGATGGCACAGGCAAGTATTATCAAGCAGCCTGCTCGACCCTCACAAAATTTGCTGTTTGGGATACAATGGGCAGCTCAATCCTAAAGCCGGCAGCTCTGCCCGGTGCAACAGTGCCAAAACAGCTACAGCTGTATCCAGTGGCACTGCCAAGGCTGCCATAAGTCTCCTCAGGTGAAGCCCCAAAACCCACAATGGGACTTCTCAAGTCTGCATCGGGTATTTGGCTGGTGCAGACTTGAAGGACTCCATGGTCGGGCCTTCTCCGGCAATCCCACCCCCCTCCTGCCCCAGTTCCTCATCTGCCCTGCCCTCCCACCAATTCATTCCACCACTCCCTGCCATCCCATGCCCTGATATTACTTACTGCTGGCTGGCACTCCTGGAGCGCCGGCTAGCCTTCTGAGTAGTGCTGAGGCTCAGTGCCAACCGGCAACCCCTCCTCTCCAGGTGCCGCAGACATGCCTTACGGCACGTTTGCGACACTCAACGCTGGCACTGGAGTTCAGTGCTGGCATTACTACTGTTTAGGATTGGGCCCTAAGTCAGTGTTCCTTTCATTTTAGGTGTGCAACCAACCAGTCTTGTCCAGTGAGAAGAACTGTAGAAGCATCTAAGCAAATTCACTTGGAAATGGTTGGAATTGTTGGAACTGATTGGCCCACTTGAAGTCAAACTCACTGGTGACTCTTGGAATTTGTGTGTTTTCTCTTGTAGTGGGTGTGACACAGCTTGCTTGTTTCAACCACACAAGGGTGTTTTAGGAAGCATTTTGTTCTCTGACAGGAATCCCTGGAATGATATATATTTGAAGTGGTTTGTTCACACAGTTGCCTTTGAAATAACAAACATACCTGTCACTATTTGAGACATTTAGGGAGAAAGGTATGCAATAACAAAACTCTTGCCCAACAGGTATTAGTAAAAGGCACTACAAAAGCTTTATTTTCCCCCTCATCATAATTGGTTTGCAAAAGAAAGACCTTTGAAGAATGATGAAAAGGTATCCCAAATATCACCAAACAACTCCTGGTAGTCTAAAATATTAACAACCCAATCCTATGCTACAAGTTTCCATGTTGGGCCTTCTCCACTGGTCCCACCCTCCCAAACATCCTCTACCATGCTACAGCAGGCAGCCACACCTATGGGGTATGTTATGGTGCGGGGAATCAAAAGGCAAATCAAAGGCAAGTAAAAAACTTTTACTTACCTCACGGTAGGCCTTCTGGCCATCTATGGATCATCTCGGACCCATGCCAACCATTTTGCTAGCATAAGGGCAGGGCAGGCTAGAGTATTGTGAATAAGATGTGTGCCTTTGCCACTCCCTCCAGCTGGCTTGCCTCTCCTACACCCTGAATCTTCCCCAACCACCCACATCCTGCCCATGGCCTGTCCCCCCCCCCACTGACTTACCTGGGTCAACTCTAATCAGGTCCATGGCAGTGGGCACATGAAGCTTCCAAACCTTTGCTTTGGCAGTTCCAGATTGCCTGGCAGTGACACACCATTTCTGATGGTGCCACTGTCTTTTTGACAGTCACACCTCCACTGTCACACTCAATGGATAGGATTGGGCCATAAGTGTGTTGACTGGAAACTTAGGTAGCATTGGTTCAATTTCTCTGAAGTCCCTTTACATTCAATGGTATCCCTGAGATTCAATTAGTTCTTAACTATGAAGCACTACAAAGGCAAAATCTGTACAATAAGAATGATCAACATCATAGATCAACAGAATTACCATGAAAACCTTGTATCTATCTGATCTTTGACTAGCTGAAGTCCTTCATTATCCAGTTTCATGGTGTTTCCTATATTAGGCTATGATCTGGAAGACCTGATCGTTCAAATGTGTTTTGCATCTTCTTCCAAACTTTCAGGAGCTGGTTCACACAACTATTTTTCTGCCATGAGGTGACTTCTGATCAGATATTTATTTTTCAAATTTTTATATCGCCCTTCCTCCAAAGAGCTCAGGGTGGTGTACACAGCTGCAGCCCTCCTTTTTTCCTCACAACAACCCTATGAGGTAGGTGAGGCTGAGAGAAAGTGACTGGCTGAAAGTCACCCAGGAAGCTTCATGAATGAGGGGGGATTTGAACCCGGATCTTTCAGGTCCAAGTCCACCTCCCGAACCACAACACAACCCTGACTCATAACAGTGATGTGGAAACCCTTCTTATGAAAACTACATTTACTGCATGACCCACTTCAAGATCACTGTACTTCCAACAAATGTTTTGCTGACCCTGATGGTCATGTGTTGATGGATGCATGATGAATCCATGTACAGAACAAAATTCATGTTTATCTCTGTTGTGAAGTGAGTATCCAGGAGTCAAACTTCCATCCTTTTCTTTTTCTTTGAAAAAATTGCATCTCATTCCCCCACACCTTGCTCCCTCAGTAAAAGTGAGAATCACACATCCTGGGAAGAGAGTGGGAGGCTAGCAAGGTGAAGGGCATACCTGTGTAATTCTTTTCCTTCTGCATGTCATAGGTTTATTCACCTCTGAAAACAATGCATAAAAGAGGCGGCTTCTTTCAGTTCTGAGGTCTTCCAGTACCAAATAGTCCTGTCGACCCTTATTCAGTATTCTCTGAAATGGTAGAACTTTCTCTTTTTGTTACTTAGCATTAATGGGACTTAGGGAAAGGAAAGAAAGAAGACATTTTTGGAAAGATTTCCATATGAAAAATCTACCAGAGACAGTGAGCCGGCTTGTAATTCTAAGATGTTAGCTCTTTTCCGACAATTTGTAAATCTCAAAGCCTTAAATTAGATTATTTGAATTATATACGTGGGTGAGTCTCTATAGTGCCTCGGATTGCCAAGAATTTGTCATAATACTTGGAATGAGTGTTGAGTGCATTACATAAAATGAGCATTAATTGTTCAAAGACGTTCCTTTCTCAGTCCAAGGAATGCTCCTTCAACCCAAATGTGCCTGCTTCTGCTTAAGAGGCAGTTGAGGTCACTGCAAAAGCAGGCGATAAAAAAAGGAGCTTTTTTAAAGGTTTTTTAAAGGTTAAAAAGAACAAAATCCTTCTCTAGCCTTTCATCACGCTATGCTGCTATGGGAGAGCTCCTCCCATTTTCAAGAATATTGTTATGAATATATGAAGCAGCACATCATGTGTAATTAGTAGACATGTGTATGCAAATAACATGAAACCGTCTAATAAAAAATGAACAGTTTTTAAAATATATTATTAAGGAATTGGAAATAAGGAGCCATCAGGTGAGTGGCAGTGCTTGCCTTACCTGCTTGTCTATAGAAGTTCAGCATTTCTGACTCAGTCACACTGAGCGAAGTTCCAGTTTGATAGATGTGCTGAATTATGTCTACTGAATTATTTAGTTTCCTTCTTGTTACAGGAAGTGGTAACCTCAGGGAGACCTTCACATCCACTGTGCCTGCTTGGACTGAGAGATGGATGAGCCTGGATTAGTTATGACCCAATCCTATCGAGACTGTCTGGTAGCAGAACATGCGTTTCACTGCTGGATACTGCTGAAAAAGCACCATAAAGCACTTCTTGGCAACACACTGAGTAGCGCGCTGCCAGAATTCCAGCAGGAAGGCCAGACCCTTCCCACGTGTGTCAGTGGCTCTTCTGCTGCCCACTAGAGCAGGTAAGTCAGGGGGAGAGACAAGGGGGTCAGGGAGAGAAAGGAGTGAGTCTTAATGGGGGTAGGGAGACCGCAGGACAAAATGGATCTGGCAGCAATGGTGCACGCTGGATCCTAGTCCCCTTTCCTAAGAACATAAGAACAGCCCCACTGGATCAGGCCATAGGCCCATCTAGTCCAGCTTCCTGTATCTCACAGAGGCCCACCAAATGCCCCGGGGAGCAATTTTGGTCACTAGTGTCAAGCTCAGATTGTTGCCCCCCTAAAGCTTGATGCCTGGTGCAACTGCTACCCCCTGCACCCCATTAGCTATGCCACTGGCATTGGGAAGAGGGGAGGGAGAGGTTACCCATTCACTCTGGGAAAAATGATCTTATTCAAAGCCAATGGAAAGTAAACAGAGGCAGCACACACTGCTTTTATTGCTGTAACAAAATAATCTCCAACTGCATTAAGAACATAAGAACAGCCCCACTGGATCAGGCCATAGGCTCATCTAGTCCAGCTTCCTGTATCTCACAGTGGCCAACCAAATGCCCCAGGGAGCACACCAGATGACAAGAGACCTCATCCTGGTGCCCTCCCTTGCATCTGGCATTCTGACATAGCCCATTTCTAAAATCAGGAGGTTGCACATACACATCATGGCTTGTAACCTGTAATGGATTTTTCCTCCAGAAACTTGTCCAATCCCCTTTTAAAGGCATCCAGGCCAGATGCCATCACCACATACTGTGGCAAGGAGTTCCACAGACCGACCACTCACTGAGTAAAGAAATATTTTCTTTTGTCTGTCCTAACTCTCCCAACACTCAATTTTAGTGGATGTCCCCTGGTTCTGGTGTTATGTGCAAGCGTAAAGAGCATCTCCCTATCCACTCTGTCCATCCCCTGCATAATTTTGTATGTCTCAATCATGTCCCCCCTGAGGTGCCTCTTTTCTAGGCTGAAGAGGCCCAAACGCCGTAGCCTTTCCTCAGAAGGAAGGTGCCCCAGCCCAGTAATCATCTTAGTTGCTCTCTTTTGCACCTTTTCCATTTCCACTATGTCCTTTTTGAGATGTGGTGACCAGAACAGGATGCAATACTCCAGGTGTGACCTTAGCATTGAATTGTATAACGGCATTATAATATTAGCTGTTTTATTCTCAATACCTTTTCTAATTATCCCAAGGATAGAACTGGCCTTCTTCACCACTGCTGCACATTGGGTCGACGCTTTCATTGAGCTGTCCATCACCACCCCAAGAGCTACTCAAATCTGTGCCTGTTATTTCACAGGCACAAATTCAAGTGGCCCATGTAACACTGCTCCAGCCTGCAGTGCTGCAGCTGGTCCCACTCCCCTCCCAGGTTCAATCCGCCCCCATGCTGCCCTCCCCCTGCCCTAAAATGCCCCCTCCCCACCTCCATTCCTCCCTCCTGCCATGCTTTCCCACCCCCTGTGCTGGCCTTCTCAGGCTGGCACAAACTCACCCTGTCCTAGAGCAGGTCCGGCTCAGCTACTCCAGCACTCAGACATGTGCTGGCCTAGCCTGCTCCCAGGTTGTTGGGAATGTGTTTTACGTGTATGTTCTCGACACTTGGGAGCTGGCACAAGGGACTTGTGCCGGCATAAGGCAGCATTAGGATTGCACTGATTGTGTGTTAAACAGTAACCAGATCTGAATGCTCTGGAAGTTTTGTGGTACAACCACAGGCTCCACTCTTGGCAGATAAAGATGACAATGTGCCCGTGCATTAGGATGGGTGCCTGAACATCACACCTAATTGCAGTTTATCTTCTAGTTTTCCTTCTGCCAGCTGTCAGTCCATTTGACATGGCTGATATCTGAGCTGACTTCTAATTAATTTTGAGCAGAACATTTTAATGAGACACTTGATGAAATTATTTGCGAATTCTAATTTGTTTACGCTGCCCTTGTTAGGCCCATTATTATCAAATCCACCATATATGGGCTACATCCTCATCCCTTGTTTGTCACTCAGCAATTAACTATGCATTTGTTTCACAGACTGATCACTTCCAATGTGAGTGATGGCATGTCAGAGCCACCACATATTAAACCTGAGAGATTCTGTCTTCTCAGCATCTTGCTATCAATGCTTCCAGGCGGATATCTCCACATTCTCTAGGATCAAATAGAACAGTTAAACAACGATGATACAACCCGTCACTTACTATGCAGCCTTTGTTAGAATTTTGTACATAAACATTTTCCTTGTGAGACATCTGCTCAATCAAAACTTCGGTTTCTTCCAGTAATCAGCAAAGCACCCAAACCAATTTGAAATTGACTCAGTGTGGTGCAGCCTAGGTTCAAATCCCCACTTAGACATGAAGCTTACTGCTTGAGCTTGGGCTAGTCGCTATCTCTTAGACTAGGGCAGCCATTTTCAGCCACTGTGTCATGGCACACTGGTGTGCTGCGAGTGGTCCACAGATGTGCCACAGGAATTTGGGGGAAGGCCATTTATTAGTAGGGCCAATGGGAGATGTGAGCCTCCTCCCCCCACCCGCCAGCAGCATGGTGTGCCTTGACAATTATCAAAAACCTGATGGTGTGCCTTGACTATTTTAGTGCCTTGTCAGTGTGCCCTGAGATGGAAAACGTTGAAAATCATTGGACTAGGGGATGCCAAACTACATTCCTAGCACCCTTGAAGCCAGTTTTCCCTCCCTGTACTAACTTACTTCAAAGAAGGGAACAGAGAACTCCTGGGGAAAGAAAGGGTCCACATCAGTGTTCCCTTGTGCAGCTATGCAAGTCAAAGCCAAGCTCCATGCAGCACAGAACTCAGCAATCTGGAAGAAGTGGCATTGCTATGGGGGTGCAGAGGGTGTGGACCACACTGGGTGATGTGTATGGGAGGGGGGTGACACCACAACTCACCAACATTTTAAAAATCTTGGTATTTTCAAATAATATCATCATGTTATATATCAATCAATGCATAATTTCATGCAGAATGCAGTGAAGCAAACTGTACTGAATTATCACTATTCTATCAAAAGTTATGGCAAAAAAACCAGCACGACAGGACAACAGTACATCACCATGTCCACCGCCCGGGGTGCCCACTGCATGGGAAGAGGTCCATCATAAGGAAACCTAGTGACCCACACAAACCTAGTGACATCACTGCCTGGAAGTTCATTGATGGTGGGTGACATCATCACCAGAGATGACATCATCATCATCACCAGAGATGACATCTCAATGCTGTTGAGACACCCTTCTGGAAGGCAAAGGATCTACAGATACCTCACAGGGAATATAGCTCCCCAGCCTAACCTTATCCCTTCCCCTTCCTTGATCTGGAGCCCTGAGTATTCTAACCTATTCTGTATTTACAACAGAAATGTTGGATTCACAAGTATATCTTTACAGTATCATAATTTTATTCTCTCATTTTCTTCATCGTAATACATGGCCAAACAAAAGTACTGATGTATGCAAAAATTGTTTTGATTCCTTATGGTACATACAATTGTAAATCATCGTAGGTTAAAATTGTTAGTTTGTAGACTTTCTTTTCAGACACTGAGAATTTAAGAATTAGGCTTAATCCTGTTAAAGGTTTTCGAAAGATGGAGGCCAAATATGTATTTGTTTAATGTGTACAATTTCCCATTTGTAAAAAAAACCCAGCTTTTTTTCAAGTTGTCAAAATAGACTATTACTATTAACCTAGAGAAATCAAACTTAATTTATTGCAGACAGCTCATCACAGGAAGGCATTCATATGCAAAGCATGCTCTCCTTGAGTAAAATACAGAAGTTAATACCAGGAGTTTCATTTCAAAAGAGAATCACGTAAAATGCAATTCAATCTAACTGAGCCTGATTTAAAATCATTTTTAGTTTGACAGGAGAGGTAATTTTTTTTTAAGTTAACACTCCGTTGGAGGCCTTTTTTTCTTTTTCTTTTTTCCCTGCAAAACTCATATTTGATTTCTTTTCTAATCTACTCAAACCCATTTCTGACTTTTCGCCCAACTTTGACTCAGGTGTTTGCGATGTCATACCAAACTAGCCGCACAATCCCTGAAAAAAAAACAAGCCTCATCTCAGCAGGAATGGCAAGGTGAGCTTGAGATTCTCATCATTGGGGCACAAACCCTCTTTCTTGCGTGTCTTGTATGTAGTCAAATTGCTAACACGTAGGTAGCCCAGTTCTATCCAACCTGCCCCATGCTGATGCAATGGCACATCCCAAGTTCTACAGCATCCTTTGGGGGTTGTTAGAACACTGGTGGGCTCATTGAGGTAAAGGGACATTTGTCCCCTTGCCCTGGGGAAAGCTCCAGCCACGGCAATGTGTCTATCAGAACCTACGCCTGCTAAATCACTGGTGCAAGTCTGAGTGGATCCATGTCAATGGAACTGACCTGGGAAGGGGAATAAAATATGGCATTCTCTGCTGTCACCAATACTGTCCCCTACTGGACCCGTTCCACCCACCCCTGCCCCTCCCTGGCCTCCTCTTGCCCCATTAAACTCCCTCTCTATCCTCCCACCACCCCTGTAGTGCTCAGCATGGAGCTTACCTGCTCCGACGCACGTTGTAGCCTGCCCTGTCGCTGGCAGGACAGAGCATGGCCTTCCTGCTGGCGCTGGTAACTTTTGTGTGGTTGAAATGTGCTTTAAGGCCAGGGAGACAAAGGGGTATGTTGGGAGGCTAGGAAGGGCATAGCATCCAGTGCAAGTTGCCTACTGCAGAGTGCCATCCCCTCCCGCCTCCCTCATGCCTACCACTTATCCCTATTCTGCCCCATTCCACCCTCACCCCATTCCACTAACTAGTTCTGCCCTCCCCGCCAACCTACCAGAGACAGGAGGCCTTCTGAGCCCCGCCGCTGCACACGTGACCACCTCAGCCTCCACAGCAGCGTTCTAGAATCATGTTGTTTTCATGCACTGCTGGAGTGTCATTTGCGATAGCTGTGAAGCCACAACCGCTTCCTGAATGCCAATCCTGGCTGTGGTAGAACCCAATAGGTTTGGGCTGTAAGGCCTTACTTTTCTCTCTGAGCTGTACTGTGTTGTCCTTTGGAGTGTGTTATATTCAACAAAGGTCTTGCTCATGAGTAATGTTGATACTGTGATTGTAAATAGAACAAGTGAAATAGAGAGTGCAGTAGCAGGTAGTACCATTCGAGTGTTTAAAAGAAAGAGAGCACAGCTCCTGCTGGGGTATGATGACTTTCTAAACCATCAGAAGATTCTTTCTCCACTGCCTCCCCATTCTCTAATGACAGCAGATCAGTGCGGTAATGGAATTATAGTTGACATGGTGCAACAAGAAATGAGGTGGAAAGGAAAAAGTCAAAGGAGCCTTCAAAAAAATAACATTCTACTTCTTGCATATGCCAAATATAATCAATACCAATCAACTCTGGCTAGACAGGTGAAGGCAACCTTTATTTTTATTCAGCATCTGTTCTCAGATTTACACTTTCTCCAATTATTCCCCAAAGTAATGTTGTATTATTTGTAGCTGTGGCCGAAGAAATAGGTAGAGAACAGGACCTGCTGCACAGTAATCTGACCTGAAGGTTCAGTCTCTGAAATCAGTAGACTCATGCTTTTTAAGATGACATCTGAATTTGAGAGATTATCTATACCTGGGCTTTAAAACGTTGCTGCTTAACAGCAGGTTGGTGCAGAACAAAACATATGTCCCTTGCACTGGCCTCCCAACTCACCCAGAAGCACCTTATGGCACTTTTGCGACACTGGGAGGTTGGTGCAGGGAGCTTGAGCTGGCCTAGGGTACACTTTGGATTGCGCCCTTAGTTACTTGGTTTTTAGACTATGCTGTGAATCTGTTGTTTTACATTGCTGTTGATTCTGACTTTTTAAAAATGACCCTTATATATTGTGCTTTAAGCCACTTTAAGTTGCACATCTGTATTGGAAATGTCGGTTTAAAAATATCTTAGAAGAAATGTACAAGGGAATATGCATACACACCCCAAACATCAGCAAACAGGCACTTTTCAACAAATAATTTTCCTGCAGATGAAAGCTCTGCCTGGATAAACCTTCAGGAAATCAGTTCCCAAGTGGCTGTGCCGTCCCTAGAGGCCTGTTTCAGCATTCTTTTGTCATGAATTGTGTTGACAGATGGTAGTTTTAACTTTCAAGTCATTGATCTCCACACTGCATATTTAGCAAGATGCACCTTGTATAGGGGCTGCCCTTACACCCAGAAGGAAGTGGTGGATAACAGCAAAAGCCCTGGAGACTTGACAGATGGGTTATTTGTCTATATATCCTTCCTTGACAGCAGTAGGTTCCCTGGCATATGCAAACCAAAATGAACACCATGTTTGAGTTGAAAATAGAATCTCAGCTTAATTAAAGGGATGGGGTGGAGGATTTGTGTGTGGCATTACTGTTCAAAAGGAAAGCATTGTACATGCATTCTGAAAAGCAATAAATCATCAGAAATATCTAGGCAGAGGAGGTAGCCATGTTCGCTGCTTCCCTGATCATGAATGAGTCACCCAGCTAGAGAAGAACCTGGAAAGCAAACAGATATATCCAAAATATAAGTATATCCAAAATATACCAAAATGAAAATGAAAGTGTGTCAATGTTTAAAACAGCATTTTTTTTTACCAAAGCTAAACAGGCCCAGGATTAGTTTCTTCCTGAATAGGGGATTGTGTGGGAGCCTAGGGGTGCTGCCCTGAATTCTACTGAAGAAAGGGAGGATCAGGGATAGGAACTCGAGTCAGGTGACTCAGACTTGATTCACAAAAATGTATGTCTTTAGTTGACTCGTGGACTCATGAGTCGTGCATGTGGAAGACTCGGCAAAACACTCGAGTCAGGGTCCCCCCCTCGACTTGTCCCTGTGTTTCCTTACTGTCTTTTGGTGTGAAAAACCTCGTGGTGTCATCATTCCGACCGGGTGAGCAGCAGGGAAGTTCCAGCTGGGAGGCAGAGAAAGGTTAATGCATCTGTGCAGGAGGGGGGGAGGCGGGAGCGAGTTCCTTTGCCCATTTCTGATAGGAAGGTAGGAACGGATGATTATTGGATGCAGGATGGGAGTTTTGATATTTTCTTTGGCTGAGATAGGGCAGGAGGAGGAGCCCAAGGGTGTTCTTACCTTACAATGGGCTAGAGAAGCCCATCTCTGGTAGGAAGAAAGGAACTGATGATCATTAGACAAAGGATGGGTGTTCTGATATTTTCTTTGGCTGAGGGAGGGCAGGAGGAGGAGCCCACAGGACTTCTTCCTTAGAATTGGGTGGAAAAAAGGAGGTGGGGAAGCAGGGGGAGGCAGTTCATAATGTTCATGCTTTTCAACCTCATGGCTTCTATGGGCTCCGTTGTTACTTGGGAGGGGGAAGCTGCCAAGGATTGGGTTGTCCTGGTAAGTCTTGCAGCTGCTGCGCATGACTATCCTTCCTCTTACTGCTTCTTTTCCCACTCCCTTGCAGTCTGTCCCACCTCTTCCCAACTAGTTTATAGATGGGCGAGGACAGCAGGGAAGAGTTGAAAGGGAAACTTGAAGCATGCACACAGCCCTGCAGCAGTCCTTTTTTTTTTTTTTTCCACAGCTGGGTTTTTAAAGGGGGCAACTCAAGTCCTTTAGAGTTGCAAAAGGGTGACTTGGCAACTCAGAAAGTGCCCCTGTTATGACTCATTTTTGAGTCGAGTCATGGGGGGCGGTGAGTCTAGACTCAACCTGAGTCGCACTGTGCTGGACTTTCCCATCTCTGGAGAGGATAGAAATGCTATAAGTAAAGAAAATGAAACAGATTTGCACAGATTGAGAAAATCATTGCCATCTGAACTAGTCTCCTAATGTAATTTGGAAAGTGAAATATACCATATTACATTAGGAGAATTCAGGAGAAGTGCATTTCAGAAGTTATGTAATGAACTTAAACTTTGTATATTATGCAATGCCCTCGCTGATTGGCATTTCACCACCACAACAGGCCTAAATTTATTGTAGGTTTAACAGCCCAATTCTATGTAACTCCCTGCACAGTGGTGCTGCCACACCAACAGGGCGCAGACCCCTGGGGGGAGTTTCAGGCCCCATCCTAAACTCTGCAGCGCTGGTGCTGAGCTCCAGTGCTAAGTGTCGCAATCATGCCACAAGGTTTGTCAGCTGCACCCGGAGAGGAGGGGCCACCGGCACTGGGCCAGCACTAGTTCACTCTGAGTCTCAGTGCTGTGCAGAGGGCTGGCCAGTGCTCCAGCAGCACTGGCTGGTGGTGCATAGTTTTGAGGCAGGGGAGGGAAGTAGGTGGAATGGGAGGAATGGGGTGCAGGGAGGGTGGGCTGGGGGAAGAGGGGAAGGAAGTGGTGGGTCCTGTGGAACCCTACTCTGCC
The DNA here is from genome assembly GCF_035046505.1 of Tiliqua scincoides. Lineage (NCBI taxonomy): Eukaryota > Metazoa > Chordata > Lepidosauria > Squamata > Scincidae > Tiliqua > Tiliqua scincoides. Next base: position 28,510,547 of record NC_089826.1, read on the forward strand.
AAATCCTATGCTCCGTGTCAGTTGGAAAACCTGAGACAGAGCTCCTCCAGTCTGCACCAGCAAAATAGCTGAGGCAGACTGGAGGAGACCCATTGTGGCCCCTGTGCCCTTACGTGGGAAAAGGGGATGAAAGTCCCCTTCCCCCGAGGAGACTTCTTGCTGCCTCGGTGGTGCTGCTGGGTTCAGCGATAGCTGTTTTGGTGCTGCTGCACCCAGCGAAGCTACCGGCTTCAGGATTGGGCTGTCAGACTCTGAAGGTCTCTTCTTGATAACAGAACATATCTTCCCTTGTTCTGGCCTGGGGGTAAGCCCTCACTACTTGTATGGAACTACTCAGTAGGGATGGGCACTTGACTTGGGTTGACTCAACTCGAGTTGCACAAAATGGCTATTTTGATGACTCAACTTGAGTCATGGATATCACTGACCCCGACTTGACTCATGACTCAGGGTCAGTGACTCAACAAAAGAGTCAGGACTCAAATGACTCAAGTCGCAACTCTCTTCAGTGTGTGTTCTTACTTACAAGCTCCACCACCACCTTCCTTTTTTCTGTGCATTTTTGCTCAAGGATTAACAATTCAAAACTCGAAATGACTCAGCCTCACAACCTGAAGTATTTTCATGTCAATTTGTGATGGGTGTGCGCTATGACTCGTGAGTCAAGTTGAATTGTGGGATCAGGGACTTGCGACTCAAGCTTAGTGATTTGGGCACATCCCTGCTACCCAGACCTACACCAGCTATATAGCTGATACAAGTCCCATTGGACCTAAGAAGGTGGATCAAAGCCAGGAAGGAGGGTAGAATTGGTAGTGCTAATGATGATGATACAGGCCCCTTCCCAGCTTCCATCTGCCCACCTCCCTGTCCCATCTCCGCCCTGTTCCTTCCCTTACCACATCCCTCCCCATCTTCCTCCCATCCCTCCCCTCACTGACTGACCAGTGTCAGGGGATGTGGACATTCCCCTGATATACAGACCTGGCCATTCACCACTTATGGCGACGGACCAGCTGCACAGAATGGCACCTTGTGCTTTGTGACAACTACAAGGGGACTTACACTCTTGGAACACTAGTTCTGGCAGCATAAGGCCCCATTAAGATTATGCTGTAAGTCTCGTGCAGGGGTGCCCAAACCCTGGCCCTGGGGCCACTTGCGGCCCTCGAGGACTCCCAATGCGGCCCTCAGGGAGCCCCCAGTCTCCAGTGAGCCTCTGGACCTCCGGAGACTTGCTGGGGTCCACACTGGCCTAACGCAACTGCTCTCGGTATGAGGGTGACTGTTCGACCTCTTGCGTGAGCCTTGGGATGAGGACTCCCTCCACTGCTTGCTGTTTCATGTCTGTGATCAAGTAGCAGCAGCAAAGAAAAGGCCAGCCTTGTTTTGTATAGGCCTTGAGCTATTGCAAGACCTTCATTCATTCATATGAGTTCATCTTTAATATATTCATTTATATAAACTTATGTAAATTTATTCAAATTTGAAATGTAAATTAATTATTTTCTTCCCTGGCCCCCCCGACACAGTGTCAGAGAGATGATGTGGCCCTCCTGCCAAAAACTTTGGACACCCCTGGTCTAGTGGATCACTTATTTTTTAATGTGTTTGAGACTCACAGAGCAGTATGTGGTCTTGTACCACCTTCTGCATTAAACGTCACTGTACTTTCTTCTATGAATTCCATTTCCTTCAGATCTCCTCAGTCTCAGTTTCTCTCTGCCCTCCCGTTCAGCCTTTGTTCGTATGGTAACCAGGACCGTATTTCATTTAATACTCACTCCCTTTGGATTTTGAAGATGTTCCTTTTGTACAGGTTCATCATGCTTTTCACTCAATAACTCTTCTCTACTCCTGCACAGAAAGAATTCAGCAGGGTTGTTTTTTTTTCCAAGTACTGTACTGAGTTTTAATTGAAATTTTCTCAGCTGCAAATGAGCTCCATTGGTTGCACAGCCCTAGAAATATATTGCTATTGTCCACTCATGCCTACATCACAGAGAACAAACAAGTCTAAATATGCAGAAATAGAGCCCCTGGGAGATATGATCCCCCATTAATAAAAGAATTTGCAGGAATCACTTACTCCAATGTTGGTAGAACTGCTGACAACATAATGAGCCTGGGGATCATTCTCCAGCAACTCACCTGAAAGCAGTATAGATGCTAGTATGGTGAGGGTTGGATGATAAGTACTAACAGTGAGAGGTTCAAAAGATAAAGGAGGTCTTTTTGATACTTCAGGACTGGAAATTCTATTCTGGAGACTTTTGTTATAATTGGTCCATAGCACTGGATCAGGGATGTGCTTCAACTCACCTCCTTGTCGCCATTTTGCCTTTGGATTAGGGGATAATAGTTAATGCTGGCACGATCCAAGACAAGGGAAGATTCAGACAGATAGGGACCGGCATGGGGAAAATCAGTATCATGGCCTGCAGGTCCCTTATGACATCTGATAATGTAGGAGGCCAGCAGTCTGGGGAAATTGAACAACCAGCTGCCTCCCAAGGGAAATGAAACTAGGCAGGTGAAACAGTAAAATGAAAGGAGTTTATTAAAAGAATAAAAACACACAAGGAAGGGGTGGAAATAAAAAGACATAAGTAAAAAAAATATGCAAGGCATACCTGGGAACTCAGTTAGGGCACCTGGGTAATCAGATGAAAGGGTTAAGTAAAGGATGGCAAGTAGATTGCAAGGCAAGCTGAAAATAAATTATAAATCTAATATTTCTTTCTGAGTACTTTATGTACAAAATGCAGTTCAGGGTATCGGTTCCTACACCCCAAATCAGGAGCCATTACTTTAGATTAAAGACCGTGGGTTTTTCCTTATTTCACTTTTTATAATTTCTGGACATTACATTGATTTACCTGTTGAACTGATGACTTGGAGGTCATCTGAGCCCTTTGACCTTCCCACTCTGAGGAATCAGGTGGGTTTCAAAGTCCAACAAGCAGTCTGCTTTCTGGTGCCCCGTCCATGGTGACGATCACAGGAAAGATTTCTCCCCTTGTTCAGCATTTATCTATGCAAACAAATACAGTTCACAGGAAAGGCCCAGCATGCTTCAAATTCCCCCGCCGCCCCCCCCCAACACACACACATGATGCCCCAGGAAGGCTAAAGTTCCTTCCCATGCTAGCACTGTACTTCCAGCCCATGTTAGGATTTTAACTGAAATAGAAGCCCAGCATTCTAGGAAATTGGAAACAGTGGATCTGATAAGGGTGGTAATTAATACATGCTTTTAACTCACATTATAAACACTGGACCAGCTCAAGTCCCATTTTTAATTGTGCTTCTTGCCCTGTTTACAAAAAACCCCTTTTAATGAATCTTGTGTTATGGAGGTATAACATATGATGATGCCTTATTGCAGAAAAATGATCTTTCAACTGGTATGCCATGATTTAAGAGAAAGCAAGCATTCCACTGAGATTACAGCAAGAATGGAAAGAGAATACAAGGACATTGTTTCACAGATAGTGGCCATACAAGAGGTCAATCAACACAAGACTGCAGTGCAGGGTTATAGGTTTTCCAAGGGTTATTTCCATAGCACTCTATATTGAAGCAATAATATTTCTGCAATGCTGAGCTGCGCCACAAATTACACAGAGGCACCGAGTGCATGCCTGTAGCTGCTGCTTAAATAATTATGCAAACATTGCTGATGCATTAAAGATCTCAGCAGCTTTTCTAAAGTTCTTAGATGTGATATACTGTGCCCATTGACCACAGTTTCACAAGGAATTATTGCCTTATCACAAATGCCTGCTTTCCTAAGTAATCACATTATAGACTTTTCACATAAAGTGGCGTTAATCTCCTTCCCTCCAACGTGTGCCATGAAGAATATTCTGCCAGAACATCAGAAAGAAACTAGATTAGAAACAGCAATGGCTTCACTAAAATTTAAAAACTGGGAAATCCTGCTAAAGGCTTACTATGCTGTAGCCCATAAAAATGATGGGTTGTTATTAATTTTTTTTAACATATGCTAAATATAAGGGATGGGTTCAGACAGGTGTTACACAGAGGAAATGCCATAAAAAATGAACAACAAATTATATTTTGAAGTACAGAAAGATGCACAGCCCAACAGTTTCACATGCATATGATCACAATTATTTTCTCAACCACACATGCATATGATTGGAGTATATATATAGAATGACTGGTTTTACACACACACAGACACACACGCGATAACATGTAGATTTACAGACTTGGTTAACTTCCTGGGAGAGGTGTGAACAGCATGGATTTGAGGTCTGAGCCTGCAAGCTAAACAAGACCTATTCCTATGAAACACCCTTTGAGTATCTCTCTCTATGTACTGTGCAGTTGCCTCAGGATTCCACATTGGGGGGTAGAATCTGTAGTGGAACAATTGGTGAGCCCCTTGAGGGCATCTGGCTTGTCAGACAGCGTGTTTTGGTTTAGATCAGGGGTGCCCAAACCCTGGCCCTGGGGCCACTTGCGGCCCTCATGGCCTCTCAGTGCGGCCCTCAGGGAACCCCCAGTCTCCAATGAGCCTCTGGCCCACCGGAGATTTGTTGGAGCCCACACTGGCCCGACACAACTGCTCTCAGCCTGAGGGTGACAGTTTGACCTCTCACGTGAGCTGTGGAATGAGGGCTCCCTCCACTGCTTGTTGTTTCACGTCTGTGATGCAGTAGCGGCAGCAAAGGAAAGGCTGGCCTTGCTTTGTGCAAGACCTTTTATAGACCTTGAGCTATTGCAAGACCTTCATTCATTAATATACGATCATCTTTAATATATTCATTTATGTAAACTTATGTAAATTTATTCAAATTTTAAATGTAAATTATTTCTTTTTTTCCCCCGGCCCCCGACACAGCGTCAGAGAGATGATGTGGCCCTCCTGCCAAAAACTTTGGACACGCCTGGTTTTGATAAACATGTGTTGTGGACCACTACATCAAATGTGTCTTATGATTTTAGCTGAATATAAAATTGGAATTGAACGGTACAAGTTCCTCTCTTCTTTTCTTTCTGAAACCTTTATTGGCGTATCAAACACGATTAACAATTGTACTTTACAATTGACATAATTTGCATAATAACTCATCAATTTAAAACAAGATACCAGAATTATTTAAATTCTGACAACGTTACTTTAAGGATCTCGGATAAATAACCAGCAACAGCTGCAGTTAAAGAATCACAAACATCACTCATGAACTTGGAGAGGGGATTAGGTCAGAAGAAATCCAAGAATTAAGGTAATGATTACGAATATCAAGGTGTACTGGACAAAGAAAGAGTATATGAAACAAAAAATCAGGCGACTCATGACAGAAGAGACAGAGCCTTTTCTCCCGTGGAATGTTAAAAAAACGGCCAGAATGAACTGCCGAGGGGAAAATGTTGAAGCGAGCTAACATAAAGGCTTGTCGATGTAACGGATTGGTTAATGTATAAAAATAGTTAGATGCATAATTAAAAGATGGGGCCAAGTCAAGAAAAAGAGGGGAGCAAATAGAATTGAGATTATTACTTAGGTAATTGAATTCGAATGCTAAGAGCTTGTCTTTTATCAATGAATATGCTCTTGGAAGACTCATATCTGCCAAGGATTCTAATGAGAGATCGAGAGAAGTTCCTCTCTTTTAACTCTGCTAAATTTCAAGTGAATAATTGCAATTTCTTTTCAATGCTCCAAGGACATTTTAGAAAATTAACAGCCCAACTCTGTGGCCCACCAAATCATAGCATGCAATGGTGCCAAAACAAGAAGGCAAAACAGAGGCAAGTAAAAAACTTCTTTACTTCCTTCCACATAGGCCTTCTGGCTACCTATGGGTCTCCTCAAACCCACTTCAACTACGGAGCTGGTAGAAGTCCAAGGAGAGTTAAGAGGAGGGACTGTCGGGGAAAGAGGGGATAGCATGCCAAAGTAAATCATTGCTGCAGGGATCCAAACCCCAAACTGCCCCTGCCCTCCCACCCACCTGCCCCAAAACTCCTCCTACCCCTCCTCTCCCTGCCAGTGACACATCACCCCCATTGCCGCTGCCGAATTAACCAGAGTCAGTGAAGCCCTGTCTCTGCAGTGGTGCCTGCAACTGGCCCAGCTGGGCATGATTTTTGTGCTGTTGGTGAGTTGTTTACGACAGTGTATCTCCAGATATGCTGTTGTAAACGGTCAATGGGATTTGGCAGTAAATAGAACTTTTTGATGGCATGCATTATTAGGTCAGGTCAGACAAGATCAATCCCTAGATGTAGCTCACTGCATCAAAGGAAGCGAGAGTGTGCATGCCATCCCTGCTCACCTGCCGTGCTGACCCCATTACCTGTGGGGATGGAATATCAAAATAAGGTCTACAAACACAACATCCAGTGAGTGTAGGCTAAATCAATTGGTGTTCTCATAAACCGAAGGCTTAGCCTTAAAAAAAGGAGAAGCATGATGAACTGTGTGAGATTTGGTGCATCCGAGGGAATTTTCAGAAAGGGGAAAATTGTTTCCAGGAATTTGCACTCTTCCACTCTAGATTCTACCAGTTAGAGACAGGGACAGACAAGGAGAGATGACTGAGAGAGAAAGTGGAAGAGTTCAAAGCATAAGTATATCTACCAGTGGTCCTGAAGAGCGTTACCTTGCAGGGATCCAGAGGTTCTGAAGCAACATAAGGAAACCCTGTCCTGTCACAACACAGAGAGAGTGTTGCACCAGGGTAGAGAGACAACTTGCTGGCCACAATCTCTTTAAGGCTTTTAAGGCTGCTGGGGTTAGGCTAATTAGTGGGGATATTAGATTGATAAAGAAGGCTTGGGGCATTCTGTTTTAATGTGTAAATGTGTCATGGTGTATGAATGCTGTAAAAATTGACTCCAGCTGGGGATTGATCCACTTCTGGCATGGATCAAGGCAACTCTTCTTAATAAAGATGTAGGTAAACAGGGGATATTGCCCATGGAGTTTCTTCAAAGAGCAGTGTTAGCGAAAATGCAGATGTACAATGGTCATCAAGCAATGGGGCCAGGGTCTGGCATCTTGCTATGAGGTTAACACCAGCTACTCTCAGAATGCAGGTAGAATATAGCAGGTAAAATGCAAGTGCTTTGATATAAAAATACAGTGATCAGTGGAGTTGCATTCACTGAGGACAAGCACAAAATGTAAATACACGCAGGAGATGCATCGAAAGGATTTCAAAGTTGTGTTCAGTGGAGACGACACAATGAGATTATCTTCTTCCTTCCAAGTTGTGTGATGGAAGTGGGGGGAGATCATACACACAAGAGTTTGAGACTTGACCAAACTCTTTTAGAAACATGACCTGTATGACATACAAGTAGTGCCTTCACTGTCCATTTTGTGCACAGAGGTTCTGGGAAGTACATACATCTTGCATACTGGCATCCATTGACGTTGGCATATGAAGCTGGTAGTAATGTTGATACTAGAATTCATATTGTCCTCTGAAGGGGCACAAAATGACTAATAGGTTAAGGAGGAGAGAGCCATCCATAACACAACCAATGAAATATGGTAATATTTCATAGACGCAAATCACAAAGACAAGAAGAAAAATAGATAAGAATAAATGCATTCCTTCTGTTATTCTTATGAACAAAATAGGACAGTTCTTTAATATGTCAATAAATGGCATTATCCCTTGAAATATTTTGATATCTTCCATTCCAAAAGGAGAAAAACGTATTCTAATTATTCATAAAGAGATTCCTTCTGTCTGTCCCATCCTTAAATCTTATCAAAGAAATAAGCTTCACCATCAGGAAAGTGTACCCAATTTGTTTCAAACACTCTTCAATAGATGAGTTTCCATTTTCAGTTTGGAAGCAATTTCAATTCTTGGCAGGATTAGCATATTAATCACTAGTTTTTTAGCATCCTGTCTTACAGCATTTTTTATAAAGCCCAATGGGATAATCAGAGGTTTTGATGGAGGTCTTGCTCTGTTATTTCCTTAATTACAACTTTTATTTCTTCCCTTAAGGAAATAATGTTTGGACCAGTCTGCCAAATATGAAACTTAGCAGCATACTGAGAAAGTACTCTTAGGGCACAAGCCTAACCAGGTCTACTCAGAAGTAAGTCCTATTTTGTTCAATGGGGCTTACTCTCAGGAAAGTGTGGTTAGGATTGCAGCCTTAGTTGTTTTTGTAAAAGTTTGTTACCATGACTGCTCTGGGACACATGCGCTAACTTATATACAGCAGTGGTTCCCAAACTGTATGCCACAGTGCCTTAGGGTGGCATGGCGCACTCACAGGGGCACTGTGGGATGTCCCCAGTGGTCCCTCCTACCAGCTCTCTCAGCATTACCATCTTGGATCTTGTGAGATTTGGGTGTCGCATGAGATTTTGCACAATCCATGATGACGGCTCCCAGCTGAGCTGGGAAGAAGAGGCTGTGGGGGTCCTTTGACCCCTGTAAGTTTGGGAACCACTGCACATACAGATTCCCTAAAATAAATGTGTTAAGGCAGTGTTTCTGAAACTGTGGATCGGGACTCACCAGGTGGCTCACGAACTAATTTCAGGTGGGTCCCCATTCATTTCAACAATTTATTTTTTTTCTGTTTTCCACATTTTTATTTTACACAAATACAAACAAAAAAAAGATTAAAAAAATAAAGATATTACAGGTTGTGTGGCAAATATGGAAATCTCAAACTACATTTCTTTGTTCTACTATAAGATCATACAAAAAATTAGTAATAAATGCTTAAACAATCTATACTTATTGAAAAATGCATTCAATAATTTATTTTTAGTATATTAGACTTGATGCCACCATGGTGTGTGACTGCATTTGGGGAAATGTTACAGATCTGTACTTTTAATAGGCTTTGTGTAAACTTTTAACAATGGTTGTAAATGGGACTTACTTCTGGCTCAATGTGGGTAGGATTGCAACCTAGGATTGCAATTTTTCTGCTTGATGTTCTCATTTCCTGTCATGACATCACTTCTGGTGGGTTCTGACAGATTCTCACTCTATAAAGTGAGTCCCAGTGCTAAACATTTGAGAACTACTGTGCTAAGGGATTGTGAGCCATTGGCACACCCACCTCCCAGCCTGGTACCAGAGAAAAAGGAACTCAAAGCCTTAAGGCAACTGAAATTTATACAATTTAATGAGGGAATTAAGTACAATAACAGGGAGCGAGGTGCAGGGGAAGCATGTAAACTAATGTAACCATCATAATTGAAATTGACCAAGTAATTCTAGTCAGAATGCCAGCTGTAGGGGAGGGCACCAGGATGAGGTCTCTTGTTATCTGGTGTGCTCCCTGGGGCATTTGGTGGGCCGCTGTGAGATACAGGAAGCTGGACTAGATGGGCCTATGGCCTGATCCAGTGGGGCTGTTCTTATGTTCTTAACTACAATTCCCAGAAAGCCTTGCAGGTCTCTTGTTATCTGGTGTGCTCCCTGGGGCATTTGGTGGGCCGCTGTGAGATACAGGAAGCTGGACTAGATGGGCCTATGGCCTGATCCAGTGGGGCTGTTCTTTTGTTCTTATGTAAGTTGTGCTGCTCTTGAAGTTCTAGGAGGAGTCCTGCTGGTACAGTAGCCTTGGCAGAGATACTATGAAGGAAGTGGAAGTTGCTTGGAAAGTCTTCTGCAAACTCAAGAATCCCAGCAGAGATGTTTGCTCCCTCTGCTCTCGATTCCAGTGTTCTCAACACAAGGTTAGGAAATGGGGCTTGGGAAATATTGCCCCATTCATCTATATGTGTTGTCAGTCTTATCAAGTTGCTCAAGATACACAGTTTCATCCTGTTCAGAAATACTGTTATCAGGCACTCACACCTTTGGACGTAAGTCAGAACAGATTTCCAACTTCATCTTACCCCATATATTTTGACACAATAATTTGATATGGCTATGTTCTATATTGCAGGGTGTACCTCTCTTTTTACATCACAAAAAGTTAAAATAAAGGAATCTCAGTACATTTTGTTCCAACAAACACAAGTCCATCTGATCACTGCTGATGGATGCGCTATACTTAGTCAGGAGTTTGGTTGCTATGCTTGAAGAAGAATCTTCATAGGAAGCTAGCTAGAAATAGTGGAATGATTTGCTGGCCGTCATTGCATGAAGGTGCAAATAGACCATTACTCTCCACTCTGCATAGTCATACAGGGTCAGAACAACAACAACAACAACAACAACAGTATTTATATACTGCTTTTCAACAAAAAGTTCACAAAGCGGTTTACAGAGAAAATCAAATATCTAATGGCTCATTAGAACATTTAAACCAGCCCTAACTGAGCAGTTGATAAGAGCAATATTAAATATTATACCAACTACATGATGAGAAGTTTAGGTGTTCTGCCCCCACATGATTATGTGGAAGTATGGAGTAGCAGCATGACCTTCCTATTCTTTGTGCAAGGGACTGTCATAGACAAATTCCCTTGGCTACAATCCTATGCACACTTTCCTAGGAGTAGGTCCCATGGTACATAATAGAACTTCTGAGTAGATCTGCCTAGCATTGGGCTGTAAAAGCACATGCCTATGCATTCTACTCTGGAAGTAAGTTCAACTGAGTTCAAGGAGACTTACTCCCAGGTAAATGTGTATAGGATTGTAGCCTAAAGAGTACATGGCTTGAACTGCACAGAGCATGTGCTCTCACCAACTTTTGGCACCTTGTGAATGTTATGGAGGATGAAGAATAGGTCTCAATCTGAAGACAAGTTTCATGGGATCCTTGAACCTCTCGAAACGCCTATGCTTACTACAAACACAGTGTTGAAAACAATAAGCAATACCAATGGGGATACAGTCAAGCCAATGTGAATTTTCCTGTTAGTCTCATCTGCCTGCTTTAGACAATTATTCAATACAAAAAGCAAAATGGCTTGCAGAATGGTCCAGTGTGTTCACTGATCAATACAGCAGGCCAGATGTCAGGGACTTCTGGGTGTTGTTCTGAGTGGCTGTTCTAATTTGTTTCCAAATTACTGCTTGGAAATCCAGTTTCTCCATCTGTGAATATTGCTCGGTATGGAGATTTACAGAAGATAAATACCCAGATACTGATTTTTGAAAAAGTATTTCAGCCTCCATCTAAGTATAATGCTATTCTTAGGTCAACGTCTGAAACACTAATTTGATCCCAATGCTGCAACCAGCCTAGCTGAGCCCAGTTCGCAACCAAGGTTGCAGACAACGAAGAACATAATGTTTACCAATCTTCCTGTCTTATTCCTTCTATGACCCACAACACAGTGTGAGTGAGATGCCTGGAAGGCTTTCCTGCCTTCCTGCTCTGATGTTATTGCTATTTTCACATGAAAAAGCAAATGCTAGCAATAAACCCTTTGAAAGGAGCAATTGTACAACTGGGTAAAAACATACCATCCTGGATCCTGATGAGCTGAACTATTGCCTGGTTGCAAACATCCCTTTCCTAGGTAAGATCTGAGTGGTGTTGCCTGCAGGACTCCAGACATTCTTGGACAACGCTGATTACCTGGATTTATTTCAATCTGTTTGCAGGCGTGAAACTACCTTGCTTGCCCCAACAGATGACCTAAAAGACAGGAACCGTGCATCCATTCTAATTGTTCCGGACCTCTCAGCAGATTCCCCTGACCTCCCAGCATGTCAACTAGCAGTTCTTACCTTCTGTTTAACTGCTCTTCTGTGCATTTGATATAAACTATATTTTACATCCTTATCAACATATAATTTTTTTTTGCATTTTTAGGTAAAGGCTGCCCTCAGAGCCGATGGCTGAAAAGTGGCATATACTTTCTCTAAATGTAAATGGTTAATGGTTGGCAACCTTCAGTCTCGAAAGACTATGGTATAAGCCTATAGCACCCGGTATTCCAAGGTGGTCTCCCATCCAAGTACTAACCAGGCCTGACCCTGCTTAGCTTCCGAGATCAGACCATACACACAATGCACATCTGCAATATGTTGAGCAAAATTTCCTTAGGGCCAATCAATGTATCATGGCAAGCATATGATTGGCCCTTGCATGTTTGATTGCCCACCCAAAATAGAAACTATAATGGGGGGAGGGGTCAATTCAGATCAGGACTGTGGTAGCTGCTATTTATTTATTACCTAAATGGATTTATTTATCCATTGATGACAATGGAAGTTTTCATTTTCTGGCAAATAAAAACTTTGTGGCAGGGAGTAGTGGCAGGGAGGGGTGGAAATCTGGATCAGGTTTGTGATGGAGCAAAAGTTACAAAAAAATCTCCCCACCACCATCATGCTGTGATCCAGAACATACCAGGGGCTCTGCAGGATTAATATTTGGAGAGGAAAAAACAAGCACAGATGGGTAAATCTTTTTCCGTGTCTTCATAAACAGCTCTTTTATGCCTTCTGGCTGACCAGCAGAGGTTTTTTTTTTTTTTTTTTCCCCTGTAAAAGGTACATTACATCTACATTGTGTCTGAGATCAATACATTTATTAGGACATTCCTTCGCCAAAGTGCAAAAGCAAATAGAATGAATTGCAAAAAGATGTTCTGCAGCCTTGAATGCATGAGAATATTTACAGAAGGGGGTACTGCAGATGTTAGAGCATCTGATGCACTTAATAGCTCTGAAGTGGATATATTCGGGACACTTGGCATCCTACACTGTCACTGAGTGGTGCTGAACATCCAAAACGTGGCTTTTGAAGGGGTAACTTTTGAAGTGGCTTTTGAAGGGACAACAGTGATGGGCCGAGACTCAGATGACTCAGACTCAAGTCATGAAAAACGTTTTTTGTGACTTGTACACATTCAAGTTACGTGTGTTTTCGAACCCAGAAGTGACTCTTGACTCGCGTGGTTTTCTCGGAAATGAGTTTTGACTCTGCTCAATCCACGGTGTGTTTCTGTGTGCTGGCTTACCTTTTTTGTTGGCTGCTTCCTCGGCAACCAGAAAGACCTCATGGGTGATCCAGAAGCCACACTCAGAGTGGCAGCAGCAATGGACTTGGCGAAAGGAGTGTGGGTTGGCTCCACGACATAGAGGCTAGGAGTGGAGGGGAAGAGGGAGGGAGGAAGGCTACACAAGGCAGGAGGGAGTTACCAGAGAAGGGCGAGGGTAGTCGGGACGTGGAGGAAGGGTGGTTGAAGTGACAGAGTTCAGTACATCACTGACAGCAGATGGGATAGGAACATCAAGGTAGTGTGAATGATAAATCTGACACACATCCTGTCCCCTGTGGAGCTGCAGCTGCCTTATGGTTTCACTTGCTTTTTGAAAAAACTCTGACTCAAGTCATAGCGACTCTTAAAAAGGCAGTGAACAAGTTGTGAAGGTCCCACATAATGACTTGTTTGCAACTCAAATTAGGGGAGGTGAAGACTCAGTTTAAATAGGAGGGGTTGCTCTGGCACATCCATGGTAACTGCCTATTCAAAGTCACTCTTCTGTGAATCCAGTTTGAACAACCCCAGGCTTAAGCTCCCTTATGTCCCTACGGTAAATGCTAAAATGGAGAACATGTCATTTCAATGTCTATATGCCTGTAGTAAATATTTTAAAGGTTGAGTTTCTGATGTTGACTTTGGTCCTGAATTGCAGAACCTCTTGCTTTCCCTGCAAATCAGTGGAGCGCTGTTATGGAAATCTAATCTTCTTTGTGGAATATATGTTATCAGTGTCAGACAGTATCTACTGCAGATGCATTAATTATTGAACATTGCATTGTACCCTGGGCAATGTGAGTGCCGTTGCCCACAGTGCTGTCATTTTGCCAGATGGCTTGTATTTCAGGAATATTACAACCATGGAATGCTGAGCTGCTAAATATGAGGCCTAATATTGTAATATGTTTTAACAGAGTACAAACTCATAGTTGTCAAAGCTTCTTTTAAAAAAAATGAAACAATGGCTTTGTTTCTCTAAAGCTTTGAAAATCTATATTCTCACTGGGTGACATTCTGGCTGTCATTTTCGTCAGGAAAGAATGGATTCTCCATTTTGCACATATTGAAAGCAACCTTGCCAAAACGAAGCAGACCAGTTTTCTTGCTTACAGTCTCTAGGCATTCATCTGACATCCTTAATAGAAAGGCAGCAATAACGCTGACAGATCCCCAAGAACAAAATGGTGGTGCCATCTTCAACCGACTCAGGGTCCAATCCTATCCAACTTTCCAGTGCCAATGCAGCCATGCCAATGGGATGTGCACTGCATCCTGCTTTGGGGGTGGGGGACAGTCTACAGGGGCCTCCTCAAGGTAAGGGAACATTTGTTCTTTTACCTTGGACATACATTGGTGGATTGGGCTCTGTCTCTTAGTACCAGCAGCACCTTTGGCCCTGTAGCCATCACACCTAAGCCTCAGCCAAGGATTACATGTGCCTGAGAAATGTCACACCAATGCAGAGCTTCTGGACAGTTGCACCTGATGGAAGTTGCCATTACCTGCTGAAGCTCAACAACCCACTCAACAAGTGTAAAGTCATGCACATTGGGGCAAAAAATCAAAACTTTAGATATAGGCTGATGGGTTCTGAGCTGTCTGTGACAGATCAGGAGAGAGATCTTGGGGTGGTGGTGGACAGGTCGATGAAAGTGTCGACCCAATGTGCGGCAGCAGTGAAGAAGGCCAATTCTATGCTTGGGATCATTAGGAAGGGTATTGAGAACAAAACGGCTAATATTATAATGCCGTTGTACAAATCGATGGTAAGGCCACACCTGGAGTATTGTGTCCAGTTCTGGTCGCCGCATCTCAAAAAAGACATAGTGGAAATGGAAAAGGTGCAAAAGAGAGCGACTAAGATGATTACGGGGCTGGGGCACCTTCCTTATGAGGAAAGGCTACGGCGTTTGGGCCTCTTCAGCCTAGAAAAGAGACGCTTGAGGGGGGACATGATTGAGACATACAAAATTATGCAGGGGATGGACAGAGTGGATAGGGAGATGCTCTTTACACTCTCACATAATACCAGAACCAGGGGACATCCACTAAAATTGAGTGTTGGGCGGGTTAGGACAGACAAAAGAAAATATTTCTTTACTCAGCGCGTGGTCGGTCTGTGGAACTCCTTGCCACAGGATGTGGTGCTGGCGTCTAGCCTAGACGCCTTTAAAAGGGGATTGGATGAGTTTCTGGAGGAAAAATCCATTATGGGGTACAAGCCATGATGTGTATGCGCAACCTCCTGATTTTAGGAATGGGTTAAGTCAGAATGCCAGATGTAGGGGAGAGCACCAGGACGAGGTCTCTTGTTATCTGGTGTGCTCCCTGGGGCATTTGGTGGGCCGCTGTGAGATACAGGAAGCTGGACTAGATGGGCCTATGGCCTGATCCAGTGGGGCTGTTCTTATGTTCTTATGTTCTAACCCCAGCTTGAACAAGCCTCTCCATTGCCCTACCATGATTTGTTGGATTTATCAGATCACATAGTGTCAATTGTCCCCTAGGGGCTGGAGATAAGAATAGGCCCTCAGTTTGGCTGTACTTGTCGTGAGAGGCGACGAAACAGCCACCAGGTAGATGGGACTCGTCAGCCTGGGAAGGCAGCTCATCTGAGAGAAGGAAAACTCTGATCCCAAACCTCCACTGCCTTGTAGCTACATCCAGTTGTGGAAAAGGCTTCAGGAGTCAACCTCGAGGCAAAATACGGAGCCGGAGTCCCTGAGGCTGAACACAGTCACGTTCTGGCAACTCCTGTGATGCCGCTGGAGCCAACCGTATTGGCTTCTGCCTTTCCACTGGACCATTCCAGCGACGTGGAGAGGGGGGATATGCTGCATGGGAAACAGTCTATCCTCCATATCTACTTTACCCAGGCTTTGCACACTGGAGAGGACACTGTTCCAGAACCACCATTCAGAGCACGATACCATAGTCTTCCGAGACTGAAGGATGCCAACAACAGTGTCAATTTTTATATCTGAGCCATGCTTAAATGTGCTATTTTAGAAGTAGGATCATTATTTTCTAGAGCTCTATGTATGTTCCATTCAGGCACTCACATGGAGGTTAAGAGTAGGGGCAGCAGATGTGCTCCTGATTCACTTCCCTTTATTCATTCATAGTTGTACATATGTTTGAAAAGGGCTTCCATATCGCCACTCTTCACCACTTTTTTCCTTAACAGTTTGGATTTTTTTTGTTCACTTTCCTTCCCTTCTCTGCCACAAATCTATTTTTAAAAAGGTTAAATATGAAAATGCCTCAGAGAAAAATGACTGGAAAAACATCTTAGGCTCGAATAAAATTCATTCTAATATTTACATTCCAAAATGCTAAGAAGTCAATGCTATGGAGGTGTCTGTGGAGACTATGCATTTTCTGCAGAAATATATATATGCGTGTGTGTGTGTGTGTGTGTGTGTGTGTGTGTGTGTGTGTGTGTGTGTGTTTTGCAATGTATTATTACATCAGCTGTTTAGGTTGGAAAAATATGAATTGTTTTAGAAAATACCTGCTTTTCAAAACCTGGTTCTCTGTTTCCTAATTGCGAAAAACCTTTTTTTTTTTTTTTTTTTTTTTTTTTTTTTGCTAAGGCAGTATACATAATGCAAAGGACACTTGTCCATCTGCTCTGAAGATATTTTAAGAGGGTGATCATCTTTCCCTAATCATTTATGTAGGCAATATCAATCGCTCATGACCTGCAGGCTTTTCATCATCAGTCAGCTTTCCCCTAACTTTTTGTTAAAATAATCCCTCTAAAACCTCATTAATTTTCTGTCCCAGCTGTCTAGATGCACTGCACTTAAAAGTGTGAACCTAATCCTCCAGCATAGGTTCTTGCTTTCTTAGCAAGAACTTTCTTTCTCCGTTCCCTTTGATATTTTATGTTTAAAAGGACAGTCATCCTGATCTTTATTTTGCTTCAATCAATTTTGCTTCCATCTCTTTGGAAGCCCCTCTAAGCCCTTCTTCAGTAGAAGTACAAGTTAGGCTGACATTGCATAATTTCTGGGCTGAGTGCGACCACTTCTCCATCCAGCACAGTACAGTCAACTCTGGTCCCCTCTTACAAAATCACAAACCACGTTGTTGGCTACAGGGTAAGAAGTCTGGTGCAGGATGCTGTCTTTACACAGATAGGAAATGGGCAGGATTCTCTTAAAAAGTACGCTACATGTTTATTATTGCAGACCAGTCTATGACTAGGAGGAAAATCTAGTCAAGCTTTCTCTAGTGCAGGGGTGCCCAAACCCCAGCCCTGGGGCCACATGCGGCCCTCAAGGCCTCTCAATGCGGCCCTCAGGGAGCCCCCAGTCTTCAATGAGTCTCTGGCCCTCCAGAGATTTGCTGTAGCCCGCACTGGCCTGACACAACTGCTCTCAGCGTGAAGGCAACTGTTTGACCTCTTTTCGTGAGCTGTGGGATGAGGGCTCCCTCCACTGCTTGCTGTTTCACGTCTGTGATGCAGTAGCGGCAGCAAAGGAAAGGCCAGCCTTGCTTTGTGCAAGGCCTTTTATAGGCCTTGAGCTATTGCAAGACCTTCATTCATTCATATAAGTTCATCTTTAATATATTCATTTATGTAAACTTATGTAAATTTATTCAAATTTTAAATGTAAATTAATTCTTTCTTTTCCCGGCCCCCAAAGCAGTGTCAGAGAGATGATGTGGCCCTCCTGCCAAAAACTTTGGACACCCCTGCTCTAGTGTAACACAGCCTCTATATAATGTCAAGAACAGATTGCCCTTCCTTCCAGTTCACAACCTGAAATGGCTTGAAAAAGTAGTATTTATTGGGCAGATGGATCCCTTGCAAAGCGAGCCCAGGATTTCTTAACACCAGAAATGGCACTTGCGGTCCAATATTATCCACAATTATGATGCTGGAATGTGTGTTCCAGTGGTGTAATGCAGTTTCCGGCTGTTGCAAATGCTATACACCAGAGAATGTGGCCTGGCTGCCCCCATAGGTAACACTGTGTAGGGGGGAGGTGGTGAAACAGGCTGGAGGGTTGGGAGAAGATGGGGCAGAGGAGGACATATTGGGCTGGGAAGGGGCAGGATCAGCAGAAGCAGTGCCTGCAAATCCTAACCCCCTTCCTAGGACCAATCTGCCTTCATGGGTCCATGCGAACTTGCAACAGTGATATTGCTGGCACAGGTTCAAGTTGACCCATGAGAGTTTAAAAAAATACTGATGCTACTGAACTAAACCCTTGGCTAAACCTTGGCTGCAGAATATCTTCTTATTCTTAATATCTGGATAGGAAGGGCTCAGGCTGGTTTTTGTGAGTCTCCTAGCAGCCACATGTGCCTTTCTAACATGGCCTACCTCCCAAATTTAATTTAGTGTTTATTAAGGCATTCATATTACATCAATCACTTCCTACTGAAGGAATAAAAAAATCATTGTATTTGACAGTTGGTATGTTTCATCATATTGCAACTGATGTCAGTCACTTAAATCTTTTGAAGTCAACGTAATGGACATAGGAAGTGATTTTTATGCCAATAAAGGTTCCTGAATCTGAATCTAGGAAGTGATAATTAACAGTCAACTTTGTCTTTAGGACCGTGCCCATTAACATGTGATATATGCACTGACAAATAGATGCTCATTGGCACAAAACCACAACACGAGAAATTCCCTCAGGGTGACCTTGCATGTCAATTCGGCCAACACGCTAATAACAATGCAGGGCAAACAGGCTGAGAAAACAAGCTGCCATTTTCTACAGCCAAGAAAGCCAAGAAAGTCGCAACAATGTTGGCCATCTGTACTTTTCATTAGTGATTCTACCCTTCACTTCGTCATTGCTGAATATAATCAAGCAATCCTTTCAGCTTGCTGCGTACCATCATAGCATCTATCATCGTCAACGTGTGTGTGGGGGGGGGGTTGGTTTCTCCCCACCACAGTTTATATCTGACAATCAAAATACAGGTAAATTAATGGCAGAAATTTGTGCATTCCTTGTGTGTGATTAATTTGTGGCAGTCAGTAACGATATTCAGGGTTGGCATCTTGTCTATGCCAAATGAGTCTCAGCTTAACTATTCAGCTGCAACGTTGGTGATGAATTTCAATTGAGAGGATGGCTTGTGCATTCCATAAACCTATCAGATAAGACTCCACTAAGTCCACGTTGTGAAAAATGGAAGCAAAGTGTACTGGGCTGACTTAAAACAGGAAATGAGTCAGATAAGAGTCTAACGTTATGGAATGCTGCTGTAACTTGCCTTTGACTGTGACTCAGGTCTGTTATGTATTTAGATGATATGTAGCCCTCTCCAGTGCAAGAGCTGAGGGAAGGTGGCCACATTAGGTGCATGTCCTATGATAGCTAACTTGAACCTTCACGTTCAAAGCAGAATACCTGTAATTGCCAGACTCAGAAAAATAAATCAAGCAGGAAATTACTCTCCCCACTATGCCCAGTTTGTAGGAAACTTTAAGGCCCAATCCTATCCAATTTTCCAGCACTGGTGCAGCTGCAATGTGACCCCAAGGTAAGAGAACAAACATTCCCTTATCTTGAGGAGGCCTCTGTGACTACCTCCTCACCACAGGATGCAATGCACTCCCCACTGGTATGGCTGCATCAGCACTGGAAAATTGGATAGGATTGGGCCCTTATTTGAATTTTGCCCACATTTGTGAAAGAACTCCATTTCCAGACCCCTTCCGCTCCCTAGTGGAGCAGATTTCATGAGGGATGGAGGTGTCTGTGGAGACTATGCATTTTCTGCAGAAATATATGTGCGTGTGTTTTGCAATGTATTATTACATCAGCTGTTTAGGTTGGAAAAATATGAATTTTTTAAGAAAATAGTAATTTTAATACTTATTTAAATATTAATTCTTTTTCGAATGTTGGGGGGGAAAATCTAAGAAGGGGGCAGGTTTGATGGAAGAGTGGGGAACAGGAGTCAAAAGAAAGTGTGTAAAGTTGGGACAGAAGAGAACCAGGAAGTTTTGTCCATCACTGCCTGAATCTCTCAGAGGCATATGGCTAGCCACTCTTGGAAACAAAATGGTGGGTTACCTGGATTTTGTCCAGTGTTGGTTAGTGAGGGGGTCTATTAACTAGCTCAGTGAACTTACCAACTTTGATGTCCAATGTGGCTGACTACCAAAGTCACTCAGGAACATTCTGAGCTGTTCCACAGTGAAACTGACAAGTGAAATGAACAGCAACCCCTTTCTACAGCAGTGCTATATAGGAGCTAGATGTTGATGTGGATCCCCCTTGGTGACTTGGCAAAACTGCAAGTGCTACAGTTGGGTATTATTATTATTATTATTATTATTATTATTATTATTATTATTATTATTATTATTAACAGTATTTATATACCGCTTTTCAACTAAAAGTTCACAAAGCGGTTTACAGAGAAAAATCAAATAACTAAATGGCTCCTTGTCCCAAAAGGGCTCACAATCTAAAAAGATGCAAATGAATACCAGCAGACAGCCACTAGAACAGACAGTGCTGGGGTGAGGTGGGCCAGTTACTCTCCCCTTGCTAAAAAAGGAGCACCCACTTGAAAAAGTGCCTCTTACCCAATTAGCAGGGTATATCATTCTAATCTCCAGAAAATTACAATATCAGGCTACCCTTTGGTCCTCGAGATGCCGGATATCACAACTTTGACTCTGGACACAATCCAGAGAAGAATTTGGGCCGTAAAGCACATTTGTGTCTCCTCATGAGCAAGCCACACCAGCACACGGAGGTGCACTGGTACACGGAGGCTGAATCCAGCCTCCATGACGGCTTGTGCGGTGAGCCTTGCATCAGTCTAGCTGGACCTAAGCAAGGCTCTGGGGTGGGAGAGGAAGAGGAGGGAGGGAGGAGGAGGGGGGAAGAGTTTCGGGTGGGGGAGGGTAGGCGGTGGGTGGCCCTGGGGGTGGGCAGGTGGGGAGCAGTTATGCCAGATCCCAACCCCCATTTCTAGGGAGCTTGGAGCGACTTCAAGCTGCTCCGCTCTCCTCAGAATTGTGCCACCTCTGGAGGTGGCGCAAGTTTGAGGAAACCCATGGAGCCAGCGTGCCCTACCTAGAGGTAAAAGGAATAGTTTCCCCTTACCTCTGGCTGAGCCACTTTGGGCCTCTAACTTGCGCTGGATACAGCGCAAGCCTCTTGGCTTGTCTGTTCCAGCACAGGGTAGGATCACGCCCTAAATAGATTAATGTACCATTGCATTCACCATAAAGAATGCAGGCTCCCCATTTTTCAATCATCTAGGGCATTAACATTCATGTTTTCCTTACACTGTTGTGCAGAAACTGCCATTTATCTCATGCTAGTCATCCATCTTTTCCTGGATTCACTCAAGCCAAGTCACAGGTGGTCTTTTAGCAAGTAGGAGAAGAATTAAAGCCTAACACTCCTAATTATATTAAAATAAGGTGTTGCCAAGCTAAAATAAGCCCTTCCTTCCTGTAGCCAAGGATTTAAATTCAGAAACAAGAGCCTGGATAATCTGTATCCATGTTTCAGCTTGCATAGCCCCAAGCATTTATTAATGGTCATAAAATTATTCAGCCTGTTTTAAAACCTTGCCAGAGAATTACTACGGTGACCTCCTTCCACAGTAAATTACACAGGTTGGCTTTTTGTGCTACATGAAGAACTATTTCCTTTTTCCTAGTAATAAATTAACTGCTACTCTATTCTGTGGCATGACCCTTTGCTCATGTGTTTATACGGGATGGTACAAAGGAGGAGGTGGGCATTTTTCATATTCCCTTTCATAAATTTGAATACCACTTTGCTTCATGAAAGGAAGCTTTTGAAAACAAGGCATGAACCAGGTTATTAAACCTGGAGGTTTTTATAGCAGCGAGAACTCCTTTTGTGGTCTGAACATTCACGAAGGCTGGCCAACACAACATGTGACTAGCAAGGGACAAATGCTGCCTTCGTGCCTGGTTGAGAACTTCCCAGAACCATCTTACTGATGACTGTGAGAAACAAGATCTATCATAGAGTTGGAAGAGCCCACAAGGCCATCTAGTCCAGCCCCCAAGGATGAAGCTTGAAATCCCTCTCTCCAGCAGGTGCCTATTGAGCCCTTGGACTACATGTTCATCTAGTTTGATCCAGCACGATTTTTCTTGTATTATTAGCCATAGACCAAGATGGATGCTAGATGCCTGAGGACACTTTGTTTTTACAGTTCCAGGACGACAGCAAAATCAGAAGCTTTATTCAGCTCTTTATGGGCAGGTATGTTAATGTAGGGGGTCACAGGGAATGAACAGATGTGAATAAGGAGTGGGTAGTCATTTATGACAGAGGAGAAGGCAAGAAGAGGGTGGCTCAGGAAAAGGGCGAGTGATGTAGCTCAGTGGTAGAGCACAGTCTTTGCATGCAAATGTTCAGTTCCCATCGTTTCAATCCCCATCGTGACCCAGGATTTCCATTATTAAGGCTAGGTAAGGGATTGCTGCTTGAGACCTTGGAATCCTAATGTTACTGGAATAATCTATAGTGGGCTAAGTAGACCAATGATAAGACCTACTATAAGGCAGTTTCGTATGTTTGAAAAGTGTGCATGCCTGTATAGGAGCTCATGAGTTTGGGTCCAGGTATACCTGGTCACACCAAGGCCTCCTGTTGACTTATGCAAGGGGGTGCTAAATGCTGCCCCCCTGCCCTGGTAATGTGCCAGCTTCTGCTCAACCCACTCCCTGAAGTGGTCAATTATGCTCTAGCCCACCACTTTCAAACACATTTCTGCTTCTGCTCCAGCTCTTTCTTTTCCAGGCCAGAGAGTGGGAGGAGCAGCCAACTCCATCCACTGCATGAGGCAAGCACTTCTGTCAGCCTCATGAATGGGCCAGCCATGCTGACTCCTGGGAAGCTGCTTTCCTAGGAAGCTGTTAGGCCCAATTCTAAACTCACCCAGCACCAGCGCTGAGCCTAGATGTGCCATAAAGCATGTTTATGGCACCTGGTGAGTAGGGAGCACTGGTGCTGGGTGAGAAGCCCCTTTGAGAAGCCCCTTTGTGGGGCTTGGGGCTTTCCCGGGGGAAGAGGACAAAAGTCCCCTCCCACAAGGAAAATCCCAGCAGCTTCCTGGAGCCTTCTGGATACAGTGGTAGCTGAATTGGCACTGCTGCTCCAGCAGACGCTGGGAAGCTTTGGATTGGGTTGCCTGACCATTGGCCCATCTAGATCAATACTGTCAACACAGACTATCCACAACTCTCCAAGGTTTCAGGCAGTGATTTTATTCTGCCTTACCTGGGAATGCCGGAGAATGAACCTGGGGCCTTCTGCATACAGAGAAGGTGCTTTTAACACTGACCATGGCCCTTCCCAGTGCCAAGTGTACTCCTCCATTATTTAATGCACTTAATGACCAACCTCTCATGAATTTGCCATGCAATTAGTGACATATGCCTTCCAAGCCTGGTGTAAGGTCACCACAGGAAAGCAATTTGTCATGTAGATAATATGTAGGCTGGTCTTCATATTAGCCTTAGGGCACTTATGTGTGACTGGATGCAGGTCTTGTTTGGCTAAGAATTGCTAATGTTTCCTTCCTATGAAGCACTTGCTGGAAAGTACTATACCTGGTAATTCGTTCATGCAAGACTGAAAAGTCTGGCTTAAATAAATATCACTTTGCTACCGCACCACCGCTGGTGGCTAATTCTTTGGTAGCTCAAGTAGCAACTTCTGCTGAACCAGTCAAGGGAGAGAGAGAGAGAGAGAGAGAGCTGTCCTGTTCCCTGCCAGTGCAAACCAGATCCCTATCAGAAAAGCTAAGCACGGGGGTACCACTTTTCCTGCCAGGATAGCACACTGAGAGCCCAACCCTGAGCTCCACATGCTTACCGCCGGCGTGCACTGATCCCGGGCAAGCGCCGGTGCTAGCCAAATGCTGGCTGGTGCTGCACTAACACTGGGTGGGTGCCACTGGGCAGTTGCATGGACCACCGAGCAGCAGAGAGGTAAGCGGGGATGTGGGGGGTGATGGGGAGGCAGCATTCTGGGTAGGGGGGAGGCCGGCAGAGGGCAGGGAGAGGGGGATGAGTAGGTGTGATGGGAAGGTGGGAGGTAGGGAGAAGGTGGGGGGAGGCATGCCAGGGGGAGGGAGTGAGGAGGGAGGGAGGGAGGCGAAACCGGTGGAGCTTCGATCCAAAGCCTCCATGTTGGGCTCGCCTCCTGACATGAAGGCTTTGACTTCACCACCGACCTTTTGGTCAGCAGTGTATCAAGTAGCCCCATTGAGGGTCTACTGCGCTTACTTGGGGAAGGGGACAAAAGTCCCCTTCTCTCAAGGTGCTGCCAGCGGCTGACTTGGGTGCGCAGGATGTGGCGGCAGCCATTTTCGGTGCCGCTGCAGCCGCACGTCCCAGGCAGCTCAGGATTGGGCTCTAAGGACGCAATCCTAAGCAACTTTCCAGCACTGACCTAGCTGCAATGCAGCCCCAAGGTAAGGTAACAAGCATGCCCTTACCTTAAGGAGGCCCCCTTGACCGTCTCCCACTGCAGGATGTGGTGTATGCCACATTGGCACAGCTATGTCAGTGCTGGAAAATTGGTTAGGATTGTGCCCTAATATGCTCTTTTCTTCTCCATGAACCAACTTTCCTGTGCTGTACAGAGTCAGGCAGCAGCACTGATACCACATTGAGGCTGCAGTTATGTCATCAGTGACCTGACGGGCCAGCACAGTCACTCATAGGATTGTACCAGAGTACTTAGAGAACTTTGCACGATAGGGTGCTAAAAACTGCCTTGAAAGCTGATTGGGGTTTCCCATTCAATGGACGAAGGCAAAATCCCAAACAATAGGATTCTTTTGATACTCATGATACAAGGTTATCCCAATAATGCTTCAGGCACGGTTAATTTTTCATAAAGTGCACAAAGACATCTCAGAGGACTCAAGAAAAAAATACATATCCTTCAGCTAAGTGCATGCTATATAAATAGAACGATTAAAAAAACACACAAGTTCGTCATATGTCAGACCGAAAGGAGAATGGTTTTAAAAATACAGAGATGAAAATAGTGATGGGTGAATTCCCCTCAGCTTGACGCAGAACTTGCTTGGTTTTAATGAGTTTTCTTAGCTTAGAACTTGCTTGGTTTCTAATGAGTTCAGGAGATGCTCATCTGTTGTGAAGAAGTTCTCTCCTAGTTCTTAATCCTGGCGCATGTTTGCTCATGGCGCTGTATGCATACACATTATACATGTCCTTCCCTGGGACTTCCCTGTCCTGCACCCACTGCACAGCAGTGTGGGATATTGAACTTTTATATTCAGCTAATCATTCCTCCCCCCAAAAAACAGGTCACCAATGGGAGCTAGAGAGGTTTTAGATCTGGATAGGGGACAACAACCACATCAAATATTTGCAAACAACCATCAAGCATATTGATCCAAGTAGAGAAGATTCTCATGACAGGGGTCAGGTCAAGAAGAATTTTATGAAAGAGAAGGGGTGAACATTAAAGAAAATCTATGTAGAAACTTATAGATCAATTGGCCTCAAAATTCATGTTTTATTTTCACAGCAATAAACAAGAATTTGCGTGAGAATAATAATAATAATAATAATAATAATAATAATAATAATAATAATAATAATAATAATAAGGTCCTCAGACTTCTCCTCAGACTTTTTTCAAGGCGGTTTACATAGGCAGGCTAATTTAAATCCCTGTAGGGATTTTTACAATTGAAAGAAGGCTCTATCTTTCAAGAGCTACAACAATTCAGAAGTTTCGTTCTGATCTGGCCTCCATCCTGGCCTCCATCCTCCCACGCTCAGAGCAGATGGAATAACTCGACTCAGCTTGTCAGCTGCTTCAAGGTCGCACGATGCCGGTGGCCTCGAACTGGCGACCTTCGGATGTTATCTTCAGGCAAATGGAGGCTCAACCCTCTAGACCATACATCCTGCCCAAGGAGAAGGGTATAGTAAGCTTACAAAAGTTAGAACATAAGAACATAAGAACAGCCCCACTGGATCAGGCCATAGGCCCATCTAGTCCAGCTTCCTGTATCTCACAGCGGCCCACCAAATGCCCCAGGGAGCACACCAGATAACAAGAGACCTCATTCTGGTGCCCTCCTTTGCATCTGGCATTCTGACATAGTCCATTTCTAAAATCAGGAGGTTGCACATACACATCATGGCTTGTAACCCGTAATGGATTTTTCCTCCTGAAACTTGTCCAATCCCCTTTTAAAGGCATCCAGGCCAGACGCCATCACCACATCTTGTGACAAGGAGTTCCACAGACCAACCACACGCTGAGTAAAGAAATATTTTCTTTTATCTGTTCTAACTCTCCCAACACTCAGTTTTAGTGGATGTCCCCTGGTTCTGGTGTTATGTGAGAGTGTAAAGAGCATCTCTCTATCCACTCTGTCCATCCCTTGAATAATTTTGTATGTCTCAATCATACAAAATCATACAAAAGTTCTGCACATGTGCCTACAAAGTAGATCCTTTGGGACACCTGGTGTGGCAAACATCAAACATACATCTGACATTTTTGCAGCACAATCCTATGCATGTGTACTCAAAAGCAAGTCTCACTGTATTCAGTGAAGCTTATTCACAGGAAAGTGTGTATAGGATTGTAGTATTACAGACCAATCCTAACCAGGTTGCCCATGGAGTGATAAAGTGGTGCTGAAACAGCCGCTGCTGTATCCTGCGCAGATAGAGACACAGCTGGAGGGTTCCTTGAGGTAAGTGAACATTTGTTCCATTACCCTGTGTTGAGCCCTGGCAGCCCCTATGGGTCTACTTGGAGCTGTGCCAGGTCAATTGATTGTAGGGCTTTCAGGCCCAAGAGGGGCTTAGGATGTGGCTGGAGCCTTTTCTGCCCCCCCTCCCATGCCTGAACCGCCCTCCTCCCCACCCTCCTCCACCCCAAAGTACTCCTTCCGCACCATCTGGCAATGGCCTTACCTGGATTGGTGGGCACTGCTCTGACACTGGCAGAGTCCTACCGGCACAGCTGCCTGGTGGCATTGGCCTCTGTGCAGCCTCCGTCCCACTGGCAGGAGGTGGCTTAGGATTGGGCCGTTCATTATAGAGGGACTACAAAGGGAAATGGCACTCATTTCAGAGTACAGCAAAGCTTGAACCAGGCCAGAGATCAGTAGACGTCGCAGAGCAACAGAGGGGCTGCTTCAATCTGCTGACATCTTCATATGAGTCAGCCCCAGAGTTCATCTGTGCCGCCTTCTGCCTCCTCCCTAGACTCTCAGAGACACCCCCACCTTGTATCATTGTATATTTTTATCATTATTTAAATTGTAAGCTGCTTTGGAGCCTGGCTGGAATGCCAGGAATAAATAGAAAAATACAGAAATGAAATAGCTATGTATGTTGGCATCTACACTAAATTCACCTTCACTCATAGATTCCTCCAATTTCATTTGGATCCACTGGTTTTTTAATAGCACTTTGCTTGCTCTTAGTGATCTATGACTTCAGAACAACCCCTGCTCACCTCAAGAGGATAACAGTTTTTAGGAGGAGCATCACAGATTATGGTAGTCTTCACTGTGGACAAGGAAAGTGACTAGCCATAGTAGACTTCCTACTAACCTTTAAAGCACTTAAGGATCACATTCAATTCCCCTCTTCACAAAAGCACTTCACTCCCTGCTATTCCCCATAAGTTTTTCTAGGCCTGAAATCTGGTATTAATCTCTCTGCTTTAGCAAGAGATTAGCCGTGATTGGGAATTTGAATCTCAGCAGTTTGCAGAGCCATCAGCCCATCATCTCTCCAAACTGTTAAATTATCAGGGCTAGGCAGGAAGAACAGACCTTCCCTGGTTTCATGCATATGAATCAAAAGCTTTGAGAAAATGTGAATGAGAATTCCTGTTGCTAGTGCCATCTGTCTTCATATCATCACTGAGTCATGAAGGTAGCTACATTGAACCAGCCTGCCACATTCTCAGCCCCATCAAAAGATCACTGTGGAACTGCATGGGTAAAATCAAGATTGCAGCCTATACAATAAGATTAAATTTGGGTTATGCAAAGCGTTGTTTAACAGGCAATATAGATTAGCAACAGAGAAAGACTGATTAATTAAATTATGCAAACTAGTCTATTAATAGATCACAGATTTAATAGATCACATTTCTTTCTGACTGCAGTATTTTGCCTATGGACAATCCCAAGCAATGCATTTTTTAAAATATTCTTAATATTTTATTTTATTCTAAAATAAAATAGTAGCTATTTATGAACATGTGAATCAGCCTTATATCGATTGGTCTATCAAGTTTAAGTATTGTGTATTTTGTCAGAAGTTGCTATATGTTGGTAGCTAGTGCTATAGCAGCTAGTATAGTACTAGCTACTATAGTATAGTAGTATAGTATAGTAGCTCTATGCAACTGGTTCTATGTAGCTAATTCTAAAAGTTGATCTTTTATTTACAGCATAAGCCGAGGCATATCTACTCAGAAGTAAGTTCCAGTGAGTTCAATTGGACTTACTCCCAGGGAAGTGTGCATAGGATTGCAGCTGGGCAGCCCTGTTCTATCTCTGCAGCAGCCTGTAGTGGCCCTGGCACTGCATGCTTGTGTGTGTGTGTGGGGGGGGGGGGAATCAGACAATTCAGGAAAGGTAAGTATAAATCATTTTTACTTACTTCCCTGTAGGCTGCTTGGCCACCATTGGGTCTCCTTGGTTCTACACTGTCAAGGAGCCTCAGAGGGCATATCAGGGAAGGGTGGTTTGGATCTTGCCTTGCACCACTGCCACTGTGATCCTCCCCCTCCCACCCCTGAACTGTCCCTAGTATGGTCCTCTCCCTGCCCCAATCTTCCCCCAAACTGTCATCACCTTACCTGCTCCAGCGTAGACTGGATGAGTTGGTGGTGCACACAGGCCCTCTGGGTATTTGCACTGGCAGCCTTGAAGCACACAACAGCAGTGTGGCTTGCCTTAGGCACTGGATTAGATTGGATTGGATTGGACCATAAGTACCATTATTCTTTTATTGTGATCTCAGTTATTTGGAAGAAAGTTCCATTTAGAAAAAAGGTTCCATTGAAAGCAATGGAATTTCCTTCCCAGTACATTGAATAGCCGAATCCCACAAACCAGTGACCCATTTTATGGACTTGATAGAACTCAGGTTTAATTTGAACATGCATTTAGAATTCTGCAATGCCAAGGGGTGTATAATTTATCTCCTATATCTTAAAAACATTTCAGAAACTTAACATTTGTTTCCTTGCTTATTTTTTAGCTACAAATATAACTGAATCATTCTTACCTTTTTTTTACTTTTTTCCCATCAGAGGATGGGGAGCCTTTTGCTAAATCTTTTCAGAATTGTCTTCAATCATCCAGTTTGAGAGGTAATCTGAGTCAGAAACAAAATTGTACAGCTGAACAACCATAAAGACACATCCATTCTCCTGAAATTGAACACAGAAATGGGCCTATGTAATTCGGTTGGTCTCATCAGAAGCAGGAGATAAACAGAACAAAGCTTCCTAAGCAAGTTTACAAAACTTTTACATTTGAGATTTTTTTTTTTTTCATATTTATGTAAGTGAAACTTACATATTGGAAAAAAATCCTAACTGCATTAGGCAATAGTTCATGTTTAAAAAAATCAAGATGCCACAACTCCAAGCAGTTTCAATTGATTAAAAATGCTAATTTGGCTTGATTTATTAACACATGGATCATTTTTATTGTTGTTCACAGATAATTACTTCTCCTGCTTTCCCTTCAGGATAAAAGTGTTGGTTGGTGAACTGCTACTATAGCAAAGCCTTCCCCCCCCCCCTAAAAACTTGAGACATACAAAACAGAACACGGTATTTGTTATTATCCAGGGTTCTAGCCTGAATGCAGGGTTCCAGCAAGCATAAGAGCTCTCTGTTAAATGCTGGGTAATTTCCATTTTTACAACATATAATGAAAAACTCACCACTAAAATGCACTGGAGTTTTCATGTATTTATAGTGGGACATTAGACATTAGTTTGCATCTAAAGGTATTGTTACAGAGCATAGAACAATGTCTTGCACAAGAAAGGTTCCATAATTTTCACATATTTCTTTACTTGCTGCTGCCCTTCCCTACTGACTGCTTCTGAACTGGGGGCTTCCAAAATAGGATGAGGTCTGGGGGGGAGGGTCTGCAACACGTAGGAGGAATTCGCAAAATCAGGGACCCTCCCACCTTGCACAATGAAAGCGCTTTCCACTCCCATGACAGTAATGTGGATTCAACAGCACCATTGGATACTATGTTCAATGTTTATATGTCAAATTACCATCACATGAACAGGAGCACTTGCATAAATTTGTCATGACCTGTAAAACACGTTCATCATGTTGCTTTGAGTCTCTAATTTTGAAACCACTACCTGCTAAGAATCCATTAACTTCTCAATAATGAAAAATTGTCTTATATGCAAAGCCATATAGGGAATCAATGGAACAGACTTGGATTCACAGTGAATGTTATTGGTTTTTCAATAATGCTGAATGTTGCATCAAGAAGAACCTTGAAGATGATCTATTTGAACTTTGTTATTGTTTGTCATAGTGAGTCCATCTCTCCAGGACTCATTCTTGTTTACCTGCTATGGTTCTTTACTGTAAAAAGGTCAGACTTCAGCTTCGACAAAGTGTACAGCTTAGACAAAGTGTACAGAGAAGCCTGAGGGCCACAGTCGCTTACCCTATTAAAAGAAAGAAAAGGAGTGAGCTCTGAAATCAGTTGCATGTCTGATTATAGATGAAAATATAAATGTAAAATAAAACATAAAATATATATACCACTTTTCAGCAACAACAAAAACATTTCACAGTACTGTTACCAAGTGAACTACAGGTGGGGCCTCTTTATCCATAGATTTGGCATCAGCAGATTTGCCTCACTGGGGATGCTGAACCCCCAGATTCCTCCCTCCCTGCAGACTTCCCAGAACCAACCGGAACCTTGTTCCGGTCACATCTCGGACATTTTCTGAGCCTCAGAGAGGCCACTGCCTGGTGCACTGCCTCTCCAAGACTCAAAGCAGCTCCAGACATGACCGGAGCAAGGCTGTGGTCAAGTTCAGAGCAAAGTTGGGCTCTGAAAACCGCAGTTATCCAACATTTTTGCTATCCATAGGGTGTCCGGGAATGGAACCCTTGCTGATTAAAAAGATCTGTAAATAAATTAATGGTTCTCTGTCCCAAAAGGGCTCACAAGATCAAACAAATGCAGAAGAAACACCAGTAACAGCCATTAGAAAAATAAATAGGGACTGTTATTCTCTCCCTATTAAATATTAGAGCAGGGGTGGGCAAACATTTTGGCAGGAGGGCCACATCATCTCTCTAACACTGTGTCGGGGGCTGGGAAAAAATAATTTACATTTCAAATTTGAATAAATTTACATAAACGAATACATTAGAGATGGAATTTATATGAATGAATGAATTTTACTGAGCTTATTTATAATACACATGAGAACTACAATTCAGGCATGTAGAACTACATGAGAACTACTGTTTGCCACACACCTCTTGCACAGTGAAAACGTACAGACCAAGCCAGAAACACATGGAGACATAAGTTGTTCATAGGCAATGGGGGGAGGGTGTTAAATAATGCCCAGGGAAAAACAGAAAACACATAGGCCTTTCTCTAACTCTGCCCGCAGCTTGCATCTGGTGGTCACAACTAGCAGTTGCCGGCCAGTGTGGGCTCCAACAATCTCTGACGGGCCAGAGGCTCATTGGAGACTGGAGGTCCCTGTGGGCCAGATTAGAGATCCCCAGAGGCCGCAAATGGCCCACAGGCTGGGGTTTACCCACCCCTATATTAGAGGAATGCCATTCAAAAGTGTAGTGGTGCCACGTATCAGGAAGAATCTACCGAGACGCTGCTCCAATACTTGTGTCTTATTCCTCCAAATTTTGTGTGTGTTCATCATTCCTGCACTTAGTTTTCAGACATGCTGACAATCTGTAGGAGTATAATGTGTAGTATGAGCCTTGAATTAGGAATATCCTTGAAAGCTCTTCACCAATGGTCCACATACAATCACACCTATCTGACTCAGGACCCAATCCTATCCAATTTCCACCACCAATGCCGTTTCAATGCAGTCCCAAAGCAAAGGAATAAACATTCCCTTACCTTGAGGAGGCCTCTGAGACTAAACCCAACTTCAGGATGTGAGGCATACCCTGTTGGCATGGCTGCAACTGCACTGGAAAAGTTGGACAGGACTGGGCTCACAGTATTTTTACTTTTGGCTTTCTCAGTTACTGTGAATGGACTTTTTCTATTGTTTAACAAGATGGATGATCATTAGGATATAACAAAAGGGTGTCAATAGTACTTAGTGTCCAAGAAGCTGGTTGTTCTCAGCTGGAGTTAGCTCAGCTGGAAGCAGCCTGGAGAACCATGGGAGTCCATAGTATCATTGGAGTTCTGATATAGGATCTGTAGTTTTGCTACAGGGCTATGCTTGCTTCCAGTAGCTTCTGCTCCTACATTTGTAGGTAAATATTTTACAAAGACCATGTAAGTCTCCAGTGCGTTCTTCGGCCAAAGGGAACGGAATCTGCTAGTGTTTTCCTTGGCCTTCTCATCACTCAGGGAAGCGAGAACTCTTAATGTGCTGCCCCCAAATGTCTCACTGCTCAGGAAAGTGAAGAGTATTTAACACAATGTTTTGACACGTTAGAATTTCAAGTGCTGAGCTAGTTAGTATAGTAATAGACTTATCAAAGTCTTAGGTGCAATTCACAGGAAATATCCCAGCCCAGTGATCTTGTACAGCCAAACCAGATCTTCACTGTGCACAAAGAGCTCAAGATCCGAGTAGCCCCATTGAGTAGGCTGGAGCTTGAAATAAGGGATCAAATGTTCCCTTCTCTCAAGGAGATCTCCAAATGCCTCCCTGCCTACGCGGGATACAATTTTTTTTTTTTTGGCCGTTTTTGCACCACTGTATCACGGCCTGGACAGCCCTGATAGGATTTGACTGCCAGTGAATTTTGTCTGTCTGATTTTTAAAGAGCATTACAATGTGGAAAAATAGATCAGTGTAAACAACCTCGTGATTTCCCAATTTTTTCCAAAACCATTCCATAACTGACAGTGGAGCAGACTACTTCCCCTATGAAGCAATGCACATTTTAGCTGCAGACAAGAAATGCTAAATCAATTCCAAGCTGGTTTCCTTTACATCTTCTCTTAAATCAAATAAAGGAAACATTTTTGATTGGGGGCAGGGGGTATGGAGCAGCCAATAATTTCCCTAACAACAGTGAGCATTTCACCTCAGAATTTCCAAAGGGCCTTATAGCTGCAGAGAATCTGAAGTAAATGCTGCTTTTGAGTATGACATGCCCAACATGAGGTACTGAGATTACATATTATGCACTGTTGAGGGTGTCAAATACCATTGCTGTATACTGTAGTTTCAAAAAATGTTATTTAAGAGAAGCTGAAACTGAATTTTTCAGGGTAAAAAAGGTAAGTTCCTTTCTTTTTTTAATTGTGTTTTTAGCAACACAAGGGCTATAACAATCTGGCTTCAAATGTTATTTTCTGTCAAATAATTTTCGACTTTGCAGAACAACCAAGTCCATTGAACTGTGCAGTTCCAGTCAGGCCCTTGTTTTTCCTCCTCAGTCACTGCTCTGACAGAGGCCGGACACTTCCCAGAAGGCCAGTGGAAAGAGATGTCCATCTCCCGGCAGCCAGCTAAGCAGAAGCTGTCAACTTTTTCCAGATGAAAATCAGCTCTCTGCCGTAGCAGCAGCTGATGCCATCACTAGTGAAGCAGGGACACAATTGCTTGTAAATATGTCTCGTTAGGACATATTGCAATGAACAATAATGCACAAGTGAGGAAGAGTGGCTTCATATTTGCGGAGGCGCATGCAATAAATCTTCATGTCATCTCTATGCAATAAATCTTCAGCCGTCTCCAAATTCTGCACATAGTTAAAAATAAATGTGATTACTATGAGACCAGGTCCTGAAGTCATTGCTTGATATGATGCCATCTTCAAAATCAAGTTTCGCAACTGAAGTGGTTCACACAATAAAATATTAACGCTGTTCTGGAGGCAGTTCTCTCAGGCATACATTGTTGCTTTTGTGTAGGGGATCACATGGCTCTGATGCAAGATGCAGGCCAGTCACTGACTTCTGATGTTGTCAAGAGTTGACAACAATTCTCAACTTCCCTTCACCTTGCTTGTTGTCAACAAATCAGAGGTTGAACAAAGCCAGTGGGTTGTTGTTCCTGTATGGCTCAATGTAAACCTAGACCAGGGGTCTCCAAACCCCGACCCAGGGGCCACATGTGGCCCACGGAGAGCCTCTATTCGGCCCGTGGCCAACCTCCAATCCCGTAAGAGCCTCTGGCCCAGTTGACCAAACAGAACCAGAGTTGTGCTTGTGTGTGCTTTATTTCCTTGGCTATGTTGGTGCTTGGAGAAATCCTGGACATTTGAGCCCATTCATTCATTCATCTAAGTTCCATCTCGAATGTATTTATTTAAATTTTATATTTAATTTTTTTTCCAGCCCTCGACGCCATGCCAGATATTTGATGTGGCCCTTTGGCCAAAAAGTTTAGAGACCCCTGACCTCGACTAAACAAGAACAATCTCTCACAGGGTAGGCATACTGAAGATAAGCATTATTACAAAAGGGACCAAGAAGTGGCAATGCCAGCATGGGCACTACCCAGGGCTTGTGTCACACCCTCTGGCATAAAACCCTCCCCCCCTACTCATCGGAAGCAGCACACAGTACCCAGAAGTGATACTGTAGTGATGCAATGACATCATCGCGTCATCATGCTTCCAGGGTGGCCATTTCCAGCCATTGGGAGCTTGGGTGCATGAAGGCCCACCCAAAGCCAAATGCAGTATGGGCCTCCACTTGGCAGGGGCTAAGATGGCGTGCTCGTCACCCCCCCCCCAGGGTGCATCACCCAGGGCAGACCAACTGCCCCTCACTTGCTCCGCTACTGGGGCCAAGTAGTTTGTAGGCAATGGATGGTATCCAGTGTAACATTATGGGAGTACAAGCTCTACCCAAGAAGAAGCATTCTGTTCATGAGAAGGGTCCTTGCATGAGCAGAAGGGGCTTTGTGTGATATGAATGCTCCATCCATTGTCAAAAGGAACTTGCATTCCTGGAGGGAGTTTGTGTTCCTAGAGTGCCCTTCCATTCACAGAAGTGTTACTCTGTGAAGTGTTACACCCCCTTGGGTGCCTGTGTATACAAAGGGATGGATGTCTGTTCTTTCAGTTTAGGGCAATTGGACATTCACCTGGATCAGAAGTAGGTGGCCATAATCTCAATATTAAATTGTGTCTATTATTCTCTTAAGAAAAGAATGAGACAAAATGTTGAATAAGAGGCAGATTAGCACTGATCACATAGTCAAATTGTGTGGATACACTCAAGAAGGAAGGAAATCCTGCCCTCCATCTAGACACATGGGCAACCCAAGCCTATCGCCCACCAGCCCGCACAATGCAATGGTACATACTGCATGCTAAGGTGGGGACAGCCAGCTGGCCTGGAAGAGGTAAGTAATCTTTATTTTATTTAGCAGGTAAGATCAACAAGCTTTGACGGTATTTCAGGTTTTGAAAAGAGGGATAGGATCCTGTCATGTGACGCTGTCACCACCTCTCCCACCCCTGAACAGCCCCTGACTTGGCTTGCTCCCCTTCCTGATCCAAACTTCCCCCAAATTGTTCCAGTGCCACCTGCTCCTGCATGGACTGGGTTAGCCATATGAATGCAAATTTATTTGCACTGCCAGTCTCACAGTGCACAGCTGCAGTGCAACTTTTATAGTGCTGGTCTAGGACAACTTGCCTCACAAAGTCCCTTGCCTTGGGCCCTCAATAGAATTGGGCCTTTAATGTCTGAATGGGCTCCCACTTGCATTGCTGTCCATGCAGAGGACTCTCTACAGATGATCTGGAGGCCTGCAGGGACAGGATTCTCAGTTGTGTGGATAGAGCCCACTGCACATACAACTGTACATGTTCATTTTTTGTCTCAGTAAAGTTCTTAACTAATGTCACTTTTGCTGTGGGTGAGGTTGCTTTAATTCCTTCAGATCTGCTAAACTGTTGGCATCCTTCAGTCTTGGAAGACCACGGTATCGCGCTCTGAATGGTGGTTCTGGAACAGAGTGTCCTCTTCAGTGCGCGAAGCCTGGGTAAAGTAGGTATGGAGGATAGACTGTTTCCCATGCAGCAAATCCCCTCTCTCCATGTTGCTGAAATGGTCCAATGGAAAGGCAGAGGCCAATACGGTTGGTTCCAGCGACATCGCAGGAGTTGCTAGAACGTGACTGTGTTCAGCCTCAGGGACTCCGGCTCCGGATTTTGCCTCGAGGTTGACTCCTGAAGCCTTTTCCATAACTGGATGTAGCCACAAGGCAGTGGAGGTTTGGGATCAGAGTTTTCCTTCTCTCAGATGAGCTGCCTTCCCAGGCTGACGAGTCCCATCTACCCGGTGGCTGTTTAGTCGCCTCTTACAACAAGTACGTATATGAATGCAGCATAAATTTTGTTTTCATATATGATTCTTTAATAACATTGTAATTTCATTGCAAGGATTTGTGAGCTCTCCTGGATTTTTAAAGACAGGTGTACTTTTTAAATGTTTCTTTAAAAAAATGAAAACCAAACAATGACATTCAGAACATACCCAATGAAACATTGGCTGGTCCATGTCTGTCCATCACATCTCATTTTAATGTTGTAGATCTGACAACAAGGCTCCCTGATGTGGCTCTAAAGCCAGCAATTGCCAAGAAGGCTAAAATTGGGTAAGAGGCACTTTTTCAAGTGGGTGCTCCTCTTTTAGCAGGGGGAGAGTAACTGGCCCGCCTCACCCCAGCAGTGTCTTTTCTAGTGGCTGTCTGCTGGTGTTCTTTTGCATCTTTTTAGATTGTGAGCCCTTTTGGGATAGGGAGCCATCATTTGATTTTTTCATCATCATTTAGTCATTTGATTTTTCTCTGTAAACCGCTTTAGTTGAAAAGCGGTATGTAAATACTGTAGTGGTGGTGGAGGAGGAGAAGGAGGAGAAGAAGAAGGAGAAAGCGTTTTATATTTGGATTAATACTAGAGCCACTCCAAAAATGTAAAGTCATTTTACTTCCAGTATATAAAGCATATAGTCCTGCCACTACCAGCTTTCTCATTCTCTCACACATAATCTTATTCAATGTAAATGAATACTTAATAAATCACATAGCCTTCTGTAAACCTTAATAATTGGAATGACTATGCCCTGCCCTTATCATTAGAACCATCTTGAGAATCTAATATTAGAGTCATCGTATCAACGGGAGTGGGGGGGGGGGAATGAAGGAGAATTTTGGTTCCATTTCCATAGCTACTTATTCCTATTTACTGCAGTGGCATGGAAATCAAAATTCAAGCCTGCAAATAATCAGGCAAGAACAAAACAACTAAGGGCACAATTCTAACCAACTTTCCAGCATTGATATACAATCTATGCAGCTCCAAGGTAAGGGAACAAACATTGCCTTACTGTGAGGAGACCTCCGTGACTGCCACCCAACTGCAGGATGCAGCACTTGCCCCACTGGTACAGCTTTGTCAGCGCTGAAAAGTTGGTTAGGATTTGAAGCTAAGTTGTAGATATCAGAAATATTCATTCTCACTGTTGTGCTATATAAAAATGAAAAGAGTCTCACAGCCCAATTTGGAGCTTCGCGGCACCCACTGGAGCAGTGCCAAAGCGTCTACTGCTATATCCAGTGGGTGCCAGGAAGCAGCTGGAGGTCCCCTCAGAGGGAACCTCACCATGGGGCTTCTCAAGTCTGCACCAGCTATTTTGCCTTCCAGTCGGGCCTTCCAGTACAACACAGAGTTCAGGATACAGCAGAGCAGAGCTCCACCAGCCTCGCCCCCCTCCCACTCCAGTTCCCCCCTGCCTCCACCCTTGTTCTGCCCTCCCCCACCATCCAGAGGCTGCACTGCCGCCCATCATTCACACTTACCCCCAGTGGTGGCACATCCTCCTTTTGCCGGCGCTGGACCCAGCACCTTACTAGTGCAGGCCCAGCACCAGCACTTCCTACTCTGAGGATGCTATGAATGAGCTTTACAGCACATTTACAGCACCCTGCACCAGCACTTGCACTGGGCCACTTTAGGATTGGACTCTAAGGCTGCAATCCTATACACGCTATACACGTAAGGGAGTAAAGCAAAATAACCAGCACAGACTTGAAAAGCCCCTTTGTGGAGCTTGGGAGTTTCCTCCTAGGAGACCTCCAGCAGCTTCCCAGCCTCCGCTGGATATAGCAGTAGCCACTTTGGCACCACTGATCCAGAGGGTACCATCAGGATTGGGCTGTAAGTCCTTTGAAATAGTTGAACCGCTGTTAATGCTGTTGATAAAAAGTACTTTATATACTGTTCAAATAATCATACGAATCATTTTATCTACAGTGAGCTCACAATGGATGGCTATACTAGCAGTTCATTATTGAAACTCAATTTTTCATCCCATACATGGTTGTCTCCTAATCATATATAAGTTTTTTTAAGTTGCCTGCTCTGAACCACAAACTCTGATATGAGATTGCTAATTGGGTAAGAGGCACTTTTTCAAGTGGGTGCTCCTTTTTTTTAGCAGGGGGAGAGTAAATGGCCCACCTCACCCCAGCACTGTCTGTTCTAGTGGCTGTCTGCTGGTATTCATTTGCATCTTTTTAGATTGTGAGCCCTTTTGGGACAGGGAGCCATTTAGTTATTTGATTTTTCTCTGTAAACCGCTTTGTGAACTTTTAGTTGAAAAGCGGTATATAAATACTGTTAATAATTAATAATAATAATAATAAAAAACTTCACTTGATCCTAGTTTCTGGTCTTTGGGAAGAAACTGTGGATCAAAGAGAGATGTTAAGCCATAATAGATTCTGGCAGAAAGATCTATACCAACGTGCAAAGGAGTTCAACCAGGTATATTGGTATTGATATTGCATCCAATTATTTCAATAATCTATGGAGGATGGATTCCATTAAAATAATGTATTGCTGTGCCCTGCAAAATTAAATTAGTTTCCTGCATCATAGCTCTTCACCAAAGGGGTATGCTAGAATAGGGGCAGAGTAAGGCTCAATTCCAGTGCTTTCAAGCAGGCACAGTACGAATTGTAAAAATATAGCGTATGATCCATTCTCCCAGATGCACAGCTAGTTGGACATGCAGCCAGTGCCTCATATGGTCTGTGCAGGCCACCAGTATATACAGCAAACATCCAGCACCTCTCCAAGGCTGCAAACATGGATTCCTCATGCTCTGAGCCTGTATTCATCATTCTGGCTAAGAGCAGGCTAGCTGGATCTTCATGTGGTGGAGAGTGTGTGAACAGGTCCCTGTAGAAGATAACGTCCATGTGCATTGCTGTATCCAGCCAAGGATCAGCCAGGAGGAAAAGCAGGTACCTCATGAAAGGAAGGATTCATCAGGCTCGTATTTTCTTTTTCCTTGTCCTGAAGGCTCATTATCTAGAGAAGGGGTGGACAGATATTTTAGCAGGAGGGCCACATCATCTCTCTGACACTGTGTCAGGGGTCAGGAAAAAAGAATTAGTTTACATTTCAAATTTGAATAAATTTACATAAATGAATACATTAGAAACAGAACATATATGAATGAATGAATTTTACTGAGCTTATTTATACGTATGTATACGTACGTATTTTATACATACGTAGCTTATTTATACGTACGTATTTATACGTTCTCGTAATACACATGAGAGCTATAATACAGGTATGTAGAACCACATGAGAACTATGAACTGTTTGCCTCCAGACCTCTTGCACAGTGAATACAGACCAAGCCAGAAACACATGGAGACATAAGTTGTTCAGAGACAAGGGGGGGGGGGGTAAAATAATCCCCAGGAAAAAGCAGAAAACACATGATTATAAAAGCCTTGCTCTAACTCGGCCAGCAGCTCGCATCTGGTAGTCGTGACTGGCAGTCATGGGCTCCAACAGTCTCTGATGGGCCAGAGGCTCATTGGAGACTGGAGGCTCCCTGCAGGCCAGAGAGGGCCACAAATGGCCTGTGGGTAGGGGTTTGCCCACCCCAATCTAGAGAGTATGCAAATTTTCGTGTAATAAAAATGACACAAAGGTTGCAATCCTAGATACATGTGCATTTGGCGGAGGGCCACAAAATGAGGCAGAGACGTCTTTCATATTTTTGTGGTAGTAGCTCACATGGCTGAAGAAACAAGTTTTTATTCAATCAGCTTGCCTATCCAATCATATCAGTACCTGTTGGAGAAACAGAAGACTACCCATGTACTTCTCTAGATCTTTCCACATAGCTTCTTAGAATTTCAGCCAAAAAAAATAAGCATACATAAATATTGTAATAGGCACTGTTGGAGTCTTGTCCAGGGCAATGCACTTTAGCTTGATTCAATGACAGTTAATTAAAATCACAGTGAGAGAGAGAGAGAGAGAGAGAGAGAGAGAGAGAGAGAGAGAGAGAGAGAGAGAGTTGCACGACTAGCCCAATAAAACAATAGTCTTTGATTTGAGAAATAACCCAGATCTAACAATTTCAGGCATTACTGTGTTCACAAGGTATTGGAAATGTCTTGGAAAAGTAGATTCCACCCTACTCCTTTTGATCACAGTTCATTAAAGAACTGTCTTTCTTTCCATTCTGTGGTCAAAAATGTACAAAAAATATAAAGTCTCCACATCTTTCTTGCAGCACAATTCTATGCATGTCTACTCAGAAGTAAGTCCCATAGTGTTCAAAGGGAAAGTGTATATAGGATTGCAGTCTTGGTCTCTGTAAGTGTTTCTACTAGCCCAAATGCTGACATACAGAAACTGACAACACAGGCCAACACACATTTTGCTTCCTTAAACGTTACACCAATTCCTGGGTATATTTGGGGTGCTGATTCCAAAAATGGCATCTGTTTTGCCCTATCACGTCTAGTTTTGGAGATATAGCCTCTTTAGTGAATGGTTCAAGCAGTGTCCTCATGAGGAAGTCTACACCACGGCTTCCTCATGAGGAAGCTGTTTGAACCATTCACTAATGAGGCTATACTATATCTCCAAAACTAGACATGATAGGGCAAAACGGATGCCATTTTTGGAATCAGCACCCCAAATTCATATCAAACCACCATAAAGTTTGAGAAAAACCTTTCTGACCCTCAATTTTGTAGGCCTGTGTAATGTGCTTAACTTTCTCACTTTCATCAATGGAGTAAAACTGCCACTTTTTGGCTCCATCATGGCTATGTGTTTTGCACAAGCTGCTGACAACCTTCATAAGGATAGTGAAAGAATGATTCGAAGAGGGTTTCCAGGGCATTGTACAATATTACATTTTAAAAAGTTTCACCGGCTTTCTCAAGGATGGAGGGTTTAGCCACTTAGGGCACAATCCTAACCAGGTCTACTCAGAAGTAAGTCCTACTTTGTTCAATGGGGCTTACTCTCAGGAAAGTGTGGTTAGGATTGCAGCCTTAGTTTCTGTTACAGCCACTCAGAAATAAGACACATAATACATTACTGTTCATTCTCGTGTGCTTAAATTCATCAAAGTTCTTCAGTAGTTCTCAGATTTCGGGTTCAGGACCCACTAGTGGATTTTTAATGGTTCGTAAAACTGACAGGGCAGATTAGGCTGTGTGCATCAAGGCTTAAACAAGTTGCTATGGGGGAGGAGTACTGCTGCCCAATCACCATTATAGCCACAACCCTTGGCATTTAGAAATCAGGTAGAAGCCTGTAGGGCCTCTAAAAAGTTTGAGCACTGTTCTAGTGCAATCATAGTAAAATCTATTTGGAGCCTGGCTTCTTTGCAGTTGAGGTTGCAAAAATAAAATCTCTACCCCAGATACTCACAGAATATGAAAAGACCGTGTCCGGTGCTTAGTTAGACTTGGCCTCCAATTGTGCCCCAGTTGTATATTACTCATTCTTTTAGCCAGGACTAAAAACTAGTGCCACTTTTCCTGGTCTCTGGGTAGCTCACTTCACAGTTTCTTTTGCAGCCAATGTTGCATTATTTCCCTTTTATTTTGACTTCCCCCCCCCAGCTATGTCCTGCAAGATGGATGAGCCCAGCATGTTCCATTCTTCTCTCTTCTGCCTGTCTTCCTTTTAGGTACCAAAACCAAGGACTACTCAAGACCCAGACCTATTCTTGGGATACACCAGTATAACTCCATATACACTGGTACAATGACAGCCCCACCAGTGTAAGCCCACACATTAATGAAAGTTACATAGAAGTCGGTGCAACACAGGAAGAACACTTTGCCAATGTAGCTTGGACATCACTTGAATTTTGGTGGGGAATGCTCCTCAGTGAACATGAGCCTCCTGTTTTCTGCTACTTTGGTATATAGTGGGCAGTGGCAGGAGGACAGAAGGAGTGGCAAACTGATAGCTATGCCAGTAGGTGCCAGTGATAAAGAAAAGGGCATGGTGTATGTGGAGGTATGAATTGCTGGACGGGCTGCTGCAGTAGGCACCCTGTGTCACATGCCAGCCCAGTGATTGGCCCACTCTGATAGCTCCGTGTGCTATAGCCTCCCAACCAGGTCTGCTGTTTGCAGTGATGCAGGATGCTAAATGTTCCACGAGCTGCCTTTGCCTGTCTCCTCCTGAAACTGGCTGGTTAGAGAGCAACGTTATGAAGTAGCTGGTTTGGGATCTAGACCTGTCCCCCTTCTTTTTGTGCCTGTCAGAGCTGTTTCTGGCCAGCCATGCAAAAGGCAAGCGCCTTGCTGATGAGGGAAAGTGCCTTGACTGACCTCGCAACTGCTCCCTCACTCCCTTGCTCTGTTCACCTTGGTAGTGCTTCTTTAATTCCTAGTGTTGGGGCTGAAGGGATGTGGTTGATTGGGGCTGCTAGGACTGGCTCCTTGGACATCAAACCGATGATACATGAATGTCACAAGGATGATGTGCCAGCATCATGGTGATGACACAAGGGTGACATGCCAACAATGACACACAGTCTTCATGCTGATGACACACCAACATCATGCCAATGATGCACTGAAGTAAGGACCCTACTCCATAGATAATGGGGCTGTATTGGTGTTTGCATTGATGCTGGGGGTGTTACTGGGAAAGGTTGTGCCAGTATTGATTTGTCAGGACAGGTGTGGCATTTGGCCCTTGTCATGCCATTGGTGTGGTATTGTCAGAATGGGCTTAGGATATGATGGATGTCATGCCAGCATCTGTGTGCTGTCGGCACAGCATCTGAACAGAACTGGGCCACCAGTGAGGTAAGCAAGGGGTATTTCTTTTGCAGTTGTTCTTTAGTTATATATTGTTCTGTAGTTTGAGTATATCTGGTTGCTGGCTGGATTTTTTTTTAACGATTTGTTCTCTCTCTCAGCTTGCAAGATGAATTATATATTATGCTGCTCATTGGCAGTTTTATTTAGTGTACTTTTTATAAATTGTTTTAATCTTTGTAAGCCACCTTGAGTTGTAAATGAGTAGTGATAGAGATTTTAGAGGGTTAACCTATCTTCACTTGTTGAGAAAAATAACTGAAATAGGAGCCAAGAAAAAGACTGGTGTTTTCCTTAAAACAGAACAGGAAAGCCATTATTTCAAAGTGACCTGAACAAAGAGAATATGCACATCATAGCTTCCAGGGAAAATTCCCTGGGTCTTGTGTAACCAAAGTTGTGGGCCAGGAACTTTTCCTTAGAAGGGCAAAATGACTTCCTAGTTAGAGCAGGAACCATGCACCAGTGTCAAAATATGCCCAATAAGGAGGTGGAAGTGACATACAGTATCACATGGGTAACTTGTTTGTTCCACCTTATGAATATGAGGTTCTGGGTGTGGTTCTCTGAGAAACTAAGAAAGAAGCGAAGGGTAAACGTCTGTATCCAAACGGAATCTATTAACTGTAAATAGCTGTAAATAAAAGCCTCCAAACGCTTTTAAAGGTCTGTGACTGTTTGGCATTGCATCATTGACAAGAATCTGAAAATCTTTCCATCAGTAGAAAGGGAGGATAGGTCCTTGGCTTAATAAATGTAAATATATAAATAATTTTTATTGAAACAGAGAAGAGACTGAACTCCTAGTTGATTCGCTAGAGTACATTCTCTTCCAGGTGGCTTTGCAGCACTAGCTTGAGGCTGCCTCAATTCCAGTTTCTTTCCTGACTTGAAGGCCAAACTAGATGTGACTTTAGGGGGCTCTGAATCCAAACTTGAGGTGGATTAACCCTTTGAAGAGCAGACTCCGGCCCAGAGCAAACCAACAGGCACCATGGGTGCCCAACCTAGATTGAAATTATAGCAGGAGGAAATGGTTATATCCACTGTGCCCCTCATCATAGCCCCAATCCAGATCATGGCTCACAACCGCAACTTTTTACTGAAGAAAAACAAACACAGGGCGGAATAATGCATTTCATGTGATCTAGAATTTGGCCTTATTTAAGGCAAGGATTGTCTTTGCTCTTCTACTTCTTTTCCCCAGTCAAGGATTAGTTAGTTGGCTCAGCAGAGCAGGACCAGCCCATCCATGAATCCATGAATTTGCAACTCGGACTCAAGTCACCTGACTCTAGTTCCCATCCCTGGGTAGGGGTGGGAAAGACTACTGTCCAGGACCCTAGAGACCAGCTGCTAAATGGACCAGTG
Organism: Tiliqua scincoides; assembly: GCF_035046505.1. Taxonomy (NCBI): domain Eukaryota; kingdom Metazoa; phylum Chordata; class Lepidosauria; order Squamata; family Scincidae; genus Tiliqua; species Tiliqua scincoides. The sequence goes on from NC_089826.1 coordinate 28,555,192, forward strand.
AGATAAACAGAGCACTGATATAACTCAGTACATGGCACTTTCATTTGGTATTTGTTGCTAGTTCTTTTTCCTACATTTTAAGATGATTGCTGTGTGTTCATGGTAAACATTGGACCTCATCTTGAGTGTGTTAGCCCTCATCTTGAGTAGACCTCCTCTTGTGGTCTACTCACCACATCATCTTGAGGTCTACTAAATACATTAGACTTCATCTAGAGTATTTTTGGGGTACAGGAAAAGTCACCACTGAAGAATTTTATCATGCCAGTTTCACATGGTGTGAGTACATTTGCTTTTGGAGCAAAAACTGGTCTTTCCCGCATTGCATGATCTCGCTGCCAGAACAGTAGCAATGCTCAAGGAGAGTTCTGAGAATCTAGAGCTTGGAGTAAATGAGAGACTCATGTCTAAAAAGGATCCAATTTTTTTTTTTTTTTGGGGGGGGGGGGGGGCAAGCTACTAAAATCCTTGAATAATTTAATATCAATAAGCCCCAATCTTACAAAGACAAATGAGTGGCCTTGCACATGGTCTTTTTTTCCTGCCCCAAATTACATTTTATTGAACCGCATTTGTCATCCAAGTCCCTTGCCAAACAGGGCTCCATTAGCCTAAACTAATCAGTCGGAGGCAGATGGCAATTTGACAGCAAGAGAGACGGCAAGCTGACAGCTTTCCCTCAAAACGCCACGCACATACTGTGTTTCAAGTGCCAAGCTACCTTGACATTTAATTTAAAAAGTAACTTAAGATAGCTCCTACACAAACACAGAAAGAAACAGAAAAAAAAAGAACCCACAGAGCCCAGTTGCTTCTGCAAATTCAATTTTGCCTTATTTAAACCAGAAATCTTGGTGCCTGGAAGGCACATCTCCTTGCTGTTTAAAAAGCTTCTGTGTGTTGCCATGGGGAATATTGATGGTATTAAAAAAATGAAGAGTGAACAGTCGAAGCTATTGGACTTGGCCCTGGAGATGTACTGAAAATAATAGTGTTTAATAGGCATCATGAAGTGCTATGAATACACAACTCTAGTTGCTATAATTAGCAAATAATAGGGTCAGCTGTTTTTTTTTTGTTTTTTTTTCCCCTGTAGGTTTATATGCAGTTATGGTCCCAGTATCAAATATTACAGATAGCTGAGTTGCCAATGAAGGAAACACAGTGCCAGATTATCCCCAAGGCAAAAATGTCACTGCAGTGGCAGGACACCGTGTCAGTTTTCAAAGGACTGATGTCCTCCTTGCTGCTCCAAATGTGACGATTTCAACCTCCCAAGAATCACGACAACAATCTTGAAAGGGACAACATAAATGAGCGTCCATCAGTTATGCCACAGAAAGGCTGGAAGCAGTGGCGTAGCTAGAGGGGGTGCAAAGCACTAAGTCTCGCAGACACCTCACCGCTGTGTGCAAGTGGCCCTGTGGTGTGCAAGCGCCATTGCCTCCATTTTGCTTTAGTGGCCCAGAATGGCTTCAAAGGGGAGGGGGAGGGGCCACTTGCATTCTGTGGTGAGGCACCCTGCAAAACTTAGGGTGCAATCCTAACCCATTTTCCCACACTGACATAAGGGCAGTGCAACTTCGAGGTAACGGAACAAACATTGCCATACCTTGAGGAGGCCTCCATAACTGCCTCCCAATTGCAGGATGCAGCACATGCCCCACTGGCACAGCTATGCCAGTGGTGGAAAGTTGGTTAGGATTGCGCCCTTAATGTGCTTTGCACCCCCTCTAGCTACACTGTTGGCTGGAAGGGCTCTCAAGGTCGCCTATTTGAACCCTCACTACTAAAGCAGGATTGCTTATTGCTAGCAGAACCACAACTTAGTGTTCAATAAGGCTTTGCACAGATTGCCAGAGGAAGCCCAACTGGCCATTCCCAACCTTAATCAGCAGGCTTCCATGAAAAATCTAGCTGCCAATTTCAATTTGAGTTTTGGTTGGTTCTGTGTGCATTACCATTCCTCTGATCTCCCCCACAGCTCCTTTCCATGCCCATGCAGCTATTATTGGGCATTACCTGTAGCCTCTCTTACATGCCTGCTTAACCCTGGGTAAATTAGCAGTCAGTGTAGACACTAGGTTCTACTTAGTGTAGATACTTGTTTTTCACCGTCCTGTAGCAGAGACAAATGTCACACAAACAGGCATCCTCCCTGTATTCACAGACTTGGTATCAACGGATCTAATCATTCAAGGTTTTTCATGCTCTCTGCACCCCCATGCCCATTAACTTCATTTATGTTCTTATCAGTGGCACCAAGCAAAAATGTGTCTCCCTTTTACTGAATGCTATAAGCATGCAAGCTTATAGTGCAACAGCAGCTAGGTATGATAGAAGGTGTTATCAGTAGAAGTTTAGCAGGAATGCTTACCTGAAATGTATGTTTCTGATCTGTTTGTATGTGTAAGTTAAACAGAGTAAAAAAAATGGTTTTTTAAATGGTTTTGGTTTCAAAATCAAGCGTTTGGCTGAACTTAGCCGCACGCCGCAGATGTTCGCGGCACAGTAGATAAGAATGCATTTGAATGAACAGCCCTTTTTCTCCAAAAGAGAGGGAAAAAAATTTGTTTGTGATTTTAAAATCGGTCTGTGTTCCTTTTTAACACACAGGATCATTGCTTCAAGCTAAACACTTTATATATAGGCATATAAGTAGGTAGCTATATAAGATTTTTGTAGCTATATCACAGAAGCATATTAGACAGCTTCATCTTTTATCTTTACTAAGTCTTTAATATTTTAAGACCAGTTTGGTGCCTCAACAAGTGTAACTAACATATGAACTTATCCTAAGTAAGTTATAGAGGTCTAACTGCATTAAAGGGTTTAAAAGGACATAACATCAAAACCATTTCCGGTTAACATTGCAAAGGTCAGGTTTCCAGAGAAAACCATTTCGCAGCAATTTTCTTTTAGCTGTGCCCGCAAAACCCCATGATAAGTAAGTTACATTTCGAAGGCCAAAAGAACTTCATGATGAGATGAGGTCAGCTTTTGAACAAAGGGGTTGCAGTACCACCTACTGCCTGGTCAAAATCTGTAAATTGTACATGTTGGATGTTGTTGTTGGCAACCTTCAGTCTCGAAAGACTATGGTATCGCGCTCTGAATGGTGGTTCTGGAACAGCGTCTAGTGTGGCTGAAAAGGCCGATTCCGGAGTGACAATCCCTTCCACACTGGGAGCAAGTGCAGTCTGTCCGTGGTCTGTCTCCCTGGTTATGGGCCTTCATGGGATTGCGTAATCTGCACAACTGGTGATTTGTAACCCACCAATGAAATGTCTCCAATGAGAAATGTATAAAAGCAAGCTGAGGAGGGCGCTCTGCACTCCTCTCCTTCTCACTTCTGACATGCGCGCGCACACACACACACACACACACACTCTCACACACTCTCCACGCTTGGACGTGAATCCCTGGAGACGTGGATAGATTTACAGTGCTTTACTTCACTTACTTCTCACACACACATGCTTCTCTCTTCTTCTCACTTCTGACTCGCACACATTCTCAAAGCTTGGAAATGTTCCCTGGAGACACTGTGTTTTGGAATACAACGTTTTGCTGAATATTCACTCTCAAAGCTTGGAAATGTTCTGTTGTTAGGTTGGTCAATGGATTACAATAAAGGCCTGGATTTGATCACTACAGCCTACTGAGTTTGCTTTTGAATCTTGGGATCTCTTGCAACATCTGGGATTACCCTGCAACATTTGGGATTACCTTGCAACAGGTAGTCTGGACACTTGAAGAGATTAAGCAAGCGTTAACAGGAAGCAGGAAGTTAATGGGTGTGGTGGCTGCAGAGAGAGGGTTCTCCGTATTCACGGTTTCCATATCTGCCCTGTAATGCATCCCCCGCAGATATAGGGGGACACCTGTATTAAATAGTGGGTCCATGCGAATGAAAGAAGGCCAAGAGATAACAGCTCAACACATTTATTCCATCTTTAGAATAGAACCTAGCAATGAACACATAAGGCAAACACCCCTTGCTTTATACCCCTTAGCTCTGCCCAGATTCCCCACGATTGGTGCTGTTGAAACAATCTCAGACCGCCTGATTGGTAGGCTAACTAATCGGACAGTAGGATTTCGATCCACCACCCAATTGGCCAGCCATAAGACTGGTCCAATTGGTTATGCAGGATTTCGATCCTGCATAACTTGCATACATAACAACCTGTTTATGCATATATGAAAATTCCAATGTCCCATACTATTGGAGACAAGCAAGGTAATCTGGGAAAAAATGGTTTCATTCTTTCCCCATTAACTGCTTTTGTACTGCAACTTTTCCCATATTGTTTTTCTTTCTGAAGAGATCCAGGCATGCATCTGAAACCTTGGAATGCGAAGCAATGATGGAAGGGGGCATTCGGAGCAGTACACCGTTTGCCCCAATGATGTTTCCACTCCAAAACTCACCTTTATGAAGCTGCTTTTCCGTAACAAAACTGGCAGCCAGGATTTTGTTGCACAATTTGCATATGTGTTGCTCTGCCCATAGAGAATCCTTGTATTTATGCTCTAATCTTTCACAATTGAGGCTGATTGGGAAGGTGTGGGGATGCCCTTATAGGATGAAGAATTGTCCATTTATACATGGATTATATTTTACCACCATCTAGCTTGAGCCATTTGGGTTCACCACCTCAGGCACCAAAGTATCTTGAACTGCCTTTGCCTGAAAACATTACAATAGAGCACCATGAGCAGTGCTGGAGTGACACAGCTGCACAAAAAGAAAAGAAAAAACTAGAGGAAAATAAACATGTACACTAACTGGGCGATAGAGGAGAAAAGGGAAAGCGCAAGGACATGATCAACTCTACCCACAGGCAATAAACATGATGTCTGATTTATGCACTTCCATTCCCCACTCTGTTGTGTGTAGGAAACAGAAGACAGGCTACTTTGTTTTTCATCAAGCCATGAAAAATATTCCAAGCAGTGACATTCTGCCACCATCACCAGTGCGCAGATGTTTTCCCTGCAAACAGCATCGCTGAAATGTACATTGCCTAGTATTCCAGATATGCACTAACACCAGAGGAGGGTCACATGCCATGGGCAAAGGCAAAAGAACCCTCCAGGACTCACTGAAGAGCATTCAGAGGAATAACTTGGATCACTATTTCCATGACTCAATGGCTGCGTTCCCACTGCTGATCCAACAAACCAAGCATTGTGGTGTGGTTTATGCACATGTATTCAATTATTTGTGTGGGCATTCCCTTTAGGAAAGAAATATGTACCAAGGATGCCAATTGTGTTTTTCTTCAAAGGAGAAGAGATGGTTAGAGATGAACGATCTTGATGCGCAAAGTAATTTTTAAAATGTCTACTCAGAAGCAAGTCACATAGAGTTCAGTAGGACTAACAGTCTAGTAAGTGTCCTTAAGATTGCTATCACAGACACTGGAAATGCACTTTATATTTGCATCAAATGGCATGGGAAAGACATTGTTATCATTAGGCTGTTACACTAGCTTCTTATGATGTATTTTGAACTTTCTCTATCAAAGTTCAATGACATGGGATGTGTGAAACCCCTTGAGAAATTTCTGGTTTCATAGAACTTGATTGCCTTCCCTTGAAAGCTCTCAGACGTTCCTTCTAGCTTCAAACTGTATTTTTGGTGACATTTCAGTGTCCACCCTATTTCAGAATCCGAGAAGCTAAGAGAATGGAAATATAAAAGCAGTCTTGATGACCTATTGAGCAACTCTTAACAAAAAGCCCTCCCAACACATCTTTTCCATTTGAAAAGGACAGCCTTTCATTTGGTGCTTCATCAGTACCATGACTCACTAGATGGCAGCAGTGAGTAGCAGTCTCATCAGTGTGAAGAAAAGGCAAAGAACAGGAGAAATGGTCTTGTACTGCTTGGGATGTTGTGTGCTTTCATACTTCCATGTTCTAGGTCAGACACAGGAAATTGGAGGAGCCATCAACATACATTAGATGTAGTGTTGCCACTTTTGTAACTGACTGGTGTGGGACTATTCAGTAGCTCTTACTTTCCATAGCATGGAGATGAAGTGAAGGAGAAACTTTCACTTACTGAATTTCTGTGGGTCATTCAGCTCTTACAGGCATAGAATGTATATGTGTGTGAGAAAGAGCGAGAGCGAGAGAGACCTATGTGTGGTAACTTAAGGGTTAATCTTCTGTGCTGCAGGTGATTTGGGTAAGTAGTCAGGGACTCTTCATTATTATATTTTATTCCTGCTAAAACACTGGGGGCTGGGGATAAGAATAGGCCCTCAGTTTGGCTGTACTTGTCGTAAGAGGCGACTAAACAGCCACCAGGTAGATGGGACTCGTTAGCCTGGGAAGGCAGCTCATCTGAGAGAAGGAAAACTCTGATCCCAAACCTCCACTGCCTTGTGGCTACAGCCAGTTATGGAAAAGGCTTCAGGGGTCAACCTCGAGGCAAAATCCGGAGTCGGAGTCCCTGAGGCAGTTCATGGCTGAACACAGTCATGTTCTGGCAACTCCTGCGACGCCGCTGGAACCAACCATATTGGCCTCTACCTTTCCATTGGACCATTTCAGCAACGTGGAGAGGGGGGATTTGCTGCATGGGTAACAGCCTATCCTCTGTACCTACTTTACCCAGGCTTTGCACACTGGAGAGGACACTCTGTTCCAGAACCACCATTCAGAGCGCGATACCATAGTCTTCCGAGACTGAAGGATGCCAACAACAAAACACAGTGCTAGGTTTCTGCTCTGCATTTTGCATGTAAACTAGATCCAGCTTACATAACTATGGGTGCAATCCTAAACAACTTTCCATCTGGCATAGCTGTGCCAGTTGGGCATGTGCTACATTCTGCAGTTGGGGGGCAGTCATGGAGGCCTCCTAAAGGTAATGCCATGTTCGTTCCCTTACCTCGGAGTTGCATTGCGCTTACCTCAGTGCTAGAATGTTGGTTAGGATTACGTCCTATGTTAAATATTCAGGCTGAAGAGTCATAAGAGTTGCAAACCCTGGCTAGGTCTTCTTCCTCATAGAATAAAAGCTATTAAGCCACAGATTGACCCATAGATAATAATTGACACTTGATGGGAAAAAGTGCTGATGAATTGAACTTCTTTATGTCCTTCACAGAAGTGGAGGTAACTGAAAACATGCTACCCAGTGTTCCACCCAGTTGTGTGTAGCCAACCAATTTCATTGGTGGAAGGAAGCATGCAAGATTGGAGATGGAAGAATCATACTTGCAGGATTAATCTCTTACCATACAGAGAAATCCATGATTTTGGAAAGAGAAGCATTTTGAGAGTGAAGCACCAAGCCCTTCCCCAAATATGTGAACTGAAGCATGGTTCCCTTGTTTGCTACATTCAGAGAATTAGGAATATGTCCTGTGCAGAGTCAGATCATTGGTCCATTTAGCTTGGTGTAGTCTACACTGGATGACAACATCTCATTCCAGGTGGAAAGTTATCTCACTGAGTAAGCATTCCCCCACAGACCACTAGAGAGGGCGGAGAATGAAACAACCACAGTCTCAGTCAACACTTCAGTGGACCACGGGGGAGCACTCACTCAGCGAGATACTGGACGTGATCAAAGGCAATCATCTCTTTTTTCTGGGACCTCGTGGACCACTTCTCAGTGTCTCATGGACCAGCTGTGGTCCATGGTCCACAAGTTGGGAACCACTGGCTTAAAAGATGTTCCCAATGAAGTTCATTCCCAAGATCCCACTGGCCCTCCTTAGGATGCGAAGATCACGTTTGTGTCATAGGTCTAGAGTCCTCCTTATCCTGTTTTGTACAAACAGCTAAAGACTTCAAGAGGTGCATTTACATAAGGGCACATCAAAACAGGGGCATGAATTACCCTCTACAATATGCAGCTGCAATTTTGCAATAATCATTTTGAGATGTTAAATACAAAACCAAGCAGGCAACAAAAATTAGTTAGGGGGGGGAGAAGTAATAACCTGCATTAAAAAAAATACAGTGTTTTAGCTCAACTGGAATATAATTATACTGTGGAAAGTTCCTCATCCATAACATTTTTCAAAACATGTTAACAGCAGGATTTTTTTACTCAATTTAAGAATGAAAAAGCAACATGTCCTTTAAATGTGGCAGAAAATAAGTACTTCTGCAGTATTCCTATGGTTTCAATGTAGTATGCCTGGAGGTTTTGAATGCTTTTGCTTTTGTAGGGGGGTTGCAGTAGGAAAAGGCCATTTGAGTGCACATTTCATATTCATGGATGTTAAAAAATAGATCAGCTGCTCTTAGAATAAAAGGAAAATATGTCTTTTCTGCTTCATTTCTTGGTGAGAGTTTATTGGAAAATCTCAAAGGTATTTAGCTTTAAATGTTGTGCTTCCAAGGAAGGGCCTCTTTTACATTCGAGGTCTGCAGAACTTGAAAAAAATATGTTTCCAATTCATTGACTTAGTGGATGGTGCAGCACGCTGTTTTGTATAAAACGATCTCGAAGACTAACATAAGGCTCTCCTGGCAGTTTCTGGCTTGTAATGTTCTCCGATTTTGGCAGTGTGTCATGGTGCATCACTGATGAATATCTATCTTGCCTTGGAAGGTTGCTTCCTGGAGCATCCTCGACTCAAAATAGACTTTCATCGCACCAGGGTGTTAGATGTGATTTGATCAAACTGTTAAAGGAGAGATGCTACCACATAGGAAATGGGGGGGGGGGGAATAAACTTGATTGAGCCTTCACCTCCTCTATACATTGAGCTGGCAAGATGGCCATGGAGAATTTTCTGTGTAATTTAATGTGCAATGATTAAATGTTCCCAAAGAGCACTAAGACTGGCAGAACAGGTTGCTATGCTGCACACACTTATCTCAGAAGTAAATCACACTGGTTTCCTTTGGATTCATTTTATGGATGAATATAAAGACGTGGCCATACACCCTAGCTCCAAACAGTCGAGGCTCTGGGTATGCGCTGAGCAGCTGTTCTGTGCCCACAAACCGAGGCAGAATCCCATTTCATGGGAGGAAATGAGTCTTTCTACCAATCTGCTCACTGCAGGTGCAGGTCTGGATAATTTTACATACAGAAGAACAACTGAGCCACACTGATGGAAAGTTGGACTGGCAGCATTCATGCGATAGGGTTCGCCCACACGCCTGAGCCACCCCAGCTCTGATCACCCTGCTCCAGGTGACATAATCTTGACCCCGAGGAGGCCAAACAGTTGGTAACAGAAGCTGGTAACAGAACAACCTTTCAGAGCTGCGCTGATCAAGTCCACCTGGTCCCTGTTTGCGGTTAACTGGGAAACTACACTCTGTCCATCTCACCGAGAAAGGAGCAATGGGAGCATACTCCATTTGTACTGTGGTCTTTAGAAGCCCTGGCCAAGGATGAGGCAGGGAGCTGCTCAGGAGATCAAGTCTGGGGGTTCTCTCAGACTATCTGCCTGCTATGTGAGGTAGTAGGACGCAGGGAAGCTTCTTCAAGAATGAGGAGGACGACTCAGGTTTAAGTGTACTTCAACTCTCTCTCTCCTCTGCGACCAGTTACAAAAGCCAGGTAGCTGAGCTGTTTGCTCTGCTTGCTCCTAACCATTGCAGAGGAGAATTGACCATGGAGGACATCCAGTGTACACCCAAAGTACCCAGAACCCAATAGTACTACAGTGTACATGATCTAAATGATTTGCAGTCTATGAGTACTCCTTGATCTGCAACTTCCATGGAAGCTCAGGTGGCATTGTTGACAGACAGCGTCTTTTGCGTGAGATTTATCAGAGGAGGCCTTTTCTGGAGCAGCATAATGTATATACGGGCAGGCCCATATTGCTGATACAATATCTGTGGTTTCAATTATCCGTGGATCCACAGATCCAACCCCCCCTCCCCCGTGCACTCATTAACATTCTTTAAAGGCTTACCGGGAAGTGTATCTTGCTTTCAACAGGTCACTATAAGCATGCCGGCTTATAGAGTGATGAGGTCAGGCTGTTGGCAGCCTGAATGCCTGATTAAAGCTAATACTAAACAGAAAGGGGTGCATGGGGTGGGCAGGGGGCCACTACAGTATTAATACAGGCATCCCCCATTTCCCTGGTTTCTGTAGCCACAAGAGTCCATGGAATGAATTCTCCACAGATAAAGGGCACACCTGTAATTGAATAATGTCATAGTGGAGAGCCCTCTGCTAATATATTTTGAACATACTGACAGGGCAGTCTTCTTTGGATCTGTGGTAATAATAATAATAATAATAATAATAATAATAATAATAATAATAATAATACAGGCATTTATATACCGCCTTTCTTGGTCATTTCTTCTCAGACTTTAATTCAAGGCGGTTTACATGGGCAGGTTGTTCTAAATCCCCGTAGGGACTTTTACAATTGAAGAAAGGTTCTATCTTTCAAGAACCACAACATTTCCGATGGATCTTTTATGGTCTGTTATCACTTTCTGGCCTCCAGATTCCTCCCACGCAGGCTGACAAGCAGCTCCTTCATCTCTCCGAGAGCAGGTGGAATAACTTGGCTGGGCTTGTCAGCTGCTTCAAGGTCTCGCCATTCACGGTGCCGGTGGCCTCGAACTGGCGACCTTCGGATGTTATCTTCAGGCAAACGGAGGCTCAACCCTCTAGACCAGACCTCCTGCCCAATCTGGTAATCTCAGCTTTCCTAAAGCAGTTTGGATGCAATGGCCAAACATTCACATTGCCTCAAGAGTTATTGACCAAGACCTCACATGTCCTGTTTTACGACAGTAATTATTTTCTATCAAAAGAAAAAGGCAGTTCAGATTATATGTTGATTACCTGCCTAGCCTTTGCAATTCAGGACAGATGAGAGCAGTGTGAGTTTTCACGTTCAGTAATGGACCTGGCCCCCGTGGTGACCCAGGGTGCTGATCTGCGACATGCCATCTCCACCTCCCAAGGGGAAACTCATTCAAGTGGATCGGAGCTTCGTGCAATGCTTAGCCGGACTCGAAAAGCTTTCTGAGGCTTCTTGTGACAAAAACCAGAAGTATTTAAGATCACAAGGGGAGCCTCGGAAGGCTTTTTACATGCTGCTGAGTACCATGTGGGTCTTCACCTGCCCACGGAATGGCTCCAATGGGCAGACAGGGCGGCACAGCAGGCAGAGGTGGCAGCGGCGGGGGTGTGGCAAGTGCGGCGCCTGGGGCTTCCCCCACCCCCCACCCCAGGTCCGCCACTGTTCACATTCGGAAAAAAATGCCCCTTTACATATGCTGGGAAGTCTAGCTTTAAAGTAGCTGTGACAGCATGTTTAGAGGGGCATTTTGGATGAAATCCCCAACTGCAATTTAGAGAAGCAACCTAGAAAGGGAGAGAAGAGGCAAGACGTATGTGCAGTGCGGGCACCCATGCCTTGAATCACAGCTGGTTCTGGAAGAAAAGTATCATTCAAACAGGTGCAAGAGAGAATGAACCTTTCTGATTCCATGGTTGGCAACCTTCAGTCTCGAAAGACTATGGTATAAGCCTACAGCACCCGGTATTCCCATGCGGTCTCCCATTCAAGTACTAACCAAGCCTGACCCTGCTTAGCTTCCGAGATCAGATGAGATCGGGCATGCCCACTTGTCCCTCTACCCATTTCCAAAACTTGTGACCCATGATTTGTATTTTCAAGGGTTGCCTTGTTAAAAGAAACAAATGTTGGATGCTGTGCCTGCTGTGTGTCTTCTTAAAGGACAGCGTCAGCAGGGAGGATGGAATGCACGAACCAATTGGGTCGAGGAACTCACATCTGCAGCAGTGAAAATGCCTCTTTCCTCTAGCCTTTTATCAAGATATGAGCAATAGCCGTGGTCACAATGTTCCCTTGAAGGGGGAGTTTGTGGAGATGATTGGTTGCATGTGTTGCCTGGGCACTTACAAGCTGCAGCAATATGTAAGCAGAAACAGCCGCACAGATTTGTCCTGCAGCCACCACTGGCGCGGTTGTTTTTATTTCCGTAAAGTCTGGCGCTTTTCCTCAAGCAGAGCTCAAATCCATAACACATAATTCTGTGTCAGCTCAGGTCACTGTTTTGTCATTCAGTTATAAACACACAAGTAAATAACCGGCCATGTAAATCTATAAAGAAAGAGAGAGTTTGGACAGAGAGACAAACTAGTAAATAATGTCTAAGCTGAAATGAGAGCTGTGCAAGACATCTGTTTGACACACTGTGATTTTCTTTCCCAGAAAGCTATTCCATGTAGGAAGCCGCAGGAAAGTTCTCAATCTGTAGGTCACCATGTGTGGTGATGGCACACATGTGAAGACAGCCTGTCCAAATGCAATAAAAATGCCATTTTTCACATGAGACAATCTAGCCATTAATTTTAAGCAGTTTGCTTTGCGAAATTGTTTTCTGTGCTAGAGAAATGACACAAGCAGGGAAAAGTTATAGTTTCTTGGATAGAGACATGTCAGGTGAACCTCTCTAAGGTGGAGTACAATAGCTAGATGAAACCTTAGTTCTTCCCAGATGTCTCCCAGCATAGTTTGTGTTTGTGTCTCTTAAGTGCATAGTGGATACTGCAGGTTTACTGAATCATATTGAGTCAATTAAGGGCGCAATCCTAACCCCTTACGTCAGTGCTTTTCCATCAGGGCAATGCAGCTCCCTTACTTTGAGGAGGCCTCCGTGAATGACACCCAACTGCAGGATGCAGCACATGTCCCATTGGCACCACTATACCAGTACTGGAAAGCACTGACATGAGGGGTTAGGATTGCACCCTAAGGCTCGTTTATTATTATTTTTGGCTGTGAAGATTTACTCAGGGAAACCCCTGACTCGCAATTCAACTCATTTCTCAAAATGACTTGCGTCTCAGTTCAAAAGACTCAAAATTTATCATGTGTCAGATCATGATGGCTGCAGGTTATGTCTCACAAATCGAGTCAAGTTGTGGGGTCGCTCCGTGCCTGAGCACATCCCTGAACTTGGGGGAAGTTGCATAGCTAATGATCATGTAGCCCGGCGCCTAGCTCAAAATGATGTACCAGAAGTGATGTCACAACCAGAAGTGACATCATTCCCCAGGTTTTTAAAAAAGTGAAAATTGGGGAGAAACCTGCCTCTTCCCCCCAGCAGCTCATCACCCATTTGCTCTGCCACCTCCCCCCAGCCAATAGCATAGCTAAGGCATATATTTGCTACCTGGGGTCGAAGAAGTTTTTTAGCCTCCCCCAAGACAAAATCAAATTTAGGGTGCAATCCTAACCTATGCTGGAACAGGCAAGTCAGGAGCCTTGCGTTGTATCCAGTGCAGGATTGTGGCCAGAAGCGGTTCAGCCAGAGGTAAGGGGAAACTTCCCCTTACCCCTGGGTAAGGGCTTTTGGCCACAATGGGTCTCCTCGGACTTGCGCCACTTCTGGAGGTGGCACAAGTCCAAGGAGAGCGGAGCGGCTTGAAGCCGCTCCGTTCTCCCTGGGAACAAGGGTTGGGATCCAGCATAACTGCCGGATCCCAGCCCCGCCACCCACTCCCCGCCTACAGCAGGGCCGCCAACTGCCTGCCCTCTCCCCACCCAGGAACACCTTCCTCCCTCCTCCTCCCCGCCTACCTTTTCCACTTGTGTCGGCACAGACGGGCCGACACAAGTGGCTGAGGGGAAGCTGGCACAGGGTCTTATGTCAGCCTCTGCAGGCCGGCGCTTCTTGGATACCCCTTGAGGAGGCACGAACGTGCTTTATGGCACGCTTGCAACCTCTTAGGCTGGCCCAAGGGACTTGGGCTGGCATAGGTCGCAGTTTGGATTGCACCCTAAATTAAGTAAATAAATAAAAAGTGTGCCCCTGATTGGTTTGAATGAGAACTGACTCATATTAACACCTTATTGGTTCCATTGTATATCATAATAACATGTCATTAAAACATGTTAATAACATAATAATATGTCATTGGCTTTCAGAAGAATCAGTCTCATAGGTCTGTTTTGAGTTTAGAAAATCCACTTTTTGTTCCATAAAGCATGTACTTTCATTTTCTGGTTAATTGGCCATAACTTTTGATAGAATACAGATATTCCAATGTAATTGGTTTCCTTGCATTTTGCATTAAATTACCTTTCCAATGATATATAACATGATGGTATTATTCGTACATACCTAGATTTTCACAATTTTGGTTACTAGTGTCAAGCTCAGTTTGTTGCCCCCCTAAAGCTTGATGCCCGGTGCAACTGCTACCCCCTGCACCCCCTTAGCTAAGCCACTGCTTGGGGGCCATCAAATTTCTCAAGACCTAAGATGGCAGCACCCAGGAGAACAGGATAGGAGGGGCCACTGGGGTCATCTCACAGTGCCCCTGCAAGTGTGATACAATGCCCTACAGTGCTGTGATACACTTTGGGAACGAACCCCTGCCTTAGGGTTACAGTGAGAGACTTTGAACTGTGTGGCAGTGCTGAGTAAGCTCTCAGAAGCTGAGGGGATGCAATTACTACCAACACCCTGATTCTAAAATGAGCAGAATAAATTTAGGGCACCACACACCAGCAGCAATTTGCATCAACTGTTACCCTGCACATGCCCAATCTCGTCTGATCTCGGAAGCTAAGCAGGGCCAGGCCTGGTTAGTACTTGGATGGGAGACCGCCTGGGAATACCGGGTGCTGTAGGCTTATACCATAGTCTTTTGAGACTGAAGGTTGCCAACCATCAACCTTTCCCCTCATTCCCAGGCTACCCTGACCCTTTTCTCTGCTCAGACTTATGCCAGCAAAATGGTGATCAGACAGCCTCCTGGAAGGCAAGTAGAAAATATCTTTTTAAAACACTTTAAACTTACTTCAAATTTAAAATATTTACTTAAAATCTGCTGGCTGTCTGATCCCACCCACCCAGCCAGCATTGGTTGCAGTATGCACTCCATCAGTGTAGCTGCATCGGTGTCAATGCTACCCTGGGGGATAGGATTGTGTAAGTGAAGGAAGTATATACAAACATGCCTAATTATGAAGATTGCAGAATTTGATTGTCTTGGCACAATAATTAGACTATTTTTATCACATGCTACAAATGGGCTTCCTTAAACTATCCTTGACCCACAGGTTCACCTTTTTTTTTCTTTTCATTTTCCAGGTCCCTCTTTAGGGATGAGAACAAGTCCTTCCCAACGAAGTCTCGACTGTCTTCAGGGAGATTGTGTCTGTGGTTTCAAAGTGAAGACAACAAACAAAACCAAATAACTTGACGGAAGAGTGAAGTGGGCAGAAAAATAATGCCAGTCATGGCTGGTACACAGAAAAATCAGTCATGAAAGAAGAAATGAAACACAGAAAAGAAGCTTAAAGGAGGAGCAGGGTTACCAGACTGTAGCCATCTTTGTGAGCTCACCGACTCCACTTGTCCAATTTACCACATGCACGAGAACAAAACAGAAGCCATGAGATTCTTTGGTACCTATTCAGAAGTGGATTTGTTAGGTTCCAGAGGCAATGCAGACTGTGGCAAGTTAAAAAAGAAAACAATCGTCCTGTTAGTTAACAGAATGAAGACTGTATACTAGATGACTTCACAATACAGAACCAGTGTTGCCCACAGGCAAATACCAAAACTCAGCATCCTTCAGGGATGAAGGTGGGGAAAAACTGCACTGATGTAGATGGAACCTTTTGCACTACTCCACTCCAGAATTTTGTCTGTACCAGAAACTGGAGTTCCACCATTTCTCAATTTAAAAGGAACAATACTGCAGCCAGGATGGTGTAGTGTTCTGGAGTTGTACTTACACCTGGAAGATTCAGGTTCTAAATCCCCACTTAGCCATGAAGTTTCCTGGGTAACCTTGAGCCAGTCACTATTTTTCAGCCTAACCTACATCACAGGGTTGGTGTGAGGACAAAAGGAGGGAAGGAACCATGTGCATCACACTGAGCTCCTTGGAGGAAGGACAGTATAAAAATGTAAAAGATAAATAAATTGCTTATGACAATAGGGACACATCTGTTTTTGGTTTTGTTTTTTTTAATAGGCAAGCACTTATAAAAACTGTATTTAACAGTGGTGGGCAATCCACACATCATTTTTGGCTCAGGAATAAGCTGAGCTATTGCTCCCCAAAACCAGGAAGTAGCTTAGTTTATTTCCAAGTCAAAGCCATGTTTGACCCACCTGCACCCCTGTGAAGTCCAAAATTGCCCCCCTCCCCGTTACCATTCTTCCTGATACCTCAATCTCTTCCTTGTAATCCCCATCCGCTGACTACAGCAACAATTTATCAGTGCAATGAGTTTTGCTGGCACCTCGGCTTCATCAGTGTGCACATCAGTGTGGTGCACTGCTGGTTCTCCTGTGGCGAGCACATGAATCAGCAATTGAAGTAATGGCTGTCTAAGTCAGTGCTTTCATCATGGGAAAATGTCGCAGAACACATTTCACACATTATGGTACGCAAACACATTGTGTTTTTTACATATATTATTTACCTATAGGGGGAAAATGCTATGAGTGAGCTAGTCCATATTTTCTCAGTCCCCAGAAGATGCCTTACTACTGATCGTAGAACTTGAACTTATTTCCTTATGCGTTGCTTCTAGTATTTTCTTTGTCAATTTCATCCTTCCCCCTCTTATTGCAGTTTTTTTTAAATCAGGTAATTGACAGTACAATCCTATGCATGTCTACTCAGAAGTATGTCCCATTGAGTTCAGTAGGACCTACTCCCAGGTAAACATGCTTAGGATTGCATCCAAACCTACTGGTTTGGCATGCCCTGACAAACCAACAGCAAAACTCCACATGGCAAAAGGCTGTCTAGAATGTTGTAGCATCTCTCCCGCTTGACAATGTTTGCAAATCTTTTTATGGCTTAATTTACACAAAGAACACCTGCTTCTGCCATGCAGTCATGCCAAAACAATTTTGAAAGGCAGCTCAGAACAAAACACTGAATCTTCTTTTCATATGTTTGGAAGGGATTGGCAGTTTTGAGGTCCATCAATTTTCCGTACATGATGCCGACATGGTGATAACTATTCGCATTCCATCCCCTGAACATTTCAACTGACAATACAGACTTGAGTATTTAATATGGATGGTGAGTATTTATTCTCATATCCTGAGAAACTGGGCCAAAGCAATTACAGCACAGAAAGCTTTTCTTTCCCTTCCCTTTATAGGGGAACATATTATACAGCATGGTTTACTTAGCAAATACTGGTTGTCAAATGAAATCCACACACTTTTCCTACAAAAGGATCAAAGTTTGCTAAGCAAATGCTTCTACCTTAGACTATAAAACAGACAAGGAAACTGGTTACATCCTACAAGCTCAGGAGCCCAAATTGGATAAATGTTCCATATACTGTATCTCCAAGGGCACAATCCTAACCACCTGGTTAGGCTGGCACAAGTCACTTGCACCGTAAGGCACATTTGTGCCAACTCAGGAGTCAGGGAAGCTAGCGCAAGGATTCAGGTCCTGCGGGGTAGGTTTGCATCAGCTGAGCTCAACTGATGCAGGATTCGAGGGGGGGTGCATGCGGAGGGCAGGGAGAAGACAGGGAGGAGGCATTTTGGGGTGGGGGAGGGAGGGCAGCTGGTGTTCCCAAGGGCGGGTGGGGAACAGGAGGCGGGGCCAGAATCTGGCGGTTATGACCCAGTTCCTGGGCAGCGTGGAGCAGCCCCTCGCGACACCATTCTGGTCAGATCTGTGCCACCTCATCACATAGCACAGATTCAAATAGACCTATTCCAAAGGGAAAGTTTTCCCCTTGCTTTGGTTTGCACCACTTCTGGCCCCAAACTTCCACTGGATGCAGCGTGGGCCTGCTGGCCTGCCTGCTCCAGCACAAATTAGGATTGTGCTATAAATGAGTGTGTACTTCTTAGAGGTTTCAAAAAGTGAGTCACATTACCTGGCAGCCCAATACTAAGCTGCGCTGGTGCAGACAGGCCACATGGCCTGCACTGCATCCAATGCAGCTTAGGAGGCAGCTGGAGATCTCCTCAGGGTAAGGAGATATATTGCTCCTAAGCCACCCCTAGGGGGCTTCTCAGATCCCCACCAGCTAAAAATCTGGTGCAAATCCAGGAAGACTGTGTCTGGCTGCCTGGCCAGGATCAGGGTTTGAGATAGAGGAGGCCTTCCCCAACCCTACCCCTCCCAGGCCCAATCCTCCCCTTTCCCACCCTCCCCCTGCCCCAAAATGCCCTCCCTCTACCTCCAAACTGCCCTGTTGCCACCCTCCACACGCCACTGAGCCACCCGGCACAACACACTTCTGCCACCTGGTGGGGGGATTGGATTTGGAGCCGCTGAACTGGCCCAAGCCTCTGCACTGGCCCAGCAAGCTCCCAAGCAGATGAAAACATGTCTTGCAGCAAGTTTGTGACACTGCAAGCCAGCACAGGGACTGCCGCACCAGCTTAACAGTGCATTAGGATTGCGCTGTCAGACACTGAAAATTTCCCTTCTTAAATCATATTCAGGATTTGAGGATCAGTCACTCAGTGTAACCACACACAGCCTCATTCAGCGGCACTATAGAATGACAATGGCCTACACATCTGCATGTGAAGAAGGTTTCTTGCTTGCATTCTTGTGGAGATGAGGTCCTCTGAATCTGAGTCAAGTTAATTCTAATCTGGAAAACAGAGAGTAGAGACCAGCCAGCTCTGGAGCATACACTGAATGCAAACCCAAAAGTTACAGTTAACAAAAAGAGTATCTTCCCAAATTAAATACATCTTGTCGTCCCAAGGAAAGAAGTCAGGGCAAGGAAATGGTAAATAAGGACAAGAACATTCAAGAACTGCTGATCTCGAGAGGAAGCCCCGGCTGCTCATTCCACAGCAAGGCAGAGCTCCGAAAATCCAGAGCACTTCCAAGAAAAGATGTGATTAGGGACTTGATGGATGAGCCCCTCCATTTATTTCTTTTTCAAACTTGCTTGTCTTGCAGCTAGAGCCGCATGAATTGCTCCAACGTGGATGAATAGATGAATTCTTTTCTGAAAAGATAATGTAAGTAATTATATTGCTAAGCCCATCAAATTGTTTCAAAATTATTTTTAAAACATTCTGCTCTTTGAAGTTAGAGGAATGCTGACTGATTGCTGGGAATTTGGGAGGGAAAAGCAGGGGGTCTGGTTTTTATGAACTCTGCGAGAAAACAGCCCTGAAAAAAAAAAAAAGACTCCGTGTGTCACACTGCTAACTATGCAAAGATATATGGGGACATGCAGATATAATTGAAGCGGATATTAGTAGAACATCTTGTCAAATTGGATCCTAAGACAAAAGAGAACCTGACAGATCAAGAGAGTTATTCTTTTACGCACCACATTGTCTAATGCATGGAAGGAAGTTGGAACGCCTCCTTCTGTATAGGATAAAAAAAATTGGAGCTTTTTTGGTCTTGGCAAGATATGTTCCCCTTTGCCTATATCTGTCAGCAGCCTGTATCTTGAACCAGTTAAACAGCCCCAATCCAATGCAACTCCCCTTGTGATAATGAAGTTGGGCCAACATGGCTCCACCTAATCCCACAGAAGGAGTCTTGATATCTGGATGCCCCCTCAGGGTAAGGAAACATTTGTCCCCTTGCCCCAGAATATGCCCATGCCATCCTATTGGGTCTATGAAGACCTGCGCCAGCTTTGTTGCTGGCACAAGTTTGCATGGACCTGGGTTGGGGGATCGAGGCCAGGAAAGGGGATAGAATATTAGCATTCACCTTTCCAGGTCCCAGTCTGCCCTCTTCCCTGCCCTCATTGTTCATCCCCACCCATTCTGCCTGCCCCAACTCCTTCCTACCCCAAATATGAACCAGCAGCAGGCATCCCTGGTCCACTGGTGCACAGAGCCAGCCACTGACTGCTTGCCACTTGCGGCAGTGGCAAGGTCCCACCAAACGACATGTCACCTTTGCAACAGCCATAAAGGGCCTTACATCACCAGAATAAATGTTCAGGCTGTATAAGGCCCATGGGATTGGGTCAAAGGTTTCACAACAGTCTACATGGGTATCCCATACTCATCTGAGGGCCCATCAGAGACATGTGTCCCCCATATCAGCAGTTTCTGTATCCATGAGGGGGGTCCGTGGAAAGGATCCCCCGCGGATACAGGGGCACACCAGTATACAGAATAATAAGAAAGAAAAAAATGTCAAGACCTACAGGAAATCAGCTTATGTGTGTGCTGGAAAAGGCATACATGAAGATACCACAGAGACTTATGCACAGCTACAGTATGTGGAAGTGCTGTTTAGAGTGATGAAGGTGCAATTTAGCCCTGGATGAGGAACAGTAATTGAGTTTTCCATTGAAGATCTTGGAAAAGGACCTAGAAAGCAACAAACCTTCTGATAACCATAGTTATAAAACAGTATGTGCTGACAGGATCTCACTGAAAGGAACATGGAAGGATTTGAGCATGTAGCCTTTTGAAGGAAGTGCAAATGACTTTTCTAGAAAGACCTGCCTGCAGCAAGTCCTGGAGAGGGTATTTAGTAAACATTTACATAGCATGGGAGGATGAAGACAAAATACTAATTTTTTTACTGGATTTGTTCAAAATATGACTGGAAGCCTTAACGACTATTGCAAGAAATGTGAAGCAGGGGACATTCTTTATGGAACAACTGCATGTCATCCTGGAGTGTCAAAGGATCTTGATATCACAGCATTGACCATGAAAGAACCACTGAGAATGGGCAAGAAGAGAAAGCAGAAAATTCAGGGCAGAGGCCACTACAGAGAGGAGATGATCCGAAGAAGAACAGACAACGGGCAATGATGGAAACAGTCAGAGAAAATGCATATTTAGGAATATGATGTAGATGAAAGGTATGCAAAACAAAAGAAAGCATGATCAGAAATGTTTAAGGGAGGATTAAAGCATTTAAGGGAGGATTAATAATAAGTATATTAATCATGTCAGTTTCCTTGTATAGTGACTTCGTGACTTAGATGAATCATTTTAATTAACGCTGAGACTTCTAAGGGCTTTTGGTTAACATTTTTTTAAGAGAACCAAAAAATTAAAAGGCAACTAGAAGATAATGCTATGGCTGAAATGTGCTGAAGCTTACCAGGATGGTCTATACATTCCGACGACAGTCTGAAACGCAAACATCTGTCTATCTGAATAAAGTTTGTAAGAAGTTTGGTTTATTTATTCTTTTACTTAGCTGATGATCTTCAGTGGGCCCTTCTTATCCTCAGGCTTGGCATCCACAGATTGGTGCATCCGCATATGCCAAGCCTGCACTGCACAGCACTCCATATGTGGCCTCCCCACACCTCAGAACACCTCCCAGGCGTGACAAAAAGTCACCAGTGCAAACCTGGCTTCTGGTCACATCCGGGAGGCTTCTGAGGAGGCTGGGAGGCCAGGCACGACCTACAAGTAAGTTATTCTGGTGCTGTACTGGGCCCTCCCAGTACTCCCCTGGGGGCTGGGGGATAAGAATAGGCCCTCAGTTTGGCTGTACTTGTCGTAAGAGGCAACTAAACAGCCACCGGGTAGATGGGACTCGTCAGCCTGGGAAGGCAGCTCATCTGAGAGAAGGAAAACTCTGATCCCAAACCTCCACTGCCTTGTGGCTACATCCAGTTATGGAAAAGGCTTCAGGAGTCAATCTCGAGGCAAAATCGGGAGCCGGAGTCCCTGAGGCAGTTCATGGCTGAACACAGTCACGTTCTGGCAACTCCTGCGACGCCGCTGGAACCAACCATATTGGCCTCTGCCTTTCCATTGGACCATTTCAGCGACATGGAGAGGGGGGATTTGCTGCATGGGAAACTGTCTATCCTCCATATCTACTTTGCCCAGGCTTCGCGCACTGGAGAGGACACCCTGTTCAGAACCACCATTCAGAGTGCGATACCATAGTCTTCCGAGACTGAAGGATGGCAACATGGTACTGGGTCCTCCTACAGCTTCCAAAATCCATTATTTTGATGTCAGCTAGGGGTCCTGGAATGGATCCCATGGATATCGAGGGCCCACTATACTGCTTTCAAACACATTTCTCAGAGTGGTTGGCATGGCTTCCTGTCCTAGAGGGACTTACAATTTCGAAAGCAACACAAGGGAGCCCACAGAGGAACAAAAGGGAAGCGGAAGCAAGGATAAACAGGGGACATATATGCAGTTATTCCATATTAAGCTTTGTTACCATATTCAGGGTCACAGAGAACTGGCTTTGGGACCAGGGCAAGAGGCCTGATTGGGTCCCCCCTTCCTAAATTTGTTGTGTAATGTATAGTTGTTGTTTTTGTTTTTGTTTGTGTTTTTGTTTGTTTTTTTGTCATGGCCCAGGCTCTCTGGAAGCCTAGGCCCTGGGAATTTTGCACCCCTCCCCTTACCTCAGATCTGATGTGAGGATTAGCTGGACAGGCTCACAGAAGCAGGCTTAATCGAGTTGCCCTCATCAGACTTAGTAACAAATTTTAGTACTGTTGAAACTTGGGAGACAATTTAGTTGTGACTAACTTGAATTCCATTCATTTCAATGAGATTTACACCCCAATCCTATCTAACCCATCCCCACGTGGTGATGCAGGGGTGACGGTGCGGCTACCACTGTATCCCACAGGGAATTTTTGGCTGCTGGAGGTCTCCCTAGGGTAAAGGGATCCATAGTGGCCCCAGCAGCCACCATGGGTCAACTCAGGCAGATCAGGCCCAGAAAGGGGGTTAGGATACATAGGGGTATTGTTATGAAGAATATTGGTATATTACTTTTGTTCATTTAGCTGTTTACATAGCTAACTGAGGGCCCAATCCTATACAACTTTCCAGCACCAGTGCAGCCGCAATGCAGCCCTGAGATAAGGGAACAAATGTTCCCTTACCTAGAGGCGCCCTCTGTGATTGTCTCCCCACTACAGGATGCAGCACATGCCCCATTGGCATGGTTGCATTGGCACTGGAAAATTGAATAGGATTGGGCCCTAGCTCAAATCAATGGTTCCCTATCTCCAAAAGGCTAACCATCTAATCTTGCAGTCTGGATGTTATCCAGGAAACAAGTACAGCCAAGATGGCCTGAAAAAAAAAAAAAGTGTAAACTGTCACCATGACAACACAAATTAACAAAATTAACTCTGAATTTTGCAGCAACTGCTAGAAATTGGATGGTGTGATAAGTTACAACTTGAATTGATCACTTCAAGCAGTCATGACACCAATCGGCTGTTCAGCAGGAATCCGTGGGAGACAACTTCCGGCGCTTCCTCTTGAACAGCTGACGCTCAGGCAGTGGTCCTATACACGCTTCCCTGGAAGTAAGTCCTACTGAACTCGATGGAATTTTCTTCTGAGTAGACATGCACAGACCTGTCCTCTCAGTTACTGATCTGTCCACCAGAGCTCCATGCATGCAGCCTCAGCATCCGGAGAGTGGAGAGGAACCTGGCAGAAGCACAAAAGTGTTGTTTGCCACAGGCTAGGTATATGCTTGTGGCTCTCCTGCTTCATGCATGTATGATCCCTGCCTGGATTGGGGCACAAGACCTTACCACTTTTCAGCTACGCACTTTGAAAATGAAAGAAAGGGGGCGAAATAAGCACTTTCTAATGTCCACAACCTCATTCAAGGGAGGCTTTGAAATAGAAATTAAATGTAAGATGGTATCTCTCCTTCCTTGAGATAAGTAAAATATTAAATTATAATTAAAGAGCATGACAAAATATTGGGTTAGATCCAAAGGTGGCCTTCTGCTCACAGAAGGGCTATTTTATAGCTTGTGCTGGAGGGCTGCATGGGGAAAAGGCAATGATCCAAACTGAACTAAATCTGTATCATTTGGCTTGTGCCATCTCTTGCACAGGCAGAAGCATGAACTTCTTACCTATTACTTTGTGAACTCTTAAGCCTGCATCCTATACACGTTTACCTGAGAGTAAGCCCCATGGAATCCAGTGGGGCTTACTGCTGAGTAGACATGCATAGGCTTGCATATGCTGAACAGCAGACCATAGCAGAAGGACGTGATAGTTGAATAACATCCATTTCATTGACATCAGTAGAGCAAACCAAGGCAATCAAGGCTGTGTTGTGGGATAGGAGCTTAACCTCTTATGACAGTGGTTTTCAAACTCTCCAGGAGAGTTTGAGCCTTTGTAAGTTCTTGCGGGGGCGGGGGGGAGGCAGCCGGGGTGGGTGGAAGGCAGCAGCGCGATCCCCAGGATTGCACCACTCAGGGGGCTGCAGGGGCTTGGGAGCGCTTACCCAAGCCTCCTGTAGCATCCCCAGGGTGCGGGGAGCCCGGTGCGAAGCTTTGTTAGATTGTTAGAGCTCCCTGCAGCAGTGAATGTAAAAGCGAAGCGATCACGCCGTGCCTTCGCTAAAGCCTGCCTGCCTCCTCCCTGCCTCTAGGCTGCCCCCGCCCCTTAAGGGGGCAGAGGCTAGGGCCCACAGGCTGGGGCGTCGCGATGCCCCAGTTTGAAAAGCCCCGTCTTATGAGAAGGCTAAAGGGCAAGCTCTGAAGCTAGGAGCTTTATAAGGGATGAATTATCATTCCCACCACATATGTAGGCAGTGGTGTCGCTAGGGTTTTTGTCACACAGTGCAAGACCTCATTGTGTCACCCCCATGATGGACTTCCTCTCATACCAGACCATGCAGACATAAATTACAATATCATATGCACAGTCTAAATGCGGTGGCATCACTAGGGTTGGTGTAACCCCCATTAACTTTATTTATTTAAATATAGAACAGTGCAGGTCACCCAACGAATCAGTAACTAACAAAAAAAAACAAAAAAAAAAACAGTGGCCAGTTTGAGGACACTCACACAACTGATTGAGTGCCCAGTCCTATCCAACTTTCAAAGATCAATGCAGCCATACCAATGGGGCATGTGCTTCATCCTGCAGTAAGGAGGCAGTCACCAAGGCCTGCTCAAGATAAGGGAATGTTTGTTCCCTTACCTCAAGGCTGCATTGCAGCTACACAGTCAGTGGAAAGTTGGATAGGATTTGGCCTAAGAGTTCTAGTATTTGCTCTGATACATAGAAATGACAGCTGACTCATACTAACACCTTATTGGTTCACTGCTCTGTCATACTAACACCTCATTGGCTCTCAGAACACTCGGCCAGTTTTGAGTTTTAAAAATCCACATTTTGTGACATAAGGCAGTTGCATTTTCCTTTTCTGGTTACTTGGCCATAACGTTGGATACAATACAGATATTTAAACACGGTGTGTTTCATTGCATTCTGCATAATATTCTGCATCACATGATATATAATGTGATGGTATTATTCAAAATCACCAAGATTTCACAATTTTGGCCAGTAGTATTGTCCGAGGAGTGTTCCCCCTTGAGTGTGTCACCCGGTGCAATCTGCACTCCCTAGCAATGCCACTGTCTGTAGGCCACTGCTGTAAGTACACAAAAAAACTCATGAAAAAAATGTCTGAACCAGCACAGTCTTAAGGACGGAAAGCAACAGATACATCTTCTGGTATTGGATTGCCAGATGGGATCTATCCCTCAAAACTGAGATTTCTGAGGAAGAGCCAATGTCATGACTGCTTACTCTAGAAAATGGACATAATCTAATACTGGGGAAGAACCCAGTGGTGAAGATAAAGATTGGAGAAGCAGGGCCATTTTTTGGAAAACTGACAACCTACAAAAGTATGACCCAACAGTTGGAAGTAGTACATTACTTGAAGACTTAAGGAGTGAAATTAAAAAGAATGTGTAGGGCAAATTCAGGTAAGACACTTGGGTAAATTCATAGCTCTTGAGCAGAGTTTGGATCCCTGGAGAGCACAGCCTTATTGTAAATTTCAACATGTCGTTGATTTTCTCTCTCCTAGAATGAAGCTCTTATTTGGATTGTGGCAGTCTAATGCCCACAACATTCCTGAAAAGTAGATGATAGTAATTTTCTCGCTTTAGAACTGTTCTCTATATATAATCCAGCTTTCGTTTTTCATGGGGAAAATGTGACAAAGAATTTTCACATCTACGCGCGCCACTCTCATGAATAAGCCTTCCTGAGAAAATAGCATCAGAATCCTTTTTTTCCCATTTGGCAGTCTGCCGACCTGCTTTCAGGAATCACTGGGGGAGAAGGGGCTGTCCAATTAAAAAAAATTAATTTGTGACTGAAAACCTTTTGTACTGCATAGACAATCAGAACTGAAAGATTAATGGAATGGATACTGGATAGAGACTTGACATAGCATACAGGTTTGTATTTTTTTTCCTCTATTCCATAAGAAGCAAAACATTGAATTGCATGTAAGAAATACAAAATGATAAGTCCACGTCCTACCTAGGCTACCTAGACAGCTTATTCTATACTCACTTATTCTATAAGCTGCCTATGCTGGACATTTTCTGGATATTAAGATATGTGAGCATAAGTTAAAATCTGAATTTTAATGGGAGACCATGTTTTTAGTGGCACATGCAAAGAGGATCAGCATCACAGAAACAGATGTCGACCTATGCAACATCATTTTAAACCCAAAAAATGTACATATCCACATGCAGAGGACGCTTCCCCGCGCATTTTGGAATCCTGTTTTCACAAGGTTCCCATGTAGAGAGAATCTAACTCACATACAATTACACATAGGAATCTTTTACAGACCTTACAGTGAATGCATGTAGATTAAGGGTGGCACCTGGTATTGCAATGCCATTCATCATGAAGTGACAGAATTTGCTTTCAGAAGAGGTGGTGATAACCACCAGGCGGCTTTAAAAGGGTATGAGACAGATTCATGAACAAGTCTCTCAATGGCTACTGTCACAATGGCTCTGATTCCATGCTCAGAGGCAGCATACTTTTGAGTTCCATTTGCTGGAGAGCAACGGTGGCACAGGGCTGTTGCCTTCACGCCATTTGAGTTTTCCAGACACATCTGGTAGGCACTGTAGAAAAAAAAAAAAGGATAATGGGCTAAACAGGACTTTTGTCTGATTCAGCTGTCCAGTGGTTCCCAGACTTACCTGTATCATGATGCCCCTGCAGCCTCTTCCGGGCTCAGCTGGGTGCTGCCATCTTAGATCTCACAAACTCTTGCAAGATCCAAGATGGCAGCACTCATGTCTCATGAATTTTCATGCAATCCAAGAAGATAGCAGCCAGGGAAACAAGGAGGAGAGGCCACACTGGGGACATCCTGCAGTGCACCCATGAGTGTGCCACAATGCCCTATGGCAGGAGTCTCCAAACTGTGATCCAGGTTCCATATCCGGCCCGCCACAAGATTTTATCAGGCCCTCGGCAATTTGTGTTGTGTTTTTTTTGTCAGAGCATTTGCTAATGTTTGATATTTTTACTCATTATATATAATTTCTCAGTTTCAGCATGGCATTATTTCTTTGTACATAAGAACATAAGAACAGCCCCACTGGATCAGGCCATAGGCCCATCTAGTCCAGCTTCCTGTATCTCACAGCGGCCCACCAAATGCCCCAGGAAGCACACCAGATAACAAGAGACCTCATCCTGGTGCCCTCCCTTGCATCTGGTATTCTGACATAACCCATTTCTAAAATCAGGAGGTTGCGTATACACATCATGGCTTGTACCCCATAATGGATTTTTCCTCCAGAAACTTGTAATTGTCACATTTCTCTTCTGTTCTGAATCTGATTACAAAAAAAAACTCCAACTTACTCATTCATTTATATTTCACTCATTCATTTATAAAACCAATTTTTTTCAGCCTGTGAAAATGCACAAAATAGATGACGTTGCCCTCATACTGAAACGTTTGGAGACCCCTTCCTTAAGAAATCATGGCACACACTTTGGGAACCCCTGCAGCACGCTCTTATCTTCTTCTGTGTTTGTTGTACATGCTGATAATATGGGAAAAGGCCTAATATCTACATTTCATGCTGAGTCCAGGTGTGTGGATTAAGAAACAAGAATCCTATTGTACAGAAAAGGACATGTGTTGGTTTTCGAAGGGATTACAGTAAGTGAAAAGGGCTAAACTTGCTCCTTGAGTGCCAACAAGTTGCAAAAAAGCAGCTCCATGTCTTATTTGAAACTGGAGCCTTAATTCCCTACAAAACTGACTCCAAGTTTCACTTAAGGAAGGGAAATCCTTAATTAATCAGCCACCGATTATAAAACTCCTGTGGAGGATTTCATACCTGCTGAGGTATTTAATGATAGTATAAATTGGTCAGCTAATTCTAGTTAAATGATATACATACATTTTAATAAGGTAGTACAGTTTTCCTAGTGGATAAGTTACAGGTATTGCTCAGCAATTCTCCGAGAAGAGGGAAAGATAGAGGTTTGCATGGGACAACTATAGATTAATCAGTCTGTTTGGTATTGCTTGAAGTAACATATATCTGATTTCTTCTAGGGAGGCCATTGTCATGAAACCGCATCCCACCACTGATGAAATGACCCTCCCTCTGTTGAAAAGAAACTTAGGTCACAAACTCTGCAGGACTCCTGTAATGTTTGCTTATAAAACTCTGCAAAGAATCATGCACGCTGATGATCCTATATGAAATAAATTAATAATCAGAATCTCATAGCCCAATCCTATGCACGTCTACTCAGAAGTAAGTCCCATTAGTATCAATGGGGCTTACTCTTAGGAAAGTGTGGATAGGAGTGGGCCTGCAGTTTTCAAACTCTCCTGGAGTTTGAAACCCGCAGTAAGTCTTTGGGGGGGCCGGGGGGGAGGCAGCAGGGGCAGGGGGAAGGCAGTGACGCAATCCCCAGGATCGCATCGCTCAGGGGGCTGCAGGGACTGGGATGCACTCACCAGTTCCTGCAGCAGCCGTCCCTGTGTGTGGGGAGCCCTGCGCGAGCACCTGCAGGGTGCCCCAGGTCAGGGAAAGGGAGAGCGGAGTGATCTGCTCTGCCTCCGCAAAGGCGGAAGCGGAGTACAAGCGCCCCACTCTCCCTTTCCCTGACCTGGGGTGACCTGCAGGCACTCACGCAGGGCTCACCACACAAAGGGACGGCTGCTGCAGAGACTGGAGGGTGCACCCCAGTCCCTGCAGCCCCGTCAGAAGGGAAAGCGGAGCGATCATGCTCCGCTTCCGGTTTTGTGGAGCGGGGCGTGATCACTCCGCTTTCACTTCTCCTGACCTGGGGAGCCCTGCCGAAGGTTGCGCAGGGCTCCCTGCACCCCCAGGAGGCTGCAGGAGGCTTGGGCAAGTGCACCCAAGCCCCTGCAGCCCCCTGAGTGGCGTGATCCTGTGGATTGCGCTGCTGCCTTCCCCCTGTCTCCTGGCTGCCCCACCCCTTAAGGGGACAGAGGCCAGGACCCACAGGCTGGGGCATCGCGACACCCCCATTTGAATACCACTGGATTGGGCTGTCAGTTGATAAACTGCAGTGGCAAGAAATCCTTGTTAATCTTGACTCTTATTGCAGGCAAGTCTGCTTAAAATATATTTGTTTGGTGTTTTTTCCAGGTTCCCAGCTTCAGGTTATAGGAGAGCATGCTACTGGGGAGTGGGAGAGAGCTGGTGCAGTCACACTCCATGGCCACTGAAGTGTGGCTTTGGCTCACATTACATTGCCCCTGCATATCAAACCCCAGCAGTATTTCCTGATGATACCTGTATCAAAACTGACCATTAGAAGACTTTCCACAATTATACAGCATGGCTGCACATGTGCTTTAAGTACCCATCTTATCCCTTCTCTGATCACCCACAAGGGACTTCCCATTTCTCAGTCTCATCCCAACAGCTTTCTGGGAGAATGGGACACCAACACCATTCTCGTATTACAAAAAACAAAGATAGCCTATATTAGAAGGTAATAAAAATCATACAGATGCTACTGTTTTATCTGACTACTGGGTATCTTCATCTGCAACTCTGAAAAAGTTGGATGAGATATAGTATGCAGCTGAAGGCTTCCTAGCGCAGAGGCAGCCAAACCATATTGCATCAAGTGTATAGTTATATATAGTGAGTATTATTAACATAGTAATAAGACCATAAAAACACTGCAGAAGCTGGGGCCAACGATTTATGAAGTATATTAACAAATGCAATATATGATACAAAAGCAATCATTCTAAATAAACATTTCATTTTCTAGACGTCTATAAATCTGGAAAGAGGAAATGACTTTCTTTCTTAGGTCAATGATTTTTGTTGCCTGGCAAACCTTTTTATTTAAAATGTACACAGAGGTGAATTTGTACATGGGTACAGTGTGTTAGGAACCAGCCAGGAGAGTACAACCCAAGCCAGTAACGTGGTTTCAGGGGCAGGGCTGAAAGAAAGAGGCCTCAAATCCACAGGCAAAGGGGAAAGCCCCACTTTTGATTCATCAGAGCAATCAGCCCTGCCTTTCTCCCCACATTCTATCAGGCTGGCTTGGATGGAGCTTTGCTTGCTCCTTGGAAAACTCCATGGGTGACTGCACTTTGCTTGCACAGCACATTTGACCCTGGGAACAAAAACCACCTGCTAGGAACTTCCTGACTTGGAGCAAACAAGTTGTTATCAACACAAGAAAGAATCCAGAAACCTACTGCCCTCATCAACTCCACTGCCAAATTCAATCAAGGACACACGCCAATGGAGAATCTGGCCTCCCAAGCTAGCTACCACACCCCAAATTGGTATATGAATGATGGAAGAACTAATTTGGGACCAACAAGGATACATCATCAAGGGCCAACAAAAGAAGTTGGCCCTTGATGGTGTGACAAAAGACAGATCAAGAGAGAGATCTTGGGGTGTGGTAGACAGCTTGATGAAAGTGTTGACCCAATGTGCGGTAGCAGTGAAGAAGGCCAATTCTATGCTTTGGATCATTAGAAAAGGTATTGAGAATAAAACTGTTAATATTATAATGTCATTGTACAAATCACTGGTAAAGCCACGCCTGGAGTATTGTGTCCAGTTCTGGTCACAACATCTCAAAAAGTACATAGTGGAAATGCAAAAGACAGCGTCTAAAATGATCACCAGTCTTGGGCACAACATGATTTGCAAGACCTGCCCTAAAGTACTGGCTTCTCATTATACAGGACTGGCCCATCAGTATGCCAGGGCTAAGGATGTACAGCCCTTTAGCTGCCTCCCTTTTGATCCACCAAGCCCTTCCTAACCTTTGCCCATCCAAGTGAGGGCCTGCTCTGTCACCAGTCCAGACATCATATTTGGGCATCACTGTCAGAGTAAGCTGACCTTGCGCTATATTTTAGATCCTCCCACTAGGCCTTATGCCCCATAGCCTCATCACAGAAGGGCACCAGGGAGGGCACCAGGTTGCAGGTCTCTTGTTATCTGGTGTGCTCCCTGGGGCATTTGGTGGGCTACTGTGAGATACAGGAGGCTGGACTAGATGGGCCTCTGGCCTGATCCAGCGGGGCTGTTCTTATGTTCTTACAGAAGGGCACAGTACTGAGCAGTCACTTCGAGATAGTTTTGCAATGAGGTTTGGAGCTCATTACTTGGAATTGCTCTGTCTCTGAAGTTCCAAGATGCTGCTGCCATTGCTTTAATGTAGTGTCTCCTAGCTGAAATATATTCTCCCATAAGCATGCATTTTCTCACTTTAATGACATCACAAATATGTACTGAAAAACTCTCCACACCACAAAAGAGAAAGATAGATGAATCTATTTTTCATGTATTATGACTCCACACATCCACATTTCTGTTGAGCCGAGTATTGTAAACAGAAGATGGAAAGATATTTCACTTCTGGAGAAATGTGTACATGTTTTGTGTTCCTTAAAAGGAAGTAAGATCTTTTTTGTTGTTGTTGTTTTTGCAGCCAAGGCTTTCCTTCAGAGCACTCTTCCTATTTTACAAAAAAAGTATTCTCAGCGTTTCCACTTATCTATGAGCAAGAAAAATAATAACAACATACACGAGATTCTTCCGTAACTTATCACACTGTTTCACACTGGATTAAGAAAAATTAATTGTGACTGTTAAAAAGAACAAAAAGCAAGTAAAAATTAGCCATGAAAAGAAAAAATGAATCTTAGGTAAACGGAAAAATTCTATTTCCCAGTTGTGCCAGCATCTGGGAGGGACCCACAGTTGTGGCAACATCTATGCCTGGAGCTGCCCTACAGATTCTGGTGCAGAAAGCTAGGCACCTCCAGCAGCACAGTGCAAAATGGGGCATATCAAGATGGGGATTGGGGTAGATTGCAGTGGCAGAACCATCCATTGCATCCCAAAACCCCCATCTGCATTCTAACCCCACCCAGGAGAAGTGGTGGTCTTGGGGAGGTCAGGGAGCAAAAACCCCAGTTGCCACACCTGTGGGACCTCTAGGAGTGCCACTGCTGCACCTGCCACGCTGCCACATCCACCCACTGTGCCTCTGCTGCTGCCTCCACAGCTGTTACCCAGGCAAGCAAAGCCCCACGCTGAGGTAGAAAGACTCATGGACTACAATGCGGTGGACTACAATGGGCTTTCCCAAGACTTGGACTTACCCAAGTCTTGGGCTTACCCAAGACTTTCCATGGACTGCAATGGGGTGGTCCTGCCTCCCCAAGTCTTGGGCTTACCCAAGACTTTCCATGGACTACAATGGGGTGCTCCTGCCTCCCCTGCTGCATCCACACCGCACGTCCCTGACTTTTACTAAATACTTTATACTAGGTGCCAGTGTACAAAAAGAGAAAACACAGTATCCAATTGTAACTAGGCAGAAGCCCTACGCTGGAGGCAGAAGGTTTTTGGAGAACCCTGGAATGTCATACAAGCTCTGTATGGCAGGGTAAGTATCCCCTGGGGGGAGGCGGTGTGTTGTGAGGGGGTGGCATGTTGCGGTCCTGTGCCCTGGGGTGGCACCCAGAAGGTTCCTCAGAACAAAAGAGCTGCTGTAGATCTGAGAAGTTCCATCAAGGACCATGCAGAAGCTGGGAGGGTAAGGTAAGTATTTCACTTCTTACCTATCCCAGTCAGCCTGGTCCCTGGATGGCATGCTGGATGCAGCTTACACTGCACCAGCAACCCTACATCCAGCATCCAGGATTGAGCCCAAAGTGAAACAACTCAGGAAGCAGCTGGAGAACCCAAATGTGACATCATTAACATTTTGTCATGACATCACAACATCGCTGCACCAGGTGCCACAGGCCCTGGATATGCCTCTGAGTAGGCTCTATCTTCAACTGCACACATTCATATTCAACATCTTATGAACCCCAGAGCTGGGGAAGAATCACACACATGAATGGGGCATTCCAATCATAAGAACATAAGAACAGCCCCACTGGATCAGGCCATAGGCCCATCTAGTCCAGCTTCCTGTATCTCACAGCGGCCCACCAAATGCCCCAGGGAGCACACCAGATAACAAGAGACCTCATTCTGGTGCCGTCCCTTGCATCTGGCATTCTGACATAACCCATTTCTAAAATCAGGGGGTTGCAAATATGCATCATGGCTTGTAACCCATAATGGATTTTTCCTCTAGAAATTTGTCTGATCCCCTTTTAAAGGCATCCAGGCCAGATACTGTCACCACATCCTGTGGCAAGGAGTTCCACAGACCAACCACACGCTGAGTAAAGAAATAGTTTCTTTTGTCTGTCCTAACTCTCCCAACAATCAATTTTAGTGAATGTCCCCTGGTTCTGGTGTTATGTGAGAGTGTAAAGAGCATCTCTCTATCCACTTTATCCTTCCCGTGCATAATTTTGTATGTCTCAATCATGTCCCCCCTCAGGCGCCTCTTTTCTAAGCTGAAGAGGCCCAAACGCCGTAGCCTTTCCTCATAAGGAAGGTGCCCCAGCCCCGTAATCATCTTAGTCACTCTCTTTTGCACCTTTTCCATTTCTACTATGTCCTTTTTGAGATGTGGTGACCAGAACTGGACACAATACTCCAGGTGTGGCCTTACCATCGATTTGTACAATGGCATTATAATACTAGCCGTTTTGTTCTCAATACCCTTCCTAATGATCCCAAGCATAGAATTGGCCTTCTTCACTGCCGCCGCACATTGGGTCGACACTTTCATCGACCTGTCCACCACCACCCCAAGATCTCTTTCCTGATCTGTCACAGACAGCTCAGAACCCATCAGCCTATATGTGAAGTTTTGATTTTTTGCCCCAATGTGCATGACTTTACACTTACTTACATTGAAACGCATCTGCCATTTTGCTGCCCATTCTGCCAGTTTGGAGAGATCCTTCAGGAGGTCCTCACAATCACTTCTGTTCTTCACCACTTGGAAAAGTTTGGTGTCATCTGCAAACTTAGCCACCAAACTGCTCAACCTTGTCTCCAGGTCATTTATGAAGAGGTTGAAAAGCACCGGTCCCAGGACAGATCCTTTGGGCACACCGCTTTTCAGCTCTCTCCATTGTGAAAATTACCCATTGACACTCACTCTTTGTTTTCTGGTCTTCAACCAGTTCTCAATCCAGGAGAGGACTGGCCCTCTAATTCCCTGACTGTGGAGTTTTTTTCAGTAGCCTTTGGTGAGGGACCATGTCGAACACTTTCTGAAAGTCCAGATATATAATGTCCATGGGTTCTCCCACGTCCACATGCCTGTTGACCTTTTCAAAGAATTCTAAAAGGTTTGTGAGACAAGACTTACCCTTACAGAAGCCATGCTGATTCTCTCTCAGCAAGGCTTGTTTGTCTATGTGTTTTGAGATTCTATCTTTGATGAGGCATTCCACCATCTTACCCGGTATAGATGTTAGGTTGACCTGCCTATAGTTTCCTGGGTCCCCCCTCCTTCCCTTTTTAAAGATCATTGTGACATTTGCTATAATCCAATCCTCTGGCACCGTGGCCATTTTGAGGGACAAGTTGCATATTTTAGTCAAGACATCAGCAACTTCATTCTTCAATTCCTTAATAACTCTTGGGTGGATGCCATCAGGGCCTGGTGACTTATTATCTTTAACTTATCAATGAGGTCTGAAATATCTTCTCTTTTAACCTCTATCTGACATAATTCCTTGGTCAGGAGGGGCCGTTCAGGCAGCGGTATCTGCCCAAGGTCTTCTGCCGTGAAGACAGATGCAAAGAACTCATTTAATTTCTCTGCCATCTCTAAGTCTCCTTTTATCTCCCCTTTCCCTTCCTCACCATCCAGAGGGCCAACCGCTTCTCTGGCGGGTTTCCTGCTTCTAACATATTTGAAGAAGATTTTATTATTCCCCTGAATGTTGTTGGCCATGTGTTCCTCATAGTCTCTCTTGGCCTCCCGTATCACCTTCTTACATTTCTTTTGCCACAGTTTATGTTCCTTTTTATTCTCCTCATTAGGGTAAGACTTCCATTTACGGAAGGAAGCTTCCTTGCCCTTTACGGCCTCTCTAACTTGGCTGGTTAGCCATGCGGGCACCCTCCTGGACTTAGTCGAGCCCTTCTTCCTTTGTGGTATACGCCTCTGCTGGGCCTCTCTTACTGTTGTTTTAAGCAGCCTCCATGCACTCTGGAGAGATTGGACTCTTTTTACCTTCCCTTTCAACCTCCTTCTAACCAGCCTCCTCATTTGCGGGAAGTCCGCCCGTCGGAAGTCAAGGGTTTTTGTGAGAGATTTGCCCGACATTCTTCCCCCGACGTGCATGTCAAAACGGATCACAGCATGATCACCCCCAGCGGCTCAGTAACATTGACATCTCTAACCAGGTCCTGAGTACCGCACAATATTAAATCCAGAGTCACCTGTTCTCTGGTGGGCTCCGTGACTAGCTGCTCTAAGGCACAGTCATTTAGCATGTCAAGGAGTCCAGTCTCCTTTTCGTGACCAGAACACAAATTGACCCAGTCAATATGAGGATAATTGAAGTCCCCCATGACTACAACCCTGTCCCTCCTTGTCACCTTCCTGATCTGTTTCCTCATTTTAAGGTCCCCTCCCGGTTTCTGGTCTGGAGGACGATAGTAAGCCCCCAGTATTACATCGCTTCTCAGGCCTGGGAATTTAACCCACAGAGATTCTATGGTGGAGTCGGAACCACCTTCAATCTCTACTTTGCTGGATTCTATCCCTTCCTTAACGTAAATGGCCAACCCACCTCCAACACACCCCTCCCTGTGCCTCCTGTAGAGTTTATAGCCCGGGATTGCGGTATCCCACTGATTTTCCGCATTCCACCAGATTTCCATTATGCCCACTATGTCAATGTTTTCCCTAGTAACCAGACATTCCAGTTCTCCCATCTTTGCTCGGAGACTTCCGGCATTTGCATAAAAGCATTTGTACATGGAATGCCCCAGGATGGGCTGCTTATTAGCTCCTTTGTCTCCACAATCACATATAGAAAGCCTGTGTGCTTACCATCATTTATACATTGCATGTGTGCAACCCTATCTACTCCCAATATGAGAACTGAAAGGGCCTTCCAAAGCAAGTCCATGCATATGGAAGGCTTTCTCTGTGCAATCAGGAACGCTGATTGTGCAAAGACAGACTGAATGTGTACAGTTGCACACACAAAGATTCTCTTCAGACCTGCAAATACATGTACATGAATACATGCAAGGCAGAGGCTGCCATTGTAACCCCACTCCACCACCATCACTACAAACCATGGTATTCATATCCATTTGAATGTGTGAAAGGGAATTTGGCTTGTTGCAGGCTGCAAGGGATGAATGTAAATGCATAATCAGGTTCTAATTTTGGTGTGATTCACACATTACTTTGGCACCAATGCGTGAATCAAGGCTGAATATGTATGAACTGCAGATAATAGCAGGGAGCAGGGTTAGATAAAAAGTGGATGCTGAAATGCTTAAAGTTACAATACAAAGTTTCATCAAATGCTTAGAACATTCCCTTATCTTTCAACCACCATGTTTGCATTCATGTGGTACTTTGTAATATTTAGAATCCTGAACCTTTTTTATCTTAAAGTGAGAATTTACATATTCAATTAGGCCCAAGGATGGCCCATGTAAATCTGCAGCCTGCATGTGGCCAGCTGAATACTGATGGCATTCCTTTCGAGGGTGAGCCAAACCCAGCCTCATCAGTATGCCTGTGCCACTCAAGAGACAGATTGGAGAGTCAATGGAATCAAAAAGGCTTAATCCTCTCGCGCTGACCGACATTAGCGAGCACTATTGGGATTATAGGGAGGGCAGTGAAATGCATAAACAGAAGTGAAGCAATAGTATTTAATTGCTCCAAAATCCTCTGCAGAGTATGTCCTTTCCAACAGGAAAATCTTCTAGTGTCAAAATTTGTCTAGTGTCACTAGACAAAGACAGAAACTGGGCATTTCTATTGAGTGACTTTTCAGGAAGAACTCCAACCCCAAGCAGATGTTAGACTTGCAGTGGAATAGATGGCGCTTCTGCAATACGGAAGTCACTGCCTGAGCAACGATAGGTAACAAACCCATTCATTTGGATGGATTTTTTGCTTCTCCAGCCTTGAAAGAAGCCCAAGTGTCATGGCACGGTGATCACAGGCACTGCGTATGGAGAGCGAGCCACCAAGCCAATCCATTTGCCTCTTCTCCTACTGCAATGGTAGGTACTAGTACTACTTCCACTGCTGTGATCTTTCCTGCTGCCACCAAGTGGAGAATTCACACTTGATAAAGCTGCCTATACTAACCAACACTCTTAGGAACACTCTTTTGGTTTAGTATCCAGACACTGCTCTGGTAGGATGAGTCAGCTACTAGGCATGAAGTGGGAACTCCACAAGAAAAAAAATAGTACCCTGAAGCCAAGGTAAGTAAGCAATAAAAATAAACTTTTACCAGGGATGTGTGGTACCAGTGTACGGTGAGGCAGAACCACCCCATATGGAAAAGCAGTGCACCTACTCTGCGAGCTTACACCTGACGAGGTTCTCCTTACACCGGAGATAATTGGTATACAAAGAGCTTCCTCAGGTGTCAGGAGAGGCTCCTCAGATGTAAGCAGGCAGGGCAGCTGCGTTGCTTTTCCATGGACTACAATGGGGTGGTCCTGCCTCCCCTGCCGAATCCACACCGCACGTCCCTGACTTTTACTAAATATTTTATACCAGGTGCCAGTGTACACAAAGAGAAAACGCAGTATCCAATCGTAACTAGGCTTTGCAGTGTCATAAAGGCATGTACGACAGTCCACCTGCCTTTGTGGTGTGGCGAACAGCACAATATCAGCAGCCACTTCAGAGACACCGCCACAATCGGTACAATTGCACAGGGGGTCACAGCAGAATGATGAGGCAGGCAAGTCATCACAAAATAGGGGTGATGGGCAAGGAGGTGATATTGCTGGTGCAAGGTCAAGTGGATCCATGTCGGGAGATCAGTGTTGATCTGTGTCGGCAGAAAAGGTGATAGCATACAACACATGGCAATGCCGCCTATCCTGCCCCCTCCCAGGCCCCTCCCATGCCCGATCCACCCACAACCTGCCCCAGTTAATGCCCTTTCCCCTATCCTGTTCCATCTCTCCTGCCCTCCCCACCCTCCCTCTGCCCCTACTCCAGAATTGCCTATTCCATCTGGTGCTGAAGGGAGTAACACTGACGCAAAGCACTTCGTGGCATTTTTGCAATAGTGCACATTGGTGGAGCATACAATCTGCTGACACAGCAGAGGGATAGGATTGGGCCATTAAAAAACCATCTGGAAGTTTCCCAGTCTGAGATTTTAGGGAACTTTCAGTGGAAGAGGATCAGAGCAGCAGAATCAATATAAAGGCGATCTTTTCACATGCTGAAGTATGACAGAAAACACAAGGAAGAAGAAATAGGTGGATAAAAGACTTCATTGATTAATCTCCAGGACTACTGCAATTTCAAAAACATAACATAAAACATTGCTCAATACCACTTTACATTTCACATAAACAGCATCAACTTCTCATCCCATAACTGGAGCTTTGGGTGAGGGGCTTTGTCAAATGTCTTTGGAACGCGGAGGACTGTCTGTCAGATCACTCCTGTCAAAATATTTGTTGACAGTCTCAGAAGAATTCTGGAAAGCTGGTTACCCAAGACATTCCTTTACAGAAGCCATGCTGATTCTTCATCTGCAAACTTCATCTCTAGGCACATTTAACACAACACTTCTTGCCTTAAAATTGCTTTCCACGAATTTACCTGGGGCAGTCATTAGACTGATCTGTTGTTAATTTCCTGGCAAATGCCATCCAGCCCCGGGGGATTTGTTAATTTTTATCACATTAATGTGTTCAAAAGCTCCATCCTTTATCACTTCTGTTTGACATAATTCTTGATGCACTCCCCCAAAACAATGGGTCATGCCAACATTTTCTTCAGAGAAGACTAGCACAAAGAATCCATTTAGTTTCTCTGTAATTTCCTTGTCTCTCCTTAGTACCCTTTTTTAACCAGTTTTTTTCATCTAACAGTCCTATTGCATCTCTGGCTGATTTTCTGCTTCTCTTATCTTTAAACACATTTTTTGTGATTTATTTTTACAGTCTTCTGCAATTTGCTTCTCAAGTCCTGTGCCTGCAGACTGCCTTTGATTCAAAAGATGAAATTTGCAATTATTTTACTTGGCATTTGTGATGTGGGGGTCTTACTTTGGCTCCCATGTTCAGCCTCCACCCACTCAAGAGGGATATTGCCTTTTAACTAAAGGACCATTGGGTGAAATGTGTAACCAGGGCCTATGAGAGGAATTTTAGCAAGGGGAACAAAGTTTCTTTTGGGCCCCTTTCCAAAGGGGACAAATGGGGGACAAAATAGGGTGGGGGAGGGTGCTGACAGCCACAATAGTCTTTGGAGCTCAGGTCTACTAGGCTTCTTGGTGCAGAGCCCAAGCCTACCCAACCATGCAACATTGGCAGCTAGACAATGTCAATTGACATTGACATTAGATAAAGTAATATGGAAAAGCAAACACACTCCTAAGTCTCTCTAAAATTTTTGAAATGTAGAAAATCGATTGCAGAAAATTAGCATCATCATATTTAGGCTCACACTAGAATGGATCAAAATGAACTTCCACAGTAGCTGTAGCCCCGTAGCTGGGTCCCTATGCTTCTATACACTCTTTCATGGTTATGGGATCCACAAGCCAAAGAGCTACTGTAGCAGGCCAGTTGCCTCCCAGATATGACATTGTGTTAAGGAGGGTCATAGATGCTTTCCTGGCCCAGGTTCTGTATGGCTTGCAGCAGCAGTTAACACTGCATGCACATGGTTGTGCCCCAGCATTATGCGCTGGCAGTGGGTTCAGGTGAGATAGAAAAGTGTCAAGTCCCAGGAGCTTTCTGGGCCCCCTCATTTGGCTCCTGGGTCCCCTTTCTGACCCTGAGCCCAGGTACAAATTACCCCCTTTACCCCCCTCTCCTAGGCCCTGTGTGTGACATTGCACATCCCTTGGTCACAGTCCATGGAGAGGTCTGTGTCCGTCCATCCCTTGTCTGTAATTCCCCAAGAGGTACAGAGGCTGAATCACTCTTGTCCTCCACCTCACTGCAAATCAGCTTCACAGAACCTCCACTCCCTAGGCCAGCAATTTTTTCAACCACTGTGCTGCAAATGGTCTGCAGGTGTGCTGTGGGAGTTCGGCGGAAGGTCATATAGAAGTAGGGCCATTGGAGGATGTGAGCCCTCAGCCAGCAGGGTGGTGCGCCTTGTCAATTATCAAAAAATTGATGATGTGCCTTGACAATTTTAGCATCTTCTCAGGGTGCTGTGAGATGAAAAAGGTTGAAAATCGCTACCCTAGGCGCACCATAGACCTCTCAAGTAGTTTGTCCTTCCTTTCCCCTCATCAAACATGTCAATAGCTTGCCTTTTATACTGTCTTGCTTCCAGCTGTGCCCTGTTTCCCACCATTCCTGTCTTGATGCTTCTTTTTCCTGCTTTCTAGTTCCCTTAGCAACTGCCGATGGGCAGGAACAAGAAGGAACAAGAAGTCTCCCTCCACATGCATAAGCTCCTGGTCCATTCATTCATAGTGCAAGCAAGATGGGTGGGTGTGCTCCTTTCTTTAAAACAGCAGTTGTTTACCAGTGACAGATCAGAAAACCCACAAAAGCATTTCTGTGTGTGAATATATAAAAATCTAAGGCTGATGATGTTGTGGATTCATCCAACTGGATGATCTACTACAGTGTGGGAACCTCTACCTGCCACTTGGCCTGGTCAGGGGATGGGATTCAGCTGTTTCATGCCAATCCCAGTTGACCTGAGTCTATTGCTTAGTGTTGACCCAGACACAAAGACACATAATCCACAAAACTGTTTCTGTCCTGTGTAATTCTTCAGTGATGGCGCTGAATTCAAAGAGGCTAGGGCTGTTACAGCAAGATATTTCAGCAGCTTTTTGGGAACACAGAAGGCAGGGATGGAGGTTGAGAGGATCCAAAATTAGGAGAAAATAGTTATTTTTACCACACCCTCTACTTTTTCCAGGGAGGAAGAGGAGAGGCCGCGGCAGCTGACGCAACACCTGATAAAGAGGGCAGCATTTGGTGTACCACTGGGAGGACTTGGGTCAGCCTTGAATAGCTGGACAATACATCACGCAACATACACACAACAGTTATTTATGATGAAGGGGAGATGTGCCAGCACCACTCTTTCGCCACAGAAAGCCCACCACTGGCTGAGGTGGGATTGTTTAGGGCCTTCCGTCTTTCCAAAATGTAATATGGATAAACCTTCTTTTGAACACGCTAAGTTGTGTTCTATAAGGATTCTTATATGTTTGGTTCCACAGAGAAACTGGAGAATGTCTTAGACTAGAACCTTAGAAAGCTATAAGACAAAGTTTGTTTGTTGTTTGTTAATGTTAATGTTAATGTGTTTTTAATATGTTTTTATCTGTTGTTAAATTATGTTTTAATCTGTTTTTAATATGTTGTAAGCCGCCCTGGGTCCCTTTAGGGAGAAGGGCGGAATATAAATAAAGTTTATTACTATTATTATTATTATTATTATTATTATTATTATTATTATTATTATTATTATTATTATTATTATTTGCGTGAGAAATTTATATCCTGCCTTTCCTCGACCAAGGGCAAGTGCCCCAAGCAGCTAACAAGTTTTGCCAAAAAATAAAAAGAGGCTTACACTAGAAACAACCTACATCAAAAACACACATCACTCAGATGCTTGATGAAACAAAAGTGTTCTGAGCTCTTATTGAAAAGCCAAGAGAGATGGGACAGTTTTCAACACTCCTGGAAGAGAGTTCCATAGTTGTAGTGCTACTATGGAGAGAGCTCACCCTCACAATGCCATTCCCCTAACCTGGGTCAAAGGAGGCACTTCTGTCCTTTTAAAAATGAAAAGGGGTTGTAAAGCTGGCTCCAGTTTGCTGGAAAGGTTGATTCATGATATATGAGTCCTGAAAGCTGCAGAACCATTTAATGGATATTCGCCAAAGAACTCTGTGTTGTGTCCACATTGTGTGATCAGCCGCCCATGCCGGCAAGCTCAGAAAATGTAGCCACATGCACTATAGCAGGGGTGCCCAAACCCCGGCCCTGGGGCCACTTGCAACCCTTGAGGACTCCCAATGTGGCCCTCAGGGAACCCCCAGTCTCCAATGAGCCTCTGGCCCTCCAGAGATTTGCTGGAGCCCTCACTGGCCCGACGCAACTGCTTTCAGCATGAGGGCGACTGTTTGACCTCTCGTGTGAGCTGTGGGTTGAGGGCTCTCTCTACTGCTTGCTGTTTCACGTCTGTGATGCAGTAGCGGCAGCAAAGGAAAGGCCAGCCTTGCTTTGTGCAAGGCCTTTTATAGGCCTTGAGCTATTGCAAGACCTTCATTCATTCATATAAGTTCATCTCTAATATATTCATTTATGTAAACTTATGTAAATTTATTCAAATTTTAAATGTAAATTAATTCTTTTTTCCCCCGGCCCCCGACACAGTGTCAGAGAGATGATGTAGCCCTCCTGCCAAAAACTTTGAACACCCCTGCACTATAGGTACAAAAGGCATAGTCTGGGGCAAGCTTTTGTATGCTTACAAAATGCACATGCTTTTGAATAACCAAAGCAGCATCTTTGAATATTATCCAGAATTAGCTGGAACCCCCCCACCCCCAAAAAAATCTCTAAAATAATTACTTGGAGAAGAAAGAGACATAATCATACAGGACAAGTAGCAGATAGACAAGTGAATGTCCTGCCTGTATACAGGGGCACATCAGTTTTCTGTGTCTCAAAAGATACACCCACATAATAATGTATTGTGATCATTAATTCACTTCCACTGAACAATACTGCAATGTTACGTCTCTAGACAACAAGAATAGCTGCTTGGAATCAGTACGAAGAAACAAACAAAAAACACCCCAGAGTAATTGCTTAAAGGAAGTTAAGACCTGATGACAAATGAATGGGATGGGGGGGTAGAAGTGTTAATTGAATGAGTTGTCATTGTCCTTCTCATACGTACATTGATGCATTGTGAGGAATTGACTGCACCAGGGACCATGAACCTCTATTTACCTAATCAAAATGGTTCTTATATTGCCAGTGAAGCATGCCTAAAATTGTTGGGACCATTGTAAGGAGATCACTTAGAACAGGAAGGAGCCTGGATCTGAGAAACCTT
The DNA here is from genome assembly GCF_035046505.1 of Tiliqua scincoides. Lineage (NCBI taxonomy): Eukaryota > Metazoa > Chordata > Lepidosauria > Squamata > Scincidae > Tiliqua > Tiliqua scincoides. Next base: position 28,598,632 of record NC_089826.1, read on the forward strand.
TGTGAATAGAACCTGTGATAGAGTAGCAAGTGGGATTGGTACCCTGCAGGTATCTCACCTTACAGTCCTAACAGTCCATGACAAATTCCAAGGACCTGAATGCAGAAGGACTCGAACATCTACTAGCCTTTGGAAAAAGGCAACTCTGAAACAGGATGCATTGTGGGAAGGCAATTTTGCTGGAAAGAATTTTGCAGCTCTGGTGGCCACAGGCAGGTCTGGCAATGTCCCAGGAGAGCTGCCACCTCTTGCAACAGCACTCCCAAAATGCTCACCAATTGAGCATTCCATGTTCCCATCAGCAGCCATTTTGCAACAGCAGAACATCGTTCCACTATCTTAAAGCACTACGGCCAGTGGCCCTGTCTGGCATAGGATTGGGCCGTCACTTGGAAATAGGTCTCATTGAACTCAACTTACTTCTGAGTATACATTATTGAACTGGGCTGTCGGACTAATCCTAAGTACAGTTACAAGGGAATAAGCCCCACCAAATTTGAGTAGCTCTTGTGTAAGTATGCCTAGTAAGCACTGTTAGTATTGCATTCATTCACTAGCAACTGAAATGCCTATGACTGGAGGTCCAAATAAAAGGAATGGAAAATGAAGCAGACAATGTCTTTCTTTTTTCCCCCCTATATCTTTTATTTCATATTTTTAATGGACGGTGGGCTCTAGAGCTCTTTGCCTAATAGCTACCATTTTTCCCCCTCAATGCCCTAGATGTGGCATCATTCCAAGTCATTGTAGGAAAAAATAGCAGTCACAAAAATATGGCCGCCCCTCCAGAAGGCCACCATCTTCTTCCAGAATGCTCAAGAATGGCAGTATGTATGGGACATTGTGCGGGGGGGGGGGGGATGGATAGAGGCTGCCAACAAAGACTCTTGTCAATGCTACAGGTTGCAGAGTGTTTAAAAAGAATGTTTTAAAGAAACACCCACTGCATTACAATGCAAGTCCCCCTCACCAAAGGGGGAGTTTGGGAGTTAAACAAATGTTTGAGAGTTATGGAAATTAATGGGATTTTAATGAATCGATAATGAAACAACAGATTTTAATGAATGAATAACAACACGAATGAGAGGTTTAATAAAACTGAATGGAGTAATGAAATGAAAACACATCTTGAATGACCCAACAAGCCACATGGGATCTACCTACAGGGAAAGGAAAAAAAAATCAGACTAATTACATTTCAGTCCAGGGCAGACACCAGGTTGCTGGGAGGCCCAAGGTAAAGTACTGGGTTTCCTCCCCTATCCACATTCTGATGATGCATTGGGTGCAACCAACGTTACAGGTGCTGAGGTTTCAGGGGTCACTTTAGCCAGGTGAGTTCTCTGATGAGTCTGACTCTTGGGCTCATGGCACCTGAACAATTCCAGATTCTACTCTTGTTTCAGATGTTCCAACTGACTGGTTTTTCTGAGCACCCAGAACCAATACAGAATGCAGGAACACGCACAGACAGCAATATTGAATCATCAGGGAGACTATGATCCTATTCAGAACAAATTCCTCTTCAGTCTCCTGAATCTTTTTTTTTTCTTTCTAATTGAGATTCTCAAATTGTGCAGAAGTTCCTTATTACTTCACACCTCTACAATTGCTAGATCTCACATAGGCATGACAAACCTCTCATTCCCACACTCTGATCACTTAACGGTGATTGCACTATTAGGTTATCAACCAATCATGCCATTAGCTGGTCCACTGCTCTATAATCACCCTAATGATGTTTACTCGCCTTGTAATAAAGATTAAGTGACAAAGAAATTAATGATGAGATGCTAAGTCAGCAGGGTAGCATTTTAAAAAAGGTAAAAATTATTTGGTTAATTCAAATGCCGATGATGACATTAGGCAGTTCTTGTTCACACAAAGCAGGTGGGTCCTGTTTCTTTATCAAGAAAAGAGTGCTTTCATTTCTACCTATGCCATGAACAAAGAGTAGTTCATTTCTAAAGAACAAAATAGGGAGGGAACAGAGCTGGTAAGGAGCTGTACTCCAAATCCCTGCTTTCTAAACCTAATTGTCACAGAGGTGGTAAATCTCGGTTGTACCACATCATGCTACAAGTAAAGGTTCAAATAAATCCAACTGAATGAAAAGGAATTCCCTGCAAATCAGATTAACATGTTAGGGGGAAAGGACCTGCATAGGAATTTTTTTCAAGTGGTAGTATTCAATCATATGAATTGTCATTTGAAGTTCAAAGTGATACATCCAGGTGTTCATATGGGTACAATGAAGGCACATGAAAGGAGACAAGACCCCCCCCCCCATCATGCACATTCATCAGAGTTGTATGTATGGGGGAGGGGGGTCTTTCTACAGACATGTTAATGCAGGGTGACCAGATACAATGGAAGACAGAGTGCATGTACCTTTAACCACTGAATAGAAGAGGGAATTTTGGCAGGTGCAGCTCAACATGGAAGGGTTTAAAAAACTGCAAAAAATTCAATTTTTTTAAAAAAATTCCTTCTTCTATACTATACAATGATCAAAGGTACAAGAATTCTGTCCTCCATTACATCTCGTCAACCTGTGTTAATGAAGTTGTTTAGGTTAAGGGTGAATTCTGCATATTCATTATACAGACACCTGACAAAGGCCTACTATCCCAGTGAGAACTTGACCCTACTCTCAGATACATGGGAACAAATTGGGGTTGTTGCTTTATACAGACAGAAACACATGTCTAGAGCACTTTTTTCTCCATCAGTCATCACAGTTTCCATCACCTGTGGCTAGGCCTTCTCAGTGACGGGCACATTTGGGCACATTTGCCAGCAGCCTATCGCTAGACTGTTTCCTGCTTACTCTGGCTTTTGACAACATTTACAGCTGAGAATTTTCTACTGTAATGTATACTGCCATTTTATCTTGCCTGTTATGTTGCTTTAGTGGTTCAGGTTCTTCATACGTGATGTTGTACATGCATACCATGTACATACCATCTGCATATGCATCTCTCTTTTTGTATGACTAATGGCACATGTGTTCATTTTAAAGGTGAACCTGGTGACCGGACTGCTCTGCTATGTAAGGTACAATATACAGCTGTACATGCCTTGAATATAATGTGTGGCTAACTGTAGAGATCAGTCATCAGTATACGCTGCACACAACTGAATACCCTGCACATATCCATACAGTCTAATGTATCACTACCCCTATTGTTTTATGCTATTGTTTTAAACTCTGTTGCAAGCCACAATGGGAACTAATCTTTGTTTAAACAGTGGGCAATCAATCTTTTACATTTTTAAAAAAACACTATTTAGTGTCATCTCTTTCTTTCTACATATTAAAGCAATTAAATTGCAGGAAATCAAGTGAATGCTTAATTCCTGAACACACATAATATGAAGGTATTTTTTGCAGAAATGGCAACGTCTGCCTATGAAAATGCCATCCACTGGGTAAGGCCATACATCCATCTAAGTCAGTATTGTTGACACTGATTGGCAGCAACTCTCCAGGGTTTCTCAAGAGCCTTTCCCAGCCCTATCTGGACAGCTGAAACCAGGGCCTTCTGCATGCAGAGCAGGTATTCTTTCACTGAGCTATAACCCTGCCTCTAAAGTAATGCCACACTACAGTTACATGAGCCTGAGAGAAGGTAGTTTGCCTAAGCTGACTACAGTTGCAATGCTCTTCACTTCCTACTGACCTCCATGAGTCATGCTCTTGAGTAAAAATGCATAGGGCTGCACTGTAAATGGTACCAGGAACTTCCTAGATATTACTCTCGACTCTCAAATCAAATGATGTGTAAACATAAACCTAGCAATTTTTTCACGGCCCTTCCTCCAAGGAGCTAAGGGTAGTGTACATAATTCCAATGGTATAGCTACACCAGGTACATTGGAGTACATTGCCCCCACAGCAGAGTGGCAGTTTTGCATTATCTTCATTGGGAGAGTAACAGCACTTACTGGAAACACGCAGCAAATGTTCCCAGAATGCCCGTGGATGCAGAAAACACAGAAAATGAAATCTGCTGTTGGATATCATGTTTTGAGGTGTGGGGATGTTGCACATGACTTCCCCATGCCTCAGAATGCATGCTGGAGCCTTCTGGCAGGTGCTTCCAGTTTTTGCTGAAAGTGTCTCCCTGAAGGTTCCAGTAGGCCTTCTGAGTCATGGGGAGGTTGCAGGGGACTTCTTGCACCTCAGGCGACCGCTGGTCACATCCAGGAGGTCCTCTGCGGGCCCTCCCAACATGGGTTTGGAACCCATGTTGGATCAAATCTGTGGGTTCTGAACCCACGGATGAGGTAGGGCTTCTGTAAGCACAACAGCAGGTGAAGTTGCTTGTACTATTTACATTGTTGTTTTTCCTCTGTCTTTTTTTTTGGGGGGGGGGTGTGTGGTGGAGAATGTATACTTGAATTTGTGCAAGTCCGTTGCGTGTAAGATGCAGGCCAACTGTACCTGCATATGACTGTGGGGCAGTGGCTACCATGTTGTTGAGCATATAAGGTCGAGTACATAAAATCCTGCTTATCCAAGAAGCTCACTGAGTGATCTTGAACCAGTGACACACTCCAAACCTACCTTTGAGAGCTGCTGTAAAGCCACAATGAGGTAATCCCAAATTACTTAAAGGAAAAGTGAGATATACATGCGACAGGTAGATCTGTGCATTCTTGTGTAGGGAAAAGTTTTGTTTTTCTTCCTACCAGCAAAATCATACAAACTTTAGAATTACGCTGACTAAAAACCTGTTATGACAGATGAGAAATAATAAGACCACCTATGCTCTTCGTGTATCAAGCTAAAATATATTTTCTGGCTCCTCGAAAGAAACAAAGCAAAACAAACCTGTCAGTTGCGGTCTGACTCAGAACTGAGTTATATCCAAATTGAAAAAAGAGCAAATTAGAGTCCAAAGACACCGCAGAACCCATATGGACAGCAGCTTGCTTTAATGAGACAATTAGCCATTAAAATGGAAAAGATTTACCTCCTAGGAGCACTGTGAAGTTTAATTATTAATGTTTGTAAAGCATTTTGATATCCAGAAGATGAAGGCCTATGTGCTATAAATACTAAGTACCGTTATCCTCCAATTCTTATTACAGTTAATCTGGCTAGAACGTGCAAAATCTGAGCTTGCAATACTAGCATTATTAAAAAGACTCCAAGGGGATTTATTGTCATCAGCATTAAATCTACTTTGTTCGAAGGAGAAACAAGAACATTTGGAGGACTTGATGCCATTATTTCAGAGGAGGAATTATAATTGTCATAAAATACTTCCTTGGGGTCGGTATGGGCCCAGATCTAGATACAGAACGCCATGATGAGGTCTCACTGAAACCAATGGAGCAAGAGAGAAGACTGTACTCTTCTATGCATTTACCTGGTAGCAAGTCCCATTGAACTCAGTAGGAAACAACATGGGAAGCCTGTGTGTGCCGCTTGGAGTTTCATCATGGAAAGAAGGCAGGATATAGTTGTAATAAAGAATTAAGGTCGGTCCTTGTCATCCATGGGGGTTCCGTTCTCAGAAACACTGCAGGTGCCAGAAACTGTGGATAAGCAAATCTACTGTTCAATCCACAGAGGACCTGCTGAACATGGTTCAAAGATTCTCCCTGCAGCTGGTTAGGAACCCATGGTGGATCAAATCCATGGATACATGGATAATGAGGATCCACTATAGGAGTATTCTTCCTCTAAGAGACTTTGTCCAGAAAAAGCTCTGGAGAACAACTCTCCTTGTGCCATGAGCCAAAGGGCCTTCTTTCAACATTATCTTCTGAACGTGAATAGCAAAAGACTTCTTAGATTAAAGGAAGAAAAAGAAAAAGCAGTTTGTGACATTGCAGAAGAATTTGCTGTTCCAAGTAAAAATCAAAATCCCATGACATGAGAATAAGCCATTGGGTCCTGGCCAGTTTCTTTTAGAGACATGGACCTGCTCTTGTCTTTCTCTTGAAGCCAGAAAGTTTTCATTCCCTTTTTTCTTGTGACCATTTGACCCCTGTGACTGGTCACTGTTTTGTTTTTTTTAAAAAAGTGGCTTTTACTGGTGCTTTGGAATAAACAGTGTGCACTATTGTGCGCGTGCAGCTTTGAACATGACACAACTGGAGACATTTCTCCCACCCAGTTGTGTCCAGTGTAGCTTTAGATTTATATCAGAGGACAACAACCCTGACCAACTTCTCTTGGTCAGATGTCTATGCCCAATATCTGGTTGTTATGGAGAGAAGGACTAAGTTTATCATGAGCAGGTTCTGATGGGTTTACATTTGTGGAGACTTTGGGTGTTGGTAGGGGACTGCAGACCCGCTGCCTGCATAGCTTTCTCTCATCTATCTCCTTGCTCTTGCAAGTTGTTCTTGCAACTCTCACAGAGTCCTTTGATGCAGGGGTCTTCAAAACCCAGCCTGGAGCCAAATGCGGCCTGAGGCCAGCCTCTATCCGGCCCACAGCCAGCCTCTGATCCCTTGAGAGCCTCTGGTCCAGTTGACCAAACACAACCGGAGTTGTGCTTGTGGGGTGGGAGAATGGGGGTCCATTTAAGTGTGTGCTTTATTTCTTAGGCTGTGTTAGTGCTTGGAGAAATCCTGGGCATTTGAACCCATTCATTTATTGATTCATCTTAAGTTCCATCTCTAATGTATTTATTTAAATTTTATTATTTAATTTTTTTTTCCAGCCCTCGACACTGTACCAGATATTTGATGCGACCCTTTGGCCGAAAAGTTTAGAGACCCCTGCTTTAATGGGTTGCTTTCAGGGGTGTCTTTGTTATATTGTTCACAGCTGCCTCCTTCCTCCCATTACCCATTGCCAGGTGGTGTTTCTGACCCTTATTCGGACCCATCTCTCAGTATCCATCTCAACCTTCCCCATCAGTACGGCTCTTTAAAGGGTCTGTGCCAGCATTGGTGGTGCCAATCTGGTTAGGGTGCACAGCTGCTGAGGGGCCACAAGTGGTCCAGCTTCTTCTTCTTCTTCTTCTTCTTCTATTATTATGTGTGAGTCAGTATGGTAAAGAACCATTATTATGTGATTCTGCAAAGAACCAACAGAAGCACTTATATAACCATTTGAAAATGAAAATGTGCAAGGTGACTTACCACTGCAAGAGCATTTTCTTCCTTTTTACATCTATTTTTCTCTGAAGATGTGTGCTTCCTGTGTATCCCACTAGAAATACATTTCCAGTCTCCCAGCCACCCATTCACCCACACATACTAGTGGTTTATGTTCCATTGTGGAGGGCTGCTGACTGAGAAACTCAAGGCCCAAGCTATGAAATACTTTAAATCATGGACCTCCCATGTATAGCCTCATTTGGAGCACCACTGCAAGCCCATAAGACAGCATTTACCTCTATTATTATTATTATTATTATTATTATTATTATTATTATTTGTAGGGGCCACCCCTGGAGGGGCCTGGAACAGGCTTGTCCCACCCCCAGGGAGGCCTTAGATTGGCTGGAGGGGGAGGGGGTTCCAGCACCCTTGTCCTCCTCCCTAGCAGAGCTGCCAAACCTGGCCTAGGAGCAGGAGCTGTTCACCTCACAGCTCCCTGCTTCACACTGCCTGCCTCTCATCCCTGGCCTCCCTGTTTTATGGAGCAAGCCCGCCCCTTTGGCTCCTCCCCTTCCTCCAGGTGGGGCAGAAAAGGCCTTTCCTGTTCCTGGCTTGTTTCCTTCTGTGTTCCTTGTTTGCCCTGCCAGCTCGCTCTGTCTGGTGGGGGTGAGCCAACCTTCTTTGCCCCCCCTCCAGGGCAGGGAAGTCTCCCCGCCTTGGGCATGGGGTACCTGCTCCAGGGTAAGTCGGGGTCAGGGCATCTGGGAGGGGCCCCGACATCATCATCATCATCATCATCCAATAAAAGAAGCCATTTTCAAGGATGGCTAAGGGCCCAGTCCTACCCATCTTTGCAGCACTGATGCAGCCACAATGCAGCCCCAAGGTAAGGGAACAAGCAGTCCCCTGCCTTGAGGAGGTCTCTGTGACTGACTTCCCACTGCAGGATGCAGTGTATGCCCCATTGACAGAGCTGCATCAGTGCTGGAAAGTTGGATAGGACTGGGCTCTAAATTGGCAAACGTATTATGGTACGACCTCCTGAATTTCAGAAAAGGCATGAAGGACACTTAGAAGTATGAAGGCAAGTACCACTATCCAAAATGGGAAGTCATCTCCATTTCTGCATCCGTTCCAGGCATCTCTTTCCTCTTCCTTGTGCTATAGACTGTAATATGTGCTGCTGACTCGGGGATATGACATGCTTAGCAAAGTTTATGGGTCTCTTTTTCCATAAGCGACATACACTTACTATAGAAAGGTGATAAAGATGACCCAGTATTCAAAGATATAAGAGATTGGTTTTGACTGCACGTTTCAACTGATCACAATAAAAAAAGGAAATCTCCACCTATACCTACAACAGAGTGAGATGGAAAAAAAGTTTAAAAAATGTATTTTAGGCAGAAGGATATGTGTTGCACTTTACAGTAAAGGACTCTTCGACTGGTTGATTGCCATCCCGTTATGTCATGACACGTTACCTTTTACAAGCATTAACTGTACTCGCCTGTGCCTAGAGATTTTTATCACAGCATCTTCCAGCTCAAGCCAAATGGAAAGAAGCACGAGAGACACTCAAAAGAGCAGCCTGACATAGCAGGAAAGCGAGCTTTGCAAAAAGACGACATCACAGTGCTTAAGGGGTTCAGTTCCCCCCTTTCAAAACACCACCCGTGCTTTTGATCCAGGACACTTTTCCATTCAGAACACTTTTTGCCTTTAAAAAAATTCATCTGCCCATCTGGGTAGCAAGCGGAGCTTCAGACTTTAAGAGCCTGAAGATTGGGATTGCATCAAAAACCATCAAACCAGCAAGTCAAAAGGAACCAGTGTAATCGGCTACTACCTCTGCAGGCAAAGGATAGAACATTGGGTAGGCCTTTTTGAAGGAAATCTGTAAAGTTCAGGCAGAGTTTCTTTTTTATAGAAAGAATACCCCCCAGTGTTATCTGCAATAACTCATGGGGTGGCTGCATTTGCCTCTCACGAAAACGTGAGAGATTCTATCATGGATGTCAATATGTCTTCTCTAATTGTGCCCTGACTTACCCTCTCATGGACTGAGCCTTGACTAATGCAAAAATGCTACTGTTGAAGGACTAAGGCCTCCACCAAAGAAAAGCTGCCCTGGTCCCTTGGCAGGCCCTGCTGCATGAGGCAGCCTTTGGTCACACCTCTAATAACTGTGGAGGAAGCTACACTGCATCCTTTCACATGATCTGCCTGCAACACCACCAGTCCTGGACACGATGGCAGCCAAGACATTACAGCACCAAAGGAAGGGGCAGGGACAAAAGGGGAAATCTTGCAAGCTGGGTGGCCTGGCATAAGCTTGTCACTGGCCAGTGATGAGAATGAGTGGATAGAGGCTGAGTTATAAGCATCTATTACAGAATGAGGGGCTAGACCAGTGGTTTTCAAACTCTTGGGGAGAGTTTGAGCCGCTCTAAGTTCTTGCGGGGGTGGGGGGAGGCAGTGGGGGTAAGGGGAAGGCAGCTGCACGATCCCCAGGATCTCACCACTCAGGGGGGCTGCAGGGGCTTGGGTACACTTACCCAAGCCTCCTGCAGCCTCCCAGGGGTACAGGAAGCCCTGCGCAGCTGCCCACAGGGCTCCCTGATACCTCACAAGTGAAAGTGCAGCAATAGCGCTCCACTTGGAAAGTGGAGCAATTGCACTTCTGCTTTAGCAGAGGTGGGGCACAATCACTCCAATTTCACTTTCAAAGCTGCAGGGAGCCCTGCAGAAGGTCACGCAGGTCTCCCTGCACCCACGGGAGGCTGCATGAGGCTCAGGTAAGTGTACCCAAGCCCCTGCAGCACCCCTGAGCGGCGCGATCCAGGGGATCGCGCTGCTGCCTCCTGGCTGCCCGCACCCCTTAAGGGGGCAGAGGCCAGGGGCCACAGGCTGGGGCATCGCAACACTCCAGTCTGAAAAGCCCTGAGCTAGACCATGAGCCCTATGATGTCCACCAGAACCGTCACAGGGTGGAGGGTCAGGGTGCTGACTCAAACCCATCCCCCACATTCCCCCTGAAGCCCACGCAGCAAAAAGTGGGACGGCACTGCCACCTCACCCAGCAGAGCTGCAAGACCAGGGAACTCAGAAAAGGCAGGCAAGTCCATCCCTTCCTCCTTCTCTTCCCTGTTTCCTCCCCCAGCCACTCAGGGGCACCACAGCTACAATCAAACGTGCTCTTGCAAAAGTAAGCAGGAAACTTATGTCAGAAGAGAGAGAGCTCTATGATGAATGGAAGTTCAATCAGCATGGAAGTAAGCATATCAGGTGAATTCCTTTTCATTTTTTAAGAGCTAAACTCATGCAGAGGTAGGTGCAACAAGTCGGGGTCTCTGAGCATGGCCCGATCCATAGGTTGGCCAGGCTGTGCACTGTCCAAAGCATGGGCTCCTGAGGACTCACCCAGCTGACCCCTGAAGCCCCCAGAGCCCACTTTGCATGGGGCAGCACTGGTGCGATGTGCTCTGAAGTCAAGCGCATTGTTATGTTGCTCCTCCTGCCCTCCAGGGAGCAAAGGCAACTGGTCAGTGAGGTAGGAGGAAGGGCCTGTACGGGTCTTGCACAGCTCCTTCCTCCACTCCCCAGTTATTTGGATTGCTCTCTCCATGGGCATAAGCATGATTAGGTGAGGGACAAAGGGAAGGAGAATGGACTTGCATGGGTCCTTCCCCCTCCTGTGTTGCTCTCCAGGGAGAGAATGCAGAAGTGTCTACATGCAGAAGTTTCTTCCTACTTTACCCCACTCTTGGTCAACCTCCCAGTGCCCCTGAACAAAGTTGATTCATGGGAACAAGCCCCTGCCCAGATAAACTGGAGACAGGATGGGAAGAGGGAGTGAAAGGAGGAAAATGCTGGGAAGGTGACCTCGTTCATGGGGGGGGGTGCAAATGCTTTCAGGGCTCTCCCACATGTTTTGCCCAACAGCCTGAGGCAATCTGGCACAGTTGCAGACTCCAAATCATCACCTCATGTCAGTGGTAACCAGGCAACATGTTCATCACAAGCCTGAGGTAAGCATCCCTGGGCTCCCACCTGGAAGGAGATCCAAGCTTTGAGAAAAATAATTTTTTTACTTACCTCTCCCAGGCTGTCTGGTTGCTTCGATCATGCTGCATGGAAGCATGTGCTCCAGCAGTGCGGCTGCATCACACCAGATGGTTAGGGGCAGTGGTGTAGCTAATGATCGTGTAGCCCAGTGCCAAGCTCAAAATGTTGCCCCAAAGGTGATGTCACAAGCAGAAGTGACATCACGCCAGGGCTTTTTAAAAAGTAAAAATTGGGAGGAGCCCACCTACTCCCTCCCAGCAGCTCACCACCCACTTGCTCTGCTGCCTCCCCCCAGTCAGTGGCATAGCTAAGGCATCTATCTGCTACCTGGGGGTCAAAGAAGATTTGTAGACTCCCCCCCCCCCAAAAAAAAAAATCAAATTAAGTAAATAAAAAATGTGTCCCTGATTAGTTCAAGACACTGTGCTGGGGTGAAGAGGGATAGTTATTCTCCCCTTGCTAAATATAAGAGGGGCTTGAAAAAGTGCCTTTTACCCAGTTAGCAGGGGTAGCTATATTATGATGCATGGAAATGAGAGCTGACTCATATTAACACCTGATTGGTTTCATGCTGTATGATAACATGTCATTGCAACATGTCAATATCATAATAACCTGTTAACTGGTTTAGAGGCACTTTTTCAAGTGGGTGCTCCTCTTTTATTTAGCAGGGGGAAAGTAATTGGCTCACCTCACCCCAGCAGGGCCTTTTCTAATGGCTGTCTGCTGGTGTTGCATCTTCTTACATTGTGAGCCCTTTTGGGACATGGAGCCATTAGTTATTTGACTTTTTTCTGTAAACCGCTTTGTGAACTTTTTGTTGAAAAGCGGCATATAAATACTGTTATTAATAAATAATAATAATAATAATAATAATAATAATAATAATAATAATAATAATAATAATAATAAAAGTGAGATTCAAATGTATTTAAACCCACCTTGAACCCTTGGAACAGAGGTTTACTTAAAAAATATGAAATAGTATGATCCTAATAGGTTTCCTTTAGCACAATAGTTGAAAGTGGCATATCTACAGAGGTTCCATATTCTGTTCTCCCTTTTCACTTTCCTATTCAATTCATAAGACAAATTTTTTTAAAAAAGTTTAAATAAAAACAGTTTTAAAAAGATAGCCTTGATAACAATCTCACTATGTTCTTTAGACTACAAAGGGCACGTGAGCCACTTCAATTAAAAGGGGTGAGTCACTAAATTCAGCATATCTAAGAACAGTCATAACTAGTCTGTATCTTTAAAGCTGGTCAACAAACATTCTGATCCTAGGCAGAAAAATCAGAAATCAATTCTGCTGTATCCCATGGGACATAAAGCTAAGGCAAGTGTAAAGTCACTTTATCAAGTCACTTTATCTTTACAGTAATTCTGAGTTCGGTTAGGTTGCCATGGTGATCCATTAATAGAGGTGTTTGTTTCTGGTGAGTAAGATAGACAGCCCAAGTCTTACTGAACACAATAGGCTTACTTCTGAGTAAGATAAATAACACTATTTTCAAACACCTGTATCTATTATGCCTTGTGGCTAGGTAGGGATTCATCCAAATAAAGTATATTTACTGCATCTCAATGGCCAGAGGTGCAAGGTGTGGATGATGCAATTTCTGGTACTTCCTCCGTACAACTAAAATTAAGACTTTGTATAACAGACAGATTCATTTTCAATTTTGACAAACTCATTTTACATATAGAAATTTCTTCTTTGACAAAATATATGAAGCATCTTGGAACACAAGGGGAAGAATAATTGGCAGATTACTTTAGTGACAGAGGAATATCTTTTAGTAATTTCTATCCATGCAGACTGCATTTCTACTTTCTAGACAGATGCAATTCTTCCCCTCCATGATTTGCCTTTTGACTAATGGAGAAAAATGTACAGGAAGTCTCCAGTGTACAGAAATTCAAGGTGTAAACCTCCAACTTTAAAATTGGCTTGGTTGGAAGCAGGCGCACCTTTGAAGGCAGCTGTGCAGATATTGGCAACATATACATACAAAGGAAGCTGCTCAGAGACCACCAGAGCTGCAGAGTAACTTTGAAAGTAGCATCCATTGCTGTGGCAGTGGGGAAAAACAGCTCAATAACATGGAGAACTTGCAGATTCCTGGGTGCAGAAGGGATGGAGAGAACACTTTGTTAATACGTGTTGAAGTAAGAAAATGATGTTGCTTTTTACAGGTCCAGTTCACTGTTGGTATCAGGAATTTCTAAATTCCACCAAAAGGTTTATTGTATATTATGATAGGTTAGGGCCAGACTCTGCCTCTCACACTTATTTTTGGTCCTTGCGTCCCTGCTGTCATGCTTGCAATGCCCATCTTCTGACCTTCAGTTTATTTTTGTGCTATCCCATGTCCTGATACACACAGGAAATTGTGTGTATCAGGAAGTTGTGTGTATCAGGAAGTTGAACAGGGAGCAGTGGTGAGGCAAACGGGATGCAGGGGGGAGGGGCACGAGAGGGGTTTGTGGCTATCAGGAAGTTGAATAGGGAGACATCTAAGAGAAGGAAAACTCTGATTCCAAACCTCCACTGCCTTGTGGCTACATCCAGTTCTGGAAAAGGCTTCAGGAGTCAACCTCGAGGCAAAATCAGGAGCCGGAGTCCCTGAGGCAGTTCATGGCTGAACACAGTCATGTTCTGGCAACTCCTGCGACGCTGCTGGAACCAACCGTATTGGTTTCTGCCTTTCCATTGGATCATTTCAGCGACGTGGAGAGGGGGGATTTGCTGCATGGGTAACAGCCTATCTTCCATACCTTCTTTACCCAGGCTTCGCGCACTGGAGAGGACACTCCAACTTCGCCATACGGCGTCGGCACAACACAGGAAGCAGCAGTTACCGGTTATAAGTCTTTGCTCAATTGGCATAGGGCATGATGCCAGGGGCTGCTTCCGACGGTGGGAGAGATCATTGCATCTCATTGGGCAGCTACCGCCCGCCTTAAGCTGGGCAGTCCCCAGCCAGTAAGGTGTTGCCTTGCCACGGTCCGTTAACCTCACGGGGTGCGTGGGGTTTAGGGTGAAAACCGACAAGCGGATCGACAACTCAGCACCATGCAATAGAAAACAGAAAACTTCTGCCCTAAAGCTGGGCACCTGGAACGTAAGGACAATGACACCTGGCTTCTCTGATGACCTGCAAGCAATAGACGATGCACGCAAAACAGCTGTCATCGACATGGAGCTGAGCAGACCGCAGATGGACATCGTCGCCCTTCAAGAGACAAGGCTGCCAGATTCCGGATCTGTCAAGAAGCGAAATTTCTCATTCTTCTGGCAGGGAAAACCACCAAACGAAACCAGGGAACATGGTGTTGGCTTTGCGGTCAGAAATACCCTGCTGAAATCCATCATCCCACCTACTGTGGGAAGTGAAAGAATTTTGTCCTGCAGCTCCAGTCATCAGCAGGACCTGTCACTCTCATCAGTGCTTATGCACCGACTCTGTCGTCTCCAGCAGAAGCCAAAGACAAATTTTATGATGACCTGGCCACCACTATCAAGAAGATCCCCGTAAAAGAGCCATTGTTCATCCTCGGCGACTTCAATGCTAGAGTTGGTGCTGATAACAGTTCGTGGCCCACTTGCTTAGGTCAGTTCGGCACTGGGAAGATGAACGAAAATGGCCAACGCCTGCTAGAGTTTTGCTGTCATCACGGTCTCTGTGTCAGCAACATGTTCTTCAACACGAAGCCCCAACATAAAGTCTCTTGGAGACACCCAAGATCAAAGCACTGGCACCAGCTCGACCTGATTCTCACCAGACGCTCCAGCCTTCCCAGCATCAAGATCACACGCAGCTATCAGGGTGCTGCCTGTGACACCGACCACTCGCTGGTGTGCAGCAGAGTGAAACTGCAAACAAAGCGACTGTATCACACGAAAAGGGAAGGAAGACCTCGCATTGATATGAGCAAGACCCGGGATCAGAGAAAAGTGGAGGAATTTGCACGAGCGCTTGAGGAATCTCTTCCAGGCCCGGTCGATGCAAACGCATCCAACAGAACATTTCAAGAATGCTGTTGACAACACCGCCTTGTCCATATTTGGCAAGAAGACCAACAAGACAGCAGACTGGTTTGAAGCCCACTCTGAGGAGTTGACACCAGTCATTGAGGAAAAGAGGAGAGCTCAAGCAGCATACAAGGCCTGTCCCAGTGAGCGCAACCTGCAAGTCCTCCGAGGTGCTCGCAGCAAAGTCCAGCAGACTGCCAGGAGATGTGCTAACGACTACTGGTTCCAGCTCTGTTCCGAGATTCAGATAGCAGCTGACACGGGCAACATCAAGAGGACGTATGATGGTATCAAGCAGGCCCTAGGTCCAACACAGAGGAAAATTGCCCCTCTGAAGTCTGCAACAGGCGAGGTCATCCAGGATCGGGCGCAGCAGATGGAACGCTGGGTGCAGCACTACTCTGAGCTATATTCCAGAGAAAATGTAGTCACAGAAGAAGCGCTGAACAACATTGAGTGCCTGCCTGTGCTGGAGGAGCTTGACAGTGAACCAACCCTAGAAGAACTTCATGTGGCCCTGGACTCCCTTGCCTTTGGCAAGGCACCTGGAAAAGACAGCATCCCTGCTGAAGTCCTAAAGTGCTGCAAAGAGATCATCATCACTGAGCTGCATAAAATCCTTTGTCTCTGCTGGAGAGAAGGTGGAGTACCTCAAGACATGAGGGATGCAAACATCATCACGCTGTACAAGAACAAAGGTGACAGGGGTGACTGCAACAACTACCGTGGCATCTCTCTCCTTAGCATTGTAGGAAAGTTGTTTGCCCGAGTTGCACTAAAGAGGCTCCAGGTACTTGCAGAGAGCGTTTATCCAGAATCACAGTGTGGATTCCGAGCCAACAGGTCCACCACTGATATGGTATTCTCCCTTATACAACTGCAGGAGAAATGCAGGGAACAACGACAGCCACTCTTTATAGCCTTCATAGATCTCACGAAGGCTTTCGACCTGGTCAGCAGGGATGGCCTCTTCAAGATTCTCCCCAAGATTGGATGTCCACCCAGGCTCCTCAGCATCATCAGATCCTTCCACAAGGACATGAAGGGCACTGTTGTCTTTGATGGCTCCACATCACACCCCTTTGACATCCGAAGCGGCGTGAAGCAGGGCTGTGTTCTTGCACCAACCTTGTTTGGGATCTTCTTCGCTGTCCTGCTGAAGCAGGCCTTTGGAACTACAACAGAAGGCATCTATCTCTGGACCAGATCAGCTGGAAAGCTCTTCAACCTCTCCAGACTGAGAGCAAAGTCCAAAGTCCAGCTGAAATGTCTGCGTGACTTCCTCTTTGCCGACGATGCAGCTATCACTACCCACTCTGCCAAAGATCTCCAGCAGCTCAAGGATCGTTTTAGCAAGGCCTGCCAAGATTTTGGACTGACAATCAGCCTGAAGAAAACACAGGTCATGGTTCAGGATGTGGACTTACCTCCCTGCATTACAATCTCTGCGCATGAACTGGAGGTTGTCCATGACTTTGTGTACCTTGGCTCAACGATCTCCGACACTCTTTCTCTCGATACCGAGCTAAACAAACGCATCAGTAAAGCAGCTACCACGTTTTCCAGACTCACAAAGAGAGTCTGGTCCAACAAGAAGCTGACGGAACATACCAAGATCCAGGTCTACAGAGCTTGTGTCCTGAGTACACTTCTGTACTGCAGCGAGTCATGGACTCTTCACTCACAACAGGAGAGGAAACTGAATGCTTTCCACATGCGCTGCCTCCGACGTATTCTCGGCATCACCTGGCAGGACAAAGTTCCAAACAACACAGTCCTGGAACGTGCTGGAATCCCTAGCATGTATGCACTACTGAAACAGAGACGCCTGCGTTGGCTCGGTCATGTCGTGAGAATGGATGATGGCCGGATCCCAAAGGATCTCCTCTATGGAGAACTCGTGCAAGGAAAGCGCCCTACAGGTAGACCACAGCTGCGATACAAGGACATCTGCAAGAGGGATCTGAAGGCCTTAGGAGCGGACCTCAACAAGTGGGAAACTCTGGCCTCTGAGCGGCCCGCTTGGAGGCAGGCTGTGCAACATGGCCTTTCCCAGTTTGAAGAGACACTTGGCCAACAGTCTGAGGCTAAGAGGCAAAGAAGGAAGGCCCATAGCCAGGGAGACAGACCAGGGACAGACTGCACTCCCAGTGTGGAAGGGATTGTCACTCCCGAATCGGCCTTTTCAGCCACACTAGACGCTGTTCCAGAACCACCTTTCAGAGCACGATACCATAGTCTTTCGAGACTGAAGGTTGCCAACTAATAATAATAATAATAATAATAATAATAATAATAATAATAATAATAATAATAATAATAATAATATGTTACTGGCTCTCAGAACAATCAGTCTCATAGGTCAGTTTCGAGTTAAGCAAATCTACTTTTTATTCCATAAGGCAATTGTGTTTTCATTATCTGGTTAATTGGCCATAACTTTTGATAGAATACAGATATTCCAATGCAATTTGTTTCATTGAATTTTGCATTAAATTACCTTTCCAATGATATATAACATGATGGCATTATTCATACATACCAAGATTTTCACAATTTTGGTCACTAGTGTCAGCTTATTGCCCCCTAAAGCTTGATGCCCGGTGCAACTGCTACCTCCTGCACCCCCTTAGCTACACCACTGGTTAGGGAAAATAGAATGGTTAGGGTTTGCATCACCCAGTGCAGGAGGCCAGTGCGTCACCCCCATGATGGACTTCCTCCCATGCAGTGGGCAGGACAACCCCCTGGGCAATGGACATGGTGATGCACCATTACCCATCCCTGCTGGTTTTTTGGCTATAACTTTTGATATAATAGATAAATTTAAATGTGGTTTGTTTCATTGCATTCTGCATGAAATTACACATAGAATGATATATAACATGATGGTATTACTCGAAAATTCCAAGATTTAAAAATTTTTGACCACTCCCCTATGTGCTTCACCCTGTGCAGCCCGCACCACCCTAGTGGTTAGGTATAGGCTTCAGGCATAAATCAGCTTCAAGAAGATAGTTTGGTCATCTTATATAGACAATCAAATTAAATCACCCAAGTATTTCTTGGCTGTTTTTAAAAACCACTTCAATTCTCCAGCAGCAGTAAATAGAGTTAATGTTGACTGTTCTCTGGCAGCTGTTTGCTGTACAGAGAGGTTTACTAGATAACACTACCTTTCAGCTCCTACCTGATATTCAGCAACACCAACCTGTCATTACCTCCACTGTTCCTGAGCAGGGCAGCAGCTTGCACACAGCTTAGAGATGTACCTTGTCTTTTGGTTCCCATTCATTACATCACAGAGCAAAAAAAGGAAATCTTGTCAGGATAAATGTCTGTAGCACCTTTTCATTTTTATTTTTTCAACCCTCTCCTAAACTCTTCGTTTTGAAAAGCATGTTTGCAAAACTACTGTGCTTGGTCTAGCGCTTCATGGTTGCTAAGGGTACTCTCTGGCATTTGGTCACCTGCCTGGGCTTGTAAATCACAAAGGCTAAGAGCAGCTAAGCCACATCAATATGATGCAATCTGTGCATCCCACACTGACCACATGTCCCGGGGCAGCACATGGCATTATGGAAGCTCTACAAATGGCAGAGAAATCATAAAGCATCAGACCAGCTATCCTAAGTTACTATAATGAACCCTACAACAGAGTTTTAATGTCTCCTTACAATGTCTATCTTGAAATTTATTTCAGTGATTTGGAATGTTTTAGTACTTTTAAATGTGGCTGCTTTTCTTGGTCCTAGAACTGTTTTGTTTCACTGTGGTTTGATTGATGTACCCTGGACAATAGCGCTGGCCTTAGGGCAGTTTGACCAACTTGGCCAAATTGGGTCTTGTCCCTGGAGGGGCCCTGCTCTGGAGCAGCAAGCAGAGCACCTGCAGCCACAGTACCTGTGACTCTGTACCTGATGCTCCAGTATGGAATCTTCCATGCCGAGGCATTATAAGAACATAAGAACATAAGAACAGCCCCACTGGATCAGGCCATAGGCCCATCTAGTCCAGCTTCCTGTATCTCACAGCAGCCCACCAAATGCCCCAAGGAGCACACCAGATAACAAGAGGCCTCATTCTGGTGCCCTCCCTTGCATCTGGCCTTCTGACATAGCCCATTTCTAAAATCAGGAGGTTGCACATACACATCATGGCTTGTACCCCGTAATGGATTTTTCCTCCAGAAATTTGTCCAATCCCCTTTTAAAGGCGTCCAGGCCAGACGCCATCACCACATCCTGTGGCAAGGAGTTCCACAGACCAACCACATGCTAAGTAAAGAAATACTCGTATTTTCTTTTGTCTTTTCTTTCTTTTGGCATTGGGAGGAGAATGTGGTGAGTGGAACATTGCCACTGGACGGCCTTCCCATCCTCCCACCCTTTGGTCCAATTGGCTTGAAATTCCCCCTCCAGGAAGCAGTTGGCGATGACACTGCTTCGGAGTGCCTCATTGCTACTGCTTATCTTGGTGAGTAGGGGGAGTCCTGTGGAGTTGGGGGCCCCCACAAAAATGTTTGGTATTGGGGCCCCCAGCTCCTATGGCTGGCTGTGCTGGACATAGACAGCTAGAGGTCAATACCGGAGAAGACAGCAGCTGCCCCAGTGTTTCCAATATGAGAATCTTATTCAGTGATTCATAATCAGCTAATCGTTCAGTGGCCGTCACTAGTATCACATTATATGTTTATAGGTGCCGAGCAACCTGCAGGTTTTTTTTTCTATTCTAGTCACAGACTCTCTCAAAGAAGCCACAATTTGTTCAAGTGTCATGTTCAAGGGAAAGGTGGACCCACCGTCAGCACAGCGCAGAACAACTGCTTTCCCCCCCTTCTCTTTCTGGGCATGTGCAGATTTATGAACTGCACACTGTGTTCCTTAGGAGATCCTTGACCTCTCGTAGGCTGCAAATTTATTTCCCTTGGCAGGGAAGCACTGAGGGATTACTAAGGGGAATTGATTGTATTCATGTATTATAAATTAACTCGAATTGTTTTCCCCTGCATGCCTCGCAATGTTTGTACTCTGAAGCGGAGCAGTGTTTGCTTATATTGTTTTTTTCTTTTTCTTTTTAGCTGAGTAAGAATAGCTCTGGCTCTAAATATTGTAAATGTGGAATAACAAACCCCATCACATTAATATTTTTAAGACATATATTCCTAAATTCAAAGTCTGGGTATAACACTGGTGGACATGAAGTCAACATCTTTCCGGCTCGACTCTTCCCAATTTCTGTATGATCAGCCATCAGATTTGATTATAAATTTCTAAAGCAGACTCGCCCTGAGCAAGCCAGAGATGCAAACACGAGTGAAAAATAACACTAGGGATGTGTATTATGAAGGAAAACCCACCCACCCAACCACAGCAGTCCCGGGCAGCCAGCCAGCGGGGAACATAAAATGAACAGGTAACATCTAACCTGCTGGGCCTTGTCATCTACAGCTCAGTGAGAGACCTGGATTTCTGAGAGCTTCAAAGGGAGAGAAGAGAAAGCAAGCAGGTGGGAAGTAAAATTTTGCTGTGGCTGCTGAACAGACAACACTCTAGCCATTCATGGAGTCACAGTGATTTTTCTGTACAATCAACTTCACAGGCTCTGGGAACACCCTGGGAGAGCCTTTAAGTGCTACATTTGAGAGTGTTTTGGCATACAGGAATAGTTGTCTGATCCCAGTTTGCTAAGATATTTCCCTCGTCTTGCTCGTATTTCTTCCAGTTATTTTTTCTGTGACTTGTGAATGGGGATGGGATAGATTTTGTAAGTATCTTGGTGGAAAAAAAAAATTGTCTGTTTTAACTTGTCCCAGTGTTCCCTATCTACAAGGAACACTAACCATTTTCTATTTATCCCTGTAAATGACTGCTCCCAGTTCCAAGTACAGCATGCTGAATTAAGATAAGCACTCTATAGCATACAGAAGATTTTCATCTCAGGGTTATTTAAGTGACAATCCCGAACAGAACCTCAATGAGATAATTATCATCACCCTCATTGTCCTGCAGTATTGTGTTCAACTGAAATTTCTTCCTTGTGAACTGATGTACATATGCACTGTTTTCAACCAGTGACTCTTGTCCTTTTTCACTCAACAACTGCTTTTCTGACTTCCAGTCTAATTCCTAGACTACCTGTCCGATCCCCCGCCACCACATTCTGAATTGGTTCTTCTTTGTTCTCTTCCATTACACGGCTTATCATGTCTACTTTAAAAAAAAAAAATCATTTAGCAACTAAAGCCTTCAAAAGACAGCCTGACCCAATTTGATTTTCATGGTTATATATGAGGGATGGATACAGGCCTTCGGAGGTTGTCTGATTAAGATTTACTGGAAACTTATGTGTTATTT
The DNA here is from genome assembly GCF_035046505.1 of Tiliqua scincoides. Lineage (NCBI taxonomy): Eukaryota > Metazoa > Chordata > Lepidosauria > Squamata > Scincidae > Tiliqua > Tiliqua scincoides. The sequence continues at coordinate 28,620,163 of NC_089826.1, forward strand.
TGAAGCAGTTGAGGAAATAATTTGAAGGAGATTGGCTTGACTGCCTCTTTCTTTTGAGGTTTTAGAACCTCTAAGTATTGAATTTTCAGAAAATTGGCAGGGCTAACTCTTGAAATGGATGAGATCCAGTAGTGGCTAGTGGGATGGAAGTAGAATCAGGACTACTGCTGCTGCTTAAGGTCAAAATACAAAATTCCTTAGCTTGCATTATAAAGAATTCTTAAAATTCACCCGTTTTTTCTAGCTTTCTCCAATTAAGCTCCCAGTTGCCAGCCTGATCCTGAATAAGGCCACGGGGATTTCACCTACCTCTAGTCTTAATTACTTCTCAGCTGTGTGATGGGCAGTTCACAACCTCTTAGTTACCCATCTTGGGAATCAGAACCAAAAGTGATCTCAAGAATTACTGGGACAGCAAAAAGATCAAGAGCTGCAAACATTATGTGGCAGTTTTAACCACAGATGATCACGACAATAACACTTTGCAACGTAAAGCCATAAAGGTGCCATAAAGACAGCAGCCAGTCACAGTGCAAGCATCAAGGAAACCATATTCCATGACAGTTTGCCACATCTTCTGTCATAAAGGCTCTTCTCTGCTTTTGTACAGCTACAGCAAATTGGGCTGCCCTGGAGGGAAGATATTTACCACAATTGCACAGCAAACATTTTACTTACCCTGAAGTCGGTGAGCGAAAAGAATTGGCTTCCATTTGCTGATTGAGCTGATATCTGGTTTGTTTCCTTTTATAGTGCAGGAGGGACATGCTTTGCATATCAAGGATCCCAAGTCCAAGAATGGAGCTGCTGAGCTGCCAGTTCAGGTAAGAGGACCCCACACAGCTAGGCTTAGAAAGACCTATGCCTCAACCCTTAAAGAACCATTGTTGGTCAGTACTGGGCCTCACAGGATTAAAATAGACTCAGTCTCATAACTTCATAACAGAATCAGGGGGGCTTTATCACCTCCTTAACAGGAAGCTGTTGACTGGAACTAAACGTTATTGAAAAGCAATGTTTAATATGTGCAACACATATTCTGAACTGGCCTGTAGGGAAAGAAATTAACACACAGTCAAGAGGAGAGAGAGCTTTCATTTAAGTCTTCAGAGTCTGTGATGGAGCCAGGCCCAATTCACCATGCCAATGAGCCTGCAAGGGACAAACGGCTCCTTCTCTGTTTTTGTCACAGTTCCTGTGCCCATGGTGATCCTAGACAATCTGAGAAAAAGGACAATCTGCTCTCCAGTGCCCTACTTCAAAAGAACCTTTTTTAAAAGCATGAAAGCAACTTGCCACTTCATCCATCTCCCAAATGCTCTTTTGATCCTGTTTTTAGTATTCTCCAAGAAAATAAACAAGCAGATGAACTGTTGCTTGAATCACCAAGATACACCTGCTGCTTCAGATGGATCTTGGTGGGGAGGATGGCCCTTGATTCTCTCTCTCTCTCTCTCTCTCTCTCTCACACACACACACACACACACACACACACACACGCATGCACACAATGTTTTGCCTTGTTAATAAAAACAGAAGATTGTGTCCCAAGTGCAGTTATTTGGGATGGAAAAAAGAGAAAGTCAGGAAGAAAAATGACAGAACTCTAACCCTTCCTAAAGTAAGACCTTGGCTCCCCCCAAAATCAATCACTAAAAGTTCCCTTATAAATCTTCCTCATCAGAAGTCTCCTCAGAGCATGAGGTGTGGATGCCAGAAGCTGTAAAGTGAGATAATAGCCACTTTAGACAGACACTGGTGGAACAAATGTGGCAAGATAAGGTATATAGAGCCTAAATTAGGCTCATGATTCATGACTTACAAAATACTTTGCTGGTTGTTGGAGTTAGTGCAGTATTATGATTGTGACTTTATTATTTTTATTATTATATTTTAATTATTATTATTACTTCTACAGTACTTCCAACACACTAAACCAGGGGTGCCCAAACCCGGGCCCGGGGGCCACTTGCGGCCCTCAAGGCCTCTCTATGTGGCCCTCAGGGAGCCCCCAGTCTTCAATGAGCCTCTGGCCCTCTGGAGATTTGTTGGAGCCCACACTGGCCCAATGCAACTGCTCTCAGCGTGAGGGCAACTGTTTGGCCTCTCGAGTGAGCTGTGGGATGAGGGCTCCCTCCACTGCTTGCTGTTTCATGTCTGTGATGCAGTAGCAGCAGGAAAGGAAAGGCCAGTCTTGCTTTGTGCAAGGCCTTTTATAGGCCTTGAACTACTGCAAGACCTTCATTCATTCATATAAGTTCATCTTTAATATATTCATTTATGTACATTTATTCAAATTTGAAATGTAAATTAATTCGGCCCCCGACATGGTATCAGAGAGATGATGTGGCCCTCCTGCTAAAAACTTTGGACACCCCTGCACTAAACCACCAGCTCAGGCCGATAGTTGACGCAACTGCAAACATGTAATTTGGCTTTGCATATTTGCTTGTTAAATACCAGCCATAGTTGGCAGTGGTGTATCTAATGTTACTGGTACCCGGGCAGACTACTTGCAGCACCTCACACTTGGCTGCTGAATGCCATGACTAGATCAGGTCTCTGCTTTTAGATCCCCCAGTAGAGGCCAAGTCTACTCATCATTTGAAGTGCCAGGTAGACCTCATCTCCATCCAGGATCTTCACCAGGGAGGCCAGGTCTACCCAGCATTTAAAGTGGCAGGTAGACCTGGCCTCTACAATGAGATCCCCTGATGGGGGCCAAGTCTACCCAATATTTGAATGCCCGTACTCACCTGGAATGCCTCGGCTCCTGAGCATGTAGTGGTTGGAAAAGGTGAGGCCAGAAGGGAGAAGCAGCATCGGGCTGCTAAGAGAATCAATTTACAGACAAGAAACATGGGCACATTTATTGCCAGCATGATGCCATGCCAACCTTATTGCTATGATTTTTCTGCCAGCCAGTGACATGAGACACAACAGGCATACAACACTAGCACCCGCTTATACCTGGCACCCGGAATGGACCACCCCTGCCCCCCCCGCTATGTTCCTGACAGTTGGTGTTTTGAGACCACCTAATGGGGACACTCAGTCCAGTTGGGGAAAGATGGAAATTTAACCATCTGTCCCTCCCAGCAAATTTCCTCTGGGGCAAATAGCAGCTGTGGGACTCCAATCTGGATTGAGACCATAGCAAAGACAAAGATAAGAACAGCCCCACTGGATCAGGCCATAGGCCCATCTAGTCCAGCTTCCTGTATCTCACAGCAGTCCACCAAATGCCCCAGGGAGCACACCAGATAACAAGAGACCTGCATCCTGGTGCCCTCCCTTGCATCTGGCATTCTGACATAGCCCATTTCTAAAATCAGGAGGTTGCACATGCACATCATGGCTTGTAACCCGTCATGGATTTTTCCTCCAGAAACTTGTCCAATTCCCTTTTAAAGGCATCCAGGCCAGATGCCGTCACCACATCCTGTGGCAAGGAGTTCCACAGACCAACCACACGCTGAGTAAAAAAATATTTTCTTTTGCCTGTCCTAACTCTCCCAACACTCAATTTTAGTGAATGTCCCCTGGTTCTGGTGTTGCGTGAGAGTGTAAAGAGCATCTCTTATCCACTTTATCCTTCCCGTGCATAATTTTGTATGTCTCAATCATGTCCCCCCTCAGGCGCCTCTTTTCTAGGCTGAAGAGGCCCAAACGCCATAGCCTTTCCTCATAAGGAAGGTGCCCCAGCCCAGTATTGATCTTAGTCGCTCTCTTTTGCATCTTTTCCATTTCCACTATATCCTTTTTTAGATGTGGTGACCAGAACTGGACACAATACTCCAGGTGTGGCCTTACCATAGATTTGTACAACGGCATTATAATATTAGCCGTTTTGTTCTCAATACCTTTTCTAATGATCCCAAGCATAGAACTGGCCTTCTTTACTGCAGCCGCACATTGGGTCGACACTTTCATTGACCTGTTCACCACCACCCCAAGATCTCTCTCCTGATCTGGCACAGACAGCTCAGAACCCATTAGCCTATACGTGAAGTTTTGATTTTTTTGCCCCAATGTGCATGACTTTACACTTACTTATATTGAAACGCATCTGCCATTTTACTGCCCATTCTGCCAGTTTGGAGAGATCCTTCTGGAGCTTCTCACAATCACTTCTGGTGTTCACCACTCGGAAAGGTTTGGTGTCACCTCACTGCTCAACCCTGTCTCCAGGTCATTTATGAAGAGGTTGAAAAGCACCTGTCCCAGGACAGATCCTTGGGGCACACTACTTTTCACCTCTCTCCATTGTGAAAATTGCCCATTGACACCCACTCTCTGTTTCCTGGTCTTCAACCAGGTCTCAATCCAGGAGAGGACCTGTCCTCTAATTCCCTGACTATGGAGTTTTTTCAGTAGCCTTTGGTGAGGGACCGTGTCGAATGCCTTCTGAAAGTCCATATATATAATGTCCATGGGTTCTCCCACATCCACATGCCTGTTGAGCTTTTCAAAGAATTCTATAAGGTTCATGAAGCAAGACTTACCCTTACAGAAGCCATGCTGATTCTCCCTCAGCAAGGCTTGTTCGTCTGTGTTTTGAGATCCTATCTTTGATGAAGCATTCCACCATCTTACCCAGTATAGATGTTAGGGTAACTGGCCTATAGTTTCCTGGGTCCCCCCTCCTTCCTTTTTAAAAAATCGGTGTGACATTTGCTATCTTCCAGTCCTCTGGCACCGTGGCCATTTTGAGGGACAAGTTGCATATTTTAGTCAAGACATCAGCAACTTCATTCTTCAATTCCTTAATAACTCTTGGGTGGATGTCATCAGGGCTTGGTGACTTACTGATCTTTAATTTATCAATTAGGTCTGAAACATCTTCTCTTTTAACCTCTATCTGACATAATTCCTTGGTCAGGAGGGGCCGTTCAGGCAGCGGTATCTGCCTGAGGTCTTCTGCCATGAAGACAGATGCAAAGAACTCATTTAATTTTTCTGCCATCTCTAAGTCTCTTATCTCCCCTTTTCCTCCCTCACCATCCAGCGGGCCAACAGCTTCTGTGGTGGGTTTCCTGCTTCTAACATATTTACAGAAGATTTTATTATTCCCCTTAATGTTGCTGGCCATGTGTTCCTCAGTCTCTCATGGCCTCCCATATCACCTTCTTACATTTCCTTTGCCACAGTTTACGTTCCTTTTTCTTCTCCTCATTAGGGCAAGACTTCCATTTCTGAAAGGAAGCTTTACAGCCTCTCTAACTTGACTTGTTAGCCATGCGGGCACCCTCCTGGACTTAGTCGAGCCCTTCTTCCTTTGTGGTATACACCGCCTCTATTACTGTTGTTTTAAGCTGCCTCCATGCACTCTAGAGAGATTGGACTCTTTTTACCTTCCCTTTCAACCTCCTTCTAACCAGCCTCCTCATTTGAGGGAAGTCTGCTCATCGGAAGTCAAGGGTTTTTGTGAGAGGTTTGCCCAGTATTCTTCCCCCGATGTGCATGTCAAAACGGATCACAGCATGATCACAGTTCTCCAATGGCTCCGTAACATTGATATCTCTAACCAGGTCCTGAGTACTGCACAATATTAAATCCAGAGTCATAATCTCTTAAGGTTTGAATCTGTCACCCCCCCCCCCCACACACACACACACACACTGTGATCAGGTTCTCTTATGGTACTTAACATATAAATAAACAAACAAATAAATAAATCCATCCATCCATGTTTAAAGTCACATGCACTTTACCCCTTGGTAATCCTTACAATATTCCTGTAAAGAATTTCTTTCTTTCTTTCTTTCTTTCTTTCTTTCTTTCTTTCTTTCTTTCTTTCTTTCTTTCTTTCTTTCTTTCTTTCTTTCTTTCTATCCATCCCTTCCTTCCTTCCTTCCTTCCTTCCTTCCTTCCTTCCTTCCTTCCTTCCTTCGACATATTATTCTCACTGTGGAAGATGGTTAGGATTGCGGCCTTGGAAACTTTTCTTGCTGAACATCAGTAGGGGAATACTAAAGAAATACATAGTTAAATACATTTTTCAGATGTGCGGCTGAGGCTGAGACAATGAAGTTTGCTAAAATCACTTAGGTGAACTCTTTGTCTACCTGACAAACTCTTTGTCTTTGTCTGCCTGACAAAGATAAGAACAGAACTCTGAACTCTACATGTACTCTAAAGGTGATCTTCCCCTTCCTAGTGAGTGAATGTTCAGAACAACACCTTCTAGAGCACCCAGTTCATAAAAACAAGGTGGTCGGTTAAATAGCTCTGACACTCCACTGCAAGTCTTTTGTGCAAAGCAGATTCACACAGGCCACATCAACAAACCCCCTTTTTTCCCACAGTTCAGAAATTAGGACCCCCTCCCTCCAAATCCTAACATTTTATAACTAAACATCTCCTCACATTTCTCCACAGAGGAAGTGCCTTGATTTGTCTTATTTGTGTTCCCAATTTGTGCTAGAGAGGTTGGGCACACAGATATTACACAGCCATTTCAAGATTTTAACCTGCCTTCCTTCCTTTTTCCCTACACTTTCAATTATTAAAATAACTGCCACACATTCATCTCGCTAAATAATGCATTGCTTGTCATTCAAAGTTCATGAAAGGTGTTATTTTAATGCAGTTTGTGCATTAAACATGAATATAATCCATTAAAGGATCTGTGTATTACTGCTGCTCATGTGTGGGTACCATTAATTCTATTAGAGATTTCACTCCTGCCTAGTTTTTTTTTTCCCCCCTTTCCCCATAGACATGGGCAAATTGTTTAACCTCTTTTCACCTACATCTTCTCATCAATGAGAAAACGGTTCCATCATTTGCCTGCTCTACAAGGCGTGTGAAGAGAGTTATCTAGTAATATTATCCTTACATATTAAAATAATGTGCCTAGCATGTGACCTTGGAAGAAACGGAATATATACAATGTAACGACTTCAAGGAAGTGCACCATACGATATGTTATGGTTTGTTATCCTGCAGTGGAGGGGAATTTGAGACAAATTTGCATGCGGTGTATGCCCTTCGCAAGGTCATTTGGTTGCAGTTGGGCCCAAAATATGGTTTCCATTAATGGTATTGTGTGCAGTAGCACAGTTGGGGGGGGGAATGGTAAGTATTTAGGCACCACAAAGCACCGTGTAAGTAGCCCCTCCCACTCACCGTCAGAGCCATTCCGAGCAGCAACTGCAACAGGCAGGTGCTCATCAAACCCAACAGCGTCTTCTGTGTGTTGCTGTCGCTGTCCAAAATGGCTCTGACGGCAAGCGGGAGGAGACACTTTCACTACAAGTTGCGGCACCTGCAGTACTTACCATTTTGTCCACCACCACCCCCATAGTTACGCTACTTACTGACTGTGTGATTAGTTCATCTCCAATGAGCAGAGAAGTCAACTGAAGAACCTTCTTGCTATAGTGTATTCCACCACCCAACTGGTTTGTAACTATCAATAAATACACAACAGAGGCAGGCTGCAATCCTATGCACACTTACCTGATAGTAAGCCCCACTAATTATAATGGGATTTACTTTTGAGTAGACATCCCTAGGATTGGGCTGGCAAATAATGTTTCAAAAGAAAATACTTTACTCACAGTTTACAATCATCTGTATCTTCTGAGGTAGCAGAAGTTCCTACTACCTAGGGTACAGAGAAACCTAAATGCTGCTTTCTTTGTATGGAAGGAAGGGGATGCTTTTCAGCAATGGCTGCCTGCCTTTCATGCTCAGGAGCCTGGAGACTGCTCCTTTGGTGGTCAGAAACAGACCGAAAGACACATGAGGGACAAGGTGGAAGGCATGTATATGAACTGGCCCTTCTGCAAACTGTCCCTGTTCTTTCAGGATCTTTTAGAATGTCTCACCTTCCATTTGTTTCCGCACTGTCCAATGAACACTCGAGACAACAGAATATGGGAGAAAGGGCCACTTTATTTAGCAGTTACAGCAGAAGAGGAGGCCGAGACCTGCAGCATCCGAGGCAGCGAAAGTCCCCTGTGGTGCAGAGGCAGGACCTCTGGGTGGTACCAGAGCACCTCTGCCCCCCAGGTGGGCATGCACCCTACTCCAAGTTGCGCCCCGCTGTTGGGCGGCGCAACTCATCCCTGTCTGTCCCTTAAGGGGAAGGAAGGCAGCCAGACCGTGGGCTGCACCACCTCAAGCCGCTGAGCCTCTGAGGTGTGCCCCGTGGTCCCGGCCAGGGCCCCGTCTACGTCCTCATGCCGCCGAGCCCCTGAGGACTGAAATAGGGTTCCGCCCTGCCTATGCCGCCTGAAGGTGCATGCCGAAAGTCCCATTCACGCCTCCTAGCCCACACCACCTGCCTTCTTAAAGTGACCAATGGCAGCTGGAAAAGGGGGGGGCAACCCCCTGGCCCTTGACAGTCTGGGGTAGGTGAAAAAACTGCCTGTCCCTTGGCCAATCTTGGCAGACAGCAAAAAATTCCTACCTGGCCCCAAATGGCGACCAGTCAGACTCAGACTGCCTCTAGGGTGGGCAGGTGGGTCTTCCCACGGCGCCCACATGCAAAGGAGGAAGAGGGCTGGGTCTCACGCCTTTTAAAAGGCCCGCCGTAGCTGCCAGCCCCAGCCCCCTTCCCCTCCCAATTGGGAGGAGACTCTCGTGTCCCCGGCCAGGCTAAACAAACTCCGATCACCCTTTCAAGTGGGCGATTGGGATACTTGTAGTGGCTGAAATAAAAATACCGATTTTGTCCATAGACGCTGATATTAACACAGGAAGAGCCCAATCCTGAGGGCTCCATAGCCAACAGTACCTACTTACCATGGGCTCTAAGGGTTGCAAACGTGCCATAAAGCATGTTCGCAGCACCACAGAAGGAGGGAGCATAGGCGCTCTTCCAGCAGAATCTGCCACTGAATCCTGAGCCCCCTCCCAAGCCAGACGACCCGACACAGATCCTCTCGGTTCTGTACCTGCTCAGGTGCGGGCACAGAGGCGAGGAGATCCATTGGCACCGCAGTGGTGTTACCCTAAAGAGACCCTAGAGGTAGCGACACCCTACAGGATGCAGCAGTCACCATTTTGGTGCCACTGCTTCTCTAGGCACTGCCGGGTTCAGGTTTGGGCTGCCCATCAGTCAGTTCACTGATTTTTGATTTATTTATTTGCAAATCAGTCCCGAAATGTTCAGATACCCATAACACGTACATCCCCAAATTGTAGGAGACAAATATACAGTACAATGTCTAATCCTCACAGATTACTGATATGTTGGTGAGGAGGTAAATCATTCTAAAGGGCTTTCTACTACTACTACTACTACTACTACTACTACTACTACTACTACTACTACTATTATTATTATTATTATTATTATTATTATTATTATTATTATTATTATTAACAGTATTTATATACCGCTTTTCAACTAAAGTTCACAAAGCGGTTTACAGAGAAAAATCAAATAACTAATGGCTCCCTGTCCCAAAAGGGCTCACAATCTAAAAAGATGCCAAGGAATACCAGCAGACAGCCACTAGAACAGACACTGCTGGGGTGAGGTGGGGCAGTTACTCTCCCCCTGCTAAAAAGAGGAGCACCCACTTGAAAAAGTGCCTCTTACCCAGTTAGCAGGGTAAGTTCTACATCTTGGAGATCAAATTTTGAGAGGAAAAAAAAAATCAATATATATTTGACAAAGAAAGAAACTATGCTCTGCAGAAAGGCAGCAGGCTGTTTTTCTCTTAACAAAAAAAAAAAAGCATCGGGATCATGAATATTAGATCATTGTAAATGCATTTATTTCTGTTGGCCAGGTTCCACAAAATGGTACACAGGGTCATTTTTAAAATATCATATAATAGGCTAACTAGCTGCTTAAAGTTGGAAAGCATCCAAATGTTCACTGTTCAGGGATGTAGTTAAACTGAAAACAAACAAGATGTAATTATTTCTTACATGTCCAGCAGACCTGTTTATCACCTGGATGTCATGAACTAAACTGAGACAAGCTGCATAAGACACTACATAAATTTTGTTCAGAACCCACCCTGCCTGTGAGATCTTCAAGGAAGGCGCAGATCTGACCATCGTCTAGGCCAGGCATGGCCAACTCATGGCTCACATGCCACTTGTGGCAGGCAGTTACTTTCAAAGTGACTCTCACAAAGTCACCTGTCACACCTGCCGATTGGTGCAGGGCTCCACAGCCACGAGCACACAGCACTTCTCATGGCTTGAACCCTTTAGGAAGGGAGCAACAAGAGCTGGGGCAGGGCAAAGATAGCAGACCAAACCAACCGAGCAGGTCCGGATAGTTCCAAAATAATGCAGAGCAGCACATTCAAGATTGTATTGGCAACCTTCAGTCTCGAAAGACTATGGTATCGCGCTCTGAAAGGTGGTTCTGGCACAGCGTCTAGTGTGGCTGAAAAGGCCAATCCGGGAGTGACAATCCCTTCCACACCGGGAGCAAGTGCAGTCTGTCCCTGGTCTGTCTCCCTGGCTATGGGCCTTCCTTCTTTGCCTCTTAGCCTCAGACTGTTGGCAAAGTGTCTCTTCAAACTGGGAAAGGCCATGCTGCACAGCCTGCCTCCAAGCGGGCCGCTCAGAGGCCAGGGTTTCCCACTTGTTGAGGTCCATCCCTAAGGCCTTCAGATGCCTCTTGCAGATGTCCTTGTATCGCAGCTGTGGTCTACCTGTAGGGCGCTTTCCTTGCACGAGTTCTCCATAGAGGAGATCCTTTGGGATCCGGCCATCATCCATTCTCACGACATGACCAAGCCAACGCAGGCGTCTCTGTTTCAGCAGTGAATACATGCTAGGGATTCCAGCACGTTCCAGGACTGTGTTGTTTGGAACTTTGTCCTGCCAGGTGATGCCGAGGATGCGTCGGAGGCAGCGCATGTGGAAAGCGTTCAGTTTCCTCTCCTGTTGTGAGCGAAGAGTCCATGACTCGCTGCAGTACAGAAGTGTACTCAGGACGCAAGCTCTGTAGACCTGGATCTTGGTATGTTCCATCAGCTTGAAGCTGACATTCAAGATTATGTACCTAAAAAGTGGCACATGGCCTTCTGGGGGTTGGCCATTCCTGATCTAAGCCAAAGGGTACCCTAAAACCTGTGCTTCAGGAGGTCAGTCTAATAATGTCACAAAGGGGCCTTGAGAAGTCATATAGTGGCATATTATTGAATGATCTTCCCCCCCCCCCCCAGAACAAATGTTGTTAAGAAAGCCCACAGCAAAGGGATGCAAAAATAGAAGAAAATTGGGGGAATGTTAATTTGGGGGGAGGAATTTCCCCAGATTTTCCAGCAGAAAAAATTTCAGACTGAGTGAAATACTTTTAAAATTATTGTGTTAAAATAATACTGTTGTGCTAAAGTGCAAAAATTCCTACTGGCACATCACTATGCAACCACTTGCTCCTCTTCTTCTTCCAAGCCAACCATAGTAGGTGGAGTGGCATGCTAACAGCACATACCACATTCTTAATGGAAGGGAGGAGAAAGGTAACAGAGGTGGCCTTCAAAATGTTCATTTCAAGTCATCCACAACCCAAGATCTGGGAGCCTAGTGGCATTGGTGGACAAAGATGGCAGCTGTGGGGGCAGCCCCGGTACCAAGTTGTAGGGGGGTGTCTGTGAAGCCAACCCAAGATGCATAAACTTCTTTTTCAAGAGGAAAACTTGTTTCTTTTAAACTTATTTTTCAATTTTTTATTGGTGTGATTCTATATACGAAGTTACAAAATTATATATAAATAAATATAAATATACAAACCACAAAGTTAGTATATATATTCTACATATAAAGTTCAATAAAAATGTTCACTGTCTACACTTGTTCTCTGGCCATTATTATTATTCATTTCATGTCATGGCTATTACTGAATATCATTTTTCATGGGGGGGTGCCAAAAATTTATGGGCCCCAGGTGCCATATGACCTTGGTACACCACAGCCTAGCAGGAAAGGCTGAAATGGCCTTCCATGAGCCAAAATTCTAACAACTGGTAACTATACACACCATGTGTGTGGTGAATTCTACAATGGCAAGGAGAAGAGCCTTTTATTTTGTGGTACCCCAATTGTTATTCTCTTCTCCTTCTGCAGGCCAACCAGAGCCAAACCTTGTGATCATTCAGAACAGGGGTGGGCAAACCCTGGTCCAGGGGCCATATGCAGCCCTCGAGGACCCCCAATCCAGCCCACAGGGAACCGCCAGTCTCCAATGAGCTTCTGGCTCATCGGAGACCGTTGGAGGCTGCAACTGCTGCTCGCAACCACCAGAAGCAAGCTGCGGGCTGAGTTAGAGCAAGGCTTTTTATCACCTCCATGTGTTTTCTGCTTTTCCCTGGGCATTATTGTAACCCCCTCCACATTGCCTCTGAACAACTTAGGTCTCCATGTGTTTCTGCCTTGGTCTGTATGTTTTCACTGTGCAAGAGGAGTGCGGCAAACAGTTCCTAGTTCTCATGTGGTTCTACATGCCAGTGTTATAGTTCTCATGTGTATTATAAATAAGCTCAGTAAAATTCATTCATTCATATAAGTTTCATCTCTCATGTATCATTTATGTAAATTTATTCAAATTTGAAATGTGAATTCTTGTAGTTTTTTTCCTGGCCCCCATCACAGTGTCTGAAAGATGATATGGCTATTCTGCTAAGAAGTTTGTCCACCCCTGGCAAGGAAACCCCTTAGCAGAAAGGTTAGCAGCACGTTAGGATAAATTGTCTGAGTACTGCTGCTTTACTGTTAAAGTAATGGTTTGTTGGTGTTTATTAAATATATTGGATAATAATATAATTAGTGTCATGCTTTCCTGATCTTGCCCAGGTCAACCATGCTTCCTTCTATATCACACATCCTACTCATGTCTGTGTTACATCACTCCATTACCCTCTAAAGTTGCTTCTGCCCATCCTTCTCTTGCCCTTGCATTTTTCTCCCATATACATGCACTTGGACAAATCACCTTTTCTACCCTGGTACATCCTTTCCACATCAACACCAGGCACATATGTCACCCCAACCTTTACTTTCTTGCTGTTGGCCAGTGCTTGAGCCTGTCAGCAGTTCCCAAACGTACCACGGTCACAGTGCCCTCCATTGCAGTGGCCTCTTGCAGTGGCATGAGTGACCTCATGTGAGATCTCATGCAATCCAAGATGGTGTGCCCAAGAGATCTAGGAAATACAGGCTTCTAAGGACATCTCGCAGCACACCTGTGAGTTCACCATAGCACCCTCAGACACAGTGGCACACAATTTGGGAACCATTGCACTTGGCCTATCTCCCTGGTTCTTTTAATGAGGTAGGTAGCTTTCTCCGCACTGAAAATATCTGAATTCCAGGACTTTAAATTATAAACATGGTATCTTGATAGAAATCCCTGGTACTGTATTTGGACATTTCAGTGTCAATTCTCACAGCCATTTCATCAGATAAGTCCCTGTTTTCCTGGCATAAAGATACTTTTTTTAAACAGCAAAATGTTTTCACTGTTCTGTCTTTTCCATCTCAAGATAATTGCTGACTAAAACAGAGTTGCTAATTAGTAATTGTATTTTAAATGCCTTTTTTAGTCACTCTTCTATATGAAAGCTGCATGAAAAGGGGGTTTCAGTGGAGAGTATTAGTCATATTTTTCATTGTACAACTCAACACTGATGATAATGAGTTCCAAATATAGATTTCTTGGGACAAAAGCCTCCATGAGTTGGCACATGTAATGTCTTTTACGTTATTTCATTAAAAACAACCATTTTTGATAGGAGAAAATGTATCATTAATGTGCAACCTTAAATTTGACAAGTTCAAGATGAGCAAATATATTACATTTCAGTATTCTTGCTTGTGTCCAATTATTAATAAAACACACTGTAATCTGTAGCATATGTGCACACTGCTTACTTGAAAAACATATCGCTTCACAGTTTAATGCATCTAGTATCAAACAAAATTAATCATTACGCCTGCCTTGTGGATAAAAGATATCTAAATGAGGCACTCAAAATTTCCAATGACTCAATTCAATTTATAGCAACATATGTTATATTAAAAACAAAAATATAAACAAGCTTTCGGAATGGCACAGGTTCCACATTTAAATAAATATTGCATCTTCAGTAGGGATGTTTTTAATTAAAGCAATTGGACTTCCAAAGTTTCTACATCAAACAGACTACTACAGAACCTCAAACATGGTAAGAGGATTCATAGGGTCCCATTGTCACTCTGTGCTCATTTAGAGCCCAATCCTGAACTCAGCGCGCCGCACTGTTGCAAACATGCTGTAAGGCATGTTTGCAGGCCCTAACGCCGGGCAAGCACCCGTGCTAGCCCAGCGCTGGTTCGCTGGCACAGACTGCTGAGCAGCGGAGAGGAAGGTGGGGTCAGGGAGGAGGCTTCCGGGGAGGGGGGAGGCGTGCGGACGGTGGGGAGAGGGCAGGAGGAGGCATGACTGGGAGGCGGGGAGAGGCGCGCCGAGGGGAGAGAGCAGGAAGGGAGGAAGACGGGACTGGTAGGGCAATGCTACACCAGATCCTGAACCTCCGTGTCAGGCTCGGTGCTTGACACGAAGGCCTCCAACCTTTTCGTTGGCCGCCAACCAAAGGCCAACCAAAAGGTTACCTCACCGCTAACCTTTTGGTCAGTGGTGAATCGAGTAGCCCTATTGCAGGGCTACTCCCTTTACTGGGAGGAAGGGGATGAAAGTCTCCTCCCGAAGTGCTGCCCGCAGCTGCTGTGGGTGTACAAGATGCGGCGGCAGCTGTTTTTGGTGCCACTGCAGCCGCGTACCCCAGGAGCTCAGGATTGGGCTCTTATTCCCTTTTCCTATGCGCAAGCCACAGTGGCACTTCCCTGTCTCTGGAACAGGCCTACAAGTTGGTGTCTATGAGCCCAATCCTATGCATGTCTACTCAGAAGTAAGTTCCATTTTAGTCAATGGGGCTTACTTCCAGGAAAGTGTGGATAGAATTGTACCCTATGTCACGATCACCGCAAGTGGAAACAGGCCTGGCCTTAGAACCCAATGCAAAACATTTTCACAAGGCTACTATTCACCAGGATGAGCAGCAGCGGTGAGGCACCTGGCAGTCACGTCTCCACCAACTGCTTCCGGGCAGAGGAATTTCAAGTCAATCGGACCCAGGGGTTGGCAGGAGGGTGCCGTCCATGCTCCACTTGCTGTGCTCTCTTCACGCCTCAGCATAGAAGATTCCATGCCAGAACATCAGCTACAGAGTGAGTTGCTGGCTGCAGGCGCTTCAGTCACGACCCCAGTTTGGGGCCCCTCCAGGTGCGGGGCCCAATTTGGCCAAATTGCCCTAAGGCCAGCCCTGTGTGGGATGCTTGAAACAAGTTCAGGATAGTGGCTATAATGAATAGGATGAGATTACCTGCAATGGTTCTAAATAGAAAACCAGCAAGCCAGGAAGACTAGCTGGCAAGCTACTTGGAGATGCCAAAGAACCAGAGACCTCTGGCATGTCAGGTAGGCACTTGCTATTGAGTTGTGGGCTTTTCCCATTTTTTCTATGGATTTAGAGGAGATTAAAAAAAATGGGTAAGGTAGTCAATCATTCAGTTCCTCACCTGTTGTCCAAAATGGTAAAATCCAGGAACAGTTTGACTGCACTTATTGATTCACTATATCAGGTCTGCATATGGTTGGCAGAGAAGGGAAGGATGTGCAGCACATTCTGTTTGTTTTGTATTGATATAGTGATCTGATTTCCTAAATATGGGGGGAAGGGTTGCCAAGACGGCTCACAACAACCAAAAATGAAAATCTCAAATTTAAAAACAAACTAATTAAATGTAACAATCAGCAATTTAAAACAAGCCATGATAAGAAATGAAGCTACATTGCACTGTAATTACAACGACCCATTCAATGTCTTGAAAACATTTTCACTAGATTCCAAGGTAAGGCTTGTAGAATCATGAGCAAAATTTTAATGAAAGGCATGTGTCACCCATCTGTTCAGGCTGGCAAGAGTACCACTGAAATATTACTGCACAGCGGCTGCAGCAGAAATAATCAAAATTTCTCTGCATACATCCAGTTGCTATTCCGATGGAGAAAAGGGAAAGCAATCCTAGAAGCCAACCAAGAGCCATTTCCCCTCAATATGAAATATAACCTTCTGCCAACTTGCAGAGCAAACAAGCTCCTTTTTTACAGTACCTTCAAGGTAAGAGGAAAGTAGATTGCTTTGTTTTTTTTTAAGGCCAACTTGCCAAGAGGTGTATGCACAAAAGCTGGGGGTTTTATATATATATATCACTTGCCTGCATGGCAGTGGCACCAAGTACAAAAATTATCTACAGCAGATGTCAACTAATAGCTGACTCTAACTCTGAGAAGTCTTTGGAACAGCATCTCCCCACCTTCCAGTCTGAGGAATGGAAGATCACAAAGGTATATGAGCTGCCTGTTGGTCCATCTAACCCAGGCAGGTGCACTTGGCTACCAGTGGCTCCGCAGGGATTCGAGCAGGGGTCTTCCTCACCAACTTCTACAATGGAGATGCTGGGGACTGAACCTGGGACCTTCTGCATGCAAAACGGAGCCACCAGTACTATGATCCATCCTGGCCCTTGCAAGACATTGCCATCCCTGAAATGCAAGAACTTCTCCTTGTCCCTCTCAGGCAGTGGTTCCTGAACTGTAACCCATGGCTCCCCAAGGAGCTGCAGAAACCAGCTAGAGGAGCTCTGGAATCCTCATAAAAAAAAAAACCATCACCTTGTACAACGTATAGGATTGTAGCCCTAATGGGGAGCTGCAGCCAATGGCCCAGTAGGTCAAGGAAGCCACCAGCCAAAAAAGTTTGGGAACCACTGCCCTCGGGTATACAAGAATGGAAGCAAGCAGCAGCCATTTCAGATTAGGCAGAAACACTGAGTTAGAGAGCTGGCAGAGTGGAGTGATGTAGGGTGCACCAAGTTCCAAGTCCTGCTTTACCAGTGAATGGCTTTGGGTTGCCTACATATTTACAGGATCATTGCTGAGAGAAAATGAGATCATGGTATCTTTATGTTGCAATTGAGAGTTGCCCCTGAGCCCTTGAGGGCCAAAGAAAATATTTGCGTGTGGTCGGTCTGTGGAACTCCTTGCCACAGGATGTGGTGATGGCATCTAGCCTGGACACCTTTAAAAGGGAATTGGACAAGTTTCTGGAGGAAAAATCCATTATGGGGTACAAGCCATGATGTGTATGCGCAACCTCCTGATTTTAGAAATAGGCTACGTCAGAAGGCCAGATGCAAGGGAGGGCACCAGGATGAGGTCTCTTGTTATCTGGTGTGCTCCCTGGGGCATTTGGTGGGCCGCTGTGAGATACAGGAAGCTGGACTAGATGGGCCTATGGCCTGATCCAGTGGGGCTGTTCTTATGTTCTTATGTTCAAAGTGGACGTGATGTGGGGGAATCTGTGAATGGGTCTTTTACTTTTTGTTAACAAGAAACAGCTGTGAGAGGGGGATCAAGGTTATGACAGTGGGGGGACCTATTCCCCCTGTGATCTATTCCCCTAAAGCTGCAATTAGCTATAGAGAGGGAAACATGCAGATCCATTCACAGATCTTCCACATTATGTTTGCTTTGACTGCAAGGAAGTCCTGTGAAACCCATCAATGAATCCGGCATCCGCAGATTTAACGCACCGCAGATGGCATGGATATAAACATAAGAACAAGAGAAGAGCCCTGCTGGAACAGACCAAAGGCCCATCTAGTCCAGCTTCCTGTATCTCACAGTAGATACCGGGCGAAAGTCACTTCTGGTTTCAAACCAGAAGTGGCCACAGATTTGTGTATCTGCAGGTGGTCATCGAATGGATGCCCTGCAGATAAAAAGGGCAGACTGTATGCTAAAGAAATAAAATAATAATAAAAATAATTTAAAAATAATTAAATAAATAAATAATTTAAAAACTAGATAGATGGACATGACATGAAAAGAAGAACATCTGTCATAGATGCACAGTATAAGGCTTTAAGCAACCTCAAGGGTCAGGTAGTGGCAGACATGGCTAGGGGACACTTGCATCCGCTATGCTTCCTGCATTAATTTTGAGTATCTAAAGCGTCAGGCTCTGCAGGAGGCAAACTGAGATATTTGCCTAGGGGCATATATTAATACCTAGCCTACTGTCTTACCCAACAGCTTCGCAAGAGACAATATGTAGCTTACCTTACATAAAGCCTGCATCTTATGCAAATGTACTGAACATGGTAGAACTAACTTTTGAATGAATCGCTTAGGTAAGCAATAGGTTTTTCAATTGTTATACATTTATTTTAAAATGATTGAAATCCACTTTAGGAGTTTGGGATGAACTGAATAATAATAATAATAATAATAATAATAATAATAATAATAATAATAATAATAATAATATACAGTATTTATATAACGCCTTTCTTGGTCTTTATTCAAGACTTTATTCAAGGCGGTTTACATAGGCAGGCTTATTAAATCCACGCAGGGATTTTTACAAATTGAAAGAAGGTTCTTTCTTTCAAGAACCACTACATTCAAGGTGTTACACTCCGATCTGGTTTAACATTCTGGCCTCCATCCTCCCACGCTCCGAGCAGATGGAACAGCTCAGCTGCAGCTTGCCAGCTGCTTCAAGGTCGCACGGTGCCGGTGGCCTCGAACTGGCGACCTTGTGGATGTTAATCTTCAGGCAAATGGAGGCTCTACCCTCTAGACCAGACCTCCTGAACTAGATGTTTCAATGGCATATAATAAGTTTCAAAGTTGGCATAAGTAAAAAATACTAGAATGAATAATTTTTTTTTTTTTTTTGGTTAAAGCAGGGGTGTCCCAAGTTTTTGGCAGGAGGGCCACATTATCTCTCTGACACTGTGTCGGGAGCCAGGGAAAAAAAGTATTTACATTTAAAATTTGAATAAATTTGCATAAGTTTACATAAATGAATATATTAAAGATGAACTTATATGAATGAAGGTCTTGCAATAGCTCAAAGTCTATAAAAGGCCTTGCACAAAGCAAGGCTGGCCTTTCCTTTGCTGCCGCTACTGCATCACAAACATGAAACAGCAAGCAGTGGAGGAAGCCCTCTTCCCACAGCTCATGCAAGAGGTCAAACAGTTGCCCTCACGCTGAGAGCAGTTGTGTTGAGCAAGTGCGGGCTCCAGCAAATCTCTGGAGGGCCAGAGGCTCATTGGAGATTGGGGGCACCCTGAGGGCCGTATTGAGAGACCTCGAGGGCCGCAAGTGGCCCCAGGGCCAGGGTTTGGGCACCCCTGGGTTAAAGTGTTACTGGGATGTGACTATGAGATGCTACTATGGGAATGTTGTGGCAAGCTCCTGAATGTTAACATTTACCACTACAGCACTGGTGGGCAATACAACCTGCATGGAACAGAAAGGAGGAGCCCCTTGCACATTCCAAGGGCCGACCCTTGGAGTGTGGACAAAAAGTTGCATTGCACATGAAGCACATGTATAGAGTGTTCCCACCACTTGCCTGTCCAGAGGTCCCAGTCATGTACCCGAATTAGCCCAGAAAACCCCACCCAGCGTAAAAGAACAGCAACACAGATAAGAACATGCACAAGCTGTTTACCTGTTGGGGGGGACGACTAATTGGAACTGTTCAACAAAACAGAAATAGGATGAAGAACTCAATAATATGACATTTGATCCCATGGAGCTGAGTACCATGAAGCTGAACCCACTTTGTGTGTGCTTCTCAACAGTGTCCCAGAGCCTCCTGCCACCCGGGACTGGGTAGTGTGGTGAAGCAGAAATGTCATCCGCCCTCCGCATCACTGCATCGCCCTTATGCCTCACACACACATACAAACTTCTGGAATGGCTCCATTTTGTAGTCAAACAGAGGCAATGGTGGGCAGAAGAGCCCAACTTCGCTTTAATGATGAGTGCTGTGGGGATGCCGCAGAGAGCCCAAGAAACACCCAGAGTGCAATGGAGGGGACATGCCACCCCAGCCCCTGGATTCACCCTCCAGCCACCCACTTTGTACGCCACTAGTGCTTCTTTTTTCTTCAAGCCTACAGCAAAGCCTAGCAGAGCTGATAAGTGCAATTCTGACACAGTGTCCCAGAAAGTTAACTTTTCCCTGTGCAAAGTGTTGTGGTGGTTCAGACCAGGTACAATATTTCTGAAGAGAGTCTATAAAAATGTTGACTACAAATAATAATCTTGTTGACTACATAATAAACCAACTGCCTCTAAAAGCAGTGTATGATTTTTTTTTTGCCCCACAGAACACCTAACACATCCTTCTGTCATGTTATATGCCCAAAATCTTGAAGCTGCCTTCGTTTCCTTAATGCATCTTGGTGCAATTTGAAAGAATTCTTACCCTTTCACGTGTACCGCATCTCCCAATAAAATCTGACAAATCTCCCAGCCAAAACCCATCAGGCTGAGCAGAGTAGAATATGCAGCTGTCAAAAACAAAACTTGTGGGCACAGTCAATGGAATAAAATGTCGAAGGCTTGCAGTACCTTCAATAAAAGAATAATTTGCTCCCTGCTGAATGTAGAGCGCACTGAAAATCAAATTAGGCTCAATAACATCAGTATCCTTAGAAGGTGCAGAAAGACATAATCAGTTTTTCAGGCTGCTCGAACTGAAGAATTCATTGTCTTAGTGTCATAAACCACCTTTATGCAATGAAAGAGCCCTTCAGTTGACAGGAAAGGAAGAGAGGCAGAAAACAACAGCAGGAACAATCTCCAGTGCCGACTTCTATTAAACACAGGACAAGGTGGCTATTTTGTCACACAAATGCAAAGTACAGACAACAGGCCCCAGATCATTTAAGCTCGCAGAGCTCAGCAGGAACACATGCTAATGCAAGACTTGAATATTGCTCTGTCCTGTATTCAGGGCTGAATCAAGAACAACTTGTCTTTTCATGGCAAGGTTCTTTTGAAAAACAATCACCGAGATCAGGGGTGTCCAAACTTTGTGGCAGGAGGGCCAAATCATCGCTCTGACACTGTGTCAGGGACTAGGGGAAAAAGAAAATTTACATTTAGAATGTAAATTACTTACAGTTTCCAGTTAGTTACAGCCCAATCCTAACCCGCACTGGCATGGGAAGGCCAGTTGGCCTGCCTCATATAAAGAATGGGATTGAGGCTGGTTGTGGCTCAGCTCAGGGCAAGGGGAATTCCTTCCCCATAACCCAGGTAAAGCTGCAGAAGCCCCAATGGGGCTACTTGGATCTGCGCCACCTCAAGAGGTGGCGCAGATCCAAGCAGCCCAGATCTGCTCTGGGCTGCCTGCAACCGGGGTTAGGATTTGGCACAAGTGGCCCCACACCGACTCACCTGCTGCCTCCCACCCACCTTCCCCTGCTCCAAAACGCCTCTAAAGCTAACTAACTAAAGTTAGTTAATTGCAGCATTTGTATCCCGTCTTTCTCACTGACTCTCAACACATTGTGAGAGTCTTACAGACTCAGGTGGTTCACATAGGCAGGATATACTAAACTCATCTTTATTTCAAATGAATTTTTAATTGTTTTTTGAGCACCTAGAGCCCTTCACTTCTGGGTAAGCCTTCCAAGCTACAAGCAGGAGCAGCTTCAGGTGAACCAAGTTGTTAATCATTCTTTCTTGGAAGTTGACTCTCCATACCCCTCCGCATTCCTACAGCATCACTTGCAAATCCATCACCGTCTCACAGCGAGGTCACAACAGCGACTTCTTCCGGCTTTGCTGTCTCCAATCCAGAATTCAACCAGGACCACTCCTGCTTTAGCATTCTTCGGGCAGCGTTCAGCTCAACCACCAGACCATAGCCAGTGTTAGCCAGTTAGCCAGTGTTGATTTTCAGTAGGGCTGCCAAGGACTGACCTGAATATGTCACATTGCTGCCATGCACTGAAGTCAAGCTGGATTTCTTTTTGACATGACCACTTAAAAGGGATTTGCATGGTGGTGTTTGTAAAATGGATCCAGGCTGTCTTCAGCATATGGCAGTGAAATACACTCATCTGATTCTGCCCTACAACAATGCAGATGGAAGATGACACTGGCTGAATGGCAACCCAATGGCTGCCACAGGTTGAAACAGCAATGCAAATGGGACTTGCAATCTCCCCACAGCTAGAAAGAATAGCAAACAAAAAGTAGAGATATTTAGTGCGATCAATGTACATTGCAATTTACAAATACAAGAGGAGAGGTCCCTGTCCCGGCTGGACAGTAGCATCCCAAGATTTGAGGTCAAGAATCAGCTAGCCATAACACATTACTACTGCTGTAGTTAAGAAAGCTGTGTTAGGAAGGACTATACTGATTGGTAGGAAGAAGCCATTGATTACTGAAGGAAGGAGATCTGATAAACCACCAATGATGGTGCAACTACTGTCTCTAATAAAACCTATGGAATAGTAATTCAAGGATTGTTACCTCTGCCAGATCCTGAGATTTAATCAATTACTCAACAGGTAGCTCCATTCCTTGATTCAAGACAGCTAAGCCAAGGGGTTCATTAGAATTAGAATTTATATTGGATCCTCATATCCCCATTGCTATAGGTCTGCTGACAGCTAAGATAGATTCATTTTCTAATGACTTTCTACTAGGAGTTGATTATGTGAGTCTCCTAGTGGTACCTCATTCAGGCAGTGATCAGGTCTTCAATACCTACTTAGCTTTAACAGTGCTACAACATCAAATACTCCTATCTTGGGCTTAGATTATAATTACATTGGTTTATAGCCTTTAATATAGAGAATACTTCATTGCAGAGCTGGCATCAGCAGTTAGCCAACTAGGAGCCCAATCCTATCCACACTTTCCTGGGAGTAAGTCCCATTGACTATAATGGGACTTCTGAGTAGACATGCATAGGATTGGGCTGCAGGGCACTTGTTGAAGGTCCAAGGCCATCAAAGGGCCCACAACTGAGCCCTAAGGCCTGGTGAAAAAAGATGGTCACTACTAAGAAGAGCTGCAAGGGTTCTGATGCTATGGCCTTACCAAGGAAAGCCTTCTTCAAATCTTTGTGGGGGTGTACCTTTAGGGATCGTGTGATTCAGAACAGTATTCAGCCACCAGGCAGATATCCACCATCCTTGTTTTGCCTATAATGCAATAGGACCATCTCTACAGCTGTATCTAGTAATGCGATGATGATAAACATTATAAGGAAACAAAGTAAGTGGATGCCAGCATGCCTATCCAGAGCAGAGCACTTGGCTAAGGGTCCCCACAGAACTGACACTAGCATTGTTTCATTGTGAAGACTTTTGCTGCAAACAGATAACCTAAATCCATGGTAACAGTTCTCCTAAATATATGCAATAGCTATCTCTTTCACCTTATGGAACTGCCTCAAAATGTAGCACTCCCCTTTTTGCACTTCCACCCGCGTCCATATTCCCATATCCCCATATCAGATATGGGAATCCCATATTCCCATATCTGAAAACTATTAGTTGCTCATGTTTAAGGTGACCCTTAAGCTGGCTATATTTTCATAAGGACTACACAATATGCCATGAGCAACGAGAGAACCAGCAAGTCTAAATGACAATCAGAACTGTGTTCCCAGTACATGTGTTTCCAGCTGAATAGGTAATCTTCTGCCAGAATAGCTAAGTGAACAGACAGTGTCTCCAGCTGTGTATGTACATAAAAAAAAAAAAAGCCCCAGTGGATCTGAATGCCATAAAATGACTTCACTGACACAGGTAATTTCTTTTAATAAGGAACACTGTAAGGTTCAAAGATGAAGAGGGGAACTACTTAACCTTCAGACAATATAAAAATATTGCAATTGAACATGACATTCTCTTTGCGTCTCATCAAACTCCATGCAGTGGCAATTTCCAAAACTGCCCGTCGGGAAATTCTTGTTAGACTTGAGGTGGACCAACAGAGAAGAAAATCTGGTTATCCCTGTCTGGTGAGGGACACATTGTGTTGTAGATGTTATGGGAGGCACAGCACAAGGGATGCTCCCAAAAATGATACAACCGGTTTTAAATAGTAGAAAAATATATTTGAAAGTGCCTGTCTTTTAAATGCATATATATTAATTACCTTGTGTAATATGCCCTGTTGAGCATATAGACTGGAGAAGGAAACTCTGCCCCTGATCTATGTGTGTTGATCTGAATGACTGACCACTTAGGTGTCCCCCCCCCAAACACACACATATAATGGTGCAATCATGAACTCTGCAAAGTCCAGTTTACTTGCTGCAGACCAAATCAGAGTCATCACTTCAGATCTTGCTCTGACGCGAGTTCACTAGGTTGCCGTATTTAGCCTCAACCAGTGACATAGCTAAGGGGTGCGGGGGGTAGCAGTTGCACCGGGCATCAAGCATTAGGGGGGCAACAAGCTGAACTAGACACTAGTGACCAAAATTGTGAAAATCTTGGTATGTATGAATAATACCATCATGTTATATACCATTGGAAAGGTAATTTAAAGCAGAATGCAATGAAACAAATTGCATTGGAATATCTGTATTCTTTCAAAAGTTATGGCCAATTAACCAGAAAATGAAAACAACTGCCTTATGGAAAAAAGTGGATTTTTAAACACTGACCTATGAGACTGATTGTTCTGAGAGCCAATGGCATATTATTATGTTACTGACTTGTTGCAATGACATGTTATCATGATATAGCATGAAACCAATCAGGTGTTAATATGAGTCAGCTCTCATTTCCATGTATCATAATACAGTTACCCCTACTAACTGGGTAAAAAGGCACTTTTTCAAGTGGTGCCCCTCTTATAATTAGCAGGGGGAGAATAACCATCCCTCTTCACCCCAGCACAGTGTCTTGAACTGACCAGGGGCACACTTTTTATTTATTTACTTAATTAATTTGATTTTGTCTGGAGGGGCTACAAAACTTCTTTGACCCCCAGGTAGCAAACAGATGTCTTAGCTATGCCACTGACTGGGGGGAGGAAGCAGAGCAAGTAGGTGGCGAATTGCTGTGGGGAGGAGGTGGGTTCCTCCTAATTTTCACTTTTTAAAAAGTCTGGGCATGACATCACTTCCAGTTGTGACATCACTTCCAGGGCAACGTTTTGAGCTTGGTACCGGGCTACATGATCATTAGCTACGCCATTGATCTCACCTTCCATCTGTAATATAAGGGATGAACCTACTTTGCGAGAATAATTATTGCAAGGTATTGTATGCAAATGACTTTGAACCCACTAAAATCCATGGTGATAATAATGATGACAATGATTATGAGTTATAGGTATAATTTCATAATGGACTGGTTCACTGGGCTAAACAGTATTTCCAGTGATTGTTTATATGAGTATGAAACTAATGAAGCTTAAGACAATCCTAGACAGTGACATCACTTTAACTAGAAACTTGCTATTAAGCTATTTTAAGCAGGGCTTTCTACAAGCCTACTAGCACTGGCATTCCTGGGGGGGGGGGAATGCTAAGTTTTTGCAGGCATGTGATCACCAGTGTAAAGCAGCCCCACCAGAAGTGGTTTTCAATCATGTTTTTTTACTGTTTTGGGGGCTTGGAGAGCCCTGTAGAGGCATCTGTGGGGCTCCCCCAACCCCTGGAGGCTGGCACTCTCTCAGGTAAGTTAACCCTTACCTCTCTCAGGTAACACCTACTCCTGGAGTCCCAGGTGGCGGTGGTGGCCAGGGGAGCCTTTGCTCAGCTTCGGCTGATTCGCCAGCTGCGACCGTACCTGAGCTGCGCGGACCTGGCCACAGTAACCCATGCTCTAGTGACATCTAGATTAGATTATTGCAATGCGCTCTACATGGGGCTGCCCTTGAAGACAGTCCAGAAATTACAACTAGTACAGAACGCGGCTGCTCGTGTGGTTGCTGGGGCACGTGGGTTTGACTCTGTCGAGCCGTTGCTCCGGTGGCTACACTGGCTGCCGGTTCTGTTCCGGGCCCAATTCAAGGTGCTAGTTTTGACTTTTAAAGCCCTTACAGCTTGGGTCCGGGGTATTTGAGGGACCGCCTCCTTCCCTACAATCCTGCCCGTGCTCTTAGATCATCTGGGGGGGCCCTTTTGACTGTGCCACCACTAAGAGATGTGAGGGGGCGGTGGCCAGGAAGAGGGCCTTCTTGGTTGTGGCCCCCGAACTGTGGAATACCCTCCCCTTAGAACTGAGAACTGCTCCCTCATTGTTAATGTTTCAGCGTGGACTGAAGACCTTTTTATTTCAAAAAGCTTTTAATTGTTGACAGGCTGGCTGGCGTTCTTGCTTTTATATGAAAATCCACGGGGTTTGTTTGTTTTTAGATTTTTTTTAATTATTGTAAATTGTTGTTAATGATTGTTTTTAATGTTGTATTTTTAAAGTGTTGTAAGCCGCCTTGTGTGACCATTGGGCAAAAAGGCGGGGTATAAATTAATATAATAATAATAATAATAATAATAATAATAATAATAATAATAATAATAATAATAACAACAATAACAATAACAATAACAATAACAATAACAATAACAATAACAATAACAATAACAACAACAACAACAACAACAACAACAACAACCCTCCCCACCCCTTAATGGGGCAAGGACAAGTACTTCCCTGGCTTTGGGAACCACTGTTCTAAAGACATGATGTTCTTTGCTTATTTGTGACCAGGCTATGAATGATTGCTCCTACCTAGAATATCTCTTCTTGCTTAAGGATATCTTAAGGCTACCTCTGGAACTGTGATCTCCATCAGGAATTGCAGCCCAGAAGGCCTAGCCTTGCATTTTGTCTTTTTACTTCATCCAATTTGATCCAACCGATCCATCCTATCAAATCTTGGAATTGCCATAATGTATAGCCAAGTTCATTGGAAGGACAGATGCTGAAGCTAAAGATTAAATACTTTGGTCATCTCGTTAGAAGGAAGGACTCTTTAGAAAAGTCCCTGATGCTGGGAAAAAATTGAAGGCAAAAGGAGAAGGGGACAGCAGAGGATGAGATGATTAGATAGTGTCACGGAGGCAATGGATCTTAATTT
This sequence comes from Tiliqua scincoides, assembly GCF_035046505.1. Taxonomy (NCBI): domain Eukaryota; kingdom Metazoa; phylum Chordata; class Lepidosauria; order Squamata; family Scincidae; genus Tiliqua; species Tiliqua scincoides. The sequence continues at coordinate 28,647,110 of NC_089826.1, forward strand.
GGGCACACTCCAGAAGTTAGTGGTAGACAGGGGGGCCTGGCGTGCTGTGGTCCATGGGGTCATGAAGAGTCAGACACGACTTAATGACTGAACAACAACAATAGCCAAGTACTCGATTCACTGCATGCAGAAGTTGTGTGACGGTTCCATTGTGATTTCAAGGTTGGTTAAGCAAAGTTGTGAGACTGGAGGTGAGTTTCACTGCCTGGTTAAACATACAGCCCAATATATGTTGAGGCCAGAACAGTTTCAGCCAATCTTTGCAGGGTTTCTGTATAGTCATAGTTCATAGTGCTATGTAACTCCAAGTGCCAGCTTACAGCTCCCTCTCATTATTCAATCCCAAACTTTCTTTTGTAATGTTTCTTTCTAGGAAATGCAGCCCTCAAACAGCAGCATCAATCAATTAAATGTTAAGCCTGGGCAGATGAGAATGCCTTTACCTGGCACATCAAACAAGTGAAACTGACAACTTATGACTTTTAACCAAAAGTAAGTTCCATGCAGTTCAATCAGGTAGTGGCATAGTGTGCACAGCAGCAATTCCAGAGGCCTCCATCAGTGCCACTAAGTTAGCAGCAGATGCATGTCATGGGTGGGGAGGGGGCATGACTGAAGGGGGTGGACATTGGCAGCAGAAGCTAGAACTAGGATACTATCCCCTCTTTTTGAAACCTCCCCACCCCTTTTCTCTTCTCTGAAGTATGCCAGCACAATGGTTGGTGTAGTTCTGAGGAGACCCATATGCAACAGGGCAGCCTACTGGGCGGTAACGTAGCTAGAGGGGGTGCAAAGCACTAGGTTTTGCAGGAAGCCTCACTGCAGCATGCAAGGGGTCCCTTCCCCTATCCTTTGGAGCATACGCCTCCATTTTGCTCCCCTCACTTGGAAGGGCTGCAAAAGGGGAAAGGGAGGGGCCCCTTGCAGGCTATGGTGACACTCCCCACAAACTTAGTGCTTTGAATCCCTTCTTGCAACACCACTGCTACTGGGTTACTTGCCTTCTGCAGACTGTCCAATCACCCACCCACCACCACTGCATGCAGCACAGCTTCTGTTGGTGGGGGCCGCATGTGATAACATGGCAGGTGATAGGATTGAGCTGTACATCAATTAGACCCAATTCTAATTTCCATGATACTTTGTGCTTGTGTAGTTCTGCACTGCCATTTGGGAATGGGACCATGAAGACAGGAGAAGACAATGCATGTTCTAAGCGACCACTCAATTACCATCCATTCCATCATCACCATTCATGAACCATGGCTTCCTCATACTTTTCTCCTCTGCCTGTCCGCTAGCCAAGACATTTAACTTGGCCAGGAGGATTGGATCAGCTGGAATTGATGTCTCCCTACTCCACTCAAGACAAGAGAATCCACTTGCCAAGTAAAGTCATACATGATGTGAGTCTGATTGAAACCTTACCAGACTGAAGAGCTTAGGAAAATAATATTCACAAAGATGCCCTAATAATATTAGCAGCATTCATAAATATTCAGGAGAATTGTTGTTGTTCCCAAATGGCCTGGGATTAGTCCATAATCCCGCCCTTATCCATTTCCCAACCATCTGAATTTGCTTTAGTAAAATCATCTCATTTGTATGCCATGAACACAGGTCCTGTCCTTGGGTATACACCAGTTTTCCCGGCTTCCATGTGAAGGGAAGAACTATGGTCAACTGCAAGAAAGATGCCTTGTCTCATGAATGCTCACCATGCAGCTACAAAAGTGGGGAACAAATTCAAAATGCCTCATCATTAATTGGCAATGGGTTGTGTAAGCATTTAAGAGTAGAGGTGCTTGCCCCACAATCAAACAAATATTGCAAGCAGGCAAACGCACTTATTGGGTACATTATTTGTGATTCTCGACATTATTAAGCGTGTGTGCAATGGATGTGATCGTTGGTGTGATTAGGAAGCCACCTAAGGGCTCAGGCTTGCTCAACTAAATGTAGAATTCTTCCACTCTGGGTAATTTTAAGATTGCACAATGGGCAGCCCAATCCAAACCTTGACTAGTGCAGGAGCAGATCCCCTGCACCAGCTCCCAAGCATTGCAAACATGCCATCGCGCACATTTGTGCCGTCTCGGGAGCGGTCCATACTGGCACAAGGATGTGCACTAGCCTGGTGCTGTCAGATCCTATCCCTGCATCGGCTGAAGAAGGAAGGTTTGCGCCAGGCAGTGCAGGGGGTGGGAGAGGATGGCGGGCGGCTGTTTTAGGGGTGGGGAAGGGGCATTGATGAGTGGGGGAGGCAGTGGACCAGGAGGTGAATTAGTGTGGGTGGACTAGGGGGGAGAATCAGGCCTAGGCTCAGGATTAGGGTGGGATCAGTAGTGGCCACACACACCAAATCCTAACCCCCGTCTCCCTCCTGGGCCTTACACAGGCTGCTCGGATTTGCACATGCTATTTTGCAGGTGCAGATATGAGTAGCCCCATAGGGTAAACTAGAGCATTACATGGGGTAAGGAAAAAAAATATCCCCTTATCCCAAAGTGACCTCCAGCCTGTACCTAACCTGAGCTGGATACAGTGCAGGCCAGTAAGCCTGCCTGTTTCAGCACTTGTTAAGATTGGGCCACTTGAGACGTAGGATACTGGCAAGTTTCAATTCCTTATCAGTTTAGCAATAGCCATTTAAATTTCTTCAAAGAGAAGTTTCATCTTTATCAGAAACCCATGACAATATTCAACTGGAGCAGCACTTGGCATCAAATTCTGCTGTTGTGTTGTCACAAGTTAGTAAATAAAGTTAACTTTGGTTATGTGAAAATACGTCAAGGCAACCCTTTCCAGATGCAAAATACTTAACCCAGAATGCCTGAAATTAACCCAACAACAGAAGAGAATTAACCAGATTAAATCCAAATATTTCAGTTTCAGTGCTTTGTGTACCGAGCTGTGAGCAAAACGGTTGATGGGATTTAATCACTTATGCATGTTTGAACACAAATTTGTGTGCCAGTATTTTTGCAAAATAATCTGTGGCATGTTGGAAAAGAAGGCAGTATTTTGACACACAGAATCGGTGATGTTATTGCTGCCAATGTCATAATTCTATTTGCCATGGTGATAAATTTGTTTTCAAAGCGGAGACCTCCAGCATCTGCATCCTTAAACATTGCAGGTCACATTTCATATAGTTTGAAGGCACAACATTTCATTGGAAGAGAACTTTCTTATTCCAGTCATTCCAGTTTTTAATAAGCGCTTTGACCCATTCCTTAACCCGGCTTCATGCATACTTTCCAGCAGATTGCCAAAATGAGTCCTCCCAATTTTCATACATAGACACTGTCCATTCCACATTCTGAATGTATCACACCAACCCTTTTATCCATTCCCTGCCATTGGATTTTGACACATTTCTGTTGAAGTTCTGGTATATCTTGTAGACTGACTACCGTATTCATTAAGAGGTGACCTTTCGTTTTGATGGTTTGGCTGACGTCAGTATTAATAAACTGAAGGATGAGGTGGCTAATGAATCCCGGTTATAGAAATAATGATAGATGACTTATTTGAAATTCTACAAACACAGCACTGTGGAGCTACCTGGAGAAGTCTCTGGAACTGAACCAATCCGTATAGAGGGAAGTTTTATTGATTACACTGAGAGAGCGCATTTTAATCATTTTTACAGCACTGTACAGCCTGGGGTAGTAAAATCCATTAAACAAGGATTATAAACTTTGTTTTAAACTGGATCCTAAATTGTTTCTTGATCTACAGTCAACAGTACTCTGTATGATCAATCTCTGTTACTAAGGCACATTAAAATCAACGTTGTTAGGTTTTAATTGCTCGTACATCTGACCCTCTCTGGAGGCAGCTGTTCATAAACCTAAATTGCTTTCTCACCAGCAGGAGTTACATTTCAGTTTATGTCGGACTTTTTTCCCCTCCTGTCACTCCAACCAACCCCTATCTTTCTTTCTTGTCCTCTCTTTTCCCTACTGTTGGCCACAGTTCCCATTCCTGTACAGGCAGTTGTCTTCCTGGGCCTTCAATCCTCATTATCTAAGTCAGTGGTTCTCACACATTTAGCACCGGGACCCACTTTTTAGAATGAGAATCTGTCGGGACCCACTGGAAGTGATGTCATGACTGGAAGTGACATCATCAAGTCAGAAAATTTTTAACAATCCCAGGCTGCAAACCTACCCACACTTACTCAGGAATAAGTCCTATTTACTATCATTGTTAAAAGAATATACATAGTAGCTTATTAAAAGTACAGGTCTGTAACATTTCCCCAGATTCAGTCGCATACCATGAGAGCATCAAGTCAAATATATTAAAAATAAAAAAATTGCAATGAATGGGGACCCACCTGAAATTGTCTCACGACCCACCTAGTGGGTCCTGACTCACAGTTTGCAAAACACTGATCTAAGTGTTACGTTGACACTAAATCAACTTTAATAAAGTAGGTGGCTCATTTGCATTAATCCATTTACAGCTTGAAGGCTTTTTTGGGGTGGAGAGAAGCTTGCTACATATATGATAATACTCATAGACACCTGATCATATCATAAAAGCTGCTGGCAGCAGTGATAAGTACATTCATGTCAAGCTTTTTATTTTCATATGCGATAATTTTGGGGCTTAGTACACTTGGAGCTTTTTCATCAAGTACATCCATAGTGCAATTTAAAATCAGCATTTTAATACTGAAGCTGAGAGAAGTAATATGTACAGTTATCCCTCCATTTTTACAACTGAACATGTTCTAGAACAATTTGAGCTCTAATTTATTTGTGTACTTTGGAGGAGATACGGGGCTCAATTCTATCCAACATTCCAGTGCCAATGCAGCCACAATCAAGTCCCAAAGTAAGGGAACAAACATTGCCTTACCTTGAGGAGGCCTCCATAACTGCCCCCCCACCCACAGGATGCAATGCACAGCTGCATCAGTGCTGGAAAGTTGGATAGGATTGGGCCCACAGGTTTTATGGAGCAAGACAAGTAGAGAAAAACTAGGGTAGCAAAATTAAGTGTGTAAAAGCACAATATATGTTAATTATGTAATGGGTGGTGTTCACTGTATGGGAGATGCTAATGAATCTTCCATCTCTTGTTTAGATGGAGGGATCATGGTAATCAGAGATATTGCATACACATGTCACATCGTACTAATGCTTGGGACAGATATATACTCCAGCTGCCCAGTTGCATGTATGGTGTTTGCAGGCTTCAACATGGGTGAACCAACCTTAAAATTATCTGACATGTTCTGTTTAAAAGGCAGGCATCTGCTCACTAGGCCCAACATCTACCTGCCCACAGTCCATATCAGAAATTGACAGAGCTCAATAGTTCCCCCTTCTGGTCAGCTCTATGATTTGACCCAGAATATATTAAAGGTAACTTCAGGATTCTGTGCTTGCATGTGAAAAGACTAACAGCCCAAACATATCACGGATTGGGATGTCACGCAGAAGCATTTCTGACAGTGGAACAGAGGCTGCCAATGGAGAACATTTTTGGCATTGCTGCACCAGCGAGCCAGGGAGGAAGATTGGGCTCCAAGGTCCTGCATTAGTCTCAGGGATGGAAGATTAGGCAGAATATATTCCCAAAAGAAGAACTAGAAGGATAAAAGCTTTTTGCAACAACTCCCCATTAAAACACTTGTAAACTCTTCCACCCCCCCCCCCCCATGTTTGCCTAGAAGGTAGTGGAAGAATTAAAGAAATGATCTGGGGGGATTTCTTTCTGCCGCTGTCAAAACAGTCAGTGAGATGACAGGTAAAAAAAGAACAGCAAGTTCTCCAGAGCTCATAGAAGCTTCTGGAAATTTTCAGCAATGATAAGAAGTGACTGAGCATTTTGTTTCATGCCACACTCAAATATTCAGTTTCAGATAAGCATGAAATAGTCTTTACTGAGAAGATGAACCTAAAAAGAAACATGATATGAAAGGCACCATGAAAATCAGAAAAAGAAAATAATATAGCAACTCAGGCAGTGATGTTCATCTTCCCCATTGCAACAGATTTCAGTCATGTATGTGACAGTGGTGGTCAGTTCTCTTCCACGTGCTAAACTATACCTGAGGGAAAAAGTAAAGGGCAGGAACAGAGGGAGCTGCCAAGGAAATTGCCAAAAGTTAAAATTCTAATGGCCCAACCCCATCCAGGTACGACACAAGGCCAATGCAGCTGCACACTGGCCACTGCAGGTAATGCACCAACCTGAGCAAGTGAGAGAGGTAGAGGGGAGACACATGCCTCTGCGACACCATTGAAAATTCTATAGGACTTCTCATATATATGTCAGCTCTTTTGCTGGCATAGCTCTGCTGAAGGTGTGTCCAGCCCTGGATGGGGGTTTGGGATATGGTGGACACTGGTGCCATCACAACATGCCCCACATTGTCCTCTTCTGGTTCATTTCTCAATGTGAGCTTTATCCCACCTTCAGGATATCCTGAAAATACAGAACATTGTTTTAGCCATGCTCAAGGTCAGAATGCTGCAACCTGGAAAGAAACTGGTCCGTGGTTTTGCTACAAGTGGAGTCCAGGCCACCTCTCTCTCACCTCATCTCTAGCACGGTATTTATTTCACCGAGAAAATGGCAGTGCAAATGGAAGGAAATAAACAGAAATGTCATGTTAATTTCATGCTCTATTAGAATCATGGAGAAAAGTCAGGGTTTACTAAATGAAAAAAGACAAAATGGCTAAGAAAAGGCTTTTATAAAAAGTCTGTTCTCTATAGAAAAATTACCAGTGGTGGAGTTAAACGGCCTAGATTATGCTGTCCAATGTATCACTGTATTTCTGGAGTGTCTCCAATACACTTGTAGTTGTTCTAGATCTACACAACCTTATTTATACAATTTAAATAGCAATTCTCTTATCTCTTTTCCAATACTGAAGAATTAAATATGAACTCTAAGGTAAACTGAATATCTACACCTATTTTGTCTTTTTTTCTGAGGATGTGAGAATCATACATTTGGGGAAAAGTTTTTGTTGCTGTTGTTCTCTCTGGTTGGTTATTTATTTATCTGCCATGAAGTCACCCAAGTTGGAGATGTTCAATACTTGTAAATTGCCATTCAGCACATACTGAAACTGTTTCCAAAAGTTACATGAGCAAGGGCATATTGAGCTATGATATTGTGAGAGGGAGGGAGAGGGTACATTTCATATGTGGTGGCTCCATTGGGAAGAATAAGATAGCCGCTTAATAGATGGTACCCAAGTAAGATGAATCTTCCACACGCTTACATCAGCAGCGACCAGGAACACATGATTCAGGGCATGAAGAACTTCACACTTGATCAACTAATCCATACAATAAGCAGCTTTTGAGGGTTACATCTGCCACATGGGATCATGAACACACACGTTTCACACCATCTTTAATGGAGGAGGTATTTCAGAGAGAAAGAGAAGATGAAAGCCACCTGGGAGGGAAGAAAAGTGGCCTCTGAAAGGAAATGATGGGATTGCTGAAGGAATGAGAAGTTTGTGCAGTCTATGAGTGAGACTAGTTGATCTGTGAGGTTGGTTGATGAGTTTTGGAATGAAGTGGGAGTGGAAGATGTAAAGCTTTTGCCGGCTCCACCGGTATAAAGATACCACTGCTGTTCGTATACCCAGAGATATGCCAGCTCTGCCCACCCAGTTGAGGTAGACCAGGTATATCTATATGCCACCCCTTGCATACTTGGCTTTCCCCAGCTGCCTGTCCTAACTCTAAAAACCCCCCCTTCTTTCTCCTTCAAGGAATTAATCTTCAAGGGATTAATCCTCAAAGTAGTTCTCTGTCACCAACCCCGTAGTTAGGAAAACAATAATCTACCCCGGACCAATGCTGGGCAACTTGTCCTCCACCCTGCCTTACTGATAAAAATGGCCACATTGGTGTAGGCACTTAGTTTTAACTGTGCATGACTAGAAAGTCAGTTCTCCCCCAGGAACATTCACACCACACCAGTTTACTTAAAAAGTTTATTCGAAACAAAAGTTTAGTCATAACAAAAAAGGAGGCAATCACTCTTGAGCAAAATACCAGAAACGCTCACAGGATAACACACAATAAAGAAAAATGACAAATTCCAAGCATCACTCTCTCATAGACTTACCTTAATTTGTTGGAGAACTGCCCCATTGTTATCTGTGGAAAAACACTACAGCTGCCCCACCTGCTTACACCCAAGGAGGCTCTCTTTCACCCAGGAAAACAGGGGTAAGAAGAGCCTCCCCAGGTTCAAGCAGACATGGCAGCTGCGGTCTTTTTCCACAGACAATGATGGGGCAGTCCTGTCTCATTGGCTGCCCCTGCACAGCACGTCCTTCCTCTGAAGGGGGTGTCCTTGCTCTGTAAGGGCCACTCACAAACCTGTGGTAAGGCTCCTTGAAACACTTAGTGTTTTGCCAGCTGATGTGAGGCTCCCTGCACAACTTAGTGCTTTGCACTCCCCTCTAGCTACGCTACTTGAACCATGTGGTTGGAAAGCGTGACCACTATGAACTGCCTCCTCTCCCTCCCTGGGTTTCTCCAGCCAATCTGAAAGCAGGAACCCCTTGGGCACCTCCTTCTGTTCTACCTTAGCCAAAGAAAAAGATCAGACCACCCATCCTTCACCCAATGATAATTAGTTCTGGACAAGACAGCCTGCTCTCACCTCCCCACCCCCTCCTGCTTGATGCAAAAAACAAAACATTAACTCTTCCCTGCCTCCTGGCTGGAACTTCCCTGCCCAGTCTGAATGATGACTCCACAAGGTTTTTCACATTGTGAAAAAGGTAACCAAGGACACCCAGGCACAGACAGACTTGAGTCTGCACGCATGGGGACCAAGTGCCAGGTAGTGACCTCAGACGCAAGTCAATGCCAGAGTCATCGCCGCAGGTGACTCAAGCCTCCGCAAGTCAGCAACAACGCTGATTTTTGCAACTTGGACTCAAGTCACCTGACCCCATTCCTGCCAACCACCAACTTGCTGCAAGTCTCAACCCCTTTCCCTGGTGCCAAGGAAACATCCATAGAGCACGGTAAGTGATTTTTGAGGACGGCAATGACGAAGTGTGCTTGGTTTTTTTAAAGGAACATGAAGGGGCATAGTACAGAGGATGCAGAACCAATTGCAAAGACCTTCAGTAAAAGTTTTACACCTGTCTTTTGTTTCCCTTCCAGGCACTTCAAATGTGAAGGTTTGCTGGATGCTGAGCAACTTCTCGGCTCACATAAATAGCAAAACAGTTTTCAGTGAGAGCTAGAAAGAAGTCAATTTTTTTCCCCTAGTTGTTTTATGACATACCCACAATGGTCTATTTAAAACAAAAAAATCTTTTAAAAATCTTACTGCTATTTTATTCCCGAGTGTGATTCATATGAAAAAGGACAGGAAAGAGTTTTCAAAGCAAAATGCATATTTGCAGCCAAGAAATAAGCCACCTAAAATGGGGATTTATAGATGAAATGCTGAATGCAATTTCAATTAGAATGTCACAAGCTGTACTGCTTGAAAAAAAAAAAGCAGATTGTCAGCTGCTGACAATCTGATCCAGCACCCGCATAAGTCACAGAACTTGGTTTATGCTTATTTAAGTCTCCTGCATTCCAATGGCACTGAATCAGCTTCAGTTTAGGTCCTTCTGCTTATTTGTTTGCGGATGGGGCTGTAAATTGGCTCTTCTAATATACAATAGTTTCTGAAACAGAACAGAAGTTGCAAAATATTATTTTGTGGGAGACAGAATGTGGAGGTTTCTTGTACAGGGTGGCCACAAAGTCCCTATATATAGATAGTGTGTATTTAGGATAGACGCCACTTAAGCCTGTATAGGGACTTTGTGGTCACCCAGGACATTTGATAAAGAGAATGAAGAAAAAGTCAGTAGAATAGTGCAGATCAGTGGTTCTCACACATTTAGCACCAGGACCCACTTTTTAGAATGAGAATCTGTCGGGACCCACTGGAAGTGATGTCATCACCTGAATCATCATCAAGCAGGAAAATTTTTAATAATCCTAGGCTGCAATCCTACCCACACTTACCCAGGAGTAAGTCCCATTTACTATCATTGTTAAAAGAATATACATAGTAGCTTGTTAAAAGTACAGGTCTGTAACATTTCCCCAGATGCAGTCACATACCATGGGAGCATCAAATCAAATATATTAAAAATAAAATATTGAAATGAATGGGGACCCACCTGAAATTGTATCGCGACCCACCCAGTCGGTTCTGATCCACAGTTTGAGAAACACTGGTGTAGATAACTGCTAGGAGAAAGAAAAAAATGAAGTATTTCCTGCTGTTCCTTTTTGTGACTTCAGGTGTACCCATTTCCATAGGACAACTGAAATAACGCTTGCATCCTTCTTTTGACAGCCTTTGGTCCCCTCCCTTGGCTGGTGAACTCTATTAATAGATTGACTTCAGTGTCAGTTTGTTTCCTCCATGCTTTGACTTTGCCAGCTTGTATTGATCTGCCAACTACTCTGTCCAAGGGCAAAGGCATCATTAATTGCTAAGTGATCTGCAAAGCAATTAGAGACCTCCTGGTTGTTGTACATCCGATGAGTGAAGCTGTCTACCAATTCAGATACAGTTCAGGCTCTTGGTAGGCCCAGCGGTCTTGCTCAGAAACATCTTTCAGATCTGTCCATTTCCCAACTTGCCACGCCAATATTTTGCGAGTGATCCTATTCTACCTCCAAGGGTCAGAATATTAACGTTCACTGTTTGCTAGAACCTTTGCTCTTGAGTTGTCCAGTGATTCACAGGTGCTGCATCAAGGACCCCTCTTCTGTCCACTTCCTAAGAACTGCAGTGCCAGCCAGTAATCAGGACTGATATCAGATCATTCTCTTCCTTTCACCCTGATCCCAAGCACCAACTCAAGCACTGCTTAAGCACCTGCTGAGCTACCTACCTTTTGCAAATCACCAATCCAGCATCTCCTGAGCTGCCTTGCAATGAATCCTTCTCCCAAGGAAACCATCTCAGCTCCCTTGCCTGGCTTCCCTCACGGAAACCAGGTTCATAACCCAGCCTTCCTGAGTTTGCCTTTCAAACCATTCCTGACTTTTCCCTACCTTAGAGCTAGAAAATCTCTGTCCCATGGCGCACTGGCCCCACAATTCCTTCACCTCTATAAACTGCTCACCACATTTCAGGTCACTGTGATTCAGCAAATCACATCAGCTTACATAGACTATCCCCCCATATGAAGACACCAGTTCATACAAATGACATGTTCCCAGGAGCATCTCCTGGCTACGAGCCCAGCAGCTGCTGCCCCACGTGTACAAATTAGCCCACTGTATTCAAGTGCTAAAATATTAAGCACAGATAAATCCAGAGACATAATGAGCCACTTAACAAATGTGTTGGGTAGGAGAAAACCAAAACTCAGGAAGTTCTATGAGGGAGGGCAGCTCAAGATCAGCAGAGAAGAAAACTAATTAGTGCAGAGACTATGATGTGCATAGATTCCATGTTCATGAGTCTTCCATTGAAAAAGGAACATGTGACCACTCCTAAGTAATAAACTATAACCCCAAACAAGAGGCTTTGTCTGCATGCAGTATATACGGCTTCCTTTACAAAACAGCTTGTTTGCTGGTAGCAAGCTCTCATTCCTCTTTGCTTTTAAAAAACCTCAGCATCCTAAAAATAGCATACAATAGCACTTTCCCAACACAAATCCTTTCAATGTAATGGTTCCATTGACACCGTCACAAGGGTCAGGTGACACCAGAGGTTAATAAACTAGACATCCACTTCTGAAAAGTTCAAAAGCACTTTAGAGCCCATCTGCAAATGAGTTCAATGCTCTTGCCCTAATCCTTGGTTTTATACGGGAACAAAATATCATTTTTTTTTAAAGAAAAACCTTGAAAAATGGTTAACACTTGGCTATTTCCCAATTTAATTTTCCTGCACATATTCCACTGACTTCTATTCAGCTAAAAACAAGGAGCGATCTCAATGTAGGTCACAAGAAAGGCAAAAAAAAAAAAAAAACACAGTTTGCAACAGCAGCATTAGCTCAGTGCTGGTACAGCTCTACTGAACTCCCTGGAGCTATAGTAGTGGAGACTCTGGCCCCTAGAAGAGGAAGGCTAGAGTACTAGTCAGCAATCATGCAGAACGTATATGGCTAAATGTCCACGGAGACATCAGTTTACTATTTTGGCATTCTACCTACACAGATTAATATTGTGATATTATAACGTCTACATTCAACAGAGCCAATCCAGACGAAAAGCCAATCACAGAACATATGGAATGGGACTTACCTGCGGATAACCTGGCCATTGTGTTCTTATGGGTAACATCTAGCTGAATACAACATGCAGTGTGACATCATTGTGCTACTTGTGAACAGCAAATAATATGAGGCAGAGGCGTCGCTAGAGGGGGGGCGGTGCACTAAGTTTTGCAGAGAGCCTCCCTGCAGCATGCAGGCGGCTCCTCCCCTCCCCTCCCCTCGGGAGCCATTCGCCTCCGTTTCCCACACCCCCGCCCACATGGCTCTTATTCCTTTACCTTGGGATAAGTCTCCGCTTCCCCAATGGGTCTCCTTGGATCTACAGCAACTATTTTGTTAGCATAGGTCAGAAGAGAGTATGGGAGAAAGAAGAGGATAGGACCCTGGTGCAAGTCACTGCCACTGGGATCCACCCCCCACGTTCTGCCTCTTGCCCTTCTTGCCCAGAAAATCCCCTGCTCCTTCACTCCTTGCCTTGTTCTTTCCATCACCCACTCCCCGCTCTCCACCCTGGCTTGCCTGTGCTCCCTCAGGTAGCCAATAGTGGCAGTGGGACACCAACACCACCCCCTTTTACAGCTGTTCCACAATGGCCACTGTTCTGTTGTAACAGCAGTTAGCAGTGGGCTGTGACATTGTGAAGTCCCCCTGCCCCATGTAACCAGGAGCTTCTGATATTACCTCTGTAATATCAGAAGCTCCTGTAATAGTTGAAGGAATTCACACAGCAGCAAAAAAAATAAAAACCCTTTTCATTGTTGCAAAACAACTGGACTCTCACCAAAAAAATGTTGTGAAAATGTTATCACTCTGCTACCGGAGTGACTGGCAGTCAAATGCTTTATGGCAGTCAGCGCCAGCGGAAGAGGAGCTAGAACATTGGCCAGCCCAGATAGGTTGGTTGGCAACCTTCAGTCTGGAAAGACTATGGTCTAAGCCTACAGCACCCAGTATTCCCAGGCGGTCTCCCATCCAAGTACTAACCAGGCCTGACCCTGCTTAGCTTCCGAGATCAGACGTGATTGGGCATGTGCCCGGTAACAGTTGCTGTCACTCCAGCCCAGATAGGTTTGGTGCCATTTGTGAACTAACCACTTGCCTTCTTCCTGTTCCTCCAAAGCTCTAGCTGTAGTTGTGTGAAGCCTGACACGGTTGCTTTGTGGTACAGCATACACAAACACGACACCCTATTTGTCAGACATCATAGCACCAGTAGCATAGTTGAAGGGGTGTAAAGCACTAAGTAAGCGGCCCCTTTCCCTCCCCTTTGTAGCCATTTTGGGCGGTGGGAGCAAAATAAAGGTGAATGTGAATGGGGAGGGGCCACTTGCACGGTGCATTCAGGTGCCTGCAAAATTGAGTGCTTTGCACCCCGACCAGCTACGCCACCGCATCGCTTCTCTCCCTTCAAGTATGCTGCTCTTCTGAACTTCACTCCTCCTCAGGCAGCATCAAAACCAGGTGAGAGCCATCCCCCCGTCCCCCAGTTTCCCATCCCTTAATGAGCCACTGTGGAAATTCTCTGGCAGCACCTAAATTGAGATTCTGTCGAATTAAAAATGAAAATGAATAACGCCATTTGTGCTGTCATCGCTGAGAAATGCATTTGTACATGAAAACCAATTTCAGACTCTCGCCACAATTTCCTCGAACTGCAGACTGTCGCAGTACTGAGTGCTGCTATCAGAGGACAAGCCAGCAGCTTTGACAGCTGGCTGAAAAGAGATGGAGCATGTTTGCCTCCGAGGTATCACACTCTGCAGTTTGAGGAGTAGAAAACCGTTTGCCCATATTGGCCAAAAAAGAGCACCACGATTTGCATTCTAATCCCTTAATAGGTATGGTGTTAATGGGTTACTAATGGTCCATTTCTTTGGTTAGGGCAGTGGTTCTCAAACTGGTGGGTCACAGCGACTTCCCTTTAAGGGGCGGGGCAGGGGAAAAGCAGCAACACAATTCCAAAGATTGCGCCGCTGAGGGGGAAAGGGGACTGTTTTTAACTTAACTCACCTGCTGCCAGAGTCCGGGTGGGGGGTGCAGGGAGCCCCTCACAACCTCTCCACGTCTTATAGAACATTAAAAAAAAAAGATTGGGACCCACTTCCGGGTTGCAATTGTGAAACCAGAAGTGGGTTGAGATTGTTGTTTTTACATTCTACAAGCCATGGGGAACCCTGCAGAAGGCTTTGCAGGGCTCCCTGCACCCCCCAAACCTTGGTAGCAGGTAAGTTGAATTAAAAGCAGTCCCCCTTCCCCCACAGCAGCGCGATCCTGGGTATCATGTAACTGCTTTCCACCCTGCTCCCACAAAGACTTGTCCTGGTTCTCAAACTCTCAGTGAGTTTGAAAACCAGTGGATTAGGAAGATTGCCGGTTAACAGACAAGAATGGTCAGTTGATATCTGATCAATGGGAGCTAAAATTTCAGAGAGAGTTGGCAATCTCTGTGTATGTTTTAATGATATGGGGAAGCAGCATGGAGAAGATGATCGCTCCTCACACACAGCTAAAAGGGTGCTGATCAAGGTTTATACGTGTGAAAAAGGTTGGTTTGCAGTTTGGATACAATGAAGTCAGAGACAGAGAGCTGAGGGTTGGCTTAAGGTATTGGGGGGTACAGGTCTATGATGATGATGAATACTTATATATTGCCTCTCAACTCCAGACTGCTGTCTGAAAATATGTTGTGGTACCTTGTCAAAATGCCTGCTGTTTGCCTCAGTGAATGCTCTACTGCAGTGTGTCTCAAACTGTGGGTCAGGACCCACTAGCTGGGTCTCAAACCCATTCCAGGTGGGTCTCCATTCATTGCAATATTTTATTTTTAATATATTAGACTTGATGCTCCCATGGCATGTAACTGCATTGGGGAAAATGCTATGATCTGTACTTTTAACAGGCTGTTCTGTACAGGTCGTGTCTCGTTATCCGCTAGGGTTCCGTTCCAGAACCACTAGTGGATTAAAAAATCTGTGGATAAAAAAATAGTGGAAAAATAGATTTAAAGACCCACTTCCAGGTTTCTTGTTGCTCCATTGCTCCTAATAAGGTCGTGTCTCGACATTCACAGGAATTTGATTCTGGGACTCCCTGCTGATACCATAAAATGTGTTAAATAAAAGCAATTTTAAAAAAATTAAAAAGTGTGTCTTTCCAGTTGTTTAAAAACAGCTTTTCTTACTTTGTAGACAGGCAGTCAGCAATTAGAAATGCAAAGGACCCCTTGCCTTTGCCTGGCTCAGCTGAAGAATGGAATGACTTGCATGACTGTCTCTCTACAACAGTAAGAAAAGCAGTTTTTAAAACTGATTTTAAAGAGATGCATTTTTCCCTTCTCCAGGGATCAGCACATTCCTTCTCATTTGCAGGGGCCATTCGTGTTGAGTCAAATCCATGTATAAAAAATCCGTGTATAACAAGGTTGGACCTGTATATGCTTTTAACAATGGCAGTAAATGGGACTTATTCCTGGGTAATTGTGGGTAGGATTACAGCCTAGGATTGTTAAAAATTTTCCTGCTTGATGATGACACTTCTGGTCATGACATCACATCTGGTGTGTCCTGACAGATTTTCGTTCTAAAAAGTCAGTCCTGGTGCTAACCACTGCTCTACTAGTATATTTGTAAATATATTGACTATTACAAACCCAGCAGGTGTCTCAGGCTCCCTTATCCAACCAAACCTGATCCCAGCCTTCATGGAATCTCTCACCATTTGGGGAAGTGGGAAGTGCACAATTCTAGCCATGTTACTGGGGGTTGGGAATGGCAGCATGCTACCGAGGCACACCTCATGGCACCAGTGCACCTTGAATCCATGTTCCCTGCTATCCCCAGGTTAAGAAATTGCCTGAGGAGGAGAGTTCTGAACCCAGAGAACTTTCTTTCTATGATCTGGAACAGGGGTGCCCAAACCCCGGCCTGGGGGCCACTTGAGGCCCTCGGGGCCTTTCAATCAGGCCCTTGGGGAGCCCCCAGTCTCCAATGAGCCTGGCCCTCCAAAGACTTGCTGGAGCCCATGCCGGCCTCTCACTAAGAGAAAGACTGTTCAACCTCTCACTTGAGCTGTGGGACAAGGGCTCCCTCCACTACTTGCTGTTTTACGTCTGTGATGCAGCAGTGGCAGCAAAAGAAAGGCTGGCCTAGCTTTGTGCAAGGCCTTTTATAGGCCTTGAGCTACTGCAAGACCTTCATTCATTCACACAAGTTCCATCTCTAATATATTCATTTATGTAAATTTATTCAAATTGTAAATTGTAAATTAGTTCTTTTTTTTCCTGGCCCCCGACACAGTGTCAGAGAGATGATGTGGCCCTCCTGCCAAAATGTTTGGACACCCCTGATCTGGAACAAAGCATCCTTGCCCTACTCAGACAATTGCTGAAACTGGGAAGAGCATGGGTCATTGATACAGAATGTGACAGAGAAGTGCAGGCGAGGGTCCCAATTGTGCAAATGGAGCGTTACTTAATTCACTGACATCTCACAAACACATGTGCATACGGGAGCCTTGCATGGGCTCTAGCCTTACTAGATCACAACCCTTCTTGATCTTCTCCATAGCCTCAATTTCAGTTTAAAGATCTCGTGCAGCCAGGTCTCCTTGCCTGAAACCAAAACTAAGGGGAAGGAACAGAGGTCAAGAGCCCTCCCTGTCTAGGGCCATTTGAGAAGACTCAGTGTTTGTTTTTCTTCACCTAACTTTCTTCTACGCCACACTGCATCAGCAATCCCGTTACCAAAGATGACACAGCCATTTTTATGTACAGGTCAATCACATCATGACATCACCAGAGAGGGCCCTCGTTGTGGAAAAGGATTGCTCAGCTGTGTAAGTCAGCAGTAGAAATGAGTGAAATTGCCATTTTTTTGTGCCATTTCCTTTTTACAAAAATCATTTCTCAGCATTTAAGCTGCTGGGAGAACAGATCTTTCAAAGCTTCCTTGAGCAAAGAAAAACAGTTAGTGGAAGATATATTTTCCATCACAGTAGGAAAGCTTCTACTTACAGTCCTGTAACAAATAGGGCCAATGCCCTTGCAGAACAAGCCGCTTAAATTGCAAGCTACCTGGTGTAAAAATAACCTTCCTTTATTAAAACAAAATCGATCTCAAGGGATGGCTTCACTTCTCTCCTATCAAGTATATTCCAGGTCCGAAGGTCTGAGTTCAGGATTACACCAGGCAAGATACTGTGCTAATTCCGTTAACTCTCAGATAGTCCGAAACTGTCCATCACAAGCACAAAGAACAGCAGTATTAACAAGAGTAATTATGTAATGCATTCCATAATTACAATTAATAATGTATAATCATTTGCTTAGAGCTTCAAAATAGATAAATTAAACTTAAGCTCATGTGAATAATTATATCCGTATCATCTTACTCAATTACGTTCCTACACTTAGTATTTTAATCCAATCAAGTGTTCCTTAAATGTATGGGAGTCTTAACTGTTGGGTATGCCACATGGAGAAAGTAGGGCCCTCAAATCCAAAACACACAGACTACTTTCCATATAAAGGTTACACTGAGTATAAAGAAGGTTGAATTAAGGCACACATTTCCTGAAGAGAATCCCTATTGTCTACAAGGAAGCAACTTGGAGTAACAATAAACTTTTCCCTAGAGGCAACTTTGCAAATTAATTTGGAAAAGCAAGATATATTTACAGTGAAAAGTAACTCAAATTAAAAACATATACCAATTCATTGGTCAACATCAGCATCTTGAATTGCACTCAGATGAGATACAAAGTTGAGGGTCACCACAAAAGTCTGGCACAATTTGTTCTTGGTGATCCATAACATTATCAAGCAGCAGCATTCAGATTACATCAGCAACAAAAGCCTCTGTTTGTGGTTGCAAAAATATGCATGATAGTTGCTAGCAGGGATGGGAAAATTCAGCACAGCTTGACTCGAGTCAAGTCTAGAGTCACTGACCCCCAGGACTCAACTCGAAAACGAATCGTAATGGGGACACTTTCCAAGTTGCAAAGTTGCCCCTTCGTGACTCTAAAGGACTCGAGTTGAGTTGTTGTCGTCCCCTTAAAAAAGCCTGCTGTGGAAAAGCCTGCTGTGGGGCTGCTGATGGGCTCTGTGTGTGTGTGTGTGTGTGTGTGTGTGTTCAGTTTAAAAACTCCCCTGCTGTCCCATCCCATCTGTAAAGAGGATGGGAGGGGTGAGAGGGACTGCGAGAGAGTGGGGACAGAAGTGGCAAGAGGAAGGAGGGCCATGCGCAGCAGCTGCGAGGCTTACCAGGATGACCCAATCTTTGGCAGCTCTACTCAAAGGTAGCCCCATTTGCTCCGGCCATTCAATGATGCTTCCTCCTCCCAAGTAACAGCCATGTAAAGGAAAGCATGATTGCTACAAACCACCTCCCTCCCCCTGAACTTCCCTGTCTCCTTTCTCTCCCTCTCTGCAGTCAATCATAAGAACCCCCTTGAGCTCCTTCATCCAATGATCATCTGTTCCTTTCTTCCTATTATAGATATGCAAAAAGCTCGCTCCTGTCCTCACCCCCCCCCATTCACTGCCAGAGGAAAACATTAATCCTTCCCTGCCTCGTGGCTGGAACTTCCTGCTGCTCACCTGATCGGAGTGATGGCCCCCACAAGGTTTTTCACGTGACAAAAACAGTAAGTAAGCACATCCAGACACAGGGAGACTTGAGTCAGCATGAGTGGGGACAAGTGCCAAGTCAGGGGCCCTTGACTCAAGTGTTTTGCCTAGTCTTTCACGTGCACCACTCACGAGTCAGTGAAAAATGCCCATTTTCACAACTCAAGTCCAAGTCACTTGACTCGAGTTCTGATCCCTGGTTGCTAGTCCAAAATCCAGCTCAGCACAGCTATCCACAAGCCTGGGTGTGAACAGAGTAACCAGGCTGAGCCGACAGTTGGGTATCCTCAAGTACTTTGACATTGGCAGCTGTCATTCAACACTTACAAATGAATTTACAGACGGCTAGAGTCTTCCTTGATCAACAAGTGAATGAGCTGAAAATCGTGTGCTTAATTCATCCTTCTCCTTCCTGTCATATAACTCTGTAAAACCGTAACTAGCTACCCAATTAAATGCAGTGTTTTCCAAAGTGATTGGGATATTATAATCCGCAGACCTGGCATTATGGCAATATGGCCTATGTCGTGACCGAGGTCCCACTTTTGGGGGGGGGGGTGCACACTGGGGCAGTGGGCGGATCTCCCACTACTGTAGCCAGCATCTGGCAGGCTGGGAGGGCAGTGCAGTGACTGGAGTGTGGGCTTGCTTGCCCTTCACTGTGACTGTTTGGACTGAAACAGATCTACCAGAAGTAGTTGGCAGTGATGTTATGTCACTGCCAACTACTTCCGGGTGCCATGCTTTGCACACAGCACCACAAGCATCTGGCTCACCACAACTGGAGTTACCGCAGCTGCCTGGTGAGTGGGGGGGGGGGTCCTGCGTGAGCGCCCCTCATTGGGTCCTGCCAATCCTGAGGCTGGCCCTGATAACCCAGGCCTGAAAATAAGTAGCAAGACAGAATCAAATTTATTGACTGGATAAACAATAAACAATAAAGGGTCCTTCTTATTTATAACTCTCCAGAGTATCATGATAATATGTAGTAGTTGAGGCCATCTGTCACTTCTCTGAACTGTATTTATTGGTGAAAAGTACACTGGATCGCTGATCTCACATTGGACATATACGATATAAAGGGAACACTGCAGATTTCTGAAAAATTCACAAGTTACAAAAACACTGCAAAATAAACACATCAACCTCTTTCTTTCCTAGCATCAGGCAATCCACACTACTTATTTACAGCTTGTGGCACCCTTCTGTAAAGGGCAGCCGTGTCTGTAAATAAAGATCCAGGTTATTCGTAAGGCAGTCATGATTAATTTTCAAATGATGTGCATTTGAACTTTCATTATTTTTCAGAGCAGGAGTCGCTCCCTCCCTGCACCCCGTCCAGCAACAATATCCCTAGCAAGGCTAAATAGATGCTTTCAAGTTAAAGCAAAAAGCAAGCAAGATATTCAGGTGTAATATGAAGAGGGTCAGATGATTGCATCACACTGTGACCCTGCACATGCCTGATCTTGTCTGATCTTGGAAGCTAAGCAGGGTCAGGCCTGGTTAGTACTTGGATTTGAGACCGCCTGGGAATACCAGGTGCTGTAGGCTTACACCATAGTCTTTCCAGACTGAAGGTTGCAACCAAATGATTGCATCCTTCTTCCATTTGCAAAAGAAGCACTGTTTGTGCACTATATCTCTGCAGCCCCGCCCCACACCCCAAAAATCTGCACCTGAGACTTCTTGCAGAAATGAAGCTTCTTCCACAAAATGGAAGAGGCATTGTGGTACAATGTTCTCTACTTTTGCAAGGTGTAGTTTCATCCAAGGGTGCTATCTGATCCTGCGTTTCAATCCACAAGGCAGTCCTTCCGTTCATATCTCCTAATGCACATTTTTTAATACATTCATTTAGTGAATTTATGTGCTACCCCTTCCTAATATTTCCAGGATGGATCACATAAAAAGATAGAAAGCAATAAATGCATAATAGCAGCAAATAAAACCAACAGTTCATAAAACAGCAGAATAAGGAGGAGGAGGAAAACACTTCATCAAGTTAAAAGGCCTGGGAAAACAAGAAGACCATTAATGCAGGTGCCCAGCAAGTCTCCGTGAGGAGACCATACTTTACACCAGTCGCATAGCTGGGGGGGGGTCACAGGGATGTTGTGCCCCTGGGTGGCACTCCATGAGGGTGGCAACACTGCCTCCACCATGGCCACTAGTGTCCTGCCCACAGTGTCACTCACAGCCAAGCCACTTGGAGCGAGCCTCGCTGTGAGCGTCGTGTGACCACACCTAGAATGACTAAAGGGGCAGGCAGGTTCTTCTGCTGACCCCCACAGTCATTCTAGGCATAGTCGCTTGGAGGCAGGTCAGCAGCTGACCTGGCTCCAAGACGTGAGTGACTACACCGAAAGAGCAGCTTCTCCTGCCTGCAGTCAATCTCAGCATGGTCATTTGGAAAAAAGCAGCTGGCCTGGCTATGAGAGACACATGACTGCTGCGATGCATGCAGACTCAAGAAGTCAGCCGAAAGATGATTGGCAGAGCCGGAGGAGAAACGAATACAGCTTTTTCCATGAATAAGCCTCCAGATTGGAGTGAATGTGTAGCTGCAAATCCCATGTGGGTTGAAACTCATGGATATACCTTCCCACGAAATAACTGCATGTTTGCAGTGTGCCTAACAAGGCCCTATCTCCTTTCTCCACCCACCTCATCTCAATCAGCAGAGACACCTTGAGGCATCCAAAAGATTGCCTCAGTGCACTGGAAAATTGATGTGGGAGTAGGTGATCTTTTCTTGTGAGAGGAGACATAATCAGCCTGTCCATCATACATTAAGCAAGTAATAACGCAAAGACCCTTCTGCTAACTTACCAGGGGGTGCTTTAATGAGGCTTCCTTATGAGTAAGCATGTTTAGGATTGCACTGTGAAAGAAACTACCTTTTCATGAGTCAAGCTAAAAAAAAAGAACAAAAAACACTACATAAGTATCAAGTGGGCAGTTTTTTTTACATATTTGTTTGAATCATCTGTCTTTTAGGAACGTGGGTATGAATGACATTTGCATCGATGTCTATTTTCGTCTTCTGATTGTATATTTCAAGGAAAATGAAAATTAACAAGTAGGAAAAAGAAAAAAAAGCATACAGGGAAGGCTTGCCGCAAGAGACTAATGGACACCATGAGCTCAATCTGGAAAGCTGCCCAAGATGCACTGAACATGGGCCTGGACTATGGCAGTGCCATAGTCTGGGTCCTCAAGGAAGGGAGGGGCTTATCCAAGCATGCCTCCATAGAATCCAATCTACAGCCAGCAGTAGCATAGATGTGGGAGGGGGAGCAAGTATTGCAGGCGCCTTAACATGCCATGTAAGCGACCCTTCCTACTTGGTGTCAGAGCCATTCTGGGCAGCAATGGCATTGCACAGGTGTGTGCTGAACCAAACATTGCTGTCACTGGCCAGAAAGGCTACAATGGTGAGTGGGAGGGGCCACTTACAGCACATGTTACAGTGCCTGCAGTACTTACCATTTTGCCCCTCCCAGCGATGCTACTGATGGCCAGAGCCTGGATACATTGGACGGTATACGGTGGGTCCCTGCTTACTGGCCCACCCAGGTAATACCTGGAAACATGGCTGCCCTAAAGAGCACTCATGGAGGGTGGCCAACTGTGGCAACAGATAGCAGGTAGCAGGCCCTGCTTATGGAAGCTCTGTACATGGTCATGCAGGTCACTGACATGTGGAGCTGCACCAGGGGAGGATAATCTGATGGCTCTGGCTGTGTCTCTGAGCAACTGCCACACATGCACTGCTTAGTTGCCAGGCCATCAACACACCAATACTGCAGCTGGTGATGGCATCCAAATGGCATCATTATTGCTGGGGATACCAGCATAACTGCTCGGCTGGCTCAGCTGGCAGGATGTGGTTTGGATTCTTCTCTCTCCCCCTGCTATTGCTGGCTATGCTTCGGATATGACAATTGTCACATCGTCTTCTGTGTGGTGTCAGTGCAGAGTCAGATAGGATTGGGCTTTTAGTTGCTCTGACACTTGGAAGACCAGAAAAAGTATCATCACAAAGGACTGAGGACACTAGTCAGAGAGACACAACTATATGGTATTGCATCAGGAACAGAATCTCAAAGAGGGAATGATTGACTCCATCCTTGATACAACTAAATACAGTTCTCCTAGTAACTAAAGCATAGAATGGTATTAATTCACCCAGGTGGGCTATGTATTGAAGAGAGTAGTAAGTGGCTTCTGCTTTGGAGAAGAAGCCTCCAGACCAGTCTTCTGAGCAGTGGCATTACTAGGTGGTGTGGGAGATGTGGACAGTACCAGGTGACACTACCAGAGAGTGACACCAAAATGACTTGTATGGCAAACTGGCCAATCCGGAGGCACCACAGCAACCCAGCTGATCTGTAAGTGCTACAGTGGACATCTAGTCTGCAAACTGGCCCCATCTCACAGGAGGACAGGGCCAGAGTGAAACCAGAAGGAACAGGGCCATGGGGTGACACCAACCCTAGTGATGCCACTGCTTGTGAGGAATATTTTGTGAGTGGAAGACAACCTTTGTTTCCCAGAATGACTGAAAAATTTGAACTTGCTCTTTTCAAACAGACGTATATAAAAATGTGAAAAAAGGAAATTTACTATAAAATATCTAGCCTTATATCAACAGATGCTTTATATTATCACAAAATATAATATTAATTGATTATTGGCATTGATGTCAAGAGCAGAAAAAAACATGCATTCTCAATTCCATCCTATGTCATGATAACTGACACTGGAATCATTTAAATCCCCAGTGCTTTTATATTGGCTACTTTTACTGTAAGAATTTAAAGATCTTTCTTCTCCCCTCTCCCCCACCCCAAAAAAAGGCCTCCAAGCAAGAGACTTTGCCATCATTTTATTTTCAGGGGAAAATAATCCCTTAAAAAATGGCTGCCACATGACTGAAATTTCCCCCAAAGTGCTTAGAATATAAATACTGATGCAGCCTTTATTATGGAGATGTGAATGGTTTTAATGAAGGCTTCAATGGATGTGACGGTGATTCTTCTACTGTAACACATGCTCTGCATTTGCCTGGCGTTCACAAAAATTGCTTAAAGTGGCCAAACTGTTTATTCTACTATTATCATATTGACGATGTCCCTTTATTCCCAGAGGAAGTCAAATAATGAACGGATTCAAGCAAATGTGTGAAACGTGTGCCTATTTAGCATCTGTTCTGTTCCTTTCTTGGCAGCAGCGTTTCTTACAGAAAAATCAAGGCCAGGAGCTCGACCACCAGCTAAGAAGCAGTTGCTTGAATCAGCCATTATTGACTATTGTGTATTTCATAAAAACTCTGCTAGTGCTGAGTGTTTTTGTTCAATATGATCCTTGTTCAGCATGCTACTAAAGCTTCTGTTTCTGATGTTCATATTCTTGATGCATGTTTCTATACAATTCCTTTAAATAAGCTGCTTCCACACATAGTTCTGCTCCGGCACTGCTTTTCCAAAACCAGTTGGAAGCAGAATTAAAATTAAGCAGTTCCACCCAGTGCTTAATGTAGCCCTTGTATGATCTGCAGCGCTCGCACCAGGGGGAAGCTACTTCTATCATGTTCCCTAAAAGTAACTCTGTTCACCAAAGTTCCTTGCAATCCGTAGCTGAATTTTATGTCCTTCCTTTTGCTTCCTTTTCAGCATGGCACTAACATTCGTGCCCTTAATTGCTCTACAGTCAGCCATTCCAAGGGGGGGGGGGACCACCAGCTTCTAGGGTCTTTGCTCTTGTTTTGGTTTTTACTACTCTAATTGGATCTTCCTGTAGAAATCATGGTAAATCCCCCCTACCCAAGATAAAGATTTGGCTGGCAAGTTTGATCTTGAAAAGATTTTTTTATGGCAAATAAGTGCAGAATAACATTTCACAGCATAAAATTTCTGTCTCTTCAGAGATATTTAGAGATACTTAGCCTTTCTCTTTATTATAAATTTAGAATTGTTCTGTTTTCTGGCTGGCTGCTAGCTTTTTCACCTTTGAAAACATTGATTTGTCACCTCAGAGATTCTGATAGCACTGTGTGAGGTGGGGGATCCCTTTCTTCTTGGATCAGCCTCCTTCCCCACCCTGCTTTCCTTCTCAGATAAGTCTGGCCAAAAGACTGTGCATGGGCCTTGGAGGAAGGAAGTTGCCGTCATCCTAGCCAACCTCCACTGGTGGGGTGACAGTGTACTTCACTGGAGGAGACCTCACCCCCCCCTTTGAGGTTCATGAGAGCCTGCCTCCCTACAGGAAGGAAGTCTGCCCCTGCTCATGGACCCATCTTTTATCCTAGGCCCACGCCACATCAGGCCCCATAAATTACCTTACCCTTCTCCCATCATGCTAGTCCAGCCCCTGCAGGGCTGGCTCTCAGCTGACTGAAGGATGCTACCACTCTCCACTTTCCTGAATCCCAACATGTCCACCAAAACCTCCTCAAGGTCTGATAAGGCTGGTGCTGAGCCAGGAGTCAACGCAGTTTGTCTTTGGTGGTGCCTGTGGACCACGTTGACAGATAGGTCAGCCAGCATCTTCACTCCCTCCCTCACTCATTCCTGCCCGATGAGACAAGTGGCAGCACCAAGCATGCTGCTTTTAGATTGTGAGCCCTTTTACATTATGAGCCCTTTTGGGACAGGGAACCATTAGTCATTTGATTTTTCTTTGTAAACCGCTTTGTGAACTTTTAGTTGAAAAGCGGTATGTAAATACTGTTTTTAAAAAAAAGCATGCACCCTGGAGTGCACTGGAGTCTTATCAAGCCTCTTCAAGGCTGTGGCTAGAGTCTCTGATGGTGGGCAACCCTGGTTATGAATCTGATCCTGCACACACCGATTACATTTTTGTGGTCAATCACTGGCGGTAGGACAATAAACATTATTCAAGGTCACTTAGGCTGAAAAAAACAGCACTGAAAATAAACTGGGGTAGTTTTTTCACCCCAACATCAGATCTTTTAACATTTAACTGGAATTAAAATTCTACACTAGAATATATTTTATTCACAGAAAAATAAATGGTACATGATATCTGGGTAAAATTTGGATATATTATGGGCCAATGTGCTGGTGATAATATCCTAGAATCTAGGACCTAGACCTTAGCGCAGTCTTCTAGAACAGGGGTACCCAAACCCCAGCCTTAGGGCCACATGTGGCCCTCGGGGACTCCCAATCTGGCCCGTAGGGAGCCCCCAGTCTCCAATGAGCCTCTGGCCCTCCAGAGATTTGCTGGAGCCCGTACTGGCCCAACACAACTGCTCTAAGAATGAGGGCAACTGTTCAACCTTTCACCTGAGCTGTGGGATGAGGGCTCCCTCCACTGCTTGCTGTTTCAGGACTGTAATGTGGCAGCAGCAGCAAAGGTTGGCTTTGTTTTGTGCAAGGTCTTTTATAGGCCTTGAGCTATTGCAAGACGTTCATTCATTCATTCATATAAGTTTCATCTCTAATACATTCATTTATGTAAATTTATGTAAATGTATTCAAATTTATTCAAATTTGAAACATAAATTGATTTCCCCCCCCCGGCCCCCGACACAGTGTCAGTGAGATGATGTGGCCCTTGTGCCAAAAAGTTTGGACACCCCTATTCTAGAAGTTAGTGCTAACTTGCACATTTTTAGAAGAGGAATGTCTCTGAGGTAATGATATCACCTCACATATCAGGTTAAAGATTCACTTGTATCGTTTTTTAAATTGCAAAATAGCCCTATTTCACAGTAAAGAAAAGCCTTTCTCTCACCAGGGAACTAGTGCAATTAATACACTATTCATAATGCTGCAGTGCTAAACTGAGAGCAATAAAAGAGAGGCAGAAATTGCAAGGAGGAAACTAGTAATTAAAGGCATAGAGTACCCCTGAAGAGCCTTAACAGTTCAGACCACACTGGACAAGCTGAGATTCGAACTGAACACAGACACAGAAACACACACACACAGTATGCAAAAAGATGGGACAACCACACAAGGACATGTATGTGAATACAGCATGGCAATTCCACCCTGAATTCCAAGTGTGGACACCAGCAAAGTACAGTTTCTCAAGCACAGACAGCCACACACAAACAAACACATTTGCTTTTTACCAGTCCATTCTTTTTATCGTTCATGTGTTGGTTTGCAAAGGATTCCAGTTCAAAGACATCATGAAGACAATATAGAAAAGGATGCACTCATCTCTCTACCTATATGCCTAAGGATATACTTATCTCTCTACCTATGCCATCTCTCTACGATGCCTAGGGGGGAAAAAACCTACATTCTTGTGAATAATATCTTGTTAAAAGCATGTGATTTGGATGCATGTGCTATGCCTTCCATGCTTCTTCATTCACACATCTGGAAAAGTATTGATTTACTTTTGGAAAATTCTCTTTATGGATACCTTTATCCTTTCCCAAATGAAGTTCACATTATACCGTTGACTTGCTATATTCCCACTGGTAATCCCTGCTAAATTGAAGCAAACTGGGAAAATAAGACATCACACCATGTTTGCTTGCAAACGTCATTTGTTCAGACAGTTTATTTTTCAGCAAGCAAGCAGAAATGGATACCTTCTTTACCTCTTGAGGCCAGATGCATTATATGTAGGCAGTAGCATAGCTGCAGAGGTGCAAAGCCCTAGGTTTTGCAGGGAGCCTCACTGTGGCATGCAAGTGCCCCACATTTGCCTCCATTTTGCTCCCCCCACCTGGAATGGCTCCGAAGGGTTCAAGAGATGAGGCTTCCTGCAAAACTTAGTGCTTTGCACCCTCTCTAGCTTCGCCACTGTACGCAGGTATATGTTCCAGTCCTAAGGACTATTTTAACTGTACAGTTGGTGCTAACATTACTGAGAGTGTTTTACAGAGACAACATGTATGTGTACATACATACTGCATGTATGGGTACATGTACGGGATACTCTTAGATCTGTGACAGCTGGTCAATACCTGTGTATTGGCACTTACGGGGTTAACAAAAGAGGCAAGAATAGGATTAACTAAAATGAACCAATGATGGGTTATTGAAGGATTATTTGCAATATTAGAGAGGGAGGAAAAGCAATAAAATTGAGTGTTGCCAACAGAAAACATGAAATTGTGCAATTGATGAAGAGGAGGTGAACAATGGCCAGACCAGGTGTATCACTGGAGGAGGAAACATGGTTGTCTTATTTTACAGTTGACCTGGGAGAGAAGGGAAACCTGCAGGGTTTGCAAGGGGCTGCTGGTAGGGAAAGCTAGTTTATGGTCCCATAGAAGGCCAACAACATAGTCCAGATTTAAAGCAATCAGATGTGTTACAGGTGGTTTGCTGCAGAAGCTTTAATGTTGCACAGCAGGAACACCATTTGCACAAACAGACAGAGGAAGCCATGCAAGTCCAGGGTGAAGTAAGAAATCAAAATAAAGTTTCCAATTATAGTGCTGTTGAAAGTGGGAGGGGAAATTCTGACTAGCTTAAGAGGTCATGCCCACCCCTTTAAAGCAGGGGTGCCCAAACCCCGGCCCTGGGGCCACTTGCGGCCCTCAAGGCCTCTCAATGCGGCCCTCAGGGAGCCCCCAGTCTCCAATGAGCCTCTGGCCCTCCGGAGATTTGTTGGAGCCCACACTGGCCCGACGCAACTGCTCTCAGCATGAGGGAGACTATTTGACCTCTCGCGTGAGCTGTGGGATGAAGGCTCCCTCCATTGCTTGCTGTTTCACGTCTGTGAGGCAGCAGTGGCAGCAAAGGAAAGGCCAGCCTTGCTTTGTGCAAGGCCTTTTATAGGCCCTGAACTATTGCAAGACCTTCATTCATTCATATAAGTTCACCTTTAATATATTAATTTATGTAAACTTATGTAAATTTATTCAAATTTTAAATGTAAATTAATTCCTTTTTTTGCCCAGCCCCCAACACAGTGTCAGAGAGATGATGTGGCCCTCCTGCCAAAAACTTTGGACACCCCTGCTTTAAAGTATAGATGTATACATTTTCCATTCTACCTGTTCTGAGAAACTTCCAAGCTCCTGATTGGCCCAACCTACCAAATTCTGAGGTCAGAGAGGATAAGAACTGTAGACTGGGGATGTGGTAGGTGTCTGCAGCATGGAAAGAATGCTAATTGCTGCCACCACTGAAACAAAGAGCAGGATGTGGCATCCTTCAGTCTCAGAAGACTATGGTGTCACACTCTGAATGGTGGCTCTGGAACAGAGTGTCCTCTCCAGT
Organism: Tiliqua scincoides; assembly: GCF_035046505.1. NCBI lineage: Eukaryota > Metazoa > Chordata > Lepidosauria > Squamata > Scincidae > Tiliqua > Tiliqua scincoides. The sequence continues at coordinate 28,676,214 of NC_089826.1, forward strand.
GCGTGAAGCCTGGGTAAAGTAGATATGGAGGATAGGCTGTTATCCATGTAGCAAATCCCCCCTCTCCACGTCGCTGAAATGGTCCAATGGAAAGGCAGAGGCCAATACGGTTGGTTCCAGCGGCGTCGCAGGAGTTGCCAGAACGTGACTGTGTTCAGCCATGAACTGCCTCAGGGACTCCGGCTCCCGATTTTGCCTCGAGGTTGACTCCTGAAGCCTTTTCCATAACTGGATGTAGCCACAAGGCAGTGGAGGTTTGGGATCAGAGTTTTCCTTCTCTCTGATGAGCTGCCTTCCCAGGCTGACGAGTCCCATCTACCCGGTGGCAATACCAGCAATATGTGGCACTACTAAGGGGCCAAGATCCTATGCTTGTCCAAGCAGACTTATTTAAATATGATGGCAGAGTATTCCAGATTTCATGCCATGCCTACTGGTCATCAGCATAAGCTGAAGTCATCTTTGGAAAATCCGTCCTCCATGTGGTTTTTCATGGGGGAGAAGAAAGGAGGAAATGAAAAAGGGCTATTGACCAGGCCTGGGCTACATGATCTTCTGGTATTAAAAATGGGTAGAGGTGGGAGAAAATAGCGAAAACAAAATAAAAACACATAACACTGCTTTCTGCACTTCTCATTTTGAAAGAAAGAAAGAAAGAAAGAAAGAAAGAAAGAAAGAAAGAAAGAAAGAAAGAAAGAAAGAAAGAAAGAAAGAAAGAAAGAAAGAAAGAAAGAAAGAAAGAAAGAAAGAAAGAAAGATCTGAAATCCCCCTCCAAAAAAAAGAAAAAGAAAAAGATTTTATTTGGTTTTTGTTTATTATTTAGTGGGGGATGCATGGGTAATGACTATGGCTACATTTGCTAACACTATGCTCCCTATATCACCTACCTAGTACACTTTTACAGCGGTTATACCGGTGAACCACGGTATCCACTGGGGTTCTATTCCAGTGGAATACCCTCAGTGGATACCAAAATCAGTGGATACTGGGGTTCAATTTTAAATGCCTTTTAACAAGGTATAGATGCTTTACCACATTCAGCCACTAGATGGGGTGAATAATTTCATTAGATTTCATTATTCACCCCATCAAGTGTCTGAATGAGGTGTAGCATCTATACCAATGCATTCTGGAACAACAATGGAGGACAAAGAAATCCGGAAGTGGGTCTTTAAAGCTATCTTTAACCTGAGAAGCTTACAACTGGTGCAGTTTAACAGCGTGAAAATAGGAAAAGGGATTTTGGCGCTTTCCCTTTTTGTTACAAGACATTTAAAGGTGGACCCCAGAATCAGTGGTGAGTCAAATCACTGGATGCCAAATCTGTAGATACCAAGTTCCCACCTGTAATTTATAATGTAAATTTTGAATAAAAACACATAACACCAGTATCTGTCATTCTAAGTTTGGACAACACTGAAATATGTGAAAAACTAAAACCACTGTCTCCCACCTTTAACCATGGGTTAATACGTGTGCCGTGTGCCAATGTCATGTGCCTAGAGCCCCAATGAAAAAAAGGGGGGAATGTTGTAACAGTAAGCAAACCACTTCCTTTAAAAGAGCTAGATCACATTTTGTATTGTCTCCCTTTGAAGTACTATTCAGAATGGTCAACCGCTGCTCTGTGTGTTTCTATATGTCTCCTGTGTGTTTCTGAGGGTGAAAGACCAAACAGTCAGACAGACAAATGTATAAGAGCAGCTGCCCTGGCTAATCCTTTTATTTGGAAGGTTTTGTCTCCAGAAAAGAAACCTCAGAGATAAATATTGAGCAACACTTTAAAAGGAAAAGAAAAATAAAGATCCTGATGACAGTGCCTGGCACTGTTACACCTGATTGCCAGCTTAACTGATAGTGCCTCAGTTCTCAGTGAAAGATTTAATTTTCTTTCAGATAGTTAGACATGCCTGGTGTCAGTACATATGAAGTGGCTTGTCAGCACTTGGCTGCACAGAGTGATAGGGAAGCAGTGAAGTCTCCCATGGGAAGGCAGAAAAACAAGCCATTTCTCAGCAGACCCTCCGTACTCTAAGTAGGCCCCTGTCACCATGCCAGAAATTGACTTTGCTGAAATGGTTCTGTTTCTGCCGATGGAGGTTACATAAGGTGTTGAGGTCTGAGCAGCTCTCTTCCCCCCACAAGAAGCAGTTCTCTTTACCCTCCCCCCCCCCTTGGGCTACCCCAAATAATACAAAGATGCCACTGGGGAAGTGTTTCATAGAAGAAACCGGAGGAGTATATGTGACCTAACAGTGTGTCTGGATCAAGGTATTTTGAAACATATTGTCCCCTGGAGTTCCACTGATTCTCCATTCAAAAGGGAAAACACTGCAGCCTGGATGGTGTAGTGGTTCTGGAGTTGGACTTACACCAGGAAGATCCAGGTTTTTAATCCTCACTCAGGCATGATACTTCCTGGCTGACCTTGATTTGAAATGCTCTGCACCTTGTGTGTCCAGATGTACAAAATATGATGGCTGGATGCTCTGTGCTACTCACATGCTTTGCTTTATAGAGACCTGGGATCATTTTCCTCATTCCTTCTGTGCCTCAAGCAGCTTCACAGTCCTTGTCTCTTGAGCTCACCATGCACTTCTGCTTTGCTTGCCTCTTCAAAACTTCATCAAATTTTCTGTAGATTAAAGGGTCATCTTATTAAGAACTCTTCAACAGCCATTAAGCATCTCCTAGAATCAATCCAATTCCTCTTCATGAAAGCACATTCTTTTCCTTCCCCTTTGTCCTGTCTGTTATACTTTGATTGTCAGGAGCTAACTGCACATTACAATAAAGGTAACAACTGAACCTTAATGATGTTTGTTTTTAAGAGGAGGATTTTTTTTTTTCTTCAAGATAAGGACATTTAGAGCAGAAAATGAGGAAGGTGGTGATTAACCATTTTCCCACTCAACATTTCACTGCTCAAGATTCTGCCCTCTCCCCAAGTGACTTTTCCCTCGGTGGCATTTCAAAAGCAGGCTTGTTGAAGAGTTGACAATTGAAGCCACTTTATGGGAGTGCAAGTAGAGGATTTGCAGATGATGAAAGGGTTACATAGCTCCCCATAGGAACTGCTTCTCAAGCCCCCAAAGATGCTTTTCATTAGTAAGATTAGCTCCAGCTAAGGCAAACCTTAACCCAATTTCCCTATTTGCTCAAATTGGGCCCTGTGCTTTGCAATGCCCCATACTGGTGTGGCAAGTAGATTGCCCACTACCACAGCCGAGATCTCGGCATCCTGGAGTGAGTAGAGCGTCTGCACCTTGGGGCCTTTCACCTATACCTGGTTCCAAATTCAAAAAGACTAACTCCCATAAAAATGTGCATAAGATTGCAGCCTGTTATCTTTAGAGCAATTGAGTCTGAACTTTGTGGCCTCCCACCTGTACCTGGTTCCGATTGGACTGAAATGGGCCTCCTGGAAGCAGTTGGAGATGAATCTGCTGTTGCCACAGCTGTATAGTGAGGATAGAAGGCCTCACAGGAATGCTCTGCATTGGGCCCTGTCATTCCTGAGACCAGCCCTGGCACCAGCATTCATTTATTGATGCATAAGCATTGGTAACCCCTAGGTGTGATGGTAATAATCCATTATGTTAGTTCAAAATTCTAAATTTTGCACATCGCTGGTGCTAAATTGATATACAGGCATGGCCCAGTATCCACGGGGGTTCTGTTCCGGAAGCCCCGTGGTTAAGTGAAACAGCGGATACCAGAGAATGCCCCCACCCTCCAGAGGGTCTTCTGAGCCCAGAAGTGACCACATGTGTCCACCCACAGCCTCTGCCGGGCACAGCCAGAAGTAATTTTTTTAACTCTAATAGTCATTCTGAATCAGCAGAACTTTTCTTACCTCCAGAGGGGGATGCAGGGGGCCCACAGACTCGATCCGCAGATAAGTGAATCTGCAGTTATGGGATCTGCAGATAAGGGGGGCACCTGTAAATGCAAAACTAAAAACCCTAAAATACAGAGCATTTATCTTCCCATGCTTCTCCAGCGTTAGGCAATACAATTCCATGGATTTTTTTTTTAAGAGGACAATATACATCAGCAAAGATAAGCAAGAATGGAGTTAAATAATTAATCTGTGAATATGATATGAAGCAGCCCTTTCCCTCTGCCAGTAATGAGTGAACCTCAAATGAGATGGAAAAAAAAATGTAGTTTGAAGCAGTTCACATAGTTTCAATCCTTAATGCAACACAAACAATCTAAGCATTATACATTGTGAATTGCTATGTGTTTTTAAGCTATGAACCCAAATAACCCTTTGTCATTATTTTTCCCCTTATGCAGCTTCGCGGGCAAGAATTCAGTGGATCTAAACAATTTATTTTGCTTACCTTTTAAAAATAATTAACGGTTTTAAAACATAAACGGGTCACAGTAAACATGAGCATCCGCAGGCATTCAGAGATGAGTGACATTTAAATGGATATTATGCCCGTGTACATAAAATGATAAATTGCGCAAATACTAAGGCTCAGTGGCATTCTAATTTGGATGTGGGTTAATTGTTTGGACTATGGGATCATGGATTTAAAATGCTGAGCACTAGTCCCGTCTCTTACAACGGTCATGGCACCTTCCTATAGTAAAGCTGACACCTGACATAACTCTGATGATTCAGAGAGGGGAGCTGGTTCAGTGACAGGCCAGTGCGTTGAGTAAGTACATGCAGCGGGAATGGGATCATCACTCCTGATTATGATCTTGCATGCATTAAGGGGAGAAGTGCCAGCCTTAGGACTGTGAAGCCCAATGAAAAACAATGGGCCCCACGCCTCTGTGCGGGCGGCCCCTACTCACCAGGGTAAGCGGCAACAGTGAGACACAAGTAGCGGCATCACCGCTAACTGCTGGGAGGAGGATTTCAAGCCAATCAGACCCAAGGGCAGGCAGGAGGGAGGACCATCCATCAACAGTGCCCCACTTGCCATGCTCTGCTTGCGACACCTTGGCATGGATGGTTCCATTCCAGAGTGCCGGTTACAGAGCGGGATGCCAGCTGCAGGTGTTCCACCCTCCAGGTAGAACAGTGCAGGGCCCTTCCAGGTGCAGGGACCAATTTGGCTGAATTAGTCAAATTACCCTAAGGCCGGCCCTGCAAGAGGCCATAGCTCAGTGGTAGAGCACAGCTTTGCACGGTCACAACACGTTTCTTTTATCAATTTATATCAGGTTTGCTTTTCCTTTGATTTTAATCAATATGAACTTTTTCTCAAATGGAAGTAATCTGCAACTAGTATGACAACTCCTTAAGGAAGGTCTATTTACACGTCAAATTTTGGTGCATTAAAATCAATATCCTGTTGAGCTGAGCAAAATGGAAGAATTGTCAGCGCCAAGGTAACTTGGACAATTAAGGGTAATTTAGCACTTTCCCAAGGACTAGCAAATGGGAGAAGATTGATCTCTGGACTGAATCTGTGAGATGCGCATAAGTGCTTCTGTCAAATTCGCTAATTGGCATATGCAGTGAACTAAAACTTTGTGCATGAGGTTAAAAAAACTCCCTTGTTTTGATCAGAGTCAAAAGCAACATGAAACAATAACACAATGCTCTTCTTCAAAGAAAAATCTATTTTCATGGGGGTGGCAAATATTAACTAATGTTTGACACTTTTTTTAATGAGGAAGTGCTTCAGTCAACATACTTTAATATGCCAGAAATTGGAAACTTCTGGCAATCACTAAATCATTTGTGGTTTCCAAACATTTTAGCACCGGGACCCACTTTTTAAAATGACACTCTGTCGGGGACCCATCTAGCTTTACAAAACTTTTTTTAAAAAGTTTCATCTTACTAGCTGCTCAAACCTCTGTTTATATCCTTTTTACTACTGGCCTACTCATGAGTAAACACACATATGTTTCTCTTTCCATAGGGCTCAATACATTTCCCTTGTCAACTTAGAGAGAGGAGACATCTTTCTTGAGTGTTTTTGGGTGCCATGTTCATTCAGGTGATGTTGCATTCCTCTCAGCCTCCCCTTCAAAGTAGACTGAGGCACATTCATCTGCTCACAAGTAAACACACACTTGCAGCTCAGTTTCACTTTCCGTAAGGCTCAATACGTTTTCTTCCTTAGCTATCTGCTATCAGTTTGTCAGCTTCAGTTTCATGACCCACCAAGAATCAGGTCCCAACCCACTGGTGACTCCCAACCCACAGATTGGGAAACACTAATATATGCTCAGCCTATGCATATACCATCATGCCCACTACTCATATCTTTGGTGACCAGTGGCTTCTTTGAAACCCCAGAGGCTTCTTTGAAACTCCACAGAGAAAGCAGCTTACTTTTGAGAAAATGCAAGACCATCTAAATTCTTGTCCTTTCCCTATATAATTTATTCAATGGAGATAAGGATGGAGGCTGCAATTCTATCCATATTCATTTGAAAGTGTCCTATTGGTTATAATGGGACTTCTGTATAGACATGCATAGGAATGGGCTGTCTTTTATTTTCATCAAATTTAGGAAATCAATGAGTGAAAGAAAGGCATAATATTCAAGTCCTACAAATGTGTTTGATAGCTTTAGTAATAGCTATCAAATGATTCAGATTTAAGCTATCCATGAGTCGCTCCTATTATTTCATAATGGTTATCATCTCCTTATTAAACATCTTTATTAATGTTAATTTGAAGAGCATTGCTCAGTAGCAACATTCATAAAATCTTAACTACTGAAGTGGCTACAATATTGGTTCTCAAAACTCTTATGAAATTTGAAGGCTTCGTTAATGTTTTGGACTTGATTAAGAGCCCAATCCTGAGCTCAGCGTGTTGGCTTACTGTATTGGAATCACAGAAGATCTGGCGAGGAGGTAGGATGTGGTGTCAGCAGTGGTCCCTTTAAGGGTGAAGGCCTGGGCATTCAGCAGGGAGTGTACTGCACAGCTGCAGCAACCTGAAGGCAATAGGGCCCTCAGGCATAAAAGCACCTGATGAAGGGAGTGTTTGGAGTGGGTAGCAGAAGGAGGACAGCGTGAGGAAGGACAGACTGGAGACATGGACTGAGGAATTGATGGCTAATGGGCTGACATGTGAATGGACTTTGGAAGCTGCTGGAGCAGAAACTACTGGAGACACTAAGACTGGTGTTTGGCTGCTGTGCCCAACACCTGCTGAGGACCAAGAGGCTGCTGTAGTGGTAGCAGGAAGGAGGACCTCTGTAGGTTAAACAGGCAAGCTACCCTGGTGGTGGGGTCCAGCAGTACTGCAGGGTAGAACCAGGGTAATTTTTTGAGGAAAGAAGGGGAGCTAATTAGCTAAAAGTGGGCATAATTCTCCAGGCAGAGCTTGGACTGGGAATCTGGCAGAACACTTACTGCCAGAGCTTACCATCACAAACGTGCCGAAAAGCTGGCCAAATGCCACAGGCAGAGGCTGGCTGAGCACCTGGAGGCAGGTGGAGGGTGGGCAGAGAGGAGGTGCGGTGGGAGCAGGAGAGGGTGGAACCAGTGGGGCTTGGCTCCTATGGATCTAGAGCCCAATTTCAGCCCAAGTGGTCCAACACAGGACCCTTCGATTCTGCGGCAGCTCAAAAGCCATGACAGAATCCCTTACTTAGGAGACCTCCTCAAGTCCTCTTTTCTTGAGGAGGCGGTGGTGGCTGCCTGGGGCACCTTGGATGCCGCAGCTGCCACTTTAGTGCCACAGCAGTCTTGTGTGCCAGGCAGCTCAGGACTGGTCTGCCCATCATGCTTGAGATGCTTGGTGGGTTTGCAGTGGGATAAGACTGGTCTTATGGGATGAAAATGTATGTGAATGTGGATCAATGTAAATCTATGTGAATATGGATCAGAATTTGTGCAGAAAGGAAGTTGTTAGAGAATGATACACCAGGAAAGTGCATTACAAGGTCAGGCCAGAGCAACACATATCCGAAGGATGTAGATTAATGTTGTCAAGAGGAAAATATCAATCTCTTCTTCTACATCTCCTCTGAAAAAAAATGTGAAAGTTTCATCCCAACTGAGACACTACAGAAATCACAAGTGATAAAGCAACCCATTCCAGGTTATCCAACAGTGAAGACATTTCCCGTAACTTCCACCCCTTTGGTGGTCCTTTTCCACTCCATCATTATAGAAAACCACCAAGGCTACAAGTGCATAAAAGCCTCAGTGCACTGCCTCTCTCCGGTGTTGCAGTCAACTCACAGACTCACTATCATATTGCTATGAGTAACATTATTCATGGACTACTACCAAACAGATCTACATCTCCCATGGAACTGGGAAACAAAGGGTTAGTTTGGTGCATCTTATATGTTAACCCCATCTAATAAAAAATGGATTACAATCTTTAAAAATATCCTATTTGCATAAAAACAGCCATTCTACCAAAAAAAAAAAAAATACCACAGTCATGGATATTAAAATTCAAATACCAAATGTTGATTACCAAGATTATGCCTTGAGTTCAAAAAGACTGACTCCCATAAAAGTGTGCATAAGAGTGCAGGCTGTTATCTTTAGAGCAAGGGATAACTGAGCCTTACTAAAATGCAATACTTGTACATAATACATAAAAGATAACTAAAACTGACACAATTAAAAATTTAAAAAAACTCTTTATCATAGCCTAAAAAACTTGCAAACTGGAGCACTGGTCAGGTCTTTGTCAATACAGGTTCCAGCAAGCCACCTTCACAACAGAGAAGGCCTCCCTAGCCTCTTGCTTTTTCTGTTTTCAGTTAGGAAGCAACTTTGCAGGGGCTCCCTTTCATATTTGAATGGGCTCTGATCCAGGGACATAAAAGCTTCATTGACTTGTGTTACCTTCAAAACAGAAGTAAGGGCTGAGTCAGGGCTCAGTCAGGTGGGGCACTGGCCAAGGGCCCATGTGCATCAGAGAGCTCACTGGGCAGGGATGACCTGTGGCTCTCAATACCTGTGGTTGTGACCAACATGCCATCAAGGAGCAGACAGGGGGCACCATGGAAGACCCAGTGCAGAGCTTTGCCTCAGGACTTCATTAATGTGCCACTGGCACTCAACAGAAAGGGGGACAGTTTCAATTATTGCAATCCCATGCTCAGGCCCTCAAAGGATCTTCAGCTGATAGCACAACAGAGAAGTAATGACATTACAGCCCTCTTCAGACACTCCCCTCTATATGTTCAGTGAATGCATGCATCGGGGAAACAGGACTGTACTTGGCTTCCCTGTCCTGTTGTTGTTGTCCTGGCTGACCCTGCCCCGATCATTGCACATTTGATGAAAAATCTGAAGGGGGTTTCTGTACACGCACAGTTGAATGTACATAGATTAGCCATGAGATCATATAAACCTTTCAAACCTTCAACAAAACATGTGGAGGACCAGCAGGTGCACCAGTGTTGGGGACATGTTCCCCCTTTCCCTCCACATTTCAGTGAACATGTAGAAGAGAGTGTCTAAAGAGCTTTAAATCCTCCGTACCATGTGCACCAGTGAATGACATTTAAAGAATGCATGTCCGTGTGAGGGCCATCTCCAATGGAAGACACCATGTTGTAAGCTTTTAAGTGGTCTGCACACAGCAGTGATGATCAAATTTTCATCAATGGCAATAACCTGATTGAGGTTTTATATGTAAATACACGTTATATTAATAAGGATACAGATAGAGAGGGAATGACTCCCACACAAGCCAGGAATTTGACCCTTTTCCATCTCTGCTTCCAGTCTTGGGAGAGAACCCTGCAATCGTTGCCTAGACAGGCGGCAAAGAACATCATAGCCTGAGGACTGCTAAAAAAAAAAAAGACAACATTAACACAAATGCAGTGCATTGAATTCAGTGGGCTTTATTTCTGGTGAGCATAAGCTGAAATCCTTTGTAGGCTCCACTGAACTCAATGGTACACACTTTACAAGGAAACACTAACAAGATCAGCTTGGAAATCTGAAATACTTGTAAGATCTGACTGCAAAGAGACAGGTCTACAAGAAAGGAGATTCTATAGTAGTTTCCTCATGATTTCCTAGAAGCTGCTCCACTCATACAGGAGGGTGGGGCATTGGGAAATGTACTTATTCCAAGTATCTGTACAGAAAATGAATAAGTCCCAGTAGCCTAGCTACTGGGGAGCTGGGCGGTAATTATTGCATGTGCTATTGCTGCCCAGAATAGCTCTGATAGCGAGTGGAAGAGGCTGTTTGCATGGCACATTGTGGTGCCTGTAATACTTAACATGCCCCCCTGTAGCTACACTACTGGTAAGTCCTGAATTAATCATTCCTGAAGAAATTGTTAGTGTTCGCCATTAGCTCACCATCGATGTGCAGCCTTAGAGGACTTAGCAAATGCTTTATTTTGAGAGTTTGTCTGTGCAAAACATTGGGAAAAAAATCTATTCCACTGTTAGCACTACCTCTAAGACAATGGAAGCGACACTTGAGAAGTCAGCAACAATGAGTTGCTTACTTTACAAGTTAGAACACATGAGTTAAAACAAATGAATCCCCCAGTGAAGTAAATCCAATTGTTTTTTTAAAAAAAGCATTAGTACATGCACTTAAAATTAATTTTACACCTCTGCAAGGAAAATAACACCATCTTATCATGCTTAGATGCTTCTGAAATGGCCATTAACTGTAACTCTCAAGCAAAATGAGAAATGCGATGAAATTAACCAAAGGCTTCAAACTGCAGAAGGATATGTAAACTAAAGAGGCTTCCCTCCCCCCAATTCCCTGCTCCCCCAATGCAAAAAAAAACAAAAACAACCCTTGCTAACAATGTCAAATGTTCTAAGACAGTGGTTCTCACACATTTAGCACCGGGACCCACTTTTTAGAATGAGAATCTGTCAGGACCCACCAGAAGTGATGTCATGGCCATAAGTGACATCATCAAGCAGGAAAATTTTTAACAACCCTAGGCTGCAATCCTACCCACACTTACCCAGTCCCATTGACTGTCATTGTTAAAAGAATATACATAGTAGCTTGTCAAAAGTACAGGTCTATAACATTTCCCCAAATGCAGTCACATACCATGGGAGCATCAAGTCTAATACACTAAAAATAAAAAATACTAAAAAAATAGAAATGAATGGGGACCCACCTGAAATTGGCTCGAAACCCACCTAGTGGGTCCTGACCCACAGTTTGAGAAACACTAAGAGAAATCGTGCAGACCTGGCCACGGTGATCCATGCCATGGTGACATCAAGGTTAGACTATTGTAACACGCTTTATGTGGGGCTGCCCCTGAAGACGGTTCGGAAACTGCAATTAGTGCAGAATGTGGTGGCCCGTGTGGTCACTGGAGCTAGGCGGTTTGACTCTGTCAGCCCGCTTCTCCGGGGGCTGCATTGGCTGCCCATTCGTTTCCGGGCCCAATTCAAGGTGCTGGTCTTGACCTTTAAAGCCCTATACTGCTCTGGGCCAGGCTATCTTAGAGATCGCCTACTCCCGTACAATCCGGCTCGTCCTCTCAGGTCATCAGAGAAGGCCTTTTTACAAGTGCCGCTGCCACCTAAGGAGGTACGTGGGGCTGCGGCAAGAAATAGGGCCTTCTCAGTAGTGGCACCAACGTTATGGAACTCCCTTCCCCTTGACTTGAGAATGGCTCCTTCTCTTGAGACTTTTCTGCAAGGCCTGAAGACCCTTTTGTTTAAACAAGCCTTCTGAGTTCATGGCCTTTTAAACATCTTTTCTATATCTTTTAGTATTTTTACCGGCCTGATTCCTCTATGATTTGCTGCGTTTTGCTCTTTTTATCTGACTACTGTTTTTATGGTATCTGTTAATGTGTTTTAATATGTTTTTATTTGCTGTTAAATTATGTTTTTAATCTGTTTTTAACATGTTGTAAGCCGCCCTGGGTCCCTTTGGGGAGAAGGGCAGGATATAAATAAAGTTTATTATTATTATTATTATTATTATTATTATTATTAAATAAATAAATCTTCCCAAATAGAAAATGGATGGTTATTGTTTCACCATTTTTGCAGTGCTCCTTCAATGAACTTTAAGAAAGCTGGGCAAACACTTCATGACAACTATACCCCCCCCTCCAATGATGGTTGCAAATGTTTATTCAAGTGTTATGGTTACAGAGAAATTAAGAGAGCAGCAAGCTACCCTGCAACTAGATCCACGGAGACCAAGATTCAAGCCAATATGGATTTTAAGCTGACTTCAATTATGTTGTGTTCTGCGGGTGGGTACAGCTTGTAAGTTAGTGAGGGGCATTGATTACACGCATTTAATGCAGTGCATTTTCCTGCTGGAATTGAATGTGGGACCCCAGTCTCCTAAGACATCTATCTCGTTGAGAAGTTCACTGCCTGTATGCAAACACAGAAGATATAAAACTCAGGGGTTCTGTGGTGTAGGATGAGTCTCTTTTCATGGTAGATGCTCTCTACCTCAGAAGAAAAAGGGGATGGGGCAGAATTATTTCCTACCTTCAACCGCGCTGCAATGGAAAAGGATTGCATACTGTACCCTTCTCAGTACAAGGCAACAGGGATGGGCCAAGACTCGGATGACTCAGGACCAAATCCTATCCAACTTTCCAGTCCTGGTGTAGCCATGCCAATGGGGTGTGCACTGCATCCTGTGGTGGGAGGGTAGTTCTGGAGGCCTCCACAAGATAAGGGAACTTTTGTTCCCTCACCAAGGGGCTGCATTGCAGCTGCACTGGGGCTGGAAAGATGGATAGGATTAGGCCCTCAGACTCAAGTCACAAAAATAATGCGTTTTTCACAACTCCTATGGACGAGTCACACATGTCAAAAACTTAGACAATGACTTGGGATTCAGGTGTTTTAGCCTAAAAATGAAAAGACTCAAGGTTCACTTTTGGGTGTGCTTATGACACTGTTTTGTATGTGTACCTGCTTGCTTGCTGAAGTACATAAATACAGTCGTGCGCCACTTAATGATGGGGATCGGGACTGCGATCCTTGTCGTCAAGCAGCACTTGACACAATGCGGACCCTCTGCAGGGAAGGTTTCACAGAGGAAGCCTAACATCTATACCAGGTAAGATGGTGGAATGAGAGTGGGTGTCAATGGGCAATTTGACAATGGAGAGAGGTGAAAAGCGGTGTGCCCCAAGGATCTATCCTGGGACCGGTGCTTTTCAACCTCTTCATAAATGACCGGGAGACAGGGGTGAGCAGTGAGGTGGCTAAGTTTGCAGACGACACCAAACTTTTCCGAGTGGTGAAGACCAGAAGTGATTGTGAGGAGCTCCAGAAGGATCTCTCCAAACTGGCAGAATGGGCAGCAAAATGGCAGATGCGTTTCAAGTATAAAGTCATGCACATTGGGGCAAAAAATCAAAACTTTAGATATAGGCTGATGGGTTCTGAGCTGTCTGTGACAGATCAGGAGAGAGATCTTGGGGTGGTGGTGAACAACTCAATGAAAGTGTCGACCCAATGTGTGGCGGCAGTTAAGAAGGCCAATTCTATGCTGGGGATCATTAGAAAAGGTATTGAGAACAAAACGGCTAATATTATAATGCCGTTGTACAAATCGATGGTAAGGCCACACCTGGAGTATTGTGTGCAGTTCTGGTCGTCACATCTCAAAAAGGATATAGTGGAAATAGAAAAGGTGCAAAAGAGAGCAACTAAGATGATTACTGGGCTGGGGCACCTTCCTTATGAGGAAAGGCTATGGCGTTTGGGCCTCTTCAGTCTAGAAAGGAGACACCTGAGGGGGGACATGATTGAGACATACAAAATTATGCATGGGAAGGAAAAAGTGGATAGAGAGATGCTCTTTACACTCTCACATAATACCAGAACCAGGGGACAGCCACTAAAATTGAGTGTTGGGAGAGTTAGGACAGACAAAAGAAAATATTTCTTTACTCAGCGTGTGGTTGGTCTGTGGAACTCCTTGCCACAGGATGTGGTCACAGCATCTGGCCGGATTCCTTTAAAAGGGGATTGGACAAGTTTCAGGAGGAAAAATCCATTATGGGTTACAAACCATGATGTGTATGTGCAACCTCCTGATTTTAGAAATGGGCTATGTCAGAATGCCAGATGCAAGGGAGGGCACCAGGATGCAGGTCTCTTGTTATCTGGTGTGCTCCCTGGGGCATTTGGTGGGCCGCTGTGAGATGCAGGAAGCTGGACTAGATGGGCCTATGACCTGATCCAGTGGGGCTGTTCTTATGTTGTTCTTATGAAGCTTGAAATCATGTGCGAGACACAATTTCCCTCAGTCTGAGCCTTGCAGAGGCAGCACTTGGATGTGTACTGCCTCTGGGAGGCTCAGATAACCCTCGCATTCAGAGGGTGGGGGTATGTGCCCTCAACAACCATTTGACCACATGTGGTCGATGGATATACAACCCCGGCCTTAGCCAAACATCACTAAGGGGTGGACACCTGTATGTTCTTATTGTTGTCCTCGATGTTTTACCCATGTGCTCCTCACATTCATATTTTGTATCCCTTATTGCAAGTTTCCATTTCTTTTGCCTGGAGTTTGTGTCTCTTTTTGTTTTGCTCAGGGGTGGGTAAACCCCAGCCCATGGGCCTTTTGCATCCTTTGGGGATCCCCAATCTGGCCTGCAGGTAGCCCTGAATCTCCAATGAGCCTCTGGCCCGTCGGAGACTGCTGGAGCCTGCGCTGGCCTATGACTGCTTATGTCTCCATGAGTTTCTGGCTTGGTCTGTATGTTTTCACTATGCAAGAGGTGTGTGGCAAACAGTTCCTAGTTCTCATGTGGTTCTACATGCCTGTGCTATTGTTCTCATGTGTATTATAAATAGGCTCAGTAAAATTAATTCATTCATATACATTTCATCTCTAATGTATTCATTTATGTGAATTTAATGCCACATTAAATTTCTTCAAATTTGAAATGCAAATGAATTCTTTTTTTCCTAGTCCCTGACACAGTGTCAGAGAGATGATGAGGCCCTCCTGCCAAAACATTTGCCCAGCCCTTATTTAGCTCATTTGGGCAAGACTTCCATTTCCTGCCTTTTATAGTTTCCCCAGCTCCATTCATGAATCATGCTTGCATCTTCCTGGACCTGGTGTAGCGACTTTCCTATTTAGTATTTACATTAGAACCAAACTTATTTTATTGTGGTTTTAAATAACCTTCATGGGCTCTGGACTTGACCCTCTTGACTTTCCCTTTCTGCTTCTTTTTCCCAATCCCCTTATTGAGATGTCCCCTCTTTTGAAGTCAAATATGTGTATGCCGGACAACCTTGGAAACGTTCCAATTGCACATGGATAGCACGACAGCAACAGTTCTCTCTGCACTCGGTCCTGGACGCCACATAGGATCAAGTCTAGGGTCACCTACTATACGGCTTACTCCCACACATGTCCAGCTAACATGAATTGCCATAAGCTCTTAAGGGGAAAAAGCCCACCAACAATAAAGCAATGAGATCCTTTACTAAAAAGTTGCATGATATATGAAATTGAGTTTTCCTAGCCACTTATTCAGCATGAAGACTGTACAGACATCCATTGACAAATTAACACCATTTCTCAAAGTAAGGGCAGACAAGGGATGCTAAATAAGGTTGAAAGAATAAAAGCATAGGAAAACATCATGTAAAACTAGAAGGGCTTCTCTCCCTCCCCTCCTCCTATAGCTGTAAATAACAAATGGCATTAATCACACTAATGCAGTACAATATTTGTTACTGCCTTGACATAGTCCATTTAAATATTCAAGAAGCTGTTACTTACTCTTGCACTCAAGACACATCGAGCTACATTCTATTCAATTAAACAGTGGTTTGGCAGATGCACTGACAAAAGAGGCTACTTCATCACCGAGGGACCTATCCTGATGATGCAAAAATTGGTACTGTGGCATGTAAATTTTTTTTTTTCAAAGCTGCCTGCAGCTTTGGTGCAGTCCTTTCAATTGCACCCCAAATTGCATGTTTTGAAGCTTCCAAACCAGAGTTCTCACTTCCTTCCCTAACAATTAACATAGTATATATGGAGCAGTCACGATCATCGTGACTAAACTTGGCTTCTGGAAACGCTAATTTCCCTTTGCAAACCACTGCCCAGCAGTGGCGATGATGTCACTTGTTTATCTGCCAAACAACTAATCGATAGAGTTCTGAGAAAGGAGCAGAGAGAAGCCAGACAGCACTGCACTTTCTATGGAAGATTAGCTGAACTGAAATGTCTGACAGCTCCGTGTCAGCTTTTCACATTACAAAATGGAACATTATTCTTGCTCCTTTCACTGTCTCAGAAGGAAATGAAAGAGATGTTAAACTTCCAGACATTGAAGTCATAGCTATTCATTAGGCAAGAACTGGTATACAGACAATAAGGATCAGTAATTCTGCTTCCCTGGGACAAACTACTATGTTAGCTATTGCCTAACTACCTGCCATTCATGAGCTTTTTTCACCAGAAGGTCAAATCCAATCTTTATAGCTTCATTATTATCACTACACCTTTCTGTGTCACTTTTATTATCCAATTCACATTCTAGTTTCACTCAAAAAGTGGGGAGGGGGAAGCAACTGATATTGTCTGAAATGAGGGCTCATAACGGGTTCCTTGATAGGGAAAAAAGAGAAAAGTCACATTTTTCACATGCATGTGTTTACAAAAATGCTTTCTGAATCCAAACTCAACAGGAAACCAGTTAGCAAGACTTGTAGTTTGCAAACCAGCTTCAAACAGTGGTTTCAGATCCTGATCTGTCAGCCCCAAACATATTGCAATTGGTAGGCAGACATGTGTTCTGACACAATGGAAAACCAGTGTTAACAGATATTGTTTCAAAAGGTCAGCAGGATACAGAATGTACAACAGGGAGGATAGCATTCAAAAAAAGTGCAACAGGGAGGGGCAAAGACAGATCTTTGATGTGTAAAAGTAGTGCCATTAGAGGGCATGTCTCTGCAGTACAGTCATAGACCCATCATCCCCAATGAGTTGTATTCAGGTTCAGGGAATTAACTGTATCGTCCCCTTAAGTACAACCCAGCCTCAAGCTCGCTCCCCCCTCCATGCCTCTTGCTGCAGACTTCCGTTTAGAGCTCTGCAATGAAGCTGTATATAACCTGCTTAACAGCCCAATCCCCAACAATGCCACAGTGCCACAGAGCACAGAGCTGACCCAGCAATCCATTCAGACTTGCACCAGCAAACCCCTGGGACAATCCCATGGGGACAGATTGCTGGCACAAGTCTGAGTGGACCCGAGAGAGTGGATCAAGACTGGGAAGGGGGATAGGATATTGGTAGCATCAAGTTCCTCCCTCTCCCCACTCCATTCTGCTCATCCCCACCCATCCCCATATTTACCTACTGCTTGGCAGGCCACTGATATGTAGCCACTTGCAGCAGCAACACAGCCACACTGAATTGCATGTCGCCTTTTGCATCAGCCATAAATCATGCTGGTCTGCTGGAACCCATGTTCTGACAATGCAGTGGCCTAATAAAATTAGTCCTTAATATATGTGCTAATGTTATGAATACCCATGTGAGGCCTAAATGAGGAATCAAAGTTTCACAGGCAACACAACTGCCACCAAATTTCTGTCTATGGGCCTGACAGGTACAGATAGATACAGGAGAGCATTGCCTTCTAAATAAATATAGCAGAAATGCAGAATACGAACAAAAGTATGATGGAATACGACCAGGCTCTTGCCCCTCCCCTCCGCTTCTCAAGCATGACACTTCACACAACATCGATGTCAAATGACAGATCCATTTTGCAGCTCTCAGATCCACTTTGCAGTTCTCACAGACTGACGGTGTGAAGTCACACTCTTGGCAACCCAAGCGAAGGGAAAAAATGCAGCCATTATTCTATAAGGCTGGAATACATTTCTAATTCTGCAGTGGCTTTAGCATGATCCTTAAACGGACAGATGAGAGACAGTGTGAAAGTGCAACTATTGTTTATGAAAACCCTAATTTTATATAAACTCTGTAGAGACCTGTTGAATTGAGATGGCATATTTCTCTGAACATCATAATTCTATGACAATAATCCCTGTTACTGACACCAGGCTCATTCTGGAAGTTCACCTGTGCAAAGCTCCACTAAAATTTAAAGGGTCTGTCTGCTGAGCTGTGTTCTGACATTATCCTTTTGACATCCTCCTTCCTTTGTGCTATTTCCCCAGTAACAAAAGTGTGCTTAACTATTCTACAGACCATTACCGTATGCCCTTTAGACTGCAACCCAGTCAAATCTAACAGTCCAATCCTAACACAATTCCCACACTCCGATCCAGCAGGGCTGGTGCAGCCTCCACTTCATCCTGCACAGGAATAGAGGCTGCTGGATTTCTCCTCAGGGTAAGGGGACATTCATCAGCCTCTGTGGGGCTACCACCATTTGTGCTTTTCACTTTCCTAATTAAACTTTGGACTAACTTTCTAAACAGTTCTGCAATGCCTATGCAGTTTCAGTTACAATGATGTATTTAAAATAAAGTTTCTGTTGCGTTTTCTGCCCTATTGAAGGATTTTTAAACAAAAAAGGCCTGGATTTGCTGCTGGATTATTATTTTAGAACTGGCTCCTCTGTGAGTACTGTGCAGAATAATGGAAAAGATGTGTTGTCTTTCTGTATCTCTCCCATCATTCAGAGTTTATTGCATAAGTTTTGTCAATCTCTTTGGGGATTTATTTTGTGGACAGTAGGTCAACACAACAATCAAACAACCAAAAAATAGCCTAAAACAATATTGAATGTTCACTCTTTCAAATTCCAACGTGAACCAAAAATTCCATCAGAAAACAGGAGCACTCCTGCCTCCTCCTCCTCATTCCATGCCTACCCTGAAATCAAGCACTCTGCAGCCCCTTGATTAACCCAAAAGCATCTGGGGCCTAATGGCCCACTGGGAGCAGGGCGACTCAGTGCCGTCACCTCCATGCATCATTCCCATATCTGTGCCTGATGCCCTCCCCAACTTCTGGAATAGCTCCATTTCAGAGCCAAAGAGAGGCAGGGGAGGACAGGTGGGTCCAACTTGCAGCTCTCACCTTAAGTGAAGACCACTCCATGTACCCCCCTATACATCCATTTGTGGACCAGCCCTCACCCCTGGGAGTTCTATAGGCAATTTGGACAGGGCCCAAGTGGCAGCAGACTTACCCCTCCTGGGTATGGACCACACTGAGCACTGATTATTTTTGAAGCTGTTCATTCACGTCAGTCATTTAACATTCATCGGGCTCTCAACCCACAGAGCCAAACTGTTCAAGGTTGCCTTTTCCCTCCAAATCAGGGCCCCTGCCCTCTGGAGAGTCCAGGAGTCCTGATCATGGCCAGGCTCCTCTAGATACAAAGGCATCACTCCCCAAGCTCTATAGATCTCCTTTAGCATGAGCTCCGGTGCTGCCTTTCAAGAGGTGAGTGGTTTCTCACAGTCAGAAAGGGGAGCCCAAGGTCAGGGGAGCCCAAGGAGGGGCTCCGGAGGCCCCAGTACCAAGTTGTTCTGCACCAGCCCCTCAGGGATGGGGTTCCTGGGATGCCCTTTTGGTGCCCTCCACCACAGCCAATCTCCCTTCAGCTAAAGGGTACCCTCCTTCCAGGCCTACCAGGGCTGCTCTTCCTCGGGACTCTGAGGGAATGGGTGTAGATGGGTCTCCTCACCAGTAACTGGAGCCTCCCCTCCCTGGGCCTGCTGGGCTCCTTATGAGCCCAGCTCCCAGACTCCTGAGCCCCACCCCTTCCGTCCATGTGATCTTGCTCAGGTGTTGAGGGTTACCTGGCCCTACTCCCAGGGTGACCCCTGGCCTGGGGGAGCCATCCTGAAGGTACTTATCCCTTTCTCTATCTGCTGAGGGGTTTTCCCTCCTGAGGGTTCCCTCGCCCCCAGTGGCACCAGCGGTGTCAGAGCTGGGCCCTGGTGACACCCCCGCCCCACAGAAAGCTTGGAGCACTGCAGAAGGGATGCATTACCCTGATGTCCACAAACCCAAATGGACACTGTCCTAAGGAGGTAACCGCTTCAGGCTGCTGCTGTAGACAGAGAGACAAAGACACAGCAGCAGACTGAAGAAGCAGTGAACCATGGGACACAGTGTGTTTTTAGGGGAAACTTATGGCATGACCCAGATGTAAACCTGCAAGTGTGAAAGCCGCAAGACCTGTTCAAACCGACAAAGTTTAGCAAAAGCTCGTAAACAGGTTTGAGTACTGAGAGACGTCACACCTGAAGTAAAACTGTATAAATGTACTGGTTTGGAGATGCTCTGGGTGTTTTGGATTTGAGCTTGCTCCCAAGGCCAGCTTGCATGCATTGCTTAGTAAAATCCTCAACCTTCTAGTATCTGCTTCTTGGACCTCAGCAGTACTGGGCACAACTACATAGCCATTTTTGGCTAAACTGGCATTGCCCCAGGGCAGATGGACAACAACCCCTTCCCCGCATGCCACCAGCCTCCCAGACACCCCCCCCCCATGGCACCCAGGATTCCCCCAGCTACCCACACTGTATGCCACTGGGTTAACCACTTCTGAGCTTGTCTTGCCAGTCTTGTTTACCCTTTTCCTAAAGCCAAATTGTCTACTTACCTTTCCCCCTGCTTCCTGTTTTTCAGTCTGTTGCCTAATCGGTGGCCTTCCTTCAGCTTCTTTCCCTGTCCTTAAGTTTCCCTACTTCTGGGATTTTTCCACATCTCAGCAATCCCATGCATGAATCCCAGCCAAACTGGCAATATTCTCTTGTATCACAAAAACTGGATTACAAATGTTTAGCTCCCCAAACAACTGAATCAAAACCATATCAGCAAATCAAATGGTTGGCAACCTTCAGTCTCGAAAGACTATGGTAGAAGCCTACAGCACCTGGTATTCCCAGGCGGTCTCCCATCCAAGTACTAACCAGGCCTGACGCTGCTTAGCTTCTGAAATTAGACAAGACCAGGCATGTGCAGGTTAACAGCAAATCAGTGCCCAAGGCTTTGCCACCAGAAGTGCAATACAGGTAGACCAGCTGCTGCTGGGTACACTTCCTCACCTCCCTTCCCTTCTCAGCCGTGAGAAGTCATGCAATGTCTTGTCATATTGCTAGCGATCAGCCCAGATTGAAACAACGGGTTAGACTCCAGTGTAAAAATGTGTTGAGGAAATTGCTCAGACAGTATCTTCCATGCATCAGCTCTCGGCTCAATTTAGTAGTCACAACTGATGCTCTGGGATAAGATATTATATCTGGTTTCCCCAACACAATATGGTCCTGATAACCGATGACAGCTCTGTGATAGCACTCCTCTGTCTCGTTCTGAGATGAAGAGGTAAACCGATTCCTCAACTGTACCTCTGTGGACTGCAAAAGGGACTTACATGATTGAATTTCCTCCTCAGCAAAATATTCCCTGCACATAGAAAATTAGATGTCAGGGATAAAACTGTTAGACAGGAAAAAATACAGGGTTGTGCGTTTTGTGCAGTAATCACTACCCAGAAGAAGCTGAAGGTTTCACCTAGAGCAGTGGTTCCAAACCTTTTTAGCATTGGGACCTGCTTTTTAAAATGTCACTCTTATAAGGACCCACCTTGGTTTCTGAGATTTTTTTTTTATTAAAGGAGATCTAGAAAGAAATAAGATTTTTTTTAAAAAACAAGCACACAAAATCATCTGGGTTTTTTTTGGAATTCTTTCTAAGGGGGCATCAACTAAGACATCTCTAGCTCTCTATATTTACGCATGTTTGGAAACTGCAGGAGCTGAGCTCCTTGCAAACCCCAGGAGCTGAGCTTTTTGCAGGGCAATTAGCAGCTGTCTTGCAAACCCCAGGAGCTGAGCTGTTTGCAGGATAATTAGCACCTTTCTGATTTTTGAACAGCCATAGGGCTTGAGGCAATTAATTATCTGATCTTGCCATCACCTGTGTTTTCATTGGAGGCTCTGCCCTTCGTGACCCACCAAAAATCAGATCACGACCCACCAGTGGATCCCAACCCAGTTTTGGAACCACTGACCTAGATAATGTTTTGAAGGTGTGTAGAGGAAGTGGAACCACTGATAACCTGACTCCTGCTAAAGCTGTCAGAGAGCCCAATCCTGAGCTCGGCGCTCCGGCTTTCCGCCAGAGCGCACTGTCACAAACATGCCATACGGCACCTCTGCGAGGCTTACCACTGATCCAGCACCCATGCTAGGCCAGCACTGCCCGGCGCTGGGCTTGCGCCAGGCGTGCGCCCGTCCTCCGCTGTTCGGCAGTCTCATGGACCAACAAGCCACGGCACGGTAAATGGGGCAGGGAGGAGGTGTGATGGGGAGGCGGGAGGCGAAGCAAGGGTGGGCAAGAGGCGTGCCGGGGGGAGGGAGGGAGGTGGATCCTGTGGAGCTCTGCTCCACTGGATCCAAGGCATTCGTGCGGGGCTCAGCACCCTACACGAATGCCTTTACCTTACCTCCAACCTTTTGGTAGGTGGTCAAGTGAGTAGCCCCATTACGAGACTGCTTCCCTTACCTGGGAGAAGGGGACGAAAGTCCCCTTCTCCCAAGGTGCCACTGAGGCGCACAGGATGCAGCGGGAACCATTCTTGACGCCTCTGCAGCCGTGCGCTTCGGGCAGCTCAGGATTGAGCTGAGAGTCTCCTCAGTCCCTTTCAGTAGTGATGGATCTGGGATGTTTCAAGAGAAACTCTAAAGATGTCTAGCAAACAGTGCCAAGAAACTTCCTAGTTCCTAGACAAGCATCTTCCGTGGGTCTGACAGGGGGGAAACCCAGGTGATCAGAGAGCAGAACAACCATATTTTCCTGTTGCAATGTGGAAACGAACCCTGGGGGCCATCACACAAGAGCCAACAGTGGATAATTTAGAAACATTCCTTTATCATCTAACCATTTAAAGAAAAGGGTTCTTTGTGGACATGTTGTAAGACTGCACAGCACTCTTAGCGCAGGAAAGTTTGAGACTGCAGTATAATGTTCTCAAGCCACTCTGCATATTCAAGTGGCTTTTTCATCCACTCCTCGTTCCTGTCGTGATCACTGGGGGACCCAAACTATGACAGGTGACATTAGACCTGGGACATGGCCTGGCTAATAAAAGTGGAATATTTTTGTCAGCCTCCCTTCCCCAGACTCTGATGACATTGGTAACCAGTCCTTTGACCAGGTTTCTGAGTGCTCAGAAGTGCTATTGTCATTCATAACTATATTTATGATCAGTAAGCAAATAATTCAAGACCATGAGCATATATCTTGTTCTGCCTCCATTCTTTTAAATTATTACTAGCATGGGAGAAGCAATATGAAAGCACCTGGTTGCTGTCAGTCGTTGAAAGAAATTTAAATTTATTTCTGCAACAATTCTAAGAAACCAGCCCTTTCTTTCCTGCAAAGCTCCTGAATTAAATTTCAAAACCTTATGTATAGGTGTGAACATTGAGCCCCTCTCTTTAGTGAAAGTGGCTGACGCTAATGATGCATTCATTTTAGATTTATATCTTTGCCGTTTTTAAGAACGTTGGCATTTGGATACTGACATTAAAAAATGAAGTGTCGTGTGTTGTCCGTCCTCCCCCACCTCCACCCCCAGATCAAGCAAAACTAATTACAGATGGTGTGTCCTGGGGTGAAAGCTTTCTTTCCCACCCCTTCAATACTGGTCTAGAATCAGACATACCATTTTGCATAGTGTCACGGCAAGTTCCAGGAGATTAAAATCTTGTTGCTGCTCTCTCATTAGCTGATTGCCTTGAGCGATCTCAGCAATGAGCTCCGGATGCTGCTGATGTGGGTGGAATGAAACTTTGCTGCCATCTTGGACAGATTTGCACATGTATACAATGACCTAGGAAAGGTCATACTATACATGAAGCAATGGAGGAATCAGGGCTGCAGTAGAAAGGTGGAAAGGAACCAATGGGGTTTCCCCTCATAGGGTAAATAGCCATGAGTTAAGCAGTGTATATAAGAGCCAGCTGCTAGCCATTTGATGCGGGATGCTGGAGATGGAAGAGAAGAGCTTAATCACTGGGTTATATAACTGATGGATCATATTGTCGAACTAACTGTGAATAAACCCAGTTTCGTTTAAAGAGCTGTGTTGACTCTGCTTTTGCTCCTGCTATAAATTCCAGTGGAGAAGCATCTCAAAGAGTAGTGATCATGAAGGATGTAAACCCTGAACTTGGAATTCACACCAAAATGCTATGAGAGTCAAGAGTATCTCCAGAGGGTCCCTACGCCTAGCTTGAGAGAAAGACGTCTGGAAGATTCACCAGCTGCATTGCTGTGTACCATGGTAGCCTTTCTTAGGGCCCAATCCTATCCAGTTTTCCAGTGCTGGTGCAGCCATGCCAATGGGGTGTGTGTGTGTTGTATCTTTTGGTGGGGAGCCAGTCACAGAGGCCTCCTCAAGGTAAGGTAACATTTGTTCCCTTACCTCAGAGCTGCACTGCAGTTGCACTGGTTCTGGAAAGTTGGATAGGATTACAACCCAATCCTATGTGGGTCTACTCAAAAGCAAACTCCGTTATGTTAAATGGGGCTTACCCCCAGGAAAGTGTGCTTGGGGTTGTAGCTTTATCAATCTTGGTTTGATAGTCTAGCAGGACTAGCAGGTATTATTTACCGCTCTCCTTCACCCACACACCCATTAGTCAGTGCCCATTTAAAGCTATCCCAACTGCCTTGTTTCTGCCTATATCTAAGAGTGTCCAAGAGTCAGAGTGGCTTTGCAACCTGAAGTGGTGTTCATCTGCAAAATGTTGCTAGCAGGAAACTCTTTTCCTTTCTACAATGTTTCAAACTTCGGCTCTAAGGATACTTAAGATTTCCAGGTGCAGTC
Source organism: Tiliqua scincoides (assembly GCF_035046505.1). Lineage (NCBI taxonomy): Eukaryota > Metazoa > Chordata > Lepidosauria > Squamata > Scincidae > Tiliqua > Tiliqua scincoides. The sequence goes on from NC_089826.1 coordinate 28,700,969, forward strand.
TTGACTTGTGACATTAACTTGTCATTCTTACACAACATACAATTATCTGCGAGGCGGTGAAACAACTTCACATAACATCTCATTTCATAACTGTAATCTTCCATTGTCTAATGTTGCATACATACAGGTTATTTTTACCTAAGTCTTTTTGTATTGCTCTAGAATTAACAGCAAATTATTCTTCTCAGTTAAAAAGAAACTAAGCTATTATGGAAGTGCAGTTCACCAGCCATTATCATGATATTCAACATGAAATGCTGCAATCATTTTGTATTATTCTACTCTTTCCATAAATAGAAAAAAAAAATGCTTATTTGGAAGTTGACTTAAATAAAGATGCACACAGGATGAAATCTATTATATGTGAAGAACTTGAGAACAGTCATGTTTCTATGCAAAAATGTGGAGAAATATTGATATTGTTTTGTGATTACTGGTGTTGTAGCTTCAACTACACTGACTCCCATACAGTTTTGAATTGCTCTTGGAATAGACACTGAAAGCACTGTTGCGAGCTGGATAGACGTTCACACAGCTAGCCGCTGTCCGGCTGCGCGGCTTGCCTATCTCCCAAGGTCAGAGCGCAGGCACTCCCGGGAACAAAGACGACACAAGGCAGAAGTCCTCCACTAAACGCCTCTTTACTATGTACAGTATATACAACAGTAACAGTCCAGATAGCACACGAATCACGGATCACACTGACGTAGCCTTCGGCACAAACTCCACTCTGCATCTCCCACAACCCAGCTTGCCCATGCTGGAATATATATGAGCTACAGCCAATCAGACTGGGCCCAAAAGTGCAAAGTCACTCTGATGGTGCATGGGGTGACATACAGGTGACAGTCACCTGGTATGCATCACCAGATGTTGCATCATCCTCTCCCAAGATGCCGTGCTGTGCTCAGTCAGGCCAAGGCTTCCGGGCCTGCTACTATCCAGGCTGTAAATTACTAGCAGTCCTGGGGATGATCCCTTAACAGCTTCAGTTATCTGTGCTCTCTGATTGTACAGTGGGCGTCAGTATCTGTGGGGGATCTGTTCCTGAACTCCTTGAGGTGAACGACTTCTGCGGATAATTAAATCTGCAGAAAAGCCCTCAAAGGACTTCCTGGACACGACTGGAAACACCTTCCGGTAGTGTCCAGGAGGTGTTCAGAGGTTCAGGGAGTCTGGGCATGGCCTCTCTGGGATCCGAAGGCCTACTGGAGGCAACTGGAGAGCACTTCTCAGTCTTCACTGAGATCCTTCAGATGGAGGGTCGGCACTCATGTTGAGTCAAATCCGTGGTGCCAAACTCGCGGATGAGCAGGGCCCACTGTACTCCTAAAGCAAAATTTCCAAAGAACATTATATTAGTATTACTATATATGGTAAGTTTTATAAGCAAGAGATTTCTTCATCAGATGTGCCTAATGAAACAGGATGAAAGCTTACACCACCAACCAATCAACCAATCAAGCTTTGATTTTTTTTTTTAAAAAACCATACAATTCATTCTGCATGATGACAAAGTTTTGAACATCAGCTCTCCATGCCATAAAGTTTTTTTTTTCTTTTGAATTAAGGAGGATTTCAAGAGCAGATAGTGTTATGGCACAGGGAAGTTTGCTGTTCAGAGGAAGAATCAAAGCTCCCACTGGGTGCACAAAACACTTGGCTTGTAAAGTATCACTTTAGATCCCAGCCTAAATCTCCAAGGAGACACAATGCTTTTGACCTTATTCCTCAAGCCAATTATTCCAGAATACTGACTTAAATAGGACTTCATAGAATTGATTTCTGGACTTCACTGTGATAACACAGAAGGAAACACTTGGAATCTTATGAAGTCACTGCTTTTATACACACACCCTTGTGATTTTGTATTGCTATCCTGAATTCCACAATGATTTTCAATTGCCTGTCTTCAAAAATACATGATTGAAATGACTCCTACCATGCTTTAGAGTAATCCTATATAGATAGATATTTGCATTGTGAGGTTAATTACTCTAGGTTTCATCCAGACATTTGCACAAATTAAGTGTCGTGGTGCCGCACAGAATAGGAGAGATTAGTATCACCACAAACTACCATAATTAATTAAGGAACATTTTTTCAGGGAAACTCACTTTGTTCTACAACTCTATACATTTTTATAGTCTGTCACTGAAAATACTGAAAAACAGTGACACCTACTGAAAGAAAACAAACATTACAATGTCAAGAAAACAGAGCAAAAACAGCAATCACCCATATGTTCCCATCCAGAGATGGTGTTAATTTAAAACCAGAGTTCAAATAAACTCCCATATTCAGGTTATCAATCACACAAGACTAGGACGTTTAATGTGCATCCGTGACTTACTGTGGGCATATGTACGAGTATGGCAGTTCATGTTGGATACAAACTCCTGAATCTACAAAGGTGAAACTCGCAGAAAATTGAGCCAGGCTATGTGAATTTATGCCAGTTTGATCAAATGCAATGGGGTTAAGTTAATAATGTTTTGGGCCTTTAAAATGTAATAATAGAATGTGTCCAAGACATGAACCCTTAGACGTTTTGGAACATTTTTGTGAGATTCCCTAACTAGTTAATGCAGAGCAGTCTTACTGAAAACTGTTGAATTTCTCAGGAGAATATGATCACTGGCCAAATTAGTATATCATGCTGGCAGTTTCAGAACTGTTGTGCTATATATAGTCAGTTGTTTTACTGTATTATACGTGCTCCAGACCACTTTGGTTATCCTTAATATGGGATTACCTATAAAGTTACCCAACACATTTTTAAGCTACATTGTTTGATATGACTGCTCCCTGTTGCACTAATTTACTCGAGAGTAAATTAATTCCCCAATGCACCAACAATTGTGTTTGTAAAGTATTTAGAAGGCACTATATGTTTCATGGGAAATGAATGTCTATTTATACTTCCTGCTGCGACAAGAGATACCCAAAAAAAGTGGGGCATTTCTTCAGCAGCACTGTTGAATCAATGCTTATCTCTTTTATGATGTTTATTTCTCTAAGGAATAATTGGACACATCACAAGATGATATCAAAATGGCAGTTGTGAGGATTAATTTTAGGCCTTTAGCTATTTCTCATTTCTGTTTGATCATATCATATCACAGAGAGAGAGAGAGAGAGAGAGAGAGAGAGAGAGAGAGAGAGAGAGAGAGAGAGAGAGAGAGAGAGAGAGAATTTTCTTGATGGCACAGGCATTGCAATGTTAGTGTTACATGTTATTATGCAAGATCCCAGTGGTACAGTATGCTGGGAAAATGGTATATATGGTATCAAGTGGCAACACTAAAAGTATCTTGCTCATATAAGAGCATGACAGAATGTTGGGAAACTGCATAAAAATGACAACAATGGATTTTAGAGAGACATGCAACCCTAGATACTTTGCATATATAATATCTGGTCTATGTTACTAACAGCCCAGTAGGCTGTAACATATGTCAAAGGAAATGAATACTGATTAATTTCACTGTAGTTGTGCAAGCAGAGCAATAGTCCCAGATGACTCAGGTGGGTCATCTCAAGTGTGAGCAAAACATATCCACCAAGTCCACACCACTCAGCATCCTGTTCCTTTGTGGCCATCTCTGATATTTTGCATGATGAAATGGTAAGTAGGATGAATACAACATAAGATTCTCTGAAGGTCGAAACACAGGAAACAGTTGCCATGTTGTTGGAAGGTAAGCCTGGTAGTTATGGTATAGGATGCTTACCTGAAACGTACGTTTTAGATTAGTTTGTATGTGTAAGTTGTAAGGAGGAAATGTCCAAGCAGGTTGGAGTGGAAGAGTAAAAGGGACGGTTTCGGTTTCTCACAAGCATTTAGCTGGATTTGGCTGCGTACCACAGTGTTCTCTCACAACAGATAAGAATGCAAGCACAATGAATAGTCCTTTGTCTTCAGACCACAGGAAAAAAATCTTTTCTGTGTGCTTTTAAAATTCGGTCTGTCTCTAATACACAGGCTCAGCAGTATAGTTTTAAGCTCAGACTTCATATATAGGTAGATAGCTATACAATTCTTCAGAGCACCACTTGCATACACATGCTGGGAACAGTATTCACACCAGCTCTCTTTATATTCTTATTCTTCATTTCAAACCAGTTTTGGTGCATTAACACATGTAACTAACATTAGCCTAAATAAGTTGTGGTAGTCTAACAGCAGTAAAAGGTTTAAGACAACACAGCCAGTTCTGGTTCACATCAAGGCTACTTCCTTTTTTTTTTTCTCTCTGTTTATTTATTTATTTAACTATAATAAACATAAAATAGAAAAACAAATACATACATAAACAAAATTCTAATAAAGCAGCACGAGGGAAGCCAAAACATTCCCATACTTATAATCCAAATGCATACAGTCCAAACATTAACAAATATTAATCTATACCACGAATACTTCAAAATCAATCTTCAGTTCCAAAATACCTCAAATCCCCATCCTCTCTCTGATTCAAAAAATCAATAACTGGACTCCAATTCTTCAAAAAGTTTTCTGTTGAATTCTCCCTAAGCAAAATTGTTAATTTCTCCATCTCCGCATAATCCATAAGTCTTATCCACCATTCCTCCACCGAAGGTATATTCATAGTCTTCCAATTTTGAGCATAAAGTATTCTGGCAGCGCTTATCATATACAAAAATAAAACTTCATTTTTTCTTTCCACATACTCATCTGTCATACCTAATAAAAATACTTCTGGCTTCAATTGTATATTTGTTTTTAAGATCAACTGTATCTGTGCGTGAATTTGTGATCAATATTTTTTAACTTTTGAACACGTCCACCACATGTGGTAAAATGTTCCCTCTTGTTTCTTACATTTCCAATAACTATTAGACATAGTTTCATACATTTTGGCTAATTTACTTGGTGTCACATACCAATGATAAATCATCTTATATATATTTTCCTTAATGTTAACATTCAAAGTAAATTTTGTCTGTTTTATCCATAATTTCTCCCATCTGTCCATTGAAAGTTCATAGCCCACATTTTTTGCCCACTGGATCATGCACTCTTTAAAAGGTTTATCAGAAAGTAATATTGGTATATTCTGGAAAAGAAAAAGCATTTTTGGTAGTACATTCATTTTAATTACAGATATTCTTCCCAAAAAAGATAATTTCAACCTTTCCCATCTTGCAAAATCTTTTTTGATTTCACCCCAAACTTTAACATAATTATTTTGAAATAACATACAATTCGTGTTTGTCAAAATAATACCTAAATACTTAATCTTGTTCTCCACTTTGAACCCAGTCTTATTCATCAACTTCGATTGGTCTTGTTCGTTCATATTTTTAGATAAAATTTTAGTTTTCTGTTTATTTATCTTAAATCCTGCTAATGATTCAAACTTCTTCAACTTAACCATCAACAACTCTATGTCTTTTAAAGGTTTTTCTAAGATCAAAACCATATCATCTGCAAATGTTCTTAATTTAAAACATTCATTTTTAATCTTTGCACCATGTAGTCTTTCATCTTGTCTAATATCTCTACATAACACTTCTAAGGCAAGTATAAATAAAAGTGGCGACAATGGACATCCTTGTCGTGTTCCCTTTTGAATCTCAAACATTGTTGATAATTCTCCATTTACCACTACCTGCACAGTTTGTGATGTATAAATTGACTTTATCCATTGAATAAAGTTCTCTCCAAAGCTCATCTTCTCTAAGACAGCAATCAAGAAAGTCCAACTCAAATTGTCAAACGCCTTCTCAAAGTCCAAAAAAATCAATGCTAATTGTTTCTCTATCCTTTTATCATAATATTCCAGCAAATCCAATACTATTCTAATATTATCACTCATGTGTCTTTTCGGTAAAAAACCACATTGATCTTCATGTATAAGATTTTGTAATATCTTCTTCATTCTGTTTGCTAAAATTGCTGTAAATATTTTACAATCATTATTCAACAAGGAAATAGGTCTGTAATTTTTTATATCCATCAAATCCTGTCCTTCTTTAGGAATCAAAGTTATATTTGCTGCCTTCCATGAATCTGGCATTTTCCCAGTCTGCAAAATATCATTCATCGTGTTAAGCAATGGTAAACTTACTTCTTCTTCTAAACATTTATAGAATCTACCTGTTAAACCATCTGGACCAGGAGCTTTATCTATATTAATCTTCTTTATTGCCTCTACAACTTCACACAGAGTTATTCTATTATTTAAAATTTCCCTTTGTTCTTCAGACACTTTTGGTAAATTTTGTTTATCCAAGTAGTTCTTTACTTCTACTTGATCTATTTTTTGACTTTTGTATAAATTAGCATAATAATTTGTAATTATTTTTTTATATCCTCCTGATCAGTATACATTTTTCCCGCCTCCTGTAATTTTAAAATTACTCTCTTCTCTCTCTGCTTCCTCAATTTGTAGGCCAACCATTTCCCTGGTTTATTGGCATGCTCAAAATATCTTTGCTTCACAAACTTTAATTTAATTTCCATTTGATTCACAATCATCAAAGATAATTGATGCTGTAAACTTTTATTTGTTGTACTATTTTTTTATCTCCTGGGACTTCTATTAACTCATATTCCTTCTTTTTAATTTCCTCCTCAATTTTCTGAAACTTAATTTGTCTCTCTTTTTTCCATTCTATACTTTTCTGAATAAAGTATCCTCTCATAAAGGCTTTATTAGCGTCCCAAACTATCCTCATTTCTGTCCCCTTATTTAAATTCAAATAAAAAAATTCCCTTAATTTCTGCTTAGCATCCTTTATTATAACCTCTTTTTGTAACAACAATTCATTCATTCTCCATCTATATGTTGTAGGTTTCTTCTTAATAGTCATAGTTATTGGATTATGATCTGAAAGAGTCTTTGATAGAATTTCTGTTTTAGAAGTTTTTATTGCAATATCCTTCGTCACCCAGAACATATCTATTCTTGAAAATGATCTGTGTCTTTCTGAATAATAGGTAAACTCTTTTATATTTCCATTCATTTGTTGCCAAATATCTACAACCCCTAAAGCATCTACCAAATCAAAAAAAGTTTTTGGTAATTTCCCTTGAGAAATCTTAATCTCCTTCTCAGATTTTTTATCCCTTTGTGGTGACACAACTGCATTCCAATCTCCCATCAAACAATAACTTGAATATGAGTAATTTAAGAGTACATCCAATAATTGCCTAAAAAAAACTCCTCTTTCTTGATTTGGAGCATACAAACCCAAAAGTAAAGTTCTTACTCCCGAAATTATAACTTCCACAGCCAACCACCTGCCTTTTTCATCTGCAAACACAAGTTTTGGTTTTAAATAATCTTTAACATACATAACCACTCCATTTTTCTTCTTTGAATTTGTTGAAAAAAATTCTTGTCCTAACTTTCTCTGTATTAAGTAGTTTGTATGACCTTTTTTAATATGCGTCTCTAAAAGGCAAATCACATCTTTTTTAAGTTTCTTCAAATAATAAAATATTTTTTTCCCTCTTATTTGGAGCATTAGCTCCATTAATGTTCCAAGATAAAAACTTATACTCCATAGCTAATCTTCTGAACTAATTATTTGAAAGTCTGTTTGGGTTTGTTGCATATCCTTTAGATTTTCCTGTTGTCTTCTTTCTCCTCCTCCTTCGAATTTCTTCATAAAATCTTTAGCTTTCTGAACTGTATCTATTCTATACATTCTACTCTGAAATCTAAAGATAACTCCTTCCAATTCACACCATCTAAAGATAATTTTCTTCTGTTTCAAAACATCTACCAGAAAGCCATATACTTTCCTTTTCTTTAGAATTCTAAGTGGAACCTCCTTCATCACAATAATCTGTACTCCTTCTACTGTAAGCTTCATCTTTGCATGTTGCTGTAAAACCCTATCTCTTGTCCTTTTTCTTATGAAATGCACTAATATATCTCTTGGAAGCTTTCTCAACCTTGCAATCCTTGTATTTACTCTGTAGACTCTATCTATCTCCAACTCCATCTCATTAGGATCACTTTTCAAGCAAATTGCCAAGATTTCTCTCATCCTGGCTCTTATCTCCTCTCCTTCCTGTTCTGGTATAGCTCTGAATCTTAAAATATTTTCTTTTTGCGCCTGTTCCATCAATGCCAACATATCCTGATTCCTAATCTCTGACTTCTAAATCCTCAAATTTTGTCTCATGAATTTCCATTGTATCATTTATCCCTTTTATCTTTATCTCTGTTTCTTCCTACATTTTATCCCAACATGACATGTTTGTTTGCATCTGTAAATTCATCTCCTGCATTTTTTGATGTAATGTTTAGAATCTCCCATCCATCCCTTCTATTTTTTTCTGCAAACGATTTTCCATCTTCATTAGTAAGTCTTGAATAGCTTCCAGATTCAACTCTTTCCCTGATGATCTTGGTGGGGATTTCTCTTTATGTATCTGTTCCAACGTATTACATCTCCTGGTGGACATTTTCCCTTTAAAAATCTCAGTCTTTCACAATCCTCAGGTAATGATCTTAAATTTCCACAGGTGTTCCAATCTGTAACACTTCACAAGTAGTTATCTTAATTTGCCACCAGATACCTGTATACTCCTTTATGCAAAAAACTCAACAAGCAGCCTTTTAGTTTAATTCTGTTATTAATGTTGGTAACTTAAACAAAGTATTGTAACCATAACAAACTTCTCACTTCCCAGAAGAGATGGTAAACACAACTAATATGCTCAGGGAGAGGAGAAAAAAAACTTTTTCAACACAACAAAAAACGAGACTGTCTTTCTTCTGTCCCACACACAGTAGAGTTTTATAAGAAAAAAAAAACTCCAAAGTAATAAACTCCAAAAGGGTTTTATAAAAACTCTTCTCTTCTCTTCTCAACAGTCTCGATCCCAGCTTAAAAATCCACCTGACTGGGCATTTAATTCTTAGTCCTTTAATACTTCTTATCTTGTTAATGTTGGTCCTTCTTTATCTTTCAAGTCCAAATATTTCTTGCTCTTTCCCAACTCTGTTCTCCTCTACGTGCCCCAGAAAAATAAAGCTGTAGGAAGGGGGGTCAGGCTTACATTTACGTCCATGGCTGAGCTCGATAGTCTCCAACTCCTTCGCTCTGAAACTGTTTTACACCCAGAGCCTTCGCCCCAGGAAGACAAAACAGGAACGTTCTGGAGTTAATTATGGTTAATCTCACGCCAAGACCCCTTTCAATCCAGGGGTGTTTAAATTAAATCCACAGACGTATCTGCTGATAAGCAGAGCTTCCAGCAGCCGTCAGCCCGCCATGCCTCCCTAACCGGAAGTCACATCAAGGCTACTTCCAGGTTCATAGGTCAGATTCCCAGAGAAAATCATTTCGCCGCAGTTTTTAGATGAACACACACACCGTGACGTCAATGGCAAGTATGTTGCATTTCACGGGCTGCACACGAAGGCCACAGTAAGTCATACGATGGTTATGAGGTGAGGTAACTTGTGAGTGCAGTGCCATTGGCTAACTGCTGGGGGTATATGAATTGTATATGTGTAAGATGGAACAATGGATGTTTTAAACAGACCAATGAATTGTCTCCATATGTGTTTCAAGGAGGGAACCCCAGATTGTAATAAAAGTCAGCTGAAGTTACACGCTTCTCTTCTCCCCACTTCTGGTGCAAGCAGTCTCCTTTGGGGCTTTTTCCTTCCCACTTCTGATGCTTGCAGTCTCCTTTGGAGACGTGGATGGATTTACCACCTTTTGCTGATGGATTATAATAAAGGCCTGGATTTGATCACTTTTGTCTATTGAGTTTGCTTTGGAACCTGGGATTACCGTGCAACATCTGAGATCTCTTGTAACATCTAGGATCCCTTGTAACATCTTGGTTTTTGCACCTTGCAACAATGTGAATACTTTAAATTCTTCCCCGGGTGAACCAATCACAAGTAGCAGTTTACCACAAGGATTGGGAGATTTGAACAAAAATCTGGTAGTACCAAAATGGCTTGGAGGGCCATGGAGAAGATCCCTCAATCTGTGTGATAATAAACCATTGCACAGAAAGGGTCTCTACCACAGGGAGATGGCTGTCATGTTAGTGATTTAAAGGCGTCAGTACAAGGTAGAGTTGTTTTATTTTCATTTCCACAATGTTCCTTAACTTGCCAAAGCTTTTGTTGGTGTGTATGATGGATTGCTCAAAAAATGCCAGTGAAACAGCTTAGAGGTCTTCCATTGTATGTACCACATGGGCAGCCTAATTCTATTCTTATCAGTACCTAGAGGTACAGTTGCACCAAAAAGGCAACTGCTGTATCCCATGGGCACTGGGAAGCCACTGGAGGTCTCAGTGGGGGGAAGGGGACATTCATCCCCTTCCCCAGAGGAAAGCCCCAGGCCTTGCAATGGGGCTTCTCATGTCTGTACCAGATATTTTGCCAGCACAGTCTTGAGAACCTCTGGCTTTTCAGCCCAACACAGAGCATAGGATCTGGCAGAGGTGGCCTCTGCTGGTCATACCCTCTTCCTGGGCTGGTTCCTCCCTTACTCCCACTCTCCCATCCTGGAACACCTTCCTCACATCCAAAAAGGCACACTGCCACCCAGAGTTCTCACCTTGCTCTGGGTGGCCACCCAGCATCTTTCATCCAGGGTTGGACCCAACACCAACTGGCACTGACCCAGCGCTCCCTACTCCAAGGGTGCCATAAACGTGCTTTATGGCACTTTTACAACTCCCAGCAAGGCTCTGGAGCTCAGCACTAGTACTAAGGCCCAATAGGATTGGACCCTAAGAAAGTGAATTTGTATAATGGGAAAACAAAGACGAGTCTCTCCATTCATTCCAGAGCGTGCAAGATGATTAAGAAATTAAATTAAGAAATTTACCCCTGCTAATTGGGTAAGAGGCACTTTTTCAAGTGGGTGCTCCTTGTTTTAGCAAGGGGAGAGTAACTGGCCCACCTCACCCCAGCACTGTCTGTTCTAGTGGCTGTCTGCTGGTATTCCTTGGCATCTTTTTAGATTGTGAGCCCTTTTGGGACAGGGAGCCATTTAGTTATTTGATTTTTCTGTGAACCGCTTTGTGAACTTTTGGTTGAAAAGCAGTATATAAATACTGTTAATAATAATACTGTTAATAATAAGGAATTGCTTCAGCACCTAACAAATACGAAGATATCCATTTCGGGCGCAGTCCTAACCGACTTTCCAGCACCAACGTAAGGGCAATGCAGCTCTGAAGTAAGGAAATAAACATTCCCTTACTTTGAGGAAGCCTCCATGAGTGCTACCCAACTGCAGGATGCAGCACATACCCCATTGGCACTGCTGTGCCAGTGCTGGAAAGTTGTTTAGGATTTGGGCCTTAGGGACACATTTTATTTCCTAAAGCAATACCATGTACGCTGTATGTATCAGAAGCAGTGGGGATACAGGTTCATAGTTGTTTCTCTCTAATTTTGTACCTTTTGTTCATCCTGCAATGACTGACCTCACCACGGGTGCAGACCGAGCCTGTGAAGTCAAACAGTCTGGTTTGGGAGATTTTCTTTTGCTTCTGTTTTAAGAATGAGAATACCACAAACCATGAATACATATAACTCTGAGCTTGTAAATCAGTCCTGAAACTGATTTATAAGCGCAGTGAAGCTCTATAGGGAATGTTTACAAACGTGTTCTATAAAGTAGTAGCACCGAGTTGTAACAACAGATGAAGATTAAGAGTAGCTATCTACAACCTCACACTCGGGAAAATTGCAAAGAAATTGTGTCTTTCTTTTCTGCTGACAGGAACAAGAACACACAGATCTGTTTTCTCTCCATGTCCATTTGGGAAGAAAAGAGGATATGTAGCATTTTAAATTGCTCCTGAGGGCATGTAGAGGTGGCGGATTCTCTCCCACTCAGTTGGTGGCTGTAGTGTTGGTCCAGGGTTACAGGAGGCAGAAGAGGAATAGCTCTCCATTTCACAGAGCGGTTAAAAGCTCTAGGAGTGTGGTACTACTGGGATTCTGGTTTGTAACTTTACCTTCTCCTTGTAACTTTTTTAAAAAACAAATATATAGGTTGAGACCATTCAGGACTCTTCTTCATTCCCTCCGGTGGGTAGCTCAGCTTTGAAGATTCGGAAGTCGCTGATACTGAACCCATGGATAATGAGGACCCACAGTACTCTGATGATTTGAGACCAGAGAGCAGCTTTAACATCCTGGTGTGGTGGCTGCTGGATGCTCAGTGACACTGTTCAATGCACCTAGCCTTTTTGAAGGCAGGAAAAGAAGACAACATGGTGGAGTCCTACGGGGTGAAGGTTGTCTTTGGATGAAGTAGCAAACAGCATTTTCTGGCCTCGGAAAATAGATTTTAACTCTTCCCTTCATTATCTGCGGTTTTGCTTTATCTTTTTGGAACCCTGTTCATGTGGGAACTTTGATATATTTGAATGGTATTGTCTCCTTGTCAATCACATTCTGAGCCCAGAAGCAGGAGAAATGGAAAGCCACTGCGCTGCTTTGTGTGAATTGTTTGGGTGTTTGCAACCTGCACAAACATACCATGTCTACTGACTACAAATCAGATTATTCAGGCTTCTTGCAAGACATCCCTTTCAGATTCAGGTACAGCAAAGTTTCTTACACAAGTAAGGCCGCTATCCTTACCAACTTTCTAGCACTGACATAAAGGCAATGCAACTCTGAGGTAAGGGAACAAACATTGCCTTACCTTGAGGAGGCCTCCATGACTGCCCCCCAACTGCAGGATGCAGCATATGCTCCACTGACACAGCAATGCCAGTGCTAGAAAGTTGGCTAGGATTGCGCCCTATGTCTTAATTCAATGTAAAGGATATAATTAAACTGCAGTGCAAACAGACCAATGGCCTGATCATTCATGGGGCTGGTGCCATGTGGGCTTGTACTAGATCTGGCCATGTTCTCGTTAGGGTTGTCACATAATTAAAGAAAAGTCAGTTGACAGATCATATTCTATTTTAATTATTCACGCCGTAATTTACGTCCAACTTACTACACTTTCTAAAACCACATTCAAGGCAGTTTACAATTTTGATAAACATCAAACACAAAAGGCAGAAGAATACACAACAAATAGAAGAAGCAAGAAGCATTAAACATGCCTTAGGCAGTATGATTAGGTGTGTATAAAGTTGCATATGGGTAAAATAGTTGTTCTGGAGCAAGACGTATAATTTATGTTTAGATGATGCATGCAACCATCACAACAAGGAGAAATCGTCTTAGAAGAGCATCATCTTCTAATACAAATCTGCAGATTTGTATTAAATAACACTACATTTTTATATGACTAAGGACTCAATCCAATCCAACTGGGCATGTGCTGCATCCTGCAATGGAGGGGTAGTTAGAGGTCTCCGCAAGGTAAGAAAATGTTTGTTCTCTTACCTCCGGGCTGCATTACAGCTGCATCAGCACTGGAAAGTTAGATAGGATTGGGACCTAAACATGTTTACACTACTACTACAGATTCACCAGTCAGCTGACACACTCGCAGCTCACAGCTCACTAGTTCACATACTAGTTACTCTAGATCAGTGGTTCCCAAAAGTTTTAGCACCAGGGTCCACTTTTTAGAACAACAATTTTTGGGACCCACCTAACTCCCAGGGCCAGATACCATTAAGCAGGAAGTGACATCATTGCTCTTACCTAGGAACTCATGAACTGCAAATGACAAGAGAAAATGTGCAAATCTTGATCCACCATATCATTGTGCGCAAGTGTAAATGGATGCTGCTGCTCTGGAGGAAGAGATATGCGAACTCATCTTGGCATTCACACCACCTCCTAGATCACATCCTCTTGCGCACTTGCATGCACCTGCTTCTTTTGTTCTTAGTAGTGGATGTAGATAAGGTGGCAAGATGGCAGCACCCAGGTTTATGTGACTCACGAAAAATCAGGTGGCAACCCACCAGTGGATCATGACCCGCTTTAGATTATTTGCAAGGGATATCCAATAGATGGCTGCAATCCTATATATTCTTTCCTGGGTGTGGGGCACTTGCTTCTGAATAAATTGGCATAGGGTTGTGCTGTAAAACAAATTGATTTGACCCTAAATATACTTACAAGTTTCAACTGGATAGACTCATCAATAGGTGTATTTAGAATTATAGGCTCGACCATATATTAATGCCATACTTATTCTGATGGCCAAAGAAATATCGTTTTGTTAGGTCTCTCTCACAGCAGCTGCGAAGAGCTACAATTACCCAATGAAATATTAGTGAAATGCCTATGCTCATTTAACATAATTTGGTCATTTGTTATTGTTAAATAAGGCTAAAGAAACCTGAACAAACAAAGCTTGCATATTCTTTCAGATGAGTTAGAGTTGTCATTGATTAGTATTAGGAACATTAAGACATCTTTGTTTGTCTTCCAGCTGAAATGATACATTTCAGATGAACTATCACAGCCACCACACCATCTGCTTTCACCAGGCTATTTATTCCAGCTTTTTCTTACTCTTTTCCATGGTTTCTTTAAAAAAAAAAAAATCTTTGGTGGACTTGATCATTCTGCTGATATTTTTCCCTAATTGGTTGCTCTACCGACCCACACAAAATGGACTTAGTTTAGACCAGGCCTGCAAAACAACAGGTAATTACTCTGTGGAATTTGTTGCCATAAGAACAGGTGATGGCTACTACCTTGGACGGTTTTAAACAGAGATTAGACAAAGTCATGAAAGACAGACCAATCAGTGGCTATAAGTCAGGAAGCTGCTGAACCTGGCTACAGATCTCCTGTACCTCCCCCCACCACTGGATACAGCTGTTGCTATTTTGGTGCCACTGCATTGGCGGGGGGGGGGGGGCGTTTAATGGATTAGGTTTGGCTGTTTATTAAGAATTAAACATTTCAGATGGGATAGGTTCTGAGTTAGAAAGAACCAAAGCTCCTGACTTTGTGGCTACCTTTGCAACTTGACTCACTAGTGTCCAATCACAGCTATGCTAAAATCCTAGATTTCTTAATTGATTTCTACAGGTGACTCCCACATCTACCACAAGGGACATTTTAAAATAGTTTCTCAATGTGAACTAGATAGTGGTCTGTACCAACAAAGAAATGCTTCTCTCTAGCAGAGGAAACCCATCTATAAGGCAAGATGTGGGTTGCTGTATCAACAGCAGATTGCTGGTGGGCAAGAGGGCAGCAGGGACACTAGTGAGGGCAACGGTAGGGTACCCCTCACTCCGAGTATGCTGCCACCTTCTCCTGTCAAGGATGCAACCCTCACTGATCTGCTTTCCACCCGCTAAAAGCAAGCAGGAAGTGGGTCACCTTGCTCCTTATCTTCCTCCAGAAGCTGTTTCTTCAAACATGGAGAAGCACAAGACTTCTGGTTTGATTCACAGGGACCACTCAAATGAAGGAGTGCCTTCATTCATACAGGTCCTTTAAATCAAACCAGAAATCCTGCACTTCTGCAACTGAAGAAACCACGCGAGGAGTGCAATGAGCAGCTGCTTCTTTCATTTTACTTTTGTAATTGTGCAGAGAATGGTGAGTCAGGGCCAACATAATCCAAATTATAAATGTGCTGCAAGCAGAAATGAATGTAATTAAAGTTAAACAGGTAACTCGTGAAGGTGAGCCAAGCCACATATTACAGATCATCAATTATACATGTACTGTACTGCTATGGAATTCAAAATTTGGAACTATTTCTCCCATTTTACAAACAAATGCGCTAAGAGTTACACAAGGCAAGCCCAATGCTGTGAGTGATGTAATGCTTAAACACAAGCCAGAGCACACACTTAATAATAACTCATTCATCTGTTGGAAAAGCAACAGTATGCAAGTTAGAACTGCACACTAAGTGTGTTTGTATGAGTTAATCCCAACAGTAAAGGGAGCCATTGCCTATTCAGTTCCTAGTTTAAAGGGTTGTGGTTAACTGACTCCTAATGATTAGATTTCTCAGTAGCTTCATCATCTCAGTAGCTTCATCTACCTATTCAGTACAAGCATGCTCCAGTAACCGCGGATCCCATACCCATGATTTCACTTAACTGTGGATGTGGGACCCCTGCCCCTCCCCCACAATTTAAAATTACCTGGAGGTCATGTAGCGACCTAGTTTAAGCAAGAATATAGCCCCTGCCCCAGTAAGTTTAAATCATGTGGGGAAGCAGGGGACAGGCGTCTGTGGTATCCGCGGTTTCAAGTATCTGCAGGGGGGGAGGTCCGGAACCGAACCCCCACAGATATGGGGCAAACCTGTGTAACAATGGCTACAGTTCTTTCCTAGTTGCAGTAAAGTCCTAAACAAAACTCAGCTTAGCTGCATGCAGAACTAATTGACTGCCTGAGCTCTGCTCACATTTTCACTATGTACAGTCAGGAAACACCAATACCAAGAGATTAGGTGCCCAAGGGTGCAAGCCTAACCCCTTATGTCAGTGCTTTCCAGCACTGGCATAGTGGTGCCAATGGGGCATGTGCTGCATCCTGCAGTTGGGTGTCACTCACAGAGGCCTCCTCAAAGTAAGGAAATGTTTTTTCCCTTACCTCAAAGCTGCATTGCTCTTATGTCAGTACTGGAAAGCACTGACATAAGGGGTTAGGATTGTGCCCCAAGTCAATCTGTGCATCCACGCCAAATAATTCTTAAGCAATAACAACACTATTACTTACTTACTTACTTAGGGCCCAATCCTAACCCCTTATGTCAGTGCCTTCCAGCACTGACATAAGGGCAATGCAGCTCTGAGGTGAGGGAACAAACATTCCCTTACTTTGAGGAGGCCTCTGTGAGTGACACCCAACTGCAGGATGCAGCACATGTCCCATTGGCATCGCTATGCCAGGGCTGGAAAGCACTGACATACAGGGTTAGGATTGCTCACTCACTCACTCACTCACTCACTCACTCACTCACTTACAGGCAGCCCAATCCTGAGCTGCCCAGCACACAGGGCTGCAGCTGCACTGCAAACAGCTGCCACTGTATCCAGTGCACCCCAGACAGCCGCTGCTGCCTCCTCGGGAGAAGGTGACGAAGGTCTCCTTCCCCTGGGTAAAGCGAGTAGCCCCACAATGGGGCTACTATGACAACCCAAGGTTTGGCATAGAATTTAGAACCTCCATGTCAGGCGGATGGCCCAACACAGAGGTTCAGCATCCTCCCCCTCAGCATCCTCCACCAGTCCCACCTCCTCCCACCCCTCTCCCTCCCCCCAGACATGCCTCCTCACCGCCCTCTACCCCCTCACTGCGCCTCCCCCACCCTGGAACACCTCCTCCCTGCCTCGCCCCAAGCCCCCACCTACCTCTCTGCTGCCCGGCGGTCCTTGAGACTGCCAAGCAGCAGAGCTCCAGTGCTGCACCGGTGCTAGGGCCTGCAAACATGCCTTATGGGCACTGAATAGGACTGGGCCCTTACTTACTTACTTACTTACTTACTTACTTACTTACTTACTTACTTACAAATATTCTTTCCAAATGGGAAATTCCAGACAGCTTAAATCCAATTCAAAAACAATAAAATATCCAACAGAACCAATTAAGAACAAAAAAAGCAAATAAAAAACTAACTACAAACCCCACAAAAATCATAACTCTGAACAGATAAGCCTCCAGACACAATCAAATAAGCTACAGGCTAAAGAACAGAAACTGAAGATTGATAAAACAACAACAATTAACATGCCCTTGAAGATCACTACACTGAGTGGGCCTTCTTAACTCATATGGGAGAGAGTTCCACAGCCTGGGTTCCACAACAGAGAAGGCTCCATCATGAGTTACCACCAATCTCACCTTCAAAAGTGATGGCACCCACAACATGACCTCCTGACATGACCTCAAAGGATGGGCAGACTCATATGAGCCCTCTCCTTTTCAGGTAGCAGGTTTAGAAAGGCCACCAAAGTGTAGAAGAGAAAGGCTCCATAGATAAAATGTGGTTTATAAGACACAAAGAGAATGCATACATATATTAAACTCTTCATATTTACGGGCAAAGCTCATGCATTACACATTAATGAAGAAGCAATGGAATTTACATGCCATATTCCAAGATATAAAATGTATTATAATTGGCAGCTTAGGGCATGAGCAGGACCTCAATTAGGGGAAGGCTCAACTCTGGAACATCATTTGTTCATGTTGAGTACCTTTGTCTCCATTGCCAAAAAGTCATTTCAGCCTGTTCCCAAACTCCTGAGTTGCAATCCTAAATGCATTTGCTAGCGAACTAGTCCCACTTACCTCAGTGGGACTGATGAACAAACATACTCAGGACTGGTGCATTACAATGAAGGCACAAAACATCTGGAGCAGATGGAACAGCTCTCCATCAGCTTTCACAATTGTTCTTCTCTTTCAGAAATAAAGTAAAGGTGGAGTGGTGGCATTGTGTGCTAAATTACGACAATTTCTCCCCTTTTCTTTAAACCTAAAAAAGTTCACTTGCCACATTTTACATTTCTGCCCATATTTTAAGGTTGTTAAAAAAGCGTCTGTCTTTTCTATGTCTCTCATTTTGTGAACATACTACTACCACCTCCATGAGCATCTTGCCTTATTAGAGTAATATTTCTGTCACTACACAAACATTTCACTTATTTAAAACTTATCTTTTAGCCCTCGCTCTCCTTATCCCCCATTTGTCTCTTGCATTACCAACTTTTAAAAATCACTTTCCTTCTCATTGGGTGAAACTCCAGGTCATTATAAGCACATTAGTAGAGCTGATGTGCTTAACCTTTATGTACTAAACCAGGGGTTTCCAAACTATGGCCCAGGGGCCAGATGTGGCTCACCACAAGATTTTATCCAGCCCACAGCACTTTTTTTGGTCAAAGCATTTGCTAATGTTTAACCTTTTCTCCTGGGTCTCCTGGGCCTGGAGGGGGGTGAGGACATGGCGGCAAACCTTCCCACCATCTCCTCCCCCTTTCCCCCTGCTCCCTCCATCGCCACGCTTTCCCCCTGCCCTCCCGCCACCCCAGAATGCCTCCCCTCTCACCCCGACTTACCACTTCACCACCCGCTGCTCACACAGAGCTCTAGGTGGCAGTCTTCCGTTCTCCACCCAGCACTGGTTCAGCACAGGCTCACACTGAGCCAGCTCTGCCGGACCACTGCAGACTACTGCAGGTGTGCCTTCCGGTATGTTTGCAACACTGCACACCTGTGCTGGGCCAGCACGAGCTGCACTGGTTCAAGCCCTGAGACCCTTATCGAGCTCCTGGATGAGCGCAGAGAGAGAAAGAGAGAGAGAGAGAGAGAGAGAGAGAGAGAGAGAGAGAGTTGAACCTGCCTTTAAATCTAAATCCTGCAGGATTAGCAAGGACATCTTTCCCCCCTGGTGACATGGATCAACATTGGCAAGACGGCATGAGACAGGGGCATGTGAAAAGCCAATCAGGGAACTTTATGTTGATCAGAGGTTTCCATCCCTCATGCTGATTTAGGCTGACTGGAAACTACTTTCTGCCAAATGTTCACATTTCAATTTGGAATTCTCCCAAAGCTTCCCAGGAACTGACTGCTTCCTTTCAGTTATTGTTTTAATGACAAATGATGAAACCAACAGCACTCTGAAGTTCTCTGTTTTGCTATCTACCGAAATTAGGGGAGGGGGAATTGTTAAAATAGAAGCCAATAATGTCAAGCTGACCAAACATTAGAGGTCGTGATGCTACAGGCCAAGTTCGACAGGAAACCTAAAATCAAAGTCCAGCGTTCCAAATGCAAGGTCCACTGAGAGAAACAGGGATCATTTGTGACAAGGAATGGCTCTGAGGATAAAAGTCCTGTCATGAAGCTCAGGACTTTCAGGAGATAGGGTTTTGCACGCCTGCCCTGCCTTCCTAAGCATTTTCTGAGGCGGACGTCTGGCAGGGCCAAGTGAAGTGTATGATGGATATTGATCCATTTGATTTAATATTTAATCTTTTTGTAAAGAATGTGGAGCTTCTCAAATAAGTCATTTCCAAGGAGCAAAATGAACATATCTCCCTAGGTAGAAACCGGTGGTTCAAATGATATGTGACATAGAGGGGAAAACAAGGATGTAGATTGGTTTCGTTTTATTCTTTGTTCCGTCTCCTTTCACAGTGAGTAAGAACAAAAATTAAAACAAGAAAAAGGAAAAAATACATGAATTATACAAACATTTCAAAGCGTATGAATACTGCAAGCAAAAAATAAATAATAAGCAATCCATGCCTAGATATCTAAAAAAGCCTTCCAAATATCCAAAAATATGTCCATGGGTAATTGTCATCTATAAGTCATCCATCCAAATGTTGATAAAGTTAAGAGCACAATCCTAGCTAGCCTCCATGCTAGCATAGTGCACGCTGCACTGGTACTAGCAGTTGCAAAGGTATTATAAAACTTTGCGAAGACATAGCGGTTACTGGCACGAGCAGGAAGACCCAAGTTGGCCTGCGTGCACTAGCAGAAGGAGCAGTGCATGTCAGATGCAGTAAGTTCCATGCCGAGTGATGCAAAGGCAGGGGAAGGGTGGGGGAGGGCAGGGAGGGGTGTAACGGAGCGGGGAAGGGGCAGTGTGCTCTGCATCCTATCCCCTTCCCAAGCCTGATCAGCCAACATGGGTCAATGCAGACTTGCGCCAGCAATATCACTGGAGCAGGTCTGAGTAGCACCGTTCCACAGGTTGGGACTTTCTCCAAGGTAAGGGAATAAATGTCCTCTTACCTCGAGCAGGTTAAACTCTCCTATTGGATTCCGTGCAAGCCGTGCCAGCACTGCTGCATCAGCATGGAGGAATTTGTGCTGATTGGGCTATGGGAGGTCCTTGGTCCATTGAATGGACTGAGAATGGACTGACATTGAATGAATAGGGGGGCAGTTATCCTTTCATTGTTTTTGTATAAGCCTTTCTGTTACAGCAAAGGCATAAAGAGTCAATTTCTGCTATCCTGCAGTCAGCTTCTATGAAATAGACAAGTAATTCAATAGAATATGGTTCTCAAACCTTTTAGCACTGGGACCTACTTTTTAGAATGACAATCTGTCTGAACCCAACGGAAATGATGTCATCAATCTGGGAGTGAGGCCATGGCCAGAAGTGACGTCATCAAGCAGGGAAAATTAACACACACCCCCCCATATGACAAAATCAAATCCAATTAATTTAGTAAGTTACAAGTTTACAATAAATATAAGTTTTAAAATTTATTTGAATAAAGAACCTTTCTAAGCAGTCGCTGATATGATTAAAAAGAATTCCCCAAACTTCCCAAAGGCTGCAATCCAACCCACACTTACCTGGGAGTAAGTGCCATTGACTATCATTGTTAAAAGCATATTCATAGTAGCCTGTTAATAGTACAGGTCTGTAACATTTCCCCATATGTAGTCACATACCATGGTAGCATCAAGTCTAATATATTACAAATAAAATATACATTGGAATGAATGGGGACCCAGCTGCAATTGGTTTGTAACCCCCCCAGTGGGTTCCGACCCACAATTTGAGAAACACTGCAATAGAACGTAAACATGTTTGTTGTTATATAAGATTGACATAACTAATAACCTGTTCCTTCCAAAATCATATCACAATGCAAGACCACATCATGGGTGTTAGGTATAGCTTTATTAGTTAGCAGATCCCTTGGTCTGCTTGGGGCCTGGAAAGAGACGCTTAAGAGCCCATCTTCCTAGGCATATCTTAGGTCCCTTTTCCTTGGCACTTCAGAGGCATGAAAGCCTCTGCAGTTAGTTCTCCTCTGGACCAGCCACAAGCTGGTAACACTGAAAAATCAAGACCATGTAGGGGAAATCAACAATATGATCCCTTTTCTTCTTACACCTCTTCATTTCCAGGAGCTGTTGTCCTAGTGAGATGCATTTGGTGACTTAGGCCTACTCTCTTTAGTAAGTTAATTTCCATGCAGCTTTGAGGAGACTCAAATTGACTCGAGTTCAGTTACCCTTGGTGTGCTAATGCTGAAGTGCTGTATATGGTCTTTGTGGAAAAGTTGATGGTGAATTACAGTAAGCCTATGTTTTCACAGAATATGGAGATGAAATCTTTGGTAATTGCTAGCCACAAAATTTGGGCCTGAAAGAAAATTTTGAAATGCCGTGGCTGAGTGGAACTGATTGTGGGAGGGGACTGTAATATCTGGTTGTGGAGGGTAAAGAGAATGTCAGAGTTCGGTGGTAAATTTCCATTCCTTGGGATAGAAGAGAAAGAAGGTGTAGCAAAAGATGCTTAGGAATCCCTGCAAAGCTTCATACTCAACAAGACAACATATTTCAAGGTTTATATTTGGCAGTAAAGCACAAAATTACAATATGGGTAGTAAAGCAGAACCATATAGATGTGCATCCAATATACTGCTTATTCTCTGCCTTTGATGCCATTCCCAGGGTCTCTTGCATGATAGGACAGATGGGAACCTTATTTAAATTTAGAAAGCGTGAATGCCACATGCTGAGCTAGACAGAACAACTGAGGTTGGTTTCCTTTAGATTAATTTTATTTAATGCCAGATTCTGTTCAGAAACCTCAGAGTAGCATAAATACTTGATAGGAAAGGTTCAGAAATACCTGCATTTCTCAGTCTCAAAAAATGCATGATGCCTGACTTGTAGGGACATGTGAAAATGGGCTCAAAGAAGATCAAATTTCCTAACTCACTGTCCAAAAGGACATTAACATTCTGTTATTTATTGGTGCCATTATAAAAGTCCGACACCATCCCCAAAGGAGGGGCAAAAAAATCTGTCATGGTTGCCAGGAAAAAAAGGGGCAGGAGGATTATCCTTGAAAGCAATCAAAGGATAGAATAGTTTTTACCAACTCGTCATTGAAGTTGCCATGGGCACCGCTAAGAGCCTGGGTTTAAATGTCACTTTTCCCCTGCTTTACTGTCCTTTTTAACCATTCATCAGTGTTGTATCATTCCATTATTTTCATTCCCTTTTGGGGCTATTGTTTAGAATGTATCTAAATCCGACCCCCTTTCATTTCTGCCTCATTTCAGTTTCTTTCAATGCTTGTTTTGAAGTACTGTCAAGAACTAAAACTGCTTCTTCTCAGATTTGCATCAATCATCACTTTTTCCATTTTGTACCAAAAACGAAAAGGAAGCATAGCATAGCTGAGATACGCTTTGAAAATGGTCGGTGTATTAATATTTGGCCAGAGAAGAAATGCCAAACTGTGCCCATTAAACAAAATGATGCTGATAACAGCTCAACACACTAGCTACTGAGCAAATGCAGATGTAACAGTGAGCAAGATTGTGTATGCTTGTTTCAGGGCATGTGATACATTTTGCTGTTGACTTAATAAAATGTATCTTCTTCAGGGAGGGGATAGAAACAGAGGAAGGCCGCTACCTCTGCGGTGATATCTCAGCAGGGAGTAGAAAGGCAAATCCCATCATTTATAAAATGCATGCGTTTGATGTCTGCCGCCTAAACTGCCCACCAATTGAATTAATGTATCAGTTAAATTGAGATAAAAGGTTAGAAGAAGTGGTTTAGCGAAAACACTTTTTTTTCCCCCTTCTGCTATTTTTTCTCTCCCCCCACTGCTTTCCTGTAACTCCACTAAGCTGGCACGGGACATCTGGGACCCGTTTGAGTTTTGTCAGATTGATTTGAGTGGGGACAAAAATCTGGTGTGTGTTCATTGTGTGAACCAAAACAGAGCTCATCTGTCTTAAAAGAAAGAAAAGACCGCCCTTAAAAGGGGGTGGGGGGTTGCAAGGAGGGAGAAATCTTGCATTTGTGTCTTCAGTAATACCGTTACCATGTAAATGAACGCTAATAGCCTATAAAGTGAACAACCAATGAATGGGTGAGAAGTTCACTCCTCTTTTGACACTATTGTTTCAGCCTGTCTGGCTGCAGGCTCCGTGAAGCAACAGCACATTGGTTTGCATCCCTGGAAGCAATCCTCACAAACAGAGAAGTAAATGTATCAAACAAAGCAACACCTTAGCATGAGGTATTTCAGCCCCCAGATGTGCACCTGTAACTCCATATGTTCACCAGTTCTTTGTTCTGGAACACCATAGGAAAATCTAAGAATTGGGAGAATTTCTGGAGTGCAATCCGAACACCATTGTTCTATTGATGGCAACACTATACAGTGGACCCGTGGTATCTGTGGGTCTGGCATCCAGAGAGTTGACTCACCATGCATACCAGGATCCAAAATTAAAGCCCCTTAAAAATAAAGAAGTGCCAAAATCCAATGTTTTTACCTTTTCGCAGTCAAACCATGCGGTTTCCAAAACTGCAGAGCTGTTTTTAGAACTGAACAAACCACTTCTGGATTGCGTAGAGGACCTTTGTTCACCCATGTGTCACAATACATTCTGGGACAAACCTGGGAGAGACAGGAACCTCTGTGTGACCCAGAAGTGGGACTTTCAGTCCTAAAAACAGCTCTACAGTCTTGAAGCTATGCCGTTTTGTCAGAAAAAGGTAAAAAAGTTGGCTATGGGTGTTTCAGAAGCGGTTTTAAATTTGAACCCCAGTATCTATGGAGCCTGGTATTCACGGTACCTGTGGGGGTGATGAGACTTGTATTATCGTTTCCATGCTTTGCCTGTGTGATGCAGGGGGTTGCTGCCCACCATCACTCAGTAAGCCAGGCCCAGTGGGAGGATATAGGTGGCAGTGGGCAGAAGCAGTAGTGGATACTCTTTTATTCCTCCTCCAATGTTGCTTGGCTGCCAGGCAAAGGTAAAAAGGGAGGAGGTGGATGCTCTCCATCTACTCAATTGTTACCTTTCCCAGCACCTGGGACAATCAAGTGGGGATCAAGGATCCAATGAGAAAATGTGCACATGCCATGGAGTGAGGAGAGCACTTGTCATGCACAGGGCTTTGACTTAGGTCTCCCAGGTCCCGAAACCACCCTGCTCCATGTCTCAGTTTCATTTTTCCCTCTGTGGAAGTGCAGTGACTTGTCCTGCAGGGTTGCCAGGAGAACAAGTGCAGTTCAGTGATCAAGCTAAGAACATTGCAGTGAAAATCAATAGTAAATAGTATGATCCCTCCTACTGAAAGTGACCGGATCCTAAACCATATATGCCAGGAAATGTCATACTAAAATATTTACAGCCCAATCCTGAGTTGCCAGGGGTGTACGACTGTGGCGGCAGTGCCGAAAATTTCTGATGCTGCATCCTGCGCACATAAGGCAGTGGACTTTTGTACCCTTCCCCCAGGTAAGCACAGAAGCTCCGCAATGGGGCTACTCGAGTCACCACCAACCCAAAGATCAGCGATGAATCGAGTGCCTCCATGTAGGGTGGTGAGCCCAACACAGAGGCTTTGGATTCAGTGGAGCAAAGCTCCACTGGGCTCACCTCCCTCCCCACTCCCTCCCCCCCAAGTGCCTCTTCCACCCTCTCCCCGCCTCTCGACTCCCCAACACGCCTCCTTCCCTCCCTCTGCCTGCCCTCCGCTCGACTCCCCCCTCCCTGGAATGCCTCCCCCACGCCCCTGCTTATCTCTCTGCCGCTCAGCAGTCTGCATAGCCAGGTGGTAGGGTTCACAGACAGTGTTCACTGACTCACCAGACTGGGCTCTTAAATAATGGGAATTTTGCCATATGTTCTAGCAGAGCTAGAATCTTGCACTATCTATCTATCTATCTATCTATCTATCTATCTATCTATCTATCTATCTATCTATCTATCTATCTATCTATCTATCTCATTTGCAGGTTTCTAGACCTTAAACTAGATGTTCTGTAGCAGATGTAGCATTGTCCCAATATATATATTTTTGGAACTAAAGTAAAGCCATGGAGGCTGTGAGATGAGTGGAGGAATAAAGGGAGGAGGGATTGCTGTGTAAGGTCTTGTTTGACCCAAAGATACAACCACTACCGTGGCACCTATATCAATAAATTGCAAAGCTTCACAACATAGTTGGGAAGGCTGTCCTAGGATGGATATTTCCTGGCTTTAAAATGAAGGACTAAATTGCAAGGGTTTAAAATAATGGGATGTACACCTGTAATCAAATGCCAACATTTTATATGACTTCCTGTTTGCTGGGTCAAGTATATACCATGGTTTCATTTGTATGGAGATTTTAACACAGATCTCTCTGCTTGAATGAATACATGTGTTCTGCATGAAATGACAGTAGCTCTGTACTAAGAAGTGCTTCTCACCATGTCATAATTGTGTCAAAGGTTAGTGTGCCTTATGCTATACAGTGAGACACTTGCCCTGTTGAAAGAACATACAGGGTGACAAAAAGGGATGACGACAATTATTTTCCCTTAACAGATGGGCTACCAAAGAATAAGGAGTATTGACAGCTTGCACAAGGTCTCAGAGGAAATCCGTGGGCGGTGGTGGAAACCAGAATATAATCCAGTTTTTTTTCCCTGTGTCCCTGTTTCAGGTTACAGGTGGAGTCTGGCCAAAACAGTCCAGCAAATGTTAGGATATTAAGTAAATCTGTTTTCTGAGGGAAGACTCTTGGATTACTACTGGCATTTGGATGAAATTTCAGAATCCCATTATCCCCTCCCCATTAGTAGAGATGGATTTTTCAGTGATAAATTAAAAACATAATTCCAGTGGTTCTCAAACTTTTGTCACCAGGACCCACTTTTTAGAATGAGAATCTGTCAGGACCCACCAGAAGTTATGTCATGATCAGAAGTGACATCATTTAGCAGGAAAATTTGTAACAATCCTAGGCTGCAATCCTAGACACACTTACCCAGGAGTAAGTCCTATTGACTATCATTGTTAAAAGCATATACATAGTAGCCTGTTCAAAGTACAGATCTGTCACATTTTCCCAAATGCAGTCACATACCATGGTAGCATCAAGTCTAATATATTAAAAATAAAATCTTGAAATGAATGGGGACCCACCTGAAATTGGCTCATGACCCACCTAGTTGGTCTCAACCCACAGCTTGAGAAACACTGCATAATATCACTTTCTGCACTTTTCTATATTTTTGTAAAAAAGAAATCTGCAAAAATAAAACCCATTATCTAAAACCTCTACATATCAACACCTCTACATACATGTGTCTGCATCTGCTGACACTATACTACCTATATCACCTACCTAGTACATTTTTAAAGTGATTATAATTTAGAATTATAATTTATAAAAATGCGCACTTGGAATAAAAACACATAACACCACTTTCTGCACTCCTAACTTTGGAAAATATTGAAATCTGTGAAAAGATAAACCCATTTTCACTCACCTCTGCCCATTAGCAAAGTGTTTGTCCTACATGCAGATGGATTGGATGAAGAAAATAATGGAGAGGACCAGCCAGAAATGGGTTCCTATATACTGGGAGCATCCCTGAGAAATCTTGGTAACAAAATGGATGCTGCCTCACACTGGTGGAGGTCAAGGATTGTACATGGATGCTCTATTATGTACATGTACATGGATGGTTCTATTATGCTCCTGTCATTGCATCTGCTCACCATTGGGGAGCCAATGGGGGGGGGCTTCCTGGGTCAGCAGAAGCAGCTGTGGGATCTTCAGGGAGCAACTGGATCTTGGGTAGGCATGAGACCTCGCTACCCCCTGACACCATCCCTGGAAGGAAGTTCATGGCAAAAGGGGAAGGGGGAGAGAGAGTTCCTTAACTAAACCCACCTGCAAGTCAGATGTCTATCCTTGAAACCACAGAATCCTGTTTGGGCAGACCTGCAGTGAAATTAGCCCCTTTGATTACATGAGTAAGCAGCTGTCACTTCCTATGCTGATCATATTACACTTATATAACAGGCAGGAAAGTAGAGGAACAAGGGCAAAGGAAAGGTAACCTAAACCAAAGGGAATCAACGTGCGGAAAGATTTGTCTGTTCCATTCAGAGCTGCTTGATTGCTTTTCACATTCGTATTTTTTTTTTCCTGTTGACAAGCAAAGCTTGAAAGCAATAAGTGCTGCATGAATTAAATACATCACACTCGACTGCCTGGATACTGGTGGAGCTTCAAACCAATCTGGGTTCTATCAATGTGCCACTATTGATTTCGGCACCTTGACAGAAAATGCCTGAAAAACAAATTATTGGGGGGGGGAGGGGAACTAATAAAAGTTAATTTTCCTGTTACATCTCCTTCTCATCCAACTGTGTAGAATTATGCTGCACTTGTAAACAAGGTTTCGTACTTGTATCCTATCAGTAAAGTTAAAACACTTATCCTTACTTGCGCACAGGAAGCAAGTTCTGTTTTCTCTTTCGTACCAGGCCAATGCGCTCATTTTAACTCTCTCCTCTCATAGAATTTCACTCGTCTCTTCCTTGCAAATGGTGCTAAGGAGGCAAAAAAGGCTTCACGCTTTTCCTTTGTTATATTTCCTTGCTGAGTCTTTACTCTGCCGAATCTTTTCTGCAGGGAGTGTTGTTAGCCCTGCGGTTTTCAAGCTGTGCTCCTTGGAACCCGGAGTTCTTCAGAAGCTCAGCACAGATTCCTCCTCGATAAGAAAATCGGTAATGGTGGACACACTTTTCTCACACCTTGTCTGCCATTACTGATTTTAACCCTGCAGTGCATCACCACAGGCAAGTCTTTGGGGCAAGTCTTCTCTTGTAGCAGTTGCAGACCTACCATAAGGTCTGATGGGGCAAAATCCCCAGGTGCGAGACACCAGGAGGCTTCCGACAGGGGTAGAAAGTTTATAGCGTTGGGGAACCTCACAGAGGTTTCCCCGACACATTCCTGGTTTGTGTGAGGCTCCTTGAGCCTCAGGTGGGGGGGCAAATTTCTGTGCAGAGGGGGCAGCAATAGCCTGCAGGGGGGCACCATCGCAGACCTTTTCCCCGGGCGCGGAGCTGGGGAGGTCCATTGCTGTCTTGCAACCTGATAGTAGATGCCTAAGGGCCAAATTCTATCCAAGTTTCCAACACTGGTGCAGCTGTACCAACGGAGGCATGCACTGTATCCCACAGTAGAAGAATAGTCATGAAGGTCTCCTCCAAGTAAGGGAATATTTGTCCCCTTTCCTCAAGACTACATTGCAGGTGCACTGGCACTGGAAAGTTGGATAGGATTGGGCCCAAAGACACATTTGCTCAGAAGTCAATGGGCTTATGCCAGGTAAGCACGCATAGGATTTCAGCTATAGCGTGCGCGGGTCAGTGCTCACCAGCACTTCCAGCACCTCCTGTGTTCACACTCATCTACAGTGCTCAGTGGTTTCCTCAGCAGACAAGCTGATTCCCAAAGGGTTTTCAGAGAGTAGGAAAGGTGAGGGGAAAACTGTCTTCGCTGATTCCTCCTGCAAGGTCAGCTAACAGGACACTTTGGAAAGTTTTGCTAAAGAATACCTTCTAGTCTCCATCTATTTATATGGCTGCTTATAAATAGAGGTGAATGAAAGCTATTTATCTATCTATGCATGCATGCAGGTTTGGTGTTGTGTGTTTTTATTCCAAGGGCGCATTTTTACAAATTATAAATTATTATAGCTTTAAAAGTGTACTAGGTAGGCGGTATAGTGTGAGCTGATGTGTAAAGCAGTGTTATGTGTTTTTATTTCGTTATCACAAAAAAACACTCACCTCTACTTATAAATATTTACAGGCAGGCCCCTGTATCCATAGGGGATCCATTCCAGGGCCCCTGTGGATATGGAAACTGTAGATATGAGGAACCCTGTTTCCATGCCCTGTCCCTGTGCCCATTGATGTAGTTTAGAACCTTACCAGGGTGAAAATGATCTTCCTTATAAAGCTGGCACTAAGCATTCAAGCTTAGAGCAACACTAAGGCAGGCTGCCAGCAACCTGAATGCTTGAAAAAACTAAATTGATGCTGACAGGAAGCAGGAAGCTAACTGCTGAAGTGGCAGAGACAAAGAGGATGGTATAATGCAGGGGTGCCCAAACCCCGGCCCTGCGGCCACTTGCAGCCCTCTAGGCCTCTCAATGCGGCCCTCAGGGAGCCCCCAGTCTCCAATGAGCCTCTGGCCCTCCGGAGATTTGTTGGAGCCCGCACTGGCCCAACGCAACTGCTCTCACCATGAGGGCAACTATTTGACTTCTCGCATGAGCTGTGGGATGAGAGCTCCCTCCACTACTAGCTGTTTCACATCTGTGATGCAGCAGCGGCAGCCAAAGGAAAGGCCAGCCATGCTTTGTGCAAGGCCTTTTATAGACCTTGAGCTATTGCAAGACCTTCATTCATTTATATAAGTTCATCTTTAATATATTCATTTATGTAAACTTATGTAAATTTATTCAAATTTTAAATGTAAATTAATTCTTTTTTTCCCTGGCCCCCAACACAGTGTCAGGGAGATGATGTGGCCCTCCTGCCAAAAACTTTGGATACCCCTGGTATAATGGTTAGCATGTCAGGCCAGCTTTGACAAGAACTAACTTTAAACCTAAAGCTCATTCTGTGACCTTGGACTAGTTACTATCCCTTAGTCTAATGTACTTCTCAGGGCTGTTGTGAGGACAATATGGGATGGCTAGAACTGTATATTGGCCTGAGTTCCTGGGAGGCAGAATGGGATTCAAATGCAATACATGAATAATTTGTAAATCAAATATATATTGTAGTCAAAGTGGCTCTGTTGTTCACTTTATAGATGTTGGAAACTGTGGGAACCCTGGTGAAAGCTCATGTAATCTCTGTTCAGACCTCCCTCCTCTATTTTAGACAACCCTATGCATGCTTACCTAGGAGGAAATCTGATTGAGCTCAGTGGGAGCTGTATCTGGGTCAGCATAGGATGGGGCTATCAGCTAACTATCAGTTCTTTTTTTTAATAACACAGTCTGAACTCCGAAACCTGCCAAAGAATTTGTAGTTTTAAAAACTCATTGGCATTACTTGTGAATAGGTTCAATAAAAAGTCTCTTCTCCTTTCCCTACTCATTTGGAAATAAATTATACAGGGCCTTGTTTTGCTGGCAATTTCAGTTATTTCTTTAAAATTTTGTCTAGATTGCTTTTCTAAGGCTCAGAAAAATACAAATTATTAAAAGAAACAAAACATACAAACAATAAAAGAGTATTCACATATTTCCAAAATCACCTGACAAAATGTCCTAAAAGCTAGACAAAGAAGAAGAACCTTTCAGGAGGCACATAAGATTAGTCCTTAGCCTCAGGGCCATAACTGTCATGGCCCTGCATCTGGCAGTGACAGTGCTGAATTTCCTGCACTAGTGGAATAAAGAGCAAGAAGGAAGAGCTGGTCTGAAGAGTACAGCTGGTAGGTTGATATAAGCAGTTGTGGTCTGTGTGATATACAGAACTTGCAGCCCAGTCCTACTAACTTCCTAAGTGTCAAGGCAGTGGCATCAATGTGGCATCCACTGCATCCTGTGAGGTATTTTGGCCACCAAAGGCATCCTCAGGACAGGAGAATCAGAAGATCCTGGTGGGTCTACTCAGGCCTGCTCCAGCTGGTGTAAGTCTAAGTGGATTTGTGAAGGCGAATTGGGCACAGGAAGGGGGCTAGGATTTGGTGAATGCACCCCATCCCAATCCACCATGCCCCATCACCTCTTCGTTCCACCCCCCACTTTCCTCCAAACCCCTGCAGCCACTTACTGGCAGCTCTGAGCGTCTCCAGTTGTTCTAATGCCAAGTGTAACTGAAGTGAACACCTTGTTGGGACCCAAATGTTTATTATATGTATAACAGAAGGGCCCCCCTATTGAACTACCAAAGGGTCAAGCAGTAGTCCTCAGTCCTTCTGCACCCTCCTGTCCAGGTAGGGCTAAAACTAGCACATCACAATGCTCCATCCACTTACAGCCTAGAGAAATGGTCCAGAAGGATACTACTGGTCATCAAATGCAGCAGAACCAACAGAGACATGCTCCCCCTGCATGTAGGGGACATCAACTACATGTCCCCTAGGACATGTGTAGGACATCAACCAGAGCAACCAAGGGAGCCTCTGAATTAAGCCCAAGACAGTTTTAATCAATTTCAGCCAACACCTTCTTGATGTTGAAATACCACCACATTCAATCACCTTGGGAGACTGGAAACAGACCAGGAATTCCCCCTCTTGAAAAAGTATGAGTGAGCTATTTTAGTCTGAACTCCCCCCCCCACACCCCTTTTTTGAGCACTATAGTAAACTTTTGTGCATATTCACCCTCGTCTCCATTTTCCTTTCACCACCGGGTCATGCCATTGGCCATTACATTGGCTCCCTTTGCACAAATGTTTTTCACATTGTTTTGCATTTGTTTTAAAAAGCACTGCCAGTAACACTTCACAATTGATGGTCTCTTCCTTTAATGTAACAGCCTCTTTTATATTTTGTATGCTTTATCAAGTATCCCTCTAAAGCATAGATTGCCCTTAGTTTAACACATTAGGTAGTTATTAACACAGAATTATGCTCCTTCACTATTGTTCACACTGGGTTCTTAGCAGTAAAATCCGCTACCAAAATGAACTTGCTAATCTCCCCCATGAGGTTGATTACACCATAGTTAAAAATTAAACTTGCTTTGTTGCTGTGAAAGGTTTGCACGCTGGAAAGGTTTGAAAGTTTAAAGGACAACCTTTGTTTCAATGCCACCTGTGTGCCAATGCTTTTAAATAGATAAACCATAATGCCACCAATTCATAACACTGTTCCCAGTAGAGGGTTTTGTGCCATAGAAAATTCATCTTTAGCTTGCCATTTCTTTAACAGAGAATTAGAAATGGAAATATTCTAAACTATTTGCATACTTCTGCACAAGAGGGCCATTTAGAGAGGGCAGGAGAGGAGGGAATCCCACACTGTGTTTCAGACTATGCCTGATTGTGGTCCAGGAACCATACTGGCTCCCAAAGTGGCACTTAAATTCTGCTCCACCCCCCGACCGTGACCACCGTTGCCTCCTCATCTCTAACTGCCTGTCACTTGTAAATCCACTGAGTGGGTAGAGTGCTGGGAGCAGAGCCTCTTCAACTCCCAGCATCCTTCCTGCCCAGCTCATTTAGAAGGAGCAACAGAGAGCAGAGGAGAAGGTGGAGGAAGCTGTGGCAATTGACCTTTTCTTGCTTATTCTTCTGGAAGGAGAGCAATCAAGAATAGCCTATTCCGAACAAGATTGCAATGGTGGCTATCTATTCCTTCCATTCCACTGCTATGATCTTCAGAAGTGAAGCTGAAGGAGAAAGTAAGCTGCTCCCCACTGTCTTCTTACTTGCTTTCCAAGAAAAGTGAATGAGGATGAGATGGACAGCAGGGTATGTCAGCCAGTCAGCAGTGGGCCAGGGCCATCTTGGGGTGCAGGCCCCCGCGCTGCTGATCCAACCATGAGGAAAGCTGAAGCAGGTTGCATCAGCTGCAGATTGCAAGGGATCCTGGGGGGCCAGTGGAGATTTGTCCTTTTCAAATCCAGGGAACAAGAGGAGAAGAAGGAAGGATGACCGAAGTGGCCAGTGATGTGTGGTCAGACTAGGGGCCAGGATTTGGCATGATGCTTCAATAGGCTGTTTTTGGAACAATTTCCTTGCAATAATGAGTTCCCACCCAAATCTGAAAATTCACCCAAAGTGCTTTTTCTTTTTTTTTCCTGATGCCCTCCATTCTTTTTTTTCTCCCTGATCCATCACCTGCTGTTCCCCCAGATCAAGACGCTGAAGCAGATTTCCAATCAAAGAATCAAACTCCTTGCAAATGTCCATCCTTCTGCCAAGAAGATGAAAACCCATCATACCTGGCAGCACAGCTAGACAAACAGTGACAAATGTGGGTCCATAACTGCTCTGCTCGGTATGGTCACTGTCCAGAGCTGGTCCAGCCACAAGGCAGGATGAAGCAGTTGTATTGAGTGGTGGGCTGCAGGAGGCACTTAAATGAAGTGCGGTGCCCACAACCCATGTCAGCCCACTGCCCTTATCCAGCCCACCACCACCCAGCCACTTCACCCCTCCAATCCACTTCTTGCTTGCTCTTCCTTCCATGCTCTCTGCCACAAGCTGCTATGATTGCTTGTGGCAGCAGCACTGGAAAAGGAGGTCCTTCTCTGATCACTTCCTTCCAAGGAGCATTCTAAACAGAATTGCTTCATCTCATCCAAATTTCTTCTTGACCAAAAGAGCAAGGTAGAGCGACCCCTCCACTCCCCTTACCTTGCATTCTGTGTCCTGCTGGTTCCTGCATTGCTGCTTCTTGGAGTGTCCTGTTTGGGCAGAGCAGGCTGGAAAGGGAGCCTTCTTCCGCTTCTCCTAGTATGTTCCACCCACTGTATGTGTTTCAAGAAGCAACCTGTCAGGAACCAGCAAGCAAAAAAGTAAGGAGAGCATGGCCCACCCTTCCTGTCTTCTCTTCACCTTGCCCAGTCTGCTTTAAATATCTGGGCTAGCAAAGAGGAGGTCTTGGTGTCAGGGTATATGTGCTGAGACAACAAAAAAGGTCAGGAAAAAGGGGGGTTTAGGGCACTACCACAAATTAGGGTACCACTTGAGCCAGTCCTTCCACTGTCTGTTCCATCCATCTTCTTTCAGTCTATCAATTATGCCAACACAAGCATGGCATAGCGGTCATAGTGCCAAAGGCACTCAGGTTCAAATCCCCATGAAACTTGGGTACAATTCTAGGTCGCCCTTGGGCCAGCGCAAGTCCCTTGCGCCAGCCCAGGGGGGTAACAAACATACTGTAAGGCATGTTTGCGCGTCCTCGAGAGTTGGCTAGGCCTGCACACAAAGGCGCACTGGCCCACGGAGGCTGAATTCAGCCTCTCCACCAACAGAGGGACCAAGCCTTGCATCAGCCCATGCAAGGCTCTGGGGTGGGTGGGGAGGAGGCCGGAGGGAGGCAATTCGGGGGGGGAGGGTGGATGGAGGGTGGTCTCAGGGGCTGGCAGGTGGGGAGCAGGAGGTGGGGCTGGGACCCGTCAGCTTCAAGCTACTCCGCTCTCCTGGGACTTGTGCCACCTCAGGAGGTGGCGCAATTTCGAGGAGACCCATAAGGCCTGCAGTAATTTACCCGGGCATAAGAAGAAGAGATTCCCCTTACCTTCAACTGAGCCACTTTGCAGCCCTATATTGCGCAGGATACAGCACAAACCTCCTGGCTTGCCTGTTCCAGCGCAAGATAGGATTACCCTGCATGTCGCTTACTAGATTGCCTTGGGTCTGACACTATCTCTCACCCTCTCAGAGTTGCTGAGAAAATAAAATGTGGACAAATGAGAACCATGGATGCTATCCCGAGCTCCTTGGGAAAAGGTTCAGATAGGAAAGAAACGAAGGTCTCTTAAAATCATTTCATCGTGACTGAGAATTCAGTGCCACAATCTGCAGAGCTTGCCCCAAAGGAAGGGGGTGGGGGAAGCTAGGCAGATAGCATTGAGACACCGTATCCACTTTCTTTCGGAAGTGCTTATTTCTCAAACATAAGAATGACCAAAAAAAAAAAAAAAACCCACATCTTCAATAACATATCACTGTCACTTGGAATTTAAAGACGAGGAGCCTTTAACGAGAAAAATGCCAGGCGTCTTCAGCAACACAGCTGCTGAAGTCCAATCCATACAGCAGAGAGGACTTGTAATGAGACATAATGTAGTTGTGAAGCAAGACACCACGGACAATTTCCTGACAGGAAGAGTGAGATTTAATCACTAGGAGCCGCTACTGCTGAGGTGCGTTGGCTTCACCATCGGGGAGGGAGATGCCTGTCAAGATTGTAAGCAAGCTGAATTGCTGCCAAGCCGCTGCCTACAGACAACAGATGATTGTCATGCACCATTTATTTTAGTCCTGCACATTCCGATCCAGTGTTGTGTTGTCTTTGTGAACTATGGGGCTCTTCCGTTGCCACAAAAGGACTTTTGAAAACGGTTGTCATCAGAGCGCCATGCGTATGTGAGCACACTCCCACCCCACAATGTGTTTGCTCCCACAACAGTGCTCATTTTCCAAATTTATTATAGCTTCTTTCCGGTTAGGAAAAGAAAAGAAACCCCAAAGTCAGCCATTATTTTCTGGAGCACCAAAAGTCAGAGAATTTCTCAAGAGAAAAACAGAATATCTTTGTATAGCAAAATAAAAATAAAATATCTAATAATGCACAGTCATGAACACTAATGGGTAACAATCACTGTACACAATACAAAACCCATCCTGGACAGAGCTTCTGTGGGTCTGGAGTAGAGATGCGACAGAAAATTGGCTCTTTGTTCACCAACCTCTGGAATTTCCTCAGATGTTAATATAATATATATTTAGGAGTCAATTTCCCTCAATTACTGTGTTATATTACAAGACCTGTTCAAGTGATAAATTTGCGTGGGGAATGGGGGTGTTAATATGTGTAACTATTTTTAGAAGTAAAAAATAAAAGGCAAAGATAATCCTGGACTACGGTTCCATTCTGCTGGTTTGGAGACAGATGAATTCCTTCACAGTGAGACAGAAAGGTAAGCAAAATCTTCATAATTCACCATAAACATGGCAGGTCAACTTCATTTTAAATCAGCTTTGAAGTGATATCAAGCCACTACATGCTAGAAACATAGGCACAGAAGGCTTAGCTCAGGGGTGTCAAACACAAGGCCTGGGGGCCAGATGCAGCCCCTGGAAGCTTTATATCTGACCCTCAGGCTCTCAGCTGCTGAGCTGTTACAGTTAAAATGGTAGCCCACATGAAAATTGGGCTTTCCCACATCTTGAAATATGATCAAGATTTGCGTACTTTCTCATTTGTCATTTGCAGTTAATGAGTTTTTATAAGAGAACAGGGTCTGATTTCTGACCATTTGCTGCTTAATGATGTCACTTTCTGCTTAATGACATCACTTCCAACCATCAGTTGGAGACCTGAATGCTAACTTTGGCCCTCTGTATGAAACGAGTTTAACACCCTGGCTTAGATTATAAGGGGGAAAGCATCCTATGACAGGATAACATTCAGCATCTCCATTTTGAAATGGGAACAGTATTGCCCCTCTTGCTAAAAGAGGATTATGGGGAATTGGGGGGGGGTGTTTTCCAGGGATGGGAACTTGAGTCTTGAGATTCAAGTCAGAGTTGCGAAAACACATGTTTTTTGCTGACTTGTGTACACTTGAGTCATTCATGTCAATGACTCCAGCACTGACTTGAGTCTCAGGCCACTGACGTGAGTCTGGGTGTGCTTGCTTACTATTTTCAGCATTTGAAAGGACGTTGTGGGACCATCATTCAGATCAGGCAAGCAGCAGGGAAGTTCCAGCCAGGAGGCAGAGAAGGTTTAATGTTTTTGTTTTGCATCAGGCAGGAGGTGGGGGGAGGGAACCAGGAGTGGGTTCTCTTGTCTGAAGGAACCAATGATCATTGGACAAAGGATGGGTGGAAGCCCAAGGGATAGAGGTTGGGCTCTTGCCTTAGGAATGGCTGGAGAAGCCCACTGAGGGGGGAAAAGAGGAGGTAGGGAAGCCAGGGGGAGGCAGTTCCTAGTGATCAAAGAGAAACTCACGGCTCTGAAGGTTCTCACTGAAGGACTGGCCACAACGGGACTATTTCTGAGTAGAGCTGCAAAGGATTGGGTCATACCGGTAAGCCTCCCAGCTGCTGTGCTCGACCCTTATCCCGCTTGCTGATTCTGTGCCTGCTCTCATGCAATCCGTCCCACCCCGTCCCACCTTGCCAAGCTCAGGCACCTCCCAGTCCCTGTTGCTCAGTGCCCTGGTGTTCCTTCTGAAGGCGGAATCAGAAGCTGTTATGTGAATGGGGGGAGGTGTTTTGTCGCTGCAGTGTGTATGGAACCAATCGTTTTTCTGCACTAGCTGCACCACTACACTCACTCGAATAACAACAGCAGCTGGCTTTTGTTTACATAAATGAAATGGTGGTTGATTTTTCCGTGGAGTCGCACCTGACCCACGCCGCAGCTTGCTTCATGAGCGACTCTGACTCGAGTCAAATGACTTGGGAAGTTTTGGGGGTGAGTCGCTGTGAGTGCATGCTATGACTCATGCACGAGTCGAGTCAAAGAAGTGGGGGGCAAGGCTAGACCCGAATCTTGCGGCAGTGACTGCAGCCCACCACTAGTGTTTTCTCTGTGTTTTGAACTTGACAGATGGTATAAAAGCGTTAAACGTTATCAGAAGGCTTTACACAATCTGTAAACTTCTCCACTGTGCAGTGTAAGAAAGGAGCAATGGATAATTGGGTTCCCTCTTACCATCATTAGGCATGAAATGTTTCACTTCAGTTCATCAGCTGAAAGATTAAGGACCCTTGTTACACCAAGGGAATAAAAGTATATAGGGTAGGCGAAGTGAATAACAGACAACGTAAAACTGTCATTGTCAACTAAAACCTGTTACCATACACAAACATGTTTCCAGCCATGTAACACATTTTCTTTTTTTATAGCTATACTTCCAGTTCAACAGACAGTGAAGCATCGCTTGGTGTCACACAACAGAGTGTAAACCGGCCCATTAGTAGTGTCTCCAATTTACAGCAGACTGTTGCGAGTTTCCACATCCATTGTCGCCTCTAACCTAATTCTTCCACATGCTTCTGCAAAGGCTGTGGTAAGTCTTCTTGATTATATAGGCTTGAATGGACCTGCTACCTTTTCGCTATTTTCTGACTGTGACTGATGCCACATATATTAGTACTATTAAATATGGCAAATAGTTGTTTTGCCGTTTAGTACAGTGTCAGAGTCACAGCAGTGTTTCAGAATTCATTTTCAGCTCAGCTTTGTAGAGAAAGTGTGCTGTTAGAGATGCCAGCTATCACAACCTGTTTCAGGATGAGTTTCCAGATGTCTTTAAACACCAGAGTGTGTGTGTGTGAGTGTGTGTGTGTGTGTGTGTGTGTGTGTGTAAAAAACCGGTGCTGCAAAGTTGGATAGGATTCGGCCCTTAAGCACTAATCTAGGGCCCAATCCTATCCAACTTTCCAGCTCTGCTGCAGCCGCAATGCAACCCAGAGGTAAGGGAACAAATGTTCCCATTCCTTGAGGAGACCTCTGTGACTGCCTCCTCAACACAGGTTGCAGTGCACGCCCCACTGGCACGGATGCACTGGCACTGGAAGATTGGATAGGATTGGGCCTTTAGGCACGTTTAACCAAAAGTAAATCTCATTGTGTTCAACAGCACTTCCTCCCAAGTAAATTTGCATAGGACAGTAGCCTTCATACAAAGTGAGCTACATACTGTTTCCCAGGTAGCCCTTGTGTAAGAAAATAGCTTAGACACTGACATGTCTAAGGAGGCAAACTGAGAAATACTGAGCTCAATGCTTCTTCTCAGCTCAGAAAAAAGCAGGTTTCAAAGGCAGCACCTGAGCATCACAGCTGATGTCATCATCATTTCTGCTGTAGGAGAAGCCCAGGGGTTCTACTCCCTTCTCTCAGAGATGGACCTCCCATTCAGTTGATGGGGCAAATGCCCTGGGCGTGGAGCCTCATGTGCTTTTAAGACCCTACGGAAGCCTCCCTGAGACTCCCGATGGGGTCGGAAACTATGCTTCCGGATTTCCAGAAGCACAGTTTAAAGTGTCAGGGAACCTCCAGGAGACTTCCCCAACATGTTATGGAGTTGTGCGAGGCACTGTGTGCTCCAGGTAAGTGGGGAGGGGGTTGATTTGCACATGGGGGGCAGTGGCATCCCATAAGGGGATGCCATCGTGGACCTTTGCTTTGGGGGGGGTGGGACTGGGGAGGTCTGCCACTGCCCTCTTTCCCTTTGACTATTTCTATATTTCAATCAAAAACAGGGCCCTCTTCCATAGCTGTTGTAAAGTTTACCCCCCAAAAAGGCAGGAAATCTAATTATGATCTCTCATGTCGTAATTGTTATCTGGACTTAATTTTGCGAGTATTAATTTCAATATGAAATTAAATCCGTGGCTCTTTCACCATCCCTTTTGACCATGAAGGTTCGCTCTCCCAAAGCCCTCGATAAGCCCTCTTTTGTGAGTCAACCAAGAGTACTTATTTCCTTTGTACAGCGCAAAGCCCAAAATGACCGAGGAAAGGGGTGTGATCCAATGATATTCCACCAAAACCTAGGAAATCAGTGCTTCCTTCTTCCTCTTTTTCTCTGATGATGATCAAGAACGAACAGTATGCTGATACTGTCCCTGCAAAAACCAACTTATAGGTGGGTGTTTGATGCAAGCACCATCAAAACAGTCCACTTGGTTTTTGTTGATACAATTTGACCTCACAGAAGCAATGCTTATATGAGAGAGAACAACATTTAACTGCTGCCGTTCTCCTTTATGGACATTCATCAACTGAATATGGGTATACTTGCTCAGTGGAATGGATAGCCATGGTCAATTACCACTGGCCCATCTGACCTACATATGGAGTGAAAACTGTCTTTTAATTTGCCCTGTTGGTTTCCAGACCATTTAATATAAAGATCACCTTACTCAAGGACATTTCGTTGAGTTTCATGCTAATTATTTTAGAACTCTGCTACAGGATGCTATGGAACCAGATTCCAGTGTCCCGTTAGTGACAGTCAAGGAGTCACTTTTTCTGTCTTCTGCTGGGGTGACAAACACTCTTGAAACATTCTGTACAGTATAGTTCCCCCAATGAGGAAATATCCATCTCCCAATTTATCTCTGAATGAAATTCATGTGCTGTTTTCTCAATGCAATGGATCACCAGTGAAGGAGTGAGAAAAGGAGACTATATGATGAGAGTGATTAATTAGGAAAACAATGTTAGCAGAAGTACTTGAGGTGGGTAGAATTAGGACACTGCTGACTTTTCAAAAGAACTTTCTATTAAACGGGAACAGTTCTTGGCATTGGCTGATAACCAGGAATGTCAACCAGGTGTGGTGGCTTCAATTTTTTTTTTAAGTTTTGAGGCCTAAATAATGATGGTGGTTGGGTTGCTGACATGGGCAGGATCTAAGGATGGAGGCTACTGCACAGAGCAAGAGTAAAAAGGTGGAGAGGAGCCGCAGGAGTCCATGAGCTAGAGATGTCTGGTCACAGCAACAATGTCCACAGGTTCAGTCAAGTATCTATATATACCTTTTGGCATTATAAAGGGATTGTGAGCCAGAGAGGGTGATATTAGTATGGGTTACAGTGCTTTGGAACCCACCAGAATTTGGTGACAGAAACCTTGACCTGAGCAACACTTCTGCATCTTCTTTAATAACATAAGGGGGTTAACTCTATCAGCTTTTTCCTCCAAAAGGAAGGTTCCTCAAAGGTGGAATCAAAGGAAAATGGAGAGTGCAGGTGAGAACAGAACTAAAGCTGTGCCACTTTCAGAGTTCCCTCATGTGGAACTTTTCCCCAAAAGTCACTTTTGAGGGGGAAGCGTTCCTGTCATCCAACGCCTCAGACAGCCCCTTCCATGGGACTGAGAGACAGTGGCTATTGTGCTTCCCACAGTCCCTTTTCAGCCTTATCTTGCTGCTACTTCTAGTGCCACTGGTCTTACCTCCCTTCTCCCTCCATCAGATTCCAGAAACAGGACTGATTAACAAGGAAGCAGTATGTCTGCCCTCCCCTTTCAGTGGTAAAGACAGCTATGCGGTGGTCCTTGGGCAAAAGCCCTGCAGGGCCCCCCCTTTACATGTATATTTACAAGCTGGCCAACTCCACCCCTTGCCTAACAATTAGATAGCAGGCAGAAGAGACTAGTTCCCCTGAATGGCTGCAAAAGCTGCATAAAGAAGGACTCCATCTACAGAGAATGCTGTGCTTTCTCTTTCCATTGCCCAGTAACTGTTCCCTGATCCCTGAAGCTTACCAGGTGCTGGAGGGGAGAGGAGAGCAGCATCTGAAGTAGTCTTTCTTCCTCTGGCCAGCTCTATTTTCAAATATCCAGATGTCCCACACCAGATATTGTGTCTGGGAATGGTCACTGCTGCTGTAGTGGCAGCTGCCAGTTCACCATTGCCCACTAAACTGCAAAGGACCTTAACGGGTCATAGAAGGGGGAAGCAATAGTCTCAATTTACCCCAGTGCTGGTGTATGGGTAAACTTTCATCTGTCACAGGCAGGAGATGGAGGAGTGCTCTCCAACTTGTTGCCAGTGACCAAAGTGGGTATGGGGACTTCAGAGCTTGGGTGGTTGGGGCCTAAGGGAGGTTTTGGCTTTTGTCCCGTGTCCAACCAGGGCAATCTCTGATGTCACCCCTGCCTCCTTGACACAAACATCTTGCAAACTGCCATGCACACCAACGGCGAGAGCAGAACTTCATTCAGATAATGGCAGGACCAGTGGCCAGATGGGGCCTCCATTAGAAAGCTACATAAGCCCTATCACTGATTGACCCACAGCTGAAAGTGAAAACAATGTCTGTTGCCATGTGTGTTGAGGTTACACCAAATGGAATGCAAGTTCTCTTTGGCCTGTTGCATTTGTGAGAGCTTCTTTGCACTTTCAAGTCATCATTTGATGTTCCAGTTACTGAGTGATAACCCTGCAAGTGTATGGTTTTTCCACAAAGCTTGGGGCAGCTTTGTCACATGGTACTGTTAATTTGCCAATCAGTAGTCCAGAATAAAGTCTGACAGGCCAATTCTAGGCACTTCTACTCAGAAGTAAATCCCATTTATTTCAACGGGACTTACTCCCGGTTATGTGTACATACAACTGCAGCCTAAATCACACAAGAATTTGAGGAAGTTCCAGTTATCTAAGCTACTTGCTTAAAAGGAGGCAATGTTCAGTGGATTCTTTTACATTCTGAATCAGAAAACAAATCCACACTGGGTCATCAGTAGTTTCCCCCTAACAGCTGCCTTCTATCATCAAAGGAACACAGACTGTTCAGTAAGACAGAGAAGTCAAGTCTTCTTGCTCAGTCTCTATGATGGGCAGCCCAAACCTATCCTGC
This sequence comes from Tiliqua scincoides, assembly GCF_035046505.1. Taxonomy (NCBI): domain Eukaryota; kingdom Metazoa; phylum Chordata; class Lepidosauria; order Squamata; family Scincidae; genus Tiliqua; species Tiliqua scincoides. The sequence continues at coordinate 28,743,723 of NC_089826.1, forward strand.
ACCAAAATAGGCAGGCCAACTGGCCTGCACTGTATCTAACTGCCATGCAACTTGGAGTAAGGGAATTCGTGTCCCCTTACCTGGGTCAAGGGGCTACTCAGATCTGCACCAATGAAATTGCTGGTGCAGATCCAAGCAGCCTTGTGTAACACCGTGCTAGCCTGGATGGGGGTTGAGATACAGCCTAGGCTTGTCCCACCCCCCTCCCAGGCCCAGTCCAGCCACTGCTTCGCCCTCCCCTGAAATGCCCCCATTATGCCCTCCCACCACCCTTCCCAATGCCCCGTGCCAGCCCGGATCTGGCATCAGGAGGCTGAAGCACATCCTCGAGCTGGACTGCCCAAGTCCTGAAGTGGCACAAACATGCTTCACAACACCTCAAAGTCAGCACAAATCCAATGGCCAGCCTATGTGTCAGTTAGGATTGAGCTCTAAAAAAAAACAACAGGAATTAGAGCAACTGCATTCACACTCCCCCTTCAGTTTTTCCTTGCTATACTTCCTTCTGTCCTTTTATTGTGATGCCAAAGGGGGAAAAATGGAATGGATCCAAAGAATAATAAGTTGGAAGGAAAATAGCTACTTGTGGTGTTCCATAAATACCTGCACAAGAGCTTGTGAAAGCATTTACATTGTGCAAAAACGCACACCTATAAAAGTTCTCTTGTTTTCACCTGCGAATGAGACTGCACAACCTCATGCACCAGCGGAAAAGCACCTGTGCGTTAAGTTACTTTGTTCTCACAGCATGTTCTAGAACTAAATGTAAAGCAGCTTGAGGAAGGACATCTTTGGGTCCAACCCAATGAGATAAAAGTTGATTTGGGTTAATAACCCCATAAAAATATAATGAGAAACGACAAATACATTTTTACTGGCATTAGCAGAAGACTTCAATTTTATTCTGAATGACTGATGGGAAGAGAGATTGCTTTCTGATGTTGAGGTAGGCAGGAGTGAGTTTCCTAATTATTGCTTTGAGTTCACTCATTGTGATTTTTTATATGAATAGAGAAATAATTAAGAATAATAGTGGCCTCAAGCACAGCACTGCTTATAAATTTATTCATCTCATACTCTCAGCTTGGAGATGAGCAATCATTTCTTTTTGTACTCTGATAAAGCTTTTCTCCCTCTCACTTTTCCATTGATAGAACAGAGATTTTTTTTTAAACTACAATTATCTAGAAGTCATCTCTGCATTAATATAAGTCAGTTGCAGATGTTATCACAAAGCACACTCCACACTGGGCTTGTGTTAAAGGAGGTAAAAGGAATTGCCTGTGCGAGGAATACAGGATCTGTTGTTGGCTTTTCTTTTTTTAAACTCCAAATTAGTCTTGTAAGAAAAACAAAACGGAACCACAAGATAAATTGAAGGAGCACACGTAACCTTCATCTCCATGAAAAAAATAGTTAACGGCTCAATGATAATAATAAACATCCAGAGGATGAATTGTGATTGGAGGCCATCTAAAGCCCTAGATCAGGGACGCTGAAAATTTTTGATCCTTTTTTGGAGCCCTTTACACTCCTAAATGGAGTCTGGGGGAGCCCGAGAGTGCTGGTGCATGCACAGAGTGGTGTGGAGCCCAGAAGATGGCAGCTACTTATGGTGTGCGTGTGGAGCTCCTGAAAGGGTCTCTGGGAGCCCCAGGACTGCTAGGAGCACCCTTTGAGAAATGCTACCCTAGGTGGTTTGGAGCCTGGGCACCTGAAGGAACGCTGATTTGCACATTGAAGCTAAGCAGGGTCAGGCCTGGTTAGTACTTGGATGGGAGGCCGCCTGGGAATACTGGGTGCTGTAGGCTTATACCATAGTCTTTCGAGACTGAAGGTTGCCAACCAGTTGTTGCACCAAGTGTCTTTAATAACCCTTCCTTTGGGTGCACCCATCTTCCAAAGTGAAGTGGCAATCTAGGTGACACCCACCTACAAAATTTTCTCCCCAAAAGGGTTTTTTCTGCCAGAGTGGCTGGTTGAAAACCCTTAAGGCAGTGGTTCCCAAACTGTGAGCCATGGCTCCACAGGGAGGCGCAGAATCCTCGCAAAAAACCCACTGTGCTATGCAACGTATAGGATTGTAGCCCTAATGGGGAGTCATGAACAATAGCGCAGTGGGCCAAGGGAGCCACCTGTTGAAAAAGTTTGGGAACCACTGCCTTAAGGATAGTCCCCAGCACATTACATATGGAGCACTATCTTAGAGCAGGAGACTGTGAGATGAAAGTTCAAATCTCTTCTCAATCCCACTCACGATGGTGAGTGGCAAAATAGCGTTGATATCAGAGTTTTAAAAGCAGCAAGTGAACATGGCTCACATTTGCCAATACATGCCCCCTCTTGCATCATCCACTTCCCCCACAGCCTTGCTTTACCATGGAAGAAGTGAATGGCCCTGAGCCCCTTACGCTATAATCTTGCCCAGTTATGCATGAGTCCATCAAGAACAGTTTTATCTACACATAGGGAAATAAATCAGGACCTTTTTGTAGCCCTACCTGGAGAGGCCTGGAATTGAATCTGAGACCCTCCGTCAACTATACAGAACCCAGTAATAGTGCAAGGACCCTATCATTGGTTTTTGAGCTTTGTTCAAAGCTAGTCATTACCTTTAAAGTCCTAAATTGTTTGGTAACAAGGTACCTTAAGGACCATCTTCAGCCATTTTATATGCTTTCCTATATGAGGGTTGGCCGGTGATTTGAATTTGCCGGGTCATTTCTGCTGTTGTCTATTAATTTATTTTTTTTTACACTATGTTACTTATTCTGATTTTTTACTTGCTATTATTATTTTGTGAGCTGCTTTGGGGGTGGTTGATTTTGATAGAGACCAAAAAAGATAAAGAGCATAAAAATCTTCAAAAATGAACTAATCAAATCTATTCTAGTGACGCAAGGACCCAATCCCAGCCCAAATGTGGATGCAACAGCATTCCCTGGCAAAACAACCAGTTGCGGACCTACCATAAGGTCCAATGGGTTAAAAGCCCCAGTCGTGAGGCACCAGGAGCCTGCGGAAGCCTCTCTAAGGCTCCAGATGGGGGCAAAAAATGTGCTTCTAGTTTTCTGATGCAGGTGGAGATCACACGAGGCTCCGTGAGCCTCAGGTGAGTGGGGAGGGCAGATTTCTGTGCGGGGGGTGGCAGTAGCCCGTGGGGGTGCCATCGCAGACCTTTGCCCCGGGCATGGGGCTGGGGAGATCCACTGCTGAAAACAGCACCTGTTCCCTTTTCTTTTTCCTGCTCAGCATAGCGGTGCCATCAAAGAGAATTATTCAGAGTAAGAGCAGGGAGGACGATTATCATTCCAAGGGCTAATTAACAGCTTTGGAGCGTTTCCACTAAAGTCCCTCATCCATAAGGCAAGGGAAACACAACATAACGTCTCCGATTTTTATTGCAGCCGCACAAACCAAATGATGAAAACAAGCTAATAAAACAGCCAGTGTAGATTTTGGCTGCCTCAGTGACCAGCTAGCTAGAGATGTATCCCTTTCTTAAATTGATACAATTTTAATTTATTTTGGAAAATCTTTCCAGATACCATTCATTTTAGTTCTTTTCAGTGAAGACAATCACATTCTCATCCCCAAAGTAGCTCTCTTGGTGAGTTTTTCAAGTACTATAAGTGAATCACAGAGCCTAGATACAATGATGTAAGTATCCTCTTGAACCACTAGGCCTCTCCAAGCCATTAGATGTATGTATACCTTTCAGTGCCTTTGATCTGGTTAATCTTCTGGTCTGAATAACAGACTGCCGGAGACATGGAACTGTCCAACTAATTTTCCTCTCATGTGCCACAAAAGAGACTGAATCAAATTTTGATCCTAGATCACAGATTATATAAATCTACAGTAAAGCCACTGAAATCAATGCAGTCACCTTGCTTAATTCTGCCCCAGCACTCTCCCCGACCTCTCATGCTGTCTCAATCCTTCCCACACACCCTTGCGCATTCAAACGTAACGCATTGCTTTTGATAGGTGTGACTTTTAGAATAAAAGTGTCACTCAGCTGAGGAGAGAGACATTCCATTTAATACCAGTTTAAATGAAACAGTTCAGCGTTTGGGCAAAATAAAATGCACACAAGAACACCCATCTACATCCAGAAAAGCAAAATTCAGCTATTTGCTCTCTAAGGCAGGTTTTGCTTTCTTAGCACAAAATGAGAACGAGGCTTCCTATATTATACACAACAAGATCACAATACAGTGTTGCCTGAATTGGCACTGCCTCCGTATGTACCTCTGTTCTTGGAAGTACAGTATTGGTGAATTCAGACATTTGTGATAGAGATAAAGTAAAAATTACTTCTCCAATGAGGCTTGCCCACTTACAATTCTATTTCATGCCCACAAGAGTCCATTTTGAGCGAGAAACCAAACAAGTTTTTTAAAGGCAGAGGAAGCAGAGGCGTATTTTTTATTCTTTCCATATTAGAGCCCTTAAGTGCTGCTGAGGCAGTGCTTTCCTGTAATTAGCTGGAAGTGGAATTGAAATGGAGGTTCTCCACAACACAGAATATAGCATGATATCATGCAGCAGTGGGCACTGCGGTAAACTCACAGGGGTGCCGTGGAATGCCCCTGGTGGCCTTATCTTACTGGCTGTTCTGGGTGCTGCCATCTTGAATTGCGCAAGATCTTGCACAAATCAAGATGGCAGTGTCCGGGAAAGCCAGGTGATGGCAGTGCCATGACTGTGGTTACTTTGGGAACTGCTGCTTTAAACTTATTTCCCATTAGAAGAGGTGGGAGAGAGCAGTGGCATATCTAGGGTGTGGCAAGTGGGGACTGTTTATAGTGGATCCATGCAAATAAAGGAAGGCATAACAGCTCAATACGTTTATTCCATCTTCAGAACAGAACATGGCAATGAAACACAAGGCAAACACCCCTGGCTTTTATACCCTTTAGCTCCACCCAGACTTCCCATGATTGGTGCAGTTGAAAATGAACTAGGGGGCCAATTGGACGGTAGGATTTTGATCCATCACCTGATTGGCCAGCCATAAGTCTGGGCCAATCAGTTATGCAGGATTTTGATCCTGCATAAATTACATACATAACAGGGACATCTTCCCTGGGCACCATTTGAAGACTTACCCAAATCCTGCCAGTAGTGCACTTCTGCACCAGAACCAATGGTGCATTTTTGGAACAGTTTCAGGGGACCTCCAAAAAGAGGTAAATGCCTGAAGAAAAAAATTCAAGGTGTTTCCATATGCCCAGAACAGCAGCATTACAAATGTGTAGGAAAGGAAACTGTATTTTGCAGAACAGGGCTGGCTTCCCACCCCTTCCCTGTGTAGCCTGCTGAATAAATTCACAGTGCTACCCCATGATCTCCCCTTCTCATCCATGATCTCATCCTACCCCATGATCTCCCCATCTCTGTTTGGACAGAGGTGCAATTTCAGTGCTTGCCACAGGTGCCGTTTCCCCTAGATATGCCAATGGGAGAGAGAGCTCCAAAAAGGGAGAAGTTTGGGAATTATATTGTTCACCACTGGATCATGAAGTAGCAACAGCATCTCATCCTCCTGCATCAAAACTGAGAACCAAAGAGGACTGCAGTTCTCTTACTGTAGGGCAGGGGTCTCCAAATCCCAGCCCGGGGGCCAGATGCGGCCCACGGAGAGCCTCTATTTGGCCCACAACCAGCCTCTGATCCCCTGAGACCCTCTGGCCCAGTTGACCAAACAGAACCAGAGTTGTATCTGTGTGTGCTTTATTTCCTTGGTGCTTGGAGAAATCCTGGACATTTGAGTCATTGATTCATTCATCCAAGTTCCATCTCTAATGTATTTATTTATATTTTATATTTAATTATTTTTTCCCATCCTCGACACTGCCAGATATTTGATGTGGCCCTTTGGCCGAAAAGTTTAGAGACCCCTGCTGTAGGGCATAGGAGAACATTCAGTAAACTTAGGGAAAGGATTCTATTTTTGTCAAAACATCGTGTTATTCAATATTCTATTCCCTCTACTTTTTTGTTGAAGTTCATGTATAGCATTAAAACAGAACAACTTTCTACAATTATTTAGTAGCACTTTTGCATGGGTTAATTTACAGCTTTGTTCAAAGGCCAGCACATAATTATGAAATAATCTCTCAGATTAAACCATTTCACCTCTAACAAATAAAACTCATTAGCTTTACCTATTAATCCTTACTGTTAATACCTTGCTGGATCAACTTGTTATATGGGAGTTACTCTGCTAATAGCCTCTGTTAAGCCTCTTAACGTACTCAGGAGAAACTGTGGTCTTGATCTACAGCCAAATGGAACTCAGCACAGTCTCCTTAAATTCAATGAAACCTGAGTTAGATGCTGTGATTCTAGAAGCCTATTCATAAGCGACAAATCAACATACATTCCTCCATATCTAAATTTGCTCACATAAGCTAGAGTCTGTGAGAGGGACCACATGCTCTCATTTAAATGCATACGTATTTGAAGGATGCATCCTAAAGTTGCATGGATTTTTTTTTCACAGTTTCTGCAGATCAGAATTTTAAAAACTGCACTTGAGCATGTACAGAATTAAAGCTAGTATAGTAGTGCAGAACAGAAATTCAGCATAACTGTGAAAGCAATTGAAAATGTAGTTTTCTTTTCCATTCACTTTAATAAGGCTCTTTGGTTTATGAATATTCTTTTCCTGCTATTGTACACAGCATATATTTTATTGCATAGCGGATTTAATAAGATTTTATTATCTTGTAAGAGCACTTTTTTTGCCCACGTCTTTTTTTGATCCTGTACATCTCCAAGTATGATTTCCCATTATTGCTTTGTGTCTTTCACAATTAAAGTTAACAGTCACAAAAAAAGGGCTGCAGACAGGATGGCAATTCAAAGTTTTTTTTTGAAGGGCGGTTCAATATTGCACAATAAATGATAACTCAGTATGTATGTTCTTTTTGTTTTTATTTGCAGGCATTTCAGAACACCTTAAAGCAGTGGTTCCCAAACTTTTTAGAGGGCCTAGAGCAGAGGTCTCTAAACTTTTTGGCCGAAGGGCTACATCAAATATCTGGCACAGCGTCGAGGGCCAGAAAGAAAAATTAAATAATAAAATTTAAATAAATACATTAGAGATGGAACTCAGATGAATGAATAAATGAATGGGGTCAAATGTCCAGGACGTCTCCAAGCATGAATGCAGCCCAAGAAATAAAGCACACACTTAAATGGACCCCCAATCCCTCACCCCACAAGCACAACTCTGGTTGTGTTTGATCAACTGGGCCCAAGGCTCTCAGGGGACCAGAGGCTGGCCGTGGGCCAGATAGAGGCTTGCCGCAAGCCACATCTAGCCCCCGGGCTGGGTTTGGAGACCCCTGCCCTAGAGGCTGCTGCCTGATTTATAAATGCCAAGGAGTGTGGCTATAAAGGTGATTGGACAACAGTGTTCTCCCCCCAGTAGCAGCTTGTTTAACTCTTGATGCACATAGCTTAATCTGCCCTATCAGTTTCATGAACCACCAAAAATTAGGTCATGACCCACTGGTGAGTTCCGGACCCACAGTTTGAAAACCACTGACTTAAAGCAATTAAGGTAAACAGTCAAAACAAAGTACATGCTATCTTTGTACCAATCTATTTTCAGTATTTGGAGAGGCATATATTGAGGTTGGCCAAACCCCTGTTATACATTTCATGCTGCAAGTGCTAAGAGTATTGGGACAAGAAGGATAAAGATGAAGAGTTGCTGTCAACCTGTAGTCTCTATTGAAAGTCATATTTCCCAATCATACTAGGTTAGATTCTCAGCTCTATATTAACCACTACTGCCAGGGTGAGACTTGGACTGCCCCTGGCCTTTGACTAGTACAATAAATTGTATTGTTACAAATGGGAAATTAACCTCTCTTCCCCAACTACCAGGATGTAGAGATTAGAGAATGCTGACTATGGTGTTCAATCCAGGGTCTGGAGCATGAACTGAGAGCATCTGAAGCATCTGGACAAGTCTGGATCTGGTCAGTACCAATATGAGAGGCCACTCAGGAACCCCATAAATGCTCTCCTTACCCTGGAAAAAAGATGAGATATAAATGCTCTGAGATAGTATGGAAGACTGCTTTATGGCACAATCCTGTTTACTCAGAAGTAAGTCCCATTGAGTGCAATAGGACTTAGAACCAGATAAGTGTGTACTGCAGCCTTACAGCCTATCCACATTTTCCTGGGAGTAAGCCCCATTGACTCCAATGGGACTTACTTCTGAGCAGACATGCATAGGATTGGGCTGCCAGTTTGAATGGATTCAGCTAGTTGCTCTTGACAAAGAATCCAAAGACTTCTTGAGCCAAATCAATAATTTTGAGGTTTCCTTCATCCTTGCTCCCCATTTTTTACCTCATTGTTAGCCAACATCAAGCAACAACAGAGTTGAGACAAGATCATTACTTTGATAGGTAAACTATCCTGACTGTCTGAGACGCTTATTGTCTTTTACCATTTGTACCCTGAATAAATAATAGACCTAATAATAATAAAGCAACCACAACCTCACATTGTCATATCATACAAATGACAGCCTGCTGTTTTAAGGAGCTTGCTCATTTGCCTTAGGACTTTATAAATACCTTGAATAATAGAAATGGCTTTCCAAATTGTTTTTCTTCCTTGATTTGATCTGACCAGCAGCAGCTCTGAAATTCCGTTGGGAGCCATATCTCATTGTCCTTTGCTCCTTCCAAGACAAAGAAGTATGATAGTTTAATTCAATCTGATCCTGCTGTGGATAGTTCATTGGAAAAAGCTAATTTCTAATTCCAAATTAACTGCTCCTAAAAAGCTCCGATAAATATTATGCAGCTTTCATTTTAACACAGCAAGAGAATCAGACCAATGAGAATAAAAGCAATAAATGTCAGTCCATGTCAGTGTTAAAGTTCTCATCACAAACTCATTTCTCACAGCTGATTTGTATATTTCTTGTCTATATAATTAGTTGTCTGAATACATGCATAATAGCACAAATAAGATGTGTAACATCATAGAAATGACACTCGGATGAAACAAATAGCTACATGCTCAGGATACTGGGAAAGCTAATGAAAATGTAGCTCCATCTTCAAGCATAATGGGATGGGGTTTTTTGTTCTTATTAAGAATATTTATTATTCTTATTTATAATAATAAGGGCTCTTCAGAATATAGGAAGAATATAGGAGTATAGAGGAAGAACTCTGTTCAGTGAGACCAAAGATTTATTCTGGTCCAATCTCTTGCCTCTAGAAGTGGCCAACTAGATGCCCACTTGAATGCCCACAGGCAGAGTCCCACAGTTGTTGTTTCCAAGCAACATATTTTTGGAGGGATATTTCCTCTGGATCGAGAGGGTCCATATAGCCACCATAATTTTATAGCCCTTGATAGTAAAAGGAATTGCAAAAATGTAGGATTTACTACCATTCTCCCCTTTAACTCAGCAATGAAAAATAGTGGCAAATGGATACTATAATATGATCTAACATTATTTCTGCTTGTACTTGTGTGTGTGTGAGAGAGAGAGCGTGTGTTACTTATGTTGATAAAAATAGATGTTGAAACATTTCTCTTAATTTAAAATTTATAGCTGTTTGGTTGGTCACTTCTTACCTGCTTCTTAACTTACAATTTCTGTAATTGACTGATGCAGAGCTTAACGGAATGCAGCTGTTTTTCAGTTCATTTCTAGATATACTACCAAGGGAGCTGCCTGGGGAATTATTTAATAAATGTTTTCCTTGAGGTTGGTCAGTCCTTGTCCCTCCAAGGAAAAAGTAGGCAAGGCAAAGTAAAGCAGCTCCTATTGATAAAGATAAACTGGGTCTAAAGCCTGGGATGTGCAGAAAAGGGGAATGCCCTCCTTTGAAGAATAGACTGGGAAAGAGAAAGAAAACAATCTGGGCTGTCACTTATGTGCAACTCAGAGCCCAATCCTGCAGTCGGCAGCACGGCTCCATGCCACCGACCACAGTCGCAAATGTGCCATAAGGCACGTTTGTGGGGCTCACCCCCGGGCTCCCACCAGTGCTAGCCCAGTGCCGGCCAGTGCTGGGCTAGCGCAGGGCAGTCACCCAGGTTCCACGGCTCAGCAGTCTCCCGGACCGCAGAGCAGCAGAATGGGAGGTGGGGGCGTGGATGGGGATGTGGCGTTGCAGGGAGAGGGGAGGCCGGCGGGGGCAGAGAGAGTGCAGGAAGGAGGCGTGCCGGGGCATGGGTGGGAGGAGGATTTGCGGAGCTGTGCTGCGCAGGATCCAAGGCGCTCTTGGAGGGCTGTGTGCCCTACACAAATGCCTTTACCTTTTCCATTGTGGGGCTGCTTACCTTACTTGGGGGAAGGGGACGTACGTCCCCTTCTCCCAAGGAGCCTCTTGTGGCAGCATGGGAGGCGCTGGATTCAGCGGCAGCCCTCCTTGGTGCTGCCAAGCCTGGGCACTCCGGGCAGCTCAGGATTGGGCTGTTAATCTGTGACTAACTGTCCAATCCACATTATAGTATGCAGCTACACCAATGGAGCGCACTCTGAATGCTATGGTGGTGGGGGGAGGATTGAAACACCTTCAAGAGGTATTTTTTACTTAACTCCTGATGAGCTGCCTAATTGTGTATAGGTCTCCTCAGACACATGCCAGCCATTTTGCTGGTGCAAGTCCAAAGAGAGCCAACAGGTGTGTCAGGTTGGAAAATGGGGGATAAGGTCTGGCAAAAATCACTGCACATGGATCCACGCACTCCTGACATGCCCTCGGTTGCTCCCCTCCTTATCCACTCACCCTTCCCTTCCCCTCCTCACCCATGAACTTCCCCTGTGCCAGCATATCTGCCTTGGCACTATCAGGGTCGGCTGCTGCAATCACCTTGCAACAGTAGCCTCTAATAGCCAGGCAGTGGCACCATCTTTGTGCCATCTCAAGGCCTTTTACACCAATGCTAGACCCACTGTCAGAAAAGTGTGCTGGTTTGGCCATTAATGTGTGGATAGAATTCAAACAAGGACTGATGGAAGTTTCCCTGACATACAATGAAGTTACAGCTGAAATACAAATACAGGCAGCTGTCAATTAGATTTCAACAGGAGATGGAAGTTTTGACAATACAGTGAGATAGGAATGTACAACTTCGTCCTGTTTCCGAAAAGAGCATGACCTGGCATGTTGGTAATAGTGGTAAAAAAAAACGGAGTCTTGATCTGAATTCTGAAAGAAATCATTCAGATTTTGGTCCATATTTGTACTGGTACACAGAGACTTCAGGAAAATAGTTCAGAAGTATATTGCTTGGGACAGTTAATTTGGGTAGGAAGAGTTGACTGGGGTTTTGAAGCCTGGAATGAGTTATAAGCATCTAAGATACTGGTCATGGCTCAAGTTAGATGAATATGAGGGAATGATTCAGGCATAATTCAAAATAATGTTTTAAAAACCACTGGTAACAGATATCGAGGTGTGTTGATATATAAATAAATCGACATATAGATTCCCTATGAATGATAGGAAATGATCTGTTTCAAAATGTCATTCAGCTTAGAACACAACAGAAGTTTTGACCTAGTTTTCATAGCATAGAACAGTGTTTCTCAAATTGTGGGTTGATCAAAATGACCCCTAGGTCCCAATTTCAGGTGGGTCCCTATTCATTTCAATGTGTATTTTGTTTTTAATATATTAGACTCCATGCTGCCATGGTACATGACTTCATTTGGAGAAATGTTACAGATCTGTACTTTTAACAGGTTAATAAGTATATGCTTTTAAAAATGATAGTCAGTGGGGCTTACTTTCGGGTAAGTGTGGATAGGATTTCAGCCTTTGAGATGTTCAGATAACTTTTTTTTAAACCGATCAGGAATTGCTTAGGAGGGTTCTTCTTATTTTTTTAAATAGTTTTTTTTAACTTATACTTTTAAACTTTTAATTTACTTACTTGAGTGATTGATTTGATTTTGTCATATGGGAAGTGTTAAACATTTTCTTGCTTGATGATGTCACTTCTGGCCATGACATCACTTCCAGGTTAATAACATGATTTCTGGTGTGTCCTGACAGATTATCATTCTAAAAAGTGGGTCCTGATGCTGAACAGTTTGAGAACCACTAGCATAGAAAGAAAAAGAAAAGTATTGTTAGGTAGAACACATGATTCATATCAACTACTTTTAAAATCAAACATGCCAATTTCTTTCCCTACTAGAGATTCAACTAGATTGCTTCAGTGGTTTAGAACGAATGGAAAGGTTCAATGGCATCACTTCACCTCCCTTTACTTATGTTTCCATAACTCTTTCTAATTTGATAGAAGCTGATGACATGCTCTTTGGTCACAAGGTGGAAAGTCTAATTCAGTTTTCTTTCGTGGGGGGAGGGGTGACTGCTTTGAAGATTAACTTTTTTTTCCTAATATCTAAATTATTTCAGTTCCAATGTAGTCTAAAAATTACATACCACAAAAACTAAACCAAGCAGAGCATAACATTCCTATAAGGACATCTACTATGCCTTGGAGAATTTGTTTGTGTATCAGATTCTGAGTCATCTCATACTTATCCAGGGCGCGCTGCCACATATTTCTCAGAAAGCAAATCAAATTGTAAAATTCAGAAAACGCCAAGGTTGGCTAGCATCGTGGCTCAGCACAAATAGCAACAAATCCAGACACACCTGGGGAAATGTGGCTGGTAGCGCAAGGCACTGGTCAGAATGAAAAGTGCTGGGCAGAAATAATGGCTTTTAGTTTTTTAATCATGTCAACTGCTAGTGGTTTGGGGACTTTTTCTACCCAAGGCTTGTAAAACTGGACATTTCAGCAATCTAAAGTGTCGGGAAACACTTTAATAGCCCCAGTATATCTTTGCTAGAATGATTGTCTCTTGTCTTTTCAACAATTTATGATGAGCAAGGGTAGGCAGTGTGGCAACCACCTTCCTTCCTCCCAATCCAGCCTTATTCAAAAATAAAATGGTAGTAATTCATTTCCAACCCTAAGGCTGAAATTGGGGGGGGGGGGGCGCTGATTTGGAAATCTGCCCCTCCCAGATGTGTGGTGGAAGCTCCAGATTCCCAGGGTTCCCCCAAAACAGATGCAGTAACATAAAAGCATTAGGAAAGTAGCCAGGTGAGCAAGGAAAGGTAGTGCATGGGAATCCAGAGCCTGCTGCCGCCTCCCCCATGTTCCATCCCTTTACAGACATATTTCAACCACTTCTTCCTGCTTAGCATAGGATACAGATGACACTCAATAGCCAATCACTGCACACCACTCAGATACTGAAAGCACCTGCCAGGGAGACCTGGTCTCAGATGACAGAGCAATGGTATGTGGCTATACCTCCCTAGTCTCAGATTGTGCACATTTAGGGCACACACATGAATTTCAGTGATGGTGATGGGGCAATGGTGAAAAGGCAGGGGAGCACTTGCACGAAGAACCTGCTGCCCTCACAATACTCATGACAACTCTCTTTGTTAATACTTGTCTTCTCTGACTGCTTTTTGCAGGGACTGTGCCCCAGGAGGACTCTATACACGAACATCCAACAGGAATCTCCACTCTACCAACCCAACAGAAGGAGCAAGGAGCAGGGACTGTGCCCCAGGAGGACTCTATACACGAACATCCAACAGGAACCTCCACTCTACCAACCCAACAGAAGGAGCAAGGACAGTCCTCCCTACGCAGATAAGCAAGGATGGGAAGTTGCAATATACTGTACTGATGCTGCGTATCGATCTCGTATCTCCACCCCACCTTCAGCACTGAATGCCACTGTGCCACACACTGTGTACCTGACCATTCCTTCCTTTTGCAATAGCGAATAGCAGTAAGTCTGCTCTTGCTTGATGATCATCTGCTACTCCAACCATGGCCAAACACTCCTTGGTCAAACACTCATCTGGAGTCCTTTTGTTTTTCAGGAGTACAGCGTTACCACATGGGGCAGGAAAAGTCATTTCTCACAGAGTTGCACTCCAGAGTTGCAACTCCAGAGTTGCACTTGCCATTAGGAGAAAAAAAGTATGCCTCAGGTACTGTGCTCTCACTTCCTGGTTACTCTTTGTTTTTGCTCCTTGCTGCCTGTGACACACTAGCTCCTGCCCTGAGAAGTGCTGTGCCATCCTTGAGTCAGGCAAGGTGTGTGTGTGTTTGTGTGTTGTGCACTGCTGTCACTCCCTATGGTACAAAGCTGCCACTATGTTATTCTTTCTCAGGTGCCACTGGGGGAAGTCTGCTTGGTGGCAGTAACTTACTGGTGATGGTTGCTGCTGGCTCCTCCCATTCAGAAACTGCCTACAGCAGTGTTTCTCAAACTGTGGGTCGGGACCCACTGGGTGAGTCATGAGCCAATTTCAGGTAGGTCCTCATTCATTTCAATATTTTATTTTTAATATTTTAGACTGGATGCTTCCACGGTATGTAACTGCATGTGGGGAAATGTTATAGATCTGTACTTTTAACAGGCTACTACTACTGTCAGCTTGCATGGAGGAAACTGGAGACCAGAATGTGATACCAGATCAGAAAGATTCATCTGAAATGTTGTGGTTCTTGAAAGATAGAACCTTTCAATTGTAAAAATTCCTACAGGGATTTAGAACAGCCTGCCTTTGTAAACCGCCTTGAATAAAGTCTAAGGAGAAATCTGACGACCAAGAAAGGCAGTATATAAATACCTGTATTATTATTATTATTATTATTATGTATATGCTTTTAACAATAATAGTCAATGGGACTTACTCCTAGGTAAGTGTGGGTAGGATTGCAGCCTAAGATTGTTAAAAAATTTTCTACTTGATAATGTCACTTCCAGTCATGACACCACTTCTGGTGGGTTCTGGTAAATTCTCATTCTAAAAAGTGTGTCCCGGTGCTAAAACTTTGAGAACCACTGGCTTAGGGGGCATTTGTCACTCACTGGATCTGCATCTGTCTCCACCTCCTGCTCTGTTCACCTGGGGGGGGGACCTTCCCTCATTGCCAGCACAATTGGTGAAGTCAAATCACTGTGGTGATGGGCTCCTTGCATGTTTTGATAGACATAAGGTGATTGTCAGGGTACCACAATATGACTGGGGGTGGTGTCAGTGTAGGCACTGGCAGAGTTCTGGGAAGACTGTGCCTTGATGGAATTGTTTGGGCTCTTGTTCCCTTTTTCCCCTTGGTGTGAAACAAGCTTAGAATATGATTGATTTTGCTTAGATGTGCAGCTTGCCAGCGCTACTTGGGCATATGTTGCATGAGAATGGCCATTATGACATAGTGAGGTGGTGGAATTATGAACTACAGATTACAGCTGGGGGGAATCATATACATAATAGACATGACTAATAGCTTCAACTGAGCATTATATGAAAATTGTATCAAGGTATTTTTATGAGTTTTTTTTTTAATGTTATCACTCAATGCAATGAGTCTATATATTGAAAATCTATTTAGTTTTAGTTTTTTGATTGTAGAGCCTACCCCCAAACTAATGCAAACTAAAAAACGTAATCTTAACTACAGCCTTTGTTATTTGTTTCAGTGCCTCTGAAGAAGGTGACATGCTAAAACACACTGGATAGATCATATTTATTCTATTATTAATCTATTTACATCCAGCCTCCACTTCCTCTTTTTTGTTTCCACAGTTCTAGGCTACACCAGACTACAGCTGGGGGAGATGGGAGTCATATTTTTGAATGCTGTCATACAAAACAGTCCAGAAATACATTTGTATATATTGCAAAATAAAAAAGGACGAAACCGCCCTACATGCAACCAACTCAAAAAGATAC
Organism: Tiliqua scincoides; assembly: GCF_035046505.1. Classification (NCBI taxonomy): domain Eukaryota; kingdom Metazoa; phylum Chordata; class Lepidosauria; order Squamata; family Scincidae; genus Tiliqua; species Tiliqua scincoides. The sequence continues at coordinate 28,759,508 of NC_089826.1, forward strand.
TTCCTTTTCTGCTTCCTGATGTACTACTTTTCTACATGCAAGGCTTTTTTTGTTATTATAGGGAAGCATTCAATAATGCAATTCCCCCACTTGCAGTAAGAAGAAACCACCCTACATGCAACAAACTCAAAGAGATGTTTCCTTTTCTTCTTCCTGATGTGCTACTTTTATACATGCAGGACTTTTTTTTTTTTTTGTTACTACGGGGGAGTATTCAATAATGCAGTTCCCCCGCTTGCAATCCACAGTGGGACAGACCACAAATTCTGCCCATCTATTACCTCATTCCACATAACTTTGAAAAATTGTTTTTATGTGGCAACTTCTTCAGGGTCATGCATCTCCTGAAGTGTGTAGTAAACAAAACAAAGTATGAGAATGAGAAACCACAGCTGCAGTATGCTAAGACACTTTTGCAGAGAACATGAAATGGGGCTCTCAGAATCTACAAAGATGGATTTCTCAAAAGCCTGTGTCTCTATCCAGAGCAGTCATTCTTCTTCACCTAATATAATACATGATACAGTCAAATGTACATAAATCATTTTTGTTTGTTCCTTTTGCAGTCAACACAGCTGGGATTGGAGTACTTTGGATTCAGTTTATGTCAAAGGGGAAAAAAAGTCACTGCATAAAGACAGAAAAATTCTCTGCCACAGTCATATTTATTTTGACAATGCTCTGATCTGAAACAGAGTGAAATGGCTAAAAAAGGGTGCTTTCTTGAGTGACGTTAGGAATGCCTTCATGCTGGAATGTGTTACCTACAAACATTGTTCATGAGAGGCAGACACCAAAAGAAAAACACTTTAAAATCACTTGTATATTCTAATCAATTTGGTTTTTTTATCTGATCTACCTACATGGGAAACCCAATATAATAAACATCACCTGTGAAAACAGCCATCTATGAAATCAGTGATACCAAGTGAAATGAATCTGTTCAAAGAAATGCCTAGGCTCAAATCTGGCACAACACCATAAAATAAAAATAGCTTCTCATTTCTGTTACTTTACGCATGCCGGCGACATATTTTTACACTAGCAAAGTATCTAATGATTTCGCGTAAGTAGTGGGGAAGTTATATCTGGTGCCTAAAGCTGTAAAGTTAAAATTCTTTTATTCTATTTCTGGCCAAGGACAGTTTCTGCATCCTTTTGTGTATCAGCAAGGTAGGCTTGCCAGATTTCTGTGTGTATGATTTATTTATTTGTTCATTTCGTCAAATTTTTTATCCCACTTCCCTCTTGGTGATGATCAAAGTAGCTGACAAGCTGAGGAAGAAAGGATCACACAGCAGCTGTAACGTGGCACACTCAGACAGTCAAGTGAAAGAGGAGCAAATAAACATATTTCATTTTAACTTCCCTCCAAGCATCGAACCAATTATAACAGCCTGCTCAACAGTAGTAAGCTTGTTGGAATAGGTGAGTTTTATTTATTTTATTTTTGCAGTAGAAAATGGTTGCCTGCAGCCAGTGGCTGCTTCAGAGGAAAAAGAAGCTGCAAGAGAACAATTTTTCAATGGGAAATGGCACACGGGGAACCTCCCACTGCCTGCGAGCTGCAGTTCTGTTCCGGATTGGCGCCCCCAATCCTTCCTTCCTTAAAACAAAACAAATGCCAACGCAAGCCTCTTACATACGTTTGCGCACAAATCTTGTTTGGCCCTCAGTTGCCCAACCAATCATGAACACTGGCGTATCTCCTTTGGAAGGGGATATATTTCTAAAGCTCCCCAAAGAGCAGGGTTTGGAGGAGAGTTGGAAGGAGATCTTATGAGCACTCCCGTCCACCATGAATACAGCTTCTGTGGTGGGAAGCAGCCCTTACCTCTTCCTCAGGACCTAGAGGTCTCATGTTCAGTTGGAGGAAATGGAGGTTAAGCCACATTTTGCAGGGGGGCTAAACCTTGATGAATCTGGACAGTGTCCTCGGTGAGGAGTGAAGAGTGCAGTGGAGACGTAAGAGAGTGATGTCAGGAGGCCTGCAGCTTCCCATCTCTCCTTTCCTCCCAGGGATGCACAAGTGGGAATGGAAAATTGTTGAAGGCAAAATCCTATAATCCCCAATATCCACATCCGAGTTTGACTGTAACACAAACCCCTTGTTTAGTCCTTGGTACCATAATTAGGGACCATCTCCCAAGAACATTCTGTATAATTTTAGGCATTTACTTAAAAACCATTCTGCATGTTTCATTTTTTTATCACATACCACCTCAGTTGGCAAATCCAGCATTCTGTCAATTGCTGATTTTCATGACATTGTTTTCGGCTTTGTAGTTTTTATGTTTTATTGAACTGTTTTGTAGACTTCAGACTAAATATTTAATCTACATGCTGCCTTTCGTACCAAAGTGAAGAGAACAGCTGAGGTCATGCAAAATAAATAAATAAATGGGACTTCAGCTGGACCACACAGTTTGACCAGTGGAAGTGAACATGAGCTGAAGAAATGGGGCCATTTTCAGAAAACAAATAAAAGGAGTAAAACTGAGAGCGTAAGAACTCAGCTAAGCTCTAGCACTTCCTTGATTTCTTGGCCTTTCCTTTATCTTGTTTTTTATACCAAAGCAATAAGCACAGATCTGCAAGGCTTGAGGGCCTGTAAAGAAAAAAGAAATTGATCTAATAAAAGGTAGTTTGGTTTTTATTATTATATTTATAAAGGAAAAAATAAGAGGAGAAAGAATATGAGACACTCAAATATGTGTTGGCTCTCTCTACAAATTGAAAGAGAGAGAATTTGGCATCCAAATTGGACAAATCTTTGCCAAGTCATCATGAGGCTGTCAATCAATCAAAAGAGCTTTTCCGTCTGCCAAATACCATCCAGCATAGAGCGGTTCATAGATTTTTGCACAGAAGTACCTGCTGCCACATGGCATTCCGTGGGTTATGTATCCTAAAGAGGGGAAAGTGAATTGATAGGCTCTCCCCCTCACAATAGTAGAACCAGGGGTCATTCAATGAAACAGATTGGCAAGAGAGTTAGGAAACACTAAAAGAGGTTCTTCGCACAGCATATAATTAGGGCCCAATTCTATGGATGCTGCGCCAGTGCTCTTCCAGCACCAGCAACTCCAGCTATCTCCTACGTGCTGTAAGACACTCCTGTGTCAGTGCTGAGGCCAGCACTAGTTGGCGCTGGGGCTCGGGGCCAAGAAGACTCAACACAAGAACGGCCAGCAGTAAACGGAACTGCTGGCCTGCAGTAAGGCTTTTTGGGGAGGAGGGAACGTGGGGACAGAACTGGGCTGGGGGAGGGTGGACCAAGGGGAGGATTGGGCCTGGGAGGGGGCAGAGATAGCATCAGACTGCCACCGAATCCTATGCCCTCTCCCTGCCCAGAAAGCCTGACAGAGGCCCTCTCAGTTCTACGCCAGCAAAATAGTTGGTCCAGTTCTGAAAGAGACCCATTGGAGCCGTAGCGCCTTTACCCTGGGTAAGGGAACAACTGTTCCCTTACTCTGAGGAGACTCCTGGAGCTGCCCCAGCCCCATAGGATGCAGCAGTGGCCATTTTGGTGTCACTGCTCATTTGGGCACCAGGGCAGCTTAGGAGTGGGCTACCCATCTGTAAAATTAATTTCCAGAGGATGTGGTGATGGCCATTAGCTTATACCTAAAAAGGTATAAAACTCATGAAGGACAGATCTGTCAATGGCTATCAGCCATGATAGTTTGCATTACATCCAGAGTCATTGGCAAGTAAGCAATGATAGAAGAACCTCGTTCTCTCCTGTTTGTAGGCTTCTGGCACCAGTGGCAGCCGGTGGGCCACTTTGGGAAGCAGGTGTGCTGGACTTGATGGACCTCTATGTTTTATATGTTCTTATCGAACAGCACTAGCACGTATTTCCCTTTCACACACAGTGCTTTTGGATCCAACCCTCTGACTTTAGAATCATGCCCTTTCTGCAACAACATCTGACTGGAAGAGAGTTGGGCTTATTATAGGTTTCCTGTGGGCAAGGCTGCAGTTAGATTGTGTCAGCAACTCCATCAGCACCATAATAAACCTTATCCATCAGCACCATAATAAACCATAATAAACCATCATATTGTGGCTCTCGACATTTGTTGGGGGCTGAAACCTGAAAGCAAATGCATTCCTTGCCTTGCCGAACACAAAGTCAGTACGAGAAGTCTTTTAAATAGCCTTTTCATTAATTTCAGTTCCTTTTGTAATCATGCTATAAGTCAGCAAATGGTTTTGACTTAACAGATTGTTAAGAGTAAGTAAGAGTTCTTTATTTCCTTTCCTTAAACATGCTTTCTGCTGTTCAAGGGAGAAAAAAGACATTAAGCGCATGAACATTTGTTGTTTCCTTCTTTGTGACAAAAGTTACACACCAGACATATTTCCCTTGCAAATCACCTATTCACTCATCAATCCTTCACAAATTTTGCCTGGAGCTAAAGACGGAGGGCAAGCAAGGTGTCCCACAAGGCAACAAATTGTGACTATGCCAAGTTGAGTACTGGGTACATGTTGTAGGCGCAACTGTCAAGAAGCCCAGATGAAACAGAGTAGTCCACAATGTAACACGTAGTCTTTAACGATGGAATGACTATGCTCACAGGGCAGAATCTGAAGCGCTGCTAATTTGCTTTTATGTTATTTATTTGCTTTTAGGCAAGTATGTAGGCTTTGTTGCAAAGAATTTTTAAAAAAAATCAATGTGAGCAGGGGAACAAACTGGGAAGAACTTACTTAATGGTTATGCCCCTAGTAGTGTAGCTAGAGGAGGGGGAAAACAGTAAATACTGCAGATGGCACAACGTGCCAAGTACGCAACCCCTCCTACTTGCTGTTGAAGCCATTCAGGGCAGGGACAGCAATGTGCAGGAGATGCCTTTTGGTTTGGTGAGCACCTTGCCATGGAGAGGCCACTTACATGGCACATTGCAGCACCTGCAGTACTTACTATTTTATCCCCCACTAGCTATGCTACTGTATGCCTCAAATAGCTGGCTGGTCTTTCATTGCTGCTGATGTTGTTAATGAACTGGAATGCGTGTTTTCTGGCATGGGATGTTGGCAACCTTCAGTCTCGAAAGACTATGGTATCGCGCTCTGAAAGGTGGTTCTGGAACAGCGTCTAGTGTGGCTGAAAAGGCCAATTCGGGAGTGACAATCCCTTCCACACCGGGAGCAAGTGCAGTCTGTCCCTGGTCTGTCTCCCTGGCTATGGGCCTTCCTTCTTTGCCTCTTAGCCTCAGACTGTTGGCCAAGTGTCTCTTCAAACTGGGAAAGGCCATGCTGCACAGCCTGCCTCCAAGCGGGCCGCTCAGAGGCCAGGGTTTCCCACTTGTTGGGGTCCACTCCTAAGGCCTTCAGATCCCTCTTGCAGATGTCCTTGTATCGCAGCTGTGGTCTACCTGTAGGGCACTTTCCTTGCACGAGTTCTCCATAGAGGAGATCTTTTGGGATCTGCCCATCATCCTTTCTCACGACATGACCGAGCCAATGCAGGCGTCTCTGTTTCAGCAGTGCATACATGCTAGGGATTCCAGCACGTTCCAGGACTGTGTTGTTAGGAACTTTGTCCTGCCAGGTGATGCCGAGAATGCGCATGTGGAAAGCGTTCAGTTTCCTCTCCTGTTGTGAGCGAAGAGTCCATGACTCGCTGCAGTACAGAAGTGTACTCATGGATGAGACCTAAAAAAGGAGTTCAACCCAGGCTAGCCTCGCCACAGCTGATACTAGTACTTCAGCCCAGAAGACCAGAATCTCCAACATCCTGAGATGAAAATCATCTCACCCAGGTGGCTTATGGGGGGTAAGTACATCTCAACCCCCATAAGTACATCTTAAGTAACCCCGCCATAAGTACATCTTATGGAGGGTAAGAACATCTCAGCCAGGTGGCTTATGGGGTAAGTAAAAATAATTCTCCTGGGCTATCTGATCATTCCCGCCACAACCACAGCGCACAGCATATGCTCTATCAGCAATGCTGCACTGCACAGGCTGGTGGAGGATAGAACTGGGCTGTCCAAAGACGACATACGAAATGAACTGGAATGTGCGCTTTCTGGCAAGTGATGGTGAGACCTAAATAAGGAATCAAATCCAGGCTAGCCTCACCACAGCTGACACTGGTACTTCAGTCCAGTAGTATCTCCAACATGCTGAGACTTGCAATTGTAACATAAGTTAAAAGGAGTTGTCACAACTTATCCCTTTTCTTTATTCTCTTATGTCCGCTGGGATCTGCTGAAGGGAAACAAGGAAAGGTGTGCAGATGGTTGACAGAAAAGATGCTTGGTAGCCCGACATGAAGGCAGCTCACTGATAGTAGTGATGCTTCTAAGGAAGCCAGTAACTTACAGGTGACTTAGGGAGGCAGCATTAGAGGGTAAGAAATCAGATCGTTAACTGTTCTGTATGGTTGGGATGAAATCAGAGGGAAGACTGCTCGGCAGAAGTGGTGCTGCTGAAACAGAAGCCCGCATGATAATTCGGCTCTCCCATATCTTGAAAATATGATCAAGATTTTCATATTTTCTCTTCTGTAATTTGCAGCTAACTAATTTCTAAGCAAGAACGAAGTGCTAGATTCTGGTCGTCACCTGATCGATGATGCAATTCCCTGCTTAATGACATAACTTCCGGTCCGCAACAGGTGCCAGGATACTAACTTGGGCCTGCTCCATGAAAAGAATTTGACATCCCTGATTTAGAAACAGGCAGCCCAATCCTGAGCTGCCCCACACCCAGAGGAGGAGTGGTGCCAAAATGGCTGCTGATGTATCCACTGGCAGCCATCGGCAGCAACTCGGGGGAGAGGGAGATTCATCCCCTTCCCCTGCGTAAGGGAGGAACATAAGAACATAAGAACAGCCCCACTGGATCAGGCCATAGGCCCATCCAGTCCAGCTTCCTGTATCTCACAGCAGCCCACCAAATGCCCCAGGGAGCACACCAGATAACAAGAGACCTCATCCTGGTGCCCTCCCTTGCATCTGGCATTCTGACATAGCCCATTTCTAAAATCAGGAGGTTGCGCATACACATCATGGCTTGTACCCCATAATGGATTTTTCCTCCAGAAACTTGTCCAATCCCCTTTTAAAGGCGTCCAGGCCAGTCACCATCACCACATCCTGTGGCAAGGAGTTCCACAGACCAACCACACGCTGAGTAAAGAAATATTTTCTTTTGCCTGTTCTAACTCTCCCAACACTCAGTTTTAGTGGATGTCCCCTGGTTCTGGTGTTATGTGAGATGGGGCTACTCTAATCTGTACTGGTTATTTAGCAAAGTAAAACAGTCCATGTTGGGCCAAGAGGCTCAACGTGGAGCTCTGGATCCAGCGGAGCAGAGCTCTACCAGTCCTGCCCCACTCCTTCCCTCTGCCCCACCTGCCCTCCTGCCTCCACTCACCATCCTGCCACCCAGTGCTCTCCCGTAGTTCCAGGTGGCATGCGATGGGCCTCTGCTCGGCGCTGGCTCAGCATGGGCTTGCGCTGAACTAGTGCCAGCGCTGACCCAGTGGTGAGTGTTGCGGCACACCTTGCGGCACATTTGTGACACTCAGCACCAGTGGAGAGCCAGTGCTGGCCCAGGAGGATCGGGCCCTCAATCTACTGCCAGCTTATTAAGGAAGGGCTATAGCTCAATGGTAGCCAGAACATATAAAGAAGATCTCAGGTTTAATCCTTGTCATTTCCAGCTATGCTGGAGAAGAGTCATTATGTTAATATCTTAAACATTCACCCCTGAACTATTTACACATAATTTAAATAAACACAGAGATAGCAGTTTCCTTATTACTCCTAAACTGCACCTGATTTTTAAAATTGCATTCTCATACTGTTACCCATAAAAGTCACCATCATAATTTACAGAATCCTTTTCCAGTTATGTAATGTATTTTTACCCCGCCTTTCCCCAACTACTGGAGGCGCCAAAGGTGGCTTACATAATAACTAACAAGATAAAAACAATCTGGCAATAAAACAGCAAAAAAAAAAAAAAAAAACCAGAGGCGGCAACACAAAGGTCATAAAAGCATCAGCAACGGATCAAGATATAAAACCCAGGAACATAAAAATGTAGCTGCCCTGAAAAATGAAAGCAGAAATAGGCAGCCATCAAAGATGGCAATAAAAGCAGATATAAAAGAGTAAAAAACCAAAAACACAATACAAAAAATTGCCACCGCAAACCAACACTATATAAATGCGAATCTAAACAAAAATGTTTTTAACCCCTGCCAGAATGCTTCAAAGGAGGGGGTAGTTCATAATTCACAAAGGAGGGAGTTCCATAGCATCAGGGCCACAACTGAGAAGGCCTTACTCCTAGCTGCCATCCCACTCACTTCTGTTGGGGGTGCCACATGCAAGGGAGCCCCCACCAATGATCTCAAGGAGCAGGTTGGAACATAGGGGAGAAACCCGTTCCTCAGAGACCCGAGTTCTGAGCCCTAAAGGCTTAGAAGGTTAAAACCAGTGCCTTGAATTGATTCCAGCAGTGAACTGGCAGCCAGTATAATTGCTGGGGCTGTGGTCTGACAGAATCAAACTGCTGAGCCCCGGTAACCACACAAGGTTTATTATTATTATTTTACTACTTCGACACCTCCGATGCTGTGGTCTAAGCCAAGATCCTGGGAATTGCAGAGATATCTTTATAGGATTCTTGTGTTCCAAGCAAAGTTATTCTCTGGAGCTGAGCTGGTGCAATTTGCTCTAAGTCAAGAATGTTGGGGTGTTTCTTCAGACTTCTAGGTACTGCTCCAAAGGCTCCAGTGACAGGGATGGGAGGGGGCAGCAGGGGGAAGATCTCAGGGGCAGCAACACATGCCAAGCTCCTATCCCCATTTTGCAGGCCCAACACACTCCCTGAGGCTCCTTGGACTAAATACAGTAGAACCTCTTTAAGTTGACCAGCCAAGGGACTGGAGGAATTGGTCAACATAGGGGGGTGGTCAACATACGGGAAAAAAAGGCTATAGAAAATTAGGTCTAGAAAAACCCAAGGCTCTAGAAAATTAGGTCAATTTAAGGAGGTGGTCATTATAGAGAGGTGGTCAACTCTGGAGGTTCTACTGTAGTTGGCATAGGTCCAAGGAGACTCATTGGCAACCAGACGGCTTATGGGGGGTAAGTAAAAATGATTTTCTTGGGCTGTCTGGTCATTCCCACCACAACCATAGCACACGGCATGTGCTCCATCAGCACTGTTGCATCGCACAGGCTGGTGGGGGATAGGACTGGGCTGTCCAAAGATTAAATATGAAATGTTATCCTTACACACCATGGTCATACAGTATATTTTATTTCCCTTGTTGACTGTTATGGATTGGAAAAGCTGTTTGCTTTCAAATAATGACGTTGTATTTGATTACGTGTTTGTAGAACAACTAGTTGGTGGAAAGATATTAACATGATTGTGCTGTTTAAAAAGATTGCAAACATCTGATGTATGACAGCTATAAATTGCTGAACAGTTTTAAGGACAAAAAAATAGAGGCCTTATGCATTCCAATTCATCAAAATGCAGTCTCACAGATAACATCACAAAGTGGTGAGTTCTCTAGTTAGATGGCCCAGATGATCCTTGAACAGAGCATAGCAGGAGCTGGATTTATGTTTTTTATAAATTGGAAGGTAAAGGTTGTCTAAAGTGTGTCTAGCAAAACATACTTACAAGCCATGAATATGAAGAGACAAATATCAAGAATGCTGGTCTGTGACCATCAAGAAGTTGACAAGACCTGTGTATGAAACAGATGTGCTTACCTTAGGTGGGACCCTTGTTTGAGCACTTCAGGGCAGCAACATGTGGTGGGTGGGGAGGCAGGTGAAGCAGAGCCTCCCCACCAGAGTCCTTCAGAAAGTGCTGCTGCCATGTGAGGCACTCAAGCACTCACAACCCACACACGGGAACGCATGGGTTGTGAATGCTTGAGTGTCTCATACAGCAGCAGCACTTTTCAAAGGACTCCTTTGACATTCCTGCTTCAGAGGGCGAAACTGTCATGTCTCTATCCAGCCAGCCAACAATCCAGTGCAGCCACTCGGGAGGGTCATTTTCTTTCCTTGTATCTCAATTTTTCCTTTGAGGACTATTTTTCCTTTTAATTGCTTCCTGGGGATTCAACTCCAAACCACCCTGCTGAGGCAACACTATGCTTTTATTTGAATGGAAACCAAATAATGAAAGCAAGTGGGATATTTTAAAATAAACATGTTAATGAAAATGCCTGTGTAAACGAATGTATGTACTTATTACCTGGTTTTCGGACAGCTTTTTCCATTTGGCTCCTTGCAGGTCTTTCCTCACAGCCCAAACTCTGTGAAACTCTCCTTTCCCGATGGCACCGATTGTGCCTTTGTGATGGCTGAGCAAGTACTCCACTAGCACATACTGTTGCAAAGATGCTGTAAAGCACGCTGTGGCAGTGAGCAGCTCTGGCAAAAAGGCCTGTGCCAACCAGCTGGTGCCAGTGCAAGGCCCCACTTGACCAGTTTGGAAGAATTGATGGAAGAGGAAAGGAAATAGTGGAGATGGCAGCGGTGTGGAGGTGACAACAGTGACTACATTCTTCTCCATTCCACCAGAGTGTTTCTGGGCAATGCCGCTAGAGGATGCCTCTTAATTGGTCTCCAAGGAGAACATATGGGATGAGGCTAGGGTTGCTGTCAGGCAGGCAGTTGACCAGAGGAGGTGGTGGACAGGCATGGAGTGGAGAGTACCCTGCACCTGTTTACCACTTGCCCCAGTAAACTGTTCAAAGCAACTGACTCAGGTTCCGATCCTAATGGGCCTGGGCCAGCCCAGCACCAGCACACAGTGTCACAAATGTGCTATAAGAGATTCCTGTAACACTTACCACTGGGCCAGCGCCAGGTGGAGGACTGATGAACCTGGCCCAGAGCTTGGGCAAGTACCGGGCAGCAGAGTGGTAAGTCGGGGTATGGGGTGAGGCATTCCAGGGTGGAGTGAGGGTGGGGGAAGGTGGGACAGGGGGAAGGAGTGGGGCAGGAGGGCGCAGAGATGGCGGCAGGTCCTAGCACCATATCCTAACCCCCATCCCAGCCCGGGAGACCCAACATGGGTCTCTTTGAATCTGCACTTGCTCAACAGCAAGAGCAGATCTGAGGAGACTCATCAGAGCCACCTAAGGGCACAATCCTAACTGACTTTCCAGCTCCGACATAAGGGCAATGCAGCTCCAAGGTTAGGGAACAAACATTCCCTTACTTTGAGGAAGCCTCCGTGAGTGCCACCCAACTGCAGGAAGCTGCATATATCCCATTGGCACCACTATGCCAGTGCTGGAAAGTTGGTTAGGATTTGGGCCTATGTATTACACAGGGTAAGGGAGCATAAGCTCCCTTGGTAGACATTGGTGCTGCTTCCCAGCCCCATGAGATGCAGCGGCCGCCATTTCGGTGCTGCAACTGCTCTGGGGGCTTGGAAGCACAGTTTTGGGCTACCCACCAGCCTCATGAATGATGGCCTACAGTTCATACAATTGCTTTGAGATGCTAAGGCAGGATTAGCAGTGTTCTGCCTGCTTTAGGAGTCGACATCCAACATGCCCTCTTCTTACACATTTGCAAATAAGCAGACATTGCAAAGACACTTTAAGTCTCCAGTGATCCACAGAAAACTAAACCCTGGAGCAATGGCTGCCCTGCACTGCTTCACCCAGCTGATTCCTCACTGCTCAGGGAAGTGTGGAGAGTGGAACAATATAAAGCAGCCCTGAAACTGCATCTGTTCACAGGAATAGGAAAGCATCTATCCACTTGTTCCTTTGAAATAAACAGGTTCAGTTCTAGGAGCTATCAATGACATTTTTCAATGCCCGCTTCCTGCATTACATGATCTATTAAGTATATTCATGATTTTAAAAACGGCCTGCAAAAAAGACAAAAAGGAGTTCCCGCTCATGAAAAACAGTCTTGGAACACAACCAGGACTTGCTGAATGTGTGGGACGTGTGGCAGCAAGGAAGATGCGCTGGAGAGTTTTTCAAATGATTGTTTGTTCGGAAGCTTTTCATAAGTTTTACAGCAAAATAAAAAATGCCAGTTTTTTTAATTCAGTTTCATTCATTGCAAATATTTTTATGTTCCTTTGTACTAAAAAAAAAAGGATAGAATATCTAATGAAATATTGTCTCCTTAAGCACAACAAAGCTGCTTTTGTCTGTTGACTGGGCTCATCGAGTTTCCATTTTAATCCTCTTCCTGTCACACAATGCACCCCTCCGACAATTTTAATATTACCTAAAACATTTCAATCGCATTGACATATATTTCAAACAGCTGATTAAAATTAATACATTCTGAATTTCCACCACCACATATTGAACAAGTACTAACCCACAAAACAAGTGATGACACAACTAAGAATGTGCCTCTCAGGTCTTTTGAATTTGCACAATTTTTTTTTCCCCAAAGCAGCCATTTATTGTACTTTTAGTGTGATTTTGTTGATCACGGAAGTGCAGGACTTCCACTTTTGATTTAAAGGGACCATGTGAGTGAAGGGGTCACTGCACAATCCCTCTAAATCAGCTATTTTCAACCTTTTTCATCTCAGGGCACACTGACAAGGCACTAAAATTGTCGAGGAACACCATCAGGTTTCTGACACTTGACAAGGCACACCATGCTGCCAATGAGGAACTCACATCCCCGATTGGTCCTACTTATAAATGACCTTCTCCCAAATTCCTGTGGCACACCTGTGGACCACTAGTGGCACACCAATGTGCCATGGCACAATAGTTGAAAATGGCTGCTCTAAATCAAACCTGAAACCCTGCACTTCCATGTTTGAAGAAACCTTACCAGGAGCTTCAAGGAGGCTGGTGATCCATTTTCTGCTCACTTTTTGCAGGCAGAGAGTAGCTCAAGACAGGTTGCCCATGTGTCAGACTGGAGGGAGGCAGTGGCAATGGCAGACTCAGGGTCACCACAAATCCACAGCATTCTCTCCCCTGCAATCTGCCGTTGATGCAACCCCTTTCACCTCACCCCATGGATGGGCCACCCTATGGATGGGCCAGGCTTCAAACCCCTGGAGATTAAAAACATTACATTAGGCATGTATCACTTTAACACTCACACACACAGAAGCAGCAGCAGCCCCAAGAACTAAGAAATAGCTCTTCAGTGAATTTGTAAAGGCTCTGACTTCTAAGAAGCTAGCTCAATAACTTGTTTTTAAAAAAGATATAAATTGTGTGAGCCTCTGATCCTAACAAGCCACAACAGATTCATAGCAGCAGAGCTGGCACTAAACACATTAGTCTCTTGCGTTTCAGTGGGAGATGCAGGAAGCGCTTGATATGGATTGGGCCCCAAAGGCAGGCACTCATCTTTACTACCAAGGATTCATCACCCCAAGCCTGAGGAGTTTTCAAGCTGCTGAGGGGAGGGAAAAACAACAGATATTTTTTGAAAATGAAGTGCTGAAAATGAAACAAAAGCAAGCGAGGAGAAACGACCAATGCGTTTTCTATCTAAAGACTCGAAGATAAGGAAAATTGTGGGAGGATGGATAGTCTCAGGCCTGGTTGGAAGAAAATACAACACAACAAATCTTCAGATAACACAGATAAGAAATGAAGTGCAGCATGGCAAAGCAGGGAGGGGGGAGAGGAAACAATGCTTAATGTAACAGGATTATAGATCTTGACCTGTTCTCTTCTCTTGGTCACTTCTCAAGTACCCCTGGAGAATGAACACTTTGGAATGTATCCTTCTCTCCGTTTAATGAAATGCTGCAACAGCAACGTCAAGTGTCATCACTGTAAATGAAAAAGAGAAGTAGTGTTTAGCCCTTTATGGTACATTTCTTCGCCTCAAATCCCTTCATTAGAAGTGGGAGTCCAGAGTGAGTTCTTTTGAGCTGTCACCCTAACACAGCTATTTTCAACCACTGTGCTGTGGCACACTGGTGTGCCATGGATGGTCTACAGGTGTGCCACAGGAGTTGGGAGAGGGAGGATCATTTGTTAGTAGGGCCACAGGGGATACAAGCCCCTGCTGTCAGTGCGGTGTGCCTTGTCAATTGTAAAAAAAACTGATGGTGTGCCTTGACAATTTTAGTATCTTGTCAGTGTACCATGAGATGAAAAAGATTGAAAATTGATGCCCTAACACCTGAAATAAGTTCATCTTTCAGGGAATATACAGGTGATATATTTTCACAGAAGTGCTCATTTCCTGCTTGTGTGTGATGCATCTTCCCCCCCTCCCTTGTACTTTTATGAACACAATGAAGCTGTCTTACGCTGAGTCAGATTTTGGTTCATCTAGCTCAGCACTGTCAACACAGACTGGCAGTTGCTCCTCAAGATTTCAGACAGGGGTCTTCTCCAGTCCAAATTGGAGATGCCAAGGATTGAATCTGGGAGCATGCAGTATAAAGCAGGGATGTCAGATTCATTTCATATAGTGGGCCGAAGGTAGCATTCATGGTGTCTGCTGAGGGCCAGAATGACATCATCAAGCAGGAAGTGACATCATGAAGCGGATAATGTCCAGAAATAAGCACTTTTGTTTTCACATAGAAACTCATTAGCTGCAAATGACAGAAGAGAAAATGTGCAAATCTTATTCATATTTTCAAGATACGAGAGAGCCAAATTATCAAGCTAGGAGAGCCCAGTTATAAAGGGGGCTGGATAAATTCCTTCTGGGGGCTGCATTCGGCCCACAAGTCTTATGTTTGACAACCCTGGTATAAAGCATGAGCTCTTGAATTGAGCTACAGGCCTTTATCATGAATATGTTACTCATAAACCAGTTTTCAAGCATCTCAGAAAACAGAAATCCTCAATAGACGAATCCAAGGGGCAGGGGTCTATCAGGGGGCTGTTAGGACCACACTAAGTGTTGTGCAGGAGAGCCATGATTCAATTTCTCACTGTTTTTATTTTTATTTTAAAGCTATCATATTTATTTTAAAGCTATCATGGGCAGGAGGTCTGGTCTAGAGGGTAGAGCCTCCATCTGCCTGAAGATAACATCCACAAGGTCGCCAGTTCGAGGCCACCGGCACCGTGCGACCTTGAAGCAGCTGACAAGCTGAAGCCGAGCAATTCCATCTGCTCTGAGCGTGGGAGGATGCAGCCCAGAATGTGAAGCCAGATCGGATTGAAACACCTGAATGTAGTGGTTCTTGAAAGAGAGAACCTTCTTTCAATTGTAAAATCCCTATTTAATAAGGGATTTGGATAAGCCTGCCTATGTAAACCGCCTTGAATAAAGTCTTGAATAAAGACCAAGAAAGGCGGTATATAAATACCTGTTGTTGTTGTTGTTTATTATTATTATTATTATAGCAGAGGGTGAAGTCCAAATTTGATCCAAATGGTGATGGAAGAGGGAATTCAAAATCCATTTCACTCTGATCAGATCCTACTCCTAAATCCTACTCAAAACCCAAGCTCCTGTGAGTGGGGAGGGGGAAGGGAAGTACTGGTACTTATAAACTAACAGCAGTTTCAGTAATAGGAGGAGATATTGGTGCAAGGCTGAAGAATAATAATAATAATAATAATAATAATATTTATTTCTATCCCACCCTTCTTCCTAAAGGGACCCAGGGCGGCTTACAACATATTAAAAACAGATTAAAACATAATTTAACAACAGATAAAAACATATTAAAAACACATTAACAGAAACCATAAAAACAGTAATCAGATAAAAGTCAGAATAAAAAAGAGCATAAAACAGCAGTTCTTAGAGGAATCAGGCCTGTAAAAAACAACATCTCGTAAAAGATGTACAAAAGATGTATAAAAGAAGAAAGCAACTCAGAACGATTCGGTACTCATGGGTGAAGGTTCACAAACTTTTATTTGAATTGCATACAATTGGCCCACGGGACTCATGTCACAAAGCATGGAGCCCTGTCTGAATGCTGGTCCTTAACCTTTATACCTCTCACAGCCCTTTGTCCTCAATTCTAGACTTCTCATTTGCTGAAGATTTGACATCATAGATGGGGCTAACTCTTAATAGGCTAGAGATAACCTTAGAGACACCTCATAGGTGAGTTGCAAGTTACAGGTTTCCAAAAAAAGGTGAAATTAAACAATTAAACATATTGAATTACAAAGGTTTCAAGAACCAGCAGGGGATGCTATAATATCATTTTATCCAGTACTGACCCTTAATTGCATCCATCAATCCAATTAGGGACTTCCTTGACAGGTCTCTGTACCATCCCCATTAGAGAGATGACACAATGTACTTCGACTGGTACCATTATCTCTCTCTGCGTGCTTTTCTCCTATGCTAATGTCAACATAGAAACACCTGTGAAGCCTTCCTGCAATGTTAAAGCTTTTGTCTGTTCTTAAGACTTTTCTAAAATCAAGCAGCAAAGGTTGCTTAAGACTTACTTCTAATGACTACTATGTCCCCATATATGTTGGTTACACTTTAGAGCAAAGACTATTTTACCTATATGTGTCTTTTCCTTTGAAAGCATGGAAGAATAACAATTTAAAACTATAAACAAACACAGGCAGACTGTCCTTGCTAAGACTGCCAAGTTGGGGCCTATCCGCCCATTATCTAGCAATTTTATCTATTTGCTTTCCAAGGTGTTTACGCCTAAGCTGCTCTGTGAGAATACAATTTTTCCTTTAAATGAAGTCAAACAGCCTCTTCTATTCTGTGTTTTTCTATACTTTTGCAGTGTGGCTTTTGCTTTTACTCAAATGCTATGTCACCCTGGTCATCCTGCCTGCCACCTTCCATCAATATGATCAACAAAATGGCAGCCACCACTGCCAAACCAGCACCACAACAAACCAGCACCACTGCACCAAGCACATTCAGAAGGTTCCACATGGTTGCATTAAAAGTAAAAATAAAAATAATTGAGAGGTCCACTCATTTGACCTCTCAGAAAATGTATAGTTTGGCTCCTAGGTAATGATATGCATATAGAATGGTTAGGTATGGGGCAGTATATTTCTGTGTCAGGTGCTGGGGATAAACAGCAGTAGAATACAGTATTTTTTCCTCTTTGCCACTTTTATGTTCTGCTTTTTGAGACCTTTTATGGTGCCTGGCTGGCCAACAGACAGCTGGACAAGATGGACCTTTCGCCCGATACTGAAAGGTGGTTTTTAAGTTTCTATGAACCTAATAAAATATGACACTCATATTAGTTCACATCAGTGGTGTAGCTAGAGGGGGTGCAAAGCATTAAGCTTTGCAGGGAGCCCCAGCGCAGCATGCAAGGGGCCCTCCCCTTCTGAGCCAGGCTTACACCTCAGTTTTGCTCCCACTTCCTGGAAAGGCTCTGAAGGGGAGGTGGGGCCCTTGCACACTGCGGTGAGGCTCCCTGCAAAACTTAATGCTTTGCACCCCCTCTGGTTCACACCACTGGTTCACATACATCCCTTGACTGATGTGCTCCTCCTTTTCTTTCTCACTAGTTACCCATCATTCCCCTTTCTCAGCTATCTTTTCTCTTTGGGGATGTTAGATTGTAAGGTCTTTGGGGCAGAATATTTTTCTCTTATATAAAGCTGTAAAGCATAATGTGTGCTGATGATACTGTAGTATAAGTATACAACCAATAAATCATATGCACATTTACCTGAGAGTAACAGCTTAATTCTCTGCATGCTTACTCAGAAGTAAGGCACACTGAATTCCATGGGGCTTCCTCCCAGATAAGTGTGCACCTGCATCCTAAGCCTCATTAAACGTAATCATTACTTCTAAGTTAACATGCATAAGTTCCGGCTATCTGTAAATACCCCAGAGGATGTTTACTGATAGAATTGGCCAGGATCCAGAAAATGCCTGATTTTTCCTGATTTGCCATCAGGACGGAAATGATCTATGACCTCCATCTCACGCAACCTGGTGCAGAGTGTTGGCCAGTTAAGAAACACAGAGCCCAATCCTATCCACACTTTCCTGGGAGTAAGTCCCATTGACTATAACGGTACTTACTTTTGAGTAGACATGCATAGGATTGTACTCATGGGGGAAGAACACATTGCTCTTTCTGAGCAGGAGGCAAAGGGGCAGTTTTGGAAAGAAGGCATTTGGGGGTGGGGGGCTTGTCATAAGTTCAAACCTTGCCTAGGTAGTCAGGCATTCCTGAAAAGATTTCCTTAAAAAAAAAATGAGGTTGCAAGGATGAAGATGGTGCAAATTCATGGACTGCAAGGATTGCAATGGATTGCCAGGTTGCAAGGATTAAAATGTGAGTCTGGGGGTCCCATCTCTTTCTTCTGTTCTCTCGTATGCCAAGCCTGTTTCCCCCGAAGTCCACGGTGGGCACACCCGCAGCTCTCCCAAGGACACCCCTCTCTCATTCACTGCCACCCTTAGCACGCTTACTAGCGAGAGATCTCCACTCAGCTCAGTGGGATGTGCTTACTACGAAGAGAATGATGCTCTAGGACCGACTGCATGGGATCCCTGGAAAGCGAGGAGCCCCTTCCCTCAACGGAGGGCATCCCCCTGGCGAGTGTGCAAAGCAGGCGGGGAGCGCCCAGCCTTTGCAAGGAGGAGTCCCGCCGCTGGAACGGAGTGCCCCAGAGTGAGTACCGACCCGTCTCCTTCGCCTCCTCCCAAGAGGCGTTGATTGGCCGAAGGGGAGAAGCCTCCGACCAATGGAGAAGCAGCCTGGCTGGCGGGCGTTCGCTCCGGACAGGCAGAGCATCCCCTGGTGCTGCTCACGGGTCTGGCGTCGCGGGCTCTGCTGCTTCCCGCCGGGGTGCGCCTGGGCTGCTCTCTGGCTCCCCCCTTTGCTCGCGGGGAGGGCACGGCAGCGGCTGCCAGGCGGGGCTCCTCCGCGGAGGCTGTGGCTTCTCCCCCTCCAGTCACCTCCAGAGCTCTTCTCTCTCTGCCTCTCTCTCTCCTTCCTCGGGAGCGACCGGCCAGTGCAGGGCGCACAGGCGGCGGGAGAGCCTGAGCGGCTGGTGGCAGCACCCAAGTTGTGGCGTGTGCTGCTTGCGGGGGGTGCATGTCTCGGGAGAAGCTGCAGAAGGTCACAGGCAAGTGGAGGAGGAACCATGGTCCTAGAGAGCATCTTCAGGTAAGCCAGATCCCCAGGTGATGGTGGTGGTGATGCTGGGCTGCAGCTTCTCCTCTGCAACCAAGTGGCAGCACAGTCCCAACTTCTCACCCCAGATCTCCCCCCCTCCTACTCCTCCTCCTCCCCAGATCCAAAGTTTAGGGGCTTGTCTGAGTGTCGATGTGGCCGCTTGGGCAGGTTTCAAGATCTCATGCTTGTTTGCAATCGAGGCTGCTCAGAGCTGTAAATCTCCCCCCCCCCACCACAAAAAAAGAGACACTTTTGGGAAGAGTCAAGGCGTGCAGGATTCGAACTCGGAGCCCAGTCCCCGTATTAACCCTTTCCTCGTTGAGGATGATGATTTGTTGTCTCTAAAAAAAAATTCTGCATTGTGTTTTGGAGCTTATGAAATTAAAAAAAAAAAAGTACATTATTATATTATAATATTAGCTCAGTTAACAGCTGTCTTCCTACTAGTGTGGTACCCAAGCCAGCTTTAGTCTTCAGAGGTTTTTCGGTGAGACATGGTTGCCCTCTAGTGTTTTGGACACAGAGAACTGCTTCTTGGTGGGGAGTAAAAAAAAAAAGATAATTTGATTGTGCTGCAGTTAGTTGTGCTAGAATAGAATAACTCCAAGCCCCATGAAGCTCATTTTTTAAATGCCAATGATCAGTGGCTCCTTAATTGAAAAATGGTTAGCATTTGTTGAAAAGTTTATGGTTGGTTTTTTATTGGGGGGGGGGGCATTATTTAAAATACAGAAATGGAAAATAGTGTACAAACTATCCTGGTAATATACCAGTGAGCTAAAAGTATTAGAAGAAGGTGAATATTCGCTTTCCTTGCCATCACTTCAATGTATCTTATAAACAGCTTTAGCAAATACTAGCAAATACAGAGAGATGAAAGGCTGGATGCCTGCAATCTCTAGTGGAAGTAATGATGTTTTGGACCAATGACATTTTTGACCAATGTCTGTGTACTAGTTTGGGATCACTTTATATTAAAGGCAGAACAGCTCTTTTAAAAAAAAGAATTTTAAAAATTTTCACTTTCAAATCTTAATCTGGGTCCAAATAGTGCAATATTATTGATGCCTTTCTAGCAATTCCATCCACAGCTTAGTTAAGTACTTGAATAGATGCAGATTTAAGCTGTAGTTTCATCAAGTTCAGTAATGCTGGTTTCTAAAAACGTACATGTTTTTAGTCCAGTCTTATACATTGGACTGCTGGTCCTATTTAGTGAAACTAAGGCTAGTTTTTGTTAGCAGTCCAGCATAGGACTGGATAGTATGAGTTCCTGGGGCAGTGTCACATTGCAAACTCTTCAGTTTCTTGTCCTAACTACAGTACTTCAGGATTGTAACTCTGGTAGTACAGGCAGATACGTGTGCAAATACTTAAGGCTGGGGTACCAGTTGGCTGGTCCAGTTCCTCAACCTTAACTCTATTTTAACTGAATTCTAAATCAGACTGTGACTAAGCTACAAGCAGCACACTCCTGATATTTTGTAAGAGCCAGTTCGACTTGCCTGACTGCAGCCTGGTGGTTCATGCTCACAAGTGTGTGTGTGTGTGTGTGTTAGCAATTATAGTAGATACAGTGTTGGGTTTGGATATAGACTTCTGCACTAGGCCACTGAGATTACTGATGGACCTTGGACAGGTTCATTCATTCATATAATTTACCCCACCTTTCTCCCTGAAGGAGATTAAATCATAACAGATTAAAATACATATACAATAAAATACAAATTCTATAAAATACACAAAACATCACTGGAAACCAGCTAGCGGCAAACAGCAGCATAAAACCATCAGTCATAAAAGCAACTACATGTCTATGTGCATGAAGCTTGTATGTAAAAGGAGTACACTTATATAGTGCAATCCTATGCATTTCTACTCAGAAGTTAGTCCCATTGAGTTTGTTGGAGTTTACTCCTAGGTAAGTGGGCATAGGAGTGCAGTCGTAGTCATTGTTGATAGTGCATCTTGTCTGTAAGTAAGAATACAGACCCATTGTACTCAGAACTTACTTCTGATTACATATATGTAGAATTATACTGTAAGCAGGACAAAGCTAAATTCATACTTTCTCAGTCATTGTTTCTCAACGTCTAGTGGTTTAATGCTATATACAGTTTTTGTATTCTTATAAACTGTTTGTGTATTGCTTTGTCAAAGGGAACTACTAGCCAAAGGGAACTACTTTTGAGTCCCATTGACTTCAAGGGAAGAGTTAAGTATCTGATTAAAAACAATGAGGCATAAATATGCCTTAAAATGCCTTTGCCTATCTTATCCTACTATGGGATATTTTTTAGAATTTATGGAAATTTAGATGACCATTTCAAAACTTCTCCTGAGATAGGTTAGTATTCAATTTTTATTCGCATGCTTCATGATGGTCTGCCTTCATGCTCAATGTAGTTAAAATAATGAGGCTTTTAATATCCATTCACAATGACAGGGACAAGATATGTAATACTTCCGTTTGTATTTAAAACAAATTATCTGTTTTACAACTAAGAAATATATTTCTGATGTCCCAAATTTGACAGGATGCTCAATAGTGTTGTTAGGTTGTGAAATAGGAAGTTATTTATTTGCAACCACAGAAATATATTTGATGCTTGGACTGGACTTAAAACATCTTTAAGTAAATAGGTTCATAACAGAACCCATAAATGCCTGGGGATTAGAGTCTGTCTGTAGAAGGAATAAGAGGAAGGATGCATCTTTTTTTTTTCTTTTTTAACATCTCATTTGAAAGAATTGCTATATGTAGATGTGATGAATCCTTATACAAAGGAAGTTTGCTCAGAACACACCCTTTAATTTGACTCTACAGACAGGAACTTGTAAAGCAAATGTTCTAGCATTGAACTCTTTGCTCCTGCACAGCACATTGGAATGCGAACCCTGTGTCCAGAACTTTACAATTACAACTTGAGGTCTTATTCCTTTATTTTACACTAATTACATTAAGTAATTTTTAGTGTTTTTGTTGTCTTTGTATTTACTGATCTCTGAGTCTTCAAGAATTTTGCATACCAATTTCTCAGTTTGACCTGACATTGGCAAAACAAGTTTGGGCACCAAACTTCCTTGTATGTATTTTCAGTATAAAGAACTTTTAATGTGTTCTGACATAATGGAGGAGTCCATAGTGCTTAACCTTAAGATGCTACATTTGTACTTAAGCACATTCCGTAGTACCAAAAAGCGGTGACATGAACAATACTGAAACTCAATATGAAATCCAATTAACCTTTCCTTAAATATTTCTTATGTAATAAAGTTTGTTTGTATGAAGGCTGAAGAAAATTGAACTAATTACAAAACATCCAAAGTGTTTTTGTTAACTAGTGGTTTGGTGGATAAGGGGCATGCAGTGGATACAGTATGGTTTGATCTTGGTAGGAATTCTTATATTGTTCCACATCATGTTCTCAAGGAGAAACTGGGTTAGAAGATGCTATTATCAAATGGGTGCAGAAGCGACAGGAAATCTAAACTCAGAACAAATGTCCCCAGGCCCCCAACCTATGGGGTTGTGCTGTCAGAACTAGCATTTTGGCAGCACAAGGTTCTTTATGGCTGTTGCAAAAGGTGACAGGCTATCAGCCTGTCAGTGATCACTGGGGTTGGTAAGTCCATGTGGAGATTGGGAGGGAGGTGAGGCTGGGTGGAATGGGGAGGAAACCAAGGTTGGGAGAAGGGCGGATTAGGGCTGGCAAGGGGGTGGTGTCGTCGGTGGCAACAGTGCTGCTGATATCCTATCCGCCTTCCTGGGTCTGCTCAGACTTGCGCAAGCTAATTTGCTGGTGCAGGTCTGAGTAGACCCAGTGGGGCATAGAGAACTTACCCCTGGGCAAAGGAACAAATGTTTCCTTACTCAGAGGAGACTTCTGGAATTGTTCACCTGCAGGATGCAGCACTCTGGTGGCACAGCTGCATTGCCTTGTGGGAGGGTGTGGGTTCAGTAAGATTGGGCTGCCAATCTACCAAGGAAAATCTACATGTGAGTCACTCTTGTGCAAAGCCAGTGCAGGCACACATGTCTATGCAGTTCCCATCTACATCAGGCTGCCCATGCCATCCCACTGAATTGGCTTGTTGTGCTTTTTTGGTACATCCCTATCTGGTCCTTCCAGTTTTTACATGCAAGTTGTTGCTCATAAGGTTAGTACATATTAGCTGGAATTAGAAGCAAAGAAAAAGATGCTATATTAAGTTATTACAATGGCAGATGATGAAAAGAAGGAGTTTAGTTGAGATTTTTTTAAGATGAATGAATGAAGGCCATTAAATGCAAAGAAGTCAATAATCTTGCAGTTTCTCAATGCTGGTAATGGTGTCATCATTATGGATTTACTCATGGGTTGCAGAGGATCACTTAGAACTTGACCTGGGATGAAAATTATGTGGAAGCAGTTATAGTGACTGACTTCTCATCAGCCCATCATTCAGTTTGGTGTTTGATAAAACTGTAGGGTTCCAGACTGAAATATTATTTGGCAGCTTTCAAATTAACCTCAACTTATTCATATGGGCATTTGAAGGAGTAGACTCTATAAAATATTAAGGTAGGTTATGCAAGCTCTAAACAGGAAGTCAGACAGGCTAGAATGAAATAAGGAGTTCACAACAGCATAGATATAAAATGACAAGAGTGAGGAAAGCATCATGCTGACAAAAGGTTAGGAAAAGAGGCACTTTGAAGAAATTGGTCAAAAACACCCACAAGAGAGGGGCCTAATGGTATAGTGATTGTTGGACTTGGACCTGGAAGATGCAGGTTCAAATTCCTGCTAAGCCATGAAGCTTCCTGGGTGACCTTGGGCCAGTCACTGCCTCTCAGTCTAATCTACTTCACAGGGCTGTTGTGAGGACAAAATGAACCATATACACTACCCTGAGTTCCTTGGAGCAGTGTTTCTCAAACTGTGGGTTGGGACCCACTAGGTGGGTCACAAGCCAATTTCAGGTGGGTTCCCATTCATTTCAATATTTTATTTTTAATATATTAGTCTTGATGCTACCATAGTATGTGACTACATTTGGGGACAGACCAGTACTTTGAACAAGCTACTATGTATATTCTTTTAACAATGATAGTAAATGGGATTCACTCCTGGGTAAGTGTGGGTAGGATTGCAGCCTAGGATTGTTACAAATTTTCCTGCTTGATGATGTCACTTCCAGTCATGACATCACTTCCAGTGGACCCTGACAGATTCTCATTCTAAAAAGTGGGTCCCGGTGCTAAATGTGTGAGAACCACTGCCTTGGAGGAAGGGAGGTATAACAAACAAGAGTTAGGAATAAAAACATTCCTGGCTGTTGGGAAGAAAGGTTTAATAGATCTAGTAGACCATTTAGATAGGACATTCTTTATAACCTATCCATCTGGCAGGCATCGAATCTGTGGGATTAAAGATCAGGAACTGGTGGGAATGTAGTTTCTTATTACAATTGTAATTTTTTCTTTATATACCTTCTTAGAGCAAGTTTAAAATAAAGTCAAGATTTCATCTGATTTGCTGAGCAGTTGTGCTACCTCGAATCTATTAAGAGCTGTTTGGAGCTCTGAACTAGATAGATGTTTTCCTCCTATACATGTCATAATGTCACGCTAGGATTTTCAACAATCCTGTGCATTAGATACTCCTTTAAAAAAAAAAAAATGATTCTTCCAATTTTACATCTCAGTTAATTTCATAAATGCTTAAGAACCCAATCCTGAATGGTGTGCGCCGGCAGTATGCTGTCACAAACCATAAGTTGGCATGGACCGCCGAGCCACGGCATGGAACGCTGGAGCAGGGAGGAGGCAGAAGGGGGCGGAGAGAGGGCAGGGAGGGGCGTAGCAGGTAGGCAGGGAGAGGGCGGATGGGAGACATACAGGGGGGAGGGAGGGAGGCGGGTCCGGTGGAGCTCTGCTCTGCATTCGTGTGGGGCTCGACACCCTACATGAACTCCTTTACCCCACAACCGACCTTTAGGTCTGTGGTAACTTGAGTAGCCCATTGCGGGGCTACTTCCCTTACTCAGAAGGGGACAAACCTTCTCCCGAGGTGCCGCCTGCGGTAGCCCGTGGCACGCAGGATTCTGTGGCAGCCATTTAAGGTGCTGCTGAAGCTGCGTGCCACGGGAGTTCAGGATTGGGCTGTAATTCCATTATTGCTGTCTGCTGCATCCCACCTTTTCATGCAGACATTACTTGCCATCTACTGAATGAGTTACTATCGTATTTTAACACATGTGTTAAAGTCTCTTAACCTCTCTTTTTTCCCTTTCCCAGCATATATTTTTTGTGAATTGTGCTGAAGAAAGATATATGCGCTGCAATGGTGACATAAACTATTAAACTGGACTGGAATCAATAAACACCTTTCTTTAATCTTAATGCTGCTGCTGCTGCTGCTGGAAACCATCTAAGGCATTACTTACAACATGACTTTTATTGTGAAACTTCATAGACATTTTCAACGAACTGTTATATTGCTGGCCACTTTTTGTATGGTCAGCATTGTTATCTCAGCATACTATTTGTACAGTGGCTACAAACAGGAAAATGAACTTTCTGAGGTCTCTTCCGAGGTGGAATGTGGAGATCTTCCAGTCCTCCTACCCTACAAGTTGGCACCGTGGAAGACTGTTAAGCCAGTTGATCCCCTAAGAACTGATCCTGTGGTGCTGGTGTTTGTGGAAAGCCAGTACTCTGCGCTTGGTCAAGACATCATAATGATTTTAGAATCCAGCAGATTTCAGTATCATATAGAAATTGCTTCTGGCAAAGGTGACCTTCCTGTGCTTATAGATAAGAACAAAGGCAAGTACGTTCTCATAATATATGAAAATATTTTTAAGTATGTGAATATGGATGCTTGGAATCGAGGCCTTCTAGATAAATACTGTGGAGAATATGGAGTAGGTATGATTGGATTCCATAAGAGCAGTGAGAACACTCTGCAGACGCCTCAGTTAAAAGGTTTTCCTTTCCATATCCATGGAAATGTGGGTGTGAAGGACTGTTGCATCAACCCTCATTCTCCACTACTCCGCATGACTAAATCGTCTAAGTTTGATAAAGGACCTTTGCCTGGAAATGATTGGACAGTTTTCCACATCAATCACTCAACCTATCAGCCTGTCATATTTGCAAAAGTAAAAGCTCCTGAAAACCTCCCTCCTCCTCTTGTTAAAAACTCTCTCCATGCAACTGTGGTTCATGACTTGGGTCTTCATGATGGGATTCAACGTGTTCTTTTTGGAAACAACTTGAATTTCTGGTTGCACAAACTCATCTTTGTAGATGCTGTTTCATTCTTGACTGGAAAGAGGCTTTCATTGTCCCTGGATAGATACATTCTTGTTGACATCGATGACATCTTTGTTGGAAAGGAAGGAACACGGATGAAGGCCAATGATGTTCAGGTAGAGTTTTCTTTTAAAAGTCTCCTGTACTATGATCTCAGTACATGAAACTCAGTACTTGAGAATTTTTAACCTTAACTTGAAGCCATATATTTGGAGTTATGCAAAAAAAGGTGTATTTCTTGTGCCAAGTACACGCATTTGAATTAAGGTCATTACCTTAGGCAACTCAAAGTATTATGTTCATTTCATTTGTATTGAAAAGACTTAAATTGAACTTTTTATTTGAGTTTTTTTGGTGGATATTGCTAGAATCTGTTGCATTTTGACAACCTGTTGTCTTTTCAAAGACAGAACAAGACGTCTTTCCTTTCACTTGAAGCCTATGATTCTGAGAGCGCAAACCTAAGATTGTGTTGGACCAGTGCAAGTCCCTTGCGCTGGCCCAGGAGGGTTGCAAATGTGCTCTAAAGTGTGTTTGCATTTCCTCAAGTGTCGGCCAGGCCGACGCAAGGATGTGCATTGGCCCCAGAGGCTGCACACAGCCTCCACACCGACGGAGGAAGGTAGGTCCGGGCCGGCTGAGCTCAGCTGGCACAGGGGTCTGGGGGAGGTTTGGGGAGGGTAGGAGGGAGGCGTTCCAGGGTGAGGAGAGGGCAGACAATGGGTTGGCCTGTGGACAGGCAGCAGGGAGTGGGGCCAGGACTCGGCACTTGTGCTGGATTGTGACCCCATTCCTGGGCAGCTCTGGGCTGCACGGATCTGCACCACCTCTTTAGGTGGTGCAGATCTGAGCAGCTTCACCTGGGGTAAGGGGAAGCAATTCTCCTTGCCCCGGTCTAAGCTCGCACTGGATATGGGGCAGGCCTGTCGCAAGTTAGGATTGTGCTGTGAAAAGACTTGCAGCGGTTGTTTGGCTTTTTTTCAAATTGGTTATTTTTCTTAGTCTTGTATGTAAAACTTTTTATCATTACACAGTAGATCACATCTTATGTGAGAATTACGTTCTGACGCCAGAACGTAAAGCCAAAATTGCTTATAGTTGAAACTCTCTTAAATCCAACAAATATGTACTGTCTCTTTGTGAACTAATAACATAGCATGAGAGTCACATAAGAACTAAAGGAACAGCAGATTCATTCTCCCATTTCAGACTCACTCCAGGCCATAAACAGACCAAGTGGGCAGAGTCTCCTGCACTATTTAAACTATTGATTTTTCTTTGTCTCTGTCGGGGGGAGTCCAAGCATGTATACATGAATTCATGTGAGTCACTTTGCTTGTAAGACATAGCTTCACTGTATGCTTCTTTGAAATGTTTTAAGGGAAAGCAATACAGAAATATTGTAAATAAATAAAAAGTATGCAGTCGCTACTATCTAGTGCAGCAAATTTCAACTACCTTACCACAGCATGGTGTGCTGTGAAGGGCCTGCAGGTGTATCGTGGAAGTTTGGGGGAGGGTCATATTAGCAGGGTCATTGGGGGGGTGCGCCCCTAGCCAGCAGTGCGATGTGCCTTGTCAATTGAAAAGTGATAGTGTGCCTTGACAATTTTAGTGCCTTCTCAGTCTGTTGTAATGTAAAAAAGGTTGAAAACTGCTGGTCTCATGGGTGTAGATCAAGGGAAGTCAAGGTATCGGGAAATTGCACAGTCTATGTTCTCATTAATATTTTCACTCTTGTGCACTTTTTTAGGACGTACGGACGTACACTTCTCTTTTCATAGTCAGTTCTGATGATACCCTGGTAGCCAATCTTAAACTGCACACATGAGCAGAGTATTTGTATGAGAAGTGTAACACTTGAATAATAAATTTATGGAACCAATTCTGTGAAAAGAATTGCAGTTCATGATTATTCTTCTCATGGACATGAAGCCATGACTTTCGTCCCCCGTGTTACATTGCTTGTGAAAGTAGACCACTCTTGTGAGCAGTCTTTTTTTGCTCAAGTTGGCCACCAGCATATCCTTGGAAGTTACTCTAATGTAAATCTTGAGTTATTGATTTAGTGCAGCCTTCGGTAGACTATCCCCTGGTGCCTCCCTTTGCCTTGGTCGCTGCTTATGGCTGACAGTTGAAAGTCCCTTTTTGAGGAAAGTTTCCTAAGCCGCTGTCAAAGAATCTACTGTTTTGCATTCTTATTTGCTCCAGTTTTGCCATTGAACATAAGAACATAAAAAGAGCTCTGCTGGATCAGGCCAAAGGCCCATCTAGTCCAGCTTCCTTTATCTCACAGTGGACCACCAGATGCCTCTGAGAGCACAAAGGCAACAAGGGCCCTGCATCCTGGTGCCATTCTCTTGTACCTGGCATTCTGAGGTAGCCTACTTCTAAAATCAGGAAGTTGCACATATTGTTCCCATCGTGGCTTGTGAACTGTGATGGACTTTTCCTCCAGAAATTTGTCCAATCCCCTTTTAAAGGCATCCAGGCCCAATGCCATCACCACATCCTGTGGCAAGAAGTTCCACAGACTAATGACATGCTGAGTAAAGAAATATTTCTTTTGTCCTACTCTCCCAACACTCAGTTTTAGTGGATGTCCCCTGGTTCTGGTGTAATGTGAGAGGGAGAACATTCCCCTATCTACTTTATCCATTCCCTGCATAATTTTGTATGTCTCAATCATGTCCCCCCGCAGGCACCTTTTTTTCTAGACTGAAGAGCTCCGAACATTGTAGCCTTTCCTTGTGAGGGAGGTGCCCCATTCCAGTAATCATTTTGGTTGCTCTTTTCTACACTTTTTCCATTTCCATTCTTTCTGAGATGTGGTGACCAGAACCAGTCACTTTTAAGATGTCTTGTACAGATAGTAGCAGCTTTGCATTTCAGTGAAGGTGAATTACTATGCAGTCTTCTCACTTTGAAAGATGGGGAGAAATTATTTAGAGACAGGCTGATTGCTTTTTCAACCGAATGCATGCACATTAAATTGTAATGAGATTGCTGCCAAAACATGCTCAAAATGCATCTCATGGATTGTGAAATCTCTTCTTTTACAAAGCTGCAAGTTTTATGTGAAAACTCCAAAATTCTGTGGTATAATTTTACTGATTTCAAAGTCAATCAGGAAAGAGAGAATATGTCGCAAGACATATTCAACATGGCATAAGAACTTGGGCTTCAAAATCTAAGTGCACAATCCAGCCAAGTTAAATAGCTTCTTTTATATCCAGTTTGATCTCAGTGGGAAAGTTAAGCCTGTATGTTTTAACTCTCTCCCATTTAAACCATGGGATCTAAAGGTGCTTAATTTTGAGTGGAGCATGCATTATATTAAACCTGGATACATTTCCTTGTGCTGTGATTGCCATATCTGTGCGGTTGGGGCTTTGGGCTGCATTGATAACATTTGCAGGTAGCAACCCAGGGCTTAGGGGAACCCTCAGCACATAAGAGCTTGATTTATAAGCAACATGAGTTCTAGGCTAATCTTTTACTTGGTGCTAGATTCCGTGATATGGTTTTCAGAGCAGGTACAGAGCAGGGGAGAGGAACTGAAAGCAGTCTCCAAAAATATTATAAATTTGCAAAATAGTATCTGTTTGTTGTATGGCTGGATGCATTGTATGCATTCATGCATATGCACATTCACATATAGCCCTCTTGGAGAGACCAGACCAGTTGGATACCAGTTTATTAGAGACCAGTTTAGAGATCTTGTTACAACAGTGCTCCAACCTTAGCACTTGACTGTAAATGAACAGCAATTATTCACTTGCACAGGAAAACATAAAAGAGGTACTTGTGCCTAGTGACCACAATCTTTGAACGTCACACTGTACAGAATCAAACTTGCTTGTGTCAACTTAAGTTTTTTTCTTGGTGAGGTTAGAGTGGAACATATTCCCTGGAGGATTTTTTTTCCATGTTTTGCCTTTGAAGCTTCCATATTATGAGGTCAGCTAAAATTGAGCAAAGAGTAGTTTCATCACAAAGGGACCGATGGACATTCATATGTGCTGTTTGTTCTAGCAGAAGAAGTAGGAAGAATGCGTACAGGCTGGGCATCCCGTGCTTGGGAACAGAAGTGTTTTGGATGTTGGATTATTCCATACTTCAGAATACTTGTATATAGATAATGAGAGATCTTGGGGTTGGGGCCCAAGTCTAAACACAAAATTTATATATGTTTCATATACCTCTTATACACATAGCCTGAAGGTAATCAATATTTTTAATAATTTTGTGCATGAAACAAGGTTTGTGCATGAAACACAGTTTGTGATTTTATTTCTTTAAGCAAAAAAGTATTTTAAAAGTCATGTTGGTGCTCAAAAAAGTTCCATAATTTGGAATTCTGGATAAGAGGTACTCAACTTGTACTTTCCTTTTTATCAGTTCCAGCTACATCATGATCTGTATGCTGGATGAATGTGCATACACTATAAAACCCTTTCATTGCAGAGTGGAAGTTTTTGGCCATTGTGCAAAAATACTCACTACTGTTGGCAACCTTCAGTCTCGAAAGACTATGGTATCGCGCCCTGAAAGGTAGTTCTGGAACAGCGTCTAATGTGGCTGAAAAGGCCGATTCGGGAGTGACAATCACTTCCACACTGGGAGCAAGTGCAGTCTGTCCCTGGCCTGTCTCCCTGGCTATGGGCCTTCCTTCTTTGCCTCTTAGCCTCAGACTGTTGGCCAAGTGTCTCTTCAAACTGGGAAAGGCCATGCTGCACAGCCTGCCTCCAATCGGGCCGCTCAGAGGCCAGGGTTTCCCACTTGTTGAGGTCCACTCCTAAGGCCTTCAGATCCCTCTTGCAGATGTCCTTGTATCGCAGCTGTGGTCTACCTGTAGGGCGCTTTCCTTGCACGAGTTCTCCATAGAGGAGATCCTTTGGGATCCGGCCATCATCCATTCTCACGACATGACTGAGCCAACGCAGGCGTCTCTGTTTCAGTAGTGCATACATGCTAGGGATTCCAGCACGTTCCAGGACTGTGTTGTTTGGAACTTTGTCCTGCCAGGTGATGCCGAGAATACGTCGGAGGCAGCGCATGTGGAAATCATTCAGTTTCCTCTCCTGTTGTGAGTGAAGAGTCCATGACTCGCTGCAGTACAGAAGTGTACTCAGGACGCAAGCTCTGTAGACCTGGATCTTGGTATGTTCCGTCAGCTTCTTGTTGGACCAGACTCTCTTTGAGTCTGGAAAACATGGTAGCTGCTTTACCGATGTGTTTGTTTAGCTCGGTATCGAGAGAGAGAGTGTCGGAGATCGTTGAGCCAAGGTACACAAAGTCATGGACAACCTCCAGTTCATGCACAGAGATTGTAATGCAGGGAGGTGAGTCCACATCCTGAACCATGACCTGTGTTTTCTTCAGGCTGATTGTCAGTCCAAAATCTTGGCAGGCCTTGCTAAAACGATCCATGAGCTGCTGGAGATCTTTGGCAGAGTGGGTAGTGATAGCTGCATCGTCGGCAAAGAGGAAGTCACGCAGACATTTCAGCTGGACTTTGGACTTTGCTCTCAGTCTGGAGAGGTTGAAGAGCTTTCCGTCTGATCTGGTCCGGAGATAGATGCCTTCTGTTGTAGTTCCAAAGGCCTGCTTCAGCAGGACAGCGAAGAAGATCCCAAACAAGGTTGGTGCAAGAACACAGCCCTGCTTCACGCCGCTTCGGATGTCAAAGGGGTCTGATGTGGAGCCATCAAAGACAACAGTGCCCTTCATGTCCTTGTGGAAGGATCTGATGATGCTGAGGAGCCTGGGTGGACATCCAATCTTGGGGAGAATCTTGAAGAGGCCGTCCCTGCTGACCAGGTCGAAAGCCTTCGTGAGATCTATGAAGGCTATAAAGAGTGGCTGTCGTTGTTCCCTGCATTTCTCCTGCAGTTGTCTAAGGGAGAATACCATATCAGTGGTGGACCTGTTGGCTCGGAATCCACACTGTGATTCTGGATAAACGCTCTCTGCAAGTACCTGGAGCCTCTTTAGTGCAACTCGGGCAAACAACTTTCCTACAACGCTAAGGAAAGAGATGCCACGGTAGTTGTTGCAGTCACCCCTGTCGCCTTTGTTCTTGTACAGCGTGATGATGTTTGCATCCCTCATGTCTTGAGGTACTCCACCTTCTCTCCAGCAGAGACAAAGGATTTCATGCAGCTCAGTGATGATGATCTCTTTGCAGCACTTTAGGACTTCAGCAGGGATGCTGTCTTTTCCAGGTGCCTTGCCAAAGGCAAGGGAGTCCAGGGCCACGTGAAGTTCTTCTAGGGTTGGTTCACTGTCAAGCTCCTCCAGCACAGGCAGGCACTCACTATTACACCTAATTAAATGCAGAGATCACACCCAGTAGACACCCCTAAATCTGATTTGAGCTAGTTACAATGATACAAGTTTCTCACTTCTATTTTTATTGTGAATAACCAAATTAGAGCCCCATCTTGAGCTCTTGAGCTCTGGCAAAATGAACGTACCCCTGGCGCTGGGTGTCGCAAACATGCCATAAGGCACATCTGCGGCACCTGGAGAGGTGGGGTCACAGCACTGGGCCAGTCCCCTTTCTCCCAGGAGATCTCTGGCAGCTGCGACAGGACCACAGGATGCAGTGGTAGCTGCTTTGGTGCCACCTTTAGGACTGGGCTGCCTGTAAGTTAATTCCTATATTAGGTGATAATGTAAACTGCTATGCTTGTTGAGGTTTATCTAGACTGTCAGGGAGTTGTACAGGTGTCCCCTGGTATCCACGGATCTGGTCCGTCCCGTCCCCCCCCCCGTTCCCATTAACTTTGTTTATGTTACTTATCATTTTGCACAAATGTTATTATCTTGCTTGAACTTTTTGCTATAAGCAAAAAGCATAGAGCAGGCAAGAAGGGAGACTAAAAGTAACAGAAAGCAGGAAACTGAAAGTGAACGTTTGCTTTTAGTCTCCCTTCTAGGCTTCAGGTTGCTCACCTTATTGCCTGGCCAAAATCTTTTTGCTTGTAGAGTTTGTTCAAGCAAGAGACTGGGAGCCCAATCCTGTGCCTGTCTACTCAGAAGTAAGTCCCATTAGAGTCAATTGGGCTTACTCCCAAGAAAGCATGGATAGGATTGGGCTGTGTATCACTTCGTGCAAACGTAATTCACATAAACAAAAGTAATGAGGCTGGAGGTTGTACTCAACTTGTGGGGTGGGAGGGGTGGAGATAGGGTGCCCACTTATCCATAATTTCCAGTACCTGGGAGGAAGGAGGAATGTATCCCCCGTGGATGCCAGGGGATGGCTGTGTTTGCATCATCCTTTTAGGACACCAGAGAAATCAAGAAGTATCTCCAGAAGGCCTTTGGCTAACAAGGAAGCCAAGATGACTGGATGATCCTTTACAGCAGCGGTGTCCAAAGTTTTTGGCAGGAGGGCCACATCATCTCTCTGACACTGTGTTGGGGGCTGGGGGAAAAATAATTAATTTACATTTCAAATTTGAATAAATTTACATAAGTTTACATAAATGAATATATTGAAGATGAACTTATATGAATGAATGAATGAATGGTCTTGCAATAGCTCAAGGCCTATAAAAGGCTTTGCACAAAGCAAGGCTGGCCTTTCCTTTGCTGCCGCTACTGCATCACAGATGTGAAACAGCAAGTAGTGGAGGGAGCCCTCATCCCACAGCTCAGGTGAAAGGTCGAACAGTCATCCTCACACTGAGAGCGGTTCTGTTGGGCCAGTGTGGGCTCCAGCAAGTCTCTGGAGGGCCAGAGGCTCATTGGAGACTGGGGGCTCCCCGCGGGCCTGATTGGGAGACCCCGAGGGCCGCAAGTGGCCCCTGGGCCGGGGTTTGAGCACCCCTGCTTTACAGAGCTGATCAAAGACCTCTTGGTGCCTGATGTAGCATGCTAGTGTGTGTGTACAGCTCCTTAGCCAGCTGTACCATCCACCTCCATGTTCACTTTCTCCTCTTGTCTTTCCTCTCCCCAGATTCAAAAAGAGGGGAAGAGAATGGAAGAATGGAGATGACTGGGCAAACAATGGCCTAACACCTCCCCGTGTACTGCCAGTCTGCTACCTGGGGCAACCACCTCAGCTAGCCTCATTGGGGGGGGGGGGCTAACCATGACTCACCAGCTACATTTAACAAGCAATCTTTGTAGACAACTGTGTATCAAACTAATTTAGAACTGGGTTCATGTGTTATTACCGCTCTTCTTCACGTACCTTACATGTGGCAGATGGAATGTTGGGAACTGGTTTCATTCCGTGTCTGTACAGCTGTCATACATTTTTATGTATGATAAAGTGAGAAGTGAGACACAGATTTGCATGAATAGGTGTGACCTTTGAAGAAAGCTATTTTTATGCTCTTCAGATTGCTTTGTTCCTTTTTTAAAAAGAAAACTGACCAGCCAAAGAATGCCTTATAAAACCTAAACAACAATATGGTCTACAAACTAAATGTCTGTTGAGACTTTATTGCCTGACTGAGAGCCCAATCCTGGGCTTGGCGCACCGCACTGTTGCAAATGTGCTGGAAGGCACATTTGAGGGCCCTGTTGCCGGGTGAGCGCAGGTAGTAGCCCAGCGCTGGCTGGCACCAGTCTCCCGCTGGGCTACCACCAGGTGGGCACCCAACCGCCACTGCTCGGCAGTCACGCAGACCGCTGAGCAGCGGAGAGGTAAGCGGGGCCATGGGGAAGGCTGGGAGGAGGTGTTGCAGGGAGTGGGGAGACGGACGGTGGGGAGAGGGCATTACGGGGAGGCGGAGGGAGGGAGGCGGGACCAGTGGAGCGTTGCTCCTGTGTTGGGCCTGCCACTCTACATGGAGGCTCTTGATTCCCTGCCATCCTTTTGATTGGTGGTGAATCGAGAAGCCCCATTGCAGGGCGACTCCATTTACCTGGGGGAAGGGGACAAAAGTCCCCTTCTCCCGAGGAGCCGCCACCACCAAAGCACGCAGGATGTGGAGGCAACTATCTTCTGTGCTGCTGCAGCCATGCACCCCAGGTAGCTCAGGATTGGGCTGTTACTTGTGCTAATACCAGGAAGCACAGTGAATGTTCCAGGCTGCAAGACCTTAAGTGGAGGGAGGTAATAACATGTGCGGTACCCTCCCTCTGGGGACAGTGGATGTGGAACATGGGAAGTGGAAAAAAGAATACAGGGTAGAACCCATCTCCTGAATACAATGCCCAGCACTGCCCAGCTGAATATGGGCCTTGGCTCTGTCCAGATAATGTCAGGGCTTCTCAGGAAGTCCAGTTTCTTGCACGACTTTGGAAGCCTTTCAGCATGTGCACACTTTGCTGTGCTCTATGTGAGCATGTGGGGGGGGGGGGGAGAGGAGGATGGCCATGCTCGCAGAGAGGTGCAAGGTAAAAGAAGCTATCCTGAAGGGAGACAGAAGTGGGTGATGACAAACCCTTTTCCTCCCTAGCCT
Source organism: Tiliqua scincoides (assembly GCF_035046505.1). Classification (NCBI taxonomy): domain Eukaryota; kingdom Metazoa; phylum Chordata; class Lepidosauria; order Squamata; family Scincidae; genus Tiliqua; species Tiliqua scincoides. Next base: position 28,795,304 of record NC_089826.1, read on the forward strand.
ACTAGAGCAGGGGTCTCCAGACCTTTTAGCCAGAGGGCCGCATCAATATCTGGCATGGTGTTGAGGGCCGGACAAAAATTTAAATATAAAATTTAAATAAATAAATTAAAGATGAAACTTAGATGAGATGAATGAATGGGCTCATTCATTCAATCTCTCTGGTCCTCAAAACACCCTCCAGACACAATCAGAGCACAGTTCTGGTCATGTTCAGTTGAGTGGGCCAGAGGCTTTCAGGGGACAAGAAGTTGGCCGCAGGCCGGATAGAGGCTTGCTGTGGGCCGCATCTGGCCCCCAGATCGGGGTTTGGAGACCCCTGTACTAAAGCTTTATTCTGGGTTCCTCACCAGGCCCCTTTCTTAAACCACCCCCCTCCAGGTATACTTACAATTCTTGATACTATTTGGTAATTATAGTTAAGCTGCACTTTGTAGGTAAAGAAAACTTTACTCAGTTGCCACTAAATTGATTATACAGGAATAACCCCATAAACACATAGCTTTATGGAACAGGCTTTGGACTGACAGTTCAACAGCTTTTTCTTTCAAATTGTAGCAGATGCCATTTTTTTTTGTTTTACACAAATATAATAGATCAGAGTGCTTCCTACACACGTACATCTTTACACAATATGCTCCCTCATTATTTAAGCAGTTTTATACAGGCAGAGAAAGAAAAGAACAAATAACTCTACGTCCCCATTTTCACGTAGGTGTAACTTTTATTTCTTAAATGTGCTGTTACCCTTTAGATGTCGGTTGTTAATCCACTCTCATTAAAACAAGAGGCAGATTGTCCATTTCTGTACATCCTGGGTATGATATAAGATAAACATTAAAAAAAAATACTGTTTCAAATCATAGACAAAATTAAGCCTGTCCATCAATGACACAAACAATTTTGGCAGGGACATGCTTTGGAACATGCAATGTGCAAAAAGGTACCGTTTTTGTGCAGTTCTGTCTTCTGTTATACGCTATAGTTTATAGTGTGCATTGCATTATTCGATTGTTTGTAATAAAACAATTAATTGAAGTTGATTATCAGAAGTCATACATTTTATGGATGATACTAGAAATTGGAGAAGCAATGTTTATATTCGCCTGTTAAGGGGAAAAGGAGAGGGGTGATAAGATGCATCCTCTTTTAAAGGAGACTTATTATCAATATTCAGAAAAGACTTTAGTAACTTCAAGATGAACATAAATTCTGCAACTCTGCGATGGAGGCAGCCATTTAAAGAGTTGCTTTGTTACACAGTGGAAAGTGGCGGGGAAAAAACCCTCTTTAAAACCGTAATCTATTCAGAGTTAATGCATTCCATTAAAGATGTTGTTGGCAATGTCAGATGTAATGCATCTTCATTACTATTAATATGGAAGGAGTTATCTTCAGCAGTGCAATGAGACACAGCTGAGAATCTGGTGTTGAAAGCCATATTTGCTTATGAATGCTTTCATGTCGGACATCATTTTTGCTCTGCTCCCATATGGCGTGCTGGCGATGCAGATGAACGGTTTAACAGGGAGGATGCACCTATTCAACACCTATGACTTGCTCATTTTAGGGCAGTGTTTCCAGATACTATTAGGGAACAAAAGGGATTTGTATGGGAATGTACTGAGGGTACTTCCTGATCTGCATACCTGATCTGCATACCTATATTGAATGTACCCAGCAAAAAAGAATGGTTTAGCTGTCTCTATGAGAATGTCCCAGCAAATTAGTTCCAGTGCAGCCAGTGGCGTAGCTAGCGGGGGTGCAAAGCAGTAAGTTTTGCAGGGAGCCTCACCGGAGCGTGCAGGGGACCCCTCCCCTATGGAGCCATTCCTTCCGTTTTGCTTCCCGGTCCCAAAGGGGTGGGTCCCCCTGCACGCTAAGGTGAGGCTCCCTGCAAGACTTTGTGCTTTGCACCCCCTCTAGCTACGCCACTGAGTGCAGCAGTTACCACTTGAGGGAATACAGGTGCATGGAGCCAGAGCATTGATGCTCAGAGCTCTGCAGAACTAGAAGCCAAAGTTTGGGACACTGAGGGCGCAATCCTAACTTGCGCTGGAACTGGCAGGCCGGGAGGCCTGCGCTGTATCCAGCACAAGTTTGGGGCTGGCTGAAGCCTGACCTGGGGCAAGAGAAAAAAATTCCCCTTACCCTGGGGAGAGCTGCAGTGGCCCCAAAGGAACTGCATGTTCCTGCCTCCCACTCCCTGCCCGCCTTATTTTTAGTGGCAAAAAGTTGAAACACTTTTGGATTATTAAATGGCCTATTACCATAAGGTAACGGTGTGAAAATGTAGCTTTTAGTAGGACACAGTCAGTAGCTATACTTCATAAAATCAATAGTTATCCATCCCGTTAATTTATTTTGTATTCAACAGGAAGGAATGACATCATTACTACCTGTTGTTCTGAGTCTGAAAATGGGTTTGGTCATAGTATTTCAGCATTCATTTTCAACAGAGTGTTGCCCTCTTTGTGTTTACGCAGCAGTGAGAAACTAGTACCCTGTGACAAGGTTACATTCCTGTGTTTTATTTTGTTCCCCCTTCATTTCCATTTAACACTTAGCCCAATTCTAACTTGTGCTGCAACAGGCAGGCTGGCAGGACTGCATTGTATCCAGCGCAAGTTTTGGGCTGTCTGAGGCTCAACCCCAAATAAGAGGAACCTTTTCCTCTTACCCTGGGGCAGCCACAGCAGCCCCAATGGGACTACTCAGATCTGCACCATCTAAAGAGGTGGTGCAAATCTGAGCAGCCCAGGACTGCCCTGGGCCACCTGGGAATGAGGCTAGGATCCGGCATAACTGCCAGATCCTGGCCTCTCCTCCTGTTCCCCACCCACCCATCCCCAGGAATGCCCACAGCCAACACTCCCCCCACCCCAAAATGTCTCCCTCCCGCCTCCTCCCTACCTTCTCTATGCCCCCCCAGACCCGAGTCAGCTGAGCTCAGCTGACGCAAACTCACCTGGCCTAGGACTCGCGTCTGCATGGGGAGACAGGCGCACATCCGTGCACCAGCCTATCTCCATGAAAAGTGGCTCTATGGCCAATCTAACCTGAGACATTTATATGCGTAGCACCAAGTAATCTAAAGTATTGCACTCCCTCTTTTTAAAATCACTCTTATTGGCAGCATGCCCATCACTGCTGGTGGGTGGGGATATGTATGAAGGGTTATGCAGCGGACCCCTCAGCAAGAATAATCTGTCTGTGTACTGTGCTTGTCCACTGGTGCCAAGTCCAGGTAAACAGTACTAGGGGGAAGAGACAAATATGGTCTTTTTTCCAAGAGACAAAATATTTCCAACACCAAAACAGTGTCTCTAAGGGCACAATCCTAGCTTGTGCTGGAACAGGCAAGCCAGGAGGTTTGCGCTGTATCCAGCGCAGGATAGTGGCCAGAAGCGGCTTAGCCAGAGGCAAAGGGAAACTTTTCCCCTTACCTCTGAGTAAGGGCTGCTGGCCCCTATGGGTCTCCTCAAACAGAGGTGGCGCAAGTCCAAGGAGAGCGGAGCGGCTTGAAGCCGCTCCGTTTCCCCGGGAATGGGGGTTGGGATCCGTCATAACTGTCAGATACCAGCCCCACCTCTCACTCCCTGCTGCCCCTGGGACCGCCCACCCTCTCCCCACCCAGGAACACCTCCCTCCCGCCTCCTCCCTGCTTCCCCCGCCTACTTTTTGCATCAGCCGAGCCAGGCCGACATAAGTCTCAGCAGGGAAGCTGTCACAGAGGCCGGATTCAGCCTCCGTGTGTCGGCACATCTCCTTGCGCCGACGCGGCTTCCTCGTAAGGAGGCGCAAACGTGCCTTGTGGCATGTTTGCAACCCTCCTGGGTCAGCGCAAGGGACTTGCATTGGCCCAAGGTGCAGTTTGGATTGCGCCCTAAGATCAGCACTTTACCTTCCCTCATAGAATATTTATCTTGTCCTCAGCCAATGAGGGCAACTGACCTGGAGGCAAGTTTGAACAGCATGGATCAAAATATGGAATCCAGTTCTAGTTTCTAGGCAGACTGTAGTTTTCTGACACGGACATCTGCCACACTGGAGTGGGAGGCCTTGTGAGTCCAAGGCTCATTCACGTTATGATTTGGTGTCTGGTCTGAAGTTGAACCTAGAACCTAGTTGAACCTAGGCCATATGTCCTCGTTAGCAGCCTGATTGTTCTGACCCATAGAACAGGGGTGTCTAAACTTTTTGGCAGGAAGGCCACATCATCTCTCTGACACTGTGCCAGAGGCCGGGGAAAAAATAATTAATTTATATTTCAAATTTGAATAAATGTACATAAATGAATATATTAGAGATGGAACTTATATGAATGAATGAAGGTCTTGCTATAACTCAAGGCATATAAAAGGTCTTGCACAAAGCAAGGCTGGCCTTTCCTTCTGTGCAGCTGCTGCATCACGGGCATAAACAGCAAGCAGTGGAGGGAGCCCTCGTCCCACAGCTCACACAAGAGTTTGAACAGTAGGCTGTCATGCTGAGAGCAGTTGTGTTGGGCCAGCGTGGGCTCCAGCAAGTCTCCAGAGGATCAGAGGCTTATTGGAGACTGTGGGCCCCCTGCGGGCCGGATTGGGAGTCCTTGAGCGCCACAAGTGGCCCTAGGCCCAGGGTTTGGTAACCCCTGCCGTAGAACTTAGTGAATGCCAAAAGAACCAGTGATTTTGTGCATAGCCCCACCTGTGATACTGTTTCTTGGTTCTGTTTGATGGTTATAAAGTGTAACAGAACCCAGATACTAGTGCTTACCTTAACCGTTATTGCTGTTTGGCTTTTATAAATGAATGACACCTCATCAAAAGTGTCTATAAAACGTTTGGCAGACAAGGGTATGAGAACATGGTATCCGTTAAGCTTTATCGAACAATGAGTGTATTAGCATTATGGATGTAGAAAGTACTTTGCAAATCTTTTTTTCTCATTCACACTCTCATCTGCCTTTTAAAGTTGATTGTTATCCTTACAAATGAAAAAGGGAAATCAAGAATGAGTGATTTGCCAATAGCATGAGGATGGGGAGTTAAACCGTACCATGTTCAGGTTAGGCTGCCTGCTATTTGTCTGCTGTGGGTTGAGTTTTTGCTTGTGAATACAATATGCAATCTCATGGAACTCATGTCCTGCAAGAGTTGCACATAATTCTTACTTGAGCCCTTGAGAGGCATAATCAGATTTGTTAATGAGTTCACATTTTACAGCCTCATGTTTTAATTGCACTCTGAAATATTGTCTGCGTACAGGAATTCTAAGGTCAGAGATAGACGGTCTATGGAAATTGGAATGCTACCCCACTGATTCTTTATGATCCCTTTTTAATTCCTAATATGTCCATTCATTATCTTACATAGTGACTTGCCAGTTTGGCGAGATAAACTACTGGAGGTTATTTGCTAGCATGTGATCGCATAGATGTCCAAGAAGGTGAATAAGCCTTGTAAAGTGGTTCTCAAACGTTTTAGCACCAGGATCCACTTTTTAGAATGGCAATCTGTTGAGCCCACTGGAAGTGATGTCATACTGAGGCACGGTGACCCCAGATTGTAACCCACATGTAAAGGCCGCTGGAGCAACACATACGATGGTAACAGAAAAGCTGCTTGAAAGTATCATTTTGGTAGCTGATTGTTAGTTTCACAGAAGTTTCACAGAAGCTGCATACGACCTCAAAGGCTGTTTTATATGACGGAAGGTGACAGCACAACCTGTCACAACCTATATATATATATACAGCAACCTATATATATATATACAGCAACCTATATATGTAGGCAAGAGCTAGGGCAAAAGACATATATATATATATGCATATATAGGCAAGAGCTAGGGCAAAATAATCTTTGCCCTAAATTATAATTTACATATGGGGACATATTAGCCATAGAAGTAGTAGCCATAGAATCAACCAAAATGCTTGATTTTTAGAAAAAGTCTTAAGAGACACTAAACAAAAACAAGTTTAGACTAAACAAAAGTAGTTTAGACACTAAACAAAAGAAGTTTAGAAGTTTAGATGCCTTTGCTTTGCAGAAGTTGGCAGAGGGCCCCACAGTGCTTTACTAACACATAGAAAAGAAGATAGGCCGCTTGTACTAGGCCACCCTAATGAGGGATGAGTAAGTTCTGCCAAGAACATATCTTATGAAGTCGGCCTTCACACCTATCTTTGTGTTATACTGCTCTCTTTTAATAAGGTTGGTAAGAGGACATGTCAAAAATACTCTTAATTGAAATGATAAATGCGAAAAAAGTTCAGCACTGGGTCAGCACTGGATAGATGATGATACAGCGCATCCTGCTGGTTTTTGGAAACTTTTGGAAATTGTGTAATTTTGGCTAAGTTTTAAGGTGAAACCCCACCTGTACGTAAATCAGAGCCAATCAATGGTTTTGCCCACTTATTGCCCACCTATTTTCTATCTTTCATGTAATCTATATCCTATTAGGAATTAGCTCCATCTCTGATGTCACATTTCAGCCAATGGGAAATCTAGATTTTCAAACAAAGAGGTGAGAAATTTATTAAAACTCTGGACATCATTGGGTTGAAGTCCATACTTTGGACGTGAGTCCCGTGGACCAATTGCATGCAATTCAAATAAAGCTTGTGAACCTTCACTTCTGAGTACCGAGTAATTCTTGAGTTGCCTTTCAACCTTGCAACAATACCTGCAAGTTATATCATGACTAGAAGTGGCATCATCAAGCAGGAACATTTTTACGCCCTGTATGACAAAATCAAATTAAGTAAATTAAAAGTTTACAATAAATATAAGTTTAAAAGTTTATTTAAAATAAAAAAAGAATCCGCCTAACCCTCCCAAGCATTTGCTGATCTGTTAAAAAAAATTATCCAAACATCCCAAAGCCTGCAATCCTATCTATCGTTACCCGGGAGTAAGCCCCATTGACTATCATCATTGTTAAAAGCATATATGTAGTAGCCAGCTAAAAATACAGATCTCTAACATTTCCCCAGATGCAGTCACATACCATGGCAGCATCAAGTCTAATATATTAAAAATAAAAAACACATTGAAATAAATGAGGACCACCTGAAATTGGCTGACAACCCACCTAGTTTGACAAAAACACTTGCCTAGTAGACATGTACTGTTACTGGGCTAACAGCATGTCTGCTTGGAAGTAAGCATCACTGAGTTCAGTGGAACATATTCCCAAACGTGTATAAGAATTGCAGCCTAAAAAAAAGAACTTTGGACATCGGCGTCTGTTGCAAGGGTTAATTCTTGGCAGGATGTATAGCTGGCCTTATAAATTTAAGAGGCTGTCATGGTGTTCGTTCTCATTAGTGTGTGAGTGTATGGAATAGTATGCACACAGTGAATTAGATAGCAATTTTATTTGAAATTTATAGCTTGAAATTTAAATATGAATGCTATTCATCAGACTTTATGTACATCTAATACAATGTGCCTATGTTTTATTAGTAATAAATGTATATGCGCAAGTGAAAGAAATGAGTGCTTATAATATATCTAAATTTAAACATAAGGTTATATGCCTGCTGTTTTGGTACAGAATAGTTTTAGCAAAGATATTTAATCAGAGATTATTGGGATAATGAAACAAATTAGACCTTAAAATGTAATGCTCACAATCTAATGAGTTCCTTTATTTTCGAGCAGTGAACTACTGTATACATCGTTAATTTAAACCTGGCTAATACGACAGAAGAACTTAGTGCGTATCTTCCTTATGACAAGCTCCCTCTTAACAGACTTTCAGATCACATGGCTACCAGTGGGACAATATCCAGCAGCAAGAAACCAGCAGAAAATTACTGCCTCTGCTGCCGCCATACCAATTTAAATCATGTCCAATACAGTGCACATGGCAATTGGAAGCTTTATACCCATCTATATTAAGTTTCCATCAAATTACAGCAGCAAATTTCCATCTTTGCTTTTGGTGTCAGTTTGTAATTTGGTAACCATAGCCTACACATCCGAGGCTCACAGAGCCTCCTGCGCCCCAGGACCGTGTCGGGGAAGCCTCTCTGCGGTTCCCCAACACTATAAACTGTGCTTCCGGGAAACTGGAAGCACAGTTTCCACCCCCATCGGGAGCCTTAGAGAGGCTTCCGCAGTGTCCTAGCAGCTTGCGCCTGGTGCTTTTGCCCCATCTGACCTAATGGTAGGTCCGCAACTGATGGGCCCAATCCTATCTAGCTTTTGAGTGCCGGTGCAGCTGCAATGCAGCCCTGAGGTAAAGGAACAAATGTTCCCTTACCTTGAAGAGGCCTCTGTGACTGCCCTCCCACCGCAGGACGCAGCGCATGCCTTGTTGGCACAGATGCATCAGTGCTGGAAATTTGAATAGGATCGGGCCCTATGTTGCCTTCACCTGCTCAATCGGTGGAGAACCACACCAAGACACAAATTTCTCCATCTTGCTGTTTTGCTGGCCCTCAAGCAGAAAGAACTAAATAACTTTATGAGCATTGTCGTACACTTGGGTCTCACTCCCAGGGTTTTGGGTGCTCAGAGTTGCTGGTTCTGAACCCTAGAGCCCTCAAAGATCCCTGTTCGGTAGTACTGCCACCACCCTGTAAGAGCCAGTGCCTCAGTCCAGGGACACCGAGACCCTTTAGGCTTAACTATATCCCTTGTAGGCACTGAGCACTTTCTTTACTTAAAGTCTCAGTCCTCAAGTTTCTAGTCCACAATGAGGATTTTTGGTAGCTTGCTGAACGGCTAGGCAGGATTCTGAAACTTTGTCCCCAACAGACAATGAACCAACATGGTAAAAAGATTTTCTACTTTATTAAATACATAGGGTTACAAAAGGTTACGAAAGGCAGCAAATGCTAGAGGCAGAAAACTTCTAGGAAACATAACAGCTTAAAACAACAAAGCTAACTGGCTATTATTTCCTAACCCTCACCTGGGTCAGCTTCTTTTGTAGATCCTCAGGCCAGTTACCTATGGCCACATGGTCCTGGTAGGGCAGGATGTGCACCCACCACCTCTCTCACCAAGAGACAAGGAACAAAGACCCTGTCCTCGGAAGTGGGAAGCTCGCCCTCTCAGCTCTTCCCTCCCCCCTGGCGATCTACCTGCATTCCATCCTTGATGGGTGTCTTTCTGGCTGCCTAGGTGTTACATAATCACCTTCCATTGAATTGTAAATTCTTAGCAGCTAGGACTGAAGCCCCTTGCAAGCCCCTTCTGTGTTACTGGGTTACTTGGTTCAGGCCTTGCAATGCTACTAGGCCTGAACTGAACATATTCATGACAAGCATTCATTCCTTTCACCCCCTTGGCTGATGAACTAGTTTGGTATGTTATATAATGGTTCTCGCCACTCAAAATAGAATACTAGTAATACTTGTCATTTACACAGTGACCTGGTGAGCTCAAAAACTTCACGCATATCTCGGTATTCCTGAAAACAACCTCGTAAAGTAGGCCAATATTGTTATCTTCTCCATTGTGGATGAAGTGGGGAGCCTGAGAGAAAGCAACTCGCCTAAAGACACAAGTGAATTCATGGCAGAGGTGATATTCTAGCTAGGGACTTTCTGGGTCAACTTCTTACTGATCAAGATCTACTTTCCTAGCCTTTCCTGGAGACATTCAGGACTGAGGTGACTGAGACCTTATTCAGGACATTCAGGTGACTGAGACCTGAATTAATAGAATTTGGTGTGACAACACCAAAAAACGTTCTGGGATGAAAAAAAAAGACTGTTCATTAATCTTTATCAATTATCCATGTTTATCCATGTTTATCCATCAATTTATCCATGTTTCTGTCTTGGCCAGGAAGGTGAGTGCTTGTGCTTTTTCAAGAGCTTCTTTGCTAGAATGTTAGAGGAGGTCAACTGTGGAGACTGTCTAGTCCAGCAATTTTCAACCAATGTGCCCCAGCACATTGCAGTGCCTCGAATGGTCCGCAGGTGTGCCATGGGAGTTTGGGGGAGGGTCATTTATTAGCAGGGCCATTGGGATATATAAGCCCCCTCCCGGCAGTGTGGTGTGCTTATAAAAAACAAATGGTGTGCCTTGACAATTTTTAGTGCATTGTCAGTATGCCATGAGATGAAAAAGGTTGAAACTTGCTGGTCTAGTCAATGGAGGCAACTGACAGCATCCCTGAAGATGACCATCCAGCCTTGTTTGAAAAACTCCAAGGGAGAGCCCACTACTGTTTGAGGCAAACTGTTCTACTGCTGGGCAGGTCTTGCAGTCAGGAAATTCTTCCTACATTTGCTTCCCTGTAGTCTTATCCTGTAGTCTCATCACAGTGGTTCTAGTCTTGCCCTCAGGCGCTACAGAGAGGAAGTTATTTGAAGATTGCTATCACATTTCCCCTTAGTCGCTTCCTTTGTAGCATAAACATACCAATGGCCCTAGTTCTACACTGCTGGACCCCACCACCAGGATAGCTCACCTGTTCAACTGGCAGAGGTCCTCCTTCCTCCCCTTTCCTGCCAACAGCTTCTCCAACCATCATAGCAACACCATGGTTCTTAATAAGTCTTGGGCGTGGCAGCCACACACCAGGCTCCAGCATCTCCAATAGTCTCTTCCAGCAATCCCCATTTGTTTAGTCCATCATTCAGCCAGCCAGTCAGTCCATTAGTTAGTTAGCAGGTCCATTAAATAGTTAGCCAGTCCATAATCCAACAGCCAATCCATGAGTCAGTCTGTTACTTAAGGTCTTGGTGTTAACCCTATGTTTACCTGCCAGAGTACAGGACCATTGTTGACACCACACTCTATCTCCTTGAGGGACTTGCACATTTCTATTACACAGCCAAATACTGCATTAGCTTTTTTGTAGCTACACCGCAAAGCTGGCTCATGTTCTGCTTGTGGCCCCTAATCCTTTTCATAGGTGCTTTATAGGGTCTTCTCTATTTTATACTTATGCCTCTGACTTGTACCTGTGTGCACAGGGTAACCAGATACAGTGGAGGACAGGGTGCCTGTACCTTTAACCATTGCATAGAACAGGGAATTTTGGCAACTTTTTAAACCGTTAGCTAAAATTCCCTCTTCTACACAGTGGTTAAAGGCATAGGCATTCTGACCCCAATTGTATCAGGTTACTCTGTGCAGGATTTTACATTTGTCTCTGATCCCAGGTTCCCTGCTTGATCAGTGGCAGAGTGGGTTCTGCTGGGCATGGAAATGAAACATGAACATGGTGTGGACAGGCCTAAGTTTAGAGATGGGAAAACTCAGACTTTTTTCTCTTTTTTGGTTGTTTTTACATCTGCAAAGATCTAGCATGACAAGGTGAAGGCTGATATGGCTGTTTCCGTTGTCTTTGTAAATCCAGATTCATATAAAAGAATCTTTAATCCGAACAGATCAGTCTGGAAAATGTTGTCATAACTGCATGATTGATGCTTGAAGATCACTCTTAAAAAACAAACTCGAAAGAGAAAAACACAGGGTTGTCGGTCCATGTCCAGTCCCTCTGAGGTGTTTCAAATAAAGTGTTTCTTCCTTGTTTCAGCCTTTCTTTTTCGGAACCCTTCAAAAGGATTGCTGCTGTGCATTTGTGTTCAGCCGTGTTTTGTTCTTTCTTTAGAGATGTAAGTATTGCCACCAATTTAAAACCAATTGTGCAGCACAAAACCTGTATTTGTGTATGGCAGCACAATCCTAAGCACTCATTGTGCCAACGCAAGTCCCTTGCGCCGGCCCAGGAGGGTCGCAAACGTGCTGTAAGGATGTTTGCACCTCCGTGGGAGTAAACCATGCTGGCGTACAGAGGTGCACTGGCCCACGGAGGCCAAATTCAGCCCCGTGGTGGCAAGGAAAGGTAAGTCTGGGCCGGCTGGATTCGGCCCACGCAGGGGTCTGAGGGGGCAGGCAATGGGCGGGGAAGTGGCTGGAGGGAGGCATTTCAGGAAGGGGGAAGGGCGGACGGAAGGCGGGGCCGTGGGCAGGTGGGCAGGAAGCAGTAGGTGGGGCCAGGACTTGGCAGTTATGCCAGATCCTAGCCCCTGTTCCTGGGCAGCGCAGAGTGGCTCCTAGCTGCTCTATTCTGCTTGGATCTGTGCCACCTCCTTTGGTGGCACAAATCCGAGTAGACTCATTGGGGCTGCTGCGGCTCTCCCCAGCATAAGGGGAAAGGTTTCCCCTTGCCCCTGGCTGAGCCACAGTTGATCCCAAACTTGCGCTGAACACAATGCAGGCAGGCCCACTAGCCTGCCTGTTCCAGCACAAGTTAGCACTGAACTGTGAGCCACCTTTCCCAAATATCGTGTTTTCCAAAGCAAAGGTCTGAAGTTTCATCCTCAAGGAATTATTTAAACATGGTGGTAGCTACACAGGCCCCTAAAAAGCAGCCACCCATGCCAGCACTTCATGGTGGGCCATTTAAAATCTGTGTACATTGAACTGATAAGTGTGCAGCCAGGATCATACACTGCTGGTTTCCACACAGGCATTAGCATGTCATGTGACTGTTGCCATTTGTAAATCAACTTCTAAAATAGAAAGTCACATGATTATAGCAGCACTCTGCATGGAAATGACATAGAAGAGTGATTGGTTGGATGTACTCTTGACTTTTAAGTGGATAGTTGTCAAAATAAACTTGGTTTTAGTTTTGAACCTGCGATGCTGTTTTCTTTATTAAGATTATAATTTTTACCTTTCTAACAGCAAAGGAAAGCTGTCCCCCTTCCCTCTCCTTTGCTCTCCTCTGTTCTGAACCAGCAAAATAGTTGATACAGAACTGAGTAGTTGATACACAGGGAAAGCAGAGGTGTTTCTCAAGGTAACAAAAGTTCCCACACTGAGGAATCCTGTGCAGCTACCCCCCTCCCCCATTGGATGCAGCACACGGCTCCTTGCTTTGTGTGCATCATTGAGGGGAGATTTGGATAGGACAGTTTGACTATTCTGTGGTCTTGTTGGCATCCTTCAGTCTCGGAAGACTATGGTGTCACACTCTGAATGGTGGTTCTGGAACAGAGTGTCCTCTCCAGTGCGCGAAGCCTGGGTAAAGTAGGTATGGGCTGTTACCCATGCAGCAAATCCCCCCTCTCCACGTCGCTGAAATTGTCCAATGGAAAGGCAGAGGCCAATACGGTTGGTTCCAGCGGCGTTGCAGGAGTTGCCAGAACTTGACTGTGTTCAGCCATGAACTGCCTCAGGGACTCCGGCTCCGGATTTTGCCTCAAGGTTGACTCCTGAAGCCTTTTCCATAACTGGATGTAGCCACAAGGCAGTGGAGGTTTGGGATCAGAGTTTTCCTTCTCTCAGATGAGCTGCCTTCCCAGGCTGACGAGTCCCATCTACCCGGTGGCTGTTTAGTCGCCTCTTACGACAAGTACAGCCAAACTGAGGGCCTATTCTTATCCCCAGCCCCCAGGGGATATTCTATGGTAGAACACAAGTATTGCATGATGAAAATCTTGAGTTCAAGCCCTGGCATCTCTCGTTCAAAGGATCCCAGGTAGCAGGGCTGGAAGGTGCCCCACTAGTATCTGGGAGTGATCAGCCAAAACAGACTCTTCTGGACTAGAACGAACACTGGGCTGCCTCTGCATAGGGTAGCTTCATGTGACTTGAACTTATCAGTGCAGTAGTTCAGCCTATATTTTATTGCTTGGTTGATTTTTTAATAGCGCCTTTCCTCCATAGAGCTCACAGGGGTGTACATGGTTCCTTCCCTCCTTCTGTCCCTGTGAGGTAGGTGAGGCTGAGAGATAAAGACTGGCCCAAAGTCACCCAGGAAGCTTCACGGCTGAGCAGGGATATGAACCTGGATCTTCCTGATCAAAACCCAACTCCCAAACCGCTACACTATCCTGGCTGTCTTATAGTCACTGCAGTTTCTTAAGGCCTGGTCTCACTGTCCTACACGCATTCCATTTGCTTTGTTTCCCTTTCTGAATCCCATTTAGAACTACTGCCAGGTCTTGAAAGACAGCGAGGCATAAGGAATTATTATCAATTCTTGGCCGCTTGTCAATACTAGGGAAGTGAATTTAATAAGTTTCCGTTCTCCCTCTCTTTTTCTCATTTATGCAATACATAAGTGAGAATGCATACTCTTCAAAAACCTTTTTTCAAAACGACATATGTGATCAAGGAAAGTCATATTACTGGTACTTCTTATTGAGGAAGGGAGAAAAGAAGGCCCTAAATTGTTTTCCTACGCCATGGTCACATTTTCTGTTAAGCCGAAATATATTGTGATACTCCCTCATTTTAAGCTTTCTAAAATTACATCCTCTTGTATTTTAGCAAATAAATTTTTCAAGTAGCCAGTAATGGACTTTTGCTGCTATAGGAGCTTGTGCTGTTTTTTTAATATTATCTCTGAACGATAAAAGAAATAGAAACTTGAACTGCTTGAAATGTTTTTATAGCTTGGATAGCAGGTGGACGAAAAAGTATCAATTCTGAGACTCTCGTTTTCTCTGTATTATCCTTTGAAGATAATGCAAATAAAAACCCATAAGCCTCAATATATCATTTTGAATTTTGTGCGATTCAAAGTTCTTACTGTTTGTGGATCATACACATTCTGGCCTGTTTGCTCTCATGACCAGACCTGGTGCTAGAGAATCGAGATATGTTCTTCTAGTGAAATAGCAAAAAATGAAGCACCTTACAAGGATCCTCCCCCTCTCCCCCCCAATAAACCCACACAGGAATAAGGAAGTTGAAAAAAGACAGGAATGTAGGCAAGATCTAAGGCAGGTTCAGTCAGCTTTTCTGACTAACAGTGGCCTCTCCTGAAATAGCCTGTGCTTTAGGCATAATGTAGATCCCACATTCCTTTCCAGGTACCAGGATGAAGTATCTGACAGGGCTCTGTGGTTTGAAGTCTCTCAGTAAGGAGCTTCTAAAGATGTATTAGGTAGACCTTTCTTTGTCACTTTGAATCAGTCACCCAAGTACCAAATATACTTTGAATGCCAGTATGCAGCCTCCATTGAGGTGACTGGGGCAGGAAGCACTAACTTAGCCCTGATGACTCGTGATGGGGGAGAAGCAGCCTCACTGCAAAGTTCAACCTAAAACCTCAGCTGCGTAATAACCAGCAAGATCAGTAGTGTCCACTTTGGGTTTTTACCTGGCCAATTTACAGTATGGTTTTATTCTCACATGTATGTAGAGCAGTGTTTCTCGAACTGTGGGTCGGGACCCACTAGGTGGGTCACGAGCCAGTTTCAGGTGGGTCCCCACTCATTTTAACATTTTAATTTTTAATAACTTAGACTTGATGCTACCATAGTATGTGACTGCATTTGGGGAAATGTTACAGATCTGTTCTTTTAACAGGCTATTGTGTATATGATAGTAAATGGGAATTACTCCTGGGTAAGTGTGGGTAGGATTACAGCCTAAGATTGTGAAAAATTTTCCTGCTTGATGATGTCACTGCTGGTCATGACGTCACTTCCAGTGGGTCCTGACAGATTTTTGTTCTAAAAAGTGGGTCCCAGTGCGAAAAGTGTGACAACCACTGATGTAGAGAATAACTCAGGATGCATTATTCTTATGGGTGATGTTCCATTGACAAGCTGTCTTTGCCAGAGGCTCTACAGGCAGTTCAGATGAGTGTTAAACTCACCCACACAGACATTGTTTGGGGAAAGAGAAGCTGAGAATCGTTAAAATCTGCCCTAAAATTTGTATGGAAAGTTTCTCATACAAATGGCTTGCCGCGTAGAGCTCTGCGCATGGCAGTTTAAACATCCATCCCATGTGGATTGGTGCATGTATGAATTGTGTCTTGTTGTGTAGCTGAGCTTAAAGTCATGGGTGCAAATAAACAGAATGGCTTGGGCCGCTTCCACTCACAAACAGCGGTTAAAACATTTGCAACAGTCTATATAGAAGCATGTATTCACTGCTGAAACAGAGACGCCTGCGTTGGCTTGGTCATGTCGTGAGAATGGATGATGGCCGGATCCCAAAGGATCTCCTCTATGGAGAACTCGTGCAAGGAAAGCGCCCTACAGGTAGACCACAGCTGCGATACAAGGACATCTGCAAGAGGGATCTGAAGGCCTTAGGGATGGACCTCAACAAGTGGGAAACCCTGGCCTCTGAGCGGCCCGCTTGGAGGCAGGCTGTGCAGCATGGCCTTTCCCAGTTTGAAGAGACACTTTGCCAACAGTCTGAGGCTAAGAGGCAAAGAAGGAAGGCCCATAGCCAGGGAGACAGACCAGGGACAGACTGCACTTGCTCCCGGTGTGGAAGGGATTGTCACTCCCGGATTGGCCTTTTCAGCCACACTAGACGCTGTGCCAGAACCACCTTTCAGAGCGCGATACCATAGTCTTTCGAGACTGAAGGTTGCCAATACTAATCCGTTGCGGGAAAATAAAAAAGTCGTTTAAAAAGCAGTTAAAAGGCATATGAAGCACAGTTGTAAAAGGCTTTAACGAGCATTTAAAAATGAGCATGAAGGCTGCAGACCTAAACATGTAATGTGCTTTGAAATCAGTGGGACTTACTTTTCAGTAAATATGGATAGGATTGGCTTGAAAGAGACAGTTATTAAATTTACTTGGAGCCTATTTAATCAAAGACAGGTAAACAGAGAGTCAGATTAGACCAACAGTTTTCAACCGTGTGCTGCGGTTGGTGTGCCACGAAAGGTTCACAAGTGTGCCACAGGATTTTGGAGCACAGCAGTTGAAAATTGCTGGGGGGGGGAAACTTCTGGGTTCTGCAGCTCTGTTGTAGCAGCAAACGTCTGTAGTAATGGATTGTGTGTCCCTTGTGCTCTGCCAGCTCTGCTGGTTTTCTTCTCATCAGGCAGAAGAAGACGGACAGACAATTTGTTGCTACAGACAGTTGCCCTACAAACAGAGCCTGAGAACCTGGAAGAGACTTCAGGAAGCTGGAAATGACATTATGAGAGGTGAAAACCATAGAGATCAGTGTACCATGAGAAGACAGACATTGAAAATAGCTGGATTAGACATTACTTTTAAGTATTTGATTGGGGCTAGCATGCTTGCTCTTGATTCAGTAAATATAATCCAGATTACTGGCCCATGGGTGGGGACACCAGAGCAGGAAGTTAACCATTTAACCAGGGAAAGATTTCTTTGTTTCCGCTCTGTCCAATGAAAAGCAGTGTTTCTCAAAATGTGGATCGGGATCCACTAGGTGGGTCACAAGCCAATTTCAGGTGGGTCCCCATTCATTTCAAAATTTTATGTGACTGCATTTGGGAAAATGTTGCAGACCTGTACTTTTAACCAGCTACTATGTATATTATTTTAACAATGATAGTCAAGGGGACTTACTCCTGGGTAAGTGTAGGCAGGATTGCAGCCTAGAATTGTTAAACATTTTCCTGCTTGATGATGTCACTTCTGGTCAGGACATCACTTCTGTGGGTCCTGACTGATTCTCATTCGAAAAAGTGGGTCCCGGGGCTAAATGTGAGAACCACTGCTCGAAAGAAAGTGTTGAAGTTGGTAAATTAGGAAGCATTTGGAATGCTGGGTACCTAGATGCCTTTACCCTGCTGCTATCCTGATCTAGATTGGGCCCCAAGCCCCTTGCAGTACTTATTGATGGAAAAACAATCCAGTATGCTGGGTTCAATGAGACACTAAAGTTGTACCTGGTTTGACTTGAGAGTATAAGAACTAGTGCTTGAAAAGGATAGCATGATGGCAACAGTGACATTCAGTTTAGATTTCTGTGGGGCTTCTTTTGGGGCCCCTTTTAGATTTTGGGCTTCTTTTAGATTTTTGTGGTTCTGTTTATTCGACCATCAATTTTTGTCCATAGGGTGTAAGTGGGCGTGGCGTGCTCAGAAAAAGAAGTATTTGCCTGCTTTCAGGAACAGAATGCAACTTCTGAAAGCTGAGTTGCTTTCATTGGTGCTTTTATTTTGTAGCAGGTCATTTCTTCTGTAATTGTGGCAGTTGGTTTAATAGATTAATAACGTGTGAAACTCAATGTGCATAGGTATTTATATCAACCAACCTTTGTGATCCATTACCCCCAGTTAGAATTGTTTTTCAACTGAACTTCTTTTCTCTGAACAAATTATAAAATGCCAAAGACGAAACTGATATGGATGTAGGAGGCGAGCAGACTAGCTTCCTGACATGAAGTGGATAATGTGGCTTACATTGAGTAGCAAGTGGTGGGAGTGAGCGGCAGACTTGGTTTCCAGCTCTGTAGCTGGTCAAGTCGAAGAACAGAAAGGAGATCGGAAGGCTGCAAAAAAAAGAGGATAGGATCCAGCTCATGCCATCACCCCCAGGTCCATCCCTTCCTGCAGCCTCCCTGCCCTGTTTCACCCCTCCCCACTACCAGCACTGCCTTACCTGCTTCACCAGATCCAAGCAGGTCTGGACAGAGAGCACTGCCACATGCATTCCATCAGCAGCCATTTTACTACAGCAGAACTCAATTCCGCTGTCGTAAATGGCTGCTCTTGATAGCCCAGTGGGCTGTCCATTCATCGTGAGTTTGGCTCCACCATTGCTGAAAACATCTACCAAGCCATTTCATTGCCTGCAGCTGGGAGACAGGGAGTCCTTTCAACTCCATGACAAGATAGATGTCGCTCAGGAGTGATCAATCCATGGCCCTAGTCATTTTCTCATTCTGGAGTCTGACCAGGACTTGAGATGAATTTCCAGATCTAGCAATAGGAAAATCCCGCAGAGCCATCAGGAATCTATTCTGATCCATAACCTCCAATTGTCAGGCCTGGCTCCAAGGCCCTCTTATATCCTCCTTCTTTCTCGTTGGAGAACGTAAATAGATTGGGGTAAGGATGAACCATCATGGTGAACCATAGGAATGACCCCCACCCTTTTGTTGTTACTCCACCAGTGCATAGAAATACTCCCTGCCCCCAGAAGTGGGCATACCCATGGGGGAAGGACTTCCTCATCAGGTGTGAAAATGTAGACCTCAGCATTCCTACACTAACACTGAATATATCACACCACTCTTTCCAGGGTCACCTGGCCTGGAACTCTTAGCTGGTGCTCACTTACTACTTGGACTTTTCATACAGGTCCGGGGCTCCTTTAGTGACAATAAATGAAACTTTTCTCCACTTTCCTGTTTAGATCCTGAACAAGATACATCTTAACATATCGTAACATATGTGTGCGAGGCGGGAAGATGCAGCAGGATGCTTAGTAATTTTCTTGTTTTAATTGACCTGAGGTTTTTTGATCTTATAATTAAAAGGTTGGATAGTTTGTTGGTCTGCTAGCAGCAGGCTAATGAAATCATCCAAGGTGATGCAGCAGCAGATCCCAAGAACTAATAATGGGAAAGCAGATAAAATACTGACGACAGCATTGTCATTTCCATTGCTTTTTAAATAAAATTGATAGGAGACCACTTAAAAGCTTTGGCCTACCTTGCCATAATTAGCATCCTCCCTCTAGCTTCATGCAAGAAAAAAATTGTTAGCTGGTTGCACCTTTCAGAACTTTTGGTTGTATAAATGAATTGGGGAGATGAAAGAGCATGATTCTAAGATATATGCAGAAATAATTGCACCATCAAAACTGTTTGCTGCATTGGTGGTAAGAGAGAGAACGCCAAGAGGAATGTCAATAGTATAATTTTCAGCCAGTCTGTCTTAATATATGCTAGTAATATTCCTAAATTTAAATTAATGCATCCATTGTCTCTTTCTTCCAGTAACATTTGAGAAATGTAATAATGGCATATGTTGACATTTGAATAGCTCTTTATAGTCCCATATTGCTTCCTTAATTTTGTCACTAGTTTGTCCTCTAATTTTGAATTACTATTTAATCCAATATTCTCGAAAGGATATCTGCTTTCGGGTCCATTCATATTTGCTGCTCAGTCTGAGATAATTTGATCAAGATGGTCAAAAATCAAGTGACAATGTTGCCTTTTCTGAATTGCAGCAGTGAGGAATAAACAATGCATCTGATATTGAAGTTCAAAGTGAGGGCCAAACTAGATTTGAAAAATGTAGCCGCAACATTGTGCAGCTTTTGTTTTGTTTTGCAAATCATCATACACCCAATATACAGGACTTTTAAAAAGTCCTGTATCATCTCCAAAAAGGCTTTTAGAACTGATGGTAATCCCTGTTGCTGGTTTTCAGAGAGAGCTGGATTTGGAACTATTGGTTTCCCAAGACCACTTCAAGAAAGCAGCCATGAAATGCTTTTTGCTCTTTTTTATTTTGTCACACAAGAATTCAGGCTTCTCATTCTGTCGACTTTAAATGACATCAGTCACATTGGAACTATGGATGTCAGCAAATGGGACCATTGTATCCAGGACAACTGTGTCATGGTCAGATTTATTTATTTATTAACAGTATTTATATACCACTTTTCTGCAAAAGTTCACAAAGTGGTTAGAGAAAAATCAAATAACTAATGGCTTCCTGTCCCAATAGAGCTCACCGTCTAAAAGGATGCAGAAGAACACTAGCAGTCAGCCACTAGAAATGATACTGCTGGGGTGAGGCAGGCCAGTTACTTTCCCCCTGCTAAATAAAAAAGGAACACCAACTTGAAAAAGTGCCTCTTTCCCAGTGCATCCAGGTCATTGGCATCCCTGGAAATTTCCGTCCTGTTCCTTGGCATTCCTGGACATTTGTGCTGAGTTTGTGTTTTTTTGTTGTTGTTGTTGTTTTTTTGGTGCCTTGGACATTTGTGTCCCTATATATGTACGCATATTTATATTAGATGTACTTTTTTATTTTTAAAATGCAAAGGTAGGGTTAGGGCTGGGATAATAGGCTTAGCACATTTAACATGAGGTTTGTAGCCCAATTATAGTGGGATGCAAAGAACCAGGATTTAAAAAAACCAGACATGAATGTCCAGGGATGCCAATGACCTCAAGTATTTGACCGGGACACAGTCATCCAGGAAGCAAATACCCTAGTACTGCAAGCAACAGCTTCACTTTTTCAAACTTGCTTCCTCTTTGCTGCAATGTATCGCTGTTTGGCTGACTGCTCCCCAGAAGAGTAAAATCCTGGCTCTGTTTATGTTATTTTATCAAGTATTTATGGTCCCTGCTAAATGGTTGAATCAAGGGGAATCCATTATCTTCTCTTCTTTGCACCCACACCTCTTTTCCTCGACTGCTAAAACAGTCAGAGTGTTTGGCTGGTTGTCTTACATAATTTGACTTAGCTGTATAATAGAAATTTGTTTAGAAACACGTTCGGCTATCAGCGAGCAGGTTATAAACTATAATAGTCTGCGCCATTGTGCTTCTACAGCTGTACTCAGACAAATAGCATACTGTTTGTAAAAGCAATCACCAAAAAAAGAAAAAAAGAACCTCTCAACGGTTTACCCCGAGCGTGCATAACAGCATTTAGAAATGAAAATCTAGACTCTTCCCTCCCGTGAAAGCATATCCCCCACTTCGAGGCGGTCACGCACACACAGAATAATAGTCTCTGCCATCTGCTGCTGTATATTTTCAGGAGTTTTAACATTTTGGTTTTAGAACCTACACGACAAGTAAAATGTCAAGTCACCCAGAAAATAATCAGAGGCACGACAACCAAAATGTTAGCTCAGCTTGGCTGCCTCGAAAATAGTCCACAGGAGAGCACTGTCCTCCTCTTTTGGAGATGCTACTCGGCGCTTTTTGCCGCAAATTTTCAAAAACCTGTGCAGGTTTTCAGCGGCGGGAGTCTTATTGATTTTAATGAAAATGATGTGACTAAAAACTTGTGGAACTTTGAAAGTAAACTTTGAAATTGCAGTCCACATCCTTTTGGAGATTAGTCGATGTTGCTTATGGCTGGGGGGGGGGGAAGCAGAGTTAAGATCAGCAGCAAATATTGTCTTTAATAGTCTCCTTTTTTGAAATCTATTTGATAACTGATTGATCTGGAACGGGAAACTGGGTTGAAATTCTGCTTCAGCCATGGCCACCGCTGAGCAAATAACTGAATCTCAACCCCGGTTTTCTAGCTCCTGAGTGGAAATAATAATGTTTTGCCTAGCAGTTCTACCTGAGATTTGTTCCACTAGCCAGAACAGCATTTTTATAAAACTTTCAGTCCATTTCTTCTATAGCAGCAGTTACCAAACCGCGGCATGCCAGGATTACCGTTCCAGGCATGGCGGTGTCAAGGCCTTACTGTTCTGCCCTGCAGCTACCATTTGTCATGCTCGATCATCACAGATCCTCATGCTAGAGAGCTGCTTCATCTGCATGTCACCCCAGAAGGCTCTGCACCCCAGTTTCGTGGGGGACCCAGCCCTCTGGTGTGAGGCTCTGCAGTGATCAGACATGATGAATGGTGGCTGCGGTGTGGAACGGTAAGGCCTTGTCACCACTGTGCCATCCCCAGAACAATAATCCTGGTGCGCTGGATCCATCCCACAGGCTGTAGTTTGGAGGCCCGTGTTCTGTAGCTAAAACAACAAAGAGTCACATAGCACTTTAAAGGAGTACACATTTATTTCCATATGGGTTGGCATCCTTTACCTGGAATTCCAAAATACGGAGTATTCCAAAATATGGAACTCTTTTTAGCGCCAACATGACTTTTTTAAAAAAAATTTTGCCTAAAGAAATAAAATCACAAACTGTGTTGCTCGAATCTTGTTTCATGCACAAGATTATTAAAAATATTGTATAAGATTATCTTCAGGCTACGTGTATAAGGGATATATGAAAGAAAAGAATTTGGTGCTTTGACATGGGCTCCAACCCCAAGATCTCTCATTATATATATATATAAATATATATTCAATTATTCCAAAATTTGGAAAAATCAGGTATCCAAAATGCTTCTGGCCCTAACCACTTTGGATAAGGGATGCCCAACCTGTAGAAGCTTATCTGGACTATTGTCCACTTCATTATATGCAGAATCTCCTATAGCTCTGGACTGCTTAGTTAACAAGATGAATGTAAGTTTGTGATTTTCAGCATTATAGCCATCCTGACTGACCAATGGGCTCATCCAGTTGGGAGACACGGGCTCTGATGGCTTGGATCCAATGGTGCCTAGTACTGGCAGAAAGGAAATTACACTTGTGCAAGGGGGGCATTCCCAATTTTTATGGATTTTCGTCACCAACTTCAGTCTTCTGTGCCATACTCTCAGCCTTCATGAACAGCTTTTCATGGGAGAAAGGTGGCAAGTGAGAAAGATTTGTTCTACAAGTGGAATTTTGCTAATGGTTCATGGGAATTATTGATGCTTCACTATAAGAGTGAATAAAATGCCCTCCTCCCAAAGAAACCGTTACATTACAGGAAACCAACTATAGGTTATTTTCTTACCTCCTATTTGTTGGAAGGATGATCCCGTGAGGTATTGCCTGCTACCATCTCAACTTCAAGGACTGTACTATTTGTTTTAGTATAGACTATTTGTCTATTCTGACTTTCAGTTTGATTAAGAGATGGACAGCCCATTCCTAATCTGTGCCAGCACAGCCAGGCCGCATGGCCTGCACTGTATCCAGCGCAGGTTAGGTGGCAGTTGGAAGTCTCCTTGGGGTAAGGGGATATATTTCCCCTTACTCCAAGTAACACCCATGTCCCCTACAGGGCTTCTCAGATCCATGCCAGCTGTTTAGCTGGTGCAAACCTGAGAAGCTCCGTGTATGGCTGCCTGGCCCAGGAAGGGGGTTAGGATATGGCAGGGGAGGCCTTCACTGATTCCACCCCCTACCAGGCCTGATCTGCCCCCAATGCAGCAGTGATATGCTGGTTCAGGTTCTTAGGCTGGTGGTGCTAGCTCACAAATAATCATAAACATGCTTTTCGGCACATCTACAATATTCTGAGCTGGTGTAGGGCAGCTGTGGGGGCTCAGGTGGGAGTTAGGATTGCGCTGTTTTTGTAACCGTAAGTCTTCATCTGGAGATCAGTGGAAAATTGATAGATTATGCCTAGCTTAGATTATGTCACCAGATTTTGTTTTTATGGATAATCTGCTGTTGTCATAGTTCTCCATAATATTTAGCACTGTATAGTACTTTCTGAGTGTGTAAAATGCTTCACATGTATTAATATCAAGATGTTGTTCCTACCCAACTCTATAAGGAAGTGTTTCTCAAACTGTGGGTCGAGACCCACT
Organism: Tiliqua scincoides; assembly: GCF_035046505.1. Classification (NCBI taxonomy): domain Eukaryota; kingdom Metazoa; phylum Chordata; class Lepidosauria; order Squamata; family Scincidae; genus Tiliqua; species Tiliqua scincoides. The sequence goes on from NC_089826.1 coordinate 28,819,358, forward strand.
AAGTGGGTCGCAAGCCAATTTCAGGTGGGATCCCATTCATTTTAATATATTATTTTTAATGCATTGGACTTGATGCTACCATGGGGTGTGACTGCATTTGGGGAAATGTTGCAGACCTGTACTATGCATATTCTTTTAACAATAATAGTAAATGAGACTTACTCATAAGTAAGTGGGTAAGTGTGGGTAGGATAGTAAAAAAAAAAAATTCTGCTTGATGATGTCACTTCCGGTCATGACATCACTTCTGGTGGGTCCTGACAGATTCTCATTCTAAAAAGTGGGTCCTGGTGCTAAATGTGTGAGAACCACTGCTATAAGGTATTATTATGACTATATTGCAGGTGGGAAGCTTAGAGGGAATTGCTTGCCTAAAGCCTCCTAGTGATCTAATGGTAGAGAGAAGGTCTGAACCAGGGGAGTTCTGATTTGTAGGTTGATATCCTACGCTATATCAGATCTTCATTATCCATTTATTCAATGGTTCCCAAACTTGCCGGAGTCACAGAGCCCCTGCAGCCTCTTCTTCCTGGTCAAGCAAAGGTGCTGCCATCTTGAAATCTTGCAAGATCCAAGACGGCAGCACCCAAATCTTGCAAGATCTAAGATAGTGGCACCTGGAAGAGCCAGAAGGAGGGACCACCAGCAACATCCTGCTGGACCCCTGTGAGTGGCACCCTAAGGCTCACAGTATGGGAATCACTGCATTTATCACTTCAGGAACTTATTGCTAGAGAGAGTTTTACAGGGGACCAACTAGGATTTTATTTAATTTTTTTCACATTTCTTAGACAAGGATCATGCAAAGGATTCAACACTTGTATTAGAAGACCTGGGGGTTTTTAAATGCTTCTTTTCTGTTTCATGTGTGCGTGTGTCCCTTTACATTCCTGATAAATGTAAATGATTCCTGTCCGCTTTCATTTTTGTACGATTATGTTTCTACTAAATTGATTTAATTTTGTTTATGCTGACAACTAGTGTACTGTTTCCAAATAACTGAGTCAGATTTAGTGGATTAGATTTCAGTTCCTTGATGCAGAATAAGCATTTGTTTTATATTTAACTTTGAATTTCTTCATATACAAAATGAAAGAGGCTTTCTGTCATTGCAGAAAGACAACTTCTCTACCATTAGGTTTGTGTAGTTGCCAAATTATTTAGAGCAGGAATAATTGTCATTCTAAGGAGGACAGCACTCCCAATGCTCTGAAAAATGAAATGACTTTACTGTGCAAGCCCTTTTTAAAAGAGATAGAAAAGAGGGCAGTTTTCATGTATAGCATTATGTACCTGATGCATTTCTAAATTTGTATTTATTTCAGGCTCTGCTAGATACTCAGAACCTTCTGAGAGCTCAAATCACAAATTTCACATTCAACCTGGGATTTTCAGGGAAATTTTACCACACAGGTAAGAATGAAAGATAGTAAAATCACTCTCAGGCGGATATCCTCACAGAGTATGGGAATTGAAATTGATTTTGGTGCTGCAACTTTGCACTGTGAAATGAAATGAAATGAAATGAGAGTGAAGAGCTCTCAGTGCCTGAGGAAAGAAGATATCTTCCTCCAGGAGAATAAAACGAGAAAATCAATCAGCTCTTTCTTACGTTGTGAATTTTACAACATGAGGTAGCCTGGCACGCCGGTCCCAAATATTTGCTGAGTTGTATCTGCCTGAAGGCTGATATATTATCCATTGTAATGTCATGGTTCTGATATTCTGGTTGTGCAGCAGCTCCACTGCCATGCTCTATCTACAAAGTTCTTGAAATTCTTTGATGAGTCCTGGCTACCATTTGGGAGTCACCAAACAAACAGATTCTAGGCAGCTAACAGTGAAAGTTATCTTTGAATCTAAGAAATACAGTGGGTCCTTGGCATTTGCAGTTTTGGATCCATGGAATTGAACCACCATGGAAGGCCTTCTCGCATGCTAAAAAAAACACAAATAAATAGTCGCTGATGTGAATCGGAAAGAGCTTCCGGCCAAAAAATGTTGGAAGACTTGCCCCTTGATTTTTTTTTTTTTTTACAAATTTGTTCAATGGAATTGCAAATATTTTACAAATTGATGTTCAGTTGGTCTTGGATAACTTTTCTATCTTAAATACAGAAATATATACCATTTTAATTTGCCATTCCCTACTTTTCCATGTTAACTATCAAGAGTCATTGCTGATGTTGGAAAGCTCTGTGGTCTTTCTAGTGAAGGCTTATCTGCTACTAGAAGCCAAATTTACTTTGCTACGCTTACCCAAGATGTATGCTCCTTTTAATGTAATTGTTATGCAGCAAGTGGAATTTAAAAAAAAATAATCGGAATCAGTCTTCTAATCACATGAAATTTGATTTGCCCTTCTCTATTTCAGTACTGATCTTTGCATGCTTTTCTTCGTCAATAGCTGCAGACTCAATTTTTAAAAAAATGTTTGTTGCAAATAATGCAGAATTTGGAAATTTAACCCATACACCAATCGGTCTGAAGCAGTGCCATAAATGGGGGGAGGGGCAGACTTGAGACAAGCTTGTGAAATAATCTGGTATTATGAAGTAGCTTGCTTTAGTTTCTACTAAACAACAAACAAGGAGCGTTCGGTGTTGGTGGACCAATTAGCAAAAATGCTTATTGGTGAATGGATGCACAAACTACCAGTTGAGCACTGGACAACTTTAAAGATTCCTGTAGTGAAAGGACAGGGCCAAACAGCAGGTGCAACAAAGTGAAAGCTTTAAAAAAAATATGTAATTGCACACATGGAGTGTTTTAATATTTTCACTGAGACACAGCAGAGTCACCTGTCCTGAGATAGGTTAAGAGTCACCTCATTACTCAACTCTCAGTATCAGATTGGGTACAACTTTTCCAGTTTGGAAGTACTCCAGTTTAGCATCCTTTCCTTGCTAGCAACAATCAGTGCTGATACTGAGAATCAGGGAATGGCACAACTAATTTGCTGTGTAGCGTCAGTGTGAAGAAAACCCTTAGCTGCTCTGGTGGCATTTAAGAGCAGGACATCTGCGTAATGACCACAGAACCTATCTCTTTATGCCTGTCTCTTATCCTGAAATGGCCATGTTGTTCAAAGACAACGTCATTGGTTTTAATGCACTCCTAAAATCTAATGATCCCAAGCAGGCTACTGCTTTCATTTCAGCTGCCTGAAAATGCTGCTTCCTTTCTGACATCATTTGCTTTTTTCCGCAGACAAAACAAGAGAAAAACTTAGACCAGTAGTTCCCAAACGCATGGATTGCGACTCACCAGCCTGGGAAGCAATGGCCGATGCCCCTTTAAGGGGCACAGGGAAGGTAGCAACGCGATCCCCAGGACTGCATTGCTCCAGGGAATGGGAGCTGGGTTTTCTTCTTACCTGCAATCAGCGCTGCAGACCTGGGGAGTCTGGAGGGTGTGGGAAGCCTTCCGCAGGGCTCCCTGTGCCTGCTAAGAGGAAAAAAGGGGGAAAAAAAGGTCACTTGCGGTTTTGTCGCAAAAATTGAAAGTGCCCTTTTTCTTTTTTTAGCACTTTAGCAGGCATGGGCTCCCAGCACCCTCCCTGACACCCCAGGACTGTATCACTAGCTGCAGATAAGTAGAAACACTCCCCCCAGCAGCAGCGCAATCCTGAAGTTCGTATTGCTGCCTTCCCCCTTCCCTGCAACAATGTACAGTGCTCTAGACTCCCTTGTAGGAGTTTGGGAAGCATTGACGGGCAGCCCAATCATGAGCTGCCCGGGGTGCCAAGCCTTGGCGGAACCAAGAGCAGCTGCTGCCAGATCCTGCACACCCCAGGCTACCGGGGAGGTGCCTCGGGAGAAGGGGACTTTTGTCCCCTTCTCCTGGGTAAGGTAAGCAGCCCTGCAATGGGGCTACTCACTTTACTGCCGACCAAAAAGTCGGTGGTAAAGTGGAGGCGCTTGTGTAGGGTGCTGAACCCTTGGATCCTGCCTCCCTCCCTCCCCCAGCATGCCTCCAGCCCTCCCCCCTCCCCGTGCCTCTGCGTCACGCCACCCCCCGCCCTCTCTCCACCCCCCACCAGCCTCCCCTCTCCCCGGAATGCCTCCTCCCTGCCCCCGTCCCTGCCCCCGCTTACTGTGCCGCGGCTCTGTGGTCCAGGAGACTGCCGAGCCACGGAAGCTGGGCAACTGTCCTGCGCTAACCCAGCACCGGCCAGCGCTGGGCTAGCACAGGCGGAAGCCCGGCGGTGAGGCAACAGTCTGCTGTGGCACGGAGCCACGGCACGGAGCTCAGGATTGGGCTCTTAGATGGCATAAGTGTAAGTTGGGGATAGCAGACTAATAGGGGGAAAAATGTTTATCAGTGGAAAGGTAGGTGTTGTGTCTGTAATGAGGTTGTGTGTACAAGCTCACATAAATTACAAACTTAAATAAGTAACCATGTTGGATACAAGTAGATTATTAATGGGAATGGTGATTGCTTGTTCTAGGTCAGAAAGAAAAGATTCTGTCTTTTCATTGGACAGAACAGATTAGCAATTCATCCTTTGCCATTGTTGTGACCTCCTGGAGGGTGCTCCTTCCATTCCTAGAGGTAGCTCCCAATGGCAGAAGAGCTAGTTGGAATGCTGCACCCATTGTAGCATCATCGCACTTCTCTTAATCACTGTAAGAGGGATTTGTAGAAATAAGAGGTTTTTAATATCATTTTATTTCTTTCTGTAGGAACTGTAGAAGAAGATGAAGGCGACGATCTGTTATTAGGGTCAGTGGATGAATTCTGGTGGTTTCCTCACATGTGGAGCCACATGCAGCCTCATCTCTTCCATAATGAGTCCTCACTAGTGGAGCAGATGATTCTCAACAAAAAATTTGCCTTAGTGAGTTTAAATCCATGAGTGGCATTGACAGAGTTGTTTTACATCCTTCTTTATAGTGCACATTCTCCCTGCTGAGCGAAAGATCTGTCTTTTGTTTAATGTTTTTTTTCTTCTTCTGTTTCTAAGAATTCTTTGCAATGCCTTTTTGATTAACTTCTCTCAATTTTCTTTTTCAACAAATTAAAGAATGCACTTGAATTCGTCTGTGCTTTTATGACCGTTTTGGCTGAGGGACTAACAAAACCACAGTGAGTTCACATTTAGGCCAGCAGTCCATTTTTACCACGAATGAACTCACCAAATTGCCACCAGTCAGTAATCGCTTGCCCAGCTCAAGACTGGCCAGGGTTGCTAGCAACAGCAAATAGAAGGAATGTCTGAACCAGCCCTCAGTGATGCAGCCTCAAAGATTATATTGTTAGTCATTATCACCTCCTAGCGAGAAAGTGCTGCCTATGTTGGTAGAGGGAGGGCATGTTATAGCTGTATCACATTTCAGACGTTGAACCAAGCATTTGTATGAAGAGGATGTGTGAAATATAACAAAAAATTTTCTCTTCCATATTTTCCTTTCTTCATATCTGGCTAGTGTTTTACCATACCATTTATAATTCATTTCTGTACCATCACTAAGTTTGGGATTTCAAATATACATCTGTAACGCAGTGGTTCTCAAACTTTGAGGGAGCTTTACTCCCTCAGTAAGTCCTTGCGGGGGAGGGACTAGGACAGCGACGCAATCCCCAGGATCGCATTGCGAAAGGGGGCGAGGGGTGGGGTGCTTGTGACTTACTTTGTACAATGTAGGGCTGCAGCAGGCTGCAGGAGGTGTGGGGAGCCCTGCACAGCCCTCTGCAGCGCTCCCTGCGCTTGGAACCTGCAATAGAAGCAGGTACAAAGCACTTCCGTTCTGCAGGAGGTGCTTTCCACCCGCTTCTATTGAAGCGTCCAAGAGTCGGGGAGTGCTGCAGAGGGATGCGTACGGCTCTCTGCACCTCCTGCTGCAACCCTACATTTTGCACCCCCCCCCTGTTCCCCATAGCAACGCGGTCCTGGGAATCACGTCGCTGCCTCCCTCCCCTTGCCCTGCCCCTTAAAGGGACAGGAGAAGTGTTACACGAACTGGTGGGTCACAACCCACCAGTTTGAGAACCACTGCTGTAATGTATTTATGGTTTGAAAATTAATCTCTACTGCCACCTATGATCAAATGACAAAACTACAGTATATATATATATTTAAAAACCTACGATACCTTACATCTTGAATTAAGCTTCAAAGGCCCCAAGAGGGGGGAAAAAATCCACAAAGAAGTCTGTTAAACTTGCATTGTAAATGTAAAATCTTGCATTTTCTCTCCGCCATTAATTGTTAAAGAAACACAGCGTTTGTGCAGTAACTGTAGTAAGTATAATAAACATCAGTATTGTTTTGGTCTAAATGCAAATGTTATCTAATTTTTATGACACCAGAATGCAAAAATAAAATGCTTTATAAAGAATGCTTCTTTATAAATAGTGTTTTCACAAAACATTGGAAGTATGCTAACAAGAATCATAGAAGGCAACTGAAAAAATATATTAGAAATGTTTCTTTCCTAATAAGTTTAAAAAAAAATAAAAAACAAAACTTCCTCGGGAATTATTATTTTTACTGGGCCTCAAGCAGAATTCCCAAAAGAGCTGAAAGTCGAATGCTCTTCATTTTATCTGAAATCTGCCTAGTTTCTTATTTTATGGTAACTTTCAGTGATTCTGAATGAACAGACTGAAAGCAGGGATTTCAGTAAATTCTTTCTGCAATGCAGTCATCACACATTGATTTGTGATTTGAAAAGTGGCCCCCAATTATCAGAATACTACATAATAGGACAATGTTTAATTTTGACAGCTAAGTCCTACACTTCCATGCAGTCAGTTACTAGATGATCATGAGTTTTGAGTCTGACTTTTCATCAATGAAGGTCCAGTTGTATTGCCTATTACAGCATTACTTCAGAAAGCTTGAACTGGTTTTCAGCAATAAAGGTGAGGTAGAAGTGTTTGGTGCAAATCAATCAGCTCCCAGGGAACAGTTTAGAAATCTTGCTTCAACACAGAATTTAGTGATTATATTACATCTGCAAATTGGAATAACCAAAGGAGACCCAAATTGAATTTAGTGAAATAAAAAGCAAAGACTTAAATCCACAGAGGAGACATCATTTTTAAGCCTTAAAGTGTAAGGCTTAGGGGGAAAAAAGATTAAGCATTTATAGGAAACAGATTTGCCATTATTAAGGCATGTGGGTATTTATTCAAGATTTAAAAATAAGCCACATCAACTTATTTAAATTAACAAGCCACTCAGGGAGGGTCATTTGCATGTTTGCAGATGGATATCTTGATGGGAAAGTGCTAGGAATATAAGACCATCACAACAGAAGAGCAACCTGGGTGGCAGTAATGTTGAATGGGCAATCCTTAGCGGTCCTCCATATCTGCAGGGATTCAGTTCTGGAGCCCCTTGTGGTTACGTGAAACTGCAAATACAGGCGAACACCTTCCCCCACCCTCCAGAGTCAAGGGGAGCTCCGCTTCCCTTGCCTCTGGAGGGTCCTCTGAGCCCAGCAGTTAAAAAAATGTAACTTCCAGTTTCTCTGTGAAACCAGAAGTTGCATTTTTTTTAACTGCCGGGCTCAGTCTGAGGCCAGCAGAGGCCATAGGTGGATGTCCATATCTTCTGCTGCCCCCCCCCCCCCCGGAGGTGAGGGAGTGGAATGGAGTTCCCCTCGCCTCCAGAGGAGGTGCATCCGGGGGGCCCACAGACCTAATCCATGGATGTGAACCCACGGATATGGGATCCGTAGATACAAAGCCCCCCTATACTGTACTTTGCAACTCATGTTTGCCTGTGTGCTTGGAAAAGATGCCCACAGTTGAGCGCTGGTTGATTAGCTTTCTGGGCTTTCTTGTTTTTTATTTTGTGCTAGGAACATGGCATTCCAACTGATATGGGATATGCTGTGGCTCCACACCACTCTGGTGTCTACCCTGTTCATGTTCAGCTTTACGATGCCTGGAAGAAAGTCTGGAATATCAAAATCACCAGTACAGAAGAGTATCCACATCTGAAACCTGCTCGGTACAGAAGGGGTTTCATCCATAAAAACATCATGGTGAGCTTTTTGTGATTTTTGTATATTGTGATTATCTTTCCAGTTTTTTTGTGATTTAACCTTAAAAGACAAGAAATCATGTTACAAAAGCACAGCTTGTTGGAAGTGTGCTTTGTCTGAAGCACATATTAACTGGTGTAAATAGTTCTATTTGACTATCCCTTGCTAATGCCAATCAGCATTTTTAAGCTGCTTACTGATTAAGAGTGATATAGCATATCACTATGGTCCTTTCGTTAGAGAGTGCAAACAACATTTGTTTGCTTTGACGCTGAAAATAGGGGATCATAGAATCACTGTTAACTTGTGCACAGTATTTCTGCATATACAGGGTGTCTCAAAAAGTGTACACACATTTTAATGGGCTTTAATTCATACACATTTCACTGTAGAAATCCTGAAATCCTCGAACATTTAACAGCCCAGCTTCACCACTCCTGGAACTAGCATTTTGGCAGTGGTACCTGCCTTATGGCAGTAGCCCCTTCCAACTCAGGTAGGTCAACGAGGGCAGAACAAGGGAGGGCTGGGGGTGTAAAGGAGATGAGAGGGGTGAGAGGGATGGCACCTGACTTATGCCAGATGCTACCCCTTTGATAGCAGCTGACATGCCCCCTTTGTCCCCTTGGAATTGTGCCAGCTAAAGGGCTGGCGCAGGTCTGACCAGTGGCACAGCTAGAGCGGGTGCAAAGCACTAAGTTTTGCAAGGAGCCTCACCATGGCATGCAAGTGGCCCCTTCTCTTCGGAGCCATTCTGGGAGAAAAATGGAGGCGAATGCTAGAGAAGACCCAGAGAAGAGGTGAATGCCTCCTTTGCTCCCTCCCCCTGGAATGGCTCTGAAGGGGAAGGGCTGCTTGCATGCCACAGTGAGGCTCCTTGCAAAACTTAGTGCTTTGCATCCCCTCTAGCTACGCCACTGGGTCTGAGGAGACCATGGCTCAGCAGAGTAGGTTTAAATAGAACTTTGCCTTACTTCCCTCTCTTGTAGGGTCATGGCATGTGAATTGCTACAGGATGCAGCACAAGTTGTCTTGGCGTGGCTGGATGGGGGAGGGGAGAATAGAATTGGGCCCTGAGGGAAGCATTTGAAAGACGTGTGGAACCATCCCAGCACACTCATTGGTGGATGTCTGCAGACCCCTTTCAGCGCAATCCTGCTGCAGCAGTCAGGCTAGCAGGCCTGCGCTGTATCCAGCAGAAGGTTCGAGCTGCAAGTGGCTCAGCCAGGGGCAAGGGGAGTCGCTCCCCCTTACCTCAGGGAGAGCCACTGCAGTTCCAGAGGGGCTACTCGGATATGCTCCACCTCTGGAGGCGGCGCAAATCTGAGCAGCCCAAGACTGGTGCGGGCTTCTAGGAACGGGGTTAGGATCTGGCATAACTACCGAATCCTGGCCCCACCTACCGCTCCCCACCCCTCTGCCCAGCTCTGGGAACACCCGTCACCCACCTTCCCCCCACCCCAAAATGCCTCCCTCCTGCCTCCTCCAGTCCTCCTCATGCTCCCCCAGACCCCTGCATCAGCCAAGCTCAGCTGACACAAACCTACATGTCCCTGGGGCTGGCCAGCACAAGTCCGTGTGCCAGACGAACACCCTTCAGAGTGGCGCAAAAATGCTTTACGGCACTTTCACAAAACTCCCAGGCTGGTGCAAGGGACTTGCGCCGGCCCAACATTGTGTGTGGATTGCGCCCTTAGTCAATGATATCAGCGGTGTACAGATGCCAATGGAAAACATTTTCTGTTGGCACTTGGTATAATTAATTAACTAACCAGGTCAAACAATGGCATTTGTGTACACCATATGCAGCATATGTGTGAATTGTAGCATAATAAATTTGACACTATAAAGTGTGTATACATTTTCTGGAGAAATCCTGTGCATCTTCTTTTCCTATGTTCTAGATCATTTCCTAACTTTACTATTTTCATCCAGGTTCTTCCTCGACAAACCTGTGGTCTTTTCACTCATACCATTTTCTACAAGGAGTACCCTGGAGGTCCAAAGGAACTAAACAAAAGTATTCAGGGAGGAGAACTGTTTTTCACAGTTGTTCTCAATCCCGTAAGTACTGCAAACTATTTTAAAGCACACAACAAATTATTAATGAGCTATATTACTGGCTGCTATTTAAGTCTTTATACATATCTCTAAGAGATTTTAACTTTACAAAATTTCTGGAGTACTTTTATTTTAGCCCCCATTTCTGATGTGCTGAAGGTCAAGGGCATTGGAATGTATTGCATATTGAATCTATGTATTGCTGAATTTAATAATCTAGTGCTAGGTACTAGGTTCATATTTCCTGCTGTCTGCTTAATATATGGTGGTAAATGTTATGTGGGATTTTATTCAAGCCAGTGGGACCCAAGATATTTAGTTTCAGAAAGCAGTAAAAATGCTTATTGTTGAAACTACAGCAAAATAATCAATTTGGTAAAACCTGCTCCTGGGAAACTTCAGTTTAAACATTTTTTATTCAAGGTGAGGCCGCCATAAGGGGGTACAGGAAAAGAACACAAAAAAAGCATAGTATCGTTACAGGTTTATTCAAGATGGCATTGCCATTTCTGCTGCTGCTTACAGAGGTGGTAGCAAAATTCAAGTAACAAATTCCTTACATTTTATTATTTAAAAATGCAAAAACAAATAAGGATTCTGAAAAATGAGCTCCATTTGGACACTTCCTCATTTGGAATGGAACATAGACCAATGGGCTCATTTGTTCTGAAAAAAGACACCCACTTAGACCAGTGGTTCCTAAACTGTGTGCCATGGTGCCTGATGGTACCACGGCGTACTTACAGGGGCGCCACAGGATGTCCCCAGCATGATCCAAATCTTGCATAATCCAAGATGGCAGTGCCCAGGAGAGCTGGGAAGAGGCTGCCACAACCACAGGGCACCATGACCACAGTACGTTTGGGAACAGCTGCCTTAGACATTGATATAGGGTGACTATTTAGGGCCGAATCCTATCCAATTTTCCCGGGTCGGTGCAGCAGTGCCAATGGGGCATGCGCTGTATCCTTTGGTGGGGTGGCAGTCACAGAGGCCTCCTCAAGGTAAGGAAACATTTGTTCCCTTACCTCTAGGCTGCATTGCAGCTGCACCAGTGCTGGAAAGTTGGATAGGATTGGGCCCTCAGTCAGTACAGATTTTCAGTAATGTCATAGAGTTCATCCTCGATTTGATGAGGACCTTACTGTAGAAGACTGCCACTTTGGACGTAGATCTCCAAATAGTTACTTCTACCAGAAAGTACAACTCCAAAATTTCTATTTGAAGTAAAAACTGACCTATGGATATGTAACTTGAAATGTGTTGTTCTAGCCAATTTATATCTACTGTTCTTTGCATCGTGATTTATCAAGATTCCACAATTCCACAAAAAAAGGAATTATGACTTTTCATATAAATGATTTATCAATTTATATGAAAAGTCATCATTCCTTTTTGTAGCTCAACATCTAGTAAGATAATCTAATATAATAATGCACTAGCAGAGCTAGTCACTAATGGTCACTCCATGGCTATTTTTTTTTTACAGAAGTGTAAAGAGATGTGATCAGATATTCCACGTCTCCAGTTTGACTCTGAACTATTCTCATGACAGACGCAAACCTGGGTTTGCTAAGGATATGTTCAGAAGGGAACTGGCAACTTCTCAAGGGTTTACCTAGATGAAACAAATATTTTTGCATGAACAGTTGACACCAAAAAGGTTAACATTATGAGATGAGGTGGTGGTGGTGGTGGTGGTAATGATGATGATACAGTCATGTAGCAGCTGAAAGGGAACAAGAACAGTAGCATTCACAGCCAAAATATCCTTCATGGTTTAATTTTATATTGAAATGAGATGTATAACGTTTATTTCACATGACCCACTGTGCTGAAAAATCAACCATACAGTGTAAAATGCACAGTACCATATGTGAATGTCTAATATTTTGAAATAATTCATATTGGTTCAGTTTTTCCCAAGCATTCTGGGAGCTTAGCAGACCCTACAGATTAAGAAAGCTAAGTCTACACTGAAAATCCAATTGCAAATTACCTTCACTAGTTATATTTGTGGGAAATATAAGAGCTTGTGTGCTAAAGAAATGAACCGAGTGGTCTCCTAACCCATGCGTTACTGTGGAATTGGTTTACATTCCCCACATAGTTGGCTGAACTGTGATCTGATAGCAGCTATAAAATTATCCTTAAGCAAAGCCCTTTGTGTTCATAAAATGTAGAGTGCCTAAATTCCATCAGGCTGAGTAAGGAGCATTGGAAGTTCATAATATACATTTGTTATATGTAGGCAGGTGACCAAGTCAGATCCACAATCAGTTTGAATTCTTACAGTGCAATGCTATCAGGGATGGAAAAACCCAGCACAGTGTGACTTGAGTCGTCATGAGTCTCTACCCCCCTGTGACTCAACTCAAAAATGAGTCATAATGGGGGCACTTTCCAAGTCACTGAGTTACCCGTTCGCAACTCTAAAAAACTTGAGTCGGGTCGCCCCCTTTAGAAACCCAGCCATGGAAAAAAACAGGGCTGCTGCCAGGGTGTGTACATGTGTCAGAGTTCACTTTAAACACTCCCCTGATGCCCCATCCCATCTGTAAACAGGGAGGGAGGGGGTACAAGAGACTGCGTGAGAGCAGGGACAGAAACGGCAAGAGGGTGGAGGGTCATGTGCAGTAGCTGCGAGGCTAACTAGGACAACCCAATCCTTTGCAGCTCTACTCAGAGGTAGTCCCACTGTAGCCAGTCATTCAATGAGAGTTCTTTCCCCCAAGTAACAGTGGCACTCAGAGCAGCAATGCAGTGTAAAGCATGATCACTATGAACTGCCTCCCCCCTTCCCTTCCTCCTGCCCTACCTCAGCCAAAGAAAATATCTGAATGCCCATCCTTTGTCCAATGATCGTCGGTTCCTTCCTTCACATCAGAGATGGGAAAAAGAGCCTGCTCCCGCCTCCTGTAAAGCAAACATTAACCCTTCCCCGCATCCTGGCTGGAACTTCCTTCTACTTGCCTGGTCTGAATGATGGCCTCACAAGGTTTTCCATGCTGTGAAAACAGTAAGCAAGCGCACAGGCAGATCCAAGTTGGCATGTGTGGGGACAAGTGCCAAGTCATGGGGCCCTTGGCGCAAGTGTTTTGTTGAGTCTTCCACACGTGCTACTCAAGTGTCCACCTGTCAGCAAAAAACCCACATTTTCATGACTCCAAGTCAAGTCACTTAATCAAATTCCCATCCCTGAACACTATGCACATTCACTTGCAAGTAAGATGCCACTGAGTCCAATGGAGCTTACTCCCAAGGCAGTAGGCATAAGATTGTCTTATTTTTGTATTTAAAAAAAAAGTTTTATTCATTTTTCAAAATAGTCTTACCATATCTCTTACACAGTCACTACCCCCTTATTTCCACCCAGTCCCTGCACTTATAAAATGATCCCATGCACCTTCCCCTTTGAGCACTGTGAAGCAAAGTTCTTGCAAACAGACTGGCAACCCAGTCCTAAGCTGCATTGGTATAGCAGGGCCACATGGCCTCCGCTGCATCCAGTGCTGGAGGTAGCCTCAGGCTAGTATCACAGCTTTTCCAATGAGGCTACTACGATCTCAGCTGGCAGAAGTCCGAGTGGCCTGGTATAACGGCAGGAGGCCTGAGGAGGGGACTAGGATATTGCAGAGGTCTCCGCCAATCTTGACCCCCCCCCTGAGCCTGATCCGCCCTATTCTGCCCTCCTACCCACCACCCTCCCCATGCCCCTGTGCTGCTTGGTGCCTTACCTATCTGTGGCAGAAGCTGGGGGCTCAGAATGCAGCATTGTTGGAGAGGCACAGGCCTTTAGGTGCTGCATCTACAGGTGCTGCAAATGTGTGTTATGACACATTGGCGCCACCCTCAGGCAGAAACACCTACAGCACACTCGCAGCCACCCTGAGTGGCTCTCTGGGGCATCCCTAGCACTCATAATGCCTTTTAAAGGCATAAAAACGTCACTTGCCATTTTGCAAAAAAAATGGAAGTGACTTTTTCACTCTAACAGCCATTCTGATGACTGCAGAGGCTTCTGCAGGGCTCAGAAGATTCTCTGGAGATGAGGGGAGTGCGTCCCCTAGGAGGGTGGGGGCATCTCCCCCATATCCGCAGATTCAGCTATCCACGCGGGTTTCCGGAACAGAACCCCCACGGATACAGGGGCATGCCTGTATATGTTTTTTACAATGATAGACAATGGGGCTTGCTCCTAGATAAGTGTGGATAGGATTGCAGCCTCTGGGACGTGTGGGGAATTTTTTTAAACAGATCAGCAACTGCTTGGAAAGGTTAGGGAGGGTTCTTCTTGATTTTAATTAAATGTTTAAACTTATACTTATTGTAAACTCTTAATTTACTTACTTAATTGATTTGATTTTGTCATATGGCAGGTGTTAAAAATTTTCCAGCTTGATGATGCCACTTCCAGCTATGATATCACATCCAGGTTAATGACATCACTTCTAGTGGGTCCCGAAAGATTGTCATTCTAAAAATTGGGTCCTTGTGCTAAAAAGTTTGAGAACCGATTCAGAGTTAGGAGATGCCATTAGGAGATGGCAAGGCTGTTCCGTATAATTTTCCTTAGGAGTGAAAAAACAGAATTGCTTACCTGTAGCTATTGTGTCTTTGACTGGTCCCATAAATTCACGTGCCTGGGTGGTGTCCTGCAGGGACATAACTTGGTAGAAATTCTCAAAGCCGTTTTTGATAGGTTCTGGAGGTAGACCTTCTTCTTGTCTCATAGAGCCTTGAGGCTTTGTCTGTTGTATCAGAATAATCTTACCAGTTATTTTCCGGCTTTCCCAGGAGAAAACCCTTTCCCACTTTACACATTTCCAGAAAGGTTCAAGTGTTGTTTATTGCTTTTTAAAAAGCTGCCATTACTTCATTTGTCCTTAATAGCTTGTGTTGGTATATGTACTGAATGTTTAAGAAGTGACATGGAGGTGGGGGTGCGGCTTTGTGACAACTTTTGGGGGGGCGGAGTTTGTTGTGTTTCTCCCTGTCATCAAATATTTTGTCTATTCTGAGGCACACATTATTTGATGTGTATATATTTTTAAAGTGCGATGCCTGGTTGGGTAATTAACACTAGCTAATTTGTGAGACATTGAATTATTTTGTGTTATTTTTGACATGACTTTAGCTTGGCACCTAAGTTGACAATTTACCTCACAATCCATTACTCCCAGACCTGGCCGGGTTTCCATGTTGATATTCTTTTCCCCTTTCAACTCAGTGACACTATTATTGCCGTTGATAGCTTTCCGTTTTGAAAGCACTGTAGTCCTTTTTCTGTCGCAAGGCTGGCGTAGTAAGACAAGACTCGATAGTAGGAGCTGTGCTGCCTTTGTGTAATTGGATGAGCATATTCTTTTCCTCTGGTTTTCCTCCTTCCTTGGGTTAACCCAGTGCCATAATGGAAGATAAGGGTGTAAATCCTTAGTGAAGCTACTAGTTGATGTAGTGGTAGCTTCCTTTTATAAGTTAGAAAAGGTGCAGGTTGTGAAGTATTTTGTTGCTCTGAAAATGGAAGGAGACATAGATTTGGATCAGGCTGTCATCGGTTTTACAGGGGACATTGTGCAGCTTCCTAATGAGATAAAATAATAAATTGTCAAGGATGTGACTATGTTGTTGGGTAGTGCAAATCATACTGCAAGGTGCATCATATTAGTAATCTGGAATCTCTCTTTTGCTGATTCCTAGCCTCCTACAGCCAGACCTTTCAGAGCTGATGAGATAATCATTCTATTAGGATTAGGATTAGGATTAAGGAGGCCTCACTTTTCCAAACAGCAACTTGCCCAGGTATCCCCCCACAAACATGCATGACACAAAAGATTTGGTTGAAACAGGGCCATGATTTATTCCATTACAAGGCTGCGCAGCGATTGGTGCAATGCAGTGGGTCCTGATTATACTCTACCCCCCTTTAGTGCAGGCGCCTAACTAGGAGGAGACAGTTCCTGTCTGAGCCCTCTTTTTGGGTGAACCACCTTGACTCAGAACCTGAGCTCACCCAAGGCTCCCCCAGGCTCTTCATCACCAACCCCTGGAAACGAGGTCCAGCCAGCTGAATTGTTCTGGCCACCCTGAGCCGGGGAAACCATGAAGGTGAGCGTCCCAATTCCATTCCGGGGTCAAGCCAGGCTGCCCCAGATCCGGGTAGCCTCGGGGCTCAGCACTGGCCTTAACCCGGCCTGTTGCTTGCCTGAAGGTAGACACCGGTTCCCTATTTCTCCTCCAGCTCCCGCACTACCCTGCCAAACCCAGCCAACCTGGCTGAAAGACCCACAAGAACCCCAAGGGAACAGTCAGGGGTAGGCAAAAAAAGCTTCACCCCATGGCCAATCAGGGGAAAAGCCAAAAAATTCCTACCCGGCCCCAAAAGGTGACCAGCTAGGCTTCTGACTGTGTTTAAAGGGCAGGTGGGTGGGTTCCACTGCTGCCGAGGAACAAAGAGGCTGGGGAAGCATGGATGCCAGCCTTTAAACTATGCCCCAGCTTGCCCCCTCCCCCAACCAATCTCTGCTCACCACATCATGCAGGCGGGGACCGGACAAGTTTCCCTCCACCTGCATTAACAGCTGGAGAGCTTTTCTTGGTCGCAGAGTTTGTGCAACCTCTGATCGTTCTCTCACAGTGCCTTCTAGGTCTGTTGCAATGCAGTGGCCAAGTAGCTGATTAACAAGTCATAGAAAGCCACTCCTGTGACACCAATAGTGATACCTTTGAATTCAGCCAATGCTATATTTCCAGAGGAACTGTGTCCAATAAATCTTTACTGGTTCATTTTTCAGTGATATTTGAAGAGGAAGGGGCAAAGGTGCAGGCAATAGAATCCAAAGAGGATACGTATCATCCCCGGTACATTGGGACATTAGCCTGTGCACTGTGGAAACTCTACTGCACTCTGTTCAGCTTGTAATGGAACACTTGCCTTTGGGTGCTGGATCCAAGTGCCACATAGACAACATTATTGCATGTTATCTGTGTTGTTCTCCAGCATGAGATGACCAATAGCAAAAGGGTATTCAAGAACAAGGAAAGGAATGAAAATGGTATCAAGGGGATGGGCAGTAATAAGATTTCTATGGGTACAATCCAGAGAGCCCCTTGAGCTGACGCAAGTACCTTGCACTGGCCCATGATGGTCGTGAAAGTGCCGTAAAGCACTTTCGCGCTGACTTAAGAAGAGGGAGGCCAGTGCAAGGGTCTGTGGGGAGGGTAGGTGGGAGGCGTTTCAGGGCAGGAGGACTTATGCCAGGGCACTTATCCTAACCCTGTTCCCATGCAGCCCAGGGAAGCTCTGGGCTGCTCGGATCTGCGCCACTTCTTGAGGTGGCACAGATCCGAGTAGCCCCATTGGGGCTGCTGCAGTGCGACTAGGGGAAGTGATTTCCCTTGCCCCAGGCTGTGCCTATGTGAGCCCCAACCCTGCCTTGGATGCAGGGCAGGCAGGATTAGGATTGGGCTGCCTGTGTACTTACCTATGTATGGACACAAGAATAGACTTTTGATGTCACATTCATTATACTCCGTCCAAGTCCAAGTCTTTGTATGATTTAATATTTCAGTACACTGTCGTTTGGCAGTACTGACTGTTCTTAGAGGTGAGGTGACAGCATCTCATTACCCCATTATCATTATCTCATTACCCCATTCACAAAACCATGTCACCTTATGCTTAATAAGTAAGAAGGGAGGTTACACTAGGGCCCTTTCCAGGGCTGATGCAGCCCAATGAGGCATGCACTGCATCCTGTGGTGGGGGAGGTCAGTCATGGAGTCCTCATCAAGGTAGGGAAATGCTCATTCCTTTACCTCAGTGGCTGCTTTGGTGCTGGAAAGTTGGATAGGATAGGGACCTAACATTCCTAACAGTTGTCCCCAACTGAAATTCCCATTAAGTGTGTACTTTTGGGTCGACTCTAAAAAGAACAAATTTCTTAGGAAATGACAAAATGTCAACTGACTTTCATGAGTTATGAAAGCATAAACAATGTTTTCTCAAGCCAGTACCTCAACCTGATTACAATCATTACATTCTTCAAAGAACATTGTATATGGCACATATGTGCCTACCTTGTTGCTGGCATTGTTCTGAGCTCACAGAGTCATACTTTTCTTCAGTGTTTCAAAAGATGCCACCTAAAGGCATCTAGTGAATGATGAACTAAACATTTAGGTTTTGAACCAGATATACGCAGATAGAGAACACTGCCATTCAGTAGTATATTTGCTTTGTAGGACTTACTAATAAAATTTGACAGGAAGACATTATCAGTCTCTCTTAGTTCATAGAAGAGCAATTACACCCAAGGGCCAAGTCGAGTTCAACATACAAACACACCTGCCTGCCTGTACGTCTGAGGGAATAGTTCTCTTTCTTTTATTTTACATAAGAACATAAGAACAGCCCCACTGGATCAGGCCATAGGCCCATCTAGTCCAGCTTCCTGTATCTCACAGTGGCCCACCAAATGCCCCAGGGAGCACACCAGATAACAAGAGACCTCATCCTGGTGCTCTCCCCTACATCTGGCATTCTGACTTAACCCATTCCTAAAATCAGGAGGTTGCGCATACACATCATGGCTTGTACCCCATAATGGATTTTTCCTCCAGAAACTCGTCCAATCCCCTTTTAAAGGCGTCTAGGCTAGACGCCAGCACCACATCCTGTGGCAAGGAGTTCCACAGACCGACCACGCGCTGAGTAAAGAAATATTTTCTTTTGTCTGTCCTAACCCGCCCAACACTCAATTTTAGTGGATGTCCCCTGGTTCTGGTATTATGTGAGAGTGTAAAGAGCATCTCCCTATCCACTCTGTCCATCCCCTGCATAATTTTGTATGTCTCAATCATGTCCCCCCTCAAGCGTCTCTTTTCTAGGCTGAAGAGGCCCAAACGCTGTAGCCTTTCCTCATAAGGAAGGTGCCCCAGCCCCGTAATCATCTTAGTCGCTCTCTTTTGCACCTTTTCCATTTCCACTATGTCTTTTTTG
Source organism: Tiliqua scincoides (assembly GCF_035046505.1). Lineage (NCBI taxonomy): Eukaryota > Metazoa > Chordata > Lepidosauria > Squamata > Scincidae > Tiliqua > Tiliqua scincoides. The sequence continues at coordinate 28,838,417 of NC_089826.1, forward strand.
AGATGCGGCGACCAGAACTGGACACAATACTCCAGGTGTGGCCTTACCATCGATTTGTACAACGGCATTATAATACTAGCCGTTTTGTTCTCAATACCCTTCCTAATGATCCCAAGCATAGAATTGGCCTTCTTCACTGCCGCCGCACATTGGGTCGACACTTTCATCGACCTGTCCACCACCACCCCAAGATCTCTCTCCTGATCTGTCACAGACAGCTCAGAACCCATCAGCCTATATCTAAAGTTTTGATTTTTTGCCCCAATGTGCATGACTTTACATTTACTGACATTGAAGCGCATCTGCCATTTTGCTGCCCATTCTGCCAGTCTGGAGAGATCCTTCTGGAGCTCCTCACAATCACTTCTGGTCTTTACCACTCGGAAAAGTTTGGTGTCGTCTGCAAACTTAGCCACTTCACTGCTCAACCCTGTCTCCAGGTCATTTATGAAGAGGTTGAAAAGCACCGGTCCCAGGACAGATCCTTGGGGCACACCGCTTTTCACCTCTCTCCATTGTGAAAATTGCCCATTGACACCCACTCTCTGCTTCCTGGCCTCCAACCAGTTCTCAATCCACGAGAGGACCTGTCCTCTAATTCCCTGACTGTGGAGTTTTTTCAGTAGCCTTTGGTGAGGGACCGTGTCAAATGCCTTCTGAAAGTCCAGATATATAATGTCCACGGGTTCTCCCGCATCCACATGCCTGTTGACCTTTTCAAAGAATTCTATAAGGTTGGTGAGGCAAGACTTACCCTTACAGAAGCCATGCTGACTCTCCCTCAGCAAGGCCTGTTCGTCTATGTGTTTTGAGATCCTATCTTTGATGAGGCATTCCACCATCTTACCCGGTATAGATGTTAGGCTGACCGGCCTATAGTTTCCCGGGTCCCCCCTCTTTCCCTTTTTAAAAATAGGCGTGACATTTGCTATCCTCCAATCTTCTGGCACTGTGGCCGTTTTGAGGGACAAGTTGCATACCTTAGTCAAGAGATCTGCAACTTCATTCTTCAATTCCTTAATAACCCTTGGGTGTATGCCATCAGGGCCCGGTGACTTATTGATCTTTAATTTATCAATGAGGTCTGAAACATCTTCTCTTTTAACCTCTATCTGACTTAACTCCTCGGTTAGGAGGGGCCGTTCGGGTAGCGGTATCTGCCCGAGGTCTTCTGCCGTGAAGACAGATGCAAAGAACTCATTTAATTTCTCTGCCATCTCTAAGTCTCCTTTTATCTCCCCTTTCCCTCCCTCACCATCCAGAGGGCCAACCGCTTCTCTGGCGGGTTTCCTGCTTCTAACATATTTGAAGAAGCTTTTATTATTCCCCTTAATGTTGCTGGCCATGCGTTCCTCATAGTCTCGCTTGGCCTCCAGTATCACCTTCTTACATTTCTTTTGCCACAGTTTATGTTCCTTTTTATTCTCTTCATTAGGGCAAGACTTCCATTTACGGAAGGAAGCTTCCTTGCCCTTCACAGCCTCTCTAACTTGGCTGGTTAGCCATGCGGGCACCCTCCTGGATTTAGTGGAACCCTTCTTTCTTTGCGGTATACACCTCTGCTGGGCCTCTATTACTGTTGTTTTAAGCAGCCTCCATGCATTCTGGAGAGACTGGACTCTTTTTACCCTCCCTTTCAACCTCCTTCTAACCAGCCTCCAGACTAACCAGACTGATTTTGTCAGTCACTGCTTGTTCCCTGTTGTGTGCATAAGCCTTATATGTTATATGTGCTACAAATGCACTTCCATTCCGCTATCATATAGGTACAGCTGCTTATTCCAGTCATTCTCAAACTTTTAGCGCCAGGACCCACTTTTTAGAATGAGAATCTGTCAGGGCCCACCAGAAGTGACATCATCAAGCAGGAAAATTCTTAACAATCCTAGACTGCAATCCTACCCACACTTACCCAGGAGTAAGTCCCATTTACTATCATTGTTGAAAGAATATACATAGTAGCTTGTTCAAAGTGCAGGTCTGTAACATTTCCCCAAATGCAGTCACATGCCATCAAATCTAATATATTAAAAATATAATATTGAAATAAATGGGGACCCATCTGAAATTGGCTCGCGATCCACCTAGTGGGTTCTGATCCACAGTTTGAGAAACACTGGTTTATTCCGAATCAGTGTAGATAATGTGATCTCATAGGAATGAAGGCAGATAAGTAGTCTGGATCCAGTATATTCTAGGCAGTGGTTCTCCTCACATGACCCTCCCAGCCTTTTTGACCATGTGAAGAGCATGTGCTTCAGGTTCTTGCCCCCACCCCTGCGTAAGGTAGCATCAGCAGGAACAAGAAAAAGGGCTTTCTCTGAACTGGTTCTAGTCTGTAGTGTGGTTTTGCAATAGAAAAACTGGCAATGCCATTCATTCTTAGCTTTGTAGAAGCAAGTTAAGAGATTTTTATTCCAGCAGGTGCTTCAATGAGCAGATTTTTTATTTTTATGTACCAATACTCTTACTTTGTGTGTGTGTGAATTAATGAATTAATGTTTGGGTTTTTATGATAGGACACCATAAATGTGAGGTGTTCTGATGCACTTAATTCTATCCACTGCCATAATTTTAATTAAAAAAAAATATGGCTCAGTCTTCAAATTAAGTTGGTATGAATGTTCGTGGTGATACGATTTATTTTTGCTGATCAATTCCAATGGCTTGGCGGGTTTTCTAGAGCTTTCTGGCTGTGGCTGGCATCTCTGGCCTCATTTCAAAATGGCAGAAAGCCTAATTCAAAATATAGATGCTGGTTCATTTCCCCCAGCTGTGGCTATTTCTGGATAACTGATTGATTTCACAAACAGTTCACATGCCTTGGCTGCAGCAGTGATTTATCAGGATACCACAGCCCAGGACACCACAGATATATTGGCCTTGCAAATTCTGCTCTGTACTTTCTGCCTAGAGACTGTGAATGAGGTGTCTGTGTTTTATCATGCCTGCCTCTTATCTGTGGCCTTGTAAAACCAAGAAAAATGAACATTGCTGAAGAATTTGGAATGCCTTTCCGTAGTGCATGCAAAATGCCACTGGAATGGTTTAGTCTGACTAAAAGACAAATGATGAAAAGGACTGGTTAGTGAAGAGATTTCAAACCATGCTACACACATCTAACTGAGCTTTTATAATATCCCTACATAGACCATTAAGCCAGCCCTGTGGACTAGTCCAAGACTTTGGTGCCTCAGGTAAAAAAATCAAAATACTTTCCTAACAATAAAAAATTAAACTGCTGACAGCTTCACACCCTTTATTGGCACCTAAACTTTGTGGCTTAAGGCAGTTGCTTCTTTCTTCCCAAGTTCCTGACCAAACTCCCTCAGGGTTTTACTGAGCATTCTTCCTTTGCAAACACTGTACTCTGCTACAGCATTTGCTTTAGGCAGCTTCAGGAAAGAATGTGGGCTAACATGCTTTGAAACTCTTACTGGCCACCAGTTTTATTGGAATTCATGTTTTTAAGTTACTTGGACCTGGAAAGAAAGATGCAGGGCGCAATCCTGCCCAGCGCTGGAACAGGCAAGCCAAGAGGCTTGCGCTGTACCCAGTGCAGGATAGGGGCCCTAGGTGGTTCAGCCAGAGGCAAGAGGAAACTTTTCCCCTTACCCCTAAGTAAGGCGCTCTTGCCCCAATGGGTCTCCTCTGACTTGCGCCAGCTCCTGAGGTGGCGCAAGTCTGAGAGTGGAGCAACTTCAAGCCGCTCAATGTCCCCAGGAACTAGGATTGGGATCTGGCACAACTGCCAAATCCCAACCCCGCCTCTCACTCCCCACTTGCCTGCCCGCCCACCCCCAGGGCCGCCCACTGCCCCCCCTCCCCCGCCCTCCCCCCACCCAGGAACTCCTCCCTCCCACCCACCCCAGAGCCTTGTGTCGGCCGAGCTGGGCCGATGCAAGGCTCACCGAGTAAGCCACCAAGGAGGCTGGATTCAGCCTCCATGTGTCAGTGCAACTCGTGCACCAACACGGCTTACTCCCGAGGTGGCGCAAACATGCTTTATGGCACATTTGCAACCTTCCTGGGCCAGCGCAAGGGACTTGCACCAGCCCAACTCATTCTCAGGATTGCACCCATAAGTAATTTTATATGACTGAAAACTTTCTTGACATCTGATCTTTGGTTAATAAAAACTTTGGTCCAGATAAGTTTGTTAATGTAGGCTTTTAATTTGGGGAGGGGACTTTGATGGGAACTGTAGCCAAAAAAGCAACTGAAGCCCTGAAGACAAAAAGAAGTAATTTTATTCTTCTCTGGATCCAAGCTATTGACATTTGGGGACAGATTATTTCTGAATTCTAGTAGGTTCTATGGAAAAAATGTGTTTCTCTGTATTTCTAGTGGTCAACTGTGGTAGCTGTGAACCTATTTTAAAGGAATTAAAAACAACGAGCAACCAGAGTTCTCTTTCTCTCCAAAACTGAATACAGTTTTCTAATGCCATCCAGCTCAACAATTTATTTCTCTTCACCAATTTAAGAAAATATATTCGAGCACAGACAGAAAGCTAATTCATTATTCTGTCACTTTGTGAGTCTAATGGAGCAGGAACAGCTGTTATGAAGTCTCTGAATACCTGAGATTGAACTCTTCGGAGTAATTTGAAGACAATATCAGGGACCCACATACACAGTGTACACAATGCAAAATTAATTGGAAAATAGATGGTCTGAAAGTTAAACGTTCTCTTGTGCCCTGTAAACATTTGTTCTGCAACTAAAACAACAGCATCATATTAAACTGAAAGAGTTTTTGCTCCAAGTATGTGAGTTAAGCAGATTAATTAATCATCGATCATGTAGTGTTTTTTAAAGCACTGTGAATTCCCTGCATTGGATTGTATGTCATCACTGCTGCCTGTATATGCAGCATACCTGTACTTGCAACATGAATGACATAGTTTTGGATCCAAAGGTTTCCTTCCTCCAGTGGAAGGCTCTTCTGCTTGATTAAGCACACCTTCATCCAGTGTTTCTCAATGTTTGTTCCCCACTTCACATGGTCCATCTACTGAAAGTACCACCAGATATAACTGGTGATGATGTCATCGCCAGTTCTGCATTGGAAGGTCCGTTGTGACGTGACCAACACCAATAAGGGTGCAATCCTAATTTGCGCTGGGAACAGGCAGACCAGCGGGCCTGTGCTGCATCCAGTGCAAGTTTGGGACCAAAAGCAGCACAGCCCAAGGCAAGGGGAAACGTTTCCCCTTACCCCATGTTGCTCTGCAGTGGCCCCAATGGGTCTACTTGGATCTGCACCACCTTCTCAGGTGGCGCAGATCTGAGCAGAATGGAGCAGCCAGAGGCCACTCTGTGCCACCTGGGAATGGGGGCTAGGATCCAGCCTAACTGCCGGATCCTGGCCCCACATCCCGCTCTCCGCCCACCCACCCCCAGGAATGCCCACCATCCACTCTTCTCCGCCCTGAAATGCCTTCCTCCCGCCTCCTCCCTACCTTCCCCATGCCCCCCAGATCTCTGCCCCACCACACTCCCCAGATCCCCCCATCCCATTTCACCTCTTGTCTAGTTCTGCCTCCGTGCCGCTCAGTACAGATCTTAACTGATTCAGCTTGCCTTCATGCCAACACGAACAGGCTGTTGTGAAATGCTTACATCTAGTACCAATGTAGTGCATGCTGCACTGGCCCACACACTGTGGAGGATGTAGCTGCCCAGAGTACATGTTGCATATTTTTCAAAATTCCCCATTGGTATGATTTCAGAAGGGAAATTCTCCATCCTACATGCACAGGATCCAATGAAGCAATTGTTAAAATTATATATATGCAGAATAACCACTTTTTTCTGAGATCACACTAGTTGACTAGAACATTCACTAGAACAGAGGTGTAAAGCTTGTTTCATACAAGGAGCTGAACAGTATTCATGACGCCTCCTGAGGGTCAGAAGTCACATCATTAAGCAGGAAGTGATTTCATTAAGCAGATAATGGCCAGTAATAAGCACTTTGTTGTCACATAGGAGCTGAGCTACAAATGAGTGAAAATATGCAAATCTTGAGCATATTTTCAAGATATGGCCCAATTATCATCCTGGGACTGCCCAGTTATTATGCAGGCCACCCTTTTCAGCAGCTCCGCTTCTGCTGAGGTGTTACTTGGCAGCTCAGCAACTGAAAGGTGCTTTGTGAAGTGACACCTTGTCAGAAGTGGTGCTGCTGAAAGCATGGCCCACTTGATAATTGGGCTCTCCCAACACCTTGGCAGTGCCTCCCTCTCTCGCCTCTCTTGGTCTGCCCCTTCTGCTGTAGTGTTCCTTGCCTTCTGAGTCCTCCTTCCATCTTTCCTCCCAGAGCATCAACAGACGTGCAAAACAGGACAATAATGTTCACCCATCCAGGCTGAGGTCAGGAAGCATAGTGTGCCCCCTGATTTGACTTTATTATGTCATCACCAATCACCAAGAAGTCTTCAGAACTTCAGAAGTCTTCAGACATTTCTTCCTATCCCCATTCTGATTTAGCTCTGTGACATAGCCCTTTGATTGGCTAAGATTACCGCAAGCCCCTGTTTTGTTTTCTGAAGCAGAAGTTTGGGAATAGAAGCAGTTATGAATATACTGTGATTGGGTCACCAAAAAAAGATAATAAAGGAGGGGTTTATTACCCTAAAATTTTTGTGAACAAAAATTTAGCAGAGTAATAAATAAAGGCTCAGATACCCTGCCAGAAAAAAAAAAGTTGGTAACCCTATGCATCACAAAATGACTTGCTTATAGTCATTGGTTCAAAATAAGGAAGATGGTATCAAAAAGTAAATCTCATGCAACTGAAATGTGATTGTTGATCTATCAGTTCAGCCACACTGCATCTCTGATGTAATCCATCAAGGACTTCTGGTCTGCAATCTGTATTTGTTTCAGTAATGCATGCATGCAGACAAATCCAATTCAAATTAATGGAGATTGTGCAACAACAGCACTTGGTGGCCTCTCAGCCGGGATGATCTATTGGAGGCAAAGCACAGGTGCTAAAACCATGCAAAATGAATTGAGTTGTTTGATCAGAATGCTTGTTCCATTTTAACCTGGTATTTTCATCGCAAAGTAAAAGCCAAGTGAAACTGCAGTTGTCTCAAGGGTTTGGAACAAGCAGAGATGTAAAGGGAGACCTTTTGCCACTTTGATTTTGAGGTGCAAGAAGGCAGATTTGCTAGCAAGAAGTAAAAAGGAGATGATGACATGCCTTACCCAGAAGGTGCTATGTGATAGGAAGGCAAATTTGAGAACTTTTGCCACCATTGTTCTGAGAAATATGGAATTAAGAAACAAGTTATCAGGCAGGGGCCAGGTATGGTTTTTAAGTGTTATTTAAATATATTTTCTGCACTTGGTTTGCTCCCTAATAAAGAATGTTAAATTCAAGCGAGAACAAGAATACTAAGGTAAAACCAATGTTGTAGTTGATTTGAGAGAAAGCGTGAAGAAAAATGGACATGTTTGCACTGAAATAAACAAATAGAAATGTGTTGTGTTTTTTTTAAATGGCTTGACGTAATATAATATTGTAGCTGTTTCACTGGAAGACATTTTAAAGGGCTGGAAGTTGAGTGGCATTCATTCAGTTCCATCTTACCCTTTCCTAAAGGGAAAAGGGGTGATGGAGGCCATCAATACATTGCCTGAAGACTCGTGTTTGTTTGAGAAGAATTGGACAGCGCATATTCACCAGGCAATCGCTAAGAAAATACATAAAGGAGATGTGCAAGCATAATGAAATGTATATTTTCTAGAGATAATCTGGTCTTAAAACATATACTTAAAAATCAAAACTTATGTTAGTTTTCTTTTGTGTCGCATTATGCATCAAAATGAGCTCCAGGCCACAGATGCATTATGCTACAGTAATCCATTCATTCATTCACATTTTAATCCCATCGTTCCTCCAAGGAGCTCAGGTTAATGTACATATTACCTTCCCTCCTCTTGCCCTTACAACAACCCTATGAGGTAGATGAGCTGAGAGATAGTGACTGGCCCAAGGTCAGGAAGTTTCAAGGCTGAGTAGGGATTTGAACCTGGATCTTCCTGAAGAAGTCCAACTCCTGAAGCAGCGGAGGACCTCCCCAGTCCTGCACCCATGGCAAAGATCTGCAATGGCGCCCCCCCCAAGGCTTTCGCCACCCCCATGAGAAAATCCGCCCCCCCCACTCACCTGAGGGGCCTCATGAGACCTTAGCCCACAGCGTGTAATCCTGTCTGAGGTTCCCCGATGCTATAAACTGTGCTTCCGGAAAACCGGAAGCACAGTTTTCGTCCCAGTAGGGAGCTTCAGAGAGGCTTACATGGGGTCCCAAAGGCTTGCGCCTGGGGCATTTGCTCCATCAGACCTAATGGCAGGTACGCAACTGTACTGAATTACTACACTTTCCCAGATCTCTGTCATTCCTTCTTTAACTATCATTCTTTAACTGTCTGTCAATCTGTCAATGTGTTAATATGTTTTTATCTGTTTGTTAAATTATGTTTTAATCTGCTTTTAACCTATTGTAAGCCGCCTTGGGTCCCTTTGGGGAGAAGGGCGGGGTATAAATAAAGTTGTTGTTGTTGTTGTTATTATTATTATTACTATTTTGTTGCATGTGCTCACAGAATAATGTGACTATTTTTCTAGAGCAGTGGTACCCACTGTTGAGTTGTGACCTGATTTTTGGTGGGTCACCAAAGGGTGAGGGAAAGTTCAGATAATTAATTGCCTTAAGCAAGCCCTGAAGCTGTTCAAAAATCAGATACTGTAATTACCCTGCAAAGAGCTCAGCTCCTGCAGTTTGCAAGCTTGAGTAAATATATGCAGATAAATGTTTGAGGGCCTTTTTCTGGTTATTATTACTTATAAATAAATATTATTTATTTCTCAATCTTTTTTTAAAAAGTCTGGTAAAACTAGGTGGGTTCCAATAGAGTGTCATTTTAAAAAGTGGGTCCTGGTGCTAAAAAGTTTGGGAACCACTGTTCTAGAGACTTATTGTGATATGCTGAATATTTTATGCACAAATTGTTCTACTTAGGATTGCGAGATCTTCAACTCTAGCTGCTGTTCCTTTAAGAGTTCTGCAGAAAGGTTAATCTGGCGAAAGTACTTTTGCATTGTTGCAGTGAAAAGAGAAGCTTGAATTTTCCCTGCTAAAGCTCTAGTTAAAAGTTTAGATGCACTCCCAGGGAGTAGGCCTGGCAATACTACCAGGAACAAGTTGAATTCCATATGATGATCTGTGCAAGTAAAGAAGCGGCCACCACATTTTGGCCACTTGCAAATACACTATTCCTGGTTTAGTGTAAAAGGAGTGACAAAACTGGACTAGACAATTTTATTGTCTTGAACTCTTGATTTCTCATCTTCTTTTGTATTAACAAATGTATTTTGAAACCGTAAAGACTGACTTGGTACATGTCCTGAGACAAGTTGTTGGCAACCTTCAGTCTCGAAAGACTATGGTATTGCGCTCTGAAAGGTGGTTCTGGAACAGCGTCTAGTGTGGCTGAAAAGGCCGTTTCGGAAGTGACAATCCCTTCCACACTGGGAGCAAGTGCAGTCTGTCCCTGGTCTGTCTCCCTGACTATGGGCCTTCCTTCTTTGCCTCTTTGCCTCAGACTGTTGGCCAAGTGTCTCTTCAAACTGGGAAAGGCCATGCTGCACAGCCTGCCTCCAAGCGGGCCGCTCAGAGGCCAGGGTTTCCCACCTGTTGAGGTCCACTCCTAAGGCCTTCAGATCCCTCTTGCAGATGTCCTTGTATCGCAGCTGTGGTCTACCTGTAGGGCGCTTTCCTTGCACGATTTCTCCATAGAGGAGATCCTTTGGGATTCGGCCATCATCCATTCTCACAACATGACCGAGCCAACGCAGGCGTCTCTGTTTCAGCAGTGCATTCATGCTAGGGATTCCAGCATGTTCCAGGACTGTGTTGTTTGGAACTTTGTCCTGCCAGGTGATGCCGAGAATGTGTTGGAGGCAGCGCATGTGGAAAGCGATCAGTTTCCTCTCCTGTTGTGAGTGAAGAGTCCATGACTCGCTGCAGTACAGAAGTGTGCTCAGGACCAGATCAGATGGAAAGCTCTTCAACCTCTCTATACTGAGAGCAAAGTCCAAAGTCCAGCTGAAATGTCTGCATGACTTCCTCTTTGCCGACGATGCAGCTGTCACTACCCACTCTGCCAAAGATCTCCAGCAGCTCATGGATCGTTTTAGCAAGGCCTGCCAAGATTTTGGACTGACGATCAGCCTGAAGAAAACACAGGTCATGGTTCAGGATGTGGACTCACCTCCCTGCGTTACAATCTCTGCACGTGAACTGGAGGTTGTCCATGACTTTGTGTACCTTGGCTCAACGATCTCCGAAACTCTTTCTCTCGATACCGAGCTAAACAAACGCATCGGTAAAGCAGCTACCACGTTTTCCAGACTCACAAAGAGAGTCTGGTCCAACAAGAAGCTGACGGAACATACCAAGATCCAGGTGTCCTGAAACAAATACTTGATTATGGCTACGCTAAGATGTCGGGATGGACCCATGTTATCATGCATGCCTCCTTCCTCTACCCTTTGTAAGTCTGATTTAATAGAACACATTCCAGTTTGATCTAACTCCAGTTTGTCAATACTTGTGAACTACCAAATTGTGGTTTAAGTGAGCCCTGCAGATCAGGATTGCAATCTACCAATGACCAATTTAAATGCAGCAACAAACTGATTTATCAAAGCAGGAAGTGTTCTGTTAAGCCAAGTGTATACAGGAAGGGGAAAGGGGCTGGTGGAAGAGAGAGAGTGCAAATCTAGACAACAGTTTATTGGATCAGAGATTGTGATGTCTGAATGTAGCCAGTAATTATTTTGTGCATGGTAGAGAGAGACAGAGTGGTTGTAAAAGGGATTGTGAGGTCTGCATTAACTTTCTTCCCCCTCCTCGACAGTGTATCTTACAGTGAAGATGATTTATTACGATCTACTCAGCCCAACTTTTTTTTTCTTCAACCTCCACTCCATAACATTCTTACAATTATAGTGAGATTTCCTTCAGGGGAAGAATAATACATATTTTCCCTGAACTACTAACCTTTTCAAGTTCTCTCCCTTTTTTTTTTTTCTTCTAGTGCAGTGCTAAAGTTGAAAGACTGCCAAGAGGTGAACTGACATTATAAATGTCAGAGGTCAGTGCAAGGTGTAGAGGGGAAAAAAGGAGCTGCTGAAGAAATCAAGCTTACATTTTGCAAGGAAAGTTTCCAATTATATCTTTGTTGAAAACAACAGTCCGCTTTCTGGTCTGCTTATGGTTTCAGAACTAAAAATAATAAAGGGAATTTGAAAAGGTTATACAAGTGGCAAAAAAACGCATTATTCCTTGCCTGAAGGGAACACAGACATCTTTTGAATGTACATTTTGCAATTCTAGCTTTCAAAAGGGGATTGTGTCCTATAAATTATATCTCCCTGTATCTCTTCATCCTTTTGAGAATAACAAAAATGAAACCCCAGGCTTTAGTCACAAGCCAGGAAGTGTCACAAGGTGATACTCATTAAACAAATTCTCTGTGAAATGATGCTTGTTGCAAATTCTGTGAAGGAAAGAAGCACAAAAATAGAATTATAAAGCTTTAGGGTGAAACATAGTAGCAGAAGGTACAGCATCTTAAAATGCATCGCTGCATGAAAGTTGCAAATTCAAGTTTTTCCCTCTAGACTCTAATGGGGCAGAGGGTAAATCTGGACTGCAGCCTGATGCAGTTTGCTCTGAGAAAGCCCCATTGAACCCAATGGGACTTACTCTTGAATAAACATATATAGGACTGTGCTGCAAGACCTTTTTTCCGGAAAGAGTTCTCATTAGATTGTGAAATGGTCTCACAATCATACATGGACAATCTCTTTTATAAAACCAACAGCCCAATACTGCAGTGGGGGAGGTGGAGGATAGGATTGGGCTCTGCTTTAGGTTTCCATTTCTAGTCTAATAAAACCAATCACACTGATATTTATTTTTCACCAGAGATTCATGTTGTGTTTCACAATGTAACCGGGGTAGACAATTAAACTATGAGTTGCTTTCTGGTGGGTAGATAAAGGAATTGCGGTGTGTCTGTGTCTACAAGCTGGGTTTTTTTTTTTAATAAACAAAACCTACTTTTGGATATTGTGAATGCCAAATATTTTGAAATGAGGGATTCTGCTGTACAGCCTTACCCTGATAATCCCATTTAGTTTTTTCAAAAGCCTGCTAACTGGGCACAGTCGCCTTATAAAGTGGTGGCTCTCATAATCAGGATGGGGAAACCAGCTGTCCTAGTTCACCCCAGCACAGCATCCTTCCCATTAACTGTTTGCTGGTACCTCCCTTGCAGTTGATTTAGCACTTTGCCCCAATATGGTTGTGACCCTAGTTGTGCACGTGTACATACTGTATATATATTAGGCTGAATTTATTAATTTCTCCAGGAATACAAACACACGCAATATTCTTCAACAATGCAATTTCACTTACGTCTCTTTTGGCTTCAGTCAGTGTGCTTGATAAAGGATCGGTTCAATCACTCACCACCAACTCAATGCTGCATTTTTTTAAAAATCCATTTGTATAATAAGCATTATTCTCATACTTTTGGCTCTGAACCTTGTAGCCCAGTGTAGTGTAAATTGCCCTGCACAGAGAATTAGTTTCCCTCTCTCTACCTTATTATTTTTTTTCTATTGGGAAGGATAACTTTTTCTCTCTCTGAGTTCATCCACAGGTTCAGTGTTGCTAGTATCTACTTCAGTACATCAGACTTCAGGAGACACTTGACTGTAAAGTAAAACAGAAAAGGACCATCAGTCCCCTGTGCAGAGGTGCACACTGCTATTCTCAGCTGCCTCTGTGCAGAGGCATTGCATCTTTCAGCTATTACTGTTGGGTCTTTCAGTTGTAAAGGCAAGCAATGTGAAGTAAGCAATGTGAAGAAGGTGGTGATTGCCCAGGAGAAATGTGACCAGGCTGCATCTATGCACAGGACCAGCATCTTATGTCAGTTAAGGATGACATGAACTCATGATGGTGGTAGAAGCCTGCAACATGCCTGTTGTTGTCTGCAGGTCCTTCTTGCCTCTAAGTGATGGCAGCCATAGGTACAAGGACCCTTCCCAGGCATCATTCTGTTGTGGCAGCTGAAACTATTTGTGATGAGCACCACCACAAAAGCTTATATAGCCATAAGAAGAATGACACGTATTACAGAATATTGATACTTTTTTTAATGTTTCAAGTTACTCCTGATTGAGTTTGTAATGTCCACCTATCACTGTTTCTTACTAAGAGTCCTTTGACACTTTTGATCTCTGTGCACTGTCTATTACATCCCAGTGTTCTTTACGCTTTCCTCTGGAGTTTTGGTGATTCTTTCTATGGGGCAGGGTGGGGTTATGTGATGCTTGAGCTAGGATTACCCAGAAGTAATCCTAGGGTAGGAGAAGGTAGTAGTAGTAGACTTCTCCAAGGTAGCCACAATGCACAGAAGTTAGAAATCATAAATAAAGGTATTTGAAAACAGTGTTATTTATTTTACTCAGAAGTAAGCCCATTGTGTTCCGCAAGACTTAGGCTGTGATTCCATCTTACTCACTGGAAACAAGCACCTCTAATCATAAGTGGTATGTAAAGGAGTAACAGTCATGGTCAAATATGTAATTAAATATATTATCAAATATAAATAATGAAGAATTAGTGCTTCTTTCGCACTAGAAAAAACATTTGTCACTTTAAAGGGCAAATAGACTAGAGCAGGGGTGACCAAACCACAGCGTGTGAGCCCTGTGTGGTCCTTTGACATATAATGTACAACTCTTGGGAATGTGTCGGCTGAGCTCCTTTTTGCATCACAATTTATATAAAATGTAAATAAGAAATTTTCAAGCTTTATAATTATTTACTGGGTATGAAGTGAGAGACCACTGGATTAAAACATAAGTTTAGCGTTCATGGTGAGCAAATATATTTAAGAATGTGAATGCTTCTTAAATATTACAAACTTTCAGATATCTCTCTTGTGGCTCTCAGACATCTGAAGTTGAAGGTACAGTGGCTTTCGCGTTAAGCAAGTTTGGTCAACCCAAGCATAGCAATTGCTTTCCTAGGACTTCGCTGCCATCTAGTGATGCATTTTTTTTTTAAAAAAAAAATGTCTTCTGTTTTAAAGATTAGTATCTTCATGACTCACCTGTCTAACTATGGGAACGACCGACTGGGTTTGTACACCTTTGTCAACCTGGCCAATTTTGTTCAGAGTTGGACCAACCTGAAGCTGCAGACCCTGCCCCCCGTCCACCTGGCTCACAAGTACTTTGAACTCTTCCCTGAGCAAAAAGACCCTCTTTGGCAGGTAAGATTGCTCAAAAAAAGAAAAAAAGAAAACTGTCAGTAAAGTGTACTGCTGCTTTGCCTGCTGCTATGCAATTTGCTTAACCTTCCATTCAATTAGGTTGCATTACATAAAACCATGTACCTTTAACCAAGAACACAGTGTAATTAGTTGTTTTCTGCTGCTAATGGCATGTTATTAATCTGCAGCAACACTTTTTACTGTGCTAACCTCTTATTTTTCTATCTCTTTATTTTTTAATACTTGCTTAAGAGCAAAGTATTTCATTCACCCTGACCATCTGTATAAAAGATGCTAAAACTCTACACCAGGGGTGCCCAAACCCCGGCCCTGGGGCCACTTGTAGCCCTCAAGGACTCCCAATCCGGCCCTCAGGGAGCCCTCAGTCTCTAATGAGCCTCTGGCCCTCCAGAGACTTGCTGGAGCCCACGCAGGCCTGAAGCAACTGCTCTCAGTGTGACGGCCAACTGTTCGACCTCTCTCATGAGCTGTGGGACAAGGGCTTCCTCCACTGCTTGCTGTTCCACATCTGTGATGCAGCAGTGGAAGCAAAAGAAAGACTGGCCTTGCTTTGTGCAAGGCCTTTTATAGGCCTTGAGCTATTGCAAGACCTTCATTCATTCATATAAGTTCCATCTCTAATATATTCATTTATGTAAATTTATTCAAATTTGAAATGTAAATTAATTCTTTTTTCCCTGGCCCCCGACACAATGTCAGAAAGATGATGTGGCCTTTCTGCCAAAAAGTTTGGACACCCCTGCTCTACACCATTCAATGTGCTTGGGACAGCAGTTATACAGCCCTGATGCCCTCAGTGCTGGTGTGATTGCAGGACTGCTGTCATGATCGCCACGCCCCTTAAAGTTGCAATGGCAGAGCTTCTTGGGCTGCGTCGTTGCGGCACCCTAGTTTGAGAACCTCTGGGTTAGGCTGCAGTGCTACACACTTACATGAGACCAAGTCCCATTGAACACAGTGAGGCTTACTTCTAAGTAGACATTACTAGAATTGAACCACCTGGGGGTTAAGAAACAGAGCAGAATTAAATATTGCACTGGTTTTGTTTACACCACAGATTGTTTAAGTGTTTTGCATGGGTTGGTGCAGTTCTTTAAAATAAACTGAGTGGTGTGGTTATCATACCAATTGGTACATCTTAGCCTCTGAATTCTCAATAGAAATGTGTGATACCTTTGAGAATAAATGGAGATATGTTAATTTGTATTCTCTTCTTTAGACTGGATACACAGGCTCTTTTAGCTCCTTTTCATAGGACTTCATTTCCAGATCCCTTACATCTTAATTGTCTTCTGCTGAACCCACTCCATTTTATCAATGACCTTCTTAAAATGTGAAGCCCAAAACCGGATGTACTATTCCAAGTAAAGTCTGACTTAAGCATAATAGCATGGAGTTACTACTTCTTGCAATCTGGGCTCTATGCCTCTGTGAAGGCAGCCCAGCAGTGCATTGACTTTCTCTGTAGCTGTGTTGTTCTGCTGGCTAATATTCAGCTTCCAGAGCAGCTTGGCCTTCTCTCCATCATCTGTTACCACTTCACCATCTTGTCCACACAACAGACCTACTGCTTCCTTGACTTTTTTCTCTTGCTTTGATCACAGCCCCCCCAAAAAACACCCCTTATCATTTCTGGAATCTTTTGCAAGCCTTAGATCATTCTGTGCTTTAGCAATCCTGGCACCATCCTTGCAGGTTTAGGCTATGTTTACGCACTACTCTCTTGTGAACTATTTCTCCTTCCACTTTTTTCATATGATCCCTTGCTTCTCACCTTCTCAGAAATCTCTTTGCTCAGCCACCTCGATTTCCTTATATGCTTTCCCATTTTTTTCTCTCTCAATAAAATTCCTCATCTTTTGTCCTTCTTCAACACACAAATACATAACAAGACAATTTAGCCAGCATAGAACGCTGAACAAGCAATTAATAATAATGTTGTTTTTTCCCCCTCAATATAGAATCCCTGTGATGACAAGCGGCACAGAGACATCTGGTCTAAAGAGAAAACCTGTGATCGTTTACCAAAATTTCTGGTTATTGGACCCCAGAAAACTGGTAAGAACATTATATTTTAATGAGCTTGGTAAGAGAGAAGTCCTTTGGGGCTTCCCCAGCCCTCCTTTCAAAGGCATAAAAATGTCACTTCTGGCTTTTGGCCTCTAGGAGGCATTCTGAGCCCAGCAGAGGCTGTAGGCAGATGCGTGTGGCCTCTGCTGGCAGATGCCTCTGCTGAGCTCAGAAAACCCTCTGGAGGCAAGGGGAGCAAAACTCCCCTCGCCCCAGGAGGGGGCAGGGGTGGCCCCATGGACCTCATCCACAGTGAACTGAAACCATGGATACAGGGGCCCACTCTGTACATTTTTTTCTCTCTACTTAAAAACCTGCAGTTGAATTAAAAGTGAATGCACCAAACTGTCCCAGGTTTTGACAGTACTTGTATCAATGAATGAGGAAAGAACATAATGTATGCATTTGAGTGTACATCTGTCAGTCTACTAAATAGTTGCATGAGCACTTGCATGGTTCCCCTCTCCAGATCTCACAGAAAACTACACAATTATGCAAAACTGACAAGTATGTAATTGCAGAAAAGAAAAAAGAAAAAAAAAACTATGATTACCTACTTTTTCTAAATCCAGAATTGGATTCACAAGTGGACTGAGCAAAAGCCAGCAAATATAACCTTCTTTTTTTTTTAAAAGTACATGCTAAATTTCTCCCGGTCCCCTGATATCTGACACTGGAGCATCCAAGATGCCAGGGAGATAGAGAAGGTGGATACACCAACTCTGATTGTAATCTGAATTGAACAAGTGAAGTGGAGAGAAAATGGCACAGCAAATGAAGTTTGCTTCTTAGTGGAGGCAAGCATTGCAAGCTAGAAAAACACTTATTCAAAATCTAGTACCTAACGTGTTTTACATCACTTTAAAAAAATGTTTTTAAACTATCAGAATATGAGATATAAAATGGACTTGCTGGGTATCAGATATTATTTATTGATCTGAAAGATTTAAACCTTGCACTTTGATCTGAGTGATCAATGCAAAACAAAAGGAAGCAACTAAGGAATACACCGGGGAATACAATATTGAAGCATTCCCTTGACTCTCCAGTGTTGCTGCCTTTGCTACTGCTGTGTAGTGTTCTTTTAGGGCCTCTAGCAAACATGGGGATAGACCATCTTGTGATGAAGTGTGGTGCCAGGCTGGACCAGGTGTAAATGGTAATTTATAACTGACATAGTTTATGCGAGGTGGAACAAAGGAAAGCAATGCACTGAAAGATAGCGGGGGAGTCACCAGGAAAGATCCGCCAATATCACAAGCCTTGATAATGGATCGCCCACTTAATCCAGATGTCTGCCTCCAGATGTCTGCCTCCATGTGACTCACTGATTTTTGTAGTTAACTTTGAGCAGAGCATTTGCTGTCCTTTGAAACACAGCATCTTGTACAAGACAAATCACTGGAATGCTCAGGTGTTTTCAGGATAGACATTGTAGATCAGTGTCTCTCCAGCTGTTTAAATAAAATTCAGCTCAGCATGACCTGAAAGAATTTAATTTAAGCAATTGTTTGTTTTTTGTTCATGAAAGAATACTTTGTATACATTTCGATGTGCTTATAAAGTTCTTTGCTGGTTTAAATGAGAAAGATGAATTATTAAGGGTGTAATCCTGAGGTGCCCTTGGGCCAGCGCAAATCCCTTGCACCGGCCCAGGAGGGTTGCAAATGTGCCGTAAGGCATGTTTGTGCCTCCTCGTGAGTTGGCAAGGCCAGCATGCAGAGGAGCACCAACCTGTAGAGGCTAGCACAAGCCTCCTCGCCGAGGGAAGCACTGAGTCTTACGTCTGCCGAGCTTGACTGATGCAAGACTCTGGGGTGGGGGGGAGGAGGTGGGAAAGAGGTGTTCCGGAACAGGGAGAGGGCAGGTAGGTGGGGAGTGGGAGGTGCTGCTCCACTCTCCTCAGACTTGTGCCACCACAGGAGGTGGCGCAATTCCAAGGAGACCCATTGGGGCCAGGGTGCCAAAGTTTCCCCTTACCTCTGGCTGAGCAACTTTGGGTCACTGTCCTGCACTGGATACAGCGCAAGCCTCTTGGCTTACCTGTTTCAGTGCAGGATAGGATTGCGCCCTTACCCAGGAATAAAGTCCATTGAAATAAATGGGACTGATTCCTGATTTAACATGCATAGGATTGTGTTGTAAAGATAGGCTTATTTTGGCTTGCACAAAATCAGGATCCAGCTGACTGTATGGATAAGTCTTATCTCAATCCTTGGATTTTTATTCTCTTTGCAGGCACAACAGCTTTGTATTTGTTCCTGATTATGCATCCTTCCATCATTAGTAACTCCCCCAGCCCCAAAACCTTTGAGGAGGTACAGTTCTTTAATAGAAATAACTACCACAGGGGGATTGATTGGTAAGATGGGTTACTAGTATAAATATAAAAATTTCTATATTTGTGCACAGTACAAAAGTGGTATAACCATATCGAATGTGAATGTGTGTATATGCAGATTAAAATGAACTTTTACTACTCCTCGAAAAGTGAAGTGCATTCCATAACAAATAACACTGTATCAGTTACAAATACAACAAACACCTGCTTGTAGTTTCTTCTTGATACTCTTTTTGCTAATGGGAAATACCTATATATCTTAAACAGGGACAAATGACATGTTACATTAAGTATGCCTCTTGAGAAGTGCTTAGGGTTTCTGGCTGAGAAATGTAGCATGGTGGGAAGGGGGCTTTAATCTGGTTCCAATCTGGATCGTGTCCCATGCTTGCAGTTTACCCTAGAATGGAATCTCTGACTGGTAGCAATGGGAGCTTTCCTCACAGGACAAATAGCGGCCATAGAGGAGGCAAATCTGAACTGGGACCAAAGTAGGAACAGACAGGTAGAGCCCCCTTCCCTCCATGCAATGGTTCTGATCCATATTGAACACCCCTCCTCCCCAGCATGTGACTCTTATTTAGAAGGAGAAAAAAACTCAAGCACATTGACAGACTTAATGTGAGCTGTAGTTTGGACCTGTAGAAACTTCTGTACCAAAAAAAAAAAAACCTCAGCAATAGTTTCAGTTACCAATTATTCAGGTGTGCCTTAAATGGAAATAGAACGGCACATTTTATGGAAAGCTACATTTCCGAGTCAACCTAAAAGATCACATAAACTACGTAAGTTCTACTCATGTAATGAGGAGAAATTAGAGAAGAGCAACTGAACATAAGAACAGCCCCACTGGATCAGGCCATAGGCCCATCTAGTCCAGCTTCCTGTATCTCACAGCGGCCCACCAAATGCCCCAGGGAGCACACCAAGTAACAAGAAACCTCATCCTGGTGCCCTCCCTTGCATCTGGCATTCTGACATAGCCCATTTCTAAAATCAGGAGGTTGCACATACACATCATGGCTTGTACCCCATAATGGATTTTTCCTCCAGAAACTTGTCCAATCCCCTTTTAAAGGCGTCCAGGCCAGTCACCATCACCACATCCTGTGGCAATGAGTTCCACAGACCAACCACACGCTGAGTAAAGAAATATGCTTTGTTTTTACATTTCTGTATAGAGTTTTCTAAACATGTCCAAAAAGTTTGTTCATCCTTTCTAAAAGTATTGTAGTATAAAGTGAAAAACAGGGAAAACTAAGCTATGGGGGATAACCAGTTTAACAGTGTCCTAAAAGTCTTGCAGTTTTACTCCTCGCTAGTGCCAGAGTTTGGGGGGGGGGGTTTCCTGCACAATCCATATTGAGATGCCTGAGTTTTATGCAAGACATACTACTATATCGTACACTGGTGGGGAGGAGGGCGCTTCCCACTGGATTGTGCCCAGTGTCATCTAGTTAGTAATCAACTGTAACATGAATAGTCAAGAAAAGTGGATGGATGCCAAGTGGGAAGTAGTGAGAAAAGAATCTTTGGGAGGAAGAGAACCCAAGCCATGTGCTGGGAGGCTGCTTTCTGCAATGTTTGCAGTAAGCTAAGAGGAAGACTTTCTGAGTGCTGGCTCATTCCCAGGGCAGATCTAACCTATAAGAAAGAAATTCTCATGGATTTTTGTCTTCCTGTTTAGAAAAGGGAGCATTCTAAATTCTTGGAATGTAAATTCTTAGAATGTAATTCTTGCAACAGTTTCTTCTTATAAAGGCCACTTGGTATGGTATCACTGAATTCAAATGTCAATTTGGCAAATGAGAAAAAAGCTTGCCCTAAACAAATGGTTGGAATCTGATGGCTAAGGGCCCAATCCTAGCCAACTTTTCTGCAGTGATGCAGCTGTGCAAATGGGGTGTGTTCTGCATCCTGTGGTGGGGAGGCAGTCACAGGAGCCTCCTCAAGCTCCTTTTGTTCCCCTACCTCAGGGCTGCATCGTGGCCGCATTGGTGCTGGAAAGTTGGATGGGATTGAGCCCTAACTCATAACTTGCAGGGCTGTTTTCTATAGGAATGGCACAATGAAAACCAGTCTCTTGGGAGCAATCACAATTGATAGTATTTATTAAGAAGGGCGGGGGGGGGGAGGAATGCACACTCAAAAAGAAATACTGAGATTTATCCAGTGTTCCTTTCCAAGACAATCTGTCTACCATGGACTCTTAACATTTAGCCAGCCTAGTTAGACTGAACAACGTATTGCATTGTCCAGAAATCAATATGTCCACAGTGCTAGAACCAGACATGCAGACTGGTTGTATCGATTTGCAGGCAGTGGTATACGTTGTTTGCTCTAACAAGGTTTGCAAGATGTCAGTGTTCATAGAAAATAGTTGTTCTTTGCCACTGTGGAAGTTTGAACCAAAGGCTGTTGTCAGAACTGGCACTTCTGGCAAGCTTGAATTGAACATAAGCGAGACCTCATCAACCAAAGCTCCTGCTTCAATGTAGAATATGATTCCAGATGCATGGGACACATCTTTGTAAGCTTCTCATAATCTGTTTAGCAAATCCCATTTGGCAGAAAAGTGCAGTGCTTTGGTTGCCTTCACCTGTGTAAAACTACTGCAGAAATATTTTTTGTTCGGCTAGAGAAATATGCTTAATGTCACCAACTTCATTTCCTTTCCGTGTAGTACTCCAGGATTTCTAAACCATTCTGAGAAGCGTATTCTTTTTCTAGGTATATGGAATTTTTTCCTGCACCATCCAATGTCACTACTGACTTCCTCTTTGAAAAAAGCGCCAACTATTTCCATTCTGAGGAAGCCCCAAAACGAGCTGCTTCTTTGATCCCCAAGGCAAAAATCATCACCATTCTCATTGACCCATCCGATCGAGCTTACTCCTGGTATCAGGTAGAAGATTTAAGAACTAATGCCAGTTCACTTGTATTTGTATGTTTTGTATATAATATTTTTTTAAAGACAGTGCAAGAATTAATGCCTGTTCTAGATAAATATACTTCCAATAATTCTGGTTTCCTTGCTTTAGAAAGCAAACTGGCTTGGTTTGGTTTGGTTTGGTTCTTTAGAAATATGATATGTTAGTGCAGATCTGGCAATCCTCTCTGTTTTAATTTGGATGTAATAAGCTTATTATTACATGTGCTGTTCAGAAGCATCGCTAGAGGGGGAGCAAATAAGTAAGTACTGCAGGCAATGCAATGCACTGTGTTAGCGGCCCCTTACCAAACCAAACAGCATCTGCCCAGAATGGTTCCTATGGTGAGAGGGAGGGGCCACTTACACGGTGCATCGTGGCGGCTGTAGTGCTTACCATTTTGCCCCCCCCCACTAGCTATGCTACTTGTGTTATTGTATGCACGTGTATTTGTTGTTGTCAGTCTTTCTATGGGACAGAAAGTCCAAAGGAATTATGTCAGGGAAAGACAAGTGTTTAAAGTGGGCAAAGGCTGGAGGTCATCACTGATACCGTTATTCTGCAAACTGTTTATCATTGCTGAGATAATGTATGTGAAACACGTATTATGTTGTTACTGTTGATTTGTTCCAATGATAGGGCAGCAGCCCCACTCTACCCTTGTACCCAATCAGATAGGATCTCCCAACAAAGCATGATTAGTTAGTCTGAAAAGCAAACATTTTAGCATTAACAATAATAGTAATAATAACTTTATTTTTACCCCACCTTTCTCCCCGAAGGGACTCAAGGCAGCTTACAACAGGTTAAAACAGATTAAAAACATAATTTAAAACAAATAAAAACATATTAACACATATCATAAAAACAGCAGTCAGATAAAAAATAGTCAGGTAAAAAGAGCATAGAGCAGCAGCAAATCATAAAAGAATCAGGCCTGTAAAAAATATAAAAGATGTTAAAAGATGTTAAAAAGGCCGAGAACTCAGAAGGCTTATTTAAGCAGAAGGGTTTTCAGGCCTCGCCGAAAAGTCTCAAGAGAGGGAGCCATACTTAAGTCAAGGGCAAGGGAGTTCCATAGCGTTGGTGCCACTACTGAGAAGGCCCTATTTCTTGCCGCCGCCCCACATACCTCCCTAGGCAGCGGCACTTGTAAAAAGGCCTTCTCTGATGACCTAAGAGGACGAGCCGGATTGTACGGGAGTAGGCGATCTCTAAGATACCCTGGCACAGAGCGGTATAGGGCTTTAAAGGTCAAAACCAGCACCTTGAATTGGGCCCAGAAATGAATGGGCAGCCAATGCAGCCGCTGGAGAAGCGGACTGACAGAGTCAAACCACCTACCTCCAGTAACCACACAGGCCACCGCTTTCTGCACCAGTTGCAGTTTCCGAACCGTCTTCAAGGGCAGCCCCACATAGAGCGCATTACAGTAATCTAACCTCGATGTCACCAGGGCATGGATCACTGTGGCCAGGTCTGCACAATCCAAGTACGGCCGCAGCTGGCACACCAGCCGAAGCTGATTAACAATTAACAATTCGACAGTCTTGTTCCACCTACTTGTTTCATAATGATAATTGTGTACATAAATTGATGCTGAACTTTTGATACTTGATACAGTTTATGATTGATATACTCTGCTAGCCGTCCGGCAGAGCTGTTCCGTGTGGTGCGGGGCCTCCTTCATCAGGCCCCTCCGGTAGACCAGGAAGAATACACGGTCAGCCGCTGTGACGTGTTTGCGCAACATTTTGCAGATAAAATCGATCATATTCGTCACGACTTGGATGCCACATTGACAATGTCTGACGATTCCCCTTGGCAACTGCTTGTCCAGTGTTGTGGGATTCTTTTCGGCTTGTGCAGCCTGAGGATGTGGACAGACTCCTTTGGAGTGTGAGGCCGTCTGCCTGCCTGTTTGACCCTTGCCCAGCTTGGCTGATAAGAGCTGCCCGGGGTGGACTGGCTGAGTGGACGGGGAGGGTGGTCAACTCTTCTTTGGGGGAGAGGACATTGCCACTCACCTTGAAACGGGCGGTGGTTCGCCCCCTCCTGAAGAAGCCCTCCCTGGATTCCACTGTGTTGGATAACTACCGGCCAGTCTCTAAAATCCCGTTTCTGGGCAAGGTAATTGAGCGGGTGGTGGCGGCCCAACTCCAGAGGGTCTTGGATGATTCGGATTATCTGGATCCTTTTCAATCTGGTTTCAGGCCAGGCTTTGGGACGGAAACCGCCTTGGTCGCCTTGGTGGATGACCTACGCCGGTGACTGGACAGGGGGAGTGCATCCCTGTTGGTCCTGCTGGACCTCTCGGTGGCTTTCGATACCATCGACCATGGTATCCTTCTGAGTTGGGAGTTGGAGGCACTGTTTTGCGGTGGTTCCGCTCCTACTTGGAGGGTCGGTCCCAGATGGTGGTGCTGGGGGATGCCTGTTCGACACCCTGGCCTTTGAGGTGCGGGGTGCCGCAGGGTTCAATTCTGTCCCCCATGCTATTTAACATCTACATGAAACCGCTGGGAGAGGTCATCCGGGGGTTTGGAGTGGGGTGCCATCAATACGCTGATGACACCCAACTCTATATCTCCTTTCCTCCAGACTCCAGGGTGGCGGTTGAGGGCCTGGAGCACTGTCTGGAAGCAGTGAAGATCTGGATGGGGGCTAACAAGCTGAAATTAAATCCGGATAAGACAGAGGCTCTCCTGGTTCGGAAATCCTCGATGCAGGTGCTGGATTATCGGCTTGCTCTGAATGGGGTTGCACTCCCTCTGAAGGAGCAGGTTCGCAGCTTGGGGGTCCACCTGGACTTGCAGCTGCTCCTGGACTCCCAGGTGGCGGCTGTGGCCAGGGGGGCCTTCGCGCAGCTTCGGCTGGTGCGCCAGCTGCGGCCGTACTTGGATCGTGCAGACCTAGCCACGGCGATCCATGCTACAGTGACATCAAGGTTAGATTATTGTAACACACTTTATGTGGGGCTGCCCCTGAAGATGGTTCGGAAACTGCAATTAGTGCAGAATGCAGCGGCCCGTGTGGTCACTGGAGCTAGGCGGTTTAACTCAGTCAGTCCGCTTCTCCAGGGACTACATTGGCTGCCCATTCGTTTCTGGGCCCAATTCAAGGTGCTGGTTTTGACCTTTAAAGCCCTATACTGCTCTGGGCCAGGCTATCTTAGAGATCGCCTACTCCCGTACAATCCGGCTCGTCCTCTCAGGTCATCAGAGAAGGCCTTTTTACAAGTGCCACCGCCCAAGGAGGTTCGTGGGGCGGCGGCAAGAAATAGGGCCTTCTCAGTAGTGGCACCAACGTCGTGGAACTCCCTTCCCCTTGACTTGAGAATGGCTCCCTCTCTTGAGTTTTTTCGGCGAGGCCTGAAGACCCTGCTCTTTAAACAAGCCTTCTGATTCCATGGCCTTTTTAACACTTTTATACATCTTTTAGTTTCTTTTTGACAGGCTGGATTCCTCTATGATTTGCTGTTTTATGCTCTTTTTATTCTGACTTTATTCTGACTACTGTTTTTATGGCCTCTGTTAATATGTTTTTAAATTGTTTTTATCTGTGCGAAATCATGCTTTTTAAAATTGTTTTTACATGTTGTATGCCACCCGGGGTCCCTTTCAGGGAGAAGGGCAGGATACAAATAAAGTATTATTATTATTATTATTATTATTATTATTATTATTATTATTATTATTATTATTATTATTATTGATATGAGTACTCACTGAATGGCTGTATGTTCTATTGCCATTTATTATGATTTTTTTCTTTACCACTAGTGCAGTGGTTCTCAAACATTTTCGCACCAGGGCCAACTTTTTAGAATGACAATCTGTCGGGACCCCCCAGAAGTGATGTCATTAACCTGGAAGTGACATCATGGCTGGAAGTGACACCATCAAGCAGGAAAAATTTTAATACCCCCCCCATATGACAAAATCAAATCAGATAAGGACCCTCCAAACACTCCCAAGCAGTTGCTGATCTGTTTACAAAAGGCCCCCGAAAAAAATCCCAAAGGCTGCAATCCTATCCACACTGGAAGTAAGCCCCATTGACTATCATTGTTAAAAGCATATACAGAGTAGCCTGTTAAAAATACAGATCTGTAACATTTCTCCCGATGCAGTCACGTTCCATGGTAGCATCAAGTCTACTATATAAAAAATAAAACCACATTGAAATGAATGGGAACCCACCTGAAATTGGCTCGCGACCCACCTAGTGGGTCCCGATCCACAATTTGAGAAACACTGCCCTAGTCTACTTTCTCAATATTAGAATTTGTTAATTATCAATAGTCTCATTTTTGCCATGTCAGCAATTAACTCAAAGCCAACAACATAAGATTGGGAATATGAGACTCAGATACTTGTCTGGGCAGCAGTACATGTGAAAAAGATCTAGGCATTTAATGGACCACAAGCTAAACCGTGAATCAGCAGTGGTGTGATGATGCAGCAAAAATGGCAAATGCAATTTTAGGTTGCATCAGCAGAAGTATAGTTTCCAGAACTAGTTTCCATAAGTACAGTTTCCTGAAGATGTAATGGTACCACTCTGGTATTCTGGTTTAGTCAGGTCCCATGGCTCCAGTTCTGGTTGCTGCAATTTAAGAGAGATATTGATAAACTGGAGTGGATTCAGCTAGGGTGATGAGGGGGCTGGAGACCATGCCCTGTGAGGAAAGGTGGATGGGCTTGGACTTGTTAGCTTGGAGGTGCATGTTAATTAAGCAATGGCGTGCTAACTACCCACAAATAACTGAAGGAGAGCCTGGCAGACTGGATTTTTTCTCAGTTCCTCTGGAGGGGAAGACGTGCATTTATGCTACAAGGGAAATTTTGATTAAATGTTTGAAAGAATTTCTTGATATTACAAACTGTTAATTTAGAAGGTGGTATACTCTCCATCACTGGATATCTTTAAGCAGGCACTGGATAACCATCTATCGGGGATGCTGTAGTTTTGGATTTCCTGCATTGGCAGGTTGAACTTGATGATCTTATAGGTCCCCTTCCAGCTCTGTGTTTGGCATCCTTATTGGAATTAAGTGCCCGATCCTGTAGTCGGCGGCACAGATGCGTGCCGCTGACCACAGTCGCAAACGTGCCATAAGGAACGTTTGCGGGGCTCACCACTGGGCTCCGGCCAGTGCTACCTCAGCACTGGCCGGTGGCCCAGGTTCCGTGGCTCGGCGGTCTCCTGGACCGCAGGGTTGCGGAACAGGAGGCGGGGGCGTGGACGGGGGCAGGCGGGCGGGAGGAGGATCCGCGGAGCCGAGCTCCGCAGGATCCAGGGCGTTTGTGGAGGCTGCACGCCCTACATGAGCGCCTTTACTAAAAGTGAAGGTAAAGGTAAAGTGAGTAGCCCCATTGCGGGGCTGCTTACCTTACTTGGGGGAAGGGAACGAATGTCCCCTTCTCCTGAGGAGCCTCCCGCAGTAGCGCGGGAGGTGCAGGATTCAATGGCAGCCCTTTTCGGTGCTGCCGAGCCTGGGCACTCCGGACTGCTCAGGACTGGGCTGTAATTCATTCAATATTTAACCCAGTGTATAAGTTTCCACACATTTGAAATTGAGAACTGCCAAAGCGGAATAATAGCTACATGGAAGAAGGAAGCTTGGAAATCAAGGAGACGTGTGTGTGCTGGTCCTCTGTTAAAGGGAAACTTCTACCTTGCCAGTCAGCCATTAAAAGCAAAAGGGCTTTTTGTAAAACCATGTTCTGGCCACCCAGCTTTGCAATCTTAGCTGAACATATTTTTCCTTCCAGCATCAGCGATCGCACAAAGACCCTGCTGCTCTAAAATTTTCTTTCTATCAAGTGATCACTGCTGGGCATCATGCATCAGTAGACCTTAAGGCTCTGCAAAAGAAATGTCTGGTGCCTGGATGGTATGCCACGCACATAGAACGGTGGCTAACCTATTTTCCATCTTATCAGGTGAGCAAGTGTATCTTGCAGATGATTCTATGTCTATGTGAATGGATTGTGCTTTTAGTTATTTGTTCACCACAAGTTTACTGAAGGATATCATTTTTCATGGATTTTTTTTGCACGTGGCTTGCAAGACTGTTCATCTGAAACCATGGAACAACTTGGAACAACTGTCTGGGTCTTTTCTGGGTATCTCA
The DNA here is from genome assembly GCF_035046505.1 of Tiliqua scincoides. NCBI lineage: Eukaryota > Metazoa > Chordata > Lepidosauria > Squamata > Scincidae > Tiliqua > Tiliqua scincoides. The sequence goes on from NC_089826.1 coordinate 28,866,290, forward strand.
AATAGCAAGGGCTTCATCACCAAATGCCTGATCTTGTTGATCTTGGAAGCTAAGCAGGGTCAGGCCTGGTTAGTACTTAGATGGGAGACCGCCTGGGAATACCGGGTGCTGTAGGCTTATAACATAGTCTTTCAAGACTGAAGGTTGCCAATCATCATCACCAAAAGATACATTAAAAAAATACAAATGAAGCCATCGTGTGATTGATAACTTGGTGTTACATGCTGTTTTTGAAAAATTCAGGGATGGCCCAAGACTTTCTGGTGCCTAAGGTGGCATATTACATGGTGCTGGCTGTGCACCTTTCATTGCTTTTGCTGCTTCTCATAAGAACCCTGCTGGATCAGGCCAAAGACCCACCTAGTCCAGCTTCTTGTGTCTTTTAATGGCCCATCAGGTGCCTCAGATGTCTTTAATACTATTCCCTGGCTTAAAAAGAGGGGAATGGGGAAGAAGAGGAAGTGTGCAAGAGAGAAGAGTAGTGGGACACCTCTCTTCTCTAATCCAGCTGTTGCCAAACACGCTACCGCTATCCTTCAAAAAAGCGGTCCCCGTTCAGACTGGAGCTTACCATTCCACTACCATGTCACATTCATTCCTAGTAGATTTGGGCACCAGGATGCTCTGGGCAGTCACATCTGTTGCCCAGCATCCCAGAAGGCTGTGCAACAGGCTGTCTGGGCAGACGTGACTGCCCAGATCTACTGGAAATGATTGTGGCACAAAGGCAAAATGGTAAGCTCCGTTCATGGAGTGGAGGGCTTGCCCTAAACCCCAAATCCAGCTCCGGGGCGGGATATGGAGGAGCCTGCTATAATCCACTCTGTTCCCTTTTTCCTTTTCAAATTCAGATTGGAACCTGTGGACTGCCAATCCACCACCTGGTGCTACTGCCATGAAAAATTCACTTCCCACCCACTACAAGCCTACAGATATTCTAGCAGAGACAGGCAGGTCCTGCTGAACGAGTGGTCGAAAGTTTATATGTTCATGTGATCACACAGTAAATAGTGTCCGCCAAAGCATATCTGAAAACAGGACTTTGTTTCTTTATCTCTCAACTCTCAGTTCAGCAGCCCAGCTGTTTCATCTCCTAGATATCATTAATCAATCTAGATATCATTAATCAACCACATTGATATCAAAAGGATGAGATACAGTTCAGGTATGGGACCTGCCCAAAGAACTAAATTCCCTGTTCTACTTCTGATGTTAACTATCCTCAAACTCGCTGGTATCTTGGAAAAGGAAGATAAGCAGTTTTATGATTTACACTTTGCTTTTTTCAAGATGCATTTGATTGTTTTTCAGAGCAAAGCATATTCCATTTCCTACTGATGGATCTAATTTTCCTGAGTTCTCAGTTTTATTTCTCTGCCATCACCGGTATCCCAAGCAGCTTCAAATTTAATATCATTTCAGATTTAATTAGTGAGCCATTTACCTCTCTCCCAAATAATTAAAGATGGTGATAAATATGAATGGACTTATTATTGATCCCTTGGGCACCTCTCTTCCTCTTAAGATCTCGGCTCCACATACATGAAAAAATGAGTTTAAAGTTTGACATATCATGAATTTTAAATGCAGTATTCATGGATACTTTTTTTTTTCTTGCAGTTACTAATTATTGATGGACAGCAGCTAAGAAATGATCCAGCAATCGTGATGGATGAAGTGCAGAAGTTTCTGGGAGTTACACCTCATTATAATTACTCAGAAGCCCTAACGTGAGTTAATTCAGTGATTTATTTAACTCTGTATGCATAATAAATGTAAAAGAAATAATTGTGAGACTGCTTCCGATATTAAAAAGTCAAATGTGTTTTGTTTTATTATATTTTTTTTAAAAAAAATCTTCTTCCTTTTACTTTCCATGGAAAAATCCAGACTCATACACAAAATGACATGAAATCAAGAGTTTCTTTCTTGGGTGCTATCAAGCTATAGCTCAACTAATTCATAGTAACACTATGAACTATACACAACTTCTAGGAAGAAACATTATGTCTGCAAATCAGGCATTAAGCATGCATGTGGCAAACTGCTCTTGAGCAGACAGACAAAGCAAGGACTGTCTTCTGTCAATTGGTTCTGCCTTTTGTATGGGTCAAGAAAGTGGGATGCATTCCCACCTCTTTGGTCAGCAGCAAAAGGTTCACCATCCATAAGCATCACCATCTTGACTAAGGTATGCAACTTGTCCCTCAAAACGGCCACGGTGCCAGAAGATTGGAGGATAGCAAATGTCACGCCTATTTTTAAAAAGGGAAAGAGGGGGGACCCGGGAAACTATAGGCCGGTCAGCCTAACATCCATACCGGGTAAGATGGTGGAATGCCTCATCAAAGATAGGATCTCAAAACACATAGACGAACAGGCCTTGCTGAGGGAGAGTCAGCATGGCTTCTGTAAGGGTAAGTCTTGCCTCACAAACCTTATAGAATTCTTTGAAAAGGTCAACAGGCATGTGGATGCGGGAGAACCCGTGGACATTATATATCTGGACTTTCAGAAGGCGTTTGACACGGTCCCTCACCAAAGGCTACTGAAAAAACTCCACAGTCAGGGAATTAGAGGACAGGTCCTCTCCTGGATTGAGAACTGGTTGGAGGCCAGGAAGCAGAGAGTGGGTGTCAATGGGCAATTTTCACAATGGAGAGAGGTGAAAAGCGGTGTGCCCCAAGGATCTGTCCTGGGACCGGTGCTTTTCAACCTCTTCATAAATGACCTGGAGACAGGGTTGAGCAGTGAAGTGGCTAAGTTTGCAGACGACACCAAACTTTTCCGAGTGGTAAAGACCAGAAGTGCTTGTGAGGAGCTCCAGAAGGATCTCTCCAGACTGGCAGAATGGGCAGCAAAATGGCAGATGCGCTTCAATGTCAGTAAGTGTAAAGTCATGCACATTGGGGCAAAAAATCAAAACTTTAGATATAGGCTGATGGGTTCTGAGCTGTCTGTGACAGATCAGGAGAGAGATCTTGGGGTGGTGGTGGACAGGTTGATGAAAGTGTCGACCCAATGTGCGGCAGCAGTGAAGAAGGCCAATTCTATGCTTGGGATCATTAGGAAGGGTATTGAGAACAAAACGGTTAGTATTATAATGCCGTTGTACAAATCGATGGTAAGGCCACACCTGGAGTATTGTGTCCAGTTCTGGTCGCCGCATCTCAAAAAAGACATAGTGGAAATGGAAAAGGTGCAAAAGAGAGCGACTAAGATGATTACGGGGCTGGGGCACCTTCCTTATGAGGAAAGGCTACGGCGTTTGGGCCTCTTCAGCCTAGAAAAGAGACGCTTGAGGGGGGACATGATTGAGACATACAAAATTATGCAGGGGATGGACAGAGTGGATAGGGAGATGCTCTTTACACTCTCACATAATACCAGAACCAGGGGACATCCACTAAAATTGAGTGTTGGGCGGGTTAGGACAGACAAAAGAAAATATTTCTTTACTCAGCGCGTGGTCGGTCTGTGGAACTCCTTGCCACAGGATGTGGTGCTGGCGTCTAGCCTAGACGCATTTAAAAGGGGATTGGACGAGTTTCTGGAGGAAAAATCCATTATGGGGTACAAGCCATGATGTGTATGCGCAACCTCCTGATTTTAGGAATGGGTTAAGTCAGAATGCCAGATGTAGGGGAGAGCACCAGGATGAGGTCTCTTGTTATCTGGTGTGCTCCCTGGGGCATTTGGTGGGCCGCTGTGAGATACAGGAAGCTGGACTAGATGGGCCTATGGCCTGATCCAGTGGGGCTGTTCTTATGTTCTTATGTTCTTATGTAAGCAGTAAGGGCAGAAGCTGCTTTTATTTTTGCTTCTAGAAAGACACAACAATACCAGTGTCGGTGATACAACCCAGCCCCCCTCCCCGTGTATGTAATAGTCATGTACACAAGGCATTTGGATTCAAACATTTATTCACTTGCCCTTAAAATGAGATTGATAACCTGAGTCTGCTCCTTTGTTTGGGATCCCATTGTCTGTTTTCATAAGAAGCTCTCGAAAAAGAATAGTGTTCATTCCCAGACAGTTCTCTATTTAATGCCTCTCAGTCGATTGTGTTGTTCTCTTCTGTAGCGCATGTGGCAAAAACGACTTTATCTTGCATGAGATAAAGTCAAGTGTATTGTAAAGACATAATGGATCAAATCCAGCCCCCAGAGAACTTCTATTGAGCATGCCGCCTCTTTTACACCATAGCCCTTGACCTGGATGCTATGAATTATTCCCCATTTCATTCATAAGAACATAAGAACAGCCCCACTGGATCAGGCCATAGGCCCATCTAGTCCAGCTTCCTGTATCTCACAGCGGCCCACCAAATGCCCCAGGGCCAGAGCATGTTTTTCCTTCCTGTCTGCTCTCGCCTGTAGACAATTATTTGTTAACAGATTTCTGTTTAAAGAAACTCAATCTCTCAAATGCCGATATCTTCAGTTAAATTATGTGCTGAATTAATTTATTCTTGGATGTCCTTATTTTGTAGTTCAGTTATAAAAGGTGGTAAATATTCATATTCAACCAGTAGCAGCAAAACGTTTTGGCAAGTGTGCCACTGGAGAAGTCCCTGCTGCTGTCCTTGGGTGCTTCTGTCCCTTCTCTGCTGATTTTGAAGACCAGCAAGAAGCACAGCATTGGAGAGGTGGGCAGGAGTGCAGGCCTAGTTATCCCATAGGCAGGGCTTTCTCTGCTCCTGTCCAGAAGTGCACTAACCTCCATCTCTTGTGGTACCCATGCCTCCTATGGCTTCAGCCCACAAAATAATATACTACTAAATAAAATATTTAATCCAATGTTAATCAACTTAAAAAACATAATACTGTGACTTATTCTCAAGACGACACTGTTATTTCTTCAGTCACATAATTAATGAACTATCTGTAAGCATTTTCAGATGAAACCTTTTTTTGCTATGAAAGTAGCACAGTAAGCCCCAGGTCACATCATAGATGCCTGTGCTCCAGTTGTTCTGCACTGCTCCTCAGAGAAACTAGCTATTGCTGATATAGGGAAGAGCTGCCACATGAACTCCTTGCTCATACGCTGGGTTTTCTGATGTTACGTTCATGGTCTGTAGAGACAAAGGCTGCCGTGTCTTTTGCACCACTCAAATTTAAGAAAGGAGCCCGTCTTCTATAGAAGAATGGACAGAAACAGTGGGATGGAACAAGTGATACTAAGGCTGCAATCCTAACCACACTTTCCTGAGAGTAAGCTCCATTGAACAAAATAGGACTTACTTCGGAGTAGACCTGGTTAGGATTGTGCCCTAAGAGAGCAGCTTCGCATGTTAGCCTTTTAGCGAGCAATTGTGTATGAGAGTCTCCATGCTCCTACAGAGGCCACAATCTAAGACAGCCATTATAGGCACATAAAGCTGTGTAGAGCCTTTTCACAAATATCTATCTCTCTCTCTCTCTCTCTCTCTCTCAGTCTGACCCGATACAAGTCACAAAAACAGAGCTGGCACCACTGTCAGCAGTTGTTGCTGACAGTTGTTGTTTTTCCTGCTCTTCTTCTTAGCTGAAACTGCAGATAAGAGTAATAGCTGGGCAGTGATTTTCTTATTCATTCTGCCATGTAAAGTGCCTCACTGCTGTGATGGTAAACAGTAGTAGTGGTGGTAACTTTGTGGTGTATAGAGGAGGAAGGGGATGATGTAAGGAGGTGCTCCAACAGCATGCAGCTAGCTGGCTGAACCTGTGGCTTCTACACGTGATGCCATTAAGAGACAAAGGGCCCAATCCTATCCAATTTTCCAATGCTGTGCCAATGGGGCACGCACTGCATCCTGTGGTGGGGAGGCAGTCACAGAGGCTTCTTCAAGGCATGGGAACATTTCTTCCCTTACCTCCGGGCTGCACTGAGGTTGCACCAGTGCTGGAAAATTGGATAGGACTGGGCCTTAATAGGTGAGCTTGTTTGCAGTACAGTCAGCCCACATCTTATGCGGGGGTTACATTCTAGAGTAAAGTTAAAATCACGCATACTGAAAATTACCTTGAAAATCTTTGTATATCTGAAAAATTCATACTATTTCTTTAAAAACCAAGAGGCAGACAGGAACTGAAACTAACCGAGGTAACAGCAGCCTCATTCTCCAATCTCATACTCACTCTGGGGCATGTTTTTAGTGGGATGGTGAGCTGAAGTACCTGCACTATTTAAACTGTTGTTCTTTTTTTTCTTCTTCTTTTTCCCCTATTTGTTTGTCACACATCTATAGTTAAATTCACACAAGTAAAGTGAGCCTAAAATGCAGGCCAATTGTATATTCAGATAAGGAAACTGTATAGATAAAACTTGTATTTAAATTTTTTTTTCATAATTCAGTGAATGAAAGCATTCCCAGTGTGACCTTCTGTTCATTGTGTCTAAAGATGCGATATGTTTCAGGTTTGACTCGCACAAAGGCTTCTGGTGTCAGCTCCTGGAAGAAGGAAGAACTAAATGTCTTGGAAAGAGCAAAGGCAGAAAATATCCTCCAATGGATTCTGAGGTAAGTCTTATCTGTCAAATACAAAATGGATATGATCCAGGCAATGTTAAATTCTTTAAGCCCCATTGATTCAATTGGATAACGTGTTACCTTTCTCTTGAAGTCACTGGAGCTTAAAAGTGCTTAACTTAAACTGGATGGTGACCAATGTTCATTTAAACACCCACATCCTTCAGAAAGGTCACAGTAAAATAAATTGTGATGATGATGGGGAACATAAAATGTGACAAAATTTAAATATTTTCTATCTATCCATTCTTGAATACCATTACTGGCTGCAGTCTTATCAAAATCCAAGTTGCAGTTTGTTCAATGTGCATGAGGTCTGTCATGATTTTAGAGATCATTTGCTCCCTAAAACAAAATAAGCACCATTGAGCATACAGAAAAGTGGAACAGAAATTTCCGTTAGAAATGTGACTTGACGTAAGTTTATTTGGTGTCAGTTTTTCTTTTTAGAGATCCATAAAACATTGTCCAAATAATGCTGCTTTTCTATAACAAATCCTGCAATAAACATCTTTAGTAATGTGTAGTTCTTCTACACTCCTTCTCACTTCAAATTTAAGATAACCTTTCAGTTTGAAAAGTTTTCAGATTACAACCCTGTCCCAATTTATATACAAGGAAAACAAATTGTTTTGATGCAGTTCCATTATTTTGCTTTTATAGCAAGGACCTTGAAATGCCTCCTGTGTCAGAATGAATGATTTACACCACTTGCTGCAATGCACCAAGGCCCAAATATTTTCACGAATTCCATGTCATGGAATTGTCTTGGAGCAGGGCTCAGCACTTGATTAAACTTTTTAACACATTTGTATCCATGAAATCATCCCATGATCTATCCTTTATGCTAAGATCTCATGGCTCCTGATACATGCTTCTGTGACACACAGGTTTACTTAATGTATGTTTTATGCACACACAAAAAATCATACCACAGCTGCTTTTTTAAAAGCAGAGCTATTTGAGGGTTGAGTTTCCCCCAGTATTAATCTCATAAAAACTAGCTATCTCAATTAAGGAGGATAAGCTTTCACTGTGGGTAGAAGTTAACAACTTGAAGAGCCCAATCCTGTGGTTCGTGCTGCGCCTCCCATAAGGTTTACTGCCGGGCTCCCATAAGGCTTACTGCCGGGCTCCCGCGGGAGGTGGCTCAGCTCCAGCTGGTGCTGAGCCACCACCCGGCAGGCACCCACCTTCCGCAGCTCGGCGGTGCCTGTGACCGCTGGGCTGCGGAATGGGGGCATTCCCGGGGGCATGGGGGAGGCGTTCCGGGGAGCGAGAGGCATGGTTGGGGGTATGCCCGGGGGTGGGGAAGAGGCGGGTCCATGGTGCCGAGCTCCGCAGGATCCAGGGTGCTCAAGCAGGGCTGCTTGCCCTACATGAATGCCTTCACTTTAGCAGCAACCAAACAGTCGCCACTAAAGTGAGTAGTCCCATTGCCGGACTGCTTCCCTGTGGTAGCGCGGGAGGCTCTGCATCCGGTGGGAGCCCTTTGTGGAGCCGCCAGGTCCCGCAGCTCCGGGCAGCTCAGGATTGGGCTGATAGTGTGGGGGGTGGGGAGACAAAATTAGATAAACATTGCAATCCTAATCTCATAAAATAGATATCGCAATTCTAAGCATGATATATCACATGAGCTATCTTCACAGGTCAGGGATCCCAAATAAGCATGGAATCTATATTGCCGCATACTTGTTACCTTCATAATAGTGAGAGTATGGGAGCGTTCGTAAGAGTAAGACCCATTCCTAGTCATAACCTGACAGAAGCTGATGAGCCAGTTAATGACTCACAACACCCTCCAAGAACAATAATGAAAGCAGCAATAAAGGCTTTAGAAAAATCACTCAAATTGTTTTCTGCATAAAACCCAAAGAAATTAGTTAGGTTACCAAGTTGCTTTGGACTTAATGTACATTCACACCCCAATTCAAAGGAGCAGGTACGCAGTGGTTGGGGCTGCATGACAGATCATATATCAAAAAAAGAACATTCCACCATTCATCTACAATGGCTACATTGTGGGGGCTACATTGGCTGCCCATTCATTTCCGGGCCCAATTCAAGGTGCTGGTTTTGACCTTTAAAGCCCTATACTGCTCTGGGCCAGGATATCTTAGAGACCGCCTACTCCCGTACAATCCGGCTCGCCCTCTCAGGTCATCAGAGAAGGCCTTTTTACAAGTGCCGCCACCCAAGAAGGTCCGGGGGGGCGGCTGCAAGAAATAGGCCCTTCTCTGTAGTGGCACCAACATTATGGAACTCCCTTCCCCTTGATTTGAGAATGGCTCCCTCTCTTGAGAGTTTTCGGCGAGGCCTGAAAACACTGTTGTTTATACAAGCCTTCTGATTTCTGGCCTTCTTAACATTTTTATACATCTTTTAGCTTTTTTACAGGCTTGATTCCTCTGTGACTTGCTCTTTTTATTCTGTCTTTTAATCTGACTATTGTTTTTATGGCCTCTGTTAATGTGTTTTTAGATGTTTTTATCTGCTATGTGTTAATGTTTTTTAAAATCTGTGTTGTTTTTTTTACATGTTGTTAGCCACCCTGGGTCCCTTTGGGGAGAAGGGTGGGATACAAATAATGTTTATTATTATTATTATTATCTGCTTGGTTGGGAAGGTGATTGAACAATCCTTGTTTGTCCCATTGAATAGCTGATCTCGGGGGAAAAACAAAAAAACTCATCTCTCAAACTGAAAGGGAGGACTGCATGTGTATGACCCATTGTGCCATTCTTGGTCAAGGTGGTGATATGTACCAGGAAGCTTGATTCCATATGCATTCTGCCCCTAGCATCTGTGTTTTAATTGTTTGTTAATGTTTTGTTTCATCAGTGATTTACAAGAAATAAATAAGATTTGCTCAGTAATTTAAAAGCCAATATGCTATAGAAACATATTGTAGTACTTTACCAAGGAAAATATGATCTTTTGTATCCATCAGTGTCGGATGTTTCTGTCAAGCTACTACCGAGATCACAACATTGAACTGTCAAAGCTTCTACACAAATTGGGACAACCGCTACCATCGTGGCTGAGACAGGAGCTTCAGAAAGTGAGATAGCACTAAAAAGATGTTTCTGGAGAGAGCTCTTCTTCACGTCAAACATTATCCAAACTTAAAAGTCTCCAGTAGCTACCAGAAAGTTGTTGGGAAAAATATCTCTTCAAAAGAGAACAAAAGAATTAGGCTTCTGCCATATGCTGGCGAGCATAAGAACAGCCCCACTGGATCAGGCCATAGGCCCATCTAGTCCAGTTTCCTGTATCTCACAGCGGCCCACCAAATGCCCCAGGGAGCACACCAGATAACAAGAGACCTCATCCTGGTGCCCTCCCTTGCATCTGGCATTCTGACAGAGCCCATTTCTAAAATCAACGTAGCCCATTTCTAAAATCAGAGTGCAAAAGTGTGTGCAAGTGTCTTATAACTCTGGATGACCACAGTATTTCATAAGTTCTGGGTTTGTGGAAGTTACATAGGCACAATCTGCCAGGAAGTTTTCCATGCAAGCCCCATTGAAATGGATGGGGGTGGAGCACACAGTATGTTCACATAACTTCCATTCATTTCAATAGGCCTGGCAAAAAACTTCCTGTGGATTAAGCCTACAGCCTGCTGTGGACACATATGGAAGCTGATAGCAACTGGTCTAGAATTCAAAAACAACAATGCACAACCGTTCAAAATCAAAATAAATTTACAGTTTTTATATATTATATACATATCACTTTAAGAATATGATGTCTTCTGTCAGTTTTGTAACCCGCTGTCTGCCTGCTCAGTTTTCAAATTGTTTGATTACAATGGTGTCATTATTATTATTATTATTATTATTATTTTTAAGATAAAATATGTAGCACAAAATGCCAGATGTACTCCCTACTTTGCAAGCATGGAAGTAGCTTTTTAAAAAACAAAATTGAAAATCTGGAGTAAAAGAACAAGTTATATGAACCAGTCACAAATGATCCGAAAATGTTTGGTGAGCTAAAGCAACAGGTTAGGAACTCCTAGGAAGAAATTACATTAGTAGCCTGATTTGTGTGGTTTGCACCATGATGCAGAAATCTGGGGGATGCTGTAGCATTGCAGAGCCTGTAACTGATGAACAGATGACTACTGGAAGAGGGAAAGGGGTGTCTGAACTGACTGTCCATCCACCTGCATTGAACTCTACAGTGTGACAGCCATTGGGTTCATGGATCTCTAAATCAGGGCTGCACTCCTCAGGGCTAGTGGGAGTGGAGAATCTCCCTAATTGCAGCCTCTTATGTATTCCATTCATCTGTACTGGATCAGGGTCTTTGGCTGTGGCAGGCTCTAGATGCAATCCAAAGTTTGGTGAAGCAATGCTCCATTCCCAGAAGCTTCTTCCATGAGCAGTTACATTTGTGTAGTCATGTTTCTCACAACAAAGTGCTGCTGTGCCAAAGACTTGGACTCCACATTCTGACTTGGCAAGACGATAACAATTGTATTTGCATACAACAAACAAGCGCAGGTAGGTTATGTAAATAGACCAACAAGTTCTAGGCTTGCTCTTTATTATTGAATCCATGTTGCTAATATCATATCATAGGCACCGTCATTTCAGATTTGGCAAACAGTACACTAAAAAGGGTCACAGACCAGGAATAATCATTTTAGAAACTTCTATGCTGATAAAATTTTTGAAAAACTTATAGCATTAATGACTGTGATGTTTTGTAAGACTAGAATAACTAACTGTGTAGGAAAATTATGAGTCAAATTTATGGTATTTGGTTCAGTGTGCATCAAAACTATATGGCAAGACCTCTAAGGGCACAATCCTAACCAGGTCTACTCAGAAGTAAGTCCTATTTTGTTCAGTGGGGCTTACTCTCAGGAAAGTGTGGTTAGGATTGCAGCCTAACTTGTCTATCCAAATACCAGAAACAAGGCAATTATGTACTGTTTAAATACAGTTTACTGTGTATATAAAGCAGGATCCAGCTGCAATCCTTTTTCAGTCCCAATTATTTCTATGGGAGAGTTTTATGCATGTTTAAAGCATCTCCTAATGAAATCAGTGGGATTTAAAATTACTTTGCTTTGGCTGGATTGTGCCCACAACTCAGAAATCACTACATGGCTAAGGAAGGCTATTTAGCCAGTAGTTCTAAATCATACGGCACATTTATTAAATAAGTAAAAACCAGTATTTTATTTAGTAAAGACATACAAGAAAAACTCCTATTGTACATCTGACATTATGGCTTCATAGACAATTGTAAAATTGTTCCTGAATATGACATTTATGACATGTATGCAGTATCCTTGCCACCTTTCATTAAGGATCTCCTGCAGCCCAGTGGTCACTTTATGCTTTGTCCTGCCCCACAGAGCTATGGCAGCCTCTTTTAAAGCACTGCTTTTCAATCTGCATCTCAGGGAAGCCTGGCATCCTTAATGAGAAGATCAGAAATGGTAAGCACTTACTTTGAAAAACAAGTTATTAAGCAACCTAATCTTCCCCTCCAAAGTTCAGGCAAAGGGGGAGAGTATTGGAAGTATTCTTCACCATATTCTCAAGTCACATGGCAAACAGGCTATGTACCTGGAAGATGCTCCTGAAGAATTGCAGGGGGTTTGATGGCAGACATTTAGAAGTCATGGTCTGCAGTCAGCACAATAGTTTCTTTCAAGACATTCTAATGAATACTTGTGAGTGTAAGAAGCAGAACTGTGGTGGCAACCTACACATATTCACTGTAACATCTGCAGAAAGCTCCTGCACATGAGGTGCTCTCTCTCTAAAGGAGACCTCTCTTAATGCAGATGCTCACCAAAGACATTATAATGAACGTGTTTACATGTAGGTCATTGGAATGGAAAGAGGCTAGTATATTTCCTGCAGCTAGAAACTTTGAAAACCACTGCTCTAAATCATCTAGGAATTCAGATGGGCATTAATACCTCTTACTTGCTTAGACCACAACACCATTCAAGTACTGTATATACCTTTAGGTACTGACCTTTAATATAATTCTTGTGAAAACTCATGGATGTGACTTTTGAAAGTTGGCTGTCCTAAACAGTTGTGCCAGTAGAAATTAACAGTGTGACATGCGTTCTTTGGAAATAAACAAAGGCAAAAACACAGTGGCAATCAATCAATCAAGTAATCTAAGCGAATACACAAGATTTGCTCAGTTTTACACATGAGAAAATGAGTTGAACTGATCTGCAGAATATATTGTACATATTATACTTTATTATTGCTTAAAAATGTGAAGCTTCCTCAGGAAGAGTAAAATAGATATTTCAGTGTTTATAGATGTGATATTCTTCTCATTCACATTGAATGAATATTGCTGGAAATGTTTTTCTCAACAAAAATTTTTAAATAAAATAAAAACTAGACATTATTCTGATAGTGGCATGATTTCTGCTGTGCAACAATAAACTCTGATAAGAAAACACTCTTGCCACTTGGTAGTGACTTCATTCTGATGCAAATTCTCTTAGTATTTCTCCAGCATTAATGGGATCTTGACATCAAATGCAACACACTCCATAGGTACGGAGCTGATTGAGACGTTTTTATTTTAAAAAGTCAACTACTGTTCCCCAACCCCCCCCCCCCCCCGAGGATAACATTATTAGGTGTGGTGTTTTTGTTTTTTAATCTTAGGTGCCAAAACTGTTGCAATGTTATAGTAACACATCCATGCTATTACAATACAAGGAAGCAATAGAGAAACCTATAAATATTATTTCAACAGTCCTACACTATTCAGGAAAAAAAAAAAAAGTTCAACACTGTGTAGAAGTGAGAGGCAGAACAGCCTGGTACTGTCCAAACAGAAACAATTGAGACAACACCATCTGGGGAGGGGCCAGAGCTCACTAGTACAGTACATGCTTTGCATGCAGAAAGCTTTCCCCTCCAGCTAAGGAATCTCAGGCTGTAACTAGACATTAAAAGAGATGCACGGCTGCTGCCAAAAATACTGACCCCACATCTTTTCCTCATTCCCTCTCCTAGTAGCAACTAGCAAACAAAACAGATGACATGTCATTGCACTGTAAGTAATCCACAACAAATACACCCCAATTTCACTGGCTGCCATAGGGGAAATTTGATGTACATTTTGTATTACTTGATGTAATGGAGAGCCAAGAAGTAGATATAATGGACAACAGGATGTTTTGCGTAATGTCTAATTTTAATCTCAGGAAGTAAGTCTGTGAAAGCCCTCTGTCTAATTTGTGTGGAAAACCATTCTGGTCTCTCCTTGAAAGAACAGAATTCAAGTCTTCTATGGGGATGAGCTACAATATTTAAAATAAGTTGGGCAACCAATAATCATCTCTGCATCTTAAGGTCTTCTTCCCTTTCATTCGTCTGTTTGGTGCTTTCTGTTCCTCTCCCACTGACATAGGGCCAAACTAGACATTAGGGACAACTATGTGGTTAAATGCATGTTTGCCCTGAAACTCTATAAGAAGTGCATGTGTGTCTGTTTTTATACTGAAAAGGAGCACATGAGGCAGAGGAGTAAAACATGCTTCCCTCCCCACCTTGCCTCACTGGGTTCAGCTGTTTTAAGCAATTTCCTCTCTGAAGCTGGGATATCTTCTTAAAAGTCTATTGCACAGCCTGAATTTTTATGCACGTTAGACTGGTGCTTTGCAGCAACTACCCATTGTGTGCTGTTCTTCCACTCCCCCCTCATTGATTCTTCTGCTTGCTTGCTTGAAACTGTAGGCAAGGGAAGATAAAAGGCAAAGACATAGAGAAGCAGAGAAAGAGGTAGCAGTGGCTGCATCCACATTCAGGTGCTTGGACCTGTTATAGGTACAGGTACCATCTGTAGATGAGAATCTCCCAGTTCTGTATGGTTTTAATGAAAGAAAGTCTAGGATTTGAAAATCAAGACATGGAGGTGGGGACACTAGCCTGAATGTCAGCAAAAGATAGTCTTTATGAATGGATGATAAAAGAAATAGATGAAAGGGAAAAGACTTTCCATGGGATTCTTATGGCTCATTCCTATTCAGATGCTATGCTGACAAAAAATGGAAGTCAGCAAAACACCAGTCATTTCCTGCCTTGGCAGTGCCAGGCTGACAGTGCACAAATGTCAGCGCAACAAGGGCCAAATGCCAAGCCGTCCTGGCAAAGCATTGTTTGTGCAGCACCTCTCAGTAATTCCCCACACAACTTGTTATCCATGGCCTAGGTAGCAATGGCATCCAAGTGACATCCAAAATACATTGGCATGGTATTTTTCTGGCATTGCACCAGCTTCCACGGCACATCCACCAAAAGGTGGGATTCTATACTGGTGAGGCTGTCATTGCATTGGCATAGATGGAGATACACTGGCATATCTTGCGGATAGGACTGGGCCTTTAGCGGTCCAATCCTAACTTGCACTGATGCAGTAGAGCCAGAACGGCTGGATAAGCTGGCTGGAGCTCTTTCATCCATTTCTTCCCTTACTCTGTGTACAGCCCTAGCCTGCTCAATGGAGCAGCTCAGATCTATGCCTGCTAAATAACTGGCACAAGCCTGAGCTGCCCCATGTCTTCAGGCCCAGAACAGGCGAGAGGATTTAGTGTGCACCAGCCTCTCTAGGGCCCAATCTGCCCCATTACACCCCCTGCCCCTGTGCTGCTCAGAGCAGCTCTTACCTTCTCCAGTGTGTATTTCTCTCAATCTGGCGCCAGTAGGATGTTGCAGGCCTTCCCGCCTGCACTCCCAAGTGCTAGGCTGTCACAATGTGTTTTATGGCACATGTTCAACAGCCTAGGCCAGTGCAGTGGTTGCTGATGTTCAGTTTCCCTACACTGTGTAGTGCCCCTGCAGCCCCTATGGGTCTACTCAGATCAGCACCAGCTCAATCACTGGTGCAGAACCAAGGAAACCCATGTTAAGCTCCAAGGCTCACAAGAAGGGGATACGATCCAGTGGCAGCCTCTGCTACCACCCCACCTCCCTTCCAGGCCCAATCCACCTCCTGTTTTGCCTTCCTTGCACCCAATTTCACCCCCACACTTCCTTCCTCTTCCTTGACCAGAAATGTCTCCCTGCCACCTGGCAGGGAGCTTACCATCTGCGGCTCCCATGCAGAGGCCCAGCACCAACTGGCACAAGCCTCCCCGCTGGTACCTCTCCAATCCTGGCAGCTTCAATGTGCCTTACGGCACAATTGTGATGGCCCTGGCAGCGTGCAAATGAGCATGCTGACTGGGTGGAGGATCGGGCTACCCAGCTCTAATCCTATCTTACTCACTAGAAACACTCTGTGTAAATTTTATTTGTATCTCTAAGATTCTACAGGCTTTGGCTGTAAAACTGGGCCCCGCAAAAAGTGTTTCCAATTGGGCCCCTTGGCTCCTAAGGCCAGTTCTGCTGGGAATGTCAACTCAAATAAAAGCACAAACCATTCACAAAATTTTCAGAAAGCCTTTTCAAACTGTAATGATAATTCCTTAAACAGAAGATTCTACCCACCACCCAGCAAACTGGAAAGCACACCTGTCACATGTGGTTCCATTTGGGACTTCAGCTGCATAAACATTGTTCATAGAAAATTTCATAGAAAAGGGTTCATATGAATCTAGAATAGGTTGTTCTATATACCTACTAGTTTAGACATCATCAGGCTTATTTGTCCTGTCACAGGATATTATTTTTCTAAGCATTCACTGATGACAAGATGTTAACAAGGGAACATAGTATTATCTTTGTGTAGAACCTGAAAACTCTGTCATTTGCCACTGCTACTTACACTGAAAGGAAAAAGCAACTGCACTCAAAAAAAAATTCATCCCCCTTCCCCTGGCTTTGGTCAAAGTAATGAACCAAAAGCACCACCTAGTGGCCAGACTAATTTGTACATGACAGCATTTGAACACAATAAACTGAATGGTGAGTGAAGACGCATTCATAAATCACTCTTATTTGTTTGAATGCACAGTATACAAAGGTTTTTTTTCTTTTCTTAATACTTTATTTGAAATTACAGTACTGCAGACATTCTTACCTCTTCGTGAATGATCGCATTGAACAATTGATGATATCCTCTCAAGATGGGTTTACCCATTGGCAACCTTCAGTCTCGAAAGACTATGGTATCGCGCTCTGAAAGGTGGTTCTGGCACAGCGTCTAGTGTGGCTGAAAAGGCCAATCCGGGAGTGACAATCCCTTCCACACCGGGAGCAAGTGCAGTCTGTCCCTGGTCTGTCTCCCTGGCTATGGGCCTTCCTTCTTTGCCTCTTAGCCTCAGACTGTTGGCAAAGTGTCTCTTCAAACTGGGAAAGGCCATGCTGCACAGCCTGCCTCCAAGCGGGCCGCTCAGAGGCCAGGGTTTCCCACTTGTTGAGGTCCATCCCTAAGGCCTTCAGATCCCTCTTGCAGATGTCCTTGTATCACAGCTGTGGTCTACCTGTAGGGCGCTTTCCTTGCACGAGTTCTCCATAGAGGAGATCCTTTGGGATGCGGCCATCATCCATTCTCACGACATGACCAAGCCAACGCAGGCATCTCTGTTTCAGCAGTGAATACATGCTAGGGATTCCAGCACGTTCCAGGACTGTGTTGTTTGGAACTTAGATACAAATCTAATCCTTGATTTACTGAACCAGAGTGTTAAAAGAAATTTAGGGTCACTTAACATGATATAGTCTTTATTTATTTATTCTTTATTTATTTAGTGCAGCCATTTTCAACCACTGTGCCTTGGCACACTAGTATGCCGCGAATGGTCTGCAGGTATGCCGCAAGAGTTTGGGGGACAGTCATTTGTTAATTGGACCAATGGGGATGTGAGGTCCCCACCAAATGCACGGTGTGCCTTGTCAATTGCCAAAAAATTGATGGTGTGCCTTGACAATTTTAGTACCTTTTCAGTGTGCTGTGAGACAAAAAGGTTGAAAATCACTGATTTAGTGTATGGCATATAATACATGGACCCTGAAAGGAGGCCATCCAACACTGCCATGTTTTGTCCCTGCACTGCTGGAGCCAAGTCGTCAGCATATCCAAATTTATGTCCCCCTGTTACTGGCAAGTCTGAGATGTATAGGTTAAACAGTGTGGGTGCCATTACAGAACTTTGTGGGAGGCCGTTGTTTAGCCTTCTTACCTTACTTGCATTGTCCCCCATTATGATCTAGAAAGATCTGTCACTTAACATAGTCTTAAGAATTCTATTTTAGCAACTAGCGTTTACTCCAACAGTGATAAAATGAGATATTGACAAAGCTGCCGGTATTAGAATTAGATATTAATGTAATCATACAGGAGCTGCCAGGATCCCTGCAAAGGTACAGGAGGTCACATGGACTGGGATGTTCGGCAACTCCAACCATGGGTCTCTTTTGGAGATGATGCACTGTCCCTGGGGCTGTTCAAGAAAATTCAGTCTTACAAACATATTAACAGTCCAATCCTGAGCTCCCATGGCGCACGGTTGCAGCGGCACCAAAAACAGCTGCTGCCGTATCCTTCGTTCCAACAGCAGCCGTGGACAGACCTCGGGAGAAGGGGACTTTCATCCCCTTCTCCCGGGTAAGGGTAGTAGCCCCACAATGGGGTACTCGATTCACTGTTGACCAAAAGGTCATTAAGAGCATTTGTTTGGGGCGCCGAGCCCCATACGAACACACAGGATCTGGTGGAGCAGAGCTCACCGGTCCCGCTTTCCCCCTCCACTGGCACGCCTCCCACCCGCCCTCTCCCCACCTCCTGCCTCCCCATCATGCCTCCTGCCCACCCTCTCTCCGCCTCCCCCCTCCCCGGAACGCTCCCTTCCCGCCTCCCCCACTTTCCTCTCTGCAGCTCAGCGGTCCGTGCAACTGCCAAGCAGCAGAGGCCGGGCACCTGCCTGGCACTAGGCCAGTGCCAGCCAGTGCTGGGTTAGCACAGGTGCTGGCCTGGTGTTAGGCCTCGCACAGTGTGCGCCAGCGGTAAGCCAGTGCATCAAGCCCAGGATTGGGCTCTAAGGCTTTTGTGGCTGGATGAGTTCAGAACATAATTTGAAATGTTTCTTGAGCCTTTAAACCATGGATTACATTGTAGGGTCTAGTCCCAACATTTCACTTTCAGCTTAATCTCTGAAGATGCTTTCCATAGCCTGAAAATGAAATGTTGGGACTAGATCCTACAGTGTACTTTAATCTGTGGTCAGTGGCGTAGCTGGAGGGGGAGCAGAGCACCCAGTGGAGCACCCAGCTAGGCGGGGACCCAGCCCGTATGGCTCCATTTTGCTCCCCCCCACTGCGAACGGCTCTGAAGGGAGGGGGCGCTTGCCCGCCACGCTGAGGGTCCCCGACGCACTGGGTACTCCACCCCCTCCAGCTATGCCACTGTCTGTGGTTTAAAGACTTGAGAAACATTTGAAATTAGGTTTTAAAATCCTGTCTGTCATACTGCTCTGCACTTGATTGTGAAGGGCTGGTAGAGTCTGCCCTGTGAGGGGGGAGCAGGAAGAGAGGGGGACAGATGCCAAAAACACCTCCATCAAGAACCCCGAAAGCCAGACTAGGCAAGGGAGAAAGAGGGGCGAGCACAAGAGGCAGGGCACTGAAGCCAAAGAGGCAATGGTGTGGAGGGAGGGCCATGCCTGGGGACAACTGGCACTGGGTGCCAGCAATGTAAGGAAGCAGAGCACCTACTGCAAGACTGCAGCCCTTGCTGTGGGCATCCACGTGATTAACAGATCCACCTGCCCCCCAGACATTCCATGCAGTCTCTGTGAGAGAGTGCCCAGAGTCTCCAGGCCCAGGGCATTGATGACTTGGACTGAAGGTCTCATGTTGAGTGGGGGGGGGGGCCGATTGAGGACTGCCACAACCTCTAGTCCAGTGATGCTCTTGTCCACACTCTGACGCCTTCCCTGCTTGCTTTCAGAGCCCAAGAGTGACTGACAGTGCTTTGCCCTGAGTGGGTGGTCAGCCTGTGGAACTCCTTGCCACAGGATGTAGTGATGGCACTTGGCCTGGATGCCTTTCAAAGGGGTTTGGACAGATTGATGGAGGAAAAGCCCCTCCTGGGTTACAAGCCTGGCTGCCCAACCCTATGCCTGTCTACTCAGAAGTAAGTCCCATTAGAGTCAATGGGGCTTCCTCCCAGGAAAGTGTGGCCAGGGCTGCAGACCCAGTGAAGAAGAGGAAGGGCAGCACCACCCCTTCTTCCTCCAGTGCCCCCAGAGGAAGAAGGGGGGCTCCCCTGGCCCCTCCCCCCGCCTGGGAGGAGGGGAAGCAGAGACCCAGGTCCTGTCAAGGAGGCTGCTGCCCCCACAGCGGCCTAGGGGAATAGAAGGGGGCGGGACCTCCGCCGCCCGAGGGAGTGGAGGGGCGCAGCTTGCTTTCCCGACGGGAGGGGGAGCGAGGGAGCCTGAGGCGAAAGCGCATGCGCAGCGCCACTCGCTCGCGAGTTCCAGCCTGCGCCGCCCCCTCCCGTGTCTTAGGAAGGGGGCGGGGCTACTGCTCCTGTATAAAAGCGGGCGGCGGGGACGGGCTCCTCCCTTTTTGAAACCGCCCTGTAGGAGGTAAGGTCTGAGTGCCGGGGAGGAAGGGAAGCGGATGCGGCCTTCGAGCACGCGCGCATTGTCGTGAATGGGCGTCGGCTCCGACGTTTGTTGATGCGCTTGCGCCTTGAGGACTCGTGCGGGTGCGAGGAGAAGCGCTTTCGATGGGGCCTGGCTGAGGGGTCGTGGGTCTCCGGCTCTTTCCGCCACGCGCCCTCTGCCTTAACAGGGTAGGTGGAGGAAATGCGGCCGCCTGGTAGGCGCTGGTGAAGGGTGAGGTGGCGAAGCGCGGGAGGCGCCAATCCCGTCGCCTGAGCCTGATCTCGCGAGATTTGGGTGTTCTCGCGCCACAGCGGGGGGAATGCATCTTGAACGCCATGCTTCCATGGGACCTGCCAAGTGGCAGCATCCCTTCCTACTCATGGTAGAGCAAGCACCTCTTGCCTCTTGGCAAAGCTCCCACCATTCAATTGGGGCGAGACTCTGACTTGGGCAAGTGACAAGCACGAACACCCATGGAGGGGAGGGTGGTGTTGGCCTGGGAGTGAAGTGCAGTACTAGGTCAGTGAGGGAGGCCTCGCTGGGTCTCCTCGGAAGCAAGCACGTGCTTTCCTTCACTGTCTCATTAAATAGGGGGATTCCATTGATTGTCTTAACTTAGGGCTTTAGGACCTTGTGTGGCTCAGCTACTTGTTTAGTGCTGCCTTGTGCATTCCTTTAATGCAGTGGTCTTCAGCCTTTTTTGCCCCAGTGTATAAATAAAAAAAATTTGGGGACCCCACCATTGATCCCAACCATCTCCTGCCCCCATAATGCCCTCCCAGCAGTGTACATAAGAACAGCCCCACTGGATCAGGCCATAGGCCCATCTAGTCTAGCTTCCTGTATCTCACAGCAGCCCACCAAATGCCCCAAGGAGCACACCAGATAACAAGAAACCTCATTCTGGCGCCCTCCCTTGCATCTGGCATTCTGACATAGCTCATTTCTAAAATCAGGAGGTTGTACATGCACATCATGGCTTGTAACCCATAATGGATTTTTCCTCCAGAAACTTGTCTAATCCCCTTTTAAAGGTGTCCAGGCCAGACGCCATCACCACATCCTGTAGCAAGGAGTTCCACAGACCGACCACACGCTGAGTAAAGAAATATTTTCTTTTGTCTGTTCCAACTCTCCCAACACTCAATTTTAGCTGATGTCCCCTGGTTCTGGTGTTATGTGAGAGTGTAAAGAGCATCTCTTTATCCACTCTGTCCATCCCCTGCATAATTTTGTATGTCTCAATCATGTCCCCCCTGAGATGCCTCTTTTCTAGGCTGAAGAGGCCCAAACACCATAGCCTTTCCTCATAAGGAAGGTGCCCCAGCCCAGTATTCATCTTAGTCGCTCTCTTTTGCACCTTTTCCATTTCCACTATGTCTTTTTTGAGATGCGGCGACCAGAACTGGACACAATACTCCAGGTGTGGCCTTACCATCGATTTGTACAATGGCATTATAATATTAGCCATTTAGTTATTTGATTTTTCTCTGTAAACTGCTTTGTGAACTTTTAGTTGAAAAGCGGTATATAAATACTGTTAATTAGCCGTTTTGTGCTCAATACCTTTTCTAATGATCCCAAGCATAGAATTGGCCTTCTTTACTGCCGCTGCACATTGAGTCAACACTTTCATCGACCTGTCCACCACCACCCCAATATCTCTCTCCTGATCTGTCACAGACAGCTCAGAACCCATCAGCCTATATGTGAAGTTTTGATTTTTTTTGCCCCAATGTGCATAACCTTACACTTACTGATATTGAAGCGCATCTGCCATTTTGCTGCCCATTCTGCCAGTCTGGAGAGATCCTTCTGGAGCTCCTCACAATCACTTCTGGTCTTCACCATTCAGAAAAGTTTGGTGTCGTCTGCAAACTTTGCCACCTCACTGCTCAACCCTGTCTCCAGGTCATATATGAAGAAGTTGAAAAGCACTGGTCCCAGGGCAGATCCTTGGGGCACACCGCTTTTCACTTTTCTCCATTGTGAAAAGTGCCCATTCTTATGAGAGGGCAAAAAAGTCACTTTGAAGCCTGGCACTAGAGAGCTGTTTAGCCCCATTGCTAAACCCAAGCTGGACTGGGACACCATCTCCTGGTGCCTGAAGGGGTACACCAGATGCCTCCCCCTTTACCTTTAGTCTAGTGCAGGGGTGTCAAATTCGTTTCATACAGAGGGCTGAAGTTAGCATTCATGGCTGCAGCTGAGGGCTGGAAGTGACGTCATTAAGCAGAAAGTGATGTCATTAAGCAGCTAATGGCCAGAAATCAGACCCTGTTCTCATATAGAGACTCATTAGCTGCAAATGAGAGAAGAGAAAGTACACAAATCTTGATCATATTTCAAGATTTGGGAAAGCCCAATTTTCATGTGTGCTGCCATTTAAGCTGTAACACCTCAGCAGCTGAGGGCCGGATAAAAAGCTTCCAGGGCCACATCTGGCCCACGGGCCTTATGTTTGACACCCCTGGTCTATTGGGCTTCACCCTTTTTCATTCTCATAAGTTGCCACAGCCCTACGACCAAGACTGGCTTTGCAATCCTGTTGAGGTAGCAACCCCAAAGCTGAGGAACACTGCTTCGCCAGTGGGATCTCCATGTCTGTCTTAGTCCTCCAAATGGGTATGTCCTCCCTCTCAGGATTGGCAGGCCAGAGTTCAAACTTCCTGAGGGGGAGGGCTGCCTGGACTTCCCCAGGGCCCAAGCAGGACAGATTGGGATCACCCACTGGAGAAAGCAGGGTGGGACTCTTTTCTCTTTGTCTCCTCTCTCCAGCCTCTGTATCAAGGGGATTTTGTCACTTTCTAAATAGAACTGGGCTTTTCTAATTTAACAGATTGTTTGGACAGTGTCTCAAAAGTTGGGTTCAAAACCCACTTTTAGAACTAACATATTTGGTGGAAGTGTGTATTTGAAAAGCTGATAACCAAGAAGGTACTGTAGCTGAGAAGGTACTTGCTGTGTTTTAGTATTCTTATGCAGCTGGCACACTGGGACAGGAGGTTAGTTCTTAGAAGTCCAGTGTTGTTACTATTTGCATTAAGATAGTGAAGGACAGTTCTTATATGTATGATCAGGGTGTCTCAAAATATGTACATGTTTTAATTAACTCTTCATTCATCACAGATTTTTAGAGTAATCATGCAGGATGTATGCCTAAAATTTGAGCAACGTGAATTGTTAATGAAGTGGTACTGGAAATTTGAGAATGCGTGTGAAGTCCAGCAGCAGTGGAGACAAGAATTTGCAACAGAGCTGCCAACATGACATACTTTGCACACATTCATGGTAAGTTTGAGGCAGACTGTATTAAGCAAGATATGTACAAAGATCTGGAAGACCTCAGGCATACACCTGCCCTGATGCTTCTGATGAAGTTTTGCGACAATTTATGTGATCACAAGGGAAATGCATAAGACAGTGTACTTGTGGGATAGGAATCAGAGCATACGCCAGATCCTAAGGCATGTAGGATACAGCCCAACATAATACTCTATTGTATGCCATTAATGACGGTCCTGATTGCAGAACTGAGTTTTGTGAATGGATTCAGGCAATTCTTTCATCTGATGAAGCTATGTTCAAGTTAAATGGCAGTCATTTGACAAAACAGCAAATGATGGGCTCAAGAATCTATATGTTCATATTAAAGAATGTGAATTTACCAGGAGTAACAGTCTGGTATGGTTTATCATCCAGGAGTTCTTTTCTGATGGGACAGTTGCTGGTCCAGTGTACTACACTAGAGACATCAGTGTACTTGTGCTACAGACATCAATTGTACCTGCAGTTCAGTTGCTTTATAGAGATGAGGATGTCTGCTTTCAACAAGATGGGCTACCATCTTATTTCCATTGTGATGTCTGGAGCTACCTCAGTGAAATATTTCAAAATCAGTATTTAGATTAAGAGAACCTATTAAATACCCTATGCTCATCAGACATGGCCCCATTTGACTTACTTGTGGGGTTACCTGAAATATAAAGTGCATTGTAGAAAACCTGAAACACTCAAAGGAAGCAAATGAGGAGATGTGTGGATTCATCCAGCATGTACATTTTTTAGATGCCCTGTATTTACATTAAAGTACTGAAAGACAATTCTGATCACACACACAATTTGTTCTAAATTGGTATATACTTTAATGCACAACTTAATAGAAATTGAAACTTACAGTGCCAGTTCCTGAGGGACTGCAAAACTTAAGTGTTAAGTTTTGTTCACTTTCTTTTTGCAGGTTAGATGTTCTTGTAGTCACAAGTTTGAAGATGCAACTATTTCCTTGGAAAACACGTAAGAATGTATGTATCTTACAGGAGAGCTATCAGTTATCCTGCTCAGTGATGAGATGCTGAAGTGTTTCATAAGTGTGTGCGCCTGGGGAACTTTTAAGAGATATTTTGAGTCTCTGTGAAAGCAGGATGCACAAAACTGAAGCACCTGATACAAGTATTTTATATGTTTATCAATCTGTAAATAGTAGGAACATAGTTTTAAGTTGATGAAGTGTCATATAACTCACTTGCTTTGAGCTCTAAAGGCAGTTAAGCAATAACTCAAATTGCTGCAAAGTAATTTGTAGAATGTATCTTTTCACCCCCCCTTTCCCAAGGATTGCTGTATCTGCTAATTTAGATTGCATCTTGTATTTTTTAAATAAAAATAAAAAATTCTTTACAGTATCAAAATGGTGTGATTTCTTATTGCTTATATTTAAACTGCCCAATAAAGAACTATTTGGAATTATTGTTATCCCTAAGACTCCTTAGGTGAAGTTTAAAGCAAAATGACATACATTCAATTGTTTAACTGGGCAAATAGGCATGGTTTTTCAATCTTGAAGTTAATTCAACTTCAGCTGGATTTAATAAACCACTCCTCCCCCACAACCTCTTGCCCATTCCTCTTCTCTATACATTCCCAACTGAATCAAGCTCTGGTTCTTCAGCCTTGGGTGCTCTCTCCATTAGTTATATCCTGCCTTTCTACCTCTGAAGAGGTCCCAGAGCAACTTACAAGCAGTTTAAAAAACAAAATACAACTCAGGCCAGTGCTGGTTTGCATAGAAGCTGGTGTCAAGGTCCTTTGAGCCTTGGTAATCATTGTAGAAACTCTCTTGAAAAGTACTGAGCTTCTATTTGTTCTGGCTTTTAGTTATTAGTGCCTCAGTCAGATTATTGGTTGGATCATGAACAAGCAAGTTACCTAGTCTGACAACTAGCTGTCAGGTGAGTGAGTGAATGAGTGAATTGAATGTTGTGCTTCATTCTGCTTTTGGAAAAGATAGTGCATTGTAGGATAATGCACTGTAGAATGTTTGGCTGGAGAACCAGGTTGGTGATAAAGTTGTTGGCCTTTTATTTTGTCCGTCCTGAACAGAAATGTCATGTCATCCAACAAACATGGGTAAGAATAATTACATGGTGTAAAGTGTGGGGGCTAAGTAATTGTAAGAGTTTTATATAAATTAGGACTTCATGGAAATTTAATGTTCTGGAAGGCAGTTCTTTTTGCATAAGTCTAATTTAGCAGGGAACCTTTGACTACCTGCCTGGAGAGTGATAGAATCTATGTCAGTTTTTATACTGCTCTTTCATTGGCTCAGGGTGATGTCCTCACACCAATCCTATGAGGTAGGTTAGGCTGAGGTTGGGCCTTGGGTGGCCCAAGGTCACTCAGGCAATTTCATAGCTAAGCAGGGATTTGAACCTGGATCTTCCAAACACAACCACTACACCAGGGGTGCTCAATAGGTGGATCGCGATCTACCGGTAGATCGTGAGGCAAAATGAGTAGATCGTGGAGTGCCGACCCCCCCTTCAGGTGCCTCTGGGAGGAAACGCCAGGAGTAAGGCCCATTGTACTCAATGGGGCTTACTCCCAGGTAAGTGTGGCTAGGGTTGCAGCCTCACAGCCTAATCCTAGGCATGTCTACTCAGGAGTAAGTCCTATTATACTCGGTGGAGCTCAAGGTACACCAACATACATTGTACACATAAATGTTATATGTTATGATGGCGCAAACATTGTAAAAAAAACTCTGGTAGATCTCCAGGCCTTGCTGGGTTTCAAAGTAGCTCTCGAGCCAAAAAAGTGTGAGCACCCCTGCACTACACTATCCTGCCTCTCACTATCTAGCCTTTAGATTAGGAGCTTCTGCATACAGCTTATGGACTTAATTGCA
This sequence comes from Tiliqua scincoides, assembly GCF_035046505.1. Taxonomy (NCBI): domain Eukaryota; kingdom Metazoa; phylum Chordata; class Lepidosauria; order Squamata; family Scincidae; genus Tiliqua; species Tiliqua scincoides. Next base: position 28,892,546 of record NC_089826.1, read on the forward strand.
CTTTAGCTAAAGTTAAGAGTACTTGGTCAGGCTTTGACTCAAAACACTTGATGCTGCTTGGAGACAATACAACAAGCAGCTCAAATAGCAAGCTTTTGCTTAGGCAACAGGAAAAATAGTCATAATGTGGATAACTGGGTAGGAAAGAGGGTAGGCAAAGACTGATAGACCCCATGGAGAGCTGAGAGGACCTTAATACTATATAAGGAAAAAGGGGCCTGAATATAGGTGACTTGTGACAATACCACAGCCACCTTTTAATAATGTAAAAATACAAATGTATGGGTCTAATGGAGCTTTGTATTGATATGGATGTCACTGGTTCACATTCTATTGCGTATCTGATTCTCCACTGTTGCACTTCCCACACCCTTCTCTATCCTAGTTCACTAATTCCAAAGACTTGCCCAGGGGCAAGAGTACAACTTTTGGGTGTCCACTCAACATAAGGCAACTACAACACATTTCTTTGGTCTGAATTTCTAGTTGCATTAAGATTTAGACTAAGATTTCCTGTTTGCGCTTTAAAGAGCAGATGGCAGCCATACAAGTCTTGATCAAACTCAGTTTTAACCCTCCCTTTCCCGGCAGAGGGAAGGGCAGGCACGTTGTATTTTTACAACATGTCTGCTGCCATTAATAATGTCCCCTGGAACCTAAACTGTACTGAAGTAGGGGAGCTAGTGGAATTCTAACTTGTCCACTAGGGGGTGGTGGTGCTAAAATTTATATCCTTCCCCCTGGTCCAAGGTGGTTCAAATAATCAGTGCACAGTTAAAATTAAACTGCACAGCTGGAAAAACAGAATCAGATGCTTGTCAACACTAATGGAATGAAGTTGACTATGACTAAATAGTTTGTGTTTCCTTCTAATTTGATTTCAGGCAGGATCTGATGAGAGCTGGTCCTCTTTAAATATGCAACAGAGAACACTGAACAATTAGGATTATAGACAATTGGCTGGGTGGAGTGGCAGCACACTAGGGTACAAACAATAGTATATACCATGCATTAATCTGCCAAGCATCTGTTGTGTGTACAATTCTCTTGATGAAGTTGAAGTCTCACTGGTTATTTTCTGAACAGGTCTGTTTGTACATTGCAATCCTGAATTTGAATTCTTCAGTCTTAGCAGGAAAACTAACTGGCATACTACAATTGAGGGAAAGTTCTCCTTTTGCTAGTAACCTCAATTCCCAATGAGATGACAAACTGGAAAACATAAAAGTTGCAGCTTTTATTGTACATATTTACATGATATGGCTTCAGTGCCCAACACAAGAGCATAACAAGACCATTGTTACCAAATACTGGAAAGTCATGCTTCCTGGATGAGTCTTTAAGTACAGTATTAAATTTTCATTGGTACTGAAACAGTTTGGTAGGAAATAAAGTCAGCTGTAGTTTAAGAACCAGTGCATTTTGATTTTGAGAGGTCTGATCAAAACTGTAGTGGAAACAGTTATCTGACACAGCATGGCTTTGCAAAATTAAACCTGGCACCAACCCAATTTCTATAATGGTATCACATGCTTAGGGAAGAAGTGTTTCTCTTCTACTCCCTGCTATCTTTAGGAGCTGACTTGTGTAAGCTAAAATTGACCTACAGCTCAGACATGTATTTTGTTTGAACATACCGCAGACACTTGCCTATAAGTTGACCCCACAGATAAGTCGAGGGCAAGTTTTGAGCCAACAATCATGGAATTTTCTATGATCCTCTGATAAGTTGGGAGTTGAATTTAGAGGGGTGTCTGACTATAGTTTTGTCTGATTTTACCCGAGGCCAGATCCTGAAAAATGACCTAACACTAATTGTTACCTAAGAACTGTAGTCTCTAAGTTATTAAAAACGCAGTAAAAGATCATAAGATATATTTTTATCCTTTTTTAAAATTCTGGTCTTCACTACCTTTTTGTAAACACTATCAGAGTAAGTGCACTGTAAACAACATACCAGTGGTTCCCAATCTGGTATTCATGTACTCCCAGGGACACTCTAACAGGACCTTTGGGGTACTTGAAAAAGAATGGAATAATGGCAGAAAAAGGCAGGCCGTGCTCCAGAATGCATGGCCTGGAAGGGAGGTAGCTAGTTGGCTGTGAAAGCCCCACCAATAGCTAGTTTTTGGTCATCAATTCATGTATGAACCAGTGATTGAAAACCAGCACAGTAAAAAAGCTGAAACATAATATGGAAAGTGATCAATCACCGAGAATTTCTCAGCACACTTCTGGTGCAAAACAGTGCAAAGGCAGAGTCTTCTGTTCTTCAAACAGACGAAAAGAGAAAATATGTGATGAATACATGGTCTGGGCTTTCTTATGGGGGAGATGATGGCTTGTCTTACTAATTACAAACATTTTGCTAATAGGAAGGGTACAATTTATGGAAATAGGCTGCCAAGGGATATGCAAGTGAAAAAGGTTGAACCATGAATCAAATCCACCTTTAAGGTGTCTGGTTTGTTAAGCCAGAAGCTCTACATACAGCATATACCACATAACTGGGAGTGTGCAATTCAATTCACAGCAGAAAGATGCAGTTGCATGTATTTGCAGCCCAGAAGCAGACCCACTGCTTTCCATGGGTGTTATTCTTAAGTAATGGTACACTGAATTGTAGCCTGGGAAGGAGGGTCCCATCCTGGTGTTTCAAAAAACAGACCTGCTTTGCAAGCATTTGCCAAGCAGAACCAGGCTGCAGCAGAAGGAAGGAGAATAAAAGGTTAACCTTGGCTGGAATTTCCCAGTTGCCACAGAAACAATCTCTGCCCTGCCTGCCTGGTGCCTGCCTGCTGCTTGAGAAACTTGGCACCACTTAAGAAACTTTTCAGAGTTGAAAAGTTCTCTGCCCTCTGATTGACCCGGAGATAAGGCGAAGTGATAATTTGAGCTTGATTACTTGGCAAAAATTTCAGGTACTATAGGTGAGTATCTACGGTATGTGTCTTCCAAATACTGAGTAAGACCATTGGCTAACTAGTTCAGTTATGTCTACACTAGGCAACAACTTTCCAAGATTCAGACACAGATCTTTCCAAGCCGTACCTAGAGATGCCAGAGATTGAATCTGGGATCATTTGTATGTGTGCTACCACTGAGCTATGGGACCTGCCTGCCAGATAACACTAACATTAGTTGCAATGCAATCCTAGGCATGCCTATTCAGAAGTAAGTCTTGCTGAATTCAGTGCGACTTGTTTTTAGGTAAGTGATTAGAACTGCAGCACTAAGCAAGCATCAAAGTGGGCTATGTTAAATAAAAGCTATAAATATTGTATCCCTCTGTGTCTAGCACGAATTTTACATGTTTAAAGCTGGGCATTCCCTTTTACCACATTCCTGTACTTCTGATTTTTATAAAGAAAGGGGTAGTTATTCATAGGGCCTTAGTATATTAGACAAGAACAAACTTTCCCAGATATGTCACTACGTACATAAGGTTCATAGTACGAGTACATTTTAGGGAAAATGGAAAGACTTTTTTCAAAAGGATGTGGGTATACCAAAACTAAGTGTTCTTTTTTGCCAATCTGTATTTTGAAGTTCAAAGGTCAGAGGCTTCTCAAAGACCAAAACAGCCTTCACCCAAATATGCTAATAGTCGTAACTTATAAACCTGCATCTATTGCTATGTTCAATAACCACTAACAAAGAAAACATTCAATATTTTAGTGGAAAGTCACTGTATCCACTTTGCATCAAAAATGGCTTTCATTCATATATTCTATAAACTGTCCTGCATTGGTATTTGTTTGCTGAGGTACTGAGTAATCATTATATCAAAAACCATGAAACCATACATTCTGAAACAGACCACAATACACAAGTATACTCCTACCATACATACATACAAGAATTCAAAGGCCAACAACCTGCAGTTAATCTGAGAAGGAAGACGCCAATGCACTGAAGTCTCACAGAAACATAAACACTGCTGATATAGCACTATCATATCTCAACTTGGCAGAGAGCTATTGCTACATCTTCTAAAACACTTTTTAAAAGTTGGAACAAAAGTTAAACTTTCAGTGGTCTTACTGTATAGTCTTGCATAAATATGCATACAGTTTCCTACTTTACAGTTAATCTTGAAACGACCAGTAGAGGTTAGATGCTATTGATCATTATCATTCATGTGAAGTGTATTTTAGATTAATACAGGAGACAGCTTTTTTTGAGAAGAAAGCAGTGATTTGCCACTGTTCATATACTTAGTGTCAAGGATACACCCATGACTTTACCAACACTACACTTAAAAAGGAATGAAAGATTTTGCGCCCAAGTAAAGGAAACAAAGTCCAAAGCAACTGAAGCTTCTTAAAGTTATTATGAATTTAATGTACTGACAGTGCAGAGCTAAGGTTGTGTATAGTTTTATCTCAGTTGTACTTATAGCCCTTGGCAAGCATTTTAATGTGTTTTAAAATGGGACATATTTGCTTAGGAAACTTTGCATTATAACCACAGTGATGAATAAGTCCCACAGAAATCAATGGGACGTCATGACTCACTAAACTTAGGTTACAGGCTTTTGTATACAATTTGTGTATGCCTCATTAGTTTCTAGCAGTATGGAGATTATTCATATTTATGTTCAGAACTAATTTGTGCAGCTATTTAACCTGTGCTATTGAGGAGTTTCATTTATAGGAGGAGACTACTTGTCTCACCCTGTCTCAAAGAAAGTTATAATACTTTACGATGAACTACCAAAAGGGAGCACATAAAAAAATAAAAATGTTCTCACTACACACCCTAGTGTGCATCCACTGTGCTGCTACTGGAAATTGGGGCCAGGGATTATCATAGTTTGGTTACACTTCTTATCCAGGGTACAAAAGAGGAAACTTTGGTATAGACACCTGGAGAGTCTTTGACTCCACAACCATATCCCCAAGAAGTCACTCCATACACAACCCAGCTTTCTCCAGGGCGTTCACACATCAGTGGTCCGCCGCTGTCACCCTGGCAACTATCTACACGTTTCTGTTCTTGGAGACTACCAGCGCAGAGCATCCTCCCTGTGAACCTTGTCCGATAACGCTCTTCACAAATTCGTTTAGGAAGTAAGGGGATAGCAGCTTGCTGCAATGTTCTTGAATAGGCTCTTCCTGAAAAGTGGGGAGAAAAATTGTAGAATTGATACACAGCAGACAGATGAATTTCTGAGAATCATTTGTATTCCGGCACACTGTATCTGAGCCTCTTACCATCACATATAACTAGTCATAGCAGTTATATCTTAATATTAGAGTGTTAAGCTTTTGATTAATTATGTAGTTCATAAGCCAGGTAGGATTGGTGGTGACAAAAAAGAACTATTTAATCTTGCTGAACTGGGATGGTAAACCAATTCTAACAGTACATATTGACATTTGCAGATTATCAGTATGCACTGCACACAAGTACTTATTAAGCAAAGCAGATGTGCTTTGCTTCATACAATAACTTCATATTCATACAATAACTGTTCCCTTATTTGTACATGTAACTGGTGTGCAATTGAGTCAATTGAAGGAACCACGAAATCTTCAGACAATGGCAACTATGAATCTAACCAGCTAAAAGAACAAAAATGGAGACCCAAAAATGCATCGTTTATAGTCAGCAGTGCCAATTAGTGTTCTGACAAAACATAAGAATGTATTATGTATCAGTGTTCCAACAAAAAAAGCAGGAGTGCCCAAACTTGCTTAGCATGAGAGCCACATACAATAAACTTTAGGAGCCACAAGAGAGGTTTGAGAACCACAATTCTTAAATCTATTTACTCACCTTGAACATTACACTTATATTTCAATCCAGCGGAATCTCTATTTATACCCATTAAATACAGCAGTTCTAAAGCTTGAAAATTTCTTGTTTGCCTTTTACATGAATGCAAACAGCAGCTCAGCCAAGGTATCTCTGAGAGCCACTCATACATCAAACAGTCACATATGGCTGACAAGCCACGGTTTGGCCACTTCTATTACATAGTTTATATAATCAACAAAAAGAAGTGTATAGCTAAATAAATTATTCCCTGTTGCAAAAAGGCTGTTTTAAAGGGATGCAGAAAAGCACCTGTCAACAGCTTTGGAAAACATGCTAAACTGGGGTAAACAGAGACAGTTCCTGTCACCCAGCTAAATACAAGAGGACCACCACTTTAAAAGGTACTGTCTTTTGCTGTCTTTTGCACCAGTTCTTCAGTTTGGAAACCATTCAGGAGAGTCCTGGTATTTGGTACAAATAGAATAGAAATGTCACAATAAATCATAGAAAGAGGACTATCACAGAATCTTGGTTTCAAGTTCTGAACACCACATGTGGAGATAACTAGGCAGCAATACATCAACAACGTATTCAGCACAATACAGAGGGTTATAATATAAGGGGCCACATGTAGAGGCAGACTTCCTGTCCCCTCCTTAACTGCTTGGGAGGTTGAGGAATCCTGAAAGCAAGCACTGTGGGGAAAGAGGGCTCTGGGACAGATCAGTGATAATGTTTCCCTCCTTCCCTTTTGTGCGAATAGAAATGCCTTCTGTTAATGGAAGAAAAGGTTGGGATTCAACTCACATTTTATGACAAATCTTATGCAAGTATTTGAAAAAAAAATGCAGCACTCAGGAAAAGTTCATTCAAAGTATGGATCAGAGCCAGCAGCAAAGCCTGCTATACCCTGGGGGCCCAGCCCCGTTCTGAGCCTCCTGGCTTGTGTGCTCCACCTGTCCCTGCATTTGTCCCTCCGCATTCCAAACTGAGCTTGCCCTTCCCTTCCCCTGTCTTACCTAGGGACTGGATGGATGGGCAGGAGGTTCCCCACATTAAGAGGCAGTTGCTCTCCTCACCTTGCTACTCTGCAACACTCCCAGGTGACAGAATCACTGGGAAGTACTGGTTTCTGCTGGGAAGAGGTAGGAGGATGTGGCCAGGGGCCCTATACAGCCCCTGGGAGAACCCATAGGATGCTTTGGATTTGCAACCAACCAGAAAGTGCACTTTTAAAATCTAGAGTCATATGGTGACTACATTCTCTTCTATGTGCAAGTGGCACAGAAAGTTAAGAAAATGACTTCAGATTTTAAATATGCCTTTTTGACTACTGCAAGTCTACCAAAGTCATGGAATGGATTGGCACAGCCTTTGGGGAGGGTGCAGGGTTCCAGCACAAGTCTCAGTAGGCCCGCCCTTTGACACTGGCACTGGATCTCTGTGCAAATCACACTGTCTATGCAGCATCAACAAGAATGCTAACAAGCAGGTGATATGAAAAACACAAGGATAACAAATTAATGTATTGCATCCCTCATTGCATGTGCCTTAATAGCTGCTGAAGTGTACTGTCATAAATCATGGTAGGGTTTAGGCTTGTTTAGGGTTTAGGTTCCTGGTAGGGTTTAAGCTTGTTGCGACTTCCTACCTCTGCAGAGGTGGGGGACCGTTTTCTATGGTCTGCCCCGGAGGCTAATGGATCCTGAAGGTTTCCTGAGGGCCCTGGGGGATTTTCCCACTGCCAAGACTGGCGCCTCATCTGAGACCCTGGTCGACCTCTGGAATGGGGAAATGTCCAGGGCTGTGGATGAGATTGTTCCGGAGCAACCTCTGCCACGTCGCAGACTCGGAGCAGCTCCTTGGTTCACTGAGGAGCTGCGAATGATGAAGCAGCAGGGCAGGCGTCTAGAGCGACGGTGGCAGAAAACTCGCGATGAATCCGATCGGACACGGAGTAGAGCTCATTATAGAGCCTACTCTGTGGCGGTGGTAGCAGCGAAGAGATCGTTCTTCTCTGCTACCATTGCTTCTGCTGATAGCCGTCCAGCAGAGCTGTTCCGTGTGGTGCGGGGCCTCCTTCATCAGGCCCCTCCGGTAGTCCAGGAGGAATACACGGTCAGCCGCTGTGACGTGTTTGCCCAACACTTTGCAGATAAAATCGATCGTATTCGTCACGACTTGGATGCCACATTGACAATGTCTGATGATGTCCCCTTGGCAACTGCTTGTCCAGTGTTGTGGGATTCTTTTCAGCTTGTGCAGCCTGAGGATGTGGACAGACTCCTTTGGAGTGTGAGGCCGTCTGCCTGCCTGTTTGACCCTTGCCCAGCTTGGCTGATTAGAGCGGCCCGGGGGGGACTGGCTGAGTGGACGGGGAGGGTGGTTAACTCTTCTTTGATGGAGGGAACGTTGCCGCTCGCCTTGAAGCGGGCGGTGGTTCGCCTCCTCCTGAAAAAGCCCTCCCTGGATTCCACTGTGTTGAATAACTACCGGCCAGTCTCCAACATCCCGTTTCTGGGCAAGGTAATTGAGCGGGTGGTGGCGGCCCAACTCCAGAGGGTCTTGGATGAAGCGGATTATCTGGATCCTTTTCAATCTGGTTTCAGGCCGGGCTTTGGGACGGAAACTGCCTTGGTCGCCTTGGTGGATGACCTACGCCGGTGACTGGACAGGGGGAGTGCATCCCTGTTGGTCCTGCTGGACCTCTCAGCGGCTTTCAATACCATCGACCATGGTATCCTTCTGGGCCGATTGGCCGAGTTGGGAGTTGGAGGCACTGTTTTGCAGTGGTTCCGCTCCTACTTGGAGGGTCGGTCCCAGATGGTGGTGCTGGGGGATGCCTGTTCGACACCCTGGCCTTTGAGGTGCGGGGTGCTGCAGGGTTTAATTCTGTCCCCCATGCTATTTAACATCTACATGAAACCGCTGGGAAAGGTCATCCGGGGGTTTGGAGTGAGGTGCCATCAATATGCTGATGACACCCAGCTCTATCTCTCCTTTCCTCCAGACTCCAGGATGGCGGTTGAGGGCCTGGAGCGCTGTCTGGAAGCAGTGAGGATCTGGATGGGGGCTAACAAGCAGAAATTAAATCCAGATAAGACAGAGGCTCTCCTGATTCGGAAATCCTCGATGCAGGTGCTGGATTATCGGCTTGCTCTGAATGGGGTTGCACTCCCTCTGAAGGAGCAGGTTCGCAGCTTGGGGTTCCTCCTGGACTCGCAGCTGCTCCTGGATTCCCAGGTGGCGGCTGTGGCTAGGGGGGCCTTCGCTCAGCTTCGGCTGGTGCGCCAGCTGCGGCTGTACTTGGATCGTGCAGACCTGACCACGGTGACATCAAGGTTGGATTACTGTAACGCGCTCTATGTGGGGCTGCCCCTGAAGACGGTTCAGAAACTACAATTAGTACAGAATGCAGCGGCCCGTGTGGTCACCGGAGCCAGGCGGTTTGACTCTGTCAGTCCGCTTCTCCGGGGGCTACATTGGCTGCCCATTCGTTTCCGGGCCCAATTCAAGGTGCTGGTTTTGACCTTTAAAGCCCTATACTGCTCTGGGCCAGGATATCTTAGAGACCGCCTACTCCCGTACAATCCGGCTCGCCCTCTCAGGTCATCAGAGAAGGCCTTTTTACAAGTGCCGCCACCCAAGGAGGTCCGGGGGGCGGCTGCAAGAAATAGGGCCTTCTCGGTAGTGGCACCAACATTATGGAACTCCCTTCCTCTTGATTTGAGAATGGCTCCCTCTCTTGAGAGTTTTCGGCGAGGCCTGAAAACACTGTTGTTTATACAAGCCTTCTGATTTCTGGCCTTCTTAACATTTTTATACATCTTTTAGCGTTTTACAGGCTTGATTCCTCTGTGATTTGCTCTTTTATTCTGTCTTTTATCTGACTACTGTTTTTATGGCCTCTGTAATGTGTTTTTAAATGTTTTTATCTGATATGTGTTTAATGTTTTTTAAAATGTTTTTTTTTACATGTTGTTAGCCGCCCTGGGTCCCTTTAGGGAGAAGGGCGGGATATAAATAAAGTTGTTTATCATCAACATCATCATCATCATGCTGTATTAATTACATCAGAAGGAGGTGAGAACTGACAGAAGCAGACAAAGTGATGAAGACAAAGATGTAGCAGCATATGTGGTAACAGATTCTTCAATCTACACTGTGTGAATTGACCATAGGAGGGTTAATCTCAATGGAAGTTCACACTTCACACTGTGCAATATCACACTGTGCAGATATTACACATAACACCAGTTTTCGGTATGTTCAAGGTGTAACTAATATCAGACTAGACCAAAACACACACACACACACACAATATCCTGGTGGTGGGGTGTAGGTCAAGGCTTCTTATATTATTAATTTATATACTTCTTTTCACCTTTTCCAAAAAAATTCACAAATTTGCACAGCAAAATAAACAAATGGTCCCTGTCCAAAAGGGCTCAACATCTTGTTTTCTTTTTTTCTTTTTTTAAAGAGAGACCAGCAAACAGCCACTAGAACCTTTGCTATGCTGGAGTAAATAAGGACAGTTCCTCCCCACCTGCTAAATGTAAGAGAACCAGCTCTTAAAAGCTGACTCTTAGCCTGGATAGCAGGGGGCCTAGTCCTTGATGACACCAGCAGGCTACTCATGGTACCAATTTCTCCAGATAGAAACTGATAGAAGAGTTAATTGTAAAGAGGGACAAGTTAGATATTTATAACACAGATGCTCATAATACACACAAATGCCTTGGCAACTAAAGTTGAAAGCAACCCAGTTTATCCCCGTCATCAATACGCACTGCAGGCAGAAAGGGCCAAAGAGCATGGCTTTCTTTTAGTACTGAACAAACACAGCAGCATAGTAATCTTAAGTGTCCGAATCCACAAAAGTGAAATATTCCAGTGTTGTGATTTAAGGCATCATAGGAACTCACTTGAATCACAGTTTTCTAGAACAGTAGATTGTAGCATTGTTGATTTTAAAATCATGAACATATTTGTGTAAACACAATGTACTTCAATATATTTAATTAAAATGTTAAAAAACGGCCAACTATGTCTTTTGATTTCAAAGTGCTAAGGTAAGTGGAAGTACCACAAACATCTACTGCTGTGTATGCAATCTTAGTTTGTTCCTCCATGTATTGTAAAGACAGAGACATCTGTCCTACAATGGCACATTAATGAATTTTTTAAAAGAACATGCGTCAACCACTGTTTTGCCAGCTATGAAGGAAAACAATATATTACATTTTCTGCAAAAATAATATTCTGTCAGGAACTTAATGTAGCAAAATTGAATTTGGCTTTGAGACAGAACCATGTTTTTGAGAGGAAACTCCCATCTACACTCAAGAGTTACCCAACCTGTCCATTTTTAGAGTGCAGATGTGTACTGATTTCTCAGCCTTATGTCTGGAAGCACAAAGTAAAAGCAAAATGCTCTTTATTCTCTTGCCAACAGCTAACTAGTGCTATGATTTACTATTGTTGTTAGAATTTACTAGTCACCCTTATGCAGGGAAAAAAAAATCGACACTCAAGGCAACTCATAAAAAATGTACTTTTCTAAACATACCCAACATAATTGGAATGTTTAAAAAGTGGTCTATGGGGAGGGCAACAGAGAAGGTCGTCTTTTTCCCTTTTCTCTCCACAGCCAACTGACTGCCTATGGAAGCCATTGAGAGATGCATTTTTCCAATTCAAAATGGGTGTTTCTTGAAGTGTGCCCCAAACAGCAGGGTGTCCTACTGCTGTTTCTCAACCAGTGGTTCAGGTACCACCAGTGGTATTTTAAGTGGTGCTTGGTGATACTCACAGTACCCCTGAACATTTGCCACCTGGCAGCGAGAGCAGGAAGGCAACACAGCAAACAACAGTAGGAAGCTCAATTCGACAGGCATAGCTCCAAAGCAGGTTTTTCTGTGCTCCAATAAAAACCCCTCCTGTTCATCCTGAGCCTCTTACTGGTGTTTGTCGTGTTGCATCTGGCCACCCAATCCAGAATGGCAATGATGTCATCTTCAATTACTTCTGGTGGTAGCTGGAATAAGTGAACCATGTGAAGTGGTACCGTGGAGGATAATCCTTGAGAAACACTGTCCTACAGCAAATGACAGTGTGGACACAGAGAGTATAATAGTAACAAGCACTGGTGTAGTCAGGGGGGGGAGGGCGCACTAAGTTTTGCAGGGAGCCTCCCTGCAGCGTGCAAGCGGCTCCTCCCCTCCCCTTTGGGCAGAGGAGAAACAGAGGTGAATGGTTCTCAAGAGGAGGGGGAGGAGCCGCTTGCACGCTGCAGAGAGGCTCCCTGCAAAACTTAGTGCACCGCCCCCTAGCTACGCCAGCGGTAACAAGTGAAAAGAATTAATGAGATTTAACAAGCTGCTCAAATCACCATCATAAGGAAAAATGTTTCTGAAAGGAACTCTTACCTGTGTCTCCCCACCCAGTGATGTAGCAATTAGGCGCAGTTTTCTGTGGCCTCTCTCGCCAAACGGGCAAACAGGCAGGTAAGACGTGAGTACTGAACCTGGCACACTGCTCCTCAGGTCCTTGCAGCCTCACCAGCGCAATGTCATAGTCACTGCTCTCAGGCCGATATTCTTTGTGCTGCACAATCTCTTGTACTCCAATTTCTTCCTCATACTCCTCTGGCACCAACGTGTGGTAGTCTCCAACTCTCATCACGTAGTTGCGAGTATTATTACCATACCTGGGGAAAAAAACAATTCTTAATTATTACGCTGTTAGATACAACTTAGAAATGCAGTGTATCTGATCTGGTCAACTTTTAAGTGTTTATTTCCTGTAAAGATCCAGAGATAATAAGATTCCTAACTCAGTAAAGAAGCAGAAAATTTGGTAACTTTGCTGAATAGGTGCTGAGCAGCAGAGCGCCATCGACGGCACACTCTCCAGTGAAACACTCCAGAAAAGGGCAATTAAGGGCATTAGATTTGTAAAAGTTGTTTGGGTGATGGTCACAAGATTTCCCCCTTTTTTCCCCTTTATAGCCTTTAAGAGGTAAATAATTCTCTATAAATTTTTTTCATGCTGGGTGGGATTAACCATTAGGCCAGTGGTTCTCACAGTGGTGGATCACAACCCACCATCGGAACAAAAAAGGGTTGCTTTCTCCTTAAGGGGAGTGACCCAGAGTGTTCTGACAGTGCCACAGCAATTATGCCACAGGTACCAAGGTGTATTTAAACATACCTGTGCAGCCTCCCAGAGGGTCTTGCGTTTGCAACCACCTCCACGAGCCTCCCCTCCACTGCAGTGGGTCCAATCAGTGCAGCCCATTTCCGGTTTCTGAAACGACGTACCCCACAACTCCGGCCACAAACCGGAAGTGGACTCTGACTGCAGCTCTGACTGCAGATCAGAGCCCATTGCAGCAGAGGGAAGGCTAATGGAGGGGGCTGATAGCCTCTAAGACCCTCCAGGAGGCTGCACATTCCCCCAGGTATGTTTAAATGTGCCTGGGTGCCCACAGTGCCACAATCGCTGTGGCACCATCAGGACACCCCCCCATCCCAGTCCCCACCCTCACAAGCACTTACCCCCAGTTTTCAAACTCCCACAGAGTTTGAGAACCACTGCATTAGGCTAATTGGGAATATAGTACATGATGTGGCAAAGACACCCCCCCCCCCCCGCTGCAGAATCATGATTTAAAACTGTTCTATGCGGGAATGTATACCTATTCAGGAGCAGCATTTCACCATCACGATAAAGCCAGCAATCAAAGCTAGTTCACTACTGCGCATAGCTCAAGTGCTTTCTTTCTATCTATACAATCCTGCACTCCAGCTAAGCTAGGAAATAACCAACAGGGCAACTATTACTTTGCAGTGAACTCAAACTGGCTTGGTCAAGGAAGCTGAAAAGTAAAGCCTGCAGGGCATTTTATGGGATCTTACTTTACTCTGAGGCAGATTATTTACAAAGCAGATATAAAAGCCGGGAATGTAAAAAGCACTCTGACACTGGGGTGAATTAGTCTCCCAGGGTCACCTCTCCCAGGGGGTGAGATTATATACTAAGAGGATAACTATTTGGCTGACACTCCCAGTTTCCTGGCCAATTTTTAGTTTTTATCTGAGAAACCAAGAAAACAGGTATAAATGGAAATCCAAATACTCACTTCTCCATTTTTGGATCTCAAAAAATGATACACAGAGGGAAATATTTCATACTTTCTTTTGAGCAAAGTACCACTTTATGCACACCCATAGATGTGCCAAAATAGCTTTTATCTGGACATCTAATTTGATTGATCTTGTCAGATTTTGCAAATTCCACAAGGATGCATAAATCTCTGGCATTTTGTGAGCCTAAAATAAAACAGCATCTAGGACTGTTAACCAAAATCTATCTTGCAATGTAATCCTATGCATGGCTACTCAGAAGTAAGCCCCACTGGCAGCCCAGTCCTGAGCTTCTCCGTGCCCAGGACTGCAGCAGTACCAAAATGGCTACTGCTACATCCCATGGGGCTAGGAAGCAGTGCCAAGGCTACTCGATAAGGCAGTGTAGTAACCAGGCAGCCCCAATGGGTCTCCTCAGATCTGCACCCACTATCTGCACGGGTGCAGATTTGAGGAGACCTGTATCGGGTTTCCTGGGCTGGGAGGAGGGGATAGGATATGGCAGCAGGTTATGGGTAGGATACGGCAGCAGGGCTTGCTGCCATCTCTGCCACCTCCTGCTTCACTCTCTCCCCCTACAACGCCTTTCCCCATCCTCCCCGCTCCAGAACACCTCCTCCCCATCCCCAACTTACTCTCCATTGCTGGGTGCTCACCCAAGTGCTGAGCAGCATTCGACCAGATTCTGATTGGTGCTGGCCCATGCGCTTAACCAACTCTGGCACTTGATCGGTACTGACTGTCGAAGGTGTGCCTTACGGCACATTTGCAACGGTGCACTCCATCAATGGTTAGGCACTAGCCCTTCAGGACTGGGCTCTGAATTCAATGGGATTTACTTCCAGGTAGGTATTACAGGATTGTGCCTTAGGTAGCAAGATATTTTCATTGCCGTGTTTATGCAATTCTAGATAGCCCAATCATTTCTGTTATGAGACTTGCATTTTTAACTGCAAACCACATTGCTATTAAGAACGATAGATCCCTTGAAGATCACAAAACATAGTCTTCTCACGTTCTGTGTTAATATTTAGAAAGTGTTATTGTTAATGGTTTTCTTTAATATATTCCCCAGGAATTGGCTCTCACCTCTAAACCCTAACCAATACCAGGAAATGCAGGTATAGTTTGTACAATTTAGATTTCCTGGCTCTCCGTGACCTCAGTCTCCAAGCAGCTCTTACAAAAGAAGACAGAAAGAGACTATTGATAGTCAGATCAAATACAGTACAGCAGTGATTCCCAAACTGTTGGTTGAGATGCACCAGTGGGTCACGACCTGATTTTTTGTGGGTCACAAAACTGACAAGCTGATAGCTGACAAGGAAAATGTATTGAATCCTATGGAAAACAAAACAGCAGCATGTGTCAGCACAATTATTTACTTCTGAATAGGCTACTGTGCCTCAGTCCACTTTGAAAGGCAGGTTGAGGGAAATGCAACACCACCAAGAATGGTCCCAATCCAATGAACGCAGGTCCCCAAGAACTCTTGAGAAGGAAGTCAACCCCCTCCGAGCTGACAAGGAAAATGTATTAAGTCCTTGGAAAGCCAAGCTGAGCCACGTGTGTGTGTATACTCATGAGTAACTGAATGTGCCTCGGTCCACTGTGAATGAGAATGTACTGCCTCCAGAAAAGTCTCAATCCAATGAATGTGGAGCTGAACAAGAGCTCCAGAAGGTGGGACCTCCCCCACCATAGTAAAAAGGATAAAAACTGAATAGGTTAGAGCAGCTGATAAAGTGCAATTTCTTTTTTTCAATCTTGTAAGGCTAGGTGGGTCCTGACAGAGTGTCGTTTTAAAAAGTGGGTCCTTGTGCTAAAAAGTTTGGGAACCACTTCTGCACAGTATATCATTGTGGAGCACTTAAATGTCTTACGGGGGGCTGCACTGTATTAGCTTTCACATTATGAATGCAACTTATAAAAGCGGTCCAAGTCCCTTTTCTTTCCCAATCCCACAGCCAGACAGTTCTGTGTAGCTCATCTCTGTTCAGCACACCTGCCCTAAACCTATCCCACATTGGTTGTGATTTTGCTTCTTTCCCCAACCCAATTTAAATTTGATCTTGCCAAGCCTCTTCTGGGGAATTCAGTCCACTGGGCCTATTCATTCCCACTATCATTTGGTAGATCAGAAATGGAATGCGTGAGTTTTAAAAGGTGGGGAAAACACTATATAACTGGAATACTTTATAACTATGGAGAAAGTCTTAAATCAGAGTTTATACCTGGTCCAAGTTCTTTAACAAATAGTTCAGTCACTGAGTAGATACTTTCTTAACAAGTCCTTAGCACATAAAGGGGCTTCTGAGAATTGCTAACACAGAGCAGAACGTTACATACATTGACAGTGATTCAAAGACACAGTAGCAGCAATTCAGAGAAAGTGAAGTAACTTCCAAACTTTGTTTATATCCAAAATATTGGCATAAATTAATCAGTTTCTCTTTTACAGTTCAAATTAAATATACAGAGGTATAGAAATAACAAATCTCAAGATACAAATGACACCTCTAAAATAAATCAATTTCTCTATCACAAAAATGATTGTTGATTCCTTTTCTAATACAATCTAACTAAGGACTAGTGTTTAAATGTGACATTAAAAGAACGTCACAGTTGTAAATATTCCCTTTTAATCTTATTCTGCATGGATGAGACATATTGGATTGTTTTTAAAGAGATTTGTGCAGGAACTGTTGACATTTGAGACCACAGATCTGCAGAGCAATGAAAATTAACGCTACAATTCCAGAATGTGAAAACTAAGATACTGTTTTAACACATAAATTAAACACCTTTTAATTGTCCTTTAGGACTTAGTTTCCTTTTAAATATAGGGAACATTGTCAGTGAAATATCTGGGGTCAGTAGGGTTTATTATCATTGCTACTTGTGTACTGGTCTCCTTACAATAGTAATGCAGTATTCCTGTCAACATAGCCAACTGCAAATCATGAAATAGTACCTCTTAAAACAGTGTGCTGCAGTAAGCACCCAACAACTGCTGATGAGAGTGGCACCACACAACAATCGTCCATCACCATGAGATGATTTCAGGCGCAGAGCAACCTGCCAAGGCCATCCACCCCTAGACAAAAACCAAAAATAATTCATCTTGCTATTCCATGCAAAATGGGGTAGGTGTCTTTAGTATACAGTACACAGGTTGAGTTTCGGTATCCACAAGGGTTCCGTTCCCAGAACCCCCTTTCCATTAAAGGAAATCTATTTGAAAAGCAATGTTCTTGCTCAGCAATTTAAAAACAGCCTTGCTTACCTTTGTAATGCACAAGAGTAGCAGCAAGCAGATAATCAAGCTCTCTCCAGGCGCTGAGAAAAGGCAAGCGACCCCTCCCTTAACTTCACCAGTAGCTCCTGAGACTGCAAAGAGAATGCAAAGTGGAGGTGACAATCACTTCTGCTTTGCATTTTCATGGGCTCCAGGGAAAAGGAAGGGGTTGGTTGCCTAGGAGTAAAGCCTTTCCAAGTGCCTGGATTGAGAGAGAAATTGATTGACTGCTGCCAACTCTTCCCCATTACAGTCATGTGCGAGGCTGTTTTTAAAAGGAACGTTTTTTCTTTAATTTCTCATAGCATTGAGATAAAACCTCGGATGAAAAATCTGTGGATAATTAGGTTCTACCTGTAGTACAGCATCTTTGCTTTAAACAGCTCCAAGCTTCCCCTCCCCCAGCCAGATGGGAATCTGTTCAACCATTTAAGTAACAGCTTCTAATTCCCATTTAACAACTTCTAAGTTTAGGGTCACACATCACAGCCAGCCAGCTTCTCATCCTTATCCCCTCACCTATTTAGTATAAAACAATGGCATTACATGTCTCCACTTTAATGTCGTTCACAGCACAGAAGATTTGTGACTTTCAAGAATAGTCACACGAGATATAAAAAAGTTATGGCTACCAAGCTCAACATAATGGTTTTTATCTACATTTTGTCCCATTTTCCTTTACTCACAACAAGGGCTTTGTTACACCAGATGTATTTCCCAGTATCCAAAGGGCTTTTTTTGTACAAGAGAGTTTTTCTGCAGTTCTTGAGGGTCAAGAAATCATAAGAACATCCCCGCTGGATCAGGCCAAAGGCCCATCTAATCCAGCTTCCTATATCTCACAGTGGCCCACCAAATGCGTCAGGGAATACTAGACAACAGACACAACCTGCGTCCTGATGCCCTCCCCTACATCTAGAGAGGCAGCCTACCTCTACCTTGCACATAACTATCATGACTTGTAATCCATGATTAACTTTCCTCCAGAAATTTGTCAAAGGGTTCTGGTGTTATGTGAGAGGGAAATGGAATGGTGTGTCAAGTGGATTGGGGGACTGGCATGCAGGGGAGGGAACTGGTGGAAATCAGATATTCCCCCTTGTGCAAACAGAAGAGTCCCCTTTTGATCAAAGTCAGTGACTTCACATTTTTCAAAAGCATGCTTAATTTTTCTTACCTTAATGAATTTTTCCCACCAATGATTCGTTTCTGCCGTCGATGCAGTAATCTCAAACCACACACAGAAGCAAGAGAATCTAAGCAGGAAGAAAATCGTGCAGGTAAGGCGCTCCCTTCAAGAAACCACAATGTGCTCCAAGAGACAACTGGGATAGTCTAGCATAGGGTTGTCAAACATAAGACCCAGTGGCCTGATCTGTCCCACAGAAGCTCTTCATGATGTATATACAAGTCCATGTATTATATGCGATACGCTAAATAAATAAATAAATCTTCATGAAGTAGCTGCAGAGCTCTGCATGGTCAAAGTTTAGATGTCTCCAATGCTATTCCAGTGTCTCGTGAGACTTTGGAACCCAAGATCTTGAGGAATCTTGGGAGATCAAAGTTGGCAGCTGCCAGATCATAGCCAGGGAAGGATGGCTGGGAGACATGAAAGGGAAGAAAGAGGGAGGCAGGAGGGGCAGAAGGAGGAGAAAGAGTGGAGAGAACCTGAGAGAGTTGTTTGGAAAAAATAGAGGAGGGAAGTAACTTTCTGGTTACCATTTCTGGCCCTCAGCAGGCACTATGAATACTATTCAGCCTTCGGAAATGAGTTTGACACCCCTGGCCCAGCAGTTGTTCCTGTTGCCTCCTGTGGGCCACCATCAATGCTTGTATACTACTCCCATTTAATACATTTTTTTTTCTGAAACCACATTTCCTCCTGCACATATACCTTTCACAGTCCATTTCTTTTCAACAAACTGCAATGTTTAGTTTTCTACCCACTTCACCTTTATTACTGTTTCCAGATGCCTTCTTGTTTAGATAGTCACAGATCACGCCAGCATCCTCGCTGTGACGACAATTGTGCCTGCCAATATCCTGTTTGATGCAGTCAGCCAGGGATCTTTCACTTCCTGTACATTTCACATTGTCCACATGGATGGGGCCTTTTCCTTCTCCAAAATATGCCATCGTCCTTGCTCTTGCTGTGCCTCTAGAGAAAGTGATGCCGTTTTTTAATAAGACATTACTATAGCAACAGCAGCAAAGACATTCAAAGAGATAGAAACTTTGATATTACTTTGCTATAAGAAACTATACATACCAGTAACAAACAGCAGTAATAAGTATTGGGGCATATTTGTATGTACTGCCAACTTTTAAAAACACAGAAATAACACAACCCAACACACTTTTGGTGCTCTAAAAGTTAGACTTATTCTTGGTTTTATTTGGGGCACCGATTCAAAAAATGGTATCGGTTTTGCCTTATCAGCTCTAGCTTTGGAGATATGGCATAGCCACCTTACATGCTGATTCAACTGATCATCTGCACATCTGCATCTAAGGTGTATGTGCCGCATCTCTAAATCTAGAGCTGATGGGGCCAAACCAATGCCATTTGTTTAATCAGTGCCCCAAATATATGCAAGAAAAGGTCTAACTTACAAAGTAACTAACAAATTTTGTTGGGCAGTGTAATTGCTCAGATTTAGCTAGAGAGCCCCTTTTCCCCCCATATATAAAAATAACCAGAGTTCCAGAAGTGTTCTATTTATGCCATTTCTCAGACATTTATAGTTTATCTGATACATTTTTCCATGGGATAGTAGACATAAGAGGGCTCTGCAACAAAAAGTTGCATCTTTTCCGCTCTAATGGCCAATTTGCTTAAGCAAGTCAATTCCTTTTTCAATCTTCAGCCCCTCTTGTTCTCAAAATTACTAAGTTCCTGGGGGCCACCAAGTATGCAGGGCTCCCATCAAGCTTTGAGGGGTTCTTCTTCTCATTTGATTTCAATTTACACATGTTTCTGCTTGTATTCTGATAGGCATTCAAAGATCTGAGGCTGCTATGAGCAAAGATGTCTTCAAAGTGAGGTGGTGCTTTTCTCCAGCTGCTTAAGGGTCAAACTAGACATTACATGAGAAACACAATTGCTCCAATGCTTTTTTGGTTTTTTTTCCCAAAGAAGCACACTGGGGAAGCAAATGGGATAGGAATACAGTATGTTTTGGATGGAGATGCAGTCCGTGAAGATTCAGGTTCATGGTGTGGCAATGTGAATTGGTCCAGTGGATCTATTGGATGCACAGATGACAGTGGTACCTAGATATGATAGTCACACACAATCCTAAGGTTTTGTTGCTTGCACATCAGGGCTTAAGATTCTGCCATAAAGGATCACATCTCTCTGAGGATAAATTTGCTTATACATAAGCAGCCTTTATTCAGCATAATGCTATCCAACATAAATGAGTTTAATCTGCGGCAGAGTGAGATCTTTAAGCTGTTTTTTTTTACCCCTTAATCCGTTTAACCCTGGCATTTAACCCTGTCATGTAATGCATATTAAAAAACAAAATTATAGTGCAGTCGAATTGTGCAGTTCGAAATAAAGTTGAATTGGTTCAAACAAAGGATTTTTATACTACATTTTCCCAAAAACCTGGTGTACAGATATTTCATTCCAAAATAAAATCATACTGACACATGAAATCATTAAATATAATTCTAATGCTGCTGGGAGAGACAAAACATTCTAGAACTGTGAGCCAAGATCTACCTATTCACTACACAGAGCTCTAGAGACACTATCACTACCATAGATTAGGTTTTTCTCCTTCCATCCAGTTCCCTTTCCCATGGATTTTATTATCATAATTTCATTTTGATTCCATTTGGCCTCTTTTATTCTCCTAAAGCATTCTTCTTTTCAAGGACAAGAGAGACTTGGAGACAGGACTGCTATCTAGAAAATGCAGTAAGGTGTAAGCTATTCTGAGCTCATGGAATAGAACAGGACAGAGACATATAAGCAAGCAAGCAGCATGGAGGTTTCCCATAGAAGTCATCCTGAATGCTTTTTGATACAACGTTCCTTGCATGTAGGAAACTGACATGTATCTTTCTACAAGAAGCTATTTGGAAAGTAGGAAAGAAAGAAGCCAGTTGAGAATCCCTCTTCCCAACATTTAGTTTACTATATGCAAGTAGTTTTTAAAAAATGTATTTTTAAAAAACATTTTAAAATGTCAGCTTCCACTTGCAGTCTCAAGTGGTGCAGTGGGTTTCCCCACTTCATTTGCTGTTTGTAAGAACTAATCCAGTTATAATTTATACTATTCCAGTAATTTATACCCTGCCTTTCTAATCTGCAATACTAAATGCAAATTACTGCCATACACCAATACAAGACAGACAGACATTATGCAATTAAAACATCATATAGCAAATAGTGGGGGGGAGGGGGACCAGCCTCATATAAAGCCAAAATACAGTACTTAAAAGTTTGCCAGGTTAAGCTATTTGATAAGGAGGCACGTTTTTCACTATGCTCTTCCTTTGGCCAAATCTAACAAATTGACTGGATCTCTTAGACATTCAATTCAACAAGTTTATTAGCTGTAAAGGGAAAATGTATGACAATCAAAAAGATACATTAGTTTAACTGGTTTACCAGCAAGACATGAGTCTCTGTGGGAACAATTATAAATCAAATTTATTGTATGTTCATCTATCTCTGCCAAGCTTCTGCATGTCTCATTAACACAGGCAGATGTTATTCATCAAATTATTAAACACTACCACTGCCACCCACCTGTAATAAATATTATTAATCCTCGAGTATTCATTTTATTATTTATATCTTTATTGCCTAATTCTCAGCCAAGGATCACACAATACAATTTATTTGAGGAAATGTTTTGGCTGTCTTTGCCAATTTTAGACTGGTTGTAAAGTGCTCAGTATAAAGCACTTACTACACAGGAAACCAGTCTGCAACTGCAGGGTTCTCTTAGGATGTATAAATGCTATAAGGGGCTAACATATACATTTCCATGGAGAGGTTCCAATATCTAAATGTGGAATGCAGATGTCCTGTTTAGTGTTAGAGAGGCTGACAAATTTAGCCTTGGTGCAATACGGAAGACTTCTACTTCTGTCTTGCTGGTTTGGTTTTTTTTGCAAACTCTCCAGCAAATGTAGAAGTTGCAAAATCACAAACAATGCTTTTGTTCCTTTAAAGGTCCCATGTAGCTTAGCTTCAGTTTGTTATGAAGTTAATACTAACCAGAGCATTATTAAAATGTTATATATTACTCAGTATATTGTGTAAAAGTCAGATTCCCTGATGCAGAAAGAGAGATATCCACCTGGACACATCCTTCTGCAGGGACAATTAATGTGTTCTAACGCTTTGTCTTTCTAACTCCCTGTCTTCTAACCTTAACCTTACCTTTAAAGCAACCTTAAATCAAAATTGAAAGTTAGCACCTAAGGGAGGTACATAGGGCTACTCTGAGCAGGAGCAGAGTCCTACTCGTGAGTAAGAGCAGCGTCCTACTCATGAGTAAGTGCCCAAGGGTCAGGCATTTAAATCAAAATTGAAAGTTAGCTGCACCTAAGGTAGCACTTAATCGAAGGAAGGGAGGAGGATAAAGTGAAAAGCAGGTTTTCTACTTGTTTAAATTAAACCTATACTTAACCCAGGTTAAACCTAATCTAAGTTAGAACATAACCTAAACAGGTCAGTAAATTGGGACACAGGATCTAGAGAGCAATAAATAATTAAACAAACCCAAATAAAAACTAGCTTGAGGTTACAAAAACAGTCCAGCCTAAGAGAACAGAACTAGGAGGGAAAGGACCTAGGAAGGGCCAATTCCCAACCCATTAAGAGCCCCATTAAGCTAATTCAAGCAGTCCATTCAGGAGCCTGCAGAGTAGGTCACGCCCATCAGCAGCCATTTGCCTTCCTGAGCTTTTGTAAACTCACCTGGGAAGGCCAGCCCCCCTTTCAATCAGGAAGGAAGGAGGGGGGAGGAGCCAGCCAGGAGTATAAAGCTAGGCAGGCCATCGCGTGAGGCTCTCTGCAGACGCGTGTGGCCTCTGGGAACTAAGTGCCAGGTAAGGCACAAGAGTTTAGCATCTGGGCGAGTTCAGCAGCAGGGCGAGGAGGCCTGGGCCCCATACACTGCCCTTCCTCTTCCCTAGAGAAAAGGGCTGCTATCCAGTGTACGGTTTTTAAAAGGACCCCTAAATAAAACAACAACAACAACAAAAAAGCTATGCAGTCAGACAGCCAGCAGCAGGGTGGGGGCTATCCAGTGTTCTGCATCGAGTGCCACATGTATGATCATATGCCTCTGGGGCATAAGTCATGGGTGTGTCCTCGGTGCAAGGAGCTCCAGGCTCTCAGGGAACGCGTCCGCTCCCTTGAAGCCTTGGTGGCCGACCTGGAGAAGCGCAGGCAGCCAGAGGAGGACCGTGGGGAGACTTCTGGGGACGATCAGGCTTCGTCCCAACCTCAGGCGTGCAGCTCCTCGGCTGCCCGGGTGGGAAGTCTCGGGACTGGAGGACGTCATCCTGGAGAGGAGGGAAACAATCCCCTAGGGGGGATCCCTTCTCCAGGGGATGGGCCCGTATCCGAGCACACTCGGGATACTCCTCGGCAGGAGGGGGGTCGGGGGCTTCTTGTAGTGGGGGATTCAATTATTAGAAACATAGAGAGGGGGGTTTGCGACGGATGTGAGGACCGCATGGTGACTTGCCTGCCTGGTGCGAAGGTTGCAGACATCACTTCTCGTCTAGACAGGCTAGTAGACAGTGCTGGGGGAGAGGTAGCGGCTGTGGTGCATGTCGGCACCAACGACGTGGGCAAGTGTAGCTGGGAGGTCCTGGAGGCCAAATTTAGGCTTTTAGGCAGGAAGCTGAAAGCCAGGACCTCAAAGGTAGCGTTCTCTGAAGTGCTACCTGTTCCACGCGCAGGGCCAGCTAGGCAGACGGAGATCAGGGGTCTCAATGCGTGGATGAGACGGTGGTGTAGGGAGGAGGGGTTTAGATTCGTTAGGCACTGGGGAACGTTTTGGGACAAGCGGGGCCTGTACAAGAGGGACGGGCTCCATTTGAACCAGAATGGAACCAGACTGCTGGCGCATAACATTAAAAAGGTGGCAGAGCAGCTTTTAAACTGATCCCTGGGGGAAGGCCGACAGGAGCCGAGGGGCATCCGGTTCGGGACTCCTCATCCCTATGGGATGAGGATGGGGAGGTTAGAGAACAACAAGACAAAGGCAGGGTAGGAGAAGAAATTGGGAAAGGTAGGGAGATGGGATGTGATAGACAGTTTGGCACAATGAGAGGATGCGGGGACAAAGGAGCGAATAAGCAGCCCATCCTGGGGCATTCCGTGTATAAATGCTTTTATGCGAATGCCCGAAGTCTACGAGCAAAGGTGGGAGAACTGGAATGTCTGGTGACAAGGGAAAATATTGACATAGTGGGCATAACGGAAACCTGGTGGAATGCGGAGAATCAGTGGGATACCGCAATCCCGGGCTATAAACTCTACAGGAGGGACAGGCAGGGGCGTGTTGGAGGTGGGGTGGCCCTTTATGTTAAGGAAGGGATAGAATCCAGCAAAGTAGAGATTGAAGGTGGGTCCGACTCCACCGTAGAATCTCTGTGGGTTAAATTACCAGGCTTGAGCAGCGATGTAATACTGGGGGTGTGCTATCGTCCTCCAGACCAGAAATCTGATGGGGACCTTGAAATGAGGAAACAGATCAGGGAGGTGACAAGGAAGGACAGGGTTGTAATCATGGGGGACTTCAATTATCCTCATATTGACTGGGTCAATTTGTGTTCTGGTCACGATAAGGAAACCGGATTTCTTGACGTGCTAAATGACTGTGGCTTAGATCAGCTAGTCACGGAGCCCACCAGAGGACAGGTGACTCTGGATTTAATTTTGTGCGGTACGCAGGACCTGGTTAGAGATGTAAACGTTACTGAGCCATTGGGGAACAGTGATCATGCTGCGATCCGTTTTGACGTGCACGTTGGGGGAAGAATACCAGGCAAATCTCTAACAAAAACCCTTGACTTCCGACGGGCGGACTTCCCTCAAATGAGGAGGCTGGTTAGAAGGAGGTTGAAAGGGAGGGTAAAAAGAGTCCAGTCTCTCCAGAGTGCATGGAGGCTGCTTAAAACAACAGTAATAGAGGCCCAGCAGAGGTGTATACCGCAAAGAAAGAAGGGTTCCACTAAATCCAGGAGGGTGCCCGCATGGCTAACCAGCCAAGTTAGAGAGGCTGTGAAGGGCAAGGAAGCTTCCTTCCGTAAATGGAAGTCTTGCCCTAATGAGGAGAATAAAAAGGAACATAAACTGTGGCAAAAGAAATGTAAGAAGGTGATAGGGGAGGCCAAGCGAGACTATGAGGAACGCATGGCCAGCAACATTAAGGGGAATAATAAAAGCTTCTTCAAATATGTTAGAAGCAGGAAACCCGCCAGAGAAGCGGTTGGCCCTCTGGATGGCGAGGGAGGGAAAGGGGAGATAAAAGGAGACTTAGAGATGGCAGAGAAATTAAATGAGTTCTTTGCATCTGTCTTCACAGCAGAAGACCTCGGGCAGATACCGCTGCCCGAACGGCCCCTCCTAACCGAGGAGTTAAGTCAGATAGAGGTTAAAAGAGAAGATGTTTCAGACCTCATTGATAAATTAAAGATCAATAAGTCACCAGGCCCTGATGGCATACACCCAAGGGTTATTAAGGAATTGAAGAATGAAGTTGCAGATCTCTTGACTAAGGTATGCAACTTGTCCCTCAAAACGGCCACGGTACCAGAAGATTGGAGGATAGCAAATGTCACGCCTATTTTTAAAAAGGGAAAGAGGGGGGACCCGGGAAACTATAGGCCGGTCAGCCTAACATCTATACCGGGTAAGATGGTGGAATGCCTCATCAAAGATAGGATCTCAAAACACATAGACGAACAGGCCTTGCTGAGGGAGAGTCAGCATGGCTTCTGTAAGGGTAAGTCTTGCCTCACAAACCTTATAGAATTCTTTGAAAAGGTCAACAGGCATGTGGATGCGGGAGAACCCGTGGACATTATATATCTGGACTTTCAGAAGGCGTTTGACACGGTCCCTCACCAAAGGCTACTGAAAAAACTCCACAGTCAGGGAATTAGAGGACAGGTCCTCTCGTGGATTGAGAACTGGTTGGAGGCCAGGAAGCAGAGAGTGGGTGTCAATGGGCAATTTTCACAATGGAGAGAGGTGAAAAGCGGTGTGCCCAAGGATCTGTCCTGGGACCGGTGCTTTTCAACCTCTTCATAAATGACCTGGAGACAGGGTTGAGCAGTGAAGTGGCTAAGTTTGCAGATGACACCAAACTTTTCCGAGTGGTAAAGACCAGAAGTGATTGTGAGGAGCTCCAGAAGGATCTCTCCAGACTGGCAGAATGGGCAGCAAAATGGCAGATGCGCTTCAATGTCAGTAAGTGTAAAGTCATGCACATTGGGGCAAAAAATCAAAACTTTAGATATAGGCTGATGGGTTCTGAGCTGTCTGTGACAGATCAGGAGAGAGATCTTGGGGTGGTGGTGGACAGGTCGATGAAAGTGTCGACCCAATGTGCGGTGGCAGTGAAGAAGGCCAATTCTATGCTTGGGATCATTAGGAAGGGTATTGAGAACAAAACGGTTAGTATTATAATGCCGTTGTACAAATCGATGGTAAGGCCACACCTGGAGTATTGTGTCCAGTTCTGGTCGCCGCATCTCAAAAAAGACATAGTGGAAATGGAAAAGGTGCAAAAGAGAGCGACTAAGATGATTACGGGGCTGGGGCACCTTCCTTATGAGGAAAGGCTACGGCGTTTGGGCCTCTTCAGCCTAGAAAAGAGACGCTTGAGGGGGGGACATGATTGAGACATACAAAATTATGCAGGGGATGGACAGAGTGGATAGGGAGATGCTCTTTACACTCTCACATAATACCAGAACCAGGGGACATCCACTAAAATTGAGTGTTGGGCGGGTTAGGACAGACAAAAGAAAATATTTCTTTACTCAGCGCGTGGTCGGTCTGTGGAACTCCTTGCCACAGGATGTGGTGCTGGCGTCTAGCCTAGACGCCTTTAAAAGGGGATTGGACGAGTTTCTGGAGGAAAAATCCATTATGGGGTACAAGCCATGATGTGTATGCGCAACCTCCTGATTTTAGGAATGGGTTAAGTCAGAATGCCAGATGTAGGGGAGAGCACCAGGATGAGGTCTCTTGTTATCTGGTGTGCTCCCTGGGGCATTTGGTGGGCCGCTGTGAGATACAGGAAGCTGGACTAGATGGGCCTATGGCCTGATCCAGTGGGGCTGTTCTTATGTTCTTATGTTCTTAATGTGGATAAAATAAACAATGATGCTCATTCAAAGGGAGCCTCACTGAATGACTGGCAGCACTGGAACTACTTCTGAGTAGGTACGTCAAAGATTGGGTTGTTGTATCCATTCCTGCTCTCTCGCAGTCCCTCCCACCCCTCCTGTCCTGTTTACAGATGGGCAGGGACAGCCTGGCACATAGTCCCTGGCAGCAGCCCTGTTTTTTCCACAGCGGACTTTTTAAAGGGGAGGGGACTCAACTCGAGTCCATTAGAGTCACTAAAGGGTGACTCGGAGACTTGGAAAGTGCCCCCATTATGACTCTTTTTTGAGTCAGGTCACGGGGGGGGCAGTGACTCGGCGACTCGACTCAAGCCATGCTAGGTTTTCCTGTCCCTGAAAATAAGCAAGAAAACTGGGCAGTAGGGTGAAAAGAAGTGCTCAAAGTGTCTGGATGTTGCTTTCTACAAGATCCACAGCTAGCAAAAATTAGATTTCAATACCCAGAATAGGAGAGTCAAATATTGCATGTCTGTGACTACACAGTGTCTCCCAGGGGACTGCCTGGGCTTAGGGTTATGAGTATTGCTGGATGCAGTCTTCCCAGCTCTATAGCAGGCTTTTCTATTTAGAAATCTGTTTTCCTCATTCAATACTGCATTTGCTGAGTCGAGGTATAGATAGCTGCCTTTGCCTTTACTTAAATCAGTACCTGCCAATGAAAACTTCTTGATGTACTGCTTTAATCTGTACCAGAGATTGCCAGAGGAAGGTCCATTCCAGCCCCCAGAATAGTTCTGTATGGCTTTCTTTCACTATTTAAAAAATTTGCTCATTTTTTGCTTGGAAGGAAAAGAGGCAATGAATCTTCATGTATCTTCCATATAAATATTGTATTATTTCATGTGCATTCTGGCAAGGCGAATGCCTCTGCCAACCCGCCTCTCAAGGAAATCTTTAGAAAGTGTTCTTCAGCTCCTGCTCCCCCTTTGTCAACTTTCTATTAGAGCCTCATCACCTTGTGAGAGGATCTGAAATTTTTTCTAACCCACAGATTGTCTGGAGACTGGAGTCGTAAAGTGCCAGGGGACATGAAGTAGGAAATATAAAATCAGGGCACAGGTGCTTTAGACCTCCACCAGGTCTCCTCCACCACCTCCACCATTTGGCATGATCTCTGCTGCACTGCATTGCTACCCAGAGAGCAGAGAGGGGTACCATAGCTCACCAGCCTGGAGGCATCAGATAATACAGGCCAATACACATTTTTGTTACGCCAATTCCTTACCTTAAACGTTACGCCAATTCCTGGGTATATTTGGGGTGCTGATTCCAAAAATGGCATCCATTTTGCCCTATCATGTCTAGTTTTGGAGATGCAGTATAGCCTCTTTAGTGAATGGTTCAAGCAGCTTCCTCATGAGGAAGCTGCTTGAACCATTCACTAAAGAGGCTACACTGTATCTCCAAAACTAGACGTGATAGGGCAAAAAAGGTGCCATTTTTGGAATCAGCACCCCAAATTCATATCAAACCACCATAAAGTTTGGGGAAAACTTTTCTGACCCTCAATTTTGCAGGCCTGTGTAATTTGGAAAGTCAATTGCAGGCCTGGTTGGTCTTGGGTAACTGTTTCTTCAGTCTGAGCAATTTATCAGACCAAGGGCATGCTTATCTTCAGAATCCTAACTATTTGCTTGTACTGGATTGCATCTCTTGCTTCTGGTCCTTTGAACTTATGACTGCTATCAGAATATGACCTCTTGCCTGCCTTGGACCTTTTCATTTACCTCTGGCCACTTTTGACTCTGAAACCTGATTGGTGCCTACACTGGAATGTATCATTTGCTGTCATGGATTCCCTCAGCTGACTCTGCAGATCTGCCTTTACTGGGCCCTGTCAAATAGCTCCTGAGAATGCAGAATTGAGTTTTCATGTGTATACCTGAACACAGAATTTGAACATCTTAAAAAACTGACCTTCTTATATGCTTTTCAGAAAGGCAAATATGTATTGCCATGAAATGCTAAAACAGAAAATATTCAAATCAGTACCATGTTCTGTTGAATATCATTGTGGAATAGAAACATGCCCAACTAATTCATTCTTTTTCAAATTTAGCTGTATAGCATCTCTCTGTTCATGTGGTCTACACATGTTCAGTATTTTTCCAAGAAAAACAACCGAAAGTCAACAACCCAGAGGTTGCTGAAGTCTTCTTAGGGCCCAGTCCTATCCAACTTTCCAGCACTGATGCAGCCAGGCCCACAGGGCATGTGCTGCATCCTGTGGTGATGGGGTCAGTCACCGAGGCCTCCTTAAGGTAGGACCTTGGGGCTGTAATGCAGCTGTATCAGCGCTGGAAAGCTGGATAGGATTGGGCCATATTTACACTTGAACCACTATAAATAAGGAATGTTATTTCTTTGGCCACAACCCAGAGAGCCTCCTAAGTTCCAAAGTTTTGCATCCATGCAATAAAAATAATTTTTTGTGGTTAAGCTGCCAGTCTATCCTGTTCACCTAAGCCTTTTTCATCATTTAATATTGATTTTTTTTTTTAGTGGCTGTGTATCCTTGCCATTTATGTTGGATTGTTTTTATATGGGCTTGGGTTTTTTTTTGCTTCCTGTTTCTACTGTTAATATAAAGTTCACGTGATTTGTGTTATTGTTATTTTATATAGATATATTTTTAAGGCACCTTGAGAAACAAAATGGTGACAAGGCAGGATATAAGTATCTAGTAGAAGTGGTGTCCTGATGTTACAACACTCAGTGTTTTCTCACGCTTCTCTTGCCATTTCCAGGTGAAACGGGAAAATATAGGATGTTAGGACATGGGTAAGTCAACTAGGTATTATCAAGGAAAGAAGCTAGATACGAGGTTGCATTTTCAGTGGCAGTCATTTCTTCCATAAGATACTCCTTTAAATAATTTTAATTTTAACCGTTTAAATAATGCTTTAAATAGTTTTCTTTGAGAATGTTGAATTTTGTACACCACACCAATAGAGGAGCGATGTATACTGGAAAAAATATTGGTTTATTTATGGCTGCCAAAGCTGAGCAGAGGGCTGTTTTTTTTAAAATATTAAGATAATGGTGGTTATAACAAAATGAATCCAAATAAATGAAGGCAAAAAAGCCTATTGAGTTGGTAGCTATCTGGACTTCAGTTAATATTTAACAACTGTGTTATTAGAGAGCTTGTTATAGTGGTAGATTAATATTTCAAGCTGAAAAACGTACTCTAAAGAACACCGGAATACAGTCCCTGTAATGGGAAAAGCAGTTTTGGAATAATAAAAACATTAGCTAATGAAAACATGTCTAAGAACTAGCAGGAATGGAAATAAAACATGCATCTTGTAAAAAATATCAAGACATTCATAAATTAGACAGCATTATAAAAATGGAAAGCAGAGAGTAAAATTATGAGAAATGCTGAAACTTTTAGAGTCTAGGATTTCAGTGAAATATTTTAAGGAATTGCTTTTCATTTCCAGAGATTACACAGAACCTGAACGAGCTCATAGTTCATTTTATCTGTTCTGATATTTACCACTTCCAAAGAAAAAGCAGACAGAGGTAGAAGAATGCTAGAAACCTTCCCTAAGCCTATTCTTTTAAGCTTCATACTCTTAATCCTTTTATTTCATTACATTTTTAAAAAAAAGAGAGAGAGAATGGTAGCCTCTGTGTCCATTCCGCAGCCCAAACACTGATACATATTTTTCCTTTCATGTAAATGTGGAAAGGAGGCAGGGAGCCCAATCTTATCTGCCTGGGATCTGTCTTGTATGGTGACCCAGAAGGTATAGCTGGAGGACTTGAGGAAAAGCTCATGCGTCACACATGCTTTTTATGATAAAATTACACAGGAAGCTGTAAAAACAGGGCTCTTGTTCCAGCATGAATGCCCCCAGGTTTTCAGAACAGAGGGAATTACTTGTCTTTGTAAAGCAAGAGCCCTTGTCAAGGAATTTTGTTTTGTTTCTGAAATATTCCACACTTTGCCAGATGATCAGAGGCCTTGGGACATACACGATGCCCATCAACAAAAGATTTCAACATGAAAATTATACCAAAAATGAATGAAAGAAAACAGCTGAATGAATTGAAGGGCCTGGGTCTTAAACCTGGATTTCAGACTTCAAACCTAGATAACAAGTAGTTATAATTCCTTTGCAGAGATCGTCCATGTATGGATTATGAAAATCCTGTATTATGAAAAATTCTAGGGTCTATACACCCAGTACCCTTCTGCTTATGTTGCAGGCCAATGGCTTTAAGAAACACTGTAGCCACATCACAAATGAAAACCTCCTAAATGCCATCTTTCAATTTTACAAACTACAGCCACTTGGGAAAGCTACACACCTCCACTATTTCTGCCCTCCCCACCACATAGCCCTATGTGATCCTATAAGAAACCTTTAAGATTCAAGAGTTTTCAGTTTGATAGCTTGCAAGTAGGGCTTCAGTATCTGCGAGGGACCCATTCTTGGACCCCCACGGATACCGAAAACTGTGGGTAATCAAATTGCAATTTTTGGCCCTATAAGCTCTCCAAAGGGGACCAGAGCTGTACTCTGGTCCCCTCCAGAGGGCTTTCCGAAGCCTGCAGAGGCAGTACATGTCCATCCACTGGCTCTGTGGACTTCAGAAAGGCCATGTTGGCCCCAAAAAATGTGACTTCCGGTTTCCCTCAGGAAATGTGTGAATCCAGAAATATGTGATGCGGAACCCACGGATACAGAGGCCCCATCTGTATTTTTTGGTTGGTCCTAATAAAGGCATTTCCCTACTTTGGACTGCATGTTATCATTCTCTCAGTAATAATAATGAAATCAAATA
Source organism: Tiliqua scincoides (assembly GCF_035046505.1). Classification (NCBI taxonomy): domain Eukaryota; kingdom Metazoa; phylum Chordata; class Lepidosauria; order Squamata; family Scincidae; genus Tiliqua; species Tiliqua scincoides. The sequence continues at coordinate 28,924,955 of NC_089826.1, forward strand.
TTTGAGGTTTTAAAAAAAATATTCTCTCTGCTTCAACTTTACATTCCACAAAAGTGTGTGTGGATGGAAGGAAAACTCCTCCTATATCGTCCCACACATGGAAGACCTCATTTGTCTCGGCTTATGCAAACAAAGGAAGAAAATATGTAGCAAAGATGGTGCTGTGGCTAGGATGAGATGAGACAAGGCAAACTGCTTTTGTAAGCAACACTAATCAAAATGGCACAAAACATAATCAGGACATCCTGCTCTTTAGACACTGAACTACCCTGCACATGCCCAATCTCATCTGATCTCAGAAGCTAAGCAGGGTCAGGCCTGGTTAGTACTTGGATGGGAGACCGCCTGGGAATACCGGGTGCTGTAGGCTTATACCATAGTCTTTCGAGACTGAAGGTTGCCAACCAACCACTGAACTTACAGATTTGCTATTCAGGGTGTTCAGTACAAACTGCAGAATGAGTTAAAAATGGGACAAAGTGAGCTGCCTTCTGTTCAACATGATGAAAGACATGAAATGGCTACATAGCTGATAAAGCTCACCAACTCAAAGCTATCCAGCCAGGAAAGGAAAGCAGAACAGATGACTATATTTGAGAGGATAGGTGTGAGACCTTTTAGCTTTAAATTAATTTCTGTGGGGGAAAAAGTCCAGAAAAAGAGCCAAAATCCTGCAGTCTTTGATACATATGAAACTCCTATTCAAATATATGAAAACTGAGGCTGCAATCCTATCCACACTTGCTTGGGAGTAAGATCCATTGACTATAATGGGACTCAGTTCTGAGTAGACATGCATAGGATTGGGCTCTGAGGTCCTAAACTTCCTCGAGGCCCTGAATTGCCAGAACTATCATTCTGGTAGCACAAGATCTTTGTGGCAGCACAAAAGCCAGAACGCTATTGCATGCTTCCAGGCCACTGCCACAAATGGACAACAGCACAGCACGTGTGGCAGCAGCCCCAGAGGCTCCCATCGGCACCAGTAAGTTAGTGATGGGTGCAGGTTGTGGGTGGGGTGGAAGAGTAACAGGGAGTTTCCACACTCACCTATAATAGAATGTTAGTGTTGCAAGGTTGAAAGAAAGCAACTCAAGAGACTCGGTACTCAGGGGTGATAGTTTGCAGGCTTTTATTTCAATGCAAGCAATGGGCCCATGGGAATCTTGTCTCAAAGCAAGGGACCGGTTTTGATGGTGTCCAGACAATTTATACAATTTTTGGTCCTTTGTCCCAAATCCAGACTTCCCATTGGCTGGAATTTTACATCAGAGATGGAGCTAACACCTAATAGGTTACAGATGAGGTACCATTTGTATTAAATATACCTGATAGGTACATTTCAGGTTACATTTGCATAACAGGTGGATCTTAGCATTTAAACATATTAAATCACAAAGTTTTCAAAAACCAGCAGGTTGTGCTATAATACCATTTACCCAGTGTTGAATCACATTCACATAAATCAGGCCAATTATACAGGTTGTTTTGACAAGGTTTAGAATAACAACATTAACAGAGAGCAGTATAACACAAAATACTTAAAGACAGGTGTGGAGACCAACATGACTTCATAAGTGATAAGATATAATTTTGGCAGGACTTCAGGCCCATACTCATCCCTCAGTAGGGTGGCCTGGTTTGAGCGGCCTACCTTATCTTTTCTGCATTCCATAACAGTTACCCTGTAAGACTGTCTGCAAAACTGAGGCTTTTTTTATTAAGAGGTTTAAAAGTTTTACTAAAACCAAGCAATTTGATTTCTATGGCCTAATTCTATATAACTATTGTGACCAGTTACCTTGAGTACATTGGTATCAAGGGATCACTTGGTTTCCATATTACATATGTATGCTTTTGCTCTAAAAGCATAAAGGTTACAAAATTACAAAGCTAGTGAATACAATCAGTGAATAACATTTGCCAAAGCTTGCTCATCTCTCCAGCAGCTGCCTTGCACCTGATATCTCTTCAGCTACATCCCAAAGTGTAAACAAACTTTGAGGCCCAAGCAGCTTTTTTTCTTTTATGTGTTGCTATGCTTTATACTGGGCTATCTACCCAGTGGCCTGTACATGTGGGTTACAGTCTGGGGTCAAAAGTCACCATGCCTTATTAGCATTAAGTTAGTGCGTGCAAAGCAAAATGCAACCATAGCACTTATCCACAGATAAGCTGTCGAACGCAGGTGTACCAGTCTTAGCCAATGTTCTATGGTAATAAAATTAAGTGTTTTTAAAAAACCATCAAATAACTTTTCTTACTTGTAGCCAAGTTGTCGACATGCCACAGCTGCATCTTTATCAGACCATCCATCATCACAAATTGTGCCCCACTGGCCATTGATAAAGATCTCCACGCGTCCCTCTTTCTTGTTCTCACCATCCATCAATCTAATAGGAGGCCCTGGGAATAAGTTGCAGCTGTTAATTTGCAACAGTAGCATCAAGAACCAATGTCCTGGTTAATTTTCATCATGTTCTAGGAAACCTGTCAACTGCAGCTTTCAAATTCAACAACTTCGCTTACACAATATCAAAAATGACTTTTCACGTCTTGAAGCTCATGTCATCAGCTCCTGAAGAGGGCAATGTAGGCCAGAGATGCCATTAGGAAGCCCCTCCACCACCTTCCCAGAGGTTAGTTAATATCTGCATGGCCTTTTGAGTAGGCTAAAGAAGACAGCCAGGAGAATACATCATCAGTTCCTAAAGTAAGGGTGTCACACACAGGCCAGATACAGCCAGTGGAAGCTCTTTATCAGCCCCCATGATAATTGGGTCCTCCCAGCACCAAGACCACCATCAGCTGATCTCAGCCAATGAGCTGTGAAGTGACTCATCAGCAGACACATCAGCAAAAACAGCAGGGCTGAAATGGTGGACTACATGATAATTGGGCTGTCCCATATCTTGAAAATATGATCAAGAGTTGCATTTCTCTTCTGATTTTCAGCCAATGAGTTCCTAGGTGAAAAAGTGCTTATTTCTGGTCATCACCTGCTTAATGGCATCACTTTAGCCCTCAGCAGGCATCATGAATGCTATTCGGCCCACTGTATGGAACAAGTTTGACACCCCTGTCCTGAAGGTCAACTGATGGTCTGAAACAACTCTGTTTTAACTTTAAAGATGCAGGTTCAAATCCCACTCAGTCATGAAATTTCCTGGGTGACCTTGGGTCAGTCACTATCTCTCAGCTTCACCTACCTCACAGGTCAGTTGTGAGAACAAAAGGAAGTGAGGAACTATGTACACCACCCTAAGCTCCTTGGAGGAAGGTAAAATGTGAAAAATAAATATCCACTGCCTTCAGTCTTGGCTGGCCTTCTGTTAACGGGAGACAAAAACTACAGGTAGAGCCTGTATATCTGCAGGTTTTCCTCTGGACCCATGCTGAGCCAGACTTTGCTCCACCTGAACCCTCTGAATGTGATATGAGCTGTGCCATGGTCACCTTTGGAGAGCTTTCTGAAGCCTGCAGAGGCCGTGTGCATCTGCCTGCAGCCTCTGTAGGCTTCAGAATGCCTTGCAGAAGCAAAAAAACCCCAAAAAACACCCAGTCAACCACAAGCTTTCCAACACAGACACATCTTTTAAAAATACATACTTGTTACTTCGCCTCTGTGCTACCATTTTAGAATGTATACCACAACACACTAAAGCAAGGGCTAATCCAGTGTTTGTGTTGGGGGGGGGGGGCCATGAGGCCTACATGAACTTCAGAGCCCAGGTCAACCAAGCAGGCAGACCTGGGCACCAGCACGGACTCAGAGCCTAGCTGCTGGGTAGACATGGGCTCCCAACTGAGCTTATGGTCTTTGTTGCCTTTGCTGGGCGGGTAGACCTGGGCTCCAAGTCTGGACTTGGATCCTAGATTTACCTGTCGGGTAGACCTGGGCTCCCAGTTGAGCTTGTGGCCTCTGTGGTCACATTTGCTGGGCAGGTAGACCTGGGCTCCCAACTAAGCTTATGACTTCCATGGCTGAGATTTTCCTGGGAAGGTAGACCTGGGCTCCTGCCTGGACTTACCAAGATCTACCTCCAGGAGTGGGTGTTCCAGTGGGCACCCATGGCCCCCCTTGGATCCACCCATGCACTAAAGAGACCTTTAAAATCTGACAGGTTTTAAAGAAGAAAATCTGCATACAGAAATTGCATATACTCTTTTGTCACAACGACACATAGATGCAAACCACAGTTAAGTCATTACATGAGTCATATTTTCCTCAATGAAAGATGTTAAACTAAGATTCAGGCTACATGATCAACAGCTTTATATGATATATCCACTGCTAGACTGTACCATTTCAGATTACAGTGGGTAATGCATATCTGAATGCTTCCTTCATATAAAAATCTCCATGCACATATAAAACTAGAAAGTCAGAAGAAATTTAGATTAGAACCTTCTGCCTGAACGTCTAGTTTTATACATGGAGGGAGTGTGTCCACGTGGGGAGAGGTCTCAAAGATCCATTCTACACACAAGCTGATGCACCATATGACCGCACTAATCTTGCTTCTAACTGACCTTTAGGTCTCTCCTGTCACATGATTCTACAGAGTGGATTCGTTTTATACTCTGTTTCCCCATACATACATATATGCTTGCCTTGTACGCGCCCTGGTTTGTAGTTTTTCTCTACTAAACGCTGCCTGAGTGAACAGTAATTGAAAACTGGGACTGACTCAATTACACATTAATCTTCTCTCAGGAATAGTGTGGCAGACTGCCAGCTCCCAAAGGTCTTTACAGCCAAAGTTTGCTCATCATCACTCAATGAGCTCATAAGCCCAATCAATACATTTTCCTCTAACCACACAATTCCTTAAAAGTTCAGCATAATGTCACAGAAAGGTCTTCTGCCATTAGGAATTTATTATTTGTAAACATATCAAATGACTTTTTCCTGAACATACAACAGATCAACAAAAATTGTTTTACACATCAAAAGGTTGCCACACACTGCATGTTAAATTTGCCTTTTTAATGTGTTTTCTTAGAACCTCTCTATACAACCATTTTAGCATGGAAAGGATGTGGGTCAAGTGTATCCACTCCAGACAGACTTCAGCTCAGGCTGTAGCAAATATCCAACTGCTTGGATGGTGATAGCTGGTCTAGAGCTCTGTCTAGCAGACACAGAGATTTCAACTCACAGATCTTGGAATCTATATCTAAACAAAACATCCCACAGATAGAATGAATGGCTGACCACCCAATTAGATGAACCCATAGTCTGTAGTTGATCTACTATTGTTAAACCTCTCTGAGCTTTCAGAGAACCAATGGCAATAGACTCTACTATTTTAAACAATTACTGGCCCATTTCAAATATCCCCTATTTAAATGTGATCGAGCGAGGAGTAGCCGCTCACTCCACAGGGTGTATCAATATATGAATGACACCCAGCTCTATCTCTCCATTCCATCTGATTTCAAGGTGTCTGTCGGGGTGCTGGAATGATGTCTGGAGGCAATGAGGAGATGAATGGGGGTCAATAAAATAAAATCTGGACAAGGTAGAGGTCCTTCCAGTCCCAAAAATCATGTATTAGACCATCTACCTGTTCTGGATGAGGTTGTACTCCCTCTACAGCCTGGGTTTTCTTCTGGATTCACAATTGCTCCTAGATCGGTACCTGCTTCTCTGGAACTCGCTCTTATGCGCTTAAGACATCTTTCATGTTATTATGATTTTGGCAGGGGTTAGAAACTTACTTATTTCAGTAGGTTTCTTAGTTTGATGAAATGTTGTTGCTGTAAATGATTAGGTTCTGGATTTTATAATACAAATGATTGTATTCTGCATTTTACACTACACCTTTCCCCACCCATTCATGCTGGTTTATTTATTGTTGTTTTCATAATTGTGCTTTTATTATACTTTTATGAAATGTATCATTCTACATTTGTTGTCAGCTGCCTTAATTCCTTTTAGAAAGGCAGGATACACATTTTAAAAATAAAATTAAGTCACTTGGTGGTGTAAGATGCTTTGAAATGAATAGAGGTTAGACCTCAGCATCAGTGCTTAGGCCTGCAGCCCAAAATCCCAATCCTCCCCCTCTCATTATCATCCTGTAAAAATACTTATTCTGCAGGAATATATTTTCAACATAAATTTTATTTCTATAACCTGGGTAGCAACACAGGAAGTTAGCCACAAAAGTGTGCAGATTTTATTGCCAACCACCTTGTTACTTCTTGGAAGATCTGTTCACAACCATGAAATTGATTCAGTTCTCAGGTACCCAAAGGGAATAAGAGAATTTTACCATATGGATGTATTTAACCATACAGAACCTCTTCCAGCTCGTTAGGTTTCATTGTATTGTAAGCAGAGCAGATGGTTTGTGTCTATATGAACAGCATCATGATGTGAAATCCTGTTTTGGGGGTCTCAAAGTTCTCATTTCTAAGAAATTCACTTTGTATCACCCACACAGATATACTGTTTGTCTGACTCTGTTGGGATAATAAAACTCTTTGGGATATTGGGAAGTGTAAGTGGATAGCAACAAAAAACAATGGGGGGGAAATGCAGCAATATGGTTGTGAAAATAAGATTAGCAAAAACTGCATTATTGCAAGTTGGGATAAAAATATAGTTTAACAATGCGGTAAGTTTTTCAGTCCTACAATATACTTTGAAGGGGGGAAAATCTATGTTCTTTATGCCCCTATTTACATTTCTGGTTTGATATTAAATGTTGGGCAACACAATCATTCTTTAACCTGAAAGGCAGGGTGCAACTCTTAAATTACAAATTAAAGTCACATGATTTTCATTACTAAATGCTCTACATTTTCCAATACCACTCTTCAATCACAATTGCCATTTCCTAACCCAGGGATGATCATCTTTAAGAGCAGATGTGAAAATGCAGTCACTCATTTCTATTCCTGTAGGAGAGGCAGCCAAGGTTCTTAAATGCCTGCAGTTGACTCCTGACTCCTGAGTAGTAGTAGATTATTTTCTGTTATGATTTTTATTCACCTAAATCTTCCCGCTTATGAAGAAAACATGTATCACAGAAAATGTATGTACAAATGTCTACTTTAAGTCATATCTGGACATTACTGAGAATATCCTGCACTAGAGCTACCCTAGAATTTCCTAGATTCTAGAGCATTACTAGAGCATTACTAGAGCATTACTCTAGAATGGCTAGACTGTACAGCAGTGGTTCTCAAACTTTTAGCACAGGGACCCACTCTTTTAGAATCAGAATCTGCCAGGATCCACCAGAAGTGAAGTCATGACAGAAAGTGACATCGAGCAAGAAAATTTTTGATAATCCTAGGCTGAAATCTTACCCACACATAACCAGGAGTAAGCCCCATTGACTATCATTGTTAAAAGCATATACAGCAGTGGTTCTCAAACTGGAGTGTCACGACACCCCAGCCAGAGTCCGGGTGCCTCTGCCCCCTTAAGGGGAGGGGGAAGGCAGCAACATAATTGCCAGGATCGCATTGCTTTAGAGGGGCACAGGGGCTTGCTGAGATTTACCATAGCCTGTAACAGATTCCTGCACCAGTCCCTGCAGGGACTGGTGCTTGGCTCCCCACACCCCTGGGTGGCCGCTGCAGGCTGCGGTAAGTCTTAGCAAGCCCCTGCACTCCTCCAAAGCAACTCGATCCTGGTGATCACATCTCTGCTTGACCCCCTCCCCTGCAAGGACTTACAGCAGGGCTCAAACTCCCTAGGTGTTTGAGAACTGCTGATATACAGAGTCTCCTGAAAGAAGTACAGATCTGTAACATATTCCCAAATGCAGTCACATACCATGGGAGCATCCTGTCTAATATATTAAAAATAAAATATTGAAATGAATGGGGACCCACCTGAAAAATTGGTTCACAACCCACCTAGTGGGTCCTGACCCACAGTTTGAGAACCACTCTTCTAAAGGATTCTAGAATTTCTAAGGCTAGATTCTCTAAAGGATTCTAAAGGCTAGAATCCTTTATACACTAATTTGGGAGTAAGTTCGATTGAAATCAAATGGACTTAATTCTGAACAGACTCGCATAGGATTATGGCACTAGTTCTATCACCATTGAACACCTTAATGTAACAGACTTTCAAAACATCGATAGAGACTAGTCAGATCAGGCCATAGAGAAAAATTTTGAACCACTGTTAAGTCAGCTGAGCCAGATTTTCTTTATATAACAATACTCTGTAGCTCTGTTTTATTTGAGGTAATTTTGAATAATTCCTTCATGATGTATAAATATAGATTGCGATCTGTTCACATCTGAGTAAATCTCAGTCTCTCTTACCTCGCAGCAGTGAAAAGCTCCCAATTACTACATTATATATAAGCATTTCTCTTAATCAAGTTCAAATTTTTTGCCTTCTATATGCAAAAAATGCAGTTTGTCACTATATTAAGGTACCATCATGTTTTGTACCACTATTGTGGCTATCACTTAATTTTCTTTCTAAATTGAATAGCCCTCAGCTTTTAAGAATGTCCATCAGTACATCTGGTCATTCTTTTTGCCTGTCTCAAAAGTTTGCTGTTTCTTCCATTAGTTTAATTCAAACCATTAGGAGGATCAGAATTTAGCAGTGTCTGTTCTCATAGCATTGTTTGGCAGAATGCAGAATTCTCTGGGCTGACAGAACATGAAATTCCATGGACACATTTGTAAGCTGTGCATACACGCAGATGCAGTAATATATCATAAGAACTTCAAAGGCAGAAGACTCACTGTATACGCTGCTACCCATGATCGGGTGATGGCCTATTAGTTTCACAGACGCTGAAATAAGAAATGTGCTCTAATCCAAGGTACTAAGCGTATCCCCATTCATTGCAATGATGGGACAACACCACACTCAACACCTGTGTGTAAGCAGAGTTTCACAAAAATGAAAGGGAGAGTCAATGGGAATGGGGATCTTTGCATATATGTCATAGCCTCCCCCCCCCCCCAAATCAGTGGATTGAGGCACCCTCAGATAGGTTGCAATTCAATAATTCCTTCAAGTTCATCTTGCTTCCCATCTTGCATATAGGCTCTTCCAGACAGGGCTGGGGAAAGACTCCACCTGAAATCCCAGACAGCCAATACTAGTAAATATAGAAAATACCAAGCATTCATTCTTTCATATCACACCTTTCCCAAGCCAATGCAAATGCCCTCGGCAGCCTACAAATAGATGGACCAATTCTCAGAATTAATATAAGGCAACTTTCTACCTATGTTTATTCACAGCTGATTCTTTCTAAAAGAACACTTACCCAGTGAGATTCTATGGCTGTCGTTGTCTGGATAGCAACTTATTCCAACATCCTCCTGATGGCTGCAATCATGCTTTCCCCATGCCCTCTTTGAACACTGGAGGATGGCAGACTCCTTTCCTGAGCAGCTGACATCATCCAGCCATATTGGTCCAGGGCTCTCTTCTAGGAAATATTCCGAAACAATTTTTCCATTCCTGTGTACAAACAGATTAACTTTGGTATTATGACAGTCCAATCCTACCTATGAGAAATGCTGACATACAAAGAGCCCTACCAGAAAGCTCCGTCTGAAGGGGGACAAGATGGAGACACTTAAAATTATGCATGGAATGGCAGGAGTAGGTAGAGGGGAGTTCTTTTCCCTCTTGCATAACACCAAAACCAGGGGACATCCACTAAAATTGACTGATGGGTGAGTTACACAAAAGGAAATAGTTATTTACCAAACATGTAATTAATCTGTGGAACCCCTTGCCACAAGATGCTGTGATGCCAACATTGCCTAAGATCTGTGTTTCTCAACCAGTGGTACAGGTACCACCAGTGGTACTTAAAGTGGTATCTGGTGGAACTCGTGAGACACCTGGCAGTGAGACCAGGAACATGACACAACAAACAGTGGTAGGAGGCTCCAAAGCATGCTTTTCTGAACTTGAAAAAGTCCTGCTGACCACCCTGAGTCTCTTACTGGTGTTTGTCACATTGCAACTGGCCTCCCAACCCAGAAGTAACTGGCAATGAAGTAACTGACATTGCAACTTACTTCCGGTGGTACTTCGAATAGGTGGACCATATGAAGCGGTACAGTGGAGGACAAACATTGAGAAACACTGCCCTAGATGTCTTTAAAAGAGATTTGGACAGATTTTTTGAGGCAAAGTCCATTACAGGTTACAAGCTATAATAACTATAGGCTACCTCTGAGTTTTAGAGGTAGCCTATCTTTGAAAGCCATGTGTGAGTGAGTGGCAACAGGATACAGAAATCTTGTCCTGAGGCATCTTGTGGACCACTGTGAGACACAGGAAGCTGCAGATGTAGATGGGCCCTCTGCCTGATGCAGCAGGACTCTTCTTATGTTCTTACATAAAGTCACATGGAAGGTTTTGGCCACTGGACTGCAAGGGTTGTGTTGCTGAGTGATGGAGATTACAATTTTGTTGGTTATTTGCCTATCTCTGGTGCTGTGGTTGCCAAGTATACACAGCTCAGTTGCTAAGCAGCCATTGTGTACCCATGGGTTGGTTGCCAATTATGCGCAGCTCAGTTGCGAAGAAGTCATTGCGCAAGCATTCACTGCACCAGCGCCACAGTCATTGCTGTCAGCCAGGTCACGGTGTGCTTGCTATCTACCAAAGCCACTTTGCTGCACTAGTGAACATGCCTCGCTCTTTTTGCATAGTATATGCCACTCCTTCCTGCATAGCACCTGTGTCAGCATTTGCACCACATCAGTGTGGCAGCCTATAAGACTGGACCTTGAATGAGATATAAGTAACTCTGGACATTTTTCCAACCCAAGCTGATTTTTTTTCCCCAGGGTGCAGTGCACTACAGAGTTCTGTACACAACTGTATGTCCTGAAGGATATTATATAAAGCAAATGAAGTTGTAAATGTCAAAGAGCAAAGCAAGCACATGTGAAATTTGGTGCAATACAGAGCAGCCTTCTGTATCCGAAACTTATCAGCATTCCTCTGCAAAGGGATTAAGCGGCCTCACATAAGTGGACCTTACTTGAAGCCCAGCTGTCGGCAAACCACGTGTGTGTTCAATTCAGTCCACCCATCATCGCAGACTGTGCCCCACTGTCCACTGTAAAGCACTTCCAGCCGTCCCTCATGGCTGCCTTTCCCACCTGCTAGTCTAAGTGCACCATCTGTGGTATTAAAAAGCAAGAGTCAGTTCTGCTTAAGAGACAATCATCAGGCAAAAGAGACTACACCATCATATTGGCCACAATGGATCAGTTATTATGCTAGATGCTGGTTCCTTGCAATGTTTAAGAAGAAAACAGAAGCGGGGGAGAGAGGAAACCAAAAACAGCACACATCCCACTGCTGCCCTTATCCAATTTCACTATCTATTGTTTAAATAAACCTTAGAACATATGGCCAGAAAAGTGCTATCAGAATTTACACATGTACACATAAAAAGTAATGCACAGAGTAGCCCACAACACACAACTCTCATCTCTATTTCATTTTAAATTGTCATGGATTTATAAGGCCTATGGTCACTATTTTAAAAAAAGCTATGGATATATTTTATTCCACTCATTAAGAAACAGTATAGTTGTAACATGAGCAGTACCTAACAGTTATCATTCAAAGCAAAACTTTCTGAAATAATGTGCACTGGACACATTTTGCTCCACGGTGAAGGGCCTTGCAGTTAAGAAATGCAGCATGTACTCTTAAATGTATGAGAAACCTTTCTGCATACAGGAATAAGAGCAATCCTTCCTTGCACATGCTTCAGGATTTCCCTTCCATTTTGCCTCAATAAAAACAAAGACATTTATGGCCAATATTCATAAACTACATACTGTACATTTCTAGCACTTCAACAATCTAGCTCAGCCATTTTCAACCAGTGTGCCATAGATGGTCTGCAGGTGTGCCGTGGGAGGATCATTTGTGAGTAGGGCCACTGAGGGATGCAAGCCCCTGCTGTCGGTGTGGTGCGCCTTGTTAATTGTCAAAAAAAACTGATGCGCCTTGTTAATTGTAAAAAAAAAAAAGCCTTGACAATTTTAGTGCCTTGTCAGTGTGCCATGAGGTGAAAAAGGTTGAAAATCACTGATCTAGCTTCTTTGCTGGCTACCTGCAAGAGGCGTGCATGACACGCCAGCATCTTCTTTGTGGTCGCAATTGTGTTCTTGCCAGGAGTTCTTTAGACACTGTTCGATAGACAGTTCATTTCCTGTACAACGCACTTCATCCAGCAGGATAGGACCTGAGCCTTCTCCAAAATAAGCCTGGCTCCATGCCTTGGCAACTCCCCTGTCCAAACATAATAAATAGAGAATCAGTGACAGCAAGCAGTCAGACAGTGCATCTCAAGTAGCTGCTGAAATGTTCAAAACTCCACAAATCAAGAGTGATGAAAATGGTACTGACCAGGTATCCACCATTTTACACATTATGCTGAATGTGTGAAGGGGCAGGAGCAGAAATGTGGACACTGTTCCAATTTCCAATCTCCATCCCTTCAGTTGAACAAGTGCACAAATCTGTGTGCATGCAGGGCACTTTCCACACAATGGGAAATGCTGATTTCCCAGGCTTCCCAAATCAATGTGTTTATTAGACACCAGGCTCTCACCTTCAACCCACAGATTAATGCAGGACCAAACTATCAGAAGTGAATTTTGAAATCACAGGAGAGTTGCCGACTATGAGAATTTAAGTGAATTTAAAGAAAAATCAACAAAGGCAGATATAAATGAGAACACTCAGCAAAAAACAATGTATTCCTGATAGCAGTAACACAAAAATTAAAAGTACTTCCTGGAAATTTACTAAGCAAGTTAACAGAAGGAAATTAAGCACAAGGGTAACTTCATTGAGAGAATGCATCTCGTTGCATACATACTAAAACAAATACAGTGAGCCCTGGATCTAACCGACTAATGGGCGGAAGGGGTGCCTGTTAATGCTGAAAGTCCATTATACCCAAATGCACTGAAGTCAAAGGAAGTGTGTATACCATAAAGTATGACTAATTTTTAATGTAGCAGAAAACATCAGTTGGTTCTGAAGTCTGTTAAATCAAGGTCATTGAATCAAGAGTTTATTGTACATTAGACTGTTTCAGTGACAGATATTTATGCTTTAGCCTCCAAGGAAACAACTACCACACCATGTTGGGCAGTTTGGGACCTCTCAAGCAAAACACAGCTCATCAGGCACTTTTATCAGTGCACTTCTGCTGAGGTGTCACTTCACAGCTCAGCAGCTGAGAGGTGCTCTACAAGGTATATATATTGGCAACCTTCAGTCTCGAAAGACTATGGTATCGCGCTCTGAAAGGTGGTTCTGGCACAGCGTCTAGTGTGGCTGAAAAGGCCAATCCGGGAGTGACAATCCCTTCCACACCAGGAGCAAGTGCAGTCTGTCCCTGGTCTGTCTCCCTGGCTATGGACCTTCCTTCTTTGCCTCTTAGCCTCAGACTGTTGGCAAAGTGTCTCTTCAAACTGGGAAAGGCCATGCTGCACAGCCTGCCTCCAAGCGGGCCGCTCAGAGGCCAGGGTTTCCCACTTGTTGAGGTCCATCCCTAAGGCCTTCAGATCCCTCTTGCAGATGTCCTTGTATCGCAGCTGTGGTCTACCTGTAGGGCGCTTTCCTTGCACGAGTTCTCCATAGAGGAGATCCTTTGGGATCCGGCCATCATCCATTCTCACGACATGACCAAGCCAACGCAGGCGTCTCTGTTTCAGCAGCGAATACATGCTAGGGATTCCAGCACGTTCCAGGACTGTGTTGTTTGGAACTTTGTCCTGCCAGGTGATGCCGAGGATGCGTCGGAGGCAGCGCATGTGGAAAGCGCTCAGTTTCCTCTCCTGTTGTGGGCGAAGAGTCCATGACTCGCTGCAGTACAGAAGTGTACTCAGGACGCAAGCTCTGTAGACCTGGATCTTGGTATGTTCCGTCAGCTTCTTGTTGGACCAGACTCTCTTTGTGAGTCTGGAAAACGTGGTAGCTGCTTTACCGATGCGCCTGTTTAGCTCGGCATCGAGAGAATGAGTGTCGGAGATCGTTGAGCCAAGGTACACAAAGTCATGGACAACCTCCAGTTCATGCTCAGAGATTGTAATGCAGGGAGGTGAGTCCACATCCTGAACCATGACCTGTGTTTTCTTCAGGCTGATTGTCAGTCCAAAATCTTGGCAGGCCTTGCTAAAACGATCCATGAGCTGCTGGAGATCTTTGGCAGAGTGGGTAGTGACAGCTGCATCGTCGGCAAAGAGGAAGTCACGCAGACATTTCAGCTGGACTTTGGATTTTGCTCTCAGTCTGGAGAGGTTGAAGAGCTTTCCGTCTGATCTGGTCCGGAGATAGATGCCTTCTGTTGCAGTTCCAAAGGCCTGCTTCAGCAGGACAGCGAAGAAAATCCCAAACAAGGTTGGTGCAAGAACACAGCCCTGCTTCACTCCGCTTCGGATGTCAAAAGGGTCTGATGTGGAGCCATCGAAGACAACAGTGCCCTTCATGTCCTTGTGGAAGGATCTGATGATGCTGAGGAGCCTGGGTGGACATCCAATCTTGGGGAGAATCTTGAAGAGGCCGTCTCTGCTGACCAGGTCGAAAGCCTTTGTGAGATCTATGAAGGCTATAAAGAGTGGCTGTCGTTGTTCCCTGCATTTCTCCTGCAGTTGTCTAAGGGAGAATACCATATCAGTGGTGGACCTGTTGGCTCGGAATCCACACTGCGATTCTGGATAGACGCTCTCTGCAAGTACCTGGAGCCTCTTTAGTACAACTCGGGCAAACAGCTTTCCTACAACGCTAAGGAGAGAGATGCCGCGGTAGTTGTTGCAGTCACCCCTGTCACCTTTGTTCTTGTACAGCGTGATGATGTTTGCATCCCTCATGTCTTGAGGTACTCCACCTTCTCTCCAGCAGAGACAGAGGATTTCATGCAGCTCAGTGACGATGATCTCTTTGCAGCATTTTAGGACTTCAGCAGGGATGCTGTCTTTTCCAGGTGCCTTGCCAAAGGCAAGGGAGTCCAGGGCCACGTGAAGTTCTTCTAGGGTTGGTTCACTGTCAAGCTCTTCCAGCACAGGCAGGCACTCAATGTTGTTCAGTGCTTCTTCGGTGACTACATTTTCTCTGGAATATAGCTCAGAGTAGTGCTGCACCCAGCGTTCCATCTGCTGCGCCCGATCCTGGATGACCTCGCCTGTGGCAGACTTCAGAGGGGCAATTTTCTTCTACAAGGTAATGCTTTCGTAATGCAGTGCAGTGCTGAATCGGCAGTCCACATGATAATTAGGCTCTCCTAGCAGATCCACAGCCTCTCCCTTTCTCATCCCTCTTGGTCTCCCTCTTACCCTGTAGTGCTCCTCACCTTCTGAGGTCCCCTTCAATCTCTCCCTACCAGCGCCTCAGTAGAAATGGTGTAGCTGAAAGGGTGGCATTGAGAGAGCACAATTATTACGCTAGCTGCCCTTTCAGCAGTGACACATCAGTAGTGCTTAAAGTGCGGCCTGCATCATCATTGGGATCACCCTTTCAACAATGCCACTTCTGCCAATGTGTCACTTTGCAGCTCAGCAGCTGAGCGCAGCTGAAGCTGGTGCTGGAAGAGCCCAGCTATCACATGGGCCAGATAAAGAGCTTATGTGGGCCGTATCTGGCCTGCAGACTTTGTTTGATAACCCTGAATTATTACAGATGAACAATATTCTTTCCTTTTCAATGGCAAACTAACCCTAGTGGGGGTTACTGTTCAATAACGCCAACCAAAAGTTGCAAGAGAACAGGAAAGTTATTGTTAAGGGGTTTTATTTTACAATTTGCTGAACATTTCCAGATGGATTAAATGTAAGGCGACATGAACAGTTCAAACTATTTTCTTACATTACATTACATGACCTGACCCCCAACCACAGCACCATTCCTCTCTTGGTTAACTTCAGTCAAAGAATAACGAGCCTACTGGTTAAGGCATTTTGCCATTCTTTTTGCGATCAGAAGTCTTTAGTTTCATATCAAAATATCTGACTGGGGACTATTTAATGAAACCTATCATTTACTAAATGCAGGAAACAGAAGGAAGGCTAATCAGCCTCTCAAATGAAAAAAAATCTACAAACATGAGTGTAAGACAGTCATTACTATTATACATGGTATGTTCAGTTCATTAGTCCCCCTTTAAAATACAAAACATACACTTGAAATGGCTTGAGCACCTTTCTTCATTATCAATTATTAACTCTGCAACTGAATATAATATATTCTGAGTATATACAAAATCAAAGCTTCCTTATTTGGATTTATTTTTATTTCTCACATTTTTATACTACCTTTTCTCTAAGGAGCTCAGGATGGTGTACATCAGTGTTTCTCAAATTGTGTGTCAGGACCCACTAGGTGGGTCGCAAGCCAATTTCAGGTGGGTCCCCATTCATTTCAATACAGGTCCAGCCTATTTATAAATGGATTTTTAATACACAGATTTGACTCAACACGAATGGCCCCTGCAAATGAGAAGGAATGTGGTGATCCCTGGAGAAGGGGAAAAATGCACCCTTGAAAATCAGTTTTAAAAACTGAACAGTCCTTTAACAGTAGCCTCCTTAATGAGAGAGAGAGAGGGCAGCTGGCTGACAAGCCATCAGTCCTTCTCGCTCCAGGAGACCTCTCCCTTTGTGAAAGAAAGATACTTTGCATTGGTGAAGGAAGGGGTCAGAGTGAAGCCTTCCTAAGCACTTTGAGAGAGACTGATTCTTGGATTGTCATCTTAATGACTATCTTAACATCACAAAGGTCAGCAAGGCTGTTTTTAAATCATGGAGCAAAGAAACTTTGTTTTTTAAATTGATTTGTTATAGTGCATTTTTTGCTATCCACAAAAAAGTGCTTGTAATGGAACCCACGTGAATAATTAGTCTCAACCTGTATTTTATTTTTAATATCTTAGACTTGGTGCTACTGTGGTATGTGACTGCATTTGGGGAAACGTTACAGACCTGTACTTTTAACAAGCTACTATGTATATTCTTTTAACAATGATAGTCAATGGGACTTACTCCTGGGTAGGATTTCAGCCTAGGATGGTTAGAAATTTTTCTGCTTGATGATGTCACCTCCGGTCATGACATCACTTCCAGTGGGTACTGACAGATTCTCATCCTAAAAAGCGGGTCCCGGAGCTAAATGTGTGCGAATCACTGGTGTACATGGTTCCTTCCCTCCTTTTGTCCTCACAACAACCCTGTGAGCTAGGTGAGAATCAGAGATAACGACTGGCTCAGTGTCACCCGGAAGCTTCATGACTGAGTAGGAATTTGGACCTGGATCTTCCCAAACAACTATACCATCCTGGCTGTCAAGATTGACACAGCTTAGTAACACCTTTATCCACTTCAGGTTTAGGTGCAGTTTAAATGTAATCAAGCATGTTAAAATAGTCATATTTGGGAAAAAACTAACCCAAGGCCAAGCTGCCTGCAGACAACCTCAGCATCGGCATCATCCCATTGGTCATCGCAGATGGTTCCCCACTGACCAGCATGGTAGACCTCTACTCTTCCTTCATGAGCACTGCTCCCACCAACCAGTCGGACTGGCATAAAATCAGAGGCTGAGGTGAAAGACATAAAGACAAAGTTACGTTTTCATTTCCCAGTTGGACAGCAAGACTTTGCTTGACTTGAACTGGTGCACAACCCAATCCTGACTAAATTCTTGCACGACAATGCAGCAATGCCGGTACGGACTCCACTGCACCCCACAGAGGAATTTCAGCTTTTGGAAGTCTTCTTTAATTAAGGGAACATTTGTCCCCTTGCCCCACAGTAAGCCCCAGCAGCTGCAATGGGTCAACTCAGACCTGTGCCAGTGATATTGCTGGCACAAGTCTGAGTTGATCCATATAAACGGATCAGGTCCAGAAAGGGGGACAGGATATAGCACATGCCTGTGTTGTCAATCTGCCTCCTTCTGGGCTTGATCTGCTGACCCTGCGGCCACCACTATCCCTCCCCTGCTTTACCCCACCCATGTGCCAGATATACCTGGTCCAGCAGGTATCCACTCCACTGGTGCAAAGCATTTTATGGCTTTGGCGACAGTACATGCCAGCAGAACGCGCATTCTACCAATAAGGATGCATAGGATTGGACAGACAGCCTAGTAACTGTCCATTCCATAGCTGGCCAGTTTAACTCCTATAGTGTGGAAATTTCAACTACAGAAGAAGAGGAAACTAACATTGCAATCCTACGCATGTCTACACAGAAATAAGCCCTACTGTATTCAGTGGGGCTTACTCCCAAAAAAGGATAGGGTTTAGGACTAAATACTCTATACGTGGGGAGGAACCATTAGCAGGATTCTTTCTTCATTACTTAATAAGACCTAAAAAAGAATATCCAAAAGAGCCATGCTAGATCAGACAAAGCTGATCCAGTCAGGTACCACTAAAACAGGCCCTTTGAGAAGAGCTCTTCCCAGAATTGTGGTTGTGAAAATCACTAACATGGGATGTTTCTCTATAATCATTAACCTTGCACTAGCTGGCATTACCTCATGAAATAAAGTGAGCTTACATTTGTTTATTAACTTAGTTTATTGCAACATATAATAAAGGGGACATGGAGGGAGTATGTGGGAAACGGACCCTGACAATTTGAAGAATGTGTCATGGAGCACTAGGACCAGAACTGAAGTTTGCATACGTATTCATTCAGGGAGCAGATCTCAAAAAGAGTATTGCACAGCTGGAGAAGGTTCAGAACGCAGCCACTGAAATGATCAGATTACCAGTTCACCTTCTCTAAGAAGACCTGTCTAAAGCGTCTGGGGATTTTTAGTGTAGAAAAGGGTTGACATGGGGCAAATTTATGAAGCCCAATGTAGAAAGAAATTTCTTCCTCTCTTATGACATTCCACACTATAGCACAACAAAATTGATGGGCAATAGATTCAGGACAGAGAAAAATACATAATTAACTTATAGACTTTAGCACCCCAGCAATAGCAACAGCCACTGGCTAAGAAGTCTCCCAAAGGATATTAGGGAAATGTATGAATAGGTTTCCCAACAGCTGTTAGTTCATTATTATTAGCTACAATGAACCTCCAGGTTTAGAGGAGGCATGCCTTGTCGTCGTCATCATCTCCTCAACAGCTAGTACACAAAACAGCAGACAAGGAATATTGTCTTTTTGCCCACTTATGAACTTCATACAAGCCCTGGCTGACCACTGTTGGAAACAGGACGCTCAACCACACATGACTGTTAAGGTGTTGGATTTCATCTCCTTGTCTTCATCCACATGAACCACTTGAGCCAATGAACAGTTTGGGCAAGCCTAGTTGAATTTCCGTCTTAACCCATTTTGAGTGACAGATCCCCATGCCATATCACCAACTGCTTTTCCTCCAAGCTTCCTCAAATCCTCACTCAGACAAGACACTCAGAGTGAATGACCTTAGGCCAGTCACCATCCTAACCTATCTCAAAGGATTTTGTGAAGATAAAAGGCGAAGAATGACCACAAGCTCCTTGGAGGAAAGGTAGGATAGACATGCAATAATAAATACAATCTCTGTCCATCCAGGCAGTCTTCCTAATGCATGGTTGGGCACAATTCATATAGAACAGGGGTGCCCAAACCCCGGCCCTGGGGCCACCTGCGGCCTTTGAGGACTCCCAATGCGGCCCTCAGGGAGCCCCCAGTCTCCAATGAGCTTCTGGCCCTCCAGAGACTTGCTGGAGCCCGCACTGGCCCGACGCAACTGCTTTCAGTATGAGGGCAACTGTTTGACTTGTCACGTGAGCTGTGGGATGAGGGCTCCCTCCACTGCTTGCTGTTTCACGTCTGTGATGCAGTAGCGGCAGCAAAGGAAAGGCCAGCCTTGCTTTGTACAAGGCCTCTGTAGGACTTGAGCTATTGCAAGACCTTCATTCATTCATATAAGTTCATCTTTAATATATTCATTAATGTAAACTTATGTAAATTTATTCAAATTTTAAATGTAAATTAATTCTTTTTTTCCCCGGCCCCCGACACAGTGTCAGAGAGATGATGTGGCCCTCCTGCCAAAAACTTTGGACACCCCTGATATAGAACAATATAAGTGGAAAACAAATGGTAGATGGATACAACTGCTGCAATTCCCATGGCGGCACTACAGTAATTGGAAAACGAGTTGGTTGTGGGAATAATTTCTGGCTGCATGTACCTACAGCCTGATTCACACTTCTGCTTCACCGTGTGATTAAAGGCATACTTGAGGACAAGGTATGTTGCAATTCCACAGGCAGGAGAAAATGGCTGCATGATATAACCTGAGGGGTTAAACATGCCTTGTTCTTGCCCTTCTCAAATTAATCTGCTTTTTCAATCCACTCCAGCCAATGACCTTTCTCAAAGCAAAATAAAGAGGTCTTTATGAATGTGGGGAGAAACACATTTTTTCCATTAATATGCTGCTCTTGCATAAACGTCTCAGGGTGCTGGAGTGGAAACAGACAGATTCCTCATATCAGGATTTGCAATCATGAAAGTGCTTCAACATTTTCTGCATCTGCGCAGTTCCTACGTGGAAATGTAATTAAGCAGGAGAGCACCTTATGCTCTTACAGCTGGGCAGTTCCCCAGAGGAGCAGAATGGTTTGAGTATCATCCATTTGGTGCACCAAGGATGCTGCACTTAAAAGACGAGTACAGGATGCCCTTTCTCAAAAGGTGACAAACTGCCGCATCTGCAAGTATTTTTGATCTAGGCAAGCACATACACAGACAACACAGCATGCCTTGACTCTGGGAGGATCATTCTCAAAGGGTGGGGCGCGTCTTCCTCAGGGGATCCAGGCAGCTGTTCAGGGAGACATTATCTCATCCTACAAACAGCTACGTAAACCAGCATCATAACATCTTCTTCCATTAATTTGTAATGCTGTGTGGCAGGCAAGGCTTACTTCACTCAGAAGTCCCACTACATTCAGTGGGGCTTACCTCAAGGCAGGTGTACAGAGGAAAGCAGCCTGAATCAGACTCTCAACCCAACCATACAGAAAGTGGGAGGTAAACACACAGATCTGCTGTCAAGTTTGGCCCTTAGTTTTCCACTAAATGAGGTGTTCCTTTTGCATTTATGCACCCTCACACCACAATTGGTTCTTGCATCAGTGGTACAGCATGACAAATGATACAAGTTTCTGTCAATTCCAAAAAAACAATCAGATTTAAAGGAGAAAATAGAATGGCGACATTATTCAACATACTCCACCAACACAAGATCCCAACAAGGCTATGTTATCCTGAGTCATCTGGGATAACAACATCATTTATGCAATGCAAAACCAAAATGACGTGTGTATATTTGCATTTTACCATGGGAAAAGCCACATGTGACGGCAGCTGCCATATTATGAGGACACATTCCAGCTTGCCAGATGCTTTTTTCACAGAGCAGGATGTTTTCTTCATCGCCATGGCAATGTACATTACTCCAGTAAATAGGGATAAGGCCCAGTCCAGAAAATGGGGTGTGCTTTGCTGTGCCTCTTTCTCTGAGAAAAACAACAGATATAGACAATTAGGAAGAAGTCCAAGTATATGCAGTTCTCAGTAGAAGTTATCAGAAGTTCTCAGTATATGCAGGAGGTCTAGTCTAGAGGGTAGAGCCTCCGTTAGCCCGAAGATAACATCAGAAGGTCGCCAGTTCAAGGACACCGGCAGCTCCCTGAACGGCTGAGAATGGCGAGACCTTGAAGCAGCTGACAAGCCGAGCTGAGTGATTCCACCTGCTCTTGCTGTAAGCAAGAAGCGTCTTGGCTGCCCTCCATGGGAGAGATGGAGCTGCTTGTCAGCCTGCGTGGGAGAACTGGAGCCCAGAAATGACACCAAACCAGGAAGATCCATTCTGAAATGTAGTTAGTTCTTGAAAGAGAGAACCTCTATGATTGTAAAAATCCCCTTGAGGGATTTAGAAACACCTGCCTATGTAAACCGCCTAGAATAAAGTCAGAGGAGTAATCCGATGACCAGAAAGGCAGTATATAAATACCTAGTTATTATTACTATTATTATGTAGAGGGGTACTTCAGATGACCTGCCCTCACATGCAACTTTAAAAAGTCTCCCCAGAAGACAGAGGAAGGGTCAGTACATGTGTGCCCACAAGCACATAGATCCATAATCACATGGAGTGCAGTGTTTCTCAAACTGTGGGTCAGGACCCACTCGGTGGGTCGTGAGCCAATTTCAGGTGGGTCCCCATTTATTTAATTTCAATGGGTATTTTATTGTTAATATATTTTTTTAAACAGATCAGCAACTGCTTGGGAGCGTCTTCTTTATTTTAAATAAATTTTTAAACTTATACTTATTGTTGACTTTTAATGTACTTGGATTAGATTTGATTTGATTTTGTTGTATGGTAGGTATTAAAATTTTCCTGCCTGATGATGTCACTTCTGGTCATGACATCACAACCAGGGTAATGACAGTAATGACATCACTTCTGGTGTGTCCCGACAGACTGTCATTCTAAAAAGTGGGTCCGAATGCTAAAAACTTTGAGAACCACTGTTCTAGTGGATACTGTTCAAACCAGCCCTTTTAAAAACTCAGATGAATTTTAAAAGCAGTTTAGATGTTCAATGGAGTCAGCAGCTGATAGAGGAACATCTTGTTCACTGTGAAATTCTGTATCTCTGGTGCACAATTGAGGCACACCTTTTGGATCATACCCCAGAAATTCTGGAAACCAAAGGAAAGCCCCATAATGTTGAGGCACAACACAGCAAGCAACTCATGGGTTTGAAGAGCTGCAGCAAGCTGTAGACCAGGGGTGCTCAATAGGTGGATTGCGATCTACCGGTAGATCGCAAGGCAAAATGAGTAAATCGTGGAGCCCTGTCTCTCCAAACTGTTAATATGTCAGTTTCGTCTAATGACTAGACAAAACTGACATACAGTATTTAGCTGACACTAAACTAACACTGAAACTGACACTTTAGCTGCTCTTCAGGCATGCAGCAACAAAACTTAGACTCTAGTTTCATCAGTTTCGTGGCGCTGCATGCCGGAAGAGCAGGAGCTAAAGTGGGCGGTGGCGGGAGGGGGAGCTGGGCTGCACTGGACTGAGGCGCTTCCTGGGGCTCTGTAGAGGAAGGGGGGAGGGGCGGGAGTTCAAGATGGAGTCGCTCTGATGGCGGTTGCCGTGGGAGACCCCGAGTGACCCTCCCCTTCCCTTCCAGTCAGGTCCAGCCCAGCCCAGCCCAGCCATGCCCGGCCCAGCTGCCCCTGTAGGAGCCCAGAGGTAAGTGCTGCGGCCGCTGCCGCTCTCGGTTGGGGCTGACAGGTGAGATGACCCCCCCCCATATGTCAGTGGTTCTCACACATTTAGCACCAGGACCCACAATTTAGAATGAGAACCTGTCAGGACCCACCAGAAGTGATGTCATGACCGGAAGTGACATCATCAAGCAGGAAAATTTTTAACAATCCTAGGCTGCAATCCTACCCACATTTACCCAAGAGTAAATCCCACTGACTATCATTATAAAATGAATATACCTAGTCACTTGTTAAAAGTACAGGTCTGTAACATTTCCCCAAATGCAGTCATATACCATGGTAGCACCAAGTCTTAATATATTAAAAATAAAATATTGAAATAAATGGGAAACCACTTGAAATTGGCTTGCAACCCACCTAGTGGGTCCTGACCCACAGTCTGAGAAACACTGGCATATGTGATTGTACCACATGTCACATTTTAGAACATGGGTAGAAGACCAAACTATTCGAGCAGAACGAAAAGATCACAGAAGTAATCAAATAACTTTTACATGGAAATTGATGGCTAATTTTGAATTCATCTTAGTGTTCAGGCATATAATTCAAGAGAACTTGCTGACAAATAGCAGGATTTGTTCTCTGCTACATCAGAAAGTAGAACTAGATCTAATGGGCTTAAGTTGCAAAAAGGAAGATTCTAGTTTAATATCAGGAGAAATTTCTCAGTGGTACAAGAAGTTCAACAGTGGAACTAATTACCAAGGGAAGTGGTGGGTTTTCCCTCACCGGAGGTCTTCAAGCAAAGGCTGGAAAAGAATCCTTTCAGATATGCTATAAAGAGGATTTTCTTGCTTCATTGCAGGGGGTTGGACAAGATTACCTTGAATGCCCCCCTCCAACTCTACAATTATAATGCTCACACAAGAAATCAGAAAGTAAATATATCTGAATATGAAAATCAGATAAGGAAATTGCATGCCACACACAGCAGAAACCATAAGCAAAATTGCAGCCTCCAAATGGGCAAATCTTTGATCTCATCTAATCCACATATTTGTATAAGTTGGTTTTCATGTGCAGATTAATATTATACATTATAAAACAGCTCAGATTCAGTTCAGACTGGCCACTCTTAAAAGAGTGGAATAATCGCTGGCCATGTCATAGAGCAGATATTCTAAACAAACCCACCAAGACTTGGCTTCATGAAAAGACTGGGAGCATAAAAGTCCAACTATCTACCCTTACTCTGAATGATATGGCAGGAGCACTATATCCAATTTGGTCTACAAATCTCACACTGTTAATATAAAAGACCTTAGCTAGAATAATTCTCCCACCCACCCACCCCCCATCACAGTGCTACAACTGCAGAATTCTGCACCTGATGAAATTCTCTTCTGAACATCTATTAAGAGCATAATGCTCTGTCCTACACTGAATCTGGCACTGTGTCATAGTATGAATTTGTTATTTAGTTTTCCAAACCTTTTGCCTCAACTTTGCACTTAGAGTAGAAAAAAGTGCCTCTTCGCTTAAAAGGTGCCTTATTGCCCCTATATGGGTAGACATACAGGTGATAGGCAGGAGCCTAAGCCCCCCCCCCTTCTTGGCACCCTGACAGGTGGCTGGATAGAAGAAAAAATGTGCTCCACCCCGCCCCCTTTTTCCAATCCAGGGAGCAGGAAGAGAAGCAGCAGCGGAGGCAAGCCTCTGAAACTTCCATCAAGGAAGCTCTAGCTACAGAGGAAATTTCAGGGATGTTATTTTTCCAAGACTTTGCTTCACCCAAGCTCAAAATTAGGTTTTCAAAAGAAGTCAGGAGCCAATGGCTGATATTCCTGCATTGACTATTTTGCAGGCTCACAATGATAGCTTTCAGGCCCACACTCGTGCATCAAGATGTGCGTCTTTCTCATGCCCCACTAATCCTAACATGCACATGATATACAGTAACTTAGTTGTTCTTATACTTGTGCTGAGCAGGCTAATACTATTTTAAGTTTCCATCTGCTAAAAATTCCCTCATGTGGCTAAGACGACACAACGATTCTGCGATGTGGAGTGCTGGAGGAGTGAAAACACAGAAGCGATCTCAGACAGCCACACTGCAGCTCTAGGCTGTTGCCATGACATACATAATGGAGCCCATTTCATATGTGCAACTGCCCATCTGCCCACTTACAATGCAACTCCATGTGGGTCACAACTCCATGTGGTCACAACTCCATGTGGGAAGCAGTTGCCAACACAGAACAGGAAGACTACAATGCATTTGTACCGTTCTCTAACTACATGGGGAGTCGCTCACACAAACAGCTTATTGTCACCATACAATAGCAAATTTTAACAGCAGCAAGGGCCTTTACGGAAAGACATTGGGCTAAGCTGGGCCAGGCCTGGATAAGTGTTGGAGCTCTGCAAAAAAGCCTATCCCAGTTAAACAACAGTCCTCGAAAAGTTTTAACATGCCCCTTTTGTAGCCTAACTTCTGTGCTTCTTTTTTACCTCAGACATTTTATCACCTTTTTAGCTTCAGACTCACACCCAATGCACTGTACTGTTTCAATGAACTGAAACAGTCGCTCCTTATTCAAGGCAAGAATTGGTGGATTCAAATTATTCTAGGGTGACTCAGTTCCACTACACAAGACACAACAGGCAATTAACCCAAGACAATAAATACCTGAAGTTGTACAATGATCTTTGTTGATTCTGCCAAAACTTTAGCTGCAGGTTAGTGTCATCTATTAAAATGGGGCATGCACATAAACAACCGAGGGCCCCTTCTTAGGATCTCCTACATGGCAAACTGCAGGCAACCCACATGTAGATGAAAGATATATATTCTGCTTGTATACATGGAAGACCAACAACAACAAACTATCAAAGTCTTCACGCTATTTTGTATCTAGAAATGACTTCTGTGTTTGGAGATCTGCAGTGTGTGCATGATTTCAGAATGAACCCAGATCAGCATTTAATACTCTTGCCCTTAAGTATCACCTTGCAGCAAATGCTCGAAATGGAGATGAAGAGAACAGCAACACAGAGTGTAACAAAAAGAGCTAAAACATGGGCAGCTGCTCCATCAATAATCTAGTTCTAGATTCCACTGCATAGGCTGCAACACAATTTAGAGGCAGCACAGAGAGCTACACCAAGTTTTCCAAAACAATTTTAGGCAATTTTTCAAACAAAATTGAAATGACAAGCTCAAACTCATAAAATGGTTCAAAGGTGAGACTGTTACGTTATTTTTATTTTGATAGCTTTAAAGAACATGGTAAGCACATTACGGTTTTATTCCTATAACCATGGCACCTAGAAAATAGTTTGTTTTTTTAATTTAAGCTGAAATTTTCAGAAGTATACAGTTTTAATTATTTAATCTCCGAAATAAATTTTAAACCCTTTGACTTATGCCAGAGGGTTTCCCGGGCTTCCTAATACCTTGTGAGGCATTAAAAATGTCACTTCTGGTTTTTTTGTTACTGGAAGTCATTTTTTTGTTGTAAGGCTCAGTCTGAATCCACCAGAGGCTGCAGATGGCCTCTGCTGGGCTCAGAGGACCCTCTGGAGGGGTGCACACGGGGGCCTCATTGACCCAATCCACAGATAAGTGAATCCATGGATGTGGGGGCCCCTGTGTATATATAAAACTTATTGTAAATGACTTTTTTTTTCCATAGCTCTCTAACAATTACACCTCTACAATGCGAATAGCTTTCAGAGAGGCCATTTATGATTGGTGCAAACTGAGCACTAAACTTACCCAAGTTCAAGTTGTTGGCATATCACTGATGCATCAGTGTCATCCCAATGATTGCCACAGATGACTCCCCATACTCCATTCAGGTAAACTTCAACTGTGCCTTCAAATTCATTTTTCCCACCTCGAAGTCTCACTGATCCTGGTTATAAAAAAATAAATTTAAATCCTTCTCACAGATGGATATTATAAGCATCTAAAGCAATCAGGGGGGTACGTGTGCATGGGTGAGAGAGCTGCAACTATGCCAGATATAGTCTTGTTCCAGTGTGTTTTAAGAGCTTTTTATCCACAGCTGTTCTTTGATTAATATATCTGTTCACTACTTTGAAGTTTGTTTCCTTATTTGATATTCAAACTAACAAAACAGTAGATGCAGATTCAACAAATGACATTTTTCCCCCAACCAAAACTGACCTTGAAATAGCCTTGCCATGGAAGTCCACATAGAACATATTAGCATGCTTAATGGGTTTTTTAGCCTCATGCTCATGTGCACTCTTCCCCATGCCTTTTAGGAAAGTCCAGTTTTGTAATGCTACCTGCAAGCATATTAGCCTTGCAGGAGACATACAGCTTGCTTCCAAACATGCACTTTTTTATAATCCAAGTTGAATATTAGCACTACAAGTGAATTCTGTGTAAGTGATATCTTCCCATGAAGTTCAAAGCATATAATTCACATATAAAAGAGCATAGTAAAAGCACAGGATTTTATTTTATTTTTAAGTTTTATGGCACTTCCTAAAACAGATTTTTGTGGGTTTCCCTAGAGAGACAACTCCATAGCAATGCTATGCCATAGTTGCTTAAGGATGATGTTTGGGTCTACCATGTCAGGCACTGGTCAAAAGTACATGCCCAGCAAAAAGCATCCATCTGGAGAGACCAACCCCTGTATCTTAGTACCAGCAGCTGGATAGTGCCCTATGTGCCATTGGGGGAATAGAGGATCCATTGCAAGGCTTTTGTTCCAGGGCCTCCAGCAACATGGTTCTGGCACTACAGCAACAACTGAAGAGATTCATATTCTCTAGCTCACTGTTCTTATTTGGTGGTTGGAACCAGGAATGAGGCTTTATCTGAAAGGTGGGGTGTCCATACATCCCATAATAGCAGTTCTCCTCTCTAATCTTCCTAGTAATTCTAAGTATCAGATAGGTACAGTATAATGAGGAGTATGTTCTGGCACATTAAACATAACCATAAGTCTATAGTAGAGATAGGCAACCTCGGGCCCACAGACCAGACCAGCCTGCCATCCAGTGGCACTGCTAGGGGAGGCCAGGGGGGACAATTGTGACTCATCCCCCAGCCCTAGTTTAAGAGCTCCCAGCGCTCTCAAAGAGCTCCCAGCTCTTCCCATTTTTTAAAAAACATGAGGTGTGACTTCACACCAGGAAGGGACGTCACTTCCAGATGTGACATAATTTGGAGCTTTGCCCCAAACTCCACAGTAGCTGACTATGCCGCTGCCGCCACACAAAATCATCCAACCCACAGTCCCAAAAAGATATATCCACTTGGCCTGTGGTGATCCTAAAAAAATTCAAGATTGTAATTCTATCTCTGTAAGGCTTACAGTGTAAGCAGACCACGGGCAGAAGTTTCCTTTGAGCATCACTGTCTGTCTGGGTATGAGTCTGTCTGCACCATGCCCATCTCTTTTTTCTTAGCTCTACAACCTAATTGGAAGATTCTTGCATGTATATCGGACATGCTTGTGTTCTTACTACTGATGGACCCAATGCCACTCTTATGGGGAAGAAGGCTGCCGACCCCCTGATCTGCAGACACAAAAATATCATTTATACAGAACTGATAATTCCTTTTTAAAGACACTTATAAAAACATATTGAGGCATGAATGCTGTATTTTACCTCTCTTCCAATTCCATCTGGTTTAAAGGAATTAGAAAACAATCACAAGGATTACACAGCTCTTGCAGTGACCCATATAATATTATACATGACACAGATGCCAGCAGTTTATTTCAGGCCAAAGAATGCATTTCATCATACTTGACTACAACCAAACACCACTTTACAAAGCTCATGTGAATTTATGGTACTGAAGTACTGAAACCATTAGGAACAAAAAAAAGATACACGACAGACTTGAGAGCAGCTATACCTGCATTTGTGATTATGTCACACTCAGTTTAATATGCTGCTTGCGTATCCAAGGATGGGTAGGGTTTGGCAGCGATGCCCACCTTTTCTGACATGTGATGAAATCATGCCATTAATGTTGATATTAACACACCACCCTTCAACAAAAAGAAGGGTGGTTTACATAGCAAAATTAATGAGAAAACGGTTGCTTGTCCTGAAGGGGTTTACAATCTAAAAAAGACACACTAGCAATCAGTCACTAGAAGAAAGGCTGTTCTAGGATGGAAAGGGACAATGGGCGCAATCCTAACCTCTTACGTCAGTGCTTTCCAGCAATGACATAAGGGCCATACAGCTCTGAGGAAAGGGAACAAACATTCCCTTACTTTGAGGAGGCCTCCGTGAGTGACACCTAACTGCAGGATGCAGCACACGTCCCACTGGAATCGCTATGCCAGTGCTGGAAAGCACTAACATAAGGGCTTAGGATTGCGTCCAATGTCACGTAACATGGGTATGCTTTTGGACATTTTTCCTCACTATCATTTTCCACCAATATCTGGTGATGAACATCATCACCAGAATCCCTCAGCTTGGCTACTGACTTGAAGGTGGCAATCAGACATGACACAATTCACATGTTCTTTGGGCACAGCCCACAAGAACAAAGCACATTGGAACAAATGATTCACAAGTGCATGACACAACACAACAGCACTTCAGACTACATTGTCAAGAGGACTTGTATGCATTAATGCTATTAGTACACATTCAAAATTTATATCCTCTGAATCTCTATTTTATTCATGAAAATACATCCACTAGAATTAAGGGATAGACTTTTCTCATCCCAATGGACTCACCTCTAAAAGTAACAAACCATTTAGGACTAACTCAAAACTGTTAACAATAATTAAGGAGCAAAACCTTCATTGGCACTAAACTAGAAAATTTAAAAGCCTTTAGGCAAATGATACAAACATTACAATACTATTGAATTCTGGGATAATAGCACAATTAAAAGCACCATTTTTTGGTGCTCAGGGCCCAACTCAGCTGCATATAGTTTTCCCCTTGACATTTTATTTTCTTATAAAATCCAGCCACAGAGACTACAATCTACAGCAGAAAACTGGCATGAGGGAAGAAGGGTTTCTGAGACTCTTTCCCACTTGCAGTTTTCTACTTACATATACATGCAATTATAATCAGAAAAAGATGCTCCAACATTTCTCTCTCTATATTTACATGTTTGCAAACTGCAGGAGCTCTTTGCAGAGCAATTCTGATTTTTGAAAAGCTTCAGGGCTTGAGGCAATTAGTTATCTGATCCTTCCATCACCTGCGTTTTTCCTGGAGGCTCTGCTCAACTGCTATAGGACCCACCAAAAATCAGGCTGCAACCCACCAGTGAGTCCTGACCCACAATTTTGGAACCACTGGTCTAAAACATTCAAGGTTACCTTAATCTAGCTTTCAGGAATTGTTTATACAATCAAAATTCAGAGACTGAAAAAGCCACAATACCATGCTATTTTTCAGTGCTTTGGCTCCTCTGCCTTACTTATCTAGCCTTATTGAGCATTGTATTTGTCTACATGGAAGAACCCTAATGTCTACCAATAAAAAATACACATCCTACTGATGTCACTTATCCCAAGATGAAAGGAAGATAAATACAGAATCACATGTAGAAAAGCTGCAAGAACTGGTGTTCTCCAACACATTTCAAATGTATCTTCATCAAGAAAAGTTACATACAAATAACTCTTTCATAAAACCTGTTTCAGCATAAAGCTACCTAACGCAATATCCTCAAATATAGGGACCAACACAAGCTATCAGTTAAATGCATAACAACTATCCTAAACATTCTTCCTTGGGGCCAATTCCTATTAAACTTGCTTTAATTAACCACACTTGGGATTGCAATCATTCAAATCCTAGTAGTTTCAGTAAAGCTGACGTGTGCCTGGCTTCCTCTGGACTGGACCCAAAGGCTTTAGCATGAAGTCACCAAATGTCTATTCATGCTGCTTATAATCAGCCTGGCAATTAGAACTCCTCCAGGTCTGACCCAAGTCAAGAGCATCTGATACCTCCTGTTACCCTTTAGAGAAGATTATGTTACACTTTCCAAAGCAAGCTGGAAGGGGAATTCAGACTAGCACGGACAAGATTTATTCTGTTAACACTTGCCACAGACTCATGATGAAGCAAGGCTTGGCAATGCAGAAGTTGATGAGAGAGTGGACAAAGTTGATGAGAGAGTGGACAAGCAGAAACTCTCAGTTAACTCTGACCTCTTGCTGGGCTGCTGAAGTAATGGTGTTTTACTCATGCTATATTATTATACATGCACATATTCACTACATCAATTCCCTATCACCCAACCCCCTCACCAACTGAAAGCTTCAATACAATATTTATTACTTCTAAAACCTGGAAGTCTCCCCCATATGCCTCCCCATGAATATTTCCATGCAGTGCAGGAAATCCCCATGAATATTTCCAAGCAAAACAGTGCAGGGAGGGGGGGTGGAACAGAGTGAAGAGGATGTGGATATGGTGGTGATGGCACGCACCAGATCCTATCCCCAATTTTTCAAGCATCCCCATCCCCTTTGTTTCCTTTGATTGCGACAGCAAAATCACAAGCTCAGGCCCAAGCAGACCTATTGTGGAGTGGGAAGCTTACGCATGGGTAAGAGTTATTTAAAACCCCTTCCCCCTCCTGCAGGATACAGTATGCCAGTTTTTGGCACAGTTGCACCAGTGGGGAGGGGAGGATAGGATTGGGCTCTAAAGCCAGTGAACGCAGAGAAATTGTTTCACATATCATGAAAGTGAGAACAATTTCTTTACTACTGTGTTGCTTTCATCTGCTTTTATGAACTTTGAGGTTATTTATTGTTTGTACAGAAATTCAATTGAATAGAGATAGGCTTTGATTCCAAGAACAAATAGTAGAAGGAAAAAATGATTTACAGTGCAATCCTATGTATGTCTACTTGAAAGTAAGTCTCACTGAATTCAACAGGACATAGGCTGCAATCCTAACCACACTTTCCTGAGAGGAAGCCCCATTGAACAAAATAGGACTTAGTTCTGAGTAGACCTGGTTAGGATTGTGCCCTTTGTCCCAAGTAAGTGGGTATAGGATTACAGCTTTATGCTGTTAAGTGAGCTCTTGTGGAACTGCTAGTGGAAACCTTCTCACAATGAGGGCCAGTATATTGAGGGTTGCATTTCAGTACGAGAAAAATACTGTAGTTAATAAAGGAGATACAGAGTGTACCATATAATCTCAAGTGGACCTTCTCAAGATTTTGAGAAGAGAGACCTCAGATTCAGAGGAGTTTCTTTCTTTAAACAACATTCTTCTGCTGGGCTGGAATCAGCCCATTGAGTAAAAGAGGCTTCTCATTAGTAGAAGAGCACCTTTGGAGCCAAGCAATTTTAAATAAATAAAATTACATCACCACAAAGGGCGAAGTATGGTTTATCCAGTAAATACTAGCTCAAGTGACACTATATTTCCGGTGTCCAATGTGTAACAGATTTAAAACTATAGGGATTTCTATTCATAGCTCTGAAATAACAATACTCACTTTCTATTCTTATGCACTGCAGGGAAAAAACATGAAGGCAGGGACACTAGATAGCAAGTAAAGCTTACTTATTATTATTATTATTATTATGTATATACTGCTTTTCAATAAGAAGTAGTTCACAGTTTACATATCTACATAAATTGTTCCCAGTCCCTGAAGGGCTCACAATTTTAAAAAAGATGCAAAAGAGACCAGCAACAACCACTAGGAAATATTCCAGGCTGAAGTGAAGAGGGAAAGTTGCTCTTCCTCTGCTAAATATAAGGTTTATATTCAAATAAGTCTATAATATGCCACTTTAAAAGGTGTCTTTGCCCAAACTCTTGGGGCTTAAGACTGTCCAACCACAGCACTACCATGACCACTCCCATATTATAGGGAACATAGTGGGGGGGGGAAGGGTCCCATATCCACGGATCCCATATCAGCGGTTTCACTTAACCATGGATGTGCATCCCCTCCTGCACCCTCCAGAGGCAGCCATGTCTGCCCGCAGCCTCTGCGGAGCTCAGAATGGTCTTTTGGACCAAAAAAAGTCACTTCTAGTTTTTTCATAAAGCCTTCTCTGGCCCTAGTGCCATTTAAAGGCATAAAAAACTGTGCTTCCCTTGCTTACAGAGGGCAGGGGGGCATCCACGGTATCTGTGGATTCAGGTATCCGCAGTGAGTTCAAGAACATGCCTGTATTCTCTTTAATAAGAACAGGTACCTAACAGCCAGTCTGCTCCAGATAACAGCCTGATGCTGTTGTCTTGTGTCTTGTTGTCTTGTGTACTCCCTGAAGTATTTGGTGGGCTACTGTGAGATACAGAAAGCTGGACTAGATGGGCCTTTGGCCTGATCCAGTGGGGCTCTTCTTATGTTAGGTGCACTGGTGTAACTTATTTGTCCAATTTCAGAAACAAATGGTATAGGCTCTGGACAAAACGCTTGTTAGGTATGATAAATCATCACCAGTGTTTGTCCATTCTACAGCCCAATCCTAACCATAGTTGGCACCATGGGGCCACACAGCCTATGTTGTATCCAGTGCTGGTTAGAAGCAGACCAGAGATCTCCTCAGGATAAGGAAACATTTGATCCCTTATCCTGTGTCAAGCCCCAGCCTGCCCAAAGGGACAACTTGGATCTGCACCAGTGATATCATTAGCACAAGTCTGAGAAGCCCTGTGTAAGGCATCCAGACCCACAGAAAGGGTAGGATCCAGCCCCTGTCCAGGGCTTGTCCCAACCATCTCTGTTCTGCCCTTTTCCCACCCCTGTGCCACTCGGCATTGTACTTACCAGTGCTAGCAACCGCAGGTCTGGATTCAGCACCTAGATTCAGGTCTGGATTCAGCAGGACGGCACTGGCACAGCCTACTCCCAAGCCATCACAAATATGCTTTATGGCAGATTTGCAACACCTATCCTACCCCTTGCCTGGGAGTTAGGACAGCACTGTCAAGCAACTATCAGTAGTAAACATAACAAGTAGTAGACTATACTGTAATATAAAACCATCCTCTTGCTTCCTTGAAGGAACCTGGAAAACAGTGCACTACATTTTGAATATGACTGTTCAAGCTCAGCACAGTACACATGCTTACATTACAAAAAGTCTTTCATTCTTGAAGACTTGTGTTATTTTGTGTTATCTTGAGTTATTTTGTTTACTACAAATACATGTGAACTCATGGAACACAGCCAGACCTACTCCCCAGCTAATATACGAGAGAGCCACACCAAGATATGGGGAAGGAAGGACTTCCAAATAAACATGCATGGCTTTGTAGTGATTGCTGCATCCTGTACACTGCTTTATAATAAGCAGAAGTGTTCTGTCACACACATGGCCAGTACACAATACATGTGTACATCACAAACAATCTTTGCCCACCACAGTCAGTCCATATACATAACCATACATCAGCACTTCTTAAACAGTAGGTCAGAACCTACCAGGTTGGTTGCAAGTCAATTTCAGGGGAGTTGTATAGCGCCTAACTCAGTTGCCACTGAAAATACACAGTACAGAGCTGACGGGCAGGGTGGGATCCCAGTGGGAGAGGGGTATGGTGCTTTTGTTGTGAAAGGTGGGAGGCTGGAAAAAAGGGGAGGGCTGTGTGGCTGGAGAAGGATCCAAGTCTGCATTCTGTTTTGACTTCTGAGCTGGAATGTTTGTAATCCAAGCTATGCAAAATAACAGCACAAGTACACTGTATAATGGAACCTTTGGCTGATTGTGGCATAGGTTTGAAGGTTAAATTGATGATGTCACTTGCAACCATGACATTACTTTTAGGTTAATTACATCACTTCCGGTGGGTCCCTGTTGTTCTAAAAAGTGGGTCCCAGTACTAAAAAGTTTGAGAATCACTGCAGTACATCATTCACCAACTGTGATGTCATCTAAAACCAGAAGGAGAGATGCAGTTGCATTACACATACAGGTCCAGCCTTGTTATACATTGATTTTTTATGGATTTGACTCAACACGAATGGCCCCTGCAAATGAGAAGGAATGTGCTGATCCCTGGAGAAAGGGAAAAATGCATCCCTTTAAAATCACAGTTTAAAAAACTGTTTTCTACTGTTGCAGAGAGACAGTCATACAAGTGATTGCAGGTACGAATATAACCTAAGTATCCACAGATTTTCTATCTCAAAGCTGATGAGAAGGGCCTTTAAAGGAAAACACTAGTTTAATAATGCCAGAGCGGGCAGCCGGCTGACAATCCATCAATCATTCTCTCTGCAGGCTTCGCTCCTCCCTTCCCTCTGAGCAAGTGAAAGAAGGCTAAATGGCAGCGATTATCACCTTCTCCATTCTTTTCCCCTTGCTGGGGCTCCTGGTGAAGGGAGGGATTGCTGCCTCCTAGTGAAGCCTAAGCTCCTGGAGAGAGTCTGATTGACTCTGTGTGCATTACAAATAATGAGACTCAACCTGTACTCGCTATCTAATGCACATACCACAACAAGCACTGATGGACCCATAAGGACCCATAAGGACATCCAATATGTGCACAAATAACATGAGCAGGGTACACAATTCAACAGTGGAATGTAACTATTGGAGCAATACAGAGAAACCACAGAAGTTCATACCAACACATATCTATCAATAATAAAAGGATGTCGCACAACCCAACAGCAAACACACAGCAACCAATACAATAGAGGCAACAGGCACAACCCAACACACACCCATAAAGGCAATGCACTCAGATACCAGAGCAGATGTCCAAGTACTGATATCCTCCCAATCACAGGACATCCAAAATATGCACAAACCCATCAGCCAGCATGTTGCTTCTGCACAAGATAGATATCCACTATCTATCTACATTGAAAGATTAGACATATTAGAGTGACCCTAGATGGAATGACATCCGGTAACCACTAGGAAGAAACCAATGTTTCATTCATTCATTTAATTTTTACCCAGCCTTTCTCCCAGAATGGCACCCGTGGCAACTAACAACCAATTAAAATACATAAACTATAAAATGCCCATAAAACTATAAAATACACATTAAAAGCCAGCCAGCAGCAAGCAGCTGCATAAAGAACCATCAATCATAAAACTTTAAATAACTTAAAATTAACATTAAACTAACTTCTGGAAAGTTAATAATGAGAGAGCTGTTCTCAGCTTTATTATGTAGATAGATAAGTGTATGTAGAAAGAGGTAGCTCTTTAGGGCTGCCATCCTATGCATACCTGTGCAACCCTAACACACACAACCCCTTTGCACAACCTTCAATTACTCCAGAGTTAAAACACACCAAGACTCACAATGCAAGACTACAGCTTTTGTGCATCCTGCTGGGAGAGTAACAGCCCAATCCTACCCACACTTTCCTGGGAGTAAGCCTCATTGAACCTAATGGGACTTACTTCTGAGTAGGCACCCCTAGGTTTGGGGTCCAAGGCTGCAATCCCAGGCATGCTTCCCTGGGAGTCAGCCTCACTGACTCAAATGGGACTTACTTCTGAGTAGACGCGCATAGGTTTGGGGTCCAAGGCTGCAATCCTAGGCATGCTTCCCTGGGAGTCAACCCCGTAGACTCAAATGGAACTTACTTCTGAGTAGACACCCCTAGGCATGCTTCCCGGGGAGTCAGCCTCACTGACTCAAATGGGACTTACTTCTGAGTAGACGCGCATAGGCTTGGGCTTTAAGGCTGCAATCCTAGCCACGCTTTCCTGGGAGTCAGCCCCACTAACTCAAATGGGGCTTCCTTCTGAGTAGACGCGCATAGGCTTGGGGTCCAAGGCTGCAATCCTAGGCATGCTTTCCTAGGAGTCCGCTGAACTCAATGGGACTTGCTTCTGAGTAGACCTGCCTAGGACTGGGGGGGTATGCACGTCTACTCAGAAGTAAGCCCCAGTGGGGTTTCCTCCCAGGCAAGCGTCCACAGGACTGCAGCCTGGGAGGCGCCCACCCCCGCGCAGGAGGCCGGGGGGGGGTCCCGGGCGCGCTCCCACCTCGCCTGCAGTCGCAGTAGCCCCAGTCGAGCCTGCCGCGGGGGTTCCGGAAGAAGCACCAGGGCCTGCTCCTGCCGTCGGGGTTCCTGCAGAAGTTGCGCTGGCCCCGCAGCCCCCGGCCCTGCGGCGTCCTCTCCAGGAAGGCGGGCACCTCCGCCCAGGGCAGGCACGCGGCGCCCGCCTCCGTCACGTTCACGAAGCGCCCGCCGCCTCGGGGGCAGCCTCCCGTGGGGGGCCGGAGCTGCAGCGGCGGGGGGAGCCCGGAGCCCCGCAGGACAAGCGGGGGCGCGGCGGGGCTGCCCGTCCCGCAGAGCACCGCCAGCAGGAGGAGCAGGGCGGCGGCGGCTGCTGCTGCCATGGTGCCAGGCTCGCTCGCGCGCGGCTTTGGTCCATCGTCCCTCGCCGGCTCTCCAGCTCAGGCTGGGCGCGCGGGGGAGGGCAGGCAAGGCAGGGCGGGGCGGGGCGTCCCGCTAATCCCCGCGAGGGCTTCGTGGGTCGCCGCCAGGCCAGGGAGCCCCTTCCCGGAAAGGGGCTGCTGCCCCCGCCGTCTGCAAGGGGCAGCCAGCGCCGGAGGGTGGGCGGCTGAGGCTTCGCCCACCCCGTGCCCGCGCGCTGCAGCTGCTCCAGGTGCAGGAGTGGGACGGGAGGGGAGAGCCCGGGGCTGCCAGCCCGCGCACACTTTCCCGGGAGTAAGGCCTGTTGGGCAGAATGGGACTTTCTTCTGAGTAGACGTGCCTAGGGTTGTGCTAGGAGGGGGAGACAGGTGAGGCAGAGCCTCCCCGCTGGAGTCTTTCGGAAAGGATGCGCTGCTCCGCGCGTGGGTTGTGGGTGTCTCACACCGCGGCAGCGCTTTTTAAAGGACTCCGGTGGGGAGGCTCTGCCTCACCTGCCTCCCCACACACGGCACGTTCCTGGTGGGAAGACTCTGCCTCGCCAACCACCACGTCCCTGCAGGGAGGCTCTGCCTCACCTGCTTCCCCCCACTGCACGTTCCAGTGGGGAGGCTCTGCCCACTGGGGCAAACGGGGCAAAAGCCCCTGGCACCTGCACATGATGCTGGGGGCACAACCACAAGCATGAAGTGGCAACTGCTGCTACAAGCCATGGACATCGGGCCCAGGAATGCATCCATGACCCTCCCTAACAGAAACAAATCTGGGAGGAAACTGGTCTGCTATAGTAGCTTTTTGGCTTGTGGATCCCATAACCATGAAGGAGTGTATAGGGCAGCGGTTTTCAGCTTTTTCCATCTCATGACACACTGTTAAGGCACTAAAATTGTCAAGGCACACCATCAGGTTTTTGATAATTGCCAAGGCACACCATGATGCCAATGGGGGGCTCACATCCCCATTGGCCCTACTAATAAATGACTTTCCCCCAAATTCCTGTGGCACACCTGTGAACCACTCACTGCACACCAATGTGCCATGGCACAGTGGTTGACAATGGCTGGTATAGGGGTTCAGGGGCTACAGCTGCTGCAGAAGTTCATTTTGGTGCACACAGCACACTGTCCATTCTAGTGCAAGCCTGAGGATGCTAATTTTCTGCAATGGATTTTCTATATTTCAAAGATTTTAGAGAGACTTAGGAGTGTGTCTGGTTTTCCGTATTACAATATCTAGCTGCCAGTGCCACGTGGTTGGATAGAACTGGGCTCTGCATCAAGAAACCTGGTAGACCTGGGCTCCAAAGACTGTTTTGGCTGTCAGCACCCTCCCTCAGCTTATTTGGCCCCCTGTTCTGCCTGCCCCCATTGCCCCCTCCTTCTTTTAAAGGAGCCCAAAAGAAACTTTGTACCCCCTGATTAAATTCTTCTCAGAGGCCCTGCTGCTGCTGCTGCTTTATTCTAATGCTCTAACTCCAATGTTCCTTACTGTTGTTTCACATAACATGCATTTGCTTGCTACAGTGCTGTGTTCAGTAATATGCTATTGTCTTATCCTGGCCTTCACTGTTATTTAATCTACCACTTAGGCAGCTATCTGTGGGAAACTGAGATAAAGAAAGCAGGACTAAACTGGCCGTGCCTTAAGTTGATTCACACAAGTCTCTTCTGCTGGCCCTGTGGTTTTCACCATGCCCAGAAGTCTGTGTAGCCTGGTATAGAAGTGGTGTAGCCTGGAAACCGTTTATCAGATGTGAGATGGCTAATGCTGCTGTGTTGTGCTGCTTCTCCAATGTAGTGGTGTCTCCCTTACACTGCTTTCTGTGGGAAACAGAGATGCTGGATTGGTCTTGCCCAGGCCTGTTTCCATGCTCTCTTGTGAACCACTCACACAAGTCTCTTTTGCTTTCAGTGAACTCACATGCACATGTCTGTTTTGCTGTCAATGTCTCACTAACACTGCAAATCTGGTCTTGTGGTTTTATGCCATAAATACCTATGTTGCTCTCAGTGTGTTCAGCAGGGTTCTTCCCTATGATCTCAAGCAGTCCAGTGCTGCAAATAGAGTCTTTTGTGCAACATTAATATGCTGCTGTGCTGCTTGTCCAATGTGGTGCTGTCTGTCTTAGGCAGCTGTGTGTTAGGCAGCTTTTTTAAAAAATCACAGTTTTGCAAATATAATTAATTAATTAAATTGGGGGGGCCCCACAAAATTTTAGTTTGCCCTGGGTGACAGATGACCTAGGTATGCCACTGGCTCTGCCTCACCTGCCTCCCCACCCACCGCATGCCCCTGGTGGGGAGGCTCTGCCTCACACCTGTACTCCCTGGAGGGGAGTGCATTCGGACCCGGGGAGGTGCCTTCCCTAGCATCACAGTTGGGAAGGGGTTCTAGTGATGGCTCACTGAGAAGACCCCTCCCCCTTGTAATTGGGCATCTCCCACATACCCCACCTGCCTTGGCCCTCTGCCCCAGTGAGCCTGCAGACTCCTCCAGGCTCCAGCTAAGCCAGGAGGCTCACTGAGGTAGGGCAAGTGGGACGGAGCTCCAGCTGTGAACAGGAACGAGGATCTGGCTATAGCACAGGCTCTGCTGTACCAGGGGGAGAGAGGCTTCCCTAGGTCGCTTGGTTGGAGGAAACCCCACTGACTTTTGCGTAAGGATCTGGTGCTGAACCAGATCAGGAGGTGTGGTGTCCACTGGATTGCTCGGTGACACAAGCGGCTGTTCAGTGGCAGGCTGAAGTGTATCTATTCTTTGACAAAGTGATGAACCCAGGTGGTGCTAGCCCTCTCCCCTGGCCCCAGAAGAGGGATCGGGGAGGTCATTATACCTGGTCATCGTTCCCCCCCTACTCATTTCTGGGTTGGAGAAGGTTGAGAGTTCAATCCTATGCATGTCTACTCAGAAGTAAGTCCCATTATAGTCAGTGGGGCTTACTCCCAGGAAAATGTGGATAAAATTGTAGCCTTGTAGAAGCCACTAGCAATGACTCTTTGGGCTTCCTTTCCAAAGCAAACTTTCATTTGCTCTACTTTAAATGCACAGTCGTCTGTATTAGTTATGTAGTTAAAATACTGGATTGCTGTCACAAGAGGTTCATGGATGTTGTATGTCACCTCTCCTCTCCACCACCATCCCAAAAGGATCAGGATCCCACAGCTGCTACCCTACTATCCACAGCTTTCTCCACAGCCAGCTGTCACCAGGAGCAGAACTGGGAGGTATAGATCCTCCAGTTCCACTTTGGACAGCTAAAACAGCAAAGAGTCTTATAACACCTGAAAGCTTAAATTTACCTTAATGTGACTTTCAGTCCACTTCATCAGATGCATGTCGGAATGCTGGAACTCTTGTGAGTTTGGGCAGCATGAACAAAAGGTGTTGGGAGTCAAGTTGGTTTAGGAAGAGGGTAGCGTCTACCTTTCTCTTTTATGTCTCAGGCTGGTTCTCAGAGATTAGCTCCCTTGTTAGTCTTCTGGCCACTTATGAATCATTTGTCCAGTAGAGCAGGGGTGTCCAAAGTTTTTGGCAGGAGGGCCACATCATCTCTCTGACACTGTGTCGGGGGCCAGGGAAAAAAGAATTTACATTTAAAATTTGAATAAATTTACATAAGTGAATATATTAAAGATGAACTTATATGAATGAATGAAGGTCTTGCAATAGCTCAAGGTCTATAAAAGGCCTTGCATAAAGCAAGGCTGGCCTTTCCTTTGCTGCCACTACTGCATCACAGACATGAAACAACAAACAGTGAAGGGAGCCCTCATTCCACAGCTCATGTGAGAGGTCAAACTGTCACCCTCATGCTGAGAGCAGTTGCATCGGGCCAGTGCAGGCTCCAACAAATCTCCGGAGGGCCAGAAGCTCATTGGAGACTGGGGGCTCCCCGAGGGCCACATTGAGAGGCCTTGAGAGCTGCAAGTGGCCCCAGGGCCAGGGTTTGGGCACCCCTGCAGTAGAGCATCAGTGATAAAGTTAATGGAACCTCACCACTGAAATTAACACCACGATCTCAGGATCCAGGAATGTGAATTGTCAATGAAATGTGCTGCCATCTATTTAAACTACAATCCTAGACATACTTACTTAGAAGTAATCCCCATTGAACAGAATAGGACTTACTACTGAGTAAACATGCCTAGATTGCACTGTAAGGATCAGTATATTGTATTGTGCAAAGGAATCCTATGTGCATGTATTTGAAAGTTAGACTCAGTGTGTTTAGTGCAGCTCGCTTACCTTCAGGTAAGTGTACAGAGCATTGCAGCCGGAGTTTCCAAGCACTAGAATCACAGGCAATTAACAAGGATCCCACTGGTGCTAATGAGATTACACCAGACAAAGCAGTGTCATGGTTAATGCTTTTGGATGTAATTCCGGTTTGGACACATTCGTATCTATTCCCAGAGGGATTAGTCTGTTGCAGCAAAGACAACAAAGGGTCTTATAGCATTCAACATTTGACAAGCTGTTGGTAGGTCATTTGTAAACAGCCTGAAAGTAACAATGGAAAATAAATTTGTTAGTCTCTGCAGAGCCTGAAGACTGTTATTCATATGTACGTCATGGGCAGCCATTCCTGACTAGCGCTGATTCAGTGGGGCTGCACACCCTCCACTGTATCCAGCGCTGCTCAGGAGCAGGCTGGAGGTCTCCTCGGGATAAGGGGGCATCTTTCCCTTATGCCAAGTAACGCCCCAGCCTATCCTATGGGGCTGCTCAGACCTGTACCTGCTAAAGTCCAGACACCCTTGTAGGGTGTTCAAGCCCAGGATGGGGGTTTAGGATATGGTGGAGACCTGTTTCACTGATCCTTCCCCTTCCTGGGCCTGATCTGCCCCCTTTCCACCCTCCCCTGCCCAGAAACACCCCCTCCCCACCTCCAGTCTACCAACTCTTACCTCTGCCAGTAGCTGTCCACCTGGATGCAGCATCAGCTGGGTAGTGCAGGCCTCTCTACTGGTGCTGCTTATTCTCCAGGTACTGTGAACATGTTTTCCTGCACATTTGTGACACTTGGCCAGCACAGAGACCACTGCAACAGCTTAAGGTTGGGTTAGGAATGTGCTCTACATTTTTCTCATTACCTTCCATAGTCATTCCAGATGCCTTCCTTGGTTTCAACAAGCATTTGTTGAATGCAGGTTGTGTCTGTTGTCTTGTATGCTCCCTCGGGCATTTGGTGGGCCACTGTGATACAGGAAGCTGGACTAGATGGGCCCTTGGCCTGATCCAGTGGGGCTCTTCTTATGGTCTTATGTTCGTTTTCTCCTACA
The DNA here is from genome assembly GCF_035046505.1 of Tiliqua scincoides. Classification (NCBI taxonomy): domain Eukaryota; kingdom Metazoa; phylum Chordata; class Lepidosauria; order Squamata; family Scincidae; genus Tiliqua; species Tiliqua scincoides. The sequence continues at coordinate 28,967,853 of NC_089826.1, forward strand.
TTCTTTGCAGAATATCAGCACATTCCCCACAAATCATAATTCTTATTTCAAGTCTCCATACCACCCAAAGATGTCTGGATTCAGAACTTGTGTTCATCTCTGCTTAATTTATTTAGGAAATGCTTAAATATGCAATAGCTAATTGCATTATAAAGGCAGGGATCTATGTTAAACTCCCCACAATAACCTTCTGTTCTTTTGCACATAATATTCTCCATCCAGCTATATACTGGAATTACTCATGATTTCATTGGAAGTTTTTCATCAACTCCAGTCATGGCTAAGTTTAGTTAGACTGTGACCAATGACTATAAACATGATTGAATAGTTCTCTCTTGCTTCTTGGAGCAGACTAACTGAATCATTCAAAGCTAAAATGTCTTGTAATCTGGCTGTAAGGGCTCTAAATTACTGCATTCTGAAACAATTATAGGACACACATATTCACCACGCAACTGCACCATAGATGTGTTAAGGTTTGCGAATATGTGTTTAGGCCTTAAGTGGCAACCCCACTTTCACAAGCCAGGAACCACTGGATTTATTCTGCCTGGCTTTATACTGTTACTGTTTCAGTAAAAGTGGGTTAGTAGTATCCAAGCATTACCATTTTTACTCCAAGGGTATATGGAATATGGAACGTACCATCAGACATAACTTCAGGAACTCTACTGGGGAAAAAAAGAAAAGGAAAAAATACTGCAGGTTTTTGCTTGCATCTCAATTAAAAAATGGAGGTGTGTGGCTATGAGGAAAGAACACTAGGGCAGGGTGACCAGATGTCATAACCACAAAAGAGGACAAGGGACCCCAAAATGTAGCCTACAAGAAAAATGTAGGACATGACAAAATAAAAGCTAAAAACACTCATATATTGATTTCATGTGGTTGATTTAAACACTATTACTTATCATTAAATTTAAAAAATTATATATAATTTTATATATATAAGAAGGCCATGCAAGAAGGCCATGCATTGCCTGCAGGGCCCAACTCACAGGGGAAAGGAGGACATTTAAGTTATTTTCCAGGACTCAAGGCTAAAAAAACATATCCTAGAAAAAGTGGATGTCTGGTCACCTTGCCCCTGGGTGTCAGGTTCTCATCCCACAGACTCCGCACAGGATCATAGACATCATAACAAGGAAACAATGCTTTCATGTTTGCATCTGATGAAGGGTTTTTTTTATCTTTTATGGATATCTCTCATTCCTTCACCCTTGAGATTTATCTGTTCAACCTCTTTATTTGTAAGTATGTATGTGTATTATTTACACCATAAATCTCTAGCACTCTATATTTGGAAGAAAGTTGCCAGTGTAAAATTACTGGGGAATTTCCAACAACTCAGGACCCAATCCTATCCAACTTTCTAGCACTGGTGCAGCCGCAATGAAGCCCCAAGGTAAGGGAACAAATGTTCCTATACCTTGACAATCAGCCTGAAGAAAACACAGGTCATGGTTCAGGATGTGGACTTACCTCCCTGCATTACAATCTCTGCGCATGAACTGGAGGTTGTCCATGACTTTGTGTACCTTGGCTCAACGATCTCCGACACTCTCTCTCTCGATACCGAGCTAAACAAACGCATCGGTAAAGCAGCTACCACGTTTTCCAGACTCACAAAGAGAGTCTGGTCCAACAAGAAGCTGACGGAACATACCAAGATCCAGGCCTACAGAGCTTGTGTCCTGAGTACACTTCTGTACTGCAGCGAGTCATGGACTCTTCACTCACAACAGGAGAGGAAACTGAATGTTTTCCACATGCGCTGCCTCCGACGTATTCTCGGCATCACCTGGCAGGACAAAGTTTCAAACAACACAGTCCTGGAACGTGCTGGAATCCCTAGCATGTATGCACTACTGAAACAGAGACGCCTGCGTTGACTCGGTCATGTCGTGAGAATGGATGATGGCCGGATCCCAAAGGATCTCCTCTATGGAGAACTCGTGCAAGGAAAGCGCCCTACAGGTAGACCACAGCTGCGATACAAGGACATCTGCAAGAGGGATCTGAAGGCCTTAGGAGTGGACCTCAACAAGTGGGAAACCCTGGCCTCTGAGCGGCCCGCTTGGAGGCAGGCTGTGCAACATGTCCTTTCCCAGTTTGAAGAGACACTTGGCCAACAGTCTGAGGCTAAGAGGCAAAGAAGGAAGGCCCATAGCCAGGGAGACAGGCCAGGGACAGACTGCACTTGCTCCCAGTGTGGAAGGGATTGTCACTCCCGAATCGGCCTTTTCAGCCACACTAGACGCTGTTCCAGAACCACCTTTCAGGGCGCGATACCATAGTCTTTCGAGACTGAAGGTTGCCAACTAACGAATACCTTGAGAAGATCTCTGCGAGTGCCTTCCCACCACAGGATGCTGTGCAGGTCCCATTGGCACAGTTGCACCAGCACTGCAAAATTGGATAGGATTGGGCCCTCAAGCATTTCAATACATTCTTCAACTTACCGTGTGTGTGTGTGTGTGTGTGTGTGTGTGTGTGTGTGTGTGGTACATAGAACAGTATAGTTCTATGCACTATGAATGCAGAAGAACTTCTGAGTAAATCTGCATAGGATTGCACCATAACGGTGCAAAACAATTTCTCAGTAAACTATTTGGGAACCTTATTTATTCAACAGAGATTGTCAGGATCTCTTTGCTGAATACAAAATGTTGTTACTTTATATAATTACCAAGATGTAAGCGCAATATCTCTTTTGTACAGAAGAAAGAAAAATGGTCTTTTTTCTTATTATTAAGTCAGAAAAATAAGTTGCAAACCCAAAGTACTAAAAGGATATTTAAAGGGTTAATCATGTGTTAAAACCTATTTTCAGTATATTTTTAAGAGCAAGCTATAAAAATTTTTTTAAAGTGTGGAAGAAAGCTGCTCGTTATATATTTTGGGCAGCATTCCAGAACACCAGATATAATCTGTGTTCAATAAGGTTTGAAACAATGCATGAAGACAAAAGAGTTGGCGTTAAGAACTAAGACAGAGCTGCTTTACCATCAGAATACATGAGAATAGTACTGAAAGAGATGTTCTGGCTCCCACAGATGTCAATAGAAACTCGAGTATTTGGCAGATATTCATTACTTAGTAAGCCAACATAAACTTTTTTTCCCTTGCATGCACAAGTAATTGTATAGCAAGTCAATCACTGGGATCCTTTTAATGAATAATGCAAGTGATCCTTACATTTAAGCTCTTATCCTACTAATGATTTAAACAGATGATGTCCTCTCTGTCCTTCAGCTAGTAGTGAAACTGCAGCTGTAGCACTGGCAATGTGAATGGGAATAAGGTTGTTTTTACATAGCATTAAGCAAACCGTGCTTTACATATCATACCCATCACAGGTTTCAAGCCATGATGGGAATAGGAATCATTCTGATTTTAGAAGTTGGCTATTTCTGAATACCAAATGCAAGGGAATGGCAACAGGAGATACAGGACTGGCCACTGTGAGATACAGGAAGCTTGATTAGATGGGCTTTTGGCCTTGTGGCGGACTTCCCCAGCCTTGTGCCCAGGGCAAAGGTCCGCAGTGGTGTCCAACCTGAAAGATGCTACCGCCCCCCCACTGTAACAAAACAGAGTGTCCTGGAGTTGTCCCCACACAACTCCAGGACAATCTGGGAAAGCCACCTGAGGCTTCCATGCAGGCTTATACTGCGCTTCTGGCAAACCAGAAGTATAGTTTCTGACCATGTCAGGAGCCTCAGTAAGGCTTCTGCATGGTCCTAGAGCAGGGGTCGGCAACCTTAAAAACTCAAAGAGCCATTTGGACCAATTTTCTGGAGGAAAAAAAACCTCAGGAGCCACAAAACCCTTTTGACATCTAAAATGAAGATAATATTGCATATATAGTTTTTTTTTTTTCACCTTTATGCTCTTATAGGTCCCATTTTTATAATGTAGCCCCCTCTTGTAGCTTTTAGTTAGTTTTGTCATACATTCTTGTCCTGTGTTTTCAGACGCCTGGTCCTCTATGGTATTTTGCCTGATTCCAAGGCCATTCTCTGCCTGGAGAATTAGGCCCACTTTAAGCAAATTAGCTCCCCTTCTTTCCCCCAACAAATGACCCTGGTTCTGCCCTGCAGTCCTGCTGGACCCCACCTCCAGGGTAGCTCGCCTGTTCAACCTGCAGAGGTCCTCTCTCTTGCCAGCAGCCTCCCACCACTACAGCAGACCCTGGGTCCTCAGCAGGTCATGGGTACAGCAGCCACACACCAAACTCCAGTGTCTCCAGCAGTCCATTAGTCACAAAGTCAGTCAGAGCATCCAGGGTAGAGTCCAAAGTCAATAAGCCAAGTCATAGTCCAAGATCAGATTCCAAAGTAAGTCAGTCAAATCAGTCAGAGTATCCAAGTCAAAATCAATAAGCCCAGTCAGTGTCCTCTCCTACCTCCAACCTGCACTCCTTCTACAACCCACACCCCCTTCCTCAGGTGCTCCTTATATCCCTGAGGGCCCTATTGCCTTCAAGTGGCTGCAGCTGTGCAGCACTCTGCTGGATGCCCAGGCCTTACCCTTAAAGGGGCCACTGCTGACACCACATCTACCTCCTCACCAGATCTTCCAGGATTCCAATACGTATGGTGGTTATGACATCTGCTTATCTTACATGGATACTAAAGAACTCTCCCCACCTTCCAGAGGCACCCTGCTGGAAGGAAAAAAGGACACAGACTCCAGAGGTGGGGAAGAGAAGAAGGGGGGGGGGCAGCCACAGGCCAGCTTCTGCCCTGCCTGCCTGCCTGCCCTCCCTCACTCAGGTTGCAACCCTCTCCACACTATCCTGGGAGTAAGCCCCATTGGCTTAAAGGTCAAACAGACCTACACCAGGGAGGGGGGAACCACAGGCCAGCTTCTGCCCTGCCTGCCCACCCTCACTCAGGCTGCAACCTTCTCCACACTATCCTGGGAGTAAGCCCCATTGACTACAATGAGACTTCTGAGCAGACAAGTTGGTTGGAGCTCTCAGGCTGCAGTCCTCTCCACACTTTCCTGGGAGGAAGCCTAACTGACTACTTGTGAGTAGACCTGCATAGGAGGGGGCTGAGGCTGCAGCCCTCCACACCTTCCTGGGAGGAAGCCCCACTGACTACAGCAGGGCTTACTTGTGAGTAGACCTGCACAGGAGGAGGCTGAGGATACAGCCCTCCACACGTTCCTGGGAGTAGCCCAGGGACTATATCAGGGCTTACTCTGGAACAGACCTGGAACAGACAGGCTCCCACTCAACCGTCCTTGCGCTTGGCCTTGAGCAGGCTTCAAGGCTGCCATCCCAGGCACCCTTTCCTGGGAGTAAGCTTCATCCTCTGTAATGGGGCTTACAACTGAGTAGACACACAGGATGTCTCCTCTGCTGTGGAGGAAAAGCCTCTCCTTGCACTGAGTAGGGACCTGCTCAGGGAAAGTCTGGCTGCAAGGGCTTGCAATGGCTGAGGAGGAAGGCGGCTTAGGATTGGCTGGTGGTCAGCCAGTGAAGGGCCCTGAGCCATTCCAACAGAAAAGGCCAGGAGCCTGCTGGATGCTGATTGGCTGAGCCTGCTGGAGAGTTGGGGAAGGGAAAAACAGGGAGCTTAAGCCTGCAGAGTGGGGAAAATTGAAAAGGGAAACCAGTGTGGGGCAGGTGGGGGTGAAGGGAGAGGAGGGCAGTGAGCTCAGGGGGTGGAGGGAAGCAGCCTGCACTCCCAACACAGGTGCCTCCTGTCACACTCTTTGCCACTTTCACCTGCAGGAGCCGCAGCAGACAGCTGAAAGAGCCACATGCGGCTCTAGAAATGCAGGTTACCGACCCCTGTCCTAGAGGCACACGGGGCATTTGCCTATTTCACTTAATGCCAGATCAGCTACTGCTTTGGTCCGCTACTGCCAGGGCCAGTCAATCTACTCTATCTAATCTAGAATTCCATGGTTTCTATACCAAATTCTTACACGGAAGGGCAGAATAGAAATACGATAAGTAAACTACAAGCAAAAAATCAGTTGAGATCACATCTAAATACGGACACTTCCAGATGGAGTGTTTAGTCTGGGATTGTCACACTTTATTCAGTCATTCTTTATGGAGGAGGTCATCCACTGCATCCCACGCTTAAATTGTCACATTTATAAACACAGAAAAAATTTTATTTTTTTTTATTTTTTCCACAACAGTGGTGCAGCAGCACAATGGCCGTGGTTAGTTCCATCTTTTTTTGGAGAGACGCATACCCAGATCATGCAACAGACTACAACTGAACAGCAGGGACAGAAGGGGGAGGGTTGGTCTACTGTATCCTCAACAAACCTTATCTACTGTGGTGTGGAAGGAATGTTGCAGTTCTGCAAGCAGAACAGCAACAACTGGCTGGTGGTACAAGAAGTGTGTCTGGATATTCACCAAGTGCAGAAGCTTTTATCTGAAAAACGCTTAACTGCCATTAAGGGCTTCTTCATGCTGTACAACAATCCTACATGGGAGGCATGATATGCCCTTTGCAAAGGCATCTAGCAAACAGCTTATGTAGGGGCAGCAAGATATCTCTGTGCAGATGCACATAAGGCTCTGCTACCTTCTCAGAGAGCTTCCCTTCCCATTGATTTCTATCTGGCAGTGAAGGTACAGCACGTAGCTAAGACTTAAAAAGGGGCTTTAAAAGGCACAGCATGTCCCTTCTTGGGGCGCTTGACAACTGTAATTCTAACACTCACTTTGCTGAGTCTGAAACCAGCTTTCTGACATGATAGGCTGGAGCCAAAGATCTATACTAGGTGCACCCAAAACCTCAAGCATATTCAGTGGGATGTTTCTTATTTTTCCCTTTGAGCAGCAGATACTGCTTATGAGAATTCTCTTATTTCCTCTTGAAAAATTTCCCTCACAGTGCAATCCTAACGGCACTCTTGTGGGTGCAGTGGCCACCAAACTGGGTGAAAGGGTTGTGAACATGCCATGTTGACACTGCATCCAGGCATTCAGCTGGATGACAAAGGTAAGGTTGCACTGGGTAGCGGAAGGGCACAGGAAGGGAGGCAGGGAGGAGCAATTCTGGACAGGGGAGGGCAAAACTAGGATTGATCAAATCTGGGAGGGGCAGAATTGGCAGAGTTCTCCTCCACTGTATCCTAACTCCCCTCCCAGCATTACACCGGGCTTCCTTATTTGTACATCTATACAGCTGGCACAGAGCTGAGACACCCCATAGGGTAGGCTGGAGCTTGACGCAGGGTAAAGGAAAAAACCCCAAGGAGACCTCTCCCTTACCCCAAGGAGACCGCCAACCACCTCCTAACCTGCACTGGATGCAGCACAGGCCATGCAGCCTGGCTGAGCAAGTGCAGGTTAGGATAAGGCTGCTTGTTACAAAAGCGATTTGCCGTATATCAAACTGCAGGGAAACAGCTGTTCTAGAAACACAATGTTTATTAATCTGAAAGAATGCTCCAAGTTCCATACATTTTTTCAGAAGAATATTCCTGATTACCAGGAGCTGCTTTGGGCTGGAATCAAGAGCCTCCAACATGATGCACAATTGCTTCTTGTGTTGAATCACAAGTCTGAACTTTTTCGTAGATAAGAGTGACTCCAGCTGCGCATGCTGGCGACTGGCTTGCCTTAACAAGAAGAGCTATCATGCCTTGTTCAAGTTAGGACTTTGCCTGGACAATGTTAACATTTCTTGCATTGTTCTTTGGTTTTGACCTCCTGACCCACTCACTCCTGACCTCCCACTCCCACCCCATGGCTGCCTGTGGCTCAGCTAAGCCACAAATGTAGCTACATTAAACATGAGCTCATTCAGACAGGTACAACTTGAATCTCGAAGGTCCACAATGACTCATAATTTTAACATTCAACCCCAAACAACATGTAGATGTATGCTGATTCAGCTGCACAGATAAATGACTGAAGGCCAAATCCTATCTAATTTTCCAGTGCTGGTGCAGCTGTGCCAATGGGGCATGCACTGCATCCTGTGGTGGGAGACAGGATGCCTCCTCAAAGTATGGGGACATATGTTCCCTTATCTTGGGGCTGCGTTGTGGCTGGAAAGTTGGATAGGACTGGGCCCTGAAACTTGTCCCCCATCATGAACTTTCAACTCCTGGTTAGCAACAGTGATAATAAAATATTTATGATATTTCCTGCAGGAATGTTGTAAGCCAGGTTTTAGGAAACCTGATAGCAATTCAGATACAACATGTAAAAAGGATTAAATATCTCTGAAAGCATTGCAGTGGCACAGAGGAGTGTAAGAATTAATTTAGCAGTAATCCGCAGCTGGATATATGAAATGGCTTCATGAGTATTCTATTAATCATGGTTTTGTCAAGTTACTGTATTACTGAGATCAAGAAAGACTATACATTAGTTCCAAAAGATAGATCCGAGTATATACTCAGATACATCCATCTGAACCATAGAATCTTTGCTGTGATCTGTAACACAGTAACCTAACACAAATCAAACCTGGGGAAATTGGATCATATATATTACTGTAATTAGCAATAAGCCAGAGTAATTTGGAAGATACTACTATTCAAGTATGCAAGAAATAATAAAATATATGCTCAAACTGCTGAATGGTAAAGAGACTGAATTTGAGGAGATGGGCTTACTTGGGACTTACTTGGGAGCCATTGCAGAGGACTCTTGAGTTGCAAAGGAAGAGGGTGGAACAAAGCAGTGATGATGGCAGTTGCTTGGTTAAGTGACTCATCCTGCCCCTGGCTGCATTGGGGGCTTAGGGGTGAGCCAGTGGGATTCTTGGAGCACGTGGGCCTGTGATGTCCATGCCCAAGTCATCCCCCCATGGTATTGACTCACCCGCTTCATCCAGCCCGGTCCTGTCTCTCCAGGGTGGACGCGAAGAACAGGGAACAAACAAAGGGGATTTGCTTACTTTCTTTACTTTGGTTGCGGTCTTTACATTCATTGAGGAGTCTTGTTCCCTCACAAGAACCCCATACCCCCAGGTACAGTCTCAATAACAGTCTTTCCACAGTACAGGACTCAAGTAGCCAGTCGCCCCAAGAGCCTTTATCTCCCCCCTCAGTTCTCACCACAAAAGGTGTCTGGTGCAGGGTGTTCTCCGTAGGTCAGGTCTGGAGTTCTGGGCTTCTCTTGGTTAGGGGCTGGGTCCAGTGGTTGCCCTCCTTTCCCCTTGGTTCTCACCGGTCTTTGGTTCCAGTCAGGAGTTGTTCTTGAAGCCTTCTGGACTGGGATCCCTTCCCCAGCCTATGGGCAGTCCCTTCCTCAAGGGGCTGGAGTAGTGGACCCTTCCCAGCTCTTGGCTATCTGCTAGTTGGGAGGACCTCTCCTCTCTTAGAGGTGCCTCCTTTCTCCCTCCTCTTCCCCTCCCTAACCCCCTTCTCAGGGAGCTCAGGAAGGTGCTTCCTCCTCCTTCCACTGACTCTTCCCTTCTTCTTATCCCTTCTAGCCAGACCTCTTAGCCCTGCCCCTTCCTTCCCCCACCTGGGACCCAGATCTCGCGCATCTCCTCCTCCCTTCTCCCTGCTGGCTCCACCCTTTCTTTTCTCCAAGGTTGCTGCACCTGGGCTTTCCGGTCTCTGAGGAGGCCTCTGCCTTGTCCCAGAGGAGAGGAGCCTGCTTGCAGCAAAGACTTAGGAGTCTCACCCTCTTTTCTGACTCCTCACTCTTCCCTGGTCTTCCAGGGGTCGGTATACCCCTTTTCTCTGCTTTCCACCCTTTTTCCTCCTGTTCCCATGCTGGGTTTTGCTTCTCCTGGTACCCCCCCCCCCACAGGGCCCTTGGCCAGTACCTGACCCAGCTGACATCACTCTGGTGTATGGGCTCAGGGAGCAGCTATATATTCTCAAAGCTGTGAATGAGATCTTCTGATCTGGACCTGCAGCTTTGCTGATCCCCTTCTTTGTCACAGACCTAGCAGAATGGCCAAGTCCAGGCTTCAGCTAAAGCAGGGATGGGGCAGTGAATCAGGGTAGAAATGTGAGGTTGGATGGGCACATAAGGTTGGAGGCATGGTGGTAGGAAAGGAGTAGAAAGAGGCAACAGGAGAAATGCTGGATATGGCCTTATCTATTTCATCCAAAAGGCTTGGGCCAACTTTGCCTGCTGGCTTCCAGAAGAGACAAAAGTAATGAGAAGTTACTGCTGTCTTGAAATCTGGGGCCATGCTTGCTGTGCTATTTTGCACAGCAACAAGCAGCTGTATGTTGGAAAAGACTCAAAAGTAAAGAGAAAAGGGGCAGGTTCATATGTATGTTAATCACCCAATACAATGACTGATTGCTGATTCTTTGAACTGACTGACTGCATGGAAATGGCATGTTCTGTCTGTGGGGTTAGACTTGTAATGGCTCCTTCATACTGGGATATTGTCACTTGATATTGCAGTCATCAAGAGATGACCTTGCAAATGTGAATCATCCCTGAAAGTGCCCCTGATGTTAGGGATGCTTTAAAAATTCTGCTGCTAGAAACACTCAGCTGTGCCTGCTCTGTCTGTTAAGAAGATTTTGAGCCACGTCAGCAAAGCCGACAAGTGCTTAGCATTACCCAGGATTAAATATTGAGCACTGAGACTACAAATCCTTCATAGGCAAATAAGTCATAGATTTTTTAAAATCAAACTTGATTTTGCTGGCTGAAGATGGAAATACATGGGGAAATTTGTAGCAAATGAAGAGCATATTTATAGATTTTAAGATGTTAAGGCAGCTACAAAAAGGCCTGTAGCCAAGATTCTAGCGGTGGGGGAGGCAACCATTTTTTCAGGGGGGGGCAATTATGTCAGGTATCTATACTGGTGTGCAATATGAAGGATAAGTATGGAGAAACATCAAAGACCCATAACTAACCCAAATTTCAATAGGAGGAAATATTTTGGGTTGTTTTTTTTTGTTTTTTTTTTTTGAAAGATGCATTCAATATCTGTAAAGCAATCTAACAATGATCTGCATAGAATAAATGCATCTCTGTATGCAATGTAAAATCTAATTGTCTACATCAGGGGTCTCCAAACTTTTTGGCCAGAGGGCCACATCAAATATCTGGCACAATGTTGAGGGCCGGAAAAAAAATTTAAATATAAAATTTATTTAAATAAATTAGAGATGGAACTTAGATGAGTGAATAAATGAAAGAATGGGATCATTCCCAACGTCTCTGGCCCTTGAACACCCTCTAGACGCAACCAGAGTATAGTTCCAGTCATGTTTGGCCAAGTGGGCCAGAGGTTTTCAGGGGACAAGAGGCTGGCCGCAGGCTGGATAGAGGCTCACCACAGGCTGCATCTGGCCCCCGGGCCAGGGTTTGGAGACCCCTGGTCTACATAGAAATAACATGCAACTTGTCCTTTCATTTTGGACACCAGTGCAATACACAGACTTGCAACATTGCAAAAGTAAAACATATCACTATGATACAGGTAGTATTTACTTGTATTGAAAGCCTTTCATTTGCTGATGACAAAAGTAAATTTACTTTACCTAAAAGCAAGAGGAAAGATATTGAAGTAAAATATAGCACCGCCATGGAACATTAGTTTTTTGCACTATTCATTACTTTTAAAAAGCAAGGTACAGAAGATTTGAAACTACCTAGTAGAGCTGAATTTTCCTATCTTTCTGAGAATTGAATCTTCTTAGAACATTTTCCACACCTAAATTCTTGGTTCTCTTTAGCTCAAAAGCTAGGTATACTAAATTAGCCATTCTTGAGTGAGACATTGATATCTTTGAGGCCTGTTAATTCGTGTAAGCACTGAGAAGGTCGATTCACAAACTGCTGTGCTACATGTAAAAGTTCTTACTGCCACTGACATACTGTAACAATCTTCAAAGGCACTCCAGTGTTTGTATATTTCACTGAAGAAATTTTGCTTTTCAGTTTTGTTCTTCTCAAAGAAATGTTTTACTACTTTCATTTCTTCTTTACTTGGAATGGTAATATTGAAATGCCAGAGCTATGCTTTTCTCTCCCCCCCCCCCCCAAAGAGAAAGGCCCTACCAGACCCAAACAGCAAAAATGGTCCATCCAAAATCTCAGATGCCAGAGCCATGCTTTTCTCTCCCCCCCCATCAGACCCAAACAGCAGAAATGGGCCATCCAAAATCTCCTGCCTGCTCACCCCCAAATGATGCCAGAGTCACTCAGCAGCAGCCTCCAGGGTCCTGCAAAGTGCCTGCACAGCTCCCAGGAAAGTGATTGAAGGCACTGAGTACATTCCCTCCAGGCTTTTTCATGCCTTTCTTTCTGCTGTCCTGTGACTATCAGCAGATTGCTATGGTTGTCCCCTAAGGTGAGTTACTGAGAACAGCAGCCTGAGCCAATTGGAGGAGGCTGCCTGCAGGGAGAGGCTGAGCTCTCAAGGAACAGGAGCTAAATTGGAGGACATTCAACCACATTTACATGACAAGTGTGGAAAAAATGTCAGGGTGGGGCAGACTGCTGGCTGGGGGGGGGCAAAATCCCCCTTGGCCCCCCCTAGCTATGACCCTAATCCATGAAGTAATGGATAAGACTTATGCATAAGGAAAGTGATTTGCATTTCCTTCTTACTGGACCCTCAAAACAGTTGGCCTCTGAGTGTCTGATGTCTTTTCCGATCATTAGTTAAAAGACTTAAAAACTGCTACCAAAATTGGAAAAAAGTAATTTGTTGATGGTCGCAAACTAAAAGTAATAACAATACACATTTCTAATAGCTATTCATTACTATTATCTTTTTTAATTTCATGTAATTGTAAATATCAGTTTTAATTGTAGCATCTGGAAAGGATCATTCAGACCAGCTGCCTAGTGGTCTGATGGTTGATAGTAGTGGATTGGAAGGGACCTCACCTGCCTGCCTCTTACTCCCTGGATTTGAAAAAAAGAAGGTCATGAAGCAGAAGATAATGGTAGGCTAGAGCCTGATACTTTAGCCTACCACTCTGTATTCTTCTATACTTCCTTTTCTGTTCTAATACCTTCTTCTCCAATCCAGGGAGTAGGGAAGAAGAGCAGCAGCAAACATGCTCCAGGGTTAGAGAGGCCATTTAGGGCACAATCCTAACCAGGTCTACTCAGAAGTTTTATTTTGTTCAATGGGGCTTCCTCTTAGGAATGTGTGGTTAGGACTGTAGCCCCAGTGTGCTGCCTCAGCTCCAAGGAAGTCTTGGACTAGCTCTAGGTTCATTTTGGACTTTTTCTTGTATTTTGTTTTTAAAATTTAGACCATTCATCAGTCATATTCATTTTACTCATCAAAGTAACAGTCTGGTGTGCATTTACTTAGAAGTCCCATTGAGCTCAATGGGGCTTACTTACTGAATAAGGGATTGCAGCCTAAATTCAGTGAAATAATGTTATTTCAGTTGATATGTTTATAGCCAATAGTGGAATTGAGCAAGATCTTTTTGGTGGTGGTGCAACTTTTAGAACAAGCCCCCCCCAAGTATGACTCACTCTTCATTCCTTTCTGTGTTTGATTAAAAAGAACCATGACTTTTCCATTGCATTTTGTGGTGGGGGATAATGTATTTCTATTGCTCAGCTTCTGAGCTTTCTGTGGCTGGAGATGCTGTATGCTTGCATTATTGTTTTTGTTGCTTGTTGATGGTCTTAATTTTGATCTTAATTGTACTTGTAAGCCATTTGGACCGCCGCTGGCAGGAAAGGTGAGCTATAAACATTTTTCCAAAAAAATATACAAGTGAAGTCCATTGGCCACTGATTCTCCTCCATCAATAGAGGAGAATGCCCCATCCCCAAATTCACATTTACCAGCAGGCACATCTGTGGGAAATGTGTTTGGCAGTAAAATGTGTAGTTCAGGCCTTACATTTGTGGGTTAATAAAATGGTTGATAAGTTTCTGTACTTAACATCTGCTAATAGAAAATTATAATGATCTGACTCATAAAGCTGTGGTGAGGGTAAAAGTTCTATAGACGTTATACTGCACAAAGCAGTTTATCTGAATTTGTCTGCACAGGTAATTCACCAGCAGGTAAATCCTTGGGAATTGTACTATAAAATGTTCAGCATAAAATTCTTCCTATGCACTTCTCTGGCTTTGTGCTCTTTTCAGTGTGGGTCTTGAAACTCCTTAATGAAGCAACAGAATTGAAATACATGTGCCTAGGTAATTGTCTGGGTTAGAAGGGGAAGAGGGTTCACTATTGAACTGGGGCTCTGGGGACTTGAATAATACTGGCATTGTTCCAGATGCATTACTGCAGAAAACTGAAAATGCTTATTAGGTTCTTAAAAGAGCTAAGAGTCAGAGGGTAAATTTAAAAAATAAAAAAGATTTATTACCATTGCCGTAAGTGCAACACATCTTTCCTGTTTTTTGAATGATTTATCTACTCTCCAATTAACTTGCTGACTCCTACTTCAATGTAAGCTATATGGGATGGAATAATACTGTAGTATTAATAAGCTGATGTCAATGTGCACAATGTACATCTTATATACATTTTATGGCCATGTTGCTTCTGTTCTATGCTGTGATCTGTGCTGAAATTGCACACAATTAAGTTGTTCACATCACTGCAACAATGACATGGTCATTTCAAAGTTCCATCAGATGTCAGCACTTATGAACAACAGAACCTTTTCATCATGTGCACTCAGTAAACATCCACAAAGAAGGAAGTTCACAGCTCATGAGCTCATCAAGTGATAATAACTGCACACAAGCTGGATGGGTGAGCTCATCCTTCCAGACCTTTACTAAGAGATGATAAAATAAGTAGATCCACAGGGTTCAGTAGTGGATTGTATACTGGATTGGACTGGAATGTTGGATGCAAATTTTTCTTAGCTATAAACCCTGTGAGTTATAACAATTTGACCAGATCCATAAGTGAAGGCTTATGTCAGATATCCTTGTGAGTATTAGGGGTGCGCATTTGTTTCAGGGTGAATGCTAAATGAAACAAGTAGGATAGCATTACATGCTATTCAGCATCTGCCTGCACTGAGCACAACCAGCTCTAAAACAGGCCCAAGGAATCAGTCATCCATTTACCGTGCTGAGTCTGATGCGGTCTGCTTTGTTCCCTCAGCCTTGATTTCTTCCTGTGCCACAGCTACAGAGAATGGCCAGAACACATCTGGTGGGTAGGTTGGCAGAAATTGACAGAGCAAATTTTACAGCCCAATCCAATGCTGCCCCAGTGCCAGCGCTGTGCCTAAAGCACCGGTACTAGGTGTCACAAATGTGCCATAACGCACATTTGTGCCTCCCTAAGAGTGAGTGGCACCAGTGGAGAGACTTGCGCCATGCTGTTGATGCCGCTGTTGGATCAACAGCCGCCAGTGGAGCCAAGGTAAGCACTAAGCAGGGCGTGGGGAGAGTGGGGGAGGGTGGAACAGGGGTGGGACCAGCGGAGACCTCCTCCACCAAATCCTAACCCTTCTCCTGGTCTCCAAAGCCCGACATGGGGCTTCTCAAGTCTGTGCCAGTTAAATAGCTAGCACAGCTCCATGAAGTCGCATTAAGCAGGCTGAGGCTTTACTTGGGGTAAGGGAATGAATGTCCTCCAGCCTGCTCAAATCCAGCATAGGATGCAGCAGCTGCTGTGTATAATTTTTATACTGAACAACTTCTTTCTCTCAGCACCTGTGAAATTATGGACTGGGACAGGATCTGGAATTCAGTTTGCAGTTTCACATTATCCCAGTTGGATTCGGCAGGGGTATAATTTTTTCCCAAGACATTACTGAATTCACTTTAGATAGCCAGATGTTAACAATACACAGCCCACATGGTCCTGGTGGGATCATATTCTGCAGGGATCAGAAGTGCTGAAACCCCATAAAAGTCCCCACCCCATAAAAGCAAACCCTCATATTGTTTCACAAACAGCTCTGGAAATACTCTTTAGACTCTGATTCCTGAAGGAAAGCTGAGGTAGGCTGTGTTCCTATACACAGTGAACATAGTGGGATGTCTTCTGAGTAAACATGTATAGGATTGTGCTGTTAGTATATTAGAGCAGAAGCAAAAAGGAGGCACGTGACATCGTAAAGGCTACCAGATTTACTGTGGCATAATCTTTTGTAGACTAGGGCCCACTTTATCGGATGCATGAAGTACATTTGTAGTTGACAGATTTATATCGATGGAAACCTAGAGTAAGGGCTATATCTGCCAACTGAGGATATGCTTTATAATCTGATCAAATGGGCTCTAGTCCATAAATGTTTATGCCATAATAAATCTGCCATTAAACCTTTTTTGTTCTTTCAAGAGCTCTCTGCCATGACAGCTGGCAGTGGACCTCTTTGGAAATTGCAGGTGTAACTGCATCACCTTGTGAACACGTGATTACATGGTCAAATTTTAAACATTCTATAGTTGTGCCTTTTGCAGCAGCTTGATGCCCAGGCAGTAGTAGGCAATGTTTCTCTCCAAACTGACAATTTCTCTTACTAATTTCTGGAGAACAAGGTACTTGACAAAGTGCAAGAGCAGGTCAGGCTTTTTTTCCCTGGTCAGCTGGCACCTCAAGGCCTGAAACTAGTCATACAGTTTTTTGGGGATTGTTATCTCAATAAGGGCGCAATCCTAACTCCTTATGTCAGCGCTTTCCAGCACTGACATAAGGGCAATGCAGCTCTGAGGTAAGGGAACAAACATTCCCTTACTTTGAGGAGGCCTCCGTGAGTGACACCCAACTGCAGGATGCAGCACACGTCCCATTGGCACCGCCATGCCAATGCTGGAAAGTACTGACATAAGGGGTTAGGATTGTGCCCTAATTAGAGTAAGCTAAATGGAACCTTGGATGAGCAGCATTAGGACCTTTCTGCCAGCTTCTGCAAGGAACGAAATTATCAGTCAGGGTTCATTGTGTTCACCTTTGTGCCCTAGCTCTCCCATTTAAGTAGCCTCAGTTGGCTAGATACCCAAAAATTTAGTGCAGTGTTTATTTCCATAAAAGATAACACAGAGCAGGTTTACTGCAAGGTTTACATTCCTTTGAACTTTCACAGTGTGGAAGTTCAAAAGACCACATTTTTTCACTATGATTTTATTTTGAACCAGCAGCCCCAACACGAAACCTGATCCTCCCCTCTTCTACAGGCAGTATGAAAGCTATAAAATTACCTTGCCTTACACAGTCTTAAAAATAGAGCACACAAAGCTCCCCTTCCTCATTTCAGTGGAGATATTTATATGGGAAGT
The DNA here is from genome assembly GCF_035046505.1 of Tiliqua scincoides. Taxonomy (NCBI): domain Eukaryota; kingdom Metazoa; phylum Chordata; class Lepidosauria; order Squamata; family Scincidae; genus Tiliqua; species Tiliqua scincoides. The sequence continues at coordinate 28,985,008 of NC_089826.1, forward strand.
CTGAATATCCAGGAGGAAGTGATTTGGTTACTGTGCAGGGTTTTCTCCTATATTCATTACAGTTAGCACTACAAGAGATGTGCAGGTCGAGATAAAATTTCTCTCTTCGTGATGTTTCCATCTCCAGGGTGCTAAAAGTAGTAACTAAGGAAATACTAAATTGCCTAGTGCCATTTTAAAATACCAGAGTAGAAGAACTCTAGGAAATAGTTAATACTACTGATGCCTGCTTACCTGTCTCAGACCCCCTCCCAAGACCAAACCTGTAGCAACCATCAATACAGTGTAACGGGGTGGGGGGGTAAGGAAAGAAGAAGACAGGAAAGCATGAACTTAGGGGAAAGTTTAAAAAAAATTTAACTGCTCTGCTAAATTAACAGCTCTGCTAAAATGTCAAGGTAGTCCTATCAGTTGGCAATGTTCTTGGCAAACTGACAAAGTGTCTAACTAGCTAACCACAGACACCTGCAAGAGATGAACTTTAGAAGACAGCACACATTTTAATTAGAAAAGCAAGCATAGTTGAACAAGTCAAAGTGAGTCAAGGCTACTCCCTCTTTGAAAGTAAGAAGGGGGCGAGAAGATGAGAGGGACCAGGGAAACTTCTGCCTTTGAAGGCTTTTTGTTCGAATCGCAACTGAAATAGAAAAAGGCACATATAGACAAAGCTAGGACAAGATAGTCTTGCCCCAAATTGTAATTCACATATGGGGACATAGTAGCCATTAGAAGTAGTTCTTAAGGAACCAAAAGGTTGATTGATTTTAGGAAGGTATTAAGACAAGAAGCTTTTAGTTTTGCAGAGAGGCTTCACAGGTGTCCAGTGTTTGGATCAACACAAGGGAAAGGAACGCAGAAGAGATAAGATAGGCCGCTTGTACCAGGCCATCCTAATGAGGGATGAGTAAGTTCTGCCAAGAAAATATCTTATGAAGTCGGCCTTCACACCTGTCTTTGTGTTATACTGCGCTCTTTTAATGAGGTTAGTAAGAGGACATGTCAAAAATGCTCTTAATTGGAGTGATGGATGTGAATAAGGTTCAACACTGGGTAAATGGAATTGTAGCACCCCCTACTGGTTTTTGAAAACTTTGTAATTCAATATGTTTAAATGCCTAATTTTACCTTTTATGGAAACCTGTAACCTGAAACACACCTATCAGGTGTCTCTAAGGTTATCAACAGCCTATTAAGAGTTTGCCCCATCTATGATGTGGATTTTCAGCGAATAGGAAGTCTAGATTTCACACAAAGAGCCAAGAATTGTATAAAAAGTGTCCCATTCCTCTGAAGAGGGCCTTCTGGATTTGAGCTGAGCCTCCCAGGGGCCACAGGCATGTCTTGCTGAAACAATAAACAGCCTTCATAGCCTTCCACCTCTCAGTGTCTTGCTTATTTGGTCTCAGCGGCACTGGACAGACCCACCCCTGTCTACCAACCGGCGCTGCCTTTCAGGGCAGGGTACGATGCTACAACCAAATATCTACCCTTTTACCTAGTGAGTGAAGATAGCCTAATCCAGGGGTGCCTGATCTTTGGGTAACAACTTACCGGTACTGGATCCCACTGCATGGGAGACTAGATCCAGTATTTTTCCTATGAATATTTAGGTCAGTTGTTGATTCTGCTGTGTGGGAGAGAACTTAGTAACCCACACAAACCAGGGAAACAAATCCAGTTACAATGCTAATGTGTTAGTACAACCTGAACACCATGCATGGGACATCAGAACATTGCCATGATGGACAAGAGCCAATAAGCACCTCAAAAACAGGACATATTGTTTATGCCCAGCATCTGCTATTAATGGTAGAAGGCTTTTGAAAGCCAACATTCCTTTTAGGTATCCATTTAGCTATCATGGCTAAACAGATCAATAATTGTGCCTTCCCATCTATCAGTACTGATACAAAAAGAGTCTGCAGCTTAGCTTCGGTTGTGTGTAATGCCTTTTTGTGATATATAATTATATATAGTATATGCAAAGTATTACAAATGACTTTTATCTATCAAGAGTTTACACACACACACACACACACACACACACACACACACACACTGTGTGTGTGTAAAGTGCTATATAAAATTTCAAATATGTAAAATTATAGCAGTTAGAACTGTGACATCTTAAAGATTAAGAAATCTGTTGTAGCATGAACTTTCTCTTGATGCACCTGATGGATTGTAGACCATCAAAAGCTAATGCTACAATGTATTTGTTTATCTCTAATATGCCATATGATTCTTTGCTGTTTATATCCTTAGAGATTATTGAAAAGCAAAAGCAAAACAAATCTTGAGTTAGAATGAAAAGTACTGGGAATTCACAAGAAACACCGTCACATCTTCAGGAAAAGGTGAGGAGGTAAAGGCTGAATGTATAGACTCAATAAATCATTAGAGACAAAAGAAAATATGCGTTCATAATTTGCTAAACACTGTATAGTAAGAAGGTTCTCATTACCTGCACTTACAATGAACCAGACCAAATTATTCTGTGGTGAAGTGGGGGAGGGCTTTGTCTCGAAGGTACTTGTGAATATCCAAAGCAGTATCTCGTAGGCACCAGTGACACTACAGCAATCACATTCCACATGGTACATGCAATGGCAATGGGTGGCTACATCCCTGGGAGAGAAGATGTCAGAAGGCCAGATGCAAGGGAGGGCACCAGGATGAGGTCTCTTGTTATCTGGTGTGCTCCCTGGGGCATTTGGTGGGCCACTGTGAGATACAGGAAGCTGGACTAGATGGGCCTATAACCTAATCCAGTGGGGCTGTTCTTATGTTGTTATGTTTTGTAAGATCCTTTGTACCTGATATGTTATCAGGTACAAAAATTTTTTCCTCCAGTTCTGGGAAAACGCAATAGCTCTGCAATATAAATGCAAGCTTGAGAAAAGACATCTGTGCAACATATTACAAATGAGTAAGAATGTATTAGCCATGATCCTTGTGTAGAAATCATTAAAATGTTTGGTTTACCTTTATGTTACATCAAAGAGATTTATTTTTGTGGTTGGATAATTTTGGCTGAGCATGCCATCATTAGGAACATGGTTTTGGAACTGCTGATATTCAGTTTTCAGAGCTGCAGAATGCAAAGATTCTTAAAAAGTTTCTCCCATCTGCCTTCCAGCAGTCCACTGCATTCAGTTCACATAAAAATAAAGAAGTGGCGCTGATGCCTAGGTGAAAATCTAGTCTGAAATACAGCAGGAATGTTCCAACCACTTCCTTATCAAGTAGATCAATTGGCAAACTAGCATTACCTAGAACAGTGGTTCCCAACCTGTAGTCCTGGGTAGTGGTCCCCAAGAAGTGGTCCCTGAGGTCTCAGGGGGGAAAAAAGGGTGATCACCTTTGATCACTCCAATGTTTCACCAAGTGACCAATCCCCTATAGACCACTGAAGTGTCAGCTGTGGCTGTAGGCAGTCCATTCTCTGCCCTCTCTGGTGGTCCTGTACTTACTGAATTGACAGCTGTGGGAGGGTCCATTCTCCACTCTTTCTGGTAGTCTGTGGAGGAGCACTTACTTGGTGAGGTGTTTCCCCATGGACCACCAGAGAGGGCAGAGAATGGACCCCCCCCCCCCCGCAGCTGGCATTTTCAGCATCTTGCCAAACACTTCCTCCATGGCTTACTAAATTGAACTATATTTTTTGTGTGTGGTGGAGATGGAGGGGGTTGCATGTGGTTCATGACAATTTCAACATTCACCTGAGTGGTCCACGGTCTCCTAAAGCAGGGGTGTCCAAACTTTTTGGCAGGAGGGCCAGATCATCTCTCTGACACTGTGTCAGGGGCCAGGGAAAAAAAGAATTAATTTATATTTCAAATTTGAATAAGAACATAAGAACATAAGAACAGCCCCACTGGATCAGGCCATAGGCCCATCTAGTCCAGCTTCCTGTATCTCACAGCAGCCCACCAAATGCCCCAGGGAGCACACCAGATAACAAGAGACCTCATCCTGGTGCCCTCCCTTGCATCTGGCATTCTGACATAACCCATTTCTAAAATCAGGAGGTTGCGCATACACATCATGGCTTGTACCCCATAATGGATTTTTCCTCCAGAAACTTGTCCAATCCCCTTTTAAAGGTGTCTAGGCTAGACGCCAGCACCACATCCTGTGGCAAGGAGTTCCACAGACCGACCACACGCTGAGTAAAGAAATATTTTCTTAACACGCTGAGTAAAGAAATAAATTTTACATAAATGCATTTATCAGAGGTGGAACTTATATGAATGAATGAAGGTCTTGCAATAGCTCAAGGCCCATAAAAGGCCTTGCACAAAGCAAGGCCAGCCTTTCCTTTGCTGCCGCTGCTGCATCATGGACATGAATCAGCAAGCAGTGGAGAGAGCCCTTGCCCCACAGCTCACAGGAGAGGTCGAACAGTCGCCCTCACACTGAGAGCAGTTGTGTCAGGCCAGCAGGGGTTCCAACAAGTCTCCAGAGGGCCAGAGGCTCATTGGAGACTGGGGGCTCCCTGCAGGCCAGATTTGGAGTCCTTGAGGACTGCAAGTGGCCCTAGGGCCGGGCTTTGGGCAGCCCAGTCCTAAAGGTTGAGAACCACTGACCTAGAAGAAAAGTAATCCTAGGCTATTGTGACTTGCTGCTTTCTGGTATGACCGTATCTCCAATTCAGAATTAGCTTTGTTATTTAGTATTTTATTTAGCTAGCTCATCTTTATTCAATACTTAAAAATGTGTGTTTTTTTTCTCAGCAAATCTGCTCTTGATCTACACATCAGGACATTAATAATCATGCATCATTTCTTTCAAAACAGATGTTAACCCCTATCTGATACTCAACCTGTGGGTCGGGACCCACTAGGTGGATCCCCATTAATTTCAATATTTTATGTTTAATATATTAGACTTGATGCTCCCATGGTATGTGACTGCATTTGGGGAAATGTGACAGACCTGTACTTTTAGCAAGCGACTATGTATCTTCTTTTAACAATGATAGTCAATGGAATTGATACTCCTGGGTAAGTATGGGTAGGATTGCAGCCTAGGATTGTTATAAATTTTTCTGCTTGAGGATGTCACTTCCGGTCATGACATCACTTCCAGTGGGTCCTGACAGATTCTCATTCTAAAAAGTGGGTCCCAGTGCTAAATGTGTGAGAACTACTGCCCTATCAGAATTCTTACAGAATTCTTATCTAAATCCCTACAGGGATTTAGAACAGCCTGCCCATGTAAACCGCCTTGAATAAAGTCTGAGGAGAAATCTGATGACCAAGAAAGGCGGTATATAAATACCTGTATTATTATTATTATTACTGTTGTTATTCTTACTTACCAGGTATCCCAGCAAGGCAAATCTTTTTGCTTTGCACAAGGACATCAGGGAGCGCAAATGTCAGTATTGCAGCAGCTCTAACTGGGAGGGCACCATCTACCCAAATAAGGTTTACTTAAAGAATGGATACCGGAGGCCAAGGTTGCCACTTTTGCATCTGGGGTTTTGACAGGTTGGAATTCTGGGCTTTCTGCCATCTTACTGTGAAATGATGGGTGATATGATCATAATTTTCTTTGTACTTTTTCTCATCATTTATGCTGATAAAGATTTTTAAAAATGAAATGAATGAGTGGTTATCAACACTGCGATCCTATGCACACCTCCCTGGGAATAAATCTCACTGAAAACCAGGGTCATGCAGGCGCAGGAAGTGAGGCAGAACCACCCCATCCTAGTACATGGGAAAGAACTGCAGCTTTCTCAGGTACAAGGAGAGCCTCCTCCGGTGTAAGCAGGCAGGGCAGCTGTGATACTTTTCCATGGCCTACTCTGAGGTGGTTCTGCCTCACCTCCTGCGCCCCCATCACACATCCCTGCTGAACACAAATACGACCTCCTGTCTCCAAATAGACATGCATATGATTGTGAAGACGGAGTGGGGGGGAAGCAGGGAAAATTCACGAACAATCAGTCATATTGATATTTTGGATACCAACCAGGGGTGAAGAATTATTTTAATAATTATTACATTTATTTAATAATAATTAAAATTAATTACTTAAATAATTTTAATTAATTAAGGCTGCAATCTTAACCACACTTTCCTGAGAGTAAGCCCCATTGAACAAAATAGGACTTACTTCTGAGTAGGCCTGGTTAGGATGGTGCCCTTAATTTAAATTAATTAATAAATTTAATAATTAGTAAATTTATTTAATAAATACATGCAGTTGTCTAATAATAAATTATTAATTCAGAAATCATTTTATTCACTTCTTGTCTTTATTATTTTTTATTTTATTTTTACATTTTACTGGTTTTATTTTGATTTTTGAGAAGTGCACACAAAACTGTATAACGTGCCGTTATCAGGGCAGCCTGACGTCATTAGCTGCACCAACGCTGGTGGCACAGGGAGTCAGGTTGCCCTCAACAAAAATGGCCGCCGCGGGCGACGGAAGCGGGAAGCGTCCCCCTTGCGCTCCATTCATTTCTGTGCCAGGACTGGCGATGGCTTCGCATCTCTATGGTAGCGGGCAAGAGGGGAGCCGGAAATGGCGTCGAGGAGACGTGGGCGTCCTTAGCCCGCGAGTCGGTAGGGCGACGATGAACAGCCGGCTGCAAGAGATCCGGGAGCGGCAGAAGTTGCGCCGGCAGCTCCTGGCTCAGCAGGTGGGGCCTGTTTGGAGACGGGGGGGGGGGGAGAGAGAGGAGAGGTGCCCCCACCTTGAGGGGGGGCTCCCTTGTGTGGCGCCCTGCGCATGCGCGTTCTCCTCACTTGGGACAGGGCGACGCCGGGCGTCTCCCAAGCGGTTGATCGTTGGCGGGCTTTGTGACGCGGCGCAAGACCGGTTTCCATGGCGCCCGCGGCGTCGCTAGCGGCCGTTCGTAGTGCAGGCGATGGGGGGGCGACTCGCCTCCTGGGCTCTGGGTGGCGCTGCTGCCGCCCTGAGGGCCCTTCTGCAAGCGGGGGTGCTCAGTGGGAGAGCCCTGCTGGAAGTGGGGGATCCTCAGGCGCCCCTCTGGGCCAGGCCTCCTGCATCTCGCACTGGCCCGCCAGGCGCTTCAGCCCTTGCCCGTGCAGGTCTGCTCAGAAGGAAGCCCCATTGGAGTCAGTGGGGCTTGCTCCCAGGGAAGTGCGGGCAGGACTGCAGCCTCAGGGAGCGCACGAGAGCTCCTGATCCTGCATCCTGGTGCCCTCCTCGCACTGGCCTTCTTAGGCAGCTTGCCTCTCAAACCAGGAGGTTGCGTCTGCCCCGCTTGGCTTGGAACCTGTGATGGACTTTCCCTCCATAAATCTGCCCAAGCCCCTTTTAAAGGCATCCAGGCCACGTTTCATCATCGCATCCTGTGGCAAGGAGTTCCACAGACCAGTTCCACACTAGGTAAAGAAATATTTTCGGTCACCTGACCTGACTGTCCCGACACTCAGTGTTAGTAGATGCCCCCTGGTGTGTGTGAAGGGGAGCCACATCCTGTGGTAGGGAGTTCCACAGACTAACCACATGCTGGATGAAGAAGTATTTTCTTTTGTCTGACCTAACTCTCTCGACACTCAGTTTTAGTGGTTGTTCCCTGGTTCTGGTGTTCTGTAAGAGAAAGAACCTCCCCACATCCACTCTATCCATCCCCTGCATAATGTTTTTCCCCATATCATGTGGCAAGGAGTTGCACCGATCACTATTTCCTTTGGTCTGTCCTGACTCTTCCAACACTCAATTGTAGCGAATGTCCCCTGGTTCTGGTGTTCTGTGAGAGGGAGAGCATCCCTCCATCCATCCCCTGCATAATGTTTTCCCCCATATCATGTGGCAAGGAATTCCACCAATTATAATTTTCTTTTCTCTGTCCTTACTCTCCCAATACTCCATGTTAGTGGATGTCCCCTGGTACTGGTGTTGTATGAGAGGGGTAAACCCAGTTGTCATTCAGATGTCCACTTGGCCACAGAAGCATGGTGGGGACCAGCCAGTACCCCTCAGCCTCTTCTATTTCACATGGTGGTTGTGAGGGTAAAATGAGGATTTCCCTGCTCCTTTGGAGGAAAGTGTGTGATAAAATAGTTTTTAAAAGTTTTGGATTTTTAAAGGATGATGGATTGTGATTGCTTGGCTCATATGTGAATATGTCCCATTGCTTCTGAATTTGAAAGTCTGGGCCTCTGGGGGTAAACTGTGATTGTAAGTGTGTGTTTAGTCAACAGGTGGAAGATGTCTATCATCTATCTAAATCTATCCTAATCTAATCTACCTACAAGAGGGCCCTTGTGTCAAGTGGCTTACAAACTAGATCAGCCATTTTCGACCACTGTGCAGCGAATAGTCTGCAGGTATACCGCTGGAGTTTGGGGGAGGATCATTTGTTAGTAGGGCCACTGGGGGATGTGAGCCCCTACTGTCAGTGCAGTGTGTCTTGTCAATTGTCAAAAAACCCATGGTGTGCCTTGACAATGTTAGTGCCTTTTCAGAGTCCAATCCTGGGCTTGGTGCCTTGGCTTTGTATCGCCGCGCAGTGTTGCAAGCGTGCCATAAGGCACATTTGTGAGCCTCTCCGCCGGGCTACTGCCCATGCTAGCCTAGTGCTGGCCAGTGCTGGGCTAGTGTGGGCTGGGCGCCGAGCCTCTGTGGCTTGGTGGTCTCATGGACTGCCAAGCCACAGCACGGTAAGTGGGGTGGGGAGGAGGCTTTCCAGGGTGGGGAGAGGCGGGGAGGGGGTGGGTGGGAGGCATGCCAGGGGAGGGAGGGAGGCGGGTCCGTGGAGCTCTGCTTCACCAAATCCAAGGCATTCCTGCAGGGCTTGGCACCCTAAACAAACGCCTTTACCGCCAACCTTTTGGTCGGCAGTAAAGTGAGTAGCCCCATTATGGGGCTGCTTACCTTACCCGGGAGAAGGGGACAAAAGTCCCCTTCTCCCGAGGTGCCACCTGTGGTATCCCGAAGCACACAGGATCAGGCGGCAGCCGTTCTTGGTGCTGCTGAGGCTGGGTGCCCCGGGCAGCTCAGGATTGGACTGTCAGTGTGCTACGAGACGAAAAAGGTTGAAAATCGCTGATCTAGACAGACATAAGGGAAAATAATAGAGAAAGGGGTGATATATGGAGGTGGAATAAACAAGACAAAAGACAAAAATATGCAGGATTCATCCCATTTCCCTTTCCTAGGGAACAGCCTCAATTTTTTTAAAGGGTCTTGTGCGTACAGATGTTTGCAGGATTAGAATGTAAGTTTATAAATCAGGTTCTGCTTTCTGTATTTTTAAAAGAACTGTTCTGTCACTCACATTTACATTTTTTAAAATCATCTTGATTTTTGATCATCTACAATCATCTTGAAGCTTGTACCTACAGATATGCCAATTTATTGACTTCCTGAGAGTTTGGAAACTGCTGTACTCAGGGAAACGAATCTTTTGATGCAGTCCTTTAAATGCCCCCCTCCCCCCAAAAAATTGGCATGAGGCCCTTTTGAATTCAGCGGAACTGATTTCTAAGCATTCATGGCAATGGACTATATTAACTATACACACCACTCTTAGTAAATCTTCTCATCTGAGCTTTGTGATCCACACGTTAAGAGATGTCATTTGCAGCTTGTAAAAGAATAATGATGATTTAGTTTCACATCTGAACTCATCCACACATGCATAAAGTGGCTTTAGGCAAGCTGTTACTCTTTGAGCCCCAATTTTTATACATGGATAATCTTGGATTACTTGTAGAGCTCTGGTAAGAGTTACTGGCAATGTATATGAACAACTATGAAATTAAGTACTGTATTTGTATTATTTTTACAGTTACTTTGAATTGTTTGTTAAGATCAGTGAACATATTTTGGAATTGTTTAAGGGTGTCTTTGTTATTGGTACATATTGAATTTCTCTTCATGCACAGAATCTTGAAACATATTATTTAAGAACAAAATTAAGGAAGGGTGTAAAATTTTCTTGATGCTCTTAAGAGATCATTTAAAATGGTTGTAACTAGTGAAAGCAAATAATGCTTATATTGTGGCTTTTGGAATGAACTTGTTAGTACTAATAATATCTGCTACTGTTTTTTCCCCCTCTTCCTCTAGTTGGGGGCTGAAAGTGCTGATAGCATTGGTGCAGTTTTAAATAGCAAGGATGAGCAGAGGGAAATTGCTGAAACAAGAGAAACATGCAGGTTTGTATTTTAAGAGACCCTGTCATGCTTCTCACAGTGGAAGCATTTATTTTATTACGTTTATATCTTGCCTGTCATTTAACTTGCAACTCAGAGTACTATACATGGTGCTACCTGGTGTACTTGGAGTACTCATCCAGGCACTGATCAGACTTACTTTCAGCAATGTGGCTGTATTGTGTAGCCTCAGACCATGTGCTGGGATTTAGGAGAGCAAAAAGAATGCTAATTGCTGCCTTGCTAAATAACTTGAGTTAATTTTACTAGTGATTCGTATAAGCACTGCAGAATTCTACAGAAATGGAAACCAGTTTGATTATTGGGACAAAACAGTTAAAAAGTAAAAAGCTTGCAGTTGTCAATAATGAGCTCTTGGATAGTTGTTGCCTGAATTTACACTATACCTATGGTAAATCTTTATGTCAGGCAGTAAATCCTTGCATTGCTGAAAGGGGTACAATCAAATTAGACATTTTTAAAACATACTTACATAAAGTGTTCTACTCTATGCTGTCACCTTCCTCATTTCCAGGGCTTCTTATGATACGTCTGCTCCAAATGCTAAACGCAAATACCTTGATGAGGGAGAAGCTGATGAAGAAGAAATAGAAGAGTATAAGGTAAGAAGGTGGTAAGGAGCACTTGTCAATAGACATGTGTTAGTGTGAAACTTTTAAATTTAGTCATGCTAAATGCAATGGTCTGGGGCGCTGCCTTGAAAGATATTATTGCAAAAGGTGTCTCAATAATAGTAATTATGGCCATAACGTATATACAGGTGGGCCCCCATATCTGTGAATCTGGTATCCATGAATCCACCCCTCCATGCCCTTTAGTGTTGTTTAAAAGTTTACCCCAGCAAAAACGTTCTTCCTTTACAGGGTCGCTGTAAGCATACAAAAGTATAGCTACACACAGGCTACCTCCCGGCAGCCTGAACACTTGAAAAGACTAGACTGAGGTTAACAGGAGTCCACTTCCACTTCATTTGAAGGCAAAAATCAGTTTACATTCTAAGTTATGTAAATTATTGTAACAGAAACTTTAGCTGCAGAGTTCTATTTGCTTTTTTAAAAGTGAAGTTGAGATGAGTATTGAGCCCAAATATTGCTTATGATCTGTGTATGACATTGCAGTATAAATTTTTAGAGAACTTGCAGTATATCCAAGTTCCACAGAATTCTGGAAGTTCTAAAGTGAATTTATATGCATTTCTTATAGCAGTGTTGTGTTCCTTTACATTCACATTTACTTTCTCCTTTTTGGCATTTTACATTTCATTCTAAATTGCTTGGGAAAGTCCAGTAATGAGCGTTTTATAGAGGGAGCTGCTATAAAATGTTGCTGTGAATGGCTTCAGAAGGAGTTTTGTCCTAATTCCTTGTTGCTTAGAACTTAGAAGGGGAGCTTAACCCAGGGGTGTCAAACATAAGGCTTGGGGGCTGGATGTGGCCCGCAGAAGCTTTTTATCCGGCCCTCGGGCTCTCAGCTGTTGAGAAGTGCTGAGGTGTTACTGCTGAAAGGGCGGCATGCATGATAACACAGGCCTACAAAATTGAGGGTCAGAAAAGTTTTTCCCAAACTTTATGATGCTTTGATATGAATTTGGGGTGCTGATTCCAAAAATGGGATTCGTTTTGCCTTATCACGTCTAGTTTTGGAGACGTGAAACTGTGACCTCATGAGGAAGCTGCTTGAACCATTCACTAAAGAGGCTATACTACATCTCCAAAACTAGACGTGATACGGCAAAACGGATGCCATTTTTGGAATCGGCACCCCAAATATACCCAGGAATTGGTGTAATGTTTAAGGAAGCAAAATGTGTGTTGGCCTGTGTAATTGAGCTCTGCTGCCTCTTGAAATAAGATCAAGATTTGCATATTTTCTCTTCTGTCGTTTGCAGCTAATGTGTTCCTAAGAGAGAAAAAGTGCTTATTTCTGGTTGTGACCTATTTAATGACATTACTTCTTGCCTAATAACATCACTTCCAACCCTCAGCCAGGTGTCATAAATGCTATTCAGCTCACTGTATGAAATGAGTTTGACACCCCTGGCTTAACGCTTTTCTCAATATGATCTCCAAGTGAATTTCCTGTATTTTCTCTTACTTCTTGACCTGTATGTTGGAGGCTTTTTCCTTTCTTCTGCTATGGGTGTTGAAGATGGTGGTGTTTCTGTTCCTCGTTTTGTTAGATTTTAGAGAACTGCCCTCAATTTCCCTTCAAATTTGGTGTGGGGTAACAAGGTGGGTATCCTAGGTGGGTAGACTTGTTGTTTCATTCTAGTCCAACAAAAGAACAAGAAAGTGATATCTGGTCAGTTGCTTGCTGTAGGTACTGATCTTAAGGATGGAGGCAAAAAGCTCCTTCCACTTAGTGTCTGCTAATTTCCCTCTTGGCTTTCCTGCTTCACCCATCCTGCCCATACTGGACTATGCTCAGGGTAAAGACAGTATACACACAAGCTCTAGTGAGTGAGCTGTCTGTCTTCTGACAACTGTGGAACGCTTCCACATCCTATTTTTCCTCAACCTTGCTGCAAGAGTCTTGCAAAATGGCTTGCCCTGCAGTTAGAGAACCATAATGAGAAGATCATAGCTATAAAAACCACTAGCTCAGGGCTTTTCAAACTGGGGCGTCGCGACACCCCAGCTTGTGGGCTCTGGCCTCTGCCCCTTTAAGGGACAGGGGCCGCGAGGAGGCAGCGGCGTGATCCCCAGGATAGCACTGCTCAGGGGGCTGCAGGGGCTTGGCTGCCTCCTGCAGCCTCCTGGGGGTGCAGGGAACCATGCACGACTGTCTGCAGGGCTCCTCGATGCTTTAGAAGTGAAAGTGAAGTGATTGCACCCCGCTTTGGCTAAACCAGAAGTGGAGTGTGATTGCTTCACTTTTGAAGCATCAGGGAGCCCTGCAGACAGTCGCGTAGGGCTCCTCCAACCCCCGGGAGACTGCAGGAGGCTCTGGTAAGTCCAGCCAAGCCTCTGCAGTCCCCTGAGCAGCGCAATCCTGGGGATCACGCAGCTGCCTCCCCCCGCCTCCACAAGAATTTATAGCGGTTTCCATACTCCCAGAGAGTTTGAAAAACGCAGCACTAGCTGATAGCCTTTGCTAAAACAATGTGGTTTTATTGGTTCAAACCTAGTGCGCTTTAGTCCGGATGGGCAAACTGTGCTATAGCAAGTAGAAAAGTATCATTTCTGACTTTTTGACTTGTGGCCTTTGTTTAAGATACCCAAGTTAAAGTAACATACTTGGAAAAAAATTTAATTGGTTCAATAATGAAAAGGGGCCTTTCTGACCCCATCAGATGTTCTTCTTTTTTCCGAAACTGGCATTGGAACCACTCATTATCTGCTGTTGCAGGAGGCTAATGTTCATAGACAGCCCTCTTCTTCCGTCATTAAGAAGCGGAATGAGAAGAGAAACATCCTGTCTCTACATGCGTATAAAATGTGCTTTATTCCAAAGGATGAAGTAGAGCTGCAGCAAGATGATGAGAACCTGCCCTATGAAGAGGAAATTTACAAGGATTCCAGTACTTTTCTTAAGGTAACCAATTCTTGTTTCTCAGTACCATCATTGGTTCTCCTACTTTGCATTGGTTTTGCATGTAAAGTTAACTGGAAATATAAAATTAGGACTTGACTATCATTTTTGGATTAAATATTGTTGATTGAGATGCGATTAAGGTGACCTAAGTTTTTTAATTACTCTTGAACTGTATGACCAATGTCAAACTGTAAAGCTGCAGTACACAATAGCTTCTGTTATGCTTAAGATTTGCAGGATTGAGACCTGTTTAAAGCTGCTTACCTTAAATTGTTATCCTGCTCTAATTAGCTATCACCTTTATGCCAGCTGAAAACTGTTCCAATGCTCTGAGTATGCAAGGTTTGTTATAAAAAAGACAATCAGGATATTCTGTGCAGTAGGATATCCTTGCGATAGCAAGTTAGAATAAAGGATTGGAAGTCTGGAAAAGACCTGAAGATAATGTAGCCAAACCCTGTGCATGGAGTTGGGCTTTTGGAAGAACCAGGGTGATATACCAGGGTGGTTCAAATGTTGGGCTAGGACTGGGAAGACTTGTGCTCAAATCTTCACTCAGCCATGCAACTCACTGGGTGATCTTGGATTAGTCACTTCCTCTCAAGCTACCTCATAGGGCTATTGAGAGGTTAGCGTAATATGGGTAATGGGAAGGGGGATGGGAGGAGAATCTTGCACACCATCCTGAAGGAAGAAGGGCAGGATAAAAACAACCAAACTCCATTATTAGATCAGTGGCTCAATTCAGATGATTCTCCAAACTGTGTGTACAGGTTATGTGATTTTGCACTTCTTCCCTTACTTGCACAACGTAATAAGTGACTTTCTGGTTTTAAATTAAATCCCTGTTTGCTCTTGCATCTAAACCAACAAACTGTTGTTTGAACAAGTCTTGCAAAGCATGACTTGACTAAATTAGGAAGTGAATTTTAAGTTGCATAAGGCGCAGGAGGACAAGTGTGTACACATGAATTGTTCTCAGTTCTTCAAACCATAACTGTCTCAGCTGAATCATAGTATCTGATTTTCCTCATCTTGCCAATCTTTATACTGTGGTGCTCTTTTTCCTGTAGGGAACTCAGAGCTTAAATCCTCACAATGATTACTGTCAGCATTTTGTGGATACTGGACACAGGCCGCAGAACTTTATCAGAGATGTGGGTATGTCAGAATCATATGAACACTTTAGTGGATGGCTTATTTGTGTTTGCTGTATTTCTTCTAACATGGAGGTTTGGGTCACATTTTTTGTTAGTCTCTGTCAAATACATTGGTTTTTTTCTCTTCTGACCACCTGTTCATGAAAGTTTCATTCTGTAAAATTGGCATATTTTCTTCTCAGGCTTAGCAGACAGGTTTGAAGAATATCCAAAGCTCCGGGAACTCATCAGACTGAAGGATGAGCTAATATCTAAATCTAACACTCCTCCTATGTAAGTATGTTTAAAAGGCTGGATTATTTTCTCCAGACTGGCTTAACATTAGTTGTTTGCTAATTTAAGATGCTTTCTTTCAGCACCTGTTTAAGATTTGCATGTTCTATTTTTGAATTGTGTGTATAAACTAAGTACTGTAAGCTGTATCCAAACAAATGTATCCATTTTATTCTGACTTGATTTCAGTGGCTTAATTAGTGTGCTACAAGTGAGATTTTTCAACAGTTTGTGAACAGATTAAGTTCCTGAAAGAACTATGCACTTTCTTCCACAATTTGGAATTTGAAACAGGAAAAGAACTGGGTTGCAGAAAGAAAGTGCATAGTCCTTTAAGGAACACATGGTGAACAAGATGAATGGACAGTTATTGTCAGTTGCTCTAGGTGAGAGCAGCGGTCTGTGTGTCTCACCTCTAGTCCTTAGAACATACCCACCATACTTGTGGGTGAAACTTTAGGAAATGAAAATCTTCATAGACCATGGCCAATAAGCCTGAACAGTTCTTACTGCAGCATTAATCATTTTGTAGCTGCTGTACTCCATAAAAAGCTGTCTTGTTGAAGAGTCAGTTTTTTGGGAGTAAATGCCATGACAAATGTATCAAATGTAATTTTGAAGTAAATTTATTGGGAACTGGATTTTCAAATGTAATTTAAGATACCCTGTTTTTTCTTCTTTGTTCTCACAAAATGGATACAGTAATTTTCTGTAAATTTCAGTAGCATAATGAAGGTCAGATTTGTTTTCAGACTTCAGTTTCTGTGTACTGAAAGAGTGGTGATCAGCAGTTGTGAGGGACATTTTATGAATTTGAAGTATTTGATCCAAGCTAGGAAGACTGTTATCCTTGAGTAAGTGCATTCTTGGAACTTTAGTTTTGGAGACAGAAGGTTGCTATATGTGTAAGTAGCAGATGCTTGCTCTGAAGAGACTTTGCACATATTTGACCTATCCTGTGGAAGTTGTATAAGACTTGTATCTCTATCAGATAATGAGCACTGAGAAATGTTCAGCGTAATTGGATAATACTGTGCTAACTGATCCAGGCAATTTTTGTTTGTTACTGGGAATAGGTATTTGCAAGCTGATTTGGAGGCTTTTGATGTCCGTGAACTGAAGTCCAAATTTGATGTTATTCTTTTGGAGCCACCACTAGAAGAATATTATAGAGAGACTGGCATTACAGCTAATGAGAAGTGCTGGACTTGGGATGATGTGAGTTTGCTATGGAAAAAGATGACCTTCAGAGTGACTTTGTGTCTTTTTGTTTAGTCTAAGTTGGATTTCCCAAAGTCTCTTGTCCAATTTATTTTCAAAACTTCAGATCCCTTGGAAGCCCTCTCATAAGCTAGTGGTTAGAAAATTCGCACTCTACCTTGTAGTATGTTTCAGAACTTCATTAGTTGAACAACTAATCTTCCCCATGATATTGAAATAGATATTTTGGTAAATTGCAAAGGAATTGCTTCCACCCTCTGCACCTGTTTTGAATTAGTGCAGATAATTCTCCCCCGCCCCCCCCCCCCCACGACCAGCAGTATGGCTCATTTAACTATATCATAAAATCCATGAAACAGCCTAATACCGACTGAGCATGCTCAGTGGCCCCCAAGATCAATGGAAAATTATCTTGGTGGGAGGGGAGGGGAGGGGAGGGGAGGGGAAAGCACAGCAGGGCACAAAGAGACAGGCTAGCTCTGCTTAAGCCACTTAGATTAGTGCTGGGAAGATGAAATATTTGTATCCCTTTTGGGTCCAAGAACCATGTATTTTGCTATGTAAACCACTTTGTGAACTTTATTGTTGAAAAGTGATATATACAGGTCCAGCCTTGTTATACACAGATTTGACTCAACACGAATGGCCCCTGCAAATGAGAAGGAATGTGCTGATCCCTGGAGAAGGGGAAAAATGCATCCCTTTAAAATCACAGTTTTAAAAACTGCATTTTACTGTTGCAGAGAGACAGTCATACAAGTGATTGCAGGTATAACCTAAGTATCCACAGATTTTTCTATCTCAAAGCTGATGAGAAGGACCCTTAAAGGAAAACGGTCGTTTAATAATGCCAGAGTGGGCAGCTGGCTGACAATCCATCAATCATTCTCTCTGCAGGCTTCACTCCTCCCTTCCCCCTGAGCAGGTGAAAGAAGGCTAAATGGCAGCGATTATCACCTTCTCCATTCTTTCCCCCTTGCTGGGGATCCTGGTGAAGGGAGGGATTGCTGCCTCCTAGTGAAGCCTAAGCTCCTGGAGAGAGACTTATTGACTCTGTGTGCATTATAAAGGTCAGCAAGGCTGTTTTTTAAATCACCAGAGCAAAGAGACTTCGTTTTTCAAATTGATTTGCTATAGTGTTTTTTTTGCTGAGAATGCGAGTTCTCGGAACGGAATCCTCACGAATAATGAGACTCAACCTGTATGTATATATAGGTCCCTCTTGTCAAGATCTGTTTGTCCCTTCATGTGTATTGAGTGGTTTGTTCTGGAGAGCAAAAGAACAAGCAAAATGAAGCAAAGCATCTTTGGTGCTGAATGCCATTAATAAAATGGCATTCATTTGAAATATTTTATCTGAACAGTAGTATGCACTGTTGGTACATATTACTATGAGAATTAAAACGTTTGCTAGAAGTCTTGAGGGTGGTTTTAGCCTAGGCTAAAAGCCAAGCAAACTGCCATTTGAAATCTTTTTACAGTTGTTAAAGATAGGAGAACAGCAGAAGAGAATTAATATTGCTTTGGAGCAATATTAATTTGGCTTTGGAGGATATTGAGAATTTTGAGAAAGAACTGGTATATTTGTAAGACTACTGGGGCATTCTTATCAGGATGAACACTTGTGATATTTTTAGCTATTTGTGAACGTCTCGTGTATTTAAACAAAATGGTTTGCTTAAAACATCTCTTTCTGTGTGTGTTGTTTTTTCTGTAGATTATGAAGCTAGACATTGAAGAACTTGCTGCTCCAAGATCATTTGTCTTTCTTTGGTGTGGTTCTGGGGAAGGTCTGGATCTTGGCAGAGTGGTAGGATAATATTCTGAAATGGGACTGAGCCAAATAGTTTCTCAGAGCATGTGAATTAGCTGTGTTTTCTTTCTTTTTTTGCAATTGAAGTGATATCTTCCTGTTACTGTAGTTAATGAGCTTAGACGGATATGAAATCAATCAAATATTTAATCCTTATATTTTGGATGAGGATGTGTGAAAAATGTCACACCTTGTTTTCAAATTTCTTAATTTTCTAGTGATGAAAGTTTTTTTCATAAATTCCAAGGCTATGGTGCCTTTTGCTGACAGTTCCTGAATCACTTGCTGTTGATTCATTGAACCAGTGGCATCCTATACATGCTTTCTATTCCTCATTAAATCAAAAATTCTTCTCCTTTTCCCCTGCCCCAGACCATCCTTGCCACTTTCCCATCAGGGAGTATACATTATATTTAGTAGAACTGCAAGCAAGATTTTCCAGGGGAGGTTTTATTTACACATCTCAGGGCAGCCATTTCTTGAAGATGTTGAAATTGATTATCTTCCTTTGAAAGATGCCTGAGAGATTAGGGAACTAGTTCTCAAATGGCAGAATAGAAGGGTGTTGTTTCTGTGCTTTGATATATGGTACAAAGCTCTTGTCTCTTTTTTGTTTGTGGAAATGTTTCAGTGTTTGCGCAAATGGGGTTATAGAAGATGTGAAGATATCTGTTGGATTAAAACCAATAAAAACAATCCTGGGAAGACAAAGACTCTCGACCCAAAGGCTGTCTTTCAAAGAACAAAGGTACATCTTTGACTGAATTTCTTTCTGTTCTCTGTCTTCACTGGGTCAGTTGATCTAAACAAACACCAGATGCTTTTTTGCTGTAGTTTCAGGAAAACTACTACAGAATAATTGACTTTGCTTGCTTTCGCAATGAGTTTATGAGATGATGACTTTAGAACAGGGGTCTCCAAACTTTTTGACCAGAGGACCGCATCAAATATCTGGCATGATGTGGAGGGCTGGAAAAAAAAAATTTAAATAAATAAATTAGAAATAGAACTTAGATGAGTGAATAAATGAATGACTACCCAATCCTAATGGGCAGCCCAATCCTGAGCTGCCGAGGGAAACCCTGCTCAGCGGCACCACAAGGGCTGCTGCCAAATCCAGCGCCTCCCGCACTACCACGGGAGGCACCTCGGGAGTAGGGGACGTTCGTCCCCTTCCCTGGGTAAGGGATGCAGCCCTGCAATGGGGTTATTCACTTTTGCGGCGCCCAGAGGGCGCCGCTAAAGTAAAGGCACTTGTGTAAGGCACGCAGCCTCCACAAGCGCCAAGGATCCTGTGGAGCAGAGCTCCACAGTTCCTTCTACTGCCCGCCTCCAGGCATGCCTCTGGCACACCCCCCCTCCCCACATCATGCTGGCCTCCTAGTTCCCTCCCTGTGTCACGCTGGACTCCCCCCTCCCCAGAACGCCATTGTCCCCGCCTGGTTTGCTGTTCCGCAACCCAGCAGTGGCAAGCACTGCTGAGCTGCGGAACATGGGCGCCTGCCGGACTGTGGCTTAGCGTCGGCCGGAGCTAAGCCACCTCCGGTGGAAGCCCAGTGGTAAGCCCCGCAAACATGCCTTACAGCACATTTGCGACTGTGGTCCGCGCCGTGGAGGCACGGTGCGGACCATAGGATTGGGCCCTGAATTGACTCATTCATTCTGGCCCTCAGAACACCTTCCAGACACTATCAGAGCACAGTTCTGGTCATGTTCAGTTGACTGGGCCAGAGGCTTTCAAGGGACAAGAGGTGGACCGCAGGCCGGAAAGAGGCTTGCTGTGGGCCGCATCTGGCCCCCAGGCCGGGGTTTGGAGACCCCTGCTTTAGAAGATGGGTAACAAACTTCTGCTGTTTGTGGATTCTTGCGACCTCCCAGACTCCTCTGTCTACAACTCACAACTTCATTAAGTTCTTTTGGGAAACTTATGAATGCTTTTATTCACTCATTCTTATTGAAATGCAGATCAGAAAGGTCAAGGCTTCATGGAAATACTTTGCTTTTCCCTTATCCTTCAGGTAGATGAAGAAAGATGGGTTGAATGCTTCGTATAGTTCTTTTTGTGCCAGACAGTTTTTAGTTGGGAATGCGGTGCGATTGACTTTCATTTTGTCAGCTATTAAGATCTTACATTGAAATGTAAATAAACACGGTCCTAACAAGAATGCTGCGAAGGAGGTTGCCTTCTGGTTTTCCCAAGGGGTATTCAGGATTGACCTTTCTTCCAAAGCCATTTGAGCCCCACTACTTGCTTAGGAAAAATCCTCTGCTTCTTACTGGAGCGTTTGTCTTGGAGAAGATCGGTGTTTGAGAAATTACTTTGTTTTTGATGGAATTGCTTTTGTGGGTTGGACTGCCAGTGAGGAAAGAATTTAATGTAAAACTAATTGTGTAAGGCCCATAAGCCCTTGGAAAATGTCATTAAGGCCGCTTAGGGAAATGGTTTCAGAGGTATAGCTCTAGGATCTTACATCGGAGGAGGTGGTGGTGAAGTACCTCTTTTCCTGAACTATTTTTACTTCAAATTTCGCCTCCCAAAACTGCTTTTCCCCAAGGAAATGAGCCAACAGACTTTTGATACATAGGTGTATAATGTTTAGTTAGACCCTGAATGCTGCATTTTGTTACATTTTGTATGCTTGTTCTAAAGATAGTGCTCTGTCTCACATTGCTGCTAAACAGGTCTTAAGAGCTGATGCATTACTCAATATTTTTGTGGCATCACAAACCATCCATAGTGCTGAGAGATGATGGGCCCGTACTGTGGTATATTTGTAGTTCTTAAAGAAGACACTATAGCCAAAAGGAGGCAAAGGAAGAGAAATGACTGACTGCATTCGTTTACATATGTGCTTACTTCAGTAAGGCAATGAGGGTGGTATTAAGTGTCATGATGGATGCAGTTAAAGTTGTTTAGGTCAGTTGTACAGAAAACATGATTGTGGAGATGTCTGTTAAATCATGCCGTGTGGCCTTGTAAAATATAAGCCTGCCAATGTATGTGTGACGTGAAATGGTGGGTCAGAGAACCCAGCTTCTCAAATTACACCTTCTCTGATTTGTTAAGAGTCTTTTTAAAAATTGTTATAGGCTACATGTTGAGTGGTAGTATTAACTATTATGCAACACCTTTATGAAATGGGTTGTTTCTTTGCACTCTTGAAGAATCCCATATATTGTCTTTATTTCATCTATTTCCTAAATTACATGGTGTTTACTTCTCATTACACATGCCTATTTCCTAAATTATGTGGTGATTACTTCTCAAAATTTTCATGAAGAAAATGTGAGAAATTGATTCATGTTGACAGTGGATGTTTACTTGTATGCTGCTTTTGTAGTAGTTTGCCCTTTTTTCTCCTAATTGGAAAGCGGTCTATTATAGTTGTCTCTGTTTCTTTGAACAAAGGACTAGGAAATTTAGTACCTGCTAGCTCAGTACCTCATCTGTTGTATTCCACATGCTGTGTAATAAAGACAGCTGCATTGAAATGAATGCAGAGAATTGGCAGTCTGGGTCCAAGAGGCTCGTTCTCTCTCTCTCTCTCTCTCTCTCTCTCTCTCTCTCTATCTCTCTCTCTCTCTTATCGATACTTGGAACTTCTTCAGCTTGATCCAGAGATCTGGAAATGATTATTCATTCTTGCTTCAATTTTGTGAAAACCACATGGTTTTTAGCATGTTACGGGCCTGAAGAAAATTATCCAATTGGGCGTCGTTCTGAAACCAGATTAATCTGCACAACCCACAAGTAATCTTGCATCAGTTATGAAGACTTTCTTTGTGCAAGCCTTTTAACCACTTGCATTCATTTATAACCTATAAAAAAAAAGACACTGTGCATGTTGGAGTTATTTAGTAAGCACTAGGCTGTCTTCTAGGTCAGTGGCTCCCGAACTTTTTAGAGGCCCTAGAGCAGTGGTTCTCAACCTTTTTTGCACCAGGAACTTCTTTTTATGTATGGCAACTTGTAGTGATCCCCAGAGTGACATCATTAAGCAGGAAACAGGAAGTGATATCATCCTGGCAGGGTCAGTTAACATTAAGCAGGAAGTAAAGACTTTTTAAAAATAAATCACGCTTTTGAATAAATCACGTTTTAAAAGTTGTACTCTTACAGCCCTGCTCATAAACAACCCCATTTGCAGAAATGGATCGATGAAAAATGGATGAGAGAGAGAGAGAGCCCCATTAGAGATGACTAGTTTTCATCTATTCACAAGTGTGTATTATGTCTCTGTGCTGCAGCTGGGAAGTGGAGGTGCAGAGGGTTCAGCTTGCCTGAAGTTTCCTGCAGCTGGGGAATGGAGGCTCGCAACCTCAGCCTGACACTTCCTTTGCCAACCGATACCAGGAATGAGTGGCAAGCAGAACACTCCACTGCTGACACAATGTCATGCAGAATGAGACTGGCAGAAAGACACAGACAGGGATGGGGAAGGGATGCAGTGAAAAAGACACCACAGCAGTACACGGCACCAAATTAATTTCGGGATGGGACCAGAAGGCTGCATGAATGGAATGAAAATTAGGTAGATAATCAGGTAGGTGGGGGGGCACACAGAAAGTAGTTGGAATGGAGGTCTAGCATTAGCCTCTGACCTACAACCTACTCCCAAAAGCCTTTTCTCCTTGCCCCCTGTTGAGCTACCATCATCTTTCAATACAGATCTTGACTCTCACTCCTTGACCTTTCCCTATCCTTGCCCTCCTCCATATTTAAACTTCCAGGCTCAGACCTTTCATATCTACAGCTGCAGGTGACATGTATGCCTACAATCCCTCATGTTTTTCTACTGACAGGCACACACCCCAAGATGAGCCCAAGGCAAGGCTAGTTTCTCCCGCAGCCAAAAGCATTGAGGAAGTGGCGGTTTAATAGGGAAACCTCTTCCCTAGCCATAAATTCCCACTAATCCCAACTGCTACGTTTTGCAGTTAGTTTACAAAGGGCCCAGTCCTATCCAGCTTGTCAGCAGTGATGCAGCCATGCCAGCCGGGCATGCACTGCATACTGCAGTGGAGGGGCAGTCACAGAGGCCTCCTCATGGTAAGGGAATGTTTGTTCCCTGACCTTGGGGTTGCATTGTGGCTGCATCAGCACTAGAAAGTTGGATAGGATTGGGCCCAAAGGGATCCCAGCAGGCGCAGGGAAGACAATATTTATCATAAAGATAATAAAGAAAGCATATTAATCACCAAATCATCGCTCCAAGAACAACCACTAATGCTCAGGCTCTCCTTGTGTTCTCTTTCTCCCACTTCATTTTTTCGCCAATCATGTTCTTAAGCATTGTCTTTCAGAGTTCTGCTGAGCTCTCCACAATCCCCTGAAAATGGGCTTGCGGTCCTGACCCCCAGATTGGGAACCAATGTATTAGTGGGACTCCCTGCAGAATTGGAGGATATGAATGGAAGTTATGTCTAACTGATTTTGTTACAGGCTTCCTCCCAAGAATATTTAGATGTTGATTAAAAAATACTCAGGTGACGCTGTCCTACAATCAGAATAGAAAAAAATGAAGTACAATAGAGAAAACAGCGTTTGCAGGCTTGGAATAAGGGTGTTGGTGACTGAATTTCATGGAAGCTGCAGTAAATTAATCTGAAACCTCAGCAAACCCCCAACTTTTCAATATTTTTCACCAACCATGTTAAGCACTTACCTTCAGAGTTATGCTGAACTCTCAGTGATCCCCTGAAAATGGGCTTGCAACCCCCTTGGGGGTCCTTACTCTCTGGTTGGGAACCAATGTATTAGTGGGACTCCCTGGAGAATGGGTGGAAAGGAAGTTATATCAAACTTTTCAGCAACCATGTTCTTAAGCACTGCCATGTTCTTAAGCACTGCTGAGCTCTCTTCAAGCCCCTGAAAATGGGCTTGCGTCCCTCTTGGGTTTGTGGAGAGGAACTATAAAACTAGAACAATATTTTAAAATACATTTTTTATTTTTGTATTTTTTTAATGGAACTGTTCAGATTTCTGAAGAATTGCTTATTTCCATCTAGTTATGGATTATGAATTACAGCCCCTCCCTCCCATGATGGGCTATCTGAGAATTGTCCCTAAAACACTTTTGTGTGTGTTGGTATGTTTAGGAACACTGTCTTATGGGCATTAAAGGAACAGTTCGCCGTAGTACGGATGGGGATTTTATCCATGCTAATGTAGACATTGATCTAATTATCACGGAAGAGCCTGAAATTGGCAATATAGAGAAACCTGTGGAAATATTTCACATCATTGAACATTTTTGTCTTGGAAGAAGACGGCTTCATATCTTTGGACGGGATAGTACAATTCGACCAGGTCAGTGATATTTCTAGTTTCGCTAATTAAGTATTTCATTTTGGGAGCACCAATCAATGTGCCTTTGCAACATTACAAAGCATGCTGTTCAGCTGATATCACAGTGGATGCAGCTTTTAGGATCTGGATGAAATGTAAAGGCTAATAAGCTTCCAGGTGGAAGAACACATTTCCCTCTAAAATTCAGTGGTACACTGCAAGTAAACAAAGAAACTGATTTCTTTACCAACCACTATCAGGTCTTTGCATGAACTTTGAACTGTGAGGCCTCCTGTTAAATTTTGCCTTGACCCGTAATTTCCTAGGTGGACCTAAGCAAGCCATATTCTCCCAGCCTCAGTCTTCTTCCTATCTTTACCCCCTGCCCCCATTTGAAGCATGGGGATAATACTATTTCTCCTTTCAGAGCTATTGTAATGATTGAGAGAGTGTATGTGAAGTGCTGCACAATAAAAATCTCTTACTTATTTTGAAGTTCATCCATTTCCCTTTAAGTATAAAGAAGTTCTCAAGGCTGTTTGTCTAAAGCAGTGTTTCTCAAACTGTGGGTCACAACAACTAAGTGGGTTGCGAGCAAATTTCATGTGGGTCCCCATTCATTTCAATATTTTATTTTTAGAGTTGATGCTACCCTGATATGTTACTGCATTTGGGGAAATGTTACACATTTGTTCTTTTAATAGGCTACTATGTATATGCTTTTACTCCTAGGTAAGTGTAGGTAGGATTACAGCCCAGGTTTGTTAAAAAATTTTCCTGCTTCATGTTCTCACTTCCAGTCATTACATCACTTCCACTGGGTCCTGACATATTCTTATTTTAAAAAGTGGGTCCCAGTGCTAAACGTTTGAGAAGCACTGGTCTAAAGTACTTTGAATGGCTTTAAATATTGTATTCAAATGGAAGCATCCTTTCTTAACACCAATTTCCTTGGCAACCATTTTGCTACCTAAAAGCCTTTGTAAATGACATCTTCTGCACATTACGGAAGAATATTACAAATGAGCTGACTTACAGCTCAATCCTGAGCTGTGCAGGGCTGCAATGGCGCCAAAAATGGCTGCCGCTGCATCCTGCATGCTCCAGGCAGCTGCTGCCGGCTCCTCAGAAGAAGGGGACTTTCATCTCCTTCCCCCAGGTAAAGAGAGTAACCCCACAATGGGGCTACTAGATTCACCACCAACCAAAAGGTCAGCAGAGAATCAAGAGCCTCCATGTTGGGTGGTGAGCCCGACACAGAGACTCTGGATCCGATGGTTCGATACGGAGGCTCTGAATCCACTCTGGCTCCCACCTCCCCCTGCCCGGAACACCTCTTCCCCTATCCCAGAACGCCTCCTCCTCGCGCTCTGCCCACCTCCCGGAACGCCTCCTCTCCGCCTCCCCCATGCCCCCACCTACCTCTCCGCTGCTCAGCGGTCCACGCAACTGCCAAATGGTGGAGCTCCGGTGGCCACCTGGCGCTAGCCAAGCACCGGCCAGCACTGGGCAAACACTGGAGCTCGCCCAATTCTGGGGCCCTTATGACCTTATGGCACAGTTGCAATAGTGCACACTGGCAGTAAGCAGTTAATGAGTCTTGGATTGGGCAGTTAATGAGTCTTGTTCAGTAACAAATTCTACCAAGAGGCTGTGGCTATGAAAAAGTCCTGCTCTTCTCAGCCATTTACCTCAGATGGAAGTGGAACTTGATATAGGCCTTGCCACACAACCTCATTGTTATCGAGAATATTTTATATACTAAAAAAAGTTCTTAAAGTAGATTTGTTGCAAAAGGAATATGGGGGGGGGGGGGTTGACTAGCTCTCTGTCCCAAAGGGGCTTGCAATCTAAAAACACAGTGTGTGTGGGAATAATAAGTGAAGAGGTATTCTTCAGCAGCCTCCAGACAATTCTGAACCAAGACTTTGTGCCTTTCATTGAATATCTTTGTTGCCTTTATTTGAATACCAGGATTCCTTCCAGCTAGTTTTTTATATTATCTGCCTTGCCCTATTCTATACCTCATGAATTTCGAAATGATCTTCAAAAGCAGCTCTGCATAGAGTTGATTGCAGTAGCGCAGTTTGGAAATGACTGAGGCATGTAACTTTGAATGTGTATCTCACTTGCTTTCTGCCTGCTGCTTTTTTCCTTAGGTTGGCTAACAGTGGGACCCACACTCACAAACAGTAACTTCAATGTGGAAACATACACATCCTACTTCACAGCTCCAAATTCTCCTCTAACTGGCTGTACAGAAGAGATTGAGCGACTCCGACCTAAATCACCACCTCCGAAAGACCGAGGAGGCGGTGCACCAAGGGGTGGAGGAAGAGGCGGGACTTCAGCTGGCCGAGGAGAAAGAGGCAGAGAAAGAAACCGAACTAACTTCCGAGGAGAAAGGGGTGGATTCCGGGGAGGGCGAGGAGGCACCCATCGGGGAGGCTTTCCTCCTCGCTGAACACATCAGCTCCCATTTTTACTATTTTTAATATCTTAATTCGGTTGAGATTGTACTTCAGTCTATTATACAGGTTGTTTTTTTTGCATGCTGTAAGCCAACCCAGATATTCCTTGACAAGTAATATCCAGCCCTTAATGACAAAAGAGCTAAAGGCTTTGACAGATCCCATTCACCATGGTTAAAATCAAAGCAGAATGGCCTCAAGCGTATTAACATTTGTTCCTGTAGAGGTTTCTTCCAATTCTTCATTGAAAAATTGAACATTTCCATTTACTCCTTAACACTGAATTCATTGCCTGCCTTCTCAGGCTAATGATATGCAGCTCCAATTACCATTGCAATAAAGAAAAATTAATGTTTGTTTTTCCAACACCATGGTTATATTGGCATCGGGCAGCCCAGTCCTGAGCTGCCTGGCGCACGGGCTGCCATGGCACCAAAATGGATGCTGTAGTATCCAGTGCACAACTAGGCAGTGGCTCTTCAGAGAAAGGGGGCTTTCGTCCCTTTCCCCCAGGTAAAGGAAACGGCACCACAATGGGGCTATTTGATTCTGTGGCAGCTCTGGAGCTGCCACAGAATCAGAGAGTTCCATGTTGGACCATGTGGTTCCACACGGGGCTCGGTCTGGCGGAGCTCTGCTCCACAGTCCTGGCCTCCTCTGGCCCTGCTCCCTTCCCCTGCCACCCCTCCTCCCCACTCTCCACCTGCATTCCCCAAGCTTCCCCCCATTCACCTCTCTGCTGCCAGGTGGTCCAGGCGACTGCTGGGTGGCAGAACATGGGCCCAGCACCAGAGATGACCCAGCATTTCAAGTAAGGGCTTGAAAATGTGTCTTATGGCACGTTTGCAACAGTGCATGTTGGCGGTGAGCTAGCATGCAGGGCTGTGAATTGCGCCCTAAGTCACTTACCACTCAGTTTTAATTTACTGCTTGGTAAATAGTGTGCACTTGGTATCCATGGGGGATTTGTTCCCTCACAGAATGCTGAAATTTGTGGGGGTTCAGGATCGTGGTGCCGCAGTAACTTTCCTGGAGATAGCACTGGGCCTTTCAGAGGTTGCCCTGGCCTCCCAGCCTCCTCAGAAGGCCTCCCACGCGTGACTGGAAGCCTCAGATGTGAGCGAGAAGTAGGTTTTGTTCACATCTCTGAGATGTGGGCTCAGCATACGTGGGTAATAAGCCTGTGGATAAGAAGGGCTCACTGTGTGTCAATTTTCTTTTTATGAAGTGGGCAACCCTGAAAACGATTCATGGAAGATCAGAATAGTTTTTATTGGTATTCCATTTAGACTTTGTGCCTCTGTAAGACAAAAATCCAGGTAGTAGCTTTTCAGCCCTATGTTCTTCTTCATAGTCCCTGTTCTTGTGAAGAAAAGCCATCTTGTTAAGCGTTGTGGTAGTGATTGAGTGCCTCTAAAATATGATATATATCATGAGTTACCACATTTGTTGAATGAAGAATGGAAGTTCAGATTTCTGCTTGATAAAGGCTCAAAATAGTAACAATGTTATCCAGCCCAAGAATGCTTCAGGTATCTATCTTCTTGATGCTCCCACTGAAGTCATCAGGACTTAAAAGGGCCAACTTTGGCCAGATCATGCCCTAAGTATTGAGATGGCTCACAGGAATATTGAAGATGAATTCCAGGATACTGTTTGTAGACAAACCGATTCAGTTTTTTTATTGCAACCAGGTGCCATGTTCTATGTAAATGATTGTGGGATACTTTGTTCATATAATTTGTATGTGTTTTTTAGCAAGCTGATGTTATGTACAGTGATAATGGTTATAGTAACATTGAAGACTCAGACAAGGATGTTAGAAAAAATTGCACTTCAGCTCTAAATCTCTTGTACTTTCTGGAAAAACAAGTTTTAAATGTCTTAAGTGAAAGCAATGGAATTTATTTCACTATTTTTGATAAATACATAATTATTTTATTTGGGTTTGCCTTTATTTAAACTAAGAAGGAGTAGTAACTTCCTAATGTTATTCTTGTAATTTTCCATTTCCAGCTTTAAACTGGCTAAAATTCTAGCTTTGTTGAATGGAACTCCTAGTTACTGTTTATACACCATAGACTTTTTTCCTGGTTCTATACTATTTCTAAAATTAGTGACAGTAAATTACAATTGGTGAGAAGAAATAAATTATCCCGCTGTCCCTGTATATAATAAGTTGTTCTGCCTTTTTAAAAGTTGGGACTAGAATTTTGTGGCTAAGCTAGAATAGTTGAAACTCTCCTGTTCTCCAGTATCATGATCTCTCTTGCATAATATTTAGAGCAACTTTACTTCAGATAAAGACCTGCATGCTTAATGGGAGTGGAGTGATGGGAGAGCAATCTGAATAAATTCTATTTTTCTAGGTTGATATTGAGTATCTTGTTTTTAGAAACAAGTTTTGTATGGTATTGAAGAAAGAGAGAGCTTGTGGAGAGAACATACAATGGAGTAGGCAGCCTGCACACTAAGAACAATGCTGTATTACCTTTGGCCTCTACTCAAAATCTTGCTTGCCTTTTGTCTCATATAAAAAACTACTACTCTAGGCCATGTTTAAAACACAAGTGTCCAATTTGTATAGATACAGAATGTACTAAACCTACTGTTGAAATATCAATACATCAGAATTTATGCCATAACCCTGATAATTAGAAAACATAAGTATAGCAACAGCTCTGGTCATCCTGTTTGTCTGGCTAGCTAATTCCATATATGAAATGGGAATAATCATTCTTGCAGTATTCTAAGAACAGTGGCTTTAAATTACAATGTTAGGCTAAGCAAAAGGTTTATTGTATGGCATAGTGGGAGTGCAACACCTTCAGTGCCTCTTCTGGAATCTTAATGTGTTTCTAAGGTAGTCTTTAGTATTGAACAAATCGGTTATGCCCATATTATTTTGACAAACACTTTGCTGATTCACACTTGACGTTCAGTTCAGATATATTATGTATTGTTTCTATACCAAGAGAAATTTCCTATATCTAGTCATCTATTCGTAAGTTGTTCTCAGTCTTTGAATCCACATTCTCTGTACATGTGAACACTTGCACAACTTCTTTCTCTGGGAAAACTGACAGCATATTTATTTCCTGTATGCAGAATGTTTCTCATTTGGAAAAAAAGCTGTAAAGACAATCAATTCCTACTACCCATAGGGGTTCAGTTCTTCACTGGTAGCGAATTTGCAGGTACAGAACCATTGATCCTATGGCAGTGTTTCTCAAACTGGGTCAAGACCCACTAGGTGGGTTGTGAGCCAATTTCAGGTGGGTCCCCATTCATTTCAATATTTTCTTTTTAATATATTAGACTTGATGCTACCCTGGTATGTTGCTGCATTTGGGGAAATGTTACAGATCTGTACTTTTAACAGGCTACTCTGTGTATACTTTTAACAATGATAGTCAATGGGACTTACTCCTGGGTAAATGTAGGTAGGTTTGCAGCCTAGGATTGTTAAAAATTTTTCCTTGATGTTGTCATTTACAGTCATGACATCACATTGGGTGGATCCTGACAGATTCTCAATCTAAAAAGTGGGTTCCAGTGCTAGAAGTTTGAGAACCACTGCCCTATGGGATCAATGGGGTTCCATACTGAGGGGGTTTACCTGCTTTTTCAGGAGGCAGTTCTTACCTGTCTCTTGATGGTTCCCTGACCATTAAAAGTGCTCCACGCGGATCGCAAGTGCCATTTTGAATGTCCCTGCTACCTCTGGAAGGCTTTGCAGGCCAGCAGAGACTTTGCAGAGCAACAGGGATCACAGAAAGCATGACCCACCTTGTGAATGGGTTGAGGTGGTCTCAATCTTGCCCCTGGTAGATATGTGAATTCTTGACTAGCAAATTTGCATATGCTAAGGAACTACTGTAATTTACCTTTCCCCATAGATGCATGTCATCTGTGCAATTGCTTTGTTGCAGATTTTCTCTAGATTTTGTGGAAGATTCAAGCGGGTAAATTTTGTTAAATGTAAGAACGATAACTGGGTGCTTTTAAAGAAACAGTTGTATTCAATACTAACTGAACAGACACCTCAGTGATAATAATTGGAGCAAGTTTACATAGATAATAATTGGAGCAAGAGGCAAAAGATGTCCCCTGCAGTTAACCTTTTAAGCTTGGTTGTTTAATGATGCCACCTAGTGGAAAAGAAATGATTTTCTGATGTTACTTTCAATTAAATATAAAGGAGTAAGTTCCTACTTTGTGATATTTTAGTTGGTCCTAGCTAACTCCTATCTGGACCATTTGATTCCCACCTTACATTTAAAGCTATGTCAGCTTGTTCTACACCCTGTCTTATGATCTTGGATCAAATCCTAGATGAGGAAGACTGAATAATGGTAATTGCATCCCAAATAAAGAATATCAAAATGAAATGCTGGTATAAGAACTGAGTAAGCAAAATGCATTTAGCACATGTTTAAAAGCACTTTCTGACTTGAAAAAGAATAGAAGCTGGACTCAAAGATACTATACAAGTAGTGTCATCGTGTTTCTTCTCAAGGCAGCATTCTCCAGCTTTTAGGGATGACAAAGACCATGTTCTACAAGAGCAGAGGGCTTTAAAGGCAGTTTTAAGATTCATGGATGACAGATTTATCAATGGCTATTAGTCACAAAAGTAAAATACAAACTCCATGGTTAAAGGTAGCATACCAGATGCTGAGGATAAACAAGCTCAAGCAATTCATATCCTACTTGCAGGTGTTCCAGAAACCTGCTACCCCACTTACTGTGAACAAGCAAAGAGGATGCTGGACTAAGCAGACTATGGGTGTCAGCGTATTTTTATGTAAGGGTAAGTAGAGTTGGCAGCAGCAGCAGTGGTTGCTTGTACTAGAAATTCTAGAACTTCTCTTTATGATACCTATCACTAACAGGAAAGGAAAAAAAGTGGTCAAAGCAAGCTGTTAGGAACAATGGTTGTGTCTTCTGATGGTAAATGCTTTGAAGATGCTTAAAAAAGCTAGCGGTTCAGGGCCTGAGCTCTGCTGGATCTGAGTTGATGTCCCTATAGTCCAGCATTTCCCTGCCAGGCTCTTGTAAAGTCCATGTGTGGGCATGAAAGCAACAGCTTGTCCCATAGCTCCCATTTGCAGGAATACTGCTTCTGAACTCAAACACTTCATGTACCTTGCATGGCTACAGCATAGTGCCTGAACTCCATAAATATATCCCCACTCTTCTGGTAACAAAATTCCATTGACAGTGTTCCCTGCAACACAATCAGGAATCTTGGTTGGCAACCTTCAGTCTCGAAAGACTGGTATAAGCCTACAGCACCCGGTATTCCCAGGTGGTCTCCCATCTCAGGCCTGACCCTGCTTAGTTTCTGAGATCAGGCATGTGCAGAATAACAGTTACTGATTCTTACTTTGCCATAAAGGAAACTAGATGCCAGCTCATAAGTTAATGGGGTGTGTAAAGTAGCACTTTCCTACTTTTGTCCTAGCTGCCTTGAATGCCCTTACCAGGAAAAAGGTGAGGTATAAAATCAATAAACTTGCTTCATCATTTCCAGTGGGTGACTCCAACTTCTAGTATTGAGAATTATTTCTATCCACTTGCTCCATGCTGTGCACAGTCTATCCTAGTGCTAGAATGCTCACTCAAAATGCTGTTGCGCTTAGCCTTACCAGCTACCTTGTGGTATTCTAGTGTCAATATAATGCATTATATTGAAGCAGAACACTGGTAGAAACAACAGGACAGTCTGTGTAAGGTAGTAGCTGTAGCTTATTAACTGAAGAGGTAGCTGTGCAAGTGGGTTTTGCTTTGTTGAATAGTCTGTACCGGAGTGCTGTTTGTACGCTGCCATAATATAGGAGAATAGCTTTTTGGCAATTAGAAGATACTCCTTTTGTGAACTCGTATTACTATGTAGCACATAAAACACCTGGATATGAAGGGGGGGCATGAGCACTCATATTCCTTGGGCAATTTGAAGCAGATGTTGCTTAAAGGCAAGTAGTTGTTGCAGGATTGCTTCCTAGTAAAGTATATGGCCATGTACCTCAAACCTGGCATGAAATACCAAACAGGCAGGCAGCCAACAGTACCTAGGACACATTTTCCAGTCTTCAGGTTAATTAATTCCTAGAGTGGCTGGGCAAGCTTCATTAGCACCAGCTCCTCCTTTGTGCCTTCACAACCACATAGGGCCGATAAAGGAGAAGCTTTAAGTGATAAAGACAAATCATTTGCATATGCACAATTGGGAGTAGAGGCATGAGTTTTTGAAGTGCTAGGTGTGTCCTAAATTTCCTCCCAAGTAGGCTTTTTTTTCTTGTGGTGATTAGGCATCATGTAACTTCTGGTACAGATGACATTTCGCACTGCTATAGCCATCAGAGTTAGTTTTGACGAAGAAGTACTGTATTCACAATTTGGATAAAAGCAACTAAGGGAGCAAGAGAGGTAATGTTCATACAAATATGAAGAGTGAGACTGTATGAAGCAAAAACACTAACACTCAAATGTGCTGTTTCAACACCAGAGATTGCAACGTACTCTATGAAGACAACATACGTATATGAATAAAAATAGGTAACGAAGTGTTGTAATTTATTAAAGTCATTTTGAAATGAAAAGCACATGCTTTTAAGCATTGACAGATTCCCAATTTTGCCATAAGAAGTGTTGTTTCCAGTAAAGGCTCTCCCACAGGAGTTACACCTGAGCACAGATTTGTCTATTCTACATAAATGTAGGTGGGCTATAACATGAAAAAGAGCACTAGTGTATGAAATTAGGAACTGTACAAAAAGGTAGTATTAAAAAGCACCTTTTGGAGGTTGGTCATTTAAGAATAGTCCCACATGAGGAAATGCAAAGAGAATTAATATCCAAGCATCTATTAGTTGAGCAATTGGCAAATCTCTTTATGAACACAACACAGGAAATCCACATAAGAAGCTCCTCCATAAACACTCTTGTCTTCAACTAGGAGTTGTCTGAATGCCATCTCTGCCTGCTCTCTTTGTTTCACAATCAGGATCTGAAAGAAAATCATTGTGTGGGTGTCAATTTCTGAGAATGGAGCCCTTGAACTGGTGGCACTTCATGGACTAGAAAGACACTTGAAAGAAGTTCTGTTTGTTGTAAAATCAGGAGGATCAAGATTTACCTTCATTGAATAAGGCGTTTTGCTCTGTAGATGATTTATTATGGATCTCAGTTTTGTAGAGTAGGGATTTTTCACTTCAGGAAGACGTGTCTGCAAGATTAAAAGATGAGAATTCACTTCTATGCCAAAGAACAGGGCTATTAAAGTGATGCTACGGGCAGAAGAGGGAAGGGACAGGAACATTTAAAATGGTAGGTGATTTTCTAGAGAGTGACCAAATCAGACTGAATTTGAAAAATGAGCATTATCTCCAAAGTGTACCAACTTTTTTTACTGCAGATGGGACTGGTCCAAAAAAGTTTAAATGTAAGTTATCTACTCCATCAAATTTAAGCAATACATACAAATGATATATAGACCTTATGCTTAACATTACATGAAGCTGCCAGGAAGGAGACATGAAGTTAAGTGCTATCAGTATGCAGATGACACCCGACTCTGAACTGCTGACTGGTGTCAGTAATAGGCTGGATGAGGGCAAACAAAATTAAATCTGCACAAGATGAAGGCATGATCTAGGTTACGGATTGTTCCCTGTTCTGGAAGGATCTGCCCTTCTCATGAAAAAAAAAAAAACAGGTTCACAGCCTGGGAGTGCTTCTTGCACAGGCTTTGCTCAGGTGTCAGTCATCCTACCTTAAGCTTAGTATGACAGCTGCATTCTTTCCTGAGTCAATCAGACATGCCAATGGCTGTTTATGTGTTGGTTACATCTTGTTCGGATTACAACAGCATGCTCTATGTGGAGCTGTTCTTGAAGATCATCTGGAAACTTCAGCTCATGCGGAATGCTATTGCTTGACTGCTGGCTGGCATGAGGTGTGCAGGGCATACTGGGCCTGTGCTATGTTGTCTCCGCTGGTTGCCCTTAAGTTTCAGAGTACAAGGTGCTAATCGGAACCTTTAAGACTCTAAATTGCTCGGGACCAGAGTATCTAAAGACCTGCCTCTCCTCACATGAAATTGCCATCCCCACTGATTGTCTGAGAGGACCCGTCTCTGGGTTCCAACACCAAGAGAAATGTGTCTCGTGATGATACAGGAAAAGGCTTTCTCTGTAATGGCGCCCCAGTTATGGAACTGCCCCCCCCAGGAGGTAAGGTCAGTGTCATCTTTGTTTCTGTTTCAGCACTAGCTAAATACTTTTTTGATACATCTTGGCCTTTTGTTTATGATTATTATTTGCAGTATTTTTTTTGTTGGGTACTCTTATTGCTGAGCCTACTGCTTGTTAGTTTTTATTTGAGCTTGTTCTTGAGCACTTCTATAATGGGAGAGAATGCAGAGTAAACGTTTTCCCCCAAATACATTAGAAAAGAAATAAGCTAAACTACATACAACTATTTCAGTATAAAGCAGAACTGTGCCAAATGGGGTCAAACTGGATGCTACTCCAAACTGTTTATGGTCCGATGAAACTTTAGTCCGATGTTGGAGGTGAGTTTTCAAGGAAAAGGCTCAATGTTTATATCCTCAAACATCACATCTACAATATATATATATATATACTTACAACATCGGTGCTGACATGTGCAAAGGAGGGCACATTAAAAATCCCCTGGATAAGCTCTGGAGCAGCACTGACTCCCAGCCACAAGAACAGGTGTAGCCCATTTGCCAACAAGAATAACCCTCCTTCAGATAGACGTTCTTCTGAACAGCGAACAGCAGTGGGAAATACCTCACTATTTACATCCATAGAGTGCTGCAAGGATGAAAGTCAGGTTCTTTAGCACATTTACTTGCAATCAATTTGAAAAACCATGCAATCATAGCCATGTCTTCTCAGAAGCAAGTCAGCCCCATTGTGTTCATTATAGTATTTAATCCCAGGAAGGCGTTAATAGGATTGTGGTCTCACTGAACAAAATGGTAAACAAACTAGGTTGGCACAAATTGCCTTTGTTTAACTGTTTCTGATTACCCTGTATCTTTTCCCAATAATCTTAAATACATATTTTATAGCCTGCTGCTAGTACAGGTTTCCAACTGGTCATCTATCCAATGGATTGATAAAGTCCATAGCTGCTTAGCCTTGCCGATGCTGCAAACTCAGATGTTCCTAGACCAGGGGTCGGCAACCTTAAACACTCAAAGAGCCATTTGGACCCATTTTCCAGAGGAAAAAAAAAACCTCAGGAGCCACAAAACCCTTTTGACATCTAAAATGAAGATAAGACTGCATATATAGTTTTTTTTTCACCTTTATGCTCTTATAGGTCCCATTTTAATAATGTAGCCCCCTCTTGTAGCTTTTAGTTAGTTTTGTCATACATTCATGTCCTGTGTTTTCAGACGCCTGGTCCTCTATGGTGTTTTGCCTGATTCCAAGGCCATTCTCTGCCTGGAGAATTAGGCCCACTTTAAGCAAATTAGCTGCCTTTCTTTCCCCCAACAAATGACCCTGGTTCTGCCCTGCAGTCCTGCTGGACCCCACCTCCAAGGTAGCTCAACCTGCAGAGATCCTCTCTCCTGCCAGCAGCCAGCAGCCTCCCACCACTACAGCAGACCCTGGGTACAGCAGCCGCACACCAAACTCCAGTGTCTCCAGCAGTCCATTAGTCACAAAGTCAGTCAGAGCATCCAGGGTAGAGTCCAAAGTCAATAAGCCAAGTCATAGTCCAAGATCAGATTCCAAAGTAAGTCAGTCGGAGTATCCAAGTCAAAGTCAATAAGCCAAGCCGGTCTGGTCTCCTACCTCCAACCTGCACTCCTTCTCCAACCCACACCCCCTTCCTCAGGTGCTCCTTATATCCCTGAGGGCCCTTTTGCCTTCAAGTGGCTGCAGCTGTGCAGCACACTCTGCTGGATGCCCAGGCCTTACCCTTAAAGGGGCCACTGCTGACACCACATCTACCTCCTCACCAGATCTTCCAGGATTCCAATACATATGGTGGTTATGACATCTGCTTATCTTACATGGATACTAAAGAACTCCCCCCACCTTCCAGAGGCACCCTGCTGGAAGAAAAAAGGACACAGACTCCACAGAAGAAGCCAGAGCTGGGGGGGAGGGGGGGCAACCACAGGCCAGCTTCTGCCCTGCCTGCCTGCCTGCCCTCCCTCCCTCCCTCCCTCAGGCTGCAACCCTCTCCACACTATCCTGGGAGTAAGCCCCATTGGCTACAATGGAACTTCTGAGCAGACAAGTTGGTTGGAACTCTCAGGCTGCAGTCCTCTCCACACTTTCCTGGGAGGAAGCCTCACTGACTACTTGTGAGTAGACCTGCAGAGGAGGGGGCTGAAGCTGCAGCCCTCCACACCTTCCTGGGAGGAAGCCCCACTGACTACAGCGGGGCTTACTTGTGAGTAGACCTGCACAGGAGGAGGTTGAGGATACAGCCGTCCACACCTTCCTGGGAGTAGCCCAGGGACTACATCGGGGCTTACTCTGGAACAGACCTGCTCGGGCTCCCACTCACCCGTCCATGCGCTTGGCCTTGAGCAGGCTTCAAGGCTGCCATCCCAGGCACCCTTTCCTGGGAGTAAGCTTCATCCTCTGTAATGGGGCTTACAACTGAGTAGACACACGTAGCAGCAGGCTCCACGGCTGCAATCCCAGGCACCCTTTCCTGGGAGCAAGCTTCATCCACTGTAATGGGGCTTACTACTGAGTAGACACACAGGATGTCTCCTCTGCTGTGGAGGAAAAGCCTCTCCTTGCACTGAGTGGGGACCTGCAAGGGCTCTCAATGGCTGAGGAGGAAGGCTGCTCAGGATTGGCTGGTGGTCAGCCAGTGAAGGGCCCTGAGCCATTCCAACAGAAAAAGCCAGGAGCCTGCTGGATGCTGATTGGCTGAGCCTGCTGGAGAGTTGGGGAAGGGAAAAACAGGGAGCTTAAGCCTGCAGAGAGGGCAAAATTGAAAAGGGAAACCAATGTGGGGCAGGTGGGGGTGAAGGGAGAGGAGGGCAGTGAGCTCAGGGGGTGGAGGGAAGCAGCCTGCACTCCCAACACAGGTGCCTCCTGTCACCCCCTTTGCCACTTTCACTGGGAGGAGCCGCAGCAGACAGCTGAACGAGCCACATGCGGCTCTAGAGCAGCAGGTTGCCGACCCCTGTCCTAGACCATTCACTGAATTCTACTAAAGAGCCATTAATTGTGTGCCACTAACAATCATGCAGGTATTCTCAGTTTCAAATTCACAAACTAGTGCAAATGTGAATTCAGGATGAAGTGCTAACTACTGCTAACTGAACCCCTGCTTACTGGGTAAGAGGCACTCTCAAGTGGGTTGTCCTCTTTTTAGCAGGGGGAGAGTAACTGGCCCTCCTCAGCCCAGCACTGTCTCTTCTAGTGACTATCTGCTGGTGTTCTTTTGCATCTTTTTAGATTGTGAGCCCTATTGGGACAGGGAGCCATTAGTTATTTGATTTTTCTCTGTAAACAGCTTTGTGAACTTTTAGTTGAAAAGCGGTATATAAATACTGTTGTTAATAATAATAAGCGTGACAGAAGTTTGTAGTGCTTGATGTGCTACAATCAAGTGGTTTTGTGAGGTGAGGACTGGCCAAAGTCATCACACTGCTATAACAGGGCACTCTATAAAAATTATTGTGCAGTATAGAAATGAGCAGGTGGGCAAAAGAAGTGTGTATTCAAGACAAGGTGCTTACAAATATAAAATCATCACTGTTCTCCTGCATGAAACTATCTTTAGCTGAAAACCACACTTAATGCCCCACTACCAAATCCTGAAATGATACCATGCACTTACGATGGGTAGAAGCTGTGGGTAGAATAAAAGCTGGGTGGCAGCAACATCCATTGACATGACCAGCTGCCTATGAAAAGCTCTTTCATCTGTTGAAATCTCTGGCTTGCCTGCCAGTACGCAACTTTTCAGAAGAGAGTTCATGTAGACTGGGAGCACCTTCATTGCATCTGGGAGGATAAGCTGAAGGACAAAGAAGCATGTAAAACTCGAGGGACCCACCATCCAATCAAAGTACTTGCAGGAAGTGTTTTCACTTTGATCTCTAACCAGTTAATACGTCGCTTTCTTCAGCTCATCATAGATTCTGTGTTCAGCTCAAATTTACTGGTGCTTAAAAGTGTTCTATAACAAACACAATACTTACTTAGATTTGTATACAATGTATAGTCAATTTCTTTTCTGCATTTTATCCTGCATGCTTCAAATCTTGCAAGAGAATCAAATGTGACTGTTAGCATCATGTGAGAATTTTCAGAGGCTGGATAACATACAACTGAAAGTGATGTGAATTAAAAGTGACATCTACCTTTTATTGCCATAAAATGTACTTATTTATGATCAAAATTTGAACAGTGAAAAAAACCTGCTGATTTGCAACTGTTTTCAGCTTGAGCATTATATACTTTACCACTTAATAGCAGTGTCTTAGTTCTTTGTCAAGCAGACACTGGTGTACTGTTCCCATATCCTGGCACAAATACAGGAAAATAACAGTTGTTCCTGAAGACTAATGAGTAGTGCTCTAAATGTTTAATTTGTAAAGTGCATTTCAATAGCCATGGTCCAAAGGAAACCAGACCTGTGCATATTTTCATATAGTTCAAGTCTGGATTATCCACAGTCTAAATTATGCTTAGTTTGACTTTGTTCTACATGTAAATGGTGAGTGTGTGTCAAGGGTGGTCTGTGAGGCATTGGCTCTTGTAGCACAAGCAAACCACATCATGAATACACCATACATGTGCCAACATATGAAGGGAATACACACAGCCCCAAAGTCATAATGTAATTAGACCAACCAGGGACTGATGTTGGCCATAAAAATGGCTGGTTAAAATTGGAAATACTTGGGGCTAAAGAAGTCTGCAAAAGTGAGAGAATTTATTTTGTCAAGGTTTAGTAAGGGTTTATTCCATGCCAAGACTCTTAGCAGGTGGTGTTTGCCTTCCATGGTTTTAAAGTGTATGATCTAAAGACTGAAGAATGCACAGTCTTCCTCCAACTGATTGCTCAAAGCCTAATTACAGTGAAGTTTCTATATTCCTGCTTATGCTGGGAACCTGCAATCCAGCAAAAGTAATTGCTAAACTAGGGTTCTAACCTTAAAAATTCTCTCTCTAAATGTTCATTCTTTCCTACTGCTCTTATAAAGGGGAAAAGAGTGAACACGAAATAGCAATAAAAAGGTTTGGTGGAAGCACAGTGAGATTCCATAAAGATTATTTTAGAATTGGGTATAATGAGCGTGGTGTAAGCCTCCTTTCTAGGACAGTATTTCTTTGACTACAGTTACACTGGAAAAATAGGTGGTGGTAGTTCTCTTGAGCATAACTTCATACCGCCCCTCTCAGTGTGCTTATTTCAGACCCCACAGTGTGTATGTATATTACATTTGACCACACTACCAACTCTCACAGCCCAGTCCTAACCCACATTCCAGCACCGATGCAGCCGCAACGTAGTCCTGAGGTAAAGGAACGTTTGTTCCCTTACCATGAGGAGGCCTCCATCACTCCCCCCCCCCATTGCAGAATGAATTTCGTGTCCCGTTGGCACAGCTGTATAAGTGCTGGAAAGTTGGATAGGATTGGGCCCTTAGGCTCTCTACTGCAGCCCAATCTTTAGGCCATATAGAAGAGGTTTAACTGTACTTGCCTTGCGGGGGGGGGGGGGGTGGCGCAGAGGGAAATTATCCAGATTCTCACCTGGCAAGGTCCAGCTG
This sequence comes from Tiliqua scincoides, assembly GCF_035046505.1. Classification (NCBI taxonomy): domain Eukaryota; kingdom Metazoa; phylum Chordata; class Lepidosauria; order Squamata; family Scincidae; genus Tiliqua; species Tiliqua scincoides. The sequence continues at coordinate 29,025,733 of NC_089826.1, forward strand.
CTGCTTTAGTAGGTTCCTGCTTTTCCTCTATCCTGCTTGCACTAATCTCGTAAACAACAATCAAAAGGTTAGGGCAGGATTTCTCTAGCACTGTCTACTACTTTCTGGCCTATTTCTACTTCATGCCCTGAGGCCAGTGTCAAAATTTGCACTGAATTGAGAGTGGGAAGAAACCGAAGTTGTGGAGTTTGGTAGATACACTGCACTCTTTCTCCTTCTGCATGTTCAAAGCTTGGGACTTCAAATCTACAACCAAACACTCAAATATTTGGAGCTGAACAAAATAAAATACCTGGCTCACTGCAGACGGGCTGGCGCAGTTTTTTCTATAACACGCCAACATGCGAGCAGTCTGATTCACCAAGATCTCACGGACAGTCTTCAAGGGTTGGGTGAGAATGGCTTTATAAGCTATAATGATACCAGTGTATGATGAAATTTAATTTCATAAACTTCTACTAAATATATTTTAGTAGACTTAAAATAGACTCATTACATTACAAGCCAAACACCACAAGAATTTTTGAACACTATAAGCTTACCTGATTTAACGAAGAAGTTTATAAGTGCATCCGTCTCAGAGCTCTTGTAGACATCTGCTAACTGGGAGCTACAGTTCAAGCCAATGTTATGTATGCGCAGCCGCCGTTGACCACTCATAGATGTGTACAGGACTGCACACTGCAATGACAAAGCTCCAAAGTGAACTTGAGTAGTAATCCAAATTTATTTCACCTTCAATTCTGGGCCTGTTTTCAAATGGTTGGAAATCAAATTAAAATCAAGTTACCGTTAAAATGTGTCCTAAAATTTGTGATGTGGTAAGGAACCCTAAATAATAATTGGGGTACTCAGATGGATTTTCGTTCCTTCACTGGAGAGTTTACTGGGACAAAAAAGAAAAATGTCTGGCCCACCCGGGGTATAAACGGATAGCGTGATCAATGGTTCAATTAGCCCAATACTCTGACTGTCAGTTGCCCTTCAAGAAAGAGGTCTTTCCCAAACCTGCTATCTTAAATATCAGAAATCTACTACACACTTGGCCAACAGACCGAGGCAAGGAGGCAAAGAAGGAAGGCCCATAGCCAGGGAGACAGACCAGGGACAGACTGCACTTGCTCCCGGTGTGGAAGGGATTGTCACTCCCAAATCGGCCTTTTCAGCCACACTAGACGCTGTTCCAGAACCACCATTCAGAGTGCAATACCATAGTCTGAGACTGAAGGTTGCCAACAACTACACACAAAGCAAGCAATGTACCATTACGCTATAGGCTTGGTCTATGACTGGACAAGTTGCAATGAATTTATTCACAGTGCAGCAATGCTTCTCACACGTTATGAAGTCAAATCATCCTTTTTAAAATGTGCTAGATCTTCAATGCCTGCCCACCCTCAGTCTAGGAATCTCATCCTCCCTCTCTGACATGCCATTCCTTCTATAGCTGCTCAGCTCCTACGCCCTCTTTCAATTTTCTGCTAAGCCACTATTTCTCTTCTCTTAACCTTCTACGTACAACAACCTCCATGTACAACAACCTCCATGTACAACAAAATCTCCATCTTGAAGTAACTGGGCTCTCAAAACAGGAACTTTAAACTCTCTAACTTTGACTGTTTATAGGTCAAGACAATATGAACAACGGCTTGGAAACCCCATCAGCTGGAATTCTATGCCACCACAGCTGGTATTTTACACAACTTGAAATCCCAGAGTGAAAATACTGCTTGATGATGGTGACCCAATTTTTTTGAGGTACAAGAAAAAGCCACCATTCACTTTTCTATGCGTTTTGCTACACCAGAACATGAGATGGGGTCAGGGGATTGTTTTCCTAAGGAATTACTTCACCCCTGCTGAGGTTAATTACGTTTTACTGGACTGCATTTACACAAGGATTTGTGCCTGGTTCATGGACTATATATATTTTCAGGTGGATGACTTTCCTTTTTAGTACTGTTTTAGGTCATTTTGGAGCTTGGCTTACAACCTGCACACACACAAAAAAAGAAGTAGCTAAGACAAAACCACTCCTCCTCATGGCAAGGTTTATGGGTCTTGTGCATTTTGAGATGAGAAACACCCAAACTTTTAAGGTAGAAAAGCCAGAAAAAATAATTGATTTTTAAATCCTCTGATAGGCAATCATGATAGTCAAAGCCCTGAGATTTTATAGCATTACATGTGTATCCTTTCTGTGCAAATGATGGTCCAAAACAGTCCTTGCAATTCCATAATCTCCTGCTGCTGTGAGGGCACTGAAGAGCACTTGTTGCCAAAGCTCTTCCTCTCCAGCATCTGCTCAGTCTTGGTGGGTCCCTTCCTCTCTTCACCAGCTAAATTAGCTACCATCAGAAGGATGCATAATAAATAGGACAAAGTTCTCACTCACAAAAGGGCCGTGACAAAAAGCTTACGCTTCAAGTCAGAAATAAGACTGAAACGGCAAGGAAGCTCCTCCCAACAGAAGAGACAGTCTTGTCTTCAACTCAGCAAGAGAAGAGAACTATTCCTGGATATTTCCGGTCACATAAGATCCAGGTTCAAATCCTCACTCATGCATGAAGCTTCCTGGGTGACCTTGTGCCAGTCACTCTCTCTCAGCCCTACCTACCTCACAGGGTTGTTGTGAGGATAAAATGAAGGAACCACCATGTACACCACCCTGAGCTCCTTAGAGGAAGGGTGGTATAAAAATGTGAAAACATAAACATAAGAAATATGCTGGCATGAGAGAATTGGGTGGTTGGGTCATTTCTCACTAGTAACGCAGCATCCAATGTGTGTCTGTGGTACACACATCAACATATTCTACATAGTATTTGCAGTAGTCCCGTGTGTGTGTGGGGGGAAGAACTATATTTTCTCAACAGGCAAAGATACTACTGCCTGTCCCTGTAACAGGAAAGCTGTCTTGAGGGAAGCTTTCTAGATCCTGCACAAGAAGAAACTGCATGTTTACTGTACTATAAACCGATAACCCCGAGGGACTCTTAAGGTGACACTGTGAGGGGCCTAGAGCTTGTTACCTGGATTAAAGCTCCACTGTCTTCATTCAACTTGTCATCATGTTTGAACTCCACGGTCACAGCGTTGTCACAGTCAACTGCTGCCATTTCAACATCTGTGGTATTGTTCATGTAAATGCCTCCCAAGAAGTCTGTAGCCCTGAAACCTGGAGCAGCAGATTGCAAAGCAGCCGACATAGTTCACATGCCAGACTACAACACAGCCCTGACAGTGTGTAACACAACTGGTAGTCTGACAGAAGTGGTATTCCTCCTCTTCCCTCCACCTCAGGACTTCCATGTTAATCCAATGTTAAAAAGTTATCACAAGGCTATTTTTATCATCATATCAGGTTCATAAGATGAATTTCACAAGCACTGCTGCTCTATGTGGCAAAAGCTAGGTACAAACCTTTACAATGTAAAATTGTTACTGAGATAAGCAGCCTGTTAGTTATTCAGGCTCTAAACTTATGCAGCACTCCATTTATTGGGTACTCCATGTATTCAGAGGGAAAGGCCAGACACAAATTGTTTAATAGAAAATAAAAAACATTGAGGAAGATAAAATAGTTGTGTGAGGTTAGTTGCAGCTCAAAAAGCAGTGGGTGAATTCATCTTCAGAAAGGTACACTTGCTTGGGATGCCCAAAATGAATGTGGCCAATCATAACATCTTTGCACATTGCTACAAGGTTTGAAAAGCTGCCAACAGATATGAATTTATTCTGAACGATGAGTTTGCAGAGACCCCACAAATTCCTGGGCTGCTTCTCATTTTCCTAAACACAAATGCCATCTGGAACTATGCACTGACTTGTTACGTTTTACCCAAGACCTAATGACTTGCTAGATTCCCAGTACCCTCTCGGAACATTCCACTGAGTACAGCACACTATGATTATGAACTATGTGGTCTTTATGCGCTAGACATTTAGAATAGTATTGTTACCTGTGCTAGTGCGAACTCTCATGATCGCATCAAAGCCCATCTTTTTCTCTATATCCTTCCGGAGGTCATTCAGAAATTGGTGACTGTCAGAGTGTACCTAAAACACAAGCATATATAAAACTTGATAAGCAAAGGGCTTGCCACTGGATGGCAGCAATACAATAGAAATGATTCCAGAACAAAGGGGGGAAAAGGCAAGCTTTTAAGAACTCAACTGTACTTAAAAAGTACCACTAATAGTCTTTTGCAGGGCTATTGCATTCATGACAGTAAAACAACTCCTGTATGTTTTTTAATCTCAGCTTATTAAATAAGATTCTCAGATGAAACCAGCTCCTTTCTAATGGATTCCCTTTAGTGATGCAGCGAAAAATAAGGGAGGTTCACAAAGCAGGTATTTCATTCATTTAAGAATAACTGGACTAAGCACCCAGTTTTAAACCAGGATTTTGACTTTATCCTACACATTATGTTGATAAGCTAAGAATGTACTGCCTAGATTTTGAAAAGCAGCAACTAATGGAAAAGAGCTTGCATTCTTATGTGGTTTTATGTGATCACATATCATGCAAATAAAAAAGTGTACAGTATGTCTGAATGCTATGTATAATTTTGAACAACAACACTGCTTTGCCTGAAATCCCAAGTGCAACAGTGGTCACCCTAGAACAGACCTATTCAGTGGAATAGTGAAGAATCAGGACTATAATGATGGGAAACTACCCATTCTTTAAAATCACAAAGAAGTAAAAACAAACAACCTGAAAGAACAAAAGTCACACACAATAGAGTTGCTCCCCATTTGGGACACACAGAGGAGGGCATAGCATGTATATCTTTTCATACAGTTTTGGATCAGAAACACACTATTTTGATTCTCTCTAGGACCAATTAAAAGACATACTGCTATCAGGCAAAGTTCACTCAGCAACTTTTCGAGCAGAGGAAGAGATGCTTTGCGCTTCAGAAGAACTTGCCATAGACATTTGCAGACAGTTCTAAGGAAGCCAACACTGGTTTTAGTTTAGACAAATGTAACAAATTTTCCTGTCACTCTGAGCAAGGGTGTCCAAACTTTTTGGCAGGAGGGCCACATTATCTCTTCGACACTGTGTTGGGGGCTGGGGAAAAAAAATTACATTTCAAATTTGAATAAATTTACATAAATGAATATATTTGAGATGGAACTTACATGAATGAATAAAGGTCTTGCAATAGCTCAAGGCCTATAAAAGGCCTTGCACAAAGGAAGGTTGGCCTTTCCTTTGCTGCCGATATTGCATCACAGACGTGAAACAGCAAGCAGTGGAGGGAGCCCCTGTCCCACAGCTCATATGAGAGGTAGAACCATTGTCCTCACGCTAAGAGCAGTTGCATTGGGCCAGCTTGGGTTCCAACAAGTCTCCAGAGGGCCAGAGGCTCATTGGAGACCAGGGGGTGGCTCCCTGTGGGCCAGATTGGGAGTCCCCGAGGGCTGCAAGTGACCCCTGGGCTGGGCACCCCTGATTCTGAGCGATGCTGTTACAAAATATTTAAAAAATATGAAATGCTGATGCCGTTCCAATTTTTTTTTTTAAATAGCTGTGGGCAATAGGTCTCATTGGACAGTTTCAGTGAGAATTTGTTTAAGAAGAAAGATCCACTACATTAGCTGGATTTGCCACTCCCCCTCCCCCAGTTCTTCCCTTCTCGGGTTAGAATTCAAGTGACCAATTTGCTCAAGTTCATACTGTGAGAAAACTGCTAGAAAGATTGGATGTACTGCAGACACTCGCCTATAAGTCAATCTCACAGATAAGACGAGGGCAGATTTTGAGCCCAAAATCATGGAATTTGCTATGACCCTCGGATAAGACTGGGGTTTAACTTAGGGAGGTGTCTGACTATAATTTTGTCTGATTTTACCTGAGGCCAGATCCTGAAAAATAACCTCCCAGTAATTGTTACCCAAGAACTGTACAGTCACTAATTTATTAAAAACACAGTATATATACATAGTATGTATACATCTATACATACACTATTTTTAATACTGTTTTTGCTATACTATGTATACATTTATTAAAAACTATGATCTATCTCATAGATCATAAGATACATTTTTAATCACTAATTTTTTAAATTGTTCTCTCAACAACCATTTGTAAACACTATCAGAGTAAGGCCACAATCCCATCCACACTTTCCAGGGAGTAAGCCTCATTGACTTTAATGGGACTTACTTCTGAGTAGACAAGCCTAGGATTGGGCTCTAAGTACACTGGAAACAGCATACCAGTAGAACCATTAATGAAATCCTCCTTTAAAGTGCCTGGTGCCTTAAACCAAAGGCTCTACGTAGAACACACAACTGGGAGTGTGCAATTCAGTTCACAGTAGAGAGATAAGCAACAAGGAGTGACTGAGCAAGTGCAGCTGCACATAGTTGCACCTGATTTACTTGGAAGTAGACCCTCTGTAGAGGAAGGGCAGCGGTGTTCTTGTGGAGGTCCTGGCAGGGGGATACTGCAGAAGCAAGCATGCTCTCCTAAAAGCTTACTGCATAAGCAGCTGTTGCAAGTGCTTCCTAGCTCCTGCCAGCATGCAGCTAAGATCTCTGGCTAAAATACCTGTTGCTGCAGAATAATTCTACTTTAAATTCTACTCTCTGCTTTTCCTGTGTTTTGCATCTTTGCAAAGTCTCCAGGACTCTTCCAGTGAAAAGGACACACACACAGGGAGATTGCTTCTCTCTCTCACACACACAGAAGCTCTCCTCCCCCCCCCCCCCCATACACAAATGCAGGGACTTTTCCCCTCCAGTTCAACTTCATTGGTGAGGATAGGGGAAATGAGGTTAGCAAGGAGGTTTGCAAAAAGTTTTGCAAAGGAGAGACTGAAGTGTGACTGTATACAGTAAGGGGAGAGGTGGAGAGGAAAGAAAGAGGAGGGAATAGACTGGGAGCCCAATCTTAGGCATGCCTACTCAGAAGCAAGTCCCTTAATAGTCAGTGGGGCTTACTCCCATGAAAGTGAGGCTAGGATTGTAGCCTTAACTGTTTTAAGTGCTCTCTCTCTCACACACACACAAACTTTTCCTTTTATAAGAGTTAATTCTTCCTCTCCCCACCCCAGTACAACTTCATCAGTGGTGAACGATTATGGGGAGAGGGGCTAGCAAGCCTCAGCTTCCCAACAGAGAGTTTAAAGTTTGGATTCAATAAGGGGGAGGGGGCAAAAACAAGAAGGAAAGAGGAGATGGATTTAACCCTTTCAATGGCTTGGGAAACAAAGGTACAGCCTTCTACAGGCTGCCTCTCTCTAAAAAGATCACTCTCCCCCCTTCCAAACTTCATCTGTGGGGAGATGGGAAGGGGGTTAGCAAGTTGGGCTTTCCAATGGAGTGCTTGAAGTTTAAATACAGTAGGAAGGGAGGAAGGGGGAACAAGAAGGAAAGAGGAGATTGACTCAGCTGTTTCAAATGACTGCTTCTCCCTCACTCAGACGCCCCCTCCCACACACAGCTCATTGTCTCCGGCTCTGTCTTGGGTGCAGCTCCAGAGATGCCTCCGTGGGCACTGGTGCTGAGCGAGGGGGGCTGCTGATGGCTGCGGCGGCAATTGCCCTGCCCTGTGCTTGGAGCTTCTGCAGCTGGGCAACAGTCTGAAGGAGCACATGGAGCACACCCGAAGGCAGCTGCAAATGCTCAGCAGCAGCCCCAGCCTGCACAGCCTCCTCTCAGCAGAAGATCACTTGCTCCCTCCCTCCCACAATAGTGATTGGCTGGCTCACTTGCCTCCCCCCCACCCTCAATGCTTGCCTGCGGGTAAGGCGGGGCAATGATTCAGGCTGCTTTTCTGGGAAGAAATTTTTTGCCTTATAACTACCGTAGATACTCACCTATAAGTCTTCAGTCTAAGAATGTTGTGACTCATCTTCAGATTTTATAGTGTTCACTAAAAGGAAGTTTGATTTTCCCTACTTTCATTTTTATACTGCACAGGAGCATGTTGTGTCAAATTTTTTGCATCTAGTAAGAAAGAGAACCTCTTGGCAGTTACCTGGAAATTGTTGTATTTATACAGAGTTCCTCCAGTGTGCAGTGTAACAAGGCCCATGGAAGCTACATCAACGTACTGGTTTGGGAAAAGGAACAGATCCACACAGCAGCCATTAGCAACACAGTCTCTGGCCAGGGTCTCATAAATATTTGTCTGGGGCTGGAACAGTGTCTGGAGAATTTAAAGGCAAGCATTCTCAGTAACATACAAACAAAATTGTTCATGAGAGCAAGTTAGTAAAATTGGTACTGAATCAGTAGCAAAATAAAAAAGCAAATGCAATTAAAGTATCATTTAAGAGGTGCTGAATGCCCATATATGCAATATTGACATGTATCAAAAACAGCTGCTTTTGAGTATATTTTGCTGAGCTGAATGAGGGTCAAATTACACTCTGTTACATATATTATTGGCCCTTGCACTCATGCTTTCCCCGAAATAGCAACTGTGGGGGAGCCTTTTCAAGACATGGCATGGAGGATAGGTGATTCAATTCTCAGGCTAGATAGAATAGATTAGGGCTACTTGCCCTAAGAGGGAAGGTGGCATTAGTGCCAGCAGAAACTTCCCTGCTGGGGAATTAGATATTTAGATTAGAGCCATTAGATATTTGATTTTCTCTGTAAACTGCTTTGTGAACTTTTTGTTGAAAAGCGGTATATAAATACTGTTGTTGTTGTTGCTGGGTAAATAGCAGTCATAAATTAAATTTCTCAAGCCATTCTGGATTAAACCTCCCATGCTCCAATCCTGATCATGCCCCTGGCTTATATTTAAGAACAAAACTGACATGCAAGGAACAATAACACATATAATGGGACATGTAGTCTGGCCTCAATTACCCATCCCAGCATTTATATGTAAATCATCTCTAACAGTACTCATCCAAGGCAATTAAAGACCGGGTAATCTGGATTGCAAAATAATGCAGAGCCCCAATACTGTCCAAATTTTCTTGATCATATTTATGCTGCTCCAAAAACAAGGGTCAGCTGGATCAATTTAAGAACATTGGAATGAGGCACCAGGAAGTGTTTTGTTTATACATTTCTCCTCTACAGCAATCAGGCAGAAAAAGTCCCTCAGCAAAGACTCACCAGCCTGTGCTGGACTTTTTACCCTACAGTTACTCTTTTGGATTGTGTCATCTTACACAAACTCAGCATGCTATTAACACAGTGATTAACACAGAGACCACACAGCCTGTGAATGTCAGGCTACCTAATTACTTGACACTGAAAAAATTCCATGACTAGAAGTAGAGGCAGGAAGGGGTGTGTGTGTGCATATAGCTATGGATAACTTTTGTGATGCGTTTTGACTATAAAAGAAAGGCATACTATCAATCTGTGGAAGGAAAGATTATCAATTGTTATTGATATTCAGCTTAACAGTGCTCTTGGAGGAATATAGTGCAATCCTATGCATGTTTACTCAAAAGTAAGTACCCCTGTGTTCTACAGGGCTTACTCCCAGGTAAAAGTACATACAATTGCAGTCTTAGTGCATCAAAAAGAATTTTTTTTTTTTCATTTTGCAGTATGTTCCAAATTCTTTTTTAAAAAATACCTTCTCCTTCTCTGTGTTGACCAGCTTTCTGTCATCTCTGCTTTTTAGCTTCCCTGGTGCTTCTGCAGTTGGCAATGAAGAATGGAAGATAAACAGCTTTCCAGCACATTCTGCTGCCTGTTACAAAGACATTAAAAATGACCTTCTTTCAGTTGCATTTGTAAACATTTAAGCCACATTTCCAGACAATTTTTAGTAGAGCCTCAAATCCTAGTGCAATTTTTTTCCCCTGAAACTGAACAGCCCATCCATTCAGAGTCTGAACTGCCTGTGATACCCATTATTTTCCTAGGGGAATTTGGGTAACTTAATATCCACAAATAACTTAATCTAATACGGAGATGCCTGGGTCATGGTAATAGCTACAAACACTTCATATCAGTGTTACAAAGATTTGTTTGAGAAAGCGAATGTTCTTTACAGCTGTGAACTGTTAAGTCTAATAGTATTCTGGCAATTGAATGTATGGCCATTGGATGGCCCCTTAGGACTCAGACATTTAGCCCAATACAGGGGCATCAGAGAGGCAAGAATATACTGCATTCTAAGAGCCTGGGTTTGCCAGCACTTGCATGAGGATCACTTAGTTTGTAACTACAGCAGTGAAAGACATTCCTGCCTGCATGAAGCCCATGACCATCATGTTGGGTTTAGTTATTTGGTCAGCACAGGGCACAATGAAGACTGTATTCATCAGTGGTTTATTGGATTTGAGATTCTCACTCTTGCGTAGTAAGATGCCCTCTCTCCTCCACATCTTCATCCACTTTCTGAAATTCTTGTACCACAGTTCATAGCTACCTTGGCCAAAAAACAGTCCTCTGGTTTATGCAATTGTATCTGTGTGATTCATACACAAATAAAATTTCAGGTCTGTAAGCAGTGAAGAGATAGACATGAGCTTGTGCAGTCTTGCAGCTTTACCCATATTGTGCTAGGGAAGCAGTCTGTAGTTGTAGTCTAACACAATGAAGCAGCTTCCGAGGACACAGAAGATGGCAGTACTCCCAACTGTTCATAATCTAATTAGTGGATAACTCAAGAATGAGAGCACATTCCAAAAGGTTTGAATTCTAGGTAAGTGATATCAGTAAAGCCCAGACTGAGGCAGCATGGAATAGTTATCACAGTTACAGCAAGTGCTTGTGCTATTAAGACTATGGATGGAAGCAGAAGGTGTTTCAGCATCTTTTGCTTTGAAAAAAAGAGAGCTGGAAAAAATAGACCTGAAAGATCCAGTTTCAAATCCTTCTCAGCCATGAAGCTTCCTGGGTGATGTTGGGCCAGTCATTGTCTCTAAGCCTCATCTACCTCATAGGGTTGGAAGGACAAGCAAGGGAAGGAACCATGTATACCACTCTGAGCTCCTTAGAAGAAATTACAAAAATGTGAAAAAAATAAATAAAATAAACTGAACCCACTGATTCAGTTGGGAAGAGTCCTCTTTTGGGGCAATCTGGAGCTTATTTTTTGTATAGAAAATACATATGGCATCAAAATCACTGTTGATTATGAGAAATCAACAGTGGTCAGCTGAAGACCTGCACCATGATTCTTCCACTGGACCAAGGAAGCTATGGGTGCTCCCTATAATTTCCCTGGAGAATTTATCCTCACTGAAATGTATTGATACCCATCCTTGGACAGCTGGTCATGGTAATTTTCTTCCCATTAGCTTTGTATTTTTTTTTCCTTTGAAACATTGCCAATTAAAGAACATATTATCCTTTTACTATGGAAGACCATGCACTGTCAGTATTCTGAAGGAAGTTCTAAATGTCAATGAAATGACTCTCAGGTTACTTTACATTAAGTGAAAATGGAACACACATAAGTACTCGTACTTTGTGTGTTAATGCTAGGAGAAAAGGAAGGGGCAAGTGGGTGACGCTTGTGCGTATACATCAATAGTACTTTGCCTGATTGTTGCATAGACTCTGATAGCATGCCAAAAGGGGAAAACAGGTATAAATATAATATGATCTGCCACTGAAAAACCAAGCCTTAAGGTTCTGGGTCAGAACTACTTTTTTTAAATAAGCAAATTCTGAAAAGCAAGATTTATTCCATGCATGTTATACTGCATACATTTTGCACTATCTCCTCAGCATTGTTTCCATGAGGCTCTCACAAATTATTTCAAGACATTGTGGATTTCATCCAGTTATTTTAAACCCTCTGGGATCCAAACTGGGCAAAAATTATGAAAGTTACAGCCTCAAACTTTTACATTAGCCAGGTACAAAATTTGATTTAAAGCTGTTCCTTTAAATATTTCCTACCCAAGAACTGGAGGAAATTTTGTGGATACTTTTTAACTCCTGATCTTGGGTGTGTGTGTGTGTACATGCCTACAAAACACACATACACACACAAACAAAACTGCAGAAATGTAATACTGCCTAGGGTTTACCATAATATACCACAATAATGAACTTTCCTTCTTCAGCAGGTTGGAAGACATGAATTAAAAAAGGAGTACAGCAAGTCCTTACTTAAAGTCATTTCATTTTAAGTCATTTTGTTATAAAGTTGATGAGAAAGAAAAATCAATTCTCGGCTGGGGCCACTGTCTGTGTGGCATTTGCATGTTCTCCCCATGTCTGTGTGGGTTTTCTTCAGCCTGGAAAGTTCACATTTATTTCAATGTTTAATATTAGAAGTGTTCTGGGTCTTTATTTAGAAGTTAAGTGATGTTTTTGTGACCAGCAATACGTGGTACAAACTTAGCTCTTGTTTACAATCAATTATCAATTGTAAAATGGCAAAATTGTTTTTGTTATGAGTCGTTTTGCTTAAAGTTGCAGTTTCTAAGAACCTATCAACAACTTTAAGCAAGGACTTGCTGTATAAAGGTAATTTCGTAACTTGCTGTTTTTCCTCTGGGCTCCCTAAAATGAACAAGCTGCAAATGGCTTTCTTTCTGGAAGCAATAGCCACGTTTATTTACAGAATGAAGTATGGAAAAGAAGAAATTTGTGGAAATTGAAGAGCTACACATCAGAAAGACAGATATGTCACTTTCACAAAATTAGATGCAATTACTTAGGGCAGTGGTTCCCAAACCGTGGGTTAGGACCCACTGATGGGTCGCAACCTGGTTTTTGGTGGGTTGCCAAAGGGTAATGGAAAGATCAGATAACTAATTGCCTCAAGCCCTGAGGCTAATCAAAAATCAGTTACTGTAGCTGCTAATTACCCTGCAAAGAGCTCAGCTCCTCCAGTTTGCAAGATAGCTGCTAATTGCCCTGCAAGCAGCTGAGTTCCTGAAGTTTGCAAGCATGTGTAAATATAGGGAGTTAAATGTGTGAGAACCTTTTTTCTAGTTGTTATAAATAAATAAATAATTTCTAGATCTCCTTTTTAAAAAGTCTGGTAAACCTAGGTGGGTCCTGACAGAGCAGGGGTGTCAAACATAAGACATATGGCCCAAATGCAGCCCCTGGAAGCAATTTATCTGACCCCTGTTACAACTGGGCTCTCCCAGCATGATAATTGGCAGCCCAATCCTATCCACACTTTCCTGGGAGTAAGCCCCATTGACTCTAATGGGACTTACTTCTGAGTAGACATACATAGGATTAGGCCATGGCGCTCTCATATCTTTAAATATGAATAAGATTAGCACTTTTTCTCTTCTGTCATTTGCAACTAATGAATTTCTATTTGAGAACGAAGTTCTTATTTCTGGCCATCATCTGCTTAATGATGTCATTTCCACCTCTCAGCAGACAGCATAAATGCTAACTTTAGCACGCTATATGAAACAAGTTTGACACCCCTGTGATACAGTGTTTAAAAAAGTGGGTCCCATTACTAAAAAGTTTTAAGAACCACTGATTTAGAAAAAGAAAAATTGCACAAAGGCACCTCAATATCAAATCTCCAATCATTTGATGGAGCAACAATTCTTTCAGTGGTCATTTCTGTAAACGCCTATATATATATCTGTAAACGCCTATATATCTATTTATATATCTATAAATATCTGTAAATTTAAATATCTGTAAATATTTCTGTTTACAGAAATATATATATTTCTGTGAACGCCTATATAACACAAATGTATATTACATTATACAGAACCAATTTTTACCTGAACATCCATTTCCTCTTCTATAGCAAGATTGTGAGATACAAAGGAAAACAGATCACTGGTTTCTGGAAGTAATATGCATTTCTATATTTGCTCACAGTTGGTATTGCAAGTAAAAGAAACAAACAAAAAAAACTGCTGAGACCAGAAGTCTGCTGGGCCACTGAGATCACTTTCATGGTAAATATACACAGAAAAAATTCCAGATGGACCCAGGTTGGTCCCTTTGAAGTTGTGATGTATTCATTTCATGGATTTTGGTTTTAATTTTCATGTGTGTGCACTCTTCAGTAGATTTGTTTATTTCTTTCACTCATGACAGATGTCATTTGGCATTTATCTTGATGCATAAATATAGTTTATTTAAAATAAAGAATATTCATTTTAGAATATTCAGGATCTCTTTGTCTACCCCTCCCAAACCTGACTAAATTAAGTAGGAGGAGACAGACATCACTAATTATAGTTCTGAAGGACGAATGAAAACAAAATTGTTAGTCCTTGTCATAAAAATTAGATTACACCATAAAACACTTATTGTCTGCAGGCTTCCTTTCCTACTCAGATCCAGCAGGGGGAAATCACATGGTACATTAGTTAAACAATGGCTATATTAGCATGGAAAAGACAATATAGAAGATTCTGCATCTGAATCTCATTTCCATTTGGGGCAACTAATCTCTCCCGGAATGTCAGTTCTTTCTTTGTGTCCTTCATTTCATTATTTTTTCCTGAATTGATTTGAGAGACCAGGGTCTACAAATGAGGAACAAGAGTTAAGGAGAAAGGAGTTGAAGCAATTTGGTCTGTCTTCTTTTGGATTAAATTGTCTGAACAAGTTATGTGGCTGAACAGAGTTGAAATTAGGATTGAAATATATAGAAGGGAATAAAACATGCTCTGACATCATGACCTGATACATTGGATGCTTTTTCTCTCCCCGCACCTATGCACCAAAAACAAAAGCTCTCAGTGCTGTAGACTTGCAATTGGTGAGAGAGGTTAGGCTTCATTAGGTAGGAGTTTTTTTATAGCTTATAAAATCTTTGTTCATACACAAAGAAAGGCACACTAACCTTTAGTGCTTCCATTCCAGCCTGGATCACAGGAGCAAAGACTGTCTCACTTTCATTGGTGTCTGCAAACATCTCTGGAATCTGGTCCAGCAAGCTACAGAAATGGGGGGGGGGGGAATCAGTGTTTCAATAGGTTGAAATAGGCAGGATGATCCTTAAAAAAGTTTTATATTATATATAACTGCCCAGAGGGAGGTGGCTAAGTTTGCAGATGATACCAAACTTTTCCGAGTGGTGAAGACCAGAAGTGATTGTGAGGAGCTCCAGAAGGATCTCTCCAAACTGGCAGAATGGGCAGCAAAATGGCAGATGCGCTTCAATGTCAGTAAGTGTAAAGTCATGCACATTGGGGCAAAAAATCAAAACTTTAGATATAGGCTAATGGGTTCTGAGCTATCTGTGACAGATCAGGAGAGAGATCTTGGGGTGGTGGTGAACAGGTCGATGAAAGTGTCGACCCAATGTGCGGCGGCAGTGAAAGCCAATTCTATGCTTGGGATCATTAGAAAAGGTATTGAGAACAAAATGCCATTGTACAAATCGATGGTAAGGCCACACCTGGAGTATTGCATGCAGTTCTGGTCGCCACATCTCAGAAAGGACATAGTGGAAATGGAAAAGGTGCAAAAGAGAGCAACTAAGATGATTACTGGGCTGGGGCACCTTCCTTATGAGGAAAGGCTACAGCATTTGGGCCTCTTCAGCCTAGAAAAGAGGTGCCTGAGGGGGGACATGATTGAGACATACAAAATTATGCATGGGAAGGATAAAGTGGATAGAGAGATGCTCTTTAGACTCTCACAACACCAGAACCAGGGGACATCCACTAAAATTGAGTGTTGGGAGAGTTAGGACAGACAAAAGTAAATATTTCTTTACTCAGCATGTGGTTGGTCTGTGGAACTCCTTGCCACAGGATGTGGTGATGGCATCTGGCGTGGACGCCTTTAAAAGGGGATTGGACAAGTTTCTGGAGGAAAAACCCATTACTGGATACAAGCCATGATGTGTATGTTCAACCTCCTGATTTTAGAAATGGGCTACGTATCAGAATGCCAGATGCAAGGGAGGGCACCAGGATGCAGGTCTCTTGTTATCTGGTGTGTTCCCTGGGGCATTTGGTGGGCTGCTGTGAGATACAGGAAGCTGGACTAGATGGGCCTATAGCCTGATCCAGTGGGGCTGTTTTTATGTTCTTAAAGACTTCAGCAGATGTTACCCTGCACATGCCCGATCTCATCTGATCTCGGAAGCTAAGCAGGGTCAGGCCTGGTTAGTACTTGGATGGGAGACTGCCTGGGAATACCGGGTGCTGTAGGCATACCATAGTCATAGACTTAAGGTTGCCAAGCATGTTCTTAAGAGCGATGAGCAGCCGGTCCCACTGCACAAGGAGAACCCCCTCTTCAGTCCAGGCTGGGCTCCATAAAGGACTGTGGGGGTTTTGCCTGCCTGCATAGCAGGGGCTCCATCACACACACCCCCTGTCCTGACCAGCATCGGACAGCCCCTGCTCTCCTCACAAACACACTTCTTCCTCCCTCTCTAAACGCAAACAAGCACTGACACTGCTCTGCTCCCGACACGTTTCTCTCGCCATTAGGCCAAACAGGGCTTCAGGGGGCAGCATGTTGAGCAGCACAGGTGGAGGAAATCATGGAGGGAATGAGGGATGGCAGATGCATGAAAGAAAGGTGCACGTGTGCCCGAATGAACAGGCTGACTCAGAGAAGGTATGTGCACACTGCCACCATCTCAGCTGTGGGAGGAGGAGAGGAACAGCTCCTCCATGGTGCCTGCCGCAACTGCTGCGGTCCTTGAGCTCTGCTAGAATGACGGGCTAGACTGCCCACCCCACCCCCCCACCCTGCACAAACAAGTGATTCCTTCCATCTCAGCTGCGGGGAGGGGCAACGTATAGTATAGACCTCACCATGACTGTTGCCCTTCCTGAGTGCCTGGCACTGGCAGGGCTGACAGCAGCAGCCTAATAGTCGTGTACAGGCACTGTTGCCTACAAGTTGTTGCCCCCTCCACCCTGTAGCCAGTACACTTGCTACCCCCTGCACCTCCTTAGCTTTGCCACTGACTTTACCTAAGAAGAAAATTCATGACTTCTACAGAGGAAATAAGCGATCAATATATTCGCATCCAAACATTTTTTTAAAAAGGGAAATATTATTTGATTACTTATTTATAACCAATCGGGACTCTTGGAAGTTGACAAGGAAGCCATCCAGCAAAGGGACAAAAACTTCACTGACGTCAGTGACTACCATCATCTGGGGTTGTGCAAGGTTGCTCTTTACATTGAAGAAATGGAGAACTTTGTTGTAGGTGACAAATCCAACTCGAATAGTTGAGACCTCCTCTTGCTCTTCCCTGGAAGAGAAATTATTCAGAAATAGAGCTGCAAACAACTTCCAGATGAGAGAAGGAAGCATGTTGGTCAGTTGCAGCAAAAGCATCAAAGCATCTTCTAGCACCTTAAACGCTAACCAATTTATTTCCCCGTGTAGCTGCAGTTATGGCAGTGTCCTGTTTAAGCCTTGAACCATTACTTCGTGCAGGAAGAAAAAGAAGTCAACTCTTAATTTATGGTGTTATTCTGGCAGGCAAACACAAAGGCAAAGAAATAGCCTAGACACTGTGCTAAAACATACATCTTGAATGGTAAACCTGTTGTGGATTCACCCTTTGTGACCAGAATACAAGCTTACAACAAACATATAACATAATTAACACGCGCCATTTGCATGAAAAAATATATACAGCAACCCCTAGGAATTTAAGTGCTTTGTGAAAATCACGCCCCCCCCATTCACATCACTATTCCCCAGCCTCATGCAGAAACTGAATACAAGAACAAACCAAAAATACCTTAAGCTCCTCCCCTCACCCCCCAGCCCCGCCTCCTGGAACCAACCAACCCTCCTCTCACCATGTCTACTGCTGCCATCTGTTTGAAGGCTGACTTCCAGATGCGCCAGTGGGGCATGTGCTGCATCCTGCAGTTGGGGGGCAGTCATAGAGGTCTCCTCCAGGTAAAGCAATGTTTGTTCCCTTACCTCAGAGTTGCATTGCCCTTATGTCAGTGCTTGAAAGTTGGGTTAGGATTGCAGCCTTAGTGACATCCACAACCTGAGTCAACTCATCTAAAACAGTGCCCAGTCCTGGTGCCCATTCCTCTATCCTAATCAAAATGAACTTGTTAATTTACCAAAAATGTCTTGCTCTGCTTACCTTGGAAGTCTATCCAGTACAGTCTTCAATTCTTCACAGATGAGTTTAACAAGGCCACTTTTTATGTTGTTATAAGACACATCAATCATGAAGATATAAGCTGGTGGCTGTGGCTGCTTGTTGTTCTATTTTTTTTTTTTAAAAAAATAGCAAAATCAGGAGAAGAAAAGTACCCAACCAAATCTTAATCCAACTAGAGATTTAACAAAAATAGTCTAATCACTGTTGGGAACATGACGAATATAATAATTATAGTTTATCTGGAAGCATTGCAAAGGTACTGCTATAAGATAATTGTCTTATACTGACATTAGTCACATTTCAGCAAAGCTGTTAATGCTGGGAAAATATTTTCTCTCATTCCACATCATCTAGCTGTTCTCATAATTTTTCAGAAATAGCTTTCCTTTATTTTTCATCTTTCATGCTTACATTTATTTTGCAGAAAAGTTTGAATTAAGCAAACTTTTGAATCAAACACACTGAATCAATCAATCTTCAGAGGCCTGTGGCAACTAGTAAACATAATTTAATCACTTGCAACATTTACTGACTAACAGTGGCTTTCATCAGTCGGCTTCCTCCTTCAATAAATATGGTGTAAGTAAAGAATGTACCAATTTCTGCATGCTGTTTCTTATTACAAACTTTATATAGTTTTTCTTCTTTTTGCACAATGTAATAAACGAAACTGTTAAGCATGCTTGCAGAGCACAACAATATTTGAATCAAATGCACTTTGATGCACTTTGATGCACTATTTCCACTATTTCCACTACTTCCTCTCAATTCTCAGCAAGGTTTGGAGGATGTATTACATCAGAGATTTAAGTTAACAGAAACACAAGCACACAAGAGACAGACAAAAAAGTTCCTCAAAGCTTTTCTGAAGAAAGCACTAGCGCCAAGACAATTTATGAGGAAGCAATTGAGCTATCAGATATCTGTTGCAATCACTGACTAGATTGCCTTTTCTCCAGCATCATAAAAGATGATGAATAACATTCTGCCCTCTTTGTCTCAACTCCAGCACTGGATATTCTTTGAATTCAGTTTTACACTGTGGAGAGAATCCCATAATAATTCCACTATCAAAGGATCAGTCCATGCTCCAGCATGCATTAAGTGCTCTGTGAAAACCACTTCCCACCCCCTGAATAACTTGTTAAAACATTCACAGGTTGATGGTGGATATGGGAGTAAACAGTCACACTTCACTTAACGCAGAGCTGCAGCTACAAGGTGATAATGAGAGCAGGTTTTTCGTTTGTGGACCTTAAGCCATAAATGTATGATAATGACCCTTATTCTCCTTTCAGTCATATCCATGTGACTCCAGAGTAACACCACTCAATAAAATAAATAGCCTACAGTGATTTAAATGGAGATCTGAGCTTTTAAAAGTTGATTCAACCCAGCATTTGCTGGAGACTTGCAACCATTTCCATACTTCATGTAAATGCTTCAGCAGTTTATTAAAAGACTGGCTAACTTCCTAGCATACTTATTGTAAAAGCAAAATACTTTGCATTTGCTAAATCCACTCCAAAGAGGCATAACACAGCTCAACAGCTGTTATTTGTTAACATTTCTGTAGCTGTTCATCATCATGGTTATCCAATAAGCACAAAGGAAAGTTGTGGTCTTCCTTAAATGTAGTGGGGAAAATACATCATTGCAGTTTTATTGTACTGAAAACACCCCCCCCCCCAAGTATGAATGCTCCATAACTGCGAAAGATTTTACAAGGTGTACTGTCAACAGTACAAGGGGTATGAGCAGACAGTTCTAACTCAAGTGAAATCCAAAGCTTTTAATAAAACAGAAAATAGTTTACTTCCATACACCCTGATTCAGAAGACTGCGCATGCTCAAATGCAGGGATTTTGAAACATGCAGGATTCTGCAATCATTTCAACAGAGGGGCCCATTCTGTAATTGCAAAAGGAAAGTGAGTGGGGGGGGGGGTTCTCCTTTGAAATGAACAGAGAAGCTCTTGCAGGCATGGAGTTAATATGCACATATCAGAGCATTCACACTTGCAAGTAATCTCTGGTCTGGGAAGATGGGCTTTATTCTGATCCGGAGAAAACTTTTTTATACATATGTCTCACTAAAACCAATGCTACCATATCCAGTTGTACTGGAGGGAGGGAGATAATATTCCAGTATGCAGAAACCTGAGTAGGGTAGCATTGATTTTGATGGGACACATATATTAAAAATGTTCTTAAATATAATGGTGTTGCAATTGGCTTACTTATTTCAGCTTCCTAGGAGGTTTCCTCTAGGTTCAGGGGTGTCAAACACAGGGCCTGCAGAAGCACTTTTTCTGGCCCTTGGTGTCTCCCAGCAGCATCATCAGCTGCTGAGCTATGTTAAGGTCAGCGGCGGGGCGGCGGGGCAGCAGGGCAGGCAAGCGGCCCCTCCCTTCGGAGCCATTCCCGGCAGGGGGAGCAAAATGGAGCCGTATGGTGTCACCGCTGAAAGGGCAGCCCGCATGGGCTCTTCCATATCTTGAAAAATATGATCAAGAGTTGCATATTTTGTCTTGTCTTTTGCAGCAAATGAGTTGCTAAGTGAGAAAAAAAAATGCTTATTTCTGGTCATGACCCAATGAATTACAACATTTCCTATTTAATGACATCACTTCCGACCCTCAGCAGGCATCATTAATGCTATTTCGCCTGCTGTATGAAATGAGTGTGACAACCCTGCTCTAGTTTTATACAATTAAGGCTGCAGTGCCAGGCAGGCATACTTATCTGGGAGAAAGCCTCTCTGAACGCCAGATACCCAAAGAAGTCACTGATAGTACCTATGAGTTTTCCCCCTCCCTGTATAATCTACACAAGCTTCCCCCCCCCACGTTTTACAAATGTTAGAGGTTTCTCTTTGATTTGATGCACACATTGCATATTTAATTCACATGTTGAAGAGACTTACTCTGCAATAATCTAAGGTAGCCACATATTCATAAGATCCTAGAGATAACTCAGGCCTTTCATAATGGTCTATTCGTCTGCCAATGTGGTCCAGATGTTGAAAGAAGAATGGAGGGACTGAAAAAACAAGAACAGGAAAGCCAATTTTTCCCCTTTGTTAAAAAACACAGATGAGCAAACAGAACTTCATGCTGCACAGCTTTGCGGGCGCAAATGTCTTTAACAAATTTTGTATGAAAACAGCTCTTCTAAAAGGTTATTTAATTTTTTTTAATCGAACAAAACATCTCCAAGACCCTCCATGGCATTCAGTTCTCCCCCCCCCCCCACATTCAATGGCTAGAATGACTTTGAAGGCTCTTTACTCTGAATATTCTTTTGAACATTAGAAATGCAGAAAATTAGAACTACCAACTCACTTGCAAAACAAATACTTTACTCTTGCAGCTAGGTGCTCAGAAAAATCCTCAGCACATATTTCAACATTTTCACAGCCTGGCCCATCCATATTTTTAAGGCATGATATTTTCAGGGCACATGCTTCTCTCACGTATGGCGTCCAAGGATGTTGCATCTGCCAAGCTATCAAAAGTACTCTTTTTTTCCCCTTTGAGAAAATATGAGGCATCTCTCAGATAGCACATTCATGGCCACTGCAACTGCAGGGCAACTGAGGTTGCATGAATGTCATTTCAATCTGCCTGATGGCTGGGCCACCCCTGCTTGCCACTTGTTCTTTGTGGTTATGGTCTGTGATGTTGTATAGGTGTGTCCCTCCATATCTGCAAGGGATACATTCCCATGCCTCCCCCCTTGGGTGCCAAAACTGCAGATAAGAGAAAAACCTATACCTACGTGGCACCAAGCACTCATGTCTCTTCCTTTGCAGAACTCTAGAAGAGGAACACTGCAAGCAGGCAGCCTGAACGCTAGAGGTGGGAGGGAGCTTTCTGCTTCCTGTTAACGTTCTAGCTGTCTCCTTCCTCTAGCATTCAGGCTGCCTGCTTGACATGTTCCTGTTCTAGAACTCTGCAAAAGAAGAGACGTGAGTGCTTGGCATCACAGAAAAGGAAGGCAAATAGGTAATGGGCATGGGGGTCACAGAGAACTGAGAATAAGTGAATCCGCAGATATGGGATCCACAGATATTGGGGGATGCTTATATCTGACAAAGACCAGCAAAGCCAGTCCTCCTCGCCAGAAATACATCTTGCCAATTATTTCCCCCCCCCCAATTAAAATACTGTGAAAGTTTCCTAATGCAACAATTAGCATCCTGACTTTTGTTACCTCCATTGAGAGCTACCTTCATGAACAGGAGTGTTTGTACGAGGACCTCTTCCACTTGTGCAAGCATCAATTATGTGAATAAAATGCTTCTTCCACTCTTGGATGGAGCTCTTGTCAGCGGAAGCACTAATTAGGATACTAATGTCTTTTTAATTATTCAACCTATGGTATAACACATATATACCGTGTGTTACACCACCGACCATCCAAACCTAAATGAAATGTGTGCCTGAAATATCCTTATGTGGCATGATAAAATACTTAATAAAATTTTCTCCAACCCAGTTGCCCATAGCTCAGTGGCACAGCATACACTTGGCACACATAAAGACCTCTTTCAATCCTTTCACAAGGATTGTGAAGGACCTTAAAGAAGGACCCTTGTGAAGGACCCTAAAGAACAGCTGCCAGTTGGAGCTAGAGATATAGACTAGCCTCTGGTCTAAGGCAGCTAATAATTATTGATCTAATCTACTCAAAATGCTGTCAACTCCAGACTAGTGATGGTTAAAAAATGGTTGAGGAAGGCTATGGCAAATAGTAGCATAATCTCTTTCTCTTTCTCCACTCCAACCTGATACTGAATATTGCACTACCAAACTATAGAAAGGTCTTTTTCAACACTGCTTTTCATAAAGCTTTTTACACATCAAAATGAATGAAATGTGGTTTCATGTCCCAGTCTATAACAAAATGCAGGATACTGGAAGATAAGCTATGCTGAATTTGCTACAGTCAGTTGGTCTCCAACTGCTAAATATAAGAAAAAGATGCCTTCTTAACCCAATTACCGGTTTTAGCATAGAAGATACGCACACAAGTTTATAAGAATGACAGAAATGACATTCAAGAATACTTTAGGGCAGTGGTTCCCAAACTTAATTGCGTCACAATGATTTTGCAGCTTCTTCGCCCTGGCTGAGCCAGGTGCCACCATCTTGGATCTCACAAAACCCAAGATAGTGGTGCCAGATACAAGATGGCCACCTCCTGAGAGGAACAGGTAGGAAGGCAACCGGGGACATCTTGTGATGCCCCTGTGAGTGTGTCGTGATGCCCTAAGGCTGTGTTTCTCAAACTGTGGATGGGGACCCAAGAGGTGAGTCGCGGGCCAATTTCAGGTGGGTCCCTAGTCATTTCAATATTTTAATTTTAATATATTAGACTTGATGCTCCCATGGTATGTGACTGCATTTGGAGAAATGTTACACATCAGTACTTTTAACAGGCTACTCAGTATGTGCTTTTAACAATGATAGTAAATGGGGCGTACTCCTGGGTAAGTGTGGGTAGGATTGCAGCCTAGGATTGTTAAAACTCTCCCTGCTTTATGATGTCACTTCTGGTCATGACATCACTTCTGGTGGGTCCTGACAAATTCTCATTCTGAAAAGTGGGTCCCGGAGCTAAAATTTTGAGAACCACTGTCTAAGGCAGGGGTCTCTAAACGTTTTGGTCAGAGGGCCGCATCAAATACCTGGCACAGTTTTGAGGGCCGGAAAAAAAAATTTAAATATAAAATTTATATAAATAAATTAGAGATGGAACTTAGATGTGTGAATAAATGAACGAATGGGCTCATTCATTCTACCTCTCTAGCCCTTAGAACACCCTCCAGATGCAACCAGAGCATAGTTCCAGTCATGTTCAGCAAAGTGGGGCCAGGGACTTTCAGGGGACAAGAGGCTGGCTGCAGGTCGGATAGAGGCTCGCTGTGGACCGCGTCTGACCCCTGGGCCGGGGTTTGGAGACCCCTGGTCTAAGGCATTGTGATGCAAATTTGGAAAACCCTGCTTTAAGGTGTCTGAAGATGAACGCTTGCAGTGTTGTTTATGTTGCTGAAGGAAGGCTAGCCATGTGCCTTATATCTTATTTTGTATTCACTTAATAAGCCCCATAAGACCCTATCCTTCCCCCCCCCCCACACACACAAACACACAGAAAAATCTTGAGTTGTTATTCTGACTTTCACTTGAAGCCTCCAATGGAAAAAGTGGCATGTTCAGGTTTCTGTCTCCTTAACTCTCATTGTTGCCAGTCATCTATTCAGCTAGGCTGGACAATTTTCTCTTAATCCCTCTGCTTAGGATGGATTCTTGAAGATTTAATTATGGTCTTGAAACTACACAGATGAAAGAGGACTGCCGAATTGCAAATTATTATTTAGACTGATATTGTAATTTAAATAGAATGGTTTCGTAGTCTGTTGCTCTGCAAATAGCAGGCACTCATGAGAACTTAATATTGAAGAATAGTCCACATAGCCAACCGCCCTCTACGTTTTGTTCCACAGATTAAGCTTTGAGGCAAACAAGAGGTGGCATGAGTCTTTCAAGGTTCATGTTTCAGAGTTGAAGAGATGACTGTATTAGGAAAGCTCTTGCTACTTTGATCCAATGGAGGATATCCAACTTGATACAAACGTCTCAAAAGACTCATTCTGGCAAGTGCTGGGATCCAGCCAAAAGCTCAGGAACTCATGAGTCACATGCAGCTGCCCTTGGACAAATATGGCATGGCATCTCCTGCTCAAAGCAACTCCTGCCACAGAAAAATTAATGGGTAAGTGAAACACTAATATCCTCTGTCAAAAAGGGAGGTGAGGACTTAAATATTTGTTCTTTTCTGGGTGGCTGGAAAAAAAAAAGATTTTTCTTGAACTGCATTTTTCTTTTCTATTTGCTGAATAATAATGACAAACACTCCTTAAATGCCTCCTAAGTCTAATAAAATCACAGTCCAGAGATAATCCACTAGTACAGTGTTTCTCAAACTGTGGGTCAGGACACACAAGGTAGGTCGCAAGCCAATTCCAGGTGGGTCCCATTCATTTCAATATTTTATGTTTAATATATTAGATTTGATGCTAGCATGGTATGTGACTGCATTTGGGGAAATGTGACTGATCTGTACTTTTAGCAGGCTATTATGCATATGCTTTTAACAATAATAGTCAAGGGTGCTTACTCCTGGGTACGCGTGGGAAGGATTGCAGCCTAGGATTGTTAAAAGTTTTCCTGCTTGATGATGTCACTTCCAGTCATGACATCACTTCCGGTGGGTCCTGACTGACCCTTATTCTATAAAGTGGGTCCCTGTGTTAAAAGGTTGAGAACCACAGCACTTGTAGATCTCTGTTATATTACAGATACATGTATTTTTTAAAAAAAATAATTTGGATCAACCACAATGAGCACATATGCATGCATTTCTTAGGGAGGTCCATCAGAAATGCTTCTTACACTTTTGCTTATTCTGCATGCTGAAATGGGGCTGCATGTCCTGTTCCAACTATTTGCACATGGAAGGAGAATGTCTTCATGCAAAGACTAATTAACCTTTTCCAGCTCTAAATCTGTAGAAAACAGTTCCATGCTGTTGTTGATCTTTCCAGATAAGCCCATCCATTCAGACATACTTGGGACTTCTAGATTTAACAGCCCAATCCAATCCCCTGCCACACTATAGCAGCCATGCCAATGGTGAGGGGAGATCAGAAGGCCAGCCAGAGGTAAGTAAAAAACTTTTTTACTTACCTCTAAGAGAAGCCTTCTGGCCAGCTATGGGTCTCCTAGATCTATTTTATTTTTAATTGGGTGAGAGAAAGAAGTACTGTGTCTGAAATCTTAGTGCACAGTTAAGACATGCTTGCAGTTTCATTGTTTGACTACCTGAATTTACAAGAGAACTAAAATGGCAAAGGTTGCAAACCTAAATCACTAAATGGAAAAGAAATTCCACTGAAACTAAATGTGATTTACTTTCAAGTAAATGCATTTAGGATTGGGACAGAAGTGAAACACTTTCAAGTTCAAGTGAGCATGTTTTTATACGTAGATACAAAGATCAAAATAGTTTTGTATTTGTCTGGAAAGTGATTTCTCTTTAAGAATATACTACAGACACCACTTACCATCATTCACACAGCTACAAAAGCCGCACTGATAACGTCTTCCTCCCTCAATAAACTGCATGAAAGGACACATATAAGCTTTGCACCTATTGCATCGTATGGGCCCAGCTTCACCATGGTTGACAACATAAAGGGGTGTCTGCAAAGGAAAAAAAATTATACATATGGTATATTGACAATGAAACTTCAAAACCATCTTTGTGTTTCAAACTATCGACTAATCCTGAAGCCCTACTTTAATAACACAGGCCAACATGCATTTTGCTTCCTTAAACGTTACACCAATTCCTGGATATATTTGGGGTGCCGATTCCAAAAATGGCATCCATTTTGCCCCATCGCGTCTAGTTTTGGAGACACGGCATAGCTTCTTTAGCGAATGGTTCAAGCAGCTTCCTCATGCTTGAACTATTCACTAATGAGGCTATACTATATCTAGCTCATGCTGTTTGCAAGCAGTTATGGATCTAGCTCCTGTGCAGCCCACGGCACAGGATAGCAACATGCCACCCCCACAGAGGAAATTTACCTGCAGTATGGAGCCTCATGCAACATCCCCTGGTGCTCCAAAAACCCTCTGAGGCTTCCAGAGTGCCATTAAACAATATTTCTGGTTTTCTTGTGAAAACCGGAAGTACTGCTTAATGGTGCTCTGAAGGCCTCAGAAAGCTTTCAAAGTGCCCATGGATGCAGCACAGGACCTCCCGTACTCCAGAGGGAGGGTGGAGGAGGCAGCAGCAGCGTCCAGTGCCACTCCACAGGCATGATGCCCCAGGGTTTTTTGCCCCTCCCCCAGGACCAACACTGTTTACAAGTTCCCCATTTATTTATATTTTTGACCTATGCCAGCTATTTTGCTGGTGTATGTCCGAGGAGAGAAAGAGAGCAGGTCAGGTGAAAACATTGGGGATAGGAGCTAACATGAGCCTTTGCTGCAGAGATCCACTCCCTCCAGTCTACTCCCTGCTTTCCCTGCCCTGAACAACTCTTATCCTGCCCTTGTCGCCATCTTACCAAAGCCAGTGGACTGCATGGCTGAGTCTGGTGCACACACAGTGCTGCTGGCCACTTTTGCCGGCAGCTCTATTATGCACAACAGTGGCATGGCTTTTGCACTGCCCCATTGGGGCCTATGGCAGCAGATTACAGCACAGCAGATTACAATCATTAAGAAAGGATTCTGCTTTATTGGTTACGATTAAGGCAAACTGAACAAAATTTTAATATTTATATCACACATAAACAAGCTACAGTTTACCCTGAGAATGAAGTCCTCCCCCCATCAAAAGACAGACAACTGTATAATAATAACAGTAATAATAACAGTATTTATATACCGCTTTTCAACTACAAGTTCACAAAGCGGTTTACAGAGAAAAGTCAAATAACTAAATGGCTCCCTGTCCCAAAAGGGCTCACAATCTAAAAAGATGCAAATGAATACCAGCAGACAGCCACTAGAACAGACAGTGCTGGGGTCAGGTGGGCCAGTTACTCTCCCCCTGCTAAAAAAATGGAGCACCCTCTTGAAAAAGTGCCTCTTACCCAATTAGCAGGGGTTTGCTATAAGGGGTTTCTTATATATATAATGTCAATTTCAAAAACTTATTAGGCATTAAGATATAAGAACATGAGTAACACTTAATTCCTTTAAATAAAACATGATACTTCGGGAAAAAAAGAAAAAGCTTTGACCATGTTAATGAAAAATTATGCCACAGTTCCCAGACAGCAAGAGACATGAAAGAGGTACGTTCAACTGTTTAGAAGTATAACCTCTGTTGGTGAAAGACAACACATTCTGGATCTTAGCAAGAGTCAAAGCAGCAAAATTTTCAAGACCAATGCCACTACCCAAATGAGCACAACACACAAGTATGTGGGTCTTTCTTTTAAGTTTTCACTTAAAATTCCAACAGTGAAGAGACAAACCTTTTTAAAAGCGGTTTCCCTCCTCAGTAGTGGGAGACATGCATATAATTTCTTTGAATCACTGCCTAAGTAATCAACTATCGGTGATGGATAGCCTTCATTAATTTCAATGGCAGAACCCTGAGCTAACTTAATTGAAAAGAAGAGAATGGAAGCTGTACAACAGTAGTGCTTGGTGGGCTACATGCCAAATAACTACTCCAAGCTAAACTTATTTACATGGTTGGATAGCATGAACAGATGGGCACAAGCCAGTCCAAATTCCAACAAGCTCTCGAATGTGTGCATTTCATTTTGGTATTTTACAGGCATTGTTCTGCAGCACTAACTATCGTGATGTATATTATCCTGGAAAAGCCATGTTCTTAAAATCTGGGCTATGATCCACCAAAAATTAAGCCCTCATTAATTTCAAAGGGACAATTGAGCATATGCTTAGCTCTTCCACTGAGCTAAGTTACAACTTCAAAGTTGCAAACTACACATACTTACTGGGGAGCTAGAGATGGTGCAAGGTCACACACCACCCAATGCTCTCTCCACCACACATCCCCACCCATGTAGAAGGTAGCAAGCCTGCCTTCTACTGGCATACCTTTCGCCTTCTTTGTGGTCCCTTTAAACAAAACACAAATACAAGATATGTTGGGACACGTTCCACACTTCCTGCCATGTTTATAAGGGGACTGCGGAGGAGGAGAAAGGGCAGGTGCCTTCAGATTGGTTTCCCGCCCACTTTTTGAGAGCAAGAAGCAGATTGGGCTCTGTCCATGGTAGGCTGCAGGGAGACAGCAGCAAACTCAGGGTAATAAGCAACCCAATCTCTTTGCCATTATACCGCCCTTGTGGAAAGGAAGCCTCATTGAATTTTTTTTTTAAAAAAGAAAGAAATCTTTTGAGTAAAATGCATAGCAATGAACTGGGGAAATAATTTTAGCTGGATTATGCTCTTAATATGTCCAATATGCAAATAGCACAACCAAGCTGGTCATATGTACTGATCATTATTCTTTTTTATACACACATACTATGCTTTCACTCATCTTTCTGCTAAAGTGTCACTTTGCAATGGGAAAGCAAAAAACTTAGGCAAATTATTAAGGTGAGAAAAAAATTGCAAGAACTGCATCTTCTTAAAAGGGTTTCCAGAAACCAATGCTCAAAATAGAAATAAGACAGTTTATAAAAGTCACTGGCTAAGATTAGGAACTTGAAGATTGGATATGGGAAAGAAAATCAATGTATTAACAGAGTCACATTTAATAAAATTGAAACAAAGTCGCTTGGTCATATTATCATATTACGAATGGAAATGTTATCTTTTTCCTCCTTTCCATGTCCCCCCAAGTCGACAAAATATGCAGCAACGTTGGTTTTAAGTATTTTCCGTTCTGTAGTACATAAAGCAGCAGTGCTGCTGCTGTCTTAAAAAGCATATTCTGTATGCTTTTTAAGTCAACAGCAGCACTGAATTATAACACAGTCTTTTAAGGGAATTGTTAATGCAGCATAGTATAGTACAAATGGAATATAATTAGAAGCATCACCCTGGAAAAGAATGATATACAGGTTGAGACTCATTATTCGCGTGGGTTCTGTTCCAAGCACTCATGTGGATGGCAAAAAAACGCACTATAGCAAATCAGTTTAAAAAACAAAGTTTCTTTGCTCTGGTGATTGAAAAACAGCCTTGCTGACCTTTTGGCTCTAAGATAAGATTGTCATTAAGAAGACAATCCATCTATCAGTTGTCCTCCAAGTGCTTCACTCAGTCCCTCCCTTCACCAATGCAAAGCTATCACCTTTCTTTCATGTGCTCAGCGGCAAGGAAGGGGTCCGCTGGAGAGAGAAGGATTGATGGATGTCAGCCAGTTGCCCTCTCTCGCTCTCATTAAGGAGGCTACTGTTCAGTTTTTTAAACTGATTTTAAAGGGGTACATTTTTCCCCTTCTCCAGGGATCAGCACATTCCTTCTCATTTGCAGGGGCCATTCCTGTTAAGTCAAATCCATGTATAAAAAATTCATGGATAAATAGGCTGGACCTGTACTGTAATATAATCAGAACTATCATAATTTAATTCAATTATGCAAATATATACAAATTATTCTCACTAAAATAAAATGCCAGATAAGAATGATTTAGATATTCCAAAAACAACAACCTTCAACTGAAACCCCCATTTTAAAATTATTTATAAAAACATCATCTACATACACGGCATCTTACTATGGCTGACATACAATGCAATTCTTTGCATGTCTACTCAGAAGTAGGCCCCACTGAATTTAATGCAACCTCTTCCCAGGTACATGCATATAGGATTGCAGCTGTAGTCAAGCCTGGGCTCTCAAAGAGCTTGCAATCTAAACTGAAACAGTTGGGAATAGAGAGATGGAAGGAGGAGGGCAAATGCTGGCATGTATACTTAAAATTTTGTAACTGCAGGGAATGATGATTAAGGGAATACACAGAAGGCCACATGGAAATTGTGAGCTTTGAGGAAGGATCTGAAGGGAGAGAGGTTTGCATGTTCTGAGAGGAAGTTCCACATGTAGGGGCAGCAAGGGAGAATGGGCAAAGAAGATGGCTGGCTTATGGTGGCTGACTGATGGTGGGAGCACTGAACAGCAGCTTTTCTTGAGTCATTTTCATTGAGCAGCAGTTCTTGAGTCATTTGAAAGTCATAAAGCAAGAAGACATCCAGGAACAATGCTTTAAGCGGGGTGTCATGCTTCCTCAATACTACCAAGTCATAGATTTTGCCAGAGCTCTACTATAGTCTTTCCAAGAACACCACCAATAATATGCACAACACATAATCAATCACCTATATAGCGTATTATTTACTCGGTCAGCATGTGGCCAAAAGTTTATTTTTTGGAGTGCAAAAGGAGTGCAGGCCTGAGATTGTATGCCTGACCTGGCATGTTAATTACGGGAACATTTGGTGGGAACATTCATGCTGTATAAATTGCAAGTTCATTCTCCTGCCACTCTAGCAATAGGTTTTAGCCTAGCAACTGGTAGTGTGTGAGCTTTGAGAAATATGCTTCTGATGCAGCAAACTCTCTGTAGGTGTCACTATGCACTAAGCGATATTTTTAAACAGGGAGCTTGTGCTTGCTGGAATCTTATTTCAGCAACAGAAACATTCATACTGCCCTCAGGAAAGTAGCATAAATATAATTTATTTAATCAGGAAATGCCAGACTTGTGCTATTTTTTTCCCCTACAGTCATATTACATACGGACACAAATGCTTGTCACTGGACATTTAAGATGCCTTCACTACAGACACCGAGTGGTATCTGTTTTGACCACTGTTTTGTCTCTAATGAATCTTACAAAAGAGATTCATACAAAGTAGTCACCACATGTTATTTGACAGCATCCCACTTCTTCTTTTATAAGGGACAGTTCCTAGATACACAATTATTTAAATTAGAAGGATTTGGTGTACACACAAGCAGAACTGGAGTCTGACCAGGACGAAAGCAGAGATTGTTGAACAACCCAATCCTAACTAAGGCATTATGACAGTGGAACACAGTTCCACTGTTATGCCATACAGTGGTGAACACAGGGCAGCGCCAGCTGCCATTTTGGAACCATTATCTCAAACAGCAGCAGTGTCAGCAGGCCACTGCCACTACCAGCTATCTGCAAGAAAGCTGGTGTGGAAGGCAAGTGGAGGGAGGACCTGGGGTGTTTCTAGGCAGGAAGGGTAGTGATGGAACCCAGCCGAAGTGACTTGCACTAGGATCCTATCCCCATTTCCTCTCCCCTGCTCTCCTCGAACTTATGCCAGCAAAATAGCTGCATTGATCTAAGAGGACACATTGGGAAATTTGGAGGCTTACCCCAAAGGTAAGGGAACAAATGTTTCTTTATCTTGAGGAGACTTTCATGTCTTAGTGGGGCTGCATCGGCGCTGCGGGAGTTAGGGATTGGGCCCTTAGAAATATACATTATGAATTATGGTACAATCATATTAACAATCATATTACATTATTATTAAGACTATTTATATACCACTTTTCAAAATGGTAGTTTACAAAGCGGTTTACACAGCAATAAATGGTTCACCGAGACTCTCCAGTTGGGAGTTGTGGCCTCTCCTATTTTATAAAATGGTAGGCACAGGAGTTCAACATTTAAATTTGCACAGTCTGGGTCAGTCTGACATCATCTTGCAAATGTGTAAAATTTATAAATCAAAATAAGTGATCCTTAGTAGTTGCCTCAGCAATCACTTTCATTAAATGTAACAATTTATCAGCATTTAAACCCTAGTAAGATAAAGGCGATCCCCTCCCAAAAGTAGTCTATACTAATCTTCCTTCATCTTTCACTTGTACTGTGTTACTTCTTACCAACATTCATGCCTGGGCGGTCAAAACGTTCACAGATGTCAAGGGATACAATACTCATTGGCATACTATGAAATCAGAAGGGCAAATAAAACTATTTTATGTTAAAGCCATGGAACAAATCCAAGGGAACCAAGACATCATTGGCTAATGCATCAAGTGAAAGGTTTATGACCACATTCCATGGTCAATGACACCATTGTAATTGCTATAGCGGCATCTATAAACTGATACAAATAAATGAAGGCAGAATCTGCACCATAGTCTTAGATATGAGTTGACTTTTAATAATTCTTCAAAAGTTTCATTCTGTACAAATACTTCCTGATCTTTTGAAAATCTGTACAATTAAAAACTCCAAAAGCATCTGAAGCAGCCAACAACTGGCTAAACTGACTATTGGCTGTCTTAGCTTCTTATTACACATCAAGGAACACATCCGGTAATTAGTTTACAATGCTAGTGTGACAACCAGGTCCCTCCTTTAATTGGATACTGCAAAAGTATACTATTGGGTGATGAGAAGCTATACAATGTACATTTTCAAAAAGCTACAAAAACACAGACACAATATTTTACATATACAATATCTTCATCAGCATTGTTACTACCTCAGCAATTCTGTCGTTTTATGTGGTTCAGTGAGTTCCCATTCTTGCTAACTCCAGAATGTGCCACTCAGTACTGACAGCAATGTGGAATGCCACAAATTATCATGATTGTGGAGCCATACCGGCAGGGCATGAATTAACAAGCCAATGCACAAGCAGTTGCATCTCAGATTTGAAGTGCTAATCATTTTCTGGATGTTGGCCTGTGGTGTACATTAACGGAAAGTCAGTGGTCAGGATTACCCAATGACAGAGACAGGAACATGAAATTGGAATGCAAAATCATAATCAAGGAACTGTAATAGACAACCGACCTCCAAAATGTCAGTGAGCAGAAGCAATAAGAAAGCAGGAACTGAAAGAAGTAAGAATTAACTAGCTTGTACGCAGAAGTGGTGATCGGTGGCTATAATAAAAGATATGTAGCTTTATCTCTGTTATTGAGAGGTCATGAAAATAATTGATGGTGAAGTTTCCCCTTGTTCATACTTACTCTCTTCCATCCATAGCTTTCACTTTAAGTCAAACTGACATATTTGGATTAGTGACATTTACAGCAGTAAATATGCTGCCAACACCTAATGTATCTGTGAATTTGAAGCCCATCGCATAAGGGCTCCATGAGGAGTGAGGGTTTTATTTTACCAAAAATCTACTCTGTGCCTTTAAACAGACACATTCATTTTATTTACACTCTCTCTCTCTCTCGCACATACATGCTCATTTTTACACCATCAAGGAGCTCAGGATGGTTTATGTAGTTCTGCCCTCCTTTTTCATCTCTCATCAACTCTGTGAAGTCGGGAGATAGTGATTGGCCCAGGGTCACCCAGAGAGCTTCATGACTGAGCAGGGATTTGAACCTGGATCTTTCAAGTCTAAGGCCAACCCCAGAACCACTACATCATCCTGGCTCTCCATCAGACATGTCACAGCAAAAATTCTGAAGATAAATTTGGATGTATTGGTGCTTTGACAAAGGAAACAATTCCTGTGCCTTCTTTTCATGGCCGACATCAGCCCATGAACAGTATCTTGAAAGTGAAAGTGGGATTCACAGAGTCAAAACTCTTTGTCAGTCACAAAGCTCACTGGGTGTGGGAATGCTCAAATCACTTTCTCTCTTTTCCCTCCATTAGTAAAATGGGATCACTAACTGGATGTACAGAAGACTGTGTGAATACTTTGCAGGTGTTAAAGGCTTAGACCAAAAAGTGGAGTACAAATTTTCAAAAATAAATATGTTTTTAAAAGCATCTGCCTGTAAAAGGCTAGTTAAGCAACAGGAACTCAGGGATTGTGCCCAAGGTTAGTATAGGATATTTCTAGTAGATATTATTT
The DNA here is from genome assembly GCF_035046505.1 of Tiliqua scincoides. Taxonomy (NCBI): domain Eukaryota; kingdom Metazoa; phylum Chordata; class Lepidosauria; order Squamata; family Scincidae; genus Tiliqua; species Tiliqua scincoides. Next base: position 29,060,123 of record NC_089826.1, read on the forward strand.
TTATTATCTTAAGTGGGAAAACACCACCCCAGCCAAAAACCTAAATGAAAATTAATTCAGATAACTACCTAGTCACCATCTCTTAAACAAGAAACAGAAGGTTTTTTTTCTAAAAGGACCATCGCGCCAAAATACTGAGGGGTGGCAAGTGTGAAGTTGTAAACAGGAGGATGTGTATATAAAATAAGTCAAGAAAGTGTTATTTTGTAGAGACAAACTATGTAAAAACATTTCTGGTACCACTCCTTTAAAAGCAGTACCTTAAACTTGACTCAGATTGCACAAAATTACTTTAGAAACTACATAATGTCCCATAGGGCTTAACATTAGAGCATGTACTATGGAACTTCTAAAGTACAACAGCCTTTCTGAAATAAAATGTGCAGATCAGAAATGAAATAAAAAGCACAGCTAGAAAAAAATAAGCCACAGGAAATTGTTGCAAAGTGGTTGTCAAGATCCTTTGTCATCATCTCTTTTCCCTATTTTTCCTCCTGCAGAGCTGCAATTATTATTATTATAAATTAACAGTATTTATATACTGCTTTTCAACTAAAGTTCACAAAGCGGTTCACAGAGAAAAAAATCAAATAACTAATGGCTCCCTGTCCCAAAAGGATTCCCAGAATGGGACTGGAGAACCAGTCCTTTGGGATGCCCTCAAGTTCATGACGCACCTTAGACTTGCCTCACTTGAAATTCCCAATTTTTGGTTAGTGGAACCTCAGTATCGCTGATGGGCAGGTTCATGAAAAATTACTCTATCAACCACTTCAGGTGGATGGCCTATTATCAGTTTATTCACTAACTTTTAACCATCCAGGTCCATATTTAGAACGGTCAGTTCTTTGGAAATCTTAGACAAAAGGAGATCTGATCTACACAAACAATAATTGGCATCATGTATCCTGGGCACAGAACATGACACAAAACTACACAAAGCATTGGCTACAATTACTTTGTCAGGACAGCATGTTAAAAATAAAATGCCAACTTCTTACTGGTACCAATATGTAAACCTTACATTGCATTTTAGCAACTTAATAGAGATACAAAACATATTAATTTGACAAAGGATACTTCTAATGCAACCTAAACTCATGTCAGGGGCAGCAAGCAGATATATTTTATCCAGAATTGAGGTAAGCATTTTAAGTTCTAAAATGTTACCTCTAGCCAAGATAATTATTAGTAGCAAGTGGCATTAAATGTTAAACAAAGATCATCTGGTTTATCCAAGCTCAGCAAACATTCATACATCTCCAAAACAAACTTGCAGAGAGCCTGGCCTTGCATGATAGCTTTTATTTTTATAGCCCGTTGCTAAAGCAGTGGTCTGCTAAAAATAACATCTGTCTGTCAAACAATGCTATCATATTCTCAAAAAACTATAAATACTCTCCATAGATCATCCCTATTTGAGTTGGGGGGAAAAGGAAAGAAATTGTCTTGTCCAAAATAATAAATAAGGTATCACTACAGATAAGATACTGAAATAGAAAAGTGCAGACAGTTACCTCTCTGCTATCATCTAAGAAACGGCTATTTCTATTTATTCAAAGTTTTCTTCCAACCCTTTTATATATAGGCTTCCTTCAGTCCTGGAAGACTATGGTATCGTGCTCCAAATGGTGGTTCTGGAACAGAATGCCCTCTCCAGAGTGTGAAGCCTGGGTGAAGTAGGTATGGAGGATAGACTGTTTCCCATGCAGCAAATCCTCCCTCTCCACGTCGCTGGAATGGTCCAATGGAAAGGCAGAAGCCAATACAGTTGGTTCCAGCGGTGTCGCAGGAGTTGCCAGAAAGTGACTGTGTTCAGCCATGAACTGCCTCAGGGACTTCGGCTCTGGATTTTGCCTCAAGGTTGACTCCTGAAGCCTTTTCCATAACTGGATGTAGCCACAAGGCAGTGGAGGTTTGGGATCAGAGTTTTCCTTCTCTCAGATGACCTGCCTTCCCAGGCTATCGAGTCCCATCTACCCGGTGGTTGTTTAGTCGCTTCTTACAAGTACAGCCAAACTGAGGGCCTATTCTTATCCCCCAGCCCCCATGTTCCAACCCTAAATGTTCAAAATTTGACCTGAAATGTTAGCAGAGTATTCTTTGTATAGATGTGGGAGGTCTGTTGCACAAACAAAGCCCCCTGATTAATTTCAACAGATATCCTAGATTTACAGGTTCGACACTCTGTACTGAAATGCGTGGAGTCTACACCATAGGAATTTTGTACGAGCACTGAATTAGATATAGCTCATTTTTAAAAAAAATCATTTTTAAAAAATGATTTTTAAAATTCTTATAAGGCCTACAGATGGTCTTCACCATCTAAGAGCCCTCCAGAGATATCAGAAAGGCAAAGCCTCCCCAGGCATCAGAAAGCCTCTTGGATGCAACCGGAAGGTGCTTCTAGTTGCGTTGAGCAGGTCAGGTGGGGCCCTCCAGCATGGGTCTGGCACCCACACTGAGTCAAATTTATGGGTGCCAAACCCAAAGATAAAGAGGCTTCACATGCAAATAATTGAAAATGCTTGAAAGTGCAAAGCGATGAAAGTCAAGTGAATGAAAATTGAGGTATGTCTGGAATCTACATTGAATTTAATGGGGCTTATTCCCAGGTAAACAGGTTTGCAGCCTAAAAGCCTACTGGTGGACAAGGAGGTAGCCTCTCAAATATCCAGTTTATTATCTTACCTCATTTGGTAGAATGTTGGCAAAGGGTTTGATGACAGCAGCCAGAGGAATCTGAGCCTGTTTTGCCATGTCTGAAGATGAAGGAAAGCAATAGGCAGTGCATCGAATATATCGGGGACTGGCATTACCTGAAAAATTCAAAACAATGATATGATTAGAAGAAAAACAGAATCTAAGCAATTAAAACAACAGATCTTAAAATTAAACATGCTGTCCTGAACCTGAGCCCCTTCCCAAAAGGTGCCAAGGGCCTCAAACTGGAGACTCTGGTAGTAAGACTCAGACATGTCTCAGACATGTCTTCTGAGCCACCACAAAAGCTCCAAGGCAGACAGTTGTCAGCCTGCTCTTTGCTGCAATACAGCACCACCTACATAATGGTCAGAACTGGTACTGCAGCTCTTCAGTCCAGGTAACCTGAGGAACCAGCCAGGTTTCATACACGTGTTGCTCCAAGCTTGGTTCCTCAGGATCAGCAATGTCAGTCAATTGAGCAACAGTCTCAGCCCATCTTGCCTTGCCCTCCCTCTATCTGTCTTACTCAGAACTCAACCCCAGACAAGTACCAACTGCATCTTCTGTTTCTCTTCATCCACCCCACCTGGCACTTGTCTCTAGTCTGCCTTGACCACAACCACAACCTCTTGCCTGCCTACTCTGCAATTGGACCCCACTAGCTGCAGCTTGCCTTGCAGGGAAGTCAAGACCTGACACTTCCACCAAACTCTCTCTGAAGTTTCCTATCAGGGAAGGGCCATAGCTCAAAGGTGAAGCACATGCTTTGCATACAGAAGGTTCCAGTTTGAATCCCTGACATCCCCAAGTAGAACAGAGAAAAATTCTTTTCTGAAACCTTGGAGAACTGCCACTACTCAGTGTCAACAAAACTGAGGATGATGGAGCTGTGGTCCAACTCTATACAAGGGAGGTTTGTATGTTCTTTAGTGACCCTTATAAAAGTAGTTCATGTAAACATTTATTATGCTCTATGACAAAACCATGGGATTGGTTACCATAATTTAGCAGCCAAAATTATAGTCAACTTAATGATCGAACATAGCAAATGACCCTCCCATGAACTCTCTGCAGTATTTCTAAAGCCCAGCCAACCCATCTCCCACACAAAACAACAGCTTAAATCCAGTCACTAGAAGCCAGCCCCAAGCTGAAAAGGCTTATTGTCAGAGGATGTTGAGGTACAGTCTCTGCAAGATGTTCAAGGAAACAGAATTCCAAAACTGTGGACATTCACCAAGACCTTATTTCCATATATTGTCATCTTGAAAACTTGGTCAACATGAGAAATTCACCAAGGAAGTGGTGAATTTCAAAATAATGACAAAAATTAAATGTAAACATTCCACTCAAAAAAGAGCCATTAAATTCATTTCCACACTGAAAAGGCCCAAGAAAGTGGTACACGTACCTTGGTCTTGAACCACATAATCTGTAGTAACCAGTGGAGGGACTTGACCTCTGATGTTTGTAACAAAGACTTGGCCATCCCTGGAAGTTTTATCATTTTCAATTACCTGAATCTTATGAGTAACAAATAAAACAAAAACTGTAAGACACAGTTAAACCATTTTATCAGTTCCATTCAGAACCTTATAGTGGGTCTATTTTTAAAAAGCTTCCAATCCCTATGTGTCTGAGAGAAATCTGCTGGGGAGATCCTGCTCAGACCTCTCACAGTGGTCTTCAGTCTCGAAAGACTATGGTATAAACCTACAGCACCTAGCATTCCCAGGCGGTCTCCCATCCAAGTACTAACCAGGCCTGACCCTGCTTAGCTTCTGAGATCAGACAAGATCAGGCATCTGCTTTCGTTTAGTAAGATCTATCAAGAGATGCTTCTTTGTGGTGAGATTCAATGCAGTGGGATAAAACCCTTATACAGTGAAACCTGTTTCTATAGTTCTTGGGAAAAGACTCACAGATAACACCAGCAGTGAACTCCTAAACATTACCATGGTTCACAGACTTTCCCCTAGCACAACACAGAAAGCAGAAACACTTGTACAGCCTCTTCATCATCTCCTTTGTAGCCTATAAGTCAGTGGTTAGGGGCACCACAAAGAGAATGCTTCCAAGTGAATGTTGCCTTAAATTAAATTTCTTCCTGTGGCAGCAGTCTTCCATTCATCAGACTGTTCATGTTCAGCATATCACCACGAAGATCAGGAAATTTCTTTACACCTAGAAACCTCCTGAACAGGTTTGTGTAGCACTGACAAAATTCCCCATTCACTAATACTGAAGGGAGGTTTGCCAGAAGGAAAATTACCACAGGGAGGAATTGCAAGCAGCCACTACATGCTAGCCATTTTGTGTGCATCAGCACCAAGAACTGTAAGCTGCCTGGATTATGAATAAAAAGTGTAGCTCTTTCATGAATTACTAAGGACTGCTGACCACCATGAGCTAATGACATGCAAGGGACAAGAAACAAATACCATCTATCTTTTAAAAAGAATTTCCATGTTAAGAAACTGCATGCACATCTTCAGAACCCCACGAAACTTCACATTTCAAAACATACATACTTGTCTTAAGCACAGACTTACATGATATTTGGTATCTTGTCACAACTGAAGTAGAAACCACTTCAGACCCCCCCCCTTCCCCCTTTTATAGTGCTTTATCTAAAGAAACCCTTACTCACTGGGCTTGGAATGGAATCAGGATGAAGCTTCTTCTGCTGTGGTCCAGCCAATTGTGCTGGCCCCGAGGGAAGGCCACCTGGATAAGATAGCTGTGCCCCTCCAATTGGAGGACCATAGTTTCCTAGAAAGGAAAAAAAGCCTCTTTTTAAAAAAATTTGCAAATCTTTCCAAAGAGAGTTGCTCTGTTTTTGCTCTATAAAAAATACAAAATTGACCCGTTAGATGTCTGGAGTGCAACTTCCTAAGCTTCATTTGTTTCCTATGGGAAAAAAGTGCAGAAGATTTTTCTTGCCTAATGCCATGTTGCCAATTGTAAATCAGCACTCTGACTAAGGCCTGAGCGTTCTCTTTCTAGATAGACGGAGTGCATAACTGAACAGGAGACCCTACTGAAACTTTCATAGGGGAGAACAGGAAAGACCCAAAGGTGTTCAGACCCAGTGTTCCCTACACCAGTTTTATTTAACTTCACAAGTATTTAACAATTATTTTTGCAGCAAAATTATACTCAGACATCAGACCACTGGTGTAGTTTGCTCATCAAAACAGAGCAACACCAGCCCGCAAATTCGTTTTGATTGCTATTTTGCTGCGTGTTTAGCAGCACCTTACTACTCAATCTAAGACTCCATTTTAGCTAATAGGAGAACAGTGTATTTTCTACACTATTTTTCAAGATATTACATTATAAAAGGGAAGTGAAAAATTCAGTTCATTTGACATTTCTACCCTAACCACTGACCAGCTCTTGGCTTCTCCAAGCTTGCTCTGATTACACAGGCCAACACACATTTTGCTTCCTTAAACGTTACACCAATTCCTGGGTATATTTGGGGTGCCGATTTCAAAAATGGCATCCATTTTGCCCTATCACGTCTAGTTTTGGAGACACAGCATAGCCTCTTTAGTGAATGGTTCAAGCAGCTTCCTCATGAGGAAGCCTATGCCATGGATTCCACATGAGGAAGCTGCTCGAACTATGAGCCTCACTAATGAGGCTATACTATATCTCCAAAACTAGACATGATAGGGCAAAATGGATGCCATTTTTGGAATCGGCACCCCAAATTTATATCAAACACCATAAAGTTTGGGAAAAACTTTTCTGACCTTCAGTTTTGTAGGCCTGTGTTATTATAGGACTAAGCTGCAAGAGACCTCCTGAAAGAAGAAACAGGTGTTCATCATAGGAATAATGAGATTCCTTATTCCTACATAAATCCAAGAAATAAATCTAACCTAAATACAGGTTGCTGTCTTGTGGTGACATGAGGACAGAAAAACAGAACTAGCAATAAGCAAATACTTTGAAAACTTGGAATGTAACTTTTGATTTAACACTCCTGCAGTAATTCAAAATAACTAGCAGGTCAGTGTGACCAAACACCCTCAGGATCAAGTCGCACATCACATGATGTTTTGATTAATTCATTCGCAACCCCCGCCCTCCTTCTCCCTCTCTCTCTAAAGCAGGGGTGTCCAAACTTTTTGGCAGGTGGGCCACATCATCTCTCTGACACTGTGTGGGGGGGGGGGGGACGGAAATAAAATTTGAATAAATTTACATAGACGAATGTATTAGAGATGGAACTTATATGAATGAAAGTCTTGCAATAGCTCAAGGCCTATAAAAGGCCTTGCACAAAGCAAGCCTGGTATTTCCTTTGCTGCCACTGCTGAATCACAGATGTCAAATAGCAAGCAGCCCTCATTCCACAGCTCATGCAAGAGGTCAAACAGTCACCTTCATGCTGAGAACAGTTGCATCTGTCCAGTGTGAGCTCCAGCAAGTTCCTGGAGGGCCAGAATCTCATTGGAGACTGGGGGCTCCCTGTGGGCTGGACTGGGAGTCCCTGAGGGCCGCAAGTGACCCTGGCCTGGGTTTGGACACCCCTACTCTAAAGTAAAAAAAAAAAATTGACTGGTGCAATTAGGAGTCAAGAACAATACATGGAAAGGAATTACTTAACCCCTCCTTGCAGCTATTTTCTTCTCAGAATTCCACCCCAAATCAGTCTTCCTCTCCCAATCTGCTCCAGCCTTAACACACAAATGTGCATATACAGATGTGCGCCCCTCAGCGACCTACCGGGATCGCATGTGCGACGACCACATGACCGCGTCCACATGCTGCCTCTGCTAGGCTCCGACTGAGGGAAATCTCACCTCTCGTGCAATTTCCGGCTTCCTCTGGGAAACCAGAAATCGCACAAGAGGTGCGATTTCCCTCAGTCTGAGCCTCACAGAGGCAGCACTTGGATGTGCGCTGCCTCTGAGAGGTTCAGACAACCCTTCGGAGGGGAGGGGAGCAGAGCATTCCCTTCCCTGCAGAGTGTTCAGATAGCGTCCAGTACCACTTGACGATGGGGATTGCAGTCCCAATTCCCATCGTTAACTGGTGCATGACTGTAATACATTAAAAAGTAATATATAAGTATTCTTAAAAATAATAACGTGATACATATTGCTACAGATACTTTACTAGCTCTTAAATTCTGGGCTAGAATTCAAACTAGTGAGAGTTCCAAAAATGCCAGTCCAAACACCTCGTGAACTATAACAGTTTGTATAATAATATTAAACCCTGGTGTGTATGTGCTTGTTTAAGAACTTTTGGAAGGGGGGATTTGGAGCAGATGTGGTTTACCAAACAGTCACCTTATCTCGTTCAAAACTTACATATTCCAAATCCTGCTACTAGTTACTATTCCACCCCTCCCCTCTCCCAGTTCAAAAGGGGTGTTTTAACCTAGCAATTCTATGACAACTAGTAGCCATGCTTACCATACTGAGGAGGAAATCCGGGGCCTGAAGGCTGGCTTGGAAATTGCTGTGGCAAATTGGCATTCAGTGGACTAGAGCCAGGGATCCCCTCCTGCCTGGCCGCTGGAGAGAATGAAGGTGGTGAGCACTGACTGTTCAAGTTATTTGCTGGTGGTGGTGGAATCTGAGGACCAGGAGATAAGGCCATTTGCTGCGGTTGAGGTGGTGGACCTTGCAAAGTTGGTGGGGGTCCAGGCATGCAAGGAGGTGGTTTTGTTGCAGTACTGGGACCTGTACAAGCATGTCACTATTATACATATATCAGAAAAATTTTACAATATTAAACTGAAAGTTATGCAATTATTTCTCAGACTTCTGCTATTGTAAACAAAGGTTATAGTCAATTAACATGATAATTTTCAAAAATCTTTACAATCACAAATAATCCTCTATTTCCTCAAATTCCTATAAATTAATTCAAATATTTATCTTACTATCTTCAATTGGCAGCCAAATCATAATGTGCTCTTCACAAATGAAGGGGAAAGCCTGCCCCATTTATGCACTACAACACACATGGTGTTTCAAAAGATTGTGTTGGCATACCTATATCCTTGAAAAAAATAGAAGTTTTGGAAAAACAGGTGGAACCTCGGTATCCACTGATTTGACTCACCACTGATGCTAAGGTCCACCTGTAAATGCTTGTAACATGGAAAAAAACACTAAATCCTATTTGCTACTTTCGCACTGTTAAATAATTATAATTTAATTTCATTAGATTCCTTTAGTCACCCCTATCTAGTGGTTAAATGCGGTATAGTGTCAATACTAATGCATTTGGGGGCAACAATACAGGCGCAAGAAACCTGGAAGTGGATCTTTATAGCTATTTTCCCACTTATTTGGTATCCACTGCTTTTTTTTTAATCCACTGGAGGTACCAGAACAGAACCCTCATGGATAACAAGGTACAACCTGTATAGAGATTGTTTACAAAAATTGAAGTTGTAAGAAATAATTTATTTCCAATAGACATGTCTAAAAATAAAACGTGTCTTAGCAATGGATTAGAACATTTTCAAGGTAACAATTTGCTCCAGAGACCTAGTGCTAAGAGTAAGATCACTGCCATGACCTTTCATGGTCATGATCCCCTTTACATTTCTGCCCAACACTGCATATGTGCAACAGGGATCAAATGTCAGTGGGCTGGGCAGAAACAGGTTAATATTCCTTTAAGGGGGAAATGCCAGCATCTGCATCATTCCTTCAAAATTTGGAACAGCCCTATTAAAAACTAAGGTATCTCTTCAGAATTTTTAGGTGGATTCTGGCATGTCAAATTCATTTTGTGAACACTCAAGGTTCAGATGCACCATGTTCTATTTCAACCACCTTCTTTAGAGAATTAAAAATGAGTCAGGCTACCAAGTACCCTGAAAAAGGCAACATCAGTTTAAACCAACCATGTAAAAATGGTTTTGTAAACCAACTGGTTTAAGTTTTGATCCACACAAAACAGGGAACTATTCTAACACACTAAATTTTTAGTGGTCTGGATCCAAAGTATTCTTATGTGATTTTAGTCTATCTTTCTTCTGCAGTTCCCCCACACTATTCCAGAAGTCTCAAACCCTCAGAAGTGGTTTTGGGGGAGGGAAATGCAGGACTAAGCCCTGTTCCATGAGTGGAAGTCTGCTTGAAGTAGTTAGGATCCAAGGATTCAACTGAACAAATACAACAAATTTCTAAGATAAAAACAAACAACATTCATGTAATAGCTTCCATGGATGACTATGCAATCCTTACCATAATTATTTATTTGCATGTTGCCAAGTTGATTAGCCAGTGGAGCTGTAGATGAAGAGAGTGAGCTGTTTGGATAGGAGGGCTGTGATGGATGACTGTATGGAGGACAGGAAGACGGAGGAGCTGGAAATCTAAAACAACAAGTAGGATTACAGAATCCAAGTTAATATCACTAGTGTCAAATATTGGCAGTACTCGCGCCAATGTCAAGGGTGCAGATCCTGCTCACAAAACTTTGTATGTACACACACACACACACTCAACAGGAAATAAGAAACCCATCAGGGAATTCTACATTCCTGTAAAGATAGCAAGCTTTAAACACGGTCACTCATTCTTGCTAGAACAACAAGAATTTGGAGTTGTGTACATGCATTTTACAAAACTCAAGTGCTGTCTTCTAAAAATGGAAGTTTTGAAGTTGGCAAGAGGTACTTTTTTGGGGGGGTCAGGGAGCTGTCATGAAGAGTCAAGGGAGAAGAGAGCTTGCGCTTGCACCTTTGTGGTGGTCCTATTTAGGATACACATTACATGGGATGGACAAGATGCTTTCTAGACTTAATTGAGTTATCCTGTACCTGGTGTGAAGAGGTCTTCATTTGCAGAAATTGGAGAAACATTTTGAAATAGTGAGCATAAAGTTATAAATTCTTCTTAGAAGCCTTCCTATAGCAATACCACACTTTCTCTGTCAGCATTTGAAACCGACTTTGGAAGCACATCCAACAAAGAAGATGGAGGTAGAGGTCAAGAGAAGACAGTAGCTACGTTTCTGAAATCTGGATACAATACAATCCTATACATCAGTGTTTCTCAAACTATGGGTAGGTAGGGACCCAATAGGTGGATTGCACACCAATTTCAGGTGGGTCCTCATTCATTTCAATATTTTATTTTTATTAGATTTGATGCTACAATGTATGTGACTGCACTTTGGTGAAATGCGACAGACCTGTTACAGACCTGTATTCTTGACAATGATAGTCAATGGGACTTACTCCTGGGTAAGTGTGGTTAGGATTGCAGCCTAGGATTGTTCAAAATTTTCCTGCCTGATGATGTGACTTCTGGTCATGACATCACTTCTGGTGGGTCCTGACAGATTCACATTCTAAAAAGTGGGTCCCGGTGCTAAATGTGTGAGAACCACTGCTATACATGACTATTCAGAATTAGAGTACCTGAGACTAAGTATGCACAAGATTGAAGCACAAATCTGGGTCTAATGGAGCTTAGTCTGAAGCCTGATGTGGTTCATTGCTACCTGAATTCATATGCACAGCCATAAGAAAATCCTAAAAACTTGGAAATGCTTTCAAAGATAATGCATTATTATTTATCATAATTGTATGATATACAAGTTATATCACCAAACAGCTCTGCAATCAACTTCCTTTTACCTCTCTGCATGCACATTGTTCTTTCCTTATTTCCTCTTACATTATCCTGTACATTGCCTTTCCTCATACCCACTTTGGCAAATGAGTTCTACCAAAACTCTCTTCATACTAAGCTACCTCTCTCAAATAAAGAATGACACATGATATGATAACAATGAATCTATGAATCAATGAATCAATCAATCAGTCAAATTGAGGTAACAGAATACCATTAAATGCAATTGTAACCTAAGGAAAGGCAATATAGAAATCCTCTAAATCAGTGTTTCTCAAACTGTGGGCCGGGACCCACTAGGTGGGTCACAAGTCAATTTCAGGTGGGTCCCCATTCATTTCAGTATTTTATTTTTAATAAATTACTTGATGCTGCCATGATATGTGACTGCATTTGGGGAAATGTTAAACACCTGTACTTTTAACAAACTACTATGTATATTCTTTTAAAAAGGATAGTAAAGGAAACTTACTCCTGGGTAAGTGTGGGTAGGATTACAGCCTAGGATAGTTAAAAAATTTTTCCTGCTTGATGATGTTACTTCTGGTCATGACATCACTTCCAGTGGGTCCTGACAGATTCTCTTTCTGTCCCAGTGGTCCCGGTGCTAAATGAGTGAGAACCACTGCTCTAAATAAATGAATAATTTTTTTTCTTAAAAAGTGGCCTCTAGCATAATGCTACGCATGTTTGCTCAGAAACAGATCCACTTTGTTCAGTGGGGATTAGCCAGGAAAGTGTGCATAAGACTGAAGCATTATAGATAAAAAAACAACCCACAAAACTGACTGCATACTGATGAACTTGCTCATAAAAAACATTTGGTCTCAAAGTTATGGATACTCAAGAATGTGGCATTACTCAACAGACTGTTCTCAAAATAAAAAACTAGCATATACACTAAAACGTGCATCCATATACATGAAGACATTGTGACGTTTTACTGAAATTATCCTTGGAACTCCTGCCTGGCACTTGATGATATCACAGACTAAGCAAAGAGAATTGAAATAGGCCTAAACCTCATCTTATGGCTCACACACCTTATACTTTGATCTTTTAAATCAGGCATGGAAGTCAAAGGTTATTCTCTGCTCAGGGAATATGTTGCACATTATGGCTGCACAAAACATATGGATCAAATTAGGCTTTGGACTCTAATCTAAATAATTGCTTGATCCAGGAATGGAGGAATCAAAGGCTTTCCCTTGATTAAACTGATTTATACAGACATTTCTTAATAGGTATTCCAGAACATACCATAAGAGAACTGCTGGAACTAAAAGAAGTACTTTCTTTTTCTAAAAAGGAAGTGCTAAGCTTTACTCAGACATTTATAAGATCACTACAGAAATGTTTAAGGGAGAAAGAGGGCTTTGCAAGAGGCATAATGAGTGAGGTTTGTATTTTGGTCTTGGATCTACTCCACAGCCACATCAACAGCACAAGTTCAAAATGGTGGAAGATCGTACAGTTCCAGGAACAAAACAGGCTAGTTTGGTGACTTTCCCAATGAATTGCTCAGCAATTGCTAAGTGGGATTGATCACTCAACTACTGCCAAGCTACATTTGAGCACATTGAAGCCCAATCCTATGCATGTCAACTTAGAGGTAAGTCACATTATATTCGATGGGGCTTACTTCCAGGAAAATGTGCATAGGATTATAGCCTCAATCCATGTTGATGGGCTGTTCACCTGATCAACTGGAAGGTTAGAGTAGGGGTATTGCTGTGGTGCACTTGGGGGGGGGGATGACACAACTGGCAAAAATTGTAAAAATTTGATATTTTCAAATACCATCATGTTATATATTATTCGATGCACACTTTAACACAGAATGCAAAGAAACAAATCCTGTTTAGATATCTGCATTCTATCAAAAAGTACAGAGAAATAACCAGAAAGGGTACACAACTACAGCATGTAACAAAAAATGGATTTCCATAACTTAAAACTGACCAATGAGACTGGTTGTTCTGAGAGCCAATGAGGTATTATAATAACATAGCAGAGAACCAAGAAGGTGTTAGTATGACTCAATTCTCATTTCCACGTATCAGAGCTAATATTATAACTCTTATTCATTTGTGTGTCATCAAGTTGGTAACTGGTGTTTGGACGATTACTGATTTGTAATCAGTACAGGTCCAGTACAGTATCAGTACAGTACTGTATCAGTACAGTATTGGATACAGGTCCAGCCTATTTATACACGGATTTGACTCAACACGAATGACCCCTGCAAATGAGAAAGAATGCTGATACCTGGAGAAGGGGAAAAATGCATCCCTTTAAAATCAGTTTTAAAAACTGAACAGTCCTTTAACAACAGCCTCCTTAATAAGAGAGAGAGGGCAGAAGGTTAACAATCCATCAATCCTTCTCTCTCCTTCAGACCCCTCCCTTCCCCCAGCAGTGAAAGAAAGGGATCATTTTGCATTTGTGAAAGGAGGGGCTGAGTGAAGTGCTGATGGATTGTCTTCTTAATTTGTCTTGACTCTTATCTTAGAGTCTTGACTCTTAGAGTCTAAGATTGTCTTGACTCTTACCTTAGAGTCAAAAGGTCACCAAGGCTGTTTTTCAATCACTGGAGCAAAGAAACTTTGTTTTTTAAATTGATTTGCTATAGCTAGCTTTTTTTTTTTAATCCACATGAGTGCTTGGAACGGAAACCATGCAAATAATTAGTCTCAACCTGTATATTAAAATACAGAAATATAGTTAATGGGGGTGACACTAACCCTAGTGATACCACTGCATGAAGTTGTGCATATGCTATTGTAATTTCTGTATGGTCAGGTATGGGAGGATATCCATCAAGGTGGTGACACGATAAGCTCTAGTACCGAGTGACCCTAACCGAAGTGACGTCTCTGGGCTAGAGTGGGTGACCGCACACTTTAAAGGATAGGACAAGTCAACGCAAGGGACCAAGCACATGTTACTGTAATTGTAAATGCATATATGCATTTTTTTTCTGCAGCATGGAAAATCGAAGCTTCAGGGGGCTAAGTTAGTTTGGAAAAAAGTGCAGGGGAAAATGTACCTTCCCCCAACACCATTTTACCACACTGCTGGCTCCAGATTGTAAGGTAAACTTTAACAGACATTTGTTCTCACCAAAGAGGGGAAAAGCACCACATGAAGTTACACCAGATTCTATATTGCTTGAAAATAAATACCGTATTTTTCGCTCCATAAGACGCACTTCCCCCCCCCCAAAAGTGGGGGGGGGGGGAAGTGTGTGCGTCTTATGGAGTGAATACTGCAAAAAAGAGTGCACGTTGGGGACCTTAATGAAGGGGGGATCTTCATGCCAGTTTATGATCCCATTCACCCTAATAAAGGGAGGGATCTTCATGCCAGTTTATGATCCCATTCACCCTAATAAAGGGAGGGATCTTCATGCCAGTTTATGATCCCATTCACCCTAACAAAGGGAGGGATCTTCATGCCAGTTTATGATCCCATTCACCCTAATAAAGGGAGGAATCTTCATGCCAGTTTATGATTCCATTCACCCTAATAAAGAGAGGGATCTTCATGCCAGTTTATGATCCCATTCACCCTAAGAAGGGGGGGATGGTTCAAATGTTATTCTGTTATAGTTTATTAAATATTTTATTACACTATTTGGTTCAGAATATTTTTTTTCCTGTTTTCCTCCTCTAAAAAATAGGTGCGTCTTATGGAGCGAAAAATACGGTAATGGAGATAAGCAATATCAGCTACATGCATGAATATACATTAGCTACATCTAATGGCCCAGAACCTTTATTTTATTGATACTTGGTATGGCTTAGCACTGTGACAGAGAAGCACCTACCGCAGGCATTTGCCTACAAGTTGATCTCACAGATAGGTCGAGGGCAGGTTTTGAGCAAAAAATAAAATGTTATATGACCCTCGGATTGTAGCCTGGGACTTTGTTTCAAATGGAAACGAGGATTACATTCTGGGGCTTAAAAAAAACAGACCTCTGCGAAGCATTTGCAAAATGGAACAAAGCTGCAGCAGGGTCTGCTAAAGAGAACGAGGCTTGCTTGATTGGTAAATGGAAGCCTTGAGCCCTTTTTTCAGGAGGAGAATAAAAGGTTAACTTTGGCTGCAGCTTGCCAGGGAGGTTAACCTGGAGATTAACAACTCTCTAATTATCTCTGCATTGCTTCTCCAGTGCATCTTGCTTGAAAAGCCCTGACCCCTGAGTGATCTCACAGATAAGGCAAGGTGATGATCTAAGCTAGACTTATTGGCAGAAATTTCTCGCCCTATAGGCGAATATCTACGGTAATTAATTTTAAATGATTGTCAATAGCCTGCAAAATGAAAGTTTCCATTCCAAAAATTGAGATTTACACATTTGTGAGTTCTTTTCCTTAAAAAAATAATCACCTGTGCAATTGCTGTGCCGTACTGCTAGGTCCATTCTGGAAGCTGGTCTGGTTAAACTGGTGGGTGCTTGGAGGTGGCGATCCAACAGGAGCAGGGGACCCAAAAGGCACATTTGTTTTCAACAGAGCTAAACAAGAAAAACATCATTAAGAAAATGGTGGCCACTAATAAAAAACCATTGCTTTAAAGAGATAAACATTACCAAGAACTAAATAAAAGAATTCAGATTTTGCTATTTAGGCTATCCAGTTTTGCTATTTTGCTATTTAGGCTTTCCAAATATCAGCCTCTGGCAATATCCCACACTGTGCAAAGAACTGTGCAAAGAAGAATCAGTTGTACACCTGCTCCACCACCATGTTATTTTACCTGGCTGAGGTGCAGAAGATGATGGGTTTGTATTGCCGTAGTGTCCAAACAAAGGCGAAGAAGTAGGTTGTCCAAAGCCTGTGGAAAAGCCCCCCAATCCTGGCTGGGGCTGGGAATAGGGAGGTGTTGCAACATACCCCTGCTGATTCATGTCAGTGGTATCTTCTTTCTGAAGGAGAGGCTGTCATAAAAATCTGTGAAAGAAAGTAAACAAATCACCATTGTTCCATTGATACATAGTAGGCATTACACCAGTGGTTTTCAAACTCTCAGGGAGAGTTTGAGCCACTGTAAGTTCTTGCAGGAGTGGGGGGGAGGCAGCAGGGGTGGGTGGAAGGCAGCGGTGTGATCCCCAGGATCGTGCCGCTCAGGGGGCTGCAGGGGCTTGGGTGCACTTACCCAAGCCTCCTGCAGCTCCCCCGGAGTACGGGAAGCCCGGTGTGACCTTTGGCAGGGCTCCCCGCAGCAGTGAAAGTAAAAGCAGAGCGATCCCGTCCCGCCTCCGCTAAAGGGGAAGTGGAGCACGATCGCTCCGCTTTCACTGCTGCGGGGAGCCCTGCCAAAGGTCGCACCGGGCTCCCTGCACATCGGGGGCATTGCAGGAGGCTTGGATAAGTGCACCCAAGCCCCTGCAGTCCCCTGAGTGGTGTGAACCTGGGGATTGCGCCGCTGCCTCCTCCTTGCCTCCAGGCTGCCCCCGCCCCTTAAGGGGGCAGAGGCCAGGGTCCACAGGCTGGGGCGTCGCGACACCCCAGTTTGAAAAGCCCTGCATTACACAATAAAAAGCAAAATGAATGTCTTGATACCAAAGCAACTTTAGAAGTCTTTTTCTTAATCAGTTAACTCCCTTATGTAATTACAACCAGATCATTTCTTTGGCCTGGACAAACTACACAGACATTTTCATACACCAGATACACTGGTGCAAGGCCACGTTTTTCCCCCAATAGCCAAGGGGGCTAATTAACTAGAGATGCAACCACCATTCATTTTGCCAAATAGGTTATTTTTGTCCTCATTTTTGGTAGTAGGATCACCAAATAGCCTGACCTGGTACACAATGAGAGAAAAATCTGGTGTGTCTCCAGGTGATCACAGAGAACTAATTTACCCCATATCTGCTCCCAAAGGCTGGCAAAATTCTCCTTCTCCCCTGGGAGGTTATTAAAAATCACTTATTCAGACATTATACAAACAAATATCAAAATGTGGGATGGCCCAGGGGTATGATTAGGGGTGCAGCTAGAGGTATATCAGCAGAGCAGCTCCCAAGCTGGAGTTGAGGGCATATCACTCCTCCGCTGTTGGTCCCCTGCAACTGGTATCCAGAGGTAAATAGTGGACCCCCATTTTACAATGGGTTCACTATACAATAAGTTATTCACTTTACAATGGACACACAATTGCCACCATAGGACTTCATAGGTAACAGATAAGGCAATTAGCAGCGTGTATGCAAGTGTTTGGTAGCATCTCAGACAACAGTAGCATTGTTAGCATCATGGCTGTGGGCATAATCCTATTCAACTTTCCAGCACTGCTATAGCCATGCCAACAAGGCATGTGCTGCATCCTGAAGTTGGAGGGGCAGTTTGTTCCCTTACCTTGGGGCTGCACTGCAGCTGTATCAGCACTGGAAAGTTGGATAAGATTGGGCTCTGTTTGTATGGAAGGAAGGATGCAGCACATGCCCTGTTGGCATGTCTTGTAATGTAAGTTTTATAATTATAACATTGTGGACATTAATGGGCCCTAAAAAAGCACACTAGGCACCTTTTAAATCACATCGTAGAGAGGAAAATAACTTCATTCTGTGGCAGAACTTCAAATTATCAAAAAACACTGCATTATTGGGTTCACATTACAATATTTTTATGATACATGTTGCCTCTGGAACACATTAGCATCATAAGGCAGGGGTCCTCTCTGCTGCCTCTGTACCTGGCATGGAGGCCTCTTCAAGGTAAAGGAATGTCTGTTCCCTTACCACAGGGCTGCATTAGTGCTATTAAATCAGTTAGGGTTGAGTCCTAATTTGGTAGGGCAGCAATCTTATGCACCATTGTTTGCTAGTATGCCTTTTTGAACACGCAAAGTAAATAGACATAGGAGTGAGCTATTTGAATGGTGATAACAGTATAATTAAACAAATTAATGGGAAAGCAGACTTAGGTTGTAGTGGTGGGAATGGAAACTGATGTGAGTAGAAACAGAGCCTAACAGTTTGGTCAGTGCCAAACTGCTCGCAAGGAAGTCTGACTGAGTTCAGCGGGACTAACTCCTGTTAATCTTGACATCTCTTTTCCTGCTATAAATAATTATAAGTGCAAGCAGTTGAGAAAACTGAAAGTTCTTCCCATTGCTTAGCCCTGCTTCCATTTCTCTCCCCTTCCTCTGTTGCTTTTATTTTTGCCTACCAAATCTGAGAGCCTTCAGGGGTTCTTGGTTTTTTGCTCTATGTAATGTGCCGTATACACCAGCAATTTACAACCCTTTTCAGTTCACGACACACTAACAAGAGGTGAAAATTGTCAAGGTACACCATCACTTTTTTTGACAACTGACAAGGCACACCGCACTGACAGCAGGGGCATAAGAACATAAGAACATAAGAACAGTCCCACTGGATCAGGCCATAGGCCCATCTAGTCCAGCTTCCTGTATCTCACAGCGGCCCACCAAATGCCCCAGGGAGCACACCAGATAACAAGAGACCTCATCCTGGTGCTCTCCCCTACATCTGGCATTCTGACTTAACCCATTCCTAAAATCAGGAGGTTGCGCATACACATCATGGCTTGTACCCCATAATGGATTTTTCCTCCAGAAACTCGTCCAATCCCCTTTTAAAGGTGTCTAGGCTAGGCGCCAGTACCACATCCTGTGGCAAGGAGTTCCACAGACCGACCACGCGCTGAGTAAAGAAATACTTTACTTTACCGGGGCACTCATCCCCCGGTGGCCCTACTAACAAATGATCCTCCCCCAAACTCCCATGGCACACCTGCAGACCATCCACAACACACCAGTGTGCCACAGCACAGTGGTTGAAAATGGCTGATATACACAGATGGCACTATAGAAAATGAGGACCACCTGGAGGAGAACTTCTCCTGCTCAAGTTTCAGTTCTTTAAAGGCTTTAAAGAACTGAAACTTGAGCAGGAAAAGGGGTCCCCTTGGAACAGCACTTCTGTAATTAATTTCCAGTCTTGACTACTGCAAGGTACTATATGAGGGGTTGTACTTGAAGATTTCTTAGAAATGTCACCTGGTACAGATATTGTTGAATGTTTTCTGTTATTGGAAGACATGCACATATTCAGCCTCTGCCCCAGTTACAGTGGTTTTCACTTCCAGACTTGGTTTTAACCATTAAAGTCATGCAAGGCCTGAGATTCTCTCACCTTAAAGAGCCCATTTGCCAGTTAAGACCTGCTGCCTTGATCTCATTGCCTGTGCCATCAATGCAGCAGCCATGAGAAGCAGCAGATTAGAGCAGAACTTTTACAGTGGGTCCTAAACTGGGGAATCTTCTCCCAGAAGAGATTAGGAAGGCAGCCCCTTTGTGGATATTCCAAAACAGCTGTGAAACTTATCTTTTCCATATGGCTTTTGACTGAAGTCTGATTTTCTGAGGCTGCTTTGGTATGGATATTATTTTTGTTTTGGTTGTTTTATGTAATTCACTCTGAATGTTGGAAAAAACAGTGTAAACATATTCAAATAGATGTATTTTAATTTTATTTTAAAACATTTCTATCCCACCTTTCTTGTGTATGCAGGTAACCCAAGGCAGCTTACAGTAAGATAAAACAAAAACATTAAACAATAGACTAATGAATAAACTAATGAAAAAGGCAGTGTAAGTTTATAATTAAGCTAAACACCATAATTGAAAAGTCATAATTAATAACCGGGTAGATGGGACTCGATAGCCTGGGAAGGCAGCTCATCTGAGAGAAGGAAAACTCTGATCCCAAACCTCCACTGCCTTGTGGCTACATCCAGTTATGGAAAAGGCTTCAGGAGTTAACCTCGAGGCAAAATCCGGAGCCGGAGTCCCTGAGGCAGTTCATGGCTGAACACAGTCATGTTCTGGCAACTCCTGCAATGCCGCTGGAACCAACCGTACTGGCTTCTGCCTTTCCACTGGACCATTTCAGTGATGTGAAGAGGGGGGATTTGCTGCATGGGTAACAGTCTATCCTCCATATCTACTTTACCCAGGCTTTGCGCACTGGAGAGGACACTCTGTTCCAGAACCACCATTCAGAGCGCAATACCATAGTCTTCCGAGACTGAAGGATGCCAACTAATTAATAACCAAACCCCAACACCAATTATCACTCTTCTGCAAAACCTGAATAGAAAAACTAGGTCTTTACATATTTCCTGAAGGATTATAGTGTAGGGGACAACCAGGCCTCCACAGTGATGACATTCCACAAGGTCACCATCACTGATTAGGCCCTGCTCCTACTAGATGCCCACAGTATCTCTGAAAACAGGGGGACCCAGATCAAGGCCTGGGATTATGACTAGAAAACAAAGGGAGGCATTCATGGGAGTAGATGTTAAAGAAGTGGTTCTAAGTCTTTTGGGGGGGGGGGAAGGTCATGGACCCAAATATTTTTTATGTGCCTGGTTCATATGCCCCGATTAAAAACCTCTGGTTTACAGCCTTAAAGGTCATAAGTAGCACCTTGAACTCAGAAACGAAAGCCAAAAGGAGTAGAGAATACATTCCCCTGTAAAGTAAGTATAACATGGCATCAGAGAAAAGCACACCAGAGCTGCAGTTGTCACTTTCAGTCTCTAAGATGACAACTTTAGTCAAGTTCTCCATTAATTATGTTAACTGAGGGCAAAGCTACACATCAGCAAGTAATGACATGCTTGGTCCTGACAATCTGGTCCTTTCTGTGCTAAACACAAGCCATGGCAAGGCAATCTAAATGGGCATACAGCAGAGGGAACTTCAACCCTTAGCCCTGTCATATTTTGGAGTGGGAACATCACCCCTCCTTGCCAACAACTGTGACCAGAGAGAAAAGTCTCATTAACACCTATGGGATATTTTAGCTCCCATTAGCACTGGTGGGCAGCTAGGGGGGAGGGGTGTTGAACTGAAACTGGACTGCAGTGAGGGCAAAACATTAAAGCCCCCTGCCCTTGAAATAGTTCCAATCCAGAGTACCCCCACCCACACGGCTCCTATTTAGCTTAGGAAGACAATCATTCATGTGATGAATGGTTTCATGGGAGGCTCACATGGACCTAGCTATATCATCCCTGACTGTCACACAGATGCACTGAGACCTGCAAGCATCAATGGGGAAGGGGCTGCAGCTTGCAAGGTCTGGAGGTGCTGAAAGGGCACATCCAATTTTGGACAAAAATGGACTGTATTATATATGCCGCAACCCCCAAGTACCAAATGCCTACATAAGAAGTGGCTATGAAATAATCCACAATACCTTGTGCTTTGCCCTACTTTTAAAAATACAAACATTTTGGATAGTGTTATATATGCTTAATGCTGATACTCGCTTTTTGATTTAGGAGAAGAAGGAGACCGACAAACCTCTTCCAGACTCATGATTCTTTACTAAAATTAGTATTGGAGAGTAATAGTCTGTATTTATTAATTTATCATTCTGGAATATGGATGTCAATGTGCAAAGTCTGATCTATGTTGTCAATTACTCATTTGCCTAGCCGAAATATTTGCTTTCATTCTTTCTTCTCTATTAAAGACGTGATGAATATTTTTTTTTTACATTGAATAGGAAATTACTGTTTTAAGAATCAGGATTGTCCAAATTAGGAAGAGGAAAAGTTCTCTTTTGGGTTTTCAGGGCAACAAGATTGCTGTTTGTCAAAGGAACAAAAAAGATAACATGTAGGCACTAAGTTGCTCCTAGTGGCAGAGTCTCTTCCCCCTCCCAGGCAGAATGAAACGTGGCAGTCTGAGCTTTGGTCATTTCCATAAACACCCAGCATTAAAGCACCTACACTGCAGGTTTTACAGTCATCCTACAGAACTAGGCTCAAGGCACTTGCAAGAGTCGGTAACACATACCGTACCGTCCTTAGCTGTGATAGCATCCAAGGGAAACAGCTTCCTGTACAGCTCAGTGGTGGAAAGAGAAAGTGTGCCACGTCAGACCTCCCATACAAACCAAAAGAACTGCAGGATGAAAGAACTCCCAGCAATACAAACAAAACAATGCCACCTTTGTGACTTAAATCAACTTCCAATTACATTATAAACGCCATTGGTAATCCGATAAACCCCACCTCAATCCCACCTTTCCCTCTCAGTATAAATTCATACGAAGTGCATGTGTAAAACAGGATTAAAAGGACACCAGACACCAGAACCCATTACCTGTAATCAGGCAAGGCACACAAAGCAGTACTAAAAGTACATCCTAGGTAGATTGCTACTTGAGCTAGACATGCCCTGTTGCTAGAAGCATTTCTAATATAGATTTCACAATATGACATGCAAATAGTTTCAAATGTAATGCCTTTTCTGCACCCATAAATAGTTCTTTCTTTCTTTCTTTCTTTCTTTCTTTCTTTCTTTCTTTCTTTCTTTCTTTCTTTCTTTCTTTCTCCATCTTATAACATTACTCACCAGCATTTGATCTAAACGCAAATCACTGCTAAAGTTAGTAGCATCCCTATTTGCCAGGATGACCACCTGTTTGGACCCAACCAGACATCTGCTGCGATGGACAGCAGACTGCACAGGGATCTACCAGCACTTAGGTCAGGTTCAAATGTCAGTCCCCTATGATCAAACCACCGTGCTTCAGGTTTGCCCACCTTCTTCCACACCCAGGCTCTTCTCCATGCTCTGACCTCCTCCTTCACTTCCAGATTTGCGATGATGTCCACATTGGGCAAACTATGGTTACTACAAACCACAACGGGCTGTCAAAACCAGAAGCATGGTTCAACCCATGGTTTCCAATTCTGGTTTGGCAGTAACCATAGTTGTCAGAGTTAGCCATCACAGCAAACTTTAGCTATTATGAATCAGGAAAAAAGAAAAAGAACAACAAGTCATGATTCCACCTGTGAAAACATGGTTTGGTTTCAACCACGGCTTTGACATTCCCACATAATGCTAAAGAGAGCTTTGATTGCTAGTCAAATCACATCCAGCTTTGGGATACACAAGCCAGAGTGTTAAGGGAAAAAGATGTAACTAGTTAAATTAGAATATAAGAAGAGCCCTGCTAGATCAGGCCCATCTAGTCCAGCTTCCTCACAGTGGCCCACCAGATGCCCCAGGGAGCACACCAGACACTTGCATCTCACTGCCACTTCTCTGCATGAAGTATTCTATTTACCCTCACCCCCCCCCCCCCAACAAAGACATCCAGACTGCCTTTGGGTTGAACTTGGGCCACTTTATTAAATACCAGTGACCAATTTTTAACATATGAAAACTACTGAAATAAAAAAAGAGGAGAAATGTAAATCCCATAAAAGACTAATAGTAAAGAATTAAATAAGATGGGTGACAACTGCTGAAAGAATTGTCAGGATTATTTCCTGCCACTCTTTTTATTTGTGTTGGCTTGGATAAGATCTGAATGTGCACTTAAAAATCTGAGTGTGCACTGAGTGTACCAGTTCACGATGCACCAAAAGTAGCACTGGTCAACATAGCTAGATAACATCTTACCTGCCTATGATCAAACAGGTAAGATGTTATCTAGCTGTGTTGACCAGTGCTACTTTTGGTGCATCGTGAACTGGTACACTCAGTGCACACTCAGATTTTTAAGTGCACATTCAGATCTTATCCAAGCCAACACAAATAAAAGAGTGGCAGGAAATAATCCTGACAATCAAAGCTAAAAGGGGAAAAGACATGCACCATTCTTTTGGCATAACACTGATGCTCATGGCAAAATCACTTTCCCCTCAGTTGGGCTGGGCTGACAACCTGGATTCCAATGTGCCTGTAGTGAAGTAATTGTACCCGTCCACCAACATGAGCAGTAACCATAATTCAGCATAACTTTCATTAGGATTACTTGCAATTGCACAGTGAAATGTTACTTATGCTTACGCCAGATTCAGAGGATGGCCAACATTACACTTTCAACCCAGATGGGAGGGGGGAAAGCCCACGTATCTCTAAATGGCCCCCAAAGAGGACCATATTCATTCTGCTAGCGGTGTAATCTCAGTGTCATCCATTCTCGCCATCATTAAAGCTGGAAGAAGCCTTCCAATACAATGAAGAGATAGTTACACTTTCAATTTGAAAAGCGTATTGGCTTTGGAATGACGGATAAAACTTTTCTTCCAAAAATAAGGTTGTACACGCTTCAGTAGAGTTCCATGGTCTTTAAAGCTAGCCTGGGAATTTTCTGGACCTGCTCTTAAAAAATGAAAACGCAAGTGTACAAAAAAAGAAAAACTGCAATTGAAACAAGTGGAGGCTGACTCCATGCGGTCTCTGGGGTCCATGAGATGCTGCCTACAGCAGTGGCTGTCAGACATTGAGCACCAGGACCCACTTTTTAGAATGAGAATCTGTCAGGACCCACCGGATGTGATGTCACAGCCGAAAGTGACATCATCAAGCAGGAACATTTTTCACAATCCTAGGCTGCAATCCTACCCACACTTACCCAGGAGTAAGTCCCATCATCACTGTTAAAAGAATATACATAGTAGCTTGTTGAAAGCACAGGTCTGTCACATTTCCCCAAATGCAGTCGAATACCATGGGAGCATCAAGTCTAATATATTAAACAAAAAATCTTGAAATGAATGGGGACCCGCCAGAGAGTGGCTCGCAACCCACAGTTTGAGCACCACTGGTCCGGGAAGGTCCCCCAATATTGCCGTGCAAGGACAACTCAGTCCCTGCAGCTCCTCCTCAGCCTGTGCTGCAAGCCTTCTCCTCCCCCCTGTACGTTCTGACTGCACCCACACAGTGCCTGTCCTGCACCCCAGGAGGTCGTACCCTCCAACTTGCCTGGAGAACCCACCTCCAGCCCCGAGGTGGCCAAAGAGGCGCCCCCTCCCTCTCCTTCCCACCTGCCAGAGGTGCGCCCCCTTCACTGCCCGGACCTGGCTGCTCTCTCTCCAGCGCTCGGGTCCCTCTACGGCTCGCGCTGTCCCTCCCCGGCGCCGCCACAGCAGCAGCAGCAGCACCACCACCAGGCGCCTGCCAGCGGGGCGCGAGACAGCCGGCTCCTCTCTCCGCGCCCGGGAAGCCTCAGCGAACTGCCACGTCTAACAGTGCGCACGAGAGCGCGCGCCAGCACCACAGCTGGCCCCGCCGGAGCGCGCGCCGCTGCCGGGCTCTGAGCATGTTCCCCCTCCCCTCTCCAAAAGAGCATGCGTACTGCCCCGCTGGAAGCTCCCTCTGCCCTCACTTCCTTGCAGCCCCCGCCCCCGCGGAAAAAGCCGGCGCCAGCTGGAGGGCGGGAAGGTGGACGTGCCCAAAGGGGAGGGCGCAAGCAGAGGCGCAGCGGTGGGACAGCCTCTTGCCTGCAGGGACGGGGCAGGGCAGGTCCTGGTCTTAGTCATCCGCACTCCCCTCCCGCGATCAGCGCCTCTGGGGGGGCAACGTTGGTTTGGGGGGCCCCCTTCCCAAAGGGGGAGGGGCAAAGCAAGGGAGAGGGTGGACACAGCAGCAATAGTCTTTGCTGCCCATTGCAGAGCCCAGGTCCACGTGCCCTTGTGGCATCAGCAGCAAGAAGCAGTGAGATGGAGCAGCAGACAAGCTCCTGAGTCTCCCAGAAGTCTTTTCAGTAGCGAAAATCAGTGCAGACAATGAGCATAGTCCTATTGAGGCTCCCACTGGTGCCCAGCGTGGACCAAACTGAACTTCAGCAGCAGCTGTAGCCCCGCAGCTGTGTCCCTGAGCTCCCAGACCAGCCATTTTTCACCAGTGTGCTATGGCACACTGGTGAGCCGTGAATGGTCTGCAAGTGTGCCGTGGAAAGTTGGGGGAGGGTCATTTATTATGAAGTGAAGGAGCGCACCTCTGGCAGCTGGGAAAGAGAGAGGGGTGTGCTGCATGTGGGGTGTGCATCTTTGGCTATGACTCAGCCAGCTCGAGGTTGACTCAGCCCTCCGAGGTCAGTAAAATGAGTACCCAGCTTGCTGGGGGAACAGTAACATGACTGGAGGCCCAACCCTATCCAACTTTCCAGTGCCAGTGCAGCTGTGCCAATGGGGTGTGTGCTCCATCCTGTGGTGGAGGGACAGTCACAGAGGCCTCCTCAAGGCATGGGAACATTTATTTCCTTACCTAGGGGCTGCATTGCAGCTGCACCGGGACTGGAAAGTTGGATAGGATTGGCCCCTGGGGAAGGCAATGGCAAACCACCCTGCTTGTAGTCTACCATGAAAATCGCAGAGTAATGACTCAGTGTTTTGCACAGGGGACCTTTCCTTTTCATCTACTATTAGGGCCATTGGGGGATGTTAGCTCCCCACCAGCTGCGTGGTGTGCCTTCTCAATGATCAAAAAACAGGTGTTTTGCCTTGATAATTTTATCACCTTGTCAGTGTGCCCAGAGATGAAAAAGGTCAAAAATCGCTGTCCTAGACCAGGGGTGCTCACACTTTTTTGGCTCGAGAGCTACTTTGAAACCCAGCAAGGCCCAGAGATCTACCAGAGTTTTTTTTACAATGTTCGCGCCATCATAACATATAACATTTATGTGTACAATGTATGTTGGTGTACCTTGAGCCCCACTGAGTATAACAGGACTTACTCCTGAGTAGACATGCCTAGGATTAGACTGTG
The DNA here is from genome assembly GCF_035046505.1 of Tiliqua scincoides. Classification (NCBI taxonomy): domain Eukaryota; kingdom Metazoa; phylum Chordata; class Lepidosauria; order Squamata; family Scincidae; genus Tiliqua; species Tiliqua scincoides. The sequence goes on from NC_089826.1 coordinate 29,087,011, forward strand.
AGGCTGTAATACTAGCCACACTTACCTGGGAGTAAGCCCCATTGAATACAATGGGCCTTACTTCCGGCGTTTCCTCCCAGAGGCACCTGAAGGGGAGGTCGGCACTCCGCGATCTACTCATTTTGCCTCGCGATCTACCATAGATCGAGATCCACCTATTGAGCACCCCTGTCCTAGACCCTCCTTCATGGCAAGTGGATCTACACGCCAAAGAGTTCCTGTAGTAGGCTAGTTCAGTGGGGCTTACTCCCAGGAACGTGTGTATAGAATTGCAGCCTCAAGGACTGTCATGAATGCATTCCTTGGCCCAGCGCATATGGCTTGTGGCAGCAGCAGCTACCATGCACCCAGCATCCCACATGGGCAGCAAGTCCGGGTGAGATCAGAAAATATAAGATCCCAGGAAATTCCTGGGCCTTCTTCTTTGGCTCCTTGGCCCCCTTTTTGACCCTGGGCCCAGGTACAAATTACCCCCTTTACCCACACTCATGGGCCCTGCTTCTCAAGTGGATTCACAAGTCAAAGAGCTACTGTAGCAGGCCAGTTTCCTCACAGATCGGAGGCTGTGTTAAGGAGCATCATGAATGTGTTCCTCGATGCAGCACATATGGCTTGCAGCAAGCGCATGCCAAGGGTAGTGCCCCCAGCATCTCATGTGGGCGAGTCCGAGTGAGATTGGAAAATGTAAGATCCCAGGAAATTTCTGGACCTCCTTCTTTTGCTCTTGGGCCTCCTTTACCCCATCTCATGGGCCCTTTCCCAGATTGCCCAAAGACAGAGAGAGAGAGAGAGAGAGAGAGTGCGCGCGCACACACACGTGCGCTACAATGTGCCCTCACTCTTCTTAATTTTCTGGAAACCTGGCCCCAATTCCAGTTAGAGCTGGCCATGATGAAGCTTGCACTTGAAAACATGTTTACCAGGGGGAAGAAACTCCATTGAATGCTGTAGGATTCACTTTGGAGGAAATATGCATAGAGGCTGCAATCCTAACTCTCTTTCCTGAGAGAAAGCCCCATTGAACAAAATAGGACTTACTTCTGAGTAGACCTGGTTAGGATTGTGCCCAGTCTCACTTATTTTGAACCTATAAAACCTACAGGGAAACTCTCACAAAAAGGAATTTTGTGGCCCTTTACAAAGAATGGTTGTTAAGTTGGTAGCAACACCTTACAATGGATTCAGTGGGATGTGCAGCAGCCTGGGCATGTTTACTTCAAAGCAAGCCCCACTGAGTTCAGTAGGACTTATTCCCTAGTAGGCAACTTAGGGTGGCAGCCTTGAGGCCAAATGCAGGAGATCCATGATCAGAATTTCTCATTTTTTTAAACTATAGGGGAAAACTTTTTCCCCTATTAATTAATTAATGGGTAAAATTATTTTTTAAAAAATTAATAGGGGATGGGCGAGGGGAGAATGACTTGGATCAGGAGGAGCAGTGTGGTCTTTTTCCCCCATGCCATTTCTCTCCTTTGCCGGACCTCTGTCCATAACTAGGATTACCATCTTCTTAAAAAATTATCTTGTGGGTGGTGGTGGACAGCTCGACGAAAGTGTAAACCCAATGTGCAGCGGCAGTAAAGAAGGCCAATTCTATGCTTGGGATCATTAGAAAAGGTATTGAGAACAAAACAGCTAATATTATAATTCTGTTGTACAAATCGATGATAAAGTCACACCTGGAGTATTGTGTCCAGTTCTGGTCACCACATCTCAAAAAGGACATAGTGGAAATGAAAAAGCTGCAAAAGAGAGCGACTAAAATGATTACTGGGCTGGGGCACCTTCCTTATGAGGAAAGGCTACAGTGTTTGGGCCTCTTCAGCCTAAAAAAGAGGCACGAGAGGGGACATGATTGAGACATACAAAATTTTGCATGGGATGGACAGAGTGGATAGAGAAATGCTCTTTACCTTCTCACACAACACCAGAACCAGGGGACATCCACTAAAATTGAGTGTTGGGAGAGTAGGACAGACAAAAGAAAATATTTACTTACTCAGCATGTGGTTGGTCTGTGGAACTCCTTGCTACAGCATGTGGTGACGGCATCTGGCCTAGATGCCTTTAAAAGGGGATTGGACAAGTTTCTGGAGGAAAAATCCATTATGGGTTACAAGCCATATTGGGTATGTGCGACTTCCTGATTTTAGAAATGGGCTATGTTAGAATGCCAGATGCAAGGGAGGGCACAAGGATGCAGGTGTCTTGTGTCTCCCTTGGGCATTTGGTGGGCCACTGTGAGATACAGGAAGCTGGACTAGATGGCCCTATGTCCTGATCCAGTGGGGCTCTTCTTAAGTTCTTATGTAACAGCAGTCTAATACGTAGTACTGTAGGCATGGAAACTTTACCAGCTATGAAGATGAGTGATAGAAATAAGCTGTGCATCAGGATGCTGATAAAAACACAGGTGCAGGGCCAGTGAAAAAGTTGGCAACCCTTTTAGTAACAGTACAGAGCTGAGGATTCAGTTTACAGTCTTGGTAAACCAAGTAGTCACAACAATTAGTGAAAACATAGTAAGATACTTTAATGTTAAGCTTGTAGCCTGTTTTTAAAAACCATCATTGGTGTCAAATGTGGTCAGTGGCTTCTGCTCTACATCTCTAAGCAGTGAGAATTTCCAGGATCTGCACTTCCAAAGGCAGGCTCCTGCTTCCTTGGGAGGAGAGATCACTGGAAGCGGATATATACTATAATACTTTGTTTACAACATACAGGTTTGAGCATCTGGTGGAGTTAAGTACAGGTTGAGTATCCCTTATTCAGACTACGTACTTGGGATGGGCAGGTGTCTGGATTTCACATTTGTTTGGATTTTGGAATAATTGCAAAAGTATAATGAGAAATGCTTCCTCTTGCTCTTTTCATCCAAACAGGTGCCTGCTGGCCTCTGGCATTTTTCAACATGTCTGTATGGGTACACACCACAAAGCAGAGAATTAAACTTACAGTTCTACCTGCACTGTACATGGGAATGAGTACAAGGCCTTCTAGTGTTCACACTGCAGAAAGTTAAAAAAAAGTCCTGGACAAAAATATGTGGATTTCAGAATAGCCCAGATTTCAGAAGTACAGATAAGGGGTAATCTACCTGTACCACATTCTTGCAAATAGCATACTAGCACCTTCTTAGACTCTATTTCAGCTTCTCCTGGGTCAAACCCAAAGGCTTCAATCCTACCCACTCTTACTTGGGAGTAGGCTGCATTGACTACAGTGGGACTTACTTCTGAGTAGACATGTCTAGGATTGGACTCTAATTCTCTGCCTCTTTCAGCATTTGCCAGTACACGCTGCCTTTGTCTCACTTATGAATTCTGGGAGGAAGGAGGGGAGAATGCCTTGGTTCCCTTCTCTCAAGCAGATGTACTTAAACGGTCCTGTGGGCCCAGAAGAGGCTCCCATTCCAGGTTTATTTTTTCCCCCCTTTTGTATTTGTTAACTCTCTTTTGTCCATTCCAGGCAAAATGGCTAATCACAACTGACTGTAGTGCCAGGTTCATTCACAACAGCAAATCCCAAGTTCACAAGAATATAAATAGCTTTCTAGTTTATTATTCTTTCTAGAATTATTATCTCTTGGATATTCCAAATTACATATTTGCCGCCTCTTTTTTTTTTTTTTAAACCAACTATAACTGTCAAACCAATACTTTAGTTTACTGTAGATAACATGAAAGAAAAGTGGCAGGGCCTCATAATAGCACTGGTCTGGTACCACATCTGTTAAAATTTTATCCCACCGTTCTTTCCTGATGGCAACATCGAACTGGAATGCAAACTATTTCAAGTAATTACTGTAAGGATTAAAGGTGTGCGCCACAGGTGTTCAGCATGTGAAGCTGAATTAGGGGAATCATTTCATGTTGGGGGGGGGGGAAGTATTAGCCAAGATTTAAAAGCTGTTTTTGGATATACAGTATTCAGAATTGTCCAGAAGCTGCAGTGCCTTTTTCGAGTCTTTGTTGTGGTTACTTGCTATAATCCACAATAACTGGAGGTTTAGGTTCTGTGGAGGAGCCATCATGGGTGATCTGGTATATGTGTGAGTGACTCCCACAAATCCCTTGAGCTAAATTCTAAAAGAATGTGTGTTTTATCCATTCAGTCCTGTCTGACTCTTGGTGATTTTATAGGCCAGAGCTCTCCATGCTACCCTGTCAAGCACAGCTTCTTTGAGTTGTTGGACTTTCATCTTCGTATCTGTTTTGATGGTATCAAGCCAGTGTATTTTTTGCCTTACCCTTCTTCTTGTTCCACTAACAATTCCTAACACTGATTTCTCTAGTGAATTTGCATGCATGACATGGCCAAAGTAAATCAGATGTACAGCACAATCCTAACCATGTCTACTTAGAAGTAAGTCCCATTAAGTTCAATGGGATTGCAGCTGTAGTCTTGCAATTTTGGCTACTATTGATGAATCTGGTTTTATACACTCCAGCACTTTCGTATTGGTTACCCTGGCTGAAAGACTAACAGGAGTTTGAAAACGCTCCTCTCACGCATAGCACTTTCAGTGCAGAATGTTCTTTTGTAAGCGACAAACACAAAATACATGATATACGAGCATCATATGCAGTGTTGAGTTGCCAGATGTAATACGGCTGCTTTTTCTCTGGGTCTTGGTGATCCAATCAGGTAGAACAGCACCTCATGAATTTAAAGTTGGTGTCATCCAACCCTTATAAAGTAGAGGGAGAGGAAGTCATCATGCAAAGAAGAAAAGCAAGTGGTAAGAGGGTGTGCTCAACATCATGTTTCCAGCCACTTTTCAGTGAGCTGGATTTATTTTAGGGCACTATGAAGAGAAAAGTAGCTGGGGAGGACAAGTAGAGGGGGGTTCTGCATGCCCCTCATGCACAACATTTGTCTATCTGTAATTGTGCCACACCACACCTTGCAGGTGTTTTGGGACTTGTTTTTGAAGACACAGTACTGTCACACTGACTCTATGCTCAGAGTCTGTTTCCTTGCTCTCAGGCCTGCAGAGAGGATTTCTGGATATTTTTCTCACTCAGGTGCAAATGACAGAAGAGAAAATATGCAAACCTTCAACAAGATATGAGAGAGCCCAACTGAATTGTGGGCCACCCTTTGAGCAGTGCCACTCTGTCGAGATGTCACTTCGCAGCTCAGCAGCTACCCTGCGCATGCCTGATCTTGTCTAATCTCAGAAGCTAAGCAGGGTCAGGCCTGGTTAGTACTTGGATGGGAGACCGTCTGGGAATACCGGGTGCTGTAGGCTTATACCATAGTCTTTCGAGACTAAAGGTTGCCAACCAGCTGCTCTACAGAGTACCAAAGCTACTCTGCAAAGCAGCGTGGCTGCAGAAGGGTGAAGCAAGTAAAGGCAAGGTCCTATTACTTAGTAAAGTGGATTGGAGGGAAAGTAATATTGTTTTCCCAAGACTACTCAGCAGGAATACAAATGAAAAGAGCAGAAGTGAAAACAAAATTCTACATAGCAAGCAGATAGAATTTGCACCGATGTATCCTGCAGTCTTGAAAATATTTTATGATGGGACATTTGAACCTTTCATACATAAAAAGATTCTCTGATTTTTCTAAAAAGAGCTTGAATTCAGGAAGAAAAACAGTAAGCAAGACTGTATAAATATTTTCTAGCTGCCTTGGGTAAATATACCATTTCTTGCAGTAATAATATTCTGTTCATTGTGGTGTAACTTCTAATACTGCTATCTGTAATACAACATGTAACATAACAGGGAGTGGATCCTCTGCATGGTCTGGGAAAATGATGCCTTTTGCCCAATTATGTTGAATTCAAAATGTACCTCCTTTTCAAGATCTACTTGTTGCAAGTTAACCGTAACAGTTAACTTATGTTATTCTAAATAAAATAAAATAAAATTAGAACAAATTATAACTGGTAACAGTTTTCATTTGCAATATTTACTTGAATTGAAGGTTATGCTAAATAGCTTGCAATTGTTATTAGGCACTGATGTGAGATGTTTTCATCTCCTTTATATAGCACTGATTAAAATTTGGCAAGATTTCATTGTAAAGGTTACAACAGATGCGTAATCAGCAGTGACCAAGGGAAATGCTAGTGAACAGGTGTGGAGCCTGAAACAAAAAAGATATAATTCTACATGTAGAATTGCTGACTGGGGCAAAGATAACAGCCATTGAAGATTGTATCAATATATGCATGGATGCTTGGTGTGCATGAATGGCATCAGCAAGAAAATGAAGGGTGATTATCTGCAGGAAGGAAAGATTATAGAAACTGACTGCCTAAGCTGTAGAGTGAAAATTAACCCCAACTTTTAATTATATGTCTTTATTCTTCCATTTTGAGTTATATACTTGAGGGCGCAATCCTAACCCCTTATGCCAGTGCTTTCCAGCACTGACATAAGGGCAGTGCAGCTCTGAGGTAAGGGAACAAACATTCCCTTACTTTGAGAAGGCCTCAGTGAGTGACATCCAACTGCAGGATGCAGCACATGTCCCATTGGCACTGCTATGCCAGTGCTGGAAAGCACTAACCTATGGAGTTAGGATTGCGCCCTGAGTTGTACTATTTTTTTCCTCCTCAGGTGAGCCTTAGTTTAGATCCAAAAAAGCTAATGTGACTTTGGGCACAATCCTAACCAACTTTCCAGCACTGACATAGCAGTGCAGTACAATACAGCACTGACATAGCACTACTGACATAGTGTGGCGTAAACTGCATCCTGCAGTGGGAAGGCAGTCAAGGGCGCCTTCTCAAGGTAAGGCATGTTTGTTACCTTACCTTGGGGCTGCATTGCGGCTAGGCCAGTGCTGGAAAGTTGGTTAGGACTGCACCCTTTGAGTCTCATGGGCTACTACATTATGATGTGTGATATTTATTTATTTATTTATTTATTTATTTATTTATTTATTTATTTATTTATTTGGCAAGAGGTCTCAATAAAAAGGAGCTTGTGCCAGGCAAATAAGAAGGCTGGTTAATCTCATACTAAATAGAATTAGAACCAAACCAACTTCCTATCATGCTTTGGCCTTTTAGATATGCATTATAAGGTAAGTCCTTATAATGAGGCCTTCTATACTGCTGCAGACTGTGCTCCAGTGTCGCAGTTGCATCAGTGGTGGGCAGTGTTAAATACAGGGATGGACCATGACTCAGATTTAAGATAAAGTGCGTTTTTCATGACTCATACAGACTCGATTTACACGTCTTTCGAACCCAGAACTGACTTGTGACTCATGTCTTTTCTGGGAAATGAGTCACGCCTGACTCTCAGCTTGACCTGTCTTTTCAAAAAGTTTCTAACTCGAGTCAAAATGACTCTAAAAATGCCTCTGAAAGAATTGCGACAGCCACCCATTATGACTTGGGGAGGGATGAGTCAAGGGGACGGTGACTCAAGACTCAACTTGGTCTTGGCACTGTGACTCTGGCACATCCCTGGTTAAATAGGATTGGGCTGCAAATCAGGTACGTAGTCAGCCAAAAGCAAGGACTGCTTGCTAGTTGGCTGCTTTTGGAACTCATGTCAGGTGAATGACAAATTACTGTCTGAACCTTCTGTTTTCAAGTGAAAACTGAACAGGTGTCTTGCATTGCCTCTTGCCAATTTGACTACACCTGTCCAAAGAAATTTATGGTTAACTTCCAGATGTGCGTCAACAAGCCCCTAAAAAAGTCATAGTAACAAGACCACAATAAAACAAAAGAAAATATGCATATAATGACTCCTTTTCCCTCCACGCATAATTTAACTCTATCAGTTAATGTACACTGGTTAGCACACTCGACTGGCCGAGCAAGATAAGGTAATCCGTTTTGCTACAGAACCCTTTCTAATGAGTAGCGTTGTGGCTAAAAAGGGGAGTGGGTGGGCAGGATCTCCAGGTTTTCCATCCTACTTCATGTGGTCAGGAGGCTGAATGGCAACCTGCTCCCTTACATTAACTGCAGCTTATGCAGTAAACATGCTAAGCTTTCACGCTGGAATCCATACTGAACTTAACAGTGTCGGGGTGGGTGCCGTGGTCTAGCTTTTTTTTAATCTAATGAGCCTAAACCAATCCTAAAAAGGGGGGGGGGGCTAACTATCACCAACAGTAAGTTAAAAACTGAAAACTAAAAACAACTAAAACTCAACCTAAAAAGCTAAAACTAAAACCAAGCTAAAAACTCTGAAAACCAAAAACACTTGAAGCTAAAATAACTAAGGATTAAAACTGAAACTAAGCATCAAATAAAACGAGAGACTAAAAACACTATAATAAGACGTTAAAAACTCAAGCCTAAAAACTGAAACCTGACGTTTCGCAGTATTGCAATTCCTGCCCCACTCTTTCACTGAGTTGGTTGAACTTGCTAGAGACCAGTAAGGAACTGGTATTTTGCATGTTGGGGATCCCATCTTGGAGGAGGAAAATCGAACCGCAAGCCCAGGCGATCAGGCTCTTCTTTACTCTGCTTTCCCTGTTTTTCCATGTCTTCATTCTTCAAAATGAATTCTAACCAGAATTCTCCATTCTGCCAAGAATTTTATGCCTGCAGAATTTGAAGAGTTCTTCTTGACTTGTGATAAAGTGGGAGGGCCTCTGCTCCATGGCAGCCACCAATAGAACATCACATTACTTCATAAGAAAAGTCCTTCTGGAACAGGCAAAAGGACCATCTAGTAGGGCATCTTGTTTCCCCCTGTGGTCGATTTTCTGCCTTTGGGAAGCCCACAAGCAGAAGAGAAGGCAGATTTGTCTCCCACCATCACTCCCCCACAGCTGGGATTCAGAGGCACACCACTGCTGAACCTGGCAGTAGTGGAAAGTCTTTATTCCTAGACTTCCTTGGTCATTGGAAACTTCCTGGACACCCTGGAATGTGCTTCCCCAGGTATTCATCTGGTCCTGTCATTGTTAGTTTTTCACCACTTGGTGAAAATTTGCTTATTCCAAGAAGCTTTCGGTGGTGGGAGGCTGTTGATTATGTTGTTAATCTTAGTTGCCAAACGCTGTTGGTTGTTCTTTGCTTTGTTCTCTGCCATTCTGAGGGTTGGGTCATGCTGCTGTTTGATTATTTTTTGATATCTCTGTGGGTTAAATTACCAGACTTGTGCAGCGATGTAATACTGGGGGCGTGCTATCGTCCTCCAGACCAGAAATCGGATAGGGACCTTGAAATGAGGAAACAGATCAGGGAGGTGACAAGGAGAGACAGGGTTGTAATCATGGGGGACTTCAATTATCCTCATATTGACTGGGTCAATTTGTGTTCTGGTCACGATAAGGAAACCGGATTTCTTGACGTGCTAAATGACTGTGGCTTAGATCAGCTAGTCACGGAGCCCACCAGAGGACAGGTGACTCTGGATTTAATTTTGTGCGGTACGCAGGACCTGGTTAGAGACGTAAACGTTACTGAGCCATTGGGGAACAGTGATCATGCTGCGATCCGTTTTGACGTGCACGTTGGGGGAAGAATACCAGGCAAATCTCTAACAAAAACCCTTGACTTCCGACGGGCGGACTTCCCTCAAATGAGGAGGCTGGTTAGAAGGAGGTTGAAAGGGAGGGTAAAAAGAGTCCAATCTCTCCTGAGTGCATGGAGGCTGCTTAAAACAACAGTAATAGAGGCCCAGCAGAGGTGTATACCGCAAAGAAAGAAGGGCTCCACTAAATCCAGGAGGGTGCCCGCATGGCTAACCAGCCAAGTTAGAGAGGCTGTGAAGGGCAAGGAAGCTTCCTTCCGTAAATGGAAGTCTTGCCCTAATGAGGAGAATAAAAAGGAACATAAACTGTGGCAAAAGAAATGTAAGAAGGTGATATGGGAGGCCAAGCGAGACTATGAGTAACGCATGGCCAGCAACATTAAGGGGAATAATAAAAGCTTCTTCAAATATGTTAGAAGCAGGAAACCCGCCAGAGAAGCGGTTGGCCCTCTGGATGGTGAGGGAGGGAAAGGGGAGATAAAAGGAGACTTAGAGATGGCAGAGAAATTAAATGAGTTCTTTGCATCTGTCTTCACGGCAGAAGACCTCGGGCAGATACCGCTGCCCGAACGGCCCCTCCTAACTGAGGAGTTAAGTCAGATAGAGGTTAAAAGAGAAGATGTTTCAGACCTCATTGATAAATTAAAGATCAATAAGTCACCGGGCCCTGATGGCATACACCCAAGGGTTATTAAGGAATTGAAGAATGAAGTTGCAGATCTCTTGACTAAGGTATGCAACTTGTCCCTCAAAATGGCCATGGTGCCAGAAGATTGGAGGATAGCAAATGTCACGCCTATTTTTAAAAAGGGAAAGAGGGGGGACCCGGGAAACTATAGGCCGGTCAGCCTAACATCCATACCGGGTAAGATGGTGGAATGCCTCATCAAAGATAGGATCTCAAAACACATAGACGAACAGGCCTTGCTGAGGGAGAGTCAGCATGGCTTCTGTAAGGGTAAGTCTTGCCTCACGAACCTTATAGAATTCTTTGAAAAGGTCAACAGGCATGTGGATGCGGGAGAACCCGTGGACATTATATATCTGGACTTTCAGAAGGCGTTTGACACGGTCCCTCACCAAAGGCTACTGAAAAAACTCCACAGTCAGGGAATTAGAGGACAGGTCCTCTCGTGGATTGAGAACTGGTTGGAGGCCAGGAAGCAGAGAGTGGGTGTCAATGGGCAATTTTCACAATGGAGAGAGGTGAAAAGCGGTGTGCCCCAAGGATCTGTCCTGGGACCGGTGCTTTTCAACCTCTTCATAAATGACCTGGAGACAGGGTTGAGCAGTGAAGTGGCTAAGTTTGCAGACGACACCAAACTTTTCCGAGTGGTGAAGACTGGAAGTGATTGTGAGGAGCTCCAGAAGGATCTCTCCAGACTGGCAGAATGGGCAGCAATATGGCAGATGCGCTTCAATGTCAGTAAGTGTAAAGTCATGCACATTGGGGCAAAAAATCAAAACTTTAGATATAGGCTGATGGATTCTGAGCTGTCTATGACAGATCAGGAGAGAGATCTTGGGGTGGTGGTGGACAGGTCGATGAAAGTGTAAACCCAATGTGCGGCGGCAGTGAAGAAGGCCAATTCTATGCTTGGGATCATTAGGAAGGGTATTGAGAACAAAACGGCTAGTATTATAATGCTGTTGTACAAATCGATGGTAAGGCCACACCTGGAGTATTGTGTCCAGTTCTGGTCGCCGCATCTCAAAAAAGACATAGTGGAAATGGAAAAGGTGCAAAAGAGAGCGACTAAGATGATTACGGGGCTGGGGCACCTTCCTTATGAGGAAAGGCTACGGCATTTGGGCCTCTTCAGCCTAGAAAAGAGACGCTTGAGGGGGGACATGATTGAAACATACAAAATTATGCAGGGGATGGACAGAGTGGATAGGGAGATGCTCTTTACACTCTCACATAATACCAGAACCAGGGGACATCCACTAAAATTGAGTGTTGGGCGGGTTAGGACAGACAAAAGAAAATATTTCTTTACTCAGCGCGTGGTTGGTCTGTGGAACTCCTTGCCACAGGATGTGGTGCTGGCCTTTAAAAGGGGATTGGACAAGTTTCTGGAGGAAAAATCCATTATGGGGTACAAGCCATGATGTGTATGCGCAACCTCCTGATTTTAGAAATGGGTTATGTCAGAATGCCAGATGCAGGGGAGGGCACCAGGATGAGGTCTCTTGTTATCTGGTGTGCTCCCTGGGGCATTTGGTGGGCCGCTGTGAGATACAGGAAGCTGGACTAGATGGGCCTATGGCCTGATCCAGTGGGGCTGTTCTTATGTTCTTATGTTCTTATGATATTGATTTTAATGACATGCCTTGATCATCATTTTTGAGTGTTCTCCAGGAAAAAAAAATGAACAAATTTGAAATATATACATGTATATTTGGTCTCTCTTTTAGTTTCACAAATAAGAGCCCAATCCTATCCTTCCCCCCCCCAGCCGCACCAAAAAGGAGTGCACTGTAGGGGTGCACAGAGGGGGGTGCAGATTGAGAGGCTTTGGAGGGGAAGGAGATTCCCTAATCCCTCTTACACCACTCCACAGTGGGCCTCCTCAGATCTGCTCTGGATGTTTTGCTGGCTCAAGTATGAGAGAAAGTTGATGGAGAAGCTGCTGACGGAGAGAATAGTATCTGGCACGTGCCATCATCATTGGGTCCACCCATAGCCTCTCCACGTCTGTTTCTCCCCCTCCCTGCCTGTTTTTGCCCCCCCTCCCGCCCCCTGCTGCCTTATCTGCTCCAATGGCTGCAATGGGTCTGGAGACAAATGGGAAGTGCCGCTGCCTCTTGCAGTTGTGCTCCCCAAATGGCCACTCACGGAGTGCACCCCGTGCTGATGGTGGCCATTTTGCAACAGCAGAACTCTGGGCTGTCCAAGAGTGCAGGACTGGGCTGTCCAGCAAAGACTGCAAAGCTTCTCTGTGATGCTTTGTCTGATTTACAGGCACTGCTACAGAAATCCCCAAAAATGGAAAAAATGTGGCAGCAGATAAAGTTTGCATGAAAAGCAAGAGGCACTAACAAATAACACATTTTAAGAGAGTCATATATGGTAAACATAACTATTGATGCTATACAGTCAGTGTTTCCCTAGAGACATTAGGGCAATGAAAGCTGTTTTTAAACCCCTCTCTCTAGCGAGAATGAGGTCCTCCTACAAGTTGTTTTTCTCCCTGAATTGGACACTTACATGCCAATGGCTTTAGAGTCTGAGGGAGTGGACAGGCACTATTAACTAATCCCCGTGTCCTGTCTCCCAAACACAATCAAAGCTAAAAATTCAGGGATGAGGTTTGGGTTATCTCTGAGAGAGCTGGGCTTCGCATGGCCCCTTCCACCTGTGTTGATCTTACCTACTCCAAATCCCCCACAACTTCTGTCTAGGTTACTCACTAATTCACTGTTTCTCAAACTGTAGGTCGGGACCCACTAGGTGGGTTGTGAGCCAATTTCAGGAGGGTCCCCATTCATTTCAACATTTTATTTTTAGTATATTGGACTTGATGCCAGTATGGTATATGACTGCATTTGATTAGATCTGTACTTTTCACAGGCTACAGTGTATATGCTTTTAACAGTGATAGTCAATGGGGCTTACTCCTGGGTAAGTGTGAATAGGATTGCAGCCTAGAAGTGTTAAAAATGTTTCCTGCTTGATGATGCCACTTCCGACCATGACATCATTTCCAGGTTAATGACATCACTTCCGGTGGGTCCCAGACAGACTGTCATTCTAAAAAGTGGGTTTGGGGCTAAAAAGTTTGAGAACCACTGACTAATTTATTACCTCTTCTGATTCCTTCATATGAGCCTCTCTGTGCATTCATATCCACTGGCTTTCCTCACATGTTGAACACACCCAATTTTTAAGGCCTGCATGGCATATGTTCACTGTATGTCTTTGGTGTGTAAGTGGCAGAGCCCTTGATTCCCATTTCAATCACTGGTGCCTCCAGATATTAAAGGGAAAGACCCCTGTCTGGAACCCTGGCTTTAACAGCCTGACACAGGGTAAAACCTTAGGCGTAACTAGGGTGGGGCCTGAGGGCACATGGGCACATGTGCCAAGTGGGCACATGACTGTTCCTCAGGCTGCACCCTAGTTACAGAGGAGGCACTGGTGGCTTTGCGCCCCCATTCCTTCTCCCTGCTCGTTCAAGGGGAGCCTCCACAGAAGAAGGAAGAGTGGGCATGAAGCTGTTCCAGGGAGCACTCCATCTTTGGGGAGGACCTGGAAGTGACATTACGTGATACCATGCGATGCCAGGGCAGTACGTTAGGCTTCTGGGTAGAACAACTTAGCAAATGCTCAATGTATTTATTCTGTAGCATTCACACTTTGTTATAGGACAGCGGTTTTCAAACTGTCTGGGAATTTGGAAACTGCTGTAAGTCCTTGCGGGGGCAGGGGGAGGCAGTGGGGGCGGGGGGAGGCAGCAGCGCGATCTCTAGGATCACACCACTCGGGGTTGCAGGGGCTTGGGTGCACTTACCAGAGCCTCCTGCAGCCTCCCGGGGGTGTGGGGAGCCCTGCACGAGCATCTGCAGGGCTCCCTGAAGCTGCAAAAGTGAAAGTGGAGTGATCACGCTCCACTTCTGGTTTAGCAGAGGCGGGGTGCAATTGCTTCACTTTCACTTCTAAAGCATTGGAGAGCCCTGCAGACAGTTGCGCAGGGGTCCCCGCACCCCCAGGAGGCTGCCGGAGGCTCTGGTAAGTGCACCCAAGCCCCTGCAGTCCCCTGAGCGGCATGATCCTGGGGATCGCGCTGCTGCCTCCTCCCTGCCTCCATGCTACCCCCGCCTATTAAGGGGGCAGAGGCCAGGGCCCACAGGCTGGGGCGTTGCGATGCCCCAGTTTGAAAAGCCCTGGTTGTAGGAGAAAATCTGTCTTTGGAGCTTCCTGCTTGGACTGTTTGAAAAGTCTACAATGCAAGACTGATGAAAGTTTCAAAGGATCAGCCCATCACTTGATAATTGTCTCCATCCTGTAACTTTGAATAGCTTTGTTTTGAACCCATTCGCAGTGAGATGTTTAGATATTTCAGTACAGTGTCTGCAGAGTATTTAAAAAAAGATACATCTCTCTCTCTCTCTCTCTCTCTCTCTCTTCCTCTACAATTTTGTTTGGATTGTGAGCATACAAAACATGTACCCAGTTAATGCTCAACGTATCTGGTACCATTTACAAAAGTAAACCTTTAGACTTAAATCACTGCCGGGAAATTTACAAGCCCTTTGCTCGCTGTGTTTTGATTGAGCTGTCAGGGGCAAAGGCTCTTGGGTTTATATATAGCCTTCTGAGCTCTGGGACTGAGCCCCTTTCGTGTGTTTCCTCGACATAATTTTGCTTTACCATGAAGGTGGGCTGAGCGGAGCAGATTGACGAAAGAAAGAGTGGGCTGGTCCCTTCATCTGGGAGAGCTCCCTCGCTCTCACCAAAGGACGGTGTTACAGAGAGTGCAGTCCACTGCAGTGGTGGCAGCATTGAGCTTGTTGCTCTCTTTCTAACATCATCTGCTAGGCAAGCTGCAAGTTCAGTGAACATCCACAGCTTACAGGAAATATTGTTTCTGCAAATGAATGCTGCCTAACTTCACCAGGAAAAATGGGTACAGGGGATTTTATCTGCATCACCATGACCGGAGGGGCACCTTGGGGTTTTAGACTGCAAGGTGGCAAAGAGGAAAAGCAGCCTTTACAAATTGCCAAGGTAGGACAATAAAAGACTGTCTATCAATACTTGGGGAGAAGGGGAAAAAAGAGTTTCTGGCAGGGGTTTGTTTGAGGGGAGCAGTTTCCCCAGCTTTCAAGTGTTTGATGATTACTTCTTTTCCGTATTTCTTTTAAATTTGCAACATTGCACCCAAATGTATTCTTAGAATGTGCAGGTTTTAATTTTAAGAGAACTAAGATTTCTTCCACTTGGTTACTGAGAAAGTACGAAGGGATTCTTTTCTTGCATTAAGACCTGTGAGATGTTGAGTGCTTTTAGCTCCTGTTGAACTTGCTGAATGATGTTGAAAGAACTCAGTACAGCGAGGAGTGGGTCTTGAGCTAACAAGCCGACTTTGATGAGAGATTTGTGACACTTTTTCTTCTAGTCTCTCCTGGCAATGGAATAAATGCGTGGCTACTTGAGAACATACAGCTACCATTTGGGGGAACTGGGGAAAGCATGATCATGAAGCAATTGCTTAACATTTAATCAAGCAATCTCTAGAGCTAGAATCATCTTCTTGAGATGCTGCATATGTCCTGATATATTTTTAATAGTTTACAATGAAATATTTCTGATTCACAATAGTGCTTACAAGAGCATTTAACAAGTATTTCTGAAAGTATCTGCATCATTAAGATTAAACAGTTTGTTTGGAAAATGAAACAATAGCTTAATGACAATTAATTTAACATGAATTAAATGTAAATTTAATATTTTGCTGTATTTGGGGACAAATTGTGTCTCCTGTGTGGTAGAATTCTATGTAGTTAATGCTTAAATAGTAGAATTTAGGATTAATTTTGGCTTAATTACTATAAATCATATCACATTAATGAAGTTAAGACATACAACACAATCCTATGTAAGAAGGAAATTTCATCAAGCTTCAACTCGATGGAAACTCCATAGAGTTCCATTGATGGAGTGGTGGAAACTTCATAGAGTTTCCACCACTCCATCTATAGTTTATTGGGAAAAAGATCTACAGAACTTTAGTGAGACTTGCTTCCAGGTGAGCATGTATGAAATTAGGCTGTATGGCTGAAATCAAACGTACCCTTGGGCATAATTTAATCCAGCCAAATTTACTTCTGAAGAAGCAAGCATAGGATTAAGCAGCATGACAATTTGCTTCTAATAGGAAAGGAAAAGGGAACACTCATTGTCTCAGAATTCTTTGAAATGGGTATGTAGGAATATATTACACCGGTTATAATAAATTCTTAAAGATTCTTAAACTTTGTTCAAATATATTATTTGTGTTTTTCAAACAGATAAAATGTTACTTGAAAGTACTATAAGATTTATTATAACTGTATTAAAATAGTAGTTAATTTCTTTTGGTAGATGAATATTGCCTTTCATTCTCTACGAAGACCCTCTCACCAGATTTTATTTTTTCTTTTCAACATGGCAATAAGCAGTGCAATGAGCAGGGCATCGAACAGATGTACCTTTATTAAACATGTTTTAGTTTGTTTGCAATAAATTGGTAAATTTGTTCTGAAACAAAAAGTTCCCTAGATCTTGTATGCAACTGTTCTTTTGCAAGGAATAGTGGAATCCTGCCACCTAGTGAAATTTAGGTGGGTGAGAGTAAAGAAAATATTAGAATTAGAGAGTGGGGGGTTTTGTCCCAATAATAATAATAATAATAATAATAATAATAATAATAATAATAATAAGCCCTATCCTATACTGGTTTTGGACATCCAGCTCAGATCCCAGGGATAACGACCTGGCATCCTTGGTCAAGAGTTGCAGCATGCATCCACAATATCTTATCCACTATCCATGGTATGTGGAATGTTTTATTGGTCATGATGAGATGAACGTGACCGCTTCCTCATTGGATCAAGTCTATCTAGTCCAGAACTTCCTTTCCAACAGCTGCCAACCAGATTTCCTTGGGCGTGCAGAAGCAGGCCATGAAAGTGATGGCTATACCCAGTTCCCAGCATCTCATATTCAGAGGTATACACAGTAGTGCCTCTTGCTCACAGAGGTTACATTTAACTAGCACCTACTAGCTGTTAGGAACCAGAGAAGCTGCAGACCACTACAGAATCCACCTGGCTCAGTATTGCACACACTGACTAGCAGCAGGCTCTCCAAGTTTTCACGGTCATCTTTCCTAGCCCTAGCTGGAAGTGCCCAGATTGAACCTTGGTTCCTTTGCCTAGAAGGCATATGCTCTACCATTGTACTGCAACCTTTCCCTGTTGCTAGACTTATCCTCAATTAATTCACACAATCCTAAATATCATCGCAGTCAGTGGTGGTTGTAGCTTCCAGGTCAATTTCCATATGGCGTGAAGCAGCATTTCTTTTCATCAGTATTGAGCTTCCTGTCATTTGCTGATATTCTCGGGTGAGAGAACTGGATACACATGACGATAGAATCAAATTATCAATGATTTCTTGGACATGTAATTTGCAGCAAACCACCAAGCACTGCTGATACCCAATCTTCACTTGCTTCCGAAAAGCTCCTCCTTGGCAAATGTTATTGAATGAATGGAGGTCCCTCAGCAAGGGTGTTTGGTGGCTTGTTCTCCTTGAAAATAGTATAAATATTGAGTGGTTTAAAACAGGGGTGCTCAAACCCTGGCCCTGGGGCCACATGCGGCCCTTGAGGCCTCTCAATGCAGCCCTCAGGGATACCCCAGTCTCCAATGAGCCTCTGGCCCTCTGGAGATTTGTTGGAGCCCACACTGGCCAGACGCAACTGCTCTCAGCATGAGGGCGACTGTTTGACCTCTCACATGAGCTGTGGGATGAGGGCTTCCTCCACTTCTTGCTGTTTCATGTCTGTGATGCAGTAGCAGCAGCAAAGGAAAGGCCAGCCTTGCTTTGTGCAAGGCCTTTTATAGGCCTTGAGCTATTGCAAGACCATTCATTCATTCATTCATATAAGTTCATCTTTAATATATTCATTTATGTAAACTTATGTAAATTTATTCAAATTTTAAATATAAATTAATTCTTTTTTTCTCCTGGCCCCCAACACAGTGTCAGAGAGATGATGTGGCCCTCCTGCCAAAAACTTTGGACACCCCTGGTTTAAAATGAAGAGAAATGGAGAGGGAGGGAAAGCCTGGCAGCATTTTATCGACTTATAATGAAAAAGAAAGTCTGTTTGGGTGACTTTTTTCCCCTTGCTTGGTGTGTTCTTTACTACGTCCTAGCATCATATTGCCTACTGATTTTTACACTGTGGGTCTGCGCCATTGTCTATAATATAAAACAACAAAGGGGAAACTTTGAATTATTTAAAATAGCAAGCAAAGAAAAAGAGCTTGGCTGAAACAGGACTTCACAAAGAGTCTGTAATAGCCATGGGACCCCACATGATTAGAGTCTTTCCCAGCGTCCGTTCCATCAGCTGGCCTATGAGGGAAAGGGAAGCCTGCCAAACTTCCAGTATGTTCTGTTAGGGGGATTTCCCAAGAGATATGGTGAATCAGCAGATCTTCAGAGCATCCTGCACTGACATTAGGCTGTTCTGAAGAATTCTGGGATTTCAGGCATGGCTGTCATAGAAAGCTTGGTTGAAATAATTCAGTCCATTTTAACGCTGCAGTATTTCATCCTGAAAACATGTGTTTACAACTCATTTTTATGGGCTAACATCATCGTAACTTACTTCAGCCTTTGATTTGTACAGAAGATGACCCATGATATAATAAGCTGAAAGAATCGAAACTATTATGTTGCCCAAACCAGGGACACTTAGCTCATCTCTTTAGCCTCTTTCAGGCAAATGAAAGCATGGAGGGGGAGTGTGATCCCATTGCTGTCCCTGCCCCCAACTTCAGTGCATTGACTGCATTTGTGAACACAGAGCCTATGTGCAAAGAACATAGCTTTTTGTAAGGTTCTTGATTGCATGGAGAGAGCCCACACATGTGCAGTTTGTATGTGGAGAGGCCATGTGTGCACTGAGCCAAGAGGTCTTGGAAGCAGGGCCAGTCAAACAACCCTGCTCTCCATCGGCATGGTCAGTCTTTTTGGTGCTGGCCTCATTAAGGTCCTATGGTTCTGAATCAGATTTCATGCCCAAGGTTCAAAGTGGAAGAGTAAAAATATCCTGCTCTTGGATTTACCCAGTGGCCAGTGTGTCAGACAAAAGTTCCAGCATTCTACCTATTATCCAAGTGCAGCAAGTGCAGTCTGTCCCTGGTCTGTCTCCCTGGCTATGGGCCTTCCTTCTTTGCCTCTTAGCCTCAGACTGTTGGCCAAGTGTCTCTTCAAACTGGGAAAGGCCATGTTGCACAGCCTGCCTCCAAGCGGGCCGCTCAGAGGCCAGGGTTTCCCACTTGTTGAGGTCCACTCCTAAGGCCTTCAGATCCC
Organism: Tiliqua scincoides; assembly: GCF_035046505.1. NCBI lineage: Eukaryota > Metazoa > Chordata > Lepidosauria > Squamata > Scincidae > Tiliqua > Tiliqua scincoides. The sequence continues at coordinate 29,106,571 of NC_089826.1, forward strand.
TCTTGCAGATGTCCTTGTATCGCAGCTGTGGTCTACCTGTAGGGCGCTTTCCTTGCACGAGTTCTCCATAGAGGAGATCCTTTGGGATCCGGCCATCATCCATTCTCACGACATGACCGAGCCAACGCAGGCGTCTCTGTTTCAGTAGTGCATACGTGCTAGGGATTCCAGCACATTCCAGGACTGTGTTGTTTGGAACTTTGTCCTGCCAGGTGATGCCGAGAATACGTCGGAGGCAGCGCATGTGGAAAGCATTCAGTTTCCTCTCCTGTTGTGAGTGAAGAGTCCATGACTCACTGCAGTACAGAAGTGTACTCAGGACGAAAGCTCTGTAGACCTGGATCTTGGTATGTTCCGTCAGCTTCTTGTTGGACCAGACTCTCTTTGTGAGTCTGGAAAACTTCTGCTTAGTCTACTAGAAAACTGATAAAGTCGGTAGGCAAGCATGATGATAATGGTCTCCTTAAAATGTTAATGTCTCGACTTTCCGCATCACAGTTCTTTGTTACAGCTTTTTGCTCAGGTTCAAGTAATCATCAGTGAGTGGAAGCGTTGTTTATGACTAGCTTAAACTCTGTGCACTCGGTTAGTCTGAATATACACTGTCAGGTAGACTAATTCATTATCGATGAACCTGACCTGAGTAAATGTAATTATGTGGTTCCATGGGTTTAGTCCATTTTGTGTACCAAGCAGCATTTTTATGAAACAATTTGCTTATACAGTGTTTGACAAAGGACGCAATCCTGACCCAGGATTGCCGTAAGGTACGTTTGCGCCTCCTCAGGAGGAAGCCACGTCGGTGCACAAAGATGCGCCGATACATGGAGGCTGAATCCAGCTTCTGTGGTGGCTTCCTCACAGAATCTTGCGTTGGCCCAGCTGGGCCGATACAAGCAGCAAAGGTAGACAGGGAGGAGGTGGGGAGGAGTTAGGAGGGAAGCATTCCTGGCCAGGGGGAGGGCAGGTGGTGGTCGGCTTGGGGCCACAATCCTGCACTGGATACAATGCAAGCCTTGTTCCAGTGCAGGGTAGGATTGCACGCAAAGTCTTCTGAATTTTCTATAGGGGACATTTTGAAGAGCTGAGCTAATCAAACATCACACATTTCATTGCTTGGACATATGATAATGTTGCAAAAACCTTCTGCTTTTCATTGTACTCTTACCCTATATAAACAATAGTCATATAGAATTCAGTGACGTTCCAGATAATTTGGGAGCAGTGGGTTATTTGGAAGACACACCCTACCTACCAATAAGAGCATGTGCATTCACATCCCGTCCTTCCCGGTGCACCTTTTCCTGATAGAACAGGAGGTTTGTCTGAACTGACCTTTAATACATTGTTTCAATGTGACATAGTGACCTGCATCAACATACACAGTTGACTCCCATCAGCTTCAGTGTGAAATAACCACCCAGGTGAGCTTAACCTGAGCACTTATGCAGGGTTTAGAGCTTGACTAGAGCTCCTGATCATTGGAAAGAATAAGGAACTGGCAGAAGGAAAAGAGAGAGAGCATGAGTTAAACGCCTTGTGTTTTAGTTTGACATTTCCTGTGTGTTTAAATGTTCCAAATGTGTCCTATTTGTTACACTCTTGAAATTTGTGAAGCAACAGTTATACAAGAGTCATACAGCAAGGCAGTTCTGAACAAATGAGGTGAACTTCTGAACTTATAGCTTTCGTAATGCTATCATGACTTCTGGGCCACGCCAAAAATGATTAAGAATGGCTTTTTTTTTTTTTCTGAAGAACCTCCAAGCCTTGTTTGAAATAGGGGAAACACTGTGTTTGGTAAAATTCTTCTCTGCAAACTGATGGACATATCCAGTTGCTGTAGGCAAAACCTGGAAGACGTTTGTTTGAACATTTTGGTCACTTAGTATTTCAAAACTCTTGTGACACAATTGGAGAACACAAGGATGTTTTATCTGTAATTTACCCATTTCTTCCTGGCCCAGAGGTGTACACATTTGTTATTTGTTGCATATATGCAAAATTGGGCAGAAATGGCTTAATGGAGGACTTTTAGCATAAAAAAGTTTAGCATAAACTTTTAGTTAACACCAGAACCAGGGGACATCCACTAAAATTGAGTGTTGGGAGAATTAGGACAGACAAAGGAAAATATTTCATTACTCAGCGTGTGGTTGGTCTGTGGAACTCCTTGCCACAGGATGTGGTGATGGCACCTGGCCTGGATGCCTTTAAAAGGGAATTGAACAAATTTCTGGAGGAAAAATCCATCATGGGTTACATGCCATGATGCGTATGTGCAACCTCCTGATTTCAGAAATGGGCTATGTCAGAATGCCAGATGCAAGTGAGGCCACCAGGATGCAGGGCTCTTGTTGTCTTGTGTGCTCCCTGGGGCATTTGGTGGGCCATTGTGAGATACAGGAAGCTGGACTAGACGGGCCTAAATCCAGCAGGACTGTTCTTATGTTCTCGGCATACAGACTGTATCTTTCTTCTGCATCTTGAGGATCATAATTTTTTTACAGTTTCTCAGATGGAAGTCTAAGACTTAAGAGAATGTATATGGGGTACAACCAATCCAGTGCTGTGGGATCATGGCTGCTTCTGTCAATAGGGCCGCAGGGGCTGGCTTGGTGTGGGTGTGGATCCTTGGTCATTGCTCCACCTGGCCAACCTCTGATGCTGCCCTTCGAATGATCACATGGGATCTTTCCCTCCCCACTAAAAGCCGGCCAGGAGGGACAATATTGAAAAACTCATGTGATCAGCACCAGCTACATGGCTGAAATGTTCCCATATGCTCTCTGGCATTCACAGTGGGATGAGTTTATTTCTGAGAGTTTGGGCATTATATGTAAACTTTCTTTGACAGCAATGATCCAATCTTTGTATCATCTCTAATACTATCAAGTTTTTCTCAAGGGCTCATATAAACATTTGGCTTTGATGTGTTAAAGCCATGGAGAAAGGTTCAGGCATAAACTTAAAGTTAATGAACTGTGTGGTAGCCAATGGAAATTGGAAATATATTTGTACCTAAGTGGACTTGCATGTGAGTGTGAAGAAATAAAATAAATTTCGTTTAATGCTTCTTAAGGTGTATACAGCACTAAAACCTTTTACTTGCTCAGAGGTCCATGCCAAGATACAAGTTTCATAATCAAAACCACATTTCCCTGCTCTCACTGCAATCCTCACTGAAACTGCCCCTGCCCTCTACCTCCCCAGCAACAATATACCTCCACTGTCAACTTACAAGCACTGATAGAGGCTTCTGGAGCCACCACTTCACACACTATCCAGCTGCGTGTTTGCAGCAGAGGCCCAGAAGTGTGTGACCGTGACCCAGCTTTTGCACTTCCCAATAGGGTTAGGACTTAAATCCTTATATGGGAAGTGGCTGATTCCTGGAAAGAGATTCTGGGACAAAGGAAAACTAAGGACTAGGGGCGCAATCCTAACTTGCACTGGAGCAGGTAGGCCAGCGGGTCTGCACTGCATCCAGCACAGGCTTGGGGCCAGAATTGAGACAACCTGAGGCAAGGGGAAAACTCTCCCCTTACCCCATGTTATGCTGCACTAGCCCCAATAAGTCTAGTTGGATCTGTGCCATCTTCTGAGGTGGCACAAATCTGAGTAGAGTGGAGCAGCCTCGCGGCTCAGTGCCTCTTGGGAATGGGGTCAGAATCCAGCATAACTGCCAGGTCTTGGCCCTGCCTCCTGCTCCCCAACCACCTGCCCCCAGGAACACCTACTGCCTGCCCTTCTCCCACCCCTAAACGCCTCCTCCCCACCCTCCTCACACACCCCTCCAGACCCCTGCGTTGGCCAAGCTTGGCTGACGCAAACGTACTCCGCCAGGCCTGAATCCAGCACAGGTTGGCCAGCTCAACTCCTTGCGCTGGCCTCCTGTCTCCTGGATTGACACAAACATGCCTTATGGCACGTTTATGACACCCTCTGGGTGACTTGTGCCAACCTAACCCAGGGGTTAGAATTGCACTGTAAGATCCTGAGACAGGAAAACTGAAGAGATATCGCCGAAGCATCTACTTGTCAGCTATTACATTCAAATCAATTTGTTCATTAACAGCTTCCAATTTAAATGAAATCAAAATTACATTCCAGCTGAAAGTCCTCAGATATTTATTTGGAAATGGTCACATTAACCCATCAGAAGAACATGATTTTGAAAACAGGCTTTGACCCAAGCAACACTGAAGCAAACCTCCTTGAGACTTAAGTGTCTTATATGGGTTCTGTGTCATATACACAGAAGTACTTTTGGGGGGGGGGTGTACGTGAATGAACACTGTCACGAAATACCTCAGAAAATCATGTTTCCCTTTCATTTGAAGACCCAAAGAAGGGGCATCACAAGGCAAAGTAGACATGTTTTCTTCTGTTCTAGCAGTACAAAGCCTTGTCCAGTTTTCCACTATTAAATTACACTTCACTTTGGGGTTATTTACAGATCAGATGTGATACATTGTTAAGTTGGGCAGCATGTTAGGAAAAAGTAGCTTGCTGCAGGCCAGTCCTCTTTTATAGGCCTTTTCCCAGGGTGTTGTGTTTGTGTAATATAGCCTGGAAGGAATGCTGCAGTCACTTTCACTGCCAAGGGAGTCATACGGGCATTTAAACATCAGTACAGCAAGGCCAGGGACAGACCAGGGACAGACTGCACTTGCTCCCAGTGTGGAAGGGATTGTCACTCCCGAATTGGCCTTTTCAGCCACACTAGACGCTGTTCCAGAACCACCTTTCAGAGCGCGATACTGTAGTCTTTCGAGACTGAAGGTTGCCAACAACAGCAAAGGCAATTATAATCAGGAACCGATGGCAGCCTACCTGGTCAGGTATACATTTGCCAAGACCTGTGCCAGATTGACTTTTGTGTACGCAAGAAACATGAGTCCAATGAAGCCACAAGGATGTTTAACAGTCCAATCCTGTGCATGTCTACTCAGAAGTAAGCCTCACTGTGTTCAAGAGGGTTTATTCCTATGAAAGCGTGTACAGTAGAGGATTGCAACCTAATGGCCTAATCCTATTGTTGGGCACCACTACCGGAACTAGTGTGCCTCCGGCGAAGCATGCTTTATGGCTGTCGCAAACAGCTTTCTGAAAGCACATGGAGCCAGAAGGCTTACTGAGCATTTTGTGTATTTCTTGTAGACCCACACACGCACACCCCACAATAGCATGCAGTGTGTGCTTCATTGGCATGCTGCATGCTATAGTGTGGTGGGAGGTTTGGAAGAGTGTGGCCACCTTTTCAACAGTGCTACTTCTGCTGAGGCATCGCTTTACAGCTGAGAGGTACTACAGAGCCCAATTATAATGGGGGGGGATAAAGAGCTTCTGGAGGGCCACATCCAGCCCACAGGCCTTATGTTTGACATCCCTGATTTAGTCAATGATAAAAAGTGGACTAAATCAAAGTATTCCTCTTTAAGTGGATGCATGGACTGTCTGAGAGGAAACTCTCTGGCCTACAGAACAGTCTATCATTTTGACTCAGGATTGCAGATATACAATCTAAACTTGGCTGATTAAATGACGTATGTTGGTCAGTATTTTTTCCCCCCAGGAGCAACATTCGGGTTGAAAATCAATTACATCCAATGATGTACAAAACCAGGTTCCAAATTTCATTGATCCAGGTTTTTTGTTTTTTTTAAAGCATATGGAAATAATCTGAAAGGCAAGACTATAATTTTATGTCTAAAGAAAGTAGAGTCCCAAGCAAGAAAGCGAAATGTTATATAGCTGTCTGCATGGATAGTCATGAAAAGGTCACTCCAGAAGAACACGGATGATTGGTGGATGTGAATAAGCATTTTTGACCAGTATTATATACAAATGAATGCATTGAACAAACTGTAATTTGAAGTTAGTACTCCATGCATAAGGTGCATGACTAAAACTGATTCCAAAAAGTATTTGGAGCATTCATTCCCATGGATGCAAAGTTATGGGGATTGTAGAACGTTTGGCATAAAGGCCTACCTTCTACATGTGCCCTACTCTGCCTCCCCCATTATTTAGTGTGCTAATGACTGCTCAAATCAGGATGTCTATGTGTGCTTTATTATACTAATACAAGCACTTCCCCCTTCCCTAGTGCACTGGTGTGCAACTTGCTTCATTACGTGATAAGGTCGCCATCTATAAACCGAGGGCCCAATCCTAGCCAACTTTCCAGCACCAATGCAGCCATACCAATGGGCTGTGCGCTGCATCCTGTGGTGGGGAAGGCAGTCACACTGGCCTCCTCAAGGTAAGGGAATATTTGTTCCCTTACCTCAGGATTGCATTGCAGCTTCATCAGCACTGGAAAGTTGGATAGGATTGGGCTGTGAGACTGGCTCCCACAAGATCACATCTAACCATTTCTGGAATAATCTCCCTGTCACAGTTGTAAATGCACCAGAGATTCCCACAGCATTGTAGGATGGTGTATCTAAGCAAATGAACTGGTGTTGAAATAGAAAGAAAACTTTCTTACTGTGCTGGACTTGACAGATTGTCTCTTTGCTTGAATGTTCAGGGTTTAACTGTAACCACACTAACTTTAGGAAAAGAACTTGCACAAGTTGGCTGCTGAGTGATTTTTGTGGTTTTCAGTGTCTCCTGGGGGCAATTTTGGCTAAAAGAATGATTTAAAATTGAGACCTACATTAGTCCACAGTGGAGAAACTATAATAACATACGTTCTTTTACTGTGATGACCAACTTATAAAATTATCTAATGTGAAGTGATGCAGCAAAATCCTTAGTGTGAATGAGGCACACAGCATGATAATTAGTTTGAGGGTAGACTATGGTCTTTGTTCTAAAAAAAAAAAAAAAGTGACATGAACAAATGCAGCTTTGAAATAGTCACTGAGAACAAAGGCATATTGCATACGTGTCTTGTTTCTCCCTCACTGGCTGTTCTCATCAGATTTTGATTTGCATAGCTGACCTAGCAACAGCTCTGTTGATCACCATTAACAAAAGCACACAGTTGGTACCATTGAGTGAAACTAAAATTAGAGCATCCATGAACTATTTAAATCTGGACATTTGGGGATTGTTGCTTGATCAGACCATGTGACTGAATGAAGAGAGATCCAGGACAGTTAATGCAACAAAGATGAAGTGGCACGATTTGGCAAAATTTGGGATAAATTTTTGCTGAACTTTGTGAAGCGATAGAAGAATGCAAACATAGTTCTCATATCCCAATCATAAATATTTGCAAGTATCTGTATTCACAGCAGTATGGTGCATGATCTAGCCCAGGGGTGTCAAACATAAATCCCACGGGCCAGATATGGCCCTCTGAAACTATTCATTTGCCCCCTGTGATAACTGGGCTCTCCAAGCACCACCGTCAGCTGCTCTCAGTTGTGAGCTGCAAAGAGAACCATAAGCAGAAGCAGTACTGCTGAAAGGGCAGCGCTGGGAAAGCCCAATTATCAAACAGGCCACCCTTTCAGTGCCACCTCTGCTGAGGTTTCACTGCTGAAAGGGCAACCCACATGATGATTGGGTTCTCCCAGTGCTTCTCAGAAAGCAAGGAATGATACAGGGGAAGAAGCAGGCCAAGAGGAGCCTGCCAAGGAGCTGGGAGAGCCAGTTTTCATGTAGGCTACCCTTTCGGCAGTGCCACTTCTGTGCCATTTCTGCCAAGGTGTCACTTGGCAGAGCACCTCTCAGCTGCTGAGCTGCAAAGTGACACCCCTGTAGAAGCAGCACTACTTAATGCTTAATGACTTCAGTTGCTGCTTAATAATATCACTTACAATCTCAGCAGGCCTAATAATTCTGTTTGGCCCATTATGTGAAACGGTTTTGACATCCCTGATCTAGCATCTGAATAGTAGTGCAAGGCAGCAAAGAAAGAATATTCTACCTCGCATGGTTATTGCGATGACAACATGAGCTATATTATTGAAATATTGCCATCGGCTGATGAAATAAGAACTTACCTGTAGTATTCTGACAGTGCTGTCCTATACATGTCTACTCAGAAGTCCCATTGGGTTCAATCACTCCCAGGTAAGTGTGTATAGGACTGCATTCTCAAATTCTGAAAACACAGGGTTTCCTAGTAACACTAATCTGGGGATGGAGGATATTTGTTAGTGAGGATCAATGGACAGGAGAAGCTATTGACTCCATCCCCTGCTTTCCATCTGTGATTTGCAAATAGCACCATCATTGTTCTTTGCTTACTGTGCTCACACAGTCCTTGGGGCAGAGGGGGCATTTTCAGGGGTGAATTGACAACTGTTAAGCACATCCCACCAATTTTCCCTTTGCAAGTGCCCTCCACCCTAATACAGCAAACTTGGGTTTGGGAAGACTATTTGCTGATTTCTACCTGGGGGTGGGGGGGGGGACATACAACAGATGCTACCTCAGAATGCCAGATGCAGGGGAGGGCACCAGGAAGCAGGTTGTGTCTTGTTGTCTTGTGTGCTCTCTGACGCATTTGGAGAGCCACTGTGAGATACAGGAAGCTGGACTAGATGGGCCTTTGCCTGATCCAGTGGGGCTCTTCTTATGTTCTTAGAATACCCAAAACAGAGAATATGTTCTTCAGTTGTTTGTAGGTACAGCTTTATTCAAAATGAGCTGACAGCTTCATGTAAAGATCTTAATTGCCTGGAAAAGTTTTCCCAGCTAAAAGTGAGCATTAACTGCATGTGTGCCTTGCCCAGGACAATGTCAATTTAAGTACCGTCCTCCTGTGTTGAAATCTTTGACCATCCTTATTTTGGAGAACTTAAAAAGAAAGAAGGTAAATGCTAATTTCAGCCACAAATACAGTAAACTTTCATTGTGGTTCCTCATTTTCCTTTCATCAGGGACGAGTTTCCAAAGAGCCAGCAGAAACCTTGTATCTCGCTCGAGCATCTTTGCTGAAACAGTCAAGTGGATTTTCGGTTTTGGCATAACACTTCCCATATGTATTTCTCTCCCCAGGAAAAGCTCCAAGAGTCCTCCTAAGTTTTCTTGGCTGTTTCTATGGATGTTTTCTTTCTTTTTGTCATCTTTTTATTAACCAAAATTATGCCAAATGAAATGTACAGGTACACAAGCATCTGAAATAGACAAAGCCAGCAAGAAAGAGCAATTCTCAGTAAATACGTAACAAAAGCATAAACAAACCGAATGATAAGAATAATGGAAGATTGTTACTAGAATGCTAAATAGTCCTACGTTTCATTAGTCATGACTAAGGAACTTAATCATGACTAAACTACGTATTATACATTGAAATGTCAGCAATTCCACCAGTATAGACCCAAGTAGTTTGATTAGCCATTTTCCATCTTCTTCTTTCAGAGAACGATTTCAGAGATCGTTCTTCTCTGCTACCATTGCGTCTGCTGATAGCCGTCCGGCAGAGCTGTTCCGTGTGGTGCGGGGCCTCCTCCATCGGGCCCCGCCAGTGGACCAGGAGGAATACACGGTCAGCCGCTGTGACGTGCTTGCCCAACACTTTGCAGATAAAGTTGATCGTATTCGTCGCGACTTGGATGCCACATTGACAATGTCTGTTGATGTCCCCTTGGCAACTGCTTGTCCAGTATTGTGGGATTCTTTTCAGCTTGTGCAGCCTGAGGATGTGGACAGACTCCTTTGGAGTGTGAGGCCGTCTGCCTGCCTGCTTGACCCTTGCCCAGCTTGGCTGATTAGAGCGGCCCGGGGGGGACTGGCTGAGTGGACGGGGAGGGTGGTCAACTCTTCTTTGATGGAGGGGACATTGCCGCTCGCCTTGAAGCAGGCAGTGGTTCGCCCCCTCCTGAAGAAGCCCTCCCTGGATTCCACTGTGTTGAATAACTATCGGCCAGTCTCCAACATCCCGTTTCTGGGCAAGGTAATTGAGCGGGTAGTGGCGTCTCAACTCCAGAGGGTCTTGGATGAAGCGGATTATCTGGATCCTTTTCAATCTGGTTTCAGACCGGGCTTTGGGACGGAAACTGCCTTGGTCGCCTTGGTGGATGACCTACGCCGGGGACTGGACAGGGGGAGTGCGTCCCTGTTGGTCCTGCTGGACCTCTCGGCGGCTTTCGATACCATCGACCATGGTATCCTTCTGGGCCGATTGGCCGAGTTGGGAGTTGGAGGCACTGTTTTGCGGTGGTTTCGCTCCTACTTGGAGGGTCGGTCCCAGATGGTGGTGCTGGGGGATGCCTGTTCGACACCCTGGCCCTTGAGGTGCGGGGTGCCGCAGGGTTCAATTCTGTCCCCCATGCTATTTAATATCTACATGAAACCGCTGGGAGAGGTCATCTGGGGGTTTGGAGTGAGGTGTCATCAATATGCTGATGACACCCAGCTCTATCTCTCCTTTCCTCCAGACTCCAAGGTGGCGGTTGAGGGCCTGGAGCGCTGTCTGGAAGCAGTGAGGATCTGGATGGGGGCTAACAAGCTGAAATTAAATCCGGATAAGACAGAGGCTCTCCTGGTTCGGAAATCCTCGATGCAGGTGCTGGATTATCAACTTGCTCTGAATGGGGTTGCACTCCCTCTGAAGGAGCAGGTTCGCAGCTTGGGGGTCCTCCTGGATTCACAGCTGCTCCTGGATTCCCAGGTGGCGGCTGTGGCTAGGGGGGCCTTTGCTCAGCTTCGGCTGGTGCGCCAGCTGCGACCGTACTTGGATCGTGCAGACCTGGCCACGGTGATCCATGCCACGGTGACATCGAGGTTAGATTACTGTAACGCGCTCTATGTGGGGCTGCCCCTGAAGACGGTTCGGAAACTACAATTAGTACAGAATGCGGCGGCCCGTGTGGTCACCGGAGCCAGGCGGTTTGACTCTGTCAGCCCGCTTCTCCGGGGGCTGCATTGGCTGCCCATTCGTTTCCGGGCCCAATTCAAGGTGCTGGTTTTGACCTTTAAAGCCCTATACTGCTCTGGGCCAGGATATCTTAGAGACCACCTACTCCCGTACAATCCGGCTCGCCATCTCAGGTCATCAGAGAAGGCCTTTTTGCAAGTGCCGCCACCCAAGGAGGTCCGGGGGGTGGCTGCAAGAAATAGGGCCTTCTCGGTAGTGGCACCAACATTATGGAACTCCCTTCCCCTTGACTTGAGAATGGCTCCCTCTCTTGAGAGCTTTCGGCGAGGCCTGAAAACACTGTTGTTTAAACAAGCCTTCTGATTTCTGGCCTTCTTAACTTTTTATACATCTTTTAGTTTTACAGGCTTGTTTCCTCGGTGATCTGCTCTTTTACTCTTTTAATCTGACTACTGTTTTTATGGCCCTGTAGTGTGTTTTTAAATGTTTTTATCTGTCTGTATTAATGTTTTTTAAATTTTATTGTTTTTAATATGTTGTTAGCCGCCCTGGGTCCCGTTAGGGAGAAGGGCGGGATAAAAATAAAGTTTTATTATTATTATTATTATCTAGTTCCCTACACAAAGCCAAAAGTAACCTAGAATAAGCAACTCTAAGGGCCAGATCCTATATCCAATGCTGCCTGGGCAACTGTCCTCTCTGCACTGGTCCAGGGCCTCAACACCAAGAAGATGTCACAGATAACAACTGGCAGTGAATGTTTTCACCAGCCAACAAAGAGGGTCTTCAGGGCAGGCAGGGGCAGGCTGGAACTGGGTGGGGGAGGGCAGGCTGAAGGGAGGATCAGGCCCAGGAAGGGGGTAGAGACAGTGGCAAACTCTTCCACCAGATCCTATGGCCCTTCTTGGCTTGCAGAGCCCGACGTGGGCCTCCTTGGTTCTGCGCCAGCAAAATAGCTGGCGCAGCTCCAAAGAGACCCATTGGGGAAGCAGTGGCTTTACCTGGAGTACCATTCCCTTACCCCAAGGAGACTCCAGAGGCTGTCCCAGCCCCATAGGATGCAGTGATGGCCATTTTGGTGCCATTGCTCCTCAGGGTGCTGCCAGGGGATAGGATTGGCCTGCCCGACTCCAACAACTCTTCAGAAAGCAATTCTGGTTTATAATAATGAAGTTATAGATAACTGATTATTATCCTTGGGAGGCAATGAACTGTGGAGAAAAATTCCTTTGTTCAACACCAATATTTTATTAATGATTCTAACCCAGTGTTTCTCAACCAATGGTACAGGTTCCTCCAGTGGTATTTGAGGTGGTGTCTGGTAGTGTTTGTGGTACCCCCTGACATCTGCTGCCTGGCAGTAAGACTAGTGACATGACATGGCAAATTGGTAGGAGGTTTTGCTGGAAGAACAGAGCTCCAAAGCATGCTTTTCACACACTAAAAAGCTCTCCTGTCCACCCTGAGCCTTTCAGTGGTGTCTGTCACATCGCATCCAGCTTCTCAACCCAGAAGTAACTGGCGATGACGTCATCACCAGTTACTTCTGGTGGTACTTCCAACGGGTGGATCATGTGAAGTAGTACGGTGGGAGATAAGCATTGAGAAACGCTGTTCTAAGCAGATCTGAAAGGGAAAGGTATGTTTAAGGTTGAAGTAATAAAAGGAACAGAAGACGGAAGACATCTTAACTTTATTCCCATTTATAATGGTAATTACTTCTGATATCTATTTAATAAACTTTATTTAAATAATAACTTTATTTTAAAACTATCAAATCTGTTTCCTGGAGAAAATGGAGCTAATTTTTGTAGTTTTTACAGCTGAGATTGTGGGAGTGGTCTGTTCCTCAGAATTAGATTAATGGAGATTATGCCACAATAGTTAAGACCATTTGTGGACCATAATTTTGAAAAGAAGACAAGTGACATCACAAGCAAGTTTTTCTGACTTAGTGATGTGATATAATGGGTTGTATCCTCAGGAATACACATGAAAATAAGATGGCATTTTGTGCAGTTCTGTGTCTGATTTTGCAAGTGCTTATGGAGGAAACTGTGCAACAATGAGATATTTAGGGCACAATCCTAACCCCTTATGTCAGTGCTTTCCAGCACTGGCACAGCAGTACCAATGGGACATGTGCGGCATCCTGCAGTTGGGTGTCACCCACAGAGGCCTCCTCAAAGTAAGGGAATGTTTGTTCCCTTACTTCGGAGCTGCATTGCCCTTATGTCAGTGCATTGCCCTTATGTCATTGTACACAGTGCTCGTACAATGTGTTGTATTGGGTGGTGTGCAAGCACAGAGCCTGGAAAGGATTCCAGATTTCTAAGCTCAAGAACCACACATAAGAACATAAGAACAGCCCCACTGGATCAGGCCATAAGCCCATCTAGTCCAGCTTCCTGTATCTCACAGCAGCCCACCAAATGCCTCAGGGAGCGTACCAGATAACAAGAGACCTCATCCTGGTGCCCTCCCTTGCATCTGGCATTCTGACATAACCCATTTCTAAAATCAGGAGGTTGCGCATACACATCATGGCTTGTACCCCATAATGGATTTTTCCTCCAGAAACTTGTCCAATCCCCTTTTAAAGGCGTCTAGGCTAGACGCCATCACCACATCCTGTGGCAAGGAGTTCCACAGACCGACCACACTCAACAGAATTGTAGTTTGCATTGCTGGCCAAAATGGGTGTCCTCGGACTTAAGAACATAAGAACAGCCCCACTGGATCAGGCCATAGGCCCATCTAGTCCAGCTTCCTGTATCTCACAGCGGCCCACCAAATGCCCCAGGAAGCACACCAGTTAACAAGAGACCTGCATCCTGGTGCCCTCCCTTGCATCTGGCCTTCTGACGTAGCCCATTTCTAAAATCAGGAGGTGGCACATACACATCATGGCTTGTAACCCGTAATGGATTTTTCCTCCAGAAACTTGTCCAATCTCCTTTTAAAGGCATCCAGGCCAGATGCCGTCACCACATCCTGTGGCAAGGAGTTCCACAGACCAACCACACTCTGAGTAAAGAAATATTTTCTTTTGTCTGTCCTAACTCTCCCAACACTCAATTTGAGTGGATGTCCCCTGGTTCTGGTGTTATGTGAGAGTGTAAAGAGCATCTCTCTATCCACTTTATCCTTCCCGTGCATAATTTTGTATGTCTCAATCATGTCCCCCCTCAGGCGCCTCTTTTCTAGGCTGAAGAGGCCCAAACGCCGTAGCCTTTCCTCATAAGGAAGGTGCCCCAGCCCTGTAATCAACTTAGTCGCTCTCTTTTGCACACACTATCACTTCCAAGAGTGCAGGAGTGCTTTGAAATGCCACGAACCTGGATGTGTGTGTGTGGGGTGGTGGTGTACAGGAGGTGTTTGTGTTCCAATTGGAGCAACAGCTTGTGGTTGCAGAGGGGGCTTGTTCAAAAGCTGCAAAAGGCAGGGTTGGAAGCAGAGTGAGGGGAAGCATGGACAGAGCTTCTTGCCTCAAGGACCCTCTCAGGACAGGGCGGGGGGAAGAAGCGAGGCCAGCCCAGGTCATTGTGTTGAATGGGGCTTACTCCCAGGAAAGTGTGCACAGCCCAGACAGAGAGAGGCCACAGCAGGCACATTTCCACCCCCAAGCAGGCAGAGGTGCCTCTCCATGCAACATATTCAATGCCTCAGTCAAAAGTCAGTTCAGTTGTGTTCAAAGGGGCTTATTCCCAGGGAAGTGTGTATGGGCGTGGCTTAGTCCAAAGGATGTTGCCAATGTCCTGATCACAGATGCTGTTCAGAAGGGAACAGCTAAAGCTTCCTCCTCTCCCCCACCAAATTCCAACCAGATTCACAGAGTATGAGAGGAGGGGCACTTTTTTCTCACCAGGTAGGGAAAAGTACTTTCTAATGCAAGTGTATGCATGCCTACTCAGAAGTAAATCCCATCATGCTCAATGGTGCTGGCTTCGAGGAAAGTGTGCATAAGTGTGCATATGTACATAATTATGTTCTGAATTGAAATCTTTGTCTACTTTTCTGAGTGTGGGTGTGAAGGGTGGCTTGGGTGCAGAGTGACCAGATGGAATGCAGGACAGAGTGCTTGTATCTTTAACCATTGTATAGAAGAGATAATTTTGGCAGGTGCAGCTCAACATTGTATTGGCAACCTTCAGTCTCGAAAGACTATGGTATCGCGCTCTGAAAGGTGGTTCTGGCACAGCGTCTAGTGTGGCTGAAAAGGCCAATCCGGGAGTGACAATCCCTTCCACACCGGGAGCAAGTGCAGTCTGTCCCTGGTCTGTCTCCCTGGCTGTGGGCCTTCCTTCTTTGCCTCTTAGCCTCAGACTGTTGGCAAAGTGTCTCTTCAAACTGGGAAAGGCCATGCTGCACAGCCTGCCTCCAAGCGGGCCGCTCAGAGGCCAGGGTTTCCCACTTGTTGAGGTCCATCCCTAAGGCCTTCAGATCCCTCTTGCAGATGTCCTTGTATCGCAGCTGTGGTCTACCTGTAGGGCGCTTTCCTTGCACGAGTTCTCCATAGAGGAGATCCTTTGGGATCCGGCCATCATCCATTCTCACGACATGACCAAGCCAACGCAGGCGTCTCTGTTTCAGCAGTGAATACATGCTAGGGATTCCAGCACGTTCCAGGACTGTGTTGTTTGGAACTTTGTCCTGCCAGGTGATGCCGAGGATGCGTCGGAGGCAGCGCATGTGGAAAGCGCTCAATTTCCTCTCCTGTTGTGAGCGAAGAGTCCATGACTCGCTGCAGTACAGAAGTGTACTCAGGACGCAAGCTCTGTAGACCTGGATCTTGGTATGTTCCGTCAGCTTCTTGTTGGACCAGACCCTCTTTGTGAGTCTGGAAAACGTGGTAGCTGCTTTACCAATGCGCTTGTTTAGCTCGGTATCGAGAGAATGAGTGTCGGAGATCGTTGAGCCAAGGTACACAAAGTCATGGACAACCTCCAGTTCATGCTCAGAGATTGTAATGCAGGGAGGTGAGTCCACATCCTGAACCATGACCTGTGTTTTCTTCAGGCTGATTGTCAGTCCAAAATCTTGGCAGGCCTTGCTAAAACGATCCATGAGCTGCTGGAGATCTTTGGCAGAGTGGGTAGTGACAGCTGCATCGTCGGCAAAGAGGAAGTCACGCAGACATTTCAGCTGGACTTTGGATTTTGCTCTCAGTCTGGAGAGGTTGAAGAGCTTTCCGTCTGATCTGGTCCGGAGATAGATGCCTTCTGTTGCAGTTCCAAAGGCCTGCTTCAGCAGGACAGCGAAGAAAATCCCAAACAAGGTTGGTGCAAGAACACAGCCCTGCTTCACTCCGCTTCGGATGTCAAAAGGGTCTGATGTGGAGCCATCGAAGACAACAGTGCCCTTCATGTCCTTGTGGAAAGATCTGATGATGCTGAGGAGCCTGGGTGGACATCCAATCTTGGGGAGAATCTTGAAGAGGCCGTCTCTGCTGACCAGGTCGAAAGCCTTTGTGAGATCTATGAAGGCTATAAAGAGTGGCTGTCGTTGTTCCCTGCATTTCTCCTGCAGTTGTCTAAGGGAGAATACCATATCAGTGGTGGACCTGTTGGCTCGGAATCCACACTGCGATTCTGGATAGACGCTCTCTGCAAGTACCTGGAGCCTCTTTAGTACAACTCGGGCAAACAGCTTTCCTACAACGCTAAGGAGAGAGATGCCGCGGTAGTTGTTGCAGTCACCCCTGTCACCTTTGTTCTTGTACAGCGTGATGATGTTTGCAT
This sequence comes from Tiliqua scincoides, assembly GCF_035046505.1. Lineage (NCBI taxonomy): Eukaryota > Metazoa > Chordata > Lepidosauria > Squamata > Scincidae > Tiliqua > Tiliqua scincoides. The sequence goes on from NC_089826.1 coordinate 29,123,098, forward strand.
CCCTCATGTCTTGAGGTACTCCACCTTCTCTCCAGCAGAGACAGAGGATTTCATGCAGCTCAGTGACGATGATCTCTTTGCAGCATTTTAGGACTTCAGCAGGGATGCTGTCTTTTCCAGGTGCCTTGCCAAAGGCAAGGGAGTCCAGGGCCACGTGAAGTTCTTCTAGGGTTGGTTCACTGTCAAGCTCTTCCAGCACAGGCAGGCACTCAATGTTGTTCAGTGCTTCTTCGGTGACTACATTTTCTCTGGAATATAGCTCAGAGTAGTGCTGCACCCAGCGTTCCATCTGCTGCGCCCGATCCTGGATGACCTCGCCTGTGGCAGACTTCAGAGGGGCAATTTTCTTCTGTGTTGGACCTAGGGCCTGCTTGATACCATCATACATCCCCTTGATGTTGCCCGTGTCAGCTGCTATCTGTATCTCGGAACAGAGCTGGAGCCAGTAGTCGTTAGCACATCTCCTGGCAGTCTGTTGGACTTTGCTGCGAGCAGTTCGGAGGACCTGCAGGTTGCGCTCACTGGGACAGGCCTTGTATGCTGCTTGAGCTCTCCTCTTTTCCTCAATGACTGGTGTCAACTCCTCAGAGTGGGCTTCAAACCAGTCTGCCGCCTTGTTGGTCTTCTTGCCGAATATGGACAAGGCGGTGTTGTAAACGGTATTCTTGAAATGTTCCCATCTGTTGGATGCGTTTGCGTCGGCCGGGCCTGGAAGAGATTCCTCAAGCGCTTGTGCAAATTCCTCCACTTTTCTCTGATCCCGGGTCTTGCTGGTATCAATGCGAGGTCTTCCTTCCTTTTTCGTGTGATACAGTCGCTTTGTTTGCAGTTTCACTCTGCTGCACACCAGGGAGTGGTCAGTGTCGCAGGCAGCACCATGATAACTGCGTGTGATCTTGATGCTGGGAAGGCTGGAGCGTCTGGTGAGGATCAGGTCGAGCTGGTGCCAGTGCTTTGATCTTGGATGTCTCCAAGAGACTCTATGTTGGGGCTTTGTGTTGAAGAACGTGTTGCTGACACAGAGACCGTGATGACAGCAAAACTCTAGCAGGCGTTGGCCATTTTCGTTCATCCTCCCAGTGCCAAACTGACCTAAGCAAGTGGGCCATGAACTGTTATCAGCACCAACTCTAGCATTGAAATCGCCGAGGATGAACAATGGCTCTTTTACAGGGATTTTCTTGACAGTGGTGGCCAGGTCATCATAGAATTTGTCTTTGGCTTCTGCTGGAGACGACAGAGTCGGTGCATAAGCACTGATGAGAGTGATAGGTCCTGCTGATGACTGGAGCTGCAGGGACAAAATTCTTTCACTTCCCACAGTAGGTGGGATGATGGATTTCAGCAGGGTATTTCTGACCGCAAAGCCAACGCCATGTTCCCTGGTTTCGTTTGGTGGTTTTCCCTGCCAGAAAAATGAGAAATTTCTCTCCTTGACAGATCCGGAATCTGGCAGCCTAGTCTCTTGAAGGGCGACGATGTCCATCTGCAGTCTGCTCAGCTCCATGTCGATGACAGCTGTTTTGCGTGCGTCGTCTATTTCTTGCAGGTCATCAGAGAAGCCAGGTGTCATTGTCCTAACGTTCCAGGTGCCCAGCTTTAGGGCAGTAGTTTTCTGTTTTCTGTTGCATGGTGCAGAGTTGTCGATCCGCTTGTCGGTTTTCACCCTAAACCCCACGCACCCCATGAGGTTAACGGACCGTGGCGAGGCAACACCTTACTGGCTGGGGACTGCCCAGCTTAAGGCGGGCGGTAGCTGCCCAATGAGATGCAATGATCTCTCCCACCGTCGGAAGCAGCCCCTGGCGTCATGCTCTACGCCAATCGAGCAAAGACTTATAACCGGTAAACTGCTGCTTCCCGTGTTGTGCCGACGCCGTATGGCGAAGTTGGAGTGTCCTCTCCAGTGCGCGAAGCCTGGGTAAAGAAGGTATGGAGGATAGGCTGTTACCCATGCAGCAAATCCCCCCTCTCCACGTCGCTGGAATGGTCCAATGGAAAGGCAGAAGCCAATACGGTTGGTTCCAGCGGCGTCGCAGGAGTTGCCAGAACGTGACTGTGTTCAGCCATGAACTGCCTAAGGGACTCCGGCTCCTGATTTTGCCTCGAGGTTGACTCCTGAAGGCTTTTCCAGAACTGGATGTAGCCACAAGGCAGTGGAGGTTTGAGGTCAGAGTTTCCTTCTCTTAGATGAGCTGCCTTCCTAGGCTGACGAGTCCCATCTACCCGGTGGCTGTTTAGTCGCCTCTTACGACAAGTACAGCCAAACTGAGGGCCTATTCTTAGCCCCCAGCCCCCAGCCCCCAGCTCAACATGGAAGGTTTAAAAAACTGCACCTGTCAAAATTCCCTCTTCTCTACAATGGATGCAGGTATAGGCACTCCGTCCCCCCTCTGTATCTGGTCACTCTGCTCTGACCATCCCCATATGCCTGCTTGGGGCACAATCCTATGGCTGTTTGCTGAGAAGCAAGATCCAAGGAGTAAGCAAAAAGTGTGCAAAGGCTCTCATCACAGGTAGGAGCAGGATTTTTTCTGCCCCCCAAACAGGATATCCTCATGGGGAACCCTACCTTTTTCAGCAGGCAGGTGCTGCTGAGATACATGCAGATACAGGAAGGAAGCCAAAGGCTTATTGGCAGCAGCGGAGAGAGTGGTCTGGCTGTTGTGATGAAGACTCCCCCCAATTGGTGTGAACATGTGGTTGCAAATCTCACATGGGTCTAAATTAATTGATGTGACTCATGTTGCCATTGAGTGACTGCATGTTTGTTCTGGGCCCATCTCTCCATTCCTCCTTCAGTGTGGCTACAGTTCCCCAGTGGCAGACCTCCCCAGCCCTGCGCCCTGGGGCAAAGGTCCATGATGGCGCCCGTGCCCCTGTGCGGGCAAATCCACCACCCTCCACTTACCTGGAGTGCACAGAGCCCCAGGACGCATTGGGGAAGTCTCCTTAGGCTTCCCGGACATCTTAAACTGTGCTTCCAACAAACTGGAAGATTCCAACCATGTCAAGAGCCTCAGAGAGGCTTCCACACAGTCCTAGAGACACATTAGGCTCCGCGCTTGGGGCACTTGCCCCTTTCACTTAATGGTCCATCCCTGCAGTTCCAAATGTTCTCTGGGCAACGGAAAAGAGTAAGAAACCAGTTTACATCTGTAGAGTTGATGCACTCTGGGAGTGACTTCTCAGGGGCCACCTAGCAACCTACAGGAATACACAAGGGTTTGAAGCAGGGTCTCCCACATCATTTTAAATACCTAGCTTCCAAAAACAGATGGACTTTTCTACACAGATATTGTTCACGGCGAATGAAGCTGGATCCACACTGAGTTTGTTTCATTTCAGTTCTTCTTTTCCCTGTTTGTTTTTCTTCTTTCCCTTCTTCCTACTTCACTGTACTATATTCAGAAGACGCCCAACATTTTGATTCCAAAAAAATCAACTGAGGTCAGCCAACTGCAGGCTTTAATTCTGATACAATTCCCAAGACAAATATATTGTATCAGCTCCGGACGTTTTTTCTGGTTTATTTATTTATTTTCACTGAGAATCTCGGGGGGGGGGGGGGAGAAGAAAACCTGGTCAGTGTACAAGGCAAGGAGCAGACGGAGCAAATGCCGTTTCCTGCTCAATTCTGCTCTGGTGTCTTCGACCTCCATGTGGGGCTGGTGTACCCTGTGGAGCTCAGATCTAAGGGGAAAGACTACACTGGACCTTTTGCTTGTTTTTATAGCTGCCATTTCCTTCAGCTCCATCAATGAAATTCCTTGTAAAGGACTCCTTTATAGCCATACACCAAAATGAAGCAATATCTTAGGGCCAAATCCTATCCAATTTTCCAGTGCTGGTGCAGCTGTGCCAATGGGGCATGCACTGCATCCTGTGGTGGTGGGGAGGCATTCACCACCAAGGAGGCCTCCTTAAGGTATGGGAACATTTGTTCCCTTAACTCGGGGCTGCATTGCAGCTGCACCAATGCTGGAAAGTTGGATAGGATTGGGCCCTTGGTTTGTTGCAGGGAAAGGTTTTGTTCCTTGAGATCTGGAGCAAAGAAAGGCATGAACAAAAAAAATATTTGGGGCAGTTTCATAGTTATCTTAGAGACCAATCCTGTCACCTGCCCCCCCTGTGCAGCTATGCCAAAAACAGGCATGCTGTATCCAGTGTATGTATGTGGGGGGGGGGGGGGATTAGTGGGCTTCAGAGGGGAAAGGGGATTTGAATCCTCTTACCCCTCCATTAGCCTCCCGCTTTGCAGTGGATCTCCTAAGACCTGCACCTGCAATTTTGCTGATGCAAGTCCAAGAAGACAAAGGGGGCAGACTTGAAAAAAGAGGGGCTAGGAGATACCACAAGTATAGTTGCAAATTAAACAACATACATTCTTGGCATTTTCCTTGTTCATTTACCTGTTGAAGAATTTTGCGTAGGTATTTTAAAAATAGAAATAGTTACATATGTTTGAATTGTACATACTATTCAATGAAATCATAGAATTAGTTATTAAAACCACCTGCTACAGATAAGGTTCTTCTACACAATAACTTTACATCCCTACCTAAATTGTTTTGTGCTAAGAGATTTTCAGCTCAATCCAGCACAACTCCTTATGTGGCAATTTCTTATCTAGATATAAGATATAAATAGTATATTCTACCTTTCCATTAAAAAAATAATGCCCGGGGTGTCTATTGTACAGTATTTCTATACTGCCTTTCTCACTTGCTCTCACAATGATTGAGAGGACCCAGGACAGTTCCATAGGCAGGCTGTCACCAAACCCTGTTTTTACAAGCGGAGTTTTTACAATTCATGTTCTATGAGAAACTCACAGAGCTCATCATCATAATCCAGATGCTTTCCTTCCTGTGTGGTCATCATTCTTTTTCTGCAGGAACAGCCACAAATCAACCAGGTATTATTTGTTCTTGGCAGCTGACCTCCACACTCCTCCACCTCTCAGCAGCTTATCACAGTTGACTCCTTGCCCTCTCACAGCTGGTGATCAACAATGATAACAACTCCTCAAGGTTCTATTCCATCACAACAGCTTATCAGCTATGATGATCTCCCATCCAAATAACAGCCAGGTTTATTCCCACCTAGCTTCTTTGGGCAAAGCACAGCTTTCACCTCCAGACCACACCTCCTGCCTCTTTATCATTTATAAGCTGCTCTGAAAGCCCTTTGGGCTGAAGTATTGGGGAACAAGTGTCTCCAAGAAGAAGAAGCAGAAGCAGCGTGCATACCCAAGGAAAACACTTATTTTTGTCACAGGATTCTAGGTGGACTCATATGTTCGTTATCACCATTATCTTGATCCAATCTGTTCATAAGGCTGTTAAAAGTGAAACTAAATCCAGAGATGTTCTTTGACCCCTGCTGCTTCTGTATTAAGGTTTTGCACAAGTGAGAAGCATAAGACCTGCTGTCACCCTGCCAATCAGGGGGCTGCATGAACTTGTTTGCAGGTTCCTGAGTACACATTTGTAGTACAGTGTTAGTGCTCATTTTCCTTCCATCCTTGGTCCTGTGATCTAACCAAATAACTGCTATGATGATGATCATTTCACATGTTCACACAGTTTAGAACAAAGTTTTGTGACCTACACGAATTGTATTGTTTTGTTTTTTAAAATGTTTCAAAGGAGGTCCTTTTTTTAAAAAAAACTTTCTACAACTATCAGTTCTTGAGCTAAGGAGAACGCCTTCAAATAGGACTGGAAAGAAGTTTATCACAGCAAACAGATCTGATTCCCTTAAAAGGAAGCAGCTTCGTTTTTCTTCTGCCTCTCTGGAGAACTGGCTACAAACTGGGAATTGTTATTGTATGACTCATTTGAGGACCAGAGCTACAGAGAGTTTAGATAAGATTTTAATAAAACAGACCCCAGATTACTGGAAGGCAGCTCTTTCTTTAAGGTGGAAGATCTCAAAACATTTTAAGGCAACAGAGTGAAATAAGCAGTGTGCAAAGAAGCGTAGAGGCGTGTAGTTGGTATTGCACATTGTTTCGAACACGGGAAGTCCTAGGCAGAACTGAGGAAGACCCCCTTCCAGCTGAAACCCTGGAGAGCCAGTGCCCCATTAGTGTAGCCCAGTGATTTTCAACCTTGTGCTGCGCAGCATATTGGTGTGCTGCAAATGGTCCACAGGTGTACCGCAGAAGTTTGGGGGAGAGTGATTTATTCATAGGGCTACTGGGGGTGAGCTCCCCTCCTTCTAGCAGCATGGTGTGCCTAGTCAGTTCAAAAACTGATGATGTGCCTCGATAATTTTAGCGTCTTGTCAATGCGCTGTGAGATGAGAAAGGCTGAAAACTGCTGGTGTAGGCAATATCAAGCCACACAAATTAAATGGTTGGCTCAGTATAAGGGACTTAATTTTGGCAGCAGCAAAGGCACAGTTACAATTTTAGGTATTGGTCTTAGCACTGGGAAAAATTCCGCTCCTTACAAAGAAAATTCTACACTTCTGTTTCGCAGCACTGCTGATCATGGGTGTGGTGCAGGATCTTATGCAGATGTGCAAATCAGATATTCTTGAAAGTGGGCAGACAGTATTTCCAGTGACACACAGGTCATCCAGCTGTGTTAAAATATTGCAGTCTGTCTTTTCTCCTGGATCTGATTCTCAACTTGATCATACATTTGCCTTGTGATCTTAGAGCAAATGCAACTGTTTGTGAAGGATGGAAGAGGGGTGGAGGGTAACTTGGGCTCAGACTATCAGTTAGGGAGGATCCTTTCTCCCTTGCTGCCTGCTGTGCTCTTCCAACTGGTCAGACTGGAGTTACTGGGAAGTTGGTAGCCTTCCCATTGCCACTACCAAAGACTAAGAAGTTCAAACAGATAGAGGCTGCCTTGGGAAAGTCCCACTTCCCAAGGTTAACAAAGGAGCCTCTAAATCGGAGGAATTCTCCTTCAAGCCAAACAGTAGCAGAGCTAAAATGCTCTGATGGGCATGGCAAAGCTATTCCCTCCTCAGTAAACTTGAATTGGGCAGGTCGTACTATGAAAATGCATTTTCATTCACCCCTGCTGTGTAGAGGGGACCCTTTAAAAGGTACCTTGGTCACCCTGGTAGCAAAGTGGGATGGGGAAGTATGAGCTTGTTGACTTTCCTGGATCTCTCAGTGGATTTTGATATCAGTGACCATGGTATCCTTCTGCTTCCATTGCTGCCTGCAGAGCCAATTTCAGAACATGATGTTGGAAGACTACTCTCAGGCCCCATGACATGTGTTATAGTCCCACAGGGTTGTCTCTCATTCTCTTTCATAATTATACCTCTGAAGTGAGATTATCAGGGATCTAGAGTGAGACATCATCACTATGCTAGTGACACACTAAACTTTATTTCTCCTTTTTATTTGAGTCAGCTGAGGCAGTAGAAGTACTGAACTAGTGCCTGGTAGTTTCAGTAGTGGAGAGAAAAAGGGCCAAAAAAGACCATGACGGAAAAGCAGAGTATAAATTATATAAATAAATACAAAATATAGATATGGGAGGAAGCAGTCTTTCAGGTACTGTATTCCAGAACACAACTTGTGATCATTATTATTTCCATATTGCATGCCTGTCTGTTTGAATGTGTAATATATATCAAGAAAAAGTTTGCTAGGGATATATATTTTTTAAGTATCCTGAGTTAGGCACTGGTATTCAAGGAGTAGAATTATTGGCTCTAGTCAATGACTTGAGCCGGGGGAATTTATGTACAGTCCATCAAACCTACACTGTAGGAATTTTTTTTGCAGTGTATTCTTCTCTAAAATCAGCTTATTGGAGCAATGGATTTTGGGTACAATACACCAGGAAACTTTTCTGCACATTTTAAATGAATAAAAGGAGTGCAAAGGAAGCAAGGAAGAGTTCTCTGTGGACAGCATTTACTACTAATTCATAGATGCACTTCGGTGGGAAATTGTGTTTATTATAGCAATCATCCTATTAAATATCTGCTAAGCTTAATTGTTTGCAAAACTTTGGATTAAAAAAAAATTATCTCTGTTTAAACTGGTCAGGACTAAGATGGGCAACAAGCATTAATGCTGGAAGCATAACTGCCAAGATCTTAGGAGTAGTCATCTGCAAAGAAATATAGTACACTGAGAAAAATTATTTTAAAGAGTGTGCAAAGCAAAATATGAGAGATATGTAGGGCAGGTCTGGATATACTCTTGCTTTGTGCATTCTAGTACCTGTAGAGTTTATGTTGGGATATGTGTCTGAGGGCCCAATCCAGAGAAAGAGATGGGCCTGCGCAAGGGGCCAAGCCAGGAGCATCACGAACATGCTGTAAAGCGCATTCATTCCTCCTTTAGAGCAGGCTAAGCCAACACCCAGATGCACACTGGCTCTCAGAGGCCAGATTCAGGTTCCATGCCAGTCAGACAGGGTAAGTTCATGATAGCACAGGCAAACTGGTGCAGTGACATGGGGTAAGCGGATAAATATAATAAAATAAATATCCTCTTACTCCAAGTTGTGACACAGCTACCTCCAAAACTGCGCTGGATACAGCACAGCAGGGCCTCTGAGGAATTTTATCAGGGCGTACAAAGTTTCTTTTGGGACCCTTCCCAAAGAGGGCGGCAGTGAAACAGAGTGGGGGGGTGGCAATGGGGGGAGAATGGCAGGGGGGCAAAATAGGCAGGGGGAAAGTGGCAACAGCTGGAATGGTCTTTGGAGCCCAGGTCTACCAGTCATCCCAGTGCAGAGTTCAGGTCTACCTGCCTGCCCAGCACTGGCAGCTAGATACAGTAATATGGGAACCAAACACACTCTTAAGTCTCTCTAAAATCTTTCAAATATAGAAGATCATTGCAGGAGATTAGTATCACTGTATTTAGGCTAACACTAGAATGGAAAGTGTCCTGTGTACACCAAAACAGACTTCTGCAGCAGCTGCTGTCCCACAGCTGTGTCTCTGAGCTCTTCTATGCTCCTCTGTGAGAAGCAAATCCACAAGCCAAAGAGCGACTATAGCAGGTTGGTTTTCTCCCAGATGTGGCACTGTTAAGGAATGTATGTATTCCTGGGCCTGGTGGGTATGGCTTGTGGCAGTACTTGCCACCATGTGCCCACAGTAATGCCCCCAGCATCCCGCGTGGGCTGTGAGTCTGGGTGAGATTGGAAGATGGAAGATCCCAGGAAATTTCTGGGACCCTCCTTTCTGACCCTGGGCCTGGATAAAAATTACCCCATTTACCCCCCTCTCCTTAGCCCTGCAGTGCAGGCCAGTTGGCCTGCCTGTTCCAGTGCAGTTTAGGATTAGGCTGCCTGTGTCTTATTTTCAGAATCAGTTTATCTGAATGGACACCCTATTTTTTTCTCTATACTTGCCTTTAGACTCAGTTTCTAGCAGTTCCAGACAATAAGAATAAAACCTACCCATAGATGAGAGCTCTGTTATATCTTCCAAGCTTTTCCCCCCCCCCCCTGTTTGTCCTTAAAACAGTCACAAAAAGAGATTTGGTGTTGGATTGGGCTCTTCTGCATACCCAGCAGAACTAATAGCATGAATGGAGTTGCAATTATAATTGGGAGAACAGCACAATGGGAAAGGGTTAAACACTGTTCCTTCTGATCAAAACCGAAGCCTCTCTGTCTGTAGCCGATTTATCTTTTTTTTTCTTCTTCTTCTTCAAGTTGGGAGATTTGATCATAGATTTGTCACATCTGTTTTGGCTGTAAGCCAGGACTAAGAATTAGGGAGTGTTTTAAATCTGTGTCCTTGAGTTTCCTTTCCTCTGTTAGCAGCATGGCTGCTGCTTTCTAACAAGTGCTTTCCACATTGCCCCAGTAATCTGTGCAATGCGGAAGCCATTTAGAAAGAGAGGATGACAGTGTATGTGGGCATCCTTCAGTCTCGGAAGACTATGGTGTCACGCTCTGAATGGTGGTTCTGGAACAGAGTGTCCTCTCCAGTGCGCGAAGCCTGGGTAAAGTAGGTATGGAGGATAGGCTGTTACCCATGCAGCAAATCCCCCCTCTCCACGTCGCTGAAATGGTCCAATGGAAAGGCAGAGGCCAATACGGTTGGTTCCAGCGGCGTCGCAGGAGTTGCCAGAACATGACTGTGTTCAGCCATGAACTGCCTCAGGGACTCCGGCTCCGGATTTTGCCTCGAGGTTGACTCCTGAAGCCTTTTCCATAACTGGATGTAGCCACAAGGCAGTGGAGGTTTGGGATCAGAGTTTTCCTTCTCTCAGATGAGCTGCCTTCCCAGGCTGACGAGTCCCATCTACCCGGTGGCTGTTTAGTCGCCTCTTACGACAAGTGCAGCCAAACTGAGGGCCTATTCTTATCCCCAGCCCCCAGGGATGACAGTGTAACGTCTGACACAACTACTACTATAGTCAGAAAGTCAAAAGCATTGGCATGGGAAGGAACCGCATCATCTACCCAACCTGCACGTAGTCGCTTCAGTCCATATGCTTTCAGAGTGGTGCGGGAAGCAGCACATGGAAGCATCAGCCGAACCTCTCTGATAAATTAGGAATGGAAGCCAAAATCTGCTTTAATTGTAGTCTATCAGAAAACAGTATCAATCAATTCTTGGAGGGATCTCCAATTCTTCCTGCATTTAGTCCTTTTCAGACCGTATACAGACCATACCATATACAATGGATTTGTATAGCGGCATATGTAGAATTTAGAGATGCTTTAGTGCAGGGGTGTCAATCATAAGGCCAGCAGGCCAAATGCAGCCCCCAGAAGTAATTTATCTGGTCCCTGTTATAATTGGGCTCTCCTAGCTTGACAATTGGGCTCTCTCATATCTTGAAATATGAACGAAATTGCACATTTTCTCTTTTGACATTTGCAGCTAATGAGTTTCTAAGTGAGAACAAACTGCTTATTTATGGTCATCATCTGTTTAATGATGTCACTTCTGGCCCTCAGCAGGCACCATGAATGCTAACTGGTCCAGCCCTCTGTATGAAACAAGTTTGACATCCCTCCTTTAGTTAGTGGCCTGATCTGTGTCTCTCACATATTGTTCACAAGGGGAAATGAGTGTCCCTCATCATGCACTTCTACATGTGAAAAAGACCATACACACTCCCAGGGTTGACTGAGTATGTGTTGAGTACATTCATATCAAGAGGGGAACCCTCTTTCTAGAAAGATGTTCCACTTCCCCTGCAGTATTAAAGAAATGAAGGAACCAAACCCACTCTGCTTCAGATGGTGGTTAAATAGGAATCTATTCACCTGATGTCAAATTCAGAAGACATGCTACCCCAGGGCAGTGGTGGGGATAAGCACCATGTGGTAATCTTTTCCTGTCGTGCATAGGGAGCTGGTGTTAGATGGTGGCTAATAAGACAGAGTGACGTTTCAGACTTCCCTGGTTTGCATCTCACCTTTGCAGTGAACTCCTTGGCTGTGGTTTCAGGCAAGTCACTCCTCAGTCTCAACTGCAATGGGATAAGACTACTTACTTTTAGATAGCAGTTCCCAAACTGCTCTCTGGGAGTTTGGGAATCACTGTACGTGCTTGTGGGGGAGGCAGTAATGCAATTGCCTCCATCGTTCCGCTGCCAAGGACAAAAGGATTTTTCCCCCTTACCTCTGGTAGCACCTGTCTTTGGGGAGGCAGTGTGGGAAGCCCATGAACCACTCTGCAGGGCTTCCCAAGCCTCAGAATAGCAAAAATTCCTGATCACAACCCACCTTTGGTTTTGCAGTTGCAAACCCAGAAATGGGTCGTGATCATGATCTTTGGAGGTTCTGAGGCTTGGGAGCCCTGCAGCAAAATCTGCGGGCTCCAAGCACCCCCCCCCCCAGAACACCGGCGCTGCCAAGGGTAAATAAAAAAAGAATGCTTTTGTCCCTGGCAGCTGTGCAATCATGGCGATCACATTGCTGCCTTCACCATCACCATTGCCCTGCTTCTTAATGGGATAGAGACAGGCAGTGGCATTCCTGGCCACTGAACCTTCCAGGCCCTACCTCCAGAGGTGCTACCCCCCCACCTGGAAATGCTGCCAGTGTGGCTTCCCCAGCCCTCAGAGTGCCTCTGGGGAAGATCCTTAGGCAGCGACCCTCAGATTGGCACATCGATATCAGTGGCTGACTGAGTGCCAGTTGGAGGGTGCTGCTGGGGGAAGTGGATGGAGGTGCAGCACTGTTCCCCCTAGCCTGGCACCTGGGGCATTTGCACCCCTTTCCCCCAGGTATGCCAAAGGAGACGGAGCTTCCCTGCCTGGGGCGTCATGACACCCCAGTTTGGAAACTTCAGCTTTAACATGAGTATAATGCCTGTGAGTTCTCTGAAACATGCAAGCAGTTGACAATCCCAAGTATAATTTCACATATGTTTACGTTAACATTTAATGTACAAAGGTGTTTCACAGAATGATTCTTGTAAGCTGGACAAATGTTCTCCTGATACCTTGGGTTTCAAACTGATGTATAATCCTACAGTCCTACAACATCTTCAGCATCTAATTATCTGCAAGAGAATGGAATGAGTTCAGCCCTTGGAAAAATTGCACACACACCCTTTAGAATATTTTGCTGTACTTGTTAAAATTAATTGCATAGTTCCTATTAGTTTAAATGAAAAGAAACCGCTATTTAGACGGAGAATTGGGTTGAAGAACAGTTTGGCCCTCTGTCTTTGTGGCTGGCTGTTATTACTGTTCTTTGTGCAGAGAGCAACTATTTGGAGTTAAATCTGCTAACTCCTAGCAATGAACAACTCTAAATTGCCTCCTGGATGGCTTCCACACTGAAATATGCCTGCTCTCTGTCCAATAAAACACTAGGATTTCAGGTCTGAATCACAGTGGCCTAAAACGGTCATTGAAGGCACTGTAATTAAGTGCAGAAGAATGAATTGGATGAACTTCTGTTTTGAAATTTATACTTTTCTAGTTGAACAACAGAGAGAACTTTTAATTGCTTGCAAGTTTGTTGATGGCATTTTTTTAAAAAAAAACAACAGACAACAAAACAGTAATGGATCAATTTAGCCCAGCTCTTACAGCAGGTCTTACAGTACAGACTACTCTGCTTCTGTCTCTATAGAAGGGTAGCCGTGTTTATTGTAATAACTTGCATTTGTGATTGATGTTCTACTCCTTCCAGTAGTCTGTGCCCTCTGCTGGAGAAAACATCCCCAGATTCCACTATCTTGGATGACTATTGGCCAGTAATCCAATTTATTGTTCTTCGGCAAAATACTTGAACCTGTGGTGGTGACCCAGCTCCACAGATTCCTGGATGAAACTGTTTATCTTGATCCTTTTCAATCTGTCTTTTGGCCTGGTTTCAGTAATGAAACAGCTTTGATTGTTCGACAGCCCAATCCTATCCCAATCGACAGCCCAATCCAGAACCTATGGGCCTTCTGTGTCAGCGGATATTGTGATCTGCTGACACAAAAGGCCCAGCCAGGGTGGAAGCATTATGCCACTGTCATGTGTGATGGAGCTGCTGGTGGAAACATCCAGTGATTCCACATGTTCACACTAAGCTGGGCATTCCACAGGTACTGGTAAGTTGATAGCCGGTTGAGCCATGTGTGGGGGTGGAGAAGATTGGGGTGTTTCGGGGGAGGAAATGAGGTGGCATGTCATGGCAGGGAGTGACTGAATCCAGCAGCAGTTGTGCATGCCAAATCCAAGTGTGTTTCTGTTGGTCTACTGTCTACTGCTAGATTCATAGGATCATGTAGAATCATAGAGTTGGAAGAGCTACAAGATTATTGAGTCCAACCCCCTGCCAATGCAGGTACATTTCTGATAAGCTGCCAATCTCTGCTTAAAGCCGCTCCGGTGAGAGTCTACCATCTTCTGAGACAGACTGTTTTATTACCAAAAAGGTTCTTACCATTGGAAATTCTTTTTAATGTTTAGTCAAAATTCCCTTTTGAATTTAGAACCATATGTCCAGGTCTTACTCTCCAGAGCAACAATGCTTCATCTTCCACATGACAGCCCCCCATATATCTGTAGATAGTTATCTTGTCACCTCTTAACTGTCTCTTCTCTAATAAAGTTCAATGACTTCAAACTTTCCTCATCCTGGTTACTCCCCTCTGGACTTGCTCTGGTTTTTCAATAACGGTATTCCAGGTGGGCCGTCTCCTCCAGGAAGGCAAAGTCCAAGTCTCCCTTCTTGGTGTCCTGTAGCAGATATTCATAGTTATATTACCATTGCTTCCCTCCCTTTTATTTTTATCCAAACATCTGGACTTTGCCACCCATCTTCATGGATTTCCTCACAGACATCAGCTTTGTTAACATCTACTACTCTCCCTTCCTACTCCTAGGCTGGCAGTGATGTGAGAGCCTTCTAAGTGGTGACCCCACTCTTTGGAAGTTCCTCCCACCAAATGTGCACCTGGCCTCCTCCCAGCACATTTTTTACCAGACACTAAAAAATGTGATTTGTTTAATAGGCCTTCTCTGAACTCTCTTGATTTAGTTGCTGATTTGGTGGAAGTGTTTTGCTGCTGCTGTAGGTTTTGTTTTGTTTTCTTTTAATGGTATGGCTTGTACAGATTGTTTTAATTTTCATCATTGTTTACTTTGAATTTCCTAGTGGAGAAAATGTGGAAAATAAATGTTTAAAAAGAAATATTCTGGAACAGTCCACCCAAAGCTGAGCATTTTTAAGGGTCAAACTACATGCTACATTAAATTTGTAGTTTGGTCCTTGTGCGACTGTTGTGGGGAGGGGGGAATATTTTAAAATAACTGCCATGTAGGGTCCCACTCTAGATTGGCACCATGGTGGGGGTGAATTGTCTTTAGCACTTTCCTTCTGCTGCAGCCCTGATATTGATTGGGCCCCACACAGCTCCTATTTCCCCTGTTGGACCTTCCTTTTCAGGTGAAATAGAAGCCATGACGACCCCAACCCGAGTCATGGTGGAGAAAAAGGAACACACACATACACGCACCCATCCTCAGTAAGAAACACATGGGGGCAATCAACACTTTTAATATTACTTGGGCAAATCTCATTGAATTAAATGGGAAAGTTAAATGTAGGCTGAAATCCCTTCCACTGAAGTAAGCTGGATGTAGAAGAGCTAAACTTTGAAAGAATTGTGTCCACTGTTTGCATTTGTTAGATTGTTCTGAGAAAACAGGGCTTCTCTAAGGGTATGTCATTTGGTTTCCATTAACTATTCATAATTTCTGTGGTAACTGATATCTTTTGGCCTCACAACAAACCTGCAAGAAGAGCAGAAAGACCTCCTAGGCTGAAGGTGACCTAAAACAGAAATTAAACAAATACGTTACTATGGTTTATGTTATGCCTGGCTGATTTATATCAGATTCACCACTGTATTAATATCTATCAGAATGTAATAGTGTTTTTGAGCAATAGTTAAAGTTGTCAGCTCGATGTTTATGCATTCTGTGTGTGTGTGTGTGTGTGTGTGCGCGAAAAAAAAATTGTATCTATCAGATTATGACCGCTAATAAGACAAGGCAACTTTCCCAAAGCCAACTGCTGGCAGCAGTGGCGTCACTAGGATTTGCGTCACCCAGTGCGGGAGGCCTGCGCGTCATGACCATGCAGTGGGCGGGGCAACGCCCCAGGTGGTGGGAGTGGTGATGTGCCATCACCCCGCCCCCACTGGTGTTTTGGCTGTACCTTTTGTTATAACACAGATATTTCAATGTGGTTTGTTTCATTGCATTCTGCATGAAATTACGCATTGATTGATATATAACATGATGGTGTTATTCCTCCAAACTCTGATTTTAGTGATTTTGAAAACTTGGAGAGTCACACACAAACACACACCCGTGTCAACTTACTAACACCTTATTGCAGTAGTTCTCAAACTTTTAGCACCAGGACCCACTTTTTAGAATGACAATCTGTCCAGGACCCATTGGAAGTGATGTCATGGCCAGAAGTGACATCATCAAGCAAATTAAAATAAATAATTATAAATAATTAAATTAAAATAAAAGAAATAATTAAATAAGGGGGAGCCAGTCCTGTTCCACCAAGTGAATCTAGTCTGAAGTAAGTCCTATTGTGGTCAATGGGGCCTACTCTCAGGAAAGTGTGGGTAGGATTGCAGCCTGTGAGCCCAATCCTATGCATGTCTACTCTGAAGTAAGTCCCATAGTGGTCAATGGGGCTTACTCTCAGGAAAGTGTGGGTAGAATTGCAGCCTGTAAGCTCAAGCCTATGCATGTCTACTCAGAAATAAGTCCCATAGTGGCCAATGGCGGTTACTCTGCAGTCTGCCTGCAATACTCCCCCCCCCAAAAAAAAAGAATCAGTGAGATCTTCAGCCCTCCCCAGTGCCCAGTTTAAAGTTCTTCTATTTCAGGCATATCAAGATAAAGACCCACCTGGCTTTGCAAGTGCAAAATAGAAAACATGCCCCTTACCAGTTCAAGCCTCTGTTTTTGTCTTTTTCAGTGGTGGGGGGAGGCTGCCTTCTGGAGCATTTGTTGCACTCCAGCTCCATCGGATTGGGACCATTCTGGTGTCCTCACATTCTCCTTTGCCTGGCCTGACCACCAGCCAAGGCACGTCTGCCTACTCGCAAGTAACGCGACCACGAGGCTGCTTCGCTGTCCATAGGGCTCAATAGACTGCAGCTGGGGGGACTTCCTTCTCGGGTGTTTTGGGGGGCTGCATTCATTGGATGAGGACCATTCTGACATTGTTGGAGTCCTCTCAGCCTGCCCTTTCCAATGAACTAAGGCAAGTTCACCTACTCGTGAGTAAACATGGCCATGTGGCTTCATTTCAGGCTCAGACTCGCAGCTGAGAGAGAGCTTCTAGGGTGTTTGGGGGGGGCTACATTTTGCATTGCGTTCCTCTGGGAAGTCCGCATCCAACGGTGTATGGCATGATGGGGTAGCTCCTACAGCTGCAATTTTAGCGCTTCACCCCCCTGGCGCTTCACCCCCCTGGCACGTCACCCGGTGCAGCCCGCACCCTCCGCACCCCCCTAGTGATGCCACTGGCTGGCAGGATTTGCTTCCATAATAAAAAATGTTAGTCTTCTAGCTTAGTCAGCTCTTCAGGTCAGAAGTCATATTACTCCAGTGACATGGGAACTTCAACAGCACTTGGAATAATTAATGTGATGCATCCAGGCCTCATTGGAGGAACTCTTTATGACATTTCTTTCCATGATAGCTTTAGGGAATATAGGCTAGCACTGGTGTGTTAGTGGTGTGGGCTCCTCCCCCATTGCCCAGTTGCCAACACCTCAGCTCATTTGGCAACCTTCAGTCTAGAGAGACTATGGTATCGCTCTCTGAATGGTGGTTCTGGAACAGCATCTAGTGTGGCTGAAAAGGCCAATCCGGGAGTGACAATCCCTTCCACACCGGGAGCAAGTGCAGTCTGTCCCTGGTCTGTCTCCCTGGCTATGGGCCTTCCTTCTTTGCCTCTTTGCCTCAGTCTGTTGGCCAAGTGTCTCTTCAAACTGGGAAAGGCCATGCTGCACAGCCTGCCTTCAAGCGGGCTGCTCAGAGGCCAGGGTTTCCCACCTGTTGAGGTCCACTCCTAAGGCCTTCAGATCCCTCTTGCAGATGTCCTTGTATTGCAGCTGTGGTCGACCTGTAGGGCGCTTTCCTTGCACGAGTTCTTCATAGAGGAGATACTTTGGGATCCGGCCATCATCCATTCTCACAACATGACCGAACCAATGCAGGTGTCTCTGTTTCAGCAGTGCACACATGCTAGGGATTCCAGCTCATTCCAGGACTGTGTTGTTTGGAACTTTGTCCTGCCAGGTGATGCCGAGGATGCATTGGAGGCAGTGCATGTGGAAAGCGTTCAGTTTCCTTTCCTGTTGTGAGCGAAGAGTCCATGACTCGCTGCAGTACAGAAGTGTACTCAGGACACAAGCTCTGTAGACCTGGATCTTGGTATGTTCCATCAGCTTCTTGTTGGACCAAACTCTCTTTGTGAGTCTGGAAAACGTGGTAGCTGCTTTACCGATATGTTTGTTTAGCTCAGTATCTAGAAAAAGAGTGTCGGAGATCGTTGAGCCAAGGTACACAAAGTCATGGACAACCTCCAGTTCATGCACAGAAACTGTAATGCAAGGCGGTGAGTGCACATCCTGAACCATGACCTGTGTTTTCTTCAGGCTGATCGTCAGTTCAAAATCTTGGCAGGCCTTGCTAAAACTATCTATGAGCTGCTGGAGATCTTTGGCAGAGTGGGTAGTGACAGCTGCATCGTAGGCAAAGAGGAAGTCACGCAGACATTTCAGTTGGACTTTGGACTTTACTCTCAGTCTGGAGAGGTTGAAGAACTTTCTGTCTGATCTGGTCCGGAGATAGATGCCTTCTGCTGCAGTTCCAAGGGCACTCCGATCTTGGGGAGAATCTTGAAGAGGCCGTCCCTGCTGACCAGGTCGAAAGCCTTCGTGAGATCTATGAAGGCTATAAAGAGTGGCTGTTGTTGTTCCCTGCATTTCTCCTGCAGTTGTCTAAGGGAGAATACCATATCAGTGGTGGACCTGTTGGCTCGGAATCCGCACTGCGATTCTGGATAGACGCTCTCTGCAAGTACCTGGAGCCTCTTTAGTGCAACTCGGGCAAACAGCTTTCCTACAACACTAAGGAGAGAGATGCCACGGTAGTTGTTGCAGTCACCCCTGTCGCCTTTGTTCTTGTACAGTGTGATGATGTTTGCATCCCTCATGTCTTGAGGTACTCCACCTTCTCTCCAGCAGAGACAGAGGATTTCATGCAGCTCAGTGACGATTATCTCTTTGCAGCACTTTAGGACTGCACCTTTTAGGACTGCACTTTTGCCAACACCATTGACACAGGAAGGAGTGACACTGTATTGCTCTCACACCACTACAATGTGAACATAGAAAGTTGCTTTATTGTGTGTCATTACCATTGGTCCATCTAGCTCAGTACAGTCTGCACACCATTGGTCCACCTATCTATACTGATTGGCAGTGTCTGGCAGCAGCTCGCCAGGCCAGATCTTTCCCAGCCAGACTTGAAGATGTCTGGGATTGAAACCTGTACCTTCTGCAGGCAAAGCAGGTGCTTTTCTACAGAGCAATGACTCAGTCTCAAGCATGACTGGCCAGTCTTAGTGGCTATCAGCATTGAGAGTATCAAAACCGACCTAGTGAAGGTGTGCAGTTATTAATGAGTCTAATTAAGCAGAAGATCCTGCATAACTTACCTCTAGATTGTGGACAGTTGGGCTAAAGAGGCAATGCAGATAAGTACCAAACAGATTGTTGATACTCAAGCAAAGTGGGAAGCATTGCAATGTAGCTCCTTCCCATATTGCTAGGGTAATATCAGACCCTCCCTCCCCCAGAAGGATGGAATGTCATGGTGCTGTACAAGCTATTTGATTGTAGAATGGTTGGCAACCTTCAGTCTCGAAAGACTATGGTATAAGCCTACAGCACCCAGTGTTCCCAGGCAGTCTCCCATCCAAGTACTAACCAGGCCTGACCCTGCTTAGCTTCCAAGATCAGACGAGATCAGGCATTGTAGAATACTCCAGGGAAAATATTCATGCATTTCAAGTTGATAGCTTTTCCCTAGAGGTGATGGTATGATCTAATACAGTGGTTCCCAGACTTACTGGGGTCACTGTACACCTGCAGCCTCTTCTTCCTGGCTCCATCAGGCACCACCATCTTGGCTCTCACGAAATTTCATGAGATTCTGCAAGAGAAGTCCTTTACAGGTTACAAGTCATAGTAGGTATGTGCAAGCTCCTGGTTTTAGAGGTAGGCTGCCTCTGGTTACCAGATGCAGGGGAGGGTGCCAGGCCACAGGTTGTGTCTGTCTTGTGAGCTTCCTCAGGCATTTGGTGAGCCACTGTGAGATACAGGAAGCTGGACTAGATGGGCCCTTGGCCTGATCCAGCTGGGCTCTTCTTATGATGGTGCCAAAATCTCACAAGATCTTGCAGGATCCAAGATGATGACACCCAAATCTCCTGAGTTTTGGGCACCCCATCTTGGATTTTTCAAGATTTCACAAGATCCAACATGGTGGTACCAGGAGAACAGGTAGAAGGAGCCACTGGGGACATCCCATGACACACACTTTGGGAACTAATGCTTCCATCATCAACGAGATTCATCGGAATCCTTAGAACATGTGCAGGCGACCTGTTCCCATACCAGCATCCTTTAAAAACTGCGGCAATGCTGGCATGGGAAGGAACAAGTTCACGAGCTTCTCCCATTTGGTTCACAGGAGCACTGCAGCAGCTCTCTCTCTGTTCAAGGGCGCAATCCAGAGGCACCCTTGTGCTGTCGCAAGTCCCTTGCACCAGCCCAAAGTTGTCATGAAAGTGCTGTAAAGCACTTTTGAGCTGATGTAAGGGGAGATAAGCAGGGGCCCACACAGACCCCAGGGACGGTGAGTTTGCGTTGGCCAAGCTCGGCCAGCACAGGAGTCTGGGGGAGAGTGGGGATGTTGGAGAGGAGGCAGTAGGGAGGCGTTTTGGAGTGGGGGGAGGGAGGGCAGCGGGTAGGAAGCGGGAGGCAGGGCTAGGATCCGGCACTTATGCCAGATCCTAGCCCTCAGGCTGACCCATGATCATCCCAAAACTTGCACTGGATACAGCGCAAGCCTGCCGGCCTGCCTGTTCCCATATAATTTAGGATTGGGCTGCAAGTTATTTTGGGATAGGCCTACAGTTGACAGGCCACCATTGAAGCATTCCATTGCCAGGATCTTCAGCTGCACCCATTTTTGTATCAGTATAAATTACAGTGACTGTTCTGGCTTTAAAAATGAAATTAATCTTTATAAACTGTGCAGTCACCCACCCTTCAGCTTGGGTTAGGCCACTTAGAAAACATATTGGTTATTCCAAGGGTGCATCAGATACACACACAATGTTGCAAATAACCCAATTATGGCATTTCTCTGTATTTAAGTGGGTTGGCTGAGCCCAGTGAACACACGAACCTGGTATATTCAGAGACTGGCAAGGCATAGTTGGTCAGATGTGTGGCATTTGCCAACATAAGTCTTTTGTCCTATTTAGGAAACAATTTTGTGTTTTTAAATTTCATTTGGATGCAAAATCACAATGTAGCTAGCAACACACTGGTAAGAATAGCAGTACAATTCCTTTTAATTCCAAGTGACCTTGAAGATAACCTTTTGCTTTTTTCTAGGGTCAAACCGTCTGGCTCTCAGAAAGGAAGTTCAGATGTCAAGGCTTTGCTGGGTTTTGCCATAAATTGCTGTTTCGTTTTATCCTTATGCAATGTTTTGATGGCGATGGGAAAAGACAGTTTCGGTCCTTGCACAACATCCTCATTCTAGACAAGACTGAAGGCCAAATTAGATGTAAGGGGTATGTGCAACCTCCTGGTTTTAGAAGTAGGTTATCTCAGATTGCCAAGTGCAAGGGAATGGTACCAGGAAGCAGGTATCTTGTCATCTTGTGTGCTCCCCAAGGCATCTGGTGGCCATTGTGAGATACAGGAAGCTGGACTAGATGGGTCTTTGACCTGATGAGGCTCTTCTTATGTTGCCTGACAGAAGATGCCTGAACAATTTCCTGGTGGTTTCTTTTAAAATGAAAAGTCACTGCAATGGGCTGCCAGTTTGAACAGAAAATGAGGGGAGGGGGTGTCAGCTTGGCATTTTGGTGGTTTTCTGCTCAAAATCATGCACACCCAAATGCTTCTCCATCTAGGGGGAGTGGGGTGGGAGAAACTGAACAGGAAGTTCAAGTGAACCAGTTCAAGTATTTTTTTTCTCATTGCCACTGGGATAGGATCAGATGACTCTGCCATTAATGCCAGATATAGAATATCATTTTGACTGCTCCAGTGCACATCCCTGTTCATGCCACAGCATTAAACTTAAATTATGGGACTGGGCTCCCCATCTTTATGCATGAATTGATTGTAAATTATTAGTCATTTATCATTTATATCATAGTTGGGCCAAAGTAGAACCCGTTAACTTTCAGGTAAACCACCTCCTTTAACCAGTTGACCTTTGCATGGGTAACACTTCTCTATCTGCTGGAGCACAGCACAAGGAAATAGGGAGAATGGCCCTACCTTCCAGCAATATGCTACTAACTCAGTGCTGGGAAGATCTTCTGATTGCCTTGATAAGTGTGGATGCCCCCTGTCTTTCAGCACTGCACTCCGGCTCAGACCTGGAAGATGAGAAGAGTCACCCAGTTGCCTTTCACTCTTTTCTGGTGCTGCGCTGTGTAAAAAGAATAAAATGGCACTGATTGCCATGGCTTCCAACAGCCATAGAAGGCATGAACTTAAGATCCATTATTTGAAGGGATTTTTCAGGGGGAGGGTATCACATGGCTCATTTGGCCCCACAATTTCTCATAAATGATACTTTGGCTCAGTCTTAAGGTATATATTGTACCATAGTTGGACTTGACACTTTTGTATGGTAATAGAAATGAAAAGCAAGTTCATACCCCAGTTGGCTTACTGAAGGAATGGATTATGGAGAACATTTGGATACTACAGAGGTTAGACAGCATTCTGTTTCTGAACGTTTAACTGTAACCTAATAATCTGTCACCAGAGTTCTCTGTCACAGGAAGTGTTTTTCACTTTTGTGACAACACTTTAAAAAAAAAAGATTGGGTTAAGATTATATTTGACTATTTCTATTCTTTGTTATACCACATTTAGAATTAATTTATTCTGCATTGCTTCACACGTGTCTCACAGAGTCAGCCAACCTTACAATTTTATAGGTTCTGAGGCATTTTCACTGAAGGAAACATAAGACTGAGGTACATAATAAAAGCTAAACTAACAGCGCAATCCTAACTTGCACTGGAACAGGAAGGCCGGTGGTATTATTCACAGTTAATCTTAGTGGCTTTCAAGGATATGTAAGGGAAATCTATTTACCATGCATTCCCCAATAAATACAGCCGACAACAGGTATAGGATTAAATGGGCCACTTTATTAACTTACAACAAGCGCAACAAGGCGAAATAGGAAACAATACCCAAACTAAGTGCGGGGTTCTAAATAGGGGAAACGGCCTAGCCGTCTACGTCCCCCAGTCTCATAGGGCGTCCACCCAACTCCAGGCGTAGCTCAATTGTTATTAAGCCCGCCTTTCACTGTCGCCCAAAGAGGGTAAGCCAGCCAAACTACTCTGCCTTCAGGTCACCCCTGCAAGGCCCCAAAGTTCAGACCAGGGGCTAGCCAGCCTACCTCCCCGAGCCGGTCAAGCATCCAAAGAGCGGTTCTGGCTCACCCCTGCCCTTGCTGGCTTAGATTGGACGCTGGAGAAGGTCTTCTGTCTACCCACCCCGCACTTCTACCGCCACAAGGAATGGAACTGAGTCGGGTCTAGCGCCTGCGTGCTAGATCAGGCTCAGTTGTCCCGCCCCCCCAAGGCCAGCCAGCCAATCAGCTGGCAGCAAAGCCCTGCTGCCAGCTGATAGGGGGATAAGCCTGGCAATCATTGCTAGCGTGCCCATACAGGCACGCTAGCTGCCTTAAGTCTCATAGTTGTATGTATGCAAAAAATCATTTCCATGCCTTGGGTCAGTTAATTATGCACAATCGTTATCAATGTCAATACTAAGCGACTGAATGCAGCTGCAAGCTTTTAAAAGTTTGCAGTGTGTGGCAGTTACATTTGGTTAGCTGGCCATGGGCAGGATGGTCAATAGCTGCCACATGCTCAGTGATCATGTGACTGAGGGCTGAACTTGACTTGATAAGGGGGGTGTCATGTTTAGTTAGTGCCCCTAATGTCTTTCCAAAAGGCAGCCATGGGCCTCTCGATCCAGATCCAGATTGGTTGGATCCAACTGTACATGCATGTAACTATATGCGAGATTCAGGATCCTGCCTTATGTAAAGTACTTGATTGTATGGGGAAATCTTGTACATGGGCAATTTCTATGTTCATGTGTTCTCTTCACATCTCTAACTGATGTTGGCAACCTTCAGTCTTGAAAGACTATGGTATCGTGTTCTGAATGGTGGTTCTGGAACAGCCTCTAGTGTGGCTGAAAAGGCCAATTCGGGAGTGACAATCCCTTCCACACCGGGAGCAAATGCAGTCCCTGGACAGTCCCTGGTCTGTCTCCCTGGCTATGGGCCTTCCTTCTTTGCCTCTTAGCCTCAGACTGTTGGCCAAGTGTCTCTTCAAACTGGGAAAGGCCATGCTGCACAGCCTGCCTCCAAGCGGGCCGCTCAGAGGCCAGGGTTTCCCACTTGTTGAGGTCCACTCCTAAGGCCTTCAGATCCCTCTTGCAGATGTCCTTGTATCGCAGCTGTGGTCTACCTGTAGGGCGCTTTCCTTGCACGAGTTCTCCATAGAGGAGATCCTTTGGGATCTGGCCATCATCCATTCTCACGACATGACCTAGCCAATGCAGGCATCTCTGTTTCAGCAGTGCATACATGCTAGGGATTCCAGCTGAACATGTAGCATAAAACCTGATTTCCCCCTCCACACCTTCACTGAACAGGTCAGAAGAGCTTTTTAATGTTCTGAGATCCACTCTAAAGCAAACCTATTCAGCAATTCCACCCACTCAAAACCAAGATATGCTCGAGCAGCTGGTCAGAGTGAGAAAGAACATACTAAGAAACATCGGCTGTGTGAACTTGATGATGACTAATGAAAAAAAATCTAAGAAGACTCAGCCGAGCTTGAGCAGTCTCCCAAAGCACAATTTACCGATCACTAACAACAGAAGCCTCACTAGCAACCACAATGAATTTGTTAAAGGAGGACATTCTGAATTTCTTACCAATTTAGGAAACGGGCAAGAAATAAAATGGTGGAAATATTTCGTAGAGGGCAAGTTGTCACTCCAGAAATATTAATCTTGTGTTGGAAGTACTATGGGGGAGACACCTCAATGCTATTCGAATTCTTTCTCCTCATCTTCAGACACTGCTTTGTTACAGAAACTGGAGACTAGGAAGGGCAGTTTGCATCTTTATCCTTTCCCAGCCCCTCTGACCTCCTCTTGTCATTTTGAAAGTCAGAGACTTTTACAGCCCAGTCCTAAATCCCTCCTCCAGTTCCGCCTTCCCTCACCCTCCACCCTCCTCCCTCCCTGGAACACCTCCCTCTGCCCTCCTGCCACCTTCCCCTCATGTCTATGATGCCTGATGCTTACCTTTGCTGCACCTGTGGCTCGGCTTGCACTACAGCCCTTAGGACTGGGCTCTTAATGACCTTCGGTTTATGAATTTTGACAAAAGTTTCTCCCTTTGGTTCTTTTTTGGCAGCGGTCATTTTTATAAACTAGAAATTCTGATTGAATACAGTACAGACTTTGTGTGAATTACACCTTCTGGACTCCCACTGATGGGGAATTAATTAAACGACACAGGCAATTTGATGACTTTAAAAAAAAAAAAATTCACATTTCTAGGCTCCCACCCCACCCCCACCGTAGAGAAAGTGAGCTGTTAGTACTTAGCGTTAAACAGATTAAGAAATGAATTATTTTTAGCACTTTAATCCCGGAAAATAAACAGAGCATCAATACAGTTTTCCACGCTAGGATGTGTGTTTCCAACATGAAAAGCTTGCAAAGGAACTGTGCAATGTCTGAAGTTGTGCATAATTGATCTTCCAACGGGCTTGGAAAGGCTAATCTGTTACAGTTGTTGTTTCTGGCATTCCCCTTCATGTGAATAATGCTGAATGCTATTTTCTTGCTTCAAATCCCCAGATAACTGCAGTCAGAAAACACACACTTTATGCAGAAGAGCAATCAGTGATTAAACTTGCACACCCAGATAACCTTTTCTCAGTAAGCTACATGTTATAAACATATTAGTTGGAGGTTAGGAAGACTGGATTAAATGGTTTAGGGTGGGTTGGGTGTGTGTGCAGATCAAGACTTGTGGGCTCAGTATTGTCTTCTTTTAGAATCTCCAAGGCAGGCTTACCAGATGTCCTCCTTTTCCAGGACTTGGCCTCTTTTTTAGTTACACGTCCTGGAAAAAACTTACATATCCTCCTTTTCCCTATGAGCAGCGCAGAGCCTTCTTGTAATTAAAAGATATTATGTAATAAATTATACGTAGTATAGTTTTAAATTTAATAATAAGTAATATAGTGTTTAAATTAACCATATGAAATCAATATACAAGTGTTTTTAGCTTTTATTTTGTCATGTCCTACATTCTTCTTGGATGTCCTACATTTTGGAGTTCCTTGTTCTCTTTTGCAGTTATGATATCTGGTCACCATGCTCCAAGGCCTAGCAATGGGCAGCCCAATCCTGAGCTGCCCATTGCGCAAGGCTACAGCGGCATTGAAATGGCTGCCAATGCATCCTATGGGCATTCGGGCAGCCACCCACAGCCCCAGACGCCTCCTTGGGGGAAGGGGACTTTGGAAGGGGACACAAGGAACGTAGTCCTGCAGTGGGGCTACTAGACTCTGGATCGACTATTTAGCTGGTGCAGAGTGAAGGAGTCCCACGTTGGGCCAGGAGGCCTGACACAGAGCTATGGATCCCTCTCCTACTCCACTCCATCCCACTGCCATGCCTTTCTCCCTGCCCACCCCCTGCCCTGGAACGCCTTCCCCCACTTCCCTGCCCACCCTGATGTACCTCTCCACCACCCGGTGCTCCACCAGCCACCAAAAGGCACCAGTTCGGCATGGGCTTGTGCCAAGCCTGGCACTGGGCCAGCGCTAACCCCTGCAGACGTGACTGATGGCACATTTGCGACAGTGCGGGCTGTTGGTGAGCTAGCGCACATTGTTCAGGATTGGGCCCTGAATCAGGCAAGCACAAAACAGACCTAGAATTAAGGGGAAATGTACAGCCCAGGAATTTGTTTTCAATATCAGTATCAGAACTGAATTCACTGTTTCTTTCACACAAAAATTCATGCTTGGTTTTCCTCCAAGCATTTTGTTTTATTTATTACAGAGAGTCAAAACAGACATTATACAGAATGAATAGAATGGAAAAGTAGTTTTGTTTTTTAAGCAGCAGTGGGGGTTGTGAAATGGGGCAGAACCATGGTGGGGGGGTAAGGGATTTGGGGGCAGAATCAGGACTGGAACCAAATGGGGGCAAAGCTCTAAAGCCTCTTGCGATGATGGACATCCCTAGGATTCCTTTCTTTTCCCCATAAGTTTCCTTTGACCGCCTCAGCATAAAGTTCAATAGGAAAGAGATTTCCCTGGCACTCTGAAATCAGCATGGGCAGGCAGACAGATCATTTTGTGAATTCCTTATCTTCTTCATCTGGGTCTAGTTGGGAAAACAGATCCCAGCCAACTCATCCACATGGATTGGCATGCACCAGCTGATCAAGCTTCCAAACCTACCTAACCAGACAGAGGGAAGGAAAAGGTGTTTAGGTAATTGTAAAACAGACAATAGGATGGGACAAGGGCATAATAGTTTCACCCACCTGCTGGGGATCAGAGGCAGTTAATGGACTCTTCAAGCTGGTATGTATGTACAGTTAGGGAACAGTGAGACTTAGATGAATTATGGATTCCCCTCCCTTTTTTTTTTTTTTTTGGGTTTGCTTTTAAATTTGCTTGTAATCATCTGCTCAAATATTCACTGGGATCCATAACTGAACACTGTGAACATTCGAGCCATTTTTCCAAGCCTGCTTAGTTAGCAGCAGCAGTTCTGTCCATGAAGATCCAAATTTATTTGGAACATTCTAAGCTGACCTCTTCCTCAAGAGGACTTGGGAGTATATTATGGAGACAAAATCAACAGCGTTTCAAATTTCTCTCCAGCTACATAAGAACAGCCCCAGTGGATCAGGCCATAGGCCCATCTAGTCCAGCTTCCTGTATCTCACAGCGGCCCATTATCCTTTCTTGCAATGTGATGATACAACAAAAACCAGATTCTGAACTCAGGGCATCTGCAGAGAATCACTGAGTTGGAAAGGACCAGAAGCTCTCAGCTCTATAACAGGATTCTCCACACACCGTCCTAAGCCCCATTTTGGAGTACTCCAGTGTTGAGAACAGTACAGATATCCTCTCACAGTACTCTTAAAACTAAATAACTTCCTTTTGCTTGGGGGCCCAGTTGAGCTGGGACTTTACTCTTAGTCTGTAGCAATCTTATCTTACGGACAAGACAGGGGCCTGTCCAAGAGCACCTTGTGTAAATGGAAGCAGAAAATGCTTGGAAAATTGAATGCCTCACGTTGTGGCATAACTGCTTTGAAGGGGAAATGTTAAAATCTTAATTTTAAAACAGGGTGCCTAAGATAGAGCTGGTTAAAAGATATTTTATAAAATAGCCAACTATCATAAAAAGAAATGTTCAGCCAAAAGTATTTGCACTGGTATTCTGTGAAAAACTGTAACCAACAATATAATCTTTTCCATTTAGGGTGCAGGGATTCAACAGGGTTTATAGTTCCTATTTTAAGGGAGTACAAAATATGGTCAGGAGTGTGGTGTTAAGGAGCAGTATCTACACCTCATAAAACTCGCTAGCATCCTGTATTTCCAGTTCTAGAAGTTCTCTGTCCCAAGCAATTATTGCATGTTTTCGTACTGGACTGCAAGATCTCAAAAGTTCTCAAAAGCCCACCTCTCCCTGCCTATAAAATTGTCAGCAACTCCATGGATATGGTTCAGGGTGAGACTGGGGCAGCAGCCAGGATATATTTGGAGGAAAACGTTGCCCCAAATGTAGCAGCTTCACACAACCATATCAGGGCATGTTCCTGGGGACATTTTAAATGCCAGCCATCACATCGCTACAGTCCTGTCCGTCTCTGGCCAACAGAGTGAGACGCACAGCTTGACTCCTGCCTTTTTAACTTCATACTTTGTTGTAATATCTCAGGAATTCGCTAAATCACTTTCAGGTGCTGTGAGACCGGTGTGGCCTCCAAAATGAAACGGAGGCTAATGAAGAAGTATAGGGTTACTATTTTGTTTAGTCATGAAGAGTAGGTCTTTTCCTCCAGAAGGCTCTTTTCCTGAGCTGTAGGTAGCTACCCCCAGAGAGCTGCCCTTAAAGAATGCCAGCTGCACATGGACATTTGACTGTGGGGCTCCCCCCCCCCGCCCCACATCTCCATGTGCTGCTGCCCATAAGGTAGGAAAAAAGGAAACACATGACAAATAAGGATACTCTTGCTGTATTTTTTTTTCACTGACACATGTTTGCAAAGAGCCTTTGCAATTGACCAGATGTGTTCCTATTTCTGCAATCCCATCCATGCTTAGTAGAGACTAATAGCTCAATCCTACAGGCTATTTGCGACAATGGGACGAGCATCCCACCATGGCAAAATGCCCAGTGAAGGTATGTAGAACCAGGGCCTATAAGAGGAATTTTAACAGGGAGAACAAAGCTTCTTCTGTGCCCCTTCCCAAAGGGGAAGGGGAGCAATGGGGGCAGGCAGAACAGGGGGCAAAATAGGGCGGGGGAGGGTGCTGACAGCCACAATAGTCTTTGGAGCTCAGGTCTACTAGGCGTCTTGGTGCAGAAGCCGCAGGTCTGCCTGACCATGCGGCATTGGCAGCTAGATAAAGTAATATGGAAAACCAAACACACTCCAAAGTGCCTCTAAAATTTTTGAAATATAGAAAATTGATTACAGAAAACTAGCATCGTTGTATTTAGGCTCACACTAGAATGGCTCGAAATGAACTTCTGCAGCAGCTGTAACCCTACAGCTGGGTTCCTGAGCTTCTGCTAAACACTGCTTCATGATTATGGGATCCACAAGCCAAAGAGCTACTGTAGCAGGTCAGTTTCCTCCCAGATTGACACTGTTAAGGAGGGTCATGGATGCTTTCCTGGGCCTGGTGTGTATGGCTTGCAGCAGCAGTTAACACTTCATGCACAAGGTTGTGCCCCAGCATTATGCGCTGGCAGCGAGTTCAGGTGAGATAGGAAAATATCAGGTCCCAGGAGTTTTCTGGGCCCCCTCCTTTGGTTCTTGGGTCCCTTTCTGACCCTGGGCCCAGGTACAAATTACCCCCTTTACCCCCCTCTCCTAGGCCCTGTGTAGAACACACCACCACTATGCAGGTTAAGCTGCTGAGCTGCTGTCACAAAGCAGAGGCAGCAACAGTAAGTCAGCACTGTGGGCATAGTGTAGCATGGAAGGGGAAGGCAGGATCAGAGGAGTGTAGGAAATGTTCTGGGGAGGGAGGGGCTGGATCTCAGTGGTGGTGTCTTGCGCCAGGCTCTTATAGCTGAACTTTGGAACACCCCCGTCTCTCCTCAGATTTTCACCAGCAAAGGTTTTGGTATATCTGAACCTTGGAACACCCTGTCTCCCCTCAGATTTTCACCTGCAAAGGTTTTGGTATAGGTCCAAGAAGATCAATAGATGATTGGGCCATCTACTGGCAGGTACTTATCTCCTGCTGGCTGTCCAATCACCCCACCCCTACAGCATGCTATGCGCTCCTTTTTTGTCACAGCTTCATGCTATAGCATGGTGGGGGGTAGGCCTGGGGTGTAAGTTCTATTGATCTCAGAGGGACTTAGTACTGAGCACATATGTTTAGGGTTGCCCTGTCTGCATCACTTCGTTTCATATGATACCAAGTTACAATATCAGAGAAGGTGGGCAATTTGCGTTTAAGTAAAATATGTAGTAATTCCAGAGATATGGGCCAAACTACACACAATGTGGTAGTTTTGGGCACAAACCTAACCCATTTTCCAGCACTGACATAAGGGCAATGCATCTCCGAGATGAGGGAGTAAACATTCCCTTACTTTGAGGAGGGCTCCGTGAGTGCCACCCAACTGCAGGATGCAGCACATGCCCCATTGGCACCACTATGTCACCACTGGAAAGTTGGTTAAGATTTGGGCCTTTGTGACTGAATCTCCTGATGCCTTTTTTCTTTAAGCAGCTTTCTCTAAAAGTAGCTGTAACAGGCTCTGATTTGTGTTGGGGCCATGGTGCTGGGGGATGGACCTCCCCCCCCCCCCAAATCACCCCTCTGAAATTCCTATTCTATGCAATAGATCCCTAGTGGAACATGATGTAGGAAAGTTGCTGTGCTAACTTCATATGAATCTGTCTTGTCTCAGTACTGTCTCCACTGACTGAAAGTTTCTCTCCAGGGCTTCAGAGAGAAATGATGATCCCTCTCACTGAGCTACAACCCCATTTTCAACTTGGGGTACAACTTAGGGTACACATGCCTTTAGAAACTGTTCCCATCTCTGGGTGGTGCCCCCACCACTCAGAGTGAGTGCATGAAAATGGAGATCTGTAACAAGTTTAGTAACATGTTTCTTTCCCACGTTAATAAGCTTCCAAAAAAAAACCCACACACAAAAACCCCCTCCAGTTATGCGGAGACATATTGCTAAAAATAATGTCGGGTCCTTTTTTGCACGTGCACTTCTCTGAGTTGTGGGAGAGGAAGCACCAGGCAAGGAGAGGGGGAGAAATAGCCTCAGATGCTTGTGTTAAGCTGCTCCTCTAGTTGCAGTGTCTAACTACTTTGGACCTATTTTATGATCATCCTTTTACAGCTAAGTCATTAGGTATGGGGAATTCATCAAGCCTATTATAGGAGGTTTTCTTACCTTAAAACTGCACTCTTTTTTCTCCCACTATTGTATAGTCTTGTCCTTTCCCCTTCTGTTTTACCCAAGGAGACTTTAAGAAAGTTCATTTCAGAAATTTGTGACAACCCCAGTTTGCATTTATTTAGATCCTAAACTCAGACTGGAGCATCTCAGTTTGTCTTCCAATTGCTGGCATTAAACACCAGTGATGCATTTTTCCTGCAAAGCTGCAATCCTGCACACAGCCTGCTTAGATCCCATTGACTTCAGTATTGTGCATAAACACAACTCTGACTGTGCATAAAACTGCTTAGGATTCCTCCTAATAGAAACACCTTTTCTACAGTTGCAGTTGGGCATTTTTCAGAAAACATTGTTTGCTAACAAGATATAGTTTGCCATCAAATACAGAAAGTACTTCTTCATACAGCATAGATTTCATTTATAGGATTTACTGTCACATGATGTGTTAATAATGGGCACTAATGTTGCACAAAACTACTCATTATGCTAGAGCAGGGCTGCCCAAACCCCGGTCTGGGGGCCACTTGTGGCCCTTGGGGGCTCCCAATCCAGCCCTTGGGGAGCCCCCAGTCTCCAATGAGTCTATGGCCCTCCGGAGACTTGCTGGAGCCCGTGCTGGCCTGGCGCAACTGCTCTCAGCCCGAGGACAACTGTTTGACCTCCCTCCTGAGCTGTGGAATAAGGGCTCCCTCCACTACTTGCTGTTTCACATCTGTGATACAGCAGTGGCAGTGAAGGAAAGGCTAGCCTTGCTTTGTGCAAGGCCTTTTATAGGCCTGGAGCTATTGCAAGACCTTCATTCATTCATATAAGTTCTATTGTTACCAAAAAGGGCTGTTATGTTTAAGGGAGTTATTATATTACCCTTTTGGAAACTTTAGGACCATAGGCTGGATAGCAAGACAGCGTAAAGCAAAGAAATCCCTTGTTTAGCTTAAAGAGGAGACTGGGAGAAAGGTAACTTTCAATCAAAGTATTATATTTTTATTGCAAAAACACACAAAGGTAAATATAATACACATGGAAAATGGTAAGTATATTTCTACTTGAATCCTAGTACTTGGATACAGTGTACCTAGCTTTTATGATGGCTGCATGTGCTATGTATTAGGTGTATCCGATAAGGAATCCGAAAAGGATAGGTTGTAGGGAAGGATTTTAGGGGTCCCTGGTCTGCCTAACCCTGTTTGCTAACTAAAGATGGGGGAAGAAGGGGAGAAATAGGTAGGATGGAAGGGAGAGAGTTTTAGACGCAAGATATATTTACCTGTCCAGGGGAGAAGTTGGATGGGAAAGAGTCCTGGGAAGGACCACTCCCTTGGGAGGGCAGCCAGAGAGAGAGCCATGTGCTCGGAGCTTTCTCTTAAAGGGTTGTGGCTGGCCTAGAATGACCCGGATGTGTCCTAGTGCTGGTCTAGATGCGCATGCTCAGTACACACAATGGTACACGTGGAGTATGTAAGAAAGACATGATGAACCAGAAGTCAACTTACCAGCCAGGCTGACCTTCTGGGGGAGGGAGGCAATTTGCATAAGGTGCTTAAGAGTGATAAAGCTACAACAAAAGAACAATAGACTTTTTCCTCTGGAGGTGCAGGCTTGTTTTGCATAATCAGGAGACATTCCTTGACTGGAGGAGGGGATGTAATCACTGTGAGCTTTGCAAACTTGTGACTTCTACCAGGTTTTTTGAAATTGGGCTTGTTTGCTTAGCCTGTATGATATCTTAGTCCATAATATATATACAAAATCATAACTTGGAAGGGAAAAGGAGATTTTCACGTAACACTATCTCTAATAAATTCATTTATGTAAATTTATTCAAATTTTAAATGTAAATTAATTCATTTTTTCCCCGGCCCCTGACACAGTATCAGAGAGATGATGTGGCCCTCCTGCCAAAATGTTTGGACACCCCTGTGCTAGAGAGAGAGAGAGAGAGAGAGAGAGAGAGAGAGAGAGAGAGAGAGAGAGAGATGTGGCAAAACCACCACAGTAGGGATGGGGATGAGTGGGATGGACTTTGATAGTTTGCTTCTGTTGTGGTTCTGACCCCGTACATGCATCCCCCTATGCACTTATCTTGCTGGAACTTCCATTCCATACACACTTTCCATATAATGTAAAGCGTAGCTACTGGCCTTAGACCCTTTTCAAAAGGAATTAGGCAGATTCACGGAAGATAGGTTAATCAATGGTCATTAGTCATGATGTGTATAAAGAACCTCCATGCTCAGAGGAATTAAACCTCTGGACACCAGTTGCTGAGGTGCAACAGCTATTGCTTTGATGTCCTGAATGTGGACTTCCCAGAGGCACCTGGTTGGCCACTTTTGAGAACAGAACATATGCACAGCTAGACCTCTGGTCTGAATCTTACAGAGTTCTTCCTCTGTAGAATTGAGTGCATCATGTATTAAACCATACAATAAATGTATGCAATTTTCTTCTTTGTGTACGCTCATTGTTTTAAAGCAGTCATTTGATTAAAGCCAGAGGATCTTTTCATTCCTTTGACCTGAACCAAACTGGCATAGAACAAGGCAGCTAACTAAAAATTATTCATTCTAATCAAGTCACCTTCCAAGCCCTGAGCAGATCATCTGTTTCTTCTTCCAAATGTTGGCTTGGAAGTCAGTTGTATGATTTCATATCAAGTGTGAGAAAGAAGATAGAGGCACAGAGGGAGTGTTGCACTGCCAAAAAATTGCAATTGGATGTTGCGTTGGGGATCTTGTCTAGTTATTCACTTACAGATATCTGAGCAAGCTAAAACAATCCATCATGGGTCTAAATATTCTTTCAGTATGGAATCGGGTGGGGGCAGGCTGAATTCTTTTCTGATCTCTGGTACAACTCACAAAACTGGAGAGCACAACTTACATGGAAGTTATTGGATGTAAAATGTTACCCAAGGGTGGAGGGAAGACAAAGGTACACATTTTAAGTGAAAGGTAATTAGCCAGATGGTAGCATTTTAGAGAACTATTGTAGGGTCATTACAATGAATGAACTGAACCTGAATCAATAATTTGGTACTTTGGCCAAAAAGATTAGTGACATGTCAGGTGGTGTCGATCTCAGAACTGCACTGAAGTCTCAGAAAGTAGCAGCACTCAGGGTACCAGGTGCATACTTGACCACTTGCAAGTATCTTGCATGTTGCTGGAAAGAATACTTGTGCCCCAGAATCACCCAGGACAGGCTAAAGAACAATATCCTCTTACACCTCTGCAAGCCTCTTGCTTTGTAATGGGTCTTCTCGGACCTGCACTGGCAGTTTTGCTAGCCCAAGTCCAAGGAGAGAAAGGGGACAGGGAGATTGCATGAAAGGATGACAGGATTCAGCACGTACCATACCCACTGGGATCCACGCTCTCCTGCAAACTCCCCACCCTGTTACATTCTCCTGCAAATCCCCCACCCTTCCCCACCCAGTTTTGCCCCTCCCCACCCCTGTTCTGCTCTCCCCCACTTCTCCCACTGACTTGCTTGCTCCAGTGGGTGAGCGGGAGAGTCAACAATGCAGGTGGGAAGGTGACAGCCTCCCCACTGGTATCCCTGCAGCGCTCTCTGTAGTCTCCTGCTGAAAAGCACTTTACGGCACTTTTGCAGCAGTTTGCGCTGGCAGAACATTTGTTTTGGCAGAGCTAAAGCCCTATAGGATTGGGCTGTTAAACACGTCTCTCAGCAATACATGTAAAGTAATATGTAATTTGGTCCTAAATAATGGGAAGAATTGCTGGCTAGCTTGGGGCAAAATAACCTGCCTAGTGTGCTACTGGAGCAAACCTGCCATTGAAACTGCTGGAAAGCTTCCCCTTGCTGCTATAAGCTCCCAGCATACTGGTTTCTTCGGAGTGTGGACCCATTATTTCTGCAATGATTTTCTGGCTTCAAGGGATTGTAGTTACCCTGCTTGCCTGTCACCAACATGATAAAGCCCCTTGTATAGCACAACTGAACTGCTCTGGAGAGGAAAACAGGCCATGAAGAAGATGTGCTTAGGGCTGTAAAAGGCACTGGGGTGCATATGTGTTGACACACCACTTTCAACAGTCAGACTCCTTCACCTTATCTCTTGCACTACCCACACTTGGTTGTGACGGCAAACCCGGTAGACTGAGCTCTAGGCTTCAATCTATGCTGCAGTATGGTCAGCTGATCTGAAAGGCCAGACCCAGTGAACAAGGTCTCGTATAACATGGACCTTGAAGCTGGTTCAACTATCAGTACTGTGAGAGAATGTCTTGTTGAATCAGATCAAGGTCACCCTAATGTAGCCTTTTTCTGACCATGGCCAGCCAGCTACTTTTGGAAGGTTTGGGCTCGATGCGTATAGCTATTCCCCATTGTTTGTCATGAGCATGTTATGTTCAAGGTTCTATTTAACTTCAGTCCATTTAATTATCAATTCTGGGAAAACTGGCTTATATTTTTCCATTTTTTCTCTCCTGAATCATCATCATTGGTGCAGCTGGAAGATGTACCATATCGGGGCACAACTTCTAGGGCCACCCCCCTCTGAACGTTACCAGATCTGTGCTTTGGACATGTCCAGAGGGTGTTCTGAGGCTACGTGTGGCCTCCCCAGGCCTCATAAGGCCTTCTAAGGCCTTCAGGAGGCCTTAGAATGTCACTTCTGGTTTTGTAGCCAAAAAAAAGGAAGTGACATTTTAAGGCCTTAGAAGACCTTCTAAGGCCCAGGAAGGTTGTATGTGGCCTCAGAACGCCCTCCATACGTGACCAGAACACAGTTCCTGTCATGTTTGGAGGGGGCA
Source organism: Tiliqua scincoides (assembly GCF_035046505.1). Taxonomy (NCBI): domain Eukaryota; kingdom Metazoa; phylum Chordata; class Lepidosauria; order Squamata; family Scincidae; genus Tiliqua; species Tiliqua scincoides. Next base: position 29,159,400 of record NC_089826.1, read on the forward strand.
CAGGGGTGAGCGAGAGGGGCAGGATCATGGCAGGAGTGGCATTGCTGCCCCTGGGAAGAGTGCTGCCTGGTGTCCTGTGGCCCTTGTGACCTCCCCTCAGCTACACTACTGTGTACTGCCATGTTCAGTGAGGTCTGCACAATACAACGACAACACCATCATCAACGAACGTCATGTTCAACACAACCCAGATTACACGGTAGAACAATTTATGGGTCATCTGAAGTTCACAAGAACTGTTCCTATTTCCACAAGAAATCCTATTTCCACAAGAATGACAATAAACCATGTTTAAAGTAGCTTTGACTTTCTAGGTTTTTGCACTTCACCTTTCTCAGTGAATTTGAAACCCTGGTCACGGCATTATACAATGTCTAATGCAAATCTGCAAAGTAATCTTTTGCCTGTTCAGTGCTGTAGTGACGTTCAGCCTGACTTTTGCTATCATTCCACAATAACAGGATCGTTTTCTCTAGTTGACCCTACATTCTTCTCCTCCTCAGTGAATTCACTGCCCCCTGCTGCCAAGAACAATGCACACATAGGATCTGTTGATTTCAGAGAAAACTATTAATATGAATTCCGTGTAGCCCTGTTATTGTTGAATTGCCAAGTGAAACATTATCTAACCTGGACATGCTGTCACACTGAAATTACCAGTAATAAATCTAGCCGCTCCGTTAACAGAAAAGGCCTCTGTACCATGGAAAGAGCTTTCATTTAAAATATCATGGGATTTCACTGATGATCTTTGGCATTGTTTCATAAAAGCTACTTGCATTAGTTTATACCAGTGTTTCTCAAACTGTGGGTCGGGACCTACTAGGTGGGTCACAAGCCAATTTCAGGTGGGTCCCCATTCATTTCAATATTTTATTTTTAATATATTAGACTTGATGCTACCATGGTGACTGCATTTGGGGTAATGTTATAGACCTGTATTTTTAACAAGCTACTATGAATATTCTTTTAACAGTGATAGTAAATGGGACTTACTCCTGGGTAAGTGTGGGTAGGATTGCATCCTAGGATTGTTAACAATTTTCCTGCTTGATGATGTCACTTCTGGTCATGACATCACTTCCGGTGGGTCCTGACAAGATTCTCATTCTAAAAAGTGCTAAATGTGTCAGAACCACTGGTTTATACTACATCAGGGGTGTCCAAAGTTTTTGGCAGGAGGGCCACATCATCTCTCTGACACTGCATCGGAGGCCAGGGAATAAAAGAATTAATTTATTTTCAAATTTGAATAAATTTACATTCGTTACATAAATGAATATATTGAACTTATATGAATGAATGAAGGTCTTGCAATAGCTCGAGGCCTATAAAAGGCCTTGCACAAAGCAAGACTGGTCTTTCCTTTGCTGCCACTACTGCATCACAGATGTGAAACAGCAAGCAGTGGAGGGAGCCCTCACCCCACAGCTCATTCAAGAGGTCAAACGGTCGCCCTCATGCTTAGAGCAGTTGTGTTGGGCCAGTGTGGGCTCCAACAAATGTCCAGAGGGCCAAAGGCTCACTGGAGACTGGGGGCTCCCTCAGGGCTGCATTGAGAGGCCTCGAGGGCCACAAGTGGCCCCAGGGCCGGGGTTTGGGCACCCTTGTACTATATGAAACAAGCACACATCTAGTAACGAAGAAAAAATCCTGCAAAGATTATCAGCAAATTGTGAATTATGCTTTGGGGCATATTTCATAACTGTTGGGCTTACTTACACTGATGGTTTTCCCCAGGGCAGTTGTTCATTGTTTTTGTGCAGCATGTTTCTATGCTAGTTTGATGGATTAGTTTGATGGACCGAAGTAGCTGCCTTGGGTGCCCTTTGGGGAGAAGGCAGGGTGAAAATTGAATGAATAAATTAGTTTGCTCAAACTGTATTTGACTGGACTTACTTTTTCAAGTAAGTGTGTATTGGATTGTCATTTATTGCTTCTTAATCCTTATTCAATGCATTTATTTTGTGTTTGGAATGACTTTTTCATATGAAGATAGTTTTAGGTGGCAGGAACAAGCCCAAAACAGCCCCCAGAGACAATTTTGTCTGCCATATTCACTCACTAATTAAGTGGCAGACATTCAAAATGAGAATAAGTGTTCTAGCTTTTTGTGATTGCCTACATTCGTCTCTCATCCATTCACCTTCAGGAGACATGTTAGTGCCATGTGATCACTGAATGCAAAAGTGCATGAAAATGTCCACAGATTTGTTGCTGATCATTAGTTGTTAGCTGTTTATTGCCACAGGTTAGTTGTTATTGCCTCTTCTATAATGCCATTGTACACTTACTCAAATCCATCAAATGTCTAAGGAAGCCATCTCAATGCACCTCCAAATGGTGCTAAACAAGTTACTCAAGCACTGGTGACAACTCCCTGAACAGTATAATGAGTGACCAAGGGCGCAATCCTAACCAACTTTCCAGTACTGGCCTAGCCGCAATGCAGCCCCAAGGTAAGGTAACAAACATGGCCCCCTTACCTGGAGGAGGCCCCCTTGACTGCCTCCCCACTGCAGAATGCAGTGCACACCACATTGGCACAGCTATGTCAGTGTTGGAAAGTTGGTTAGGATTACGCAGCAAGATGAATTGTTGGTTGAGAGAAATCCAGAGACCGGTACTTTAAAAGCAACTAACACCCTAGAAATTCCTTACAATAAGATCCCGTTACAGATGAATTATACCTTCACTATAACAAATGCCTTTCATATGGTACTTTTTAGCTTGACAGTGTTTATATAATGCAGACTTTCACCTAAGATTCAGAATTCAAGTACTGGTCATCCAATACAAGTTCTTCATGCGTGCCTTCAGCACTTCAGAAACCATGAAACTTCCATGAAGCAAAAGGATAAACATATTTCATTTGTGCTCACAGTGGGAGGAGAGAGGAGAGAAATGGTTTGGAGTCAGCACTGCAGAGCTATGCTGGAATAAAATATCCCACAATTGTATTAACCATGCAGATGATTTGGCCTACAAGGGCACAGGCCTTTTCCTGCCCAGCCCTGACTTCTGGGAAGTAGCTTAGGGAGCAATCCTATCATGCGCTGGAACAGGCAAGCCAAGAGGCCTGTGCTGTGTCCAGCGCAGGTTAGGGGCCATAAGTGGTTCAGCCAGAGGCAAGGGGAAACATTTCCCCTTACCTCCAGGTAAGGGCCACTGGCCCCTATGGGTCTCCTTGGACCTTTTCTGCTTGTTTCAGTGCAGGCAGACCGACACAAGCAGCTGAGGAGAAGCCGGCACAGAGGCTTATGTCAGCCTCCGCAGGCCAGTGCTTCTCGGAGTGCCGGTCCAGCTTCCCCTCCAGGAGGTGCAAACGTGCTTTACGTGCAAGGGACTTGGGCCGGCATAGGACACAGTTTGGATTGCACCCTGAGCCATAGTGCATGTTTCCTCATGAGTGTGCCTTGGTCCATTGGAAAGGGCAGGCCAAGAGGAACAAAACGCAACCAGAATGATCCTGATCCAATGAACACAGGCCCTAAAAACACTCAAGAAGGAAGTTCCTCCCTCCAAGCTGTTAAATGTATTGAACCCTATGGAATTTGAAACTGAGCTACAAGTTTGTGTTTAATCATGAGTAAGCCAGTGTTTAATAGTTCCTTGCTATGTTGGAGTTTTTTTCCCCCTGCACTTTAAAACCAGTTTGTTTCCATAGCAATTCAATGCTATGTTCAATTCTATAAGTCTAAGGGTGCAATCCAGCCCTTGACTTGGGCTTGCGCAAGTCCCTTGCACCGCTCAGGAGGGTCATGGGGAGGGCGGGGAGGATGAGGGAGGGAGGCGTTCCTGGGCGAGGAGAGGGCGGGCAATGGGCGGCCCTGGGGGCAGGCGGGGAGTGGGAGGCAGGGCTGGGATCTGGCAGGTATGTTGGATCCCAACCCCTGTTCCCAGGGAGAATGGGAGCCGCTCCGCTCTCCTTGGACTTGTGTCATCTCCAGAGGTGAAAAGTGGTGTGCCCCAAGGATCTGTCCTGGGACCGGTGCTTTTCAACCTCTTCATAAATGAGCTGGAGACGGGTGAGCAGTGAGGTGGCTAAGTTTGCAGACAACACCAAACTTTTCTGAGTGATGAAAACCAGAAGTGATTGTGAGGAGCTCCAGAAGGATCTCTCCAGACTGGCAGAATGGGCAGCAAAATGGCAGATGCGCTTCAATGTCAGTAAGTGTAAAGTCATGCACATTAGGGCAAAAAATCAAAACCTCACATATAGGCTGATGGGTTCTGAGCTCTCTGTGACAGATCAGGAGAGAGATCTTGGGGTGGTGGTGGACAGGTCGATGAAAGTGTCGACCCAATGTGTGGCGGCAGTGAAGAAGGCCAATTCTATGCTTGGGATCATTAGGAAGGGTATTGAGAACAAAACGGCTAGTATTATAATGCCGTTGTACAAATCGATGGTAAGGCCACACCTGGAGAGTTGTGTCGAGTTCTGATCGCCACATCTCAAAAAGGATATAGTGGAAATGGAAAAGGTGCAAAAGAGAGTGACTAAGATGATTACTGGGCTGGGGCACCTTCCTTATGAGGAAAGGCTATGGCTTTTGGGCCTCTTCAGTCTAGAAAAGAGGCGCCTGAGGGGGGACATGATTGAGACATACAAAATTATGCATGGGAAGGATAAAGTGGATAGAGAGATGCTCTTTACACTCTCACATAACACCAGAACCAGGGGACATCCACTCAAATTGAGTGTTGGGAGAGTTAGGACAGACAAAAGAAAATATTTCTTTACTCAGAGTGTGGTTGGTCTGTGGAACTCCTTGCCACAGGATGTGGTGACGGCATCTGGCCTGGATGCCTTTAAAAGGAGATTGGACAAGTTTCTGGAGGAAAAGTCCATTACGGGTTACAAGCCATGATGTGTATGTGCCACCTCCTGATTTTAGAAATGGGCTACGTCAGAAGGCCAGATGCAAGGGAGGGCACCAGGATGCAGGTCTCTTGTTAACTGGTGTGCTTCCTGGGGCATTTGGTGGGCCGCTGTGAGATACAGGAAGCTGGACTAGATGGGCCTATGGCCTGATCCAGTGGGGCTGTTCTTAGGTTCTTAAGTCCGAGGACACCCATTGTGGCCAGCAATGCAAACTACAATTCTGTTGCTTTAAGGTTGGGGATGGCACACAGCACTGCATAAGCACTGCATAAGTTAACGTCTTCAAAAACAGTGGTGTGTCTCAGATTCTTTCCCCCCTTTCAATCCCACTCCAGGGCAAGTGACAACTCTTCCTCACAAGCACCATTCCCCTGTTATATCCCTGACTTATCCGAGGGTCATGGAACATTCCATGTTTTTTGACTGAAAACCTGCCCTCACCTTATCTGTGAGATTGCCTTAGAGGCGAGTATCTATGGTAATTTTTAATACTCTTCACAGATTAGCAAGGTATGTTTAGGAACCAGTAAAAGTGTCATGAATTCTGTCAGATCCACAATTCACCTTAAATATGAATTTGTGGCACATTTAATGACATGTTGCAAAACTGACATGTTGCATGAACTTGACATGTTGCAAAACTGTGCACATGAGAATATTTATTGTTAACTTGTGATATGTGATAAAAATTGCCCCTGGATAAACAGTAAGCATTGTTGTCAATGGGTAGTGACAAGCAATTCTTCTGGAAAACTTGCTTACAGATTTCCCCTTCCATTCAGATGCTTCTTCTTTACAGAAGAACATGTTCTTTTATTCAATACTAACTGACTGAGATAGTCCTGGTGTTGAAATGATATAGGAATCCATCTTCCGACATGTTAAAAGTGCCCTTCGTGTTTCTGTAAAGTGTAGAGATAGTGAGCCCCATTAATTCTCTTTCAAGAAATGCTGATCAAAAGGCTTGTTGAGCTTTGCCAGGAAACATGATTTAAAAACAAAAAATCCTTGGGTGCTCTCCAGTGACCTATGTCACTGGCTCCAGCCCAGTTCTGAGGAAAGAGATGTTCCCATCACCATGAAAACAAGTATTAATTGGAAACACTGGCAGGCACCAGGCCAGAAGTTGGATGGGTATGGACAATGAACCTTCCTTAAAGTTACTCCCTCCAGGCCGGTATTCCAGGAATGGTCACATTGGCTAAAAACGTAAACACATGATTGTGCCTTGCTAACTTTTATCCCCACTGGAATTTTGTTGACTGAAAAAGTAGGATCGGGGTCATTGTAATATGTGAAATGCACAGGCCAGGCTTGTATATTGGTTTCCCTATTATGCTGTATTGAGCGTCAGCACAATCCTAAGCATGACTACTCAGAGGTAAGTCCCATGGTGTCCAATGGGGCTTACTCCAGGGATGAGCCAGAAACACAGCGCCAAGTCTTGAGTCAAGTTCTGAGTCACCGCCCACCTTGACTCAAGTTGCCCATGAGTAACAAGGGTGGCCTCCCTGTCTCATTCAGAACTGTTTTTTAAGTCATTTTGACTCAAGTCTGAGTCTTTTTAAGAATAAGTTGTGGAAGCAGTGAAAAGAAAACAAGCAAGCAAGCACACACAAAAGTTAACCTTGATTCTATTCGAGACTTTTCATTTTTAGTGTAAATCCTCCGAGTTTCAAGTCAGTGCCCAAGTTTTTGACATGGGTGACTCAAGTCTGTACGAGTCACAAAAGATGTGTGTTTTCACAACTCAAGTTCAAGCCATCTGAGTTATGGCCCATCCCTGGCTTATTCTCAGTGAGTGTGTATAGGATTGCGGCCTGAATTAAGTGTGTGCTGTCCCTTTAAGCATAATCCAGCCTCCTGATTGCTCCACTTCCCTTGGCCAAGGCAAAGCTCTGCTGCTGACCTGCATTAAAAGCCTGCCAGGGCGCTTTCATTCACAAATACTTCAGAAGGAAGCAAAAGGCCATAGGGCTGCCAAATTGCTGGTAAATCAGGGTTATCTTTTAGCAGAAGATGAAAGAGGCACTGAATTGCACCATACTAAATTTGCTTTGGTTTATCTCTCAAACACTTCTGTTTATTATACAACTTTTCTTCTAGTCTTGCATATGCATTATCAACCATATTGCAAGCTCTGTTCTGGACAATAGATGGATATGATATGGTCCCTACCCGGAAACTTAAATCTGCATTAGACGGACAAGTCAGGGAAGGCAAAGAGATGAGGAATGTATTACGAGCAACAAACAATAATTATTAAAGATCAGTTGGGCAGCCCAATCATATGTAACTCCCTGCTCAGCAAAGGAGCCAAGCCAGTTGGAAGCATGCTGTAACTCACAGGGGAATTTCATGCCCGGAGGATATCTGGGTAAGGAAACATTTGTTCCGTCTTCACCAGAATGGGTCTCCTCAGACCTGCACTAGTGATATAGCTGGCGCAAGTCCCAGTGGACCCAGGAAGATGGATTGAGGCCCGGAAGAGGGATAGAGTATTAGTGGCACTGCTGCCACCAACATCGCTCTGTTCCAGGCCTGTTTCCACCCTCATTCTGTCCTGTCTCCTCCCTGATTCACCCCATCTCCTCCCTGTTCTTCCCTCTCTCCACCTCCCTCTTACCTCCTGCACTGACTTACTGCACCAGGGGATGTGAAGCAACCTCTGGTGTATCACCATGGCTGCTTGCCACTTGCAATGGTAGCCCAGCTCCGTGATGCAGCATGTCACATTTTGTGACACCTGTAAAGGATCTTCTGTTGCTGAAACTCTGGTTCTGGCAGTGTAAGACCCTTACAGGACTGGGCCAAAAAGCATTCATTCTAATCCAGCTATGAGAATTCACAATATACCCTACAGATCAACTGCAATTGTGCTACTTGTCCTCTATAAACGGCAGCTGAAGAGAGTGATGCATGATGACAGTACTGTGAGATATCATGGATTATTAAGAATAGTCATATATACCACTTTTCAATGAAGCATGTTCTCAAAGCAGCTTTCACTGCAAAAGTGATGAGAAGACAGAGCTCTCTCCCAGAAGAGCTCACACAAAGGAAAGACCAGCAAACGGCCACTAGGAAAGACACTGCTGGGTGTGAATAAAATGCAACTGCTTTCGCCCTGCTAGATCTGAGAGATCCGTCGCATGAGAAAGTGTCTCTTTGCCCAGCAGGGGTTACCAGATTAATTTGGCTCAAAGTTGATTCCCACATTACTGCTGCCAGCAATGTTTCTACATGGCAAATGGCTCTGCCTGGGTGGCTCTGGCATGGGACACCCCCTGCACCATTTGAATCCCCCCAATTGCACATAGAGTTTCCATACCAATGCTGTACATTTCTAGAAGTGTCTGGAGTTAGAGTGAAAAGACTTTTTACAGAATCAGGGTGGCCTACATGGTAGGCCTGTTTCTGTAGCAAAAATGCTACCCTGGCAAAATGCTATCCTAGCTGCCTGTGATGAGTTGATATAGTAAGGCTAGATCAGAATGGCATGTTTTCTATAAGAACAGCATCAAATGGCTCCCCATCAATTGAAAATAACTAAGTGAAATAATGGTCCATATATTTAGAAATTATTCCCTGTTCTGATCCTTAATTAGATTCAGTTCTTGTGTAAATCTTGTGTAAATCTCTGCAGCTGTTTTCAATAACAGTATAGTTTTTGTTCTGCTGATTTAACCTCTGTCTGCTCAATCAGAAGGAGCCTGGTGAAATTATTGTTGAAACCAGATGACTTATAAAATATTGTACTTTGTTTATAAGTTAATATTTAGATTGTGTTGTGCTTGTGGAACTGAAACCTCTGATACTGGCTGAGTGAATGCACACATTCCAATGAATGGATGTGTGCCACGGCACCCAAGGGTGCTGTGGTAAACTCACAGGGGTGCCATGGAATGTTCCCAGTAGCCTCTTCTTACTGGCTGTCCTGGGTGCTGTCATCTTGAATTGTGCGAAATCTCAAGAGCCAGGAAATGGTGCTGTGACCACCGTAGGATTGGGAACCATTGCTGTAGGAGGAAGGAGTTCTAGGAAGTCTCACCAAGAGACGGGCTGACTAAAGAAGATAGGACAAAATAGGACAGGGGACTGCACAGAAGGGATGTGAGGAAATCATGGGAGGTGAAAACAGGAGTGGCCTCAGGAGTCGACCAGGTTGGATACTAGCTGAAGATTCACACACATCAAGGGGCCTGAGCTCAGTACCAGTGGCAATGGAACACCACCCAATGCACCGTCAGAGTGGGCAGGAGCACCAAGAGGGTGCCCAGGACTCCCACCAATCTGGTGCTGACACTGGATGGAAAGATGGCATTGAAGAGTAATTTTGGTAAGAAGCAGGACTGACAAAATTCATATGAGGTCTAGGATCAGGGGAAGCTGTGCACTATTGGCAGGAAAGAAGTAAACAAGCAAGAGAAGATTGAATGGATGGAGCGCAGTGGGTCAGGGAGCAGAAGCTTGCTAACTCGACAGTCTAGAGCCTGTTGAAACTCTCAGTGCTAATTCATGAGGATTAGGCTTGTCCTTTAGTACATGAGAAACCAAACATGTAGGAGTGGCATCAAAGCCAGGATGGTTACTGGCTGAGGGTCCATGCTTTTCAGGAGGCCTGCCTGCCTGGGTTGGCCCCTGTTCTCTCAAAACTAGTATTAGTAGTAGCACCTAATATGCCATTGGGGCAGATATGCAGGGCTTTGCCCCAGGCTCCCTAGCAACCAGGTGCCAGCCCTGGCTCCAAGCCATGCTTGATTTTATGTCATCCAAATCGCTATTACTGTTCCTTTGAGAGCTGCAAACATGGGAGCTTTTGTCTGTTGTGGCTTCTGCCATCACTGCAACATTGTGAACAGATACTCTAAAGGGATCACAAAAATGTCCCCTTTTTGGACTCTTGGGGATATTTAGGACCACGTGTGCACCACACTTCATTTTCTGTCAATTGGGAAAGAACCCCCACCATATTTTGATCTTCTTGTGAAGCAAGAAGGGATACCCAAGTGTGTTTACATTTGTTTTGTTTGCTTGCTTTTAATGTTCATGGCAATGTTGTACAACGTGCACAGTCACAAGACAGCCAACACAAATTGGGACAATAACATAGAGATAAACATTAAAACGGTCTTCACAGAAGTCTGACCATTTTGAATCTGGGGATTTTGCCACAAGGTGGCAGCAGGGTCTTATTTTAAGGTGCTTTGTTTTCATTCTTCTCCAGTGCTCAATAAATTAAGTTCTGCAGACTTTTTGGAGTTTTAGGCTCTGTCTGATTTTCATTTCACTCATTTCATTTCACTCATCAACCTACAGCATGGATGGTGTTGTGAGTGATTTGTCACACAGGAGAAACTTTCAAATAAGAAATTATTGGAAACCCAGTGAGAATCTCATGTCTTCTTTTAAACTAAAAATGATCTATTTTAAAGCAGATCTAGTGATTGTCTTGGACTATGTGTGTGGAAAACATCAGCCTTCAGTGTGGCAGAGGTACCTTAATCATTTTAATACCTCTGTCAATCAATGACGGAGGTCCAAATCCTAACCAACTTTCCAGTACTGGCATAGCTGTGCCAGTGGGGCATGTACTGCATCCTGCAGTTGGATGGCAGTCACAGAGGCCTCTTCAAAGTACAGGAATGTTTGTTCCCTTAACTTGGAGCTGAATTGCCCTTACCTCAGGGCTGGAAAGTCGGTTAGGATTGCGCCCTCAGATGAATAATAAGTATGAAACTCTACATTCACAGGTGGATTTATGAGTAGGAAAGATACCATAGGAGATATCTGATATTTTATTCTTTCAGACATCATCAGAATTAAAAGAGTAATTTCCCAAAACTTTGAATTAAGATTGCATGCAAGAAGTCCATGTTAGGTTTATTCAGGCGGAGATCCAAGTAGCCCCACAAGCGAGCTAGGGCGTTACTTGGGGTAAGGGGAAAAAATATCCCCTTATCCTGAGAAGACCTCAGCTGGCTACCAGCTAGCCCTGGATACAGCCTGAAAAATGCAGCCTGGCTGCACCAGCCTTAGGACTGAACTGTGATTTTTTAAAAATTATTTTATTAAGTAATTTTGTTAGTTATGATTATCTCCACTAAAATTAATGGATTTACAGCAATATCAGTGTTGAGTGGGATGCATCAATTTACTGTGAGCTCCAGGTTTTTTTGTTGTTATAATCTCAAATCCACAGAACTTCCTTTTGCCCCCAAGTTTCATCACATCAACCCTGTGAGGAAGGTCACTATTATCCCCATGTTACAGTTGAGTTGCTAGAGCCCATAATATGGATTCATGATGGGGGCTGAACTTGATACTAAATCCCTCAGATACAAATCTGAAATTCTATCCACTGGATCATGTGAGCTGCCAGTCTTTTTTATTTTAAGTTTCTAGTCATTAAGTTTGCTGAGATGAATGAAAAAGTAGCACTGTCACGTGTAAACAGTTAAAAGAATCTTGAGATGCAACAGGAATGTTAGTGCAGCATGCCCACCCAAATACTCTCTCCCAGTACAGATGAATTATGAAAGCAATGCATCAGTTGTGTTCGTAACATAACATGCAATAAAATATTTAGGCTTGAGATGTTGTATTTGAATTGCACCCATTTACAAAAGATGGGGCTTCTAGTTTTTTGAAGTTAAAGAACACAAATAAAGGACACATGAGGCCAAACTAACTGTGGATTCCTTTCTTTTCAGTGTCACATTTTTTGAATCCCCACAGCCAGAAGTTTTGTGCAGTTCAAATAATGCCCCTGGACATAGAATCATCCCTGTTCTACCTTTAGCGACCCTGAAGCAGCTCCTGATCTAACTTCTGTGGAAGGAATGGAGTTGGTGTCCTTAATTTAGCCCTGATATCTCATCTAACCCTGGCAGTTGAAGGCCAGGCTGGCCTTCTGAAAGCCTGCCCTATGTGAACATTGTGTCTTGCAGCAGTAGCACCAGCTGTTGCCGCTGCTTTTTGCTCTTCTAATGCCCAGGGACATAGTGCCCATGCAATCCCAGCCATTAAGAGATCACAGTGCACTAAGGTCCTTGCTAGAAATGCTCCTGGAAGTCTCCTATTCTGAATTTCACTCTCCTCTACCCAGATTACTGTCTGAATTGGGGAAAAATGTATTAGGATTTCATCCGAAACCCTGAGGTGGGGCCGGGCAATGCCACAAGACTGCCACCCTTTGAAAAATGGGGAAAAATCCAGGACTGAGGCAGGACCTAAAGACAAAGGGCAGGGCTTTGCAGCAACTACAAACAGTCTGAACTCAAGTTTTGCTGCCCATTGACCTAAGAAAAAAAAGTATAAAACCTGAAGAAACTCTCTTCTGAAGAAACTGGCAACTCTCAAAACAGTCTCCTTTTGGTCCCACTTAATGCAGGATTCCATTAAGCTACTCTGAGTTCATTAGTGGTGAGCACATGCAGCGCAGAGAACAAACTGGATGTAAGGACATAAGAACAGCCCCACTGGATCAGGCCATAGGCCTATCTAGTCCAGCTTCCTGTATCTCACGGCGGCCCACCAAATGCCCCAGGGAGCACACCAGATCACAAGAGACCTCATCCTGGTGCCCTCCCTTGCATCTGGCAAAGTGATTGTCTGCGCTGTTGCGCACAGATTCATTTTGCATGGTGCTTTACCAGTGTTCAGCAGGCCATACGCTCATCAGTAAAACACTATACAGGAAGAATCTTGATGAAACCATATACTCACATCAGTCAAGATTGTGCACTGATTGTGTTTTATCAATGCACATGTCTGCACTGATAATATAGGTTAGAAAAAAAATGTCAGTGAACTGACTGAATTGAAGATGCACCGTGCATGCTCCACTTTTGGAATTAATTAGAAACCAGAAATCTGGAGGAAGGTCAGAGCCAACCAGAAAAACAAAACCAAAGAAAAAATGGAACTGGGAGAATCCCGTCACCACAGTAAGGTAATTCTACAGATGGACAGTATTCCTTTAGGAAAGAAACATAGCATATTGAACCTGATATATGTCTTCAATAACCGATTAGACATCATAGAAATTTTTGTCATGAGAAGGTTGGTTGGCAACCTTCAGTCTCGAAAGACTATAAGCCTACAGCACCCGGTATTCCCAGGTGGTCTCCTATCCAAGTACTAACCAGGCCTGACCCTGCTTAGCTTCCAAGATCAGATGAGAGGGGTCCATTGAGATGTCACAGTGGCAACACTCAGTTTCATAGCTTCATAAGTTTGTGAGGGATCCACTGAGCCAACCTGCCATAAACCTTAGTAATAAGAGGGTAGCGATTGAAATACCTGTTCAGTTCTATTAACATGCCCAGATCAAATGGATGTTATTGTACTATTGAAAAATACAAGGTACAAATGCATATGTTTGTGTTAGAAGTAATCTTTTGGCTCTTGTTCTTCACAATGGATTATTAAAATGAAATAATAACTGTTGTAATCAACGAAGACAAGCTTTACAGAGGATGGAAAGATGAAGAATGGACAGGGGAATTAAAATTTGTAGATTACATGTACATTTGGAAAAAAAAAGAGAAACATGCATATATTGTACAAGATAAAAACACTGACCATACTCTGATCCCACTTCTAATGATTCCGCACGGACCTTTAATCTACATTCATATCCCCAAGAATTGGTTCTTTTCTCCTTCTTGGAATATCTGCCATTTTGATGTATTACACGAAAGTGCCTGTCTCTCCAGCACAACCTTATATAGCTGGTTGCATGGAACGTCCCTCTAAAAATAGTGTTCTCTTTGACTTTGAGGTGCCAGGCAACATGGAAACTGTTATATTTCAAGCTGTCATTTTGGCTAATGCATCCAGTATTCTTTTAATTGTCTGTAAAATACGTGAACTGGACCATTGTGAGCACTTTGCAAAATGAGAGGCAGCCAGCAGAAGCATTTTGGATTGGAGGAGTAAAATATAGAATGCCCTTGGTGAAGTGTTGCTCAAGTTACACCCTTGGAGGCTTAAGTCTTTTCTTAGGGTACAATTTGCATTCCCTTGAAGTCAGTTGGGAAACTTGAATGGACTTTAATGGATATGGGTTGCAACTTTTGTGTCCAAATCCAAACATGTCTAGGATCGGGGTTTAGTGGTGCAGGATGCGGCACCCATCAGAGGTGAGGCACTCAGTGTCTTTTCATCCAGATCACCCCTTAAGACCTGGGGCAGCAGCAGAGTGATATACTCACCTGAGCATTATTGCTCCGCTGCTGCCTTCTCCTGTCCTTTGCAGCATCAAATGTGCTTCCTTGGGGAAACTGTGATGATACAGGGACCTCTAGAAAGCCCACTGACAGATAACTCCAGGTGGCTTCTGAGAAGGAGATGATGACAGAGTGACTTGAGCAAGTGACAACTAAGTGAGTCTGTCTTTGCTTTGGGAGGGGCAGACGGATGGATATTCTTTTCCCTAAAGTGGCACTGTGGGAAAAGACTGGTTCTCTCCTGTCACCATTTTCTGCTACTGAGAAGAGGGATGAGATGAATATGCTTTTCAAATGGGCACATTTTCAGTGGGGCAAATGTACACCATGAGGGACACACCTCAGGGTTTTGCCTGGGGAATCTCCCCACCTGCTGGCATTCTCCAGCTGTCCTGCTGTCATAATTCAGGGCTGACTCAGAAAAAAAAAGTCTTCCTGTAAATGGCTAACCAAAGAGTGCCCATTACTTGTGGTTAAGTGGGGCATGGGCAAAGAAATCCCTCAAACCCATCTTCCTGGGCAAAGAAATCCCCCAAAGCCGTCTGCCTGACTCCTCCCATTTTATCAAGAACATGCCCCCCACTTCTAAAAACAGTAGCTTAGGGGGTTGTAACTAAAGGTAGGGAAGCTGGGGGAATAGCTGCCCCATAATTTGAGCACTATTGACTACTGCTCTCATTGCCTTACTCTCAGAGCAGATGAGAAACTGGCTTTTGTGGCTTCTGGTGTTGACTGGGATGCTGCCAAGCAATGAGATAAGTCATGAAAAATATCTCCTTCAGTGTACATTTCAGTGTTATCCATTGACATCACTGAGAGTGATAATTGCATGCTAGGTGAAAAAGAGACCCATAAAATGCACTGGTTTCTCTTCATGTCGCTTCCAGGATTTCTGTTGGGCAGAGACATGCATGCCTTCCTAGTTTGTTTATGTCATCATGTACAGGAAAGCCATACACTACTAGACCAATTGGGAGAAACAGATACAGGCAATAGAAGAAGCAAAGAGCTGTGGCTTCTATGAAGCTTGCTTTTGCTGAAATTATGGTCAAGTGTGATCTCCGTTCACAGGTGTTATCTCCATCAACAACCTTGCAACTGATGGTTCATAGAGAGCAAGACTTTCTCCTAAACATAAAACAGGCAAGAGTAATATAGATATGCTGTGCTGGTTTCAGAGATAAACATTCTTATTTAGGGGTAAACGAGAAAATAAGAGGAGGAAGCAGGCACTTCCAGACTCTAGAACCAGAGGCCTTTCATGAGGTCTGTAGACCCCAAATTCCTTCAGCAAATATTGAAAAACACAGTTCTATTCCCTTCCAAAGAAAGTCAAGTGGCAACCATAAAGATTCTCTCTGGTTCTGTCTGGACAACCAAAGCACATTTTGGTATTGCTTTTCATTATTAGCATATCTTTAACGGTGAGGAAAGCAGGGAGAAAATTCATTTCTTCTTAAATAAACCCTGATGGGTTGAATCAGGGTCACTGTGCTGGGAAGGTGTCTCACCTATTCCTCCCATGCCATTTTCTCAGTCCAGCTCATCCCAAAGCTGTTATTTGCTTTCCTGGGGAAGCATCCATCTATGTTTCAGAAAATATAGGAATTATCGGGAGAACTGATTACAAATGTCTTATCTTCTTTGGTCCTCATAAAGGCTTTTCTAACACTACAGTTGTTCCTGTAACCACCTGTTCCCTCCTTTCCTATACATATTTTATTTCTGTACCTTTGGAGCCCCTTTCAAGCATTTTAATGAGCAGGTATGGTGGAGGAATAGGTTCCTGTTCCACCTACACATGTTCATCAGACTGTTTGGAAGTGGCTTCTAAAATTGGAAAAGGGCACCCCTGTCTGCTGGAGATAGAGATTCCCTACTATTTGTACAGCACTATGTGTGGAGACACTCTATAGATGTTCTAATTAACATATATATTCTGGTGGCATAGCTGCAGTCCTACTCTCCCACTGCACAGTCTGTAGAATGCGTGAATGCCATGTTGGCATCCTTCAATTTCGGAAGACTATGGTATCGTGCTCTGAATGGTGGTTCTGGAACAGAGTGTCCTCTCCAGTGTGCGAAGCCTGGGTAAAGTAGATATGGAGGATAGACTGTTTCCCATGCAGCAAATCCCCCCTCTCCACGTCGCTGAAATGGTCCAGTGGAAAGGCAGAGGCCAATATGGTTGGTTCTAGTGGCGTCACAGGAGTTGCCAGAGCGTGACTGTGTTCAGTCATGAACTGCCTCAGGGACTCCGGCTCCAGATTTTGCCTCAAGGTTGACTCCTGAAGCCTTTTCCATAACTGGATGTAACCACAAGGCAGTGGAGGTTTGGGATCAGGCTAACGAGTCCCATCTACCCGATGGCTGTTTAGTCGCCTCTTACGACAAGTACAGCCAAACTGAGGGCCTATTCTTATCCCCAGTCCCCAGGGGAATGCATGAAAGGGGATAAAGGCAAGAAGGAACACGAGACCATCAAATCGATCACTACAAATGATGATGCACTGGGTACTACTACAGTGAGCAGTACTGAGGGCTGAGGGCTTGGCCTAGCTAGATAGGCCTCCTAATGGTCATGGGGCTTTGGTCAATGCTCAACCTGGTTGATCTCTGATGCCATCTCTGTTCACCCAGCCCTTGCCAGGGATCTACCAGTGATCTACCTTTTGCCTCCCTCTTCCCACCACTGTGAGTAATATGTCCCTTATTCCTTTCCTGGTCAGTCACTCTTGGGGTGCAATCCTAACCCCTTATGCCAGTGCTTTCGAGCACTGACATAAGGGCAATGCAGCTGTGAGGTAGGGAACAAACATTGCCATACTTTGAGGAGGCCTCCGTGACTGCCACCCAACTGCAGGATGCAGCACATGGCCCATTGGCACCACTATGCCAGTGCTGGAAAGCACTGACATAAGGGGTTAGGACTGCGCCCTTCATGCTAGAAGAGGTGTTAGAAGAGGAAGGCCAAAATCCTATACACATTTTCCTGGGAGTAAGCCTAATTGAACATAATGGGCCTTATTTCTGAGTAAACATGCATAGGATTGCACTGGAAGTGATCTAACTGGTGGCTCTGTAATGTAAGATATTTAAGAGTAAGGATAGAAGCAGAGTAAACACTGTGCTAATGAAAAGAAAGGGATTGCACAGTATATTTGGACAGAACACGGAGCTCAAGTGCAAGGGGCTCACTGTTGGGAAATGTGATGTGTCGTCAATTTACCAGATTAACATTTTGGAGATCATTACCTCATCCCTCCTTCGGTTGCTCATCTTGGACTTCTGCCAGAAGGGAAAAAAGGCAACGATTAGCAAGATGATAATGATAGCCTGTTTAGGTACTGCTTTTGAAACTCAAGAGAGCTTTTCCTTCCACTGAAGTCAACCAGCTATTTGGCTGCAGTCAGCAACAGTGGGCGTCGAGGTACACAGTGAAATGGT
Source organism: Tiliqua scincoides (assembly GCF_035046505.1). Classification (NCBI taxonomy): domain Eukaryota; kingdom Metazoa; phylum Chordata; class Lepidosauria; order Squamata; family Scincidae; genus Tiliqua; species Tiliqua scincoides. The sequence goes on from NC_089826.1 coordinate 29,176,965, forward strand.
TGGTCTCTTACCACTTTTCATTTTTAGTGTACACAGCATAGGAGCCCATCGTGACTCCCACTCCTGAGACAAATAGCAGCTTTGGGAGGAGACAGTTTTTATCAGAACTGCAATGCAGAGGGAAAAGGTTAAACCTCCTCTACCTGTTGTGGTCCTGATCCAGATGCCCCTCTCTGGAGCTATTTTATTAAACACACGCAAAGCAAAAATATCTCGTTTGCCCCAGCAGTAAAAGGCCCAGCATTCCTTCTGCCTCCTATGTGTTGTACAGCTGTAGCACATTTCAAATTTTTGTATCTAAATACACTCCCCTTAAGTCGGGTCTAGGACAGGGAAGATGAGGCAGAAGTGCGGAGGGAGTCTAATATGAAAGTTATGGAATGAATTGAGTATCCAGTTTTGTAGGTGATCAGGGCACATGCAAAGCAGCTGTCTGTAGGGTTTCTTCTACCTTTTCACTTGTACATTATGGACAGCCTAATCCTGTGATTTTCAACCTTTTTCAGCTCATGGCACACTGACAAGGCACTAAAATTGTCAAGGCACACCATCAGTTTTTTGACAACTGACAAGGCACACTACACTGTCAAGCGGGGACTCACACCCCCCAGTTGCCCTACTATCAAATGATCCTCCCCCAAACTCTCATGGCACACCTGCAGACCATCTGTGGCACACCAGTGTGCCATGGCACAGTGGTTGAAAATGGTTGGCTAAACGATTCACCATATCAGTGGGGCAAAAGAAGTAGAGCAGTGGGAAAGCTGTACGGTGACCACAGTATCATTATAGGTATCAGGCCAGGTTCTTTTAATCACAGTATTCTAATTCCTGGTTAAATTCATGAGAAATATCTGGGAGCTAGCAAGAGGTGCAGCAGGCAATCACAGTTCCTTTTCTTCCACCCTTGGTCTCAGCTCACAACTGGAGACAGAAACCCCCACCCTGTCCTTCCTGCCTGTCCCCATTCATTTGTATCCATGGATGCCCCTAAATCTTGCCAGTATCTGCACTATTTCTTTCCTCCTCAACTAGTAATCATGGATGAGCTCCCAAATGGTGCAAGCATTCTGGAGTGTCCCATTTCTCTACATAGTGCCATTTTACCCATGACGACACTGTCCTTGAAAAATCTCATGTTCTAGGAAAGTGGAGCCTTTATGGGGAATCTTTCCTAGCTCATGCATGGAGAAAGAAAAATCGAATGAGGGTGATAGTGGGAGAGGATTCTAGAAAGAGTTGAGCACCTGGGAGAAAAGCAAGGTTTCTCTCTCTCTCTCTCTCTCTCTCTCTCTCTCTCTCTCTCTCTCTCTCACACACACACACACACACACAGAGAGAGAGAGAGAGAGAGAGAGAGAGAGAGAGAGAGAGAGAGAGAGAGAGAGAATGTATAGTACTGATGTAAGAGAAACCAAATGTTATGGGACTACTCCCTGTACCCAGCCTAACATGCAAACCTTTCTATCTAATTTTGTTTAATTACTTAATTAATAGTGTGTTGGGTGCTATAAACTACTTTTTTTCTGTTCTAAAAACCTAAACCAACCAGGTTAATCTAAATCAGAAGGGTGGGGGTGGAGTGGAATTAGCAGCAACATGGCAAATCCTCCTCCCTCTACCACCACAGCCCCCTAGAGTACAACTTTGTTCTATCCCCTTCACCATGTGGGGACAGGGTATTGTGATATTGTCTCTGGTTTGGGGCTTCTATGCATATCAGAGGTAAAAAATGCAGCAGGGGCTTTGCTGGCTTTGTCATGCACAATCAATTGATCCATCGATTCATTAGCTGTTGTCTTGATGGTACCTCAGTATTTTGATGCAGCACAATCCTAAATTCAGATCCTTACTCAGAAGTGTAACTGAGGTCAATAGAATTTACTCCCTAGTAAACATACGTAGCACTGCAGCCTTATCTTCTTGTTCATGCTATTATTCCCACTGTATTTCATGTCAGAGATGGCAGCAGCACTGTAGTAGCACCAAGTAGCACTGAACAGCCTTTATCTTTAGCCTTTATCTAATCTCTATACAAATCCATGGGTGCTAATTGCACACAAGTGCCTAACAACACCTATTTGTGATACTTATGGAATGCAGCGTGACCCCATCCCACGTGTAGTACGCATCTTGATTGAGTAGGACTGCCTGGCTTTGAATCTGCAGGCAATAATAAATACAATAAACTGATTCTCACTCTAATGTTTTATTCGGTTTTAGAATAAATCATCCCTAACTGGTAGTACTATCTGAGCTATTCAGTACAGTACTGCAATTTCCTGCATATAGTGCACTGGTAATTTTATTTAGTTGGCAGTCAATATGTTAATACTGTTACAAGGTTCTGCAGAGCCACTGTTGCTATTCCAGTATTTATCCAATAACATAGGAAAACATACTTCACAAGAGTAGCACAACAAGCAATGATTAGATTATATTCTTAGTTTTGAAATAAATGGATGAAAATTGTGAGGACAGGAAGAATAAAACTAATTTTACCCTATTTCTGGTCACATGAACTAAATCAAATGTAGAATTATTGAAATGATTATTAAAAACTTGAATACCATTGGTTCAGATAGCCTTGTAGTTGAACTCACTAATGAAGATATCCAGAGGAACCAAAGCAACAAAAATCTCCCACATACCCCCAAATCACCATTCAGTACCAAACAGGTGGTACTGAATGGTCAGTACCAAACAGTCAGTGGTTAGGTGCTGATCCTTTGCTAGTCTGTTGCTTAGTAGTTATTTGTTCAATCTCTCAATCTTCTGGCTATGTTTATTAGCCTTTGGTTAAGACACCCTTATCAGTAATACAGATTTCTATTATTAAAGAACCAGGGATTCGAGATACAATTGGAATCTCGAAACCATTTTTGAGGGAACATCTGCCTGCTGTGCTTATCAAATATCAGCATGTGTAACATAGCAGCAGTGGTATAGCCTCCTCTAGAAAACCGTTTTCTGATGCTGTAGCTGAGGACCGACCTTCAGTCACACCATGTGAACCCACCTATGTCTTGAGATTGACCAGGGAGGCCTTGTGTTCTTTTTGTTAGAGGTGAAATTTGTGAAGATCAACCCTCACACATATATCTTACATGTAAAGAACACATGATTTTATTGTATTGGTTTCATGGATTTTATGGTATAATTGAGTTGCATAGAAGCTCTCTTGAATAGCTAAAATATAAACCTAATGTTTAGATGTGTATACTGGTTGGCTCTTCAAGATTTGACTTCCCATGGGTGCTGACCCACATCTGGAGGGTCTCACTAAACCTCCTGGATGTGACCAGAAGTGCTGCACCTCCCCACCTTTGGTGCCATTTTGTTTTTTGGCAAAAAACCCAGAAGTATTTTGTGCACCTCAGAAAGCCTCTTAGAGGCTTCAGTAATGCCTCTTAGGGTTCAGTAATGGATATCCCCGCAGATACCAAGGGCAAACCTGTATTTTATTTTGATTTAATTAAAACTCAACTGTCAGTTATTTCCTTTGATGTGGTTGCTTTTCTTCTGAGTACCAGCCTTGAGGAGATGTGGCATCAGAACCTGAGGTTCCCACTGAGTTGTGGTTTCATTGTGTAGCGTTGGGCATTCGGGAAATTAAGACTTCAGCTGCAGTGGGTGCCATGAGGATATTCAGATTTGTTGCAGTGGACTGTCCCTACCAGCAGGTGGCACTTTATTGGACTTTGCTTAAAAGGAGAGCAGTGTATTACAGGATGCATCTTTCATCAGGAGCAACACGCTCTGCTGGGGGAAGGAAAGAGAGTCTTTGAATGTTCCAGGGAGCAGCTGTTGTCTAGACATTCTCTACATAAGCTGGTTCAAAACTGTAGCAGTGACCACCGAAGGCCAGAATGGATTTCTACTGTTCCAAAGCTGATGGAGTCTTTCAATCAAGGACAAATGTTTCCTTAATACTGGTGTTAAAACATTCTTGACTGCCTCCATGAACCTGCAATATGGCTCGAGGAATGAATGTCATTCCTAGTGCTAATGATGGTTGTGAGTAGTTCTGTTCCTCCTATATCATTTAGAGCAATCTTCTGTGTGATTCCTGACATAACCCAAATTCAAACTGGAAACTTGTATTTCTCCTAAAAATTCATTTATTTTTAAGATGCAAAAATGTAACATTTTATTATTATTTTTTTTCAAAATGCACATTATTCACTTTGCTGTAAGGAGAGCTTCTTAGCCACTACCGAATATTATCACCAAGCCCTACTGCAAAAATGGTAATGGAAAGTCATCACTATATCAAGCAACAACATCAAAAAGGAATGTCAATTGCAACTGCTTAGAGGGACATCCCAAAAACTTCAAGCCTCTTCCAAGAGTGTGTGGATGTTTATCTATTCCTGCAAGGAAAAGACATGCACGGCATACCATTCCATATTTGTAAATGTTTATCATTTCTGCAAGGAGGATAAAGGCTATGGAGACTCCTTCTGTATTGTCCATACGACTGCCTAGTACTTTAAACATTTAAAATGAATGGCTCACAGCTATGTCAAGGAGTACAGTACTGTATTGATGCTGTGAAGGAAAATTCCAAAACACTTTCTTTCACTGAACACTGAATTTTTACTGATGTGTTAACCAAATTCTGATTGTCCCTCACCATTATTTTTTAAAGTATATGAGTTTTTGGTAGAAGCATGCCAACAGCCCATGGGATGTGATGAAGGGCCACCTGCAGGATTGGGTCATGAGCCGCTTTCAGACAGAGCCATGAAATTACATTCATGAATGGATTCGTCTTGATTTTCCTATTATCAGCTTCCACCCATGTGATCTTATATTCAGCTTCCTGTGACTGTGTGATTGCATACAATGAACACAGTTGAACTTATTGTTAAACCTATGTTTCTCAACCAGTGGTATGGGTACCACCAGTGGTACTTGAGATGTTGTCTAGTGGTGCTTGCGGAACCCCCAGACACCTGCCACCTGGCAGTGAGACCAGAATGTGACACAACAAATAGTGGTAAGAGGCTCAGCGGGCAGAGATCCAAAGCATGCTTTTCCATGCTTGAAAAGCCCTCCCATCTACCCTGAGCCTCTTACTGGTGTGGGTTGCCTCACATCTGGCCTCCCAACCCAGAAGTAACTGGTGATGCTATCATCACCAGTCACTTCTGGTGGTACTTCGAGTAGGTGGACCATGTGAAGTGGTTAGGCAGAGGAAAAATATTGAGAAACACTGTGTTAAACTATTATTATGAATACATTTGTTTTTGTATTGTGAGTACGTGATACTTTCCCTATTGTTCCAAGCATCTTTTCTTTTCTTCATTCAAGGATCTATGCAAAGCCAACTACTTTGTGGGCAGGAGGTCTGGTCTAGAGGGTAGAGCCTCCATTTGCCTGAAGATTAACATCCACAAGGTCGCCAGTTCGAGGCCACCGGCACTGTGCGACCTTGAAGCAGCTGGCAAGCTGCAGCTGAGCTGTTCCATCTGCTCGGAGCGTGGGAGGATGGAGGCCAGAATGTTAAACCAGATCGGAGTGTAACATCTTGAATGTGGTGGTTCTTGAAAGAAAGAACCTTCTTTCAATTTGTAAAAATCCCTGCGTGGATTTAATAAGCCTGCCTGTGTAAACCGCCTTGAATAAAGTCTTGAATAAAGACCAAGAAAGGCGGTATATAAATACTGTATATTATTATTATATTATTACCTTGGGCAGATGGAATGCAGGATCCTGAATTACATTTTCATTTTCAGTCCTCCATGCAGAAGCCTCCTTATTTGCTAATAGTGACTAGCTGAGCAGTTCTTAGATAATAACCTGGCAAATGTCACTGCTCATTTCAGAATATCTCGGCAAGAACTGTATAGCCTATGAATCCTAAAAGAATGTAGAGATCTTGCATTAGGTCTTCAAACTCCTAAAGCAAAGCAATTCATCTTGCTAGTGCTTAAAATGAGCTACCAGTTCCAGTGGCACAGGCTCTTGTTTGTGATTGTGCTTCGCAATGTGACTCGGGTCATAGATATCCCAGACCTCACTCTTCCACCAATGCAACCTGAGATAATCCGAGGAATGCAAACTTGTTTTAATTCATGGAATGGTTGCGTCACACTTGAGGATTCCTTTCTGCCATCTTTTCTTCTTCTTCTTTTCTTGAGATTTCTTGCACATCAGGCATGCGGATTAAAATATTTATATACTTTATAAGCTGCTTTTCAACAAAAGTTCACAAAATCATTTACATAGCAAAAGGAAACAGAAAATGCTTCTCTGTCCCAAAGGGACTTGCAATCAAACGAGAAGTGCAAACAGCCGCTGGGAAGAACTCTCTGCTGGGTTGTACAGGGACAGTTGTCCTCCTTATCCTGTTAAATATAAGGGAGTCACCACTTTAAACTGGAGGCAGGAGGTCTGGTCTAGAGGGTAGAGCCTCCATTTGCCTGAAGATTAACATCCACAAGGTCGCCAGTTCGAGGCCACCGGCACCGTGCGACTTTGAAGCAGCTGGCAAGCTGCAGCTGAGCTGTTTCATCTGCTCGGAGCTTGGGAGGATGGAGGCCAGAATGTTAAACCAGATCGGAGTGTAACACCTTGAATGTAGTGGTTCTTGAAAGAAAGAACCTTCTTTCAATTTGTAAAAATCCCTGCGTGGATTTAATAAGCCTGCCTATGTAAACCGCCTTGAATAAAGTCTTGAATAAAGACCAAGAAAGGCGGTATATAAATACTGTATATTATTATTATTATATTATAAACTGTACTTTTTTTACCCAGCTCGTATTAAGAACCAAACAATATCAAGCAATAAAGGAGGTATGTGAACAATATCTGACCCGCCTGGTTTATAATTACAGCAGTGCGTTGTTTCTTATAGATTTGTGTCTATAAGAAAAATAAGGATGTGGCCACTGGTGTACTGGGAGGGTCAGCAGGTGCAAGTGCTCCCAGGCAGCATTGCTGGGGGGGGGGGGTGCCACTGCCTTCCACTGCCCCCCCCCCAGCTGTGCTGCCCAGGCAGCCTGCTGGCAAAAGCTGCCCACATGTACTCTCTGGACACAACCCCTCTGGTTGCATCTGGAGGTGTCTGAGGGCCATAAAGCTCTCTGGCCCTCAGAAGGCTTTTTAAGGCCTTCAGAAGACCTTAGAAAGGTACTTCAAGTATTAAAAAAAAAGAAAAAAGAGAATACCATTCTAAGGCCCTCGTTCGGCATTAGAAGGCCTTCTGAGAGCTGGAGAGGCTGCACATGGCTTCTCCAACCCTCAGAACACTTCCAGACACAACTGTGTGGCACAACCCTAGCAAGTCACTCCAATTGCCCCACTTCTGGACCCCACTGATCCTGATTCTCTGAATTTACCATGCTTTCATCCCAAATCCATTTAAGATAATACAGGTGCGCCCTGGTATTCACTGGTGTTCTGTTCTGGAACCCACCGCAGTTAACTGAAAACGCAGATACCAGGGAACGCCCCCACACCCTCTGTAGGTGGGAGGAGCTCCACTCCCCTCACCTCTAGAGGGTCCTCTGAGCCCAGCAGAGGCCACACATGTCCGTTTGCAGCCATTGCCAGACTCAGATTGAGCCTTACAATTAAAAAAACGCAACTTCCTGTTTTTTATAATACCAAAAGTGATGTTTTTAAGGCAGAGGGCCCTCAGAGGACCCTTCGGAGGTGTGCGTTGCGGGCACGCACAGGGGGCCCTGTGGACCCAATCCTCAGATAAGGAAATCTGCAGATATGGTATCTGCAGATACAGGGTTCCCCTGTATACATTTGCAAAAGCTATATTTGTAAAAGCTCAGCCAGTTCAAAAAGAATATGTTCGGAGGAAGCTTCTCTCTGTCTAATAACTCCAGAGGTCTTGGCCCTGTAGAGCTGAGGTGACATCTCAGTCCCCTGTGACTCAAGACTTTAGGGCTTAAGGTTTAAGCCATTTCTGCCCAATGTTGCATATACGTAACAGGGATCAAATGTGTACACCTGTGGGCTGGACAGAAATTAAAGCGATTTTTTTTAAGCAGCTGAGTATGACTCAGGCAGCAAGCACAGTGACTCTTGGAGAGGCAGGAGGCATCACATGGGGGATTTCTTTTACCTCATTACTCGCATGTTACCGATAAAGTAAGTTTTGCAATAAGGCCTGAGGCGCACTCTGCAGTATGCAGCAGAATGTGGCAGTGGATTGAGGGGAGAGAATTCTAGACTGTACCACTTCAGTCTATAGGCCGGAGGCACACCATTCCGAATGTGACGTACTGGTGATAGAACAACTGTGTAAGGACAAAAATGAGCACGTCAGGGATGTGAGTGCCATGTGCATACCGTTTAAATATGCAGAAATGTAACCCATTCTGTGGGCACATCAAGACTCTCATAAGAAGAGTGTGGGAGCACACTCACCATATTTTTTTCAGGAGTGCAGTCTTCTCTCAGGACTGGCATTTGGGGTCAGTTTCAGTATGACTGCTGATCCCTGAGGCTACCACTGTCCCCATTGATCCTGGGGCTGACTTATGTAGGCAGGAGCCCAAGGAGGGTAGTTTGTCCCCAGGGGTCTGGAGTTAGTTTGAACTCAGGGGAAACCCATGCTTGCTGTTTATAGCTGAAGCCAAGTTTGCATACACTGGTTCGCTATGTCTCTGAGATATCATGAGGCCGCTTCCTCCTCCAGAGCGGGCTTTCAACATTTAGTTTTTTAAAATGACAAAACAATACAGTGATGGACAAAACATTCAGTTGAGTGAGTATGCATATTGTGCTTTAAAAATACTGAAAGACAAACTGTCCACCTGAAACTTGCAGTAACAATTCAGTGATAGTACAGCTAGCTCTCTGTTGGCAACCTTCAGTCTCAAAAGACTATGGTATCGCGCTCTGAAAGGTGGTTCAGGAACAGCATCTAGTGTGGCTGAAAAGGCTGATTTGGGAGTGACAATCCCTTCCACACCAGAAGCAAGTGCAGTCTGTCCCTGGTCTGTCTCCCTGGCTATGGGCCTTCCTTCTTTGCCTCATCTGTTGGGCAAGTGTCTCTTCAAACTGGGAAAGGCCATGCTGCACAGCCTGCCTCCAAGCAGGCCGCTCAGAGGCCAGGGTTTCCCACCTGTTGAGGTCCACTCCTAAGGCCTTCAGATCCCTCTTGCAGATGTCCTTGTATCGCAGCTGTGGTCTACCTGTAGGGTGCTTTCCTTGCACAAGTTCTCTGAGCCAACACAGGCGTCTCTGATGCATCCTCGGCATCACCTGGCAGGACAAAGTTCCAAACAACACAGTCCTGGAATGAGCTGGAATCCCTACAGCTAGCATTGGTGTTCCAATCACAGGAAGAAGCCAGGTCACTGTGACTAATGACTCCTGTCTGTACACCTGTATGTAATTCATCATTAAAGTTGTCATTATGAACCATGATCTGCACTTGACTGCAGTTCCTCTCAGATACTTCAAAAGAAATAAAAGAAAATAAACAGGAATTTATTCTCTAAGGCAGGGTTTCTCAAACTGTGGGTCAGAACCACTTGGTAGGTTGTGACCTGATGTCCTGCTGGTTCTGGTTTGGGCCTTCCCACCTGCCCTTGCAACCTGTCAGCTCCAAATTGGAGTCCTCCGAATGCAAATGGAGGACACACCTGGCCTCCACATGCCTCAGAAGGCCTCTAGGACAGCCATTTTCAACCACTGTGCCGTGGCACACTGGCATGCCGCGAACGGTCCCCAGGTGTGCCATGGGAAATTTAGAGGTCATTATTAGTAGGGCCATTTGGGGGTGTGAGCCCCCCATTGACAGCACATTTTGCCTTGTCAATTGTAAAAAAACTGATGGTATTCCTTGACCATTTTAGTGCCTTGCCAGCGTGCCGTGAGATGAAAAAGATTGAAAATCTTTGCTCTAAGTGCAGCCAGAAAGTCACTTCTGGTTAAGTTTCAGGTTCAAGAAAGTGACTTTGATTGCTTCCAGAGGCCTGCAGACTGCAGAGGTCTGTGGAGGCCCAGCACTGGAAAAGGAGGTGGGTCGCAGCACCCTCCACCGCAGAACAGGTGGGTTGCAGCAGGGGGAAGTTGTGAACCCCTAAGGAGAAAGTTATTGGACTTCAACAATGTCATGTTCAGTTGTTTTCACGTGAATATTATGAATAGACTTTCTTTCTTTCTTTTTTTAGATTCGCAACAAGAGTAAAGCATTCAAGGCTGGGCTTTGTGAAGGGGATGAAGTGGTATCTATCAATGGCAGCCCTTGTGCTGACTTGACTAATTCAGAAGTTATTGCCCTGATGGAAGGCCTGGCTGACACTCTCCAGATGCTCATCAAGAGGTAAAGGAAACTCAATTTGGCATATATTCTGATGGATCCGTGTTATAGTCCTATCATTACTTCTTTACTATAGATTTGTATGGGCAGCAGGTACTATGCAAATATTTTGTTCAAATATGCTTTTTATTTTTACTTTCCACATTTTTATATTGCCCTTCCTCTAAGGAGCTCAGGGTGGTGCACAGAGTTCCTCCTCTCCTTACAACTTCATCTCCTGTGTGGTAGATGATCATGACTGGTCCAAAATCTCCCAGGAAACTTCATGACTGAACAGAGATTTGAACCTGGATCTTCCCAGACTCTATGTCCAAACCACTGCACCATCCTGGTTATTAGAAACAAACTTGATTTCAGAAATATTCACAGTGCTTGGTTATACAGGGCTCTGTGTGTGTGTGTGTGTGTGTGTGAGAGAGAGAGAGAGAGAGAGAGAGAGAGAGAGCACATTCTTTATTAAATGAATAACCTAGAATCCAATTGTACTCCCACTTGCCTGAGAGTAAGTCCTATTGAGCTCCATAGAGTTTACTTCTGAATACACTTGCATAGGAGTGAGCTGTAAATTGTATTAAATTGTAAAGTTAAGCTCCAAGAAGATCCCACTGAAGAAGGCTAAATGGGGGTTAAATGGTCTGTATAGTGTAGGTTATGTTGACTTCATTTTTATACACTGGATGAGTGTCCCCATGCTGAAATTTCACTTGGGGGGGAGGCAGCAAAGACAGACTTGGTGGTGTGAAGGGAGTTGTGTCATTTCTCATCATGTAGCAGGTGATATATTTGTGCAATCAGAGCAATTTTCTCAAGTATGCATAATGCAGTTGAAATAATGTTGTGGCAATATCGTGACAACAGAAGTCCTGCTTTGAGAAAAGTTGCCTGATCCTGCACAAAAAAATGGCAAACACCTCTGCATTTATTGTTGTTGTTGTTTTGTAAGGGGGGGGGGGAGAGAAATAATGCAGAAAGTCTCCAAGTATATTATTTTACTCCTGGACAGAGCAGCCTTGTAAGGGGGAATCTCTTTCTTTCTCTCCCCCTAACACAGACACAGCAAGCTACCAATAAAGGCGAACATGTAGCTGGCTTACCCCCAGGCTTCCTTCCTACAAGGAAATGTTTACAGATTCATAGTTTATATCTTCTGAGCACCACAATTGATTGTCCAAATAATGCAATCTGATGGAAACCAGCTACGGTCACAGGACTCAATAAATTAAGACGTTTGACCTTTCGGGAGCTCCAACCACGCTTTGATAAATGTTATAGATTGGTCCTGAGTCCAGATCCTGTTTCCAGCAACCAGTCCTGATAGGAGCGACTGTGAGGCATCTCTGACACGTTGACTGATTTATTTATCCCTTGTCAGCATATCTGGCTTTTCTGGGGTCTGTATACTGCGTGCTTTAGAATGCCCAAAATCTTCAGGCTTTTTTTTTGGTTTTAAAAATTAGTGACGTTGCCAAATCCTACATAGTTTATTTAAGGTTCTATTGAGTGTAATCTTGCTTTGTTGCAGCCAAACAGAAAATTTGTGGTATAGATCACTGGGACAGACAACATCTGAGGCAACTGGGACTGCAGCTTTCAGGGATTTGTATTCTCTGCTGTCCTTTAGGATACAGTTGTGGGAGTCCCATAAGAAATTACATGATGGCAAAATGCTGAACTTTATTTTAGGCAAAGGAGCACTCAAACATGGGGGTAGGCTGCTCACAAAGAACCACAAATTCCTTTGCCCAGATGATTTATGAAAACAAGTCAAATTCCCCCCCCCCCACCTCGTTCCCACACCAGCTCCCATAGGGCTATCAACTTCCTTGGTCCAACAGCTCCTACCCTTGAAAGGCAAGCCCTCCCTGTCCCTCAGAACACCACCCAAATGCAACCAGAAGTAATGGGATTTAACCAGAAGTTGTTTCCTGTCACATCCTGGAGTCCTTCTGAGACTCAGGGAGGCATCTGAAGTTCAAATCTGTAGATGCCAAGCCCAAGGATAAAGAGGACCCAATGTAGTTAAATGGTTGGCAACCTTCAGTCTCGAAAGACTATGGTATAAGCCTACAGCACCCGGTATTCCCAGGTGGTCTCCCATCCAAGTACTAACCAGGCCTGACCCTGCTTAGCTTCCAAGATCAGACAAGATTGGGCATGTGCAGGGTAACAGTTGCTGGCTGCATAATTGAAATTCTGTTTGCTAAGGTTTATATATTTATGTAATTATTCTGAAATCCAGACACATCCAAAATCCAGACACCTGCCTTCTCCAAGCAGTCCAAATAAGAGCTACTCAGCCTGTAGTTGGTGTAGGTGCAAGAAGGCCTGTTGGCAGCCAGGTGGCCAATGGAGAAATAAGTTACAAATATTTTTACTTACCTCTCCTGGGCTGTCTGGTCAGCCCTCCACAACAGAATACAGCATGAGCTCCGGCAGCACAGTTGCATCACATAAACCGGTGAGGTTAGGATTGGTGCATTAGGTTGCAATTTTATGCATACTTCCCAGGAAGAAAGCTCCACTGCAAACAATGGAACTTACTTCTGGATAGATATGCATAGAATTGTGTTATTCTTTACTTGGCAGTAGAATCACTGCATTGACATGGGTGCAGTTGGATAGGATTGGGTGACCCGTTTGTTTTTTATCACAACCGGAGCAGAAACAAGAGAGCTGACACATCTTTTCTGCAACCCACAACATCCTTTCAAAGCTTCCAGATTATCATTTATCAGCTGCACTTATCAAAAGGCGCATTGTGAGACCGTTTGGGACAGGGAGCCATTTAATTATTTTATCTTGTCTGTAAACTGCTTTTGAATATCTTGGTTGAAAAGTGGTATATAAATGTTGTTGATTATGATGATGCTTTGTAGTCTTTAATTGGTCTACAATGCAAATGAAAATTCTCCTTTGCTTTTCTGTGTTCTTTATGAAACACATATTTCTCTTCTATATTCTTTATGGAACGGCATTCACATGTGTCACACGTCTTGTAAGAAAGGTTCAGATAAGCTTTTCATGGTCTCACGTGAAAGTTAAAGATAATCACATTGCCCCTGCAGGTCACACTGTTTATTTACATATATTTCCTCCACCACAATTACCAGACACTGAATGGGGTTGATTCACTTTTTGCATTTATATTTCATCCTTGAATGTATGTGGGATGTGTGAATATCCCACATATATGTGAGATTATGCCACATGATCCTCACATCTATGCTGTGAAATAGATTATACACAAGGTTTACCAGTAGGAAGGAGTTGTAGCTCAGTGGTAGGGCATCAACTCTGCAGGTGGATGGTCCCAACTTCAATCCCTGGCATTGCCACGTAGGGCTGGGAAAGTCCCTGTTAGGAACCTTGGAGGGCTACTGAATATTGAGCTACTAGATGGGCCAATGATTTGAGACAGTATACAGCACGCTCATATAAGATTCAAGGCTGAGAGCCTGGTTTTCTCTAACTTGAGTCCACCTCAAAACTGGCTATGGAGAGTAATATCTTAGGGTGTATTATTAAGATCAAATTATACTTACAGTAACATATTTGTTAGAATTTGCTTTTCTGTGTGTTTGTGTGTCTGCAGATCTTCCATTGGGGTAAGTGAGGCCTTAAGTCCTGAAAAAGAAAATGGAGACCATAGTAGTATTACTAAAGAGGAGTATAAAGAGAGCACCACCCTGCAAATCAGAACAGCTGAGCAAAGGCCCCACAGAGAAGTGCAGATCACAGGGGCAACCATGGCAACATGCCAAAGAGAGCAGCAAGGTGATGTGGAGGCCTTTTCCGAGACAAAGCAAGAAAGAGAGATAACACACTGTCACAAAATCCCTCCCAAAGTGATAGAAGCCCCCAAAGCACGCTTGATAGAAGTGCCTACTTTCGCTACAGGAACTGGTGAAAGGCCAGGCCCTACGGTGGAGCTGCAGTTGTCTCTCTCACATGACAGGCACAAAGGCACCAGTGCTCCAGGTCTGACTGTCCTGAGGGCTGAGAAGAGCAAATCTACAGAAACAGGATCCACCCCACCACAAGATGGAACTAGCTGGGTGACTTCAGTTCCTGCCACTGGAAAAAGCCACACTGACCAATGGTCAAGTAGAACCTTCCAGATTGTGAGTGGTAAAGAAGTCAAAGCGACCTCAGGAGCCCGGACCAAAGAGCCGTCTCTCACCAAGGTGGAAGTGATCCTGGACTGCTCTGACCGGGAGAAGGAAGCATCCAGGTCTCTGTCTGAAAAGGGGTGTGTTGATTCTCCAGTGGAAGGAGGGCAGTCAGAAGCACCTCCTTCTGTCGTCTCCTTTGGAATCTCATCAGAAGGCACAGAGCAGGGAGAAGACGACCAGCACTCTGAAAGGGAACCTAGCAGACCTCACAAACACAGGGCAAGGCACGCCAGTAAGTATGTCACAGCTAAACCAGTTGCAATGCCTTAGGATTTCATGTTGTGCTAGACAGCTTTTCAAAGCATAATTGCATCCATGTGCCTAGTAATTTTCAATAATGCAGTTGGGGGGGGGTTTCTAACTGTTTCTTATTTTTGCCCCTCTTTAAACAAGTACTGTTTACTTCTTTAAGCAAATACTGTGGTTCAAGTTTTATCATTTTCATCTTGTCTCCACAAACTCCATAATCAAAAGGCTCTAGAAACTGACCATGTTAGAAAGCATGCTCTGAATACGATTTAACGTTGCTTTGTGTGAGACTCGGCTACTTACTTCCCAGTTGTAATAACAACTATTTGCTTGTACAGACAACCTCGTAGGCTTCTCAACA
Source organism: Tiliqua scincoides (assembly GCF_035046505.1). NCBI lineage: Eukaryota > Metazoa > Chordata > Lepidosauria > Squamata > Scincidae > Tiliqua > Tiliqua scincoides. Next base: position 29,192,041 of record NC_089826.1, read on the forward strand.
GGGCTTTAAACTGCTGTTCGAGAAAGCTTGTACCAGAAGAGAGGGGCATTGCGCGGCAAAGCACTGCTTATTTCGGATTTCATCCTTCACAATGAGTCTCTGTTTTGTCTAGAACAGGCAGACACCTTTAAAAATACAAATGATCTATAAAAAGCAGAGAAGAATTAAAAAAAAACAAAAAACAAGTCTCGTAGTAAAGCTTGATGATGCTTGCAGAAAGTCAGTTTGACAGACACCAGCATGTGTATTTTTGGCTAGTTATCCGATCCTTTCAGTTTTGCAAGGCTTCCCTGGACTGTAAAGTGAACTTATGATTCCTTCTGCCTTCCCTGCTCAGGGGTCAGTGCAAAATCAGAGCAAGGATCTTAATTTGCAATAAACTGAATGAGAAATAAGAAGAAGGCAAAAAAGACTAAGCCTGGCGCTCTTTGCTCAGAGCATCTGTTTATCGATTCACGTCTGTTGCCGACACATGCGCAGTCGTTCCGGACAATTTCCAGAATTCTGTCAAGGGATTTCATTGCAAAATGGCAAAGGCGCAATGATATACTATAGCGCTGAGCTCTCTTATGCAGACGGATGGGATAAGCATTGCTAACCCATTGCTAATTCCTCTATATGCATATTTTTAGCACGATAACCATTTGTATCAGCCTGTGGATTAATCCGTTACTTGCGCTTAAAGCATCCGTATGGAATCCGCACATTTATGCCATATTGAACAGAGTATAAAAGAACAGCGCACATGCTTTGCATTTTGGCAGCGAAGTCAGCAGCAACTGTGGAATTGTGACTGTCAGATCACACCGTCTCTTTAGAAAGGAGCAAAAATAACACCCGCATCAATGTTTGCTGTCTAATACGTACTTTTAAGAAATCACGTGCCATTTCAGTGCCTGTGTATCAGGCGATAAGTTTTCAGCCTGTCTTTTAAAGAAATTCACTCCTTTCTAAAAATATAACCAAAGGCTGATCTACAAAGAGCCACTTAAGGTGTTGGAATGCACAAGGACTAAGCATGTACCCAACAGGATTTTTGTCTCTTTTTTCCCTTGGAAGCTAAGCCTCCATGCCCATGCCAGATCACTACTTGGTTCAGAAACTCCCAGTTTCAAGGGAGGCTTGCCATGTGGAATGGGGCGAGGGAATGAGGAGGTTGCTGTCTGTACCACCCAGATCTAGAGCATCCTTGGCCATGTGGAATGAATGGGGTTCTTTGGATCCTAGCAAGAATCCAAAGAAAAATTACTTTGTCAATGCAGATCATTTTATCTGAACCAGTTTTTTATTTCCAAACTGAGTGAAGCAATACACATAATACAACGGACTCTGTTGATGACACTTTGAAAGCAAAGTGGGATAGAATATCCCATACTGCAATATGTACTAATCTGTAAAAAGAACAGGGCAAAGGTACGCTATGTATTATGAATTATGTATTCTTGACATTAAGTCTTAAGTAGGGTGGCTCTTGAGATAGAATATCCTATGAGGCAAACAGCCACTGGAGGGGACAATTTAGACTGGGAAAATTGACACAGAGGAAAATGGTTAAACACTCATGGATATGAATCCTAACCCCACCACCCCTAGGGCTACCCTTAGCTTATTAAAAGGTGCAGGAGATCAGACCACAGGTTTCCTCACATCACATCAAGTTTGGCTCTAGGGTTGCTTATCATGTACAATGTCCACTAACCATACGTCGTACTTATCTATGAGGATGTGTGTATTTTGTAATGTGGGAATTGCTGCAGATGCATTCAATTGTTCATTTTTTTCCTTTCTTTTCCCCTTCCCCTGCACCCCATCATCCAATGCATGCATGTCTGGAAGTAGACATAGTTATCAGTTACAGATACTGGTGACACTATTTTTACACTGCAGAATGAAAGCATGTTTGTACTCAGGCATGAACCTACACTGTAAAAATGTAACATAAGAGGCAATCTATATAGAAGGCAAAGTAATTTATCGTAGGATAAGCAAAATGCGAGAATTCTCTAGCAGTTGCTTCAAGGTGAAAGACAAGACCCTTCTGAAGCCTTTTTAAAATGATAGAGTTGTTGGCAGCCTAATATATCCCCTTCATTTAAGAATGTGAATGAAAGCCACTGATCAGTATATAGATCTAGAGCAAACAATACACTTTGAATATACCATATTTCTTCTTAAAAAAATGTTTTATTTATTAGTCTGATTCAGAGCCCAATCCAGAGCCGCACCTCTGCGTTTGCAAGGCACGTTTGCGGGGCTTACTGCCGGGCACCCGCGTTCCGTGGCTCGGTGGTCTCTGTGACCACTGGGCTGCAGGACAGGAAATGGGGGCGTGGTTGGGGGTGTGGGGGAGGCGTTCCGGGGAGGGGGGAGGCATAGTCAAGGGCGTGGGGGCGTTCCCGGAGGCGGGGGAGAGGCGGGTCCATGGAGCTGAGCTCCACAGGATCCAGGATGCTCGGGCAGGGCTGCTCGCCCTACACGAGCGCCTTCACTTTAGTGGCAACCAAACAGTCACCACTAAAGTGAGTAGTCCCATTGCGGGACTGCTTCCCTTACTCGGGGGAAGGGGATGAATGTCCCCTTCTCCCAAGGAGCCTCCCGCAGTAGCACGGGAGGCCCTGGATCTGGCGGGAGACCTTTGTGGAGCCGCTGGGTCCCACAGCTCCAGGCAGCTCAGGATTGGGCTGTAAGACAATTACTTAGTCTTTTAAATTGCTTAGCGCCCAATCCTATACAGAGCTATTCAAAAGATAATCCTATTATAGTCAATGTGGCTTACAGTGTGGATAGGACTGCAGCCTTAGGGCCCAATCCTATCCAATTTTCCAGTGCCGGGTCAGCTGTAGTAATGGGTGCTGCATCTTGCAAGGAGGGGGCAGTCACAGAGGCCTCCTCAAGGTATGGGAACATTTGTTCCTTTACCTTGGGGGTGCATTGCGGCTGCACCAGTGCTGGCAAGTTGGATACATTTGGGCCCTTAGTCTTTTAAATGCTTATTCTTTCGATAGCTTGATTAAGGGCCCAATTCTATCCAACTTTCTAGTGCCAATGCAGCTGCAATGCACCCCCGAGGTAAGGGAACAAATGTTTTCCTTGAAGAGGCCTCTGTGACTGCTGCCCACCCCAGGATGCAGCTCAGTTGGCACTGCTGCATCAGCACTGGGAAGTTGGATAGGATTGGATCCTAAATATCACAATGAAAATACCACACTGAAAGAGGTTGAAAAAAGTCAAAATTATTCTATTTCAAAACATCTTCGGAAGTGACCTTGCTTAACAACGCAAGTCATATTTGAAGCTGCATGATGTGTCAGCGCAAGTGGAGGCAACTAGCTTGAATAAAAATAAGAATGAGCAGAACTAGAAAGAACAATAGAAAAGCAAGAACAGCTCAATTCTAACTGCAGTGGCACTGGTGTGTAGCTGAGAGCAGCGTTGGCGAGGGCTACACTATATCCCACAGGGATTTTCAGCTTCTGGAGGTCTCCTCAGGGTAAGGGATATTTGTCCCCTTGCCCCAAGGTAAGCCCCAGCAGCCGCTATAAGCCAATTTGGATGACAGCCAGTGATATTGCTGGCGCATTTCCGAGTTGCCATACAGACAGTTCAGGCCTGGGAGGGGGGATAGGATATAGTGCATGCCTGCACTGCAGATCCTGTCCCTCTCCTGGGCCTGATCTACCCACCTCTGTCCCAGTCGCCACCCTCCCCCACCCCATTCCATCCTCTCCCACCCTTGCGCTGGACTTACCTAGTCCAGCGGGTGTCCATGCAACTGCTGGTGTTAGTGGGAAGGTTCCAGCCTTCCCGCCAGCATACCAGGTAGGAGTGCTGTCGCAAAACGCTTTACGGCACTTTTGTGACAGCACCTACCAGTGAAGCACATATTGCCAGCATACCAGCTGAGCAGGATTGGGCTGTTAATTTGGAACTCAGGGAACAGATATAATTAACATTGCAATTCTAGCTATAAAGTCCTTCTGTTCCTTAGTGGATATGATTCCTATGCAAGGCCATTAACAGTATTGCCTTCCTCTGTTTCTATCATTTGTTTCAAGTTCTTGTAATTACAAATTACAAGTTCTTGTAATTTATTGTGTCCCTTAACTCAGCAGCAAAATTGTATGGCCTACTAAAGATGCAGATATGACCAAGAACCAGAGAGTTGATGGCCAAGATTGAGATAGCTACTTTGGGTATGAACAAGGCGTGGATAGGGCCAGTGGGATTCTTGAGTTTTTTTTATTTGAACAGCAGGTCATATATAAACTACTGCTGAAATTCCCTTCATTTTCAAAAGGGGTTTTTATACAGCACAAGCCTCTGTAGTTAAAGAAGCACAAGCGCAATTCCACTTGTGCGTTGGAATTAGTTATACATTTCTTGATATCCTGATCTATATTATTTGTTTTTTTCCTGCCATGATTCAAAGTTTCATGCCTTATGCAATAAAAATTTCAGTTTTATAACAACAACTAGCAACAGTTGCTAGTAGTATTTTCACACTACCACTAATACGTTAGATGGCCCAGATCTGCTTGCTCTTTTTGATTCTGACCTTTTCATTTTAATGGGATCAGATCACACTTTGGTTATAAAAAAGATCTAAATGGGAGAGGCTAGTAGAACCAGCTATAGTCCAGAGTGTATATAAGTAAGGCATAATTCACCTGTTTATGTAAACCTGTATCCTGCTCTGCCCTGAGTGCTTAGCATGGATAGTATATTCCATAGCAGTTAGAAAAGATCCAATTAAAAAAAGAGTATCTATGAAAATGAATTGTTTGCTTATTTAGATACCTCTAAAGCCATCAAATGTCATTTGCTCTTTCCAGGAATTATTCACAACTGAAATATCCTGTTCATTCTAGGAATGCCTCTAAAAGTTCAGGCTAAAAGCAAATATTGTATCTTATTTGTAGCAATTATTACCTTCCCAATGAGTTTAGAAAAAGATTTCCAGACAATACAAATTAATGGTTTCTCCCTGTTCGTATAACTTTACCCAGTGTTTCTACAAGTAATTCTCTCTAATGAATTAAGAAATGAGTAGCTCATTTGTACCTTCTTGTTCAAATTAACTTTCCCATAATTTCACTGAAAACACGTATACCTGAGGGCACAATCCGAATATGGGCATGGGTTGCACAAGTCCCTTGCACCAGTCTACCAATGTCATGAAAATGCCGTAAAGCAATTTTGTGCCACTGGGAAAGGAGGGAGGCCAGTGCATGGACATGCACTGACCTCCGCAGGCCGGCCCAAGCCCTGTTTGGCCAGGGGAAAAGGTAAGCCCCTTGCTGGCCGAGCTAGGTTGGTGTGGGGGTCTGGGGGGGGTTGGGGAGGGCAGGAGAGAGGTGTTTCAGGGGGGAGAGGGTGGGTGGCGGGGAGGCCTGTGGGTGGGGGGGGTAAGTGGGGGTGGGCTCAGGATCAGGCAGACCCCATCCCCGTTCCTGGGTAGCCCTGGAGCAGCTTTGGGCTGTTTGGATCTGCGCCACCTCCTGCGGTGACGCAGATCCGAGTAGCCCCATTGGAGCTGCTGCCTCTTTACCCGGGATAATGGGAAGTGATTCCCCTTGTACCGGGCTGAGCTGCTTTCAGCCCCAACCTTGCCTTGGATGCGAGGCAGGTTCGCCAGCACGTAACACAATATGTGACACTGCTGATTTATCTTCTATCTTTCACTGGCTTAGATATGTACACAAACAGAAGCAGATATGGTACATCAAAGGCTCTCGTAAGCTGAGCTAGCAAATCTATCAGGGAAAAAAATGTTAAAAGAATTTCAGTTAGGGAGGAATTATTGCGGAGCAATTTTTATCATTGTCGGAACTGCGGGAAAAGATTAGTTTTAATGCCCTGCCCATGCATATTTGCATATGGGAGGATTCTTTCTGTACTGAAAAGAAGATTGAGTACAATATTGTATCCCAAATAGCTATTCTGTATCTTGCACTTAAAATTATTCTCACGTTATGCTGGACTCTGTTCACTGAAATATGCCCTCTATTCTTTTTCTGCAGGGCTCAGACGGAGTGAGAGCCTGTCAGAGAAACAGGTGAAAGAAGCCAAATCTAAATGTAAGAGCATTGCCCTGTTACTGACAGCGGCTCCTAATCCCAACTCCAAGGGGGTGTTGATGTTCAAGAAGCGTCGCCAAAGGGCCAGAAAGTACACTTTGGTCAGCTACGGCACTGGGGAGCTAGAGCGTTACGAGGACGAGGGGGAAGAAGGTGACAAGGAGAACACTTTTGAGGTAACCTTACTAGGCACAAGTGAGTCTGAAATCGATGAAGATTTCTTCTCTGACATTGACAAGGAAGACCGGATTGTGACATTTGATTGGGACACTGGGCTGCTTGAGGTTGAAAAGAAACCAAAAAGTGGGGACGAGATGCAGATGCTTCCAGAGACCAAGGGCAAAGGGGCACTCATGTTTGCCAAGAGACGGCAAAGGGTGGATCAAGTAACAGCAGAACAAGAGGCCATGAAGATGCAGGCGGTGCACAGTGTGGAAGAGCATCGAGAAGTCATGACAACAGAGAACAACCCCAAATTTAGTTCCTCATATCAGGCAAAACAGGAAGAAGTTTCAAGAATGCAGAGCCATGTAAGCAAAAGCTACATAGAAGTGAGTCGCGGTCATGGCCCAACAATCCAGCAAAATGGTATTGGGGTTGTACCCGAGAACAATATGATATATCCATCTTCTGAAGCTCTCAAATCAGCCGCTTCCAACAGAACAGCCAAGCCTTTCCCAGGTGTGCAGAACAGAGCAGCAGCACCGTTTTCACCCACCAGAAGCATGACTAGCCCTCTGTCAGAATTACCTCCACCACCTCCTTATACTTCAGTCAGCCCACCGCCGGAAGCCTTGTACAGAACTGCTTTGAGCCCAGTCACCAACACAGCTCAGCCAGCCATTTGGTCTCCGACAGAATCGACAGAACAGATCGCATCCAGGGATGAAAGGATTGCAGTGCCTGCGAAAAGAACTGGGATATTGCAAGAAGCAAAGAGACGGAGCACTGCAAAACCTATGTTTACTTTCAAAGAGGCCCCTAAGTTGAGTCCAAATCCTGCTCTTTTGTCCCTTGTGCAGCATACAGAAGGCAAAAAAGGCGGGGCTACTGGCTTTGAATCTGGTCCTGAAGAAGACTACCTCAGCTTGGGAGCAGAGGCCTGTAATTTCATGCAAGTACAAGCAGCCAGACAGAAGGTCCCTCCTCCAGTTGCTCCAAAACCCTCAGTAAAAGTTTCTTCTGCTGCTGCTGCCACCCCTGTTTCACCAGTCTGGTCACCTCCAGCTGTGGCTGTAACCCAAGGTCCTGTCTTTCCAGCACCAAATTCACCTGAAGTGACGAGTCCTGTTAAGACAGCACAACCTGCATACCCCCCTGCACCGCCTCCAAGTACTCTTAATCTTGCTGGTCCCTTTAAAGCACCCCAAACAGTGCTATCACAACAAAATTACACACCCAAAACAACACCAACCACACCACTCGGAAATACTGTGCTTGCTGGAGGAACTGGGCCAGCCTTTGAAATGCCCCCTGCTCTGAGTGGGAAAGGAGCCCAACTTTTTGCCAAAAGGCAATCACGGATGGAAAAGTATGTGGTAGACTCAGAAACTGTGCGGGCCAACATAGCACGAGCTTCGTCACCAACCCCATCTTTACCAGCTTCTTGGAAATATTCTTCTAATGTTCGAGCACCACCACCTGTAGCTTATAACCCTATCCATTCCCCCTCTTATCCTCTTGCTGCTACTAAACCACAGTCAAAGTCCCCAGGAGCTGCCAAAACTACCAAGAAAAAAGCCAAGAAAGCCCTTAGTTCCTTAGAGGTCATGAAGCATCAACCATACCAGCTTAATGCCTCCTTATTTACTTTTCAACCTCCTTCTAAGGAAGGGCAAACTCCTAAGCAACCTGCAAAATTTGACTCAGCGCCTGCCTCGAAGCAACCTTTACCTTCAAGATCACTCAATGCTGGTTCTCCTTCTAATGTCCAAGCATCTTCGGTGTACTCTGTACCTGCCTACGGTTCACAATCTTTCTTCCAGTCAAATGCCTCTAGCCCAGTAATTGAATCTTGTGCATCAACAGGCTACCCTACTTTTTTGAAGCAAGAACCAGCAGCACCGTCTATGTTTACGACGCCAAGGCCAAAGTTTTCAGCCAAGAAAGTTGGTGCCACAGCACAGGTGTGGAAGCCCTCAGCCATTGAAGAGTAAAACTTACAGATACAGCTCAGTATCCACTTTGCTTGCAATGAAGTGTTTGCAGTGGTCATCTGGCACCCAAAGTGATCCTCAGCTTACTTAATAATTTTCAAATATTTTGCATGAAATTTGGGTCCAAAAAAGGCTTAAATCTTTTTTAATGACTCAAAATGAATATTAATTTGAAATGTCACACATTTATGAATGCAATTCTCTTTAATATATTTGCATGCACCGTGTCCTAAAATGGGCATGTGCCACTCAGTATTAAGTAAGCAGGATGCTAGGTGCTAGTGCTTCAGTACACACATACACAGAGAACACTGTTCCTGTATTTCAACAGTTATTACATACAGTAGCTTTCACCAGGTTTTTTTTTTGGTTTTTTTTTTTGTGGGGGACGGGGACGGGGACAGGGACGGGGACGGGGACGGGACTATTCTCTGATGGCCAAAGGGTTTGAGCACAATCAAAATAACAGTATTAGATTTATTTCTAAAAAGTGCCTTCTAATATGAATGTCTCTTGTGAATGTTGTGTACAAAGTAGGTATAGGGAACTTGACCCAATCTGCAGTTGAATCCCTATAGTGAATCCTGTTGAGAAATCAATTCATTCATATTGAAATCAAATCATTCATCTTGATTGATAATGGGCTGATTCATGCTATTAGTTTTTCCCACTTCAGCAGTATGTGTGGGGATGAGTTTCTTTCTGTATTAGCGCAATCACAATTGGAACACATTAAGTGGTGAAATCCCAAGCAAACAACTACCCTGATTCTCAACCAAAGGCTGTGCATGGACAGCTACCATGGATCCATGGTTGTCTGTCATTTTATGATCATTCTGACAATGTAGTTGCATTTCATGTGATCCCATGATCCCCAATGATGTGACAATAATGAATGCAAATTAGCATTGATTGTCAGCCTCTGGTTTGTTTCACTTGAGGTTTCATTGCAGAATTGGGCCCTTCTCTTCTAAATGGTGGCTCAGTTGTGATCCATGATCATGAGTTACCACTTTGATTTCCCACCCTCCAAAAACGGTGCCAGTAGAGGGTGAGTATTACCATGTGTGGGAGAAGAAACATATTAGGGAAAGAGATGTTGACTGGGGAGGTTGTTAGAAGTTTCCCCTTTTTTTAGGAGACGTTGCCCTCCTCAGTGCTATCATGTTTTCTTGACAACCAGAAAGTGACATATCTTGGGAGAATGACATATGTTGGGAGAAAGACAATTAGAACTACTGAAGAGCCAGGAGGATAAGCTGGATTCTGCAGCTGTGGAAGTGATGCAATATGTTCTTGTGAAAGCATAGTGACTAAAAACCAAAGGGACATGTCCTTGAATACCGGTTTTGCAACCAGAGCAGTATGTGCCTTATAAATAACTGTCTAATGACATGCCATGATTCCTGACCTCATCTTTCTGCTGATCACTTGGGCACAGTCTTGTTTTCACTGTGGTATTTCCAATCCTGCTTCTTCCATGGTATTTCTTTTTACTCTGTTCTTGCTCTTTCTCCCTGCTTTTTATTAATACACTGTGGACCAGGAGGATCAAGACACTGTTACCATGCCATGTTCTGCCAAGTTTCCAGGACTAGATTCTGCCAGTTTTACTAATGGTTGTGATACAAAAGAAAAATCTGGACATACCCTGTATCTCTAGAATATCTATAGCAATGTCACTCTAGACAGTGGCATCTGAGAACATTCACAATACCACTGAATGCAGATTTCCAATGGCATAAAAGGAGGGCTGATGGATAGATGTTTCCAACTTTTCCAAAATTATTTTACAACATTGACTTTCATTGCTGTTCATGAACATAAGAATTCTCTACAGCTAAACAAACATCACAAAATAAGTGGCATGAATTACTGTGGAATTAGGAAAATTCTTTAGGTTAGTGGTTCGCACACATTTAGCACCAGGACCCACTTTTTAGAACGAGATCTGTCAAGACCCATCGGAAGTGATGTCATGACCAGAAGTGACATCAAGCAGGAAAATTTTTAACTATCCTAGGCTGCAATCCTACCCACACTTACCCAGGAGTAAGTCCCACTTACTAACATTGTTAAAAGAATATATATAGTAGCTTGTTAAAAGTACAAGGTCTGTAACATTTCCCCAAATGCAGTCACATCCCATGGTAGCATCAAGTCTAATATATTAAAAATAAAGTACTGAAATGAATAGGACCCACCTGAAATTGGCTCACAACCCACTTAGTGGGTCCCGACCCACAGTTTGAGAAACACTGCTTTAGATGGATTCAGATAACAGCCAAAGTGGCATAGTCATTGAGTAGTGAGAGTTTGTGTGAATGTGCCTACTAGAGATAAGAACATTTTTCTGAGCCTTATTTCAGTATAGTTTGGACAAACTAGATTATTTTCCTGGTCATCCAACCTGCTTCCATGCTTAGAGGCTTTCGGGTCTCGGCACGAAGCAATGTCTTACTAAAGGCTAGGAGACTGTAGCTTAGTGGAGGCTTCCATGCATTGCATATTTCCAAGTTCAATTCTTGGCATCCCCAGCTGGAGCTCTGGAAAGCCCCTGGCTGAAACCCTGGAGCGCCACTGCCAGTCAATGTACTATAGACAATACTGGGCTAGATGGACCAATGCTCTGACTCAGTATAAGGCAGCTTTTTATGTCATTATCACTGCATACCAGACCCAGGAGGCCATAGGCCTTACTGTGGCCATAATGCCATGAGTTGGTCCCTCCTTTCCAAGTCCTGCAGATTCCAACAGTGTTTTCTTCCAAAGGTTCAGAGTCTTAGATATGGATCAGGCTAAATCAGTATAAACTGGAAAAACAACAGTGGCTGAACACATTTTTAGAAACCAGCCCATTCTATATGTAGAGAATTCTTTTGCAGCACAACTTATCTAAAAATATATGGTACCAATATTTTAATCCTCTTGAGGTCTTTATTCTGTTCATTTTCCAGTTATATCCTATTATATTTTTTCTCTACCATTAAAATTGGTCCTTTCTTCTTTACTTGTCTTTTTTTTTTTTGCTTTTTCTTTGGTTTCACCTGTTTTAAGTGAAGTTAATATATAGCTTAGGCTTTCTTCAGGCAGCAAAACTTGCTCAGAATGCCATCAGATGCATTGACATGAACTTAAATTCAGCCTGAATTTAAGCCCCATAAAATACAGCCCCATAAAATCACAAAAGTACTATCTGTCTACATCAGTAGGAACAAATTGCTCTAGATCAGTATATGAGAATCATATGTATTTCTCCATCTAAGAGTGTGCCCAAAAACATTGTGGAGGGTACTTGCTCAGACTCTTACAGATGTTTTTAGGCATCACATGTAGGAAAAAACTAAAGGGGAATTCAATGGTTGTATCTTTCATGATCCCTTAAATTCTCAACCTTCATTCTTCCTTCTGCTTGTTAATTTCTCTCTGAAATGCTGATCAAAGAATGTCATTGGGATAATGTCCCATTGCTGATGACATATATTTGTGATAACATCTCAGGAATAAGTAACTGTTCTTCCCCAGTCTGGTCGCCAAAAGGTGACTCTTGGCCAATGGCCTGGTTGCTGACATTTCACAGCTGCTGACATCATCCTGCTTGTGTCTCAGGGACTACACCTTAGGAATCCGTCTGCTTTGGGTAAGTTGAGTAGACACCATAATATCTGCTGAACTGGGTTATGAATTGAGTTTTGATAAGCTGTGATGATATGAAGGCTGAGCTGAATGGAAATAAGTTAATCAGACCTGCCAGGTTCACATAATCATTTTTAATGTGCTGAGTCAACATGAGTTGTTTCCTCAATGGATCACCACATATTGAACTAGACTTGTGTGCAGGTTTCAAAAGCCTGAATCAAGGCACATAAGTTGCAACTTGGACATGTGCTGAAGCATTCACCAGCCTGAATCATCCCATTGAAACCCACAAACAAATTAAATATGTGTTGACTTCCACTTGTTAAAAATACTTGTTTGAATCAGAAATTGTTTCTGAGAAAAAGAAGTGTCAAGTGTTAGAATCCACAAAAACTATATCTTAAAAACATTACACCTACAGTTACTAGAAAAAATAATTGCCCCAGAAGTCCCTTTAGGAGAAGGTATTGTGGGTTCATATGCTTGTCCAGTGTTTATTTTTAAGGGACATTTTCTGAGAATTGTACTGTGACACATACATACTGCCTTGACACACAGGGGAACCCTGCCCTCTTCCTGAGTTGAGAGGAGAGTTTTAGATGCTTTTCATTTTTAACTCCACAGGGAATGGGTTGCAAAGGGGATTGGTAATAGAATACAGTGCCTCTCACCTCTTGTTCAAATATGGCCTAGGGCAGGAATGACTGAAAGCCATGACCAGCTGCTGAGTAGCCTGAGTGACATCAGTGTATGGTGACTGTCCGTCCCGTTTAAGCAGAGTGGCTTATCTTGCACCAAACCACAACTCACAGAAGTATTTGCTGTCATGTTTATCAGAAGGCCAAGTAAAGATGTGAACAAACCCGAAGATAAAAGCTTCTACTTAGGGCTGTGTCATGTACACCCCAAAATCCAAATCATATGGCAAGGGAAGGCAATGTTTGCTTTTGTCATTGTTGCCACAAAGCCCCAAACAAACTGAAAACCGGAATACTTGAAACAGAGAGGAATGGATGATTCGGGTTAGAAGGCCAGCAGTGAGAGAAGGGGTGGGAACAAAACAGTTGCCAGCCACTGCCCCCTTACCAAGCCTTTCCATATGACCACATTGGTTCTTCTAAAAGAAGCTTCCACACTTCCACTATGCAAAGAAGGCAAATGCAATTGTAGCCTGCATTAGTAGAACTGTAGCTTCCAAGTCATGAGAAGTCATGGTTCCTCTTTACTCCACATTGATGTTATTTGGCATTCGTGGGGTTGAGAATCTCTGTCAGCATAACACTCAGTCCCAGCTTCAACACAGTAAAGGAAGAAGGAAAGTTCAAATGCAAGAGAATACCTTTTCCTGTGGGAGCAAGAAAAGAGGACAGTGGGTCAGTGGGACAGCTAAGGCATCTGACACCCTGGACCCATAAATTTTTAACACCCCCATGCTCCCCTTACACCTTCCCTGGACCTCAGAAGGCCTCTGAAAGGCACCCCCTCAAGGCATAATAGACCCCCCCACCCTGCCTTAACTACACCACTGCAGTGGTAATGACAGCTTCCTGGAATGTGACTGCAAGAAGAAAGCAGCAATAAAGCAAGCTTTGCTCCACAGTTGCACTCTACTGTAGCCCAGCTTTAAAAATACAGGTTAGATGGAATTGGTCCATGGGATCCCCATTCAGTGTGGCTAGGCAAGAGAGAAGGAAAAGTGAAGGCCATGCATCCAGGATAGAAGGAAGCTGAGCAGTGGTACACAGCAGGCTACAATAGCGCCATTGGGCATCCTTGATTATAGTGGAGATGTCCTCATCTCCCCATAGTACTCACTAACCAGCATATGTAAAGGAAACTTAGGATATGGTAGACATCATCACAATAGCAGCACCACAGGAGACCAAGAATGATTAGCCTTGCAAGTCTCAATCTCTGTGAATCCTGGGGCTCTGGGTGTAGGGATATGCTGATGCCTTGACCTGGGGAAGGAAAGGAACCTTGTAGCTCAAGAAGCCAAAAGTTTAAATGGGACCTTCTCTGGAAGTACTGCACTAGGTAGTGAATCCACAGATATGCTCTTCAGATGGAGGCAGAGCACAAGGTCTTATTCCTGTGTGTCAACCCTCTCTAATTTCAGCTGAGAATTTACCTACTTTTCCAACAAGGAAGGTCAGGGATTCTTACTTGCTCAAATCCTGCTTTTCTCTATACCTTTGCTTGGATTTGGTATCTACGTGCCTGCACTTGAACATAAGAACTAGATTACACTGAATCCAGACGTTGGGCTACCTAGCTTGGTATTCTCTATACACAGTGGCAGTGGCTCTCAAGGGGATCCAGACAGGCGTTCTCAGCCCTGCAGGGATGTTGCTACATCCCAAGTTTGCTTCTGTTCCAGCAGCACAAGTTACCACTGCTGAGTTCTCCCATCTTATCTGACCTCAGTGCTTCAGGTCTTCAGTAAGACTGGTGATTCTAATCTTCAGTCTCAAGTCAAGGGAGCCACATCCATCCTACTCAACAACTTGCTGGAAAGGCCCCTGGTGACCTAGAGAACTCTCAGCTAATCTCCAACTTTTAGGTTGATGGGCTTATTGTTGACAAAGAAAAGATCTTGCTCCACTCACCACAGAGGATTTTCCTCTTGTAGTGGGAGGAAACAGGAACAGCAATTATGGGGAATAATTAGAGAGGTGGATTGATGTGTTTCTACAGAGTCAGGTGCCACTGAGAGCCTTGAATTGTTTATTTAGGCTGCCTTTCATGTGAAGCATTCAAAGCTGCTAACAAAAGTATAATAAAACAATTTAAAACTAATTAAAATCAATTACAAGTAGATGAAAAGGATGTCATCTATTTCACTCATAGATAAGCCCATTGTGTTCAGTAAGACTTGGAGCCCAGTCCCCAGCTCTGCGCACCATCTTACTGCCGGCATGCACTGTCGCAAACATGCCATAAGGCACATTTGTGGGGCTTAGCACCAGCCCAGCACTGAAGCAGCACAACCAGATGCATTTTTGGCATGCCAGCAGCCCCGTGCTCCGGGCAGCTCAGGATTGGGCTGTTAGGCTGTAATCCTATCTTACTGGAAACAAACACCTCTAATTATAACAATTAAATAACAGATAAAAACAAAACTAGGAACAAGAGTAAAGTTAGCAAACAGTCACAAAATCACTGACATAAAAATCATCTGCTACAGATCTGGGGGGGAATTATTTACCTGACACTGAATAAATTATAGAATTAGCATCATCCAATAATCCTTGGGGAATATTCCACAACTGAGGGCCCAACCCTATCCAATTTTCCAGCACCAGTGCTGCCGCACTGCAGCCCCGAAGTAAGGGAGCAAATGTTCCCATACTTTGAGGAGGCCTCTGTGTCTGCCTCCCCACCACAGGATGAAGTGCATGCCCCACTGGCACAGCTGCATTGGCACTGGAAAATTGGATAGGATAGGGCCCCAAATTGCCACTACTGAGGAGATCCTATCCCTGAACACCTCCCATTTCACCCAGAAGTCCTCCCAGAAGTCCTCTGAGAATTATGAATCATGAAGTTGGATGATGAAAATTGGACAAGAATAGACAGATTGCAACATTAGTCATGGGACAGTTTATACTCATGAATGAAGAGGAACAAACCCAATACCTGTAGAACTCTATTGAGAGTGAGGGACAAGGATGTGTAAACAGACCGCCCCCTTGAGCTATTGTTAAAGATAGACTGCTAAACAATGCAAGTCTGGATGTATCCAGTGCTAGAAAGTTGAGGGTCTGAAGCCCTTAGAAATAATCTGACATCACTATTTAAAATGTAGTGCCAATATTGACTTCTCTACTCCCAACAAATACACATGAAAATATGAGTTATTTGGTTTTAACTGAGGTTAAAAGAAGTTGTCAGCTCTTGACAGCAATTCAAACTACCATTATACTGTACAATTAAAACTAGCTGTTTGTCCTTAAAAATGAGAGACACAATCAAGGGCTATGTTATATGCTACATGTCTGCTACACATAAGTTCAGACTTCATGTGGGAAACCCAATACAGAGACCAAATTTTTTCACATTTTTTAAAAAAGTACCACTCTTCCTCCAAGGAGCTCAGGGTGGTATACATGGTTCCTTCTTCCTTTTGTCTTCACAACAACCCTGCAAGGTAGGTGAGGCTGGGAGATAGTGACTAGCCCAAGGTCACCCAGGAAGTTTCATGACTGAACAGGGATTCAAACCTGGATCTTCCAGGTCTAAACACAATACCAAAACCACTGCCCCATAATGGCTCTCGTAAGCAGATGCATATACAGCTGAGTCACTGAAGAGAATCTCACAATGTATGTCCTTTCAACTAGATACTTGCATTGGTCATTACCATGTGGTGTTTTGGACATGGAAGTGACTCATAAGAACATTCCCATTTCTTTAGTGTGAAATAAGAAGCAGTCTCAAGAGATATTAAGAGACAGCTGAGCATCGTCAGTTCTCAAGCCTACTGGTTAATGTACTTATATGGGTTTGTAAGCCTTTTTAAAAAAATTATTGGGTAAACCATCGTTACCATAAAGTAACTTGTATTGTATCCAAAATGCAAGAGTAACATTTAAGTTACTCAAAACCACTTGTCACTTTGTTTTAAGTGGGAATGCTTTCATTTCTACCAATATATATTTGCAATAAGGGCCTTCACAGTCAGTTGCAGACCTACCATTAGGTCCAATGGGGCAAATGCCCCAGGCACAAGCCTCAAGGACCACGTGTAAACCTCTCTGAGGCTCCCGACAGGGTCGGAAACTGTGCTTATGGTTTAAGTGTCAGGGAACCTCAGAGAGGGGGTGGATTTTTCGCCAGGGGTGGCAACAGCCCACAAGGGGGCACCATCGCAGACCTTTGCCCCGGGCGCAGGGCTGGGGAGGTTCACAGTTAGTTGCATACAGTTAGTTGCATACAGTGCAGTCCTAATCATGTCTACTCAGAAGTAATGCTCATCATGTACTTACTCCCAAGTATGTAGATTTAAAGCTTTGAAAAGACATCAGCACATCTGATTATGAAGCTGTAAGATCAGGAAACACGCTTGTAGAATGGCTGACAACAAAGAGGATTCCATAGTTTTTCTAATGTTTCTATCTGTATTTTATATTGTATTTTAACTGATCGTTAACAGTTTTAACTTTAAAATTGTTAACTGATTGTTAGCCACCTTGGATGCCCTTCGGGAAGAAAGGCGAAGTATAAATCAAATAATTAATGAATAAATAAGTAATAGTTCTGTACACTAAAATTACTTCAACCCAGGCTATCACCACCTGTGCAAAAATGCTCTCAAACATTACCAAATGAAGTTTAATTGGGGAAAGGGGTTGTTGCTAATTTGGGATTAATTTAGCGTGTGCACATTAACATTCCAGTTCTGAAAGCTTGACATCCAGCATTCTTCGGATGCTTCATTGCCAGAATATTCAGAATTTTGTTTGAAATGCTGCTTTTTTTTTTTTTTTTTTTTGGAGGGTTGAGAGTTGAATTAAATAAAGATTAT
This sequence comes from Tiliqua scincoides, assembly GCF_035046505.1. Taxonomy (NCBI): domain Eukaryota; kingdom Metazoa; phylum Chordata; class Lepidosauria; order Squamata; family Scincidae; genus Tiliqua; species Tiliqua scincoides. The sequence continues at coordinate 29,209,440 of NC_089826.1, forward strand.
ACGATGGTATATATTATACCATTTATCAAGTTAATTCCTCTTACTGAGAGTTATGGGGATTTAAAATTATATAGACTGGCTTAGCAGGAAAGAAGTCTATGAAACTAGAATTTGTTCATCCTCATTAGAAAATGAGGACATTTTTTGCTTCAAATCTTTTATAAAAACCCTCATATGCTTTCCAACAGATCACTCTTGCTTGATAAAATGTTTCACAATATCGGTGGTGATGCCTTCTGTCCATCTTGTAGCCATTTTGACTCTGGGCGTCCTAAATCCTGCATTGCTGCTGCATTGCTTCGTATCCAGGAGAGCACAAGACAAGCTTCTGGTGGCAAGCCAGCCATAACTTCTCTCAAGTCATGATTTTGCACCCATTCTCTCTGCACTGGTAACCTTGCATTTGGATTTGTGTATTATGTTTTACATGAGGCTGGCCTTGAAAATAGAGAGGAAGTTTCAACTGGAGCACAATGAGGCCACTCCTTAGGTCCGGCCCATCCATGAGGCCAACTGGGATGATCACCTTAGGCAGCAGATTGGTGGGGGTGCCCATTTCTGCCCATCTACTCTGCTGCTGCTCTTTCTCTTTCCACTCCCTGGATTGGAAAAAGAAGAGGGGGACAGAGGAAGAAGAAATGTGGGTGGGAGGAGAGTGCTGAGTTAGAGTATTGGAGAGTACAAGCAGCAGAGGCCTGCATGTCATCAGATAAGCATTTGACATGCCACCTAATGTAGAGGAGGTCTTGGTCCAGCCCTGCCATTCATCATATAGTGCAAAAAACAGATCACGTCATTCCAGCCTTAGATTGTTTGCAATGAATGCCTGTTTGCTTCTGGTTTCAAAGTCTTGAATGGCCTAGGTCAGCAGTTCTCAAACTCTCAGGGAGTTTGTGTGTGTGGGTGCGGGGGGGGGGGGAAGGGTGCTGCCACTTACCAGAGCCTGCAGCAGCTTCCCAGGGGTGAGGGGAGCCCCCACGCCAGCCTCCGCAGGGCTTCCCAACATGCGGAGACAGTAAAAATCGCTATCACGGCCACTTCTGATTTCACAAACACAAAACCAGAAGTGGTTGTGATCGCAATTTTGAGGGTCTCCCCAGTGTAGGGAGCCCTGCAGAGACTACACCTGCACTCCCAGGAGGCTGCTGCAGGCTCTGGTAAGTGGCAGCAAGCCCCTGCACCCCTCCAAAGCAGTGCAATCTAGCGCATTGCATCATTGCCTTCCCCCCTCCCCACCCTTTAAGGGGGCAGAGGCCAGGGCTCTCTGGCTGGGGCATTGCAACAACCTAGTTTGAGAACCATTGGGTGGTGCAGGCTAGTTAGATCTGAGATGATTTGAGGCAGGGCCTTTGCCCATGGAACTTATTCCCGCAGATGATTAAATGGCTGTCTTTCAATTATATCGTAGCTTATGCCAACAAAGGCCTAGATTTCTTTTTAGTGCTCTGTTTTAGCTAAGTTGTTTTATTGATTTGTTTGATTGTTTCAGAGCCCAGTCGTAAGGGCTTCAGTGCCAGCAATATCCTCGCACCAGGAGCGGGGAGAGACCAGCGGAGGCCTCCTCCTCTGGACCCTATGCCCCATGTCAGGCTTGGAAGCCCAACACAGGGCTTCTTGAGTCTGCCCCAGTGATTTAGCTGGCACAGACTCGAGAAGCCCCATTGTGGAGGCTGGGGCTTTACTCGGGGTAAGGGGACAAATGGCTTCTGTGGCCCTGCAGGATACAATCGCAGCCATTTCGGCACCACCAGGAAGCATAGGATTGGACTGCCCAAAAGATAGTGTTGGAAAGTGTTGGAACAGCATCCAAGAAATTTTATAAATAAAATAAAAGCAGGTCAAAATGATATTACTAGCTGACAGCTGCATTCAGATGTTATGACAAATCATGGTGCGTTTTTTTTTATGTGTGAACCTACAGTGTGTCGGCTCACAAATAGGATATCAAACCATGGTTTAATGTCAGTTAGCAAACCACAGGTTCTGCTAACTGTGGTTTGCCATTATATCCAAATTCTCAAACTGTTGACAAATAACAGTTTTGACAATGGCTCCTCCGCAAGAGTGCCATGAAGATGGGAATGAATTTGTGAAGCTGAATGATGAGCAGACAGAAAATGAAAGCAGGCAAGGAGCTCTAAACTATGGTTTGCCTGTATGTGTGGAAGCTTGAGCCAAGATTAGGACACACACTTAGCACAAACCACCATTTGGTAAGATATCTAAATTGATCCTATCTCTAGAATTCTTCTGCAAACAAGCCAAAATATTCCTTCCCAGCACAGGAAAATTTGGTGTTGATTTGAAGAATAGGTTATGTCTCGAAGGTGGATAGCTCCCTCTGCCAGGTAAAGAATACATATACATACTGTAAGCATCTAAGACCACTCTGGAGAATACAGTACAAGAGTTAGACTCTATTGGCGAGAACTTGGAAGGAACATTATCAAGGCCTTTGCATACTCTATGAAGGAAAGCCCTGTTAACAGAAGGCCTGACCACGAGGAAAAACCGCTTACGCACAGTATCTTCCAGCTCGCCTCAACAAGCTATCTGGATGGCAGAGATACTCAGCTGCTTCAGCTCTTCAGAGAAGAATTTTTCTCTTATGTTCTGAAAAGGTGAGAATGCCAGAGAATGGGCCAATCAATGGCGCTGGTTCCAGCAGCAACCCTGAAAGATTATTTGCCTTTACGTGTTTCAAGATTTTCATGGCAGTCGCATGACTCTGAAGGACATTCTTCAAAACAAATTAAAGACCTCTTAAGGGGGCATACTGCAACTTTTTTTGAGAGTCTCCCAGAGTCTCCCAGCAATCATTCTTTCCCCCCTTATGGTCTTCTAAGACTGCACAAATCCCAGATCTAGCTTTAATCTGAGTAGTATGACCTGCAGCCCAGTATCGCATTACATACTCCATCAATGCAGCTTATAATGGGAATTTGACAGTGGATGTTAGAAGCAACTTGAAAGTGAAACTTGGCAGAAGGTTTGTTGGGTTTAAAACTTGATGGCGCACATGAAGCTACCACACCATGTGTGAGAGAGATGCAGTGGTAACTCACGTGGCAATAGACACCTCTTATTCCATCCCCAAAAGTTCCAGGGCATTGAATTGACTCAAGAGGCACACGTACATTTGAGAAAAACTTTCCTTAAGGGGACATTGCTTCCTCCAGTCATGGAAACAATTGTGTCCAAAGATAGCATGTGAAATGCACACCTCAACTGTGAATTGTATAGTCTGACAACAGGTTCAGAATCTGAAGGCTTCCCATGATTAATTGGATCCATCTGGAGCAACAAATGTTGCTTTCACATTTTTTTTTCCTATCTTGTACAGAACAATGGGGGGAAATAATAGGTTTTGATAACAGTGTTTGCTTTGCCCACAAGGAGCTTCTTCTTCTTTGCTTCCAGTTTAGTTTTCCTTGCTATACATCCAGTTGCACTTAGTTTCCCTCTGTTTTGAAAGTGTTTTGCTGTCCTGGTTTGCAGACAAACTAAGATTTGGACAAACCATAGTTTGTCCTATATGCATAAAATGGCAAACCATGGTTTTCTGCAACTTGGGATCAGAAGTTTCTAATCTTAACAGAGAAAGTAAAGGACTGTGTGAGCCCAAAGCTCCTGCTGGCATCTTCCTGTAATGCCAAATTTTGAACAGCTTTGGTTATCTCTGAGCTTGCAGTATTTCTTGACTACTATTTACAGAACATCATTATTATTCAGAATGCATTAACATCCTTATTTGTTGTCTCAACAGCTCTGTGAGATAGCTTACTGCTATTTCCATTCTACAAATGGACCATTAAAGCTGAGATATAATTAATGGCTGAAGTCACTCTGTGAGCCAAGGAGTGACATAAGATTTGGTTACTCTTAGATTACAATCCTTACAATCCTTAGATTACATGCTTACTAGGGCAGTGGTTCTCACACATTTAGCACTGGGACCCACTTTTTTAGAATGGGAATCTGTCAGGACCCACCGGAAGTGATGTTGTGACTGGAAAAAGATATAATCAAGCAGGAAAATTTTAACAATCCTAGGCTGCAATCCTACCCACACTTACCCAGGAGTAAGTCCCATTTACTAACATTGTTAAAAGAATAGGGGAGGGCACCAGGATGAGGTCTCTTGTTATCTGGTGTGCTCCCTGGGGCATTTGGTGGGCCGCTGTGAGATACAGGAAGCTGGACTAGATGGGCCTATGGCCTGATCCAGTTGTTCTTATGTTAATAAACATAGCAGCTTGTTAAAAGTATAGTTCTGTAACATTTCCCCAAATGCAGTCACATACCATGGGTAGCATGTTTAATATATTAAAAATAAAATATTGAAATGAATTGGGACTCACCTGACATTGGCTTGTGACCCACCTAGTGGGTCCCGACCCACAGTTTGAGAAACACTGTACTAGGAAATAAAGACAACTGCATTGTCAGTTGAATTTACTTCTCAGTAAATATGCATAGGCTTCCTCATTTACTTCCTATTCATCTGCTCTAGCCATTGAATAACAAAAGTCTTTGAAGGTTCTAGTCCCTATCCAGTCTAATAACTGCAATAATTGTTTTGAAACCTGTGATCCCAGTTTAAAGATCAGGACTGGTCAGAATAATGTCATGAAAAGTTCCCACTTCTAAGACCCACTTCTGCTACTGTTGGCCTGAATGAGCAAAAAGTACATGCAATTATTATTTATTTTCTTTATAGCACTCTGAGGGGAATATAACTGTATAGTTTTAATGTTACTGTTCCTCTCATGGGAGGGACAGCCCAATTCTAAGCTCTGCTGGCACAGCCGGGCCACACGGCCTCTGCTGTATCCAACACAGCTTAGGAGCACGCTGGAGGTCTCATCAGAGTAAGGGGATATTTTTCCCCTTAGCCCAGGTAATGTCCAAGCCTGCCCTATGGGGCTACTCAGCTCTCCACAAGCTATTTAGCTGGTGGAAGTCCAATTGGTCCAGTGTAAAGCTGGACAGCCTGGGATCAGGGCTAGGATATGGTGGAAAAGTCCTCCACTGATCCCATCTTTCCAGGCCTTCCCTGCCCTGTATGTGCCTGTTTTTTGTTTGATTTGGATTTTTTTTAATTCTGTAATATTCATACTTCAGAAGCCAAGGGAAGATTTGAATTGTGCAGAAAACTGATAGTAAAAGTGGTTGAATTAAAATGATGTTTTGAAACTGGGAATGAACTGAATTGTCAATGTGTTTGAGATCAGGAATGGCATGTTCCAGGGGATCAATGCCTGAATTTGGAGAACTATGTGCATATATGTGTGCACACATGTGTTGATTTGGAACATGCTGTCTGCAGATCAATGGATTCTGAACATTTTCAAGGTGCAAGAATATATTTTATTATTTTCCTTTTGTAATGTAACATGATAAAAATAATTGTTGAACTATAGTAAGTTATTTAATAATTTAACTTAAGAAAAATGCAATATGCAAATATTAAAAGTTGGTTATTATTTGTTGGTAGTAAATGCAGTATTAAAAGTTTTAGATTGGGGGTCTCCAGAAGGATGACTATATCTGAAGATAGGATATAAGTGTGAGAACTGTTGATTTAAATGATTGATTGGTTTCTGGCCAAATTATAAAGGAGACAGGCATGCAGTCTGCACCTGTTATTGGCGTCTTGTTCTACTAAAATCATGCATGTGTGCATTACTATTGATCTCCAGAAGGTGGCAGTAGTTGTATTAGAAGAAATAGGCTCCTAGTTAGTAATAAGGGAGACATGACACAGAAGTACTATGAACTGCACAGATTATGATAATCAGAAAGTTCATGAACAGTAAATGACAGATCAAATTAAAGCAGTAGCTTTAACTTAGCTTCAAGTAGGCAAAGCTCTGTCTGTGAGTTTGTGCTAAAAAAAAAATCTCTCTTTCCTTCATGTTATCATTATTCTTGATCTTAGTGATCAGGAGATTTCTTAGTTTCTTTTTCTTCCACAGTGCCATGACACAGAGAAGTAGAGTAGAACTGTGAAATATTAGGATTTTGTTTATGGCTGCAGTTTTCAAACTTTCTACCTAGAGGGAACCATTTCCAAATCAGTTTGCTGAGGAAACCCTATGGGTTGCACATCCCAATCTTATTCAGTGCCTTCATGGCGGGACCACATGGAGGTTTCCTCCTTTGTTTCCTTATCCTGTGTCAAGTCCCAGCCTGCCCAAAGGGGCTACTCGGACCTGTGCCAACTAAGTCACTGGTACAAGTCCAAGCAGCCCTATGTAGGGTTTTCAGACCTGGACAGAGATTTAGGATATGGCAGAGGCCACTGTCCCCACCCTCTCCCCACCTTCCCCCGTCCCAAACCATCCCCTCCCTGCCTTCCACCCCAACCCATGACACATCATTACCATTACCAGTGCCAATGGAGGTTTTCCATTTGCAACACTGGCCCAGCAACTCCTGTCATTGGTCCTGTTTTTGTGCCACCAGAAAGCACCCATATCTGCCAGAACATGACTTCTGTCAGCACAGGGTGACCATAGGAATGGGCCCATACTCTGAATACCTGTAGAATTTTTCTGGAGTAATTCATTTCTGTTGTTTGTTAATGATATCAAGGTATTTTTCTATGCAATGCATTTCAGCAGCGTGGTATTATTAACAACATTTGTTGTACAGGCATGCCCCCTTATCCACAGGGGTTCCATTTGGGAACCCCCTGCGGATAGCCGAAACCACGGATATGGGTGAACCATGACCTGGACGCTCAGGAGCTGAGGGGAGGCTGGCTCCCTTTGCCTCTGGAGTGGTTTCTGAGTTCAGCAGAGGCCGTGGACAGATGTCCATGAGCCTCTGCCAAGCTCAGTCTGAGATTTAGAGCTCAAAACGTGACTTCCGGTTTCATGGAAAAACCAGAAGTCACATTTTTAATGTCTTTTAAGACGTTATACCACCCCCTTTTAAGGCATTAAAACATGTGAAATCAGAAGTCATGTGTTTTCAGCTGTATAGCTCAGTCTGAGCCCAGCAAGGCCATCAACAGATGTCCACAGCCTCTGCTGAGCTCAGAAACCCTTTTGGAGGGGGCATGCGTGCGGTAGGATCTGTGAATATGGGGATAACTGAATGTGGATTATGGGAGCCGCAGATATGGAGCCCCCTGTACTTCTTAAATTGACTGCTGTTCCTTGCCTTGCTGCTGGCAAAGTTATGAACCAGGACGGTGTTTTGCTACCCAATACACACACTGGGTAACCCTGTCCTTTATAGAAAAGTAAATGCAGGAGACTGACTACTGTTTATCATTTTGACTTACAGTCTTACACAATCATGCTGGTGTATCAGAGCTGAAATATAACACATGCTCAGAGTGACACTGTCATGTGTTTTGTGGCTTTCCAAAGCTTGATATTTCAGCTTATGCATCATCAGAAGTGTTCTCTTTTTTTCCCCACAGCTGCAAATGGGAACAGAAGTAGAGAGCATTCTCTACTTGTATTACACCCCCTTTCTCTCCTACTTGAGTTTGCTTTGTGACTTTCCTCTTTAATTTGCTTTTGCTTATTTCTTAACATATTCTTCAAAAATCTAAATTCCTCGACTTCTGGATGTATGGGAAATAAGTACAGAGGAACCCAAAGGATAGGTAAGTTTTGCACACTGAAGTAGAATTCACAAGAACATTGGTGATTTGCACCACCAATGTTTCCCACAACAAAGTGATCCCTCTTCTCACCTGCCCCCCACATCCCATCATGCTATGGGACATAGCTGTCTTGTGAACAGCTCAGTCTCTGTTTTGGTCACAGAAGTCTTGGTTTTCGGTGCATTCCAAACATGAACTGCTGCCATGGTGGGGTCATTGGTGAAACCAGGATACAGGTACAAGTCTGTCTTGAGGGAACGTACAATAGTTATTATCAGCCACTGCGGCACGGCACATTGGTGCATCTCAAATGTTCAGCAGGTGTGCCATAGGAATTTGGGGAGGGTCATATATTAGTAGGACCATTGGGGGATGTGAGCCCCCAACCAGCAGTGTTATGCCTTGTCAGTTGTCAAAAAACTGATGGTGTGCCTTGACAATTTTTGCACATTCTCAGAGTGGTGTGAGATGAAAAATCACTGCTGTAAAAGGTCACTTTGTGTTGGGGAAAAAGTCAGATTTGCTTCTGCTTTGGAAGTGAATAAGGTTCTCTGTCATAAGTCATCCACTCATAGGATAATTCCTCCAACTTGTTCGCCTACTCAGAGGGTTTATTCTATTTCTAGCTTATTATTGTACTCACTGCAATAGAAACATGTTGACCAATATTCAGAGTAATAGAATACATGTTCTCTATCCAGAAAAGCTTGAACAGAGGATAGGAGATATCCATGCACATGATTTGCCTTGTGCTTTAATCTACCTTTAGGGAAAAGCTTGAGCAGAGACTAGTGCAGTCTCCCTGAACTTCAGAAGGCCACATTGTCACCTTGGGTCTACTGTTAGGGGTGGGTTGGCACCCCCTCAAGGCTAGGTACCCAAGGCAATGTATCCCGCTGCAGCCCCTTAGCTATGCCACTGGGAACAGGACCTCTTGAGAGCAATGAATTGATCCTTCAAAGCAGTGTTTTAAGTTCTTATAGGTTAGGAACTTGTATTGAGGTGTTCATGGGCTGAATTCCTCAGTTCTAAGTTTAGTACATTATTACTATACTAGGAAGCACTGACAATTTATGACCTAAAGTCTATTTAGTGCACAATGACTAATGTTCCGTATCCTGCTTGGTCATACCTATATAAATATAGAGATCTGCTCCACCAAAATGAGTGCTGTTTCTGAAATAAAACTGATGGAAGAGTCATCATACTCTCATAACTAGCTAAGGAAAAAGCCTGTGTGGGAACAGTATGGCAGTGCTCTTAGAAAGAAATGAAAAGCATTTGCCAAGTTTTCCAGTGAGCTTAACGTAGTTTAAGCGAGCATGGCACATACTAAAAGACAGGGCTGGCTTTGCCATGAAGTGACCTGAAACAGTTATGTGCATCACGGCCACCCTTGGAGGGGACGTGTCATAAAATGCCTCTAATTTATGTATATTTCTGTATAAATCTCTGCGATCCTCATGGTTTGGGGCATTTCCACCCTCCTCCCTGCAACTTGCTACTAAAGAATATTTCAGTATTTCAACTTGCTACTTGCTTTTGTTTGCATGGCTTCATTTGCGTCTCACTTCCTGCGCTGGAATGCTTGAGTTAGGAATGAGCCGGCTGATTGGCTAAGGTTCCTGCCTATGGCCCTCCAGGCAGAGAAAAGGTAGAGATAAAGTAACAAGATATGTCACTCTAGCCAAGGAAGAAAACGAAGAAGGGGATGGTAAAGCTGGAGCTGCTCCAGATCACCTCTCCCCACCTGTTTGGTGTTTATGAAGGACTAAGTAAGTAGAGAAGGTGATTTATGGCCCAATCCTGAAGCCAGTGGTGCCCAGGGCTCCAGTGGTGCCAAAATGGTGACTGCAGGATCCTGTGGGCACCACAGCTTCTGCCAGGGTCTCATTGACTATAATGGGGCTTACTCCCAGGGAACTATGAATAGGATTGCAGCCTTAACTTGCAAGCCTAGGCATGTCTACTCAGAAGTAAGTTCCATGGTGTTCAGTGGACTTATTCCCAGTAAAAAGTGTGTAGGATTAAACTGATATCTTTCTTCCACCGAGGGCTATGTTTGATTAAGGTTGAAAAAATATACAACCATGGGCACCACATACAGAGAATGCCTCCTGACATTTTCCCATTGAAATGAATAGAACTTGCCTTGCACTTGTTCTTTTCAGTTGGTATGGCTCGTCATTACGTTAATGAGGGAAGGAATATGCAGACTTTAATGACTCAATTACAGTTTGTTCTCCGTGTAATGGATTGAAGTTCATACAATGTTTTAAATATCATTTTCCAAGCAAGAAATATTTTCCTTGTTGTTTTTTTAAATGAGATTAAATGATTTTGTTTATTACATGGCCAAAGAATATGTCTATGATAAAAAGATCTAGTGTTTATTTTGCTGACCCACATGCTATTAAACTATTTACTCCCCTTTTGGGAATCAAGGGGAATGTTCATGTGGCCAGAAAAGACCCCTTAGTATGGTTATATAGACCCATACATGTAGCCTAATAGACAGTGTTTGCAAGGAAAGTCTAGGCTGTGCACAGATGACTGAAGGCTGCAATGAGCGAGCCCTTTGTTGAGTACAGAGTTTATGAATGAAAGTGCTCATTTCCTAAACAGATTAGGATTTGTGGAATATGAATGGATTGCTCCTATAAGTGGGTCAGGTTGTTCTGAGACTATCAGGACACGGATTTTTTTTATTTAACAAGAAGGTTGAATAGAGTGTCATCGTGGTGGTAGGCAAATCTGTGCAGTTTGGATGGAGAAGCAATTTTAATTTTCACATGGGTACCTCCCTAACAAAATTGAATATAGCCATTCTAGCACATAACTACTGCCACAGGAAGTAGTTATGACATCTTACCTAGATGCCTTTAAGGGGGGATTGGACAAATTTCTGGAGGAAAAGTTCACCATGGGTTACAATTCATGGTAGTTCTGTCCATGTGCATGGTAGGTATGCACAAGGTAGAGGTAGGCTACCTCTGATTGCCAGATGCAGGGAAGGGCATCAAGACACAGGTTGTGTCTGTTGTCTGGTGTGTTCCCTGAAGCATTTGGTGGGCCACTGTGAAATTCAGGAAGCCGGACTAGATAGGCCTTTGGCCTGATCCAGCGGGGCTCTTCTTATGTTCTTATGCTAATGTACTTTTATTTTAAATTAGGGGCAAACATAATTGTTCTTTTGGACATAATCGTTTGTGGAATAAGTACAACAAAATAGGATACTTTGGCCAAACAAATTACTGTATCTACAGGTATCAGAGCAAATCCCTTCTCTTCAAACAGCTGTATGGTTGCAGAGGTATGGTCCAGTTGTTCAGTTGGGCTTGCCCTGGGCGGTGAAGATGAGCTAGCCAGGTAGAACCTAAGGACCCTGCTTGGGCCTTAGTGTGAGAGGGCAGTCTCAGACACAGCCAGCCAGGGGAAGGGGTTGAGAATCGTTCAGTATCCTCCTCCTGCCTTAATAGGTCACAGGCAGCCAACTCTCAGGGCTGGTGTCTACCCTATACTGAACTCTTTATTGGCTGCTAGGGAATCTTTATATACAGGAACCTCTGGTCTCCACCCACTCCTCTGGTCTCCTTCTGCCTGTGCCCCTGTGTAAGTAATGTTCTTGTTGTGGGGATGCTGCAGTCCTGGAAGAAGCCTCATCTCCATACCTGGTTGCCCTGCCAGGTCTTCCAGAAGGTTGCTGAGGCTACGGCTGTGTTGCCACGCCATTGGCTGGTTATCTGGAGGGGGTGGGGCCATCCGTTACCCAGGCATGTCACGGTTAACTCAGAGGTAGCTGTCACATCGAGCACCGATCATGTCAGCCAGCTGAGCTCACCCCAGCGGGCCCAGCTGCTACTACATTGTCACTTTAGGGAGTTCACTGGTCAGGCCACCCAACAATGGGCCTGTTCAGGCTGCTGAAGAAACTGCTGGCCATCAGTGGCTCCACTGGGGCAGTGGTGTGGACCACCCCAGACGACAGCACTTCAAATATTGGCCACAGTCCACTAGGCACTATTGTCATTGCTCCACTGAAATGAACAGGTGGTTCACAGCAGTGGTGACTGGTGGATTGGAATGACTTTCTTTAGAGGAATGCTGTTAAAAACATTGGGCAACAAAAAAAATGTATTACACAGTAAGAGAATTTCTTCACAATTACCTCTTTTTTGCTTTATAATTTTCCATCTCCCTCACTGTCAAATGTGTCAATCAAAATTAACAAGAAGATTGTAAGCCCTCCCTGACTACCTGGATGCCAACTGGATTGCATTTCCATGTCCTCATGGGCCCAGCCTACTAATACACAATGCAAAAGAAAACAGGAAGAGATTACTGGTAGTCTAGTCAGCCATTTTTGCCCAGATGCTCTATAGATGACAGCAAACTTTGTCTCCCTGTATCTGTTTTACTTGACTATTTAGAACCTTTGTTTCTGTTTGTCCTACATCCTCTTTCTTTCTCTTGATTCTCTTCCCTTCCCTGAATTCCATCATAGCTATGTTTATGTCACTCTCTAGCATAGTCGCTCTGGTACTTCTGGGCTTATTCCTGCACACCACTGACCCTAGGCTTGATCCTGTTTTTCATCCTGCCTGCATTTGATTCAGCCACAGTGTTGGAAAAGAAAAAAAACAAAAAAAAAGCCACTGTGATCAGCTTGCATCTGGTTGCCCACAATATGGGTTGGCTGTTGAGCCTGGTAATGGTGATTTGTCCAAAATAATTGGAAAAAAAAAAAAATTGGTTTGGGCAAAGGTATAACAGGCTGTTGAAACTGCAATTACAAGCAATGTTGAAATCTGAATTTCACTCAAGTTAAAATTTACCAGCAAGTATTTACCCAATTTTTTTAGACCAGTTTAACTCTTTATTTTATAACAGTGGCTGGCTGGCGTTCCTGCTTTTTATATGAAAATCCACGGGGTTTGTTTTGTTTTTAGATTTTTTAATTATTGTAAATTGTTTTTTTTAATGTTGTATTTTTAAGGTGTTGTAAGCTGCCTTGTGCGCCCGTTGGGCAAAAAAGGCGGGGTATAAATTAATAAAATAAATAAAAATAAATAAAATAAATAACAGGGCTCTCCAAACTCTGACCTGTGGGCTGGATCCAGCACTCTGCCTAAGCCCTTCCCTGCGTGAACGGTGCTTACCATTCTGCAGAAAGTCTCCACAAAGTGTGCCCGTGAGCCCCCAGTCTTCTTGCCAGCCAGTCACTTCTGGCCTCTGTTGCCCCAGTGGGCTTTGCACCCAGATTTCGGGGCAGATGCAGCGAAGACTGGGGGCGCACGGCGGTGCTTTGCAGGGGTTCCCTGGTGGAACAGTAAGTACCATCTGCACCATGGAAGCCTTTGTTTTATATCATTGTGTTACACTGCTGGGTCAGTAGCCAAATAACCATTGGCTTCCATTTGACATTGTATTTCATTGCTATTCCATGAATGTAATTATATCTGAAGTTTTGTTCATCCTAGGAAAGAGGCGACGAACGGTCCTTGTCACTCCCTGGATGGCCTTCTTCAGCCACTTCGCCCTGCATGTCCCCTGTTTCTTCTGCGATGTTCCAGCCGGGTCCTGATTATTCTAGCAAACCAGCTCCAGCACTTGACAAGCCTGGGAAGCGGCTGACTCCTTGGGAAGCAGCGGCCAAGTCTCCTCTTGGCCTGGTGGATGATGCCTTTGGGCCCCAAACCATTCAAGAGTCAATTGCTGCAAATGTCGTGTCAGCGGCTCGCAGAAAAACACTGCCTGAGCCGCCAGATGACTGGAAACAAAAAGTTGCCTATGAGCACCCTGCTCCAAGTGCCCATGCCAAATTAACGTCATTTGGAAGGAGCCATTCTGCAACCATATGCCCTGCAAAGAGCACCAGGTCTGCTCCCGGCTCCACTGCCCATTATGGCTCTCAGCTGCAATACGCATACTATGGTCAACGTGCCCAAACAGATCCTGACATGACCTCCATGGATTCCAGGTCTGATTACTGCCTGTCAATAACTGACTCCAACTATAATCCACATCCAAAGGGATGGAGGCGCCAAACATGAGAATCTAAGACTCTGTCTTCGTTTCCCTCCTGGGTGTTCTATAAGTCTTCTAAAATGAAATGAATATAGGAAGTGGGCCATATGGATATGTGTTTTCTTGCCTGACAGTATGAAAGAGATCGAGAGCAATCTAGAAAGGAGCACAGTGTCCCTGACGTGTCTAGTGCCTCAGTCGTACAACAGATGTTTCCATTTGGTCCCAGCCTAAGGTTTTTTCTTTGTCTTTGTGTTCCTTCTGTTAAGACGATGCAGAAATCGTGAAATCAAATAACTAAGCACAAAGCAATGTCTCCACGTTTGAAAGCTACAGCTGGGAAGACCTCAACAAGTGTGGAGTTCAAGCGTTCGTGCATTAGCCAGTGAGCCTTTATGGAGAATGTAATCTTAGAGCTCTTGAAAAAGTTTGTTTCGGCTTCCCATCCCAGCCTGCTTGTGACCGGTTAAAGGTCCACCCCTACTGCTGACCTATCTGTAGTTTGGTGGAACTCTGATCTCCATTCTGCACAAATGACATCACTAATTTAACACATTTTAGTGGTAGTAGCTTTTCCCCCCTCACCAAATCAAATAGGGCTTAATCTATTGAATAACTAGTTAGTAAAGTTAGGTATAAGAGACCTATGCACCTAAACTCCTACAGAAACTGTTGGTGAGTGCTGTGGCATGGATTGCCATGCATCCACACATTGGCCAAAATATAAAAATTGACTTTCACCAGTGGTAAACCCACTTTTTGCTTGTTTCCTTATTCAGTCCTGAAGATTCAAATGTCAAATTTTTTTCTCACTGTTGCAGGACAATTTTTCATACATTTGAAACTATATCTGACAATGCTACAGTTAAAGACAGACAACAGCAGTGATGAATTATAGCAGGATATCAACGATATAAAATGGAGCAACATAATCAAAGGGGTACATTTTGATGGTTTATTAAAGGCAGGAAATGTAAAGGCTTTAGGTTTTCCAAACCCTGTGATCTGAAAGTTCACATTACACCTGAGAGGACCCTGTTTGCTCTCTGATGCTGCTTCAGGATATTGCAAACCTGTAATTTATTGGGATAATTTCCTCATCTTATTTACCAGTTCAGACTTGATGGTAGTTGTGCTTGAAAAAACCACCTTCTTGGCATGTGATTCAACTAAATATTCGGAAAGGTGAATAAGAGATGAAGATACATCTTTTCACATTTACTCACACTAGATACATATAGCTAGCAAGCTAGGTGAATAGAAAAGATGGCCTGAATAGGCAATGAGATTACCTTTAAATTCAAGCTGCATCCTGCTCCAGCTTCTGCTAGAGCTCAAGGCTATTCCATCATCATACTGAACATACCACAGATGTTGGTGTGTTGATAGCAGCATTTAGCCATTTGCAGGGAACGGGAAGGTTCAGGGGCCTTCCAGAATGGGGAGGGCAGGGGGCAGGAAGTGGGCTGGAGAGGGTGGATCTTGGCAGCACAGGTACATGCCAGATATTATGCCCAACTTTCTAGCCCACAGCGTCCCTTTACTTTCCTCAGATATACGCCATCAATATAGCTGGCATCAATCCGCGGAGACCCATAGGTGACCAGAAGACCTACAAAGAGGTAAGGAAAAAGTTTTAATTTACCTCTGGTTGGTCTTCTGAGAACCCCACTAACACCACCATGCAAAGTGTGCTCCGTTGACATGGCTGCATGCTGTAGTGTGGTGGAGGATTGGACTGGGCTGTATAGAACCCTACATTGCTCACTGTTCGCAATTCAACATTGTTGTCTAAAAAAAGCAGGTTTGCTTTTTTTAACGCTGGCTTTTTATTTTACTCAGACCCAGTTGGTTTCAATACTTAGATAATTATTCTAAAGCTTCGTAATTTGGGGAAGCAGTTTCAAAAGTGTTTGAATACTCATAGACATCCAGGTAAAGAGGAACTGTCAAGGGTTGTCTCTTCAGCTGACCAGTAAATATGGGAGGCTGAAGATCACAAGGTCCCATGTTTGAAGGCTTGGGGGAAAATTTGGCTTGTGAAGAAACCATTCCTGGTATTTAGAATATAGCTGGAATGAGGGGGACTTAAGAAGAGTAAGTGATGATGTAAGTGGAAAACAATGGTTCGGATTTCATTGCATATGATTCGGAATTAGTTGTTGCAACAATGAAGTAATATACACACCTCCTAGGAACATTCCACATTGCACTGGTTTGTGAAATGTTTACCTTACTAATTATGGAGAGCTTCTTATTCTCTTGGGTCACTAGCATGAGTGTTTGTGGTGGAACTTTTGATTTAGTAATAGGTCAAAATAAGGGTACAAAGTAAGAATGGTGATGTTTTTAGGAAGTCAGGTTCATATGGAAGAAGTAGGTTTATGCTACGTGTTCAATGGTTTGAGTCCAGTTTAGGGCAGTTCATATAAAGAGTCTTACATACATTGAAAATTACACATTAGTTGAACACATTTGTTGAACCAGAGTGTTTCTTGGTTTTTAAGCCAGCTGAGTCTCATAGACATTAATAGGCACAATCCTATCTCCCACCAGCCCAGAGTGTGCAGCACTGCTGACGAAGTGCATGATGTATGCTATGGCTGGTAGGATACCGGCCAGCCCAGGAGAGGTAAGTGAAGGACATTTTTACTTACCCCTCCATAGGCCTTTTGGTCTTCAATAGGTCTCCTACATCAGCTCCTTAATTGGCATAAGTCTGAGGACACTCTGTGGGCAGGTCCAGGTTGGTAAGGGGGTATATAATCCTGTGTGTGCAACACTGATATCCACCCTCTGACCAGTCCTTACCCCGATCCATGCACGATCTTCCCCAAACCGCCAACAACTACCAATGAGAGGATGGTGAGGCTTTGCTGCCTGGTGGAACCCACATGCAGTGCCAGGCTGTTTGAGCTGGGGTGCCCATTCCGCAGAATGATAGTGTGGCTTTCATGCCATCAGGCCAGGACTTATGATGGCAGATTATGAGATCTGCCACTGTAAGGCCTGGATAGGATTGGGCTGTGACATGAGTAACTTTAAAAATCAGTCAGTGCCACTGAAGTGCCCTCCACGCCGGAAGAACGAATGATCCCAGCTTTTAAATTTTATGATCGTAACTTAACTGAGCAGTTAAGTGATATGTATATCCTGAAGCTTCCACAAATAGCTTCATGCTTTAAGCTATGATCTGAAGCACACTTACTTGTTAGTATGTCCCACTGCACTCAATGGAATATCCATCCAAGTAGATGTGTTTGAACCTGATATGCCAGTGAATCAGGGTCCATTTTATGTACCAAAAGATGTAGTCAGGTTTCTGTTTTGACATTTTCTACTTTTACGTTGAAACCATAATAAAGTAGTTTTGAGAAAACAAGAAGGTGGTCAAATGCATCTGTAGAATATCCCTTTTTTCATTTCTCAGCATTGTGAAAACTGTTTTATACCTTTTCTTTGTAAATATTTGCCTGAAATCTGATGCAGCATGGATAAAAGTATGGCATAATATCCCATCTCAAGACAGATAGCAAGGGCTCCTTCACATGATTTTTTCCCCCCTGTCACAAAATGATTCCCATCAAAGAATACCAAGATGGCTCAGTTTGTTGATGAATGTTTTTGTGGGGAATCAACCCCATTTTTACTTTGGGTTGGTTCAGATTGAGTTCCAGATCAGATTTGGTATGAAGGATGTTGTTTTTTATGCCCAGCTGTGTTTAAAGTAAAACAAACGGAAACAATGAACCCAATCCAAATCCACGATGCAAAGTTCACGAATCTGTCCACTTTAAGCACGCTTAACTTTTTCTGGGTGTGTTTACACAGGTGATTGGATTGCTCAAGGGAGGCCCAGGCCTCAGAAGGCCTTCTGGAGATGTCTGGAAGGCACTTCCATTTTTTGGTGCAAACCAAAGTGCCTTTCAGAGGCCTCCAGGTAGGGCCTGTCTTAGGGCAATGTGGCCTTTCTCATGACATTGGACCCCACTCTCTGGGGGCCCCACATCAGGGCAGCAGGTGGATCTCCACTGCAGCCAGCATCTGGCAGCCTGGGAGGGCAGTGCGGCAAGTGGAGTATGGCTTTGTCACTGTCTACTGGGACTGTTTGATCTGAAATGGGCCTCCTGGCATTATGTCACCGCCAACCTTTTCCAGGTGCCATGCTTTGTGTGCAGCACCACAAGCATCTGACTTGCCACGGCTGCAGTTGCCATGGCTTCCTGGTGAGTGGGGGGGGGCCCTACGCAAGTGGTTCTGGGGTCAGCCATGCCTCCAGGAGGAGGTCTCTTGGTGTCTCAGAATACTTCCTGGATATGACTGGAAAACCATTCTGGTCATGTACAGGATGTCCTTGAGGTCCTTCAGATGTGGGATCAACTCCCACATTGAGTCAGATCCACAAGCGCTTAACCTGTGAATAAGAAGGGTCCACTGTACTTACCTGGGAGTAAATCCCACTCAGCTCCATTAGCCTTGGTTTCAAGTAGATGCGCATGTATTTGTACTGTACAGGCATCATTCCATAAGAAGAATGTTTACTTGCCATAATGCTGAACAGTTTATTCTCATTATATCACACCTGGCTGGGTATTTATGCCTAGGTCCTATATCAGAATCTATGCCTACATCCTTTGAAGAATTACAACTAGAGTTTGTTGTTCATTCCCACCCCCCAAGTGTAGCTTTCTTTGCTGTTCATAGGCAGAAATACATGGCTTTTTCCAATGGTGATGGGAAAAGATGGGAGATGGGGAGCGACACCTATTGAATTTCTACTTAACTTTTGAAAAGCCAAAAGATGGAGATTTAGAAGCCCCCCTTCCACTCAGCATCCCAATGTCTTTTCCTCAGTACTTGACCTATATAAAAGTAAGCTAAGAACACAAGAGTTGTGGTTTCAGTGCATTGTTTGCATTCATTCAGATTGTCTTCTGAGGTGTATGCTTCCTTCTGCTGTGCTTTAAGGTTGATGAATACATTTAAATTTTGACTATTCTACTGTTAAAAACACTAATCTAGAGATGTCTTATTTCACACGCCAGCAAATAATCTTTTCTGGTACAAGGAAGTGCTTGGAGATTTCATGTGATCCAGTTGCTCAGATTTTACAAGGTTTGCTTACACTGTGAGGCCTTGTTCGGATCAGCCAAAGCTGGCTTTATATAACTTATAAAGTCATGGAACGTTCATTAGGAGACCTCATTGGAAAATGAAAAAAGACTTTTCTTTTAAAAAGCAAGGAGAAGCTTGAAAGCAAAGTTGCAGGAAATCAATTTTGAGCATGGAAAATGGGAGATTAAGACCTATGTGAACATGTTCTGTGAGTCAACATCTTCACTGATGGTATTTATCACTGTCATGGCACAGTTCAACAACCACATACAGTGCCATAACCAATTGAATTATTCCACTGTGAGTAGTCCTTACATCTCTCTGAGGACAGGCATATAGGCTGATACTCAGTTTGCCTTTTGCAGTAAGGCTTTTTGTACTTAAAAAGTACTGCCTTTTGCAGTACCAAAACAGAACTAAAAAGGCTGATATAAGGAAAAATTTTAGGCTGGTAGAGGATTAAATAAAAATTGAAAGAGAAGATGTATTTATTGCATTGCTGTTTGGAAAAATTGAAACACCACTTCCTTGACAACCATCTAAGATCCCATACAACATTCATTCATTTCCAAGGTAAAGTTGCGACATCCTCAATACGAGAGTCGTGAGGATCTAGATAGTCATTGAAGTTGCTACACAAACCAGGCTGCATCCAGAGAAAGTTAGTCATGCTTAAATCCCATTGAAATTAATGAGACTAACAGCCCAATCCTGTGGGTTACCCTATGACATTTATGCTGTCATAAATGGCTTTCTGATGCTGCGTGCAATGCAACCCCAGCCAGCCATTCTGAGCAGCCTCTGCAAAACAGCATCAGCATCAGAGGAGAACTGCCACAGCCGTTGGACTGGGCCTGTGCCAGTATGTTGGTGGGTGGGTGTGTTATAGGCAGGGAAGGAGAGGGCAGTGGGAGTTGCTGGGCAGATCAGATGAGGGCAGAAAGTGAGGACTGGACCAGGGGCTGGATGGATCTCAACAGCAAACATACACACCGACTCCAATCCCCACTTCGATTGGATCCCCCATTCCCCTATCCAGACTGCCTGCTTAATCTCCTCCAGCTTTACACCAGCTATAGAGCTGGCACAGGTCCGAGAAGACCCACAGGGCAGGCGAGTCAAACATGAGGCCTGCAGGCTGATGTGGTCCCCAGAAGTTCTTTAACCAGCCCTTGGACTCTCCCAGCACCACCATCAGCTGCTCTCAGCTGCTGAGCTGTGCTGAAGCATCACTGCTGAAAGGGCTGCCTGGATGATAATTGGGCTCTCCCCTAGTTTGAAAATCGTATGATCAAGATGTGCATATTTTCTATTCTGTCATTTGCAGTTAATGAGTTCCTAAGTAAGAAAAAGTGCTTATTTCTGGTCATGACCTGCTTAACGACATCACTTCCTTCTTAATGACATCACTGCTGGCTGTCAGCAGGCATCATGAATGCTCTTCGGCCCACTGTATGAAACGGGTTTGACACTCCTGCCTTAGGGCATCAGGGGGCTTACGCCAAGATGAGGTAACAAAAGTTCCCTCACCTTGGGGAAACCTCCTCATCGCCCCCACCATAGGATAATAGGATTGGGGCATAAGGCTGTGATGCTATGCATACTCACCAGGGAGTAAGCCCCATGGATTATAATGCAACGGACTTCTGAGTAGACATACATACAATTGGGCTGTAAGGCTGTAATCCTCTACATTTACATGGGAGGAAATGCCACTCAGTGGAATGTACTTCTGAATAAACATGTATAGACTTGTGCTGTTAGTCTCTTCAATGTTAATGGTGCTTCAGTCATGACTATCTTTCTTTACATATGGCTCCATATATAGTGCTTGGGAACTGTCACTCTGCATGCTTTTGCTTTCCATGCACGGTACACTTTTTTCTAGCCCTGATTCTGGGGAATTTAACCAGGGCCGGCCCACCTGTGAGTCCAATTGAAGCTGTTGCTTTAGGTAGCGGATTGGTATGGGGGGGGGGGCTTTCGTTTCTGTCAGCCTCCTTGCCTCCACTGCTTCACCTTCTCCTTCCACTCCTTGAATTGGGAAAGGAAGAGGGGGACAGAAAGAAAATGTGGAGGGGAGGAGACTGCTGAGGTAGAACATTGGAGAGTGGGAGGATTGGAGGCTGGCACACCATCAGATAAAGAGGACAGCATTTGGCATCAGGTAAGGAGGACAGCATCAGGTGTCAGGAGGTTTTGGACTGGCCCTGGAAATACCTTTCATTGAGATAGATGCGTCAGCTTTGTATGTGTTCTGAGAATTGAAGTCCTTATTTCTTACCTGTGTGTGAAGAGACAGAGCTTCTTTAATGCAGAACATGCTCCAGCTTCAACTCAGTTGGCTGTTGAAGTCATCCTTTACCCCAGAGATTCCTGCAAAAAAAGACGTAGAGACTCTAAACATGTGTGTGTTCCTGAACATTAAGTGCCTGTATTTATATTAGCAGGAAGGACATCTTACATTATGTGTTTATTTTGATTAGCTTCCATGTAAGTTGCTATCTATGGCCACTGCCTTTGCATAACAGGTAAAGTTTGTACTCTCACTACGTAATTGTGTTCTCACTTGCACAAGCTGTTATTTTGACAAGGAAGGACACCTTGTTAGATGGCACAGTAGAGATGTAAAATTGTATCATCTAATAAAAATGATTTTACCAGTCAGATAGAAGACTTGATTTTCTTTTCTTCCCACTCAAGGTTGCCTGGGCATAATCTGAAACATAATAAAGTTTAATCTCTTGTTTGGAACCACACTGCATTTGTCGGTGACCCCTTGCCATTGTGTCCGCTTCTAGGAGCTTAAATAAATATTGGATCCCAGGGCAACATGTTTCGTCTCTAGAAAAGAGAGGACACGCAACCTTGTAGTCTCAGCAGATATTAGCACTCTCCCCCAATGCATCAATTCCATAATGCAAACTGCCTCCTCTCCCCCATGTTTTGTCCTCAGTGGCTAACAGCAGACTGGTGGGTAGGAGACACAGGGGGCATCTGCTGAACTCACCAGGCTAGCTTCTTTCCCTTCTTTCTTGCTAGCTCAACCAGTTCAATCACACTCCATTTTCCTTTCTGCCTTCCTGTCCCTGCAAGGCATTCTGGGGCACTACCCGACTGCCACTCTACTTTGTTTGGACAATGACAAATGTGCCTCTGCAAAACACATCCCCATCATCAAGCAGTGCATGCCTGTATGATAATGTCCCTGTCAGCCCATGGTTTGAAACTAATGTTCAGAGTTAACGACATTTTACCTAGGCCTATCATAACTAAGTCAAAGACAAGTAAGATATTCTGGTTAACTGTGTACAGGTGACAAGTAAAACAGTGTACAGGTGACAAGATTTGTTGATTACATAGATAATAAATAGTACTAATTGAGTAGACAAATATATTTGACTGCGTATATCATAGATTCATAGAGCTTTGAATCACTGAATTGGGTTTTCAAGGGTGTTTGGGTTTTTCTTACAAAGGGGACTCAGAACATAGTTTAGTGTCTGTCAGTCATTACACATGAGTGAAATTATTACAAGTCTTCCCTAAATGATGGATGGGGGTAGGGAGAAAGAGAGAGTTTATGGCCCAATCCTAGCATTTCTGTAGCATGAGATCTTTTACAAGTACTGCAAAATGCAATTGCAATACAGCCTCCATTCCTATAGAATGGGATGGGGGAGGGATAGGGTGGAGACCAGGGAGGAGAGGAGGGCAGATTGAGGATGGAAAGGGATGGTATCAGCCACAGCAGCAAGGTTGATATCCTATTGCCTTTACTGGTCTCAACTTGCCTTCCCAGGTCCTCTCGGACTTGCACCAGTTATGTAGCTGGCACAGAGCCTAAGAGCACCAACTGGGCTTTGAGGGCTTACTCTGCGGCAAGGGAACAAAATATTCCCTTACCTCAAGGAGGCTTTCATGACTTGAAACACCCCTGCAAGATACAACACACACCTCAATGACATGGCTGCATCGGTGAATGGGGAATTCGGAAGGGCTACTAATCAGTATAATTACTAATTAAGGCATGGGGTTGCTTACCTTCATTGTGGTCATGTCTATATTGTAGAAATTACAAAAAAAAAGTACAGTTATTCTGTATGGTGAATAAGATGTTAAGCCCTCTTAAAATTTAATCAGTCATTTTCTGATATTAACACCAGCTTTGGCTTTAACCTGAGATTACAAGGTATTTGATGGAAAAAAAAATCCATCATTTCTGAAAGATAGCTAGTATGGTCAGCCCTGTGGCATTTTAATACACTTTATATGCAAATAAAACTGATGAAATATCAACACAATATCTGCAGATCTAATGATTTCATTTAACCATGTCCGTATAAGACATGCAGTAGTAGCTCCTGCATCAGAGCACTGCAAGGTCATAATGGATGCAGGATTCCAAGAGATTTGTTTGAAAGGCTATGTAATTTAAAATCCAGAACTAGGATGGCATTGATACAGTTGTTTGAGTTGTTGGCATCCTTCAGTCTCGGAAGACTATGGTATTGCACTCTGAATGGTGGTTCTGGAACAGTGTCCACTCCAGTGCACGAAGCCTGGGTAAAGTAGATATGGAGGATAGACTGTTACCCATGCAGCAAATCCGCCCTCTCCACGTCACTGAAATGGTCCAATGGAAAGGCAGTGGCCAATATGGTTGGTTCCAGCGGCTTTGCAGGAGTTGCCAGAACGTGACTGTGTTCAGCCATGAACTGCCTCAGGGACTCTGGCTCCGGATTTTGCCTCGAGGTTGACTCCTGAAGCCTTTTCTATAACTGGATGTAGCTAAAAGGCAGTGGCGGTTTGGGATCAGAGTTTTCCTTCTCTCAGATGAGCTGCCTTCTCAGGCTAACGAGTCCCATCTACCCGGTGGCTGTTTAGTTGCCTCTTACAACAAGTACAGCCAAACTGAGGGCCTATTCTTATCCCCAGCCCCCAGGGGAAGGGTTCTGGATACAGTCCAGTTAAAGTTACTTGAGCTTTTATCCTATTAGGAATCAATGGGATCTCAGTACACAATTAGGGGCTTTGGTTCGTTAGATGTAACTTCATCAGGACGGACGTCCTTATAACTTTCCGATATATATTTTGGAATACATCGATCACTGAATACAGTTTTCAATCACTGAAAACTATATTCAAGATTTGTATGAACCAAACTAAATATTAATATATTTTCTCGCCTTATGGGTATAGAGCGTGACCTGAGATTGTGCAACATAACAAATAAGAGGGCAAATTTGCAACAGCTTTTAAGCCAAAATATTCATGCAAACTGAGTTCTGTCCAGTAGAGGGCAGTAATACCTAGTAACACAAACCAATGTAATGTAGTACAATGCACATAGTCATACTGTTTAAAGCGCCATACTCAGGAGAGAATAATTCTGCCCACAGCAATTTCAGATTGCCTGGTGTCAGCTCTAATTTTTATGCACTGCGATTTGTCTGCTTAAAACGCATGCAACCACTGCAACAGGCATAATATTTGCACGTGGGTATGGAAGGGTGATTGGATCCAGCTCTGTGACAACTCTTTTCTTCAAGTTGAAGTTCATGTTCCTTCCCCACCTTTATCTCTTGAACTTTGACTCACTCCTTTGTTTCCTCCTCCTCAGATGCACTCATCAGAACACTTAATGCTTCAGTGTAAGCACTACCGCTTTAAGCCAGTTGAACCAATTGCTCCCAATTGGGTCCCATGCCTAAGGGAGCCCCATGCTAGGGTAGTCTAATAATAATCATAGTTTTGTCAAATCCCCACAACAACACATTGCAACAGATACCTAACACCACGTTGCAGGTTTTATAGAGAGCAGCAAGGATTTTAATTTTCTTCTGAATTCTTAAAAGTCAGTAGTGTTTGTTTAAGCTGTTTATATTTTGGAATTTTTTTTTACTTTATTTTTTTTTTAATATTTCTTTACTCAGCGTGTGGTTGGTCTGTGGAACTCTTTGCCACAGGATGTGGTGATGGCGTCTGGCCTGGACGCCTTTAAAGGGGATTGGACAGGTTTCTGGAGGAAAAATCTATTACGGGGTACAAGCCATGATGTGTATGTACAACCTCCTGATTTTAGAAATGGGCTATGTCAGAATGCCAGGTGCAAGGGAGGGCACCAGGATGCAGGTCTCTTGTTATCTGGTGTGCTCCTTGGGGCATTTGGTGGGCTGCTGTGAGATACAGGAAGCTGGACTAGATGGGCCTATGGCCTGATCCAGTGGGGCTGTTCTTATGTTCTTATGTTCTTATATGTTAATTATAGAACAGAGTAAAATTTATTTCTCTGAAAAAGTTAAAAAGACAAATATGCCAATATACATGTAATGTGTATTTTTTTAGGATTCAATGGTTCCTGAAAATATGAGTAAAAGACTGAGGGATTGCTTTCCGTTCTACCATAGAGATATAATGTCTTTAATTAATTTTATTTATATCGCTCAGTTTCTACAGATTCTTTGAACCAGGGATCAGCAAAAAATGTTTCCGGTTGGGCCCCCGCAGCTCCTAAGGCTGGCCTTGATTGTAAAACAATTGAAATTGGTGGAGACTGTGAGATTGTTGGGAAAACAATGAATGGTGTTCTAAGTTTTTCTGTGGAAGTGTCCATGGCTGCAGGCTCCTTCTGTGGATAGAAAGACAGTTGTGTTCATTCAGTGGGATCTTCCATGAGCCACTACCAGTTTATAGAAAGACTACTGTTCTTCTTCAGTAGCTTCATGTACATCACCATATTGTTAGGGTGACCCTGTTCCTAGGATTGAATGGATTGATTAACTTTTCTATAGAATGCTCAATATTACAAGCAGAATAATAGACATTTAAACATTTACAGAGTTCATGATTTTTTCTAAAAACTATTCTAAAAATAGATTAAACTGAAAACATGTGCAACATGGTCCTATGCATGTTGACTCAGAAGTTGCTGTCAAGTGTGTTCAGTGGGGATTGCTCCCAAATACATATGTGTTCGATAGCAGCCTTAGAATAATTACACAATCTGAACAACTTCTAATTCAATGTTCTTTTATCATAGACCATACATGCATGGAGTATAGGAGGGAGACAAATCATGTCTGTTATCATTGTCAGGTTTTGTTTTTTTTAAATAAAGTTAGGTCTCCAGACCTCATTATGCAGATGGAAAAGGTAACAAGTGTATCTAGATGGGGCACCTAATGGTTGTAAACCAGTGTTTCTCAGACTGTGGGTTGGGACCCACTAGGTGGGTCACGAGCCAATATCAGATGGGTCCACATTCATTTCAATGTGCATTTTATTTTTAATGTAGTAGACTTGATGCTACCCATGGTATGTGACTGCATTTGGGGAAATGTTACAGATCTATAATTTTATCAGGCTACTATATATATGCTTTTAACAATGATAGTCAATGAGCTTACTCTTGGGTAAGTATGGATAGGATTGCAGCCTTTGGGATGTCTGGGGAATTTTTTTTAAACACCTGATCAACTGCTTGGGAGGGTTAGGAGGGTTCATCTTTATTTTAAGTAAATTTTTAAATTTATACTTATTGTAAACTTTAAATGTATTTAATTAATTTGATTTGGTCATATGGGTTATTAAAAATTTTCCTGCTTGATGATCTCACTTCCGACCATGATATCACTTCCGGTGGGTCCCGACAGACTGTCATGCTAAAAGGTTTGAGAACCACTGTTGTAGACTACTCTGCATGGTTTCACATAATTATATATGTCATTCAAGATCGTACTAAAAATATTTCAAATTCTATGCGAGTCTCCATTTTGCACCCAAAACAAAGTTCAATAGATGAGGCAATCTGTGCACACTTGAATTATTTGCATAATTTGTTAAGTAGAATCCTATTTGATTGCATAATTCCCATCATTTAGTCTGGAGTTGGAGGTCATGATCCATATTTGCATAGAAGTATGACAGTCTGCTTCTCCTGCACAAGTCTCTAGCACGGCTACCCAATCCAAGGCTGCCTTGTAAGAGTTCCCAAGTGGTTGCCGCTGACGTATTTGCAAAAGGAAAAATGCTTCTATCACAGCTCTTTCCTAACTTCTGATTCACAGCCATAGGAGTTCTATGGAATATGTTAGACGTATCTGGATCATCGCTTACATCATAAACATTAGCTCATTAAACCTCCCAGCAGTCTTGTGAAACACATAAATAATGAAGTCTAAACATGGGGAACAAATGACACAGCCAAGTCATATGACATCCATTTACTAATACCATATAGCACCACAGAGTGCTTAGGTATGCTTAGCTTCATATGCAAAGGTGTATTAAAACATAGGTTTATTATTAAGAAATCAGATCCCTGAAATTCAATGCATAAAAGATATATTTGTAAAAAGCTCTTGCCCCATGGAGGGGAGGGAGGAGATAGGACATGTGCATGCTGGAGTTCTAGAGTTCTAGAGAGCAACGTCTATTTCCAAGTCATATTGAGGATCTAGGATCTTGGGCAGATGGCTGACCGCCACAGCTTGCAAGACACTGGCCCAGAGAATGAAGGTATTCATTTATGAAAAAAAAGGTTTTCTATTTTCCTTGATTGGGGGTTTATCGTGAACTCAGTAACACCGACATGGGCAGTTGAATCCTGCTTTGTTTCTGTGGGTTAATGATTTTGCTGTGTTTGAGGAGTACATTGCTGTGTTTTTGTTTAAACACTTTATGACCTAGCCTAAACTTTCAGGAGAGCAATCTAAACAATTATTTAAGAAATCAACCAAAATAGCACATGCTTTTGGCAAGGAGCGGCAGAAGAAATGGGAGTGGGGAAAGAATGCACAGCACACCCTTGGTAATGACTGTTTCTTGAAAGCAAAACAGAAAAGCATGCCATGAGATTGTAGACCTCGGTCATGGAAACAAAGAGTTCATAATTCCATGAGTAGCAAAAAAGAATTTCATGCCTTCTCCAAACCATGGCAATCCAAACATGATGGAAGTGGAGGAAGAGGTGCAGAGGTTGCACATTCCCATCCTGACTAACCAGGAAACAGTTAGTATCTGCAGGGATAGGTTTATGGAATGGGAGAGATACATAGAAACTCTTCCACCACTATTATGTGATCACAACTGAGACCATACACAGCTCACATCTAGCAGTGGTACAGACAATTGGAGCTAAGCTCCAAGCTGGGCACACACCCTTCTAGTTTCAGTTTTCATTGTGTGGAATGATACACGTGGTGTTTATAATGGTTCCATTCCCTGATCCTGGCCCATATCCTGGTGTACCTTAAGGAACTGAAGATGAGTTTACCCCATGATTTATAATGTATGAAAACATCCAGACATCTCAGGAACATAAACTAGGGATGTTGTTGGATGTTTATCAGGGTCCTGGGACCGCTGCTTTTCAACCTCTTCATAAATGACCTAGAGACAGGGGAGAGCAGTGAGGTGGCTAAGTTTGCAGACAACACCAAACTTTTCCGAGTGGTGAAGACTGGAAGTGATTGTGAGGAGCTCCAGAAGGATCTCTCCAGACTGGCAGAATGGGCCGCAAAACGGCAGATGCGTTTCAATGGAAGTAAGTGTAACGTCATGCACATTGGGGCAAAAAATCAAAACTTCACATATAGGCTGATAGGTTCTGAGCTGCCTGTGACAGATCAGGAGAGAGATCTTGGGGGGGGGTGGTGGACAGGTCAATGAAAGTGTCGACCCAATGTGCGGCAGCAGTAAAGAAGGCCAATTCTATGCTTGGGATCATTAGAAAAGGTATTGAGAACAAAACAGCTAATATTATAATGCCGTTGTACAAATCGATGGTAAGGCCACAACTGGAGTATTGTGTCCACTTCTGGTCGCCACATCTCAGAAAGGACATAGTGGAAATGGAAAAGGTGCAAAAGAGAGCAACTAAGATGATTACTGGGCTGGGGCACCTTCCTTATGAGGAAAGGCTATGGCGTTTGGGCCTCTTCAGTCTAGAAAAGAGGCACCTGAGGGGGGGACATGATTGAGACATATAAAATTATGCAGTGGATGGACAGAGTGGATAGAGAGATGCTCTTTAAACTCTCACATAACACCAGAACCAGGGGACATCCACTAAAATTGAGTGTTGGGAGGGTTAGGACAGACAAAAGAAAATATTTCTTTACTCAGCGTGCGGTTGGTCTGTGGAACTCCTTGCACGGATGTGGTGATGGCGTCTGGCCTGGATGCCTTTAAAAGGGGATTGGACAAGTTTCTGGAGGAAAAATCCATTACGGGTTACAAGCCATGATGTGCATGTACAACCTCCTGATTTTAGAAATGGGTTATGTATCAGAATGCCAGATGCAAGGGAGGGCACCAGGATGAAGTCTCTTGTTATCTGGTGTGCTCCCTGGGGCATTTGGTGGGCTGCTGTAAGATACAGGAAGCTGGACTAGATAGGCCTATGGCCTGATCCAGTGGGTCTGTTCTTATGTTCTTATGACTTAAGGCATTAAACTCTTTTGGCTGTGTGGACATTTTTTTTTCCAACCAGAAGTCTCAGTGGCTATTATTTCTGAGGTTCTTAGTAAACAGGTATACAACAAAATCAACAGAAAATCATCTTAGTGTGGGATGCCATAGTTTCAATTAATTAAAAAAAAGATATAATTCACATGACCTACAGATATTAAGAGGTATTAACGTAAATGTGCATGGGATATAAGAAGTCAAGGATTTGCTTATTAGTTATGGATGTACATATGCATGTACATATCAACAGATCTGGCCCATTGCATGGAGGTGAGAAAAAGTATACCTGTCTCACCCCCTCCACCAGCACATTACCCCACCTCTGACATCCCAACATGTCTCCCCCCCCCAACATCCCCCACATGTTGTGAATACATCATGCTTGAATATGGCCTAGTTGCAAAAAAAAAAAAAAAAAAAAAAAAAATTCAATGTACAAAATAGGCCAAAATCTCATGAACTGAATGTTTTGGGTGGTTATCACACACTTTTGCTAACTACACATTGGAGTTTAATAATATAGGCTGTAGTGTAATGTGATGTCCCCATATGGATGTTCAGGAGCATGAGGGGTGGGACATACAGCATGACAGAGTGGGGCAGGCAAACTCTTCCCTTCTATGCCATGGGCCAGATGGAGGAGGAGTATGATCTAGTCCAGCCCAAGATATAACAGGGGGGGAAAAAAGCCAAGCTAGCAAAAGGAAGTTGGCATGACTAAAGGTACACCACAACTAATGGTAGTTAAGAATGTGCCCCATTTTCCTGCCACAAATTTAAGATAGCTTAATTACCTTTTTATTCCAAGTAATGATAATGCTGTTGATACTATCTGGGTATTTTCATTTCTAATTGCTGAGTAAATAATCTCCTAATAAGGCATGCAGCAACATCCTTATCTTCTACATGAGCAAAAACCTTTTTGGCAACAGCCTGAATTGCCATAAGTAAGCCCCATTGAATCTAATGGGACTTCTGAGTAGAAGTGCATAGGATTGGGTGGTTGGTTCCCAGTGGCTTTTCTTTATGCAGCAAACAGGCCCCAGTTCAGATGGGTTTCTGCTTTTCTGTAAGCAAAAGGAATTGCCTAGGTGCTGAATGGAAAATTCCATTCTCTTTTCCACAGGCAAGCAATTCCTCCACATCAGTGCGGGGTTCCAGCCATCTTTCTCTTTGGGTTGGAGGTAGACTCTTGGGGCGTATCTAATGGTAAGCTTATGTTACTTTTATACCCTTTGACTTTGTACTACTTAAATGGGTTCTTGCAAAGAACTCTGGAAACTCATTTTAGTGAAAGAATGGAGAATTTTGCTAGAGATATTTAGTCCATGTCCAAACAATACCTCCTTGGGGAAAGGAACAACTGTTTAATAAGTTCACACTGTAGAACAGTGTTTCTCAAACTGTGGGTCGGGTTCCACTAGGTGGTCGCAAGCCAATTTCAGGTGTGTACCCATTCATTTCAATGTTATTTTTAATATAGTAGATTTGATGCTGCCATGATATGTGACTGCATTTGGGGAAATGTGACAGATCTGTACTTTTAATATCCCTGAGGGCTGGGGATAAGAATAGGCCCTCAGTTTGGCTGTACTTGTCGTAAGAGGCGACTAAACAGCCACCGGGTAGATGGGACTCATCAGCCTGCGAAGGCAGCTCATCTGAGAGAAGGAAAACTCTGATCCCAAACCTCCACTGCCTTGTGGCTACATCCAGTTATGGAAAAGGCTTCAGGAGTCAGCCTCGAGGCAAAATCCGGAGCCGGAGTCCCTGAGGCAGTTCATGGCTGATCACAGTCATGTTCTGGCAACTCCTCGACGTCGCTGGAACCAACTGTATTGGCTTCTGCCTTTCCATTGGACCATTTCAGCGACGTGGAGAGGGGGGATTTGCTGCATGGGTAACGGTCTATCCTCCATATCTACTTTACCCAGGCTTCGTGCACTGGAGAAGACACTCTGTTCCAGAACACTATTCAGAGCGCGATACCATAGTCTTCCAAGACTGAAGGATGCCAACAACATATGTACTTTTAACAGGCTACTCTGTCTATGCTTTTAACAATGATTGTCAATGGAACTTACTCCTGGGTAAGTGAGGGTAGGATTGCAGCCTAGAACAGTTAAAAATTTTCCTGCTTGATGACGTCACTTCCAGTCACGACAACACTTCTGGTGGGTCCGGACAGATTCTCATTCTAAAAAATGGGTCCTGGTGCTAAAGTTTGAGAACCACTGCTGTAGAATATAGGAAATAGAATTAAAAAGGGAAGGTCACCAAAATGGCTCAAAAAGGCACACAAAGAGGCAAATCTGAAACTGGTGATTGGGCATCTTCCTGAAGAGAGCTTCGACCAACACATTTCGACAACGTCTTCCTGAAACCTTTGGCTTTGTACCCTGTTCCGGCTTCTCTGTTCTGGCTCAATCCTGTTCCAGATCTGAAAGGACCACCTAGCTCCTTCTTTCTTGGCCTCCCCCATTTATATGGAGCTTTCCATCCATACCTATTTCCTGCCTCGCTTGGCCAAGGGTTCCTCTACTGTGAAACGAATGAAGCTTAAGCTTCAGGGCCTGGTGGGTTGGGTGGAGTGACTGGTAGAGCCTCAGAAGTGACTTTAGTCCATGTTGCTGAAAAATTTTGGGTCTTTCGTATGAGAAGGAGTTTTAAAATAATAATACTATGAATAATATAGTGTCATAGTCGCATGACTCAAATTGATTATTTTTGTTGTTGTTGCACCAGTGGGCCTTTTTAATCCATGGATTTGGAACCTGTGGATTTGACTCATTGCAGGTTCCAAACCCACGCTGGAGTGCCCCACATGCAGTGGCATACCGCCCCGGGGCAAAGCGGGGCGCCAACTGGAGGGGGGTACCAGAGCATGTGCTCTAATTGCTTCCTCCCTTGGAAAGCGATTGGAATTCATGCTCTGTTTCACAAGCTGGCTGGCAAAATTACTGTTGGTTGGGAAAGAGCCCCCATAACCATTCAAGCTTCAGAGCCCCAGAAATGTAGGTTCGCCACTGCTCTTGCCTTGGCCATAAGTCAATCAGTCAGTCTATATAAAACTAAAGTTAATACAAATCTTAATGTCAATAAAACAAGGAGCAAACATTCTGACACATTATTACCTAACACAACTGAAAGAGCAGATATGTACACTAG
This sequence comes from Tiliqua scincoides, assembly GCF_035046505.1. Classification (NCBI taxonomy): domain Eukaryota; kingdom Metazoa; phylum Chordata; class Lepidosauria; order Squamata; family Scincidae; genus Tiliqua; species Tiliqua scincoides. The sequence goes on from NC_089826.1 coordinate 29,241,847, forward strand.
GTGTGTCACTTCATCATGTAGTAGCTGACAAATCCATAAAATGAATTACTAGTTGCATTTGTCTTTGTTATTTCAAAAACCGAGACCTAGTAAAAATAAACATCTCATATCAATGTGGGTCATGAACACTATGACAAAACTTAATATGATTACTGCTATGGCTTGCATCACTACAGTCTAGTCAGTATCCTATGATCAGCCAGAAGTAGCTTACCTAAAAAAGAATGACATTGGTTAATTTCAGATACAGGAACTGCAACACTCCCACTATAAACCTACTATGTCTTTTGCAATGCACACAGTACCAGTGGAAGTTCACAATCACATGTGGCTGCAGGAAGAGGTCACCTCTGATGAGCAGCAACATAAGGGGAGATGGGATGGTAGAACCAGTGAATGCGTGGGTCAACCCAGTGCAGGTGTGTGCCTTCTGATTGGCCAAGAGCACCAATTGGGCTTCTGATACCAGTGTCCCATCCTCACCCTTGGCACTCCTGGCCAATTGGCAGCTGTATACCAGCCAGGGCTGACCTAAGACCTTCTATGACCTAATGTGCTGTGTTAAATGCTTAAGTCTCCTTACCTAATGATGTGCCAACCCCAACCTCTCCTCTTCCCCACTCCCTGGATTGAAAAAGGAAGAGGGGGGTAGAGAAAAAGATGAAACATGGCAGAGAGAAGAGTGGTAGGCTAGAGTGTTAGAGATGTTCTAGCTCATCACTCTCCACTCCTCCACACTTCCACTCCACCCCCATTTTTCTTTTCAGATCTAAGGAATGAGAGGAGTACACATGGGTGGGTTGAGGCGAACACCCCATGCCAACCTGCTGCCTGAGGCAATCACCTTAGTCGGCCTCATGGATAGGCCAACTGGCACCAGAACAACTGCACCAATACTTAAGAGCAGTGGCAGACCTTCATTTTTGGGACCTGAAGCTTGAACTATTCTGGGAGCCCCTTCACAACCAGCAGCAAGGTCTGGGTAACCACTGTTATCTCCTTCAGTGGGGTTGTTCCATGACAGATCAGTACAATTATTTTTAAAAAAGATTTAACGACTACATCTCAGATTTTGATTAAAATTGCTGTACTGGACTGTTATTCCTCTAGGGTCTTGTCGTCTGCTAAAAAGGAGGGGGAAATTACATTAGCCATAGCAGAACATCCAACTTACCACAACACTCCACCAGTGTTACCACAACTTACTTCCAACTTACCACAACACTCCACTCCACAACATGACTCTCAAACTTTGGGAATGTAGAAATATATAACACGAAAAATTGATCGATTTGAGTCATGTGTCTATTACACTATACCAGTGGTTCCTCCACATTTAGCACTGGGACCCACTTTTTAGAAAGAGAATCTGTCAGGACCCACCTGAAGTGATGTCATGATCGGAAGTGACATCATCAAGCAGGAAAATTTATAACAATCCTAGGCCACAATCCTACCCACACTTGCCCAGAAGTAAGTCCCATTGACTATCATTGTTAAAAGAATATACATAGTAGCTTGTTAAAAGTACAGGTCTGTAATATTTCCCCAGATGCAGTCACAGGCCATGGTAGCATCAAGTCTAATATATTAAAAAATTGAAATGATTGGGAACATAAGAACATAAGAACAGCCCCACTGGATCAGGCCATAGGCCCATCTAGTCCAGCTTCCTGTATCTCACAGTGGTCCACCAAATGCCCCAGGGAGCACACCAGATAACAAGAGACCTCATCCTGGTGCCCTCCCTTGCATCTGGCATTCTGACATAACCCATTTCTAAAATCAGGAGGTTGCACAAACACATCATGGCTTGTACCCCATAATGGATTTTTCCTCCAGAAACTTGTCCAATCCCCTTTTAAAGGCATCTAGGCTAGACGCCAGCACCACATCCTGTGGCAAGGAGTTCCACAGACCGACCACACGCTGAGTAAAGAAATATTTTCTTTTGTCTGTCCTAACCCGCCCAACACTCAATTTTAGTGGATGTCCCCTGGTTCTGGTATTATGTGAGAGTGTAAAGAGCATCTCCCTATCCACTCTGTCCATTCCCTGCATAATTTTGTATGTCTCAATCATGTCCCCCCTCAAGCGTCTCTTTTCTAGGCTGAAGAGGCCCAAACGCCATAGCCTTTCCTCATAAGGAAGGTGCCCCAGTCCAGTAATCATCTTAGTTGCTCTCTTTTGCACCTTTTCCATTTCCACTATGTCTTTTTTGAGATGCGGCGACCAGAACTGGACACAATACTCCAGGTGTGGCCTTACCATCGATTTGTACAACGGCATTATAATACTAGCTGTTTTGTTCTCAATACCCTTCCTAATTATCCCAAGCATAGAATTGGCCTTCTTCACTGCCGCCACACATTGGGTCGACACTTTCATTGACCTGTCCACCACCACCCCAAGATCTCTCTCCTGATCTGTCTCAGACAGCTCAGAACCCATCAGCCTATATCTAAAGTTTTGATTTTTTACCCCAATGTGCATGATTTTACACTTACTGACATTGAAGCGCATCTGCCATTTTGCTGCCCATTCTGCCAGTCTGGAGAGATCCTTCTGGAGCTCCTCACAATCACTTCCAGTCTTCACCACTCGGAAAAGTTTGGTGTCGTCTGCAAACTTAGCCACTTCACTGCTCAACCCTGTCTCCAGGTCATTTATGAAGAGGTTGAAAAGCACCCAGGACAGATCTTTGGGGCACACCGCTTTTCACCTCTCTCCATTGTGAAAATTGCCCATTGACACCCACTCTCTGCTTCCTGGCCTCCAACCAGTTCTCAATCCACGAGAGGACCTGTCCTCTAATTCCCTGACTGTGGAGTTTTTTCAGTAGCCTTTGGTGAGGGACCGTGTCAAACGCCTTCTGAAAGTCCAGATATATAATGTCCACGGGTTCTCCCGCATCCACATGCCTGTTGACCTTTTCAAAGAATTCTAAAAGGTTCGTGAGGCAAGACTTACCCTTACAGAAGCCATGCGGACTCTCCCTCAGCAAGGCCTGTTCGTCTATGTGTTTTGAGATCCTATCTTTGATGAGGCATTCCACCATCTTACCCGGTATGGATGTTAGGCTGACCGGCCTATAGTTTCCCAGGTCCCCCCTCTTTCCCTTTTTAAAAATAGGAACCCAACTGAAATTGGCTCATGACCCACTTAGTGGGTCCCGACCACAGTTTGAGAAACACTGCACTCTACCGTTAATATTTTTATTTTTATTTATAAAAAAATACCTCATACAGCAGATCCAACATTTTTAAGCAATGTGGACTAACCCCTCCATGATTAGGGGCCCTGATGCTTAAGCTTCATTATCTTCACAGTGGATCCACCCCTGTTTAGGAGCAATCCTATCCTGGCTCTTGGATGTAGGATCTGCCTGTTTTGAGACCTACTGCTGCCCACAGTGAGAACTAGCATGCATTTCAAAATAGGTAAGGCATGTTTAATTCCACAACTATAGCAAACTGTTGTTTGGAATGGAGGATATATCTGGCATGACTGGATTGTTGTAAAGAGGAAAGCAGGCACTACTTGGAAAGGCTGTTTTCTGTTAATCATCTAAAAAGAACATGGCTGTGAATAATAGTGAAGGACTTCAAAGCTGAACTAACCAGAACTGTTTTTGAAGGACAGAGAGCAGAAAGGAAAAAAAAGGGGTGGAGGTGGGGGGGAATCAGGAATAAGCAGAAATCAACCAAAATGATGCAGGGGAACAAATTCACATAGGAGCCCACAAAAAAATCTGGAAGAGTGAGAAGCTGGTTCAGGAAACCATCTACGAGTCCTCGTACATCCAAAGTGAAGTTATGGAGCAAATTGCATTGGGGTGTGTCAGACCACAGACTGTTCAGTTTCAAGGAAAAAACGCACTGGGAACTAATGAGCAGATCCTTGGTTGGTTGGTGGTTGCCTTTATTTTTCCAAACTTAGAGACAGCAGCAATGGAAGAGATGAGATGGTATTTGGCACTTTAAATTGCTTTGCCTTGCGACTTGTGAATTCAGTACTTAACTGGATATATTTTGTTCTGCAAGGGAGCTGGAGCCAAATAGACAAGAGGCTCTGCGTAGAGAGGAATCCCACTGAATGATTCTTTTTTTTAAACAACGGACCCATCTGTCTCCCAGAACTGATAAAAACATGTCCTGATAGCTGGGCTACATTCTTGAGTATCTTGGCCCCACTTCTGAAACACACAGGTTTCTCAGGCATCTAGAGATAAAACCTCAGCAACAAAGGAAAGCAGAACTGCTGTACTGTCTTCTTTACCTTTCAGTAGTACGGTTTCTCTGATGCTAGAAACTACTGTATACCATTACTTGAATTAAATAGATTTAGGGATCAATCCTAACTGACTTTTCAGCAGTGAGGTCAAAGCAGTGCAGCTCTGAGGTAAGGGAACAAACATTCTCTTACCTTCAGGAGGCCTCCATGATAGCCATCCAACTTCAGCAGCCATTTTCAACCACTGTGCCATGGCACATTGGTGTGCCGCGAGTGGGTCCACAGCTATGCCACAGGAATTTGGGAGAAGGTTTTTTATTAGTAAGGCCAATGGGAATGTGAGCCCCCCACTGGCAGCATGGTGTACCTTGGCAATTATCAAAAACCTGATGGTGTGCCTTGTCAGTGTGCCGTGAAATGAAAAGGTTGAAAATCGCTGAACTACAGGATGCAGCACATGCCCCATTGGCACAGCTGTGTCAGTACAGGAAAGTTGGTTAGGATTTGGGCCTTAATTTAATAATTAAATGTGTCATTTAATTATTGGCATAACTGTGTCAGTGCAGGAAAGTTGGTTAGGATTTGGGCTTTAATTTAATAATTAAATGTGTCATTTAATGATGACACATACAACGTTCAATGTTCACCCTGAATTGGTGGAAGAGAGTGTGTATGTGGGGCAGAGAAAATGAGATCCGTGCACATAATGAAATATTCAGCTCTCTGGCAGAGTATTTGGCTCCTCTTCAGACCTTGGACTGGAAAATAAAAGGTATGATTAGCCCATGAAGCATTTGAGTTTGGTGTGTGTGTGTGTGTTTTTTTTCCCCCCCAGTCCCATTGATCTCAGAGGGAGAATTCATCAATGTCATTTCAAGTTGCATAAACACAAAAGAGTGCAAGAGCTTTCTTCGTGGTTTTCAAGGGATTGGGCCCAACATTACTGTTCCTCTTTCTTAAGGGTGAAGGAGAAACAGTGTTTTGAGATGCAGGGAGGATTTTAAAGAAAAGGTGAAAACAGGGGCTGAAAATTTTTGCAGGGGGTCCTTCCCTCCCCCCTCTGGCCCAGTTTACCTGGTATCATTGTGGAGACAGCTCTGAATGAAAACCTTAGTTGAATGAAATGCCCCTAAGGTTTTGCTAAAGATTAGTGAATTCTCTGATATCTAAAAGAAATGTTGGGTGTTTCAGGTCAAATCCACCTCAAGGCATGCATGTCACTTCCTGCACAGTAACACGCTAGGCCGTGGTCTGAGTAGCTCTGGTCTCCTTTCCTGATCCATGCTACAGTGACATGGAGCCGCTGAGGGGAAGCGTACTCACGGCATGCACCGACAGGAACAGAAGTCTTGAAATCTTTGTGATATGGCAAGGGCCCCTGCATAGTATTGCAAGCCTGGCAGCACACAACTGCTCTGTGCCTCTAAACGCCCACACCAGCCCAGCCTCCCTATTCCTATTCTTTGACTCTTTCCTCCCTGAATGAACTGTTGTCGTGATTTGTTTTCTTTAAAATATTTTCACCCTTGGGAAAGGTGGGACAGTCAATTATTTACAGGCGAAAAGGGGGAGGAGAAATCAGGGTGATTAATGAGCATGTCAACCTAAGGAAGAAAAAAAACTACCACCACCCATCAGCTACGTGGCAGTTCTAGGAGAAGGCATTTATTGTTGGCATTTGTTTTATGGAACACCCTCTGCACTGGGAAAAGCAAAGCTTCAAACGATGCAAGAGTTGCCTTGTTGGTTTAAGGGGAGTGGAACTGAACAACATACAGTATGTTTCATTTCTCAGATTGCCCTTCTACCAACCAGTACTGAAAGAATGGGAAGGAGATTAATAAAGTGGAAGTGGGCCTCTCTTGTTTAGTCAAGCTACCCAGATTAACAATCTCCGCTATTTCATGAAAAGTGGAGGTGAGGAGAGACTAGGAGGACAAAGGTGGCCAAGTGCATGCTGGTGTGTGTGTGTGTTCTGGGGGAAGGATGGCAGAATTGGGGGTGGCGGTGGCTTGGACCGCCTTACGTCCAAGGAGCTCAAAGTACATGCTCCATTTTAGCCTTGGTTTTGAATGGTTTGCGGACTGGTTTGGATGGTACTTGCTGAAGCAGCCCTTTCCATTTGCACAGTTCAGCCAAACTGCCTCTCTACCTGCACTGCTGGCATTACTTTTAAAATAGCATTACTTTTAAAGTAGCCTGGGTAGAGAGGCAGCTTTGACAAGTCACCTCCCCAAGCAATTAAGCTACACTTCCCCAGAGTTCAGAAAGTAAAAGGGACCTGAACTCATACAACATGCATGGCGCAGCTGTAAGGCCAGTATTGCCCAAACCAACCCATAATGAAGTGTTTCCATTTCTTTTTGGCTGTGCCATTTTAGCCTCACTAAAAGCCAACTTGTGTGAGGTCGGTTGGGATGCAAGAAGACGAGTAGGTTCAAGGTTACCCAGTTTGCTTTACGACTGAGTGATGATTTTAAAAACAAGTTTTCCTAGTTCAGGTTTACAGCAGTGCTGAACTACCATAAAATAACTTTCTTGGCTGGAATCACTCACCTTCTCTGTTGCCGTGACCAAGCTAAAACAGTCCTACTCAGAAGAAGCCGGAGAGAGGCCAAAAAGCGTTGCCTCCTGCTTCTGCCCTGATGGCATGTGATGTTGTAAAAATAAAAGTTGGAGAGAAGTTCACGTACTGAGAACCACCTCTGTATGCAGTTAGAGCCAGCTCAGGGAGAGCTTCCAAGCAGCTACTATGATGTTGATAGTGGCCTTGTTTTCATAAAAACATACAAAGAGCCCTGCTGGATCAGACCAAAGGTTCCATCCAGGGCTGCCCCATTCATGGCACCAATGGAGGCAGTCACGCTGGGGCAGCAGTTTTGCAGAGTGAAACCACTTCTATCCACCTACTTGTTTCAGCCGCCGCCCCTCCTCCTATTCCTTCTCTCTGACCTGGAAAAGGGAAGGGAACAGAAGTGCGGAGGAGAGGCGCGTGGTGGAGCACAGCATTGGAGATGCCCTAACCCACCACTCTCCTCTCCTCTCCACACTTCTTCTGCTCCTTCCCCCTTTTCCTGTTCCAATCTAGCAAGCAGGAGAAGCAGAGGATGGCACGTTAGCAGGCAAGGCAGCACTGGGTATGCCGCCTCAAGTGCCAGGAGGTCTTGAGTTGGCCCTCAGTCCACCTAGTTTAGTATCCTGGCTTCTAGGAAGCCTAGAGGTGTAACGTACCCAGGGAAGTGATGTTACGCGACATTGTGCTGTCACTTCCAGATTTTCCCTAAAGGAGGGGGCACTCACTGAGGTGGCTTCACACCCTTCTCCTATGAAGGACCCTTTGAAGGAAAAGGGATGGGGGCACGAAGCTGCTAGTGTCTCCTCCATAACTGGGGTGGAGCCCGAGGAGCAGTCTTGCACCCTTTCTTGGTGCAGAGTCCTGGGCAGGTGCCCCTAGTGATGCCTCTGAGGAAGCCAAGCAAACAAGCCATGAAGGCAACAACCCTCTTGCTGCTGCTGCTTCCCAGCTACTGCTATTCAGTGGCACACTGTCTGCCTCTGGAGCGTCTTCTGTAGAGCCATCATGATGAATAACTCTTTGTCCACTTTTGGTCCTGCATCAGTGCCTGTAGGACAAGATAGCAGTATTGTGTATTCGACTCCAAAACAGCACTGGATGGCTTTGTAGCATTTCCTGCCTCTTTGTTCTGTGCTTTGTGCTACTTGCTTCTTGAAAAGGTTTCACTTTTTTAAAAACACGCATCCTTCTCACTGTTTGTGGAAGGAAAAAGGTAGCTAGACTGAGTGACAAGGCTCCCTGGGATGAGTCCTTGCTGCATGTAACACTCCTCCGCATTGCAGGTGTTCTAGCTCTAATTGTGATGACTTGCAACACAAATATTAATATCAATCGCACATGGATGTTTTCACAGCTGGACGGCAGATGGCTGCCAGCCAGGCTGCCCCTGCCTTGAAATAAGTCAAAATGCCACTGTTTTCTTTCTGGAGGAGAGAAAAGCGGGTGGAGGGAGAAGAAAGCCAGCATTTTCTGTTTATTGACACAGAATTTTCATACAAAGATATTTTCTTTCAAGCCCCTTTCTTAGGAAAATAGTTAAAGAATCCACCTTCCACTATTCTGGCTGCACATTCTGAATATATCACTTGGGTGTGTATGTGCCCAAGACGTCTTTTCTTTGACAATCACATAGCACAGTTTGATGTATATGTGCTCAGAAGTAACTCCCATTAAGTTCATTTGAACTTACTTCCAGGTAAAACAATGCAGCCACAATTCTGTGTTGTTTTTTTTACTGTCCTTGCATTTCAGACAGACCTTTTAGAATGAAATTTTACATCTTTGTGTTATAAAGGAGTGGGATGGAAAAGGAGTATTATGGGGTGGCATGGGGGCTGAATATGTATCTTTTTTGAGCCCCAAAATTTGTCTCAATGAGCCTGACTACAGGTTGGGTCTGACTGCAAAATTCTTAACTAAGACTGGACCACTTTATCACGTGTACAGCTTAAATGACTGTTGGCGTTAATGTCTGATCATTATTGGTGTGCAACTGCGAGCAGAAATTAGGATTTATAGTACAAATGGCACTCTGCTCTCTAACCAATGTAGGTTTGCATTTGCACAATGGTTAAAGCTACAGTTCTCATAGACAAACTTGCTTTTAGCCTACCTATATCCTGCTATTAGACAATGTACAGTCAGTTCTTGTTATTCACTAGAGTTTGTTGTTGGCAACCTTCAGTCTCGAGAGACTCTGGTATCGCGCTCTGAAAGGTGGTTTTGGAACATCGTCTAGTGTGGCTGAAAAGGCCAATTCGGGAGTGACAATCCCTTCCAAAACGGGAGCAAGTGCAGTCTGTCCCTGGTCTGTCTCCCTGGCTATGGGCCTTCCTTCTTCCACTAGAGTAAGGTTCCTGGTAACCCTAATACAGTGGTTCTCAAACTCTCAGGGAGTTTGAGGATCACAGTAAGTCATTGCGGGGGAGCGGGAAAGGCAGCAGGGGAAAGCAGAGAGGTGATCCCCAGGGTTGCATCACTAAGGGGGGTTGGAGGGACTGGTGCACTTACCAGTCCCTGCTGCAGCCTCCCAGGGGTGTGGGAGCCCTGCGCGACCCTCTGCAGGGCTCCCCAAGCTTCAGAAAGTGAAAGCAGAGTGATCGCGCTCTGCCTCTAGTTTGCAATCGCAAACCAGAGGTTGCGCATGATCACTCTGCTTTCACTTTCTAAGACATGGGGAGCCCTGCGGAGGGTCGCCCAGGGCTGTCCACACCCCCGGGAGGCTGCAGCAGGGACTGATAAGTGGATGCCAGTCCCTGCACCCCGCTTAGCAACACGATCCTAGGGATCGTGTCACTGCCTCCCCACTGCCCCTGCCCTTAAGGGGGCAGAGTCCAGGGCCCACAGGCTGGGGCATCGCAACGCCCCAGTTTGAGAATCCCTGCCCTAATGGATATCAAATTCACAGATAAGAAACCATTGATCCTATGGGATCAATGGGGTTAGGTACAAGGGGTATCCTAGGGGGGAGGGATACCATCAGAAGAATTCAGCAGAGATCCTCAGGAAGCCAGCATATCACAGCAGGAAGTGCCAAAATATCTCTGAATGCTGCAGGAACCTGCCAGAGGCTGCAGGGACCTTCAGCATGGCACCTGCAACCAGCAGAGTCCCCTTTAAACTAACTGGCAGAAGCTTCTGCTGGCCATTTTTAAGGGGTCTGCGCTAGTCACAGGCACCATTCTGAAGGTTCCTGCAGGTCTCTGCATAGCAGATAATGAGAACAGAGGTGTAGATAACAAGAGAAGGTAGCAATTCTGCCCCTCATGGATAAGCACATTTGCTTATAAAGAGTACTGACTGTAGTTGCAGGATGAAAGTCTGTGCCATGTGGTGGTTAGGTTGTTTTACCTTTTTCCTGGATTCAACTCAAATGCACAGTCACAAAACAGAAGCCTTGGGCCAGTTGCTGTCTCTCAGCCTTGTCTAATTGGGTTATTATGAGGATTAGGTAGGGAGACCATGTGGACTGCCCTGAATTCCTTGGCAAGGAGCATAACATCTCTCAACTGTGAGATGAACAAAACTACTGCTGTGACGCCATTTATTGAAGGGGCAGAGTTTGCCAGAAGAATTGTAACTTCAGGAATAAAACATGTTACACAAGTTTACTTTCTGTCCCAATGGTTCTGATTCAATTTGTCCCATGCCGGACACATCCCATTTTTCCCCTAAACAATTGAGGGTCAGAGAACAATCTCTAGCGCCCTTAACAGCAGTCTCTCTCACAATCTCTTCCCGTAAACTTCTACCCTGATTACGCTTCAGAAGAGAAATTGCATCTGCATGTACTCTGCCAGGCTCAGTTATTTTGCTGTTCCGACCAAAGAGAAGCGAGAAGACTTGGCAGAACACGCTGAAACTGAGAAACCTTGCTTTGAACTTAGGCTTCCCTTGGGGAATGAAGGAACGGAAAAACTAACATGAAACGGAAACCGTTTCTTTAACAAAATGTTGCAAGAAGATTAATGATCAAAAGCTGATACATACTAAACAGGTATCGGACTCCTTTAAGGCTATCTTTCTTTATTTTTACTGAGGAGAGGGTGAGGGAAAATTAAACAGACCTATTTTAAAACATAGTACATAACAGCCAAGAACACTCAAAAAAAATCTTCTGATGTTTGTAATATGACACGTTAGTAAACAGTGTCTGAGTAAAAAGTAGATCAATTGTGAAGACAAGGTTCCAAACCAAATTAAAGCTAGGCCCCCAAAGCAAGATTATTCAAACATTATCAGGTGTGATCTGTGGATGTTAGTCTAATAGTATGCTCAGCCCAGGAACAGCCCAGCTATGAAGCTGGTTCAAACCCTTGCTTCAAGGGGTGGGCTGGGTGAGGAGCAAGCCGACAGAGGATGGCCCGCATCCTCCTCCAGACTGCCTGGCCACTCCACCCAGATGCCCCATCCTCTTCTTGCAATTTTATCTCCTCCTGCAGCTCTGCCATCGCTTCTTGTAAAGTGTTCAATGGAGAGAATGCTCCCGAAATTTCCCCCTGCTTACAAAAAGTGGGGGTAGACTGGAGCAGGAAGAAAAAGATAGGGAGGTGTGCACCGGCAGTGGGGTGGGGGTATATTACAGTAGCCCAAATGAGATGTAACTAAGACATGGATAACTGTAGCTACATCTACTTTTTTCAGAAAGGGCTGCACCTCACACACTCACTGAAACTGGACAAAATTGCACAGTTTGGGAACTACTGCTGTACAGACTTACCTTGGAGTAAGTGCCATTAAATTGAACTGAGCTTAGACACACCTAGGTTTGCAGTGACATAACTATCATGACCTTTGATGAAATAGTGCAATGGACCAAAAATACATAGAAATTCTAGACTCGCAAGTATAAAAATGGTTTATTCTACAATAATAAATAATAATAATAAATAATGATAATAAAAAAGAGATAGTCAATAAAATCCAAACATAGAAATACAAAACTAAGTATAATTGTCTGGGTAGCAATAAAACTGAGAGGGAAGTTGATATCTGTTTCATATAAAAAGCTGAATCTGTGGGAGTATACTGCAACAAAACAGGATAAAAACTTGCAATGGTTGTGCTATAAATGATATAATAAAAATGAGAAAAATGACTGAAGGTTGACTAAATAGAAGCATGAGATAAAGTCTTTGCTAGGGTTGCACCATCTCCTCTTTTTGCCTGGAGGCTCAGGGAATTGCACAGACTCTTTGCTGACATAGATGAGCTTACTCTGTGTACACAGCGTAGCACACCAATGTTGCAGACTAAGGTTAAAGAAATCATCTTAATCATAAGTGTAATTTTGCAATTGTAAAAAAAAAATGGTAATGGAAAGTTGTGAAACCTGTTTTCCTGATGCTTTTACAAGCGATTTTACGAGCGAGACTAAACAAAGTTGGCAGCTGTTGATTGTGGCTCATGGCTACTTACTCTAAACTGTGTCCTGTGTGGCTGCATCAGTGTGGGCATAAACATCATGGACTGAAATATCTGAAACATCTGAGACCACTGAAACCCACGTTTTACAAATAGGTAACTGAGAGTGAGCTAGAGAACCTATGGCAGAGATGAAATCTGAATCCAGTCCTCCAAAATTCAAGTGCAAGATTCTGTCTGCTGGACAAACTCACTGTGTAAATGTAATAAGTGAGGCAGCTCCTTTTAAGTCTAGCATTCTGTTATTGTCCAACAGCAATGGGAAGCTCTTAAAAATGCTATTTATGCAAAGTTCTGTTTTGTAGCAAAAGCTAGAACAGTGATCCTAGCCTATCTGCTTGTCTCTATAAAGGGGGAAAAGTCATAATGTCTTTAATGTTTTGAAGAGCAAACTTAATACAACTAGTTCACGCTACATTTAGGCCAGGAAAGCTTACAGATATTCTAAAAGGCAAAAGGAATGTTCAAGAAATGATTTAGGGGGTAGGGCCCAATCCTATCCAGTGTTCTAGCACTGATGCAGCTGTGCCAATGGGGCATGCGCTGCATCCTGCATGGGGGGGGGGTCAGTCACAGAGGTCTCCTCAAGGTAAGGCATTCCTGGAAGAGGGGAGGCAAAGCAGTAAGTTGTGCAGGTGCCTCAACACGCTGTGTAAGCGGTACCTCCCCTTGCCATCCGAGCCATTCCAGGTGTTAACAGCACCGTGAAGGAGATGCGTCGGCATTGCTCTCACCACCCAAAATGGCTCCAAAGGTGAGAGGGAGGGGCTTCTTACATGGCGCATTGAGGTGCCTGTACAACTTACTGTTTTGCCCCCTCTCTGGGAACCCCACTGCATTGTGGCTGCATCAGCACTGGAAAGTTGGATAGGATTGTGCAATTCTGTGCATGTGTCCTCAGAAGTAAGTCCCACTGAGTTCAGTTGAACTTATTCTCAGGTAAATGCATAGGATTGCAGCCTAAAGAACAAATAGTAATAGGGGGGGAACTGTGAAGGCTTATCTTAACTGATGTTTCAGTCTTGGATGTAGCTCAGTGATTATTAATATTTCTTTGCTATTTCGTTATGACAAAAGACTTTTGACTATTGCCTTGGTCTCCCATGAGATCATGGTTCTAAGACCTGGGACCTGCCCAACTGCACCAGTTACCAGGCAAGATGGTGCCCACAAAATGTGCAATTTGAGAGACGCATCCCAGCATCCCTTGCAAATCTGAAGATAAAGCTGGAACACAATTCATACAGGGAACATGCCTGTGTGTGATGGGTGATTTGCATTGGGCAGACTGGAGTGTTACTTGAGGTAAGGAGAAAAAAGTTCCATTATTTCCAAGGAAACCTCCAGTCTGCCCAATTCCAGCATATGATACAGTGAACCATCCGGCAGCAGTACATCATTGTTCCAATCACCAACAAGTTGAGAGAAGCCCAGTTTCAATGGTACAGCCATGTTCTGCACGCCGACAGCAATACGCTGACGCAGAAGGGCCTTCAGTTGGAGGTCGGTGGCAAATAACCAAAGGGCTGACCGAAGCAGCACTGGCTGAAAAAGCTGCACGGCGACATGAAAATCACCTGCCTACACCCGAACCAAGCCTGCAATTGAGAGAAATGGCCACTCTGATCCAAAAGAACGGACCCCACCACCTCATGGGAGAAACGCTAAAGAAGAAGATGCAGTGAACCATTGCTCCTGTGTTGAATAGGACTGGGTCATGAGTCTTCTCTGTAAGTGCTCCCCATGAGATCGGGACCATTCACTTGCTGAAATAATGTCTTGTTTGCTCTGTAATATGAATGCTTCCATGTTCACTGCCACCAAACCGATCAGAATGAAGCATTTTCAGAAAAGAAAAAAAGTCATTCTCAAATATTATTTAATGAAGTACTGAAGAATCTCAATACAAGCTGAAAATCTTGTGGAATAGATGTCTCCATTTCTATCCTGCTATAAAATCTGAAGATGTTCCTACACCACGCCTGAAAAAGAAATTTAGAAATTAAGGGAGGAAACGGGATTATTTGCTCCAGTTTTTTTTTTCCATCATCCAGCTTTCTCTTCCCTTCTGGTCAGTTGTGTAAATGAGAGGAAATTGTGTGATGAGAATCATCCCATCAGGAACAAGAGCAGACATGGAAAGAATTGGTTCACTCAGTCCATAACTCTTAAGAGGAAGAACTGAGGTCAATATTGCCCTGGGCTCTTTATAGCCAAGTGTCTGCCTTTCATTCAGCATGCTTTCCTTTCACTGAAATTCAATTTGCTTATGGTTTGGTCCTGCTGTGCCAAAGAACTGAAGAAATCGGAGGCAAATGACTCATAACGCTTCAACCTCTTGTAACACAGCCCTAATCCATGCAGCAAAATGAAAATGTAGACTTCTAAATGATTAGGGCTGCAATCACATTCACACTTACCAGGAAGGAAGCCCCATTGATTATAATGGGACTTACTTCTGATAAGATATGCATAGGTTTGGGCTCTAAATGGACTGTACCACTTCAGGCCATAGGTGCACCAGGAAAAACTTAATGCAATTTAAAAAATGTTAGCCCAGCCTGCTCTCTGCTTTTCCAATTTTCTATTTGTAGGAAGGCCTTTTTTGGGGTGGGGGGATGAGGATCATTCAGAAACAAAAGGGTTGTTCCCCCCACCTGCAGTCTGAAGTGGTTCAGACCAGTCTCCGTCTCCCATTATTGTTCTTGCTCATTTGGCCATGCAGGTAGATCAGATTGGAGTTGTGACGTGGTAGACCTCAGCTGTTGGTGAACAAATGTTGTGATTAACTTTTATTGCACTCATGAAAACTATAGCAGAAACCATGATGTTGAACCATTACACTTGTTCTCATTTAAATATGGCAAAACTCCCACAGAAAGGAAGACTGGCCTCCCGAGACCTTTCAACAAACATTGTTTAATGAACAACATTTAAATCATAAAGTATGTGAGTAAAAGTACTGTACGCTTAATGTTTTAGGCTGTTCCAGATATCCCTAATGCTGGAATAAGGAAGAAAGAGAAGATAGGCTGAGATTCAGCAAAGACTTTAATGTGTGATTAAAAGTGGGCAATGTGGTACAGTTATTAAGATTGCCATCTGTCTGGCTTTTACCCAGACAGTATGGAAAGTGAAGATCTACATCCAGTGCTAACTGATGGAGCAGTTTGGTAGGGAGAGCTGCTGTCCACCTTTGTAGGACAGTCAACTGGGATGTGGAATTCCCACCCTTATCTGTTGCAGTGGGGGGATGCATTTCCATGCACAAGAGAGCGTTTTGTTTGTGCATATCCACTAGGCCCATAAAGCAGGTGCCCAAGGTGACCCGGTGCCATCCCTGTTGGATGCCAATGCAGAGAAGGCCCTGTCTGCCGGCAAGCATCCAGAAGGGGGAAATGATTATGTTATGCTCTGGGCTGCCTCTTAGCTCCACTTTGGCATCACAGGATTCCCCTGATGTCACTGCTGCTCGGCTCCAGCCCTGCCACCTGCGCTCCCCTGCTCAGGCTTTTCAGCACCCCCTTCAGGTGGGCTGCTCCTGTGACGTCACCGGCGGCAGAGAGTGCCCCACCTCCCCCTGTCCAGATCTTCAGCCCAGGCTGGCAGGAGGGGAGATGCTCCTTTGCCCGCCACCTCCAGATGCTTCTGCTGCCTCCCCACCCAGACCCCTTTCCCCTTCCTGGTACCCCTCTGGTTGGGTGACTCTCCTCCTCCTGGAGCAGCCTGGGGGGAGAGAGCCAAGAGGCCCCCCTTTTCTCCCACCCACCCCCCAAGCAGGACTGGTCCAACCTGTGCCTGCTGGGGCAAGTGGACAGCAGCCCCCAGGGAGGCGTCCCTGCCTGCAGCAGTCCAGCAGGACATGGGGGCTCTGAACCCTTTATGCCTTCACAGCCTGTCGGGTGCTTCCAGTCCCCAAAATGATGGCACCTGGGCTGGGCTCCAGGTACACAGGGAGACCCAGATGGGGTGTTTCAGCTCTCCAGAGAGCTGGCCACAAGAAGGTCCACCTGCCCACAGAACCCGTGCAACACTGTGAAAAGCCCCCCCCCGACCCTGAGATCCAAGGGCAGAGGGGAGAGTCCGCCAGCCAGCCAACCAGTCCTGCCCTGTGTCCAGAACCTGTCTGTCCAACCCCCCTTTGAAAGACATCTAGGCTGTCAGGTGCCATCACCACCACCTCCTGTGGTAAGGAGTTCCACAGACCAACCAGAGCGGGCAGCCCCTGCCCAGCCTTCCCATCTAGCACCCCTGTGTGCCCAACTCACTTTAAAAGGCATCTAGGCCTTCAGGGCAATGGCGTCACTAGGGTTTGTGTCACCCAGAACAGGAGGTCAGTGTGTCTCCCCCCGCCATGATGGACCTCCTCCCAAGCAGTGTGTGGGGCATAGACCTGGGTGGTGGGTGTGGTGATGTACCATTGCCCCACCCCGCTGATTTTTTTGCTAAACTTTTTGATAGAACACAGATATTTCAACATGGTTTCTTTCATTGCATTCTGCTGTAAATTACATATTGAATGGTATATAACATGATGGAGTTATTCCACCTGCTCTTTGGAAGGAGCTGCTTGTCAGCCTGTGTGGGAGGAGGCCAGAAAGTGATACAGACCGCAAAAGTTCCACCTGAAATGTTGTGTGGTTCTTGAAAGATAGAACCTTTCTTTAATTGTAAAAATCCCTACAGGGATTTAAACAGCCTGCCTATGTAAACCGCCATGAATTAAAGTCTGAGGAGAAATCTGACGACCAAGAAAGGCGGTATATAAATACCTGTACTACTACTACTACTACTACTACTACTACTACTACTACTACTACTACTACTATTATTATTATTATTATTATTCCTAATAACTGTGAATTTAGTGATTTTGGTCACTAGTAGTGTCATCCCCCGTGTATCACCTTACTAATACCTTATTGGTTCCATGCTGTGTAATAATAACATCTCATTGGCTCCTCAAACAATCAGTCTCATTGGTCTGTTTTGAATTAAGGAAATGTACTTTTTCACTACATAAGACACTTGCATTTTTGTTTTCTGGTTTTTTGGCCATAACTTTTGAAATTGAGATATTTCACTCTGGTATTTTTCACTGCACTCAGCTGTATATTGCGCATCGAATGGTATGTAGCATGATGGTATTATTCCTAATAATCGCGATTTTAGCTATTTTGGTCACGAGTAAACATCTCCCCTCCCCCGTGCACGTCACCTGGTGCAGCCTACACCCCCCTAGTGACACCACTGGATTGAACCCAGGAGTTTCTGCATTCAGAACAGATAAAGCTACTATTAAACTATGCCCCACTCCTCCAAGTTAAGGTGCCTAAGTAGGCTTAATGCATGGACAGGAATGTCATCTGTTCTTACTAGACCCAGGGAGTGGCCTGCCCAGTGGACACAGGACCAAGTCCTGGAAAAGCATTGATGGGACAGGGCGCAAGCTAGCAGAGTGCACCTGCATATGTTGGAGCAGCAGAAGAGCAGCAAGGCATGGCAAATGTCTGTAGGAGCCTTCCCATCTCCCAGAAGTGGGGGCTTAGAAGGTGACTAGGCTGGGTGGGTAGAACCAGGAAGGGGGAGGGACCAATCAAGGCCAGGGGACTATAAGGAGAGGGTCAGGACTAAGAAAGGGTTGGAAACCAGCTGGATGGGAGGTGCCAGAGCCCTGTAAGGCTGGAGAAGACCCCTGCCCCGTTTTGCTCTCCCACCACCCCTTCTGCCTACCCTGTCACCTTCGGTGATGGGTGGCTCCAGATCTGCTGGCATGGGCAGGAAGGCATTATTTTTAATGCCAAATGGCACCACAAAGCTGTGATCCACAAGTTTTCTAGCATCTTGGTAACAGATCAAATTTAATAAAAATAAGTGTTCTTCTCCAAATATTACAGAAAGATGGTCTGCTTTCCTGATTTAAAAAAAAAACCAACACAGATTTTAAAATATCTCACTTTCAAATTTTATTTAAAATAATGAACATTGTCAAGCAATATTGAACACTTTGGAACACAATGCGTTTATTGTTATCAGTATTATTCTTTTTAAAGTCAGCATACTTGCTTTTAACCAATCCTTGTGTTTTGCTGCATAGACAAAATCTTTAATCTTTAACAGCAACTTTTTTTCCTCCTTAATGGTTTGCTTAATTTCATGCTGTTATCAGATGCTTCAGTACTGCAGAAACGTGCTGAGTCGTAGCAGCAGATGGATTCTCCTGGCCTTCTCACAGATGACTGGGAAAAAATGGAGAGATGTTGTCACAGTGGCTCTAGCCCTGCCCACATCAGTGAGTGCAACAGCTTGACCCTACACTTTGAACAGAGTGTAGCTTTGCAAAAGAATACACTTGCTGTAGAAGAAACTACCTGTCCGTGGGTGGGGGATTCAATAAGGGAGTTGTGCATGGCCCTATTGGAGAGAAGTAATACGTTAATTAAAGGTGCAAGTATGAAGGTACTAGGTTTTACTCCTTGCAAATAATCACAGGCATTAGCCAATAGACCCTGGAGATGCTTGATGCGTTTGTTCTGTTCCAGTACACTGGACGTCTCAAAACAGACAGGAAGACTCAAATCTTACAAGAGAAAACACAGACTGGACAATTTTACTCCACTGGTTCCTTACACGAATACAGCCAATTCACATTCCAGTTCTTCCGCCTCTGACCCCACAATCTGGAAGAAGACGTGCAATGGACAAGTCTGCAATCCGAGTCTTCTGCAGGCCTGGCTAGGATGAAATAATGGAAATATCCATTATGAACATGATACAATTTTGAATACAATACTCCAAACTGCAATAGATAGGCTAGACAAGGGAGACAACACTAAGATCACCACAACAGCTTACAACTGCACATTTATTGCGTGACAGCAGAATAAACTGAAAAACTCTGACAGCCCAATCCTAACCAAATCCCAACATTATGGTGCAGCAGAGTCTCCACCACATCCAGCACAGGAATTGTGGTGGCTGGAGGTTTTCTCGAGGTAAGGGGGCCCTCATCACCTTACCCTGGGTAAAGCTCCAGGAGGCTCTATGGGGCTACTCTGATCCATGCCAGCTCTATAGGTCGTGCAAATCTGGGCTACCCCATGTCGAGTGTTCAGGCTTGGGAGGAGGATAGGATACATCCTTGTTCAATTAACTAAATAAAATGGCTTTTATAAGGTGATATCCTAATCCTCTCAATTTTTCATTGCCCTCTCCCAATTGTATCAACCCATAAGCACCATTTGGCCATATTGGATCTGGGTTGTTTCCAGGTGAGCTGAAGACAAACACACTTATGATCACGTTATCCTTGTTTCTCCCTGGAGCAACCTATAGCTTCTGTGATTGTTAAGGGATTATGGAGTAATATGCTCGGGGAAAGACCTGTAAATGGTATATTGTTCTGCAGGAGGCAAGGAATGAAATGTATTCCAAATGTCTGCTGCTCTACCAGGTCTATAGTCCTGTGGGAAACATGGTATCAGTGCTGCTACCAGGTTTGCTTGGGCTCCTGGCACACTGCACACTACTGATGTCACATGGATCAAAGATTGGCTCAGGTAGGTGAGGTCTCTGATGGTCATGTCCCCTTGGCCACTTACTCCAGCTGCCATCTGCAAAATAAGAGATGGCCAACACAAGCCTTTAAATGCTTGTTTGTCTTGTTTATTTTGTGATTTATTCTCTCCTTAGAGCCCAGAATAAGTTATATAATCGATGATTCCCTCCACAATTCCTCCACAAAGAAGAGTGCCTGGTGCCATCTTTATATAATTTTGGTGCCAGGTGAAAATGTTTTTTATTTGACCAAACATTTTAGCATTTTTTAGTTTTATGCTGCTTCTTTTGACTCTGCTCTGCTTTAATGTATTTGTATGCATGTTTTGTGTTTAAATGGTTTTAATTGCAATTGTAATTGGAAAAATTATAATTAAAATAATTACGCATAATGCTAATTACTGACAGATCATTATAATTATATTTCTATTATAAATATTCAATATTTTAGAAATATATTATAAATATATATTTAAATTATGTATTTACATACAAAATAAATCATAATTACTATGACATATCATTGTAATTATATTTCTATTATAAATATTCAATATTTTAGAAATATATAATATTGAAATTATTTATTCACATACAAAATAAAGATTCATATATTTCTGCTGTCAAAGATCTTGAGAAATTTTTAACTTGAAGGAGTGGCATAACTTAAAAATAAAAACCACAAAAACTTCGATCAACCCCTCAAAATAAAACACAAATTAAAACATAAACAATATATGCTCAAAAGTAAACTACAATAAGTTATAACCCCATACATGTTTAATCCCTAGTATTAGAAATTCTCTCAACCAAAGGCTCGCAAGCAGGCTTTAAAATATCTCCATTGGAAGGAAGTTCCACAATTATGAGGTAGTCACTAAATTTTCCTCTCTTTTCGTCATTACTGGTCAAACTCAACACATTGATGGTACAGTTAAGGTGAGTTCAGAGACCATTATGAAACACGAAGCAGGAAACAGCCTTCAAATTACATAGGGCTTTAGCCCTTTGTAGGTCAAAGAAGCAACTTGCAATTATAGCTGCCAGAAAACAGGAAGCTGGGGCAGGCGGGAGAACACTGGTGTGAGCAGTTTTCAGTGACCCTGCTTGGTAAGGCATAGCATTCAAATCCAGCTGAATTTAAAGGCATTTGTGCCAAGTTCACAACCGAGCAACAAAAAGAGCCAAGCAATGATGTCTAAAAGGACACTTCATTAGCCCTGCTCAGTTTCTGGGGAAGAATTTGGGGTAATATAGCTGTTGTGTGTTTATCAGCAGGACAGGCTTTGAGATGTCACTATATCATTTAAGACCTGGTCAGTGTGCAGTGACAGAAGAGCTCACTTCTTGGGCTGCTTTGCTAATCTCAAAAGCTATAGCTGCTGGACACCGGCTGCTTGATATCATTGAGCTGCCACTCCATTCTTCTGTCTGTAGCAACTCACCAAGTACGATGCACAAAGTGCTGTCAAGCAACAAGAGCTACAAAAGAAAGAAACATGACCTTTTTATCATGAAAGTCATTACAACGAGCTGTATGGAGCTGTGTCCTTTTAGCCTGAGCACAGAGGAGTAAGGAGACACAGAGGCACTGTGTAAGATGGAACATTAAAAGGACAGGCATTTCAACAGGCGATATTAAAAGCCATGTTAGGAATCTGAGGATGTACAAATGACTGGGTTTTTTTTTCCTATGAAGCAAAGACTTGCAAAATTATGTTTTTAGCACAGACAGCATTGCAGAATTTTAAGTGCCATCTTCAGACAGACAGATTCTGCCACTTTAGCCAGTATAGACAAGGTATATGGTTTTATCTCTCAGCAAAGGATTAGTCCATTCTTATCCCATCAAATATAGTCATTGGCATCCACCAATTTAATTGACCTTATTTTAAAGTGTCTTTCTCCTGCTTATAACCCAGAGATTAGCATTCTCAAAGGTGATGATGAGATGAGCTGGACAAGAATGAAGAAGCGTTCCAACAACTATTTCAACAAGCTGTGGAAGAGCTGTGTATGCTTTTGTGCTGCATGCAGCTGAATCCTTTCTGTTCTCTTCTTTCGCCAGGAAGATATGAGTAGCTGAAGTGTTTGCGTCTATTAATAGCTACTTTATGTCAGTGAGATGCCAATCTTTTGGGAGAGGGTCAGTCCCTAGTTTGTCTCGGTACTAAGCATCATGCAGACCCAAGAACAAGCATAGAAACCATCCAGGACCAGGCAGGTCATCCCCACCCATAACAAACTCCATCAACTTCACCCGAAGCACCCGGATCACTGCTCTCCAGAACAATCAGGTAAGTGTATTGTTTCCTGAAATAACCTGACATTGACTGTCCTGTGAACTTGCAACTTACAACAATAAATGGATCACTTTCTCTAGCAATTTGTCTCAGGACTTTCGAGATGGCTCTTTGTTTATCTAGGGTTGGTGCTTAACAGATGCTAGTTCAGAGGTTAACTACTTTGTTGAGTTGCTGCTGGTATTTTTAAGGCACTTGCAAGAGATTTTGAGTTTTAAAGACGGCAAATGAAAGTTGGTAAGAAAAGTAATATAGAAGTCAATCATGGACCAGGGGAGGGGGATTAATACACTTTGGTAGCACAAGGAATTGCTTCCACACAAGCTAAAGATAAGCAGGCAAACCAGGAAGTGAGAAGGCCCAGCTCACATTGTACCTGATTTTGTTTTATGCAACTGACAAATCCTTGGTCCATTGGAGTTTCATATGCATCGTCTGCCATCTGTATGCAAGGAATGACTGCTGGTGTCTGAATTTTAAAACACAGGATTGACAAGCAAATAAGAACAGCATTCAATTCCGGAACCAGTTATTTGGATTAAAATACAACAAGGTGATGCTCAACAACTTGACAATTCCTTTCCTCTCTCTCTAGTGAGAAAATCACATCTGACTGCAATGCTATCACACTCTGCCCTGGTCAAAGAGAGGCAGCAACAAGCATCAGCCATCATGAAGGAAATCCAGAGAAATGGTATAGAGTTAAATCCTTGTTCCGACTGTATGTCCACTGTCAGTCTGTACCCGTTCTTTTTAATCTTACAGCATTAATTCTCTTACAGCTTTGCCTCTGGGTGTGCTGCCATAAATAATCTTGCAGGGCTATCATGCTGCCTATGGTAACTAATCCTTTTGTAGTTGCCTCTTTTCATTTGAAAGCTATTTTCAGATGAACAACTGCTGTGGAGGAATGAAGTAATCTAACAGCTGATGTACATTCTGCCTGGGATTGACTTTCAGAATATTATTTGGGGAGGGGGCTAATGTATCTGGATTTCATTTTGCAGAACTATTCACGCAGAGGAAAAAGTATATATCTTCTACTTCAGTACTGTCTTTAAAAATCCAGTCAAGCACATTTGAAATGTACATTGTGTTTCAATCTCTGCCTCCGCCCACTCTAAGCTGGCCCTGTCTTATCCAACCATTCAAAACACAGTTCCCAATTAATCTGTTTTTAAGACACGTTTTGCAATAGATTTCTTCTGTGCCATCTTTAGGAAAGAATTCCAAAAGGCTTTGTTTGGCTTGTCAACATTTCCACATGAAGCAGCTGAAAGTTTGGATCACTATAAAATTTACAAAACCAGTGGCTTTTTTTTTGGGGGGGGGGGGAATGAACTATGTAGGCTTCATTTGAGGACGACACTTCTGAGGGAATTTATAGGTCCCAAAGCAACCATGTCAGGACTCTCCATTTCCCTCCCCCCAATTTTGAAACTCAGTACTAACATGTGAAACACCCAGATAGTCTCAAACACCCACACATTCATGCTCAAACATATTGAGGCCATTCCACTCAGTAATGGCTTGGTCAGAAGAGCTTTTCTCTCTCTTTCCACATCAGAAAGCCCAACCACTGTGCAGCTTTCAAATTTAACTATACCCCCCCACACACACACACACAATGTGTTCCTTTCACAGCCCACTAACACACTAGTGACTGTGACAAGACTAGCTGCTCTCTTTTGGACTTCAGAGTATATTTAAATGGCAAATGAA
Organism: Tiliqua scincoides; assembly: GCF_035046505.1. Classification (NCBI taxonomy): domain Eukaryota; kingdom Metazoa; phylum Chordata; class Lepidosauria; order Squamata; family Scincidae; genus Tiliqua; species Tiliqua scincoides. The sequence continues at coordinate 29,265,661 of NC_089826.1, forward strand.
CCAATTTTATACTAGCTTAGTTGTCATGGCTTTCTCTACAAAATCCTTATAGCTGTAGTTGGTACACAGAGCATAGTTCCCTAAGAGATTTATGCATATTTTATCCTCCCCAAATTCACTGAGTGAATGGGAAAGCACTGGCTAGCCATCCTGCACCTATGCCCCCATTGGCCATGACTTTATGAAGCACTCAACCACAAATGATTCCTTCAGTGCCCATGGAGCATGGCCAATGGAAGCATCAATGCGAGCTGTGTGACTAACCAGTGTGACCCTGTGACCCTTTATTCAGGTTGTCTTTTTCTGCTGATGCTTTTTCCTTTGGTTAAAAGCATTGGGGTGGTGGAAGGAGGCACACACTGCATCCTATTGCAGGAGTGCAATAAGGAGGTCTCCTGAAGGTAAGGAAACTTTTGTTCCCTTACATCAGGGTAAGCCCCCTGATGCCCTATGGGCCTTCTTGGACCTATGCCAGCTCTATAATTGGTGTAAGTCTGAGGAGAGTAAGCAGGGAGCGTAAGCCGAACCAAGGGGGATTGAATTCAGTGTGCACATTTGCCACCAAGATCCCCCTTCCAGTCCAGTTCTCATCTCTTGCCCTCTCATGATCTGACCAGTAACTCCACCTGCCCTCCCCTTCTATGACATGCCCCCCATGCCATTGTACTGGCACTGCCTAGTCTGATGGCCATGGCAGTGCTCCTGTAATGCTACTGCTGCTCTGCAGTGCTGGCTTCGAATGGTCTGCCAGCAGAGTGCTGTGCACAGTGTCATAAAGCCATTTACAACAGCAGGCCTCTGTCCTGCTGTCATAGGGCAGCCCATAGGATTGGACTACGTGTCATTATCAACTATACTGTATTTTGAGATTAACATTCACAAGCCACTTGACAAATCATACCTACCCACCAATGATTTGTTTCCAACAATAACATTGTGGTCGAGCAAGAAAAGAGGGAAGCATCCAGAGATCTGCCATTTCAGGAGCCCCAATCCTACTGGAAGGCAGTGTTGGTGGAATGTGTGTTCTGCTGGTGCTGGCTGCTGCAAAACTGTTTTGCAGCAGCACAAGGAGCAGGTTTGCCAGCAGGAAGGACGGAGGCCTCCCACGTGTGCCAGTTGAGCTATGGAGGCCTGCTGGAGCAGGTAAGCCAGGTGGAGGGGCAGAATGGGGTGGGAGAGGGCAGGAGGGCGTTGAATGGGATGGGGGATGGTGGAATGGGGAGGAGACAGCAGTATCACTGGCACAAGTCCAGTTGACCCATAGTGGCTTCTGGGGCTTACCCTGGAGTAAGGGAACAAATGTCCCCTTATCCTGAGGAGATCTCCAGCAGCTAACAATCTCCTTCAGGACACAGTTATCCAATCGTCAAAGTCTCTGGCAGCAGTTTCACAGTTTACACCTACTGCACTGGTGGAGCTGCAGACTGAGGTTTATGTAGTCTGAGCACCTAATCAGAGTCTGCCACAGGGTGTGGCAGGCACAGGTGCTGTGTAATTCTGCTGACTCAGCTGCCTGTAACTTGCCTTGAACCAACTTGTTAGCTTTGTCTCTGGCTTTGCTTGAGCAGAGAGCTAACATGTAGCCCATGTTGGTGTCACTATATTGCCATGAGGGGATTTAGGTTGGATTGGGCTGCTTGTCTCTTCCAGGAGCTGTGTTGTTTTCAGATTGTTCCTTCCTTCTCATTTATCCATTGCAAATGAACTGGGAATGCAGAGAGAGAGAGAGAGAGAGAGAGAGAGAGAGAGAGAGAGAGAGAGAGAGAGATTGCAGAGAAAGTTGGCCAAAGATTTCAAACAATCAATGGTTGGTTCATTCACCTGGATTCATTTGAAGCTAGGATAGCTTCACATGGTCTCTGTTTTGAATATATTTTCGGTTTCTGCCAACTTCTGTTTTCACCCAAACTGAATATGCACAATGCAAATGTAGCACTCCTCTCACAACAGAGTTGCTTGCATTTACTCTGATAAATGATAGCCAGTCAGCCCTTTCGACACATCAGTAATCAAACCAATTAGATTATCAAAGAGAATTATAACCACGGTATAAACGTGAGTGTGTGGTCACATTGTGCTAGTTTAATTATGAAATACCAAGTTGGAAAATGGGTCACTCGTGTCTAAGAGTTGTTATACAGCAATAATATCTACAGGATGTCCTCACTTAACATTGTGAATAAGTTCTTGGAAGCTGCAGCGTTAACCAAAACAGCATACGACAAAACCAATTTTATCTGGGGCTGTGACTCAGGTTTGCTGGAGCATGACCATTGCTCTCTGCTGGCGCTCTGGCCAAGCCAGCCCCTCTGTGCTCCACAAAGGCCAGCTGCACACAACCTTTTGTCAGCTGTGCATGGCTTTTCACAGTTCCCCCAGTGGCTTCCCCCTTTCCCGCCATCTTGAGGTGATTCACCCCCTGGTGATCCAGGTGGTGGGACTTGCCTGGTCGAGCTCTCTGCACGGCACCAGAAGTGTCAATGGTGGTCGCAGGAGTTCCATGGGAGCCGTCTGCTGGAGACACTCCATTGTCCCTGCCCGGAAAGTCACAGCCTAGACAGTAAACAAGAGTTAAGTTCCTATCATTTATTGCCCTGCATCATTTATTGCCCTGGTCAAGAATCTCACCAACGTTAAAACGAAAAGACATTGAATGAAAGGATGTTAAGTTAGAACTTCCTTTATATAGCAATTTCAGTTTTTAGAATGGGTAGGACAAAAGAACTTCTCCTTTTAAGCCATCTTTCAAGCATACTCTTTCTTGCTGTCCTACTTTCTGAAACATTTTTTTTAAAAGAATTGACTAAAGATTGTTCAGATTCAGCCTTCATGAACAATACCTGCATTATATTCCTTTAAGCTGACCAGCAGTTTTCTTATCATTTTAGTATATAGCAGTGGGAAAACTGAAGTGTTATTATTCAATAATGGAAAATCATGTTCAGATTTTTAAAGTGTGGCTCTTCATTTTTTTAAGTAAAGAATGCTGCCAACCTCAGTTTCCCACTGGACAACCCACTTCAACATAGTTGTATCTAAATCAGTGTATTGCATCAGTGATCCAGACACTATATATCATAATAAGCCTAGAAAGTTGCCAGAGCTCTATTCTCAGGTATCTACTGACTGGCTTCCTCCTTAATGTTCCAAGCAGCATTCTTTGGCCACTCAGTAATTCTGCTTCACAAGAATATGGAACTGTCCATTGCTGCTGACTTCCTCTAAGAAGGTGCAATGCCCAAGACTTCAGGGAAACACAGATGCCAATTTGGGGTTTTCCTCCAACAAATTAATTTTTTTTCACTTTATTCAGATTTGTGCTCATATTTTCCTACACAAAAGCTATGAAGCTGATGACAAGATTACATTGGATCTTGTCCAACACTGCACAATTCATGGCTATCTCTGAATGCGAGATGCAAGGGAGTGTCACAGGATACAGGTCTCTTGTTGTCTTGTGTACTCCCTGAGGCATCTGGTGGGCCACTGTGAGATACAGGAAGCTGGACTAAATGGGCTTCAGAAGCCATACCAACATCACTGGTGTGATTTTTGTCATATCCAAAGCCTGTCCAAGTAACACCATGCTAGCATGGCTCTCCTTGTAATGCTGGTGCAGCTTGCCCAGTAATAGTGTCACAATGCTTTCTAGCAACACTGACAGCATCCATGGAAATGCCAGCACAGTCCATCAGCCACGGAGCCGTTTTCTGAAAGTGGCAGATCATCAATGTGTGTTCAAAATGCTCCCTTTGTGTGCCAAATACCCATGGTTCCCATTACCCAAGTTCAACTTTGAGAGACCAGAGAGATACTGCCCCACACTGTGCATCTTCTCATCTGAGCTGTAGTCTCCCTGGCAGGGTCTTCAGTACTGGGGTTGCTATGCTCTAGTTGGGTCCAAAATGTAATCTGTATCCTATGCTCCATCATTAGGAAGTGGGGGGGGGGATTGTCAGGAGTTGCAATTTTCTCCTGTTTTTCCTTATTGGATTACTCCTACTTAAGCCAACTCTGTGTTGGATTAGCATTTTTTTTCAGCATCAAGGGCATGTCTGTTGTCTGAAGGGGGGTTAGGATATGGTGTATGTATTGACTCCTCCTCTTCCCTCCCACATCATGCTCCAATCTCCTCCCTCTTTTGGCCTCTTCATTGGTGGAGTTGCACTGGTGTCTGAGTGATGTCTGTGCGACTATGGCATTGCGTTTTTCTGGCATTGTGTTAGCATTCCTGGTGTGTCTGTCGGCAGGCATACTTCTATGCCAACAGGTTTGTCATTGAGCAGTTGTACATGGATATACACTGTTCTATCTCAAAGATAGGATTGAGGCATCTATTTTTAGTTTAATAATTGGGAGTTCATCTGGTATATCAAATTTAAGCAAACCATAACAATTATGAGTGGGTGGCAATCCTACCTCAAGTTCACAATCAGCTATCTGGTATTATCAAATCAGCAGGTTTTAATTTGATATTCATTAACTTGCTAATGTCAAATGTAGGTGCTTGGTTTGGGTGCTTTGTGTAAAGCAGCTTTAGAGACAGGGCACCTCAACAGGGCTGACCCTAGATCTCCCAACACCTGAGGCAGTGTGCTAAATGCTCCTCCCTTCTCTGATGAGGTGTCAGCCTTTGCTCTGCACATTCCCTGGATTGCAGAAGGAAGAGCAGCATAACAACATCAGGGCCTTGTTGCATCAGGCCAAGGACATCCAGCTTCCTGTATTTCACAGTGGCCCACCAGATGCCTCTGGAAGTACACAAGACAACAAGATGCCAGGATCTTGTTGCTACACCCTTGCATTAGCACTCGGAGATAGGCTACCTTTAAAACTTAGAAGCTGCACACAGTTATAACAACTTGTATGGGAGATGTAGTGATAAAGGAAGTGTGGAAGAGAAAAGAGACCCTCTGGCCAACCACTGTTCTCTCTCCTCCATAGTCCTTCTACACTCCCCTCTTCCTGTTCCAATGCAGGGAGTGGGGGGAGGAGGAGGAGTAGTGGAGGCAAGTGGGCCAACATAGGCCCAATCTGCTGCCTGAGGTGACCACTTTCATTGCCTCTTAGATGGGCTGCTCCTGTATGTGTCAGTGTTCAAGGAAGTAGAACTTTCAAAAAGGAAGAATTTGGAGTCAACTATTTGTTCAATAACATCAGTTCTTGAACTTTGTAATGTAACTTTGTAAATACTGTTAATAATAATAATAATAATAATAATAATAATAATGATGATGATGATGATGATGATGATGATGATGATGATGAAGAATTTCTTTCAAATGTTATGATGCAGTTTAAGGACAATAACAGCAATACCCTCCGTTTTTCACATTTCTTCTCAAACGCTGCTTCTTATACAGATGCTGCCACATATGTTCTCCTTATTGGCTGTCTTACTGGATGTCTTCCTCTGTTTCAAAGTAATACATTCACATGAGAGAAGCTCCCAAAGGCAGGGGCATTTGACGAAATACTGACCACACTGCAGTTAGTAATACTGAAGTCATGCAATCAGTATAAATGCAGCAACTATTAATCAGAGAACTGGGATTATACCTCACATTGAATGTTCTGGAGCCTGCTGTTTAAACGGCACATCATTTCACATTGTTTATTGGAAGTGTATTGATCCTGATAACTTTTGTGTCAGCTACAGAGGATTGAGATCATTTTGAGCACTTGCCTATACACAGAGTACTTGCCTATACACAGTGCCCTCGCACAGCTCTGATGGCCCAATCCTATCCAATTTTCCAGAGCTGGTGCACCAATGGGACATGCACTGCATCCTGTGGTGGGGGGAGAGTCACAGAGGCCTCCTCAAGGTATGGGAACATTTGATCCCTTACCATGGGGCTACATTGAGGCTGCACCGGTGCTGGAAAGTTGGATAGGATTGGGCCTTCTTTCACTTCCATGGAAGAAGTTCATAGTGGTTTGTACCCATTTCCTTTCATTTATATGTAAGCAACCCAACTCAAGGTTACACTGAACGGGGTTATGGAATGCTGATAGGAAGAGTCATGTAAATCGCCCTCTGCGACACTGGCTAGGTGGGCATCCCAGCCAGTGTCTTACAAACCAGATAACTACTCTATACAGAGTGCATAGAAATCCCCTGAAGCCAAGCTCTATGTCTACTCCATAATCTGCTATTATTGTTTGGCCCATCACCAAAGAAGAGTTTAAGGTTCGTAAGTGTTTATTCCTCTTTCAGCACAATCCCATGCATGGTTACTTAGAAGTAAGTTCCATTGTGTTCATTGGGACTTACTCGTAGGTATGCATAGGATTGCAGCCTTTGATTCTAAGGTGCAGAATATGAGTTGATGTGAAAATTCTTATAGATATGCCAGACCCACAGAGCCTCCATCCAGACACATCTTATTTGATAATATCAAGGAAGTGATGGTTTATTGAGTTATTTAAAATGTTCACTGGAATAATAAACATGCTGTTATAATATTTATGCTTTCGGCTATAAAATTAAAGTGACAGCATTCAAATATAAGCAATTTCTACTTTTCTAAGCACATGCACATGGACTCCAAAGCTTCTTTCTGTTTGGACTCCCAAGAATTGTTAATTCTCCCATGCCATAAATAGGTATTTTAGACTGTAATCCTAAACATACTTTCCAGAAAGGAAGTCCTATTAAACGCTTACTTCTGAATAAACATATTGAAGATCAAGCTGAAAAAATCCCATTTCTGTTCTTCATTTCCAGTCATAAGGATAACAAGAAGTATAATATAGGACACATGCTCCAAATGGGTCTGAAAACTGTAGTTGAGATGAAAGAGAAGTCAACACATGTTTTCATCTCAGCTCTATAAACCTTTGATAAAGGAATAGTAATGGATCCAAGTGACAGTATGTATATGGTGAAGGAAATTTCCAGTTGTGTAAGGAAAGTCCCCTGCATTTTTGTGGATTCCCCTCTTGTCACACCCATATTGTTTCTGAGGGTCCCCCTAACCTGAGGGGTGGATATGGGCGAGTTGAGAGTTTCATTCTAGGAACAGAACTCTTTTAATGTTTGTTAAGATACAATTCATGGCTTTTTTTCTTATATGGATGAAAATAAATGGTTAGCCACCAATGGGTACATGGTTCTGAATTCTGAGGTCCATGAGTAACCTTTGTAAAGTGAAATCTTAGAAATCCTATCTACATACCATGGACTTCCACCAGCACTATTATGCTGTTTCGAAACTCTGAGAGGGTCAGACACAAATTGCTGCTTAAGGGCCCAATCCTATCCAATTTTCCAGAGTCAGTGCTGCTGTGTCAATGGGGTATGCACTGCTTCCTGTGTTGGGAAGGCAGGGACAGAGGCCTCCTCAAGGTATGGGAACATTAGTTCCCTTACCTCCGGGCTGCATTGCGGCTGCACCGGTGCTGGAAAGTTGGATAGGATTAGGCCCTAAGTCCTTACTGAAATGTATGCCTCCCCAACCAAAAGATACATAAAAAAGCTTAAATAGTAGAATTAGAATAGTATGGTTGGTAGGTATGAACAAGGATAATGAAATCATACTTAATGTACAATCATCCCCTCCCTTTTTAAGATGGGGTAAGGAAGGACCAACAAACAGAGGAGCACACAAATCAAACCAGAAGATATAATTCAAGATTGCCATTAGTAATATCCTTAACTTCTACTATGGAATCATGACACAGACCTATCAAAAAAAAAATCTTTTTTTTTTATTTGTCAATGAGGTTTGAATGAATTTAGGATATTTTTGGGCTGCTGAATAAAAAAAATGACATTGTTTTTGCCCGATTTGCTCTAGGTTTGGGAATACAGCATAGCCTCTTGATATGCTGATGCCAAGAATAGGTCTAACTTCTATGACAACAAAATGTGTGTAGGCCTGTGTGATCTATAGCTTACAGAAATCAGTAGGAATCTTCGTTCTCATGCAGATTGTCTATCAGCTTGTCCTCTGGCTATCCCCATGCGGCTTGTCTATCAGCTTGTTTCCTTCTTGTCATCCTTTTGAAGTTAGCTAACATCAGGCAAGCTCTATGCACAGTTTAATTAAAGCAGACAGCAGAATTAGGTTTTAATTGACTGAGGGCTCAAATTAATCTCACACTTAACATTTCTGGAAAGCTGCCTAGATACACAAACTGGCTTGGATCCTCACTTGTAACATGAGATGACCAATGAAAGTTCTGAAGCAGGAAAGCCAAGGATAAACAATCCTTTAATAGTTGAGGGATTAATCAGGCCCAAAATATTTAACATTCACGAGCAAGCAACATAAATTATGAGAGGTCTGAACAAAAGCAGTCTATTTTAAGACAAAAGAAATTTGAAACAGTAACAACGGATCTGACCTGAGTCAAAAGGCCATTTTAACATCTGAAAATATTTTTGGTTTGGAAGGTAGACTGACTTCCGTAGGGTTAGGCCAGTGGTATTCAAACTGGGGGGTCGCGACGCCCCAGCCTGTGGGTCCTGGCCTCTACCCCCTTAAGGGGCGGGGCAGCCAGGAGACAGAGGGAAGGCAGCGGTGCGATCCACAGGATCGCACTGCTCAGGGGGCCTGCAGGGGCTTGGGTGCACCCTCCAGTCCCTGCACCAGCCGCCCCTGTGTGCGGGGAGCCCTGTGTGAGCGCCTGTAGGGCGCCCCAGGTCAGGGAAAGGGAGAGTGTAGCGATCACACTCCGCTTCCGCTTCTGCAGCCCCCTGAGCGACGAGATCCTGGGGGTCGTGTTGTTGCCTTCCCCGTGCCGCCGCAAAGGCTTACTGCGGGTTTCAAACTCCCAGAGAGTTTGAAAACCACAGGGTTAGGCAAACCAGAGTGATCATCCTGGGCCCACACTTTGGATGACTCTGAAGTTCAGGAGGAGGATAGGATAGCAGCAGCCCCATATCACGTCCTTCAGTGTCAATCCTGCAGTCTAGAAGAGCTAAAATATTTGGACCTCCTTGTTACCACCACCACCACCACTACTTCTGCCACCTCCTTCCACTGTCCCACAATTTTTAAAAACCAGACCAGACAGGAGAATTCTGGGAGCTGCAGAATCTGTTTTGAAGAAATAGTGCAGGGTTCTGCACAGGGAAGGAGGAGGTTGTAGTGGTGGCAGGCGCTAAGGGTACATGTGCACTTTAGAAAAAGGGGGTGGTGGAACTTGGGGCTCCACTTCAGACCTTGGTCCAACTTCAGCTGGGCTTGAATTGTCCCAGGCCCACATCCCCTAGGAATGCCCTTTTGGGAGGTTATGTGGCTCATGATACCAAAGAGGAAATTCATCATAAGTATATATAGGCACTAGAGTCCAAGAACTAGATTCCACCATGGAGTTCAGTTCTACACATGGCTTCCCGATCCTCCACTATCCTCACAACAGCCCTGTGAGAAAGGTGAGACTAAGAGATGGTGACTGCCTCAAGGTCACCAGGAGAACTTCATGATTGAATGAGGATTTGGAACTGATACTCCAACCACTATGCCATGCTGGCTCATGTGATAATTAGCTGGGCTTGTATAGTCAGTTTCCTATTTGCCAATGGCAATAAGAATTGTCTCCAAGCCATTAAAGGCAGAGAATTTACTGAGATGAATGTTAGTCCTTGTCTGTTTTTGCTTAAGTCTCTTGATGTGCCAGAAATGATTGACATTGGTATGTGTGGGTAGCTGGGCTAATTAAAAAAATATTATGGGCTACTGACCTTTGTGGACTTGTTTGCAAAGTGATTGGCACTGTCAGCTATTGGCACTGGTCACATGTCAGGCAGTCAGGAGCAGGAAGGGGAGGTTACCCAAACCAAATCCAGTTTCTTCCTGGAAAGAAACACAATGATCAATACAGTCAGAGCTCATCAGATGGTATGTTTGGGATGCAGAAGCAGCTGAAGTGCACTTTGCATACTGGGGGCAATGAACTTTGCTCCACAGTGCCCCTTTGCACTGGTAGTAAGGAAAATCCATGAATGATCAGATAGATGATAGATCAGGGGTTTTGAGTTAATCATTCATTAGTTATCCCCGAAAAACGTCTTGAAAACTGAGGATAATACACTAATTAACCTGGCTTAATAATTTCATTCTTGTCATGCAGCATCTTTTTGTGTATCAAAATTATCTGATTCAAAACATATTTTGGAAGCTTTTGTTTTGCTATTTACGTTCAAAAGAGGAGTGCCAGACTTAAAACCAAACTCGCTTTCTGGAAGACTCATTTTCGAGTTTCTCCCACGTTCCTGTGGAAAATACCAGCTGTCTGGCCAGGGTAAAAATATTTTGCGGTAACATGAAAGCAGACAAATCATTAAGAAATCCAGAAATATAAAAATAATGTGGATTATCTCAGGAAAAATATTTCTCCCTATAAAATAAAATAGCAGAGACTCTGATGGTATAGTTTTATGTAGCTAAGCTGGCGTCTAAGAGAGTATTCCTCCAAGTGACGCTGCAGTGACACTCTATTTTGGAAAAAAAAAAATGTCAATACAGCTCTCTGGACTGTTGATTATATTTTTTCCCATCCTTCCTGCAAGAAGCTTGGCATGGTATGTACAGTTCTCCACCCCACAACCCAGTGAGGTATGTTGGGCTGGGAGTGACTAGCCCAAAGTCACCAAGTAGTCTTCAGCCAAGCCACCAAGTAGCAGCGTTAAGGTCTTTTCAATACTAGTCTGTCACTCTAACCACTACACCACACTGGCTTTCATTAGTATAGTATCAAATAATATGTAACTCTTCCCCTAGTTCCAGTTTCTTTATATCTGCCCAAATCTGTACCATGCTGTACCATGTAATCATTTTGCACTGTTCTATTTCAGTTTGGTGTAGGTGAGTGTTGATGAAGTTGTAGTGCTGCCCATGGATACTGATATAGCAGTGAAATGTCTGTGATCCTACAGCAATATGGAAGGCTGTGAGGTTGCTTGGGGCACTGGGCAATCTCACCATCTGAACTCTACTATGGAAAATTCTTGTTGTTGTGTAAACTGTGCTCTAACAAGTCACTCCTGAGTAGGCTGTAGTAAATGAGTGGCTTCTTCCTGAGACTTCCTAGCCAAGACCTTCTGTTCCTTTTCTTAGTTGCTATTTCCTCTTGAACCTGTGTCTATCTGCCTAAATCAATTATTCATAATATGTTGTGGATCACAGTGTATGTGACTGATATATTGCCTTTGGCTTGACAGCTACAATGATATAAGCCTTATTTAAGAACAGTGATGGTCAGCTAGTGACCTGTCAGCTAGATCAGGCCCACAAAGCTTAACTTTCTAACTGTTAAGTCCGTGATTTAAAAGTGATTAATGATGACTGAATCATGCCAATTATTTTGATGGATTTTTGTGTGTTTGTGTCATTGTGTAGAATCAACTGAACTTGACCTTGGAAAAAAGGTCAGCATTCCTAGAGACATCATGCTGGAAGAATTGTCACTGCTGAGTAATAGAGGAGCACGACTATTTAGGATGCGTCAAAGAAGATCGGACAAGTACACCTATGAAAACCTTCATTTTTTATCTAGCAAACCAAGACATGTGAGCATTTTAAATTATATTTTTTTTAGGATGATGGAGATTGGCTGGCCTGTGATAAGCTAAACAGTCCACGAAGCTTGCACACAAATTGCACTGGGTGCTTGACACAATTATCCCCATCACATTACTCAGACAGGTAGCAAAAACAGATGGTCTGTTGATGACCCAACCCTACTACACACATTCCACTGGTGTGCGCTGCCGAAAAAGCACAGTAAAGTGGTCTGCAGCAGTGCAAGGCTAAGTGCACTGGCAGGAAGGCTGGAGCCTTCCTGCTGGCAACAGGAGAATAACAGAGGCTCGCCAGGGCAGGTTATGTCCAGTGCCAGGGTGGGGAGGGGGCTGAAAAGGACGAGGGAAGGTGGGATGGGGACAAGATGTGGTGTGGATTGGACAGATTGAGCCAGCATGCGCCAAATCCCAAAGCCCTTCCCAGGCTTGAACTGCCTGCATAGATCAATGCAGGCTTGCACCATCTATAGCTGACCTGTTGCAGCTGCTGGGGCTTACACTGGGGAATGGGGACAAACAACCCTTTACCCCATAAAGACCTCCAGCAGCCAAACACCCCTGTGAGATACAGCATAGCCCATGCCAGCACGATGTGAGGATTTAGATTGGACTGGGCTATGAGCCTTTAGTGGGCCACTATAGTTAGTGGTGGACTGCATGCAGCTTGATGGGTCACTGATTGTGCACACCTCACCAAAATTACTTGATTTGAAAAGATGACTTAGAGTTTCTGAACATTCTTTTAAAAATGAACATATGAAGCAACTGCCTTATAATGAGTCAAATTCCTGGTCCAGCTAGCTCAGTATTGTCTTCACTGGCTGGTAGGAGCACTCCAAGTTTTCAGACAGGGATCCTTCCTAGCTGAGGATACCAGGGGTTAATACTGGGACTTTCTGCACACATAGGCATGTGCTATACCATTGCTCTGTAGTCCCTCCCCAATGAAGAGTTAGATTCCAACAGTGAGTGTAGGTAGAGTCACAAGAATATTAGCACCCTGGGATGCTCCATATTTCCTGACTTCATAAAAATGGCTGATAAACTGCTTCAATATCAAGGATAATCCTTTTGCTCTGTCTAGAACATTCAATTCAATTCAAATCTGGCTAAGCTACATGTCTTTGAAAAACTGCAGTTGTCCAAACTCAATGACAACATGCTGGAACATTATGACATTTTGAAGAGGCTGGCAGTACTGGTAGTTGTTCAAGAACAATAGGCTCAAGGGACGTATAAGGTTTTCCTGCCATTAGTCTTCCTGCCAGCCAGACCTGCTGCAGTCCTGAATATAAGAAGTAGAACATGATATTACTTGCAATCCTCTTTGAAGTACAGGTGTGACCCCATATCTGTGGGGATTCCGTTCCAGGGACCCCCACGGATATGGTAACAGTGGATATGGGAAACTTTGTCTCTGCCATTAACATTATTTAAATGTTTACTGGATCAAAAATGTTCTTGCTTTACAGGTCACTAGAAGCATACAAGCTTATAGCAATTGCTCAGATAGCCTGGACATTTAAAAAGACTATACTGAGGTTAACAAGAAGCAGAAATTATCATAAAGAAGAGGAGAACACAGATAAACATAGCTGTATGTAAAGGTTCCCTTTCTCCTATGGAAGGAGTCGAGGGAAAGGTCCATCTGTTGGAGTTTGGGAAATGTTGGATAGAATCCGGAAATAAAGAAAACATGCTGAATAATTTAAAATAGAGGAAAGTGGCTGGAGACAAGAAATAGGTAGGCCAGATGAAAACACATTATAACGTATCAAATCTAGGCAGTTGTTGTTGGCATCCTTCAGTCTCAGATGACTATGGTATCGAGCTCTGAATGGTGGTTCTGGAACAGTGTGTCCTCTCCAGTGCGCAAAGCCTGGGTAAAGTAGATATGGAGGATAGACCGTTTCCCATGCAGCAAATCCCCCCTCTCCATGTCACTGAAATGGTCCAATGGAAAGGCAGAAGCCAGTATGGTTGGTTCCAGCGGTGTCGCAGGAGTTGCCAGAACATGACTGTGTTCAGCCATGAACTGCCTCAGGGACTCCGGCTCCGGATTTTGCCTCGAGGTTGACTCCTGAAACCTTTTCCATAACTGGATGTAGCCACAAGGCAGTGGAGGTTTGGGATCAGAGTTTTCCTTCTCTTAGATGATCTGCCTTCCCAGGCTATCGAGTCCCATCTACCCGGTGGCTGTTTAGTCGCCTCTTATGACAAGTACAGCCAAACTGAGGGCCTATTCTTATCCCCAGCCCCCAGGGGAGATTCTAGGCAGTATAAGGTCATTAAACAGTATTTGTGGTATCAACTGAATGAAAAGAACAAAGCTTGGACTTACTTAACAGTTGGAAGTGAAAACAGTTAGTTGCAGTAGAAAGAAAAAGCTGAAAAAAAGATCAGTTACAGAAAGAGTAGGAAGAACTGGACAAAAGTTCATAGATGTTCTTTTCCTCTTGTTTTTATATCACAGGGAGGAGAGGAGGATTCCTGCAACATTTAATCATGCTTTTAACTGTCCCAGTTTTTCCTTTATTTAGGTTCAGTGCCTCTTTTGTCAATTTTGCCTGTTCCATCATATACTATAAACCAGATTGGCAGCATTGCAGGAACCTCAATTAGCTACAATATTCAATTATTTTTCTCCTCTTTTACCCCTTCTTACAAGGTTTACCTTACCCTTCTTGTAGGGCTGATAATACTATGCAATGGAAGTGATGCCACTCTGAGATACCTTGAAAAGATAGATAGAAAATATATTAAGAAACCTACTGCAAACTACAGCAGGAAAGATAAATATCTGGACAGGATGGAGAGAGACAGAAAAATCAAGCGGAATGTAATGTATTATCCAGCCATACATACTGTGAAAAAAAGAGTAGTCCTTAAGCATAGGGACCTACACAGGCAATCTTCTAGGAGAGAGATATTCTCAAACTTTTAGCACCATGATCCGCTTTTTAGAATAAGAATCTGTCAGAACCCATTGAAAGTAATGTGACAGGAAGTGACATCATCAAGCAGGAAAATTTTTAACAATCCTAGGCTGCAAACCTACCCACACTTACCCAGGAGTAAGTCCCATTGGCTATCATTGTTAGAAGCATATAATAGTAGCCTGTTAAAAGTACAGATCTGTCACATTTCCCCCAAATGTAGTCACATACCATAGTAGCATCAAGTCTAATATATTAAAAATATTGAAATGTATGGGGACCCACCTGAAATTGGTTCACAGCCCACTTAGTGGGTCCTGACCCACAGTCTGAGAAACACTGTTCTAGGCTCTAGAAAGTATCCTGAGATGTGCAGGTCCCAAGAATTCAGGTCAGATCCTTCAATGTTGGTTGAATTGCATTGATGTGGTTTAGCTTACAGCTTTCATTGCCAGATAAATGGGAAGCGATCATCACTCATGAGTGGCAGAGCACCAAGTTATTCAGGTCAGTTCAAACAAATGCCAGTAAAAACATTGTTGCATTCCACAGACACAAAGACTTGTTATGCTGCCTATTTTATGTGGAAGCTATTTTAGAAAACTAGCTTAATGCTGTGATCATAAGTTCTATATTCTCTCCTCTTATTCTTCATCCTTTTGCCTCCAAAGTTCATATTACAACAAGCAACTCTAGGGCAAGGAGTCTAAGGGCCCAATCCCATCCAACTTTCCAGCACCAGTACAGCAGCAATGCAGCCCCAAGGTAAGGGAACAAATGTTCTCTTTCCTTGAGCAGGCCTCTGTGACTGCTTCCTCACCATAGGATGCAGTGCACCACCACTGGAAAATTGGATAGGATTGGACCCTAACTTATGGATGAAGACACAGTGTGTGTGAGCCTCCCCATGAAGGACTGGTGTTTTAAAGCTATCTCTTATTCCATGCTTTAAATATTTTTTCTCTATCCAAGGAAAATTGTACTCACAGGCAGCCTGTATTTAAAACCTTTTTGTTCCACATCACAGCTAAAATAAGCTTCTGACTTTTTAGAAAGCTCTAATTCTATGTTAAAGTACCAATGATTAAAGCTTGGAATACCGTCTTGGAACTAATGACCCAGTAGAAAGGGTGGATAACGCCAGCCTTTCATCCATCTTCAGGAGGTGCCTTTACTAAGGTTGTTATGATCACAAGCTGAAGTCTAGCTAGAGGAATCCTTATTTATTACTTATTTCAGTTATTTCTATCCCACCTTTCCCTCCAAATAACCAGAGCCTATGTAGAGATATTATAGCCAGATGTCCCAGAGTGGTAGATGGAGTGACTAAGTGCAATAGTTACGTGGAATGGGGCATTTTTTTCACCAATACATGGCAATGGGGCCAGTTGCAAGTTTCAAGGTGGGCTCAGCAAGCTGCCCTCTGTGGGTCCCCCTCCTCACCATTCATGATGGTGCTTACCTTAGTGGTGGAGGCCACAGCCATCCTGTCAACAATTGATATACACCCACAACTACTATTTGCATTGGAGCAAGGCTGTTTTTGGTACCATTGGCAACTTCCTTCCCAATGCAAATAGTGGTGGGGGGAGAGAATTCCATTGCCACTATAGCACAAAAGGATTTAAAAAACTTTCCTCCTCTGTTGCTGTCCCAACCCTATTCCTGAACAGACTCCACCCCAGAACTGCTACTTAGGAATAACCAATATAATTAAATAACACGAGCAAACAATATGATTAATGTAATGTTAGCTGAGGACTGAAGATGTCAGTGGAAGTAGCTGTTGGCTAGAAGAGTAACTGATAAACTGAGAGCCAATCCTATCAAACTTTTCAGCATTGATGCAGCCATGCTAACATCCTCTGGCAGGGGGCAGTCACAGAGATCTCCTCAAGGTAAGGGAACATTAGTTCCCTTACCTCAGAGCTCCACTGCAGCTGCATCAGTGCTGGAAAGTTGGATAGGATTGGGCCCTGAAACTGAGTGAAATTGCTGCCACATCTGCTTAAGATTCCCCGTTTCAAAAGTTTTCCTTTCCTTCTAAGTACCTGAAATAAGGTCCATTCATTATATATTCTGGGGACAGTGATGTTCTGAAATAAGAACAACATTTTAAAATAAGGGCATCTGACAACCCTCACTTCAGGGAAAAGGATATTCTATTAGATAACTCACTTGCCTGGAGCAAGAGAGGCTTATCATTCCTAGCTTGCCAGATACTTTCTATTCTAGCTTGAAAAAAGCCAGCTAATCTTTGTGGCATCTTCATTCCACATCTCAAAAAGGAGGAATAATACTTCACTATTTCAAAAAGGAACTGTGAGCCTTGCAAGGTGTAGCACTCAGATACCACAATGGAAAAGGAAAAAGCAATCAGAAAACAGGTAAGTTGACACAGACAGACAGAAACTGTATCAGCATACCAGTTAGGAAAAAGGCAGATAACTAAGACACTGTTTTCAGAGTCCCTTGGCGTCTCTATTGTGCACCTGATAGCTGTGGTATTTATTCCCATTCAAATGCAGCACAGTGAGATCATGCAGTGTGTTCAACTGAACGCTAGTGACATGGAAGCTGGCCAGCAGCATGCACCTACGACACCTCCCAACACGCCTGATCCACGGAGTCCACAGAACCCTGAAAACATTGCCCCAGGTAAGACACTGTGCAGCTTGTACAAGAGAGCAACTTTTTATTTACTGAAACTTGGCAGAGTCATTTAAGATCAAATTGCAAAGAACGGAGCAACTTTCTAGTTTCATATCAAAGCGGAAGCACAAATGGATCACAGCACCTATGACATTTGTGCCATGGTTAAAGTATAGAAACATCCATGAGAGGACTAAGGGCCTTTCCAGACAATCTGCCCAGAGAGAAAAAAACTTACAGTCCTTCACTGTGCAGTGCTTGCCCAAACTCTGATGGCAGGTCAGGAACTTCAAAACAATATCCTACATTCCCAAGCAATGAATAGGTAGGTTGGTTTTGCTGGGGAAGAATAGTTAGGCGCTGTTCACGCTTATTTCTTTTTCCTCTTTTGTAAACAAGGCTGGGTGACTGCTCCCTCTATGACACTGCACAGTGGGGGGATATTAAAATAAAGCATTTAAACTAGCATGGACAAACACTCCAGCACAGCGGTAGCACCCTACTGGTAGCATACAGCCACTGAAGATGTAAAAACAAACAAAATCAGGACATTTTTACAAAATGCTGCAGGCTTCGGAGGGGATGGAGGAGTAAGTTCTTACCATCATTACTAATGCCATCACAAGCAATTACCAGTGAGAACCAGTGAGAATCCTAAACACACTTACTTGAGAGCCAGTCCCACTGAACTCTGTGGGCCTGTTTTGGATTTTACTGTGAGTGTATGGCATGGTTCTGCGACTGCCCAACACAAGCAAACAAATTAGTACTCTGCATCCTGGGAAATAAATCTTTCATTTTAATAATATAATAATATATACAGTATTTATATACCACCTTTCTTGGTCTTTATTCAAGACTTTATTCAAGGCGGTTTACATAGGCAGGCTTATTAAATCCACGCAGGGATTTTTACAAATTGAAAGAAGGTTCTTTCTTTCAAGAACCACTACATATTCAAGATGTTACACTCCGATCTGGTTTAACATTCTGGCCTCCATCCTCCCACGCTCCGAGCAGATGGAACAGCTCAGCTGCAGCTTGCCAGCTGCTTCAAGGTCGCACAGTGCCGGTGGCCTCGAACTGGCGACCTTGTGGATGTTAATCTTCAGGCAAATGGAGGCTCTACCCTCTAGACCAGACCTCCTGCCCATTTTAAAAGAGTGAACCGCCTAGAGGTACCCAGTGCTGCAGCACTGCTAAAACTAAACAGGTGCAGGCCTGATTAGAATTCAACCGGAGCTGGATGGGAGGATCAAAGCAATGTGCAAATATAATGTAAGCTAAGCATTGATGCAACACTGTAGAGCAGCGTTTTTCAGCCGCTGTGCTGCATCACAGTAGTGTGCCGCGAGGCTGCCTCAGGTGTGCCGCGAGATCAGAGCAGACAGGCAGCAGCCAGGCAGAGGGGGAAGTGGCTGCTTTGCTCCTGCTCCTTAGCGAGAGGAAGGCGGCAACCCGATCCTGATTTACCTGGGAGTAAGCCCCATTGACTATTATGGGGCTTACTTCTGAGTAGACATGCCTAGGATTGGGTATTAAGTCCTTGCCTCCTCTGCGTGCTGATTGGGCAACCAGAGAAGTTTGGAGGAGGTCCCCGGCAAGTGGAGTGAGTGAGAACGAGGGAGTCAGGAGCAGGCTGAGTCTGCTGAGGCCACCAGCCTAAGAGCTGGCTGGCTCAAAGGGTCCTGGATAGTCCCTTTTCCTTGCCACAGTTTGCCTGCAACTCCCCAAAGCGACCCTCCCTGCATTGCCTTTTAGGGGAAGGGCACTGGGCCCCAATCTTCTCCATACTTACCTGGGAGTAAGCCCCATTGACTATAACAGGGCTTACTTCTGAGTAGGCATGCCTAGGATTGGGCTTTTGGTCACACATTTTTTTCTTAAATACAGGATCGGGCAATTGACTCTTCTCCCCACCCCACTCCCTCCCACAGGCACATTGCCCCCCCAAATCTCATAATTGCAGTCAGCACCTCTCTTACTGTCCCTCCCTTCACTCCTCCGCACCTTCCAAAGGTTCAGAATCACTTGCTTCAAGTTCTCTCTCCCCTCCACTCCAGCTGAATCCTGTAGTTGTTTCACTCATGTCTCTTCATTGCCCCTCACCCCACAGCTCTCCTATGTGAATTTTCTTTAAGTCCTTTAAAAGTAGAAGCTGTCTAATCTGCGTGGAATCATTTATAAAAGCAGCCTTTTTCTCCCCATTATGACCACTATGTAATGCTTCGTCACATAACAGTTTTATATATGTTTATCTGACTAATGATGCACACGTGTTCAATCAAAATTGATTGAAAAATTCTCATGCCAACTAGCAGCTTACTACACCCTTAGTAACGGCACCTTAAATAGGTTAACTATGGGCCCAATCCTATCCAACATTCCAAACCAATACAGCCACACCGCAGCCCAGAGGTAAGGTAACAAACATTCCCTTACCTTGAGGAGGCCCCTGTGACTGCCCCCCCCAACAGCAGGACAGAGTGCATGCCCCATTGGAATGGCTGCATCAGTGCTGGAAAGTTGGAAAGCATTGGGCCCTAAGTTCCCATTAACTAGCTTCCCCCCTCCACACACACACACACACACACACACACACACACTTAAATAGATGGAAACCATGTCTGTGTACATTTATCTTTTAAAATCAGGACACATTCAAATGCACTTTTGCCGGTCTCACAGAGGTATGTCCTAAATGATATGCAGACTAGCGAAATGCAGTTTTATTTTATAGGCATAACTGCCAGTTAAAGGCAACATTCTTTTTTCCTGCTGTGGCATGAGCTTGGCTCCTTCTCCCATCTTACTCCTCCACTAGCATGACATATATACTTGCTTGTGAATCTAATTCTGATTTTCTCATTGTCTTTGCCATTTCTGTCTAGCCATAGTTCAGCTGAATTGCTTACCTTTAATTTTTTTTTTTAAGTGCCTTGTCAGTTTATCAATGTATTCATTTGTTCAGATCATTTTTTCTCTAAACTCTTAATCAGTGTTCTGAAACTTGAAAAGCTTGGGAGTGGTCCAATGTCTTTGGGTGCCTGAAGTAAGGGGCCCAAATACATCTGTGTTCCATCTCTCTCACCCCACTGCTGGGCTATTCATCCACACCTCTTCCCCTCTATTGGCTCCTGCCTTGTGCCTATTCTCCTCTTTCTCTCTCCTCCCACTGGGGAACACCTTCTCTCCTCCTTTTTGCCCCCCCCAACCAAAACATGCATTTCTTTCCACCCCCCCTCCAAAAATGCTTTTTCTAATTCTGCCACAGTCTATGAAATGCTCAAATATCTCCTTCCATAGTTGACCATTGTGTTCAACAGGATTACTTCAGAATCTTAGAATGGCAAATTGTGACCCAAACCATACCTTGGTCACATGCTTACAAGTGTCAACTAACTTAGAATGTCTTATCTGCTCCTAGGGGATGTAATGAGAATGAATTTGATGCATAAGAGGAAAGTTAGGAGACTGGTACCATAAAATCCAAAGGTGATGTTATAATTTTCCACCCAAAGGATATTCTGGACCATTGAAGACAATTCCACCTGAGAGGTTCAACACTACATCGGTGCCAAAGTACTATCAATCACCTTGGATAGAAGCCATCAGCAATGACCCAGAGCTGTTGGAGGCCTTATATCCTAAACTGTTTAAGCCAGAAGCAATGCCAGAGCTGCCTAACTTTAAGAGCTTTAACAGGTAATTTTTTGAAAAGATGAAAAAAGTTTTATAAGGTGGTGGAAAAAATAGCATTGAAAGCAATTAACTGGTTACTTGATTAATTGCTTAATTAATTCATGTGCCTATTATGCAAATAGGTATCCCAATTTTATCCAGCATTGCACTGAGTTTGTAGAAAATCAGATGTCTGAACCATTCATCAAAAGTGAGGATTACTTGTTCCACCCTCTTTAGAATGGGCAGAAAAGGAAATGTCACACAGTGAGATCCACCTACCCAGGAGCAGCGAGCCAAGGTCATCAAAGTGTCTGGCATAAGGCCAATGCTGGCCCCAGGTTGCTCAGAATCCTGCAATGGGGCTCCTATGCCTTCCCCGATGCACTACCACTGCCACCCATATTAAGGGTTTGGGGGTCTGTCCAGCAAGGCAGACCTTCTACTGGTTATAGCTACTTGACTACTGCCTTAGGTGGCCTGATGCAGCCTCTGTATAATGCAAGTGAACTAGGCCAGCTAAGAACTTGGCATATATGCTTTGAAGTGAATAAGTATTATAGCTTCCCCTGGTTGGTTTACAAATGTGAAGATTTCTTGTTAACAGCCTTGTGGTTGTTATGGCCCAATCCTATGCTTCTCCCACCTCCAGGACATGCCAAAATGTCTCATGCTACTTCCTGTGGAGGGTGGGCACTCCTCCTCTACCTAGGGCAGGGGTTGGCAACCTGCGGTTCTAGAGCCGCATGTGGCTCTTTCAGCTGTCTGCTGCGGCTCCTCCAGGTGAAAGTGGCAAAGGGGGTAACAGGAGGCACCTGTGCTGGGAGGGCAGGCTGCTTCCCTCTGCCCCCTGAACTCACTGCCCTCCTGTCCCTTCACCCCCACCTGCCCCACATTGGTTTCCCTTTTCAATTTTGCCCTCTCTGCAGGCTTAAGCTCTCTGTTTTTCCCTTCCCCAACTCTCCAGCAGGACGCCTTCCTCAGCCATTGCGAGCCCTTGCAGCCTGCCTTTCCCTGAGCAGGTCCCCACTCAGTGCAAGGAGAGGCTTTTCCTCCACAGCTGAGGAGACATCCTGTGTGTCTACTTAGTAGTAAGCCCCATTACAGTGGATGAAGCTTACTCCCAGGAAAGGGTGCCTGTGATTGCAGCCTTAAAGCCTGCTCCTATGCGTGTCTACTCAGTAGTAAGCCCCATTACAGCAGATGAAGCTTACTCCCAGGAAAGGGTGCCTGGGATGGCAGCCTTGGAGCCTGCTCAAGGCCAAGCGCAAGGACGGGTGAGTGGGAGCCTGCACAGGTCTGTTCGAGAGCAAGCCCAGGGCTACTCCCAGGAAGTAGTCCCTGAGCTACTCCCAGGAAGGTGTGGAAGGCTGTAGCCTCAGCCCCCTCCTGTGCAGGTCTACTCACAAGTAAGCTGTAGTCAGTGGGGCTTCCTCCCAGGAAGGTGTAGAGGGCTGCAGCCTCAGCCCCCTCCTATGCAGGTCTACTCACAAGTAGTCAGTGAGGCTTCCTCCCAGGAAAGTGTGGAGAGGACTGCAACCTGAGAGCTCCAACCAACTTGTCTGCTCAGAAGTCCCATTGTAGTCAATGGGGCTTACTCCCAGGATAGTGTGGAGAGGGTTGCAGCCTGAGTGAGGGAGGACAGGCAGGCAGGGCAGAAGCTGGCCTGTGGCTGCCCCCCCCCCAGCTCTGGCTTCTTCTCTTCCCCACCTCTGGAGTCTGTGTCCTTTTTTCCTTCCAGCAGGGTGCCTCTGGAAGGTGGGGGGAGTTCTTTAGTATCCATGTAAGGCAGGGGTGCTCAAACTTTCAACTTTAGGGATGCTGGACCTTTAACAAGTGTATAGAAGAGAGAATTTCAGCAGGTGCAGCTTGTCATCTGTGGGATGACAAGTTGCACCTGCTGAAATTCTCTCTTCTATACACTTGTTAAAGGTCCAGCATCCCTAAAGTTGAAAGTTTGAGCACCCCTGATGTAAGATAAGCAGATGTCCATATGTATTGGAATCCTGGAAGATCTGGTAAGGAGGTAGATGTGGTGTCAGCAGTGGCCCCTTTAAGGGTAAGGCCTGGGCATCCAGCAGAGTGTGCTGCATAGCTGCAGCCACTTGAAGGCAAAAGGGCCCTCAGGGATATAACCAGCACCTGAGGCAGGAAGGGGGGTGTGGGTTGGAGAAGGAGTGCAGGTTGGAGAGGAGACTGACTGGGCTTATTGACTTTGACATGGATACTCTGACTGATTTGACTGACTGACTTTGGAATCTAACCTTGGATTGTGACTTGGCTTATTGACTTTGGACTCTGCCCTGGATGCTCTGACTGACTTTGTGACTAATGGACTGCTGGAGACACTGGAGTTTGGTGTGTGGCTGCTGTGCCCAAGACCTGCTGAGGATCAAGGGTCTGCTGTAGTGGCGGGAGGCTGCTGGCAGGAGAGAGGACCTCTGCAGGTTGAATAGGGGAGCTACCCTGGAGGTGGGGTCCAGTAGGAGTGCAGGGCAGAACCAGGGTCACTTGTTGGGGGAAAGAAGGGGAGCTAATTTGCTTAAAGTGGGCCTAATTCTCCAGGCAGAGAATGGCCTTGGAATCAGGCAAAACACCATAGAGGACCAGGCGTCTGAAAACACAGGACAAGAATGTATGACAAAACTAACTAAAAGCTACAAGAGGGGGCTACATTATAAAAATGGGACCTATAAGAGCATAAAGGTAAAATAAAAACTATATATGCAGTCTTATCTTCATTTTAGATGTCAAAAGGGTTTTGTGGCTCGTGAGGTGTTTTTTTTCCTCTGGAAAACTGGTCCAAATGGCTCTTTTAGTGTTTAAGGTTGCCGACCCCTGACCTAGGGGTAAGCCTCCATGGCACAGAGGAGTCTATTTAAACCTGTACTAACAAAACTGCTGGAGCAGGTACGTGTGGACCAGGGCAGCAGGATTGGGTTGAGGAAGGGGATTAGGATTTGGTGGGAGCTGCTGCCTCTGAACCCATCACCACCACCCACCAGATCTGATCTGCCTGCCCCTGCCTCCATTCCACCCTCATTCTGCCCTTATTCCACCCTCTCCCACCAACTTTGTTGTTGGGCCTTCTCCTGGCCATC
Source organism: Tiliqua scincoides (assembly GCF_035046505.1). NCBI lineage: Eukaryota > Metazoa > Chordata > Lepidosauria > Squamata > Scincidae > Tiliqua > Tiliqua scincoides. The sequence continues at coordinate 29,289,567 of NC_089826.1, forward strand.
ACTCCACATGGGGCTACTTTAGCTGCACTGTTGGAAGGCCATTTGCGATGGCTGTAAAGCGTTCCCGGATCTCAGAGTGCTAGTTCCAATGGTGGGAGGCAGGACTAAGATTGAACTGTTAATTGCATAAAGATTTAAGTACCATCAGTTGCCCCACATTTCCCTCTCCATCCCTTGGGGAATCCAAGAACTTGTAGCTCATCCTTTATTAACGGAATGCTGAGTATTGTACTCTTTTGTCACCCTTTGAATATGCTTTTCAACTTTTAAAAACAGGAAAATGCAGGCTACGCTCTCACACAAAATTAAAATCTAAGCATCATATACAGAGAACAGCATACACCAAGAGTAAGAAGATAGACCAAGAAAGAAAATGTTTACCTCTTTAAAGAGGTCTTGTGGCTTTTTGCAGAACCACTGGACATGTTGACATTGACAGTTAGCATTTTGGAAACATTTTACAAAATAACCAGCTGCGGCTCATACTTATTCATGCTCAATACAGTGATTTCATTTATTGAGACACTCTAATGAATGGCTTGCATTTAATTCCAAGTGACTGGCATAACACAAAAAAATCCTTTCAGAAACTCAGAAAGGTAGCAGTCAATTTTGCTGCAGAAAACAGGAAGCAGGCACTGCATGCCTTTAGCAGCTTGTCAGAACCAGTATTTCAAATTCTGCAAAACAGAGGAAGCAAAAATTATGACTGGAGAATGGAGAACAGCAGCGGACAACTTGGGTGGGGGGGTCTACCACAGGTTGTATCTGGCCTGCAGATAACCACTGTCTAGCCCAACAACCCAACTGACTGCTAAGAAGGGGCCTCTGATTCTTCCAGCAGCTGCCATCTCAGACCTCACAGATTGCTGAAAGCCATTCTGGGCAGACATGGCAGGGAGAAGTGGAAAAAATACAGTCTCTGTTTCATATTATCTAAAACTGTTTCAGCTGTCTGTGAGCTTGTTCCCCAGTTTCATCTGAGCAGGGCCTTTTGCAATCACTGGCTAGGATGAAGAAAGCACACAAGAGAGAGGAAGATGTGGTGCATGAATAACCCAGGACAGGATGATCTTTCTGAGGCAGGAGGTGCACACGTGTGTGCCTGCGATATCTGAACCATGTAACCCCAGCCACTATCTTAGATTCAGCCCACTGAAAAAATGAAGTTGCCAACCAGTCAAAGAGATTTACACACAGGGCCTGGCTAAATCCCACACTTCCTGTTTGCATAATTATGTGCAAAAAATAGCTCTTTATAAACAGGAGAAAAAAGCAAGGAAATGGTTTCTCGTTTGATGTTAAGTCCTCCAGAGAGAATGAAACAACAGATGCAGGTCAAAGTGATCTCATGACTGTGTGTGTATGCTATTGGCTGTTATTTATTTAATTTACTGTATTCAAAATTTGCTCTTCAAAACAATTTTTTACCAAGGTGGCTTAAAACATACTAAAAACAATAATATAATAAAAATTAAGTATCAAAGCAGTAGCTGAAACAGCAGCATAAGACCAGTCATATTAGGGATTCTAATATATGTACATCTAAAAGGCTAATAAAATTAAAAGGTCAGTGCCTGGCACCAAAATCATGTTAAAGTAGGCACCAAGCAAGCACCTCTGAAGAGCATGTTCTCTGAGGAGCCGAGGTGGGCTCTGTCATGGCTAGGGAGGCTTGAGTGGGTGAGGAAGCAGAGGACCAGACTGTCTAGGTCAGAAATCAGGCTGCAGACAAAGACCAGAGGTAGAAAGCATTGTCAAAGTTGGACTGGAGTAACAGGGGAATCAAGTTAAATACAGTCCGGGCAAGGCAAGGCAGTTTCGCTGGCCTAGGGGCAAGGCATAGAGATCAGCTGACCACAGCTACATTGGGCTCAGTGTTCAGCCTGGCATTGCCCTTGGTGCATGAACTTAATTCCTCCAGCATGCTGACAGACCAGAACATGAGACCCACACATACTCAGCTCCACCACTTAAAATGCCACCCACCACACTTCAGTTGTGGGGAAAATAAAGAAAAAGAGCTGTGTGTAATAAAGGAAAAGAGTTTAAGTCAAAAGCACTGTCCAGGTAATATTAAATGCATCTATGTCAGATAGATTCTAATGGAAATCAGTGGAAATGATAGTTTTATTTGTGGCCTAATTAAGATAAATTGATTGGATTGTGCCCTAAGGCTTGTATTCTAGACACAGGTTGCCTCATTCACACAGAAGTCAGTAGGACTTAAGGAGCAAGTTGTATGCAAGTTTGCAATCTAGCTAATTTGTGGTATGCATCGATCAAGGAATCTCTAGGCCTTGTGAAGCCAAATATAGTACCTAGGAAAATTTGGAGAAAAAAACCCTACAAATTAGACAACTCTGGGCCCAATCCTAACTGGCCCTTGGGCCGGCGCAAGTCACCAGTAGAGGAGGGAGCACAGATGTGTGCTGGCCTCTGGAGGCTGACATAGGCCCCGCAGAGTCACTGCCATCGGTGAATAGGTGGTGGCCAAATCAGGCCGGCGCTGGGGATTGGGAAGGGTCAAACGGGGGCATTCTGGGGCAGGAGGAGGGCAAGCAGCAGATGGACCCATGTGCAGGCCAGGGCCAGGCAAGGGCTGGGGGCCAGGATCCGGCACTTAGTCCAGATCCTGACCCCATTCCCAGGCAACCCAGCACAGTGCTGGGCTGCTCAGTTCTACGCCACCTCTTTAGGTGCTTGGAGAGGGCTGAACAGGGGTGTTCTACGATGGGAGGAGGGCAGGCGGTGGCCAGGATCCAGCACTTAGTCCTGATCCTGACCCCATTTCCAGGCTACCTGGTGCAGATCTGAGCAGACCCATTGGGGCTGCTTCTGTGTTACCCAGGGTAAGGGGAATGAATTCCCCTTGCCCTGGGTTGAGCCGCAGGCCGTCCTAACCCCGCTGTGGATATGGGGCAGGCCAGCTGGCCTCTCCATTCCAGTGCAGGTTAGGATTGGGCTTGTCTGTTACTATTTTCAAAAAGTGACCACAGTGACTAATGGTGATGTGAATAGAACCAGACCAGGCCAGGAAGTCTGGTCTAGAGGGTAGAGCCTCCGTTTGCCTGAAGATAACATCCGAAGGTCGCCAGTTCAAGGCCACAGACACTGTGAACGGCGAGACCTTGAAGCAGCTGACAAGCCTAGGCGAGTTATGCTGAGTTATTCCACCTGCTCTTTGGCTGCTGTCAGCCTGTGTGGGAGGAAAATGGAGGCCAGAATGTGATACCAGAGCATAAAAGATCCATCTGAAATGTTGTGGTTCTTGAAAGACAGAACCTTCTTTAACTGTAAAAATCCCTATTGGGATTTAGTATGTATTGGCAACCTTCAGTCTCGAAAGACTATGGTATCGCGCTCTGAAAGGTGGTTCTGGCACAGCGTCTAGTGTGGCTGAAAAGGCCAATCCGGGAGTGACAATCCCTTCCACACCGGGAGCAAGTGCAGTCTGTCCCTGGTCTGTCTCCCTGGCTATGGGCCTTCCTTCTTTGCCTCTTAGCCTCAGACTGTTGGCAAAGTGTCTCTTCAAACTGGGAAAGGCCATGCTGCACAGCCTGCCTCCAAGCGGGCCGCTCAGAGGCCAGGGTTTCCCACTTGTTGAGGTCCATCCCTAAGGCCTTCAGATCCCTCTTGCAGATGTCCTTGTATCGCAGCTGTGGTCTGCCTGTAGGGCGCTTTCCTTGCACGAGTTCTCCATAGAGGAGATCCTTTGGGATCCGGCCATCATCCATTCTCACGACATGACCAAGCCAACGCAGGCGTCTCTGTTTCAGCAGTGAATACATGCTAGGGATTCCAGCACATTCCAGGACTGTGTTGTTTGGAACTTTGTCCTGCCAGGTGATGCCAAGGATGCGTCGGAGGCAGCGCATGTGGAAAGCGCTCAGTTTCCTCTCCTGTTGTGAGCGAAGAGTCCATGACTCGCTGCAGTACAGAAGTGTACTCAGGACGCAAGCTCTGTAGACCTGGATCTTGGTATGTTCCGTCAGCTTCTTGTTGGACCAGACTCTCTTTGTGAGTCTGGAAAACGTGGTAGCTGCTTTACCGATGCGCTTGTTTAGCTCGGTATCGAGAGAATGAGTGTCGGAGATCGTTGAGCCAAGGTACACAAAGTCATGGACAACCTCCAGTTCATGCTCAGAGATTGTAATGCAGGGAGGTGAGTCCACATCCTGAACCATGACCTGTGTTTTCTTCAGGCTGATTGTCAGTCCAAAATCTTGGCAGGCCTTGCTAAAACGATCCATGAGCTGCTGGAGATCTTTGGCAGAGTGGGTAGTGACAGCTGCATCGTCGGCAAAGAGGAAGTCACGCAGACATTTCAGCTGGACTTTGGATTTTGCTCTCAGTCTGGAGAGGTTGAAGAGCTTTCCGTCTGATCTGGTCCGGAGATAGATGCCTTCTGTTGCAGTTCCAAAGGCCTGCTTCAGCAGGACAGCGAAGAAAATCCCAAACAAGGTTGGTGCAAGAACACAGCCCTGCTTCACTCCGCTTCGGATGTCAAAAGGGTCTGATGTGGAGCCATCGAAGACAACAGTGCCCTTCATGTCCTTGTGGAAAGATCTGATGATGCTGAGGAGCCTGGGTGGACATCCAATCTTGGGGAGAATCTTGAAGAGGCCGTCTCTGCTGACCAGGTCGAAAGCCTTTGTGAGATCTATGAAGGCTATAAAGAGTGGCTGTCGTTGTTCTCTGCATTTCTCCTGCAGTTGTCTAAGGGAGAATACCATATCAGTGGTGGACCTGTTGGCTCGGAATCCACACTGCGATTCTGGATAGACGCTCTCTGCAAGTACCTGGAGCCTCTTTAGTACAACTCGGGCAAACAGCTTTCCTACAACGCTAAGGAGAGAGATGCCGCGGTAGTTGTTGCAGTCACCCCTGTCACCTTTGTTCTTGTACAGCGTGATGATGTTTGCATCCCTCATGTCTTGAGGTACTCCACCTTCTCTCCAGCAGAGACAGAGGATTTCATGCAGCTCAGTGACGATGATCTCTTTGCAGCATTTTAGGACTTCAGCAGGGATGCTGTCTTTTCCAGGTGCCTTGCCAAAGGCAAGGGAGTCCAGGGCCACGTGAAGTTCTTCTAGGGTTGGTTCACTGTCAAGCTCTTCCAGCACAGGCAGGCACTCAATGTTGTTCAGTGCTTCTTCGGTGACTACATTTTCTCTGGAATATAGCTCAGAGTAGTGCTGCACCCAGCGTTCCATCTGCTGCACCCGATCCTGGATGACCTCGCCTGTGGCAGACTTCAGAGGGGCAATTTTCTTCTGTGTTGGACCTAGGGCCTGCTTGATACCATCATACATCCCCTTGATGTTGCCCGTGTCAGCTGCTATCTGTATCTCGGAACAGAGCTGGAGCCAGTAGTCGTTAGCACATCTCCTGGCAGTCTGTTGGACTTTGCTGCGAGCAGTTCGGAGGACCTGCAGGTTGCGCTCACTGGGACAGGCCTTGTATGCTGCTTGAGCTCTCCTCTTTTCCTCAATGACTGGTGTCAACTCCTCAGAGTGGGCTTCAAACCAGTCTGCCGCCTTGTTGGTCTTCTTGCCGAATATGGACAAGGCGGTGTTGTAAACGGTATTCTTGAAATGTTCCCATCTGTTGGATGCGTTTGCGTCGGCCGGGCCTGGAAGAGATCCCTCAAGCGCTTGTGCAAATTCCTCCACTTTTCTCTGATCCCGGGTCTTGCTGGTATCAATGCGAGGTCTTCCTTCCTTTTTCGTGTGATACAGTCGCTTTGTTTGCAGTTTCACTCTGCTGCACACCAGGGAGTGGTCAGTGTCGCAGGCAGCACCATGATAACTGCGTGTGATCTTGATGCTGGGAAGGCTGGAGCGTCTGGTGAGGATCAGGTCGAGCTGGTGCCAGTGCTTTGATCTTGGATGTCTCCAAGAGACTCTATGTTGGGGCTTTGTGTTGAAGAACGTGTTGCTGACACAGAGACCGTGATGACAGCAAAACTCTAGCAGGCGTTGGCCATTTTCGTTCATCCTCCCAGTGCCAAACTGACCTAAGCAAGTGGGCCATGAACTGTTATCAGCACCAACTCTAGCATTGAAATCGCCGAGGATGAACAATGGCTCTTTTACAGGGATTTTCTTGACAGTGGTGGCCAGGTCATCATAGAATTTGTCTTTGGCTTCTGCTGGAGACGACAGAGTCGGTGCATAAGCACTGATGAGAGTGATAGGTCCTGCTGATGACTGGAGCTGCAGGGACAAAATTCTTTCACTTCCCACAGTAGGTGGGATGATGGATTTCAGCAGGGTATTTCTGACCGCAAAGCCAACGCCATGTTCCCTGGTTTCGTTTGGTGGTTTTCCCTGCCAGAAAAATGAGAAATTTCTCTCCTTGACAGATCCGGAATCTGGCAGCCTAGTCTCTTGAAGGGCGACGATGTCCATCTGCAGTCTGCTCAGCTCCATGTCAATGACAGCTGTTTTGCGTGCGTCGTCTATTTCTTGCAGGTCATCAGAGAAGCCAGGTGTCATTGTCCTAACGTTCCAGGTGCCCAGCTTTAGGGCAGTAGTTTTCTGTTTTCTGTTGCATGGTGCAGAGTTGTCGATCCGCTTGTCGGTTTTCACCCTAAACCCCACGCACCCCATGAGGTTAACGGACCGTGGCGAGGCAACACCTTACTGGCTGGGGTCTGCCCAGCTTAAGGCGGGCGGTAGCTGCCCAATGAGATGCAATGATCTCTCCCACCGTCGGAAGCAGCCCCTGGCGTCATGCTCTACGCCAATCGAGCAAAGACTTATAACCGGTAAACTGCTGCTTCCCGTGTTGTGCCGACGTCGTACGGCGAAGTTGGAGTGTCCTCTCCAGTGCGCGAAGCCTGGGTAAAGAAGGTATGGAGGATAGGCTGTTACCCATGCAGCAAATCCCCCCTCTCCACGTCGCTGGAATGGTCCAATGGAAAGGCAGAAGCCAATACGGTTGGTTCCAGCGGCGTCGCAGGAGTTGCCAGAACGTGACTGTGTTCAGCCATGAACTGCCTAAGGGACTCCGGCTCCTGATTTTGCCTCGAGGTTGACTCCTGAAGCCTTTTCCAGAACTGGATGTAGCCACAAGGCAGTGGAGGTTTGAGGTCAGAGTTTCCTTCTCTTAGATGAGCTGCCTTCCTAGGCTGACGAGTCCCATCTACCCGTTGGCTGTTTAGTCGCCTCTTACAACAAGTACAGCCAAACTGAGGGCCTATTCTTAGCCCCCAGCCCCCAGGGGAAATTTAGTATAGCCTTGGGATTTAGTATAGCCTGCCTATGTAAACCGCCTTGAATTAAAGTCTGAGGAGAAATCTGACGACCAAGAAAGGCGGTATATAAATACCTGCATTATTATTATTAATTATATTTTTGGCTTAAGTCCTGCCTGTTCATTATAGAGACCCACTACCAAACTTCTTTTCTTATAGTTCATACCTGGCATCATTATGGTTACAAAAAGATGACTAGATCTGATCTCAGTGTTGGGAAAACACAAATGATGTCATTCTGAGGAGAAAATGGTAATGCAAGAATGACATTGCTCTTTGAGCGAGTCATCTCCTTGCACTTCCACTGTGTCATTCCAGGAAGAAATACCTCTAGGAATTGTAACTGGGTACAGTACGTCAGAGGAATACTCAGCCCTGGTCTTGCAGATGTAAGGGCTGGCTCCCACATCTGAATCTGAAAAAAAAAAGTCCTAAACCAAAAAAGCTTTGTGTGTTTATCAGCTTTATCACTGACTTCAACAGTGCAGGCCTCAGGTAGAAAGAATGACTGCAGCTGCAATATCCTCTCAGTTATCAGGCCCTGCCACATTGGAATACTGTTCACATCCAGCTGTGACAATTAAAAAAAAAATTGGAAAGGATTCAGAAGAGACTTACAAGAACACAGAGGTCCAAAGGGAAAATGCTCTAGTGACTTGCATGTTTTTAAAAATAAACAAATGAAGTTTTAATCATTTTTAAAAACATATGAGTCACATTCTTATCACAGGACCACCTGAAGCAACACAGGGCGCCAGTAACAATAAAACCCATAACATACAGCAAAAATATAAAACAATCAAAGTACTAAACAACAGTCATTAAGAAAAAGGTCTGTCAGATCAATTTAACATTTAAATAAGCAACAGCAAGATTCAAGTAAAATATGGTAAATAGCCCAAATTTTTTTAAAAAGTATTTAGGTAAGGTAGGTAAAGGTTTCCCCTGCACAGTCATATCTGACTCTAGGGGGCGGTGCTCATCTCCATCTCAAAGCCAAGGGAGCCAGCATTGTCTGAAGACATCTGCCAAGCTCATGTGGCCAGCATGCTAAATGCTGAAGCGCACGAAATGCTGTTACCTTCCCACTGAAGTGGTACCTACTTATCTCCTTGCATTTACATGCTTTCAAACTGCTAGGTTGGCAGGAGCTGAGGCAAGTAACAGGAGCTCACCCTGTTCCGCAGCACCGGGGTCTCAAACTCCTGGCCTGCTGACCTTCCAGCCGACAGTCCTGTGTCTTTAACCACTCAGACACCAGGCCTCTCAAAAAAAGAGGTATTTACTCAATTACAAAACAGAAATTAGGTCCAGGCAGGTTTTTTTAAGGAAGGGAATCTTGAGATGGTGGCACTACAATTGAAAAGGCTGTGTCTCACTGCCCTAGCAGACTGAACTTGAGTGGGTGAACAAGGAAACCCACAACAAGGTCTCTCCACCTCAGAGAAGAAGGAGTCAAGAGAAATAAATGAGTCAATGGTGTCCCTGAAATACACAGAACACAGGCCAGTTTGGAAAGAAAGAAGAAACTAGGCTAGTTTCACTCAGCGCCTTTCACCCACTTCCCCACCGAGAAAGCTTTTTAAAAAGAGAGGCAACAGTAATATATGTTCCAGCTATTTCCTGGTACCTGACTCTCTCTGAAGAAAATCACTGTCTTTCTTTTTGCCTTGTTAGAGATACCTTGTTAAAATGTTGTCAGTGTGAGCTAACAAACATTTGTCACCCTCTTCAACATCTGTAAAACTTAAATCCCTGGCCAGTGTGGGGGGATGCATTTTGCTTCTGCATCGCCGGGCTAACGCTGGGCAGGCCGCTCGGCAGTATCATGGACCGCCAAGCCGGAGAGGAAAGCTGGGGTGGGGGGAGAGGCGGGGGGGAGGTGGGCAGAGGGTGGAGAGGAGGCATGATGGGGAGGCAGGGGGCGGGGAGAGGGCAGGCAAGAGGCATGCTGGGGGAAGGAGTGGGGAGGCAGAGAGGTGGGTCCGGTGAAGCTCCGCTCCACAAGGTTCCTATCCATTCGTGTAGGGCTCGGCGCCCTACACCAATGCCTTTACCTTACCCCAAGTGAGTAGCCCCATTGCAGGGCTGCTTCCCTTACTCAGGAGAAGGGACAAAAGTCCCCTTCTCCTGAGGCGCCGTGCACGGCAGCCTGAGGTGCACAGGATGTGGCGGCAGCCGTTTTCAGTGCCACCGAAGCTGGGCGCCCCAGGCAGCTCAGGATTGGGCTGCCCATCAGTGGAGAATGGGGTGATTGCATAGAATGCAGAAATGAATATAACATATACAACGTGATGAAGAACTTTTAACAATGTATAATAATAGAGGAGGTGGGGCTAGCTTTGTGATCCTTGGTATGAGAACTGGGGTGTTACAAATCTGTCCCAAGTGTTATCTCTGAAATATTGGAGGGTATAGAGAAGTCTGTCCATTTCCATCTCTTTTTTATTTTTAAAAAGAGTACTGTACACAGGTTAAGACGCACCCATTTTGACTGAATGTGTAGAAAGGCTCTAAGGCAGTGATTCTCAAAAGTTTTCACACCAGGACCCACTTTTTAGAATGACAATCTGTCGGGACCCACCAGAAGTGATGTCATTAACCTGGAAGTGATGTCACTTTCAGCCATGACATCATCAAGCAGGAAAATTGTTAACATCCCCATACAACAAAATCAAATTAAATTAAGTAAGTAAATAAAAAATTTACAAGTTTTTTTAAATGTATTTAAAATAAAGAAGAACCCTCCTAACCCTTCCAAGCAGCTGCTAATCTGTTTCAAAAAAAAATTCCCTAAACATCTCAAAGGTTGTAATCCTATCTACACTTACCAGGAGTAAGTCCCATGACTATCACTGTTAAAAACTTATACATAGTAGCCTGTTAAAAGTACAGATCTGTAACATTTCCCCAAATGCAAGCACATACTATGGTAGCATTGAGTTTATTAAAAATAAAACACACATTGAAATGAATGGGGCCCACCTGAAATTGGCCCACGACCCACCTAGTCGGTCCCGGTCCACTGTTTGAGAAACACTGCTCTTAGGTTGATATTTAAAATCTGTTTAAAAGGATTTCAGAAACACAGAGAACAACTTTTCAACATATCTAAAACGAATATACAAGCAGTACTTACATTGTAGAAGATAAGAATATAATGTGCACTCCCTTTGTCCCTGAGGGGTGAGAAGTTCTGGAGTGCTACTCTGGTTTCACTGCACCTGAAGAAGAGAGTACTGGTGTTTTAATAATAAACTCAAATGAAACTCTTTATGAATAAGCAAGCTGAGACAAGTAGCATGCACCTTACTACCATGAAACAACAAATTCCTAGAAAGAGACACCTTTGCATCCAAGAGTGCCTTCAGCCAACTCTTAGATCTCTCCCTCTGTGTCTGTTCTAAGCTTCTTCCTTTATTCCTACTCTCTCTCTCTCTCCCCTAACATATATCAGCCCCCCAGCTGCGTGCAAGTGGAATGTGACAGCTTCCCCATACTTCAGTGGCTTTCTCCATTTCAGAGATAATATTCTATATCGCATTTTTTAAACACCTTCAATCTAATTGTCAGGAACATTAACATTACTTGATCATATTTCAGGCTTTGATCAAGCATAGTTTTAAGATGAACCTGTAACAACAGGTTAAGGGGGAAGGTTTTAGCTGTAAGTACAACTCACTGATGGAGGAAACAGCCTGAGCAAATGACAGAATCTCTTCCTTGGTGGTTTTCATGGAAAGACTGTGTAGGCAACTTTGGAAAAATGCTTTAGATACATAATGATGTTTTCTAAAGGAGGAATTGGATTCAATGACTCATAGGTGATCATCCTCTCTGAATGGAAGTTCTAGAAAAGAGGAGAGTAGATCCTCTTTAGGAAGCAAAGGGTAATATATCAGCATAGGGTGTAATAATAGTCTATTTCCTTGTATCAAATTGGATAAATCTAGTGATACACTTATATGAGTCTCTCTGCAATGCTATGCATGTCTAATCAGAAGTAAGTCCTACTGAGTTTAATGAGAGTTACTCACAGGTATGTGTGCATAGGATGGCTGCCTAACAGTCCAATCCTCAGCTGCCTGGTGCTTAAGGCTGCAATGGCATCGAAATGGCTGGTGCTGCATCCTATGGACACTGGGCAGCTGCAGGCGCTGCATTCTATGGACATTCGTCCCTTTCCCCTGAGTAAGGGAAGCAGCCCCACAATGGGGCTACTCAACTCTGAGCCGGCTATTTAGCTGATGCAGAGTAAAGTAGTACCGTGTTGGGCTGAGAGGCCCAACGAGGGGCTTTGGAGTCCCTCCCCCACCTGCCCCACTCCCTCTCCTGCCATAACTTCTCCCCTCCCTCCCCCACCCTGAATGCCACCTCCGCTAACCTCTCCACTGCCCAGCGTTTGCCTGGAGCTCTGGACTGCGGTCACCCATCATCTGCCTGGTTCTGACTCAGCACCCTCTCCGGCTGGGTGACAAGTGTCACAGGCATGCCTTATGGCATGTTTGTGACATTGTGTGCCATCAATGAGCTGGCGCAAAACGTTCAGGGTTGGGCCCTATGACAGCTTAACATGATTTTTACTCATTGCTTTTATTGTGAAATTAATATTTGCTCCATGGGTTCCCCTCCCCCCCCAAATAGGAGAAACATCCAAAACAGAACTTTAGGTGAGAAGTGAGGCACTGCAGCATGCCTGAATGAAATCATAAACAGGCTTGACTGGTTCGGCTTCTCTGCGTTGTCAGAGAAGCAAGGCTCCCTTCCTCAAATGGATTGTTTTCAAACAGTAAAGGAATCCAGTCCATCTGGAAGTTGCTCTGTTACTGATCTACATACTGCAAGACTAATCCTATACGTTGCAAAGCATCTCCTGCAGCTTGCTCAGTGCCACATTTGTACCACAACCCTCAAACCACTGAAGCCACAACAGTCCTCTTTAGAATAGCCTCAATATTTTAAAATCCAAGCACGCCAATCACTGCATGATCATTTTATATGCAGAGCAACAGAGGAGACTAAGAATAAAATTTTGTTTGCTTAATCTGGGCACATGCAGCATATTTTTTCATTGGTAATTTGGCATTCTTGTCTAGCCAAATGATGTTACTACCTACTCTCTCAATAACTTTCAGTCTTCAAAATCTGAATTTTTATTCTACAGACAAACTTATTAGATAGGTAAAGGTCTCCCCCGTCATTAAGCCTTCAGAATCTGAATTTTTATTCTACAGGCAAGCTTATTAGGGCCATAGGCTAATTTGGATGCATAAAATATTTAAGAGAACTGAAAAGTAAAGTTAATGAAGAAAGCAAAGAGCTTTGTTCACACACACAGCCAACATTCTTACACACACAGAACACAGAGCTCTCTTAACAAGCAGGTTATCCTCTCCTGCTTCTCAACACATCCTTGAATGCTCCAGGACCACCTCTTACATCTAAATAACCCGTTCTTCTCCTACAATACAAAGTCATTTTTCCAGCACTGACTTCTAGGTAGTCAAAGCTCTTTGCAAGAATAGGTATGCACTGTTGCTGGCCATGGAAGATAGAGAAGGGAGTAACTGCTGGACTAGAAGAAGGCAAAGAAGGCAAAGTGCATGCTGGCCTGAGGTGACAATACCAATGACAAAGAAGATTAACTTTTTTTCTGAATAAGCAGTCTGAAAGGGTACCTCTTAAACTTCTTGGGTTCTTGTTTGAAACATCAGTTTTCAGAGTTTAACTAACAGTAAGGTTCTCTACATAGGAACAGACTGTATTCCATGAAACACAACACAGTGAATGCAATCTAGCCTACAATTACGTGCAATTACCCACTCCCAATTGTGCAACTGTTCTGCATATTGAGGGTCAGCTGCTTTCAGGAGTCACAAAATTGACAAAAGAACCCAAGGTTGGTCTAATTTTCTGCTGTATATAATACCTGCACTTCCCTATAACACTCAATTAGTAATAGGACTTTTTGGCACTGGGTTTTGATTGCACACAGTGAATCAGGCTTCAAATTACATGTTTAGGCTTCATGAAATATAGGGCATACAACTCCTTGACATCATCCAACTGATTGCTTTAAGGAATTTACTCTTGCCACACAATAACATTTTACTAGTTAATTACTCTTTATATTGATTCCCATTCACATCTATTCAGCTCACAAGCAAAGCCATCCCTAGGGTATGCTGAATCATCTGGAGAGGCCCCACTGGGCAACATCCTACCATCTTATTCAACACCACTACCAAAACTGTAGCAGCAGTGCTGGAGAAGTTGGGATTGGGACACTGCAATCTGTTCAAACGGCTCTTTTAGATCAAATGGAGCAGGATCTCACACATCACCTCCTCTTTCTTCCTCCAGTGCTCTGCTATTTCATTAAACCAGAAGGGGTGCAAGGTTTCTGGAATCAGAATCCTCTTTTGATTCTGTGCCCACCAGTTTTGAAGAAGTGGCCAGGGCTGAAGGAGAAAGGAGGTGGTAAGGGTATATTGGTGTTCATTAGTACATGTACTTTAAGAAAAAGGGTGAGTGGAGAATTTGGGCACTGTATCTCCAAAAATGTCCTGGCACCTGCACTCACTAGGGACAGCCCACAAGTATAAACACATTATCTAAGTGTATTATAATTTAATTAGAAGTTACTGCTTTTAAAACATGAAAATATGTGCTGATTTTTCAGAAGCCAGTAAATCAGAGACCATATAACTTGTCCACAAACACATCCTATATTGTTTTTTATTATTATTTATTTTTTCTATTAACACATACAAACAGATAACATACATTTAGGAGTGCTAGATAACAACAACAACAACTTTATTTTTACCCTGCCTTTCTCCCCGAAGGGACTCAAGGCGGCTTACAATAGGTTAAAACAGATTAAAAACATAATTTAAAACAAATAAAAACATTAACACATATCATAAAAACAGCAGTCAGATAAAAAATAATCAGGTAAAAAGAGCATAGAGCAGCAAATCATAAAAGAATCAGACCTGTAAGAAATATTAAAGATGTTGAAAAGATGTTTAAAAGGCTGAGAACTCAGAAGGCTTGTTTAAACAGAAGGGTCTTCAGGCCTTGCCAAAAAGTCTCAAGAGGGGGAGCCATTCTCAAGTCAAGGGGAAGGGAGTTCCATAGCGTTGGTGCCACTACTGAGAAGGCCCTATTTCTTGCCGCCGCCCCATGTACCTCCCTAGGCGGCACTTGTAAAAAGTCCTTCTCTGATGACCTAAGAGGATGAGCTGGATTGTATGGGAGTAGGCAATCTCTAAGATACCCTGGCCCAGAGCAGTATAGGGCTTTAAAGGTCAAAACCAGCACCTTGAATTGGGCCCGGAAACGAATGGGCAGCCAATGCAGCCACTGGAGAAGCGGACTGACAGAGTCAAACCACCTACCTCCAGTAACTACACAGGCCTCCGCATTCTGCACTAGTTGCAGTTTCTGAACCGTCTTCAAGGGCAGCCCCACATAGAGCGTGTTACAATAATCTAACCTCGATGTCACCGTGGCATGGATCACCGTGGCCAGATCTGCACGATCCAAGTACGGCTGCAGCTGGTGCACCAGCCGAAGCTGAGAGAAGGCCCCCCTAGCTACAGCCGCCACCTGGAAATCCAGGAGCAGCTGCAAGTTCAAGTGGACCCCCAAGCTGCGGGCCTGCTCCTTCAGGGGGAGTGCAACCCCATTCAGCGCAAGCCAATAGTCCAGCACCTGCATTGAGGATACCATATACCATAAATACCATATACCATTACTAATTAATCATACTATATCTCCTAATCTACTTACTCATTTCTACCTCTTATTGATTTATCCGTTTATTTATATAATATACAATAAATTTTCCCCAATGCCCTATACTATATTTTCTAAATATTTACTTTCTACCAAGCGTAAACTAACTTCAACTGCTCATTAATATTAAAACAATATTTTTAATATTGCTCATTAATATTAAAACAATATTTTTAATATTGCTCATTAATATTAAAACAATATTAAAACAATCTAATTAACAAAATTATTACCTCAGCTATTTCAACTCCAATCTAATTCTCCAATCTAATTACCCTTTTTTTCTTTTACATAATAACCACATATAAAACAATTCTTCCACACATTTACATTTCCAGCTATATATATATTTTAATACATTCCAATTCATATTTATCAATTTCATATGTATTCTTTTTTTCTTCTTCAAATAAATTTGGCCCATTGTTATTAGCTGAATAAATCCTCCAATTTTCTTTAACCCTCAGATTACACCTCAGGGTTCTTTTTCTTTCTTACTTTCCATTTTTTCTCCTGTAATATCTTTAATAATTTATCTCTATAACAGAATCTGATAAATCCACACTTTCTTATATAGGATGTGTTCATTCTTCCAGTTAACGGGATATATTTTCTCCTTCTTGTTCCAACAAATTTTGTGATTTGTGCACTCCTGTTACTCTGTCCATCTTATCTTTCTCAATCTCCACCAGTGCCTCTTCTTCGTCCTGTTGATCACCCTGTTGATTTTCCTCCTTGTCCACTTTTTCACTCCCTTGTTTATCTTCTGCTTGTTTCTTCACATCTTCCAATTGTTCCTTACAGACACCTATCTGTTGGGAAAGAGTCTCCAGACTGACTTCAATCTGCGAGGACTAATTCAGCTGTTGTCGCTCCATAACAAGCAATCTCTCTGTATTAATCAAGATTTTCTGTATCCACATTTCTGGAACAGAGTCCATTTTGCAATTTCTCTCTAGTCCACTAGATGTCCACAACATATTATTCTCCTCACTTCCACCACATCATTACTACTCTGCCATCTGCATTCCTTACATACCTCTTGCAGATAACAGTCCAGTGTGGTTAACTGGAAAACACAGCAGTGTGGTTAAGAGAAAAATACAATGAAAGAAAACAGTCTCACCGTCTCTGGTGCAGAGAAAACAAAGCTCTTTCAAATCTAATGAGAACTATATTTATATCCAATTAGATCCGAGAATAATTCTGGATTTTAGTTCACACCCAAGTTATAGTTGTAATTATAATCCACCACCAATTTATTCCATGACAGAGAAAAAGAGCACTTTTAACCTCCTTAAAAATTCTCTCCTTAACGCCTCCAATATATCCAGGGCTTTTAGCCAAATCAGTCAATCAGAGCTGGGGACAATATTAACACTTGCTTATCTTAAATTTCCAGCTTAAACTTTACACTTAACGCTTTTTTTCCCCTCCTCCATATGGCATCTCAGCATGGAGCCAGCAGCTTGATTGCAGATCACTGCACCTCCCCCAATACTGTCACAAACAGTTAGATTCCTCTGAGAAGAAACCCCCCCCCCCCGGTTGGGCTTTCAGTTTCCCAGATACCTGCACTGATGAAGATCTTGTCTCTCCTAACAAAGATCTTCACGTCCTCTTCAGACCTGCAGTATTTGGGGGAAAACAAACTGTCTCCTAGGAGCTCCTGGGGACATGTCTGTTTGTCCACTGTTGGCTCCTCCTCCTCCAAACACATCCTATATTGGAAAGTTACTGAGCCAGACAGCACATGTGTATATTTTTAGCAATGCCATTGGGAAACACACACAATACATTATGAAATAGATTTTACATACCAGTCCTCCTGATACTGAGTTAGACCATTGCCTCATCTAGCCCAGGATGGTCTGTTCTGACTAACAAGGACTTCAGCAGAAATCTTTCCCAACACGTTCTATCTTATCTTGTTAACTGCTAGTGATTGAACCTGGGATCTTCTGAATGCAAAGCATGTGCATTTATACAGAGCCATGAACTTCTTGGCTGCATCTTCTAACTTGTCAGTTATCTACAGAATATGTGTACAAGACATTTTTGAGATTATTTTTATAATTTAGTATATTTATACACTGCTTTCCAATAAGTTCTCAAAGCAGTTGACAAAACAAATGTGAAGATGGCCACTTTGAGGACCAGAAATGGAGGATAAAATAACTCCTGAATAAATAAAAGTAGGCTTAGAAAAAAGAGCAACAATGAGTGCCTGTACAGAACTTACTCCCTGATAAGTGTGCACAGAATTACAGCATTACTCTCACATATATACGTACATGATTGCAGTCTTAAATTATTTACCAGTCCTATTGCCTGAAGTAGCAGGTAATAGTTTACCTTCAAAGCATATTAAAATATTAATGAGTTTCACTGGATTCACAAGAGGGTTCTGATACAAGGACTTTGAGATTAAGATTTTAATAGAAAATATTCCCCCTCACTTTTGCACCAATTGTTTCAGCTAGATTATTTCTCGAAGACGACTAGTTAAATTTCTATGCGTTTTTAATACTTTTCAAGTTGCCTGCTGACATCTGCTTTACCATCAACATTAGTAACAAGATAGGAATAAAACCCCTTTCAGCTTTGTCAGCCCAATCCTACTCAAGTCCCCACCCCCCACCAATGCAGCTTGCACCAACAGAGCATGTGCTGTATCCATGCGGCGGGGGTGGGCAATTGAAAAGTTTTCCTCGAGGTAAGTTAATATTTGCTGAGAAAAGCTTCAGTTGCCGCCATGGGATTCTTTGGATCTATGCCTGCTGTTTAGCAAGAGTAAATTTGAGGCAGGTAACAGTGGCAGCAATAGAGATACAGTCCCATACGAAGCACGACTTCGCCCATGTAACAGCAAGACAGTAGAGTGCCTGACCCACACATTATTGTATTGCAGTCTATATAAGGATATTCGTTTACTCCACTTAGATCCAATTCTCTCAAAACTTCCAGGACATCCTGATAAATTTATTCTACAACATTTGCTAAATGGAGTTGATGAATCGCTTATTACCCAATTAGCAACCTTTATAAAACTGGTAATACAGCACCGCAGAGCTCTCCCTCCATTTAATCAGTTGGTATAAAATAATGTAAGTCCAGTGTTGTAAGAGCTATTAACATAGATAATACAAACATATAATGCTTCTGTCAACTATAAAAATTTTATTCTTTGACCTTCTGACCTCCAATGTTAAAATGGGCGTAATGCTCATGTAACTTTTTGTACTATTTATTGCTACTTTTTGTTTGTTTGTATGTCTCATATGCCAATAAAGGTAAATGAATGAATGAATAATAGACAGGATTATCAGCATACACAAGTGCCACCTAGACCTCCTCCCGTCCACCTCCCTCCCCACTCTGTTAAACCCCTCAAATGTTGATCCTATCTTTGTCGGTCCAGCAGTGACCCTCCAGTGCTCCAGTGCTGGTTTGGCAGCACACCTAAAATGGTAATTGCCAGAGGCCATTTTACAATAGCAGAACTGTGTTCCTGCCCAGCTGAAAAACGAGCATTCAAGCAATCTTCCTCAAAATGTAATTGGCAAGGATCATAGAGACAACATGCTAAAAATATTCCAGAGGTGGTTAATAACAAATGTATCATTATACAATCCAGAAAAAATACTTGGAAACAAAGGAAAGTATTGGTTTTGATTTACCTTTTATTTACTCTTGTTCCCAATATCCAGAGTTGCTACTCCTTTTGGAGGTTTTGAGAGAGCATCAAAGATGGTTAAATTCAAAGTTCCGGATTTCAACTTTCTGCTGCTAAATGATCCACGATTTATGGTCCTTGCCAATCCTCTTTCTACCAGGCGGTCCTTCAACAGGACTCCTAAAGGATGGACCTCTGAGAATATTCCCATAATGATAACCATACAGCCTACAGAGGCCAACGGCGTTCCAGAAACAGATGATCTGTGAAAATAAAGTGCAGTGTGCGTCATACATCAGAATCAGTGTGGTGATATCTTTATTTTTTAGCATAGGCTACTTATATCACAACATCTTCTCTTATGTAGCTTAAATGTAATAACATCTGATGCTGTAATGATTTTCTGAGTTTATTTTCTTCTACTGATCTACAAATAAATTAACTTGGCCACTACTCTCAAAACAAGTCGAAATCTTTTATGTCCATACCTTCTAGCTCCTATTTGCTCTGTTTATTAAATGAATGTTTGACTAAATTTTACGTTATTGCATTTTCATATTGAGAGGAGAGGTGCTTTTACTCTAGCATTGCTGGTCTGCATATTGTTTCTGGTTTGGACAGCATCTCTTAGGGAGATGCCATATCTTAGGGAGATGCCAATTGGCTATTGTTCTAGGGAAAGAAGGGTGAGGTCATAGGCTGTTTCTGCTTCCCATGTGGAATCAATTTATTATTGGGGGTTATTCTGTATAATGAGAGTGCCTATAGGCAGGAATAACACAGGATAAATTATTGGAAGCAACCTACCTAAGTCCAGAGTAAACAAATACAGGATATACATGGTTTTATGTTCAACACATAGACCAACCCCAAAGAACAGGTTCAAGAGCAAAGAAAGATGCTTCAGACTGCAACATCCTTTTCATGGATTAATTGAATCACTTTAAGTTTTGTATTGCTCCTGAAAGAGTAACAATTTTGCCTGTTGTGTTTTCTTATACAGTGTAAGAAACCTGCATTTTAATACAAGAATTCCATTTTATTCCGCTGGTTATTAATGTTAGTAGTGTTTTATTTACATAGTATCAATTTTGAAAAGGCAGTTTAGTACTATTTTCTATTATTCTTCTGACTGATACACACCGATACACAATTTATGGAGGCATTTGAAGATACTGGAATCACTTGACTGAAATGCCACAGATCTGCTAATACATCTGTCAATGACTGAAATTCACTATGTGTTTTTTATGCTGGCAAGTACTTAATATAAAAATTACATCACGTGTAAAATGTGACATGTGATCAGTGATTAAGTATATGAAAGGTTGTTGCATCGTGTTTTCAAAACCAGTTTTGCAAGCATGGTGTTAATATAAACTGACATATGTATAATGTGTGAGTAAATGAGGACCAGACATGGTGGAGATGACATCATTCTGATAAATCAACAAGTCATATGGCATCTTAAGGAATAACAAATTGATTGTAGCATGCAATTTCATGGGTCAGAATCTGAAGTGATCACACAAACAGGGACCCATGTGATGATAACACATAAAAATGCAATAGAAAATTTGTCAGAGAGAAAGAAGGCAGGTTGCTTACCAGAAACTGCTTTGTTGAGTGTTCAGCCCCTGCTTTCAAGTGTGGGAAATCCTATGCATCCCATGTGCTTGGAGGATAGAAAGAGTGCCCGATTCCTCAGTTCCTTTGAGGGTCACTTTCTACATTCAAACTGAAGCATTCAGAGAGATTCAACAGTTGGAACCACACCTACATGAGGGATGGTCAGGCAGGTCATGTGTCTGCACACATATGTTGTTGCTGGAAAACAGTCTGTCCTCCTTCTTCATGGATTCTGTGTAGCTAGACTAGCTAGCTTCTTTCTTACTTTGAGGTGGATGCAGGTTAACCAGGAGATGTTCTGCAGAACACTGCACTTAAACAAGGCATCAGTTCTTGACTTTGAGTCCACAACACAATGCTTAATAAAAGTCAATGAGAGGTACTAAATTGTGGTTCCCAAATTGTGCGTCACGACATCCTGGGGCATCCTGGGGACCTTGCCAGGTCACTGCAGGCTGCCAGAAAGACATCATCACCAGTCACTTCCAGGAGCTGCTCGCTGCGCACACAGCTTCCATGATCATCGTGGATCCTAATACTTTGGGAACATATGGCATATACCATTTTCTGCTTTAGAGCTCCGGGAGCAGAATGCCTCTCATATCCCTGGCAGAGTAAGCTGGTGGTCCCTTCACAGCTAACTGGTAAGTTAGAGTAACAGTCTGATGACCCAATCCTAAGCCCTCAGAACACTGATGTACCATCAGGTATGCCAGTGCTATGAGAGCCCTGCTGGTGCAGTAGCCCCTTTGCAGGGGATAGTACTAAAACCTACTAACCCAATGGTAAAGAAAAAAGATGAAAACTGAGATTAAAGTCTCTTGAAATTTTCTGAGTGGAAAAAAAGACATTGCTCAGTGTTGCTGCTTCAACAGTGGTTGAAAAGGAAGTGAGGGATTGGGCATTCTTTTCGTCCTCCAGGCACTCAGCATGCACAGGTTTCCTTACTCAAGAGCAGGAGCAAAACACTAGAAAGTGCTTTGGAGGCTTCCAAAGTCAGTTCTGTGCACATGCTGAACTCCACTATATGTGACTGCACAAAGATGTGACTAGCATGTGTGAGTATACTTGAAGATAATGGGAATGAAGCTTAACCTTATCTCCTTTTAAAAATATAACTATTGCTGGCTAAGACGGAATCTCTATTATTCAAGGCACAGAAGCAGAGAATGAGGGCCCTATCCTATTCAACTTTCTAGTGACAATGCAGCCTCAATGCAGCCCCCATAATAAGGGACCAAATGTCCCCTTATCTTGAGGAGGCTTCCATGACTGCCCCCCCCCACAGAATGCAGGCACATGCCCTATTGCAGGGGTGCCCAAACCCCAGACCTGGGGCCACTTGCGGCCCTTAAGGTCTCCCAATCCAGCCCGTGAGGAGCCCCCAGTCTCCAATGAGCCTCTGGCCCTCCAGAGACCTGCTAGAGCCTGCACTGGCCCAACACAACTGCTTTCAGAGTGATGGCCAACTGTTTGACCTCTCACATGAGCTGTGAAAAGAGAGCTCCCTCCTCAGCTTGCCGTTTCACATCTGTTTCAAGCAAGGAAAGGCAGCCCTGCTTTGTGCAAAGCCTTTTACAGGCCTTGAGCTATTGCAAGACCTTCTTTCATTCATTTACGTTCCACCTCTAATATATTCATTAATGTAAATTTATTCAAATTTGAAATGCAAATTAATTCTTTTTTTTTTCCTGGCCCCCAACACAGTGTCAGAGAGATGATGTGGACCTCCTGCCAAAAAGTTTGCACACCCCTGTCCTATTGGCATAGCTGCAACAGTGCTGGAAAACTGGATAGGATTGGCCCCTTAATTTCTTATCAAGAAGTAGCAGGAACCAAATCTGATTGCTCCTGATAAGCATGATAGGGACAACTTTTAAGCGGTATGGTTTCAAATATAAATAAAAAAAATAGCAAATGATGGATGAAGGAGGGAAGGACATGCAGATGGAGAGGATCTATCCAAGGCTCTATGCCATCATCAAGGATTCTCAGGTTACACCTTCACATGGTTCAGAGTCCAGTCATTCTGACAACCAACATGTCAAGCAACTGGTTGCGATCTCTAAGAGCTAATTCCTCATCTACTCATCAATATCCAACAACTTCTGATTACCAGGGATAAGTGAAGCTTGCTTCCAGTTGATTTGGTCTTTATGCCACAAACTCCCAATGCTTCTTAATTCTCCTTCAATTTAGACCTTGCTGCTCTTTCCTTGATCCAAGATCTGTCCTAGTATTTTTGAAACCCACCTCCCTCTGTTATTCCAGTCTGCCATGCTTCCTTTTTTTGGTTGTATGCAAGAAACCATTTTCTCTTCTGACGTTGTCATGATCCTTCAGAAACAAGTAACTGATTTCTCATCAATTTTTGGACTTGTAACCATGATTGTTTCTTCTTTGTATCTTGGTTTGAACCACAACCATTAAATCTTTCTGGGTTGTCAGCATACAGCATACTTGGTTCATCTTTTGTCTTGTTCTTGATTCTGTAAACTATCTGTGAATCACCTGTATGCAAAAATGCAAAATAAGGTTGTCTGTAACCTCTTGAGGAGCAAACTAGATTTATTATAGAGGATCTTAGTGTGCAGCTCAATCCTAGCCACATTTGGTCAAAAGTCAATCACAGTGTTAATGGGCTTACTTCTAGGTAAGAATTACAGTACTAGTCATGGATGAACTCGCTTACAGAGAACCAAGCCTGAAATCTTGTCTTACGCTTATCTGGCAGGAAGTTTCACTGGACTCAGCACGACTGATTTCTAAAGAAAATTATGTGAGATATGCAAGAGACACATTAGCCTTAATTTTTTTTTTAAAGGATCACACAGAAAATTTAAGAAATAAAATTTTATGCTAAACCTAATCTTGCTTTAAAAGGTAAAAAAAAAAAAAGGCAAGTGTTTTTGGTGGTACAGAAGTTAGTTTTTGTTAAGAACATATAAAAACACAAAACACCACATTTTGGTGTTTAAGATATTTTGCAGAAATTAAAATAGATTACTTTTCCAGTTAGAAATAATACAGTAGCTGCATCTGCTGACACTATATCACCTACCTAATGCACTTTTAAACCATTTAAAATTAATAAAAATGAGAACTTGAAATTGGAACACGTAACACCACAAATCACAAAATCTGTGAAAAAATAAAACCATTATCAAACAACCCCAGTGATAAAGTAAGATGGTGGAACAGGTAAAAGGTACATTTTTTACATGTTACAGAGATTTAAAATGCTTCCCCTTTTTCTCAGTCTCTTATGGCAATGATGTCCATACATGTGCAAGTACATATGTGACAAAATATAACATACGTCAATACAACCTTGCATTTATCAACAAAAACCCTGAAAGTGGATGTAAGAATCATATAAGGGGATCTTGGTTTAGTGACAATGGGATCCTCTTATAGTCCAAAGCAAAGCAACATGATTTGGGTGATGTCCTCCTTTTTGGAAAAGTAATTGCACAACAAGGTGGCAAGTGAAGGTATTTCTAAAGCATGGCAACACAGTACCTTACGAGTTGGTTGAAAGGGCAGGACCCATACTATATAGCACAGTACTGTAATTGTGTAAGGCTAAAAATGTGGTACAGTTATGTGACTTGCAATTTTCCATACTAAATACGTGTCAGTGTAAATTTCTCCAATTACATAGCACTTTTTCTGATGTCCATTTAAGCTCATTGATGAGATCTTTAACAATTTCTGCTTCGTTGTTATGAAAATAAAAATTGTTTTCCATTTAACGTGTATGCTATTCATTATTTTAGTTTTAGCCATAGTGAAGTTTCAGGTATTCTTTACATTTGGAAAGTTACAATGGAAAGGTACGTTTGGAAAGCAAATGGAAAGGTACATAATTCCTTGTTGAAATAAAGCTTTTTGGCACTATCTGTTATGTTATATATGCCAAAATCCAGCTCTGGTTAGTCCACTATCTAAACAGTATCGCTAAAATGAAAAGGCAATGGCATCACATCCTCTCCAGAACGGGGCTATTTGGAATTGCTTATTCCTCAATGGTTTTATCATTATCTCAGACCTTAGCACCAGAGACTGATCTGCTATACTACTGCTGGTGGGATGGAAAAGGTGGAAGAAAAGTCAGCATTTGCATTTCACCTCTAAGAAATGGAAGGGGTGGTGGAGGCCTTTCTGCAGTCCACATTTTAAACTGAAATTTCAATGTTGCAGCTGTTTCAGATTTGGCTAAGGGAGACCTGCCTGTAACAAAACCTCTCTAAAACCATTAGGTAATAGGGCAGAGCAAAGATAATCTCCTACAACACATGTATTTCTGATAAGACCATCACTCTCTAAGTTGAGGTTTCCCCATTCTGATAAAGTGCTTTCCTTTGCATGAAATACGCTGAATTTCCAGCTTACTAAAGTCTATTTTACACCTATTATTGATTTATTATTATCTGATCTTTGTAGATTGTATCTAGCCAACAGTTGTGCTCCTTGTATCATGACCCTGAATTTTGCTTTCTGGTTTATTTTATACATTTCTTTAGAACATTTTTTTCCTCCTCCCTTTATCCTCCAGTTCTTTTGATCTTAACTACAGGCACACTTGTAAATTTTTTAAACATTCACTCTTGGTTTTTTCCTTCCTGTGCACTTCCCAGAAGTCAAAGCAGTAGCACATACATAAGCACAGCTCCCCCTTTGTTTACTTCAACCAAAGTTGACCTCACCTTTAATTTGCCTCAAGCTTATTTATTACCTTTTATAAGTTTTCTGAGTTGTAAGCACATACCAGTCAGGGAAAATTTCCTTTTAAGTCATCTAACATTTCTTATAATGAAAAGAGATGCCTTTCTCTTCTTATCCCAAGCTACTGATAATAATGGACATGGAAAAACTATTTACAAATGCCTGATTTGGGAGGAAGGGGAAAGAGTAGGAGCTGCATATGCCTTAGAAATAAATGGAATATTTTCTCAATGATCCAATTTCTAACTCCAAAACAACACTATTGCAATTTAGGTAGCATTTGTTACTTAAATTCTTCAACACCTTCTACTGTGCAAAATGCAGGGCTCTCAATGCATTATGTAACAATGCCAGAACTGGTCATGGCATTTGAAAAGTACGTTCCTAACTCAAGCACTAGACCTTAAATAACTTATTTTTTCATTCCTTGCATCATCCTTACAAATTTGCTGACATGGTTCAGTTATTTCTCTTAGGATACTGGCTAGCAAGCTGAGATATTGAATAAGGAGAAAAAAGTCCTGAATGTGTTACCCTGGTGAATTCAGTGCTTGGTACAGATGTCATACTGCTTAGGCTAGCTAAATTACAGAACTGAGCTTTGCATCCAATGGATTTATTTGCAAGGCTTTCTACCATCACAAGGAGAAAGTCATGGGGAGCAAGAAATAAAATAGCAAAGATTCCTATTCTTTCACTGAATTGAGGAAAAACATACACACCAAAAAAACTCTGATAAGTAATCTGACTAAACAACGTTCAGTAGTTGGACAGGATAAAATGTACATAACTCATGAGCATTATTTTCCTTGAGAAAACAAATTTGTTTTTAAAATTGAGAACCTATGGAGGTAAGTAACTAGCAGCCCAATCCTATCTGCTGCATGCTCTGGGCCAGCCAGGAATCAGACAGCCTGGGAGAAGTAAGTACTGTACAAACATTTTTTTACTCACCTCGCAGTAAGCTATCTGGTTCCTAGGTCTCCTCAGACCTATGCCAGCTTTTGGGGGGCAGGGAAGAGTAGAATCTAGTGTGTGAGGTTCCTATTGAGATTCACTCACCTCCTGTCCCCCACTTGGTCCATTCCCCGCTTGGATCCATCCCTCACTGCCAACTTACTGGTATGGTGGAAGTTTTGTTGGCCAGTGTTACCTACGTGTGGTCTCTGGGATTTGTGCTGGTGGCAGCAGCCTGCAGAATGGCAGAGTGGATGACACACCACTGTCCTGAGCTTTATACTAGCAGATCATGAGATTCACTAGCATAAGGCCTGGATAGATTGGGCCCTAAGCTTGAAAAAGCACACTGTTCTATTTATTTTACAAAAAAGAATCTGATCTTATGTTTAAAAAAAAAGTTTTCCTAGCTTGATATACCAAATAAAGTTATTGTCTAACC
Source organism: Tiliqua scincoides (assembly GCF_035046505.1). NCBI lineage: Eukaryota > Metazoa > Chordata > Lepidosauria > Squamata > Scincidae > Tiliqua > Tiliqua scincoides. The sequence continues at coordinate 29,316,063 of NC_089826.1, forward strand.
TAAAATACTGTACTGGCATCTCAAATTACAGAACAAATCTCGCTTCTTTCTATCTGATCCTTTCAACACACATGATCCTAATCATTTTTTATTCTTGGTTGGTTGGTATCATTCATTTAAGACCCTGTAGCACTATGTGAGTCAGAATGGCAAAACTTCTTTCTGCTACTAGGAGCACTGATACTTCACTTTTGTTAACTGTATAGGTACCTTATTTTAGTGAAATTGTCTTTCTTTTCCTCAGGTACTTTGTAATAGCCAGTCCTCATAATCTTCAATTATCCTCTCAGCTTTTCCTCTCACCTCCTAGCTGTCACCTCTAAATGCAAAAAAACTTCCTTCCCTCTCCACAATTCTGGCTGACAAACTGCCCAGTGAAGAACAAATATCCAGCTCTTTCTGATTGGTGATTATTAAACAATAGTGACTATGTCTTCACAATCCCAACTGCAATTCAAATTCTTTTTCTTCTTGTGTTTTTTAATATCTTTCATATTAATTTACCAAAATTATATATTATCAAATGAATGTATTAATGTATCTACAATGTTACACCATAAACATACTCAGCAGTGCTGCCCCAAACCATCATCAACTCCTTTCCTAAGAGCTGATGTTGACAAGAAGAGCCCACAGGATGGTGCTTCTCTAATTACACTGGTGGATAGGCTCCCGCACTACCAGGATAACATAAGTCCTGGACCTAAGCAAACAGGTAAGAGGAGGTTACAAGTGGATTTAGGGACCCAGAAGTGGGACACTTTTTAGCAGCAGCTACAAACATTCCCCCAAAAGGGGGGAGGAGATTTCTGCTTTGTCCACGATAGGAGGACATTAGTGCTTTGTCCATGTTAGGAGGCAGGAATGGTGACAAACTAGAGCACCAGCAAAGCCTTTACCTAGCTATTGCTGACAGTAGTGTGTTAAAACAAGAAACTTACCTTGCATTATACTTCTTCAAGTCAAATGCAACAAAGGAACTTGTGGTCATCTGCTCTAGTTTTCCCAACTGCGGTTTCTATATGACATAGCACTCCATAAATCTCAAAGCCAGATTCACCCAACAGCTTCCCCCCTGTCCTGCCACACAGTGATTCCTACTGTCACTCTATGCCACTGACAGGATATGGCATGCCTAGCAGAGTTTCCCACCCTATATTATTCCTGAACTGTATAGCTCACAATACAAAGTTAGCACACACACACATATTAAAAAGAATGGCACTGCCTTGGATGAATCAGCTTGTACAGCTTTGTCATTTTGATTCTCGTACCCCACATGTCCAGGAAAGGCTTACTTTGGATGGGGACTAGAACTGGCTGACACTTGTCCCTAGCTGAACAAGAGCCAGGAGGAGAATACAGGCACGTTGCAGGGTTTTGCTCATGCCTGTCCATTGGTCAAGCCTCTCCATCCGACCTTGGTAGAGTTCCAGGGGGTTGACCCAACATTAGCCAATCAGAAAAGTAAAATCTTAATGTCCCCAAAACCCATAAAAGGAACTGGCTACTTACAGCCCAATCCTATCCAACTTTCCAGCACCTGTGCAACCGCAATGCAGCCCCGGGGTAAGGGAACAAATGTTCCCAAACCTTAAGGAGGCCTCTGTGACTGCATCCCCAACATAGGAAGCAGTGCATACCCCATAGGCACAGCAGCACTGGCACTGAAAAACTGGATAGGATTGGGCTCAGACCTGGCACACATTTTGTTCTTGGATTTGCAAAAGTACATTACTGATCATCCCTCTGGCCCTTGGAGGAGAACATGGGAACTACAGCTCCACATTGACTCAGACCGGGATATAGCTAATTAATCACATTAACATTTTCCTTTGCAATTAATTTCAAATGCCTATTTTTGCCCGATTCTTGTTATTTTTTACAAGTTGCTTGCTTGTTTCTTTCTGATTAGAACTACTGCACATTTCTGCTTGAAGGGAGGTACTGTGCCTTGCTCCTTGACAGGGTCTTCAAGACTAATACAATAAAGAGCAAGGATGGGCACAAAGGAGTGGAGAGGGAGGGTCAGCCAGGTTAGGAGGCTTCTTAATTTGCTCTTCTAGCAGCCAGCTTCCATGATGAGAACCCTGATATTTGGACTTTGCTGATGCGAGATGGGGTGATGAAAGACACCCCCTTTGTGGTCTTCTTGGTGGTTGCACTTTTTTCTGTGTGTGTAGCTCCTAACTAGTCAAGAAGTCCCTGAAGCTATATGGAAGCTGTGAGAAGGTGAGGTGCGTGGGTTGTGTGCCTTGCTTCCCCTTCCCTGCCATATGACAGGCGGCAGCAGCCTCATCCACATATGTAATATTTTGTATTATGCTGTCCAACAACAATCCTTTAAGGTAATGGAGTATTATCATCTCCATACTGCTGATGGGGCTGAGAGGAAGTGACTTGTACAAGGACAACTAGTCAGGACATAGCAGTGGTAACATTTGAACCAGGAAAGTCCTAATTGGCAGCTTGGTCCCAACAATCATATGACCCTCCCAGGCTCTCTGGCCCCTAGCTGGACCTTTCTTGCTGGTACATTTCCTTCTTATTGCCAATAGCTCAAAGGCCTTCTAACCCTGATAAGCGGTTTCATCACAGTTCTTAATGCTCCCTTTTCAATACCACTTTAATTCTACTTCATGTCTCTGCCTTTCTCTGCCTTCATGACTCTGCCTGTCTGTCTGGTTTACATCTGCTATTCTGGCTCTTGGTTAGTCTATCACATCCACACCTCAGCTGCTAGCATACAGCCTCTTCTGCCCTCAAACCCTTTCATTGGCTCCTTCTTTCTTTCAAGACCTTGATTTGTTTTTCTTTGTTCCAAGGCCATTTTTCTCTTCCACCTACCCTTCCACAGGTTTCTGATGTGTTCTTCCTTGATGCATTTGATCTCTTGAGTTGCCTATGCCTTTGCTTCCTTATGTCTTTACGCCCCAGCCTGAGGGCCCTGGCCTCTGCCCCCTTAAGGGGTGGGGGCAGGGGGGAAGGCAGTGATATGATCCCCAGGATCGCACTGCTCAGGGGGGCTGCAGGGACTGGGATGTACACACCAGTCCCTGCAGTAGACTTCCCAGGGTACGGGGAGCCCTGTGCGAGCAAAACCGAAAGTGGAGCACGATCATGCTACTTTCACTTCATACCAGCTGGGGAGCCCTGCAGGTGCTCACACAGGGCTCTCCGCACCCCCAGGATGATGCTGCAGGGACTGGTGAGTGCATCCCAGTCCCTGCAGCCCCGCTGAGCGGCGCAATCCTGGGGATCCCGTCGCTGCCTCCCCCCTGCCCCCACTGCCTCCCTCCCCCCCCCGCAAAGACTTAGTGAACCACTGCTTTAGACTATTTCCACTTTAGCATTTCTTCCACTACTTCTCCTGCCCCTAGGGCCTATGGTTTCCAGCAAAGGTGACCTTTTGCCTTCCTTGCAGAAACTGGATTACAGGCAACCATTTCATAGTTCACAGCGTCATTCCCTCTGCAATTAGGATAAGCATGAATATTCCATGTCACAGCATCGAATGCAAAGAGAATGCATTTTCCTCCACAGAACACACATCTTTTGGAAACCAGGATTTATAAGTCAGAGGGTGTGACTCTTCCAAAACAGATGTGGTGGAAAGGAAAGGAATAAGTAAAGGAAGTAGGAATACCTTGGGATATACCAGGGGAGCTAGAAAATATAAGAGCTAAATGGACTAAGGGAAAATGATAAAGGGATGCTAGGTGAAGTGAAAAGGCGTAGAAATAAGTACAGGTTGAGTCTCCTTATTCCTGAGGGTTCTGTTCCCAGAACTCATGTGGATGGCAAAAATCACATTAAAGCAAATCCATTTTAAAAAAAATGTTCCTCTGCTAGACAATTTAAAAACAGCCTTGCTGACTTTTGTGATGTAAGACACAGTCATTAGGCAGACAATCCATCAATCAGTCTCTCTCCAGGTGCTTAGAAAGACTTCACACTGAGCCAGCAACTCCTCCCTTTACCAATGCAAAATGATTATCTTTCTTTCACCTGCTCAGGGAGAAGGGAGGGGTCGCTTGCCTTGAAGCTGTTCTAAGTACCTAGAGGGAAAATTGATGGACTGTCAATCATGATTGACATGATTACTCATGTCAATTATGTCATTAATCATGATTACATCATGATTGATGGACTGTCAGCCAGCTCAGGACTTTAATTATCCTCATATCGACTAGGTCAATTTGTGTTCTGGTCATGAAAGAGATTCCTTGACACGCTTAATGACTGTGCTTTAGAGCAACTAGTCATGGAGCCCACCAGAGGACAGGTGACTCTGGATTAATATTGTGCAGCACTCAGGACCTGGTTAGAGATGTAAATGTTACTGAGCCATTGGGGAACAGTGACCGTGCTGCAATCTGCTTTGACATGCATGTCGGGGGAAAAGTACCAGGCAAATCTGTCACAAAAACCCTTGACTTCTGACAAGCAGACTTCCCTCAAATGAGGAGGCTGGTTAGAAGGCAGTTGAAAGAGGTCAAAAGTCCAATCTCTCCAGAGTGCATGGATGCTGCTTAAAACAACAGTAATAGAGGCCAGCAGAAGTGTATACTGCAAAGGAAGAAGGGCTTGACTAAGTCCAGGAGGTGCCCGCATGGCTAACCAGCCAAGTTAGAGAGGCCGTAAAGGGCAAGGAACCTTCCTTCCGTAAATGAAATTCCTGCCCTAATGAGGAGAATAAAAAGGAACATAAACTGTGGCAAAAGAAATGTAAGAAGGTGATACGGGAGGCCAAGAGAGACTATGAGGAACTCATGGCCAGCAACATTAAGGGGATTAATAAAAGCTTCTTCAAATATGTTAGAAGCAGGAAACCCACCAGATAAGCAGTTGGCCCTCTGGATGGAGAGGGAGGGAAAGGGGAGATAGAAGGAAACTTAGAGATGGTAGAGAAATCAAATGAGTTCTTTGCATCTGTCTTCATGGCAGAAGACCTCGGGCAGATACTGCTGCCTGAAAGGCCCCTCCTGACCAAGTAATTAAGTCAGATAGAGGTTAAAAGAGAAGATGTTTTAGACCTCATTGACAAATTAAAGATCAATAAGTCACCGGGCCCTGATGGCATCCACCCAAGAGTTGTTAAGGAATTGAAGAATGAAGTTGCTGATCTCTTGACTAAATATGCAACTTGTCTCTCAAAACGGCCACAGTGCCAGAGGACTGGAGGATAGTAAATGTCACACTGATCTTTAAAAGGGAAGGAGGGGGGACCCAGGAAACTATAGGCTGGTCAGCCTAACATCTATACCAGGTAAGATGGTGGAATGCTTCATCAAATATAAAATCTCAAAACACACAGACTACATGAGGGACATGAGGATGGAGAGGCAGGTGAGGCAGAGCCTCCCCACCAGGGACGTGCCGTGGGTGGGGAGGAGGGCGAGGCAGAGCCTTCCCAGTGGCTGACCACACAGGCAGGCAGACTGGACTCTGCAGTGGGAAGACCTGCGGCTCCTGTATGCCTAGAGCCCCTCCCCCCCGCGCAGCAGAGGCACACCTGTTCCACCCCACCCCCTGCCGCCGGGGACCAGCTCTGGCCGCGGAGGTCAGACCCCCAAGCGCTTCCCATTGGCTCCCCGCCGGTGACGTCACGCCCCCTCGCGCGTCCAGTCAAGATGGCCGCCCTGCCCTCCGTCCAATCAGAGGCCGCCCTCGGCCGACGTCTGGAGGCCTCGGGAATTATGAGACGCTCGGCCTCCCTCCTCCTTCCCCCTCCCTCGTCGCCTCCGTCAGTCAGCTGCCCTGGCGCGCGCCTGAGAGGTTACTGGACGCCTGTTGTCGTCCTGGGCGCAGCGGGAGCGGGGAAGACGCCTGCCTGAGGCGGCGGCCGACATGGGGAGCAGCGGCAAGGGTGGCAGCCCTGGCGGGGCGGAGGTGAGTCCCGGGGGGCGGCGGCGGCGGCGGCTGAGGCTCCCGCGGCTCCCAGGAGGAGTCGGCGTTGCCCCCGGGGGGGGGGCGAGGCTGAGAAGCGGAGGGGAGTGTCAGTTGGTGGGAGTGGGGGCTGCTCCCACGGCGCCCTTCGCTGGGGCGCTCTCTGGCGCTGCTTTCCCCGAGGCGTCAGGTGCCTGAGGCGGGCACGCCGGGGCGGGGGGTCTGGTGATAGTTCTGAGAAGCGCAGGGAGGGTCCCGTCAGTGCCAGCTGCTGGGCCTTGTGTGACAGCCTCGGGGGTGGGGGGCCAGCCAAGAGGAGCCTCCCCCCGCTCCACCACCCCACTTTGGGGGACGCTGGTGGTCGCCGTGCCTGTACCCTGAAGCCTCTTCTCTCTCCCCCCCCTCCTCCATTCCCAGCACAGGTTGCCTGTGCTTCCTTGTGGTGGCCATGCTCTTTAAGGCTGCAGTCCTATCCACGCTTTCCTGGGAGTAAGCCCCATTAACTGTAATGGGACTGACTTCTGAGTAGATATGCATAGGATTGGACTGTCAGGCTGCACTCCTACCCATACTTATCTGGGAGTAAGCTCCATTGACTATAATAGGACTTGCTTCTGACAGGACATGCATAGGATTGATCCCTAAGGCTGCAGTCCTGTCCACAGCTTCCTGGGAGTAAGCTCCATTGACTATAATAGGACTTTCTCTTGAGTGCACAGGCATAGGATTGGGCTGTTAAACTCTTTCTCCTTGTTTATCCCATGCTCTCCTCTTCTCAGCCTGTTCTTGCTGCGAGTTAGTTTATTGGCTAATGAGCAACCACCACCCCCTTCTCTGGTTGATCTGTGGCTCTTTAATCTGCAGCCTGCCTGCCTTAAGTGTCAACACACTGTCTGTGGTCCTCATACCAGGGGTGGACAAATGTTTTGGCAGGAGGACCATATCATCCCTCTGACACTGTTGGATTCCAGGAGGGAATTAATTTAAATTTCAGTTTGAATAAATTTACATAAATTATTACAATAGAGACAGAACTTATATGGATGAATGAATTTTACTGAGCTTATTTAAAATCCACATAACTATAATAAATGCATGTAGAACCACATAAGAACTATGAACTGTTTGCCACACACCTCTTGTACAGTGAAAGCATACAGACCAAGCCAGAAGCACATGGAGACATGTTGTTCAGAGGCAATGGGAAGGGGATTAAAGTAATGCCAAAGGAAAATCAGAAAACACATGGAGACTATAGAAGACCTTGCTCTAACTCAGCTGCTCTAACTCTAACCTTGCTCTAACTGCTCGCATTTGGCAGTTGTGGGCCAGTAAGGACTCCAACAGTCTCTGACAGACCAGAGGCTCTTTGGAGACTGGGGGCCCCCACTGGGCCAGATTGGGGGTCTGTGAGGGCCACAAATGGCCTATGGGCTAGGGTTTGCCCACCCCAGCAATGCACCAATGCAGGGGTCTCCAAACTATGGTCCCAGGGGCCACATCCAGCCTGCCACAAGATTGTATCCGGCCCATGGCAACTTGTTTTTTTGGTCAGAGTGCTTGCTAACATTTGACATTTTTACTCATTACATATATATCATTTCCCAGTTTAAGCACAGCATTGTTTCTTTGTAATTCTCACATTTCTCAATTGTTCTGAATCACATCATGCTGATTACAAAAAAGATCCAGGTTAAACTTATTCATTCATTAAATTTCATTCCCTTATTTATAAAATTGATTTTTTTTGACCAGTAAAAATGTGTAAAATATAACAGGTGGTCCACATACTGAAAAGTTTGGAGACCTCTGTACCAGAGGATTGTTTGTTCTTTCTCGTCTCCCCAGCTCCCCAATTCCTGGCTGCCTCAGCTCATTTATGAAGGAAGAAGCTAGGGCATAGATGTAATCTGAATGGCAGTGTCTGTAAATCATGTTTAAAATAGGGTAGGGTCCAAGTTTGAGAGGTCTGTTGCTTTAGTATACTGTAATATACCTTTTTTCAACCAGAGTTCATGAGGCTCATATAGTAAAATAACTGAAAGCAGGGTTACCTGTAATCTTCAAAAAAATATACAAGAGATACCAGCAAATAGCCCTTGGCAAAGATGCTATGCTTTAAATAGGAAGAATTGCTCTCCCTGTGCATCACTTTAAAAGTGCCCCTTTATTCTAAAGAGGTAAGGAAAAGTCAAAGTAGGGTCAGCAGGGTTTTTTGCCATCCCTCCATTACAGGCAGGTTTTGCAGAATCTGCAGGCTTCCGATCATTGATATTTTGTATGTAAAGACTCTGCAGAATGTTTGTTCTCTTTCATGCTTGTCCATTAGTTCTTTGTAATTGGGTGATGAATTAAAATAGTGCTTCCTTCTCTGAGTTTGGTGATGTGTCCTTTCACAAAAGAGTCTCCAAGGAGATTCTTTTAAAAGAGAAATAATTGAAATTTTGTTAAAAATCAAACATGTTTTAATGAAACAGACACTAAATAAAAAACTGGAAAATACCAATATTTATGCTTATAACTCTGTAGTGTTAAATCAATACAATTTCATTTTGTGTATTTTGTTAGCTCCATAAGCGTAAAGCTATAAGTTAATTTTTAACCTGGATGTTGCATGAATGTTCAAGGGAAGTGTATGAGACCTATTCTGAACATTATTTGAAAACAGGAAATAATCAGTATAGGCGTGTGGGGTGGGAAGTGGATTCTAGTACTTGAAACTCCTTAGCATAGCATAAAGCATAGCATAAACCCCTATAACATAGCATAAAGATGCTGGTCTTAAATTACCTTTAAAAGAAAATACTGTGCTTGAGTAACTTAAGAACTACAGATGCATTGCATGGAGTCCAGGAACTATCACAAGCATAATTTTGATTGAGTTAAATATCGCATTTCAATATTTTAGGATATTCCCAAAACATTTAGATGTTACGTTTTTAACTTGGGAAGCTAGATATGCTTAGCAAAAAATATATACTGTATGTAGTGTCTGTGAACTGTATTGTCTTGGATAAAAGTCCAGGTGTAAAGGTGCATAAGGTTAAGTATGTGATTGACACCTTATGTAAGGAAACAGCTTTTGAATTTATAGGCTTTCCGTCTGTGGTTTGTTCTGTGTTGTGAAATGCAAGAGAACTTAACTGTTGGGGAATACTTTAAACTTAATGTCTTGAGTAAAACTGACAGCTTTTCTCCTGTGAAGATTTTTAAAAATCAAACTGCAAATTTCTGTGAGCTGCACAGGAAACTTTGGTTATGAAATACTACCTATTGAATAAATATATACTTAACCCATTTCCTTGCATGTGTGGGGGAGAAGAATGAGTTTCTAAAAGTACAGATTCCTGACTTGAGAATAAATGAGTACATTTTAGTTGTTATATAAGACGGTAGATGTTAAATAAACACTGGTTTGTGTCTGAAGGACCAGAAGCGTAGCTTCAATCATGCAGTGGTACTTTTGTGACATTGTACATTGTACCAGCTGAAGGCTGTGCCTGAGGACTGAGGAGAATCCTCCAGAATGGCATGCTGTGTAGAGGCTGCAGCTGAGGGAAGGAATTGACAGAAATTGGGATCCCAAATGAGCAGAAGTACTTCTGCTTACTTGGACACTGGTTTCCAACCTGTGGTCTGAAAGACCCTGAGAAGTGGTCCACAAGGTCTCAGGAGGAAAAAAATCACCTTTGATTACTTCCATTGTTTTGCTGAGCAAGTAATTGCTGCCAAAGATCACCACAGAGGGTGGAGACCACCTGCAGCCACAATCACTTGTCAGCTGTGGCTGTGGTCAGTCCATTCTCTGCCCTCCATGGTAGTCTGTAGGGGAGTGCTTGGGAAACAGTCCACCAGAGAGAGGAGAGACCAGACCACTCATAGCCACTTGTGGTCCACGACGATTCCAGTTTTTGCGTCAGTGGTCCACAGTCTCCTAAAGGTTGGGGACCACTGCTCTAGGAGCTCTCTGAATCCAAATCATTATGCGATAGCTTGGTTCTTTCTGTTGGAAGATTTGCTCTCCTCCCCGACTTTTTATTTTGAAAACACACATTGTACATTTTTACTTAAAATGACTTACCAGTAAATGAAATACCATAGAAAACATTTCACTACTGAATGTAAATGTCAAGGTGCTCAAAACCTATTTTCATATTGATGTGGGGAGTTGGTTATGTTTAATGGGCTAAGGGCCCAATCCTATCCCATTTTTCAGTGCTGGTGCAGTTGTGCCAGTAGTGTGTTGTTCGCTGCATCCTGTGGTGGTGGGCATTCACTGGGGCCTTCTCAAGGTATGGAAACATGTTTTCCCTTAGCACAGGGCTGCGTTGTGGCTGCACCGGAGCTGGAAAGTTGGATAGGATTGGGCCCTAAATCTCTGACTTGAAGATAAGGCACCAAAAAGTTGGTGATATATGTAAGAGGTAGACATTAGTTTGTATTCAAAAAACATTACAGGAAGTAGTTTTATAAAACTGTTGACTGTACTGTATTTATTTCAGACTGCTGTATTAAAACTTTGCATATGTCACTTCATGCTTAATCTTCCTTTATTTTTTATTTTTTTGAAAGTTACAACAGAAATTCTTGCAAGTTACCATAGAAAGTGTTGCTTATAAGAGGCTTGCAAAACAGTTTGTGGGGCTGAGGGCATTTTCAGAAATGATGGTACGAGTTCCTTTTACAGTGCAATCCTAAACATTTATTTGGTAGTCGGTTTTACTGAATTCAGTTCTTATAAGCATGCATAGGATTGCAACTGATCTTATATATATTTACTCTAAAGTAAATTCTATTGAACTCAATGGACACTGGATTTACAGTGTTAACACAAATACTGGGTTCAGCCAGACTTTCAAGAAATAAATATGCTAACCATTTAGCAGTGCAAAGAGTCAGAACTCTCCAAAGGACTCTTCTGAAATATTGAGTGAATGGAAAGAAGTTTGTATAAATGAATCCCCTCCTCTGTGCAGCAGCCTCCATCCCCTTGAATAGTTGCTTCTGAAGTTTGGGGGACCTCCTCAGGAAATAGAGTAAGATGTGGGGGAGGGGGGAGAGGAATTAACAAATTTTGAGCGAGTACAAAATTTAGATACAACCCTTACTAGGGATGTACAAAGCCTTCTCATTTATTTTTGTAGATACTTGTATTTCCACCTTCTTGAACACCAGAATCCCATTTTCAGGCTATGTAGTCACAAAGATGTGAGTTTAGCAAGAATGGGTTTTTTGTGGTTCCTGAAGTGGTATTTGAAAACACTGACTAGGTTGTTGTTGACTTAATTATGCAACATCTTCAGTGTTGAGTCACTGCCTCTTTATTTTGTGAGTACTTTTTACAATTTTCCATTGCTTTGTTTGAATACTTCAGCAAGAGCAGAATAGAATGGATACGTGGCAACCCTAATAGATAGCAAACCTTTTCCAGCTAAATGCTCTATGGGCAGTTAATTTGAGTATGTTAAATCATAGGTTGTACTTTATTTTTTGAGCTATATATCATGTGAGCTGCTTTCATGACTGAAGTGACATAAAATGTAGAGTGAATTATATTGTAGCCTTATATTTAACAATAAGAACCTTTAGTTGACTCAGCAGTTTAGTTTGATTTAAAATTCCTTGTTTATTGATGGGGCTAGAATAAACCAGATGCCAAAATATGTGATGTTTGTATTAGGAACTAGAACTGTTTCAAGCCTTTTGTATTGTATAAAAAAGTTATTACTAGCATCTTGATCTTATGTGAATTTGGCTAGAAGTAAGTTTCATGTATTTAAAAGAACTTCTCTTGGTGCTTTTAGCCTGCTGGATGAATGGGTTGTAGTGGGTTAGTACAGATTAATTTCTCCAGTATGACAACAAACTGTACAAATGCCTCTCAACTGTGGTGACTCTTTCCTTGGAAACACCCCAAAGCCTGCCCCTGAACTAAAATGTGTTCTTATTTCAACTTGAGTTTTGGTGACCAGATTTCAAGTGGAATGAAATGCAATTTTAATATTTTTAAGATTACCTGAATTTTTGTTTTGAATTCATTGCTTTGAGCTTTCAACTTCAGTTCTGATAACTAATCAACTATTTTCAGATTAATTTAATATCACTTGAAAGTCAGTGATGTTTCAGCTTTGTTCAAGTGGAATATTGTGGCATTATTCGCCTGTGCTTTATAGTTGTAACTGGGAAAAATGAGAGGGGTGATGTTAGATTAGATTACTTTATTGTCATAATACTTAACGCACAACGAAATTTGATGTACCATTGAGATACGGACATAGAGAAACTAGATACAGCAATCACTCGCATCAGTCACACTCCACACACTCACTTACCCACACATTCAATACAACATGCATCATATAATATAAAAACAATATTAAACAAAATTATGTTGCCCTAGTGCATGATTACAAACTAGGTCACCTCTTTGGTGGTAATTTTAAGTTCCTTATTCAATGTAATTATAGCTGTAGGATAAAAACTGTTCAAGAATCTTGTGGTGCGTGCTCTAATAGTTCTGTATCGTCTACCCAAAGGCAACAAATCAAAAAATTATGAGCTGGATGAAGTTCATAATGAAGCTCACCTTTATGGAAGAATATGGTTGCCTTTGTTGGGTAGATGCTAGGAACTCTGTTTCATCAACAAGTGTTAGAAATTATTCATCATTCATTAAGAACATAAGAGCCCTATTGGGTGAGACAGACTAGAGCATGAAGGCAATGCTTCTTCCCATTCTTTGATCCCTGCAACTAATATGTAACTTCTAAATGTGGTTCAGTTCACTATGATGGTTAATAGTGGTTGATAAACCAGTCCTTAAAATATATCTGATGCAGTGGCCATCAGTAAATCTTGCAGGAGTTAATTCCAAAAGAAATCATAATGTGCAGAAATACTTCTTGATTAACCTAAATCTATTGCCTGTTTCACTAGGTGAGTCTTAGTTCTGGTATTATATGAGAGAAAGATTCATTATCAATTCTCTCTACACCAGTGGTTCTCACACACTTAGCACCAGGACCTACGTTTTAGAATGAGAATCTGTCAGGATCCACTGGAGGTGGGTCATGACTGTAAGTGTCATTATCAAGCAGGAAAATTCTTTGCAATCCTACCCACACTTACCCAGGAGTAAGTCCCATTTACTATCATTGTTAAAAGCATATACACAGTAGCTTGTTAAAAGTACAGGTCTCTAACATTTTCCCAAATGTAGTAATGTACCATGGAAGCATCAAATCTAATATATTAAAAATAAAATATTGAAATGAATGGGACCCACCTGAAATTGGCTCGCGACCCACCTAGTGGTTCTTGACCCACAGTTTGAAAAACGCTGCTCTATACCATTCCTACTTCTGTAATTCTTCCTCATGAACCTCCTTAGGGCTCAATCCTATCCAGTTTTCCAGCATCGATGCAGCTGCAATGCAACCTTGATGTAAGAAATCAAACATTCCCTTTCCTTGAGGAGGCCTTTACAACTATCATCCCACTGCGTTATGCAGACCTCCGTTGGCATGGCTGTATCAGTGCTAGAAAGTTGAGTAGGGTTGGGTCCTTAGTTATCTTTTTTCCAAAACATCTTGGCGTTTACAGCACTTTCTTATACAGGTTGAATTTTGTTATTTGCCAGGGTTCCATTCCCAGAACTCATGTGGATAGCAAAAATTGCATTAAAGCAAATACAGGTATAACCTAATTATCCATGAATTTCTCACCTGTGGTTTTATCTCAACACGATGAGAAGGGCCCTTTCAATTAAAGGGAAAAAAGTCTTTTAACAATAGCCTCCTTAATGCAAGAGAGGGCAGCCGGCTGACAATCCATCCATCATTCTCTCTCCAGGCACTTAGAACAGCTTCACTCCAAGGCAAGCAACCCCTCCCTTCCCCCAGAGCATGTGAAAGAAAGAAAATCACTGTGCATTCTTTCCCAGCTCTGGGTGAAGGGAGAGATTGCTGGTTCTGAGGAAAGCCTTTCTAAACTCCTGGACAGAGACAGATTGATGGATTCTCTGTCTAATGACTCTGTCTTACATCACAAAGGTCAGCAAGGCTGTTTTTAAATCTCCTAGCAAAGAGACATACAGGTGGAGACAAAGAGACAAAGAAGACCTCAGGCAGATACCGCTGCCCGAACGGCCCCTCCTGACCAAGGAGTTAAGTCAGATAGAGGTTAAAAGAGAAGATGTTTCAGACCTCATTGATAAATTAAAGATCAATAAGTCACCGGGCCCTGATGGCATCCACCCAAGGGTTATTAAGGAATTGAAGAATGAAGTTGCAGACCTCTTGACTAAGGTATGCAACTTGTCCCTCAAAACGGCCACGGTGCCAGAAGATTGGAGGATAGCAAATGTCATGCCTATTTTTAAAAAGGGAAAGAGGGGGGACCCGGGAAACTATAGGCCGGTCAGCCTAACATCCATACTGGGTAAGATGGTGGAATGCCTCATCAAAGATAGGATCTCAAAACACATAGACGAACAGGCCTTGCTGAGGGAGAGTCAGCATGGCTTCTGTAAGGGTAAGTCTTGCCTCACGAACCTTATAGAATTCTTTGAAAAGGTCAACAGGCATGTGGATGCGGGAGAACCTGTGGACATCATATATCTGGACTTTCAGAAGGCGTTTGACACGGTCCCTCACCAAAGACTACTGAAAAAACTCCACAGTCAGGGAATTAGAGGACAGGTCCTCTTGTGGATTGAGAACTGGTTGGAAGCCAGGAAGCAGAGAGTGGGTGTCAATGGGCAATTTTCACAATGGAGAGAGGTGAAAAGCGGTGTGCCCCAAGGATCTGTCCTGGGACCGGTGCTTTTCAACCTCTTCATAAATGACCTGGAGACAGGGTTGAGCAGTGAAGTGGCTAAGTTTGCAGACGACACCAAACTTTTCCGAGTGTTGAAGACTGGAAGTGATTGTGAGGAGCTCCAGAAGGATCTCTCCAGACTGGCAGAATGGGCAGCAAAATGGCAGATGCGCTTCAATGTCAGTAAGTGTAAAGTCATGCGCATTGGGGCAAAAAATCAAAACTTTAGATATAGGCTGATGGGTTCTGAGCTGTCTGTGACAGATCAGGAGAGAGATCTTGGGGTGGTGGTGGACAGGTCGATGAAAGTGTCGACCCAATGTGCGGCGGCAGTGAAGAAGGCCAATTCTATGCTTGGGATCATTAGGAAGGGTATTGAGAACAAAACGGCTAGTATTATAAAGCCATTGTACAAATCGATGGTAAGGCCACACCTGGAGTATTGTGTCCAGTTCTGGTCGCCGCATCTCAAAAAAGACATAGTGGAAATGGAAAAGGTGCAAAAGAGAGCGACTAAGTTGATTACGTGGCTGGGGCACCTTCCTTATGAGGAAAGGCTACGGCGTTTGGGCCTCTTCAGCCTAGAAAAGAGACGCTTGAGGGGGGACATGATTGAGACATACAAAATTATGCAGGGGATGGACAGAGTGGATAGGGAGATGCTCTTTACACTTTCACATAACACTAGAACCAGGGGACATCCACTAAAATTGAGTGATGGGCGGGTTAGGACAGACAAAAGAAAATATTTCTTTACTCAGCGTGTGGTCGGTCTGTGGAACTCCTTGCCACATGATGTGGTGCTGGCGTCTAGCCTGGACGCCTTTAAAAGGGGATTGGACAAGTTTCTGGAGGAAAAATCCATTATGGGGTACAAGCCATGATGTTTATGCGCAACCTCCTGATTTTAGAAATGGGTTATGTCAGAATGCCAAATGCAAGGGAGGGCACCAGGATGAGGTCTCTTGTTATCTGGTGTGCTCCCTGGGGCATTTGGTGGGCCGCTGTGAGATACAGGAAGCTGGACTAGATAGGCCTATGGCCTGATCCAGTGGGGCTGTTCTTATGTTCTTATGGAGCCTATTCATCCGTGTTAGTTCTGTTCCCTGGCTCAGCATGATTAACAAAAAAATGCATTGTGCTAAATTCCATAGAGTAATGCAAATACGCCGCAGCCTGACACTTCTGGATGGAAGGAAACTAAGGCAGCTGTTATCAATCCCCTCAGCCCTCCCACTGCCAGCTGTCCCGCTTCTTTCACAGGTGGGATGCTGAGCTTTTAAGAGTCCAGTCCTATGCCTGCCTACCCAGATGTAAGCCCTACTGTAGTCAATGGGGCTTTCTCCCAGGAAAGTGTGGATCATTTTGTTTGTCTGCTGGAGCAGGAGAGCCTGCACCTTGGGGGGGGGGGATTTGGCAAACACTCTCAGGGTTTTTTAAAGCAATCCCCTCTCCTCCCCCTCTGTACTCAGCCCTCCCCGTTGCCAGCTGTCCCTGCTTCTTTCACAGGTGGGATGCTGAGCTTTTAAGAGTCCAGTCCCATGCATTTCCCATGCATTTCTACTCAGAAGTAAGTCCCATTCCAGTCAATGGGGCTTACTCCCAGGAAAGTGTGGAGAGAATTGTAGCCTTGCTGGGCTGTTTTGTTTCAAAGCAATCCCCTCTGTTGCTACCTCACCTGCCCCTGTGTGTATGTGAGTGAGAGAGAGCAGGAGAGTGAACTCCACCTTGCTGCACTGCTCTGGCTACAGAGGTTTCCCCCCTCCTTCCCCACTTCAACCTCTTTGCTGTGACTCAGGGGCTCCAAGAGCACTACTGTTCCTTGGTAAGGGGAACCTCTTCCATGGCTCAGGGGCTATTTCCCTGTCTGAGTGAGGCGGAGCCCTTTTGCAGTGCTTTGGGCTGCCTGGAAATGGAGCAGAGGCCAGCGCAAGGCAAAGGAGGCAAAGGTGTGCGTGACTTTCAAATAAAAAAATCCATGGATAAATAGGTTAGATAATAGGTTAAATAAATAGAACATAAGAATAACCCTGCTGAATCAGTATTTTTCACATAGTTGACCCACCAGTAGGCCCTGGTAGCCCAGAGCCTGTTTGAATCAACGCGGAGTTAGTTTTATATTGTTTTATGCCTATCTGCTTAAAAAGAGAGCTGGGGAAAAATTGAGTTAAACAAAAAGGTTACACCCAAGTGAAGTCTGGTAAGACTTTTTATCTATTTCCAAATAGTTGAAACAACTGAACCTGGCTGCTGGAAAAGTTACCAGGAAAGCTGATTGGTGACTTGATTTCATTTTTGGATTGGAAGTGGAAGGCTGTTGCTGGAAAACTTATAGTGCAGTCTTATGCTTGTTTGCTCACAAGAGCAAACAAAATTGAGATTTGTTTCTTAATAAGTATGGTTGGGGGTAATTTGTTATGTAAATAAAAACAAATTAATTTCTCAAACTTTACTAAATGATTGTCATGCATCTTGCATAGCTTGCTTTTGTTAACACAACAATGTAAAGAATGCAGCTATCTATTTGAAAATGCTCTGAAATGCTGTTAAAGTGTGGTGACTGAGGTCAACAGAAAAAACTATTTTTAGAGACATATTTGCATATGGTATCTCTGTAACTACCGGTTTTTGAAAAATATGCAATGTTCTATTGATCAATCAACCCTGCCTATCTGCCTATCACCTTACTGCATGTGCTCTGGTGAAATAAATATTACCACGCTTGATTTGTGAAATGTTTGGTCAAATATCTTTCTGAAGTTTCTCATCAACTGCACAATATGTATTAAATATTTGATAGTGTCAATTTCATTTGATCTAAGTAGTCCATTTGTTATCTTTATAATGTCTTTCACCTTGAAATACCTGTAGGTCGTTACTTTATTTTATGGATTTATACCCCACTTTTATAGTTACCATTCTCACAAAACTAACGAGTACATTAAAATAAACTAAATCCAAAATGCAGCATAGCATGAATTATCCTTAGTATATTCCATCAGGAGTGTCAAACATAAGGCCCCTGTACAGTGGCGTCGCTAGGAGGCTGCGGGCCACACCAGGTGACGCGCACAGGGGGGTGACATGCTAAATCACAGTGGTTAGGAGTAACTCCATCATATTATATACCGTTGGATGCGGAATTTCCAGCCGAATGCAATGCAAAAACCCAGAGTGAAATATCTCATATCTATCAAAAGTTGTGGCCAAAAAACCGGAGAACAAAAAAATGCATAGATCCCTATAGAAACTGAAATTGAGCCGTATCGTGTTTACTTGCGAGTAGGCGACCTTGCCTTAGTCCGTCAGAAAGGGCAGGCTGAGAGGAATCCAACAACACCAGAATGGTCCTGATCCAATGAATGCAGCCCCCAAAAACACCTCCAAGCAGATGAATGTATTGAGTCCTATGGAAAGCGAAACTAAGCCTCACGGTCGAGTTTATTCACAAGTAAGCAAACGAGCCTTGGCTGGTGTGGAAAATCAGGTGAAGAAGAGTGCAAGGCTATCAGATTTGTCCTGATCCTATGCAACTGGAGCTAAACAAGTGCTCCAGAAGGCAGCCTCCCCCCACTAAAAAGGATGAAAACAGAGGCTTCAGCTGATAAGGTGAACCTTTTTGAGACTTGCAAAGCCAGGTGGATCCTGACAGAGACCTGGTTTAAACAGAAGTTCTTGAATTGAACTGGGCACTGGGCAGGGCTGAAAACCTTACTGGTTTTGGAGGGGGGGGGGTGTTATTGCAGGCAGACTACAGAGGAAATTCACTTGGTGGACCAGGGCTGGCTTCTGCTTATTTAATTATTTGTTTTTAATTATTTATACTTATTTATTTTAATTTGCCTGATGATGTTACTTCCACCATGACATCTCTTCTGGTGGGTCTGGGACAGACTGTCATTCTAAAAAGTGGGTCCCAGTGCTTAAAGTTTGAGAACTGCTGCAATAAGATGTTAGTAAGTTGACACCCTTGGGGTGTGTGTGACACCACTAGTGACCAAAATCACTAAAATCTTAATTTGGAGGAATAATACCATCCTGTTATATATCAATCAATGCGTAATTTCATGCAGAATGTGTTCTATCTTTGTTCTATAAAATGGTACAGCCAAAAAACCAGGGGCCGAGTCATGGTACATCACCACGCCCACCACCTGGGGTGTTGCCCTCCCACTGCATGGGGGGTGACGCGCTGACATCCCGCACCAGTTGACGCGAACCCTAGTGACGCCACTGCCCCTGCAAGGTTTTTATCTAACCTCCATGGTGATGGATTCTCTGTTGATTGCCAGCTTGGCTGCTGCATGGTTGCACCAAGTCCCCTCACTGCCTTCACATTTTTGCCTTACCTCCCTGCCCAGAACATAGCAGCCTCCTCCACTTGTACACAGTGATAACACTACCAGAACAGCCTCTGCTTTGCTTGTTTTGTGTGTGCACCCAGATATGTATGTGCCTTCTCTTGTGTCTGGCTCCAGCTAGCAGCCTGACCTCCTCTTCCTTGATTGAGTGTATTGCTGATAGTACCATAACTTTACAACTGTCTTAATTTTTCTCTTTTCCTCTGTTTCAGATTTTGAAAAAAGAAAAATATGAAGTGTACTTAGAGAAATTACTACTGCAGACTACAGGAATACAAGTGATTTATTTCTTAAACTGAAAAGAGTATCAACATGAAAAACAGTGACTATTATCTTAGCCAAGGACTCTTATTTTTGTAATCTGTAACTGTCTTGAGTATATAAAAATCATCTTCAAAGAGTGATTTGCACTAACGTTAAAGTAGGAAAAAACCTATAAATATTATATTTTGAAGTCTCATGAGCATATTTTTATTTAACTTATTCACTAGAATTTTGAGTTTTTCATCTTGTATTTTAACTTCAAGATTTTTAAAATAATTTTTGTCAACATAAGTAATATTGGATGAGTGCAATCTGAAGAGCTGCAAGTCTGTCTGAACACAATGCCATAAGTTTCTAAGGCAGTTGTCAGAACTTCTTATTTGCCTTGCTCCGCTCAGAATCCTTAATCTTATTTTATGAACACTTACTTACTTCTTAAATAATGGCGTGGGTAAAGCTCTTAAGGAAACCTGGAGGTAATCTTGGAAAAGTGTATCAGCCTGGAAGTGTGATGTCCCTGGCTCCTACCAAAGGCTTATTAAATGAACCAGGACAAAACAGTTGTTTTCTTAACAGTGCTGTACAGGTAAGATGTCTAAACATTATTTGTATTAAATGCAGGATTTTATAACTGTTACGCTGTTGCATCAGTCTAGGTTCCTGTCAAGGTAGCCACTATCTCTATTATACAAAAACCTATCCTGAAGGATAGCATAAAGAGCATAAATCAGTGTAATAGATATGTATAAGATGCTGTATTAAAGACTTCTAAAGTAATAAAAACGCATAAAGAGAAACATGAAATTCAAACTGGCCCTTTCATGTGGTCCCAATGAGATCCTGAAAGGAATAAAGTATCCATGAATGAAATATAGACCCTATTAAACCACAGCTGAATCGGTCAATACAGATCAATGTATTGTAGGAATGTATTCCACACATTACAGAAATGTTCACAGCTGATCACTATCCACAGTTGGCTTGAAACAGGTGTTGTGGATGCTCTTAATATAACAGAAAGTTCCAAAGACTAATTAACAGGAAAAACCTCAACAGAAAACTGGTCCATTTCTTAATCAAGAATAAAGGTCAAATGTTGGAATGTGGTCAAACTGTACAAATGTTGGAATCTGAAAATAATATAAAATATTAGTAACTACCATTAGCCCCACTTCCATGAAATGCAGACCTACAATGAAATGCTTAAAGACTGTTGTAAGAAACACAGCTTCTTTCTATGAAACGTCTTAAGGCTTTCTGTTGAACTTCTTGGATATACGTATTAACCCTCACTGTGAATCTTAAAATACTTTAAGAAAGCAGTTCTCAAACTGTGAGTCTGGGATCCTCCAGTGTACTGTGACCCAATTTTTGGTGATTTATGAAACCAACAGGGCAGATAAGATTATGTTTAACCTTTGATGCACAAACTGCTATGGGGGGAGTACTGCTGCCCAGTCACCATTGTAGCCACACCCTTTGGCATTTGCCTCTAGAGCAGCGATTTTCAACCAGTGTGTTGCGAGTGGTCCACAGGTTGTACCATGGGAGTTTGGTTTATTTATTAAATAAATATCATTTATTAATAGGGCCATTGAGGAATGTGAACCCCCAGCCAGCAGCATTGTCAAAAATCCGATGGTGTGCCTTGACAATTTTAGTGCCTTGTCAGTGTGCCATGAGATGAAAAAGGTTGAAAATAGCTTTTCTAGAGCCTCTAGAAAGTTTGGGAACCACTGATTTAAGGTATTAAATTTGTTGACTAGAACCTTGTGACTGATGTTTCAATGCTGTTTTACCATTAGCAAAACCACATTTTTTTACCATTTCCTAATAAAATGAGCCAAGGATAAAGCGTAAAATGTAGAGAACCATCTTCTGAAAACGAATATCGTACAAATCCACTTAGTTATTTTAATTCATTTTCTCATTCAAACTGAAAGGTATTGTTCAAATAGAATGTCTCTATTATCAGTACATCCAAATCCAACCTGTTATGTTGATTCATTCAATCGATCTTCTTCCTCCCAAAACACTTAGATTCTGTATTTTGTAATCTAAAAAATCTTCTCCAAAGGTCCTTCAGCAGACCTCTGTTTGCAGACATAGTGCTAGTCTTTTTGTAGACCAGAGTAGACAGCTCAAACTTCTTTCTCAGATGTTGGAAGTAAGATATAGTTGAATTTCAAGCTTTTGAATCAAATCTCTTTTATATTACTGTTTTGCTTATAAATGTTTTATAAAGTATTTCCTAAACATTGTAATTTAGTCAGAGAGAGGCACCACCATGCTGTGCTGCAGATACATGGTAAAATTTTGTAGACTTAAATGGCAAGCGTTGATGTTCATCAATACGTAGTTTATCCTCTAAACTTCTTTTAAATGCCTTTAGGAGATCGTGAAATGATGGGAAATGTTGCTCCTCACCAGTATGTCACAAGCATCAGACACTAACAGGCATATATGAAACTTGCATGACCACATTCTATAAGGCAAATCATTACACTGTACGATTAGGATTGCAATTGGGGAATTTTCCTTGAAATGAAGAAATCTAGTTTCGGTTCACATATCTTCAACCGTGGAGACCTGCTGCCAGTGAGTGTAGTAGACAATACTTAGCTAGATAGACCAATGGTCTTGCTTAGTAGAAGGCAGCTTCACATGTTTATTAAAATGTGTATAACCCTTTCAGGAGCTTATAGTATTTTGTGTATATATTATTCTCTCTGGACTGGCACATATTATTACTGGAAGCTTTTTCCTTCAGAATGCCAGGGTTTTAACTTCTATGATGGAAAAATCATATGGGGGTATGAAACAGAAGTTTTGGGGATGATTTACTTATCTTCCTTGTAGGTTTTATGGCAGCTTGACATATTCCGACGGAGTTTAAGAGGTATAACGGGACATGTTTGTCAGGGAGATGCCTGCATATTCTGTGCTTTAAAGGTAAATTTAGCATTTTTCAATTCAGAGTACTTCAGACTGCATTTTAAACTTAATGTGAAGTGAGAATGAATTTTGTCAATATAAGAAGTTTTAGTTGATAATCTCTTTGAAACACAGCTTGATTTTGCATCGTAAATCAATAGATGGAAATGTCTTATGAAGGCCCAGTTGACTTATGAAGGCCCAATTGACTACCCAATAGTGGGCATTTCCTAACAGTTTTAATTATGTATCTATGCACCGTTCTAAAGGTATTTGAACAGTGTATAAAGGTTGCGTTTTCAATTCAAATTCTGTAGAAGAACTACGTCAATAAATCTGGGTTACACAGTTTGGTTGCAATTCTATACAGTTGAACCTCGGTATCCGTGGGGGATCTGTTCTTGGACTTCCAGCGGATACTGAAACCTGCGGATGAACAAATTCATGGGTCCGGTCTATAGGACCTCCAGATGAAACCAGAGATGTTCCCCAGTCACCATCTGGAGATGCTCACAGAGACCTCTGCGGGCCTCAGAAAAGCTCCTGGATGTGATTGGAGAACATCTCCAGTGGTATCTGGAAACTCGCAGTTAGTTAAAACTATGAGTCACAAACCCACATACAGAGGCAGGACCTGTACACCCTTTCCTGGGAGTAAGCCCCATTGAGCACAGTGGGACTGACTAGACATACTTTAGATTACACTGTTAGTGTATTTGGACTAAAATTCCAAATTCATGTGTGCAACCTCCGACCTAACTGGGACTTCAAACTTCATATACCAGTGTTTCTCAAACTGTGGGTTGGGACCCACTAGGTGGGTTGTGAGCCAGTTTCAGGTGGGTCCCCATTCATTTCAGTATTTTTTTAATGAGACTTGGTGTTCCCATGGTATGTGACTGCATTTGGGGAAATGTGACAGACCTGTACTTTTAACAAGCTGCTATATATATTCTTTTAACAATGATACTCAATGGAGATTACTCCTGGGTAAGTGTGGGTAGGATTACAGCCTAGGAGTGCGTAAGGTCCATGGTGGGAGGAGGCCCCTTCCCTGGGGTTGTTACTGAGCACGAGGGGCTTACCCGGTCGATGAGCAGTGGTTGGCGGTGAATTAAAGGACGGGAAGCAGGTATGGTAGCTCTACACAGGCGGTTTAATTTTGTCAACCGTTTTACATTCATGTGGACCGTTTCTGCACGGCCCACCACACTCTATCCTGACTTGTGCTGTCGTCGTCTGATCGGCTCAGGACCCGGCCCTTCTAACTCCTTGGCGGTTCCAGCCCAAGCTGCCTGGCCAGGGTCTCTTGGCCCAGAACCCCAGTTCTGGGGGGTCACAACCCTGCTGGCTGGGGTCAGGCTGGCTGGCCTTGGGAGGGCCCATGGTCCCTCTGTGCTGGATCCCTGGTCAGTTAGCCACCACGGGATATAGTTGGCGGCGAGCGCCCGGCTCGAAAACCCAGTCTCTCCAGGGTCCGAGCAGGTCCTGGGTCAGGGAGGTCCCTGCCCCAGCCTCCTCTCTCCAGAGCAGACCGCAGCCCCTTTCCTCTGGAGGCCTCTCTTTTTCCCCTCAGGCAGGGGAGATTTTTCCCCTCCGGCTTCACTCTGGCCTTCCACCCCTCTTGAGAGGAGTGACCTCCCTCTTCCCTTTCCAGGCCCCTTAAGATGCCAACCTCAGGTTGGTCCATCCCCACCCCTCCTGACCACGTGTCTGCCTGTTCCCAGCTGTTCCTTGTCCCTACTCCCAGGTAGGTGTTCTGCAAGGGCCCCCAGTCCTGATGACACTTGGGCTTACTCCTGAGTAGGCCTCGACTCTAGAGGAGATCCCTGCTCCCAGGGAACTCCTGGAGGCCCGGGCTGGGTCCAGGTGACAGTGTGTTAAAAATTTTCCTGCTTGATTATGTCACTTAGTCATGACATCACTTCTGGTGGGTCCTGACAGATTCTCATTCTAAAACGTGAGTCCCAGTGCTAAATGTGTGAGAACCACTGTCATATGCAAATAAATCAAAGCCTGTCAGGTTACCAAGTCCTTCTAATATGGGGCTTAACTGCTATTCCTGGATGCAGTAGTTGCAGTAATACTGCAATACAATTTCTGAACAAGACATTTGTGTATTGTCTCTACGAGTCCTGAAAGTCCTTCAACCCTCAAGAGCGTATGGGGAATGGGAGGGTGGTACTGAACATAAGAACAGCCCCACTGGATCAGGTCATAGGCCCATCTAGTCCAGCTTCCTGTATCACACAGCGGCCCGCCAAATGCCCCAGGGATACTGGTAAACTGGGGAGAGTTACCTTTCTCAACTTGTACAGACAGAAGATGACATCAGGATGCAGCTCTATGTTTAAGCTACAATTTAACTTCAGACTCACTCTGCATAATCACCAAATTAAAAGGCAAAGCAAAAATACAAAACAAAATGTACACTTTAAAAATCTGCTGAAGTATACTACCAATCTACTGTAAAGACTTAAGGGTGGATAACACCTCTTTGTAACTGTTGCTTACCCAGTTCAGCTTCCTGCCAAAATGAGTGAGCACTGTAGGAGCATATAGGGCTGCTTTCATGCCACCCACCCCCCAGGATGCCATGTTTGAACCTTTGGTCACTATTGAACATTCTATAGTTCCTGTAGCCCCCACAAAATCCCTTTGCAGGGCATTCATGTGCAAAGGTAGGCACTGTTAGTGTGATGGCTATATGTAATTGCTATGCTCAGAGACAGTATGTTGATGAATATCAATTGCTGGGGAGTGACAACAACTTAAGCTTCTTGTGGCCAAGTCCAGCTTGCTGGCTTCTTGGAGCCATCTAGTGTTTCAGAGTGAAGCAGCATGCAAGACTAGTCAGACCTTTGGTCTGATCCAACAGACCACTATTCTTGTGTTCTCCTCACTAGTGCAGCAATACCAAGAGCTGCTGCCATCTTGAGAGAATCGTTCTTACTGCTCATGCTGCAAGTCACTATCCATTTCTTCACATGTAATTCAAATGTTGTAGAAAGGAAAATGCCTTCATACAGAGAGCAAGTAATTAGATTTGTTTTCTTCCTAGCAGACATTTATCTAAATCAGAGGTGCCACTAGGCTTTGTATCATCCAGTGCAAGAACTCATTGTGCCACCTCATGATGGACCTCCTCCCGTATCAGACCATACAGAATACATTATAGTATCGAACTCACAACCTAAATGCAGTGGCATCACTAGGGTTGGTGTACCCATTTACTTATATACTAAAATAAATAACGTTAACAGGCCACCCAACAAATCAGTCACAACAAAAAACTAGTGGCCAACTTGTTGATGCTCACACAGCTGTATAAGAGTTCTAATATTAGCTCTGATACATTGAAATGAGAGCTGATTCATACCATTACCTTATTGGTTTCGTGCTGTATCATAATAATACCTTATTGGGTCTTGGAACAATCAGTCTCGTTTGTTAGTTTTGAGTTAAGAAAATTCATTTTTTTTACATAAGGCAGTTATGTTTTCCTTTCTGGTTATTTGGCTATAAATTTTGATGAAATATCTGTATTCTTATGCAGTTTGTTTAATTGCATTCTGTATTGGATTACCCATCAAACGATATATAACATGGTAGTATTTGAAAATACCAAGATTTTCACAATTTTTGCCAGTAGTGGTGTCACCCCTCCACTTGAGGGTGTCACCCAGTGCGGTCTGCATCACCTTGTGGTGCCACTGATCTAAATATATTTTATTCAAGATCTTCACCATAAAAAAACTGCTTGTAATTGAATAATCCACTGCCAGAAAATACTGAGATATGCTCTACTATTTAAGCAATGAATATACATACACACATTTAACTAAATCTACTATTGACTTCCAGACAATATTTGCACAATTCCAACATAGTCGAGAAAAAGCACTTCCATCCCATAATATGAGACATGCCTTGGCTGAAAGCTTTAAAGATGAGCAACGGTTTCAGCTTGGACTCATGGATGATGCAGCAGAATGTTTTGTAAGTACTTACATATGTTACCCTTTTCTTTAAAGCAGGGTTGTCACTCATTTCATACAGTGGGCCGAACAGCATTCATGGTGCTGTTGAGGACCAGAAGTGACATCAGTAAGGAGACGATGACCAGAAATAGGCATTCTGTTCTTGCATAGAAACTCATTAGCTGCAAATGACAGAAGAGACAGTTTGCAGATCTTGATTATATTTTCAAGATATAGGAGATCCGAATTATTATGCAGGCTGCCCTTTTAGCCGAGCTGTTTCTGCCACAGAATCACTTTGCAGCTCAGTAACTGGGAGATGGTCTGCAAAGTCATGCCTACCTGATAATTGGGCTCTCCCAACACCTCAGCAGCATCTCCCTCTTTCACCCTTTTTGGTCTACCCCTTCCCCTGTATTATTCCTTGCCTTCTGAGGCTTCCTTCCATCTCTTGAGCCTCAACAGAAGTGACTCTGGGAGTCCAGTTTTCACAGGGGCCAGATAAAGAGCTTCCAGGGGCTGCATTCATCCCATGGCCTTAAGTTTGCCAACCCTGCTTTAAAGTTTGTCTTGATATTTTGTGGCCAGTGTGGCATTTAAACTAAATTTAGGAAAACCATGTTTAGATCTCCACCTGGTGAAATAGCTTAATCTACCTCATAGGGCTATTAGAGTTGGATAATTACAGCTGTGAAGTCTTTAGAGTCTTAAAATCAATGTTGTCTTTTCTTTAAAAAAAAATCAATATAAGGCAAGGGAAGGGTGAAAATGGAACCCTTCTAAGACGTAAAACAGTTATTGTTCTGAGTTAAATTTTCTGCCAGTTACTTGGAATTATACAGAACTGTAACTGTTGTATGACGTAAAATGATTATGGCAATGTGTGGGAGGCTTGTGGGGGGAGGGGTTATTGAAGGAAGGACTTTCTCTTTTCCTTATAACCATGTTTCACCAGAGTGGTGCAAGAGAGTGTAGTCCCTTTAGTGTGGGCATAAGAGTATAGAAAGTCCATTTTCATTCTAGTTAGAACTTTTACATACGGAAGATTACCCTGCTGACACTGAGAACTATAAATCTATAGATTTATAAATCTATAAATTTTTTTTTAAATTGCTCATTTTTTGTCTAGGAAAATATACTTGAGAGGATTCACTATCACATAGTGCCAAGCAATGAAACAGATATGTGCACTTCTAAATCCTGCATTACTCATCAGAAGTTTGCTATGACATTATATGAACAGGTTAGATTTTATTAGTATTTCTTTCATATTTTATTTCAAAGTTTCTAAAGCTGTAAAAGTGAAACCTTTCTGTTACTTATAGTGTGTGTGTCGCAGTTGTGGAGCATCTTCAGATCCTTTGCCTTTCACGGAATTTGTGCGTTACATTTCAACAACCGCCTTGTGGTACGTGTCCTTATTCTCTGCTTCTTTATTCTTCTCTGCTCCCTTTGTTTTGTTCTTGTCTTCTTCACAGTAAGAATAAGTTCTTATAGTGAATTCTAAGGAATAGTGAAGTACAGATTTCAGTGGATCTGTTGAATGTCAGAATGAAAATGGATGGGCAAGAAGCTAAAAAATCTTCAAGCACTAGATTACCATCACATTTGAAATACAAACATTCAAGTTAAACTGAATTAATTTTTATGCTACTTTGGCAAAACCAATTTTCTTGTTCTAGGTACAGTGGGCCCTCCTTATCTGGGGGCTTGGCATCTTTGAATTTCAGTATCTGTGGATGCCAAGCCCACAGCAGGAGGTCCTTGGAGACCTCCCGGACATGACTGGAAGTGCCTTTTGGAGTTGTTCTGAGATGTGTGGAGGGGGACACACAACCTCCCCACGCCTCAGA
Organism: Tiliqua scincoides; assembly: GCF_035046505.1. Classification (NCBI taxonomy): domain Eukaryota; kingdom Metazoa; phylum Chordata; class Lepidosauria; order Squamata; family Scincidae; genus Tiliqua; species Tiliqua scincoides. The sequence goes on from NC_089826.1 coordinate 29,344,161, forward strand.
AGGCGTCCCAGACACTACCAGAAGTCACTTCCAATCACTTCTGGGATGTCCTCTGAGGCCCTTCAGCTGCAGTTTCAGCTGTGCAGTTTGTATCCACAGGAGTCTTGGGCCAGATCCCCTGCAGAAACTGAGGGGCCACTGTCTGTTTTTACAATTCAGGGTTTTAAAGACAAGTACATTGTCAAATAAGTCATGCCTGATTATTGGTTTAATATTTGTTGACTTATGTACAGTTCATAGGATTCTGTGGAAAATACATTGTCAAAATAGCTGAAAATACTGTTTACTGCCAAGTTGAAAAGTTACTGATTCTTCTTTACAGCAATGAAGTTGATCGAATGTTGGGAAGGCATGAGCGACCGAAGCCTGAAATGTTCGCGGAACTGCTTCAGGCTGCAAATACTACTGATGACTACAGGAACTGTCCTGTAAGTTCTTTAAAAAAAGTCTTTGGGCAAAAAAATTTTCTGTGGGGATGATAAAGCTGAACACTGTTCATTGTCAGTGCAGAGTTTAGAAAGTGGGATATGAGTGATGGTCGCTAGTGTTCTTCTCTTTGCCTCTCCCCTCCCTTTTCTCTTCCTTTCCCCTATCTGGAGTCTCTAGCCTCCAAATGAAGTAAGAACATCGGTCTCAATGTGCCCTGCTGAGTTTTGTATGTGGGTGCCGTTTGTATTTCGTGCAATGTATGAATGAATTTATATTCGTAAAATGTATTTCCATGTATACATTCAGATTTGCACATATAGACATGGTCACTTTGGAGATTTTGGCCTTAAAGCAATTTTTGCCTATATGTTAAATGGCCTCAGTAAGATAATGATGTAACCTAGATAAATAAAACCCATTTTAGTTTTACAAAACACAGTGGCATGCTTTAATAGCCTTTAATTTGGGACACCTTGTAATTTGTTGTAACAAAAATAACTCTTTTCCTTCAGTGATTGTCCTTGCCCATTCTGTCATTGCCTGACAGTATTATAGAAACATCTAAGATTGTCAAATAGCAATGATCAGAGTACTAAATAACAGTAATAAATCTACCTCTGTCTCTTTAGAAATCTATTATAGGGAATAACAGCAGGAAACTTGGTTCAATATGGCATAATTGCTGTTAGTATAGTGTTTATCTTTGATCTAAATGGTAAGTAAACAAAGTGGCATCATTTGAGTGCACTGGAGACATGTGTATTGTAACGGTTTGAATGAATTCTGTAAAAATAAGAAAAGCTCAAATTTCAAAATATGTAGTTTTTACTATTTATATCTTTTCCTTTTTTCTAGAGTAACTGTGGACAAAAAATAAAAATCCGTCGTGTTCTAATGAATTGCCCTGAAATTGTCACCATTGGTTTAGTCTGGGATTCAGAACATTCTGACCTGACGGAAGATGTCATCCGGAATCTAGCAACGCAACTTTATCTTCCAGGGGTATCTGAAAACATTTCTGCTTGTTTAATGTTATTACTGTTCTGCTTTTTCTCACCTTTGAAAAGCTTTAGAGGATTGATTAGATTAGTTTTGCTCTCCATTAGGAAGCATTTTTTAATATTTTGAAATGCATGTTAACAGTGTTAAAATTTGCTGCCTGTTTAAATGAGTGCCTTTATGAATGATGGACAGTTCTTTTAATCTATTAATCCAGTGGTTTCCAAACTTTTTCACATTGGGACCCACTTTTAAACATTATACTGTTATTGGGACCCACCTAGGTTTACGTGACTTCTAAAAAAGGAGATCTAGAAAAAAAAATTATTTACTTACAGGTAATGTTTGTTTACAAAAATTTGATCCATTTCTCATAATTAAGTAGCGTAATGAACTTTAATGAATGCTCTCTTACCTTTCCTATTTCAAATAAAAAACATAAAAATATTCTTTTTTCACTCTTTATTAGGGGGTATCAGATATGTTTATCTCTGTTTATACAAGCTTGCAAACTGCAGGAGCTCAGCTGTTTGCAGGGCAATTAGCTGCTATCTGATTTTTTTTTTTTTAAATAGCCACAGAGCTTGAGGCAATTATCTGATCTTGCAATTACCTGTATTGGAGGTTCTGCCTGGCCCTTTGCAACCCACCAAAAATTGGGTCATGACCCACCAGTGGAGTCCTGATGCACAGTTTGGGAACCACCTTATTAATCTATTAACCCTGTTAATTGGGTAACCCCTGCTAACTGGGTAAGAGGCACTTTTCAAGTGGGTGCTCCTCTTTTATTTAGTAGAGGGAGAGTAACTGGCCCTCCTCACCCCAGCAGTGTCTTTTCTAGTGGCTATCTGCTGGTGTTCTTTTGCATCTTTTTAGATTGTGAGCCCTTTTGGGACAGGGAAACCTTAGATATTTGATTTTCTCTGTAAACCACTTTGTGAACTTTTCACTGAAAAGTGGTATATAAATACTGTTAATAATGATATTTCATTGGTTTCCAAACTTTTTAAACTGTTAGCTCCCTTGACCTACTGGGCCATTGGTTGTTACAGTTGGGCCATTGGTTGTACAAAGTCCTACATTAGGACTACAATCCTATACATTGTGTGTGTGTGGAGGGGGGAGTTCACGAGGATTTCACAGCTGCCCTGGCTGGTTTCCATGGCGCCCCTGGGGAGCCACGGCGCCCCTGGGGAGCCACAGCGCATAGTTTGGGAACCACAGGTCTATTTCATTGACTGGCTAAATATCGAGGTACAACCTATGTATTTTCCAGCAATTAACTAGAGGACATTTCAAATCTTTAAGGTATATATTAAAATGTATATAGAGGGAGAGAAAAATCCAATTGGAAAATGCTACATTGTTGATAAAATAGGGTTGTACCCTACACACTTAAACAAACGCATTTCTATTCATGCAAGGGAATTTATTTTCTTAGGAGCAGATCTTCAAGGGGATGTTCAGAGGGAATGGGGACCCTCTATTAAAAGCGTCTGAAAAGTTAAACTTTTTCCTCGCATAAATTCATACAAGAAGTTCTTAGAATACAACCCTTAGTAAGCACTTAGTCTGAGAATGACAGATGCCATGATTCAGGCCAGTAAGAGTCTGATTCTAAACAATGCTTCACTATATAATGAGTGTGAATGTTGATTATGCAGATTGAGCCAGTGCTGTCAGTATTTGGTCTGTAGCTATTGAGAAGAAAGGTTCCAGCTAATACATAAAGTTTTTGATATCGGCACAATTTTTGAAAATGGTGCATCCCAGCTAAATTTTCTTTTCTATGTTTTGGTAGAACCCAGTAGAATAAATGTAGTAAATAGAGTAGTGAGGGGAAAAATGCTAATAAAAATGCTAATTACTTGGGAAAATATTAAATGTAAAAGGATCACTGAAATAGCATGAAAATTTGTAGTTTATGCCTGCTCTCCCAATTACAGTACTGACTGCATTTTGTGGAATTCATGCTTTTTAATCTAGTGTTCTTGTTAACTGAACATCTTTTTACAGCTTTTTTATAGGGTAACTGATGAACATGCCAAAAATAGTGAACTTTATCTTGTGGGGATGATTTGCTACTCAAGCAAACATTACTGTGCCTTTGCCTTTCATACCAAGAGTTCCAAATGGGTGTTGTTTGATGATGCAAATGTGAAAGAGGTAAGTGTGAATGTTCTGATACTTGATTAGTCTTATATGTAATATAATCTAATCTTACTTGATTAGTCTTATAAGTAAACACCTTGATTTCTTATGCAACTGGAGGAGAGTGATTATATAAAGTTTTGACATCAAATTTTAAAGCTATCAAACAAATTGCCCAAATTTTTGTAATGTGTGAACACTTTCTGACGAGCAAGCACTTAAATGACAGATGTCCGCTATTCCTTTAAAACGCTGAGGGAATTTGCTATCTCTCTGAACTTCAGTGCAAAAAAGGGGGCAGATGCCTTATGTGACATAAAAGTAATCCTTTTCTTGCTGCATGTCTGAAGAATATCTTTAATAAGATGCTCACATTTATTGAATGTCTGTAGAGTACTGTGCATTTATCTTGTAAGTAAACAACCATTTCTATATCTACTATATTTGGAGAAAAATAACTTTTGGGTTATTTTTTAGGTTGGAACAAAATGGAAAGATGTGGTGTCGAAATGCATTCGGTGTCACTTTCAGCCATTGCTGCTATTTTATGCAAATCCAGATGGTACGCCTGTCTCAGCAGAAGATGCACCTAGGCAGATAATTCACTGGTCACATTATAAAGCTTCTGCAGGAAATGGAGAAGAACTTGGTAATAAAGAGCTTCCTTCGTGTGTGTGTGTGTGTGTGTGTGTGTGTGTGTGTGTGTGTGTGTGTGTGTTGACAGATTATGTTGATGTCAGTTAAGGCACATAGCATTTCCTGAGATCAGTGTTGAAAAGACAGAACCAGCAAGTCATCTAGACTCTATCCTCTAATTGGGTACTTTGGATTGGATATCATGTAGTGAGTGTCCTTACCCCAGATCCACTTCCGTAGCATTCACAGGAAAACTTTCTATGTGATGGAACTGATTAATGCAATAAGTCCTGCTAATTGATAAAGCAAGAGAATGGGAAACTTGCCATGAGGATCAAAATTTCTGAGGTAGAAGTAACTTAGACTTAACTATAAAACTGTTGAGTAGAAGGAGAGAGGAAAATTGGAAGGGGAAAGGGATAGAAAGCTGGATCTGGGAGCTTTTAATGTTTCAGATGGGATGGTATAGTGGAGGGTACTGCATTTATTACAGGAAATGAGAGAGTCTTGCTGTAAATTCCCATTAAAATGAAAGAAAGTGGGAGGAGAGAGGCCCTGTGTGACATGGATGTGTAGTTTGAAGGCTTGTCTTGATTTAGGGAAGGGGAAGTTGGATTGGTTTTGGAGAGTTTCTGGTTAGGGCTTTAATATTCTTGGGTTTAACCTTAAATTGGATAAAGCACTGTTGGGTGACTTCATATATTTCTGCTAACACTCCTTTTCAACGTATTACACTTGATTTGAAACCAAAGTTTCTTGAGACCAAAGTTAGAAAATACATAAGCTTTCTGTTTTCAAGTGAGTATTGTTCAACATTGCCTATCCTAGGATTTGAAAAGCCTACCTTGCCAAAGTCAGATCACACGAGAGAAAATGGGTTTGGAGAATCTGCTGCTCAGAAGAGCAATAAAAAATTTCAGCCAGAAAACTCAGCCTTCAGTAGAAACCATATTCAAGCAAGTGTTGGAAGAGGGTCTGGTATGTGTCTTGTAAATATTTAATTCTTTTATAGCTATGTTATTTCATGGCTTTACATAGTTTTCATGGGTTTTTAAATGATGACCCATTACAGATTACAGCAGTGGTTCTCTAACTGGTGGGTTGCGATCCACCAGGGAACTGGAAGGCCATTCCAGCTAAAGGGGAGTGGCCAAGAAATCAGCAGCAATGCGATCAGCATGATCGCGTTACTGCCAGGTAGGAAAGAGTTTTTTTTAACTTACCTAGGGATCACTATAGTTCCCCAAAGGGTCTGGGGAGCATGTGACCCCCTCTGCAGCCCTCTCAGCGCCTCAAAGTACTGTAAAAAGCAAAAAAAAACCACACACGGTTTCATGACAAAAACCAGAAGTGTGTGTGGTTTTTTTGCTTTTTACAGTACTTTGGAAGTGTGGGGGAGGGCTGCAGAAGGTGTCTGTTGGCATTATACACAAATTCAGTCTTGTTCACCAGACTTACCTGCTTTATCTTTTCCCCTTGATTAACATTTATGCAAATAATTATTTTCCTATATTTGATTTCTTTAATTTTTAATGTTATAAAATGTTATGATTGCAGTCATCTAATGCAAGCAATGTGGATTACTGAATGTGGCAACCCTTTAAAATATGACGGAAGCCAAATAGCAAATCAGGAGTACAGGAGTTGTCAGACACAATCTTTGCAGTGTACAAAATTATATGAAAATATTTTTGGGATACCTCACATGTATTGATGCCCTTAAAACAACCCTGTAAAGTTTAACTTTTGCCATATTGCAGCAGAGGCTGAGAGAGTCCCTTTCTTAAGGCCACCTAGTATGGCAGAGGCAAAGATTTGAATCAGAAGTCCTGATTTGCAACTCGAGGCCCAATCCAATCCAGCTCTCCAATGCTGATTCAGTCATGCCAGTGGGGCATGTGCTGTATCCTGTGGTGGTGTTCGGCAGTCAGGAGGCCTCAAGGAAAGGAAATGTGTGTTCCTCAACCTTGGGCCTGCATTGTGGCTTCATCTGCCCTGGAAAGTTGGATAGGATTGGACCCTTGGGCGCAATCCTAACCAACTTTCCAGCATTGGCTTAGCTGTGGCAGTTGTGCTGTGTCCTGCAGTTGGGAGGCAATTAACATCTTCAAGGTAAGGCAATGTTTGTTCCCTTACCTTGGAGTTGCATTACACTTATGTCAGTGCTGGAATGTTGGTTAGAACTTACTTCTGAGTAGACCTGGTTAGGATTGTGCCCTAAGTCTCTTAGCCACTATGCTACAATGGCTCTCTTGTATAATGTCTGTTTTACAGCCAGCCCATGGTGGCAGGCAGAATGTATTTAGTTTTAGTTTGTTAGTGAGGTGATGTAATTGGTAAGGTTGGAAACTTCCCCCAGTTCCAAAAACCAGCTACTATATACAAAGCCCAAATAGTCCCAAATCTTTGATTTGGGATGAGCATGCCCTGCCACTGAGCAAACATCTTGGCTCCTCCTTTTGAAAATTTAATCTGGTGGGATCAGAATATGTTCAAAATAGTTCACTATGATGGGGGACTTGTAAAACAATTTTCTAATGCCTTCCAGCTCAATTTATTAACCCAGAATATAGCTGTTCACTATCGCATTCTGAAACCACTTTTTAAACTGAAGGAGAGTCAAAAGCAGTTTGGAAGTTTGGCACAGGAATTGCTAAACAGTACACTGAATGAGAAATTGGGCATGTGCGGGCAAAATGATCACATACTGGTTGATTCTAACTTTGGAGGCTAATCTTTATCCTTGCATACATATAGTAATGTGTTGACATAAGTCTGATTAAAAGGCAAACGTTACTTATATAGCAAATAAAATATTTGCTGAAAATTCCTTAATATCTAACTTCCTAATTAAATGACTAGCAAATATTAGTGTCAGATGTTAATTTGCCTATTATACTTGTTTGAAATTTGTAACTTCCTGAAGATGAGGTGGTTTGGCCATCCCATGTAGACAGCTCATGGCTTATTTGGGAGACCTAAAGCTGTTTACACAGCAGGTACTATTTGCAGCATATCTGCTCTGTGCATGTTGCAATCTTTGTCATATTGGTCTGGTGGTGCTAGGGTGGAGGGTTTGACTAGATGGCCTTTTGGTCACTTCCATGGCTCTGAATATGCAATGTATACTAACATCTATTTGTGCAGGTAAATTGGGGCATAGTGAGCAAAAGGAGAAGGCAAAAGATCTTTCTAGAGAATGTGCTCAAAAGGTAGCTGAAATGAGAAACTCTTCATCCTCTCTAAGAAAAGATGCAGACAGAGGGTCAAAGAGGGAGTCTGGAAAACAAAAAGGTAACTTCATTCTTTTTGAGAAGGGAAAAATCCTATTGCCTTCACGCTGAGTTAAAGAATCCCGTGTTTTTGTTGGAATGTTTGCTTTGAAGTTCTGTTGAGAATAACAAATTACCTTTAATTTTAAAATGAGTAAATTAATACTGGTGTGTGTGTTTTATAGATCTGCCTGGTGAAATCCGAACCAATTTTAAGCCAGGGTCACCACCTTCTGGAAATGGATTTAAGCAACATTCTAATGAACGTTTGTATGGTAGTCAGGGGAGAGGACCGTACAGACATGAGAAGGTACACAATCCAATCAAGCCTACTGCACAGGTGTTTTGTTCAAATAAAATGGATGGATTTCCTGATGGAGAGAAGATTAATCGTGTAAAGGCTGATGGCATCCCTTGTTATGATACGGATAGTAGCCAAGATTCCAAAGACAAAGGAAGCGTCAGTAGCAAAAGTCGAAGCAGAGGTTGGAAACCCATGCGGGAAACGCTAAATGTAGACAGCATCTTTAGCGAGACTGAGAAAAAGGAGCATAATTCAAAACCCAAGCTAAATGCAAGCAGTAAAACTAAACATGAAAAGGATCAGAGTTCAAACTGCCCAAAAGAGAATCCAAGTCAAAAAGGCTTAATGACTATCTATGAAGACGAAACAAAACAGGTGGGAAGTCGGAGTTCCTTGGATTCAGAAGAGAAAGGAAATGTGGAAAAAGGCAAAGGATTTACAGAGAGAAATGTTCATACTGACAGTTGGCAGATACAAAGGACTGAGTCTGGTTATGAAAGCAGTGATCATATCAGCAATGCATCTGCTAATCTGGATTCACCAGTCATTGAAGGAACCAGCCCAGTGAACACTACCACTGTTAATGAAACTGTTTCTTGCAGGTAATTATAGCAAAAATAAACATCTTGTAAAAATATGTGTATTAAAATATAAGTTTGTATAGTTAGAAATGTGCTATCTGACACCTTTCCCCATCTTACTGAAGAAACATATGTGGAATATAGTACAATAAGTTATTTTTGATTAAAGAAGTGATTCAAAACTACTCATGCCATTTTGTATAACCATAATTGACAGTTTAGCATTTATTTATTTTTTGGAAAAAAAACCTCCATTAGCAGTAAACATTTTGGGAGAGCAAGAAGTACAGAACTGGGGGTCTGATAAGCAGAACTGCTTTTCTACTTAACATTTCTGTAATGGAGGCACAAAATAATCTGAGCTGCTTTCCATATAAAAAGCTGTGGTCTGCATAGACAGTTATATTTTTCTCCACTCATCTGCCAAGAGTATCAAAGTGGTTTTGATAACAATAATAATATGAGGCCTCCCCCATCTGCCCCCCCCAGTAGACCAGGCAGAACACATGGTCGGCTGCTGTGATGTGTTCGCAAAACATTTCACAGATAAAATTGATCGTATTCATCATGACTTGGATGCCACAGTGACAAGGTCTGGTGATGTCCCCTTGGCAACTGCTTGTCTGGTGTCGTGGGATTCTTTTCAGCTTGTACAGCCTGAGGATGTGGACAGACTCCTTTGGAGTGTGAGGCCATCTGTCTACCTGCTTGACTCTAGCCCAGCTTGGCTAATAAGAGCTGCCCGGGGGGGGGGGGGGCTGGCGGAATGGACGGAGAGGGTGGTCAACTCTTCTTTGATGGAGGGGATGCTACCACTTGCTTTGAAGCAGGTGGTGGTTCGGCCCCTCCTGAAGAAGCCCTCTCTGGATTCCACTGTATTAGACAACTACCGGCCAATCTCCAACATTCTGTTTCTGGGCAAGGTGATTGAACGGGTGGTGACGTCTCAACTCCAGAGGGTCTTGTATGAAGACCCTGGATTATCTGGATCCTTTTCAGTGCGGTTTCAGGCCAGGCTTTGGGATAGAAACCACCTTGGTGGATGACCTACGCTGGGGACTGGACAGGGGGAGTGCGTCCCTGTTGGTCCTGCTGGACCTCTCAGCAACTTTCAGTACCATCAACCATGGTATTCTTCGGGGCCGACTGGCCAAGCTGGGAGTTGGAGACACTGTTTTGTGGTGGTTCTGCTCCTACTTGGAGGATCAGTCGCAGTTGGTGGTGCTGGGGGATGCCTGTCCAGCACCCTGGCCCTTATTATTATTATTACTATTACTATTAATTACATTTTTATACCGCCCTTCCTCCAAAGAGCTCAGGGCGGTGTACCCCCTCCTTTTTTCCTCACAACAACCCTGTGAGGTAGGTGAGGCTGAGAGAAAGTGACTGGCCCAAGGTCACCCAGGAAGTTTTGTGGCTAAGGGGGGATTTGAACCTGGATCTTCGAGGTCTGAGTCCACCTCTCAAACCACTACACCACCACCCTGGCCCTTGAGGTGCGGGGTGTCACAGATTTCAGTTCTGTCCCCCATACTATTTAACATCTACATGAAACCACTGAGAGGTCATCTGGGAATTTGGAGTAGGGTGCCATCAGTATACTGATGACACCCAGCTCTGTCCTTTCCTCCAGACTCCAGGGTGGCAGTTGAGGTCCTAGAGCATTGTCTGGGGGCAGTGAGAATCTGGATGAGAGTTAACAAGCTGAAATTAAATCCAGATAAGACAGAGGTTCTCCTGGTTAGGAAATCCTAGATGACGGTGCTGGAGTATTGGCTTGCACTGAATGGGGTTGCACTCCCCCTGAAGGAGCAGGTTCGCGGCTTGGGGGTCTGCCTGGACTCTCAGCTGCTCCTGGATTCCCAGGTGGCAGCTGTGGCTAGGGGGACGTTTGCTCAGCTTCAGCTGGTGCGCCAGCTGCAGCCGTACTTGGATGTGCAGACCTGGCCACGGTGATCCAAGCCACAGTGACATGGAGGTTAGACTATTGTAATGCTGTGTGTGGGGCTGCCCTTGAAGAAGGTTCGGAAACTGCAATTAGTGCAGAATGTGGTGGCCTGTGTAGTTACTGGTGGTAGGCAGTTTGACTTTGTCGGACAGCTTCTCCAGTGGCTGCACTGGTTGCCCATTCATTTCCAGACCCAATTCAAAGTGCTGGTTTTATAATTTTTAAACAACTTTTTAATACCTGGTTACAGGCTTGGGTCCTTTTATAAACTGCTCTTTTACACTTCTTATCTGATTGCTGTTTTTAAGATATCTGTTTTTAATATTTTTTATCTTGTTTTTTAAATTGTTTTTAATTTGTGTTCTTAATCATTGTTGTAAGCTGCCTTGGGTCACTTCAGGGAAAAAGGTGGGGTATAAATAAAGTTGATGATGATGATGATGATGATGATGATGATGATGATGATATAATGAATCATTAAAACAATAATGAGGAGTGCCTTGAGGTTGGTGACTATTGCTTCCCCTACTCATCCTCACAGCAGTTGCTGGTTCTACTAAATTGGGCCGCTCTGTTCAGCTGAAGAAGCAGCAGCAGGTAGACAAATATTACAACTGCATGGGTGGGAATGAGAGTTATGGTCACATGCTCTTTGTATATTTTATCTGCAAGATTCACCTGACATTAGTTGAGCACTTTGTCCTCTCCTGCAAATGCTTAATGATGCTCAAAGCAAAATCTGACCTATTTGTTTCAGCTGTGTTAAGAATACAGGGGAGAGTAAGAGAAGGGGGAAAGACTCATTTGGCTTGCCTCTTCTAATCTGCTTCTTCAGAGGCATTGTGTTGGTGCTTCTGCCTTGGCAGTTTGAGTTCTGATGCAAGTGGACTGCTTGCAAGATTGTGTTGTGGTGGGGCAGAAACGGGAACTAAGAGGTCCCTCTGGATTGGTCTCTAACAAAACCACTTTACTTTGATGCTTCCTGTGTGGTGAACACAGAAAATCATTTTTGTTAAATATTCCTTAATGCTTTTGGTATAGTGAAATCTATTCCTTTTTTCATCTGGCCTTGTCTATTCTGACTTTTAAAAAAACTTTCTTTTATAGTGACCAGAATCTGTCGGTTAGATATTCTGGGTGTGTCTTGCTGTCTACCTCCCACCAGAACAAAAATGCTTTAGATGGTAAGAATTCAGTCTTTTATTTTTAAATATATTGAACACACTTAAATTGGCATTTTGCATTAATTAAAAATATGATGGTTATCTCTGTCATTGACTGTTGCTGGTACTGCAGCTACATTGTACTAAAAGTAGTGATGCCTTTAAGAATAAATTGTCTTTCCTTTGTGGTCATTTTAAGAAAATGTGTTGTGGCTTCCTAATATAAAATTGTGATTAGAAATAATTTCCACTGTATCTTCGAGTATTTTGTATTCCAAAATATTTTTGGAAAATATAGCTGTTCCTTGGTTTCAAATAGTGAGCTTATATTGGCCCCTCCAGGACAATTTTATATTTATGTTAAGTTTAAAAGCCTTAAAGTATAACAACTCTATCAGTTCTAAATTTAACAGACCAGAGTATATTTTACTGCTTTCATGCTTTGTTAATAGTTGTGAAGCCCATGATTTGCAGGACCAATATCTGCCATATTTGGCTTACTAGAACCTAGAGCCAAAATTCCTACTAGACTGTCTCTGGTTAACCATGCTTGGATCTCCATGTCAGCAGAAGAGAAAAATAACACATCTATTTTTAAATTAGCTGGAATTCTGAAGGCACAAATCTCCTGGTCTCAGTGAGCAGCTCTGAACACATGCCATACTGATACTATGTTGCAGTTGCTTCCTGTAAGCATTTGCTGCCTCCTTCTGTTTAATACCTGTATGGCAACACATAGCAACTTAGTTAGGTAGCTCAGCACTGAAATTGTAGCACAGTGGTTCTCGCACATTAAGCACCAGGACCCACTTTTTAGAATGAGAATCTGTCAGGACCCACCGGATGTGATGTCATGTCTGGAAGTGACACCATCAATCAGGAAAATTTTTAACAATCCTAGGCTGCAATCCTACCCACACTTACCCAGGAATAAGTCCCATTTACTATCATTGTTAAAAGAATATACATAGTAGCTTGTTAAATGTACAGGTCTGTCACATTTCCCCAGATGCAGTCACATACCATGGTAGCATCAAGTCTAATAGATTAAAAATAACATTGAAATGAATGGGGACCCACCTAAAATTGGCTTGTGACTCACCTAGTGGGTCCCAACACACATTTTGAGAAACACTGTTGTAGCACATTCTGCATGGAGCTCAGCCATTTAAATGTCAGCTTCATGCTTTTGAAAACTCAACTGTATTGACATGGACATCTACGCAAAAGATTATTTTCAAAATTGCGTGTTGTCTTTGTTTCTGGTATTGCTAAAAATTTTTCCCATGTGTATAAAGATTGATACTGCAGTGCACTGTAAAGCTCATCAGTGAATTCTAAACAGTGTACAAAAATTGCAATGTATTGAAGTAAATACTGTTTTGCAGCCTTGAAGAAAGACCAGGTAAATACCCATATAAACTACAGACCTCATAATCTCCCATCAACATCTCATCTGCAGATGTACAGTCCTCCATTGAAAAGGTAACTTTTAAATATACTGTCTAAAGCAGTTAAGTATAGCAATAACTAAGTCTTCAGGTAGCATATTGATTTAGGTCATTTTGAGACAGACTTGCTGTCCTGTGTGTGTTGTAACTGAATTCTTACAATTCTGAAAGACTAGTTTGTCCATTTGTTTTGGTAGCTGGCAAATTAGATTAATATAATGTGCTCTACATTGAACTTTGGAAAAACTGCCAGAAACTTCAGTTCAGAACTGTAATTTTATCACTCAACACAACACTTAAATGTGCACTGATTTTTCAGTCTTTCTGGACACTTTTCAAAGTTTTGGTGTTGACATATAAAGCCCTAAACAATGTAGAGTCTGAATGTCTGAAGCACCATCTTCTCCCATATCAGCCTGCCTGTATGCTACAATTATCAAAAGAGACCTTGTTTAGAAGGTTCAGCCTTGAGAAATTAGGTGAGTGGTCACCACTAAGGCTTCCTTGGTGATATGAGAATTTAAAACTTGCAACATGTCTGTCATGATAACTAGCTGTGTGGGTAGAAGGCTTGTGTATTTTGTGGGTACAGTGGGCATACAAGTTTGTCTATACTTCTTCCCCCATGGGATCCCTTTTAGGGCAACCAGCTGCCTCTCCTAGTCTCACCTCTTCGTCAGCGTAGCCTATCTTAGTTTCTTTTTCTTGGACACACTGTGTTACAGAATGCTAAAAAGTGACTTGGCCCTTTAAAGTGCACAGATCAACCAGAATAATTGAAGTACACAATATATCCATTATCGATGTCAGGTATGATTGGATTGCAGATTTAAAGTGTGCTTAGGTCAGACGTACTTTGTTTTTCATTATTTTATAATTTTTTTGTGTTGTAGGACTGACATTCCTGACTGCAATAAGAAGTTTGTCCCTTCCTTAACGCTACAGACCACTTTGAAAGACCACATGGAGAGAGAAATGAAGAACTGTGCATTAAGTGAGCAAAGCTCTGTACAATGGCCTAATGAAGATATACTTGATGAATCCAACATACCAGTACACAATGCTGACAGTTCAGCTTGCTCTTACAATGGTGAGAGCTTAGTGATGTCTGAAAAGGTTCAGAACAGTGAATCTCTCTCCTCCCGTTTGCCTCATGCAAAGACAGTTAGATCAAGGCCAGCACTTGCATTCTTCTTACAACAGAATATATGCAATCCGTCATATACTGAATCAGCATTATCAGCTGACTGTAAAATTCAGTGTTATGGTGGCAGGACAGATGATACATCAGAAGCAATTTACCAAAATCTTCCTCCTCCTCTACCGCCAAAGAAATATGCTCTGAGTAGTTTGCATGGATTAGAACAGGAATCCACTGTGAGTTTTAAATCAACAGAAGTACTGTGCACTAATCCCTCAAATACTGAAAGGCATGTTGCAAGTATTACTTCAAAAACTACTCCTGAAGCAAGTCCATTTGCAGATGAAGAAAGGCTTAAAACAACATTTCCCGGAAAAGAGTCCTCCAAGACAGATTTTCCATTAGGTTTATCAGTGAATGATTCGTGGGGTGTATCCAGTATTCCTGCAAATAAGGGGACTTGCCCCATGGTACCAAGCACTAGCTCTATGGATGCAAATGCAAATGATATTGTATCTCTTACTACTTATTTTTCTGTTGATAACTGTATGACTGATACGTATAGAATGAAATACCACCAGAGACCCAAGCTGTATTTTGCAGATACTAGTGTGATGAATAAAGAGACATCTCTGCCATCGACTGGAATGCAGGTAAACATGTCATACCACAATACTTCAAGTAATTCCACAGCTGAACAGAGACATAAACCTAACATTGGAAATGTGCACTGTAGTAGGTAGAACGAGTAAATGAGAATATATCCTTGGATGTACAACCTGATGCAATGTCTAGGTCTTTGTACCTTACCTGTTCTTTGTTCAGAAGTTACAGCTATCAGAGTGTTTTTTACATGCTTGTACGTTCAGAAAAGTTGCAAAGACTTTGGGTCCTGTGCTCATGGAGTTATCATGCTGCTTGAACAATGCTTGCACCTATTATAAACTAATACCAAAATTATTCAGCCAGAACTGTTACATTTTGAAGTATCAAGAGGTCCCCTTTAAATTTGTATTCATTTGATAGCTAGGAATACCTTGCTTTGGCAACTAATTTAATGCTGCTTCTTTTAACACTACTTGGTTTAAAACCTCTTGTCAAGGTGACTTTACTGATCAGTGTGAAATGCCACCCTTCCTCCTTCAAACAATTATGAAAACAGACCAGTTCATTATATTTTAAGATACTTTCTATAGATGTATCAAAAATCATGTATTCTTTAATATTCAAACACCACTTTGTTTATGTATTCAGGAAACTTTAAATATAACTGTTCATACTTTAATAACCTTGAGTGTTCTCAAGATTTCTAAATGTTGAAGAATCTTTCACATGAATGGAATTGGGGGGCGGGGGGTTGAATCCAACCCGTAACATTTACTGCCAAGACTTAACAAACCAAGAATGAAGCATTTTTAGGATTTCTCCTCTTATCCGATTTTGTGAATGCTTGTAAATTTATCAAAAAGATACGTGAAGTAGTATAATTCTCATAGGAGGCCTACAACACCTTAGGTTTCACTTGGAATGTTTGCTCCCTCATGAAAATTGTATCCCTTACCTACACTTCCACAACAGAGAATGATGGGGCAATTTCAGACAAATTCCCTGTGTGAAATTCTTATTGCATGTAAGAATCAGCCCTTAATGTCCATAAACCAAGGGAAGTGTGTCTTTCAGGGATAGGCAGTGTATGCTGCTATATTTGACTTGTAAAGCTTTTCTCTTGTCCACAGCCCTATGATGTAGCTGTGTAAATTGCCTGTTGGCTGATCACTTTAGGGTATGCTACAATGTCTATACAGTTATCAGTATATGGACTTACCTAAGGGAAGAGTGACTCTGGCTAATGAGCTGTAAGCAGTTAAAGGGAGGAGAGAACATTTCTGACAACACTTTAAAGTACTGGCTCTGCATAGGAATCCTATCTAGAGTTCTTTTTAAGATCGTGAAAGTGAAGTGCTTTTAATGGGAGTGATATTGACTTTCCCTTATATTCAGGTACTCTTAATTAGCGATAGTAGTTGTAATAAAGAACATTACTACTTTGCCTTGTTACACTAGTAAAAGGTAGAAGTTTTTCTTGTTATAGGCTCATTCTGAAATTCCTGTTTTAGCTTAACCAGAAATCCTTTCAGTGCTGAAGGGATATGCTGATATCAGAACTATACTTAGAATGGTACAATATTATCAGAAATATAACAGAAATGCTTTAGTCAGAAATTAAAATGTATCTTGAGTTCTTTCATCCTGGGAATTTGAAATAATGCCTTAATGCGTGAGTTAGAATTTATTTTAATATATAAAATGGTAGCTGAACTTCAAACAGCAATAGTTGGTGTTCCACACAGCATATACTGCAAATTGTGCACAGCACTTGTATGCAATAGGGTTTTGGGGGACTATCTTTGTGCTGCAGGAAAAATTTTCATATCATTAATTGTATAAATGATATATTTTTATATTACTACAGAAAACAGTACTTACAGATCTCTGCATGTATGGAAAATATTGCTTTGTTTTCCTAATGTCTTATTTAAAATGTATCAGTGGGCCACAAGACAAAATATTCCTCAGGAGCTCCTATAATGGGATCCATCAGCTCCTCTGTAGTAATTTCTTTCAAAGAAGCTTTAAATTGAATTGTCCCCTAGATATTGTAAGAAAAATGAATTTTATGGCACAATACTCCTTTAATCATTTTTTAATAAAAGTTTGCTAAAGGCCTGTGAGTATAATGGTTCTGGGAAAAAGATGAAATATTGCCTTTTTGTTCTAAGCATAGTAATAGCTGATACTTTAAAACACTTTATAAGATGCTTGCACTGTAGTCACATTAAGTACAGAATACAAATTTGTGCTGTTAACCAAATGCTGACAATTCTAGTATAGTTGCCCAAAGTGTGGGCTTGTTCAGACATGATTCCTTGGCTTTTACTCACTGAGATGGAGTGGGCCTCAGGCTTATCTGCTCCCTCACTGTGGGGAGAAATGGTGATTGCATTGTGAGATTCTGCATTTATTTGTAGGGGTTTTCTGAGCCTTTCAGTCTTATCCTGTAGGCTTCTGGGGACTAAATGTCTGAACTGGCCTTGTGTTTACGTTGACAGTGTCTTAACCTAAGATTTGTTACTTTTCAATATGCAGCAAACCAAATATCTTGCAGCAATTGCTTTGGAACTTGTTGCCTCCTTCCCTCCCAGTCGGTAGTACTTCAGAGTTCTTCTGCAAATGGCATTGCTTTATTTAAAGCATGTACATATTTATATTAATGTAAATGAGACTGATCACCTCCTCCAATGTAGGACAGAAAGAATTTCATCTAAAAACAGCCATGTAAAGTTTTAAATGTGTAAAAGATTTTCTAAAATTTAAACTTTTCTATTTCATTTCTCAGACAGGTATTATGTAATTTAAAGCCTTCATAGGCAAAGGTGGAATTGTAACAAGTACTGGAATCTGTAAATAATGTATAGTACTGTTTAAAGCTCTTACTGAAATCATGTATTTGAATTTGCAGTATTTATGTAAACACTAACAAATGTGAAAGACTTAATGTAAGAGCATTACTACATTTTAAAAATGTGCGTAGCAAGTGTTCACTTTCTGTACAAATGAAAAATGTTTAACTTGTAAATTTCCTTCTAAAGTGAGCACAACTAGTTGACTTATTCTGCATATTAAAGTAGCTAAATACTAGCATCGTGTTCTGAAGTGTACATGTCCTTTAAGGGGCTTAGAAATTTCTTTCAGTCTTTTTAGACTACCTTTTGTACAGATCGGTGGCTATCGGATAATGCTTAGTTGTAACTGATGGTCAATTTTTATCTGACCTTGCACTCTAAAATAGATTAATATTTGCTAGCATATGTGCAGACATTGATTTTTGACTTCTCCACAGGTGCCTATTTTTGTAACTGTTCCCTTCAAATTATACATTTGTATGACTTTTGTAATGTTAAATGCATTAACATGTCTTGTAAATTATATTTTTGTTTTTAGAAAATTTGAACCCAGAGTTGCATATTTCTGTTTCAACTGTCACATAAACAAAATTAACCTATAAAGTGTGGCTTCTTTATCCTGTTTACTGATGAGCGTTCTCAGTGAAGAGAATCTTACTTTTTTTTACAATGGAAGGACAGTTGTGGTGCTGTTAGCTTTATACTACTCAGTGGTAAAAAGCCTCTCCACTTGGGAACCTGTGCCAGACACAATCCCAAACTACCTTTAACAAAATCTTTAGTAACTTTCTGCTACATGGTTTTCCCCCAATATCTTTATAGATACTGAACACCACCAGGCCCAAAAAAGAACTCCACTTGACTCCTTGAACACAAGGAAGGAGTGACATTTACAAACACTCTTGCATAAGGTCTGCCAATAAGCCCTGGGTCTATGTAACAGTAGTATCATCTAGCCTTCTTTCCCCCCCCCCCCACCTTGTCCACCTGCATGTTAGAGAATCTTGTCAAAAACCCTTCTGAAATCCAGATGTTTATAACTTGTCACTCTGCCTGTGCATATTTAAAGTTTTTTTTCTTGGACCATCTGAAGTAGCTTTCATGCTAAACACTTTCACTACCATAGAGGTCTAACAACTCTGATCCTGTCTGATAGCACAAATTATTTTAGTGTTGCAAGATGTCACCTATATACAGCAATGCTTGGCCCTGCTGCATGTGGAGATGCCTGTGGTGCAGCATTGGGCAAAATGTGTGGCTATGCAGGGGCCTGGCCCTTCAGTGGAAGTTTGTTTTGGAAAAGGTAGAAAATGAAATTGTAACTGGAGCAAGCTATCTACTGCCAGGGAACTTGCCTGCCCAAACGGTTAAAAAGCCCCAAGACAGAACAGTGCTGCTATTGTCATCCAAAAGTTTTCAAACATTAGGATGGCAACATAGCATACAGGGCCTCCTACTTAAACATGGCAATTAGTTAAAGCAGTGTTTCTCAAACCCTGCATTGTAACTGTCTTGGTGGGTCCTGCAGAGCCTCCAGTGAAAACAAGGGTGATTGAAAAATCAAATAATTGCCTTGAGGCTATTCAAAAATCAGATATCTGCTAACTGCCCTGCAAAGAGCTGAGCTCCTGCAGTTTGCAAGCTTGTGTAAATATAAGGAGAAAAGTGTGTTTTTTCCCCAAAGTCAATGGCAAGTAGTGGGACAAGTAAAGGCTGGGTCACATAACTAAGCCCTCAAGCTTGAGGCTGTTCCTTAGAGCTACCCTCATTACAAGAAATGGTTTGAATTTTTAGCAAATAAGTAAATTTTTTTCTGCATCACTTTTTAAAAGTTATGTAAAAGGTAAGTGGGTCCTGCTAGAGTAATTTTAAAAATTAGGGCCTGTTGCTAAAAGGTTAGAGAACCACTGAGTTAAAGTATTCCTATTGCATCCAAATAGCTTTACATGTCATATCTGGTCCTGCATTATATCACTTCTGCCTGTTACATGTTAACAGATTTATGTTCTGTTAGTATAATCATATGGAAGCTGTTTTAGTGATGCCATTGGTCTATCTAGTTCAGTATCTACCCTGAGCATTTCACTTGCCTTGTGATTGAGTTTCCCACATGTAACACTACATCCTCTTCCTGTTCCTTGACTGCTTCACAGGGGGTGTAAGAACATACATGTAGTTTCTGATGGGAGTATTGAAAACAACTTACCAGGAATTATTCTGAGGCAGCAGCAAAAGTAAAAGAGCCATTTTAACATCTCCAAACAGGAAGGGAGATGACGACACTTAGGGGGTTATAGGCTTTGTGTGGAGTACAGTGCTGCACTTCAATAGCAGCAGCCCTCATACAGACTACAATTCCCATAAGTGCCTTCACTTCTCTTCCTCTTTGGAGAAGGTAAATAGCTTTCTGTTGCTGCCTCAGAACTACTGGTAAGTAAAATTTCTCCTTTTGCCCCTCCTATTTTGTAGTAACTGCTTCTAGAAGTTATTAACCATATTGACCTATGTATAAGTCATCCCTTGTTTGCAGGGCCAACTTTAAAGCATAATTTTTAAAAAACTTATGAGTTATGTATGGTAGTCTCTGCTCCTCCATCCTGGCTGGCTTTTGCCCTACACTATCACCTCATGCCATTCTCTAATTGCATCCGATTAAAAAGTCCTTGTTCAAAAAGTGATGTGACTCAGCTGAAGAGCTGCACCAGGCTACAATGGCTGGTAGTGGATTTCAGGTTCTGGGAATGCTGATTTCCTTAGAGGAATAGACAGTGCTGATTAAGTTACCCATAAAATTAGTTCCTTTTGTCCAGGCTATAAAATGTTTCAAGTATCATGTCTTATGGAGGTAGTACAGGCCTTGGAACTGTCAAACTTTGGGTGGAAAACACTAAAATTACAAGCATCAGAAAATAGGGTGGGTCTTTACTGAAACCAATATAAAAGCAAGACAAAGTAGTCTTGTGACAATTTCTCTTGCATATCCCCTACTTGAGAGCTCATCCTCTACCAGAGAATACACTCATTCACTCTTCTGAATCTCATGTTACCAAAGATGATGTTTCAGTCTTAAGTCAGTTTAAATTACCCTTTATTAAAGAGTGAATTGCATAGTTAATTACGAAAAGTGAACCACTTTAAATAGAAAAACATTTAACACAAGGCACAACTGGCAGCTTCAGGTTAAAAGATAAAGGTGAAGCCACATGACTGCTCCATCTATTAATGTAACAATACTTTTAGCAGGTTGCATGAATACACCAAAACATTAAATAAGATTGCTGCAAGCACCAGTTCTTGCTTGATAGTACATAATGGTTTTCTAACATTTGTCTGTTCTGTTCTAAAACAAAGTGCTGAAGGAATGGTAATGACAGGTTCTCTGCAGGGGAATCCAGTGGCCCTAGTAAACAGAAGAAATGGAAATTAGACACATTTTCAATGGAACAGGTTTATCCAGTATAATTTGGACAGTATCAACGGGCTCTATGGCCGCATATCAAAATAAGACACAAAGTACAACAGAATATTAATCTGTCTCCGCAGTCAAACCCAACAGCATCAGCAGTGAGGACACAGCCAACATGAGAGCTGATGTGGCATAGGGGTTATAAGAGTAAGTCTGCAATCCTATCCACACTTTTCTGGGAGGAAGCTCTACTGACTATAATGGGACTTACTTCTGAGTAGACATGCCAAGGATTGGGCTCTATGTGAAATAGGACATCCCCAGTTCAAATCCTCCCTGCTCCATTAGCTCACTCAGTGGCCTTAAGCAAACCACTCTCAGCAGCAATATACAGAAATTATTTATCTAGCTTACAGGGTTGTTGTAAAGACATCAAGGTATATATGTGAAACTTTGCATATTCAGAAAGCTCTATATACTCTTAACATTTGTTGAATTCCAGAATAACTGCAAATGTACATGCAATGCACTCTCACGCAGGGAGGGTGAGAGAAGGAGTACAGGTTAAGGCTTTAAGTTCCCTATCTTTAATGTTGCCTTGGTGCAGCTGCTCTACTCCACTCTCCACCAGGATGCTTTAGGAATTGAGGAAGACTTTTACATTCTTTTAAATTAGAAGATTAATTTTCATTTGTCCCATTTTTCCATGCTCTTCATTTTCAGAGACTGTACTTTGTGCATGTGTATGAAAAGTTACTGTCATCTCTCTATGGCCCATATGATAGAGTAGGCTATCAATACTGCCGGAGTTTACATGAATAAAACTGCAATTCATCCATAAATTCTGACACCTACTGAAGTAGAGAATCCTCACAGGATTTTGGACCACATTCAGCAAATTTAATCTTCCTAATTTTTCTTCCTTAAATAGGTAGGGCATTATCAAAGGAATTCTTAGTTAGAATGATCTAAATTAAACCACAAAAGCTTCAGTTCCTATATTTTACATCTTCTATTCATTCAAGTTTGGTGGTATGTTCTGAAGCAAGCTCAAGATAGCAGACAACCTTCCAAACAGACTTTTAATTTGCAACATATGACATTACGCAACAAAAAGTTAAATCTTAATGCCATTTGTATTTACATCTGTTACATTTCCATTGCAATGCAATCACCACATAAATGCAGAATCCAGTTTTAGGTGACAGTTTCAGACTCCTGAAAATCTCAGCTCTGTGTGCATTTGTCCCTAATTCACAAAGATGATCTAGAAGGCATATGACAATGTCTTGTCACTTCTGAAGCAGAAGGGGAGCAGAGCAAGATTTCCTGGCATCAGACTCCAACAGTCTTCATCACTAGCAAGCACAGGCTGAAGCCAAGAAGAAAAAAAATAATGCTTAGATTTGCTCACAGAATTCAGCTATTTCAGTCCAGAGCTGGGGTTCACTGGCCACATCATTTTATGATATTTCTACTTCAGAGTGCATACAGCACTCTGTTGCAACATTGACAACTACAACAGCCAGTGAACAAGCTGGTATTTAGCAAGGCTCACACACAGCTCGTTGCAGAACTACTAACAAGTGTCACCTTCCTCCAAAGGCAACTAATGAAATGTGCCTCTTCATTATAGAACCCAACAGACTGTACCCTGTTAACTATGATAAGAATTTCTTCTAGTACAGGCATCTTCCACAAACCGAATGCCTGTTGACATTACAATTGCTCATGTGGAAAGTTGACTGTATCGAATCCCGAACATCTTCAGCCTGTATCTGTTACAACCAGCAGAGAAAGCTGGGGTAGCTTAAATGGTTGGGTTTTTTTCCTATATGCCTATGAGCAAAGAGAGTCAAAGGAACAGGAATAGCTCCTTGACAGAGGAAAGGAGTCACAATTTTGCTTGGTTGCTGGAAAGGTTCTGATGCTGTTAATTTTTTGATATCCACAAGGAATAAGCTGGAAAGATTGGCAACTGAGCATTTAACTGCTTCTTCTCTTCAGCAGAAGACAACATCAAAAAGCCAGTATAGGAAAGAAAGCCAGACATCCTGCCTGTCATTCCCCCCGCCCCCTCTGATTCACTTGGCTCTCTTCCTGGGATGGCAGGTGAGCATGAGGCATGTCCAGTATTTCCAGTCTCCCCTGTCTGCTGGACAGGGTAAGAGATCTTCAAGATTGTGAACAGGGAGGCCTGACTGTTTTTCTGAGAATGCCACACTTCCAGATTTACAGGCGGAGTGGATACACTGGTAGCTAAAACTCCTGCACAGTTAATGAGCATATAAATAGTCAACAGTCAACAAAACCTTTATTAGGCATAAACGTTTGTTGGGTGAAGACTCTGTACAGAAACTGTAGAGAGAATAGAAACCTAAGCAGTACACAAATATATGTATATGTGCGCACCTACATGGACACACAGATACAAACATACATTACATTTTACATACACACATGAATTATTTAAAAGACAGAAAACAATCAGTCACTCTACAAATATTGCCAAGATGTAATCTACTCAGTGATTGCTTGGTACAGAAAGCTTGGCTTGATTCAGATTACTCAAATTTAGGAACTGTGCGACTAAGAGGGTTGTATGCTCTACATCACCTGCTTGAAGGAATTAAATTATAGCATTCCCAGAATGCCCTGTTTTAGCACTGAGCTAGGGAGAGAGAAATTACTGTCTTAGCGCTTGATATCTGGGACAGTGCAACATAATGTGTATGGATGATTCTACTTCGCCTAAATTGCAGCTACATAAATGATCTTCCCAGGAGGTGTTTCTAAATCTGCCATGTAAGTCATTAGAGGGGGTCACATTACAACATGCCAAGGTAAAGGCCCTTCTCTCCAAGCAGCATATAATTGTAATTTCATCAAACAAGCCAATATTTTAGCTTACAATGTCAGCTTCCTCAATTCCACAAGTCTAGCATCGGTCAAAATCCAAAAGAAAGTTAGTGGAATTCACTAAGCCACCTGCACACCTAGGTATAAAGTTATGTTAGGTAAGACCACTGGACTATGTGGCAAGTATCCTAGTCCTCTCATTAAACTTTAAACTTTGCTGTTACCATGCTTGTTCTACAGGTGATAAGCTAATGATTACTGTGGCGTTAACAGGTACTACTTCCACTGGGAAGTACAGAGGATTATCAACATCACTGTACAATCACAGCTGGAGGCTGGAGTTTCTCAATCCTCCACTGGAATGGGAAAGAATCCTACCATTATGCTGTATTCTGCATAAAAATGTATTCTCACTTGACAGTTGTTTACACCACCAGTTTAGCTCACTATAAAATAAAATAACCAGAGGCAGCATCAGAAGTCACTGGCCATTAGCCCAGGGATCTTCCCCAGGAGCCCTGTGATGATGGATGAGCCTCTGAAAAAGTCCATCAGTGGATGGGGAGAGGAGGCTGTTCAGCCACCCCTTCCTCAGCACTGCCAAAGTGTGGAGGAAGTAATGTTCTCTGAACACTCCCCTCATCCTTCTGCCCACCATGGGAAACAAAAAGGCGTGAACCTGAAAGGTGCCTCTCCCTCAGTGCTGGAGAGCTAAGGCAGTGCACAAGCAAGTACATGCAAGCAAACGGGGTGGGCGGGCCCAGAATTGGACTTGGCCTGAGGGCACAGCTATTCCCGGTGCCACCACTGGAAATAACACTAACTGTGATGAGAAGTTGACTATATTCACAAAAAGGAACAATGCTATGCAGTTACCACCAAGGAAATGGTTAAAGGGTGTTTCACAAATATCAGCATTATATGGACTGGTGATAAAGATTTAGATATAGCCAAGTCTTTACTCTCTTCTGTTCAGAAAGCATGCTAATGCAGTGTTTCTCAAACTATGAGTCAGGACCCACTAGGTGGGTCCTCATTCATTTCAATATTTTATTTTGAATATATTAGACTTGATGCTACCATGGGATGTGACTGCATTTGGGGAAATGTTTACACATCTGTACTTTGAACAAGCTACTGGTTGGCAACCTTCAGTCTCGAAAGACTATGGTATAAGCCTACAGCACCCGGTATTCCCAGGCGGTCTCCCATCCAAGTACTAACCAGGCTTGACCCTGCTTAGCTTCCGAGATCAGACAAGATTGGGAGATAGTGATTCTTTTAACAATGATAGTAAATGGAACTTACTCCTGGGTAAATATGGGTAGGATTGCAGCCTAGGATTGTTAAAAAATTTTCTGCTTCATGATGTCACTTCCAGTCATTACATCACTTCTGGTGGGTCCTGACAGATTCTCATTCTAAAAAGTAGGTCCCGGTGCTAAATGTGTGAGAACCACTATGCTAGTGAGTTCCTGAGGGACAGCATATTCTCTCAGTACCTAGGAATGCCAGTCTGATAGCACAATATTGTATTAAGCATGCAAGGAAAAACAGGTTCAGCTTTGCAACAAGTAAACTTTAATTTCCATCCTGCATATCCAAACACACCTATCTGTCATGGGGTGATTTTGTCATATCCACCCAACATCCTGGATGGTTGCATAGAATGAGATTGCTGATCTGAGTCACTCCAAATTACCAGCACTATCATCATCATCTCCCACTACAGTTTTATCACAAACTTTTCTCCAAGGAACTCAGTATTCTCAGGACTATACCATAGTCTGGCTCTCGTTTTAACAGTTACTTGCCCCAAAAGAAGTTGCCAATTATAAATCACAAAAGTGATTGTGATCTCATAGTAACTGCCTGTAATCCTTGGGAACTAGGAAGGTGTCTGAAGACCAGAAAACGCTGGCCTTATCTTTAGAAAACAGAAAAAACAAGATCCGGAAAACCCCAGTCAGCTTGACATCAATTTCCAGTAAAATGATGGAACGGATCAAGCAACATGTCTGTGAGCACTTAGAAAATAACAGGGTGATTTCTAGCACCCAGCATGGGTTTATCAAAAATAAACTGTGCCAGATGAATCCCAATACAGCCTGCATTGGAAGGGTTTAAACTTGATCATATAGGTCCGTTCCAACTCAATGATTCTATCTCCTTTGAAAAAGTGACTAAACTGGTCGATTGTGAGAACACTATGGATGTAGACTAGCTAGATTCTAGTAAAGACAGTCTCCCATGATATCCTCGTAGATAAAATGGTAAAATGTGGGCTAGTTAGTTGGTGAATTCAAAGCTGGTTGAACAACTATTCCCAGCAAGTGCTATTCTTTGGCTCTGCATCAACCTGGAGAGAGGTACTGAATTGCGTAGAGTACCAGGGAGTGCCAGAGAGCTCAGACAGATATACAGCAAAAGTTTTAAGACAGTATAGGTTCAGCCTACCACCTGATACACAAGGGGGACCAATACAGCTCTAGCTTGTATGCTGTAGACCTTGTAGACCCTTTACCTGGGTAATCTACTACAAGAGTAGTGAGCTTTCTAACACACTATAGTAGGGGTGGTCAACTGTAGCTCACAAGCCATATGCACCTGTTTGACATCTAATGTGTGGCTGTCAGAATTGTTGGCCAATGTGCTGCATAGTTCCTTTTAAGCATCACAACTAAAGATAAAGAAAAGATTTCCAAGCTTTAAAATTATTTACCAAGTATAAACTGAGAGCAGAGAGTTATACCAAGTATAAACTGAGAGTATAAGCTGTGTATTGGATTAATACACAAGTTTAATCTTCATGGTGACTAAGGGCCCAATCCTATCCAATTTTCCAGCACTGGTGCAGCTGTGCTGCGGCATGCGCTGCATCCTGCGGTGAAGAGACAGTCACTGAGGCCTCGAGGTATGGAAACATTTGCTGCCTCAGGACTGCATTGCAGCTGCACCAGTGCTGGAAAGTTGGATAGGATTGGTCCCTAAAATATTTAAATGTTTCTTAAATACTGAAGCTCTCCAATGTCTGAAGTTTACAGTACGGCATGTGGCTCTTATGTTAAAGCCAGTGGTTTTCAATCTTTTTTCATTGCACAGCACACTGACAAGGCGCTAAACTTGTCAAGACACACCATCAGTTTGTGACCACTGACAAAGCACACCATGTTGCCAATGATTGGCAATTGGGGGATGAGCTCACATCCCCCAATAGCCCTACTAACAAATGACCCACCCCAAAACTCCCACAGCACACCTGTGGCACACCAGTGGTTGAAAACCAGTGGTTGAAAACCTGTGGCACACCAGTGGTGTGCTGCGGCACACTCCAATGGCACACCAATGTGAACCCAATCCTATGCATGTCCACTGAGAAGTACATGCCATTATCAATGGGACTTACTCTCAGGAGAGTGTGGGTAGGATGGCAGCCTCAGAGGCCAATCCTAGGCACATCTACTCAGAAGTACATGCCATTAGGGCTTACTCCCAGGAAAGTGTGGACTGAGAGCCCCATCCTATGCCTGCCCACTCAGAAGTCAGTCCCATTACAGTCAGTGGGGCTCACTCCCAGGGAAGTGCGGACGGGACGCAGCCCGGGAGCGAGTGCAGCCTCCCTGGGAGAGCGCCTGCTTCCAGGCGGGCTGCGGGGCTGCCCTGCCGCCCCCACCGGACTCACTGCAGCGGCTGCGGCCTCGGCGCCGGTCAGGGCAGCAGGTAGAAGAAGACGAGGAGCAGCAGGTCGAACAGGATGAAGAGCCAGAGGTCCAGCCAGTACGACGTCCCGGAGAGCGGCGGCCCTCGCTGCGCGGCCCCGCCCGGGACAGGCTCCGGCTCCCTCCGTGCGCGCGCTTTCGGCTCGGCGCCCTCCGCAGCCTCCATCCTCCGCCGCCGCCTGCTCTCGTCTCAAGCAGGATGCTGTGGCAAAGGGAGTCTCGACCGCGCATGCGCACACTGCAGGCGTGCGATAGAGCGTCACGCGGGTTCCACCTCCGGGTTCTCATGCGAACCAGCAGGGGCGGAGGCGTAGCTGGAGGGGGGCGCAGCATTTAGGCTGGCAGGGAGCTGGGCGAGCGGCCCCTCCCTTCGGAGCCATTCCCGGAGGGGGGGGCAAAACGGAGGTGGACCTAGGAGGGAAGCGCTCTCAGGGCTGCCCGTAGGAAACAATGGGGAAGGGCAAGGTTGTAGGGAAGCCCAAGCAGAGGGTGGGCTGCTTGCAGTGGACTCCCACTGGTTGCAGTGGGGCCCACCTTCAAGTCAGCGCATGGGTCTGCAGGTCTCCTACACTCTGGCAGGTGTGACATGGAAAGTGTGTGTGTGATGCTGAAGCATGGGGAGGTGAAACCTCGCATGCAATGTGCTTGCACCCCCATTGAGCCAGAGTATAAGGCTTCGGCATGCAGCTGAGTTCTGAGCTTGGTCTGGGAGAGGGGCTGGGTGGGGGGTCAACTAAAGTGCAGGCACACACCACTTAACAACCGTTCGCTTAATGACAGACCTAATATATGACGGTGGCCGAAGCACAAAGATTCTCTTAATGAGGCCATCGCATCTCCCATCGCCTGAAGCAGAAGGTCTGTTTACACAGCTGAGAGGCTCTTAATGCAAAGAAGAGGGTCTCTACCTCCAGGAGCCTGTGCAGCCAGCTAGTGTCTGTTTACACATCTAAGGGCGAAATCCTATCCAACTTTCCAGCACCGGTGCAGCCGCAATGCAGCCCCAAGTTAAGGGAACAAATGTTCCCATACCTTGAAGATGCCTCTGTGACTGTCTCCTCACCCCAGGATGCAGTGCACACCCCACTGGCATGGCTGCACTGGCACTGGAAAATTGGATAGGATTGGGCCCTAAGGCACTAGATTGGGCTGAATGTTCACATAGGCCTTATGGACTTCCCTCCCCTTTGAGCTGAGGACAGTCTCCTCTTTGTTAACTTTCAGGTGACGCCTGAAGACATGTTTATTCAGGAAACCCTTTGAGACCCATAATGGCAGCTTTTAGGAATTTAGGGCACAATCCTAACCAACTTTCCAGCACCAAGGTAACAGCAATGCAAGTCCACAGTAAGGGAACAAACATTGCTTTACCTCAAGGAGGCCTCCATGACTGCAACCCAACTACAGGATGCAGCACATGTCCCATTGGCATAGCTATTCCAGTGCTGGAAAGCTGGTTAGGATTGCACCCTTATAAGCCTTATAATAAAGAAGCAAGTCTAAGGTAAGCATACCTGCACTTTCAGGTAGCAGTGTTTCTCAAACTGTGGGTCACGAGTCACGACCCACTAGGTGGGTCGTGAACCAATTTCAAGTGGATCCCCATTCATTTCAATATTTTATTTTAAATATATTAGACTTGATGCTACCATGATATGTGACTGCATTTGGGGAAATGTTACAGATCTGTACTTTGAACAGGCTACTCAGTATATACTTTTAACAATGATAGTCAATGGGGCTTACTCCTGGGCATGTGTTGGTAGGATTGCAGCCTAGGATTGTTAAAAATTTTCCTGCTTGATGATGTCACTTCCAGTCATGACATCACTTCTAGTGGGTCCTGACAGATTCTCATTCTAAAAAGTGGGTCCTGGTACTAAAAGTGTGAGAACCACTGTTAAAAGGCCTATTTACACAATCTGCAGAATTAGATGGTAGACTTCTTGAGAAGAAGACTGAACTACAGTATATCATAAAAAGGCATGAGATGCCATCTTCTTATGAAAACCTCTGTACAAATACAAGACCTGGCACTTCATTTTGAAGCGTTCTAGGCCACTATCTCTCCCTACAGTGCTGGTTGTTTACTTGCAGAAGACTGGGGAGGATTCAAAGATGCCCTTTGCACTACCTGCAATTTAGAGTAGTACACTCCTTTTCTACTGCATGCTGCACAACCTGTCAGGAGCAGGTTAAATCTAGACTCAGACCTGAACCAAATTATTAGTTGCACTAGTTCTCAGTAGCTGTGAGAAAGGGGGGCAATTAGCTGAATAGAAAGGAATGTGTTATCTGTCCTTGTGACCAGGGAGGTTAGGTAACTAGGGAATAACCCAGCAGAAGGCAGAGATCTTATCAAGATATGAATACCCCAGCTGTGAGTTTGCAGATGGGAGTGGAAGAACTGAGAGCTTTAGCAACTAGCATCTTTGCGAAGGTTCCAGTCATCAAACAATGTGGTTGGCTAGTTCAGAAGTCATTATCATAAAGGGGTAGAAGAGAACCCCAAAGGATGTGGTGTGTTCCATCTTGGGAAGAGAGTCTGGGATGCAGCCTGACCTGCAGCTTGTGTCCTGGCTCCATCATGGACTACTGGCCTAGGAGCCACCCTGAGCTTCAGTTGTCATCTGACCCAGTTGTCATCTGCGAGACAGTTTAGGAAGCTAGCTTTGTATTTCATAGATGGCTGTACTCTTGCAATTGCTGCCTTAAACCTTTAAGACTGTGTAACCTTATTCTCTTAATAAACTAAAATATCTTTTACAAGCCTGCGTTATTGTGTACTGGGAACAGGAGCCCAAAATTCAGCCTACCCTCTTGCTCAAGCTACTGAGTAGCATACGTTGCAGTCTAGAGCCTTGTGGGCTAGATCCAACACAGAAGGGAGCCCAGAACCTGCAAGGGCTAGAGCTCAGCCTGAAGAGTCCCAGCTTCCCTGGACTGGCACTGGCTAATACAGGGTGGCAGAAGTTCTACCAAGATTAGCTTGTGTTTTAATTGGACAACCTCTGGACTGGCTAATAAGCAGGGTCAGAGCAACAAACGGCTCCGTTTTGCCCCCCCCCATGGCTCTGAAGGGAGGGGTCGCTCGCCCAGCTCCCTGCCAGCCTGAGTGCTGCGCCCCACTCCAGCTACGCCACCGGGTGCCACCCCTGTTGTATGCCAGTACAGAGGTAGGGGGAGCAGCCGTGGCAGGGCTGGAGCTGAGCAGCAGTGACGTCAGGGGAGCCCCGTGACGTCACAGCGGAGCTAAGAGGCGGCCTGGAGCAGCCCGTCCCGGGGAGCGGCGCGTGGCTGAGTCATGAATTCGCCTCCGCCGCCCAGGCGACGCCCAGGCGGAGCGCGCGCTCCCGGAGGCAGGCCGGGCTAGAGCTCGGGGCGAGCGAGGCTCGCGGCCGGCGCCGCCGGGGTAGGCTGCGGGCGCTCCCAGCGGCCCCCGGGCAAGGGCTGCCGAGCTCCGGGACCCCGAGGCGCTCGGGCTGCCCCTTTTGCCCCCCAGGCCTGGGGTTCGCGGTCCGCAGAGGGAGGGAGGCGGGGCCAGCACCGAGCAGACCCTGCAGGCGCTCCGGCAGCAGCGCTCTCCGGCAGGGTCGAGATCTGGTCCCAGCAGTTCAACCACCCCCCTGCAGGAGAGGCTCGTCTCCCCAGCAAAGCAGGCACCACGCGTGGCTCTCTAGGGAGGGGCTTTGGGCTGCGATGCTGTCCAGCCACTGGCATGACTCGGTCATCCATCCATCCCCCCCATCCATCCCTCTCCCCATACATCATCCATACTTCCCTCCATACCCCCATCCTTTCCTCGCTCCCTTCATCCATCCACCTCTCTCCCCATGCATCTCTCTCCTGTTAATCCATCCATCCTTCCCTCCCTCCCCTATTGATCCATCCCTCCCTCCATCATCCCCTCCCCCCTCCCCATCCAGCCATCCTACTAACTATTCCACTAAGTTTATGATCTTCTAGAGAAGCCATGCAGTCAACTCGAGTGTACAGGTACTTGCAAGAACCCAAGGTTCAGTGGGCCTTACTGTTGGTTAAACACCACTTCCACACCAAATCAAGTGTTTTTAGAATAAGCAGCTGCTAAAAAGAGGTACATTCATAGCTGAGTGTTAGCCAATTCACAAGAAATGCATGAGAACATAGTTTTGGTTTATTAACAGGGTGCTACCCTCCATTTGAAACAGAACTAAGCCACCAGTTAACCCAAATACTTAGTCCTATTGATTTTCATCAAGCTGTATAGCACCTACTTCAAACTTTCCACACTAAACTCAGCAGGACAAGAGTGAGTTTTCCTCTTGGGTCTTTAAAACATTTTATTTTAGGTCTGTGGCTCAGGCTAACCAATAGATTCACACAGTACAATGAATACAGTATATGATTTTATTGTTTTTCCATTCACAGTTCTGTAACCACTTACAGCAGAACCACTTACTCATAAGAGGGTTGAAAGACAAATGTTTCTTGAAAAACAGTATAGAAACAGTGGGGGTTTTGGTGTGGTTTATAAAAAGGTAAATACTCTTTTTCAGTTCTTCAGTAACTCATGCCCAAGGCTGTTTAGTTAAATAACTTTCTTCACTGTATTTCAGTTATAGAACATTGACAAGAATATTAGAGCTTGGCTACTTTTGTGCTTGGTGAGGAAGCACCAGTTAGCATGACAGAAATACAGCAATTCTTTTGTCAGATTTCAGTCCTAGGCTGTTCAAGCTTTCTTGAAGGTTCTCGTGGCTGTAACTCCTTCATAGATGTAAGTCTGAAATGGTACAACCCAAAGCATATCACTGAGTTTATAGAGATCTCATGTTTAATTTCCCAAGAATAATTTAAGCTCCATATTTCTTGAAACGAGGCTCTTTCTAATGCAAGTTATCAAAAGGCCAATAATTTAAACTTGTTAAAGCTGCTTAGGTTACTGTGTAGTACATAAATAGCACATGCTCCTGTTCCAACCGACTAGACTGAGCAAGTAAGCATTCATGATTGATCCTCATAAACTCTTGTTGCCTATGAAGCCTCATGCCACAGGCCATTTGTTCGTGTTTAACTGGGATTAACATTATTATACTGCAACATGCTACAAGACTCCCCCAAGTAAGTTCTCTAATGTTGATAGTTTGAGGTGAATGAGCACCAGATTTTTTCATAGGTGTTCTGAAAGCTCCACTAGGGTTGCTGACTTTCACCTACCTGCCTTCCAAAGCCAGCACAGCACAGATGAAACACCAACAGCTAAACTGAACAGGTTTTAACTTGTGCATAGCTCAAGCCTGTTATGAGTTTGGTTTGCTCATATACTGCCTTTGTATTCTATAAAGTCCACTTTTATTCCTCCACTGGATTTTTAAGAAAAAACATATGGTTCAGAAGATTAGGAAACTAGAAACATTGTAACTTCCAGCTACTGTATTTCAGTTATCATTTAGGATTGGAGAGAAAATTTCATTCCCAGAACTGCAATCCTATGTACACTTACCTGGGAGTCAGCACCATAGAATGAAATACAACTTACATCAGAGTAAACCTGCCTATCTCACACAGCAAGTCTTCATTTTTATATTTGCAACAGTTTCCATGTTTTCGACTCAGTTGCAGAGCTGCATAATGTAACCATAGTGAGGGCCTTACTGAATGACCCCCATGTGATCCTGAGGTTCTGCTGAATAAAGGAGTGTATAAAAATTTTAGGGGGAAAAGATTGATCCCTATAGCTGTAATCCTACCCTCAATTGGTTGAAGAAAAATAGACACTTCACAAATGTACATTTAGAATGTGCCCTCTGCTCCTCACCACAAATTCAATATGATTTGTTAAATAAAAAAGTCACTACCAATTTCACGTTAACTTACCTGAACCAGTTCATCTCCTGTAATTTCCCGGTGTGTCTTAAGTTCCTTCCCATTATCTTTTCTCTTGAATGTTCCTACCATCTTATTGCCTTCTATAATCCAGTTACCCTACAAAGTAAAGGCAGACAGAGCCATTTCTGATATTGTTAAGTTACATGTTCTTAAAAGCTATCCCAAATTTTACGTGTTGAAAAGAGTCACTTTGGTTTAAGTCTTGTCTGCAGCCCTGCCAAATGAAAACAAGTGCCCTAAGAGAGCAGTTAGTTCCCTTACATGGAGTTCAGTCCCATCAGCCATGACATAGTCAAAGTTCTCTCCCAGTGTGAACACAATGTCTATGCTGCGGAAATTGCTTGATTCTTTGATGGTGAATTTGTTTCCTTCTTGCTGGATGGTGATCTTCAGGTTATCATGGGCTCCTAGTTTTCTCTTCACTAAATTAATACCTAGAAAGGTTAAGATGATAGCAAGTAAATACACAACATAAAGGATTTGTAGCTTATTTTTTTTAAGTAAGAAGTTTATTATGGGAAGGATAGAGTTGGGTTCAGGACACTTGCCGAGTGTCCTTTGCTTATGCCCTGCAAAACAGCTTGCACTCATGTTCATGCTAACCTTTCCCAATATAGACAGACATGTTCTGTATCTGCTTGTCATAAATGTGGAGCCAGTGTGCAAACTATATTTGATTTGCACCTTGCCAGAGACTAAAGGTCAAGAGACACATTAGACCTGCAAAGTATTTTACCTCTCCTATCTCCATTTTTAGCTACACCTGGATGGGACCAAACTTTCTACCTTCCTGCCTAGCACTCTTTTGCATTCAGAAAAATATGTCTCATTTAGCAGAAATCACTGAGTTGAATTTAACCCTCCTGTGCTTCCTATGAATATAAGTTCATCAAAAAGTAGTGCTATTACAAACAAAATCCATGCCTAGCATAAATTGATGTTGCTCATTATGCAGTGACAGTTTCTAGAGACAAGTGGGACTTGAATCCAGGTTTGGGCTGAAGACAGCAAGGAAACCTACAGATGCCAGACTGACCTATAACAGGCTATGAGGTAATAGCATTATGGCTGTTAGTCAGTCATTTCTTTTGCAAGGTATTTGTATTGGCAACCTTCAGTCTCGAAAGACTATGGTATCGCGCTCTGAAAGGTGGTTCTGGCACAGCGTCTAGTGTGGCTGAAAAGGCCAATCCGGGAGTGACAATCCCTTCCACACCGGGAGCAAGTGCAGTCTGTCCCTGGTCTGTCTCCCTGGCTATGGGCCTTCCTTCTTTGCCTCTTAGCCTCAGACTGTTGGCCAAGTGTCTCTTCAAACTGGGAAAGGCCATGCTGCACAGCCTGCCTCCAAGCGGGCCGCTCAGAGGCCAGGGTTTCCCACTTGTTGAGGTCCATCCCTAAGGCCTTCAGATCCCTCTTGCAGATGGGTTTCTTTTGCAAGGTAGATCATTTCTTTTGCAAGGTAGATCACCAACAAGTAGTCTAGGATCCCTGTCATGTCCTTAAGGGGAACAAATGGTTGAGAGGAAACCAGAGACTGATGGGAATGTTTGAAAGGGGACCACCACTAGTGTTTGGCGGAAGTAATTCCCTGTCTTAGTTGATGTGCAAGTGTGAAAAAGCAGCCTTTTGCCAATTGAGAAAGGGGTGGACACATATGCATAGCTGACAGCACTTTGAGCTGCAGGGCTTTTCTCTGGGGGATCCAACAGAAGACAGCCACTCCGTTACCCAGAAGGAGTCCCATCAAACTTGTCCCCATCTAGGCTCTACCTGTATATTTGTAAATCATCAAGACACAACAAGGCTCCTGTGCTTTCTCACACCCAAAAAGAAACTCAAGCAGTGCCCTGCCCAGAGTTACTCACCACTTAGCAGTGAGCGCACATCCCAATAGGGCCAAAAGCTAGCAAGGCTGAAGACCCAGGTAGTTTCCACTGGGGGAAGTGGAGCACCAAGTGGTGCAGGGTAAATTCATGGATTTCTACAGGGTAAGAAGGGGGCATGGAAGAAGCTATTAAATCTTTAAAGGAGCTTTGAAAGATGCATACGGTGCATTGTCCATGAACAAGCGTACCATGTCACCCCAGGTTGTCCATGACTACCTTGGAAGTTAAGATGAGAGCCACTGCAAATGTGGTGGTTTGCTTTCAAGTTTTAGATGCTGGAAAACCCAGAGTCAAATTCTCCACCCACAGTGTTCAGTAAGAAACCTGAGGCCACTTTCCTTTCAATTCAAATCTAATCAACATATAGAGCTATGGCAAGGATAGGAGATAGGCTCATCCAGCACCTCAAGTTCCTTGAACAAAGAGCAGTACAAAAGTTTTTTAAAAAAATCTTTGTATAAAAAGGAGGAAGATTTTTAATTCTTTGGAGCTTGTAATAAACCATTTGATCAACGTTCAGGGCCATAGCGCCCCCCCTCCCCCACTACTAGCTTATACAATAGACCTGCAACACTATATCTCCACACTAGAACCTTCTCATCTTGGATTTCCACCTACCAATAGCTTAAGGCAGACAAGAAAGGAAGAGATAACCCTAAAAGTTATTTGACCCTAATGCTGGCATGGCA
The DNA here is from genome assembly GCF_035046505.1 of Tiliqua scincoides. Lineage (NCBI taxonomy): Eukaryota > Metazoa > Chordata > Lepidosauria > Squamata > Scincidae > Tiliqua > Tiliqua scincoides. The sequence continues at coordinate 29,380,130 of NC_089826.1, forward strand.
TGGGGGGAGGAGAATAAAGATGATAACTTACAGAACAAAATACTAGTAACCAGTAGGCAGACAGTATATCAGAATGGCAGTAATTAACATGAAAGGAAGTCCAGCTCCCTAAGCCAGTAACAGGCCTTTAAGGAACATTCTTACAGGTGGCAAAGGAAATGCAGGTCTTAGTCAACAGTCAACAAAACCTTTATTGGGCATAAACATTTGATAGGTGAAGACTCTGTACAGAAATCGTAGAGAGTATAAACCTAAGTAGTACCCAAATATATGTATATGTGTGCACCTACGTGTACACACAGAAATGAACGTACATTACATTTTACATACAAACATGAATTATTTAAAAGACAGAAAACAATTAGTTACTCTGCAAATGCAGGTCTTACCCATCACCTCCATAAACTTTTCATAGTTGTCATTCTTCTCCACCTTCCAGGTACCATCAAATGCCATGACTGCAGGCTGTTAAGGGGGCCCTACTAACAGAGATTACTTCTGCTTAACCTGAGATCCACTGCTACTTTCTCAAGGAGATTTATGCTTTCCCTTATCTTGAAAGCAATTCACACACCTGATGTGGCTGACTAAAGTGCAACCAGTCACATGATTTATTAGGTCAAGCCCCTGTAAGTGACTCAAGCTTGTTAGAAATATAGCCTATGAATCTCCTATTTATATTGTTATGGATTTAAGAAGTGAAGTTTGGGAGTTATAATTTCAATATTAGCTTGGTTACGCTTACCTGATAGAATTATGTGGGTTAAAGAGAATCAGGGCAGTGCCATTGATTTTGTTGAAACCTTGCTTATTTAATTAGCAAACATGTTTATATGTTTTGTGCTTTTGGTGATTTGTGCTTTTGGTGATGCCTCTATAGTGCTGAGAGTACTTAAATATTTGCTGAACTCAAGATGCACAAACTTCTCTCTGCTTTGCAAAGCCAGGGTGTGTTTGGAGGCTGTTCTAGTGTGTATAATGAGAATGGGAAAGATAATTAACTCGTTGGTTGACTGTATTTTATTTTGAAAGCTGTCTTTTGTAGTTCTTCGAGCTTGAAGTGTGGCTTTTCCCAGTTGAGAAGCCCATTTCAGGCACAGGGCAGCAAACTGAGTTTAGAAGGAGGTCAGCCAAGGCAAACAAGCACAGACTGTTCTGAGTAATATCAGCTACTAAGGGTGTGTGTTTGTGAGGGTGGGTGTTCTCACAGACTAAGGGCCACACATACTTGGGCAAAGATGAACCCCAGATTGCACAGCTCTGATGTGCAAGAAATGTCTTGATATATTTCCTAGCACATGTATTTTAAAATTGTTGGGGTGATAGTCAAGAAAACTTGCTCCCCCCAAATATATTTTTTAATCAGAGGTGACTTTGTGCTAGATCGCAGCCTGAAGGTCTCCCACATATTTTTCAAAGTTCCACAACATAGGGAGAAGATGCAGTTACTGCATCTCCTGTCCTGCTCCTCAAGCAGCCTTTGCACAGCCTCTCCTAAGATGAAACTAACAGCACAATCAGATGCATGAATAGTACGCCACATTTTGTTCAGAGGGTTTTACTCTCAGATAAACTTGCCTAAGCTCTGCTTGCATATAAGGCAGTAAAGGAGAGTAGTGGTCCCTAAAGATTCCTTTTGATGTTCAGTAACACCTTTCACAGTTATTTGTTGAAGAGGTTTGAACACATTCTTTCCACACATCACTCTGTAGTCCAATGAAGGCATTCTCATACCATATTTCCTTTCCATATGCCACTATTATAAAAGGTTTCTTTCTTTCTTTCTTTCTTTCTTTCTTTCTTTCTTTCTTTCTTTCTTTCTTTCTTTCTTTCTTTCTTTCTTTCTTTCTTTCTTTCTTTCTTTCTTTGATATGAATGGAGTTCAAGGCTCATGTCAGTTGGATTGCTGATCCTCCATCCTTTTTATAGAATTGAAATATGCCATGCGCACACCACCATCTGTGCTCCCCCCCCTTAAGATAATGCAGTTCTTCCTGGGATGAGTTCATGCAAGACAGAACACTATCAAGATCTGTTTAATCTCAACATCTGATTTATTACCAGGGGTCATGTATAGTTGCACTCCCAGGGATGTCTATTCAGCAATGTCTGAGGGCCCAATCCTATCCAATTTTCCACTGCTGGTGCTGCTGTGCCAATGGGGTATGCACTGCATCCTGTGTTGGGGAGACAGTCATAGAGGCCTCCTCAGGGTATAGGAACATTTGTTCCCTTACCTTGGGGCTGTACTGCAGCTGCACCAGTTCTGAAAAGCTAGATAGTATTGAGCCCTGAGTAGGCATGTCATGTCCACTCCTAGCAATTCTGGGAATGTCTACTCAGTAAACCGCATTGTGTTCAGTGGGGCCCACTCCCGTGTAAATATGTGTAGTATTGCAGTATTGTGTGTATCCACTGCAGTAAGGCAATGCAATGGACGATGGGGATAGTGGAAGGGAAAAAGATGTGGGTAGACCAAAGATGGAGGAAAGCAGTGGCAGCCGTGGTGGCAGTGCTGTGCTACATTCTACATTGACCCTCCTGCTGTACATGCAATCATTACAAAAATAGTCATCACAATCAAATTTCATAAAACTCGGTGGGAAAGACCTTGAAAGGTAACCAGTTGACCTAGGCATCCTCTGGTTTCTAAAGAATGAATATGTGAACCAGTAGTTTTATAAATGGAGAAGAGCCCTTGTGTAGGGCTACATACCCCTGGTATGATGTAGAAGTCAGGGTGGGTGACCTTTGGCTTACTTATTTGAAATTGTAAGTGAAATACTTGGCAAAAAATGATGACCGTGTGCTTAGTCCACTTTTCTTTGTAGGCTGCAGAGAGAGATTGTATCTGACCAAACTGCAGTTATTTGAGCATCATCGAGGCGCAAACTGCACATATGTGAGAATTTAAGAAAGAATTGGACGCGGAACAGAAAATGCAAACATAAATATACAATTGATACGTTGCATACCATGCTGCTGGGGGAACTTTGGGAAAATCTTTATGAATAATGTAATTCTTTGTGCCACGCTTCCCCCCAGAGTAAATATTACTCCACTAATCAGAGTTGCTATACGAAGTTGACCAGAGCTGTAATCCTATGCACTTTTTCCTGGGAAAAGTCCCACTGAACTCAATGGAACTTACTTTTGAGTAGACATGCATAGGCTTGTGCTGAAAGTGATTGTTGTCCCCCAGGACTGTGTAAAAAGCAGGACGCCAGCTTGGACTTTGTCAGGTACATTTCAGCCGCAATTATCATACTATACACTGCAGAGATTAGATAAGCATTTCCCTAGCTCTCAATCACCTAACTCAGATAAGTGGTTCGAGGATCATGGCACGAGCAATCAATCAGTCTCTCCCCACAGCCTATTTAGGTTGCATTTCTAGTTGTGGAAAGTAAGAGAAGACTGGACATGGCAACACAAGAGGGAAACGTCTGTTCCCTGCAAAGTTTCAGCCATGCAGGGGGTTGAAACAAAAGCACATTATACTTGGTTCCCAACAGGAACTCTTCCACTCCATTGTAAAACCAGTCAGGGCTGCAGAGAGACTATCGCAGAATGAAATGTGTGGCAACCAAGAGTTTCAGGTTGAACAAAAAATAATGCTTTAGGGCCAAATCTGATCCCATTTTCCAGTGCTAGTGCTGCTAGGCCAATAGGGTATGCATTGCTTCCTGCGGTGAGGAGGCAGTCACAGAGGCCTCCTCAAGGTATTGAAACAGTTGTTCCCTTACCTCAGGGCTGCATTGCAGCTGCACCAATGCTGGGAAGTTGGATAGGATGGGACCCTTCGTCATTTAGGTCCAAATCCTAACCCACTTTCCAGCGCTATCACAGCTGTGTCAATGGGATGTGTGCTGCATTCTGCAGTTGGGGGGCACTCATGGAGGCTTCCTCAAAGTAAGGGAATGTTTGTTCCCTGACCTCGGAGCTGCATTGCCCTTATGTCGGTGCTGAAAAGTGGGTTAGGATTGTGCCCTCAGTCATTCTGCTTGGCGATATTATGATCTGGTGTTAGGAGACTTTAAAACACAGTCCCAACCTTTGCAAGCCACTTCCAGCATTCCAGTCCCAGGAGGAGGACTCTACTCTGTTTCCCTTCAAGATTTCTGCAAGACGCAAAGTGAACAAGCACTCTGGTGTGAGTGGTAGATCCATCCTGCCATCTGAAGGGTGCTGCAGTGGTTTGTTTGTTCTTCCCATAAGATACTGCAAGAAGTAGTAATGGCCGGTAGCTTGTATGGCTATAAAAGGGGATTTACAGTTTCAGGGAGGGCAAGTCTATTAGTAACCAATCGTTATGATGGCTATGGACTGTCTTGGTTGGGTGAATGAAGGTTGCTGGGACACTAGGTCATGAAGGTTGCTGGGACGGAGGGCTTGGTGTAGGCCCCCATCCCAGGCCCTTGGGGGCTTGCCATGTCAGAACTGTTGCCACACTGCTGGCCTGGCATGGCTGTACTCACAGTTGCACTGTGCCTTGGGTCTCCTCTACCATAGGGCCCACATGAGTTACTGCTGGTAAGTGGCTGTTTCCTTCCTTACAGGGTGCTCCATGTGTGTCAGGGTAAGAATACAGAGTCAGTTCCTGTGGCAGTGCAGTGCTTGGACTGGCAACACAACATCGACCTGGCGGCTCCACAATCCAACCACAGTCATAGTGGCCAAAGTATTGTGCTGTGCTGCACTCCTAGATGGTGATACCCCTGGAATCTTTCCCTGGTTGCTGGGCTGGCTGTTCATTGGCAGCTGGGATCTCCATGGCCTCTGCCCACCCACCTTCTCCACTAGGAGAGATGTGTTCCTCCACAGGGCCATGTTGTAGAGCATGCTGCACATGACACATCTCAGGCGTTCTCATCAGATGCCCCTAAGAAAGATGCAAACATCAGAAATGCATCTTCAGCATCCCGAAAGTACACTCCACAACCATGCATTTTCACCTGTGCACCAAATTGTACTTCATGGGCCCTTAGAGTCTGCCATGTGGGGGGGGGGGGGAGCCAAGGTCACCTGGAGGTGAAGGCAGCCAGCCAAGTCTTGGCTGGAGGCCACAAGGGGAATCTGTTCCTGTAATGACACTTCAGCAGTGGCGCTCCATCCTTGCTGTTCCAGCAAGCCATTCCAGCAGGGGATCAAGAACTTTTCATTCCATTCTACCTTTTTGCATTTATGAGTTCTTGGTTTGGTTTCTGCTGCTATTATTTCCACTGCTACTGCTATTTATTTTGGCTGCTGTTCTTGTATTTTACTGGATTTTCATTGAATTGGATTGTCGATAACTATAAAACAGGATATAAGCATTTTCAAAAAAATAAAAATAAACACACACTTTGTTGTTATCTGAAGTTCCTGCTTTTGTGAACTTGAGTATTTAAGAAAGCTGTGTGTGGCCTGCTATTGGACTGGCTGTGTTAGCTGCCCTATTTCTTGTCCCTCTTTCCATAATCCTCAGGCACACACAATCTGTAATGTGTGTGCTTCGTCTTCCTTGGCCATTTGGGATTGCTGGAAAGATTACTGTTCTGTCTGTCACCCCATAGATTGTAGAAGTGTATACAGTTTAATCAACTGGGCCATGGTAGATACTGTGGTTGTGAAATTTGCAACTAAGAACTGCTGCAATCAGGAGAAACGGAGAGTAGAGCTCATGAACAATACTGCAAAAAGCACACACGTCTGAATGTTTTCTGCCACAACAAGCAAAGTGGCACCTCATGGAAATGCTAGCCAACAACCTCTTCTTTGGCCAGCTACTTTTCTGTATGCAGGATTTATATTAATATGGAAACATTCATCCAACCTGCAGTCAGAGACAATTCAGCCCAACAAGAGCTGCACCGTGCAATTCTCTTGATTCTGTATTTAAGCTGTTAGTTTCTGCTCCATGGACGTTGAAGGATTATATGGGGATCTCATTCATTGGGATGGTTCTTTTACTTAATTGCCTGAGGTTTCGAAAGGGTTCACTGCTGTACCAGTTATTCCCCCTAATTCAGGCAAATAGGAAGAAATTATTAACTAACCAAGACATCTAATCTATTTATCACTGATAATTGAGTGTAGTATAAAGTTGCATCACAATAATTATATGCCATTCCAAAGACTAGAGGTCAGGCTCTCTTTCAAGGCTGGAAAGCATTATCATTTACTACAAAGAAAGACTTCTAACGTATACAGATAAACTTGTGTTTGAACAGAATTGGAATTAACCTGCATCTTAGAGGTTAAATTCACCTTATCACAGAATTCGCTTCAGTCAAATGCCAACCAGCCCCACCCCAGTCTGAAATAAGCTGGGGGAATGAGGGGTTCTCCTGTAGGATTCCATAATCAATGCAACAGTCTAGTCACCTGGCACCTCTGCTTCTTGATCAATACAAAGATTTGTCTGTTAATAAGAGATAGGGCTTAAACCTCCTCCTACCCTCTGTCTCTGCTACCCTGTCTCTGCTGGCGAGAAGGTGCAGTACCTCAAGACATGAGGGATGTAAACATCATCACGCTGTACAAGAACAAAGGCGACAGGGGTGACTGCAACAACTACTGCGGCATCTCTCTCCTTAGCTTTGTAGGAAAGCTGTTTGCCCAAGTTGCACTAAAGAGGCTCCAGGTACTTGCAGAGAGCGTCTATCCAGAATCACAGTGTGAATTCCGAGCCAACAGGTCCACCACTGATATGGTATTCTCCGTTAGGCAACTGCAGGAGAAATGCAGGGAACAACGACAGCCACTCTTTATAGCCTTCATAGATCTCACGAAAGTTTTCGACCTGGTCAGCAGGGACGGCCTCTTCAAGATTCTCCCCAAGATCAGATGTCCACCCAGGCTCCTCAGCATCATCAGATCTTTCCACAAGGACATGAAGGGCACGGATGTCTTTGTCAAGGACATGAAGGGCTCCACATCAGACCCCTTTGACATCCAAAGCAAAGTGAAACAGAGCTGTGTTCTTGTGCCCACCTTGTTTGGGATTTTCTTCGCTGTCCTGCTGAAGCATGCCTTTGGAACTGCAACAGAAGGCATCTATCTCTGGAAAAGATCAGAAGGAAAGCTCTTCAACCTCTCCAGACTGAGAGCAAAGTCCAGCTGAAATGTCTGCGTGACTTCCTCTTTGCCGACGATGCAGCCGTCACTACCCACTCTGCCAAAGATCTCCAGCAGCTTATGGATCGTTTTAGCAAGGCCTGCCAAGATTTTGGACTGGCGATCAGCCTTAAGGAAACACAGGTCATGGTTCAGGATGTGGACTCACCTCCCTGCATTACAATCTCTGAGCATGAACTGGAGGTTGTCCATGACTTTGTGTACCTTGGCTCAACGATCTCCGACACTCTTTCTCTCAATATTGAGCTAAACAGACACATCGGTAAAGCAGCTACCACGTTTTCCAGACTCACAAAGAGAGTCTGGTCCAACAAGAAGCTGACAGAACATACCAAGATCCAGGTCTACAGAGCTTGTGTCCTGAGTACACTTCTGTACTGCAGCGAGTCATGGACTCTTCGCTCACAACAGGAGAGGAAACTGAACGCTTTCCACATGCGCTGCCTCCGATGCATCTTTGGCATCACCTGGCAGGACAAAGTTCCAAACAACACAGTCCTGGAACGAGCTGGTATCCCTAGCATGTATGCACTGCTGAAACAGAGACGCCTGCATTGGCTCGGTCATGTTGTGAGAATGGATGATGGCCGGATCACAAAGGATCTCCTCTATGGAGAACTCGTGCAAGGAAAGTGCCCTACAGGTAGGCCACAGCTGCGATACAAGGACATCTGCAAGAGGGATCTGAAGGCCTTAGGAGTGGACCTCAACAGGTGGGAAACCCTGGCCTCTGAGCGGCCCGCCTGGAGGCAGGCTGTGCAGCATGGCCTTTCCCAGTTTGAAGATACACTTGGCCAACAGACTGAGGCAAAGTGGCAAAGAAGGAAGGCCCACAGCCAGGGAGACAGACCAGAGACAGATTGCACTTGCTCCCAGTGTGGAAGGGATTGTTACTCCCGAATCGGCCTTTTCAGCCACACTAGATGCTGTTCCAGAACAGCATCAGAGCGCGATACCAGAGTCTTTCGAGACTGAAGGTTGCCAGCTACTACTACCTCCTACCCAGATTACTCCAAATAAAGTTGAATGTTTTTTATTGATCTAAAGTAGAGACGTTTAAGGACAAGGAAGCTGTACGGATTCTAGAATCATATACAAGAGTTCTTTTTTTCCAGTACTGCTTCCAAAGCTCCTTCTTGACATGAGAAATGGAAAATGGAATGGAATCCTTGCCGCAGGATGTGGTGATGGCATCTGGCCTAGATGCCTTTAAAAGGGGATTGGACAAATTTATGGAGGAAAAATCCATCATGGGTCACAAGCCATGATGTGCATGTGCAACCTCCTGATTTTAGAAGTGGGCTATGTCAGCATGCCAAATGCAAGGGAGGGCACCAGGATGCAGGTCTGTTGTTATCTGGTGTGCTCCCTGGGGCATTTGGTAGGCCACTGTGAGATACAGGAAGCGGGACTAGATGGGCCTATGGCCTGAACCAGCTGGGCTCTTCTTACGTTCTTAAAAAACATCTCTCTCTCTCTCTCTCTCTCTCTCTCTCTCTCTCTCTCTCACACACACACACACACACACACACACACACACACACACACACACACACACACACACCTGCACATACACAGAAAAGCAAGAACCAAACAGTGAAGCTCTGAACCCTTGAAGGTGATTGTCAGACATGAACAAGCAGTAAAGCATTATAACGCTGACATTACAAAAACATCTGTGAATGGACCATCACATAGGTTGCATGCTATAACCATTAATGAACACAAAAACACAGAAAGTTCTTACACACATAGCCTTTGCCTATATAAAAATCACTGGAGAGTTTTCTTCTTGCACCATGTCAAAAAAAATGAGAACAATTTTTAAGTTGTTGGTTAATTATCTTTAAATTCAGAATCCAGGTCTTCCTGCTTAATACACCCCTGTAAATTAGCAGTTTTCCAACCATCGCCTGCAAGGTGAGTCTGCTGTCATCTTTTGCATAGATTACTGCATACATCACACACCGCTGCAATACAAATACATAAATTGGCATTCAAATGGAAACCTAGGCGGACTGTGGGGGAAATCCTATAAAATGAAAAAGGCATCAACAGTGATTAAAGACACTTGGCGGCAGCACGCTTTACTCCAGATCAGGGGTGTCCAAAGTTTTTTGTAGGAGGGCCACATCGTCTCTCTGACACTGTGTCGGGGGCCAGGGGGAAAAAAGAATTAATTTACATTTAAAATTTGAATAAATGTACATAAGTGAATATATTAAAGATGAACTTATATGAATGAATGAAGGTCTTGCAATAGCTCAAGGCCTATAAAAGGCCTTGCACAAAGCAAGGCTGGCCTTTTTTTTGCTGCTGCTACTGCAACACAGACATGAAACAGCAAGCAGTGGAGGGAGTCCTCAACCCACAGCTCATGCAAGAGGTCAAACAGTCGCCCTCACGCTGAGAGCAGTTGTTTCGGGCCAATGTGGGCTCCAACAAATCTTTGGAGGGCCATAGGCTCATTAGAAACTGGGGGCTCCCTGAGGGCCGCATTGAGAGGCCTCGAGGGCCACAAGTGGCCCCAGGGCCAGGGTTTGGGCACCCCTGCTCCAGATCATTAGCTTGATGTTGGCAGCATCTAAAAAAATGGCTCCTGCTCCAATTGATTGAACCAAATCTTTAATGACCTTCGAAACCATTCCCACAATGTGGTTTTCCATCCCTTGTATTAACCCATTCTCTCCAACTTTTCAAGGGATCCTGCACCTCACTGAGCTTACAGTCATGTGCAGCACAATCCTATCTTGTGCTGGAACAGGCAGGCCAGGAAGCATACCACCTTATGCTCCAGAGGTGGCATAAGTCCAAGGAGAGTGGAGCAGCTTGCAACCACAATGTGCCACTTGGGAATGGGGGCTAGGATCCGGTATATCTGTTAGGTCCCTGTCCTGCCTCCCACTCCCAAGTTCAGCAGACACAAACCTCCCGTCAAGTCAGCGCAGGGGCTGAATTCAGCCTCCATGGGCCAGCACGCATCCCTGCACCAGCCCAGCCGACTCTTAAGGAGGTGCAAACGTGACCTATGGCACGTTTGTGACTCTTCTGGACTGGCACAAGGGACTTTCGCCAGCTTAAGGCGCAGTTTGGATTGCACCCTTACACTCTTACATCTTTGCTCCCACCCTCACTACTGGTGCTCTTGCAAGCAAGATGGAAGTTACCCATCCAGGAGCATAAGTGAGTTGTTAAGAACCATAAACTAGCCATAAACTAGGATTATTTATCAATATACAAAAGCAATGACTGATCAGCATTTAAAAGCCATTGTGTGTGTGTTGTTGGCAACCTTCAGTCTCGAAAGACTATGGTATCGCACTCTGAATGGTGGTTCTGGAACAGCGTCTAGTGTGGCTGAAAAGGCCGATTCGGGAGTGACAATCCCTTCCACACTGGGAGCAAGTGCAGTCTGTCCCTGGCCTGTCTCCCTGGCTATGGGCCTTCCTTCTTTGCCTCTTTGCCTCAGTCTGTTGGCCAAGTGTCTCTTCAAACTGGGAAAGGCCATGCTGCACAGCCTGCCTCCAAGCAGGCCGCTCAGAGGCCAGGGTTTCCCACTTGTTGAGGTCCACTCCTAAGGCCTTCAGATCCCTCTTGCAGATGTCCTTGTATCGCAGCTGTGGTCTACCTGTAGGGAGCTTTCCTTGCACAAGTTCTCCATAGAGGAGATCCTTTGGGATCCGGCCATCATCCATTCTCACGACATGACCGAGCCAACGCAGGCGCCTCTGTTTCAGCAGTGCATACATGCTAGGGATTCCAGCACGTTCCAGGATTGTGTTATTTGGAACTTTGTCCTGCCAGGCGATGCCAAGAAAAGCCATTGAGCAGTCCATATTATACATGGAAGAAATTAGTTCATCACCTATTTTCAGTCACAAACTCATTAGTTAGTAATTGCACAATGATATGAAAATTCTATGGATGTTGTGGTCATGCTGATTAAGAACTTTTCTCCCAGAAGCCTTCCTCAGGGTCTTTGGACACCGGAGTTGGGCAGCCCAATCCTGAAGCCGGCGGCTCCGCTGGGTGCAGCAGCACCAAAACAGTTACCGCTGCATCCAGCCGCACTGCCAAGACCACCGGAGGTCTCCTTGGGAGAAGGGGACTTTTGTCCCCTTTGCCCAGGAAAAGCCCCAGGCTCTGCAATGGGACTTCTCAAGTCTGCACTGGCTATTTTGCCGGCGCAGACTTGAGAGACTGCGTGTCAGGCTTTTCAGTGCAACATGGAGGATAGGATCCAAGAAAGCAGAGCTCTGCCGGTCCCACTCCCCTTCCAGGCCAGTTCCTCCACCCGCCCCACCCGCCCCTGACCACTCCCTGCCTCCCCCCACCCTGAAACTACTGACTGCCAGCTGATGGTGGCGGCCGGCCCAGCACCAGCAGCCCCTCTTATTCAGGTGCTGCAGATGTGCTTTACGGCATGTTTGTGACACCCAGCGCTGATTCTAGAACTCAGAGCCGGCACTGAGGATGTTTTGGATTGGGCCAGAAATTTATAGGAGGTCAAATATTTACCGGAATTTGAAACAGACATTGGATTATATTTAACAAAATAATTAGACTTTATTTAGTAAAAGGTAAGTACAGAATTATAACATATATGACCTTAGAATCACAGAATTGCATCACATGAAATATCAAACAATAGTTGCAAAAGGCAATATACCTATAGAACATGACGTATCAATCCATAGGCGAGACCTCTGAAAGTGAGCCCTTCTGTTACCTTAAGGCAGGGGTGTCCAAAGTTTTTGGCAGGAGGGCCACATTGTCCCTCTGACACTGTGTTGGGTGCCGGGGGGGGGGAGAATTAATTTACATTTAAAATTTGAATAAATTTACATAAGTTTACATAAATGAATATATTAAAGATGAACTTATATGAATGAATGAAGGTCTTGCAATAGCTCAAGGCCTATAAAAGGGACAAAGCAAGGCTGGCCTTTTCTTTGCTGCCGCTGCTGCATCACAGACATGAAACAGCAAGCAGTGGAGGGCGCCCTCATCCCACAGTTCACGCAAGAGGTCAAACAGTCGCCCTCACGCTGAGAGCGGTTGCGTCGGGTCAGTGTGGGCTGCAGCAAATCTCCAGAGGGCCAGAGGTTCATTGGAGACTGGGGGGCTCCCTGAGGACCACACTGAGAGACCTCGAGGGCTGCAAGTGGCCCTAGGGCCAGGGTTTGGGCACCGCTGCCTTAAGGTCTTAGCCTATAGGACTGAGGTTTGGCTTCAGTCTGACTGACATGCGGCTATGTCTCAGTTTGGCTTAACTGAGACCCGACTGAGGCTTTCCCTTTTATAAAGAACTGCTTTGGAAGCTTCTAGTACAGTCTCCCTATTGTTAGAAATAAGGACAACATCAGCTGTAGGAGCTGCAGAAAGAGACAGAACATTCCATTGGCAGGAGTGTTCTGTGATGCAGCAGTTACCACCTGTCAATCATCAGTGACAGTTTAAATGTCTTTACCTGAACTTCTAGAGAGATAGAAGAGCATCTTTCCATTATGTGTTCAAAGCAGTTAGAACCTCTGGTCCTAAATCAGAGGCTATAAGTATTGAAGAACTGAAAGTAAATATTTGTTTGATCTTTAACCTCAGCCTCAGTTTTTGCTCCTTACGCGCATCATGTGGTCTTAATAGCAGGCATTGCTATTGTTTTACTAGGATCAAAGGAGAGACCACTGACACCAAAACATGTTTCAAGACCCTTTATTTAAAGGAATGGAACCTTGAACCATATGTAATGGGAACCTTATCTGAATTACCCACTTGAGAGCCCAATGCTATCCAACTTTCCAGTACCAGTGCAGCCCTGAGGTAAGGGAACAAATGTTCTCATACTTTGAGGAGGTCTCTCTGACTGCCTCCCCACCACAGGATGCACAGCATGCCCCATTGGCACAGCTGCACCAGCACTGGAAAATTGGATAGGATTTGGCCATGAGACAGCAGGACCAACTCCACCAAAAGGCTCTCTCAGAGAAGGAGCTGAGGAGTGAGCTTGGAAGAGCTGCTGAGAGGAGCTGGAGAAGCAAGTTTGGAGACCACTGAGAGAGCCTTTCACTGGAGCTGACTTCCAGAGAGGGGAACCTCCGCCAAGCCTACAGCCCACTTGCCTGTCTCAAATTCTGCCTTGCCTCCAGGCCACTGCTTGTCTCAGGTCCTGCTGTCTCAATTGGGTAATTCAGATAAGGTTCCCATTACATTTGGTTCGAGGTTCCATTCATTTATATAAAGGGTCTTGAAACATATTTTGGTGTCAGTGGTCTCTCCTCTGATCCTGGTATAACACTATGACTTAATAGCAAACATTGCTTACTCATAATAGTAAGTCATTTTGATTAAAAGAGGAGATTTCTTCTCTCTGTATCATTGTGCTCTGCTCACCGACCACTCCAACACCTATACGGTACAGTGGTCCTATGCTGCCCCTGAGGACAATTTTTGCTCTGGGCATCAGCCATTACTTTTGGTGGGAAAACTTAGGCTGCATTCTTTTTTTAGCTTCTAGCACTACTAGCTAGACAGCTGCTTTTTTCTTTTCTTTTTTTTAAGTTGCTAGCACACTCAGGTCGCATTGTTTTTTTAGGTTCTAGTGGTGCTTGCCATGCTAGAATTTTTCCTAGGGAGCTCAGAGCTAGAAAAGATGGCCACCACCATACTGATGTCACTTCCGCCTATTTTCAGTCAAAGCAAATGCAGGACCCCATCAAAAACATGGTGGCCTCCATGGAATGTATTGTGAAAACATGGCAACCTCCATACAATTGATGTTGTCTAGTATATTTATTATTTAATTATTAGATTGATATAGCACTTTTCTAAACACCCAAAGCGATATTATGTGGGTCTTAATGACAGGGTGCCGTTTTGTCATTTTTAAAATAATTGCTAGCAGCATGCTGGAAGCATCACATCCGCCTATTTCCCTAGCTTAAAAAAGAACGCAGCCTTACTTAACTTCTCCTTTGTTTATAACCCTTATGAAAAACATTAACCCTTGAGAGAAAATTGTTGCAGCAGTACTATTTAAGTTCATTTATTTTTGTTTATCATTTATCATTGTGGCTGCAAATATGTTTAATCCTGAGGACCAGGTTGTCAATTATGTTTGTTTTAAGTGCCCTGGGTAGCAGGACTTCCAGTCCAAAATGTGAGCATCTGTAGCCTTCTCCGCAGAGAAGTTGAGAAGGCTCCGCAGAGAAGTTGAAACCATAAACAGATTATATTATGTGTGGAGGAAGAGTGAATAATATATAGTACTAAATAAAATCCCATTTATTAGAACAGTGGTTCTCACACATTTAGCACCGGGACCCACTTTTTAGAATGAGAATCTGTCGAGACTCACCGGAAGTGATGTCATGACCAGAAGTGTCATCATCAAGCAGGAATTTTTAACAACCCTAGGCTGCAATCCTACCCACACTTACCCAGGAGCAAGTCTCATTCACTATCATTGTCAAAAGCATATACCAATGGGGGTTGCGCTGCATTCTGTAGTAGGAGGATAGTTATGGAGGCCTCCACAGGGTAAGGAAACATTTGTTCCCTTGCCTAGGGGCTGCATTGCAGCTGCACACAGTTTGGAAAGTTGGATAGGATTGGGCCCTCAGTCTGTTGGAGACAAGAAGATACTAGGCTGATACTTGGCTTCAGATTGTTACAGAGTTTAGCTGTGGGCCAAGCTAAATTCAGGAGCATCTTCTTCCACATTAATTAATTTCGCCTGTCCTGACAGATCCTGCAGGGAGTCCCTCTTATGGGTTTGCTAGGTCCATAATTATATTATTTTTTGCTTTCTGCATTGAGACTATTGTAACTTCTGCTCATTTCTAATCTAAAATTCAGCACAAAAATAGGCATGGTTGTGCCATGGTAAGAGGCTCTGTTTTCAAAATAAAAAAGAAATAAAGTTTTTTTTCACTCTAACTGGAGAAATCAAATGCATATTTGAGGTAGGGCGCAATCCTAACCTCTTATGTCAGTGCTTTCCAGCACTGACATAAGGGCAATGCAGCTCCTAGGTAAGGGAACAAACATTCCCTTACTTTGAGGAGGCCTCTGTGAGTGACACCCAACTGCAGGATGAGCACACGTCCCATAGGCACCACTATGCCAGTACTGGAAAGCACTGACATAAGGGGTTAGGATTGCGCCCGTAGTCTGTGAATTATCATATGATTTAGCACAGAGTATATCTATTACTGCATCAGGTTTTGTTGAAGGCAATGGGGGAAGATAAAGAGGGCACAAAGATGGTGTTGGGAATTAGCAAAACACAAAATGCATGTAACTGGTGCACTCTCAACCTCATACAATTTTAGTCTCTTGAATATTTGCTTGTTAAATGAAATACAGGCTCCCTGGATTTGCCTGCACTATCATACGAGTCCCTCGGTTAGACACACCAGATCTAGGAGCAAAAGAACAAGACATGCCAAGAGGCCCATTGACCTGACATTGCAGGATCAGCAATATGGGATTTAACTTCCAAGGACAAATGCTGACTCATTTTATTGCTTGATGTGCTATACTGGACTCTCTTTCAGCTATTCTATATAGCTATTTTCTCTCATGTGGGGTGTTGCAATGCTGATTAAAATGCCCCAAGCTTTGTGTCTATCTGCTTTACATCAATACCCTGAAATGAATGATCTCTAAGTTAGGCTATGATCACTCCAGTCTTGGGGAGGGTATGCAAACATCCATATGAATCAGCATTTTCCCCCTTTCCCTCTGGCTGAGTTGATGATCTCTTGCCACTTTTGCAGAGTACTAGACAAATAGTGAGCCAAACAACAAAATGCTGATTCATTGTTTTCTGTTGCTTATTTTTTCCATGCTTTAAGTGGGATGCCTCCTTTTCTTATTTATAAAGCATTACTTGTGCATTCAGTCAATTAAATGTACATTTCTTCCCATTAAAATAAATAACCCTATCTATTTTTTTTAAATGTTGACAATCTTGGTAGCAGAGTGTTAGTGATAGCACAACTTCTAGACCAAAGGCTCTGTGCGGAGGTGATTTCCACTGCAACCATGCAAAATTCCTCCCCCCATACAGGCTCAATCAGGGAAAGAAATTCTATGTCCAAACCGTGTGCAAAGAGTATACTTCCAGCAGACTTGAATTATGTACGTACAGTACATCTGTTCATACATGCTGGTTTCAGTTCCTCAGATATTGTAACCAGAGATAGCTTTGTTTATCACTGTCCCTTAATTTGTGCTTTATAAAATTTGTTTGGATTAGCATTGCTGGTGCCTAGAATTCTACTGAAGAATTCTAGTCCTATGACTTTCATTAGAGCAGGTATAATTACAAGCTTTGCAGAGGCAGTCAATGTATTGATGTGATCTTATATTTGTAGCTTTAGTGCCCTCTAGTGGTCAATACTTGCTAAGAAACATAATATAGGTAAAGGGCAGAATACAGCACAGATTGTTGCCCTTCAGTCAATAAATCAATAGTAACCTTTAGTACAATCCAAGCTCATTTATCCAAAACTCCCTGTGCTCAAAATTCAAAGAATGCTTTTCCTTGCCCTGAACCTTGAAAGAGCTCCGTAAACCAATCGGCAGAACTTCCGCCTATCCAAACATTGTGAAGGAGACCAGGTTTTAAAATTTAAAAGCTAATGCTTCAACCATATCTCCTGGGACGGATGCATGAAAATTACTTTGAAGTGTTCACAATGAGGCAATGACAAAATGAAAACAAAGAAACACCTCACTTCTGCATTTATTGTAAAAAGCATGAAAAATGATACAATAAAGAACAAAAAGAAAGAAGTTGACATGAGTAGCAGTTTTCAGGGGGAGGGGGGAATCCATTTAGCTGTATTAGTTTTGTTCCCAAGGTGTATAAATACATTTTGAGAAAAGAACGTACCTCTTAACTAATTAAAGAGAGTTTTGTGACCTGAGAAAAAAATGGAAAACCAAGCATTCAGGAACCTTCAAAAAAGTTAAATACGAATGTAAAAGAGAACATCAAATACATAATCCAAGACTTAGCCTAGTACAAAAATACTGTGCTCAGAAACTATATATATATATACACACAAACATATTTGTTCAAATGTTTCAAAAAGGCAGAAGATTACAGTTCAACACACCAAGTGGCAAGTGGTAAATGTGTTTCTATTGAGTTAATCTACCATTAAGCTACAAAAGTAATGTATTTCAAAGTTATGTACAGTGTTTCACTACATTCTTAAGAGACATATACATCCTTGCATCTGGCAAATGTACAAAGAAGTTAAAACTTAACTTCAGTTATACTTTTACAATCCCACTGGAATTAATAGGGCCACCTGACCATATCAAATAATTGGATGAATTCAAGAATTTGGTCCAGAGTTTATATCAGTATGCACAGAACATACATATATCTGTTCTTCAATGCTCTACCGGTCTCCATTGTGTCCCCGTTTCATTCAGTGGGCTGTAGGTATGTCTACTACAAATGGAAGATTTAACAAACCTTTTAACATCAAATGAAGGAGCTCATTGGATTTCATTAGTGGAAGTGTGTGGAGCTTAGCTTGGGAGATTAAAGCCTCCAGAACAGTTTACTACACACCTGATGGGGAATAGAGGTGCTGCCCGCCCAGGCTCGTGGAGTCCATATGATGTGCAGCATACTGAATAGCTTTGGCTGGTGGGCCAGATCATAAGTTGCTGACCCAGGTTGTGTAGATTTAAATGCAATTTTATGGTTCTAAAAAAACAGGGATACAAAATGAGTAAATAAATAATAATAATAACTAGATATTTATATACCACCTTTCTGGTCATCGGATTACTCCTCTGACTTTATTCAAGGCAGTTTACATAGGCAGGCATTTCTAAATCCCTCCAGGGGATTTTTACAAGCATAGAGGTTCTCTCTTTCAAGAACCAACAACATTTCAGAATGGATCTTCCTGGTTTGGTCTCACTTTTGGCCTCCAGTTCTCCCACGCAGGCTGACAAGCAGGAGGGCAGCCAAGATGCTTCTTGCTCACACCAAGAGCAGGTTGTCAGCTGCTTCAAGTTCTCGCCATTCTCAGCCATTCAGGGAACTGCCGGTGTCCTCGAACTGGCGACTTTCTGATGTTATCTTCGGGCTAATGGAGGCTCTACCCTCTAGACCAGACCTCCTGCCCCAAATCTAATGTATTCAAGATCTCAGAACATCAAAAGGATATATATTCCCCAATTGTGCTTAGTTAGAAGTAAGCTTCTGAATGTAGTGAGACTTGCTTCTCAGGAAACACGCATAGGATTAAACCCTAAATTTTCAAAAGCTCCCAACCGTGCAATCTGTGGTCACCTATGGAATCACAATAATCTGGTTCCCATAACTATTATGAATATTTGATCCTCTTTTAAGAAGTGTTAACATTGCTTTTAACAGCACAATCAAGGGAAAAAAATACAGTTAAAGAGATCTTAGCATTCTTCAGGGCTATATTTAAATAGCAATGTGGTAACTTCTCAGTGTTAGTGACTATAGATATCACTAAAAGTTGCCTCCTACTCCACCCAGCCCATAGCATGCAGCACTGCTGACATGCTATGGGGGGGCAATCAGATGACCAAGGAGCGGTAAATACAATTCTTTTGTACTTATCTTTATGAAGGCTGTCTCTGTAGCTGGTGTGTGAGGAAACTACTGTGGGTCTAGGCTGGGAAGGGGGATAGGATCTGTGTGCGTGGCTGTGACCTGCTTCATTCTGCCCCTGCTACCACTTAGTGGAGATGACAGGAGATTGAGGAGCTTCAGTAGGCCTCCGCTACGCAGGTATGGTCATCTGTCCATTTGTGGTGGTGGCTGCACCTGACACACCTGACACACCAACAAATAGCGGCCCACCTGACACACCAACAGCCCAGTCCTTATAACAGTAGATAACAAGTAGATAACAAGGCCAGTAGATAACAAGTAGATAACAAGGCCTGCTAGCATAAGTCCTTAATAGGATTGAAGTTTATTGACTAAAATTTTAAAAAGTCAGCAATGTAAGAATGTTTCCATAAATTTGAGGGCGAAAGAGTGGTTCTGTGAAGAATATTTACTGTGTTTTAACCACCCTTGTGGTTAAACTTCACCCATGTGAAGTTTAAAGGATGTAAAATGATTTTTTTTTAAGAACGCCATTTAAAAGAACCACTCCTCACATTAGGACACGCGAATCATTCTAGAGCAGGGGTGCCCAAACCTTGGCCCATGGGCCATTTGCGGCCCTTGGAGACTCCCAATCCAGCCTACAGGGAGCCCCCAGTCTCCAATGAGCCTCTGGCCTTCCAGAGACTTGCTGGAGCCTGCACTGGTCCAATGCAACTGCTCTCAGTGTGAGGGTGACTGTTCAACCTCTGGTGTGAGCTGCTTTCGAGGGCTCCCTCCTCTGCTTGCTGTTTCACGTATGTGTTGCAGCAGCGGCAGCAAAGGAAAGGCTGGCCTTGCTTTGTGCAAGGCCTTTTATAGGCCTTGAGCTATTGCAAGACCTTCATTCATTCATATATGTTCCATCTCTGATATATTTATTTATGTAAATCTATTCAAATTTGAAATGTAAATTCTTTTTTTCCCCCGGACCCCAACACAGAGAGATGATGTGACCCTCTTGCCAAGAAGTTTGGACACCCCTGTTCTAGAGAGACTCACCTCAAGAGGATTGTACTTATTCCAAATTAACTACCCTAGGACAGAAGGTCATTCTCTTGCAGGTGTCCAGTCTGAACTAGTGTCTAACAGTGAATTACTTCACTCTGGGGAAATGTACATTGCCATTTGGTTGTCATCTCTCCTCACTGACTGCCAGCAGCATGGGGTGACCTACTTAGCTCAGAATGCTGCAAGGCCCTGGGGCTGACTGGCCGATAGGAAGATATAGATTTTTAATCAATGGTACAGACAAGCAATTATTTAAAGGTCAATCATGTGGTTTTAATGCATGTGCGTGTGCATTCAGAGAAAATATAGAAATTGTCCTTGTTATGTGGACAGGAGGACAGTATAAAGCCAAAAAGATATTTCACTGAAACTACTGGATTGACAGTTACAGCAGTAATTGTACACATCCAGCTATACAAACTTACTAAACTAATGCAAATGCAATTGATAGACCACTGAGTAGCAGGAGCTGTCTGCATAGTGGCCAATTTGGTGGGCCACTGTACAATACAGGAAGCTGGATCAGATGGACCTTGACCTGATCCAGCAGGGCTCTTCTTATGTTAGGAAGCAACTGAGAGAAACTGGGTGATCGGTATTATTTGCATCTATGGAGGCTGGAAGGAAATTCTATCTCTTTTCAGGCCTGCGCTGTATCCTGTGCTAGTTGGGAGCCAGCAGGAAATCTCCTTGGGGTAAGGGGATATTTCCCCCCTTACCCCAAGTAACCCCCCACCCAGTCCCAGCCCTGTGGGGTTACTCGGATCTCCACCATACTGTAGGTGCATCCCAGGTAGGGCTGCCTGGCCTGGGAAGGGGGTTATGGATGAGAGAATCCAGACAGAAAGAGATTGTATCTTCATAGCAACATATGGTATCTTCACAGGAAAGCATTGCTCCTCCTTTGAAAACCATGGTGGCAGTCCTACTAAGAGTGCAAACTTTTAGGTAAGGAGTAAAAACCATTGCAAAATCACTATCACTAATTTACCCCAAAAATGTTACACATTTGGAAATCATTGGATATTGGGAGCAGAGAGCATTGTAGCCATGTTACAAATAAATCTTATTAATCAAATTTTTGTTTTCAAATTGGTAATATTATTGGCTACGAACAGTAAGATGAGATGGTGTTTTATGATTTGTTTTATCTATGCCCTTTTTGAATTACTTATTCCTTAGACTTATATCTTTGTAAGTCATAACTTCTTGAAGTATTTTCAGTTGTTGTCATCTGCACTTACTGTTGAAGACTTTGCGATTAAGATTATTTAAAGTGGAATGGTCTTTTGAAAACCAAAAACATTCTTCTTTCCAACATCCACTCATAAAAAGCCTTTGCAATTATGAACACTTTTGGTTGAATGGTCTTGGTTATTTCTTAAGCTCTGATTCGTTATTTGATTCAGTTTTACGATACTCAGAGCAATTCTCATGTTCTGGGACAAGCTTGTTTTTCTTCACTTGCTCAGACCACCACCAGTCTCTTGCGCACTTCTCCATTCCTGTCTTCTGTTTAGCAGGATAATATTAAGCTTGTGGGCTAAAGGACAATTCACACCAAAAGCACACCCAATTCCTCTCTCCTCTCCATTTCTTTCAACTTTCTATCTGAGATACTCTTCCCCAATTACCTGTAGTTTTGCATTATACAATTTATGCCCCAATCCTATTCCCCACCAGTTTATGATATGCAGCAGCTCTGCCACATGGTAGGGAGGGAGTGCCCAGATGGCCCAGGAGAGATAATTAAACTTCTTTTTTATTTATCTCTCCCCATAGGCCGCGTGGCTGTCAATGAGCCTCCTTGAACTTACATCAGCTGTTTAGCTGCTGTAAGTCCATGAAGCCTCAGGGCACATGACAAAGCTGCAAGGGTTAGATCAGCTGAAGTAGGCCCTTCATAGAATTGGGCCGTTTATCATGCTTTTCTAAGCTTTCCACATTTATGTGACTCTTTTGGCGGTTCTTTCCCAGTGGCCCTGGATTTCACAGCACAAATTCATTTTGTTAAAGCCCTCTCATAGCCGGAAAAGGCATAGATGCAGCACATTCTCTCAAGACAGTGAACCCTCTGGGGATCACGATGTTTTCATGAAATCACTGGCTTTCTTTGGGACAACAAAATATTGGATTTCCAGCAGGCCCTGCAGGGAATGCCAATCGGCAAGATTCTCCATGTTCTCTCAAGCTTCCAAAGGCAACATGCTCTCATTATTTACACTTACAAAAAGCAGACAACACAAAGTAATGAAAAAGTGCCAAATAAGGTAATCTTTAAAGTACTGGCCATTCACTGATACTGGACAACTATGTACAACTCAAAACTGAGGCTTCCAAAGCAGTCCAAGTGGTCCTCTTGTGTACCCTCATATGAAGCCAAGCAGAGCAAATTGGACCTGCCACCTATGGTCCTGTTCTCTCATATAAATGGAATATTAGAAATATACAACTATGTTACATCATACACATAAAAATGGTCATGTCGCGCTTCAGAGTGCTGTGCAAAAATATATGCCTCTTGTTATTTAAAATACAGCAGTGGTAAATTATACATCTATTTCATACAGTGTCTAGCAAAACTTAAATATCTCCAAGTTACTGTATATAAATATCTTTCTTGTAAACCAACATTTCCTAACCATGTGCCATTTCTCAGTTCCGCTTGGGCTGATTGCTTTCTCCATTGAGCAGGCTACTTTCTTGCTGCTCTGCTAAAGCTTGCCATTTTTGCCTGTTCTTCCTGCAGCCATCCAGCAAAGGGTAGCAGGCCTCTGAGATGTGTGTCAGCGCCTGCAAATGGAAAAACAAAGCAGACCAATAAAGCCCAGCAAGGAGTAAAATATCCTTCTCTATCTTTTTTTTTTTTTTTTTTTTAAGGAGTCTTCAACTGAAAGCAACATGTTGGGAACTGAAGTACAACTGATACTAACAGCATGCCTAGAAAGCAGCTTCCCATGCTTCTGGCGGTGGGCTGTAGTTCAGAGATAGTTATGGGGAAAACTAGCCTCTCTCTACCACAGGGATCAGAAAAGCAAGAAGACTTGGTGCGCAATCCTAACCAACTTTCCAGCACTGGATAGCTGTGTCAGTGGGGCATGTGCTGCATCTTGTAGTTGGGAGGCAATCATGGAGGCCTCCTCAAGATAAGGCAATGTTCGTTCCCTTACCTCAGAGTTGCATTGCCCTTACCTCAGTGCTGGAAGGTTTGCGCTGAGGTAAGGATCCCTTAGGATCCAATGCTATGCAACTTTCCAGTGCGATGAAGCCATAATGTAGCTCTGAGGTAAGGAAACAAATGTTCCCTTGCCTCAAAGTAAGTGTCTTCCTATCTCATATTTCTATCTTCCATATAAACCAACACTTCAGAGCAACCAAGTTTTTTCTCACAAACTTACATTTTCCATTTGCTGAGGCACCTGTCTCAAACCCCCATCCCTGTAGGAGAAAGGCCCATAACAGGAAATATCCACAGTTTCTTTTTTGGCAAATTCCCAACTCTCATCCAAAGTCACTTTAAGCAAAGCTACAGTGACAGACAAGGCTAACACAATTCTCTTTCTTATTATTTAAAGAAATCTGCTGAATATACCCCTTCATTATATACAGACCCTTCAGGGTACAATCCTCAAATTACTTGCTCAGGAGCATTTCCTTTGAAATTAACATGGCTTCTTTTTAATATGCCACTGAAGACTTCAGCCTGGGTGTTGCAGTTCCACTTCACACAGACAGTCCTGAATCTCCTACTTGCACCCTACTCCTTTTGAACAGCATGCACAGCACCGTATTCAGCATCTGTAGATAATGCAAGATGCAAACTGTCATAGCACACATAGCACATGGGCCATTTCATATAGGGTACCTCGTAGAGCTGTAAGCAGATGGCATCAATGAATCCAACCTGCATGCTGGGGATTTTGCTCTTTTTCTCTCGGTTCATTAAATCCTGGAGAGAGAAAAAAATCACACAAAGTCCAATTTTGAATTGAAACTAGTTATATATTTGCCAAAATGTGACCCAATTCAGCAACATATATACATGCTAGTAGAACATTACCCTATTATTGTCACAATTCTCAGCCTGTATAATCTTCAAAGTTGAACCTCAAATTCCAGCGTAGTCCTAGTGCCTCTGGGCAGCCTTGGGTCAATGGTGTCACTGGTGCAGTGCTGGCTGGGGTGGTTTCACCCCACCACACAAGACCCCTGTACTTACCTGGAGAGATACACAGCACCTGGAAGTTATCTGACAGTGACGAAACGACGTCATCGTGCACACCGCTGAATTGCTTCCAGGGTGGCCATTACAACCATTCAGTGCCCATCCACCACCAAATGCAGCATGTGCCTCCACTTAGTGGAGGCTCAGGTGGTGCACCTGTGAACCCATCAGGGACTGCCACCCACCTCCCATTTGCTAAGCTGCTTCAGTTTTTCTATCTGTAAAATGGGAATTTCACATATCTGATGGAAGGACGTAATCATTCAATTTGAACAAATTCTGGAAATGGAACCTCAAATTGGTAGACTCAGGAATCTGTGATTCCAAAGCATATTAACAAATATTTTAATATATAAAATGTTGCTCTGCAGTGGATGCATGGAACTTAATGCAACCCCATAATGCTATACTGTTCATTAAGATACTGCTGCACACACAATTCACAGAAATTTACTTCTCTGTGAAAAACAAAACCTACTCCAGGCATTCAAGTAGAAGGTAAACACTGTTATAACCGGAAAAGAAGAATATTGGTCAGCTGAAGTAACTTGTTTCTCCACAAGGGCAACCATCAGCAAACTCACCATCTACAATAGTCCTTATAGAAAAAAAAGCTCCTTAAAATTGGTTAGTCTACTTACTGTTGGCTCTATGTTGAGTTCTTTCCTTTCTTTATCTCCTTGGTCAAAGAATTCTGCAGCGACAAGTTCAGCTATCTATAAAAAAAAAAAAAAAAAGGAAATACCACTTTGCTATCTTATAAAGATTTGATACAAAACATTGTGTCTAGAATCAGATAGAAACACTAAATTTTGTCCATGATGACCCTGATTAAGGTAACCAGAATTGCCTCTTAGTAAGAAGCACTTTTGAGATAACTGTAGCTATGTCAGCAGCACCATTCAAGTAAGAGGCAAGGAAGAATCTTGTATATTTACCAGGTGATGACTGGAAGCAGAACAACTTTCATTCTATTACTTCTCTACCTTTCCATATAACATTTGAGATATTTATAATCAGGATTGACTTCCAAGGAGGCCAAAGCAAAATGTTTTAACTTAAACTGTGAATTTCGTTTCCTATGCATTCATTTCAGGTTCTGAGGCCCTAATTTTGCAAGCCATCTATTAGCTCCTGGAAAGTCCCAAGGAATCTGAGTTTCACAACCCAGACATTCTGACATCTTCTGGCATCATACTGAATATGCAACCTACAGTAACAAAATGCTATGGCTGCAAATGAGATGATTTAAAAATGGACAGAGGAACAGGTGGCCCAATCCTAAAAGGCTTCCCCGCTGGAGGAACATGCATTGCTACAAAGCAGCCATGAAGTGTGTGCTGCTGGAGCACCAGCAGGAAGACCAGAGCCTTCCCATACAGGACAGTGGATTGATGGAGACCCACCAGAGCAGGTAAGCCCATGCAGGGGGTGATGACAGATCAGGCGGGGGGGGGGAGGATCAGTGGTGCATGCTGGATCCCAACCCCTTTCTGGGTTTGATCCACGTTCCTGGGTCAAAGCAGACTTGTACCAGCAACTGAGCTGTGATAGGTTCAAGTTGACCCATACAGGCTGCTGGGGCTCACCCCAGGGTAACCAAAACTCCAATGTGGGATGCAGTGGAAGCCATGCCATTACTGCTGGATCACTGTACAGGGAGTTAGATAGGATTGGACCATGGAGGGCCACTGTTTTTGTCAAAATTCCAAAAATAGGACATCAAGTTTCTGGTAGTCACTTACCCGTTGCTGAACTGGCCATGGCTTTGTTATTGCTGACAAATCACAAGCAGTCATCAGCATTGCTCTGTAGAAACCATGAAACAACATGACACAGTTGCAGCAAAACACAAATGGCCACTATATCTTAATACATAAAAAGCAAATGATAACTAGAAAACATAACAAGGATTCATAACATCAATTGATATTGGTGTTTAAATTGCTAGAAATATTAGATGTTATTGAATGTGTCATCTTTGTTTTCCCTCTGTCCTTGACAACTCTAGCTAGGCTTGCCAAAACAAAATCCAATCCTTTGACAGGTTCATAAAGAAAACTGATAGTTCTTTCAATTTTGAGAGCAAAGGTAAGCCCTATTTGCTGACAATGATGGGTTGTTTTAAATTTTTGTCACTAAGAATGCTAAGGCTAAAGGGCGCAATCCAGAGTTTCATTTAGGCTGACACAAGTCCCTTGCGCTGGCCCAGGAGGGTTGCAAACGCTCTGTAGAGTACCTTGGGAGTTGCGCAGCCTCCACGCTGACTTGGGAGGGAGGGTTGCGTTGGCTGACCTTGGCCAACAGAGGGGTCTGGGGAGGACAGGAAGAAGGCAGGGAGGAGGTGGGAGGAGGCGTTCCGGGGTGGGGGAAGGGTGGACAGAGGACAGTCCTGGGAGCGGGCAGGCGGGGAGTGGGAGGCGGGGCTGGGACCCAGCTGTTATGCCGGACCCCAACCCCGTTCCCCAAACAGCACAGAGCAGCTTGAAGCCACTCCATTCTTCTCGGACTTATGCCACCTCAGGAGGTGGCACAAGTCCGAAGAGACCCATTAGGGTCGTGGTGGCTTACATGGGGGTAAGGAAAAGAGTTTCCCCTTGCCTCCGGCTGAGCCACATCTGGCCCCAATCTTGCACTGGATACAGTGCAGGCCTCCTGGCCTACCTATTTCAGCGCAAGACAGCTTTGTGCTGCACATTTCATATTTTAAATTAGATCTATGCAGTTCCACACAGCCTCTGCATACGGTCGGATGTGGGCTGGGGAAATTCTTCTTCATCATGGACGCATGCCAACAGTCATGTGTTTAGCTTCAATTAACTTGCACAATAGTATGTGTGAGATGAGCCAAACAGCTTGAGAAGCTCACTGTACACTGCTGATGCTCAGAAAGCTGAAAAGCCATCACATGATCAGCATCATTTGATGAATGGGCTAACACCACACCTGGCCACATACAGAAGGTCATATGAATGACTTCTTCAAGCAGTGCTGCATTACATGATGATTAATTCATAATTGTTGCTTCAGCAACCTCTCTGCAGATGGAACAATTGTCCCTAGACTTTAGCCAAACCTGCCCCACACGGAATAAATAACCTTCCTGGAAAAAGAAAGAGTACAGATTTCAACAGGTCAATGCTTCAGGACAATGCACCTGCCACAAAGGAACAATATGATATTCTGTTAGACCTCCTACATCTGCCTGGGGATAACAGGAAGGCTTATACAGTCACACAACCAGTTGTTCCCCAACCTTGATCAGACACATTCTTTCTGTTCCCTTACAGTCCAGCCCAACCCAACCAGTCAATTTAACGAGTATTTGGCAATTCCTGGCCTAGGCTAATGTTACTAATCTAAACTCACCTGCAAAAAGCCAGAGATTATATTATACAAGAACTGTCCTTTATACTTACAAAAATAGCTCCTTTTGATAAGGGTCTTCCAGGTTAAACTGTTTCTTTCTCAAAAGGTCAAAAAATTCTCCACGTCTCCTTAAAACAGTAATGTATAATTTGTTAGGTACCTTTAAAAAGTCTAGACACTGTACAATTGTTATATTATGAACAACAATCTAAACAAAACACAAAAACAGTTCTACAGCTGAATGGTGACATTTCCAAGAACAGAAACTATTTACAGTAGTGTAATTGTAACTTACTTTATGTACAGTGCAAGGTCTGTGGCAAGAATAGCGTGCTTGATCATTTTCAGGGTAGCTTTGTATTCTTCAACAGAAAGGCCACTGAGAATCTGGTTGCCCTGCACAAAAGACAAAACAGACAAATAACGAAAGTGAGACTTGCAAACTACATACTGCAAATCTTGTAGTCTTTCACTGACTCAGAACACTGTAACTGAGCAAGCATGCTCCCTTACATATACAGGTGTGCGTCACTTAACAACCTTCTGCTTAATGATGGGCCACATATATGAAGGTGGTCAAAGCACGACAAAGAGCCTCTTAATGAGGCAGTCCGAACTCCCACAGCCCGCAGCAAAATGTCTGTTTACACAGCAAAGAGGCTCTTAATGCAAAGAAGAGTAGTCTATGCAGTAGTCTATGCAGCCAGCTAGTTTCTGACAGGGATTGTTTGATTACACAACAAAGGCACTAGACTGGGCTGAATGTTCATTTAACAACCTAATCACATAAAAATGGGGATCAGAGAATGTATTTCCGTTGTTAAATGATGCACACCTGTATACCTCAACTGCAGGGGAAGGCAAACTATATCCTTGGCTTGCTAGCCAAACTGTCTAGGAAGAAAATTCATTCCCAATTTAAAAATAAGTGATGAGTTACTTTAACTATGAAGTTCATTCACTGTAGTTCTCTAGAGAAATCCACATATTTTGCTTTGAAGATAAAAAACGGTTTATAATTTACAAGCAAGAACACTAGTGCTAAACCTATTAAATGATCAGCATGATAAGCAGGCTGAATGAGTTACTATACTCTGGTCTGACTAGGCCTTGGCATTTTATATTTATGTTTTATAGCAACATTATGCTGCTGCAAGAGAAGGTATGAATCTGCAGCTTGTGGATGTGGCTAGAATTGGGCTTGATGCTGTTTCCTCCCTGTTCTGCTCTACCTTCCAGGCACTCACATCTTACTTATGCATGACCTTGCATAAGACAATTGCACTGGAACAATGGCACAGCTTGAGAGGGTGCAAAGCACTAAGTTTTGCAGGTGCCTGAACGCCTGACCGTGCAAACAGGCCCCCCCCCCTTTCGGAGTCATTCTGGGCAGTGGGAGCAAAATGGAGGCTCCCACCACCCAGAATGGATCCAAAGGAAAAGGAGAGGGGCTGCTTGCATGGTGCGTTCAGGCACCTGCAAAACTTAGTGCTTTGCACCCCCTCTACCTATGCCACTGCATCAGAATATTCACACCATCTTGGGTTGCTGCACTGATATAATGTTCTGCATTTCTGTAAGTTTGCTGTAGCAGTACAATGATGGAAATAATGCTGCTCATGCACACACAAAAAACCCCCCAAAAAATCAACAAAAAAAAACCTGCTCCCAGTCTTGCTTCACTGCATGGTGCATCAGGTCTTTGGCAATACCTGGAATGGCTGCTTTGGCCTTCTTGTCCCAAAAAGGAATTTAAAAAGTTGAGAAGAATGAATAATCCTGGGAACCCATCCGAAACTAAAACTAAAAATGAACCAGGCAAGGTTTTCCTCCAATGCACACACAATAAGGAATGACTTACTGGGGTATTCAGGATCATCAGGCACTGATCAAAATGGTGATGTTCCATGATGGAGTGACAGTATAACTGGGCAAGGGGATGTTCACTTCTGAAAGCAGAAAACAGAGAGGACACATCAAATGCAACTGTCACACAGCAAACTGTTGGCCAAGTCAGTCAACTTACGGCTTAAATATCTTATACATGACCTATCCAATGCTTAAGACTGCTTACAAATACATTAACATTAGAAATCTTAAAACAAGAAAAGAAGTTTAAAACAATAAAACCACTCAAAGTAAAATTTAATCCAACGGAAAAGATAGCATGCAATATAAAAACTTATCAATACACTTTCAACAGTGAAACTACTGAGGCCCCAATCCTATTGTGGCCTTGTACTGGCGGCCCTATCTGGTGGCACAAAAGCCAGATCAGTGCAACAAATGGCTAGAGGTGCAGCTTGCATGTCAGCCTCTCAAGAAGCTTTCAGTAAGTTCGCAGTGGAGGTGAAGAGGCGGAGGTTTGGGGATCTTCTGGGGAAAGGAGAGATTAGGGCAGGGGGTGGTGAGTGGGCAGATTTCAAAGGCAAAGGTGGATGCCAGATCATACCCCCCATTTTTCTGTCCACCCTGCCCTCTTTCTCTCTTATGCTAACTATATAGCAGGCAAGGGTCTGACAAGACCCATAGGTAACCAGGAGGCTTATACTTCCCTCTAGCAGGCCTCCTGATCACCCTCCCAACATAGGGTGAAGTGCACACAGCTCTACTGCAGCTGCATCTGTGTCAACGGTAGGACATCGGATTGGGCACTGAATCTATAGACAGCAATAACTCCCAATCTCTTTCATGGCTGATTCAGTATCTAGTAATGTGGTCAACTGTAACAGAGGGATCGTGGGTATTTCAAATGTTAATCCACATTCTGGAGCCAGAAAACCAATGGCCCAATTTGTCTACCAGCTCAGACAGAATGCCATCTTGAAGTATCCCTGCCTTTGCCTAATCAAGAGCTTACATCTCCCCTAGCAACTCTTCACATCTCCTAAGAGGCCCACTTTATTAACTGAGGCTCAAAGCCATCTTCCATCTTTTTATTTCTGAAATCAGATTCTTTCAAAATTTGATTCCCAGGTGTAGACCAATACTATTGCTTAACATTTAATCAAGTTTATACTTAGCAGGTAATTGCATAAAGGTTATGGAAAACATAGTACCAACAGCAAATTGGTGCCCTTTCTCATGCAAATAATGATACATGGCCCTTATTTGCTGCTCTGTAGGTAGACTAAAAAAAATATGGAGCCAACTTAGTGTGATGGAAAGAGTGCAAGCTCTAAAGATCAGTAGAGGTAGAGAACGTTCTCAGACACAAATGAAAGTTCTCAGAGATGTTGCTCCACAGCAGATAAAAGGAACTGTGCAGAAGTGTTTCCACTGTCCTCTTAAAGCACATGTGAAAGGGCTCACTATTCTAAGGAGCCAGGCCTCTAGTTGAAGGATAGATGATTCTGGAGTCTATGTTTGGGTGCAGAACCCAGTTGTGGAACTCCACATATTGCACATAGAAGAATAAAAGTTCAAATACAGAACACCCCCAAATACCGAAAATTGTTCATTAATCAAAGTGGGTAATTTAGGACAAGCCATTGTAAGATGATGTAAACCACTAATCTATTTTAAAAGGTTGTATGAACATGTTTTTGTATTGGATCCTGTGCTAAGACAGTGCAGCAAAGAAAACTACAATTATCTGAATAGAATTCATGGATACGAATCAGGAGCAGGCAGCAGACATACTGGAGTGTAACCTGAACCCAGCCTGTCCTGGTTTGAAAGACAAATGTATCCCATTTCCCTGCCACCAATTCATAAGCAAAGCAGACTGAAGGACCCCATTTTTATGACAATGACACAACTATAAATTTGAATAATGATACACTCATAGCACATAATTACTTATGGAATTCATTGCCACAGAAACATAGTTGGGGTTGATGTTAGCTTAGCTGCCTTGTTAAAAGATATTCAAAAAATGCACAGAGGCTAGATCTACAATGACTATTATGGATAGCTGACTATGACCCTCCATGTTCAGCGGCTGTTTCTATCAGATGCTAGGGACAAACAACAGGGGGTGGCCACTCCATTGTGTCCTGCTTCTGAGCTTCTCAGGGACATCTTGTTGACCCCCCCTTGTAAACAGACGTCTAGATAAGATGGACTTCTGTTCCAATTGTGATCTGAATTAGATGGGGTCCTGATGAGGGGAGGGGATAGGAGCACAGGGACAGAAGAAAAGCTTTTTGTGTATGAAAAGTCCTTAAAAACCATTTCATGCAATTTTTGTATATCATGCTTACTGTACTGCTTTCTGATTTTTTTAAAAATTTTCCAAGAAAAGAATACTAAACTGAGTGTCCCAAGTCTCCCTCCTCCCACAACCCACAAAGAACAACATGAATCCTCATTTTCATCTGGCCTTTACTAGTTTGAGGGATGAAAAAAAAATCTCTAGAACCATTTTTAGTCTAAAGAGAAAACGTTATGAAAATGCAATAGTCTCTGCTTTGTGGCGTGCGTGAATTTTGGGCTTTGCTGTCGACGACATTTTCCCAGGACGTTTTTGGAAGACTGATGATGCATATCCACATGTTTTCCAGGAAATAATTTATTCTTAAATAAATAAAGTAAAAAATAGCCAGCTAGTTTGAGTCACTGCAAATCTGCAGGTTGCTGGCAGCCTGTGAAAAAAGAGAGGTGTAGAGATGGGGAGGTGGAAACAGAGTGACAAGCTGAGTGAAAAGGTTCCATTTGTTTTTTCCTCATATTATCAGTTATCTTGAACTGAGACATTTTGCCATCATACTTGTTCTTTGGCAGAAAATTATAACACTGCAGCTTGTGATCTTCATATGGAAGAGAAAGGGGCACATTTTTGTTTCACCACATGAAAACTTCTGGGAAATTTTACTTCTTTCCAGTTTCAGAAATGGTCATATGAATGGGACCATAGGAACAGCTCTCACAGCAGGAAGGGTGGAGCGGGAGACATCAGTGATCTGGATGTGTAACATTTCTTCCTGTGTGAATCCCAGAAGCGAAGCCCCTGGGTTACCAACCACTAGGCAGAAGCATCTTGATTTAAAGCGTCCTTGACAAATATTTTCCCAGATGTTCCATTATACCTCAGCAAAGATGATTCCACAAATCATCACAGGCAGAACAGTCTTCATAGGCAAGTGTATAGAGATTTATCACCCTTTGCAAGACGCTTCTCCAAATATGTGCATAGCAGAGCTGTGACATTAACAGCCCAATCCTATGGGCATCTTTCACCAACAGAATGAGTGTTCCATTAGCAGAAGGCCCATACTGTAAAATGTACAGTATGGCGCTACAGCTGCACTGACAACATGCACAGCGGAATTGCTGGAGACCATGTGTGTGCACCAGCAGAGCACACAGCCACTGCCAGACAAAGTGAATTGGTGCAGGGGGTGGAAGGGGGAGGCTTGGGGCCACCAGGAGGTATGTTGGGGGCAGGGGACAGATACAGGAGGCAACGGTACCATCAATATTCTAAGCCTCCTAGCCAGCCTCAACATGCCCTCTTGGGTCCACCTGGACTTGTGCCAGTCAAAAAGCTGGTACAGATCTGAGTAGACCCATTCAGAACCATGGAACAGCAAAGCAGGCAAGTAAGCATTTTGTTTGCTTCCCTCTCCAACATGCAATGGTCTCTGGCCAGCCCACAGGATGCTGCAGAGGCTTTGCTGCATTGCACAGGGCAGCCAAGGATTGGGCTGTCAATCAATTACTTGGTAAGAAAGTAATTTTTAGTCCCTCCCAATTAATTGGGCAGCAGGTGTTTTAATTGATTTAATTGAGCAAGTTAACTGAGTTTACAAAAACTGTTGGTGGCAGGCACCTTCTTAGAAGAGACATGTCTCCTCCTCCCATGCTCATGAGGGACTGCCTGCTCCAACATATATTTGTGCATCATCTGCAAAACCAGTGACATGCTCTGGCTAAAGGAGGGAACTGCAGTAAGGGAACTTGGGCCAGCATGAACGTATATGAATGGGCCATAGCAACTAGGAGATTCTGCTCTCACTGCATGTTTCTGAGTACAAATAGTCTTCAACTTGCACGTGCTTTGCCTAGTTTCATTTTGCCTTAAACTGAAGAGAACCTACATCTCATACCATGCCTATATATATTTTCTAGGAGCAATGCAAGCTGAAGATAAGCAATTTCCCATCGGTCTCCCAAATCAGTTCTTTTCTATTCTCCTTTACTTACCTCTGTATGTAAGAATTATTCACTCCTCTGTGATCTAAATCATGGCTCAGAGCTGCGATCAGCAAAGCAAGTACCTCAGTGTCAGTAAGGCTGTTCTGCATGCAACATCAAATGCAGAAAAAGGGATTATTGCACTTGCCATGGAAATCTCGTTCTGAAACTAAGCAATGATTCCTTTCCTGACTGTGGGTATTGGGAACACATTTTCCATTGCAGATCCAGTTTCTTTCTATCTGAATGAGTGTGTCAAAACCTTGGATCATAACTGGGTTTATGAACATCATGTAAGCTGATTTGGTAAAGATATACTACATCCTGAAATCTCATAGCACTGTGGATTCCAGCAGAGAGTGTGGATCCACACAGTCACCAAAAAGTTTGTTTCTCAAAGTATACATCAAGACTTCCCCCTCTCAATAATTACCAGTTCATTAACGTACAACAAACAGAAGCTATAACAAAAATTTATTCCTAAAACATGGAGAGCTCTCCATTTTCTACTTTCTTCTGTTATCTAGCAAATTATTTGGATTCTCAAACTCTTTTAATTTTAAAGAAAACATATTTTTTACTTCTTATGGCATAGAACTTAAGAACACGAAGACAGTCACTTATCCGCTTATAGGTGATGGACTTCTGCTCTGTTTCTCATCCTGTTCCTCTCCCCATACACCTGCGCTATTTCTGCTTTGGCCATGAACAAGTACCATAAGCTGGATCAGGTCACATCTAGCCTAGCATATTGCCAAAACAAATGCCTCTTTGAGTTTTACTGACAGGACATGAAGACACCAATTCTGTTTGTTTTGTACACTGCCTCCAATGACAGTGAGCATTTAGCCAACTATGCAGAGCTCCACATATTTATTGGAACACCCACATTCACATACAGAGCTTCCCGAAAGGAGCAGCTGACACCAAAGTAGTCAAACTGCATAGAAATACTGGTCTGCATAAAGTGCCAACTCTACATGATGCAGCCCCCTATCCTAGGTTGTGAGTGTGCTTCCTGCAATTGCACACAGGGTGTAACATGTGAGATGTCATGTTCCTGGATATGGCTACAGCTTCCAAGTGACAATTTCTGCAGATATAGCGGCCTTTTTCAAGCCACTATGCTAACCGTTATTACTGCTCGGAAACTTAACAGTTAATACAGAGATGCTCTGAGTGACATACCACATTCTACAGGGGATTGCATTCCTAGGGACACATCACATGGAGCATTCTGGATCACATGAACTTGGTTTTACTTTGACTTCAATGTGATGCGTGCTGATTAAAAGAAAAGGATACTGAAAAACAAACGAATCGAAGCATACCTGAATTTTCCCTGACTTTAAAGCAGCAAACATACATTGGGCTGTGTTAAAGGCATGTCTCCAATTGTGGTAGGCAACATTTTTCCGATAATTCTTCCGCACGCTTAAAATCCATCTGCAAAGGACCTTTAAACAAAACCATGGTTCAGATCAACATACAATGACATCTTCTCTGTCTGCACAGACACGAAAAACAAATTCCATTTATCATTGCTGTTCACATCTGGCTTCCTTACAAGCTTCATGGAGCGGAGTTAGAAACAGACACAAAAGAACCACATCAAGAAAAACTACTCTGCTGTTTGGGGGCTAGTTTCATCTCAGCAGAAGAGCCTTGCGTGAGAACAGTGACTGGAAATTCAGAGCCAGTTCTCTCTTTGCGCACAAGTTCACAGAACAGTACAATGTCACCATCTCCTTCTGCTCGCTGTCCTTCAGATTACTGCCTCCACTAGGCATTTTTTCAATATGAATTGCAGCCATCCATGGCATGCTGTTTGAGCAGAGACTATAAGTGGAAACCATGCCTTTCTTCACATCCATTATTATCGAAAGGTGGATATGGTGGAGAAAGGGGGATTGGGCTGACTGTGTGGCCAACAACTACAGTTTCTTGAATAGATCAATTGTCATGAGAGTCATTCTTAATAGCACCTAAGTAGCAAGTGACAATCTCTTTTCAAGGCTCAGAGAAGATACTATATGGTTGATCATTTGAAGGTTGAAACGGAGAGATTCTTTATTGCAGTCTGCTAAATACACATCTGAAGGCCCAATCCTATCCAACTTTCGAGCCCTGGTGCAGCCGCAATGCAGCCCCGAGGTAAGGGGACAAATGTTCCCATATCTCAAGGAGGCCCCTGTGACTGCCTCCCCACCACAGGATGCAGTGCACACCCCCTTGGCACTGCTGCACCGGCACTGGAAAATTGGATAGGATTGGGCCCTGAGCCAAGACTGAAAACTAGAAAAATACCTAAGTTTTTTGAACAATTTTTGAGACCATGTTTTCAGGCACGACTTTGTTTATATTAACCTATGCCAATCAGTCTCCACATTTATTTATTTGTGCAATCCTGTAAAAAAGTTTTGGACAAACGATAATTACTAATCAACAGCAATTACTAATTCACACACACCCAAATACATTTGGAAGCCCTGAACTTTCCAGTGAGATCCAGCTACAGTTCTGGTGCCATGAATCATACCTGAAGAAGAAAGACTGCTTCTTCATTAAGGCTTTATGTCATCAAGGAAATCTTCACGACAGATACCAAATGAGGGGGGCAGACCAGTCTACTGGACATTAGACTAAAGCTGCCTCACTGATGAAGATGATGTTCAATTTTCTGTGGTTCACAAATGCTTTAATACTGATTATTCTAATAAGCTACACACTTCCAAAAATAAAACAGCTGAATTGTCACACTCCACATACCACAGGATTCTCACCTCATGTTTAATTTGGAAGTTTTGCACAAGGTTAAGATCTGTGAACATACGAATGGTGCACAGAGAGGTTTCCATATCTGACAGTTCAAAGTCACTGAAGTAGAAGTCAGTGAGCTGGAGAGAGTGTGCAGATGGTATAACAGCAGCCTTGAAGGGGGGAAAACAGAGAGAGAACAGTAAAGAAAAATGTAGTGAAAATGAAAGCAGCATTTGCCCAGGTTTAATTGTCTGCTTGTTGTCTTATATACAAGCTACTGCAGGCATTTCCAGATGTCAACATAAGGAAAGGGGAACTTCTTACCATAAACTAATTCAGCCATTTTCAACCACTGTGCCATGGCACACTGGTGTGCCGCGAATGGTCCCCAGGTGTGCCGCGGGAATTTCGGAGAGGGTCATTTATCAATAAGACCATTAGGGGATGTAAGCCCCCATTAACAGCACAGTGTGCCTCGTCAATTGTCAAAAAACCGATGGTGTGCCTTGACCATTTTAGTGCCTTGCCAGTGTGCCGAGAGATGAAAAAGGTTGAAAATCATTGATCTAATTACCTGTAATTGCATTTTATACCATGACACGCTGTTTTTTCTAGAATAATCTTAGTAAGGGAGAAGTTATAGCTTGCTATAAGAGCATATGGTATGAATTTAAACAGGTGATGCTGCCTCATTCAGAGCTAGACCAATACAGGACCATCTATCTCGAGTGTTGTCTATGCTGACTGACAGAAGGTCTCTGAAGCTTCAGGGGCAAATGGTCTTTTCAGAACTATAGTCTTTCCCCTGATAAAATTTCAGCATTCAGTTCATGTCATCTATAGCTAAGATATTGGGACAGTAAAGCTGACAGTGACCTTTGACAGTCTGTAAGAATATGCAATAGATACATATATTGGATAGATACAACAGTGCTTTGATTTTCTTAAAGCAGCACAATACTGTTCTCTATTTGGGGCAAATATGTACAGTACATTGATTGGCTTTTTATATACTTTTAAAAATAAACCTTTCCCCACACTGCTTAGAATAGACAGTTTTCTTTTTAGACAGTGACTTATCTCTGTTAGAAATACTTTTCATGTTTATGGCTTAAACGCACAATTGTGATTCTTCTCCTAAAGAAACAATAGAAAAATAAACCCTTCTTCCCTTATCCAAGCTCCTCTAATTTGGATCTTTTCCTGTGATGCACAGTGCATTCTCCCCATAAGCAGATCAGAAAAATGAGAAACAGTGAGTGGTTTCTTTAATAAGAATTATTCCTTAATAAAATGTAACATCAGGCCTGGGAGGGGAGTGAGACTGGTGGAGGCCTCCTCCGCCAAATCCTAGCCCCTCCTGGCCTTGAGAGCCTGACACGGGGCTTCTCGAGTCTTTGCCAGCTAAATTCTAAAGTCTTTGCCAGCTTTGCAGTTCTGAGAAGCCCCACTGAGCAAGCTGGGGCTTTACTCAAGGTAAGGGGATGAATGTAACTCCAAGTAGACTTCTAGCCTGCTCAAATCCAGAACAGGATGCAGCAACTACTGTTAAGTGCCAGTGCTCCTGTGCTGGATAGACTGAGGCCTAAATCTTACTGTGGCTTACTTAAAATCTTGTGTAGCAAAGTATGAGATTTGCTGATTCAGGGCCTGCACATGAATAACTTTAACTGTATACTTAAAATGCAGAGAAGTTTATATTTCAGAAGGGGATGGGCACACTAACCTGTTTACATCTATGAAAGACTTGGTAAAAAAGCAAATACACAACCACTCTTTTTATAACTGGATGACTAATGTTTGTTACCAAGTATAAACTATAGCTATACATCTGAAACACACTGGTTGAAAGTAAGAGGTCTTAGGCAAAGTTTTGATGGGCCTGCAAAGTAAATATTTGTTACCAAATTTAACTAAGCACGAGCATGGGAAAAACTAGTCCCACAATCTCTTGTATGAAAACAAGTGAACAAACTTTGTGATCTTGACAGCTACATGACTTTTAAATTCCCTCCACATTAATTAGTAGGGAGAAACCTTAGAAGCCTTTGCAAAAATTTGTAAACAGGATAACAATTTGGCTACTGATGAAATGAACTGCCTCAGGGACTCTGGTTCCTGCAACGCCGCTGGAACCAACCGTATTGGCCTCTGCCTTTCCATTGGACCATTTCAGCGACGTGGAGAGGGGGGATTTGCTGCATGGGAAACAGTCTATCCTCCATACCTACTTTACCCAGGCTTCGCACACTGGAGAGGACACTCTGTTCCAGAACCACCATTCAGAGCATGACACCATAGTCTTCTGAGACTGAAGGATGCCAACAACAACTGATGAAATGTTAATAAATCCAGCTATAGTTCCACACTAGAAATCTGGCATTATTGATTATTATGGCAACTTTTTCCTTAATGATGAGAAAACAAGTTTGATCCTTACTCCGAGGCTACAATGACAAAATGATCAATTACAAATAGTTTCTCAAGGTGTGCTAATTGTTCTTTGCCTTCCTTGACAACCCATCTAATGTATTTATCCATTTACCCTAAAACTCTCTCCCCCAAGCTCTGGAGATGCATTAACCAAAACCTCCTACAAGCAGGAATGAGAGAAAAAGAGTACTGACTTTACTGTAAAGCATTGAAATTGGATTAAGTACTGAGTGAGTAGTGTCCAGAAGAGAACTCACTCAAATGCACTAACACAAGCCATTTCTCTGTGCTCTTCTTCCTGCTGTAATCCTGATCCCTCAAAAAAACACCACTCCAGAAGATCAGGGAATCTTCAGCAAAGCATGTGTTGAGATGCAAGAGCTCAAGAGAGAACACTGGGAAACTATGAGCAGGGCAGTGCCTCCACATGCTGTTTCCAGATATTTTCCTGTCCCTCATGCTGGATTCCATGTTATTGCTGTGGGGCCCCTAACCCTCACCACCAGGCATTTCAGAGGAACAGGGAACTTCATAAGGGATAAAAAAAGATTATTTGTGCTGTTGCTCACTACATCTGTGTTCATCTAGATGCAACTCAGTGTGTACACACTTAAACACAGGCACACTACCACAACTATATGGTGCCACCAGTGCCTTGTCCTCTAAATTACAGCAGATTCACAGCCATAGTAAAGTCACTGCATGGTAGTTTTCTGACGCAGCAACTGGTCTTTAGAAAGTATTCAATACTAGTCGCCTTGAAAACCTGAAAAAGTAGGCTGATGCAGGGCAGGAGGTGGTAAGCTGTATTCATGACACACAGCATTCATGGAAACTTTCTGCCACACAAAATCAGAATCATAATGGATCCATCATGTGAGGGAACACCCAGAATTTAGAGTGTATGGACCCATTCAGGCCCCCGTTTGGGCCTAGCTATGAGCATAAGCAGGGTGCTTTGGCCAAAGTAGGCCCTATACTTAGCTGCTTGGGTCAACAGGACATTTTAGAAGATGCCCCTTGAATGCCCCTTTGTGTCTGTGTTAAAGAGGAAGTGGTGTTGCAGACACAAGGTTTGACTGCAAGAAGTTGTTCTGTAGAACCTTTTGCAGTTAAAAAGAAAACAGGAAACTGCTAGCTAACTGCAACAGACAGGTAGTTAGAAGAGAAAAGAGACTTTTGCCAGCGTGCTATTAGCCAATGTAGGGAGGGGGAAGATGGGACCTTTACAGTAAGAAAGATTTCACATATTTAAAGTGCCATATTTAGTAAAAACATGCTGGGCAGGAACTGAGTAGTTGGATGTGTAGGCCGGGACAAAGCGTCACGTGATATGCTGTTTGCCAATCAAGAATGTGTCCAAGGCTTTGCAATTTGCATTTTGCCAATCAGAAGTCCAGCCAGTGCTTTACAATGGAAGTTTGTTTGTATATCAACTCACACCCCCCAAAAAATAGGTGTCACAGACTTTGGAAGCTCTTCCTCTGTGACCATCAGCCGGCTGAGAATAAAAGCTTTACCCTGCACATGCCTGATCTCGTCTGATCTTGGAAGCTAAGCAGGGTCAGGCCTGGTTAGTACTTGGATGGGAGACCGCCTGGGAATACCGGGTGTTGTAGGCTTATACCATAGTCTTTCGAGACTGAAGGTTGCCAACCAATCATTTCCTTGAAACCTCCTGGTGTCCACTTCTTCTTGCCTGAACCTGCAACATTTCGATTCGTACCATGTTAAAACTAATGTGCAATTTAACCTTCACTCCGGCAGCACAGTTGTTAATACTTTGAACCTACACAGGCTTTTGTTCCACTGAAACAAGAGAATCCTGGAAAAAATGTTTATTTTCAAACTACAAGATTGGATCCAAAGAACCAAGAAAGGAAGAAAAATAGCCACTAGCTATGTTTTGCAACTGTCCAAGATCACACCATGCTACTGAGCCTTGGTTGTCTAGCAATTCTCATGTTTCTGCTTCTGCAAGGGGTTGCACAAGCTGCCACACAAGGAGAACATCTTTGATTTGTGTCTCTCACACATTGTTCGAGCAGATGTAAAACACCTTTCTGTGAATGGAATGAATCTTCCAAGAGCAAAAGACACTTTTGGATAGTGATGTCAGACAATGATAGCACTGCAGTCCTGAAAGTTCTTTTCCAGCTAGGACTTTAACCCAAGTCAGAGAAAATAAAGCCTTTCTTCTCACACAGTTACTTTCTTTGCTGTTCTGAAGACAGGAATGGTGAAATAGAAGAAGGGAAGGAGGTTTTTCCTGCCACTACACTCCATCACCTGGAATGCACTACAACTGCAAGTCAGGCACCAGCCGTGTTGGAAATGCAGAGGGGACAGAGATAGATCTCCCTCCTTCCTTTTAACCCTCAGTTTCTGCTGGAGCAGCAGCAAAGATTATATGGGTATGTGGAACTGACTGGCTTTGGATGGAGGAGGGCAGATGGTAGCAGTGGCTAAGGAGGTTTACAGGGAATTTGGGGAAAGGATTGGACCCTATTACAGTCCCTAATGGATCACACTATCAGGGCACTATAGGGCCTGAACTGGGCTTGGAAAAAGCCAATCTATTTTCTGAGGGGAAAATGGTTCTCCAAGTCCAGTTCTGAGCCTGAGTCAGATGGAGGCAGGATGGTCTCATCCCATCGCTTGATTCAACCCAGTGCTGGAGCTTTACATAAACAGCCTCTTTCCCTCAGAATATCCCATGTAGCCATCCTTCAAGGGGAAGAACAGTACCATACTATATTTGTTTTTCTTGAAATATTTCTTTAGGCATGTTATGAAATGGTTTGTTGGCTAGAACAATGTGGTTTCAGAGACCTATTTTAGGTACACAAAAGTATCTGTGCAAGTGGCAGGGACTATATTGCTCTTGACTGGGTCACAATAGGCTATCACTCAAACTGGGTCAACATATTCGAAATTCATTAAATAAACAAACAAACCGGACATACAACTTTAATAACTTCCACACCTAAAATGTACAAGTGCACAAAAAAGACAAGTGTTTTAATTATTTCCAAACAAATGGAAGACATAGTTATGTAACAGCTTTTTAAAAAAATAATTGCAATTCTTGCATGTTGTTGCTAATGCAGTGACAAACCTAGATTCTGAGTCCAAGTTAATGTCAAATTAATAATATTACTTCTCATGGAATTTGAGACAGGTCCAGCATCAAGGTAATAGTTCTGTCATGAACAAAATAGCAAACAGAAAAACTCAGCCAGTACCTCTGGCCCTATTACTGATTTATGGTGTCCCTTTCAAAATTTCACATTTCAGTTGGAAAATATGTACCCCATAGAAGTTAATCATGATTTGATAGCTCACCATGTCTGAATAAAGTCCTCTAATAAGAAAAAAAAAGTTTTGCCTGTATTCATATTTATGAAAGACTATTATCACATGACAATTCTTGCAGAATATTTAAGCCCAATTTTTAAGCCCTAAATGGGGCGCAAAGAGAAAATGAGGGCTGAACTCTATTTCTCCTGGATCTGAGGCTCAGGCACTTGGACATAAGAATCTACTTACCCTTAGAAACGACAGAAAGGTAACAGAGAGGATGAACTGGGATTTTGCTAGTTCCCAAGCAGAATTGGCACTCAGGCCCAAATGATACTCGTACATTAACCATTAGTTGTTGTTTTTTCAATGTTATATAGTTCCTGGACTGGGACTATGCTGAAGGAAGGACATTTTAACTCAACCCCAATGCAGATGAAGGGTCAGTCCTATGCATTCTATTTGCCAGGAAAGAAAGAAAAATCTCTTGAGCACCAATGATAGTTTTTTCCCCCCTCGGCAAATAGGACATGTCACACACACACACACACACACACCCGGCAAGGCTAATGTCCCCTCCCCCCTGTTGTGATCTCAATCAACAGTGTGGGGGAGATCTGACAGTTATTTAGACATTGTTTTTGAAGGATGTGCTTGCAAAACTTGTGCTTAAAGGAATGTGTTGCAGGTCTAAGTCTCAGCTTTCCCTTTCTCCTCCTCTTTATTACAACAGGAAAAAGCAGAATGAGCCATAAGCAGTAGACCTGCTTTGTTCCCACAGATATGATCCCGATTTTCTCACCAAGCTAGGTGTACCCAGGAGATCATGCAGCGTCCTGAACTCTTGCTTCAAAGAAACAGGTGTGAAGTTTTCAAACTAACCAACAGAAATGATTTAACAGAAACTGTACTTTTAGGGTGTCTGCACGTCTTACTCTTTGGTCCAAGTTAGTAGAACAAATTATTGCAAGCCAATTAAAACAAGGACAGTTTATATCTAACTGCCTACATATGAACCCTAAAGAACAACTGTTCTCAACTACTAGATCATAAAAACAAAGAAAAATAATAGGAAAAAAATGTCATTACCGCTGTGACCTGCAGTTCCCTCGTTTCTTCTTCTGCAGCTGAAGCATGATAGGAAAGGACCTACAGGAAAAGAAAACAAGCTCATTATAAAATTAAAAAGAATTGATAAAAATACTTAGATTCCACAAAGTTCTTCTGGTTCTCCCAGAAACAGCTCACCCTACTCCGCTGATAGATCAAAAATCTAACTGGTCTAAAGGCACTTCAGCAGCACAAGTTCAAGCAAAAAACCAAGGATACAGTGTGTGTGAATGCAGCCGATCTGAAGACTGCATTATTGGAGGTCCTGAAGAAGTAGTTCTGCATCTGAATCTCAGTTCTACACAGATTTAATGCCTGCCCCCATAGTTGCAGAACTATGATCTGCAAATTGACAGCCAGCTCTGGGAATGCAGCTTTTCCCCCTCCTTAGCCTGAATTCTACCTCCCATCTATTATTCCGATGGTGTGGTGGTTTCAGAGTTGGACTTAGATCTGGAAGATTCAGGTTCAAATCCCCCCTCAGCCATGAAGCTTCCTGGGTGACCTTGGGCCAGTCACTTTATCTCAGCCTCACCTACCTCACAGGGTTGTTGTGAGGACAAAAGGAGGGACCCAAGTACACCACCCTGAGCTCCTTGAAGGAAGGGCAGTATAAAAATGTACTGCAAACATCTGTGCAGTAACTACTATTTTTGGCATCCTTCAGTCTCAGTATCGTGCTCTGAATGGTGGTTCTGGAACAGCTTCTAGTGTGGCTGAAAAGGCCGATTCAGGCGTGACAATCCCTTCCACACTGGCAGCAAGTGTAGTCTGTCACTGGTCTGTCTCCCTGGCTATGGGCCTTCCTTCTTTGCTTCTTTGCCTCAGTCTGTTGGGCAAGTGTCTCTTCAAACTGGAAGAGGCCATGCTGCACAGCCTGCCTCCAAGAAGCCAAGATTTCCCACCTGTTGAGGTCCATTCCTAAGGCCTTCAGATCCCTCTTGCAGATAACCTTGAATCGCAGCTGTGGTCTACCTGTAGGGTGTTTTCCCTGCACGAGTGCTCCATAGAAGAGATCCTTTGGGATCCAGCCATCGTCCATTCTCACAACATGACCAAGCCAATGCAGGCA
The DNA here is from genome assembly GCF_035046505.1 of Tiliqua scincoides. NCBI lineage: Eukaryota > Metazoa > Chordata > Lepidosauria > Squamata > Scincidae > Tiliqua > Tiliqua scincoides. The sequence goes on from NC_089826.1 coordinate 29,424,323, forward strand.
TCTCTGCTTCAGTAGTGTATACATGCTAGGGATTCCAGCTCATTCCAGGACTATGTTGTTTGGAACTTTCTCCTGCCAGGTGATACTGAGGATGCATCTGAGGCAGCGCATGTGGAAAGTGTTCCGCTTCCTCTCCTGTCATGTGTGAAGGGTCTAGGACTCACTGCAGTACAGAAGTGTACTCAAGACGCAAGCTCTGTAGACCTGGATCTTGGTATGTAACTACTTGGTAACTACTATTAATACTAGTAAATTTCCTTCTTATCCAAGATTTGAACCCAAGGTTTGGATTCACAAACTCTGGTTTGCAAAGGCTTGGGATTAATATTTATCAATATGAACAACTGTGCAGATGACTACTAAATCTTAGTTAAGGCAAACAAAAGGAGGGAGTGTTGGGAGAGATAGAAATGCAGAGCATGCTGGGAGAGACAGAAAATTCCTGAGGACAGCTCCCAATCTGCAAACCATGGTTTGCATGGAAACAACATTACAATCTGCACTGGACCTTAGCTAATTAATGCAACATCAATCTCAGTGCTTCCCATGTTGCATTATTAGTGGGAACTTGCAAGTATGATTTATTTGAAACACTTCTTTCCTACCCTTTCCAGTTTCAAAAATACCTCAAAATAACTAGAATAATTAGCTGCTACCTTGATCTCCACTAATAATGCAGCAGCCAAATTGGTCTTCAATTTCTAGCACAAAATCAACTTACACTATCCTATTAACCTTAGTTAATAGCTTTGTACTTGGTTTCTTGGCCTGTTAGCACAAACTCATATGAGCAGTTTACCAGCCCTTCTCAGCATGGAGGACTCCTGAGGACAGCAAGCCATGGGGGAGAAAAAAAATCACATCGTTGCCTTAAATGAGCAAAGAACTCTTTTCTTTTTTGAAAAGAAAAACACACAGGATTTGAAAAGCTTCCATGTCCCTGTATGAAAGACAAATAGCTTACAGCATGGCTCTAATTATAACCTTAACACGGTTGTCATAATAAATCTGCTTTTTTCCAAGGGTTTGTAATACAGGCATCAAAGAAATTCTGTCTTGGAAAAATGTTGGCAGAGGTTTTGTCAGTCTAGGAGAAAATATTTTTCATTTAATGAACAAATTGAAACATATTCTTGAGAGATGTGAGCAAAGGAGAGAATAACCTTACTGTTTGGTTGGATTCACGTCAAACTCGTAAGTACTGTAACAAAAATTATCACCTGAATTTTCAATTTGCTCACAAGGCTTGTTTTTCTTAAGAGGTTATGGAATCTGAGTCAATAACAGGTCACACGTAGGTGTCCAAATTAATTTTCACAAAGCACTTTAATTAATGAGAGAGGTGCTGCAACTAGATGCATTTAACACCCCTAGATACAGACTGAGAACCAAACTGATGGAAGAATCTCAGCTTTAGAAATATTGCAGACATTCTGTTTACTCAGTAGGTGCAAGTGGATCCAAAGTCTACAACATCTCACTGCCCAGGTTGCTTTGGAAGATGATAACTGTAAACCTGGATCCCCTGCTCAAGTCTCCTTTCATACCACGATCATTAACGGTAACAGTAACTAATTCAAAAGTCTAGGGCCAGATGACGTTCATGCCTGATATGGTTTGATGCAGATAGAGGAAGCCTACAGTAATCTTGCTGTTGCTTCAGGTACTGGTTTGTTTGAAGGGCTGAGCCAAAATCATCACAGGAAACCTCAGACAAGAAGAAGAGGATGTCCCAATGCCTAAAACCACGTCCTTTTTCTATGCAGTAGGGCAAACCTAGATCAGTCATCCTGTGCCAGTGTACAGTGTGTTCAAGAAGGCAGTGTTTGTGCCCACAGCTAAACCTCCAGAGAACAGTTAAAATACAATAATCCACCGAATGCCATGCAAGCATATGGAAATGCATAAGCAAGCAGTAAATTTAAAAAAGGGGGGGAGAGAGAGATCCCCAAGCTGATCACTGAGCCAAGTTTGGTTGGCCTTAAACTCAGCAAGGGAGTTCCAGGAAAGAAACAGCTGTGAATTATATAAAGGCTGCCTTGATTTAGCCTCACCTCTAATGTCACCATCTGTTTTGCCATGGCTCTTTCCACAGCTTCATACATCTGTGTGTTCTGGATCCCCAGGCCACAGAAGATGACAAAAGCTTCTAGAAACTGCTCATCATTTCTGTTGAAAGCCTTTATTTTTCCTGAATTTTCTTCCATTTTGTTTACAAGTTGACAAACTCCTAGATGGATAACAAAATTAAAAGGGAATTTTAAGCACTGCAAATTTCTGTTTATTTATTTTTTAATTTCCTAGTAGTTGCATGGCAGCATAACTCAGGGTTTATACCTTCATCCAGGAGAAGGGCCTACTGCACAACCATGTCATACCAGTGCATAATCTCTTCTTAGCCATCAATTAAATTAATTAAACATATTTTGAGTAGCAATCAACACTAACAAGACTGAGAACAGAATGAATCATCATTAGTTCTATAATAATATCAGATGAAAAAATACTTAGGACTGAAGGATATCCCCAAGAGTCTCAACATATAAACTGTAACCATAATAGATCTAGGGTGGGAGAGACTGCCATATTGCTATTAGAAACAACAGTAATTTACACTTCTCTCTTCCTAGTCTAACTGCCCAGTCCTAACCAACTTTCCAGTCCCAATGCAGCCATGCTAGTGGAGTGTGCACTGTGCAGTCTATGATGATGTAACAGTCACAGAGGGCTCCTCAAAAAAAAGGAACATGCGTTCCCTTACCATGGGGCTGTACTGCTACTGCATTGGTACTGGAAAATTGGTTAGGATTGGACTATAATGGTAGGACAGTCTAATTTCTGGAATGTCACTAGCACAAGGCAGGAAACAAATGCATTTGTCCTTCAACTTGTTCTTTTGAAGGACCTACCAAAAATGCACCCAGCAGAGGAACATTTGTCAATATGGTAGTGACTGGTAAATGTGTGAACAGAAACCTATGTGCAAGTTGCGCATATTGCTTATACTGGCAATCTGGCATCAAATGCCACTAAATAAAATGAGTAAATAAAGACCACTATAGACCACGAGAATGCTTTTTCTTGAGTGCTGTATGTCAGAATAGTACAGTCTGTAATCCATCATGGTACAAGAAACTTTGTGCCCCAGATTAAATGATATATACAAGGTACAACAAATCAGTTTTTGGGGGGAAGGTTAGATCTATCAAAATAAAACTGGAGGCCTTTCTATCTAAATGTAGCCAGTACCCTCTTTGGGATAAGGAGGACTGAGGCCAAATTCCATAGACTAAAGAGTCTGGAATAAAGGCTGGGCCAGAACAAAGGCTCATCTTATCACTATAAGGGCGCAATCCTAACCTGCGCTGGAACAGGCAAGCCAGGAGGCTTGCGCTGTATCCAGTGCAGGACTGTGGCCAGAAGCGGCTCAGCCAGAGGTAAGGGAGAACATTTCCCTTTACCGCTGAGTAAGGACTGCTGGCCACAATGGGTCTTCTCGGACTTGCACCACCTCTGCAGAACTGGGGTTGGGATCCGGCATAACTGCCTCCCGCCCCCCACCCGCCCCCCAGGGCTGCCCATCGCCTGCCCTCCCCCTGCCCAGGAACGCCTCCCTCCCTCCTCATTCCCTCCTCCCCGCCCCCCGCCCCACACCTACCTTTTCCGCTTGTGTCAGTGCAGGCAGGCCGACACAAGCAGCTGAGAGGGAGCCGGCACGGAGACTTATGTCAGCCTCCGCAGGTTGGCGCTTCTCAGAGCGCCGGCCTGGCTTCCCCTTGAGGCAGCGCAAACATGCATTATGGCATGTTTGCAACCCTCCTAGGCTGGCCCAAGGAACTTGGGCTGGCATACAGCACAGTTTGGATTGCGCCCTAAATTACACAGAGAACTTCATTGACTGACAAAGCTTTAATACCCTTTGAGCAGAAGTTTTCACTACAAGGAAAACCACTTTAAAAGCTAACTCTTTGAAGGGAACAGTAGCCATAGGTTCAAACAGGAGCTCACCAGAGTATTAGAACTGTGTTAAGATTCCAGTTAGAAAACCTATACCACACCAGAGAGTGACTGCAATTCCTTTATAAAACTGTTTAACATGAGGATATTCTGACAGAGAACAGAACCCTTTAAACCACACAACGGAATATATGTATGAGATATGCCTCCCTAGAGTGCTTATACGAAGAACTTTCTTCAAACTTGTCTAAAAGGAAATTAAAAAAAACAAAACACATCAAAAGGCCTTCAGTGGATTCCATAACCTCACAGCATTCCTTGAAAACCTTCCAGGTAGCCCAGTATACCTTGTTAAATGAAACCTATCCAGATGTCAGTAATGTAGACATCTTTTTAATACTATCATTCTTGAAGAGGTGCCACACAACCTGCAAGTGTTGCACAAACATTTGATGCTCCTCCTCCTGGAAAGATAGCCTGACCGACTCTGAAAACCAAATAATCTCCATTGTGATTTAAGAAACTCTTCTCTCTGTTCAAGTCTTCATCTCAGTTTGTCTCTTGATTTTTACTATGAATAGTTCTTTAGCTTGATGCAATCCCTTAAGACAAGTTGTCCTTTGAAAACTAATTAGATTTTTGTAAGCATGCCAGAAGAACATTTATGAATATTAGGTTAGTGATGCACAGAGTTTATACTTCCTTATTTGAAAAAGGACCAGATTGTTTGATAAATAAACTAAACAGAAAATAATACTGGTTTAAGAGCCTTCAAACTCATCTGGTACATCCCAATTGGAATTCCTCTTACTGCCAAAGTGTAACCCCTTTCCCCAAAGGAGAACCTCAATGGGATGTATTATGAGACAATAGTTGGGGTGAAGACTGAAGGAAGAGATTTTCCTGTGTTGGATTCAAATAATGACCAGTGGAGTCACCACATCAGAGGGGCGAGGCTCAAGGGGACATGTCACCAAACCACTCAAGTCTCCTTTCAGCTATCACCAGACACAGCCATCATGTACTCTTGCCATGGATCCGTGTTTTCGCCACTCGCTGGTGAGAGCATTTGGCAGCTGGACCCAAAGACTGCCAGAGGGAGGGAGACTTTTCAAGAGCTGGAAGGTTGGGGATGATGTCATTACGTCACCCCCGAATTTCTCATCTGATCTCGGAAGCTATGCAGGGTCAGGCCTGGTTAGTACTTGGATGGAAGACCAACTGGGAATACCAGGTGCTGTAGGCTTATACCATAGTCTTTCGAGACTAAAGGTTGCCAACCAACCAACCAAGTTCTAGATAAGTGCCACCCCCCATGTCCAATTCGCAGTAGGGAGGCCTCTGATAACATTTTAAATGTCCGTGAATTGCACAGTGTGAGAATTACAGTAGGAATACTTTGCTATAAATTTCAAACAAATAGAATAGAATCTCTAAATAGAATGTTTTCCATGATGCAGTGGTAGGTCTATACAAACATACTAGAGGTCAAATCCCTTTTAGAAAATACTTATGACTCTAGAAAAATGAAGTGCCTTGTAAACAAAACTAAAAGTGTTATTAACTGGCCTGTCAACATCTACTCATGTTACCTTCCTCAAATTCCAGCATACTGACAGTCTAGAAGAAGCACCTCTCTTCTGATTTACAAAACCATTTCTATCTGGTCTCCTGTTCTTTAAATATTATGCTTACACACTGCTTCCTACACGTGCGCAAAACATCATGCACAGTGTACAAATTGAACACTAAAAAAATACTGTACCTATCACTTTATTCTTCTTCCCATTTTTTATTGGTGTGCACAGTAAGCTTTCTATATTCTGATTTGCACTGTCTGCATTTTCATTCTGTCAAGAAAAGAAACAAACTGTACTTTTTTATTAGTTCTCACAGATTGGAAACATATGTTATGAAACTGCACAGGCCTCATTTTTACGAACACTTGGGGTTGCTTTTCTATGCGTTTTGGGGTAGCATGTTTGGTTCCAGCTGATGCACAATAGTACTAATAATATGTTCAAAACACACACAGTTGTATTCACAAATGTGAAAATGTGACATCAACTACAAAGTGATAAAAGCTGTGGTAAGGATTTGCAGGGCCCAGGAAAAGAAAGAGGGAGATTTCTAAGGAAGTGACCAGAATCAGGCAATGATAATTGTTTTTGCCTTTATCAGGGATGGGAAAAAAAGGAACTATACAAAATTTTTGCAGTGGCTAACTGGTAAGTGGAAAAGACATTTAGTGAGAATAGACCATGGTCCTATCAAACAGGTAGACACCTACAGAGTGGGACCTGAAACAGGTGTTAAGGCCTGGTGTGAGTGTGCATCTCTTCAAGGCAACCTACGGGAAAGAGCAGCAGTAGAAGGTGTGTCATATAAAATATTCCTACAGGTGGATTGAACACATTGTATATTCTATTACCAACTTTCAAATCTGGCCACATGCTACTTACTGTCCAAGGGAATCTTTTGTCTTGGCGAACATCTGGAATGTTAAGAGGTTCCATTGTATTCTTGACATACTGGGCATACATATAATTAATTTGGTTTGTATCATAATCTCTGTTGAAGCAAGGAGAAACAGACTTATTTATCTCTGTATTCTTATACAAAGCAGAAGATGCAGCTTAATACCTAAAAAAATACCAAGTATGCATACATTCATCAAAGGTGATAGAGGGGTGATGCTGCAAGTAGTCACTAGAAGAGAACCTACAGCAACAGAACATACAGCCTGCTGCTGTAAGTTCTCTTATGGCATCATAAGAGCTAGCAGCTTGCAGATTTCATGCTGAAGCAAGTAAGGTGGCGGTGGGTGCAATGTGGAGGAGGACTGAGGGACAATCAGGACAAGGGGTGGGCAGGGGGTGGATCTCGGCAGGCGTAGCACACACTGGGATCTTATCCTCCATTCCTGGGCCTGCCCCACAAGGTTAAGCCAATCCCATGCTGCTAAGTCTGGGATCTGAGGTTGTTTGGCCCACCCAGGAATGTGAGATCCTCCCCTGGGGAGGATTGGCGGCAATCTGGAGCAGGGGTGGGGCTTGGATGCATTTAACAGCCCACCCCTGGCTCCCTTCCTGAACAGTATAATAAAATGGCCCGTTCTCCCATATTGGGGGATTCCTCTGGGGGCTGGAGATTCCCCTGGGGGCTGGGGATAAGAATAGGCCCTCAGTTTGGCTGTACTTGTCGTAAGAGGCGACTAAACAGCCACCGGGTAGATGGGACTCGTCATCCTGGGAAGGCAGCTCATCTGAGAGAAGGAAAACTCTGATCCCAAACCTCCACTGCCTTGTGGCTACATCCAGTTATGGAAAAGGCTTCAGGAGTCAACCTTGAGGCAAAATCTGGAGCTGGAGTCCCTGAGGCAGTTCATGGCTGAACACAGTCACGTTCTGGCAACTCCTGCGATGCCGCTGGAACCAACAGTATTGGCCTCTGCCTTTCCATTGGACCATTTCAGCGACGTGGAGAGGGGGGATTTTCTGCATGGGTAACAGTCTGTCCTCCAGATCTACTTTACCCAAGCTTTGCGCACTGGAGAGGACACTCCATTCCAGAACACTATTCAGAGCGCGATACCATAGTCTTTCGAGACTGAAGGATGCCAACTGATTCTCCCATATTTGTTGTTTCAAGTGTTCACTGGAGGTGCACAAACAACTTGGACTTACACCAGCTAAATAGCTGGTGTAGGACCAAGGAGATCCATTGACAGCCATATGGCCTGCCCAGAGGTATGTTCAGAAGGTTTTTTCTTACTTGTCCCAGGCCATCTTTTGCCCCCCCCCCATCACTGCATGCTCTAGCACAGCCATTTTCAACCACTGTGCCGTGACACACTGGTGTGCTGCGAGTGGTCCACAGGAATTTGGGAGAAAGTCATTTATTAATAGGGCCAATGGGAGATGTAAGCCACAGGAATTTGGGAGAAAGTCATTTATTAATAGGGCCAATGGGAGATGTAAGCCACAGGAATTTGGGAGAAAGTCATTTATTAATAGGGCCAATGGGAGATGTGAGCCCCCACTGGCAGCATGGTGTGCCTTGTCAATTGTCAAAAACTTGGTGGTGTGTCTTGACCATTTTAGTGCCTTGTCAGTGTGCCATGAGATGAAAAAGACTGAAAATCACAGCTCTAGCAGCATGCCTGCATAGTATAAACTGGTAGGTGATAGGATTGGGCCATATGTTTACCTATGCTAAGTGTGGAACAGGTTCAGTTGAATTGGGGCTGTTTTACCACAGTTATGGTAAAAGTATCAAACATGAAATATAAATGCATATTATAAAATGAAAGACATGCAAAACGAGAGGGAGAAAGAAAGGTCTTTCTAAAAGAAGAGTTATATGCATTTGACATTTTGGCATGTTTATAAATTAATAATAGATTTGTTTCGCAAATAATGCAGAACAGATGGAACATGTTCTCAACACTAACTAAAGTTCACATTAAAATATGCTTTAAGAACTGAATGCATGCTTATTGCACTGGAATTGCTGTACAGAGATTCAACATCTGCTTCTTCAAATCATACCTAAAATAAATCTTTTCCAGCTAATTATGATTTGAGTACACAGATATTATTGTTTGTTTCCCTCCCACTGTCGCTACTTGTTTTGTTTAAAATTCCACCTTTGTCTGGATATGCACTGAGACTCTTCTATGCTTTTCTTTTGACTTGGGTTTATTTATTAGATTTCTATACTGCTTTTCTAAAAACTCAAAGCAGTGTACAACAGAAAAACACATAAAGATAAAATGTTAGAATCAAATAAAACTATAAAAAAACCATTAAAACAATTTAAAAGATTATAATAAAAGAGCAGATTAATGTCAGCAGCATAAAATTGTACAAGGGGTCCCTAAGGAGTTCCTCCCTCTCCAAAGGCCAGGCCAAACAGGTGGGTCTTCAGAACCAGCCAGAAACCATATACTGAGGAGGCTGCCCTTAGATGTTCTGGCAGGTGATTCCAGAGGCATGGTGCCACAACTGAGAAGGCCCTACACCTCACTGCCATTCCTCTGGCTTCAGATGGCAGAGGTACCCTAAAAAGGGTCCTCTCTGATGACTGCAGGGGATGTGTAGGAATATATGTGGGAAGGTGGTCCCTTAAGGTATCCTGGTCCTATGCCAAATAGAGCTTAAAAGATCAACACCAACAGCTTGAATTGGGCTTGGAAAGGAATGGGTAGCCAGCATAGCCGCTGCAGCAACGGCATAGCAGATTCCACACACCGAGCCCACACAACCGAGCATTCTGCAGCAACTGTAACTTCTGAACCGTTTTCAGGGGTAGCCCCACATATAGAGTGCATTGCAGTAGTCTAACCAAGATGTCACTAGGGCATGGACAACTGTCGCCAGATCTGACTGACAAAGGTATGGCTGCAGCTGGCACAACAGCCAAAGCTGGGCAAAAGCCCCCCTGGCAACAGATGCCACCTGAGCATCCAGGGATAGCCATGTGTCCAGAAGGACTCCCAGACTCCCAGGACTCCCAGGACAGCCCCCTTGGAACTTGTTGGAAAAAAATATAGAGCTGGGTGTCATCCACATATTGGTGGCACCCAACTCCAAATCTTCAGATGACCTCTCAGTGGCTTTATGTAGATTTTAAACAAAATGGGGGACAAGAGAGATCCCTGAGGTACCCCATAAGTCAGTGGCCAGGGAGTCAAATGGGTGTCCCCCAGTCTCACCATCTGAGTCCGATCTGTTAGGAAGGAGCGGAACCACTGCAAGACAGTGCCTCAAAGTCCCAACCCTGTCAGTCAGTCCAGAAGGACACCATGGTCAATGGTGTCGAAGGCTGCCAAGAGGTCAAACAGGACCAACAGGAACACATTCCCCCTCTCTAGGCCCTGGCGCAGTCATCAGCCAAGGTGACCAAATTTGTCTCCATCCTGGGGCCTGACCTGAAACCAGACTGAAAGGGAACCAGAGAATCTGCTTTCTCCAGAATTTCCTGGAGCTGAGATGCCCCCATCTGCTCAATCACCTTGCCCAAAAATGGGAGGATGTACACAGGTTGAAAATTGTCCAAGACCAGTGGGTCTAGGGAGGATTTCTTCAGAAGAAGACGAACTACTGCCACCTTTAAGGCTTTTGTAAGTACCCCCTCTGTGAGAGATGAATTTACTATCCTCCCCACCCAGTCCCACCCTGGGCAGAACATAATAGCCATGCTGGGCAAAAGGGTCAAGAGGACAAGCAGCAGGTTTCACACTCCAGAGAATCCTGTCCACATCCTCAGGCTGTATGAAAAGAATCCCAAATAACTGGACAGACAGTTGCCTGAGGGACATCTATAGACTCTGTCGAACTGGAGTCCAAGTTGAGTTGAATTTGAGTTACCTTATTCACAAAATGCACTGCGAAAGCATCACAGCAAGTCTGAGGAGAATGTACCTGATTCTCCTGTCGCGTTACATGCAACAAGCCCCAAACAATGCAGGGCAGCTCACTGGACAACATTCTGCTGTGGAAATGGCACCTGAGAAGAAATCCTTCTCTGCTGCCATCACCGCCAACAAACAGGCATTAAGTTGTAATTTTGCCTGGGTTTGGTCAGATTCGTCCCAAGTCTTTCTCCAGTGCTGCTCGAGATGTCTGCTGCGCTATTTCATCACCCTAAGCTCCTCAGTAAACTAAGGACCAGGCTCTACAACCCAGCCAAGGTCACATAGGGGTGATTTCAACCACTGCCCTGGCCATTTCCTCATTCTAGAGCTCAACCAGAGCAGTGGGTGAACCAACAGCCCTAGCAGCAGGGAAATCCCCCCAAAACCTGAGGAAACCATCCAGATCCATCAGTCTTTGGGGCAAACCATACCACTAGGTCCTCCCACCTTATGGTGGTTAGGTGCTGCCATAAGCCTACACTTTATTAGGTAATTATCTATCCAGGACAGGGATGAGACCCTAATCTCCTCTGCCACCACGTTGCCCTCTCTCTGCCCAGCAGTGAAAATGAGGCCCAATGTGTGCTCAGCAACGTGCACTGGGGCCTCCACTAGTTGGGATAGGCCCATGGCTGACACTGTAGCCAGGAAGTCCCAAACTGGGACCTACCCTGGAAGTCTCAGCATGGATGCTGAAATCCCCTAGCACAATCAGTTGGGGGAATTCCAACACCAAAGCTGAAACCACCCCAGCCAGCTCAGATAGGGAGTCCACTGTACAGCCAGGAGATACACTAGCAGGTAGACCAAAGTGACAACACCAATCCATCCCTGCTTCCATGGCTGCTGCAGTACACAGAAACCTGGTGGGCACAGCTGGGTGAGATTAACCCCGCAGCCTCAGCCAACCAGATCTCCTGATACAAAGGTCTGACCACCTTTAGTTGCAAACACATGCATCTGAAGGCTCCATGCATAATACCACACAGCAGAATAAATGAGAGAGAGTCCTAAGGTTCAAAGGGTTGAGCGCATTCCTCTGCATTACTCTTCAGATGTAAACTAGAAGTAAGTCACCAGCACTTGGTATGTGTATGTAGAATTGCAGCCTTTGGTTTTTTTCATGGTTATGGAGATACATTTGAAAATGTGATGGAATGGGTAACATACTTTTCCAAAACACATCTGAATAGACTACCAGATGCTATGCTAATGCTTCACGAGCCTGACATTCTGAGTTGTTTGAACCATTGTAAGATCTTGCTTTGTACAGCAACTGCAAAGGGTCTGCACAGCATCTGCAAAGGGTCTGCACAGCATCTGCAAAGGGTCTGTTTTACCATAGTTGTGGTAAAAGTATCAAGCATGAACTATAACTGTACATTATAAAATGAAAGACAGGCAAAACAAGGGAGAGGGAGAAAGATATTTCTGAAAATTATTATTAATTAATTTTATACAGCACAGCATCTGTGCCAGGATTCCAAGACCTCTTAAAGCTACTGCGTTGGGCAAAAATGATGATTAGGATGGAATTTTTCTAAAAAATTGTAATCTGTAAATCTCCCTTCAATCAGAACTCCTAGGTCATGGGCAGCCCAATCCTATTGAGGACTTAGGCTGGATAGATCTTGCAATCTGTCAGCAAAAGTCCTGGAACAATAGCACAAAACAGTGGAGTAGCTACGCCATATGGTACCAGTGGGCAAATTTTTTTAACACCCCCCCTCCCCAGGCATTTCTGGTTTTCATCAAAAAGGCCTTTCTGAGGCCTTCCAAGGCTTGGGAAGGTTGCTCACAGCTTACTTGGACCTCGGAAAGGCACCTCCCAGGTGTTGTACCCAGGGTAATTGACCTTCCAGGTTCCCCTTAGCTATGCCACTGGAGCGAAAGTAAAACTCTACTATTCTGTGGGTCATGTCCACTGGGACTAATGATTTATTTTAGGTATGATTTGAAGAAACAGACATTGAATCTCTGTACAGCAATTCCAATGCAGTAAGCACGCATTCTGTTCTTAAAAGGTACTTTGTTTAAGAATCCACCTTCATCTGGATATACTCCGAGACTTTTACACTCCTCACTTTGTAACCACTGTAAACAGCAGTCAGCAATCTCCAAGAACCAGTTTTGGAATGGGCAAGTACCTACCCAACCCTTTTTTAAAGCAATTAATGAGTGCTTTAAAATAAATCAATATGTGATACGTACAATGCTCCTAGTAAGCGATACCTAGCAAAATTAACTCCAGAATATACTATACCCCTTGTCAATGGAATGCCCAAGAGCTGCACATTCCATTATGCATCTCCCAACCATTTCAGCTGGGCTTGTACAGGGAATGCTTCTGGAAGGCTTTTAAAACAAAAGCAGAAAGCAATACATTTCCCATCTTGCCCATGTGAGAAGCAGTAATAATTACAGATTCAGTTCTTTTACCTTTTGTGGGTCTCAGCAGAGTCTTCTAATTCCTCACAGTCCATATGAAAGACACTGGAAAAGGAATCCTAAAAACGAAAAAAGAGCTCCTACTTAGTCAATATGTATAAATGGGATTATCTGATGTATTATTACTAATTATTTCTCTTCTGTCTGGCTAACAGCTGAATAGTGGTTCTTTTGAGTCATTACTAAAGCTCATGGTACTGTCTTCTGGGTCTCGGGAGAAGCAAATCCAACATAATACAGTATAAGCACAATATCTTCCTAGTTGACAACAAGTTTCACCTTAATGGCAGAAGGTGAAAAAGTCACCTCCACTGAAAAAGTCAAAGTGTTGGTATCAACCTGTAAAAAAATGATGGTGTGAATTAGCCTTACTATGCTGATATCATGCTCTGAAACAAGAATAAGACACGTGGATGTGAGCTGATGCCACAATGGGTATAAGATGAAAAGAGTTTGGCATTTCTTTCTCCCTATGCATGATGTTCTACTTATATTTAACCTGCTGGAGAACTAGGCTTATTTCTCTCTGAATGGTGCTACCCACCATGCAGAAACCCACAGAGCAACTACAGCATGCTAAAGACATATGCAGAGTAACCTGCAGCAAACAAACAAACAAAAAAAAAGAACTTAAAATATTAGATTCCAATTCAGGATGCATAGCAACCAGTTCATACACTTTCAGCAGTGGCTGTGCATTGCAGTAATTGATGCAATTGCAGAAGACGAGCTTTCATTGTTGCCTGGTGCTACTGATGGGAAGGACTCCTAGAAATGTAAAGAAAGAATATAAGCTTTATGGTCTTGAAAACAAGTTGGGCTTTATACTCACAGAACAGTCTTCATCCACTATAAAAATGGTACTCTTCTGCACCTGCATGAAAGAGATTATGGTGGCAGCTATTTTCTTCAAAATGACATCCAATGACTGCTGCTCTTCAAATATTAAGCTGGCAAGGTCAAGGAGCACCTACAGAAAAAGCAAATTCATGTAGCCAAGTGACTGATACATTTGCCACCCAATGCCACCTGCTTCCTGTTAACGTTCTCCGAGTAGTCCCCTCTACCATGCAGGCTTCCTGCCTGCTTGATTGACTATAAGCATTCTGCTAATAGCAACCTGTAAAAGCAAGACACATTCATTAACGTGGGCAGGAAGTCTGGTCTAGAGGGTTGAGTCTCCGTTTGCCTGAAGATAACATCCGAAGGTCACCAGTTCGAGGCCACTGGCACCGTGAATGGCGAGACCTTGAAGCAGCTGACAAGCCCAGCCAAGTTATTCCACCTGCTCTCGGAGAGATGAAGGAGCTGCTTGTCAGTCTGCGTGGGAGGAATCTGGAGGCCAGAAAGTGATAACAGACCCCACATGTTCTCCACTCCATCTTCATATTCCAGTCAGTTTTGGGAAACCGGCCTCCTTCTTTTACCACCTGGTGTGCCCACAGGCCCGGAGAGCTTTCACACTGGCAAGGTGTAACGCTCTTCCATCAGCCTTGTTAACGGGCAGGTTCAGCGGTATCCCCTACTTAGAGAGGAAATGCAAGCGTGGTAGGGATTGCGTTGAGACTTTAATGCATACCTTTTTTTACTGCCCGCTACATGTTGTGTCACGCAATAAATTTCTAGGTCCATTGCTAGCTAGGATGCAGGGCTGGAAGGATTCAACCATGCTTCAGTCTCTCCTTTCCACTCCTGATTCTGAGACTCTGGATAATGTTGCTTCCTTTTTATCTGGGGTAATAGCCAGGCAGAGCCCTGGGACTCTGGGCAGTGACTGATGTTTATGCTTATGTTGTGTTGTGTTGTCTTTGTATATTCCTGTTCTGTTCTTTCTCTGTATTTTATGCCAATAAAGGTCTTACTGAACTGAACTGATAACAGACCATAAAAGATCTATCTGAAATGTTGTGTGGTTCTTGAAAGATAGAACCTTTCAATTGTAAAAATCCCTACGGGGATTTAGAACAGCCTGTCTATGTAAACCGCCTTGAATTAAAGTCTGAGGAGAAATCTGACGACCATGAAAGGCGGTATATAAATGCCTGTATTATTATTATTATTATTATTATTATTATTATTATTATTAACAACGGTGCCACCAGTAAGGATCAAAATGAATTTCAAAGGTGCAGGGGAGGAGAGGAGATAGGGTTCCTCTGTATCTGCGACTTCCACACCCACAGGGACCCTGGAATGCCCGTGGACTCAGGGGAATGCCTGTATTCAAGGTTCTATGGTTTTGCTTGTCTTTCACTTACAATCCTAAAATAATTTCCTTCCTGCCAGATGATTAAAAATAAAAAAATTAAGAAAATGTGTTTTTTTTAAAATACGGAAGCATTTTAAAATATTTTTATTAGGAGAATTTGCTACTTTTATACTGTACTAGGTTACTGATGCATTCCTGTGAAAAGCTGACTATGTTTCTTCTCTCAGAGGAAGCTGATTTTGTACTGATTTTTTAACGTTTATAAATTCCAAATGAATATTCTTTTCAAAATCTGCTGCCAACATTAAGAATTCAATTTTTCTTACGAATGACAGCAAAACAAGATAACCAGGCCCCAGGGTAACAGACTGATATGATGACTGGGTAAAATCAATAAATATAGTAATAAACGCAAAAGATTTAAAAATCAGATAGCTGGTGTCTACCCAAGACATCATTCACTCACTAACCTACAATAGAAATTCTGGCTTTTTTTTTTTTTAACCAAGTATTTTGTTAGACTTCTGGGGAACCACATCCAAGGGTGGCCCTATCATGAGGCAACCTGAAATGACTGCATGGAATGGCATCCTTGAAGGAGTGGCAAATGGACAAGTCTCTACCCATTTACCCACTGCCCTCTCCAAGCTTCCACTCCAATGGGTGGCAATTTGGCAGCCTCTTCCACCTTGAGAACAAGCTGGAAGAGGATTGCAGTGGTGACAACCTCTTTCCCCTTCTAGCACTGCTGGATGTAGCAGGGGAATAAAAAAGCTGCCACAGTTCCAGATCGGCACTCCCTGCCATGTAGGTGTTTGTGAAGGAAGAGGTGATTTGGAGACTGTCCCCTTCCCTTTCCTTACAAACAGCACAGTGAAAGCCTTCTTGTTCCATGCTGCTTCTGTTTGCAAGGAGCACAAACAGGGGATGCTTCTGTTCATTTCAAAAAGCAAAGGCACAGAACAGGGAGGCTGTATATTTAGCTGCTTGTAAGTAAAGCGAAGAGGATGGGGGTGCACCTGCTCATTTATCCACCCACTCCTCCATCCATTGGGGTGTACACAAACCCAGATACAGTATTTGGGGGAGGGATTCAGGCCGTATGGTGGCATGGTCACATGTCACCTGTTCACATTCTAACATATGAACCCTTGATTTTTCCCC
This sequence comes from Tiliqua scincoides, assembly GCF_035046505.1. NCBI lineage: Eukaryota > Metazoa > Chordata > Lepidosauria > Squamata > Scincidae > Tiliqua > Tiliqua scincoides. Next base: position 29,440,519 of record NC_089826.1, read on the forward strand.
CAATGCCCCACTGTAGACCACCAGGATAAGAGACTTCTACTGGAAGAATTCTCAGTATGGCATGCTATCACCATATTTTGAAGAAGAAGAAAAATCCATATACTGCAGTTATTATGGAACAGGACTTGGGATGCTGGCCTTAATCATTCTACACCCCTTGAAACTTTTTGCAAGCCACATTGAAATTTCATCCCACTGGAGAGCTCTGGAGCACTGTCTGCTCATTTACTCCTACCAATGTTTTTTTCACAGTAGCAGGGGTGGACCTAGATACTTCCCTCTGTAAACAGTAGTGAAATATAAATAACCCTTCAACAAAGCACATGGCTAGATGACACACCCTTGGAAACCTACTGAGAGAGACCAGCTCTGCTCCACCAGATATAGTAAACACCTATTAATACATGTAGAGGAGCCTCAGAGTCTGAGTGAGTTTACTGAAAAGGCAGGATCAGGGCTTGTTAAGACTTATGCTCACCCCAGGGCTAAGAAGTGGGGAGGGGGGGAATACTCCAAATCTATCCTCCTTTCACTTCTGTTTGGACTCTCTCCCAAGAGAACATGCAATAGAAAGGGATGTGAAATCACATTTCTTTTTATCTCTCCCTGCTTTAGCTTTCTTTCTTCACTGCCCATGCAGTTTCATGGAATACAAAGTACATGGTCATACCTACCTGTGAAGAGTGTATAGCTGTAGATCATATGATTTAAGTATATAATGTTCAAGTTCAAACCCTGGTCTCCCCACCTAAAAGGATCTGAGCTAGGAGGATGGATAATACAAGTAGTAGGCCAAGACAAAAAGTGCCAAAAGAAGCTGCTCTCACAAGAAAACCACGACATACTTCAAGCAAACAGTTATCTCTAATGAAGCTTAAAGATGTCAGCTTAAGGCAATGAGCTGAAACTGATTGTGGGTTTGCACTGCTGCCAAATGAAGACAAAGAGGCTGGGCACTTGGGCTCCACCAAAAAGTCCCACCTTTCCTCAGTGATGAGGCCAAACAGGGAGACAACCACCAGACTGAAGAAGGGGGGAAAGCAGCATTGTAGTTCCGGGGGATGAGGATATTCTGCTCTACAGCACCACCAGGCAGTCTGGGAGATACGGACAGGGTAATTGCCAAGTCTGCTGGCAGGTATTTAAAAGCTATCTAAGCTAGGGGTCAGGGAGGAGTTCCTCACTTTGCTGAGGAATCTTCAAGAGAAAGAGGATTTGGAGAAGGAAGACTCAACGTGCTGCAACCCGTGAGAACCTTGAGGATAGCATAGGGAGTAAGTCTTACCTTGGAGTAAGACTTCTCAATAAGACAGTGGGGCTTATGTCTGAGTAAAAATGCACAGGACTGCATAGTAACTCTCTTGTGGATTTTAGAGACCTTGCAGGTAAGCAAAGAGAAGTACAAAACAGATTGGGGGCCCACAAGTCATAAAGAAGAAGAATGAAAATTCATATGTCTGGTCAGGAGGTCTGGTCTAGAGGGTAGAGCCTCTGTTTACCTGAAGATAACATCCACAGGTCGCCAGTTCGAGGCCACCAGCACCGTGCGACCTTGAAGCAGCTGACAAAGCTGAGCCGCGTTATTCCATCTGCTCTGAGCGTGGGAGGATGGAGGCCAGAATGCGATACCAGATCAGAAAGAAACATCTGAATGTTGTGGTTCTTGTAAGATAGAAGCTTCTTTCAACTGTAAAAATCCCTACGGGGATTTAGAACAGCCTGTCTATGTAAACCGCCTTGAATTAAAGTCTGAGGAGAAATCTGACGACCAAGAAAGGCGGTATATAAATACCTGTATTTTTTTATTATTATTATTATTATTATTATTTGTGGATCAGAAGTTGAACAATTGGCTCGCTCCAAAATTGGAAAGTCCTTTAGAATGCCTCATTGATATAATATTGCACATTCATTTAATATTCGGGTGGCATATTCCTACTTGCCCTAATGTCAAAGGAGCCCTGGCCTGGCCTGGCCTGGCATTTGGCTCCAGTGGCCTAACAATTTCCCATTAATAGGCTGCTTCACTCATTATTGACTATGTCACTCTTTTTCAGAAGTACCAAAAGGAAAATCTTGTTTTTCTTAGGGTTAGAAGAACTTAAGGCAGTTTTGATCATCATCTAATGTTCAGGGAAAGTAAGAAAGCCTGGGTGAAATGAACCTTTCTGTATACAACTTTCATACCTTCTAAGCCCACAAAGTTGATCCATTAGTCTCACCTGATTGCGTCGGTTTTCAAGGAGGGATGTCTCATACAACTGGGCATTGTGAAGAACAATTCCACAAAATGCCAGATAAGCAGCAAAATCCTGAGAAACAGATAGTAAGAGTTAATTGAATTAGTAGATTGATTTTGGATCAGCTGGGAGTTAGCCAACTAATTTCTATTAAAAATACAATATAAATAATGCATAGAAAGCATAGGGATAATTTCTGAAGTAAGCGCAAGTGAGCTTTGGAACTACACAGATTATGGTCCCATAAAAAATACCTTGCTTGATCTAGCCTTTGTATTCTCTGGACATTTCAGCAATTTTTTATTTGACAATGGGAGAAATAAACATAGGTTTTACAAACTCCAATAGTTGCAAATTTGCCTAATCTCCCAACATGAAGGCAAGAACATCTTCAATTGTCAAGTGGACAGAAGACTTGTCTTCTCTGTTAACTCATGAACTGATCATGTATCAGAGGTTATGACAGGCAGAAACTTATCATGGCATATGGAAGAGATAGAGAAAGGCATACAAATGACAACATGGTACCATGGTTCAATATGTACTCATTGGACTGCTTTGAGCAAAATCTTGCCAATTTTGCTTTGTGCAAATACCCTCAAATCAAATTCTCTGATGTTTTGTTGTTTTCCTATGTCAGGGATTGTACTGGGAGAAAGCACAATGACTGAGGGGAATACTTCCTAGTGGTTAGCACTCATTCACCCCTTCCTGCCCTCCATGGTCCCTTTTTACTAGGACAGCAGCTGAATGGGGAGAAATTTGGTATTTTCTATCCACTGTCAGCATCCCAAGCTACAGACCTCCGGAAACCTCAGCAGGTCTGCTGGGTAGAGCAGTTGTCATTTTGGTTTGGGCTGCCTGTGGGTGTATCTTCCACAAACAAACATTAGATTTCTCAGCAGACCTGGCAGAAAACATCCCTGGGCTTGAAGCCAGATAACCAAGTTTTGATGATGTCATACCATTACTTGACAGGAGGAATGGAGCGCACCTGGCAACTCCTTTCTACCTATGTATATGTATTGGCAACCTTCAGTCTCGAAAGACTATGGTATCGCGCTCTGAATGGTGGCTCTGGCACAGCGTCTAGTGTGGCTGAAAAGGCCGATTCGGGAGTGACAATCCCTTCCACACCGGGAGCAAGTGCAGTCTGTCCCTGGTCTGTCTCCCTGGCTATGGGCCTTCCTTCTTTGCCTCTTAGCCTCAGACTGTTGGCCAAGTGTCTCTTCAAACTGGGAAAGGCCATGCTGCACAGCCTGCCTCCAAGCGGGCCGCTCAGAGGCCAGGGTTTCCCACTTGTTGTAGGTCCATTCCTAAGGCCTTCAGATCCCTCTTGCAGATGTCCTTGTATAGCATCCTTTCTACCTATTTACCTAGATAGATAGGTTTGGCTGCCCAGTCGGGGAGGCCTAGCTAGTCCAGACATGGAAGAATGAGTCAAAGCCAGAAACACACAAGCTGACTGATAAGGGCATTTCTAAACAAATGACAAAAACTGCTGTATGAAAATGTCCCAGCAGCTCTTGGACTGCTGCATCTGCACAAGAGCTTCTGGGTGTTAGACGTATCCAAAAACAAGGGGAAAAAAATAGTGTAAGGAAAAGCAGGGCATTCATCACATCCTCCTTGCAAGCATCATTCTTAAATGTGCTCACGTATTAGTTCCTGCACTTTTACCCACACGTATCTCCCATGCTCTTGTGCTCCCTACCCTCTATTTGGAAAAAGGCATGCCAAAAACAGGTTTGTTAATTTTTTTTTGAATCATTTACAGTGAATTACACTAAGGAAATTTCCACAAAATACTCAAGCAATTCCAGCTAGTGTATGATTACATCTCTGCCACTTTTCTGTTTCCCTTCTACGTCTGCCAATAACCCCAAAGAAGGTACGAAGAGGACAGGCCTACCTATCAGCTTCCACAAACAGATACTGTATACACACCTTGAAATGTTCTTATTTTGTTTTTCTTTCTAAAACCACTCCAGTTATTTGGTTAGTCTTGAAGAATTAGAAGGAGTTTATTGTTTTCAGCTCCCAAGCACCCTGCTTTCGTAGCAATGAGTTCCGTTTGCAAACTGTCTTAAAATATCAAGTTCATCCTATGGCCAGTGATGTGGCTCCGTGTTCCATTCTTTCAAGCAGAATTAAAAAGGGCCCTACCCTATGTGCATTATTAAGCACGTTGTAAAACAAATACAATGTTTTGCACACATACTCATCCAGTTGGTCCAAAGCAAATAAAATAAAATAAAGAATCTGCTTTCTTAAGTAATAATAAAAACAATCTACACATGCTACGAAACAGTGTTTAAGATTGTTTCTGACAATAATGCATTAAACTTCTTTATTGGCCAGCAGTTGCCAGGATTCTTGCATTTGTTTAGGAAACACAAGCCCAGCTACCAACCACAGCATATTTAAGTACCACTGACATCCAATTAATCATGAGTAAGTGCATTCTTGAGCTCTGTCTATGCAATATCTATCTCTGTTTAGTTATGATAAAAGTATTCTGTAATAGTACTAGGGATAATTCTAGGGAACCACACACCAAAAGCCCTGTCAGCCTTAGATACTGAACACACGGTATAGTGATCTGCTATATAAGGAATTCTGTCTCTTAAAAGCAGGAACTTAATGTTGATGAGGTAGCATAGCCATGAGCAATTTTTCTTCAGGAAATGAATTAATTCTGATGTTCAGCAGATGCTCATCATACATTCCATTTGGAAGGATGAACAAATTCTTATTTTGTTATTGCCAAAGTTTGTCACCTCTTCCAGCCCAAGTTCAACTGTTTAGTGCACCACTGTTTTCTTAGGAAGTAAAAATGGCTTTCAAGAAACTGCTACAACATGAACATTTAAATCATTCTAAACTAACTGAATACTCTCAAACTAAGATGTGATCCAGTGATTCAGTTTATTTCTTTTTTCCAGAACTGAGGCATACAGTAGTTGCACAAATTCTATAACTATCAAAATGCTATTTGTAGGTATTAATTTAATAATAATTTGATACAGAATTAGGGTCAGAATTTGATTCCTATAGTAAATACTCATTCTCAAGAGCACATAATATGAATAGTTATGTCTTATCTTATTTTAACTATCCCTTTATAGACACAAATAGTACAATTATGACAAGAGCCCAAAGGTTGGATTTATTCCACTTTTTCATACAAATACAACAGAGGTGGCTAAGAGCACAATCCTACACTTACTGCACGTCCTTGCTCCTTTTGCTCCGCTGGCACTGACTGCCATAAATCAGTCAGTGCCAGTTGCAAAAGATGCTCTGACAGTGCACTACTTGGTGCACTGCCAGCAGCGCCAGCAGAAAGACCTGCATCTTCCTGCTCCCAATGACATGTCTCCCATTGCTGAACAACCAAGATAAGTCAACGGGAGACATGGGATGGGGTAGCAGAAGATGGAAAGGGGGTGGGGAGGGGAAAAACAGGATGGGGAAGGCCTGATCAGGTGCTGGGAGTGGGCAAGATTGGCCACCAATATCCTAACCTCCTTCCTGGACCTGATCCTGCAGCACAGGTCAATGCGGAATTGTGACATAATAGCTAAGGTCCAAGTAGACATCCCACTACATGACATGGAGGTTTACCCCTGGGTAAGGGAACAATCATTCCCTTAACCAGAGGAGTCCTCCACAATTGCTCCCTCCTACAGCATGCAGCAGTAGCCATTTTGGCACCACTGCACAGGCAGGGAAGAAGAATAGGATTGGGCTCTGAATCATCCACATAAAACCACAGTAAGCTCCTTGCTAAGAGGAAATGGTTATGTCTGCAGGTTCATCCAATTCTGGAGAGAAGCATCACATAAATACATTTGTTCTTTATTGGGCATGCTTGTCTGCTTGCTTTGTTCTGCACTCACATATAGAAACAGGAGAAGCCCTCCAGAGGCTTGACATGGAACACAACTCATGCCTTGTTATCCACTGGGGTTCTGTTCAAGAACCCTCAGCGGATACCAAATCAGTGGAAAAATAGCTTTAAAGACCCACTTCCACATTTATTGCTCTTCCACTGTCACTCCTAAATGCATTGGCGTAGACTCTATACTACATTCAGCCACTAGACAGGTGAATAATGGAACCTAATGGAATGAAATTATGGCTGAATGCGGTCTATACTGATGCATTCTGGGATGACAATGGAGGAGCAAGAAACCCAGAAATGGGTTTTTAAAGCAATCTTTAACCCCGAGAAGCTTGCAATCAGTGTGGTCTAACAGCATGAAAGTAGGAAATGGGATTTTGGTGCTTTTTTTTCCTTGTTACAAGACATTTATAGGTGGACCCCGGTATCAGTGGTAAGTCAAATCAGTGGATAACAAGGCACAAACTGTATACATAACACCCCTTCCCCTATTAAAAAGAACCCTGCAACAGAACATTTAACAAGATAACAAGAGGACTACTTTGAACATCCCAAAAATAAATTACATAGTTCACTTACACAGATGACCTCTATTTTGCTGTATTTTGGTAAAATAGTTGAATTGGTTCAAAGAATCTTTTCTATGTCATAAGACATGATTTATATGAACAGTCATAGTTTATTCTTGCATTGTTTTCACTGGTGATATGTTTCACTTTTATACTCTTAACACAGTCACTTTAGGAGAGATTAATTAGTCATTGTTCCTCTCTGCTTTACTGTAGGTAAACATAAAGAAGAGCACATAATATATACCTTCTCATCTTGTTCAGTGAATGTTGCTCCACCACCAGACTTCTTATTGATTGCTTGGGCCACGCCAACCACCTTTTAAAGAGAAAATATCAAGACATTAGTTGCTCTTGTGGGGTGTCAAATGGAAACTTTCTGGAAACTAACATTGACATTAGATGCCAACGTTTGGTTATAAAAGTTTTAGAGCCCAATCTTGATGAACATGCTCCAACTCACCACCAGCGTGTACTGTCACAAATGTGCCGTATGGCATATCAGTGACCATTACCACCAGGGCAGTGCCGGAGCCCACCCAGCACAAGTCTGCACTGGGACAATACCGGTTGAAGCCTGAGAACTACTGCCCAGCATTCAGTGAGAAGCACTGGACAGTGCAGAGGTAAGTGGGGCATGGGGGAGGCATTGGAAGGCGAGAAGAAGGCATGACGGGGGAGAGCGGGCCAGGAGGGGGTGGGAATCTACTTCCAAAACAGCCACTGGCGGCTGCCCAGTGCATTTAGGATGCTGCAGAAGCAGTTTCTGTGCCACAGCAGCCTTTTGCACCAGGCAGGTCAGTACTGGGCTGTTATAAACATGTCTCTACTTCAACCCACTCCAAATTCTGAAGTGCCACAAAAAAGCAGAATTATTAATTTCAAAGCGTAAGTCCATTTAGGCCTGCCCATACTTGCCTGGCAATCAGTCCCACTGATTCAGTGGGATTTACTACCCAAGTAAACAAGCACAGAATCAGGCTGCTACTTTTCCTTTGTATGAACTGGAGAAATTAACCCACCCAAATGGAACAAGAATATTAGCACCTTACTGCAATGATGTAGCCTTGATTGAGTCAGACTCAAGTTGCTTCAATGACTCAACTTGGACTTGACTTGCCAGGAAAAACACACTGACTCGACTTGAGACATATATTTTTAGCCTTGATTCAGTAACATAATGGCATTATGTTACTGAGCCGAGGTTAAAAATATACAAGTCTTATCATAACAGGTGTCTGGGGCTCCCCTTAGCTGGTGCAGCTGGTGAGCCATGGGCCCCGGCCTCTCTGAGTTCTGGCAACTTGAATGCCATGGTCACTTGGCTCACCTTCCAGGAGAGGCCAGCTGTTAAGGTGTACGTGCACCAGAGGCCCCAACAGCCCATACCACCTACTGGCACCACAGTGTCTCTTGGCCGGCTGACAAGGCTAGCTAGCCGGGGGGGGGGCGGGTCCTAGGGCATTCTTGGCAGAGGCACAAGGGCAGCAGGGCAAGCCCAGTGGAAGCAGCAAGGAGGCTGGAGAGCAAGGAGGCAGAGCCATCTCAGAACCCACTTCAAAACAGGGAAAGGGGAAAGGGTGGGCCAAGCCCAAGGACCCAACTTACTTAAGCCCAGCCAAAGGCAGCAACTGTTACCCTGCACATGCCCAATCTCGTCTGATCTCGGAAGCTAAGCAGGGCCAGGCCTGGTTAGTACTTGGATTGGAGACCGCCTGGGAATACCGGATGCTGTAGGCTTATACCATAGTCTTTCGAGACTGAAGGTTGCCAACCATCTTGAGGAGAACTTGCCTATGATAATTTAATTTTTTGTGCACAGTGTCTTGAAACCCCCCTCCACACATAAATCCCACCACCACTTACTTTTTTTTCTGTTAAAGGTGCATCTGTAAAACTGAGGCGAGAGGAAAGCTCTTTGCATAATTAACCTGAATGGGTTATTGTTTATGGACAACTTCCAGGACAGTAGTGGATAACACCTAATATTTATACCTTTCCAACACTGCTCAAACATGTTCTATAAGTGTGTCACCATCTGTCTACAGGCTTGTGTTGACAATGGATGAAGCAACCTTAAGTGAACATGTTCAGCAGTTCCACAGTGGGGTAGTGGTTATGTCTTATAATAGATTTTGACAAAATAATGGGGCTGGAACCAGACATTGCAGCGAAAGTTTGGCTTCAAACCACAAACTACTGCATCTTTCTCCTCTGCCTGCTGTTTCCCTATGATGTTTAGTAACAGAAAATGTGAAGCATTACATCATCATGTTCCAAATTTCCCTGCTCCATTTCATCTGCTGCTACTCACTGCGGAAAGGAAACTCCAAGTTTTATGGAAGCACATTATGTGTTTGTATTACTAGATGGTGTCTGGGGTGACAGAAGGACACAGGCCTGCTGATTTCGGCTGCAACCACATATCCCATTTCACATTTAGTTTTGGATTAAGATTGCTCAGTATTCAAAAACACTACATAAATCTGTGAATGACATGCTTAAAAACTGCTTGTCTAATCAATCAGATCAGTGATTCTTAAACTTTTTGGAGGCCCTAGAAGCTGCTGCCTGATTTATAAATGCCAAGGGGTATGACTATAAGTGATTGGGCAGCAGTGCTCCCCCCCCCCCCCGTAGCAGCCTGTTTAAGCCTTAATGTACATACCTAATTCGTCTTGTCAGTTTCACAAACCACCAAAAATTCACGACCCACTGGTGGGTCCCAAATCAACATTTTGAGAACTGCTGATTTAGGGCCCAGTCCTATCCAACTTTTCAGCTCCAGTGTAGCCACAGTGCAGCCCCATGGAAATGGACCACATGTTCCCATCCCTTAAGAAGGCCCCAGTGATTTCCCTCCAACACAGGATGCAGCGCACACTCCACTGGCACAACTGCACCAGCACTGGAAAATTGGATAGGATTGGGCCCTTAGATAGTTATTCCAGATTGGATATGGGCAGCCCAACCCTACCTAAATCCTCCTATCACTGCTAATGCAGCCACATCACCAGAGTGCGCCCTACATCCTATAGGAGGACAGTTCCAGAGGTCTCTTCCAGTTAAAGGTACATTTGTTCCCTTGCCTGGAAGTGAGCATCTGCTACCCCACTGGGTCTACTTGGACTTGCACCAGCTATATAGCCTGCATAAGTCCAGGTAGACCCAGGAAGACAGATCAAGGCTGGGAAGAGGGATAGGATATCAGTGTCACCGTCTATACTGCCCCCTTCCTTGAGCTGTCCTCCTCCCCATTCCAATCTCCATCCCATTCCTCTCCTCCCAGCCCTTTTCTGCTCATCCCCTGCCTCCCTCCCATCCACCTCCCCATTTGGATTTACTGGTGCTGGGGGTCATGGATGCACCTCTGGTGCACCACTGTGGCCACTCGCTGCTTGCGGCAATGGCTCAGCTGTATGAAGTGGCCTGCCGTCTTTCGAGACAGCCGTAAAGGACCTAGTGTGGAGCAATACCCCATTAGTATTGGACTGAAAACGGTTTTCGACATTACAACTATCTGTTCCCCTTAGAATAGGTTTCGAAATGTTCACATTATGCCACAAATCTATATTGGCTGTCACAGACATCAAAGTAACTCATCAGTGTTCTAACTAACATTGTCCATACTCTTCAAGCACGGTATAAATAGTCTACTGTAGCATTAGGAATTACTTTTATGAAAACACCACAGGCAACAAGCAAAGCAGCTATCATTCTGACACCGCTCTGCTTACCTTTACCAGCAAGCTTTGCCCACATTGTGGCTGGCAATGTGCACGGGGGTTGTGCATATGGTAAGGCTCTTTTAAATGTGAGCATATGTAATGGCTTTCTTGCAGCTGGCATGTGGCATGAGTAATATCTACACTAGGCCCCCCCCCCACTTCCTAACTCAGAGTGCAAAAGGAGGAGTTTATGGTTAAAACTGCCTTAAGTCCTTTTAACCAAGACACCAAAAAAAAATAGTTTTCCTTTTGCTGTGTCTACAAAACTGTTTCATTTCAAGTTACTCCAAATGTCTAACTGATTCTTTGTGTACACATAATAGCTTTGTTGGATTTCAAGTTTCCTGACAACGGTCTCCGCTCTGGACATTAATGGAAAGTCTCAAAAGGAGTGCTCCATTAATACATGTACAGTGTATCTGATATTCTTCAGACCCACTGAAGAGAGTAATTGAGCTAGGTGAGTGGCTTTTTGATGCACTACTTATGGTTGGCAACCTTCAGTCTCGAAAGACTATGGTATAAGCCTACAGCACCTGGTATTCCCAGGTGGTCTCCCATCCAAGTACTAACCAGGCCTAACCCTGCTTAGCTTCCAAGATCAGACGAGATCGGGCATGTGCAGGGTAACAGTTGCTTGCACTACTTATAGCCCAGAGCAAAACGAAAATAGTGACTGTTTCTAAGGGCTTATCTGCACATACAATCGGAAGTGTGTTCAACTTGTTTGTTTCATGGTGACAGCACTGTGTACAGTAGGACAATCCCACTCCACTTATCCCAATTCCACAGGTTTAAAGTGGCCTCTCATCAGCCCTCCTTTGGAGTTGTGTACAAGAGGATACAATTTCTGAAGAAAAGAGAGACACAAATTTCTCAGCCTTAAGGCACCCCTGCCTCCTGAAATAAAGCATGGCACCTGCGGGGAAGGCCTTAGCAGCAGTGCCCTCCCCCCGTGTGTGGGATGCTCTCACTGAGGAGGCTCACTTGGAATCTACCCCATATCTTCTCTCTGCCCTGCAAAGACCTTCTTTAATGTTTCCAGACCTTCTTAAATACCAACAGATCTGTTTTAAACTGTGCCGGTTTTATTATTGTAGCAATTTCATGACTGAATTTTGCTTTGTTGTTGAATTTATTTTAAAGAGCTGTAATGCTGCTTCTTTTAAAAAAAAAAACAAACCAGTGCAAATAAAACAAACTACATAATTGTTTTAAAAGAGGGGTGTTAATCAAAAAGCAGGACGTCATCTTTATACAAAGTATCCAACTGTTCTCGACTCTCAGGAAGTGGATAATCTTCAGCATGGTATTTCTTAAAGCATGAAAACTTTATCATTTTAATTTAGGCTAGTGAAGCATCATCATGTATAAGTGGAATGTTGAAAAAAAATTAGGAATAATGTCTAAAAGTGATAAGAATTCAAGCTTAATATGATTGGGACCAGACTAAAAGAAATAGACATTTAAAAATAGCTGTTAAATTGATATTTCAAACTAATATTTAAAAGCTACACAAAATCCTGTTCAGGAGATCTTGCACACTGACCCCCTCCCCCCCAGGCTGCTAAAAGGTATCATTAAAATTATTCCAAATGATACTAAATTGATGCCTTACACAGTATTTACTTTTTGACTTGTATTTTCCTTTAATATGAGAAATGCAAGTTGTAAACCACATAACTTCACAATCTTACTGAAAATGTTAGGACTGCAGGTAGTAAGGTCCAGATGCTTAGCTAGCTAACTGGCACCTAGAATTCTAGCTGCAGAATTGGTTTTATTTCCTCAAAAATTATATATCAGGAGAAAAAGAGTTCAGTTAGTTCCAATCCTTTTCCAGTCACATAGTAAGTGGCTTATTACGATGGTAAGACTTTGGGTGCTGTGGGCAAAGGCACCCACCAGCACCTGGAACCAGTGACTGGCGCAGAATCATCAGGGAGCTGGAACCCCTTCCTTAGGAGGAAATGCTATAACATTTGGGACTTTTTAGTTTAGGAAAAAAGAGACTTAAGGGAGACATGATTGAGGATGATAAAATTACTAGAAAGAGAAGTATTTTTCCCTCTTTCACAACATCAGAACCAGGGATCATCCAGTGAAACTGGCTAATGGGAGACTTAGGATGGACTAAAGAAAGTACTTGTTCACCCAGCAAATAATCTATAGCAGGGGTGCCCAAACCCCGGCCCTGGGGCCACTTGCAGCCCTTGAGGCCTCTCAATGCAGCCCTTAGGGAGCCCCCAGTCTCCAATGAGCCTCTGGACCTCCAGAGATTGGTTGGAGCCCACACTGGCCTGACGCAACTGCTCTCAGCATGAGGGCGACTGTTTGACCTCTCACGTGAGCTGTGGGATGAGGGCTTCCACCACTGCTTGCTGTTTCATGTCTGTGATGCGGTAGTGGCAGCAAAGGAAAGGCCAGCCTTGCTTTGTGCAAGGCCTTTTATAGGCCTTGAGCTATTGCAAGACCTTCATTCATTCATATGTTCATCTTTAATATATTCATTTATGTAAACTTATGTAAATTTATTCAAATTTTAAATGTAAATTAATTCTTTTTCCCCCCGGCCCCCGACACACTGTCAGAGAGACGATGTGGCCCTCCTGCCAAAAACTTTGGACACCCCTGATCTATGGAATTTGCTACCATAAGATGTGGCCACTAGTCTGGATAGCTATAAAAGTAATTAGTTGGTGGATAACATGGCTATCAATGGCCAATAGGCATGATGGTTATATACCAGTGTTTCTCAATCAGTTGTAGTCGTACCACTAGTGGTACTTGAGGTGGGGTCCAGTGGTGCATGCAGGAGCCCTAGGCCCCTGATGCCTGGCAGTGAGACCAGCAATGAAACGTGACAAGCAGCACTAGGAGGCTCAGCTCTGGGAGAAGAGCTCCAGCATGTACTTTTTGCACACTCAAAAAAAGCCCTCCTGTCCACCCTGAGGTTCTCACAACTATTTGTCTAATCATGTCTGGCTTCCCAATCCGGGAGAAACTGGCAATTACATCATCACGTTACTTCTGGTGGTACTTCAATAGGTGGACCATGTGAAGTGGTACAGTGGAGGAAAACAGTTGAGAAATGCTGCTATGTGCTATCTCCAGGTTCAGAAGCAGAATGCATCCGAGTACCAGTTTTTCAGGATTAATGGTGGGAGAGGAGTATGCCTTGATCTGCTGCTTGTGCACTTTCCAGGGACATCTGATTGGCCACGAGAAATAGGATGCTGGTCCTTTGGCCTGAACCAGCAGGGCTCTTCCCACGTTTAGGGTAACCCTCACCCTAGGACACTGCAGATGGGAGCTCTGGACATCTGCTACCCTCCTATACACACACAGCCAGATCTCCTAGCCATCAACCAGTAAGAGAGAAGAATGTAAGTTTTTTGTTGTTCCTCATGAGCACCCCCTTCCCCCAAATCTCAGGGAGGCTGTAACGTGGTTTGGTGGCTTTCACACAGACTCCACCAGAAATAGAATTACTTGAGGTCACAGCAGTTTAGGAAGGATATGAAACGGGAAATGATGCCTTCTGCTATTAATGTAGACCTCAACAGAAGATCTTTTGGAAGGCAAAACATATGGAAAACTGAGCTCATCCATTAAGCGGCAAAGTTCTAATAGCCAAGTTGTAAAACTGGGTGGAAAAACACTTTCAATATCTCAGTGGGTTAGTTGATGATTTATAGTATTCGCTCGCCCCAGAATTCCCAAGCTACTGGCAACACAAATAAGACGATTGTACTACAAAGTTAGCCATTAGCAGGCAGAGTCTCAAAACATTCATTTTAAAATAAAGGTTTTATTGTCAGGCCATTCCATAATGTCCAACTCGGCAGTCTTTTAAAGTTAATGGTAAACTCCTCCTGGCTTTGGACAAGTCACATAGTTTAAAGAAGTGTTTTGTTTTATAAATCATCTGGGCATCAACACTGCTTAAAAACCACAAAATGGGTAAAAAGCTTCCACCATTCCTATGTCCCATATATCACACTGCACTCATCAAAATCCCAAAACAGGGCTACCAGGCACACATTTAATTGAAGAGAAGTTTCCCCGTTTCTAGATTTTACCCCAAAGAGCAGAAAGTTCACATTTCTGTAAGTCAGGATTTTCTTTTTTAATCTTCATACAACAGACACCACATAAAAAACATAGCAGTTTCATATAAAAGAACACCCCACAACCACCCACAAAACTCCTGTTATTATAATGTACAATTAAATGTCTCACAGACCTCATTTTCTCCAGATTATACCCTAAAAAGGAAGCAAATCCCCCGCTCCCACCGACAGCTGCTGCAATCACAGTTTTTATAAATAGGCCAGCTTCTAGACCAACAATTCCACAGAAGGGCCAATACACTCAAATTTCCTTGTGGTGAAGGCCTTCCCGGGACCAACTCTTGCAAACTAGTTCAACACGTAAGCAGTTGTTACAACTACTCAATCCAGTGCTCTTAACAGCTTCACAAGAGGCAGAAGACAGAACAGTGGCTGAAACTATTGAATCTCCACTTGCCTTTAATAAGAAAAAAAGTCTTATCAAAAATAAGTTGGGGGATGCTAGTCATAGTCCTTTGCTCTCCTGCCTCCCTTCCTTATCTATACCATCTCTGGACAGTGTTTTATTCTCAAGAAAACCCTGTGAGTTATACACATACCTGTGAGTTAGGTTAGACCAGTTAAGTTAGGTTAGACTCAAACTGTGGGTTGGGATCCACTAGGTGGGTTGTGAGCCAATTTCAGGGGGGTTGGTACCACCTAGTTCAGCTGCCACTGAAAATACAGAGCTGAAAATACAAATACAGAGCTGCTGGGCAGGGTCAGCTCCCGATGGGAGAGAAGCATGGTGCTTTGCCCTGAATAGGTGAGAAGATAGATGCTCTGCCCTGAATAGGTGGAAAGATGGGGCAATGGAAAGGGGGGAAGGCTGTGTGGTTGGAGAAGAATCCAAGGGTGCATTCTGCTTTGACTTCTGAGCTGGAATGTCTGAACAGCACAAGCGCACAGTGTAACGGGACCTTTGGCTGATCGAAGCTTAGGTTTGAAGCCTAAATCAATGACATCATTTCTGGTCATGACCTCACTTCCTGTGGGTCCCAACAGACTGTCATTCTAAAAAGTGGGTTCCAGTGGTTTGAGAACCACTGGGTTAAATTGAGAGATATGACTGAGGTTGCAATCCAACTTTCCAGGACTGACATAAGGGCAGTGCAACTTCAAGGTAAGGGAACAAACATTGTCTTACCTTGATGAGGCCTCCATGACTGCTCCCCAACTGCAGGGTGCAGCACAAGCCCCGCTGGCACAGGTATGCCAGTGCTGGAAAGATGGTTAGGACTGCACCCTAAATCAAGGCCACCTAGTGAGCTTCCTAACTGAGGGGGTTTCTAAGGTCCAAACATTTTGCAGATCTACACAAGGGCTCTCCACACTGGCACCACAAATGCAATATTATGCTTTCTTAGAATAATTAAGAAAAAAATTACATCCTTCATTACATGCTATCTTGTTTCTTGTTCCAAAGTTTTGTAGCCCTTCATTTTATAGTTCCAAAGCTATTTCACATTAAATAGTGCAGGTAACTCAAGAAAGTAATGCAGCAATCCTATACACACTGGGAGTAAGCATCACTTAAACACAATGGGACTTGCTTTTTGGGTAGACATGCATAGGATTACCCAGTAAGTAAACTTTCCTACTTCCAAAATGTGCTCTCAAACCAGTCAACAGGTGCACAGCTGACACACAGGTGCTGGCTCACAAAACTAACCTTTTTATTTTTATTAGCTTTGAACCACAGAAAGCTGAACCCATTTCAATGGGATCACAGGCTCTCTGAAGCATCCAAAAGGAGAACACTTTCACCCTATGTAAACAGTTTCCTGCCATGAAAGGGAAGCTTGTGGTTCTTAAAGAGCTGTGAGGAAACAGTAAAAAAAAGGCAATGTTAATATAGCCTAAAAAGACCATTCAGCTGCTGCTTATTAGCCCTGCAGGTTTCTCTTTTACTAGGAAAAGCATGCAAACCATATGTAGACCTTTTTATTCTTTAGATTCATGCAGACCCCGGGCTTGTATGCACAGGGTCTAGAAGTGTGATAAATGTAATGAAAGAGACACTGAAGACTCTCTTGGGGCGTGAGAAGCCTCAGCATTATTTTAGTTTAAAGCAATTGTAGCACCCAGCACTGACTGACTCATGGGCAGAAATTATTTCCATAACCATCTTCTCCAGATGATTTCACTTGAATCAATGCCACTCCAAGTAAACTCTATCAGTCTTGTGGCAGTTGGGAGAAAGTCCTCTGGCAGCTAGCAGAAAGTTTCCTAAAATGAGGTGACTAAGAAATGGCATACGCAACTCCGGAGGATTTCTTCTAGCTGGGGAGGGAGGGAAGGTAATTATGTAATTAAGTACAAACTATATGACACATATTCCAAAGATTTTTTTTAAATTGCAAGCAGTTTAAATTCAAAACACAACAGATACTAAACATTTCATTTTAGATCACTGGAGACATGGATATGATCCACAGACCATATGTAGATATCAACAGCTTCTTATCTCTCTGGCACATCCCTATACTACGTATCATCACAGAGTAACTCATACAGGCCTCAGCGTACTGGCCTCTCTAGTTCCTGGGGCCATGACTCAAGGTATCACCCTCCCAGTGCCTGACCTGGAAGTAACTGTAGTTATGTGACAACATCACCGTCTCACTCAGCTTGCCACCACAGTTCCTTTTCCTGCACCCTCCTACAACTGCTCTGACTGGCTCTGAGGGGAGTGCAGGAGAAGGTACTGAGGTGACAAGGAAACCTCCTTGCCGCCACAGTAGCTTCACCTGCACCCCCTTTGCAATGTCTTACCCCATCACAGGTCCACAGCCAGTTGTGGGCCTAAGAGAGGGTGAGGCATCCCTGATAACCCCCTGAGGCATGGTACCATGGCTGTACCCCCAACCCCCTTAGCTACGCTAGCGGAAAAAATCGCCCCCATTATAAGTGGTGAGACTGCAACTCAAGCTGCAAACCGATACTCACTTATTAGTGAATAAGCCACAATAAACTCAATAAAATTTACTTCTGAGTAAACATATACAGGCTTGCCCTGATAGACATTTAAATGAACTGCTACTTTTCAGCAAGGCCCCAAGTCATAACATGAAGAACTCAAAAAATTCTCCTCCTCCACTGTGAGAAGATGTACAGACGATAAGATAGATTGAGGCAGGTGTCCAGTAGTGCAACAGCCAAATTGCAACCACTGCTTTTGCTATGCACATGTACGCAGAGACTATCCAGGGCATGTGCTATCATAGTGCTTCATGCCAGAATCGACAGGAACTGTCAGCTCTGTTCTCCTTGGGGTGACAAAAACCGCACCCCTGCTCATGTGATGCAATGAAACAGTCAGTTTATTTGCCAAGAAGAGATGGTCTGTCATGGTGCCTATTGACATCGTCTTTACGATGAGAGCGCATGTTAGTTGGCTCACACATTATATCACATAGGGAATGGCTACGGCTGAAGCTTCAATTTTCAGTCTCAGCAGTATTTAACTCCAGCCTTTTCCACTGCCCTATCTCCAGAAAACTATTCTCTATACCAGGGGTGCCCAAACCCCGGCCCTGGGGCCACTTGCGGCCCACGAGGCCTCTCAATGCGGCCCTCAGAGAGCCCCCAGTCTCCAATGAGCCTCTGGCCCTTCGGAGATTTGTTGGAGCCCGCACTGGCCTGGCGCAACTGCTCTCAGCGTGAGGGCAACTGTTTGACCTCTCGCGTGAGCTGTGGGATGAGGGCTCTCTCCACTGCTTGCTGTTTCATGACTGTGATGCAGTAGCGGCAGCAAAGGAAAGGCCAGCTTTGCTTTGTGCAAGGCCTTTTATAGGCCTTGAGCTATTTCACGACCTTCATTCATTCATATAAGTTCATCTTTAATGTATTCATTTATGTAAACTTATGTAAATTTATTCAAATTTTCAATGTAAATTAATTCTTTTTTTCCCTGGCCCCCAACACAATATCAGAGAGATGATGCGGCCCTCCTGCCAAAAACTTTGGAAACCCCTGCTCAAACAGCTCAAACAGCTGTTACTACTCACAACTATCACTTGGCTACTAGAGTGGTGTGGTAAAGAGAAGTAATACAAAAACAAAATACCCACTGGTGCTCCATTCTGGAGGCTTCATTTTCTTGAAAAACACAGGCCTTCTTTGTCATATCATCCACCACAGAATTTTTACCCACTTATTATCTCTTGCCTAAAATAGACAGGGTGACTTTCAGCCTAAAAATGACATTGCCCTTCCTTGTTCCCTGCAGGCTTTCCTCCAAAGGCCACAGACATTTCTTCAGTATTGCTAGCTATGTTCAGAGTTTTATTTTATCTGGATGCTTCTTGTTGCATTCTTGTACATTCAGATC
Source organism: Tiliqua scincoides (assembly GCF_035046505.1). NCBI lineage: Eukaryota > Metazoa > Chordata > Lepidosauria > Squamata > Scincidae > Tiliqua > Tiliqua scincoides. Next base: position 29,459,408 of record NC_089826.1, read on the forward strand.
TCATATTTAATTATGTGAAAGCTACGTACTTCAAAGCCCAAAGGGAGCGCATGCCCTTTTTTCATTGTTATTTCTGAGCTAAACGCTTTTCTTTTCTTTTTGTTTCCTGAGAAGACTGTAAGATTCAATAAAAACAACACTAAAGAAAAATGATCCACACTAGACCAAAGAATGCTCAGAAAAGTAGGAAATAGATCTTTTCGAAAGATGGGGTCCTGATCATGTCAAATTGTGAACTGAATTATGTCTTTAAGACCTATCCTGCTGCTCTACTCCTCTGTTAAACTTCTTTCATCTCCAGAAAACTAGCAACCCAGGCCAGTTAGCTATTTACCAGTCTAGGACCTTAAACACCACCCTCAGTCCTTTTATATCCTCAGGCCACCTGAGCAGATAGCTACAGATTTTAAAATACTTAAGTGGGTTGTTTTCTTTTTAATTCAGCAGAATATGAAATAGAGCATTCTAACTATCAGCACAGTTCCACCTCAATCCCCTGCATGGCAAAGCAGTGGCACTGATGTGGTTTCCGCTGCTTCCCATGTGAAATTTTCAGTTGCTGGAGATCTCCTTGGGGTAAGGCAGTGGTTTTCAGACTAGGGCATCACGATGCCCCAGCCTGAGGGCCCTGGCCTCTTTCCCCTTAAGGAGCAGGGGCAAGAGGGAGGCAGGGAGAAGGCAGCGGCGCGATCCCCAGGATTGTGCTGCTCAGGAGGGCTGCAGGGACTGGGTTGCACTCACTCATCCCTGCAGCAGACTGTTGGAGGTGTGGGGAGCCTTGTGCAAGCATCTGCAGGGCTCCCCAGGTCATCAGAAGTGAAAGTGGAGCGATCGCGCTCCACTTCCGCAAAATCGGAAGTGGAGCACAAACGCTCCACTTCATTTCTAACTAGCTAGGCAGCCCTGCAGACACTCGCGCAAGGCTCCCTACACCCCCGAAGGCTGCTGCAAGGACTGGTGGGGGCAACCCAGTCCCTGAAGCCCTACTGAGCGGCGCGATCCTGGGGATCACATCGCTGCCTCCCCCCACCCCCGCAAGGACTTACAGCGGTGCAAAATCTCCTAGAGAGTTTGAAAACCGCTGGGGTAAGGAAACATTTTTCCCTTTGTCATCGGATAAGCCTCAGCAGCCACTATGGGCCAGTTCAGACCTGCACCAGCTTGATTGCTGCTGCAAGTCCACTTTGACCTGCGAAGGCTGATCAGGCGCGGCAAGGTGGGTTGGCATTCGCCGCCCCCCTCACCACCGAGCTCCTCCCTGTTCCACCCACTGCTTCGTTCAACTCCCTCCCTGCCCCCCCCTCCAACCCCCTGCATGGGCTTACCTGCTCTGGCGTGTCTCTGTGGGACTGCTGGCACACAGGAGGCCATTCTGGCCTCCCTGCCAGTGGGCCTGCTATGCTAATTGGCAGAGGCTGCTTTGCAACTGCCATAAAGCAGCCTTCGCTGGCATAACAGTTATAGCAGCAGCGGAGGAGGTTAGGACTGGAGCATAAATTTCTTCAGCCCTCTGCCCAGATCAAGCATATTCTAACCTACCACTTCCACAATTTCTGCCTGGTCCTCTTTTTTCTCTCTCCTTCCCACTTTCCCTTGCACTTTCTTACCCCCTTTCTGCATTCTCTGTCCTGTTCCTCCTTTCAACCCACATTTGTCCACACCTTTCCACAGCCCACAGCCCCTTCTCTAACATACTTATCCTCTACTTTGCCTGCCCGTAAAATCTCCCATTCACTAGACCACTGGATTCCCATCACTTCTATACACATCCTTTCCTCACCCAAAGACTTCTACATTTCTCACAGTTTACCTTAGCTTCTAATCCCTTTAGCCAGGGGTGTTAAAACACAAGGACCATGGCTGGATACAGCCAGTGGAAGTTCTTTATATGGCCCATGTGATAACTGGGCTCTCCCAGCACCACAAAGCTGCTTCTGCTGAGACTCTGGGAGGGAATGATGGGAGGAGGCCTCAAAATGCACAGAACATTCCCTGTGAGGGAAGGGGCAAATCAAGAGGAGTAAGGGAGGGAGATGTTGCTGAGGCCCCAGAAGAGTCCAATTATCATGAGAGCCACCCTTTCAGCAGCACCACTTCAGCCAAGGCATCACTTTGTATAACAGCTCTTAGCTACAGGGCTACCAAGTAATGCCTTGGCAGAAGCAGCACTGCTGAAAGGGCAGCCCATGTGATAATGCAGCTCTCTCAGCATACTTGGGCTCTCCCATGTCTTGAAAATACGATCAAGATTTGTATATTTTATCTTCTCTCATTTGCAGCCAAGTTCCTACTCCAGAATGAAATGTTTATTACTGGCCATAATCTGCTTAATGACATAACTTCCTGCTTAATGATGGCCCTCAGTATGTGCCACAAATGGTATTTGGCCCACTATATGAAACAAGTTTGATACCCCTGACATAAGCTATTTAGGGGTGGGTCCTGCTATTGTTTTAACCCCAGAGAAGCACTTCCTTCCCTTCTTACCTGGTGCTAAGACCTAGAATGAAAACCGAGCCCTTGACTGGACTAAATATTGGCAAGATTCTGATTCATTTAAGATAAATGTATTTCAAATGGTCAGTGGAAGATATGTGCTTTGTGATCAAACTGTTCTGTGACAAGGCAGATAGAACAACATGATGATGAGTCATGACTATTCTGTATGGTGGAGGAAGACACCAGTAGTTATGATAGGCAAGGAAGTAGCGGTCTGGTGATATCAGAACTCAGCATCATTGAAAATGTACATGTAGCCCGGCCAGATTGTATTTTCAATTATCTATGGAGGAAAGAGAACACTGAAATAGAATCAGCGCTGTGCAAAACCTGCCCCAGCAGTCAGAGCTGAACAGTGTGCAGAACAGCATGTTTCCAGCCAAGACTGAACATAAATAAACAGAAGCAGCTCTTTCACTAAAGGGAAACCCCTTATTCTTTCCCTCAGCCAATAAAATGTCACCTAAAATGGTATCATTCAAAATCAGTTTGCATCCTGACAGATATAAAAAGGCATGCCTTGCTCTGCCCATTTGTTTCTTAACAAAAGGTATATTATTATTTATTCATCTGTGTAGCCCAACTATTGTTTGTTTTTAATTCCAGCCCAGTGCTATGAAATTGCAAGTTTAAATATGTATACATTTAAATTAAACAGTATATGCAAATGAACATGAATCATATTTGTCCTACCTGGGAAAACTGAAAATCTATGTACTAAGAGCAAACTGCCAAGTCCTGCAGGATGGGCATAAATAACTCACAGAGGATGCACTGACCTGGTTCAGGGCTTAAACAACTGAAAGCTACAGTCAGTATTGCTTTACTAGGACCAATCAGATATACCAAACATTGTGAGAAACCAGCTTCCGAGTTTTCCAGAAATCATTAGTTTAAAACTCTTCATCAGGTTGGATAGTAAAGAAAACAAAGGGTAAATCAACCAACTAAACTTTATCTTTTCCAAAAATAGAGGTACAATCAGTATTGCTTCTTTGTCTCTGTAGCCCTACATGCACTCTGAAACCAGCACCTTAAAGAAGCAAATCAACTTTGGTCTGAGTGACTCAGCCAATGCTCCATCTTAGGACTTTTATAATACTGTGAGGTTTTGGAGCTTTTCCACCATACACAGCTTCCCGGGTCCTGTTTTGCTTTACCATCTCGCCTAATAAAAAGTTCTTGAGAGTCTGAAAACTTGCTGCTGACAACTTTATGTCTTCTGGTTAGTTCTAATAAAAGTATTACTGGGTTAAAGCTTTAGGATTTTTGTCTAATGGATTGACATGACTGTCTACAGTTTTTAAATGAAGCTGCTCACTCTGCATATGGCCAGAAGAACAGCTGTGGCAATATCTGCTGGGCCAAAGCCACCTCCTCCTCCTGTGGCAAAGTACTGATACAGCTCCACTGCAGTCATACAAGCATGTGGGGATTCCATTGTGGCCGCTGGAGGGACTAGGCAAACCCATGACTCAGGCAGAACACTGTCAGTTAACAGTATCTCTTGGATGGGGGTGAGAAAGAAAGAGAAGACTGAAGTAAGATGCCAGCTAGCATCTGGTGAAAATAAAATCCTGAAGGAACTCCTGCACAAGACTTGTCTATGGAAAAGCTCAGCATATGTTTCATCATTAGGTACCCAGCCTGGCAACACAGGAGGCTGAAAAAAGCAAGAAACCTGAATGTAAGCATGAATCAAGTCCAGTTTAGAAGCAAAGCCCAGAAGAACAGCAGCAAATGACTACTCAGGATGGGGGCAAGGAGAATGAAGAACTGATGAATGCAGCTAGTCCTGAATTCTGCCTTACATAAGAACAATGATGCATCTCGTTCATTGGTGGAGTCCTAGGCCACTGACTCAACACCTGCCTTACCTCTTCAACAGAATGTGGCAAAGGAAGACTACTTTAAACATCAGGGCACAATCCAAACTGCACCCTAGGCTGGTGCAAGTCCCCTGTGCCAGCCTCTGGGTGTCGCAAAAGTGATATAAGGCACTTTTGCTTCACTGCAGGAGGAGGTAGGCTGGCGCGTGGATGTGCACTGGCCTCCAGAGGCCAAATCCTACCGCACTGGCGGGCAGGTAAGTTCATGCCAGCCTGCCTCGGCCAGCATAGGGGTTCAGGAGGGCAGGAGGAGGGTGGAATGGGGACATTCTGGGGGGAAGCAGGCCATGGGCAGGCCAGGAAGGCGTAGTGCCAGGATCCAGCACTTAGGCCAGATTCTAACTCCTCTCCTGGGCGATCCAGCCTAGCACCAGGATGCTCAGATATGCACCACCTCTTTAGATGGTGCAGATCTGAGTAGCCCCATTTGGGCCACTGCCGAGTGACATGGGGTAAGGAGAATTGATTCTCCTTGCCCAGGGTTGCGCCGCAACCAGTCCAAACCATGCACTGGATACAGCACAGGCTAGCTGGCCCACCTGTTCAAGCACAGGATATTACCAAACTGTAAGTTTGCCAAATAGGTTTATAGATACATTTAGGATTCTGTGTCAGTGCTATTGAAAGGGACTGAGCAGACATTTGTAAAATCAGTAGGGACCACAGTGTTCTTCCTGATGGGTTATCCTGTTGCCCCTTCTCCCAAACACTTATTCCTAATAAAACAAACTTTAAATTTTTCGTGAAGTTGAACTTATTCAAGCTGAAATGTCTTGACTTTTTGAATTTCTCTCTCATTTTTTTAGGATGCAAAGAGCACCATTTTCTATTGAATAAAACACAATATTCCAGTTAGTGCTCCATCGTTATAGCAATTGCTGTGTGCACTATGTTTGCAGGAACAATTCTTCAATGTTTATATCCAAACTGGTGAAGGCAGAACAACAAAAGTCTCACATCTTCCTAGTCCATTTCACTCTGTGGACGTTAGAGACCCGATCCATGCCACATCTTGCACATTGCAATGTGAGTGCTCGGCTTTCAGCATGTGGGAAGTGACTGGCAAGGGATGGGGAAGAAAAGAGGAGAAGGGCTGCATGGTGTTCCTGCTGTTTGTAATTGTCACAGAAGGAGAAACATAGCCAGATTTCCCCACCCCACCCCCAAAAAAAGCAGCAAACAACAGCTCAATTATCTCCACACAGCAAGGAGGACAATCAATTATCCCTCTTTACTACTTGCTCTAACCAAATGTTCCTAGTTAATCACCCCCAGGGCACAGAATGGTTCCCAGCCAAAGTGTTCATAGATGGCTTCAGAAAAATACCACATGAGAGGGACACATACATGAAAAATGTAGGGCGAAGAAGTACCTTTTAAAGTAGTGTCTTCTTATATTTGGCAGGGAAAGAACAATTGTCCCTCTTCACCTCACCATGGAGTACCTTCTAGTAGCTGTTGCTGGTGTCTCTTTTGCACCCCCCCCCCCTTTTTAGTCTGTGAGCCTTTCGTGGACAAGTAACCATTTACTGACTTATTTGCTATGCAAACTGCTCCGTGAACTACTTTCTGTTGAAAGTAGTATATAAATTATTATTAATAATAATATTTATGGTGTGCTTTTGGCAACTGTACAGAAAGGCTTTAAAGTCTGACTGGTGATATTCTGAACTTGAAGCAGTTTACTTTATCTGCTAGATAGATTTTCATGATAATGAATATGTCTGTTTTCTGGGTGCTTTAGGAACAAAGAATCATGGTTTTTTTATGTTTTTGATGGGGTTTTTTTGTTAATAGGAAAAGCAGCTAAAAGCAGATGGCAATTTAGGAACTGATTCAGTGGATGAAATCTTCTTCCAGAAATGTGTCAGTAAGGCATTATGGTGAGAGTGATGAAAACCTTCTGGTAAGAGAGTTTAAAAGGGGAAAAAAACCCTGTTTTCTCTAGAAAACATTCCACAGCTCAATCCCTCCCATTTAAAATGCTAGAAGTGAGTGCAACGCCACATTCCTGCCCCCACCCTCTTTCCAGTCATTGTCAATTTGCTATCAGTTCATTTCATTTTCAAACTAACAAATGGCCTGCTTGGCTTCAGCTGGGACTGTATTTGTGCTTAACGGTAAATCTATCTAGCTCATCATATCTTGTTTCAGGAGCTACAAACAGGGAGTTCAATCATTATTTAATTCTTCTTTGATCAAGATGGCCAACTAGATCATAGTCCCTAAAAATTTATGATGAATGTACGTTTGCAAAGCCAAAGGCCAGACAGATTCTTGTTTCAGCTTGTCTAAAGGAAGCATGCCATGAATAAAATAGAAACTTCATGCATCAATTGTTGATGCCAGACATCACCAGTGATCTGCCTGGCTGTTAGCTGAACTCAGGGCCAGCTCTATGAAAGGTCAAGCAGATATGAAATCAAAGCGCCTTTGGAGGGCATTTGTGACGGCAGTTTAAAAAAGCTACATTAAATGTCCAAACCTATCCCTGAGGTACACCAACGTATCTCTGCAATGCCAAATGACAGCCCTACTGGTGTAGAACTCCACCCAGCGATGGACACCATAGATGCTGGCATAACGTCAGAAAAACACTGTGCCATTGTACCTCAGATATAGCTCAGATTACAGTGCAACTCTGCCAGCAGAGAGGCAAAAACAGGGAGATTGGGGCATGATGTGGGAGGAGTCAATGTATGCTATTTTCCTACCCTCTCTTCAGATGCTCCGAACACAGGCAAAGTACTACACCAACAGCAGAACTGGAGTAGGCAAAAGTAATCTTACAGGGAATAATTAGGCAGGGAAAAACAGCAGTAAAGTATACACTCAGCAGCTTTCCCCCCCCCCCCCAGCTTCCTAATGGCAAAGCAAAGAATACAGACTACATTTGACTGCACACAAACCTCACTATATAAGCCCCTGTCAAGGAGACTAAAACTCAGATCATAAGTTGCTCAGCATGGGGTGAAACCTCACTGGTCTATCAAAGGGGAACTATGGTGCCAGGACCCATGGTGAAACGGCACTTGGCACACAAAGGGAACACTTCACACAAACAATCCCTTGTCCTTCACAACATGTAGGGCAAGATATATTGGAAAAAACATAAGAATTCTTATATATTAAGAATTCTTATCGCAGGTACTATGTCCCAAGTAACAGTTAGGAGGGCATGTCTGCTCCCATTGTTAAACTAGTTTTTAGTCACAAAAATACTCAAAATTATACACATACCTGAAAGCATGTTGAAAAACTGCTGGAAAAAAAGGGAACTAGACAGGCACAAATACAGAGACCCACCTTGGCCAAAACTCATGCATCAGTAGAAACATTCAGACAGATAAAACAAGCCTTGGGACACTCTACAGAAGGACAGTTTAAGGCCATGTGTACTGTCAAGTGTATTCTGTAAACAAAGATCAAGCTGGCAGATGAAGCAATTGCTAAAAAAAAAAATAATCCACAAATATATGGCAAGATTTCTACCAGTAAACACAATATAATATTTACCCTATCCTGGAACTCATTTCAGCCAAGTGAAATCTATTGGTTTATGAGCAAAGGGCCAGGAACTTGTCAATAATCTAAAGGTTTTCTATAGTTTTTGGTAATTTATAAACATTTTAAAAACAATCAATTATTATGATGAAGTAACGGTACTTTTTTAAAGGGGGAGGTGTGACAAGATTCATGTGCTTGACTCGCTAAAGAAGGTCGTAGTGCAAACAACTCCATAGGTCATGGCATAATTAAGCCTTTTGCTCCGGCCACCAGCATCAGATCAAAAGCAGTCTAACACAACTAGCAATCCGCACTCATAGTTAAAATCTCTGGGAATACCAGCCATAAAATTCCAAAACTAGTTTTGTTTGATGAATTAAAAGCAACATTTCATTCTACAATCGTTGCAGACATCATCAGGCATCCAAAGGCAAAACTCCAAAATTCCAAGACATATCAACTTTCTGTTCTCTATTTAACAGCAAAGGTCTTCCCAAACTCAATTGAGGGTGCAATCCTAACCCCTTATGTCAGTACTTTCCAACACTGGCATAGCGATGCCAATGGGGCATGTGCTGCATCCCGCAGTTGGGTGTCACTCACGGAGGCCTTCTCAAAGTAAGGGAATGTTTGTTCCCTTACCCCAGAGCTGCATTGCCCTTATGTCAGTGCTGGAAAGCACTGAGTTAATTAGAGGCATACAATTCACATGGGACTTCATCCTAATGTAACTGTAAGAAACACTTAAAGTGACAGTTTCCTTTAAGTTAGTTCTATCCACAACTAGTCATTATGATTCATGCAGATGAGAAGATTCTAATCAAATGTTTAGCTACATATCAAATGATACAGCTACAAACCATAGCAAAATCAATAATTGAATGAGTTTGAGTGAATTCACATATTGGATTTGGCATCTTAAATCATGGGGTCATACCCAAAGAAAGTTGCAACCCGATCCAACCCAGGGTCAGCACCAGTCTTGCGCTTAAGAGACAGCCACTGCAAAAGTGCTATAAGGCACTTTGTAACAACCAGAAGGCACTGGCACAAAGGCCAGCACGGGTGAGCACTGGGCCTTTGCACCAGTCAGGGGCCCAGGAGCTACTGAGTGGCACAAGGGTATTCTGGGCAGGAAGGTGGGGATGGGGCAAAACTGGGCAGGGGGAGGGTGGGAAGGGGGCAGAGATAGTGGCAGAGGCTGCCCCCCACTCCAGGCTTGAAAGCCTTACACAGGGCTACTTGGTTCTGTGCCAGCGGTTAAGCTGGCACCGATCCGAGTACACCCACGGCGGCTGCTGGGGCTTGATACCAGGTAAGGGAAATAAAGTTCCCTTACCTCAAGGGGATCTCCAGCTGCCTCCCTGCTCCCGTGGGATACAGCTAAGATTGTACCATTAGGATTTGGCTGCCCGTCCTGACTAGGTATCACCGAAATCAATGATAAAAGTTTGTCATTACTAACTTTCGCAGGAGACAAGTCATATGTCAGGCGTATTTATTTACAAGATTTTTATACCTCCTTTTGGTATAAAACGTTCATAGTGGCGTCTATATATCAACAGCTTTGTAATCTTTGTAAGCTTTGTAGACATTCTTAGTAGTTATTAATTTAAATGATTTATATCCCACCTTTTCCTCTGAATACATGGCAGAGATGGTTTCATAAACTCCTCCTCCTTTTCTAAAAACTCTATAACTTTTCCATCCATTTAACTTTTTCTCTCTCTCCTAAACTCAAGTTCTAAAACATTTTCCGCTCTTCTTTATTGTACCATGTTTTAGATTGTAAGTTTGATGTTACATGTTAAGCTCATTTTGTTCTCGAGCTTTTAAATAATATGTTTCTTACAGACACAAAACTTCCTTACAACAAAAGTTCAGCTGAAAAACCAAAAATAGGAATGAACTAAACAAAATAGGAATTTTTTATTTGCATAAGTAAAATGCAGTCCCACTGATGCTGCCAAAAATGGCTAACAGTATCTGGAGAATGACTAAAAACAGGCCAAATATCAAATCTACATTGTTTGCAGAATAAGTCAAAATGGTACTCTATATAATCATATGCAAATAGACATTTAAAAAATGAGTAAGAACATACGGTGTCGTGCTTCAGGACAGGAGCTAAAAGCTGAAAGCAGTTGAAGGAATTGGCAAAGCTGGAAATGCTATAATAGAAGAGTGAGATGTTAAACCATACCTCTTCCCTATGGTTCTTTATAGGCATACAAAGGATGCTCTGTGTCTTATAACCTGTGATTTGGTCCACTTCTGCATTAAATCGGGGATCCTGTCAAAGGAAGAAAATAGATCACCATGTACACACTTTTAAAAAAAAATTAAGAACTGTGTCCTCAATATACAACTATTATACATTCCATTTACCGGTTTCTCTCAGAAATCATGTTTCTGTTATGAGTCAACGGACAAGAGAATGTAAGTTATTTTTTCCTGACGTTTACATTCCATGAAGTATTAACTGAAACAAACATCAGCCTTTACAGATAAAGAACCCTAAATGTTACAATATGTAGCGAGCTCAAAATCTATGGTATTTTCTTTCCTAGGTTGAAATATGCTTAATAATATCCTTACAAAAAGCAGAACCATTTTTAGAACACTTTCTGTTCTCAGAGATAATGAGCAAAGCATACTGAATGCAGTCCAGCCATGTTTAAACAAGCTAAACCAATGAAAAGAAATAGGTTCTTTCCTTTCTGGAAAAGCTTGGTTCTGCCAGTCTTATACTGGCTATCCATACTAAGGTACATATCAAAGCTTATACATATTTGAATAACAAATGTCACCATAACTATTTGTGATAACAGCCATAAACATTGCTACTACAAAGAACTGTACAGGTTGAGCCTGTTTATCTACAGATTTTATATCCCCCGGACTCGCGTTGAGCCAGACTTGGTCCAACCTGAACCCTCCAAAGGCAACTGGAACTATGCTTCAGTCACCTCCAGAGGGCTTTTTGAAGCCCACAGAGGTTGCACACATCAGCCCGTGGCCTCTTAGGGCTTCAGCAAAAAAGTGACTTCCAGTTTCCCTTGGGAAACCAGATATGCTATTTTAATGCCTTTTAAGGATTTCTGAGGCCTTTTAAAGCTGGCAGTGGATAGGACTGGGGCATAAGAATGTTTGTAGGGATCATAGTTCAATGGTGGATACTGCATGTACGAAATGTGCAAAACCTGGAATTTCCAGTTACTTCCAGTTCCAGATTTCAGGTACTAGAGCTAGAAGATACCCTGGAATGTTCCATCAATCAGTGCAAACAATACTCAGGTACATATGCCATGGCTGAGATTTGATGATCTGCCAACCTCTGAAAGCTGTTTTTTTTTGTTGTTGTTGTTGTAGTAATTTTGTTTTAAATCAGTCTGCCTGGATTTTAAAAAACACACAAGCCTAAGTACTCTTTGTTTACCTCATAGGCATTCTTAATATTCAAAGGCTGGCCCAAAGCTGCCACATGGCCCACAATCCCTTTGTTCCATTCTAAGCGGATACAATTGTTTGAAGCTTCTTCTAAGGTGGAACCTTCGGCAACATCAAAGAGCCTGCTGACCAGAAATTTCTCATTGGAGCTGTCCTCACAGACCAGGAAGAGAGAATAGCGATCTGCAGCTATGAGTTCATTGATGTGCAAAAAAATTTTGTGGCAAAGAGCTGTGACATCCAAGTGACTAGAAATATCCTTCACCAGTTCTAAAAGCCTGGAACATTGATCCCCTGCGTCTGTCCCAAGCCTCGGAGATGGGAGTGGCATCTGCTCCTTCTTTTCGGAGTCTGACAGGAAGCTCACTGTTCCGACAGAATCTTTGACTACAATGGGCCTAAGAGGTCTGTCAAATTCAGAAGCAGATATCTTCCTGGCTGGTGGTGTGGGGTTAGCACTCTCAGTCCGTGTTGTCTGGTGATTGGGACAAGAACACACGTCACTGTGATGTTTGGCCCCTTCTTTGCACACAGGAATGGTATGAACTCTCTCAGAGAACCATGCATTGACCATCTCTCTGCAAAAAGAAGAAAATTAAATATTTTAAATTAACAACTCCCAGGGAACAGGCAATGAATGCTGAGAAGGTCATTTCCAGGAGAGGTAGATTTCATACCTTCTATGCATGGCGTATTTTAAAAAAAAATATTCTATATAGCCACATCCTTCACTTTAGCATTATGTTATTATTTCACACCAATGCATATATCAAACTGTGTCTTGTAAAAAAAAAAATAGGAGTGCATCTCATCCCCCAGTGTAACCAAACAGGCTGAAAGGTTTGTACACATTTCAAGGAAAATAATGAACCATCAAGGTTTTGCAAGTGAGCAATCAACAGAATCACTCAAAGTGCCTGAAAGAGTTAAAGACCTGGTCGCTACACAGCCCCTTCCTCCTGATCCAAGGAGCCAAGATTCTATTCCCAGATTAGCACTGGGAATTGGACAATGGCCGACAGTGTTCCAAATCCCCTATGCCTCCATATGCCTTCCTTTCTTCCTGCTTCAAGGTCCCTACAACTTACTTTGGAGAGGGAGTAGAGAGGGAGGCATCAGCAGGCTCCCAGCACCCAACTGAATGTATTTTTCTTACCAGCACTGGGATTACAAAACCCAATAGCCACAACATGGAAATGATGCTTCACATGCCTTTTCAATCAAGTGAAAGGTCCCTGGAAGGCCCCTGAATGTGTATAGCATCACTTCTTCACTGGAGGTGATGGGATTTGTAGTCCCAGAGCCAGCAGGGAAAGTACACTCTGCAGGACACCTGGTGGCCCTGTCAGTGCTGTCTACTGGAATTTGGCTCATCTGCTTTTACCATGTGCTAAGGTAGCTTATAGAGACCTTCGAGTAAGGAAAAGGGAAGGTGGATAGAGGCAGACATGCTGTAAGATTGAGTTGAATGTAGCCCTGCTCCTGATCCTGTTCAAACATTTTCAGGCAGGAGTGCTTGGTACTATGAGCTCTCCTGTTCAAAAGCTTTACCTTGTTAACTGAGAACATGTTACTAACAACATTAAGGGTCCAATCTTCTCCAACATTCCAGAGCCAATGCAGCTGCAATGTGGCCCTTACCTTGAGGAGGCCTCCGTTACCGTCCGCCCCCCCCACTGCAGGATATAGCGCACACCCTGTTGGCATAAATCGCAACACAGGGTGTTGGCGCACACCCTGTTGCACCGATGTTGGAAAGTTGGATAGGACTGAGCTCTAAATCCTCAGATTATAAAGAGGATGAAAAGTCTATATTGCTGTACCTGTTTTTCTCCCACCCCTCTTTTCTAATTGAGGCCAAGCCAGTCACATCTCACTACATGACGATGAATTCAGAATGTTTACTGCTTTGAAGTGATGAAGGAAAGCAAACTGGTGGTAGCCATATTGTACCAAAAAGAAATGATTGGAAGGACTGAGGAACAGGGAGAGGAGATGCGGCAAGTATAAAAATGTGTCCTTTCAGTTGGGTTACGCGTATCAGGTATACAGCTATTAAAGCTAATTCTTTCATTTGCCATACCCTCAGAATAAAGTACAGCTAATTGCTGTTCTTTTATTCAGCTGCTCCGATTCACAAAGCATGACTTTTGTCAATTCAGTTACATTAAAAGGCCCAAATTTGTACAGAACTTTATCCTTTACAGATGGTGCAGCCATGACTGCCAACTTTCCAAATTATAGTTAGACATAAGCTTCCATGGAAACTGGAAGAAAGAGAAAAAATTTTACTGAATGACACACAGGCTTTCAGGCTTTTTTATTACTAGTTCCAGCTCTTGGTGATAAATGCGTGTGTGGGCAAGACGGTACTGTTTTATTCTCCTAACAATGACATACAATCCATCTACCAACCATTACCAGCTTCACAGGGCCCTGATCCAGATAGAGATCCTGGCATGAGAGCAAAGCGTCAGACTTTAACCCTTGGTTCTCTGCCCCAAAGTCTTGATGCAAACAAGTAGCTCCTACATATATTTTCTAGGAAAGGAAATTCCTACTGGTGCTTTTGTTTCTTGTCTAGGAGCAGTCACAGGGAGGCCCAATCCAAGTAAAGACCAGGGGGGAGTGTTCAAGGTCTCCTCTCCCACACTGTGGTCCAGGTGCAGGTTCAGAGTCCAGCAGAGCTACTATTTAAATTTGAAAAATAAAGCATGCAGGATCCGGTCATGTGATACTGTGTGTTGGCATCCTTCAGTCTCGAAAGACTATGGTGTCACGCTCTGAATGGTAGTTCTGGAACAGAGTGTCCTCTCCAGTGCGCGAAGCCTGGGTAAAGTAGGTATGGAGGATAGGCTGTTACCCATGCAGCAAATCCCCCCTCTCCACATCGCTGAAATGGTCCAATGGAAAGGCAGAGGCCAATATGGTTGGTTCCAGCGGCGTCGCAGGAGTTGCCAGAACGTGACTGTGCTCAGCCACGAACTGCCTCAGGGACTCCGGCTTCGGATTTTGCCTGGAGGTTGACTCCTGAAGCCTTTTCCATAACTGGATGTAGCCACAAGGCAGTGGAGGTTTGGGATCAGAGTTTTCCTTCTCTCAGATGAGCTGCCTTCCCAGGCTAACGAGTCCCATCTACCCGGTGGCTGTTTAGTCACCTCTTACGACAAGTATAGCCAAACTGAGGGCCTATTCTTATCCCCAGCCCCCAGGGGATGTGATACTGTATTGTCTACTGTATTGTCTACTTTCGTCCTTATTGCAAAAAGAAAGCTGTAAGAAAAGTTCTGGATTTTCTGGAACTTAAGACAACCAGAGGATCTAAAATGCTGCTAGCTCTGATTTCTGAGGGTAAGTTTTACAAAGAGGCAAAGAAGGAAGGCCCATAGCCAGGGAGACAGACCAGGGACAGACTGCACTTGCTCCCAGTGTGGAAGGGATTGTCACTCCTGAATCAGCCTTTTCAGCTGATTCAGCTGATTCACTAGACGCTGTTCCAGAACCACCATTCAGAGCGAGATATCACAGTCTTTGGAGACTGAAGGTTGCCAATACTATAATAGAAACAATGGGGTTTTAAAATGGCTAGATTGTGGCTGTTTTTGTTTCTGTTGAATTGGCCAAGTCCTTTGCAGCCAGCCTTTATTATTTATTCATTTACAAATCTGTATCCCACTTTATCTCCCTAATGGGCATTCAAGACGACTATTAGAGGATGAATATGCCACTGAGCCCATCCATGGGCCTTTGGAATGATGGAGGGAGTGAGGACTAAGGAGGCCTGGGTTGCTCAGTGCCTTAACCACCATCTTCAGCTGCAGTAGCAGCAGTGCTATTCAAAGGAAAAGTTGCCACTGCCATGGTGGAAAAGCAGCAGCAAAGCCTGGTGTTACTACTATCGCCCTTAATTCCAATTTGTTTTGCTGCACTGAGGGGGCCTGCCTGATAAGCCTCTGTCTGGTTCATATTTCCCTCTCCTCCCAAATGTTGTTAGTTACTTAGTTCAAATCAATTTGTGAAATTCTGTTCCAAGCACTGTTTCTTTCCCTCAGGGCTCTTTGCTCTGCAGGGATTCCAGGCCCAGACCTTAAGAACATGACTCCCTCTCTCACAGCTGGAAGGAACAATGTCAGCAGGAGCTGGACTAAGTGACTGTACATAAGCCTAGCTGAAGGAGGACATTGGTTGTTGGCATCCTTCAGTCTCAGAAGACTATGGTATTGCACTCTGAATGGTGGTTCTGGAACAGAGTGTACTCTCCAGTGCGCAAAGCCTGGGTAAAGTAGATATGGAGGATAGACTCTTTCCTATGCAGCAAATCCCCCCTCTCCACATCGCTGAAATGGTCCAATGGAAAGGCAGAGGCCAATATGGTTGGTTCCAGCAGCGTCACAGGAGTTGCCAGAACATGACTGTGTTCAGCCATGAACTGCCTCAGGGACTCCGGCTTCGGATTTTGCCTGGAGGTTGACTCCTGAAGCCTTTTCCATAACTGGATGTAGCCACAAGGCAGTGGAGGTTTGGGATCAGATTTCCTTCTCTCAGATGAGCTGCCTTCGCAGGCTGATGAGTCCCATCTACCCGGTGGCTGTTTAGTCGCCTCTTACGACAAGTACAGCCAAACTGAGGGCCTATTCATTACTTTAGGGAGAAATTATAAGGAATAGTCAGTGGGTGCAGGAAGAATTAAATACCCCATATTGCCCGCCCCCCAGACATACACATTCATTTTACTTTGGACAACAGGTATGGAAACACATGCTTGCTGAGGTAATTCCACTATTTCGTGCATTGAAAAATAAGCTACAAGAGGGAACTTCATCAAATATGTATTGGCAATATTTCTCTGTTCAGACAGATGTTGCTTATTAGTGTTGGAACCCGAGGCCTGCACCTGCTGTGAGTTTTGACCTTTAGATTAATGTCATTAACTAGCTCTCCCTTTCAAATTAATGGGCATTCAGAAGTAATGTATTTATCCCTGTGTTCTAGTCTAACTGTGTGCCAGTAGAGCCCAGCTTTCTAGTAACGGTGCTTACAACTGTTCAATGCCTGTTAACAATTAGCAGTAAGACATTGTGGCTAACCAGAGTCAAATTGGTAGGTATGTAATTTCTTGGAGGAAGGAACTTGTAATTTCTTGGACACAGGCATCAACGAATGTGCTCAATAGTTTTACACTCATATTCACAGCATAATCAAAAACAAGTTGCACCAGTACATGAAGTTATTGGGATGGAGTGTATTGATCACTGTACTATATTATAAATAGCACCACACACGGGCATGGCACTTTACATGATGTGAACTACAGTAATATAACAGCACTCTTAGCTGCCAGTGTTACTGGGACATTGTGTGCAACTGTTATACATAGGTACACATGTGCAAATATGCAAATACACCAGTGCAAATCAGGGCATTACAGCAGATGACTTCTGATGTTCCCCATATTCAGTAAGAGACTCCAACCCAAAAAGCACAAGTCAAAAGGCAAGCCACACACATGACATGGGTTGCATTATAGCAGGCTGTGTCTGATGTCCACAAGTGCACTTTAAAAAGAAAACAAATAAAACAACCTCAAAGAGATGGATGCAGGCAAGAAAATAGACTTGGGCTGCAATCCTATCTTAAGTTTACCTGGGAGTAAGCCCCATTGACTATAATTGAACTTACTTCTGAGTAGACATGCATTGGTTTGGGCTCTTAATCAGATCCAAGTTAAAGTCAGCACAACTAAAATGCTTCCTTCTGCATGATTGTCAAACAACGTAATTCTCACCTGTTGCTAGTGTTATTTTTAAATAAGGCAAACAGTGTGATCTGTTTGTTACAGTGAGAATACCAAAAAAGTACCATCACGTTAAGATGTTATTCTTGGCTGTCTAACTTGTACAGTTTAACTTTCAGCTATCTAGAGTACAAGAATAGTAGCCAGTCCCTATAAGGGATTTCTTATTGTTAATATGAAGAAGAGCACAGTAAAACCACAGGGATACAAAGGTCAAGGTACAAACAAAATATACAAATTTATTTACTCTGCTATTTTTGCTGCCTTCTGATTGCAGACTCAAAATAACAAAAACCAAAACAGGATCCAAAAGTCCTATGTACAGTACATTAACTTGAATATTTCAGTTAATTTGAGTCAAGAAAGGAAACAATGAATCATGGGACTGGAATAACAGGCACTCTCTTCCCAGGTCTACTCATTGGCCTGTTTCAACTATGTTTCAACTATTGGCTATGTTCACACATCATGGAATGTGGAGGGAAAGTGGATAGCATCCGCTAGCTCCACTCCAGACCTTCATGCATTCACTCAAACCTTTTAACAGAGCCAATGTGCGTACACACTGTAGAGCAGTTGTTAGACTTTTTAGCATTGGGCCCACTTTTATGAATTAGAATCTATCAGGACCCACCTGAAGTGATGTCATGTCCAGAAGTGACATCATCAAGCAGGAAAAATTTTTAACAATCCTAGGCTGCAATCCTACCCATACTTACCCAGGAGTAAGTCTCATTGACAATCATTGTTAAAAAAATATACATAGTAGCCTGTTCAAAGTACAGATGTGTAACATTTCCCCAAATGCAGTCACATACCATGGTAGCATCAAGTCTAATATATTAAAAATAAAATATTGAAACGAATGGGGACCCACCTGAAATTGGTTTGTGACCCACCTAGTGGGTCCCGACCCACAGTTTGAGAAACACTGCTGTAGAGCAATACCTTCCATAATGCCACTTCCTGTTTTGCTCTAGCACTCTTTGCTCTGGGTGTGATTAACAACTAATGTAGCCAATGAAAGCAGTGCATTTTGGGTAGCATGGACCAATCAGCACCAAATTCCTGTCTGATTGTCAAAGATGTCTCCTATACTACAGGAGACTTATAACACTGTTTCCCACTCACCTTTCAGGGAATCTTTCCTCTGTGCTAGATACGACCATACATGGCTAAGTTCAGATGCATGCACAGAGGTGAAAGGAGAAGCTAGTGAGTCTGATCTTGCTTTTGTCTCTCTCTCTGTCTCTCACGCACTCACATACACACACACACCTTCATTCTACACGGATTAACACAAACAATTCTTAATGTTTCTCAGTTGCGATAAATGGGATTAGATTGGGAAAAAAATGTAAAACCTGACCTCACTATACCCACACAGAGCACTAATCTGTGAAGGGGTTTGTGACAGAAGGGGTTCAACTGCCTTGATTGGAAGGGAAAGAGCCACAAGATCCTTCCCTTTCTATAGCCAACAACAGGAAAACCCCACTATATACGTGGGCCATCTCAGCTGGAATGCAGCCCATAAAGATTGAGAACATCATGCAGCAATTTGTCACCAACAAAATAAAAGCTCTACTTTTTTAGTAATTGAGTAATGAACAACACATACTGATGTCCTGCTCACAGAGGTGAATTAAGCCTGTTCCTTTCACAAACAAAACCCGTTCCCGCCTCTCTCTTGCAAGTGTAAATAAAATTCTACCCAAAGTGTAGACATGAGCCAAAAAATGACCTAATGCCAAAACACAAACACAAGAAAAACAAGCTTCAGGACATAGTTTGCAAATAACTACAGTTTAGCTGGAGACCCTAACCTTATTTTGCAGAAAGAGAGGACTCCATTGCTTATGGCTTATCGAAATTCACAGAACATTCTGCTAAGAGCAAAAATTGGAACTTACTGTGAAGCCTATCAACACGATCACATATGCTTCTATTGCACCATCAACCTTCCATAGCAAAAGGACAACCAAGCTGGTTGTTCAGTACTGGATTTCCTATTTTACATTTTCCAAAGAGGGGAAAAAACGTGTCCGTCACCAAATGCATTTCTCTCCAGTCCAAGGTTTCCAGTAGGCAAAGACATAATACAGGGCAATTCCACTGTAATTATAAGGTTATTGCCTTCTGGACCATTTGGTGCAGAGATTGATTAGAGCTCTGGAGATGGGAGGAGGCAGAATAAGGTCAAAAACAAATTTCATTTCAGAGCCTCTAAGAAAGTTCATACGTCCGACAGACAGATGTAAACTCTTATTCATTTTATACACTGCTTCTGTAAATATTTATGCATATATGTGCAAGATGTGATAGACAGTATGTCGGCACTACACACGTTTGACCCAGATACAGTCTCTGCTCAGCTATGGTTTGCCTTGCAGTCACTGGCATGGATCAGTTATAATAACAAACCACAGTTTGCAAACTCAGCTCATGGTTTGTCATGATGTCTGAACCAAGACCTTCCAACAAACCATAGCCACCAAATAAGGATCTAAAATTATGGCTTGAAACTGGTTTACAAAGCACAATTTCGGGGGGGGGGGAAGGGTTTAGTTTTATATTTGAATTACAAACCATGGTTTGCAGCATTGCTTCAACCTCAGAGAATGCGGTTGAGGATAGCAACAAGGGATTCTCAAGGAAAGAGCAAAATTGCACAAGTCATGGTTTATCTAGATGCAAATCACGATTTGCACAAACCATGGTTTAGTTTACAATATTGTCCCTGAACCTAACCCAGTCCTGTTCTTAACTATTTGACTAGTCACCACTGGCACCCATGAATTTATGCGCAGGACTTTTGCATTTTTAATTATTTTGCTACACCTCTGTGGGCAACAGTAGTTTCCACAGCATTCTCGACAGCTAGTTGCTGCCCGTCGCCATTTTTTCCCTCTAGAATGTGCCAGGAAATGATCCAATATCACAGGGATGCAGCAAAAAATATTCTGAGAATGAAAAAAGCTGCCAAAAACTCCATCAGCCTTGCAAGTTCAGATGAAGCCACTGCTGCTCACAGTAGTTGGCATCCTTCAGTCTCGGAAGACTATGGTGTCACGCTCTGAATGGTGGTTCTGGAACAGAGTGTCCTCTCCAGTGCGCAAAGCCTGGGTAAAGTAGGTATGGAGGATAGGCTGTTACCCATGCAGCAAATCCCCCCTCTACACGTCACTGAAATGGTCCAATGGAAAGGCAGAGGCCAATACGGTTGGTTCCAGCGGCATCGCAGGAGTTGCCAGAACGTGACTGTGTTCAGCCATGAACTGCCTCAGGGACTCCGGCTCCGGATTTTGCCTCAAGGTTGACTCCTGAAGCCTTTTCCATAACTGGATGTAGCCACAAGGCAGTGGAGGTTTGGGTTCAGCGTTTTCCTTCTCTCAGATGAGCTGCCTTCCCAGGCTGACGAGTCCCATCTACCCGGTGGCTGTTTAGTCGCCTCTTACGACAAGTACAGCCAAACTGAGGGCCTATTCTTATCCCCAGCCCCCAGGGAAACAGAGGCACAGTAAAAGACAGTACTGTAAACAGAAAAAAAAAACCCTCAAAAAAACCTCCTCCACCCCAGAAAGTAACCTAGAGTTTGCGCGAGCCAGTAGAAATGGAGGACCGAATGGCAAGGCTGGTCTCACACACCGCCCAGAATCATGCGACACTCAAATTCAAGTGTCAGCTCCTCAACAGATGGAAGGAATACAAACAGAGCAACCACTCTCCAGGAATGTCAGTGCTACCTGTCACCAAATTAAAGTTCACCATATGAAAGTAATTCTGTGAAGGCAAGTTTGTGAATCTCACATGCAGTTTGTCACGCATGACTCGCAGCCCAATCCCAACTTATCTCCTGCAAGGCAATGCAGTAGTGCTTGAGCGGACACTGCTGCTTCCTGCGGGAGAATTTTGGCTGCTGGAGGTCTCCTTGGGATAAGATGACATTTGGCCCTTGCCCAGGTGGTCCCCAGCAGCCACAAAGGGTTAACTCAGACCTGCATCAGCTATAGCACTGACACAAGACTGAGTTGAGGCCTGCAGGCAGATCAGGCCCGGGAAGTGGAACAATCACCAATCCTGCCCTCCTCACAATCTGCCCATACTCTGCCCAATCGCCATCCTCCCCCATTCCATCCTCTCCCCCTGGCACACACATCATTTGCTCTGCCAGTGTGTGCAGGAAGTCTCCTCTCCTTTGCTTGCCATTCTCCTTTGGAGGATTTCCTTTCTCTTCTCCTTTCTATCTAGAAACTGCTCGACAGCCCAGTCTAGGGCCCAACTGGGACTGCCCAATCCTAACTAGGGCTGGGCCAGCTTTAATGACTGGAACATGGTTCCACTGTTGTCACATGGTTTCTGAAGGCACATGCAATGTGCTGCAACTGGCCATTTTAGAAGTATCACCCCCAAATGGCAATGTCACAGGAAGCTCGCTGCCAGACCCACAACTGATGATAAGCCAGCAAGGTGGGTAGAACAGGGTATGGGTGGGTATCGAGGTCTCAGGGGGGCATGGTGTGGCAGTTGGAGGGTGGGTACCAGCAGCGATGGTTCTGCCAACATCCCCTGTTCCATTTTGGCCCTGACACACCCTCTTGCCTGTACTTGGACATGGTTGGCAACCTTCAGTCTCGAAAGACTATGGTATAAGCCTACAGCACCCGGTATTCCCTGACGGTCTCCCATCCAAGTACTAACCAGGCCTGACCCTGCTTAGCTTCCGAGATCAGACGAGATCAGGCATGGACATGCGCCAGCTCAAACAGTAGACCCAAAAGGGACCATGCGGAAGTGGAGTAAGGTAAGTTAAATAAACTTTTATGTACCTCTCCACCCCTCCGATCACTTGTAGGATGCAGCGGAACCTATGCCAGCATGGCTGTGTTCTGTGGATAACCTTTAGTTAGGACTGAACCCTAAGTTTAGGACTTAGTTGAGTGAGATATTGCTGAATACATTGTATTGTGTTTTATTTTTGCTTCTACTTCTCCATTATTGCATCATTACCCCCAAAATAAACAATGTCTATTACATGCTCTTAAAGCATGCTCAGTAACAAAAAAGGCCCAAACCTAAAACAAATGTTACCAACTTACTGATCTTTTGTTTACTCAAGAGCTCAATGTACACATCTGGCTTACAGAATCTTGCACTGAACTTTATATTTTGCTATGCTGACCTTCCTTCAGAAACATCAGGAGATGGTTTTATCTCCCATTGCCCACACACATTGTATCCTAACAACCCTATGAGGTACAGAAAATTAGAGGGTTTGACTGGCCCAGGGTCAACCACTGAGCTCAATGGGGATTTCTGTCTGGGTTTCTGGAGTTCATATTCAATGTTCTAACCACTACTCACATTGTAGTGTGCGTTTTGTAGTGATACATTTTGTACTTAAAAATCTCATGACTTTTATTCTAGCTATGCAAGACTGTATTTAGCTTTCAAAAACTTTAAACCAGTATCTAATGTTTTTGAAAGCTAAACACAATCTTATATAGCTAGAATCAATACCAGAACTATTATAAATCAGATTAAGGCTTCAGTAACGGGGGGGAAAATCACACTTTTCTTGCATAAGGTTGATCCAAGAAGCTGAGACATTGCCTTGGCAAGATCTTCATTTTTAAATCTGGAACTTGTTTTCTCCTCGTTACTTATTAGGAATGAAGGCAATAATCCATTAACACAATTATTCATGTTTTAATCAAACTTTTTCCATTACTGCACCTTACTGAATGTAAACTTAGGTGTCAGGTAACTGATTATCTTCAAACACCTCCAGATCATGCAGTTTTAATCATAAAAAGTAAAGTGGTATATAAAGAAACCGCTACAAGAAAATGTACAAGAAAAGCGGTATATAAATACTGTTAATAATAATAAACAAACAAGTATCAGGTTAAGAGAAGGGCTTTATGCCAAGTGGACATGACATATCACCAATTCTACTTTTCCACATTTTATGCAAATTATCTACACATAAAATGTAATTTTCTGTTTCTGATGCATATAGTTTGGACTTTGAATTTGTCCCTGTACAATGTGCAGAACTTGTCTATTTAGTTCTGTGGACATTTTCACCTTCCTGAAGGATGGGCAGAAGTACCCCTGAGCAAGGGTTCATCAGAACCTATCCTTATTCTAATCCCAGCTGAAGAGAGTAAAAATATTTACTAGAGTAAAAATATTCTCAGCCCAAGCCTTATCTACAAGAGAACAGCACAGGAGAATTCACAAAGTAATGAATTGTTCAATAGCCCTGTTCAGATGTTATACAAACCATGAACAGTATTTCCACATAAAAGAGTAACCGGAGCATGCTAGCTTCCCCGCACCCTATGCCAACATGCTCCTAAACATGGCCTTGGCTTTCCCCAGGAATAGCGTTTGCCTGCAAAAGCAAATGAGGGAGAGTTTCTTACCAGAATCTGGCCCACTGACCACCGACTATTCCAGATTATGGAGAGAAACTCTCCTGGAATATAGAATTTGCTTCTGCCGACAAATGGGAGAGGTGGAAAACATCGATAAAGAGCACAGCAAGCATAGGAAATGAGACAGTGAGCTTCCATTCCCAGTTTGTATAAGATCTGAAAAGCAGAGCTAATTTTATTTTCACACTGGCCATGAGCCCTAACTGAAATGCAAAAGTATCTAAAAATAATTTTTATACATATGGCATTTATTTCAGTGAACTATTAAGTCTATTAATTAGTTTTCATTACAGCAATCACAATGGCAATTTCAGACTCCATAAAAGCAGCATGAGGTTTTCATAATGCTAAAGCATAAGCTGCTGACTTAAGTACTACTTTCGGACATCTGTTAGTTAGCAAAAAGAGCCAATCTTTTGAAGGTCTGACCAATTTCTTGACTCAGCAACAACCAAGATAGAAAGGTATTCCTAACAGATAAGTGGATGGAGAAATTTAAAAGATAATGGACAAGATCTTTGGTTTCACCAATGAATCTTAGAATGTAGTACAGTACATAGCTTCTAAAAAGAAAATCTGCAAAGTACTAAAGGATTTCATTAAACAAATTGGCTCTCCAAAATATCATATATTCAGAATTATTGAGTACAATCCTTCCTAGACTCTGTACACAGTGATTTAGTACTCAGCAAAGTTCTAGTGGTGCAGACCAGTTGTCTCAGATGGTCCTGGAGAACTCATGCTAGTGTCCCCTACTCCCAATCCACATGTTTTTAGTTTTATAATGCTGCAGCACATACATCTGTTTCCATGCGATACCATCTGGGAAGAATCATGCCCAACATCTTTATATGGTCTGAACTCCAGGACACGTCTGATATAAATACAAGGCAGAAACTTCCTCTTTTGGAAGTATTACAACATCAAAATAAGTGACAACCACAAGGAGAAGCACAGAAAGCTGAATTATAAAATGCCAGCTGAGAACTGAAGGCATTTTTCATCTGATATTCAAGATATCTTTTGAAGGCCACACATATAAATACCCACTATTATGATTACAATCCTAGGCTGTAATCCAATCTACTAACTTGGGAGAATGAACAAAGTACAACTTTTTATATGTAGTCATGTAGGATCAGGCTAGGATCTGACTTGTTTTTATCTGACTACTGTTTTTGCAATATGTTACAATTTGTTATTTTTTATCTGTTTTAAACTATGTTTTTAATGTGTTTTAACCTTGTTTTGTAAGCCGCTTTGAGTTTCTTCAGGGAGAAAGGCGATATTATTATTATTATTATTATTATTATTATTATTAATAATAATAATAATAATAATAATAATAATAATAATAATAATAATAAGGCAACTAGATAATCTCAAGCCATTATAAACATAAACAGATTGTACCGACTTCTCTATACAAGCATAAACAACATTGGTACATATCAAGATTGCATGAGCAAGAATGTCTAACATCATTTATTGACCCGTTAGCATATCACCATTACCATGTTTGAGTAACTAGCTCTCTCTGGTTCTGCACTCAAAATCACTAATATGGTCGTAAGCCCAGGTGCACACCACAGAAATCAACACATATTCTCCCCCTGTTTACTCATTCCTTTTTTCTCCTAACTGTAGAATGGTATATTATAAGTTCTTTCTGGCAGGGACTTGTCCTTTTGTACTTGTAATATGCCGTGGGCATTGATGGCAGTACCTAAATAACAGCTCCACTATTAAGTATGAACCTAATCAAGACAGCAACTTACAACAGCATTGGAAGTAGTACCTTGTCTGTCTTTTTACTACATCCTTCTACACGATGTGGGGATTCTAATCCCCATTAGTATGAAACCATGGCATAGAAGGGTTTTTTTTAAAGACAGTGAGGCTGATTATTCAATCAGGATACCTGAGCTGTATGTCTCCTTATATTAGTGCCTGTCACATACATTATATTTCTACTAGAATTCTAACCAGGGAGCATATCAGTTGCAGAAACAGTATAAAATCACAGCTGTTTTGAGAATTCACAATATAGGCCAAACAGCCTGTGTCAGTCCCACAGTTTTTTTCTGCGTTAAAAGAAAAGAGATTTGCAGAGAGGCCTGTGTACATGCAGGACAGGAAGGGGTCAACAATGCTGCCACTCTGCATATAGATTTCTTAAATATAATGTGTTCTATGTATATGTCAAAGAGAAAAGTGCATGAACCACACCCTGGACTTTTTATTACCTTACTACAGCAGTTTATCTTACGACCTATTACCTGCAAACCGTTAGCAGCAGTGTATAGGGAACTATTCTTTGAAATAATCAAACTGACAAAGTGAAACCCCTAGGGAGAAGTTACCTAGACTGTATTGTGACAAATTTTCCCAGCATCTGATCCAAAGAAATCAGATTAACCAACCATACAAGTCAAATGACAACTGTTTAAGAGAGCATGTTGCTATAAACATGAAACCCATACCATTTCGTATCAGCCATCGATCCAGCTAATCATTGATCGATCAGCTAATCATTGTGGAATTCAGAGCTGCACAAATCTAGTATGATTCTACAAGCTACTGAGCATTCCCGAGTATTGTGGAGCACCCAGGAGACCTGAGTTCAAGGAAGGATTAGACCTAGGGCTAAGATCAGGTGCATTTAGAACATCCAAGCCTCCTGTTGCAAAGTAGTACTATGACTTCAGTGTGGAAACATTGTAAAATACACTGATATAATTTGAGCAGATTATGTAAGATGGAACCACACCTGACTGAAAAACAGAAATACAAAAGCTGAGGTCCTTTCCACATGACACAATATCAGCTTATAATATGAGTTTTGAAAACTCAGGTTGGTCACACTGAATGCTATTAAAAAATGAGCAATCCTACACCCAGTCCACAACATCAGAATGTTTCCAAACAAGCCCTGAAGTCAGAAGCAGGAGAAATAACTTGTGTCTGGAACATGTTGTTGTATTATGTCTAACTTCCACGCCATCCCAAATCTTTACTACTAACATAAATCTGTCTCAATAGGCCAAACAAAGCCCATACTCTAGCTCCTGTATTAGAATGTGTATGTTCAGCATGATTTCCTGATTATACGGTAGTGATCCTATACACATGAGAGTAAGCACCACTGAACTCAGTAGAGTTCCAAGTAAGCATGCATTTCATTGGGCTGCAAATGCAATATATTTCATTTCTTAACGCTACTCAGACTGGTATAGTATTTTCTGTTTGTCAAATAAAACTATTAAACAATATGCACTTATTGAACACATTCAGGCAAAAGTACGAGTCTGTACAATCTGCACCAGTGCATAAAATATACTAAATTTGTATCATGTATACTTCTACATAAGATATTTGTACTAGCAATAATATGTATTATTATACAGAAACGAATATGAAGAACAGTGTATAAAAGAACCAAAACTGCATTATGGTCATCAGCAAGCAAAGAATTACCTGCCTTTTAAACAATAAATCAACTTGCTAAAAAACTTCAGTTAAGTAACTGCAAAACTTCAACAAAAGTGTCAAGTTACTAAGAGATCATTTACCGTTACACAAAAGCCTCCACTTTTTTTTTTTGAAAGAAAAGTCATTTTCAATATTCTAGTACTACACCAGAACCAAAAGCACCTTAAAAAAATTAGATGTGTACCCTTAACTCTCAGCCTCACTGATTAAAATTTTCTCAGGCTGAAATCCTATACACACTTTCCTGGAAGCAAACCACACTGAACATAATGGGGCTTGTCTCCAAGCAGATATGCACAGGATTGTGCTTAAGTCTTATTAAAACTGGCCCTTTGATTAAAACAGTTGATCAACCACACTTTGACAATGAAAGCTCACTGCCTCAATGTATAATGTAAGAATTATGCATAGAATACTTAGAATATAAGCCAATAATACATAAACCCCTTAATGTACTTCTATGCATATTCACAGACTATGGTGTCATAATAATGGAGAGTGCAGTCGGGTTCGTAATTGAGCCCAAAAGCAAAAGCACCCTTTGATTTTAATGACTGCACTTTCAATTTTAATGACTGCGATCATCACCAACATAATTGTCATTATTAGGATTATGCACCAATGCGCGTGAAAAATAGCAGAGCACTGCTGACCCGGTATATGGAATACATTGCTGTATATCTTATGCACACGACCACACGAAATGTGCACAAGTGTTCAAGCAAAATATCAGGTTAGTTGTTCAAGAGGTCACAATATTGTTAGTTGCTCAAGAGATCACAATACTGTTTGGCATTATTGTTTGCATTTTCACAACTATTGGACAAAGTCCTTTCCAGAAAGCCCTTCAAAAAATAGGCTTGCCCTGCTTTGCATTCCAGCCCTCCCTCGGTGGGGCTACAACTACTCCAATCCAGAACACCACAAAGTTTTTGGCTGTTCTTTTTCGATGAGCTGAGCGAAGCCACCTCCAGCTGCCACAGACTTTGATGGGGACTGAGGGCCCAATCCTAGCCACGCTTTCCTTGGAGTAAGCCCCATTAACTATAATGGGATGTACTTCTGAGTAGACATGCACTGGATTGGGCTCTGAAGACACCGCACTGTGTGCAAGAACAGGTCAAGTCTGGAGCATCAGCTGCGCGCACTCAACATCTGACAATGCCAATGTTCAGCCACCCTGTTGGAGGGAGCATCTGCCTGCCTGGAGCAGCCTGTTGGAAGGAAACACTGGAGCAGAGGCGGACTCCGGCTGCAAACCTATGCATGCTTACCTGCAAGTAAGTCCCTTAGAACTCAATGAAACTTACTTCTGAGTAGACATGCATAGGACTGCACTGTCAGACCCCAATCCTGGGCGTGTCTACTCAGAAGTAAGTCCCAGTAGAGTCAATAGGGCTTACTCCCAGGTAAGTGTGGCTAAGATGGCAGCCTGAGCCTGGCCAGCCACAGATGGCAGCGCCCCGCCAGCCACAAGCTGACAGCTGAATCCCAGGCATGTCTACTCAGAAGTAAGTCCCACTAGAGTCAGTGGGGCTTACTTCCAGGAGAGCGTGGCAAGGATCGGGCTGTGAGCCCGGCCAGCCACAGATGGCGGAGGCAGTGACCCGTGCAAGCTGCCAGTCAATAATTAATGGGCACCTCTCATCTTACCGCACCATCCCACGCGGAGACGCGCGGAGGCGGTGGGAGGCTCACTGGAAGCCCCTCCATCCTCGATCGGTGGTCTCAGAAGCGCAGGCAGCAGCTGGAGCAGATGGTGAGCAAGCCGGAGGCTCTGGGCAGGGGCTCAGGACGGGCAGGACGCAGCTCTCCGCCAAGCCCCAGCACCCTGAGCTGTCCTGGAGAAGCTGGCTTGTGGCATCGGCCCTGCTTTGTTGGGAAGGAAACAGTGCAGAGTGGAAACCTCCCCCCCCCCCCCCCGCTAAAAATAGTTGAGATCCTGCAGGCTGAGTGGAAGAGGAAGAGGAGGAAGAAGAAGAGTACCTCGTTTTGTCTCCAAAAGGCAGCATGTCAAACAAGAGATGAGGACATCCAGGCGCACTCCTTTAATCTCCGCATTAAATCTTGGCTGAGCGAGCAAGCTCTTTCCCTCCCCCCCCCCACCCTTGGATGCTATATATACTGTATCAATTCCCAGGGAAAAAGTTCTTGCCCTGCCGGGGCTGCCTCTGGCTGCGACAAGCAGCACAGCCCTGCCCCCTAGTGGGCAGCGGCGGCCGCAGCTCCCGGAGCGCAAAGGGCTTTCAGAGTCAGCATCAGCATCAGAGTAGCTCTCCAAACTTCTCGCCAATGGCTGAAGCGCGCGGATGGCCCGCAGGCGGGGCGCCACTCCCACCCGCACCCCACCGTCCGAACGCTGTGGCTAGACCAAATGGGGGAAGCAGCAGCACCACCGCCGCCGCCTCTGGGTCCTAAGTCACCCCCAATGCCTCGCCTTGTATTCTTGAGGTTTACTCCCCCATCTAGAGTAAACTCCTGGATCAGACAGAAGGTCCATCTGGTCTGTAACCCAGTCTCCTACTGTGGCCAGCCAGATGCTTCCAGAAAGCCCACAAGCCAGGCATGAAGACAATCTCCCTCCCACACTTTTGCCCTCCCCTACCCCGCAACTGGTTTCCAAAGGTAGACTACCACTACAAAGAGAGGTTCCATTTTTGCACCCGCTGCAAAACAGTTAGCTGCAACTCCCTTTCCTCAGCCCTTCCTTTTCTTCCTCTCTTCACAAGGCAACTTATGCAGTGGCCACCCTATTGACCATGCTGCAGTGTGGAGTCAGAACTGTGCAACTGTTCTACAGGGGCACCTAAAGATGATCTATTCTACCCTGAGGCACACTCTGCTGTACCCAAATCCTGGAAAGTTTCCCCGCTGAAGAAACACAACCCCTCTCTCCACACCCAACGAAAGTTCCTCCCAAGCACTCAACAGTTCTTTTTCTCTCTCCAACCTCTCTCGAACCTTTATTCCCCTTTCCTTGATAGTACTAGCTACTAGGCCTCCATACCCCAGCATGAACCTGCAATTTGCAAATCACTGAAATCAAGCTTCCCATTAACTGTGCAGCTGATGAATAGACAAACAACCCTGGGGGAACCTCTGGGAGATCTTAAATAGAATTCTATGACAGCCCTTTTCAAGCACTGTGCCATGGCTCACTGGTGTGCTGTAGGAGTCTGGGAGAGGCTGATTTATGAGTAGGGCCATTAGGGGATGTGATAGCATGGTTTGCCTTGTCAATTGATGAACTTGATGTTCAATTGATGGTTTGCCTTGTCGATTGAAACACTGATGATGTGCCTTGACAATTTTAGTACCTTGTCAGTGTGCCACAAGATGAAAAAGACTGAAAAACACTGTTTAATGAAACGGGAATGTCCCAAAAGGACCCTTATATTAAATGGGGTTATGATTTAAAAACACTTAAAGAAAATCAGCATTTAAAATAAAAATGATTTAGCAGCCCCCCTAGTGGTTTGGGTGTTGGACTTTGACCTGGAAGATTCAGGTTCAAATTTGTTCTCAGTGACAAAGCTTCCTAGATGTCCTGGGGCCACTCATTATCTCTCAGCCTTACCTACCTCACAGGGTTGTTGTGAGGGTAAAAGGAGGGTCAGGTCTATGTACACCACCCTGAGTACCTTGAAGGAAAGGAGGTATAAAAATGTGAAAAATAAAAAAGAAATGTGTAAATATGCTGGCCTAAGGAGCTGTGGGGTCAAGCTGATTGCAAAGGCAGATGTGCAGTAAGGTCCCAGACGGAAGTTCATTGAGACACAATCCCAAAGAAGCCTGCATGGGAGGCGGGGGCGCTGCAGCCTGACCCATGAGGTAGGTGGGCATGTTTACTCAGAAGTAAGTCCAATGGGACTTGCTCCAAGATAACAGGTCACACTTGTGCAGCTCCCTCCTAAGCACGTTTACTCAGAAGTAAATCTCAGAAAGTTCAGCTTGGAATCCAAAGATGCCTGGGGGGGGGGAGTAGGAGGCTAATGTGGCACTTCCAATAAAGATAAGCCGTTTTAATGCGGGACTCTAGAAACGCCATACAATCAGTGATGTAGCTAGAGGGGGGGGCAAAGCACTAAGTTTTGCAGGGAGCCTCACCGCAGGGTGCAAGGGGCCCCTCCCCCTCGGAGTCATTCCAGGGGGTGGGTGCAAAACGGAGGCGTACGCCTGGAAAGGCTCCAAAGGGGAGGGGCCTCCTGCACGCTGCGGTGAGGCTCCCTGCGAAACGTAGTGCCGCGCCCCCCTCCAGCTACGCCACTGCGTGCAGGGTGCGCCTCGGCTGTGTGGCTCCACTCATGCGAAGAAGTAGTGAGCTCCGAGGAGGCGCCGGAGCAGGGAGAGGTCGCGCTCATCCCGACAGCCAGCTCTGAGCCGGAGCTGGGCGGCGGGAGCCTTCCCGCGGCCTGAGCGCGCACCGCAGCATCGCCTGCACGGGAGGCTGGCCGGCCGGACAGAGCGGCTGCTTGTTGGTGGCGCCCAGCTTTGCAGGGGGGAGGCGGGAGAAGCGCGGCCGGGGAGAGCCACGCTGCGTCCCCCTCCCTGCTCTTACCTGGTCGCCTTCCGCACGAAGTAAGAGCGGGCGAAGTCCCCGTGGTCGTCCAGCCAGGCTTCCACCGCTTCCTCCTGCTGCGGGGGGTGGCAGCCCCCACCTCCGCCTGCCATGGTCCGCTGCTCTCTCCCTGCAGACCCCTCCGCCCCGCTCCCGGGCTCCCAGGTGGTGCCTGCCCCCAGCAGCCAGCCAGCCAGCCAGCTCCACGCCTCCTGCCGCTCCTCCCTCGGTGAGCTTCGCCTGCTGCTGGGCTCCGGCTCCCACCGTGCAGCCCGGGCGGCTCCACCTCTCTGCCCTCCGAGGCTCCCCCAGGGAGGGACTCCTCCTCCCGCAGCTGCCCGCAAAAGTCCACGCGGCGCTGCTATGGCGAGGCGAGGCTCTCCTGGCCACAGACTTCTCCCTCTCGAAGTTTGTCCCTCTTTCCTCCGGGCTCACGTGCTCTCCCCCTCCAAAACTGAAAGGGGAGATCGCTTGGAGAGATAGGAAGGATCAGGCAGCACCTCCTGACACGGCTTTCTGGCCTTGAGAGCATTTTCACGCACACATACACCCCCAAAAGTGCCTTTAAACTTCCTTCCAACTCAGAGGTGTAACTAGGGTGGAGCATGAGGGGCATCTGCCCTGGGTGCTGTGCCAGGGGGGTGCGACATAGGGGTTCTCCCCAGAAGAGGAGGTGCTGGCGGCTTCATGCCCCCCTTCTTCTGTGGGGGACTCTCCTTCTGTAAGGGGAGGCCTCCACAGGAGAAGGAATGGAGGGACACAAAGCCACCAGCATCTCCTCCTCTGGGGAGAACCTGGACATGACATCGCAATGTCATGTGACGTCACTGCCCTGGGTGTTGGGGTTTTTAGTTACTTCACAGGTCTTCATGTCCAGGTTCTCCCCAGAAGAGGAGGTGCTGGCGGCTTTATGGCCCCCATTTCTTTTCCTGTGGGGGTCTCCTCTTCCCTAAGGGGAGCTTCCACAGGAGAAGGAAGGGGGGTGTGACTCCGCCAGCACTTCCCCCTCTGGGGAAAATCTGGATGTGATATCACAATGTCATGTGACATCACCAGCCTGGCTGTTAGGGCTTCTAGTTACGTCTCTGCTCTAACTTATCTGAAAGTGCGAAAGCACGGGACAGGTAAGGAAACCATGGTTAAAATCAGGTGTCATATAGTACATGATGTGAGCCTCTGCCTGTCTATTTGTGCACATACGTGAATGCTGTCTATAACATGAGAGAAAGAAAAGCCACCAGTTTTTTGGTCCAGTCTACACTGCCAGAACAGCCGCTATACATGCTACAGATGAATGACAAGATGTGGTAAATGCAAAACTGGATATCAGTTTACCTGTACAGTATTGTGAGCTAATAGAATTTAGTGACATTGGGGACCAGGTTTGCACCAGCCCTGGAAAAGCTAGCAGGTTTAAGCTTTGGGATAGTGGACATAATAACAAGAGAAAAATGTACATGTACAGAATGCACTCCCTTTCTCATAGCTGTTCCTAGTTTAGGGGATAAGGGTCAGACAACACAAGATTTAAAAAAAAGTCACTGAATCCTATCCTTAGGATTCCCAACACATTCACCAAAAGTCATCTCAGTGGACCTGATCTGTATGAGGACCACACATGAGATGTCGGAAGTAACTCCTTCTGCGCCATTTTCCCACCAAAAGTAACTTCCAGGTAACAGGTTTTTCAAACTGGTTTGAACTTTGATGTCTCCTCTTTTTAGAACACTGGTTTCCAAACTGTGATCCATGGACAGAATGCATCACAGGTGGTCCACAAGACCTTGAGAAGTGGTCTGCGAGGTCTCAAGGAAAAAAAAAATTACCTCTGATCACTTCTCACCAAGCAAGCAATCTCCCACAAACTACCAAAGAAGGGGGAGAATGGACTACCTGAAGCCACAGCCCCTGAAGTGTCAGCTGTGGTTGTGGATGGTCCACTCTCCATCCTCTCTGCTTGTCCGTGGGGGAGCACTTGGGAGATGGACCATCAGAGAAGGCAGAGACCAGACCACACACAGCCGCATTGTGGTCCACAACTATTCCAGTTTTTGCCTCAGTGGTCCATGGATTCATAAAAGTTGGGAACCACTGTTTTCGAAATTAAGGATTGAACTCGAACAGATCCTGAACGGATAATGATTCAAAGATGGATGACCAAATAAAAAAGTTTGTTTCAAATAATTTCTCCCCAAGGATCATGTGAATTAGTCCTAAATCATTGGCACAGCTATCATGCATTCAGCAAGCTGCAAAAATCTAATTTGCTGAAAGAGTCATAGTGGTAGATTATACACCCAACCCTAAGGAGCATAATGAACATGGAATGCTTCACACCAGTTTTCAGAACTCCCATTGTGTCACTCTAGCTCTGCAATTAATAAAAATGAAATGTAATCCAGGAACTCCATAATGCGTTGCTGGTATTTTGTCCCTAGGCCTGAGTGTTTTCATTTCTGATTGTATCTATTTCTGATGGTAGCTCTCATGTGCCTTGTGCACCGAATGCCTGCCCAGTCAATGGATCTAGAGGAAATGCAGACATCTGCTTGCCAAGAAAAAAACTTACCATTGACATGGAGCCACTTATTAAGTCAGTGGTTCCCAAACAGTGAGTTGTGGCTCCCAAGGGAGCCGCAGGAACCAGCCAGGGGAGCCGCAAAATCCTTGCAAAAAGGACCCTATAAGATGTAGAGGATTGTAGCCACAATGGGGAGCCACAGCCAATGGCCCAGTAGGTCAAGGGAGCCAGCAATCAAAAAAGTTTGGGAACCACTGAAGGAGAAACTTCTCACACGTAACCAAGATCCTCCAGCACTTGAGCTGAAGTGCCAACTATAACACCTCCTCTTACTTTTTGGTGATATGCATTTTATCACACCTCTTACCTGGCAGCATGCTAGTAGACTCAAAAAGTTGCAGTCACTGCTGCTCCTTCTGTGTCCCTTGGATTTGAAGGAGAGGACAGTGGTAGCCCAGGGCATTTAACAAGGAACTTTATAGCTCACCTCCCTTCCCTCCTTCAAACATCCCCTTCTGCTTAATGCTCCTCTTTTCAAATACAGGGAATGCAGGAAACACGTCCTGCACAAATTCATCTCTGGAGGTGGCTGCTCTGTTTAGCCTATCCGAACCATAGCACAAATCCAGGAGAGTCATTTTCTCTTCATCACTTGGCAAGATGATATAGGAAACCATCTGAACCAATGGTTGCATGCACACTGTAGTAACTTACCCTCTGATTAACTGTCCTCTGGGTTTATCTGCGTTCAACCCACATCTTGTCAGATGAGGCTGTATTTAAAATTGAACCTCCTGTCACACAGATCCACTGGGAATTCAGCAGTGGCCCTTGGACCTCCAACAGCTGTGCCTCTTCACTGCGCACAACAAAATGAATGGCCATGTCGGAAATGAGCTGTGTGTAGGCGTGCCTGAGTTGCCACACTGTTTCTTGGAAAGGAAAG
The DNA here is from genome assembly GCF_035046505.1 of Tiliqua scincoides. Classification (NCBI taxonomy): domain Eukaryota; kingdom Metazoa; phylum Chordata; class Lepidosauria; order Squamata; family Scincidae; genus Tiliqua; species Tiliqua scincoides. The sequence goes on from NC_089826.1 coordinate 29,494,507, forward strand.
CATGGCAAATAAGACCACAGCAACCAGCCTGCTATATCAGACCAAAAGGTCTGTCTAGCTGAACATCCTGTTCCTCACAGTGGTGAGCAGGAAGCCACAAGCAGATCGTGAAGCCAATCACTCTATCTTATTGTTGCCCTCAGCAACTGACACTTGGGCTGCAATTCCATATGCACTTACCTGGGAGTAAGCTCCACTGAACTCAATGGGATTTACTTCTGAGTAGAGATGCCTAGGATTGTGCAGTTAATAGCCTATTACCTGCTTCTGAACCTGTAAGGGTAAATACCCTGGTCACCCCTTGCCACTGGAGGGTCCTGTAATTTTCCAAGGTTGTTATTTTGAATCAACAGGACACATCTTCATGTGTCCATGGAAGGTTGCTGAAAACACATGGGTTTAAGTTCTTTAAATTTATATTCATCACCATTTTCCTTAACCCCAAATGGGTTTAATTTTGTCCGTAGTTCGCTTCCTTGTGAAGAATTGCTCTTAAAAAGACAGAGCATAATTTCATAAATAAATAAACTTAACTCTGTGTTAGCATTTCTCAGTCATGCAAATTGGACAAGTGCTGCTAGCTGGCTACTGGAGAAGAACTTCAACTGGTGCATTTGAGTTCAATGTGTGAACTCAACATGCATTCCTCTCTGAGCTGCAGAGGAAGAGTGGGAGGCTGTATCTTTAGAAGACTTTTAGAGAAGGGGTGTTTCTTAGTGGCAGAATACATGTTTTGCAGGCAGAAGACCCCAGGTTCAATCCATAGCATCTACAGGTAGGGTTGGGAAAGACCCTTGTCTAAACTCTGAAGAGACAGTATTGAGCAAGATGTATTAGGAGTCTGATTCAGTATAAAGCAGCTTCTTATGTCTATCAGGATGCATGAGAACCAAGATAAAATTTGAATGGAACGTACAAAGGAGTATATAGAAAGGCTTCTTCATGACAGTAAAGTCCAGATTACCAAAGTATAACACAGACATTGACATGGACAGAGTCAAAGGAATGGATTGACTAATTCAGTGTTTCTCAAACTGGGTTGGGATCCATCAGGTGGGTTGTGAGCCAATTTCAGGTGGATCCCCATTCATTTCAATATTTTATTTTGAATATATTAGACTTTATGCTACCAAGGCAAGGGTGCCCAAACCCCAGCCCTGGGGCCACTTGAGGGCCCTTGAGGACTCCCAACGCGGCCCTCAGGGGGACCCCAGCCTCAATGAGCCCTGGGGCCACTTGAAGGCCCTTGAAGACTGCCAACGCGGCCCTCAGGGAGACTCCGGCCTCAATGAGCCCCTGGCCTTCCAGAAACTTGCTGGAGCCTGTACTGGCCCGACGCAACTGCTCTCAGCATGAGGGCGACTGTTTGACCTCTCGCGTGAGCTGTGGGTGAGGGTTTCCTCCACTGTTTCATGTCTGTGATGCAGTAGCGGCAGCAAAGAAAAGGCCAGCCTTGTTTTGTGCAAGGCCTTTTATAGGCCTTGAGCTATTGCAAGACCTTCATTCATTCACATAAGTTCCACCTCTAGTATATTAATTTATGTAAATTTATTCAAATTTTAAATGTAAATTAATTGCCCCGGCCCCCGACACAGTGTCAGAGAGATGATGTGGCCCTCCTGCTGAAAACTTTGGGCACCCCTGTACCAAGGTATGTGACTGCATTTGGGAATTGTACTTTGAACAGGATACTCAGCATATGCTTTTAACAATGATAGTAAATGGGACTTAATCCTGGGTAAGTGTGGGTAGGATTGCAGCCTAGGATTGTTAAAAAATTTTCCTGCTTGATGATGTCACTTCTGGTCATGACATCACTTATGGCAGGTCCTAACAGATTCTCATTCTACAAAGTGGGTCCTGGTGCTAAAAGCATGAGAACCACTGGACTAAGCAGTTTTTGAAATCAAACAGCCCATATTTTGAGCAATGCAGTGTGATGGATGGGCTGCTGCTTCTAACAAGGGATGTCTCACTGTGTGGGTTGGTGGTTGCAAAATATTTTAAGAAAAATGATGGAAAGAAGTTATCTGCCGATATCAAGGTTGAAAATCCTTTCCCTTGCTCAGTGTCAGAGTGACCTAGCAGTTTGGGGAGAATCCTTTCCTATTCCCTTCAGGTACCATCACACCACACTGCTAAAGACCTTCCTTTGTTGACCTAGCCAAGGAAGTCTGAATGGCTGTATTCAGCAGCCACAGAGTGATGAGTGGTTTCCTCTACAGTGGGTCTACATTCTGCTCCCTTCACTTCAGGCTGGGTAGAGAAGCCATTGCTGGAGAGACCAAGAGCAAGAAGGCACGCTGACACTTTTACATAGCTCAGATCAACCCAACACACCAGGTACAGTTATGCCAATTAATTTTTCCAAGAATAGAGAACAGGGTAAATGTGTGACCATGACCTAGGATTAATAGCAACTCTATGTTCACTCGTACTATAAGCGATTAATTGGTACTATAACCAATTAATTTTTCCAAGAATAGAGAACAGGGTAAATGTGTGACCATGACCTAGGATTAATAGCAACTCTATGTTCACTCGTACTATAAGCGACTGTGCCTTTTGAGGTGTCCTTTTTCCGGAGATTATGGAAACTTGATTTTTATTGCTATGGTAGCTTATCTAGGGCCCCAATGGGCAGCCCAATCTCCCCGCCCCCATCACCACCCTGTTCCACACTCCCTCTGTTCTGCCTCCCCCTACCTTGTTCCATCTCCTGTGCAGCCTTACCTGTTCTGGTGAGACTTCAGCGGGTCTTCCGCTGGTGTTCAGGAGGCTGATCTGGCCAACCTGCCTATGTCCTAGCAGTGCGTATTGGCAGAGGCTGCCTTGCAACTGCTGTAAAGCAGCCACCACAACACACGATATGCTGGCACCCAGCTGGCATAGGATTGGGCCACTAAATTCACCTTAGCCATTCAAAAATAATTATTCTGTAGGACCTTGCCATCTAATCATTGGAGTTAATACCTAAATTGTCTCTGAGTGATGCGTTTGAGTAGTTCAAATTGTTTTACATAGAGGAAGGAAGAGCTAAAGAAAGAGTAAGAACTAGTTTAATTAACTAGTACAGGTCGTGTCTTGTTATCCACTAGGGTTCCATTCCAGAACCCCTAGGGCTGTGTTTCTCAAACTGTGGGTCAGGACCCACTAGGTGGGTCGCAAGCCAATTTCAGGTGGGTCCCCATTTATTTCAATATTTTATTTTTAATATATTAGACTTGATGCTACTATGGTATGTGACTGCATTTGGGGAAATGTGACAGCTCTGTACTTTAAACAGGCTACTATGTATTTGCTTTGAACAATGGTAGTAAATGGGACTTACTCCTGGGTAAGTGTGGGTAAGATTGCAGCCTAGGATAGTTAAAAATGTTCTGCTTGATGATGTCACTTCCAGTCATGACATCACTTCCGGTGGGTCCTGACAAATTCTCATTCTAAAAAAGTGGGTCTTGGTGGTAAATGTGTGAGAACCACTACCGTAGTGGATTAAAAAAAAAATCCATGGATAAAAAAGCAGTGGAAAAATAGATTTAAAGGCCCACTTCCAGGTTTCTTGCTCCTAATAAGTTTGGCATTCACAGGAGTTTGATTCTGGGACTCCCTGCTGATACTATGAAATGTGTTAAATAAAAGCAATTTTTAAAAAATTAAAAAGTGTTTCTCTTTACAATTGTTTAAAAACAACTTTTCTCACTGTTGTAGACAGGCAGTCAGCAATTAGAAATGCAAAGGACCCCTTGCCTTTAGATGAAGGCAAGGTAAAGTATGGAATGATCACTTGCTCGACTATTTCTCTACAATAGTTTTTAAAAAAGCAGTTTTTAAAACTGTGGTTTTAAAGGGATGCATTTTCCCTGTCTCCAGGCATCAGCACATTCCTTCTCATTTGCAGTGGCCGTTCGTGTTGAGTCAAATCCGTGTATAAAAAATCCGTGTATAACACTGTTGGACCTGTACTCAGTGCAAAACTTAGATACACCCTAGATTCTAGTTGGTGGATCTAGGTTTGGAAGTAGCATGGAAGTCTGAGGTGGTGGACCTGCAGACCTGGAACTTAGCTTCTAGTTAGCAAGGCAAACCACTTTTAGCCCAAAGTCCTCTGACCCCTCCAGGTCATCCATTCAGGCTGCCTGCCATGCAAAAGAGGCCCCTAGATTCTTTTGCCTGAGGTTGGTTGGCTCTCACTCTCTCTCTCTCCCCACCCCACTTCTTTTACTCCTCTATCCTTTCCAAGGCTTGCATCTTCTGCTTTTCCCAGCTGGCTCTCTCCTCCCCTGGCTCCACTCCAGTTGTTCTTCCCCTTTGCTCCCTTCTCCCCTTATGCTCCATTCCCTTCTTTTGTCATCCTTGCTGACTCCCTCCATCTATCTCATCTCCTCTCTTGTCTCTTCTGCTCATCTCTCCCCATCTTCTTTGGTCATCTCCTTCCCTGCTCTGGCTGGGCACCCCCTCTTATGGACCTATGCTGGAATCCAGTGGTTGCTGCTGGGGGTTGGTGAGTCTGCTCATCACCAATCAGATGGGCAGCTGAGGAACACAGCAATGATGTCATCACCAAGTGCCTCCACTGAAATGCTGAGTGAGCTTTGAGGGAGCTAGGGCCATGTTGGCTTGTAGGGCAGGCCACTACAGTTACCCAGATATTACTGAATGTATAAGGAATACATGCTTGGGTGGAGGCAGGAAGAACATGACGGAAACCTCTGCCCCCATAGTGACATGCCCCCAAAGCCCTGCCCCCATCCTCCACATTAGTGATCCTAGAGCAGAGACCCACATGCCTTTTACCCCTGAATAATGTCTGCATAGGACCAGGACCACTCTATATTTTTAGGCAAACATAGCAACTGTTACCCTGCACATGCCTGATCTCATCTGATCTTGGAAACTAAGCAGGGTCAGGCCTGGTTAGTACTTGGATGGGAGACCGCCTGGGACTACTGGGTGCTGTAGGCTTATACCATAGTCTTTCAAGACTGAAGGTTGCCAACCAACCAATGAATTATGGTATAAGATTTGACTAGACAATAAATACAGGGTGATGAAGTAACCCTACTAGTTTTCTCAGAGTGCATGATAAGCGAGCTGCTGGGACCCTTGCAAACCCAGAGAGTGTGGAACATGAGGAAGGGCATGCCGGAGTTCAGAATGTGTGCAACTTTTATTCATATTTATATAATGTATGTGATGAGGGTGCCTGGCTTAGTAAGCTTCATGGTTGAGTGCTAGTCCTAGTCTGCTCTCAACGAGATTGGCACTTCAGGCTGTTTGAAGAGCATAGACCAGAGCAGATCATATGGTGAGGCCAGGCCCTAGTGACAGCCTCAAGTACATGATGGAAAGCTGGGGTTCAGTCTGCTAGGGATGCTTTCTGCACAAGATCCAGTGCAAGAGACATAGCACTGGTGCAGGACCAGTGCTGATGTACAATTCCCATTTATTTCCGTGTACTGGAGAAACTCAAAGTTTATGTCCTTTGTTCCCTAAACCAGTTTAAGGTCTAAGTTGTTATAAACCATGTGAAATTGTGTGTGCAGAGGAAGTATGAGAAACACACAAGCAAAGCAGATTATTCAGAGGCTTGTGAAGCTTTTAAAGATGATCAGGTTGAAGATGTGCCAGATTAATAAGTGAGTGAATTATTCAAACCAGGAAGTGATCAATAATATTTTGTTTTACAACCAGCAGTATATATGTGCAAAAAAAACAAAGCTCAAAGGGGCAGAGTACATAGCACAGTAAAGAAGGAGGGAAGTTGCTTAGCAGCTGTGTTTATCATTCAAAGATCTTGAGCGTCACTGGCTTTTGAAAGCTGTGAGCACAGCTAGCTGACTGGACCCCAGTCAGTTTCAGTTTGCTTCCTGATAATAGGAAAATCCCTCCAACATGCTGAATGATAGAGATTTAAGAACTACTGGCATCAAAATGTATCGCTAATTCTGAACACCAAAAGGAAGTAGTTGGACAGGGAATCTTTCCTCAAAAGAGACCTTGCAACCACTGGTAGATCCCAGGGTTTTTGGAATGTTAGGGGCCCAAGATAGACTGAGAGCCATATCCAGATATTCCACACCCTGGCTCAGCCTCTCGCCTTTGCTTGAGGAACAGCCAAGATTCATACAGTTTGAGGTTCAGGACTTCATCACAACAATCCCCATCACCACATCCAGCAACAAAATCAACATCACGTTTCTCTATTGTAGCATTTTCTTCTTTTACCATTCAATTCTCTTTTGAAGTTTATAAGACTACACTTAAAGACCAAGGTCATTTCATCCCAAACTCTAGGAACTGGTTCCAAACGTTTACAGCAAATGTATAAATACTGGGGGGGGGGGGGGAAATGAGATTAAAAAATCTGCAAAAAATATAAGAGATATATCAGAGTGTTAGCACGGTTAGTTGGAAGTAAGTTCCATCAGGACTTCTGATTGGAGAGAGGATCAATATGTCATTGTGTCTCATGCCTATGGAATTTAGAGGTGAGAGGAACTTGATAGATGTAGATGGGGTGGCCCATCCATGCGGCTAGGTGTTACCTAGTAGGGGATGCAGTTTGAATCAGTGGCAGATTGCAGTGGGGCAAGAGGGCAGCAGATTCAGGGCATTCTTCACACAGATTCTAATAATAATAATAATAATAATAATAATAATAATAATAATAATAATATAGGTATTTATATACTGCCTTTCTTGGTCTTTAGATTTCTCCTCAGACTTTAATTCAAGGCGGTTTACATAGGCAGGTTGTTCTAAATTCCTGTAGGGATTTTTACAATTGAAGAAGGTTCTATCTTTCAAGAACCACAACATTTCAGATGGATCTTTTGCTGATCTGGTATCACATTCTGGCCTCCAGTTTCTTCCCACGCAGGCTGACAAGCAGCTCCTTCATCTCTCACTTGAAGGGCGGCCAAGACACTTACAGGTGGAATAACTCGGCTCGGCTTGTCAGCTGCTTCAAGGAAGTATTCACCGGTGCCAGTGGCCTCAAACTGGCGACCTTCGGATGTTATCTTCAGGCAAACAGAGGCTCTATCCTCTAGACCAGGGGTGTCCAAACATTTTGGCAGGAGGGCCGCATCATCTCTCTGACACTGTGTCGGGGGCCGAATTAATTTACATTTCAAGTGTGAATAAATTTACATAAGTGAATTTATTAGAGATGGAACTTGTATGAATGAATGAATGATGGATGGTCTTGCAAGAGCTCAAGGCCTATAAAAGTCCTTGCACAAAGCAAGACTAGCCTTTCCTTCACTGCCATTGCTGCATCACAGACGTGAAACAGCAAGCAGTGGAGGGAACACTTGTCCCACAGCTCATGCAAGAGGTCAAACAGTCATCTTCACACTGAGAGCAGTTGTGTCAGGCCAGCATGGGCTCCAGCAAGTCTCCAGAGGGCCAGATGCTCATTGAAGACTGGGAGCTCCCTGTGGGCCAGATTGTGAGTCCCTGAGGGCCGCAAGTGGCCCCTGGGCCGGGGTTTGGACACCCCTGCTCTAGACCAGACCTCCCTCCTGGTAGATTCTACTACCATCTCTGCCACCTCCCTCCAGCCCACTGTGGACACAGACCACATTGATCTGCTTTCTGCCTGCTGAAAGTGAGCAGTAAGTGGATCATCCACCTCTTTACCATGTTCCTTGTACAGTTATTTTAAAATACAGAAGTGTGGGGCTTTGATTTGAAATACAGAGACTGCACAAATGAAGGAGCTCTTTCATTCATATGGTTGCTCCAGATAAAACTGGAAGTCCCACACTTCTGCAATTGAAGAAACCACACATGGAGCATGGAAAAGGGCTTTTTTTGTTTGTTGTTACAGTGCAAAGGCAGCAGCAGTGGACCCAAGATGACATCAGGCAGAGTTCCGGGTCATGCCACCCCTAGGTGTAGATATTCCTTTTCAACCTACTAATTGTTCCAATCACTTGTCCAAATGCCAGTAAAAATCAAAGCTGGAGCGATGCTATTTGCTATGCTTTGCTGCATTGCTTCACCTGGGAATGAGATGTAGCTTGCGGTGTTCTGAGCAAAAAAGGGGCCCAAGACATAACTACAGGTTACGTGGTTCCTTTGTTTCACAGTGGGAGGTTTTCTGATCAAAGCACATGCTCTCACAGAGGTTTCTTTGAGCTTCTTCAGAACTGCTGTAAGTTTTGGAGAGCTGAGCTGGTGAACAGCATCAGAAAAACAAGTCCCTGAAAACACTGAAAGGTGCCTACTAGGGCAGTGGTTCTCAAAATTTTTAGCCCAGGACCCACTTTTTAGAAGTTTTGGGAAAACCCAGGATGGATTGAGTCACCAAGTCACTGTTCCCCGTGACTCAACTCGAAAAAGAATCAGGGGCACTTCCAGAGTCACCAAATCACCCTTTAGTGACTGTAACGGACTCAAGTTGAGTCGCTCCCCCCTTTTAAAAAGTGGAAAAAACGGGGCTGCTGCCGGGGAGTGCATAAGAACATAAGAACATAAGAACAGCCCCACTGGATCAGGCCATAGGCCCATCTAGTCCAGCTTCCTGTATCTCACAGCGGCCCACCAAATGCCCCAGGGAGCACACCAGATAACAAGAGACCTCATCCTGGTGCTCTCCCCTACATCTGGCATTCTGACTTAACCCATTCCTAAAATCAGGAGGTTGCGCATACACGTCATGGCTTGTACCCCATAATGGATTTTTCCTCCAGAAACTCGTCCAATCCCCTTTTAAAGGCGTCTAGGCTAGACGCCAGCACCACATCCTGTGGCAAGGAGTTCCACAGACCGACCACGCGCTGAGTAAAGAAATATTTTCTTTTGTCTGTCCTAACCCGCCCAACACTCAATTTTAGTGGATGTCCCCTGGTTCTGGTATTATGTGAGAGTGTAAAGAGCATCTCCCTATCCACTCTGTCCATCCCCTGCATAATTTTGTATGTCTCAATCATGTCCCCCCTCAAGCGTCTCTTTTCTAGGCTGAAGAGGCCCAAACGCCGTAGCCTTTCCTCATAAGGAAGGTGCCCCAGCCCCGTAATCATCTTAGTCGCTCTCTTTTGCACCTTTTCCATTTCCACTATGTCTTTTTTGAGATGCGGCGACCAGAACTGGACACAATACTCCAGGTGTGGCCTTACCATCGATTTGTACAACAGCATTATAATACTAACCGTTTTGTTCTCAATACCCTTCCTAATGATCCCAAGCATAGAATCCCAATGCATGTGTGTTGGAGCTCTCTTTGAACATTTCCCTGCTGCCCCTGCCCATCTGTAAAGAGGACAGGAGGGGTGGGAGGGATGATAAGAGAGCTGGAACAGAAGCAGCGAAAGGGAGGAGGGTCACAAGGAGCAGCTGCAAGGCTTACTAGGACAACCCGATCCTTGCAGCTCTACTCAGAAGTAGTCCCTCTGTAGCCACTCATTCAATGAGGGTCCCCCTTCCAAGTAACAACAGAGCCATGCCTGCAAAGTGTGATTGCTGCCCTGCCTCCCCTGTCTCCCTGGGCTGAGTTGCCCCCTTTAAAAAGCCAGCTGTGGGAAAAACAGGGCTGCTGCCAGGTGTGTGTCAGAGTTCTCTTTACACACTGCCCTGCTGCCCCCTTCCACCTGTAACAGGGTGGGAGGGACCGAGTGACAACTGGGCAGAAGCAGCGAGAGAAAGGAGGGTCACAAGCAGCAGCTGGGAGGCTTACCAGAACAAACCGATCCTTGGCAGCCTTACTCACAAGTAGTCCCACTTCAGTCATTCATTCAGTGAGGGTTGCTCCTCCTCCTGCCCTCCCTCAGCCAGTGGAAATATGAGAATGCCTGTCCTTTGTCCAATGATCATCTGTTCCTTCCTTCCTTCCTTCCTTCCTTCCTTCCTTCCTTCCTTCCTATCAGAGACAGGAAAAGAGAGCCCAGTTCTGCCTCCCTGCTCCTGCTCGCATTAATCCTTTCCTGCCTCCTGGCTGGAACTCCCCGCTGCTCACTGTCGAAATGCTGGCCCCACAAGGTTTTCCATGTGGTGAAAACAGTGAGCAGGCACTCCCAGACACAGGCATACTTGAGTCAGCATGCATGGCGACAAGTGCCAGGAGGGCCCTGACCGGAGTCTTTTTCAGAGTCTTCCACGTGTGCGACTCATGAGTTGCTGAGTCAGCAAAAATCACACATTTTCGCGACTTGAGTTAAAGTCACTGATTCGAGTTCCCAACACTGCTTTTTAGAATGATAATCTGTCAGGACCCGCTGGAAGTTATGTCATTAACCTCATAGTGATGTCATGGCCGGAAGTGACATCATCGAGCAGGAAGAATTTTTAACAATCCTAGGCTGCAAACCTATCCACACTTACCCAGGAGTAAGCCCCACTATCATTGTTAAAAGCATAGATCTTCCCAAATGCAGTCATATGCCATGTTGGCATCAAGTCTAATATACTAAAAATAAAATATGGAAATGAATGGGGACCCACCTGAAATTGTCTTGCAACCCACCTAGTGGGTCCCGACCCACATTTTGAGAAACAGTATACTAGGGCATACCATTTAGTTTGGCACTTTACTTGCAAAGATACTAAAGGCTTTTGTCTGGGACTTTGATGCCATATATGGACATGACTTTTTCTTAAACCAGAGAAATTGAACAGTTGTTAGGGTGCTTGCTGCACTGCCTCCCATGAGGTTGTGAATTAAATACAGTAGAACCTCTTTAAGTTGACCACCCAAGGGACTGGAGGAAATTGGTCAACATAGGGAGGTGGTCAACATACGGGAAAAAAGGCATTTAAATATTATCATGTTTATCTCCCAGGACAACAAATGCAAGGCCAAGTTATTATTTAGATTGGATTTTTAAAAGGTTTTATTGCAAATATCAATGAGAATTGATCCTCTTGTGATATTTACTATTTATATAATCTATATTCATCTATATCTATATCAAGAGACAGAGAATAAACAGCCTACAATCAGTGTTTAAAAAAAAAACCCTGAAAATTCATAAGCTTAAAAAAATTGTAAGTTAAAAAAAAATACTTTGTTTCATAGCAGACAGGCAGACCAATGCTATCCCTTGCCAGCCCATAGCATGTCACATGTTACATAGCCCCAACAGCTAAAAAAAAACACAACACTTTTTTACTTAGGCTGCCTGGCCTCCACTGGGTCTCCTCAGATTCACTAAGTGCCAGAAGGTGTTTGATACGGTCCCTCACTAAAAGCTGTTGAGAAAACTCCACAGTCAGGGAATAAAAGGACAGGTTCTCTCATGGATTGGGAACTGGCTGAGGACCAGGAAACAGAGAGTGGGTGTCAATGGGCAATTGACAAAAAAAGGTGGAGAGAGGTGGAAAGTGGAGTGCCTCAAAGATCTGTCCTGGGACTGGTGCTTTTCGACATCTTCATAAATAACCTGGAAACAGGGATAAGCAGGGAAGTGGACAAGTTTGTGGATGACACTAAACTTTTCTGAGTGGTGAAGACCAGAAGGGATTGTGAAGTACTCCAGAAGGATTTCTCCAAACCAGGAGAATAGGCAGCAAAATAGCAGTTGTATTTCAATATAAGTGTAAAGTAATGCACTGGTGATGGGAACCAAAGTGAAATGACAGTGGCTTCACTATGCACAAGCAACCTCATGTCCCTCACAACTTGGTACATGTCCAGGTACAATCAGCAGCCAGTGCAGATCTGTCAGCTATGTGCAATGTGCCCACCTATAAAAACCCTTTTGCACACGTACTAGCAGGCGTAGGGGAAGGATTGTCGCATGGCTTCTTGCTTTTCCAAGATGGGACAAACCAGACAAAACACAGGCCCACAGTATCGCATTCAGTGGGCAACTTAAGGAGGATAAATTAATACTCTGTGCAATGGTTGAAGTGGTCAAGATACAACTTACGGAGGTGGTCAATATAGAGAGGTTGGTCTCCCATAGTGTATATGCAGTGTCTGTTCATACTGTGAAAATTAGGTCAACTTAAGGAGGTGGTCAATATAGAGAGGTGGTCAACTTTGGAGGTTCTACTGTATTCTTTTTTCCAAAAACGACACAAAATACACAACAGATTTTCAAAAGCTTCATGCAAGTCATACCTTGAAGGGACACTTGAATTTTTGAAAACGTATATGCCTCCAAGCAGATAGATTTTAACAGCATTTCTCTGTTCAACAACAATGGGGGGAAACACCTAGAAAAATCCCTCAATCTCCAGTTTGTAGACAACTGTAAGAGCCCAATCTTGAGCTCCTGTGGCACCCGGCTGTGGCGGCACCAAAAATGGCTGCCGCCGCATCCTACACTCCCACAGCAGCTGTGGGCAGCACCTCGGGAGAAGGAGACTTTTGTCTGCTTCCCCCAGGTAAAGCGAGTAGCCCCGCAATGGGCTACCCAATTCACCGCCAACCAAAACGTCAGTAAGAGCCTTAGTGTCAGGCACTGAGCCTGACGCGAAGGCTCAGGATCCAGTTGAGCATCGCTTCACCAGTTCCACCTCCCTCCCTCTCTGCTCCCTGCCCCGGCATGCCTCCCCCCACCCTGCCCTGCCTCCCTTCTTCCTGTCACACCTCCTCCCCACCCTCCGCCCGCCTTCCCCCTCCCCAGAAGTTCTCCTCCCCACCTCCCCCCCACTCCCACTTTTCTCTCTGCTGCTCGGCAGTCCACGCAACTGCTGAGTGGTGGAGGCTGGGTGCCCGCCTGGTACTAGTCCAGCGCCAGCCAGCGCTGGGCTAGAATGGTAAGTTGGCATGTCAAGCTCAGGATTGGGCTCTCTTATCCATGTTTTCTGTGATCTTTTATCCACTTTTTCTGAAATTTACCTCTCACCCAAGAGATCTTCCACGTCGGTTTACATGATAATAGCAGAAATCATTGCTATTTTATAAAGAATAGAACTTTAATGACTTTAGCATAGACACTCCTTAACAATTAAACCTCTTCTGCAGATCTATAATATACAGCACTAGAAAATGACAGCTTAGTAGAAACTAGTCTCAAAAGTGAAATATTCACTGGGAACATTTAAACTCCAATGTCTTGTTAAGACTCACAGGTATGTTCGGTTTTTACGTATACACAAAGTTTTTCTGTGTGAAAGCGGCAGGTTTATAACAGCCCAGACTATTTATGGTCCATAAGCCAGGGAAGACATGGAATTCTCACCAAAAAAAACCGCTGTCCTATGCAATGTATAGAATTGTGGCCCGAATGGGGAGCAGTGGCCAATGGTCCAATAGGTCAAGGGAGCCACCAGTCAAAAAAGTTTGGGAACCAATGGCTTAGACTTATGGGCCTAAATATGGGCCACAAACATGAAGTTTCCCCAAGCAATTAAATAATAATAATTCTAATGTTCTACATACCCTAAATGATTTTCCTTCAGTCTAGCTGTCATTTTTGTGGGGAGGGAAAGATAATTTGTTTTTGTTTTTTTAATTGATTATGACAGGGAATCCTACTGTTGTCAATTCTCTCCAGTCTTTCATTCATCATTTTCATTCTTCACTGCAGTGGTTGTAGCTATTTCCTGATTCATAAAGCAAATCCAAACATGCAATTTTTTTTAAAGCAACCTTAATATGGAGCAGAGAGACATTCCAAATAAAATAAAAATCTGAATTCTGCAAGAAGAATGTTGGCTTTATGATCGCTATCTCAGGCTTTGGCCTCTGCTAAAAGAAAGTAATGTGAATTATTTCCAAACATTTCATTGGTATGTGTCTTTGGTCAAAGTTGCCTTCCTCAGGAAAAACTTTATTTGATGGGGAATATTCTCCTTACAAAACCTCCACTTTCTGGTGTCTTTAGCACAAAGTTTTTCAGCAGCGCTAACGCGATGATGATACTTTGCAAGGCAAAAGGGTTCACACATTGTTTGTTGTGAACTAGAGCCTACCCACACACACAAATTTGTTGTTCTTTGACATTTTGAAGATGTTATCACGATGGAGATTAGTTGAAGAGCACATTTTGTGTAAAATAAATCAAGCTGTTCAGATTTTGGAAAGTTTAAGAGTGTAAAAACTTCCCTACCGTGAATAATCTGTTGTCATAAAGAGCTCACAAAAGTCCAAGCCACTTCCATCAGCCAACAGTATTTTCGTTAACTTATTAACTTGATTGAACATTTGCCCAACTTCACCCCAGCATGGCAGTGGTTCTAAGTGGTTTAATTGAATTATCTGGGGAGAGTGGAGTTAGAAATCATGACTGTTTAGAAAGATGGAAAGAACAATAGGAAAGAATGTATTAAGCCATTTCTGCCCAACGTTGCATATATGCAACAGGGACAAAATGTGTACACCTGTGGGCTGAGCAAAAATGGTTAATAGGTGAAGAGACAGAATATGAAGAGTTGTACAGAAGTGTTTACTGATGAAATGACAAACTAGAGCAGGGCTGGCCTCTGAACCCTCCTGGCACTGGGCTCAGTGTACCAAATGCATTACTTGATGGCTGATCAGCTGCTGCCTTCATCCTTCCTCTTCTTCCTTCTGTTCCCTGAATTCAAAAAGGAAGAGAGGAATAGTGGAAGGGGAATGTGGAGGACAAGAGATAATAGATAATTGCTGTCACATGTTCTGTCCCATTCCTTTCTTCCTTTCTGTATCCAGGAAGCAAGGGGAGGGAGATGAGGACCAAAGAGTGACTTGCACCCTGCCCCTGCTGCCAGTCTGCCACCTAAGGCAACCACCTAAGTTGGCCTCATGGCTGGGCTGGCCCTGAACCAGAAACATCATGCTCCAGAGGTCTGTGTATGCTGTGATGCATATATATGGAGGTCCAACCAAAGTGGTCTGACCTCATTCATGGGGTATCACTTTAGGCACACACAGAGCTTCCTCCTCCATTCAGCTGAAGCAAATAGGAAGTCCTTGCTACTGGATGAGTTTTCTGCATTCATTGAAGCTCCCACAACGAAGAAGGAACAACTGGATAAAGACATATGTTTAAGAATAATGCGGGTGTTTTCCACCAATTTTTCTCAGGCTCTTTAGCTGGTCCAGGCAGAACCCATTAATTAAAAAGACAAATCATGAGAACAGTTGGTGACTATGTGATCATTTCTGTGAACTAAAGATGCCTTTGAGTTTATCTGACTGAGCGGCCACATGGAATGAATTCCAGTTTCATAGAAATCATACAGAGAAACTGCTGGTATAAGCCTGGGAATAGCTTTGAACTGGCTGTGTTGAATGCCGGAAGGAGAGGTTTGGCAGAAACAGCCTGCTGTGTTTGGAGCTTATTAGACTCCAGGGGATTGACTTTGCCTTGGTAGTAACACTGCCTTTGCTTGTTGTTTCAGGCCTGCCATTCATTCCCAATGTGTAGAAGTCTGAAATAAGCAGATGTTTACAAGATACTTGGGGTCTCCAGTGCTCTCTCCTCCACAGGAAACCAACCTTTGAGAGACTGTCCTGAACTTCTCTTGGATCAGGTAAGCAGGAGCATAAAATTTGTAAGAAAAGCTGTACTGTTGAGAAGAGCAAAAATGAAGAAAGGGTAGACTCCCCAGCACTACCTTCCACACAAACCAAGAGATTCCGCACAAACCAGGAGAATCCATATAGGAAAAGGAGCCTAACATGCAATCCTACACTGGTCTATTCAGAAGTAAGTCCCACTGTGTTTCATGGAACTTACTCCCCTTAAAGCTTCCTAAGGCTTATTCCTAGTCTAAGATTGCAATCCTATAACACAACAGTTCTCAAACTGTGAATCTGTGGTCAGTGGTGTTGCTAGGGGGGTGCGGGCCGCACTAGGTGACACGCACGGGGAGGGAGGGTGACACCACTAGTGGCAAAAATTTTAAAATCCTGGTATTTTTTAAAATACCATCATGTTATATATCAATCGATGTATAATTTCATGCAGAATGCAATGAAACAAATTGTATTGAAATATCTCTATACTATAAAAGGTTATAGCCAAAAAACCAGTGGAGGGGGTACAAAGGTGCCCTGAAAGCTGCATGGGAGGAGGTCCCTCATAAGGGTGATGCGCTGGTCTCCTGCATCAGGTGACGCAAACCCAAGTGATGCCACTGTCTGTGGTACACCAGTGGGTCACGACCCAGAAACTGACAGAGTAGATTAGGCCACGTGCATCAAGGGTCAAACAACCTGCTACTTGAGAGAGCACTTCTGCCCAATCACCATTATAGCCAGGGAGGCTTGAGCAGCTGGTAAAGTGAAACTTTTTTTGAGGTGGATCCCAATGCTGAAAAGTTTTGAGAGCCACCGCTGTAACACGTACCAGGAAGGAACAGCGGATCCTGAGCTGCCAGGAGTGTGGGGCTGCCGCGGCGACCTAAACAGCTGCCGTAGCTTCCACTGCACCCGGGGCAGCTGCCTCAGGAGAAGGGGAAATTTTTCCCCTTCCCCTGAGTAAAGGAAGTAGTCCCACAGTGGGGCTACTACATTCTACAGCAGCTCTGGAGCTGCCGCAGAATCAGAGAGCTCCATGTTGGGCCATGAGGCCTGACACAGGGCTCAGGATCCAGTGGAGAGGAGATCTGCTGGTTCTGCACCTCCCTCCCTGCTCCCTCCCCTGCCACACTTTCTCCCTGCCCTCTGCCCATCTTCCCCCTGCCTCCCCCTGCCCTGGAATGCCTCCTCCCCCCACTCCCCCACACAACTCTCCGCCGCCCGATGATGCAGGCAACGACCAAGAGGCAGACCATTGGCCTCCCACTAGCGCTGGCCCAGCATGCACTCCAGTACTGGGCCAGCGTTAAGCCCCACAAACATGCCTTATAGGCACATTTGCAACAGTATGCGCTGGCAGTAAGCCAGCACGCAGAGCTCAGGATTGGTCTCTTAGTCCTTTTGAACTTAATGGGACTTAGTTTTGAGTAGATGTGCACAGACTTGCATTATAAATTTGGGCATATGTGTAAAAAAAAAATCAAAGAAAAAATTAGCAGACATTGCAGATATTAAATTGCCCCCCAAAATGTCATTTCTACAATTTCAAGAATTTTTCTCAGCCACTCTGGAGCAGAGGGCACTCTATACATTTTCCCATACGACAGCCAGACTATTTCAACAGCTGTTCATGCAATTTACTAAAACTATCCTTTCTGTTGTTGTTAGTGAGTCATCTATTCATTCAATAACATTGGCAGTGAATCCAGAGTCATATTATAACCAAACAATCTGCTGAATGACTTCCAAAATGGCCTCTCAGCATTTTGCACTTTTGTGAGGTTCCACCATCAATGAAGAAAATGGGCTCAACTGACATTTCCACTAATCTGGGAAGATCTGGTGTGATCAATCTTACTGAGTAGTTACAGACGTCGCATACCATTTGTACAACGCTTCATCTTGGGCTTCTCTCAACATAAAATAAGATGGGTTGTATTTTTTAAAAAGTTAGTCATGATTAAGAACCACTGAAATCTTGAGAAGAGTTGCAGCACAGTCCGATGCATGTCTACTCAAGAAGTAAATCCCACTGTGTTCAGTGAGGCTTACTCCCAGGAAAGTGTGTATAGGATTACAGTCAAACAGCCCAATCCAATTAGGCTTTAATACTGATGGAACACAAAAGAAACTCCAACAGCACATGGAAGTGCATACTGCAGGAGTGGTGGTGCCCCACGGAGATCCGTTGAAGCAGGAAAGTTGGCAGGGGAGGTGAGGTGGGGGAGACAGAGCAGGAGTGGAGGAGGGCGAACAAGGCAGCCACAGATACAGGGGAGGGCAGAACAGGGAGACAAAAGGGGTGTAGGATGTGTGGACAGGCTCTGGAAAGTAAGCAGGTATGGTGGCGGCAGCAGCCACCAAGTCCTAGTCTCCTTCCTGGATCCAATCCCATTGCCCAGGTCCACACAGACCTGCACCAGCAATTTCACCACTGCAGATCCGAATAGACCCTTTCAAGCTCTGGAGACTTACACCCAAGTAAGTGAACAAATGTTCCCTTACCCAGAGGAGACCTCCATGATTACCCCTTTGCAGGATGATCTGGTAGTCATTTTGACATCGCTGCAGTGGTCGTGGGGCGAAGCCATAGGATTGGGCTTAGTCATGGATAGCCATCTACCAAGGATGTTCTAGCTGTGAACTGCCTGCATTGGCAGGGAGTTAGACTATTATCCCATGGAGTCTTCCAACTCTGATTCTATGACTATATCCCAATAAAACCCACCCACTGTATTCCTGAACCCATCAACCATAGCGATCAAGACAGAACAAGGAAGGGGGAAAAGGCAGGAATGAATACATTAGACATAATAGTGCACAATGTGGTGCAATTTAATCTTGATTATAGAGTTTATCAACAAGAGACCCAAAGTCAGTAAACTCTTCTGACATGGCTTGCTGGTTATAAACAATTCATTCCTGAACCTCCAGTTTCAACATTCCTTCCAGCTAGGCATGATAGCAGAGATATCCAAGGGTATGAGGTTTAAACAGAGACTCATGTTTCTTTTAGATTGTTAAACTTTAGACATTTGTCTGCTTATTTATGCTTTTTTTTTTTTGCCTTTTCATTTTGTTTTTAATCATGTTTTTAATCTTTTGTTGTGTTCTGACATGAACTGCCTTTTGGATGGGAAGGTGGGATATAAATGTTACCAAAAAATAAAGACAATTGATGGAGACTGGTGATCCATTGAAATACAAATAGATCTTTGAAAGCAAATCCTGATTTCTCATTCCCATCTCTATTAACTTTTCACAAAAAACATCCCTCAAATATGCAACTAAAGTGGATAGAAGTTCTCACAGCACTCCATATAAACCCATCTGGACCAGAAAGCTTATTGTTTTTTAGTCTCTTAATCAGGTCTAGTATGTTGTGCTACTGTACTAGAACAAATGGAATTTGAAACTGTTCTCACAGTATATTTGGCTTTGAAAGAAAAGCTAGCATCTACTTGATGTGCATCTTTCAAATTCAGTTTCTTTCCTTCCTCCAGGACCTGAAAACATTGTCACTGATTTGCCTTTTTGGTGCCTAACTTCAGGGTTTCAACTTCTCTTATCAATTTAAGTTATCCTTCCTAAAGACTTCCACATTTAAAAACAATCATCTTGTTAAAGCTTTAGAAGCTTC
This sequence comes from Tiliqua scincoides, assembly GCF_035046505.1. Lineage (NCBI taxonomy): Eukaryota > Metazoa > Chordata > Lepidosauria > Squamata > Scincidae > Tiliqua > Tiliqua scincoides. The sequence goes on from NC_089826.1 coordinate 29,513,547, forward strand.
TCAAAGGGCAGGGAATTTGAGTTCAGCCAATAATATAAAGGCAAATCATATAGCCTGCAAATCCCAATTCTATTCCAGATTAGAAAATCTGAATTGGTAAAAAAATGGAATTCTTGGCAGGGGATTAGCATAATTACAAGGAAATAACCAGGGATGGGCTGAGACTTCGATGACTCAGACTTGAGTTGCAAACACGCACATTTTTAATGACTCATACAGACTCAAGTCACATGTGTCAAAAACCTTAACACTAACTCGGGACTCGGGGTTTTTACCCTAAAATTAAAAAGATTCAAACAAACTCGAGTCAAGACTTGTTTTTGTTTGTGATTGCAACTCTGTTTTGTGTATGCGCTTGCTTGCTTGCTTTTTCCCCCTGCTTCAGGGGCTTGATTTGTTTTTCAAAAAGAGTTGGATTTGAGTCAAAATGACTCAAAAAACAGCTCCAGATGAATCGCGACGGCCATTATGACACGTGGGTGAATTGGGTCAATAGGGTGGAAAATTGGGACTCGACTCAGCACTGTAGCTACAGCACATTCCTTGAAATAACTAATTTGGAGTACAGGGGTATAATTGGCAAAGGCATAAATGCCAGGGTAAAGGTAAATGGGTAGACTGCAAAATCCATTCTGAAACTTCACACAGACCCACTTTTTTCTTTTTGAAGTCAATAACAGAAACTGCCTGAGAGTTTATTTTTCCTTATATCTAGAAAACTGGAATGAATTTGATGGAAATCGTCTACCACTATAAAATAAAACAATGTGAGTGAAGCCAAGAACTTGAAAACGTTGCTGCTTCAAATAATACATCTTGTCTTTTCTAGGCATTTGAACGTTTGAGAACTTTTGCACAGCACTTGCTAAGATGAGTGGGTGTAGAACGCCACAAAGCATATGGCATTTACTAACTAGATGACAGATGTTCAGTCCACGTACGCAGACCAGCATAGCGCATTTCCAGTCCGAATCAGCAAGAGAATAGTTTCCAACCCCCTCAGCACTCATTAAAATCAGAACAGACATTGACTCTCCACAGTCCATACTGTAAGTTCCAACAATACTGCCCTAGAAAGTTAAGAGATCAATATCCAAAACCTCCAGCAGCATCATAGCAGCAATAAATATAGCCAGTTCACAAGCCAAAATGACCATGTGCACCCTCCAAGTTTAGAGGCAGCCTATGTCTGAATGCCTGATGCAAGGGAGTGACAACAGGGTGCAGGTACCTTGTCTGGAGTGCACCCAGAGGCATCCGGTGGGTCACTGTGAGGTATACAAAGCTGGACCACAGGAGTCTTTGACTTGATCCAGCAGGGCTCTTCCTATGTTCTCAAGACCACACTTTTACTCATTTTTGCAGCAACTTCCATCTGCCTTCTTTTGGTACCTCCAGTTCAAAACTTGTTGATATGGTCTGCTGTATATATTATGCAATTATGGATCAAGTCAGAGAAGAGGGTGGTATTGGCAGCAGCAGTGGCTTGGCTTCAATCACCATTCTCAGGTCCACTCAGGCTTGCTCCAAAAAAGTAGCTGGCTCAATCTGAATAGATCCATGCAGGCGATGAAGGCTTAACCCTGGGGAGGAGATCTCCAGGGCCTGAAACTCCCTTGCAGGATTCAGTGCTCACCCTGTTGGCTGCACTGCCATGCATCACAAATGGGGCTGTGAAAGTATATGATCATCACATTTTAAAGTCTGTACTATTTCTTTCTTTAACCACTATACTGAGAACGCTTTTTTCTTCTTTTTAAAAAATGGAAGCTCCAATTAAATTTCTAGAATCTGGTGGTTTCCACAGTGGTTTGGTAGTCTTGAGTACATGCAGTACTTGAATACATGCAAAGTCTAGAGTACATGCAGCATGGCCCTTAATGTTGGCGAAGCCTCTGGAAATTCCAAAATTCTAGTTATTTCATCTGTGAAATCAAAACATCCATAATCTGGTATCTAAAACAATGGAACAGGTCAGATTAAAAAAACAACAACATTAGGGACACAATCCTAAGTGCACCTTGGGCCGGTGCAGTCCAGGTGGGTCACAAACATGCTGAAAAGCACATTTGCGCTTCTCTAGAGTCATCTGGGCCGGCGCAGGGTCGCATGCTGGCCCACAGAGGCTGAATCTATCGTCTGCGCCAACTTCAGCAGGGAGGCTTGCTTCGGCCGAGCTCGAACGATGCAAGTGTCTGAGGTGGGCAGGAAGGAGGTGGGGAGGAGGTAAGAGGGAGGTGTTCCGGGGCTGGGGGGGGAGGGTGATCCTGGAGGCAGGTGGGCAGGGAGCGGGAGGCAGGGCTGGGAGGCAGGGCTGGGACCCAGTAGATATGCTAGATCCTAACCCCTGTTCCTGAACGGTGCATAGTAGCTGCAAGCTGCTTCACTCTCTTCGGACTTATGATACCTCCTGAGGTGGTGCAAGTCCAATGAGACCCATTGGGGCTGCAGTGGCTTACCTGGAGGTAAGGGAGCCACTTTGGGCCCCTATCTTGTGCTGGATATAGCACAGGCCTACAGTTCAGGTTCCAGCGCAAGATATGGTTGTGCTGTGCACTACCAAACCTTTGTTGAAGTGGACCCAGATGAATCTGCCCATGTCTTTGAATAACTAGTTTCAATTTCCAAGTGAGGGAGAAGCATCTTTACTCTCCCTGTGCTAAAGTACAAAGCTAATAGCATGGAGCGTTGCCCTCTGTGAGACCCCCCCCCTAAGAAAACATGTCCCTGAGTTCATTCATCCCTACTGTGGAATGAGTCTAAGGCCAGTTTGTACTGTACCTAACCAAAATTTTAAAAAATAAAAAAAAAATTCTTTTATAGACGACAGCAAAAGAGTACTCAGTTCTGACATATACTATTAAAACTAGAACACGCTATCATAAAAAATGGTAAACCCTGACCTCAGAGACTTGTAAATTCCACAATGAAATAGAACTATTTTGATACATTTATTACAGTTTGTTTTGAAGCTGTGCAAAGTCACTCATTTTGGTTTCAAAGAAGGAGAAAAATAACTCTACCATGGATTTGCTCTTTATCACATTCGTAGATGAGGAAGTGGTTCAAAAGTGGAAACCACCGGCCGCTGCTGTAGACTGATCAAGTTCTCCTAATGATAACCGTTGAGAGGAGACAGTGGAAGAAGGAGAAGCCTCAGTCAGCTCTGTGCAAATAAGTGGTTGCGATTGGCTAGTTGTCCTTGCTGATGTCAGCTGCTCACATCTGTGCCAATGGCAGCTAGCCAATCAGGAAACACGCCCTCTTATGGTGTGTGGATGAAAGTGCCCCCCTTGGTCCACTGCTCCCTTTTCTTGTCTTTGGAAAGGACAAGAATTCTGTTCCTCTACTAAATACCCTGAAGATCCACTCTGCTGGCTGTCACTTGGGAAATGTGTTACGGCTAAGCTAGTCCCACCATTTATCACAGGAAACCATCACACTGCATATGAAGCTTTTGATTGCCCAGGGCACGTAGTGCTGATTAATGAGAGCAATTGACGTTAATTAAATAACGGACGATTTGCTCTCCAAACCTCTCAGGCTAGCTAACCGCAGAACTTGTAAAGGGACTTCATGGAAATACAGCTTATCAGCCGCAAGGCTGAATATAGATTGTGAAGCAATTCAGAACTCACTGGCTATGATTCATGAAAATAAGGCCTTCCAAATACAGCTAGTTGAACTCTTAGGGCCTGCATTTAGAATAGATATATCTTTGCTAATTTGTGATGACATACAGGATACAAACTAATGGGGCCAACTTAGGGCCCAATCCTGAACAGTGCGTGCTGGCTTACCACTGGTGCGCACTGTAGCAAACATGCTGTAAGGCACGTTTGTGAGCCCTTACTGTGGGCCAAGAGCCAGAGCTATCCCAGCGCAAGCCTGCGCTGGGCCAGCTCCAGTGCTGGATCCATGTTCTGCCACCCAGCGGTTGCCTGGACTGCCAGGCAGCGGAGAGGTGAGTGAGGGTGTGGGTGGAGGGGTGAGGAGGTGTTCCAGGGCAGGGGAAGGTGGGGGAGGATGGGGAGAGTGCAGGAGGGAAGCGTGGTGGGGGAGGGAGTGGGGAGGGGCGGAAGGAGAACGGGTTTGGCTCCACCAGATACTGAGTACCATGTCAGGCCACTTGGTCAAGAGCTGCCACAGAATTGAGTAGCCCCATTGTGGGCCTACTTCACTTACTCAGGGAAAGCAGATGAAAGTCCCCTTCTCCTAAGGAGCCATTGTGGGTTGCCCAGGTGCGTGTTGGATGCCGCAGTAGTCATTTTGGCTCCACGGAAGCCCTGTGCTCTGGGCAGCTCAGGATTGGGTTGCCCAGCTCCAGTCTTATTCCCCACAATCCTACAGACTGCAGCCATACTGCCAGAGGGCGCACTTTATCCAATGAGTACGGGTGGCCAGACAGTATGGGAAAGGTCTTTTTTGCTTACCTTTCTCTAGGCTGCCAAGCTGCTAGTGGGTCTTCTTGGAAATACACCAGCTATTTAGCTGGCGTAAGTCTGAGGAGAGGAAAGAGACTTGCAGGCCAGGAAAGCAGGGCTAGGGTCCCAGTGTGTGCTGCCGCCGCATTTAGCCATTTGCACCAGTGGCCCCACAGCACACAACAACTATGCACCATTTGCAATGCTGAAAGAGTACTTATGGCAGCAGATCAAGAGGTCTATCGCTGTAAGCTCTTGACACACACCTCAGGGTATGTACTGCAGATGGGCAGAACTCACCTCAGGGCTCTGTTGCCAGAATGGGGAAGGAATAACACCCTGAGTGGGTTAAACCCAACTATGGAGCATAGCCTCAGTGCTCAAATTGTCTGTCCAAACCATACTATCAAGAGCTATGGTTCTTTCCACTGAACACCCAACCTCAGGCAGACAAAAGACCTCTTTTTTAAAAATGGAATTTAAGATTTCGACACTGGTGAGCTTTGTTTTAAGAATCTTCCTTTTTCTTGTGAATGATGACTTTTTAAAAAGTGAAGACATTTCCCCCTTTTTAAAAACATTGGATTTTTTTTAATGTAAACAGTGGAGGAGCCAGACACCTTCTCTAAAAAAATGTAATACATACAGTGTGCTTGATTTATTTGAAAGTTAACAAAAATAAGTTGGACAAATGCAGTGGTTTATATAAGTTAAGTTATGACATAAAACAGATTATTATTTGTGCCAAAAGAAGAATATGCAGACCATTTTGTAATTAAAATCAGAGGACTTCGCCTAGTAAAAGATGATGCAAAAGTGATGTGGATCGTGTGAAGCCATGAAAACAATTTGCTTGCTGAGGTTCCCCCCCCCCGGCAAGGTATGGGGTACTATAATTACATATGTTTATTATGTTAAAAAGATATGGCTTATAGTCATATTCTTCGCTCACAACAGGAGAGGAAACTGAACGCTTTCCACATGCGCTGCCTCCGACGCATTCTCGGCATCACCTGGCAGGACAAAATTCCAAACAACACAGTCCTGGAACGTGCTGGAATCCCTAGCATGTATGCACTGCTGAAACAGAGACGCCTGCGTTGGCTCGGTCATGTTGTGAGAATGGATGATGGCCGGATCCCAAATGATCTCCTCTATGGAGAACTCGTGCAAGGAAAGCGCCCTACAGGTAGACCACAGCTGCGATACAAGGACATCTGCAAGAGGGATCTGAAGGCCTTAGGAGTGGACCTCAACAGGTGGGAAACCCTGGCCTCTGAGCGACCCGCTTGGAGGCAGGCTGTGCAGCATGGCCTTTCCCAGTTTGAAGAGACACTTGGCCAACAGTCTGAGGCTAAGAGGCAAAGAAGGAAGGCCCATAGCCAGGGAGACAGACCAGGGACAGACTGCACTTGCTCCCAGTGTGGAAGGGATTGTCACTCCCGAATTGGCCTTTTCAGCCACACTAGATGCTGTTCCAGAACCACCTTTCAGAGCGCGATACCATAGTCTTTCAAGAGTGAAGGTTGCCAACATGGATAGTCATATTATGAAGTTAAATTTGTAGTCTAGAGGTTAGTAAAAATCAACAGATGTTTTCAGGCAAGAACTGTGCCTGGGGACAGTGGTATAGCTACAGGGGAGTGGCATGGTACGTACTGCATGCACTGCAATGCACCATGTAAGTGAACTCGGAGCCATTCTGGGCAGCCAGCATCTCCTGTGAATTGTACTTTGCTGCTCGGAATGGCTCAGGCAGTGAGTGGGCTACTTATATGGCACATTTTGGCGCCTGCTGTACTTATTTCACCACCCCCATGGCTATGCCACTACCTGGAGAGAGGCTAGAGCTCAGTGGTACAGCATCTGATTTGGATGCAGACCGTCTCAAGTTCAATCGCTGGCATCTCCAAGTACAGTTGGGAAAGACTCCCATTTGAAAGCAGGAGAGCGACTGTCAGTCTCTTAGTGCCGCAGTAAATGGACTCCCGATCTGACTCAGTGTGAAACCCTTTTATATGTCACATTCAGCATTGTTCAGTGGCTAATTAGAAGCTCACTCAAATATCTACCAGGGATACTGCCTGTTACCTGAGAAAATTAATTAATGCTAGACAAATTATTAGGCAAAATAGCAGTCAAAAGTATTAGAACAGCACTATACCAGCTGCTATACTACTATACTACTATACTACTACTACTATACTACTATACTACTACCAGTTGCTAATTGCCCAGCTGTTAAAAAGAACATTAATAGCTTGATAAGACAGTAGATGTATACAAAAGTTTTCTCTCTTATTGAGTTTTTATATAAAATGAACAACAGAATAGCAAGTATGATAATTTTTCAGTTACACCTCCACCTCCTACACCTTTCAAAAAAGAAAAAAATCCCACCCCATTTCCAGCAAATACAAAATCCATTTGCACTGTCTTCATACTCATCTAGCAGCCCAATCCTATTGAGGACTGGGCTGTTGCGCACAGCCTTTTGCAATAGCAGTAGTGAGTTCCGCAGTTGCAAAATGGCTGCCAAGAGAGTGCACAGCCATTTTGGGAGCACTGCCATGTGAGGTGGCAGCGCTCTCAGTCTGCCAGCCACATGCTGAAGCAGGTAAGGCAGCAGCGAGGAGGGGGGAAAGCAGGCAGGGAGAGGAGGATAATAGTGGTGGAGAGGCTGCAGGAGAGGGTGGATCTGAAAGTGATGGAGCACCAGATCCTATCCTCATTTTTCAGGGTCTGTGTCCCCTTTCTCACCTTGGACATACGCTAGTGATTTTGCTTGCACATGTCTGAGGAGACCCATTGCAGAGCGGGAATGATCCAGAAGTGTAAGGGAATTTAAATCCCCTTTTGTATCTGAAGGTTCCCAATCTTTCCCTCTTGCTAGATTTATTTATTTATTTTATTTATTAGATTTGTATTCTGCCTTTCTCCCTGAAGGGCACCCAAGACAGCTACAGCACACCTGTTTTTGGTGCAGCTTCATCAGCACCAGGGGGGAGGACAGGATTGGGTCCTAGGTCATTCATCTTCAACTACCTCTTTTCTTATAACAATATCACAATTAGCATCACTTTATGAAATTTAAAAAAAGAAATGAGATTCATGCGCACACACGCCACACACACACACACACACACACACACACACACACACACACACACACACACACACACACACACACAGGGAAAAAGGAACCAAAAAGGGAGCCATCCCAGCAATCAACTGTTTAGCCAAAGCATTCTAAAAGTGGATTTCAGATTTTTTTTCCCCCAAACATTTGTAGCTCTTGTCATCTTGTGTAAGCAATCCATTCCTTGGAAGCCCAATTTTCTATTTTCACCACCAAGATTTAGATTTTCAGGGGCTCTTTGACTTCCTAAGCTTGTAGTACCACATTTGGAAATAAATGCAGCATGCCAGTACCAAACCTACTGAACGCCAGTAAACACCCACGTTCTGAAATACATAGCCAATCCTAGAACACACAAGCATGCACACACACAGAATACACCACCACCACCACCACCACCACCAGTGCAGCTACACTAAATGAGCATGCACTCCATCCTATCGGGGAGGGCAGTCCTGGACACTTCCTCAGGGAATTTTATGCACAGGTCTCTACATGTTTGTTTTCAAATCCAGAGCTCTATAAGCCGTCCCAAGCACACACATGGGAATATACTCATATTTGTGCCTGAGAGGGCTTCGGGAGCCACATCAATGGACAAGACAGCACCTTCTGTGCAAAATGATACTCCTTCTGTTGAAGGGAAGGGAGAAGAACCCGTACACTGGAACTTCTATGTGTACAAGTTTCTAAATAGGCAAGAATGGGCCGTAGAGGGCAGGACCTGGGACAGCTCTCAGTACTGACTCCCAGAAGTCATGGAGTAGCTTCCAGGATTGCCAAAGACCAGCTGAGCACCTAAATGGGGAAGCAGCTCTGCTAAATCCTGAGGCTCCACCCTAACTGCAAGTTTAGCTGGGATTTAATATGGCAACACTCTGGCTTGGAAGCTGGCTCTCCAGCATTATTGGGCATCCTTCAGCTTCACCCTATGGATTCTCTATTAAGAGAGCAACTATGGGAGTCGAGTTCAGACTGGGATAGTGATAAAGCAGGCAGGAAGCTTTAACCATTTGCCTGTGTCTGCAGTTTTCAAACTCTCTGGGAGTTTGAAACCTGCAGTAAGTCTTCACGGGGGCAGGGGAGGCAGCAAGGGCAGGGGGAAGGCAGCGACGCGATCCCCAGGATTGCGTCGCTCAGGGGGCTGCAGGGACTGGGGTGCACCCTCCAGTCCCGGTAGCAGCCGTCCCTGTGTGCAGGGAGCCCTGCTCGAGTGCCTGCAGGGTGCCCCAGGTCAGGGAAAGGGAGAGTGGAGTGATCTGCTCTGCCTCCGCAAAAGCAGAAGTGGAGTGCAATTGCCCCACTCTCCCTTTCCCTGACCTGGGGAGCCCTGCAGGCGCTCGCACAGGGCTCCCTGCACACAGGGAAGGCTGCTGCAGGGACTGGAGGGTGCACTCCAGTCCCTGCAGCCCCGTCAGAAGGGAAAGCGGAGCGATCATACTCCGCTTCCAGTTTTGCGGAGCAGGGCATGATTGCTCCGCTTTCGCTTTTCCTGATCTGGGAAGCCCTGCCAAAGATTGCGCAGGGCTCCCCGCACCTCCAGGAGGCTGCAGGAGGCTTGGGCAAGTGCACTCAAGCCCCTGCAGCCCCCCTGAGCGACGCAATCCGCCTTCCCCCTGTCTCCTGGCTGCCCCTGCCCCTTAAGGGGCAGAGACCAGGACCCACAGGCTGGGGCGTCACAACACCCCAGTTTGAATACCACTGGCCTATGTTGTAGTCCCAATGTAGTCTATAGTTTGGCCTAAGATAAATTCCCTCAAAACGTACACTGGAGATTACAACAGAAATTGTCGAGTAGGATTGGGCTGTGAGTGACTTCCATTGAAACACATCTGCCATTTTTCTGCCCCTTCCCCCAGTTTAGAGAGATCCTTCTGAAGCTATCCATTCTGGACTTCACTACCCAGAAGAGTTTAGTGCCATCCACAAGCATTGCTGAGTTTTTAACCTGTGACTTCTAGAACACACACATACTCTCTCTCTCTCTCTCTCTCTCTCTCTCTCTCTCTCTCTCTCTCTCTGGATAATTTGGACAGCTTCTGTTTAATTTATGTAGGTCTTCAGATAAATTGGGTCATGACGACTAGTTCCTTGAGGGTACCAACCAATGGCTGTCTGGTCTCTGGAGCATGTAAGCTTGCTACAGTCCATGCAGCAGCAGGAGCAGCAGATGGGACTAAATTGTGACTCTGAGTGTTGTCATTATCTATTTCCAGGGCAGGAATCTAAGGCACACCAAAAAGTGGTTTGATGTGACACACATTTCTTGTGATTTTATGGCCACCTCTTTGTGTTGTGCATTTACTTTTGAGATTGTATATGGCACAGAGGAGGCTGTATGAGGAAACTTTGCTTGTAGCTGTATTCCAAATAGGTTGGTAGCTGGGACCATTGATAGTTGAATAATGGGTAGTACCTCGTAATTATATAGCAGTGGAGATATTGAAATAATTCTCATTTCATATTAGTTCTCTCTGCTGTAGCACTCTGTCGGACTTTCTTGAATGTTCCCAGAAATTTCTCTACTTCATCCTTTGATTTTTCCACTTTTAAAAAAATTCAAAGTAGTCTTTAAATAAGCAAACTGCAAGCTTTGGAAATGTGATTCATTGTCTCTTTCCACAATAGCATGTAAACTTGTCTAAAATGGGGATTATACCATTTGCTGAAGTAGTTGCTACTTCTTTAGCTATTTTCTGGAGCTAGAAGGGGATGCACCCATGAGAAAGCGCTATGGATTTGACATTGTCATCAGTATGAAGTTGCATTGCTTTCATTTCAGTTTTCAGTTCTTTGATATAGTCCTTCATAGGTCCTGAGTCTGTCTGTCAAGCAGGTCAACCTGTATCACACTGATCATGTTTAAGGAACTAGCTAAATTGTAAGTAATCAGTAGACCCATCTCACTGGCCACCACACATTGGTTTGCAAAATATTACTTTTGGAAGTAATTAGGTGCAGTTTTAGTTTACTCCAGCTAAGTTATTTCTGTCTCGCAACACTGTTTTTGCCCTTCCCACTAATCAGTCTGTCACCTTCCAAAGAGACTTCCAGTCTTTAGCTGAGAGACTTCCAGTCATTAGCTCCCATGTTTCACAGAACATCAACCAATCATCCCTGAGTATTGGCAAGCAGTCAGTTTAACAAAATATAGTAATCATGTAGTTCATAGCACTATGTTCCTGGAAAGATCCTAGAGGTGGAGGACCAATAATAAATTGCACAGAATTGACTACTTTTATGATTAAAACCCTTTTAAAAAAATCATGTTCCTTCTATGCTTTCCCCCTTAGCTTTCACATTTCTTGTTTTGGACCTACATTGTTTTTTCTTGGCTATCTAAGGCTGCCTGCTTAAATCGTTCTTATTTCTTTATTTCTAAGAAGAGCCTGCAGGGCAGCCAAATGTCCATTTGAGAGGTCAAAGCTAAAAATGCTGTTAACAAGCCAGTAAGGCATTCATGGATCCTTTGATTTCCTTCCTGTAGGTAAGGACACTTTCATATTGAATGATCAAAGTCCTTTTCATTTTAAGCGATATAAATACATGATTTTTTTTTTTTTTAAAGCACAATACAAAGCTTCAACCTTTCTGCCAGCGTCAGGAACATGGCCATCTGGTAAATGCAGCAAAATGACACTACCCTTTTGTTTGCTCAATCTGTCATTACTGAAGTTATTAACTGATTGCTTTGTCATTCATTTAAGTAACTGAAACCAAGAACACTGGCTATTATGTTTAGAACTGAATAAATATATATATTTTTAGCTAGCAGCTGATAAGAGGCAGATTTATTTTACTTTTAAGTGCTTCCTTACTATAGTCTCAAAGACAGATTTAGTAGGTGGAAAGCACAAACAGATCCACAGAAAAAAAATCATTTATTAAGTGCGATGTTTTGTATTTTCCTCCCCACTCAAATACCTTCCTTACATAGTTGGCTTTTACATGTTTCATCTTGGGATAGGAAATCTTGGAAATGTATAATGCCATAATGAAGAAAAACATTTTAAAGGGAAGAAGATTACTCCTGAGTTTGAAATTCACAATATATCTGTGGTTCTTCGTTTGGGGTAGCGAAAGCTGTCAGAGAGAAGGCTGCTGCAAGTCAAGAGGTTGGACTGAAAGCTGAAACACAGCTCAGTCCTGATGTAGTTTGGAACCCAGGTACAGGTTCCAAAACTACAATTTAATAGAGAATGTTTCGCTTGATCTTAGCCAAAAGGCCAAGAAGCGAGAAGTTAATACTACATTTTTGTTGTTGGCAACCTTCAGTCTCGAAAGACTCTGGTATCGCGCTCTGAATGGTGGTTCTGGCACAGCGTCTAGCGTGGCTGAAAAGGCCAATTCGAGAGTGACAATGTCTTCCACACTGGGAGCAAATGTAGTGTGTCTCTGGTCTGTTTCCTTGGCTATCAGCCTTCCTTCTTTTTCTCTTTGCCTCAGACTGCTGGAAAAGTGTCTCTTCAAACTGGGAAAGGCCATGCTGCACAGCCTGCCTCCATGCAGAATGCTCAGAGGCCAAGGTTTCCCATCTGTTCAGGTTCATTCCTAAGGCTTTCAGAACAAGTTAAGCTAGCATTTATCCAGCAGGATTGTGCCATAATGTATCTTGTGGTACACCAGCATACCAGGATAGGATTGGGCCATTAGGCTACACACAGGGGTGTCAAACTCATTTCATTTAGCAGGCTGAATAGTACTCATGGCGCCTGCTGAGGGCCAGAAGTAATTACATTAAGCAGGAAGTGACATCATTAAGCAGGTGATGACTAGAAATAGGGACTTTTTATCTCACTTTGGAACTCATTAGCTGAAAATGACAGAAGAGAAAATATGCAACTTTTGATTGCATTTTCAAGATATGGGACAGCCCAACCATCACATGGGCCACTGTTTTAGTGGCACTACTTTAGCTGAGGCATCACTTCAGTAGTTCAGCAGCTGAGAGGTGCTCTGCAAAGTAAAGTGTTGGCAGAAGCAGTGCTGCCAAAAAAGGTGCCCCACATAATAACTGGGCTGTCCTAGCACATCCGAAGCTTCTCCCTTTTCATGCCTTTTGCTCTTCCCCGCCCCCACTGTTCCTCACCTTTAAGACTTCCTTCCGTCTCTCCCTCCAGCGCTTCAGCAGCAGCAGAACTGCTGAAAGAGCAGCACTGGGAGAGCCCAATTATCACACGGGCTGCCCTTTCAGCACAGACACCTCAGAGCTTCAGAAAGGTTGGCGTGACAATCAGGTTCTCCCAGCACCACCATTTCAGCAGTACTGGTATCTGTCCATGCACCACTTCTCAGCTCAGTAGCTGAGAGCGAGCTGGGAGAGCCAAACTACCAGGCTGGCTGGATAAAGAGCTTCTGCGGGCTGCATAGCCTGCAGGCCTTATGTTTGACACCCCTTCAATACAATCACTCACTGACCTGGGAGTTCCATTGGGACTTACTTTTGAGTAAATAGGATTGTGTTATAGAGTACGGTAGAATTAGTTGAGGACTGGGGCCATTCTAATCCAAACATTTATCTCGGTGTTGATGACCTCTTACTCCACTTCACTACTCAGGCAGTCCTAAATTTTGTGATTCCATTAAGCAGAGTAACAGCCCAGTCCTATCCTTCTTCTGCCCTGCTGGTACAGCAGCACCAAAAATGGGTGCTCTGGAGCAGGAAGTATGGATCAGGAGGCTTCAGAGAGGAAAGAGGATTTAAATCCCCTTACACCTCCATAAGGTTCCTGCTCCATAATTGGTCTCCTTGGACCTGTGCCAATGATTTTGCTGGTGCAAGTCTGAGGATAGAAAGGAGGAGGGAGGCTATCCACAGAGGGGATAGGATCCAGCCTCCCTGCCACCCTTCCGGCCCTTCCTGCCCTATTTGTAGAAATGTATTTGTTGTTATTTTCTTGTGCGCAGCATGAATAAATTGAGATTTACAAGATCCATGCATGCAAATTTATCATTTTATATAATGGGGATAGAGCATGCCATGCAGATGGGGCGGTCAAGTCATGAAAAGGGCTTTAAGTACAATTGGAAACACAGCAAGCAATTCAATAATTGAGCAAATGGAATGGGAGCAACAAAGACACTCCTGCCCTAGTGTGCTATTTGGTCGGTGGCTAGCCTTGAGGCCAAGTTACCCTTTCATTACACGACACATGGGCACGGCTCTCTGCTGAACTTCGATAGTGAAGTTCGCCTTCCTGCCTTCAGTGAAACAGTTGTTACTTGGAATCACTGAGACATAATGTGAATGCTTTAGTACAGTGATAAAAAAAAATAGCTCCCATCTAAATGGAGCTATTTTTCTCTTGTTTATAACCCAGCAACAAAATAGTTTTCAAAGCAACAATGACATTAACAAGGAGAATGAACAACCTTCCATTTGCAGCACAGTCAGTTAATCCTTTCCCAGCGGGAGAAGATTTGTTATGTTTATGTTGTGCTGAATTAAGTCAAGCCAAGTCCTTTCAATCATAAAAGACCATAGCCAATACAGAAATGTGCTTCCCTTCTTATGTAGCTCTAATAGACAAGCTTCACATCGCAGAACTTATACCATTTCCCACACTGGGTTCTGCACAATAGAAGCCATGTTCAGGTATCGGACAAGGTATACTGAACATGTGCAGAAGGAAACAGTGTTGGAATTCAGATGCATTGCCGCCTGCAGGATTTGAAAGGCAGTGAAACCTGAACCCCTTTACCTGCCTTCAATTATCCTTGCAGGAGGTGTGGTACTTAATACTATTTTCTTTCTGCCTTTTCTGTCTTCATGCAGCAACTGTTACCCTGCAAATGCCCAATCTCATCTGATCTTGGAAGCTAAGCAGGGTCAGGCCTGGTTAGTACTTGGATGGGAGACCGCCTGGGAATACTGGGTGCTGTAGGCTTATACCATAGTCTTTCGAGACTGAAGGTTGCCAACCATTTCTGTCTTCTCTCTCTTTCTCATTCTCTTCCATGCCATGGAAGCAAGATGTATGCTTCATCTCCACCACAGGAGAATGTATCCTCCCATGCATACTTGTACAAGAACAACTTTAGAATTCTCTGTTCCAGAAGTAGCAGGAACCTCTCAGACAATATGTAATCTTAAAAACATGAATAAAGTACAGTATGCAGCTTCAGCCACTGGGGGCTCAGGGGGGGGCAAATGCCCCAGGGCGCCATGCCTTCTGGGGTGGCGCTGCCTACTTCACCCCCCACCACCCTCCTTGCCCCTCCAGGAAGCCTTTGGAGGGGAGGCCTTCTAAGGCTTCTTTGGGGCCTTTAAAGTGAACTTCCCGTTTTTGAAAACCAGAAGTGACATTTAAGGCCTTCCAGAGGCCTCAGAAGGCCCCTGGTGGGGGGGGGGCATTCAACTTGGGGGGGGCATTCTGCGATCCTGGCCCCAAGCAGCACAGGAATCAGGATCACCAGTCGCGTCCACTGTATCCTGTGGGAGAGTTTTGGCATGTTGGGGCCTCCTCAGGGCAAGGGAACATTTGTTTGTCCCTTTGTTCCATTTGTTGGAGGTGAGCCCCAGATGCCACCATGGGCCAACTCAGACCTGTGCCAGGAATATTGGGAAGGAGGCTTGTATTCTTCTCAGACCCAAACCTTCCTCTACCCTACCCTATTTCCTCCCAGTTCCACCAATTCCCCACCCATTCCACCCTTCCTGACTCCCTCCTGACCACTGTGCAGCCTTTCCTGCACCAGCAGGCATCTTCAGTCTGTCTTCACATGAACCCAGTTGCAGCCAGGCTGTGCACTCTGATGGTGTCGCATTTGTGACACATTCCTAGATTTGGCATTCCTAGATTTGTTCACATGAAAACTTGTACCTCATTATAAAGTTGCATACCTCTCTTTAGTGGTTCTAAGCTTCATGCTGTCTTCTTTCTTTCCACCCACCACTTTACCTTCTGTCATATAGAGACTTGTTGGTGATCTTTCATTTTTTTATATAATGAATTTGCATTGATTTCAACTGAGCAGTGCCAGGCTTCGCTTATTTGTATTTCTCATTGGAAAAGGGCAAGGCTGAAAGGTTGCACTCTGAAGTTCAAGATATTAGCTTTGGATACAAACTGGAAAAGCCATCTTTAATTTTCTCTTTTCATTATATACAGCACATGAAGGAAGGAGCGCCAGCATGTCTGCATGGTGCAGTAAACTCTTCAGTCTCTGCCTCACCAATTAAGATACACTCTCTCTCTTCTCCCCCCCCCCTCTGTGTGTGTGGTGGTTAATGTATAATTAAATTTTGGGTTGATTAATCTATAAGTTGATTAAAGCTTGCAGTTTTATCCACTATGGATAGCAACCTGTATGTTTTAAATTACCAAAACAGCTGAGGTTTATCACTATAAACGCTTTATCTATAAACTCTTGCTTGAAATATCACATTTGTAAGGCTTTTCCCAGTCAGAGAAAATATGTGGAAAGTCATCAGTCATCTAGAAGTTTGTCAGTTTGCTTTTTATAGTGCAGAAAAGGGAAAACATATTAACATGTAGATGGACCACTGTTTACATTTTCCCATCATCTACAGAAGGGTATGTAGCAAACACGGCACATGTCTTTTACAGGGTTGCATTTGTCAGTGTGGTACCAATTGATTCAAAGACATACAGAAAAAGTAACAATTTGTCAATTTAGCCCAGACAATCTTGGAAAGTGCATCAGGAATGGGTTTCAGCTTGTTGTGGATGGGACTGACAGTTCAGGATAGGAATCTGGGGGTTCCTCTGGGCTCCTAGAAGTCCAGATGGTGACTGTGGCCAGGATTGACTTTGCCCAGCTCTGGTTGATGCACTAGCTGTAGCACCTCCTGAAGAAAGTAGATCTGGTGAAGTGTGATGCAACCAAGATTTGCTATGGCCAGATTTGCTTCAACTGGTACAGAATGAGACAGACAAGGTGCTCTCTGGGGCACACTGGTCTGAGCATATTTTGCTAGTGTCCCTCTAGTTTGCTTCTGGGCCTGGTTCAAGTTATGGTTATTTTAAAGTCCCACATGGCTCCTTGTCTCCTACAGTGTGAACCTGCTCACACAACACAGTCCTCATCTGAGGCTCTGCTTAGTGTCCCACCACCGACAGTGGTTGGCGGAGATGCAGGACAGGATCTTTTCAATAGGGCTACATTCTTTAATACGTTGGTCAGTCAAAACAGTTTTGTACAGAACCATACTGATTTTCCAGTGGACTTTGAATGTAGAAACACCCGTCTAAGTCTTGTGCCAGTAACTTTTCCAGCACTCAGCCAGCTTTGAGTAGTTTCCTTTCAGACTGTTAGAATGAATTAGGACTGTTAGAATGTTCTAATTATGGGCTATAAACACAGCTAAGTGAGGATAATACCTTACAGCAGTTGCAAAAGTCTCCCCAGCAGCGCTCAAAGCCACGTGCTGCCAGAATGCCACAGGAGAGGCCAGAGAGGTCCTGCATGTGACAGTCGATCAGGGAAAGCCCACCAACCCAAGCACGCTAGTGGGGGGGGAGAGGTAGAATGGAATGGGGGACGGCAGAACGGGGTGGCAACAGGGGTGGGGAGGAGGATGGATCAGATCTGGGAGGGGCAGCAGATCAGTGGCAGCAGTGGCCACCAAGTCCAAACCTTCTCGGACGCAATCCCATGATCTGGGTCCACGTAGACTTGCACCAGCTTTTTTGCTGATATCATCATGTTCATGTTGGCAACCTTCAGTCTCGAAAGACTATGGTATCGCATTCTGAAAGGTGGTTCTGGAACAGCGTCTAGTGTGGCTGAAAAGGCCAATTCGGGAGTGACAATCCCTTCCACACTGGGAGCAAGTGCAGTCTGTCCCTGGTCTGTCTCCCTGGCTATGGGCCTTCCTTCTTTGCCTCTGTTCTGAATAGGGAATGTTCCCAAATGTTCCCTTACCCAGTAGAGACCTGCAGGATTGCCTCCTCCACAGGACACGGCATGGCTACATCAACGGGGGGGGGGGGGGGAATGGATTTGGCCTACAAGACCCTAACAGCATCTTATAGTTCCAACTAAAAGGCATGTACCTTCTGATTTAGGATTATGTTTTGAACCGTACTTCTCAGAAGAATCTGAACTCTGTCATAGCATCTGGTTCTCGTTGAAATGTGGGATTTTTCTCTATGGAGTTTTCCAGCTGGGTTGATTGAGAAACTGTAAGTACACTTGCTAGAGGTCACTGAGGGAATTTCTGGTTCGGCCCAAAAGTAAACAACTTCATGGACTTCTGATTTTTCTAATGCATAGAAACTTCCAGTATCACTTCATAGCACATTATTTGACCGTGTGTTGGTTGATTTAGAAAACAGACAAATTTTTGATCTGCTTGACTGTTCATTTGTTTTAACCAGAGGCATGACGTCCCCAAATGCTCCCATTTGATTGCACAGCAGAATGTTTCTGGTTTCTATGACATGCTGTCACATTGAGATCCAACCTCTCTATATGTGAAAGAACAGTCTAAGTTCCTTCTGGCATTACACCCTGCTCCTATGATCTCCAGTGAACTGAAAGCAAACGTGCCAGCGTATCCCAAACCTCTCACCTACAATGGCTGAAAACATGACTTATACATAAATAGTCAAGGTCATTTCTCAGTCTGGCAAGCCTAAAATCTGGTTCATCCCTTGTACAAAAGCCACCAGTGACTCACACTTCTTTTCCTACTTCTGCTATAATCCCATGTGCCCCCTTTCCCATCATCTTCCACCCACTCCTCTCATTTGCCTTATGACCATGTTTGCCTTATGACCAAGATATCTAAAGTTGGTTCTGGTTTTACAAGTGAAAAAAATCCCACAAGATACACATTCCATGGTAGCACGTAGCAGTTTTTAAATGTTCTTCTACACAACAACACGGGAAACTACTGTTCCTTTATAAGTTGTATGATGACTGGAATGCAAAATTGTTTGTGTGGCCATTTTTTGGCTCAAAAAGTCAAAGTTCCTTAGTGGTAATTTTTTTTTGAGTGACTTAAGTCCTATACTTTTTGAGTTATACAAATGCAGTATGAGAAACTCCAGTCTGATAAGAACCAAATGACCTTCTTTCAGGCAAAACATTCCAGAAGAGCAACTGATGTATGCTTCATGATACGGCCTGTTTTGTATTACTCTTCATGATACGGCCTGTATTGAAAATAGATTTTTAACACATTGCTATTGACCAAAGATGCAATCTTGAAATGCAACCAGGCATTTTAAAACATGAAGGAACTGGTATGAATCAAATATTTTAAAGCTCAGAGAAAGGGTTTATTCACATTTTATCTGAAAGGGGGCACAAAGATTACATGTACACTAAATACAGTTCTCATAAAATATGTATTTGGTTATGATTCAGAATCTTCAGTTCCAATGGAAAGGAACAGTAAAGTTAAAAAGTTTGTTTATTGGCATGCACAAATGTCCACTACAGTTTGCTCTTCAGCCTTGATCAACCAATATGTAACTGTCTGCCACAATGAGTTTTTCACTTGTGCGCCACATATTTTAAAGCTCAAGGCTACTGGCAGAATGAAGTAAACAGAAGTGCCAATTAGCACCTTTTTGCAAGAGAAACCCATGGGCTTCCACTACCCAAGGGTATCAAGTTATGCTTATGTTCCTGCATCTCCATCCAAAACTCATCAGCAATGGATCCCAGAACCATAAGCTCAAAGTTTATTGGAACTGGTTTTGTAATTGCTAATTAAAATGGGCTATACTCACCAGGAGAATCACTTCTAATTAATAAAAAAGGAAGAAAAATGAAATGGGTAAACAAGGCTTGAACAGCCTCAGAATAATTCTGAGAATTATGGATGATGAGTGAAGCTAACGTGTACCATGCAGAGATATCACTAATTCAGACTGACTTCCCTGTTACTACTTTGTTGGCTGGAGCCCTTCATCTGTGGTAATTGGATAACCAAGGACCTATACCTTATATTCAATTTGAGCTTTGGCCTTGCATGTTTCTTTGTTACAGTTAAATAGCAGCCAGGGAAGGGGGGCAATCTGAATTAACACTATGATGCATCAGGAGAAGTATTTTCCTTCCAAGCACAGTGTTTAGCTTAAAGTTAGTAGACTCTAGTTTAAACTTTCTACATACAAGCCATAACAAACATTACCTAAGTACAATGAACACACTAATTCCACAAGTCCCAACGCAAGGCCTGTAGTTATTAATGCTAGCTCATAATGTACGGCTGTATTTTACCCTCTCCTAATGATGTGAGCCCGTGGTTCTCACACATTTAGCACTGGCACCCACTTTTTAGAATGAGAATCTGTCAAGACCCACTGGAAGTGATGTCATGACCAGCAGTGACTTCATCAAGCAGGAATATGTATAGCAATCCTAGGCTGCAATCCTTACCCAGGAGTAAGTCCCATTGACTATCATTGTTAAAAATATACATAGTAGCTTCTTAAAAGTACAGGTCTGTCACATTTCCCCAATTGCAATGCAATTTCCCCATACAATGGTAGTATCAAGTCTATAAATAAAATATTGAAATGAATGGGGACCCATCTGAAATTGGCTTGCGACCCACCTAGTGGGTCCTGACCCACAGTTTGAGAAACACTGATGTAAGCTAATTGAACATCGAACATCATGACATCAATGCTGCTTAAAAATCATTTATTAAAACAACAATTAATAAACACAATTTTTTTCCCTGTGCAGGTACATTGCTGCTTAAGTTGAAGCAACAACTTAACCCTGTAGAGATTTCTGATAATCCAATACTGAGATGCTTCCTGCGCTAGCAAGATTAAACACATAAGACAGAGTACCTTAAATGTTGTGCTTGTGGAACAAAATATTGTAGGTACATTCCAGCCAATGCTAAAGCACATTTAAGTACTATTAATTTCAATGCAGATATTTACACATATGCTTAACTTTCCCATTTGAATCAGTGAAACAGATAAGGGTTTAACCCTAAATTACACATCAAGGTTCACACAGGAAGAATGTATCGAGAAATTCTTTAAGGATTAAATATCATTTCCACCATAAGTGCTTGTTGCTTTCATGCTGAACTACACACTCCTTCACACTCTCACATCTGCCTCTTCAGAAATCTCTTAAGAGTCTAATCCTATCAGGCACATTGCCAGCACTCCAGCCCTACTGCCAGTGCTGGGTGTCGTAAAAGTGCCATGTAACACTTTCCTGTTAGCAGGAGACACTCAGTGCTGGTGGAGAGGCCAGTGGCATTTGGCACTGAGCCTCAATGCCAGGAAGGCGCACTCGAGTGCCAGGCAATGAGCATCCCTGCCAGCTGGCAGAGAGGCTTTTGGGGGCAGAGTGAGGGCAGGGGGAAGGCAGGGGGAAGGCGGGAAGGGGGTTGAACTGGGCAGAGAGTGAGAGGGCAGACAGGACCCAGGAGGGGGGTGGTGGCAGAGGCTGCCACCAAATCCTGTACCCCCTCCCAGCCCAGCAGCCTGACACAGGCCTGCGTAGTTCTGCGCCAGCTCAAGAGCCACCAGAGTTTAGATTAGATTAGATTACTTTATTGTCATTGTGCTTAATGCACAATGAAATTTGATGCACCATTGAGATACGGACATAAAAAACTATATACAACAATCACTCACATCAGTCACACTCCGCACTCACCCACACATTCAATACAACATGCATCATATAATACGAAAACAATATTAAACTTAGAATAGGGTTGCCTGTTAGAAATGTAGCATTTGTCCATTATTGTTCAAAAGCAAAAAAAGTGGCAAGCCAAACAAATCTTCCTCACTCCATCACAGGTAAACAGAAACAGTAGAAAACTGATTTTTGCATAAGGAAGAACACTGGGTTTCATTAGCAGCTTACAAACAAGGCTGCCTCTGAAAGATAGAGTTAATTGCAGTGCACAGCTTGTTAAGTCTGTGAGAAGGTTGCCGTTCATACAAGACCATCTGGAAGAAGGAATTGGCAGAAAACCGCTCCTAACAGAGTTAATTGTGAACCACTAGTAACAACAAGAAAACAGGAAGGTCAATGACATGACTCCACTTGACTTTTATGGGTGAGGATTGCATCAACATGCTGCAATTTCTGAGCACTTTATCCAGAGGGAGGCCTAATTCTTACATGCACACTCGTTCTTGACTTCAGCATCAAGTGGGGATGTGCATGTGTGAATGAGCATCACAGTTGAAGTACAATGGCTTTAAATGGAGTCAATTTGCATGTTTTGCTGTGAATCATCAACTCCTGACTAATCAAATGATGTACAATGCATATATGAACTGGCCCTGTGCCATGACAGCTCATATTTCAGCCATAAATTTATTTATTTCAGTCAGGATGTTGCTGTCTATACTGGAGAAAGCTTTACAGCAATCTTTTTTTATTCCTTGTAGTATAACAATGCTCCAGAAAATGTATTTGTCCATTGTGCCATGACATTAGACACTGGGATCATTAGACACTGGATACTGGATCATTAGACACTGGGTGAAAGTGATCAGGAATTAACACTATGGTGCAAAATCAGTCATCTAGCATTCCTAAATCTTTATCTTTGGCTGCAATAGGACTTACTACTGAGTAGACCTGCTTAGGACTGGTAAGTGACTAGAAGAATTAGTACCAGACAGGAGACAAAGACAGGAGGTCTGTCTGTACTTCTCATGCAGTTTCTGAACCCCACTAATTTACAAGACAAAGAAGCAAGAGAAAGAAGATAAATGCTGAACCTCACAATGCAGCTGTGTTTGGGGTAAAAAAGTCATAAAGGAAACAAAATTTCTTCAAATATTCTTTTGCTCTTTACTTCCATTGGTTTCAATGTGAGGTTTTCTTCTGGGACAAATAACCAAAGAAAGGGGTATGTGTGATCAAGACCATTGCGAACAAAGGGTTAAAAAGAACCCTCTCCCTCCGCAGTCCCAATCTGGATTCGCAGCTCCACCACCACATTCTACTTAGAAACACCAAGCATGCCTGCCCGAATCATACAATGTGTATCATTTCGTTTGGCCCTCATAGCCTAATGACTTTGAATATGACCCACTATACCTAGATCTCCACAATAACCTTATTTCCAGAAAAAGAAAAGTTGTGGACCATAGATATTCCATAGATAGGAAAAGCATGACTCTAAAGGGCCAGTGATACCCAATTTGGTCCCATAGATTTTTGTCCATTATTTTCCTTTCTTCAATAAAGGAAGATCAGAACATTGCCGTTAGCTTGATTTGCACACACAGAAAGCTATTTATACAGAAATCCCAGACTGTACACTGTAAGCTAGTGATTACTGAACACAGATCTATGAAGAAAGAGACACATTTGGTCAAGCTAATCTAACATCATTCATGGACAGGTATCTCTTGAGAAGTTTCAAAGAAAACTGTTTTTTAACATCTACTCCACTTTGACACCTGTTCACAATGGGCAGCCCAACCCAGTGCCTGTTTATTAAGAAGTAGGTTCCATTTTGTTCAATGGAATTTACTCCCCCTTGAACAGGGCAGTACTGCAGCCATCCAACTTTCAAATGTGTCTTTAAAAAAAAAAAAAGTAACTTTTTCTTAATTCTCAGTAAAGTATTAAAAATTATTATTTGTGCCATGTCCAAATTATCTTTTGCATCCTTAAGATCCTATTGTTCTACTTGCAGTCTTTGGACATGATCCAGTCATCTTTTGTATCTCCCCCCCCCCTCCTCCACGCACACTTCTATGCATGGGCATTTCATGTTGCTGGCTCATTCTTCCCCATTGGCAGCCTTCCGCAAGAGAAAAGTTGCACTGGGAGGCTAACTGTGTGTACTTAGTGGTGTGCAAAATGGGCCAGCTAAATTGGGCCCAGTGTGTTTTGCAAGACCTTTCAGCGGTACTTTCATAAACTCAGTTTTCATGAAATGTACTTGAACTGCTCCATCCGGTATTTGTTGTACACATAATATTTCTAAGATTTGTGAAAACATCAGAAATTAGCACTTGTACTCTGTGCATTGGGAAGAGTCACTGACCAATTAAACATGGAAAGCATTTTTTTTAAAAATCACTAATAGAAAATTGAAGATAACTCACCTTACTGTGCTTTTTGAATTCAAAGCATCTAGCCCTGTTTTATATGATTTTAACAGTGATCATCCTGTACTTCAGCTGCTGCTTATGCTGAATGCTAGACAAATTCTTAGCAGTATTTATAGTAGATTTCTGTTATGGAATTCCTACTAAAACCATCTTTGTGATTATCAAATTATGCTAAATGAGATTTCATTGGCACTAAGAATAGAAGCAAGCTTGATCTAATTTTTTTCCTATTGTTGTGCCAGAACTATATTTAAAAGTTCCACCTGAGACCAGCAGTTTTAATAGGCAATGTTCCATTGGCCCTCCTGTGAGCAACATAAACTTATTCCCAAGACTAGTTAGGAAGTTACTATTTTTAAGAGGAATGAGAATGTCCAGCTTTGAGCAATTACTAACTTTAGCAGAGATGAAGTCTGCGCTTTGGGATTCTAAGAAAAGCAAAGGTGCAAACTAAACAATACAGGATTTATAAGGTTGGCTTCACAGGCTCCTTCCCAATAGATGGTTATGGGATTTTATATTTTACTGACACTGCAAAAGGTATTCTTCCTGCTTGACTCGACATGTTTTCAAGAAATCTAAACCATATTTATGCAAATATTTTGGAAGTCAGTCTTTTATAGACTCCTCCACGCTATCACTACTTACACAGCTTTGAGGACCACGGGTTATACATTGAATATTAGGGAACTCTGTACAAATAATAAACTTCTCCTCCATCTTTAAAATTCCTCATTATTATTATTATTATCTTGCATGTCACAGCTGCCATTCTTTAGCTGGACTTGGCATTAATTACTAGTCGGACCCCACCCAGGGACCTAGGACATCATAATGTGTGACCTAGGATGTTGTAATGTATTATAACTATTATTATTATGCTCTGCCTATTAACCCATGGCAATGCAAAACTTTTATAAAAATAGATGGGAACTCTCCACTATTGTGACCGATTCAGTGTTCCATTTGCTGGAGGCGAAGATCTTCCAATCTGATACAACTGCACTAAAAACAAGGCACCAGTCCAAACCTACTTTTGAAGGCTGAACACAATGGCAGACATCTGAGATCTTCCTACAGGATTTCCAAAAGACCTCGGGCTTACCTAAGCTGGAGGAGCCATGGTAAGTTTTTAAAACATTTCCAAGTCTTGCCAAAATAAAAGTATTGAAAATCAAGTTGAAAATCAATTTTTCCAGTGCATAACGGCAGCCTGCAGTCTCATAATTATGAGTATGATTCTGCCAAAGTGCTTCAGGATGCACTAAGGTTTCCACCCAGAACGTGGGTCTTTAAATGTCCTGATGCATGTGGGACTGCCAAGGCACCAAAATGGCTGTCACGGTACCCTGTGTGCACCAGGCAGCCGCTGGTGGCTCTGAGTAAGGGAAGTAGTCCCACCATGGAGTTACTCAACTCTGCGGCAGCTCTTTAGCCAGCACAGAACCAAGAAGCCTTGTGTCAGGACTCATGGTCCGACACAGGGCTCTGGATCTGGTGCAGCTGAGCACTGCTGGTCCTGCCCCCTCCTGCCCTGCTACTTCCCCCCGCCATGCCTTCCCCCTGCCCTCCTCCTGTTCCAGAACACCTCCTCCCTGCCTCCCCCCACACCCCAACTTTTCTCTCCGCTGCCAGGAACTTCACACGGAGTGCCTGGTGGCAGATTGCCATCTCCGACCAGGCTGTCCCAGCATGGGCTCACACTGGGCCAGTTCTGGCACTTGGTTGGTGGTAGTGCCTGCAAATCAGGCCCTCAGAGGTTGTTTGCTACCCAGTCTTGTCACTAATCATTGTCCTTATCTGTTGTGAAACACAGCTGGAAAGCTTGCATGGTAGCAAGAGATGGAGGTAACATAAGGGCCAAGGTGTGAATGAGAGGACCAGCCACATCTGCATTCTCTCTCACTGCATTGGGAGATTTCAAGGTCCATTTCTGGCATCTGGGCTAAAAGATAGCAACTGTAAATCTGATGAATGTGGAAGTGAGCACCACTAAACTCAGTGGAACTTAACATGACTCGTACAATCAATGTGAAAGCCTGGTCCAATGCGTGTTGACTCAGAAGTAAGATTCACCAAACTGAACTGAATGTGACTTACTCCTGAGAGAATGTGCACAGGAATAAAGCATTATTTGACTCTCTCAATGGAATTTAGAAGTGCTTAAGTGTGGCTAGATCATGCCTTAAATATCCAAGACATACTAGTGAGCCAAAGACGCTACTCAAGACAGATTATTTCTACCCCATCTGTTGAGATAATGAATTTAAAGCACAATCCTATGCACATTTACTCAGAAGTAAATGTACTTACTGTTCATGTTACTGTTCATGTTACTTACTGTTCATGTTCATGTTACATAATGTTACTCAGTAGCACTTACTAGAGCAGGTACTTGAGCATAGGATTGTGCTGCTAAGCAATGGACAGTTATAGAAAGACTATTCCACTTTTTCTGCTTCCTTTTAAACCTCAGTGTGTTTTCGCTGTTTCACTGGCTAGATGCCACAGTGTACTACTAACATACTTCAGATGCCCTGCTTATATCATTCTTATATCATTCTTCCAAACTAAATTTAATTTAATTTTTTCTTAAAAAAAAAATGAGATGCTCCATGTGAAATCAATAACATTTTTGTCAAGCTTTGTGGTATCGTGACCTTTAAAAAAGCCTAACCTTTGGTTGACCTCCATATGGGCCAAGCCCTATGACTTCATCCTTGAATTCCTTGTATGTGTCACATGACTTTATAAACAATCATTTTTTGCTAATTCCATTACCCATATTGAGCTCTTCTTCCTGTGCATTACTTTTTAAAATTTATTTTCCTTGCTATTTAGCCAGTCCACATACACACTTATCCGTTTACTCTTACCTCTTGATTCATATAATCTTGCTCAGATGTCATCCACAGCTCCTTCTCTTGCAGACTCGGAGGTTTTAAGTTGTTTGCAGTAACTTCCATGGTTTGTCAGCAATCCAGGCGGGATACACTCTAGCTTTACCAAGCTGTTGTATGCCTCTACACTGCGGGGGGTTTCTCTTTCATCAGCATATGGTCTGTAATATAGAGACTGTTTTGAATGTGATGTCATGGGAAAAAGTGTTGGTTGAGTCAACGTGGAAATTTGCCTAGATACTTTCAAGATGTTTCTTCCTTGCGAATAGTATCTGGTTAAGACCTTCCTGTTGCTTCCCAGTGGTTCCTCAAGCTCACCCAGCATTGCTTTCCAGTCCAAATATAGAGCTGGTGATGTGAGTGAATAAATCACGCAAAATGACTGTTTGTAGACAGCACTTGGCAACTAGGACCAAATCCCTTCCAAATTCACACTGAATGTGTCAGTGATGATTAGACAACTCAGTACAATTTTTCTAAAGGGGGGGGGAATTTAGTTAGGATTGTGCTAACATTCAGGGGAGGAGGAGGTTGGATATATTTTACATCCAATCCCTATCTACGCTTTGTGTGGGCTATAAATTGGCTTGCACTATGAACAAAAGGAAAGGCAAGGCTTTACCCCATGTCATTTCCTGCAGATGGCAAAGCAGAACAAGACCCAACTTGGAGAGTAGCCCTCTGACATGCCTTAATCCAGCCATTTTCAACCACAGTGCCGTGGCACACTGGTGTGCCGCAAATGGTCTGCCAGTGTGCCACAGGAGTTTGGGGAGTGTAATTTATTAGTAGAACCATGGGAGATGTGAGCTCCCCACCAACAGCGTAATGTAACTTGTCAATTGTCAAAATCTGATGGTGTGCCTTGAAAATTTTAGTGCCTTGTCAGTGTGTCATGAGACAGAAAAGGTTGAAAATCGCTACCTTAATCAATGGAATTATGAGAGCACACCAATCTGAGTTACCGGTGTCTGGCCTGGGGTACAGGGGACCCCTTGGTCACAGGAGGCAGTGGGATGCCTCAGGGTCTGGCCTCAGCAATGTCAGCCTAGCTCAACTGGCCTCAGTAGGGTTGTATCATCCAGGTCCTTCTCCCCACCCTCTGGGACTCTCCCAGCCCCAGACTGCTTTGGTTCATAGGCTAGCCTACATCTGCTCCAGCCTAGCAAGTTCTGCCTTCATCCCTGGCTGGGCTGGGCTTTATGCTGAAGACCCCCTTAGGCTCTTCCCCTTCCTGCCTGTGAGGGTTATAATGCTGGCCATCTGCACCTCTCCTCTCTCTTTTCACCTATACCTCTCCTGCCTGCCAGCCGGACTGCTACCAACTTTCTCACCCCTGGAGTGGGCTGGTCTTGTGGGCGGTGTTGCCCAGTGAGCAAGGGCAGGCCTTGAAGCTTCATGCCATCTGCTGGAGGCCTGCCCAGCCAGTCAAAGACTGGCTTGGTTCCCCACGGCCTGTTGGGCTCAGGAACAGGCCAGGTTTGCCACTGAGTGCCCAGTTGTGGCTTGCCGAAGCTTGCTCCCAGGAGTCCGCAGGCCAGTCCCCTCTGGCCTCATTACTGCCCTCCTGGCAGGTGTGAGGATCCATCTGTTGCCACCCTGTGGCTCCATTTCCCCTGCAAGCTGTGGGGTCTAAGGCAGGATGGTAAAATGGAAAACCAAATACACTCTTAAGTCTCTCTAAAATATTTTAAATATAGAAAATCCTTGTGGAAAACTAGCATCTTCATATTTAGGCTTGCACTAGAATGGAAAGTGTCCTGTGTGGACCAAAATGTACTTCTGCAGCAGCTGTAGTCCCACAGCTGTGTCCCTGAGCTCCTATACATTCGTTCATGGTAAGTGGATCCACAAGACAAAGAGCTACTGCAGCAGACCACTTTCCTCCCAGATTTGAAGCTGTGTTGTGTATGCATTCCTTGACCCAGTGCTTATGGTTTGCAGCACCCCCAGCATCCTACGTGGGAAGCGGGTCCAGGTGAGACTGGAAAATGTAAGATCCCAGGAAATTTCTGGGGGCCTCTTCTTTGCCTCCTGGGCCTCATTTTTGACCCTGGGCCTGGATACAAAGCCCTCTCATGGGCTTTGGTTGAAGCACCCTGCAAAACGTAGCACTGTGCCCTCCTTAGGGAATGTCACTTGCCTAGATGACTATAGGGAGAAGGTAGTAGCTGTACCTGTATGAATATTTAGGGACAAAGAAATAAGATGATGGACAGTAAGTGTATGGTGGTACCTTCACCTTCATAAATCCTTGAGAAGCTGGAGGTGCTTGTGTGCCTGTAGGGGATCCATGGTTTGGAGTATCCTCTCAAAAACCTGTTGCTGGGAATGATTACATGCTGCTAAATATGATTCATATAAGATAACTTTGTTCATGTTCTGGAAAGTGACCTTGCTTTTCAGCAGTCCACTGAGGGAGGGCTAGCCCAACATGGCGAGACTCTGCTGTCAACCTTCATTTCTATGTCTGTCAGGAGCAGTGAGATGTTATGTAACACAGGGCGCTGGGAAGCTGCAGTCAGCATTTAGTTTCATTTGGCTTCATGAGAACCGCTGAAGACTGCAGAAGTATAAATGATGAAACAGACCAGAGTGCCATGGCCTTTTTCATGCACATTGCTATACACATGCAGAAGGAAATTCAGGTCAATAAAATATTGCCCAATGTCACCTAATGGAATGATCAAAATGAATCTGGACCTCAGTCTGGATTAAAATTACATGTTGTTCATAAGGAAGAAAATATATGCCAGAAAGAAGTTGTTGCAGTGACCCTTGGGGGAGCAACCAAAGCCCAGGGGTCAGGTTGCTGGATATAGGTGCAAGAGCAGAAGCAATGAATGGTTAGACAGAAAATCAAGAGACAGCAGACATATTGAGGGTTGAGAGTGCAGAGAGAGAGAGAAGCTGATTCTACTAGCCTCCTCCTGCGTTTTTATTGTACTTGCAACATTGCTACATTCAGTTCTCAGATAAAGCCACATTAGAATCTCATACAGGGGTGAGAACAATGGGTGCTTCTTCACAGAGTGCTGTATCAGCTATTGTCACACTTCAGCCTGGGAACTAGCATCCCTGTCGGTTTGCCAACAAGGGAGGGTTTGCCCGCAATTGCCATCGCACCAAGGCTTTCTGTGTGCTTCTGCTTAAGCACTTAAAAACACCACATTGTCCCCCTTTTTATTTATTTAAATTTTGAGATAGCATTTCATGAAATCAGTGTAGGCTTTGTTAGCCAAACAAGAAGACTTTAGGTTGGCATTGTGGGGTCATAACACCATGCAAAATGGACATTGGGATTTCACCATGAATTACATTTACATTATAAGACATTGCATCATGAGCTATGCAAACATTGGGAAAGTTTAAAAACTTGGTTACATACTATGCACTCCCTTAAGGGAGGTGCTAAATGACTATCTTTTAACACAATTATAAAAAGCAAAAACAAACATAAAAACAACAACATTGAACTTTTTATTAGGGGTTCTTGGTTCACTGGATGTCTTCAGGAAACTTTAGTGCCACGCATCTTCGTTTCTGTGAAAATAAACAAAATAGCAGAACTTTGCTGCTAGGTTATTAATGAAGCTTGCCTTTTCACTCTGGGTCCAACAATTATGTGTAAAAGCACATGGGGGGTGAAAGCACATTATATTTGCATTTAAGACAGGGGGCTTCTGAGCCTGCTGAGGTGTTGCTGAAATATATTTATTGCTCTCATATCCCTCATTTTTTAATTATTTAAATAGAAAATTTGTAAGATGCACTGTGTATGTGTGTTGCAAGGTCTAAGATGTTATAGGAGATATGCTTAGGTTTGAAAACAAACTGAACAGGCAGAAGTGGTGATTATTCTTAGGCCTTTAGTTGTCTAAACATCTTAAGGGATTAAGCTTGTGTGTGTGTTATTACAATGTGGGGTTCTCTCCTTGAAACACATACATTTTTTACGGGAGACAATTCTGTTGTTCCATCTTACACATACAATTATCACATACGTCCTGCAGTCAGCAAATGGCATTGCACTTTCAATCACAATGACCTCATGTCCCATAACCATCGTATGACTTACTTTGGCCTTCGAAATGCAATATAACTGTTGCTAAAAACACTATCTTTTGCACTCTTTGTGAGAACTTGATCTTTGAACTGGCTGTGTTGCTTTTTTGAACTTTTTTTGATATAGTTAAACCACCATAACTAATTTAAAATATTATTATCTGCCAGTTATGTATGCACCAAAACTGGTTTGAAATGAAGAATAAGAATATAAAGAGAGCTGGTGTGAATACTGTTATGCATGCTTGCTGCTCTGAAAAATATTGGATAGCTATTTACTTGTATATGAAGTTTGAGCTTAAAACTATGCTGCTGAGCCTGTGTGTTAAAAGGAAAGACTAATTTTTAAAAGCACACAGGACAGGGAAGATTTTTTTTTCCTGTGGTTTGAAGATGCTTTCAAACCAAAAAGTTTTTTGTGGTTTGAAAACAAAGGAACATTCACTGTGTTTGTATTTTATCTATTGTGTTGAGAACACTGGGCACACAGCTAAGTTCAGCAATCCGTTTGACTTTTAGTTTTGAACTTGCTTGGACATTTAACTTAACATACCTTCTAACATGTGGAAACTAAAAGAAGGCTTAAAACAATGAAAACAGGCATATATACAGGTAACAAAAGAAAGATCGATATGGCATTCTTGGCTAACTTTACAAAACAATTGTTTAACATTTTATAAACTGATAAATAAAAAGGCATCGTATCAGTATGGAATTAAGAAACATATAAGAATAAAACAAAAAGGCCTTAAGGGCTTGATTAGAACTATGAGACTAGAGAAAAATTTTTTTGATGGAACAGAATGAGACCAGAAAATCATTTTCTGATGAAACAGAATGGGATCAAAAAATCTTTTTCCTGATGAATTTAAACTATGGGATCAGGAGAAATTTTTTGATGAAGCAGAATGGGATCAGAAAATCATTTTCTTGGTGAATTCAGGGAGGTCCTTTAAGGGCCTGATGAAAGCTTTTGGATCAGAAAAGGTTTCTGATGGAACAGGATAGAATCAGTCAAAGCTATGGGAACAGGGAGACTTTTAAAAAGCTTGAATAGCTTTGTTATTACCTTTACATAAACATCTTTTAAAAAAAAGGTATAACTCTGACTAAAACTAAACTAAAATATGGTTTAGTTTGACTTTAAAGCTGTGATAACTGCTGCTGATGGACAAAATGGCTGATGGTTGCCATTCTGAAAGGTGTGTGGAATGAGAAACACTGAAAAATTTGGGAACTACTACAAACTAAGCTGAAAGGGAGGGGTGAGTTTAGTTTGTTGGTAGCAGTTTGAGGATCAGAACTGGTTTTACTGACCTTCCCTTTGGTATGTAACTACTTTAGCAATGGGGATTGAGCATCTGACTGGTTTTAAAGAGAGATTTGCCTGTGTTACTTGGGCAAGCTTAAAATCTTAACTCTTTGTTTTTTATAATGGGTAGAGTGATTGTTAAGACTTCTTGACTTTGAAGTCTTATTGCTTGTTCCTACTTTTTCTAACAAGGAAAATGATGGCTTTTTAATAGAAAAACACATTCTTTGAGAAGTTAGATAAAAAATAAAGCTATTTAAGCATCTGGGGAAAAAATAGCTTGTGTTGCAGGATTTTGACCTTTCTTAAGGTGGTCAAACAGTAGTTTTAACAATTGTTACAAATGTTGCTTTCAAATGTTGCAATTACACTAAAGTTAACTGTTGGGGGACTTTTAATTTAGGTGTTGCAGGTACAACATGAAATAATAGCACTTTATACTCTTTACTACAAATAAAGTGCTTGTGTTTGCACTTTTTCTGATACTATATAAAAACTAAACTGTTATGAAATTTAAGGCAGGTTCTATAAGAAAAAAGGATTTACTTGGGAACCTGCTATTAAAATCCATATGATAAATGGCTATAAGGCTCAATTTACGCTCAGCTGACACGAAGTTGGGCTATTTAACATGCTTTGGGCTGTTTAGCATGCTTTTGGGAAAAACTTAGCTAATGATACTTTTGGCTTTCTTTTTAAGTGGTTGGAACGTTACTGAGCTATACTGCATTCTGTGCAGGGGTTTTTAGGAACTTCCAACCATAGGGAACTAAAAGATATGTATGTGTTGTACCTTTTTGTAATTCTTCAGCATCTATGCTAGTGATGCTAACTGTTTTTAAGTGTAATCTGTACCTCTTTTGGCACAGAATGGGGGAGAGTTTTCTGTTTTTTGACTGTTTGCCTTTGGGCATTCTGTCCTTGTTTTACAGGGAGAACTATGGACAGCTTTAAAGACTCTTTTGCTATTAAGTTTTCTGATGCTATTGCATTTTGAGCCATGGTTTCTATATGGGATGGCTGCTTGTTTTAGCTGGGTTGGTGCAGAGGAGGAAAAAGAGAAATATAAGCTGATGTATAGTCTGGCGGAAGAGGGCTTGTAGCACGGTTTATTTCCTCTGACTGTGTTTGCAGCTCTACTTGTAGAGCGTAAGTTTGGATGGTAAATTAAGTCTGTGACCTCTTAGGAGGAAACATGGTGCTGAGCTTTGCTAAAGAGAAACAGTAAATCATTGCTGCGGTATTGATAAGCTTGTACCCATACTTACCAATGCTATACTTACCTGGATCCTGAAGTCAGGATGAGTGAGCTCTGTAACCTGTGCAAGGCGGGTAAGATAGCTGTTGTCGTGGCCCCTCTTTCAGGGTCAGACGAAACGTGGCCCCTGTTTCAGGGTCATGTGAAGCAATGAATGGGAAGCAACCTGAAACAGGCTACTTGATATAAAAAAGAGTATAAAAAGTGTGTAGCCGAAGGCTTGTACTATTTTTATACTTACCTAAGTACTTATGCTTACCATTGGGATCTTGAAAGATGAATGAGCTCTTTAACCCTTGCCGGGCGTTGATAAGCGATTTTCTTGGCCCCATGGGCTGGGCGCCTGATGTAGCAGCGCAGAATGCTGCTCTGGGAAGCACCCAAGGCTTTTTGGGGCCTTGATGCTTGATGGGAGACACACAAGACTGTACCTTGTTGCCTGAGGGAGAGTGCTAAAGAGAAGCACTCTGAGGGTTTGACAGTTAGAATTGGAGCAAGTCAAGGCAATGAGTTTGGAGGCAGAGGACAGGCTGTTTGATCAAGACCACCTGGCTCTACTATACTCGCTCATTGCAGAAAGTCTCTGCCTGCTGCGCTAGATGTAGCAATAATGCTACCTGGGAAGCAGCCCGAGACCCCGGAAGTCAAGGACTGCTTGATGTGGCGCAGAAGCCAGAGCAAGAAAGGATCCCCATTTGCTGTGCTAGATGTAGCTGCGAATGGGGAACAACAAAAAAAGTCAGGCTGCTAGAAATAAGAAAAAGCAAGGGTTCCTGTGCCAGGGTGCCAGAAGTCTCTGTGCCATTGCTAGAAGTTGCAGAGGGTCCCTGTTGTTCCCAGGTTCAGATGAAGCAATGAATGGGAGCAGCCTATAACAGGTTGCTGAATATAGCAGAAAGCAAAGCAATTTGTCTGCCATACTTGGCTGGCCCACGTCTGGGCACCTAGCATAGCCACAAAGTTGCTGAGAAGCAAATAGACCTCAAAATCAGATGCTTGTAAAAGCAAATGCAGTGAGAAGTCAGAGGGACAAAAGAAATCCAAAGGTTGCAACGCAAGGCTGCTTGGAAAACACACAAGGCTGTAAGAGTGAGGCTAGAGCAATAGAAAGTCAAAGCAATAGGTGGGAGGTAGACAGCGGACAAGCTGTTTGAATTAAAAAAAACAAGACAGCCTGTCTACCTGATTGTTGCAGAGAGTCTCTGTCCTAGGACCAGAAGTCTCTGTCCCAGGATTAGAGGTCCCTGTTCTAGGATTAGATGTCCCTGTTCGAGGCGCCAGATGTTGCAGTGACCCTTGGGGGAGCAACCAAAGCCCAGGGGTCAGGTTGCTGGATATAGGTGCGAGAGCAGAAGCAATGAATGGTTAGACAGAAAATCAAGAGACAGCAGACATATTGAGGGTTGAGAGTGCAGAGAGAGAGAGAGAAGCTGATTCTACTAGCCTCCTCCTGCGTTTTTATTGTACTTGCAACATTGCTACATTCAGTTCTCAGATAAAGCCACATTAAAATCTCATACAGGGGTGAGAACAATGGGTGCTTCTTCACAGAGTGCTGTATCAGCTATTGTCACACTTCAGCCTGGGAACTAGCATCCCTGTCGGTTTGCCAACAAGGGAGGGTTTGCCCGCAATTGCCATCGCACCAAGGCTTTCTGTGTGCTTCTGCTTAAGCACTTAAAAACACCACAGAAGTCATGTATTTTTTTTTTTGAAAGGAATAACTCAGATCTCCATTGTTAGCTTACAGGCTAAATCTGGCCCTTACAGATCTCCCAAATCCACTCTCCATTATTGACTGTGCCAACATCAGCTTCCTAGGGGCCCAGGAACAAAACCAATGGGTACAAGGTCTTCAGGAACTGACAAAGGTAGGCTGTCCACGGCATGTGGACTCCTGGCTAGAGTTCCACCTAGCAAACACCTGATGCTACTCAAATGTAGCCTGGCTTCTTTCTTCCACTCTATAGCAAGACTGAGGCATAAGGATAGGAATCTTACGAGTGCTCAGGATATCCCTATTTTTATCTGTGAAATGCTGATGGGGTTTGTCAGTGCATCTCCAATTTGCAGTGAGAATGCTGCTCACCACCTTCTCACTCAGCCCATGTTTGAAGGTATTCCAAGAGATAGTACAATTTCAGCACAGGTTGAAGAATGTGTAAACCCAGTCACTATTGTAAATAATGGTCAGGGTTTAAATACCGTAGATGGTACTTTTGTCTGCAATAGTGGGATCCACTGTAGGGAAAACAAGCAAAACCCTGACTACATGTCATGCAGGCCTTAGGAGCTGCCAGGGGCCAACTGGAAAAATGTTTTGCAGGGCTCCAGATTTACAGCCAAGATCTGCAGAACCTTAGAGGTATAAATAGAATTTATTACAGACGTTATATCTCTGTGGTGGAACAGAAAGCAATCAAAATGTATGCTTAAAATAGACTGAATGGATCTAAGCACATTTTAATATAAAATTGCATACATGTAAGCCAAATTTACATTGCATACATGTAAGTAAACAAACAAAATGTGTAGATTACCTTTGAAAAGTAGTTAAAAAAACCTTTGAAAACCACTTGTTTTAGGGACTGTGAAATTATTAAGCAAAAATATTATTCTATTTATTTAGAAAAAAAAAATTCAAAATGTAGATTATCCTTAGGTGCAGGGCTCAGTTGGGATCAATTGGTTCAGTTGACTTAAAGCCAGGCTGGATTTCAAGTTCTCTACTGTGAATGCACTTCACTTTATTGAAAAGTTCCATGCAAATGCACAAACTGCACAGTACCATGTGTCATGGTAGAAAGACTTCTGGTACAAGATTTTTAAACAGATTTGGACTATAGACCATGGAATATGTTTAATCCTAAACAGGCTCTAATTGTTGTTATATGCCAATGGCAGTTAGCAGCCTTGTTTAATACTTTTTAAAACGTATGTACTGTGATTCTTCAGATGAAGAACTGTTCCTCAGCAAAGTAATGGTAGCGTTTAAAATGAAGAACCCAATATGACAAATGACAAATATGTACTTGAACATGTCCTAAAATAGAAGATTCTTGAGATTCTTACCACTGTAAATGTGCAGCTTTATGCCTGTTCCTTCATCCTATTGCTGGTCTCGAAATGCAGATGGCCACGCCGTATATGAAAGCATATCGGCTTACCAGTTCCCCTTGATAAACAGATGGCTCGCGTATAGATGTTTACAATTTTGTTCTTTTTGCACTGCCCGAGGCATACATTTGAATGGGAAAGGCTATTCTAGGGCTCAGTGGTGAGTAGGTGTTGATAGCAACACATGCAATATGATGGTGAGAGCCCCATTTCAAATATTTGTGATTGGAGCATTCTACATCAAAGTGGCACATGTGGGAAAGAGAGGTAATCCCTTACAGCAACAGAAAGAAGCAAGCCCTATATAAGGAAATTAAAATAAAAGCCTTACCGTGCTTATTTATGAGCTATGCGACTGTTTTCAGAAACTCTAAATACATTCTTTGAAAAAAGTTCAGTATATTCTGTCATGAAACCGCTGCAGAGATTGTGGCATTTCATAAGAAGAGATTTGTTAAAATATCCCCAAATATTATCAGACAAACCAAGATAATTTCTACTTGATGATATCTACATAAAGCCTAGCATCGCAATAAAAGCTCAGTCCTTGAGTTACAGTAGATTAAGAGCCTTGTCCTTTTTAAGAAAAATTGTAACCGAAATTGCTGGAAAGGGGTTTTTCCACCACAAAGGGTTTGACGCCTGCAATCTAAAGACTTCACACTGCAATTTTGAAGTACAAAAATCCCCCGTTTTAGCACATGATTCCCCTTAATAAGAATATCAGGGTATAGGGACAGAATTGTTGATTCTTAGAAGTGGTAAGGCAAAAAATAATGACACATTATTCCCTCACAGAACAAGAGGTCAGGGTCATTCTTATTACACAAGAAGATGGTGGCAAGGAGAGAATCATAACTGCAGTTCCAAGCACATTTATGAGGGAGAAAGCTCCTTTGAGTTCAGTGGAACATCTCCTGAGAAACCATGCTTGGTTTTGTGTTGTGTTAATCATTTTCGCCTGAGCAGTCCGTTTTTCTCTATTATGCTGAAATTTCTGATTCATTAGGACATGTGTCTTTTTAAAAAAATATGTGACCAAAAATACAGCGTATACTTTTCTAGAAAGTTCTAATAAGCTATTCCTGTGATAGGATTTTTGTACTGTATAATAATGGCTTGAATACCAGACTAAGCTGAGTAAACATATTACAGTCTCTTTGGGGACTGATTCCTGCAACTCTAGCTACAGAGGTTAAAAAAGGCAGGAAAATTGTTCAGTGGTTTTCATGGTGTTGAATTGTTTCCAAACCAGAAGTTTTAAAAAGCCAGCATATTGAAGGATATTGAATTATTTCAGGATAGTTGCCCCTATATGGATGTGATTTATATATGTGCACTAAGATGGAACATTACACAATACATTTATAATTTCTAATCTCCCAAATGAATACTTATTAGTAAAGAATGTTTGATGTGCTTGACATCTGGCTAGAACTCATAAAAATGAAATCGTGGCAGTGCAAGCCTATGAATGACTACTCAGAAGTAAGTCCCATTGAGTTCAATGGAACTTAATCCCAGATAAGCATTACAGAATTGCAGCCTGGGTCTTCTTAATAATAAATCCCCTTCAAAGTTTCCTCAGACTGACACGATGGATTGAGTTTGGTCTCAGTGCCAGGAGAAGGCTTCTCATCTGAGCTGTAGCTTCAATACAGCTATTT
This sequence comes from Tiliqua scincoides, assembly GCF_035046505.1. Classification (NCBI taxonomy): domain Eukaryota; kingdom Metazoa; phylum Chordata; class Lepidosauria; order Squamata; family Scincidae; genus Tiliqua; species Tiliqua scincoides. The sequence goes on from NC_089826.1 coordinate 29,551,469, forward strand.
GGTGCACGTGCAATGCAATTCTAAGCATACTTATAAAGGGGTACGTCACATTAAGCTCCATGGGATGACCCCTGATTAAACATGCTTAAGCCATTTCTGCCCAATGTATTTGCAACAGGGATCAAATGTTTACACCTGTGGGCTGAGCAGAAATGGGTTAAGATTGCTATGCTCATCATAATATGAAAGAAAAGCCCCTGTAAATACATACAATACAAATGAGACAGGAAGCAGACTAACATTGACAATGACAAGGTGTCCATTAGAAAGCACAGTTGCCCTTATCAAGAGGCTGATAACAAGGTCTTTGAACATGGCAAAATGAGTTTCATAGCAACCGTAGTGGCAAGTGTAGGAGTTTAAAACTTAATTTACTGGGTAAAAAGGTGATCAATGGAAGCAACAGAAAAGGTAGAACTGCTTGTATTGGGTCTGACCTAAAGGGCAGGTCCTAGGACCAAAACAAATGTGACATCAGAGATTTGTGATCAGATTGTCTATTTGGTTCAGCACAGGCTCAGTGCCACTATGTGTTTAGTGGGGGAGGGCAATGAACCCTACCTGCACCATTTTCTTGATCTAAATTGCCTGCTCCCAAGCTGTTATTAGCTGTGCTAGGGGGAGAATGTTGTTGGCAACCTTCAGTCTCGAGAGACTATGGTATCGTGCTCTGAAAGGTGGTTTTGGAACATCATCTAGTGTGGCTGAAAAGGCCAATTCGGGAGTGACAATCCCTTCCACACTGGGAGCAAGTGCAGTCTGTCCCTGCTCTGTCTCCCTGGCTATGGGCCTTCCTTCTTTGCCTCTTTGCCTCAGACTGTTGGCCAAGTGTCTCTTCAAACTGGGAAAGGCCATGCTGCACAGCCTGCCTCCAAGCGGGCCACTCAGAGGCCAGGGTTTCCCACTTGTCCACTCCTAAGGCCTTCAGATCCCTCTGAGGGATCTGAGGGATCTGAGGGGGAGAATATAGATTGCTGAACTGGTGGCGGGAAAGGATTAAACACTCTCCCTCTCACAGTGCCCCTCCACACTAAAGTAAACAGCAGCAATTGGGAGATATCACAACTCTGGCACGACACATCTGTTTTGGCCCCTGTGCTACATGGGTGAAGAAGTCCAAGGACCTCATGTGCCTTCTTTCTCCATTTTTGCCATAATGTCCAAAAGGAGATACTGTGTATCTTAGATGCCATGAGATGCATCAGATCTCCCTTTCACTACAGGAGCAGGTAAAGAATAAACACAAGTCACCTGCACTTCTTCCCAATAGATAAACTTGTAGTTTTCCCTGGCAAGGTAAACAGTAGCTTTGGTGTGGGAGATTTAACACTTGGAGAATGGGGGGAGGGAATGGGCGACACTTTAAAGTCCTCCTCCTGCAACATCCTAATCCAGATGCTTTCAAACATAAATTTAAAGAAACAGGAGATCTGATCATGGCTCTCCAGTCTCTTGTCTAGCTTGATGGTTCCACTGATGGCTTCACTATAAGGAACAAAAGCCCCTTTAAAAACTTTCTGATTATTTTGGATCAGCAAAAGATGAAAGATAAATTTGGCCCACATACATAAACAGAATATTTCAACACTAAGTAACCAAGGTATTAGTTATACAACAATCTCAAATTCTTACTAATCTGTGTGTGTTTACATAAAGGGTTGAAAGAAAGTTAAAATGGTATCATACAGATCGGACCAACATCTTCTCAAAGGACTGTGCAAGCTTTCCAGTATGAAAAATCATCAGGTAAAAACAGTAATAAATCCGATTTGTAACCAAGATGCCTTTTGTCATAATAAAGCATTTCAGGTTACAATCCTAAGCAACTTTCTAGCACTGGCATAGCTGTGCCAGTGGGGCATGTGCTGCATCCTGCAGTTGGGGGGGGGCAGTCACAGAGGACTCTTCAAGGAAAGGCAATGTTTGTTGCCTTACCTTGGAGTTGCATTGCCCTAATGTGATCTGCCATCTCCCTCCAGCCAGTGGCATAGCTAAGGCATCTATCTGCTACCTGGATCAAAGAAAATTTTGTAGCCCCCCAAGGCAAAATCAAATTTAATTAAGTAAATAAAACGTTTGCCCTTTATTGGTTAGAGACACTGTGCTGGGGTGAATATTTATTTCTCCCTGCTAAATATAAGAGGAGCATCACTTGAAAAATTGCCCCTTTATCAGTTAACAGGAGTAGCTGTACTATAATACCTGGAAATGAGAGCTGACTCATATTAACACTTTATTGGTTCCATGCTGTATCATAGTATCTCATTGGCTCTCAGAACAATCAGTCTCATAGGTCAGTTTTGAATTAAAGAAATCCACTTTTTGTTCCTAAGGCAGTTGTGTTTTTGTTTTTCTGATTATTTGGCCATAATGTTTGATAGAATACAGTTATTATAATGTGGTTTGTTTCATTGCATTCTGCATTAAATTACCTTTCCAATGATATAACATGGCAGTATTATTTGTACATACAAAGATTTTCACAATTTTGGCCACTAGTGTCAAGCTCAGCTTGTTGCCCCCCTAAATCTTGGTGCCTGGTGCGACTGCTACGCCCTGCACCCTCTTAGCTACACCACTGACTGTATGACCAGGGTGGACTCAAGATCTCCTCACACCTGAGGAGGATGCCAAATGCTGTTCCCTTTACCTGATGATGAGCCAGTCTCAGATCCTTCCACTCTCCAATTTCCAGCAGTTTTTTTTAAAAACAGAAAAATGGCATTCCCTCATTGAAATCTATTGTATGGCGGTCGCTGTGTTTTCACTTTGCACTGCATACACTATGGAGGCTGCCATGTTCCTGACAGGTTCCTCCATTCATTTTGATAGAAATAGTGATATAAACATGGTGGCAGCCATCTTTTCTAGCTCTGAGCTCAAATTCTAGTGTGTCTAGCATGCTAGAACCTAAAAAAAGGAACGCAACCCAAGCATGCTGGAAGCTTTAAAAAAAACAAAACAGATCTCTAGCGCTTCTAGCACTAGAAGGTTAAAAAAGAATGCAACCAGAGATGGGCACCACCCACCAATCCGATGTGACAGTTTCCACTGGCCTCAAGGATGGGCCAATTCTGTGTGACAGGAGGTAGCAAGGATGCTGAATATAGAAGCTCAGGTCCAGAAGATCCTCTTGGCAGTGCTGCCTCATAGTTTGTAATTCAGTATTTCTTTTCTTTCCACCTGTCTTTTCTGCATGCCCTTTCAGTATGTGAGCAAAGAACTCTATTTCTCAGCTCCCCCTCCCCCCCTGATCTTTGCCAAGAGCTTCATGTTCCTGGTATGCTGCCAGATGTATCTCTTTCTAGCACTACAAAGTCAATTTCTGCACTGCAGGCAGTTCCTACTCCTGCATCAGGGACCCTTCCTTACACCAGGAGCTTCCTGTACTTTTCCCACTTTCTGTGTGCTGATTTTTAGCAAAGAAGGAATTCAAAACAATTTACAAAGCAGATCTGAAAACAAACCCTTGGAATAAAACGTTGATGTAAGTAAAAGTTCTATTGTATGAAATCCGATAAAGGAAACAGGGAGAAAAATTGTCTGACTTTTATTTTCTTACCAGGCAATATATAATTCTGCTGTGGTATTTAGCCCTGTTCCCCTTGGTTAGGCCAGGTCTCACCCAATCTGATATGGAAAACCACTAATTGCCTTATGAATCCAGTATTCATACATGCTGTCATTTTCTTTCTTTGCCATAAGATTAGGAAGTATTCACACTTTCCTTCTACAGGGTAGTATTTTAATTGAAATATGTATTTGCACAATCCTAATCAACTTTCCAGCACTGGCATAGCTGTGCCACTGGGGCATGTGCTGCATCCTGCAGTTGGGGGGCCAGTCACTGAGGCCTCCTCAAGGTAAAGCAATGTTTGTTCCCTTACCTCAGAGTTGCATTACTTGGTGTTGGAAAATTGGTTAGGATTTGCGCCCTTGCTTTGTGTTTCCAGGATGGCTACGTGATATTTGTTTGCATCTGTCGGCCCATTCAATAGACTTCAAAATTAGAGTATTTTTATGCAGGATTGGCACCAGCAGGTGGACCAATCAAGACATGTACTGGAGGCCTATGAGCCCAGAGGGACCCACTGATGGATGCCTCATCTTTTGGCTAACAAGAAGAAAAGAGCAGAGGAAGTGCAATCACTTCTTCTACCATCCCTTCCTCATTGGCCAATGGGGTGGGGACAATTTTCCCAACCAGCAGAAACCTTTGTAGCTGGGACAAAGTACGCTACTGATAAATGGGGAAGGGGGGGGAAGCACTGTTACTTCCTCTGCTTGACAACAGCAAGAGAGAGCAGATCTGATGAGGATGTATCTTCTGAGCAGCAACATAGCTGCATTGGGAGGAATGTCCATATCCCATTGGATGATGGGAAAAGAAGAAGGAAGAATGTGTGCATAATGTTCACAAAGGCACTTCCTCTTCTCCCTGCTGTCCAATGAGGATCTGCCAGTCCACCTGTACTGCTAAGTTGGCAGATGGAAAGTAGAACAAGTCTGGGAGGAGAAGGAGGGAAATATGGATCTCCTGGCATGACATACTTCACACACATAGTGGACCCCTTCCTTGTACTGGTGCTCCAGGGCCTTGTGTGCCAGTTGCCATCCTTGCATTTACTTCTAATGTTCATAAAAACTCCATGTACTCTTAATATGTTTGTACAATTTTGTGGCTTTTAACTGTAAGTCTTTTGGAACCAGTCTTGGCAGAAAACTAGAGAATGAATGAATGAATGAATAAAACCACATGTCCCACAGCAAGATACATTGTTTTGTGTTTATCTTGCCATGGAGAGCCAGATGGAATTTGGCCTTGTGAATGGCCTCAATGTGCCATTATCTATCTGTTTACTCATCAAAATCAAGAAAAATCTTGTGACAGTATAGTGGGCTTGTCACAGTTTGTGTGTCCTTGAGAACAATTACCAGCTCGAACTCTAATTTTCAACACAACAAGGTGACCACAAAAGGACCATCTTACTGTGAAGCAGATGGGTGTGTGAATTCTGCAGGCAAGAATCCACTCGACTAGCATCATACTTCCTTTAATCAGGCAGGAAGACAGATAAGAAAATTAACACCTGCATGTTTTTTTTCCAAACTTGAGATTAAAATGTAGCACAGCAGTAGCTCAGTTGGAGAACTGTGTGCAGCTTGTAGTCTGCTCTTCTGCATGTTTACTCAGTAGCAAGTTTTCATTGAGTTTAAACATGGCTTACTCGAAGTAAGTGGAATTGCAACCTGAGTCAGTTCAGACAAAGACACCAACAGCACAATCCTATGCCTGTCTACAGAAGTCCTAATGTGTTTAATAGGACTTCCTCCCAGGAAAGAGTGTATAGAACCCTAAGGGAACAGCTGCAGGCCCTCTGCAGGATTGGAGATTAAAACCAGAATTTATCCCAGGAGATTCTTATTTTTGAAGCTTGCTTTGGTCTGGATTGTAAAGGAATGTCTCTTATGTTCTTTGAACTCTTTTCATGTTGTGCTTTTTGGCAGCTCAGCAGTATTTGTTGTTAAGAGTTCTTGACACAGAGTTCTTCTAAACAGGAAGCCTGTTTTATGACTGTCTTCTGAACAGTTATCATTGAACCAAATTCTCCTGTCTTTTAAAGACTCTTGAAATATCTGTTCATAATTAACTTCTCAAAGAGTGTGCTAAGTTGAAAGCAATTTGTCTCAATTTGAGGAACATCTTAAAAATAATTCATCAAGGACGTGTTGGAGACTTAGGGCCCAATCCTATCCAACTTTCAGCACTGGTGCGGCTGCAATGCAGCCCAGAACTAAGGGAACAAATGTTCTCATACTTTGAGGAGGCATCCAAGACTGCTGCCCCATCACAGGATGTAGTGCACACCCCATTGGCACAGCTGCACCTACACTGGAAAATTGGATAGGATTTGGCCCTTAGTCTACAATCCTATCCAGACTTAGCTGTGAGTAACCGTTTGACTATAATGGGACTTCTGAGTACAGATTGAGACTAATTGCATTCCAAGCACTCACATGGATTAAAAAAAACCCACTATAGCAAATCAATTTAAAAAACAAAGTTTCTTTGCTCCAGTGATTGAAAAACAGCCTTGCTGACCTTTTGACTCTAAGATAAGAGTCATTAAGAAGACAATCCATCAGCACTTCACTCAGCCCCTCCCTTCACCAACAGCAAAATGAAGGGAGGGGTCCGAAGGAGAGAGAAGGATTGATGGATTGTTAGCCTGCTGCCCTCTCTCTCTCTCTCTCTCTCTCTCATTAAGGAGGCTGTTGTTAAAGGACTGTTCAGTTTTTAAAACTGATTTTAAAGGGATGCATTTTCCCCCTTCTCCAGGGATCAGCACATTCCTTCTCATTTGCAGGGGCCAATCGTGTTGAGTCAAATCCGTGTATAAATAGGCTGGACCTGTATATAGGATTGGGCTCTTCTAAAATTATGCATGCTGTCGAGACCATGGAAACACTTTACTCCTTCTCTTGTAATCACCCAATGAAACTGATGAGAAGTAGATTCAAAAAGACAGAAGAAAATACTTCACACAGTGCATCATTAACTTATGGAATTTGCTGACACAGGATGTAGTTATGGCCATTAGAAGATGATCAGCCTGGTTCATGGAGGACAACTGAATACTAGTTGGATAGAAAGAAAAGCAATAGTAGGAAAGACCTGTTGGTGTCATGTCTCCTTTTTGACTTCCCAGTGACATCTGTTTGGCTACACTGGGAAGCACCATGCCAGATTTGATGGATTTATAGTTTGATCCAGCAGCAGGGCTGTCCTTATGCTAAATAGGATGCTGTCTGACTACCACAGTAGAGCCTTGAGATTCCAGCTGTATGTGTGTATTTTGTCCTTGACTTGGAGATGATAAAGTAAAAGAAACAAGAAGTTTTTTCTAGTTTAGAGATGGGCAGGCCAAAAGCACCCACATTTTGTCAGTTGAATTGTAAAAGTTTTCCCTTTAATGTAAATTTTAAAAAAACAAAACCCTGTAGTCTTTAACATAACATTTGAAGAAAATAACAAGAATAAAATATGGTGCCATGGTAATTTTGAATTCAGTTTATAGCTAGCTGACTAATGTTTCCAAGATGGCGCAGAGATATTTTTAAACACAGACAACAGCACTGTAAAAAAAGGATAAAGATCTGCAGTAGAAAAAGGTAAATGTGCAGGACAGGCAAAATAAACAAAAATCCTTTATTCACTAAAATAGGTTAAACTCAGGAGAAAGCAAATTTGCACATTAGACTTGTTTAATGCCTTTGCAGTGAGAAAGCAGGAAATCTCCCAGGGAAATGTGTCACATCTTACTAATAGGTGTTGAGCTTACAAAAGTGGAACCAAAATGCTTTGTTAAGGAGGTTTAACCAAAGAAGGAGGAACCGAAGAAGTGGAAAAATACAGCATAGTTTAACCCTGAAAAAAGTGGTTTTATATCATGAGTAACAAAATGCTGAACTGTTTTCCTAACGAATGGCTTACTTTGATCAAACTGGTTCCTTTGACGGGCACCCCAATCCTATATGGGCCTTACACCACCAGGACTAGAATTCCAGCAGCATAAGATTATTTACGCTATTTGCAACAGCCCAGCAGCCACAGCAAACAGGGGGACTCTTCACATCCCCAGCAGCAGTAAGTCAGGCCAAGAGGGAGGTGGGGGTGGGGAGGCAGAACAGTGAGGGGAGGGGACAAATAGGGAGAAGATGGGGTGGAATGGGGGGGCAGGATGAGTGCTGGAAGGAGTAGTGCTGATATCCTATCAGGCTTCAATCTGTCTTCCTGGGTCCACTCACTGGCGTACGTCAGAGTAGATCATACTGGCACCAGAGGCTTACTCCTAGGTAGGGGGGGGGAAGTTCTGTTACTCAGAGGAGACTTCCAGGACTGCCACCCCCCTGGAGGAAGTATGCACTCCAGCGACATAGGTGCATCAGCAGGGACAGGATAGAATTGGAACTTAATAACTATGTAATTTCATAGCACTCAAAAAATTTGAAATGCTTCTTCATTTAATTTTGCAAAACAAGAACTCAAACCTTGTCTTATAGCAAAGCCATCATTATGAGCCATTTTCCAGGTGACATTTATTCCTACCCTTTTTTCCTGTGGTGCAATCCCACATGGGAAAGTGTGTATAAATGAATAACATCATGGCTGGAGCATAGCTGTTTTGCATCTGGTAGTTGTCTAATGAAGGGATAATTAAACCCACTGAAAGCAATCTGCAGAAATGGAGTGTAAAGATCTTTTTTTTCCCCTTTGACAGGGCCAAACATCCCCCCCCCAGCTGAGCAGCACACTGTTGCATCCACTGCTCCTCCTCACATTCTCTGCATTCAAAAAGAAGAAAACAAAGTGTGAGAGGAAGAATGGAGGAGAAGAGAATGGCAGGCTAGAGCAGCTGGTTTACCACTCTTCTCTCCTCCACACTTGCTCTTCAATACAGGGACAACACTGACTTTGTTTTGCCAGATTCCAGGTCCAAGCTTCACTTAGAGAATTATGCCCACTTTAAGCTGATGAGCTTCCCTTCTTTCTTCAACAGTGACCCTAGTTCTGCACTGCTGGACCCCACCACCAGGGTAGCTCGCCTATTCAACCTGCAGAGGTCCTCCTTCCTTCCCTCTCCTGCCAGCAGCTCCTCCCGACACTACAGCAGCACCTTGATCCTCAGCAGGTCTTGGGTGTGGCAGCCACACACCAATCTCAGTGTCTCTAGTAGTCCTCAGAAGTCCATTCACCCATCTGTCCTTTAATCTGTTAGTACATCAGCAGTCCATCAGGCATTAGTTCCTCAGTCCATTAATCCTGGCTCCTTCCTTCCTCAAGCTTTCCTCCTTCTACTGCCCATACCTCTTTTCCTTCCTGCAGGTGCTGCTTTTATCCCTGACGGCCTTTCTGCCTCCAAGTGACTGCAGCTGTGCAGCACTCTAATTGCCATCTAAAGCCCTTGTGTTAACCCCATGCTTGCCTGCCAAAACAGGTGGCCACTGTTGACACCACACCCTATCTCCTTGAGGGATCTTGCGCATTTCCACTACAACCTTAAAGCACTACAAAGTGCAAATGATTCATATTCCTTAAAAGAGGTAGGGCACTATCCTAACCAGGTCTACTCAGAAGTAAGTCCTAGTTTGTTCAATGGGGTTTACTCTCAGGAAAGTGTGGTTAGGATTGCAGCCGTAGGCGGCCATTTATGGTAGCAAGAAACTTCTATTTGCTCCTTTTTACAAAGAGAAAGTCTCAAAAACAGTCACTGCAGAGTTTGCACATTAATCCTGACAAAAGAAAAAATAATATAAACAAGCTAAAAGCATGTTTGGAATGCTGCTTGATTAGAAGACCAAAAAAAAAAAAAATGGAAAATCAGTGCTACTGTAACTGAGCCTGAGTAAAACTGAGTTTTACTGGTATAATAATCCATATGGTCTTTTTTCAGGAACGTCAAGTGATTGTGTGCCACAGTGTGCTGGAAACATGGCAGAAAGATTCTAACTATTAATTCCCAAAGTTTTACTTTTATAATTGGCCAGATTGAGATTAATTTTAATGAGATCTGGAAGAAAGCCACGGAAAAATATTCACAAACGTTTGTTCTGATAAAAAGCACATAGATGCTTTGATTATTCTTCCAAGCAGATAAGGTTTCCATAAATATTCATACCCAAAGATGTTTGTCCTGTGACAGAACAACACGCAAGTGTGGCTGCACACATATGTTACATTTGCCATGGTGTCACCATGGTACAAGAATCCTTTCATGTATCTTGAAGCTATAAATATATGTGCCTATCCCATCATGTATGAGTTTATTTGACTAGAGTGGATCAAAATGGATAGAATACTATCACTTGAAGCAATGAATAAATTATCTCATGAGAACAAGTAATAAAAATAACAGAAAAAAGAAATGTGTTTGCATGTAAACAACAAATAGAAAGAACAGTTAACTTTTATAATAATCGCTAATGATCTTTTAAAAAGATTTTTAAAGACGAGAAGCATCTTTGCTCTACATCACTTGATCATTCAGAATAGTTTCAACCCAAATCAACCTGATTGTAGGCTGTGTATAGATTATGAGTTTTCAAAAATTCAAAAGAAATATGATGGAGCAATCATCACTGCCTTTGTTGTACACTCCATTTGTTCTGTCCTACAATGGCCTTTGATCTCACAGGCTTTGAAACATTAAACATTCAAATCTTATTGCACCAAAGAAACAGAAAAAATGGGATGCATGTATCATGGGCAATAATGATTTTCTCACACAACATTTGAAGAGCTGATAAACAACCATCTGTATCATGGCAACAGTATTACTCACTTAATTTTCAGCAATAGAATATAAAAGTACTTTTACCAATATATGGAGAAAGTGCAATTACTTCTTTGCCCTTAAAACTAATAGTCTGTTTGAGTATCTATTGAGAGTGTGCTAAAATAACACAGGCCAACACACATTTTGCTTCCTTAAACATTACACCAATTCCTGAGTATATTTGATTCAAAAAATGGCATCCGATTTTTCCTATCACGTCTAGTTTTGGAGACACGGCATAGCCTCTTTAGTGAATGGTTCAAGCAGCTTCCTCAGCTGCTGTCTGTTGTCTGTTGTCCCATCCTTATGGTATCTGGACAGCCCTGTTCTCGTGATCTTGCAATTTTGCACGAATGAAAAAATGTAAGGAAATGTTTAAGAACTGGCTTTAAAGTAGCCAGTTAAAGGGGATAGGAACAAGATTTTTGTTATAGATCATAAACTGTTATGTCAGATGTTTAATAAAACATGTATCTTAATTACAGTGCTACTCTTTTAATACCATGAAATGCCAAGATTTCTAGTTTAAACAGAGTTGCTTCTACAGTGATATCCCCATAAAAACAAACTGAAAATCAATCTTTGCTCCTTAAAATGCATTTGCACAGATACTGAAAATGCCTGGAACAGAAATAAAATATGCCTGGCTGAAGGCCAGCACACAATTATGTGTGCTTAAGTCCCATGTTTACATAACTGCAATGAATTGCAGCCTTTGTCAATTATAGATGAAGCCATTTCCCTTTCAAATTATATTAGCCAGGGACAGACTTCTAACTTTTGTCAATTAAAGCAAAAATCATTTCCCTTTCTGATTCATATTAGAAAGGGATAGTCCTCTGACTTTGGGGCCCATGTGCAAGGTAGAAACTGGAGCTCCCAGCATATAGCTTTAATAGAACTGGGCTGCATTATTTCAGTTTCATAATTTAAAAAGCATCCCTTTCCCAATGAAATGTTAAACAGTATACATGGGCACTACTGAGCAGGTACCCCAAAAGAAGCATTGGATGGTCAAAAATTTTAATAACTGCTTATAAATACCTCAAGTTATAAAGAATGTCTAAAGATACACCACTGCACCATAAGAATAAAACAATTGTCCTTTCCATGTCATCAGTGTTACATCTGGCCCATGTCCATTCCTCGCTTTAAGCTCACTAATTGTGTTTGCCGTGGGGATGCCACTGAGCATGGCATCCTTCAGTCAAGTTCTCCCCCTTTCTCATTGCAGTACAGAAAGAACACTAGCATCTGTGGCTCAGTGGCGTCACTAGGGTTCGCATCACCCGGTGCGGGATGCCAGCGCGTCACCCCCCCCATGCAGTGAGCAGGGCCCCAGATAGTGGGTGTGGTGATGTACTAGCCCTCTGCCCCCACTGGTTTTTGGCTGTACCTTTTGTTAGAACACATTCTGCATGAAATTACGCATTGATTGATATATAACATGATGGTATTATTCCTCCAAACTGTGATTTTGGTCACTAGTGGTGTCACACACACACACACACACACACACACACACCCCGGGTGTCAACTTACTAATACCTACCTTATTGCAGCAGTTCTCAAACTTTTAGCATTGGAACCCACTTTTTAGAATGTCAATCTGTCCAAGACCCACCAGAAGTGATGTCATGGTGGAAGTGACATCATCAGGCAAATTAAAATAAATAAGTATAATAATTAAAGTAAAACAAATAATTAAATAAGCAGAAGCCAGCCCTGGTCCACCAAGTGAATTTCCACTGTAGCCTACCTGCAATAACACCCCCCTCTAATATCAGTAAGGTTTGGGCCCTGCCCAGTGCCCAGTTCAATTTAAGGACTTCTGTTTCAACCAGATCACTGTCAGGATCCACCTGGCTTTGCAAGTCTCAAAAAAGTTCACCTTATCAGCTGAAGCCTCTGTTTTGATCCTTTTTAGTGGGGGGGGGGCTGCCTTTTGGAGTATTTGTTGAGCTCCAGTTCCATCAGATCAGGACCATTCTGGTGGTGTCACACTCCCCTTTGCCTGGCCTGACCACCAGCCAAGGCACGTTTGCTTACTCACTAGTAAATGTGACTGTGAGGCTTAGTTTCTCTTTCCATAGGGCTCAATACATTTGTCTGCTTGGAGGGAGGGACTTCCTTCTCAGGTGTTTTTTGGGGCTGCATTCATTGGATCAGAACCATTCTGGTGTCATTGGATTCCTCAGTCTACCCTTTCCGATGGACTGAGGCAAGTTCATCTACTCACAAGCAAACGCACAATACGGCTCACTTTCACTTTCCGTAGGGATCCATGCATTTTTTGTTCTCCAGTTTTTTGGCCATCCAGCGGTATATAATATGATGGGGTTACTCCTAACCACCGCGATTTTAGTGTTTCACCCCCCAGTGCACGTCACCCCCCAGTGTGCATCACCCGGTGTGGCCCGCACCCCCCACACCTCCCTAGCAACACCACTGCTGTGGATCAGCAACCTCCCAACATGAGCATTGGTGTTATAGCCCCAACCCACATGGTGAATGCTGTTATGTGCCAAACTGGAAAGGGGGAGAATGCCACACAGCTGCTTTCAGTGGTACCCTTCTGGCAAACACAATAAGAACATAAGAAGAGCCCCACTGGATCAGGCTATAGGCCCATCTAGTCCAGCTTCCTGTATCTCACAGCAGCCCACCAAATGCACCAGGGAGCACACCAGATAATAAGAGACCTCATCCTGGTGCCCTCCCTTGCATCTGGCATTCTAACATAGCCCATTTCTAAAATCAGGAGGTTGTGCATACACATCATGGCTTGTACCCCGTAATGAATTTAGCCAATGTGTATAACCCAGCTCTTAGTCTCTTACTGTATGTTCATCTCTGTTTTTATTTCGTTTTTTCCTCCTAGGAGTCCAGGAAAACATTTTTCCTGAGGTTTCCACCACTTTTACCCTTCAACATAAGAAGAATCTAGCACTTGGGGTCTGTATTAAACAGAGACCCAGAAGCAGTGTATCAACTACTAGCTAAAAGACTACTCCTGATAATAGTGCTCTGTTCCTCAACCAAGTTCAGGTCGGGGCAAAGGATATAAATGTCTAGAGCAGCAATTTTCCATCTTTTTCATCTCATGGCAGACTGATGAACTACTACAATTTTCAGGGCGCAAATTATGTTTTTTGACAATTGACAAGGCACATCATAAACATAAGAAGAGCCCTGCTGGATCAGGCCCAGGGCCCATCTAGTTCAGCTTCCTGTATCTTACAGCGGCCCACCAGCTGCCTCAGGGAGCATACACAAGACCACAAGATACGTGCATCTCACTACCATCTCCCTGCCTCTAGCATTCTATTTATGCTCACAACCCTGTTATGCTCATGCCGCTGGTGGGAGGCTCATATCCCACTATGGTCCTACAAATGAATGACCCCAAATGCCTGTGGCACACCAGTGGACCATTTGTTGAAAATTGCTGGCTTAGAGAATCAATCAATCAATTTTTGTTAAATGCAGTGCTGGTCCAGTCATGAGACTGGCTGAAGTATTTGCTTCCTACAGCAGGCTAGGGGAGGTTAAAAACAGATGAAAATGCCCTCTTCCCTGTGTATCATCTCCCTTTGTTTGTCCAGCCACCCCATCACCTGCCCAGTCATTCCAGGTGGTGAAGGAGGACAAGGATGGTGCACACTGATGCAACGGTGTGCTGGTGTCTGCGAATTTGCTGGAACGGAATGGTGACACGTGCTGCTGGAGAGTGGCTGGTGTAATTTTGGGTCAGTGGATGGCACTATATGGTGCTGCCTTGGGTTCTGGATCAACTTGGGACACTGCCCCTGTGTAGATGCATTATTTTCAATATGTCTACATTTCCTTAACATAATTATTACAAGTTATTATTAACATGATGAGATTCTTAACAAATGTTTTCGTTATTGAAGTACTATATGAAATAATCTAGGAAACACAATATTGTGCATTGCCCAAGAACTTTGAGTTTGGGTTAGCGATTTTTACTGAATACTAAATTAAGGTTTTCATGTATTGTGAATGCCATCCAAAATGGCTCGGCTGTGAATTTTGTTAGACCAACTATCTGTATAAGATACACATATGCAAGTCAAGAGTTTAAACTTTGTCACTTGTAGCCACCTAGAAATTCTGAAATATACAGCTCTCTATACAGCTGTTTTTTAATAAACATACCTGACATATTTCATATTTCATAATTTCCACTGTAAAATGTATGAAAATTGAACTGTTTGTGTCAATTCAACAACCAACGGGCTTTTTCTCTTTTGTTTTCTAAGTGTTTACTATTGCCATATGTTGAAAGATTCCTCCTTCTGGGACAGCACAGATCATAGATGTACACAATGATTGTGTATGTAGAATACATAGATATATATTTCTAATGATTTTTTGCATTAGGAATCTAAAACCTGCCGTAACTTGTTTGGAACTTCCTCGTTCATAGTTAATCAGACCCAATAAAGGTAATGGTTCTTATCCAAAGTTGTGTGCAGCCTTTATGGGGCATTTATGCATAGCTAGAAGATTCTAGATTTTATTAAGGCCATACTTTCATGGGGGAGATGGTGCCTTTCCCCAGACATTGCAAAAATCAGCCTCGCTTCTAATATTTTATGTATTATTAATTTGCTTGTCCCCTGAATACTCACGTAGTAATCTTGTGAAAAGTGCATCATGTGGTAAAATTGCAAGTTACTAACCTCCTGAAAAATGGTTGTAATTTTGATCATATGGGGATACTTCCTCCTTAATAACACATAAATATTAATGGGAAACATCCCATGATCATGACTTTCTCATCTTAAGAACTGGTCATCAGGTAATGGGACCAAGAGAAGTGGGATACACAAAGTTAAAATCACAAACAGTGCAGGCACAACCATTGGCATGATGAGCACAAGGGAGTGCATCATTAAGTCCTGGCTCATCCTAGCCTAGCCTAGCCGATCCAATCCTGATTCTTTCTCACAAATGGATACCCATGAGGAGACACAGGCTGCATTGACACAGGAAAACTCTGAATAAGCAACAATTTGCTCAGCAAAAGCCAGAGGAGAAATTTGGCCCAAGACTGCTCCTCTTAGGATGAGTCTACTACACCTCTCTAACCAGGGCAGAGGAGAGATCTTAAAGGGGCAGCCTTCTGACCTCCATTTAATTGACCTCTTCCTGGCCCATTGCTGGTGCTGAGGTGCAGGCTCATGGAAGTGAGGCTGGTTGCCTGAGAACCTCTGACTGAGAGTGTGCTGGCTCTGGGGTCTCCCATTCTGGCATCTCAGGCTCCTTTGTCTCAAGTGAGCTCAGACCCAGGTTCCAGGTTGTGGCTAAAGTCTGGGACAAAGTCTGGGGCTTGGTCTTCTGACTCGGGTATACTCCCCTTCTCAGTGTCATCCCTGTAGTTTGTGGCAGGTTCATGACATGTTCCCCCCTCCTTAATACAGCATTAGTCTGCTGTATGGGGTGCTTTTCTCCCCATGATCTGGAACACTGAAAGGCACAGTATATGGTGTTTCTGAAAGTGGGACCTGGGAGGCAACATCTCTATCCTCACAGAATAACAAGGAACAACATGGTAACACTAATGTCTGTGTGAAAAACATATTCTGCCTGAGGAGGGGTGATATATACAAAGTGGGAGCAGGGGCTATACTGTGTGTGTACTTGTGTGTATGAATCAATTTATATCTGAATGTATTTTTGAGAATTTGTGTCTGCATAACTGTTCGAACAGGCTGTTGGCTGGATTTGAGATCCCGAAATCTGACAGAGAAAAAGACCTGCATGTTCTTTACACTGGCTGAACGCTTTCCATATGCGCTGCCTCCGACGCATCCTCAGCATCACCTGGCAGGACAAAGTTCCAAACAACACAGTCCTGGAATGAGCTGGAATCCCTAGCATGTTTGCACTGCTGAAACAGAGATGCCTGCGTTGGTTTGGTCATGTTGTGAGAATGGATGATGGCCGGATCCCAAAGGATCTCCTCTATGGAGAACTCAGGGAAAGCGCCCTACAGGTAGACCACAGCTGCGATACAGGGACATCTGCAAGAGGGATCTGAAGGCCTTAGGAGTGGACCTCAACAGTTGGGAAACCCTGGCCTCTGAGCGGCCCGCTTGGAGGCAGGCTGTGCAGCATGGCCTTTCCCAGTTTGAAGAGACACTTGCCCAACAGACTGAGGCAAAGAGGCAAAGAAGGAAGGCCCATAGCCAGGGAGACAGACCAGGGACACACTACACTTGCTCCCAGTGTGGAAGGGATTGTCACTCCTGAATCGGCCTTTTCAGCCACACTAGATGCTGTGCCAGAACCACCATTCAGAGCATGATACCATAGTCTTTCGAGACTGAAGGTTGCCAACTACAACTACGTGTACAACATACCGTTATGAAGACTCTTCATTTTCATTGTGCAACCACAAGTGTTTACAAGAACCTCCTCTTGTGTTTGGTAATCCATTGTCCCTAAACAAAACCCTCACGTAGCTAATTCTCTGTCTTCAGAGACTAAACTTGGTTTATTTTGTCAAATTGTGATGTGGAATATTCTAGGAGGAAAAACACCTTGTGAACTCAAATTATACCCACTTTTGGTTCTTACAAGAGGCGAGTTTATGAGATTTGGAAGGAGACCTACTGACTGCTATATATACAAACACATACCAGGGAATTAATTGAGAGGTAGGCTGGGTGGTCCATGTCTCCCTTTATAACATGAAAACAATCATCAGGAGATGAAGTTTCTTCTAATATAAACCTTTTGTAAAATGTTGTAGGCTTGTGCTATTTTTTTCTTTGATCAGAATTTTTATTACTGAATAATGGCTGACTGGTTTGTGCCCCAAATCTCCCCATTTTCTCAGCAAAATAAAGACAGACATGGCAGCTACCTCCAAAACCTCTCTATCTATTTATTTGGGGAAAGGTATAATAATAGAATCATAGAGTTGGAAGGTACCCACGAGGTTATCTAGTCCAACTCCCTGCCTATAGAAGGAAATCCTCCTAGAGCGGTGGTTCCCAAACCTTTTAGCACCGGGACTCACTTTTAAAAATGACACTGTATCGGGACTCACCTAGGTTTACCAGACTTTTAAAAAGGAGATATAGAACAAAATAATATTTATTTATTTATTTATTTATAAAAACCAGAAAAAAGACCCTCAAACATTTATCATCCTGTATTTACTCATGCTTGCAAACTTCAGAAGCTGAGCTCTTTGCAGGGTAATTAGCAGCAACAGTCTCTGATTTTTGAACAACCTCAGATCTTGAGGCAATTAGTTATCTCATCTTTTCATCACCCTTTGGGGACCCACCAAAATCAGGCTGTGACCCACCAGTGGGTCCTGACCCCCAGTTTGGGAACCGCTGTCCTAGAGCATTTATGGCAGGTGTCTGTCAAGCCTTTGTTTGAAGATCTCCACATGGATACTCTGTACCCCTTAACTTTTTCTTGTGCAACTGTAGACCCTGCTATTCAAAATACTGTGAGTGCACAAAAAAACCCTGAAGTGCATGCAATTTGTATGCATGTCAGCACTTTCACCCGTTCCCCCTGTAAGTGTTAGGAGCAGATTCAGTGTGGCAACGAACTGGTGCAACTCTGCAACCCCTAAGAAAGGAATACAAGGTAAAGGGAATGTTTTCATGTACTGGAACATAGCAGGAGAGGGACTTGTCTGTATGTTACCCTTTTGTACAATTATGTCTCTGGACTTGTAAAAGCTAACAGTCTTACAATACACGCTTATGCATGTGTCTACTCAGAAGTAAATTCCATTGTGTTCAATAGGGCTTACTCCTCCATTGCAAACTTTTGTAAGAGGTGTAGTAAGCACACCTAATAGATTCCCTATCCTAAAATGCCAAGTACCAGCATGTTCTCATTGTTCATTTCCTTTGTTAAGTGGCTGACAAAATGCTGACAAAGAGGAAGAGTCCAAAAGTCAAGGAAAATGATTTTTAAAAAACGTCCTCAGTCCTCACCTCAAATAATGGTGAGTTTATGCTTTCTAGTGCAAGATTTTTGTCTCTTTCTGTGCATTATAATCTGTTTTGACCATCATTAAACTGATTTCCTCTTTCAATGCGAGTCTGACTTGCATAAGGTTAGACTGGTTTTCTGCTTGGACTGCAGAGCTCTTGCTGTAATGACCTGATCACAAGATTTTCTGCATGATCGGACAAGCACTTAGGCTGAGGTGTACTGAAGACTCCTTCTGAAGATGACCTAAAAAGGGAATTCACCATCCTAGGTCTTACAGACATTACAACAGACTACAAATGGTGGTACTGAATACTATGGGTGCCATTTATAAACCCACCCATCAATTAAGTTCTTTGATCCTCTGCTAATAACTGGGTAGAGGCACCTTTTAAAGTGGCAGCTTTCTTACAATTAGCAGGTAGAAAACAACTGCTCCAATTCATTCCAGAACAGCATCTCTCCCAATGGCTTTTGCTGGTGCCCCCTCCCCATTCCTTTTTATAGATTGTGAGCCCTTTTGGAAGAAGAAGTCATCTTTCAATTTTTTTGTTGAAAGTTCTTATTTTAAATACCCATAAATAAGGTATACAGCAGTGCTTCTCAAATTTACCCGGCTTGTGACGCCTCAGAATCTAGGAGGAAGTGGCAATGATCCGAAACATGTCATGTGGCAGTGAGGTTCCTAGGGGAGCAAGGGGGCAAATAGCCTAGGGCACCACAGCGCCACCTTTCTCACCCCCCTGCTGCGTCCCTCACCCTGCCCCCGTCCGGGGTCTTCAGAGGCCTCCAGAAGGCCTTAAAGACTCACTTTTGGTTTTTGACTGAAAAGCAAAAGTGGGGTTTAAAAGCCCTCTGGAATCTTCTGAAGGCCCCTGGGCGGTGGGAAGAGGACAGCACCCTGCAGTCCTGGCCCTGGGCGGCACAAGGCCAGGATTGACAGTGTCATGCAGTGATGTCACTGCCACTTCTGGGTTTGGAGGGCATTGCAAGCCTCAAAAATAGCAGTAAGAGGTCAGGGTGGGCTGGAGGTTTTTTTCCCAGCATGCATTTTTTGCATTCTGCAGCTCTGCCTGCTGTGCTGAGCCTCTGCCACTGTTTGGAGGCTCACGCTGTGGTCTCCCTACCAGGCAGTGGGCAGCCCCCCCCCCCGACATCCTGGCAAGTGCCTTGCAATACCCCAGGGCATCTTTGGGAACTGCTGGTATATAGTCATGTAAACACCACCAACAAAATTCTTCCAGTGTTTATACTTGTAAGAGGGAATGTGGGGAGAGGGTTGCAAGCAAGTTTACCTTGCAAGGTTACCACCATTCAGTTTCACTTGATTTGAGCTATAAGGGAAAAAAAGGGGGATTTTCTGGTTAAAGTACTGAATGCAAGGAAGGAGTGTCTGGTTTTCCCCCCAAAAGAAATTCAGTCACCCTCAATAGTCTCTACTGAATGACAGGTCCAAATCTGTGTTTATTAAAGCAGTGTAGAATTTATGGTGTTGAGCTTATATAACACTGCAGCTGCAGGATGATCGGTTCAGCCAGCTGTAACTTCAGAATGGTTTCTGGCAAGAGGGGGAAAAAAAAACCCTTTAAGCTATCCAAAGAATTGTTCTGTATATTAATCATAAGAAACTAGAAAGTATGACCATTTTTGGAGACGCGCAAAAGAAAACGTATGGGTAGGAACTTGGAATTGCTTTGTTGGATCAGACCAAAAGTTTGTTTAGTCCAGCATCCTGTCTCCAATAGAGCAAGCCAGATTCATCTGGAAAGTCAAAATCAGGGCATGATAATGGTCACCCCCCATTGTTAGTTCCTATCAGGTAATCAGAACGAACAGTCTTTGAATATGGCAGTTTGGGTTTGTCATGGCTAACATTGTGGATTTGGGTAATTGTTAAAAAACCATTTAAGTTAGTGGCCTTCACTGGGTCTTACAGAAATTAATTCTATAAATTTACTATGCACTGAATAAAACTTTATTTGGGTCATCTTGAATCGGCTGCTAAATTACAGGGTGATCCCAAGCTCTGGTGTTATGACAGAAGTGACTTCTCTTTATTTACTCTTTCGTACTGTTAGTGATTTTATAAATAAATATCATGTCCCCCTTAGGTCACTTTTTTCCAGCTTAACATTCCCATCCTCTTAAGCTTTATGTCAGATTCTCCACCCCCATTCATTTCAGTATGACTTTCAGTTGAGTCTTAACACAAATCTGGCTGAAATGAGGTGAAATGTAGTCATAATCTTGTGATGGACAGAATCCCTTCAAAGAGGTTTCTTGCTTAGTTGATATTATTTTGGCTTCCCTCAAAATTCCTCTGATGTTCTACCCTCAAATTTACTTTGGATTTTGATGACAGTGAAATCAACATTTCAGTGGCAACTATAGTTCTGATTGTATTACCTAGGAAAGGGAACCTGCTTTGCAGGCAGAGAGTCTCAAGTTTCCCTGAAGTCTTCAGGCTCCAAGAGTGGGAAAGGTCCTTGTCTGAAATGCTGGAGAGCTGCTGTCAGTAGAGCCACTGCAAGTCTGTAGACAATACCAAGTCAGATGGATCAAGGATCTGCTGTAGTAGAAGATAGGTTCATACCCTTGGCTGATCCTAAAAGAACCAGGTGGACTGGAAGTAATTCAAGTGAATGAGAGCAGACAAACCATTTGGTGAGCATTGTGTTTGTGGCCCACTCATGCACAGCAAGTGTAGCATGTTGAGATAAGGGTTGTTTGGATCAGAGTCACCAGTTCTACATAGTGCAATTATGTACCACTCTCAGCAGTATTGTGGCAATGCATTGGCCCAATTCCTCATCCTATCAGGTCATTAGAAATATGGGTACATGGCACCTAGCTACAGGACAAAAGAAAATGAGTTGGCCAAGCACACACCCCATACCAGCACACTTCTCAGGTCCACTCCGTATTCTCCCCAATATAGCATTTGCCTGCAAAAACAACCACCGAACCAGAATTTTTACCCATAATTTGGAACTCAGCACTCCAAATCACAGGGAGAAACTCTTTAATGCTTGCCTGTGTAGACAGTGCTTGACCCAGGGAGAGCTGAGAGGCATGGCGAGTCTGTGCGCTTCTGTTCACCCTGCATTTGGGTACAATATATCCAGATTGCTAACATCAGGGCTCCTCTCAACTGCACATGCTAATTTTTTAATTTTAATATTTATGGTTACACTATTGTATTTCTTTGGGTCTTCTGGACATCTTTACAGTGTGGTCACATCCCAATGCCCATGAAACCAATGGCATGAGTTTTAGGGGATTAGGCATTGCCCATGCATTAGCAGAATACGTTCAAAACGACGATGTTGATGACAGCTGCATAAACTTATGTACATTGGCCAAGTACCATCAATGGTTGAATGATTCCTATGAGAATTGGTATTTAAATGCTTGTCCCACAAAACAAAAGGGATGGGATCACTTGTGTAGCACACTGTAAAATAATTTAAAATTAAGAAAATGCTACACAGACTGAAAGTATTATTCTTAATAATATGATATTTATTCCTCGGCCAAGATTTTCCTTCAAAGAATACCACCACACATTTGTTGGAAGGAGCACAAATACTGTATATACACAGATGTTTAAACTATCTTGGTTCATGCATGGGTCATATTGTCAATATTTATATTTTATTACAGAACTTGCTTCTTAGGATTAAGACATTATGGTGCCTTTCTTATTCCAGATACGCTGATGTAAATCGACATTAACCCATTTTTGCCCAGCTCACAGGTAGTACACATTTGGTCCCTGTTGTGTATATGCATTGGGCAGAAATGGAAGTCCTATCCATGGGAAACACTGGTACAAAATGTGATCTGCCAGTGCTACAAGAGCTCCACTGGTGGAAGGCAGCTTCAACCAATGGACGCAGACCTAACGCCAGTGCAGGGTGCCTGAAACCCTGCACTGATGCAAACCTGATGCAGGCCTCCAGTGTAATTTAGTTGAGGCTTGGGGTGTTCTGTGGGAGTTTCTTGGGTGTGTTGTGGGTGTTGCACAGTTGGAGTGCCACAGAAACAGCAGCGCCAGATCCTATCCCTGCACCACAGGGCAGACACATCCCTTTCTGTGGAATATCACTATGCCAACCACAGACTAGGCATAGATTAGAGGAGTCCCATAGAGGCTATACACATATTACAAGCTGTATTGGAATTGTGGAAGATATTACCGAGGAGATAGGGTGTGGTGTCCACAGTGCCCCTTGCTCTAAGTGAATGCAGGATTAAGGCCCAGGTGGTAGCTAGAGGTGTGCTGCACAGCTGCAGCCACTAGAGCATAAGGAGATCCTCAGGTATACAGGGAGCACCTGAGGCAGAAAGGGTTTGGTGGGTGATAGAAGGAGTGCAGGTTGGAGAGGAGACTAACTTGGCTTATTGAATTGGGAATCAGACTGTGGATTGTGACTGGATTTTGGCTTTGGACTTTGATTTGGATACCCTGCCAGATTGGACTAACCTACCTGGAACCTGACTTTGGACTGTAACTTGGCTTATTGGCAACTCTGATTGATTGGACTGGTTTACAAGGTCCAGTGGATTGGGATTTGGCAAAACACAAGCACCAAAAAAACCACACAACACCCACCTTCCCCCCCCCGCCCCACACACACACACCACAAAGCATAGGACAGCATAATGGCAGCCAGTCAATTCACATCTACGCCATCATAGAAGTCCAAATGTGGCACCCACATTCTCAGAACATGGGGCATGTGACATGGGACTATAACACCTCTCTCTCCCCAAGGGGGACTTTTGTGGAGGGGATCACTTGGTGCACAAAAACTCCACTCTGCACTAACAACCACATTAGATGAGTCCTCAGTTGAGCCCAATTTGGGACAATTTGCCATCTCACTGCAGCCCTTGTATCACAAGATCCCATGTTATTTTCTGACCCTCAGGAAGGGGGGGGGGTTTCTTTCAAGAACTGCAGTAGGGAGAAGGGGGAGGAAAAGATTGTTTGCACATCAGCTGTTCTGCTCACTCCATTTAGGATCAAACCTGTTGATTCACTCCAACTTGTGTTGAGCTCCTGGCCTATAAGGTTTACAGTTCCTGAGCACAAGCACTTAATCTCACAGCATGAGATTAATATGAGCCTGGAGTTCCAAATTATACTTAATGATACTGGGGGAGGAGGCATTGCCGGGAGCAATTTAAGAATAGAAATCAGCTTTAATTTACAGCCTACAGAGTGAGATATTGAACTTGACAAACACATCTCTATCTGTTAAGAAAAGAAACTGAGGAGGGCAACACTCCACCCCATTTTTCACTTTAAAAAATCTCCCTAATTAAAAAGTTGTGGGCATAATTAAAAGATCAGGAAGAACCTAACAGTACAAGCAAGACAGAGATAGCTGTATAATACTTTGTGACTGATACCTGCAATATTTATCATTAAAGTATTCATATTTCTCATTCCATTAAAAATGCTCAGGGTGCCTCACAATTATAAAGTTTAAAAACAAGCAAAATGTATTTGTTTTGTTTGGATTTTGCTGTATTTATTTATTTACTTTATTTATATCCCGCCTTTCTCCTCGAAGGAACCCAAGGCAGCTTACAACAATAATTAAAAACACACATTAAAAACATAATTTAAAACAAAGTAAAAACATACGAACAAACAGACATCATAAAAACAGCAATCAGATAAAAAGTTTAAAAGAGCAACCAGCAGCAATTTATAAAAAGGACCCATGGCCTGTAACCAGGTGTTAAAAGGTATAAAAGGTGTTTAAAAAAATGTTTTTAAAAAGGCCAAAACTCAGAAGGTTTGTCTAAACAGAAGAATCTTCAGGCCTTGCTGGAAACTTTCAAGAGAGGGAGCAGTTCGTAAGTCAAGGGAGAGGGAATTCCATAGTGTCGGTGCCACTACTGAGAAGGCCCTATTTCTTGCCGTCACCCCACGTACCTCCCTGGGTGGTGGCACTTGTAAAAAGGCCTTCTCCGATTACCTAAGAGGATGAGCTGGATTGTATGGGAGTAGGTGATCTCTAAGATACCCTGGCCCAGAGCAGTATAGGGCTTTAAAGGTCAAAACCAGCACCTTGAATTGGGCCTGGAAACGAATGGGCAGCCAGTGAAGCTGCTGGAGAAGCGGTCCAACAGAGTCACACCGCCTACCTCCAATAACTACATGGGCCGCCGCATTCTGCACTAATTGCAGTTTCCGAAAAACCTTCAAGGGTAGCCCCACATAGAGCACGTTACAATAGTCTAACCTCGATGTCACTGTGGCATGGATCACCATGGCCAGGTCTGCACGTCGAGCAAACGCTCCCCTAGCCACAGCCACCACCTGGGAATCCAAGAGCAGCTGTGAGCCCAGGTGGACCCCCAAGCTGTGGACCTGCTCCTTCAGGGGGAGCACAACCCCGTTCAGCGCAAGCCGATACTCCAGTACCTGCATCAAGGATTTCCGAACCAGGAGAACCTCTGTCTTATCCGGATTTAATTTCAGCTTGTTAGCCCTCATCCAGATCCTCAATGCCTCCAGACAGCGCTCCAGGACCTCAACCACCAAATCTGGAAATCTGGAGGAAAGGAAAGATAGAGCTGGGTGTCATCAGCGTATAGATTGCACCCCACTCCAAATCCCCAGATGACCTCTCCCAGTGGTTTCATGCAGATGTTAAATAGCATGGGGGACAGAATTGAACCCTATGGCTCCCCGCACCTCAAGGGCCAGGGTGTCGAGCAGGCATCCCCCAGCACCACCATCTGGGACTGATCCTCCAAGTAGGAGTGGAACCACCGCAAAACAGTGCTTCCAACTCCCAACCTGGTCAGTCGGCCCAGAAGGATACCATGGTCGATGGTATCGAAAGCCACTGAGAGGTCCAGCAGGACCAACAGGGATGCACTCCCCCTGTCCAGTCCCTGGTGTAGGTCATCCACCAAGGGGACCAAGGTGGTTTCCGTCCCAAAGCCTGGCCTGAAACCAGATTGAAAAGTATCCAGATAATCCGCTTCATCCAAGACCCTCTGGAGTTGAGACGCCACCACCCGCTCAATCACCTTGCCCAGAAAAAATGGATGTTGCAGACTGTCCGATAGTTGTCTAATACAGTAGAATCCAGGGAGGGCTTCTTCAGGAGGGGCCGAACCACCGCCCACTTCAAGGCAAGCGGTAGCGTCCCCTCCATCAAAGAAGAGTTGACCACCCTCCCTGTCCACTCAGCCAGCCGCCCCCAGGCAGCTCTTATTAGCCAAGCTGGGCAAGGGTCAAGCAGGTAGGCAGATGGCCTCACACTCCAAAGGAGTCTGTCCACATCCTCAGGCTTTATTAATGTACCATCGTTTTAAATCAAGTTTTAGCTGCTCACTGAAAGGCAAACTGGAAGGTAGATGAATAAGGCTGCAATCCTATGCACACTTACCTGGGAGTAAGTCTTATTGAACACAGTGGAACTTACTTCTGAGTAGACATGCATAGGCTTGGGCTGGGGGGTCTCCTTGGAAAGGACATTCCACAATACAGACACTGGAGTTGAGGAAACCCCTGTCACACACATTCCTACCCAAAAAATGTCAGGTAGCAAAGTGGGGAGAACCATCAACTGGATACCTTTACTGCCCTCCCTTCAACACAATTCCAGCTTTGAAAAGAGTAAGAGGAGGGGATGGACCAGAACCTGTGGGGGCTGAGCTGGGTAAGACCAGGTGTGGCAGAAGAGATAAGCACAGTGGTGTAGCAAGGAGGGGCACCACAACATGCCATGTAAGCAGCCCTTCCCACTTGCCATTAGAACCATTCTGGGCAGCGAAATGTAATACCCATTCGGTGTCTCCTGCACATTGCATTTCAATGCCTGGAATGGCTCCGACAGTGAGTGAGAGAAGCTGCTTTCATGTCGTGTTGTGGCACCTGCAGTACTTACCACACTGCCCTCTTGTAGCTGTGCTACTGGATCAAAATTTGGAAGTGCGTACAAGACGCAGCTCCCCCTCCCATCTGCCACCTGAAACAGATGCTTCACTGGGCCAAACAAACAGGCTGGCCCTGGATGATAATAATGTTGCCGCCACGCTCCTCTTAAAGCCTTTAAAACTCTACTGACATTGTAAAAGAGTGGCAGCAGAAGGTGGTCACTGAAGGGCAAGCATAGGTAGGCAGGAAGGATGCCAAGGAAGGGGAGGCAGGAACTGCATCACTTCCGGCTCACTTGCCCTGTCACCTTCATCCCATCTCTTCTTCCAAGGAGCTCTGAGCCTGGCTACCTCAAGTCCCTTATAGTATACCCATGAGCTGTATGTTCCTCCTGATCAGTATGGGACTCTGGAACACATAAGATTTCCTGTTGCAGTAAAATAACTTGAGAGAAAATTGTTTTAGAAATGAACATGTTCAAAACATTTTGATCACAGAAGTTATATCCGGCCTTTCTAATTTAAGTAGTGTAGTCAAGCCCCATGAGTACTGGGGGGAAATCCAGATTTTAAAAGATAGCAACATTTCTTTCAATTGATCCATTCTAGATTTGCTTGCAAGTGGGTCTTACAGCTAGAATTAACCCCTGCTAATTGGGTAAGAGGCACTTTTTCAAGTGGGTGCTCCTCTTTTTAGCAAGGGGAGAGTAATTGGCCCGCCTCACCCCACCACTGTCTTTTCTAGTGGCTGTCTGCTGGTGTTCTTTTTGCATCTTTTAGATTGTGAGCCCTTTTGGGACAGGGAGCCATTTAGTTATTTGATTTTTCTCTGTAAACCGCTTTGTGAACTTTTAGTTGAAAAGTGGTATATAAATACTGTTAATTAATCAATCAATCAATCAATCAATTAATTAAGCCCTTGGTCTTCAACATTTTTTTCGTGTCACAACACCAATAAATAAAGTGTGTGACTGTCAATTCTGGCCCCCTCCCACAGCCCAATCCACCCACCCTTGCCCTGCCTGCCCCATTTTCCCCTACCTCTTGTGTCTTCATAATAATCCCGGGAGGTAGTAACCTGAACAGGGCTGGCTTTAGGAGCTGTGGGGCAAGATAGCTCAGTGCAGGATCATATCAAGAACACAGTTTTGATAAAGCAGTACCACTGTTGGATTAGGTCCAAGCTCTCTCTTGCACAGGCTTTAAAAGGTTGCTGCAACCTTGCCCCCCCCCCCCCCAAAATGGCTTCACTACCCCATTAGGATCACAACCCACAAAACGAAGAACACTGGAATAAAGCCATAGTGGCTTCACTCTGAAATTCAAAATTTGGATACAAACTTGAAGGGAGAGCCATCTTTAATTTTCTTTTTCATAACATTGAGAACTATGAGAACAGAGCTCAACTGAGTGGTTAGTACAGCAGTGTGATTTCAATCTCATTTCCTCTAATTAATGCGCATGTGTATGTGCTAGTGCTAATTTGCCTGAACAGCCCCTCCTGACTAAAGAATTTAGTTGGATGGAGGTTAGAAGTCATTTCAGATCTTACTGACAAATTAGATATCAATAAGTCACCAGGCTCAGATGGTATCCACCATCCACCAGGCTCAGATGGTATAAGATTTCTTAAGCAACTAAAAAATGAAGATGCTGATCTTCTGACTAAAATATGTAACTTGTCCCTTAAAATGTTCTCTGTGCCAGAGAATTGGAGAGTAGCTAATGTCATTCCAATTATTAAAAACAGGAAGGAGAGGAGGCCTGGAAAACTACAGGCCTGTCAGCCTAACATCTGTTCTAGGTAAGATGGAGGAAAGCCTTATCAAAGATAAAATCTTAAAACCTAGCACAGTGGTTCTCACACATTTAGCACCAGGACCCACTTTTCAGAATGAGAATCTGTTGGGACGCATCAGAAGTGATTAATTAACAGTATTTATATACCGCTTTTCAAATACTGTTAATTAATTAAAGTGATGTCATGTCCGGAAGTGACATCATCAAGCAGGGAAGTTTTTAACAATCCTAGGCTGCAGTCCTACCACACTTACCCAGGAGAAAGTCTCACTGACTGTCATTGTTCAAGAAATAATATACATAGTAGATTGTTAAAGTACAGGTCTGTAACATTTCCCCAATGCAGTCACAATCTATGGTAGCATCAAGTCTAATATATTAAAAATACAATATTGAAATGAATAGGAACCCACATTGGCTTGCAACCCACCTGTTGGGTCTTGACCCGTAGTGTGAGAAACACTGACCTAGAAGAACAAGCTTTGCTCCCCAGTTGCTATTTATTTTTCACCCACCCTTCCTCCAAAGAGCTCAGGACAGGGTATACAACTGCTCCCCTCACAACAACCCTGTGAGGTAGGTGAGGCTGAGAGAAAGTGACTAGCCCAAGGTCACCCAGGAAGCTTCATGGCTGAGGGGGGATTTGAACCTGGGTCTTCCAGGCCTAAGTCCACCTCCCAAACTACTATGCCACCCTGGCTCCCCTATTTAAAGGTACATGGGAGCAAGGGTTGGTTAACATCATGCTTAATTTATCCCATAGTTTGGCCCCAATAAACATACTGCAATTTTGAAATTTACATTCTCCTTTTAAGGGACATAGTAAACACTGTGCAGTCAGGGTGACCAGATGCCATAACCCTAAAATTTAGGACATCCAAGAAAAATGTAGGACATGACAAAATAAAAGCTAAAATCATTCATATATTGATTTCATGTGCTTAAATCTAAACACTAAATTATTATAAAATTTAAAACTATATTAGATATAAG
The DNA here is from genome assembly GCF_035046505.1 of Tiliqua scincoides. Lineage (NCBI taxonomy): Eukaryota > Metazoa > Chordata > Lepidosauria > Squamata > Scincidae > Tiliqua > Tiliqua scincoides. The sequence continues at coordinate 29,580,499 of NC_089826.1, forward strand.
TAATCATACATAATTTTTTAAATACAAGAAGGCTATGTGCTTCCTGCAGGGGCCCACTCACAGGGAAAGGAGGATATTTAAATTATTTTCCATAACACAAGGCTAAAAAAGAGGACATGTCCTGGAAAAAGAGGACATCTGGTCACCCTGTGTTCAGTATCCTCTTAAAAGCAACCCCACTTCCAGATACCCACCTCCCTCTCTTGGGCTCCTGGCCTAGAGAAACCCTGCTGCAGGTGTTTGTTCAGAGCCCTGCTAGGGAAAGGAATATTGTACATACAGTATTACCCTTTGCAGAGCTTAAAATCAATGGTCAAGCTTGAGCAAACAATACAATCCTGTGTCTGATTTATTAAACTGCCCTAATAATGACATATGCACCAAAACATAAGCACCCTGTATAGCTGAATTAAGTCTTTTGCTCCCTACTTTCATAACTGAATTAGGTCTTTTAATAAGGACTCTGGATCTCCTTTTCAAAAAGAGTTGAGAGTGATATTGTGCAAGTGTACTCAACATGTGGTTTCAGCAAAACTGAAAGCACTCCTGCTGGCTCTGTCCTTTGGTGTGTAGATGAAGACCACAGAGGCAGCAATCCCATGCACTTTTACCTGCAAGTAAGTTCTATTGAGAATAAGGGGTCTGTATTCTGAGTAGGGGCTGTGCTCTTATGCATTTTCTGGAAAGCAAGTTCCACTAAACTTAGAATCCAATCCTATGCCTGTCAGAAAAAAGTCCCATTCTAGTCAATGGGGCTTACTCCCAGAGAAGTGTAGAAAGGATGGCAGCCTGAGAGCCCAATCCTATGTCTGTCTACTCAGAAGAAAGTCCCATTAGAGTCAATGGGGCTTACTCCCAGGTAAGTGTGAATAGGATTGTAGCCTCAGAGCCCAATCCTATGCCTGCCTACTCAGAAGGAAGCCCCACTATAATCAAGGGGGCTTACTCCCAGGAAAGTGTGAATAGAATGGCAGCCTGAGAGCCCAATTCCAGGCACATCTACTCAGAAGTACATGCCATTCTAGTCAATGGGGCTTACTCCCAGGAAAGTGTGGAGAGGATGGGAGCCTCAGAGCCCAATCCTATGCCTGCCTACTCAGAAGGAAGCCCCACTGTAGTCAATGGGGCTTACTCCCAGGAAAGTGTGGACAGGACTGCAGCCTGAGTGGGACTTGTTTCTGAGTAGACATGCTGCCCAGGATGCAGCTGTAAGAGGGTCTGAGCCCAAGACTAGCCCTGTCTACTCAGAAGTAAGTCCCATTCTAGTCAATGGGGCTTACTCCCAGGTAAGTGTGGACATGATGGCAGCCTCTGTCTGCTGCCCAGTCCTGCGCTGTGAGCTCGCAGTCTGTTCTGCCCTCGTTAAATACACTTAGAAAGTCTGACAAGGAAACCCTCAACCTCCTTCAGCCGTAATGCTGCTAACCATAGAGGTGGTCCTGGCCAGACCGTCCTGACTGTAGAGGCGCAACGCAAGGCACGCGATTACTATAGAGAGGGGCCAGCTGGCGCATGCGCCTTGGAAGCGAGGCTTTTCCTTCCGGTTTGCTCCTGCAGGTGGCCGGATCTAGTAGACATGGCGGAGCCTGAGTGAGTCTTGGGGGGGGGGGCGCGAAGGGGGGGGGAGAATCCGCGTCCATCCTCGGCCAGGGCGGGCTCCGCCGGGCCCCTGGTGCGTGTGCGGGAGGGGCTCGTGGGCAGAGGTTTTGTAGGTCGTGGATGGGCGCTGGGCTTGCTGGTGGACCCTGAGGACGGGGGTGTCAGGGAGCCCCTTCGAGGAGGCCCCTGCGCCTTCACTGAGCGGGTGGGCGAGAACCTGAGGCTGCAGTCCCGGCCACACTTACTTCTGAGTAGGCCCCGTTGACTAGAGTAGGATCCCCTTCTGAGTAGACAGGCACAGGACTGGGCTCTCAGGTTGCCACCCTCTCCACACTTTCCTGGGAGTAAGCCCCGTTGACTAGAGTGGGACTCCCTTCTGGGTAGACAGGCACAGGACTGGGCTCTCAGGCTGCCACCCTCTCCACACTTTCCTGGGAGTAAGCCCCGTTGACTAGAGTGGGACTCCCTTCTGGGTAGACAGGCACAGGACTGGGCTCTCAGGCTGCCACCCTCTCCACACTTTCCTGGGAGTAAGCCCCGTTGACTAGAGTGGGACTCCCTTCTGGGTAGACAGGCACAGGACTGGGCTCTCAGGCTGCCACCCTCTCCACACTTTCCTGGGAGTAAGCCCCCTTGACTAGAGTGGGACTCTCTTCTGGGTAGACAGGCACAGAACTGGGCTCTCCGGCTGCCACCCTCTCCACACTTTCCTGGGAGTAAGCCCCCTTGACTATACTGGGACTTCTGTCTGAATAGACACACACAGGATTGGGCTCTAAGGATGCAGTCCTATCCATACTTACCTGGGAGTAAGACCTGTTGACTGTAATGGAGCTTACTTCTAAGTAGATATGCATAGGATTGGGTTGTAAGATATGTTGCACAGTTGCGCTGCCAGTGTGGTGGGTGTGGCAGGGAGACCCCAATCTCAGAGAACATCAAGCTGTCTGGGGTTGGTATTGGTAAGTGGTTTGTACTGGTGAGGTGGTAAGTGTGTGTTTTCTGTGTTGAAATTCCAGAAGAGCCATGGTGTTGGTTTACGCTGGATAAAGATGGAGTATACTTTTTAGTCCAGGAAGTGCAATGCAAGGAAAACAAGTATCCACTTATTCTGTAAAAATGAGTTGCTATGTGTGCGATTTTCAATCTTTTTCATCTCTTGGCATACTGACAAAACTCTAAAATTGTCAAGGCACACCATCAGTTTTTTGACAATTGACAAGGCACACCACACTGACAAGCAGGGACTCACATCCCTCAGTCACCCTACTATCAAATGATTCTCCCCCAAACTCCTGCAGCACACCATTGTGCCATGGGACAATGGTTGGAAATCGCTGCTCTATGTAATAATTGCAGCTTGGACAGCTTTTTAGTGTCCCCCTGTAAAAGACTGTGTATAAATGTGTGGAAAAATCTCTTTTCCTTTAAAAATATCCTTGTATGTTTTAAATCTTTGTCTAACTTATATGAACTGTGTGTTTAGACCCCGAAAGAAGATCCCTTTGGTGCCAGAAAATCTGCTGAAGAAAAGAAAGGCCTATCAAGCGATCAAGGCCACCCAGGCAAAGCAGGCATTGCTAGACAAGAGAAAGGTATGTGAAAGTGGGGCAGGATATTCTGTACTTACAATACAATCCTGTGCATGCCTACACGTACACATACATACAAAACATCTCCTACACATGAGATGGTTTGCACTGAGTTCAGTGGGACTCTCTCCCAGGTAAGTGGGTGTAGGATTGCAGCTTTAGTTATTATTGACTTAGTACACTATTAAGTCTGAAGGAACCCTGATCAACTGAAATGTGAAGCCCCTCGAGCAAAACAGATGCAACCAAGACACAAATTTATGTGACAAATATAAATTGAATGACCTGGATACTTGGGGGTTAGAATAAGGTTCAGCCCCTGGAAACCTGAAGTGGCATTTTTTTCCCCTCTCCAAGCTATTCTAAAGCCTAGAGTGGTAGCATCCGGATGTACGCTGCCTCTCTGGGCTTCAGAAAGCTCTCTAGATGGTACTGGGGCACAGCTCCGGTCCCCTTCAGATGGAGCCAAGTCTGGCTCAGTGCAGGTCCAGGGCACCTGCATTGAGTCCGATCTGCAGATGTATAATCCGTGGATAAACAGACTCCACCTGTACCATTCTGTGTGACTTCACTTGCTTTTCCACCCTAACACAACTACTCTGTTTGTAGCCCGTCTCTGATGCATCTGCTTTTCTCACCCACCCAATAATGTAGATTGTAAATTACCTTGGACAAAAACAGTATCTCATTTGAGTTATGTTTCTCAGCCAGCTTATCACAGATGCCATACAAATATTTAGTGCTAACACAACACCATAAAGCTATGCAAGCAGTACATCCAGAACTGTGTAATGTGTATGCAAATAGCGATATGATTGTTTTGTTTTTTTTAATCCCTAAAATGAAACTGACTTATTTTAGCACCAGAAAGGAAAGCAGATTAGATTCAAACGACTTGAGACGTTTCTGCGGGACTCCCATCGGAAGCGTAGAGATGATTCCCGCCTACGTCGCATGGAACACAAACCTGGGGTGCTGCTCATGCCTGAGGGACACACGCTGGTGTTTGTTGTACGAATTGCAGAGTAAGGAACTGTGCTGTGGGCTTTGTTTCTCACCCAGCTATTGATTCTTGTTTGCTCGTGATTTGTGCTGATCGCATGGAAAACATTTGCCCATAAGAGTCTTCTTAGCAAATGGTGCTGTTGATAAAATTATGGTAGTCCTGAAGGTTGAACTGGGCACTGAGTAAAATTTGTGAGCTGTGATATGATACACCAGTGTGAAGTACATAAGAGTGTGCTTTTCAGTGCCTTGTTTGCTTCCAGTTCTGACATTCAGGTCATCAATTCATCTGAACTGAAGCTGAAAGATAACCATTGCGTTATGGCATTCTAAGGGATCCATGTCAAAGCAGTGGGTTGAACCGTCTAGCTGCTGGACTAAACTGGTTATATCTTTGTAGGGATACAGTTTCCGAAAAAGTGCACAAGTGTTTTGTTTGTTTTAGTGAAGCTTTTCTTGTCAACGTGAGAAGTTGGCTACTAATAGGTTTGTTTTTCTTTTTGGTTTAGAATTAAAGGAATCAGTATGAGAGTGCGGCATGTCATAAACAGGCTGCGGTTGAGAAAGATTTACAGTGGCACATTTCTGAAATTGTCACCAACATCACTAAGAATGCTGCGAATTGTGGAGCCTTATGTGGCATGGGGGTTAGTATGCCTTTGAATTGTTGTGTGTGTTGAGTGGAAAAACCTGTTATTTCAGAGGGGTGGATAAAAGGTTGGCTAAGGAGCATTAATTAAATAAGAACATAAGAAGAGCCCCACTGGATCAGGCCATAGGCCCGGTCCAGCTTCCTGTATCTCACAGCGGCCCACCAAATGCCCCAGGGAGCACACCAGATAACAAGATACCTCATTCTGGTGCCCTCCCTTGCATCTGGCGTTCTGACATAGCCCATTTCTAAAATCAGGAGGTTGTACATGCACATCATGGTTTGTAACCCGTAATGGATTTTTCCTCCAGAAACTTGTCCAATCCCCTTTTAAAGGCGTCCAGGCCAGACGCCATCACCACATCCTGTGGCAAGGAGTTCCACAGACTGACCACACGCTGAGTAAAGAAATATTTTCTTTTGTCCTAACTGTCCCAACACTCAATTTTAGCGGATGTTCCCTGGTGTTATGTGGGAGTGTAAAGAGCATCTCTCTATCCACTCTGTCCATCCCCTGCATAATTTTGTATGTCTCAATCATGTCCCCCCTCTTTTCTAGGCTGAAGAGGCCCAAACGGCATAGCCTTTCCTCATAAGGAAGGTGCCCCAGCCCAGTAATCATCTTAGTCACTCTCTTTTGCACCTTTTCCATTTCCACTATGTCCTTTTTGAGATGCGGCGACCAGAACTGGACACAATACTCCAGGTGTGGCCTTACCATCGATTTGTACAACGGCATTATAATATTAGCCGTTCTCAATACCCTTTCTAATGATCCCAAGCATAGAATTGGTCTTCTTCACTGCCGCCGCACATTGGGTCGACACTTTCATCGACCTGTCCACCACCACCCCAAGATCTCTCTCCTGATCTGTCACAGACAGCTCAGAACCCATCAGCCTATATGTGAAGTTTTGATTTTTTGCCCCAATGTGCATGACTTTACACTTACCGACATTGAAGCGCATCTGCCATTTTGCTGCCCATTCTGCCAGTCTGGAGAGATCCTTCTGGAGCTCCTTACGATCACTTCTGTTCTTCACCACTCGGAAAAGTTTGGTGTCGTCTGCAAATGTAGCCACCTCACTGCTCACCCCTGTCTCCAGTTCATTTATGAAGAGGTTACATAAGAACATAAGAACAGCCCCACTGGATCAGGCCATAGGCCCATCTAGTCCAGCTTCCTGTATCTCACAGCGGCCCACCAAATGCCCCAGGGAGCACACCAGATAACAAGAGACCTCATCCTGGTGCTCTCCCCTACATCTGGCATTCTGACTTAACCCATTCCTAAAATCAGGAGGTTGCGCATACACATCATGGCTTGTACCCCATAATGGATTTTTCCTCCAGAAACTCGTCCAATCCCCTTTTAAAGGCGTCTAGGCTAGACGCCAGCACCACATCCTGTGGCAAGGAGTTCCACAGACCGACCACGCGCTGAGTAAAGAAATATTTTCTTTTGTCTGTCCTAACCCGCCCAACACTCAATTTTAGTGGATGTCCCCTGGTTCTGGTATTACGTGAGAGTGTAAAGAGCATCTCCCTATCCACTCTGTCCATCCCCTGCATAATTTTGTATGTCTCAATCATGTCCCCCCTCAAGCGTCTCTTTTCTAGGCTGAAGAGGCCCAAACGCCGTAGCCTTTCCTCATAAGGAAGGTGCCCCAGCCCCGTAATCATCTTAGTCGCTCTCTTTTGCACCTTTTCCATTTCCACTATGTCTTTTTTGAGATGCGGCGACCAGAACTGGACACAATACTCCAGGTGTGGCCTTACCATCGATTTGTACAACGGCATTATAATACTAACCGTTTTGTTCTCAATACCCTTCCTAATGATCCCAAGCATAGAATTGGCCTTCTTCACTGCCGCCGCACATTGGGTCGACACTTTCATCGACCTGTCCACCACCACCCCAAGATCTCTCTCCTGATCTGTCACAGACAGCTCAGAACCCATCAGCCTATATCTAAAGTTTTGATTTTTTGCCCCAATGTGCATGACTTTACACTTACTGACATTGAAGCGCATCTGCCATTTTGCTGCCCATTCTGCCAGTCTGGAGAGATCCTTCTGGAGCTCCTCACAATCACTTCTGGTCTTTACCACTCGGAAAAGTTTGGTGTCGTCTGCAAACTTAGCCACTTCACTGCTCAACCCTGTCTCCAGGTCATTTATGAAGAGGTTGAAAAGCACCGGTCCCAGGACAGATCCTTGGGGCACACCGCTTTTCACCTCTCTCCATTGTGAAAATTGCCCATTGACACCCACTCTCTGCTTCCTGGTCTCCAACCAGTTCTCAATCCACGAGAGGACCTGTCCTCTAATTCCCTGACTGTGGAGTTTTTTCAGTAGCCTTTGGTGAGGGACCGTGTCAAACGCCTTCTGAAAGTCCAGATATATAATGTCCACGGGTTCTCCCGCATCCACATGCCTGTTGACTTTTTCAAAGAATTCTATAAGGTTTGTGAGGCAAGACTTACCCTTACAGAAGCCATGCTGACTCTCCCTCAGCAAGGCCTGTTCGTCTATGTGTTTTGAGATCCTATCTTTGATGAGGCATTCCACCATCTTACCCGGTATGGATGTTAGGCTGACCGGCCTATAGTTTCCCGGGTCCCCCCTCTTTCCCTTTTTAAAAATAGGCGTGACATTTGCTATCCTCCAATCTTCTGGCACTGTGGCCGTTTTGAGGGACAAGTTGCATACCTTAGTCAAGAGATCTGCAACTTCATTCTTCAATTCCTTAATAACCCTTGGGTGTATGCCATCAGGGCCCGGTGACTTATTGATCTTTAATTTATCAATGAGGTCTGAAACATCTTCTCTTTTAACCTCTATCTGACTTAACATCTTCTCTTTTAACCTCTATCTGACTAAGGTTGAAGAGCACCGGTCCCAGAACAGATCCTTGGGGCACATCGCTTTTCACTTCTCTCCATTGTGAAAATTGCCCATTGACACCCACTCTCTGTTTCCTGGCCTTCAACCAGTTCTCCATCCATGAGAAGACCTGTCCTCTAATTCCCTGACTGTGGAGTTTTTTCAGTAGCCTTTGGTGAGGGACCATGTCGAAGGCCTTCTGAAAGTCCACATATATAATGTCTACAGGTTCTCCCGCATCCACATGCCTGTTGACCTTTTCAAAGAATTCTATAAGGTTCGTGAGGCAAGACTTACCCTTACAGAAGCCATGCTGATTCTCCCTCAGCAAGGCCTGTTCGTCTATGTGTTTTGAGATCCTATCTTTGATGAGGCATTCCACCATCTTACCCAGTATAGACGTTAGGCTAACTGGCCTATAGTTTCCCGGGTCCCCCCTCTTTGCCTTTTTAAAGATTGATGTGACATTTGCTATCCTCCAATCTTCTGGCACTGTGGCCATTTTGAGGGACAAGTTGCATATTTTAGTCAAGAGATCAGCAACTTCATTCTTCAATTCCTTAATAACTCTTGGGTAGATGCCATCAGGGCCCGGTGACTTATTGATCTTTAATTTATCAATGAGGTCTGAAACATCTTCTCTTTTAACCTCTGACTTAATTCCTCAGTCAGGAGGGGCCGTTTGGGCAGCGGTATCTGCCTGAGGTCTTTTGCCGTGAAGACAGATGCAAAGAACTCATTTAATTTCTCTTCCATCTCTAAGTCTCCTTTTATCTCCCCTTTCCCTCCCTCACCATCCAGAGGGCCAACCGCTTCTCTTTCAGGTTTCCTGCTTCTAACATATTTGAAGAAGCTTTTATTATTCCCCTTAATGTTGCTGGCCATGACTATGGCCATCCTCATAGTCTCGCTTGGCCTCCCGTATCACCTTCTTACATTTCTTTTGCCACAGTTTATGTTCCTTTTTATTCCCCTCATTAGGGCAAGACCTCCATTTACTCCAAGACACCAAATGTTGGAGTTCTGATTATATTTTTTTTACTTTTGCTACCTAGTTTGAAATTTTAGCTTCTAAGCATGAAAATATGAAACTCTGCTTACTCTTTCTTCCTTCTGTGTGTGATTTTTTTTTTTTTGATTGGGTATTTCCTTACATTAGAATCATAAAATTGCAGAGTTGGAAGGATCCATACAAGATCATCTAGTCCATCCCCCACTTGTAGCAGGAAACCCTCCTAGAACAGTGGTTCTCAAACGTTTAGCACCAGGACCCTTTTTAGAATGAGAATCTGTCAGAACCCACCAGAAGCAATGTCATGATCAGAAGTGACATCATCAAGCAGGAAAATTTGTAACAATTCTAGTCTGCAATCCTACCCATGCTTACCTGGGAGTAAGTCCCATCTACTATCATTGTTAAAAGCATATTTATAGTAGCCTGTTAAAAGTACAGATCTGTAACATTTCCCCAAATGCAGTCGCATACCGTGGTAGCATCAAGTCTAATAAAAATAAAATATTGAAATGAATGGGGACCCACCTAAAATTGACTCGCGACCCACCTAGTGGGTCCCAACCCACAGTTTGAGAAACACTGTCCTAGAGCATCTCCAGCAGGTGCTAGTTGAGCCTCTGCTTGAAGAGCTCCAGTGAGGGAGAATCCATCTACCAAGCATTCTTGTTGCTGCTGTATGAGGACCGTACGTAAATCAACCTGAAGTCTAGCCAAAACAGGCCAGCTTTTGCTGGGTGTAGTTTCAGCTTAGCCAGTATAGACTAGGGTACCATTACATGCAGTTTCACCCATGTGACTACCCATGTCTTAAAATTACGTCAACAATTTTCATCAGATTTATCTGAGTCTCAGTTTGCTGTCACTACTCCACATTTTACTCTTCCTCTCATCTTAACTGTTTTGTCTCTGCTGTTGGTGACTTTCCTTGAAGTTCATGCATATGTAGGGGAATTAAAATTTTGCAATACAATTTCCTATTATTTAACAGAGTAAGCTGCCAGTTCTGTATGTTACATTTTTAATTCTCTAGTTATATCGCTACCAATTTTGTATTTATGCAGCTATCCCAATTTGAAATCTGTTCGAGAGTTGATCCTGAAACGAGGCCATGCAAAGATCAATAAGAAAAAGCTTGCTTTGACTGACAATGTTCTGATAGAAGAGCACCTGGGTAAGACCTGGTGAAATTGGAGGTTGGGGAGTGGAGGACACTTTGGGAACGCATTATATGATCTAGTAAACAGTAATGACAAAGATGACTGACACCATTGAACTTCACAGTGCTTTTTCTTCCTTAGGAAATTATGGTATCATCTGTCTGGAAGACCTTATTCATGAAATCTATTCAACTGGGAAGCACTTTAATGAAATCAATAACTTCTTGTGGCCATTCCACCTGTCAGTGGCGCGCCATGCTGCACGTAATAAAGTGGGCTTCCGTAAGGAGATTGGTGATCCTGGATTTCGAGGCAATGGGATCAATGAGCTCATACGTCATTTGAACTAGACCTGGGTGTGTGTTGTGTGTATTATTAGTGTTTGTGGAACTCAGAAATGGGCCCCGTTTTAATTTATGCTGTCCCGTGCTGATGGATTTCTTCTGAAGGCTTGCCAAAGTCTACAAAAGTAGATTCTTAAGGAATACAGTCAACTTGTATTATATGTATATTGTATTTGTGCAAATGCAAGTATATACATTTGGCAACAACCACAAAAAACAAAAGAAAATAGTTTAAATAGGGCTGTCATTCCATTCACTGTGTATGTCCCTCGGAATGATTATGAGATGGGGGAGCAAATCTGCTGTTTGCTTAGTTGTCTCAGTTCCCATGTGCCTTTTGTAGTGTGATTTTTACCTCTTAAAGAGACAGTTGTATTTTTGGATTTAAGGTAGTTTCAACAATATGCAGTTTTCCCCTTACATGTTTACTCCAGATTTAACCCTCACATAAGATGCGACCTGACTGTATTCGTTCTTTCATGAGACTGTGGAATTGTAAGGTGATGAGGGAACAGTCATCTAATTAAAGCATAAGAAGCAGCCATGGTTCAGTGTGTAGAGCACATGAAGATCATGTTGGGTTCATTCTCTGGCATCTCCAGTTGAAAGAATTTCAAGTAGTGGACCAAAGAGTCCTCTGAGAAGCACTGCTGTTGTCAGTGTAGACAATCCTGGACTAGATGAATCAAGTATCTTCATGTTTCAGACCGGTTCTTTTCTGGTTTACTCATCTCATATTGTATCTACAGCAGAGATACATATTTACTTTGCGATGGAGCATATTTTATATAAATCCATAAAGCCTCCCTCAAACAGTGGTAATAAACTTTAGATGTACATTGCCGATAAGTTTTGCTTTCATGACATAAGTCACATTAATTCAAAGTATGAGTCCCCAAACTGTGGCTCATGGGTGACCAGCCCATCAACACATTTTAACCAGCCTAGTGACATAATTATGTGTGATTGTCCCCCCCTTCTCTCTTTCATTCACTTTCTCCTACTGGATGAACTATTGTGTTTTGCTTTTGCTGAGAATTTGCTCCAGAGCAAATATTGCACATATTTTTCGCCTATTGTGAAAATTCTGCATTATGTACAGAATGTATCTATTTTCTATAATTGTCCTGTTCCTGTCTCCCATAAGAGCAAGACAGTGAAGTAGCTCTGGCAGCAGAAAGCTTGGGGATCCTGTTTTAAAGTAATCTTAATTCCAAGCAGAGAGTAGGATTTACAGTTTATGGTAAGAACATCCCTGCTGGATCAGACCCAGGGCCTATCTGGTCTAGTTTTCTATATCTCACAGTGGCTCACCAGATGCCTCAGGAAGCATACACAAGACCACAAAATACTTGCATCTTGCTGCCACCTTCCTGCATCTAGCATTTTCTTTACCCTCACACCCCCTAGCAAAGGCACCACATTGCAGTTGTATTGAACTTGTGTTACTTTATTTAACACTGTGACCAAATTTTAATTTTTGTCATGAAATGTGTGTGTGGAAGTCTCCTTCCTCTTCCCTCCCTCCCAAAGTTCCCTGAGCTTCCCATATAACTGCATCTGAGGGTTGGAGTCCTCAGCAGCAGCATAGGATGTGGTGCAAGGAAAGAAATAACTGGAAGATGGGGGTAGTTGCCCTTTGTATTGCATTTTATTCTGTTTCTAAGGCTTCCTGACCCTCAGCAGTGGGGGATTAGAAAGGGAGGGGTATAGTGGGGGAGGTGGTTTATGCTCATGACACTGCATCACATAAACTGGGACGCTATCCAGTATATTTGGGATTGCACTGTCTTAAGATGTCTTCTGTGTTTTTTTGTTGTTTTTTTTGGTGTACCCAGAGTTCTTCATTAGGCACAAAACAAAATTCTAGGAATTCTTAATAAAGTGTTTAAATATATATTTATTACTCTCTTTCAGAAAGGACTTTGTGAACATTTTGAAGATGTTCAGGAAGGTTATTTGTACTCCATGATGTACACCTTCAGAAGACACCTGGGGCCATGCAGTATGACATTAACTTCTCTATCTTTGTGAGATGAGAAACACTGCTGATAGAGCAAATAGATCTCCTTAAATGAATTGGAAGGTATCCAAGAGGAGACTTAAATACTATGGTCAAATTGTTTTCATGGAATGGAAACTATGGACACCCAACACCTGAAATTTGTGATGCCTCAAATGTGCATACTTGTCCTTCGTGACCTACAAAGACAACACAAATACTTTCCAAACCAGTGCTACTTGTGTGCAGTTTTCTGTAAGCTACATGGCTATGCAACTCAAAGACTAGCAGCTTGAATGTTCCCAGAAGTCTGGCAATGATGTAGGATGTCATTGCTGAGTGTCTGGAAACTGCTGCTACAGTGGCACAACCCCCTTAGGAGGGATATTGCTTGTGTGGAGTTTCAGTGATTGCTTTTGTAACTAAAGTGGAGATACTTTAGGCATCTCAGTTGATTGACTCCAAATGTGTATATTAAGGAAACAGAGCAGTAGTAAGAATTGTAACATCACCTGAACAGTGAAATCCTTGGGCAGGAATGGCATGCATGCATCTGGTTTCTCTCTTCTCTCCTTTGAATGTTAAGCTAACTGGGGTTTAACCAACATTTAATCTCTTCAGAGGGCAGCCCACTTCTATATTTGTATGTAAGGAGATTGAAATAAAAAAAATAAAATTGCTTGTTGTGGGTTTTATGTGTATTTACAAGCACAGACCTGGATCCAAGCGTGTAGATAGATACTTCTAAGGCTTTGCTTTGCAATGAATGTCTGCCTGTAACACATTTTAAGCTATTCATCAGAGAAAAGGAGGCTCTTGTTAGTGTGAGTGCGATTCACTTATGAGAAGGTGACCATTAGTTTTTAATTTGAAGAATGAGGGAAAGGGGCTTTCATAAAATACATCCTTATGTGGAATTAAGTGTAAATAAAAAACCTGACTCAGTCTTAGTATAATTAAATCAAGGCTATATAGTGTGGGATAATGATAAACAGTTTAGCTGTTTGCTTTCTTTCCTGGTATGTTCTAATTAAACATGCCATTTAAGTCTTTTCAGTTTCACTATTAGTCTGGATGATTTTTTGAGTGCTGCTGGATAGTATTTTTTTCTTTATTGTAGGGAGGAAAGTTGCTAACTATTTAGTAAAATATAACTCACAAATGGCAAAAAGCTTTATAGTGTACCATATATGTATTGATGGGCTGTAGCAGGGGTGCCCATATTCCAGCCCTGGGGCCACTTGTGGCCCTTGAGGGATCCCAATCTGGCCCTCAGGGAGCCCCGAGTCTCCAATGAGCCTCTGGTCCTCCATAGACTTGCTGGAGCCTGTGCTGGCCTCACGCAACTGCTCTCAGCGTGACAGCCAGCTTTCAACCTCCTGTGAGCTGTGGGACAAGGGCTCCCTCCACTGCCTGCTGTTTCACATGTGTGATGCAGCAGCAAAGGAAAGGCCAGCCTTGCTTTGTAAAAGGCAAGGCCTTTTATAGGCCTTGAGCTATTGCAAGACCTTCATTCATTCATATAATTTCCATCTCTCATATATTCATTTATCTAAATTTATTCAAATTTGAAATGTAAATTATTTTTTCCCCAATCCCCAACACAGTGTCAGAGAGATGATGTGGCCCTCCTGCCAAAAAGTTTGGACACCCCTGGGCTGTAGTAATCCTTTTGTATAGTGGTATACCTGTAAGAATGTATTGCAACTGTCTAGCAGGACAGGAATAACTAGAGCCTTTGCTTTCTGCCTAGGCTATGGGTATAAACCAGAGTTGTCTTCCTCCACCCCCTCCCACTTTAAGTAACAATTGTCTAGGCTCAACAATGAGACTCTTAAGATACCAATTTGAAATGTATTTCTATAGTTAATGGTATTTAAAGCACAATACAGAACACTAAAAGCTGCACTTTTGCAGCCAGTGTGCTCAGGGGAAAGGGAGGGGTTGCCTGAAGAGAGGATTGATGGATTGTCAGCCAGCTGCCCCCCCCCTCTCATTAAGGAGGCTATTGTTAAAGGACTGTTCAGTTTTTGAAACTGATTTTAAGGGGATGCATTTTTTCCCTTCTCCAGGGATCAGCACATTCCTTCTCATTTGCAGGGGCCATTCCTGTTGAGTCAAATCCATGTATAAATAGGCTGGACCTGTATAGTCACTTGATCTGTAGAAGTTAATATAGTTGAACTTTAAAAGTTCATGAATTATAGTTTTCCACGTAGTGACCACCATTCTCAAAGAGTAGTTTGCCTTCTCATGCTTAATGATAAAATAAGCCTTAGGCTTCATAACTAAGAGTTTAAAATGCATGCCAAGGCCATACCCAATGCTAGCAACACTAATTCACTATACATGTAGCAGTAGATACAGGTTTAGACATAACTTCAGTCCTAGTTGGGCTACTTAAAAGTAAAGAGAGAAGGGAAGTTACCTGTACTCCAATGGCAATAACAATATCTGTATTATAAGACACTGGATTTGGGTTTTTTTTTGCCACTGTAGAGGTTACTTATGCATATATTCTTATATCAAAGAACAGCTTCTAACAGGCTGGCAGCAATAATTAAAAGTAGCCCAATTACAGAATTTATGTATAGTACTAGGTATCTAATCAACAGCAGTAAGCTGCATTAGTTCTTGTAAGCATGCAAGGGAACTTAAGCTATGCAGCACTGAAAGTGTAAATGAGCATCTGAAAGTCAAAGAGCAAAATTAAATATCAGGTTTTTAGGGAAAGACTGAGGGTAGAGCAGGAACAGTTATCAGACAAATAACAGCCACAGTGACATTTCTTCCTTTGTTAGAAACTACTTGTAAGTATCTTGTCAATTCTAATTATTTGTAAAGGGTTGAAATAGTACTACGACCTTTTTTAATCTACACAAGACACATTCTTGTCAACGTTTTACATATCAGTTTTGACAGGTAGAAATGTGCAGATATTTATTAGCAGCACTTCACTAAAAATTCAACACAATTAAAAACTGAATTTTAATATACTATACTTATGAACTTTAAATCTTTATTCTACAAGAAAATACAAACATTTAAAAAGACATGACATTCATATTAGAGCTTCTATATTATATAAAAACCCGAAAGAAAAAATTCAGTTGCATGTCAAAAGCTACACTTTCAGGATTCTTAGCAAAGCATCTTTTCAATATCATGCTTCAAGTCAAGATAATACACCTGGTATTCCAAAATCAGAATGGTGTTTTAAACAGATGAAATGTCATTCTATAATCCTGGTTGAAGAATTAGGTGTTTTCATAGCATATCTTGCAATTTAGGTTAGGATAAAATTGTCTTCACTGTATAAAGGGGTGACACCCTGATTGCAAACTGTGGAATATATGTGCATTTTTGCTGTTATTGATTATGAGAGAATATAATGACTGTTGACTAGGGAAACTAAGATGACAAGAACAGCGGTGTTATTTGCCCAGTCAAGGAAGAGAGTCCTTCTTGTAGGCCACAACACTGTTGACTTTGTGGATAGTAGTTGTGAAAGAACGAAGACGGACTTCTTCAGAATTAGAAATGAACTGTGGGCCTGACTCTTCCCATTGGTCTGGAACTGTTGAGTCTTTGTCTGTGAAAATTAGTAAATCAAATGCACCTATATGAAGAAAACAAACATACATGTTACTGCATTTCAGTCTCAATTATTTCCTGTAGTGGCATTTGTAAGTTCTATACTTCTTACATATACAAGTACCAATTTATTATCAAGGATAATTAGTATATACTTAGTATTTATGTTAATACCCTGTTAAAAGTACTTTACATAATTTCACTATGGTCAAGACATGTTCTAAACTGGGGACTTTGTTAGCCCAATTCCATGCATGCTTAACTATGAGCAAGTCCAACTCAGCTCAATGGGGCTTACTTCCAAGAAATGGTTCATAGGATTGCAGCCTTCACCACACTTTCTAGGACTATCTACAGTACAGTCTAGAACAGGGGTGTCCAAACATTTTGGCAGGAGGACCACATCAGCTCTCTGACACTGTGTCAGGGGCCGGGGAAAAAATTTATATTTCAAACTTGACTGTATTTACATAAATGAATACATTAAAGATTAAACTTATATGAAAGAATGAATTCTACTAAGCTTATTTATAATACAAACATTTCTAGGCACAGACACATCTTAGCAAGGCAGGGACACATGAGGAAAAATATTTCTAGGCAGAAACTCATCACAGCAAGGTAGAAACACATGAGGAAAAGTTTTTCACCAACTCCCGCCCAGCACTTTACAAAAATGCACAGAACTAAGTATCTCAGAAACAACAGAGTTCCACCATTTGTGGATTGCAGAAGGCACACACCCAAATACAGCAGGACACAGAAGTTAACCCAGAATAAGGATCTCACAAGCAACAGAGAGAAATGGGAAGGGGGATGTTTCTGACTTGCAGGAGCCACTCACTGACCCACACACACCCCCAGGAGTAAATTAATCCACAATAAGGATCTCACACGCGAAGGGGGGAGAGAAAGCAGCACATTCAAGTGGCCCGATTAATCACCCCCTCCATGTGCGGCCTCAGCCCTGGCCTCCCCAACCGGTGTGTGTGCTGGATGGACAGGGCTTCTGCAGAATTCTCCCGCAAGAGGCGAGGGCTCTGGCAGGTCTCCAGCGGGTCAAGTGCCCATTGGAGATGGGGGGCTCCCTGGGGGGCCAGATTGGGGGCCCCCGTGGGCAACAACTGGTCCAGGGGCCAGGGTTTGGGCAGCCCTGGTCTAGAATGTCAGGTAACCAGAAGTTGAATAAACACTTTACTTTTAATGTCAGTAAGAACCAGTCATTGCAACCAAGAAAAACAGCTTGGATATTTAAAAGCCACTTTAACTGCCTATTCAGGGAGAAAAGTGGGGCAAACCGAATACATATGTCACTTTATACCAGAGATTACGCTTGTGCCTCATGTGCTGCCTTTAGGCTTAAGCTTGAATCAGCAATTATGTATTTAAATAAAACTTGTTTCAGGACATGCCATCTTCTCTCTGCAATGAGGTGAGTGAGAAAATCTTCACTGTCCTGAAACTATTGCTAATTAATTTCATGTATAAGCCTCAACTACTGATACCGGTAATTTCGTTTCCTTAAAAAAATTTTTTTCCAGCTCTATGATATTGAGATGGGATGACATATACTGGTTTATGGATCTATGTGTTTGCTTGAAGAATAAAGATGTTCACCACGATTTAGGTCGTAGTACTATTTCAACCCTTTACAAATAATTAGAATTGACAAGATACTTACAAGTAGTTTCTAACAAAGGAAGAAATGTCACTGTGGCTGTTATTTGTCTGATAACTGATTTAATTTCATCCTGAATAGCTTTCTGCGACTTTTCTCTTGGTGCACTAGAATATCAAGAAAAACATGTCAGCATAGAAGGGAAGTACAAGGCAAATGGAGTATACACTGATTGCATCTGGCTGACACAGGCTCAAGTCTATGCAAGTTCATAGGACAAGTGTTAATCTTAAGGGTCCCACATGACTGTTAACATTTGATTATTTTAGCAAAACATTTTATAATTGAAGGGTAACTTTCTGAGCAATTATTAACACAATACATGCCAGAGCTCAATCACTATACACACTATCAGATAGCAGCTGTCTCTTCATTATATAGTTTATATACAGGAATGTGTGCTTAATAACCGTTCGCGTAACGACAGATTGCATATGACAGTGGTCAAAGCACAATAAAGATGCTCTTAATGAGGCAATCGCATCTCCCATAGCCTGCAGTAGAGTGTCTGTTTACACAACAGAGAGGCTCTTAATGCAAAGAAGAGGCAATCTATCGCCAGTAGCCTGTGCAGCCAGCTAGTGTCTGTCAGGGAGTATTTGTTTACACAACAAAGGCAATAGATTGGACTGAATGTTCACTTAATGAAGTAATCGCATAACGGGGATCGGAGAACATATCCCCTCATTAAGTGGCGCACACCTGTATTTGGCCATTGTTACTTTTCACCTTTGAACTGCTTACATCATGTAGATCAGATCTTTTTCCTGGGGGTTTCTTTTGGGAACACAAGTTTAAACTACTCCTATGTTATGTTATGCTGTTCTGAATGGTCTTATTATTTTAGGTGATCATAACTTGTTTTAAAGAGTTGAGATGATGGATGAATGTGGGGTTGTTTCGTTTTTTAATTCATTTATGTTAGGTGTTCTGAAGAACTATCACACCGTATAACAGTTTCTAAATTTCAGTAAGTTAAAATGAATGCATGAAGGCTAAAGCTAGTTAATACTAATCTAAAGTGAAGCCTGTGAACAATGACTGAGCTGTTTGCCTGAGACAACCAGCAGATGAGTCATTTTTTTTGTACATTTATTTACAAAAATGCCCTTAGCTGAAGCTTTGATTGCACTTACGTTTCATTCTTTGCACTTTTGTCACATTCAATGTCAAACTGCCATCTTTCAAGAACTTCACTTGTCTCTTTACTGGAAATCACCACTACTAACCGCTGAACTAGGCATTCATAGAGCCATTCTTAAAAAAAAGAGAAAAAGAGTTTTCTAAAAGTTCCAAAGTTGAGGTGGGGATCTTTACCATGTTAACTGTCAATTCAGTCATCCAAACCAACATTTGATTGGCTTTCCAGAGTCTTAATCTAGTTATTTACATAATTTAGTTGAATGTACAAGTTAATCCTATGCAAAATTCTAGAACTCTAAAGTAAGAGAACTTCCAAACAGCTTCCCTGTGCATAAATGAAGCGGCTTGATTTTATACATCAGGTATTATCAAGTTTTGCTTTCTTAATGCTGTGCTTTTTTTGCCTCATAAGAGGACTCCTGCATGTGCTATATCAATAGGTCCCTTCTAACAAACTTGTAGTATGGCACATATGAACTAGGAGTCACTTTTTTGGCTTTGCTTGGTTTATTAGCTAAGCCACTATTTGCATTTGCACAGACCCTTCTCTTTCCTGATTGGGAAACAGCATTCACCAATGACAAATGTATTTTTTGAACTATGCATATGCCTTCAGGCATAGTTGGGACATTGGGTAGACCTGTCTTTGGTGTTGTAGGAAACAGATGCAATATTTCAATGTTGAACCTTTTGATAGTTTTCTTTCCCAAGTGAAACTAGGTAGTTAAATTAGAACTGGGACAATAAGAATTGTTCTCAAGGCTCAATTCAGTTCATGAACCACCAGGTTGGTCATTCCTGGTAACACGTTAATGTGATATCATACTATAAAAGATCCATCATTGAACATTTAAATGGCAAATTGAATTAATATAAATGAAATGTAGTAGTTGAGGCAAGCCATTTTCCCACAATCAACTGATTACAGTTCAATCTCAAATACCTTTAAGCTGTCCCACTACATTGTTCAAATAGTTTTTCAGTTCAGAGTCTGCAGTTACAAGCATAGTAAGTCCATATTTCTGAACATGCGTAAAAGTTTCAACAGGATAGATCCCACGTTGATACAAGATACTGTTAATGCCATACACTAAAAGAGAAAAATCAAAGGCTAATTACAACACAGACGAATACTTCATCCTACCAATCTTTTGTTATTTTCATCAGTTATTTTTGGTTATAAGCACAGCATGTGCATATTTTCATAACTGACAATTCAAGTCTACAAATGACTACACAGGCACAACATGCATTTAAGGGGGAGGGTGTAGGCCAGCTCCTAGAACCACTCAATAAGCAAGACGGTAATAGCAGCCCATAATACATTTCTTGTAATCATCAACAAGTGATAGACATTGTTACATAGGCATTATGTTGTATTACAATGCTTATTTTAAGGAGAAACACTATTTCAGAATATCTGAATCTGAAGTACTAAACTGAACACATCACAATTTCAATGCCTTTAATAATCACACAAGTAGTTTTATTTTAGGAGTACAGCTACTTCCTTCTTGGAACATCACAACTGTGGTAAAAGTATACAAGTCTTGAACTTACTTCTTCGTTCCATTATGGACATTTGTCCAGAAATTTGAACAGTGCTATTGCACAAGCCCAGACTGCACCTGTGCAGAAGTGCCAAAACAGCTGCCTTAAGTTGGGACATCAGAAAATCTGAGCCTCTTACTGGTGTTTATCGCATCTGGCCACGCAACCTGGAAGTTACTGATGATGGCATCATCACCAGTTACTTCTGGTGGCATTTCCAATTGGGATGTGCGGTGGGTGGGGAGGCAGAGCCTCCCCACTGGAGTCCTTCACAAAGTGCCACCGCTGCAAAGGACTCCAGTGGGAAGGCTCTGCCTCCCCACTTACCGCACCTTCCTGACTTCCAATAGGTAGACTATGTGTAGTGGTACAGAGAGAGACAAACAATGAGAAATGCTGCCTTAACCCAAACATACCATAATCAAAATATACACCCTCCCAGAACATGGAAGTTCCCTTCTTAACTACTGTGTCCAGTATCTAAAAACAGCTTCCAAAATGTGGAACGCTTAACAGTGAGATCTTATGCAGATCTACTCAGAAATGCCATTGAGTTCCATGGGGCTTCCTACAAGTGTCTAGCACTGCAGCCTAAATTGGCAGAGGCACCTTTCCAAGGGGTGCGTTCTCATATTTAGCAGGGCAAGAGCAACTGTCCCTCCTCACGCTGGCATGGTGTCTCTTGTTCTCCTTTTAGACTGCAAGCCCTTGGGGAACAGGGAGCCATTTATTGATTTGTTTTGCCGCGCAAACCTCTTTGTGTATTACTTTTTTTTTTTGGCTAAAAAGTAGTATATAAATATTAATGACGACAACAACAACTACTTCAGAATGAGAAGGTCCACCAGGAAGAAGCAGGATGCCTTTCGCTGGATGCTGCTGGGGTGCTCAGCCTACATAAGCAACATCACTGTGAGGTGTGGGAGGCGAGGCGGGTGTGGGTGACACAGGTGCGGGAGAAAATGTGGTGGGTGAGGCGAGTGCAGGCACAGGTGTGGGGGTGAGGCAGGTGAGGGTGCAGGAGGCAAGGCAGGTGCAGGTGTGAGGTGGGTGTGGGTGCAGGGGGCGAGGCGGGTACAGGTGTGGGGGTGAGGCGGGTGCAGGTACAGGTGTGGGGGGTAAGGCGGGTGTGGGTGCAGGAGGCGAGGCGGGTGCAGGTACAGGTGTGGGTGCAAGGCGGGTGTGGGTGCAGGGGGCAAGGCGGGTGCAGGTACAGGTGTGGGGGCGAGGCGGGTGCAGGTGAGGTCGGACCGCCGCTGGCCGTGGGGGAGAAGCGCCGCAGCTGCCCGCCCGCGCACCCGGAGGAGCTGCAGGCGTTCTCAGGGGCAGGAGAGCCTCCTCTGCAGGCAGCTGCGGCGCTCCTCCGTGGACCGGGTCCTGCCTCCCCACCGCCTCTGCGTTCCCACGGCCGGCACGGCAGCTTCTCCGGGGCGGGACCTGCCCCTGCGTCGCGGGTGCTGTAGCGGCCTGGAGGGGAGCAGAACCGCGAAGCGCCGCCTGCTCGGGCCCGGCGCCTCTTCAGACCCCCGCCCCGCCACTCACGGAAGAACTCGGCCACGATCTCGGCGCTGCCCCGCAGGGTGATGCCCTGCTCCCGGCTCTGCTGCTTCGCCATCGGGAGGCGGGGGAGGCGCCTGGCGGAGAACAAAGCCCCTCAGCCTTCCCGCCACCCGGTTCAAACCTCAGCCCAGCTCCTTCAAGTCTCGCGAGAGCGCAAACCGCTCACGTCGTCTCTCAGCCCAGGTCTTCACTGCGCAGGCGCACCGGGAGCAAGGTCCTCATTTGCGCATGCGCCACAGGGGGGAGGGAAGACTCGTAAGTGTTTCTGCCTGGAGCTTAGTGTCTGAATCCCGCCACGCCACTGCGCATGTGCCGAAGCTAGGCTTCAGTAGTGGGTCTCATTCAGGGATGCGCTGAGTGGGGAGGCAGGCGAGGTAGAGCCTCCCCACCTGGGATGTGCAGTGGGTAGGGAGGTAGAGTCTCCCCATCAGGGACATAGGGTGGGTGGGGAGGCAGGTGAGGCAGAGCCTCCCCACCTGGGGTGTGCAGTGGGTGGGGGGGCAGGTGAGCCTCCCCACCTGAAAAGCGGTGCTAGTGTGAGGCACCTAACAGAGCAAGGAAGGAGGGAGCACAGAGCGCATGGGTTGTGGGTGTTTGGGTGCCTCACACTGCGGCAGCGCTTTTCAAAGGACTCTGGTGGGGAGGCTCTGCCTCACCTGCCCCCCACCCACTGCACATTCTAGGTGGGCAGGTTCTGCCTCATCTGTCTCCCCACACACCACACCTCCCTGATGCAGAGGCTCTGCCTCACCACCCATCCCACATCTGGGTTGTGAGTGCTTGGGCAGCTCCCACAGCTGTGGCACTTTTAAAGTACTCTGGCGGGGAAGCTCTGCCTCACCACTGACTGCACGTCCCTGGTTTTCTGAGTGATATAGCATGGATATAGGGTTCACCCCACCCAAAAACTCCAAAAAAAACAACAAAACACTGCCTTTTGGGTGTGAAAATATCTGAATAAAGACGCAAAACACCACATTTTAGTGTTTAAGTCGTACTTTCCAGAAATTAAAATAGATGACTTTTCCACTTAGAAATGTTACTGTGGATGCATTTGCTGACAGTACATCACCTACCTAATACATTTTTAAAACAATTATAATTATAAATTAATAAAATGTGCCCTTAGAATAAAAACACATGATTTGCTATTTTAATGAAGAAATTTTGGAAAAAAAATATCACCCAAAAACACGCCCCAAGCCATGGGGAAGATAGGTGGAGAGGATGGTGCTTCTGTCCTGGGTTAAGGAATTGTACTGTGGCATCATTTGTACGGGGTGTGTGTGGATCTTTTCCTAAATGACAAAAGGGGCTGGGTTTAAACTTGAATCAGCCTGCAAGCAATGGCTTTTAAAATCAAGTGTATATACCAGGGATA
This sequence comes from Tiliqua scincoides, assembly GCF_035046505.1. Classification (NCBI taxonomy): domain Eukaryota; kingdom Metazoa; phylum Chordata; class Lepidosauria; order Squamata; family Scincidae; genus Tiliqua; species Tiliqua scincoides. The sequence goes on from NC_089826.1 coordinate 29,603,658, forward strand.
GCCATAAGAACATAAGAACATAAGAACAGCCCCACTGGATCAGGCCATAGGCCCATCTAGTCCAGCTTCCTGTATCTCACAGCGGCCCACCAAATGCCCCAGGGAGCACACCAGATAACAAGAGACCTCATCCTGGTGCTCTCCCCTACATCTGGCATTCTGACTTAACCCATTCCTAAAATCAGGAGGTTGCGCATACACATCATGGCTTGTACCCCATAATGGATTTTTCCTCCAGAAACTCGTCCAATCCCCTTTTAAAGGCGTCTAGGCTAGACGCCAGCACCACATCCTGTGGCAAGGAGTTCCACAGACCGACCACGCGCTGAATAAAGAAATATTTTCTTTTGTCTGTCCTAACCCGCCCAACACTCAATTTTAGTGGATGTCCCCTGGTTCTGGTATTATGTGAGAGTGTAAAGAGCATCTCCCTATCCACTCTGTCCATCCCCTGCATAATTTTGTATGTCTCAATCATGTCCCCCCTCAAGCGTCTCTTTTCTAGGCTGAAACTTGCTTCACGTAAGTACCACATACAATATACTTCAGGTGCTTGAGAGCCACATATACAGATAATTTTTTTTTCCATTCTTGAAAATATAATTTAGAATAACTAAGGGCGCAATCCTGAGGTGCCCTTGGGCCAGCACAAGTCTCTTGCGCCAGCCCAGGGGGGTTGCAAATGTGCTGTAAGGCAATTTTGCACCTTCTCTAGAGTCGGCTGGGCTGGTGCATGGATCCAGCCTCTGCGCCAACTTGCAGAGGCAGCCTTGCGTTGGCCAATGCAAGGCTCTAGGGAGGGCAGGGAGGAGATGGGAGGGAGGTGTTCTGGGGTAGGTGGAGGGCAGTCACAGGGGTGGGGTGGGAAGGGGAGGCGGGGCCGGGATCTGGCTGTTATGCCGGATCCCAACCCCCATTCCCGAGCAATGCGGAGCACCTTAGGAAGTGGCACAAGGAAACTCATAGAGGCTGTGGTGGTTTACCCAGGGGTAAGGGGAAGAGTTTCCCCTTACCTCTGGCTGAACCAATTTAGGGCCCTAACTTGCGCTGGATACAGCGCCGGCCTTCTGGCCTGCCTGCTCCAGCACAAGATAGGATTGCGTTGTAATAGACCATTTAAGATATGATACCTGATACGTTACATGATTTTGTATAAGAACAAAGAAATGTAGATTTAGAACTGTGCACTGGCCATATAACTTTCAATACCTGTTTTTATTTTCATTTTTATTTCCAACTTTTTTAGTTTCTATTTGTTAATTTTTGGTGTTTTAAAATACAATTATATTTATATTTATAAAAGAGAGAGGTTTGAGAGCCACAATATTTAAAACACATTTAAATACTTAAATATAACAAATATTAAACTAATTTTAATCCAGTGGACTCTCAGTTTATACTCTAAATAGTATAAAGCTTGAAAATGTCTCAAGGTCTAATCCTATGCGGTGTGTGCTGGCTCACCACTCCTTGCAAATTGCCTGGCTGTGGAGAGGTATGTGGGAGTGTGTGGTGAGGTGGGGAGGAGGTGTTCTAGGGTGGGTGGGGGGTGGGGGAAGATATGGCAAGAGAGGGAGGGGGTGGGATCAGCTGAGCTCAGCTTCGTTGGATTCAGAGCCCCGTGTTGGGCCGTGCAGTCTGACACGGGACTCCTTGATTCTGCACTGGCTAAAGAGCCACCGCAGAATTGAGTAACCCCATTGCAGGGCTACTTCCCTTACCTGGAGGAAGGGAACAAATGTCCCCTTCCTTCAAGAAGCCACTGGCGGCTAACCAGTTGTGCTCAGGATGCTGTCAGCCAGTTTTGGTGCTGTGGCAGCCCCACGCACCAGACAGCTCCGGATTGGGCTGTTATTTACCTTTTATGTTAATTGTGATGCAAAAATGAGCTCAGCCAACATATTTCCAAGAGCCACACATTATATGTTATATAATGCCACACATTATATGTCACAAGTCAAGGTCTGGCCACCCCATTTTATATGAGATAATTCCACAAGAGCTTGTGTGAGGTTGTGAGCTACATGGCTGTAGTGGATATGTAGGTGAATTTAACTTTCATCCATTAACAAAACAAGGCATGATGCAAGTGCTAGACAGTATTCTCCTGCTCTGAATGGGGTTGCCCTCCCTCTGAAGGAGTAGGTCTGCAGCTCTGGGGATTTGCCTGGATTCACAGCAGCTGGAGTCCCAGGTGGTGGCAGTGGCCAGGGACAACTTTGTCTAGCTTTGGCTGGTGCACCGTATTTGAATCTTGTGGACCTGGCCACAGTGACATAAGGAATAGACTGTAGTAAAGTGCTGTATGTGCACTTTACATTTCCCTTGAAGATAGTTTGGAAACTGCAATTATGCAGAATGCGACAGCCTGTATGCTTTTTGGAGGTCAGTGTTTTGTCTTTGTACCATGTCATTATACTGTTGTCCCTTTCATTCTCAATTTTTTTAAAATGATCCTGAACATGGAGTTGGCCTTCTTTATTACTGCCGCACACTGGGTCAGCACTTTCATTGAGCTGTCAACCAGCACCCCAAGGTCTTCTGATCCATCACAGGCAGTTCAGAACCCATTAGCTTATATATGAAGCTTTTTTTGCCACAATGTACATTACTTCACACTTACAAGGATGTACATGTGCCATTTTGCTGCCCATTCTTCCAATGGAAGAGATCCTTCTGGAGCTCTTCTTTTAGTCAAATAATCAGTCAAATAAACTCCTCACCAACCCATCCCTGCCTTGAAAGGGACAATCTCCTTGAACCAAACAGTGGCTGACACAGGGAGTCAGCTGAGACCCGACATCTGTGACGAAGACAAGTAGTGGATCACCATGGTTGATGTCACCATCCCCGTTGAGAACAGGAGAGAAACCATGACAGAAGCCAGGGAATGCAAGCACCAGAAGTACACACCCCTGGCAGATACTCTGAGGCAGAGAGGGTATGACATCTCTGTCCATGCCTTCCTGGTCCATGCCTTCCAGGCCCTTCGTGGTTGTGACCCCAAGAATGAGCCCGTGCTGAGAGCTTGTGGTGTGGGCAAATGCTATGCGAAGCTCATGTGCAATCTGATAGTGTCTGACACCATCCGGTGGTCCCAAGACATTTCCATTGAACATATCTCAGAACACCACCAGTATGAGGAACTGATTCATCCCCCAAGCTCGAGGATGGAGGAACCACAACCGGTCTGCTCCCCTAACCCAAGAGGGGAGAGGCCACTAGGCACTCGGCCTGCCGGCCTGCCCTCCTGACACAGTGGAGGGAGGCCACTATGGCTCATCCTCCTGACCCACTGGAGGGAAGCCACCCACAGCTCGCACTCCTGACCCAGTGGCGGGGAGCCACCCATAGCTCACCCCACTCCATGCAAGGGGTGAGCCACAAGCCGCTCTCTCCCACAAAAGATGAGCAACAGCCCACCAGCTGTTTAGGAGCTCTTGAGGCAACCCGTGTTGCAGGTGGACCCCCCCCCAAAGCCCCTGAGCCAGTCAAGAGAGTGTTCAGCCTGGAGGCACCAGCAGGGACTCACCACCTGCCCCATGCAGCAAGGGGGTGGGCCTTGCTCACCTCCAGCCTTGAACTATATGCCACTTGAGCAACACTACTGCACATGCTGTCGGAGAAGGACTGACATATGCCGTCTTTCTGCTTTATTCTCTTTCCCTTCACCCCTAACATGACTTATTGCCTGTATGCTACCTTGTGCTCTAATTTGTGCCCCACTGCTATAGTGCATGCCTAGAACAAACCCATCCAGAAGCCAGACATGCCAGCAATGACAGCGGAGACCACTCACGGAGGACCCCCTGGACCCAGAACCGGAGGCTGTCATCGGCAGAAGAAGCCTGGCCAGGCACAGCTGGCCGTGTGCAAAGTGAGACTGGGCATGTCCCGCTCTCTAGCCTTGGGCTTAGTGACTTATGGACTCTAAACCCACTACATGTAACCCCCTGAAATGGACTTGCATAATATGCTCGATTGCTCTGTGCTTGTGATCACCAATATTCTCCCAATGTACATAACCGTGTTTAGGGGCCTTGTATTTTCTACTTGGTTGTTCTTTGTAAATGTGCTCTAACTAAAAAAAATCTGTTCTTATCAGCATAATATCTGACATGTTCCCTATTTGAGAACTTTTGTATTCACTAAGTTTTTGGAGCTTGGAGATGAAACAGGAGCTTGTTCTGTCCTCTCCATGCATCAACCTGGTATTGCAGTATTTCCAGGCATGGTGCACTTCCCCTTGGGGGAAATAATTGATGTTCAAAAATAGATAATGGCCTGTTTGGTTTTTGGAGAAAAGCCATGATCATGTATACTTGCTGACCAGTGCCCTGCACACTGTGCCTCAGAGAAACCTAGTGGGGAGGGCTTGGCATTCTTCATATCCTTTCAAGAGCAGCTCCAACAGGCAGGTACTATGAAATGTGAACTTTAAATTGTTAAGACTATATATACATAAGGAAATATTTTGTAATTATAATAGATTAATACTTTACTTCCGGGTCCCCCCCCCCCCCACAAAGTTGAAAATACAAGTGGGAAATGTGATGGATTCCATATTATTTTTATTTAAAAAATATAAACTATGTTGAATGAACTTCTTCATTTTGGAGGCAGTTGCTTTTGTTTAGAAGGAATGATTTATCTGAAAGTTGATTGTGTATTGTAGAAATGCTGTTTATTGCAGCTTATTCATAGCTAAATTTGTCATTTCAGTTAGCAAGGGATTTTTGTAGTAGTTTTGGCATGGGCTACCACAAGGTGGCAGTGCTAGCATAAGATTGTTTTTTCTTCCACTTTTATTTTATGAAATGCATTTTGATAAGAGTGGAACTGTTGTTGTCCTAGTATAATTGGGATTGTTACATGGTGAAATACTTGATTCAACAACAGTTGCTCAAGCACTTACATTTCTACACCATTTCCTTTGGTGTTTTGCTCGCTTGTCTGCCTTTTTGAAGCTATACAAACATTATTTACATTAGTTATCAACACTTGGTACTTGCACTTAAACAGCATTACTTGTTTTACAGGACATTTCATATTCCAGAGTTGCCTCCCTGTCCTCTGTCTTGTTGCTGCCTTGTTCCACCCTTCCCCACCCTGTCATACCACCAATGTATCTGCTTTGGTAGGTCCAGGGGGCTGCCAGAGTGTGTTTCACAGCAGCTGTAAGGCAGTTGGCACTGGCAAAACGCTCTTTCCACTAGCAGGCCAGCCCAGGCTCTTAGTTTTATTTGAAACCAATTCGGTAAAGCCATTCAAAATAGTATTTTTCCTAAGTAATCAATGGTTTAATTAATAACTCAGCATGAGAAGAACCATAGCATTTTGTTCATTTATAATTATTGAAATTTTTTGCACAACATTTGTTTATCATGATTGCAAAAAGAGAGAAAAAGCACATTCTAAAGAAAATATATTTATGCTTAAATTGCTTAAAGAAATCTTGTAATTCAACTGCCAAAAAGTACAACAAAGAATTCAACAAAGAACCCAAATTTACTGTCATAACAATTGGGTGAAGTTTTTTTTTTTTTTTAAAGGGGAAAACTGAATTTTTGTAACATGTAGATTAACAATTCCATTCTTTTCCTAAGGAAGCAGTGCCTCAGGGCCCAATCCTATCCAATTTTCCAATGCTGGTGCAGCCATGTCAATGGGGCATGCACTGTATCCTGTGGTGGAGGGACAGTCACAGAGGCTTCCTCAAGGTAAGGGAACTTTATGGTAGCACCAATGCTGGAAAGTTGGATAGGATTGGGCCCTCAGGGTGGTAGGAGACACAGACTATTAGGACCATAGCAGGTGTTCCTTGAATACTTTTGTCACATGTTCCTCACTCTGACTTGAGCACACTGCATCATGACCAAAATATCCACAGATGGGTTGTTGCTGTAGACCTGTTGTTGCTCTGACCTGTTCTCTTGGTATCACTGGCCCCTAGAAAGGTTAGTATCTTTCTTCCTCCCCCGTCTCTGGCTTATGCTGCTCATTTCATTGTCTTCATCTTCTTTCTGGTGTCTCCACATCATCCACATCTTCTCTGTCCCCAGTCAGACTGAGACCTGGGATGGGTTGCTGCAGTTTCTCCTGCTGAAGTTGAAGGCCCTTCTTGCATTGTGCAAGGTTCTATGTCTAAGGTCTGTTGTAGCTGCTTCTCTCCTGATTGTTCATCATTTTTGTGATACTATACCATGGCTCTCTGTGATGCTTGCAGCCTATGCTTGCAAGATTTTTCAAAATCATAGTATGCATGCACCTGCCTGTGCTTTTTCTTATCAAAACTCTGTATTCTGAGGATGTTACCTAAAATATCCTCTGAACAAAGCACAGGATAGGGATATTTTAAGGTAGAGATACTTCATCCTTGTGTACTGCTTAGCATAAAACAATTGAGTCTTTCATAGAAAATATGTCCTTTTGAGCAAAAGCTCTAATATTATGGGATTGGTTTAAACAAGTTGCCTTGTTGAGAGGACCAGCGATGGGCTCTTTGGTCTTAGAGGTACCGGTAATTTCTTCTGCATTTCTCTGCATGTTTTCTTGCTAAGAGGTGCATGCAACATTTCCCCTGTGGAACTTAGGTACAAGCTGGGGGGAGGGGGGAGAGAGAGCAAGGAAAAATGTTGTGTGTGTTTAGTGCAAGATGGGAGGGAAGTATAGTCATAGTCTTTGGGAAACATGAAGGAAGCATTTAAGTTTCACATTCAAACCATATTCAGATAATCCCTTTCTTAGGGAATTACTCCTCCAGAATGAATAGTTCAAGAAACTTGAATGGAATTTAGATCCCAAAAACCAGCTTTGTTCCTTGTTCTGCTATGATGTCAACCAACATTCCTTTGCTCAGCTGTAAATCTGGAGAAAGACCTGGCGTTAGAACAAGATAGTGACTCCAATAGCATAAGTGATGTTGCTTTCATCCAGAACCTAAAGCTGGATCCTGGAATAGTATCCTCATAAAAAAACACACAATTATGCATAATCAGTTGGAACATTTGCAATAGCTAAGATGACAACATGAAAAAGGATTGCCTGGAGAATATGAGAAACATTTTTTTGTTCCAAGTAGTAACTGAAATCAGGACGCATTGCACTGAAGCCACATCGTGCAACAGTGAAAGTAACTTGTTTTAATTTTCTCTAAGAGTTTGGAAGTTCATGTTGAGTGTCAGCAAATTATTATTTTTCAGCACAATCCCAAGTAAATCCCTGTGCAGCAATGCAGCAGTGCTGGTGTGGGCTACGCTACATCCTGCAAGGGATTTTCAGCTGTTGGAGGTGTCTTTGGGTAAGGGGATATTTGTCCCCTTTCACCAGGATTAGCCCCAGCAGCTGCAACAGGTCAGCCACAAAGCACATTCTGCTGGTGCAGGCCTTGAATAGGATTGGGCTGTTTGAAATTATGGTATAATTCAGGCTTCATGATATGAAGTTGCCAGAAGCAAACCATTGAAAACAGATGGGCTAGTAATATAAGAAGCAGTTTGATACTAACTGTGTTTCTGTTCCTCCCTCTCTTGCTTTGAAATGCAATTTGTGTAGAACCACAGTAGCAATAGGAGATAGTGGTATTATTATGGAAAAAAGTCTGGCTTGCAGTATAATCACTTTTCCCCCTCACAGATCACAAGTTTTCTAAGTGACTGCAAAGGTTGAAATCTATTGTTTTGCTAAATTCCCAGCCCAAGCTTTGCCTAGAGAACCTACACCCACTTTAAGCTAATTAGATCCCCAACAATGGCCTTAGTTCTACACTGCTGGACCCCACCACCAGGGCAGCTCACCTGTTCAACCTGCAGAGGTCCCCCTTATTCCCCTCCCCTGCCAGCAGCTTCTCCAGCCACCACAGCAATACCTTGGTCCTTAACAGGTTTTGGGTATGGCAGCCATACACCATTCTCCAGTGTCTCCAGCAGTCCCTATTCCAGTAACCTTCAGAAGCCCATTCACCCATCTGTCCATTAGTCAGTTAGTCCATCAGCCAGTCCATTAATCCATCAGTTTCATTCTCTCCTTCCTCCAGGCTTTCCTCCTACACCCACACACTCTCACTACTTCAGGTACTGCTTTTACCCCTGTCATGACCTGGCTGCCTCTTGTGGTTGCAGCTGTGCAGCACATCCACTGCTCAAAGCTTAGGTTTTAACCCCATGCTTGCCTGCCAGAGCAAGGGGCCACTGTTGACACCACACCCTATCTCATCTAGGGATCTTGGGCATTTCCATTACGACTGTATCTTTAAGAGTGGAGGCTAAAGTGAAATGGCAGGTGAAATTTCTCTTTTGTAAGTATCTCAGATAGATTTATTAATAAAATTACCATATACCAATGCCATTGGTCACCTCTTCTTTCTTTACACACATGAGTGTCTACAAATATTTTAGGAAAATTTGTTCCAGATTACTATTTGCTCATCTTTGTATTGTTAGGTTTGGAATTCCAGTCTTCCTTCTTCCAGAAATCTTGCAGGGAAATAATAATAATACAGGGATTTCAGGGAAATCTTACACACCCTCCCACCCTGGTTTGTCCACTCGCCTCCCCCTCCCCCTTCCCTACCCTGCCCTGCCCTGGAACACCTCCCCCCTGCCCCAACAAACCTTACCGCAGCCTGGAGCTCTTCCCTTGCTCCAAATGGCATCTGTCTGGTACTGGACTGGCACCAGTGGTCCCTACATGGAGGGTGCCGTAAACATGCTGTAAACATTTGTGACACCCAGTGCCAGATGTACACTCATACCACCAGTGCTAAGGAGCTCAGGATTGGGCTCTAAAATGGCTCTCAGCTGAAGACTGAAACTATGGTAGTTTCATGCCATATCTAAAATGTAAAAAATGTGGTTGTTTTTAAAATCTTTCTTTAGTCTTGGAACTAAATGTCAGAATTAAAGAAAATACAGCTTGTTTTAGCTTTGCATGAAATTAGCACCCCTGTCTTACAGTTACAATTTTATGGAGACATATTCTTTCTTCCCAGGGAATTGAAACACATCTATTCTGCTGGGCATTTATTTGCACATCCCAAAATGGTGATAGTTGTGTTAGATGCCATTTTCATTAGCATGCCTGCTGATCTTGTTACTGCTAATTAAAGACTGCATTTGCAACATTATAAACAGCATTTTGTTGTTGCATTTAATTAAGACAATTAGTATGTATTCACTTTAAAAAAAATATTAATTCCTTGGGGCCTCTTGGGAAGATTTTTCAGTTTTGCTGGTTGTACTTGAAAGAGTGCTTCAGGGTCTGTTTGGAGTTAGTTAAAACACAAAGGCCAGGAAAGTAATGACATAGGTAAGTATATGATAGTGCTTGTCTGAATTTTTTTTCACCTCCAGCACTTTCAGCAAAGAACTTTGGGGGAGGGAGAACTTAGATACTTTCTTGGTGGGAGCCAAGGGTGTGTCCGGGTGGTGATTCTCCTGTCTTTAAGTGAACACAAAACAAAAAAATCAATACAAAATGATTGATTCCCTCTTGTATCCCCAGATCTGTGAACACAACCTGAGCCATAGTCCAGCTGATCCACATTTACAGAAGTCAAGCTACTCCTGAGGTGGGTGACCTAACAACCTAAAATGATGGAAATATTTCTGAGGTGCAAGAACATTGTTAAAGCAAAAAACCTCACACACCACATCCCATCTTTGTTTTCATGCATTTGCCTCTGACTTTGACTATCCCTCTAACACAGTGGTTCTCACACATTTAGGACCGGGACCCACTTTCTAGAATGGGAATCTGTTAGGACCCACCAGAAGTGATGTCATGACTGGAAGTGACACCATCCAGCAAGAAAATTTTTTCTACCCACAATCCTACCCACACTTACCCAGGAGTAAGTCCCATTGATTATCATTGTTAAAATAATATATATAGTAGCTTGTTAAAAGTACAGGTCTGTAACACATCCCCAAATGCAGTCACATACCATGGTAGCATCAAGTCTGATATATTAAAAATAAAATATTGAAATAAATGGGGACCCACCTGAAATTGGCTTGCGACCCATCTAGTGGGTCTAGTGACCCATCTAGTGTTGAGTACACAGAAGGCACCGCTGCTCCAGAGACCCAAGGTCAGGCAGATACTCCCGGGAAATAATGAGGCATAGACACAGCAGTGCTCCACCACCAGATGTCCTTTTACTGAAGATTGTACAATATTTACAGTGCTGAGGCAGCACAGCAAAGCAAACAGCAAAGATAGCACTTTCCACAATCTCAGATCACCAACTCCACTGACGTAGCTTCCCGTAGACGCTCCACGTAACATCTCCCACATAGGAGCTTGCACAAGCTGCAATATATACTGGCACTGACCAATGGGAAGTGGGCTACGATCTGGTGACAGTGTAACTCATAGTCTTGTGACATGGTATTGCAGGGTATTGCATCATCCCTGCTATGCCCTGTTGCATCAGTCAATCTCATGATGCAGCAATGCTACACTGCATGTATGCAGGCCAAGACATCAGGGCCTAGCCTTGCCCTATCCAGCCTGTAAATTTCTATAGGCCTGGGGCATATATCATAACAGTCCTGACCCACAATTTGAGAAACACTGCTATAACTCTTTTCTAACAGGGAAATCCTCACATGATCTTCATGCCTTGTTGCATGGACCTGAAAGGCCACCTTGTTCTGGTTTGATGCAAATCCAGAGTTGCTGCTGACTGACTTCCGGGATTACTACATCACCGCAAAAAGGGGTTTTTCCACGTATTTGGGGGTTGCGCTAGCCCTTTAGAGGATGTGGGGGCTCTGAGGATCTCCTCATAGCTTAGAACAGCTCCCTGACAAGATCACGACCCACTCCTGGTTTTCATCGCTAAACCAGAAGTGGATGCAATTACTTCAGGGAGCCATTCTGGGGTACTGGGAGGCCCACAGAGGGGACCATGCCCCCGCACCCTCTAGACTAGAGGGTCAGCACAACCCCCAGGTACGTGGAAAAACCCCTTTTCACCACGGCGGTACAATTCTGGAAGTGCTATTGCTGCCGCCCCCCTTCCCCTTAAGGTTCTAGCTCTCCTGTAAAGTCTGAGAACCCCAACTGTAAATAAATATTAGTTGCATCTATTTTGAACCTTAGCCACAGACATTACCTCTGTCCAAACACTGTCATGGTGGATAAGCACCTCATTCTGTGAGGATGGAAAGCCTCAACAACCTGATACATAGAGGACCAAGGCGATATTAGGTCTGGCAAGAAAAGAAAATGTCTTGTTTAATATAAGACACACAGGTGAAACATACTTAGGCATCTGGGTTTCATTCCTGGATTTATATGCCCCTGGCTGATGCATTTCATAGCAATAAATATATCACCTTGCCCCCCCCCCTTCCTACTACTTCTTTTTCTTCTCTCTTTTTTTAGTGTCTTCTATTGTCAGGTTTCTTTGCAATGAGAGTTCAAGGGTTGTACAAACATCTTCAAGGTGAGGGGGAGTACAAAAGCATGGACAGATGATGTGTAATTTCTGGGACAAAAATTGGAGTTGCACTGAGTTGTTCCTGTTGTAATAATAGAAAAGCCAATAGAAAATAATAGAAAAACCAATACAATTTAAATAGATAAAATATTCAGTTTAGAAAGTTCTCCTTTAAAGTATGACCATGGACACTTTGGGGCCCAAATTATTGGGAATAGAAAGGAGACTTTAGCATAAATCACATTAGACCAGTACAAATAGCTGATGGAATTCTTTTCAGATCAACCTTAATGGTCACCTTTGGTAGTTCCAGTTGCTTTCAGTGGCCACCAGGGCCTAGGAGAGGGAGGTAAAGGGGGTAATTTGTACCTGGGCCTAGGGTCAGAAAGGGAGCCCAGAAGCCAAAGAAGGGGGCCCAGAAATTTCCTGGATTCTTACATTTTCCAATCTCATCCAGACTCATTGCCCATGCAGGGTGCCAGGGGCGTTACCGTGGGCACATAGTGGTGACTACAGCCACAAGCCATACACATCAGGCCCAGGAACGCACACATTCTTTAACAGTGGGAGGAAACCGACCTGCCACAGGTTTGGCTTATGAATCTGCTAACCATGAAGGAGTGTAGAGGAGCTCAGGGACTGCAGCTGCTGCAAAAGTAAATCTTGGTGCATACAAGACATTTTCCATTCTAGTGTGAACCCAAAAAGAATGATACTAATTTCCTGTGATGATTTTCTATATTTGAAAGATTTTAGGGAGACTTAGGAGTGTGTTTGGTTTTCCATATCTAGCTGCCAATGCCAGGCAAGCAGCTAAGCTTCACATTGTGAAAACTGGTAGACCTGGGCTCCAAAGACTATTCCAGTTGTTGCCACTTTTCCCCTGCCTGTTTTGCCCCCATTCTGTCCATCCCCATTGTCACCCCCTACTCTGTTTCACCCCTCCCTCTTTGGGAAGGGACCCAAAAGAAACTTTGTACCCTCTAATAAAATTCCTCTCAGAGGCCCTGGTGGCCACCATTATTGCTATCTCAACATGGGCTTGCCACCAGGGAGGCTGAATCCCTTGGAACTGGGGGAAAGAAGTAAGCTTTTAAATCATTTATAGAGAATTTCCCCTTCTTAGACTTGTCTTTATTCAGACAAATCATTGAAAGGTTCTGCTGAAGATATATTGTCACATTTTAGAATAGAAGACAAACCCGGGAAAGAGGAGTTCTGATAAGGTGTTTCTCATTACCAATGATGTTACCACCACCCCCAAGTCTTGGATTTATGTCCCTGCTGAGCCACAAAGCTTACTGGGTGATGGTGGCTCAGTCACCAACTGTCAGCACATCCTAAGTCAGAGAGTTGTAAAGATAAAGGGTGGTGTTATAAATGATATCCTGAGCTCCTTGGAGAAGGAATGAGATAAAAGTGAAACAGGCTCAAACATCAATATAGGAGCAAACAATGCTTTCACCTCCAAAGATTCACCTGCTGGTTGGTAGGCACACTGCTTGTCCAGTTTAGAAATATTTTTATAATGATTGAAATGTAAGGGTCATTTCAAATGGGATATCTTCATTATGATTAGAAATAGGCTCATTTTGCTTCGTTTCCTGCTCCCCAGTTTCAAATCCTGGTATCAACACTATTTATTGACACTTTACTCTGTGGAGAATGACTACTTTTGACTATAATAAGCAGCAGCTGATTTTTCCCAGACCTTTCTTGGCCACCTGTTGTGACCATGGAGAATGTTGCTAATAAACGCCTTCTTCAAAGTGACTTTCCCAGCTGACTTGGAGGGATTCCAGTCACTCTTTTGATGGTACTTTAACCAAATATGTGTTGGTTAAATTAAATAAGGTTTAGTCTCCTGCTCTGGACTGCATCAAGAGCCTATAAATGCAAAATGGTTGAGTCACAGAAGCCTTGCTTTATAATTAACTATTGGCACTTGCCTTGCAAATCAAAAGCAGATTAGCATGGAGAGTGCAATATGTCAAGTCATGATGGGGACACAAGTGTAGTGCAAAGATAAACAGTGTTTTGTGTACAAAAAATGTGTATGGAAACTGTCCACTGAGATTGATGAGGCAGCCAACAAAGCCTTTATGGCGCGGTCTACAACTGAAATACTCGTCAGTTGCTGTTAACAATATTGTTAGCAATGAGGTTGCTTAGGTGTAATATTTTGGAACGTCATCATGATCTGATAGGTTTAGGGCCCAATCCTATCCAACTTTCCAGTACCAATCCTGCAGTGCATGAGAGGGTGCTCATGGAGGCTTCTTCAAGGTAAGGGAACATTTGCTGTTCCCTTCAGGGAACATTTGATGAGGAATGTCTCATCAGAGATAGAATCTCAAAACACATAGACGAACAGGCCTTGCTGAGGGAGAATCAGCATGGCTTCTGTAAGGGTAAGTCTTGCCTCACGAACCTTATAGAATTCTTTGAAAAGGTCAACAGGCATGTGGATGCGGGAGAACCTGTGGACATTATATATCTGGACTTTCAGAAGGAGTTTGACACGGTCCTTCACCAAAGGCTACTGAAAAAACTCCACAGTCAGGGAATTCGAGGGCAGGTCCTCTCGTGGATTGAGACCTGGCTGAAGGCCAGGAAACAGAGAGTGGGTGTCAATGGGCAATTTTCACAATGGAGAGAGGTGAAAAGTGGTGTGCCCCAAGGATCTGTCCTGGGACTGGTGCTCTTCAACCTCTTCATAAATGACCTGGAGACAGGGGTGAGCAGTGAGGTGGCTAAGTTTGCAGACAACACCAAACTTTTCCGAGTGGTGAAGAACAGAAGTGATTGTGAGGAGCTCCAGAAGGATCTCTCCAAACTGGCAGAATGGGCAGCAAAATGGCAGATGCGCTTCAATGTCAGTAAGTGTTAACGTCTTGCACATTGGGGCAAAAAATCAAAACTTCACATATAGGTTGATGGGTTCTGAGCTGTCTGTGACAGATCAGGAGAGAGATCTTGGGGTGGTGGTGGACAGGTCGATGAAAGTGTCGACCCAATGTGCGGCGGCAGTGAAGAAGGCCAATTCTATGCTTGGGATCATTAGAAAGGGTATTGAGAACAAAATGGCTAATATTATAATGCTGTTGTACAAATCGATGGTAAGGCCATATCTGGAGTATTGTGTCCAACAACAACAACAACAACAGTATTTATATACCGCTTTTCAACAAAAAGTTCACAAAGCGGTTTACAGAGAAAATCAAATATCTAATGGCTCCCTGCCCCAAAAGGGCTCACAATCTAAAAAGATGCAACACCAGCAGACAGCCACTAGAAAAGGCACTGCTGGGGTGAGGTGGGCCAGTTACTCTCCCCCTTCTAAATAAAAGAGGAGCACCCACTTGAAAAAGTGCCTCTTAACCAGTTAGCAGGGGTTACTAACCCCTGTCCAGGGGTTCCAGTTCTGGTTCCCACATCTCAAAAAGGACATAGTGGAAATGGAAGTGGAAAGGACATAGTGGAAATGGAAATGTGATACAAGGACATCTGCAAGAGGGATCTGAAGGCCTTAGGAGTGGACCTCAACAAGTGGGAAACCCTGACCTCTGAGCGGCCCGCTTGGAGGCAGGCTGTGCAACATGGCCTTTCCCAGTTTGAAGAGACACTTGGCCAACAGTCTGAGGCAAAGAGGCAAAGAAGGAAGGCCCATAGCCAGGGAGACAGGCCAGGGACAGACTGCACTTGCTCCCAGTGTGGAAGGGATTGTCACTCCCGAATCGGCCTTTTCAGCCACACTAGACGCTGTTCCAGAACCACCTTTCAGAGCGCGATACCATAGTCTTTCGAGACTGAAGGTTGCCAACTAATTGGAAATGGAAAAGGTGCAAAAGAGAGTGACTAAGATGATTACTGGGCCGGGGCCAGGAATGAGGAAAGGCTACGGCGTTTGGGCCTCTTCAGCCTAGAAAAGAGACGCCTGAGGGGGGGACATGATTGAGACATACAAAATTATGCATGGGAAGGACAAAGTGGATAGAGAGATGCTCTTTACACTCTCACATAACACCAGAACCAGAGGACATCCACTAAAATTGAGTGTTGGGAGGGTTAGGACAGACAAAAGAAAATGTTTCTTTACTTAGCGTGTGGTCAGTCTGTGGAACTCCTTGCCACAGGATGTGGTGACGGCATCTGGCCTGGATGCCTTTAAAAGGGGATTGGACAAGTTTCTGGAGGAAAAATCCATTATGGGTTACAAGCCATGATGTGTATGTGCAACCTCCTGATTTTAGAAATGGGCTATGTCAGAATGCCAATGCAAGGGAGGGCACCAGGATGCAGGTCTCTTGTTATCTGGTGTGCTGGGCCGCTGTGAGATATAGGAAGCTGGACTAGATGGGCCTATGGCCTGATCCAGTGGGGCTGTTCTTATGTTCCTAGCTGCATTGCAGCAGAATCACCACTGGAAGTTGGATAGGATTGGGCCTCATTCTGATTTCCCCACCCTTTGTCAAAGGAGCAATAAGAATTCATGGAAATTGCTTGGAAGGGGGCATGGATACTGGTGCAGCTGCTGTTGCCAATATTCACCTCTGCCTTCCCCCTATATACTCAGCCAGCTATGACCCTTCTCCTCCTTGTTCATTGCCCAGCCTGTTGCCAAATCACTGGCACCAATGGTGGTTGGGTACTTGTGTGGCATGTGTGCATGTTCACCAACCATTCGCACTGGTGGCTTTGTTGCGCATGCCATTACTACGGCTGTAGCATCAGTAGTCCGGGCCATTTGTTGACCAAAAGCAAGTTCTATTAGTGGCAGGCCCAGATAGGATTGGGCTGTCAAAAACTGAAATGGCTGTCTCAGCTCTCAGCACCTCTGCAATGTTAACTATAGAGAGATTAGGAAATCCTAGAGTAACTCATTTCATTGACTTGAATCTTTCCTTCTTTCAACAGAAGGAATCTTTCTCCTTTGGAAAGATTCCTTCCTCCAGTAGAAGCTCCTTCTGTTGAAAGAAGAGAACCTTTATATTCTACCAATTGTCTGGACACAGAACCATGTGGAATTTGGTTGGCTGGTAGCAAGTGTGGATGTTTTTGCTACTCATTGTTGCAATTTACTCTGGAGTGTCACTTTGGATTAGGCCAGAACCTGGATTTTTAAGAGGTAAGTGTGTGAAAGGTCATTTTCAATCCTCAAAAGAGAGGTCCATAAGAGCTAAAAGCATCAAAATGGTCATGCAGCTGGGGAAAAAATGGAAGCTACAGCACCGGGGGTTAGGATAACTAGCCTGTGAGCTGGGTTATCCCTCTGCAAATAGCATGCCCGGGCCCTGTCTTGGGGGTGCCAAACTGTTTTGATATAAGTACAGCTGCAATAAACTTGTGGCTTTTATTCATTCCAGTCTGAAGTATATGGCTCTATTCCCTGCTTTCTCTTCGCTGTGGGCACAACTATCTCCAGCAGTTAAAATTTGAACCTTGATCAATTGTATTAAAGCTTAACAAACTTACTGGGGTCAGATGACATTAGTTTAAAAACTTAATGTGGGCTTTCATAAAATGAAGCTTAATTTTTTTTATTTGCTGCCCTTCTTGAACAAGGTTTGTGATCCAAGATATATTTTCACGGGGCGTTTTAAGGACGAGAAATAAGACAATTATGTCCTTACAGCAGCCTAACAAAAGAACCCATATAGTTTACGAACTGTTTATACACTTCGTGACAGTTGGCAACACTACTGCCTAAAGCAAAAAGTAAGAGTGAAATCTTGGCTAAAGCCTCTTACTGTTTTCAATAAGAAATAAGCATGTACAAGAAAAATTGTGCCAGAACTTTATTTTGGAGATTTGTAAGTGTGTATTTTGTGTGGTTTTTTTTAGAACAATAGAAATCCATATCCAAGCTCCCCCTCCCCCAACACTATTTTTTGTAGAAAATGATGATCTAGAGCAAATTGGGTGGCGTGGGAGATGTAATAAGTAATTCTGAAAAATAAATAGGTATGTACATGTTGGAAGGAATACCAAGACATTAATCCAGTTTAAAGGAAACTATTCATTTCAGCACAATCTTCTGCCTTTATTCACAGCTGCACTAACATGCCAAAGTCCCTTAAGACATCATGGTTATGCTTTGCAGACCATTGCAAATGTAACAAATAGTTTTCCTTTTGATTAACAACATTATCATTTTTTTCCTAAAGGCACCCAATCCCCTAAGGTCTCTGGCCTCATGTATTCTGTAAAACAAACAGATAACTTATACATGTTTTTTTAAAAAATCAGATGAAAGCACAAGTTAAACTTAAATTACAGACATGTTGAGATGCAAATCCTAGACCTAGCTAAAAAAAGCTACATCTTGACTTGCACCGTTGCCTTATGAAAGGGGGAAAAAAGAGAGCCTGATCAGGACAAAGTGGCATTCCAGAGATTTTGGAAGATTTTGAAGACCGCCGAGCTGCGGAACCCGGGCACCCACCACGCGCCAGCCCAGCTACAGCTGGCGCTGGGCTAGCTCTGGTGGGAGCCTGGTGTGGAGCCGCGCCGCAGACCACAGGATCGGGCTCTAAGGCTGCAATCCTAACCACACTTTCCTGAGAGTGAGCCCAATTGAACAAAATAGAACTTACTTCTGAGTAGACCTGGTTAGGATTGTGCCCTAAAGTTATGATCTAGTAAGATATCTCTTCGTCTTCAAGCCGTATTCAGTCAGGTCCAACTTCAGTGATCCTATGGACTAAGTGGCACCAAAGTTTTCGATCTTGAACCATTTCTTTCAGTTGCTCTATGTTCTAATCAATGTCAGCCTTGATGGTGTCCAGCCATCTTGTCCTTTGATGACCTGGCTTTCTTTCCTAGTAAGATATGCTGTATAGTATTTCTTATTAGATCATATTTTTAGACTGTAAGATACCACTGGTCATGCAGTGTTGATTATGTGACTTGAGACATACAAGACTTCAGAGAACTAATTCATCCTATTTAATAAGACAGGTGATGCAAAAGACAAGAGGAAGTATCCATATTAGTTGAAATCATACTGAGGGCCCAATCCTATCCAACTTTCTAGCACCAATGCAGATGTGCCAATCGGTTGTGCACTGCATCCAAAAACGGGGAGGGTAGTTATGGAGGCCTCCTCAAGATAAGGGAACAAATGTTCCTTTATCTTGGAGCTGCATTGGGACTAGAAAGTTGGATATGATTGGGCCCTGAAGACCTTATGCACTGTAGAATAAAATATATTTTTTATTCATCATCTCTATGCAGACATGATCTTTATCAGGTCTAATAAAATGTCATGCCTGTATGAATTCTAGATTGTGTTCCATACTAGTTTGTGTGTGTTCATGTTGAAGCCACTATTTACCTCATCAAGATTACTTCTTCAAATGGAAGATTTCAGTACATCTTCTGTGTTCCACCTGGCCTTTAACATCAGGTGTGCATGTTCATATTCCTGGTATTCAGTAGATCTGCTATTTCTATCTTGTAGTTGCACCTTATAATTCATGAGCTTCCGTCACATCTAGCTTCCAATTGCTTTTTATTAGGAATCATGACCTCCAATGGCTTAGACCTCGGGCAGCCTGATCCCGAGCTGCCAGGGGCGCACAGCTGTAGCGGCGCCGAAAATGGCTGCCACTGCATCCTGTGCACCTCAGCCTGCAGCATGCGGTGCCTCAGGAGAAGGGAACTTTCATCCCCTTCCCCCAGGTAAGGGAAGCAGCCCCGCAATGGGGATACTTACTTTACTGCCGACCAAAACGTCGGCAGTAAAGATGTTTGTGTAGGGTGCCGAGCCATATACAAATGGTCAGGATCTGGTGCAGCTGAGCTCCACCGGACCCACCTCCTGCCTCCCCATTCCCTCCCCTCAGCACGCCTCCCACCTGCCCTCCACCTCCCCTCCGTCCCGCCTCCTTGTTACACCTCCCGTCCGTCTTCACTCTGCCCTACCCACGCCTCCCCCCTCCCTGGAACGCCTTCTCCCTGCCCACCCCCGCTTACCGTGCCATGGCTCGGCGGACCATGAGACCACCGAGCAGCGGATGAGCACTCACCCAGTGCTAGCCCAGCGCCGGGGCTAGCATGGGCATTGGCCCGGCGGTAAACCTCGAGCACCGAGCTCAGGATTGGGCTCTGAGTCTGTTTTCTCATAAAACACTTCCTTCTGGACTCCTTTCACATGTTTGCTTCCAACCTTGTTGCTAACTAATAAATTAGTTGAATGTTGACCTTTGCCAGGCCTTCCTTTTTGATTTATGAAACTTCAGTCTTCCCATCCCAAGAGTAAATTTTTTTATGACCTTTAATTTTATTTAAATGTTCTTACTAGAATTTGTCTAAAGAGACTTACAGCACAATCCTGAGCTGCACTTGCCATAAGGCATGTTTGCGGCTCCTCGTAAGTCGGCTAGGCCGGCCCATGGAGGTGCGCCAGTCTGTGGAGGCTGGAATAATTTTCTTCGCTGACAGAGGCTCCAAGTCTTGTATCAGCTGAGCTTGGCCGACGCAAGACCAAGGGTGAGCAGGGAGGAGGCGGGAGGGAGGCATTCTGGGATGGGGGGAGGGCAGGTAGTGCCTCCCCACCTACCTCACATATGTCCCTGCTTGATAGCTCTGTGTGTGTGTGTGTGTGTGTGTGTGTGTGAGGGGTTCTCACTCTGCAACTAGTTCAGAGGCCAAACTACATGTTACATGCAGTTCCAAGTAACTTTCCCTGCCATTTTTTTTTTTTTAACATAAAGCAGGCATTTTTGGAGGCTGTAGTCAGGAACAAAAGAAAGGCCAGCAGGCAATGGGTCCTCATTCCCTTCCTGCCAGCTGTGTTTTCTGTTCAAATCACTGCCCAGCTGCTTTCAGATTCACTCCCCTCCTGGACACCCCAGAAAAGATACAGGTTCCTCTGTGTTTGTGTCTCCTCCACTGTTGATTGCTGCCTCCAAGTCTGCTTAAAAAGAGAGAGAAATTGTTACAGAGAACTCCATGTAATTTGTAATTTGGCCCTTTCACATCCTTTTCTTTTGCAAGAATAGATACTCTTTGTTATAAGGATGAATGTTGTGTTTAAGGCTGAGATTTACCAGAAGGATCAGCATTAGTGAAAGGCACTGATAAATGACTAGGTGCATTCCACAGCAGGTCATATTGTTATTTTACAGTATGTTAACTAGTCAGAGATTGATGTGAAAAGTTTATCAGAAGGCATTCACTTAAATCTCTGAGAAAGAATCTGATGAAAAAGAGAGGACAATGAAATTCAATAGACAAGTGGAAGCCTGTAAAGTGGGGTGTTCATTTTGTGGGATGTTACACCTGGTGTGTGATCTTTCAATATGTGTTCTTATTTTTTTTGGGGGGGGGGGATCAGCCTCAAAGCCCACTTCTGGAAACAGTACAGTTTATCTTCCCTAAAACAAAATAATTATGTAAACTGTGTTTGTCAGTTGTCATGTTGGAATTTTAGAATTGTCTTCTTAAATGGTTAGGAAAGCAAATGATTTAATGAGTTGCCTGAGGCTTTATGTACCTGTATATATACTGTGTGTGTGTATGTATACATACATATACATATACATACATACGCACACACGCATAAAGCACATAAAGCAGGCATGTGTTTGTGTGTGTGTGTGTGTGTGTGTGTGTGTGTGTGTGTGTATGTATATATGTATATATGTATATACACACACAGAGAGTATAGCTATATCTATATATTATATAATATATATTATATATATAATAGTTATATATATTAATCTTTCCAGTCATGGATTTGTAGGGTAAACCTATAAGCTCTGTGTTTGTAGAGCTGGGCAGAATTTAATAATCAAGAAGAAATAGGCTTAAAGTTTTTACTAGCCTCTCTTTTTAGGTGGCTCAGACTAAAGGAAGCTCTGAAAAAGGAATATACAACTCCACTCCTCCACTTGTTGTTGTCACGGTCTAGCCCTCAAACAAGATGGAGGAGCTTCTGTTTTGAACACGTCTCCTTCTAGGGTCAGAGGCTTCAGGAGGCTGGCCTCTCAGGCCTCACTCATATGCCCAGCAGGGGCTTGACGGTATGCAAACCTTCCTCTCAGCAGAGCAGATCACACCTGGTCTGGAATGCCCGTTAGTCCAAGTCTGTTAGACGACTTGGAAGAGAGCCCTGAGGAGAAACTCAGATTTTGTGGGGATTTTGCCTTCCCGCTTTCACCTCAGAGGGCCTATCCAGCCTCATGACCCTTTGTCCTCTGAGGAAAAACAGCTTCTGTCATTTATCCTGCTTTGCCTCGTGCTGTGTCCTTATATTTTTGTGTTTAAAATGTTTTTCTGATTTGCTTGTTGTTTTCTTCACGACTAACAATTTTTAGATTAAAAAGCTGGATACAGCGTGGATAAGTAATTATAGTTGAATTAAATCCCCTGACACTATCATCGTTTTCAGAAGAGACTGGGGGATGTGTGCAGATGTAGCAATCTTTCAGCTATAGAGCTGCATTCAAGACCAGCTTCAGACATTTGGGCACTGAGACAGAAGTCTGTATCTTTAGACCAACAGGCTTTCTTTCACCTGTGCCAAACTTAATTTGGTCTATGATTTATAATTTACATATGACTGCATCATCAGGCGGAATTTGAGTTCAGCAAGATATGAGGAGGATATCATGCTTAGCATGATTGGTACAATATCTCATGCTTAGGCTGCAATCCTAACTACACTTTCCTGAGAGTAAGCCCCACTGAACAAAATAGGACTTACTTCTGGTTAGGACCTGGTTAGGACTGTGCCCTTAATATATTATTTCTTATGATGTTAGCTTGAACTGATGACAATTTCCTAATTGTTTAATTATTTTGAGGAAATTCAGGTACAAAGAAGTTGGGTGAAATAAAGAAAACATTTGAGAATATTTCTGGGGATATTCAAATTATCAGTAGATTATCAGCTTCTGTTTGGTTATGTGTAAGGTTATGTTTATACACATTAATAAAATAATTGCATTTTTACTTCCCCAGTATCATACTTGCAATCATTTGTTTACCTGTCAATAATTATATAAGACTTTTTTATGGATAAGGAAGGAATTTGAGATTGTGGGGTGTTTGATTTGTCACAGTAAGGATAGGACCCCATGTTTTCATATACCATTAATATTGATAGTATAAGAACTGGTGAAAACTCTGGGTGTTAAAAGTAGTACAATAAATAAAAGATTTACAGAATCAGTTGTCAATTATGACAGTGAATCAAATGGAAGCTAAATTGAAATTTGCCAAATAAAGATATTTTGAATATTGATATCTTATTGAATATCAATAAACCAGGAAAATGGTTGACTCATAAACCAAGGAAGGAGAAAGAATAATTTCAAAAGTGAAGGAGGCAGATAAAATCTATACAGAACAGGCGGATATACAAAAAATAATTACAAGTTACTCTGTCAATTTATGTCAATTATTATGTCAATTTATATAAAAGTCACAGTGGATGGAATACCAATTATTGTGTTGAAGGAGATCCCACTAGGAATTTTAAGGAAAGGAAAGAATTATGGCTATTTGGTGGATATGTTAAAACAGAGGAATATTGTTTTCAGTTGGGGCCAATATCTGATTTTCTCTGCAGTAATTGTAGCCTAAGAAATGGCAACAGGTAGTGATGACAGACAAGTTTGGGGCTCTTGGGATCAAGCTTTAAGGTTGCACTTGAAGGGCATTTGCAAATTGGAAAACACAAACATAGTCCTGGGAGTGTGGACTGGCTGAGATGCTAGGTGTTTGTGTACACACATGCAAATATGTACTTTCTGAAAAACCTGCAACTAGGGGACCAATCCTATCCAATTTTCCAGTGCCAGTGTAGCTGTACCAATGGGGCATGCACTGCATCCTGTGGTGGGGAGGCAGTCACAGAGGCTTCCTCAAGGTATGGGAACATTTGTTCCCTTACCTCGGGACTGCATTACGGCTACACTGGTGCTGGAAAGTTGGATAAGATTGGGCCCACGGTTACTGCAGAAACACAGACATCTGGCTGTATTTTGTAACATGGAAAGTAGCCCTGAAAAACCTGAAGAGTGAGGGCCCAATCCTATCCAACTTTCTAGCTCCAGTGTAGCCACAATGCAGCCCTGTAATAAGGGAACATGGGAACATGGACCTTGAGAAGGCCCCAGTGACTGCCCCTCCACCACAGAATGCAGTGCACACCCTGCTGGCACAACTACATCAGCACTGGAAAATTGGATAGGATTGGGCCCTGAGTCTGCGTGAGATGGACCTAAACCCAGTCAAGCCCAACACATGGGTGGCCTCTTTTTAGGGGGGAAATGTGGGGTAGAAATGTTTTTAAATAAAAAAAATCTGATACTGTTAGACGGGGAGGGGTTTTCCTGAGGTGCTTTGGTGTAACTGCTCAGTAAACTGACCTACAGCAAACAGACTTATGTCAGAAACGGGCAGAGAACGAAATCCAGAGTAATTCTGTAACACAGTGGTTTTGAAACTATTGGTCTAGGATGCACTAGTGGGTCATGATTTAATTTTTGGTGGGTCATGAAAATGACAGGGCAGATAAAACAATGTACATCAAGGGTTAAACAAGCTGGTACTTTAGGGGGGAGCACTGCTGCCCAATCACCATTGTAGCCACACACCATGGCTTTTATAAATCAGGCAGCAGCTCCTAGGTCCTCTAAACAGTCTGGGAACCACTGCTGTAGCAGATTAGAAGTCTAGAAACAGAAAAGATAACACATTACAAAAAATGTAGACCTCACAACCTGTCATTTCATAACAAGCTTCTCCAGTTTTGAGCTAATAGAAAAGCAGTTGGATCATTTTCTAAACCTTGCTCTTGGTGTTTTATAGGATGTGCTTCTACCTGTCAACCTTACTCCTGATTTTCTCTGCAGTAATTGTAGCCTAAGAAATGGCAACAGGTAGTGATGACAGACAAGTTTGGGGCTCTTGGGATCAAGCTTCATGTTCTGAAGTGGAACGGCCGCTGCCAGTCCAAGTTCCAGTGTCAGAGCAGACACAGGACACTTCTTCCTGCCTTAGTGCTACAGAATGGCCACTGAGGCGTTATGGCCGATTCGTGCCTGGAGTCTCAGCCACTGCTTCAGGCTCTTGGAAGGTAAGCCTAGCTCTTTTGGGCCGAGAGTCTCTGTAGGCCATTACACTAGAGCAAGGGTCAGCAACCTTTTTCTGCATAAGGGCCATAGGGGAGATCCAAAGATCCACAAAATGATCTTGGCCACCAATCATTCAGGAAGCGGCAAAGCGCACAAGTACAGGCTCCCTCCAGGCTTCCTCCGCCTCTAGCCTTCCTTGGCCTCCTGTGTAGCATCTCCATTGCTATAGCAATGGGACAGTTTCACTGCAGAGCTGCTGGGAATGCTGCTGAGCAGCTTCTGTACCCACATCCATGGCAAACCAGAAGTCAGGGTTTGTGATGTCACTGAGCCAGAGATTTCTGGATCACTAACTGCCAGATATTGCAACTTTTACTGTATTTCTTACAAAGTAAGGAACTTGTGTTTTCTAAATATCCCTGGTATTTTTTTTTTTAAGTCTCTACTAATTGGAAACTTCCTCTTTATATGCTGTTGATTCTTGTTTTTGCCACAATGTGATTATTTCTCTCTTTAATTGCAAAAAAGGTATTGGAATCAAACAAAGAATCTGGCCTCCTCATTCTCACCATTGTTATTTCGGGCCATTTCTTTATTTCCAGAGAAAAAGAGGTACTGGTAAGTGTCATTTTCATGTTCATAGGATTTAGATGTATTTAATAGTTGATTTTTCTTCATTAATTTGATATTCATCATTGAGGGAATGGTACATGACTAGGCACTGTTTAAACTGACATAATTCACAAGTCTCAGTGCCACTTTTAGATCCTTTGTATACAATTAACCTCTTTGCCAAATGTTAATTAGGAAATAGCTAGATGGGGAGAAGCCTTTTCTAAGACAGAAACACAACAGTGACCTGATATTATTTTAATAGTTGCCAGTTGCATAAAAATACTGGAGTGGTGTAAAAATTAGGTGTTTCAAGAATTCAGAACCTAACTGCTCAATATCTTGTGTCATTTGGTTCATTATAAAGGGATTACAGTGAAATCTCTACATCCACCATTTCAGAGCCCCAAGTGGATACCAAAATCAGTGGATAGTGGATACCAGGGTCCATCTTTAAATGCCTTGTAACAGGGTATAGAAAATATACCCCATTCAGCCACTGGATGGGATGAATAATAGAATCTAATGGAATTAGATTTCATTTTTCACTCCATCTAGTGGCTGAATGTGGTATAGGTTCTATATGATGCATTCTGGGACAACAATGAAGGTGCAAGGAACCCAGAAGTGTGTCTTTAAATAATAATAATACAGGTATTTATATACCGCCTTTCTTGGTCATCAGATTTCTCCTCAGACTTTAATTCAAGGCGGTTTACATGGGCAGGCTGTTCTAAATCCCCATAGGGATTTTTACAATTGAAGAAAGGTTCTATCTTTCAAGAACCACAACATCTCAGATGGATCTTTCTGATCTGGTATCACATTCTGGCCTCCAGTTTCCTCCCACGCAAGCTGACAAGCAACTCCTTCATCTCTCACATGGAGGGCAGCCAAGACGCTTCTTGGCTCACACCAAAGAGCAGGTGGAATAAAGCTATCTTTAACCTCAAGAAGCTTATAACCATTGCAATTTAACAACACAAAGGTAGGAAATAGAATTTTGGCTCCCCCCCCCCTTGTTAGAAGGCATTTAAAGGTGGATCTCAGTATCAGTGGTGAGTTGAATCAGTGGATACCAAGGTCCTACCTGTGCTAGATTTTTACCAGTAAATTGACACACTGATGTTAAAAGGTATTACTGGACGGTTCAATTCGTGCTGGAGAAATATATTAAAGATCAGAAATCCAGTTAGTTAACATGATTAGTTAGTTAACAGCACAATCCTATGCATGTCTACTCAGAAGGAAGGCCCATTCAGTTCAGTGTGGCTTACTCTCAAGTAAGTATGTTTAGAATTATAATCTTGCAGCCCAATCCTACCCAGACCTTGTGCAGATGGAACATGTACTCCATTAGCTCAAGCCCTAGACTGCTGGTGAAGCAAACCCTGCAACAGCACATGGGCTAGGGCCACCAGTACAAATGGCTGGCAGCCCTGCATGCTCAGAAATGGAGTGCTGTGCTGGAGCAGGTAGGTCTGTTCGTAGAAGGATTGGGGCAGGCTCAGGCCTGGCCAGGGGTGTGTAGAGGGTAGGCCGGGGGGGGGGAGAAATCAGAACTTGACACACTCTCTTAGACCACTTGGATTTACACCAGTCAAAGTGCTAGCACAGATCCAAGTAGGCCCATTGGGGACTGGGCAGAGGCATAGTATGTAAGAAAGATTTTTACTTACCTCTCCATTGCTACTGGATCCCTAGCCAGTCCATAGCATGCAGCAGAAGCTGCATAAGTGCCATTGCAGCTCTAGGGTGATCTAGGATAGGATTGGGCTGTTAAAATGCTTCCATCTTCTCTACTATGTAAGACATACTGCCTGATGGATAGTGCGTCCCCACACTCAGTTTTGTGCTAGAAAAAAACAGTACAGCTTGAAAAAAAATGGGGCTTCAGAGGATGGGAAGTTCTAAAAGGCCTCTTGGCATGTAAAGGACCACTGGAGAGCTGCTCATGGAGCTCTTAAGAGATCTGTAAGGGGCTGGCACGTGTTGAGAGATTGGGTATGAATCTTCTGTAATAGCTTTCCGTCCCTAAGATGTCATAGCTGCTTGCAATTTTGAAGGACTGGGAAAGAACGAAGGGTGGCATCTTTCTCCTGTTGGGGGGAAAACTTCTCCCCTTCCCATCACATGTACCAGGTATCAAAAAGTACAGAGACTCTCAAGGGAGGCAACTAACTCAGGAGGCAGAATAAGGCTCCATAATGGCTCATGAGTTGGGCCCCTCTCACTGTGACCACCCACCCACTTCAAGGGAGCATACACTAATGCAGTGGTTCTCACACATTTGGCACCGGGACCCACTTTTTTGAATGAGAATCTGTCAGGACCCACCGGAAGTGATGTAATGACCGGCAGTGACATAATCAAACTGGAAAATTTTTAACAACCTAGGCTGCAAGCGTACCCACACTTACCCAGCAAGAAGTCCAATTGACTGTCATTGTTAAAAGAATATACATCGTAGCTTGTTAAAAGTACAGGTCTGTAACAGTTCCCCAAATGCAGTCACATAGTGTGGTAGCATCAGGTCTAATATATTAAAAATTAAATATTGAAATGAATGGGGACCCACTTGAAATTGGCTCATGACCCACCTATTGGGTCCCAACCCACAGTTTGAGAAATACTGCACTAATGTATCCAGGGTCAAGTTATGGTTGGGTTTATGCTGGGACTCAGCAGCTGACAGTGTCAGAGCAGCAAAGATCTGGGGGTTTGGTTAATCAAAAGACAGTTATAAGCAAAGCCACATGTTAATGAGATTAGACACTCCAGTATAGAAAAGCACACAGTATAGAATTCTGCACCTTACATATATTGTATCTCCAGATCTTTTTCTTTGGATAAGTTGAATATGTTTTGTCTTTTAGGAAGGCTTTACATTAATTGATGCATCTCAGTGGATGAAGATAGTGAGAAATGCAGATTGCATGCTTTTTGGTTCAAAGATAAAGGTATCCTGTTTCTGACACATCTTTCTCTGCAAATATTTTTTGGACAACCCCCACCCCCAAGCATTACCACATCATACATTTGAGGTCTACCCCTCAGGTACCCTAATATTTATAACCATACATTTCTGAGAATTCCTTAAACAGGTATAGTGGAGACCTTAAGTGCCAGAGAGAATTAAACGAAGATAAATGGAAAGCAATTGTAGATTTCTTAGAGCCCAATCCTATCTTGGGCTGGCCAGGTACCAGGCAGCTTTGGAGAGGTAAGGATTGTTATATTGATCTACTCCGCCTTTCCCTGGTCCCCAGTTGGCCTCCCCAGATCTATGCTAGCTCTTTTGTATAAATCTGAATAGATCTAACGGGGTGAGTTGGGCCCAGCCTGGGGGCATAGGATATCCACCCTGGCCTGCCTCTGACATGCCCTGACCTGGTCCCCAGCCAAATCTGCCCAAGAACTGGCCCTCCTTATCAACACCACCAAGCTCTGGGTTGTTCTGGAGCATACACAGAGCTTATAGCCATTAGCACCAGTGGCTCTATTTGCAATGGTGACACAAAATTTGTGCCATTGGAGGGTCATTTATAGGAGCAGATCCCTAGATCTGCTGCCATTATTGGCAGATTGAATGGACTGTAAGTCATTAAAAACAAGGTAACTGACTGCAATCAGGATCAAAACTGTGTCTGGGATAAAGTACTAAAGTCCTCCTGCTCTGACCCCAATTTCGGACCATCTTGTTGCCTCCCACTAGTTCCTAGGAGGGGGGAATCATGGAATTAAAAATGTGTTGAGGGTCATGTCTAGTTTGACCATTAGTTATAGTAGGGAATGGGAGCATTTCACTCCACAAAGAATGCTATATGCGTAATTGTCGTAGCCTTACTTCCAGTGAAGCCTGACAATCCCTTTGTAACAACTTCAATATGTATAATGTGATGCAAGAAAATATGTGATTACTGTCTTTGGCACCTATTTCTGAGTAATTGTGATGTCATGGAATATTTATGAAATGTCATGAACAGTCAAGGAGGGTGCCCAGGAGTTGGGATGGCTAAAGGAAGTAGTGTAGAATAAGAACTGGGGGGAAAAATTGTATGGTAAGGGCATGAAGTTAAAGACAGGAATGGCTAAGTACGAACTAGCGGTTGAGCAAAAGCTAACAAGAGGGGGCTCTGAACTCACAAAAAGAAAGATGCAGGCATGAAAACAAGACTATGTTCAAGGGAGCCAAGTGCTTCAGTGCAGCTGGCAGGCATGACGAGGCCACCAACACAGGCTGCAGTAAGGCCTCTGTCTACTAGCAAGAAGTATGTTGGAGGTGGGGTGGGTAGTGGGAGGGATGGGGGAGGGAGCATCAGGGACATTTTTAGTGTGGAGTGGGAAACAGCATTCCTGGGGAGGGCAAAATGGTAAGTTCTGCAGGTGCCTCCACATGCTGTGTAAGCAGCCCTCTCCCCTCACCTCTGAAGCCATTCCAGGCAGTAAGAGCAACATGGAGGCAAGAAGAAGGTTTTTGTTGCAAAACTGGAAGTGGCCATTTTTTATTTTCAGCAGTTTGGAGGCTTGGAGACCCCTGCAGAGCAACCCTTTTGCTTCTGGCAGTGGCCAATCATAGCAGTCACGTTGCTGCCTTCACCCCTACCCTGCAAGAACTTATAGCAGTTCCCAAACTCCCAGAGAAACAGGATATTGCACTAAATGGGCCTTTGGCCTGGTCCAGTGGGGCTTTTTGTTTTTGCTACAATTCTATTGGTTACAGAAAGCAAGCATTAGATATGTGGGCTATTTAGAAAAGAGCTGTTGTTTAATAGCTCAGCTGTTGGAGTATGTGCATTTGCAGTGCACTAGTCTGAAAAATTCACTTTTAACCACCTAAGTAGTTTGATTTTATTCGTGTTGGGTGCTTAAGAGCTTGAAAGTTAAATGTCATTTTCTCTCTGTGGCTCTGAAACAGAACAAACACCGTATGTTTCGTGTTCAGTTTGCGGGAGATTCCAAAACTCAGGCAGAGGAGCACTGCTATAACTGTGGGCAGAAAATTGCTGAGTACGTGTCAATTCAAGTAACAGGTGCACCAAAAGAAAAACTGCAAGAATGCCGCCGTTTGCTGCTGGATGATGGAACTAAACTGAAAGATGCTGAGCAGAATGTACCCGTACAATATACTGTAAGCTGATGGGAGGCAAAGGACCAAAAAAGCTAATCTCTCACTCTCATATATTGTTTGAAGTTTGTCCTGTAAATCAGCTGGTAGCCCATAGGTTGCACCAAGGCAATGAATTGTTATATGTGGTTTTTAAAAACCCACCTTGCATTCTTATGCCTCTTATTTCAGAATTTTTAGATTATTCATTTCATCTTCAGTAGTTTTAGACAAAACTACTTACTCTCTTTTTGTCTTTAGACAAAGAAGCTGTTCCTGCAATTCTATGCACACTTGCCTGGGAGGAAGCCCCATTTTACAAAATGGAACATACTTCAGATGCTTAGGATTGCATTGTTTGTTGGTTTTGCTGTGATACCACTCAGGAAATTCATAGAACTATCACCTTAACTACCAAGGTCTAATCAGAATCTAAGTACATCACTGATGAGGGTGGAAGTCACAGTGTTGGACGGAGTACTGTACAGTTTGTCTTTGTTTTCTCAGTTACTGCACTTATTTACTTTTTTTAAAAATTTTATCTTGCCAACACTCACTGGTATTTCTGAATATTGGCTTAATTTGCCTGGGACTATAAATGTTCACATGTAACACATACATTCTCTATAAAATGTAATAGTGAAAGGCCTTCTGCATATACATGTTGGCTGTCGAATATGTGTCTGGCACCAAGGATCAGGTTTGCTTATATAATCCTAAAGTGGATAGGAGAGAAACATCTCTCTAGTCTGATTCTGGGCTCCACCTAGGAGCCATTTAGGCCATGCTGATTGTTAGAAGAGCCCTGGCCCCTGTGGTCAGGCAACTGAGAGGCAACCTTGTTCCCTTTACTTGTGAAACCTGCACAGGCACAAAGAACCCCACCCCCAACCTGTCTAATAGACTTAGGAATTCTGATTTAGTAGGATTTTCTAATTCAGTTCAAAATTCCTTAGAATGACCAAATGGAAAAATACTCCTTTTAAAAAAATATTTTAGCAGTCATGTTGGTGACCTGACCCCCTTATAAATGTATATTCAATGTCTTTTAGGATATAAATCTACCACCAGTCCAAGGAAGATTATCCGTGGCAGAGCTAGCTCAGGTAAATAGTTGAGCTTGAGCACTGAACTGTCTCATTCTCCATGAAGCAATGTGACAATTGCAGGAACAACAGTTTGATGTATGCCTTTCTTACATGCATTTGTGTACATGGCTAGTTTGGACCTAACTGAATCTATACTTACAAATATTGTCCAATATAGGTATCAAATTTAGCACTATATAAATCCCTTTCTTGACAAATACTTCCATCTTTCATTCCCCTGCACAACACCAGCACTGTATAATTTCCATTTTCCCATGTGGTATACAGTTCCATCAGCCAAACTTATCACACAGTATACATTCTTGATGTTGATCTGTGAAGGGTGAAGTTAAATGATCATGCTCCACTATTTCTGCAGTCAAGTGTTCATAAAGTGAGCGCAAACACAATTTTAAATAGATTTGAAACAAATCACAGCATAATTTATCAGGTAATATACATTTTTAAAATTTTGGTTGTACACCACTGGTCTGAGAAACCAAGCTAAAATACTTAGCTAAGAGACTCCATCCTCTGTACCCAGGCTTGCCCTGAGTAGTGGAAGCCTTGCATAAAGGTCATATATAAAGGATATTATTGACCATCCCTTTGGTGCCCAAAATTCCTGTTGTCAGTTGGGATGAAACTTTTAGTAATGAACTGGCCCCCATTCACTGAAAGATGTATGTGCTCATATTGCACTCATGACCTGACTCCTCCCCTAGATTACAGTGGGGGTAATCCCTAATTCTGTGTGGGGCACTTCAGAGTCTTGAAATTACTTTGAAAAAAAGTACAGATCAACTGAAAATGTTTTTTTTTAAATGGTTAATAGCCAAATAGTCAAAATGTTTGCCGTGCACAGTCCAGAGATTGCATTCCTAATAATTTATTATTCTGAACACAAATTTAGAATTGAGCAGTGTGCTTAATTAGGTCTGCCACAAAATATTTTTCATCAAGAGAAAGAACTGATTAGACAATGACATATGTTCATAGCAAAATACTGATTTTAGGAGTTCAAAATATTTTGTGTGCTGTAAATTTCTAAATAAATTATCCATTTGTGTTTGCTTCCACAGTCTGTACTGACATCAAACTCTAAGCTTCCTCTTGCATATCAGCAATCCACATGGAAAGCTGAAGATTTAGGCAGTTTTATTCGTTTGTGTCTCTTGGATAGGAACTTCCCAGCCTTTGTGGAAGAAGTGGAGAAGCAACTGGAAAAAATTGCAGAAACTTAAGACTAAAAATTGCAACTTGAAATGTACTATTAAAAATAACTCTGGTATCTTCAGATAGTTAAGAAACAATGCTAAAGCTAGTGTTTTGTTTTTTATTTTTTAAGTTGTGAATCCTCTTTTTGTTTTCATTGCACTTCAAAAATTACCCAAAAGTTCATGCATCTCCAGGTTTGGACTGTAATATAAGTTTTTAAATCACATGAAAAATTAGTGTTTAACTGAAACAAACCAGTTCCACAGATTCGGTCACATTTTGATGTTATTAAAAACAAACGTAATTCATAAGATTTTTGCTTCATTTAATTGTACAATAACTGGATCAAATAGCACAAAAGAATTTGAGACAATTAAACAATTTAATAAAAACTGCACTTTGATTTTACAAACTAATTGTTTTTACTCCAGTTTATAATAAACTGTTTTTCCTTACAGATTAAGTCCAGTAGCGGCTGACTAAGTGGTTCACTAGCTAGAATTATTGGACATTGCTGGAGGGGGCAAGGGAAGCCTGTCCTTGCTGGGTACACAAAGAGAAGCAATGTGGAGGCAGAAACTAGTTCTACACTGTACAAGTGCATGGTTGTTGACTGGGTAGCAATCTTAGGCATGGTCTGTAGACATCAACACAAACTGCTAGTCAGCAAAACATACTTGCACCATACTGACTGAGATCACTTCAGATACCACCTCCCAACAGTTGATGGTAAGGAAGGGCTTTCCGTTCTTGGCTTAATCAAACTGAAACAATGTTGGTTCCTGCAAGAAAATCTTCATCTTTGGCTGGGTAAACCTTTAGAATAATTTCAACATATATTACTTAAGTACTCAACAAAATTATCTCATCTCTCAAACATACAATATTCATTTTTTTAGATTTGTATACTGCCTTGTGATCAGAATGATCCCCATAGCAGCACACAGTAGCAATAGAAACCCAGCTCAGGAGCATTTACAGCCCAATTCTGAGCTACCCAGGGCACGTGACTGCAGCAGTGCCAGGAACGGCTCCCGCCGCATCCTGTGCGCTTCAGCCTGCCACAGGCGGCACCTTGGGACAAGGGGACTTTCGTCCCCTTCTCCTAGGTAAGGGAAGCAGCCCTGCAATGGGGCTACTCACTTTACAGGTAAAGCTGTCCGTGTAGGGCGCTGAGCCCCGCATGAACGCCTTAGATCAGGTGGAGCAGAGCTCCACAGGACCTGCCTCCCTCCCTCGCCCCGGCATGCCTCCCTTCTGTCCTTTCTCCGCCTCCCCGTCACGCCTCCTCCCCGCCCTCTCTCGCCCTCCACCTGACTCCCCCTTCCCCAGAACACCTCCTCCATGCCCACCTCCCCGCCCCTGCTTACCGTGCCGTGGCTCAGCAGTCCGTGAGACCACTGAGCAGCAGAGGACGGGCGCTAGCCCAGCACCAGCCAGCACTGGGCTAGCACAGATGCTGTCCTGGCAGTAAGCCTCACAGACGTGCCTTACGGTACATTTGCGACAGTGCACTCCGGCGGAAAGCTGGAGCGCCAAGCTCAGAATTGGGCTCTTAGTCCTCTAACCGATGCCTCCACCAACATCTCCAGTGCTCAGGCAACTGGTGCAGAGTTCTTCTTAGGCCTAGTGGGGAGGCAGAGAGATGAACTTTCTGCAGTGTCTCCTTTCTCTGGTCAATGGTGGGTGATTCTCACAAAATGCTCCAGCCTTCCCAGCATCAAGATCACACGCAGTTATCAGGGAACTGCCTGCGACACTGACCACTCCCTAGTGTGCAGCAGAGTGAAACTGCAAACTAAGCGACTATATTGCACAAAAAAGGAAGGAAGACCTCACATTGATACCAGCAAGACCTGGGATCAGAGAAAAGTGGAGGAATTTGCACAAGCGCTTGAGGAAATTCTGCCCGGCCTGGCCGATGCAAATGCATCCAACAGATGGGAACATTTCAAGAATGCTGTTTACAACACTGCCTTGTCCATATTCAGCAAGAAGACCAAGAAGACAGCAGACTGGTTTGAAGCCCACTCTGAGGAGTTGACACCAGTCATTGAGGAAAAGTGGAGAGCTCAAGCAGCATACAAAGCCTGTCCCAGTGAGCACAACCTACAGGTTCTCCGAGCTGCTCGCAGCAAAGTCCAGCAGACTGCCAGGAGATGTTGTAATGACTGCTGGCTCCAACTCTGTTCCCAGATACAGATAGCAGCTGACACGGGCAACATCAAGGGGATATATGATGGTATCAAGCAGGCCCTAGGTCCAACACAGAAGAGAATTGCCCCTCTGAAGTTTGCCACAGGTAAGGTCATCCAGGATCAGGTGCAGCAGATGGAACGCTGGGTGCAGCACTACTCTGATCTGTATTCCAGAGAAAATATAGCTACTGAAGAAGCGCTGAACAACATTGAGTGCCTGCCTGTGTTGGAGGAACTTGACAGTGAACCAACCCTAGAAGAACTTCACATGGCCCTGAGCTCCCTTGCCTCTGGCAAGGCACCTGGAAAAGACAGCAGCCCTGCTGAGGTCCTAAAGTGCTGCAAAGAGATCATTGCCACTGAGCTGCATGAAATCCTCTGTCTCTGCTGGAGAGAATGTGGAGTACCACAGGACATGAGGGATGCAAACATCGTCACGCTGTACAAGAACAAAAGCGACAGGCGATGCAATAACTACCGCGGCATCTCTCTCCTTAGCGTTGTAGGAAAGTTGTTTGCCTGAGTTGCACTAAAGAGGCTCCAGGTACTTGCAGAGAGCGTCTATCCAGAATCACAGCGCAGATTCCAAGCCAAGAGGTCCACCACTGATATGGTATTCTCCCTTAGACAGCTGCAGGAGAAATTCTGGGAACAACGACAGCCACTCTTTATAGTCTTCATAGATCTTACGAAGGCTTTTGACCTGGTCAGCAGGGACAGCCTCTTCAAGATTCTCCCCAAGATCAGATGTCCACCCAGGCTGGTCTTTCCATAAGGACATGAAGGGCACTGTAGTCTTTGATGGCTCCACATCAGACCCCCTTTGACATCTGAAGCGGGGCTGTGTTCTTGCGCCGACCTTGTTTGGGATTTTCTTTGTTGTCCTGCTGAAGCATGCCTTTGGAACTGCAACAGAAGGCATCTATCTCCGGACCAGATCAGACAGAAAGCTCTTCAACCTCTCCAGACTGAGAGCAAAGTCCAAAGTCCAGCTGAAATGTCTGCGTGACTTCCTCTTTGACGATAATGCAGCTGTCACCGCCCACTCTGCCAAAGATCTTCAGCAGCTCATGGATTGTTTTAGCAAGGCCTGCAAAGACTTTGGACTGACAATCAGCCTGAAGAAAACACAGGTCATGGTTCAGGATGTGGAATCACCTCCCTCATTACAATCTCTGTGCATGAACTGGAGGTTGTCCATGACTTTGTGTAGCTTGGTCCAACAATCTCTGACACTCTTTCTCTCGATACCGAGCTAAACAAACATATCGGTAAAGCAGCTACCACATCTTCCAGACTCACAAAGAGAGTCTGGTCCAACAAGAAGCTGACGGAACACACCAAGATCCAGGTCCACAGAGCTTGCGTCCTGAGTACACTTCTGTACTGCAGTGAGTCATGGACTCTTCGCTCACAACAGGAGAAGAAACTGAACGCTTTCCACATGTGCTGCCTCTGACGCATCCTCGGCATCACCTGGCAGGACAAAGTTCCAAACAACACAGTCCTGGAACAAGCTGGAATCCCTAGCATGTATGCACTGCTGAAACAGAGACGCCTGTGTTGGCTTGGTCATGTTGTGAGAATGGATGATGCCTGGATCCCAAAGGATCTCCTCTATGGAGAACTCGTGCAGGGAAAGCGCCCTACAGGTAGACCACACCTGCGATACAAGGACATCTGCAAGAGGGAGCTGAAGGCCTTAGGAATGGACCTCAACAGGTGGGAAACCTTGGCCTCTGAGCATCCCGCTTGGAGGCAGGCTGTGCAGCATGGCCTCTCCCAGTTTGAAGAGGCACTTGGCCAACGGACTGAGGCAAAGAGGCAAAGAAGGAAGGCCCACAGCCAGGGAGACACACCAGGGACAGACTACATTTGCTCCCAGTGTGGAAGGGATTGTCACTCCCGAATTGGCCTCTTTAGCCACACTAGACGCTTTTTCAGAGTGTGATACCATAGTCTCCCAAGACTGAAGGATGCCAGTGATGGTGGGTGTTGACTATCTTTGTGCCTTTCTCCGCCTCCCCGTCACGCCTATATCTTTGCCATAGTGTTCATCCTGGGAGGTAAGGGGTACAAAACAAGGAATGATTTTTAGCAGCTTAAAAATGAAACATTTTAACTTTTGGTTTCCTCTTCCAAAATTTTAAACAATACATACTGTATGTATGTTATAATATATATGTTTTGCTGTATATGTTATAAACATATAATATATATGTTTTTCAAAACATTTTGCTGTATATGTTATAAACATATAATATATATGTTTTTCAAAAGTTGTCACTAGATGGCAGCAGTGTGTCTTGAAACTTTGCTAACAGCATCATTACATGGCACTAATGTATTTAAATATATTAGGGATTTAAATCCTCTTACACCTTTGTAGGCCTCCCAACCTGCAATGGCTCTCCTTGGACCTGCAGTAGTTATTCCACTTGCGCAAGCCCAAGGCGAAAAAAGGGCAAGGAGGCTGCTCCTGGAAGAGATTGCTGCCAGATCCACAGCCTGCCCACCCCCATTTG
The DNA here is from genome assembly GCF_035046505.1 of Tiliqua scincoides. NCBI lineage: Eukaryota > Metazoa > Chordata > Lepidosauria > Squamata > Scincidae > Tiliqua > Tiliqua scincoides. The sequence continues at coordinate 29,640,943 of NC_089826.1, forward strand.
CTGCCCTTCCTGCTCAGTTTCACCACCTCTCCACCCTGTCCCTCCCTCTCCCAACTTCTCCCCCCTTCCCTACCATCCGACTTCCCTCAGTGGGTAGCTGGTGCACTACTCAGCACTGCTGGAAGGCGCTTTTGCAGCAGTCATCCAGAGAACTAGTTTGTGAGAGTCTGAATCTCTTGGCAATCTATTGCAAATTATACTTCATCATCTCTCAATTAATTCTGATCTGCATTCGTTCTGGTCCCACTGTAGGCTAGACAGATGCCTAGTACAAATCTGAGCCAGGGATAAGCAAACCGTAGCCCTGAAACCTGTACTCAGTCAGTGGCTCAGCACTAGAATGTGAGAGTATTAGAACAGACTGCCTACAGAACAGGTTCAGAGAATCTTTCCCTCAGCAGTCAGCACTGAGTATCTACAAGCAGAATTTCCCCCTGAGAATTGTGTAGGGGCACACTCTGGCACCTCTCATATTAGAAATAAAACAAGAAACAATATTTTATTAAAATGGTATGAGAAAGTGGAGAATTTTTTTTTTACTGTTCCTCCAAGGTGACCAAACGGCTTGACGGGCTAGTCTGCAACTTCAATTTAAGAATATAAATATGCAAAAATACCTAAACCATATGAATAAAAATTCATGTGACGTGCATAACTCTAATAATTGAATGTTGTTCCACAACTTACCATATTCTAATAACTTAGACCCAAATCCTAACCAACTTTCCAGCACTGACACAGCTGTGCCAAGGGGGCATGTGCTGCATGCTGCAGTTGGATGGCACTCAAGGAGGCCTCCTCAAAGTAAGGGAATGTTTGTTCCCTTACCTTGGAGCTGCATTGCCCTTATCTTGGTGCTGGAAAGTTGGTTAGGATTGTGCCCACAGTTTCATCAAAATGCATGAACTCCACCTATTTACACCAGGATTTGCTTGTTCTCTTTACACCTTCTCCAAAAGATGCTGATGATATAGGCCGGGGTGCCCAAAACCCGGCCCTGGGGCCACTTGCAGCCCTCGAGGACTCCCAGTGTGGCCCTCAGGGAGCCCCCAGTCTCCAATGAGCCTCTGGCCCTCCGGACATTTGTTGGAGCCCGCACTGGCCCAACGCAACTGCTTTCAGTGTGAGGGCAACTGTTTGACCTCTCACGTGAGCTGTGAGATGAGAGCTCCCTCCACTGCTTGCTGTTTCATATCTATGATGCAGCAGTGGCAGCGAAGGAAAGGCTGGCCTTGCTTTGTGCCAGGCCTTTTATAGGCCTTGAGCTATTGCAAGACCTTCATTCATTCATATAAATTCATCTTTAATATATTCATTTACGTAAACTTATGTAAATTTATTCAAATTTGAAATGTAAAGTAATTCTCCCCCCCCGGCCCCCAACACAGTGTCAGAGAGATTAATTAGCCCTCCTGCCAAAAACTTTGGACACCCCTGATATAGGCAATAAGTTCTCAGTTACAACAAAACTGGAATATCTTCCCAGATCTTAATTTGATATTTAGCAGGCCTCTCAGATCATTGGGGTTTTCCCAATTGTTATCTGCTTTTCATTTCCCCTCCCCCCCACTTTTATAGACAGCTAGGGCTCTCATATGTCAAACACACTCTTCAGACATTTGAGGAGTGATTTATGACAGGCTGCTGTATCTTGAAACTCTCTTTCTGAAAAAGGAGATTGCGTCCTTTACATGAAACAGACAGTGTTTCAACTAGAACTGTTGGACAGACACTCATAATGAACTTCCACAAAGGGAGCTGAATTCCAGGCTTTGTTGGTGGAAGGATTTGCCAGGGTGAGCTAGTTCTAACAAGAGGGTCTTTAGGAGATCTGTAAAGGAAACTTTAAGTCCTCTGTATGGATGTGTTCATACATGTGCATTAATCATTTGATGAATGCATCATCAAGCTGTGACCAGTATTGGTGAAACAAACATCCCAGACCAAACATTATAGACAAAGATATTGTATTATATCAGCTGACACCATCTCAGCACAATGTTTTTCAGTGGAGAATAGCTGTGAATTATCAAGTGATGAAAGATCAAGTGATGCATGTGCATGTTTGAATCATTCTTACACATTGAGGTTTGGGCTTGAAGACTTCCTCTATCCCCAGAATTTTGAAGTTCCACTACTGGCCTCTGTAATTTAGAAAAACTAACTCGTTGCTTGAAGCATTATTGTTTGTGCTGCTGATGAAGACTGTCTCCCCAGAAGCAAAGCGGGGAGAGGATGTTTGTGTCTCGAAGCCAAGTGCCTAAATCATTGGCTACTTTATTTTTTGACATTTCCAAAAATCAGTAACCACTTCCTCCTTTGGCTGAATTCCAGTTCTATAGTATATTCAATATGGAATATACTTTTTTTTTTTTTTTTTTTACTGTGTGTTAGCTGTGGAAAAAGAACAGCTGGTCAGCCCAGTCCTGAGTTTGGTGCGCCAGCTTACTGCCAGCACGCACTATTGCAAACGTGCTGTAAGGCACATTTGCAGGCCCTCCCTAGCACCAGGCGAGCACTGGGTGGGTGCCTGAGCACCTGGCAGAACGCCAAGCAGCGGAGAGGTAAGTGGAGGTGTGAGGGGAGGCAGGGAGGAGGTGTTCTGGGGAGGGGGAGGCGGGCAGAGGGTGGGGAGAAGGTGTTACGGGGGGGCAGAAGGTGGGGAGAGTACAGGGAGGAGGTGTGCCAGGGGGAGGGAGTGGGACGGGAGGGAGGGAGGGAGACTCACTGCCTGACACCGAGGCACTTGATTCACTGCTGACCTTTTGGTTGGCAGTGAATTGAGTAGCTCCATTGCGGGGCTACTCCGTTTACCCGGGGGAAGGGGACAAAAGTCCCCTCCTGAAGAGCCAGCGGTGGCTGCCTGGTGCACGTAGGATATGGCGGCAGCCATTTTCGACAACACCGCAGCCCTGCACCCCAGGCAGCTCAGGACTGGGCTGTCAGGCTGCAATCCTATCCACACTTACTAGAGAGTAAGCCTCATTGACTATAATGGGGTTTACTTCTTAGTAGACATGCTTAGGATTGGACTCTCACAGTGGAACTAAGGCCCAGATCCTAACCAACTTCCCAACACTGGCATAGCAGTACCAATGGGATGTGTGCTGCATTCTGCAGTTGGGTAGCCCTGATGGAGGCCTCCTCAAAGTAAGGGATTGTTTATTCCCTTATCTCGGAGCTGCATTGCCCTTATGTCGGTGCTGGAAAGTAGGTTAGGATTGCGCCTAAGTTACACAAAGCACTTTATATACATACTGCAAAATGAGACTAATGAAAGTCTAATCCAGGCGTGTCAAACATAAATCCTGCAGGCCCAATGCGGCCCCTGGAAGCTCTGTGTCTGCCCCCTGTGATAATTGGGCTGTCCCAGTATCACCCTTTCAGGAGCGCCATTTCTGCCAAGGCTCTGGGAGGGAGAGATGGAAGTATGCTGCAGAATTTAAGGAACACTACAGGGAAAGGAGCAGACCAAGAGGGGTAAGAGAGGGACACACTGCCAAGGTGGTGGGAGAGCCCAGTAATCACATTGGACCCCTTTACAACAGCACCATTCCTGCCAAGGCATCACTTTGCAGACCATGTCTCAGCTGCTGTGATGCAGTGATGCTGTGGCAGAAACGGCACTGCTGAAAGGGTGGACTGGGTGGTAACTAATTGAAATTATGATCAAGATTTGCACATTTTCTCTTCTGTCATTTGCAGCTAATGAGTTTCTATGTGAGAACCAGGTGCTTATTTCTGACCACCAATTGCATAATGACATCACTTTCTGTTTAGTGATGTCACTTCCGACCCTCATGCGCCCCCATGAATGCTGTTTGACCCACTATATCAAATCAGTTTGACACCTCTGGTTTAATCAAAGCAAGACAGAGCAATCCACAAGCCTTTAAAATGGGAACTGAATAGGTAACTGCTCCCCCTACTGATGGGTATAAACGCATACATATCCACACAGCTCTATCTCACATGCTGTTTCTCTTCTAACAGTATGAGCACTGGATAGTTAACTTGTTGATTATAGTCTGTTTTAGATATTTTGCATATTCCTCCCTCCCCAAATATCATTAGCATTACCAAACATGATCATTAGGTTATATTAAACGTTTCTGTTGGCTGGCTAAGAGTTAATGAAAGAAACCAAGAGTGTAAGAAGTCATAATTGTAATAATACTCTGCATTAATTAATCAACAGTACAATCCAGTGTATGTCTATTTAGAAGTAAGCTCTTCTAAAGCTCTTCTTTCAAGTGTGCAGGTATAGGGCTGCAGCACTAGAATAAATACCAGCCTTGGTTCTGTATTGACAATTGCTAAAGTATGTTAAAATCTGAACACTACATTTTGGTAACACACACACAGAGTGTTATCAGAATGTGGCTTTTGAATTTTTTCTTGAGGAGCAGAACAGTAATCTACAATTTTGATGTATGTTAGAATTTACACTTTAACCATAGGCATTCATTGTAAGGGTAAGAAAAAATACTTCCTACTATTTAACTACACATCAATTGTTACTACAGCGTCATTAAGGGAACAATCCTGTGCATGTCTGCTCAGAAGTAGGTTCCATTGTGTTCTACATTACTCCCAGGAGCTTGCTCCCAGGAAAGTGTGTACAGATTGCAATCTATGTTAAGGAAAATTGACATTAATTGGATGTATTCTTTTAATTAGGTACTTAAAAAAAATATTTAGCATCACTTTGTACTTCATCCTGTGCAAGTTGGGGAAAAAAGTTGACTCTGTCTTGAAGAGATTAATAATCAAAAAGACAGATGTAGGAAAGGCAGGAAGTTTGTTCTGTCAAGGGATACTATAGTAAAGGATTCAATACTAGGTTGGGGGATATAGTGGAGAATTGTGTTTTTATTGTACAAGGCAAGGTTTATTCTTGATCACTGTTCCCAAATGTGTTGAAAGGTTAACATTGCAAACCAATTCAGCATAAATGTTTTTCTTTCCCCTTCAGTTTGCACAAAGTAAGAGTTTAATGGGCTTTTTCTTTGGAGACATTCAAAGATCTTGGAGACAATTAAGGCAATGGAAGCCATTAAATTTAATATAAACAAAAGATACAGCCATTATTAAAGAAATATAAGCTAGTTCTTCATCAAGGATTGTCTCTGGACATGTCGGAGAGCTATTTTAGGACTGTAAACCTTGAAACATGATTACATTATACACTTATTTGAAATCGTTTATTTGTTTAATAAATTCTTCCATGATTTGTCTCACTAAATGTCCAACTGCTTTATTGTATCTATGGAACTGACCCAACAACAAATTACAAACAGCTTCATGATTTCCGCAAAGTGTGAGATTTTATATTTTATATTTGTTGTGTGTTATTTGTGTGTACATGCGCAGTTCTTTGGAAACATGGGTTCAAATTTCTAACAGGCACTGGAATGTTCAAAATTAAGCAGAGAGAGAGAGAGAGAGAGAGAGAGAGAGAGAGAGAGATCAGAATTACGTATGCTAAATACATAGAAGAATTTTTTCACAATTTTGTGAACAAATTCTAACCTTGGGGTAGGAAAGATAAAAGCATCTCACAGCACAATCCTAAACTTACCAGGCTGGAGTGTTAACACAGGGTAAGGGGAATAATATCCCCTAACTCTGAGGAGACCTCCAGTTTACTCCTAAAATGGTTGGATATAGCAAAGGCCACTCAGTCCAGCTGCACCTGCTCAGGTTAGGATTGGGCCACCCATTGTACACTATAATCTGGATTCACAGTTTGGTCTTGCTGTACTTCCTCCTAATGCAGGCAACTGAGGCTGCAATCCTAACCACACTTTCTTGAAAGTAAGCCACTTTGAACAAAATAGGACTTACTTCTGAGAAGACCTGGTTAGGATTGTGCCCTAAATCTTTATAGGCCCATGTGGCATATTTAGGAGCCAGGATACCGTGCAGTTCCATATCTGTGTCCGTGCTGTTTGCAACCAGTCAAAGCAATCCCAGTGGCAAGTGTTGCACAACAGTATTCCTTCCCCCAAGTATGAGGGACTTGCCAGGGCTTTGCTTCATTTCTGGAACATCTACTTACTGTTTTTCAAAGTGGCATGGAAATAAACTTATAGCACAAATATAAAAAGGAGGGTGTACATTTCATTTGGAGCGAATCACATTCTGAAACGAATGCTTTGGAACTGCTTCGGAAAGAGCCTGAAATGAAGTAAGGTTGCTTTAAGGTACTCTGAACAGAAACAAAGCTGTCCAAAGCAGCTTTGGATGCCTGAAAATTTTGTTTCCTTCTTTTTCTGTCTTTAAATGTGTGCAGTCTTATCTTCGACATAGATAAAAGGTGGCTTCCAAGCATTTTAGAGAGAGTAGTGGGAGATCAGGCAAGGCGCAGTGCTCTGAGCTTTCAGTGAGGCACAGAAGCAACTGAAAGTTGAAAATTGGTGCTTTATTTGCTTCCTCTTCCAACTGTCATGATTCTTGAGAGGAAACTGTGAACATATAAGGCTCTTGTGTTGACTGTTTTCTCTGCCCTATATGAGTTCTTTTTTGAAGTGAATGTTTGCACAAGCTTTTGGTGTGCTCTTCAAATAAATATGTTCCTTCTTATTCCTAAATTATCCATATCTCCCCATCAAAATTGCCTTGTTTCATGTGGGTGGTGTTATGTATGTAAGTTTTGATGGATCGAAATCCTACCATCCGATTGGCCCTCTAGTTAATGTAAGTTCTGGCCAATCGGGTGATGGATCGAAATCCTACCATCCAATTGGCCCTCTAATTAAGGTTTCAATTGCACCAATCACGGGAAGTCTGGGTGGAGTTAAAGGCTATAAAAAGCTGGGGTTTTGCCTTGTATTTTGCTAGGTTCTGTTCTGAAGATGGAATAAACGTATTGAGCTGTTATCACTATGCCTTCCTACATTCGCATGGACCCACTATATAATAGGTACATAGAAAGCAATAGATGCACAACATTTCAGAAATCAATACAAAGAGTGATGGAAACAGAAGTAAACGAGCCCTAGTAAACCATACTAAATAACTGTAGAAAATGTAATTCCATTTCAGTATGTTTTAATGTCTTTTAATTTCTTTTTCAGATTTAAATTCTTTAAAATGCATACAAACTGCCAATTTTCTTTAATGTTTACAGTTGTGAATTTAAAACCAGTAACTTCAAGAGTTTGTGTCTCATGTGTCTGTGTGTTCCGGTAGCAGAGAGTGAGGCAGGAGGAGGGCAGAAACAGTGGAGCTCAACTCCCCTGGATCCTGAGCTCCATGTCGGGCCTGCGACCCAACATGGAACTCCTTGATTCTGTGCAGCTCCCCATTGTGGGGCTACTTCCCTTAATTGGGGAAAGGGCACAAAAATTCCCTTCTCTTGAGGAGGTGGCAGCGGCAGTGGCTACCTAGGGCACCCTGGATCCCGTGGTAGCTATTTTCGGCACTGCGGCAGCCCCATGCTCCAGGCAGCTCAGGATTGGGCTGCCCCTTCTGAGTAAATAGATATAGGTTTGCACTATTAGTCTGTCTTTGAATTCAATTCTTTTAAAAAAAGTGTATTAAAAATTCAACATTTTAAAAAACCTGCGTGGAATCAGAACTAATGGTATTTGCATAGTATTTTTAATTTCCTTTCTTTTTCAGGTTTTTCTTATATTCCTTGTACGAGCTTCTGCTAACTGAAATCTGCTCATTATTTATTTCTGCCAATAATATCTGAAACCAGATTCCTGCCTGTTTCTGTTCTACTGTTTGAAGTGCATTAACTTTACAAACCTGCTGGAAAAATTATTGCATTTTATAGGGATTATCCAATTATTCACTGCAGGTCAAATTCAATAAATCTTATGTTACACGCAAAGCTAGTCATTAATCAGCCAAGCTTAGTGGACTGACAGCTATGTAAGTTTCTGTACACAGCACTTTCAGGGCAATGTCCATGTCCTTTGATTTTCTACCTTGTTTTCTGTCTTGTAGTGATCATTTTTTACTATTGTCCTTGAATAATAATTTGAATATTTATTTAATGGATTTTTTTGCCCATCTTACAACCTATTTAAAAACAACAAAAACAGTAAATGATAAAATAATAAAAATCCCAAAGAATGAGTGCCAGTTAAATCTGTTAAATACCAGTTACACTCTGCTTCTGTAAGATGGAGAATTCCAATTCCCTGATGCAGCAACAACAAAGTGGCACTGAAATAAGTTTCTGTATGCAAATCACCTTTTCATATGTGGTTTCGTGTATATCACAGTGCAATATAGTGGTCCAAACAGCCAACTTTAAAATATCTAAACAGTCAACAAGATTAAACAGTTTATCATTTTATAACAGAGGCAATGGGGATATTGGCATAATGTCTTTTCATGTTTGTCCATGTTGCTAAAATCTCTTCAATTACATGAACAGTGCAATTTCCTTCTTGGATTGTAGAGGTTTTAGTGTCATCTTGTTGCATTGTTGCTACATTTGAAAGGGGATTGTACTGTTATCTTTATACCAGCTTAGTAACCATGACACAGCCCAATCCTAGCCTGTGCTGGTGCAGCTAGGCTGTACAGCCTGCGCTGTATCGAGTCCGAACACCCTGTATAAGGCTGCTAGTCTGGAAAGGTGGTTAGGATACGACAGAGGAGGCTTCTGCTGATCCTGCCCCATCCCTGTCCTGATCTGCCCCTGTTCCTCCCTCCCAGGCCTGATCCGCCCCTGCTCTTCCCTCCCCACGCCCAGAAACACCCCCTCCTTGCTTCCCTGCCATCCTCCCCACCTCATTGCAATTCTCAATGCCTTACCTGTCTGTACCAGTGGCCAGGGGCTCAGAATGCAGGTCTCCCCACTAGCACATCCTACTCCCTGTTGCAGCCTGCTCCCCGTTATCTGTTGCTGCACCTGCCAAGCAAGTGCATACGATTGTGCTCTCAATCTGTTATCATGATAATAAAAAGTGCCAAGCACTGTTTATCAATTTTTTGCATTGACTTTATTTTTTTGCAATCAATTTGCTATTCTACATCTATCTATCTATCTATCTATCTATCTATCTATCTATCTATCTATCTATCTATCTATCTATCTATCTATCTATCTATCTATCTATCTATCGTATGGCATATAACACATTGACTTATATATCAATTAGACTAGATCAAATGTAAATGTCCAGTTCGTCCAGCCACTCAAGGACAGAGTTACCTACATTGAAAAAGTCAGTCCATGGGCCAGTATACGCCCTCAGTTTGCAGCCAGACACAATGAGATATATGGTTTGGAGGGAGAACCTGCAATCACACAGTGGGGTAGATACTAGCCCCCATTTAAACATTGAGTTCTGACTTAACACCATGTAGGGTATGGATCCTGCTATTCTACAAGGTGCTGAACAATTGTCTCAGACTGAACTGTTGCTAATCCTTCTGTATAGTTGGATTAATTGTTGAATATCATGCACAAGTCTCCATTTTGTTGTGTGTGTTTTTGTGATCCACAATAACTATTCAGAAATCGGTTGTTTTATTGGGGTTAGTTAGCTGTAGTTAGGGATATGCCCACTTTCATCTGGAGAGTTGAAAATTCTGGGTATTTATTGTACCAGTATGCCAGGAGAAAGCCTGTTTCTGTACAATGAAATATGAAGATATTGTTTGTAGTGAAAATATTCTTTAAAGATTGTCCAGCAGAGGGCAGCAGTGTAACACTTGTAGTGTGTTCGAAAAACCTCTGGATTGCTTAGAGTTGCTAAATGTTTGCAAATGGTGTGGCACATGTGAGTTAAGTGTGAGAGGGTGATGTACCAGAAATATTTATTTTACACTTCTCAGACATTGCAAATTTTAATGGGCTTTCAGTTCACTTTATCATTTTAGGAAAATCAACATGTGACATGAAAGAATTTTAGAATACGTCAGTGCAACTATCCTCAAATGTTGATTGTCCAATGACGAAACGGGCTTTCCCTAGTACTAGTTGCCCTGCCCTCCTTGGAGGGAGGTCTGCACTATCTGCATAGACTGGGTGTTAGTATTGTCCGTGGAGTAAACTTTCAGAGGACAGTGGGGAACCAGCATGGGGAAGAACTGAAAGAAGTGGATGAAAGAACAATTGCTGGATATTCATATGATCCCTTCAAATTCCACATAATACCCCAAGGGCCACAGATCTCTGAGCAGATCTCCTAACATACATTTTTGTTTGAAACAGCTTCATGGAACCCAAACTGAATTTGAGCCCATGCACTGCCTTTCAAGATGTCATTTCCCTGACTTAAATTTGCCCCAAGGCTGCTCTATTAGTTGTGGAGGTAGAGTGGGGGGAAGACAAGTAAACGTGGATACTTGTCTTTTCATGACTAACAGCAACATTGGGGGACTGATTTAAGATCCCAATCCTATGGACTAGTATTGCTGGTGCTGGAGCCCAGTGCCTGCGGAAGGTGTCATAAATGTGCTGTAAAGCACATTTACGGCACCATGGGAGGAAGGAATGCCGGCACCGGGCCAGCACCAGAAGAATGCTGGCTGGTGGTAAGTGGCATTACCAGCTGGCAGTGTGGCTGTTTGGGGCAGGGGGAGGTGTTCTGGGTGGGGGGAGGGCAGAACGGGGGAGGGGCTGGTGTTTAAGAGGTATGGAACCAGCAGAAGCCTCCTCCACCAGATGCTGCGTGTTGGGCTGAAAAGCCCAACACAGAGGTTCTCAAATCCACACCAGCAAAATAGCTAGCACAGACTCGAGTAGCCCCACTGCAGGGCTTGTACCCAATAATAGGAGAAATGTCCTCCTGAAGAGCCCTCTGGTGGTCCCTGTGGGACAGCTGGATACAGCAGTTGCAATTTTGGTGTCACTGCACCTGGCAGCACCGGCAGCCATAGGACTGGGCTCCATCAGGTAAACGACACAAGGTAAAAGCAAGAAAACCTCTCCCCATCCCCAGTACCATAGCCGTGATTGTTACAATTGCTCCACACAGCATCTTCTAATGAAATAAAGTAAGCTGTTGGGATATCTAGTCACAGATCTCTCACTGCATGTAAGGTTTGGCCCTAAATTTGAGGTTTTAGTTTTAAAACTTCCATCACACAGTATTTTCTTCACCTCTGTTCAATGGTTCTTTCCTCAGGAATCCAACAGAGACTGTACTGCAGCTGAATGTATTCAACAGCCATGTAGCCAACATGTCAGTGCTGAATTGCACTGGAGCCCATTTTTATCTGTATCTTATTTAGCTGAATTGGAATACCTCTTCCTTCAGTTTTCAGTAATGTCCTTGCTTGCTTTGGTTCCTGCTTTGGGTTCTGTTCTTCTGTCATTTCCAGCCAGGAAGAGTTTTGCCATTAGCTTCAGGAGGGATCGTTTCAAGGCTACGTTCAATTCTATTATGAGATCTTCAGCCAAAAGGATTAAAGGCAAATACAAAGCCAATCAAGAGGAGAACAAATAACAGTCTGCTCTGTATTCCAAATGAATGAGATCAGTGCAACTCTCATGTGAGGATGTAAACATTTAGTACACCTCACTTGTCCTGCAATGCTTTTCCCAGATGAAGAGAGGGGGGAAAGAGACTGTGTCCTGGCTAGGTCGACAACGCCGTTAGTGCATGTTGATTGTCAGCAGTGTTCATGATTACTGTTTGGATAACCTTGGCTTGAGTAAATAAAGAAACAAACCTATTTTCCAATCAGATGCCGAGTTTAGTTAGCATAATCTTAGAAGAGGGATGGGAAAGAGGACTGAGCTGTTTTGACTTTAAGCCTTTTGGCTCTGCTTCAGAGGTTGAAGAATTGTACCTGCTTTGTTTAGTTTGTTGTTGTTTGGATGATCAGTACTTCCCGAAATGCCTGCAGAATGTAGCCTCCGTAATTCTCCAAAGATGGCTCTTAGCTATTTGGTGAGGCTTGTAAAGAAAGTGTAAGCCAGCCTCTCTCCTTGTCAGAAAGGGGCAAGATCAGAACTGTAATGATGATTGACTCTAATTGGCCTCTGTGTTGACAGAGTCATGGAGATGCCCCAGGTTAACAATGAGAATTGACCTAAAAATCTTGCATATAGAAAGGAAGGCCTAGAGGTAAAATACAGTCCTGTATGTGACAGGTTAACGGACAGCTGTTATTTCAGCAGTTTGGTTTCTTTAACATGAAAGAGGATATGAAAAACCGGATCAAATCTGGATATGTACATTGTCACTATACATTGTCATCACAGGTGGCATATACTGTCTCTATTTTACCACCAATGATTGCAGATGGTACCTACCAATAAAAGGACACGATAGGTTAGATCAGAGGTGCCCAAACCCCAGCCTGGGGGCCATTTGTGGCCCTTGGGGACTCCCAATCTGGCCTGCAAGGAGCCCCCAATCTCCAATGAGCCTCTGGCCCTCCGGAGACTTGCTGGAGCCCGTGCTGGCCTGATGCAACCGCTCTCAGCATGAGGGCAACTCTTCGCAGGCCAAGGGTTCCCTCCACTGCTTGCTGTTTCATGATGCTGCAGCAGCAGCGAAGGAAAGGCCAGCCTTGCTTTGTGCAAGGCCTTTTATAGGCCTTGGGCTATTGCAAGACCTTCATTCATTCATTCATTCATTCATTCATTCAAGTTTCATCTATTATGGAAAGGCCAGTCTTGCTTTGTGCAAGGCCTTTTATAGGCCTTGGGCTATTGTGAGACCTTCATTCATTCATTCAAGTTCCATCTCTAATATATTCATTTATGTAAACTTATTCAAATTTTAAATGTAAATTAATTCTTTTTTTTTTTTTTTCCTGGCCCCTGACCCAGTGTCACTGAGTGAAAAGTTCACATGTAATGAGTTTTTCATCACCATGAATGGATCCTTAGCTATGGTTGTGTGGCTAATACTACCTAGTTGACATTTTGGAGACAGGTTGAGTTTGCCAATGTATTCCAGTTCAAACCGAGATGCTTAATAACGCATTTCAGCTGCTACCAATATTGTTCCCTTGTGTAGACTTCTCTGCAGGAGGCTAGGGAGATAAATCAAGACAGCAGGATGGGAAACAGAGTGTCACTAGTTATGATTCAATTGTAACAGTGCCCGAGGCTGTTTCACTATACGGTGTTTGTGGAGCGATAGTCGGAAATTGCATATGAAATGAAACTGCATTTGCTTAATGCTGGTTTATATTTATCTGTAGGAAGCTGAAAAAAGGGGGGTGAACTTAGAGGGGTGTTAATTTCTTAGCCATTTTACAAGAAGCACATGTGTATGAGATTATCTCCTCTTCTAAGCACGTCAAGTGGATCAAGGATAGTATTTGAACAGGAAGGATCTGGGCTGATTCTAAAAAGGACAGTAGTGTACATGCATAAAACCTTTTAACTGTAACATGCTCCCCATATTTTAGTTTGCGTTTCTTGTATTGGCTTCAAGTCATAGCATGCACACATAAAAGCAATCATTAGACCAGGAGTGGGCAGGCATTTTGGCAGGAGGATCACATCATCTCTCTGACACTGTGTCAGGGGGCTGGGAAAAAGAATGAATTTACATTTAAAATTTGAATAAATTTACATAAATGAATACATTAGAGACGGAACTTATATGAATGAATGAATTTTACTGAGCTTATTTAGAATACACATGAGAACTATAATATAGGCATGTAGAACCACATGAGAACATACAGACCAAGTCAGAAACATATGGAGACGTAAGTTGTTCAGCGGCAATGGGGGGAGTTAAGTAATGCCCAGGAAAAGCAGAAAATACATGGAGACTATAAAAGGCCTTGTTCTAACTTGGCCCGCAGTTTGCGTCTGTTGGTTGCAACCAGCAGTCATGGGCCAATGCAGGCTCCAACAGTTTCTGACAGGCCAGAGGCTCATTGGAGACTGGGGGCTCTCTCTGGGCTGGATTGGGGGTCCCTGAGGACAGCAGTTGGCCCGCAGGCCGGGATTTGCCCACCTCTGCATTAGCCCAATAACTACCAGAGTAGCAGTCCTTTAGAGCGGCGATTTTAAATCTTTTTCATCTCATGACACACTGACAACGCACTAAAATTTGTCAAGGCACACCATCAGTTTTTTGATAATTGAAAGGCACACTGCACTGCTGGTGGGAGACTCACATCCCCCAATGTCCCTACTAATAAATGACCTTCTCCCAAATTCCTGCGATACACAGCAGACCATTTGTGCCACACCAAAGTGCTGTGGCGCACTGGTTAAAAATTGCAGCTTTAGAGATTGGAAGGAATCCATGATACCCTGCAAAACCTCTACTCATTTCAAAAAATTATTTTCAATCATTTAGGCCTTCTTCAGAGTCATCACATCATTTCTGCATTATTTTAGATGAAGTTCTGGCAAATATTGCAGTTGCCCCAAAGTCTATGACATCTTTAGCATTCAAAAAGTGTGCAATAATTTGTGGAATAAGCCAGCACTGTTACCAGGTGTGCTGTAAAGCAGTGCTTTTCAAAGGATGGTCTGTAGACCACTGTTGGTCTGTGAGCCACTGGCAACTGGTCCATGGCATAGCTGCCACTGCTGTGAAGAAGTCACCTGAGGCTTACTGTGGAACTTGAATGGTGCCTCTTAGGGTTGGTATGTCAATCCTCTCAAGAGGTTAGGAGATCAAGAGCTGAAGCTGATGGGGGGGTCAGGACCAAGGTGAACCAGGAAGATTTAAGCTGAGGGCAGTTCATGGTGGAAGATGATCAGAGAGAAGGGCAGCAGGGCAAGAGATGAGGCGTTGCTGTTGCTGCTCTGAGTAGTTCTGAAAGTGAATGGAAAGGGCTGTTTACATGGCGTGTTGTGGCTACTGCTGTACGTACTGTGACACCACCCCTCTGGCTACACTACTGGCTGGTTTATTACATAAAGCATCTTTAAATATAATAAACACAAAAGATATCAATGAGTTTTGCCTCCTTTTGTCTCTCTTTCCAATTTCTTCAGTCAATTCATAGTTCTCTCTTGTATATTTTAGGCATTTCTGGTGTTTTAATATATTAAGAAGGACCCATGTTGCAGAGATTGGTTGTAGTTGGGTTCTGGCTCCTCTCCCCCCCAAAAAGATATGAAAAGCACACGTATAAATGCTGCCACCTTGACTATATCATCTGCCTTTTTTGGCAAGGGTGGGGGTGGGAAGAAAGAGAGGTGCAATATCTACTTTTGCAGGCAACAATATCTACTTTGCAGGCAAAAGCTGTGTTTTCTGTTTTTGTGCACCAGCATGACTAATGTGGGGGGGGAATATTTGGCACACATCCCTCAGTACCAGTTGATCTTGAGTTAGTCATGATCATGGACAAAAACCGAAAAGACAGCTTTTGCCTGCAAAGTAGATATTGCACCTCTCTTTCTCCCCCCCCTCCACCCTTGCCTCAAAAGTAGATATTCCATCTCCCATTTCCCGCCCCCACCTGGTGATTTGCCATTCTTTGCTCCTCCCACTCCCTGGATTGGGAAAGGAAGAAGGGCATGGACCCAAAAAGGAAAACATCACTGATGCTTTGGCCCATCACTTTCCTATCCTCCACACTTCCTCTTCTACTCTGTCTCTCTTCCTTTTCCAAGCCAGAGGGTGGAAGGAGTAGAGAAGGTGAGTGGGCAGATGGAGGAAGCTGCCCCCCTGTCAATGTGCTGCATGGGGCAACCACTTCAATCATCCCCATAGATGGATCAGCCCTTTGCATCACTCGTAAATAACGGTCTGTACTGTGAATGAATGAATGAATGAATGAATGAACCTTTATTAGGCATAGATAGAGAAATCATAAAAGCAAACATAATTAGTCCTAATCCCGTTTATCAAAAACAGAGTTAAGATACTAAGTTACTAATAAAACATTTACAGTTCAACATAAAATATCAACATTTTTGACAAATTACATTAAGAAGGCTTAGAAATCACCAAAAGTAAAAATTTAGAAATTCCCTCTGTACTGTGTATACTTTCTCTTTTGGAGTACAGATTGTAATGTGTGACCACACTTTACTGGAGATTTAGCACACATTTCCTCCTTGGTTCCCCCCGGCTGCATGACATTTTCTTCATCAGTCAAGAAAAGGATTATCAGAATCTGTTAGTATGAAGGATAGGACTCAATCTCATCTCTCTAGCATGGCGGACTGAAAGGCTTACTGCACTGCTACTTTCAAAATATGAATATATGAAAGAATGTGCAGCTTGATTACTGGCCACCATATGTTGTTGCTTGTAATATATAATATACACTTGTAACTTTGAGCAAATAGAAACGAAAGTAATATCTCAGACAAGATCTTCACAGGGGTGATGACAATTCTGGTGCCACATATGTACAGGCAGAATATTTTGCTTACACCACAGAGTGAGTCTTCAGCGGGAGATCTATCCACACCTCACAGCATACAGAAGAGAAGAAAGCATGATTATAGGGAATGTATAGTTAAGCTCCAAATCCCTTCATTCCTTAGCTGTCATTACAAAACTTTAATGTCTCAGCATAGTCCCTAAACAAGCACGTTGCAGATGTTTGTTGTAGTCGGCTCAGTTTCCCCACAAAATAAACTGATGTAACATTTTGTATATATGCTATTATCCCTGATGAAAATGAAATCAAAAATATTAAGTACTGACCTAGCAACTGTTACCCTGCACATGCCTGATCTTGTCTGATCTCAGAAGCTAAGCTGGTTAGTACTTGGATGGGAGAGCACCTGGGAATACTGGGTGCTGTAGGCTTATACCATAGTCTTTCGAGACTGAAGGTTGCCAACCAACCAAGTACTGACACATTTTAAGAGGAAATTATTATTTTTTTTATGACTACGTTTCTCCATTTGCTGCAGACCTCCCACCTGTTCCATCTCTCTTTTGGTGAGAGTACGTGGCAGAAAGAGACACACCCACGTTCGGATATTTGACATATATTTGCTTCATGAGTTATATTTCTTATTATGATGGAAGACAAAAATGGCACTGAAGATAATATGGAAAAGACCTAGTTTCAATCTAGCTCAGTGTTTCCCAAACGGTTTGCAGATGTAACTTTCGGTTTGACTGGAAATCACTTCCTGTCACTTCCGCTGGCCATTCTGAGGCCTATGGATCTCTTTCTTGGTTCCTCACTAACAACGCAGACCTGATCAATATATGTGTGAAGCTGGGACTTTTTGCTTTAATGTGCCTTGCTTTACTCTTTTTTATTTTGAACTAGACTTGCCATTTGGTTGCCCATACACTCAGTTTGGAAAAGTCTTTTTGGGAGCACTTCACAATTTGCCCTGAGCAGGGCCAGCAAAGTGACCTATATTGTGACATTGGGCCCCCCTCTCTTGCCCCCACCAAACTGGGGTTGTGAGAAGATCTTCCACTGCTGCAGCCAGCATCTGGCATCTTTGGAGGGCAGTGCAGTGAGCAGAGTGTGGGCTTGCTTTCCCTCCCCTGAGACTGTTTGATCTGAAATGGGTCTCCTAGGAGTAGTTGGTGGTGACATTATGTCACCACCAACTATTTCTGGGTGCCATGCTTTGTGCACAGCATCACAAGAATCTGGCTTACCACAGGTGCAGTTGCCTTGGCTGCCAGGTGAGGGGGCAGCGGCGTGTGAGCACCCTGCATTGGGCCCCATGAGTTCTGAGGCCGGCCCTGGCTGTGAGCACTGGATATTTTAGTGTCTCCAGACTTCATCTTATAAAGGTAAAGTAGGAGTTCTGAAGATCACCATGGAAGCAAAGATTTTGAAACAAGAATAGGACTGTGGAAACAACTCTTTATGAGCTTAAATAAAATGGCTTTCATTTGCTAGTGCTGAGGGTAAGATATGTATAGCAGGAGCACTGGCAACTGCAATGAAATAAACAGTAAAGGAGAGCACACTTGAACAAAAAATGAGAATTTGGAAAAGGCAATTTCATGTGAATGTTTTTCATGGAATTATTGATCATTAAACCATCAAAGCTTGTAGCACTGCAAATGAAGTCCACTTTGAGTGGAAGAAATGTCTACACTTTCCAAAGACTAAAAGGAAAATAATCATATCATGAAGATAATTCCGAGCCCTTGTCAAAATGCATAATTGCCCCAGTACACATCCTAATCAAAGCCCCAAAAAGAACATTAGCAATCATTACTTTCAGAGGCATTAGCATTACCTTTGTCATGGGAGCACATATCACAAGTTGTATGAATTTTCTGACTAAATCGTCATGTTAGGGTATCAGATTCGACTACCTAGTCCTAATACAACAACTGAATTCTGTACTGTATTGTATTTTAGTTTTTCTTTCACCTGTTTTATGCCTCTTTATAATACTGTGTAGTTAGTTATTCTCATTTGAGCCTGGAAAAGAATGTTGCTCAAATCTATAGGCAGGTAATATTTTCTACCATTTGTGTACAAATCATCCAATAGTCAGCTCTGAAAAAGGTGACATCTAATGTTTTCTTTCTAGTGTCTCTTAGGAGACTTTAGTCTAAGCCAGTCGTTCTCAAACTTTTAGCACAGGGACCCACTTTTTAGAAAGAGAATCTGTCAGGACCCATCGGAAGTGATGTCATGACCAGAAGTGACATCATCAAGCAGAAATTTTTTTAACAATTCTAGGCTGCGATGCTACCCACACTTACCCAGGAGAAAGTCCCATTGACTATCATTGTTGAAAGCATAACCTGTTCAAAGTATGGATCTGCAACATTTTCCCAAATGTAGTCACATACCATGGTAGCATCAAGTCTAATATATTAAAAATAAAATATTGAAATGAATGGAGACCCACAATGGGTCCCGACCCACAGTTTGAGAAACACTGGTCTAAGCAGTAAGGAGAGGAGTGCAATAATGGAATACACTTAATTCTTTAAAAATTCTTTTACAAACACACACACATACACACAGAGTATATGTGTAAATATATGTATATAAAATATATATATTCACACACATACACACACAAAATATAACAAATAATGTCTCGTTTCTTGTCTTGTTTCTTTTCATAAGAGGTACTAAAACATTGGGGGATTTACTATAGCTTTTTACCAGATATTTTCTCATTAAAGATGGTGTCAGGCTGCTTTATTTGCAGTTCCAATCCCACCCAGGTCACATGAACCAGTGTCCCATCATGACCAAAAAGAGGTCACTGGAATGTGACTTTGCTAGGAGCAAATGGAAAGAAACAGAATGAGTTTTAATGTGGCACTAAATTAGCAGCTTTAGGGCTTGTCTTCCTTTTAAAAAAATTTATAAGTGAGGAATAGAGGGAACTGTGACCATGTATAAATCTTCCTTCTGCCTAGAACAGCCATACATTGTTGTGCATTTCCAAAAAGACCGGTTGTGTTGTCTCTGATAACTGCCCAAGGTCTTTCAACAACAGTTTTGGGATGCCTTTGAAATTGTTCTGACGTAGTAAAATCAATTGACCTCTTTGTACACAAGCGCTGAGCTAAAACCAGGAAGATGATGTGTTTTCAAATGCAGCATTACATCACTTCCTAAGTTCAACTGACTGCTTTAGGCACTAAAACTTTGGGTGGTCGGTGATTTTCGTCTAGTGTGACACTGAAGCTTTAATAGCAGGAATAACAAACCCATGTTAGAACAAAAATCTAAAAGGAAAAAGGATAGCTATTTAATGGAACTATGGCAAATCATTTTGATTACTTGGCTTTTCTTTATTGTGGTCGACGTTTGATCAACTCAAGGAAGTCTTCAGACCAAATCAGGTTCTAATGAGAAACCAGTTCTGTTTTAGTTCTAAATAGCATATGAAGTGCCATAAAACAGAGTAAAACTATGGTGGGGAAGAGGACCCTAATACTTTGCCTCCACCATGAATACAGAGCGTGGCCACTGCCTTCCTTGCACTATTTTTTTTAATGAAAATCAATGGGGAGGCCACATGTGGAGTATTGTGTCTGGTTTTGGTTGCCACATCACGAAAACTGGAACCAGAAAAGGTGCAGAAGAGAATGGCCAACATGATTGGTGAGTTGGGGCATTTTATGAGGAAAGGGTACAGGGCTCTTCAGTCTAGAAAGAAGGCACCTGGGGGACCTAATTGAGAGCCCAGTACTATACGTCCCCTCCCCCACTGATGCAGCCATGCCAAAAAGGTGCGCACTGTATCTAGTGGGGGATAGTGGATTGGGAGGAAAAGAGGAATCATTTCCCTTTACCCCTCCATAAGCCTACCTCTACACATTGGGTCTCCTCAGATCTACATCAGCTCTTTTGCTGGCACAAGTCTAAGGGGAAGAAAGTGGCAGGGAGCTTCTGAAAAGAGGGGACAGGATCCAGTGTGTGTCATTGTTGTAAAGCTGTTTACACTACCAGAATGCTTGTTGTGGCAGCATGAACAGCCCATAGGATTAGGCCATTCGTCCCATTATATTTTTCTATTTTTAGTGGTATTTGCCGCTCTTGCAGAATATCAATGTTAAGTGCAGTCCATATTATCAGAGATGATATTCTGGGATATGGAATTGGAAAAGCTCTCCCTTTAATATTGTTTAAAGCAAAGGGTCTATAGATTTGGTTGATGATCTGCAGAAAAGATTCCCTTTGAAAATGAAAAGGCTAGCCTTAACCTGAATAGAAACAAATCCCTGTCCATGCATTTAGCCTAAACCTTGTTAGAGTTGCAGAGGGGGCATGCCAGCAAATGAAGTTCTCCCCTCCCCACCAATGTATCCCGTGGTCCCCTTTTCTCCTGTTCTCCCTTGTCTGCAGCACATGTCTGCAGAGGCAAGCACTGAACCTGGGGAGACTTTCTCTTTGCATTCCAGAGCTCTGGTTGGTCTGTATTCTAGAATGTGTGGAGAAACCCTTTTCTGATTCCTCTTTCCTGTTCAGACATGGAGAAAGCCGGGGACATGACCATGGAGTATGTTAGCATGAGAGCATGGCTAGCTGGCATGCTCTCATTCCTCCTGTACCAAGGTGCAATGTTTTAACTGGGCTAAAAAACTAGCAGCACCATGCTGGCTCAGTGCGTAGGCTTGTTTCTACAAATCCATCTCTCCACTGTAGTACTTTGTACATTCAGTTATAGCAACACTTTCCATTTGAGTGCATGGTACTGCAGGGAAATAATTGACTTTATCCTCGCTACTCCCAGTAGGATCATGTCGGTGATAATTCTTTTACTGATTTGTTTACAGTAATTAGGAGAAAATGAATCTCCCCAAAGAGCAAATGAATTACTTCTGTTGCCTTGTCACATATTAAATGTGTAATTTGTTATCCAATTGGAGCCAAAAAGGGATACACTCTTCCAGTTCATGTTGGGAAGCAAGCAAGCTCACCTCATCAGTCATGTCACTAATAATTAACTGCCTTGCACTGCCACCATCCATGCTGGCGTTGGCAATCCATCTGCCATTTCAAATGCCAATTGGGCTTAGCCAACAATAGCTGAACCATATGCAGTCCTGAAATTTGTAAACAGTAGTGGGCTAATGTCTGTTAAATATGCCTGTTTGACTGCTTCCTTGGGAAAGACATGAGACTTAAACCTCCAGGGCATGACCCAATCATTGGGTCACCTGTACTAGGTGCAGAAATGTCACTTTCAATAAATCAAGTTTCTGGTGGCCACAAAATGTCTTTTGTTCATGTTCCCCTAGAAGTTTGGGACGAGTGTTACTAAGAGGCATTGGAGCTTGTTATCTCACATTCCATCAGCATCACTGCAGACCCAGATAATCAATAGATAAACTCTGACATAGCCCATAAAGATATCAGTGGGGTTGTCTACTTAGGGGCAATGTGGCAGATAAAAAGTCTTTCATTCTGTCTCTATATGTCAAAGGACAGATGTCATTTTTTGTTCCCTTTTTATGTTCAGTGTTGTATTATTGACCTAAAGAAAATAGTTCAATAATTCAGAGCATTTGCTCATATTTCAATTAAACAGATTTTGGAAGAATGAAAAATTGTTTGTATGTATGTATGTATTTAAAAGGATTTTACACACCTTTCCTCTGCCAGAGCAAGTGCCCAACGTGGCTTACAATTTACAGCTAAAATAAGCAGCATATTAAAAACAATAAATAAAATCACAAAAAATAAATAAAACCATTTGAGGAGGGCAAACTGTTTACAACCAAGGTACTGCTACAGAGGCATAGGAGGGAGACAACCCATCACCCAAATGCCAGACAACAAAAATATTTTGAGCACTCACCGAAACGCCATGAAGGAGGAGGTAGATTTTAATTCCCCCGGTAGAGAGTTCCATAATTGTGGCACTGCTGCAGAGAAGGCTCACCCCCTTGCCACCATCCCCCTAACTTGGGAGAAAGACAGCACTCTGTCTTTTCTGGATTCAAACGCATACTATTGGCCCTCACATAGACCCCAACTGCCTCCAGACAGCACTCCAGGACTCCCACAGCCTCCCTGGAATAAGATGGTAAGGAGAGATAGAGCTGGGTATCATCAGCATATTGGTGATACCCCACTCCAAATTGCCAGATGATCTCCTGCAGCAATTTCATGTAGATGGTAAAAAGCATGGGGGACAGAATAGAACCCTGTGACACCCCACACTGTAAAGGCCTGGCTGCCAAACAGGAGTCCCCCAGCATCACCATCTGGGACCTGTCAGCTAAGAAGGGGTGGAATCACTGCAAAGCAGTGCCCCCAATCTTCAGCTTGGCCAGCCTGCCCAGAAGAATACCATGCTCAATTGTATCAAAAGCAGCTGAGAGATCCAGCGGAACCAACAGGGATGCACTCTCCCTGTCTAGTCCTCAGTGAAGATCACCCAACTGGGCAACCAAGGCTGTCCCAAAGACCAGTCTGAAGCTGGATTGGAAGGGGTCCTAGATAATCCGTCTCATCTAGGACCACCTGGAGCTGAGATCACCTGTTCAATCACCTTGCCCAAGAAAGGAAGATTAGATACTGGTCGGTAGTTGTTTAGATTGGTGGAATCAAGAGATAGGTTTTCTTTTCAGGAGGGGGCACACAATTGCGATTTCAGGATGCTAGACATCATTCCTTCCTGCAAGGATGAATTTACGAGTTCCACCCAACTGGCCAGACCAGCCCTGGCATATCGAAATAGCCATGCTGGACAAGGCTCAAGTGAGCACGATGAGGGTCTCAAACTCTAGAGGACCCTATTCACATCCTCAAGCCGTAACACTTGAAAAGAATCCATAATGATGGAATTGACAGGTGCTGTAGGGACAACTTTTGGAACTGTTAAACCAGTCATGACAAATATGATCAATTTTACAGTGCCTTGCAAACTCATCACAGTGGGCAATTATACATCAGTGCTACATTTGGAACAGGCTGATATTAATACCTACATTTGTATGCAATTTTATATCAATAAATAGCACAAAGACTGTTGAACTGGTTTTGCCTCCTGTTTCAGAAAGAAAAGAATTTCTTTTTAAGGAAGGAAGAGGGATGCCAGTTGATTCAGAGGATACTTGTGTTGCCCTGTGAAATTGGTGTGCTTTGATTAAAACACTGACTTTAAACTGCCATATTTGAACAAATGAATGAATGATGTTAAGTGCATCTGACTCTTAGGTGGATTGTAGCTATGTACAGTTTGAAAATGGATGAGAAGCAGATGCCCGATCTCGTCTGATCTCGGAAGCTAAGCAAGGTCAGGCCTGGTTAGTATTTGGATGGGAGACCGCTTGGGAATACCAGGTGCTGTAGGCTTATACCATAGTCTTTCGAGACTGAAGGTTGCCAACCACAGAGAAAAGGGCAGCCCAATCCTATGCTGGGCAGTGCCACTGGCCCATGTGCTGCCCCAGCAATGGTTGTCACAAAAGTGCTATAAGGCACATTGCTGTGGCCAGGAGGTGCCAGCAGAGAGGTCAGCACCAGTTGACACTGGGCCTCTGTGCTAGTGGGACAACAATCTGGAGCACCCAGCAGTATCCCACCAAGTGGCAGGAAGGTGTTTCAGGTCAAGGAAAGGTGGCGAGGGGCGAAACTGGATGGGGGAGGGTGGCCTGGGGAGGTGATTTAGGTCCAAGAGGAGGCAGGATGGTGGCAGATATGTGTATAGATATTTCTCAGGAATACTCATTTGAAAAAAGTCAATTACCTTTGAAACTTATTGGTTTGTCTGGTATCATATCCATTCATTTTGGTACTAGTTAATTAATTCCATGAAGCAATATATTTTTAAGATTGGGAAATTGTCTATGAAAAAATATAGCAGCAGAACAATTCAGATTATTGAAAAAGGTTCTACCTCACATGACTGATAACCACTACTATTAATTTCACTTTGCTAATATACAAGGAACTCTAGTAGTCAGGGTAGTAATTGGGATGTGTGAGGGTTTTAGGGCACAGTCCCAATTTGTGCTGGAACATCAAGGCCAAGTGGCCTGCTCTGTATCCAGCACAAGGAAGTTGGCGGCCGGAGGTCACCTCAGGGTAAGGGGATATTTTCCCCTTTTCCCATGTGGAGCCCCAGCCACTGCTATGGGACTACTTGGATCTGTGCCAGCGATTTCACTGGTTGCATTGGAATTGCAGATGATATGGGGAGGAGATAGGATGTGGTGTCTGCAATGGTCCTTTGCTCAGGTGAATCTGGGAAACGTGGAGGGTGTGCTGCGCAACTGCAGCCACTAGAGGTAGTCGGGCTATTACAGGATATAGGGAGCACCTGGGGCAGGGAGACTGTGGGTTGTAGTTGGAGAGAGAGGAGACTTGCTGGCAAAATGGACTGACTTTTTTTGGCTTACTGGCCTGTTAACTCATGGATTGACTCATGGCTTTGCTTATTGGACTGATTCTCTGGCTAATGAGTTACTGGACTTTTGGACTGATTAACTGGTAACTTGATAAATGGACTGGCAGTTGCATGATGAACTGATGGACTGACTTGTGAACTAATTAATGGACTACCCAGCTGATTAATGCACTGATTGCCTGAACCGAGATTGCTAGGTGGTGGAGAGCTGAAGGGGTGCTACTGCATCTGGAAGGACTGCTGCCTCAGGAACTGGGAGGAGGGACCCTACAGGCCCACAGGCAAGTTACCTTTTTCACAGGTGCTGGGGCATAGTGGTAGTGTTTGCTAGAGCTGGCTGTGATTGAACTGGGGGACATAATTAGGCTTAAAGTGGGCATTAGTTCTCTAGGCCAAATTTATAGGAGGGATTTGGCATGATGCTGGTGCAAATCTGCACAGCCTGTGTAAGGCTGATTGGGCTGGGAGTGGGGGTTAGGATTTGGCTTGTACTGCTGCAGCTGATCCCACCTCCCTCCTGCCTCTTGTCCCATCCTTCCTGCTGAAAACCATCCCTTTCCTACCCCTGTTCTGCACTCTCACCACCCTCTCCCATTTCCTGCGCCACCTGGCTCCACTCTTATGGGCACTGGCCTCCAAAGATAGGGTCTGGCACATGTTGTTGTACTGTCACATCCTGCTCTTGAGTAGCTGCAAATGTACTTTACTACACATTTGTGATTCTCCTGGGCTGATGCATGGGTCTGCACAGCTTAACTGCTTCTTTGGATCGCTCTGTTATTTACCATAGACACTCCCCTATAAGTTGATCCCACAGATAAGTCAGGGCAGGTTTTGAGAAAAAAATCATGGAATTATCTGTGACCCTTGGATAAATTGGGGGTTAAACTTAGGGGAGTGTCTGACTATAGTTTTGTCTGATTTTACCCCAGGCCAGATCCTGAAAAATAACCTACCACTAATTGTTACTTAAGAACTGTTTTCTCTAATTTATTAAAAACATAGTAAAAGATCATAAGATACATTTTTATTCTTTTTAAATTCTAGTCTTCACCACCTTTTTGTAAACACTATTAGAGTAAGTGCACTGTAAACAACATACCAGTGGTTCCCAACCTGGTATTCATGTACTCTCATGTATGGAAAGTGATCAGTCACTTAGAATTTCTCAGCACACTTCTGATGCAAAACAGTGCAAAGGCAGAGTCTTCTGTTCTTCAAACAGATGAAAAGAAAATATGTGATGAATACATGGGCTTTCATCTAGAGGAGATGAGGGCTTGTATTATTAATTACAAACATTTTGCTAATATGAAGGGTACAATTTATGGAAATGGGCTGCCAATATGCAAGTGAAAAAGGTTGGGAACCACTGCAGGAGAACCATGAATTAAATCCACCTTTAAGGAGTCTGGTGTGTTAAGCCAGAAGCTCTGCATATAACTGAGAGGGTACAATTCAATTCACAACAGAGAGATGCAGCTGCATATATTTGTAACCCTTTTTACTCAGAAGTAGACACACTGCTTTCCATGGGTGTTATTCTTAAGTAATAGTGCACTGAATTGTAGCCTGGGACTTTATTTCAATTGGAAAGGAGGAACCCATCCTGGTGTTGGAAAAAAACAGATCTCTGCTAAATGCAAGTCTTTGCAAAACAGAACCAGGCTGCAACTGTATTTGCAAAATGGAACAGAGGAGAATAAAAGGTTAACTTTGGCTGGAATTTCCCAGAGAAGTTACTACAGAAACTAATCTCTGCATTGCTTCTATTGACCCCCTTGAGCAAGAAACACAACTTTTCAGAGTTGAAAAGCTCTGCCCTCTGATTGACCCGGAGATAAGATGAAGTGATATTGGAGCTTGATTATTTGGCAAATATTTTATGTACTGTAGGTGAGTATTTAGGTATTTATAATGTGATCTGTGAACAACTTTCTTAAAAAGCACTACAGTTTGGTGTACATTTTGTTAATTCTAATTATTCACCCCTTATCAGCATATTGAACTCTATTATTTTTTTACTACAGACATGGTGAATCACCTTAGCAGATTATGGCACAATACTCATGAAGTACAACTACTAATACCCATAATGTATATGACATGCTTAGCAGTTACTATAGAAGGATCAGGTCTGAATTGTTAAGCTGTTTCTTTTATTTGTTTGTCTGCTCCTTTCCACCACCACCTTTCCACCAAATAACATAAACCAGGAAAAAATATTGTAAAGTGCTAATTTTGCTGAATGGCTCCAATGCCATGAGTGGATTGCTCAAGTAGTTGCAGCACTGATAACACACTGGTTAGCTATTGCACCTCCCACCCCCAGGCTTTTGAGATGCAATTTACCTCCTTTTGTGTATGTGTGTGCATCTAAAGAGACGCATTTGGATTCACACCGCCAGATGTTAAGAGAAACTGCTGTGTACAGGAGGTTTATTTGGCAGGTTTGGATGTAGTAGAACTTTTATTTTGAATGATTCTGCTGACAGGCTCTCTCAATCTTAATGATTTTGGATGGAATCCTTGGATGATATTACAACATCCTGTATTTGCTAGGAATGGAGTGCCCTTAACAAATAAATCAGCTGCCAAAAAATATAATGGCAAACCAATCAATCGCTCGCACCAAATTTCACGAGCTCTTCCATACTTCAACCCCCATTTTACCCATCCAGCAAATTCTTATACTGATAGCCAAATGTACTGTTATTGTTTGCTTTCTCTTGAGAATTGCTGACACTTTTGATCACTGATGTTTGAGGAGTGAGAAAAAGCAAGCCAACCCCGTACACCAGTGTTTTTCAAACTTTGATGGAGCTTTACTTCCCTTAGTAAGTCTTTATGGGGGAGGGGCTAGGGCAGCGATGTGATCCCCAGGATTGCATCACTAAGGGGGGCGAGGGGGGTGCTTTCCACTTACTTTATGTAGGTAGGGCTGCAGGAGGTGCGGGGAGCCCTGCAGAAGGGTCTGTTTTGCAGAAGGTGCTTTGTGCCTGCTTTTACTGAAGATTCCAAGCCTCGGGGAGGGCCGCGCAGGGCTTTCCATACCTCCTGCAGCCCCACCTACATAAAGTAAGTAGAAAGCACCCCCTCTCACCCCCCCATAGGGATGTGATCCTGGGGATTGCTTCCCTGACTGTCCCCTTCCCCCACCCCTTAAAGGGATAGGGAACCTTTACAGGAACTGGTTGCGACCCACCAGTTTGAGAACCACTGCTATACACATTTGCCTGGAAATGTACCTCATTGAACTCAGTGGGACTTGCAGCTGGCCATTTTAAAGGGGTACACGCTGATCACACCAGCACCATTCTGAAGATCCCTGCAGCCTCTAGAAGGTCTCTACATAGCAGATAATGAGGTGCAGATAAAGAGAGAAGTTAGCAATTCTGCCCCTCACAGATAATTTACATGTAAAGAGAACTGACTGTACTATGTGTGTATCTGTTGATAGTTACCTGATATTGGATGGAGGGAGGAACAAAAAAACTTATTTTCACCTCTAAGAAATACAAGCATATAAGGGCGCAATCCTAAAGCACACTTGGGCCAGCGCAAGTCCCTTGCGCCGGCCCAGGAGGGTTGCAAACGTGCCATAAGCACATTTGCACCTCCTTGAGAATCAACTGGGTCGCCACAGGGATGCGTACCAGCCTTTGGAGGCTGAATCCAGCCTCTGCGCCAACCTGCAAGGGGAGGCTTGCGGTGGCCGAGGTTGGCCAACGCAAGGGTCTGGGGAGGGCGGGGAGGAGGCAGGCATCCTGGGAGGCGACAGTGGGCAAAGGGCTGTCCTGGGGGTGGATGGGTGGGTGGGAAGTAGGAGGCAGGGCTGGGACTCGGCAGATATGCCAGATCCTAGCCCGTTTCTGAGCAGTGCAGAGTGGAGAGCAGCTCTCCACAGACTTATGCCACCTCCAGAGATGGCGCAAGTCTGAGGAGACCCATTGGGGCTGCAGTGGCTTACCCAGGGGTGAGGGGAAGTATTTCCCCTTGCCTCCGGCTGAGCCACTTTGGGCCCCTGTCTTGCGCTGGATACAGCACAGGCCTCTTGGCCTGCCTGTTCCAGCGCAAGATAGGATTGCGCTGTAAGTTGTTGAAAAACGTGTATTACTGGAGTCAAAACTTAATGTATTCAGTATGATTTAGAAAACGTCTAAGGAGGTAAACAGTGAGATGGTATAATCTGCGGATACTACTTCAACACAGGAAATGCAAAGCAGCCTCTTGGGAGCTGTAGAAATCACACAAAACTAGATGAGCATGCAGTGAAATGATGGATGAAATTCAGTGTTGACAAGTGCGAAGTCGTGTGCATTGGGAACAACGAAAGCCAATTGCATTTGCGCAACGCTGTGTTCTCAATTAACTGCTGCCACTTATGAAAGATCTTGAAGTCATTTTCGACACTTCACTTGATGTGTTAGCTGTGTGCAATTCAGTGTTAACAACGGCAAATGGGATGCTTGGAAGTGTACCACAACAGGATGACTGCAAAAGGAATTTAGGAAATCTCTGGTTGAACTGTATGGCATTATGTGTTCATAGCCTTGATTTCCACAGTGAGGGGGAAAATGAGCAAAAGAATTGGAATCAATCCATGGACCATATGATATGCTGGTAAAATAGTTGTTGAAGCCTTTACAAAAAATGTTCTTAATTTTATCTGCAATCAGATACCATCAGTATGTTTGTTTTATTTTATGCCAGTAAGGACTCTGGAGGACTTTGAAGATGTTAAGGAGCATGGGGCAAATTTGCTATGTATTTGGTTGATATCCTTCTTTGTCCCGTGGTATTTCATTTTTCTCTGTATTAACATTCCTGTCCCCAAGGGGATCACGCTCTTAAACGTTGGCATTCCCTCTGCTGGTGATTTAGACAAATTTGTGCATCATTAACATGCCACCCTAGAAGGCTTATAGATACTGAAATGTAGGAAAATTTCAGCTAGGTGTTGATATTTCCCCCAGTGCACAAATGATCCATGCTTCACACTTTGAGAGTGGCAGGGCCAGTCTTCGGACCTGCAGGGGCCCAATTTGAAACAGTTTTTGCAGGGCCCAGAGATGTGGGCATCATCCCCTCCCCGCATAGCCCCCCTATTCGTGATGATGAGCTGTGGCCTGGGGCTGTTTGTGCCTGGCACACAGGCACGACACGCGGCGCCTAGAAGTAGGTTAGTGGTGACATGATAATGTCATCATGTCACAACCAGCTGCTTCTAGGATGCCCCAGTTTTGGACCAATCAGGGGCAGGTGAGAGGGCTCCCTAGTTGTGAAGCTCTACTTGCTGCACCAGCCTTGCAGTGTCTACATGGAGGTTTACTTGCTGGAGCATAAGCTGATGTGCAAAGTGCTGGCTGCGTCTCTGTCTGATCCATTCTCTGCCTAGCGTGGGGGGCCCTGAGGCATGGAGCCCGATTGGACCCAATCAACCCAATAGGCTTAAATAGGCCCTTGAGAGTGGATTGTCTATATGCAGGAGGTTCTCTGAATGTAGCAGAAGAGACCGTCTCCATGCTCTGCTCCCAGGGTAGAGTATAATAAAAACAGTGAAAAAATAAAATGGATAATTTCATCATGTTCTAACTGTATAGCACATCTTTATCTATTTTAAGGGCGGGGGTTTCAGTTTGGGAGAGCTGGGGTGTGCCTGGTCAAGGTGATATTATGTTAGCTCATCTGTGGGTAAAACCATGTATTGAAAGCATCTGGCATCAGACACTTCTCTGAGTTTGACCACCAGCTTTGATATAAAATGCAAAGTACATTTCTGAATTTTCCCTAAAGGCAAATTTCAAGCTAAAGGGATCTTTTTCATATTTCACTTAGTACATATTTAAAGCAGATTTACATTTAAAATGAATGGATCTTTCGCCTGAAGCACTGAATAACAAATCTTGCATTTGCATGACACTAGTCCAAATGTTTCAACAAATGAGAAATGGTCTTGAATAGTTGTTATGGTCAAATTACATGGCCCATAAAACAACAAGAAAAGTTCACCAGAATGGGAACAACTCAGAAGGCACCTGGTGCAACCTTTGCAATGCATACAAAGACACAGACACACACACACACACTAGCTTGTTCTTGGCAGATGATATTTGAAAGAAATCTATTTTAAAACACCAGTCTACTGAAAAGAGCACTAAGCCAATCTGTCATAAAGAAGCTTTATTTTAAACATATTTTGCAGGGATAGCATTATTGCAAACAGAGGAAGCTCAGAATTTATTAAATTGCAAAGATCACAAATATATGTCCATTAGAAATCTTTATTCTTCATGCATGAATAGAAAATAAATACTATACATTTTTCTGCTTTATCTGAGGAGTGAAAGCACCTGGAAATTAATGTAATTTTATGCAAATAGTCAGGATGTGAGTTTGCATACCAGATTGGGATTGGCAGGTATTTGCAAGGTTCAAACTCATGAGGCTTTGCATGATGGGAAAGTCAGTTCAGAGTGGCCTCAGGCAGGATTGAAGCTCAGTTCAGAAAAAATGTTTCTGTTCCATTGCCAAGCTAAGAAGGTTCAGCTGTTGCAACACACAGCCAAGATCAGAATAAGTGGTCAATGTCAGCAGGACCCTCGCAACTATCTTTGTTTATTGGATATTACAAATGTGAGACTCACACTTCTTTATACAACATGCAGGCAACAAACCTCATCCACATTTGGGTCTTCCTTCCTTGGACACCTGTAACATGTACACACGGGAACCAAACACATGTGCAACAACCTTTATGCAGTTGGCTCATGGCACACCACAGTCGTGCTTCATATTTAATAAAGGTGAGAGAAGCAAGTACAATATAGGGTGCAACACTCTTTATTGTGGGAATACATTCCAATAAGAGGGATCGGAATCCAGAATAACAGGCAATCCAACACACATGTACATATAGTTGAATCCTGAATGAAGTTTGTTGTTGGGAAAATTGGGGGTGAAAAAGGAAGACTTAGAGAAGGAGGGAAGCAGGAGCATGCCAAAAGGAGGAGGGGGGAGGAATTGGAGAAAGAAAGGATATTAACCAAGCAATGTTAGTTTCTAGGACAGCAGTTTTCAACCCTTTTCATCTCACGGCACAATGACATTTTCAGGGCACATCACCATTTTTTTTAATTGTCAGGGCATACTGTGCTCCTGGTGGGGGGACTCACATCCCCAAAGGCCCTACTAACAAATTACCCTCCCGTGGCACACCTGCAGACCATTCAAAGCACACTAATGTACTGCAGCACACTGGTTGAAAATATGGTGTCTGTGATATGCTACGGGGGAACTTTGGCCTCCAGAGAGAAAAGGAAGGGAATGTTTGTTCCCTTCCCCCAGGGTAAGCCCCTGTCCTGCTGGCTCAGTGAGTCAACCTGGACCTGTATCAGCAATATCGCTGGTAGAAGTCCGCAGGAACCCGTGAAAACCAATTGGGTCCAGGAATGGGGTTACAACTCGGCAGGTGCAGCTGCCGTTGCACCTACCTCCTTTCCGACCTTGATCAGCCCTCATCCCTGCCCTTTCGCCTCATTTCATACACCCCTGCCCCGTTCCACCCTTCCACCCCAGTGCCTTACCTGAGATGGCAGGTGTCCACTGCCATGTGGAACCAGCAGCACTGCTTCCGGTAGCAGCTAGCTCATGCTTTCCAGCATGTTGCCTTTCTCAACAGCCTGAAATTGCATTACACCATTGGAAAGCATAAAACATATTCAGGCTTGGGCTATACTAGATGCTGCAGCCAGGGCTGGCCATCCATGAGGCCAACTGAAATAGTCACCTCTGCCAACAGATTGCTGGCAGGGCCACCTATTTCTGTCCATCAGCCTGCCCTCTTTGCTCCTGCTTTTCCTTCAACTCCCTGGATTAGAAAAGAAAGAGAGGGACATATAAGAAATGTGGAAGGGAAGAGAATGCTGAGCAAGAACACTGGAACGTGGGAGGAGCAGAAACTGGCACATCACTCGATAAGGAGGGCAGCATTTGCCATGTGCTTCAGAGGTGTTGTGCTGGCCCTGGCTGCAGCCATTTTGGATGGAAATCCCATACCTTTCCTAATGTCTAGTTTTACCACAAGAACTCTATACAAAACAAGAAGTGCAAATAGTTGGGCATTATGCCAAGGTGTCCAAGGTATAAGACTTCTCCCTATCTGGATGGAGAAGGGTTAAAACTGAGGCTGTGATAGTTTAGCAGGGAAGGCGGTTGTTGAAGAAGCGCATGGCCGTCATTCAATAATTCACATCTTCTGCCAGCTGAAGGCTGAACAGTGTGTACAACTATTACATATTTTGCTCCATGTACAAGTTTGAAGTTATATTAGACATATAGAATATGCCAGGGAATAAACATGATATGAACTGATTAATTGGAACCGGCTGAACAACTGTGTACAAAACGTTAATTAGATCATGCCTCTAGGAAAATATATTGAAATATCCTTTTTATTTCCACTGAAGTGGTGTCAAGTCTTGAGTTCTTAATGGCATATCAAATTTTTAATGTATGAAATTACTGAAAATTAGATCCTCTTTCAATACATCTGAAAAACAATCAGCTGAAATGCCACACTGTATCCTTTCACGTATTCATAAAAAATCTACAGTACGTCAGAGAATAATGATTGCAGGTGGCTTGTGGTTAGTGGAGCAAGAAACTGGAATTAAACGTAGAGTTTCTTTTTACATTCTCTTAATAACTATATAATACACAGAAACCTCAAAGAGCCTGTTTTAAATTAAAAGTTTACATTCCCATTATTATTCAGTGCTGATTTTATATTTAAAATCAGCTCTAGAAAGGTTAAATTAAAATAATAAAAATAATTAATAATAAAAGTAGTAATGGTTATTTTAAAGTGAAACCATTGATGCATTTGGGACCTGAGGTAGAACTATAGAAATAAGCAGCTGTTCACTTACAAGCCATATACAACAGCAGCCATCTGGAAAGTCATACCACTTTCCACAGGAATGATTTTCCATGACCCATTTGCACTTTGCTCAGTTATCTCCAGGTTTCACTGTCAAACAACGGGCTAGATCCAAAGCAGTGTGAAGAGAAGGAAGCTCGCAGAAGGGGAATTTCCTGACTCTTTCTATCCACCACTCCTGAGAACACCTTTGTATAAATTAGAAAAAAGTGCCATTGTGCAAATTTTTAAAAGGCGATCCTTTGTGCTGCCCTCTTTCCCACCCCTACCGTCACTCACTTTGCACCTGACCAGGAAACTCACACTTGAGGTTTCATGTGTGCTGGAGCCGTCCCCTGAATTACATATTAAGTAATGGAGCCAGCCGGATGATGACCAACACGAGCCCTGGCTTGGTCACTCATCCTGGGAGTCAGCAAAAGAGAAGGAGTGATGAAGCAGAGGAGGGACAGAGCCACTCATCTCTCCATCACCACTGCTGTCCTCAGTGGCGTCACTAAGGTTTGTGTCACCTGGTGTAGGAGGCCAGCATGTCACCCCCCATGTTGGACCTTCTTCCATGGGTGGGTGGGGCAATGTCCTGGGTGGTAGAATTGGTGATGTACCATTGCCCCGCGCCCGCTGGTTTTTTGGCCATAACGTTTGATAGAATTGAGATATCTCACTCCATTTTTTTCCATTGCATTCTGCTGTAATTTGCACATCGAATGGTATATAACATGATGGTATTATTCCTACAAACCTCAATTTTTGTGATTTTTGGGCATTAGTAGTGTCATCCCCCATGTGCGTCACTTGGTGTGGCCCACACACGCCTCCCACATCCCCTAGCAATGCCACTGGCTGTCCTCCCCCTTACCCGGCCATGCAGCCAACCAGAGACAAACTTTCCTTCCCCCCTTCTCACTCTGCTCCACCTCCAACAGGTGTCCAAGAGGAGTACAGACTGGCGCCCACCCCCTGAAAAGTATCCTCTTCCTTCTGGAGGATATGGCAGCCTTGTGTGGTGCACAACCTGCACCCTCACAAGCTTATGGTATGAGAAGCCACAAAAGGAAGAAGAATTTGCCCAAATGAAGTGGGGATGCATTGTACAAATTGGCCTTTTTAGCATTTGTTTTTTCATTTATTGTGAAACTAATACACTTTCCTATAAAAGGCTGCTCCTGAGTCTTGTCAGTTTTGCCAAATGTGTGGAGAATTTTTTCATTCCCCTTGGACTACTAGTGGACAAGATTAACACTAGCGAGAGGCAGATGACACCCACAAGCACAGCTTGACTTGCAGTGTTGTGTTTTATGGGTCCTTTAGGGATGTGCAGAAATTCCACCTGATTTATAGAAATTATGTTTGCTTCTCTCCTAGTTCCTTGGATGTTTCATGGAGAAAGAATCTCCAAATTTAACTCAAATGTCATGTTTCACCACAAAATCTGGTAGATGCTCTAGTTTTGAGGCCTGCTGTTAGGAACTGGGCATCAACTTCAGTAGGGATTGACTGCTTAGCTCAGTGGTTCCCAAACTTTTTAGCACCAGGACTCACTTTTTAAAATGATACTCTATCTGGACCCACCTAACTTTACATGACGTTAAAAAAAAAATACCCCAAACCAGTTTCACTTTACCAGTTGCTCATGCCTTTGTTTTTAACCTTTTGACTATGCTGGGGGGACCACCTTCTGGAGCATTGGTTGAGCTCCAGTTTCCTCAGATTGAGACCTAATGGCTTTGCATTCCCCTTTGCCTGGCCTGCAAAAAAACCTGGGGTAAGTTCACCTACCTGCCAGTAAAAAATGCATGTGAGGCTCAGTTTCACTTTCCATAGGGCTCAATACATTTTCCTTGTTAGCTTGGGGGGGGGGGGGAGGGAGTTCCTTCTCAAGAGATTTTTGGAACCTGCGTTCATTGGATCAGGACAATACTAGTGGCATTGCATTCCCCTTGGCCTGCCCTTCAAAGTGGACTAACAGACCAATCCTACGCTTCCTGGTGCCTGGAGAAACAGCGGCGCAAAAATGGCTACGGCTATATTCATGTTGGTGCAGTATCCTGTGTGCTCAGGGAAGCCACTGGAGGCTTTCCTTCATCCAAGGAAAGCCCCCAGGTCCCACAATGGGACTTCTCAAGTCTGTGCCAACTATTTTGCCAGTGCTGATTTGAGAAGCTCCATGTTGACTTTGCAGCCCCACAGGGAGGATATGATGTAGTGGAGAAGGCCTCTGCCAGTCCACCCCTCTCCCAGGCCAGTAACTCCCCTGCCCCACCCCTACCCTGGAATGCTTTCTCCCCATCCCAACAAGGCGCATTGCTGCCCAGTGGTGTGATTTACTCCTGGGCGCTCTTCCATGGCGTCCTTCTAGTGCTGAGGCTCAGCGCCGACTGGCGCTAGCCCAGTGCTAGTGCTCCCTCCTCTCCTAGTTCTGCAAATGTGCTTTACAACATGTTTGCAACACCCAGTGCTGGTGGTACACTTGTACTGCTGGAACTGAAACCCGTAGGATGGACTCTAAGACATGATTGCCTACTCATGTGTAAATGTGGACGTCCTGCTCCATTTTGGTTTCCATAGGACTCCATACATTTTCCTTGTCAGTGTTAGGCTTGTCAGTTTCGTGACCCACCAAAAATCAGGTCACAACTTACTGGTGGGCCCTGACTCACAGTTGGGGAACCACTGGCTTAGTGATTATTCCTGTTTTTATGCATTTTTTAAATCATAGATCAATGGGAAGCCTATTTGGGCTGTTTTTCTCCTTGTCCTAATTCTGACAGTGTGTACAGCCAGCTAGTTGTCTTATTGTTTTCTCAGCTTACTTAGCAGGGAACATTGACCTTCCTTTAATAAAGTAACATCTTTGTGTGTGGTGTTTGAATCCATCAAATATTTTTGCCCATCTGTTTTCTAATAATAGAATAAATGCTATTTTATATTACATGAGTCGCACATAAAATGTAACATTTGGACATATTATACTAAAAAATCAACAGTGTCTTTACGATTCAGTGAACAAATGAATGAATTAGGATTTGTTATTGTTTTTATAATTGAATAGGCAACCTCCCACAGGGGAAAAGGCTGAAATAATTGAATAGACCTTCAAAACAACAGATTTTGCTGTTGGTGTCTCAGAATTCCTGAACATAGGATTCTGCTTTTTATACCTTTTTTCTCATCATATGGCTAGAGAATGCAAATAAGAACACTTGATACTCCCACATGTAGAGTTTTCCTTTCAAGTATTATTATAATACCGTACTAGTTTATTATAGTACAGTGCTAGAATTATAGCACTAGTACTTATATAATACTAGCTTCTTCTTGGATAGGCAGCAGTGTGAAATAATTGTGCTGAAAAATTTGCTTATAACCTGTGGCTGATGTAAGGTTAGAAAATGAAGCATGTGAACATTTAGCTAAAAACAAATTATAACAGTCTTGTTCTTTTCCTTATCTATTTTGCTACTTGTGATAAAAAAAAAATAAGGACCCCAATGTCTGTAAAGTTCACTGAACAAGCTCTGCTGGCCTCAACTTCCAAAGAAGCAAGGAAGACTTAGGTTTCCTGTTCTTAGAGCAAGGATGGAGAAAATTGAGGACAGCAGTGTGGGGAGGAGTAGAGGCAGGACTTGGGGTAATGAGGGAGGGAATGGACAAGGACTGGGTGAACAAGGAAAGGGGAAAGCAGAAAGAATGGGTAGTTGGGAGACAATAAGTGGGAGGTGCTAAGACAGCAATTTTCAAATAGCGTACCACGGCACATTGGTGTGCCAGGAATGTTCCACAGGTGTGCTGTGGGAGTTTGGGGGAGGGTAATTTATTAGTAGTACCACTGGGATATGTGAGCCCTCTATTGGCAGTGCAATGTGCCTTGTCAATTGTCAAAACACTGATGGTATGCCCTGAAAAATTTCGTGCCTTGTCAGTGTGCTATGAGATGGAAGGGGCTGAAAATTGCTGCACTGAGAACTTTCTCCCTTACTCTCTCCCTTCTTCATTCCTCCTCCTCTC
The DNA here is from genome assembly GCF_035046505.1 of Tiliqua scincoides. NCBI lineage: Eukaryota > Metazoa > Chordata > Lepidosauria > Squamata > Scincidae > Tiliqua > Tiliqua scincoides. The sequence goes on from NC_089826.1 coordinate 29,678,568, forward strand.
TCTCTTATAGGTTCCCACTTTGTCGTAAAGTTGCCTGAAAGAGTTTTGTCGAGTGTTAACCTTATTTTAAAAGCTTCTTTAACTGTTTTGTGCAATAGCATTCAAGCAGCGTGGTAGGTTTTTTTTAGCAATGCATAATGAATACTATGACTTCCAAATGTTCACATAATGTATGTCAGATTTAACCTTCAGGGTTTGAATCTGCCTTTTTGAAGATCCACGTGCTATAACCTCAAAAGCTCAGAAGAAGCAGCTGGTTTTGTGAAAAAGCATACCCCTAGAAGTGGAGAAACGTTCTACTATTTACTTTGAGAAGTGATTCTCCCTTCTGCCAAGCACAGTCACTGCTTAGTCCACATTGATTTTGGAGCTGAGTATGTCTGAAGTATGGCATATTCTTATTTTTACACAATGTGCAGGAAAAACTTGGGAGCATCTTCAGAAGACTTGTGATGTCCTTTCGATGTCCTGGGGTATGTGTGTATGGTTGCCCACTGGTGGTTTTAAATAACTTTTAAAAAGATTATATAAATAGGATTTTATTGTAGCATTGATTGTAGGTCATTTTATGAGTCTGATAAGACTAGCAAAGCAGGACATTGATTTATAAATGTATCAATTTTAGCGTTGTTGATGACAAGGACCTTTGTCCTTGGGCTTGGGCTTTGCATGCCAGATTTTTAAGGGCCCCCTAGCCTTTATAGGGCCATGATTCATATTTAGTTGCTCATGCTCCTCCCATCACTTTGCCCTTTAGCTCAATTGAGGTACTCTGTATTTCTCTTACTGCACATATGTACTGTCAGGTTGTTTTGTTGCTGTGCCTCAAGAAAGTCTGCTGCTGTGGCTTCTGCAACCTGCCTTCACTCCTCTGTTCAGGCCTGTCTCTCAAGAGACCCAAACTGCCTCTTGGATCAATTAGTCCCAAACTTATGTGATTTTGGCAGAGGTCAGTTTTCTTCTGTATTCATTTTCAGTTCATCTTCCACAATACATCTATTCTCTCTTCCATAGCTGCTTTGTCTGCAAGTGAATGCATCTCTTATGATTCTGTGTAGTCTCATGCAAGCTACGTATACAATATGGGAACTCCATGAAATTCACAAGGAAATTACTTCAGAGGTAAAGTAAAGTTTAGCCCTACTTTCCCCTCCAGAACAACCATCTGGGAGGGGCCAAGAGATATTTAGGCTCAGATGTCAAATAGCACACTGTTTCTGAGTCCAGTGTTATCTCCCTGTGTTCAGAGGAGAACAGAAAACTCAGCCTTCTTTATCCCCCCAAACAACCATTGGAGTGGAAGGATTTTGGGCTTCTGGTGTATTGCCTGAGGGAACTGAGCTATGCTAAATGCAATTCCCCCCATCCCCACTCAGAGATATTGAAACACACATGTTCCGATCCTAACCTGGGAAAATTTGTAGGATTTGGGAGGGAAGTGATACCTTTATCCCCACTATTTTCCTGCAAGGCTAAGAGCGCAATCCAAAGCACCCTTTCTGCCAGCGCAAGTCCTTTGTGCTGGCCAGAGTGTTGCAAAAGTGCCATAAAGCACTCTTCAGGGAGATAGGCCAGCACATTAACATGTGCTGACCTCCGGTGCCGACATGGACCCCGGGGCGGGTGAGTTTGTGTCTACCGAGCTCAGCCGATGCAGGGGTCTGGGAGGGCATGCAGAGAGCGGGAGGGAGGCGTTTTGGGGCAGGGGAGGGTGTGACATGGGTGTTCCCAGGGGCGCATGGGCAGGCGGGGCAGCAGGAGGTGGAGCCAGGATCTGGCACTTATGCTGGACCCTAGCCCCATTCCCGGGCAGCCCCAGGGAGTCCTCGGCTACTTGGATTTTCGCCATCAATTTAGGTTGTGCAGATCTGAGTTGCCCTGTTGGGGCTGCTGCACCTCTCCCTGGGGAAAGGGGAAAAGTTTCCCCTTGCCTCAGACAACATGAAACTTGCATTGGATACAGCATAGGCTCACTGGCCTGCCTGTTCCAGAGCAAGGATCACGCTGTGAGATGTCTAATTATCTAACATATTTAATTTTCCTTCTGCTGAAGCTCTCAGTGCATCCACAGATGTGATATATATATATATATATATATATATATATATATATATATATATATATATATATATATATATTAGTATTGGCAACCTTCAGTCTCGAAAGACTATGGTATCGCGCTCTGAAAGGTGGTTCTGGCACAGCGTCTAGTGTGGCTGAAAAGGCCAATCCGGGAGTGACAATCCCTTCCACACCGGGAGCAAGTGCAGTCTGTCCCTGGTCTGTCTCCCTGGCTATGGGCCTTCCTTCTTTGCCTCTTAGCCTCAGACTGTTGGCAAAGTGTCTCTTCAAACTGGGAAAGGCCATGCTGCACAGCCTGCCTCCAAGCGGGCCGCTCAGAGGCCAGGGTTTCCCACTTGTTGAGGTCCATCCCTAAGGCCTTCAGATCCGTCTTGCAGATGTCCTTGTATCGCAGCTGTGGTCTACCTGTAGGGCGCTTTCCTTGCACGAGTTCTCCATAGAGGAGATCTTTTGGGATCCGGCCATCATCCATTCTCACGATATGACCAAGCCAACGCAGGCGTCTCTGTTTCAGCAGTGAATACATGCTAGGGATTCCAGCACGTTCCAGGACTGTGTTGTTTGGAACTTTGTCCTGCCAGGTGATGCCGAGGATGCGTCGGAGGCAGCGCATGTGGAAAGCGTTCCGTTTCTTCTCCTGTTGTGAGCGAAGAGTCCATGACTCGCTGCAGTACAGAAGTGTACTCAGGACACAAGCTCTGTAGACCTGGATCTTGGTATGTTCCGTCAGCTTCTTGTTGGACCAGACTCTCTTTGTGAGTCTGGAAAACGTGGTAGCTGCTTTACCGATGCGCTTGTTTAGCTCGGTATCGAGAGAATGTGTGTCGGAGATCGTTGAGCCAAGGTACACAAAGTCATGGACAACCTCCAGTTCATGCTCAGAGATTGTAATGCAGGGAGGTGAGTCCACATCCTGAACCATGACCTGTGTTTTCTTCAGGCTGATTGTCAGTCCAAAATCTTATATATTGGCAACCTTCAGTCTCGAAAGACTATGGTATCGGGCTCTGAAAGGTGGTTCTGGCACAGCGTCTAGTGTGGCTGAAAAGGCCAATCCGGGAGTGACAATCCCTTCCACACCGGGAGCAAGTGCAGTCTGTCCCTGGTCTGTCTCCCTGGCTATGGGCCTTCCTTCTTTGCCTCTTAGCCTCAGACTGTTGGCAAAGTGTCTCTTCAAACTGGGAAAGGCCATGCTGCACAGCCTGCCTCCAAGCGGGTCGCTCAGAGGCCAGGGTTTCCCACTTGTTGAGGTCCATTCATAAGGCCTTCAGATCCCTCTTGCAGATGTCCTTGTATCGCAGCTGTGGTCTACCTGTAGGGCGCTTTCCTTGCACGAGTTCTCCATAGAGGAGATCCTTTGGGATCCGGCCATCATCCATTCTCACGACATGACCGAGCCAACGCAGGCGTCTCTGTTTCAGCAGTGAATACATGCTAGGGATTCCAGCTTGTTCCAGGACTGTGTTGTTTGGAACTTTGTCCTGCCAGGTGATGCCGAGGATGCATCGGAGGCAGCGCATGTGGAAAGCGCTCAGTTTCCTCTCCTGTTGTGAGCGAAGGAGATATAATAGTGAGATATAATAGTGTCTTGATTCACTACAACTTCCAATTGTTTCTGTACAGAAGCTAGCTTGTCGTAATGGAAGCTCCCACTATATATAGCAAGATCATGGTTGTGTTTTCATTCAAGCAACTTTTGGGTGATGTGCAGTGCAATATAAGCTTGAGCTAAACATGACCCGTTTATCACAAGCAAATTGCAGTGTAGTTCTGGAAAGAAAAGGATGATTCCATGCTTTGTGATTATATAAACTGAACTTGAGCCATAATATTTTCATTGGACAACATATATTACTTTCAGCAGCTCTGAAATTTGGAAACCTATCTGAGAAGATGCATGCATCAAAATTTTGGAAAGTGCTGGTATTTTCCTATGAAGATTCTTATTGTTCTTTCATGTCTCCAGAGACTGAAAGTTGCTACTTCATAGGAACAAATAAAGGCATTACAACACAGAGTCACATTTTTTTTTAAGTGTGAGCTATCTTGGGAGAAGTCAAATAAACATTCAGGGGCTACAGATGAAAAACACATTTTAAGGCGAGGGGGGGAACCTGTAAAATATATATATATATATATATTTAGATAAAAGTGTGCCATAGGGTCAAATGAGGGTGTGAAGTAGTTTTAATTTCCAGCCTTTACCTGTAGAGTTCTGGTACAGACTGCTTTTGTTAGTTTAGTAGATGGACTTGTAGTGCTGGGGGGGGGAGCCAGTGAGGAGGAAAAACCAAACACAAAGATTAATTTACAAACTAGCTAAGAAGAATTAGTCACAGGAGACCAACCTCTGGGTGTCTGGCAGCCATCAACATTCTGTTTCATTGTAACCCAAATATTTCACATGGATCCATAAAATGCGTTTTGTTGGTTTTCCTTTTAAGTGTCGCAGTTTGTATTTTCTTTTAAACCTGTGGTAGGTCAGAATTAATTTAAATCATTTTCTTTTTTGAACACTCCAAAACGTGTTGTGTTTAAGCTGGAAGAGAAATCTGTCTTTAATGGACAGAAGGCATGATAATTGTTGCTTTACTGATGCCAAAAAAAAGCTTTGTGAAAAACAGAATTGTGTAATCAATTCAAGAGGAAATTATTTTAAAGGAATAATTGTTAGACTGAGGGGAAAAAACCCCACAAATAATATAAGCAGCAATGAAGTACCTACTTGTATTGTGATTTGTTTGTTTTGTGCCTAAAATTGCTAGGTGTTGTACAAAACCAGTTTCATCTCTTTGGTCTTCCATGGTCATAAGAACATAAGAACAGCCCTGCTGGATCAGGCCGTAGTCCCATCTAGTCCAACCTCCTGTATCTCACAGTCAGCAGGGCGTTAGGTGTAATCAGTGATGTGTAATCAGTATGTTTAGAAGTCCAAAGAAGATAGCATTTTTCTACAACATGTGCCTCATTTATGCATTATAGAGTTGTGATAAGCAAGTTTTGATTCCTTGGGGGCCAATGTGATGCATCCATTTCGCTGGCGCAAAAGTGCCTTTGGACAGCCCGGGCCAGCGGCACCGACAGAGTGCTAGTACTGCAGCCCATAGGATTGGGCCCTTAGTCTTAGTCTGTAATTAGTGCTGACTAATTACACAGGCCAACACACACTTTGCTTCCTTAAACGTTACACCAATTCCTGGGTATATTTGGGGTGCTGATTTAAAAAATGGCATCTGTTTTGCCCTATCACGTCTAGTTTTGGAGACATGGCATAGCCTCTTTAGTGAATAGTTCAAGCAGCTTCCTCATGAGGAAGCCTGCACCATGGCTTCCTCATGAGGAAGCTGCTTAAACCATTCACTAATGAGGCTATACTATATCTCCAAAACTAGACGTGATAGGGCAAAACGGGTACCGTTTTTTGAATCGGCACCCCAAATTCATATCAAACCACCATAAAGTTTGGAAAAACTTTTCTGCCCCTCAATTTTGTAGGCCTGTGTTATATTTAATGAATTTTTACTCTGCTGTTCCTTCACATGAGAAATGTTTAAGGTGGCTAACATTCATCAAACAATAAAATTCATATCATTCCACTACAAAAATTTTTTAAAATCACATATTAAATCCCACAGCCTAAAAGTTCCTGTACACATCAGCAATAAAACAGTGGACAAAAGACTCACAAAAAATGTAAAACATCATAAATACTTAAAACCGTAAGTAGCAGCCATAACTAATACACATTAACCAGCTTGGATTTAAAGGCACCATAGAAATGGCATGTGGGTACGCATAGACAAAAGGGGCATAGACAATCAATAAGAAACATAAACAAACATCACCCATCCACTCAAAATGTGCAAAAGCCAAACAAAATAGAAATGTTTCAGTCCCCACAAGAAAACCTCAAGGGAGGGAGGCAACTCTCAAATCTCCAGGGAGATTAACAGTTTTATGCTGTTTTTATCTGCTGTTTTATTATATTTTTTTGGTTGTTGTAAATTATACAAGTGTTTACTGTTCTTTTTTTGTTGGATATTTGTAAGGTGCCCTGGATAATTCTATTTGATGAGTGGAGTTCAAATTGGTTACATACACGCCATTCCTTTTCCTCATTTCTCTAACATGTTAGTGAGTTGACATTACTTTCAGCTTGATCCGATGCACATTTACTCAGATGTAAACCTCGCTGTCTTTGATGGTCCATGTGCACTGCATTGCAACCTTTGTTTCATTTGAAGTCAATGATCAGAATCAAACCAGTATGGAAGAGCTTTGAAGCTTTTTCTTAATATCTTATTTCAACAATAAGGTGGTAGTATAATCCAGTGGTTTGATAACACTTCCTCTGCACTGTTTCCTATTAATGATTATTGAAAAGGATTAGGATTTATCCTGCATATTCTAAGCAGGAAACTGCCAGTTTTGAGTATTCAACTTGCAAATATTGACTCTGTTTTGTATATGCATTTTCAATTTTTTTGGCATGCATACAAAGTCTTGCTATTTATTTTAAGATACATTGTTGTTTATGTATGTCGTCCTGATGGAAACTGCTGTAATGCCTTTTATGATTCCCTTCCCGAAACTTCATTTGCAAAACAAAACATTTTATTATGTGCCTGCACACATTATGGTAAGCATTGTGAAAATGAAATATCTAAAAAGAAGGCTGACCAAACATTCTTGATGTTCTTTTCAGTGAGTTTAAAATCAGGCTGTCTGGAAGAATGAGTGTTTTTTGTTTTTTTCTGGGCTAGGCTAGATGTGGTAGAATAAGCCCATTCATATTTTCTGTGGGACACTTTTGCAAAGATGAACCCATGCTGGGGCAGCCTGTTTAAAGGAGAGGAGGTCTGTATGGATGGATAAGGCATTGCTGCAACAATTGCAGCAGAGAAAAGTATGATGGCAAGGGCACAGTTTAACTGATTCCTTTTAATATTTAAAGTCTCAGTCACATGTTCCATCCCATTCTAAAAGATTCCTAAAGATGATAAATATGAAGCTCTTAGGTTAGCTAAGCTGAAATCTTATACTGTATATAGTATCCATATCCATCCAGAGGGAACAATGTTGAAACCAATGTTTTCTGAGTAGGCATGCCTAGATTGCACTGCTACTCGGTTTAAACGCTCTCTTGTAAAAGACCGTACTAGAGACTCTTTGGTGGATCACAATCTTTGGTTTAGGGCAGTGGTTCCCAAACTTTTTCAACTGATGGCTCCCTTGACCTACAGGGGCACTGGATGCGGTTCCCCATTAGGGCTGCAATCCTATTCAATTCTGTGGCTCCCCAGCTGGTTTCTGTGGCTCCTTGGGGAGCCACAACTCACAGTTTGGGAATCACTGGTTTGGTGCTAGAATGTTCTTGTGTAAGACAGTAGGAATGGAGAACCTGCTGCACTGTGTCAGGACCTACTGCCCTTGAAAGAAAGACATGTTACTGAGGAATGTTTTCAGCATAACTCCTTGACTTTCCTGTTACCTCTTTCCAGCCCTTTTCTTTACCACGTCTTGTAAGCACTTAGGTTTGTATGTTTGTAAACACAACATACAAATTACTTTATGATTTCACAAGTAAAATAAATACAATATATAAGGATAACAAAAAGGCAAAAATCCAATATGGTGCAAAACTATCTTTAGGAAAGGATCTGGTGCATCAATGAACATAAGAAGAGCCTCGCTGGATCAGGCCAAAAGCCCATCTAGTTCAGCTTCCTGTATCTCACAGTGGACCACCAAATGGTTCAGGGAACACACGAGACAACAGACACAACGTGTGTCCTGGTGCCCTCCCCCACATCTGGCAATCAGAGGCAGCCTACCTACCTACCATGACTTGTAACCCGTGATGAACTTTTCCTCCAGAAATTTGTCCAATCCCCTCTTAAAGGCATCTAGGCAAGGTGCCATCACTACGTCCTGTGGCAAGGAGTTGCACAGACTAATTACATGCTGGTTAAATATTTTCTTTTGTCTGGATCCATATTGTGTTTTGCGCTGCAGTGAAAGCATTAATGGGACACACCACAAGTTGCCAATTTCTAGCACCTTATTGAAGATAAAATATTTGTATGATCCATAAAAGTAACAGTTGTGCCTTCCCTGCCCAATGTAAGTGTAATCTGGAAAGTATTTGCAGTAAAAGCAAGTAGAATTTGTGCAGCAAATCAGCATCTAAAGCAAATGCCAGGATATTATATTGTCAATCAAAATTGGTTATTCTGATGGTATAGACCAGAGTTTCTCAAACTGGCCAATTTCAAGAGGGTCCCCATTAATTTCTATATTTTATTTTTAATATATTAGGCTTGATGCTACCATGGTATGTGACTGCATGCGGGGAAATGTTACAGATCTGTACTTTTAACAGACTACTATGTATATGCTTCAAACAATGATGGTAAACTGGACTTACTCCTGGGTAAATGTGGGTAGGATTGCAGCCTAGGATTGTTAAAAATTTTCCTGCTTGATGAAGTCACTTCTGGTCATGACATCACTTCTGGTGGGTCCTGACAGATTCTCATTCTAAAAAGTGTGTCCTGATGCTAAAAGTTTGAGAACCACTGGTATAGACAGTAAACTAATGAAAATGTTTAGGAGTTAGTGGCTGGGACCCAGACAAGCATGAGTAACTACTCCACTTAAGCAACCCCTCAAGGGCTTTTAAGCCATTTGATCAAGTTGCACCTCCTCACATCCCTCCTCCAAATTTGGGGCTTTGGGAACAGTACCCTATAGGGCAGCAGGTGCCAGTCTGCAGGCTGGATCTGGTGCCTGCAAAATGCCTTTCCCGGCATGATCGGAGCTTACTGTGATGCATGGTGCCATCTTATTTTCCAATAAGTCTTCTAGCAAAGTTGTACTGGGAAGATGCTTTTGTTGTGTGTCACCCCAGCAGAGACTGCGCCTGGATTTCTGGGCAGAGGTGACTGACAAGAAGATAGGAACGAAAGATAAGATGGTGCTACATGAAATAGTAAATTCCATTCAGGCAGGGGAAGGCTTTTCCGTAATGCAGTGGTCCTATGGTTTGGAGACTACTGCTATAGGTAGGAGAAACTAGTAAGGAATTTTTACTCTTCCTTGTGTGCAAACACAAGTGCTTTCCATGTGCATTTGGGATGCTGTGGTGGTGCTGGTGCTAACTTTATTCACATTTTTTCTACCACCCTTCCTTCAAAGAGCTTAGGGTGGTGTACACAGCTGCTCCCCTCCTTTTGTCCTCACAACAACCCTGTGAGGTAGGTGAGGCTGAGAGAAAGTGACTGGCCCAAGGTCACCCAGGAAGCTTTGTGGCTGAGGAGGGATTTGAACCTGGATCTTCCAGTTCTAAGTCCACCTCCCAAACCACTACACCACCCTGGCTCTCCCCAATGTCTGGGTTCCTCCCATTCAGACCAAGGATGTGTGAAAAAGGGTTATCCTCTTCACTAGGTGTTTATGGGTCAATACTGGTTTGGTTGTCCTGTGCAAATAAATTACATATACACCTATAAATTTAGACTGTAGCATGGAATCATTATTCATAAAGTTCATTATTCGTATTTAATCATTTGAAAGAAGGGTAATCAAGTAACAAGGACATCAGCAGGCCTGGCTTGGTCATGGGTTCCTCTGCACCAGAACGCCAAGATCCTGCAAATTCACAAAATGCAATCACATATAGCAAGGTTCAACCTCAACAGACTTGCCTCTAAACGTGTCTTTGTGTGACAACATGGCAGCAATATAAGATAACCCACTAAAGAAAAAAGAATAAGGATTTTGAATAGGAAAATACCAAGTGATACATGAAAGGAAGGGAGGGTGCACAAAGACAGAGTTGGCAGGCTGAATAAAACTGCTTATCTGGAAACCTAATAAATAATGGTATTAAATTAGGCCAGGCTGGCTACACAACTGTAGTAGGAAGGCCGTAACTAATTTTAAAAGGGCCAGCAAGGAGCTGAGGAGAAAATGGATTTAACAGACACTTATTTTTTATCTAATCAAGGCTACAAAATTTAATAAAGATGATATGGGGGGGGCAAAAAGAGGAAACCATTCTTGACTTATCAAAAATTTCTCATGTCTTGGAGCACTTAATAATGCACAAAGGCACAAGGTCACATCTTTCACATACAGGGATTTCTCTTCATACAGAATTATGGAGAGCTTAGAGATAATGCTAAGAACTGAAATATAAACAAATATTGAAAACACAACAACTCTTGAGTTCATTGCTTGAAAAGAATATGGTGATACTTTTCAACCCTTTCTTCATAAAGGGCTTCTGGCAGTGTCTATTAAAGTGACTAGCATTCCAGATCTTGCTGGCCTGGGATTGTTCTGTGCTATCAACAGGGTGGAACATACTCGTAAGAACATAAAAAGAACCCTACTGGATCAGGCCAAAGGCCCATCTCGCGGGCCAGGATTTGGCAAGCCCTGGTCTAGACATTTAAATGTAGTTTATCTTCATCACCCTCATATTTGTATTCTTTTCATTAGCCAAAGACAGATTTTCACTTCAAATTTTGGGAATGATCATTTTTCTCTAATTAGATGCCTAGAAGACTTTTCAAAGATAACGTAGAAAATATTAATTAATTGCCTGGTGGCTGTATGGACTCCATTTTGTACTGGTGGTGGCCTTGAAAGACCTGTGTCCTTCATAAACTATAGACAGTGAGATCTTCTCCTTCTTATGTTTCTTGTACCAATGGGCGTTCCAGCATAATTCACATGGTCCATTAAACAACCTTATATGCACCCTGGGTCAATAGCTCAGCTGGGACAATTTGGCAAAAAGAAAGCTGTGGAAAGGGAATGCTGATAGAACTGGCAATGATTTATAATACTATACCACAAAAATAAATACCTTGATGATACAGCCCAACCTGTCAGTGAATGAAGAACAGAGACTTTGCAGTGCCACATTATATACTTTCCAAACTGCTAACCCTACTGCATCACCAGACCTCCCCCCACCCCCATAAATCCCCTTAAAATCTGTTACAGATGAGTACTGAGAAACAGGAAAATCATTCAGTGTCATAACATAGTCTGGGTGTATTTTTTTCCAAGGGAATTGAGGTTCTTTCCAACCTAATGTAGTTTAATCTTCTCTTGCAAACTATAAGGAGAGTGTTTTATTGGTCTACCTGGGATAAACCAGGGATGAAGTATCAAAAAAGGCTGTAGATGAACAAATAAGTTTAAATCACATTTACAATGGCCAGGACAGTTTCAGTATCAACTCTATTTCCAGCTTAGGGGTTATTCTCTTTGTGCGGCATGAAGAAACAAGTCTTCCTATACCTATATATGAGGTGGACAAATCATGTGCAGCTTGGCTTTGAATCTCCTATGCATTTGAAAGGCAAAGTATTTTTAAGGCTAAATTTGCATTTGGTTTTACCCCTGTAATTAAATTATAAATTCAGAACGTTGAATGCTTTCATTTTATTGTAACTCTCTCAGGATCTGATACTTTGAATGCTGAATGCTGAAAAACTATGGATATTCTCACAATCCTATGCAGCACTGATGCAGTGGAGTTGCAGTGCTGATACTGGGCAGGCTGGAGGTCTCCTTAGGGCAAGGAAACATTTGTTGACCTCCAGCCTGCCCAATGAGACTACTCAGATCTGTGCCAGCTAAATCACTGGCACAAGTTCGAGTAGCTCTGTGTAGGGCTTTCAGGCCGGGGACAGGGTTAAGATACAGCAGAGGCCTCCTCTACCACACCCACCCCCTCCCGGTCCTGAACCAAACCTCACTGTGCCTTCCCCAAAACAAACCCTTCCTACCTCTGTTTCACCCTCCCCGCCCTCTCTCACCTGGCACAGCACTAATCTGCTCCAGTGACCATCATGCTGAATTCAGAGTGAGCAGGATGATGCAGGAAAGCATTTGGTAGCATCTTGGCCAAGAGCGGCATATTTAACATGGTGGCTGTGTGTATATGGAGGAAAGGGTTTAGCCGAAGCGAACAAATTCAAGTCTTTGAAGTAGCATCACAGCTGGTCGGAGCATTTTTAACATAATACTGCTGCGAAAGAGTGCAGGAAGCACCTTTTAAATCAGTTTTTAGTGAGAGAAATGTAAAATAGCCAATTGTGGTGTTGTGTTTTTTATCCAAATTCTTATTCAGAATTGTACAAATGGTGCGATAAAGCACAACAAGCATTTCAACTGTGAACTCCATATCGTTTTAGACCACCCAGCAGCACACATACCATGAGTGACACATGGACGCTTTCTGAGTGGCACGCACAAAGTTGCCATATATTTTTGAAAAACAATTAAATAATAACAAAGACGGTACCACGGAAGTTCATCTTTGAGGACAAGAAGGTGGGCAGGCAGAGGAGGGCTGGGCTGTGCAGAAGGGCAATGAATGCACCTTATATGGACTTCAGAACGTGTCCTGCAAGGTCGGGCTAAAGATCCACGCAGGCTATCTTTCTGGCCTCATCAGCAGTCAACCAGGTGTCTTTGGAAAGCCTCACATTGGCAACAGCACTCCCGTATTTCTTGCTCTGTACCTGCAGGTCAGAACTGCAGGCTTAGCTCTTCCTTCTCAGTGCCTCTGCTCAGGCATTGTCTTTCTCCCAACCCACTCATGACGCTTCCTTCCCCCCGAGCTGCTGCACACGCACACAATCTCTAGCACAGGAGGTGTCAAACTCATTTCGTACAGAGGGGTGAATAACATTCATCATGCCTGCTAAGGACCAGAAGGGATGTCATTAAACAGATCAGTGGTTCTCACACTTTTAGCACCGGGACCCACTTTTTAGAATGAGATTCTGTCAGGACCCACCAGAAGTAATGTCATGACCAGAAGTGAGATCATCAAGGAGGAAAATTTTTTAACAATCCTAGGCTGCAATACTACCCACACCTATCCAGGAGTAAGTCCTATTTACTATCATTGTTAAAAGCATATACAGAGCAACCTGTTAAAAGTATAGATCTGTATCTTTTCCCAAATGCAGACGCATACCATGGTAGCATCAAGTCTAATATATTAAAAATAAAATATGGAAATTAATGGGGACCCTCCTGAAATTGGCTTGCGACCCACCTGGTGGGTCCTGACCCACAGTTTGAGAAACACTGAAACAGATCATAACCAAAAATAAGCACTTTTTCTCACTTAGGAACTCATTAGCTACAAATGACCAAAAATATGCACATCTTGAACTTATTTCAAAATATGGGAGAGCCCATTTTTAATGTGGGCTTCCCTTTCAGCAGTAACACTTCAGCACATCTCAGCAGCTGAGAGTCAGAGGGCCAGATAAAAACTTTCCATGGGCTGCATCCAGCCCCCAAGCCTTATATTTGACATTTCTGCTCTAGCAGATCTCCAACAGATACTTTTACTCAGCTTCTTCACCACTGGAAACACTTCAGGGGCTCACTGCCTTAGTGAAAACTACTTGTGGACCTTAAAAGTAAGCAAAAGTGGTGTTATTTAATGAAATGAGTGGTTTTTAGTGTTTTGATCTCAATATTGTTTTATATCATGATTTGAGCAGAAATTCTCATTATTTCATGTTCTGTGTTGGTCACCAAAAAAAAAAAAAAAACACCCCTAGTTATTGGGTTCACATTTCAGCATTTTCACAATACAGTGGTGTCTCTGGAACGGAGCCTCTGGAACCATCGTAAAGAGGAGGTCTGCTGCATAACTGTAAGAAAGTACGACTTCTATGTGTAAGTGTGCTACACAGTTGTAAATTCTTAATAATGAATATATTTCAGTCAGACGAATTAGTGGAAATAAGAATCATTTTGAAATATTACTGAAATGTATCGTGAGATCATGGAATCTGTATGGAGATAACATGGAGATAAAAATGAGGGACAATGTGCAAGTCTTTGATCTGTTGCATTATGGTGTGAAAATGATACCAGAAGATGTTGTTACACTTAGGGTGCATTCTGGGAGACCCATGATCAATTTAGCTTTTGTGGGGGGGGGGGATTGAGGCTCAGGGGCTGCACATTTGATTGCTCCAATGATACTGGGTGAAAGAGTGCTTACGGTATCGCTTTCCCCATGGACCATTTTTGCTATTAACACCACATACCTGCTCAAGCTACTTTCCCACCTGTGTGAGAAAATTAGAGGAACCTCTTGATGAAAGCAGGTTGATGAGACACATTTAAGCCAGAGCCTTTAGGACAAAATGTTAACTGATGTATGACAATTGGCAACAACAGCAGTGGCCGGTGTTTTGTAGTGAGTGATCTCACCATATGCTTGAGGTCTCACAAGGACTGAAAAGCAAGTGAGGGAATGCATATCCAAATGTTATTTTGCTAGAGATTAGCTTAGTCAGAATGCATCTGAATAAAGAGAAAAGAAGCATGAAGCCCTCTTACACACCATGACTAAGGGAAAGAATTTTTTACTTATTATGCAGGATTCATGATTAATATTCTAGGCGTGTACAGTCAGGCACATTAAAGTCCTAGGGTGCTTTTGTGTGATGGCCACTTCTTATTGAGGGCATTTAAATGCAAGAGTTCATTTGCAATATTCTACAGACAAGTTTGTGCTCATCAAAATATCTGAAGCATATTTATCTATGTTTCTTACGTTTTTAACGAACTGATTGCAGTAAGTTATAGTGTGCCAAACACCAAATCTTCTCTTATAAATGTTGTTTATATCAAAAGTTGTATAAAATCCTATATTTTATAATTTAAATATTGTATTCTGAAAAAGACATTTAAAAGCTATGGCGGGTGTCCTTGGTTCATCTTTGTACATACCTAGTCCCCCAGGTCACGCGTTTCAGCGGTGTTGCATTTGAGACAGCCACAAAGCACATTATGCTGGCAGAACACCAATTCCACGGCATAATGTGCCCCATAGGTTTGGGCAAATAGAGCTTGGCGTGGAAACTTCATCTTTTAAAAATGTTTAAGATTTTTTGAAAGCTCTGCACGCTTTGTTTGATGGCTCATTCAACAAAATGTAAATCATCACTTAATGCTACAGCCATTAAGCCCTCCATGATTTGGGTCCAGGCCATCTGAAAAACCATCTCCTTCCCTACATTCCAGCCCACCCTCTTAGGTCATCTGAAGGGGCTCTTCTACAAGTGCTGCCTCTTTCCCAAGTGCGAGGGTTGGCTGCTCATGGTCAAGCCTTCTCTGTGGTGACACCACAACTATGGAATTCCCTTCCGGAAGAATTGAAAACTACTCCCTCCCTCGTGGCTTTTTGGTGAGGTATCAAAACAGACCTGTTTTTGTCTGGCATTTGGATGCTGAGTAGATACTTACTCTCTGCGCCTCTGAAATACTGCTATGACTAGACTGCCTCCCTGGACTTACTTGTTCCCCTAATGGCTCAACAATAGGTGTTTGGATTTGCAAAGTTTTTGCTTTTTTCCCCAGTGTTTAAATTTAAAATTAATGTTTTTAATGCTTTTTACCTCTTATAAAAGCAGAGGCTCGGGGGCCAATAACAGGTAAGAACTGGTAAGAAGCATTAAACTTTATTATGGAACTTTATAAGCTCCCTTGGGTATTTGCTTTGGCATAGAATAGGTGGGATATAAATTTCTCAAATAAATAAATAAAATCTCTCCATGCAGTCATATGCCAATTAGTGATTTTTCTCAATCAGTTAGGAAAAATAAGTGGGGCTTGCCTGTGCGAACTGGATCTAAATTATCTCAATCCATATGTTGCCCAAGAATCCATATTAGTCCTATATAAAGAGCTAACTCAAAACGTGAATTCTCCACCCAATATTCTACTCTTTATCCCCTCTACCATTGTCATAATTTTCCTCATACAGTTTTAAAAAGAACTTATTTGTGAAGTGGTCAAAAATATTTAAAAAGAATACTTTACATCTGCAGTTTTCAAACTCTCCCAGAGTTTGAAACCCACAGTAAGTCCTTGCAGGGGTGGGGGGAAGGCAGCGGGGGCGGAGGGAAGGCTGCTGCAGGGACTGGTGAGTACAGCCAAGTCCCTGCAGCCCCGTCGGAAGTGAAAGTAGAACAATTGCGCTCCACTTCTAGTTTAGAGAAGGCAGGGTGTGATCGCCCCACTTTCACTTTGGAAGCCTCGGAGAGCCCAGCAGACAGCCACGCAGGGCTCCCCGCACCCCCGGAAGGCTGCAGGAGACTGTGGTAAGTGCAGCCAAGCCCCTGCAGCCCCCTGAGTGGCATGATCCTGGGGATCGTGCTGCTGCCTCCTCCCTGCCTCCTGGCTGCCTGTGCCCCTTAAGGGTAAAGAGGCCAGGGCCCTCAGGCTGGGGTGTCGCAACGCCCCAGTCTGAAAACCTCTGCTTTACATGAATAGTGGAATACTTTGTCTTTGTTAGAGAACCAATGACTGTTTTATACTAATACAAAAGAGAGAAGTAACATTTTGGGAGAAAAATGCAATATATCCAAGGAAAATAATCTTAAATTGGTCACTCTCACATAGGAATGAACTGTGTGTTGGAGGAAATTAAAAACAGTTTCCTCTTTGGGGGGGAAGCAGAGTAGCTTAAGCAGCAGACCCCCCCCTTTGGGTATCACCCCAGGGAACCTCCATCACCCAGCTGACTGCTAATCAATAAAAAAGACAGAGGCAATGGCTTGTTAAAGTAGCAACAAAAAAAAGTTATTTACTTACAGTTCCATTGAGTGTATATTTACAGAATCTGATTAGGATCAGAGGTTCAGCTAACACTCAGAGATAGCAAGTCCCTGGAGCTGCCTCGCCCTGCATGCCTTGTGCTCAAGATGGCCTGGGCATCAGAGCCTTGGTGTACACATCTTAACAGGTCAGAAACAGGTCAGAGGACAAGAGGAAGTGCTCAGAGGAGAAGGGGTTAGGGCCACACCCCCACAAGGATCACAGAGAGAACAGGTAGAAAGGTCAGAGTCACTGGGCCATAGCTTGACCCCTTCTGGACAGCATTCTGCCCCCTCTGGACAGCAGACACAGTTGCATCAACTCTAACACTGTGCCTCCTGTGACAATGGTTCTCACACACAGCACTGGGAACCGCTTTTTAGAGTGAGAATCTATTAGGACCCATGGAAGTGATGTCATGACTGGAAGTGACATCATCATGCAGGAGACTTTTAAACAATTCTAGACTACAATCCAATGCTCACTTACCCAGGAGTAAGTACCATTTACTATCATTGTTAAAAGAATATGCATAGTAGCTTGTTAAAAGTGCAGGTCTGTAACATTTCCCTAGATGCAGTCACATACCATGGTAGCATCAAGTCTAATATATTAAAAATAAAATATTGAAATGAATGGTTACCCACCTGAAAGGGACTCATTACCTACTTAGTGGGTCCTGATCCACTGTTTGAGAAACACTGAACATCAGTTAAGGTTACTATGAGAGACATGATAAAATTGTCACAATTAATTTTGTGTTCTGTTGCATGGGAATAAAATCAGAGTAACTTTCATTCAAATAAACCTAAGCTGTTATTACTAGAACTGAAGCATGGCGTTGGCCATGTATTCATACTACATTTATTCCCAAACTGCAGATTTGTGTCTGTTTTTTATATTCATTCTTACTACTTTTTTTTCTTTGGCATTTTCTTGCTAGTAGCCTGAGGGCTATTTAAGCAAGATGAGCTTTTTCACCTAGAAGACCGTAAAACAGAGGGAAACTAACAAGGGACTATGAGGTGTTATGGTGAGAGCTGATGAAGTGTATTTACTGGCACTCTGCAAAATAGTTTGAATGCCAAGTGATACAGACAGAATCCATGTGCCACCCATTTCTTGGGGAATAGGACAAATAAAGCCTTTCCCCAATGGTGGCTGATCAATATAATTGTTTGAGTAAGAAGAATACAGAAAATAGCAAACTCCAATCCATCAAGCTTTACGTATTTAGTACTGATCAAGCATCTAATCCTCTGCAAATGTGAAAGACCTGTTGCAAGTTTATGGTACAATATAGAATTGGATTTGTACTCTTCTGATGGCAAGGACTCGATTGGATTGGTTTACAAATAAAATAGATGCAACATAAGTACATCAACTGTTATATAAGGTGATCCAAATTCTCAGCAATGGGAGCAAAACAAAAACAAAACTCAAAACTGCACAAGCATCTTTACAAATGTTAGATCTATTTACCTTGTTTGCCGGTTGAGGCTGCAATTCTATCCATACTTTCTTGGGAGTAAGTCTCATTGAACACAATTGGACTTACATCTGAATAGACATGCGTAGGATTGGCCTGTGAATTGCCATCAATTTATAGTGTGTTTCTCAAATGGTGGGTTGGGACTTACTAGGTGAGTCATGAGCCAATTTCAGGTGGGTGCCATGGTATGTGACTGGATTTGGGGACATGTTATACATCTGTATTTTTAACAGGCTACTATGTATAAGCTTTAACAATGATAGTCAATGGGATTTACTCATTCATACTCAAGCAGTTACTGATCTGTTTAAAAAAAAATTCTCCAAACATCCCAAAGGCTGCAATTCTATACACATTTACTTGGGAGTAAATGGGTGCCAATTCATTTCAATGTGTATTTTATTTTTTAATATATTAGACTTGATGCTACCATGAAGCCTGTATCCGCAGGGACTACCTGAGGCCTCCTTGGGGGATGGGCACAAAAGTCCCCTTCCCCCAAGTAAGGATGCAGGGGCTGCAATGTGTCTCCTCCAGTCCACGCCAGCTATTTTGCCAGCATAGCCTGGAGGAGCTCCCTGTCGGGCTTTTCAACCCAGCAGGGAGCATAGGATCTGGCACAGCCATCCACCCGTTCCATCCCCCTCCTGCCCTGGCTCCTCCTCCCTGCTGCACCCTCCCCCACCCCTTTCTACCCACTCCCCACCTCCCTACTCCCTGAAACTACTCGCTGCTGGCCTGCACTGCTCTCCGCATGCACAGAGCGCTGGTATTGAGTAGGTTTAGAATTGGGCCCTAAAACAGCAGAGCAACATCATAAAACAGCATCTCACATATTTTTATACTCCAGTCTATGTGACTGAAGAATGAAGAGAAACATTTTATTCCACCAATATGTTTGCAATGTACTGCAGAACATTTATGAGGTTTTGCAATAATTTATGTTGCAGATATATTCTAGCTTTTTTCTTGAAATGTGAGTTAGGGGAGGGAAAAAAAAAAAAGATTCCATAGTGTGAAACATGAAATTACAGGCAGCACTGAATTATGAGACTATAATTTTTTTAGAGGCATATGTGACATTATATACATGTATTAAAGCAAAGTTTTAAAGTGTTTGCTAAGTTTCCAGAAAGTTGATAAAATTATACTCCTGAGCTTCCAAATTTACTTGGAAGACATTAGATCTAATTTTAAAACCAGTTAACAAGATGTATACAAGGTGTGTGTGCATGTGTGTAAAATGTATGCAAGATTGTATACAAGATGTATATATCATTATCACTGTCCATTATGAGGCTTCCAAAGTTTTTGAGATATTTCTGTGTTATCATCAACTTTTTTCCATTTGCAATACAATAATTTGATATTCTTAATGGATGATATTTGAAAGAACAGAAGTTAGTTAGTAAAGTTCATGTTAAACTTCAATTTCCCTTCCCTTTAAATTCTCAGTTTAATAATGTGATAAAAGCAATACAAGAAAAGACTAAGGAGAGGGCGCATGATAGAGGTTTCTAAAATCATGCATGGCATGGAGGAAGTGGAGAAAGAGAAAAACATCTATTTACTATAACAGGAGGAGCTGGCACTGAGCCCAGGGCAAGATCTGATTGGATGCCTTTCCTTGCTAAATGCATTGGGGCAATGTTTTTCAGTCAGTGTGCCGTGGCACATTGGTGTGCTGCAAATGGTCTGCTGGTGTGCTGCGGGTGTTTGGGGGGGATGGTCATTTATTATCCAAAAACTGAGGGTGGTGACTTCATGATTTGAACAGTGGGGTAATAGAAGTGCATTGAAAGTGTAATGGAAACCCAGCCCTGAATAGGCTGTGACTGAGCTATCCAAATTTATTTTGCAATAAATTTGTTTTATATGTATAGTTTTGTCATGGCCTGAGCCCCCTGGAAGCCTAAGCCCCAAGGATTCTTCCCCTCTGCCCCCTCTACTTTGGCCTGTATAACACTAGCTCTTGGGGTCCTCTACTGCAAAAATTCTCAAACTTTTCAGTCTCTAGAGCCCTTTACATTACTAAATGAAATCTTGAGGAGCCCCACCAGTGCATGCCCCAAATCATGGGGAGCCCACGTGTGCTGGTGCATGAATGGAGTGGTACAGCCCTGAGCAGATGGTGGCCACTTACTGCATGCTTGTGGAGCCTGTGAAGGTGTCTTAAGGAGCTCCAGGGCTCCTAGAGCACACTTTGAGAAATATTATTCTAGAGCTTACTTTTAGGGTGCAAATAACTACAGGAGGAAAGAAGAGCTTGATCAGTCCCACGGCACATATAGAATCTATTCCCAGCTGTGTTTGTATCCTGGCCCTATTTGTACTGTGTATCGCAACAGAAATTATGTCACACTTCTCCTATTATGGAGTCTGCTCTTGTGACAGCTGGTTTTAACATTCAGCAACACTGGTGCACCTAAAATATTAAGCAATAAAGTATAATTACTTAAGGCCAAAAGATAAAGGAGACATTTAACAAGACTGTTAACATGCATATGCAAAAGATTTATTTTGAAAATGACGGCGAGGGGATCTAACTTGTAAAGATATAGATAACAGAACTTCAACCATTAAAAAAAACACCATTTGAAATAACAGTGGCACTTGCTCCTGATACAACCTGCACTACTTTTCTGTTGAAATCTTAGTCCTAAAAATAGCCCCCTGCCCCACCCTCTAAGAATTAATTGCTGCTAAATAAATCTTCATCAAAGGATGGAGTGGGGAGGCAGAGAGACTAATCTGTCACATGGCAACACTGAGATTGTTTCAACAGATTAATGAAAAGTTTGTTTCCTTTGTTATAAAAGAAGACACTGAGATTGTTTCAACAGATTAATGAAAAGTTTGTTTCCTTTGTTATAAAAGATTATGTTATAATCTTTTAATGGGTGTAGCATTTGTGTACTAGAACAGATCCTTCCTTGACAGTTTCAAGGACAGAGAAATAAAATAATGTGTGTGCAGTTCGGAAATTCAACAGTTGTATTAATTATGACTACATGTTCTGGAAGCATACAAGGTAGCTTTAAGTTTTATCTATCTATTCCTGTCATCTATTGGTCAGAGCATTCCATAATACGTCTGTATATCATTAGATAAGGGAGGGAGGGTGTCAAGGAGCTCGTTTCTGTTTTAAAGCAGGAAGTCATCCCTGAGGCCACCTGAAAGGGCAAAGCCCCAACAGAGATGTACTGTGGAATAATGGCCCAATCCTGAGCCTGGCATTGCTGGTTCTCGGCCCACTGCTCCAGCAACTTCCCCAGCAAAAGTGCCATAAGGCAGTCCTGCAGCGGTGGAGAAGATGCAGTGCCAACACTGAGGGCAGCACCAGTGCCAGGAAGATATCGAAGAAGAGCACCTTACAGTAAGCACTCCCGCTCGCTGGTGGACAGGCTTTTCAGAGAGGGTGAAGGGAAGGTGGAGAGGGGGCAGAACTGCGCAGGTGGAGGGAGGGCTGGAGGGAAGATTGGGTCCAGGAGGGGGCAGAGACAGAGGCGGCAGACTTGGCTACCGAATCCAATGCCCTCATTTCTATGTCAGCAAAACAGCTTGTGCAGCTCTGAGGAGACCCCTTGGGGCTGCAGGAGCTCAACACGGGATTAGAGAACAACCATTCCCTTACCCCTCAGAAGACTGCAGTGGCTGCCCCGGCCTCATAGGATGCAGCAGCGGCCATTTCGGCGCTGCTGCATCACTGGGTGCCACTGAGGCTAAGGATTAGACCGCCCATGTTTACATCAGGTCTTGGTGTCTCTGGGATAGTAACACAGACAGCACATGTAGTCCAAACTGCTGAGAGTGGCTTCTGAAGATACAAATATCTGATACAAAAAAGTGAATGAATGGAACTATTTCCATTACCTGTTCATGCACCTGCATGCAGTTTCAGGCATAGCCAGGGCCTCTCCATGGTTTCATGTGCTCCACCACTTTGTATTGTACATCAACCACGGAGTGGTTGTAGAACAAGAACTGCCGCACCTTCCTTCCTCCAGCGTGGGTCAGGTCCATCAGTGGCAGGTGCATGAATCTGCTGGCCATTTGCACTGGTGTTTATGACGTGCTTGGTAGCAGCACACCATTTACGACAGTGGAACGCTAGTTCCTCAGCCATAAGCAGCACATAGAATTGGGCCGTTAATCACAACTTACCTGGATTCGACCTTCTTATGTTGCATCCTATACGTGCTCCTTCCCATTAAAAGCATAGTATTTGTGTAAAGCAATGTACGGATTTCCTGAAGATATTTTTTGCATTTACTGTTCAGAAAGAAATTTTCTGAATAATTAGTCTATTCTTCCTAGCTATATTCTTTCTGATTATTGTAAATCACCTATTTTCTATCCGTGGTATTTAAAAGTAATTTTTATTGGAAGAGACTTTAAAGTCAAACAATGATCAACTGGAGACTCACGTTACTGCTTTATTAGTTGGAACTAATCTCTTACAGGTATAGGTAATTACGTGCAACATGCGGGAGTCCGTTAAAACCTTCTGCTTGATTAAATTTCCCTGCAGGGAAGATAATTGCGATTGTACACTGAAGTTACAAAAGCTGCGTAGAGACATCATCTCTCCAGCCACTCCTGAGGCAACACTGATAAATCCTGGAGAGTCTCTTGGCCGCCAGAACATTAGCTTCTGTGCAATATTTGACATTGGCTTAGCCATGCGTAATGCATTCCTGAGGAGACCATGAGGCGGAGTCCTGCCTCGTGCATATCAATTCATGATAAACACATGAATCTAGGTCACTCAGTTCAGGTAAGTTAGCAAAAGGAACAATTCTTTTCTCCTGTCGTTTTGATTCAGGGGAAGAGGTGCCACAATAATGTCAGTAGGTTTCGAATGACTGGAAACATAGGGTTGTGTCCAAAAGTCCCCTTTCTCCAGGGGAAACAGCTTCCTCCAAAAGAAAGCAGTCTTTCTCCAGAACAGCAGTCTCCAAACTGGAAACAGCTGTGTCCAGATAAAGCCTTCCATATCCTGAGTAGCACTAACCATTCTGCCATGGTGCCACGTTTATTTCTAGCTGATTTGGGTACACAGTTTCAGAACGGTAAGTGCCGCTCATGGGGGGGGGGGCTTTCTCCAAAACTTAGATCCGGCCTGTAGGATTGCCTGCAACACACTGTGGTTAGACAAGGGAAAAAATGTACATTAATGTTATGAATATGTACAGTTTAGGCCTAGTAACATGTAAAGCCTGAACCAAGCTAAAACAGTAACACAGAAGTGGCTTGCAGTCCTAACTGCTAAGAATTTACAACTCAATGGAAGGTAATTATGTAGCATCTAGGCAGCCAGAAAGAAGCCCATCAAGGATGGAATGCAGCTGCAGATCTCCAAGGGGGAGGGAAGAGCTGAGAGGGCATGCTTCCAGCCCCACTTCCAGAGGACAGGGTCTTTTGGTCTTTGTCTCTTGGTGAGATAGGTGGTGGGTGCACATCCTGCCCCGCCAGGACCATGTGGCCTTAGGTAACTGACCTGAGGATCTACCCAGGTGAGAGTCAGAGAATAACAGAGTTAGCCAGTTAGCTTTGTTGTTTTATGCTGATATGTTTCCTAGAAGTTTTTATGCCTCTAGCATTTTCTGCCTTTGGTAACTTTTTGTAACCCTATGTACTTAATAAAGTAAAAATCTTTTTACCATGTTGGTTCATTGTCTGTTGGGGACAAAGGTTCAGAATCCTGCCTAGCCGTTCAGCAAGCTACCAAAAATCCTCATTGTGGACTAGTAACTTGAGGACTGAGACTTTAAGTAAAGAAAGTGCTCAGTGCCTACAAGGGATATAGTTAAGCCTAGAGGGTCTCGGTGTCCCTGGACTGAGGCACTGGCTCTTACAGGGTGGTGGCGGTACTACCGAACAGGGATCTTTGAGGGCTCTAGGGTTCAGAACCAACAACTCTGAGCATCCAAAACCCTGGGAGTGTGAGACCAAGTATACAGCAATTAAAAAGTTAGAATTGCAGCCAAGTTTGCTCAAAATTTACTTTTCACTGTTTTATACTGCCCTTCCTCAAAGGAGCTCAAGGTCAGAGATGACCTTAGAAGCCACTGGGCCTGATGCGGCACCGTTATTGCAGGCCCCTCCATCCCCAGCGGAGCTCCCACTTACCCAGACTCGTGGCAGATATGTCCACAGCCAGTGGTGCCTGCCACAAAGTGTGATATCACCCAGAAGTAGGTGGTGAGGATGTCATCTTCTATCTTCCAGGAGGCCCATTTTGGGCCAAATGAGCACAGGTGCGGACAAGCAGGCCCACAAGCAGAGACACTCTGCTCGCCATACCGGCCTCTTGATGAGTGAGGTCCTGCTGTGTCACTAGGTGATCTGCTCAGCACCCTAGCAAAGGGGGCCTTGGGCACGGGGCCCAATTCCATTAAATTGAACCAATCGCCTTAGGGCTGGCCCTGCTCAGGGTGGTATACATAGTTCCCCTTTTTTGTCCTCACAACAACCATGTTAGGTAAGTGAGTCTGAGAGATAGTGACTGGTCCAAAGTCACCCAGGAAGCTTCATGGATTGATTTGAAAATAAATTTGAAAATTGATTTCAATGAAACAACACTTATTTTTTGAAGGGACCATTTGGATGCCTGTATCAGCTCTTGTAAATGCTACCCCACCCCTGCTGTACTGTCCCTCTTTTGCATTCTAAATTTACTCTCCTGATTTAAAAAACAAGAAGGTATGTTTAAAGTTAACATTAGAAAAAAAAGGGAGCAAAAATTGCTTGGTGCCAAGCTATAAACACATTTATACAGTGTAGTAAATATTACTTGGGAGATTTGGCCAATTATGTTGACTCCAATGGTCGCAGAGTAATTTATTTTAATGGCTTTTATTTTGAAAAAGCTTTTTCTTCTGATGTGTGTGGGATCCTTCACAAGTGGCTCTGTTTCCTGCATAGATAAGAGCATGAGTTGATAAATTACATAAAGGTGAGCACACAGATTCATCAAAATACCTCTCTCTCTCTCTCTCTCTCTCTCTCTCTCTCTCTCTGTGAGAGAGAGCGAGAGCGAGAGAGTCTTGGCAAACTGAGGCTTGAGCTTCTCTCAATGACAAATTGCTCAGACTGGGGACCTAGCTCAGAACTCTATAAAGCTTGGTGAGCCTAGATTGGCTTATGGCAGTGGTTCCCAAACCGTGCGCTGTGGCTCCCCGTGGGGTGGTGGACACCAGCCAGGGCAGCCACGGAATCTTTGTGAAAAACCTGCCACTCTATACAATGTATAGGATTGTAGCCCTAATGGGGAGC
Source organism: Tiliqua scincoides (assembly GCF_035046505.1). Lineage (NCBI taxonomy): Eukaryota > Metazoa > Chordata > Lepidosauria > Squamata > Scincidae > Tiliqua > Tiliqua scincoides. The sequence continues at coordinate 29,704,075 of NC_089826.1, forward strand.
CACAGACAATGACCCAGTAGGTCAAGGGAGCCACCAACTGAAAAAGTTTGGGAACCACTGACTTATCGAGTCAGTGTCTTTCCAGCCTAGAAGGGTTGTCTTTCCAGCCTAGAAGGCACACTTGCAGCCCAATCCTACTAAGAAGTAAGTCCTATTATAGTCAATGGGGGCTTAATCCCAAGTGGATAGGAGTGCAGGCGTGGTCTCCAAACACTGCCAGGCTTGCTGAGGAACTAGAAAATTTAAAGTAGAAACTGGCTACCTGAAGACTTGATTCTAGAAACACAGATGGCACCTGCTCATAACATGATGACATCTGTATTGTGAAGGGGAAAAGGATATGCCACACCAATATGGCCGTATCTCCACCACATGAAGGCTGAGCAACATAGGAACAGGGGCTTAGATTTAGCCAAGGCTCTTGATAACTAAAAAGGAATTGTCCTGCATCATCATCATATTCTGTTGATTCAGAACATCATATTATTGCCTACTATCCCTTAAGTTATGCCTATTGCATTTGTGTTTGTGTGTTATGTATCCTTTCCATCAGAACATATGAGTTCCATAGCATTCCAAAATGACTCCAATACTGAGGCAGACTAAGAAGGCATGATTCATAAAGAGCCACTTGTCTACTCCACGGATCCCAAACTTCACAAACCCCAGCGAGTTTTGGATCAAAACAAGTAGCCTATGCCTACCAGCCTATGCTGGTAACTCAATGGCATCTCATTTTTGTTTACATTTTCATTATTTTGTATTACTTTCATAAATATTGTGGGGGTTCCCCCCCCGCCCGTTTTGATAAATATTTTAAGAACTGATTGAGATTTGAAAATCACCTACATTTTATGTTTACACAATACCTTTCAGTTTATAAAAGTTTAACACAGCTGCAAAATGCAGCATTCATACTATCCTTTATATAGTATGGCATCTGGCATCTGGCAAACCTTCCCATAAACTGTTTCTGAGGTCCCAAAATTTCATACATTTTTGAGGGGAAAAATTGTGACTTTAGGGTTTTTCAAACCAATTCAACTTCAAAAAGAAATTCAGTCACTTACTTGTCAGCTAAACCAGATCACTGCTGATTAGAGCTTAGAAATAAGCCAATGACCTGGTCCTAAACGCCTAACTTTTTAACATAAATTTTTTAAAGATTATGACAGGGGTGTCCAAAGTTTTTGGCAGGAGGGCCACGTCATCTCTCTGACACCGTGTTGGGGGCCGAATTAATTTACATTTCAAATTTGAATAAATTTACATAAATGAATATATTAAAGATGAACTTATATGAATGAATGAAGGTCTTGCAGTAGTTCAAGGCCTATAAAAGGCCTTGCACAAAGCAAGGCTGGCCTTTCCTTTCCTGCTGCTACTGCATCACAGTCATGAAACAACAAGCGATGGAGGGAGCCCTCATCCCACAGCTCACTCGAGAGGCCAAACAGTTGCCCTCACACTGAGAGCAGTTGCGTCGGGCCAGTGTGGGCTCCAACAAATCTCTGGAGGGCCAGAGGCTCATTGGAAGCTAGGGGCTCCCTGAGGGCCACATAGAGAGGCCTTGAGGGCCGCAAGTGGCCCCCGGGCCGGGGTTTGGGCACCCCTGGATTATGAGATCACAGTACAAACATTTGTACAACATGGCAGGCACTGACCTTGGCTATAGAATTGGTTTAAATCTCTTTTAAACCAATTTGTTTTTTCTCATACCGTTAAGCCCCCAGCCTACCTTCTGTGGTGCTAGAGTTTTGGAATTGGGTTAGAGCGGTTTCTCAACCAGTAGTATAGGTTCCAGCAGTGGTACTTGAGGTAGTGTCTGGTGGTACTCACAGGACCCCTGGACACCTACTGTCAATCAGTACTGTCCATCAGGTGTCCATCAGTACTGTCCATCAGAGGGCTTTTTCTGTGCTCAAAAAAGCCCTCTCATCCACCCTGAGCCTCTCACTCATGTTGGTCACATTGCATCTGGCCTCTCAACCCAGAAGTAACTGGGTTGAAGTAACATTATCGCCAGTTACTTCTGGTAGTACTTCAAATAGGTGGACTATGGAAAGTGGTGTGGCGGAGAATAAACCTTGAGAAACACTGAGCTAGAGAGAATAAAACCTATGTTCCTGTTTCAAACATTATACCCATATAACTTCTTACTTCATGATGGGATGTTCCCCTATGTAGCAGACTTTGTGTTCCGTCATAAAAACCTGTGAAACAAGCCAAAGTGTTTGTGTGTTTTGATTCTGAAAGCTGACTTGCCTTGACAGATAGTCCTTGCTTCATCATATCAGTTGCCCCAAAGGCAGCTATTTTGGATGAGATGACCTGATGAGGGAAACAGGGAGTTAACACGATACAGCCTTCACTTCCTCCTTAGATCACAGCCTATTCATTTCATTCACAACAGTCTCTCTTGGGGATCTAAAAGATGAGGCACAGATCAGACATGGTAGCAGAAATGATGGGAAGTTTCCTTATCTCTCAGTCTGACTAGCCATCCTTTCTTCTGTTCCCTCAAGAATATTATTATTCCACTAGCTGGAATAAAATGAGCAATGTAGCAGAAATGGTCTGAGTTGTGACTAATATATCAGCGCGCACACACAAATGTGTGTGTGTATTTCCTACTAGAGAAGCAACTGAGATCAAATCTATTCTTTTTCTTGGACTTTTTTCCTTGGACATTTAGAAGAGGCATCTGAACAATTTGTGAGATGTAAAACATACTCAGTATGATTGGAATTTTTCTTCCATCTTCAAGATAAGGAAAATAGAATCCTCTGAAGGCAGTCATGTTTAATCCATGTTTATTATGTTCACATACAATCTTCTACAGTACAGGCATCTACATTTGTGTGTGGCTCAGAGGACCCTCTGGAGGTGAGGAAAGCTCTGCTCCCCTTGCCTCTGGAGGGACCCCCGAGACCTGATCCACGGATAAGTTAATCTGAGGATTCGGGATCCACAGATACAGTCCCTCCTGTATCTCTTTTACAAATATTACATGTCACAGCTTCAGACTGTCACTCCCTAGCTCAGCTTACCCTTTCTCAAGACTCATTCAGTAAGGTCTTCACAAGGCCAACTATAAGAAAATATACAAATCCATAAACGTGTAGCCTTGTTGAGATGGTGGTAGTGGAGTAGTCTGAGGAGGTTTGTAGCATGTTCCCTTCTCAACATCTCCCAAATCTATCCTCCCATGAAACCAGACACACATTTGAAAGACTACAGAGAACCAGGCTGCATAAGGGCAGCTCTGAAGCAGACAAATGGTAGGCAGACTAAATTTGATGTGCAGTGCAATCCTATGTTGCGTTGGAACAGGCAAGCCAGGAGGCTTGCGCTGTATCCAGCACAAGATAGGGAACCGAAGTGGCTCAGCCAGAGGTAAGGGGAAACTGTTCAACTTACCCCCAGGCAAGCTACTGCAGCCGCTATGGATCTCCTCGGATTTGTGCACAAGTCTGAGGAGAGTGGAGCGGCTTGAAGCCACTCCACACTATTCGGGAATGTGGGTTGGGATCCGGCATAACAGCCAGATTCCAGCCTCACCTCTGGCTCCCTGACTGCCCTCCACCTGCCCTCCCCCACCCTAGAATGCCTTCCTCCCCACCTATCCCAGAACCTTGCGTCGGCTGACCTCGGTCGACGCAATGCTTGCCCCCGCAAGCCGCCAGTGAGGCTGGACGCGGCCTCTGTGTGTTAGTGCACCTCTATGTGCTGGTGCGGCTTGCTCCTGAGGAAGCACAAACATGCTTTATGGCATGTCTGCGACCAATCCTAACTCATGGTAGGATGGCACCCTTAGTTTTTCAAGCTTCATGTGCATCATAAAGTTAGGCATCATATTCATTCTTCAGTATATATAAACTTCATTAGAGAGAAACTGGATACAGTGCTATTTTGAAGAGCAGTGGGTGGAGTGGAGCCCCATTGCCTGGAGTGAAGCCTAAAGGGAAAGATAGTCGGAGACAAGAAAAACAGCACATTTTGTCTTGCAACAAGTAAGGCTTTGAGCAAGCTGGTGCAGGGTCTCTCAAGAGCAAGAGGCCAGATGGTGCAGGCAAGCAGTGCAACCCACCCACTTGCCTTGACAAGGTGAAGACCAGGCTGGGCCCGGAGCAATTCATGGGTGGGAGGGAGAGAATCTCTTGGCCAAGATCATATCCCCCCTTTCCCTGACTTACATGCCGCCTGACCCTAGGACTCATGCCAGCTAGTGTGGGCCCAAGGAGCCCAACTTAAGACCAGGCAATCTATGGGGAGATAAGTAAAAAAGGTTTTTACTTAACTCTCCTGGGCTGTCTGGTTGCTGTCCCACCATTGGTAGAGATGCATGCTATCTCCGTTGGCAGTATTGGGCTGAAAGACGGCAGTCCTTCACATATGTGAGAGTTAGCCCCATTGATCACAGTGGGACTTCTAAGAAAACATGTCCAGACTTGTGCTGTAATTCCCTGAACATTATGTCTAACTTGTGTTCTTCATTTTGATGCTGCACTATTCTGCAAAGTGTTTTAGTACATCATAAATTATTTCAATGCAATCAAAAACCAATCAGTATCATTAATGCTTAATGTGTTTTGATTAAGGTGGTTTATTTTTTTTCTTTATTTTTTTTATTGAATAAAGATATGGGTACAGGAACCAAATATACATGGGTTAAAGGTAATACAAAGGGGGAAAACATCTTTTTTAATGAGACAAGAAAAAGTTTAGTCTTAATTTGATGTCATTGGCACAGAATTTATTGTCACTGTTTATTGAAAGGATGTAATCCAAGCAAATTGCTTATATGTCTTGAAAGCAAAACAAGCCCAAGTACATTTCTCTGGCAAAAATAGCGTACTTGTAAATGGACAATAAATGAGCAGCGTTAGAAGCTTGCTTACATTTAATTAAATCAGCATTAAGTAAGCAATGTGAAATGACTGTTGATATTTAACTTCATTATAAAATAACACCTGACCATTAATGTAAATACATTCTTAAGGCAAAATAGGAGATGACATTCAAAATTTTAATGTAAATACATTTTTCTGAAACATAAAAGATTTCCCCCCCCAAATTATTGAGATTAAGCCAGTGATTAGGGTTTAAGGCCCAATCTCGTAGAGCAGGGGTGCCCAATAAGTCGATCCCGATCTACCAGTCGATCGCCAGGCAAAATGCATTCTTGGGAGTGAGCCCCACCCTGGGAGTGAAGCATCCCTGGGAGTGAGCCCCGCCCTGGGAGTGAGTAGTCCTGGAGTGAGTAGTCTACTGGGGCTGACTCGTGAGTAGTCCTGGAGAGGAGCCGCTGGCAGGCTTCTCTCCTGTCCATGCATCCCTGGGAGTGAGTCCCGTTGACTCTCCTGGGGATGACTTACCTTTCCCCTGTTTTTGCACTGGTATGTATGGAGATCTGCCCCCCCCCCACTTCCATCTGTTGGTTCTGTGTGCAAGGGGTTTTGCACTGGTCTTGCTGTGATGTCTATACAGAGATCTTCCCTCCCCCACACCTTTCCCCTGCTTTTGCACTGGTATGTATGGAGATCTGCCCCCCCCCAACTTCCATCTGTTGGTTCTGTGTGCAAGGGGTTTTGCACTGGTCTTGCTGTGATGCCTACCTTTTCCTGGTCTGTATAGAGATCTGCTCCCCCCCCCCTTGTATTGGAATCCAGGAAGATCTGGTGAGGAGGTAGATGTGGTGTCAGCAGTGGCCCCTTTAAGGGTAAGGCCTGGGCATCCAGCAGAGTGAGCCACTTGAAGGCAATAGGGCCCTCAGGGATATAAGAGCACCTGAGGCAGGAAGGGCTCCACTTATTTATGTGAGTCAGCCTTTTCCAACACAAAGATCTTTAAGTCCAAGTACAGATGTTTTGCACTGGTCTTGTTGTGATGCCTATATAGAGATCTTCCCTCCCCCACACCTTTCCCTTGTTTTTGCACTGGTCTGTATAGAGATCTGCTCCCCCCACTTGTATTGGAATTGAGGAAGATCTGGTGGGGAGGTAGATGTGGTGTCAGCAGGGGCCCCTTTAAGGGTAAGGCCTGGGCATCCAGCAGAGTGTGCTGCACAGCTGCAGCCACTTGAAGGGAATAGGGCCCTCAGGGATATAAGAGCACCTGAGGCAGGAAGGGCTCCACTTATTTATGTGAGTCAGCCTTTTTCTACATGAAGACCTTTAAGTCCAAGTTCATCAGTTCCACCATGACTGATGAACATTTGGAAGTGTGCTTGAAGCTGGCTATCAGCAGCTACTGTCTGGGCTATGCATCCTTGGCTGATTCACTTCAGTGCAAGTCATCAAAGTAAACTCAAGTAATTACAAAAAATGTTTATAGTTAATTATGTTGTGTTGTGCAATATTGGCTCATTCGGTGATGCAAGGTACACCAACATACATTGTACACATAAATGTCATATGTTATGATGGCGCGAACATTGTAAAAAAACTCTGGTAGATCTCCGGGCCTTGCTGGGTTTCAAAGTAGCTCTCGAGCCAAAAAAGTGCGAGCACCCCTGCCGTAGAGCATGGGTGCAGTACTCACACGATGTGGGTACTCACAAGATTCAACGAAACTCCATTTCCCCCAACCCTCCAATGTGAGTGCACAGAAAACAGAGTTGTATTGATTCAGGAGAAGTAAGGGGAGTTGCGGGAATCAGTGCATGCCTCCAATATACCTATCCATATGTCCTTCTCTGTACATTACTTGTGCTCCCTATAATTTGATTTTTTTTTTTAGCAATTCTGAAAAAATGAACTCCCCTTCAGGTAATGAATGCTGTTTTGCATTGCAAATGTTGATTGTTGCAAAATTGGAATTTGATGTTTGACTGAAGGAACGTGGCACCCAGGCGTTTCGCCCAAGCAATAGCTGACCTGGGATTTAACAAAAGGGTTTAGAAAGTCTTTGCTTTGTATGGGGAAAAAAGAAGCATTTTCTGGGTTGAGACAGAGAGAGTAGGTTTTGATCTGTGGGAGACAGAGACTGTAATGGAAACTAAGCCAGCTGGGAGCTGATGAACCTTTTAGAGCTGCAAGCTGAAGATGACATATAATGTTCCTTTCAGGAGTGTTTTGCTACCTACCACCATCCCATGCACAACGTGTATTTTTGTAAAAATTAAAAGACACCATAAGCATCCAGTGATGTCTCCTCCAAAGGAAGCCAGGATCCACATAGGGCCTAGGAGAAGGGGGTAATTTGTACCCAGGCCCAGGGTCAAAAGGGGGGGCCAGCAGCCAAAGGAGGCGGCCCAGAAATTTCCTTGGATCTTACATTTTCCTGTGTACTCACACTTGTTGCCCGCACAGGATTCTGGGGACACTATCATGAACATGTGGCTGCAGCTACTGCAGCAACTAGCAAGCCATGTGTGCCAGGCCAAGGAATGCATATATGACACTCCTCAATACAGTGTCAAATCTGGGAGGAAACTGGCCTGCTACAGTAGCTCTTTGGCTTGTGGATCTGCTTACCACAAAAGAGTGTGTAGGAGCTCAGGGACACAGCTGCAAGACTACAGCTGCTGCAAAAGCAAGTTTTGGTCCGTACAGGATACTTTCCATTCTAGTGTGAGCGTAAATATGATGATGTGAATTTTCTGCATGATTTTCTATATTTAAAAGAGAGACTTTTCTAGCTGTTTCCACCTCCCCCTACCCTGTTTTGCCCCTCCCTGCCCCATTCTGCTCACCCGTCACCACCCTCTCCCGTTCTGTTTCACCCCTCCCCCTTTGCAAACGGGCCCAAAAGAAATTTTGTATCCCTTGGTCAAATTCCTCTCAGAGGTCCTGGGATTGTGCCACTGGAACTTCTCACAACTTGCAGAAGTGGGGCACAAGCATGTGACAGTATATTTGTATTAATATTCCGAAGTTCTTAGAACATGAAGTTAAAGAACTGGCCATCATTCAGGATAGCCTGCATTTAAGCTCATTTGACAGAAAAATTTTTTTAAATTTTTTTTTAACCCCATCTGTGTATTTGCATTATGAGAACCAAAGAAATGGACTTGCCCTTGTAAAAACTCCTTTTACAAATCAAGCATTCAGCTCACGTAAAGTGAAAGCATTTTCATGGGCATTTCACTGTAACTATTTTAGTTTTAGAGATTAAACCGGGAGGGATGCAATGATGCCTTTATTTTCTTATTTAGAATATGGATAAAATAAATAAAATATACAATATATTTTTTCATGTTTTGTGTCTTTGCATGTAAGTGGGTCAGAGAAGACAGAAAACCTCAAATTATATAACACTTTCATTCAGCAAGCATTAAAGTCCATGCAAACTAAATGAATTAAACAGTTGTCTGGATTCACAGGTAGGAGGTTAGAATCTCATACCAATCTTGGGCCTCCATGTGAATTTCATCTTTATGCTAATTCAGACTTATTTTTAAACCGCTTTCTAAACCCACATTGACCCCTGTGCTGATTATTGCCATTTAATTTTCATCCTCTCCCATCAGTCTTCTGAGATTGTTAGGACGTGTTACATGGTGAAAAACAAATATAAGGGAGAAGAACTGGGGGCTGGGAAGGACGAATGTCTGCAGAGATGAATAAGTTTCTAGAGCACAGAAGTGTTTTTAAAGAAGGCATGCTTTATCTAGACAGACTCCTTTTATAGAGAGGGTGTCTATGGACATCAGAGTGACGATTTCACTTTGTAAAAGGCTCTTCGTAGTTTATCCACTGAAAGGTTATTTGCGCGCCTTACTTTCTCACGGCCCTTCCTCTTGAAAGCCGTCGTTACTTACTCTTCCTAGAATCATATAGCCTACAAATGTACAACCATTGTTTCAATTAAGGGAGCATTGTCTGTGCTTCTATTGAGTATTTAGAGGCAAGGCAGATGGCTAATCTGTTCTTGTCAGTTCAATGTGCCACTTTTACAAGGCCAGGCTTTCAGACACAGCTAGCGAAGCAAGAGGCCTCCGGTGCACATTTGTGGTGTTAGTGGACTAGTAAAAGAATACTAGTTCTGTTAGTATTCTTACACCTTTCAGATAGCGCAGTACAGTAGATTAAATCAGCAATGCTGAAGAGGCTGTATTTTAGAAATAATTTATTTTCCCAGTCAAGTTTGTATTCAATAAAGAAATTATTTTTCAGATAATAATAATAATAATACTGGTATTTATATACTGCCTTTCTGGTCATCGGATTACTCCTCTGACTTTATTCAAGGCTGTTCACATACGCAGGATAGTGAGGTAGAACCCATATCCGGAGGCTTTGGGAGATTGCAAGTTATCTGTCACTGGTTTGGGGGAACAATATATCGCAAAACTAATATTGTTGCATGTTTAGATTAGACTCCCCCCCCCCCCCGCCTAGTAAAATCATTTGGGAATCATGGAAAAAAAATAGGAGTAGCTTCCTAGGTGTACGATGTGTCTAAAATACATGGCATGCTGCTTTTATAGATGAAGAGCTGGTGCAGCATAATATGTAAGAGACTGAGGGCAAAATCTTAAAGTGTCCTTGGGCCAGTGCAAGCCCAGAACTGTTGCAAATATGTCGAAAGGCACGCTTGCGCTAACTTGGGAGTTAGGAAGGCCAACACAAGAATGCATGCCAGCCTCCCCACACCAATGTGGGCCCCAGGATCAAGATGTTTGTGCTGGCCTTACCAGGTCAGCATGGAGGTCGGGGAGGCATAGGAAGGGCAGGAAGGAGGCGTTTTGGAGAAAGGAGGGTGGACGGGGAGCAGGAGGCGGGACCGCACTTATGTCTGATCCTAGCCCCGTTCCTGGGCTGCCCAGATCTGTGCCATCGATTTAGGTGGCGTAGTTCCGAGTAGATTCATTGGGGCTGCTGTGGTTCTACCTGGGGTAAGGGAATTATTTCCTCTTGCCTTAGGCTGAGTGTCAGACAGAACTAAACTGCGCTGGATACAGTGCAGGCCCACACAAGTTAGAATGGCACTGGCCGGATGCCATCCTAACTTGCGCTAGTACAGCCAGGCCGCATGGCCTGCCCTATATCCAGTGCAGGTTGGGAGGCTGCTAGAGGTCACCTCGTGGTAAGGGGATTTGTTTTTCCCCTTTTCTCCTTTCAAGCCCCAGCCTGCCCTAGGGGTTGCTCAGATCTGTGCCAGCTATTTAGCTGGTGCAAATCCAAACAACCCGTGTAAGGCTGTCCAGGCCGAGGACAGGGGGGCATGGTGATCAGATGTCATAACCACAAAAGAGGACAAGGCACCCCAAAATGTAGGACATTCAAGAAAAACGTAGGACATGACCAAATGAAATATAAAAACACTTGTGTATTGATTTCATGTTGTTAATTTAAACACTACATTGCTTATTATTACATTTAAAGCTATATTACATATAATTTATTAATTACAAGAAGGCTCTGCACTGCCTGTGGGGGCTACTCACAGGGAAAAGGAGGACATTTAAGCTTTTCCAGGATATGTGGCTAAAAAAGAAGACACATCCTGGAAAAAGAGAACATCTGGTCACCCTGCAGGGGGGAAGGTGGAATGGGGAGGATCGGGCCTGGGAGGGGGGTGGGATCAGTGGGGGCCATCAGAAAACACTTATAAGAAAAACTTCTGAATGAAGCACAGTGATGAAGGGAGCACAATTCTCCTTTGGCTTGATAAAGATAAATAGTAAATATACATCTATGTTCAGTGTGATTAAAGGGAAGTATCTATGATTGTTTTCTTTTCAAAGTGTATTATACTTAGAAAACATGATAGAATGTCTGTAAAGAAGGCGGCAAATGCAAAGTTTTAGCTCTTGCTCTGATGGGCCTCCATTATAAAAGAGACATGATTGCAACACAGGGATTCATTACAACATACCAGTCTCACCATTCAATGCTCTTTACCAGCTCTTGAGATTTGTCTAGCTTTTTCATATACCACAAATAAGCATTCTTGTTTATTTAGAGGAAACTGTGGTTTGGGGGCTAGCCTAAAAGGACGTGATTATTAGGTGGACCATGAGTACATATGGGCTAGATATGGGTAGAATGTACGTGTGGAATTAGCAAAGTTCATCTCTAAAAGTGAGTCACATGCATTTTTTAAATAGCAAAAAGGCCCCGGTTCAGCTGTCTTTAACCTCATTTGCTCAAGTCTGGGAAGCAGAGGGGAGTTGGCTCAGACTGGGAGCCTGTAACCGCCCTGCAGTGGGGGCCAGCTTCTTTTGTGGTGGCTGACATCTTCCCCCCCCCCCCAATGTTCTGGAATGACACATCTGGGGCATAGAAATGATGGCCAGCAGCTGTGCAGGAGGAGCTGTTGCCACTGTTGCTTCAGGAGGAACAAAAATGGCAAGAAATGCACACAGACAAGCACGTGCAGACATGCAAATGTAAATGAACAGAAGTGATGAAAACAAAAAAGGCCTAACAAATGGCCAATGAAATAAATGTGAGTACAACTGAATAGATAATGCAATAAATGAGATAGTTACTACTCTCTGGTGGCCCAATACTATCTAACTCACTGTACAGCGATTCAGCAATGCTGGTATGGTGTCCATTGCACCCTGCAGGGGAATTTTGGTTTCTGGATATCTCTTCGGTGTAAGGGGACATTTGTCCCCTTGCCCTGGGGTAAGCCCCAGCAGCCACTATGGGTCAGCTGGGACCTGCGCCAGCAATATTGCTGGTGCAAGTCCACATTTACCCGTGCATGTGGATCAGGCCCGGGAAGGGAGTTTGGATTCAGTGGGCATTGCTGATCCCAGCAAATCTATGCCACCCAGACTCGATCTACCCATCCTGCCCCATATTCTCCCTGTTCCACTTTCCCCCCACCCCATTCCACCCCTCCTTGCCCTCCCTCTGCATTGGTGGGACTCTTGTTGTCTGCCAGCGGTGGGACTCTTGTCTGCCAGCATGCACAGGATAGCCTTCTCGCCAGTGGCTGTCTGCTTTTGTTGCCACAAAGCACTTTACAGCTGCTTTGTAGCAGGCTGTGCCAATGTAACATACATTCCACCAGCGCACTTGTTAGATAGCATTGGGCATCAGGTACAATTTCAGTTATTATTAGCATGGTAAAACCACTGAAAACATTCACAAAAGTCATGCGTTCTGAAGGATTCTGGCATGGATGTAGTAAATTGTCACAAACATGCCAACATTTGCAGAGATAAAAATTAGTTGTTGATCATGGTCTCCTGTAAAAGTTTTCCCCTAAGAGCCCTGCTGAATCAAATCTGAACTGCCCAAGCATGTGCCCTAATAATTTTAATGGAGCTTGCACAGGACAGAAGAACTTCTAAGGGATTGTGCCATAAATGTGTACAGTTGCAATGTGAACAGATAAACTTGCTTCTTACCTCTCCTGGTACAATATAATGATATCAGCATTAGCCTTACAAGTTCAGGGATTGCCTTACTATTATGAGCGATTTTTATGGCAATGCTCAGAATTCCTTTCTAAATGCTTAAATTAAATACGAGATGATATGGAGAGCCAGGATTTAAAGCCGATTAAGGTGTGGTTTCTCTGAGAATGTGCAGGTTCCCACTGAAATGCTGACCCTTGGAATCTGAATAAGTCTGTGTGGAAGCAATTAGTACAGCTGCTACTGCTTTTTAAGATATTCCAAGTATGCCTTTGAGCAAAAACAAAATGCCATGGTTCCAGGGCAAGAATTCTGCAGAATGTCTGGATTGTGCAATGTCAGCGTAACAATCCATATTTTATTCTGGAAGAGCTTTTAGGGAAAAGATACAGGGAAAAGGCAGACCACCTCTTAAGAATTGAAAGGTGCATATATGCATTTTAATGAGTGTCTTCGTATACACTGCTTCATATATTGCTCCGTATAGTGCCTCATGTATAGTCCACCCTTTTACCCACAGGGGATCCGTTTCAGGACTCCTGCAGATATGTGAATCTCTGGCCACATGATTGACAAGCAAACCAGAAGGGGCTTTCAAGCAAACAAGCAAACCAGAGGGGGCATCCAGCAGAACTTCTGAGACCCATGGAGGCCCATGAAGGTCTCCGTGGGTCTCAGAAGGCCTCCTGGAGACCTCAGAAAGCAATTTCCTGTTTGATGAGCAAACCAGAAGTGGCATCAGTACGAAAAAGGCAACAATAACACTGGCCTTGATACGAATCAGGCTGTGACTTTCTGCTTTCAAAATACTGAGATTTCCTTCAATTTCGATTGGGAACCTTGTGACTATATATTGTACATGTTTATTTATTAGCTGTATTTCTACCCCACCTTTTAAAATTCAAAATAGCTTACAGAATAGAGTAAAAAAAAATATAAAAATACAAATTATCTCTATTATAATATTATAAACAAAATACTAAAATACCATAATTAATAGTTCACTGATGGGCCAATCCTATCCAGGCCTTGCGCTGATGGAACTCATGTTCTGTCAGCGCAAGGCTAAGGTTACTGGTGTGGCAGCCACAGCAAAGGGCCAGGGTTACCAGCGTGAATTACTGGCAGCCCCAGGCACATGCCAGTGGAGAGCCCAGCCCCTATCAGAGCAGCAAGTTGGCAGGAGACATTCTAGGGCATTCTGGGGGCTGACTGGGTGTGAGTGAAGGGTGAGCTGGGAGTGAAGCGGCAGCACTGCCAATATCCTATGCCCTCGGCCCAACCTTGACATTCCCCCTCCTGGACTTACTTAGATTAACATTAGTCAAAGAGGGGATGCAGATCTGAGTAGGCCCTCTGGGTACCATGGTGCAGCAGAGTTTCCATCGCTGCCTGGTCCCTGGCTGGCCCCTAGAATGCAGCAGAGACTGTGCCAGAACTGTTTAACAATATGGGCAGCAGGTCTGTGTCAGCTTGTGTTCTGAGTTAAGCAGAACCACAGCTTACATGTTGGTTCAGGGAGCAGGTGTAGAGGGATGATTCAGCAGAATCAGCAAGCACCTGGGACAGGCACACCCTGGGTGTGACCAAGCCAGTACTGATTGGCTGAGCTGACTATATAAGGTTGGTCAGCTGGAGCCTCAAGTGCAGTAGTAGGGGAGTTGATGGAGTAAGTGTTAGACTGCTGCCAGTAACTGAGGAGGCTGGATACTGTATGTATATGATATTACTGACTTATGGACTGAACCTTTGACTGTGTATTATTGGAACTGATTTGGACTTGTTATACTGGAACTGACTGCTCTCCATGCTGACTATTGGACTGTTACCTGACTACTCTGAATGTGATATCCCTTGCTCAATACAACTGCTGAAAGTACTCTGCTGTATTTGATGTGTTTTCTTGCAACCTGCTCACATTGAGAACTGGGAACCTACACCAAACCTCTCATAATTTATACAAAACCCTTAACCTTAACAGTCTGGTCTGGATGTTGATCTGTTGCCTTGCCTGCAAAAGTTAAGCAGGATCAGTTGCTTGGATGGGAGACCGAGAGGCTAAGAGTCTTTGGAATTGCTAGTGGAAGAATATTGGAGTTGTTTCCTTAGTTCTGGAATAGTCAAAAACCAAAATACCTTTAAGAGTTGGGTATTACATTATTTGTTGTATGAGGCTGCCGGTTTTTAAATGGCTAGCTAGAGAAGGAAATGGACAAGGTGAGTGAGGACAAGCAAGAATAACAAGAAGCACGATGACTGCAGTTGTAATTAATTTGATAATAGAGGACATGTTAGAATGAGAATATTTTTTTCTTTTTATTAAAAAAAATCAAAGTGGATGCTCTATTTTTATTTGACCTTTAGTCTTTGTGCAAAAGACAGTAAGCAGAATTGTTCAGAAAGTCATTAAAACCTGGTAGTCTTCAAAGTTTACCACGAAAAGTAAATTTAATTATTGAAATTTTTGCTTTATTGTTTGAAGGGGGGAAAAACATACCCAGATTCCTTTAGAAGAAAATGTTCACTGTGACTGGAGGGGAAGACGGAGACGTCTTCATAATGATAAACCTTTGAATAACCACATGTTACTACTTGATGGTCTCTCTCAAAATAACTGTTTTGAATTATGGCACTATTAATTGGACTGTGAATTTCTAGAGACATGCTGACATTTTCCTCAACCACTAATTAGAAATGTAAAGTCATCTGGGGTAAAGGATCATCTGGTTTTCCCATTTTAGAAACATATCATTCACTTGGTGCCTTACACATGACAATGTGCACACATAGCTCTCATGTAAGCATGGCTCTTAGTGCATGGATGGAGGCCAATGGGAGATGGTAGTAGGGAAAGGAAGGAAACAGACAGGCACAGGATCATCTCTATGCATATAAAAATGCATAGAGACGTGGATGCGGATGCTTTTGACCTGATGCGGATGCTTTGTACCCTATAAAAGTACTGTACCATTTCAAAATTGTTAATCTGTATAGCACAATTGATTGTGACATGATGTGAAAAAATATGGCAGAAATAATCTTAAAGATCAAAAAGAAAGCTCCAAACAGCAAATCACTATCTCAGAACCCAAACACTGTCGGCATAATTTCCTGGGCCAGGAAGACATAAACACCTCACTTTTTGTCCAGCTCATTTGCTTACCCTCTTTCTCACCTTGCCCATCTCCTTCTCTGGCTCGCTTTTTAACAGCACATAAATATTAATGATGAGGCTAAGTTGATGACGTGGATGGGTGGAATATTTCTGTATCCTTCCACAAAAGCCAAATGTCGCTTAACCTGACATCAGGTTCAGCTACAGAATCTATTTACAGTGCAATTGCTTAGCCCTGGAACGTATGATCTACTAATCAGAAAAAAGTGTTCTGTTGAATAACCAAACAAGCCAACATTCCAAGTCTGATGCAGCTTGCCAACAGGCCGTGCACTGCATCCTGTGATGAGGAGGGCAGTCACGAAGGCCTCCTTTAGGTAAGGGAACATTTATCTCGTGCTGCATTGCAGCTGCATCTGATCTGGAAAGTTGGTTAGGATTGGGTCCTAAGAAAGATAGCTTCTGAGATCAGTAAGGCATAACTTCTAAGCAGACTTGACCTCTGGGGGGAACTCATTTTAGAAATCAAATACTGTAGTGGAATTGAGCTTGCTGTTGGTTCTTTCCTGGGCTTGTCAGACACAAAATATTTCAGATCCATCTGTATTTGGACTTGGGGCTCCAAATATCACTCCTTCAACATGAAGCATTCCGTAGCTATCTCACTGTCTCCTCCGGCCCCCCTCAGATTAGCCTCTTGTTTTATACCACAAAGCTATCCATCACCACCCCCTATTTTCTTTTTCATATAGATATGCTACTGACAAGTTAGTATCTGGAATGTATCTGACAAACATACTGTAAGGACGTATGGTTACTTTCCATTTATTTCAGTACTCATAGAAAAAAAGTCATAGAAGGTAGTCATAGCGGGGAACACAGAGACCGAGCAGCAATGATTTACTCCCCTTCCGTGAAGATGCATTTCAAAACAATGCAAAAGTTACTGAGGAAGTAAATCACTGTTGTTTGTCTATGTAAGTGTGAATGTACCCTTGAAATTATCTCATCATGACTTCAGCAATGGATGAAGCCAGCATGCAAACAAAAACTCTTATTGAAGTAACTGTGTATGATATTCAGTCAGGACTTCCTCACTTCCCAGAAAAATCATGTTTAGACAGGATGATTAATCTCTGAAATCATTTCCATTATACTTTAGATCCCCACCCAAGTTTAATTGTATGGAAGGAATTACATCACATCATTTCTTAGAGAGCAAAGGAGGAAGAGATGTAAGAATAGGATAGAGGAAAAAGGAGATTGGAATAACGTCATCCTTTTGTTCTCACAACAACCCTGTGAGGTAGGTGAGACTGAAAGTCTTCATAGCTCAGTGGGAATTTGAACCTGGAACTTCCAGGTCTACGATCAACTCCTAAACCACTACCCCAGCCTGGCACTCTATTCATTATTTGTTCAAACAATTTAACATGTATTCTCTCTTAGAGTCCTATCCTGTGCATGTTTACTCAGAAGTACTTTCCATTATAATCAATAGGGCTTACTCCCAGGGTAAGTGTGAATGGAACTGCAGCCACAGTTTGATTTTTCTTTGTTCAGATCTTTGTACAAATTCTTTGTTCTCTGCTCTATATCTTCTAATGAAACCATTTTAAATATCAGATTCTTTGATATTCAACAGTGTCTTTGCTGCTTGTGTGGACAATGAAGATTAGGGACCAAGAGAATTTTGAACAGCGTGCAAACCCAAATCATTTCAAGGTAGATGAAGGAACACACCTTCCTAGTGTGAAAAATTACAAGAAAATTCATTGAGCTGAACCTCAAATTTTCCATTTCCTTGTCTCAAAATAACTCATGAATGGGGGCCATAAATAACCAGACTAGGTCTGGTTATAGCTTATGACTCAATTTGCCCTTACATCTGGCTCCAAGATGTTTTCACAACAAGCTTTGCCTTGGATTATGGCAAGGAGGGGGGGTAAATGGGGCACCCCAAATGGCATTCCCTGGAAATTCTATACAGTAGTTAACTTTTCTCTGAATTTCAGAAGCTTTTCTCTTTTTTGCTTCCGTATGGAGACATTTCATTAACAGAGAAAGTCTTTGGCATTTTGCATAGATACTTTCCTACTAAGAACATGTAATTTGCAAAGCATTTAGACTTCAGTTTAACATTTGAAAACAAATGAGAGACAAAATGAGGGATGAATCCAAATAGCATCCCTAACTTGCCTCCTCAGTGCACAGACTTCAAAGAGCCCCCAGGTGGCATTTGAGGTGTGTGCAGAGAGAATGAGAAAAAGAGCAGGGACAAAATGTTCACCCATCTTACTGGCACCAATCCTGGACAGCTGTGATCTTGGTCCTTGGTAGAATTTCGTGCCAGGTCTTCTTTTGTCTGCTGAAACAGAGTGATCAAGGGTTGTACTCATTCTAGTTTGTTTTCTTGATAACACAGAGCCAATTAGATTTGGCTAAGTGATGGGAAGTTCCATGATGGGAAGTGATGGGAATGGCATAGCTGGGGAATAAAATAGCTTAAAGTCACCAGGGAAGGAGGGGATTAACACTAGGGAAGACAAACTCTGCCTAAATTGAGAGTGGCCCTTTCAGTAGCTAGTCAACAAACACACAGAGGGGGTACATCACAACTACCTACAAAATGAACTGGAAGGAGAAACATTTGCACCCCCATGTACTCAACCTTCTTAAAATGTTCAGTGAATGTTTATGCTGAAAATTGGCATACTGTATAAATATTCTTAATAGGAATAACAGTAAGAATAACAGCAACCTAGTATGAAAACAGATTTGCCCCTCTACTGCCTACATTTTCCTAGAAAGGGCCTCCATATGGTTGAAAAATACTAGATATAACTCATCCAGACTGCTGTAGGAGAGAGGCCAATAGGATAGCAGTAGACCTGAGTATTCAGGCCAGAAGCATATTCTAATACAGGAGTGCCCAAACCCTAGCCTCGGGGCCACTTGTAGCCCTCGACGCCTCTCAATGTGGCCCTCAGGGAGCCCCCAGTCTCCAATGAGCCTCTGACCCTCCAGAGGTTTGTTGAAGCCCGCACTGGTCCAACACAACTTCTCTCAGCATGGGGGCGACTGATCTCTCGTGTGAGCTGTGGGATGAGAGCTCCCTCCACTGCTTGCTCTTTCACATCTGTGATGCAGCAGCAGATATTCCTCATTGGTTTGACCAGCTTAATGTAAAGCTTAGCACATGTATACATGTTCACTGGGCAAAGATGTACTTTCTAAAGGTGTGGGTCTTAGTGGAGTCCATATCCAGAATTGTGTCTTTTCTGAAAGTGATTTGATGGTTCTTTACAGCTTTTTTTTTTTTAAATTGCAAGCCGTCTGGAGACCATTTATTTAGTTTTCTTGTATATTATTATTATTACTACACATGGTTGGCAACCTTCAGTCTCGAAAGACTATGGTATAAGCCTACAGCACCTGGTATTCCCAGGCGGTCTCCCATCCAAGTACCAACCAGGCCTGACACTGCTTAGCTTCCAAGATCAGACGAGATCGGGCATCTACAGACTACATGAAACACAGTTGTTAACTGGTGTTGGGCAATAAAAGTCCCAGTCTGAGAGCCAAGTACAGTTACCACTAGGTATCAGCACAGTATGTATGGTGTTTCTAAAACCTTCTTCAGATCTGATGGTGTTATTTCAGTAAGCTGTAGTTGTTTAAAGTAATTCACAAAACTTTTCACGATTTTTCCAAGTGCCCCAATGACAATGGGGACCCCTTTGGTATGTTTTGTCCATAGTTGTGTGATTTCAAAGGCCAGGTCTTGGTATTTTGTTATTTCTTCTAGTTCTTTCTCATTGAGTCAGGCATCTCCAGGAATTGCAACATCACCTAGTCAGATGTTTCAATTTTCTATTATTGTGATATCAGGTGTATTATGCTCAAGGTGTCGGTTCATTTGAATTTTAAATTCCCCCAGGATCTTGACTTATTCATTCTCCAACACCTTCTCAACCTGATGTTCCCAAACATTTTTTGATGCTGGCAAATTATACCCTTTACATAATGACCAGTAAATTAATTTTGCAAATCTGTTGTGTATTATTATTATTATTGTTAGTTTTTGTTGTTGCTGTTGTAACTTAGGCCCAATTCTTTTATCCTCAGCATACTGCCGGCTCTGGGTGGCAAAAGTCCCCTTCCCCCAAAGAGACCTCTAGCAGCCTCCCTGGCCCCACTGAATGCAGCACTAGCCATCTTAGTGCTGCTGCACCCGATCATGCTGGGGAACATAGTACTGGACTTGTAGTAGGTGGGCCATCATTTGATTTTTATTATTCATTTTGAAGTAAACATGACGTAACAGTTGTAGATAAGAATCCCAAACTGTTGGCCCAATCCAGTGACATCTTTGGAAGAAATGGAATGATTTGTAGTTGACTTTTGGTAGATGTGCTGTGCAATCCTAACCCCCGGGTTAGGTTGGCACAAGTCACTTGTGCTGACCTGGGGGCATTGTAAACATGCTGTAAGGCACATTTGTGCTGACTTTAGAGTCGGGGAGGCCAGCGCAAGGAGTTGTGCTGGCCTCCCCATGCCGGATCCAGGCCTGGCAGGGTAAGTTTACATTGGCCGGGCTTGTCCAATGCAGGGTCTAGGAGGGGCATGGGGAGGAAGTGGGGACGTGGCAGGGCAGAGGCGTTTCAGGGCAGGGGAAGAGTGGGTGGTGGGTGTCCCTGGTGGTGCGTGGGCAGGCAGTGGGAGACAGGGCCAGGATCTGGAAGTTTTGCTGGATCCTGACCCCATTCCAGGTGGCACGGAGCAGCCTCAGGTTGCTTCGCTCTACACGAATTTGCACCACCTCCTAAGGTGGCTCAGATCCGAGTAGACCCATTGGGGCCAGCGCAGCGCGACGCAGGTAAAGGGAAAGTTTTTTCCCTTGCCTTGGGTTGTGCTGATTCTGGCCCCAAACTTGTGCTGGATGCAGCGCAGGCTTGCTGGCCTGCCTGCTCCAGTGCAAGTCAGGATTGCACCCGTAGTTTTGCAAAAACTATTATCAAATTTGTAGATATCAAAACAAGATTTCTTACGATTTCATGGTACTTTTCTGAATAATATTTGAAAAGCTAAACTAATGGGAGGAAATAAACACAGAATGAGAACAGTAGCATGAAGAAAATGTCTCAAGTGGTCTGCGATGTTTGCCTCTTACAGCTGCAAGTTTGATTGCCTGCATACCAGGCCATCTTTTTTCCTATATTTGAACAGTATATGGGAAACTGTAAATTGTTTACTTTATAATATCAAAATGAGAAATTATCTTGTTCTGAAAATAAAACTAGAGGAAATATGACTCTACCACAATGAGGAAAGCCCATTGAAAGTTTGAGATTCTTTTTATGGAGGAACCTCCTATTCCAAAGTTATCATTTGACAAAATCTGAGAGCACCTATTGTTTGCAAAAAGCAGGAAACGATTCTAATTTAGCCTCAGGGCCAGACAATGGTCAGGGCTCCAGGTTCATTTATGACATGAGACAGTCAAGATATTTTATTTATCAACTGTGAGAGGCATTTACATGTCCAAATGCTGAAGGAAACGAGGGCTACTGAAGAAAGATGAGTGGTAAATTGAGAACTCGGAGTGAGTTCTTCAGATGGTCTCCAGGTTTGCTTTCAAACCGGAACTGTCACAGGATTAGCTTGGATGATACCTGAAAGTCCAAACTAGCTCCATGTGTTCATTCATGTGCAATCTCATGATGCACACACATCCTGGTCCTTTGCTTTCTCCACTGTCCAAAAAAAGGCCCCAGGTTGCATGTGCAGGTGAGGGTGGTTCATTGCACTTGCAGACATGCCCAGGCAAATCAGCAGCAAATGGAATGTTGGTGGAAACTCACCCTTCCCTTCTGCCTCTGCCATTTACTACTCCTGCCTCTCTACCCACTCCTGCCTCATCTTCAACTGGGGAAAAGAACAGACGGAGTGGACAAGGATGATAACAGTGCCAATTACAGAACCAGCAATCAAGACAAAATAACTTCAACCAGCATTTGATTCTCTGGTATGTTTGATAATGGAGGCCTAAAAGTGGGCTTAGGCATTTACATTTTTTAAATCATTTATTAGTGGAAAAAAATACAATCTATTAGGTTTCCCATGGGTGCTGAAAACTTTCCATTTTTGTTTTCTTCCCTTCATTTTTGGTAGTTTCCTTTTTTGCTTTGGTCTCTTAACGTTATTAGGTTTTTCTGCTCATCTCAAAGTGTCAAACTCATTTCATGTAGTGGGCTGAATAGCATTCATGGCAGCTGCTGAAGGCCATAAGTGACATCATTAAGCAGGAAATGACATCATTAAGCAGATGATGGCCTGAAATAAGCACTTTGTTCTCACATAGAAACTCATAATTTCAAGATATGAGAGAGCCCAATTTCACACCGAGAGAGCCCAACTGTAATGGAGGCTGGATAAATTGCTTCCAGGGGCCGCATCTGGCCTGTGGGCCTTATGTTTGACACCCCTGGTTCATCTCCTATGTCTAAGGCTGATGTTTTATACCAGGGGTCTCCAAACTTTTTGGCCAGAGGGCCACATCAAATGTCTGGCACGGTTTTGTGGGCCAGAAAAAAAAATTAAATATAAAGTTATATAAATAAATTAGAGATGGAACTTAGATGTGTGAATAAATGAATGAATGGGTTCATTCATTCAAACTCTCTGCCCTTAGAACACCCTCCAGATACAACCAGAGCATAGTTCCAGTTCTGTTAGGCAAAGTGGGCCAGGGGCTTTCAGGGGACAAGAGGCTGGCCGCGGGCAGGTAGAGGCTCACCGCGGGCCGCATCTGGCCCCCGCCCTGTTTTATACGGTTGTCTTTTATTGTATTTATTTATTTTTATGGTATTAAACTATTATAAGCCACCAGGAGCATCCCAAGTGTTGAGAGAAAAGGTGCGATATAAGTATTTTAAACAAAGAAAACCTCAGAATTCTGACATGGATTTCTGAGATACTTCTGAGCACAAGTTCAGGCAATCTTGTCTGGACTACATTAAAAGAATATACACCATCAAGGTAAGTTTGGCAACCAAGTGGCAACTCTATGATACTCAAAACACCTCTAGACTCATTCAGATTGCTACTGTCCTGTTCTCTGCGTCCGTAAAGGCAGAAAAAGATGCATTCACAATGGTCTTTCCAGTTCTGTCCTAAGTTGTTTGAGGAAAACAATGTTCCTCATATCGGTCACTGTGAAGATCCTATGATCACAACAGTCCTTCCCAAATGCAGACATATTCTACCTCTGAACTGCAATCCCTCACCTTAATGTCCACCTTTATTAACGTCTTTGGTTATTTCTAGGTCCAAATGCCATGGTAGTTGTCAGTTCTCATTCCCTTTCTTATTCAGGGCCTTGGGTCTTCTTGCCTGTTTCACATCTTTTTAAGTGTCCTCTGAAGTCTCTCAATGTGGCAATGGACTCCTGAAGATAACTGTTATGTGATCTTTCCTTCCTCAATGGTGTAAAAACCTGCATCCTTATCCCAGTAGGCCACCTGTATCGTCTCCTGCCAATATAGTCGAACCGAGAAAAATAGAGCTTTTAAGCTGTAACATTTTACATGTTAAATGATATATATCAAGACTGCACTTGCTCCCAGTGTGGAAGGGATTGTCACTCCCGAATTGGCCTTTTCAGCCACACTAGACGCTGTTCCAGAACCACCTTTCAGAGCGCGATACCATAGTCTTTCGAGACTGAAGTTTGCCAACACTTCAGATTTATTTTGAAGTTCAAAACTGGTGCCAGAGTTTAGTATAAATTATTTCCAAAGTTAATAAATGAACAGACAAAACAGAACACAATTATTTTATATAAAACATGAGCACTCTTGGGGCCAATCCTATCCAATATTTTAGTGTTGATACAGTACAGCCCCAAGGTAAGGGAACAAATGTGATTACCCCCCCCCCCCCAACTGCATGAAGCAGCACACGTTCCATTGGCACATCTGCATCAGTGCTGGAAAGTTGGATAGGATTGGGCCTTTGGACTGCATAATTTCCATGTTGCCTTTTCTGGATTGGAGCATTTCTTTTGTTGGCACTGAGAAGAACTTCTTATTTATTTTTGACAGGACCTTTTATGTAATTTCATAAATGCACATAGGAAGAGAAGGATTGCCAAGAGTCACTGAACAGAAAACATTTGGAGGAGCAGGAGAACATGCAGACCCATGAGAAAAAATCCTCAAACATATCAGATAATTTTTCTTAAGCTATGCTTTGTTTTCTTTCTCAAGTGGCATCTCAAATGTTATCATGAATACCACCAATATTCTTAATACCAATAATATTAAGGAATTCCAATATTCTACACACGCTGTCATTTCAGTTAGTGCGTGTGCCTATATAGGACTTACAGCACAATCCTGTGTATGTCGACACCTATACATTGTGTTCAGTGGAACTTACTCCAAGAAAAATATACATAGGATTGTGGGCTTAGGGCAATATTGGAAATGGTTATGTTCCCTTGCCCCAGGTAAGCTCGTAGGTCTACTCAAACCTGCACTAGTGATATTGCTGGGACGAATCTGCATGCATCTGCGAAGGTCAATCAAAGCCAGAAAGGGGGGCTAAGATTTGGCATGTGCTGCTGCTGCCAAAACCACCCCTTCTGGGTCTCAATGTGTTCTCCACCCCTCCCCACCACAACCGCATTCTGCACACCCCCTGCTGACTCCCTGCACAGACTTACCAGGGCCAATGGGCACCCAGAATTCACTGACTTGCTGAGTCAGCCACTTGTGGCGGTGGCCAGGCTGTGTGCTCTGGCATACTGCCTTTTATGACAGCCAGAAAGTGCTTAGCACCGCTGCTAAGCATCTCATGCTGATGGCGCTGGGCACCTTTAGGATTGCGCCTTTTGTTTTTGTTTTCTTTATCACCATAAACTTATGTACAAATGGGGTTGTGGTGGTACAGAGGAAATAACCTGAATTGCTTTCCACAAGGTATACATTAAATTAGCCTCCACTTGGTGGTCATTTTGTATGAATAGGCCTCCTCTGCCCTCTTTTACTTTTGACGTTATTGGTAGATTATTAGATTTTATGAACTCTGAAGTCCTGATCACTTGCTCAAAAACTAGTTATTCTGTATTCATGTACAGGAAGAAAAAAAGTGCAGCAACTATCCCTGCTCCCAGTGTCAATGTGCTCTTTTGTCGCACTCCCTGGCACCCTGGATGCAGAGTGTAATAACCCAGAGACACTTTCTCCATGTGATTTACAGCCCCCAAACTTTCCTTTACATTCACAATACAAAGAACAATATTGGTATTTTGGTAAGCATACATCTATACCCTTCCTTTGCTATTTGGTCTCCATTTTACTATACATTCACTGAACTTGGAGTTTTGGGGTCAGTTTGAGGCTCACTTTAATGGAGTGAATGCATCTTTAAATTCCATTCATTTTGAGTGCATGGTTTGCATTGGACCTAAAGCAAGAATGCGCTTTTGTGTTTCCCACACTGTTTGTTATTATTCAACATATAGCTACCATTCCGCCTATGTGATTATTTTTAAGTTTCATTCCCAACAGATGTGATTAATTTGCTGTGGCTAATAACTGTCCAAAGCATCTGATCAAAAACATTTAACATGTACAACGAAAATCACCAAAACAATGAGCGCGGTTAGGCCCATAACAATATATCTAGCAAGGCAGCCAAGTTGTAAGTGAGCCATTCACGTAAAAGCCAAATACAACAGGACACAGTTGTTCAAGGCCCTGTTCCCAAACCAGTAGGAGTGGCCAGTTTCAGTGTATGATTATATTGTTTAATGTGAGCCTTTCAGTGGTTATCTTTTAACTAAGATAACAGACACTTATTCATTGTTTTCTGTCTCACTGCCTTACCATTTACCTGCTTTTTAATGTTTGCAGACATTAAAATACTTCAGCATGATAAGGTAAATTACATAGGGTGCAATCCCAAAGGTGCCCTAGGCAGGTGCAAGTCCCCTGTGCCAGCTGAAGAGTGTCGCAAAAGTGCCGTAAGACACTTCTGCGATGACTCAGGAGGAGAGAGGCCAGCACACAGATATGCGCCGGCCTCTGCAGGCTACCCCAGGCCCTGCAGAGCTGGTGGAGGGGTGGGTACGTGCCGGCCTTTCCAGGCTGGCATGGGGGTCTGGGAGGAGGGAGGAATGGAAGCATTCCAGGGTGGGGGGAGGGAGGGCAGCAGGCAGAACTGTGGGCAGGCCATGGCTGAGCAGGGTTTGGGGCCACTTGTGCCAGATCCTAACCCAGTCCTAGGCAGCCTTGAGCAGCTCTAGGGTGCTTGGATCTGCGCCACCTCTTTAGATGGCACAGATCTGAGTAGCCCCACTGGGGTGCTGCAGTGTTAGATGGGGTAAGGGGAATGAATTCCCCTTGCCCTGGGCTGAGATACAACCAGCCACAACCCTGCATTGGTTACGGAGCAGGCCAGCTAGCTCCCAGTAACAGTGTGGGTTAGAATTGGGCTGCCCGCCAACCACAGAACAGAGCAATGGATAGAAATATATATATATATAATTCTGTTCTTGTGCTAAAACATGACTGTTTGGTCAGCCCAACTATCTGCCACCATTTAATGCTAGGTAGGAGCAAGGCCTGCATGCTGTGGTGGGGCAGCGATTAGAAGGCCTGGGAGAGGTAAGTAAAAATATGTTTAACTTGCCTCTCTGTAGACCACCTGGCTGTTAATAGTCTCCTCGGGCCCACACCTGCTATTTTTATGACATAAGTCTGAGTAAAGACACGCAGAAGAAACAGGACTAGAATATGGTGTTGTGCTGCTGGCAAAAATCTAGAACTGGAGATAGAGATGCAAATGTTTAGAATTGGTATACTATTATTATTTTAAGGGACATAGAAAATATTGCTTCTAATATATCTTGTGTTTTCTTCAGTAAACAAATTGCTTCTAATTGGAATATGCAAAGAGAAGTTGTTATACTTCTCTAGAAAGGTGTTTTTTGTGGGGGCGAAGGTTCACAGTTTAGAATACAAACAGCTTTGAATGACAAGTCACAGCTAACAGCAACAGCAAGATATATAGTTTGCTAGTTCATAGGGGAAAAAAGATTCCTAAGGAACATGTAGCCAGATGACCTATTCTTGATGTCATTTCATATTAGCCTATTATATAAGCACAGTTTTGAAATCTGATTAATTGAAAAATATTTGTCTTTTGCACACTAAAATTAGTTGTTGCTGGAAGCAGAAGGTTCCCCCCCCCGTACATATTTTGACCTCTGGATGTCATGTACTTTCTGCTAATTCATTTCACCTTTGCCATTGGGAAAAACCATTACAGAAAAAATCCACAGCTCAGAAAAGTATCTTTCTATTTAAAAAAAGAACCAAAATTCTGGTGACATAGGGAAGCATCTCATGGTCTCCATAAAGAAACTTGAAACCAAAACACTAACCAAGATGTAACCACTAATGCGTAAAATCAGATCTCAGTTCTTGTCGCTCTTCTGTGAAATCTTGCCTTCTTTTGTATGAGTGAGCACAAAAGTCTTCCAATAACAAATAATGCTGCAATCCTGATTCCCATCCTGTCTCTGCCTAAGTTTGTTTTCAGATGTGCTTTCAATGCTCATGTTATAGTAGGCAACCTTCAGTCTCAAAAGACTATGGTATCGCGCTCTGAATGGTGGTTCTGGAACAGCGTCTAGTGTGGCTGAAAAGGCCAATTCGGGAGTGACAATCCCTTCCACACTGGGAGCAAGTGCAGTCTGTCCCTGGTCTGTCTCCCTGGCTATGGGCCTTCCTTCTTTGCCTCTTTGCTTCAGACTGTTGGCTAAGTGTCTCTTCAAACTGGGAAAGGCCATGCTGCACAGCCTGCCTCCAAGTGGGCTGCTCAGAGTCCAGGGTTTCCCACTTGTTGAGGTCCACTCCTAAGGCCTTCAGATCCGTCTTGCAGATGTCCTTGAATCGCAGCTGTGGTCTACCTGTAGGGCACTTTCCTTGCACAAGTTCTCCATAGAGGAGATCCTTTGGGATCTGGCCATCATCCATTCTCACGACACGACTGAGCCAACGCAGGCATCTCTGTTTCAGCAGTTCTCATGTTATAGAGAGCTGAATAATGAACTGCCCATTGTGCTTTGAAACACATAACTCACAGTGCAACCCCATGAATGTTTACTGGGAAGTTCCACTATGTCCAATAGCATTTATCTCTAGTAAGTGTGTTTAGGACTGCAGTCTGTCTTTAGGAGCCATGTGTTAAAACTGGATTTTGAATGGTGATGTCACCATGGGCCATCAGCCTGCTGTTGTGTCACTACTCCCTGTTCCCAGATGTTTGTTTATTGGACTCTTTTTGACTCCTCCTATTGGTCATCACTTCTGTATTACAGTTTTGTGCCCTCTGGTACTCATGAGAGAAACTATGTTTTCATTTTCTAATATATCTCATAAGCCTTATTTTCCGCAATCCCAGTTGACAACTTTTTTTCTTTTTCAAAAATCTAATTAAACCATTTATCAAACTTTTCCAACTGGGTAGGATGACAAATTAGACGTATCTTCTACCAGCCATCTGATGAATGGGAAGATAAAGATGTGGAGGCTGTTGTTTTAGCTGGAAACTCTTGACTATATCAATCGCTGGGCTCCAGGCCAAGATACCCGAAGAGATTATAACAACTAATGATGGATCTAGAAAATGTATACAGTGCAAGGCCTGACAGCTAGGAATCTGCCCTTATTAGCAGAGTCTCTGACTTCACCTTGAAAAATTATTGCAGCTTGCGTTTTGACATTCTGATCTTGTACTTTTAACTGAAGAAAAATGCAAAAGCAGATATTCCCTGCCACAATACACTGCTGACAAGTTATCCTTTTCTTTGTAAAAAAAAAAAAAAAGGATATCACAACATTAATTTTCACTCCAGTATTTTTATTAGGGCTGAACCAGAATGTCATTAGGTTTGAATTACAGTCAAAATAGATACAATTCCCCTCCCTGCAAAATCCCCAATAGCCCTCCCCCATTGCTTTAGGAACTTTTCCACATGAAACTGTCTAGAACAATGCTATCCACATCTCCCTCAGCAGATAAATTGTGAGCACTTTGTTTGATAGATTCCATGCAGTTGGGGTATGTTCTGATTGCCAGGAAAAGCCCTGAATGGAAGAGAAATGGGACGGGTTATGAAACTTTATTATTGCATCAAAGAATATTTGAAAACCTGAATTAAATCTGTGGAGTAACATAAGAAGAGCCCTGCTGGATCCGGCTAAAGTCCCGTCTAGTCCTGCTTCCTGTATCTCACAGTGGCCCACCAGATGCAAGGGCTCTGCCAGTGGTAGAAGAGGGTGGGAACGGGACATAAGCCTACAGGCCTATGCTAATGGAACTGGGAGTTAACGCTGTAGGACATATTTCTGAGTAAACATGCAGAGGCGAACACTGTAATATTCTTTCATATTTATCTGGAATATACGTATTTTGATTCTGTTATTCAATTTTTGTGTATCTGTTTTAAACGATTGCAAAAGTTTGAGATGTAATGAGCTTTGTGACATCACATGGGGGCGTGTCACCCAGTGCAGAAGGCCAGCGTATCGCCCCATGATAGAGCTCCTCCTATGCAGTGAGTGGGGCAATGCCCTGGGCAGTGGGTGTGGTAATGTTCTGTTGCCGTGCCCCTGCTGGGTTTTTTTGGCTATAACTTTTGAAAGAATAGAGCTGGTTCAACTTGGTTTGTTTCATTGCATCCAGAATGAAATTATACATCAAATGATATATAACATGAAGGTTTTATTTGAAAATACCAACATTTAAAAATCTTTTGGCTAGTAGTGGTGTCAACTCCGGGTGTGCGTCACCCGGTGAGGCCTGCACCCCCCCACCCTCTTCGCAATGCCACTGAATGAGCTTGTTCTTTATATGAAATAAGGCAAACTTCAAAGTAGGAACAAGTGACAAGAGAAGAAAATGCAGTAATAAAGAAGTTTAAAGTTTGCTTGTTCTTCTTGTATAGTCTTAGTGGGCCATGGCCGGGTTGTGTCTCTGTGTGTGCATGCATGTGTTGGGTTCCAACACTTCAAAATTTACCACTATATTACTGGAGAATAGAAGTGCTATAAAAGAGCATCCCAATTTCTATTTCAATTCAATTCAAAAACCTTTATTGGCATTAAACAGATTATAACAGACACAGGAAACACAGACTAAAAATTAAAATGAAGGGGCACATGGAGATAGTTTCCTTATAACAGCTAGCAAATAGTCAGTGACTAGATCTGTAGTAGTCACAGAGGTATCTTCCAGAAAGGAGCGCAAGAGATCATCAGGTGAACCAGAAAGGACAGACAAAATTGGGTCAAGGAAAGTACTGCGCAGTGTTCGAAGGCCAGGGCAGTAACACAAAATATGACCCATCGTATCGGGTTCCAAAAAGCAAAATTTGCAAGACCTGCTAGCAATTTCTATTTATGAAAAGTTGATGGATATGATTTTGCAGGATTGACATCATAATTCTAAGGTGAAGCTGAGCTGGTGCAGCTGTCGCTGGCATGTTTGCACTTACTCGAGAGCTGGCTGGGCTGATGCGGAGGCCCGTGCCATCTCTTCACCTCCAGATCCCAACCTCGCACTGGCTGGCCCTGGTACATTTGTGCTGGCTGGCATGGGGGTTGAGAGAAAGTGGCAGGAGGGTGGTTTGGATGCACGGAGAGGGAGGGGCGTTTTGGTATGGGGGATAGTGGAATAGGGGGAAAATCAGGCTGGGAGGGGTGGTTTGGAGGCAGGGAGATGGAAGGGCATTTTGGGGTGGGGGAGAGTAGAATAGGAGGAGGATCAGGTTGGGAGGGGGTAGGATCAGTGGAGCCCTCCTCTGCCATATCCTAACCCCGTTTCCAGCCCAGCAGCCCTACATGGGCTTCTCAGTTTCGTGCCAGCTATATAGTTGGCGCAGATCCGAGAAGCCCCATAGGGGTGGCTGGGGGTTTACTTGGGGTAAGGGGGGCAAAATATCCCCTTAACTCATTTTTTACAACTGTACACATCTGGTCCCTGTTGCAACATTGGGCAGCAATGGCTTAACCCGAGGAGACCTCCAGCCACCTCCTAAATTGCTTTGGATGTCGCACAGATTAGGATTGGGCTGCCTTTTGTATCTTCTTCTGTGCCATAACATACTCTGAGCCATTAGAGCGGAATAAAAATCTGAATAAAAACAATTCAGTAAAGTTTTCAAACTGTCTGTAGGTCATTTAAAGTTAAAAGTACGGGGCTGGGTGGGGACGACATCTTGAGTATAAGCATTTTTCAGTAGTGGAATAAAATATCTGCAGAAGTATCCTTCTTTGAATGTTTTCAGCAAGAGGATGGATAGACAGTCTGTACGGAACACACCAAGTTTTTAGTATCTGTTCTGACAGCAGAGATGGCCCCACTGGTTTGCTCTCGCTCTGTGAGTCTAGCATGGAGTGAAGTGAATTGTTGATCTCTAAATAATCTGAGAATAATAGTTTTCAAATACATTTTCACTAGATGGCAGTGCAGGGAACACTTACATTACTGACTTTATTAGATTTGGTTGGGACATGGAGCACTTGGCATACAGGATGTCAAATTTTTGAGATATATTAGCTTTTCGACCCTGAAAAATATTATTTTATCCAGCCACCTCAGTGGGTCACATATAAGGAAGGATCATGAAACCAAAGGAACTGGAGTGTTATATGTGGCAGGATTTCACAGAGCCGATGGAATTCGTGGTTCTGCTTGGCCATTTTTTTTGGTTCTTTTGTTTCATTTCCCCGTTCAGCAATGCGTAGGAAAGGACATGCCATCAAAGCTCAATAACACTAGCTGGAAAAACGATCTCTTTCACCTGCAGAAACCTCTATCAAAATGATAAATGGCAATTTAAACAGAAGCTTACTGGGTATCATCTCTGTGCTTTTTCACTTTTATGCCAACTGTACTGTGCTAGAGGGGAAAGCGTAATTATTGCCTTCCCCTCTAAATCAGCTTGCCAGCCAATTTTATTGTTAATCGTTCTTCTCCTTCCAGCCTTTGACTCTGTTTCCAGTGAAGTGGACCAGAGTTGCCCTTGCCATTTAGAAGTAGTAGAGTAGTTCTCAATTCCCCTGGAAGGGAATTCCATAGCTGTAGTGCCACTACGGAGAAGGCTTGCCCCTGAGCTGCCACCCCTCTCACTTGGGACAAGGGCGGCACACTTAGAAGCTACCAAACAGTCTCCAGTTTGGTTCAAATATTTATTAATAGAACCTTGAGGTTGTATCTATAGGAATCAGATGTTTTTAAAAAAGGAAGATCCTGTTCACTTATTCCTCAAAATATTCCAGATTGTTTGATTGGACTTACAGCCCAATCCTATCCCCAGCAGCTCCACCTGGTGCAGTGGCACCAAAATGGCATCCATCAGCACTGTCAAAGTCTCCGGAGGTCTCCTTGGGGTAAGGAGTTTCATCCCCTTCCTCCAGGGAAAACCCCTGGTCCTGCAATGGGGCTTCTGAACTCTGCGCCTGCTGTTTCGCTGGTGCAGATTTGAAAGCCTCTGTGGCAGCCTTTGTAGCCTGGCATGGAGGATAAGTATGGCAGAGCAGAGCTCTGCCGATCCCACCCCCTCCCGGTCTTGTTCCTTCCCCCTCCTCACCCTCCCCGCACCCCGTTCTGTCACCCCACTTCCCCTCCCCGCCCCGAAAATACTCACTGCAGACCAGCACAGCAGGAGCACCACCCGGCCCTCCACACGTTACTGAGTCTCAGTGTTAACTGGCGCTGGTCCAATGTCAGCAGCGCCTCCTTTCTGGGTGTTGT
The DNA here is from genome assembly GCF_035046505.1 of Tiliqua scincoides. Lineage (NCBI taxonomy): Eukaryota > Metazoa > Chordata > Lepidosauria > Squamata > Scincidae > Tiliqua > Tiliqua scincoides. The sequence continues at coordinate 29,736,342 of NC_089826.1, forward strand.
GGGCATGCCTTATGGCATGTTTGTGACCTACAGTGCTGGCTCTGAAGCTCAGCGCCAGTGCTAGGGCGGGATAGGATTGGGCCCTTAATTGGCCTGGGTAGAACATAATTTATTTCTTGATCCTGGAGATCAAAAGGATACACTTTTTCCTAATATAAGAGTATTGATCATAAACTTAAATGATGTTAAATTAAATGGTTTAGCAGGATCTTTCAAGGAGGATCAGTAGCTTTTCAGTGGAGTTGCGGGTTATTTGCCATTCAAAACCACCAATAGCTAACCTTCTCTCTCTCTCTCTCTCTCTCTCTCTCTCTGTGTGTGTGTGTGTGTGTGTGTGTGTGTGTGTGTGTGTGTGTGTGTGTGTGTGTGTTTTAAAGGCTTTAATTATTTCCTCTTGGAGCAATAATATCTATGATTTGAATAGGAGGAAGGTCGTGGCTTGTTTGTATTGGCAACTGCTTTCTCTTCCACCTGCCAGTCTTGATACAGTATCAGGTCTGCATTAGTGTTCCAAACAAAGCAGGCACCAGTTGTTTCTTTGGAGGTGATGGAATAGGGAGACCACCTTCAGCTGTGTTGATATTTTCTCTGGTCACCAAAGACTAACATCGTGTTGTGTTTTCATTAAGTGAGGAATATTAAACGTCCGAAAATAAATACGTTGAAACGTTGCTGAACAGAAAGTCATCTTTGGGGAGGGCCTAATTAAAGGAATTCAATTAGCACAAAACAGCAGTGCAGGCAGTTGGGTTAAAAGGAAAAACAATCCGCTTGTTTGTCTTACAGTAAAAAGCCCAGGATCACGTCTCTCACTCACTCTCTGCACTGCAGAATCTTATTCTTTCCTTCCAAAATTGTTGGTAGGAAAGTTCTCACATTCTCTCAAGGAGATTGCCTCATGCTTAGCCCCTGATCCTATAATCAGCTCTGTGTGGGAGCCCTCTGGGGTTGTTTGTTTTCACTGAACAGTGGAAAGTACTTCTGTTTAATCTGCATCCCACATGCTTACGAAGGATTGTGCTGTATTTTGACTCTTTTCAGGAAAACAGGCCATCTTACATTAGGAAAATACATGGTGATAAATCTTAGGATAGGTTATAGCAAAAGCTTGTGACATAAAAGCTGAGGGAGTGACAAAGCAAATACCAAGGACTTTGCCCCTAAGGAATCCTTAACACAAGAATGTGCTTGAAGACGTCCCTTGTGATTGTCCACTGGAGGTTCTGTAGGAACTTGTGAGTCAGTGTCGTCGCCTTTGAAACTATAAGGCTGAACAAGCTATTTTGGATCAGTTCTGAATGTTCCATTTATTGTTTTACTAGTCCATTAGTGATGAACACTTTTTGCAAGTTTGCTAAAGGTCAAACTATGAGAGGAACCCACCCAAGTGGCATTGCATTGATCTACTGAACCAGAAAACAGGCAGCAACCCATTACTTGAGAGACAAACAGGACTGTAGACCCAACTGTGTGCCATGCTGTGTGCTACAGAGTGCTCCCTCACCAGTCTGTGGGTGCCACAAAACACCATGCTGTAGGCTAGTCACCATATTTAAGCCCTCAGCCTGAAGAAGGTTTGATAGGCAGCTAGAATTCATAAGTTCTTTCTCGTAGTGCAAGAAAGTGCAATGCTAAGTGGAAGTGTAATAATTTTTACGCACACACACTCTCTCTCTCTCTCTCTCTCTCTCTCTTCATTGGGAGTTCCCACCACTGAGTTGCAACCTGATTGTGGGTGGGTTGTGAAACTGAAACTGACAAACTAATAGCTTAAGGAAGATGTATTGAACCCTGTGGAAAGTGAAGCTGAGCCTAATGAGTGGGTGAATATGCCTCAGTCCACTTCGAACTTTACTGAAACTAAACTTTACCGAGTGATAAAGACCAAAAGCTCCAGAAGGATCTCTCCAAACTGCGAGAATGGGCAGCAAAATGGCAGATGCATTCCAATGTAAGGAAGTGTAAAGTCATGCACATTGGGGCAAGAAACCACATATAGGCTAAAGGGGTCGGAGCTGTCTATGACAGATCAGGAGAGAGATCATGGGGTGCTAGTGGACAACTCGGTGAATGTGCGGCGGCAGTGAAGAAGGCTAATTCAATGCTTGGGATAATTAGAAAATGTATTGAGAATAAAATAGCTAATATTATAATGCTGTTGTACAAATTGATTGTGAGGCCACACCTGGGGTATTGTGTCAGTTCTGTTCACCACATCTTAGAAAGGATATAATGGAAATGGAAAAGGTCCAGAAGAGAGTGACCAAAATGATTACTGGGCTGGAGCACTTCCTTTACAAGGAAAGGCTACAGCGTTTCGAGATCTTCAGTCTAGAAAAAAGGTGCCTGAGAGGGGACATGATTGAGACTTACAAAATTATGCAGGGGGTGGATAGGGGGATGTTCTTTTCCCTCTCACACAACACCAGAACCAGGGGATATCCACTAAAATTGAGTGTTGAGAGAGTTAGGACAGACAAAAGAAAACATTTATTTACCCAGCGTGTAATTGGTCTGTGGAACTCCTTGCCACAGGATGTGGTGATGGCATCTGACCTGAATGCCTTTAAAAGGGGATTGGACAAATTTCTGGTGTAAAAGTCTACCACAGGTTACAATAAATGATGGGTATGTGCGACCTCCTGATTTTAGAAGTAGGCTGCTTCAGAATGCCAGATGCAATGGAGGGCACCCGGATGCAAGTCTCTTGTTGTGTGCTCCCTGGGGCATTTGGTGGGCCACTGATACAGGAAGCTGGACTAGATGGGCTTTTGGCCTGATCCAGCAGGGCTCTCATGTTCTTATGTTAGAAGGGCAGGCCAAGAGGAATGCAACACCACCAGAATGGACCTGCTCCAATGAACACAGCCCTTCCCCCCCCAAAAAAAAACTCTCAAGAAGGAAGTTCTCTCTCTCAAAGCTGACAAGGAAAAAATGTATTGAGCTCTATGGAAAGTAAAACTGAGCTGCATGTGTGTGTTTACTCATGAGGAGGCAAATGTGCTTTGGCTGTTATTGAAAGCCAGGTGAAGGGAAATATAAGGACGCTGAAATTGTCCTGATTCAATCACCATGGAGCTCAACAAATGCTTCAGAAGCAGGTGTGTTATCCCCCCACTATAGTTAAAAGAGGCTTGAGCGGCTGGTAAAGTAAAACTTTTTTTTGGTCTCATAAAGTTAGGTATGTCCTGATAGGGTGTCATTTTAAAAAGTGGGTCCCAGTGCTAAAAAGTTTGGGAACCACAGATATAAATCATTATACATATAAATATTCTTATATAGTACAGGTTGAGCCTCATTATTCATGTGGGTTCCGTTCCAAGCACTCACATGGATGGCAAAAAACGCACTATAGCAAATAAATTTAAAAAACAAAGTTTCTTTGCTCCAGTGATTTAAAAACAGCCTTGATGACCTTGAAATAAGATAAGAGTCATTAAGAAGACAATCCATCAATCAGTCGTCCTCCAAGAGCTTAGAAAGGTGTTTCACTCAGCCCCTCCCTTCACCAATGCAAAGTGATCACCTTTCTTTCACGTGCTCAGGGGGAAGGGAGGGGTCTGCTGGAGAGAGAAGGATTGATGGATTGTCAGCCAGCTGCCCCCCCTTCTCTCTCTCTCATTAAGGAGGCTGTTGTTAAAGGACTGTTTAGTTTTTAAAACTGATTTTAAAGGGGTGCATTTTTCCCCTTCTCCAGGGATCTGCACATTCCTTCTCATTTGCAGGGGCCATTCGTTTTGAGTCAAATCCGTGTATAAATAGGCTGGACCTGTAATAATGAAACTGTCATTTTGATCAATGCAAAAAAATATTCAAATGTAGTACACAGGTATTATGGCATAAAAACATACTAATACAGATGGGGCCTCAGTATCCACAGGGAATCCATTCTTGGACACCCCCCTCCCCCGTGGATACTGAAAATTGCAGATAATCAAATCTGTGATTTTTGGCCCCATAAGCCCTCTAAAAGGGACCGGAGCCTCTGCAGGCTTCAGAATGCCCTTTCAGCTGAAAAAAAAACACAACTTCAGGTTTCCCTTGATTAACTGGAAGTGACATTTTAATGCCTTGTAAGGCATTCTGAGGCCCAGGGTACAGTTAAAACTTGGTAAAATAGGTTGCAGATTTATTTGCCTGCAGGAATAGTAGTACTTTCAATTGTCGAAAGGATGCCTTTGTTCATATGACGCGTATTAAACACCCATCTCAAACTGGGTGTCATCAAAGTATTACAGCTGCAACTATTTTGGGCTAGGGATTATGAAGTTTGATAAATGGAGCTGAATGACGAAAATATTTCATTCGTCCCAGAACATGGCAAAGAATATGACAGCTGCTAAGTCTTCAAAGAGATTTATTGTTGCTCTAGCCACTGGGTGTTCATAGCTTGCTGTTTGAAGCGGAATCCTGGAAGTGGGTCTTGATTACTGAACCTGTAACTTCCTCATGGCTTAGGTCACAATAGTTAAACCAGAATATTAGATTTCATCTGATTTTCTATTGTGTTCAAAGGGAATGGGGTTATCTAAATCAGGTGTGGGTAGAAGTTAGATTGGAATTTACTGGTAGATCTCTAGTAGGTTTCCATAAAATCTGTGTCCAGTTGTTGAACAATATTAAGTAAAACAGCAAATTAAAAAAACAACAACTCTGTCATTGCTTGCCTTGTGCCAGTTGCCAGTTGCTTATATATGCCTTCGTATTCCTCACTAAGGAGCACTTAGTATTACAGGTCATGTAATCAGTGGAAAAATAGCTTTGAAGACTCACTTCCAGGTTTCTTGCTCCTCTTTGGTTGCCCCAGAATACATTGGTATAGACCTGCGGTTTTTAAACTTGCAGAGAGTTTGAGGACCACAGTAAGTCCTTGCAGGGGATGGGGGAGGCAGCGGGGGTGCGGGAAGTCAGGGAGCGGCAGGGACAGGCATGTACTCACCAGTCCCTGCAGAAGCCTGGTACATATCTCTGATGCAGAAGCCTTTTTACATATCTCTGATCAAATGACTTGTTTTCTCACAGGATAAATCACCTTTCTGCTATAGGGGTGCTCATTAATCGAGTTGACGTACGAGCAGTCACCAGCTTGATCCTTAGTGTTCGTTATGACTGTTGGATAGATACGCATCCCCAAGCCAAAACACACACATAATGCCTGGAGTTTGAATTGTGAGGAAATTATGCTCTGAGGCTCGCTCAAGTTTCAAAGTCCCCTTCAGGTACAAAACACATTAAGAAGACAGTATGTAATCTTGGTTCCTGTGATTGACAGGGAGGCCTAGGCCAGGAAAGGAGAATAGGATTCAGCATGTGCTGCTGCTGCTGCTATTCTGCCTCTCCAACCCTGAACTGCCCCAGTCTTCCACTGCACTGCCCATGACCCATCCCCACCACTACATTAACCTATTTCTATCCAGCCCACAGGTGTACACATTTGATCCCTGTTAGGTATATGCAACATTGGGCAGAAGTGGCTTCACTGTTTCTGTGGGGTCTTAGTGGGCTGTTGGCAGGTACATGGAGCCTCCTGCCATAGCTGGACTTACAGCAATGGATTGTGAGATCCATAGGCTTGGATAGAATTGGGCTTTTTATATCCACCTTGTGGGTCTGAAGATGATGTCCCCATGCAAGTACTTCCACTTCTACGCGTCAAACCTTATTATCCACAGGGTTTGGTTTCCCATGCCCACATCGTTGAAAAAATTTGCAGATGCCTACATCAGAACTGGAAATGAATGTTTTCCCTCTTTTCTGTTTCAAATCAAATCCATGTTATAAAAAGATCCCTTTAAAACTATTTAAAGAAATGGAAGGAAAGCCAGGGAAATAAGGTTCCCTTACTTTTTCATGGCAAGCTGGAGGGATGCAGTGCAGTCTACATCATTCTGAGAAACCATTTCCTGGTTGCACTGAAGCCCTCTCCCCCCTCCCTTGGCCAGAGAGTGTTCTGTTTAAGTTCCTGCTGGCCCCAGGGGAAGGCTGCCATACACTTTGAGGAGAGGAGAGGAGCCATAGACTGCCCTGCATCCCTCCAGCCTGCTGTGGAAAGTGAGGGAACCCTTTTCCTTGGCTTTCCCCCCACTTAGTTAAATGGTTTGAAAGGGATCTTTTTTTAGCGACTCAACACGTTGAATCGAATCCGCTGATACAAAATCAGCAGATAAAAAAAGGAGGACCTGTACTTCTAACTTACTTACTTTGTGCATTTCCACTGGATCAGGATATAAATCTAGACACACAGATACACGCGCTCACACACAGAGAAAGAAAGAGAGTGAAATGTGGCGCAATCCAAAATGTCTGTTTCTTCATCTAGCTTGTACTGTTCACTGTAAAAACACATATTTCAGAAAGGCTGAAAAAGACAGCTGCTTTCTTGTGCAGCAGTTTGCACTAACTCGAGCGAAATCAGTTCTGAAATAATCTCAGACCACCTCTTGCCTGACACCTGTATCCTATTAGAAGTGACACATGGAAACACCTTCAACACACTGAATTTAGCTCTGTGTCAACAGTTGACAAGTAATTGCAGAAAAATGGTAAAATCATTGCTTCCCTGTGAGCGTTTTCAGATTATTCTAACTGCAGGGATGGGAAGAACAGTTTCATTCTTCTGATGAAAACAGGGTGCTCCTGTAGGATGCTTTTGATTGACTGACTTCCTGCTAGCCAACATGGATTGGACTTTCAGTGCCCAATCAGGGATCCAGGAAGTTATCACCCATACAAACAATTTGGAATTTGGCGCTGATAGGCAAAGATATTTCTCATGCATCTGGATACCTTCCTTCCATGACAGTGGCTGAGTACACATCACGCTTCAGGTCAGCCATCCAAGAGGCCAACTGGAACAGTCACCTCAGGTAGCAGACGGTTGGGGAGGGGGAGGGAATGCCCATTTCTGTGTACTCAGTCGCTTTTCACTGCTTCTCCTTTTCCTTTCACTTCCTGGATTGGAAAAAGAGGAGGAGGACAAGAGGAAGAGAAAACATAGAGGTGAGGGAAGTACTGAGCGAAAACATTGGAGAGTGGGAGGAGCAGAGGCTGGCAATCACCTGGTAAGGGAGGCAGCATTTGGCATGCTGCCTCAGGCATCAGGAGGTCTAGGGCTGCCCCTGAACCCATGTCACCACCTTGCTTACCTGGGACCTCTGGTCCATTGTGTCCCAGTGCAACGCCCCCTCTCTGTCTCTCTCTCTCTCCCCTCAGGTTCCCCCCACATCTATCCTCCACTCCATGCCTGTTCTCTGCACTGCTGCCGCTGCCACACAGTGAGGACAAATTCAGTCCATGAGGGGGGAGGCTAGAAAAGGTTAGAAAAGTCACAAGTAGTTTTAGACCAGGGATTTTCAGCCTTTTTTAATTCATGGCACACTGACAAGGTGGTAAAATCGCCAAGGCACATCATCAGTATTTTGACCATTGACGGGGCACACTATGCTGCTGGTAGGGGCTCAAATCTTCCAATGGCCCAACTAATAAATGACCCTCCCCAAACTCCTGTGGCACACCTGCGGACCATCCACAGCACACCAGTGTGCCACGGCACAGTGGTTGAAAATGATAGCTTTAGAGAAAGTAAGTCCTGCTTGATCCCTTTTTGGAATACACATGCAGTAAGGAACCTGAAGATGGTTTGCCAGTGGAGCAAGCCAGACCTTCTCCACATTCCCAGCTCCTTTCAAATCATTCTGTTTTCTGAGTTCGTGGATGAGTAAAAATGTTTTCCTAGAGTCCTGCAGAACTCTAGCTGTGTAAGCTTGCATTCTGAAAGGGCACAGTCTAGTGTAGGGGTGGGCAAACATATTGGCAGGAGGGCCACATCATCTCTCTGACACTGTGTTGAGAGCCAGGGGGGAAAAAAGAATTTACATTTTGAATTTGAATAAATTTACATAAATGGATATATTAGAGAATGGATGTATGAATGGATGAATTCTACTGAACTTATTTATAACACACAGGAGAACTATAATACAGGCATGTAGAACCACTTGAGAACTATGAACTGTTTGCCACACAACTCTTGCACAGCAAAAACATACAGACCAAGCCAGAAACACATGGAGACATAAGTTGTTCAGAGACAATTGGGAAGGGGGTTAAAATAATGCCCAGGGAAAAGCAGAAAACACATGGAAACTATTAAAGGCCTTGCTCTAACTTGGCCTGCAGCTCACATCTAGTGGTAACGAACTGGGAGTCGTAGGCCAGTGTGGGCTGCAACATTCTCTGACAGACCATAGGTTCTTTGGAGACTGGGGGCTCCCTGCAGGCCACATTGGGGTTCCCTGAGGGCTGCAAATGACCTGCAGGCTGGGCTTTGTCCACCCCAGATTTAGTGGGAAGTTCTTCTACAGAGTCATCATTACTGTGCTTTTGCATTGCTCCATTTCAGTGGGACTTGCACTGTACCTTGCATAAGGCTATCGAGAAGTTTTATGTCCTGCTGTAAAAAAATATTAATGGCCCAGACCTATTCAGACTCCACTCCAATGGTGCATGGATGCCAGCACAACATCAATCATATCCTTAGCCCATCTAAGCAAGTATTGCCCTGACATCTGTAGAAGTCCCAACACAGCTTGTCACCTGTGAAGCAGTGTCCTGAAGTCGATGCTTCATCAGTGTTACATTGGTGTGGCATTGCCAGCTAACAAATACCCTTTTGTTGGGGAGGAACTGGAGCAAGGCCCCAGGGGACCATCAACAGCTCTCAGGCAAAGCAGGGGGCAGGCTGGAACCCAGGCGAGACAGGTTTTACCAAGTCACTTGCCCTAACCAACAAGGCACTCACCATGCATGGCTGGTCAGAAATGTGACACCTTTTGCATGGCAAGGACAAAAGAGGAAGGGGAGGCAAGTCTAGAACCTACATCAGCTACTTCACAAAGCTTCTCTCCAACCACCCAGCCACAGCAGGAAACAGGTAAAAGGCACCCCATCTGACTTTACATCTTGCATCACAGCAAACAGGAACATCTAGCTGGAGACGGTAGCACATGGACCAATCAGAGAGACCACAGCTTGAGGCGATCACTGGCCTGGCATGTGACACGGAGTACCCACTGCTGCAGCCCACTCATCTCGCCATACCCATACCTTTCAAGCTGGAATAAGGTTGCTTGTTTGAATATTCTTCTCCCCTGAACCAAAGCAAAGCAAATGCTCCTCTCTGCATATAGAAATGCAGGTAGGGAAAATGCAGTGCTGCACTCTTCTCTGTGACATGCTACTTCTCTGTGTGACAGAAGAATATTTTTAGATAGGGGAATGCTTAAACAGTGCAGTCCTAGTTAGGAGTTGCCACTTGGTTCCGCTATGTAAACTGGGATTTACCTCCAAGTAATCATGCACTGGATTGCATTGTAAGACATGATGACCTTTCTTCAGATACAACCCAATATGATCTTACGGTCATTTATAAGGAGCTGAAATTTTAAATACAAACACTGCTGAACCAAGAGGACAGAAAATCAAGTGCCACTGTTGTCTGCTAAGATGTGATATACAATAGAGGGGGAGAGTAGCTATAAAACATGCATCCATGGCCATGTATATTTTTACCATTAACAAACAATAAAATCTAAGTCCTCATTTATGCATTTAGTTAGAAATATATGGGTTAAGGTCAAAGTCGTTTTAAAGGCCTTAAAACTGAGTATTGATGTATGTCGCTCTTCAATCACCTTAACAATGTCGTACATCAACATCATCATTTAACAGCATCCCCAGATGTCTTTCGACATATTTCTGAGCTTGGACTTTTCCCCCAACCTTCTGCCAGAGAGAGGGGGAAGACAACTTTGATCATAAGAAGGAAAATAATCATAATGAATGTACATTCAACAACTGAATTCTTGGGGGGGGGGAATATAAAGTTTATGTTTCTCTAGCTTTTTTAACAAGACAATATTGCATAGGCTAATAAATATAAATGAACTAATCTAACAAAACATTTGGGGAAATTGAAGCCTGAAATTTAGAACAAGTCTTATTTTAATTTAAGAGGAACAAAATGGAAGGACAGTTGTCATCCCCATATCCCCATGCATTCCAGCTGCTACAGCAGATACCTGAAGCTGCAGATAGCAGCGAACCCTATATGTACTATTGTTCTATGCAAGCCCTCTACTGCTGCTTATTTTCACCCATTTGTTAGCCCTAACAAGCAATAACAAGCAGGCACTAAGAGGAAGCAGATTGGAGGGCTGTAAATGGGCAAACAAAACAAAAACAGATGAGTGCAGTGGGGTGGGGAGGAATTTGTGAACCATGGATACCTGAAGCCATAGAAACTGAGACCATGGATCAGTGGCGTAGCTAATGATCGTGTAGCCCAGTGCCAAGCTCAAAATGTTGACCCAGAAGTGATGTCACAACTGGAAGTGACATCATGCCTGGGCTTTTTAAAAAGTGAAAATGGGGAGGAAACCACCTCCTCCCCCCCAGCAGCTCACCACCCATTTGCTCTGCTGCCTTCCCCCAGTCAGTGATGTAGCTAAGGCATTTATCTGCTACCTGGGATCAAAGAAGATTTTGTAGAGCCCCTGCATGATAAAATCAAATTTAATTAAGTAAATAAATAAAAAATTATTAATTCCATGGTGTATCATAATAATATCTCATTGGCACTCAGAACAATCAGTCTCATAGGTCAGTTTGGAGTTAAGCAAATCCACTTTTTGTTCCACAAGACAGTTGTGTTTTCATTTTCTGGTTAACTGGCCATAACTTTTGATAGAATACAGATATTCCAATGCTGTTTATTTCATTGCATTCTGCATTAAATTACCTTTCCAATGATATATAACATGATGGTATTATTCATAATACCAAGATTTTCACAATTTTGGTCACTAGTGTCAAGCTCAGCTTGTTGCCCCCCTAAAGCTTGATGCCAGGTGCAACTGCTACCCCCTGCACCCCCTTAGCTACACCACTGCCATGAATACAGGGGCAACTGTATTTGCAGTAACCCAGAGGCTCTGATATATATTCGGGGAAATTACTGCACACAAAGTTACATAAGAACATAAGAACATAAGAACAGCCCCACTGGATCAGGCCATAGGCCCATCTAGTCCAGCTTCCTGTATCTCACAGCGGCCCACCAAATGCCCCAGGGAGCACACCAGATAACAAGAGACCTCATCCTGGTGCTCTCCCCTACATCTGGCATTCTGACTTAACCCATTCCTAAAATCAGGAGGTTGCGCATACACATCATGGCTTGTACCCCATAATGGATTTTTCCTCCAGAAACTCGTCCAATCCCCTTTTAAAGGCGTCTAGGCTAGACGCCAGCACCACATCCTGTGGCAAGGAGTTCCACAGACCGACCACGCGCTGAGTAAAGAAATATTTTCTTTTTTCTGTCCTAACCCGCCCAACACTCAATTTTAGTGGATGTCCCCTGGTTCTGGTATTATGTGAGAGTGTAAAGAGCATCTCCCTATCCACTCTGTCCATCCCCTGCATAATTTTGTATGTCTCAATCATGTCCCCCCTCAAGCGTCTCTTTTCTAGGCTGAAGAGGCCCAAACGCCGTAGCCTTTCCTCATACGGAAGGTGCCCCAGCCCCGTAATCATCTTAGTTGCTCTCTTTTGCACCTTTTCCATTTCCACTATGTCTTTTTTGAGATGCGGCGACCAGAACTGGACACAATACTCCAGGTGTGGCCTTACCATCGATTTGTACAACGGCATTATAATACTAGCTGTTTTGTTCTCAATACCCTTCCTAATGATCCCAAGCATAGAATTGGCCTTCTTCACTGCCACCGCACATTGGGTCGACACTTTCATCGACCTGTCCACCACCACCCCAAGATCTCTCTCCTGATCTGTCACAGACAGCTCAGAACCCATCAGCCTATATCTAAAGTTTTGATTTTTTGCCCCAATGTGCATGACTTTACACTTACTGACATTGAAGCGCATCTGCCATTTTGCTGCCCATTCTGCCAGTCTGGAGAGATCCTTCTGGAGCTCCTCACAATCACTTCTGGTCTTTACCACTCGGAAAAGTTTGGTGTCATCTGCAAACTTAGCCACTTCACTGCTCAACCCTGTCTCCAGGTCATTTATGAAGAGGTTGAAAAGCACCGGTCCCAGGACAGATCCTTGGGGCACACCGCTTTTCACCTCTCTCCATTGTGAAAATTGCCCATTGACACCCACTCTCTGCTTCCTGGCCTCCAACCAGTTCTCAATCCACGAGAGGACCTGTCCTCTAATTCCCTGACTGTGGAGTTTTTTCAGTAGCCTTTGGTGAGGGACCGTGTCAAACGCCTTCTGAAAGTCCAGATATATAATGTCCACGGGTTCTCCCGCATCCACATGCCTGTTGACCTTTTCAAAGAATTCTATAAGGTTCGTGAGGCAAGACTTACCCTTACAGAAGCCATGCTGACTCTCCCTCAGCAAGGCCTGTTCGTCTATGTGTTTTGTGATCCTATCTTTGATGAGGCATTCCACCATCTTACCCGGTATGGATGTTAGGCTGACCGGCCTATAGTTTCCCTGGTCCCCCCTCTTTCCCTTTTTAAAAATAGGCGTGACATTTGCTATCCTCCAATCTTCTGGCACTGTGGCCGTTTTGAGGGACAAGTTGCATACCTTAGTCAAGAGATCTGCAACTTCATTCTTCAATTCCTTAATAACCCTTGGGTGTATGCCATCAGGGCCCGGTGACTTATTGATCTTTAATTTATCAATGAGGTCTGAAACATCTTCTCTTTTAACCTCTATCTGACTTAACTCCTCGGTTAGGAGGGGCCGTTCGGGCAGCGGTATCTGCCCGAGGTCTTCTGCCGTGAAGACAGATGCAAAGAACTCATTTAATTTCTCTGCCATCTCTAAGTCTCCTTTTATCTCCCCTTTCCCTCCCTCACCATCCAGAGGGCCAACCGCTTCTCTGGCGGGTTTCCTGCTTCTAACGTATTTGAAGAAGCTTTTATTATTCCCCTTAATGTTGCTGGCCATGCGTTCCTCATAGTCTCGCTTGGCCTCCCCTATCACCTTCTTACATTTCTTTTGCCACAGTTTATGTTCCTTTTTATTCTCTTCATTAGGGCAAGACTTCCATTTACGGAAGGAAGCTTCCTTGCCCTTCACAGCCTCTCTAACTTGGCTGGTTAGCCATGCGGGCACCCTCCTGGATTTAGTGGAACCCTTCTTTCTTTGCGGTATACACCTCTGCTGGGCCTCTATTACTGTTGTTTTAAGCAGCCTCCATGCACTCTGGAGAGACTGGACTCTTTTTACCCTCCCTTTCAACCTCCTTCTAACCAGCCTCCTCATTTGAGGGAAGTCCGCCCGTCGGAAGTCAAGGGTTTTTGTTAGAGATTTGCCTGGTATTCTTCCCCCAACGTGCACGTCAAAACGGATCGCAGCATGATCACTGTTCCCCAATGGCTCTGTAACATTGACATCTCTAACCAGGTCCTGCGTACCGCACAAAATTAAATCCAGAGTCACCTGTCCTCTGGTGGGCTCCGTGACTAGCTGATCTAAGCCACAGTCATTTAGCAATATGTTCCTCAAAAACTGGAACTGCTTCATTTTTTAAAAAAACAACAACACAGGGGGGTATATACATATATTGTGCGCGGGCAGAAGTTTTTTGGGGGAGGGTGACAGTGATAAGATAATAGGATGGATTCTGCTTGTTAATAATAATAATACATCCATTTATATCATGTCTGAAGAGTTTTAGGGAGATTTTCAAAAAGGATTGGGTGGAACGTGCACTTCAGTAATATGACTGCATTTTGATGGGTCTGGCCAACAGACACACACAGAGTTGCCAACAGAGCCTCTTCTGCTTGACTCTAGTAATCCAGAACCCCCTTCATACCTATTATGATTTATGTTCCCTATTGTTGAATATAACAATATGCCCCTCTAGTTCAGTCACTTCTCTATAATGCATGCTTTTATTTTTCCCGGACAGATTCAGATACGGAGAGATTTACTGGATGAGTACTTTGTAAAATAAAGGAGACAAGAACTTCTGAAAAACTAGTCCATGAGCTCTGATTACATACAGGAACTTCAACTACACATGCACTGTTTTATCTTCCACAGGAAAGTCAACTCTCCAGGATATTTTTGTTATTGTTACTAATACAAATACAAATGTATACACCACTTTTCAGCAAATGTAGTTCATCTAGGCTGCAATCCTATACACACCTACACTAATTGTGAAATGAAAAGGCATGCGGGCATGCTGTGTTCCTTCTGTTGCAGAGGCAAATGGAAAGCATAACATACATTTGGTTCTGGATCACAGCCTAATCACACTTTAAAAGTCCATCCTAGAAAAATAAATGCAGACACATGAATATGTCTGTTCACTTTGGGAACTGTATACATTATCAGCTGACCATATGAAAAGATTAGGAAGTCCAGCTATTTAAACTGTGAGCTACAAGATGCTTAAATCTGGCTTGCTTTGGCCCACAGACTTCAGAGGAACCAAGTTGACTTCATTGAACATAAGCTGGGTTTTGTGGTTTAGTGTACTTTCTCTAAAGGTATGCGATTAATGCATCACTGATTTGTCAGATACATGTGTAGTAAGGTTTTGATTTATTCTTTGAATGGAACTGCAAGGTCTTAAAACGGAAGCATTCGTTTCCGAAAGGTAATTGAGAATGCAGATTGTGGCAATATGGCTGACTTGGTCTATTGCCAGCTATACAAACAGAAACTATTATTCCCCCTGCCAGCATCCATTGTTCCAACCCTTCCTTTCTAATATGATAGCAGCGTGAAGACAATTTCCAACCATAAGCAGTTCAATCCCAGGTCCAAAGCGATCACGTCCTCTGTCTGCTTGTCAAACCTCCTGGAGAGATAATGGATGGACATCATTAATGTTGCTGCCTTCAAACTGTTGGTAGAGCATTCAAGGTTATCATGACTTGCTTTGGTGCCTGTCTGATGATGGACAGTAATGTGCGGTTGCACTGATGAGTGCATTGTTCTCATAAGGCAGTGACCAATGTTAAACAGCTGGCTATGAAACTGTTTCATCTTTGCAGGGAATAATGTTCTGATAGGCATATAGCGCCACTGAGAAGATGCACTGGTAAATATACTAGAACCAGTCTTGACCTCTTGTTCCCAGGGGCATGTGTGCTTCCTGTATTTTTCAGAGAGATGACTGCAGAGCATTGTCATGATATCAAACAATGGGATACATTTGCAAACTACTAATTGTTTTCACCATAAACACTGTGATCCTAAGCATATTTGCTCAAAAGTAAGTGTCACTAAGTAATGACATTTACTTCCTAGTATATATGCTTGAATTATGCTGAAGTACAGCTTTGTTGATTACAGCTACACCCCACTTTTTTTACTAGATGTAGATTAAAACAACTAAAAAAACAAAAGCCAATGCTTAGTTTTTCTGCTCTGGAGGAACTTCCACCCCAAACCCAGGCATGTTTGTTGTTAATCAGAGCTGAGAGAAAGGCAATGTGTGCAGAATAGTCTCAGTTTCAACTCAGGCCAGTTTTAAAAGTCATTTGGACATTCAAAGGAGGTAGATGATGAAACTCGTAGACAACTCTGATGTTCTTGCAGAAGGCATTGTACATCACCTTGAGCACCATATGCTTGGAAAGAAGCCGAGGAAAATGTATAAATATGTATTTTATTTCTGTATTACAAGTTTAGTATAGATGCATCCATATTTTTTCCTCACGGCTTCATATGAGATAGGCTGAGAGAAAGTGACTAACCAAAGAGCTTCAAAGCTGAGCAAGGAGGTGAATCTGTCTCACCAGTCCATACCCAACACACTATCCACTGCATCACACTGACTTCCTTATATTTAAGTAAACAAATATGTGCATCTCTGGATTGTGGTTGCTGGCTTTACTGTGTTTATGGACTAGCACCTTTAACAAAAGGTGACCATCTTAAAATCGCTTTTTTTATACCTGAGCACACAAAGCCAAATACAAAATATGCACATGCCCCATCAAGTGTGAAAGATGAGTGCAGTGTTTGATGCACCGTGGTCTGGGACATGATCCACAGAGTCTTCTTTCTATGTGCAAATAGGCTATTGAACACACAACCAGGCTTTTTTTGTCATCACCAACTGGGACAACCTGCAGACATTAACTTGAATCTAAAAATTGTATCCTTCCTTTCCATTTACAATAATAACACCCAAAGCAGTTCACAAAAAAAAGTTAGCTTCTTAAACTTAGGGAGTAGATTATTGAAGAACAGTACAACAAAAACAGCCATCTCTATTTTTATTGGCAGCCCAAGTGTAAAATATATTTTACTAGAAGGAACAATCAAGTAACATCATTACAGTTAGAAATTAATGTTATTGGTTAAGTCCTGTTGAAATTAATGCCAAGCCCCCATTAACCTCAGCAGCTCAAGACTAACTAGACTTCTCCGGATCAGGGCAGATGGACATTTGAACGAATGTTGGATGAACATTTGATTTCAATTATTTGTGTCATTTTCAGCCCAATTCTTGACTGGCTTACAGGGAGCAATGGAGTTGATGCAGCCTCTGTTGCATCTTGTGGTCTAGGACTGATGAAGAGATAAGTACTGATGAAGAGGTAAGTAAATGAAATTCTTCCTTGCTCACTCTGCCATGTCATGATTTCCAATGTGTCTGCTTGCATCTGAGCGAGCTCTTTGGCTGGTGCAGGTCTGAATGAACCCAAGGGGATGTGGTGAGGCCAGGCAGGGAACTTAGGGTATCAGCAGCTCTGTTGCCACCAATAACCACCCCCAGTCCTTCCCAACATGCTTCAGACTGCTCTGATCCCCACTCTGATCCTTCCTCTCTCTGCCCTTCTCTTCCCTTCCTTGCCCATAGCCAGCTGCCTACACCAATTCACCTCCTGGCATGCACATGGTAGCCAGCCTTTCATGCTGGCAGCCTTGCCATGCATATTGTTGCTGTAGCCACAGTGACAATGGAGTGCACCTTCTGCTGGCAGACCACTCACTACGTCAGTGAAAGGCACCCATAGGGTTGAGCTGTTTGTTGGATAATTGCATGTATGAATCAAGCCAAGTGACCCAATTCTAGAATTCTCTTTCTAAGCTACAGTGGAAGACTGCAGTACTAGGCATAGCCCCACTAACTGAGTCATTGGATTGCAGGTCAAAGAGTTAAAACAGCTTTCCATAGATTCATAGAGGTTAAGTTTAGGGATACTGTTTTCCACAAGGAAAGGTGTAATTCATAGACTTTAATGAGCAATTATAAGTAAGTTTACACGTAAGTGACACTCAACTCCAATCAAACAATTCAATCATGCATTGCTTTCTTACTATTTTTTTTAATTACTAAGAACAGACAAGATACAATCACAACATTAAATAGAAGTTTATGGAATATGGAATTATCAGACAATTAAACATGCCACTATTGATATATGTAACAGTTGGGCAACTTGATCTTGAGTTGCTCAGCACGCAAGGCTGCCACAATGCCAAAATGGCTACTGCAGCATCTAACTCTTGCTGGGCAGCCCAGACAGCTCCTCGGGGGAAGGTAAGTAGCCCTACAATGGGGCTACTCAGTATTGCTGCAGCTCTTCGGCCAGCACAGAATCAAGAAGTCCCATGTCAGGCCACCAGTTCGATGGAGCTGCGCTCTGGCAGTCCCGCTCCCTCCTACCCTGCTCCCGCCCCCACCACGCCTCCTCCTCGCCCTCCCCCACCCCTGAATGCCTCCTCCCCGCCTCTCCCCACCCTCACTTACTTCTCTACTGCCTGGTGGTTCACGTGAGCCACTGGGCAGCAGAATGCAGGCCCAGCACTGGAGCAGACCCAGTGTCGGCTCAAACCGGGCTAGGTCTGGCACAGGGCCTGCGGTAAGGCTTGCAAACATACTGTAAGGCACGTTTGTGACAGTGCGTGCGGGCAGTAATCCAGTGTGCACAGTGCTGGATCAGGCCCTAAATCGCCTTGTGAAACACCTTTGCAGATAAAAGAAAAAGAGTGCATTTATAATAGCTATTGGAAAAAGGAGAAGAATTAATAATAAAAATTATTGTATGTAAATGAGTACAAGAATAGGTTGTTATTTGCTATACTTTGCATGATTTATTTTGAGAATATAATTGACATGTAGATTTGAGCCAGGCCTGTTTCAGGCTGATGCAATGAAATAAATTTTTGTTTTATTGCAGTGATGGGAGTACTAAGGGCATACTAAGAATTGTTATCATGAAAAACACTATCGGAAAGTGCAGTGTGCGTATAATTCAGTCAGTGCCCATCCACTATGGATTCTTTGAATTTGCACTCTAGAGTGGAACCTGTCCCCCATTCATCTTTTTCCACCAGCTGAGAATTGTCTTCTTGGGACAAAGGCTAATAAATCATTTTTATTGTGACAACTGAGGCTGTTATAAAGCAGATTCTCTCACAATACTTGCCCTATTTTTGAAACAGTTTTTCATGTAAACCTGTTGAGATATATTTCAGGTCCCTGGAGACAATTTTTGTCTCTACGGAGGCCTTTCTGCACTATCAGGTTGGAATGTACCAAATGGGCAGTGTTTCTCATATTCTTGCACACAGTTAACACAACTTCCCTCCAGAACGTGTGGAAATACCTGCACGTTGCAAGCACTGAAAAGTACAACTGAGAAAATGGGAGATTAGACCAGGAGAGTGCACAGATTGTTACCTTGATCTCTGTGGGGGAAATGGCTTGTGCAGCTGTGATGGGCATCCCTTGAATATTGCTTGTGGCACAAATCATAGTGAGTGACACAGTTTGCCCTTGATGCCCACCACCATTCTGTGAATGTTTAATCTAAGATGGCTTTTATAAAACTTTAATTAGACAAAGAGGTCACAGCCCCAAGCTGTAAATTTGGAGTGCTCATACAAACGTAGTATGGGGGGGGGGGAAGAAAATTAGATATGCAGGGTGTCTTAAGAAAATATCATACAGTGTTAATGTAACAAACGTAGTATGGGGGGTGTAGAAGATTAGTTATACAGGGTGTCTCAAGAAAATATCATACAGTGTTAATGTAACAGTACCAGGTAGATATTAGAAGCAAACCATATTGTTTCTGGTTGTCCAGGCAGCTGGAAAAGAAACCACAGACTGTGTTGTCATCTCTCCTTTCCTGTCCTCCAGCAAATGACTTTCTGTAGAAGCCTTCATGTCTTCATAGCAGCCCATAAGGAAGCCCAATTGTGGATGGGAAGGGCGGGAGTCACTTGTGCCTACAAGCTGCTGGGAGTTTCAGGAGTCCAGATGGACCCTCATGGGCCTGTGAGTCCTCAGCCAGTGCCTGTCCTGGTTGGTCTCCCTGATGGTTGGCAACCTTCAGTCTCGAAAGACTATGGTATAAGCCTACAGCACCCGGTATTCCCAGGTGGTCTCCCATCCAAGTACTAACCAGGCCTGACCCTGCTTAGCTTCTGAGATCAGACAAGATCCAGCATGCGCAGGGTAATAGTTACCAGCCCTGATTAATATCTTTGTCTAGGCACCGTCCAATGAACACTCGAGACAACACACACGGGAGAAAGGGCCACTTTATTAGCATTTTAATACAGAAAGGAGGCTGAGACCTGCAGTTGCAGGGTCAGCGAAAATGTAGGCCCTCCTACAGGCCAGGGCAAGATGGGAAGCCCCCAGTTTTTGTGTCCCTATGTGCTCCTTTAGGAGCCACTGGATCTGTGCTGGCTTGCAACTCACAGGAGCTCCTCCCATGCATGTATACTCATCAGTAAGTCCCATTAGCATCAATGGGACACCTCCTAGGAACGTTTGGACAGGATTGTAGCCTTAAGTCCAGCTATGTCTACCCAGAAACAAGATCTGTTATACTCAATGGAACTTATTCTGGTTGCCCCTCACCCTGCCTGGTTGCCCTTCGCCCCCTGGACACTACCCAGCACCCGTCGGGAGGAGTGGCTGAGGTACCCATCGCCAGCCACACCTCTGAGCCTCGGTAAATGGGGAGGGGGCCCTCTCACCAGGGGGGCAGTCTGCTTGCTCGACCCAAATGGGGCAGGGGGGTATAGGTGCCCCTCGAGTGGTCACCCCACGGAAGCCTATTCTCTAACAAGCCTCCCCCTCCCTGGGAATGCTCCCTTAGCCCCCTCCAGCTCTGCCCAGCCCGCTTGCCACACCACGAGGAGGATTCCTCACCACTTGATGCATCCATTGGTGGGATGCTGTCCGCTCGGTGCCCGCAAGCAAAGTAGGAAGGGGGGCTGTTGCTGTGTCCTTAAATTTGCTCTCCCCAGCCACAGCCCTTCACCAATCCCCTCGCAGGGGAAGGGGCTTGTGTGTTCCGGCCAGGCCATACAAACTCCGATCTCCCTGCTATAATTGGGTGATCAGGAATCTTTAACAAGATGCTGACCACAACCTCACTCTCATCACACAGCAGTTGTAACTCGATTTAATACAAATAATGCTTCACCTCATTTGCTTGTAATTTGCTTCTTTGTAAAGCTGTTAAATTGAGGTAGAAGAATGTCCCAGTATCAACTTGGTTAGTGTGGAAAATAGCAACATGAGTTGTTAGACCTCCCTGACGGATTCTAACCGATGTTCGTAGAACAGTATAAAGAAGTGGCTTCTACACTTCTCCAGTAACATGTGAATCTTTCTGAGCCCAAGACAGGTTAGATTTCAATCCAGGTCTCCCAGATCCAGGATTAACTCATTACTCACTAGAAACCTATCCATTTGGAAATACAGACCTTCCTCAGAGGTTCTTCAGAACCTTTGAAAACTCCATGTGAAGCAGATGCTACTCAGTCAATTAGGCTTCACATAGAGCCTGAAGTCACTTGTTTTGACTGATTTTGGAATCTCAGTTTTTATATCATTTTAAAATCCTGTATGCTTAAATGATATCAAATAATTAGGCATGCTGTAAGCAGCTGCCACCATGTAATTCTCAGTCTGTTCTGTACTCTTTTATTTACTTGGCAATTTAATGCTGGCAAATCCAAGAACATGTGGGATCTGTTTAGGACAAGATTAAACACCCATAATTTGGCTAAACAGTAACTTCCAAATTGCTCATTTTTTTGGTAATGTATGTGCAGTTCAGTTATTCTGAGCTCTTTATCCAAAAATACCATGACAAGAAACATTCACCATCATTGCTCATTGTTTCAGAGTTCCAGAACATCCTTTTTGGTGAAATTGTACGTATGTAACTGTGTAAGATTTTGCTTCATTTTGCCACTTCTTGTCTTCAAAACAGAAGTTTGCCAAACAACCTCTGACACTATTTCCATATAGCAAACATCCTCTTGTGTTTGCATTTCCTGTTAGACTTGTAGAAAAGCACTCACCAGAACTTGGCCAGTGACAAGACCATGGAAAATAGAAACTAAAGTCCTTTCAAGAGCTGATTGATACTCGTATATGTATATCTCATCTTTCTTTCATCATTGCAATGTACATGGGGTTCTGGGTAGTCATCAGCGCAGGTACTAAGCCACCCTAGACCAGCTTAAATTCAGCAAGGTAGCTGCTTTTGGATCCATTAGAACAGCAGTTCCCAAAGTAATACTTGGACTTTTGGACGGCGGCAGGGTGAGGTGCGTGAGGCCCAACAGTGTCACTGTAATTACACCACCACTGGATGCAGGCGTTTTTTCAGTGATGGGCAAATCCAGCGTGGCTTGACTCGAATTGAGTCACAAGTCTCCACTCCCCCGCAACACGAGTCAGAAACAAGTCATAACACGGGCACTTTCTAGGTTGCCTGGAGCATTTTCATGACTCGAAAAGACTCGAGACACAAGTCTTTTTGATACACGTGTCAGGCGTGGGGAAAAACGGAGCTGCTGCCAGGGTGTGTGTTTGTGTCAGAGTTCTCTTTAAACACTCCCCTGATGTCCCTGCCCATCAGTAAACAAGGCGGGAGGGGATGGGATGGACTACAAGAGAGCGGAGACAGAAACAGCAAGAGGGAGGAGGGTCATGCACAGCAGCTATGAGGCTTACCAGGAAGATTCGACAATTCTTTGTAGCTGAACTCAGTAGTAGTCCCACTGCAGCAGGTCATTCAATGGGTCCTCCTTCCCCCAAGTGACAACGCAGCTCACAGCAGCCTTGTGATTGGAATGTGTGATCGCTTCAAACCTCTCCCCGCTTTCCTGCCTCCTTTTTCCTGGGTTTTTCCAGCTAATTCCAAGGCAAGAACCCCCTTGGGCTCTTCCTTCTGCCCTCCCTCATCCAAAGAAACAAATCAGACCTCCCATCCTTTTTTCAATCATCAGTTCCTTCCTATCAATGTTGGGCAAGAGAGCCCACTCTCGCTTCCCCTCTCCTGCTCAGATGCTAAAGCAAACATGAACCCTCCCTACCTCCTGGCTAGAACTTCCCTGCTGCTTGCCTGGTCTGAATGATGGCCCCATGAGGTCTTTCATGATGCGAAAAAAGTAAGCAAGCACACCCAGATGCAGGCAGAATCAAATCTGTGTGTGGGGACCGAATGCCAAGTCAGAGGACCTTGACTCGAGTGTTTTGCCGAATCTTCCACACGCATGACTTGATTGTACACGAATCAGTGAAAAATGCTGACTCGAGTTCCCATCCCTGGTTTTTTTAACTTACCTGTGGGATTGCACTGGCCTCCAAGAGGGTCTGGGAGGCTTGCAGCCCCCTCTGCAGGCCTCCCACTACTCCGAACAGCCCCAATCAGTGATTGGCACCCACATCTGGTTTTCATGGTTGCTTCTTTGCTCCTGGCGCTGCCCCAATTACTGCAGCACCATCAGGGCACCCATTTCTGACGCCACTCCTATTTCTGAGGCCACTCCCCTTAAAGAGGGGAACTCTCTCTTCCAGTTCCCCTTATGGGTCATGACCCATCAGTTTGGGAACCACTGTGTTAGAGCCGAGGTGCCCAAACCCCGGCCCTGGGGCCACATGCTGCCCTCAAGGTCTCTCAATGTGGCCCTCAGGGAGCCCCCAGTCTCCAATGAGCCTCTGGCCCTCTGGAGATTTGTTGGAGCCTGCACTGGGCTGACACAACTACTGTCAGTGTGAGGGCGACTGTTTGACCTCTCATGTGAGCTGTGGGATGCTTTGTGCAAGGCCTTTTATAGGCCTTGAGCTATTGCAAGACCTTCATTCATTAAGTTCATCTTTAATATATTCATTTATGTAAATGTATTCACATTTTAAATGTAAATTAATTCTTTTTTTCCCTGGCCCCCGTCACAGTGTCAGAGAGGTGATGTGGCCCTCCTGCCTAAAACTTTGGACACCCCTGTGTTAGAGCTTTGGAAAACAAATCTAATATGTATTGAGGGCATTTATTGAGAGTTATCAACATTTTCATTCTCAAGCTGCAGTGTTGAGTTCATAAGAAGAAAGCATTTAAAAATATATCTGTTGGTACAATGGTTTGAGGGACAAAAAAGAAATGGAGAATGAGCCCGGTCCTATTCCAGATTAGGCAGTAGTGCATAGCCTTCTACAACAGTGGAATAGAGTTCGCAGCCTACAATATAGGGTTTTATTGTTTATTGTGTTTTCTAGGCTACTCATGTTTCATGCAGAATTTGTCACAAATCAATCAAAACTGTTCCCTTTCTATCTGTATTTGAGAGAGAGAGAGAGAGAGAGAGAGAGAGAGAGAGAGAGAGAGAGAGAGAGAGAGAGACAAAGGGAAGTCAAAAGTAATACATCACATCCAAAGAAAGTCCAAACTTTCCATTCTTTAAGACATTTTCAGTATTCAGTCTTGAAAGTACTTCACCTATTGAAGAATTATGTAGAGCCAGAAAGAGAGCGAGAAGAAAACCAGGAACTCACAAACAGGACTAGATAAAGAGGATGGTAAACTGAGGGCAGAATCCAGTCTTCCTCATGCATTTGCCTATCAGTCCATCTGTGGCTATATGCAACTAATATGTTGTGAGAGCTACAGATGGTAAATGCACAAACACAGCTGGCCACATCTGGTGCACAGGTGTTTACATTGTTTGGCTAAGCAGTGGAATCTAGAAGTCTAAACGAGAGATCAGAACATAGAAGGCATATTTGTTAATAAGTGGGTTAAAGATTAGACTGATGCCCTTAAGCTTCTAACCTTTATAATGTGTTTCAGCTATAGTTCGCCTTAAAATCGTTACAAGACATCTTTGTTTGAATCTGAACTCCTTTTTATCAATGGACTCTTCTTTGATCCACCCCGAGATAGCAAGTATATTATAGTAGAACCCAGTGAGTAAGAGAGTAAAGTTCTCATAGAAAGAACTTACAAGCCCACATGTTTTGCATGAGGGTAACTCCAGCATAGAGTGGCATTTAGTCCAACATATTTTCTCCAATTTGCAGTAAATTGAACTGAGACTACATAAAAGAGCGTGTGGTTGTATTGCTAATAAAATTTGTATTCTTGGCAGCCGAGCCTCAAATTTGGCTGATGTACTCCTTTCACTGGTATTGCCCATGTGCTACTGGCTCCTGCCAAAAATCACAACTCTTTCTTCAAAGAGAACCACCCAGCAAGTCGAGGCGACCCAAATCTTCCGTTTATTTGTAGTGCTGAAGTTAAAGCTCATCGCTCTAGGAGCTCCTTGCTCCTTAGTGGATGAAACGAAGACCACATGCTGAGAAGGCGCTCTTCCCATCACAATCATCGTCACAGCCTCTTGGGCCTGTTGACATCCTAAACGACACAATCATATACTTAAGTATCAAAAGAGGAAGCCTACACCACAGTGGTGGCAGATGGAGGCGATGCAGCTGAGATGTGTCCCTTTCAGAAAGAAATATGACTATGACTTCCTTTTCAGCTTCAGAGGTCAGTAATTTGGTCTGAGGATCTACTGCATAGGAGTCCCAGCTCCTGCATGACTTCTCACCCTACCTGGCAGAACACATACAGCAAAACATATTCATTTGCAGTTTCCATGCAATTTGTTAATACATGCTGCATAATCTGTCCATATGTACGGTCTGAGCTATCTCAGACATCAGTTATTACTGTAATTTGCCACCTTCTGTTGGCATCCTTCAGTCTCGGAAGACTATGGTGTCACGCTCTGAATGGTGGTTCTGGAACAGAGTGTCCTCTCCAGTGTGCAAAGCCTGGGTCAAGTAGATATGGAGGATAGACTGTTACTCATGCAGCAAATCCCCCCTCTCCACATCGCTGAAATGGTCCAATGGAAAGGCAGAGGCCAATACGGTTGGTTCCAGCGGCGTCGCAGGAGTTGCCAGAACGTGACTGTGTTCAGCCATGAACTGCCTCAGGGACTCCAGCTCCGGATTTTGCCTCAAGGTTGACTCCTGAAGCCTGTTCCATAACTGGATGTAGCCACAAGGCAGTGGAGGTTTGGTATCAGAGTTTTCCTTCTCTTGGATGAGCTGCCTTCCCAGGCTGATGAGTCCCATCTACCCGGTGGCTGTTTAGTTGCCTCTTACGACAAGTACAGCCAAACCGAGGGCCTATTCTTATCCCCCAGCCCCCACCTTCTGACTCAGCTCACATTTTGAAGGTTTTCCAGGTGCTCATGATCTCGAAACCGACTCTGAGACTTGTAAGAGACTAAACATGCCTGTGCAGGAACTCAACAGAGGGGGCTTCAACACCTCAGAATGGTCACTCAAAAAAGGTATGTTGCACAATTGTTGCTAGGTGAATGTTTTAAAGGGTTCATTGCAAAATCCAAGTGCTCAGTGCCTCAGATTGTCACTGAATAGACCCTCCCTTCAATGCTGTTTGGATTGTTCAAAGAAGGACATTTCTTTCTGTCTTTTGTTCAGTTTTGCTAGGGCAGGCATTGGGTGGTCCAAGTTGACATGCCACCCAGAGTGGTACTACTCTGCCACCTTCACCAGTATGCACCTCACTCACTGTTCCCATTCTCAGCTGTCACTCCATGTAAAGTGGGTGGTGTGGAAGCTCCTGGGAGTGGAACCTCTCTGTTCCCAAGATTCTCTCTACCTGTCCAGTTTACAAGAAGTTGTTGGAGAGAAAAGGAAGGAGTGATGCAAACTCTGATTCTTTTCCTGAGTACTATCTTGAGAACATTTGATAAAGGATCACTGTGGTGGTAGAGTTTGAGGAGAAGCCCCCTGTCCTCCTCTCATGCATTCCAAGAAGAGCATGTGAGAAGAGGATGGGGCAGCTGGGTAGAGCTGCCAAATTGGGCAGTGATTCAGCAGAGCTGAGTGGCAGGTGTAGGGTGCAAGGTACCCCCTACCAGTTTGCTGCCTCCTCCAACCTCTCACCTGAAACAAGGGGTTCAGCCAATTTCATGACCAAGCTGCTCCGATGGGCAAAAATTCCAGAAGAGTCGGATAGCATTGTGGGTGCAAAATCTAGGACCAAAGGCGCAATCCTAAGTTTCCAAAGTGCTGGCACAGTGGTTGCTACACCAGTGAGAGCTATTGTAAAAGTGTTGTAAAGCGCTTTTTGAAGATTCATGAAGTGACAGCACCAGCGGGATGGCCTAAACCATCCAAACCCCTGGCCACCGGGGTGGGTATGTTTCAGAGGTCAGACCTTGGAAGGGGCAGAATCAATAGTAGCTTCCTCCACCATCTCTGAGAGAGAGAGAGAGAGAGAGAGAGAGAGAGAGAGCGCAAAGATATGAGACCCCATAGAGCAGGCTAGGATATTACTCAGGATAAAGGAGGGGGGAAGGAAATATCCTCTTACCCCGAGGACACTTCTAGGTGCTTCCTATCCTACTCAGCTCAAGGTCCCACTTGTACACATATGTGTTTGGGAAATGTATTCTCAAAACACCACTCATTGGAAGTCTTGCACCCAACCCTCAGGATAGGGGTAATGTCTTCTCTCTCTATGTAAAGCACAACATATAAAATGATGGCCCTGGAGCAGCTGAAACAGCCAGTGTAGTTCAAGCAGCCAATGTAAAGATACTGAGGTGAGATTCAAACTGGGGAAAGTCATTTTATCCAAGTAATACCAGCTCTTGTTAACTGCACTCCCTTTTGTTTGGTGAATATTTCATGAGATCAGTACAGAAGATGCCTATAGTCAATGAGAAACAGAAAGGCTTAAAGGGCTGTGCTTTTTGATTTTCTTGAGGGAAACCTTGAAGGGGTTGTGTTTTTTTTTTCCTTTACCAAGAGGAAAGTTTTTCAAGAATTAGCCTTTCAGTCAAATGGATACGATTTCTTCTGAATTCAAAATAAGAGTGCTTTATGTGTAACACGATTATCTTAAGGCTAAATAAAATGTCCAAAATAAGTACTAAAAACTCATGGATTGCACACTGAGCGGATAGTCATGAATACTGAAGTTCTCTCTGTGTACAGAATAAAGACGATGACAGTGGCAAGGGATGAATTTTCTCTGAAAAGTCAGGCCAATGTCAAGGGCGTTGCTTTGCCTTTTAGAGAAATATCTTAACAGTGCTCTCTCGTTTATCTGCCTCTTCTAATTCATGCTTCAGTCTGAGGAGGAGAATAAGCCTTTTACCATAACTTGCAGCACAATCCTGAGCTGCGCATGGGCCGGCGCAAGTCTCTTGTGCCAGTCCAGGAGGGTTGACAAGGCTGTTGCGCAGAGATGCACCAACCTGTGGAGACTGGCAGAAGCCTCCACGATGACAGAGGGAGAGAGCCTTGTGTCGGCCCAGCTGGGCCGATGTAAGGCTCTCAGGCGGAGGGGGAGAGGAGGCGTACCTGGGTGGGGGGAGGGCAGGCAGTGGGCGGCCCCAGGGGCAGGTGGGTGGGCGGGGAGTGGGAGGCAGGGCTGGGATGCAGCAGTTATGCCGGATCCCAACCCCCGTTCCCGGGAAGTTTGGAGCAGCTTGAAGCCGCCCCTCAGACTTGTGCCACCTCAGAAGGTGGCGCAAGTCCGAGGAGACCCATTGGGGCCAGGGTGCCTTACCCAGGGGTAAGGGGAAGAGTTTCCCCTTGCCTCTGACTGAGCCGATTCCTGTCCCTATCCTGCTCTGGATACTGTGCAAGCCTCTTGGCTTGCCTGTTTCAGCGCAGGATAGGATTGCACCCTTAGTCACTTTCTTGATCTGACCACAATGTTTTTCCCTTTGGCTTGGCATGAGGTGCTATAAAAATTGCATAGTATTCTAGCTGGAAAACAACAGGACATCAGACAACATGCCATCAGACACCATGGTGATCAGAGGAAGTGGGAGACCTGTATTTAATCAGATGGCCTGATGCTTCAGGCTGAAGATCTTTTTTGCAAGCTAGTTTGAGGCCTAGATTACAGTGCACTAAATACGTTCTCTAAGAGCTCATCATTGATCACGGTGTCTTTCTCAGTGGCAGAACGTCAACTGGATCCCAAAAACAGGATCAGACTGTTTTCATTCATTGACTCATAATAACCTATGACTCCCTTTGGTTCCCCCATAGGGGGATGATACATTGGGAGGTGCTCTGAGTACATGCAAAGAGAATTCAGTTGCTCTTTGAGCACTGAATTCTCTTCTCTGCTCTGTAAGATAATCTGCTGTGTCCTTCTCTGAAAAGAAGGAAAGAAACAGGGATGGGATCTTGAGAATAAAAGTTGCATCGGAATAATATTGGTGACAATTTGCTCCGACTGCTTCCAACACTAAAGGTTGTGGAGCAATTGTTTCTCAAGAAGCCTCAGCAATTCAAATCATGAGTCCCAAGCCACCGCAGCCTGTATGTAATACTTAAACAACAGGCCTTATTTGGCATCAAGCAGATGAAAAAGTTTCACTTGGCATGGTTTTCCCATAGATGGCTGGACATGAAAAAGGGCAGAAATTATTTTCTTTTTTCTCAATTTGCAAGTATTCCTTTTGGCAGAGAGATTGTATTTATTATGCCTTAAATGAGGAGAGAAAGAGGCAATACTCTGAAGTTTCAGTACATCCAACTGGGTGTTCATAGCACTCAGCAATGCTTTCACTATCCTTGCCAACTGTCATGTAGTGAAATGGATGGATGCATATAAAGCCCAACATTCCCTTGGATCTGGAGAAGGTCATCTCGTATTTCCAGTTACAAAAGAGAGAGCATTTATTCCATTCCAGTCCCTATTACCAAATACCAAAACAGTTGAGGCTTGAGTGATGAAACAGGGTCACAGAAAAGGGTCCCTTCTCTGAAAAATTGAATTTGGAATCCTGATTTTGTCAGGATTTCCCAGGAGCAGCATTTCTCAAAATGTGCTCCTAGAAACCCTGGGGCTCCCTGAGACGCATACCATAAGTGACTACCATATGCCCCCTGTCTGATTTGTTCATTCAACCCTCCTGCTTCCTCTGTTCATGGCTTTCCTTCTGCATTCCCCTCCTGTTCCGGCTCTTCGCCAGTACGGCACTGGGCTTGGTTGTTGAGGCATTATGGACATGCACCAACTCTATGGGGCTCCCTGGGACTATGCACATGCACTGGCAGAGCTCCCTAAGAATCTGTTTAGGAATGAAAAGGGCTCAGGAGACTAAAAAGTTTGAGAACCACTGTATTAACAGCAATGGTTGGCAACCTTCAGTCTCGAAAGCCTACAGCACCCGGTATTCCCAGGTGGTCTCCCATCCAAGTACTAACCAGGCCTGACCCTGCTTAGCTTTCAAGATCAGACAAGATCAGGCATGTGCAGGGTAACAGTATTAACAGCAAACAGGCTATGAATTGTGGCCTTTCCTATCAGTAAAATTATGTATGTAATTTGCAACTCGGCAGCTGGACAGTAGTTTCTACAAACAGAAATGCTAGAATGCAAGCATTACTGGAAACCGAGTTCCCGGACCCTGCATTCACAGAGATTGGCTTTGACACCCAGATGTCACATATGCCCCACTTGCCTTTAAAACAGCCCTCATTACTCTAGGGCAGCAGTTCAGCATTGCACCCCAGGGTAATTGTTTGCAAGAGTGCTGTGACACCTTAAAGACAAATACCTCTCTTGTGGCATGCAGTGGCATAGCTAATGATCGTGTAGCCCGGTGCTGAGCACAAAATGATGTCCCAAAAGTGATGTAACAACTGGAAGTGATGTCACACCCGGGCTTTTCAAATAGTGAAAATTACAGGAAAACCTGCCTTCTCCCCCCCCCCCAGCAGCTCACTACCTACTTGCTCTGCTGCCTTCCCCCAGCCAGTGGCATAGATAACACATCTATCTGGTACCTGGAGTCAAAGAAGATTTTGTAGCCCCCCTTCAATGACAAAATCAAATTTAATTAATTAAGTAAATAAATAAAAAGTATGCTCCTTATTGGTTAGCAACACTGTGCTGGGGTGAAGAGGGATGGTTATTCTCCTCTTGCTAAATATAAGAGGAGCACCACATGAAAAAGTGCCTTCTTACCCAGTTAGTAGGGGTAACTGTATTATGATACATGGAAATGAGAGCTGACTTATATTAACACCTTATTGGTTCCATGCTGAATCATAATAACATCTCATTGGCTGTCAGAACAATCAGTCCCATAGGTCAGTTTTGAATTAAAGAAATTCACTTTTTGTTCCATAAGGCAGTTGTGTTTTCATTTTCTGGCTAATTGGCCATGACTTTTGATAGAATAAAGATATTCCGATACAGTTTGCTTCACTGCATTCTGCATTAAATTACATTTCCAATAATACATAACATGATGGTATGATTCATACTGACCAAGGTTTTTACAATGTTGGCCACTAGTGTCAAGCTCAGCTTGTTGCCCCCCTAAAGCTTGTTGCTCGGTGCAATTGCTACCCTGTGCACCCCCTTAGCACTGGTGGCATGAGCTATCATGCAAGTGATGTACCCAGCTCCTTAGAGCGCATGTCATAAGAAAATGATTAGCCCTTAACCTGCATTGCACCATCTATCTTTTTGGGATCAACACAGCAATCAGCATTACCCCTTTCTCCTGCTTGTCTGGTCTTGGTTCTAACCCAAACTGAAGCTTGAGTTTGTGTCCTGATTATTCCCCCCACCATCATATATTGGAATCTGGTCCTGGATACTCTCCATGTTGGCTGGACACAGTTCACTAACAATTTCTGCTATCCAATTCCCATTCATTTAATGAGTCAGTAAAATGAATGGGCATACATAACGACCATTTTTGTGAGGGTTGCACCCCGTATCACTGAAAGGCAGTCACACAGAGTAGCATATCTACAATTCACTGAAAGGTTTATGATTTATTTTATTTTATTTTATTTTGTGAAAAGGTCACTTTTTCCAAAGAACACTGGCAGGATTTTATACTACATATAAAATGAGTTTATTGCCATTTTGGCAGGTCTGTGCTACCCCTGTTAATTAGCACAAGTCACAGTGTACTGTGGTGGAAATGCTAGTATGGAACCTTTGGCTCCTATCAAGTGCATAATTTCCATTTCTGCTCTGTTGGTTAGGCAGCAGATTTCCCTGGGCTAACTCCCTTTTTATGCCAGTGTTTTTGTAGGACCGGGGATGAAATTCCAAGCCCCATTTTCACCTGTTATTATTTCTTATGGAACCTCTAGAATAATCCACCTGCTCTAAGTAAGCAGCTAAGCCGAAGAACGATTCCAACAGTTTCATTAACCACACACAGGTACATTCAATTGGTGAAAGATTTATACGTTCACTCTTTCATAAAAGCGAGGTTTGTTAGATAGTGCAATAATTTTCCAAGGGAAACGGAATAAGATTTAAGCCAGCTGAATGTGCACTACACTGAATATATTGTATTGCCCAAAAACATACTAGAAAGAAAGGGGGGCAACTCTCTCTCTCTCGTGCTTTGGAGCCTGTGTGCTTCTTTACTTATGCTGAAATGCTTATTAAGCAATGCTTTAGAACAGAAAGCAATGGAGAGTATCTTCCCTCCAGCTCGTGCACTGCTACTGTTCACAATCCCCCCCCCCCCCAAAAAAAAAATCCGATGGCTCTAGTATGCATACAGGGACTTCAGCATGCACATGGACCTCCGTAGGAGCAGGGAGGGCTTCTCTGTTCACTTGAATGCAGGGGAACTGCATAGTCTCTGATCTCCCTATGCAGTAGTAGTTGGCAACCTTCAGTCTCAAGACAAAGACTGTGATATCGCGCTCTGAATGGTGGTTCTGGAACAGCGTCTAGTGTGGCTGAAAAGGCCGATTCGGGAGTGACAATCCCTTCCACACTGGGAGCAAGTGCAGTCTGTCCCTGGTCTGTCTCCCTGGCTATGGGCCTTCCTTCCTCTTTGCCTCAGTCTGTTGGCCAAGTGTCTCTTCAAACTGGAAGAGGCAATGCTGCACAGCCTGCCTCCAAGTGGGCCACTCAGAGGCCAGGGTTTCCCACCTGTTGAGGTCCAGTCCTAAGGCCTTCAGATCCCTCTTGCAGATGTCCTTGTATCACAGCTGTGGTCTACCTGTAGGGCGCTTTCCTTGCACGAGTTCTCCATAGAGGAGATCCTTTGGGATCTGGCCATCATCCATTCTCACGACATGACCAAGCCAACGCAGGCGTCTCTGTTTCAGCAGTGCGTACATGCTAGGGATTCCAGCTCATTCCAGGACTGTGTTGTTTGGAACTTTGTCCAGGTGATGCTGAGGATACGTCAGAGGCAGCACATGTGGAAAGCGTTCAGTTTCATTTCCTGTTGTGAGCGAAAGGTCCATGACTCGCTGCAGTACAAAAGTGTACTCAGGACGCAAGCTCTGTAGACCTGGATCTTGGTATGTTCCGTCAGCTTCTTGTTGGATCATACTCTCTTTGTGAGTCTGTAAAACGTGGTAGCTGCTTTACCGATGCATTTGTTTAGCTCGGTATCGAGAGAAAGAGTGTCGGAGATCGTTGAACCAAGGTACACAAAGTCATGGACAACCTCCAGTTCATGTGCAGAGATTGTAAGGCAGGGAGGTGAGTCCACATCCTGAACCATGACCTGTGTTTTCTTAAGGCTGATTGTCAGTCCAAAATCTTGGCAGGCCTTGCTAAAATGAATCATGAGCTGCTGGAGATCTTTGGCAGAGTGGGTAGTGACAGCTGCATCGTCGGCAAAGTCACGCAGACATTTCAGCTGGACTTTGGACTTTGCTCTCAGTCTGGAGAGGTTGAAGAGCTTTCCGTCTGATCTGGTCCGGAGATAGATGCCTTCTGTTGCAGTTCCAAAGGCATGCTTCAGCAGGACAGCGAAGAAAATCTTAAACAAGGTTGGCGCAAGAACACAGCCCTGCTTCACTCTGCTTTGGATGTCAAAGGGGTCTGATGTGGAGCCATCAAAGACAACAGTGCCCTTCATGTGCTTGTGGAAAGACCTGATGATGCTGAGGAGCCTGGGTGGACATCTGATCTTGGGGAGAATCTTGAAGAGGCCGTCCCTGCTGACCAGGTCGAAAGCCTTCTTGAGATTTATGAAGGCTATAAAGAGTGGCTGTCGTTGTTCCCTGCATTTCTCCTGCAGCTGTCTAAGGGAGAATACCATATCAGTGGTGGACCTCTTGGCTCGGAATTCACACTGTGATTCTGGATAGACGCTCTCTGCAAGTACCTGGAGCCTCTTTAGTGCAACTTGGGCAAACAGCTTTCCTACAACGCTAAGGAGAGAGATGCCGTGGTAGTTGTTGCAGTCACCCCTGTCGCCTTTGTTCTTGTACAGTGTGATGATGTTTGCATCCCTTGTGTCCTGAGGTACTCCACCTTCTCTCCAGCAGAGACAGAGGATTTCATGCAGCTCAGTGACGATGATCTCTTTGCAGCACTTTAGGACCTCAGCAGGGATGCTGTCTTTTCCAGGTGCCTTGCCAAAGGCAAGGGAGTCCAGGGCCACGTGAAGTTCTTCTAGGGTTGGTTCACTGTCAAGCTCCTCCAGCACAGGCAGGCACTCAATGTTGTTCAGCGCTTCTTCGGTGACTACATTTTCTCTGGAATACAGCTCAGAGTAGTGCTGCACCCAGCGTTCTATCTGCTGTGCCCGATCCTGGATGACCTCGCCTGCGGCAGACTTCAGACTTCAGACTCGCTATGTACATCAGAAATAAGTTGCCCAAAAACTTTGAAATGCCCTGCTGCAAGATGTCCATTGGACTCCTCTCTCATGTAGGCAGGAGCAGCGGTGCCAAAGCGGCTACTGCTGTATCCAGTGAGCACCAGGAAGCCACCAAGGGGGTCTCCTCAGGGAAAGGGGGCTTTCTGCAATGGGTCTGCGCTAGCTATTTTGCTGGTGCAGGCTTGAAAGGTCCGACATGAAGAAGTTTAGGATCCAGCGGAGCTATGCCAGTCCCACCCCCTCCTGCCCTGGTCCCTCCCCCCCCACCCTCTCCCTGCCCTCAAACTACTTACTGCCAGCCAGCGCCGGCCCTGTGGCCCCTTGTCTCCAGATGCCGCATGCGTTGCCTTATGGCATGTTTGCCACAACCAGCGCTGGTGCCGGAGCTCAGCGCCAGTGCTGAGAAGCTTTAGAATTGGACCCAAATCTCTACGTTTCTATGAGAAACTCTTTATAGGAACCATTTGATAGGTAGCTGCGCATGAGAAAGGCCTAAGGTAATCATTATGGGCTGTACATAGAAATGAGCTATCAATATAGGAAGAGTTCCCATACTCCTCAAGCGCAGGGGTCAAATAAAGAGAATCTCTTCTGCCATTAATAGTAAGAAAATGCACTATAGGCTGTTATAAATCTAAAGGGTTCCTATGTGTTCATGAAGGCATTTATGACCTCTCACATGTAGCCCACTATCTCCTATATAATGTGAGCAATTTCTTTAAGGAGCCCCAGGTCCTCGGTGAATTTTCTCAGTCAATTGGCATGACGCTATTTAACCCAGATGTTCCTATAATTCGTCTACATTAGGAAATCCATGGCGCATTGGCCAAGTGTTAACATTGTGAGCTGAAATGTAAACCATGTTAGGACTGGAGGCTGGCTGTGAAACTGATTAGAAGACCTTTCTTATATTAACGGAAAGGTCCAGATAGATTTCTGCAGGATCAGCATTTAAGTTGCAACACAGCTCCCTTAATAGACAGAAGTGCGACTGAATACTTTTGGACATTTGAAGGTTATTCAGTGAAAAGGTGACATGAGGGAAAGTTCTTCCCTGGGCATCAAGGCTAGTTTTCAGAAGACCTTACAAGTCTTCTGACTGCAGCAGAGCCAAAAGAATGGCAGGTGGAGGCCACATGAGCAGGTGAAAAACGTGATTGTGAAAAGGTTGCTGACAATCTTGTGTGCCTGATAAGAGTTCTTTAACTGCAGAGCTGGCCTGTCCATCTGTTCTGCATTTGGCCATTTTAATGGCAGTTTTAAGGATATTTAAGCAGGTGCAATATTGTACATTTAAATGACCTAATAAAAGCGAAAAATAGGCAAAGGGCTGCACCACCAATTCCCCCCCTCCACGTATTGGATTTCAAGTGGATCATTGTCTTAGAATAGCACTCACCATTCTTCTTTGCCAGTGACTCCCTCTTGTTATCCTGACTGCTATTTCTGTGGCCCATTGCTGAGGCCCACTAGTAAAACATTCAGAGCCCAATCCTATGCATGTCTACTGAAAAGTCCCATTATAATCAATAAGGCTTACTCCCAGTTCATTGTGGATAGGATTGCAGCCTAAGGGCCCAATCCTAAAGAGTGTGCTCGTTTGCGGGCCCTAGCGTCAGTGGAGCGCTGGTGCTAGCCCAGCACTGACTAGTACTGGGCTAGCGCTGGTGGAGCACTGGAGCTCCACTGCTCGATGGTTGCGTGGACTGCTGGACAGCAGAGAGGTAGGTGGGGGTATGGTGGGAGGTGGGGAGGAGACGTTCTGGGGCGGGGGGAAATGAAGAGAGGGGGTAAACAGGCAAGGAGGAGGTGTGCTGGAGGAGTGAGCAAGGCAGGAGGGAGGCAGGACTGGTGGAGCTTTGCTTCACCAGATCCTGAGCCTCTGTGTCGGGCTGTCCGCCTGACACGGAGGCTCTAAATTCTACACCGACTCTTTGGTCACTGTAGAATCAAATAACCCCATGTACTTATAAATATATCATCCATAGCTTTGCTATCAAGTCTCCATTTTAGTGGTTCCCAAACTGGTGGGTTGTGACCCACCAGGGAACCAGAAAAGGCAACCAGAAACTAGCAGCTTCAAAATCTTTGGGGGGGGGGGACCCCACTTCCTGTTTCAGGATGAAAACCACAAGCTGGGTTTTCT
This sequence comes from Tiliqua scincoides, assembly GCF_035046505.1. Lineage (NCBI taxonomy): Eukaryota > Metazoa > Chordata > Lepidosauria > Squamata > Scincidae > Tiliqua > Tiliqua scincoides. The sequence continues at coordinate 29,772,430 of NC_089826.1, forward strand.
TCCATTTGCAAGATTTTGAAGCTGCTGTTAGGACTGCAGGAGGGAGTCGCAGGTTCCCCAGACCCACCTGTGAGCCATAGCAACTCCCAAGTAAGTGAAAAAAAATTCCCTCCCTGCCTGGCAACAGGATGATCATAGTGATCATGTTACTGCCCCCCCCCCCCCGACAAAGTCTTACAGGGTTCCCAAATTCTGAGTAGGGCTTTGGGAACCACTGCTCTATTTTATTATTTATATGTTATTATTAACAGAAGATTGACAGAACATATTCATAGCACAATCGAAGACAGGGAAAGATAACCTTTTTAACATCTCCCAGGTTACCAAATTTTTTCCAGTGAATGTCCCCATTCATAGCCCAATCCTAATTTGTGCTGGAGCAGTGGGTCTATATGGTCTCTACTGTAACCAGTGCTTGTTAGGAGCAGGCTGGAGGTCTCTTTGGGGTAAAGCGATATTTTCCTCCTTATCCCAAGTAACACCCCTACCTGTCCAATGGGGCGACTTTGATCTGCACCAGCTACTGAGCTGGCGCAAGTTTGAGCAGCCCTGTGTAGGGTGTTCAAGCCCAAGAGAGGATAGGATATGGCCTCCTCTTCCCAGGCCTGATTCATACCCTTTTTTGCCCTCCCCAACCAGAAACACCCCCTCCCAACTCCATTTCACCCTCCCCCACCTGCACTGTTTGGTGCTTTATTTACTTCTGGTGGCTGCCAGGGGTCAGTATAAAGCACGGGCAGGATGGCGCAGTCATTCCCGCCAATGCTGCTGACACGCAAGTTGACGGAAAGTGCTTTATGGTGCTTTTATGATGACTAGCGCTGGCACAAGATATCAGTAGGATTGTGCTGTCAGTTGTTCAGGCTGTGATCCTATCCAAATGTACCTGGGAGTAAGTCCCATTGACTTTAATGGGACTTAATTCTGAGTAGACATGCATAAGATTGGGTTCTCAATGAAATACAAGAGATTTTGAAAAGATATTTTTTTTAAAAACTGACAAATATTATATTAGAAAAAAAGGAAAAAGAGAATAAAGGACTATTATGGACGTTGAAACCCTATTGCTATTTATTTGAAACCGAACATGTACACAAATAAAATAGGAAATATAAATCTAATTTTTAAAAATTCACGAATAAATTTGCACTAGTCACTCATTTCCAGCATACTAAGCATGGCATTTTTCTTTTACAGTTGTAGAGCAATTTTTTGCTATGTATAATAGTTTGAGTTGACAATTCTGAATATCCTTTCCATTTGTCAGATTGGGGTTTCAATGAGAGGCATGAGAAAATTAGATTTTAGAAAATTCCAAGCTGAGGCAGGTGGCGGACTTTGGCCACTGATAAATTACATCCTCAAGCTAAAGCTGCACATTATTCATATGTAATTTAAAACATTCTGTGCTGCTTTGCTTTCCGTACAGTCCTTGGTAACTGTTAGACAAAAGCCGATGACATTTGTAACTGCTGGGTAGCCTATTTCTCTTTCTAAAATTACACAATACCAAAGAAGTTCTATGGCTTCAGAATGCAGCAAATTGACCTCCATATTTTCCATCTTGCATTCCACCTTTCTTCAGTTCTTTTGTCTGCTGTAACTTTAAGCAGCGCTCTGATCTGCAAAGGGATTTTGACACAGTCGACTCCTCACACAATGACTTTGTCATGTCATTTTCAAATATTTTCTCTGACATTGTAATTTTTTTAACCTAAGCTGTTATTTCACTGATCCCTCCCCATGTTATAATGACTTGGAAAAGTCACCATGATCAAAGGTCATGATGGCTTTACTAGCACTTACAGAGAATGTAATTTGAGAAAGTAGTGCTTTTCAGCCCAATTCTATGCCCCACCAGCCCATAGCATGCAACACTGCGGAGGGAGCATGTGCTGCATGCTATGCTGGAGGGGTGACCAGCAGTGGCGTCGCTAGGGGGTGCGTGGGGTGTGGTCTGCACCGGGTGACGCACATGGGGGGGTGATACACTGGGGGGTGATACACTAAAATCTTGGTGCTTAGGAGTAACCCCATCATATTATATACCGTTGGATGCAGAATTTTGAGCGGAATGCAATGCAATAAACCAGAGTGAAATATCTCCTTTCTATCAAAAGTTATGTCCAAAACACTGGAGAACAAAAAATGCATGGATCTCTATGGAAAGTGAAAGTGAGCCGTATCGCGTGTTTATTCATGAGTAGGGGAACTTGCCTTAGTCCCTCGGAAAGGGCAGGCTGAGAGGAATCCAACGACACCAGAATGGTCCTGATCCAATGAATGCAGCCCCCAAAAACACCTGAGAAGGAAGTCCCTCCCTCTAAGCAGATGAAAGTATTGAGCCCTATGGAAAGCGAAACTAAGCCTCACGGTCAAATTTACTCTTGAGTAAATGAAACATGAGTAAAGGAAACATGCCTTGGCTGGTGTGGAAAATCAGGTGAAGGAGAGTGCAAGGCTACCAATATGGTCCTGATCCTAGGCACCTGGAGCTAAACAAGTGGTCCAGAAGGCAGCCTCCCCCCCACCCTAAAAAGGATCAAAACAGAGGCTTCAGCTGATAAAGTTAACTTTTTTGAGACTTGCAAAGCCAGGTGGATCCTGACACTGATCTGGTTTAAACAGAAGTTCTTAAATTGAACTGGGCACTGGGTAGGGCTGAAAACCTTACTGGTTTTGGAGGGGGGTGTGTTACTGCAGGCAGACTACAGAGGAAATTCACTTGGTGGAACAGGGCTGACTTCTGCTTATTTAATTATTTGTTTTACTGTAATTATTTATACTTATTTATTTTAATTTGCCTGATGATGTCACTTCCACTATGACATCACTTCTGGTGGGTTTTGCACAGATTGTCATTCTGAAAAGTGGGTCCCAGTGCTAAAAGTTTGAGAACTGCTGCAATAAGGTGTTAGTAAGTTGACACCCTTGGGGGGTGTGTGATACCACTAGTGACTAAAATCACTAAAATCAAAATTTGGAAGAATAATACCATCATGTTATAGATGAATCAATGCGTCATTTCATGCAGAATGTGTTCTATATTTGTTCTATCAAAAAATTCAGCCAAAAAACCAGTGGGGGCGGAGTGATGGTACATCATCACGCCCACCACCTGGAGTGTTGCCCCGCCCACTGTTTGGGGGGGGTGACGCACTGGCATCCCACACTGGGTGACGTGATGCCACTGGTGACCAGACAGCCCAGGAAAAGTAAATTAAAAAAAAAAATTTTTTGCTTGCTTTTCCATAGGCCTCTTGGCCTCCTATAGTTCTCCTCGGGCCTACGCCTGTTCTTTTATTGGTGTACGTTTGAGGAGACTCCTGGAGTCAGGTTTGGGCTGGGAAGGGGAGATAAGTTCTTGGTGTATGCTGCTGCTACCAAGATCCTCCCCCTACTGCCCCTAGGTTGACCCACTCCATGCACCAATTTTCCTCCAAACCATCCCCTCCACCACCTTACCTGCTCTGGTGGGGCATCTGGGAGCAACTGGTATGCACGTGGCGCTTCCAGCTGTTTGCACCAATGGTTCTGTAGTGCAAGAAAGTGGCACAACTTTTGTGGCACTCCACCAAGACTTATGGTAATGGATCACGAGATCTGCCGCCATAAGCCCAATAGGATTGGGTTGCCCGAGTTTCAAAAGTACTTATAACCCAGAAGCTCTACCCCCTCGTCCTCCAGCAGTGAGTTTTGCTGCAAACCTTCGCTGTCCTCTGCACTACAACTGTGAAACTTTTCAATTGTGTCCCATTGCCAGGCTCATGAGAAACCAGAGGTGGCTTTCCAGATTGGTAGATTCAGGCAGCCTGTCTGTGATCCATGTTTCCCTGTGCATTGCCCTGAAGCCTCTAAGGTTCCCCAAACTTAGTCATCCATTGCTGCCTCTATCCCAAGTCCTCAGATGTAACTAGCGATTCCAGGGAACGATGCTGTCAGACCATGGTGTGGGCTAGTAAAAGTGGTGGGGATGTAGCTCAGTGGTAGCATGCATGCTTTGCATCTCTTGCTCAATTCCTGGCAATCTCCAGGGAGGGTAGAAAAAAAAGTCCTGTCTGAAACACTGGCAAACCACGGCCAGTCAGTGTAGCACCACCAGATCCGGAGCTTCCATGTCAGGCTGGCCGCCCAACAAGGAGGCTCTTGATTCTACGTTGACCTTTGTTTTTAAAGATTCATTTTCGATGGAATGTGTGTTGCTATCCATTCATAGAATTAGATTAATTGTGTGGAAAATGTCCTATAATGATGAACAAACAGCACCAAGAGTAAGGAAACGAAAGTGCAGCAGTTGATGGATTTTCCTGGCAATTTTTCCCCACAAAATTCTCAATCTCTCCCAATATAACCTATAATTTTCCCCATCTTTGTGAAGCAATTCAGCCTGGCGCTTGTTCGGACTTCTATTGCCACCAGTCATTTTTTATAGGGAGTCCAAGATTATTTTTTGATGGATTAGCTGCAATATTAGATTATCACTGGAATAAGTAAAGTTAACAAAACCGCTATTCCACTGTGGTTCTGCGACAGACTTGTTACAATTATTGCTTTCAAATCCATTAGGGAGCTAAGATTATGATATACCACTGATTAGAAGTGGGAATAAATGTCCGAAGGCCAGCATCTGACCAATTTATTTTCCCCACATGCACTTGCTGACAGAGAGACTGTGATAAAGTAACTTTTTTCTTTCAGAATTCTGTAATGTATTTTCAGAAACGTCTGTATGTAAAATATGATATGCTGCATTCAATGAAAGCAGCCAGGTGAAATATGTACGTTTTCTTTTTCTCAACTCATTCTCTCTTCTCTACTCCTCCCTCTATAGTAGATATACCTGAATTATTCAAGAACCTGTTGGCAGATGCACGCTCACAACACTTTTGTGTGACTTTATTTTTCTTACATGGCTGTGATTCTGTTCAGGAAACAAATTTGCAAATGATCATTTTATGTATCCTTTAAAAGATTTATAACCCACTTGGGGGGGGGGGTAAAAAAAACTTCCCAAGGCAATATACAATAATAAAATCATAACAACCACGATAAAATGAGGCAAATAAAATAGTTAAAATCAGAGATAAAAATCAGACAAATTACTGGCAGAATTTTTTTAAAAACATGTATTTGTGACCCATTTAAAGCAGCCAGGGGATGACCTGGAGAACCTCCTCAGGGATGCAGTGCCACCTCAGAAAAGGCCTAATTCCTGATTTTCACATTCCTTCCCTTGCCCTGAGGTAATGCCTTACTGGGTCTACTCAGACATCCACAGCTATATGGCTGGCACAAGTCCAAGTGGACCAGGAAGGCTGATTGAGGCCTGGAAGGGAGATGAGTTATTGGCAACCCTGCTATAGCCACCAATACTAGCCCCTTCCAGGCCTCTATCCATTCCCTTCCCATCCCATTCCACCCCATCCTGTGCCCTCCCACCCTTTGCACTGACTTGCCAGCATCAGGTCTCCTCTTATAGCTGTGGCAAGGTCGCAGGGGTGTGTTGCCTTTTGCAACAGCCACAAAGGACCTTATGCTGCTTGAATACTAGTTGCCGCAGCATAAGGCCTTAGGCTTGGACTATAAGTCCCATTAATTTCAATGGGACCATCACCCTTCAGTTACAACTCTATACATTGTCATTCACAAGGAATGGTCTGAGTGAACATTTTGCAAACTTTGCTGAAGCTAAGGAACTCTAGTTCTGCTCAGTGCCTAGATCAGGTATTTAATATGGATGTATAACACCCTTCAACAGACTATAATCAGGGAGGTCCATGACAAAACAAGCACCCATGTATATTGTGAGCTCCTGGCAGGAAAGGTGTAAAAAATGAGTCTGTGCCAGAAATTCTAATTCCTAGTCAGTTTTTGCCCACTGTTGTCCTCATAGTGCTTGTCGGGTTATGTATTTTCTTACACCAAACACTAGTTTTGAATTTCCTATGTTTGGGTAAAAATTGCTGAATTTGTGCTTCAAGGGGCTCCTGGCATCCCCCAGACCACAGCAGCAGGTAAGTTATGTTTAAAAAAACCCCACAGCAGCGTGATCCTCATGATCGTATCTCTGCCTTCCTCCTGCCCCTGCCACTTAAAGGGAAAGGGGCAGGTTTGTGACCCACCAGTTTGAGAACCACTGCTCTACAGAACTGTGCATCTTATTCATGGTAGATTAAATTTTTAAATGTTAACAACATAAAACAAATGCTCTTTCAATAACTAAAGTCAGGATGCCTGTGGGCAGCCTAAGTAAGTTACAAAAGAGACAGCAGACCAAATAATCGAATCAGCTGTACACAATCTCTGTGCAACACTTACTGTAATTAAATGAATGATCAGCCTCCATCTATTTAAAGATATATAGCTCCTTGTAGCAGGTCACGCAATGAAGCACAGATACCATGTTCAGCAAAAACCAATATATGTGACCTGCGTACAGTAGCACCATTTTCTTGCCTAAGGCCCTTTCATTTGTTTTTTACAAGTTGTGCTTTCTGATCCTTGATGGCAGTTTCCAGCAAACTTGCTAAATGGATTGTGTACAAATTTCTAGGATACATGAAAAAGTCAGAAGAACATTTTATTACTGTTCATTGACATGGAATTCCATTAGCCAGTTCATCAGCTACGGCAGTTTATTGTTAAATGTTTTCTGAGTCTAAAAATGTCACAATTGTTGTATAACCTTTAAAGATTGCTGCTTCTGGGTAAAGTAACATAATTATGGGTTAATGAAATGTAGGACAAACTCATGCAGAAGGACAAACTTAACCTTCCGTGCCTATCTACCTATGTGATATCCTGTCCACAAAAGCTCCAGCTCTGACTTTGTTGTAAATGTATACTGCAGAAATCTACTCTGTAAGCCTATACCCACCTACTTGAGAGTAAGCCCCGTTGAAGACTTACTTCCAAGTAAATGTATTTAGGATTGCACTGTATTGTTGCAATAGATGGCTTACATTTACATGAGAGTGAAAACCCAGTTAACTCAGAGAAAGTATGAATAGAGTTGTGATTCATGGACTTCATTTACTGTCCAATCCTGTCTGGGCCTTGTGCTACTGGAACATATGTTTGTATGGTGGGGGATAGGAGTAGGGTCTTGGTCTCATACCTTTAAGACGAGACTGAATACTTCAAAATATTGATTCAATACCTGAGCACTATTCATAAATTTCTCATAATGAAAAAGCTAGAAAGACCCATATTTGAAGAAATTTTCCCATTTGGGAATCCCTAAATAGATCACATTAACAAAAGCAAAAGACAATTCCGGGTGTTCTGCTGGTGTGCAATTTATATAAGGGTTATTTATTTATTTATTTTTATTGCAACGTAAGTGTGTCCAGATAGAGATCTATGGGGCAATAACACTGCACCTATCAATTATTTAAACAATGTGTGTCTGGAGAAAAACATGCCAAGAACTTGAATCAGCTTTAATCGTTGGTGAATGTGGATCATAAAAGAGTTCAATTCCTTTATAAACACATCTCCTGTACTATAGGAATGAGCAAGGCAAGATGCCGGGCAGACTATTTTAGCAACTATTATAACAGTGCTGCCCAAATTGACATAAAACTCTGTGTGTGTGTGTGTGTGTGTGTGTGTGTGTGTGTGTGAGAGAGAGAGAGAGAGAGAGAGAGAGAGAGAGAGTGAGAGCGCACGCATTAAACAGACTTCCACAAGTCTCCAGAATGCCTGAGATTTTTTGCTGCATGGTTGTTTGGTTTGCCTTTTGGCCTGCTTAATACTAAATGATAAACTATCAGCAATAATACTTGTATTAACATATTTACGTTGTTTGTTTTTTATTGAACAGAGTTGCATTTGAGTTCCTTAAGAACTTTTAGATGGATATCACCTAGACCAGGGGTGTCAAATATAAGGCCTGTGGGCTGGATGCGGCCCGCGGAAGCTTTTTATACGGCCCTCAGGCTCTCAGCTGCTGAGTACTGCTGAGGTGTTACTGCTGAAAGGGCAGCCCACATGAAAATTGGGATCTCCCATATCTTGAAATATGATCAAGATTTGTATATTTTCTTTTTTGTTATTTGCAGCTAATGAGTTCTTAAGTGAGAAAAAGTGTTAATTTTTGTTTATGACCTGTTTAATGACATCACTTCTTGCCTAATGACATCACTTCCGGCTCTCGGCAGGCATCTTGAATGCTATGTGGCCCTCCACATGAAATTAGTTTGACACCCCTGACCTAGACTAAGGGCTCAACCCGGAGTTGACACTGAGCCAGCACAAGTCACTTGTGCCAGCCCAGAAGTGTCGCAAATGTACCATAAGGCAATGGTTGCACCACTGGGAAAGTTGGCTGGGCTGGCACGAGGACACGCACTGGCCCCTTGAGGTCACATCTAGCCTGTGCTGCCTGAACCCAGTGAGTTTGTAACAGCAAAAGGGTGGCTGGTGGGGGGGGGGAGCTTGGGGTGCACGGAGGGGGCGAAATGGGGGCATTCTGGGGTGGGAGGGCAGGTGGTGTGTGGGCCAGTGGCCGGACTGGGCCCAGGAGGGGGATGGTACCGGCCTCCCGCACTTAGGCTGGATCCTAACTCCCTTCCTGAGCAGCGCAGCATTACACTAGGCTGCTCGGATTGCACCAGCAATTTAGCTGAGTAGCCCCCTTGTGGTGGCTGGGGCATTTCTCAGGGTCAGGGGACAGAAGTCACCTTACTCCAAGTTGCACTCTTTTCACCTCCTAATCTGTGCTCAGGTCAGTTGGCCTACCCATTCCAGCACAGGTTAGGAGTGGGCTGCCCATGATTTGTCCATTTTTAATTTGTCAATATGCTCTAGAACCTCATCCCTTGTCACTTAAACAGTTCCAGTTCATCCCTCTCTCTCTCTGAAAAGGTTGATCCATGCATGGATATTTTCCCTACATCTTCTCTGCACATGCCCAATCTTGTCTGATTCTCAGAAGCTAAGCAGGGTCAGGCCTGGTTAGTACTTGGATGGGAGACCGCCTGGGAATACCGGGTGCTGTAGGCTTCCACCATAGTCTTTCGAGACTGAAGGTTGCCAACCACCATCTTCTCTAGTGAGGATGGATGCAGAGAATTAATTCAACTTCTTTGCAATGTCTATATCATCTTTAACCCTTTATGTACCTCACTATTTAATTGACCTCCCTGACGTGTTTCCTGATTTTGATGTATTTAAAGAAGTTTAGGTTGTTAGTCTTGATGTTTTTAACCACGGACTCTTCGTATACCTTTTTCCTTATCCCTCATTGTCAGCTCATTACTTTGTATTTGTATTTCTTTTTGTTCTCATTTGGGCAAGATTTCTATTTTCAGAAGACTGCCTTCTATAGCTTCTTTGATTCTATCGTGAGCAAAGCAGCCGTCTTCTGAGGCTCGATGGTGCCTTTCCTGTTTAGTGGTATACATTCTTGTCGAGCTTTTGTTGTTTTAAATATACTTGTTGCAGTCTGGAGAGATTTGTAGCTCTTGACTTTCCCTTTCAGCGTCCTTTTTACTAGTCCTCTTATTTTGGAAGTTCCTACCTTTGAAGTCACATGCATCTGTGTTGGACTTCCTTGGAAATTTCCCAATTACATTAAATGTTGAAATGAATAGCACTATAAGCACTGTTCGTATGGGTTCAAAACCACTTATCACACTAGATATGTATATACAGGTCCACCCTGCTTATCCATGGATCCAGAATCCATGGATTTAACTCACTGTGGGTTCCAAACCCATGGTGGAGGGCCTCACCTGAGCTCCCGGACATGACTGGAAGCACCTTCCAATCTCATCCAGGAGGCTTTTCTGAGGCCCATGGAGGATTGTCACGGTCACCCCAGACCTCAGAAAGGCCCAAGGATATATCGAAAGACACTTCTGGTTTCTATGAAAACCAGTAGTGCCTTTTTGACACCTTTGAGGGGTGTTCTGAGGTCCGGAGACACTGTGTGGACTCTCCAAACCTCAGAACACTCCAGACACGGCTGGTGCTTCCTTCTGGAGGTCTGGTGAGTGCCCAAACCTGCTGATTCGTTTATCCGTGGGTTTTGGCATTCATGGGATTCTGGGAACAGAACCCCCATGGATGTTGAGGACCAACTGTAAGCTCAAAATGTCATTATTACCAAATGTCATTAAGCACCTGTAAATGCCATTAATAGGTTAACCAACTAAAATCCTTTAAAACATTTTCACCACTTTCTTACTTTCTCTGTTCTGATCTCTTGAATTTTAATTAAGAACACTTGAAAAATGATGATTATCATTACCCTAAAATAATCTAAAATCTACCATTTAAATCACATTGCCAATCATGAGAAAAATTATGTTGCATTATGCAAAAACAATCTCTAACAATGAGGTGATAGATAAAAAATGTAAACATGCATGATTAATATTTGGAGTTTATTGCCAAATACAAGAAGACTTGTAATATAAAGTTTCAGAAAAATGACAAGGCAGTATGAATCTTTTGATAGCATAACCTGATTAAGATCTAATCAAGAGGTGTTTCTCGTGACACTGCCACAGTGACAAATCTCTAGAAAAAAGGAGCTTCATGAAATTGTTGAGGATTTTCTGGTGATAATGTAAAATGTTTCTCCTTAATGGAAAGGGGCTGGGAAAATAGAGGGGGAATATGGCTTTTGACTGAGGGAATGGGGATCAGTAGGTTCTCAAAGGCAATATTCCAGTGATCATGCCTGTTAGTATTTACTAGTCTTGATCTTCTTGGAAATGAACATGAGAAACATAAGAACAGGATCAGGCCCTAGGCCCATCTAGTCCAGCTTCCTGTATCTCACAGTGGCCCACCAAATGTCCCAGGGAGCACACCATATAACAAGAGACCTACATCCTGGTGCCCTCCCTTGCATCTGACATAGCCCATTTCTAAAATCAGGAGGTTGCGCATACACATCATGTCTTGTAACCTGTTATGGATTTTTCCTCCAGAAATTTGTCCAGTCCCCTTTTAAATGCAATATATTTTCCTTAATAAATTACATTATTTGCATATTTTGTCCTGGAAATCTCCAGGACCTAGTGCTTGGTGGTCAGTCATGGTTCTTTCTCCCCAAAACACCAACTGGAAAATACATGCCACTTGCCAGAACTTTTTTGTTGCAAGTGTCAAATACTTTGCACCAATAAAGGTCAACCATCACATGATAAAAACACAACATATATTACCTGAGGCTGGTCAAAGAGTATGTAACTATTATTTACACCAACTGTTTCTGGTTAATGGAAATCCAGACTTTATTATGCAATCTTTCAACATTTTTGGTACTTCAATTTTACTGGAAGTTGGGGAAGAATAATTGATGCCTCATGCTCTTTTATTGTCTCCCACATGGTAGAGCCAAGCTATTCAGTGGATCATTGAAGTGTGCTCAGGCAACCCGCCAGATCATCAGGAAGCAAGGTCATATGTGATGAAATGCACAGCGCTTGAAATAGGAATAGCATGTATCAGGTCTTTGAAAAGTGCTTTCAGTACCATCAGATTAAATCCAGAAACTGGATTTTCAGAGTGAGAAGTGGGGGAGGTTAGTTCAGCCTCCAAAATATATACAAATCTCTCCAACCTTGCAAAGAACTCAAATGAGATTCATGAATATGCATCACTACATAACATGATTACAGGCTGCTATCATTCCAAAGACCCTTACAGCTTTTTACAAACCAGAGATTATCACAAGTGCCAGCTCAGCTATTTGATTCCCTGTGGAGCATCAATGCCATTTATAGATGTCAGATTCCAGTGAGTACCTAGCTGCTATAGGAGCTGCTGTATATATCGTTGGCACCCGAACTGCAACTACTCTGGGTAGTATTATTTACTGGCCAGTAAATCCTGACTATTGCCGTATTATTCAGCTTCCACAAACAGCTGCTTTACAAAGCCAATAATGAAAGAAGATTTTAAGCCAAAGAAAAACACCAACGACCATGCAATATCCTAGGCACCGGAAAAGGTGCCTTCATGTTTCTTTGAACAAATCTGTACCAGATTGAGAATCTGAAACCATTTATTAGTTTCCAACACTTTTGTGATGTTGCATCTATTCCTCTTAGGCATGATATGAAGGTAAGTGAATTCATTCATTTGGGGAGAAGTTACTATGATCTGGTTACATTATTATGTGAAAACAACAGTAAAGCATTATATAAAAAACAACAAATTTTTTTTTGGCATATGTTTTCATGGTCCACAATCCATTTCATCTGATGCATCCGGTGAAGTAGACTCTATTGCACAAAAACATTTGCTAAAATAAGTGCATTACTCTTGAGGTTGCCTCAAGACTCTTTGTTTGCTGCAACAGATTAGCATGGCCTTCCCCCTGAATGTAAAATCAAATACAACCCCCATCTCCTGATGAGTCTAGGCTTCCCTCTAATCACTTTTATTAGATTACTAATAACAATATTTTCATGACACACCAAATGATAGGTAGTGCAGTATAGGGGCTGATCTGGGAATCAATAAATCCCGGATCAAAGCTTTCCACTGCCATGAGCTCACTAGGTACCTTGAGACAGACACTTCTTACTTCTGTATCCCATCTACAATATGGGCTAAGGATACTGGCATATCTTTTAGAGTCATTTTCAAGATTTCTGCAATAACTACAGTCTGCTTTGAGTGCTCTAATATCAGCACTGACATAAGGACAATGCAGCTCTGAAGTAAGGGAACAAACATTCCCTTACTTTGAGGAGGCCTCCGTGAGTGACACCAAACTGCAGGATGCAGCACACGTCCCATTGGCACTGCTATGGCAGAGCTGGAAAGTACTGACATAAGGGGTTAGGATTGTGCCCTTGGCCAATCAATTTCTTCAATAGAATTGCCATTGCTATCATAGAAGCTACTGCAGGTATGCTGTCGCTATTCATGTAGATGATGGTTCTGTTTCCCAGTCATAGTAGTTGTACAATGTTCCTTCTCATGAAAGCTGCAGAAAACATTTACAGCACATTTTGAATTCACTCAGCTTGCATTGTTGAAAGGTTCTGCACAGATGGACACAGGATATTTATACAGGTGCGAATTGTACAAATGTGCAGTTTCCTCACCAGGAGGAAATCATTAGGCTTAAGAGTCAAAAAGAGGCTTGTCCACTAGACAAACTCCTGAACACTGAAGAAGCATTAACCAAAGGGGGGGAAGTGAACATCATCTAGCCAAAGTTAAGCACATTTAAACCCTATTGATTGTAATGGGAAAGTAAAGCATGCACTTGGCTCTCTCCCCATGAAACAAATAGGACTTCAAAATGCTTCACTTTGGCTGGACTATGCCCAGTATTGTAAGGATTTCCTATGGTTCTTTATGGCAAAATGAGAATCTAATCTGGAAAATTTGTGTTTTGCTTCTGCAGAGAATTCAAAACAGATTGGCCTTATACATAGCTAGCTAGCAAGCTAGCAAGCAATACACACACACACACACACACACACACACACACACACACACAGAGGTGTATGTCCCATTTTTTCTCTGATGGAAAATGATGGAATAGCTATTCTAATTTTTATCTCATTTGTATCTTCCTGTAACACAGTAGTGAACAATCAGCAAGTTATAAACAACTGTTTTCAAATGAAGGAGGGCATTTTAGCCCAAAAAATTCAACACAGCAATGTGAAATTCTGACATTAAGAAAGCTGGTGACATGTCTCTATAGCCAAAGTGTTGTCTGTTTACCTAACTATTCAGAGAGAGAGTTTTTTCAGATGTGTGAATCGTAGCAATTTCTCTCCGGGAATAAATGCCATGATTTATTTCTGCTGTATATTTTTTTTTTCTTTTTATCTAACAAAGGATGCCTAGATGCTTAAGTAAGCAGAATATTAAGGATGTCAGTGTTGGAAATAAAAAAGACATACTTTCAAGCTAGAAATATTGCTATGGAACAATTAGATTGTAGGAAATGGAAACTGTTATACCCATTTTAAATCCAGGTCCATAATGAGTGATTAGCCACTGCTTGCAGTCACTGAGCCAGTTATATCCTGCCTTTTTGGAGGTTTCTGCGTGCATTTTAAATGCCGCAAAAAGAAAAAAAAACCTGGTGTATCCAACAGAGAAATGTAAAACTGTTAAATGAAACAGGTTCTTATGTAAAGAATAGTGAATGAGCAGATTGGAAGAAGTTTCTCAGGCACTTGATCTAATTTTCAGAATTAAAAATGTTCTAAAATTAGTGTAAAGAGTTTTTTTTTAATTTTGAGGCCACTGGTTTTGAGTAATATGTGGAAATGTGGAAAAATTGAATAATATGTGGAAATGTGGAAAAATAAAACATGTGCGGTGTATAGATATGAAGCCATGGATGTTATAAAATCCCCTCAAGGAAGCCTGTGGAGCCAACATATTGAGGATTTCTTTTGAAGCCATGAATGTTCAATAATACCCTTTGTCTGGGTCTTCCAGCTCTAAATATCTAAGATTTAGCTAAGGCAGAAAAGATTGTCCATGCTACACAAATTCCTGTCATGTTATTTGGAAAGTAAGGATGGCCATTGTTTTGTGCATTTTCACTTCAAGGAACCTGGAAGGAATGATGTTGATAGCAAATATATCTATGATGGTAGAACTACTGAATTATATTTCCCCTTTGGCACCTTTAGACGCACTTTTCCAGCAAATGTTCAGATAGTGTTCAGATACAATGGGAAGGACTGCATGTTCTTTGTGAAAAGTGCAACAGAGCTCTGTATCTCACACAACCAATCCTTTTATTTCTCATCAAGGTGGGCACAGCTGCTATAATTTTTCCACACAGCTACTATGGGTACATTTCTAAACATGCTTCAGTGCTGCAGTGAGAAGCAAACAATACTTCTTCACACAGAGTCAATTTTCTCAGGAGGAAACAGATCATGAAAGGTCAAGGGTCACAGTGATGCTTCCCAGCATACACCTATCACAACAACTGCATCTGTTCAGCTGCACCCAAATTCCTCTTCTTGACAGTTCATCCACTATAGCCCAAATTGTGCACTTAACACTGAAACAAGTAAATTTGGCAAAACTTTAAAAAAATAATGGTGGATTATGTGGCATGCTGAATGCCAGCTTTCCTCTTTTCATTAGTTGGCAGTCATACCAGTTTAATAAATGTAATTTCTACAAAACCCTATGTTTTCAATGTTATGTTTTCTATTGTCATTGCCTCTCTTTGTGATGACACTATTAGTGAGTTGAGGAGACTTCCCTTAGAAGAGATTGGCAGGAAACATTCAAACTGAAAGTTTGGTGGGCAATAGTCTTGTCCACTATATCGTCTGATCACCGTACATGCAGGTCATAAGAACATAAGAAGAGCCCTGCTGGCTCAGGCCAAAGGCCCATCTAGTCTAGCTTCCTGTATCTCACCATGGCCCACCAGATGCCTCCAGGAGCACACAAGACAACAAGAAACCTGCATCCTGGTGCCACTCCCTTGTACCTTCTGAGGAAGCCTATTTCTGAAACCAGGAGGTTGCACAAAACCATCATGTCTTGCAATCTGTGATGGATTTTCTTCTAGAAATTTGTCCAATCTCTTTTTAAAGGTATCTAGTTCAGGTACAATTACCACGTCCTATGGCAAGGAGTTCCACAAACTAATTGCATGCTGAGTAAAGAAATAAAGGGTAAAATTCAGTTGAGTATTGGCTGTGAAGTGATGGACAACACTGAATCCAGATTGCAGACTAACATGACTCAGTGTACAATAGTGCAGTGAGGAATCTGGCAAATAAAGCAAAGACATTTCAGTGTCACCATTTAGACGGCCACATCAAATCTACAAATTCAGTGTGTGCTGGTCCTTCATTTGTTCCAGGCATTACTCTTCCATACTTTTCAACATGCCTGTAGAATTGATGTTTCCGTTACGAGTTTCCAACGTTTCTACTTAGCTTAACGATAGCACATGTTCCATTATTGGAAATTTCGTGCCACCTACATCACTGACACCCTGAACTTGCCCTGGCTATTAGGGAGTTTCAGAGGATTAGCAAGATTTGCTTCACACTTCTTTGAACTTTCTTCAAATAAAGGACGGGCTGCTAAACAGAAGTTAGTAGCCCAGTAAAAATAATGAAAAAGGTGAGTTAGGGATCTGCTAAAACATGTGCAGCCAGGTGACTGCCTTCTGTTGCAAGTTGGAATGACTTGTGAAAATGCCCAGAACTTGGCTCATTTTGGAATACTTTGTCAAACCACATTCACCCCAATTTCCAGTGGGTAAAGCTCCTTCACATTTAATTATTGTTCCTTCTCTCTGACAGATCACAAAAAACAGCAGTTATCACATTAGTTTGTGTCTACGTCCAAAATACACAGAAAAGAGCATAACTTTTAGCTAGATGTTGGATTTAAACTGAAATGCATATTTTGACAAAAATATAGTTTTTCCTTCATGTTCCAAATGCTAGTGTAATTAAATATTTCTATGCCTGCAACCACATAGTGCAGTGTATAATGTGCAATGCATAATGTATAATGATATAATGATGTGTTCAACAAAACACATCCTCACCTATGCTTCTGGTTTTCTTCCATCAAAAAGACAGCAATTGAATACACCATAAGAACATAAGAACATAAGAACAGCCCCACTGGATCAGGCCATAGGCCCATCTAGTCCAGCTTCCTGTATCTCACAGCGGCCCACCAAATGCCCCAGGGAGCACACCAGATAACAAGAGACCTCATCCTGGTGCCCTCCCTTGCATCTGGCATTCTGACATAACCCATTTCTAAAATCAGGAGGTTGCGCATACACATCATGGCTTGTACCCCATAATGGATTTTTCCTCCAGAAACTTGTCCAATCCCCTTTTAAAGGAGTCCAGGCTAGACGCCAGCACCACATCCTGTGGCAAGGAGTTCCACAGACCGACCACACGCTGAGTAAAGAAATATTTTCTTTTGTCTGTCCTAACCCGCCCAACACTCAATTTTAGTGGATGTCCCCTGGTTCTGGTATTATGTGAGAGTGTAAAGAGCATCTCCCTATCCACTCTGTCCATCCCCTGCATAATTTTGTATGTCTCAATCATGTCCCCCAAACTGTGAGCTGTGGCTCCCCGGGGTGTCATGGAACCCAGTCAGGGGAGCCGTGGAATCCTCATGAAAAACCCACTGCTATATACAATGTATAGGACTGTTGCTCTAATGGGAAGCCGTGGCCAATGACCCAATGGATAAAGGGAGCCACCGGTCTAAAATGTTTGGGCACCACTGCCATACATGTTGGTGGTTAATATTAGTCCATATATCACTACACTCATACTCACATACCTTACTCCTTTTTAAAACTAGGTTTGATGATTTAAAGAGGAGAAAAGTATGTAAATATCCATATATTAGTAACATGAAGAAGTTAATATAAGACTTATAGTTAATATAAGGCTGAACTGAATAGTTCAATATGAATTTATTTGGCAGAAAAGAGAGCTTTGGGGGCAAATCTCCACTGAAACTTCCCCAATGTTCCTCTGTCATGCCTAATTTCTGAGGTTATCAGCTTTGATAGGCTGTTGCATTGGTGCCACTTTTGGGAAAAAACAAAACAAAAAAACCTGTCCCTCCTTTTCTGGAAATAGTTGAGTCATCATGTTATCAATGTGATTTGGCTATGTAATGGTTTTGCTGAAGGCCAATGAAGCTAATACAGAGTAAGGGAATTGACCTCACTCAAAATCAGTTTTGTTTGCCTTTAATTACATTGTTGCATTGTCTGTTTTCACTGGCTACATTGTTTCCAGCCATTTCTCATGTAAATAAGATGAAAATTATGGCAAATGCTGGCAATTTAGAGTTCTCTCCGTGTGTGCTCCACAATATGGAGCTCCTCCATGAACAAAAAGGAGAACATTGCATGAGAAATTGTATTTTTTAAAGTCATGTGAAATTGTCACCTGTATTTAACTGAATAGAAAAGAGGTAAAAGTATTCACAGTTTCATGTGTGAATCGGAGCTCAAGCACCTGTTAGAAATTATTGGATTGGAGGATAGAAACTCCAAACTGTCAAAGCCAAACTGCTTATAAATGGTAGAAGCCAAATAGTCTGTAAATGGTAACCGAATTACTTCTTGTTGAAAATATATTACTTTATTTTAATACACTGAAAATATTTGTATGTCATAAATCTGAAAGCCTGCCAGTACAGACTTATCAAATAATTTGTATCTAGTCATGTATTTCATTTTTTATTATTTTTTAAAACTTTATTACTGTTTTATTATTTTAAAACCTATATATGCAATAACTTCATATTTTTGGTATGGGTAAGTATGGTATGGTATAGGTACAAATTCTATATCTAGATAATACACTGTGGTTTAAATAGCAGGATTACATTGTTCTGAACACTACTCACTAGCCAAGTTCCAAGGGCAGGTTTTTGATTCCTTTGGAGAGCTTTCTTGCACCTTATGATGGTGGTTGACCCAGATGTAGGTACAGTCGTGCCTTGGCATCTGCAGAGGTTTGGTTCTGGGACTCCTACTGATACCAAAAACCACGTTAAATAAAAGTAGTTTTAAAAAAAGCACATCCCTTTACAATTGTGGTTTTAAAACAGCTTTTCTCACTGTTGTCGAGAGGCAGTCAGCCTCTCTTAAAGCAACCCTCTTCCTTTGCCTGACTCACTTAAGAATGGAATGTAAAAGAGCTTAATGACTTCCACATTCCATTCTTGGGGCAAAGGGAGACAGGTTGCTTGCATTTCTAATTGTCTACTGACTCTCTGCAACAAGTAAGAAAAACAGATTTTTAAAACCACGATTTTAAAGGGATGCATTTTTCCCCTTCTCCAGGGATCAGCATTTAATTTTAATAGCCTTTTAATTTGCAATAGCCATTTGTGTCAAGTCAAATTTGTGTATTAAAAAAATCTGTGTATAACAATGTTGGAGCTGTATGGTTCTTCATATGCTATGTTCATACATTATGTACTCAACATTCAACTTTCCAGTGCTGATGCAGCCTTGCCAATGGGGCGTGCAATGCATCCTGGCCTCCTCAGGTAAGGGAACATTGGTTTCCTTACCTTGGTGTGCTGCATTGGCACTGCAAAGTTGGATAGGTTTGGAAACAAAGTCTAGTCTTTATGTTGATTTTAAAAATGAAGACATGTACAGTTAGCCACACAAAAGCATGTATTTACATACAGAAATCTGCACATGTATATGTGTAAAGAACCCTACAGCCTTCATGATTAACTCTGAATTTCAGCTTCCCAGAGGCTTCCTTATTCAAGCTTCTTTCATATACTTTGTGACATACTGGGTTGGGGTTTGCTCATGTCTGAGGTCAAGATTCTGTGTGAATCATTGTGACCACCAAATGAACCAATCATCCTGGCCACATATTTAGTTTTATGCAAATCAAATGCAAACAGATAGCTATTGGGAATAGCTTCTTCTACCTTTCTACCCTTTTCATTTATTGCAAGCAAAACTCTGTGCTCCGACAGCTACAAAAGGAAAGTTACAAAACTGCAAGGAAGGCATGTCTGACCATTTTGCCCAGCTTCTTTTGGCACTAAAATTCATGCTATTGAAAAGAACTATAAACCAGCAGCTCCAATTCTGTCTTTTTTCCCTCGAAAACTATGTCAGGCAGCTAGCCAGACTGAAAACATTGCAAAAATGCAAGGTAAGTGAATAAACACACAGCTATTTGTGGGTGAGCCCCATGCTTTTCCTCCAATAGGAGATATGCGCTAAAAGAAACAACCAAGCCACTGATCATTTGTTCATATGTTGACTTAAGACTTTGCTCTCAAAAGGAAATCCTTCTTGAGTGTGTGCAGTATGCTATACACACTGCTTTCTTGATTTACGTTTGTATGTTGCAGGACATCATGTCCTTACTTAACTCACATGGTGATATAAGTTCAGTGGAAGATGGTAGTGGACCTCCCATAGGCTCAGTGGGGCAAATGCCCCAGGTGTGGAGCTTTAGGACCCTGCAGAAGCTTCTCTGAGGCTCCGAATGGGGTCAGAGACTGCCCTTCTGATTTACCAGAAGCACGGTTTAAAGCATTGGGGAATCTCAGAGAGGCATCCCCGACGCATCCTGGAGTCGTGTGAGGCACCATGTGCTCCAGGTAAATGGGGGGGGTGGATTTGCATGTGGGAGGGTGGGAGTATCCCACAGGGGGGTGCCATCTTGGACCCCTGCCTCGGAGCACGGGGCTGGGGAGGTTCACCACTGGATGATGGCATGCTTTTTTTTTTCTAAATGAGCAGCCCAATCCTAACCTGTGCTGGAATAGGCAGGCCACCTGGCCTGCACTGTATCCAGTGCAGGGTTGGAGCTGGCTACAGTGCAACTCAATCAATTCCCTTACCTCATGTTGTGCAGCAGCTACCCCAATGGGTTACTCAGATCTGCATCACCAAAATCAGTAGTGCAGAGAGTAAGGATCCGGCCTAAGTGGGGCACCACCCCACTCCTGGGCCTGGTCCATCCTCCTGCAGCCCCAGAACACCCCCTCCTCCGTTCTGCCCTCGTCCACCTCCACAGATCCCTGAACTGGCAGGCCGCTGCCAGCACAAACTTACCGTCTGCCAGCACCGCGGTGTCCATGCACCGGCCCACTGGCTCCCAAGGTATCACAGACATGTCTTGCAGCACATTTGTGACACTCCCCAGACTGTTGCAAGAGACTTGCACCAGCATAACCGGGAGTTAGGATCAGGCCTTAAGCCTCTTAATTTTGATTCAGTAGGATGTGGTGGGGAAGGTTGCGATCAACACAATTATGCTATGCAATTCAGATTGGTTCAGGGTATCCTAGGCACATTTACATGTTGAGTAAATCCTATGGGACTATCTAAACAAGCATATTGCGCATAACAGATCTTGAATCTTTTTTCAAATTAGAGACGAGAGTTCAGATTTTACAGATAGATATTTATCAAACTCATTTTGTCCACAAGTAAAAATAATTCACATTTTCTTCGCAAATATTCCAACAGAAATAAAAAACCAGAGTCCCTTCAGTAAATTTTTTGTTGATGGTTTACTCCTTCAGCTGACATCTGGGGGAAAAAAATGTTGAATATTTAGGTAGTTTTCTGTCTCCATTTGTTACACAACAAACTCAACTGTTTTTTCAGCTGTGTTGCAGCAGGATTGTAGTTACAGATTAGTCCTGAAGATTCATCAGTAACCTCTAACATCTTTGTTTTCATTTGCACATCGCTGCCTGACTGCTTTTCCAAGCTAATCTGCCCTTCACTCTTATCTTGGTAACTCAGCGTGATTTGCAGTACTACTCACATAAACAGTAAGAGAACATTGAGGGGTGAAAGGTAATAGTGCAACATAACCTAATGATCACGAAGACGTCAAGGAAGAGCAGCATGTACACATGGGCGATCTTGCCTGGGTGAGGAGAGCCACTTTCCAGTGAGATGGAGCTAATCGTCCTGACTGAGTTTGCTACAGCACTGTGTGGTTGTCAGCCATCCCAGGGGGGTCCAGTGCATGTCAGAGAGACCATCTGCTATGCCACAGTGTTGCAGTGGCCAACTCTCCTTCACTCTGCCATGATCCACATGGTAAACTGGAAGACAGAGAGTAACTTATGATCAGCACATGGCAAAACAACAACTGAAGCACACTTTACAGCAGTCATTTTCAACCAATCTGCCACAGTACATTGGTGTACTGCCATTGGTCTGCAGGAGTTCATCAGTGCCATGGCACTGCATCAGGGAATAAGCACAGTTGGAACCTTCCCACCTCTGAGTTCCCCACCCCCATCACTGCTTTTTGCAAAGTACAAATCACACAAAAGGGCAAACAGGAACGATGAACATCATGTCTAGCTTTTCTTTAAGGGTGGGCAAAACAAAGACCTACACACACTAGTGATGCAACTGCAAGATTTTTGAATATTAGCTCGATTATGATAAATAATATACATTTAAATTCATTTTTTTATATGCCAGATATCAGGCATATATAAACCACCATATAAGGTTCTTAATACCACAACAAAATACTTCCCATTGATTCTGCCTTTGGGATTTTAGACATTTTGATCTAAGAAGCCCTCTGGTGCCCCCCAAATGCCCAGCTCGCAACATTGAAATACCCACAAGGCCCAATTTCCATAGCCCAGCTTCTCTGGTTTAAGCCTCTCTCTGACTTTTGTTCAGGATTGCTACCAGTCAGCATCTATTGTGCTTCTCAGAGAAGCCTAGTACACAAAGTATGGGCCTCCAAGGAAGGACAGATGGCAATATACAAATAAGGATGTGAAATGAAAGGACTAGGATAAAGTGGAGTGATAGATTACCAGACCTTCAGTAATGGACATCCCGTATGTAAACAACTTGTCCATTCGCATTGCCCTTCCCAAACAAACATCCTGAACTGGTAATGGATGTTGCTTTTGCTTCCTGCCTGATTACTTGTTAATTTCCCAAGGATGTTTACCTCTCTCTCTCTCTCTCTCTCTCTCTCTCTCTCTCTCTTTGTGCTCTTGCGCAACCCTCCTCTATCCAGAATGCTCCATAAAACCTGCATCATTGTAACTGTTCGGGGTCCACCACATCTTTGTGGCGGTCCCGTTTTGCAAAACGTAGTAAAAGCTTTTTCTGAAGCCCTCTGAATTCTCCTGTCTGTTTGCCTCTCCGCCATCCCACGAATACTGCGCCCATTCGGGAACACTGGTACTGCCTAGTTTATAGTCAGGCAGCCCAATCCTAACCTGCCCTGGAGCAGGCAGACCAGCTGGCCTGTGCTGCATCCAGAGCAGGGCTGGGCCAGGTTGCAGCGCAACTCAGAGTAAGGGGAATTCATTGTCACATGGCAGCTGTTCCTATGGGGCTACTTGGATCTGTGCCACTTAAAGAGGTGGTGCAGCTCCAAGCAGCCTGATGTAAAGCTGGACTGCTTGGGAGGATGGTTAGGAACCAGCCTAAGTGCCTGATCCTGGTACTGTTCCCCTCCCGTGCCCTGTCCTCCCACTGCCCTTCCTCCCCAGCACCGGAATGGCTTCATTCCACCCTCCCCAACCCCCTATACAGGCTGCCCTCATTTGGCACAACTCACCTGCTGAAGTCTGGGAAGTGGCGCAGGGAGGCTGGTACACATCCTTGCGCCAGCCTCCCCAACTCTCAAGGAGGTATACTGCTTGACTCTCTGGGACTGACACTCCCAGGCCGGCACAAGGGCAACCAAGGATTGCACCCTAAATCACTTTCATAGGTGAAGTTAGAAAGTATCTTTGTTAAATAAGAAAAGGGTTATAGACCACTCAAATTCCACTAACAAGATTCCCATCCAAGGCCAAATGCCATCTGAAGCAGCATACAAATTCCACCACCCCAAATATCTCATATGCCCTCCTACAGCTACCGTTCCCTTTTCACCAACACTCACTGCTTAGAAAAAGGAGCCAGCTCTGCCCAAGAAGCCAGCAATCTGTCACCTATAGCTCACATCCTGGAGTTTCCAGCCCGCTCTCCTCTTCCTGTTTATTGTAAATTGGACCGGTACTGAGGAAGGGAGCAGCAGGTAAAGGGGTAGGCTTGCTTGTGATTGCTGCATGCTGTATTGCTGGAGGAAGAAGTGAGCAGTTGCTAGTCCACTCCTCTTCCTGCTCATTTCAGCAAGCAGGAAGAGGCTCAGAAAGCCCATTGAAATGGCTCAGTGAGGAGGAGGAGGATGATGATGATGATGATGATAATACAGGTATTTATATACAGCCTTTCTTGGTCTTTATTCAAGACTTTATTCAAGGCAGTTTACATAGGCAGGCTATTTAAATCCCTGTAGGGATTTTTACAATTGAAAGAAGGTTCTATGTTCCAAGAACCACAACATTTCAGATGTTTCTTTCTGATCTGTTTTCACATTCTGGCCTCCATCCTCCCACGCTCAGAGCAGATGGAATAACTCGGCTCAGCTTGTCAGCTGCTTCAAGGTCGCACGGTGCCAGTGGCCTCGAACTGGCGACCTTGTGGATGTTATCTTCAGGCAAATGGAGGCTCTACCAAGGATCAGCCTTGGTTGAGTTGGTGGGGGGCGGTAGGCAATGTAGGGTGTGATGCACCCACCTCATCAGTTCTCCACTCCCACCTCAACTAATTGTGAGCCTTTCAGTCAGTGTCATGGTTAGGCCGGCCCTGTCCACCAAGTAGTTTTACTTATCTAGACCTAAATATGTCATAAGGTGGTTGCAGCAAACTTGGATTTTGGTGACTGTATGAAAGTGGGCTAATGTATTCTTGTACTGGTGTAGTAAAAGATGTTCCAGGGCTGGGTTTGAATGCAGGTGTTGTAAAGACCATCCTTTGATTCTGTGAGGCATCTCCCAAGTAGACCATGCATCTAGGCTAGCTACTGGCTCAACTGCATACAATTAAGAAGTACCCAATACTCTGTGGTGGGTAATTCAATACATTGTGTGTAAAGAAAGTGGGCAGATGTTAGCCAAGCAGGTCTAGTTAATTCAGCTTCTTTTAAGTCTGTCGTTGACACTGTGCTCTAATATTGTAGAGCTGGGAAGCAATTAAGCAAGGCAGCTACCCACCATTAACACAGCAATGAATGAGTTTTCCCTGAGTGCAGTAGTTCCAGATTGCATCTCAAGGGGCGCATCCATTACTGTCACTTGTTTGTCAGCAGTCTCACATGATGAATGGGAGAGATTCACATTTCTGGGTGGCTTACATCACGCACAGTCCTGTTTCTCCCATCTGTTTTTACTGGTGCTACAGACCAAACTGTTCTACTTCACGTACCTTGTCAAAGGGCTATATTAATGTCTCACAATGGGACAATGTTAGGACAATACTGAAATGCTTTAGACTACCTAAATGTGATGAAAATGAAGATGTAAAAAGCAACGGCTGAAATAATGATTTAGTGGCAATGTAACTTAAGACATGCAGGGAGGGCTGGTGAGATGAAGTAGGCTATATTTACAGAAGAGGCTGTGCTACGAGTCATGTTCTGAACTTGCTGCGTTGTCTCCACCATGTCACAGTGAACTCCACACATCTCCACACATGTGACGAACACAGTATCTCACAGTGAAGAACCCAGTGGGCTGGGTTCAGAAATTAGACTGAGGAAGCATTGGAAAGCTGGAGCACTTTGACCTTTGCTAAGAAATTTGAAGCCAATGGAAGTTTTTATCATCATTGGCAGCCCAATCCTAACTGAAGTTCTGCTGTCGCAAACGGCCATTCGGCAATGCATCCGGTGTGCCGCCGCCGGCCATTTTGGAGCCACCACTGCAAAGAGCAACGGCGTTGACAACTCGCCGCTGCAGACAGCTTAGTGGATGAGAACGCACATAAGCCAGCACAGGGGGCAGGCCATGGGAAGAACAAGGTGGGAAGGGGGGAACCATGGGAGGCAGATCAGAGGAGGGAGTAGATCCCAGCAACAGCAGCTGGGATCCGCCCCCTGTCCCTTCTCCCCTTCCCTCTCCCCTACACTCCTTGGACTTAACGCCAGCAAAATAGCTTGCATAGATCTGAGAAGATCCATTGGAGAATTGCAGGCTTGCCCAGAGGGAAGGGAATGAAAGTTCCCTTACCTTCAGGAGGCCTCTGTGACTGTCCCCCCCCCACCACAGAATGCAGCACATGCTCTGTATGCGTGGCTGCAACAGTGCTGGGGGAGATAAGGTTGTACTCTTAGGCTTATATAGTTGAGAACTGCTGTTCTGAACAAAGATAAAGCTGTTGAGAAACTCCAAGAACATTCTCAATTCTCATCTCATGTGGGGCCAGGCTTCCAACAGTGCAGGCCACCATGCAACCAATACTTCCTTTTCTCCCATGCCGCCTTGTCCCAGTGTGCTGCTCCGAGCCTTGTCCTGGCTATTACCCTTGGTGGGCCAGATGGGGACACAGATGGACTGTAGCTGCTAGCGAGCCTGAAACGCAGTGGTTCAACCACCGTTAATTGACTCTACATTAGCTACAGCACAGATAAGTGTATGCATTGAGAAGGTGGCCTGAACAAACTGGGGAATCCCTACAATGAACCGTTGTACAAAACAGCAAAGCAGAACCAAGTGTGCAATTTGTCATATATGATAGACCTAAAATGACTATTCAGTTATTTCCAGTACAGGCCTTTTGCAAGATCTGTCAGTGGCAAAGCACTGTACATGCTGCAATTTAGGAAAAAGAATAGTATTAGCTTGCTTAATTTCACAAAGTAGATGGTGGACACACAGCAGAATTAAATAACTAATGTTATCTAAATTGGTTTTCTAGGAGATACAGTCTCAGGCTATTATGTTCTTTGGGGTGTTAACTTGGAAGCAATGGAGCTACTCGTTCTATGAAAAAAAGACTATGCAGATATTTTCTGGCTCCTGGAGTGGGGTTCAGGCAGTGCTTATCAACTTAGGAACAAAATCAAGAGCAGCTGTAGATTCACCTACAGCAAATCAGAACGGGAATATACAAGCTCAAGGAGCCATCTGCGATCCATTTTATTTGGCTTGAGGAGAAAAAAAAAGTGTGTTTTTGTGGTTCTGGTTTTTCTCAAAATGATGTCAAGAAAAGATATTGGGTGGAGAAGGAGCAGCCAAAGTCAGTTTCATTATCTTGTAAGGATAGGAACCGCTTTTGCAGTACGGAAAGTCTGTTACCACAGCCACTTGGAGAGCACACAGGAGCTATGCGAGTCCAGCCTGTTCCAAATTCCTCAGGAGTACACGTCTGCCGGGCAAAGTTGCTTTGCCTCTTTGTAGAGCACTTTTGAAATGAAAGCTCCCCTTTGACGGAGCTTTGAATGTCATCCCTGAAGTCCTCACAGTAGCCCACATCCTATCCAGCTGTAATGACTGTCCAATTCATAAATCCATAAGTGAATACAAAAACCCAGTGGATCATGGTCCTTATGTCCACGAAAAGGAATTGGTCAGGACAACAAAAGTTAGTGCATATATAACATATAAACATATATGCAAGCAGAGTTGGGAAGGCATTCTTGAGCCTTATTCCTCATCCCAGAGAGGGGAAAGGAAGAGGAATGTGAACCCTTGTTTTATCTTACCCTTGGTCCAGGTGAGGTGCTCATGTAGCCACATGTTGACTTGGTCTTAGTTAGCTCTCATGCACCTCAGGCTACCCACAAGCTGGTTTTGCTTGACCTTTGGCTCTGGCTTTCCTTCCGATATTCAGAACCTTCTCCAAGGGCAGTGCTAATTTAAACCTCCACCTCCCCTAAGTGAGGTATGAAAGAATTTATTTCTTGCAATTTGGTAGCCTGAGCCAAGCTGGTGGGAGGGGGAGTTACCTAAGAATCCTCCCCCACAAGGTGTCTAGCTGCTTGGCCCAGACCTGCACCAACTAATGCACTGCACACAGCACAGATCTCACAAACCTGGGGAAGATGGAAATTGCAACAGCTGCTAGATGGGATCTACAAAGAATCTATTTTAATTGCAGGATGTTTGTAAAGATTAAGAGCAGGAGGAGGCATGATCCCCACCATGGAGATGCCGCTGTAGGCAGCATCCCACTGGTGTGTTCACTCAAAGATTTTTGGATCAGAAGGAAAACTACTAAGCACAAGCTGGGCTGCTGGATTTAATACCCCCCCCCCCACACACACACACTTTTGAATAGGTTGTGAATGTGTACCATTATTGGGTCATTACTGGATTGGGGCTTTCCAGCAGGGCTTAGGAGAGGGGAGTAAAGCGGGTAATTTGTACCCAGGCCCAGGGTCAAAAAGGAGGCCCAGGATCCAAAGGAGGGGGCCCAGAAATTTCCTGAGACCTTAAATTTTCCAATCTACTCAGACTTGTTGCCTACACGGGATGCTGGGGACACTACCATAAGTGCGGCTGCAGCTACTGGCAAGCCATATATGCTGGGCCGAGGAATGTACACATGAAACTCCTTAACATAGTGTCAGATCTGGGAGGAAACTGGCCTGCTACAGTAGCTCTTTGGCTTGTGGATCAGCTTACCATGAAGGAGTGTATAGGAGCTTAGGGCACAGCTGCAAGACTACCGCAGCTGCAGAAGTTTGGTATGCACAGGGCACTTTCCATTCTAGTGTGAGCCTAAATATAATGATGTTAATTTTCTGCAATGATTTTTTTATGTTTAAAAGATTTTAGAGACTTAGGAATGTGTCTGGGTTTTCCGATGCCACATGGGTGGGTAGACCTGGACTCCAAACATTTTTCAAGCTGTCTCCACCCTCTCCCCATCCTGTTTCAGCCGTCCCTGCTTTATTATGCTTGCCCATCACCACCCTCCCCCTCTCTGTTTCTCCCCTCCCCCTTTGGAAAAGGGCCCAAAAGACATTTTGTACCCTCTGATAAAATTCCTCTCAGAGGCCCTGGTTTCCAGTTCTCATAGTAAGGAAGGCAACTTTAACAGCTAAGCTATGGCGTGCATGTGCTGTAACAGGCAAAGGCAAAGGAAATTCTGGGCTTGATCATTTTGGCACCAGAAAATGCCAGTCCATTAATACTGAAATGCAAGTATGACATTCCTCTCTTCCAAAGCAAAGTTGTCTTCACGGCAAAAATAGTACTGCAAGTGTAAAAGTGATCAAGGTACATAGAAACCTGTTAATCCTGACAAAATTCAACAAGACGGTGTCCCTGTGCAGCCACAGAACCTGCTCCAGATTTTCCTCCAGTTGTGTTTGAACAGCTGTTTAAACTGGAAATGACAGTGTGGATCTGGGGAGGCACACGGCTTCTCCCCTTGGAGAAGAAGAAAAACAAACTGGCTATTCAAGAACCTTCTTTGTGAAAGGTCCTCACAGCCTGTCTCTGCCCAATGAGACTTTGGAGAGGGGGAACGGTACAGTCATATTTCAACTGTTCGGTTTCCAAAGAGCATTTTAAACTTCTTTAATTGATATGGCACTGGGATCTGAAATAATTGAGCAACATTTTTTAAAAGTTTTTTTCCCTCAGTGGCCCATTTTTCTTTGTTCTTTCATGAGTAAACATTTCCTGTTTGAACACTTTTGCATCATAGAGACCTTTAACAGTGCAAGCCTTTAGTACTTAAAACTAAATCCCACTGTGTCCAATGGAACTTACTTTCAGCTAATAAAATATATTTAGAATTGCAGCCTCCAAGTGGGAGAGGTCTTTTCTTCCCTTGTAGTAATGCCTTGCTACGTAACCCATCTCCCTTCTATAATTTCAGAAAGTAAGGACCAAAGGAACTTTTCCTTTTTAAAAAAATACTTTTTAATTTTATTAAAAAACAAACACAAAACACACACACACAAAACACAAAAACAAGGCTTTTTAAAAAGCAAAGCTTCCTCTTGTGCAGAGAAGCTCCTACCATCATCATCATCATATTGGCAACTGGTTAATTACCAGTTAATTGTCCCATTAACTGTATGGAATTGATGCATGGGTAATGGGCCCAAAGCATGGTTTAAAGCAGGGGTGGGCAAAAGACAGATTGGGTGATCACTAACAGATCTATATCAAGGGATGATTTGCAATAGATGGGCAAGGGTTTCTAACTTGGGATCTTTTAACAGCAGCAACAGCAACAAAAATCTTTTTTTTCTTCCCAGATTAGGCTGAAGGCAGTGGTGGACCTGCCACTGAATAAATGGGGCAAACACCCCAGGCACAGAGCATCTTGCGACTTGAGGACTGCATGGGAGCCTCCTTGAGGCTCTGGTCTAGAGGGCAGAGCCTTCACTTGCCTGAAGATAACATCCGAAGGTCGCCAGTTTGAGGCCACCGGCACTGTGAATGGTGAGACCTTGAAGCAGCTGACAAGCCCAGCCAAGTTATTTCACCTGCTGTTTGGCCACCCTTCAAGTGAGATATGAAGGAGCTGCTTGTCAGCCTGTATGGGAGGAAACTGGAGGCCAGAATGTTATACCAGAGCATAAAAGATCCATCTGAAATCAGATGGCAGCAGCATCCTGTGGGGTGGTGCCATCACAGACCTTTGCCCGGGGTGTGAGCCTGGTCTGTTACTGGTTGAAGGAATCTCTGATTGTAGTAACTCAGAGCCAGGTCTGTAGGTGTATATTCATCTCAGTGTAGTTATTATCTTCACATTTTGATAATGTTCTTCTTCCAAGGAGCTCAGGGTTCCTTCTCTCCCTTTGTCCTCACAACCCCACTGTGAGGTGAAGCTGACCCAAGGTGACTCAGGAAGCTTCATGGCTGAGCAAGGATTTGAACATGGATCCTGCAGGACAAAGTCCACCACCAGGACGACGACAACATCCTGACTCTCAAAGTTCTTGAGTTACAACAAGGCAGCTTACGATAGTTGCAACAAAACACAGCCATACACGGTGGCGTCACTAGGAAGTGTGGGTGGTGCGGGCTGCAACGGGTGACGCACACGGGGGGGGTGACACACTAAAATTGTGGTGGTTAGGAGTAATACCATCATGCTATATACCGTTGGATGTGGAATTTCCAGCAGAATGCAATGCAAAAACCAGAGTGAAATATCTCCTTTCTACCAAAAGTTATGGCCAGAAAACCAGAGAACAAAAAACACATCACCACACCCACCACCTGGGGTGTTGCCCCACCCACTGTATGTGGAGGTGATGTGCTGGCACCTGGTGACACAAACCCTAGTGACGCCACTGGCCATACAATAAATGCTAGATAAAATAAATAATTTTTGTATCTGTTCCTATCTCTGATCCCTGAGCCACTAATTTGCATCTGCCTGTAGTTGAGACCTCAACTCTAATAGCAAACTAAAATGATCATGCAAGCCTGAAGTTCACCATAGTTTGTCTAACAGCACCAACCTGTACCTATCTACTCATAAGTAAGTCCTACTGTGTTCAGTGGGGCTTACTCCCAGGTATATCTGCATAGGATTGCAGTTTCTGCTGGCTGAAGGCTGGGTCTGGTCAGTGGTTCTGATCAAGGAGCCTATGGAAAATCTACATATGTCACCAAGTTCCAAGATGAAAGAAAGGTGGACTATAAATGGAGTTAGATAAAAACAACAAAGGTCTCTTGGTACCTGTAAATTATCTTATGTGCCAGATCATGCATGTACCTAAGCAATTCAATTTTGTGTTACATTTTTATTTAAGTTTATTTTACAAATAAATCCAATTTATTTCTGAATCGTATACAATTTATTTGTATATGTGACATGTACGTAGATTTAGAATGATGAGATTTGAGGTACTGTACTTACTTTTCTGTTTGTTGATACAATGAATGAGTGAATAAGGGCAGGTTCATAGCCTCTCAGTCCTCCACAGGGAGCAACCTCATGGATGTAGCCCCCACTACAAAAGTCTTAGGAGTTGGTCTGATGACCCTGACAGCACTGCCGACTTGTGTGAGGGGGTGGTACATTTTTCAGCTGCTTTGTTTGCGTTAATTTTTGTTCAGAGTGGGTGCCTTTAAACATTCTCATAGCAAGTTGATGCATTACTTCCTCTGGGCTTTTACATCTCTTGGGCTACTCTGATAGAAGATTTTAGAACAGATTAACTAGATCCTCAAAGGGATGATAGTTATAAAGTTCCATGGAGATGTTCTTTAAAAAAAAATAAAAAATACCAGCTGCTTTGTTTCAGTTTGGGCTCACCTAGACTTCTACCTGGCTTCCATCTTTTAGCTGCAGTCTCTGGTGTGGCCTCAATAGTTAGCACATTATAAATCTTTTTGAAAGCCAACATGGATTAAAGCCATTCATTCAGTTGTCCCTTCATGTTAGCCAGTTCCCCCAAACATTAAATGCTTCCAGGTTGTTTTTTTTTAACACTGCCTTGTTTTTTCCCTGTCTTGCTGCCTCACCAATTCCAGCTAGTTAATCTCATTTGAGACCCATATCATGAAGCCCAGGAATGCCGTCTCACCTACTTCAGATAGAATCCATGGGGAGAAATGGAGCATCTGGTCTCTCTCTATCTCTGCCATTCTGGGTGGCTGTTTCCTCCTGACTTCTTTCGTCACTGAGGGGTGATGATAGAGTGTGTGTCATGCAAAGCCTCTGATCTCACTTCTGTGGTAACCTAAGAAGCAACCAAGGGTTAACCATCACCTCAATTGCTTGAAAGATGGATGTCACATGAGCAGAACTAACAAGATACAGGGAAAGTGACACTTAATGTGTCAGTTAACACTCAATATGGTATTAACTGCTGAGTTGCAAGATGGGGAGAGAAAGCAAGTGCTCTTTAATTCTTCTTGCGTGTGAAATTACAAGGCTAAGAAAATGGGAAAATTGGACTTACAATAAATTCATATCTTTTGAAGTTGACTAACAGGGTCTTCAGCTCATGGCTAGTAACTCCTGGTGGAAGGCAGAATCAAACTCTTACAGGGGGTGGGGATATTCCTTTTTGATATATACAAGCCCTGCAAAAGTGAAACGCTAAGGCAAAAAAGGTCTAGCTTAGCCTTCCCCTGATTCACTAGTGTGTTATATATAAGAGTTGCCAGAACATGACTGTCTTCAGCCATGAACTGCCTCAGGGACTCTGGCTCCTGATTTTGCCTCGAGTTTGACTCCTGAAGCCTTTTCCTTAACTGGATGTAGCCACAAGGCAGTGGAGGTTTGGGATCAGAGTTTTCCTTCTCTCAGATGAGCTGCCTTCCCAGACTAACGAGTCCCATCTACTGTTTAGTCGCCTCTTACGACAAGTACAGCCAAACGGAGGGCCTATTCTTATCCCCAGCCCCCAGGGGATCCCTGCGATGCCGCTGGAACCAACCGTATTGGCCTCTGCCTTTCCATTGGACCATTCCAGTGATGTGAAGAGGGGGGATTTGCTGCATGGGAAACAGTCTATCCTCCATATCTACTTTACCCAGGCTTCGCGCACTGGAGAGGACACTCTGTTCCAGAACCACCATTCAGAGCACGATACCATAGTCTTCCAAGACTGAAGGATGCCAGTATTATATATAAGGATTTTTTCCCCACACAGTGAAGCATTCAACTATGCAAACCTCCATCTGTAGTCTGAAGTGGAAGTGGACCAACTTGCCTTTGTGTGCTGCAAATGGAGCTGCTGGACTGAAGTACGGCCAGATCATATGGGATTTCACTGTGCTATATTAAATATTGTACAGATCTTGTCAGAACATCTGAGTACAGAAGGCAGTGAATGCTGCAAGTGAAAATGGAAATATTGATTAAGGTCCGGATCCAGCAATGTGCACATGTAATGGAAATGTGAAAGATCCCTCAAGGAGACAGGGTGTGGTGTCAACCGTGGTCTCTTGCTCTTGCAGGCAAGCATGGTGTTAACACCAGGGCCTCCAGAGCCTTAGATTGCAATGAGTGCTGCACAGCTGCACCCATTTGGAGCCAAAAAAGTCCACAGGGTTAAATGCAGCACTTGTAAGAAGGAAAATGGTGTGGGTAGTAGAAGGAGGAAAGTTTGAAGGAAGGAGGGAGGGAGAGAACTAAACTGATGGATTAATGGACTGAGGAACTAATGGATTGACTGACGGACTACTGGACCTGCTGACTGACCCATGGACTAACTGACTAACAGAGAGACAGGCGAATTGACTTCTGAGCCTTGCTGGAACGGAAACTGCTGGGACTGGAGACTGGTGTGTGGCTGCCACTTCCAAGACCTGCTGAGGATTAAGGTGTTGCTGTGGTGGCTGGAGCAGTTACTGGCAGGAGAGGGGAGGCAGGAGGAACCTCTGTAGGTTGAACAGGTAAGCTACCCTGGTGGTGGGGGTCCAGCAGTGCTGGAGTGCAGAACTAGGGTCATTGTTGGGGAAAGAAGGAGAGCTAGTTAGCTCAAAGTGGACATAAGTCCTCTAAGTGAAGCTTGGACTGGGAATCTGGCAAAACAGCACACCGGCTCACCACTGGCGCACACTGTTGCAAACATGCTGTAAGGCACATTTGCGAGCCTTACTGCAGACCCAGTGCTGGTGCCAGCCTAGTATGAGTCCGTGTTCCACTGACTGAACTGCTGGGTGGGGGAGTGGGGGAAGGATGGGGAGAGGGTGGGGAGGGAGCGTAGTGGGGGAGGGAGCGACTGGCAGAGCTCAGTTCCACCAGATCTTGAGCCCCATGTCAGGCTGCATGGCAGAATCGAGTAACCCCATTACGGGGCTACTTCCCTTGCCCCGAGGAGTTGCCGTGGGCTGCACAGCGTCGGTAGCAGTTTTGGCACCGCGGCAGCCTCGCTCGCTGGGCAGCTAAGGATTGGGCTTTTAGCCTTTTACGACAATACACATGTCTATTTAGGGAAACATGAATCCACTCTCCACATAGTCTTGGAATGAATTAGGGCCAGGCAATTAATATCTTAGCCCTTCAGAAAAAGACTAATGACGCTGTCTAAGTTTGGTAATATCTGGCTAGCAGTACAAACGTAAGCAGCTTGCAGTATGCAAACATTTGTTGAGGTGAGCTCCCTTACCCCTGAAAAATGCACTTCTGGTTGCCATTTAACTGCTTAGGTGCCTAAGTGGAACCAACATGGTCTGCAGTCCTCAGGCTGAGCACTCAAAGGGCAGCTGCAGCATTGGAGGGGTGCTTTACTCACATGTTTATTATTGAAATGGACATGAGTTTTAAAAAATGGATGCGTCATTTACGAACAACGCCATGCTTCTTTAGATACACACTGAAGCCAGGGCACATATCATGTAAATGTGACCTTTACAAAAACAAAACACTGAGTGAGGAGGCTGTTGGAAAAATAAAAATAGCCTTTTTCCTTTCCTCCATTTGGGGAATAAAACCACCCTTGCCTCATGTCCAGCCAATTGACCAGCCAATCAGAGACAAGCTCTGGGATCCTCACGAATGTGATAACCAATCATTTGCAATAAATTACAAATGATTTATTTATTTATTGCAAAATAAATTTGCAAAAAATATTGCAAAATAAATTTGCAATAAATTGCAAATACCGTATTTTTCGCTCCATAAGACGCACCTGACCATAAGACGCACCTCGTTTTTAGAGGAGGAAAACAAGGGAAAAAATATTCTGAACCAAATAGTGTAATAAAATATTTAATAAACTATAACAGAATAACATTTGCACCATGTAAAGTGAACAGCAGTCAACAGTGGCATTAAGAACCATTATCACTGTCATTAACAAATGGAGAGACTTAAAGGTTTGAGTACTCTAGTTTTCTGGAAACCCCAAGAACTCATCATCACTAGAGTCAGAATTTATGAAGCTCACAAAAGCAGGTGCACACAAATAGGGGATCACATTATCTTTCTGCTACAATGATGTTCTGCTAAATTCCAATCCACTGGGCCTCGTGCCCGCTTAAGGCTGATCAGTCCCCCTTGTGCAACTCACCAGTGCAGCAAGCAAAAGTGAGTCCAGTTCCAGTCCACAGATGCCAAGTAAATCAGTCCCATCAATCAGAGTTACCAAATCAAAGTCCAGAGCCAATAAGCCAAATTACAGTCCAAGGTCAGGTTCCAGGTAGGTCAGTCAAATCCATCAGGGTATCCAAGTCCAGTCACAATCCACAGTCAGATTCCAAATTCAATAAACTCAGTCAGTCTCCTCTCCTACCTCCAACCTGCGCTCCTTCAAAACCCACAAACCCTTTCTGTCTCTGGTACTCCTTATATCCCTGAGGGCCCTATTGCCTTCCAGTGGCTGCAGCTGTGCAGCACACTCTGCTGGATGCCCAGGCCTTACCCTTAAAGGGGCCACTGCTGACACCACATCTACCTCCTCACCAGATCTTCCGTGATTCCAATACAAATGAACAAGTGAAAAGTCCAACCACAACTTGAATTCTCAAGACACAACAAAACTCTGGATTTATGGTGATTTACCTGGGGCTTGTGCAATAAGCAAACACTGGCATTCTGACCAAGGAGACAGTTTTTTCTTTGTGATGGGGGGGGCTTACATTCAGATGCTGGATGAGGTGAGTGAAAGTGCCCCTCCCCTGCTGTGTGAGTGGGGGGGGGCAGAGCATCTGTGTGTGTAAGTGAAGGGGGCAGCCTGTGTGTTTGAGAGAGGGGGAAAATGTTTGTGTTGCAGAGAAGTTGTGATGCTCCAGACTTGGGTTGGGGGGGGAAAGAGAGGCTGTGATGCTCCAGGCTTGGGGGGGAGAGAGGATGTGATGCTCCAGGCTTGGGGGGCGGAGAGAGGCTTTCCTGGGAGTAAGCCCCCCTGACTCTAATGGGACTTACTTCAGAGTAGGCATGCACAGGATTGGGGAGCGAGACTGCCACCCCACCCACGCTTTCCTGGGAGTGAGCCCCAGTGACTCTGAGACTTACTTCTGAGTAGACACACGGGCTTGCTCAGCAAGACTGCCACCCCACCCACGCTTTCCTGGGAAGCGGAGCCAAGCAAAGCGGGCAGGGGGCGGGGCCAGGGGCAGAGGTTTTTTTTTTTTTTTTTTTTTTGCAGTATTCGCTCCATAAGACGCATGCACTTCCCCCCCTTTTTTTGGGGGGGGGGAAAGTGCGGCTTGTGGAGCGAAAAATACGGTACATGTAAATGTTGTGATTTGACCGGAAAAAAAAAAATCCCAACATTTGCAACATATTGCTGAAGAGGCAATGCGTGATTGCCAAGACAATGTGCTGCTTTCTCTGGCTCTCTGTGCTACAACTCCATGTAGCACTGCATAAATGCACACATACAAAAATGCAAACACAGTTTAAATCCTAGAAACAAGCAAATCTTTTTCTGAGTGTCAACTAAAGGCACTGTTATTGACAACTCAAATAGGAGCTGAGGTGGACTCCTTTACTCACCACCACAAGATAAATCAAAAGTCTAGAAAAACTTAATGTAGAGAAAACATAGTTACCTATGTTTATTTTAAAAATCTATGTATTGCTGAATATAATTTTTTTTCAATAAGCATACTAAATAGACTATCATTTTTTCCAGCTTTCCATCTGAATCCATATATTGAGATGATACTCCAAGTTTCATCTGGCTCTATGGCTTTGCACTGAACAAAGCCAACTGGTTTACTCTGGACACAATAATGTGATTGAGTGAGTGATAACTGCTAAATACAAATGACATGATTCAATAAAGTCAGTTACTATAAGCCTTTTAAAGTAGAAATCCCATGTGTAGCTGTCAGCACAACTGACAGCTCAAAGTTCATTTATGAATATCTATCTTGAAGCAGACTTGACAGAACAATGAATCTCAAATTACATCTACGCAGAAGCAGCAGCTTGTAAAATATATCTGATCCACCTCACAATAGTGCAGTGGTTCCCAAACTGGTGCATCATGACCCACCAGCCAGGGAAGCACAAGTCGCTGCCCCTTTAAGGGGCAGGGGGAAAGGCAGCAAAACAATCCCCAGGATCACACTGCTGCAAGGGATGGGAGGGGGATTTTTTACTTACTAGCAGCTAGCACTGGAGTCATGAGGGGTCCCTCCGCAGGACTCCCAGCACCTCCAGACATGTAAAAAAAAGAAAAAAAGGTACTTCCAGTTTTTGTTGCGAAATTGGGAGTGCTCAGATGGGCAAATCCAGCGTGGCTTGTCTCGAGTTGAGTCTTGAGTCTGTCATGAGTCTGTACCCCCTTTAACTCGACTCAAAAACGAGTCCTAACCAGTGGACTTTCTGAGTCGCCCAGAGTGTTCTGGGGACTTGAAAAGACACAAGTCTCATGTAATACTCCCTTGATGTCCCCATCCCATCTGTAAACAAGGTGGGAGGGGGTGGGACAAACTGCGTGACAGCAGGGACAGAAGTGGCAAGAGGGAGAAGAGTCATGCGCAGCTGCTGGGAGGCTTACCAGTATGACCCAATCCTTTGCAGTTCCACTCAGAAGTAGTCCCATTCCTGCCAGTCTTTCAATGACACTGCTGGAGCCATGTCATGAGTTTCTCCTGGATGGCTAGGAATTGCCTTCTTCCCTGACTCACCCAGGGGAAAGAACCTTCATTCAATGATCATTGGTTCCTTCAGAAATGGACAAGAGAGTCTGCTCCTGTCTCCCACCCACCTCCTGCTCGATGCAAAACCAAAACATTAACCCTTCCCTGCCTCCTGGCTGGAACTTCCCTGCTGCTCATAGGTCTGAATGATGGTCCTATGAGATCTTTCACACTGCCAAAAAAGTAAGCAAGCACACCCAGCCTGCATGCATGGGGACTCAATGCCAAGTCAGGGGCCTCTGATTCAAGTCAGTGCCGGAGTCATTGACATGCCTGACTCGAGGGTGCAAGTGTTAGCAGAAAACACATGTTTTTGCAATTTGGACTCAAGTCACCTGACCAGAGTTCCCATCCTGCAGAAGTGCCCTTTTTTTACATGTCTGGAGCCTGCAGGGAGCCTTGCAGAGGGCTCCTCAGACTCACTGGGACTCTGGTGCTGACTGCTAGTAAGTAAAGAAAAAAACTCTCCCATCCCCGGCAACAGCACGATCCTGAGGATCACGTTGCTGCCATAGCCCCTGCTCCACACACACTTACAGTAGTAAGGGAGTTGTAGGGGAGTTGGGGCCACTTACACAGCGTGTTGCGGTACCTGCAATACTTACCATGCTGCACCCAGAGCTATACTACTGTCTCTGTGCAACATCTGCACTTCGTAAGACTGTCTTCTCCTCACCCATCCAGTTGCTGTGTGGCCTACAACTGTGTAGTTATGTAGTTAAAACATGGTAGTTGTGACATGAAAAGGGTGAATATGGTTTGTTCCATGAAAAGCAAAAAAGGTTTTGAAATTAGGTGCTTTATTTTATTAAACACTTCCATTGAACAAGTGTATTTTTAACATCTTAATTTTTGTTCTTTTTTTTTTTGCACCCCTCGGTTTATATTTTGCTTTCTATACCACAAACATTTTCCTGAAACACTAAGAAAAATAGGAAAAATACAAAGTGCAAATCTCAAAAAGAAAAAAAAAGCACATAAAAATGTATTCCTAGATTCTCAGAAGTTGTAGATGGCAAATTAGCACAGTGCTTTTCTCAAATATGTAAGATCTACCAATTCTATAAATTATGTACTTATAGATTAATACAGTTGAAAGGAACAGAATACACAATCAGCTACGCAACTTGTCAATGACAAATACAAATTCACAATGGATGAAATATAAAGTAATGTTGTTACATTACAAAATGTTGTTATCAACACTAGCCAAGTATGTCCCATTTTTGGTTAGGGACATATTTATTTATTTATTTGATTTGTATTCTGCTTTTCTCCCCGAAGGGCACCCAAGGCGGCTATAGACCTATAGATCAGGGATGTCAAACTTGTTTCATACAGATGGCCGAAGTTAGCATTCATGGTGCCTGCTGATGGCCAGAAGGGACACCGTTAAGCAGATAATGGCCAGATACGAGCACTTTGTTTTCATATAGAAACTCATTAGCTGCAAATGACAGAAGTGTAGAAAATCTTGTTCATATTTTCAAGCTGGGCGAGCCAATTATAACAGGGCCTGGATAAATTGCTTCTGGGGGTCTCATTGGGCCTGCAGGCCTTATGTTTGATGCCCCTGATATAGATGTATCCCTAAACTTCTATGTTAGAGCCAAACTAGATAGTGGGAGACCCATTTGTTTAAAGGCCCAGCTTGGCCTCAATCAGATATTCAGTGGAAGTGCTTAGGTGTCTGATCTTTAGAGCAAAAAGAATACGTGAGTAAAGGGAATGGAACCCTCCTGTGCTTCCTGCTTGCCTCTCCTCTCACATGCTTTTCTCCCAACCAAGCTCACTTTCAGAATTTGAGCTTGGATGAGCAGAAGACTGCCTGGGCGGAAGTGAGGAGTTGAGCAGCCCCTATGCATCCCCAAATCAGACTCCTCCACCTGTCATATGAATGGAGAAAATCCAGGAACTGCCATCATATTTACTTTCTGTCCCACCAGTTACAGTTATTGACAATAATGGGATTTATTATTTGGTAACTGGTCCTGGACCAGAGGAAAGTGCCAGTTTCAGGTATCAAATGGTTTGCTGAACAAATATGCAAATCCGCCCCGCCAAAGGGTTATAATTGTGACTTTCCAATAAATTTCCATTCAGAGCACCTGAGAATGATTACATGACAGGGTATAAAGATTTCATGTGAACAGAAAATAGAATTTTTTTTTATTGTTAGTTGCTTTGTGTTTTCTTTTGAAAAGTGAGGTTTAAATAAATAAAATGAAAAACCTTCAGCCTCACATATCCTGAGAAATCCCTGCGATAGACCCTTGTTTTTATGATACTATAGTTTCAAAGAAGAATAAAGCAGAATAGGTTTTGCTAAAACAAGAACAAAGTTCTCTGGAATACTTGACTCTAGAATGTTCACCTTGGGGGTCCAGTAAACTTGCCCTTACAAAACAAATATTTCTTACCTGGCTTGGAAGTTATTCAGGCACTTACTCATTATGTACTGTTTTGTTATCTTTAGAGAACTCTAGAGTAGTTGTTGGATCATTTTGTGGCCAGACTGGCCATTGTTTTGTAACTGAACATATTTATTAAATGATGATGAATCTGCATCTTTAAGTGGATGAATGTGTTGCATTCACAAGTTAGGCAGCCACGATTTTATGGGTAACAATGTCATACACTGATGAGTGATAATTAGAACTCTTAAATCCTATCTTTCATTTCTATCACTTCTTGATGAATTGCACTGAATGCAATTCATATTCTTTATATATATGCCATATTGTAATTTTACAGTAAATTGACTAAAAAAAGACCTATCTACATGGGAATGTATATTAAAATATCTTTGCATCCTTCCATGGTGGTACTCTGATTTCTTATTTGCTTCCTTTTTAGCCATGCACCAGTTTGGGTTTTCCAAGTGTGAGAATGTGCAGGATTTAGGGACTGCGCAAAATCCATGGGGTTAGACATTTTCCCTAACAATTTACATGTTTCTGACTGAGGGCCCAATCCTGTGCTTTGTGCGACTGGCTTACCACCAGCACACACTGTCACAAATGTGCCGTAAGGCAGTAACGTGGGCCCAGTGCTGGAGCTAGCCCAGTGTAAGCCTGAGCTGGGCCAGCTCAGCGCTGGGCACACCTTCTGCCATCTGGCGCTTGCCTGGACCGCCAGGTGGCAGAGAGGTGAATGGGGGCATGCAGAGAGGCAGCCATTGTGCACAGGATACCATGGCAGCCATTTTTGGCATCATGGCAGCCCCGTGTGCCAGGCAGCTCAGGATGGGTTGTTAATCAGCAGCTGGATATCATCCTGAGATGTTAGCATTTTCAAATATTGCATTAGTGCTAATATGGCATTTCAACACTCACTCACCAAATGGAAAATAATACCAACCGTGATGAAACATTCAGGATGGAGTATCAATAATCACTGATATAATCCTATGTGCGCTTGAAAAATATTCTAATATTTCCATATCAATTCCAGTTTGAATCCAAAGACAGAAATCAAAATAAAGTCTGTTTGAATAAGCATGCTTCTTAATAGGATGGAAGCACTGGCATAGCTAGAGGTAGCAGGAGTAACAATTGCACTGGGTTGCAGGCTGCCTGGGGCCAACAGTCTGACCACCTGCCTGCACAATTGCACTCCCCCCCCCCCACAATCACCATTTGCACCTCTTAAAAAAAAGTGCTGTAAAACATGGCACTCTTTTCAAGACGGGCAGCAGAGATTGCCGTCTCTGGCCGCTTGCTCCCCTTGATCTCAGAACTCAGCGGGCAAGCAGGGGGCTGGGGGGGGGGACAAGCCAGAGGAGGTGGTGGATATTTTTTATTATTAAATTTAAAAAAAAAAACCCTGAAGGTGTGATGTCTGGAAGTGACATCACCTCTGGATGTAACGTGGGGAGCTTCATTTTTAAATTTGCCCTGGGCTCCAGGGTGGGTAGCTACTCCACTAGCGAAGTAAATTCACTGTATGATAAAGGTTTAGCTGCTATTATTGTCTTACTATAAGCCTAAGATTTTGCTGCACACATTTTGCATAAGCTTGGCAATCTACCGACTACAATACAGACTGCAGTACAGTCTACAATTACATGTACTGATTTCTATAAGACTTACCGTAATCCTGCCGTGATTTATAGCAATGGTTCAGTGTTGTAAATTGGCTGCTGATTTTCAAGGCACTGCCATGGCTTTTGGCCGCTAACCTACTCCAATGCAAGTAAGCTGGCACAGAGGGCAGATCAAGGGAGGGAGGGGGAAGGAGGAGGAATATTGGGAGAGGAACCACAGGCAGGGAGGGGAAGGACCTGGCAGCAGTTGCTTACACCAGATCTTATTCCCTCTTTCCAAAACACCCCTCTTTGAACATACCCCAAATAGGTGGTGTAAGTCTGAGAACACCCATAAAATGCAGATATAAGTAAAATGTTTTTTACTTATCTTCCAGTTGCCTTCAGGTCGCCACTCC
The DNA here is from genome assembly GCF_035046505.1 of Tiliqua scincoides. Taxonomy (NCBI): domain Eukaryota; kingdom Metazoa; phylum Chordata; class Lepidosauria; order Squamata; family Scincidae; genus Tiliqua; species Tiliqua scincoides. Next base: position 29,814,730 of record NC_089826.1, read on the forward strand.
CCCCCCCCCATCACAGCATGCAGCATGTACATTTTTGGTGTGGCTGCATGCTATACCATGGCAGGGATTGGACTGGGCTCTTCAGCATGTGGAATCATGTGGATTGAATTAACTATGTTCTAAATTCCAGACAACATCCCCAGTATGTACGATTTCAAGCTTCAAAACAAGAATATCTGCAGTTTAAAGGAGTTTAAAGGTGAGTTTAAAGGATTGATTTAGATGAGAAAACATCACCCATGAACACAGTCCTACAGGATAATGCTAGTATTTACCCACATCCTGAAATATGACTTTTGGACTGTTTCAATTCCAGGGCATAGTTATCTTTCTATTTCACCACATGGGGGCACATGCAGGAAAGAATCTCTGAAAAAATGGTGACATTTGCCAAGCCAAACACAATCTTGTACATTTGATGTTAATTATTTTGATCCTAAGCAAACTTGTTAGGAGGCGTTTTTTAGTTCAACGAGAAATGCAAGGTAACATGGAAAAAAGTGATTATGTGAACACATTACAGTTATTTTTTTTGCATCTTATGTTCACTAATCAGGTGAAAAGTCTGGAGTTTACATTCCTCCAAAGAGAGCGCTAGACACTTTCTCAAGCAAGCCAAAATTAGCTGTCAGTTTCTCCATGGACATTTTCCATGTGCACTTTGAGGTAGTCGTTCCTTGTAAACTTCTTGTGGCATAGCTGGCATTCAGCCATGGGGCGATTGGGATTGTGAGTCAGTTTGTGCCGGATCAGCATTTTCTTCAGGCTGAAGGACAAGTCACAAACCTAAAGCATGAACAAAAAGACAAAAAAAGGCCCCATTACATTTCCTGAATAAATAAAAAATATGCCGTCATAAGTAATCAATGGAAAGATATTTGAGCACCCAGCATTAGTAAGCAGACAACCGTATGCATGATTTAAGATACAGGAAAATTTGGACAGCCTCTCTAGTCTTCCCAAATTGTACAAGGCTATTTTAACAGCCTCTCTATAAACAGTGGCTTGTGCAAGTAGGGCAGTGCACTGTGGCTGTGCAAAATCATGCTTTGCAGCTACGAAAGCTTAGACAAGTCTGTGATGACTCAAGAGCCGGTTGAGCCAGTCACAGACATGTGCTAACTCCCAGAGGCCAGGTAGAGGGTGCACACCAGGGGATATGGAATCTGCGGATATGGGGGTCCTGTACGCCCTCTCACTAACAAGTTTGAAGTAGGTGATAGGCCAGGATGTCACACCAGGCTGTGCCAGAGTAACATCTGTCCACGGTCTCTGCTGGGCTCAGACAGAGCCCTAGAGATGAAAAATGTCGCTTCCGGTTTTTCCATAAATCCAGAAGTGATGTTTTTAATGCCTTATAAGGCACTAAAGAGGTGGTGCAGATCTGAGCAGACCACCTGAAAGTGGGGTAACCAGATCTGAGTCCCAGATTGCCTAGAAGTGGGACAAAGATCTGGCCTAAGCGCCAGATCCTGGCTCCACCTCCTGCTCAGCCCTGGGCCACCCATGGGCCGGCCTGCTGCCTGCCCTCCCTCTGTCCTGAAATGCCTTTGTTCCGCCCTCCCCCAACCTCCCCAGATGCCTGCACCGGCCTCACAAGGCTGGCATGAACCCACCTTTCCTCTGGTGCAACAATGCAGGAAGCGGCCTCCCAATTCCTGAGGTGGTGCAAAAGTGCCTTATGGCATTTTTGCAACAGCTCTGGAGCAGCACAAGAGACTTGCACCAGCCCAAGGGTAGTTATGGATTGCACCTTATTCATTTAATTTATTCTTTATTCATTTAGTATTCAATATTTAGAGGCCTTTACTGCCTCCATCTTGTTTGTGTTCTCAGTCTGGTTAAAGGCAACTGTGCTAATTAAACGTGACGGTCCTTTCAAATGGAAACGATAAAATGTCTTTTTCCAGCATCATGAAATCTGTAACTTTAAAGGATGTGGTTGCCATAACTGAACACATTTAAGCCAGTAAGTACTACAGATGCCCATATCTGTATAAATGTGTACGTATGAATATCATACATGCATCATTTATCTTATTGGGAATATCATCCAGAGCAGATGGGCCGTGTCAAATTCTCCTACCAGTAAGTACTTACTAATGAGTTTCAATCAAACAATGATGACAGTTTTACAATGGCACATTATCTCTGCAAAATGAGAATAAACTGCTTACAGACACACTCTTAAAACCTATCCCTCGCTGAGCAGTAAATTTCTCCTGATATGCTATAACCATACATTTCAAAAGTCTGCAAATAAATACAGAAATGTGCACTTCCAAGGTTAAAACAAAACAAAGAAGCACTACAAAGGGTTTGGTAAAGAGGTAATTGAATGCAGGAAGAAAAATTATAAACATGGACTGAAAGAAATAGGAAAAAAAGCAACTTTTCTCAATATATTCTGAACTTTAAAGTTGAAAGTATTTTTTATTTGCTGTTGTTCTAGGATGCAAATATGATCTGCAAAAGACAGAGGAAAAGTGCCAAAAATATGCTACTATTGAGAAGTGAAAATAAGTCTATAGCAGGGGTGTCCAAAGTTTTTGGCAGGAGGGCCACCTCATCTCTCTGACACCGTGTTGGGAGGCGAATTAATTTACATTTCAAATTTGAACAAATTTAAATAAATGAATATATTAAAGATGAACTTATATGAATGAATGAAGGTCTTGCAATAGCTCAACGCCTATAAAAGACCTTGCACAAAGCAAGGCTTGCCTTTCCTTTGCTGCTGCTGCATCACAGACGTGAAACAACAAGCAGTGGAGGGAGCCCTCATCCCACAGCTCACTCGAGAGGCCAAACAGACAGGCCTCATGCTGAGAGCAGTTGCATCCGGCCAGTGTGAGCTCCAAAAAAATCTCTGGAGGGCCAGAGGCTCATTGGAGGCTAGGGGCTCCCTGAGGGCCGCATAGAGAGGCCTTGAGGGCCGCAAGTGGCCCCAGGGCCGGAGTTTGGGCACCCCTGGTCTATAGCATTATCCTATGCATGTCTACTCAAAAGTTAGTCCTACTGAGTAAGATGGAACTTACAGCCCAATCCTAACCTGCCCCAAAGCTGGCAGGTTGGCTGGTCTACCCTGCATTCAGAGCAGGGTTGGGGCCAAAATCGGCTCAGCCTGGGGCAAGGGGAATTGCTTTCCCTTACCCTGTGCCACACTGGGATGGAGGAAGAAAAGAAGGAACTTGCCCGAAGACCCTACCTCCCCACCCCCAACATATGCAGTGGAGGCAGAAGCCTGGGGTCCAATCTATGATTGGTTGGTGATTAATGCTGGTTCATGAACAAACATGGAGGTGGATGAAATGCCCTCTGGGGCTCTCAGAGAACAGAAACTCATTGTAAGGATTTTCTTTTTCTCTGGAGATTCTCAGAGGGCATTCCAGAACAATCAGGATATACAGGATCAATGCTTTGCCAGGGTGGGGCTATGGTTGGAAGGGTGGGCTGCTCCCCTTCCTGAAGAGGTTTCTTCTGGATGGGACACTGCCTGCTGTCACAGAGGAACTCAGCTGATTGTTCCAGAATGCCCCTTCAAGACATTTCAGTCTGGGGAGAATATTTTACTCAGAGCTATGACACTTGGTAACTTCCATGCCCCCACAAGACATTCCTGGCAGCAACTGTCAAAGATGTGGAGACTCTATGTGTGATGTCTTATCGTGGTAAGTTAGACGTTTTATACCTTATGGCAGTAAGTGTGGGTAAAAGCCCATTAAGGTGCCACTCAAAATGGCTGTCTACTACATCTCCAGGAGCAAAGCTGTTGTATGTAGGAGTCACATTTGATTCTTAAAGCACACTGAATGCAACCTATGTAAGAAGAGTCCTTTAAGAATCCTTCATTTGAGGCACAAAACCATCCATCCATCCCCTCCCCCCTTCATTTTTATAATCCTTTTCCATCAGCATTGAAAAAAGTTCCTTTCCTTTCAATGGCTATTGCAACTGTGGCATTTCTTAGGCTAAAAAAAATTATCTCCAACTGTGTAACTTTCATATGATCTTGTGCCATGCTGCTCTGCAGAGGTTCATTATGCACCTAGTTTGTGTTATTTTAGTAATCTGCTGAAAGTTTCTCAACAAATACACGGACAGAAAGAAAAGCATCTAGAATTCTACACACAGGTACAAATAACCAACCGATTCTGTAATCCAGTGGTTCCCAAACTGTGAGCCCCGGCTCCCCAGGGAGCCAAAGAAACCAGTCAGGGGAGCTGTGGAATCCTAATGAAAAACCCACCACCCTAGACAATGTATAGGATTGTTGCCCTAATGGGAAGTTGTGGCCAATGGCCAAAGGGAGCCACCAGTGGAAAATGTTTGGGGACCACTGTTGGAATTTGAAATATTAACATCCAGAGCATATCACAGGTCAGGCAGACAATTTTAGGAATCAACTTTAGGATTTTTTAAAGATTTTGTTTTTCATTCTAAATTACTTTAGTAAAATATCATGTTTTTTTCTTATAAGGGGCTCAGTCGGCGCATCTTGGAGAACAGGGAAGTAAAGGCAGTGACAGATATGGTTGCTAGATTCCATGGAAGACAAGACTCTCTCGTAAAATTTATTCTCTACATGTTGTATACCACTTTTCTGCCAATACTCTCAAGGCTCTCCTGTCTTTACTAGTTGCATAGAAGACGGTGTTGGCAGGTGCTGCTTCTCCTGTCATAGTGTTACTTTGAGTCACCTACAGGGGCAAAAAGTTACAATATTATCATCTGAACACAAAAATATAATAAAACACACATACTTTTCAATTAAACTGTAGCAAAATGCAGCTGAATTTAGATGAGGATGGGAGGGGACAGGCAAAGAGCTGCTTCTGCTTTTAATTCCGGTTTCAGCAGGCAAGGAATACTTTAAAAGGAACTTTTTCCTAATGTGCAGGCGTCACAGCGCCTTCTGTTACTGCAGAACTCTCCCGGGGCACATAAAAGTGCTTTACTATAATAAGCGAAACCCGATCTCGTTTAAATCTTTGTCACTAAAGGCATTTCTCAATGCTAATTGATGAATTAATATTAACAGTGGGAAGGCCTGACACCTAGAAACAATAAAGAGTCTCACGTTACCCAAGTAACATGTTTCCTAAGAATTATGTTAGTCACTGAGTTTAGCTGGCCCTTAAGATCTGGAGAATGAAAAAAAAAATAGTCGTTTCCAAGACTCTTTCTTAGATTTAAGGAGAGGACCAAAAGAAAGTAAACAAATGTCTATTTTTCAACAACCTCTCAGATTAAATGAAGATGTTAGCACCTCAGCCATAGGAAGAACTGCTCTAAAGTCTCTGACCCACCTGTCTCATAAGTTCCAGTTAACCCTGATTACCAGGCATGTCCATATTTTCTGGTACCTGTCTTTGGTAAGCACTGCCCATTTTCCTTCCTGTTGGGGATGCCTTTTTAAAGTATGCTAGTTCCTAGAGGTAAGGGCCCAATCCTATCCAACTTTCCAGTATTGATGCAGCCACAGGGTAAGGAAACAAACATTCCCTTACCTTGAGGACTCCATGATGCCCTGTTAGCACACTATATCAGCACTGGAAAGTTGGATAGCATTGGGCCCAAGGTTCTTTAGGTTCCAGCCATCTCACTTGGTTTTCTAGAAATCAAATCTCTGAATGAGGGAAAGGCTGGCAGGTGAACCTAGTGAGTATCCATGTAAACGTAGTGTGTAAAAACAAGTTGAGTCCCCCTTATCAGGCATTTCAAAAAATGGAATATTCTAAAATACAGAACCCAGGAAGGACAGAACTAACAGAAAAGCAAGCCCATAAACCTTAGCTTTTAAATTAGTCAATTTTCTAATTAAAGTAAGCATTTTTACAAAGTATGCTCTCTCTTACAATAATGTATTTTCAGGAACATCAGCTAGGTAGCAATTTCCATTCAGTTGACATCATCTCCCTAACCAGAAGGAAACAAGGTCAAACAGAAAATGTGGTCTTCAAAATGGTTCCTCAAATAGACATCTTTGATGTGCATGTGGAAACTACACATGTAATTATAGACACTAACATTAGCAAAAATTGCTATAAGGAAATGACACAGATGATGCAAAAAGTCTGAAAACTAAGGTTTGGAATCCTCATCACTTTTTCTTGGAAGCAAGACCCATTGGCTGAATTAAGAAACTCTAAATAGACTGGGGTTACGATTTGATCCTATATGGTAACTGAGCCACCTCAAACTGTAACAACTGTATTTTCTTCTGACATATTATCTCATAGATGTGTTTATTTTGCGGAGGAGCTAAGTGGCTCAGTGGTAGAGCACATGTTTTCTATGCATAAGTTCAATATGCATTTTGAATATGCATATGCATATTCAATATGAAGTTGAATAACAAGTTCAATCCTTGGAATCTCCATGTAGGGATAGAGAGTATCCCTGTCCAAGTGGTATGCACAATGCTGAATAGATGGACCAGTAGTCTGACTTAGTACAAGCCAGCTTCCTGTGCTCACAGTAAAATTACTAATGGAAGCAAAGAAACAATGATTCAGCACTGTATAAGGTGTTTTCAAAAGTTTAATCATGATCCAGTGCCATTTCACATGAATGCAAAAGCACAGCAGAGCTCTGTTTTACGTACCACACCCCAGTGCATGCAGGCAGTACAATGAATTGCTATGGATAATAAGTAATTTGAATGCAGCTTCCATGTGGCCATCCAGCTAGGTATATAAGTAGCTGTCTTATACAGAGTCAGATCAATAGTACACCTAAGTCAGTACTGTTGACACCGATTGGCAGCCACTCTCCACAATTTCGATCAGGAGTCATTCCCAGCCCTACCTGGAGATGCTAGGCAATGGGACCTTCTATATGCAAAGCAGGCGCTCTCCGCTTCTAAAACTGCAAGGTACTTGTGCTCCACAATATGAGTAACTTACACTGCGCAGAGTGAGAGGGCTCAACAGGAACTTTGGTGCCCATCATGACTTCTGCTGCCTGCACATGTGTCTGTGCACTTGTTAAGAGAGTGGTGGTGGGCAGGAAGAAACAAGGAACTGCACTTATGGAATTCTCGATGCATGAGTGCAGCTCTGTAGCTGGGCATGGATCATGCGCAACCATACTCATGTTCACAATGCTACTGAAAAGAAGGTTGTCATTTTTTTCTGTTTAAAAGATGAGAAACTAAGAGCGCAATCCAAAGGTTGCGCTAGGCCATCGCCGCCACAAGCACCGGCCCAGGAGTGTCATGAATGTGCCATACACCACATTTGCAACTACTCTGGAGTTGGCTAGGCTGGTGCAGAGGCCTGCACTGGCCCGCAAAAGCCAGATCCAGCCTCCCCACCACTGGAAGAGGGTGTGCCAGCACAGGGGGTGGGAGAAGGTGATGGGAGGTTTGAATGAAGGCAGGGACAGAGGTGTCGCTAGAGGGGGGGTGGCACACTAAGTTTTGCAGAGAGCCTCCCTGCAGCGTGCAAGCGGTTCCTCCCCCTCCCCTCGGGAGCCAATTGCCTCCTGCAGGGTGCAAGCAGCTCCTCTCCTCCCCTTTGGAGCCATGTGGGCAGGGGAGAGGGAAACGGAGGCGAATGGCTCATGAAGGGAGGGGGAGGAGCCACTTGCACGCTGCAGGGAAGCTCTCTGCAAAACATAGTGCGCCGCCCCCCCTCTAGCGACATCTGGGCAGGGAAGAGGCATTTTTGGGTGGGGATGGGTGGGAGGGAGGTGGATTGGGCCCGGGAGGGGTGTAGGATTGGCAGTGGCAGCCTACTCCATATCATAACTCCCACTACCAAGTCCTGCAGCTTTACATGAACTACTCAGATTTACACCAGCAATTTCAGTGGGTAAATCCAAGTAGCCCCACAGGGTGGCTGGGGCATTATTTGGAGTAAAGGGAAAAATATCCCCTTACCCCAAGTTGCCCTCTAGCCACCTCCTAACCTGCACTGGATACAGCACAACTTGGCCTGCCTGTTCCAGTGCAGGATAGGATTGAGCTGCCCAACTAAGAAATAATGGTTAACTCAAAGCATTTTACAGTGCAATTCTGTGTATGCCTATACAGAAATAGGCCTTCATGGCTAAGTAGCTTATTCAAACCCTAGTTTTCTAGTTCTATCACTCTGTCCCCTTTTTCTTCAAAATATATTTCTGTAGTCATAATTATTTCACGCTGTGAAATACACAAATAAATCATTGCCTAAGTGGCTTGACTCACTTTTATTTTGTACTCTCAATTAGTTTTAAATTAGTTTTGAATTTTAAGCAATAATTAAAACAGGGCCCAAACATATTAATCAAGAACCATGAGCAAATAAACACTCTCAATAAACTAAAAGAGGAAGAGGAGAGAAAGAGAGTTCAGATCAGTCATTTACTAAATCCATTTTGTATTCTTAACAAGGTTCTTTCTTTTTCTGTTTTAGGAATTCATTATAAAATCAAAAACTTTCCGTTCAAGATAACATTTCGACTGTTACAAATTTCATCCATGCTTTAAAACATATGGAAATTGGAATTAAGGCATGGCTTAAGTTATGTATTATATAAGCAGTACAGATGGCTTATCTCATGTGTTGCTCTGATCTAAATGTTCCCCACATGCCCCCTCTTCTTCCCATTTATGTGATCACAATAGGTGACACTGTAAACCATCTTTACTGCTTAAATAACATGCAAGTCAGGCCATGACTAAAATTGCCTGGTGATACATGACATACAGCTTACAGCATGGCTTAACTTCCATACTATTTAAGCAGTAAAGATGATTTACAAATTCAAAATATTTCACATGCAAACTGATTCGGCAGGCACTTTGTAATTGCTTCTGCAGCAATTACAAACCCACCGCAGCAGCAGAGATCAACCAAACAAGCCAAGAGGAACCCCCCACTAGTTTGCTGTGACCCTGCCAATGGAGCATGAGGCAGGGGAGATACCTGGGAGCAAGCCAATAGGAGAAGCTCAGAGGCAGTGGGTTGTACAGACACAATTCGCTTGGCAGGCAGAGTTTGACCTCAAGTGGGGTTAGATGAACCCGTATTGAGAGCTGCTGCCCAAACTTTAACAGGAGTTTAACTGGAGTCTTTAAAACCATATACATATATAAAACCATATACTATACAGTGGATTGTTCTGACCCCAACGGTACACCCTCAGTACCTCATGGAATTTTTTTATCTAATTCTCACAGATGAAAATAGAGGAAAGGTATGATGGGGGAGAAGGCGTATTGCCAGTCAAAAACTTGATACAGGTAGGTCTTTACAGGGAAAAGTTTTAAACAGTAATAAATCAGCCATTTTAACTCTGATTTTTCTGAAATTTGGGCATAACAAGCTCAATATCAAGTAGATTCTCCTTGCCTAATTTCACACTGGTAGCCCTAATTGTGTGGATTTTACAATCAACAGAATGTTCAGGCTCCATTATGGCAGAATAAAAAAGCCAGGGCTGGCTTCACCCAATGTAGCCACAATAATAATATTCTGCTTTTAGCATGTGTTCACCACAACTGAAGAACATTAAAACAACAAAAAACTAGAAAGAGTAGCACACAAAAACCTCAGCAACAATGAGCAAGTCAGTGAAAAACGTACAGCACAGTTTTATGCGTATCTACTCAGAAGTAAGCCTCGCTTAATTCAATGGAAATTACTCCCAGGTAAGTGTGTTCAGGAATGCAGCCTTATGCAAGGTTTCAGAATCACTGATAATTCAGTATCTGTCCCTTTTTTATATACACTCAGTTTCTTTTAAAACAGTTTCAAGTCATTATGTATTTGAGAGATTCACATTTGACTGCAATAAAATAAATTATAATCCTGTCCATATTAATCTCCAACTCTTAAACTGTCAAATGTGGCAGACATTCTATACAAAACAGAGGTCTGCATTAAACAGTCTCAAATATCCAAACTGCAATTACTATGGTGCAAATCATTCTCAAGGGACATAGTCCATAAAATAAATCAATGCATGTGGAGGTCCTTAGCAAAAAAAAAAACAAAAAAAAAAACTAGGCTAATAAAAATATCTGAGGGCACAATCCAAAGGGCGCCTTATGCCGACCCAAGTCCCTTGGACCAGCATAAGAGGGTCGCAAATGCGCCATAAAGCATGTTTGCGCCTCCTCACGGGGAAGCCAGACCAGTGATCCGAGAAGCGCCGGCCTGCAGAGGCTGGCATAACCCTCTGCCGTGGTTTCCCCGCAGTCGCTTGTGTCAGTGCCGGCACAAGCGGCAAAGATAGGCGTGGGGGGTGGGGAGGAGGTGGGAAGGAGGTGTTTCTGGGTGGGGGGAGGGCGGATGATGGCCGGCCCTGGGGGCGGGTGCGAAGGGAGCCGGAGATGGGGCTGGATCTCAGCAGTTATGCCGGATCCCAACACCCGTCCCTGAGGAGAACGGAGCGCCTTAAAGCCACTCCGCTCTCCTCAGACGTGCGCTACCTCCAGAGGTGGCGCAGGTCCGAGGAGATCCATTTGGGCCAGCAGCCCTTATCCAGGGGTAAGGGGAAGAGTTTCCCCTTTCCTCTGGCTGAGCTGCTGCTGCCCACAAACCAGTGTTGGATGCAGCGCAAGCTTCCTGGCTTGCCTGCTCCAGCACAGGTTTGGATTGCACCTTTTGTTAATTAATCAAGAATTTCAGAAAGATGGCAAAATAGTGCATGCTTATGCACTAATGTGCAATTATTACTTAGAAATACATTTAAGTGTTTCCCCGTGATGGGGCTCATCTCTGGATTAGATTTAAGTACGCCAAAGGAAAACCCAACTCACATCACACTGGAAGGGCTTCTCCCCTGTATGAGTCCTCATGTGTTCATCCAGGCCCCGTTTCTGACTGAAGGCCTTGTTACACTCAGAACACTGGTACGGCTTTTCCTGTGACAAGAGATGGAGCAAAGGGCATCAGTTGGGAGCACAAGCTGTTTATGGAACACAATTCCTTGCTGGACATAGCAAGCTTTATAGCTCCAAAAGACTGAGGTCAATGTAAAACAAAACGAAATCCACCTTGAAAGGCGAACTGAGAGCTGGTGGGAAACCTCTGGCCTGTCACCTTCCACTTTAACAGCCACTTAGGAATTAATTATCTTTCCCAGTCTTTCACAACCAGTATTTTGTGGGGAGGTGTGTGTGTGCATGTCTGTTTTTCATAACCTAATAGGAACCACTGAAGAACACAATGCTTTAGAAAGCTTGATTTACAATGCATTTAAACAGAAGCATCTTGACTGAAGCCATTTAAATCCTGTTAGCCATAACACCAAAGACCATAAGTGCAAAGGTTTCCCAGAAAGCAATAAGATAATGAAAGGGAAATATATGTGCATGACCTGTGGATTGCAACTGTGGGAGTCAGTGCGCTCACTGTCTTGGAGATTCTGCTCAGGTTCTTAAATTTAACAGACAATCCTGTAAAAAAGTCCTGTATAAATATATTGCTGTTTTCATGAGACGCTGCAGAACTTCCATGTCAGTCCTTAAATTCACCAAAGACATGATAAAATAACTGCCAATGCACTATAAAGTGGCCTCATTGTTTGAAAAATGTGACTGCCTGACGAAAGAACTCTTTTCTTGTAGGTTTTTTTTCTTTCAGATATATGTTTATCCAGTTTGTGGATCTTTAATTTTTTTTAATTTTGGGTAACTAGCATTTTTTCAATAAACAACAAAACACGACAATTTCCTAGTATTGTGGCCCCAGTGTTCAAGTTTTTACGTCAATTGGTTTTTATTTCTTACAGTAGATTGAGTAAATACCCCATAGAGAGGACCCTGTAATTTTTATACAAGCGTATGTCTCAACCATATGAAAAACAGGCTTCACCAATACACCCTTAATTTGTTTTGTATTGTAGTTAATGCAAACCATATTTTGTGTAAGCCCTCTGAAAATCTATTTTATCATTTGCCATGTGCTGTTCAGTAGAAAGCTGAAAATAAAGAGCAGTAAGCAGTTTCATATCTGTGAGGCAGAGAAATATGGATATTATACAGAATAATCAAAGTGATGGGAGAGCTGAAAATCCCTCACCAGTTCAATGTTTCATATATAATTTTCCAGTGCTGTCATTTGAAGATGCTCTTTGGATAAATGAATAAATGAATGGCTCCCTTCATCTCTGCGCTTGAAGGTAACACCAATAAAATAACTCCACTTGCCCCTAAATTTTTTTTTACTGGGCTCACCTTTTTGAAATTCAGCATTTTTATTTTATTGTGCTTTCTGACCATAACATGCTTCAACACATATCTGTAAGAGATACTGTCTCTCTTTGTCATGGCTGAGAAACCTCACTGCCAGGGGCAACTTAGCCCTGAGGCCAGGTGGTGGGCTGGGGAACGAGGTCAACTGGCTGAGGGTACCTGCCACCTCCTCTGGCTCACCACCTGCCAGGTGGCCCCAATTTTTTCTCACAACTGCTCAGAGAGCACAAATGAGGAGGGTGGGGAAAGCTTACAACCTCTTCCTCTGACCTACAGCTTCACTGCCTCTTCCAGTAAGGGCTGGTGGAAAGACTGCTGAAGGCAGAGATCGGTTCTACTCCCAGCATTGTCCCCACTCAGCACTTTTAAAAAGTGGAGTGGTGCTGGAGGTTACATAAGAACATAAGAAGAGTCCTGCTGGCTCAGACCAAAGGCCCATCTAGTCCAGCTTCCTGTATCTCACAGTGGCCCACCAAATGCTTCAGGGAACACACTACACAACAGACACAGCCTGCATCCTGGTGTCCTCCCCTGCATCTGGCAATCAGAGGCAGCCTACCTCTACTTTGCACTTACCTACCATGACCCGTAACCCTTGATGAACAGGAGAGGAGAGGTTAGAGGAGATAAGCCTTTCCTTCAGGTACACAAGAGAAGGGCTCCTAATAGGCCAAGGGAAGTGGTTGGCAGGCATGTACCATTGATTGTGTGCGTGTGCGTGTGCGTGTGCGTGTGTGTGTGAGAGAGAGAGAGAGAGAGAGAACGCTGCACACACTTATGCATGCTGACATAGTGTATGAACACTGGTGAGGGAGGACAGCAGAATTTGAGAGATGAATGGGAGTTTATGCGGCTAGTTTGAGGCAGTAGCTTGCCTCAGGTCACCTCTGCTCACTGCTAGTGGCAGGGGGAAATGACACAAAGCAAAAAACAAAACAAAACCCCATCATAGTATAATGATAGAGCTTTATAAAATTATGCACAGTGTGTAGATTGCTCCACTTTCACTGCTGCAGGGAACAAAGGTTCGCACCAGGCTCCCCGCACCCTGGGGAGGCTGCAGGAGGCTTGGGTAAGTGCTCCCAAGACCCTGCAGCCCTGAGCGCCACGATTCTAGGGATCGCGCCGCTGTCTCCTCCCTGCCTCCAGGCTGTCCCTGCCCCTTAAGGGGGCAGAGGCCAGGGCCCACAGGCTGGGGTGTCACAACACCCCAGTTTGAAAAGCCCTGCCTTAGGGGACAAACTGTGTGTGATGTAGTAGTATGTAGATGATGTAGCATTAAGGCTCATGGCCTTGCTTTTATTTACTACATTTATTTTTATTTACTACATTTTAACTTTTAACTGAGTAAACAGAGCTGTTAGGACTTCAACAGATCAAGACCGTAGTGGACTGGCTGTAAATCGATTCCTGCCATAAGCCTAATACGGATCAGGCCCTGCATGCACCCTATTTAATACGGAGAGGGAAAGATCCCACTGGCACCAATGAGAACTTTCCCCCCTTGTTAACTTTATGAATGGGGCACCTATCAATATCAGGATCATAGCAGGCACTGGGGCAAATCCCTCTTACATCCTGCTGTGGTCTCAGTCTGCTAACTGTCCAATCCAGTTGCCCTCTGTTAGATACAGATCTGCCAGTTCTATAAAAGGCTTTGGGCGCAATCCTATCCTGCGCTGGAACAGACAAGCCAGGAGGCTTGCACTGTATCCAGCGCAGGATAGTGGCCATAAGCAGCTCAGCCACAGGTAGGGGGAAACATTTCCCATAACCTCCGGATAAGGACTGCTTGGCCCCTATGGGTCTCCTCGGACTTGCGCCACCTCTTGAGGGCCGACGCAAGCCTCAGAAAGGAAGCCAGAGCGGAGGCTTATGTTAGCCTCTGCAGGCCGGAGCTTCTTGGAACGCTGGCCTGGCTTCCTCTAAAGGAAGCGCAAATATGCCTTACAGTATGTTTGCAAGCCAATTGGTGGGGACGTGGGGATGATGCTAAGTGTGGGGATTTGGATGTGGGGATGCTGCCAAATAAGTACATGCATTCTGGGGTGAGATGAACCTTTGAGAAGATGGCAGTACACAGTTTCATGAACATCCTAGTTGGGTGGAAATATGCAGTGAGAAACATGTATTTTCATTGAAACCTGACCCCTCTTAGAGAATCTATTCCACAAAACAAAAGCAAGCACTGTAAATAATAATGGCGACTTTCCTAGTTTCTATTACAAGTAACTGATCCTTCAAGCACAGAGAACAGTCACAGTGTGGAAGAAACTGTTGCCTGGCACCTATCCACTCTAGTAAATCTACCCAAACATAAAGATAAAAACTACAGCAACAGTTTGGGAAGAAAATTAATGCCATTAGAGAGAACAACAGGGACACTGAAAACATTAAAAAGAAGATGAAAAGATTTAAAAGCACAGAAAAGGGGGGAAGGGAATGCAGCTATCACAACAGAAGGTCATTCGGAAGATAATAAAAAGTAGATTTCAAGGCACTGAAGAATTGCTAAAACTGTAAATTCTGACTGTTTATGGAACACGCATCAGATTATCAGAGCAGTGGCTTCTACTCACCAGAGTAAAAGAATGACATTTGTTTGCAATTATTGATGACAGAATCATAAAAATGGGTATTGGTATAGTTAGCTGTCCCTGTCACTAAGAATCTTAGTAAATATAAAATACTCCAACTGTAAATCAGAGCATATATAATAAAGGGAACTTTACAATCTTCCTATTTTAGGGAAGCCAACACATTGGAAATCAAAGCCGTGTCCCAGTCATACATTAAGCTATTTCTGCCCAATGTTGCATAAACGCAACAGGGACCAAAAGTATACACCTATGTTAAGAGCAAAAGAATCTCCTATCACTACCCTCTCTTTCCTTAGTTTTTCTCCTGACAGTGTACAGGTTGTGCCTCGTTATCCATGGGGGTTCCGTTCCGGAACCCACAATGGATAGAAAAAAATCAGTGGATACCAAATCAGTGGAAAAAAAATACCCACTTCCACTTCCCACTTAAAGACCCATTTCCATGTTTCCTGCTCCTCTATTGTCACCCCAGAATGCATTGGTATAGACACTATACCGCATCTAGTCAATAGATGGGATGAATAAAGGAATCTAATGGAATGATATTATAATTATTTAACACTGGATATTGGATTTTGGTGCATTTTTTTTCCTTGTTACAAGGCATTTAAAGGTGGATGTTGGTATCAGTGGTGAGTCAAATCAGTGGATACCAAAACAGTGGATACTGTACAGGTCCCACCTGTACTTCCTGCTGAGTTAATTATTATGTGAATCCCTTCTGCACCTAGTATACAGCTGCTAAATTGATATTTGCTATGCCTGTTTTCAGGTCTCTTTTATATGATTCCTTTCATTTATTTTTCACTATTCTCATTATGCCAATCCTGAGTTGATTCACATAACCATTTGTGGAGGGGGGCATATTTTCTAATTGATCAGTCGCCGCCGCGCCCCCCCCCCCCCAAAAAAAAACTTCCAGATTGTTCAGGTCAGGAAATTAGCTCAACCTCAAATTGTAATTCTTGCCTATCTAGAATTCACAATAATGAACAGAGACATAATACTGCACCAGACCAATGGTCCATATCTTCGGCAAAGACTGTCAGTGGACTTCCAAGGTTTCAGAGAGGACTCTTTCTTTGCTCTACTCAGAAAAACCAGGGATGGAACCTGTGACCTTCTGAATGCAACACTGTGCTCTACAACTGAGCCACAGCTCTTCCCCCAACAAAGGAACAGTTTTGATTTCTTATTTTGGACTTATGAAAGTGAAAGAGTCTTATTTTTCTTATTCCATTTTTGCATGTTTACTGTCTGAACCATACAAGAACAATAATGTTGTGGTGTTCAAATCATGATCACACTAATTAATGATGCCACGGGTCAAGGTCTTCAAACTGCACATCCATGGTAGTTTCATACGGTCAGGATCCAGGCTTCAGGATCACAAGCCTTACATCCACCCTATGTTTGTTGCTTGTCCAATCCTCTCTCACCTCCTGCTGCTCTACTACAGTTACTACAGCTGTGTTTGGAGTTCCAGCCATTTAATGCCGGGCAAAAAAGTAGGGAAAGAATGCTGTAGCTTCTAAGTATACAAATATCATTAGAATGAATTGGATG
The DNA here is from genome assembly GCF_035046505.1 of Tiliqua scincoides. NCBI lineage: Eukaryota > Metazoa > Chordata > Lepidosauria > Squamata > Scincidae > Tiliqua > Tiliqua scincoides. Next base: position 29,831,083 of record NC_089826.1, read on the forward strand.
TTCCACATGATTATGATTCGCATGATTCCACGATGATTCACGTTCACGTTGATTCATGTTCCACATGATTATGGCCTGGTAAGTTGGTAGGAACCAAAGTGCATTGGCCAGAACCTTTAGAAAAGATGCAAGATCCAGGAAAGAGGTTTGCTTTTCTGAGCTTTGGAGGACAACTCAGAGGAAGAGACAATTTGCTGTATGAGTTACTTAGCCCAAGCAATCTTTTGTCTTCCACATAAAATAAAAGTGCCAAATGCCACAGAATGATGTATGTGTCCTCAGTGTGCTTAACCAGCAAGTATGATAGCAAAAACAGTAATCTCATATACATGTGCTCTGGCCATCAAAAGTGACAGATTCTGGGGTGAAATTTAGGAATTATGCTAATTCTTTCTAAAAAAAAAGAAAGGTTAAAAACTGGGTTCTCTCTCTCTCTCTCCACACACAGTTTCTTGTAAGTAATCACTGCCTTTTGCTTCTCACTTGGGGAATAAAACTCCCTTTGCTGCCAATGTACATAGCAGAGCAATAATGTCAGCATTCAAACACGATATGGGTTATCTATCCACAGCAACATAGTTAATAGCAAGCCACCACCGAGTTAGGCATGCCACCAATGAAAAAGAAATGTGTCCAACCGAGTCCTACAAACTCCCCTCTTTGGTCTGGAAACCCCCTGCTGATTTCATCGAATGAAGCAGAGAGCGGGCAAGTTCCTTCCTTTTTGATTGCAATGTAAAGAAACCCCTTGTTGATACAGCAGCTGTAGTAACATACAACTGAGTGTGTGAATTCCAAAGTCACTGGGCATTTTTTTTTTAACTTTTATTGCTAGCGAGGTAATAATGAAAAGTCTAATTCACAAACCATTGAGGCCATCTACAAATTATGACAAATGTGTAATGTGTCCCTGTGAGTGTTGATCTTTTTTTGTATATACCGGTTGAGCCTCATTATTCCAGAGGGTTCTGTTCCCAGAACTCATGTGGATGGCAAAAATCAAACTACAGCAAATCAATTTAAAAAACAGTTACTTTGCTCAGGTGATTTAAAAACAGCCTTGCTGACCTTTGTGATGTTAAGATAGAGTCATTAAGACAACAATCCAATAATCAGTCTCTCTCCAGGTGCTTAGAAAGATTTATCTTTCTTTCACATGTTCAAGGGGAAGGGAGGGGGGCTCGCTTGGAGAGAGAATGATTGATGGATTGTCAGCTGACTGCCCTCTCTCTAACTATTGTAAAGGACTATTTTCCTTTAATTTAAAGGGTTTTTCTCACCCTGTTGAGATAAAAAATATCTACATCAGTAAGTAAAGCATTTTAAAGGGGTGCATTTTTCCCCTTCTCCAGGGATCAGCACATTCCTTCTCACTGGCAGTGGCCATTCGTGTTGAGCCAAATCCATGTATAAAAAATCTGTGTATAACAAGGTCAGACCTGTAACAAGTTTCACCCCCTCTGGCCCCATTTCACCCTCCCACCTGTGCAGATTTACCTTTTCCGGAGGGCAGATAGTGTGGCAATGACATATGAGAGAAGGCTCTGGCCTTTCCATTGGTCCTCTGTTTACAGCCGTCAAAGTGCATCTTACAGCTAAGTTATGATAGCCAGCTCTGGCAGAACACAAGTTTCAGTGCTGGCAGAACACTTAATAGGATGGGCTGCCCATGAATATTTGGTTTAAAAGCAGTATATAAATATCCTTAATAATTTTTAGGCAATTAATGATAAGACTAAACAACAGTGCCACATTCCAGTGGTAAAAAATCATTGTCATATCATTTGCTGAAGTACAGTCTATTCAGAATTATGTTCTTTAGCAGAAAAGGATTTTATATGCTGATCCACAGCTTCAGTTATATGGTAGTTTGAGCAAACTGAACAACTGTTGGGAAATCCAAAATAATTCAAATCCTGATCCTAAATTAACATTTAGTAGAAACAGAAGTTTAAAAGAGAAGGTGTGTGGGTAGATTTTTCTCTCTTCTCAGCTGCAAAGTTAATTTAAATGTTCATTTTCTTACACAGGGGAATATTATGATTAGTCAACTTTAGTGGAGAAAGAAAAGAGAGGCAGATTCTAAAACAACTGGAATTCCAATTTATAAAATTATACCCCGAAGTTATGTCAGATGAAAATCACAATAGTAGTACAAGCAGTGGCTACAATCCAGTGGACTGATTTTTATTGCAGAATCCAATGCACATCTACTCAGAAGTTACACACTTTCCTGAGAGTAAGCCCCAATGAACACAGTAGGGCTTACTTCTGAGTAGACATGAGTAAGCTTGTGCTACTGAAATCCTTTGGATTTCAAAGACATTGACAGCTCAATCCAGGAGGTGGCGCAGATTCAAGCAGAATGGAGCAGTCAAGCAGCTCCATGCTGTCCGGGAACGGGGGTCAGGATCCGGCATAACCGCAGGGTCCTGACCTATCTCCCACTCCCCACCCTTCCTGCCCCCAGGAATGCTGGCCCCAAGGAACACCCACCATCCACCCTCCTCCCACCTAAGAAACCTCCCTCCCGCCTCCTCCTCGCCCTCCCACGCCCATCAGACCCCTATGCCAGCAAGCTTGGTCAGCACAACTCACCAATCCTTCAGGGCCTGCAAAGGTGTGGGGAGGCCGGCACATTTTTGTGTGCTGGCTTAACCCCCTTCAGAGTGGCGCTTTACAGTACTTCTGTGACATTCTTGGGTTGGTGCAAGGAACTTGCATCGGGCCAAGTGAGGGTTAGGATTGCGCCCTAGTAAGCTAATAGTAATCTGTTTACAATACCACTTCATTTATGTGGGGAGCACTCTGCTTTTCCTTTACTCAGTATTGCTTGTTTGGCAAAACCAGGAGAGAATGCTGCTATTACAGGTCAAATTTTCCACACATGCAGGCCAAGCATGCACTAAATGAGACACTTCATCACAACACTGAATGGCAACACAGGATGTAATCCACACCCCATTGAAGTCAGAGGCTGAACACCAATTTGATTGGGTTTGTATACTTTTCATTTAAAATACTTATACCTCGCCTTTCTCTCTTATGAATGAGACCCCCCCAAATACAGAAAACAGTAATGCAAATAAAAATACAATTAAAATACCACATACAACAGTAAAACCAGCAACCCACCATCAGTCACTATAAGGATAAAGCCACCGTAAACAGAAATATCTTAAGCCTCTGCCAGAAGGCTAACAGGGAGAGTTCAGATCTTAATTCTATAGGAAGGGTTTTGTAACTGTGGCACTGATCTAGAGGAGGTTCTTCCCCTCAGTGCTGCCAGATGACCTTCAAAAGCCAATGCAAATGTAAGAGAGGTATCCCAGATGAGGGGGGACTTAAGGGGGTGGGCCATTTCAAATGGGAGAAGGCATTCCTTAAGATACCTGAGTCCTGAGCCATCAAGGGCTTTAGGGTTCAATTCCATTCAATTTTCCAGTGCTGATGTAATTGTGATGCAGCCCAGAGGTAAGGAAACAAATGTTCCCTTACCTCACAGAGGTCTCCATGATTGCTCCCCAACTGCAGGATGCAGTGCACATCCTGCTGGCACGGCTGCCTCAGTGCTACAAAATTGAATAGGACTGAGCCCTTAAAGGCCAAAACTAGGACTTTGAAAATTGCCTTCATTACAGTCATATTTTTCTTTCACTGCTCTGATCAGGCATCCCTTAACTTTTTCTGGACACTCTCCCACCTTTCACAGCCACCTTAAGCTCTTAATCTTTATATTTACAGTTCTTTGCTTCCCCAACTTGTTATGTCTCCTCTCATTCTCTTTCACACTTCGTTCACCCAGCACAAGATAATGTGTAATCAGTCCCATTTTGTATACATCTTTTTTTTTTTTACAGCTTAACTGTTGAATGCTATTGTCAAAATACACACACACATACACATATAAGGTTGCAATTCCACTAACTATAATGGAACTTACTCTTAGTAGATATGCATAGGATTGCATGTCTCACACACGTCAAATCTAAACATAAAATCTACATGTCATTAAATTCATCAGAATAGCACTATGTGAATATTAAAATGTATATAGTTGCACTCACATCAAAACTGCTGTCCTGTCATTCATTCATTCATATATCATTACTATGATGATTTGGCTCTAAATCTCTTTCTGATGGGCCACTCAATTTCAAACAAGTTGCCTGCCCTGATTTAACGCCAACAGTATTATTTGTCTTATTTTTGCTGGATAGTTTTTATGTTCGAAAAGAATGAATACACCGAATCAGCTCTGGTATTTCATCTTGAGAGTAAATTGCTGGTATTGCGGATAAATTTGCTGACTGAGTTCTTGACTTCCATCATTGTTTACTGCACTGTTATAACTAATACCCTGAGACTACACTTCATGTCTGCTGTTTAGCAGCTGCCTTCCATTCATTCTTGTTGGCAAAGACTTGTCTAGCTACTTGTCTTGGTTGGGGATAGTTTACTATCTGGTCATCTTCCTACTACAGCACACAGATGGGAAGATTATATTTTTACAGCCCATTGTGAATCTTCTTCTTAAGAATTCTGAGAACTAGAGCATACATCATTTTAATGGGTGAAATCCCTACCTTATTTTTCATTCCATGTTTCTGTGCAAATTGAGTGACTTTCTAGACCAAGAGTCCTCAAAGAGCGAAGGTGACCTCCCTAGGAATTGTGGGTAGGTACTAAGAGATATATAAATATTTCTACTCTTTCACTACTCACTATTCAAGTTCATTTATTGCAATTATATTTTTCTTTCTAGTTGACCCATTGCAGCTGTTGGGGCTTATCCCAGGGCAAGGGGACAAATGTCCCCTTACCCTGAGGAGACCTCCAGTAGCCAAAAATCCCTTTCAGGATGCAGTGGAAGCCATCACAACACAACTGCATTGCCATGCAGGAATTTAAGTTGAATTGGGCTGCCCTTTATATACATGGTGCATCTTCCAATGTTTTGTGATTTTGCTCCTTGTTTAAATCTGTTCTTGAAGGTAGAGGAATTCAGGGCAGGGTGTAGATTCTAGTCTCTTCGGAAATAATTTGAATAAGTACTTGGTTATATGAACAATAATGAAGCAATTAAGATGTGTGAAGAAAGTAAATTGATTATATATTTATAAGATGCTTTGGCCATGTAAATGAATTTGAATATTTAGTACTAAAACCTTAAAGATAGTCAAAACAATCTTTATACAACCTTTCTTAGAAGTTTGCAACCACCAGTATACCATTTTAAACTTTGGTTATTTGCTTTAAGAATTTCTTATCTATATTTAGAATAATTACATAAAACTATTATCGATAATCCTGCAATTACAAATGGAGCAAAGGTTATTTTCAGAATTTGTCCTTTTGACAGTAAATGTTGATCTTTATGACCAGTCAACTGTTTTGCTTGTTCAACTGTTCACTTAGAAATGTTCCTAAGAATTATTATTACCATAAAAATCAAGTGATTTTCAAATCACTTTTCTTTGCAGAAATAAACTCTGGCTCAATTAGTAATAACACATACTCTTGTTTAAATTTCCATACTTCAAAGAAAAAAAGAACATTCCATTTCTGTGGCCTTCTTGTAGTGTTGCTTTAAGATGAAAGTTTTAAAGGATATCATTAAAGGTTAAAGATAGAAACTATAACTAAAGAGCAATCAGTCAAAATGTCAGATGCTGTCAGATTCTGTTATTTTCTGAGATGGAAAATTATCACAACATTCTTAGAGAACCCAGATTTGTTCTGTGGTAGATCGCATACTTTACATGTCGAAGGTCTCAGCACGTCAGTTTAACCATATCAGCTCATGTCTGAAAGAGCAAGATTACTATTTACTTTGCTGAAACTACTGAGGTCAACCTGAGTGGCTTTGCAAGTTGATATTTCAGTACCCGGTTTTTCTATCTTTTATGTATTATGGTGGCATAAACAAATTGCAAGTTCAATGCAATGCACACAACAAAATCCTGTCCATGTCTACTCAGAAGTAAGTCCCACTATGTTCAGTGGGGCTTATTCCTGGATAAAGGTGCCTAGGACAACAGCATTAGGACTACAGCATAAGTACAATTTTTTTTTAAAATTATGTACTGTAACATTTGCTTGAAATTGAAGCATTTTAGCATTACAGGTTGAGACTCATTATTCCTGTGGGTTCCATTCCAAGCACTCAAGTGGATGACAAAAAATGCACTATAGCAAATAAATTTAAAAAACAAAGTTTCTTTGCTCTGGTGATTTAAAAACAGCCTTGCTGACCTTTGTGATGTAAGATAAGAGTCATTAAGAAGAAAATCCATCAATCAGTCCTCCTCTAAGCACTTCACTCAGCCCCTCCCCTAACCAATGCAAAGTGATCTTTCTTTTATGTGCTCAGGGGGAAGGGCGGGTCGCCTGGAGAGAGAAGGACTGATGGATTGTCAGCCAGCTGCCCTCTCTCTCATTAAGGAGGCTATTCTTAAAGGACTGTTCAGTTTTTAAAACTGATTTTAAAGGGTTGCATTTTTCCCCTTCTCTAGAGATCAGCACATTCCTTCTCATTTGCAGTGGCCATTTGTGTTGAGTCAAATCCGTGCATAAAAAATCCATTTATAAAAAGGCTGGACCTGTACTTGCTTTCCTTATTTTGATTTAAGAATTCCATCATTATAAAGCATGAAGAGATGTTTCAATAAGCATTCATTCATCGTTATTTATAGTTTTGTGTTCATCAGTACGTAGGTAAAATTTGTGTGGTCTGTTTGTATTCTGACTCAGTGTGCAGACTACTTATAACCACTACCATTCTAAGGATACAATTATACAGTATGTACCCTTATTTGAAGACAATGAAACTTAATTCTGAGAAAACTTTCACAGAATTACATTGCATGGCTGCAATCCTATATACCAGTGTCTCTCAAACTGTGGGTCGGAATCCACTAGGTGGGTCGTGAGACAATTTCAGGTGGGCCCCCATTCATTTCAATGTGTATTTTATTTTTAATCGGCTTGATGCTATCATGGTATGTGACTGTATTTGGAAAAATGTTACTGATCTGTACTTTTCACAGGTTACTATGTATACGCTATTAACAATGATCGTCAATGGGGCTTACTCCTGGTATGTGTGGATATGATTGCAGCCTTTGGGATATTTGGGGGATTACAAAAAACAAACAAACAAACAAAAAAAAACACCAGATCAGCAACTGCTTGGGAGGTGTTGGGCAGGTTCTTCTTTATTTAAATTTTTTTAAAAACTTATTGTAAACTTTTAATTTACTTAATTTTATTTTGTCATATGGGGTCTTAAAAATTTTCATGCTTGATGATGAAACCTTTGGACATGACATCACCTCCAGGTTAATGACATCACTTCCGGTGCAACCTGACAGATTGTCATTCTAAGTGGGTCCTGATGCTAAAAAGTTTGAGAACCACTGCTATATATATTTACTTGGGAGTGAGTCCCCTTGAAACCAGTGGGACTTACTTTTGTGTAAATATGCACAAATACAGGTTGAACCCACCTGCCTCCCTTTACAGAAACCTTTATAGCTCTATTGGTGGCACCATACAATGTTAGGGCTAAATCTGTAGACCTCTGCATTTGCACCTACCAAAAATATCAGGTCAGTGAGGGTTTTTTTTTACCTTTCCATAGCAAAAAAAAAAAAAAGAAAAAAAAAAGAATATTACACTGAAGTAAGATTGCTAACATTGCTTAAATAATCCATAATAGAGAAATTCTCTGCTTTACACAATAGGGGAAAACGACGATGGACAACATATGGTCCACAGGCATATAGCTCTTGGGCTTCTTTTAAGATCCTCACAATCCCAGATTTCACTTTGTGTATCATAGTATTCATGCAAATTATAAGTAAGTTATGTTAAAATAAACAATGCTGAAATATACTAATTAACCACAGACTTCATGTTTATGCTAGCCATAGGATAAGAGTGGGTGCTGAACAATTCATCTACCATTATTGCCATCTATAGTAAGCAGATGTCTGTAGCCAGCCCGTATGGTATAAATGGGATAAGCAGAGTGCAGTGAAGCAGGAAACCACAGAGAGTTTAAATAGGTGTCAGTCTGGGGCTCGAAATGTCTTGATTTTGCCAACATTTTGAGGCATATAATTCCAGGACTGTGCTGGTAGCATTAAGCAAAGCTATGTATCTAGCTTTGATGAAAATTAAGTATATAAGCATTTCCTGACTATGAAATGGTTTCTCAAAGGTCAACTAGTCAACTATACTCCATGAGAAAACAATCTATTTACTCAGAGAAGGTTTCATTGCCTTTGTGTTCTTGTTTAAGTTTGAAATGAATGTGGCTTCCTGGTTCTCATTATTTGAGGTGGGGGAATCCATGACTTGGTGAAATGTCAGTCAGATATAAACAAACAAGCATGTCTTTTAGATTTCAGAACTTCAGCGTGTAAACAGGGTGAAGAACCAAACATGAGGAGCTTAAACAAACTTGTGGACGGCCTGCATTGGCAGGAGAAGGGACTCAACAATCTGGCAGATCCCTTCCAATTCTGATTCTAGGTCTCTGCTTCCTATATTTTAGTCACATTTAGCATTTCTGCAAGTATTTCCAATAATTATGTGTTGCAAGTAACAAGGTAAATGACATTCCAGCTTCTTATCTGAAGATCAGGCATGATGGGCCAAACATATTTAAACCATCATACCACACATGGCTTGAGTTGACTATCTGTGGAAATATCCTGTTCTATTTCTGACATGAGGATATTTGAATTAAAACACACAAAGTTTTATACTTCATGTGTTTTAATATAAACAATGAAAATACATAGGAACAAAATAACAGTGCACAGACAAACTGCATATCTACATTTATAATAAGCCTGAAGTAAGATATTTGCAACAAGCACCAAATCTTGGATTATCTACTTTAAAGTTCAACTGGGCCATCCCAAGAATTGCTGACTTCTCACTGGAACAGTTTTATGACAACATATTCCATTTTGGAGTTTGTCCTATTTAATTTAGGACAAGATTTTCCACTGCAGAAGGCAACATAGTTTTATTTCTCTTTCCACAATAAACGTCACTGACAATTTCAGGTTGTCAGATACCTAGCTTCAACATGAATATAAGAACATAAGAACAGCCCCACTGGATCAGGCCATAGGCCCACCTAGTCCAGCTTCCTGTATCTCACAGCGGCCCACCAAATGCCCCAGGGAGCACACCAGATAACAAGAGACCTCATCCTGGTGCCCTCCCTTGCATTGGCATTCTGACATAGCCCATTTCTAAAATCAGGAGGTTGCACTTACACATCATGGCTTGTAACCCATAATGGATTTTTCCTCCAGAAACTTGTCCAATCCCCTTTTAAAGGCATCCAGGCCAGATGCCATCACCACATCCTGTGGCAAGGAGTTCCACAGACCAACCACACGCTGAGTAAAGAAATATTTTCTTTTGTCTGTTCTAACTCTCGCAACACTCAATTTTAGTGGATGTCCCCTGGTTCTGGTGTTATGTGAGAGTGTAAAGAGCATCTCTCTATCCACTCTGTCCATCCCCTGCATCCCCTGTTTTGTATGTCTCAATCATGTCCCCCCCTCAGGCACCTCTTTTCTAGGCTGAAGAGGCCCAAACACCGTAGCCTTTCCTCATAAAGAAGGTGCCCCAGCCCAGTAATCATCTTAGTCGCTCTCTTTTGCACCTTTTCCATTTCCACTATGTCCTTTTTGAGTTGTGGTGACCAGAACTGGACACAATACTCCAGGTGTGGCCTTACCATCGATTTGTACAATGGCATTATAATATTAGCCGTTTTGTTCTCAACACCCTTTCTAATGATCCCAAGCATAGAATTGGCCTTCTTCACTGCCGCCGCACATTGGGTCGACACTTTCATCGACCTGTCCACCACCACCCCAAGATCTCTCTCCTGATCTGTCACAGACAGCTCAGAATCCATCAGTCTATATGTGAAGTTTTGATTTTTTGCCCCAATGTACATGATCTTACACTTACTTACATTGAAATGCATCTGCCATTTTGCTGCCCATTCTGCCAGTCTGGAGAGATCCTTCTGGAGCTCCTCACAATCACTTCTGGTCTTCACCACTCGGAAAAGTTTGGTGTCATCTGCAAACTTTGCCACCTCACTGCTCACCCCTATCTCCAGGTCATTTATGAAGAGGCTGAAAAGCACCAGTCCCAGGACAGATCCTTGGGGCACACTGCTTTTCACCTCTCTCCACTGTGAAAATTGCCCATTGACACCTACTCTCTGTTTCCTGGTCTTCAACCAGTTCTCAATCCATGAGAGGACCTGCCCACTAATTCCCTGACTGTGGAATTTTTTCAGTAGCTTTTGGTGAGGGACCATGTCGAACGCCTTCTGAAAGTCCAGATATATAATGTCCACGGGTTCTCCCACATCCACATGCCTGTTGACCTTTTCAAAGAATTCTATAAGGTTTGTGAGGCAAGACTTACCCTTACAGAAGCCATGCTGATTCTTCCTCAGCAAGGCCTGTTTGTCTATGTGTTATAACTTATATCTTATAAGTTATGTGTTATATAACTTATAATATAAGTTATAACAGACCCACACTTACCCTTGTGTGAGTGCGAATGTGCATTTTTAATCCATCATTCTTGCTGAAAGCTTTGTCACAATAAGGACACTGGTAAGGACGCTCACCTGAAATAAGAGAAGGAACAAGATTTCAAAAAATATGTATTTTATTCTTCAGTCATGAAATTCGAGGGGGTGTACTTGAGGAGCTTGACCTGTCACCCATCCAGGCACTGATCACACCTTGACCTGCTTAGTTGCTGTAACATGCCCTCAGACTGTGGTTTGAGACCCAAAATGTGTCTTGAGAGGTCACAGACTGCCTGGTAGCAGAGAGGCGAGTGTGGTTGTGGGGGGAGGCAGGGAGGAGGTGTTCCGGGGTGGAGAGAGGTGGGTGGAAGGCAAGCGGAGAACGGGGAGGAAGTGTGGTGGTGGAGGGAGTGAGGTGGTGGAGCTCGGCTCCATTGGATCCTAAGCTAGGTAAAAAGATCAAAGAAGCATAATGTGTACATATGTCAAAGGGAGACATTTTTGAGGCCTAATGTAAATGTTCAGATAATACACATGAAGTCTTAATTGCTGCTGGGCTGCTGATTGCAAGGGGCAGAGTCATACGGTCAACACTGCCCACATGTTACATATGCGAACCTGCTGAATGTTCACAAATTTAAGAACCTGCAGGATTACACCATGCTGAAGTTATTCCTAGTGTTGGTTCCATGTGTGGAGTGAGGGCCCAATCCAGACCCATGCGCACTGAATTACCGCCAACGTGCACTGTTGCAAACGTGCCATAAAGCATGTTTGCGAGTCCTTACTGCGGGCCCAGCACCAAAGCTAGCCCAGCGCAATCCAATGCTGGGCCAGCTCCAGCACTGGGCCCATGTTCCGCTGCCTGGCAGTCACAGAATGCCTGACAGCAGAGAGGAGAGTGTGGTTGTGGGGGGAGGCAGGGAGGAGGTGTTCCTGGGTGGCGAGAGGTGGGTGGAAGGCGGGCAGAGAACAGGGAGGATGTGTGGCAGAGGAGGAAGTGAGGTGGTGGGACCAGTGGAGCTCGGCTCCACTGGATCCTAAGCCATAAGACTCTCCAATTCTGCACCGGCTCCAGAGCCACCACAGAATCAAGTAGCCCCATTGCAGGGTTACTTCCCTTACTTGGGGAAAGGGGGAGAAAGGAGCCACCACAAGCTGTCCGTTTCCGCACTGGATACTGTGGTAGCCATTTTGGCGCCATTGCAGCCCCATGCTCTGGGCTGCTCAGGACTGGGCTGTGAGACATTTAAGCTTTAAGGAAACAAGAACAAAACGATCTGCATTATACAAGATCAAACACATCACATCCAACTGCTCAGTGTAGCATTAACAAGATATGATTGAATATCTATTAATTATATGTATATCTAGTTCATCCAGACAAGGAGGTGACAACTGTGCTGGTTATGTGACCTCTACTGTGTCAGTTTATGGTCACTTTTATGGACAGTCATTAACTGTTCTCAAGGTACAGTATGTCTCCCTGACCTCACAGCTGTTCATCATTAGAGCCATCTGGGTGTCACCATCTAATTTAATTACCTCAAACTGTTCTACTCATGTGTCTCAATTAAGTAAAAGCAGATTGGCTGAACTTTGGTGATGTGGGCATTGCTGTGAAACTTTTAGGAATGTCCTTAGCGGGTCAAAGTCTAATTTATACCATCAGAATCAGGGCTTATATAATTAGGCTTGTAGCATGTAAAACAATAATGGAATATAGCAGTCCACTTTCACGGGTGACTATCAGAGAACTTCTAATCCAGTGTTTTTGTTTTTAAAGAATAAGTCAATCTAAAAAAAAAACATACGCAGGCCTGGGACCAAGGTGTTTGGTGGATGTCTTTCTTCTAGGTGGCCATACTTACCTGCTGAGGTTAGCATCTGAGAGGCCTGGTGTGGGCTCTGCCATATGTAGAACTTAGGTAAGTGGCGACCAGGGTCAAAGCTCTCTATGTAATGGTGTTCGAGTTATTTATTTATTTGCCCAGCCTTCTCCTTACATTTTAGGCCTTTGAAGTTATGGACCACCATGTCCCCAAAATGCCCAGCTCACAATACTGAAATACCCACAAGGCCTGGCTTTCAAAATCAGGCTTCTCTGGTTTAGGTTTTTCTCCAACCCTTGCTCAGGAATACTACCAGTCAGAACCTACCACCCTCCTCCTCAGAAAGATCTGGCCAAACCAGATAAGCCGCATACGCAAAATATGGGCCTCCAAGGAAGGACAGGTGGTAAGGAACAAAAGGGCGTGAGGCAGGATAGTTATGATAAGGGGGGTGTAATTGATTACCCAACCCTCGATAATGGATATCTTGTAAGTAGACACCCTATCAATGCACCTTGTACGGTACCTTCCTACAGACCATTCCAAACTGATAAGGATGCTGACAATGCTCTCTGTCGGATTACTTGGTAATTTTCCAAGGAAGTTTACCCCTCTTTCTTTGTGTTTTTTTGTGCCCCTCCTCTATTCAGAAAACCCTATAAAAACTGTATCATTGTAGCCCATTCTTTGTCCATCATGCCTGTGTGGTGGACTCGTTTTGCAAAACGTAGTAAAAACTTTTTCCGAAGTCCTCTGAATTCTTCCGTCTGTTGTTTGCCTCTCAGCAGTCCAACGAATACTGTGCCCATTCAGGAACAACCATATGGCCTTCACCAAAGACACTGGTTTGTTGTCTACTCTTATCTTCTTCCAGGTAATAGACTAACAGCCCAATCCTATCCTGCGCTGCATGCTATGGTGGGGGAGGGGAATCAGGAAGCTTGGGAGGGGAACGGGAAAATATTTTTCCTTATCCTTCTCTAACACCCCGATCCAGAACAGCCCTCCACTGGCACTGAGGGTCACAAATGTGCCATAAAGCACGTCAGCAAAGCTCAGCCTCAGATCTGCACTGGCACTGGCTCAGTGCCAATTCACACTGAGCTAGTGCTCGCCAGAGGCCCATCCAGGCACACTGCCTGGAGCTTGTCCCTTGCTCTGGGCGGCAGAGAGGTGAATGGGGGTGGGAGGAAGGCAGGCTGGGGTGAGGGAGCTTTGCATCAGGCCTCCCAGTCCAACACAGGGCCTCTCAACTGCACCACTTAAATAGTGGGGCCTGCTCCCTTACCCAGCAGAAGGGGGCAAATTTTGGCGCCACTGCTCCTCTAGCCACCAGGCAGCTCAGGATTGGGCTGCCACCCCTTGGTCACCAATGGATCTCCTCAGACCTGCACCAGGTCTTTAGCTGGCACAAATCATTGGAGACAATGGGGATGTATCAACCAGCTTTAGAGAGGATAGCTTCTGGCATTTGTTCTGGGTGCCTCTCCCTCTGGTCTCCAACCCCTAGCCCCCACCGCATTCTGCCCCGATCCTCCCACCCCCACCAACCCTGCCAATTCACCAATTTTAGAGGCATTCCTTTTTGTTACCGCAGTTGTATGTGGGGTCCTTGAGGACAACCGCGAAGGCTTCAATCTACCCAATTACTGTCTTACTTGCTTCTTTTAAAGGACATCAAGCAAGAAGAGGATTGCAGCGACAACTGAGTGAAGCAATTGGGGAGGCATGAGTCCGGAAAGGTGCCAAGCTGATGCAGGCGCCAAGCCGATGCACTCCCCACCAGAACCCCACTGCCCTCAATACACCTCTCAAAACAGTCATGTCACTGAGCCTCTTGAAAAGGCCAGAACTAATGCTTTCGGTTTTATTGAATATTTTATTCTTCAACTGTTTTAAAGCTGTTCATATAAAGCTGTTTAAAGCTGTTCATATAAACTGCCTTGAAGACCACTTGGTGGAAAGGCAGGGTAAAACTACATTAAATAAAAAAATAACTGGTTTACAGAGCAGGGTCTCTCATAGCCTACCTCAGCAATTTCCAACCTTTTTCTTCTTATGGCACACTGACAAGGTGCTGAAACTATCAAGGCACACTATCGGTTTTTTGGGCAATTGGCAAGACACACCACACTGCCAGCGTAGAGCTCACACCCCCCAATGGCCTGACTAACAAGTGATCCTCTCCAATAGCACTTCTGAGGACCATTCTACCGTGGCACAGAGGTTGAAAATCACTGGCCTAGCTATACTTTTAATGTCATTGTGCATAAAGCCCCTTGGACAAACAAACAATATATACACAAAAATGTCAGCAGTGAATTCATAAAAGGCTACTTCTTCTCTCCTTCCTCCCACCCCATCACTCTGCCTTAATTCATTAAGCCTGGATGTAAAGATTTGAACTAGTATTTTTAGCAAGGCCTGCAAGCTGTCCCGAGTGCTCTGATTTACCCATTTCACATCTGTTTGAAATGTGACACTATCTCTCATGACCTCCAATGTCACTAATCCATGCTGTCATCCTTTGGACACTGCAGGAGCTGCTGGGGCTCAAGCATTTAATTAATCCAGTTGACATTTTTATGTTTTGAGGCTTTTGCATTTCAAAGGAAAAGTTTGGAAAGGTTTGTAAGCAGATGAGTGCTGACAGCCCGGTGCTGGGACCCCTCCCTTCCTTCATTGTTGACAGAGGAGAGCTTTGCTTTAAAGGGATGGCTTAGGGCTGATTTGAAAACTAATAACGTCCTTCCTAAATTAATCTTTTGTGTTTATAGTTCTTGAAGTATATGTGTTTAAGCAGCTCTCAATTGATGCCAGCCAAGGTGACATTATTGTCTGATAGCAAAATGTCATGCCTGATATGACCTGGCTGGGATCATCCATCATATGCTTCTTTCAGTTCTTTTGTTACTTGGCTCTTGATTTACTCAACTAAGAGTGCAATCCTAACCCCTTATGTCAGTGCTTTCCAGCGCTGGCATAGTAGTGCCAATGGGACATGTGCTGCATCCTGCAGTTGGGTGTCACTCACGGAGGCCTCCTCAAAGTAAGGGAATGTTTGTTCCCTTACCTCGGAGCTGCATTGCCCTTATGTCAGTGCCCTTATGTCAGTGCCCAGAAAGTCTGAGCTTTCATTTCTCATAACACTTTTGGACCATACCCCTTAGCACTATTTGCGGGCCAACAAAATGCCCATTGTTATGACTGGCGGTGGCGGCGTGTAAGGAGGGTTGGATATTGCAGAGACTGTTGCCAAACAGCTGTTGCCAAACTTCACTTTGTCCAAAGAGTTTTCTTCGCTTGTCCTCATTACTTCATCTCCAGGCCAAATTATGTGCAATGGGGAATGCATAACTTGATTCATGAGCTTTTCCTTTTGTTAATTGGTGCCCAAGGTGTACATACAAAACAGGGGGAAACCATGGGGGGGGGGTAGGCAGAGGAGCTTTAGAACTTTGCCCCTAATATGGTTCCAACCTTGATTGCTCCACTCCCTCCCTCTATTATTTATAGGAGACAGAAAAAAACTGGCACTCATTTGCCAGCAAAAGGGAACTGCAAGTCTAGATCTGCACAGTTCCTTTTTCTATTCCAGCAAACTATACACTTACTCAATATAAAGCTCACATCTGCCCCCAGGGTTTTTGAGCTCTTTGGTGGCTTGTTTGAAGCAACAAGACATTTACCATTACTCATATCTTGGTGATGTTCTGATCAGACCACTATCCAGGAACAAGGAGCAACGTGGAGGTGACCATGTCTTGCTTACGACATTATGGCTTTGTCATCAATGCAGAAAGGAGTTTCTTTCAGCTCCTGCTGACTCAGTGTCCAGAAATGATCCTCAAGACAACCCAGTACAGCACATTTGTCATGGGAGACTATCAGAAGAAGATTCTGACCTAGCAGCAGCAACCTGAATGATGGTCAATGTGAAATGAATGGCTCTGATGAAACTCCTGGGAATGACAGCATCTTGCCACGAAATACTTAGGTGGTCATGTTTCCATGCATGGCAATGTCAATGACTTCTCAGATCTTTTCAGGAAAAGACGGCCTATCATATGTAGCTGTTGAAGATCCCGAAGGCAGTTCAGGAACCTTTGGATGGGTGGTTGGTGCCATGTCACCTAACCCAGGAGATTGCTATTCTTAACAGGATCCTGACCACCACAGATGCCAGTCTGATGTACAGGGGTGGGGGGGGGAAATACCACATGGCCCAGGGAATATGGCCTCCAGATGTAACATAAACCAGCACAAACTATGAGCTATCAACTTGGTAATGTTGGGATTCCAAGATTGCACATGTTACCATCATGCTCTTCTTTACAAGGCCAATGTGTCTGCCAAGGTTTATGTCAATTTATATCAGATTCTTTTTGACAAATTCCCATTCCAAACTTGGTCTAGAGAACTTATGCCCACTTTAAGTTAATTAGCCTCCGTGGCTCAAATACGGTTAGCTCTAGTGGTATATGAAACTACTGCTGAATCCCAGCACCAATGGGAAGGTAACCAATAAGTAGCTTGCCTGCAGGGCTGCAGGGTCCCTCCCCCCAGTTCTCAAAAGCAGCAGCTCTTCTAGGTACAGCAGCCCCCCCCCCCCGGCTCTCCACCACTCAGCAGTCTCTGTTCAGCTAGTCAGTTTGCCAGGCAGCTGGAGTGTGTGAGTTAGCCCATCGGTTTGTTAGTCAGGTAGTCCGATAGTCAGTCTACCAGTTCTAGTCAGTTCACCAATCTGTTAGTCCATCAGCCAGTCAGTTAGTCCTGTCTCCTTCCTTCCTCAGACCTTTCCTCTTTCTACTGCCTACACCCTTTCCTTCCTCCAGGTGATGCTTTTATCCTTGAGGGCCTTTTTGCTTCCAAGTGGCTGCAGCTGTGCAGCACACTCACTACAATCTATGGCCCTGGTGTAAACCCCATGCTTCCCAGACCTGTCAGAGCAAGGAGCCACTGTTGACACCACATGCTGTTTCCTAGAGGGAACTTGCATGTTTCCACTACATAGGTCCACTTTGCTTCACCAGAGGAATGGGGAGATCATCATCTTCCATCACTTAAGGCAGACTATCTGGTGTTTCCCTGTCTCACAATACTAGATTTCTAGTATTCACATACAATACAAATACAATGAAGAGCCAGGATGGTGTAATGGTTTGGGAGTTGGACTTAGACCTGGAAGATTCAGGTTCTAAATCCCCACTCAGCCATGAAGTTTGTTGGATGACCTTAGGCCAGTCACTATCTCTCAGCCTAACCTACCTCACAGGACTGTTGTGAAGACAAAAGGAGGGGATGAACTATGTACACCATCCTGAGATCCTTGGAAGAAGAGTGGTATAAAAATGTGATAATGAAATGGATTGGCAGGGGCTTTAGAATGGACAAAAGGAGGTATTTTTTTTACCCAGCACACAATTAGTATGAGGAATTCATTGCCACAAGATGTGATGATTTCCGGTAGGTTAGGTGGCTTTAGAATAGGATTTTACAAATTCATGGAGAGAGACTGATCAATGGCTACTACTCATGATGGCTATGGTCCTACCTTCAGGTTCAAATACAGTATGCCTCTCAATGCCACCTGCAAGCGACCAGTGACAAGAGAGAAGTATGGGCTTTCCAGAGGCAGCTTGTGGGCCACTGTGGGAAACAGGATGCTAGACTAAATGGGACTTTGCCTTGATGCAGCAAAGATTTCTTATGTTCTTATGCTAGTTCCAAATGGAGGCTCAGACTATAGCTTGGTTGTTATGCTATTAGTGCAGAATGCGGCGGCCCGTGTAGTTACTGGAGGTAGGTGGTTCGACTCTGTCAGTCCGCTTCTCCAGCGGCTGCATTGGCTGCCCATTCGTTTCCGGGCCCAATTCAAGGTGCTGGTTTTGACCTTTAAAGCCCTATATTGCTCTGGGCCAGGTATCTTAGAGATCGCCTACTCCCGTACAATCCGGCTTGTCCGCTTAGGTCATCAGAGAAGGCTTTTTTACAAGTGCCACCGCCTAGGGAGGTACGTGGGGCGGCGGCAAGAAATAGGGCCTTCACAGTAGTGGCACCAACGTTATGGAATTCCCTTCCCCTTGACTTAAGAATGGCTCCCTCTCTTGAGACTTTTCAGCGAGGCCTGAAGGCCCTTCTGTTTAAACAAGCTTTCTGAGTTTTCGGCCTTTTAACATCTTTTCAACATCTTTTAATATTTTTTACAGGCCTGATTCTTTTATGATTTGCTGCTGCTCTATGCTCTTTTTACCTGACTGCTTTTTATCTGACTGCTGTTTTTATGATATGTGTTAATATGCTTTTATCTGTTTTAAATTATGTTTTTAATCTGTTTTAACCTGTTGTAAGCTGCCTTGAGTCCCTTCGGGGAGAAAGGCAGGGTAAAAATAAAGTTGTTGTTGTTGTTGTTAGATAAGAGTGAGCTGTTTTCAACATGGTATCTGTCATTTTCTCTATTGGGAGTTCTAACTGATTAAGGGCCCAATCCTATCCAACTTTCCAGCCCTGGTGCAGCTGCAGTGCAGTCCCTAGGCAAGGGAACAAATGTTCCCTCACCTTGTGGAGGCTTCCATTACTTCCCTCCCACCACTGGATGTAGCACAAACCCCATTGGCACAGCTACATCAGGGTTGGAAAGTTGGATTGGATTGGGCCCTAAGCCAGGCATCTTTCAAATTTATGATTCCCAACATATATCATTTTGAATAAAAGAGGAATCTAAAGAAAAGCATGAATCTTTAGTTCACAAATATTCTGATCGGAGTGCAACCTAAATTGTATTAAAGGGGGGGGGGAACCCTCAACAATTCAATAACCTACTAAACCAACAACCTGAAATCACAGCTAAAACATATCTGGCAAAATAACAAATCTGGCAAAATCAAGATAATTATGCTGGGCAGGAGGTCATGGGAGGTGAGTGAGAGAGGGCCATCTGGATTGCACATTCAACACCCCCAGCCAGGTGATCAATAGAGAAGTCCCGAAAGGAAGCTGCAACAGAGCCTTTCTAATCAGAGATAGTGCGAGGTGATGACAGTGGGCAATAATATGTATGAATGGCTAAAAGGTTACGGTAAAGGAGAATGTCAGTATAAGATTGGAAGATATTTAGAACTTTGTCCCTTCAGCAGTGAACAAAAGTACTTGTTACATGTTAAGTCAACTCATAAAAGGCCATTGAACCAATCGAATTCCTGCTGCAATGATTGAAAAGGTTCTTTACTACCTAATCACATGCCAGTAGGTGTTTAATACTTTCTTACAGAGATGAAAAATACTCAAGGTGACTCCATCCCTTTAAGGATGATAGCACAGAACTAATCTGAAAGGAAAATTGGAAATAAACAAAAATCTGCACCACCATGCGATGTGACACCTTTATGACCTGTGCTTTCAAGACATTTATAATATAACCCTACTATCCAAACAGCTTTTTAAAAATCAAGGCTGATGGATAATCAGAAGTGAGAAAAATGTATACACCTAGATCTTAAGAGATGCATTTTGCATACCTAGGAGACTGGAAAAACTGAAGTTTGGATAAGACCTTTCTTCCCATTTCATTATGTACAAAATGCACAGGGGGGAAAAAGGAAATCATGACATTCAAATAATACTCTGGATACCAAACAGACAGAAATAATCTAAATCAGTTTCAAATAAATATGGAGCTTGAAATATATTATGACTCAGAAATCTGGGTTTGGGAAAGTGTGCTCATGACAACTTTCCTGAGTTTGTCTAGTACTAACATTTGGATGTCTTCAAAGAAAAATTGGGAGGTATTATAACACTGAAATCTTGAATTACAGTAATAAACAAATAACAAGAGTGTAACTGTAATGCAATCCTAGCTCCATTAAAATCCAATACATGTTTGGCTGTTCACTATAACAGAAACAGGACTACACACTTAGTATGTCTTTCAGGAAGGAAATAATTTTACAGTCTCAAAACACGATGAACCTCAGTATCGCTCTCAACCTAAACCAAAGATCTGGAAACAACTTATATTTCCTCCAGTAACATTTACTTCTCGGTTTGGTTAGAACCTCAAATTCTAGTCCTGGGTTACAATCTAAAACAGTGTTAAGTGCATATAAGCACATGGATTTCAATAGTCTTGAGCATGCTTGCTCTGTGTTTTTAATGGGATAGAGTCAGTGCTGCTCTGCCACCACCCCATGAGCAGCTATGTTAAAATCTGTGACCTCTGTGAACCCAGTGCTGGTTCACTTTCCAGATTCTTGCATTAATCAATCCATTAGGTGTTGTAACTCATTTGATCTAAAGAAGTCACTAGCAATCAAGCTAAGGATACTTTGAAAGAGTGTATCTCTCTCTCTCTCTCTCTCATCCACTTGTAGCAAACCAACAGGAGGGTGACAGCTGCCTGAGACTTTACAGGTGCTTTTGAAGATTTAACTGTTGAGGGGAGATAAAATAAGACAATGATGTACAACCCAAAGGGTTTAGGAATGTAGAGCTCTTAGCTTTGTGGCTTATTAGGCTGAAAGTATTTTTATAGACAACAGATACTTTTTTCTACCAAAAAAAAAAATAAAAGTCACTCTAATATTTCTTATGAAATGAAGCTGCAGGAACATCAGGGGAAATTTACTGTGCAGCAGTACACAGTGAGGGACACTGTGACTGTAGCCAAATCTAGAAGAAGAAAAAAGACAGCAATAAAATTTCAAAATGATTTACATTTTTAATCCCACCAAGATAATTTTGCTCCTTTCAAATTTGCATTCATCTCAATAAAGCCAAGAAAGTTTCTATGGAGTAATTAACAGTAAAGTTTAGTCCCAGTTTATTAGACTTGAAAGTTCTTGGGGAAGGCTTTGAATTCATAAATCCTGAATAATAGGGTAAGGTTATCGACAGATTCAAGTGGATGGTATCATTTCAGGTTGTAATGGGGACTGCATGTTCAAATGTTTCCTCATACCAGAAATTATACAGACAGGAAACTAGCATGCCAGTGAAGACAGTTCAGGCTTTTGTTTTCACAACATGCTATTTTTCTACATACAAGTGATATTTCCCTCATAGCTGAGATGAAGTTACCTTATACTGAATCAAATCAATGGTCCATCACCTCAGTATTACCTATTCCAGCAAAGAGCGTGGCACTGTGGACATGATCTTCACAGCCGGACAGCTTCAAGAGAAATGTCAAGAGCAGAATCGTGCATTGTACACCACCTTCGTGGATTTCACCAAGGCTTTTGACACTGTCAGTCGTGAAGGTCTGTGGCGCATCATGTCAAAGTTTGGGTGCCCTGACAGATTTATCCTGATGGTACATCAATTTCACGACGGCATAATGGCTCCTGTTCTGGACAACGGAGAAGCCTCAGAGGCGTTTCCCGTCACAAACGGCGTTAAATAAGGGTGTGTGCTGGCACTGACCCTGTTCAGCATAATGTTTGCAGCCATGCTGCCAGACGCCATTCAGAACAGTTCCTTGGGAGTCAGCTTGAGATACAGGACCGATGGGAAACTGTTTAACCTGCATAGACTCCAGGCTGTCACCAAGATAAAGGAGACTGTGCTTCGAGACCTCCCTTTTGCTGACGACTGTGCCCTGAATGCTGGAACAGAGCAGGAAATGCAAGCCAGCATGGACAAATTCATAGCAGCATGCGATAACTTTGGCCTCCTCATCAACACAAATAAAAACGAAGTGATGCACCAGCCAGCTCCAAAGGCCCAACATCAAGAACCCACCATCAAAGGGACAAAAGCTGCAAGCAGTGGACCAATTTACATACCTTGGCAGCACCCTCTCCCACGCAGTGACCATTGACATCAAGGTCAACTGCAGAATCGCCAAGGCAAGTTCTGCCTTGGACTATATACAGGAGGCACGCCAGGCAACTGAACCACTTCCACATGACGTGCCTCCGCAGACTTCAGAGGACAGGGTGCCAGACACAGAAGTCCTCTCCAGAGCAGGACTACCATCAGTTCACACCCTGCTGATGAAAGCACAGACATGCTGGGCAGGTCATGTTGTAAGGATGCCAGACCACCGCATCCCTAAACAGCTCTTCTATGGTGAGCTGTCTCAAGGAAAGCAATTGCACAGGGGACAAAAGAAGTGATACAAAGACATGCTGAAAGCCTCTCTCAAGTTCCTGGATATTGACACCACCACCTGGGAAATCCTGGCACAAGACTGATCGAAATGGTGCATGCTAATCCACCAAGGCTGTCAGACTTCTGAAGCCAGAAGGACAACCATAGCACAAGAGAAGTGTACACTCTGTAAAGCCAGAGCTGCAAATGCTGCAACAGTGGTGCCTACACATGTCTGCCCAACCTGTGGCAGAATATTTCATGCCCGTATCGGCCTTATCAGTCACCTGCGGACACACTGTGGACAGCCCACAATTTGTTAGATGTCAAGGTCTTCTTCGAAAATAATGGATGAACATCATCACCTATTCCGGCAATGTTTTATTTTCCAAAGTCTCAGGAACACTTTCCAAACCAGGTTTTCCAAACCTATTACCTGCAATACTTTTAACTGAAGATGGAGTTACACCCAGGATCTTAGATATACAAAGCACAATCTTTACCTCTGACCAACAGACTTTCCTCAAACATGCCAACCTGTTCCTTCATACACACATACTCCTGCAGCCTGATAGGATCAAGTCCATGAAAAGCTTTGCTCTTTGGCCCTATTCAATGGTTTTGTTCACTGACAGTGAGAACTTGGTATGCTGACCTAACTGATCTGTTCAAATGCAACAAGAAACCATGATTTCCCACTATGTGAACGTTTCCTATAAGTCTCCCAAGTCTGCCTGCTTCCTCCTCCTGCTACTGTCTCAGCTCTGTTATGCAGTCATAACATCAACATCATGGTTTATTGGAACTATGGGTCCATGGCTCGTACAAAGCCGGAAACTGTGGTTTAACAAAATTAGGATGTGAAACTAGAGTTCAAAGTTACCTAGGGTTTGGTGCCCCTAATGTTCTGGGGCTCTCCTTAGGCTAGCTTTGGTGTGGTTTCTTTATTATACATCTGTCTTTGTTACATTATTTTTTCAAAAACTCTCTGGAAAGAATTAATTGCACAACTTACATATTTTCTTTGTTTTTTTGTGTGTGTGTTTATCGCTGCTACGTAAGTAGAACTAAATAAATCAAGGAAACAAAATAAAAATCATCCTACAAAAAGAGGTTGCAATGATGTTTGCTTCTTCAGTCTTTTTTTTAAAAATTCTCAAAGTGGTAACATCTGAAGCTGCATGGGGAAAAACACCAAATCCTTTCCTTTCAAACGGGCATCATTTGAAGTTGGACAGTAACTGTGGCATCAGATTCACAGGATTAGCATTTAAGCGGCTTACAGAAAACAAAGCAGAGCAACTTGTCTTTTTCAGCCCAGTGCAATATACAGTTTTTGTAACACTGGGCTTCACTGCTGGTATCCAGTGGCATTCTGGCTCTAGGCACAGGGGGTTCCCATATTGACAGACCTATCGACGGCTATTAGTATGGTAGACCACCAGTTGTGTCTATCCTCATTCACTCTCTCACTGGCTGCCATTTCTCCACTTCCCGCCCATTACCATCCCCTTTTCCTCTGCCTCTAGCTGGGAAAAGCTAAGTAAATCCCCTCAACCAAGTTTCTGAACTAGAGACAACAGCAATAGTGGGTAGGAGGAAGAGGTAGCAATAGCAAGATTGATGGACTATTATTCTGGATATTATTCTATTGTGAGCTACGTGCTCTGAGCCCTGCTTATATATTATAACTGTTTCTAGACTTATAATGTCCCGTTTGGCCCTTAATGTGGGTCAGCAGCAGAGATTCCTAGCAGTTTGAGACATAGATTCTGCAGGTGAGATTTATGTTAATGGTAACAATGACCATTTGTATTTTGACAGCTCTTTTCAATATTCAAGTGCTTCACAAACATTGCTCTGTTACCTTTAAACAGTTCTCTCTGGAAGGCCAGGATGATTCTTAAGGTCATGCTATAAAGGTTTTAATACAGGCATGTGCCGCTTAACAATGGACCGCACAATGATGGACCACTTATACGATGGTGGCCAAAGCACAACAAAGAGGTTCTTAATGAGGCAATCAAGTCTCCCATAGCTTGAAGCAAAGTGTCTGTTTACACAACAGAGAGTGCAAAGAGAGGCAGTCTTATTGCCTTTGCAGCCAGCAAGTGTCTGGTAGGGAGTGTTTATTTACACATCAAAGGCACTAGATCGGGTGGGACATTTGCTTAACAACCTAATCGCATAACAACAGGGATTGGCATCATATCCTATCCTATCATATCATATTGTATCCCCATCATTAAGTGGCGCACACCCGTATACTGTAGTGTCCATTGAAGACAGGATCATCACTCAGCCTCTTCTAAACCATTTTCTCCAGAATCTATTACCATCAGCTACTGCTACCCCATTTAAAAATAGCTTCTGCACCCTTCTGCTGAGTTTTCATCCTTCAGCTGGGAATCACAATTTTAGCCCTTCCCCAAAAGGAGATTCAGCAACAGATTCCAAATTCTCATTGAAGTAATCAGTATTCAGCCCTGGTTGCAGGCAGAATTATAAACAGGACCAAACAAGTAAACAGCTTTAATCTTAACAGGTGGCCATGAGAGATGGAAGCAATTAAGACTTATCAAACATATTGGGAAGCCAAGTGATTAAGTGCATATGGTCTGTCATCTTCCTGCAAGCCAAATTTGCTTATGCAAAACTGAACAGAATGTCAGAGGAAGACTATTTGTTAACAAGCACTTTGCATGTGAAACGCCAATCCTCATCCTTTTAAGTTGGAAACCAAACATCAGTGAAACACTCAGCAGCTTGCCAATTACTTGAATATGTACAGCATAGTGCTATAGGACACCTACTTTGTTCTGAATAGTTTAGCGACTATGTACAGTCAGATCTACTGATAAGAAGGACTTCATATTGGGCGAAAGAGATATGCACAGCCAGCGCTGGAAGGACATGACGGTATTGAGTGATTGTGCAACAAAAAGGACACACAGGGAATTGGAAAAGACTGTTGCATCTAAACAAACAAAGCTGGAAACTACATGAAGTCATGCTTGATAAATAGTTTTAAACACAGAATGAAGCTCTCAAACCAGTCCTTTCCTGTCAAATGAAGGAAAAGCATGATGTATCTTTCCCACAAATGTCTAATATTGTCACACATTCTTTTTTTTTTTTCCTACATAGAAGTAACCTCTATGAAAAAAGGTTACTCTGCACTGTTTGATATCCAGACCAAGTATATGAATCCAGTAGCCACTGCTTTTATCTGCCCACTGGCACTGTTTACTTGGCAAAAGAAACACTACCAAACCAAATAAAGATGCCACATTCTTAATCTTATACACAAAACATATTTCAATGTAGGAAAAATGTAAGGTGTAAAGCAGATCTTTACTTTGAAAGCTGGATGTTCCATTTACATCAGCAGTTCTCAGATTTACTGGCGTCATGAAGTCCATCTTCCACAGCATCCTCTTCCTAAGCATCACCATCTTGGATCACGTAAGATTTCTCTCAAGACAGCAGCAGGACCTTATGAGATCTGGAGTGATCCAAAATGGCAACACCCGGGAAAAAGATGCCAGGGACATCCCATGATGCCCTTGTGAGTAAACTGCAGCGCTTCACAGTTTGGGAACCACTTGTTTACATCCTCAGGTGCTCAAGATGGGACTGCTTGCTTTTTGAATCAAAGTTTGTCATTAACTTAGTATAAATACAAACTATACTTACCTGGAGGACAGGCAATCCCTTCTAAATGAGCTCACTACACTGTACATAAGGATCCTTACTCTGAAGAACTAGATGTTAACATTTGAGAAGGACTTTAAGAAAGAGAAAGGTTAGATTTTAAAAAATTAGAAAATGTTGTATTAATGTCTTTGTGGAGTGGCAGTCACCTGGCAGTCAAAGCCTGATATACAAATTCAGGAAAGAATTGTCCCTGTCACACATATGAATAATGAATACTCTCTCTCTCTCTCTCTCTCTCTCTCTCTCTCTCCCCTCTCCCTCTCTCTCACACACTCACACACACAAGCTAGAGTAACCTTTATCCTACCGTGTTGCTCCCTTGAGCAAACTGGATGGAATCCAGCAGGAGGAACATAGCGGTGGATGTAAATGGGGCAAATGGGGCAAATGCCCCAGGCACTGAGCCCACGCAATGCTAGGAAGCCTTACTGAGGCTCCTGACGCTACTGAAAACCGTACTTCCGATTTTCTGAAAGTACAGTTTAAGATCACAGGGAAGCCTCAGAACACTTTCCCAGTCGGTCTTAGAGTCATGTGAGGCTCCACTGTGCTTGGTGATATGGGGTGGGGGGCAGCATAGCTATAGGGGCACTATTGTGGACCTTTGTCCCAGGCTTGAGGTGGTGAGTCTGTTACTGGAGGAACAAGGATCTCAGGACACTTTAGTTCTACATATTGGCAGAAGCATTAATTCTGTAAAAAAGTTAATTCTCCAATATAATCAGTGGAACTCCATTTTTTTTACTAAGTAAAATAATACTAAGGCTTTAAAAGAGAATGTTTAAATTTAAATTAATAAGAAACAGCAGGATTAACAAAGTTTTTATAGGAAAACACGTGGTAGATAATAAAATAGAAATAACGCAAACATCCCATACTAACAGCCCAATCCTATCCTTTCCCCCGCCATAGCATGCAGCTGCACCAACAGGCTCTGTGGCACGCTATGGGGGGGGGGCAATCAGGAGGCTTGGAAGAGGTAAGGGAAAATATTTTTGCTTATCCCTCCGAAAACCCCTTGATCGCCTATAGGTCTCCTCAGACTGTAAAGCACGTATCCCTGATGGAATGCTAGTTTTGTGCATATAGTTGTGCAAAATGTTTCATTTCCAGACAGGAGAAACTGCAGCTACCCCTCAGTAAAGCAAATGGACAAACCAGCATTCTGAGATGGTGCTATTAAATTAACTAGGACGGTTATGGATTTATTATAGGGTAATGCTGTACCTGTATGACTCCGAATATGTACTCTCAGTGTTCCATTGCTTGCAAATTTCTGCCCACAGTACGGACAAATTTTCTCCTTTTCGCCTGTGTGCGTCTAACAAAAGGAAAAGAGAGATTGAAACTCATTGCAAAAGAAAGCAAATTAATATGGTCATATTTTTATGCTGCTTCTTGCAAGAATCTAATTTGTTCATCTCCTATTACATGGTATGCTATAATATCAGATTGTAAGTTTAATAATGGTTGCACTTTAAAACTACAAAATCCCTCAGCTAATCTTGCTATTCATTGCAAAATAAACCAGGTTATCTACTCTAACTGCTGGCCAAATGAGTTCTATTCCTTAAATGGTTTGGCTCATAAAAGTTCAATTAATCTTTATTGGATCTTGAAAATGCTTGCAGCAGGAGAGAGAGAGAGAGAAGTCCTTGTTACTTCCATATTTGCACTATTTCCTTAATAGCATTTTTCAAAATAGCAAACACTGGCTTGATTTCTTAATGATAGCCTTAAGTTCCATAAAATGATCGCACAGCAAAAAGCTGAAATTTGGGTCCAATTTTACTAGTACTATTGTTAAATAAGATAATTAAAATGGTTTGGCCTGTGGAATATTTTTCCAACAGAAAAATAAGGTCTCAGTGTTATGAATACTTATGTGGGAAAGATGCTTATATGGAAAATTTGTTGCGTTTTTGTTTCAACTGAATAGTAATAAGAAGTATATATACATCTGATAACATAGGCTATAATTTGCATTCAGTGCAATGTGGCCTGATCCAGCATGCTTCTTGCCTAAAATATCTTTTTGGGATTCTAGGTAGATAAAGGCACTGGTCCCATTCAATCTGAATACAATGGAACAATGCAGCCAAACTTAGGTACATTTAAGTCCCTTGATTTCAATGGGAAAGTTATTCATGAAATTTCACCATCAGTATTAGGGTATTTGTGGCCTAGACAATTGTGTCCTGGTCAAATGCGTCCCAGTCATTGGTGTCCCTGGAATTCACGTCTGGTTTTGTGTGTGTGTGTCATTATCATACCACTACTACTCAGCAAAAAATAAACTATAACTGGGGAACAAATCCCATGTTATGTATCCTAAGCCTCTTATCCCAGCCCTAACCCTACCTTTGCATTTTGAAAATTTAAAAAAAAATCCAATATAAATATACTTATATTGGGACACAAATGTCCATCATGCAAAAAGAATGGATGCAAATGTTCAATACAGGGATACAATTGACCGGGGCGCAGTTGTCCAGGATGTAATGGTCCTGTCACTTTCACCATCAACTCTGCCTAGATAAACCTAATACTTTTAAAGTTTTTGGCAATGGCAGCCAGTGAGATAGTGAGGTAAGAAGATGCTGCCACTGTTAAGTGGGGGACTCCAATCCAGCAGGCACCATAAGGAAACATTAAGCGCTGATAGGTTAGCACAGGGGTGCCCAAACCCTGGCCCTGGGGCCACTTGCGGCCCTCAAGGGCTCTCAATGCGGCCCTCAGCGAACCCCCAGTCTCCAAAGAGTCTCCGGCCCTTCAGAGATTTGTTGGAGTCCACACTGGCCCAACACAGCGTGAGGGCGACTGTTAGACCTCTTGCGTGAGCTGTGGGATGAGGACTCCCTCCACTGCTTGTTGTTTCACGTCTGTGATGCAGTAGCGGCAGCAAATGAAAGGTCAGCCTTGCTTTGTGCAAGGCCTTTTATAGGCCTTGAGCTATTGCAAGACCTTCATTCATTCATATAACATATCTTTAACATATTCATTTATGTAAACTTATGTACATTTATTTAAATTTGAAATGTAAGTTAATTATTTTTTCCCCCTGACGCACTGTCAGAGAGACGATGCGGCCCTCCTGCCAAAAACTTTGGACACCCCTGGGTTAGCACAATGCATGACTATTCACTGGCCAGCAGCAGTGGCTCTCTCTAGCCAGCCAGATTCAATCTGGCAAGTTCAAGAGATCCTGCAAACTAATGCAAGAGGTCTCCATTTTGTTATTAACTCTTTCGCATGGCTGTCTGTTTTATTCCAATATGGCAAGTTGCCCTTTTCAACACAATGCTATCAGTAGTTAAAGCCAAACTGTAAGTTTCACTCTGAGTCCAAGTCATGCAAGGTGACAGAAGATGAGACCTTTTGGGGATTTCTTCCAATCCTAATAATTCCTGCCAATGATTCGGACATCACTAGTGGATAAACAATATCTATATTTACTCTTTGTATTGAAAGCCAAGGTTTACAGAGAGAGGGAGAGACGATGTTGACTTAGCTCATCTTATAAAATGCAACTGCACACAACCATAATGGAATCAAAATTAAGACAAATACAAACCGGTCAATACTTCAACCTCCAGATTCCAACCTTGTTAGTAAGTGGGCCTAGAACTTGCAATGGCTTTAGAAAATGAAAGAGTTCAACATTTTGCACTGATGCTGTTTGCCTCAACTGACTGGGCCTTCCCTAATCAAATGGCTGCTGGCAGAGATATGAAAGCAACAACAGTGGAACTGTAGAAACTTTGGATTCTTCTGTCTTTCCAACATTCTTCTGACCCTGATTAGGGAAATGTTTCTACACTCTTAATATTAAACTAGTACTGCATCTGAATTTTTCCATTCAGACACCATAATACTATTCTTTTATATGAATATTATGTGTTATTAGAGATGGTTTGCAATTAACAATGAACAATCCAAAGTTACCAGATGACTATCATTCCATGACCTTAAGCTGAAGACACAGATGGCCCACAAGCTACTTTCAGCTATCTGAGACAGCTTCCACATCAACAGGAATTATTGGCTTGATTTCAAAAAGGTTGGCAGGGATAAGATTTCTAAATTACTAATTCCACGGACAATTTTAGTTTAGAGAGCATCACATTTGATCCTGCTTGGAATGGATTCTAATTCTCATTTGGTTGTAAAAATCCCTGACTGTTATAAACTCATATACTCATCACTCCTCAGGGAGATATCTTGCATGGTGCAGGTTATAGATTCCTCAGTGCTTCTGAAAAGAGCATATGGTTTCAGAATGCAACAGACCAATACGCTTACAGGTCTTGGTGCTAAGGAAATGAATGCTACATTCTTGTAGATTAAGAGAAGTTTTGTTTAGAAAGAATATCCATCAGTTAATGATAACACTGACAAATTCCATAGAGAACACTATTACATACTCTGAGCATACTTCTGCCAGTGTTAGCAGCGATCACAACAGCAGCTTCAGTAAAGGACTCCAGGTGGAGAAACGTGGGGAGAAACCATATTAAATCTTATCATATCTTCATATCATTCAGGCATATGCTCCCTGAAAGTTGAGTGCTAAACAAATCAGCACCATGGGAGACATTGCTGCTTGATTGGCTCCATGCTACCCAGATGCACTACTCTTATTGACAACAACAGCTGCCGTGTGCAACCAGGATGGAGAGTGCTGTTCTGAAACCACTAAAAGTAGTGGCATTATGGGAGGTATTACTGTATTGGTTATATCAGTGTTTCTCAACATTTATCCCCTGCTGCACCACTTTGCATGATCCACCGATTGGAAGTACCACTGGAAGTAACTGGTGATGACATTATTACTATTTACATCTGGGTTGAGAGGCCAGATGTGACAAACACCAGTAAGAGGCTCAGGAAGGACAGGCGGGCTCTTTAGAGTGCATGAAAAGCATGCTTTGGAGTTCTGTCCACCAAGCCAAGCCTCCTACTAATGTTTGTCACATCACGTCACTTGTCTTGCTGCCAGGCAGCAGACATCCAGTGGTTTGGAAAGTACCACGAGCACCACCTCAAGGACCACTCGTGGTAACCATACCCACTGATTGAGAAAACACTGGGTTATATTTATTGATTTCTACCTAGTCTTTCTACTGGTATATTCAGGGGGCTTTCCACAGTAAAATAATACTGCTTTATTATCACACAACACTAGAACCAGGGATTATTCACTAAAATTGGCTGGCAGAAGAGTCAGAACAGGCAAAAAGAAATATTTCTTTATCCAGCACATAATCTGTAGAACTTCTTGCCACAGGATGTTGTGATGGCACCTGGACTAGATGGCACCTGGCCTAGATGCCTTTAAAAGAGGACTGGGCAGATTTATGGAGGAAAAATCCAGAATAGGTTACAAGTCATGGCAATATGCAGTCTCTAGGCATTAGAGATCAGACGGAATCAGACAGATCAGACGGAATCAGACGGATCAGATCAGATCAGACGGAAAGCTCTTCAACCTCTCCAGACTGAGAGCAAAATCCAAAGTCCAGCTGAAATGACTGCGTGACTTCCTCTTTGCCGACGATGCAGCTGTCACTACCCACTCAGCCAAAGATCTCCAGCAGCTCATGGATCGTTTTAGCAAGGCCTGCCAAGATTTTGGACTGACAATCAGCCTGAAGAAAACACAGGTCATGGTTCAGGATGTGAACTCACCTCCCTGCATTACAATCTCTGAGCATGAACTGGAGGTTGTCCATGACTTTGTGTACCTTGGCTCAACGATCTCCGACACTCTTTCTCTCGATACCGAGCTAAACAAGCGCATCGGTAAAGCAGCTACCACGTTTTCCAGACTCACAAAGAGAGTCTGGTCCAACAAGAAGCTGAAGGAACATACCAAGATCCAGGTCTACAGAGCTTGGGTCCTGAGTACACTTCTGTACTGCAGCGAGTCATGGACTCTTCGCTCACAACAGGAGAGGAAACTGAGCGCTTTCCACATGCGCTGCCTCCGACGCATCCTCGGCATCACCTGGCAGGACAAAGTTCCAAACAACACAGTCCTGGAACGTGCTGGAATCCCTAGCATGTATTCACTGCTGAAACAGAGACACCTGCGTTGGCTTGGTCATGTTGTGAGAATGGATGATGGCCGGATCCCAAAGGATCTCCTCTATGGAGAACTCGTGCAAGGAAAGCACCCTACAGGTAGACCACAGCTGCGATACAAGGACATCTGCAAGAGGGATCTGAAGGCCTTAGGGATGGACCTCAACAAGTGGGAAACCCTGGCCTCTGAGCGGCCCGCTTGGAGGCAGGCTGTGCAGCATGGCCTTTCCCAGTTTGAAGAGACACTTTGCCAACAGTCTGAGGCTAAGAGGCAAAGAAGGAAGGCCCATAGCCAGGGAGACAGACCAGGGACAGACTGCACTTGCTCCCGGTGTGGAAGGGATTGTCACTCCCAGATTGGCCTTTTCAGCCACACTAGACGCTGTGCCAGAACCACCTTTCAGAGCGCGATACCATAGTCTTTCGAGACTGAAGGTTGCCAATACAAATAAAGGCATTAGAGGAAGCTATCTCTGAATGCCATATGCAGGGGAGTATGAACAGGATACCAGTATCGTGTTGAGTGGTCCCACAGGCATCTGGTGGGTCACTATGAGATACAGGAAGCTGGATTAGATGTTCTTAATAAAATACAGGCAGGCCCCGGTAACCGTTCCAGAACCTCCTGCAGATACCTGAATCCACGGATACCAGGGAGGGCCACCCCCACCCTCTGGAGGCACGGGGAGCTATGCTCTGGTATTACAGGGGGGCCCCGTATCCATGGATCCTGTACCCGCAGTTTCACTTAACTGTGGATGCAGTTCCCCCCTGTACCACCTTGACACTCTCCGGAGGCTCTTCTGAGCTCCACAGAAGCAATATAAAATAAATTGCAACAAATTCTTAAAATAAAACACACTAAGGGTGCAATCCTAACCCACTTTCCAGCACTGACATAAGGGCAATGAAGATTCCCTTACTTTGAGGAGGACTCTGTGAGTGCCACCCAACTGCAGGATGCAGCACATGCCCCACTGGCACCGCTATGCCAGTGCTTGAAAGTTGGTTAGGATCTGGGCCTAAAACAACAAACTAAACAAAAAATAATAGCAGTTAAGTTCTGATTACTAACAACATGCTAAAAAGGCCTGTTAAAACCCAATCCTAACAAAATCCCCCTGCCAATGCAGCTACACCACCAGACTGCACAGCATCTTGCAGGGAGGGGCAGTCTCAGAGATCTCTTTCAGTAAGGGAACATTCATTCCCTTGCCCCAGGATAAGCTTCCACTCAGACCTGCACCAGCGATTTTGCTGGTTCATGTCCAAGTGGACCCAGATAAGTAGATTGAGGCCATGAAGGGGGACAGGATATTGGCAGAACTTCTGCCACCATTAAGGCCCCCCCTTTCTGCCCCTGATATAACCTCATACTCACTCGGGTCCACTCACCCACTGTCCACTATCTGCACCAACTTAGGTGGCAAGTGTATTATGATGGCCACATTCCTTTAAATGATTGATTATACGTACTTTTTTATGACTCTTAAGCACAGATGGAGTCACAAAGGCTTTGTCACACAAATCACATTTATATTTCTTATGGCCGTCATGAACAACTTGTATGTGAACATTCAGTGTGTCCTTCCTTTTGAATGTAGCATCACAGTGATCACACTTAAAGGTCCTTTCACCTAGATAACAGAAAGCAAAGGGATAGACATGTGTTACTTTCTGGGCTTGATATGCAGCTGTTTTCTGTGAAGCTCAGAAGGCAAGAGAGCAGCCAGGAAGACCACACAGGGAAACATCTGGAGAAATGACATTTCCACATAGAACAATACTTGTAAAAACCCTATTTGAAAAAACTGAGTTTATGGTCAACCTGCCAATGTAAACTGGCTTAATTCTATGAGAAAGACAGTTCAGGTCTGCCCTTCTCATTTGCAGTTTGACCATCTGTGGATTCGACTCAATGCAGATGGAAACGGCAGATGAGGACCCTGCTAATCTGCAGCAGAAAAAAAAAGTGTCCCTTTAAAATTGCGGTTTAAAAACTGCTTTTTTTTCCTTTACAGAGCTGCGGGCAGGCAGTTTCCAGTAATTAGAATGGCTATTTCCAGGTAGGCCAAGGTCACAACTCCCTCCCTTAGCCGCCCCAGAACGCAACGTGGAAGTGTTTAATCATTTTTCATTACGCCAAAGCCAAGGGTAGGGGGTCTCTTGCCTTGGCATAATCCTAAAATAGCCATTTTTATTGCTGGAGACTGCCTGCCCGCAGCTCTGTAAAGGAAAAAAAAGGTTATTAATCTGTGATTTAAAATGGATGCGTTTTTTGCTGATTTGATTATCTGTGTTTTTTTGCATCCATGGGGGTTCCAGGAATGGAACTCGGCAGAAGCCGAGGGTGAACTGTATATGAATACTGTGATAAATAAAATACATAAATGTTAATGGTAGAATGAGCTTAACTTCACTATGTTGCTAACCTGAGTTATAAATCTATTACAGTACCACCATATTCAGTGATAGCTTTACCATTAAGTAGGATGAAGGGCTTGCTTACACCATAGAAAAGTGGCAACTTTTGAACATGTTTGTCCAAACATTATGCAAAAGTCTTGCAAAAGTGTAGTTTAGCTGGGGGAAGTGTTTTCAAGATGGTGCTATGTATGTATATGGAACACTATCTTCTTAGTGCAGGTGCTTTTGGGAAATATCATCTTGTCTAAGGTGGCACCACTTTCAAGCAATGATTTTAGGAAGCTGGTATCCATTGCACATCCTTTGTGTACACTAAAAGTCATTTGATCCAGTAGGAACAGAAACGTCCCGAAAAGAAAAATCTCACATGCTTGCTGACAAATTTCACACCAGATTGCAAGTTAAACACTAATGTCAATGTCCATTCTGAACATACTGCTTTTTTGTGCATGTGAGGTAATAGTCCTCAATATCGAGTAGCTGTATTTTTGTACATGTCTGAGAGTTTCTTTCAGCTCTGATCTACTTATTTCAACAGGTTACATGCTGACAATGGTGGTAGAACCCCTACATTATCACTTACTGTTATGTATTAAAAGGTGCCTCTGCAGAGAGAATGGGGTTCGGAACAATGCCTTGCATTCCTCACACTGAAATGGTCGCTCTTCAGAATGTGTCTGTCGGGAAAAGACAACATATTGTAAGGAGAAAGGCTCTGGAAGGTCAGTTGTAAGTCATCACTATAATTGTGGCTAACCTGGCTGGATGAGTTCAGCAAGCGACTACATGCTACATGGATCAACTACATGCTCCATGGACGGAGTAGCTTACCGGCTTGAAATTTAGTTTGGCTGCAGTTTTTCAGATATACATATCTGAAAAAGTCTCTAAAACATATCCAGAACTACACAAATGTTAACTGAAAGTTAAATGTTAAAATCAGGTGGCAGAAGGGGAGATGATGATGATGATGATGATGATGATGATGATGATGATGATGATTAACAGTATTTATATACCGCTTTTCAACTAAAAGTTCACAAAGCGGTTTGCAGAGAAAAATCAAATAACTAAATGGCTCCCTGTCCCAAAAGGGCTCACAATCTAAAAAGATGCAAAAGAACACCAGCAGACAGCCACTAGAACAGACAGTGCTGGGGTGAGGTGGGCCAGTTACTCTCCCCCTGCTAAAAAAAGAGGAGCACCCACTTGAAAAAGTGCCTCTTACCCAATTAGCAGGGAGTATGGGAATGGTTTCATCATAGTACAGATTGCAGTTACTAGCCAAATATACATTTTCCGTAATATTCAGGCTAAAATAGAGAAAAAGTTAATATCCAACACAGACTGTATAAAGTAGGAAAGGAAACAAAATCTAAGATTTCACTGTATATAAAAAAATGTTGCTGTCCTATTCCTGGGGCAATCTGATTTTTTAACTTGCCCAAGACAGGCTTGGTTAATCTTGCACCAAAATTCAAGGTTTTGGGGAAAGATCTGCTATCACTGTACAGGAACCCCCCCCTCCCATTTAGAACACACATTATTGAACACACACATTACTGAACACACTGAACAATTCAGTGCCAACTGAATGATACTGTTCACACAATATAGTGAAATATGGAACAAGAAGGAACATCTGCAGTCAAGAAATAAATTACTTGAAAAATATTTCAAAGAAGTCTAGTATTTTCTCCATTCCATAAATAGCATATTGTTTTCAGGTCAATTAAATCCAGTTTCCTTAAAATCAGTGAGAGTTTTTCTGCTAAATGTAGATTCTGTAGATAAACTCAGAATACAAATTAAGAGCCCAATCTTATCCAATTTTCCATTGCCAGTGAAGCCATGCCAATGGGGCATGCACTGCATCCTGTGGTGGGAAGGCAGACACAGAGGCCTCTTAAGAACATAAGAACAGCCCCACTGGATCAGGCCATAGGCCCATCTAGTCTAGCTTCCTGTATCTCACAGTGGCTCACCAAATGCCCCAGGGAGCACACCAGATAACAAGAGACTTCATCCTGGTGCCCTCCCTTGCATCTGACATAGCCCATTTCTAAAATCAGGAGGTTGTACATACACATCATGGCTTGTAACCTATAATGAATTTTTCCTCCAGAAACGTGTCCAATCCCCTTTCAAAGGCATCTAGGTCAGATGCCATCACCACATCCTGTGGCAAGGAGTTCCACAGACTAACCACACTCTGAGTAAAGAAATATTTTCTTTTGTCTGTCCTTACTCTCCCAACACTCACTTTTAGTGGATGTCCCCTGATTCTGGTGTTAGGTGGGAGTGTAAAGAGCATCTCTCTATCCACTTTATCCTTCCTATGCATAATTTTATATGTCTCAATCTTGTCCCCCCTCAGGCATCTCTTTTCTAGGCTGAAGAGGCCCAAATGCCGTAGCCTTTCCTCATAAGGAAGGTGCTCCAGCCCAGTAAGGGAACATTTGTTCCCTTACCTCAGGACTGCGTTGCAGCTACACTGGTGCTGGAAAGTTGGATAGGATGGGACCCTCAAACACAAAGCTCAACTGTCCCTACACTCCTTTCCAGCAGTTATACAGAAAAAGCCTAACATTATTATTATTATTATTATTATTATTATTATTATTATTATTATTATTATTCAGTATTTATATACCGCTTTTCAACAAAAAGTTCACAAAGCGGTTTACAGAGAAAAATCAAATAACTAATGGCTCCCTGTCCCAATAGGGCTCACAGTCTAAAAAGATGCAAAAGAACACCAGCAGGCAGCCACTAGAAAAGACACTGCTTGGGTGAGGAGGGCCAGTTACTCTCCCCCTGCCAAAAAAAAGAGGAGCACCCACTTGAAAGAGTGCCTCTTCGGCTTTAGCAGGCCTCAAGGAAGATGTTTCAAAACTGGAGGACAGCACCAAGAATGGTCTTCTTAATTAATGCACATCATCCCCCCAAAAAGGAAGGGGCCTGAATTGTGAGAGAAAACAGCTTGCAATTGTATAACATTGGACAGACAATATCAAATAAACAGTGATTTTCACCTCTAATGCCTCATCTACCCAGTGACTGTGCTACAAGATAACTATACTCAACTCCCCATTTCAATTATATATAGATTCATTACAAGTGGGACAGATGAGAAACATGTGAGGAGACTGCCTACTCAAGTGAAACCAGAACTATGCCAACAGTATTTCCCACAAACTACAAAAACAGAACAAAATGGGTCTTCAGACATCGGGATAGTACCAAAGCATAGAGTGATGATGGGCTGCTCCCCTTGAAAAACATTATCTTATTTATTCATTTAACTTTTTTGCTTATTATTGAAAATGCATGAAGAAACCTTTGAGTTTGAGGATTTCTAAAAGAACTAAAAAAAATGGGTGAAGCCCCCACACCGCGTGCTAATAGTCTCCCCCCAACCTGTTTTTCAAGTGTAAAAAGTAACTTTAGAGAAGGGGGACGGAAAGAACTTAGATGATCTTTACAGCCTGAATAAGAAATGATGTTCCTAATTTCCTGTAAGGAAGTTTGGGATTTGCAGTTTGCCTCCTAAACAACACTAGCAGACAGATCATGGCTCCAAACTTGTACTCACTTACCTAGGAGTAAGTACTATTGAACTTAATAGGCTTATTTCTTAGTAGACATGCATAGGCTTGTGCTACACACATTCCATACTCCCTTGGCAGCATTTTCTACTAGTTTATGGCAAATCAGGAGGAACCATTCCACTTAGGACAGTGTTTCTCAAACTGTGGGTCGGGACCACTACGTGGGTTGGGAGCCAATTTCAGGTGGGTCCCCATTCACTTCAATATTTTATTTTTAATATATTAGACTTGATGCTACCATGGTATGTGACCACATTTGGGGAAATGTGACAGACTCCGTACTGTGAACAAGCTACTATGTATATTCTTTTAACAATGATAGTAAATGAACTTACTCCTGGATATGTGTGGGTAGGATGGCAGCCTAGGATTGTTAAAAATTCTCCTGCTTGATGATGTCACTTCTGGTCATGGCATCACTTCCGGTGGGCCCTGACAGATTATCATTCTAAAAAGTGGGTCCCTGTGCTAAATGTGTGAGAACCACTGATCTAGCAGATCTTTGTGTCATATTTTATAACCTAGGTTCATAGGTTATATGTTAACATGTGGTTTACATGCAAAACATGTTACCACTTTTTATAGGAGTGGCCTGTACAAAAATCTGAAAACTTCTAGCCAACACATCATTCTTAGGGCTATTGGTTTGTTCTTTAACAGCAGCTGCTATAAGAAAAGCCAAATTATGCCTGGACATAAAGAGACTGAACTACCCTCTCACCTTAACAGGTGGATCCTCCAGAACAGGGACGAGACATTTGGATGATACTTTGCTGTGGGGAAGCTTGCACTGCGGCTGACTGGGCTGTACCTGTTCTGTGGATAAATAGAAGGCTTCAGTCTCCAGGGCTGTTAATCTAGTACCATGCAGGAGTGAAATAGACACCCACTCTGTTTTAAATGCACTCATCCCCATTGATAAACATGCTTTGGGCTTGCTTAGGTGATCAGTTATTCGAGTCTTAGAAATCCTTCAAGTGACAATTTCTGATTGTTTAATATGATCAAAGGATGGACAGAAGCTGAAAAACAAACTGACAGCACAGAAAAATGGTGTGACTCCAGATTTTAAATTAAGAGCCTTTGTTTGACTTGTTTCTCATACCACCTTAAGGGACCTTTTAAATAATATGGGGAATACATGGAGATAGATGTGTGAAATCAGAATTTAGTGCCATGACCCTATGCTGGGAACATAAAGGGGTGGCTAATGACACTGGAATTTCTTGTCTGCATAACTGTTTTTATGTCTCAGTCCCATGGTAGTCTTATGCTGACAACTCTTGTGATCCATAAGCATAAGGCCTCAGCTGATATCACGAAGCTAACAATAGCGCAGGAGCAGGGAAGCCCTGTGACAGTAGCAACGGGTTGCCAAACACACACCAGAACAGGCAGGCTGGCAACAGGAGCATGTCAGGGCAAGATGGGTGCTGTTTGGGGGTGGTGCTAGCTGTAGTTCGGGGGAGATCTTAGCAGCAGCAGCGCAAGTCAAGATCCTACCCCTTCGCCTCCAGAGGGTCTCCAGGGCTTCCCTGGACCTCTCAGTACCTTATAAGGCATTAAAAAGTCATTTCCGGTTTCTCCATGAAACCCTCCCAGGGCACCCTCTGGAAGCAGGGCACCCTCCCAAGGACAGGCTTTGCCCATGTCTGCAATTCCAGCTATCTTATCTGTGGGGGATTCCAGAATGGAACCCCCACAGATAAGGGGGCACACCTGTATACCTTTCCTTATTTTTGCCATTTAACAGCCTTTAGTCAACTTTTCTAGTTCTAAACGACTAGGCTGAAGGCCATAACCACAGATGCTTCCCAAGAATAATCAAGGCAAATTCAAAGGTTACAGCTGCCACATCAAGGCCACTGAAAAGAGGCCACTGGGTGTAACACATAAAAGAATCTCACTTCACACACTAGTCAGTTTGTGTACAGAATTTCCATATCAGCAAGCCACATTCTGGACAATTACTGGTCTTGCCATACGGACTTAGCACAAGCTTGCCCGAACATCCAATGCTTTTTATCAGCCTCCAGGTGAGAGCTCAAATGGTTAAATTAGTTATCCATTAGAAACAGTCAGAATTTTATTGATTATGGTCAAAATTCAGAAGACTGTGCAAATGACCATCATCTGCACGGTTCTGCCTGATTTTTCTTCCTAAAACATGCCCATTCTCCAAGGGAAGTTGGTTTTGTAACAGTTAAGCAGACACCGGAGAAAGGCTTGCTTTCACTCCCTACCATACAAAGGAAAGCAACCTACAAAAGCACCATCCATTCTAATCTTAAATACAACTCATTCATACATCTCACTCATCTCAAAATACAACTAGGTTTCTATGCACTGGAAATAAACTGAATGCAGTAGATCAGTGTTAGCCAAACTACACGAGCTGGATCAGGAGCCCACAAGCTGGATCCGGAGCCTGTGAAAACCCATCCCCATTGTGGAGCTTACCATTCTGAGGGACAGCCTCATACTGTCCTCTCCAATCTCTCCAGAACCGTGCGCTGGGCAGCCGCTTCTGCTGTCTGTTGCCCCAGCACACATTGCACCTGGATTTCCAGGCAGACACTGCTAACTGGTGCAAGATACTGGGGAGATCAGAGAGGAAGATATGAGGCTTCCCCATGGAACAGTAACCTTCATTCACAACGTTTTTCAGTGCACAGTGGTCCTGAGTTTGGAGACCGCTGCACTAGACAATCCTTTAACAAATGCTTAAATTGATGCCTATGGAGTAGATCTATGAAAGCAACATCCAGGGCCTTTCAACAATGCATTACATTATACAAAAGTGCAAGGCTGCACAATCAAGACTCTCACTGTTTCTCAAACTCTGGGTTAGGACCCACCTTGGGTCATGACCTGATTGTTGGTGGGTCATGAAACTGAGACTGACAGGCTAATAGCTGACATGGAAAATGTATTGAGCCCTATGAAAAGTGAAACAGAGCCTTACATGTGCACTTGCTCATGAGTAGGTGAACATGCCTCTGTCTTCAAAGGGCAGGCCAAGAGGAACACAACACCACCAAAACGATCCTGATCTAATGAACATAGACCCCCCCAAAAACACTCAAGTCCCCCCTCCAAGCTGACAAGGGAAAATGTATTTAGCCCAAAAGAAAGTGAAACTGAGCCACACATACATTGTCATGAGTAGGCAAACGTGTCTTGGCTCTGATTGAAGGCCAGGCAAAGGGGAATGCAAGGCCACAAAAATGGTCCTGATCCAATGAACGTGCAGCTCAACAAACACTTTGGAATGTGGCCCTGTCACCATAGTAAAAAGGACAAAAGCAGAGGCTTGAGCAGCTGGTAAGGCGAGACTTTTTTTAAAGTCTCATAAGGCTAGACGGGTCTTGTTAGTGTGTCATTTAAAAATAGTGGGTCCTGGTGCTAAAAAGTTTGGGAACCACAGCTTTAGTTGCTAACCATCTAATCTTCCAAGCACCACTTCTGTGGAATACACAAGGGTTGAGCAGGTCATCTCTGACTGAAATCTAGTCCACTTGTGAAAGGGCTGTCTTAGACTACATCAGTTACAACTGCAACACTGCCTAAACTTGGAAAATGTTCAAGCACACACTTTGTGTCAGCCAAGTTTAATTTATTCCGGCTCTCCAGCACACCACCACTAGATCATATGCAGAATCCATAAAAAAACTACCCATGGGTGTCAAGACAACCACTGCCCAAAGCTTATAAAAGACCATCCAAAAGGACACAACCCCTACATCTTGTTTTTCATTATAGATTTTTAAAATAAATGACTGCAACTATTTCACTGGAAAAACCACGATATATTTTTTTTAATATCTGAAGCCATTCAATTTGAAAACATGCTTTCTGTTAAATGTGTTGGTTTTGCATTCCTGAACAAACTATGCCCACTGCTGATATATAACTAAGCTGCAAAAATCGTCCGAGCCTTCGAGGTTTCTTAGATGTGTTTTGGAGCTTTTGTTTGAACTATGGAGCCTAATACTCTTCAGTATGAATGGAAGCGCCTCTCCAAAGTCTGTGGGAAAAGTCTTTCCCAGTCTAGCCAAGAACTGAAATTAATGAACCATAAGGCAGCAGCCCTAGCCCCCACTAAGTGGAGGCCCATGCTGCGTTTGGTGTCGGAATGGCCGCAATCGCGTTCCCTGGGAGTGGTTTGGCAGCAATGTACTGACACAGTGATCTCACTGCTGAACTACTTCCAGGTGCTGCATGCCAGGCACCGGTGGGC
The DNA here is from genome assembly GCF_035046505.1 of Tiliqua scincoides. Classification (NCBI taxonomy): domain Eukaryota; kingdom Metazoa; phylum Chordata; class Lepidosauria; order Squamata; family Scincidae; genus Tiliqua; species Tiliqua scincoides. The sequence goes on from NC_089826.1 coordinate 29,873,671, forward strand.
CCAGGCTACCACCTGGGCACAGTGAGTATGGGGGTGTCTGGCAGTGGAAGGGGCGACACCCACCCCAGGGAGAACACACACTGGCAACACCACTGAAGAGCATCTCGGAATTCAGTGTCATTACAAAATATCACCTTAAAGATCACACACATAATTTCGCATAAATTTACTATACTCTTGTCCGGCTTCCCTGAGAACAATAGAGCCTAACCATGTGCCAGTAGACTGGGCACCCCAGTCTACCTGACAAGAGGCAAGCAGAGATGCCCAGGAGGCTGGAAATGCAGTCAGTTCTTTTTTTATGCAAACTTGCTTATGTGCAAAGGGCAGAATTGCCACCTACTCTAGTTATCTGCAACTTTATTCTTGTTATCCGCGAATACTGTGGCAGTGTACTCAGGGTAGGGGTGAGCTCAGCATAGCTACAAGAAGGCACGGATGAGAGAGGTTGCAGGAGGGTGGAGGAGAAGAGACAGTGGCCTCCTCACGAACAGAAGGCAGTGCTGGCACTGTGCAGGGGTGAGAGGAACAGGCACCTATACAGTATACAGCCAACAGAAACTTCTGGATTTGCCCCACCATCTTGGGGATTCCAGCTAAACCATCAACTACCCTGGCAATGATGAGAAGCCTCTGGAAGGCTGCCTGAGGGATGCTAGGGGGCCAGCAACCTTCAACATATCGAGGGATATTCAGTATGGAGGAGAAAGCATTAGATGTTGGAGATGTCAATGAGTTCTCTCTATCACCCAGCCCCATAGACTTCAAGTTAAGATTCATAAAGTTCACTGAGCGTATGGTGAACAGGGTCCTCTGGAACCGAACCCCATTTTCCCCATAGGCTCAATGATTCAGTATCCACTATTTTGGTATCCACCAGGTTTTCCACTTTACCAGCAGTCCCTTCCTCATTGTAGCATCTCCTGGTTGCTGCTTGAATCATGCCTGGCTTTCCCACATTGCTTTCCACATCCACTGTTGTGTTCCTTCAGTCCGTTCAATAAATTATTTCTATTTTGTATCCAACTACCCACTTAGTCTCAGGTTGTCACACTTTCCCCAGTTTTGCTACTGTTTGGCCCTTTGGATTTCAGAGGTCCTTGTTAACCTGGGAGAGAGAGAGACAGACTCTTTCTGACTAGGCTTCCCAGCCTTGGGTGGTGCCATGAAAATATGTTGCTTTTTTCCAGTAAATCTACTCTGACCAATAGGCAGAATACAACAAAGAAAGAAAAGGTCCTTTCTAACCACCAGGCAATGAATGTGCCCATTTTGTTCTTCACCCCTCCCTGTCACTTCTTTCATTGGAATATGGGGAAGTAAGGCAGGGAAGGGAGGAAAGATTAGTGCTTTTGTTGTAGAAATGAGTCACGCCCATTCATCCACATGAACAAGACATGAACACACCATGAACACAATATCTAGTCATGTCTTCAGCTCATGTACTGGGTGGATCCCAGTTCACTTGTATGCAGCCAACACAATTAACAGACAATTTTATCATTAAGTTAAATGTGTCTCAGGCAGATATTTTTGCTAAAGAATTATTAACCACAAATTATTAACTACAAATGTGAAAATTAAAAAGTTATAACCTTTTAGTTCAAGGTTTAAAATTAATCGCTTTAGAACATTGGGAGAAAATAAATGTATTTGGGTCCCTTTTTCCTTGCCATCTGGTTTCTGAGCTTTCAACTCATATTGCTATCATGTTTCTCAGCCTTATCTCTGAAACCACAAGAGTTTAAAAGGAAAGAACGAGAGAAATATGAGAGTCTCAGGCTTCTGTGAGAGCCACTGCAGTTCATTTAGTGTAGTCGATGCCAATTCTTACATGCATTTCAAGAAAAATGTGGTGTGAAATTTCGGACCTTAAGGCTATACATAGATGCCTGAAAGTGTCTGGCCCTGGTAAAATCTCAAACGTCTGAAGGAAGACCAAGTAGAATTTCCATTTGTGGTAGTGGCAGTGGGGGCTTCAATCAGACCAACAGCCTGCCTCACAGTTGGGAAGAAAACAGAACCACAATCTCTTGGTGCACCACTGACCAGTTTGTAGTGAATCCCCTAGTGTTTGCTGCTTGCTTGGGATTCTTACAAGGAATGCTGGTTTTTGCGGAGCCTTGGTCTGATCCAGAGAGTATTACTCTGGACATACTTAACTTATATTAGTTATGAGTTCATTTCAGAGATTTGGGGTATGTACATTTCTTTTTAAATTTAAAACACATTGGCAGACAGTGGGAATTCTGGAGGAGGGGGGTGGAACCAGCAAACCGGAGCCCCAGCAAATTCTAGCCCAATCTACCTAAACCAATATCACTGACAAGCTTCATACCCAAGCCTCAAGGATCTAAGGCAAGCGTTTGTCTCTGTTCTTCTGATTTAGAACTCTGGATCAGAGATACCATAATTCAGTTCCAGCACCTCATATGTAAAAATACATTTGTGGGCATACATCTGTGACTGAATTGCAGCCTCTCAAAACAAACTCCTGTGCATTCTGAGGGCCAAAATCCACACTGATCCAGTGCAACGCTGCAGTGATTTTCAGCATAATCCCATGCATGTCTGCTCAAAAATAAGCTCCAATAAATTGAATAGGACTTAGAGCCCGATCCTGAGGGATCTCTCGCTGGCAGTACATGCATACCACTGGCTATAAGTGATGTGAACATGTCAAAAAGCATGTTCGTGTCAAAGGGGGAGAAGGGAGCGCCGGCGCTGAGCCAGCACCAGTAGTCGCTGGGCCTCAGTGTTGCGCGGCCAGCCGGCCAGTTGTATTTTCAGGGTGGGGAAACAGTGGAATGGGACAGAGGTAGGGCAGAAGAAGGGGAGTATCAGGCCCGCAAGGATTGCGGAGATGGCAGCAGAGTCTGCCACCAAATCCTGTATGTCCTTCCAAGCTGGGTGACCTGGCAAGGGTCACCTTGGCTCTACACCCACTCAAATGTGGGTGCACTGGTGAGGAGATCCATTGGTGCTGCAGTGGTGTTACCTGGGGTAAGGGAACAAATGCTCCCTTACCCTGAGGAGACCTTGGCTATAGCCTCAGTGTCCACTGGATGCTGCAGTTGCCATTTTGGTGCTGCTGCCCATCGGGGCGCCGCCGGGTTCAGGATTGGGTTGTTAGTCCTTGGGAAGCGTGCATAGGATTGCAATCTGAGTGCTATTTTCCTTCAGGGCACAGAAGAAAAAAGTATTTTTCCCATTCATTTTTAAACTTAAATGTGGACTGCCCAGAATGTGTCCCAGGGCACAAACCTTACCAACTTTCCAGCAGTGGCATAGCTGTGTCAGTGGGTCATGTGCTGCATCCTGCAGTTGGGGGGCAGTCACAGAGGCCTCCTCAAGGTAGGACCGTGTTTGTTCTCTTACCTCAGAGTTGCATTGCCCTTATGAGGGAGAGTCAGCATGGCTTCTGTAAGGGTAAGTCTTGCCTCACAAACCTTATAGAATTCTTTGAAAAGGTCAACAGGCATGTGGATGCGGGAGAACCCGTGGACATTATATATCTGGACTTTCAGAAGGCGTTTGACACGGTCCTTCACCAAAGGCTACTGAAAAAACTCCACAGTCAGGGAATTAGAGGACAGGTCCTCTCCTGGATTGAGAACTGGTTGGAGGCCAGGAAGCAGAGAGTGGGTGTCAATGGGCAATTTTCACAATGGAGAGAGGTGAAAAGCGGTGTGCCCCAAGGATCTGTCCTGGGACCGGTGCTTTTCAACCTCTTCATAAATGACCTGGAGACAGGATTGAGCAGTGAAGTGGCTAAGTTTGCAGATGACACCAAACTTTTCCGAGTGGTAAAGACCAGAAGTGCTTGTGAGGAGCTCCAGAAGGATCTCTCCAGACTGGCAGAATGGGCAGCAAAATGGCAGATGCGCTTCAATGTCAGTAAGTGTAAAGTCATGCACATTGGGGCAAAAAATCAAAACTTTAGATATAGGCTGATGGGTTCTGAGCTGTCTGTGACAGATCAGGAGAGAGATCTTGGGGTGGTGGTGGACAGGTCGATGAAAGTGTCGACCCAATGTGCGGCGGCAGTGAAGAAGGCCAATTCTATGCTTGGGATCATTAGGAAGGGTATTGAGAACAAAACGGTTAGTATTATAATGCCGTTGTACAAATCTATGGTAAGGCCACACCTGGAGTATTGTGTCCAGTTCTGGTCGCCGCATCTCAAAAAAGACATAGTGGAAATGGAAAAGGTGCAAAAGAGAGCAACTAAGATGATTACGGGGCTGGGGCACCTTCCTTATGAGGAAAGGCTACGGCGTTTGGGCCTCTTCAGCCTAGAAAAGAGACGCTTGAGGGGGGACATGATTGAGACATACAAAATTATGCAGGGGATGGACAGAGTGGATAGGGAGATGCTCTTTACACTCTCACATAATACCAGAACCAGGGGACATCCACTAAAATTGAGTGTTGGGCGGGTTAGGACAGACAAAAGAAAATATTTCTTTACTCAGCGCGTGGTCGGTCTGTGGAACTCCTTGCCACAGGATGTGGTGCTGGCGTCTAGCCTAGACGCCTTTAAAAGGGGATTGGATGAGTTTCTGGAGGAAAAATCCATTATGGGGTACAAGCCATGATGTGTATGCGCAACCTCCTGATTTTAGGAATGGGTTAAGTCAGAATGCCAGATGTAGGGGAGAGCACCAGGATGAGGTCTCTTGTTATCTGGTGTGCTCCCTGGGGCATTTGGTGGGCCGCTGTGAGATACAGGAAGCTGGACTAGATGGGCCTATGGCCTGATCCAGTGGGGCTGTTCTTATGTTCTTATGTTCTTATGTCAGTGCTGGAAAGTTGGTTAGGATTGCAGCCTCAGTCATTTTCACCTAAATGTAGCCACTCTGTAAGTTGCATGTTACGTATGTAAGCTATGATCAGGGCATATATGCAAGCTCGTCTGTCTTTCAGCAGGCTCATGCATCCTGCCTGTGTTAGAGAAAACAATCATCACTGTTTCACCCTGCAAGAAGCATTCTGGTTATTATTATTACTTTCATATGATTTATGACTGAAAACACAAAAGATGGTGCAAAGATCCGGTGCCAAATCCCAGATGGCATTAAACATGAGCCAAACTGTGAAAAATATGTAAGTATTGGTATATCTGTTTCATCAAAGTATTGGGGGGAGGGAAAGAGCAAAACGGTTCCAAAGACTAAGCAGGAAACCAGCCAGATAATTTTTTACAGTCCTATAACTCTGAAGCAGTCAAAGGTATAGCCATGCCATTGAAAATGTAACCCAGGGTCAAAAGTAATGACAGGCATTACAGAAATTAGGGCAGGCAGATTGGAACTTAGATCACACCGCCAGGAGTCTCTTCTCAGTGGGTGCTGAATGCGACTACTTCTAGGGCAAAGTTTCTTCTCTTACCGAAATCATGTTTTACAGAAATGTTATCAATACCTTTTTGGTATTGCTTCAGCATTTCTCCTGGTGACGACAACAACAAGGAATGAACTACAACACTGATTTTCAACCTTTTCCATCTCATGGCACACTGACAAGGTGCTAAAATTGTCAAGGCACACCATCAGTTTTTTGACAATTGACAAGGCACACTGCATTGCCTGCAGGAGGCTCACATCTCCCAGTGGACCTATTAATAAATGAACCTCCCCCAAACTCCCACGGAACACCTGTGGACCATCTAATGTGCCGCACTAATGTGCCACGGCACAGTGTTTGAAAATTGCTGGACTACAACATCACTGTAGGTTTCAAACATGAAAACTGTAAAAGCTATTTTTTTTTAATGATAAAATATTCCAAGAGGAGCCGAATCAAAACAGGCAGGTCATCAATTCAACTGGTTTGGGTCGATTTAATAAAAAACAATAACCAGAAACTCGTTTATTATCTTGATATCTAGACTATCACAATAGAATGCGAGCTAATATATTTTCCAAGATTTGAAGCTCATGTTTCTAAGCATGCCAAAGCGTACTGATCCATCACTAAAATGAGCAACAGCTGCAAATTAAGGCTGGCAGAGCTGTAAACAACAACAGCAGAGTGGCGGGTTTTTTTTCGTTTTTTTTTCTTGTTTTTTTACCTTCTTGTGATTCTTGTAAACATTTCTGTGGGCAAATCCCTTTCCACAAAGCTTGCATTTATAGGGTTTATCTTCACTGTGTATTATTTTGTGTGCAGTCACTTGATCAAGCCGTTTGAAGGACTTATTGCAAACCTCGCAGGTGTAGGGGCGTTTTTCTGCAGAAAATGAGTGGGGGGACATTTAATCTACTGTTTATACAGGGGTAGAAGATGAAAGGCAGAGACAGCCATCTCCTCAGAGAGATTTCAGCAATGAAGTCAACCCAATTAAGATTAAACCAATTAGAAAGACATCTAATGACCTTTATGTTCCACTGTTAAGTTACTTCATAAAAGATGAGCCATGGCGCATCTCAAGAAATTGGCACGTTCTTTGCAACAATCATGGCTAAAACTAAACTCTGATTAATTAGCTTAAATCAAAAGAGAATGACATCAAAGAAGGCAAAGCCTGTTGCCAGACTCCAAACATGGAAGAGGGCATGACAGTTTAAATGTTTTAAAACTTAATTAACAATGTACGTAACATATTTGTTTCCATTAAAACCCAAACTTGGTATGTCTAAGCTTTTATGTTTCACTGGCTGGATGAAGCCTAGCACTACACCACAAGTCATTGCTACTCTAACCAAAAATAGCTGGCTAAACATCTCCAAGATACAGTTTATTGGAGGATGCATTGAAAGGGGGATCAGAGATAACATTCACAGTATTTTTGAGCATTTGGAAAGGAAACAAGAAATCATATTTGACTGGATTGGTTGCATTTTTTTCCAACTGTTTCATGAAAGCTTTGGAAACATCAGATCTTAATGTGACAGAAATAATGGGCAGAGTCAAGTTAGACAACAAAGGGCGCAATCCTAAACCCTTATGTCAGTGCTTTCCAGCACTGACATAAGGGCAATGCAGCTTTGAGGTAAGGGAGCAAACATTCCCTTACTTTGAGGTGGCCTCCGTGAGTGACACCCAACTGCAGGATGCAGCACATGTCCCATTGGCACTGCTATGCCAGTGCTGGAAAACACTGACATAAGGGGTTAGGATTGCACCCAAAGTGACTCTTTCAATGACAGGTGTGCCCCCATATCTGCAGGGGTTCCATTCCAGAACCCCTCCACAGATAGCCAAAACTGTGTATATGGGCAAATGCCCTGTGGTCCAGGGCCACCCCACCTCTAGAGAAGAGGGGAACTCTGTTTCCCTTTCCTCCAGAGGGGCTTCTGAGCCCAGCAGAGGCAGAAGACACCTGTTCCCAGCCTCTGCTGGGCTCAGACTGAGCTTGGCAGCTGAAATAACATGACTTCTGGTTTCACAGAGAAACCAGAAGTGACGTTTTCAATGCCTTATAAGGACTTCCCCGGGCCTCCTGAAGCTTTATAAGGCATTGAAAACTACATTTCCAGTTTCTCTATGAAACTGGAAGTCACATTATTTCAGCTGTCAAACTCAGTCTGAGCTCAACAGAGGCTGGGGACAGATGTCCTCTGCATCTTTTGGGCTCAGACTCTCCTCCAAAAGTGATACATGAAGAGGTGTGGACCCAATCCACGGATAAGTGAATCTGCAGATATGAGATCAGTGAATATGGGGGTCTCCCATACTATGGGTTTCCTTCTGACAGATCTATCAAGATCCAGGCAAGATGACTGTGAGGTGTTAAGTGTATGCTGCTGCCTGAGGTGGGATATGACCTACTTTAGAGAAAATAGAAGTTTCTTGTTGATACCTAGAGACTGACGCCTTTCTCTTCATCAGTCTCCTACCTGGGGATACAGCACAGTGCCAGTTCATGGAAACAGCCCCTGTACTAGCCACCTCTGTACCACATTATATCCCTCCCCCTACAATGACTCAGCTAGAATTCTTAACAAGCAGTTTGATTAAGGCAAGTTATCATGATGGAAAGAAATGGCAGGAGGGTCCAAGGTGGGTAATGGGATGTGGGAAAGAAGGACACTATGTCAAAAATGTTGGTTTTTCTAAAAGAAATGTACAGTTCATCAATTGTAAAATACTGGGATTACACATGTAGACCTCAATCCACAAAACAGTCACATCAGTCCTTTGAACAAGACCATTTTAGGTGTCAACCAACTCCAAGAGCACTTCAGTGGAAGCAAGTGTGAGAAAGCTGTGTTTAGGACTGTATTGCCTCACTTGCTCATGTCTATAGACTAGTCATCTTAAATCCAAGTATACCAGCCTAACTGGAGTGTGACACCAACTATCCAATAGCCTCAGCAGAGTTTACTCCTCCCTTTTTTGTTTATTCCCAACCCCCATACAAATCATTCCATAAGAGAACAATTCAAGGTAATATGTGAAGCTAGATTTCATAAGCAAAAGAGGCATCTTTACCTGAATGAGTTATCATATGGCGTTTTAGCTGGTTAGCAGAAATAAATTTCTTGTCACATTCCTGGCACTCAAAGATCTCATGAACCTGCAATATGAGTATTTAATGATAATTAAGTATGTGTTTTACACAAGCTCACACATCTTAAGCTATAAAAGAACATTTCAAACAGATTGTAATTATTCCTTAGCTTGGAGCTATGCTAATACTCCTGGATATATTTCTTTCCTTAATTATCCCTTGCTGAACAACCACATGTCTCCAAAATTAAAAGTTCACTTTAGCGAGCAAAACGTACTACAGAGGCCACAGTCTATATCCCACTTATTTGGAAACAATTGTATCAACATTAATGAGACTATTCTGGCATTTATGGAGACCTCCAAAAAGGCATTCCTTCTGTACACATAAAGCGTTTTTTTTAACATAGATATGGTATGATATTTACATAGCAGTTTATTCCACTTCTTAAATTCGTCTTCTTTTTCTGACTCTTAAACTTCATTTTAATTACACTAAACTCAGAAGTGACATCTCTTTGGTGCGCAGGATGTTTCTGGCAACTGAAGAAGACCTGCTGTTGGCTCCCCATTTCAGTGGTCAAGAAACAACTTGTGATGGGTCATTAAAAATTTCATTGTTTGCACTCTTCCCATTGTTCAACTGGAGTCTAACAATAATGTAGGTTGTACCCTAAGGTAGCGGTTCCCAAACTGTGCGCTATGGCTCCCTGAGAACCACAAAAACCAGCCAGGGGAGCGATGGAACCCTTGTGAAAAACCTGCCATCCTATACAATGTATAGAATTGTAGCCCTAATGGGGAGCCACAGCCAATGGTCCAGTAGGTCAAGGGAACCAAGAGACGAAAATGTTTGGGAACCACTGTCCTAATGATGCCCTGGCTCTGAAATGCCGTTCTCAAATCATGGTGCATCATGTCTACTTTTAAGAATTTTAGGCGCCAAATAAAAATAGTTCTTCAAATACAGGATCTTGTGCTCGTTTTATCTGCTGGATATTAATAATTTTTTTATGGTTTATTGCTATCTGTATCACTATTTCCTTAAATTGTTTCCCGGTACTATAATATTGGTATATAATGTTTATATCGGGGTGCTCACACTTTTTTGGCTCGAGAGCTACTTTGAAACCCAGCAAGGCCCGGAGATCTACCAGGGGGGAAGGAAGCGTCTGACAGACACCCCCTTTGATGTATGGAGCCCCTGCTGGACCAGGTCAGAGGAGGTCCACCAAGTTCAGCTTCCTGTGCCCCACAGTGGCCCACCAGATGCTTCAGGAAGCACACGGGAGGCCTCTCCTCTCTCCCCACCCCACATACTGGGGGCAGCCACAGGTCCCCCCAGAGGCACATGCCCAGCCTTGCTGCACTACGGGGGGAGGAGCTCCCCACTCCCCGCCCCCCCAAACTCTTTGTGGCTGCGCCCTGAGACCAGCAGGGAGAGGGAGGCATCGCAGGTCCTCCTCGGAAGGGGCGGGGGGCTTCCCTGTTTCCATGGAGAGGGGCTGTGCATGCAGGCGGCAGGCGGGGGAGACACTGCTCCCACCGGCCCTCCTCCTGCAGCGGCAGAGGGAGCCAAGGGGGTCGCCTCACCTGTCAGCCCCAACCGAGAGCGGCAGCGGCTGCAGCACTTACTTCTGGGCTCCTACAGGGGCAGCTGGGCCGGGCATGGCTGGGCTGGGTTGGGCCGAACCTGACTGGAAGGGAAGGGGAGGGTCACTCGGGGCCTCCCGCGGCAACCGCCATCAGAGTGACTCCATCTCAAACTCCCGCCCCTCCCCCCTTCCGCTACGGAGTCCCAGGAAGCGCCTCAGTCCAGTGCAGCCCAGCTCCCCCTCCCCCACCGCCCACTTTAGCTCCTGCTCTTCCGGCATGCAGCGCCACGAAACTGATGAAACTGACTAGAGTCTAGTCAGTTTTGTCCGTTTTGTTGCTGCATGCCTGAAGAGCAGCTAAAGTGTCAGTTTCAGTGTCAGTTTAGTGTCAGCTAAATATGTCAGTTTCGTCTAGTCACTAGACGAAACAGACATATTAACAGTTTGGACAGACAGGGCTCCGCGATCTACTCATTTTGCCTCGCGATCTACCGGTAGATCGCGATCCAACTATTGAGCACCCCTGGTTTATATGTTCTGTTGCCTTTAATCTGCAAGCAGCCTTGAAAATAATTTTATTAAAATGTGGATAAAAATAGTTTATGCAAATAAATTGGTGTTCAGCTAAGCCAAGTAATCTACATAGCAAATATTACTACATAATTAAGCAAATTTTGTTGCTTAATCTATTTTTATCCTGAGTTTAATAAAATTATTTTCATAGCTACTTACAGGTTAAAAGCAAGGCGAACATACAAACATTAGAAACCAATATTACAGCACTGTAAAACCGTGTTTCCTACATGTGCCTTTCCTTGCCATTGACTGCCTTCCAAGGAATCTGTGTATTCCAAAGAGTGCCAAAGTTGCAAACAAGTCTTATGTTTGGTTTTTATATTTCTAAGAGGAACACATTTTTATGGAATTCTTTGTTCCGGTGGGGCCTTTGTGCAACTTGAAAGCCTGTCACGTGGTCAGTGTTTAACGTAATTGTCTGCTTCAACTTCCATCTCCCTTAAAAAGAACATACATATAAACAAAGTAATAAGCTGGGCACAAAGAATGCCTTGAGTGAGAAAGATTTCTTCTTTTTTTTCTTTTCTCAATATGAAGACTGATTGACAGCCCAATCCTATCCATGTCTACTCAGAGGTAAGTCCCATTAGAGTCAATGGGGCTTACTCGCAGGAAAGTGTGGATAGGAGTGGGCTGTAAGTTAGCATTTTGACCTCTAGCAAGCCCTTGAGTTGCCCTTGGACATGTGAATTTTGCCAGCGCAGAATTCTACTTTTTCTGTAGAATTCTACAGTGAAGCTGGGCTTTCCAGCCCAACATGGAGCACAGGATCTGGCAGAAACTTCCTCTGCCGTCCCCAGGCCCCACCTGGGTCCAATCCTCACCTCCCCCTGCCTGGTTTTGCCTTCCCTATGCCCTCCTCCTGCCCTGAAACGACATGCCATCACCTGGTAGCCTTACCTGGCTGCGGCAGCAGCGAGGTGCCCTATGCTTAACATGGAGGCCCAGCACCAACTGATGTGGGCCAGTGCTGCTTACTCTGAAAGTGCCATAAATGTGCTTTACTTTACTTTCTTTACTTACCTGTGCTTTACAGGGACTTACTCCTGGGTAAGTGTGGGTACGATTGTTAAAAATTTTCCTGCTTGATGATGTCACTTCTGGTCATGATATCACTTCCGGTGGGTCCTGACAGACTCATTCTAAAAAGTGGGTCCTGGTGCTAAAAGTTTCAGAACCACTGCTATAAAAGACAGCTTTGGAACTAAAAAACTGTAAAGACATCCCTTGCTCTGAGTTTCTCAGTCACATTTAGGGATAACCTCACATTAGGCACTTCCTGTCAGGCACCAACTGACATACGGACTGTAACTCTTCCTGATTGTCTTTTTCCCCCCTTAGAACTCAGTTAATACTATAAGCCCCTGAAGATATTCACTAATCCAAGCAATGTGAACTGACCTTTCACACTCTTAAGACAATTTTAAAAAGCTGACTTGTCCTGGGAATTAACATTACAAGTATATATTGGAAAGAGATCTGTCATTCTTTGGTGCCACCTTTCTAAAAATATGTCAGGGTTTTAGCCAGTTAGGAGGAAGTTGGGCCAATTGTGCTTTGGAAAGAAGCACTTCACCAAGTTGCTTAGGTACAATAATTTAACCCTGTGAAGGCATTCCATTGTTGCAAATTCTGAGTAATTATACAGGTAAATAGGATAACACCATAGCATCTACATTGCAGGATATATAACAGACACTCTCCAATAAGTCGATCTCACAGATAAGTCAAGGGCAGGTTCTGAGCCAAAAATCATTAAATTTTCTATGATACTCAGATAAGTTGGGAGTTAAACTTAGGGGGGTGTCTGACTATAGTTTTGTCTATAACAGGCTATAACAGCAGACAAGATGCTGAAAAATAACCTACCGTAATTGTTATCTAAGAACTGTATAGTCTCTAATTTATTAAAAATATACTAAAAGATCATAAGATTCATTTTTATTCATTAAGTTTTTAAATTCTGGCCTTCACAACCTTTTTGTAAACACTATCAGAGTAAGCGCACTGTAAACAACATACCAGTAGAACCATTAATCAAATCCTTCTTTAAGGTGCCTGGTGTGTTTCAATTTCAATTTCAAGAACCTTTATTGGCATTAAAACAGTATATAATGGCACAAAAACACAGACTACACATCAGGGATCTATCCACAGCATAAAATTTAAGTTAATGGGACACATGAAGATAGCTTCCTTGTAACAACTAGCAAATAATCAGTGACTAAATCAGTGATAGCCGTAGAGGTATCTTCCAGGAGAGAGCACAAGAGATCATCGGGTGAACCGCAAAGGGCAGACAAAATTGGGTCTAAAAAGGTACTGCGCAATGTTCGAAGGCCAGGACAGTAACACAAAATATAGACCATCGTATCAGGTTCCAAGGAATAAAATTTACAGAACCTGCTATCAAACGGCACATTGTGAAATCTCCCCTCAAGAACTGCAGAAGGGAAAATATTTAATCTGGCGAGCATAAAAGCTCACCTCTTACTTGGCTTGATTCGTTCCAGGAAGTAATTAGAAGTACAGCCAAACAATGAGAGAAGGCCAAAATAATGGGGGGAACAGGTGGGATTAATATTGGAAAACAAAAGTTGGGATTCAACCTCAAAAAGTCTGGACTTAATGATAGAGTAAGCCTGGTTAATATCGGTATCAACGAGAGATTGTAACGTGATATCCAACGATTTGAGTTTAATTTCAAAAAGTCTAAACCAGGTAGAGGTATAGGAGTCATTAAGAAGCTCATATAGAAGAGAATCAGGCTGAGAGTTTAGATGGAGGCACAGCCAATACTTAAAGGCTAGAGACCACGCCTTGGTAGAAGGGAGGTGACTCCCAAGTTCCAAGGCCATGGTCGATAACCTAATTAGATTTGGCACACCCAATATACATCTAAAAAAGGTAGACACTACCTGGTCCACTTCTTTGTTCGTGGCCTCGATCCAAATGGGAACTCCATACAGGAGTTGACTCAGCGTTTTAGCTTCGAATATCTGGAGGGCCGCAGGGATATATTACTAAAGGGGTACGTCAGGGTTGTATTTTAGCCCCTTTTTTATTTGATTTATTTTTGGCTGACTTACGTTCCTGGCTATCCCATGGTGATCGATTTGCACCTGTCCTTAATGGTGTCCCCCTCCCTATCTTACTTTATGCTGACGATGCTGTTTTGCTCTCTGTGTCTAGATCAGGTTTGCGTCATTTACTGATGAAGTTCCAAGCTTATTGCTTTTCAAATGATCTGGTAATCAATACGGAGAAGACCAAATTTTGGTCTTCTCCAAGTCTTGGGCACTGGTCTCGTGGAAATTTGGCAATAATTCCTATCAACAAGTTAAATCCTTTAAGTATCTTGGGATTACTTTTCATCATTGCCTCAATTGGTCCCTTCATAGGAAATTGGCCATTTCTGCAACAACACTGCATCTTAATGCTATAGCTCGTTTCTGCTTTAATTGTGGAAGCCTGGTGTGTTAAGTCAGAGGCTCTGTATATAACATGCAACATAAAACACATAACTGGGAGTGTGCAATTCAATTCACAGTAGAGAGACAAGTAACAAGGAATGAGCATGAGAAAGTGAGCTACACATGGTTGCAACCCTATTTACTCAGAAGACCCATTGCTTTCCAAGTAGACCCATTGCTTTCCATGGGTGTAATGTCTTAAGTAATGGTGCACTGAATTGTAGCCTGGGACTTTCTTTCAAATGGAAACAAGGATTACATCCTGGTGTTTAAGAACCAGTCCGCTAAATTGAGGGGGCGTGAAATTTTTTGAAAATGACTTGCCAGGATTGTTCTGAGGCAGCAGCAAAAAGAGGAAAATAGGAGCCATTTTACCTTCTTCTCCAAATTGGAAGGGGGATGAAGGTGCTTATGGGAGATGTGAGGAGACTTTGTGAGGAGTAACTGCTGCACTTTCATAGTGGTAACCCTCATACAGATTAAAATTCCCATAAGTGCCTTCACTTCCCTTCCTGTTTGAAGGAGAAGCTAAAACGGCTGCCTCTGAATACGTAATTACCAGTAAAATTTCTCCTTTCTCCTCCATCTCTGTGTCCTACATCTCAGCCCAGTCTCACCTCTCACTTCACCAAACAGTTGCTAAACTTCCCAGAAGCTTCTCAGAAGTTCCTATAAGTCCCTGCTTTATTTACTGTATTGATCCACGGAAAAGTCAACCCAGGTTTTCAGGGTCAATTTTTAGACTGGACCCCAAATGGTACTTTTGCGGGGGGGGGGCAATGCCACCCAGCTGTGGACACTGCTGCGGTCTTGCCCCCTTCACTCGCCCACAATGACACTCTGATGTTTCCAGTGTTTTAACACTGTGTTGGATACAGTGTTTAACAGTGTTGGATACAGGGCCCAATCCTATACAATTTTCCAGGGCGGGTGCAGCCGTGCCAATGGGGTGTGCACTGCATCCTTTGGTGGGGAGGCAGACACAGAGGCCTCCTCAAGGTAAGGGTACATTTGTTCCCTTATCTCCTGGCTGCATTACAGCTGCACCAGTGCTGGAAAGTTGGATAGGATTGGGCCCACAGTCTCCCCAAAGTTTTTTTGGCTTACGCAGCACATGTCATCCCAAAGATCTGAGGCAATGCAGCTGTGCCAACCAAAACATTTTGTGAGCAACTTGCTCATGCCAAAAAGAATTGTGCAACTCTTATCAAACTCTTTTGGCATGTAGTTTAGGTTCAGCCATAATATGTGGTAGAACTATTACTAGGGCTATACACACACAAACTGTGATGACACAGCACAAGAGCAGAACTTGGTATCTGCATAAAGGACTGTCAGAATATCACTTTTTATTGTCAAAAATAAGCATGGTTCTGTCTCTTAAGGAGATATGGAGAAGGGCTTCAATAAATGTGGGAAAGCATCTAGTGCAATCCTTCAAGGCCAAAAGCCAGGCATCAGTTGAACAGGATGCCCAGAGTCAGGAGGCAGGACCAACATGTTCTGTGTACCTCTTTGACTGGCAGAAGCAGAAGACATTCTGCAAACACATGTCTATTGGCATAATTTTTAAAGATCATAGCAGTAAGTTTTACTTTCTTCAATATTTTGATTATTTTTCACAGAATACATATGCTGATTAGTATCTTTACTATCACAAACAGCACATGATAGACTTCCACTTAAAAAAAAATGCTTCCTATAGTTTATCAAGAAGAGTACTTGAGTAGAATGGATTTAGAACATATGTATAAGTTCTGTGGAATTTTGCTGAGAAGTGGAAATGTAATAGATGCATAAAATGCAGACCAAAACAAAGAAAGACAGAAAAACAAAGTAGCCTTAGTTTTAATTTTGATTTACTGTGGCTATGAAAATAAATACACCAGATCACAAACACAGTAGTCTTCTCTGTCTTTGTGAGCATGAACACGGCTGCCGGATAGCAGCTCTCTAGTGACCGTACTCTATGGCCTCACAACCCAGTCAAGGCAAGACCTGCTGGGGGTCAACCCTCATTTTACTGACCTTTCGATGCTCTTGAAGATTTGTAGCTGAGGAACACCTCTTATTGCACACAGAACACATCAGCCTCTTCCTAGAGTTTCCTAAAAACAGAAACAAAATACCACCAACTGCTTTAATAAAGAAGTACAAAGAAAAAGGCCAAATGTTTTCACTGCCTCTGCCATTTTTCACAGGCCATTTAACAGACACAAGAATTTTACACTTTTACCCCATCTCTACAGTATTGAGTTACAAGACAATTCCATGGGTGCCATACAGAAGACTGTGCCTTGGAATGTAGAACAAGAACGCTTTTTTCTGCTTTAACAAAGATAAAGTAATCTAATAAAAAATGATCACCTAATACAAACAATGCAGGGCTTACCATACATTTTTCTTTGTACTTACTCTGGAATATATATTTAGGTTTTATAAAAAATTAAATTACTGATTATTTTATAGGTCATTTCATAGGGTGTCTATGTAAAGTGCTGGCCAGGCATAAATCTACAACCCTGTAGGTCACACTGATATGATTAGCATGAGTTATTATTATTATGTATACAGGTGGGATCTCAGTATCTGCAGGGGATACATTCTTGGACCCCCAGCAGATACCAAAAACCACAGCTAAGCCCCTTTAAACCCTCCAAAGGCGACGAGAGTTGTCTTCCAGTCACCTCCAGAAGGCTTTCTGAAGCCTGCAGAGAGAGCGCATGTCCACCCGCGGCCTCTGCAGGCTTCAGAATGCCTCCCAGAGGCAAAAAAAAAATACTTCCAGTTTTGGGAAGAAAACTGGACATGCTGCTTTAATGCCTTTAAAAGGTATTCTGAGGGTTAGGGAAGCTGTTTTTGAAGGCATTAAAATGGTAAACAGGAAGTAGAGTATTTTTGCCTCTATGAGCAAAATGCGCTTGGCCTCTGTGGGCTTCAGAAAGTGACCAGAGCATAGTTCTGTTTACCTTTGGAAGATTCAGGTTCAGCCAGATTCGTGAAAAGAAAATCCACAGATAATTAGGCTCAACCTGTATACTGCTTTTCAACAAAAAAAACGGTTACAAAAATCAAATAATTGAATGGTTCCCTGTCCCAAAAGGGCTCACAATCTAAAATCATGCAGAAGAACACCAGCAAACAGCCACAAAAATAAGACACTGTGCGGGTTTGTAAGGGACAGTTACTCTCCGCCTGCTAAATATAAGAGGAACATGACTTGAAAAGTGCCTCTTTG
Organism: Tiliqua scincoides; assembly: GCF_035046505.1. Classification (NCBI taxonomy): domain Eukaryota; kingdom Metazoa; phylum Chordata; class Lepidosauria; order Squamata; family Scincidae; genus Tiliqua; species Tiliqua scincoides. The sequence continues at coordinate 29,891,007 of NC_089826.1, forward strand.
CCCCATCAGGAGGGAGATATGTGACACTGAAGTGGCAAGTACCTTGGCTGTTTTGTGCTGTATCTATATATTTGGCACTCAATCTAATTCTAATGCCACTCCAAACATTTGGAGGGAAGAGCAGGATACAAACGCAATTTTTAAAAAAGAGTGAAAAACATTGAACACATTACACAAGGAGATGTCTGAGTAACTGAATCATGCTGCAGCAATTATAGCATTATGTGTTGCAACTCTGGCACTGTTTCATGCATAGCACATCTAATAGCTAGGCCTTAAAAACAGCACGTGTTCCAAAGTAGGACCCAAATCAATCTGATTTCTGACCCAAACCTTCAAACTCCTTATAAAGCAGGTGCAAGGACTGAGATCCACATGGTGTTGTGACAACTACCATTTCTAAATTCATGAACAATAGTATCAAAATGTTCAAAATAGTTCAAAATAGTATCAAAATGGTGATAGCACTAGTGATAGAATGAAGCAGTCGATGAAGGGACAGAAACAATAGTGAGGCCAGCTGGGTAAGAATATCTTCACAGTTGTGGCAACAGCAGAAATCCCAGGGAAAAACCGAACATTCAAGTCATTGAGGCTTCAAATCCTATACGCATTATCATGGGAGGAAGAACTACTAAACTTAATGGGACTTGCTTCTGAGTAAACATGCTGGGAATCAGCTATATCAAAGAATGTCAAAAATATGTTTTGTATATTTTATGGTCATAATTTTGTAAATTTGTCTTGGAAGTCGTAACTGGGCTTCAGGAATTTCCAGAGCTCAGAGATTCTGTGAAATATTGTCATTCATCCGTCTCACATGGATTTTCATTCATCTGTCCCATGGAGAGCTTCAATGGTAAATCAAAGATAACAATTATTGCCCTTTTATTTTGTTCAGGCTTTCAACCACCAAGCTTATGAAATGCCTTCACCAAACATTTCTACTACCATGTTCATTACTGAATAAAAAGGGAACCAATGTCATTAACATAAATTTGATCTGCCATGTAAAATTATGAACCCACCAAAAGGTCACCTCTTGCATATTTTCCTTCATAGATGCTTTAACAAGTGACAGAGAATTTAATTAGTTTGTCCATTATTTACCATGGTTTTAAGCTCCTTTCATTATTTTATGAAAGCAGTAGTATTACAGAAAATGACTACTACAAGCCTAGTTCTTTGTCTATATCCAAAGGTCCATATGATATATCAGCAGATATATATACCATATTTTCATAATGTGTAAGAAAAAGCTGCAAGCTATATAGGAAGTGATGAATAAGAAGGAGGAAAGAAACATACCAGATGGCCTCCATAAAAAACGTATTTTAAGGCCATAGTGTCACAGCATAGGACCAAGTCAATTACGCATCAGAAAAGGATACTAGGACATCAAGGTTCCTGAGAAAAGGGCAGATAGCTTACCTGGACCCATCCAATGCAACAGTTCATCTTAGTGGCAGACCTCCCATTCATTCTATGGGGTAAATGCCCTGGGCTCAGAGCCTCGTGCGCTTTTAGGACCCCACTGAAGCCTCTCTGAGGTTTCCGATGAAGTCAGAAACTGTGCTTCTGGGTTTTACAGAAGCACAGTTTATAGCATTGGGGAACCTCAGAGAGACTTCCCCGATGTGTCCTGGAGTCACGCGAGGCTCTGTGAGCTCCTGGTAAGTGGGGGGGATTTGTGTGGGGGGATGGGTGACTACATCCTGTGGGGGGCGCCATCATGGACCTTTGCCCCGGGGTGCAGGACTGGGGAGATTCGCCACTGCCCCCTCTTGCAGAGATTTCTACAGATGAAGGACTCTGTAGGCAATCTCTAATTTCAACCTCAGGTATCAAAAACTAAAGTACTATAAAGTACTTTATACTCAGGTATAAAGAACTAAAGTAAAGGGGTAAACAGTACCCCTAAAGGACCTGTTGAGTGTCCCTTGGAGTACATGAATACCAGGTTGGGAACCACTGATGTACTGGTATTTTGTTTACAGTGCACTGATAGTGTTTACAAAAAGGTGGTGAACACCAGAATTTAAAAAGAATAAAAATGTATCTTATGATTTTTTACTATGTTTTTAATAAATCAGAGGCTACAGTTCTTAGGTAACAATTAGTGGTAGGTTATTTTTCAGAATCTGGCCTGGGGTAAAATCAGACAAAACTATAGTCAGACACCCCTCTAAGTTTAACCCCCGACTTATCTGAGGGTCATAGAAAATTTCATGATTGTGGGGTCGACTTAATAGGTGAGTATCTGCGGTGTCTCATCTGCTTGAGTTCTGAAGGTGATCAAATCTCTGCTTGTCTGTTGCTTAAAGGAAGTTCACAAGGTGGGGCAAGATAGTGATCTCAAAATTATTTATTCCCATAGACCAGGGATTCTCAAACTAGGGTGTCGTGACACCCCAGCCTGAGAGCCCTTGGCCTCTGCCCCTTTAAGGGGTGGGGGCAGGGAGAGGCAGTGACACGACCCCCATGATCGTGTCGCTAAGGGGGGGGGCGCGCAGGGACTGGCATGCACTCACCAGTTCAAAAAGCTTAAAAAGTGAAAGCGGAGCGATTGCATTCCACTTCCGGTTTTGCAAAGGCAGAGCGTGATCGTTCCACTTTCACTTTCTAAGCTTCGGGGAGGCCTGCGGAGGTCGCACAGGGCTCCCTGCATTCCCAGGAGGATGCTGCAGGGACTGGTGAGTGCCTGCCAGTCCCTGCACCCCCCCCCTTAGCAACGCAATCCCCAGGATCCTCCCCCTGCCCCCCTCCACCCCCACCCGCCCCCTGCAAGAACTTAGAGCGGCTCAAACTCTCCCAGAGAGCTTGAGAACCACTGCCATAGACTAATATTCAGAAGTGCAATGCGTGTGAATAGGAAGCATTCATTTCAGCTCATACAGTTAATAGTCACCAACAGGACAATGTCTATGAATCTGTCTAAGGAATTGTTAACTAAAACAACAATTCCAACATTTTACTTACCAGTGTGAACATTTTCCTTGTGCTTTTTCAGGGCATCCTTACTTTTGAATTTCTTCCCACAGCTCCCAGCCTTGCATATGAATCGGGCATCCCCCCGGCATGCTTCTTTGTGCTGTTCATAGCTGAGAGTGAATAATTGGAGGAGGGAAAATAACACATCAAAAAACAGCTACCCAAAACTGTCCTCTCAGCAGGCATTTGGAGTGTGCTTAACACATGCAGCGCAGCAGACTTCTGGGGTCACCTAATGCATAACTTACTGCAGGTAGGAATGAAAGCATTTCTCATCTCACACAGTCAGGGTTCACAGAACAACTAAGAAACTGGAAAGCAAGCAAGCATGCAAAGGGAGGCCAGCCGCAGAGTGAGAGCAGTCCAGTAATCCTGACAAGAAACCTCAATTCTGAGCCGAAGGACGTATTGCAAACAGAACACTGGAAACTTCTCAAGCGATTTCCCAGATTGACATTCTCTGTGCACTGGAGAACACTGTCAGGAAAGAAAAAACAGAAGACAAATGATCCAAAATCCATTCGATCATGTAATTAATTGCACTATAGCTTCACTTAACAAAGAGCCATTGAGTTCTAGGAACCAGGTACTGTACGTGAGAATGTTTGCGGTACATAACCAGGACGCTGAAAACTATTCTCAGATCCCAATGTCAATTATTTTATGGAAAAATTTGTCCATTCGAAGTGACCAACCTTACAACCAGGTTGCAAATTAAAGAAGTAGAAAATGGACTTCTGCTAGAAAGTAGGGCAAGATGGTTCGAAGCCTGCATAAGACACTTTATTGCCCCAAGCGCTGGCAATGCACCTTGTAAGAGTTTCACACCAACGTCACAAGGGTTCTTGGCATGCATATCTCAGACTGCACACTACTCTATTCATGCCCCAAGAAATATTGGCTTGTTTGTGCAGGTGGTAGGCCCTCAGCTGTGAATCTTATCAAGTGTAATCCAGTTTGAAAATGAGATTTTTGGTTGTTCTGAATGAACCAAAACTTTTATCAAAAACTTGCTGATACTTTTCAACTCTATGCGAGCTTTTGTACCACAAAGAATCGCCACTGCTGATTAAGAGCCCAATCCTGAGCTACCTGGTGCCCAGAACTGCAGCTGTACCAAAATGGCTGCCACAGCATTCTGAGTGCACCAGGCAGCAACCCACAGCTCCTCGGGGTTCCTCATTTGTCCCCTTCCTCCGGATAAAGCAAGTGGCCCCGCAATGGGACTACTCAGATATTTAGCTGGCGCAGAGTAAAGCAGCCCTGTGTCAAGCCGAGAGACAGGATACGGGGCTAGATCCCCTGCCGCTCCCGTCCTGCTGCTTCCACCACCACGCCTTTCTCCATTCCACAGAAGGACACAGTGACTAGCACACTGTTGTTCTGGGACTTATGGTGGCAAATCACAAGATTCACCATCATAAGTTCCTGATAGGATTGGGTCATTAGTGTTAACAAAATACTGTGTTCTCAGTGGGATTTTCGGTGGGATCTTCGATTATGAGTGTTTCTATATTGCATTCATAGTAGTCATGTACCCAATTCCAAAGTAACCACTACACTGGAAGGAAACTGGAAGAACACTGGAAGGAAAGGCCAGTGTAAACATAACACAGGAACCACGGGTTCTGAATGACCTGATTTGATTATGTCCAACAAGCTTGATGCAGTGTCAACAATATTCGGTGATATTAATACTAAGATATTCATACAAAGAACATGTAGAAACTACCATAAAACTCAAGCAGGAAGCATGAGTGGTCTTTTCTAATGAACTGATATTGATTTCAGTGGGTCTTGGGGTCATTTCATACTTTACAAAGTGCAAACTGAAATTATTATTATTATTATTATTAACAGTATTTATATACCGCTTTTCAACTAAAAGTTCACAAAGCGGTTTACAGAGAAAAATCAAATAACTAAATGGCTCCCTGTCCCAAAAGGGCTCACAATCTAAAAAGATGCAAATGAATACCAGCAGACAGCCACTAGAACAGACAGTGCTGGGGTGAGGTGGGCCAGTTACTCTCCCCGCTAAAAAAAGGAGCACCCACTTGAAAAAGTGCCTCTTACCCAATTAGCAGGGGTTAAATGAAATATTGCAGTGAATGTACACTCAACAGGAAGCACAGTCCTGGTTCCCCAGCTAATGTGCCTGCATGATACACAAACATGATACACATGTTTACAACACTTATTTGTAAACATGTTCTGCCACATATGCCCTTTATGGTTTAAAATGTTTTAAAAGTATAGATCTTAAAATGTGGCATGAGCAACCATACTTACTTCCACAAAACTGTGATCACAACCTCAATTCATTCACTATTAACAAGAGAAAATCATATTATTGGTCTAAGTGACTTCAATTCATTATTTAAATGTTATAGACTTACTGTCTCTGCAGAGCTTGCTTAACGGGGAATTTCTTCCCACAATTTCTACATTTGAATTCCTTCTCCTCACTAGGTTTCTGGTGCAGTGTTTGAAGGTGTTCTGCTAGGATTTCTTGGCTAGCAAAACTGGATTCGCAATTGGGACAGGCATGGTCCTCTTTAAAGCTACGAGAATCTGCACAGGACAAAAAGGAAAAATAATTTTCTTGAGTTAAAATTTTTGGTAGATTATACTTGAAGAAGATTCTCTTGAGAAGGGGGATCCACAGTATTGTAGCAGCTATTCCCAGAACCATAAATTATTCTGAATTTATTTCAGTGGAAAAGTACTAAGCCTAAAGAAACCTTGAAAAGGAACTAAATTTGAAATAAAGAATCTCTAGTCCAAATATTTCATAAGCTTAGTACAGGTTGAGTATCCCGTATCCAAAATGCTTCGCACCAGAAGTGCTTTGGATGTTTTTTTAAATTTTGGAATATTTGCATAACATAATGAGGTATCTTGGCAGTGGGACCCAAGTCTAAACATAGCCTTACGTGAGACGTCAAACAGTTGCCCTCACGCTGAGAGCAGTTGTGTCTGGCCAATGTGGGCTCCAACAAAACTCCAGAGGGCCAGAGGCTCATTGGAGACTGGGGGCTCCCTGAGGGCCGCACTGAGAGACCTCGAGGGCCGCATGTAGCCCCAGAGCCAGGGTTTGGGCACCCCTGGTTTAGATAACAAGAGAAGAAATACAGGCATTGATAAAATTACAGGTGTGAGCCCCTTAACGATCCTCCAGCCAGTGACAGGTCGCATACGCAACAGCCACTACTGATCAGGAGGTTGCACACCCCAAGCCTCTGAAACTGAGGGGAGCTCTGTTCCCCTCACCTCTGGAGGCTTTTCTGAGCCTCCCAGGGGCAGCGCACACACGTGCGCTGCCTCTGTGAGACCCAGAATGTTCCAGTTGCACAAGAGACACAATTTCCAGTTTCCTGAAGGAAACCAAAGGTTGTGTCTCTCACGCGATTCTGGCATTCTGAGCCTTGCAGAGGCAGCTCACGAGCGCGCACTGGGAAGCTCAGAAAAGCCTCTGGCGGCAAGGGAGGCTTTGCATAGCGTCAAGTCCCACTTGACGAAGGGATGCTGGTCTGCATACCTGTCATTAAGCAGCACACAACTGTACTTAGCCTCCTAGTCTTCTGACTAGATAATATCTGAATCTCTTATTAAATAGAAAAACACTTACTTTACTTGTATTGAAAAATTATTTGTGTGGGCTTTTTAACAGCAACAGATGAATTACTTTTAATCTCATCCATACCTTTTTCATTACTTTGTTGCAATTCCTTATTACTGCTATTACTGCTACTGTTGTTGTTGCTGTTGTCTTCTTCTTGGTTAATAATCACTTCCTCCTCATCTTCCTCTACTTCTTCCATGTCACTGTCAAGGTACCCGATCAGGAGTTCTGTATCTGTTTCAATATCCTCCACAGCTAGATAGAAAATGTTTTCTCCTTCCTGTTGGAGAAAATAAGAGATTGGGCACCTCTTTAGAAACATATGCAGCTATATCTATTTAAAGCAGGGGTCTCCAATTTTCTGGCACAAGGGCAGCATCGTAGATCTGACATGGTGTCGACGGTCAGAAAATAAATAAATAAATAATAAATACATGGAGAAACGATGGGCTGAGAGTTTGATTGAATACAATAAGTGGGTGGGGGTGGAAGGAGGAGGGGAGCAGAGGGCAAAATCGACTTGACAGGAAGAGGGAGGAATGGATTTTGAAAAAGGATTGAAAAAGCATGGGAATATACCACATTCAGCCTCTAGAAGTGCTGAATGTAACGGAGTAGAATGGAATGAAATTATTTCATTACACTGCATTACATTCAGCACCTCTAGAGGCGGAAAGCAGTATATACCAATGCTGGGAGACCTGGAATATACTGGTTGTATACCTCATTCTGCCACTAGAGGTGTTGAATGTAATGCAATGTTATGGAATAATTTCATTCAGCATCTCTAGTGGCTGAATGTGGTAAAAACCCATGCTGGGAGACCTGGAAGTGCATCTTTTCAGCTATTTTTAGCTTGGAGAGGCTGGGGAAGCATGCGGCCCACAAAAAAAATCCTCTTGAGGGCCAGATTTTGCCCACAGACCAAGGTCTGGATATCTCTGGTTTAAAGCAATCTAGAATAAGTACATAAACTTTCAAGTGGATACACGATCAAGTAATCTGTGACAGACATTGTTTGAATCTATGAACATCTATTGCAATTGTCAAGGCTTTTGCTTTGGCCTTTCTCTGATTACATGGCCTTGCTTTCAGGTGGATGAGTGAGGTGAGATTCACATGGTGAGATAGAGTTGGGAAAGAACCATATAACCAAGTGCTTTGAGTCCTACCCAAGAAAACTAAAGGGGAATCATTTCTAGCTAGCAAAGACCGCCAAGTGCTGTCATAAATCACAATATCAATATCATCAACATACAGTACAGCTAACTGAACCTTACGTACAGCATTTATAGTCATATATTTTGTGACAAGCTTTGCATCACTAGGTCAAGATAATGATTTTTAATTTGCAAAATGCGAAAGATTCATTTAAACTGCCAACAGGGGGATAGCATGTTTCTAAAGCTTAGAGAGTTCTGTAATGGATTAAAATGACTTATTTATGAAATGGAAAGTTGATTTTATTTGATAAACTTGACAAAAGCAAAAGTCTTCAAGAACCAGCCACAGTTTAACTCTTATACCAGTGATGGAAGGGGAAAAGAAAACTAATTACATATTTTCTTCAAGATGTGTATTTCACAGCAGAGTCTAGATGGCTATCGGGATAGTTTGTCTGCATCAAGAAGTTACTTTTTTCTCTTATAGCACTGTTGTATGTTCTAGTAAATTTAATTTACCATAATCTAAATTTAAAATAAATCAAGTTTAAAGGAAGTTTTTTTTCCAGTGTAAAATGTCTCTGCTTTTTATCCCTTGAAACTTATGCCCCAAAACACAATACACTCGTCCCTCTTCATTAGTACGTCCTACACGATGCAGCATCCTACATGATGTGGCAGCACTATATGCTATGGTGGTGGAGGGAAAGTCAAACAGCCAGCGAGAGGTAAATAAATTTTTAAAAAAAAAAAAATTTACTCCCCAGTAGGCCTCCTGATCACCTATGGGTCTCCTCAGATCCACGCCAGCTATTTTGCTGGTGTAAGTCTGATGAGAGAAAGGGGCAGGGCAGGCTAAAAATCAAGGATAAGATCCAGTATGTGACTTCACCCACCAGCCTGCTCTGCACATCCTGCCCCAAACCTCCCCTGAACCTTCTCCTCCCTGCCTACAACCTGCCCCCTTCACTGCCTTACTTCCTCCAGTATGTCCTGGGTGGGCCATTGGTGAGCACACAGAGCCTCCAGTCATTTGCACTGAAGGCTCTGGAGTATGCCTTTCATGCTGTCGTACATGGACTTACAGCGGCAGATCGCAATATTCACTGCTGTAAGTAGGCGATAGGATTAAGCCATGAGTTTAACTACAAGTGCATGGCACTGTAAGTTAATAGAAAACATTTTCAAATTTGCTAAATAATAAGTACATTTATACTGCAGATACAACAGAGTTTGTCTTGGCTTCTTTGGAGCTTACCTCCTCTCCTTCTCAATCCCAATGCCTTCCTGTCTTTTAGGCTGAGAGAAAGAGCAGTTGTACTATATTTATTTTAGTGTTGACTGAGTCTCAGTTATTAATCTTACATTATTACATTTGTTAAGTGTGCCTTTAAACCACTCTATTGCATCACAGTTACTACCTTCTTTCCCATTAACTTTTGCATTTCGTTATTCTAGTTTGCTGAGTTTGTCCAGACCACCAGAATGTCTGCTGGTTAATGAACAGTGTTTGAATGTAGAGGGCTGACTGTGATTCTGTTTATAAAAAGTTTTGACTTTAATAACCAAGGGGCCTTCTCTCACATAGTAGTCACCAGCAGACACCATTAAAAAAATATACAGCTGGCATACAAAGGACCAAATGTAGACATTCATTCATTCAGATAATTTACATGTAATAAATAAAACTATAGGAAAAATATTGGAAAACTAACCGAAAAACAATAATGTAGGTTTTAAAGTGTGGGATGTGCTGTAGATCTTACATGTTCATTGACTGCTGACTGACAGGTGCAAAGACTGAAGGTTTATTGTTGCTGTCACACTGATAGAAACATGCAAAGAAAGGGCAATGACTCTGTGGTTGTATGTCACACAGTAATGCTTCAATTTGGCAGCAACAGTCATTTTGATTAACCATTTGCCTATACTGAGGGCCATTCATGAAGGATGTCATGTATCAAAGGAAAAAGAGGGGATAGAACAATTGCAACTTTTTTCTAACTGCCACTGTGCAAAATATTCACTAGGTTGACATTCTGGGCAAAGGCATTTTTAAACAGCTTATAAACAGCACTTCCAGTTGTACAAACTTCCCATAGCATAGGCATAAGATGCTGAAAAGGTTTCCGCATTTGTGGCAAATGAAATTGCCTCTTTGTAACAGTTATGGAGATTCTCTTTCAAAGAATAATTGCATTTGCTGCTCAAGCAAAATTTTATTTTGAAATTATAGAAGCTAGGCTTTCATTTTCTTATACCACTAGATAAAACAGATGGATCTTCCTATGCATGGAAAAACTAGAGAAGTCTGCTCCACCAAGACTGTAATATTTATTTACATTTATTTATTTAAAAGATTTAGGCCCATATCCTAACCAACTTTCCCACACTGAAATAGTTGTGTCAAGGGGGCACATGCTGCATCCTACAGTTGGGTGACAGTCATGGAGACCTCCTCAAGGGAAGGGAATGTTTGATCCCTTACCTTGGAGCTGCATTGCCCTTACCTTGGTGCTGGAAAGATGGTTAGGACTGCGCCTTTAAGAACGTAAGAAGAGCCTTGCAGGATCAGGCCAAAGGCCCATCTAATTCAGCTTCCTGTATCTCGCAGTGGCCCACCGGATGCCTCAGGGAGTACACAAGATACTTGCATGTTGCTGCCACTCCCCTGCATCTGGCATTCTATTTATCCTGACACCCCCCAACAAAGACAACACAATGACCAATTTTTAACGCATGAAACCTACTGAACATACCTTCCTCACAAGTCTGAGGTAGGTGAAAACACTGCCATCGACGGCCAATTGAGATGACAGAAAAAAATTCCTACATGGCCCTCATGATGAGCGACCTGCTAATTTCAGACTGTACGTACCCATCATGGCTTGTAACTGTGATGGAGTTTCCTCCAGAAATCTGTCCAATCCCCTTTTAAAGGTATCTAGACCAGACACCATCACCACATCCTGCGGCAAGGAGTTCCACAGACTGACCACACGCTGAGTAAAGAAATATTTTCTTTTGTTTGTTCTAATTCTCCCAACACTCAATTTTACTGGATGTCCCCTGGTTCTGGTGTTGAGTGAGAGCGAAAAGATCGTCTCTCTATCCACTCTATCCATCCCCTGCATAATTTTGTATGCCTCAATCATGTCCTCCTCAGGCGCTTCTTTTCTAGACTGAAGAGCCTCAAATGCTGCAGCCTTTCCTCATAAGGGAGGTGACCCAGTCCAGCAATCATCTTAGTCGCTCTCTTTTGCACCTTTTCCATTTCCACTATGTCCTTTTTAAGACGTGGTGACCAAAACTTAACACAAAACTCCAGGTGTGGATGTACCATCAATTCGTACAATGGCATTATAATACAATATAATACAATATAATATACTCCATCCTTCCCCCGTCCCTGATTTATGATAAATTATAGACTTGAACTGATTCAGAAGCCATTGTCAAGACTGCAAAGAGTACGAGAAAGTTCTGGGTCATGGGGATTCTTCCATCATATATTGGTGACCATACTCTCTGAGGCAATAGAAAAGAGTCTAAAGGTTTTGTGTGGATCCCACACAAAAATGCAATTCTTTTGCTTGATCAGCCTTGTAGAATGCTTGCAAAGCATGTTTGATACTTAGAGCCCAATTTCATCCCTCCCCTGACACTTAGAGTCCAATCCTATTCTCCCCCCCCCCCACCTGCTGGTGCAGTGTAGAGGCGTAGCTAGGTCATTTGACACCCGGGGCCCATAAATTTTTGTCACCTCATATGACTTAATTAATTATTATTAATTATTATTAATTAATTATTAATTATATTGATTAGTTAATTAATTCACATTTTTATACCACCCTTCCTCTAAGCAGCTCAGGCTGGTGTACATGGTTCCTCCCCTTATTTTGTCCTCACAACAACCCTGTGAGGTAGGTGAGACAGATATAGTCATATCTGTCATAAAATGGAATGAAAATAGTAATGGTCAGAAAAATAAATGCAGTGAATATTTCCCCACAAGCAATGGATGAAATTCTGCATCAAATGGTATATAACATGATGGTATTATTCCTAAAAGTCACAATTTCCAGAATTTTGGTCACTAGGATGTCACCCCGCCCCGGATGTCTCATTGGCCTGTTTGGAGTTAAGGCAGTGGTTCTCAAACTTTTAACACTGGGACCCACTTTTTAGAATGACAATCTGTCCAGTACCCACCGGAAGTGATGTCATGGCTGGAAGTGACATCATCAAGCAAAATAAAATAATTATAAATAATTAAATTAAAGAAAAACAGATAAATAAGGGGAAGCCAGCCCTGTTTCACTAAGTGAATTTTCTCTGTAGCCTGCCAGAAATAACCCCCCCCCCCCAAAAAAAAAAACAGTGAGATTCTCAGCCCTCTCCAGTGCCCACCTTACCAGCTCAAGCCTCTGTTTTATTCTTTTGGGGGGGTTGCTGCCTGCAATAACACCCACCCCACAAATAAATCAGTGAGATTCTCAGCCCTCCCCAGTGCCCACCTTACCAGCTCAAGCCTCTGTTTTATTCTTTGGGGGGGTGCGGTACTGCCTTCTGGAGCATTTGTTGAGCTCCACTTTCATCAGATGGGGACCATGCAGCTAGCCTTGCATTCCCCTTTGCCTGACTTGACCAGGAGCCAAGGCACATTTGCTTACTCACGAGTAAATGTGACAGTGTGCCTTACTTTCGCTTTCCATAGGGCTCAGTACATTCGTCTGTTTGGAGGGAGGGACTTCCTTCTTGGGTGTTTTTTTGGGGCTGCTTTCACTGGATAGGAACCATTCAGGTGTCGTTGGATTCCTCTCAGCCTACCCTTTCTGATGAACTATGGTATGTTTGCCTACTCACGAGTAAACACGCGATATGATTCAGTTTTATTTTCCATAGGGTTCCATGCATTTTTTTGTTTCCGGTTTTTTGGCCATAACGTTTGATGGAAAGGAGATATTTCAATCCGGTTTTTTGCATTGGATTCCGCTGGAAAGTCCACATCCAATGGTATATAACATGACAGTATTAATCCTAACCACCACAATTTTAGCGATGTTGGGGCATTTGTGGTGTCACCCCCCTCAAGGGTGGTACCCAGGGCGTACCACCACTCCCGCCCCGCGCTAGCTACGCCACTGGTGCAGTGTGCTGAAAAGGTGAACGCTGTACCCAGTCTGGAGGCGGCGGACCAGGCAGCTTCATAAGGGAAAGGGGATTTAATAAGCCTCCATAAGCCTCCCACTCCGTGGTGGGTCTCCTGGGACCTGCCTCAGCTCTTCAGCTGGCACAAGACCAAGAAGAGGCTCCAAGAGGATGGAGAGGCTGCTCAAAGGGAGAACAGGATCCAGCATGTACCATCACCACTGGAGCTAGACATCCTGCAGCCCCCCACCCTGTTTCTCCTCCCTTCGTTTCTCCCCTCCCCTGCTCCAGTGCCCACAGACAGGTCTGGTAATGAATGGGGAACATTGCTGCCTCTTGCCACTGCAATCCCAAAATGACCACCAATGGAGCACTCTGTGCACCATCGGTGGCCATTTTGTGACGGCAGTCATCTCTTTTCCATTGTTGCTAAGAGCTACTGCAGATAGCCCAATTCTGGGCTGAATTGGATTGGGCATAGGATTGGGCTGAATTCAGTCACTGTAAAGTACACTGAATTTTAGAATACTAGCATCACTATAGTTGTGACATAACGGGGGGAAAAATCATGATCTTAGAAACAAAGACCTTCAACTGAATTGTTCCCCAATATTCAAAAGTTCCCCTTAAACTCAACCAACTCAAACAAAATTGAACACAGTGCTATTTGGCTGAATGAACAATATGCATAGTTATAGCTCTGGAATGTCCATATAATATATAAACAGTAATAATATGTGCAGTCAAGTTAGAAATGCAAAATACACTGAAGTTTAGCAAGGCAAATGCACAGCTACAAGGAGGCTCCAGCAAAGATCGGCTATCACAAGGGAAATCAGATTCTCTGTGAAGACTCCCAAGCCTGAAGCTTAGCTGGAAAGTAGCCAAGGAGCTCCCTTGAGTCCGGCAGAAGACACAAAATCTCCAACATCTCCAGTTTCAAAGTGAGAAAGTCTGAGGAAGGAAAGAGGGGATGCAAAGGGCAGTAGGATTTTTGGACTCTTCCTTTCTCAGTCTTGCAATCTCAAGAGGACATTAAGAGTTATACTCCCCTCTGTAATCCTTCAGGCCCAATAACATTTGGTGTAATTACTTCCTTTTGCCTCATCCTCATTATCTGACAGGAAAATTTCCCCCTACTTAACACAAGGTTCAAAGTTTCCCCAACTTGGTTGCTTCCAGGCTGTGAAGAAGACTGGATGGGGAAACATGAAACACCACTTTTGTCTTCCCCCAGTCCTACATCAGAAATCTCAGGGAAGGGCTGGAGGTTCTCCCCACAAGGCTTCAGCGAAAATATGATGCCACTGCAAAGGAAAAGGCACCTTTGTGTCCCAGACTGCATAACCTAAAATTTCAGATTAGAGCTACAGAAGGCAGAGAGATCAGCTTCCAAGGCCTCCCACATCTGTGATCTTGATTCCTGTGCAGTGTACAGGTGACATGGTTACCCGTGCTTTTGCTCTTCCCTTTCAAACTGTTCTATTAGTCCCTAAGGCTGGCATCTTTAACCTAAAGCTGTGGTACTCAAACTTTTCCAGCCAGTGGCTCCCTTGACCCCCGTGGCTGTTGGCCATGACTCCCCATCATGTTCCTGAGGGTTGGAAGTGACATCATTAAACAGGAAGTGGCCAGAAATATTAACTATGTTAATATTAATTATATTAATCATATCATTAATTAAATGCAGATCTTAAAAATATATTATTAATACACAGCAATATACATGCTTTATAAATGATCAGCTGCTAATCACTGCTGGAGACAGGATGCTGGAGTAGGTAGATTTTGTCTGGTCCAGGAAGACTCATTTTTTTAACTTTGTAAGCATACCAACAGAATTGTTTTATCAAATGAACTTTGTGAACAACCAGTCTGACCAACATTACACACACACACACACACACACACACACACACACACACACACGCACACACACACACCCCTGTGGACCCCAATCCAACTAGTCATTTCTCCCATTCTCCTTGGATAGGATTGAACCCTTTATTAATTTAATGCAATGAAATTTTTCAGGCAGCTGGTGGGGAAAACAAAAATAGACCATGAAAATATATCAGAGCTGATAAGGGTTTGGTTAGGAGACTGATTTGTCTCCTATACTAGGAGATGCACAGCTCAAGCCTATGCATGTCTACTCAGAAGTAAGTCCCATTAGAGTCAATGGGGCTTACGCCCAGGAAAGTGTGGATAGGATTGGGCTGGCAATCACTTCATCAATGGCTGCTAAGTATTCCCTTCAAACAGCAAGATGCATCACTTTAAAAATAAAGCCTTTCCTCTTTAGTCAAACAACAAGATTAATAAATCACTTTAAAAACAGTACCCTTTTTCTGCTCCTGGCCAAGTAAAGTGTGTGCTTGTCTCTCCCCTTCCCCTTTGCCAACTGCATGGAAACAACTTTAAGGGGAGGGGGAGGAAAGTGGGAAGGTTTGGAGGAAAGGGGGAAGTGGAAGAGGGAGGGGGTTGAAAAGAGAGATTTCACTTTGATGAGAAGCAATCCCAGGCTGGGAACTAGGAACCAACCAGACAAGGATCAAAGAGGGTTTCTTTCTGATGGTCAGCAAGGACAAGGACTGCAAGCTGAGCATGCTCGGTACTTGCCAGATGGGGGCTGGAGTGGAAGAGCTTTGCAAACAACATGCAGCGAACACAGAAGGCGGCAGCCTTGGAGTGGAGGGAGAAGAGGGCAGGCGGCAGCAGCCACTCTCGCAGCTGAGCAACTCCTGTTTCTTCTGCTTTAAAAAAAAGCGCAGACAACGGGCAGAAGACGGGCTCGTATTCTGCCCAGGGATGTGACTGTATCACTGCGAGAGGACATCCCGCGCCTCCCCTTTCAGTTCCCGGCACCTCCCAGCTTGAATAACACTGACCTAAAGGGTAATGATGGATGTAATAAAAAAACAAAACCAGCCTTTTCAGTGTTCACTATTCAAAACCTAAACTGTAATTTATGCACTGAATAAAAAGTGTAAGTGCCTGACAGAACAATCCTAAGAAGACAATCCACCAGCGCAGTTGCCCCTGCACCAGCAGAAGATGTCGCAAACATGCCATAAAGCATGTAGTGACACCCAGTGAGTAATCGGCGCCAGTGGATTGCAGCTTGCGCCAACCCACCAGCATTGCATTCAGACTGCTGCCAGCAGCGGTGAGTTTTGCACAGGGGCTGTGAGAAGGTGGTAGGAAGACATTCTGGAGGCAGGGAAGGGGGCGTTACAGGGCAGGGGGAAGGCATAACAGGGGGTGGGACAGGCCTGGGAGGAGGTGGAATCAGTGGAGTCCTCCTCTGCTGTATCCTAACCCCCCATCCTGGGCCTCCCCGTGTTAGACCAGGCCATTCAGACTTCCTCCATCTAAATAGTGGCGATCTGAGTAGTCCCATAGGGCAGTCCATAGGACAGACCTCCAGTCGCCTCCAAGCCTGCACTGGATACAGTGCAAGCTGTGTGACCTAGCTGTACCAGCCCACATTAGGACTGGACTACCCCTTTGCTTTCCTACTATATCCATCATTTCAATTAAGTGAAATTGCCACCCTCAAAATGCAAAAATGTATAGCTCTGCCCCCAACAGTCCAGTCCTAGATCAGGGTGGGCTGTAAGGAAAATAAGACTTCAATTCATTTACCTGGATAGCTGCCAGGTTCTTCTGTTCCTGTGATGGTGCTTCATGTACAAAACGCAACCAGTTTGAATGCCTTGGATTGCTGGCATCCAGAACGTACAGCACTTCTCCTTTATTCCCACGAACCTAAAACGATAAGAAGCATTTAACAAAACGTCTTCAATCCGGGAAAGATTTCTGTTGTTCACCATAAATACTCAGTCCTTACAGGTGCTCAGTCCTATCCTATTTAGCAAGAAACAGAAAATCTGTCTCTTTTCCAATGGCTTGTCATCTTTTATTTCCTTGAGCCACAGACCTCCATCGCCAACTAGCCACCCCTTTTGTTAATGCTGCTCAAACTTTTTGCCACTTCCTCACTCCATCCTCTGTGTAAGATTCTGACAAACACTTAAAAACATTTGATACAACACACATTGAAACTGACCACAAACATCCTGCCGTCTCCACAGTCCTCCATGTTTTTTTTTCATCCGCACACAGAACTCTGATTTCATTTCTGCAGTCTGTCTGCTATTTTTGGTCTAGCCCAACATTTCTCCATCTCGATGTGTGCTCCTCAGAGCCCTGGGGCTCCTTGAGACCATCGTTAGGAGCGGACAGCAGCCCTGGAGACCAAAAAATTTGCGAATCACTGGAAGCCTTTCCTTGTGCCCTTCCACTCCATAATCCACCTCAGTGGTTCCCCAACATTTTAGCACTGGAACTTACTTTTTAAAATGATAATCTATCACAGCTATTTTCAACCTTTTTCATCCTGTGGCACAATGACAAGGTGCTAAAATTGTCAAGATACACCATCCATTTTTTGACAATTGACAAGGCACATTGCACTGCCAGTGGGGAGCTCACATCCCCCTATGGCCCTACAAATAAATGTTGCCCCCCAACTCCCATAGCACACCTATGAACCATCAGTGGCACACTAATGTGCTGCGGCAGAGTGGTTGAAAACCACTACTCTACCTGGACCCACATATGGTTGGGGCGGGTGTATTCTGGAGCATTTTTTTTAACTTCACATTCATTGGATCAGGACCATTCTGGAGGTCTTGCATTGAAGGACTCCACCTGTCCTTCAATAGGAGCCAAGGCACATTTGCCTTCTTGAGACTAAATGCACACGTGTGACTCAGTTCCACTTTCCATAGGGCTCAATACATTTTCCTTATCAGCTTGGGAGGGGGGACTTTTGGATCTCAAGTGCTTTTTGGGGCCTGTGTGCATCAGGACCATTCTATAGGCATTGCATTTTTCTTGGCCTGCCCTTCAAAGTGGACTGAGGGCCCAATCCTAAACTCAGCCAGTGCCAGCACTGGTGCTGGGTGCCGTAAACGTGCTGTAAAGCACGTTGACAGCACCAGGCGAGTAAGGAGCACCGCCAGGGGTAAGTGCAACCGCTGGATGGCAATGTGGCTTCTGGGGGGTGAGAGGAGGGCAGAACAAGGCTAGGGGAGGGTGAAGGAACCAGGGTTCTGCTCCACCGTATCCTGAACTCTGTGTCTCTGAGCAAAATAACTGAACTTTGGGCAAAATAGCTGGCGCAGATTTGAGAAGCCCCATTGTGCGGCTTGGGGCTTTCCCCCAAGAAAGAAAGTTAGAAGGGGACAAAGAGACCTCTAGCTGCTTTCTGCTGGATACAGCGGTAGCTGCTTTGGTGCTGCTGCTCCAGCAGGTGCTGGGAACCTCAGGATTTGGCTGCCTGGCACATTCACCTCCTCATCAGTAAACACACTTGCAGCTCAGTTTCACTTTTCATAGGATTCAACACATTTTTCTTGTTAGCCATGAGCTTTTCAGTTTCCGTTTCAGATCCACCAAAAATCAGGTTGCAGACCACAGCTTGGAAAACACTGATCTATGCAATTCTATTTTATTTGTTCATTTTAATCTTATCAGCATAATTCAGTTTGTCTCCTTTATTTCTACTGTCAAATATACTTTGCAAGGTTTGCCCTCAATTATTGTGTGCCTTTCCCAGCTCTGCCTGAAGAAGCCAGGGATTGAATCTGGGACTGTGTTCTTCTGGCTTCTTGTTAACATTCTGCCTGTGTCCCTCAAGTGTTCAAGCTGCCTGTCTGCATACCTTTCTATAAGCTTGCCTGCTTATAGTGTCCTGTGAAAGGAAGAGAAAAGTCTGCTTGGCACCACTGGTAAGAACAAAAATGAAGGTAACGAATGCAGTGAACTGCAGATAACTGAATCAGCAGATACTAGATTCACGGATGGGGGGGGTTGTATCTTTGTTCCCAAGCACTGTGAAATCCATGCTGCGAGTATCCATGTTATATCTTAGAAACTATGGTCAATCATTATCTGTTCTGATGAAAAGCAGCAAAACTTGCTATTTTTTTATTTCCAAATTCTTAGCTTCCTGCATTAAAAGATGGAAAAAGAAAATATACTTGATATGTTAATAGACTACATTGGCTGCTGTTAGCCAATAAGCTGCCATAAGCACATTTCAAGAGGCTTCATTCTAGTACTGTAATGTGAAAACACAAGGGTATAAATGTTTTCACTGCCTTTATGAAAATGCCGTGGCCACATGCTGTGAGGAGCAGTACAGATGTGGGTTTTGAAAGGCAAATGAAGAAGAATGGCAGAAGTTGGAAGTGCTAATGAGAGCACAGATGTGTTTACCTTTTCCGAACTGCTGTCTGAATTTGGGCAAAGTGCCAACCCCACTGTTGCAAAGATGCCTTGGATAATCTATCACCATTATGTCCAGCTGTGAGAATCACTAGCCCAAATTTTTACTCTAGCTTGCCTGTTTGACTGAAGAATCCTGCTATTACCTATATTTCCAGCAGAGCCCATGAGAAGGAGGGTACAGGGGGAATTTGTACCTGGGCCCACAGTCAAAAAGTGGGTCCAGGAGCCAAAGAAGGGGCCCCAGAAATTTCTTCAAATCTTATATTTTCCTAACTCATCCGGACTCATTGCTCACACAGGATGCTGGGTGCACTGCTCCTGCCACAAGCCAAACATGCTGGACCAAAGAATACACACAACATTCCTTAACACAGTGTCAAATCTGGGAGGAAACTGGCCTGCTACAGTAGTTCTTTGGCTTGTGGATTCACTTACAATGAAGGAGTGTATAGGAGTTCAGGGACACAGCTGCAGGACTACAGCTGCTGCAGAAGTAAGTTTTGGCACACACACAGGACACTTTCCACTCTAGTAAGAACATAAAAACAGCCCCACTGGATCAGGCCATCGGCCCATCTAGTCCAGCTTCCTGTATCTCACAGCGGCCCACCAAATGCCCCAGGGAGCACACCAGATAACAAGAGACCTCATCCTGGTGCCCTCCCTTGCATCTGGCCTTCTTACATAGCCCATTTCTAAAATCAGGAGGTTGTGCATACACATCATGGCTTGTACCCCGTAATGGATTTTTTCTCCAGAAACTTGTCCAATCCCCTTTTAAAGGCATCCAGGCCAGATGCTGTCACCACATCCTGTGGCAAAGAGCCACAGACCAACCACACGCTGAGTAAAGAAATAT
Organism: Tiliqua scincoides; assembly: GCF_035046505.1. NCBI lineage: Eukaryota > Metazoa > Chordata > Lepidosauria > Squamata > Scincidae > Tiliqua > Tiliqua scincoides. The sequence goes on from NC_089826.1 coordinate 29,911,096, forward strand.
TTTATTTTGTCTGTTCTAACTCTCCCAACACTCAATTTTAGTGGATGTCCCCTGGTTCTGGTGTTATGTGAGAGTGTAAAGAGCATCTCTCTATCCACTTTATCCTTCCCATGCATAATTTTGTATTTCTCAATCATGTCCCCCCTCAGGCGTCTCTTTTCTAGGCTGAAGAGGCCCAAACGCCGTAGCCTTTCCTCATAAGGAAGGTGCCCCAGCCCCGTAATCATCTTAGTCGCTCTCTTTTGCACCTTTAAGTATAAGCCAAAATATGATGATGCTAATTTTCTGCAATGATTTTCTATATTTAAAGGATTTTAGAACTTAGTACCCCCTGAGAGAAGCTTCCTCTCAAAAGTCCTGAGTTCCAGATAAAACGGCAACAGGCAACTGAACTCTGAAAACCGTTCATCCTAATTCTTATGCTGTAGCCAAATGTGGGTCTCAGTTCCAAAATACAGTCGCTGAGCATGTGGAAGGGATGCAGGATCCTGGGCTGGTATCTTTAATGGTAACCTTTTGGTATGGACTTCCAACTTCATTGATTGCATCTTGTTCAGAATACATTTTTAAACAATGAGAATATTATTCCCACCCCACATTCTTCACACTGATTTCTTGTGCTGCAGCAGCATGTAATTGTCAATCTCTCACTGAATGGCTTGGTATCACTGAGGATACTGCTACGTTGTTTGAACGGGAACTTGTTTTATACCATGGCTGTCGGCAACACGTGAAGAGAGAGAGGGCAGCATTCATAAGGTGTTGCTGCTATACCCTGTTTATATTTGAGTTTGCCCTTAACATAACCTGGCAAGCAGCTCGGGGATCCCATCACCATTTATTTCATGGCGTATTATTGGACTGTTACCATGGAACATGCTTTGAGAGGGGTAAACATTTTTGGTTCCATTTCTTTCATTTTTGAAAAGCAGCTTAAGATTTTGTAAAATTATTATTTTCTAGATGGTTTGGGGGCCAAACTGGATATTACATGGGAGTTCTGAGATTGAAGAGCTCGGAAATATTCACTTATTCAAAAAGCAGCAATGCCCCCACTTTCCTTTGGACTGTGGACACGATGCAAAAGTAGTGGGGTTAAAACCAGCGATTTTTAACCAGTGTGGTGCAAAACAATGGTGTGCCACAACACAATGATGTGCTGTGAATGGTCCACAGGTGTGCCACAGGAGTTTAGGGGAAGATCATTTACTCATAGGGTCATTGGGGGATGTCAGCCCTCACCAGCAGCATGATGTGTCTTGTCAGTTATCAAAAAACTGATGGTGTGCCTTGACAATTTTAGGGCCCAATCCTATCCAATTTTCCAGCACTGGTGCAGCCGCAATGCAGCCCCAACGTAAGGGAACAGATGTTCCCATACCCTAAGGAGGCTTCAGTGACTGCTGCCCCACCACAAGATGCAGTGCATGCCCCATTGGCATAACTGTACCAGCACGGGAAAACTGGATAGGATTGGGCCCTTAGTGCCTTGCAGGGTGCCATGAGATTTAAAAGATTGGAAATTACTGGGTTAAACTTTTACCCCATGCCAGTTCCCAAGTCACATGCATTCAAGTTGCTTTTAGACTTTCAGAGAAAAGCATATACAGCAGTTTCCCTCCCACTTTAGTCCTTAGAATAAAAGGACTTAGAAAAAAAGTCCTCCTCTTTTTCCCATTAATTCACCTGCTCCTGGGTCTAGAACAAGACTGCCAGGTGGATCAGTGATCATGCTTTTTTGTCAATGGGTCAATTCGCTTCTTCACTGACAGACATAGGAAAAGTCTTAATATAACCAAGTTTAACAAAAGCCACATTAAAGTGGGCATTCTTGACACTGTGTTTATCTCTTCTTAAAAATAACCACTCCTGAGATTTGGGAAACAATATAAAAGTCCCATTTATTCTTTTCTTTTTTTTCCTAAGAAAGAGATTTGTTTCCAAAGAGACAGATCATGTGAATACAACTTATTTTTTAGTATAACGGGATTTGTTATATGGCTGTGAAAAAGCAGAATCTATACTTTTTACTGTGTTTGGAACAGACAAGCAAGGCCAATGCTAATTCTGGCATGAATATGGATGAAATTAAAGCTCTCATGTTTCAAACAGGCTGACATTTCTACAATAGTACACAATTTATGCTGCATTCTCAACATGAAAGGGTTGAAAGCCTAAAGGGACCATGGCAGTACACAAAACTGTACATTATACTAAGCAGACAAGCAAGGCAATTATGAAAATTGGCGCCTTCCTTTGGAAAATAGTATAACTGCAGTCTGCCTAGTCAGGCTGCGGACATCCACTGAAGTCAACGGGATTTCAGATATTTAACAGGGGGCAGAACTTAATCTCCATCTTCAACAGTCCTCGAGAAAAGTTGGCAAAGGAGCTAAAAGTTCAGAAATGACCCAACAGCTAAAAAGATTTCAAGGAGTATTGTGCAAGTTAAAAACAAAACAAAACAAAAAATAGCATTATTATTTCTTTTCCAGCCATTTGTGGATGTTGATCTTCAATTTCCATAACATTCTTCGCACAAAGTGTTCTTCACATTCCTTAATGTTGAGAAGAGATCATTAGTATTCCCATTATTCAGATGAAAAAACAAGCCAAGGAGTAGTTTCTTTTCCAATACATCCCAGCGGGGTCATTAGGAATGAACAGGAACTTGAGTGCAGGTTTCATGAGAAAAAAGCCAACACACATCATGCAATGGACACAATGGCTAACACAACTAAACCAACGCCATTAAAGGCCTGACAAGGAAGTTGAACAAAAACACTTAACAATATAGATTTATATCCCACCCAAATTTCCAGCAAACCAAATATTCTGGGGATTTGGACATACCTCCTAAAAAAGATGGGGAGAAAGAACATTGCTGACCAACCACATCTTAGCTTAATTGCAAACAACAAGCAAACTAAGGCATCATTTTAAAAGCCACATGTTCCCCACCCTGCTTCTCTCACATCTTCCATTTCTGTTTGTTTACAGCTCGTCCATGGCTTAGTACTCAGATGGCAAACCTCCTTGTGTCTGAGCTGTACTACTCAGGTTTAAATTAGTCCTCTCTAACTAGTACTACCTCTCAATGTGGATGATGGCCTTGGGAGGATGCAAATGAATACAGTGGACCCTACACATCCATGAGTCCAGTATCCGCAAATTCTACCATCCTCAGATATAGAAGGTTCATGTGGGTGCCTCCAGAGCAGTGGTCCTCACACTTTTAGCACCAGGACCCACTTTTTAGAATGAAAATCTGTCAGGACCCACCAGAAGTGGTGTCATGACTGGAAGTGACATCATCAAGCAGGAAAATTTTTAACAATCCTAGGCTGCAGAGTTCTACCCACACTTACCCGGGGTAAGTTCCATCTACTATCATTGTTAAAAGCATATACATAGTAGACTGTTACAAGTCTAGAACTGGAACATTTCCCTAAACGCAGTCACATTCATGGTAGCATCAAGTCTAATATATTAAAAATAAATATTGAAATGAATGGGGACCCACCTGAAACTGGCTTGCAACCCACCTAGTGGGTCTCGACCCACAGTTTGAGAAACACTGAGGTGGCCTCTCCTGGGTCATGTCAGGTCAGTGACCCACTCTATTGGCCTCTGCAGACCTCAGATTGACATGCAGAAGCCTCCAGAAGCTAATTCCAGTTTTTGGAGATAACTTCTGGTTTGACTGGAAGTAGCTTCAGGAGTCTTCTGCAGACCATTCTGAGGCCTGCAGAGGCCAACACAGGTTTGCCAGCCCAATGTGACCCAAGAGAGGCCTCCAGATAAGCAATTATGCAAGCTTCCAGAGTGGACACCAGCATCCGTGGAATTTTCTTATCTATGATGGAGGGGGGGGGGGTCTGAAACCAAACCCCCTGCAGATTTGGATGGCCCACTGTAGATGTGATCTGGAAACATACCAGCTATGGTGGCTGAATACCAGCCTGGAAGTGAAAAAAAAGTACCAGTAGGTAGGCCATTTTTTGAAATGATTTACATTGGCATACACTCCAGTCTCAAACTATGGGTGGAAAGGTAGGGAGCCCTGAATGAAATCCACAAACCCAGCTCCCTGATTCCCATGAATTCTAGGCAACTTATCCCCCCCATAGCCTTCTAAGCACAGTAGTTAAGGGAATCAGTGCAAGAAGTAGGGTGCCCCCCTTGGCCCCCATGTAATTGAAGTACTGCATTTGCTCCAAAGTGGCTCAGGTCATTTGCTAGGTGACTCTCCTAAGCTTGTAATGAAATCATGCAGAGACTGGCCAAAAACAGAATACAGGTTGAGACTAATTCCAGTGGGTTCCATTCCAAGCACTCACTTGGATTAAAACAAAAAAACAAAAAAACTATAGCAAATCAATTTAAAAAACAAAGTTTCTTTGCTCCAGTGATTGAAAAACAGCCTTGCTGACCTTTTGACTCTAAGAGTCATTAAGAAGACAATCCATCAGCACTTCACTCAGCCCCTCCCTTCACCAATGCAAAATGATCACCTTTGTTTCACGTGCTGGGGGAAGGAAGGGGTCCGCAGGAGAGAGGATTGATGGATTGTTAGCCTGCTGCCCTCTCTCTCTCTCTCTCAATCTCTCTCTCTCTCTCTCTCTCTCTCTCTCTCTCTCGTTAAGGAGGCTGTTGTTAAAGGACTGTTCAGTTTTTTAAACTGATTTTAAAGGGATGCATTTTTCCCCTTCTCCAGGGATCAGCACATTCTTTCTCATTTGCAGGAGCCATTCGTGTTGAGTCAAATCTGTGTATAAAAAATCCGTGTATAAATAGGCTGGACCTGTATACTTAAGCATATATGTGAACGGAAGTCAAACACTGTACAGGCAGCGAGGAGAGACATGTCAGCACAACAATGGCAATAAACAGATGGCTTCTTCTGCCAGGCTCAGTAAACACATTGCTTGCCATTTTGAGGATTGTTATTAAATAAGAAATGCAAGCAAACTACAGTCCCATATAAACTGCAAAGGGGGAGGAATATTCCGTGACTGGAATCTAATTTAATTTAATTTAGAAACAGAGCGTGTAAAGCCTAATGCTGGTTGTTCTTAGCAGCTTAAAGAACAACAGGCTTGTTCTTGGAACTGCTGGGCTCAAGAAAATGCTGTTCATTTCGACAGAGTTTGAGCCAATAGAGTCAACAACAGTGCAATCCTAGGTGTGCCTACGCAGAAGGAAGTCTCAGTGAACTCAATGGGACTTATTCCTAGCTTAGCATTTATAGAAATGTAGCCTTAAGGACTGTGCTTTCAGAGTTCCAGCGTCAGGCCTAGAAAGAAAAATGATATAACGTTTCTGCAGGAAATCTGCTAATCAATCTTTGGGACAACATAGAAATGTTTCAAGCCGAGAACTTTTGCTTTACTTCTGCAGAAAAACTGGAACATAGAAGACAATTTGTACCATTTTATTTGCTCAAGAGGAGACTTCATATGCATTACTGCATTCCACAGAATTTGGTAACGCGTCACAGCACCGTTAGCAATTATAGAGCCCAACAGAGACACATTCCTGCAGCAGGTTTATTCTGGTGCACTAATTGGATCAACAGATATGATCGGAAGACACACACTGAGGTGGGATGAGATTCATGTTGGACCAATATAACACAAGAAAACAATGATTATTCATGAACTGCAGTCATGAATACATCTTGCAGATTCTATTACTACCCTTGAGGAATCCCATTTGAACATATGATCACACCTAACAGGGTCACAGATTGGGAAAGTTTCCTGGATCTCAACTCTGCCTTATGGGCACAGTTAACAGACCTTGATGACAGGAGTGTCAACTAAGCGATGCCAAAGGTCTCAGTCAGGGTGATGACTCCACATCAGGGTGACATCTTCCTTTCATGTGGTCAGGAACCAGGATCACCACCCCCATGCAACACAGATGAGCTACAATAAAGTCATTCTCCAGGAAAAAAAACAAACACGCACTGTTAGAGTGGCTAACTCCATTAATAAGCACATTGGTTGGGACTTGGGAGGAGACGGACTCAAAATTCATCTGGTAAACACGATCAAACATGACACTTTTAAAAACATGTGTAGAAAACTATGAGGTTAAAAACCAGAAAGCAAACTTTGAAAATGTCTGAACCTGGACAAAGATTATTTGAAGTGCAGCTGCCCAAGGCCACTGGGAGATGGCAGAACATAAAACAAAATACATAAAGCCCCTTTTGAAGGGTAAGGAATCAAAACAAAAGCTGTTGCAAAAGTGAGCATTACTACATTATTGATCTGCAAGAACCCTCTGAGTTGAAATTTCAAATATCTTAGGGCACAATCCTAATCGGCAGTTATGCCGGCATAGGAGGCCCTGGAGGGTCGCAAACATGCCGTAAAGCACAGCATGCCGCAAGCATGCCTTAAAGCTCCATGGGTGGGAGCCGCGTCAGTGCATTCAGATGCGCCGATGCGCGGAGGCAGGCACAAGCCTCTGCGGTGGCTCCCGCGCCACCGCTTGTGTCCGCTCTCTTGTGCCAACGCAAGCAGCAAAGGCAGGCGTAGTGGGTGTGGGGAGGGGGCGGGAAGGGTCATTTCTGGGAGGGGGGACAATGGGTGGCCCCAGGGGCCTGGGGAGCCTGGGGTAGGGCTGGGACCCAGCGGTTATGCTGGAACCCAACCCCCGTTCCCAGAGAGAACGGAGCGGCTTCTAACTGCTCTGCTCTCCTCCAACTTGCGCCACCTCCAGAGGTGGCGCAGGTCCGAGGAGACCCATAGGGGCACGCAACCCTTACCCAGGGGTAAGGGAAAGAGCTTCCCCTTGCCCGTGGCTGAGCCGCTGCATCCAAAAAACCTGTGTTGGATGCAGCACAAGCCTCCTGGCTTGCCTGCTCCAGCACAGGTTTGGATTGAGCGCTTAGTTATGTTTAAGTTTCAAAATCAGAGTAAAGTTGATTGATGGAGAAACATCTGAATTGTTGGGAAAGCGAGATGGAACTCTCTCACCAATTACTACTTTAGAACTTTCCAGTCTTTGATCACAAACACTGCGAGGTTGACTCAAGACAGCACATAAAACTATTCCGGTACAAACACTGCAGCCAATATGTCACTGGAAGATGTGAGATCAAAAAGAAGAAGCAAATGTTCATTTTATTTTTTTTAAAAATATAGATATTAGGGATAGCTCTTGCAAAACACCTTATTCAGATAGGCATTGATATTTTCAGATCAACCATCTACAAGGGGAAGCCAAAATGGGGAGGCTGTCACCATGATCCAGATATGCTAGAGCAGTGTTTCTCAAACTGTGGGTCGGGATCGACTAGGTGGGTCATGAGCGAATTTCAGGTGAGTCCTCATTCATTACAATATTTTATTTTTAATATATTAAACTTGATGCTACCATGGTATGTGACTGCAGTTGAGGAAATATTACAGACTTGTACTTTGAACAAGCTACTATGTATATTCTTTTAACAATGATAGTAAATGGAACTTACTCCTGGGTATATGTGAGTAGGAATACAGTCTAGGATTGCGAAAAATTTTCCTACTTGATGTTGTCACTTCTGGTCATGACATCACTTCTGGTGGGTCCCGATAGATTCTCATTCTAAAAAGCGGGTCCTGGTGCTAAATGTGTGAGAACCACTGTGCTAGAGATCTGAAACTTGGTCCACTGACTCTTCCTTCTCTACATTTCCACCTCCTAGGCCCTAGGGCCACACACTTCTCACATCTGTGGAACAGTCCTTAAATACCATCGTTGTAGAAGTCGGCAGATTTGGAGGCACACCAGCTCTCATCATTGTAATGACCTCCACATCACTGTGGAAACTTCTTCCATGTAAACGTTTCTTCATATTTGGAAACAGGAAGAAGTGCCAGGTCAGGGCTTCATAGCCACAATTGTGCACAAGAGGGACTGTTCTTGCAGGTGCATTGTCAGGTAGAGAACCTTTTGGACAGCAAACCACATCTTTTTTCATTGATAACATACGGCAACTTTTTTAGTAAGTTCCTGTAGTATGCCCTGGTTATTGTCAGCCCTTTTTGTAAATAATTTGTCAGTATAATTTTTATTTATTTATTTTCCCAAAACCTGGACAAAGTGACTTTGCTGGTTGGCTGCTGCACCTTATCCTTTTTGGGGGTGGGGGATAAGGCATGTTTTGCTCATTTCTTTGGTTAAAAAAAAATCGATTTAAAGCCACTTCCTGTTAATGATCGAGGACAGGAAGTGGCTTTCAATCAATTTTTTTTTTACTATTACAGACAATTGGGGTTCCCTGCACCCCCAGAGGCTTGTATCCCCTTAGGTAAATGAAACACTACCACACCCAGCAGCAGCACGATCCTGGAGATTGCGTTTCTGCCTTCCCCCCTCCACCACACATACTTAGCACTCCCAACTCCCTTGTAGCAATTTGGGAAGCACTGAGTTAATTCATCCTGGTCATGTTTTCCTGATTCCCTGTACTGGACCTGGGTGGCTTCTGTTACTCCTTGCACATCTGATTAATGCTGATGCCCCATGAATGGTCAGTATTTCCATGGACATTAGAAGAGTTAATGGCAAGGAAACTACTTTGCGGGGTAGTTCAGGCTCTCATTTCCCGTCTCTCCTTTGTTCTGAATGGGTTTAGGACATTGCTTGCCGGGGCTTGCCGGGGCTTGCCAGGGCCACTTGGTCATAGGATTGGGAACCTATTCTTGTTGGCATCCTTCAGTCTCGGAGGACTATGGTATTGCACTCTGAATGGTGGTTCTGGAACAGAGTGTCCTCTCCAGTGAGCGAAGCCTGGGTAAAGTAGATATGGAGGATAGATTGTTACTCATGCAGCAAATCCCCCCTCTCCACGTCGCTGAAATGGTCCAATGGAAAGACAGAAGCCAATACGGTTGGTTCCAGCGGCATCGCAGGAGTTGCCAGAACATGACTGTGTTCAGCCATGAACTGCCTCAGGGACTCCGGCTCCAGATTTTGCCTTGAGGTTGACTCCTGAAGCTTTTTCCATAAATGGATGTAGCCACAAGGCAGTGGAGGTTTGGGATCAGAGTTTTCCTTCTCTCAGATGAGCTGCCTTCCCAGGCTAACAAGTCCCATCTACCCGCTGGCTGTTTAGTCACCTCTTACGACAAGTACAGCCAAACTGAGGGCCTATTCTTATCCCCCAGCCCCCATTGGTAAGGGGGAACCTATAGGCCTCTATAAAATACTGTAGGGGATGGCAAATATAGATTTATGTAAATCCTTTTATTGGATTTGTCCTCAGTGGGAAAATCAAATAATTAAACATCTCCCAAACCCATGGTTGGCTATGTCACAGTCACATAGTCTTCAGTCTTCAGTAGGTACTTCAATGAGACTCCTTCACAGCGAATGGTCTGTGGGTTATGGACAAAATATTTTCATACTGTTTCATGTGGTCGTTTTTAATTTGACAACTGAATTAATAACTGTTGTCTATTTCAGGTCTCAGGCATCTGATGACTAAGTATGTAGCAATGCTTAATTTCTTACCAAGGGAATAGTTGCAGCATGACAAAACAATAATGTCCTATATGTCTATGTAACTTGATCACAAATACCACCATTCTATGAACATAGAATATTTCATGTAAGAACTGTTTCTACAAAGACATGAGAAAAATATCAAACCATCCAGCATGGCTTCCTAAAGATGCCTTCCAAAAATGTTAGTCTCATCAGAGATCAAGCAACTCATATAAGGTCATTTATCCACAGGATATGGGCTGCAGGTCCAAATGCATCTATCATCACCAAAGCCCTACTGGATAAGGCTTTGAAGGTCTAGAGCAGGGGTGTCAAACTCATTTCATATGGAGGGCCACATAGCATTCATGATGCCTGCTGAGGGCTGGAAGTGATGTCATTAGGCAGGAAGTGATGTCATTAAACAAGTCATAACCAAAAAAACACTTTTTTCTCACTTAGGAACTCATTATCAGCAAATGACAAAAGAGAAAATATATGAATCTTGATCATATTTCAAGATATGGGAGAGCCCAATTTTCACGTGGGCTGCCCTTTCAGCAGTAACACCTCAGCACTACACAGCAGCTAAAAGCCTGAGGGCCTTATAAAAAGCTTCTGCGGGCTGCATCTGGCCCCCAGGCCTTATGTTTGACACTCCTGGTCTAGACGCATTTGGGATCAAGTCCTGGCAAGCTATAAGAAACAGTTGCACAAAATCTGAATGATAAGACTAAACTCAGGACTGATCTACACATAAAAAACACATGGTTCCACCTTCCTGGGACCACCTAATTTCAGAATACACATGGAGAGGGTTACATGACTTCCACTTGTCAAAGATTCTGTGCCCAACAGAATTATACATCAAGGTGAAGGGATCTTCTTCACCGATCACCCAATGCTCAATTTTCTGCGAACAGAGTTTTTTTATATGAACATTCAAACATGTTCAGTGGTGCCTAAGAAAATTTAGCTACAAACAAATGTTCAGTAATGGGCAAGAGGTCTGGTCTAGAGGGTAGAGCCTCCGTTAGCCTGAAGATAACATCAGAAGGTCGCCAGTTCGAGGACACCGGCAGCTCCCTGAATGGCTGAGAATGGTGAGACCTTGAAGCAGCTGACAAGCCCAGCTGAGTGATTCCACCTGCTCTTGCTGTGAGCAAGAAGCATCTTGGCTGCCCTCCATGTGAGAGATGGATCTGCTTGCCAGCCTGCGTGGGAGAACTGGAGGCCGGAAGTGAGACCAAAAACTAGGAAGATCCATTCTGAAATGTTGCTGGTTCTTGAAAGAAAGAACATCTATGATCGTAAAAATCCCCTTGAGGGGGTTTAGAAACGCCTGCCTAGGTAAACCGCCTTGAATAAAGTCAGAGGAGTAATCTGATGACCAGAAAGGCAGTATATAAATACCTAGTTGTTGTTGTTGTTGTTATTATTGAGAGAGAAAAAGAATTTTGGCTCTGAAAACTCTCAGAGCTGACATCCTGAATGCACTAAAGAAAAGTTAGCTTTGTGGGATATGAAAGGCTTCAGAGGAAGAACCAACTTCCCATGTCCTTCTGAAGACATAGTAGAGCAGGAAGAGTGATCGCATGCAGCCAAGGGTGGACAAGAGAGAATCAATGAGCTAGACACTTCTCCTTTAAGAATGCTTCCATGCTACTGGTGGTGCTGGCCAGATTACAAGATCAGTTAGTCAAAAATCCCATTGTCTGTAGAGGAGAAAGCACACATCCTTTTTTTCCCCTCTGTGAACACCACCCACGCAAGTACCGGTTTTTCCATGTCCCACTGTCTCTAGAGTCAAGCCACTGTGCGTGTGTGGGAGGGGGAAATGGGGATGGAATACAATACACAGCCATAACTTCAGCAAAGGAGAGTCTTCTCTGTTCTCTCCTCCATTCTGTGACCTCTTTCCTTTCTTGCCAACACTGTATTACAGGTTGAGACTGATGGCAAAAAACACACTATAGCAAATCAAGTTAAAAGTTTCTTTGCTCCAGTGATTTCAAAACAGCCTTGCTGACCTTTGTGATGTAAGATAAGAGTCATTAAGAAGACAATCCATCAATCAGTCCTCCTCTTCACCAATGCCCCTCCCTTCACCAATGCAAAGCGATCACCTTTCTTTCACAAGGTGAGGGGGAAGGGAGGGGTCTGCTGGAGAGAAAAGGATTGATGGGTTGTCAGCCAGCTGCCCCCCCTCTCATTAAGGAGGCTATTAAGGCTATTGTTAAAGGACTGTTCCGTTTTTTAAAACTGATTTTAAAGGGATGCATTTTTCCCCTTCTCCAGGGATCAGCACATTCCTTCTCATTTGCAGGGGCCATTCCTGTTGAGTCAGATCCCTGTATAAAAAAATCTGTGTATAAATAGGCTGGACCTGGATTTTTTTTAAAGCTGCCACACAGCCACATCTTACCACAGGCAGACTGCTACCCAACCATCTCCCACTTGCAGAGGAGTCTGGCCAGCTAAAAACAGCACCACAGTCCCTGTGGCAGCTGCAGCATTTCACATGCATGCAGAAAATCTACAGAGGTAAGTACCACCTGCCATGCTGTAGTGTATCACCCAGTAGTACTCTTGTCACTGGTTGAAAAGTACTACCTTTGCTAAATATTCCACTCCTTTTTCAAGGAGAAAGGACAAGCCAAAGTAGATCTATGAGGACAGTACTCACATCACATATTACTTCAGTAACACAGGAGGCAGATTGCAAGAGAGCAGAGAAGTGTGCTGGGCGTGAACTTTCTAATAGACTTTGGGCCCAATCCTATCCAACTTTCCAGCACCAATGTGGCTGCAATGCTGCCCTGAGGTAAGGGAACAAATGTTTCCATACCTTGAGGAGGCCTCTGTGATTACCTCCCCACCACAGGATGCAGTGCACTGCCCCATTGGCACACCTGTACCGGCACTGGAAAATTGGATAGGATTGGGCCCTTTCTAATCTGATTTCACTTCCTGGATATTGTTTTTAGCTCAGGTTCTGCTCCAGCCATTTAACCAGTTAAGGTGTCCTCACCAAGAGGAAGCAGTGATCAGATAAAAACCAGTGTTGTAATTTATGTTTCTGCACCTATGAAGGAGGATGCTTCTTCATAAACTGGAGCAATTTTAAATTCTGGTTAGATGTGCAGCAACACAGTCATAAAAATCGTAATATATGTGTTCCAGCAAAACAGCCACTAGCTTGGCTAACAGATACAGCTTGCCTTCATCGTTTCTGGAATGACTATCAATATAAACCTGGACAGCTGAGTTTTACCTTATAGATTCCTGGCACTGATTTTCCAATCCAAGGCCACTTCACAGCATGATTTATAATGCCCTACAACACTTGTATTCAGATCAGTGTCTCTAAACATAAACCACTCGGGTTCAAACATTCAGGAAGCCATAAAATGTGGCATGCAGGAATCTGTGCATGATTCCGAAAATAGGTTGAAGGGAAAAAAAGTTATGAAATAGTCTCAGAAAGGCTTATAAAACCTGCTCTGATGGTCAGAGCACAAAAGCCACTTCACTAAACACGCTGGGATATTTTTCAAACGATTTGATATTCAAGAGATTATTATTACGCTTCCAGGTATTAAGGCAACCTATTTTCAGTCTGCACCAAAAAGAAAACATAAATAAGATCGAATTGAACAATCTAATGTGCCTCACTTTACTCATCAGCATAGAACTACTCTTAAACTGCAGTTTAAAATATAGTTAATATCAGACCTATATACACTCTGGGCTTAAAACTCTAGGCCAAATGTACCCAAGGTCGGTGCCAGGAACAAACCATTTCTGCAATTTATGCATATTTGCATACAATTGTTTATTTTGCATCATTTATTCTACTGGAAGGATCTATAATCACAGGAATTATCAAATGACTTTCCAGGTATTTATGCCACACCCCCAACTATTACCCAGACTTCTTCCACTACCCACCTTCGCAGCTAATTTTCAACCTTTTTCATTTCATGGCACACTGACAAGGCACTAAAATGGTCAAGGCACACCATCAGGTTTTTGACAATTGACAAGGCACACTATGCTGCCAGTGGGGGGGGGGGCTCACATCCCCCATTGGCCCTACTAATAAATGACCCTTCCCCAAATTCCTGTGGCACACCTGTGAACCACTTACAGCACTCCAATGTGCCACAGCACAGCGGTTGAAAATGGCTGTACTTTTGAGATGTTACCAAGCAAACATGACCCACACACCTTCAAACTGTGCTTAAAAGTTGCCTTTTGGGGAAAAGTTTTTTGAAAGCTGAGATGTTCAAGACACTGAATATTATATTCTGTGCCCATTTCTGCAATTGTGAAGTTTCAGAAAACCCACATTCTGAGATATGACCAATGACAAACAGGTCAGCTACATGATAAATGTATCAGCTGCTCTGACATTACAACCCTCAACAACTCTTGTCTTCAACTCATGTGGGAAATTACCAAGCCGACTCAGAACGTTTGTCAACGTGCCACTAGAAAGAAAGCAGACACTGCCCACGCACCGAAACAGGCCACATCACACTTCACATAGGAGCATTAGACATTCAGTCTAGAAGACGTCAATGCTGGCATTTTTCTGTCCAGAAATGGCCAGTTGCTCCAGGACCCAGACAAGAGGGTGGCTCGCATATGCCTATGCTTTTCCTTATGCTTCTCCCACATGATAAGAAGACTGGCAGGAAAACTGGCAGGCAAACTGCCTTGGCATCACGCCACCCCTCATCTTCAGACAAAGTTCTGGTATCATAGGCAGAGGTATTTTTTTCCTCAGCAGGTAGCATTCCTCTTCAAATGCTCTGCCCCAGTTTGTAGTCATTCAGTGATTACATCACTGATGTATCAAAAGGCGACAGGCCAGAGCATGCAGCCTGTCTGCCACCACAAGTCAAAGACTCTGCACACTGGCAGATGCCCGATACTCACCAGCACCAGTAAGTGTGCTTAGCAGGGGGTGGGAGAGAGGCAAGGGTGGACAGAACAAAGCAGAGGTGGGTGGAATGGAGTGGTGGGGGCACTGCTGCATAACCATGTGCCATGTGGGTATCACCGCATTACGGCACAGGGAGTTGCAGTGGATTTGGGCCGACAGTGAGATAGAACTGAAAATAATGCCACCTGTAGGAAATTTCCTACAGGAAATCCTTGTCCAGGCTACAGGATACTAGGCTACAAGGATAAAAGAATTATTCTTGATCCATGGAACTCCTTGCCACAGGATGTGGTGATGACATCTAGCCTAGAAGCCTTTAAAAGGGAATTGGACAAATTTCTGGAGGAAAAGTCCATCACAGGTTATGTGCCAGGATGAGTATGTGCAATCCCCTGATTTTAGAAGTAGGCTACCTCCAAATACCAGGTGCAAGGGAGGACACCACGATGCAGATCTCTTGTTGTCTTTTGCGCTCCCCGAGGCAGCTGGTGGGCCACTGTGAGACACAGGAAGCTGGACTAGATGGGCCTTTGGCCTGATCCATTAGGGCTCTTCTTATGTTCTAAGAAAATGACTTCATTTTTTATTCCTCACACCAACCCAAAATACTCAACCTTAACTTAAGCATTTCAGTATAGACAAAACTCTGCACTAAAGGTAAAGCTGAGAATAAAAGGGGAAGGGGAACTTGCATGGGAGAAAAGCAAATTGCATCAGTACCAGGCTTTGGACTTATTACAGTGGACCTGCCACATTTGCAGGTCCCAAATCCATGGATTGAGGGCCAAATCCTATCCAACTTTCCATCCCTGGTGTAGCTGTGCCAATGGGGTGTACACTGCATCCTGTGGTGGAAAGTTAGATATGGAGGCCTCCACAAGGTAAGGGAATGCTTGTTCTCTTGCCTCAGGGCTGCACTGCAGCTACACCAATGCTGGTCAGTTGGATAAAATGGAGCCCTTAACCATCTGCAGGTACCTGGAGTCTACAGAAGCCTCTCCTGGGCTGGCGACCCTCTCTGTTGACCTCTGCAGGCCTAAGAATGGCCCGCAGAAGCCTCCAGAAGCTAATTCCAGTTTTTGGAAGCCAACCTCTGGTGGCCAACCTCTGGTTGGCTTCCAAAAATGCAAAGTAGCTTTCGGAGGCTTCTGGGGGACTTTCTGAGGCCCACAAATAGAGTGGGTCATCGGCCCAGTGCAACCCAGCAGAGGCATCCAGAGGCTCCAGGTAAGTAATTGTGCAAGCTTCAGGACTGGACCCCAACATATTTATGGAGGGGGGTCTGGAACCAAATATCCATGGATAAGGAGGGCTCACTATACTTGCGTTCTTGTTGATCTAATAACTATTCAACCGTAACAGAGTCTTCTAGCTCCTTATTAACCTATTTATTTCAGCACACACTTTTGTGGACCACACTCTCCTTCATCAGACGTATGACATAAAATCCTCAGGCATATAAATTAATGCTGAAATGAATCGGTTAGTCTTTTAAGGTGCTACAAGACTCTTTGTTGTTTTGTGTCCTTTTTAAAATACTAAGAGTTATGTAATATGGATTTTTAAATCTTGCTCTTTTCTTTTTAAAGGCACGCATTACATTTATAATTCACCAGTCTCAGTTTAGATCCCTAACACTCTCATAATTACTTCCCAAAATGGAATTAAATACAGAACTTCTCTGTATCTCCTCCTAATAAGCACACTGCATTATGTCATCACACTGTGCATTGCTGTCTCCTCCTCATATCACTGGTTGTTGGTGGAAGAAACAGAGGTGTGCACAGAACAGTTACATTACATTGTACAATTAAACAGTATTACATTAACATAATTGTTAATGTATTCATTTTTATCTTGCCTCCTCCAAGGAGTTTGTGATCCACCCCTTATCCTCACAAGAAACCTGAGAAGTAGATTTGGTTGAGAAAAAGCAATTGCAGGGACTTGAACTAGGGACTATCTGGTCTATGACCAACACTGTGTTCCTACATAACACACTGGCTTACCTAACTAGATTTTACAACTCGATCTTGTAGATTTTACAAGAAACTGGGTGGACGAGAACACCTAGAGCAGGAATGTCAAACTTGTTTACTACATAGGGCCGAAGTTAGCATTCATGGTGCCCTGAGGGCCAGAGGTGACATCATTAAGCAGAAAGCAACATCATTAAGCAGATAGCCAGGAACAAGCATTTATTGTCGCAGAGAAACTCATTAGCTGCAAATGACAGAAGAGAAAATGTGCAAATCTTGTTCACCTTTTCAAGATATGAGAGAGCCCAATTATCAAATGGAGAAAGCCCAATTATAATGGTGGCTAGATAAATTGCTTCCAGGGGCCACATTCAACCCATGGGCCTTAAGTTTGACACCCCTAATCTAGAGGCATCCAGTTAAATCTAAAGTCATTGCACTTAAAGACCACTGTTGCCCAGCAGAGTTCTAGCTGCCAGGCACACAGTGGTAGAGCCACTCCCACAAATCTCACCTCCCACATCAACCTGCAGTCCGTATTTTCATCCAGCTCCTGGGGCATGCGTTTTTCTCCTGCAAACGGACCAAATTTTTCACCCTAAAGAACAGTAACACAGGTAAAACGGCATTGGTATCTTTCCTTTTATTTCCATAGAAAGTGCATGGCTAACTTGAGCATTACCTGTATATCTATTCAAGTTCTTAGCTCGAAGCTGCCTCTTGGAGGGCTGCCCTGTTTCCTTAGTGCTCAGTGATGCAATAAACTGCACAATTGTACAAGGTGCTATAAGGAAGCACTGACTTATAGGATCATATGGGTCAATCTTAGCCATGGCAAAGATGGACTATTCCTTCCCTTGCAGTGGGTGGCACAGAGAGTCAACTTTTGTGCAAATAAACTGCTTTTGCTGCCAGCCAAAGACATACACTGTGTACATGCTGTCAGAGAGATGAAGTGCTATGTGATAAGCTGCAGGTACACAGGTGTGTACCTACTAATAGTGTGAAACAGGAACCAGAGAAATAATTAGGTGTAAAAGTCATATGACAACAAAGAAGTTAGCATTAATTCAGGGCACAATGGCCAAACACCTGCTACCTAAGCAAAAGCATCGTCAAGAACCCCACAACCACCACTCGCAACTGTTTATATGCACAGCTTTTCCCCGAAGCATCATAAGTTGCCCCCAAGTCTCCATATAGTTTGAGGCTTGCAAAAAAGAAACAAAAACATAGTTGTTTCTGATCCTTCCCTTTGTTCTGGAACAGTGGTTCTCACACATTTAGCACCAGGACCCACTTTTTAGAATGAGAATCTGTCAGGTCCCACTGGAAGTGACGTCATGATCAGAAGTGACATCAATAAGCAGGAATAGTTTTAACAATCTTATGCTGCAATCCTACCCACACTTACCCAGGAGAAAGTCCCACTGACTATTATTGTTAGAAGACTATACATAGTAGCTTGTTCAAAGTACAGGTCTGTACCATTTCCCCAAATGGCAACCTTCTGTCTCGAAAGACTATGGTATAAGCCTACAGCACCTGGTATTCCCAGGTGGTCTCCCATCCACATACCATGGGAGCATCAAGTCTAATATATTAAAAATAAAATATTGAAATGAATGGGGACCTGAAATTGACTCATGACCCACCTAGTGGGTCCCAACCCACAGTTTGAGAAACACTGCTGTGGAGGCTGCAAACTGGGATACCCAGACATGATGTAAACTGAACAGCTTCCCCATTCTGGTCTGAGAGGGAAACGGTTACACCTAATTATTTCTCTGGCTCCTGTTTCACACTGTTAACGTAGGCTGCAATCCTAGCCACACTTTCCTGGGAGTAAGTCCCATTGACTGTAATAGGACTTACTTCTGAGTAGACATGCCTAGGACTGGGCTCCTAGTTTTGTTTTGTTTTGTTAAGTTCTGTTCTCCTTTGTTATTGCTGGTTTGACTCCTGCTCTGTCCAGGAGAGCTTCAGACAAAGGACCCAGGAAAAGACTTTTAGAGAGCAGTTGAGAATGTGTGTGATCATTTTTTCTCCACTTGCCACCACTCACTGCTAAGCAGACGGAAGTGGAACGAGGAGTGACAAAGAGAGGGGGCTGGGATTTAACCTTGAACTCTGAAAGCCTGCACAGAGAAAGGTGGGGGGGGGAGAGAGAGAGCGAGCTGCAGTGATCTCCTGGAATACGTGGCAGGGGAGAATCCAGCATTGATGAGACGTTGGAAAAAAAGCAGGAGGGAAGGAGGTTCAGAAAATAGCCTGCAAAAGCCACAGCTCGCTTTGCTGCTGCTGCTGCATTGCACCCCTCCTCCTCCTCCTTCCCCCATCCCAAGCCCCTGATGCCCCTCAGCCTTACAAGGATCACCCACCTTTTTCACTCTCCGGGCTGTAAAAAGCCCCATCCCGTCTTGGATTTGAGATGACTTCAGGGCAAACCTGTCCGGCACGTACATGCCCAGCATTGTGCACTACTTGGGGAGGTGGGGGGGGGGGAGAGGGACAAAGTGTGTAGCCTCCTCCCTGCTGCTAAATGGGAGAGGAATCAAGAGGCACTTTTCATTGCACAGAACAGGACGTGGTGGGGCAAAAGGGAGGGGGAAGGAACAGGGAGAGGATCTCCCCCCCTTCCCCTGCTCCTGGAAAGAGGGTGGAGCCTTTCTCCCCCAGCTTTCCTACAGCCGCGGCTGGGCAGGGGCTTCTCCAGCAGCTGGGAGGAAAAGCCGCGCTCCGATTGGCTGGAAGTTTTGTTGCAGCGAGAGAGAAGAGGCGAGGATTCCATCCGGCAGAGGAGAGGCTGTGCGGGAGCTGCGAGCCAGCCAGCCAGGCACAGCTGCCCTGGTGGCTACGCGCGCCGGGCGCAGCGCATCCCGAGCTGATGCCGTCCAGCGCGCGCTCCGGAGAGGGCGGGGGGACCTGCCTCTAGGCCTACGACGTGCTGCAAGTCTCTGGCCACAGGGCCCCTGCTGATGTGGCAAAGGTGAACAGTCTCCAAGGCAGCTGCCTAGATTTCTTTGTGCTGGGGCAGTGGTCCCAACGACAGATCTGTTGGGTCCCACTAGCATGACATCATTAACCTGGAAGTGATGTCATGGCTGGGAGTGACATCATTAATTTAGGCTTCAAGCCTAAGCCCTGTCATTAGAGCACTCTTGCTGATAATTTGCGTAGCCTGGAATTTAAATGATCCAGCTATGAAGTCAAAGCAGAAGACAGACTCAGATCCTTCTACAACCACACAGCCCCTCCCCCCTTTTCCAGCCTCCCACCTTCCCACCTATTCAGGGCAAAGCACCAGGCCTCTATCCCACCAAGTGTCTGCCTCGCCCAGCAGCTCTGTACCATGTAATTTTCAGCTCTGTATTTTCATTGGCGGCTGAGCTAGGTGCTACATGACCCATCTGAGATTGGCTCGCGACCCACCTAGTGGGTCCCAACCCACAGTTTGAGAAACACTGTGTTATGGCTTGCCTATGCTTCAGATGCACACAGGTCAAGCTACCCCATAAAAAGAAACAAAGTGACAACAACATGAGGCCAAGGAAGAGTGAGCATTCCGACTTCAGCGTCATATTTGAGCGAGAGATCTGGGCAGGGTGTCCTAGGAGCTCCGCAGGCCACCTGAACTGTATGTTTGACACCCCTGGTTTAAAGTAACACACAGACACAGAGGGAATAAGAAGAGCTGTCAGTCAGCTCAGTCGCTATGCTGGCTTGCAAGGGACAAAACTGGCAGGGACACCTGTGTAATTAAAGCCCCCAGGGAGAGCTACCTCTGTTTGCCCAATTATAAAAAAGACAGCACTTGTGTCAGCAGTCTGTGGGGAGGTATCAGAAAGAGTTGCCTCTAGCAGTTTAGGCTGTAATCATGGTGTAATCATGTAAACGTCCAATGGGGAAAAAGGCAGGGCAGCTGGCTAGCCAATCAAAAAATAGCAGGATGCCTAGATCAGCAAGCTCTAGGGAGGCAGCAGGAAGAGTAGCTTCTCTTTTGTTTTAAAAATAAAAAGCCAAGAAAAAGCAGGGAGGCTGTGCAAACAATTGCTCTGTATAGCAGCTTCTCCATTGCTTCAGGGAGCTTGTGCTGAGCTCTCCCTAGCTCCAAGTGGGGGAAGAAGAAGTGAGGTTTTTTTTTAAAAAAAAAAATTATTTCTGGAGGGGGGGGGAGTGTGTTCTAGAGACTGAGTTTATGGGGGAAGGGAGGGGGAGAGTGAATGCGTATTGCCTCCCTGGGCCTGGACCATCACTGCTTTATTACCCCTTTGTGCATTCTGTGCACCCCATCCTCTCCTTTTCTTCTTCCTTTCCCCCTCCTTCTTCCTTGGCATGCTCCATGAGCTGAGATGCCAACCCCCAGTAGGTATCCCCACTGTTCTACCTTTTGCTCTCATTGTGCAAGTGCACCAAGATTCAGGCCCTGATGCAGGGCAACCCATCTATGAAGTTAACAAGCAGTCACATCAAGCAGCACATGGGGGTGGGTGCCCACCTCCATCCTTCTACTTGTCTCTGCCACTGCTGCTCCTCCACCTTGGATTGCAAAAGGGGATGAAGTCCTGCTGCTCCTGCACCCTGGAGGGGATGAAACAGAAGAGGAAGTGTGGAGAGAAGAGAATGGTGGGCTACAGCACCCTGACACTCTAGCCCAGGGGTGTCAAACTCATTTCATACTGAGGGCCGAATGGTGTTCATGATGCCTGCTAAGGGCCGGAAGTGATGTCGTTAGGCAGGAAGTGATGCCACTAAACAACTCATAACCAAAATTTATCACTTTTTCTCACTAAGGAATTCATTAACTTCAAACGACAGAGGAGAAAACACGCAAATCTTTATCATATTTCAAGACATGGGAGAGCCCAATTTTCATGGGGGCTGCCTTTTTAGCAGTAACACCTCAGCACTGCTCAGCAGCTGAGGGCCGAATAAAAAGCTTCCGCGGGCCGCATCCGTCCCCCGGGCCTTATGTTTGACACCCCTGCTCTAGCCCATCACTTTCCGCTTCTCCACACTTCTGCTCATTTCCCTTCTTCTGACCCATCCAAGGAGTGGGAAGAGCAGGGGTTGGCACATAACCAGGTAAGGGGGGACCATTTAGCATGCTGCCTAAGGCACCAGGAGGTCTTGAGCACCCCTAGATCTTTTCCTCCTTCCCTTTTTTGCTTTTTGGGAGATCCCTGCTACCACTGCTGCTGCTGCTCCTTTTCAGCTTCATGTCCTTCTCCTCAGTGGCAGATCTACTGCTACCACTACCATCGTCCTCCTCCGCCTTCCCATCTCCACCCCCAGCCTCCTGCCTTGTGAAAAAAACGGAGGGTGAGAATGGGAACCAGATCAACCAGTAGCAAAGTGGGTGACCAGTAGCAAGATAGGAGGGAGGAGCTGCCAAATAGAGTTCTGAGACGTTTATATCTACGTAAGTGCCGTTTAGCTTGAAGTTCTAATAGGCTTCCAAATCTTATATTGTACAAATTTTAGTATGTGTAAAACAACAAGGATTTTTGAGAAACACAGATCTATTCATCAAGCAACCTTTCAGCTTTCTGGTTTGTGCTCTTTCACTATCCAGTGTCCCAGATTCTTTTCTCCAAAATTTTTGCATTCACTCTCATTTGTTGTTAATGCTTGCCTGGCCTCCACATGGGCAGCATTCTGTCTGCAGAACCAACCCCACTACCCAGAAGCCCCTGAAAGGATTCTGGTAGATCCTTGCAGAACTTCAGACAGGCCAGGTATCCAAAGCAAGGCAGATGACTGCAGTATCTGGACAGGTGCATATATGCAGGACATGTACAGGGTGGCCACAAAGTCCCTATGCATGAGATGATGTGGATTTGAGAGTGAAACTATTTAGGCCTTCTTAGGAATCTTGTGGCCAACCTTTACCATTGATATATCCATTTTTTTGCACTGAAAAGTCTGCACACAGTCACTTTTCCCTGCAGTAGTCCATGCATGAAAATATTCACAGTCAGTTAGTTATAACTAGAGGTGTTCTTAAATGTTTTTATTTTTGGTTACATTTTACAAATTTGGTTACAAATTGATCAACTAAAGCAGCCCTATTAAAATTTGGTCATACAGGTGGAGCCTTGGGTATCCACAAGGGATTCGTTCTAAGACCCCTCGTGAATTCCAAAAAGTGTGGATAATGAAATCTGCTGTATCAGTCCCTTAAACCCTCCAAAGGCAACCAGAGCTGTGCTCCAGTCACCTCCAGAGGGCTTTCTGAAGCCCACAGAAGCCGCACACATCTGCCCACAGCCTCTGCGGGCTTCAGAATGACTTTTATGGGCAAAAATATACTACTTCCGGTTTTGGAAGTGATGTTTTTATGCCTTTTAAAGCTTTCTGAAACCTGGAGAAGCCTGAGGACCAAGAAAAACTGGTAGCACTTTTTTTTTTGCCCATAAGGGCCATTCTGAAGCGTACAGAGGCAGCAAGCGGATGCCTGCAGCCTCTATGGGTTTCAGAAAGCCCTCTGGAGGCAACCAGAGGGTTCAGGTGGGGCCAAGTCTCCCCGCGTTGGGGGACCCACGTTGGAGTGCCCCCATTGAACCAGATCCACGGGTGTAAAATCCACGAATCAACAGGCTCCACCTGTATGACAAATTAGGCATGCTTCTGTCATGAGACATTAATAATGTTGGTTAATGTCAGTACAAATTTACTTATTGTTCTTTAGCTGTCAAGAGCTCTGCGCTTTTAATGCTCTGTTTTCCATGTGGCATGCCCCATAATCCCAGAATTCAGTGGCTTCATGAAACAAAGGAGAAGACCCACAGAAAATCCTCTTGCCAAATACTCTTCTATGGAGTAAAGCTAAATATATCATTAAAGACAAAGTGCACCCAGTTGGAACATTACATTTTGAATAATATTATGCCTAGTCCCAGTTTGAACATCAAGCCGTAAATCACTTTTGGTTATTTTGCTAATATTGTATATTATACACGAGAAGCTTTCTGAATGACAGAAGGACCTGAAAGTGAACCCTCTCTATTAAACAGATTAATTTAAAATGGGAATTCAATCCAGAGCACATGTATTATTGCTTTAGTCTGTACAGTTTATCAAAGCACAGATTGTAGCTGGCAAAAGATTGTTCTTTTCCCAGCAGAGAGATGTATTTATTTAAATCTGATTATAAAGCTGAAAGAAAAACAATGCATTTGGGGAAGGCAGTGTGTGAGGACACACACACACACACACACACACACACACACACACACAGAGGGAGAAAGGGAGAGAAGAAACTGACAAAACGGTGGCATTTAAAATGCTATATTTAAAGGGGTATGCTTATAATTTTAATTACTAGGCACCTCAGGGTTTGTTCTTTTGGCTTATGCTTTATTACAGACGCCCTCATTGACACAGCTGTCCTATCAAGTTTGCCAAAGGGTGCAATTATTTTATTCTCTTTGCTGTCATTTGGAGACACTCTTAGACAAAGTTACAACCCTTGGTAAGTGGAGGTGTTAGGATCCTTGAACTCCCTGTAAAGTCAATGATAAGAGAAGGGGCACAAGCTCTGGTCTTGAAATGCAAAGTTTTTCAGGCTTAACCTTAAAATATTGCCTATTTTTTTTAAAAAAAAAATCTGAATATACCAGTGCTGTATTGCTAGTTTATGCAGTAAGCAAAACAGCGCATGTGACAAAATTGTTTCACTAGTAAATAATCAACTTTCCAGAAATTATGAAGAAGCTACTGCACTGCCAAAATAAAATTTTGTCTGGTTGGCTGTTGCAAGTCAGCACAGCTGAAAATGCTACAAAGCATGAAACAGATTCTCCTCCACAAGAAAGATGAATAGTTACTAAGAGAAGTGAAAATTCTTTCCTGATTTTCTCTAACTCCTTCAGGAACCTTTTTCTTTAAAGGCTGGACATCATCACTGTCTAAATTCTGGGTTGTTGAGCACCCAGAAGTGGCTTGTTTGGAGCTTGGTTTAGGAGGCTGTGCCTTCCACCCAATTTGCCATGCACCAGACAAGAGATGGCGTTGTCGCCTGTACAGAGGGATTCTGCAAGCCCAAGTGAGTTGCTCCACTATTCCCCATCCAACATGTGGAGACTTGGGCAGGAGGCAGCCTCACAAGCTGAGCTCTGCACTTGCTGGTGTTTGGCCAGGTGGGCCGCATCTGGTCCAAGGGCCGAAGGTTGCCAACCTCTCTATTAGAGGGTCACTGTAAGTGTTACATCAAGATAATACACGAGGAATGTTTTACACACTCAGAAAATGCTAGATGTTATAATTTAAATCCAACTTCTCCAAATACAGTACTGACCAAAGCAGGCTACAGAATCCAGATAAAAATTATGTAGGGTCTCAAACTAATGATCACAGATTGTGTGCTAACCTGGTTTTATGTAGCTTTCATCAAAATGTTCGTGCCTTAGGCTATATCGTTGTGTGTAAGCAGGAGTTCTCAATGGGTAGAAAGCTTGCACAAGGTAAGATTAACATCCCAGGAGTCAGTTGTTAATCTGTCATGTTGGCGAAACATTCAGAAATCCCAAACCACTTCTTCTGGGACTTTTGGGATGGTAATTAATTTTGTCCTTATTTATCATTTTCCGTTAGAGATGTCTTTCAGCTGCAACTCTAATCTCTTCTGTGGCTAGTTAATTTGAAATAATGGCCATGAAAAGGATATGCTTAGTATTCCTATACATCCTCAGATACTTCTGCTTTCAGAAGAAGAGCCTCCAGGCTAGGAAAGTTAAGACTATCAATTCTTATAGAGACTAGCAATGGCCTGCAATAGCTCTGAAGTGCACCTAGGAGAACTTGCAAGAGGGCCTTCTTTATACTGGCCCCTGTGGAATTCCATCCCACGAGTAATTTATTTTGCCCCTCCTTCCTATTGTTTCATGGGAAGCAGAAAACATGTCTTTTTCAGTTAGGCTTCCCTTGTTATGTTTGAACACTCTCCATTTGCAGGTGTTTTCTCTTTGTGTATCTTATTGTTTCCATTTATATTACTGTTGTAATGGTTTTAATTATGGTTGTGAGCCGCCTTGGATTCCCAACGAAAGATGGAATACATCTTTTTTAAAGAATAAAAAAAAACAAATAACAACCCTGTATTAGAAACACCTGTCAGATATAAGACCAAAAATTTGACCTAAAACTGGACTCAAAACAATTGCCAAAGGAACTGCAGAACAGAAAGCCTTGGGATGATCTCAATCACCCTAGTGATGATGGAGCGGGGGGGGGGGGGGTCTTGGAGAACTGGAAATCTCATACCCTGCTTTTTACTTGTCAGGTGTCCCTCCATCCCTAGATGCTGCATCTATACAGAAGAATGGTGTTTACTTTGGCCAGGAGAAACAGACACAACATATCCTTTTCCAACTTATTTTTTTAGGGATGAGGAAGAGAGAATCTCGGTAGTATTCAGACCATTCCTTATAGCCAAAATTCCTGACAGTATTTAATATTACTGGGGTGTTCTTGATAAACTCTGTATATAATAGGCTCTGTAAATGTGAAAATAATCCTTGTGTGTCAAGCTGTAATGCAACCCTAATGGAAAAAAAATAAACCACAAATAATTTTGAAGGGGAAAAACGGGATGCAGTCTGAAATCCGTTTCACAGGCCAACTGACAACAAGGAAAAAATGGAAAAAGGGAGACAAAATGAACACATTTATGCAAGGTTTAATACTGAGGACGAATCCAGGTAAAACCTTTAGGTGAGGATTTAGACTTGCTAAGAGGGCCAAACTTGGACAATAGCATTCACAGGACCATTGCTCTATCCAAAACACAACCCCACACATCCCAGAGATAGTCTTCTGGAATGTCCTTCTTTCTTCTGTCACATGAAAAAAGTGTCCCTTGCTAAGGAAAAGGAGACAAAGCAAGGGTATCAATGGTTTCAGGAAACAGATAGCGATGTCACATCTTTGTGCAGCAGAAGAAAAGAGCATGAAAGTCAGAGCTTCTATCCACAAACAAGTTGGCTCAAAGAATGAATATTAGGAAAACTGTTGGGAATAGTAGGAGGTGCTGTATTATGTCTACCCAACCCATGCCATTATTACTTGTTTTCTTGGAAATAAAATCTCAACATGAACTCACCATTCTTTAAAGTAGTCATGGCATATTTCAAAAAGATGTGGAATTCCTGAAAAGAGAAGGTCACATCAAGATCCTTCAGAGTGCCCCAGATATCTTAAAACCACCGCTTTATAAACACTGACCTTTTCTTCCTCTTTAGCCAGTGTTGATGGGGCTCAGGAGACTTGCAGGCAGGAGATAAAGAACAAACAATGTTGAATTCTACTCAATTCACAGTACACGTTGGACTACTGATTCTAAACTCTGAATCCTTTTTTGGTGACTTCAGAAATATGCATTTCTCTCATTAATATACTTTGATTGCCTGTGAGCTTTCAATGGGGGTTGCATTTGTTATACATAGAAGTGGTGCTTCCAAAACCTTTTGGCTTTAATTACCATTGTTGTTCAGACTGTAGCACTAAAAAGATTTCCCTTGTCATCAATAAAAGATTCATTTGTTTGTTAAAGGGAATTAACAAGTGATTAAATATGTCATTGTTTACCTCCAAGGAATTTTGAGCCTGTGTGTGTGTGTTCAGTTACCCAGCTCACTGCAATTTCTTAACAAAAAATGTAAAATTTGAAAGCTCAATTGGGTGAGCTGCTCCACCAGCAAATCAATGTGAGTGATCGGAAATAGCTGTACAAGCTGGCCTAGAATGTTACATTACTGTAACAGAATAAATCACCAAATGCAATGTAATGACAGTAACAAAGCAGGCGTGCAGCACAAAAATAGGCACATACAAAGTATGGTTTACTAACAGCACTATGGTCACACACTGTACTTGGATGTCAGAAAAGAGTTATACTGGTGCAGCCTATTTATCCACGGATTTTTTATCTGCAGATTTGTCTCAACGAGAATGGGGAGGGGGAACCGAACATCATAGGACTGGACTCTCAAAAGGTCAGCATCCCACCTGTAAAAGAAGTGGGACAGCTGGCAATGGTGAGGGCTGAGAACAGAGGGGGAGGCAGGAGGGAGAGAAGAGGAGATTGCTTTAAAAATCCCAGGGAGTGTTTGCCAGATTCCCCCCCTCCCCAGATGGTGCAGGCTGTCCTGCTCCAGCCGACACAAACAAAATGATCCACACTTTCCTGGGAGTAAGCCCCATTGACTACAGTGGGGCTTACTTCTGAGTAGGCAAGCATAGGACTGGACTCTTAAAAGGTCAGCATCCCACCTGTGAAAGAAGCGGAACAGAAACAGGAGGGCTGAGTATGGAGGGGAGGAGATTGATAACAGCTGCCTTAGTTTCCTTCCATCCAGAAGCGTCAGGCTGCAGGCTGTATTTGTGTAACTCTATGGAATTTAGCACAGTGTGCTTTTTGTTAATCACGCCGAGTCACAGAACAGTTACATTGTCCAATTCCTGTTGTTATGCGATTAGGTCATTAAGTGAACATACAGACCAATCTATTGCCTTTGTTGTGAAAACAGACATTCCCTGCCAGATACTAGCTGGCTGCACGGGCTACTGGAGATAGATTGCCTCTTCTTTGTATTAAGAGCCTTTGTTCTGTAAACAGACACTCTGCTGCAGACTCTAGGTGACGCGATTGCCTCGTTAAGACATAAGGTGCTTTGACCACAGTTATATATGTGGTCTATCTTTAAGTGGATGTTTGTGAAGTGGTGCACGCCTGTACTCTTCTGCTGCCAAATCAAGAAATTTGTAACCTAGGTAGTTTTTCAAAACTGAAGTGTTGATTTGTTGGGTTTCACCTTGCAGTTGCTTCTCTACATATTATTGCATGTTATATTGTACAGTGCTTTTCACTCTTTTTACTAAAAGACTTTTAGATTTTACTTGTATTTTCATGATTTAATTTGTTCCGTTTTTGACCTCTTGTATGTGCGTTTTTATCTCTTGCATAGCTTTGTGGATAATATTGTAGAACAGTTAACACTCTCACTCACACACACACACACACACACACACACACACACACACACACAGAGCACGCATGCACTCTCACACACACACACACGAACAGCACGCACTCACACACACACACACCACGAACAGCATGCACACACACAAAGGTAGATTTCAGCACAAATCAAAATTATTTACAAGCAATACAAAATACCCTGTATTTATTGAAAAATAGATTGTTCCCAAAGGCCTGAAATGTTTAGATTGCTCTAACAAGTGATGTTAAGTATGTTTTTTTAGTCTGGAATACATTTCTTTTCAACACAGGTAAAGATCTACAAAACTGGAGGGAGCCATTTTGACACTGAATGCAGACTCTAATCGATGAGGTTCTTTCATTTTATTGATAGGCATGGGAGATATTGAAAAACCAACTTTATAGTCCCTTGTGAAAATGTTCTTAATTTGAGAAAGTAAATAGTTTGGGTACTGTAGTATATGAGGAACAGATTTTTCTCTTAAAAGTTTGTTTTAAAACATGCATCAACATCCAATTTGGGAGATTTAATTATGAGTTTCGTATACTACTTGCGCAGTGCAAACATTTGTTCCACTCTCTGTTTATTGTGTTGTTTAAAACTCATGGGGGATTCTTGTTCAAACTGCAAGTTTACTGGTTCAAACAAAATCAGATTAGGTGGTTTGTGGAAAATCAGTTCTAGCTCTGTCTGGAACCAATTCACTATG
The DNA here is from genome assembly GCF_035046505.1 of Tiliqua scincoides. Classification (NCBI taxonomy): domain Eukaryota; kingdom Metazoa; phylum Chordata; class Lepidosauria; order Squamata; family Scincidae; genus Tiliqua; species Tiliqua scincoides. The sequence goes on from NC_089826.1 coordinate 29,940,223, forward strand.
GTAACCCAGTTGGTCAGAAGATAGAAAATTTTTCTTTCCACCAACAAAAGCAAGTTTCCTTTAAAATAAAACAAAATCATATAAGAACAGGGTCCAAGGGCAAAAACATGTGGCACACTTGTTTGCCATCAGATCCTGTACAGAAATAATTCTCATACTGTGAAATATCACATATGTTGGGTGATAATTTGAATGGTGTTACAGCTGTAATAAAATGCTGCTCCTATTGTATTGGTTAGCACCATCAGTGTGCATCATTGTGGTGGTTATGTGTGTAACATATATAACAAAAAAGATAAGTCCTTGCCCCTAAATTTTGGCAGGAAGGGGAGAAATAACAAAGGACAAGGATGCAGTGGTGTCACTAGGGTTTGTGTCACCTGATGGAGGAGGCTAGCATGTCACCCCTATGATGGACCTCCTCCCACACAGTGGGCACACGCACTGGGTGGTGGGCATAGTGATATGCCATTGCCCCATCCCTGCTGGTTTTTTGGCTACAACTTTTGATAGAACAGAGATATTTCAACATGGTTTGTTTCATTGCACTCTGCAAGAACTTACGCATTGATTGATTTACGACATGATGGTATTGTTCAAACATACCAAGATTTAAAAAATGTTGGCCAGTAGTGGTGTCATTCTCCTGTGTGTGTCACCGAGTGTGGCCCGCACCCCTGCTCCCCCATAGCAATGCCACTGCAGAGATGCAGACCAGAGTGCCTTTCTAGATGAGGTAGGTGTCTTCCACACATGGAAGGGCTTGTTCACATTTCACACTAGACGGTTTCAGGAGAAAAGTGCAACTAACTCCAACAATGTTCTCCTATTTGTAGAAGCAATTGTAGAAGCACAAGAACACAGTACTGGACGACCTGTTGCACACACTTGCCGAATAATATGAGTGGCTATTTTCCTTCCTTGTACAGTTCTTTGGATCCAAACCAGTTTGTGCAAAAGCAGTTACATGTACTGTAGGCTTCATTTCGGACGAGGACTATGGGGCTGAGCCAAAAAGACAGCCACATGCAGAGCTTCCTCTTCTAATAACTGATACCCTATAATGACACATTTTGTTAGGTTAGGTCCAAATGCAAAAACCTAGTTCAAGTTTTCATAATGAAATTTTGGCCTGAGGACAGTGTGGACTGGAAAATCCTGTAGTGCCTTTCTTTGCAGGGGAAAACATTATTTTGCCAAACACGACTGTCTGCTAGAGTTATTAATGTTTCATTTCTCCTATTAGCATGAGTGTTATAGCCAGGTGCATATCGTGAATTAAACATTCAACTATAGGAGCAGTTGGCCTCATCTGTATCGTTAATAGCTCACGCAGACATATGGCTTATAGCTTGAGCAAAACACTCAACATGGTGTTCAAAACCTACCCCAAAGCAAAAGTCTGTTTTGGCAACTTTAACAGTAAGTACATCATGTTTGTTGAGGCCTTTATTGAAATCACTATCCACACTTTGATATATGGCATTCACTGTTTGACCTCGCTGATGCAAAAGGAACCTGTTGGCAGAGTAATCCATTTAACTCATTTTCCCCATTTTTATTGACAAATGACAAATTCCTTATCTGGCTTTGAACTCTTTAGCAGAAATACCAAATAGTGGGACACTGCCACTCAGCAAAACTTTTGGCCGAATGCTCTTGCTTGCTGTGTTTTGGTGACTTGTAATGAGAAATGCGAAGTCAAAATGGATTTACGTGAAAAGATGTATGAAAACCAGCAAGCTTTTTGAAGCAGGGTTTGTACACTTAGAACTGCAGGAACATAAGTTGCTTAAACCGAGGCTTCTGGGACTGCCCCACCAGAGCAAGATGAACTCATGCCCCATTGGCAAGGCTGCATCTGCACTGGATAGGATCAGGCCCTTAGTAACATTAATCTGTGTACTATAACAGGTACATTCTCTAGCCATTTTCCTTGAGCAATAAATGTCACAAGCAGACCAACATCTTTGGATTGGGCAGCCCAGTTCTAAACTGCACTGATGCAGCCAGGCCACATAGCTGCATCTATGTTGGAGTTGGAGGTCTCCTCAGGGTTGGGCCCAGCCACCCTTCTGAAGTTTCTCAGATCCACTCCTGCTATATAGCTGGCACAAATCCAGGAAACCCCATGTAAGGCTGGCCAAGGACGGGGGTTAGGATGCAGCGTGCACCAAGCTGCAGATTCCAGCCCCTCTTGGGCCTAATCCCCCCCCCCCCATTCCACCTTCCTGCCACCCAGAAATGCCTCCTCTCCACCCACCATCCTCTCCCAGGCCCTGCGCTCATGTTTGCAACAAAATTGCCTGGCACAATTTTACTTGTGCCCGCCAGTGCAGGATTAGAATGCTCTGAGCTCTGGCACAGGGATGGCTGTATCAGCTCAATGTGAGGCACGGTGACCCTTGACCCTAGACTGTAAAGTCACTGGATAGCCCAGTATAAGTATAAGCAAAGAAAGAATTATTTTAAAAGCCACACTGCTAAAGCATTGAAACACACAGAATAGTAAAAAGCTGTTTGACTTCATTTAAAGCAAAATTCTTAGTCTCACAGAAGCTACTAAAGCCTGTAAACACTCGGGAATTTAAAAGATAGTGCAACTAGGCAACAAAGAAGATAGGCTTCAACTTTGCAGAAGTACACGTCTTGCCAAGGACATCACTATGCCTGCCTGCCAGTGCTCACTTATTTTATTCTTTCATGCTTGCAGAGCAAAAGGCATATAGGTAGCTTGATTTTAGGAAGGTATTAAGAAAAGACAAGAAGCGTTTAGTTTTGCAGACAGGCTTCACAGGTGTTCAATGTTTGGATCAACACAAGGGAAAGGAACGCAGAAGAGATAAAAGAGAGCAGTATAACTCCCATCTTTGCTTGGAGACTTCGGGCATTCGCATAAAGCATTTGTACATGGAATGCCCCAGGATGGGCTGCTTATTCGCTCCTTTGTCTCTGCATCCTCTCACTGTGCCAAACCATCTATCACATCCCATCACGCTACCATTCCCAATTTCTTCTCCTACTCTGCCTTTGTCTTGTTGTTCTCTAACCTCCCCATCCTCGTCCTATAGGGATGAGGAGTCCCGAACCGGATGCCCCTTGGCTCCTGTCGGCCTTCCCCCAGGGATCAGTTAATATAGGGAAATTGCTCTCATGCTTTGGACACTAGTCCCATTGCTTGCAATGAAATAAAAGCCTGCAAACCTTCACTCCTGAGTATCAAGATTTCTTGAGTTGCTTTCTTCAACCTTGCAACAAATGCAGCATTAGGATTGCACTGTAGCTTTTCTAAACATTGTCTAATTTTTCTGTAGAACAGCCCTTCCATAAAGGGCAGTGTCCCACCATAGCTGGAAAGATAACTTTCAATCCAAGTTGCAGAATATGAAAAGAAAGTACTTAACAACTGAAAGTGAAAGTGTGTCACTTAACAATGGAGATATTCTCTGGTCATTATGCAATTAGGTCATTAAGCGAACATTTGACCCAATCTAGTGCTTTTGTTGTGCAAACAGACACTCCCTGCCAGTGGCATAGCTAAGGGGCTGCAGGGGGTAGCTGTTGCACTGGGCAACAAGCTTTAGGGGGGCAATAAGCTGTGCTTAACACTAGTGACCAAAATTGTGAAAAAATTGGTATGTATGAATAATACCATCATGTTATATATCACTGGAAAGGCAATTTAATGCAGAATTCAATGAAAAAACCTAACTGGAATATCTGTATTCTGTCAAAAGTTATGGCCAATTAACCAGAGAATGAAAACACAACTGCCTTTTGGAACAAAAAGTGGATTTTCCTAACTTAAAACTGACCTATGAAACTGATTTTTCTGAGAGCCAATGAGATGTTATTATGATACAATATGGAACCAATATGAGTCAGCTATCATTTCTATGTATCATAATACAGTAACCCTTGCTAAATGAGTAAAGAGGTACTTTTTCAAGTGATGCTTCTCTTATATTTCGCAGGGGAAGAATAAGTGCCCTTCTTCACCACAGCACAGTGTCTCTAACCAATAAGGGGTACACTTTTATTTACTTAATCAACTTTCATTTTGTCATGGGGGACTACAACATCTTCTTTGACCCCAGGTAGCAGATAGATGCCTTAGCTATCTTAGCTTAGACCCCTGCTAACTGGTTAAGAGACACTTTTTCAAGTGGGTGCCCCTCTTTTATTTAGCAAGGGGAGAGTAACTGGCCCACCTCACCCCAGCAGTGTCTTTTCTAGTGGCTGTCTGCTGGTGTGCATCTTCTTAGATTGTGAGCCCTTTTGGGACAGGGAACCATTAGTCATTTGATTTTTTTCTGTAAACCGCTTTGTGAACTTTTTGTTGAAAAGCGGTATATAAATACTGTTAATAATAATGTTAATTAGCTATGCCACTGGCTGGGGGGGGGAACAGCAGAGCAAGTGGGTGGGGAGCTTCTGGGGGGAGGAGGCAGGTTTTCCTCTGATTTTCACTTTTTAAAAAGCCTGGGTGTGACATCACTTCCGGTTGTGACATCACTTCCAGGGCATCATTTTGAGCTTAGCTGTGCCAATCATTAGCTATGCCACTGCTCCCTGCCAGACACTTGCTGGCTATTGGAGACTGATTACCTCTTCTTTGCATTAAGTGCCCTTGGCTGTGTAAACAGACACTGTTGCAGGCTATGTGAGACCTGATTGTCTCATTAAGAACTTCTTTGTTGTGCTTTGACCACCATGGTATATGTGGTCTGTCATTTGGGGGAAGGTCATTAAGCGACCACGCCTGTATAAGAATCACTTCACAAATGTCTTCTAAAGTCATGCTTGCAATTTGTCCTTAATAAGTGAGTCTAACATTATATAGAAGCAGGGACTGCTGAAACAAATTCAAAATGGGGGGGGGGGGAGGCTTTTTTAAACCTCAATCTTAACGTGACTTACCATTTTTAGAAGTATGATCTATGGCTCTTTAACATTCAGGCATGGGAATTGGAATGAGAACGGATAAGTTAAATGCCCTATTAAGGAGCAACTACATGAAAGAAATATGACTGAATGTTTAAGATGCAGAAATCACATCTCCCTAGACTCTCCGGTTCTAATTACGCTGCAGTCAAGGAAATCTGGAAACAGATGGTATGTGTGTTGATCCTATTGTTTTCTCAATTGCCCATTACAAGCTTCTGAAAAGCTGAACACAAGTATAATCCAGTAATTTAACTACCACAAAAGGGATACAGGGAAAGACTGAATAATACAACCTCTGACCTGTGAGGCAGAAACATACAATACAGAATGCCCTAAAGGAGAAAGAAGAGTGACTCATAATAACTTATCAGGGCCGCACTGGCCCAGTGTCAGTGCTCAGTGTCAGTGCTCAGTGTCGCAAATCTGATGTAAGGCACTCCAGTGACACTTACCACCGGGCCAGAGCTGGCTCAGCGCGAGCCCATGCTGAACCAGCCCCAAGCGGAAGCCGGTCAAATGCTGCCTGGAGCTCCGGGCAAGCACCAGGCAGTAGAATGGTGGGGTAGGGGGAGGGCGGGGAAGGAGGAGCAGGGGTGGAAGAAGGGAGGGAGGGGGTGGAGATGGCAGCAGGCTCTGCCACCATATCCTGACCCCCTTCCCAGCCCAGGAGACCTAACACAGGTCTGCTCAATTCAGCGCTCACTCAATAGCAAGCGCAGATCTGAGGAGATCCATGGGTCTTACAGGATAAGGGAGCATAAACAGCCCTGGAGCTGGGAAGCATTGGACTGGGCTGTGCGATTCCTCAATAATCACTGATACAAATCCTTCCCATAGTAGTATTTTTGCCATGAAAGTGAAAGGAGCACTCCCACTAATGAAAAATAATACAGGCAGTAATGGAAGATCATCCCCATCTCCACCATTATCCACCAAAGATACAGAATGGGACAGGATTGCTCATTACATAATAGCAACACTGTATCTGCTGCAGTGTTGGTCATTTTTGGTCATATCCCTGTAGCCAAAGTAACACATGCTTTAGCTATAATATATTCTGGATTTACACTTGTATTTGCTTTGTCTCACAAACCTGACTCATGTTGATCTTATGCATTGCCAGGATGTTTCTGATCTCTGTCCTCCTTTGTCCTCCTGATATCCCACTGACAAATACTTAGCAGGTAGCAAGAGTGACACCACTTTGCTTCATTCCATTCTATTCCTTTCAGGATCAGTCCTAGACCTCCATTTACCTGGAAATGCACCAACCTCTGCTTCTCCCACTCCCTGGATTGAAAAAGGAAGAAGAGAATGGAGTGGAAAAGGAAGTATGGAGAGAGAGAGTGGTGGACTAGACACTAGTCTTTGACACTCTAGCCCAGTGTTGTCAAACTCATTTCATCCTGGGGGCCACATTGGATTCATGGCACCTGCTGAAGGCCGAACTCCAAGTGTGGCACCCGGAAGTGACCTGAACACAGGAAGTGATGTTACTTGTGTCACTTGATGTCACTTGTGACATCACTTCCTGTTTTTTTTTAACTGAGGCTTCCCCCATGCTCTGCTACCTCACCCGACCCCAGACCCCATTCTACCACCAAGCATCCCCTGCCTCACCCCACACCAGACCCCATTCTACCACTGCCTAAGGTGACCTTCTCACAGATGGGGTGGCCCAGATATCTTTTATTTCAGTCCATTCTTTAACTATTAATTATTTGCACCAGTCTTTCAGAATGACTTGGCATTATTAATTAGCTCTGACATATTATAAGGGCAATTTTTGCTAAAAAAAAAAAAAAGTTAAAATAAACTTGGTGTGCTGGATATAAAAGTGACATCAACAAAAGTTGACGTAAGCATCCTGACAATGGATGGCAATGTGAAATGTGGAGGAACAATCTGGGCCCAAAACACTTTATTATTTCATAAGAAGCATGAATTTGCATCATGAGTCAGAAGGATACTGGGTGTTTTAACCACTTTAAAGACTGTTTTGTCAAGGAGGCTGAACCGTGTCCAAGTTGTACCACTTGCTAAGTGAAGCAGATATTTGCTTTTGTCCTGAGTTATTAAATGTCCTGTCAAATCTGTGTGGCAGCCAAAGTGGAGTAATGAAAGCCTTTCCCAATAACAACCATAAATATCAGTCTACTGGAAAAATTGAGTAAGGTCATTCTGCGGAAACACAGTCTATAACAACTATTTAAAATACACAGCCAAAAATGGTCGCTGGTGATATTCACTCCCTCCCTAGAATATAGTAGAAAACAACAGCTTGAGGGAAGACGTAAACAGAAATACGTGCACTAGAAATGAATTTGGTTCGTATCAAATCACTTTAAGTCCAAGTCAACACACTGCATTTTATCCTGTGCTGAAGTTTCAATATGCTTTGGTTTATAATTTATGCAAGGAAGCGAATATAAAAACTTCCATTAAGGTAAAAAACTGTTCCCAAGCTCAACAGCCATTCACCTGATGGGGCATCATATCAAAATATCTACCCTTGCTATCGATGTACATGGTGCTGCACAAAGTAGGAGACAAGTTCCTCTCTCATGGGACTTCTAATCTAAAATTCAACACATAGGATGCCCAGTGGCATTGTTAGGGGTGTGTGGGCTGCACCGAGTGATGCGTACAGGGGGGGTGATGCGCAAGGGGGAGTGATGCGCACTGGGGGGTGACATGCTAAAATCACAGTGGTTAGGTGTAATACCATCATGTTATATACTGTTGGATGCGGAATTTCCAGCAGAATGCAATGCAAAAACCCAGAGTGAAATATCACCTTTCTATCAAAAGTTAAGGCCAAAAAACCAGAGAATAAAAAATTCATGGAGCCCTATGGAAAGTGAAACTGAGCTGTATTGCACGTTTACGCAAGAGTAGGCGACCTTGCCTTAGTCCGTTGGAAAGGGCAAGCTGAGAGGAATCCAACGACAACAGAATGGTCCTGATCCGGTGATTGCAGCCCCCAAAAACACCTGAGAAGGAAATCCCTCCCTCCAAGCAGACAAATTTATTGAGCCCTATGGAAAGCAAAACTAAGCCTCATGGTCATGTTTACTCGTGAGTAAGCAAACATGCCTTGGCTGGTGGTCAGGCCAGGCAAAGGGGAATGTGAAGCCACCAGAATGGTCCTGATCTGATGGAACTGGAGTTCCACAAATGCTCCAGAAGGCAGCCCCCCCTCCCACACACACACTAAAAAGGATCAAAACAGGCTTCAGCTTTTTTTGAGACTTGCAAAGCCAGCTGGATCCTGACAGTGATCTGGTTTAAACAGAAGTTGTTAAATTGAACTGGGCACTGGGTAGGGCTGCAAACCTTACTGATTTTTGAGGGGGGGGGGTGTTATTGCAGGCAGGCTACAGAGGAAATTCACTTGGTGGACCAGGGCTGGCTTCTACTTATTTAATTATTTGTTTTACTTTAATTATTTATACTTATTTATTTTAATTTGCCTGATGATGTCACTTCCAGCATGACATCACTTCTGGTGGGTCCTGGACAGATTGTCATTCTGAAAAGTGGGTCCCAGTGCTAAAAGTTTGAGAACTGCTGCAATAAGATGTTAGTAAGTTGACACCCTGGGGCGGGGGTGACACCATTACTGACCAAAATCACAGTTTGGAAGACTAATACCATCATGTTATATATCAATCAATGTGTCATTTCATGCAGAATGATCTTTGTTCTATCAAAAGGTATAGCAAAAAAACCAGTGGGGGCGGAGCGATGGCACATCACCACGCCCACCACCTGAGGTGTTGCCCCGCCCACTGCATGGGGGGGTGACACGCTGGCATCCTGCACCGGGTGATGCGAACCCTAGTGACGCCACTGCTGGGAGGCCATGAAGATGGGAAAGGAGACTGAGGTAAACAGGAAGAGTATCCATTTATTTCAAATACTTGGTTGGTTGGCAACCTCCAGCCTCAAAAGACTATTGTTTAAGCCTACAGCACCCAGTATTCTCAGGCGGTCTCCCATCCAAGTACTAACCAGGCCTGACCCTGCTTAGCTTCTGAGATCAGATGAGATCAGGCATGTGCAGGCTTACTTAAATATTTGAGGGGTGAATCAGAGATAGAAATGAGACAAAGAAGAGGCCCAATTCAGGTATTTTCAAGTAACATTTGGTGCAGAATAATGTACGATCTCTTACTGGTCCAAACTTGTGGAATATTTGCATAACAGAACAGTGTATTCCATAAGTGTCTAACCAGAAGACAGAGTACTGGGCTTGGTCTCAAGTCACTCAAGTTCACTTCAAACCAACATCATCATTATTATCATTATTAATTATTATTATCTAGTTCCACTGGAAAAAAACATTCCATATGTAAACCAACATGTAGCAGAGGTATTTAATCACTCCTCATAATTGCGGCAACTTCTTGATGGGCAGTACGTGACATCTAAATCAGCCCTACACTATTAGCAAATTAATTTCTAAAGAAAGAACATATACTCCTTTGAACATATGTTCTTGCTTTTCTCCTCAGATTCTACCCCAGCTGCTGTCAGTTTTCTCCGCCTTCAGAAAGAAGCCTCTGGTTGTCCCAGCATCCTGTGGGACTCAGGATTTGATTTTATACTCATACACCATCTTTTTTTAAATAAAGGTATTTGAATTAAAGTCAAATTACTAGAATGGCATGTTAACCAAGAGGGGATTTCACATTCCCCAACCCTATTTCAATATTAACCAGAGTCTAGAAACAATATTTAAAGCAATAGCAAACATTGTGAAATTAAATAAGGCATAAAAGAAGAAGTTAATTCCTCAGAGGTATTTCTAACTTTCCATAGTGGTACACGAGCCTTCTGTAAATAGTGGCACCCCAAGGTTTATCAAATATTTTCTTTGCAAGCCCCAGGAATTTCTCTGCACATTTTAACTTAGACCTACAAGAATGCTTCCACTGTAAAGTCAGACCAAGGAAACAGAGAAGACAAACAGTGTCCCGCCATCAGTTTTATCCCACATAAAACAATTAATTGATGGTAAGAAATAATAATGTTGAAGAATTCAGTGCAACCTTGGAAATGCCATAAAACTTTAATCTGAGTCCCTCTCCCGATTTCTATTCTAAAAGCTGTATATTGTTCAGTAAAACAAGGTAAGTGTCAGAGGTTAATCATAGGCCACAGGTTCCCTAGGGGACCTGCTGGTCAACCTCTGAAGTCCCACCCCTACTCCACCCCACCCATCCTCCCATGCAGCAAATGTAAGCTGCATGAGTCATGCAACTGAGCAACTTGTACTGTCTTTGTAACAGAACAAGCCCATCCACAGAAGATTCTCCATCAGTGAATCCCCTCATGGTGTTGAGGGCGTCGCCAGACCCTCCAGATACTCCAGTCTCCTCCTCTGACACATTTGAGAAAGGGAAGGATAGCAGAGTTATTGTGGAGGGGATCCCTTCATCAGTGCCACATTCTCCATGTGCTCCATGTGGGGGTACATGCGTAGCACAAGTACATATGGGCCTACCGGAGAGCTCCCCCCAAGCTTTGGTGCCAGCGCTGCTGTGAAATAAACTCAGAAACCAACATTACTGCCATTTTGTTACTAACAGTTTTAATGTTTGTTTTGGTTCATTGTTATATTGTTGTTTAGGGTCAACTGGGTTTTAATTTGTACATCTCTGAAATTATGTATGAGCAACAATTCAGAGCCCAGGAATTGGGAAAAGTCCATCCTTAGAAGTCAATCCTTTCCGAAAGAGAACCATTTTTTTACCCACTGCTAAAAAGACAGCATGTTCACACAAATCTTCCTCGGAAGAGCGTTCCAAAACATCAGTGCCCTCATCAAGAAAGCACCAGAAAACCATCAAAACATGCAGCTTCTGAAGCTAACATGGTGGCATCCTTACTATGTGGGCATTCATCAATCAATGATGGTTTATAAGGCCATCTAAGTCTGAGGTTGCTTGGAAAACCATCAGTTCAGCAGTTCTGCATTTTAATTTGTTCTAGTACCTAATGGAATGGACAAAAATGAAAACTGGTTGCCTCAAGCAAATGTGAATCACACCCACTTGTCACTTGAAAATAAGATCACCATGGTAGGGCTTTACTCTCTCGGGTTTAAAAGCATTGCTGTGTTCTCTCTTGTTCTTGGTTTAGAAAAGAAAGCTAGCTGACCTCCATACTCCCATCACAGAGCAAAACCCTATTTTTGGAGTGGGGAGGGAATGATGCTTGGCCTATTGAGCCCTAAGTGTTGAAGAAGCAGCAGAACGCTAGACTTGCTTTGCTGTTTCAAGGCCACACAGGGGCCTGGTCTACACATGAAGCCAAATGCCATGTGAGAGTGCTGAGACCTTTGTTGCCTTGAGAGCCTTTGACATGCCATAGATCAGCGGTTCAGTGATCCATCTCTTTGAAAAGCAGTGGCAAGTTTAGGAGGCATACCTGGTTGCTGGCTAGGCTTCCTGGATGACTGATCTTATTTTATCCTCCTTGCTCCTTTTTCCTTTGAGCCAGGTCTCAGGCCTGGTCTGCAAAGATGGAAGAATGAGAGAGGAATATGGTGATAGAGCTCTGAAGGTTAACAAGACAGCTTCCATTATTGGGAGCAGAGAGTTCTGTAAAGAACGGGAGAAGGAATTTCTGTACTGACTGCTTCAGGGGTTAATTTGAGCCCTTCTCCCACATTTCCCTTTCTGAAACCATCCAGCCAAAGTGATGCTTATTTGAGTTTTGCCCTGACTAGGTGGTCTATAGCAGTGGATTGCTAGATCTGCTGCCATAAGCGCCCATACGACTGGGCCGTGGCAGCAGTACCTTGGCTGAAGAAATCAGAATTCCCCCTTAACAAATCAGAGCCACTGTGGTATAGAGACCCAATATCACTTAGAGAGCAAGGTCCAAATTCCTGTCCGACCACAAAGCTCACTGTGTGACTTGCAGCCCAAGCCTAAGCCAGAGAGCTTTATGCTTTATGTACTTTGTGACAATGGAGCATGCCATCAGTGGCCCTTTTAGAAGCGGAGCTGCAAAAGGTGGCTGCTGGAGCAAGGAAGGCAGTGTTGGGGCAGGGAGGAACGGAGGCGGGGAGGCTGTGGGAGGGGGTGGATCCAATACTGATGACACACACCAGATTCTATCCTCTCGGTCAGCAACCTTCCTGCCCCGGTCTCTCCTTGGACCACTGCCAGCTAAATTGCTGGCGCAGGTCTGAGGATCCCCACTGCAAAGTGGGAGGCTTATGGAAGGGAAAGTGGATTTAAATCTCCTTTCCCCTCTCAAGCCTCCTGATCCATCCCCCTCTTCCCTGCTGGATACAGCCCACTCCTTTTTGGCGCAGTTGCACCAGCGGGGTAGGCAAAGACTATCCTTTGGCTTTTTGGGTCAGTCACTATGTCTCAGCTTAATACCACTAACAAACATGTTGCAAGTGTAAAATACAATAGGTTCTTCTATACAGCATGAGTTCCGTGGAGGAAGGGTGTGATACAAGTATTATCAATTATTAAACAGTGTTCAGAAAAATAGACCTTATCAATTGCCAACAATGTGTTAAGCATCAGCTCCAAATAACTGATAGAGCTCTGTCAGAACTGAATATTAATACTGCATAATTATTTTTTAAACTTCCACTAATGCAGTAAGTTATTGTGAAATAATTGCATATATGGAGACAGAACAGTAGAGGACAGTTCCTGTGTTTGAACTGCAGCAAAGTAGACATTCATATATATTTTTATAATGTATACATGACAACCACCCAAAAAATGTTCTACAATTTCATATTCATCAACAGTTTTGGCTTGTGCACATAATGCAAGTCTGAAGAAATACTTACCAGTGTATTAAACAGGCTGGTCATGGGTGATGTCAAATAAGTATGCAGTTCTTAGAAAGAAAGATGAACACAGAAAGTCTTCTAGAATCAATGTCTTGATTCCCCCCCCTTTTGTTCTTAATGGAGATCTGTAAACATAACTGAAAATGTACGCTCTTCATATCCCTCTCCTTTTCCTTTGGAGCAGCTGACATTGGTTTCCCACCTTAACAAAGGTGGCTGTGCTGATCACATAGGTTACAAAGTGCATGTGAGCAGCTGTACTTATTACTGCACTACTCAGTGCAGTAATAATGCACCCACCCAAGGTAGATGGTACTGCAACTCACACTGACCAGAAAAGCAGAGTGGAAAGGAGACGTTTGGTAGGGTCACATAATACAGATGCTGCACATGTACAACGCCCGTTGACTCCAGCAAACAGCACAAGGGCAAGATGCTAATCAGCATGGTCTGAAGGCATATGAAGCAGCTATCATGATGAAGCTGAGCAGCTCTAGGTGTAGTCCTTGTCAGGATGGTAGCCTGCCTGGGAATCCTGTGGATGTCACCATGAGTTTCCCCATGGAAGAAAGTTGGATATAAGCATAGTAATTAAACTACCGTAAGGTCAAATGTGTTGTTGGTGGCAAAACTTCATTAATTATTTTATCTGTCCAAACTAAAGGGATCACAGCATTTTGTAGTAGTGAATTACGTACTTCAACTTTGAGCTGCCAAGTCAACTGAAATCATAAAGCAGTCCTAGCCATATGGCTTCCTTATGTATCACAGGCTATAGGAGCTGGGATGTCATAACCGTACAAATCTGAATCTCAGGAAAGACATAGATTCTATGCATTGTGAAGCCATGCTACCAGCAATGTTATAGAATTCTAAAACTAAACAGTAAAATATAACCATTAAATCTCATAATCATTTCAATTTTTTATATGAAAGTGTCCTAGTGACTTTTATATGCTTTATAGAATCAGTATGTCACATCTTGGCTGGAGTGTGCATCTTCAGATAACGTATTCATTCCCAAAGATGAACTGGAGCCTATTCGGATGCTGAACTCATTCCCAATGTTGAAGTTCATGGGTGAAACCTTGGCTTTATTAAAATCAATGGGAATTTTGCCACTAACTTCAAGGGATAGAAATTCCATCTACATGATTCTGTATTTACACCAGATGTCACATATGATAACCATGGTATCCAGAGATAACACTGTGAAGCATTTTCTGGTTTGGCACTGAGACTGAATTCTGAAAACCAAGGTATTCCTCTCTCCCAATGATTTATAACTTCTGCAATTGTAATCCAGCGGAACTAAGTTATGGGAAGGGATTCAGCAAGTAAGAGACTCCATTATTACTACATTTTGAACTGTGTGATTTTAGATGGTTGAAACTGTGGTGGCACTGTGCTCTTTGCTCATTTGTGGTGTTCTTTGCACATCCTTATGCATCTAACTTGGTAGAATTACCAGTGTTTGATAACTACGAAAGAAATCACCAGTTAAGCTAAATTAAAAGGCACTGACTGTCAGAAAACAGCAACTATTCATCATTTATGTACTTGCCTTTCTTCCAACATGGAAGTCAAGGTGGTGTACATTGGGTTCCTGGAATCACCCATCTGACACTGACCAAGACCAGTCTTGTTTAGATCAGGAAAGTGGTTATACCATGTGTTCCCTAGATCACACTTGAAAGTCTGGATTTTGGCTTTGCAGTTGCGTATATGGGATATGCTCAAGTTGATTCAAAAATGCCTCTTGATTTTATAACTTCTTATCTACATTTTGTTCCATAAATTCTTTTTGCAATCTCCCAAGCATCCCCTCCCAATTCCATTGTCCTGATTTAATATTTCATGGATGCAGATCTGAGCATTCCTTCCATCCCCAAAGGCTTGGCATATTTTTTTCCCCCAAAACGAAGTACGTATATCTTTTAGATGCACAAATTCTTTTGCATGTATAGATCTAGACCCTTTAATGCTTATTTATATATTTAATTTTTTACTTACTTTATCTATTTGTTTTACTTATATTGGCTTGGATCCTAAAAACCATGAGCGGAGTTCCACTCTTGGACAGAGCTTTGCCACATCCTTCCTTAATTCCCTACTCAGCATAGCTCAAAAGTATATAACAAAAGTATATACTATTTATGTGAAAATAGTCTATTTGATTACAGATTGAGTCTCATTATTCGTGAGGGTTCCTTTCCAAGAACTCATGTGGATGGCAAAAAAAAAAAAGCACTATACAAATCAACTTAAAAAACAAAGTTTCTTTGCTCCGGTGATTTAAAAAGAGTCTTGCTGACCTGTTAAGATTACTTGAGTCATTAAGATGACAATCCAACAATCAGTCTCTCTCTCTCTCTCTCTCTCTCTCTCTCTCTCTCTCATTTTCCTTTAATTTAAAGGGTGCTTCTCATTGCATTGAGAGAGAAAAATCTATAGATGATTAGGTTATAACTATAATGGCTTGCATGACTGTCTTTCTCTACAACAGTAAGAAAAGCGGTGTTTTTAAACTGTCATTTTAAAGGGGTGCATTTTCCCCCTTCTCCAGGGATCAGCACATCCCTTCTCATTTGCAGTGGCCATTCGTGTTGAGTCAAATCCATGTATAAAAAATCCATGTACAACAAGGCTGGACCAGTACTTTATTTTGAATTAAAGTTCTCTAACTTCCATAATATAAAATGTTCAGAATTTAGAGCCTCATAGAGTTCATGAAATTTGCTTCCATGTCATTTAGAATTACAGGCTTATTATATCATAATCTCTATTGAGCAGTAAGCCCAATTGAGTTCAATAGGGCTTTCTCCTAGGTAAGAGTGAGGCAAGGTGACTTTTGACCCCAGACTGTAACCCACTTGTGGAGGCCACTGGATGGATAGCCCAGTATAAGCATAGCAACACATAAGAAAGAATCATTTTGCAAGTCTGATTAAAAGTCTGACTAAAGCATGGAAACACACAGAATGCCTGTATCCCTGTAGCTTTTACTGTAATGCTTTAGGAGCAAAAGTATACATATGGAGACTAAGTGACCCTTGATACCAAACCAAAGTATGTACCCAAAGTAAAAGGTCACAATAGTTATACAGAATTAAGATATAGTAGTCATTAGAAGTAGGTCTTAATGAACCAAAGGGTTGCTTGATTTTAGAAAAGTCTTAAGAAAAGACAAAGAAGTTTTAGTTTTGCAGAGAGGCTCACAGGTGTTAACACAGAAGAAAGGTAAGATAAGAGGACTGTATCAAGAGGACTAACGAGATGGGTGTGAAGTCCTGCCAAGAAAAGGGTCTGAAGATCTGCCAAATGTTGGTCTTCACACCTGTTTTTGAGCACTGTGTCATCTCTTTTAATGAGGGTAGTCTAAACCTTGTCAAAACAATTTTTAATTGAATTGATGGATGTGAAAAAGGGTCAACAATGGATCAACACTGGACAGATGATGTTATAGCACACTCTACTGGTTTTTGAAAACTTTGTAATTCAATATGTTTAATTGTTTAATTTTACCTTTTATGGGAACTGTAACCTGAAACAAGCTTATCAGGTGTCTCTAAAGTTATCTATAGCCTACTAAGCATCAGCCCCATCTATGATGTCAAACTTCAGCCAATGGGAAGTCTAAATTTTCAAACAAAGAATCCAGAATGGTATAAAGGGTCCAGTTAACATTGGGAAATTGCTCTCAATGCTTTGTGACATGAGTCCCTTGAGATGCCCATTGCTTGCAATGAAATAAAGCCTGCAAACTTTCACTCCTGAGTACCGAGATTACTTGAGTTGCCTTCTTTCTACCTTGCAACAAGAGTGCTTAGGTGCCTGAAAATTGGTTAATATTCATCTGGTGTAAAATATTTGGAAAATAATTGATAGAACTAGTTTTCAAGAAAATAAATGAAAACAAAGTGTCTGTTTCAGGAAGATCTAAGCAATTATAAAAATCATGTTTGTATCCTGACATTTTTGTATTGCTTGGTGAACTATCTTTCAGAGTATAAATCACTAAGCATAACGCAAACTATATTTTGAGAACTTCTTCTTCTTCTTCTTCTTCTTATTAATAATAATAATAATAATAATAATAATAATAATAATAATAATAATAATAATAATAAACTTTATTTGTATCCCGCCCTTCTCCCTAAAGAGACCCAGGGCAGCTAACAACATGTTAAAAAAAAACAGATTTAAAAAAAAATCCTTAAAAAAAAAACTTAAATCCTGTTGTAATCAGTAGAAGTAAGTGATTTTAATTATACACTGAATTATGTCCCATACATAGAGCCAAACTACTAAGATGCATTGAAGAAAATGGGAGACAGTAACCCATATCAAACCCAAACTTTAAAATATTATCGGCTGTTGCTCTTTTAATACTTATATGAGAAGATAGGTCCAATTATTTGAAAAACTGCCACTTGTTCAATGTCTTATGCTTACCTATAGAATTTAAAATGTTTTGTAGACATTAGTAGCTCTAGCCATCTTCACATAAAATATTTACTAATTAAGGATGCTCAAAATGCAGTCAGGATCATACAAATACATATATAGATTTGAAAACATCAAAGATGAAACGGAACATATAATCTAATATTTTAATTTTATGTACAGGAATATAACGTCTGACAATTTTGTACATGAAATACATACAGTATTTAAACATTTAAAATTAACCAGATAGAAATTTACATTAGGAATAAAACTGACTTCTGGGATATTCAGTTAATGCTTAGTTTAGATCTGTGTTTTACCAGGAAAAGATTTTTTAATAGTTTACAGTCATGGAAACATAGACATTTCAAACAAGACTTCATAAAATAATTTACATAACCCTATGGTATATGAGGAGAGATAGACGTTGTGTGGGCATTTTATTTGTGTTTCTCTGCATAAGAATACCAAGTAGTTGAATGACTTGTCTCGGCCTTCTGAGTAATAAAATAATTTAAAAGCACTTCATGCAATATGGAAGCAAAAAAGGGCAAAAAAGTTCTTTCAGTATTTTCTTCCACCTTCTACTGATGTGAACCAAACGTGAACCATCAGACACATGATAATGCAACTGTCTGATATCAATGAAGAGCACCAGGCTCAGTCCTTCCAGACAATTACTTCCGTAAACATAAATATAGATGTTAATATCTTCTCTACATAGTACCAATACAGTGCACAACTCCTCAGCTGTATTATTAAGTAGTCAGTCTCTATACTTAAAGTGGAATAATGTTCCATTGATTTTTATATAGGATGTCACTAACAGAATTTCCTTGTTTTTACCAATTTGCTCTGATATTTCACAGAATGTCCTCCATGCCCTATGACATAAACATCCAAGAGATACGATTTGCCAGGCTGCAGACCTTTAATTGTCTCTGTGGTAACAGCTTTCTGTAGATTCTGGCTGTGAAAATATTTACAGAGCACTTTTTCTGATTTCTTCCTCAAGTCTGGTCCCAGGCACTGATTTTGTTCTCTTTTCTTTTGTTCCTCATTGTAATTGTCATCCACTTCCTTTCTGTAGATGCAAAATTTGTTTCTTTCTTGTGTGCCTAGCCATGCCACTGTGACTGAAGAACATGTGCGAAGCTTATCAAAGGCTTTAATTCTTGTGTCTTCAGGAAGAGATGGAAAGGACTGCTTATTAGGTCTAGTAGTAGCCAAAATCTTCAACATGGAAGCTCCTTTCTTATTTCCTTTCATTCGAATGAGATATTTAGCTTTTGGCTTCCCCCTAAGTTGGAACTGACGGACTCCTTCAACATTTTGAGACAAGAGAATTTTTCCATCTCTTCTGACCTGGATCTGTACAGCGTCAAGGCATGAATGAACAAAAAATGTAACTTTTTGGTGTGTTGAAACAGGAGCAAAATGCAAAAATTTAGAGCCTTTTCTCTTGATGAACACATCAGTAACTTTTCCATCTTTAAGATCGACTGTCTTCTGCTTGGCCTCCTCTTTGGTTCTTGCAAAAGTGCCGACGTAAGCAGTGCTCATATTTGTGTTGGTACTTACAGCAAATACGTCAAAGTAATACTGCGTGTCAGGTTTCAGATCAGACACAGTGAAGATGTTCTTGTTCCCAATGCATATCTTCTCCAGGTCGACTCTGGGTTTTGAATAAGTATGCCGCCCAAACTTTGACGATGATTTTAAAAAGTTGCGATCTTTGCCAGAGTTACTATTTAAAGAAAATCCAAAATGGGCAAAGTCAAAGGGACTAAAGTCCAGACCAGGTTTAGGAGCCATCATGAAGGCATCATCAGCATTCTGTTTAGCTTCAACAGCACAGAGGCTCTTAAAATTGTGTTCCTTATTAATGACCACACAATATTGCATTGGCTGTTTCAATAATGAGGCTGTAGGGCTTGGTTTCCAGGCCAAAGTAACAGTAGTGTGGCCAAGAGAAGTGACGTCGACTCTTGGATCGTAAGGTAATTCAGGATATGGTTGATCTGACTCTGGAGTTGTGGAGGCATATACTTTAAAGTGTGTATCTTTCTCTGTGGACAGGAGTTCTAACTGGTACAAGCCAGAGGAAGAACTAGAGGATACAAAATACTCAACATCATTTCCTCTGTACGAGAACAATTCTGTACCTTCTTCGTTGATAATTTGTTGTTTTTGTTGTTCAAGTGGCTCTGGCTCACCTAGAAGGCAAAGAGATTATTTGAAAAATGATATCAATGAGGAAACAGAATCAGATACTGAAATCAACATTTACTTGGAGGGAAAGTTTATCATACGGGATATAAATAAAGTTTATTATTATTATTATTAAGTGAGCAAATAATATATAAGTGAGCAAATATATAAGATGAGCAAACGTATTTACAAGCTTCTAATACAAAATGCTATTATATTATCCAGATATTTAATAAAATAGAATTACTATAAGACACACCTAAGATTTTATTAATTTTCAAAACTTCTGTGCTGGATTGCACTTGTGGCAATTAGCCATGCCAATGTAATCCTCTTTCTCAGAAACTTATAATGACATTATTGAAATTGCTGCAAAACTCAGGCCCAAACCAAATGTGCAGCCAAGCCCCTAAGACTTTGCCCTTCTCAGGGCAGTTTATTTCCTATACTATGAATCTCTGCACTGAAATTGTTCCCCACACATTTCCCCCATGTTTTCTACACTTCTGCTCTTCAACTAAGGTATCAGTGTTCTCCCAAAAGGTAACCCCTTGTGAAAAAATGGATTCCCCTCCCTCCTTCCAAGAAGGAAAATTCTTCCAGAATCAATAAAAGTTCATTTTTTATGGCTAATTCTGTGGTTTCCCAGGACAGCCTTCCGTTTTAGAATCAGGAAAAGGAGCTTTCATTATCTGTGCAAACTTTCAATCATTCTACCACAATTCATTAATGCCCAGTGGAGGCAGGGAAATTCCCAGTGGAGGCAGCTCAGCCCCACTACAACTTCTGAGGGCCATAACAAGAGCGTGAATGGAGGACGTCTCAATCGGAAATGCGGCCCAAGAAAGGAAAGTGTCACAAAACCCATACCTTCCATATACACCAATTTCACAGGATTGTCTTTGTGTGCGGGAAAAACAAGCCCTACAACCCCCTGGGGCACACCTATTCTGCATATCTGGAATGCGTGTGCCAAAATGGAGCACCAGATCTGTAAAATTTGTGTAGAAGATAGGATGGTTAAAGATGTGCTTAATGGAAGCAGCAGAAACTCCACACGTCTGTGGTTGGTCCCTCACACAAAGCCATGCTTATTTGAGCAAAGAGCACCACCCTCAAAACTTTAAAATGGGCAGTCGGATCAGATGGCATCCACCAAAAAAAAAAAAAATTGGAAAAAAGGCCACAATTTATTTTCAATTTTTAGAAATTAACGTTTTCATGGAATACCTAAGTCCTGAGATGCAATCCAATCATTTACATAAATAAAATTCCCTAAAATAACCCATAGGGTAGTGTTTCTCATGTTTGTCCTCCACTGTACCACTTCACACAGTCCACCTATTCAAAGCACCACCAGAAGTAATTGTCAATGACATCATTACAATTTACTTCTGGGTTGGGAGGCCAGATGCAACACAGCAAACACCAGTAGAGGTTCAGAGTGAACAGGAGGGCTTTTTAAGTGCAGAAAAGCATGGTTTTGGAGCTCTGCGCACCAAGGCAAGCCTCCTACTGCTGTTTGTTGTGTCACATTTCTGGTCTCATAGCCAGATGGTAGGTGTCCAGGGTCCTGTGAGTACCACCAGACAACACCTCAAGCACCACAAGTGGCACCCATACCACTGGTTGAGAAACACTGCTATAAGACAAATTCTGTACACCTGAATGTGCAATGTTCTTCTCAGTGATCAGTGTGTTGGTGTATGGAAAACTGTGGGCATGACCCAATGCCATTTGCTTGCCACCCAGGCTGGGCTAGCACACCTCCTGCTGTGATGACTGTAGCAATGGTTGTGAGTCGGTAAGACTTTTTTCTATTTTTGTACTTTTTTTTTGGAGGTCTAAGAAAAGCCTTAGGTCTGTTCCCAAACAATTCCCCTTGACTGAACCCTCAAGAACACCATAAATGACTCTCAAAAGTTTGTCATAGCTGCCTCTGGTTCAGGCAAATCAGCTGCTAAGGAAAAATAAGATAAGGAAGAAGAACAACTGACAATAAAAGGCCAGCCCTGCTAGCTTTGTCTGCTTCATGGAGTTTTAGTCAGAGCCTGGTTTACATCTGGCAGCTTCTCATGTGATGAGTGTAACACTTTGCCAAACTCCAATTTATCAAAAATTAATTCTACATCATGATTGATCTGAATACCTTTGAAACAGCAATAGCAGATGGAACACTTTGTGCCCCATCATCACTCCTTCTGATAGCCATAATATAACTAGAGTTTTCTCTGAATGTTTATTGTTGTGTACCTGAACCTTCGCCACTGGATTCTTCTGGTAGTTCCTGCAAACTCAGCTTCCATTCCAAAGGAGCGTCACAAGGAGTTACTGTCACTGCTAAGGGTGTGTTATCTTCCTCAACCACAAAGAAAAACCTATGAAAAGGGTAACACATTACATTCTTCACAGTATACTTCAGCTCCATCAAACCAAATAAAAAATTTATGTGCATATATTTTTCAAACTTGAGCATTAAGATAATTAAATAGCAATAGTGTTTATTTCATAGTTTTCTTACAGCTTTTCACTCTTTCACATATTAACCACATATCAATTTCCTCAGTAGCCATAGTAGTTCAGTGATTTTCAATCTTTTTCACCTCATGGCACACTGGGAATGCACTAAAATAGTCAAGGCACACCATCTGTTTTTTGACAATTGACAAGGCTCACTGTGCTGCTCGGACGAGGTTAACATCCCTCAAGGGCCCTACTAATAAATAACCTCCTTCCAAATTCCCATGGCATACCTGGAGACCATTCAAGGCACATCAATGTGCCATGGCACAGTGGTTGAAAATGGCTGCTCTAGATCTTCACACTTTTTAATTTTCTGTAATTCATCCATATGAGAAAATTCACCTAACTCAAACTATACTTTTTTTTTTCTTTTGAGGGTAGGGATATATTTTGCTCATGCTTCTTGAATATACAAAAATTAATATTATCACATCTTGAATTTGTAACAGAAAATACTCAATAAAAGCACAGGCTTAGATTAGCAGAACCTAGTGGTCTTTTCAATACTAATGCATTTTGTATAAACATAATGTTGTACCTTCTCTTCATTGTTTTCTATGAAAGGTACATATTATATGAAGCGTTTGGTGGGCTATTGAGTGAGAAAAGTTAAGTGCCACAAAGGAATATAAATATACAAGACTTGCTATTACAGCTTCTGCTGTTGCTATTCACATTCATTTGCGCAAACAAATCCCTGCCTCTGCCTTTCTGCTCCTCAGGGCAGGGACCTGTTCAAGAATGACTAGCAGTTTTGGCTTCTGGAAGGCTTAACCCTGCCACAGGCTTCACGTCCTACATCTTATATTATTCCTTTCTGCAGAACATCTCCACAGAAGGGTTCAGCCGGCAAAAGATTCCAAAGGAATCTTCCTTCTACCCATCCTACCTTTCACCCTGCCAAACAGGATTTTCCTTGGCCAATCTGGAAGAAAAATTTCAAGCAGCTTCAAATAAGCAAGATGCTTGTTTAAAATAAGGGGATATTTCTCTTTGAAACTCTTTGAAACACAGTTTCTCTTTGAAACACGGTTACTAAAAATATGATTAAATCTTTTGGTGAGTAGTCATTTAAATATTTACACTCTAGATTAGAACTTTATGAACAGGACTAATGTCCTGGGATAGGGAATTAGTGGGATAGGGATAGGACAGGAGGAATAAATGTGATAAGGGGCATAGAAGATTTTTCTCCATGCTCAGATTGTGACTCTGAATAAAAAAAATGTATTACAGGTGTGCCCCAGTATCCACTAAGGTTCCGTTCCAGACTTCTCATGGATACCTGAAACCAGGGATACTGGGGATGCCTTAAAAAAGATAGGGGAAAGTTTAAAAAATCTTGATAAAACAAGTTGTTTTTTTTTTAATGTTCCCCTATCTTTTTAAGAGGTGTCCCTGGTATCTATGGTATCCGTGGATAACTAAAACCATGGATTCCGAATCTGTAGACTGGGTCATGTCTGAATGCCTTTCTGGGCTTTCAGTTCTTGAAATTTACCAGGATTTCTTTTCTATGCAGGGGGCTGACACTTGCATTCTTCATATCTAAACTGAAATTTATGTTTTTATCTGTACTTTAAAACACAGCTCCAGCTCCTGTTCTGTCACTGAAATTTTTAACTAACCTTTTCGGTGTTTCTCTAAAAAGATAGCTGCTAATTTCAGCTCCATCTGGGATTACTGATGAATCATGGAAAAAGGTTTTGTCCTGGATCTGCATCTGAAAAAGTTCTTCATCTCTGGTGGGCAGCTTCTGTGTCCAGGAGTTTAATGGAAGCAGGAAGAGGAGGTAGGGCATGAAGTAATGCAGTAAAAGCATCCTAGAACAATATAAAGAAACACATTATAAATGACAGAACCAGTAATAAACACAATTGTTACTGCACAACTAACATTCCTATTCCATACTCATGGTGTGTTTAAAAGGTCTCATTCCCTTTAAGCCCTGTGCAAGGACAGAGCAAGGGAAGATGGTAGGAAAGCTCTCCAATCCTGCGTGGTGTTCGAAGTTTAAAGGAAGCATGTCCCTTTAAACCACATACAAGGCCAAAACAAGACAAGGAGGTAAGGAGCTCTCTTTGGAGGCAGTGCACTGATGCCCACTGGCAAAGGTGGCAGTGGTAAGGGGAGGCATTATACAGCCTTGCTTCCACTAACATTGCTCTAGTCATCACCCCTGTTGTTTTTTGCTCCCCAGGCAACCAGAGAGCCAGTTTGGGTCTACTAAGTGTGAGAAAGGACACTTAGAAGCAATCATGTCAACTGCTGGAGTCATTTTTCCATTCCAGAGATTGATCAGGACTTCAACAGAATCTCATCTAGAAGTGACATCTCTTCCCTAGTGATTTTAGCATGGTGTCAATATGAATGTCAGGGTATTCTACAGCTGAACACAGTGAGATGCAAAATAAATGAAATAGTAGGAATATTTCAAACACAAAAGGGTTTCTTTACTTATAGTGCAGTAAGTACTCAGAAAGGCAGCTGCTTTAACTAATAATTTTCCCTCTCTTTCTGGACATACAGGCAAGCCCCCATATCCACAGATTCAGTTATCCTCAGTTCCAGTGGGGTGTGTGTATGCCACCCGCACCAATTACAGTACCTTCATTTTTGTGTAGTAGCGCTCAAAGCATGGGAATTTCTAGCTTAAGGAAGCAACATTCTTGTTGCTTGCTTGTTGCTTCCTTCCTGTTTCACTGAAGAATAGGACATGCAGGCAACTAGTCTGCACACTACACTAAATTGAGACAGGCAGAATTTTACCAGGAAGCAGGAATTGTCTTGCTTTCTGAACGTTCTGTTAGTCTCATTCCTGTAGAATGCCTGCATGTCATATTTTTCAGTGAAGTAAGATTGCTGCTTTGTTAAGCAAGAAATATCCATTCTTCAAGTGCTTGGAGCTAACCTGAGAGGAAATGACCTTAAATGTAATCTTCTGTGGGATATTTGGACCTAGTGAGAGATTGAGTCTTGCTAAAAAAAAAATCAGCATGGTTTCTGCAAAAGTAAGACCTGACTCACTAACTTTCTAAACTTCTTTGGGAATATCAACAGGAAGTGTACAGAGGCAATCCAGTTGCGAATTTCAAAAAGCTTTTGACAAAGTCCCTTACCAAAGACATTTAAGTAAACTTAGCAGTCATGTAATAAAAGGATAGGTCCTTTTACAGACTGGTAACTGGTTAAAGAACAGGAAGCAGAGTGTAGGAATAAATGGGCAATTTTCACAGTTAAGGAGAGTAAGATTCCCTAAGGGTCTTGGGATCAGTCCTTTTTAACTTGCTCATAAATGATTTAGAATTACAGAATTACAGATAAGCAATGAGATGGCTGAGTTTGCAGACGACACCAAACTATTCAGTGATAAAAATTAAACCAGATTGTGAATAGCCCAAAAAGATCTCTCCAAAATGGACATAAAAATCTAGCTCAATGCAAAGAAGTCAAAAGTATTGCACATTGAGGTGAAAAATCCCACATTCCCAGTGCAAGTGTTGACTATTGTGCAGTTGCTGTGAAGAAGACAAATTCCATGGTAGGGGTCTTTAGGAAAGGCACTGAATATAAACTGCCAATAATTTAATGCACTTTTACAAATCTATGGTGTGGTTACATTTGAAGTACTAGGTACTGTTCAGTTTACCTGGCTGCAAGCAGTAGCACAGCTGCACACAATGGTGGGTCGCATTTTGCAACCACAGGAAAACATGCTGTGCCACTGGAACTCACTTTCCAGTGGTGCAGCAGGCCCATAGGACTGGGCCATCAAAGGGGGATCAATGGTCAAATGATCAGAATGCCTTCTCTTGGTGTCTCTTGCTCTGCTACATATGAATCGGGACTTACTATTAACTCTTGACTCTAAAAAGAAACATTTTGTTGCGCTAAGTACAGACCTAATTTAAATAAATTTTAGTAAACTCCTGGATACCAATTTAAGCATAATCTAATATTTCTTTGATGCTGAAACACCAGTGAAAACATAGTGGAAATTTTAAAAAGCACTGTAATAGGAAACAAGCATCACAAGTCTAAACACTAGATCAGTGTTTCTCAAACTGTGGGTCAGGACCCACTATGTGGGTCATGAGCCAATTTCAGGTGGGTCCCCATTCATTTCAATGTTTTATTTTTAATATATGAGACCTGATGCTACCATGGTATGTGACTGCATTTGCATTGAACTTTTAACAAGCTACTCTATATATTCTTTTAACAATGATAGTCAATGGGACTTACTCCTGGGTAAGTGTGAATAGGATTTCAGACTAGGATTGTTAAAAATGTTCCTGCTTGATGATGTCACGTCCAGTCACGACATCATTTCCGGTGGGTCCTGACAGATTGTCATTCTAAAAAGTGGGTCCTGGAGCTAAATGTGTGAGAACCACTGCACTAGATTCACCAATCTCGGTAGAAATATATTTCATACAGCAAGTAAGATAAGTTCTGGGACACACAAAATACCTTGATTTTCTAGGCATTGTCAATCGGTTGGAATAGTTATTTGGTCCCTAACCTAGGGCCCAATCCTATCTAAACTTCCAGTGCTGATGCAGCCATGCTAGTGAGGGCACATGCTGCATCCTGCAAAGAAAGGGCAGTGACAGAGGCCTCCTCAAGGTAAGGGAACATTTGTACCTTTACCTTGAGACTGCATTGCAGCTGCATTGGTGCTGGAAAATTGGATAGGATTGGGCCCCTAGTCAGAACAATTACTGTTGATTCTCTCGTAATCTGAATTTTTCTGATGATGTGTCCTGTAAATGAACCACTATGAGATTTTAATATTATTTATTCTGTCTTCCAGTATAATTTAATTTTTCAAAAAATAAACCACTCCAGATTAAAGGATTATCCAGATTAAGCTTAATTTCTTAATTTTTTTTAAACCAGATGATCTATTTTAAGAACTTGGTTGATATTAACAGTTGTTAATATGAGAAAGTAAGATGGGATCACATCTCAATTTACTATATCTAATTATGAGATTATTTTTTCACTTAATAATAACATAGCTCTTATACTGGGTTCAGATCTTACTGCTTATTCAGGCAGGACACTTGGCATTTTGCCTTAGTAAGCACCATAAACCCCTTGACTGGGTTCTTTGCTTTTTCCCCACTAATATTAGATATAAAATGAAAAAAATTGGCATCTAAGATGACTCATTAGGAGTCTGAACTTTAAAGCATTTTTCTTTTATGTTCATCTTTTAATCAAAATTGATCTCTGCAAAAGAGAAATAAATATGTGCTATTGGGCTGATGCTGAAGTGCAATCCATTGTTGCTGGCAAGGCCCCCACCAGTACAGCTCCGAATGTCATGACTACCCTGGCAACTTTGGGATTTCTCAATACATTGTGCAGGACACATTCTGGACCTGGTGTTTACTAGGTTTGAGTTAAAGTTATCTAGGTCTGAATTCAGATGACTTTTGGGGGATCCTTTACAGTTTATCTTCCAGCCAGGGTTTGGGATGGAAACAGCCTTGGTCACCCTGGTAGATTACCTATACTGGGAATGGGGAGTTTGTCCCTGTTGTCCTGCTGAACCACTCAACAATGTTTAGTACTACAGACTCTGTATCTGTGCGTTCAGTACCCACGGTTTTGAATACCCGTGGGATGGGCTGCCTGTAGCCCTTCAAACCCAACAAAGCTGGGCCCTAGTTAGGTCCAGAGGCCCTTCAGAGGGCCAAAAACCACAATTGCCCTTTTTGTCCTAAAACCGGAAGTCATTATTTTCTGCCCTCTGAAGGCATCATAAGGGCCTCCGAACCCAAAAGGAGCACAGCTCCAGTCAGGTTTGAAGGTCTTGTCCCTCCCCTGGAAATCTACAGACTTCGTTATCTGCAGGGGCTCTGGGAACGGAAGCCCTGCAGTTAATGAGGATGGCCCTATATTTATCTTCTAGAATGCAGGGCTCTGCTGGGATGTTGGTGCACTGTTTTGTGGTAGCTTTGCTCCTTCCCGGGGGGAGGGGGGCAGAATAGATTCGAAATGTGATACTGGGCAATTCCTGCACAACACTGTGCATTATAGGATCCCACAGGAGGTTTTGGGTTGATGTCTCCAATATATGGCTGTCACCCAGTTTACTGTCTCCATTCCATTTGGTAGTGTAAGCCTCTGGAGTGAGAATAGCAGTTTTGGGTGGGGTCAGACATTTTGTGTACTGACCTGCTGCCTGGACTCAGTGATGGGTTAGATGAGGGCAAACAAGCTGAAATTAAATCTGGATAAGTGTTGTTAGACAGGAGACTTGCAATGTGGGGGCGGGAGGAGAGGGAGATGGACTGTCATTCTATTCTGAATGGAGTTGCACTCTCCTTGAAGGATCAGGATTGCAGTTAGAGGATTCATTTGGACCTGGCATTTCTCCTGGATAGCCAGATAGCAGCTGTGTCCTGGAGAGCCTGGCTTAAACTAGGGTACCAAGTGCATCATTTCATTTGATCAGTTAGACCTAGCTGTGTACTGGTTACATTAGGATTGTAATGCACTCTATGTGGGGTTGCCCTTGAAGACCATTTGGAAATGTCCATTAGTTCAGACGACTGCTGCACGAGTTCAATCAAGTCACTCCACTGTTATGTCCATGTCACTGTCTGCCAGTTTATTTCCAAATGCCATTCAAGGTGCTGGTTACTACATTTCAAATCCTAAATTATTTATGACCAAAGTCAGTGAAGGGGGGGCGGGAATCTTACTACTGAGACCAGGGCTGGCCTTAGGGCAATGTGGCCTAGGTTGTGACACTGGGCCCCGTTCTCTGGGGGTCCACACACTGGGGCGGCGAGTGGATCTCCCATTGCTGCAGCCAGCATCTAGCAGCCTGGGCGGGAAGCACGGTGAGCAGAGTGTGGGTTTTTTCACCCTCCCCTGGAACTGTTTGGCCTGAAATGGGCCTCCTAGAAGTAGTTGGCAGTGACATTATCATGTCACCGCCAACTATTTCTGGGTGCCATGCTTTGCACATAGCACCACAAGTATCTGACTTGCCATGGCTGCAGTTGCTGTGGCTGCTTGTTGAATGGGGGGCCCTGCACGAGCGCCCCACATTGGGCCCTGCCTGTCCTGAGATTGGCCCCAACTGAGACTCTGTTAGCAGAGAGCTCCCTGCATGGCGGCATCCAGCACAGGGAATGCTCTAGCACTTAAGTTTGGATTTATTGTATTCCCTCTCTGCCTGTATTTCAGCAGTACACATCTGAAAACTCATTTCCTACTGCATTTGGGAACTTTCTTTAATTTTAGCCACATTTCTTTTGGTTTTGTTTAGTTCTCTGCTGCTTTATTTTTTGTGCTATATTTAAATTCTTTTGTTATGTTTTTAATTGCTTTGTACGCTGTAAGTGCTTTCAAGTGTTCAAAGCACTTCACATGTATTATCTTAATCCTGACAACAACTCTGTGGGTTAACTATTACTACCCTCACACTGCAGCTGCGGAGTTGAGAGAGGGGGCTTGCATAAGGCCTCCTAACGAGTTCATGGCCGAGGTTCAAAGGAGATTCACACCAGGGGAAGTCCTGATCTGTGGGTCTGTCTCCTTATGGCGACAGAAGCAATATCCTTGTCCATCCTCCAGGATGATCTCCAGTTAGGACCTGAGCCATTTACATAGCCCATGGAAAATAGGATAGTCCTATCTTATCAGCCTCACATTTATAATTAATGTATCCTCATAGCAGTTTTATTTTCCCTAGCCTCCAGGCAACATGGCATAAGTTTAGTATATGTACAAGGATAGGATGCCCTCCTGGTCACAATGCCTCTGAATGACATTTGTTCTTTGTTCTACAGGTTTGGTTTGTCAGTAGATGCTTTAGTTTTGCAGGAGGATTAAATACTTTTCCCTGACTGTGAGAGCCAAAACAAATAGTTCAAAGTGAAACAGCTAGCCCGGTATTTACTTTTTAGGATTACAAAAGTGCCCTCTAACGGCCTTTCTTTTTCCTCCTCTGTCACTCTTGCTTTCCAGTCATTATCTAATAATATGAATCTGAGCATGAATATGAATGCCTGGTCACACTCTCTGGTTCTAGTCTATAGGTTTTGGATAATTAGAACTGTAAGGAAAGTTGATTTGGAGTCAAAACTTATTCTCTTGATCCCTGTTAGGTCAAATGCAGGCTGGGCATTTCCTGTTAATGTCTGAAAGAAAGAAATCCCCTTGCTGCCTTTAAGAACCTCTTGCTAGAGTCCAGCTAATTTACAGGAAAGGATTAAAAGCAAACAAAAGGAAGCCACTAAAGTTGTCCTTGAAAATCTAGCCAAGATGCATGCACAAGCACATGCCCTGCCAGACCTATTTCTAAGTACAGCATAATGAATTCGGTTTATGCTTGGTATGTTACTGAAAATAAAAAGCTACACAAAAAACCAAGGAGCAACCATCCAGAAGTATATAGTAGTAAGTAGGAAAAGTGCAAGGGGCACATTTTTCTGGGATAACTGGCAGTTAAGTTGAGCCCTCAGAGATTGGGACCATGGCAGATTATAGGGTTATCTCCCACTGTGGTCCTGATCTATGAATAGCTCTGATCCATCTGCTTACTGCCTGAAGAAAAACTGAGACTATGGGCCAATAACACTTTAAACATCGTACGCAGT
Source organism: Tiliqua scincoides (assembly GCF_035046505.1). NCBI lineage: Eukaryota > Metazoa > Chordata > Lepidosauria > Squamata > Scincidae > Tiliqua > Tiliqua scincoides. Next base: position 29,970,808 of record NC_089826.1, read on the forward strand.
TTGGCCAAGACTGCTAACTTATAGCATGTAGATCTTATACTATACAAAATGAATATAAACCTGCAGGGACTGCTCAGTGTACATCTGGGCTTACAACATCGTGTTCCTACAGTGTTAGGAACCCAAATGAGAAGTACACATTCAAATAAAACAGAAAGGATTAAAAAAAATCAGCAAAGCCTGGCTTCTGAATTGTTATAAATAAAGGCAGAAGTCAACATAAGAGGACATAATTAATTAGCAGAAATATTTCCCAGTCCATTAGAAACTTAATGACTTCTAAAGATTTGTAAAGGAAGGCCTGTACATGAAATAGAAAACTGCTGAGTGACCAAAATAACATATAAAAAATTGTTTTCCTGCATTGCTTTTTAAAAATGCAATTCCAATGCTTTGCACATCAAAGACAGATTAGAGAACACTTCTTCAGATATTTATATCAGTGGAGAACAACAAATCCTTACACTGTATTTTTTCAAGGCATTAATCCACTGGGGTTTTTGTTTAGTTGGAACTGATTTTATGGAAAATTCTGGAAAACAGAGTTCCTTCTGGTTTGGTTTGGTTCAGCATTTTAAAAATCCTCAGGGCAGTGTGCACTGCATATACATCCTTCCTCAAAAATCAGGAGTACATGCATCATGTCCAATATTCTGATTTGACACCAAATCTTTCAGGATTTGTAAAACAGGTTTTATAGAAACTAGTAGTTACATCAGCCATTGTATTCATTGTATACATATAGCTGATGGAAGGTGACAGAATAACCAGGGTAATATGCCATTGGGGCAAAAGCTTAAAAGCCACACTGCTGAAGCATAAAGGCATACAGAATAGAAAGGCTGTTTTTATTTAGAAAAATCATAGTTAGTCTCACAGAAAAAGCTGCTTGAAAGACTCATTTTAGAAAGCTGTTTTGCTAGTTTCACAGAAGCTGAGACCTTGGGGCTTCAAAGGCTGTGCTATACACTTTGGAATTTGGAAAAGGGAGTCGTATCTAAGGCAAAGATAGATAGGCTTCATCATTGGCGGAAGTACACGACTCGCCAAGGACATCACAACGCTGAGAAAACACATATATGCAACAATTGTAGTCATTAGAAGTAAGTTTTAGCTGCTGGCTTATCAGTAGGCAATGCTTCTTAGCAAACTAATATAACATCTAACTAGCTAACCACAGACTCCTGCAAGAGCCAAATTTAGAAGACAGTACACATTTTAACTGGTTAAACAAGAGCCTTCTTGAGAATCAGAAAACTTCTGCTTTTAGTCGCTTTGTTTGAATTGCAATAGAAATAGAGGCAAACCATAGGGGACCCAAAGTTACTTGAAAAGTTTAAGAGAATCACAAGAAGTTGGCTGAAGCCTCACACTTTAACAGATGCTAGGCAACCACACTTCTTAGCAAGGATATACACTACTATACCCCTTAAATGTACTCAAAGTAACTGGTCACAATAGTTATATAGAATTAAGACATAGAATTTTAGAGAAACTGTTAAGGGAAGTTTAAAGGACTTTGCCTCGCAGAGGTTGGCAGAGGGCCCCACAGTGTTTTGTCAAAGCCAGGAGAAGGAATGCAGGAGAGATAAGACAGGTGGCTCAAGCAAGGCCATCCTAAGAGTCTGAAGGGAATGTATGCCAAGAAATGGGTTTGAAGTTCTGCCAAGAAGGACAGTCCTGGATATAATAATGTTATAGCATCCCCTGCTGGTTCTTGAAAACTCTGTAATATAATATGTTTAATTTTACCTTATTTGGAAACCTGTAACTTGAAGCTCACCTATCAAGTGTCTCTAAGGCTATCTACAGCCTATTAAGATTTAGCCCCATCTATGATGTCAAACTTCAGCCAATGGGAAGTTCTAATCTTCAAACAAAGAACCCAGAATGTTATAAAGAGCCTGGTTAACACTGATACTTGCTCTCAATGCTTTGGACATTAGTCCCATGAGATGCCCGTTGCTGGCAATGAAATAAAGCTTGCAAACGATCATCCTTGAGTACTGAGTCTTGCTTTTTAATACCTTGCAACATCACCATTGTATTGCACAATACATATCCTCTTCCAAAACAGCAGAAGAAATAGCCACCAGTGGATATGTAGGAAAAGAATTCACTTTTTCCCCTTGTTATTTTGTAGGTCACTAAGACCTGTAAAAGATCTACTGCAACAACAAAAGATCTGGATTTACTTGCAGTAAATGCATCTGGAACAAATAAAGCTAAATGTTTAATTATAGAGAGTCAAAAGTGCATGATTATAATTTAGTGAGGTTAATTTCAAAGAGCAGCCTGCCACAGGCATTTGTGTTATATTTCTTTAACTGTAGGGGGAAATGCTTTGCATCTCCCAAATCCTATTTTTAAATTTGAGGACGTTCAAGTTTTGCCTGAGTTACCCAGTGCCACATTTGATAATAAATCTGCAGGATACAATTAAATTGTAGCATTAGAGAAATCCAAGGAGACTGTGTGAATGCGGCCACTTGTTGCTAAAACTGGACCTTTGGGACTATGCATTATTCCATTAAGTAACCTCTGTCTTGAGCGTCTTGAACTCAGCTGTAGAAATTTGCTTTACAGGCATGTCTTACAAAATTCATCACCACAGTGACAGACCACTTTTAAAAAATTATTCATTTTGATTTTAATCAGTGTATGTGTTTAGAAAGCAAGGAAAACATAACCCCACTTCTTCAATGTTTGACCATTTGTATAATGGAACTCACAAATGTTACTTGGTCTCTGTTCAGGGCACACCTGTGCATTGTGACTCCTGACCCAAAAGTGAAACGTCCTTAGTCCCTTGTGCTTCATTGTCTCCGACACCCTCCTATTGGTAGCCTGGCAATTTGGCAAACCAGTCATAATGCTTCCACATCTGAGAAGTGGATTTTACTTCACCACTTGGGAATCACCCATCTAAATATCCGAAGGCCCCATTTTCTACTTTCATATGCAATTTAGGAGCTCAAGACTATAAGATTTTGAAATACTGACTGTGAAATCTCAACAGTGTGTATAACCATAGTATAAGCATATGGCTTTTAAAAAATTGACAAATATAGCACCTGATCTTCCCATTTGCCACTAGTATCCTATGATGCTCCTAACTCTAATTGGAGGTTTTTTTTTTTAAAGAGTAGTTATTTTGAACATGTTCAACAGCAAAGGCTGTACTGGAAAAGAGCCGTGGACTTCATGTATAGGTCTATACTTCATGTTGAGGACAAAAGAGGGCACAATTTTCAGCAAGGTTTAAACCTTAAGATTGTCTCTTAGAATTAAATAGCAAAAAGAGCATTTGTTCCAGTTACTCTCTTATACCTCAAAATAACTTTAGCAAAGTCATTAATATAGATTATATACAGTTACACTTCTTTTTAATCAAAGGACTTTGTGCCATAAGCATACAAAGAGACCAAACGTCTGTCTAACTGCTTATAACAATAGCTATTCAAGTGGCCTGATTCAAATGACCCAACAAACCACTGCAAATGCAATCCAAAGGGGTACTGAGCCCATGGGACTGTTTCACATCCTGGTTTCAAACCACAGCTAATTTTCCCCGTAGCTGGGTTTGGATGACACATGGGACTGCAATCCTGTAACTACTTAAAACTGGGAGTAAGTCCCATTGAATTCAGTAGGGTTTACTTCTGAGCAGACATGCCTAGCATTATGCTGTTAAGGAACAAGGATTCTTCCATCACAACTCCACCAGAGATGAAGGAGAAAAAGAGAGGAGAGAGAGAACGTGAGCTCCATAGGCTTGTGTACCTCATCCAATGAACTATAGTTTGTTAGAACATGTGAACCAGGGCAATATGTAAACACTGTAAGAGAGAAAGGTGCATCTGAGGAATTATCATATGTGGTATATGATACATGCCTGCTCCCCACACACCATATATCATTACATATAAAGGTAATCTGTAGGTCATGTGCAAGAACATAGTCTGACCTTTTACCATATATTTGCCATTATTTTCCAAGCTTATTTCCAAAGCTTCTTTGCTTTGCTTCTTTGCTTCTTTTTTTGTTTGCTTTTTTGCTTTGCTTTTTATGTTTGAAAGTTGACATACAATTTTGACAAGAACATATGAGCTGCACAAACACGCACCAAGACTAGACTTAGCTTACTGGCAATGTGTTACCCACATCTGTTCAAGGGGAAATTGGTTTAACACCACTTAAGACTGGAATTTCTATATATATACACCTAAAAAATTTCATAGAAATGTTTTTATTGTCACATAGCATACAGCCAATCTATTTTCTTAATAACAGTGCAATCCTACCCTGAATCCTATGCTAGAATCAGGGTAGCACTGTGCTGTGATTAAGAAAATAAATCAGTACAATGCTATGTGACAATAAAAAATAGTTTCCTAGAAATTTTTTATGTATATGTATAGAAATCCCAGTTGTAAGTGGTCTTCAAGTACCCTGGAACCATTTACTGTAGAGTAGCTCCACAGGCTGCAGTAAAGAATGTCACCATGCAATCCTAGCTGTGTATACTCAAAAGTAAGTCCCACTGTATTCAGTAGGACTTACTCTCAGGAAAGTATATATGATTGCAGTCAAAGGGTGCAATCCTAACCCCTTATGTCAGTGCTTTCTAGCACTGACATAAGGGTAATACAGCTCTTAGGTAAGGGAACAAACATTCCCTTCCTTTCAGGAGTGCTCAGTGAGTGACACCCAACTGCAGGATAAAGCACATGTCCCATTGGCACTGCTATGCCAGTACTAGAAAGCATGACATAAGGGGTGGTTAGGATTGCGCCCTAAGTGGAATAATCAGTTCACTCAGAAAACTGTTAATGTAGTGTGGGGACATTGACAATACAACCATCAGGTTGACAGACTGTATATGTGAGAAAAACTATTCTTATACATTACAGTAAGTGTAATCAAATCACTGAAAGCTGCCTAGTAGGGATTGATCCTTTGTCAATTTTAAAATCTTAGTTAAAATACTGCATAGATGAAAAAGGTCTTATCGTTTATTCCAAAAATGTTTTTCTTTTGTGAACTTCCTTTTGTGAACGGAAATCATATAAGCGTATTAAAGAAATATTGTAAAGAAACAAATTACTTTAATAATAACCAACTCATCTGTAACTTGTACCATAGAAACCCTGCCAGAGCTACTAAGAAGTTTTGTCAAGAACATTTCTGGGAACAATCTCAGTTCAGTTATACCGAGCAGACCAGAGGTCAAGGAAAACTGCAATCAGATCATTTGCAAAGTATTAATTAATTGCCAAAGTAAAAAGTATTTTTTTTTCCACCTTTGCCAGATAACATCTGTTTATCTGCCAGATCACAGTTTTATTGCTATATTGAAACAGCCAATCTCCCTCTCTACCCAAGGCACTACAGGTGCATGTCACTGTTTAAACCTGGATGATCCTTGGATAGGCAGAAACTTGAACGGCCATCCAAGTTTCAATGGCAAAAAAGGGAGCACCAGTGAAGAATTCTAAACCCTTTTCTGTGCACCACCTCTCTAAAGGTTAAGGCTTTTTCTCCAAGCAAGCAAGCTCGCTTCCAAAACTGAAGACAAAGAAGAGTGTATGGGGAGACAAGAAGAATGTGGAAGACACTGTCAGGAGGTAAGCTGCAAGGGTGAGGAGAGTGCCTCTCTCTTTTGGCTGTTTATTGGCTCCCATCAGTGGCGGACCTCCCATTCATTCTATGGGGCAAATGCCCCAAGCGTGGAGCCTCGCACACTTTTAGGACCCCATGGAAACCTCTCTGAGGCTCTCAATGGGGATTGGAAACTGTGCTTCTGGTTTTCCTGAAGCTCAGTTTAAAGCATAAGGGAAACCTCTTAGAGACTTCCCTGACACATCCTGGAGTCACGCGAGGCTCCATGAGCTCCAGGTAAGTGGGGGGGGGCTGTAACATCCCGCGGGGGGCACCTTTGCCCCAGGGCACAGGGCTGGGTAGGTATCCCACTAGCTCCCATTATTCTTCTGGTTTCTAAATGATTGCAGACTTTGAAATGCACAACTTTGCTGCTGTCTTGTCTAGTTTCCCCCTCTCCTAGATGCTTATTACACTGTACAGCATTTCTTTCATATGCAGAAGTACTTAAAAGAGTTTACAATTTAAATATGAACAAGAAACACAGTTGTTGCTGAAGCTAAGCTTGTTAGTCCTGGTTATCTTGATTGCCAACCTCTTATCTTGCTTTCACTGATCTGTTTACACAATCAATTGTGTAAACAAACTGACTTGTTTACCCAATTAAGATGGCTGCAAGATGAAAATGAGGAAATGAGTCCTTGGATAAGCAGCTGCAAAGGCACCAATAGTAACAGAGATTGCTCTTAACTCACAGCTTCTTGTAAATATTGCAGCTGAACACAAAGATGGCACTGGGCAAAAATCAAAACACCTTGGTTCACACTGGGCAAAAACTGAACACCTTGGTTCATGGGAAGAGTGATTCCCCCATTAATAGCAAACTACCTCATTTTAGTCCACTAATATCTAACCACAAACCTGTCTGTCTGTATTTTGCTGCTAAATCTGAATACGTGTGGAATTGCTATGTGTGTTTTCTTTCATGTGTATTTAATGTCCTAGGAGGCAAGAAGGATAAAGATCACAAGTTGTCTCCTTCATTCTGCTTAGTAATAAAAAAAAATTCTAAATAAAAGCCTGGTTTACCTCCCATTTTCTCTTGAGTTCTCTTTAGGGGTATAAAAGTTTACAATAGGTTACAGACACACATCTTACAGCTCCCAATAATGTTATGATATGACATGTTTCCTCTATGGAATGCGTGTGAAAGTACATGTGGAAAAGTTGCATCAGTAAGAAAAATTAAAGTAACAGTAGATGTTGCAGGAAAGGTCAGTAAGCGTAATACTATATTTCTCCCAGCTCCTAATTAGATTTTTCCTGAAAAATCCATATAATGTTTCATTTGAATAATACAACCCTTTTCATATATGTTAGTCTTAGTAGTAACAATTTTATGTTGGAATCAGGCATTTATACGCCTATTTTGCACTTAACTGGAGATTAAGGGGCCACTCATAGGGGCTTTGGCCCTGGCACTCGGCCGGCACTACTGACCTGTGTTGCTGCAAAAGTACCACAAGTGCTCGGCCTCAGTGCCCAAAGAAAAACACCAAGAGCTCCCAGTGCTGAAGACAGACCCCAGCCAGTAGCAGGGCTTTTTGGGCCAGGGTGGAGGGTGGTGATGCTGTGACCTGAGAGCTCACACTAAACTCTAGTCAAAGGAATGCTATTTTAACATCAGCTCCGACTTTGGTCTTAAAATGATTCTTAGCAAGAAGCTGTGAGCCACTCCTGACTCAGTGCTTGGCTTTCTAGTGACTTAGAGCCCAATCCTGAGCTTGGCGTGCTGGCTTCCCTCCGGCACGCACTGTCACAAACGTACTGTAATGCATGTTTGTGAGGCTTACTGCTGGGCTGGCACCTGTGCTAGACCAGCGCTGGCTGGCACTGGGCTAGCGCTGAGCAAGTGCCCGGCCTCTGCTGCTCGGCAGTCACACGGACCACCGAGCCTCAGCACAGCAAGCAGGGGCGGGGAGGAGGCGTTCTGGGGAGGGGGGAGAGAGGGCGGGGAGGAGTCCTGATGGGGAGGCGGGAGGTGGGGAGAGGGCAGGCTGGAGGCGTGCCAGGGGAGGGAGGGAAGAGGGAAGTGCGGCTCGGCGCCCTACACGAACGCCTTTACCCATTCAAGGTAAACGCCTTTACCCTTACCCGGGAGAAGGGGACAAAAGTCCCCTTCTCCCAAGGTGCCGACTGCGGTAGCCTGTGGCGCACAGGATCTGGCGGCAGCCACGGGAGCTCAGGATTGGGCTGGCCATCCTTAAAGACCAGACAGACCTTGTCTGCATTATCTTGCCAATGCAACAACCAATAGGAGGCGTAAAGGGAGTGTTCGAGTGCGGCAGAGATAGAAATTTACTAGACTTTAGCTTATTGAACATATTGAACTGACTATAAAAAGCTACCTGTGTCTAGCTACGCTTGCGCATGATCTGAGGCAACTGGCCTCCTTGCTGCCTTGCTTTAGTACCAGCAATAAACAAGCTGTTTTCTGCTATATCTTCTCTCGAAGTGTTAAATTAAGATGTAGCACTCCAAGTAACGAACCTCACGCTGCCTTTGTGAGTTCAAGAGCAACAGTGGGAAGGGGACAGAATTGGGTCAGGGGAGGACAGTGGGAGGGGAGAAGTAGGCCCCCTCCCAGGCTGGGAAACCCGACAAAGGTCTTCTTGGTTCTGCACCCACTCAACAGCGTGTGTAGATCCAAGGAGATCCATTGGGGTGCATGGATGTTACACGGAGTAAGGGAACGTGTGTTCCTTTACCCGAGGAGAATTGACAATGCTTCCCTGGCCCCACAGGATACAGTGGTCGCCATTTTGGCACTGCTGTGACCCTGGGCGCTAGGGAAGGATAGGTTTGGGCTGTGAGGTCTTTCATACTGATTGCTTTGAAAATAAACCAGCACCAGAATGTATCCTGTTATAGTATTTCTTGATTGTTCCATGCATTTTGAATATACAGTATTTCAGACAGTTGCAACTTATAAAAAGGCTATACACCCTGGGGGATAATAAGAGGTAAAGCTTTTCCTAGCACTGATTCGATCCCAATTTTGAAAGCAAGTATGAATGGTAATTATTTTATATATTAACTGGCTAATATCTCAGTCCTAAACAAATTACTTAAAAGGTAGTTGCATGTGTTTCAGTGGAACTGCTGCCAAGGAAAAGTGCCTAGGTTTGCAGCATCAAGTAGCATCTGCTTTTGACATTTCTCAATCAAATGCCCATCAACACAAAAGAAAACACATCAAAGAAACCTTTGCTATTTTTCAAGACCCCACCAAGCAGACATCCAGGTATCAGACCATAATTCCTGCTAACCCAAATCCCTCTTCACCAGATCAGTACCAGAAGAATTCCATGAACACATATATTCAAAAGTACTGTAAAAATTCAGTACTAGCCCAAAAAGCACGTTGGCTATACTGACTTTGCATGCATGCATATGTACCCCAAAGTACTGCTTTTATTTCTTCTACTAGCTCTGACCATGTGTCTCAGATTTCCTTAATTTCTTCACCTCTTTACAACCCTCTCACAAGGGTCTCTCAATTACAACACAATTTTTGTATAATCTCAGGAGGTGGCTTCTGCATTTAGCCATTCAGTTTTGGCTCTAATATTTTTCAGATATTCTTATCTCACTGCTTTATTTGATGAGTTTTTCCAAGGGTATACATTTGAAATTTTTTTTAATCATATGTACACAATACAAAACATTCAATAAATTTTTAAACAGGACACATGCCATGATTTCTAAGTTCTTTCCTAAGTGGAACTTCTCCTGGGTCAGTCAACAAAACCTTTATTAGGCATAAGGTCCTCCTGGGTTATTTTCCCCTTTCATTTTTCTGGTGGTGTAATATGCATACCAGATTAATTTTTTTGTCCTGAACCTACTATCATGGAGTAGAAACAATGGCATTGCTAAGAGGGGGTCAGGGGGTACCATAATACCTTCTTTGGTATTCCAGTCTGATAAGGGGCTACATTGCCTCAGGTATCACACTTTTAGGAGGTGTCTTAGAGGCCTCCAAAAGGTACTTCTGGTTTTCAGCAAAAACCAGAAGTGGCTTTTGAAGGCCTCTAGGACACCTCCTCAAGGTACCCAATATATAGGTATACAGTGATGCGGTGTTCAATTTGCGGAGGGTGCTATGGGACATGTTAAAAAAAATTGTACCCTTAGGTGTCAGATGTCTTAACTATGCTACTGACTAGAAACGTTGTAAGAATATAGAGATCAACCTTGGAATCTATTGACTAATAGGGTTGTAATCTTTCTAATCTTGTTTGAGCCATTGAAGAATCACAAGAATTTTAACAGAGGGGGTGTGAGGCAACAAAGTGCTATAGGAGATAATCCTTGGAATCTCATTCTTTTATACTTTCTTGCACATTTGTTTTTCCGTATTTTGTCTCTGCGATCTAATGTAACTTGGGTCCTGTTAGCAAAGCACAGTTATCTGTAATCCAATCGCCATGAGACTTTGCAAAAATATCCTGCTCCTTTGATCTAAGGAGTGCTAGACTCAGCTGGGTTAAGAACAGCCAGAGTATGTATTTATTTTTCATGTTCACTCTGAACAGCTACGTCAGATGAACAAATGAAAGTACTTTTTCACTACTTTAAAAGACGAGATGCAGAAAGTAAAAAAAAAAAACAACGAATGCTGACTGGAAAATTGTAAGCTACAACTTTAGTACATACTTCAGTGTTGGGTTAATCTCTGTACCATAATACCTTCTTTGGTATTCCAGTCTGATAAGTGAATCCGGGCAAAGTATCAAGTAACTTGCTCTATATATTTTATTCTTTAGGACCAACTTGGCAATTATTTTTTTTAGATGCTTTTGGTTTCTAAATGCTGAAATTGTGCCTTGAATCAGCTTTCAAAATATTTCTTGACTATAAGATAATTTTTGGACTGAACTGGCATAAGGGCTTGGGCTATGGGTCATGTTTTTGTTTAGTAAATAACAGCCTATAAGAGCTATGAAAGAGAGCTATGATAAGAACTATGAAAATCAAATTATCAAAGGGAGCAGGGCTCAGATTGGCTTGTCTGCTTGTTCAGTGCTTATTTGTCCAACCTGGTAGGGGAAAGGTTAGGAAAAATAAAGAGGGCATATAAACAGGCACACAGATCAGATGAGCGACCATGACAACAGTCTGGAAACCTTCAAACGTTCTGTATTAACAACGCCATTTCATATGTGGTATTTAAAGGTGACTTTAGGAAAGAGAAGTAAAAGAAAACAATGTTTCTGAAAGAATAATTTAATTAGTTCAGAGTTCAGGATCTTCATGCTTCTGGGGATGCTGGGGGATTTGGAGGACATATGTAGAGAGACTAGGAGGTGGGAAGTCTGCTTCAGTTGCTTTCCTGTTCTGCATTATTATTTCCAGATTATGAGGGGGTTGGAATGTATATCAAGGGAATCCCATTTCTCAAAGGTAGAGGCAGACTGAGTTGTGTTGAGAACCCAATTGCCTGCCTTGGAGAAGCTTCTTGAGGCTTAGCGAAGGTTTATCTACCATCCTTAGATGAACATTACTCATAAACAGAAAGTATTATTAATTCAGGCATTGTACAAACAAAATGATCAAGAGGGGACATATTTATTACTGTCCATGATTTTATCCAGAGGCCTTGAGCATGTAGATGGCATGATTTCAGGTTTTTAAATATTGTGCAATATATTATAAACTGATATCTTGCCAAACAGGAATTATTTTTTTCTGAATAATCTGTCATTTCTCAAATTTTATTCCAGAAATGTAATTAGAAAAGTATAGGGGCAGATGTAACTAAGGGTCCAATCCTATCCAACTTTCCAGCTCCAGTGTAGTCACAATGCAGTCCCGTGGTAAGGAAACACATGTTCCCAAACCTTGAGGAGGCCCCAGTGACTGCCCCTCCATCGCAGGATGCAGTGTACACCCCTCTGGCACAACTGCACCAGCACTGGAAAACTGGATAGGATTGGGCCCTGAATGTTGCTGCTGATTTCAGTGGATTTGTTCTTGAACCTAGGGTACATCAAATTAATACGGGTTCAGCTTTTTCTGCAGAGCTGAAGGTTATTTTAGGCCCAATTCTATGTAGGGTTGGGCTGGCACATGCAAGGCTTTAAGACAGCAGAACAGAGTTCCACTGTTGTTAAATAGCTTTCAGCGGTGTTCACAGCACGCATAGGGATTGTGGAAGAGAGGCTGATCGTGGGTGGTAGCAGCTGCATTCACTTGTGCCAATATCCTAAGCCTGCCTGTCTTTCTTACTGCTACCATTACACGCTTTGGATTTACGCCTGCTAAACAGCAGGCATAGAACTGAAGACTCCCAAGGTAGCAGTAGAGACTTTCCGCAGGGTAAGTGCTCACTTACCTCTAGAAGACCTTGTCAATTGCAGATACAACATGCACTCCGTTGGTGCGGCTGAATCAGTGAGGTGGATTTGGGCTGTTTGACCCATGAATAAATAAGAAATTTTAGCTAAATTATATAAATTTTAGCTACTGACCAAGTAGCTACTGACCAATTTTAGCTAAAGACCAAGTAGGAACTGGTTTTAAACAGTTTTTTTCTTTACAACACAGAAAGCCAGAACAAATTTTTCTATTGACCTCATTGTTTATCAGAATTCCCTTAATAAATTAGATTCATTCTGACAGTAACTTGGTACCTTACACAAGTAAGGTAACTTGTGTAAGGTAACTTACACAAGACTAATAGCCCAAACCTGAGCTGCCTGGTGCCCAAGGCTGCAGTGATGCCAAAATGGCTGCTGCTGCATCCTATGGACATCGGACAGCTGCGGGCAGCTCCTGACACCTCCTCAGCGGAGGCGGACATCTGTCTCCTTCTCCCTTGTAAGGGAAGTGGCCCTGTAATGCAGCTACTTGACTCTGTGCCAGCAATTTAGCCAGCAGAGTAAAGTAGTCTCATGTCAAGCCAAGAGGTCCAACACGGGGCTTTGGATCTGGTGGAGCTGAGCTCCAAAGGTCCCGCTTTCCTCCTTCCCTGCTCCCTTCCCCTACTCACCTTCTCCCCGCCATGGAAGACCTTCCTCCATGCCCCCACTCACTTCTCCGCCACCTGGCCGAACACATTTGTGACACTGTGCACCGACGCTGAGCCAGTGCAAAACATTCAGGATCCCTTAAGGCTGCAACCCTATAAACACTTTCCTGGGAGTAAACCCCTTTGAAAACAATGGGACCTACTTCTGAGTAGACATACAAAACATCAGGCTGTCATTCTCCTAAACATTTTTCCCACATAAATTCTATTAAAATCAAAGGGATTTAGGGTTTACACACAAAAAAACATGGGAATATTTAAGTGCTAGGCCAAAATATGCATGTGCATGTGGTTCACCAACATTTCTCCCCTTCCCAGCAACATGAACTTTCCATCTTTCAGCAACTGTACATGAGTGGGAGGTGTTTGGGGGACAAAAGTGCATAACCCTGTTGCTCAAGTGACTGGGTTGATGCTACGTTGTATTAAGATACACAGCCAAATGTGCATCCCATGGCAAGTATTTCAGTGCAGATTTGCTGAACAGGAAGTAATCAGGGGAACATTTGATTTGAAGGAAGACCACCCCCTTCCTTCCTGGCTCATCAGCACCTGGAACAACAGCTGCAAAGTGGCATTCTAAATGCATGGATGTGTGGGAAACAGTCTGACACAAACATTTTGCCTCCTCCCTCCCATCTCACCACATGGCAACATTTACAATGCAAACCAAACCTTATGAAAAGTTGGTGCAGTGACTAGTTTATTCCCTTTATCCACATAGGCTTATTTTCAGTGTTCCATATGGCTCTTTCTTCAATCATCTGAATGCAAATTCACATGGTTGAAAATGCCTCCAACCACATTTGAAGCAATCCTCTTTTCCTGAAGGTTCTCACATAGTGCAGTGACATAGCCAACCAATTGTGCACTTTTCAATACAAGTACCCAAATTATACCATATGTGTACTAATACTTAATGACCATTTCTAGTTATTGAGGTGCGTGATATTGCACATGTGTGTTCATCTGCCGCGGATTGAAAGAATGTTTCCATTTGACCACAGCATCACACATGGTGACTCATATATGAAAGAAGAATATATGATCATAGTTAATAAAAATAATTAGAAACATCAGGATATCTTTGAACAATTGTAATTTGACAATACGTATGTTTGCAAGCACAAACATTTGAAGTACTGTATCAATTTAAGCTGTATACTGTAAAATGCTACACGTAACTAATGAGAAATTAAATGGAAATTTTGACATTTACAGTTAGGAAGTGCTATTAGTACCATTATGCACCTTACGCAATCCTAACTTGCGCTGGAAACAGGCAGGCTAGTGGGTCTGTGCTGCAACCAGCGCAGGTCTGGGGCTGACTGCAGGCCAACCCACGGCAAGGGGAAACATTTCCCCTTACCCCATACTGTGCTGCTGCAGCCCCAATGGGTCTACTCTGATCTGCACCACCTCTTGCTCCTCACCCGCCCACCCACAGTCCTGCTTGCTGTTCGCCCTCCCCCATCCCAAAACGTGAAGATCACTTTGCAGTGACATGCAATGAACATGCTCCTCTTCTGTAAAAACAAGTTCCTTCTCTGCCGCATCTGCTCTGATAGAATGCCTGTCTATGAGAAGATGCAAAATAGCTCTCTCTTGTTGTATATATGAAGGAACTTCTTGCAGATTCCTGGTACAGGTGTAGTATTACAACCCACCTTTGCGCTCCCTTTCCTGGTTTTGCTCAGGCTGTATAGGGTGGCCACAGAGTCCCTATGCATGAGAGTGTGTGGATTTGGAACTGAAGCCATTGAAGCCTGCACAGGGACTCTGTGGCCACCCTATACCTTCCAGAGATCCCACCATATAGTGGTTCTGCACTAGGCATGAAACATTTCGCCTAGATATTGCCGGATATTGTAATTTTCCAGATATTAGAATGTCTCCATTGCCGTGTCGGTTTTCACTGGTGATAGTGTCAGTGCTGTCTGTTTCACTCAAAATGATGTCAGAGCCTCTTGAAATGCTCCTGAGCAGCATCCATTCTGATGACACCGGGCTGCAAGCCAGAAGTCAGGGCTGGTGGGCTTGCTGTGCCAAACCATTAAGTGTCAGATATTGCAATGTTTTACTATATATGCTGAGGGAAGCTTGTTGTAGGAAGTGCACTAAGGGTGCAATCCTAACCAACTTTTCACACACATAAACACTGATGTCTGAACAGGTCAAAGGTGTTTTCAGTTTTGTATTTTAACTGAACTGGTAGCCCAAAGACATCTGGCTTCCTTAACCTATCACCCTTTCAATCTGTAAACAGCTTAACATGCATCAGGTTTTAAGATTTCAAACAAAATGATCAATTTAGACAGCCTAATTATAAACAAATTAGAATAAAGTATTTTTGACTTAAGCAACTCTCATCTACATAATGGCACAGAAATTTTGCAAACTAATTCTGATACACAGTAATTTTTTAAAAAAATGAAGATGCAGAACTAGACAATGGAGTCTGTTGAAAGCAAAAATAGTTTCTCTAAATATTTAATTGTTAACTTAATAAATGCCACAGCATTTCTTTATTCTTTTCCCCAAAGATGTAAAACACTTAACAAAAAGTAATGGTTTTCTCTGTAAATCAAGCAAGTGTGCAAATCAAACAGTAGAATATTGAATGTATGTACCTTAGAAGAACTAGATTACGGTAAGCCTGCCTGAAGACCTAGAGTAGAATCCCAGACAAATAGGGCTACTGTTGACTGCCATTACTATGTACGTGTGTCTTTGGATGGATGATGCTCCTGAACTGTTCCTAATGGCCCTGTATTTTAACATTTCCCACAGCATGAAGCATGTGGCTATTCTTTTATTATAGGTCATGAAGACTATGGCCATGTTCCCTGTCGCTTGGAAATTGTAACTACTGTTAGTTTTAACAGCACAAGAAACAGAACATTACCATGTGATGTATAAGTGTGGTGGCTTAGTAGAGAAGGAGTAACAGGAACTACATTTTTTCATTGGGAGGTCTGATTTTGTGTGCCTGCAAGCAGGCAGAGGATGACGACCTAGATATTGTATCCAAAAGCTCAATGTGAGTTTTAACATAGTAAGAATGATTTTCAGCACAATCCTATACATGTCTATTCAAAAGTAAGTCCTACTGTGTTCAGTGGGGCTTACTCCCACTGAAGTGCATACCGCAATACCTTGATCTTTCGTCTGGTTAGGGACCAAAGCATAAAAGAAAGTCAAACATGGATGAATGTCAAAGCATGGACTTATTTAGCTTGCAAATTTATTTTGACCAGAGAATGCATGTGAAACCTAAACAGGAATAAAAGAATGTTGTCATTCAGAAATAAAAGAAAAATTTTATATAAATTTAAGAAAAGAAAGAAAATACATAAAAGAAACACAAAAGAAAAAAAGAACTTCAACTAATGCTGTGGAAAGTTGGACTGAATTGGACAAATGGGGAGAGCACATGGATGAAATCCGAAACCTGGCTATAACTGAAAAAGGTTGAAAGAGTAAAGTGATGAAATTCAAGTGGATGAAAGTCAAGGTATTGCTGCAGGACTGCAACGTTTTACATAAGAACATAAGAACAGCCCCACTGGATCAGGCCATAGGCCCATCTAGTCCAGCTTCCTGTATCTCACAGCGGCCCACCAAATGCCCCAGGGAGCACACCAGATAACAAGAGACCTCATCCTGGTGCCCTCCCCTGCATCTGGCATTCTGACATAACCCATTTCTAAAATCAGGAGGTTGCGCATACACATCATGGCTTGTACCCCATAATGGATTTTTCCTCCAGAAACTTGTCCAATCCCCTTTTAAAGGCGTCTAGGCTAGACGCCATCACCACATCCTGTGGCAAGGAGTTCCACAGACCGACCACACGCTGAGTAAAGAAATATTTTCTTTTGTCTGTCCTAACCCGCACAACACTCAATTTTAGTGGATGTCCCCTGGTTCTGGTATTATGTGAGAGTGTAAAGAGCATCTCCCTATCCACTCTGTCCATCCCCTGCATAATTTTGTATGTCTCAATCATGTCCCCGCGTCTCTTTTCTAGGCTGAAGAGGCCCAAACACCGTAGCCTTTCCTCATAAGGAAGGTGCCCCAGCCCCGTAATCATCTTAGTTGCTCTCTTTTGCACCTTTTCCATTTCCACTATGTCTTTTTTGAGATGCGGCGACCAGAACTGGACACAATACTCCAGGTGTGGCCTTACCATAGATTTGTACAACGGCATTATAATACTAGCCGTTTTGTTCTCAATACCTTTCCTAATGATCCCAAGCATAGAATTGGCCTTCTTCACTGCCGCCGCACATTGGGTCGACACTTTCATCGACCTGTCCACCACCACCCCAAGATCTCTCTCCTGATCTGTCACAGACAGCTCAGAACCCATCAACCTATATCTAAAGTTTTGATTTTTTGCCCCAATGTGCATGACTTTACACTTACTGACATTGAAGCGCATCTGCCATTTTGCTGCCCATTCTGCCAGTCTGGAGAGATCCTTCTGGAGCTCCTCACAATCACTTCTGGTCTTCACCACTCGGAAAAGTTTGGTGTCGTCTGCAAACTTAGCCACTTCACTGCTCAACCCTGTCTCCAGGTCATTTATGAAGAGGTTGAAAAGCACCGGTCCCAGGACAGATCCTTGGGCACACCGCTTTTCACCTCTCTCCATTGTGAAAATTGCCCATTGACACCAACTCTCTGCTTCCTGGCCTCCAACCAGTTCTCAATCCACGAGAGGACCTGTCCTCTAATTCCCTGACTGTGGAGTTTTTTCAGTAGCCTTTGGTGAGGGACCGTGTCAAACGCCTTCTGAAAGTCCAGATATATGATGTCCACGGGTTCTCCCGCATCCACATGCCTGTTGACCTTTTCAAAGAATTCTATAAGGTTCGTGAGGCAAGACTTACCCTTACAGAAGCCATGCTGACTCTCCCTCAGCAAGGCCTGTTTGTCTATGTGTTTTGAGATCCTATCTTTGATGAGGCATTCCACCATCTTACCCGGTATGGATGTTAGGCTGACCGGCCTATAGTTTCCCGGGTCCCCCCTCTTTCCCTTTTTAAAAATAGGCGTGACATTTGCTATCCTCCAATCTTCTGGCACCATGGCCGTTTTGAGGGACAAGTTGCATACCTTAGTCAAGAGGTCTGCAACTTCATTCTTCAATTCCTTAATAACTCTTGGGTGGATGCCATCAGGGCCCGGCGACTTATTGATCTTCAATTTATCAATGAGGTCTGAAACATCTTCTCTTTTAACCTCTATCTGACTTAACTCCTCGGTCAGGAGGGGCCGTTCGGGCAGCGGTATCTGCCCGAGGTCTTCTGCCGTGAAGACAGATGCAAAGAACTCATTTAATTTCTCTGCCATCTCTAAGTCTCCTTTTATCTCCCCTTTCCCTCCCTCACCATCCAGAAGGCCAACCGCTTCTCTGGCGGGTTTCCTGCTTCTAACATATTTGAAGAAGCTTTTATTATTCCCCTTAATGTTGCCGGCCATGCGTTCCTCATAGTCTCGCTTGGCCTCCAGTATCACCTTCTTACATTTCTTTTGCCACAGTTTATGTTCCTTTTTATTCTCCTCATTAGGGCAAACTTCCATTTACGGAAGGAAGCTTCCTTGCTCTTCACAGCCTCTCTAACTTGGCTGGTTAGCCATGCGGGCACCCTCCTGGATTTGGTGGAACCCTTCTTTCTTTGCGGTATACACCTCTGCTGGACCTCTATTACTGTTGTTTTAAGCAGCCTCCATGCACTCTGGAGAGATTGGACTCTTTTTACCTTCCCTTTCAACCTCCTTCTAACCAGCCTCCTCATTTGAGGGAAGTCCGCCCGTCGGAAGTCAAGGGTTTTTGTTAGAGATTTGCCTGGTATTCTTCCCCCAATGTGCACGTCAAAACGGATCGCAGCATGATCACTGTTCCCCAATGGCTCAGTAACGTTTACATCTCTAACCAGGTCCTGCGTACCGCACAATATTAAATCCAGAGTCACCTGTCCTCTGGTGGGCTCCGTGACTAGCTGATCTAAGCCACAGTCATTTAGCACGTCAAGAAATCCGGTTTCCTTATCGTGACCAGAACACAAATTGACCCAGTCAATATGAGGATAATTGAAGTCCCCCATGATTACAACCCTGTCCCTCCTTGTCACCTCCCTGATCTGTTTCCTCATTTCAAGGTCCCCATCCGATTTCTGGTCTGGAGGACGATAGCACGCCCCCAGTATTACATCACTGCACAAGCCTGGTAATTTAACCCACAGAGATTCTACGGTGGAGTCGGACCCACCTTCAATCTCTACTTTGCTGGATTCTATCCCTTCCTTAACATAAACGGCCACCCCACCTCCAACAAGCCCCTGCCTGTCCCTCCTGTAGAGTTTATAGCCCGGGATTGCGGTATCCCACTGATTCTCCGCATTCCACCAGGTTTCCGTTATGCCCACTATGTCAATATTTTCCCTTGTCACCAGACATTCCAGTTCTCCCACCTTTGCTCGTAGACTTCGGGCATTCGCATAAAAGCATTTGTACACGGAATGCCCCAGGAAAGCTATTTTGAAAGCTATTCATATTTAACTGTTAAAATCCCTGCAATAAAAAAATACATAACCCCCAAAGTTAAAGCTAAATGAAAAAGAAAACCAATTATCACAATTACTATAAAATGAATACATTTCTGTATTCATCATATAACTAGCAAAACTAGTTTAATGAAGGAACATTTAGGCTGCAGTCCTATAATACTTTCCTGGGTATAAGCCCTACTGAACACAATGGAATTTACATCACATTGAGTAGACATGCTCTCAAACAGTGCTTATTCTAATAGAAATCAAAAGCATATCTATTATCTGTCTGTGAAACCTTCTTTATCTAGCAGTCCACTATAGTAGCTATTCAATAACAGGCAGGAACAGCATATTGTAGCTGGGAAGAAATGAGGAAAATGAAGTCAAAGACAGAAACTGTAGCTGCTTATGCTATTATTTCCAGGTGCTAAAGTGCAATATCAGTATGCCTGATCTTTGGTGCATTCTACATAACAAGCACTCTTTCAGTTATGAAATTCTATTATTCAGTGTACAATATAGTACATTACAACTTCAATTAGGATTAATTGGAGTTTTTGTAAACACCACAATGCCCTTCAACTATTAATTACATGCAATTAGTAGAATTTATTCTGAGTCTCTGTGGAATACAGAAAACCAAGGATGGGCTGCAGTTGTGCATGAAGTAACAGAAACATTTGGGGCCTGACTGGATAGAAATGAGCTCCACGGAAAACCTTTTGCAGGCACAATGATGATTAGTTCTGTCCCACAAGGGATGGGCATAGCCTGGCAACCAGAGCATTTAAAACTACCTTGCAGTAGATTGTATGCTTCCACACTGAAGAAAAAGAGCATACTGTACTACCTTTAATCAACATAAAATCAATGTGAAAAAGGAAAAGTCTGTTGGTGCACATAATGCATCAAGGGGGCCAATGGAGGTGGGAGCACCATTCAGCAGGTGCCCAGTTATGCCACCAAGAATCCACTTGTCATGCTATAGCTGCTCTATCTTGTGGATAAATTGTATTTTCCCAGCTCTGTTCAGCAGCAATGTTAGTGAATGGAATGCCATCCCCTGCGGTAGGCCAGACACTACAGTGGAGTGCATGTGTAAGCCTACGTTCATTTTAAAAGGTCCTCATTTTTATGCAACAAAAACTAAACGATTGATTTTGATCATTAAATGCAACTGCTCCAGAATATACTGTTTCACCAAGCCACATCCACAGTCAATTACGCGTCTCATTACAGTGAGGTATAGTGCTGTGTGTTTTTTTTTGACCAGTGGGTCCCAACCATTAACCAAAGGTTGGAACAACAGGGTGATGGCACTGTGGGGATCACACCACAGCAGCAAAAAAAGAGGTTTTTAGATGTATTTGGGAATAGCACTGGCCCTATGTAGGGCCCTACGGAGAGACCAGCGTTCCCCTCTTCGAGCCTCCCCATATCTCAGAACAGTTTCCTGAAGTGTTTGCAACCCACTTCCAGTTTCACAATGAAAACCAGAAGTGGGTCGTGATAGCGTTAGAGAGCAACTCTAGGGCAGGGGGAGGTTCAAAGGGAAGCGCATCCCCCACACCCTCTGGAGGGTTGGCACTACCCCAGGTACAGCTGAAAACACCCTTTTTCATGGCAGCAGCGCAATCCCCACAGTGCTATCACCGCTATCCCACTATTGCCACTTCCTTCAAGGGGGAATGCAGTGGTTCTGATTGTCCTGGCCGTTGCAGCCCCCAGATTGGGAACCACTGTTCTAGACAAAGGTTGCAGTCCTATGCATACTTTCATGAGAGTAAGCCTCAGTAAAGCCTCAGTGAGATCAGTGAGAAGTACTTCTGAGTAAATACATATATGAGAAGGCTAAAACACACACTTCATGCATCTATAGTTTATGCCTAAAGGCAAGTTAAGTTAAAGAAGTTGAAGAAAGCAGGCAGAAATGCCCTTTTAACTCCACCTTTGTGATGACTTAAAGGGAAACACAGTTACCAGATTCCTGTGTAATTCAACAGGATGAAAAGAATGAATGTGTACTTCATTAATGAAGTGCAATTTATTAAGGGTTAAACATAAATTACGGTACTTCTGCACAAAATATGCTCAGCTTCAACAGACGTTGGGTGTAAGCAAACTGCTCACTCATGGGTGAGCCATAAGTGTAAATAAATCATAAAAATGATTAAACTATGTGTGAGCACTGATCTGAGTGCATTGCATGATATAAAAGTACTGTAAATCACTATGCACTATATTACCAATCTGTATCTGGTTTGGTATATAACATATTTTCAACGAATTAAATGGGGGTGAACTAGTTTTAAGGGTACATATTTTGCAATATCCTCCTTTAGGCCTCTATGAAAATGTTACATTGCAAAATATATTTTGCATCCAACAAACATGCAATCACTATTGTCAATATATAATGTAGAATATATATGGCATACCATTTTGCAATGACTTTTAAATCTTTACAGTCATAATAATAATTCTAAGGTTAATAAATTAATCTTTTAAGAAGCAGGTTTTTATTGTATTATTCTTGGTCTCCTTCCCTATAGATTCAACATCTGACTTCCTCCAGTTTCATGCTGTACTCCGTCTTCAGTTTTGATTTCCTCCCCTGGGCAGTACATCAATTTAAAGAGCAAATACTTATCCCTGTAGTGATACCCCACTGAAGTTTTCTAAAATAATAAATCATCTCCTCCTGTTTCATTCTTTGTTTTTTCCTTAGTTTAGTTTGATTCTTGTCCATTACAAGACACCGGCTGTTTAGAATCATTAAGCAAACATATCTGACAGAAATGTTTTGTATATCTCAAAAAATCATGGAAGCAAACCATTCAATTTCAGTCAAACAAAAATCTACTGATGAGAAGAGGACAAAAATGTTCCTTTCACATTGTCAACATAGAAATACATGCATGTTCATCTTCAAAATAATTTCCATTGAACTTAGAGCCCAATCCTGAGGGCTCTATCATTGGCAGTACAGGTGTACAGCTGCCTCTAAGTATCGCGAATGTGCCATACAGCACATTCATGGCACTGGGGGAGGAAGGAGTGCCAGCACTGGGCCAGTGCAAGTTTTATTTTATTATTATTTTTCACATTTTTAATACTGCCCTTCCTCCAAAGAGCTCAGGGCAGTATACACAGCTGCTCCCCACCTTTTGTCCTCACAACAACCCGGTGAGGCAGGTGAGGTTGGGAGAAAGTGACTGGCCCAAAGTCACCCAAGAAGCTTCATGGCTGAGGGGGGATTCGAACCTGGATCTTCCAGGTCTAAGTCCACCTCCCAAACCACTACACTACCCTGGCTCAGTGGTAGGTGCTGGGCCTTAGTGGCAAGTGGCCAACTGGCCAGCACTCTTCCAGTACTAGCCAGAAGTGAGTATTCTGGGGGCAGCAGGGAGGTGGGAAGTGCGTGGAACGGGGCTGAGGGAGGGCAGTAGAAGGGGAGGGTTGGATCTGCAGGAGGGTGGAGAGGGTAACAGGGTCTGTGTTCAAGCCCTGAACCCCTTCCCAAGCCAGGTGACCCGACATGGGTCTTCTCAGCTCTGCACCCGCTCAAATACCTGCCCAGAGGTGAGAAGACTCATTGTTGTTGCAATGGCGTTACCCGGAATAAGGGAGAAAATGCTCCCTGGCATTAGCCTCGACACCCACAGGATGCAGCAGTTGCCATTTTGGCCATAAAGCTCCTTTGGGTGCCACTAGGTTCAGGACTCAGCGGTTAGTCTCACTTGTGAGTAAGCATTTTAAGGATTGGTGCACCTCTTTTCTAGACTTCAGCCTCTTCAGTCTAGAAAAGAGACGCCTGAGGGGGGGCATGACTGAGACATACAAAATCATGCAGGGGATGGACAGAGTGGATAGGGAGATGCTCTTTTCCCTCTCACATAACACATTATTTCTTTAAAATAAAGAAATAAAAATATTTCTTTACCCAGCGTGTAATTAGTTTGTGGAATTCTTTGCCACAGGAAGTAGTGATGGCATCTTGCCTGGATACCTTTAAGAGGAGACTGGACAAATTTCTGGAGGAAAAATTCATCACGGATTACAAGTCATAGTAGGTATGTGCAAGCTCTTGGTTTTAGAGGCAGGCTGCCTCTGATTGCCAGATGCAGGGGTGGGCACCGGGACACAGATTGTGTCTGTTGTCTTGTGTGCTCCCTGGGGCATTGGTGGGCCACTGTGAGATACAGAAAGCTAGACTAGATGGGCCTTTGGCCTGATCCAGCAGAGCTCTTCTTATGTTCTTATGGGGATGTTATTTCTTTCATCTAATTACACAGTCTACTATATAAATATATACGTTTCAGTTACTCCACCTTTTACAATAAGGGAGTATGAAACACAGTCTATATATTTATATACTCTTAGAAACACAAGCCAAAGAATGCAGAATTATACAAAACCCTAGACATCAATGTCACACAACTTAGCATCACCCTATATATAACATGCACCATATTAAACAGCCTACCTTACTCCAAGTTATCACAAATAAATAAATAAAGCTAATAAATTTAAAGATAAACAAGATAGCCTTCTGAATCAGATTTGAACCCATAGATTGCATATGAAAAAATAAATTCTCTCTGCTTCATTTTAATCTAGCTATAGCATTCATAGTCCATTTTATGAGCATGGAATAAGTAACAGAGGAAACAAACACAAAAGCACATGTGTTTTAAAAAGGCAGTTCAAAGTAGCTTCAGAACTGTGTTGACTTTTGTGTATTGGCCAAGTAAAAACATGATGTTTCTGTTATATTGCCTTTAGTATAAAAAAAAATCAAAAGTTACAAAAATGTATGGAGCACTAAATATAAATACGTCAGTGCATCAATTACTAGGTGTTTTTTTTTTTACGCCTAAGGCTGAGGAACAACGTGGTAAATACCTGCTCAGTAATCAAATTAAATTTAACTTTCACCAAAGTGGCAAGATTCAAACAAATGACTGAAGTAGCCTCTTGAAAAGGAAGATGCAATGTTATGCTATGCTTTTAAAAATCCTGCATATTTTAATAGCTTTAAATGAATGCACAGTCAAACAAGCCATGCTTTCCCCCTAAAAGCTCTATTGTAACAGAAGCTAGGACCCAGATGTTCTGTGGTTTAAGCTGTCGCTTCGTTGCATGAAAGCACCACAAAAGTGAAACATACTCCTGGTCTTCCTTCATCTAACCTTGTTAGAGTTTTGGCTTGTTTTTCTAGCAATTTTTTAAACTGACAGGCAAAGCCAAAAAGTTTGTCATTTATATCTTCGTGAAGTGTATCCTTTTACAAAATGAGATTTTTGATGATGTGTTTATTTGCTATCCTTCAGAACATATTTGACAGATTTAAAAAAATCAAAAAGACTGATCTGAGCTTTCAAAAATATTTTTGTAAGTCGAAGACAAATGCTCCAGCATCTTTCATATTCATGAAGTTCTAGTAGATAGATAGATAGATAGATAGATAGATAGATAGATAGATAGATAGATAGATAGATAGATAGATAGATAGATAGATAGATAGATAGATAGATCTTCAATGTCAATAATCTTCTTAACAAAGAAATTAACTCACACAACCTTGTAAGTCTGCCCCTTTGAAAAATTAATTTGTCTTTCTGACCATCATCTTCACTCCATTTGTGAGACAATGCCTGAGGCAGCAACATTTTAACACTATTTAAAAACTAAAAACATTTTAAAAACTACAGTTACCTTACATCATTTGGAATGTCTTTTAATACCAGAAAATTATGCATTTTAATTTTCTTTAATATTTTGTTTTTAAAAAAATTAAATTATGTAATAAAAATTTTAAATATAATTTAAATTTTTTTTTATTTTTCTCTATTTTGCAAAATTATACCTTAGTTTCAGGTGAGTGAGGGGATTGTTTTGTACAACAAAACAAGGTGGATTTTCCTGTTTTTTCAGTGAAATATAATCAGATAGCATGTGAAATTAACTAGACATTATATATACGTATTTGCAAGGGACCACAATATTTTTTAAAAGAAAAATTGGATTTGGTGGGGGGAATGTAAGTGAAGAAGGAGTCTGGGGAGGGAGGGTGTGTAACCCTTTCTGGCCCTGGTATTTCTATTCTTTAATACCCCAAGCAGCTCTTTCCTCTGCACGGTTCCAAATGTGTATTTGTGACATGATTTTTAGCTAAGAAATAGGCAAGTCAAATTGTATGCACTACTCTCTGCTTCAATACTTTTTATCTTTAAAAAAAAATTGCGTGAGGACTCTCTTACCACTCAATCCTATGCATATCTGCTCAGAAATAAGTTCCACTGAATTCAATGGGATCTACTTCCAAGCTTCACATATAGGTTGCAACTTAAAAACACATAATGTGACACGTATTTAGTTTCTGTGACACTAAATGGATATGGAAAGTGTTTGAGTTTTTTAAAAATAAAAATAATCTCTCGTGATTTTCAATCACCGACTCAAAAGAACCTGATTTATTGCATGCTATTAGCAATCTGTAATGTGAAATTACCAACATGAAATATTGAGATGTACAGTATACAGTGCTGGCATTTCAAATGACAGGCTCCTAGCTGTAGACTTTTCTGGCAACATTTGTTCACTCTATCATGCTTTCCAGTCTCTACATATGCCATCACATGAAGAAACAAAATGTGCACACCAGTTTACACAGATATCATCACTGGCACTATAATAAATAGCTATTTAATTGTTTTATTATGCATTAAGCTACCTGAACTTCTTAATGGAAAGAGAGGGTAGAAAGAGATAAATAAATGTGGCAGCATTTTTGGAGCCACTGTCATCACAGAAATTGCATTCTGAGTAAATCCATCTATTAGTGATGTAAATAATACTTGTCCCCATGCAATGCTATTAAAAAGCACATTCAAGAGTGATTGTGTGGAGAAAAAGAACCAAAAAAAAATGCTGGGAGTGAAATTGCTACAAGGGACAAGACAATTCACAATGTAGTTGAGCCAAAGCACTGGTATTTAAACTAGATGCAAGTCTATTCAGGTCAACAAGATTTATAACCATTTTAATCTAAACACTCTTGTTTAAGGGCCCAATCCTATCCAACTTTCCAGCGCCACTGCAGCTGCAATACAGCCCCAAGGCAAGGGGACAAACATTCCCTTACCTTCTGGAGGCTTCCTTAACTACCCTCCCAACATAGGATGCATATCCAACTGGCATGGCTACACCAGGGCTAGAAAGTTGGATAGGATAAGGCCCTCAGTCTAGAAGATTAGCGAACCAACAAAACCCAGCCACTGCATACCAAAGTACAGTGTTGTCACCGTGATATTAACCAATGTGAAGATTTAGATGAAAATTCAAAGATGAAAATGCAAATGTACACTCAATGTCTGCACAAATATAGCCCCATTTCAAACAGCACTTTGTGAGGGTATGCATCAAGCTTTGTCATAGAAGTACTTTGCCTGGCAAGCCAATACAGGTTTGTATAATACAGTTCATAATGTGTTGGCACAGTGCTTGTTACTTTTCATCCAGATCACTTAATAGTTGGTGCAGAGAAACTTACAACACAATCCTATGCACGTCTACTCAGAATAGCATCCTTAATTAATCATTCTGAAATTATGAATTCCATGCCAGTAGCCAATGAAGTTAACCCATTTTTGCCCGGCCCACAGGTGTACACATTTGGTAGCTGTTGTGTATATGCAGCGTTGGGCAGAAATGGCTTAGGGTCACATCCTATCCAACTTTCTAGCCCTGGTATAGCCACAATGCAGCTCCGAGGTAAGGGAACATTTGTTACCTTACCTTGAGAAGGCCTCTGTGACTCCCCCACCATCACTGGATGCAGCACATGCCCCACTGGCATGGCTACATCAGCGTCTGAAAGTTGGATAGGATTAGGCCCCGAGTATTTAAAAAAAAGAAAAGCAAAAGTTGTGTGTTTACATGATCGCAACCATGTGCACAAGACTTTAAATTCTAGATGATAAATTTTTCCAAGTGTGAATTTGCACAATGGGCAGGAGAAATCAACATATGAAAAATGTATGCCATAAAAATACATTTTATAATAATAATTTCCACAAAGACAAGGAGTGGAGCAAGAGGAGAAACAAGTTCATTACTGCTCTAATCCCATGCACCAGTCAAAATGGACAAGCCTAAAACCATATTTCTGTCTGCGTAGTTAGTTTTTCTGTAAACTGAAGCAGCATAATTTAACCCCTCTTCAAACCGGGACATTTTCTAACACAATAACTCAGGAGCTACACTGATTACTTGTCATGCCTTAAACAGATGCTGCAGGTCAGATTCACATAAAACCCTCATTAAATCAAGACTAATACAAAGTAAGGCATACAGCAGGCAAACCGTGAGGCTCCTAGGGCAGAAATCCTTAACAGACTTGTTCATTGCCTCTTGGGTTTCATTTGTATTACAGCAGCTGTTGACTGCATTGGTTTTTCTGATGGATGTCATGTTCTTAAAGCAGGTATAGTAAAACAGTTGTAAAAGAGGTAAAAATGTGTCTTTTAAATTAACGTATGAATAGTCTGATGTGCATCTGCAATACACATACAGTAGGTGAACTTCAAGAACTGTCTCAAACTATCCCCTAGCTAAATACTACAAAAATATTAACGCGGAATACTCACACAACACAGTGCATTCAGAATTGCGGGGAAAAAGCTGTGTAGCATATATATAGCATAGTTCAGCAATTCCCAAACTGTGGCTCTGGGACCCATCAGTGGGTCGTGACCCAATTTTGGGTGGTTTGCAAAACTGACAGGGCAGATTAGGTTATGTGCATCAAGGGTTACACAAACTGCAGTGGGGGAGCACTGCTGCCCAATCACTATTATTGCCACACCCCATGGCATTTATAAATCAGGCAGCAGCCTCTAGGGCCTCTAAGAAGTCTGGGAACCACTGGCATAGTTAGCATATATTCTAGGAGATGTTCAGGATACATGAAAAGGGGCACATCATGCAACGTGTTGCTGGTATAGCCATGGAGCAGCTATTACCCAGGACTTGGTACCACAAAATGCTACTGCTGTGCCACCATACAGCTCTGCTTAAAAGAACACAGTCATCTATGAATTATCAAACATCTGCCTAACATGCATGTGACAAAATTCAAGCCCTCAAATTAGAAAAAAAAACATGCGCAGTATTATTATGCTGCATGTTTCACTAAGGGTATATTTGCTCCTGTAAGTGATGAGACTGCAGCATGCAACATGTTCTTCACAGAAACCCGACATACATAGACAGAGCAAGTCAAATATTTTCTCATATTAAGATGGAGCTTAAGGTGAGACATGCTGGACTAAGGAAAAATGGATTCAGTTCACTGTATTAAAAAAAAAAACATGCAGAAACAAGAATACTGTTTCACAACAAGTTTCCAAAACCAATAGAAAAGAATAGTGATATGTGCCATTATTCAACAATCTTATTTGCTTCACTGATAGAAAAAAAAAGACGGTTCTAAATGTATAAGCTGGCCCACAGTTTAAAATGTATATTTCTATTCACATCTATCTGGAGTGGATCAAAGAAGACAAGTTAGTCCTGGCAGGTGATTTGTAACCTGCTATTTTTCACTCAGCTTACAAGAAAAATTGCATTTCTTTCATACTGGCCACATGAAACATGAAAAGTTTAATCACATTGTTTCATTTACACAGTTGGATCCAGGATTCCTGATAGATCAGTTCACATGATCATCTTTAAGGTTGCAATCTACAGACCTGGATTAAGTGCCAACTAAATGGGCCTTACTTCTGAGTAAACATGCATAGGATTGTGCTGAAACTAATTGTGTGGATTATTCATCCATCATCACTAAGCACATCACTAAAAAGTTACTCTTATGCCTAATAAAGGTTGACTTGACTTGACTAAAAAGTTACTTTACATTTTGTAAAATCAGGTTTGCATGATTATTAAGAAAGAAGTTCACTATGTTCAATGGCGTACTTTCAAGGATGTATACATAGATCCTATGGAGACATACTTGGTAGTAAAGCCCACTGAACATAGTGGAACTTACCCTTGAATAAACATACAAAGTTCTGGATTATAGATATGCAGAACATTAATATACCAAAAAGATCTCTGTACTGCACAAAAATCTGCTACTATTAACTTTCTCCAACTTTCTCCAGGAAAGATTGGTGCCACTTCTGCACCAAATTAAATCAGTGAAAATCTAGAATTATGTAAGACTTATTAGTTTTACTGAATTTGAGATCAGTTGGTACAGACTTGGGTGTATTAAGTAGTGATTCAGAACCTTGAGCAAGTCCCTGTGATTGGGATTTGATACTACAGTATATTAGCATCACAACCTTTGGTGTGGTACTGGCTGACAATTTGGGCTTCCTATCTTCTTTCAAAAACAAAGCACTCAGGGTCCAGTGGAGCAGTGAAACAAGCAGCATATGTGATTCTGCAGGACCATTTGAAAAGATCTTCTCATTGTAAAAATATACTCTACTGGAAACTGTCACTTTGTTTTTCAAAGTCATTTCTTCAGGGAGCAGCTACACCAGAAGCTGTATCTATAACATGGTCCTAAACCCAACAGTTAACTCCCCTTTCCTAGAGTGACCCACTGTGGTGGTTTCACAGGCAGCAACATTCTCTGTGGGATTGGCAAATATGTTGCATTTATCTATAACAATAAGCTAATCAGCTTCAGGAAGGTATGGTACTTGCCCTCATGACTGTTAAATAAGCCCAGAGTAAATAAACTTGCGGTGAAGCCTTTTAAAAGAGAGGGATGCCCTTCAATTATATCCTCTCTGAGAGATAAAAGTTGTATCTGCAAATGATTAAGAGGTACTTCAAGAGTCTCAGTTCTGTTGAAATAAATGTGTAATACAAGCCACGCATATTTCATAACCATTCCATCCAGTAACATCTTTCAAGCTCCTTTGCTTTAATTGCTATGAATTAATACAGGGCAATTGCCAGACTCTAATTGCTAATCCACCAAAGTTTCCAAAAGTCCCAGCAGTGAAAACAAACATAAAAAACCAACAGACCCTCTGGAAAAAAGCACATTCATTTCTGTAGAATGTTTGGTTTGAAACAAATTACTAGTTTAGAGACTCAGGGAGAGTTAAAAGGTAACTTTTTATAGCACAAGAATAATACAGCATGAATTGCAAGCAGCTTAAAAAGAAGTCTTTCCGTGCCTTCTTTTATGCTCCTTCGTATATAAAAAAGTACTGAATTTTTAAAAAACGAACAAAAACTCATCTCTAGCTACAACTGTCACTGAAACTGGGTGAAGAAACCAAAGCAATGAGAAGAATGATATATTAAAAATCCCTGCAAATGTTCTGGCAACATTTTAAACAACTGCTTAAACTCCAGCATGAAGGAGCTTGTTTGGATTTTGCTTTCGTCAGGCTGTGGTGGTGAAGTGGGCAGAGGCAAGTGCCAGTGTCCCATAGCCTGCAAGTGATTAGGCAGAGAACTGGGGAAGAGAATGCCTTCATATTGCTGAAAGGAAAGGGGAGAGGAAGAAAATAAGCAATACAATATTTAAAGTCTAGGCTGTATCTTGGCTACTGTTCTACTTTTACCATCTTGTCCTTTCTTTTTTCTTTTTCTGTCTTCACAATCACCATCTTCCAGAAAGCCACCACCACATCAAATGCTGAACAACTGGGTTTTTATAGAGCGGTTTCAGGGGGAATGGAGTACACTACCTAACCTTTCTTAGAAGTAAGGGAGGGTGTGCTAGTGTAGGGAGGAAAAGAATAAATAGAGAGAGAGAGAGAGAGAGAGACTAGCCACAGAAAAAAGTATCAAACAGAAGCTTCCTGAAAAGTCATCATGGGTGGTTCACATGCCTATTTCTTTATTTATTTACAGTAGTTAATGTTTCTTCCTGATGTAGATTTGCTACCTAGCTTTGTTCAGCTCCTCGTGACCTTCACTGGAACCAACCTGGCATAGCACTGGGGAGGGGGGAACACTTTGGGGCAAGGCTGCACCTGATTAACCCATTTCTACCCGGTCCACAGGTGCACACATTTGTTGCGTATATGCAATGTTGGGCAGAAGTGGCTTAAAGGGACTTCTCCCCAGATGCAGGCAAAGTTGATCCCTCTTTTCCTAGGAGAAAAACACCGCGTGGACATCCCCATGAAGGCAAATGAAGTGGGTATCAGAGCAGACAACAAGCATGATCTGTCTCGTCCCCCAAGGGAGTAGAGGAGGCTCTGGGAGGCAGGGAGCTTGTCCAGCCTTTGCGGGTGGCCCTCCTGCGCTCCGAGCGAATCAGGGCAGTACATGCCCTGGAGCGAGAGGACGGTGGCGCGGGGTGGGTCGGTGGGTGGCAGCAGCACGACTCCCGAAGCGAGATCAAAGGAACTCTCTGCTCCACTCAGTGCTGTTCCCATCTCCGCCACACCTCGGAGTCGGTTCTGTGGTCAAAGATAAGCACGGCTGGTCCCCACTGAAGCTTGGAAGCTCTCAGCATTACTGTCGCCAGAAGCACGCGCTGAAAGGGGGGAGCAGGGGCATGCAGTGGGTGGGGAGGCAGAGCCTCCCTCCAGAGACATGCGGTGGGGGGAAGCAGGTGAAGCAGACCCTCCCCCCCAGAGACATGAGGTGGGTAGGGAGGTAGAGCCTCTCCACCAGGAACCTGTGGGGGGGGGGGTGGCAGGTGAGGCGCCCAAGCACCCACAACCCACGCGCAGAGCAGGGAAGGAGGGAGCATGGAGCGCGTGGGTTGTGGGTGCTTGGGCGCCTTACACGGCGATGGGGAGGCTCTGCCTCACCTGCCTCCCCACCCTGCGCACGTCCGGGGGGGGGGAAGGCTCTTGCTACGTTTTCAGTTCACTGATCCATTTTCACGCGGACGGGGGGGTGAAATGGTGCTGGGAAATGCCCCCTCCGCTTCCACTGCCCCAGCGAGGGTCGCGACTGCATGCCTCCCCCGCGCTGACCCCCCCCCCCCGCACCGCATGCACCCCTCGTGCCGCTTCTTCCCCACTTCCAGAGCCAGGTGGGGGACCAGCCCGCCCGCCCGCGCAAGCCCCAGGGCAGACTGCGGGGGCGCACCGGGGTCCCAGGGCAGCCTCTGAGAGGGAGAAGGATGCGTGGAACAATCCTAGCCACGCTTTCCTAGGAGTAAGCCCCAGTGTCTCTAATGGGACCTCCTTCTGAATAGACGTTCACCGGAGCGGGCTCTCAGCAGCCTCCGCAGCGCAAAGCCCCGCTCCCCGGCCGGCCCTTCTGCTTACCTGGACGGTCCCAGCCTGGACGCGCCGCGCCGACTTTCCAGCAAGTTCCTCGCGCGTGTCCCGGGCGAGGGCGCGGGCGCGCAGGGAGCCCCGAGCCTGGCTCCGAGGAGGCGCGAAGGAACCCGCGGGGGGGGGGGCTTCTTCAGGCAGGGAACGCTCCTCGCCCAAGCCAGTCGCAGCCCCCGCGCGCTTAGTGGGGAAGAGACTGGCAGGCAGCGCCCGGGCGGGTCCTTCCCATTCTCCGGGCTCCCTTGCGCGAGGGGGAAGGAGCCCAGGACGGCAGGAGCCAGCGGGGGAGGGGGGCTGAAGCTCTGGGGGGGCTGCGAGGGTCTCTGAGCTCAGGTGCCCCGAAGGCTCCTTTTGCACCCCAAGGAAAGCGCCCAGAAGGGAGAGGTTGGCAGCTGTGCTCGCCCGCTGCCGGACTTGGGAAGTGTGTTGCTGGCGCTCAGTGTCACTTGAGTGCTGCCTGCAAGAGCCTCTCCCCGCCCGCCCGCCGCCTGCCCTCCCTCCCCGGCCCTGCCGCCGCCGCCGCCACACACGCGCTCTTGCGCACACACGGCGCGCGCGGGGCCACCGAGCACCAACCAGGCGCCTGGGCACGGCCAGGCACAAGCCTATCACAGCCGCCGCCCTCCTCCTCTCCCCTCCCCAAGGGAGCGCGCCCCACCACCTAGGCGGGCTTGCCCTCCCTCTGGGGGGAAAGGAGCATTTGGCCAGGGGAGGTGAGCGGCAGGTTCAAGCCCTGGGCCACTGAAGCCACACTGGGCCAAACCCTCTCCAGCTCTCCTGCACCAGTGCAGCTGTGCCAGGGGGCTTGCCTGCCAAGGGGGCATGCACTGCACCCTGCAGTGGGGGGGGGATGCATGGAGGCCTCCTCCAGGTAATCCTTTCCTCAAGGCTGCACTGCAGCAGCGGCACTGGAAACTTGGATAGGATCGGGCCAGCAGTCAGGGTGACCAAGACATCCTCTTTTTCCAGGACATGTCCTCTTTTTTAGCCTCATGTCCTGGAAAAGAACTTATATGCCCTCCTTTTCCCTGCACGTAGGCTCCTGCTGGCAGTGCAGAGCCTTCTTGTGATTAATAAATTATGTGTAATAAATTGTAATACGCAATATAGTTTTAAATTTAATAATAAGTGATATGTTTAAATTAACCACATGAAATCAATATATGAGTGTTTATAGCTTATTTTGTCATGCCCTACATTTTTCTTGGATGTCCTACATTTTGGGGTATAGGTCCTCTTTTGATCCTCTTTTGCAGTTATGTCATCCGTTCACCTTGCCCGCAGTCTTCTTCACACATCTGCCATTTGCAGGCCAGGGGGTGGTCAGACACAGCTGCCTTATATTGACTTGGCCCCATCCTATCCAACTTCCTAGTGCAGATGCAGCTCCCTTACAAATCCCTTACTAATGTTCCCTTACAAATACTCCCTTACAAATGTTCCTTCCTCCCTTGAGAAGGCCTCTGTGAGTGTCCACCCATTGCAGGATGCAACACATGCCCTATGGCTCAGCTGCATCAGTTGTGGAGAGTTGGATAGAATTGGGTCTTCACACTACTGAAGCTGTCTGCTCAGGCATGGAAGATCTTCCTCATACCTGGGATTTATACCTTGGGCCATTTCTGCCCAACGTTGCATATATGCAACAGGGATAAAACGTGTACACCTGTGGGCAGAAATGGGTTAACCGGAGATGCCTGGGACTGAGCCTGTGAATATATGCATGCAAAGCAGGCATATGCTATACCACCACCAATGCCCTGTACTGTCCCTCCCTTGGACTTCCACACAAATGTCATTGCTGGCACTTTCCATTTTAGTTTACTGCTCACTCAAACTAACCTAAACCAAACACATGAGAAATATGAGGTCTCAACCACATCTAAAGCTTTAAATTGGCATTTCTTAAAAGTGTGCTCCTAGGAATTCTGGGGCTCTCTGAGACCCTCTCAGGGGTTCCACAAGCACACCATAAGTGGCAACTGTCTGCTTGACGCTGCACCACTCAGCACATCATTCTGCACTCTCGGGATCTCCAAGACTCTGCATATGCAGCAGTGGGCTCCCCAAGACTGTTTAGGAGTGCAAAGGACTCTGTAAACAGAAACATTTGAGAACCACTGCTTTAAATAAGGAGAATCACCTGGTGTCCAGTAGTGACAGAGGCAGCATGTGTTTTATTTATTTTGCTATTAACAAAGGATTAGAGATATAACTCTAGTGACTCTATTACACAACCAGTTTTTTCGAAGGTACAATTATCTCTGCTTTCTAGGAGTTCTGAGACTCAATTCACACAATACATGTGATGGCAGCAACCATATTTCCAACCCAGGTCAACTACATTCATGGTCATCAGATGCATCATCATCATCAGTATTTATAAACTGCTTTTCAACAACAAAAAAAAGCAGTTTATAGAGAAAATCAAATAACTAAATGGCTCCCTGTTCCAAAAGGGATCACTAAAAAGTTGCAAAAGAACACCAGCAACTAGGAAAGACACGGTGCTGGGGTGAGGAGGGCCAATTACTCTCCCTTGCTAAATATTAGAGGAACACTACTTGAAAAAATGCCTCTTTTCTCAGTTAGCAGGGGTAACACATGCATGGATCATACAAGTCACCAAATGCTTCCCTAAAGTGGGTTGAACACAACTCCTAGAAATTTCACCCATGATCACAACATCCAGTTTTCAGTGCAAGTGCATTTTGAGCCCAAACAGAAAAGAAGCAATATTCAGTCTGGCTTGCCAAGGATTATAGTGCTTTTATGAGCTGGACCTCAAACTGCCAGTTTTATGTGGAGTCTCCCACAACCCCAACTGTAAATTTAATATGGTAACTGATCTATTATAAATGGACCAATACATTACTGTTGGCCACAGAACAAATTTGCAACTCACAAAAACATTTGCTGTCAGACATTTTTGAGGACATGATGACTGCATTCTTGTGAATGACAGGTCATTTGCAAGAGGGTTTCATAACACCAACATGTATGGGGGAAGGGGAGAATCAACTTGCAGTCAATTCAGGATAAAAGACTGTATGAGAAGGGAACTTTTGTGCATTAGACCTGTGGTGTATTATTATAAGACCATCTTTAAGAATAAAAATGGTGCTTGAGCATCTCACATGTTATTTGTACTATGTGTGAATGCTGCTAATTTAAAACAGAAGCAGTGATGAGTAAACTCTTCCAGCCAGGTTCAAAATTGGGCTTGCAAAAAACAAACCATTCACCCTTAACTCAGAAAACAATCCATTTGATTTTGAACCCAGTTCAAAGTCTGTTTTAAAGCCTGTTACTATTCTGATATAACCAGGAGTGATACAAGGTCTGAACCAATCCCTCCCACAATTCCCATGGCCATCAGAGGGTCCACTTGTTCATGCTGACTCCTGAGTACTCAATACAGTGGCAGAGGGAGCACTCAATCGTGTGTGCACTTCTGAAATTGTTTCTGGTTCAGTTTGGTTGGTACTTTGTATTGGTTTTCCTTAAAATTATATTGTTTATTTTTTGCTTTGTTTTTATATGTTGTTAGTTGCCTTGAATGCCACTCTAGCAGGAATGGAAAAGGTAGGATACAGAGATTTTTAAATAAATCAATAAATCATTAGGTGGAAGAGGAGCATCATGCAGAGGCTAGTGCAGGGCTTTGCCCCAAAGTCCCCCAACAACCTGGTTTCTGCACTGCCCATAAACACCCAATACCTCTTCCTCCTAGTGGAGAGGATTGTAAGGGAGGATTTCAGTCAAGGGAAAAGCAGAGGAAAAGGTTAAACATCCTCTCCCATCTGCAGCCACTTTTCGATGAACTCAAAAGTTACTGCTTTTCAATTTAAAAAAAATCCAACCTGTCAGAAGACCCAACACATGTATCTCTTATCACATGCTATTATGAGATTCCCCAACCATCAATATCTTGTCAACTTTTGATATGTTAAGTACAAGACCCTTATACTCTATGTTTGCACTTTACATTCTAACCTGTTACCTCCACAGGTCTCTCATCTCTTAGTCTCTCCCTCTCTCTTCATGTCTCCATTTTAACTTTAAGCTGAGCTTTTTCTGTGGCACCTTTGTTACTCTGTTTAGAAAACAAAATACGTAGATATTTAGGCAAGATACTCATTTTAACTACACATCCATGATATTTTTATTCAGAAATAATTCCATCAGGTTTTTCCATCTCGTGCCAGTAAAATCAAATGTTATCTCTAACAGGACCTTTAAAGTCTTTAGAGCAGTGCTTCTCAAACTGTGGGTCAGGACCCACTAGGTGGGCTATGAGCCAATTTCAGGTGGGTCCCCATTCATTTCAAGGTGTTTTTTATTTTTAATATATTAAATTTGATGTGACCTTGGTATGCATTTGGGGAAATGTGACAGATCTGTACTTTTGACAGGCTCCTATGTACATGCTTTTAACAATGATAGTCAATGGGACTTCCTCCTGGATATGTGTGGATAGCCTTTGGGGAGTTTTTTTTAGATAGATCAGCAACTGCTTGAGATGGTTAGGACAGTACTTCTTTATTTTAAACAAATCTTTAAACTTATATTTATTGTAAACTTTTGATTTACCTAATTGATTTGATTTTGTCGTATGGGGGATTGTTAAAATTTTTCTGCTTCATGTTGTCACTTCCGTCCATAACATCACTTCCAGGTTAATGACATCACTTCCGGTAGGTCCTGACAGATTGTCATTCTAAAAACCAGGTCCCAGTGCTAAAACGTTTGAGAACCTCTGCTTTAGAGAATTAAACTCCTAGGTTGATAATTATGTAAAGATAGAACATCCAACAGGATTCTACTGTGTAGGGATACTAACCTTTCTTGTTTGTGTGCGTGCGTGTGCGGAGAGAGAGAGTGGCATTTTGCATGCATGAGAGTATGTGCTTAATAACTGTTCCATTTCTAAAAGTATCAAGGCATGGAAGGGTCTTTTACAAGAGAGGAAGTTATTTTGTAGGACTGTCATCAGCTTCAAAGGGAGTAAAACCTTGAACCTAGGGCTGTCTATCATCCTGACCATAAAAATGATGAAAACTCAAGCTAATCTATTCCAGTAGTTCACTGCTTTCTGGGTTAGTTTGCCAAGACCCCACTACATAGGCTTTTCCACGGATCTAACTGGAGGGCATTGGCCCTGGGGGTGAATGGAAATGTCACTGTTCCATTCTAAGGCAAAGGAGATTGGCTTCCTTTTTATCTCCTCCTATGACTTGAGTGCTCCTTCTCTAGGGTACTGCATAATTTTTGTGTTATAGAATTAATCCACAGCCCCAAACTTGAGCTATTTCCTCTATCCTCTTTCTTGCTGCACACTACTGATCGTATGCGTCACCTGGTGTGAGAGCTCATTGTGTCACCCCCATGATGGACCTCCTCCCATATCTGACCATACAGAATAAATTACAGTATCATATAGACAGCCTAAATGAAGTGTTATCACTAGGGTTCAGACTATGGACCGGGGGCCATATCTGGCCTACAACAAGATTTCATCTGGCTTGCAGCAACTTGATTTTTTTTTTCAGAGTACAGTATTTGCTAATGCTTGACATTTTTACTCATGATGACTGTCTGATAGCTAGCTAAGAGCCCAATCCTATCCAATTTTCCAGGACCAGTGCAACTATATCAATGGGGGGTGCGCTGTATCCTGCGGTGGGGGGGCAGTCACATAGGCCTCCTCAAGGTATGGAACATTTGTTCTCTTACCTCGGGGCTGCATTGCGGCTGCACCGGAGCTGGAAAGTTGGATAGGATTGAGCCCTAAATGGATAAATACTTAAAAAAAGCACAAATTCATTCCAACAGATAAAAATTACATAACCTCTCTCAACAATCAAACACCATTTTACACTTACCCCTTCTGTTTCCCCTCTCCCATACATTTCCAAGGACTGATTATAATACTTCATTTTATTTTGTTCTTATAATTAATGTTACAAAGAGTTCCAATTTCTCATAACAATATCCATTATAAAAAGCAACAGCAATCTGTTTTGGATTTTGTAGAAATCATGAAAAGACAGAATTCATTAAGGATCTTAGGGCCCAATCCCAGTCAACTTTTCAGCACTGATGCAGCTGTGCCAACAGGGCATGCACTGCATCTTGGGGATGCAGGAACGCGTGTTCCCTTACCTTGGGGCTGCATTGTGGCTGCACCAGCACTAGAAAGTTGGACAGGATTGGGCCCTAAGTCACTGTAAAGTATTTGATCAGTTCCAATGCAGTGTTAATAAATTTTGCAGATTTTTGCTGTTCCTGTATCACGTAGCACATATGCCACTTTCTATAATGTTCAAAATACAGTAAACCTCCAATATTCCAGCATTCAACTGCTCAGCACTCTTGATAGTCCGGCATCAAAATCGATTTCAAATTGTCATCAGAGCAACGTACTGATATTTTTTTGTTTTTTGATTTTCTTAAGAAATGTGGCGTTCTTTATAAGATTGCTGTGAG
This sequence comes from Tiliqua scincoides, assembly GCF_035046505.1. Classification (NCBI taxonomy): domain Eukaryota; kingdom Metazoa; phylum Chordata; class Lepidosauria; order Squamata; family Scincidae; genus Tiliqua; species Tiliqua scincoides. Next base: position 30,009,828 of record NC_089826.1, read on the forward strand.
GGAAAGCACAATAATTGTAAGGTACTTTGCCAATTGAAAAATACCATACAAATCCTTCAAAAAAAAAGATCCAGGCAGCTGGGGTTTGGCAATCACTCCAAGTTGCTGAGGCTGTTCCAGCTCTTTCCCACCCTTGCATTTCTGCCAGTTTATAGTACCATCTGATCGTCCCGCATACCTGATCATCCCGCATCATTTATGCCCCAAAGGTATTGGGGTACTGGAAGTCTACACTGAGTCTCATTTTGCAAGCTCTCATTTTGTTAAAACATTTTGCAAGTTTTGCAAGCTCTAATATGAAAAAAATCCAGAATGTTGAACATTTCTCAGAACGTCATACCCGAGAGAAACAGTCATGTTTGGCTGCTTCTGTGAAAATAAATCAAACAAGCCACCAATGTCAGAGCAGTCTCAAACAATTTGAGAATACTGGCTAATTAGAAGATTATCATCATGGGAACCCTCTCTTGTGATGCTAATTGAAAATATCCACAATACCATCTCACTCTCATGAATTAAAACCCTACTTACAACACATTTTTGCTGCAGGACTTACACGCATCCCACAGAACAGCATTTAGTAGGTTAGTTTGAGGCCACTCTTTTTCCATTGAACCCCATTGTGCATTCAGTTCCTTATTCTCACCTGTCTGCTTCCTGTTTACGTTGTTTTTAATTAGTACAATTATGTCCTTTCTTTCATCATGAAACTCAAGGTGGCATATGTGGGATTTCCAGTGTCTCATCCAGGCACTGACCAGACTCTGACCTATTTAGCTTTAGCAAGGCACTCAACCCCATCCTGTGCCTTTAGTACCTGCTTTGGGACCTGCTCCTACAGGCATTTCCATATTAGTTCCAAAATTTTCAGAGCACAAAATCATCCCAGGAACATCCAAGTTTAGTTGCAAATTATCAAGGCCTTATGCATGTCACTCTACCCCTATACATTCACATGGATAAGATAACTTGCCTAGGCTGCTCTCGCTCGCTCGCTCGCTCTCTCTCTCTCTCTCTCTCTCTCTCTGTGTGTGTGTTTGGGGGGGGATTTCCTCTGCCACTCTTTCTTCTCTTCTTTCTTCTTCAAAAGAAAGAAGAAAAAAGAATTGATGTGTGGAAAACAGACCTCTATACATCCCAGTCTGTTTTCCTTTTCAAGGAGGACTAGGAGGAAGAAGAGTGACAGAAGTGCCCCCCACCAGTCTGCTGCAGAGGCAGGTGCTGGAGCACTAGTGGGTGAACGGAAGGAGCATTTGATGTATGGCTTTAGATGCCAGAAGGTCTTGGACCAGCTCTACTACAGCCCCTGTATTAATTTTCCAGTTTTACTACAGCTTTACTTGGAAGTTTTGTTTCTCATGCTGAATTTCCAACCCCATGTAACTTCATAGCATCTAGTCTGATCCTGAGACGTGGCTAACGGGCTATCCAAACTACATACACTTTAAATCAGACCAAGCACATTACAACATTTGCAGTGTTCTCTGGGAACCTCCTATCAGTCCAAGAAGACCTTCAAGTCCATCCAAGCACATCCAGCTAGATTTACCAAAGGGCCTGATGATTGAAACCATCCATTACATCAAATAAATAAAGAGAATCTAATAACTTGACCATTATTGAATTGGATCTATCTGAATTTCATGCATAGCTTCTGATAGATTATATTAATGCAAGACCTTTGTCTTTTTTAGGAACTGGCAAACAATTTAAAACATATGCAGTTGTCTGAGGCTAGCTGATGTTCTAACTTAGTATTTATTCTGAACAGAGATGAAATGAAAAAAGCCTGTATAGTGAGCAGAACTTTATGCATTTTAAGATACATCCCTTTAAACATCTCTAAAGCTATGCTTTCTAACCAGTAGTACTTCACAATAAGAGAGGTAGTACTTGGTCCCATTGCCAAAATGGCACATAGCATTGCCCTGCCTTACCCAGCCTTGCTGGAAGCAGAAATAACTGAGGCAGTGGTGCCCAGAGGGTAAGGTATTGCTGTGTCCTTGCCTGGCTCTTCAAAAGCATCATTCTTGGGGAAGAAGAATGGAAATTGAGGGCAAAATCAGGTGGCAGCAGCAACTGAAACAGCATCTGTTTTGCTGCAGGGATGACTGTGGGGCAAGCCACCCAGTCCACAGTTGCGCACAGCTGCCATCGCTATATGAAACCTGTAATACAGGGGTACCATGTGGTGCTTGCAAAAAAAATTAAAAAGTTTGAAAACTCTGCTCTGAACCAGGTTCTGATTAGAGCAGCGATTCCCAAACTTTTTTCAACTGGTGGCTTCCTTGACCTACTGGGCCATTGACTGTGGCTCCCCATTAGGACTACAATCCTATACATTATATAAATCAAGGATACCATGACTTCCCTGGATACCATGGCTCCTTGCAAGGATACCACATCTCCCTTGGGAGCCACAGTTCACAGTTTGGGAACCACTATGTTAGATAGATCCTTGTAAAGCAGAGTCATCTCATTTCAACTGCCCTCTTAAATTCAGGCCTACTAAGCCTGGGTGAAAGAGCAAAAGCAGCAGTTACTCCAGGGTATATTGGTGGATCAGTCTAACGGCCCCATCCTACCCTGGGTTTGCCCAGACCATACAGTGGCACTGATGCAGCCTCCACTGTGTGCTATGGGCCAGCTGGGGTCAAGAGAGCATCTGAGAGGTAAACGAAGAAATTTTATAAGTCCCTACTCCACCATACCATGGTCCACAATGGGCCTACTCATTTACCACGAATCAGAGTAGGTCAAAGAAGGCATGTCAGACTGGGCCAGGGCATAGGATATTGGTGCCGCTGCTGCCACCAATCTCTGCCCCCACTCACCCTCAATATGTCCCTGGTCTGATATCTGCCCGGCTCCTCCCCAGAATTCCCCCTCCATTGATCTACCTGCTCCAGCTGGGTCTTGGCACTCTGCGGACACATACGTAGGGCCACCAGCCATTTGTGCCGGTGGCCCTGGCCCATGTCTCATCACAGTGGTTGCCGTGCCAGCAGTCTGGGCCTCTGGGTCAGCCAAGGCCCAGAGAAGATTAAGTGGTTAGACATCTTTCAGTTCTAGCACCTGACTACTCAATCACCTTCTTGTCCCCCTCAACATCTCACCCTATAAAAATCTCTTTTGATCTAAGATTAATTAACAGGTCTGTACTATATTAGGGATGTGTCTATTTATTGTCTAGTCTATTTGTATTACCCCATACTTAATATATTCATGAAAGCAAATAAATAAGTACCTATTTTATATTTATGGTAAATGTGCCCTAGTGGATTGTTGTTGTTTGTTTTTAATGGACACAAGATTATCCCTTCATTTAGTGGAATCATATTAATAATGCTGATGTTTTTTAATGCTGATGTTCATGACTCAAAGCCATGAACAGGAAACTTTGCTGTATTACTACTGAAAAGTGTCTATCACAAAGAAATCTGCTAGCATTTGTTTTGGTTTGCCAAATCTGATTATATTGCTATAAAATTAGATCAAAGATGAATGGCTTTACTGTAAAATCCAAAAACTGCATGTGCAAAATAATGAGAAACAGGATTCCTTGCTCTAAACAATTTCTCAAGCTTTAATTAGACTCTGTTTTTTCTTTTTCAAAAACAACTATAAACAAATACACATAACACAAAAAACATAACACACTTCACTACACAAAAAAACACAAAGGGTGCAGTAAATCATATATCATTATCATAAATCACTAAAACTAATAAATCATTACATATCTTAATCAATTCCTCTTCTAAATTTACCTCTTAATATCATTTTTCATTCATCATACATATCATATCAAAGATAATATATATGTAATACAGTCATCTAAATGCCCTATCATGTATTTCTAAAACTTCCTTTTCACCCAAGCATAAAAGGTTTTTTTCCATTATTTCAGGTCGCACTGAAATGGGTGGAAACCACTTTTACAGCCAGACCCTTTCTGCATGCCTACAGAAATCCTAGTGATTTCAAGAGAACTTATTCTGAAGTGTGTTTGTGTGCACACGTGTGTGTGTATAGGATTGTAGCCTTAGAATAGTAAACTGTCGGTCAGACATTTATGTGGTTTCAGTACTAGGCTGAGGGATCTCAGAAAAATTGGAAGAATGAATGTTGTTTGCTGTGGTTAAAAATAAAGTTTGTCACCAACTGACATCCAGTCACAGTGTGTAAGGAGAAATGCCAGCACATGGTAGAAAACAGCAACCTCGTCTTCTTCATTGGGGCAGAGATTGCCAACTGATGTTTATAAACATCAGAAAACTCTGACTTTTCTGTTTTGCAGGTTTCCTGTCCCAAAATGGAAAGATGCCTCCCCCCACTAAAAATAGCCTACAAGCAAAGTGCCCCAAAAGTATATAGACCTCCTTACCCTTAGGAATTCACTTACTCATTTGTCCATTGCAGGATTCTTCAGAAATTCAGATAGCCCAGCACATTTTGGCCAGCTTTATTGGCCACCTTTAAACCATGGAAATCACTTGTATCCTGAATCCCTTCCAAAAGGAAAGAAATTCCATTTGGTATGAAACATGATGGTGTGTCTTCGTTGGTTTCCCTATAGTGTTAAAAGCATTGGCAGCAAGAATCACCTTCCAGGTTTGATGGGAATCTCAACCAAACTGAGATTTTTCTTGTAATTACAGAACATTGCTTCTCTTGAATATTCTACAAAATGTTTCACCTGGCTAAAGCCTCAAACTTCAGAGGCTCTAAATCTGAAGGCAGCATATAGTCTCAGTATTGTACTGTATTGGGGGGGGGGCTTATTGATTTGTTTGTTTTACAGTGTTTATTGTGCTGCCTTGAGTATTTATCGGAAAGGCAGGATAAAAATCTTTCAAATATATTAATGTGGAAAACAGTGTGTTAACACTGAGTTTCTAATCTCAAAGTAAGCATGCTATTTGGTGTTTTGTTCTAAAAATAAGTTTTGAACCCCTTTCTTCCAAAGCAAAAGCGTTTCAGACCAAATAACAGAAGTTGCTAGTGAATATAGTGAGAGTTGCTCTCTCACTTTGTTAATGAGTGCTATGAAGTACAGTAGTTGAAAAGTAATAAAAATACAATGTGTTGACTTGTTATCAGAACAAACAAAAACAGGAACCAGCTTTACTTGTTTACTGTTTCAAACTTTCATTAACTTCACTGCCAAAAATGGTTAATATTATAGGCAGAAGAAAAATGTTATAACTAGCAGCTCAGGTATCTTTGCCACATACAGATAGAGAACTATTCGGTGGGCTGAGGAGTTTATTTTCCCTGACCTTTCCATCCACATGACAAGTCAAAGTAAATGGATTCTCAAGGGTGGCACTCAGATGTGCTAAAGTCTGTTCTCTTACAGGAATTCCTTATGTGGATCACCTTTGAGTGAATGAAGATTCAGGTGTAATGCTTCATACTGAACAGCTCAGTGATCTTGCATAGGGTGTGAAGAGCTAATTTCACATGGTGTCTATTCATTTATGCAGAGTGTAAGGGAAATGACAAAAGATAGAGCCAAAAAAGATATGACCTACTAGTTGTTAACAAATAATAAAAGCAGGTCAGTAACAGCAGGCTTTGGGGGTGAGAAAAAAAAATACTTTAAGAATACATTCAAACACTGAAGTTGCAATCCTATCCACACTTACCGGGGAGTAAGCTCCACTGGCTATAATGGGACTTATTCCTGAGTCAACCTGAATAGCTTTGAGACCCATAAGCATGGATATATTCTGGGAGTATTCTTTTCTTGATACAATTTTTTTTGACACTAGATTTTATCATGTATTAACAACTTCATTAGTAATGCAATCCTATATGCATAAAATTTATATACATAATATCTATGAATACTTTTAATTAAAAAAAAAAACAAAAGGTAGAAAACAGAAAGATTTCTTCTGTATTTGAGAACCTGGTAGAAGGTTCTTTGTGTTGTGCCATAACTATGACAGTGAACAGACAGAACTGCCTTATGCTAAGTCAGACTATTAGTCAATTTACTCCAGGTTTACCTGGAGTGGTAACAGCTCTTCTAGCATAGGTCAGGCTGAGGCATAGGTCTTTCCAAGCTATGCTATTGGAGATCCTTTAATTGGAGGGCCTGGGGAATGAAGCTGGGCCCTTCAGTATACAAAGCATGTTCTGTAAAACCAAATTATGGCTTCTCCCCTAGTTCTGCCCAGATGGTTCTTCAGTACTCATTCAGTTCACAAAGGTGCATTGTCTGATGCTCAAAGAACCACATGTGCGAAAAGGCACAGTGCACCTGGTTCCCAAGACTGAATGAGTAAGTCTAATGTTCAGAGTTGTTAACCGAGTGTGCTCATGGACACATGTAGCATATGCTCACGGGGAAATCAATACACATGTGAATACTTTGCGCAATTGGCTCTTGGCACACCTCCATAGGACTTGGCATTTGACAGTGATGAATGAGACAAGTCTAAAAGGTGCAACATAATCTACGCGTATTGTGGGGATACATTTACAATAAGGGGAATGATGAATCAAGAATAAAACGTAAGCAAGTATTAAAATGATCTCAATTTAAGCGCACACCTATAACTCAAGTGGCATTACTTACAAAGTAAAATGGGAGAAAGGGGAATTGTTTAACTTCTTTGGAGGGGGCATGGATATGTGAAAAGGGAGAAGGGGGAAAGATGGAAGGACATTAGCACCTTTGCAAAGCAGCTTGTTTACCCAGAGAAGCCAAGAGGTAGAAAAGGGAGATGCAAGACACTTACTGAAAGAGGGGAAGGGAGGGAAGAATGAGGGAGAAGGGGAAAGAAGCTGCAAGATTTACAGCCCAATCCTATGCATGTCTACTCAGAAGTAAGTCCCATTAGAGTCAATGGGGCTTACTCCCAGGAAAGTATGGATAGGGCTGTTAGCATAGAAAACCACAGCTGGGGGCAGAATTTACTGTAGCCTAGAACAGTGGCCACAGGCAAGGAATGAACCCCTAGATGAGTATAAGGCACTTCACTCATGGTGGGAGAGTGAGTGTCTCCCATTGTACAATTACTCCTAACCAATCCTCTGGGGTAGGGGGATTGGTTGAAAGAGACCAGTTCTTTTAGGTCTTTACACCACCAGAACATGCATTACAGCAGCAAAAAGGCCTTTATAGCTGTTGCAAACTGTGATACTCTAGTCAGCCTGGCAGCTGCAGAAATTAGCCCAGAAATTAGCTGGGCTAATGCTTCAGCTGCTGGAGGATGCCTGCCAATATTGGTAAGTCAGCTCAGGGGATGGGAGGGGGGGAACAGGGTGGAGATGGGGCAGGGAGGAAGGCATATCAAGGTCAGGAAGGGAGCAGTATCCTATCCCCCTTTCCAGCCTGACCTGGGTCTATGCAGGCTTGCATCAGCAAAATCACTGGCATGCTGGTGAGGGCTTATGTCAGGACAAGGGAACAAATGTTCTCTTATCCCAAGGAGACCTTCAGGGGCTGAAACTCACCTGCAGGATACAGATGCCCCATCAGTGTGGCTGCCTCACAGCATGAGGAGTTACAGAGGACTGGGCTATTAGTCTGTGCTCCCATTTTGGCAAGAACCACTAAGTGGTCTACTGCTCTGAAGTCATGTTAGATCATTTAAGGAAAACTGTATGTTAGAAAGTCAGGGGCTAACTCCCAGGGCTTCACCTTAACCTGGTGAAAGATGGGCTAATGAAGAGTTCTAGACAAACTCACACAGGCATCAAACAGAAGAGGAACTAAGGGTGTCTCCAATTTGCTGCAGATGAGACACAGAAAATAGTTTGGCTGGGCCAATGGCCAAGGTTACCTGTCCAATTCTGCTGAGGTAGTTTTGTTGACATGAGGTAGGAGTTGTGGGACTAGGCAGCCAAGATTTCACATAGTCCCATGCTAGGAAAAGAAAACTCAGAGAGCAAGAAAAGTGATAGCGGATTTACTAATTAAGCCCAGCAGTTGCTAAGCAGTATCCTGGCTGAATTTGGAAGAGGGAAGCAAGGCAAGGGAGCTGCAGGTGCTTTCTGAAGCAGAGGAGGGTTCCAAGAAGGGTTCAGTGGACATTTAGTGGGTACTGAGCTGCCATTTGTCCTGTTCCAAGGGGAAGCTCTGGAGAAGAAAGTGTGTGGTGGGGGGTGAGTGGGTGGGTGGTTACCTGTGCTGTTTGGTGGCCAAGAGCATCATAGGTTGCTTGACACAGCCCCAGTGGATGATCTCTAACATTATGTAGTCAACAGAAGAATGCACACTTTGGGGTCTATGGTCAGACCATCTAGAGTGTTTAGCTATATAACAGAGTCTGTTGTGGACTGGCTCATCCTTTTGTTGCTCCAGTTGGTTGGTTCTTGATGGCTTTCCTATTATTCATCCCTAGTGGAGATGAGCTGTTTCCTTTTGGGAAGGGTATGACTGAGTGTCTCTTAATCACTCCAGACACTGGTGACTTGTTGAGCATAAGATTCTGAATTGTCATTGAAGTTGGTGAGAGGAAGACAGGAAATAGAAGAGTCCTTTCACTGGCCACAAATGGTCCTGATTATCATAAGACCAGCAAGTTTCCATGACTGTGGCACTGCTTATAGGTCTGGATAGGATGGCAGGGAAAGGTGTGATCGCCTGCATCATGTTCTAAACTAAGTGTGTCAAACTCATTTCATGTAGTGGGCTGAACAGCATTCATGGCACCTACTGAGGGCCAGAAGTGATATCATTAAGCCGGAAGTGACTTCATCAAGCAGATGATGGCCAGTAGTAAGCATTTTGTTCTTACATAGAAACTCATTAGCTGCAAATGAAAGGAGAGAAAATGTGCAAATCTTGCTCATGATTTCAGGATATGAGATAGCCTGAAATCATGAGCAAGATTTGCACATTTTCTTTTCTTTCTCCCACATCACACTGGGAGAGCCCTATTAAAATGCAGGCTGGATCAATTGCTTCTGGGGGACGTATCTGGCCCATAATCCTTATGTTTGACGTCCCTGTTAATTAAGTTACTTTAGACAAACCTGTTCTAAACAGATTTCTCAGAAGCCAGAGAAGAGAGGGATCCTGAGCCATTGAATCAAAGTTTCCCTTTTCCCCCAAAGGCCTATGAGACCTGATGCTCTCCTGACATTAGCCCTATCAAGGACAATACAAATCTGGCCTGGGTCGCATGCTCACTTTTGTGTGCACCCAGCACTGCATCCTCATGCGTGCTGAGCAAAAGGGTGCACATAGAATTTCCAACTTTGGATCTGGAACTGCATGAACATCTGAGCACAGTACAGAACCCTGTCAGCTTTCATACCATTTGGGAAGGGGACAATTCATATTATCTCGGGTTGCCCCTGTCAGAACTCTTCTACATTTCCAAAGCTAACAGTCCTGTCCTACTCACTGGACAAAGAAGCATCTTTTGTAAAATAATGACTCATATTTAGCAGGTAATGAGCAATTGTCCCTTTACCCCAGGCATAGCTTTCCTCCCAAAGGCTGTTGCTAGCGACTCCCTTGTGCTTACTCTTGGTTATTAGTCTGCTTGGGACACGGAATCATCTTCTCATTCCTTTCCTCTGTAAATCACTTCAAAAAATTATTTCGTTGAAACATGGAATATATAAATATTCTTAATAAACCATAAAAATAGCCACCATTATTTTTGGAAAGGCATGTCAACTTATACATGCATGACAGCTTATAGGAAGGTTGCTGCTCCTTGCGTGCATATCACTGGGTCAAAGAAACGTGTAACTGAGCATGATTATTATGGGCTATTAAAACTAGTAGCCTCCACATTTAAAATGTTACCAAAATCACAAGTAGCATCACTGTTCTTGAAATGCATCATCTCCATTTTCATCTCCGAATTCACATGGTCATAGGAAAGCAAAATGTCCTACAATCTTAAGTAAATATTCACAGTTGTTTGTCCAGTATATTTGTAGACAGGGGTGGCATCCTGGATGGGGCACAGGTCAAGGCCCCGCACCCTCCTGGCCTGGCCAACTTCTGAACCCAGAGAAAGTGGAAGCACCAAATGTGCCATGAGCGGTAGGCAGGCGTGCCATAGGGGACCCAGAGCAGGGCCTCAAACCCCAGGACCCCCAGCAATCTGATGCCAGCACTGTTTGTAGATCTTGGGAACAAAAATATAGCCTTAATTATGAACAGAATGTGATGCTAGCTTCTTGACAAGCTAAAGTGATTTACAAATGAAAAACATAGCGTTACAAGCTCAGTAGGTGACCGGCAAGCCTCTTTGAAGCCCCTGTGTTTGTTACAGAGTTTACCAGATGGCTGCACCCTTTCATATCTCTCTGAGGTGCTGACGTGCATTGCATCATGCTGTCAGGAATGGAAGAGACTGTAATTTTGACTTCTTTTTACAGAATTTCCCCATGATAATTTCACATTTTTGAGTGGCAAAATGAAAGTGCTTTAAAGGAAGAACCTCTGAGATCAGTGTAAGAAAATAAAGTGAGCTGTACAGTATTTTATATTCCTGAAAGCAAGGGGGCAGGGGGAGTTGCAGGAAGAAAATAATAGCATTTGTGGGTGATTCCACATTAGGGAAACAAACTTTTTTCATAATATTTGTGTATGGACAATTTTTTAAAAAAACATGTTTTTCATTGTTTCAGTTATATGGTTTAAGTGTTTGTTTCCAGACCCATTAGAGAAGGAAAAGGTTATTCACTGATACTTTCTGACTAGCAGCATGTGGGATTTTTCTAGACTTTGCACAACAGTAGGTAGCCGCCATTCCAAGTGGCTGTACCACCCAGGTGGAAGAGACATGCAGAGTCTTCGCAGGTAAACTGTGTAATTAGCTTGTGATCATTAACATATTTGTATGGTTATATAGGCCACAACTGTGCCCTTAAGCTTTCAGAGAAAGAATATTATGAGACAAAGTATAGACTCCCAGGAGACCTGGAAAGATATACGGCATCAACAGTGTGTCAGTATCTGTGGAGAAAGCTGACAGACAGGCCAAAAAGTCATTCAGCCTTAAACCTTGTTTTCTTTGCCACACTTGAAGGTTTTATTAGCTTTCTGTTAGACGCTGTAGGTTTGCTGAGGAGTTCTGCCCGCCTTGCAAATTATACATTTTATTCCCTCACCCATTAAAGCAAGTGCTCTGATGTCTGTCAGCTTCCATAATTAAGGTGTTTTTACTTCACATCTGTAATACATAAAGAGGGGGCGGGGGGGAAAAAAAAAGACCACTCAAGGAAAGAGAATGACCTCTGGAAACAGTCACCCAAACCCAAAGCTAGACAAAGTAGAGATTAAAGGATCAAGGGAGGTTGAACATGTCATACAACAAATGTGACAACATGTTTATTTTTTCAAATCCTAAACTTGAAGATAAACGGTGCTGCCTGCAGAAAACCAACATCACCATCAAGTGATCAAAATTGTGGTTCAGTTTAGTTCTAATAGATGGAAAACGCTGTGAAAACATGTCCTTCTAGAGCCTATTTGTCCCAATGTTTGGTTCAGAGTGCCTTGTCATTTAAAACAACACCTCCATCTAGTGGATTTATTCTTCTTAAAGTCAGTAACATTGAACGTTGGCTTCACTGACTATTTTTCAGTGAAACTGAAATCACACTGAACAGGTCTCACACTATTTACTGTTACCAACTGGTTCTTCGTGAGGGAGAGGGCAAGAGGAAAGGCAAATGATTGTTCTGATCAATTCAGATTTTACATTTGTGTCATCAATTTGACTTAAGCAAGATTCACTTCAACCCTCAGGTATGAAAACAGTCTGAGAAACAAAGGTTTCTGCAAGTATAACACTCATGGCCCTGTGGAGAAAGAGAACAGGAAGGCAGTAGGTGAGGATTCATCATCACAACCTCCAGCAGCCTCCCTCGCAGTGGACTGTGCTTCATTCCCTCTCCTTACACCAGCCAAATTAACACCAACAACTCTGTGATGTGCTGCAGAGAAATGAGCGGCAGACTTTTCCCCCCTCTTTTTTTATGATTGCAAGCAACTTTAGGACAGGACTACAGGTGGAGCCTCTTTTTCCTCAGAGTCCTTTCCCAGACCCCCAGGGGATACTGAAAACCGTGGATAACAAAATCTGTGGTTTTCAGAGCCCACCTTTGCTCTGAACGTGACTTGAACCTTGCTCTGGTTGCTTTTGGAGCTGTTCTGAGCCTTGGAGAGGCCATGCACGACCTCACACGGCCTTTCCAAGGCTCATAATGGCCCCCAGGAATGGTTTTTGGATAATTTCTGGTTTTACTGGAAGTCATCCGAAAACCGCTCTGGCTGGCTTTCTGAGCCTCGGAGAGGTTGTGCGAGGTGGTGCACAGCCTCTCTGAGGCTCAAAAAACCTCCCAGACATGACCAGAACAAGGCTCCAGTCACTTATGGGAGGTCTGCGGGGGAGGGGGGGTCTGGGGGTTTGGCATTCACAGTTGGGCAAATCTGCAGATAAAGAGGCCTCACCTGTACTTATATGTAAAAAATAATACTGTATGCTGCTGTGGGTACTTCCCAATTGGATATAAATCTCAACAGAGATATTCCACTTTTGGGATATAAATACTTCAAACTAACAAACAACAAGAAAAAGTCTTGGGGTTCTGGAGAAACTTGATGTTCTCAAATGCCGCAGTACTATGACAATTACCAATAACTAGCAAAGGTAACTGCTGTGCTACATGAGAAAAGACTTCTATCACCACTGGTGTGACATGAGCAATAACATAACTCAGAATAAGAATATGACTCCACTGTCAGTGGCCAGCCCTTGAAATATAGATAGGAAATATATCATTGCATTTTAGTCTTTTATTTATTTTTGCTAGCAGCAATGGCACACTAATCTGGACGAGAAGAATGGTGGTTCCTCACATTTTTCCCAATGAGAATCACCTTCACCCCAGTGCCCCAGGAGGAAAAAAATATATAGGTTTTCATCCAATGGGGGGCAGGACAATAAAGTTACCCTCCTGTCAATATCAAATGCTTTCCCTTCTAATTCCTTGGTTACATTTGCCAGCCTTTACCCACCACTTTAAAATGAGCACTAAACTACTGATTGCAGTTGCAACTGTTCTATAGTTCTAAAACTTGCTCATTGCTTAAATTACTAAGGATTATGAATATTTTTTACACCTGGAGTACCATAGATCAGTGTTTCCCCAAACTGGATCACAAAAAGTTTTTAAAGTTTAAACAAAAAAACTTTGCAAGCACCCTTATGCTGTTTGTAGAAGAAATCATTAGCTGGAATGCTAAACTGTGGTATGAGGTAATCTTTATACCCCCAAATAAAAATGTCACATTTTCTGTTTTTCTCTAGTAATTGTTGATCACGTGTTAACCAGTTTCAGTCTTTTGTCTGGCCTGGAAATCCCATCTTGCTTTCCAGCCTTCTCAGTACCCTGGAATGACCATAAAGCTTTGGGGAATTTTCTAGGGACTCCATTTCTAGGGAGAGTCTAGCAAATATCTAGACACACCCACACACACACAGTCTCTAGCAGCCTCGGAAGCACAAGTCTCCAATCATTATTTATTATTAATAATAATAATTATTATTTTTGAAAGCTTGACGCGCTCCACGGCAACATGAAAATCATCCACCTAAACTCAGATCAAGCCCACAACTGGGAGAAATGGTGACTCCGATGCAAAATAGCGGACCCTGCCACCACATGGGACAAACGCTGAAGAAGAAGAAAAATATTTCTTTCTATGTCTTTTTTTTGGGGGGGTCTAGTGGGTCACGATAGTTTGCCATTTTAAAAAGTTGGTCCTAGTGCTAAAACACTTGGGAAGCACTGCCCTGGATGAAATTTCCCCCTTGCTGTGATCCATTACCACTTCTTTCCTTCCAACTGTTGTTCAAATAACAACTGAGTTGCATCTTGGACTTTGTGTAGATATCTAGGGACTTCTTGGTTGGCTCTAAAGACATTTTTGGAATTATGAATGTTAGCTGAAAAACGCACCACCAGATATACAGAATAAACTGCTTTTCTAAAACTCAAAGCAGTGTACAGCAAAAAAAAAAATACATCTTCATTAAAACATCAAAACAAAATATTAAAATAAAAACCATCAAAACCATCAAAACAATTTTAAAAAACAACAAGAGAGCAGATAGCAGATAAAATAATGTATAGCAGCATAAAATTAAAAATTATGGGGTTCCTAGGGAATACTTCCCTCCCCACAGGCCAGGTAAAACAGATGGGTCTTCATACCCCACTGGAAACCGTATATTGAAGAAGCTGCTCTGAGATCTTCTGGCAACGAGTTCCAGAGGCTTGGTGCCACAACCAAGAAGGTCCTACACTTTGCTGCCATCCCTCTCACTTCAGATGGCAACGGTATCCTGAGAAGGGCCCTCAGAGGACACACAAAAATGTATGGGGAAAGGCGGCCGTTGAGGTGTTTCAGTTTTATGCCATATAGGCCTTTAAAGGTCAACACCAACCCCTTGAATTGAAAGGAATGGGCAGCCAGTGTAGCCACAGGAGCAATGGCATAGATTCTGCACGTGGAGCCCCAGTGACCAACTGAAATGACATCAGCATAATCATGCCTTAAAATACGTAGTAAAACAGATCTGAAGTGGTGTGGAAACCTGCTCTGCGCCTCAAAAACCTGATCTCATGTTCCAACTGAAAACTCTCACTTATAAAATGTGCTTTATCACATACAATACTTGACCGCTTCCTTAGTCAAGAGCCAATATAAAAGCAGCCAGAACCACTTGCTTTCTTTTTCAGTTCCCCACTAGTTCATTTCATAATATCTGTAAATTGCGGGCTCTTGGCTCACACATATAGCCCTTAGACAGGAAGCACCTGTATGTTGTCCATTCATTTATGAAGCAGGGTGAGGTGACCCAAGGGCTACAGGTGTCATAATTGGCAAAATGGTTAAACAGCAATGCTGTTTCATGCTGGAAAAGGTTTTAATTAATTCAAAAAACACATTACTTTGCCATGGTGGTCTTGCCATATTAAACCAAGACTGTGCTTTAGTCCAGAACAGGGGTAACTTATATGAATTTAGGAGACTTTGCAGATTTAATTTTATTTCACCAGGCTGGCATACATAAGCCTGCAATGTTTATACCCAGTGGAATGAATCTATAATAACTGCCATCCTTTCATTTCCATATTCTCAATTACATACCAAATGTTGCAGAAAAGGATCAAACTATAGGATCAAAACTTTTAAGTGCTGGAAAAGTGGTTTAAAAATCTTCTTTAAAAATAAATTAAAATGATTACATAAACAAACAATGAAGAATGCTAAATGCGAAGGAAAGGAGATTAATAAAGAATAATTGCTGAAGAGTTTTTTTTAAAAAATAGCTCTTACTCTGTATGCTGTGGCGCAGTGTTTCTCAAACTGTGGGTTGGGACCCACTAGGTGGGTTGCAAGCCAATTTCAGGTGGGTCCTCATTCATTTCAGTATTTTATTTTTAATATCATAGACTTGATGCTACAATGGTAGATGAATGCATTTGGAGAAATGTTACAGATCCATATTTTTAACAGGCTATTATGTATATGCTTTTAACAATATAGTAAATGGGACTGACTCCTGGGTAAGTGTGGGTAGGATTACAGTCTAGGATTGTTAAAAATTTTCCTGCTTGATGATGTCACTTCTGGTCATGACATCACTCCCGGTGGGTCCTGACAGATTCTCATGCTAAAAAGTGGGTTCCCATGCTGAAAGTTTGAGAACTACTGCTGTAGTACATAGCATACATGTTGATTCATTCCTACTGATAAAACAAATCAGGTTTCTGCACATAAAAATGATCACAGTTAGGAAATAGAATCATTTCTGCGCGTGCATAAATAGATATCAAACTGGGTTTTGCAACGGATCAGACAGATAGTGTGCCATGCGTCATTCACCCATGCCCTAAATAAAACTGATTTTTTTCAGCCCACAAAAAATGTGTAAAATATCCAATGTGGCCCTCGCACTGAAAAGTTTGGAGAACCCTGATCTAGACCATAAATAGAAGCATGCTTTCCTCTGACTTGAAACATGGAAAGGAAGGAGAAGACATCCTACCTAGACCCCCTGACTCTAGGCCACATCTGTACTACTTATATATTTCCACATGTGGGTACCAAAACAGATAGATCAAACCACACATCTGTATGTATTTGATGATTAGAGAGATACCCAAGGTGACTCACTCCCATCCAAGCATTCATTCAACACTTGAGCTAACGTGAGAAGCAGCTGGCATATTTCTACAGTTCTTGGACTGCTTTTGGATGTTGGGGTCCGATTAAAGGGTGTGTGCGTATAGCTTCTAGTGTTCATATGATTTCTCACAATAATGAATTTGAACATATATGCATTTGTTGTGCATATATGAGTGAATAGGATCAGAAACTGTGACTTTTGCAGCTTGCCTTCCAGATTAATCGCCTTGTCAGTCTTTTGTAGCAAAACCAGACTGACAGTCTTGTAACTCCTTAAAAACTAACTTATGGCTGGGAGATCAGACGGCTATACATTGATCTAATAAACAAAACCTATGCTGTTGACTACATTCAAAACCAGAGAGCTGTTCCTGCTCCATAGAGTAGATATGAACTATTACTGTTGTTAGTGAGCAGGTTTGTGTTTGTTTTTAATTCATTTAAAAAACTACTATGGCAAAATACTTTTATCATAAAAATATTTATATTTATTAAAAATAATTGCATGTGTTCTGCTGTGACCACATTAATTTGTTTGAAGGCTTACACGATGCCTTTAACACATTTTTCCAGAATAAACTAAATGAGGAAACGATAAAGCTTTCTGTCTTTACTTTCATCCGTCCCTGCCAATTTCTCACAATTTGTTTCAGTAGGGTTTAGACGGCTAAAGATCTGCTGGGTCAGACCTTTGGCAGCAAAGCTTTAAAAGGCGGGTGTTGACACTAAGAAAAGCAAAGCATGTGAAGACTGCAAAATGCCTGCAGACCCCTCCCCATTCACCCCACTGCACCTCACCCTGCTTTTTACTCGGAGTGGCTCACACATATTCATCTCTGTTTTCATGAACTTTAATGATAATTAGTTAAGCTTCACAAATGGAAGACACTCCCTTCAAAATTAGTTGAGCCTGAGCGTTGAAGGGAATGAAATGAGGCTTCTTGGCTGTATCAGTGGATACACAGAAGCCTGTCTGTTCAGAGCATTTGCTACAATCCCAAGTCTGGGATGCTCCCACAAACATCGGTCACCTGCTGAGACTCTGAATTGAATTAGGTTACATTATAATTGGATTTTCCTAAGGCATTGCACTAGCACTTTCCATGATCTCACCCTTATTAGCAAAATCACTAATCAGGAGTAGCACGGTTACATTGTCTGCCAGTTAAATTATCTCCTGCTATAGTGGTTGTTTAAGCCAACTTCCTAGCCACACACTGAAACAGATCTTTCTCATCTTCCTTTAAAGGGCACTCAAATTATTCTCCCACGGCTAACACTGCAGCATACATTTAACTAATAAAAATGTATTTTTTTTAAACAGATATGCACACTGGAGAATTACCATCTTGAAGTGTTGTACAGGTTCCATGTTACTATGTAATTCAGGGTGATCTGCCTATCTGATAAATTCATGTAAAAATAAAGCTGTTGAGGGCAGCAGTTTAATTGCAAATAAATCCCTGATCGTGAGTTGTGATCCATTGTGCCTTCATCTCAAATACTTACACACCTAATCCTTTAAGGTTATTATTTCAATGCTACAATCTCTGCTCTTTAACTGGAATCCAAATAATTTTTTTATGAATGAGGGAGCTCTGCCAATATATCCCCTGTGCATGTGAATGTATCGTCCACAAATTGCCTGATAGGCTACCACTGAAAACATCCCAGAAGATGCTTTGCTGCACAAAATTAGTAAACATGCAAGAATACCTGCCTTGCCTAGACCATCCACTGGATATCTGACCTGTCCTACAGCACAGTGTCAAGAGACCTATCCTTTACAAGGTTAAGCTCATACAGAGTACTGTAAGGACTGCCAGATTAAGAGAACAATAGGTAATGCTGTAAACACATTAAATCACATAGTATTTTCCCAAACATCTGTCATGTTGACTTCTTTCACATTTTAAAATGCAATTATATTGAAGTGCATTAGATTTATTCTCAACTGAAGAGCCAGTGGCAAATATGTTTAACATTATTAAATTGATAAATCAGTAAATCAAACTCTGCAGCCACAATTCAGTACACAGTTATGCATATTTAAGTCTCACTTAAATCGATGGGACTGAAAGGAAGCCTAACTGTGCTGGACTGTGGCCTTAATCTTCAACTCAAAATATTACAATAATTCTAACAATCCATTTACTTACACACACACAGTATCAGAATTAAACCCATTTCATACTTGCCAATCATACTTACAAGACATCACACTGGTACAAAGAAGAACATGTTCAATTTTTTTTAACCAAAAATTAAGATTTCAAAAATTAAAGACAACTTATTGGAAACTACATTGAAATCTTGAACCACTTACTCTGCAAGCAATTTTATTAATGTCATTGACAATATGGCTGATTAAGTGGCTGAGGACAACAGTCATTGTCACAATCCACACTTGAGTGTGGCCCACCAGTGATCTATAAATGAAATCTGACAACCTTTGGTGGTCAGTCAGGGGTACCAGAAACTTCTTGTTTTTGCTTTCTGTCTGAGACTGCAAGGCAGGGGGAGTTAGGCTATAACCCTATACACACTTTCCTGAAAGTAAGGGCCATTGAACTCAGTGGTGCTCACTTCTGAGTAGACATACCTAGGACTGTGCTGTTAATCTCTTGGAAAGCCACAGTACATGGCTGGTAGGCAGGATCTGAATGGGTAGCTCACAAGTTACACGAGCCTATTTAGCAGAACACCAAAAATAACATATGCTAAAGAGACAACTTAGAATTCAGAATGACAATGCAACAAATTATTCTTGAGTGTTAAATAAAAGTGCGATCAAAACACATTGATACTTAAAACTGTGGCTGTCAAATCAACTACATGTATTCTCTGAAATACTTCTGATATTTATTTTGGCATAAACAGATGCAATCAACAGATTCTTGCAATTGGTTTGGTAGAACTTTTTTTGGGGGGAGGAGTCTTTTTGCACAAACAGAAATGTACTGTATTTGGAAAAGATCTGCTTCTTCACCACAGTCACAGAAACCTCCTCATGCAGGTATATTACATAAAAGTATATTATACGACATAGACTGGAAGAGAAAAAGAATAGGTACATCCATTACAAGTTGGTTTTCACACCACTGCCAGTGTGTGCTCCTGTGCTTTCGCTTCATATGCTACAAGTGAAAAGCTTCTTTCTCTGAAGAGGCACCTATAAGTAGACAAATACAAACATAAGAAAATTAGACATTTACAATTATCTGTCTTATCTTGAGTCTTCTCTGAAGTTTTTCAGACCAAGCATGAATCTTTGAATTAATAAATATTAATTTATTATTAATAAATAAATTTATTAATTTATTTATGATATTAATATATCATTTTATAATTAATAAATATATTTCACACCAAACAAACAGAAAAAGGACAGGCAGTGCCACTAAAACCCAACATGACCACAATTTAGCATATCGAGACATTTGTAGCGGTGACTGTTTAATGACACCCACCAAATGCCATCACTTGTCGCTTATAAAGCTCCACCACAGGAGTGGTCTGCAATTATCTCTTAATTTCAAGGACCCAGTGGATGGAGAAAGAAAGAACATCCTGATTCTGCTGAGCCGAGCTTCATAGCTGCCTCTGTGCTCTTTGCTTTGCAGCTATCCACTTTAGAAATGCATCAGGATAAGCCTATGAATGGCTTGAGCATTAATTTACAGCAAAAACATTTATTTGCATTATGATGAATTAAATATTGTAAGCTGTTTTCAGTATCAGTGAGAAAAGTAGGGTAAAAATGATACAAACAAATGCAAACACAATTATAGTATCTTCTCAGTAACTGGGAAGCAGGGTTAGCTCTTGAAATTCCAGGGATTTCAAATATAATCATACACTTCTGAAGAATACCTGAAAGGCTTCAGTTTTGATTTTTCATATTTTAATCATTTCACAAATTATTGTTGAAGAAATATGACGATTATGCCATTAAGAACGCAATCCAAAGGATCTGCTCAGCTGGCGCAAGTCCCTTGCACTGGCCTGAGAGGGTTGCAAACATGCCCTAAAGCACTTTTGGGCCTCCATGTGACTTGCCTGGGCTGGGGCAGGGATGTGCGTAGAGGCCAGATCCAGCCTCCTCACCGACTGAGCCTGGTAAGTTCACGTTGGCAGAGTGAACTGGGGGAGGCAGGAGGAGGGTGGGGAGGAGGAGTTCTGGGTGGAGGAAGGAAGACGGGGAGCAGGAGGTGGGGCCAGGATCCAGCACTTATGCCAGATCTCAACCCCATTCCCAGGCAGCGTGGAGTAGCTCAGGCTGCTCCACTCTGCTCAGATCTGTGCCACCTCTTTAGGTGGCGCATATTCTAGTAACCCATTGGGGCTGCTGTGGCTCATCTTGGCATAAGGAGTATTATCCCACTGACTCCTCCCCCAGTTAATGGCATAGCTAAGGCATCTATCTGCTACCCAGGATCAAAGAAGATTTTGTAGCCCCCTTGCATGATAAAATCAAATTTAATTAAGTAAATAAATAAAATGTTATTGGTTCCATGCTGTATCACAATAACATTTCATTGGCACTCAGAACAATCAGTCTCATAAGTCAGTTTGGAGTTAAGCAAATCCACTTTTTGCTCCACAAGACAGTTGTGTTTTTATTTTCTGGTTAATTGGGCATAACTTTTGATAGAATACAGATATTCCAGTGCAGTTTGTTTCATTGCACTCTGCATTAAATTACCTTTCCAATGATATATATATCATGATGGTATTATTCATACATACCAAGATTTTCACAATTTTGGTCACTAGTGTCAAGCTCAGTTTGATGCTCCCCTAAAGCTTGATGCCCAGTGCAACTGCTACCCCCTGCACCCCCTTAGCTATGCCACTGAGAGAGAGAGAGAGAGAGAGAGAGAGAGAGAGAGAGAGAGAGAGAGAGAGAGAGAGAGAGAGAGAAAGAGCAAAAGAGAGAGAGAGCGAAAAAAGAGAAAAAGAGAGCCTCTTTTTCTGGCACACAGAAAAAGAGGGTTCAGGAAAAATTGGTGAAAAAGAAAATATAGTTAGAATTGTAGCATCTGCTACCCCCTGCACCCCCTTAGCTATGCCACTGAGAGAGAGAGAGAGAAAGAAAAAGCATGCTGTGTGGCACACAGAAAAAGAGGGTTCAGGGAAAATTGGTGAAAAAGAAAATATAGTTAGAATTGTAGCATCTGCTACCCCCTGCACCCCCTTAGCTATGCCACTGAGAGAGAGAGAGAGAAAGAAAAAGCATGCTGTGTGGCACACAGAAAAAGAGGGTTCAGGGAAAATTGGTGAAAAAGAAAATATAGTTAGAATTGTAGCTTTTCTGTGGTTAAAGCAACAACGCAGTCCTTTTGAGTGAAGCAGGCTCCTAGGAGCATGGTTTGAGAAATGCTGCCCTATAGCTTAGCTGAATGACCTTGAAGACTAGAGCACTGAATAAACTGCTTCCTCAGCATTCAAGTGCCTAATTTCACAGGTCCTGGCTTACCTGAAAGCATCATTAAGACATCTGGAGTTGCATACACGTAGCCCTGGTACAGGGCCATAGTAGCAAGCCTGCACTGTGCAAGCATCTTAAACTTGTTTACTAGGAAGACGTTCTTGAACTCAGTGACACTTCTAGCTAAGGCTGCAATCCTAGGCACAGTTTCCTGGGAGTAGTTCCCACTAAACTCAATGGGACTTACTTCTGAGTAGACATGCCTAGGATTGGGGTGTAAACTTTTATAGGATCAGGCTGCAAGAAGTCGCCATTACAATCATCAGATTATGGATACATTTAGAAAATCAGCCAAGTTGTTTGCATAAAGATTGGTTTAGTATTTAAGCCATACTTCTCATAGTTGGGCAAAGATCAAAGCAGAATGCTGTCTTAACCATCAAGTCATTTCACTGAGTTTTATGAAAAAAGATTGACATGGATCTGCTAATATATAACTGAGTAACAAGAAAAGGTGGAACTGGATTCCCACTTTTTCTCTGTAACAGGAAAACTAGGATACCAGTTAGAGAACGGAGTCACTCGATGAGTAGGACTGTTTGCCAAAGTAGCAGTTGCAACTGTTTCCAGTCAAAGGGTTGAGTAAAGCAAACACATCTTCAACTCTTTCAGGGTTGTGACATCAATATTAGTGAACAAATAGCATGGAACTAATTTTGCATCCCTCTTCCAGATAATGGATGAGAAGGCAAAGACTTTCCACATGTTAAATGAATGCGTCAAGAACAGGAAAAAAATACAGTCCCATTAACATCTGTGAATTTAAAGCATATTACTAGAATACCAGTATAGTTTTACCAATGCCACATGCTACTGCAATTCGAATCAGAGACAAATTACTCACTATAAAATGCGTTGGGATCTTTCCTATATACCCGAAGCCTCATACCAGATCTTTGTTCCTGAACCTCTTTACAGTCACCTTGACTATTAACTGTAAAGCAGGGAGTGAATAAAATTTGGAATATTTGATCAGTAAAACATAAAACATGTCTATTTCTTGACTGCAAGACAAGTTTAAACATGCCTAAACTGTGAATGTGCCCATTTCCAGGGCGACAGGGTGGGTATTTCTTGGGATGAGCTTGGGTGGCCAGGTTACCACTGTTGAAGTGGAGCATCGAGGGCAAGCCCCCCCTCATTTTTATCTTATACCTGATGCCTTGGTGAAAGAACGGTGTTAGGCTGAAAGGGGGTACCTGGGGTATGGGCAAGGACTCACTGGCTTGGATGGGGGCTTAGGCATTTATCTTGGACCATCAAGGAGATTCCACATTTGTTAAATTCTCTTATTCCTCTCCCAATGAGGATCAGGTGGGGAAGGGAGTGTACAAAACTGAGACCATCACTAGACTCCCCCTGGACACAATCTTGGAGAATCAGTAACAAGAGAATCATTTTTTTTGTATGAAAGTTACCAGATGGCAGTTCTTTCACAAACCACAGTGACTGCAGTGCAATCTCCCAACCCCCAGACTAGTAATAACCACTTCCTTTAGTGGTATAATGCTAAACCAATTGTGGAGAACAATGCTTCGAGAACTTGGCTTGATCTAGCACAGGGGTCGGCAACCTTAAACACTCAAAGAGCCATTTGGACCCATTTTCCGGAGAAAAGAAAACCTCGGGAGCCACAAAAGCCTCTTGACATCTAAAATGAAGATAACACTGCATATATAGTTTTTTTACCTTTATGCTATGTATAAAAAAACTATAGTGTGTTAAAATCAATGGGATTTCATTTGACTCCAAAGTGGAGTCAGGGGAGGGGGAAAAAAACCCGACAGATGCTGCTTTGCGCTGAATTGAAGCAATGGGAAGACTTATGCAGGCTTACTCAGAAGTAAGTGCCTCTCTGATTTCCATGGGGCTTCCTCCTTAATCAGTGTGTGTAGTATTAGGATTGCATCCTCCACTCTCAGACTTCTTTTGGGAAGTCTGCCCTGTCGGTTTCAGAGGGACTGACTTCCATGCTCAGGCACACTGACCAGGAGAGAAATCGCACAAAGGCCAGAGGGGCTGATTCCAGAGTCGGCTCCCAAGCCTAAGCTTGCCTACTCAGAAGTAAGGCCCATTCAGTTCAATGGGGTTTACTCCCAGGAAAGTGTGCACTCCCTGCAGGCACACTCCAGGGAGCTCCAGGGTCGGTCATCCCATCTCTTCTGCAGTGGGGGGGGGGGCAACATTAAGGCAAAGGGCATAACTAAGCCTGCCAGACTCAGAGGGATGGAGCTGAAGGATCCCCCTGCCTGCTCTGTGCGGGGGAACGGCGCCAGGGTGAGAAGAGCCCAGCCTGGGCGGTCGGAGGAGGCTTCGGAGTGCAGCTTATCTGCCTCAGAAATGCCTTTGTATTTTTACATAGTAATTAGTTTAGCAAAGGGGGTGACAGATAGGTGCTCAGTCACCCTCTTTGCCACTTTCACCCACTTTCACCCGCCCTTCCCCACTGAGCCCATGCACCACCAGTTCTTCCTGCCCAGCCACAGGGGTCCCTGCAAAGCGCCCCCCCCACGCCTGCCACCAGTGGCCCTGTCCTGCGGTTCAGCCCCCTGCCGCTGCAGGGAGAAGGAAGGAAAGGCGCAGGGAAGAGGTGCCTGGCTGCCCCCCTGCGCCTGCTCGCAGTGGGGCACCTGTGGGCGCCTGCTCGCAGTGGGGCGTGGAGAGCAGGTGCGGGAGAGTGCCGCTGCCCCTTCCTTTGATGCCCTTCCCCGCTGAGCCCATGCATGGCCGCGCCAGCACTGCCAGCTCTCCCTGCCCGGCCACAGGGGTCCCTGCAAAGCGCCCCCCCCACGCCTGCCACCAGTGGCCCCGTCCCGCGGTTCAGCCCCCTGCCGCTGCAGGGAGAAGGAAGGAAGGGCGCAGGGAAGAGGTGCCCGGCTGCCCCCCCATGCCTGCTCGCAGTGGGGCACCTGCGGGCGCCTGTTCGCAGTGGGGCGTGGAGAGCAGGTGCGGGAGAGCACCGCTGCCCCTTCCTTTGATGCCCTTCCCCGCTGAGCCCATGCATGGCCGCGCCAGCGCAGCCAGCTCTCCCTGCCCGGCCACAGGGTCCCTGCAAAGCACCCCCCACGCCCACCACCAGCGGCCCTGTCCCACAGCGCCTGCTCGCAGTGGGGCGCAGAGAGCTGGTGCAGGAGAGCGCCGCTGCCCCTGCCTGTCGAAGGAGCTGCTGTGGGCGAGGGTGGCGCCCCGACCCCGCACTCACCAGCAGCCAGCGCCCGCAGCACATCGTGCTGGAGAGAGGCGCCCTCGGGGCGGGGCTGGCTGGGCTGCTGCCACGGGCAAGGCGCCCCACTTCCAGCCCCCACTTGGGAGCCGCAGCAGACCACTGAAAGAGCCGCATGCGGCTCTAAAAACACAGGTTGCAGACCCCAGATCTAGCATAAGGATGTAAGAAAAGCCCTGCTGGATCAAGCCAAAGAACCCCGCCAGCTCTTCTGGGAAGCACATAAAGAGGAGAGAAACAACTGGTATTGGGAAATACACCAACTCTTATTCCTTGATAAATGCTATTTATTAGGGCAGTTTTCATTAGTTTTCTTCCTCTATTAGAGGTTCGCCACACAGCCCGCTTCCTTTTACAGGAGCTGCTGGAAGGCCTGAACCAATTAGACAAGAGAGTTACATTACTGATGTCTGATCTCCACACCACTTGAATCATATGTGCGTCACTAATTACAAGCTTCCTGTGGGAATATTAGAAAAAGGATCATTCACTCCCCCACCCCTGAGAATTCTAAATTGGCTTGCACTGTTTTGGTGCATGCATCCTCACAATGCCACTTGGGAACTGTCCCGCAAAGTAGTGCAGGCAAACAGTAGCTAAGCTCCTGTTCATTGTGCATTACCAATCTCAATGCTCTTTCTCCCTCTTTGGTTTCTGGAAGGTGAAGGAGTCTGGCAGAATCAGTGGTGACAGCACCCACCCACCAGACAGTGAGAGTCTCACCCACTAGACAGTGCCCATCTTCTAGTCCCCTCCTCAAGAGGTATGGAATCTGTCACCAGTGAGTGACTGTTTTCCCCATAGGATCAGGAATTGCCAAGTCAGGGACAGGAAAGTCGATGGGGAAGCAACCCCCTCTTTGGCAACAGCGATACTCAGACTGGGCTAAAATGCAGTTGTCATGAATTTAGTTCATGACAGAGTTTCTCACAGACACTTAGGCGTTAAATTAATTAAGTTCTGAGCACTTATCAACAATGACTGATGATGCTGAATGCACAGGCACAAAAACAGACATGAGACCAAAATGTATCTCATTATTATTTACAAACAAAGTGAAGATTTCAGGGTATAGATGACAGAGGAGTAATGAAAACTCGTATTACGAGCCGTGAAACTTCATATTATGTGCTTACTATTTGTGAGCTTTGTCAGCACTGCTAAGCTTAATAGTTGCAGTTGAGTTTAATGAAAATCAGCAGTGGAAGATAGGAGTGCTTCCTGTTAGGATAGCTCTTAGAAAGAAATTCACCAGCTTTCAGTCAGCTTGATCTTATCTCCCTGCAATAGCAGACACAGTGCAAAAGGAAGCATCCAGTGCAAGGCAGCTGGGAGCCGTGCATCTCTGTCATTCCAAATCCCTTTAATCCTTACTCAACTGTTTTTCCTGCCACAGATCTGCACCAGCACTAGGTGGGTGATAAGCCTTGGACAATCCTGCTCTTTCGTTTCCAAACCCCGAAGACTCTCCCCTTGTACAGCATTTCTTCACACCCTTGTACAGCACTTCTGTATTTTGAGGTAAGCAGCCATGATTGTCCTAGGACAGCATTTCTCAACATTTGTCCCCCGCTGTGTCACTTCACATGGTCCACCGATTGGAAGAACCACCGGAAGTAACTGCTGATTATGTTATCACCAGTTATTTCTGGATTAGGAGGCCAGACATGACAAACTCTGGTAAGCCAAGGTTCCTACTACTGCTTGTCGCATTACATTGCTGGTCTTGCTGCCAGGCAACAGGGGTCTGGGGATCCTGCATGTACCACCAGGCACAATCTCAAGTACCACAGCTTGAGTGATTGAGAAACACTGCCCTAGGACACAGTATAGGGTCCCATCTCTAGATCTAGGGAAGGAAATGCTTTCTTGCTTTCAGTTTTGATACTGACATTTTCCTTACACTACCCAGCAGATCATAGGCTCAGTGCTCTTGGAATAAACAAAACTAGATACGAGTAGATTTCTCCTCTATAAATGCTGTCAATTTTTTGATATGGAAAAAAAAATCTGGTGGGAGAACAGCTGAAGTGAGTGTTAAAAGTCCTGCTACCCACTTGAAATAATTTAATTCCAACATCAAGACTGCTCTTTTGATTTCTCCCTTTTTTAATCCCAACTCATGACTCTTTTCCTAGGATTATACAGGCAAAATAAGCCATTAATACTCCTTAATGTCTTCTATCTGTTCACCTTAAAGCTATACATTATCCTTAAATAAAATATTACACAGGGGCAGAGCTTTAGAAAGGAGACATCCATTAAATTAGAGCTTTCATGAGATAATGTTGGTTCCAGCGTACGAGTGCTGGGGGAACCAGTTCTTACTGTATGTCCCCACAAAATGCACTTTAGGAACCAAAAGAGACATTGCAATTTGTGATTTTGGCAGACAAAGAAAGCTCTGAGCAATAAAACAGAGAATTTTTTTATTAAAAGTAAGGTCAGGGAAAAGCTCCAAACCCCCTTTTCAAACTGTCTCTTCAATTTTGCACAGCTGGAAAAGGAAGTCAAACTGGCCCACCTGCCAAAATAAGCTGACATTCATAGCACTTGTTGGAATTCTTTGTCCTTTGTTCTGGAACCCTCAGTCTCCTCTCCCAATACAGAAGGTAAAATTTAAAAAGAGGCGATCACTGGCTAGGTTGAAGAAAATACAACTTTTAGAGATGGTATCTAGCAGAAGATACATATCAAAAGAAGGGCCAAGGATGCAGTGGTGTAAGTAATGGAGACTATAGGAACCAGTCTAGTGATATGTCTCCCATGGTGTTCTTTGACTACACTCACACACTGCGCAGCCATAGATAGGCCTATGAGATCACTATTGAAAAATCTCGATTGAAATCACTTCTCTCTCTATCTCTCTCTCTCACACACACACCTCTTTGTAGTAAATTTGAAAAGAAAACAAAACCAGCTTTCCCCCCACCCCTCCAGTTCTAGGTGCAACTTTTTGCTCTTCTCTTACCGGTCAGCTTCTTCAACCCTGTCAGGTTAACTGGATCACTTTATTTTATGCTCAGAAAAATTTGAGGGGAAAAAAGCATTTAATGAGACACAATGCTTTCTTTAAAATGTATGCACAGAAAGAAGGTCTTATTAAAGTGAGTCCTAAAAACAATGTGTGTGGAGGGAATCACCAGCCTTCCTACTTGATATTTTAAGAGTCCTGGATTCCAGCTGTAGGTGGACTCCAGAAAAAAAAAACAAAAAACTGCAGCTGACAACAGCATCAAGTATTTGGCCAGGAACTGAAGGGCCCTGCTGAGATGGCAGAAAAGGCTGTCTCCTTTTCCCTCAGGATACTCCCATGGTCACCACGGGAAAGCAGCCTGTTCTTGGCAGCTGTGTGGACATGCTGTCTTGCAGCCAGGATCAGAAGAACTGAAACAGACACCCTGTTCTCAAAATTCCAGCCACCAGGATGTGCCTGAGGTTGTCTCTTTATGACACATCAGTCTAAAGTGGGAAGACGGGGGAAGAGATAAAGGGCAGGGACAGAGGAAGCAGATTAATGGCTTATGTTCATCAGCACGCACAGTGCATTCCCTTAAAAGAGGTTCTTAGCGTTACACGGTACAGCCTGAAATTTATTCCTATGCTACCCAAATCCATGAAAACTCCTTTAAGTTAATATCCTGCATATGTGAAGGGCAGGGAGCGCATTAAATGCATCATTAAAGAAGAGAAAAAAATCATGTATTTTTTCAGATTAACTTTTAAGTGGTTGTTAAATTGTCTCCATAGCTGAGAGCTGGAGACAGCCTATGCCGTGTCTCCACTCCTACATGTTTTGCACTTAATTTCTGGATCTTATTAAAGCACTTGTTCTGTCTGGGTCAGAAGTTGATGTACATGAACAACTATTTGATAATATCTAAGCTAAGCCTTCTCTTGACCTTTCCTGCCTTTCTAGCTACTATCCTTTTCTGAATTGTGGCTGTCTTTCCCTGCTGGCAGAATAGGACTGGGTTTTAGAATAAGTAGCACAAAGCATTTCCATACACTTGCCAACCCTGCTGCAATACACGTGGTATTGCACTGAAGCTCTGCACAGCAATTTGCACCACTGCAAGGGATCAAACCAGTATCAATGTCAGTCGTGCAGTCTGTACAATTGATTTTCCATTATCAAAGCGGAGAAATGGTGCATGTTCTTTAAGCAACTCTGCCCGTTCTTCTTGTTTGAGGAATAAAGAATGGAGGACAGGTGTTATGTGGAGGTGCTTGGAACAAACTTATGCGTGGCATGCATGAGTATACATGCACATATGTTCATTACAGCCAGTAGTGATCACAAGCAAGACTTTTAAACTTCTGTGCATGCATGAGGAGTCTCTACTTGTGTTAAAGGCAAGGACAGGTGCGAAGGGAACAGAATAGCTCAGTGGTTCTCATACATTTAGCACTGGGACCCACTTTTTAGAATGAGAATCTGTCAGGACCCATCAGAAGTGATGTAATGACCGGAAGTGACATCATCAAGCAGGAAAATTTTGAACAATTCTAGGCTGCAATCCTGCCCACACTTACCCAGGAGTAAGTCCCATTTACTATCTGTGTTAAAATATACATAGTAACTTGTTAAAAGTACAGGTCTGTAACATTTCCCCAAATGCAGTCACATACCATGTAGCATCAAGTCTAATATATTAAAAATAAAATATTGAAATGAATGGGGACCCACCTGAAATCTGCTCGCGACCCACTTACTGGTTCCTGACTCACAGTTTGAGAAACACTATAATAGCGCATTGCCCCCTCTGTGTTACATGGGCCTAATTCCTTCTTCTCTCTCCACCTGCATGCTCCAAGACTGCATGACTCCAAGTCTTCCCACTTCATATATTATTATTAATAATTTTGCTTTTCAACCAAATTGCTTTTCAACCAAATTTAATTTTGCTTCTCAAAACAGAATTTTGATTTATGTAGTGTGCAAAGCAGGTTTACAAAACAAAAAACAAATGAATACATGGTTCCCTGTCCCGAAGGGGCCCACAGTCTAAAAGGGAATGCTGAAGAGACACCAAAAACAGCTACTAGAGAAAATGCGTTACTGGGGTCAAAAGGGACAATTACTCTCCCCCTGCTAAATATAAAAGGACACCCCTTTAAAAGGTGCCTCTTTGTTCAGTTAGCAGGGGTTATCTCTCAGTACCAATTCAAAATATATGCCTATGGCCCCCTCCTTGTTCAGGTTTCCTCTTTCTGATTCACCTACTTCTGCAAAGCAAGGCAGAAGGCCCACATTGACCGGACATGTCTCTCCTATAAATACTACAGTTTAGAGTGACCCAAACAACTTCCCCATTAAAGACATCCAGGCCAGGGGCCATCATCACATTCTGTGGTAAGAATTTCTAAAGATTAATTACATGCCGAGTAAAGAAATTTATTTTCATTTGTTCTGATTCTCAAAAACCACTCAATTTTAATGGCTGTCCCTTCGTTCTGGTGTAGTACAAGAGGAAAAAGAACTTCCCTCAATCCACTCTATCCATCCCATGCATAATTTTATACATTTCAATCATGTCTCCCCTCAGGTACCTTCTTTCTAGACCAGAGATTTTCAACCTTTTTCATTTCAAGGCGCACTGACAAGACACTAGAATGGTCAAAGCACACCATCAGTTTTTTGAAAATTGACAAGGCACACTGAGCTGCCATTGGGGGGCTCACATCCCCCAATGGTCCTATTAATAAATGACCCTCTCCCAAATTCCTGCGGCACACCTGGGGACCTCCTGCTGCACACCAATGTGCCACAGCACAGTGGTTGAAAATGGCTGTTCTAGACTGAAGAGCCTCAAACACTGTAGGCTTTCCTCGTAATGGAGATGCCTCAAACCACTAATCATTTGGCTGCTCTCTTTTGCACCTCTTCCAGTTCCACTATACCCTTTTTGAGATGTGGCAACCGAAATTGGACATAATACTCCAGGTGTGGCCTTAGGGTTTGTACAATTGCAATGTTTGTACAACGGCATGACAATATTGGCTGTTTTATTCTCAATTCCTTTCTAACTATCCTGAACATAGCATTGACCTTCTTCACAGCTGAAACACACTGGGTGGTCACTTTGATAGAGCTGTCCTGCAGTACCACAAGATCTTTCTCCTGATCCACACAGATAGCCGAGAACCCATCAGTGTATACCTGAAATTTTGATTTCTTACCCCGATGTGCACCACTTTACGGTTACTTACATTGAAGGGAATTGCCATTTTGCTAAATGTGAGCAGAAATCAGATCATCCTCTTCGCTCCCTAAGCTCCTTGTGTGGGCTTGAAAGTTTAAAGATAATGTGTCCCTTTAAAGTTTGAATGCTTTGGGAAAGTAGTAGCATTTTGCTAACCCCTCCCCTCACTCCGTACTTGCTTGGCATTTAAAGTTTAAGCAACATATTCCCTTTAAACCTCACACAAGAATGGAGAGCAGTGAGGATGTAGAACCCCCCTATTCCCCCCCCCCATTTTCTTTCCAGCACTGTTGGAAGAAGAGGCAAAAAAGACTGTTGCACAAAGGGTCACATCTCCTTGCCTGCTTGGAGCTCATGATACACCAAGTATGAAAGGGCAGAGGATTTGGAGCTTGCCATCATTCCTTACCAGAAACACAATCTGCAGAAATGGTCCACCCTACTTCTGTTTGATATAAGCAGGAGTGCAACTGGGAACTGCACAGCTTCCATTTCAAACAGAGGTACATGAACTGGGAAGCCTGCAATTTGTGCTCCTGGAAAGTAAAGAGTCTGCTCATCTCACATTCATGGAGGTGTTTGTGTGTACAAAGGTGGTATTGGGGGGATTGAGATGGTGTGACGGCATGCTGCCCCAGGGCCTAGGAGAAGGGGGTAATTTGTACCCGGGCCCAGGGCCAAAAGAGGGGCTCCAGGAGCCAAAGGAGGGGCCCAGAAATTTCCTGGGATTTGACATTTTCCTATCTACTCAGACTTGTTGCCCATACGGGATGCTGGGGACACTACCATGACTAGGGGTGCTGGGGACACTACTGATGCCACATGGGTGGGTAAACCTGGACTCCAAAGACTTTTCCAGCTGTCTCTACCCTCCCGGCACCCTGCTTCGCCCCTTCCTGTCCCTATTCTGCTTGCCTGTCACCACCCACCCCCGCTCTGTTTCACCCCTCCCCCTTTGCAAAGGGTCCCAAAAGAAACTTTGTCCCCCCTGATAAAATTCCTCTCAGAGGCCCTGCTGGGAGCTCTTGGGCTAGCCTGGCCACCAGTTGACCTCAATGTATTTCTGCCTATGCTATCACACAGTCTTTTGAAAGAGGAAGAGCAGAAGCGTTTCTGCTCCAAGGACTTCTTAGAAAACTAAGGAAAAGAGGAAAGCAATGTACAGACTGGCTTAGAGACAAGCAGCATATTAACAGATTTATTGTCATGGGTCACTGAAGTGCTTTCCTAATTATACAACTGCTTGACAATAAACACCACAGGAAATACGCACTCCCAATCTGCAATGCCAAACTGAGGCTTAGCCAGCTATACATGTGAAAATGGGGGTTTCCAGCTACTGCATATTGGAAATAATGAATTGCCAAAAAAAAGTCCATGACTGGTTCCAGGATTTTGAGGCCTCAGACAAAGCATCCTCACTGGTCACCATAAACTGGAAGAGGCAAAAGATATGAACTGAGAATTCTCATACTGTAGTGAAGGAAGTCAGAAGCAAAGTGCAAAGCAAGAATGGGGATAGTGATTGTGGGGTCTTAACTGAAGTTGGGCCCCTGGGAAATGACTGACATTGCCACCCCCCCCAGCTTGTCAGTAGGTGAGTAAAGATGTCTAGTTTGTGCCACATACAGTCTAACATATCTAGACGCTGCGAAAATTCTGTGATTGGAGTTTCCCACATTGTCTTACTGCAACATGTAGCCATGGGGGGATAATCTGGCCCCAGGTCAGATGAAGGTGTCTTATCCTTTTTCCCCCAATTTAATTCCCCAATTCAAATCTCCCCACGGCTGTTATTAGCTGTGGAAGGGAAAACTAATGGACACCATTTTTGTTTGTTTTATGCTTTCCCTTGCTCAGCTAACAGCAGTTTCAGGCACTTTAAATCAGGGAATTATCATGGAGGCAAAGGGTGAGACCACTTCAGTTCAGTCCAGATCCACAGTGCCGCCACCCCCCAATTGCTTTTTGACAAAAAAATTAAGTGATAGATTCCAGTCACAGAACAATTCTAATGTAGGGGTCACAGACCAGCCAGGTAGAAAAACAGGTAGAAAGTTTGAATCACTAAGGGCCCGATCCTGAACTCTGCCGGCTTACTGCTGGCACACACTGTCGCAAACATGCCATAAGACAAGTTTGTGAGTCCTTACTGTGGTCCCAGAGCTGGAGCTAGCCCAGCATGAGTTTGTGCTGGGCCAGCTCCGGTGCTGAACCCACACTCCACCACCTGGAGATTGCCTGGGCTGTTGGGCAGCAGAGAGGTGAGTGAGGGTTTGTGGGGAGATGGGGAGGAAGCAGGGCAGGACAGTGGCGTAACTAAACAAGTTGCTGCCCGGTGCAAAAAAAATTCTGTTGCCCCCCCTCCCGGCAATGACATCAAATCCAATTAATTACACTGGGTCTTTTTATTTGTTAAAGTGAGTGAGAAATGTTAGCTAATATTTTAAAATAGCAAACACTTGTTGAAAGTACTTATTGAACTTTTACAGTGCAAGCTATTCATGTCTACTCAGAAGTAAGTCCCATTGTGTTCAATGGGGCTTACTCCCTGGTAAGTGAAGTAAGGTAGGATTGCAGCCTTACACAGTTTGAGATGTGCAGGAGGGGACTGGAGACAATCATAAGAGCCAGCAGCTTACCTTTAGGAAGCGGAATTGAGGAATTATGTGAATAAATGATGAGGCCAAACCACCTGCAGCTCAGTGCTCCTGCTGCAACTTGCCTCCCAGGTTGCTGTCTCTTGCTTGCTACCCTCTTCAGGTTCCCGCACATGCAGAGGTAACCTATCACAGTCAGCCAACTCAGAGCCCAATCCTCTTCTTGTCTACTTGGAAGCAAGCTCAGTCTAGTCAATGGGGCTTACTCCCAGGAAAGTGGGTTTGCCGCCTTGGAGCCCAATCCTCTGCCTGTCTACTTGGAAGCAAGCCCAGTCTAGTCAATGGGGCTTACTCCCAGGAAAGAGGGGAGAGGATTGCAGCCTTGGAGCCCAATCCACTGCCTGTCTACTTGGAAGCAAGCCCAGTCTAGTAAATGGGGCTTACTCCCAGGAAAGTGGGGAGAGGATTGCAGCCTTGGAGCCCAATTCTCTGCCTGTCTACTTGGAAACAAGCCCATTATAGTCAATGGGGCTTACTCCAAGGAAAGTGGGGAGAGGATTGCAGCCTTGGAGCCCAATCCTCTGCCTGTCTACTTGGAAGCAAGCCCAGTCTAGTCAATGGGGCCAGTGGCGTCGCTAGGGAGGTGCTGGGGGTGCACTGGGTGACACGCACGGGGGGGTGACATGCTAAAATCGCGGTGGATAGGAATAACCCCATCATACCTTGGATACAGGATTTCAAGCAGAATGCAATGTAGAAAACCAGAGTGAAATATCTCCTTTCTATCAAAAGTTATGTCCAATAAACTGGAGAACAAAAACTGCATGGAGCCCTATGGAAAGTGAAACAGAGCCATATTGCGCATTTACTCATGAGTAGGCAAACTTGCCTTAGTCCATCGGAAAGGGCAGGCTGAGAGGAATCCAACAACACCAGAATGGTCATGATCCAATGAATGCAGCCCCCAAAAACACCTGAGAAGGAAGTCCCTCCCTCCAAGCAGATCAATGTATTGAGCCCTATAGAAAGGGAAACGAAGTCTCACGGTCGTGTTTAAGCAAATGTGCCTTGGCTGGTGTGGAAGATCAGGGGAAGGAGAGTGCAAGGCTACCAGAATGGTCCTGATCCTCTGCACCTGGAGCTAAACAAGTGCTCCAGAAGGCAGCCTTCCCCCCCCTCCCCCCACTGAAAAGGATCAAAACAGAGGCTTCAGCTGATAAGGTGAACTTGACAGTGTCCTGGTTTAAACAGAAATTCTTTAATTGAACTGGGCATTGGGTAGGGCTAAAAACCTTACTGGGTTTTTTTTGGGGGGGGGGGGTGTTATTGCAGGCAGGCTACAGAGGAAATTCACTTGGTAGAACAGGGCTGGCTTCTGCTTATTTAATTGTTTTACTTTATTTATACTTATTTATTTTAATTTGCCTGATGATGTCACTTCCAGCATGACATCACTTCTGGTGGGTCTTGGACAGATTGTCATTCTGAAAAGTGGGTCCCAGTGCTAAAAGTTTGAGAACTGCTGCAATAAGGTGTTAGTAAGCTGACACCTGGGGTGTGTGTGTGTCACCACTAGTGACTAAAAATCACAGTTTGGAGGAATAATACTATCATGTTATATATCAATCAATGCGTAATTTCATGCAGAATGTGCTCTATTTTTGTTCTATCAAAAGGTACTGCCAAAAAACCAGCGGGGGCGGAGTGATGGTACATCACCATGTCCACCACCGGGGGGTGGGGGTGGGGGTGTTTCCCTGCTCACTGCATGGGGGGGTGACGCACTGGCATCCCACACCAGGTGACGTGAACCCTAGTGATGCCACTGAATGGGGCTTACTCCCAATAGTGTGGATAGGGTTGCAGCCTCAGAGCCCAATCTCCTGCATGTCTACTCAGGAGCAAGCCCTACTGGCTTAGATTACGGAGACAATTGGGCTGCTGCAGCCTTGCCAGGTGGAGAGAGGAGGATAAGGGGGCAGGCAAGTAGAGAGAGGACCGTGATGAGCAGAGGTGAGTAGGCTATGCAGGGTGGGGGGGGGCAACTGGTCCCGCTGCACAAGGGGAACCCCCTCCTCAGTCCAGGCTGGGCTCCACAAGGGTCTCTGGGGGCTATGCCTGCCTATCGGGGGCTCTCTCTCTCACACACGCACACGCGCACACACACACCTAGTGTCCTGATCAGCATCCAACAGCCCCCCTCACCAACACACTTCTTCCTCCCTCTCTAAACACAAACAAGCACTGACGTGCTCTGCTCCACTCCCCACGTGCCTCTCTTGCCATTTAAGTCAACTAGGGCTTCAGGGTGCAGCATGTTGAGCAGGACAGGTGGAGGAAATCACGGAGGGAATGAGGGCTGGTAGGTGCATGAAAGGAAGACATCGAGGAGGTCTGTGCCTGTCGCCAGCATCTCAGCTGCGGGAGGGGGAGAGGGCCAGCTCCTTGTGCCTACCGCGACCTACCTTCCATCTCTGGTGCAGGGAGGGGCAACATGCAGTTTCGCCCCTCTCCGTGACTGTTGCCCCTCCTCCCTCCGGAGTGCCTGGCACTGGCAGGGCTGCCAGCAGCAGCCCAATTGTTGTGCATAGGTGCTGTTGCCTGCAAGTTGTTGCCCCCTCAGCCATGCTGTTGTCCCCACCCACCCTGTAGCCTGGTGCACCTGCTACCCCCTGCACCCCCCCTGTAGCCTGGTGCACCTGCTACCCCCTGCACCCCCCCTGTAGCCTGGTGCACCTGCTACCCCCTGCACCCCCCTAGCTATGCTACTGGGGCAGGAGGAGGGTGGGACCGGAAGAACTCAGCTCCACTGAATCCTGAGCCCCGTGTTGGGCTGCACAGTCCGACACGGGACTTGTTGATTCTGCAGCGGCTCCATAACTGCCGCAGAATCAAGTAGCCCCTTGCAGCCCCAATGGTAGCAAGGCTACCATTGATTGAGGGAAGGGAACCAAGGAGCCACTGCAGGCTGCCCGGTTGTGTGCTGGATGCTGTGGAAGCCATTTGGTGCCATGGCGGCTCTGCAGTCCGGGCAGCTCAGGATTGGGCTGTGAATTCCCACATCATATGTAGTCCGGCCCTTAGATGTGACATTTACCCCACTGTCAATCAGGACGCACAAGGAGCACTGTATACTCCCTGAAGAGCACTGTTCAGAGATCACTCATTTTTCTTGAGTGTTCACAGTAATAGTTTTAAGCTATCCTGAAATGCATGTTAGATTTTATTTGAAGTAGTTCAGTAACACTGAAAAGCTGTGACACAGATGCGCCACACATAGAATCTGTAGCCTTGGCCACATGTTATGTATTTCAGTTTTACAAAATAGAGCTGTATACAAATCACGCACAGGGTGCTTATGAAAGTTTACTAGCTATCACACACACACAGACCCCATTAAAAAGAAAACTCTTTAAAAGTGTGTTCAGTACAGCTGTTGCCTTACCATTTGCCTTGTGCTGCACATCTGGCGGAAACCGGTCGGGAACATACCATTGATAGTCTGGCTGCGCAGAACAATAAAACATTATTACAACAATATGGACTTCATAGACACTTCAAACAAAAGAATAGCAGCATGGTAAATATAATTATGCTGTGAAGCTTTTTATTAGTCATACCAAAGTATTCCCCCCCCCCCCAAAAAAAAACCTCCCTCTTATTTTGTTCAAATCATTCTTCTGATTATGTTTTTTGGCTGGTTTTCTTTTTATTGCTATGTCTTTTGGAAGGTGGGCACCTTATAAAAAAAAAAGTTGTGTGAAACCACCTAGATCTCACAAATTAAAACAAACTTTATTAACATTAACAAATCAGATTTCTGAATCTTGAAAAGGAAGGGAGAAGGGGCGAGATGGAATGCACCTGATGCTATCGTAAACAGTTAGGTCTCTAACTACAGTGCATGTGAGCTATTAAGAGGCGAAGAGAAACCTGGTGTGCATCAAGGTGACAGGTGAAGGTGTTCCAGAGGGAACTTGTTTGTAGTTTGTTAGAATTCTTTTTCGACTCCCAGCAGCCTCACATAACAGAATTCTAAGCTCCCACCTTATGGCAACAGGTCAACATTTTAAATGATTTTGCAAATTATGTATTGCAAGAAAATATATTGCTTTTAAAAAGCCATGCAGGAGTTAACAGAAAAACACTTCTTCCCTTCTGTGACTTTCATCTTCTAATTAAAAAAAAAAAACGAACCGGAATAATTTATATAGGTAGCATTTCAAAATTAAAAACAGTAACCTTATGGTATTTTCAAAGCCACTGAACCTCAGTACCAACTTAGTGTTCCAGTCATACTACAATGAGGGTTTTTTTCAACCTCTGTTGAAAAAAAAAAATGCAGAAAACGGATACAATTTGAAGTAGATCAGAATTTCTTAACCAGTAGTATGAATACCACCAGTGGCACTTGAGGTGCTGTCTGGTGATACTCGCAGGACCCCTGGGATGTCAGCCCCCATAGCAGCAAGAGCAGGAACACAATTCAACAAATAGCTGCTCAATGGGCAGAGCTCCAGGCACGCTTTTCCATGCTCAAAAAAGCTTTTCCGTCCACCCTGAGCCTTTTAATGGTGTTTGTTGTGTCTCATCTGGCCTCCCAACCCAGAAATGACTGGCGATTATGTCATTGCCATTTACTTCCAGTGCTACTTTGAACGGGTGGACCATGTGAAGTGGTGCAGCAGAGGACAAACCTTGAAAAACACTGAAGTAGATCTTTAAATGCCCTTGTTACATGTTACGTTCTATTCAAAAGGAAAGGGATTTTGCCTGTGGAACCATGACTTCTATTTGTTATATTGTTATTCTACTATTCCTCCAAGATGATCAGGTTTGCAAACATGTTCTCCCTCTCCCTGTTTTATCCTCACATCAATCCTATGAGGTAGAGTAGGCTCAGAGATGCTGACTGGCCCAAGGTCACCCTCAGCTTTTTGGCTGAGTGGGAATTTGGGCCTGAATCTTCCTGACCGTAGCCTGACATTCTAACTTTCACACCACACTAGTGCAAACATCCCAAATTCAGTTCATGGTACTATCTTTTTTAAAAGGATATCTGATATCAGGATGTGGAAAGACGTCTGATTCAGATTTAGGAGACCTATTGTTAGTCAGACCAGACCAGACTAGATTGTCAGGGGTTCGACTCAAAATAAGTCCTATAGGGCACAATCCTAACCCCTTATGTCAGTACTTTCCAGCACTGGCAAAGCGGTGCCAATGGGCCGTGTGCTTCATTCTGCAGTTGGGTGTCACTCATGGAGGCCTCAAAGTAAGGGAATGTTTGTTCCCTTACCTCAGAGCTGCATTGCCCTTATGTCAGTGCTGGAAAGCACTGACATAAGGGGTTAGGATTGCACCCTCAGATGTACGGGTTTGTCTGTGATGCTTTCATTTTAAGTGTCTGCCCAGAGACATGTGGCTACAGAGCCGTAAATATCAAATGAAATAAACACGTTGTCCTTGCTAAAATATTCTGCCATTGTCGACCAAAAATTCCTGAATGCACAAACACCAAAGCTAAGTTACAGTCACATCATATTCATAATGATATTCTTGAAAGTTTTCCAAAGAATGAAGAGACATGATTCTCAATCAGACTAAACAAAAGTTTTCTTGGATGACTGAAAAGTAAATAGTAAATGTGAGATTCCAAAAAGGAGATGCAAAAGGTCAAAGCAGAATGAAGTAAGTGTACTACATTCCACATGCTAACCCGGCACACTCACTCCATCCTAACACCTTTCACGTTTGATGACAAATGGCTGGGGGAATTATAAAGAAACAAGCCTTGGAGCAGCTATGCTAAGACAAAAAACAAGCGCAAA
This sequence comes from Tiliqua scincoides, assembly GCF_035046505.1. NCBI lineage: Eukaryota > Metazoa > Chordata > Lepidosauria > Squamata > Scincidae > Tiliqua > Tiliqua scincoides. Next base: position 30,049,365 of record NC_089826.1, read on the forward strand.
GAACTCCAGAACAGAATTCAAAACAACCAATCAGCAACGTACCCCACCTTTCCAGCGCTCTTCTAAGGCAACATTTATAAACCCGCAGGATGCATTGCTCTGCTAGAAACCCAGATGGTCAAAGCTTTAGGACAGAGGCCAAAATTAACTGGGCCTTAGTTGAAACTTTGGTGAGAAACTTTTTTTCCTGCTTGTACAAGAGAAGGAAAAAATACTTACATAAAAAAGGCTGGCTCATCTGTGGTTCTTGCCTTACTGTACCTATGTATAAATACTTGCCCTACTGTACCTTTGTATTAATATTTGTGTTCTTAGGCAGACCCCATTCAATTAGTAGGGACTTGCAGAAGAATACTACATGCCAAAATGAAAAAGGTGTCCCCACACCAAGTTATCTTCCTCAACATATAGGATTTACCCCACAGCATCACATTGTGAGCTTCCCTGCTCTCACCAATGGCAGTCATGGAGAAATGGGAAGCCATGGGGAGAAAGGGCAGAGAAAGACACAATGCAATTGCATCATGTCAGGTGAGACAGAGAACTTGACACAGGGCTATCATTTTTGGCAACACCATGATGGTACATATAACACGATAGTAGTCAGGAAGGCTTTTGTGAAGTTAATGTGCCAGGAAGCTAGTTCTTAACTATTCCCTGGTGGTCTTAAATGGAAACCTCCACCAAGGCACTCAGGACTCTGTATATCTGCCAAAAAGAGGAGGGGATAAGATGTGAGCACTTCCTTTGTGTGGTCAGTGAGAAAGTTAAAGACAGCATGGGCTTTAGATTATGGAGAAGACAGAGATTTAGGATCTGATTTTAGAGTGATTGCCATGGAAGCTAAAAAGTTGGGAACTAGAATGTGAAGACAAGTTTAGAAGACACATGTAGGTGATATTAGCAGGAGCGCATACTACCTAATTCCATCCAATTCTCAAACCTGTATATTTATAAATAAAGCATACCATAAGCCTCCTGTGATTTCTCCTTTAAAGGAAGTTCAAGCCTAGGTACTGTAACCTCATGCTCCTGGAACTTCTCACCGCTCAGGGAAGTGGGACACAAGCACATATCAACAGCTTTGGCCTCAGTTTCCAACTCAAGTTAACTTCACTGCTATTTTTTTTTTAAAAAAAACACACTCTGTAAAGTGAACTACAGTGTTCATTGTGCTTTTACCCAAAGGGTCAAAACATTTTGAACTTATTCCCACACCCATAGGGCCTCCAGCGTCTATCCTAGTCAGGATTTATCCTATTAGCTTGTGCATCATTGTGAATGTGTATGTGTGTGGGACAGGAGTCTGACACCGAGGACACAAGTCTTCACACCAGCTGTCTTGTCTAGAATGGCCATCCTTCATTCATTCATTCATTCATTTTTGATGAAGCATCAACATGACATCATTAATAGCCAATTGATAGTTCATGTTTTCTGAGTAATCTGTTTCCCATACCTGATTTGCTGTGAATTTTTTTTTAACTTTTAACACACACTAGCAGCACAGCCTGTCTTATGTAGGGAACAAAGCACTTCGTGTACTACCTGTATGCATTTCTTTCCTTCCATCACAATCACATATTGGTCCCTTAACAGCCTTCAGCTCACAAAGGTTTCCCTGCTTTGTCCAATGCCCAATTCAGATTCCTCCTAGTCAGTCAGTGACCACCATGTTCTCTCCAAGACTGAAACACTCTATCCCGCCAAGAACTTCCTACCCATTGATGTAAGGCTGAGGCTGCTATTTTCAGAGATGTTTCCAGAATCTCAGTTGCCCTCTTCTGCCCAATTAGCGAAGCCTCTTTCAGCCACTAGAAACTCAGGCTCCCAACATTGCAGCTGTAATGCCTGCTGGAGAGTGGTCCTTGTTTTCTCTTGCAGCCCTCGGAAATGTCTGTTATGTTATTTTGAAATTGTGCAATTTTGATAACAATAGCACCACAAATAGGGAAATGGAAAACAAAAACCAGAAAAGTGCACAATTTTCATATTGCTACTGTATCCCCCCCCTTTCCAACTACACTTGTAGGAACTGGCATTCCTAGTTGTGAAATGCTGTTTTTGAGTGTTTCTGTTTTGTGAAATGAAAACCGACAGGAATCTTACTTACTGGGGGCGGCTGCTTTGTGTTAATGCCACATGTGGCCAATGTTATTTGAGGTTCAGGGTAAGGATGAAGCAATCCACAGTTCCCGCAAGGATGACAAGGAGGAATGAACATTTGTTGGGATTCATTATGTTTCTCTGTCAGTGCGCGGAGATCCCTGGCCTATACCAACAGTAAAATTAAAGAAGTTAAACATTTGTTTATATAGTGCCATTGATGTACATGGAGCTTTGAACAGATGGATCCATACCCTAACCAGCTAGGTAGAAACAAGGGAAACAACAAATGAAGGGGATGAAAATGAAGATAGGAAAGGATATGTGGTTATTTGGGTTACTGTTACTTAAGCTTAGTTACAGCAAGTCATTGCAGTATCTTAGAGCTCATCCGGATGTAAGCATCTTTGCTTTTAATTTGGTGCTATACAGCACAACCAGGAATATAGGTAGTGACCTATGATGGAGCAGATATTGCATTCTCCCAATGAATATGGGAAACCGATGCAGTACTACAAACCTCAGAATTTATTCTGAGCATGTTCAGTGGGTGGGTGGATAGGGCACTGCAACAACAGATATGCTGAACAAAATAAGAACCATCTGGATGAGTCCTAAAACCAGTGAGGGGTTAATGAACAGCATTTTTTAAAATATACTGTATATGGAGAACTGCAATAACAAAAATATAAACTGCAGTTAACACAATAAAACAGACAATAAAACTTCAGCTGAAATAAGAATTCCAGTCATTATATACCCGCGCAAATAAAAAGTCTTAGTTTGATTCATGAGGCTCATCAGATTAGGGGCATCTAATCTGGGAACAGTGTTCCAAAGCAGGGTGCCACCCCAAATAAGACCTTTTGCAAGGTAGCCCCTATTAGCGGTCAGACAGGTGGCTACTGGGCAAAGGGGCCCCCATTCTTCTTCTCTCTTGCTCTCCTTCTCATACCTAACCAGCTCACTTCTTCCTCCCTCTTCCTCTCCCCCCATTTGTAACCTTTCAGCTTTTGAGACTTCCCACCTTTTGCAGTCCCAGCCCCTCTCAATCAGCTGACCTGTCTATCTGACCCTTGAATGCTCTGCACGCCCCAAGATGATATTACATCAATGCCTGATGCATTGAAGCCTGATGGGCAGCCAGGAGAACTTCACTTAGGTCCTCTGACTGCACAGGGTAGGACAGGGCTCCACACAAACTCATTCCTTCACCTGATTTTATTAACATGTAAAATATGAATCACTCTGTCTGTGCTATGCATGTCCTATGCTAAAAGCGTCAACAAAATCACCCCTTTCAGCTCAAGAAAAATTGACTTTCAAACCTGAGGAAATTATGAATTTGTGCATACAATATATGCACTTCTTTGGCACAGCTTGTTCTGCCTCTGCTAGTCATGGGGGAGATGCAGGGAGCTGTGCAGGGTGCATAAGCCTGACAACTAAGAAACAACATTAAGCCTTCCCTCTGACTTTGAAGCTGCATTACCCATTAAGCTTACTAAGGCTGACATGGACTAGTAACTCTCCAAGGCTCCAGAGAGGAATCTTTCCCTACTTTTCTTGGAGATGCTGGGGATTGAAACTGGGACTCCTCCATGCAAAGCAAGTGCTCTACTACTGCTAAGCTACCAGGTCCTGCCCACAGAGCATCTACCTTTTTGAAAAATGAAAACTGAGATCAACATCACTTTCTGAACTATGTACTCCATGCCAACTTATGAGCTTGCACCTGATCACAATTGTTCCCAAGGCCATCAGTAATGTTCTCTTGAACATCTGAAAGTGAACTGCAGTCACAGTAGTGCAAACAAGGCCTTGTGCAGATGCATTCAAAGCAGCATTCTAGTGAGGACAGAATCTGGTAGCTCTGTCAAGGCATAGCTCCACAGAAGGAAAGTGAGGAGTTGTGTCTAGGGCTGTTCTGTGCCAGTTAATGAAACACTAAAATTCTGTACCACAAAAAGCCAATTCTGCAATGTGCATAAATTATGCGCTTCAAACCATATTTGCATATATTTGCTTTGTAGAATATATTCTGCTTCTAATCATCATGGAGAGGGACACTGGAAATCTCACTGAGGCGGCAATTCTGTACATGCCTACCTGTGAGTATGTCCCATGAATTTAATGGGCCTTACTTCTGAGTAGACATGCATAAGCTTGGGCTGTGAGCCACCTTTTAGCTTCAAAGATTTCAGAAGATATTGTCACTAAAAAATAAGGGGGGGGGGGAAAGAGTTTTGGAATTCTAAAATCACTTCTACACTTTTTCTGAGCATGGGTGGAATTATGGCATACCCAGAGACCTGCTTGTATTCCTTATTCATCATAACAAAAACAAAATGAATTAAACAAAAACAAAATGAATTGGGTTGGTGGAAATGGCAAAACTTCAGTTAGATCCACAATTTTGGCCTCCTCCAAAAAGCAATCTAAAGTAAGACATATGCCTCTCTGGACACACGGACACAGACACAGACCTGTTTCTTTACTTGCTTCTCAAGCAGTTTCTTTTCTTCTTGGCAGTCTTTAATCTGTGGGGGGAAAATCAGTCTCATGAAGCAAGCATGTATACTGCATGACTTGTACCTATAAAGAACCAATAATAAATCCTGCAGCAGAGGTTAAAGTTCCTGAAATGGTAGCACTGGAATAACTTTATTTTTAAAAATCTTACTGTCCTGCACTTATAATAATAGTTATATATGAGTATCAGAGGGTGGATATCAATAGCTGTGAATTTCTTTACACGTCAGAACTTGTGCATAATAAGATAACAACATACCTCCAAAAGGGTACATGAATGTGTTTATATGTGTGTATACCCCACACACACTAGTTTGTTGAATTTGAAAGGAGCAAGACAGAATTCCATAACTGCTGAAATCAGGGACTCTCTTGCCCTCTAGTGGTAGCCTGAATGGATTGGTCAAGGGGAAAAATAAATTTATCTGATGAGATTGTTTGGACTGTACTCAGAACTCGAAAACATCAGTAAGGTGAAGTGTTTTTGTGATGCTGTCAGAGCTTCTCTTGCTTCCTAAATTCAAAGCCCACATTCACGACAAGGGTACCAAACACCAAAGTTTGTTGTCCTTGTGAATGTAGCAATATTCACTCTCATATTACTTTTGGAAAATCCGTTGTTTTTTTTTACACATAACTTTTAGGAAAATCTAAACTGTCTGAATTCACTAAATGGATATAAAAGGAGGTAAGTTGAGGTTGAACATGTGGAAAACACTTGGAAAACCTGCATAGGGAGGGGCTTCACCTGCTTCACTCTTTCACCTGCTGTTTTCAGGTGCAAAACGGTTTGTGGTGCTTTAGGTACATGTGTTTAGATTGCAGAAGTGGGTGCAATGATCAATACCATTCTTTTGCTCCATATTCTGTTGCTGAAATGATTTGAAACCATTTGCTCTAAACTGAGGGTTTGCAACTCTGTCTGGAGAGGAGTGCTATCTGGACCTCCAGTTGACAAATGTTTTTCCTTCAGCACATCTTGAAACAAGCTCTGAGCAAGTCACAGAGACTCAAGCAGGAGAGTACAGTTAGAATCTTTCCCTCTTCCTGTAGAGATGGTGGATAGGAAGAGAGCCCAAGACATGGACTCTTGTGCCAGGCCACTGTATGTAGGTATCACTTCAGTGCCATTGAAGCATATGCAAGTTATATGAAATATTTATCTCGGCATTCTCATGGAGGTAATAATAGTTAATTAGTACTGATTTTACAGATAGGCATTAAGGGTGATGCCTACCAAGCAAGGTTGTCAGATATTGACTCTAAAAAGAGCCTAGAATCCTCAAGAGTATGGAGACAGAGAGTGCACATTCATTTCACCAACAAGACTACTTCAGAATGATTTCCCAGGTCACCATCTATTTATAAGAGGTCACCATCCAAGGTGGTGACCTCATATAAAACCCCATATCAATTAACAACAGCCAGAAAGCCTTCGGTTACATGAAAATAGAAAAACCAAATAAAACTACATGCTTTGGCAAAACAGTATTCCCTTTTTTTGACTCATACCTGAGAATTTAGTTCATTCAACTGCAACTGTGATCTCTCATTCATTTTCTGCAACATTTCTTTCTCTTCGTTCAGTCTCTCTCTATCAGATCTTTCCCTTTTAAAGTCTTCTTCATATATTTGAACCTACAATAAGGAAGGGTGATGTTTTATTTACACCATACAGACACCTGAGATTTTCAAAATGTAATTCAATAAGAGACATGAGACAGGTAAAGCTATTTTTTTCGCTCTGCAAGGGCACAGGATACTTTGGTAGGAGGCAAATTAGATGTTCATAGGACCACACTGTTATGAGGTTTGTAATTGAAAGAACTTCTCTTTTCAGATAAAACCAGCCAGGAGAGCCCTGATCTCGACTGAGACTTATGAGCTTGGGAGAAAGGGTATAACCTTACCCTTGGGATCCTTTTCTTGCCTAAAAGTACCTCAGATGCAGCCGGTTACCTCCCAAATGGCTAATTGCAGCAGTCGGTTACTTCAGGACTACTTTCAACAGGTATGAGAGGAATGAGTTATCCCTTCTCTCCACACGTGCTGTGATCCCAGTCAAAGCATTCTTGGAGGAATGGGGGGACGGAACTGCCTCTTCACAGTTGGGAGAGGGAAATTACTATCTTTGGAAGACCAAAATTCATTGCAGCTTGGAACATTCCTTAGAAGGCAAGGAAACTAATCTGGGAGAACAGAAGCCCATTCCTTCCTGCTTAATCCATGAAATTTCTTCACAAGTATCTACGTGTAAAGAGAAATTTACTGACCACTAGCATATGAGTTGTCAGAAAGATTACAATTAAAACAACATGAGCAGAGATTGACTCATTGGAGATGTCCTTAACTTCAGTGCAGATGTCCCAGTTTCTGTGGCCACAGAGTGATCATCCCCCTGAGTCATGCAGTCTAGTCTGTACATTTCCAGGGAATTCTACCTTTATGTGCTCAGTATTGACAAACAAATATTATATTCACAGTTCTATGGCCAAATTCTAGCCACAACACAGAGAGCCTTTATGATCAGAATGACTGTAAGCAAATATCTTATTCTGACTTGAGAACTCTGTCCCAGTCATCATCATCATGGTGGCCCCACCCCTGCTTCTCACCAGCCATTTTAAAACCACTAGTGCAAACTTCACTGGGAATGGGACATCAATAGAAATACAAGGATCACCTGGAAATTACTAAAGATATACAGACATCATTAGGATCACTTTTGGATCATCTTTGGATGCAAGCATTTAGCTATTATGTTATTTTCTCAGGTAGCTTCTGCTTTTGACAGTGCCTGACCCTGAATCTTTGGCAAGCTGCCATTTGTGTCAATACTAACAGTTGTACAGTGGCCATGTAACACTTTTAACATTCTTCATATTACAGTGTTATATACGGCACTGGTTCACTGATGCTTGCGAACTAGGGCTGCAGCATTACTCTTCCACAATCAGAATAAAAAATTGTGGTTCTAACATACTACTTAATTCCTCATTGTAGTCCTACATGCTTGTCCTTATGGGAAAGGTTTCCTGGGTGCCTGGGGGCCAGTCACAATCTCTCAGTCTAACTTGCCTTACAGGGTTGTTGTGCAGATAGGAGACATGAACACACACCCCCACAAGCAAAAAGGACAATACTGTATATAAATGCTAATGACAACAACTGTCGAGGATTGTAATCTTAAAAAGGGAAAGCTTAAGAACATTTACTCAGAAATAAGTCCTGTTTGCTTCAGTGGTGCTTACTCCCTTGAGATACAAGGACATCTGCAAGAGGGATCTGAAGGCCTTAGGAGTGGACCTCAACAAGTGGGAAACCCTGGCCTCTGAGCGGCCCTCTTGGAGGCAGGCTGTGCAGCATGGCCTTTCCCAGTTTGAAGAGACACTTTGCCAACAGTCTGAGGCTAAGAGGCAAAGAAGGAAGGCCCATAGCCAGGGAGACAGACCAGGGACAGACTGCACTTGCTCCCGGTGTGGAAGGGATTGTCACTCCTGGATTGGCCTTTTCAGCCACACTAGACGCTGTGCCAGAACCACCTTTCAGAGCGCGATACCATAGTCTTTCGAGACTGAAGATTGCCAACTACTCCCTAGATTATAAAGTATGAAAAGACTTGGGGTGGGGGAATCCACATCAAGGCAATTGTATAGGAATTGTGGATTGGGTCCCCTCCAGCTGCTCCTCTTCCACATCTGTCCAAAGTGCCTGCCTATGACCTTTGTTTCTTCAGCTAGCCCACACTTCTGTGTCTGCCCTGCAGCATCCTTGTCTCCCACTTTTGTCTGGCTTCAGTGACAGTACCTGGAACACCCCCTCCAGAGCCCAAACTTGGCTGTTTGCCTGTCTGCCTCCCTCTTTCCCTCTCTCCACTTCCTCTCAATGAAGGGTGCTTTTACTCATTTATGCTGACCTGCACCAAGAAGAAAGGAAAATAAAAAAAATTTGCAATGGAGCCAAAGGAAGGTACATTAAAAAAAAAATTACTGCACTTGCTTTTAAAAATAATAGGGGAAGGGACTGCATTGTAGAACATGTAGTGGTCATGCAACAAGGAACTGGCATTGCAACAGTTTGGCAAGGGTGTTGTTTGGATTATCTATTGCAAAAATGACTACAATTCTGGAGAAAATGGCTAGTGTTGAAGCAGCCCAAGCCACAGAGTACGTAACTTATTAAATTTAAAGGTTTTTTAAGGAATTCTGTTCAGCCAACCAGTGGGCATCCCATCCTTGCTTCATCTCAGAGCTGGCTGCCTTCCTGGTTTTGTGTGGGGAAGAATGAAGTCCTTTTCATTTGTGGCAACCTTTTCATCTATTTCTTTGTCTTAGAGAATAGCTGTGACCTCTCCCCCACAGGCTTTATTCTTCCCATCCCATCTCATTCCCAAAACGCCATGTAAAGAGATGGGAATGGGAAAGGAAAGTGAAGAATAGGACTGGCAAATGACCTTGCTGTTGAGTTTCACCGTTATCTTCAGAACCTTCACTGAAAGCTTAAGTCATGAAGATGGCTAAGAAAATGAAGGAAGCCACAGCATACAGGTCCTTCTAACATGGAATTGGAACCGTCTGTTCTCCAGTGTGGAGGGTGAACTCCATAGTGCCTCTATGGATACATAAAATTTAAGTGGGAAAAGGGGGAGGGGAATATATAACATGTAGAACAATGTTGTGTGTATATAGATTTTAGTGTCCTCAGAAGAATTTGGGAAAGGGGGAAATGAATGATACACTCTGTTTTAGTGTATGTACAATCCATTACTGTACTATCAAATTCAAGGTTTTACCCTTCCACATGTGGCATACATTACATGAGAGTAAAATCTGGCTTAGGCCTTCAAACGTGACAGAAACAAGAATTTTAGTCCATGGCCCTTCTTCTCACACACATTTGTGTTTCAACAACTGACTCTAACAGTGTCCAGAATGACAGACTTTAAACTTAAGGTTAACTGGAAAGTACCATAATTTTAAACGGATGGGTTCCTACATAAAAGTAAGCCCCAGGGGGGAATAGTACATCTTTTCCTGAGGTTCAGGGCTGCAACACAGATTAAATCAATCTTCCATTCCACAGATAATGGAGTTTCTTTGAGTCAGTTGGGGATGCTTTATGTGCTTTTAATTTATCTGCATGTTCTTCGGTACATGAAGGATCATGAACTAAAGCCTTGCTCTTAGGAGAACATGTTTCTCAGGGAACATATACAGCCTCATGAAAATGGAGAAATGGCATATGGCTCCTTGATAATTGACTTCTTTAACAGGCTTTTGACAGGTGGGTTGGGCAAGTAAGTGTATTGTGATCAAAATATCACAGGGCCCTTTAAACAAAAGGTAAATTTAGGTTGATTTTTTTTTTTAAAGGAAGGGTTTACACTTACCATTTTCTATTGCAAGTGATATTAATACCTCTGAAAACATAAGACTTTCTGTTCATTTTATGATTTTCCTGTGCTTGTGACAGAATCTGAGCATATAAACAAGTGGTTCTGCAAACACGTACTGTTCAACACGTTCTGTTTAAAAGCTTCAGGTTTTCTTTTCAAGATTAACAGTACAATCCTAGGTATGTGTTCTCAAAGTAAGTCCTAGTGGGTTCAATGGGAATGACTCCCAGGTAAGTAAGTACAAGTTTGCAGTCTTCATGGGTTACTATGTTACTGCACAGATTTACATTCAATCAATTCATACCTGTTGCCTGAGAACTTCCATTTCCATCCTCATCTCTTCTTGACTGCAATTCCTGTTCAGTGCATCCACATATGGCGCATGCAAGGATGCATTCTGATTTTTCAAGGAATCCAGAAGGGCCTGTAGCAATTTAAAAAAAAATACACCCACACTTTGAATTCACCAAATCAAAATAAGCAACCTTTGCTAGTTTTTCTGATTAAATATTTTATAATGCCAGTTCTGGTTTAGGCATTTGCCTTTACAGTTGTGGTTCTCAGGGGAGCAGCCCACACTGCCAGAGGTACTGAACAATCCCAAAGGAAGCATGAAGTTAAAAAGATGGACAAGATTCTGAATCAAGTGGAGCCTCCTTCTCACAAATAGCCAGGACCAGAAGGGGCTGAATGCCCCTGGCAAGGGACTTGCTAAACCAGGATGGATTTATGTAAATTTTTTCCCCACTGTCCCATTATCCCAACCAGATCTGGATAAGGATAGGGAGGAACTGCCGGTTTGTTCTAATGATAGCCCCTATGTGTTTAGGACAGAGTCAAAGATAGCCAGTTCTAGTCCTCTTCTAATTGTGGATTAGAACATTCCAATTGGTCCCCAGTCCACAGATTCTCATCAGACTGCACAGAACTGTCTATAAGGGCACAGTCCTAATCCACTTTCCAGCACCGGCATCAGGGCAATGCAGCTCCGAGATAAGGGAACAAACATTCCCTTATTTTGAGGAGGCCTTCATGAATGCCACCCAACTGCAGGATGCAGCACACATTCCATTGGCACCACTATGCCAATGCTGGAAAGTGGGTTAGGATTTGGGCCTAAGAATCTCAGCCCATTTACCTGCCACATCTATTATTGGATGGGAGAGGAACAAGGTAGAACATGTTCAGAAATGAGGCAGATTCAAGATGTTTGAGAAATATTGCTTTATGGTATTTATAAGGGTTTTTTCCCTTCCATTATTACATTTTATGCAGGGTGTGTGTGTGTATATATATAGCTATGCAATAATTACATATTATTGTGTATTGTGTGCATATATATAGCTATAGCATATTACATATGCTATAGCTATGTAATAAGCTATGCAACTAATCTATTTCCTATAACCAAATGACCATATTCCAATCATCACACTGGGTGTTTCATATGGCTGACATCCTTCATGCTGCGCCCACATAAATAATATACATATTTATACAGGTATAAATAACTGGGGCTGAAAGACTACTGCAAGACCTGCCAGGGCAGAAGAAGACATCTCTCTACAACCTCAGTGCTGACGATCAGAGGCTGTGGATCTACTGAGGTGGCACATCTCTGTCTTTGTCTGCCAGATCAGTTTACACTCAAAAATATTGTGGGTGCGCACAAGTCAGAAACTTGGAATGTAAACATGTGTTTTATGTTCCTAAAGCCAGGCACATCAAAACAGAAACAAATGTATAAACATCTAGATCCTGTCACACAATCCACAATTGTTATGAGTTTCCCCTCCACAAATAATTCAGTTTTGGTTTCCAAAAATCTAAAAATGAAAAGATGAAGCAAACTTAGGATGAAGCAACGTTAGATTTCATTTCTTAGAAGCAAGTTTCTAAATTCTCACTGTAGCAGAGAGGAAAAAAAATGTACCAACAGTGTCACCTAATGGTTCAGAAACAAACTGAAAAAGACATTATTTTTCCTTACAACTCAGCCTTGTGCATGGATAGTTGGAAGTATATGTTTATATGTGGGAACATATCCAGCAGAGTTCAGTGGAGCTTCCTACAAATAAGTATGCTTAAGACTGCAACCTAAATGTGTATTATTCAAATTAAATTTAATAGTCGATACATATCGCATCTAATTTTGATTTTAAAGGCTCTGAACAAGGAAAGCTCAGCATTGCAAAGTACATATGTCTACCGACTGCTGTTTTTATTTTAGCTTCTAAACAGAGGACTGTGCAATTCTTTGTAGCTGCTCCTTGAGGAAAACATGTTCACTCTTATAAACATATTGCTAGTGTACCTCACTTCTTTTAAAAACAAGCCCAGCAGGATGTTACTTACTATTATAGTATCGGGGGGGGGGGGAAATCATGAAATCCCCTCACTTGATTTATGTATAGGACAGAAAAAAGGAAGTATATTAAAGAAAACACATCTTCACAGTAAACCAGGAATTAATGTTATGCCTATCACCCATGTAATAAACTACAGGTGTATGCCACTTAATGATGGGGATACATTCTCCTGTCCCTGTTGTTATGCAGTTAGGTCATTAAGTGAACATTCGGTCCAATCGATTGCCTTTGTTGTATAGGCAGACACTCCCTGCTAGACACTACTGGAGATAGATTGCCTCTTCTTTCCATTAAGAGCCTCGCTGTTGTGTAAACAGACCCTCTGCTGCAGGCTATGGGAGACACAACTGCCTCATTAAGAGCAACTTTATTATGTTTTGACCAATGTCATATATGCGGATTGTCATTAAGCAAACGGTTGTTAAGCAACAAACGCCTGTACTATCAATTTTTTTTGTTTTTAACCAAGGATAGTTAATCTAACTCTATCACTCTGAATACTATATGAATGCAGCATTTTTGAACACACACTCTCAATCTGATCCAGCACACACACACACAAATAGAGGATCTTCAGGTTTCAACTGTACTAGACAATTTGCTTCCAGTCCCTGCTCTATTGTACCTGCACCATAAACTGGAGTAGATTTTGTCAGCTGTGATTTTTAAAACATTTCTGAGCAATACTACTAAAATGTGGGAGGTTACACAACATTTCCTCCACCCACTCAGTACTCACTGAGTTCTCAAAGTAGCAGCCAATTCTAAAAGATACTCTGAAGAATTCTCTGCTGGAAATGAGGTTTTCACTACTGCACCTCAGAAGGGCTCCACCTATCTTATCTATTTCTATCTAGAAATGATGGTGACGTTTTCCAAGCCAGATTCAGTGAAGAACTTTGGGTGTTTATGAAGCCCCACCTCAAATAGGTGAGCTTTGAAAGCCCTCAAATTCTTCTACAGTTCTGAACAAAATCACTCCTGGCTCCTTTCCTCCTACTAGTTCTCACCACCCCCAATCACCCCACACCCAAACACTCTTCTTCCTCCTTTGACTTACCTGTTAAGCAGTAGGGGCAGTAGAAGCAGCAGTGGTGCCATGCAGAGAGGGGAGATGAGGTTTGTCCTCTCTTTTCCCTCTGGCATAGCAACAGTAGTATAGCTGGGGGGGGCAGCACAGTAAGTATAGCAGGTGCTACAATGTGCTGTATAAGCAACTCTGCCCACTTGCCATCTGAACCATTTGGGGTAGTGACGGCAATGCACAGGTGTTGCCTAAGTGTCGCCATCACTTCCCCAAATGGCTTGGATGGCAAGTGGGAAGTGCTGCTTACCTGATGCATTGTGGTGCTTGATGTACTTACCGTGGCACCCCCCTCTCCAGCTACAATACTGGGTTTCTATACTGTGATCTAATGCCGCAGAGTGCTGGGGAAGGAGGTGTGCACTAACCCTTCTCCCTGTGTGCTGTGGTAGCTCCTACTGCCCCCACTGCTCAATAGGGAAGGAGGGACAAATAGTTTGGGGCACTGAGTGAGAGTTAGCAGGGAGGACTTTGATGGTGGGCAGGAATGAGGGAGAGCATTTTTCAGGGCTTCAAACTGGCTCAGCAAAATGATTCAAATTCTTCCAATTTTCTTTATCAGAAAAAACTTCAGTTCTAAGTTAATCTGTGGCAAGCTTGAAAGCAGGGCCAGCCCAAGTTCTCCTGCCACCTGCATGCCAGATGCTGCCCCCTTAGCCAGTGATGTGCCTCCCATTCTCCAATGTTCTTATTCAGTATTCTCTTCTCCCTCCGCACATTTCTCTTCCTTTCTGTCTCTTCCTTTTCAATATAGGGAGTGGAAGGAGAATGAGGAGCATTGGAAGCAAGTAGGTAGACAGTGTTGGTGCCCTCCACCAACCTCTGCCTGAGGCAACCACTTCAGTTGGCCTCAGTGATGAGATGGCCCTGTTTGGAAGAGGGCTTGCCCTAATCTACTCCTGACCACTTGCTTTTAATACTAAGGAATTATCTTAAAAGTTGATAGGTATAAATACAACATGCCATTATTATAATTAACCCCAAATGAAAGGAGGAAGGAAACTGAGAGAAAGACTTCATAACTTATTTTAAAAAAATCAAATCATGTTTACATTTAAATGTTTTCCTAATTTATTCTGAATCACAGCCTTACTTCAATATGTTTTGTTCACCAATGATGCTTGAAATAAATGGTTTGGCTTTACGTGCTACCATATGGCTTACACCTGGTGGGGCAGCAGGATGATGATACACTTGTGTGATGTTTGCATTGTTGTGTTGACCAAAGAGGAGCTGAAGTCATTACTTCACACTGGGGTTATTTTTTTTTTCCTTCAGTTCCCTCCTCCACATATTTGTCTCCTACCCAATTTGAATATACATCAATGTATACTTAATACAATAGTTCTTTTACTTATCCTCCGCCCTGTGTGTTCTGGAAGAGGCTATAATTCCACATGAATACAACTTCTAGCCTTCTAGCAATACATAAACACACATAATACTCGATCAGTCAGAAAAGCTGAACAAAGTACACTTATGAATTGTAAATAATTATGTGCTGATCCACAAGAAAAAGAGTTTCCTGCCTTTTGTTCCCTATAGTAGCCAGGCATGATGGGGTAGTCATCTGTTTTTCTGCACAAGTCTGCTCTATTTGCTTATAAAGTGGGGGGGAGTAATTCTTCACGTGAAAACAAGTGCATGGCTGAGAAGGACAAAACCTGCTCCTCCCATTTTATCTCACCTTGTCCTATTGCTTTGAGCACTCACTTCTGCTGTTATAACTGGGCTGGTGGGAAAATTGTTTTAAAAGTCTTTTTAAGACTTGATCACCTCCATTCTGTAGGTGAATGGGTAAGACAGTGGCCCCATCACATCCAGTTGTGGTCTACATGTGGCATTTTGGGTTAGAAGCTAGCACAAGTAGACAAACCAATTTTCAATCAGACAGTACAGTTTTCATACAATGTTGAACAAAAACACCCTTTTTACTGGTGTTTCTTTTTCTTTACACTGGTGGAAAAGGGATACTCATTTTCCAAAATTATAACAAAAAGAAAAAAACCTATTGTGGCCTTTCAAAGACAATTCTTCCTTACATATTCAGCATTTTACACATACCTTTCCTTACATTACAAAAATATACAGCACAGTTGGCTGGGTCCAAAGGCACCCTTCCACACAGGAAAGGCAACTTCTAGGAACAGAAGGGCTGTTGTACACTTCACACTTCAGAACGGAGTGAGAAAAATAACCCAAAAATGTCCTCCATTGACTCCATTCACTAAAGCTCACGGCCCTCTCCTAGTTGCTACTTTTGAAGATTGGGATTTTCTCAACAGCTGCACCTGATATAGCGCAAGGACTTTTCTGGGGTGTGTTCTACATTCTAACTCAGAAACCTTTCCAGAATTTATTATATTATCTTGCGATAATACTTCCTGATTCAAATCTGGAGAGAAAAGTGAGTAAGTAATCATTTAAATAAAATAAATGAATAATGACATGTTAAAAAAGCTTCAGACATTGATGCTCACAGGACAAGTATGTGGACAAAAAATATGTAGCTTGTAAAACTAAGACAAAAGATTGTGTTCTGTTTCATCAAAAGAATATAAGGAGTTTTTGACAGCTTTTCATTTGTGTGTTGGGGTCACAGCTCTAGTAGTGCATGTGTCCCATGTTGAATCCCCAACATCTTCAGTTATAACTATTTCTTACAGCAGTCAGAGTAGAAAATGCTGAGCTCTATGGACCAATGGCAGCTTCACATATGTTCAAAACATTGTCAAAAATCCTGCCATCCTTAGATTGTCATAACTTACATGTCACCCCTCAGAACTCTTGAAAATGTAAATATTACTATTTTCTGATTTTATTTTATTGGCATTCAGCCCTTTGAAATTTTGCTTCATTTCTCCATCTGTAGTTCATTTAATGGATCAGAGCTCACATTTTTATTCTACTAAACAGTAACTTATACTTTTACTGCTTGACGTTTTCTGTCTTGTCTTCTAGCTTAAGTTTTTCAAAGATATGTGTTTCCTCAGGAAGTGCTTGTGGTTTACCAGGAGACACAATTAAAAAAAAAAAATTACTCTCATTGCTTTATGCAGCCTCTATGTTTGGAAATATGCTTATTATCCTTTCAGTGCTTGCTTTTTATTCTTCTTTTACGGTATTTAAGAATCGCACAACTAAGCATTGTGTAACTGCACCCCCGCCCCACAATACCTTTTTCTGTCCTCGCATACAGGGCACCACTGCTGCCACAGGTATTGAGGGTTTAGGGGTCAGCCTGGCCAGATAGGCCTTCTAATGCTTACAGGCTCTTAGCCAACACCCAGTCTAGCTGATGCCTCGCACCTCCCGTCTGTAGTATCTAATGAGGAGCCATTTGTGCACAGAAGACTCTTAGACTTCTGTGACTCTGGGTAGACTCTTACATGTACAAACAGCTGCTGTGTGCATGACTCCTGCATCTTTCCTGTACAGAAGCTCAGAGGTTGGTGGAAAGGACTTTTGTCACTTAGGGCCAAACACATTACATTAACAACATATTTGAGCCTGATATACCTAGTTTTTTTGGGCTAAATGGCAGACAAAGTGGAGCTGAATCCAGATCAAGATCACAGAGGGGCAAAGGGTTAAAGCCCCCCTCCTACTACCACACTGCCACCCACCCCTATTATTCAGCCCAAGAAAACTAAGCACATCAGAGATGAGTGCATTATTATTTGTTGTTTAGTCACACACACAAATACATAGGAGGCAAAAGAGAAAACTCCCTAATTCTACAATAACATAACACCAGATGAACAGGAGCATTGAGCAGCTAAAGACTTCTAAGCAACAGTGCAAAAATACTTGTACAATAGAAGCTATACCTTGTTGAGTCGACTTATTTCATTTTCATAATGTATCTTCTTTGTGTTTGTCAAGGCAGTTTCCTCTTTCAAAAGCCTATTCTCTTCCTTTAGAGTTTTTTTGTCTCTCTGGAATGTAAAAACACATAGAAATGTTGATAAGGTGCAGATGTTTGCATTTTTTTCATTCTTTGACAGATGTGCTTCCTTTCTTTTTATTATTCCAAATAAATGAGCCAAACTTTTCAAGAAGAAAACAGCAAAGCTCATCCCGTAGCTCATCCCAGATACTCTCAAGTCTAATGAAATTCTACTGACTACATTATGAGCTCCCCTATGATGCTTGTAGGCCACAACATTGAAGGAGCTAGTTGAGGAAACATTAACCTGACCTTCTCACATATACAAATGCCACGCTGAAGGCCTTGTTGTTGGAACATGTGTCTGTCAAAAGGCATCGGGGATCACTAAAGTGGCTCCACAATTTTCATCCACATAGAAAACTTGGTGCTAGTGAGAAGGGTGTTATCGCTTCTCCCTTCTCCCTGACGCACTAGCATAGTGGAAGGAGGGGTCACATGGGTCTCAGGACTCTGGGTAGCACTTTTCCAAGGAGCTGCCCCCCCCCCCAGTTCTGCTGTGCTCCATTTGTGTCTGGTGGGTGTTCTGAGGGCCAAAAATTTGTCACCTCTGCTTTTTGGCTGAAGACTGGAAGTGATACTTTTGGGCCCTCAGAAGGCCTTTGAGGCACATAGCTTCCCCAGCCCTCAGAACACCCTCCAGACATGGCAGGAGTGCAGCTCCATTAGTGTTTGGACGGGGAGGCCCCGGAAGGTATACCTAGGGGTGGCACTCCATCCAGCTACACTGCTGCCCTAACATGCAGCTTTTGTGTGCAAACAATTTTTTTTTTGGGGGGGGGGGATGGTTGAGCTTTCAGTCACATGAACCCTCATCTGCAATCTGAAGTCATACAGCTCAGACCTAGACCTTGGGCCTCAGTGTTTGCCCAATTTTAAATGCAACTGAAATGACTCAGGAGGTCCATAATTTTACCTGAAACAGAGAGCTGCAGCTTCTTGGATGACACCTGCCAATATGCTAGACATTGTGGCAATTAGGCTAGCTACGCTCACTATTTGAAAATCCAAAGTGTGCCAGAAAATGGATTAGCAATATCTTTGGTCAGTTGGAAACTGGCACATATCTTGCCCCTATACTGCAATTTCCACTTCAAGGAGCCCAAGGCTATCCTCCCCTCACACTGATGCAGCCACACATGCTGTATCCAGTGATTCTGAAGGCTTCGGATGGGAAAGGAGATTTAAATCCCCTTACCCCTCCCTAAGCCTCCCACTCAGCAATGGGTCGCCTCAGACCAGCGCCACCTCTTTAGCTGGCACAAGTCCAAGGAGAGAAAGACCTTGCTAGACCAACGCCTGTCCCTTCAGAATTGGGGGCATTTGTTTGCACAATGTACCATCAGAAAGTGGGCTGAGACCTTTGACCAGGGCCCCCAGCAACCTGGTGCTGGCACTGCTCATATAAACACACACAGAACTAGAGAGATCTTTGCTGTTATAGAGCTCAGCCATTTTCTACTTCTCCTACCATTTCCTGTAACAGCTTATCTTTAGCCTGGGCTTCCAGCCTTTGGCATTCTTGCTGCATCTGGTGCCTTTCTTTTTCCAGCTCCCTGATACTCGTCTGCATTGTTTCCAGTTTTGCTTTCACTTCTGAGACCTGCAACATGATCACAGAGACAAAACTGACGGAGGTAAGAGAATCACATTCATTTAAGAATACCAGGAAGCAGCACTTGGATAACACCGCATCAGGAATGCAGGGATCTAGAGAACATTGCAAGCTCTAAAACACTGTTTCATAAACAACTGGGCTGCCAGATCAAGAATGCAGAAACAACAGCAACTTGGGTGGTTGTGGTGAACTGGCCCATGATAAACAGAGCTAGCGTCATGGCTAATAGGAACCTCACGAGGAGAAGTCCCCAATTCAGATTTCATCTCAGTAACAAAACTCCCCAAGATGACTTAGGCAAGCTACTGTCTCTTGTCCTCAGACCTGGTCCCATCTGCAAAATGAAAATAACACTGATGTGTCTGACTGGGCTTATTTATTGAAATTATGCATGTAAAGTACATTGATAACCTAAAATACTATACAATGGGACTTGCTCTTAAAAAAAATTCTAAGCTAAAGCATTGGTTGTCAGCCTTTCAAACCCAGGACTCATATTTAATCTTAACCAATAATACAGGATCCACTTTTAGCTTTTTTACTCCCAGGGGAGAAAGAAGGGATAGAAATACAGTAAATAAATATTATGCATTTCTCCTGTTCTCTGTGTGTATGGGGGGGATCACTGGTGGGATTACTGTTGAGTCCCACAATACATAAGGCTACAACCAACTTGCTGGCCCCAACTCACCAGTTAAAGACAGGATGAATATCCTAGAACAGCTGTTTACAACCAATCTGGAATGACACATTGGTGTGCTCTAAAAGGTCCGCAGGCATGCCACAGGAGTTTGGAGCACCGCAATTGAAAATTGCTAGAAAACTCTGGTTCTGCAGCTCTGCTTTTAGGGCAACTGACTGTAGTAACCAATTTATTTTTATTTATTTTTCACATTTTTATACTGCCCTTTCTCCAAAGAGCTCAGTGCAGTGTACACAGCTGCTCCCCTCCTTTTGTCCTCACAACAACCCTGTGAGGTAGGTGAGGCTAAGAGAAAGTGACTGGCCCAAGATCACCCAGGAAACTTCATGGCTGAGGGACAATTCAAACCTGAATCTTCCAGGTCTAAGTCTACCTTCCAAACCACTGCACCACCCTGGCTCTCTAAGGAGCTGGCAGAGGAAGGATGGACTGACAAGTTGTTACTACAGACAATTGCACTAAAACCAGATCAGCAGAACCCAAAACAGTCTCCTGGAAGTCAGAAGTAACATCACAAGAGACAAACTTCATAAGCAGATTTTTACTAGATATTGTACTTCCCAAGCGTCAAAGTACTTTGTCATGAAATGAACTGCCCTAAAAGTATTGTGGAATCTTCTTTTCTTTTATGTTTTAATAAGAGACTAGGAAAGTCTAGCATAAGGAGGGTTTAAACCTTGTTGTAAGTTCATACACATTGTAGCTACGCTGAAAAGTGCCACAGAACACATCATGATTTGAATACAGACACATGCAAAGAAACACTGAAATATTCCTGAAATTATCAGACTTTAGGGGCTCGACCATTAAGAAAAAATACTAAATGATGAAAAATATATACTAATATTGCACTTTGGTTACTACTGCGCTTTTATTTCCCAGCTAGTTTTAGTAGCAACCTTAGGGTTAGATACATCATACTGAAGTTAATCTGCAGTGTAGTCCAAGCATTCCTACTTCATGCAGCTAAATATTTGCTTATACAATTGTGTTTTTCAGCTAGTTAGTACAAGAGAAGGATCAGTATGCAACATTCACAAACAGGACAGATGATCCCCATCCATTCGCTGTACTGAAACTTGTGGTTTTCTTACCTTTTTTTCATAGTGCTGCTTCATTCGCCTGAACTGCTGGTCCCATTGATTGTTCACTGCCAGAAGCTGAAATGGTTAATCAATACTCTTACTATGCTTAGTGCACTATTTTTCTCACAGTATTCCTAACACTGTACAGAAGTCTTAGCTGAAGTTCAACTGCTAGAGACAATGGAGAGGGTCTTCTTGACACTGACATCAGTGTATGTATATCTTACTCTACATTTGGCTATCTTTCTCCACCAGCTGAAGATAATTTTGCTTAGACAGGAATTTTGTCTGCCTTTCTCATTTTGTTAGGCATTTTGTTTGTTTGTTGTAAGTTTTGTTAGGGTTTTGCTGTGAATATGTTTAAAGTGCTGTGCTATGGGGCTGTTGATATGACTATTGCTGAGTTCTTTCTTGCTTTTCTTGTTGCTTATTGGTCCTGATGTTGCTCTTATTGCATTAGGCTACGCCTACATGCTATTATACACACCTACCTGGGACGGGCAGCCCAATCCTATCCTTCCTGGCGCTTGGAGGAATAGCGGTGCCAAAATGGCATGAAGATAGGATCCAGCAGAGGAGGCCTCCACCAGTCCCACCTGCTTCCTCCTCCTGGGCCAGTTCCTCCCCCCACCCTTTTACCACCCTGGAACACCTTCCCCTGACCCGAAAGACTGCACTGCCGCCTGGTGGTCTTTCTTACCTCCAACAGCCATGCAGCAGCCTCCTTTTGGGGCTGGGCACAGCACTGATTGACACTGGCCCGGTGCCAGCACTGCCACCTCCTGCAGTGCTGTAAATGTGCTTTCCAGCACATTTACAACACCTAGTGCTGGCGCTGAAGCTCAGTGCCGTTGCTACGGCCCAAAAGGATTGGGCCCTAAGTCCCTTGAACTCAGTGAGGCTTATTTAAATGAGTAGATCTGCATAGGATTTGACAACGAGTGTATTTTATCTAGTTTTATATAGTTTATCTATAAAAGGTTTAGACTGCCTTGATCATTTTTTTTTTTTTAAAAACAGAAAGCTGGGATCTAAATCTTCAAACAAATAAGTACTCCTGGCTGCTGTCTGATGGATCTTAGTAGGAAGAGTTTCAAAGCTGATAAAAGCAAGTATCAAATGTTTCTGTCTCTCCACAGAATTTCACCGTTTCTATGTGCTAAGAGTCAAACAGAAAAATGTGGTTTCTAATGTATGTAGGCCTCCGGCCCTTTGTGGCTTCACAAATGCATTCAATGCATTCTGTCTGCTTACATCCTCTTCTTTAGCCTGACTTTTTGTCTTATTGTATAGAAGAGTTTGATTCCTCGCAGTGCAAGTGATAAGATGCAGGAACGAACGCAGGCTACTCAACAGATAGCTAGTGCAGGACTGGCAGATGTGCCACAGTTAATGCATTGAGTAGCAATACAAATGAAAACATCCACTGAGATCAAGGCCACTACAAATATATATGTTTTTAGGGTAAATGCAACATTTGTGTGTATGCACATTTCAATCACATGCAAAAGGGAATCAAGATTGGCCATGGCTCCCTGAGACAAAAACAGATGCATTTGCCACCAAATACCTCTAGAAACAATCTTCATCAATAACATTATTCAGATGTCTCTGATCACCCCCTTACCAACAATCCTGGGCACCACCATCTTGGATCTTGCAAAAACTTGTGGGATCCAAGATGGTGGCACTGAAATCTCATAAGATTTGGGTGCCACCACCTTGGGTCTCATGAGATTTTAGTGTTGCCATCTTGGATCGCATGAGATCCAAGGTGGCGGCACCCGGTTGAGCCAGAGAGAAGAGGCTGCGGGGTACGTGACCCTGGTAAGTTTGGGAACTACAGATGACATCATACTTAACTTTAAGAAAGGGTTTCGACTCCTTGCAATTTTTGCAAGTCTATAAATTTAACTTCATGTAAGAACACATATTTAAAATGAGAACGTATCACTTCATACGTATTGTTTTGTTAAAGTGTTCATTTCAAGTGCTCTTTTCCCCATTCACTCATCACAAGGCAAAAAAGCATATAATGTCTTTGAAAGATTTTGCCTGTGTTTTCAACAAAAACGCAAAAGGGGAAAAGACCGAAAATGGTTACTGTAAACAGTGAACGTGTTTTAGAGGATCTCAGTCACTTAACATGTCACTCTAATGTAACTGCATTGGGTATCCATTTGCACATCCGAAGAGGATGCTTCAAATTACCTCTTCTCTCTGCTTTTCCAATGATATAATCTGCTGTTTCAGCATATCTGTTGATATATTCTGTTTAGTCAATATACTCTACGAAAGAAACATTAGTTTAGTCAAACACAAATATATTGTAAAAAAAAATCAGATCATCAAGTTTAAAGAGTTACAACAGCAGCCAAGGAGCGACTAGAAAAAAATGCGACCTATTAGTGAAGAACTTTGCAAGCTCCATTCTGAGTATGAACTCCATCTTGAGGCATGCAAAAGGCCTGTGGCTCCCAGTATCATGAGAACAGCCGCTTAACTGGAATTGTTCTCAGGAGAAAAATCTGTTTTATCTGGCTAATCAGGGCTTCAAACCAATTCTGGTTTTTAAGTCAGATCCACATGTCCTGAATTTGTTACTAAGGAGGGACAACCTGTAAAAGCATTGGGTGTGCACCCAAAAAGTGGCTCCCATGCAGCTTCTATAATAACTAAGGGTTAAACTAGAAATTAACTGAACATGTAATTTGACCCTGGTTGTTCAGGATTGTTTTTTGTTTTATTTTGTAAATGTCTCAGAAGAGAGCCACAAAATGGGCCAAAATCATGTTGGGACGTAAGGGGCCAATGAAAGCTTTCTTTCATTAAAAATAGCACATGAGGGGCGATTCCCCCTCCCCACATGCTCTGCCATGATTTTGGCACATTTTGCCTTTGCCACCAAATGCTATTTACTTACAAAAACATAAAAACAGCCTGGGTCACTTTCTGCAGTTAGGTTAATGTCTACATTTACTTTTACAAAACTGCATGTATTTTTAGTTCTTGTATTCCACTGAATACACCACTATTCTTGTTATGGCTTATCCTCCTAAGAATTGTTTAAAAACCTGACCCTCATTCAAAAAGGCACCTGCTGTTATTTGGTTTGCCTTGAGTACAAAATCTGTCCTACGAAAGCATTAATAATTATGGTCTTCTGTGATTCCAGAAAATGCTCTGTCAGTTTTGTTGAGTGAATGACTTACAGCCCAGTCATAACCTGTGCTGGAACAGGCAGGCTGGTTGGCCTGCACTGCATCCAGCGCAGGGATGGAGGCAGCTGTGGCACAACTCAAGGTAAATTTTTTCCCCTTACCCCAAGCACTGCCCCAGCTACCACAATGGGGCTATTTGGTTCTGCACCAGCTAAAGCAATAACACAGATCTGAGCAGCCAGGGGTATGGCTGTGCTGCTTGGGAGGGGGTTAGGATCAGGTCTAAGTGCCAGAGATCCTATCCCACTATCCGGCCTTCCCGCTGCCCCAGAACGCCCTTGAAACGCCCTCCCCCTGTCCTCCCAAACCCCCCTGCTGGAGACCTGCTGCCTATGCTGCTACCTTTGCTGGGGCTTGCTCCAGTGTGGGGAGGCCAGCACTCATCCTTGTCCCAGACTCCCAGATTCCTGCAGTGGTGCAAATGTGCTTTATGGTACATTCATGACACCCAGAAGCTGGTGCAAGTTCACCAGCTTAAGCGCAATTTAGGATGTCAAAGGGTTCAACAAAATCAAGTCAGGGGCTTTCCTTCACTAAAGTGTTTAGCAACTAAAACTATGCCTTCTTTGAAAAGGAGGCTTTTAAGGTCTTTACAGCAAGTTCAAAATTATTACTGTCTAAAGAAGAAAAGTAATCTTCAGTACTGCAAATCTAACTTAACTGTAAAATTCTTAGAACAGTTCGCCAAAATAAATTGAAGAGTGCTGCAAATTATGTGATTAAATCTACAATAGGCTCTCATCTTTATTCTTCAAACTTGCCTCTGCATTAGCTCCTCCAAAAATGACATTATGTTTCTTAATGGCCCTGTTCTCTTTCAGCGTCCTTTTAATGAGCACCGAGTGTTCATTATCAAGTCATAATTTCTGATTTCCACTGGCATGTTTTGGGCAATGCTGCTTTCCAAATTCAACTAATGCCAAAAACTAATAGCATATGTATTGACTGCTATGTAAGCTTCCATTCATCTCAATGACATTTACACAGGCGGAGTTCCCAGGGGATTGTGCCCTAAGGCTGTAACCGCAGGCTGGTTAAATTAGTGTACTTGACTACTGCCCAGCTTAAGTTCCAGCCAGTTTTTAATTAAGTGGAATTAAGTGGATCAAGAATGGGTTAAATCCAGGTCTTGTAGATGAACCGTATGTGAGTCGACTACAAATCACAACACTCACATATGGCAGAGATCAAGCAATATGTCTTAGCAGGATTAGTCCCAATATTCATATCCTAATACAGAACTGAAATACAGTAGTTATTAGGTGTCAGGCACAGTTTAATGTGTCAGCATGACTGACACATACAAGCCACATGAAAACTTTTAACAATCCCTAGACTGGCTG
Source organism: Tiliqua scincoides (assembly GCF_035046505.1). Taxonomy (NCBI): domain Eukaryota; kingdom Metazoa; phylum Chordata; class Lepidosauria; order Squamata; family Scincidae; genus Tiliqua; species Tiliqua scincoides. The sequence continues at coordinate 30,074,770 of NC_089826.1, forward strand.
CTGCCAGAACTTAGCAGGATCAGGAACAGGGACAGTCCAAAGTAGTGACCAATGCCTGAAATCTCTACAGTACCTCCCAGCACCAGATAAACTATTATGGAAGTTGTCATCAGTATATAGTGAGCTATATATTACTTTTTTTTTGTCACCACAGGATATTATCCTGAATTTGCAATAAATTCTTTATTTTAATTTCTCTTCAATTTTATGGCTTGATCCATTTCAGAAGCTCACACAGGCAAATATATGCCAACACACACATTCTGCAAAGCTGAGTGATTCACACTAGATATACTATATGAAATTACCAAACTGTAAGTTTAAAAGAATACTGTTAATCCATATTTTTGGTATAGCATTGCTGAGTATGTGAAGCACTTCAATTAAAAAATGTAATTCAGTTCAGTTATAACCTGTCTTATAATTCTTACAAAAACTTTGTACTGTAAATATTGTTATCTCCATAACATATGAGGATGGGAAGGAGGGCCTTGCCTAAGGCCACCAAGTGAGTCTGTGGCAGAGGAGACAAATCTGAGACAAGTGTCATTATTTGTACTAATTAAAACTACACAATGCCCAAGCCACAATCTATACATGACAGAATCCTTGAATTTAAGTGAATATGACTAGGGTTGCAATGCTATCCACATTTTCCTGGGAGCAAGCCCCATTGAATACAATAGGATTTACTTCTGAGTAGTAATACATAGGATTGTGCTGTAACAGTGCAATCCTATATATGTTTGCTTGGAAGTGCCACTGTGTTCAATGGGGCTTACTCTCAAGTAAGTAAACATATGATCACAGCCAGTGGAGATATTTCAGATCTAAAACATACTGAGAGAAAAGTGGTATTTCAAGAATTAAAATTTTGTTTTCAGAATGTCTTCTCCATAAAAACTTCTTAAAGTTATTCGTTTCAAACATTTGAAACTACTGTCCTCTGAATGCACTATAGTAGTACATCAGCCCATTATAGCGTAGCACTTATCGGAATCCAATGATAGCCCATCTGTACACGACTCTCCTTGTCTTGGTATGAAATGAAAAGATTCAAATGTCTCCAGTCACTGATATCACTTACCTCTGATAGGCTGCTGGAAGTTTCCTTGTCTTCCATTCCTAGCTGAACCCGTCCTGAATAGCTGAGGGTTTTGCTGCTTTTACCAAAGACCTTTAAGGTAGACAAAGCAAATAAATCCCTGAGAGTACATTGTAGGACCAACTTGTTCAAGAGAAGAATAAATGCATTACTAAGGCTTGGATCTCAAAAACTTCACAGGCAATAGTTCCAGTTCTCTGCGTGGAATACAGGAGATGATGGGACTTGTTTTTGAATCATTTCCCTCTTCCTAACAGGGGGTTCCCGGAATGTCCCAAGTATGTAGCCTGTGATTAACATGAAAAGATAGCTGTCTGTTTGGTGTGGTAAGTAAACTGCCATTTCCCCATCATTGCCCCCGTCGCTTTTGGGAGGGGAAGCTGCACAGTGAATAGTAAATTTAAATAGCAAATTTTTCAGTTACTGTGACTAGAAGAATTACCTTTTACTCTGTGCTACTGACAACCATTTCCTATTGGATATGTGCCTTGCAGTTTCTTTGCGTGAACAGAAAAATTTTTTAATGAGGCAATAAGGCATACTGTATACTTGATTGTGACAAGGAAGCGCATGAGTCATGCTGTATGAAGAATGCGAGTAATGTTTGTACAATGGGGAAGGAAATGTTCAGTATGAAGAACACTGTGTAACATAAATCAACCAAACCCAGGCATTTGGTCCATCATTTAGTAGTATTATACAACATTTCAACAAAAAGCAGTTCACAAAGAGGTTTACAGAGCTATATAAATGGTTCCCTGTCGTAAGAAGAAGATTCCTGCTGGATCAGGTCTAAGACCCATCTAGTCCAGCTTCCATCATCTCACAGTGGCCCACCACATGCCTCAGGGAGCTCACAAGACAACAAGATACCTGTATTTGTTGCCACTCTCTTGCATCTGGCATTCGGGGGTAGCCTTCTTTAGAATCAGGAGGTTGCATTTACCCATCCTGGCTTGTAACCTGTGATGGAATCAGTGGTGTTGCTAAAGGGGTGCGGGTCGCACCGGGTGACATGCCCTGGGGGGGGGGGTGATGCGCTAAAATCGCGCCTTTACGAGCTCCTGCGTCATGCCATACACCGTTGGATGCGGAATGGCCAGCGGAACACAATGCAAAAAACCCCGTTGAGATTGCTCGTTCAAAAGTTATGGTCAAAAAACCGGAAGGAAAAATGCATGGAGCCCTATGGAAAGTGAAAGTGAGCCGTATCGTGTGTTAACTAATGATTAGGCATACTTGCCATAGTCTGTCAGAAAGGGCTGGCTGAGAGGACTCCAACGACACCAGAATGGTCCTGATCCAGTAAATGCAGCCCCCCCAAAAACACCTGAGAAGGAGGTCCCTATTCAGCCCTATGGAAAGCAAGCAAAACCACGTGGCTGCGTTTACTCGCGAGTAGGCACACTGGCCTTAGTCTGTCAGAAAGGGCAGGCTGAAAGGACTCCAAGGACGTCACAATGGTCCTGATCCAATGAGTGCAGCCCCCAAAAAACACCCGAGAAGGAGGTTCCCGCTCCCAGCTGCCAATGTGTTCAGCTCTATGGAAAGGGGAAGGAAGCCACGTGGCCGTGTTTACTCGCAAGTAGGCAACCTTGCCTTGCTCTGTCCAAAAGGGGAGGCTGAGAGGACTCCAACATCAGAATGGTCCTGATCCAATGAATAAAGTCCCAAAAACACCTGAGGAGGAGGTCCCTCCCCCCCAGCTGCAAGTGTATGGAGCCCTATGGGAAGTGAAACAGCCTCATGTCGCGTTTACTCACGAATAGGCAGATGTGCCTTGGCTGGTGGTTAGGCCAAGCAAAGAATGTGAGGGCACCAGAATGGTCCCAATCCGATGGGACTGGAGTGCAACAAAAGCCCCAGAAGGTAGCCTCCGCCCCCCCACTAGAAAGGACCAACAAAGAGGCTTGAACTGGTAAGGGGAAAGTTATCTATTTTGCACTCACAGCCCTCACAGTTTCCCTCACAGCCCAATTCTACCCATTTTCCTGGGAGTAAGCCCAACCGACTCTAATGGGACTTACTTCTGAGTAGACAAGCATAGAATTGGGCTCTGAGGCTGGACTCCTATCCCCACTTTCCTGGGAGTAAGTCCCATTGACGCTAATGGGACTTACTTCTGAGTAGACAGGCACAGGCTTGGGCTCTCAGACTTGTAAAGCCAAGTGGGTCTTTGTATTGGTGTGCTTGAAATAGAAGGACTTTAAACTGGGCACTGGGAGGGCTGAAGATCTCACTGATTCTTTTGGGGGGTGTTATTGCAGGCAGACTACAGAGAAAACTCACTTGGTGGAACAGGACTCGCTCCCCCATATTTAATTATTTCTTTTATTTTAATTATTTATAATTATTTATTTTAATTTGCCTGATGATGTCACTTCTGGCCATGACATCATTTCCAATGGGTCCTGGACAGATTGTCATTCTAAAAAGTGGGTCCCACTGCTAAAAGTTTGAGAACTGCTGCAATAAGGTGTTAGCAAGTTGACATGGGTGTTTGTGTGTGTGTGTGTGTGTGTGTGTGTGAGACTCCACAAGTTTTCAAAATCACTAAAATCAGAATTTGGAGGAATAAGACCATCATGTTATATATCAATCAATGCGTAATTTCATGCAGAATGCAATGAAACAAACTCCATTGAAATATCTGTGTTCTATCAAAAGGTACTGCCAAAAAACCAGTGGGGGCGGGGCAATGGTACATCACCACGCCCACCACCTGGGGTGTTGCCCCGCCCACTGCATGGGGTGACGCGCAGGCTTTCCACACCGGGTGACACGAATCCTAGTGATGCCACTGGATGGAATTTTCCTCCATAAATTTGTTCAATCCCCTTTTAAAGGTATCTCGGGCAGGTGCCATCACCACAACATGTGGCAAGGAGTCCTTTATAAGTGTGGAATTTTTTTTTTGTCCTATGAAAAATTAAATGTCACTCTAGTTAAAAAATTGTGGATTTTCCATGACATTTTTGCCAATTTTCTCTCTATTTTTTACCCTGGCTAACACCCACAGAGGCTTCAAAGATGCTTCAGTATCTTAAAAAGCCTTCTGATTCATCTTGCTACAGTAGCTACTGTCCTAGGATACTTCCCTTAAAGTCTTTTGGAATCAGTGCCATGACATAAAACCCACATGGACAAGCATACAGGTTGTCTCTGCCATGTCCACATGTCCATGTCTCTGCCATGTCCACCTATTCATTTTACCTTTTGGCTAAGCTAAATGGCTCCAACTTCTTAAGCTTTCTCCTGATAAAGGTGATATTGTTTACCTCACTGAGCAGTTTAATAAGAAACTCTCTCTCTCTCTCTCTCTCTCTCTCTCTTTCTCTCTCTCACAAACACACCCCTCCAGTTTTTATTTTTCTTTCCTAGCTTATTTTAATTTAATAATAGTCAACATCAGCACTCCTGTCACTGACTGAGTAGACAGGAAATTGAAAAAATAAATATTGTCAAGGCTTCCTGTGTATTCTGACTTCTATAAGAATATGAATGGAAATCCCCCTGTAGGTATGATGTATTGTGAATTAGGTATAGTCATTCACAGTCAGAACACTGTACACATAAGTCAGTGGATTTACATAAGACAACTGCTTCCTGTCCACAGTTCAGAATGAAGCTACATAGGTTTAAACCCCATGGAGACCATTGCACTTAAGTGTGCACTGAACTGTGGCTCCTCTTTCGTCACGTCTAACCACCTGCTTGCTAGAAAAGTTTCTGAAAAATCCCCAGCAAAGGTATAGGAGTAAGGGTTACAATTTACAACCTGCACTTCCCCTCCCCCCCAAGTCAAAATAGCAGTACAAGGATATGAAACAGCATATCCATGATTGCCCTGAGTGATAATACGTATAACTGGAGGGGGTTTTAAAGAGAAAAAAGCACTGTAAGTGCAATGCTGATAAAAATGGTCAGATTATGAAATACTGGAGAGAAATAGTATGTCAAGAATGAGAGAGAGATGACAGAAAAGGCATGCTCAGTATCCAAATACAGTAATTATATGACAGGGAAACACACCTTAGGAAAAAGAGCAGCAAGACTGGCCATCTAAGGTAAAAAATATCTAGAACTGTGCAACCAAATACAGTGACACTGCAATCCTGGAGAAGGGGAAGTAACAGAATTCACTGAAACAGCACCATACTGTCAACAATCACTGCAAATTAATCCTCAACTAGCTCCACATACATGCTGTTCCCCCCCCCCCAAAGGAACAAAAAACAAACCAAAAGGGTCCAATATTCTAATCTCTGTATAACAGATCATGAACTGAGGCTGAGAAACAATGTTGAAACTTGTGGAGATGGCCACATTGCAAGTTGAATAGAGAATGGACTTCCTGGTGCAGAGTTCAGGCTCTGAATTATTACATGAGAGCCTGCATTGCTGGAGTGATTAGCAAAAGCTCAGACTTCCACCATGAAAAGAACTTCTGTAGTTTTTTGAAAAGAAATGGGGATACTGTTCAGTGGGTTTAATGTGTCAAATATCAATCATACAGTAATTAAGTTTCATAGTTAATGGCAGACTTTCCCTTTCTGTAATAAATTACTGATGTAAGAATCTGTAAAATTACTGATGACCAAACTGGAATCATATATAACTGGTGTGACCAATACCCAGCCTGGGAGCCATTCATGGCCCTCAGGGACCCCCAATCCAGCCCATGGGAAGCCCCCAGTCTCCAATGAGCACCTGGTCCTCTGGAGACTTGCTGGAGTCTGTGCTGGCCTGATGCAGCTGCTCTCAGTGTGAGGACAACTGTTCAACCTCTTGCATGAGCTGTAGAACAAGGGCTCCCTTCACTGCTTGCTGTTTCACGTCAGTGATGCAGCAGCGGCAGTGAAGGAAAGGTCAGCCTTGCTTTGTGCAAGGCCTTTTATAGGTCATGAGCTACTGCAAGACATTCATTCATTCATATAAATTCAATCTCTAATATATTCATTTATGTAAATTTATGTAAATTTATGTAAATTTATTCAAATTTGAAAGTATATTAATTCTTTTTTTCCTGGCCTCCAACACAGTGTCAGAGAGATGATGTTGCTCTCCTGCCAAAAAGTTTGAATACCCCTGATATATAAGGATACCTGTGCCTCTATAAAGGTCTGAGAACATGAGAAATCTATTTAGTCCAATGTCTCATAGTGGCCAGGGGAAGCTAAGAAGTATCATCTTTTCCTAGAACTTCATAGGATACTGGCAACTTCCAGAGGGTAAGTCCTATTAGGGCCCATAAGAACTTAAGAACAGCCCCACTAGATCAGGCCATAGGCCCATCTAGTCCACTTCCTGGTGCCCTCCCTTGCATCTGGGATTCTGACATAACCCATTTCTAAAATCATGAAGTTGCGCATACTCATCATGGCTTGTAACCTGTAATGGATTTTTCCTTTAGAATTTTGTCCAATCCCCTTTTAAAGGTATCTAGGCCAGATTACATCACCACATCCTGTGGCAATGAGTTCCACAGACCAACCACATACTGAGTAAAGAAATATTTTCTTTTGTCTGTCCTAACTCTCCTAAGGCCCTATCCTAAGGCCCAGTCCTATCCAACTTTCGAGCACTGATGAAGCCTTGCCAACGGGGCATGTACTGCATCCTGTGATGAGGAGGCAATTATGGAGGCCTCAAGGTAAGGGAACATTTGTTTCCTTACCTTGGGGCTTCATTGTTACTGTGTCAGTGTGGAAAAGTTCAAGAGGGTTGGGCCATCAGTCTGTAGCAGCAAAAAGTATAAGTCTTATAGTTTTCAGTGCCACCTGAATGTTTTAACACTTTAAAATATAGCATAAGCTTTTGTGTACTGTACTTCTGGATTTTCATAGCCTTTGGCCCCACAGTTCCCATTTTCCCCCTTTCTCCTATATCCATGTATGGGCATCCTCATGTATCTGCAGATCTGGTATCTACAGTTCCACTCATCTGCAGTTCTCCATGGCCTCCTGTACCCATTGCTCTTCCTGTGTTAAACAAGAAAATAAAAGTACAGAAAAACAAAGTGCCTGGGTGCAGGGGCGTGTCGTACAATGGGTTCTCCCATATCAGCAGTTTAAGTATCCGCGTGGGTGGGGAGAACAGAACCCCTGAAGATATGGGGGGACGACTCTATATTTGCCACTTGAAGATAACACTTCATGCATCAGATGAACTTGATTTGTCTAGTCCATGAAAAGTAATGCTAACATAAATGTCTTAGGGCCCAATCCTATGGGCCTGGCTCTGACACTCCACCAGCATCGCTGGCCCCACTATCACAAAAAGTGCGATACGGTACTTTTGCACCAGTGCTACTGATGCACCACTGGCACTGACGTGTCACCAGCACTCAGCACCCGAAGATAGCCTCCAAGAGCTCTGCCGAGGAGGGAGTTTCTCCTTATCAGGCAGAGTAGCGGAATGCCGTTTCAAGGACACAGCCCAGCAGAGATTACACAGACATGGAGGAAATCCACCACCAATTCGGTCTGTATTTACAAATTTACAAGAGCAATAACAGCAGCACAGCATAGCAAAGAGGAGACAGCAAATTACACAACACACACGACCACCAAACCTCCTGCAGCCTCCCTGGGGTGCGGAGAGCCTGGTGTGATCTTTAGCAGGGCTCCTCGCAGCAGTGAAAGTGGAGCGATCGCACTCCACTGCCGCTTTAGCAGAGGCGGGTGCGATCGCGCAGCTTTTACTTTCACTGCTGCGGGGAGCCCTGCCAAAGGTCGCTCTGGGCTCTCCATACCCAAGCCCCTGCAGCCCCCTAGGCAGCACAATCCTGGGGATCGCGCCGCTGCCTTCCACCCGCCCCTGCTGCCTCCGCCCCTGCAAGCACTTACAGTGGCTCAAACTCTCCACAAGAGTTTGAAAACCACCGCATTAGGTCCTGTCTTATTCAGGCCTGCAAATTCTATCAGTGTTGTGCTCTAACCCTGAAAAGCTCCCAGCAGTAAGGACAGCCAGCGGCAGGGCTTTTCAGGGCTGGGGGGAGGGCAGGAAGGGGGCAAAACTGAGTGCGGGGAGGGGAGGAGCAGGCCCAGGAGTGGGCAGAAATGGCAGCAGGCTCTGTCACCATATCCTGACCCTCCTCCTAGGCTGGGAAACCTGACACAGGTCTCCTCAGTTCTGCACCAGCTCAGTAGTCGGCAGAGATCCAAGGAGACCCATTGGGGCCGTCTGGATCTTACACGAGGTAGGGGAACATTTGTTCCCTTACCCTGAGGAGACCTGGTGCTGTTTCTCTACCCCATAGAATACAGCAGCTGCCATTTTTGCTCCATTGTAGCCCTCAGCTCTACAGAAGCATAGAATTGGGCTGTTGGTCTGTATACCACATTGTGATTGTGGTAGAATTGTGAAAAGCCTTTGAAAAGCCTTTCCCTTTACTGTGAAGTCCCCATTTTAGTCACTAGAATGACCACTTTTCTAATCCCCCAGCATTTCAAATGGGTTGACGTCTCACATCCTTTAGCGTCAACATTTTTCCCTCTTAAGCCAACCAGTATGATGTGGCGATGGCACATGCTAGCCTCACAGATGGCTTTAAGCTGCTTCCCAATGTTGCGAAACCTCAGTCTTTTAATGGACAAAGTTAGGCTTTCTTAATCCTGTGTGCCTCGGTTGGCCATTCTGATTCTCTTTAGCAACACAATTATCCTTCTGTTACTTAAACAAATAAACACATCTATTTTTCTCATGATGCTTTCATTCCGGACTGCAAACCCTCACTTTTCCGTGAACTTGGAAGATCATTTTCAAAGAAACAAGCTGTTATTAAGACTGTTTGTCTGAAAAGTTGCATTTTGGTGGATTCTACTTTTTGAAACATTGAAAGTTCCAAAGCAAAACAAAAACACACCTCAAACTCCAGAGAACGCATGAAAAACAAACCAGACAAATTCAGTATCCAGAGCCCCGTATGTGCTATTAATATATTTTGAAATTTTGTGCATGTTTTCTTATTTATGCTATACATATCCCCCCTTTTTGTATTTTATTACTGTTTTAATTCACTAACAAAGGAAAAGTAAAAGCAACAATAAAATCCATGTCGCAATTGTGATAATAAAATGGAAAAAAAATCTGCAAGCATTTGCTACGGCTGCTAAAATACATCATTAAAACAGCAGGTAACAAGAACTAATTAACTGGCTGAATGTTGTGCTTGGCATGAAGGGAACAATTAATTAGCAAGTCAGTATCTGAGACACAGGAGAAAGGACAAGGCAGAAATAACCCATTAAAGAACAGGTAGCCAGGAGAAGCCACAACACTTGTTGGTGCTACAGCTGTGTTTTAAAGGAAAACAAGTTGCCACACATCAGAGCCCCCTGGCTCACGGAGCTGGCCACTTGCTGTCTGGGTAGCAACCAGGACATGTGCTCTGGCATATCACCTTTTGCAACACAAGGGAAGTTCCTAGCATGGCTGGAATACCTGTTCGAGCAGAAAGGTGCCAACAGGATTGAGTCAATAGGAATATAATAATTTAGGATACTGCCTGGATTCAGCATTAAAATGGAGCGAATGAATGATGTCAGTTCTAATGAAAACATCCAGCATGAAAGAAAGAAACAAGAATTTAGGGAATACATGTCCATATATACTGGCAAGACAGACATAGGTATGCCAGGTTGGCCCCAGATTCTAGAGAAGCCCATCTGGTTCACAAGAAGATGAGGGTATAATTAGTTCCTTCTAACATGATGAGGTTTAAGCATTGTCATATTGAGAAGAGATCCTTAGCTAATTCTAAGTTTAATTGGAAAAAAAACCCTGATTTTTCCACCAAAGTTGAAGTAATATTTTCTATTTTGAAATGACTTTTCCAACTGAACCAAAATAATAAGCCTATGAAAATCATACCTATACGCATACCATCCTAATCTTTAATTAGCAAATTTATACCCTGCCTTCCCCCAGGTAGTAAAACCTGATGCCTAAAGCAGTTTACAACGTAAACCAATTCCTAATCACAAAACACAAAAAGTAGCTATCAAGGAGAAAACCTAAAACAGGTGCCATAAGCATAAAGTAAAAGAATACGCAGCATGAAAGCATACAGAGAGCAGCCATAAAAATATAAAATCTCCCACAGTTTCCTCTCAGTATCCCCTGCCAACCAAATCTCACCCACCCCTCCCACCACCAAAAAGTTATTTGACATATAACAGTCTTCAAACTCCAAAAGTGTCCAGGGAGGGAGCTGATTGTAATTGGCCCGGGAGGGGGCCACCACCCATTTTTCCCATTTTGATTTTATCTCTCTCTTAAACCGTATGTGAAATGGGAAGATCTGGACTGCCTCATATTGCTGAGACTGCAGGAAAATTTCCTTAAAATGCAATGTAGCGAAAAATCTTACTTTGGCAAGTTTCGGAATCAGTGACCTAGGAGGACATATCCAGCGTCTGCCCAAATTCATATGAAATGTGAACAGCCACATCAAAGTGTTCAGCAAACTCATGCAACATTTTATGTTCTTTTTCAAGATTCCTTTCTAAAGTACAGAAACTGTGTTCCAAACAGAGCCCATGGCCATCACAGTCTTTCAGGATGAGAGCCCAAATACATTCTCCTCTCCTTTCATCTCTGCAAACTGGTCCTGCCTTTCACTATTAATTTTCCTCTGAATTTCTTCCTTCTAGTTCCAGGATTTCGCAATCTTTTTTTCTTTCTTGAGCCCTTTTCCCAATAATCAACACCCTTTTCCCAAGTAGAAACTGCACTGTGTTTATTACTGACTCATACAAGTATAGAAAGTAGAGGGGACACTGAACCAAAATAAGCCTCATGAGAAACTGACACACAAAACATTTTGTGAAATCACCACATTTCCTTAACTTGGAGCAGGAATGGCAACTAATAGCCCACGTTGCCCTCTCATTTCTAAAAGGGAGGGGGCATGTTAGGGTGGGCATTACTTGCTGAGATGTAAGTTCAGCTGATCAGCTTCTAGGACTTTTTAAAGCATCCTTTCAGCTATTAAACAAAAGTTGATCTAACACAGGGGTGTCAAACTCATGTCATACAGAGGGTTGAAAAGCCTGCTGAGGGCCGGAGGTGATATCATTACACAGGAAGTGATGTCATTAAACAGGTCAAAACCAGAAATAAACACTCTGTTCTCATGTAGGAACATTAGCTGCTAATGGCAGGAGAGAAAATACACAGATCTTGATCATATTTCAAGATATGGGAGAGCCAAATTATCATGTGGGCAACCCTTTCAGCAGTGTCACCTCAGCATTGCTCAGCAGCTGAGAGCCCGAGGGCCAGATAAAAAGCTTCTGTTGGCTGCATCCGGCCCCCAGGCCTTATGTTTGACACCCCTGGTCTAACAAATCACATTTATATGTATCCGAAATCACAGGTGTTAAGTTACACGGTGACAAAAATGTAAGGCTGAAAGTGGACAATGTACTATTGGAACCATGGAGATCTGTATTGTAATACTGGAATAGAATCAAGAACTATAAACTGGTAAAATGACAGATTTTTGGAAATAGTGTAAAGTTTTGATTATGCTATAATGAATGAAGGCTGCCATAATCTACCCTTTTAAAAATCTTCTTTCTTTTTAACTGTTGTATTTCTTATAGGGTTTACATGTGTTACAGGATGTATTCCCCCCATCATTAAAAATGTGGTCTTTGATCCTTGTCATAATTCTAGAATACCCTGACTGCCAATGTGTCTATTTCAACCCTCTTCTATTAGCATGGTGTGAAGGACACACCGGAATATGTGCAAGTCCTTTAGCAGTATTGCCTGTATGCATATTGAGACAAAAAATGCCTTTTTTGGTTGACTTTTTAAAGTTTCAAGCCTTAGCATCTATTATTTCTATTGGAGTAATAGATATGATCGTTTATTAGACAATAAGATATTAATATCTATACAGATACTTGAATAGGAATTTTAACTTTGAATGGGCAAAAATGTGCTCTTTCATGTGCTCTTGCCACAGCTTTGAACATAGTTTCTGGTAAACTTCTTAAAGGAAGACAAAATTAGCACCAAAACACCTTTTTGCTGACATGGGTTGATCTTGACATTGAAAAAATTACTCCAAGTCACAAAGGGAGATTAAAATAAAGATCATTTAGATAATTGTGCCCCAAGAAAGAACAAGGATCTTGCAACACACTGCAATGAAAAATTACAGACACAATTACTGGTGCCTGAAGCAGATGTTCACAGTCCTATTGAGTTCTCACAGCAGATCTCAGTCATGTGGTATCTCTTAAGCCTAGTTTTATTTTCTCTATGAAAATCTCCTGGTTTGTATAAAAAAAGGGAAGGAAGTAGAGGGAATTTGTTTACAGACAAGTCCTGAAAAACAGTCTTGCAAGAGCCTTTGGGTTAAAAGATGTCAGTTTGTGGGATGTCATCTGAATTATCTGCTTTATAAACAATAAACATTCTAGAGAGGCATGCAGATGCACTGTGCTCCCAAATACCGTTTGGAGAAGAAGCACACAGGACCAAAGGAGAAACTTCAGAAGGCTCAGATAAAAGTATCACAGCCCACCTTCAAAATACGAATAGCCTTCACCTGTCTTCAAAAGGAGACAGAGGGCTATTGTACATTTCTCTGTGAATTACCTTTGCTATATTCATGGGTTTTAAAATGATAAAATCAGCCCAACTCTTTTCTTGTCACAATGCAACATTATTATTTGTTTTTGTTTTTTTGCAGATGCATAAGGGGTGTTGCACTATTCAAAATCCGAAGAGTACATCAAAGCACAAATGGCATTAAACTGGTTTTGCAACCTGCAGAATTTTTTTTTTCCCCAGATATCTCCTCTGGATTATAGTTTTCTGTACATTATTTTATAACAGTCATAAATAAGGGCCTAATCCTATCCAATTTTCCAGTGCTGGTGCAGCCATTCCAACAGGGTATGCACTGCATCCTGCAGTAGGGGGGCAGCCATGGAGACCTCCTTCAGATAAGGGAATGTTTGTTCCCTTTCCTCGCTGAGGAAAGGGGGTGAGGAGGTTGCCCATGGAGGGCATAGGATCTGGTGCACGTCTCCCCACCACAGGATGCAGTGCATGCCCCATTGGCACGGCTGCACCTGCACTGGAAAATTGGATAGGATTGGGCTCTGTGGGCCCTATCCTATCCAACTTTCCAGGGCCGATATAGCCATGCCAACAGGGTGTGTGCTGCATCTTGCAATGGAGGGACAGTCACAGAGGTCTCCTCAAGGTAACATTTGTTCCCTTACCTCGGGACTGCATTGCGGCTTCATCGGTGCTGGAAAGTTGGATAGGATTAGGCCCTAAGTATGTTTGTTACAGGACTATTTTTTCTTTGTACTTTTCATTTAAAAATAAATGCTCCGAAAACAAATCAGACACATGGAAAATGCAACAGATATATTTGAACAAAACTTGTAAGTCAAGGATGTAACACTGTTTTAGCAGTTATGATGATCTGAGACTCTTTAGGAAAATCTGCCACTATATCTTTTTTTTAAAAAAAATTGTTTGTTGCTATCAATATGTTGCTTGTTAATCACAATATGGTACATGAAACCAATTAACAGGGAATGCAAATGTTTTCTGTTGGTGTTCTATATGTTAATTTGTCAAGTTCCACACTTCTGGGAATTACTGGCATCTTTTTGTGTTTTGAAGCCGAGGGCTATGAACGTGGCATGTGGTGGCATTTTTGTATCTAACTAGTGAGATTACACTTCAGCACCAAGGGGAGACATGTTGACAAATACATCACAAACAGGAAGGTCTACTCAGCCAGTCAAGAGGCCATATAGAGGAACCCTTATTCCAAAAATAACTCTCAGGCTACAGCTGCCTCTTCCATTCTTGCAAACCTGATAACAAAGACAGTGAAAGAAATCATGTGATGTGCTTCTTCCCTTGAGAACAAGAGAAAGCCTGGTATGCACCAGCTCAGCAAATGGCACAACTCCCCAGAGCATTTTCACACATTTTGGATGTCGGTCTTGAATGACAGATGTTGCAGGATAACTACAGAACAGTTTTAACATGCCGCTGATGTACAGTTGTCTCATGCAAAATTTCAGATGTAGTTATGATCTAAAATGCTGAAAAGTAGGGTCATTTCCTGCAAGCATTTTCTGTACCGTAATGTCAGGAACCAGCTTCATAAGGGAGGGGGTAAGAGAGCATTTGATCCATCATTGACACAATAAAGGAAGTACGTGTGCCTCAGCACAGGATAAGTCCTACTGACTTTAAAGAACATGTCAGGAATGACAAAGTAAATAGAAAGCTGCTTACTTTCCGGGAGCACAAACTGTTCTCCAGCTTCTTGCAGGCGTCTGAAGCACTGTTCTTTCCTATCTGAATCCTGATTTCATCATCAAGCTCCACACTGTCGCATCTACAGTAGTTGGGGAGGGAAAAAAGGAATGATGTATCTTCTAAAACTGACGAAAGATGTATGAAGTAAAGAAAGGACATTTTTTTGTTAACTATTTAATCTATGACAGTTTCTTTTGTTTTGGATTTATTAATATTACTATTAATGGAGTTTCCATCATGTTTCCAAGAGTGACACTGCCAGGTCAGAATGGAGCTCCTACAAAAATCTCAACTATTACAGGTAAATTTTGGGAGGTGTCAAGTACAAATAAGAATGTATAGAAAGAGCATAACAAAAAAAAAGCGAATAAGCGCTACCTCTTCATTTTAATATATGGCCATAACCAAAGATACACAGCATGAATATGGATGCTTTGTATCTAGGATACATTTAACAGTATTATGTGGAATGCAAATATTTATTTGTGATAAATGCCCAAAGCATTCTGCTTTGTAGGAAACGTGCTCTGTGTATATTGTTAGACTTCATATGTCAATGTCATTGATGGCTATGAAATTTCATGACTGAAGCGCTGGGCCAAGCATCCTTTTACATTATAACTTATCTATTTAGATAATCTCTCAATTGTGTCTTGAAAATGTTTTATGAGGTTGTTCTCCCCCATCCAGATCTAAACCTCTCACTTGTTTTTGGATAAGCTAGCTAGGGGATACACCTGAATTTCCGAACAGTTCTTTGCCATGGCTGGTAGCAAGGAATACAATTCCTAGGGAGGCAAATAATAAGTGGCAGGTAAACAGCAATGTACAATTGCCAACATATGTCATATGGCAAAATCAACTAGGAGAGAACATTCAAAAACAGAAGATTTCTGCCTCAATGTTTGCTGAGAAAGTGTATAATTACCAGGCTGATTCCAAATCAAGCCAGGAGGACTTTATCCGTCACAAATAATTTCCTTCTTTTAGGAAAAATTAGCCTGAAACCGACTTATGGGCTGCATATCATTCCAGTGTCCTTTTCCTGAAGACTTAAATTACTTTTAGTCAAATTTATATTCAACTTTTAAAGTTGAATACAATCTCAAGTGCATCTCATGTCATAGACATAAAGTACAGGTTGTGTCTCGTTATCTGCTAGGGTTCCGTTCCAGAACCCCTAGTGGATTAAAAAAAATCCGTGGATTAAAAAAAAATGGAAAAATAGATTTAAAGACCCACTTCCAAGTTTCTTGTCCCTCCATTACTCCTAATAAGGTCGTGTCTTGACATTCACAGGGGTTTGATTCTGGGACTCCCTGCTGATACCATAAAATGTGTTAAATAAAAGCAATTTTAAAAAAATTAAAAAGTGTGTCTCTTTACAATTGTGGTTTAAAAACAGCTTTTTTTGTAGACAGGCAGTCAGCACTTAGAAATGCAAAGGACACCTTGCCTTTGCCTGACTCAGGTGAAGAATGGAATGATCACTTGCATGACTGTCTCTCTACAAAGTAAGAAAAGCAGTTTTTTTAACTGTGATTTTAAAGAGATGCATTTGCCCCTTCTCCAGGGATCAGCACATTAAGAACATAAGAACATAAGAACAGCCCCACTGGATCAGGCCATAGGCCCATCTAGTCCAGCTTCCTGTATCTCACAGCGGCCCACCAAATGCCCCAGGGAGCACACCAGATAACAAGAGACCTCATCCTGGTGCTCTCCCCTACATCTGGCATTCTGACTTAACCCATTCCTAAAATCAGGAGGTTGCGCATACACATCATGGCTTGTACCCCATAATGGATTTTTCCTCCAGAAACTCGTCCAATCCCCTTTTAAAGGCGTCTAGGCTAGACGCCAGCACCACATCCTGTGGCAAGGAGTTCCACAGACCGACCACGCGCTGAGTAAAGAAATATTTTCTTTTGTCTGTCCTAACCCGCCCAACAATCAATTTTAGTGGATGTCCCCTGGTTCTGGTATTATGTGAGAGTGTAAAGAGCATCTCCCTATCCACTCTGTCCATCCCCTGCATAATTTTGTATGTCTCAATCATGTCCCCCCTCAAGCGTCTCTTTTCTAGGCTGAAGAGGCCCAAACGCCGTAGCCTTTCCTCATAAGGAAGGTGCCCCAGCCCCGTAATCATCTTAGTCGCTCTCTTTTGCACCTTTTCCATTTCCACTATGTCTTTTTTGAGATGCGGCGACCAGAACTGGACACAATACTCCAGGTGTGGCCTTACCATCGATTTGTACAACGGCATTATAATACTAACCGTTTTGTTCTCAATACCCTTCCTAATGATCCCAAGCACAGAATTGGCCTTCTTCACTGCCGCCGCACATTGGGTCGACACTTTCATCGACCTGTCCACCACCACCCCAAGATCTCTCTCCTGATCTGTCACAGACAGCTCAGAACCCATCAGCCTATATCTAAAGCTTTGATTTTTTGCCCCAATGTGCATGACTTTACACTTACTGACATTGAAGCGCATCTGCCATTTTGCTGCCCATTCTGCCAGTCTGGAGAGATCCTTCTGGAGCTCCTCACAATCACTTCTGGTCTTTACCACTCGGAAAAGTTTGGTGTCATCTGCAAACTTAGCCACTTCACTGCTCAACCCTGTCTCCAGGTCATTTATGAAGAGGTTGAAAAGCACCGGTCCCAGGACAGATCCTTGGGGCACACCGCTTTTCACCTCTCTCCATTGTGAAAATTGCCCATTGACACCCACTCTCTGCTTCCTGGCCTCCAACCAGTTCTCAATCCAGGAGAGGACCTGTCCTCTAATTCCCTGACTGTGGAGTTTTTTCAGTAGCCTTTGGTGAGGGACCATGTCAAACGCCTTCTGAAAGTCCAGATATATAATGTCCACGGGTTCTCCCGCATCCACATGCCTGTTGACCTTTTCAAAGAATTCTATAAGGTTTGTGAGGCAAGACTTACCCTTACAGAAGCCATGCTGACTCTCCCTCAGCAAGGCCTGTTCGTCTATGTGTTTTGAGATCCTATCTTTGATGAGGCATTCCACCATCTTACCCGGTATAGATGTTAGGCTGACCGGCCTATAGTTTCCCGGGTCCTTCTCATTTGCAGTGACCAATCATGTTGAGTCAAATTTGTATACAAAAAATCCATGTACAACAAGATTGGACCTGTATTCTCTTTGTCTATAATACAACATCAGAATACAATTGTTGCAAGGGCAAGAGACAGAGAAGCAGATGTCAAAGAAAACCACCTATTTCAAAACCTTGGCTTTGTTTGCTTGTTCAAATTATCAGGCAAGTGAAATATCCTCACCAGGTGGTTTAAATGTTTATATGCACTAGTTGGTTCCCTCTGTTGACTTAAAATGTTAATTCCATAAGAAATCGCTTGCAGATATGAACCACCTTTTTTCTGCTACAATTTAAAATCTGCCTTTGTATTATGCACAGTGGTGTCCTAGCCCAACTGTGATTTCAAGAAACTAGTCACACCCGCAACATCCTGTGGTGGATGTGGACACATACCTTTCATATAGGGAAGGGGTGGTCAACCTTTCAACTTTAGGGCTTCTGGACTTTTAACAATTGTGTACAAGGGGGAATTTCAGCATGTGTAGCTTGTCATCTCACAGATGACAAACTGAAGCTGCTGAAGTCTGCTCCTCTACACAATACAATACAATACAATACAGGTATTTATATACCGCCTTTCTTGGTCGTCAGATTTCTCCTCAGACTTTATTCAAGGCGGTTTACATAGGCAGGCTATTTAAATCCCCGTAGGGATTTTTACAATTGAAAGAAGGTTCTATCTTTCAAGAACCACAACATTTCAGATGTTTCTTTCTGATCTGGTATTGCATTCTGGCCTCCATCCTCCCACACTCAGAGCAGATGGAATAACTCAGCTCAGCTTGTCAGCTGCTTCAAGGTCGCACGGTGCCGGTGGCCTCGAACTGGCAACCTGTGGATACTATCTTCAGGCAAACAGAGGCTCTACCCTCTAGACCAGACCTCCTGCCCACAATTGTTAAAGGTCCAGGACCCCGAAAGTTGAAAGATTGGCTACTCCTGATATAGGGAGTCACATCCAGCCAAGTGCAAGAGGGATTGGATGAACATTGTGGTGCAGCTGTGAATCTGGCATAGCACAATAGCGCAAAAGGCTAGGACTGTAGTTAGGGTTAGCAGATCTGGTCTAGAGGGTTGAGCCTCCATTTGCCTGAAGATAACATCCGAAGGTCGCCAGTTCGAGGCCACCGGCACCGTGCAACCTTGAAGCAGCTGACAAGCTGAGCCGAGTTATTCCATCTGCTCTGAGCATGGGAGGATGGAGGCCAGGATGGAGGCCAGATCAGAACGAAACCAGATGTACAACAATTCAGATGTTGTAGCTCTTGAAAGATAGAGCCTTCTTTCAATTGTAAAAATCCCTACGGGGATTTAAATTAGCCTGCCTATGTAAACCGCCTTGAATAAAGTCTGAGGAGAAATCTGAGGACCTGGAAAGGCGGTATATAAATACCGTTGTTGTTGTTGTTGTTGTTGTTGTTGTTGGCCTCACCAGTAAAATGACATTCCAACAGGTAAAGCATATCCATATTTGACAAGCTGCAAACTTCAGAACTGGTCCAAGAAAGATTTTTTTGTTTTGCTTTGCTTCACGTCTAGCCGAGGTCCCAATTTTGCAACAATGGGAGCTTCCCTCCCAGAGCAAATGGCACCATGGGGCTCTTGGTTCCAGACTGAGATCACAGTGGTCCCCTCCCCATGATGTCAATCCACATTCTACTCTCAACAGCTATTATTTAGGGGAGGAAAATCAAGCACCCAATCACCCTTATATAACACATGGTTGGTCCAACATGGCTTGCCCAAAGCCACAAACTAAATGTGTGGCCTGAAGATGCTTTGAACCTACGTTTCCTACAGCCAACACTTTTCGTATTGCAGCAGACTGGCAGTGCTGATCCTGATCTACCATGAAAGACTTCAGTGACTGCACTGCATAGACAAAAAGAGATGGTTCTCCTCTTTTTAATTCATCTTGACTAATAAAATTGTAGCATAAAAAAAAATCATAGACTGAACTTCAGAAAAAAATGCATATGTTTCAGATTCTAGAGGTTATTTGTTTGTGGCTCCCTTTTTAATTCGTTAATTAGAATTTTTACATGACTCGTAACATGTGCCAGGAATACAATCATCCTTCCCTTCTCTCTCATCCATGGCCCATCAATAGCATGTGTTTCAACTGCACGCAGATTGTCCGCATGCCCAATGCACAAAACGCACTTCCACTGCACAGTATAATTTATTGTACGGAATTAAGTGGACCCTATGACATTTGGAAGCATTCAGAGGTTACAACATGAAAGGATTCTCTTGACTGAGATAGAACTGCACTGCATATTATTTGCATAATGGGCAAGGATAGTTTGTAGACTGGCATCTTAATCCTAAACACATTTTTGTGTGCGGATGCTGATTTCAGTCAAAACTATGGATAGGAGTAACAGAAGGGAGTGAGCATATAAGAACTGGTTTACTGTAGTGGCCAAGAGTATCAACAGCAAAAGCTTCTAGTTCAGTCTTGCTCCAGACATGAGCTCATGAGATGGCCTTGGCCAAGCCACTCACAGCCTCAGCTTCCTATTTTCAACATGAGGACAATAGACTGAGCTACCTTATGGGAACCAGTATAAGCAATAGTGAAATCATGCACGTGACCTGGAAGCATTTAATTTTCTTTTTTTCCCCCTAAGTTTTTAATACAATATATTATTATTATGTTTGCATGCACATTTTTCTGGGCTAGGTCTTCTGCCCAAAGGTTACAAAGCTAAGACAAAATGCAAATACCAGTAATCTGTTAAAGAAAGCAAATAAGTATCTCAGGCGGTACAAATGAACAAAAAACAGAGTCATCACTGCAGAAGTGAGAGTAAACCTGAGTGAGCCAATACAGAATCTGTGACCAAATTTCTGAAAGACACTTGAACAGAACCAGAACGAACTAATCCTAACTGTAGTGGGCTTTCCACCTGTCACAAATGCCCACTGCTTCAGGTAAGGAGATGCAGGTAAGACTGCGTAGGGGGTTGGAAGGAGGTGGGGAGAGGGCAGAACAGGGAGGAGATGGGGCAAAGAGGAGGGTGGATTTGGCCCAAGAAAGAGGCGGGTTCAGTGGCAGCAGAACCCACCAAATCCTAACTCCCTACTTGGGCCTGATCCATCTTCATGGATCAACGCAGACTTGCACCAGTGATATTTCAAACGAAGGTCTGAGTTAACCCACCAGGCTGGCAGGGGCTTACCCCAGAGGAAATGAACAAGTGTCCAAACAGAACACATGTTCTTTTACCCAAAAGGAGGCCTCCTGAGGCTTAAACTCCCCTGAAGGATTCAGCGGACACTGTGTTGGCACTGCTGCATTGCCATATGGGCAGTTAGATAGAATTGGGCTGCCTGAAAAGAGTCAACCAGGTTGATTTCCCAATAGCATACACTGCTGGAGAAAAATGAGTAGGACCCACAGTCTTTCAACAGGACTGCGCAATCTTGGACAACCCAGAGGCATCACTACCGAGGGGTGGGGGAGCGGTCTGCCCCAGGTTCCAGTCCACAGGAGGTGTCCTGAGGCCAGACACCTCCACTCGCTGGAAGTCCTCTGGCACTCAGGCAAGTGCGCTTGGGACTGGCCAAGTGCACGAAGCATCTCCAGCCTCCTCCACCCGGCGCCGCTTTGCTTTTGGACCCAAGGAGGTTGGGTCCAACCTCCTTTTTAGATGGCTGTGGGGACGGGGAGCCCAGAGGCTCCAGACCCTGTGCATCAATAGCAAAAGTTTTGCAGGGAGCCTCCCTGTATTGTGCAAGTGGCTCCTCCCCTCCCCTTTGGAGCCATGTGGGCAGGGGGGGAAACAGAGGCGAATGGCTCCCAAGGGGAGGGGGAGGAGCCACTTGCACGCTGTGGGGACGCTCCCTGCAAAACTTAGTGCGCCACCCCCCTCTAGCTATGCCAGTGGCCCCATGGGGTGGGGTGGGGTAGTGTGAAGGGCTGCTGTCCCGTCCACTCATCAAAAGCCAAAAACCAAAAAATGCATGGAGTCCTATGGAAAACGAAACCAAGTCATAACGCGCGTTTACTCGGGCGTAGGCAAAAGTGATTTAGTCTGTCGGAAAGGGTAGGCTGAGAGGAATCCAAGGACACCTGAATGGTCCCTGTCCAATGAAAGCAGCCCCCAAAAAACACCCAAGAAGGAGGCCCCTCCCTCCAAGCAGCCGAATGTCTCGAGCCCTATGGAAAGCGAAAGTAAGCCACATGGCCGCATTTACTCGTGAGTAAGCAAACATGCCTTGGCTGGTGGTCAAGTCAGGCAAAGGGGAATGCAAGGCTAGCTGCATGGTCCCCATCTGATGAAAGTGGAGCTCAACAAATGCTCCAGAAGGCAGCACCCCACCCCACCCCCATGAATAAAACAGAGGCTTGAGCAGGTAAGGAGGGCACTGGGGAGGGCTGAAAATGACCTAGCTATGTCACTGGGACTACCTTACTTTGGGTAAGTACTTTGTACTTTACTTTTACAACACCTTTGGGGTTTGGAACTATAAATTACTGGACTGAGTCAGAAGCTTGAAGAGTGCAGAGACTTGTGTGGCTATCCCTCAATATTGCCTGCCCCATCCCTTTCCAGCTGCACACAGCCTCTTATCTCCATCTTGGTTCCTTAGCTCATATTCCTTGAGAATCAACCAGGACTTTGAGTGAAGGGAATGAGTGAAGGGGGTGAGGCACGGCTCCCTCTAATCAAGATCCTGCTGAAGACAACCCGTTGATTGGAGTAGAAGCTGCAGCACTGCGGGGTATCTGTGTGCCACCTCTGTGTGGAGGCAGAGCTTACACAGGGCCCAAGCATCACTTTGGGGGGGGGGGGATGTTCTGTAGAAACCTTTAACATGGGCCCCTTCCTACATACATACCACAATACCATCCCCATACACACAATCTCATGAGTCATGAAAGAAATATTTCTATTTTAATTCTGAAATCACACTTTCTACACTTCTGAAACGACACCTTGTCCCACACACTGGGGCTTTTTGCCCATGCCCAACGTACAAGTTGCTTTTTTGTTATTTTTGTTTTAAGGTAACATCCAGCCTGATGAAGAGTCCTACAAAGCTTGCCGATGATTTTATAACTTTTTGGTACATATTTTGATTTTTTTAAAAATCTTAAGGACCAACAGCTGTAAACATTTATAAATAAACCAGTCACTTTACAGCATTATTGTTCAAGCCTTTTCCACTGTAAAATCATGAACTATCTCCCCAAAGTCAATTTCTTGACGGCTCCACTGTTCTTGTTCCATAGTAGAATGCCTGCAGTTTTTGGTTAGTGCTAGCCTACTGAAACTTTTCTTCAGTTTCTTTAGTAAGAGGTAGGGGTTGCAAGAGAAAAAGAATTAGACATTTACAGGTACGCTTACCAATTGTGCCCTGCTTACTGGGCTAAGAGGCATCTTGAAAAGTATTAGCTCTCTGAAATTTAGCAAGGGCAGCACAAGTGTCCCTATTTACCCCAGTGTGCATCCCTTCTGGTGGCTGTTTGCTTATGTCTCTTCTACATCTTTTTATAGTGCAAGTCACATTGTGGCATGGAACCATCTTTTCATTTGCTCTCCCATATTAACATTGCTTTGTGAACTTTTGTTGAAAAGCAATACGTAAATATTTTTTAAAATAAATAATAATCGACTTTAAGACTGTAAGTCCTTCCAGCAGCACTTGTGGTTCCCACTGTCCTTGGGGACCTTTGAGCCTTGCCCCTTCCACTAGCTATCCCTCTCTTCTGCCTACACAAGGAACTCTGGACTGGGACATGCTTGAGGGAGCATATCACACAGAGGAGCTCAAATCCCTCTCTGCCTTTCAAACTACAAGCCCTCGTTATATTGCTGGGCATCTCAAAGTCCATTATTATTACCTTGCTGCACAATCTGTTCTAGAGAGGGGCCTGGATCACAATTTAGAACATTACTTGTTCTGTTCTAACACTTGTTGGCTCCAGTACATTTCATAAGATTTGGACAACAGATATGCAGATACGGGAAAATGAGTTTGCATTAATATCCTCAAGGATGATCGATTATATAGCCCCAATTATTTTTCTACTTTGTTATGCGGTTGCAGCCTTGGGCAAACCCCCCCCCCCCCAATCTTAGAATTCCAGTAAAATGTCCTTCCCCCATCCTCTACATCAGGGGTGTCCAAACTTTTTGGCAGGAGGGCCACATCATCTCTCTGACACTGTGTTGAGGGCTGGGGGGAAAAAGAATCAATTTATGTTTCAAATTTGAATAAACTTACATAAATGAATATATTAGAGATGGAACTTATATGAATGAATGAAGGTCTTGCAATAGTTCAAGTCCTATAAAAGGCCTTGCAGAAAGCAAGGCCAGCCTTTCCTTTGCTGCTGCAGCTGCATCACAGACGTGAAACAGCAAGCAGTGGAGGAAGCCCTTATCCCACAGCTCACGCAAGATGTCGAACAGTTGGCCGTCATGCTGAGAGCAGTTGCATCAGGCCAGCACGGGCTCCAGCTAAAGGAGGAGGGCAGTCTCAGGGAGACTGGGGGCTCCCTGAGGGCCGGATTGGAAGTCCTTGAGGGCCGCAAGTGGCCCCAGGGCAGGGGTTTGGGCTCCCCTGCTCTACATTTAAGCATTGGACATACAAGCTGCATGAACTGAAGGAATTTCATAAGATTTGAAACAGGGGACCTATTCTGAGATTGACATAGTCATAGTGAACAGCCTAGAACAGTGGTTCTCAAACTGGCGGGTCGCGACCCAACAGTTTGTGTAATGCCTCCCCTGTCCCTTTAAGGGGCGGGGGAAGGGGAGGGAGGCAGTGATGCGATCCTCAGGATTGCGCTGCTAAGGGGGGCGAGGGGGGTGCTTGTGGCTGAATGAGCCCTCCGCAGCGCTCCCAGACTCATGGAAGCTTCAACAGAAGCAGGCGCAAAGCTCCTCCTGCAAAACTGAAGTGCTTTGCACCTGCTTCTATTGCAGGTTCCAAGCCTTGGGGAACTCTGCGCAGGGCTCCCCACACCTCCTGTAGCCCTGCATCATTCAAAGTAAGTCACAAGCACCCCCCCTCGCCCCTCTTAGTGGCGCGATTCTGGGGATCGTGTCACTGCCCTAGCCCCTCCCCCACAAGAACTTACTGAGGGCGTAAAGCTTCCTCAAAGTTTGAGAAACCCTGTCCTAGAAGATTGGTCCTGGATGTCTGTGAGGAAGGCAGGTGTTCAAACGCACATTTGATGTCCTTTGTGATGGTACCTGGGAAGCAAGACCTTGGAAACTTTTAGTTTAATCTCAACAGTTAACTTAAAGCTCTTTGACAAGAGGAGCCTGGAACCAGCATGCAAAGCCAGTTAGAGTGACATTTCATTTACTTTCAGTCTGATTACTTAAATTAACAGGTGTAAGCCAGGAAATCCCCAACCTGCCTTCCTTGTAAAGTATGTGTAATCACAGTTCTCACTAGGTAAAACCTTTTCAACCAGGAAATATCCCTTTCTTCCTCCAAGTCAGGACTTTGCCTTCACCGTTGTATAGTATCACTCCCTCCGCTGTTCCTCAAAAGAGGTAATCAGAAACTGCCTTCACCCTCCAGCATAACTGTCTAAAATGGTTGGCAAGGACTAGAGCATGCACACACACCCCATTTTCTCCTATTTATTCATTTTCCTCCTCAAATCCTATTCATTTTTATGTACAAAAGTCCAAAGGTTGATACATACTGCACAAAACACCGCAGTTTCCTAGCAAACCTGATCCAAGGAGAAATAGCATCCGATGGTGCCCTCCATTACTGCTGCTGCCATCCCCGCAAAGGGGGGCACACACAAATGTGCGTACCCCTCCAGCAGTGGCAGCAGTGATGGCAATGGTCTTAGCCCTCCTCATTCACAAGTAAGAATGAGAAGATGTCGGGCAGATAAGTTTACAGCTCACATCAACAAATGATTCGAGCACAGCAGGCTTCTCTGATACTGAATTCAAATCAGTTGGTAAAAAATGAATCCACAGTTCAAGAGTATTTTAAACAACAGTTAACCTTGGAAACACTGTTCCAGAGTAACTCATCTGCCCTGCTTCATATAACAAATGTATATTTACACAAAATGTAATGGCTAATGTAATATTTTAAGTTACCGTGAAGCTGTAATATAATATTTATTTATTTATTTATACATACATACAGGTATTTATATACCGCCTTTCTTTGGTCGTCAGATTTCTCCTCAGACTTTAATCCAAGGCGGTTTACATAGGCAGGCTGTTCTAAACCCTCCATAAGGATTTTTTACAATTGAATAGTTCTAGTCTTTCATAGAACTCCTCATTCTAGCTGGATTCCTTCCTGGTCTGGCCTCTCTCTGGCCCTTCGCCTCCCACGCTCCACTTGACGGCAACTCCTCTCTCCATATAGACATGAACTAAAAACTCAGCAGCAAGTTAAATTAAATCCTTACTTTTTAAACAGTTTTTAAAACCTAGTATTTCTGCTTTCCGTTTAAGATGAAAACCAATTAAAAAGACAATGTAGGGGTGTGCATTAGAAGCACTGATTTTGTGCCAGAGTTCTCCCACGTACTCACCCCCCACCCCACTCCCTCTCTCTCTCTCACACACACACCCCACTCCTACAAGTTGCTCTTAGGACTTGTCCAGCCAGCTGTACTTAAGGAGGCAGTTGTTCTTTCCCTGGTTGAAATAATTAGGCAAAAAAGGGGAGAAGAGATAAACAGCCAAACTGTATCCCTGAGCATCAAAGGCCAAATTCAAAAGAAAATCAGTTTTGGACTAAATTTCCATCTCTTGCAAGGTGGCTTAGAATCAAGACAACTTAGCTCATAGCTCCTTGCTGGAGCCAGAGAGAGGGGTATCTCAGGAATTAAACATGGCTTCCCTGGACAGCATCAGCTTCCTCTCTCCAAATGTCAAGTGCAAGGGAATGGCAACAGGATGCAGGTATATTGTCTTGTGGGCACCCAGAAGCATCTGGTGGGCCACTGTGAGATACAGGATGCTGGACTAGATGGGCCTTTGGTGTGAAGGCCAACAGGGCTCTTCTTATATTCTTATGATGCCCCCCAAGGTCTGATAGGCTAGTTTAAACTTAATAGAGCCCCACATTTTCCCACTGTTGAATAACGTACGTTGACTTGGACCATGATCTCAAGTCTTTTGCAGTGGTTACCTGGGCAGTGGCAAAGGTGACAGCTGGCTCAGCTTATCCAACATCATTGTATGCATAGACAGAGTTGTATTTTAGGAGAAGGGTGCTTGTTCACTACATGCTTATCAAAATGTATAGTTTGGTACTTAGTTAAGTCATTTGGCACAGAACAAAATTGAACCCACACAGAGTGAACCCTGTCTTGCCTAAAGGGTGCTTTCCCTTATCTGCTCTATATTAAAGCTGCAATTTCCGTCTGAGTAACAGAGTATAATCTGATCTCATCACTTCAGAGTCAGGCATTTGGGTGCAGTTGTACGTTTGCCTGGATATATGCTGAGATTGCCTGCAAACTGGACAGTTGCATGAGCAACTGACAACAATAGTGTTGCACAGTAGTGGCAACTGAGCGTCAGGGAGAGTTTTAACTGAAGTTCCGTTTCACATTTCAACACTCCAAAAGCAGCACTACCATAAAAGAACTCTATAAAGCCACTCATGCTGCTTTCAGGTTCCGGAAGAAGGAATTTTCCATAAGTGCTGAACAAGCTTTGGGGGACTGATTGTTCAGGGGATCATAGCATAGATGGGAGACATCATATATTCCCTCTCTATGCACCACTGCCTAGTGTATTTTGTTACTCTCACACATGCAATATGATGGAATAGAACAAAGGAATCTTTACAGATTTTTCCATTGCTCTTGCTAGCTTCCTAAAGAAAGGGTGGGAATCATTATTACTTGCCCAGTTTTTCCATAAGTAAACCTGCCATGGTTTAATTTGTGCCAGGGCTGCCCAGGTCTCAGCCTTAGCGTTGGTTGTCGGTGCCAGGGACTAACCCTGGACATTATCAAGAAAGAAGAAAGAGGATTCTTAATCAGCGGCAGAGTGCATTTCCTTCACACCTGAGGAAATGAGACAGAATCCCTTCAGAACTGGGATTAGGTGAAAGGGTATTAGGAACATAGGAACGGCCAGATGACTCCAGATGATTTTCTATCACATTGGAAAGTTGGTACAATACAACCTGCCATTCTAAGGCAATGCAAACTTTCCTGGGAGAAAGTCCCTGAACACAGTGTGATTTACTTCTGGTAGACATGCATAGGATTGTGCTGTTAAACTTTCACTGTGTCTTCTTGACCCGGGGAGGTGCATCCCTTGACCTGCTTCCTTCCTTCCTCCCTCCCTCTCTTCTTGATCTCCCACTCTGGAAGAGCTTTCTCCATGAGCTCTGAGCAGATATATGGAGTCCACCAAGCCATGTAGTATCATACACCCATGTAAAAAGAAGAGCCATAGCATTCCCTGTTCCGTAGGACCTGTAGTATCAACCAGGGATGTGCGGTCAGGGGAGGCAGAGCCTCACCTGTCACACAAGAAAAATAGCTTCCCCTGTGATTGTGTTCATGCTCCACCCACTTTCTGTGGGGTTGTGCAATCACAGGGGAAGCTGAGTTCTTGCTGCAGCAGCTCTGTACAGGGTTGTGACACAGTTTGAGAACCCCAGCAACATACAGCCAATGAAGCAGGTTGTGCTGTGGCACAACTTGTGGGTTGCGTACCATTTTATTCCACAGCTGACCTCAGTTGGTCCCAGATCCACTATGGATGATGCAATGGATCAGCAAGGTAAAAAATATGAGAACCCCTGGTCTAGACAATCACCTCTCCTCCATATACTTTCTTTTTTGCCAGGCTTTTCAAATCAAGAAGTGAATGGGAAGCTAAGATGTAGACAGCTGGGGGGGGCAGAGCCTGAGGTGGCTGAGTAGCTTTTTCTGTTTTTCTGAGCTCCTGGAAAGCTCTTGGAAAGCACACTATTTCTTCCCAGAATCGCAGGTCTGATGAGATCCGAGGATCAGTGGTCAGGAGAGGCCTTGATCCTACAGATGGTGTACGATTTCAGAGGAGAAGGGTCCAGCCAGGGACTGTTTTTTCTCCAAGGGAACCCAACCATCAATGTCGGTGATGGTGGGGATTCAATGTTGAAATTAAGCCGAAGGCTCCAAGCAGGGAAGGAAGTTGAAAGAAGCAAGTGAATGTTGTTCCATTGTGTGTGTCTGGCATTAATTAACTAATTGACTGCCTGATTAAGCTTTTGCCTGAGAGAAGGAGAAGGAGGGGCAGGATTTCCTCCTCCTGGGAGAAGAGGAAGGAGGGGGAGGCTTTCTCTGCTTATTCGTTTGTTGATGTGAGAAGAAGCTTTGGAGGAGATCTGCCAAGCTTGTTATGGAAATATGAGTGCTTAACTCTAACTTTATAAATCTAAAATTTGTTGTATTACAAATTAACCGTCTTGGAATACAATTATTATTGTGGAGTATTCAGTTTCGTTTTCCTGTGAAGAGCTTGTGGAGTGCCTGTGGAGAGCGGCTAGAGACTTGCATTTTTTTTTGTTTTGCAAAAGTGGTTGTTTACATTCCTTTGATTATCGCTTGGAAAAGAATGCGGTTGACATAGAAACAAATATAAACAGCAGAAATAAGATATAAACAGCAGAAATAAGAACATCAGGGACATCTAGTGGACCAAAAAATATACTACAAGGACAAGAACAGGACTTGACAAGTGAAGTAAGAAGAAAGAAGATATAAGAAGGAAGAAAAAGGATGACAGGGAAAGGAGACAAAGTTAGGAGCTCTTTTGCTCCGGAGTCCAGCTTGGGAAAACTAACACAAGAGGAACCGAAAAGGAAAGAATGGAAGCAGATAATACAAGACAATATAGAGAAATTAGTGGTGATGGGACAGCAACAAACAAATCAATATCTGTGGGTTCAAGCTAGTTTGGATGTGTTAACTACACAACTAAATGATCTTAGTGTGCAACTTAAAAGATGTTATACCTGAACCACATGAGAAAAAACAAAGGATTATGGAAAAAGTACTAGAAATGGGACAGCAACACACAAATCGATATTTACAAATCCAAATTAGCCTGGAAATCTTAATTTAACAGACAAATGAGTCTAATACGCAACAAACAGGAGAGGATCAACAAAACAGCAAAGAAATGGAAGATAAATCCAAAACACTGGAGATAGAACAAAACAAACATTTGGAAGAGACAATGTTAATAGAGATAGCTTGGAAGATAAAGACTCAAAAGTCACCAGACCAGAAAGGAGAAGAAATACTTTCACTAACTGATGCAGATTGGATTGATCAAGTGAAGGAAGAAGAAATACTTCAACCAACTGACATAGATTGGAATGATCAAGTGAAAGAGATGACTCATTAAGATGTTGATTTAGCAAGAAGAGCAAGTACATTAAACCGTGATCTGTTAAGAGGAACTCATGTGAAATTTATTAGAAAAAAAAGATGGAATGTTAAAGTCTAGAGAAGGGAAGAGATTTGGCAGACCTGTGGATATTTAGGTTGGAGACAAGGGAATAGATAAAAAGAAAGACAGTAATGTGTTAATTTTGTATGTTAGAAATTAAAGCTTATTAGATGTCAATGAGAATTTATATAAGCTTTATAGGTGATATGTAAGATGTATAAAAATTTTAGTTTAGTTTGATATTAATAGATGTTAGAATTTTAGAGGATAATTTTAATGAATTAGAATTAATTTTAGGTGATTGTTTTGAATGTTTACATATATGTTTATGTATTTAGTCAACTGTTACCCTGCACATGCCCAATCTTGTCTGATCTTAGAAGCTAAGCAGGGTCAGGCCTGGTTAGTACGTGGAAGGGAGACCGCCTGGGAATACTGGGTGCTGTAGGCTTATACCATAGTCTTTCGAGACTGAAGGTTGCCAACCATAAGGATATATTAATTTTGGATGTTATAGATAGAGAAATGATATATGTAATTATTCGGATATTAAAAGTTGTTAGAATTTAGTATGTTAGATATTGGATTATGATTAATTTTTGTGAGGATTTTATATGCTAGATATTGGAAAGACACGAAGATCCCAATGAAAGATGAATTAATAGAATGTGGTAGAAATTGACAGATTTTTAGAGAGCTTGGATCAACAGTGAAACCGATATAGATTGAGTAATGAAAATTATTTTATGTTTGGTTGAAAATAAAGTTGTAGAAGTATAAGATAGGGCATTTAGATGAATGTATTATATATATGATATATTTTATATGATATGAGAGATAAATAATAAATGATATTAAGAGGCTAATGTAGAAGAGGAACTGGATTAGGAAATATGTAATTATTTATTAGTTATAGTGATGTATGTTATCTTGCATCCTCAAATATTGTGTTTATGTCTTGTATGTATTGTATTATGTGTATGTGTGTTTGTTATTTTGTTTTTGGAAAAATTAAAAAAAATTTTTTAAAAAAGATGTCCACAGCTGAAGGAGGAGGGATTAGCAGGAAGGAATGGGCGTGTGACAAGAAGAGAAAATGTGGATGGCAAACTAGGGAAGTAAGAGGAGGCAACAAAAGGCACACACTGCTTCAGACACTTTGGAGGCTCAAGTTAGTTGGCACCACATCTACATTGGTGCCCGTAGTTTCAATAAGTTATATGTTGTGTGAAGTGGTTGCCCCATTGTCCAAATTCAATAGTGTTGTTTCCAGCAGTAAGAACTGTCCCACTCCCAGCACCTCAAGGCTTGTTGCCCCTTTGCAGCTACAATGTATACACACTAACTGGATCTTGCATGGGAACAAGACTGTGCAAACTAACAGAAGGAAAAGACTGCCATCTTTGCAATCACTGGAGCTCCTGAACTACTACTATGACTTAAGTTTAAACTTAAATTGAATGAGGGCTTTCAGCTACCATAACTGTGCCTTATTTTGAGAGGAAATGAATTCCAGAGGAAGGGAGTTAAACAGATGCTGCTTCATCATGGGTGGGCATTTCAGACAAAGAGTTCCTGAAGCTCTTACTTCAGTGAGGGTGAATTCCAGAGGGTGAAACACAGAAAATGAAATAGATTTGTGATTGTTTGCTGAAGATGTAAGATTAGTTTCTTCCTATATACAAGCTGTACACTTTATGGAACAAACACAACTGCTGCATATATTACATGCATCGTGAGAGTCTTGCAACACCCTTAAAAAAAACAAAACCATGTGCTTAACACTCCTCTGCTAGATGCCAGTTTAGGTGCCCCCATGCATTTGAATTGTAGGAGGAAATATTGTCAGCTTAAGAACTGAAGAGGTTCTGAAGATTGCCAACTTTTCCTTTGGAAGGAATCTTAACAGCTGCATTGCATGCTGGGAGAAAGGAAAAGCTACATGTGCAACCTATCACTTAAAGTTAGAGGTGTTTATTTCTGGTGAGTAAGACAGTTTTACACCCTCTTACTAAACACAATAGGCTTGCTTCTGAGTCAGGGAAATAACACCATTTTCAAACACCTCTACTTAAAGACTAAACACTTTACTACTTTAATTTCTGTTTATGTGCGAGCTGTTGAAAACTGGCATGTTCATATTCTTAACAATAACAGAGTTCTTTCAGGAAAAAGTTTGCAACCCTAGAAGGGATGCATTTGAAAACGTGCCAACAGTATCTGCAAAATGCTCTAAGTCATGAAACATCAGTGCCCAACAGAATCACTTGATCCTCCTGCTTCTAATAATTTGCTCTAGCCTATATTTCCCTGCTGTAATTCTGCCAGTTTCAGTGATGTTGCTAGCGAGGGGCAGGGGTGGTGCATCCCAGGTACCAGCCTTGGGGGGTGACACCAAAAATTACCCAACATCATGGAGGTTACGAGTAACCCCATCATGCTATATACCACTGGAGGTGGAATTTCCAGCGGAATGCAAAAAACCAGAGGAAATTATCTCCTTTCCATCAAATGTTATAGCTAAAAAACCAGAAACCAAAGAATGCATGGAGCCCTATGGAAAGTGAAACCGAGCCATATCGTGCGTTTATTCACGAGTAGGCAAATATGCCTTAGTCCGTCGGAAAGGGCAGGCTGAGAGGAATCCAACAACACTAGAATGGTTCCTATCCAATGATAGCTGCCCCCCCAAAAAACACCCAAGAAGGAAGTCCCTCCCCCAAGCAGGCAAATGAATTGAGCCCTATGGAAAGCGAAAGTCACATGATCACATTTACTCACGAGTAAGCAAACATGCCTTGGCTGTTGGTCAAGTCAGGCAAAGGGGAATGCAAGGCTGGCTGCATGGTCCCAATCTGA
This sequence comes from Tiliqua scincoides, assembly GCF_035046505.1. Taxonomy (NCBI): domain Eukaryota; kingdom Metazoa; phylum Chordata; class Lepidosauria; order Squamata; family Scincidae; genus Tiliqua; species Tiliqua scincoides. The sequence goes on from NC_089826.1 coordinate 30,107,580, forward strand.
TGAAAGTGGAGCTCAAAAACTGCTACAGAAGGCAGCACACACACACACACACACACACACACACACACACACACACCCCAAGAATAAAACAAAGGCTTGAGCTGATAAGATGGGCACTGCGGAGGGCTGAAAATCTCACTGATTTTTTGTGGGGGGGGGGGCAGGCAGGCTACAGAGAAAATTCACTTGGTGAAACAGGGCTAGCTTCCCCTTATTTAATTATTTGTTTTTCTTTAATGTGACAAAAATTCTGGAAATTGTGGCTTTTAGGAATAATACCATTATATTATATAACATTTGATGCAGAATTTCATCCATTGCTTGTGGGGAAATTTTCACTGCATTTTTTTTGGGCCATTATTATTATTCATTTCATATCATGACTATTACTATCTCTGTCTCACCTACCTTACAGGATTTTTGTGAGGACAAAATAAGGGGAGGAACCATGTACACCACCCTGAGCTGCTTAGAGGAAGGGTGGTATGAAAATGTGAATTAATTAATAATATAATTAATAATTAATTATGACATTTGGAGTGACAAAAGTTTATGGGCCCCGGGTGTCAAATGACCTAGCTGCACATCTGGCCAGTTCTTACCTGACAGGCTCCTAGGCCTTTAGCAGAAAATTAACGAACAAAATTTCTTTTTGGCATGCAAATTGTAGCATTGACAGAAACTTCACCTAGATAATTTGTGATTGTCATGTAGCTCTTGAAGGCACAGAATCTTTGCCAGGAAAAGTTTTGGTAATCCAAATTAATTATCCTACACCTTAAGTCCCTTTTGTGCTTTCCATAAAATCCCTACTTTCTGTAAAAGCACAGCTATCCAAGTTTTTAAAAAGTATGCCAACTGAGCAAATTTACACAAAAGTACATTTAGGTGCTTTTCAATCATTTGTATAGCACAATGGAATGTAAGATTTTCATTCAAGTTTCATTTTCCTTGACATAAAATTATGTCAAGGACTCACAATGAGCCAGACTTGGCCCAGCCCAAGCTCTCTGGAGGCGACCAGAGTTGTGCTCCGGTTATCTCTGGAGTCCACCCATATGCATTTGCCCATGGCATCTGTGTGCTTCAGAATGGTTTTTCAGCCAAAAAAAGCAACTTCTGGTTTCCAGTGGGAAACCAAAAGTGACTTTTTTGCCCTTATAAGGCATTCTGAGGCTTGGGGACACCCTCCAGGGGCTTTCCCCAGACCTTAGAATACCTTATTACAGTTCTCAAACTTTTAGCATCATTGTTTAGAATGACAGTCTGCCCAGGACCCTCCTGATTTTAGAAATGGGCTATGTCAGAATGCCAGATGCAAGGGAGGGCACCAGAATACAGGTCTCTTGTTATCTGGTGTGCTCCCTGGGGCATTTGGTGGGCCGCTGTGAGATACAGGAAACTGGACTAGATGGGCCTATGGCCTGATCCAGTGGGGCTGTTTTTATGACCCACTGGTAGTGATGTCATGGCAAGCAGTGGCGTAGCTAAAGGGGTTCAGGGGGTAGCAGTGGCACCGGACATCAAGCTTTAGGGGGACAACAAGCTGAGCTTGACACTAGTGACCAAAATTGTGAAAATCTTGGTATGTATGAATAATACCATCATGTTATATATCATTGGAAAGGTAATTTAATGCAGAGTGCAATGAAACAAACTGCACTGGAATATCTGTTTTCTATCAAAATTATGGCCAATTAACCAGAAAATGAAAACACAACTGCCTTGTGGAACAAAAAGTGGATTTGCTTAACTCCAAAGTGACCTATGAGACTGTTTGTTCTGAATGCCAATGAGATGCTATTATGATACAGCATGGAACCAATAACTTTTTATTTATTTAATTACATTTGATTTTGTCATGCAGAGGGCTACAAAATGTTCTTTGACCCAGGTTGTAGATAGATGCCTTAGCTATGCCACTGACTGGAGGGAGACAGCAGAGAAAGTGGGTGGTGAGCTGCTGGGGGGAGGACACGGGTTCCTCCCAATTTTCACTTTTTAAAAAGCCTGGGTGTGACGTCACTTCCGGTTGTGACATCACTTCCAGGGCAACATTTTGAGCTTGGCACCAGGCTACACAATCAATCGCTACACCACTGATGGCAAGTCCCTTGTGCCGGCCCAGAAGGGTTGCGAACGTGCCGTAAGGCACTTTTGCGCCTCCTCAGGAGTCGGCTAGGCTGGCACACAGAGGAGTGCTGGCCTGCGGAGGCTGGAGCAAGCCTCCGCGCTGACTGAGGCACCGAGGCTTGTGTCGGCCTACCTGGAATGTCATGGCTGGAAGTGACATCATCAAACAATTAATTTAATTAAAGTAAAACAAATAAATTGGGGGAAGCTGGCCCTGTTCCACCTAGTGAATTTTCCCTGTAGCCTGCTTGCCATAATACCCCCCTCACACAAATCAGTAAGCTTTTCAGCCCTACCAGTGCCCAGTTCAATTTAAGTTCTTCTACTTAAACCATAGCATATCAAGACCCATCTAGCTTTACAAATTTAAAAAAGACAAAAAAATTCACCTTACCAGCTCAAGCCTCTGTTTTATTCTTTTTATGGGGAAGGGGTGGCTTCTGGAGTATTTTGTTGAGCTCCACTTTTATCAGATCGGGACCATTCTGTTGGCCTTGCATTCCTTTTTACCTGATCTGACCATGAGCCATGGCACATTTGCTTACTCACAAGTAAACATGAACATGTTTCACTTTCCATAGGGTACAATACATTTGTCAGCTTGGAGGGAGAGACTTCCTTCTCAGGTGTTTTTTGGGGACTGTGTTCATTGGATTGGGACCATTCTGGTGTCACTGGATTCCTATCAGCCTGCCCTTTCCAATGGACTAGAGTAAGTTTGCTTACTCATGAGTAAAAGTGTGATATGACTCAGTTTCATTTTCCATAGGGCTCCCTTCCCAGCTATCAGCTAAAGCTTCACAACCCACCAGCAATCAGGTTGTGACCCACCAAATGGGTTGCAACCCACAGTTTGAGGAAATCCTGCCTTATAAAGGCATTAAAATGTCACTTCCAGTCTCCCTTCAGATAGCTCCAGTCACACAACTCCAGTCGCCTCCTGAGGGCTTAAAGGGGCCAAAACAATGGATTTTGTTATTCATGCTTTTCGGTAACCATGGTCTGAGAACTTATCTCCCGCAAATACCTAGTCCCCACCTGTACTCACAGAAATATATGTATCGATAGGCAGGAGGTCTGGTCTAGAGGGTTGAGCCTCCATTTGCCTGAAGATAACACCTGAAGGTCGCCAGTTCGAGGCCACCGGCACCGTGCAACCTTGAAGCAGCTGACAAGCTGAGCTGAGCTATTCCATCTGCTCTGAGCGTGGGAGGATGGAGGCCAGAATGTGTGACCAGATCAAGAAAGAAACACCTGAAAGGTTTCTTGAAAGATAGAAACCTTCTTTCAAATTGTAAAAACCCCTACTGGAATTTAAATTGCCTGCCTATGTAAACCGCCTTGAATAAAGTCTAAGGAGAAATCTGAGGACCAAGAAAGGCGGTATAGAAATATAGAAATATATTATCATCATCAATCATCATCATCATCATCAATACCTTTTATTTTGGGTCCAAGTTCTGCTGTGTAGGAGTACACAAATGCTAAATAATTATAATTCTTCACCATGCAGAAAATTTCCCTGATGAAACTATCAATGTTACATGAAAACTTGCATACATGAAAACTTTTGTTTTTCCTAAACAAAAGCTACTCTAGAACAAAAATGGCATCTGCTGTCTATACAGTACTACACTGTTTTCACTTGGCCAGTGTTATAAGGGCAGTGGTAGCATCAGAACAAATAAGGGAGAGACCACAGAAGCAGCCAGGTACATCCTTTGTCCCATATTTTAGATTTCTGAAAATACAATAAAAGTATATTCCCTCAAATTACTCCCATCATTTTTTCCTGCTCTATTGGTTTTGATTTTAAAAACATTCTTCCCTAACCCTATATTGGTTTCATCACCAGTATAGCTGGTAGTGAGTCAATGGAGAATTTATCTTTATATATAATGGACTGAGGATAATAAAAAAAAAAGAACTCCACATATAAAATGCCTTTCCTTTAAATAACAACTGGGATCCAAGCAATGAGAAGGCAAGCCACTTGGTCTGCCCATCTCCCCCTGCTGCTGCCCAAGAGTTCAATAAAACACTGGGATCTCAAGAGAAGTTTAATGTGCTGTTCACCAGCCTAGAAATATCTTGTGGGAAACTACGTTGGACCAAAATAACCTTTGGCCTAATCTTAGGTCTTTAAATATACAGAGTTGGTGCAAAAATAACCACTCTTTCATCTTGAGAAGATGGCAATGTGGCATAATGTAGATAGTGGAAGTTTGAGCTGCATAAGCTCATGATGATCATCTGAACAACAAAGAAAAACCGGCACAACTTTCATTCAATACCGATTCAGTAAAAACATCTGCCTGTCACCCCATAGATGTCCCTGTGCTTGTTTCCCTTATGAATAAGGAATGAAATTTTTAAGAACAGCTAATAGCCAGCAGCTGTTTGGCTGTGAAATGCCACATCTGGAAAAGCAGTGTGCTGCTAATGTGGACTGCACCATGTGTTTCCTAATAGCTTCTGCTTAATTTTTCAGAACTGTCGAAACAAACAAAAAGGGAGGTGCATGCTCTTCGTGGGGACATCTGGTGTCTTGAACAACAGTATCAAAATGGCTCAATAATTAACTAAAGCAGCACCTATAATCTGTCTCAAGATAATAAAAAGCAAGTAACTAAATATACTATCAGCATAATCTTTATTTGGCCCCAAAACTTTGTGAAAAATTTAAATAAAGTGTAATCAGTATCCAGAAACCTCTGAAGATATTCAGCCCACTTGAATCAAACGCAAAGCATGTATTCTGGTACAAGTGCAAGCATTGTTGGACTAGAGCAGGGGTGGACAATATAAGAGCCACATACTTAAGAGCCACTAAAGATTAACTTCAGCTATTTAAGAGCTGCAATATTTAGGAAACACTTAAATTCTTAAATATATTTACTCACCATGAACTTTCATCTTAATCCAATGGATTCTCAGTTTATACCCAGTAAATTATAAAGCCTAATTTTTTTTATTTGCCGTTTAGATTAATTGTGATGCAAAAAAGAGCTTGGCTGATATATTTCCATGACACACATATGTCAAAGAGCCACATGTGGGCTCTTGAGCCACAGTTTTGCCACCTCTGACTGGAACAAGCAGCTCGTGTTTCAGAACATGAGAAGAGTCCTGCTGGATCAGGCCATAGGCCCATCTATTCCAGCTTCCTGTATCTCACAGTGGCCCACCAAAGATGACTCAGGGAACATACAAGACAACAAGATACCTGCAGCCTGTTGCCACTTCCTTACGCCTGGCATTCTGAGGTAGTCTACTTCTAAAACCAGGAGTTAGCACATACCCATCATGACTTGCAACCTGTGATGGACTTTTCTTCTAATCCTTCCAAGAGGGAACCAAGCCTCTTAATAAGATAAAGGGAAGAGGATTATTGACCAGGATTATCATGTCCAAACCACTTGGTTATATAGTGCTAATGTGCACTTGCTTAGTTCTGTGTCCTAAACAAATAGGTCTTGGATATCAAGTGGAAAATAACCTTGATCCAAACAATTGCTCTCTGAGTTCATTTGCCCTTTTTCTAACACCAAAAAAGAGCTAAGAATATACTGAGTAAAAAGCTTTGCTGAAAGTCTTCCTCAGAAGACACAGCAGGTGAGACCAGAGAGCTTGCTATACAAATGAGAATTTAGCACACTGGAAAAATCAAGTCACCTACGCAAATCTCTGCCCAAGCAGAGCCTCTTCAGATCTTCATATTATGCTGAAAGCAGCCACGGAAGAAAATCTGAATAACTGAAAGCCAAGAAAAGAAACCAAAGGAGATCTGAGAGTTAGTGCTTCTGTACAAGTTGATGCCACACAGTTAGCTAGTGAGGAGTGTTCTGTAATGTAGTCTCCCCAAGAGCCATTCAAATGTTACACGTGAATGCATCTTCAAGCACGTGTGGTTTGGAAGGGTGGGTCTCCATCTTTAATATGGAATCTAATAAGCATCTTTTAAAACTACAATCCTGTGTATGTTCATTTGGGCACAAGTCTCACTGACTACAGGAGGAAGCTGTGCACCATCTCAACTTGAATGAACTGAACCCAAGAACATAAGAAGAGCCCCACTAGATCAGGCCAAAGACCCATCTAGTTCAACCTCCTGTTTCTCAGTGGCCCACCAGATGCCTCAGGAAGCACACAAAAGAACAAGATACCTGCATCCTGGTGCCACTCCCTTGCATCTGGCATTCTGAGGTAAAAATGCTATCCAGTCATCTGCAGTCATAATATGCAAGTGTCATAAGGGGATGAGAGGGGGACCAGCGTTTGTCACTAGCTGTACTTAACGCTCACTGTCATGAGACATGCTCAATGCTCAAACACATTTTACCAGCTTAAACTGTATTGGAATGGATGCAATTTGTATTGGTGAAACAGTTTCACGTTTCATTTAAAGTATCACAGTTCTATAACAATAGGTGAAATGGCCTCAGGGCTGGCCCATCCCTGAGGCCAACTAAGGCAGCCACCTCAGGAAGCAGATTGGCAGGATGCAGCCAGCTCCTTCAGCCCACTTGCCTCCACTGTTCCTCCTACTCCTTCCATTTCCTGAATTGGAAAAGCGAGCTTCAATGTTCTCTAGCCCACCATTCCCTTCTACTCTCTACTTTAACCCCTTTTCCAATCCTGGGAGTTGGAAGAATAGAAGCTGGCATGTTGTCCTTTGCCCTTTTTCTTAGACCAAAAATGACTTATGAACATGCCAATTAGAGGGCTTAAAAGGAATGCAGCATTTGGTCCGCTGCCTCTTGAACCAGCCCATACTGAAGTGTTAATACCTTTCAGGATCCAATATGTGGCTGGTATCTAGAAGCTTCCGAGTCCCTTCATAGTAGGTTTTGAGCCGATGGTAATCATTCTAATGAAAGAGGAGTAAGGAGGAAAGTAACAGTGATGTTAGAATGAGATGTGCTTCTTTTTCCTTACCTGTAAATGTGAAACTTTTGTAAAGACGTGTGCTGTAGAATTGCTATGCATTTTGAATTGACATTTAACAGATGTTCTAATAGACAATAACTTTTTTATTCAGTACCTTGATATGGCACCCCGCAGCACAAAGCTCCAGCATACATCACAAATACAATTAGTACAGTAATACAGCTGTGTGTCACTTAACAACAGGCTGCATAACGATGGACCGCATATATGACCATGGTCAAAGCACAAGAAAGAGGCTCTTAATGAGGCAATAAGGTCCCCCATAGCCTGCAGCAGAGTGTCTGTTTACAAAACAAAGGCATTAGATTGGGTGGAATGTTCGCTTAACAACCTAACTGCATAACAATGGGGATCAGAGAATGAATCCCCATTGTTGTGGCACACACCTGTAGTCTAAATTAAAATCAGGGTTGTTAAAACCAAGCTTGCTAGTATGCTAGTATGTCTGAACAGTTTTTGTATGTATGTATGTATGTATGTATGTATGTATGTATGTATGTAGATTGTACGCCGGCGACAACCGTGGAGGCCACCCACGGAGGACCCCCTGGATCTTTAGATTGTGAGCCCTTTTGGGACAGGGAGCCATTTCGTGTTTTGATTTTTCCCTGTAAACCGCTTTGGGAACTTTTAGTTGAAAGCGGTATATAAATACTGTTAATAATAATAATTAATAATATGTATGTATGTATGTATGTCTGAACAGTTTTTAAAAACCTTTTCCTGTTGCTAAAAAGATGTGCCAAATGAACTTCTTTGGGAAGGGCACTCAGTTTATGGGGCACTATAACTGAGAATGTCCTCTCAATCACCATCTGCATGATTTCCAGTAGAAGGGGAATCAGAAGAGGCTCTCCAAGGATGGTCAAAGTGTCCTGCGCTACTATGGATTAAAGAGTGGATTATATTAGAAGATCAAAGAATACTTAAACTGGAGGGGCATGATCTTGAATGGGGATGGCATGCATTTGTTTGGTATGGAAAAGCAAACAAATATAAGCGATTCAATAATCATATATTAAGGAAATATTTATTATGGATCTGGGCTAAAATACAAAGACAGATGTATACTAAAATCCCCCGATGGGTGGCGCCGCTAGAAGCCTGTACCTGGCCAAATTTACTAGAGACAACAAAAATGCTTAGATATGAAAGTTTATTGAAGAAAGATGGGCAATTAAAGACAAAAGAAGAACTGTTAAGACAGGGTGTGGAGATGGATTGGTGGATTCGCTTGCAACTTGATTCAAAATTTGGGAAAGATAAACAAGAAGGATTCTATTCAGAGCAGATGCCATTTGATAGAACACTCTTAGAAACAAAAGAAAAGTATATCAAAAGAATGTATATGTTCCTATTGGATTTTGAGATGCATGAAGAAACAATAAAAGAATGTATGATAAAATGGGCACAAAATATAGGCCATAATATTACATTAGAACAATGGGAACAGATTTGGAAATATAATATAAAATTTACTAGAGCAACAAATTTTAAAGAAAATGTATATAAAATGTTTTATAGATGGTACATGACACCAGTAAAACTGGTAAAAATGAATCAGAACATATCAAAAAATTGTTGGAAGTGTAAATGTGAAGAAGGGACCTTTTATCATATGTGGTGGACATGTAAAAAAATGCAAGTATACTGGAAAATGGTAAGGAATCTAATACAAGAGATTGTTGGATTTACGATACCGCTGAAACCAAAGTTATTTTTGCTTAATATCACCTTAGATATTATAGATAAAGAAAATGATGTGTATTTAGTTATTATGATATTAACTGCTGCAAGGATTTTATATGCTAGATACTGGAAAGATATTAAAATTCCAACGAAAGATGAATTAATAGAGAAAAAAATGAATGTGGCAGAAATGGATAGGCTTACAGAGATTTTGGATCAATAGCGTAAACCGACACAGATAGAGCAATGGAGATCATTTTATGCTTCGTTGAAAATGAAGTTGTAGATGTATAAGATAGGGCTTTTAGATGAATATATTGTATACATATTATACAGGATATGATTTGATAGATAAATGATATTAAGAGGTTAAACTAGAAAAGGAACAAGATTAGAAGATATGTATTGATTGTTTAGATATATTGATATATCATTGCCTGTACCCTTCAACGGTATGTTTTTGTGTGTTTTTGTGTGTGTGTTGTGTATTCAGTTTGTGTTTGTTATGTGTTTGTTTATATTTGTTGTTTGTTTTTATTTTGGAAAATAATTAAAAAATTAATTTAAAAAAATAGTCCAACTTTGGGACGGATGCCTGCACAACACTAAGGACAAAGTGCTTCCAATGTGCATGCACATCCCGTCAGGATGTGCACACCCATCAGGAAAAGCCCTATGTCTCAATTTGGCAAAAACAATGTGTAAGGCACATGTGCCAGGTTGGTTCAAGAAACTCCTCCATTAATTAGTTTGAAATTATTCCTTAGGAAAGTGAAAATTGACATTTGCTTTAAGAGAAGCAGTTGCAATTCTTGCAACTACCTGGTGGCCTTCAGGTTGTGTTTTCTTAAGAGCATGAGATCAAACTACTGCATAGTAAATCAGGCCTTAGCATCTATTATTTGTTTTCCTGGATGATATATTCTGGCTAGCCTGGGCATGTCTCTTCTGACGCACAGGTAGGTTCTTCCAAATTCTGTTTGGCAGTTCTTTAGAACAGATTCCTGCACAACCCTTTCCATAATCTGAGAAAAGATCAGGCACCGTGTCAGAAGTCTATGTAGGAGCTGAACCACTGCATTGCTCACCTGAATTCTGAATTAAACACACGGAAATAAATCTTGCTCACTCTGTAAACTAGGGACAATAATTAGAATTCTGCCAGACCTTGGGAAATTCTGCCAGTGGAAGGTGAGAAGTTTCTGCCATCCTGACAATTAATCTTTGGGATAAAAATCTTGTAATACCCACCCACATTTTGAAGGGTTATTGCTCTCTTTAAAAAAAAAAATTGGTTTTATTATTGAGTTTTTTTAATTGTATTTGTGTTGAAAGTCTTTGCATTCCCCCCCCCCCCCGCCCAAGGGTTGAAAGGCAAAATAGAAATGTTTTAAATAAATTAATATATCTGGTCTTTCACAACTTGTAGACAGTTCTGGCATTCCTATGATTGGATTTAATGTCCGTGTTTTCTCTCCTCTCCTGAAAACTATAGCTAATGCATAACTACTATCGCAACCCTCACATCCCAAGTAACCAAAATATTGAGAAAAAAACTAGATTCCTTTCTAAAAGGGAGAAAGATAATTACATTATCAGCTTCTTTTTCTTCCTTCTTGCTCATTAATGTTACATTGTGCTGTATGAGAGAGTTTCCTCTGTCTAGCTGAGTGATAGTTCAGTTCAGCACTGTCGCTTCAGGGTGGGGTGGATGTGTTTGCTTTCCCCCCCCCCATAGCATGTAGGGATGAGCTGATTCAGATTGGGATCAGGGTGGGAATGTGGAAGGGGGAGGGCTTTAACTCCATTCTGGATCAAATCTCCAGACATGTTATTTGCTCTGGAATAAAAACTGCCATTGGAGCTAGTGAAATATTTTTTAAAAAGGAAAATAGCATACTGGGAGATGGAAGGATCTGGATTGGGTTCATCTCAGGGTAGGCTCAGGGCCTTCCTTGTCAGGGCCGGTGATGTGATTGAAGTCATGTCTTGTCTGGCCCTAAGGGATGGAACTGAGAACTAGAAAGTCCCAGTTCAAATGTTGCCTCATCTATCAATTATGAGGGAAGTCACTGTCTCTCAGCCACTGAGCTCACTCCATTATATTATATGGGATAATAATACCAGCACACCTGAACTGTCACTGAAAGGATTCCTGAGATCATGAATAAAAAGCACTTTGCACACTGTTTCTCAGCTGTTTCTTTGATGCTCCCATGGTATGTGACTGATTTTGGGAAATGTTACAGGTCTGTACTTTTAACAGGCTACAATATATACTCTTTTAACAATGACAGTCAATGGGACTTACTCCTGCATAAGTGTAGGTAGGATTGCAGCCAAGGATTGTTAAATTGTTAAAAAGTTTCCTGCCTGAGGATGTCATTTCCAGTCATGACATCACTTCCAGTGGGTCCTGACAGATTCTCATTTTAAAAATTGGGTCCCAGTGCTAAAAGTTTGAGAGCCACTATCCTACATATTGTGAACTATTATTATTGTTACTACAGTACTAATACTATCTAATGGTTATTAGCATGCAAATTAGTCTTAGGGTGGGTCTAGCTTTACTCTAATAAGAGCAGATTTTAACCATGGTAAAGTATGCAAAGATTAAAAAGAAAACAGATGTCTAGTCCTTTTCCTGCTAAAGTGATTGTAACTTTAAAAAAAAAAAAAGACAACACCTTTTTATTAAATAAAAAGAAACACCAGTGTCTTCCTTACAAGCAAACAAAAAGAAAATTGTACAATTTTTCCTCAAACCATTACCAGCTCAATTTCTTCTTAAACTCACATACCTCATGGGGATCAAAACAAAAAAGGATTATTATAAAAATCTTTTAAAAAAATAATAAAATTGAAATGCTTAATATTATTTAACACAACAACTTGATTTAATAATCATTTAGTACAGCAATTTTCAATCTTTTTCATCTCATGGCACACTGACAGGGCATTAAAATGCTCAAGGCACACCATCAGGTTTTTGATAATTGACAAGGCACACCATACTGCCAGTGGGAACTCACATCCCCTGTTGGACCTATTAATAAATGACCTTCCCCCAAATTCCGGTGGCATACCTGTGGACCACTTGTGGCACACCAGTGTGCCATGGCACAGTGGTTGAAAATGGCTGATTTAGTATATAAAAGAATGCCTTCCTTATTAACATTCACAACAAAGAAAATTCCTTCAGACTACACAACTGAGTAAGATCTTGTGCATGTCTTATGGTGCAATTCTAAGCCAGCTTATCTGGAAGACAGTTCTGTTCATACCACTGGGGAAAAACTTCCAGGTAAATGGCAAAATCTAATGCAAAACAGAGTTGCAATCCTACAAAGGTTGTGAAGCCTATTCCTGAATAAGGATTGGGTTTTTAGGTGGAACCAATGAATTCAATTGCAAATGAGGCCACAATCCTATACACATTTTCCTGTGAGTAAGCCCCATGGAACACAATGGATTTACATCTGGGCGAAGATGCCTAGGATTGCAGTGCGAGACTGTGTTTGATTGCAAGTCATCTGTCTTGGAGGACCATTTTAAAGTCTTTATTTGATCCTAAATACTGTCTGAAAAATCTAAAGATGCATCTGCAGATGCTCCTTAATCACCTAAAAGAGGAGGCAAAAAAGAAGCAAGAAGTTTATGATCCAGCTACCTGTGCTTTTTCACACCACAGCCATGATAAAACATCACCACTGTTAGGTTCAATCAATGATCAGAAGGAGACTTGTGAGCTTTTGAGTGCAGTTCAGAACTCTTCCTAACACTGTCTCTCTCAAACAAAAATACATAAATAATTAAGAACAGGCACATTAAGTGCTTCAACCAAACTATTATTTCAAAAGCTGAACATAAAAGATTTTGACTGGACACCAGCTGTGTCTCCAAGCATGACCAAAATCAAAGAAGAAATATTTGTGTACTCACCATTCTCTGTGCTAGATGCTCTTGGTGCTGCCCGATACCTCAGTGACCTCAGCCTTAATAACAGAACAAAGTGCTTTGAAGACTCACGTATATCTTCAAAGGTCATGTTCAGGGAAATCCATTTCTAAAATATCCACAGATGAAAGACTGCTTAATCATATTGCACAGAAGTCCAGCCTACATCGTCTAAATTGAAAGTACTCATACTGAAAGAGCACAGAGGATTCCCTTTCATTCATCAGCGGGCCGTGGAACAGAAGCAAAACATTACACCCTGTCAACTGGAGGGAACTCCGTGGGAGAGGCAAGCATCCTGTGCAGTGGAAAAAAGTCACCTTAACCTCCTCCTAAAAAGGGTACAGCACCCAAATATTATTCTTAAAGTGGCAGCATTTACTGTAAAGCTGTAAAAGTCACCTAGTCATTTCGTGGAAGGTACACGATGCTGGATTCCATCCCATTAGTGATTTCTCTAATGCTCTCTCTTCATCGTCATCAATATCCCTGTGATATTTAATGGCAAAATAAGTAGCACCTCAAAACTGACAACTGCTTCTGTTCCTAAAGGGAGAGGTGGGAGGCAGCAGCCCTTGCTTGGGACTCAGTTCCATTCTGCTTTACTAGAAATGATGCAGTTCTTGAACTAAGTGCCCAGTCCTATCCTTCCTGCCCCCCCCCCACTGGTGCAACCACACCAAAAATGTGCATGCTGTATCCAGTGGGTGGAGTGGTGGCAGGTGGACTGGGAGGCTTCAACAGGGAAAGGGCATTTAAAACCCCTTACCATTGCATAAACCTCCCAACCCACAATGGTTCTCTTCAGACCTGTGCCAGCAAAGTTGCTGGTGCAAGTCTGAGAAAAGAAAGGGACAGGGAGGCTGCAGAAGAGGGGACTAGGATCTGGTAAGCACCTTCAGTGTCAAATCTACTGCTTCCCTATGATGATGGGGTCAGCATGCCCCCCCATCGCATTTTGCCTTCTCCCTGCCCCTGCTGCCGCCTTTCCTGCTCCAGTGGGTGTAGACAGTTCTGGAGCACTGCCACCTAGCATGGCAGCGCTCCTAAAATGGCCACCAACCGCATGCCCCATCAGAAGTCATTTTGCAACAGCTGAAGTACTCTCTGCTGTCGCAAAGGGTTCCATGCAGCAGTGGAGCAATCAATAGGATTGGGTCGAAAGTTGTGTCCAGTCAATGATAAAATCTCCACAATTCCTTGGTATCCCCCAAGAGAAGCCTAAACTAGTGATTATAGAAAAAATGTATATAACCATGCCTGATAGCTATGCTCAGCTTTGCAACCTAATGCACATTGTATGCATTTAGCCAAATTAGGCTGATGTAGCATTACATGCAATAATCTGTGTTTCATGTCTTTCCTCTTATGGAAATCCTACCCAAATACTGTGGGGGGGGGGAAGTGCTGGTGCCAGGCTGCTGGGGCCCCTGAAGCAAAACCCCACACTGGACCCCCATTGGAATCACCTAATTGTGCACTGGGTGACACCATTGCAAGTATTGAGGGTTCAGGGATCAGCTTGGTCAGGTGGGCCATTAAAGGGTCTGGATTCCTGGCTAGTGCCTGACCGACTGACTCCTGACAGAGGCTCATATTTGCAACCATTTGGTGTACCACCAGTGCTATTGTATGCTATCAGGAGTGCTTTCTGGCAGAGAATCCTAACATGTGAGCTAATGTATGCATTACACATCTAGTCAAAAGCAGCTATGAGCTGGGGCTCGGCCTTAGAAAATGTGCAAGTCTCATGGTTTAGGGCTAGTCACATGTTAAATTGTACCTGGGTTTGATTGCATGCCTGGGTCCAACTATTGTCAGTTTGTAACCAAGTATAGTTATTCACATGCTCCATTCACTGCAGGTACAGTCTACATGAATTGTGGATGTGAAAAAATGACCCCAGGTACTGTCATTTACATGGCAGTGTGTGCCCAGGTACAATGTGTGAACAGCCCTTTTGTGTCACATTAAAATGTATATCAGAAATGATTAAACAGGTTGGATGAGAACCTACCACTCATAGGTTCTCAAATACCTACAACCCAAATACCTTTTTAGATATTAACTCTTCTCATATTGATTGAGCATGGGGAGAGGGAAATGGTGTATATGGACTAACTATGTCCCCCAGCAACATGCCTCCTGGTTATGCCCCCTGGGAAGCCAGTATTTATCAGTGGAGGGCACTGCTGTGTGCAGGGAAAAATCCTTCATACAATATGGAATCCCAAGGATTCCTCTGGTCCAGTGTAGGAGTAGTAGTTGCCTTTAATAAGACTGGAGCTAGGCAGCAAGTACAGTGGTGCCTCGCATAACGAAATTAATTCGTTCCGCGAGTCCTTTCGTTATGCGAATTTTTCGTTATGCGAAGCGCGTTTTCCCATAGGAATGCATTGAAATTTAATTAATCCGTTCCTATGGGCAAGAAAAGTCAGAACAAAGTGAAATTTGGTTTACAAAGTGTTTATTAAGTGCTCTTTAAAGGCATACATACTGTACTGAGGATTTCAAAAATTTCAAGCACAAAACTTCAACTTTTTAAACATGACAGAAAAACATTTAAAAATCAGCAAACATGAGGCAGGACCATCTGACTTGAGGCTCAACACTGAAACTGAACAGAAACAGTCACAAGCAGTCCTTGGACTGTGCAAAACTCGTCAGAAAGTACATTTTTAAGGCATGTAAACAGGGACATCATACAGAAACCAATACAGAAACTTTTTAAAATCACCAAAGGACTCTCTAAGGCTCTAGGGGACACTTGTACACAAACATTTTAAGGTGAACAAGTGAGGCTGAAGTGTCTCAACCTACAGGACCAGTCTTTTAAGTCAGGAAACTGGAGGCAGACAGAACTGTCTCCACATCACAGCAGCAGTCTTTTACGTTCCCAGAGCTGCGGAGGGTCTCTCTGGGGATGGCACGAATGCTGGTCAACTGGGAGAAGGTGCAGTAGAGTAGGCAGGGACACTGGCAAACGTGGAGAAGGCGCAGTAGAGTAGGCAGGGACACTGGCAAACGTGGAGAAGGCGCATGCAGGAACGGTCTGAGGCTGGCTAGCTAGGACAGAAGCAGTTTACAGTTAGCCAAAGACAACCTGGAGACAGACCCCTCTGTCCCCCAAGTCTCAGCATCACTGCTCTAACTTAACTTAACTTAACAACTTGGACAACTGGGAGAAGGCTTCAAGGCTTGACTTCAAGGCTTCTAGGTGGACGAGGAGGAGGAGGAAGAAGGCAACTGGGCACCACTGGTACAAGCAGCAGGTTCCTCTTCCACTCTTTGCTTCTTCATGAAGAACCTCTCCATGGTCTGCTGCTTCAGCCGCCTTTTCAGCACCCCTCTGAAAGAGGACATGATCCTTCTATCAAACATGTTCGCAAGGTCATGTGCCAGAGCCTTGTCTGGGTGGTGCTGCTGTGCATAAGTCTGCACATTTTGCCACTGTTGGCAGATGTCCTTCAGTTCCGTGGAGGACAGCTGTTCCTCACTTGTCGCTTCTTCCTCTTCCAAAGAGGCCTGCTCCTGTGTAGCCTCTGCCTGCAGTTCGACCAGCTCCTGGGTGAACAGCTCCCGGTCGTGGTCCTCCACCAGCTCGCAGATGTCTACCTCTGTGACCTCGAGGCCCATGGTCCTCCCCAAGGAAACAATGTCCTCCAGCACTGTTGACTCTGGTGCAGGCGCAGAAGCATCAGAGTCACTTGTTGCCACACACTCTGGCCATAGGTTGCGCCAAGCGGAATTCAGATTTCTCTGGCTGATCCTGACCCAGGCCTTGGTGATCATCTTCACGCAGCTGACGATGTCAAAGTGGTCTCTCCAGAATTCATGCAGGGTGAGGTTGGTGCAATCGGTCACCTCGAAGCAGTGCCTGAAAAGCTCCTTGGTGTACAGTTTTTTGAAATTGGCGATGACCTGCTGATCCATTGGCTGGAGTAGTGTGGTGGTGTTAGGCGGCAGGAACATGATGTTTATGAAGCGGAAGTCCTCTAACAAGTCTTCCTCAAGGCCTGGAGGATGAGCAGGAGCATTGTCCAGAAGCACGGCCTTCAGCGCCAGGTCGTTGTTCAGCAGGTACTGCTTGACAGCAGGGCCAAAAGCCAGATTGACCCACTCCACAAACAGGACGCGTGTGACCCAAGCCTTAGCACTGGATCGCCACAACACGCTCAGCTGGTCTTTGTTGACCTTGTGCTTCCTAAAGGCCCGTGGGTTCTCGGAGTGGTACACCAGCAGGGGCTTTATCTTCAGGTCCCCGCTGGCGTTGGCACAGAAGAGGAGGGTCAGACGGTCCTTCATGGGCTTGTGGCCAGGCAGCTTGGTCTCCTCTTCAGTGAGGAAGGTCCTTTTGGGCATCCTCTTCCAAAACAGCCTGGTCTCATCGCAGTTGAAGACCTGCTGTGGAAGGTAGCTCTGTGTAGTCATGACCTCCAGGAACTCCAAGGCAAAGTCCTCAGCCGCAGGAACATCGGAACTGGCAGCCTCTCCATGCCTGACCACGCTGTGGATTCCAGATCTGGTTTTGAATCTTTCAAACCAGCCTCTGCTTGCCTTGAAGACTTCTGGCTCGGCTGAGGTTCCTGGCTCTTGCTGTACGAGGTCTGCGTGCAAGGCCTTGGCCTTCTCACAAATGACAGCCTCAGTCACAGTGTCCCCTGCACGCTGCTTCTCTTCCATCCAGATGAGCAGCAACTTCTCCACCTCCTCCAGAACAGGTGGCCGGTTCCTCACGATCCTGGTGACTCCCTTGGCTGCATCTGTCGCAAGGATCCTCTCCCTCATCTTCAGGATGGTCCCGATGGTGGATGGATTCCTCCCATACTCCCTGGCGAGGTCTGTCAATCGCATGCCTCCGTCGTGCTTCTGGATGATCTCCTTCTTCATTTCTAGCGTCATCTTTGTCCTCTTCCCGGCCTCTGCAGGAGCAGCCTTCTTGGGACCCATGTCAGCAGTTGCTACGTTCGCAAAAACAAAAGGCAGTGCTTCACATCCGCTTCACGCACACCTTCCCACCCCTGGCCAAACCTGCCTGGGACCAAAAAGTGGCATAACACCTCCCACCCCCCAACACAGGAGAACAAATGCACATGGTGAAGCTACGCTCCCTACCTGGCCAAACCTGCCTGGAACCAAAAAGTGGCATAACAGCCCCCCCACCCCCCAACACAGGAGAACAAATGCACATGGTGAAGCTACGCTCCCTACCTTTACACCGCTTGAGATATCCCTGTGAAGAAGCTCCTTAAATCCTGGTCTGGAAAAACGGTTGCAAATGAGTTCCACAGATTCCCCAAACTGCTGGAAAAACTCCCCTAACCTCCCCAAAACAGCAGGCCAAAACTGCTGTTGGCCAGCTGGCCCCCCAAAACATACCTCAAATGCTGCCCACCACTTCCCAAAAGTTATGAAAAGTTCAAAGAAACTTACCTTAACTGCTGGTAGTAGGTTCCCCAAGGAGTTGGTGAACTGCTCAGAACAGTTGACCAAAGACAGGGTTTGCCCACAGCACAGGCTCCTGGAAGTCAACCCTGGAACTGCATGTGGAGAAGTGAGCCCAGGCTGCATTGGGGAGGCTTTTTAAACCTCCAGGCACAATGCATCCTGGGTATTAACGGTTGTGCGATTTAAAACAAACCAGGACAGGACAATAAAAAAAAAAAATTCGTTATGCAAAGCATAAGTCACAAAAATTCGTTATGCAAGTTACCAAACTTCGCGAACCGCTTTCGTTAAGCGGGTTTTTCGGTGCGCAGGGCATTCGTTATGCGAGGCACCACTGTAAATAGAAAAGGTAGTTGATTGCTTTTCTCCTGGCTACAATTAAACAATCAGTGAGCTGATTAGCTGAGAATTCCTGTTCAGGAAAGACTTGGTTATAAATACCCTCCTCTTTCTTCTATAGTCAGATGGGAGTAGGTTTTTATATATATATATAGAAACTAGATAGTAAGTTGAATTTACTCAAGTTCAGTGAACTTCTAGCTAAGGAAATTAGTGTTTTAGCCTTTACTGTCTGTACTTTAGTGGAGGGTTCACATCTTTGCTCCTAGTGGTTTCAGGATTTTAGGTATTGTGTTTTAGTCCTTTGACAATGCCCTACAGAGGGCGAAACATTAGGAAGTGCTAATCTTGATGACTGTGGTCCAGAAGCCCATAAGAATAATTTTCAGTATGAATCTTCAGTTCATGAATTAAAGTCCCTATCTTGGATACAATCAGGTATGTTTACAAAAAACAGTACTTGAGTAAAAGTGTTTCTGGCATATATTACCAATGCAATGAGTTGTAGTGGTAAGGTGGTAAGTGGTAAGGTGTCAAAGACAATTTGAGACCTATTTACAAGGTCAGTAGGTGCTGCATTCTGCTAAGGATACAAGACACCTTCCTTCTGGGTGTATCATATTCCATGTAGCTGTGAGAAGGTACATACAGGCACCACAGAAAGGAATGTAAGCACACGGCTGAAAGACCATGAAAGATCGTTGTTTACAGCAGACAGAAAAATCAGCAGTTGCAGAACATGTTTTAAAAACTGGTCATCAGATAAAGTTTGATCCAACACAGGTCTTAGCTACAACCAAACAATATCATACCCATAAATAGAGAGAAGTGATTGAGATTCAAAAGCACAAGAAGAATATGAATAGAAAGGAAGAGGCTTTAAGCATTAGTAATGCTTGGCTCCCTGTTCTCATGAATACTAGAACTCAAGTTTTCAATAACAACAAAAAAAAAGCCCACCCAGGAGGAAGTGTCAGATCTCTTTAAACCTCCTACGACTATACAGATGATTAGTGAGTTGACAGGTATGAGCAGAAGCGCCTAGGCACTAATTGAAGGCACAAGTCCAGTAACATAAGTCAGGCTTTCTCCTGGCTGAGAGGAATGGTTTGAGTATGATCTTTGTGCTCTCAATAACCTTTGAGAATACTCACCATAATGAGGGTGAAATTTTAGGTGCTCAAGACCGCTGCCATTAAACCTGCATATTTTTAATTCTAACAATATCCATTTCATTCTTTAGAACAATAGCCAGGTAGCATATAAGAGTTGGTCAGGTACTTCTATAGAATCACACCTGGAAGTCCGAAACAACCCTAAGCAGAAGCCAGAGGTCCCTTTTCACCAAACTTTAACTCTTATGAAAGGCACCCCTTGATTGGGAGTCTTGGGGGGAGACACATATGGGGGCAAAAATGTTCCTTTTAAGAGGTGACCCAGCATAATCCCTCTCCTGGGAAGTACTGCTTTGATAACAGTGCTTTAAAGAAGGTGCATGTGGTGATGCGCTATGCCTCCCCCTGTCTTGGCAACCACTTTGCCAAAGGAGGATCATAATTTGGCAGTAAATGGCTCTTTTTTCATAGAAGTGCTCTTTCAGATAAAGTGTCAGGCTTCCCCCCACCTGCACATGATGTTTCTCACTGTGAAAAGCAAATCCCATGAGAATGCAGTTCCACTCCCAGTTGATGGGCACCCTATAGGACTGTGCAACCTGCCTATAATATGTCATATCAAGGAAGATGTGCAAAAACAAGAGAGGGGCTTCTTTGGGGCTATTCAATAAATGTTAGAGACTATATTTTTCCATAGCACCTGTAAAGTCTTGTTCAATGTGAAAGTAATGACCTTTTCCTTACAGTAAAACAAACAGACCACCTTCCTCAACAAACCAGGAAGAAGCAAAGCAACCTTCATGGGGGGAACTCCTCTCTTGACAAGCTATGGAAAACAATGTGGGGGTCCAATAGGACTTTTTTTTTTTTTTTTTTTTTGTGAAACCTCCAGTTTCTCACTTTGCCTCTTAAAAGTGCTTTTTTGTTGCACTAGACAGCAGACTAATTGGGTAAGAAAACATTATACTTTTTCTGGGACACAAGCAAATCATCAGGCACAGAAAGCAAAGACTGGAGCTCTGCCTTCCAAATGGTTTTATTGTCCACTGAAGACCTGTTTGTTTAGGGATTTCCATTGGGGAATAATGATAAGGAAATGAGTGAGAGAATTCAATATAATTTGAAGAAAACACCTAGTGATATTTGATCCCCTGTGACTTGTAAAGGGCTTAATTACCAACATGTATCTTGCAAAGTCAAAAAATTCTGTATGAGGAAGAGGGGGAAGCTGGGAAGGGACATGGATTTTATTTTTTTTAAGAAATTGGGTTTGAATCAGTTTGAGAACAATACCTTCCATGAAGGAACCTGGAGAACAAGATTTTTCACCTTGGGAAGTTTTCAAAATTTCTCTTTGGGAATATTAAAAACAAAGCAAAACACCCTATAACACCATACTTCTGTACCTAGATGACATCTTTCAGGAGATTCATTATACAGCAGGGGATAGGAGCTGTTCCCCATATCTACGTTTTATCTTTCTGTGGATAAGGAAAAAGAGCTTCCAATCTGCCTACATTTTTGCCAAACAGCTAAGCTGTAAAGGGGCAGGCAGTCTCCCTTTAAAGAATTCCACACCCAAGCTCTGTGGGAAGTGAGCATTTATTTCTCAACAGGCAACGACCAATTGTAATACCAAAGGTGAGAAGTAAGTTACTAAAAGAGAAAAAAAAAAATCACAACCGAATCATTTACAGCACAATTCTAGGCATTGTCTACTCAGAAGTGGTCCTATTGTGTTCAGTGAGGCTTACTCCCAGGAAACTGTGTATAACAGTGGTTCTCACACATTTAGCACAGGGACCCACTTTTTAGAATGAGAATCTATCAGACCCACCGGAAATGATGTCATGACCAGAAGTGACATTATCAAGCAGGAAAATTTTTAACAATCCTAGGCTGCAATCCTACCCACACTTACCCAGGAGTAAGTCCCATTGACTATCATTGTTAAAAGAATATACATAGTAGCTTGTTAAAAGTACAGGTCTGTAACATTAGCATCAAGTCTAATATATTAAAAATAAAATATTGAAATGAAGGGGGACCCACCTGAAATTTGCTCGTGACCCACACTTTGAGAAACACTGGTGTATAGGATTGCAGCTTTAGTTAGATTAGCTGCAGTTACGGAAATACCTTTCTCAGTGGTCAAAGGCCACAACAGTCCCAAGGTGGCAACATCCCAAAGACTGTAATTCACATGGTTGTGTGTGAATTCACAAACATTGCAATATGCTTCACAGCCATGTAGGGGCTGAGCAGGACTGGGACCATGGTGCGTGGGGAGGGGGTTGTTATATAGTGGGTCCATGCGAATAAAGGAAGGCATAGTGATAACAGCTCAATACGTTTATTCCATCTTCAGAACAGAACCTAGCAATGAATCTGAATGCATCTGACCCAAGGCAAACACCCTTGGCTTTTATACCCTTTAGCTCTGCCCAGACTCCCCATAATTGGTGCAGTTGAAACATTAACTAGAGGGTCAATCAGATGGTAGGATTTCAATCCATCACCCGATTGGCCAGCCAGAAGTCTGGGCCAATCAGTTATGCAGGATTTTGATTTTGCATAACTTGCATACATAACAGAGTATTTAACTCTTTCCTGTGATGCTGTAGTCCTTAGGAAAAAGTTTACCATGAGGCAGCTGTTTGCTCCAGGAGGAAAGCTTCTATACTCTCCCTACATGCCACAATCTCAATTTGGCTTGCCCTCTCCACCTCCTCCATGGCTGCTATTTAAATGGAAAATGAACAAGCATGAAGATCCAGACTTTTGTTTAATGGTGTCACAAATTTGGCCCTAACTTGCATGAACAGTGGGGAAACAGTCTCAATCTCTTTGGACATCCTGATCTGAAAATCACCATTCTTCAACAAAGGAATTTCAAAGGGAAACTCCAAGGTGAAACAGTTGAACAAGAATTTAATAGGAAGTTTAGTTCTTAAAATTCAGGCTTGGATCAAGAGAATAGATCTTCTCCCACTACAGGAGTTTATTAACTTAGCTAAGATGATTTTGTTATCACCAATTACTGGTGCTGTTAATAGTCACCGGTCTTATCTTACCATTTAAACTTTAAATGCACTCTCTTGCCCTGTGTGTGGGAGGCCTTTCAACATCACTCTGTTTCATTCATTCATCATTTTTTCAATTCCCCATCTCCTCTGCCATTCTCAAAAAGGATGCTTCAGGCGCTTTATATACCTGTCATCACTTTACATTCCCCTTTCATTGCCTGCAAGGGCTGTCCCTCAACCACTGAACATATTCTTCTGTATACAGCCTTGGAATGCTATGAATGTACAAAGACTGACAATTACAACCAAGTGATGGAACTGTTGAGAACATTTCACAACATAGTATCAACTCAGCCAAGAACTTCACTGCTACTAAAACCAACAACTCTATAGAATCCACTCACATGTATGCTGGAATCACTTCTGTCTGTCACCAGCTTTTGGATGAAAAAACATAAAAACCCCATCAGAACACACAGGTGGAAGTGGCACATTGAAACAGCTGGGTTCTATTGGTCACAGTTTGAGGCCTTTGGTGGTGTCCTTCTGGGGCTAGAGATGAGGGGGAAAACCTTTCTTGGTCATTGATTTGACCACCCAGTTCTGACTAGGGACAGAAGAGGAATGTGGAAATAGTCATCAACAATGGGAAGCAGCTGCAACAGATGATTTCTGTGCTTAGGTGCTCATTAAGCATGGCTAACTGGATAAGTGAGAGAAAGACAGTACCACCACCTAGGTGTTTACCTTTCAGTTTGCTTCAGTCCAGCTCCCCACTATGCGTGCACTCACCTGGTATGTCAGCTGATGTCTGCAAGTGTGAGAGTTTATCTGTTGCTGAATGGACTAATGGGGAGAGAAGTTTCAAGCAACTCTGCAGTTCCTGCTTGGTTTACTGCATGTCTTTCATATGCTTTGCTAGCAGTAGCAAAGGTGGAGCAGAGTGATTGGTGCTTTCCACAACAATTCCCCATTATCAGTGTTTGGATTTCACCGAAAGCAAAATAACTCTGTGTGCAGAGGGAATACTCTTTCTAACTGCTGAATGAAGGAGAGCCTTGGTTGTTTCAGAACACAGTTTTCCCTACTGAAATTGAAGCCAGCTCATGGTGGCAGCTCTTGAATTGTTCTGCACTCCCATCTTTTCTTGGAGGAGGAGTTTGGATGTGTTGATGTAGTATATACAGGAGTCCTGATTTGAGACATTGTCTCCCCTTACTCTGGTTAGATTTTTTCCTATACTTACTCATATAACCCCAGTGAGAGAGATGTTCCCTGGCCAGGATGAGTGTTCCCTGGCCAAGACTTCCAATCCACTGGTGGAGTGGTATGCTTGACTGCAGAGCTATTTGGAATTCAGCCTTGCATGATGGCTGTGGATAGGGAAAGAATAGATGACAAGTAGTTGGGATTCTCTATTGACTTCAATGGAAGAGTTTCACCATCTCTGTTTTGTAAGTATTGGTGTGGAGCTGACCTCCAGGTAAACATAGGACCCAGTTTTGCTCCTCCCTGCCATGCCACAAATGCTGCTCATTTTTGTCCCCAATGCAGGTTCACATTGGTGTAGCAGCTACACCAGCACATATAACATCAGTGAAACAGTACTGGATTGGTGGTATAAATTCATCATACCATTGTATTTTTATATTCTTCTGATGCAATAGGATTCACTAATGGTCTATCCTAGTTCAGTGGGCAAAATTCAAGAACTCAATCACAGTGTTTGTCACTAAACAAACTACAGTACATCTAAAATCAGGCCAAAATCATTACAGTAACTCTCTTCCTTCTACCAACATTCCCCCCCCCCCCAACTCACACACTATACATTATATACACACATTTTATATAATATAAAAATTGGGGGACGAGACTAAAGAAGTGCCTTAGGCTGATTTCCTGTTTCACTCAAGATGACTATAAAACTGGAGTAACTCTGGATCTCCTGCTGTGATTTTCATGTCACATGATCCATGTTTGATGGGAACAACACCCATGTGATCTTTGAATTTTACTCATAAAATTATGTAGAGATGTAGTACTTAAGCACAGGGGAACAGACAGGAAACACAAATATAGTTAAAGTGGGGGGAAAAGGCATTAAAATGAATAATTTTGCTGTTGGTCAACAGAAGACTTCACATTTACAATGGTTTGGGGTATTAAAGGATACAGCAAAGCTAAACATTATACTTCCTCCACCTATTAAGTCTACAGTTTTTAAGCTCATTAGCTTTAAACATTGCCTACGTAGCACACTCCCTTCAAAAGGATAGAATCTTACTGTACCCTAGTGACATCGGATCTTGAAGAGAATTAATACCTGGAACAGGATAGAGTGTACAACAGTCTTGCTTTCTTCCTAATTTAGGTCTGCCTATTGGTTAGAATAGTTGAGTTCATCAGCCACCAGCCTTTTTAACTAATCAATCAAGTTTAAATGCACTTTGATAAGTTCAAAACCTTAATACTGTATTGGAACTTTTTGAGGATTCCAATGTGTGAAATGATTTAGCAAATGGGCAGCCCAATCCTACTGGGCTGCCCGCTGCTGTAAGGCAGCCATAAAGCACACTCTGGCAGCGTGAGCTACTGCAGTGCCAGCAGGAAGGCCAAGACCTTCCCGTACTCATTGTTCCAGTGCTGCAAGTAAGCCAGTGCAGAAAGCAGAAAGGACTGGGGGAGAGTGGAACTGAGGTGGGGACAGGATGAAACTGGGTGGGGAGAATGTGGGCAGGTGGAGATGAAGACTCTAAACACCATTTTCACTCCCTCCCCGCTCCCTTTCTCTCCTTGGACATGTGCCAGCAAAATTGCTGGCAGAGGTCCAAGGTGACCCATTGCAAGATGGGAGGCTGTGGTGTTCCTTGCCACTGTGATGCTCTGGGGCACACATCCAGAGGTGAGGCCCCCCCTCCTTGGAAGTGCTGCTCCCTGGGCCTGCTCCCCTCCCCAGCCCTCAAGAGCCTTCTAAGGCCTTCTGGAAGGCCAAAGCTAACACATCCGGTTTTGGTCAATGGTTTTCGGCACCCAGAAGGCATTCTGGAAGCTGAAAACCATCACTTCTGGTTCTCTGCCAGTGGTTTTGGCTGATTGTTTTCAGCCTTGAGAAGGCCTTCTGAGGCCCAGGCAGGCGGCACATGACCTCCCCAGCCCCCAGAAAGCTATGCACAGCCTCCCTGGCCCCCAGAAGCCATTGGAGGACAAAAACCGTCTCTTCAGCTGAAAACCAGAAGTGATTATTTTCGGCCTCCAGAAAGCCTCTGCAGGGGTGGCACCTCTAAATGGTGGCACCTGGGCACCTGGGAAGCAGTAGATGCCGTCCCAAGCCATCTGCTGCCCTGGACCATGTGACCCCCTTTGGACTCCCTGCCAGATATGCCACTGGTAGGAGGTTTTTGGAGGGAAAGGGGATTTAAATCTCCTTTGCTGCCTGAAGCCTTCCACTCTCTCCCCCCCCCCCCCCCACTGGATACCGTATTCATCTTTTCGGCACTTCTGCACCAGCGGGGGAGGGAAGACTAGGACTGTGCCAGAAATCACCATTGGTTAGAAGGAAAGCTTATCTTCAGTATTTTCTTTTCTATCCCCTATTACAGGAAGGCATCTGAATGCAACATTCGCAAACAAGAATATTCTTCACTTAATGCCACTGATTCATATTTCCAAGTCAATTATCATTTATTCTCACCAATTAAAACTGGCCAATGAATCAGCTAAAGCTTTAGTTGAGTAGGCCACTGATTAGATCAGCTGATTAATACAGTTCCATCGATATCAGGGCAGCTAAAGTTCAGGGCCAGCATCTGTTGCTGCAGCAGATTCGTTGTCATCACATCAGAGTGATAACGTGATCTGTGGCAGCAGTGCAAGAAGACTCAGGAAGCCAGCCTAGTTTCTTGAAGCAGTTACTATGGCAGAAACATGTTGTTGTATTGCCCACCATCAGTGGTGTCACTAGGGTTTACGTCACCTGATGTGGAGGTCAGCTCGTTACTCCCATGATGGTTTTCCTCCCATGCAGTGGTTGGGGCAGCACCCCTGGCAGTGCGCGTGGTGATGCACCATCATCCCACATCCACTGGTGTTTTGGCTATAACTTTTGATAGAATAGAGATATTTCAGCACGGTTTGTTTCCATTGCATTCTGCTTGAAATTACACTTTGAATGATATGCAACATGATGGTATTATTTGAAAATACCAAGATTTCAAACATTTTGGCCAGTAGTGGTGTCACCCCTCCCCCATGCACATCACACAGTGTGGCCTTCACTCCGTCAGCGACGCCACTGTCTGCCATTACAAAACTATCATTTCTGGTATCTGATGTATCAGTAAAGCACATTCACATAGATGGGATGCCTTAGCCCACACCAGTCTCTCACCAGTCACTCTGGGACCAACATGGACTCTGTAATCCACTGTCCTCAACTCCAGTTGTGTTCCTAGTAGTGATGCATACCAGAAGCTGCCTCACAGACATGTCCTTTCAGCATTAATTAATTGTGTTCGTATTTTTCCATACCTTCAAGGAACTCAGAACAAAGTACACAGGACCCATTTATCATTCAGCCTGTTACTTGCAGCTCCAGACCAGCTTGACTTCAAAGACTGACCTGTGCCACGGCCTTCTGTTTAAAATGTTTCCTGGTCCCAAGTAGCAGGGATGTGCCAGAGCCAGAGCGCTGAGTCTTGAGTCAAATCCCAAGTCTCCACCCCCTTGACTCATGTTGCCCATGAGCCATAAAGCCAGCCATCACAACTCATCCAGAGCCATTTGTAAGTTATTTTGACTCAAGTCCAAGTCTTTTTGAAAAGTGAGTCATTCCCTGGAAGCGGCAAAAAAACAAGCAAGCAAGCAAGCAAGCACAAAGTAGACTAACAAGCACACACAAAAGAAGAGTCTTGACTCTAGTCTATTCCAGTCTTTTCTTTTTAAGGTTAAAAGTCCTGAGTCAGTGCCCAAGTTTTTAACACATGTGACTTGAGTCCACACAAGTCATGAAAATGCATGTTTTCACAACTCGTATCCAAGTAAGGCCCAAATCCTAGCCAACTTTCCAGCACTGGCATAGCGGTGCCAATGGGGCACGTGCTGCATCCTGCAGTTGGGTGACACTCACGGAGGCCTCTTCAAAGTAAGGGAATGTTTATTCCCTTATCTTGGAGCTACACTGTCCTTATGTCAGTGCTAGAAAGTGGGTTAGGATTGCACCCTCAGAGTCACGGCTCACTCCTGCCAAGTAACAAGATAACAGTAACATCCCTGCCAGTAACAACACAAGCCCATCTTTCTGCTGGCCTGCTTTATCACAGCAAGAAGAAAAGTGTTGAGAGTTTCAGATCATCTTTCTCCATTTACAAGATCACCGTGTACTTGCTTAGGAGTTGCACCACATGTAAAGTCTTGAATTTGTTGATCCAAACCAATTTTCTTTTAAAAAAAAAAATCTGGCCTATGAACTGTTTTTATTAATTCTCTTTGCTGTGTTTGCTAATTTAGAGTGGTTGTAATAGTAGAAAAAAAAATTTTTTTTAGCCTGCCTGTCTTGCCACCATCAGGCTGAGGTGCTTACAAAGCAAAAAATAACAAGTATGAAGACTGTATCAAAACAAAAAGGCCATCCCAGCAACTTCTCATTCCCCCCGCCCCCCAAAAAAGCAGAAGTAAAAAGCTAGGTCTCTTTGAAAGGAGGACAGCAACAGGGCTGCAGGGGTGCAATCCACCCTGGGTACCAGCCATAAGAGAGTGCTAACGGGGTGCCAGCTTCACTCCCACCCCAGCCACACCAGCCTCAGACATGCTGCAGCCCGGTCAGCAGGAGTCTTGGTTGTCACAAAAGAGCAGTGGGCAGGAGAACCAGCGGCACTCTCCGTGGGGCCGGGGTGCATTCACATGCGCACCTGCACTTGGTGTGCAGCTGGTTTCTCCCTCTGGCAGTGAAAGATTGGCAACCTGGAAGTTACATGGGGCATGATGACATCATCATGTCATTGCCAAACTACCAGGCTGCCAGCTCCACACTGGGTGACGCCAACCCTAGTGATGCCACTGATTTAGTAAAGGGTGGTATAAAAATGTATGAAATAAGTGCTCTCCATAGAAAAGCAGGACATTAGTCACCTGTGGAAGTGTCTGCCATTTCTCCCAGTCAATTCTCTCCTTTCCCAGGCCTAAGCGCTGTGGCAGGTTGCAACTGTGTTTGAGGTTTAATGGAAAGCTGAGGCTGGAACTGAAGAGGGATCCCAAGGAGGTACTTGTGGACAGGGGTCACTCACACCCAGCCAAACTCAGCTTGCAATCCTACACACTTACCTGGGAGTATGTCCCATTTATTTCCTTATACTTCTGAGCAAACATGCATAGCATTGCATTGCCAAATGCATTACAATTAACAATGGTGAACTGAAGAACCATCATGTCACAAAATAGTAAGTGCTCTATTTACAAGTCATCAGCTCCTGTTTGTAAGAACACCTGCAGTGGAATTCAAAAGATGACATCAGGAAAGTTTTCTATGGCTCTTACTGCAGAAGCCTACAGGGTCATGAGGCCTTTCACAGGTGAGGCTTGCCAGTTTGTAACCAGTCAATAATGTCAACTCAAAATTTACATAGGCTAGATTTATACACATTTGATCCACAGTGTTGGAAAAGACCAAAAATATGTTTGTCCACAATCCCACCACAAAGTGTCCCCAGCTACTTACTAGATCCTCCTAGTTCAGCCTATGCAAACAAGCCAAGCGATGAGCTGCAAAACCCTTGAGTCATTCAAAATGGCCTTCCTATAGCCAAATCTGGGGCATAATCCATTGGGAAAGCCTCTCATGTGCACTCTGTTCAAATTAATGAGACCCACTGCCCCGTCCTATTGAAGGTTCAAGGCAGTGGAATGTGTGTTCCATCAGTGTAGTCTCCTTTTTGGCTATTGCAAACATGACTAGACCAGTGTTCATGGGCTGGCCACTGCTGCAAGCAGCAAGCAGCCAGCTCCACATGCTGATGGATGCCAGATGTCCACTAGAGGAGGTGAGGTGGTGCAGGGGTTGGAGTGAGGATCAGAACAGGGAGGGATGGGATCGGTGGTGGTGCATGCCAAATCCCAACTCTCTTCCTGGTCCTAGTCCTGGTCCAGATCCAGCTTTATGGATCAATTTGGACTTGTGTTAGCAATTGAGCTAGCATAGGTCCAAGTTGAACCATAGTAGCTGCTAAGGTTCAACTCGGAGACAAATGCCCCCTTACCCAAGAAGGCATCCTGAAAATCCCCCACAGGATGAAGAGGA
This sequence comes from Tiliqua scincoides, assembly GCF_035046505.1. Taxonomy (NCBI): domain Eukaryota; kingdom Metazoa; phylum Chordata; class Lepidosauria; order Squamata; family Scincidae; genus Tiliqua; species Tiliqua scincoides. The sequence goes on from NC_089826.1 coordinate 30,137,531, forward strand.
ATCCATCCTGGCACCGCTGCATTGCTGCGCAGGGATTTAGGTAAGATTGGACTGCCATAAGAACATAAGAACAGCCCCACTGGATCAGGCCATAGGCCCATCTAGTCTAGCTTTCTGTATCTCACAGCGGCCCACCAAATGCCCCAGGGAGCACACCAGATAACAAGAGACTTCATCCTGGTGCCCTCCCTTGCATCTGGCCTTCTGACATAGCCCATTTCTAAAATCAGGAGATTGCACATACACATCATGGCTTGTACCCCGTAATGGATTTTTCCTCCAGAAACTTGTCCAATCCCCTTTTAAAGGCGTCCAGGCCAGTCACCACCACCACATCCTGTGGCAAGGAGTTCCACAGACCAACCACACGCTGAGTAAAGAAACATTTTCTCTTGTCTGTTCTAACTCTTCCAACACTCAATTTTAGTGGATGTCCACTGGTCCTGGGGACATCTGGGGACATCCACTGGTCCCCTGCCATACAAGAGCCCAGTTTCATTCATTTACATGGGTTCACACAGGAGACTTTCCTAGTGGATCATTCCCAGCAGGATGATCAGTGAGAAATTAAGCCAGAGCAGAGCAGAACTTATGTCAGTGAGTCTTTCCAAGGAAAACTGAGAGAAGGGCACGACAAAAATGTCGCATTACCACCTGCCTGGTGCCTCAGAAACAGTGACTGTGACATTGATAAGCTTTCTAGAATTGCTTCAGAATGATTCTTGGATAATCAGGGCAAGCCGCAGACTTCAAGGAACACTTTAGTCTCTTAATAAGTGGGTCACAGCATTTCAAATATCTCACATGATATGCAGGAATGCATGTTTCAAATGTCACCCCAGTATTGTAGCAGCTTGCTTGCTTGTTTGCTGGACTGCTTGCAGTGCTCCAGCTATCATACCCTGATATTTAAATGTTTTACTTAGGGAATGTTTGCACTCAAAAACTCTCTTCCATTTGTATAAATACAACCTCAGCCTGCGTCAGTGCTTCGGCCCAAAGCTTTTGCTAAGGAAATCCCCGAATCTTCCGACCCAGCAAATGTTATCGCTTGTTTGGAGGAAGAATTAGTCAAGGGGTAAGGGAAGCTGGCTGCTGCTGTGGTTTTCAGCCACTTACTTCCCTTGTAGCAAGAGACTGCCACATCAGTTGTCAGATTTGCTTGAATGTGTGAGAAGCAAACCCTGGGTCTCAAAGGCCCCCGGATGCTTAAGCACACTATATAGCAGCCTCTTGTCTTTGCCATGCCCAGGCTAATGTTGTGGTGTTCTTTTTAACAAAGGCAATGCAACGGCACTTCAAATGTATAGAAAAGAGAATGAACTGCAGCAGCTGATTACCATAATATTTACTACAATATTTTCTGAATATTTAGCACTGTTAGTGCCTTTGAAAATACTTCTAACCTTGTGATGTTCCTATAATGGTTTTGGACCAATTTCTGCAGTTCCCCCATTTCAGTCATTACCCTGCCTATCATCCTCTTCCTTTTCTCTTTGATTTTTGTTGAGGAACTGTGGCTGTGGGGCTAGTTAGGCAGCATTGCAGCAGCATTCATGTAGATTCTGGGTCAAAGCATTGCTTTGGGCCCCTCCTCCCCACTGAATTTACCAATAATGGGGAATGGGACAATATGGTTGCTCCCATTCTCCCTTCCTCCTGACCGTGTGAGCACCACCTAGAGGCCTTCAATGAAACAGGTGCCTTTGTGAGACTGGTCTGGTCTGGTCTGGGGCAGGAGGTCAGGTCTAGAGGGTAGAGCCTCCGTTTGCCTGAAGATAACATCCGAAGGTCGCCAGTTCGAGGCCACCGGCACCATGAATGGCGAGACCTTGAAGCAGCTGACAAGCCAAGCTGAGTTATTCCACCTGCTCTTTGGCTGCCCTTCAAGTGAGAGATGAAGGAGCTGCTTGTTAGGCTGGGAGGAAACTGGAGGCCAGAATGTGAAACCAGATCATAAAAGATCCATCTGAAATGTTGTGGCTCTTGAAAGACAGAACCTTCTTCAATTGTAAAAATCCCTATGGGGATTTAGAACAGCCTGCCTTTGTAAAACCACCTTGAATTAAAGTCTGAGGAGAAATCTGACGACCAAGAAAGGCGGTATATAAATACCTGTTTAAAAAAAAAATGTAGATGGGGTGCCACATGCAATGGCAGCCTGAGTCTCTTGGCCAACAGTGGCAGCTACTGCTGACATCAGCACTGGAGGCTCAGGGGTCCAGTCCACCCAGTTGAATTTACACAGCTCTGTTGGAACACAGGATCTTAAGATGGGATAAACATATCAGCGTAATGCAAAGAATCCTCCTTCCTCAGAGAAGAGCCTGAGAGAAATAACTTCCAATAAAACATTGTAGCTTTATTAAGAAAATACAGGGATCCACCATAAATGGTCCTCTAGTGTGTGTCCTCAAGCTAATGCTCAACCTGGCTGCCCCCCATATTGCTCTTGAGGAATGGGATGCACACCCCATTCTCTTTCCCATTCCATTGGGACCTTTTCCTGGTATGCTATATGGGGTCCAAAAGGCCAGATCTGAAACTTGCTGCTGCTCTCAAGCCTGAACATTTCAGTACTATGCAGCAAAGAAAAGTAGGTGTTGTGTTCCAGAGAGATTCTAGAGCAGGGGTACCTAATGTTTCAGCTGCCAGTGGCACATCACAGTCTCTTTCTTACAGTATGGTGCGCTGGATCAGTTCAATTATAGGAAATACCCAGTACCACAGCTCTTAGAATTTCCATAAGAGGAGAAAAATATGTGTAAAATATTCATAGCTGCAGGACAACTTGATTCCCCCCCCCCCCAAAGCTTTCAGTGAGAGTGACCCAGCCCAGCGGTCACTCCATCCAGCAGGAAGAAGAAAGGGGGTGTTGGTGGGCAAGGGGGGGGAGGAAGGAGTGGTGAGACCACATGTAGTTATGGTGCATTGGGCTCAATGGACCAACCAAAATGTCTTGATGAGCCAAACACAACTTGCAGACTATTTTTGGGGAAACCATGTTTCTTTCCCCCTTTTCTTCCTCTTGAACAATGAATGTCCAGAGCTGACAGAACGAGTAGAAACCTCCTCTCCAGGACACTTTCCATAAAGCCATGGTTCCCAAACTTTTTTGACTGGTAGCTCCCTTGACCTACTGGGCCATTAGCCACAGCTGCCCATTAGGGCTACAATCCAATACATTGTATAGGGCAGTGATTTTCAACCTTTCTCATCTCACGGCACACCAGCAAGGCACTAAAATGGTCAAGGCACACCATCTGTTTTTTTGACAATTGACAAGGCACACTGTGCTGGCACATCCCCCAATGGCTCTACAAATAAATGACCCTCTCCCAAATTCCCACGGCACACCTAGGGACCATTTGTGGCACGCCAGTGTGCCATGGCACAGTGGTTGAAAATGGCTGGTATAGGGTGGCAGGATTTTTGCAAGGTTTCCCCTGGCTGGTTTCGGTGGCTCCCCACAGAACCATGGCTCACAGTTTGGGAACAGTGTGTGAGATACAGGAAGCTGGACTAGATGGGTCTGGGTTTGATTCAGCAGGCCTCTTCTTATGATCTTTGCTGTAAAGTACTCAGGGCTTGAAAAGTCCATTCCCAATTCCATTTTCTTCTTTTTCCTCAACACTTGTGACTTTGTGTGTCTCTCAGCTGCTCTCAACCATAAGCACACTGTTTAAGTCTTACTTCTTTTGACTGGAGTCCGTGAGATCTACTCAGAAGTAAATGTGCATAGTATCACTTCAAGGGAAATGCAGATAAAGTTGCTTCAGGGTGTTCCCATCCCCTTTTCCAAACTGTATATCCTCCAGTTCTGTAAATGTTATTAGTTCTCACAGTTAAACTAGAATTCAGTGCAATGCAGGCCTGGGGACCGGGAGGTGGAGGGGGGCAAAATCCATGGGGCCTCAGGTTTCAGGGGGCCCATGCCACAACAAAATAATCTAATTTAATTACAGATTTAGACCTTGCTTTCTCAGGCATTCAAAGCAGCTTCCAAGTAAAAAATATAAGCATTATAAAATTGTTTTAAAAAATAATAAAAACTCCTAAAATCCAGTTGCAACATAAGTTTCATTAACAGCCCAGAGCAATAAAAAGCCATAAAACTAGACAGCATACCCCACCTCAAGGATCCATTAAAAAAAAAGGCTAGAGTAAAAAGACATGTTTTAAGGCCCTGCTGGAAAGCATCTAAGGAGGGAATAGTTTGTTAACTAAGACTGAGGGATTTCCATGAGTTGGTGCTGCTGTGTGTTTTGCCCAAGTCCCCTCTCTGCATTTGCCAGAGAATTTATGTCCGGTTTTAAGTTAATTAGCTCCCCCAGTTCTCCACCAACCAGCAGTCTCCAGCTATCACAGTTTCAGTACTCCACAGTTGCCCATTCACCAGTCAGCCAAATCAGTCCATTAGTCAGCAGTTCCATTAAACACTTAGCCAATCCGTTAACAGTCAGCAGGTCCATTGGTCAGTCGGTTAGTAAGGTCAGTCAGTACATCAGTCAGCTAGCCAATTCTCCCTCCTTCCTTCAAACCTGTCCTCCTTCTGCTATCCACAATCTCTCCAACCTCCAGGTCAGCCATTTTCAACCACTGTGCCATGGCACACTGGTGTGCCATGAGTAGTCCACAGGTGTTCCACAGCAATTTGGGAGAAGGTCATTTATTACTAGGGATGATGTGAGCCCCCCACTGGCAGCATGGTATGCCTTGTCAACTGCCAAAAACCTGATGGTGTGCCCTGACCATTTTCGTGCCTTGTCAGTGTGCCATGAGATGGAAAAGGTTGAAAACCACTGTAATTCAGGTGTTACTTTTCCCCCCCAAAGACCTTGTTGCCTCTAGTGGCTGCAGCTGTGCAGTACACCCACTGCTGAAAGCCCTGGCTTTAACCTCATGTTTCCCAGATTCACCAGAGCAAAGGGCCACTGCAGACACCACATCCTATCTCACAATATCTTCCATGTTTCCAATACACTATGGAGAAGGCTTTGCTTCTTGCCACTGCCCCTCCCACCTCTATGGGTGGCAGTACCCATAAAAGGACCCTCTCCAATGACTGGAGAGGACAAGCTGGTATGAAAGAAGGTGGTCTCTCAAATATCCTGGCCCCAAGCCATATAGAGCTTTAGATGTCAAAAAAAAGCAGGTTGAATTGGGCCCGGAAACAAATGGGCAGCCAGTGCAGCTGCTGGGAGCAGTGGCCCAACAGAGTCAAACCACCTACCTCCAGAAAGCATATGGGCCACTGCATTTTGCGTTACTTGCAGTTTCCAAAATGTCAAGCGCAGCCCCACATAGAGAGCATTTCAATAGCCTAGTCTTGATGTCACTGTGGCATGGATTACCGTGGCTAGGTCCACACCAGGGGTGCTCACACTTTTTTGGCTTGAGAGCTACTTTGAAACCCAGCAAGGCCCGGAGATCTACCAGAGTTTTTTTTACAATGTTCACGCCATCATAACATATAACATTTATGTGTACAATGTATGTTGGTGTACCTTGAGCCTCACTGAGTATAACAGGACTTGCTCCTGAGTAGACATGCCTAGGATTAGGCTGTGAGGCTGCAATCCTAGCCACACTTACCTGGGAGTAAGCCCCATTGAGTACAATGGGCCTTACTCCCGGCATTTCCTCCCAGAGGCACCTGAAGGGGGGGGGTCGGCACTCCGCGATCTACTCATTTTGCCTCGCGATCTACCAGTAGATCGCAATCCACTATTGAGCACCCCTGGTCCACACGGTCAAAGTATGGCTGCACCTGACACACCAACCGAAGCTGGGCAAAGGCTCCCTTTGCCACAGCCACCACCTGCGAATCCAGGAGCTGTGAACCTGCACCTTCCAAGGGAATACAACCTCATTCAGTGCTGGATGGTACTCTAGAATCTGAATCGTGGATTTCTGAACCAGGAGAACCTCTGTCTTGTCTGGATTTCATCTCAGCTTGTTAACCCTCATCCAGGTCCCAACTGCCTCCAGGCAGCGCTTTAGGGCCTCAACAGCCTCATTGGAATGTGGTAGAAAAGAGAGATAGAGCTGTGTGTCTTCAGCATACTGGCGGCACCCCACTCCAAATCCCTGGATGACCTCTCCCAGAGGTTTCACGTAGATGTTGAATAGCTATACAGCAAACTATATGGTATAAAACAAATTTATTTATTAGGGAGGGGGGCAATTAGAAGTCATAGTGCTTGATCTTGTTTGCAGTTAGAGACATCAGCACCATTTACAAAATGACGACTAGATTAGGAGGAAGAAGTGCCCAGGCTTATAAAATATGGCCCCTTCTTATACTCTTACCAGATTATTACTATTGTGACAGCACTGCTGATCTTCAAGAGGGAAAGTTTAATCAACTAAAGCACAGTCGTGCAGTTTATCAATGCCAAGGTAGAGCTCATGTCTCTTCATGTGTCCCGAGGTCAAGTCTTGGCACCAAAAGCAGGTCCAGAGCTGACCCCAGTTCAGGCTAAGTCCAGCTCCCATGTACCTGAGCAGCCAATTACCACCTCTAGAAGAGCTGCAACCTTTGATCATATCCATCTTACTCCCCATCCTGCACCTGTGCCTTAGGATAAATACCAGCTTTGTTAACAATGTGTTCTAATGAAAGCATTGCATAAACCTAGGGTTCTCAAGGGTTTTTTTTTGTTTTTTTTTTGTTTTTTGAAAAAGAGCTTTGTCATTACCTACCTCTTTCAGTTTTAGTCCATGAATCACAGTGGAGCTATCTCAGATTTTCAGTAAACAGAGAGGTCATCTTTGGTAACTAGAGTTTCTAGTAAAGAGAGAAAACACCTACACATCCACCCAGTAGGTGGGCGATAAGAACAGAAACAGCAGGCGTGGGCTGCTATGTTAATTTAGGACTCCTGGTTTAAAAAACCACCCCCCCCCCATTAGTACAATTTCAGTAATTAAGTATCGGCTCAAGCTTCACCAAGTGGCACTTCAGGAAAGTAATCTTTCAGATGATAAATTGAAGCTTGCATGGTTAATATTCTTGATCAGCAGCGCCCTCTAGTGGCTCGGAAGACAATTGTTCAACTTTCAGTTCCTTGTTTTGTTGAGGAATTTGTTGGTTAACACCGTTTGTGCAGCACTTCAAGGCACTAATATAATGCAGACTTTAAAATATGTTTTTAAATAATTCAATTCAAAATTGATTTACAGTATTTATCAACTACCTCCAAGATACACTGCAAAGATGCCCCCCTAATCCTTGCAAGCCATCTTTATCATGTGGACATCCAGCAGCAACTTACAAAATGGTGTTTATGAAGCTGCTTTATACTGTCATTGTCTACTATGCTGACCTTAGCAGTGGCTCTCCAAGGTTTCAGGCAAAGGTCTGGTCCAACCCTACCTTGGAATGCCAGGAATTAAACTGGGTCCCTCTCTACAAGAATGGCATGTTCTCTGCCACTGAGCCATGATCTTTCCCCAAGAGAGGAGTTTTAGGACGATACCATGGTTGACGGCAGCAAAAGCTATTGAGAGGTCAAGAGGAACCATTTCAAAAGCATTCCCACTGCCCAGTTCCCAATGTAGGTCATCAACTAAGACAGTGTTTCTCAAACGGAGTTGCAACCGTTGTGACTCAATTTTTGGTGGTTTGTAGAATAGCCCTAAGCTAATAGCCCTAAGGAAAGTGTAACTCTGCATGTGCGCATTTACTCAGGAGCAGGTGAATGTGCCTCAATCTACTTCAAAGGGTAGGCTGAGCGGAACACAATGCCACCAGAATAGTCCCAATCAAATGAATGCAGGTCCCCAAAAACTCTCAAAAAGGAAATCCCCCCCTCCAACTGACAAGGAAAATGTATTGAACGCTATGGAAAGTGAAACTGAGCCACATGTGCATGTTTATGATGAATAAGCAAATGTGTCTGGGGTCCTATTGAAGGTCAGGTGAAGGGGAGTGTTTGTCACCAGAATGATCCTGATTTAATGAATGTGGAGTTCAGCAAACACATCAGGAGGCAGCCCCTCCCCCCCCACCACAGTAAAAAGAAACAGAGGTCTGAACAGCTGGTAAAGTGAAACTGGTTTTTTTTTTTGCTTTAGTCTTGTAAAGCTAGGTGGGTCCTGATAGAGTGTCATTTTAAAAATTGGGTCCTGGTGCTAACATTTTGGGAACTGTTGCACTAGGGCAATCAAGGCCATTTCTGTCACAGTCAGATTGAAATGAGTCAAGATAATAAAGGCCTATAGTTGAGTTGCCGTAGATGCATGAGCCATGCTGTTGACTCTAAGGTGCAAGTGAGATTTTATTAGGTTTGGGAAAGTTCTTTTAATACTTTAATTGTTCTAAGCTTCCTTGGACGACTCCATCTGGAAGGGGAAATGTGGAATAAAAACACTTCAACCTTAAATCAGCACCACTCACGTGTAAGCATCTTTGCCCCTTGTTGCAGGCTGTAGGGCTTTCTCTTAGTAGAAATGCTCACTAAGAGCTGCAGACCTTTCACTTTCCAACAACTATTATCCAAGCAGTTTACCTAGCAAGGTAACTGGGAAAACTGAATTGAAATCACAACTATAACGGCTTTGCTCAGCCTTCTCAAACCAGAGGAGTTTAAACTGAGGCAACAATCTTGGCACGTGTCAAAACATGTATATTATAACTAAATATTTAAATGCATTGTTCTACACATGTTTAAGAGACCATGCATTAAAATAGCACCACAAGTTCAGAAAAAGATTTTAAAAGGAACTTTCCATGATGTACCACAAGGTGTCCCCAGACATTAGTAAATATTCCAGTAAACAGCTTATACTGATGTCAGCTCAAAGGCTTTTGGTGGATACCCTTTATAGCAGCCATTTTCAACCACTGTGCCATGGCACATTGGTATGCCACAAGTAGTCCACTGGTGTGCTACAGGAATTTGGGGGAAGCTCATTTATTAGTAGGGCCAATTGGGGATGTGAGTCCCCACTGGCAGCATGGTGTGCCTTGTCAATTGTCAAAAACCTGATGGAATGCCTTGACAATTTTAGTGCTTTATTAGTGTGCTGTGAGATGAAAAAGGTTGGAAATCACAGCTTTATAGAATAGCATTAAAGTACTGATCAGTAGTTCACCGTAAATGTTAAGTATCACTGGTCTCAATACAAGTCCTTTAGGGGTCCCTTTTCATATTAACACCCCCCCCCCCCCGCAACCTGTGACAATTGGCCCTTTAGTCCTGCTCTCTCCTTAGACCATTCACTAATCTTTCAAAGGACCCATCCAGTCTTACCCCAAGATTGGCAAGTTTACTCAGGAGCATTTGGGAAACGTTTTTTGAAAGGCCAAACATCAACCAGGTGGCCTCTATGCATTTACTTGCTGATACCTCAAGAGCTCATAGACAGTAGCATACCTGGAGGGGGGCAAGCAGGGCAAATGCCCAGAGCACTGACCCTCCAGGTGCACCTCCTCAAGCCTCACCCCACCACCACCTGTTTGCCTTTTTTCTTTGAAGGGAAAGAAGCTGTCAGCTCTGATGGCTTCTGTCCCTTTAAAAAACCCTCCTCCCAATGAAGGAGGGGCGCCCAGAATTGCTGCTGGAGAGGCAGCAAGAAGCTGCCACTCCAGCAGCGACTCAGTGCCAGAATGGGCTGCCCCCCTCCCCTCCTCCATCATAGGAGGAGAAGAAAGGGGTACCCTAGAGAGACAGCACATTAGGAGTTGCGACTTGTAAGTGGCACCCCTGTAAGACACTTCTCCTGCATGCCCCACACATTTTTCCTAAGCACACGTGGGGCATGCAGGAAAACTGCGGAACCCCCAAGGAAACCGAAGGACATACAAAGAGATACTTGGGACAAGATGAGGGTGAATGAGGAAAAATGTCTTATGTGGTGAAAAACGATGGCCCCGGGGTCATCAGATGTTGCAAAAAGTTTCATTTTTCCTAGGCACACGTGGGGCATGCAGAAGTACGGGACCCCCAAGGAAACTGTACAACATACACAGAGATACTTGGGACAAGAAGAGGGCAGTAGAGGAAAAATGTCTTACAGGGGTCATCAGATGTCGCAAAGAATTGCATTTTTCCTAGGGAAATGTGGGGCTTGCAAGAAATGTGCAGGACCCCTAAGGAAACTGTAGAGCATCCACAGAGATGCTTGGGACAGAATGAGAGCAATTGAGGAAAAATGGGGGTCAGACCTGAAAAACGAGTACCCAGGGGTCATCAAAAAATGTCAGGTGAGCAGGGGAGGATAGCCCTTGCTTTCCCGTTAGCAGAAACAGAGTTGATTGGGAAAGGATGAGGTCGCTCGTGGAAAAATGGGGTTGAGGCCAGAAAAACGATGACCCCAGGGTCATCAAAAATTTAGGTGGAAAAATTTTTTTTCCCTAGCCGCAGTTTTGACATGCAGGGACAGTGCTGGTCACCCAAGGAAACTCTGGAGCATCAACTGAGTGGATTGGGAGAGGATGAGTGTGCACGTGGATAAATATGGTTCAGGACAGAAAAACGATGACCCTGGGGTCATCAGAAATTTAGGTAGGGAAAAAAAATTTCCCCTAGCCACAGTTTGGACATGCAGGAACAGTGCTGGTCACCCAAGGAGACTATGGAGCATCAACAGATTTGATTGGGAGAGGATGAGGGCACTCATGGAAAAATGGGGTTAAAGCCAGAAAAACGATCACCCCGGGGTCATCAAAAAATATGGTGGAAATTTTTTTTTTTCCCCTGGCCACAGTTTTGACATGTAGGAGCAGTGCTGGTCACCCAAGGACACTCTGGAGTATCAACAGAGTTGATTGGGAGAGGATGAATGCACTTGTGGAAAAATGGGGTTAAGGCCAGAAAAACGATGACCCGGGGTCATCAAAAATTTATGTAACATTTTTTTTTTCCCTAGGCACAGTGTTAACATGCAGGAGCAGTGCTGGTCTCCCAAGGAGAATTTGGGGCATCAACAGAGTTGTTTGGGAGAGGATGAGGGTGCTGGTGGAAAAGTGGGTTTAAGGCCAGAAAAACGATGCCCCCAAGGTCATCAAAAATTTTGGTGGAAAAAAATAAATTTCCCTTGGCACAGTTTGGACATGCAGGAGCAGTGCTGGTCACTCAAGGAAACTCTGGAGCATAAACAGAATTGATTGGGAGAGGATGAAGGCGATCCTGGAAAAACGGGGTTCAGGCCAGAAAAACGATGACCCCGGGGTCATCGAAAATTTAGTTGGAAAAAATAAATTTTCCCTAGCCACAGTTTTAACATGCAGGAACAGTGATGGTCACCCAAGGACTCTCTGGAGCATCAACAGAGTTGACTGGGAGAGGATGTGGGAGATACTGGAAAAATGGGGTTCAGGCCAGAAATACGATGATCCCGGGGTCATCAAAAAATTAGGTGGAAAAAAATTATTTTCCCTGGCCACAGTTTTGAACATGCAGGAGCAGTACTGGTCACCCAAGGAAACTCTGGAGCATGAACAGAGTTGATTGGGAGAGTTTGAGGGCGATCGTGGAAAAATGGGGTTCAAGCCAGAAAAACGACAACCCCGGGGTCATCGAAAAAGTAGGTAGAAAATTTCTTTTTCCCCTATGCACATTTTGAACATGCAGGAGCAGTACTGGTCACCCAAGGAAACTCTGGAGCATCAACCGAGTTGATTGGGAGAGTTTGAGGGCGATCGTGGAAAAATGGGGTTCAAGCCAGAAAAACGACAACCCCAGGGTCATCGAAAATTTAGATGGAAAAAAAAATGTCCTTTGGCACAGTTTGAACATGCAGGAGCAGTGCTGGTCACCCAAGGAAACTCTGGAGCATCAACAGAGTAGATTGGGAGGGGATGAAAGCGATTCTGGAAAAATGGGGTTCAGGCCACAAAAACGATGACCCCAGGGTCATCAAAAATTTAGGTGAAACAATAAAATTTTCCCTACCCACAGTTTGGACATGCAGGAGCAGTGCTGGTAACCCAAGGACACTCTGGAGCATCAACAGAGTTGATTGGGAGAGGATGAATGCAATCGTGAAAAAATGAGGTTCAGGCCAGAAAAACGATGTCCGAGGGGCCATCGAAAATTTAGGTGGAAAATTTTTTTCCCCTAGCCACAGTTTGGACATACAGGAACAGTGCTGCTCACCAAAGGAAACTGTGGAGCTTCAACAGACTTGATTGGGAGAGGATGAGGGCGATCGTGGATAAATCGGGTTCAGGCCAGAAAAACGATGACCCCGTGGTCATCAAAAATTTAGGTGGAAAAAAACTTTTTCCCTAGCCACAGTTTGGACATGCAGGATCAGTGCTGGTGACCCAAGGAGACTCTGGAGCATGAACAGAGTTGATTGGGAGAGGTTGAGTGCAATCCTACAAAATGGGGTTAAGGCCAGACTTTAGGCCATTCCAAAGACCTGTCTACCCCTCACTGTTTTTTCTTGTCTTTGTCTTGTGTGGGTTGCATTGAATGCATCTTAGTGGTTGTCAGTTTTCTTCTCCTAGTTCTTTATTTTTCACATCTTTATACCACCGTTATTCCAAGGAGTTCAGGGTGTTGTACATGGTTCCTCCCTTCCTTTTGTCCTCACAACAACCCTTTGAGGTAGATGAGGCTGAGAGATAGTGACTGACTCAAGGTCAACAAGGAAGTTTCATGACTGAATAGGAATTTGAGGCTGGATCTTACAGGTTTAAGTGTCGCAAGGTCAAAAGCAAACTCAAAAGCAAACTCAGTAAGCAATTGTGGTGATTGTCTGCAAGCTTTATTTCGTTGCCAACAACGGGCTTCTCAGGGACTCCTGTCCAAAGCAAAGAGAGCAATGAGAGGCATGTGGGAGCTCCCAGAGCCCTCAGAGAGAGCGCAATTTTGCAGTGTGAGCCTCTCACTTATATTTGATTCTGGCTCCTTTGTTTGAGGAGTCTTACACTTCTCATTGGCTGGTGTGTGACATCAGAGATGGGGCTTTCTCAGGATTAGCTAGAGATAACTTTACAAGCATTTGATTGGTTGGTTTCAAGTTACAAGTTCTAAAAAGGCAAAAATGTACATTGAGACATATAGAAAACTTTGTTTCCAACAACCAGTAAATGGCACTCTTTACTCAATTATTATTCAGGACTTGTTTTTGGTATGTCTTGTGCTTATCTCTTGCCATTCCTCACTGGCCTGACCTTGGCATGAGCTACTAGTGCTATCTTCCTAAATTCCTTTCTGTCTGGTCTCATCAATCACTGTGGGCTCTCTGCTAACCTCTGTTTAAACTAAGCCCTTTGGTCTTTCCTCTATTCTATGTGTAATTCTCTAAATGTGATCTGTATAGTGGTGTAATTTCATTTATTTAATACAAGACAAACTAAACTCTTATTGTACAAAAGGATTCTCTTTTAGAACTCTTTTCTTATTTAAAACAAATCTCATTTTCCTCTGTGTCAGCTTAGACGCTCTCATTATGTTTTGGCTTAATTAGGGAACTTTCCCATAGATGTTATTTCTGTTATCTTAGAAAATTCCATTTCTGTCTGCCAAACAAGATAAACTGTCCTTGCCAAGGCCTTTTTATCTAATGTTGCTAGTTTTCCTCATTAAAATGCTTCTAACCTGTGTAAAACCTTTAGTTTTCTCAACTCTTGGTGCCAAGAGATATGTTACAAGTGCATCCTGCTTCCTGGCTACTCCTTATTTCCAATTAAAAGTATCTAAATCTGTCACTTTGGGTTGTAAATCTGAGTTGTAACTCCCTAGTTCCAATTAAGCAGGACCTTGAGTCTACAGAGGAGATACAGATTAGGAATGCGTTTGCCTAAGATAAGAGTCTTATCTGTGAGGTGAAATAAATTCTGCAAGACTTGGAGTTTTCAAGGTAGCAGAGATACAGCTCCCATATTCTATATCTGTGAGCTGTCTGTGAGACAGACCCTTTGATTACTTCTGCCAAAGTTGCATCTGAATTACAATTTTCAAACTTGCGGCTTTAAGTAAAACTTAATAGTTTTTTCACCTTTCTGTGTATTTTATGTTACCAAAAAGGCTATTTTGTTTAAGGGAATTAGTATATTAGCCTTTTGGAAACTTTTGGGACCATAGGCTGGATACAAGACAGCATAGAGCAAAGAAATCCCTTGTTTAGCTTAATGAGGAGACTGGGAGAAAGGTAACTTTCAATCAAAGGATTATATTTTTATTGCAAAAACACACAAAGGTAAACATAATACACATGGCGAATTGATAAGTATAGATTTCTAGTACTTGTGTATAGTGTACCTAGCTAGTGGTGGCTGCATGTGCTATGTATTTGGGTGCATCCGAAAAGGAATCAGAAACGGATAGGGTGTAGGGAAGAATTTAGGGGTTCCTTAATCTGCTAAACCCAGTTTGCTAACTAAAGATGGGGGAGAAGGGAGGAATAGATAGGGAAGAAGGTAGGGAGTTTAGACGCAAGATATATTTACCTGTCCGGGGGGGGGGGCAGTTGGAGAAGAGTCCCGTGTAGGACCACTCCCGCAGGAGGGCAATCAGAGAGAGAGAGACATGTGCTCTGAGTTCTCTCTTATAAGAGTTGTCTTTGACCTGGAAGTTGACCTAAACTGACCGGAAGTATCCCAGAGCTGTGCACATGCTCAGTATACACCCAGGTGAAAGAAAGGTGGAAGGGTCCAGAAATCAGCTATCAGCAAAGCCTGACTCTGGGGGAGGGAGGCAATCTGCATAAGGTGCTTAAGAGTACAACAAAAAAACAATAGACCTTTTCCTCTGGAGGTGCAGGCTTGTTTTGCATAATCAGGAGACATTCCTAGACTGGAGGAAGGGATGCAATCACAACTTGTGACCTTTACCAGGTTTTTGGAATTGGGCTTGTATGTTTGGCCTATATGATATATACAAAATCACAACTTGGAAGGGGGAAAAAGGGGGGGGGATTTTCACGTAACATTTATGCTTTGATCAAACTATTCTAACAGCTAAAATTCACTTTAAACTACCATATATTGCTACTAACATTAATTTACACCTTTAAGCAATAACTATTAAAATATTGAAGGCTATAAAGAGTGGCTGTCGTTGTTCCCTGCATTTCTCCTGCAGTTGTCTAAGGGAGAATACCATATCAGTGGTGGACCTGTTGGCTCGGAATCCACACTGCGATTCTGGATAGACGCTCTCTGCAAGTACCTGGAGCCTCTTTAGTACAACTCGGGCAAACAGCTTTCCTCTTTGCCGACGATGCAGCTGTCACTACCCACTCTGCCAAAGATCTCCAGCAGCTCATGGATCGTTTTAGCAAGGCCTGCCAAGATTTTGGACTGACAATCAGCCTGAAGAAAACACAGGTCATGGTTCAGGATGTGGACTCACCTCCCTGCATTACAATCTCTGAGCATGAACTGGAGGTTGTCCATGACTTTGTGTACCTTGGCTCAACGATCTCCGACACACATTCTCTCGATACCGAGCTAAACAAGCGCATCGGTAAAGCAGCTACCACGTTTTCCAGACTCACAAAGAGAGTCTGGTCCAACAAGAAGCTGACGGAACATACCAAGATCCAGGTCTACAGAGCTTGCGTCCTGAGTACACTTCTGTACTGCAGCGAGTCATGGACTCTTCGCTCACAACAGGAGAGGAAACTGAGCGCTTTCCACATGCGCTGCCTCCGACGCATCCTCGGCATCACCTGGCAGGACAAAGTTCCAAACAACACAGTCCTGGAACGTGCTGGAATCCCTAGCATGTATTCACTGCTGAAACAGAGACGCCTGCGTTGGCTTGGTCATGTCGTGAGAATGGATGATGGCCGGATCCCAAAGGATCTCCTCTATGGAGAACTCGTGCAAGGAAAGCGCCCTACAGGTAGACCACAGCTGCGATACAAGGACATCTGCAAGAGGGATCTGAAGGCCTTAGGGATGGACCTCAACAAGTGGGAAACCCTGGCCTCTGAGCGGCCCGCTTGGAGGCAGGCTGTGCAGCATGGCCTTTCCCAGTTTGAAGAGACACTTTGCCAACAGTCTGAGGCTAAGAGGCAAAGAAGGAAGGCCCATAGCCAGGGAGACAGACCAGGGACAGACTGCACTTGCTCCCGGTGTGGAAGGGATTGTCACTCCCGGATTGGCCTTTTCAGCCACACTAGACGCTGTGCCAGAACCACCTTTCAGAGCGCGATACCATAGTCTTTCGAGACTGAAGGTTGCCAATACAATGATTAAAATATTGAAGAATGCATGCAAACATTGGTACTTTTATGATGCTTTGGTATGTTGCTTTGGTATAATGCATATACAAGGCTGTAAATTTGATTTAAAATAGAATAACAGGTTTAAATCTGGAAAAAGCCTTTTTTCTTGCCATGGATTACAAGCAAGCAAGGGAATTTCCAGCTTTTCCCCTGTCCACTTGTTTTGACATTCAGGCTTGGGAGTGTATGTCACTCCCTCCTTCCTTCATACTCCCTTTTGTTTGAACCTTAGAAACATTTGTTTGCCAAGAAACATTCCTTGAGACTAATTTACAGCCTGTCTGCTGTTTGCAGACAGGGACCAGAAAAAAATGCTTTTTGGTACTGAACATATAAGCATGCTAAGTAAATAAACATAACATTTTCCTATTTCTTAAACATTATTTGTTTTAAACTAATTTAGCTATAAACACCCATAGCATGGCATAAACATTTGGTTCATTAAGCTTGCAAACATTTGGTTTGTTAGCATAAGTGGCCTTGTCTCATAAGTCCAACACCAGAACCACTACACTATTGGCTATTTGTGAGTATTATGTGGCTGTATGCTTGTGAAGCCATTTCCTTTTGTACTGTTTATTGGAGATCCAAGTTCAGCCTCAGGTTTTTCTCCCAAAAGCTCCCTTAACCGATCCCTCAAGTCCTCCAGAACTAGGAGGCCCAATTGTGACCTTCTTTCCTAGGCTTGAGATATTGCTTAAAAGTCCTTATGGGGTTGGAGAGACTAAGGGCCCAATCCTATCTAATTTTGCAGTGCTGGTGCAAAATAGCTGTGCCTCCTACTATACTATGTATAGTAATCATGTATAGTAATCATATATACTATGATTCATATATCATAGTATATGAATGATAGCCATAGAACCTCCCCCCCTTCTAGATTAAGTGTGTGTGAGATAGTTTTGCTAGGCCATCTTAATTCCACTTTTTGGTTTTGGGCACTGGAATAATTTCTTGTACACCGGTGTTCACCTTCAGATCCATCCTCCCTCCCCCACTGAATTATACAGCTCTGCCATTGAAATACACAAGATCCCTGCATGTGATTGTCGTCCCCCCACTGTTTGCATGTTACATGTGTTTTAAAAGCACTACCAGTACCAATTTCAATAACCAACATTCCTTTAACACATTCAATAGATTTCTAAAAGCACAGCAAATAGCAACTGTTATAATTCTGATAAAATCAATTATTTTCCAAAGTTGGGCTTTTGTGTAGCATAGTGGTGGGGCATATATCTTGCACGAAGAGTGTTCCTGGTTCAATCCCTATCATGTCCAGGTAGGACTTACAAATATCTGTTTTCAACTTCGGACACCCTCTGCCAATTGTCTTAGACCAGAGTTGGGCAGAAAGAAGATTGGGTTCTACTGGGTCTGATCCAGATTGGCTCTCAACTGCTGTTTACTCCCTCCACTCAAGAAACATCCAGGGACAATTAACACATTTAAAATCAAGTCTAGGTTGACCCCTTGTATGACAGTAGCACAGTGCTAATGCTGTTTATGTTGTATCGTATAACACTGTGTAGAAATGCTGTTTG
Source organism: Tiliqua scincoides (assembly GCF_035046505.1). Taxonomy (NCBI): domain Eukaryota; kingdom Metazoa; phylum Chordata; class Lepidosauria; order Squamata; family Scincidae; genus Tiliqua; species Tiliqua scincoides. The sequence continues at coordinate 30,155,266 of NC_089826.1, forward strand.
TAGCATACACTACGATCATCTCTTTGGCAAGGACTGTTGCATACCAGTTAGCTGCCAGTTCACACACATCACCCACTTTTCTACACAGCATCAGTGTAGTGACAGGGTCCCTTCCCCTTCCTGTGCTCACGTGGGTGTGAAATAACAGTTCTAATCTGCTTTACTAATAGCAGCATGTCCAGCAGTTGCAGCTTTTTTAAAACCCTGTGTCAGAGAGTCACTGTGGGTGCAATCCCTAGATACTCAACTAGAGACTATTTCAGGTAAGTTATTCCACTGTTAAAAGCTGTGTAGATGTAGTGGAAATCGTGGAAGGCCACTGTAATCCCACAGGGTCAGTTGGTGTACCGCATGCCCCTTCTGTACCTTTCAGGAGTTAAAAGCCTGCTGTAACAGTTTGCTCTGGTATAATTCCTCTGCTGGACAATGTTGCTTATCTTATTTGAGCACATTTTTAAAGCCTTGTTAGTGTTCCTAGGCAAGTTTCCAGGACTGGGCACCTGGAGCTGATTGCAAAGCTTGTTATAATTGGTAGACACTATCTAACGCTATCTAACTCTTCCTTGCACAACAGGAGAGGAAACTGAACGCTTTCCACATGTGCTGCCTCCGACGCATCCTCGACATCACCTGGCAGGACAAAGTTCCAAACACCACAGACCTGGAATCCAACATACCAAGATCCAGGTCTACAGAGCTTGCGTCCTGAGTACACTTCTGTACTGCAGCGAGTCATGGACTTTTCGCTCACAACAGGAGAGGAAACTGAACGCTTTCCACATGCGCTGCCTCTGACGCATTCTCGGCATCACCTGGCAGGACAAAGTTCCAAACAACACAGTCCTGGAACGTGCTGGAATCCCTAGCATGTATGCACTGCTGAAACAGAGACGCCTGTGTTGGCTCTGTCATGTCGTGAAAATGGATGATGGCCGGATCCCAAAGGATCTCCTCTATGGAGAACTTGTGCAGGGAAAGCGCCCTACAGGTAGACCACAGTTGTGATACAAGGACATCTGCAAGAGGGATCTGAAGGCCTTAGGAATGGACCTCAACAGGTGGGAAACCCTGACCTCTGAGCGACCCGCTTGGAGGCAGGCTGTACAGCATGGCCTTTCCCAGTTTGAAGAGACACTTGGCCAGCAGTCTGAGGCAAAGAAGGAAGGCCCATAGCCAGGGAGACAGACCAGGGACAGACTGCACTTGCTCCCAGTGTGGAAGGGATTGTCACTCCCGAATTGGCCTTTTCAGCCACACTAGACGCTGTCCCAGAACCACCATTCAGAGCACGATACCATAGTCTTTCGAGACTGAAGGTTGCGAATGGAATCTAACAAGCATTCTTTGCTTCTTCCTTTTTGCTTATCACATCTTGAAAAGCACTGGGCATTGCTTCAAGGTCCAACACCTGCAATTATGGGGCTCAATTTGTTTGATGGTTTCCCTCTCTAATTACTGGAGATATCAGTTTATTAATAGCCATTATTAGACATAGTAGGCATACATAAGAAAGCCCTGAGACAATTATCAAGAAGCATTGGAGTCGACTGTCCCAGAAGGTGCTACACACCCACCATGGCCATCAGGACCAGCTTGCTAGTGAATATAGTGCTCCCAGCAGATGACTAGGCATCCCATTATCAGACAGCATCAGTGTCGGTCTCTTGGGGAGGCAGGGCCTAGGAGAGGGGGGTAAAGGGGGTAATTTGTACCTGGGCCCAGGGCCAAAAGGGGGGCCCAGGAACCAAAGGAGGGGGCCCAGAAATTTCATGGGACCTTACATTTTCCTATCTGTTCAGACTTTTTGCTTGCATGGGATGCTGGGGACACTACCACAACACGCAGCTGCAGCTACTAGCAAGTCATATATGCTTAGGAGTGCGTTTGGTTTTCTGAATTACTGTACCTAGCTGCTGATGCCACATGGGTGGGTAGACCAGGGCTCAGAAGATTTTTCCAGTTGTCTCCCCCTCCCCCCATCCTGTTCCACCCCTCCCTGCCCCCATTCTGCTTGCCCATCACCACCCTCCCCCACTCTGTTTCATCCCTTCCCCTTTGCAAAAGGGCCCAAAAGAAACTTTGTACCCCCTGATAAAATTCTTCTCAGTGGGGAGGTGCTGCACACAATACCCGCCAGAGTTCATCTGCTGCTGTTTTGGTCCTGGCATTGGCAAAACTATCTGTATTATTTTTGCTTGCTTAGAAAACTTGCTTGTATCTTAATTAGATGAATAAATCCTGTTTACTTCATCCACTGGCATGATCTTTGTTTCCGTATCAAAAAGGGACCATTGCCTCTGGCAGTACAGTAGATGATCACGTAATAGCCTTAAAACTAGTTCTGATGTTGCAGTCTCCTCTTTTGTACTACGACAATTTGTACATCCAAGAATGGGAGGAATGCTTCAAGACTCAAACACACAATCGTGCTCACATCTAAACAATGACATTATCATACATGGCTCATACTGTGATCTCCTGAAGTGCTTTGTGCAACCTCAGTACTACAGGGAAATGGAAACAGCAGTAAATTTAAAAAACCCATGCAGCCTGGCTGCACTAGCACAGCTTAGGGTTGGGCTGCTCATTACATTTGTATGGCTTTCATAACTTGGCTGAAAACATTGGTGTTATATGTTATTTGTGTTTGTACCCTGTCCTTCAGCTGGCAAGGCACCAGAGCAGCTTACATAAAATTAAACTGCAGGAAATCATTATAACTGGAAAAGGTGAAGGGGCAAGGCAAGTTATCTCTTGCTTGTTTCACTTTTTCTCCTCTTCACAAGGCAGTTGGAGTAAGTAGAACTGTTGACTGACTGATACAATGAACAAATCATTCAGTTGCAATGTTTGATCTTCTGACTGGCAATGATTTCGAGACAGCAATGCATGTTACACAAGAAAAAAGGACTTCTCTTAATGAAAGTACATGCAGCGAATAAAAACTGTGGGTCGGATTTTGAACAGACAGAAAACTCAGAAAGAACATGGGTGCAAAGTTCAGAGTAACAGAACACAGAACAGTTCTCATTTCTTGGAAGATCTGACAAAAAGAACTTGACTTCGGTTTCATCTTATGTTAGGGAATACATGTTTTCCTATTTTCTCTTAACGTCTACCAAAAGGAGCCTCAACTATTGTTTTCTGACTATCAGGAAACCAAGTTCCCAAGCACGTTCAGGGAAAGTTAAACCAGATAATTTGCCTAGCAGAACTGACTTTTCTTAAACTATGGCAGAGCGCATTGAAAAAACAAAAGAAAAAGCTTCCAAACGAGTCCTGAGAAGGCTTTTCAAATGAATGAAGTTGAGAAAGGAAATTGAATTGCTACATTGGACACTAGCAATAGGAATTGACTCAAAAGTTGAGGCTCACAGCCTCTTATACTGTGTGACTACAAACTAGGTGGACTGCAAACTAGGTGGAGGACATTAAGGGGAATAATAAAAGCTTCTTCAAATATGTTAGAAGCAGGAAACCCGCCAGAGAAGCGGTTGGCCCTCTGGATGGTGAGGGAGGGAAAGGGGAGATAAAAGGAGACTTAGAGATGGCAGAGAAATTAAATGAGTTCTTTGCATCTGTCTTCACGGCAGAAGACCTCGGGCAGATACCGCTGCCCGAACGGCCCCTCCTGACCGAGGAGTTAAGTCAGATAGAGGTTAAAAGAGAAGATGTTTCAGACCTCATTGATAAATTAAAGATCAATAAGTCACCGGGCCCTGATGGCATACACCCAAGGGTTATTAAGGAATTGAAGAATGAAGTTGCAGATCTCTTGACTAAGGTATGCAACTTGTCCCTCAAAACGGCCACGGTGCCAGAAGATTGGAGGATAGCAAATGTCACGCCTATTTTTAAAAAGGGAAAGAGGGGGGACCCGGGAAACTATAGGCCGGTCAGCCTAACATCTATACCGGGTAAGATGGTGGAATGCCTCATCAGATAGGATCTCAAAACACATAGACGAACAGGCCTTGCTGAGGGAGAGTCAGCATGGCTTCTGTAAGGGTAAGTCTTGCCTCACCAACCTTATAGAATTCTTTGAAAAGGTCAACAGGCATGTGGATGCGGGAGAACCCGTGGACATTATATATCTGGACTTTCAGAAGGCGTTTGACACGGTCCCTCACCAAAGGCTACTGAAAAAACTCCACAGTCAGGGAATTAGAGGACAGGTCCTCTCGTGGATTGAGAACTGGTTGGAGGCCAGGAAGCAGAGAGTGGGTGTCAATGGGCAATTTTCACAATGGAGAGAGGTGAAAAGCGGTGTGCCCCAAGGATCTGTCCTGGGACCGGTGCTTTTCAACCTCTTCATAAATGACCTGGAGACAGGGTTGAGCAGTGAAGTGGCTAAGTTTGCAGACGACACCAAACTTTTCCGAGTGGTAAAGACCAGAAGTGATTGTGAGGAGCTCCAGAAGGATCTCTCCAGACTGGCAGAATGGGCAGCAAAATGGCAGATGCGCTTCAATGTCAGTAAGTGTAAAGTCATGCACATTGGGGCAAAAAATCAAAACTTTAGATATAGGCTGATGGGTTCTGAACTGTCTGTGACAGATCAGGAGAGAGATCTTGGGGTGGTGGTGGACAGGTCGATGAAAGTGTCGACCCAATGTGCGGCGGCAGTGAAGAAGGCCAATTCTATGCTTGGGATCATTAGGAAGGGTATTGAGAACAAAACGGTTAGTATTATAATGCCGTTGTACAAATCTATGGTAAGGCCACACCTGGAGTATTGTGTCCAGTTCTGGTCGCCGCATCTCAAAAAAGACATAGTGGAAATGGAAAAGGTGCAAAAGAGAGCGACTAAGATGATTACGGGGCTGGGGCACCTTCCTTATGAGGAAAGGCTACGGCGTTTGGGCCTCTTCAGCCTAGAAAAGAGACGCTTGAGGGGGGACATGATTGAGACATACAAAATTATGCAGGGGATGGACAGAGTGGATAGGGAGATGCTCTTTACACTCTCACATAATACCAGAACCAGGGGACATCCACTAAAATTGAGTGTTGGGCGGGTTAGGACAGACAAAAGAAAATATTTCTTTACTCAGCGTGTGGTCGGTCTGTGGAATTCCTTGCCACAGGATGTGGTGCTGGCGTCTAGCCTAGACGCCTTTAAAAGGGGATTGGATGAGTCTCTGGAGGAAAAATCCATTATGGGGTACAAGCCATGATGTGTATGCGCAACCTCCTGATTTTAGGAATGGGTTAAGTCAGAATGCCAGATGTAGGGGAGAGCACCAGGATGAGGTCTCTTGTTATCTGGTGTGCTCCCTGGGGCATTTGGTGGGCCGCTGTGAGATACAGGAAGCTGGACTAGATGGGCCTATGGCCTGATCCAGTGGGGCTGTTCTTATGTTCTTATGTTCTTATGAGGAGTATGCTTGCTTGGTTCCTAGCTCAATCAAGCCACTGTCAGGGCCAGACTAGTACTGTCAAGGTCCCCAGAAGGGTCTCCAGCGACAGCAAACTGATCCAGGGCAGTAGTACCTAGTGTAGTATGCTCATTCCTTTCCTGTTCCCCTCTCTTCCCCTTGTTTGAACACACAGCTTACCGGGGAAAAGCCTTGTTAAGTTTGAATCCATGGCCACCAGCCTAGGAGATCAGGCTAACCAGAGGGGCTCCTTTGGTAGAACCCCCCTCCTAGAACAATACTGAACCTCTGGGGTTTCTATCAAAATCACTCTCACAGTAGTACCTGCAAAGCAAGGAAATGTGACAATCCACTGACTTTTCCCTTAGCAAGGCAGACTCAATAATGTGCAAAAAGCTTATTAAAATGATGATAAAAAGAAAAAAGAGAGAGATAACAGAACCAATTGAACAATGAGACAATGGGCGCAATCCTAACCCCTTATGTCAGTGCTTTCCAGCACTGGTATAGTGGTGCCAACGGACCGTGTGCTGCATCCTGTAGTTGGGTGTCACTCATGGAGGCCTCCTCAAAGGAATGTTTGTTCCCTTACCTCCCTTACCTTTCTGCTGGAAAGCACTGACATAAGGAGTTAGGATTGCACTCAATGACAAGTATAAAAAGTCATGGCATTGGAATTATGCAATCTGAAGTACAGAACAGATAGAACAGGGATATAAGTAAATAGGATATACTGCTTCATACTTGCTATACTTGACCTTTAGATAGTTTGTGTATGTATTGTATATGTATCGTCTGTTTGTTACTAATTTGGAAATAAATAAAAATAAAAGAACCAATTGAATAAGAAAAGGAGAAGTGAATTTGGCAAAAAGAGAGGTTTAATTCAAAACAGAAAGAACATTGGAACAAATCAAGAATACTAGTCCAGCAATCATACAAATGCTCAGCAGATGTCACTGAGATGGTGCAGAATTTTATGCATGTCTGGTTGAACTCAGCACTAGCTGGGAGTTTTTGAATGAGCTTGTAACGCACAGAGGGAAGACAGACTAATATAAAAATAAAATCTTTATGACTTCTGTTCATTTGTACCTTTGAGCAGGGGTTTCCAAACATTTTGGGAGGAGGGTCACATTGTAAACCTAACAAGGTGTTGAGAGCCAGAAAAATAAAATAAACATTAAAAATTTAAATAAATAATGAATACATTGGAGAGGGAAAGGTGGGGATGAAAATATCTCCTTGCAAACCAGGAGGCTTATGAGTATTTGCAGGCCAAATGGATGGTCTCTGTGGGCCAGATGTGGCCTGCAAGTCATACTTTGGAGACCCATCCCTTTGATGATGGAACTACCAGCTCTTTACACTTGCATCTCATGTGGGCCTCTTCTTCAGAGAGCTCACTGAGTGAGGATCTTGGGTTGCTGGAACAAAAGAAAGTTGATCAGCCAGTTTGATCAGTCTCGGCTAAATTTGGCTAAACACTAAAACTTGGCTAAACACTAAAATTGAGTGTTGGGAGAGTCAGAACAGACAAAAGAAAATATTTCTTTACTCAGCGTGTGGTTGGTCTGTGGAACTTCTTGCCACAGGATGTGGTGATGGCATCTGGCCTGGATGCCTTTAAAAGGGGATTGGACAAGTTTCTGCAGGAAAAATCCATTACGGGTTACAAGCCATGATGTGTATGTGCAACCTCCTGATTTTAGAAATGGGCTATGTCAGAATGCCAGATGCAAGGGAAGGCACCAGGATGCAGGTCTCTTGTTATCTGGTGTGCTCCCTGGGGCATTTGGTGGGCTGCTGTGAGATACAGGAAGCTGGACTAGATGGGCCTATGGCCTGATCCAGTGGGGCTGTTCTTATGTTCTTATGGCTGCTTTGAACCCCAATTTGCATTTTCACTCCACTAAGCCAGTGGAATCTTAGCTCTGAACCACAGACTGAGTTCCAAGCTGGCTCTCACATAAGAAAATAGACAAAATATACACAGAAATATAGACATTTTATGGCATACCCCATCCCCAGATTCCTTTTGAGAAAGACAGCAGCTAAGCTGGTTTTTGAAAATGAGATCTACATAACAAGCAAGGATAAACATGGAGGAAAAAAATGCATCAGAACACTTGTCATGCAGCCAGGAGTTCCATAGGCGGACCCCAATGAAAACAGATGCTAAAGACATTAGACATGATATACTTTCAAAGATTACAAACTTGCATCATGAGCAAATAGGCATGCAAGTCAAACATTAAAAAGCTAAAGCAACAGGTTTTCTCATGAAGGCATACACATTCTGAAAGCAGTTACAAAAGTAACACAAAGTCAGCATGTTATTGCAACATACAGGTACATTCTTCTTGGTAGAGCACGTCACAGTTCAATGGCAAGTAGATTCTCTAGCTGGCCCAGTGTTGTTGGCCTGGGGAGCTACTGGTTGTGGAGTTCCTGGGGCTTTCCTCACAGGAGCAGTGCATGTAGCCCCAAGGCTGCCTTGGCTCTCACCTTCCCCACTTAGCCACACACCTCCAGGCAATCTGGCTTCTCTGGGCCCTTACAACTGGTTCATGTAGCAGATGGGCAAAGAACTCTGGAGAGATGCACCTTCCTTTGATGTAGATTTTGGCTGGACTGGGGGTTGCTGCTTCTGTGCCCCCTCCCACAAGGAGACACCCACTTCCCCCAGTCCTCTTTCTCCTGATCCCAGGCTGAGAGGTCATGTCTCCCCTAGCTGACACATTCCTACATGCTGGAGTGGTTCCTTCCCTGGTGGCCACATTACCTTCTTTAACCAGGTGGGTCCTCTGGCTGAGAAACAGAGTGATGGGGCATCCTGGGCATCCTTTCCATCTCCCTCCTGCAATGAGTGCTGCTTGGTCTGCAATTGGCCCTCACAATTTATTGCCTCTTCGAGCCTTGGTATCCTGCTTCTGAAGAACTGCAACCTTTTGCTCCTTCACAAGAGCTCTGTCCCCAAGACTACTGGGACTGGAATGTTTGAGTGCACTGCAACAACCCATTTTCCTTCCCACCCTTTGTATTTCAACCTCACCTCTGCCTTTGGGACTGAGATGGGGCCCACTCTCATAAGGCAGTACTGTCAACATCTCTCCACCTGGGTGATCCTAACAGGCTGCTGTGGACCAAAGAAAACATGCCCCCTGAATCAACCAGCCTCTGGGTCTGCTCCCCATTTACCTCTACTGCCGTGTGTTTGGGTGAGAGGTCCTGCAGAGGGTAGGGTGTAACATATAACATGGTTGCTGCTGCCGCCACCATCACTGAGGAGCAGCACTCCTGGCTATTCCTGGGGCACAGGTTCTGCAAGTGGCCCAGCTCATTACAATTATAACATCTCCTTCAAAGTAGCTGCTCTTGATTCAGAAGGAACTCAACTGAAGACTGTGATGTTGCTGCACTACGGTGCTGGCAATGGAATCTGAGCTCTGAATCAAAGACTTGAGTTCAAAGTTGGTTCCCACATAAGAAAATAGCCAAAATATACACAAAACTACACATAAAATATAGACATTTTATAACACGTACCATGGCTGGTCACACTCAAATTCAGGCCCTGAGGGGCCATTCTCCAAGTTCAGAATTCCTGAGGTCAGCAGCAGCTGGAAGTAGTATGAAGGTGAGCCTGAAATGCAGCAGGTGTAATGCACTATGTAAAGGCAGAAGACCAGGCCCCTACTATTTAGATGAAGCTTCCAGACTGACCAAACCTGACAAAAGGTGTAGCAATTCTTCAGTGCTAGAACAAGGAAGTGTTCATTATGCTAGTGGTCCAGTGAAGTGTGCACAGCAAGTTCAGGTGTAAACAAAGCAAGGTGCTTCCTGGAATTTCTCTTGACATGGGACTGATCACAGAATTTCACTTCAATGTGTCTTTCGCTGAATGCTTCCCTTCTGCTCATCTCTGAGATGGGTGCTCTTCTAGATACACCTTCCTTGTGCTGAATCATTGTAATTCCCAGTTCACGTTGTCTGGATGGGGACAGGTTCTCTTTCACAACACAAAAGCATATTGCAGACAGGAAGTTCTTTTTGAAGTTCTCATTCATGAAGGCATATATGATGGGATTGCAAATGGAATTGGAAAATCCAATTATCTGAACTATGCCAAAGATCATCTTAATGGTGACATCATCATACTCCTTTTCAAAGTTGCCTAGAGAAAGCAAAAATATGTGTTATAATACAGACTAATGTGCTTAGTAATACATAATTTTCATTCCATACTCAAGCTTTTGGACTTTCCATTCAGCATCATGAAAAGTATTTATTTATTTATATACCTGAAACTGCAGATATGGGTGCACATCCCCGCAGTCAGATTGCCTTCTGGAGGCGAGGGAAGCAGAGCCCCCCTCTGGAGGGTGCGCGTGCTGGGGTGCACACAATGAGGGGGGCAGATAACTGACTCCACTGATACAGAATCCTCAAATATCACCCCCATATTTCTCTCTATACCTGGCTTCCCCAACAGCCAGCAACTCTTCCTTTCCAGCTCTCTTGCTGCACAGAAGAATTCTTATGCAGATCATTCCTCCATTTCCAAGCCCTTAATCAGCCAATCCATATCCTTGTTGTTGGCATCCTTCAGTCTTGGAAAACTATGGTATCGCGCTCTGAATAGTGGTTCTGGAACAGAGTGTCCTCTCCAGTACACAAAGCCTGGGTAAAGTAGATATAGAGGATAGACTGCTACCCATGCAGCAAATCCCCCCTCTCCACGTCACGGAAATGGTCCAATGGAAAGGCGGAAGCCAATACAGTTGGTTCCAGTGGTGTCACAGGAGTTGCCAGAATGTGACTGTGTTCAGCCATGAACTGCCTCAGGGACTCCGGCTCCGGGTTTTGCCTCGAGGTTGACTCCTGAAGCCTTTTCCATAACTGGAGGTAGCCACAAGGCAGTGGAGGTTTGGGATCAGAGCTTGTTGGACATGTTGTAATTCCTTCTTCAGATATTATGGTTCTAAGAGTAATTCTGCTCTATTTATTAAAGTGTTGATAATTCCTCATTTTTGTTTAGGATGGTGATTGAACAACTGTGCAAATAACAATCTGTATGGGTAGGTTTTCGGTAAACTTGGTAACCTAGAGCGAAGTCTGCTTTTCTGTTGATCAAAGTATCCAGGAATGGTCGACTTACATCTTTTTCTTTCTCTATTGTGAACCTGACAGCTGGCTGTATCTAGTTAAGATGCTTGAGAAAATTTTCCCGCTCCCAAATTACAAAGATATCGTCCACATACCTAACCCAGAAATTTGATTTAAATTTGGCAGTTCTTATGGCCAGTCCTTCAATTTCTTCCATATAGAGATTTGCTACTATCGGTCTGAGGGGACTTCCCATTGTAATGCCCTCTTTTTGCTCATAGATTGTTTCCTTGTATAAGAAATATGTAGTGGTTAGACAGTGTTCAAACAGATTTGTTATATCTTTGGGAAAGATCTTCTTGTATATCTTCTTGTTATAGCTTCTTGTATAGGAACATTTGTAAACAATGACTCCACATCAAAGCTAACTAGTCAAGAATGTGTTGTCAACTTCAGATTTTTTTCATCTGTCCACAAAATGTTTTGAATTTTGTATAAAAATATCTGTGTTACTTTCTCTTCAAGTAAAGACTCTGAAAGGCTGTGCCCACAGCAATACTCCCTGCCAATCACACAGTTTTGTACCCTTTGTATGATTAAGCAACATATCCAAATGCTTTCCCCTTAAATCAACAGCAACAGTAAAATCCTTGATAAGCCTATGATTTCAAGGCAAGCTACATAACTCTCAACCATACTGAATTTGCTTTGTTCTACTGAATTCATTTGCTCTAAGGACAAAGGTCAGTTCAGAGATATAGATAGATAGATAGATAGATAGAGAGAGAGAGAGAGAGAGAGAGAGAGAGAGAGAGAACTGTCAAGAACAAAATCTACAGACACCTCAGGATCAATTCACATAACTAGAAAAAGACTGCTGATCAAAAAAACACTACATATTCTGACAAAGAAATTACTCACTGTACTCTATCATCATATGTATTACATGAAAAGGAGCCCAGCAGACTGCAAACAAGACGACCACGGTTACCATCATAATGATTGCTCGCTTCTTCTTCCTAAAAGAGGAGAGAGAACTTGCACTGAGAATTCTTGCACAGATAAGTGGAATAGGGTGATAGAGATGCTGTTGACTGGAAAGGGTCATAGTTCAACAGTAGGGCACACTGTATGCATGCAGATGGCCTCAATGTCAATTCTCTGACTTTCTAACTAAAGACTCTCAGATATCGGGTTGAGACTCAGGTCTTCTGCCTGAGATTGGAGAGCTGCTAACAGCCAGACAATACAGGGGGCCCACGTTATCTGTGGGTTCGGCATTCATGGATTTCATCATCTGCGGATGTCGAAAAGCCCCACCCCAAGCCTCTGAACCCAGCCAAAGCTGTGCTCCAGTCAGGTCTGGAGGCTTTACTGAGGCCCACAGAGATTGCATGTGACCACCCACGGCCTCTGTGTGCCTCAGAATGGCAATTTCGGCCAAAGAACGCTACTTCCGGTTTTACCATAAAAAAGGAAGTGATGTTTTTATGCCTTATAAGGCATTCTGAGGCCCGGGGAAAGTACCTCACAGGGGTTTGAATACCTGTGGTTTTCCTTATCCACAGGGGTTCTGGGAATGGAACGCCCGTGGATAATGTGGGCCCACTATACTGGGCAAACTATGGTTTGACTCAGTATAAGGCAATTTCCTATATGTTCATTTTACCACGCCTATAGCCCTGGGTGTATAAAATCCTCCTTGACACTTAGCAGGTAACGCAGAAGACTAAGGGCCCAATCCAGACTGTGCATGCCAGCTTACTGCCAGCGCGCACTGTTGCTAACGTGCCATAAGGCACATTTGTGAGCCTTACTCCGGGCCCAGTGTTGGAGCCCGTGTTGTGAACACTGGGTGGCAGAAAGGTAAGATGGGGCAGGGGGAGGTGGGGAGGAAGTGTTCTGGGGTGGGTAGAAGGCAGGGGAAGGCATGGCAGAGAGGGAGTGAGGCAGGAGGGGGTGGGACCAGCAGAGCTCAGCTCTGTGAGATCCGGAGCCCCATGTGTGGCCACACGGCCTGACACAGGACTCCTTGATTCTGTGCCAGTTGAAGAGCAACCACAGAATCAAGTAGCCCCATTGCAGAGCTACTTCCCTTTCCCAGGGGAAAGGGACAAATGTCCCACCTACGGCTACCCAGCACGCTTAAGATGCCGCAACACCCATTTTCATGCCGTGATAGCTCCACGTACCCCAGGGCAATTTACCCCAAAGTTACACCCTGGTAATCATCCAAAAGTGCTCTCTGCCTTTTCTATTTAAGGGGACAGGAATTATGAGATGTGCCACAACACTTCTGACACTACATGTGTAAGGAAGCCACAGTTCATTTTGCAATGAGACCAAATGTTAAACACAATTACAGAAATTTTTGAAACCTCAAAAATTTCTACTACCATTCATACAGAGTAGATGTTGACAGGAGGAGGAGGTACACTGTAATCTCCAACCATGTTATTCAGGGATTTGTGCATTACCTAAGCATAAAAAGCTACAGTGCAGCACCTCCTGCATCATCAACTGTAGATAAAAAAGGGACCTAAGTGCTAGAAGAGTATTATATAAAGATTAGTAAAGGTGTTGAGATATTTACAGCCCAATCCTATGCCGGATGGCACTGGCATAATGCACGTTGCACCTGCAGAGGCTGCTTTATGAAGTCGCAAAGCAGCCTCAGCTGGCATGTGTTGCTGAGCAACTAGCAAGGAGGAAGGAGCTGCTTCCAGCTCTCAACATATGCTCAAAGACTTGCCAGAGCAGGTTAGGCCATGCAGGGGGTGAAATGGTGCTGGGGTAGGGCTGAATAAGAAAGGGGGTGGGTAGACTGCGGAGGTGACAGAAGTTGGGAGGACTGTGGATCAGGACCATGATGATCCTGCCCTCCTCCCCAGGCATAATCTGACTTCCTGGCAGCTATAGAACTAGCACAGATCTGAGTTGAACCACCAGACCCAGAGGGGCTTAACCCTGGGGCAAGGAAAACTGTTTCCTTATCCCAAGCACGTTTTCTGAGATCAAAACCATACCACGCAAGAGTCAGCAGAGCCCACACCAACACTGCTACATTGCCACATTGGGAGCTGCAATGGATTAACCAGTTAATTTTGGTCATGAACATCTAAAAACCTTAAAGCTTGTTGTTATGAGTCTCAATAATTATGTAAATTATTACATAATTAAATGAAAAAAATGAAAAAGTCATTTTGAGAGAGGAAAGGTTGGAGCAGGGAAACAGCAAGAAAAGAAAATATTTATCTACAGCAGGTAGTAATTTATAGTCTGATTCAAAGTATTTCTTGTTGAAAAGATAATCTCTGTTACCCTGCACATGCCCAATCTTGTCTGATCTTGGAAGCTAAGCAGGGTCAGGCCTGGTTAGTACTTGGATGGGAGACCGCCTGGGAATACCGGGTGCTGTAGGCTTATACCATAGTCTTTCGAGACTGAAGGTTGCCAACCAATCTCTGTCTACGTGCCTGTCGACATGCAAAGTCAGTGAGGCAAAGCTTTAAAGAATTACATAAGTAACCTTCAAATTTTAGAATAATAAATGCTGGCTGTACAAACCGTGCTATTTTAGACATCTCATTCCCATGAATGGTTTGCAGAACGGAAGCATCTCCAACTCTTTTCTTAATCCATAGCTCATAACCAATCTTACTATAGAGCAAGAGCATCAGCATCAGCGGGAGGAGGAAGAGGATGACCAAAATGAAAGTAGCATATATTTTCTGGTGAACAGGGCTGGACCATTCTTCCAAGCAGCAAACATACTCTTTTTCATAGAGAAAGTCATATTTATTCTGAAACAAATTAAGTAGAAGTAACAGAAAAGAGAACTTACTCATAGTCCGCTGTGAGAGGAGAAAAAGGGCGCACTAATTCATCAGATTCCCACAGATGTAAAGGATTTAAATCAGTGCTTCCCAAATTCCTACAAGGGAGTTGGGAGCACTGTAACTGTGTGCGGGGGAGGGGAGAAGGCAGCAATGTGATCCCCAGGATCGCAGTGTTGCCAGGGAGGGGGGGTTTCCAACTTACCAGATGGAGTGCTGGCTTCCGAGGCATGCAGGAAGCCGTGCAGACACTTCTGCAGAGCTATTCAAGCCTCTGTAACAGTAAAAAAACTCAACTGAAAGCAACTTCCTATTCTCAATCGAAAACTAGAAGTGGCTTTCAGTCAAGTCTTTTTTTTACTATTACAGAGGCTTGAGGAGCCCTGCAGAGGCTGGCACTATCTGGTAAGTTGAAAAAAAACCCTTTGGTAGTATGATCCTGGAGATTGCATTGCTGCCTTACCTCCCCCCCCCCCCCTTTAAGGGGCCAGAGCTATGTTCTTCCCAGGCACATTTGGGAACCCCTGGTCTAAATATAGGACATAGGGAACCTATCAACCTGCTCTGTTAAATCTAACCATTAATCCATCTAGGACAGCACTGACTATGCAGGGTGATACCAGCTTTCCAAGATCTCTGGAAAAGAAAGAAGGAACTTTCCCAGCTCTGATACCCAAGATCCTTTAAATATTATAGTTATTATAATATAGATTTACCCTGAAACCCACCACCACAAAGCAATGGGCCCCCCTCCTCTGTGTGCAATCTACCCTCACAAGCATGTGCATGTTTGTCACGATTTCTGATCAAACTAATTTGTCCATAGAGTGAGATCTTTCACATCAGCACAGCTTCTATGATTTTTTCTCCACATCAGTTCCCTTTCTTGGAGATGATAAAGCACACAACAGACCCCTTTTTCTTGCTCCACCACCTTTCCAGTGATCTGCCCTGTGTCTGAGATAAGAAGGACCATAACCAGCAAACCATCCTCACCTTTGTGAAAAAAGGAAAGGCTCAGAATGTTTGTTTCTTTAATTTGTGAGTCTCTGTGAATTTCAGCATCCTGCCCACACAAAAGAGCTGTGGCACCTGAAAACAAGGAAAGGTGGCCAACAGAGCAACTGACAGCTAACTCCACTGAATAGGGCTAAGCCAGACACTAGAGCACTTTGAGCGGACTACAAAGAATACAGGAGGGGGAGAAAAAGATAGCTCAGAGGAGGTAGCAGGAGAAAGACTCAGAGACAGAAGGACAACAGCCTACATCTAATAGGATCAGTAGTCTTTATTTTTCCTTTCAGAAAATGTACCACTCACTGTAACTGAAGAGATTTCCAAAGCAGAGTATGATAATGATTAAAGCAACACTATTTAAAATACAGCAATCATATATGTGGGCTCTGAATCTTCTGTTTGTTCTAGAAAAATGCTCAGTGAAACAACAAAGAATCTTGTGATATTAACAGTGTGAACTCAGTGTGAACTCAAGGCAAACTTAACAGTGTGAACTCTGAATTTATATTCTATGCCCAGAGGCAGTAAAGAAGAAATGCAGGAGTTATAGTTGACAGGTGAGTCACCCAGACGGAGCAGCGTCTTATAAATTGTCTTGAAATATCTTGTTTCAATGAGGCAAAGCTTCATGAGGCCACTGCTATATCAATTGTGATTCAACAGATAAATGACCTATTTGCATAAAGCCGATGCCAGTTTCTAAGGTTATTATTTCACAAATACATGAAATTGTTGTCCACAGAGCATTGTATTAATCTATTGAACAGTAGAAGGTGGATAATCCCAGACTATTTATGCTGCCACTTCATTAAGATCAATATGGTAAATTAGTTACAGGTATTACACAACACAACATACCATACCTCCAGACGCTGTACATGCCACATTGGTGACCCCACAATTGCTGCCAACAGCCAGACTATGCCTGGGAATAAAAGATGGATGATTGTTAGTTTTTAAGAAAAGTAACATAGGATTTTAATGGGTAGCCCAATTCTAACAGGCCTAGCACCGGCAGAACGAGCAGCACACTGTCATAAACATTCTGGAAAGTTCGTTATGGCAGCGTGGAGGCTTGTAGCAATGGCAGAAAGGCCTGCGCAGGCCTGCTGGTGCCAGCACAACACCAGTGCGCACCAGAGCAGGTAAGCTCTGTGCAGGCAGGCAGAGAGGCAGGGGAAGAGCAGGGATGGGGGTAGACTGGGCCAGAAGCAGGCAGGATCAGTGGCAGAAGCCTCCTCCATACCCTATCCCCCTCCTGGGCCTGAACCACTGATATGAGGCTGCTTGGCCTTGTGCCAGTGATTTTGCTGGCACAAGCTGAAGTAGCCCCATAGGGGCTACTGATGTTGCAAGGTGTTGCAAGGTTCAAAAGCAAGACTCAGTAGTCAAGGGTGATTGTCTGCAAGTCTTTATTTCATTGCCAGCAACGGGCATCTCAAGGGACTCCTGTCCAAAGCATTGAGAGCCTCTGTCAATCTTAACCAGACCCTTTATAACATTTTAGGTCCTTTGTTTGAAGATTTTGAACTTCCCATTGGCTGAAGTTTGACATCATAGATGGGGCTAACTCTTCATAGGCTGTAGATAGCCTTAGAGATATTTGATTAGTGAGCTTCAAGTTACAGGTTCCAAATAAGGCAAAATTATACATATAAACATATGGAATACAAAGTTTTCAAGAACCAGTAGAGTGCACTGTAACCTTATTTTTATTCAGAACTGGCCTTTTGGCAAGTCTTTAGACCTTATTTCTTGGCATACATCTCTTTCTTGATTAGGATGACCTCACATGAGCCACCTGCCTTATCTTTTCCCACATTCCATCTCCTGTTCTCAGCAAAACTGTGGGGCTCTATGCCAACCTTTGTTAAGCAAGGTCCTTTGAACTTGCTTTTACTCTATGCCTTAATTCTATTTGTGACCTGTTACTTTGAGTACATTTAAGGGATCTATAGTGATATACCGTTCATATATTTCAATATAAAACAAGCCAAACTCTCATTGTGTAAAGGATTTCTTTTAATTGAGAAATCCATTTCTCATTTACTTTTAAACACATTACATGTTCTTCAAATCAACTGCAGCTCAACAGAGGCTTTCTCATGAAGGTTTCGCTTATCTAGTGTTCTTTTCTGAACTGTTTCTGCAGGTGTCTAGCTAAAAAACCCTATTTCAGCCTGCCAACTGATAATACCAAAACCTTTCTGTACGACAATGTTGCATATTTGTGTGTTTTCCCTGCATTGTGACATCTTGGCTTGCCCGCATATTGCTGCCAAGAAAGAGCTTTATCTTTGAGATGCAACTCTCTGCCAAATTCCAAAAATGTATCAACGCAAGACTTTCTGAGGCCTCAAGGTCTCAGCTAGCAAAACAAATTTCTGTGCAGGTTTCTCTGTGAGGCTAGCTATGATTTTGCTGGACATAGTTTTCATTATTCTTATGTGTTTCTATGTTTTAATCAAGCCTTTAATAAAATCAGGCAATTAAAATTTACTCTGATAGCTACCATATTTCTATAGACACTTTAAGGACAGAGACTAATTTTGAAGCTTTGGAAGAATAACCGACAGACAGACATGGTGATATCTTTGGCACTTCTGTGTTCTGAAATAATTCTTCCAGTGTTTTAATGTAAGGCATGTAACACTGTCCTCTACTCTAAAAAGCATGAAAGAATAATAATTTTAAAACTGCAAACTGTTTTGCTAAGATGGGCATTCTTCTGCTCATTGTTATCTGTTTTGCCATTCAAACAGGGAGCCAAAAAGGCAGAATCCTCCCTAGCATTCTATTTCTTCCTCTTATCTCCTTGCCTCCTCCAAACTTTCAAAGGGAATAGGCTTTGTCTAAGTCTAAGATTCATTTCTTGCCAAGAAGCAACCTTGACATTTAGCAGAGCTGCCAATTTTAGCAGAGTTTACCAATTCAGCAGAACAGCCAGTTTGCAATTTCTAAGCCTTTTCCCTAAAGAAGATGGGGTGGCTTTTAACCTATTAAGCTTTTAAGCATTTGCCCTAATTGCATATTACCCTTCATTCTGTATTACCTTCTATCACTAGAGGCTACTAAAGCTTACTTCAGAGTAAGGAGACAAAGTTCCCTTACTTCAGGGAAGTCTTCAGCAGCCTCTGTTCCTGTACTGGATACGGCGGAGGTCGCTTCAACGCCACTGTATCATAGCACAGGAATCTTGATAGGATTGTGCCAGTAACCTTTTAGCATTTTTGCTTTTAACTGGTGACATGGTTATATGGAACATATGGGCTAGATAACAGATTATATGAGAAATGCTTTAGCATTGGTGACCAGGAGGTAGATAGTTACAACTGCAGCTAACCATGAAATACCATAAGAACATAAGAACAGCCCCACTGGATCAGGCCATAGCCCATCTAGTCCAGCTTCCTGTATCTCACAGCAGCCCACCAAATGCCCCCGGGAGCACACCAGATAACAAGAGACCTGCATCCTGGTGCCCTCCCATGTTGCCCTGTGGGAAAATCCAGAACAATGTGTCAAAACTTTACAGTTTTCAATGAGAATTAAAAATATGCAATCTGACATCTCTAAATCACAGAATTTACTAAGACTTAGAAAGAAGAAGGTAGACAATGAAATCAGGACTCTTTTCCCACTTCACTCACCTAGGAATTCATAAATTATGACTAAGTTATAACACATAAGTTATGACTATGTCAGGTAACCTTCTGAGATACCACCTCATCAGGGCACACAGAACTGTAGGGTAAAATCCATGCAGTTCCTTGCCTCTTTTGGAAGTAATAAAGTCCCTTTGCCATACTGCCTAGTCCACGGTTTCAAAGGTGCTCATTAAGTCATACTT
This sequence comes from Tiliqua scincoides, assembly GCF_035046505.1. Classification (NCBI taxonomy): domain Eukaryota; kingdom Metazoa; phylum Chordata; class Lepidosauria; order Squamata; family Scincidae; genus Tiliqua; species Tiliqua scincoides. Next base: position 30,174,456 of record NC_089826.1, read on the forward strand.
ATGCAGGCTGCTAGAGGTGTTCTCGAAGGGAAGAAATCCGAATACAGCTCATCCACAAAAACAGAACAAAGGTATTCTACTCCATAGGCAAGACATTTTTGTTCTTTTTTTTCCCCACCGAATTGTACTAACTTCATACACAGACACAAGTCAGTCAGTGGCTATAGGAATCAAGCAGCACTAGTTCATTTCCACTTGGTAGGCACTGCAAGAAAAATATAGCTTGCCTAAGAAGCTTTGGTTGTAAAACTTAGTTTGCACAAAACCTTCAGACAAACTAATTCAACTTGATTATTTTATGCCCAGCAACAGGTAAAGTCAATGTGTGTTGGAAGAAAGCACTGTTCACATGTATTAATTTGAAGAGGATCATAATCAATGCCATCTTTTCCAAAGAGCAGTATCTTGCATCTAAAGTTCTCACAGTTTAGAATCTGGATATCTGAAAGATTGCTTTCTCGCACATGACACTGCCCATACACTGAAGTCATCAACAGAGGTCCTTCTATGTGTCCTACTGCCATCAGAAGTATGTTTGGTGGCAACACAGAACAGGACATTTTGAATGCAATGCCCAGGTTGTGAAACTCCCTACCTGGGAGGCCTGCTTGGCCTCCACTAGACTGGCAGTCTAGCATATTGCTAAGATCATTTTGGTTCATCATGTTTTTAGGATAGGTTCCTTTTTTTTTTTTTTTGATAGGTTGATTTTTTTGTCCCTTGTGATCCTATGCTGCTATCTGGAGTGAAGAGAATGGATTAAATAAAGTACTTTATTAATCCACTTTTGTCTGGCTCACAGGTTTGCACATTTAATCCCTATTTGTGTATATGCAACATTGGTCAAAAATGATTTAAATGAAATAGGTAGGCTAGAGCAGTGGTTCCCAAACTGGTGGGTCATGACGCACTAGCAAGGGAAGCACTGGCTTATGTCCCTTTAAGGGGTGGGGAGGAAGGGAAGGCAGCAACGCAATCCCCAGGATTGTGCTGCTGCTGGGGATTGGAGGGGATTTTCTCTTACCTCCAGCCAATAATAGAGTACTAGGAATACTGGGGGAGTCTGGGGAGCCTACTGCAGGGCTCCCCAAACCTCTGTAAGTCTGAAAAAGAGAAAAAAGGGCACTTCCGGTTTAATCTCGAAAACCAGAAGTGCCCGTTTTTTTCTATTTTTCAGACTTACACAGATTTGGGGAGTCCTGCGGAGGGCTCCTCAGACCTTCCAGGTCTCCAGCACCGACTGGAGGTAAGTGAAAAAAAACCCTCCCATCCCCAGCAGCAGTGTAATCCTGGGGATCACATTGCTGCAATCCCCCCACCCCAGCAAATACACATGTGGTTCCCTCCTCCTAAGAAGGACTTTGGGAACTACTTGACTAGAGCAATATTTAGAGAAAGTTGGAATCGACAAAGAAGGGGAAATAAACATCTAAAAAGGGACTGTATGATACAGATTCAGATTGCTGGCCCTGGGAAAGATTCTAGTGGAGGACGCCTTACTGGACTCTGACCCAGAGGTGAGAAACTGGATTTATGGTAGTGTCAAAGGAAAGATACCGAGAGTAAGATCAAAAGCTGTTCTAAGTTTTAGTTTTAGAGACTCAGCTTGTTTCAAGTCTTGAGGGTTTTCTCTTTGCACCAGTGAGCACATCCAGAGATAAGCTGACAAAGATACATGAGAAACTGGGAGACCCTAATGGGTCATGGGATGGCAATTAATTTTTTAAGCTAGACACCTGGCCTACCTACAAGCAAAGAAGGTAGGTAGGAAGGTAGAGATTGCATCGTTCTATTTTTTTCAAAACGATTCAAAAACAATCAAAAAGATTTAAAACTGAAGCTATCTTGCCTCTTGCCATTCTGCTTTCTGGGAAGGATGCTGCTGGATGGGTCACCCAGACAGGTGAGGTAAATAACTTGCTGCTAAACTTAAAACAGACTATCTGCCTCATGGAACCAGCTGCAGTAAGTATTTTAGATACAATCTAATACTTGATGAACACTGACACAGAAACTGCTGCATGGGCCTAGGGCAGTGGTTTTCAAATTCTCATGGATAGTTTGAGCCACTGTAAGTGCTTGCGGGGGGAGGCAGCAGGGGTGGGTGGAAGGCAACGGTGCGACTCCCAGGATCGTGCCGCTCGGGGATGCAGGGGCTTGGGAGCACTTACCCAAGCCTCCTGCAGCCTCCCCAGGGTGCGGGGTGTCCGGTGCGAACCTGTGGAAGGGCTCCCTGCAGCAGTGAATACAAAAGCGGAGCGATCATGCCCCGCCTCCGCTATAGCGGAAGTGGAGCGCGATCGCTCTGCTTTCACTTTCACTGCTGCAGGGAGCCCTGCCAAAGGTTCGCACCAGGCTCCCTGCACCCTGGGGAGGCTGCAGGAGGCTTGGGTAAGTGCTCCCAAGCCTCTGCAGCCCCGAGTAGCGCGATCCTGGGGATCATAAGAACAGCCTCACTGGATCAGGCCATAGGCCCATCTAGTCCAGCTTCCTGTATCTCACAGTGGCCCACCAAATGCCCCAGGGAGCACACCAGATAACAAGAGACCTCATCCTGGTGCCCTCCCCTTGCATCTAGCATTTTGACCTAGCCCATTTCTAAAATCAGGAGGTTGCACATACACATCATGGCTTGTAACCCGTAATGGATTTTTCCTCCAGAAACTTGTCCCCCTTTTAAAGGCGTCCAGGCCAGACACCATCACCACATCCTGTGGCAAGCAGTTCCACAGACCAACCACACACTGAGTAAAGAAATATTTTCTTTTGTCTGTTCTAACTCTCCCAACACTCAATTTTAGTGGATGTCCCCTGGTTCTGGTGTTATGTGAGAGTGTAAAGAGCATCTCTCTATCCACTCTGTTCATCCCCTGCATAATTTTGTATGTCTCAATCATGTCCCCCCTCAGGCGCCTCTTTTCTAGGTTGAAGAGGCCCCAACGCCATAGCCTTTCCTCATAAGGAAGGTGCCCCAGCCCAGTAATCATCTTAGTCTCTCTCTTTTGCACCTTTTCCATTTCCACTATATCTTTTTTGAGATGCAGCGACCAGAACTGGACACAATACTCCAGGTGTGGCCTTACCATAGATTTGTACAACGGCATTATAATATTAGCCATTTTGTTCTCAATACCTTTTCTAATGATCCCAAGCATAGAATTGGCCTTCTTTACTGCCACCACACATTGGGTCAACACTTTCATCGACCTGTCCACCACCACCCCAAGATCTCTCATCTGATCTGTCACAGACAGCTCAGAACCCATCAGCCTATATGTGAAGTTTTGATTTTTTTGCCCCAATGTGCATGACTTTACACTTACTGACATTGAAGCGCATCTGCCATTTTGCTGCCCATTCTGCCAGTCTGGAGAGATCCTTCTGGAGTTCCTCACAATCACTTCTGGTCTTTACCACTCAGAAACGTTTGGTGTCATCTGCAAACTTAGCCACCTCACTGCTCACCCCTGTCTCCGGGTCATTTATGAATAGGTTGAAAAGCACTGGTCCCAAGACAGATCCTTGGGGCACACCGCTTTTCAACTCTCTCCATTGTGAAAATTGCCCATTGACACCCACTCTCTGTTTCCTGGTCTTCAACCAGTTCTCAATCTGTGGAGTTTTTTAGTAGCCTTTGGTGAGGGACCGTGTCGAACGCCTTCCGAAAGTCCAGATATATAATGTCTATGGGTTCTTCCGCATCCACATGCCTGTTGATATTTTCAAAGAATTCTACAAGGTTCATGAGGCAAGACTTACCCTTACAGAAGCCATGCTGATTCTTCCTCTGCAAAGCCTGTTCATCTATGTGTTTTGAGATTCTATCTTTGATGAGGCATTCCAGCATCTTATCCGGTATAGATGTTAGGTTGACCAGCCTATAGTTTCCCGGGTCCCCCCTCTTTCCCTTTTTAAAGATTGGCGTGACATTTGTTATCTGTTAGTTCTCTGTTCTTGCAAAGCCAGAGACAACTGCATGATGATTTATATCTGCTGCGTTCCACCAAGGCAACTGTGGGATCTGTGTTTACTCACAAATTTTTGTGACACATTTTGATTGCATCCATATCAACATTATGGATGCACATTTTGATTGCATCCATAAGTTACACCGCAGACTGGATCATGCTAGCTTCCCAGCCCTTAGGAAAACTGTAGAACAATCTGAAGGGATCAAATTAAAGTCCTGTGGCTTGTATTTGGACTGTGAGGTATGCAAAGGCTACACCCACCAGGAAGCCAGGGAATTACCATACCAATGAAGTGCTTGACTTGGTATTTATGGACTTAATGGGGCCATTCTTGCCCAGCATTGGGGGGGGGGGCTCGTTTTGTGTTGTCCATTGAAGATCGCCATTCTCGTTATGGATTTTGTTATTTGATGAAAACAAAAGGTGAGACCAGCCAGACTGTGGAATACTGGCTGAAGTTTGTGCATAGGAAGACAGGCAAGCTGCCTAAATGCATAATTACTGACCAGGGGGATGAATTTGTGAATCAAAGGTTTGAAAGACTGCTCAAGGACAGGGGCATAGAGCACCATAAATCAGCCCAAATCAGCCCCATATCGACCCCAGCACAATGCGCACTGTGAGAGGCATGGCCAGACTCTGCAAAACATGGCATTTTGTATGCTAAAGGACAGTGGGCTACCGTTTAAGTATTGGGGAGAGGCTATGATGTGTGCCTCACATAATCTAAATGTTATTTGGCATTCTGCCACTGGACAAATACCATACAAACTCTGGCATGGGAGAACACCCTCTTTAGATTATTTACATGTGTTTGGCGTCCCTGCGTTTGTGCACATCCCAAAGGGACTGCGATGGAAAGGTCAACAGAAGAGTAGGAAAATGTACTTGTCAGCCCGCTTCTCCAGGGGCTACATTGGCTGCCCATTCGTTTCCGGGCCCAATTCAAGGTGGTGGTTTTGACCTTTAAAGCCCTATACTGCTCTGGGCCAGGGTATCTTAGAGATTGCCTACTTCTGTACAATCCGGCTCGTCCTCTTAGGTCATCAGAGAAGGCCTTTTTACAAGTGCCACTGCCTAAGGAGGTACGTGGGGCGGCGGCAAGAAATAGGGCCTTCTCAGTAGTGGCACCAACGTTATGGAACTCCCTTCCCCTTGACTTGAGAATGGCTCCCTCTCTTGAGACTTTTCGGTGAGGCCTGAAGACCCTTCTGTTTAAACAAGCCTTCTGAGCTCATGGCCTTTTTAACATCTTTTCTACATCTTTTAGTATTTTTTACTGGCCTGATTCCTTTTGATCTGCTGCTATATACTCTTTTTTACCTGACTTTTTATCTGACCACTTTTTTTTATCATATCTGTCAGTGTGTTACTATGTTTTTATCTGTTTGTTAAATCATGTTTTAATCTGTTTGTAAGCCGCCCTGGGTCTCTTTGGGGAGAAGGGTGGGGTATAAATAAAGTTATTATTAATTATTATTATTATTATTATTATTATTATTATTATTACTACTACTACTACTTCCTTGGATATGAGTCAAACCACAAGGCATTCCTATTTGGCTACTTGCACTCTAAGGACATTGTGATTAGTGCAAGTGCAAAATTCTTGGAAGATACTACAGGATGGGATCATTTGGGTCTCTGTGTCACCTCTTCCTACCCAGTGGTCAACAGAGACGGAATGCAGCGGTCCACCATCCCTGCCCGGGAGAAATCTCCTAAGAAATCACTTCCAACATTGAAGGAGGAGCAGACTATCAGTGAGACATCCCATGAGATGGAAGTAAGTGGGTGTCAACAGGAACCTGCACTTGCGGAAATCTTACCACAACCAGAGGATGAGGACAACATTATACCTCGTAGATCAACCAGGGAAAGGAGAGAACCCGACAGATTCAAACCTGGAACTGTTTGTCAGGCATCCATTGAACCTGTTTCATTCGAATCCATAAAGGACATGCCCATAAGTGAACAAGCGGCCTGGAAAGAGGCCGCTGACTCTGAATTAAAGTCAATGTGTGAGTTGGATGTGTATGAGGAAACTGATCTCCCACCTGGGGAGAAAGCAATTGGTTGCAAGTGGGTATTTAAGGTAAAGAGAGATGCAAATGGTCATCCAAAATGCAAGGCCAGAGTGGTTGCACAAGGGTTTGGTCAAGATGCTACTGACTATGATGAACTTTTCGCACCCACGCTCAGAAATTGTTCATTGTATAGTGCACTTGTACTAGCTGCTAAGGAAAATTATGAGATCAGGCATTTAGATATCAAAACTGCATACTTGAATGCACTGTTGAGGCATACCAGTTATATGAAAAAACCACCAGGTGCTGCTGAAAATGAAAAGAAGTACTGGTTACTGACGAAGAATCTGTATGAACTCAAACAGGCAGGATATGAGTGGAACAAATGCCTATCAAATGTACTAAAGGGCGAGGGATTCCACCAGGGTATAGTGGATCCGTGTGTGTTTACCAGAGGTAAAGGCCAACAAAGATGTATAGTGCTCTGTTTTGTAGACGATTTGGCTATAATGTGTAAAAGTGATGAACAAGCAAATGAACTGATTAGTGTATTAAGGGGAAAGTTCACTCTGCGTGACTTAGGAAAGATACATAAGTATGTTGGGTTGGAAATAACTGAGGTGTCACTAGGCTATAAGATTTCACAAAGAGAAAAGATAGCCCAATTACTCCAAAAATATAACATGGAGCAAAGTAATGGGGTAAAAACCCCTATGACACCAGACTTTGAAAGAGATGAAACGCCCAGTCCCATGTTCGATCCCAACATGTATAAGTCCCCATTGGGTAGTCTTATGTATCTTAGTCAGTGGAGCAGGCCTGACATCACAATGGCATGAAATTTATTGGCCAGGGCTTCAAACCAGTCTACACAGAGACACTGGCTAGCAGCAAAACATATTCTGAGATACCTGAAGCAAACTATAGATATGTCATTATACCTAGAGCCAAAGGAAGATCTGAAGCTCACAGCATATGTTGATGCGAGCTTTGCATCAGATACAGAAACCAGGAAGTCTACCTCAGGTATAACACTGTTCCTAGCAGGATCCTTAATAGGATGGAAAACAGTAAAGCAAAGACATGTATCCCTATCTACCTGCGAATCTGAATTTGCTGCACTGAGTTTGATGTGCTCAGAACTCGTTTGGTACAAACAATTAATGATGGATCTCGGTGTGCCAACGTCAAAGCCAATTACTGTTATGGAGGACAATCAGGCAGCCATCCAAATGGCATCGGTTCCTGGCATCCGGGGGAGGTCAAAACACACTGACGTGCACTTCCAGAATGTGAAGCAATGTGTGTCCGATGGTTTGATCACCTTGACCTACTGTGAATCCAGCCAGAACATGGCAGATGCACTGACGGAAGTGCAAGGTGTAACCAAGCATATGGAAAACTGTAAAGCGCTTGGACTAAGGGTATGAGAAATATGTGAATGCCAACTTACCCCGAACCAAGAAGGAGAATGTTCGCTCTCTGTTCTTGCAAAGCCCGAGAGAAAGCTAACAAGTTTAGTTCATGGAAAGTTGCTGGCAGTTTCTGGGCACTGCACCTGTCCCTGCCACACCCTAGGTAACTGAGCAGACTCTGATTGGGTGCTCAGAGTACTTAGCCCTCAGTCTTCAGCTCCACCAGCGCAGTAGGTGTAAAATGTGAAACTGCTGCCGGAGACTTTGACGATCGGATACTGTTTATGTATATGCTGTAAACTGACCTTGGACGGACTGACTGACTGTGTTTTGTGGATACTGATTTGGATAAGGTACTGCTGGACTGCTTTACTCCACGTGTATGACCTGGACTGTTTTGACTACTCTGTCTGTGTAACTCCTTGCTCAAATATACAACAGCAAATTCAAAGACTCTACTGTGTCTGCTGTTTTTCAAACCTTAACACTATCCTCCAATCTTCTGGCACTTTGGCTGTTTTGAGGGACAAGTTGCATATTTTAGTCAAGAGATCAGCAACTTCATTCTTCAATTCCTTAATTGAAGGGTTTGGATGATGTCAGTGCCCGGTGACTTATTGATCTTTAATTTATCAATGATCGACCTGCTGCCTTCCACCCGCCCCTGCTGCCTCCTGCTGAGCAGCTCCTGCTGAGTGACGTGATCCTGGGGATCGCGCCGCTGCCTCCTCCCTGCCTCCAGGCTGCCCCTGCCCCTTAAGGGGACAGAGGCCAGGGCCCACAGGCTGGGGAGTCGCGATGCCCCAGTTTGAAAAGCCCTGGCCTAAGGTGTTGCAAAAGCACTATAAAGCATTTTGTGACACTCTGGGAGAGTAAGGAGTACCTTTGTGAAGGCCTGCACCATCCCATCAGCACTGGATCCACATGGAACACCTGACACAGCAGGTAAGCTCCTACTGTACAGTGCAGAGGCTGGGGGAGGGCAGGGAGGGGTGTAACACATTGGGGAGGGTGGAGACAGGCAGAACAAGCCCAGGAAGGTGGTATAGGCAGCACTATTTCCCCTCCTGGGCTTGAAAGCGGCACATGAGTCTCTCTGACTTGCACTGGGTGTTTGGCAGGCGCAGATCTGAGTAGCCTCATTGAGCAGGCTGGGAATTTACACAGGGTAAAGGGACAAATATCCCTTTACCTCAAAGAGACCACCAGCCTGCTGCTTGCCAGAACTAGATACAGTATGGGCTGTGTGTTCATGCACCAGCACTTGTTAGGATTGAACTGTGAGTGTAACAGTTTTAGGATAAATTAGTATTTTTTGTTTTCCTGCTGTTGTGTGTTACCTCTTGGATAAGCCTTTTGAGGGCTTCAGCTTTCCTTATTATATCTCCTTAGTATATTCTTAATAAACTTGAAGTGTATTTGTACTGAGAATTGTATCTGGGTGGACAGAATCCACATTCACCTAGCTGCTGGGGCCCAGACCTATTTGGCTTTATTAGCAAAACAAAAAGATTAGAGGAGAAATGACTCAGCCAGGGGGCTCACAGGTGTTTGTTAATTAAAACTCCATCTGAAAATTAGACCCAAGTCCTGCAGACAAATATCTCGATACTTGAGGTTTTCTGTTTTTCAAGAATCATGTTTTTGTAATTTTTTAGCTGACTGAGTTTCCAACCCTCCAGAATTTGCCTGGTGCCTCTAGGTATCTGAATCAACCTCCAGGAGACTACTGAAAGCAATTCAGGGGATTTTAACAGGGCCTCCCTGGCTAAATGACGCTACATCATGTTGGGGGGGGGGGGGAAGGATCCAGAAATTACATCAATTAGAATTGGCAACCCTAGTCATAAGCCATTCTTTGGGCCAAAGGGCATAAATATTTTACTTAAACGCATCAACGAACATTCAGTATATCAATGCACCCTGTGGTGAAATATCAAAGTTGCCTAGGACCTTACCAAGCATTGTGAATGCTCTTCTGTTGGTGTACTGCCATTTCATTTTTAGTGGGTGGACAATCCCATTATGCCTTTCCACAGCAATGCAGGTCATTGTAAGAATCTCAGTAACTATTGCCGTAGATTGGACAAATGGTACCATCTTGCAGGCAAAGGCACCTACAAGCATTGAAACAGACAAAACAACAAGTAATCAGCCCAGTCTCATTTTCCATTTTGGTAAGAAGTAACAAAAACACAGCAACCACCTAACACAGTTTTTATTTAATACTTCGTCTGGGCCTTGGGAGCAAAAAATGCACTGAACAGACCAATAGTAACTTCAGAGACAGTTCCTTCTTTGCCCTGAAAGAAGATGAAATCCTAGCAACGCAACATCAATTATGAGTGGGTGAAAAACTTGAAATTCTCTGTTCAAGACATGAAGTCCCTGACATTGGGCTCAAAAGGACAATGATTAAAAATTAATATAACCTTTCTCCCCTTGTGTTTTCTGTTATCAGAGGATTGTATGGCCCACCCTAAACTAAGCACTTTCAAATTCCATCAATTGAAATTGTGAAGTGTTTCAACTCTTCACAATGCATTGTGCTCTAATGCCATTCTCAAGAGAGTACATCAAATGCTGAAGTCAAACCTCAAAATTACTTTGTTGGCATTTTAGCGATAAAACCCACTGCCCCCATGGTTACTTAAATGACAAATAAAATTAGCCCGACTAAGGGTGAGTCACATCTTTTAAATATACAGTAATTGCCACTGCCTGAATGTATTCTAGTGATCCATTGTATCCTGAGAGACCCATTGTACCTAATTGTCCTTTATTCAATCAGGCAGAGAAAGAAAGACCAGAAACAGTATTACACTTTAAAAACTCACCATAAGTTTGTTTGAACAGACACTAGCTAAAGACCCACTGGGACAGATGGGAAAGGGAGAAATAAATGTGATCCATTCCTTACCTTACCTAACACCACCTCCATTTTTCCTTTCCTACAATTCACCCCCAAAGCCACTGTTTCAGGCAAAGCAAGATTCAGGACCAAGCCTGCCCTTTACATCAGTGAAAACAATTTACACTTTACAATTTTACAATTTACAATTTACACTGAAAACAATTTCGGATCCTAAAGAAGTAAGTTCTCCACCCACCACCCACTCCAGAGCTGTTTTCAACTCCTATTGGGAGGTAGCACTGCCAGTATATTGCCCTTTCTCTACCCTTCTAGAATAGCACTCAGTATGGGAAAAAGGAAAATTGCTCTTTTTGTGGTTTCAGTCGATGGGGTTGGTTTTACCAAATGTCAACTGCTGTAGACAGGTTCAGTTCCCTTCCACGGCTTTGGCCCACTGGAACAAATGGCAGCAATTCTCTTACACTGGGGAAAATAAAGGCATACACTCAGTGTCACAATTTGGCTAAGGATTAAACAAGTCTCTTTCTCCTGGTGAACCCAGTGTCTAGCGCAAGAATAAAGTTTGTTCCTTTCTCAGTTGTATCTCACATTGCCCCGTCACACAGGCATCCATACTATCTCACAGAATTCTACCACTGAGATACAAACTAGACAAAGTCAGAACTTAGAGTGGAGAGAAAGGACGGGGAAGAGACATGAGGTTGGTTTTTGTTTTTGGCTCCTCCTTCACTTAGCACTAGTCAAAAGCAGCAAAACCTTTTTAAAAGGTTTTTGTTTCTGGCTCCTCCTTCACTTAGCACTAGTCAAAAGCAGCAAAACCTTGACTTAGCACTAGTCAAAAGCAGCATGGATATGAAGTGTGCACTCATGTGCACACCTCTGCTACTCATAATAAGAGTTGGCTATCACAACAGAAACACCCCTGCTGCTACGACAGTGTCCATTATGAGATCCCAAGTATTGTGCTTGATCCAAAGTTTGTTAGTGCTTATAAGCAGTCTCAAGCCACAACTAAGTGTATGTTCATTCCCTGTACACATCTTTGACATGACTGCCATGTTCTAAAACAAGGCTTTGCAACCACCACAGTGCTAGGGCATCTTGGGTAACAGTTTCCTATTGACAGGCATATGGGAATTGGGGTGGCTCAAAGTTTATTTTGAGGAGCAGAAGTGTGCACACTTCAATTCTTTTCCCCCCCAACCATTTTCATTTCTGTGTTGAATAAGGAACTGGGAAGTAGAGGACCCAATTCAGTCTTAGGCTTTCCCAAGGATCTTGCAGAGGACAAAAGTGTCCCTGTTTTGTACATGAGGGTAGTTGAGCTATTTCAACCCCAGTCCACTTTGGAAAAAGGGGCAAACTGAAAGTTCTAAACAGAAGGATGTGTGCCATTGTTTTGACAGGTGCGCCCATTAAGCTTTATAGATGCAGAATGGAGACAGAAAAGTTACTCTTTAACTGGCTTTATATATTACCATCTACCAAGATTTTCTTTACCTTCTGAACCTATTCAATTCTTCTGAAAGCCCCATCTGTTTCCATGAAACTGCCTTCTTTTTATATTACCTAGCAATTTTTAATAGTTTTTAAGCTTTAGCCTTCAGCTCAGATATTAATAGGTTTTTTTTACCAAATGTTTTCCATTCCATTTATCTGTTCCAGGTTGTTTATCATTTTAACTGCAGAAATACTCCTTAGTTTAGAGAGATCATATTTCAGCTTTTTCTTTTTAAATCAAAAAAGCAACCGAAGCATGCTTTCAACAGCTTCAATCAAAACAAAATTTCAAACGGCTGGGTTTAGAATATTTAGCAAGAAGTATATTTTACAGAATAGAGGCAATTTCAAGGCTTCACATCTTTATTTCCTTAGAATTTTCTGGGACATTTAATACAAAAAAAGATGCTCAACTGACCCACAATTCCCTTCCCCCAGTATATACAGTTCTGCTATAATGAGGGAAGTGGGACTCACTAATCTCTCCTGCAGAGAAAATTGTGATCTCCAGATGACTTCTGGATCTCACTGGTTCTTTAAGAATGCAGAGCAACCCGCAGTTTCTCTGAAAGAACTTATGAACACATTCCATCAATACGTTTCCTTTTTCTTCCTCAAAGTGCAAGAGAGTTCAGTCCACATAGACAGAGAAACCTTCAGCCAAGTTCATCCTCTGCCAAAATACAACTTTCAAAACCTCACAAAACTTCTTGAGTTCTTTTTGAAAAATCATCTGGATCCTAGAAATGCTAAAAATGAAGTTGAGAGTGAGCATATGTGATCAGGTCTTTGTGATTATATTCTGTGCATGGAAAACCACTAATTTAATCCTATTATGCCTGGTTCTTATGCTACTCCAGCAGGGCAGGAGTTAATAATAGACACAGTGTCTATTTGACACTGTTTGACCTGGAGAAATTCCTGCTCAGCCATACAGCTTATTGGGTTCATCACTTTCTCTCAGTCTAGCAAACTTCACAGTGTTGTAGTGAGGGTGAAATGAGGGAATCACATGGACAGATTCTCTGAGCTAATGAAAGGTTGCAGCACAGTGGTAAATCAGGAGCTTTGCATGGAGAAGGCCCTAAATTCAATTCCTGGTCTCTTCAGATAAAGCTAAGAGAGACCCCTATATGAAATCCTGGAGAGCTCCTACAATAGGTGTAGACCAGTGTTTCCCAATCGGTGATATGCATACTACCAGTGATACGTAAGGTGGTGCCCACTGATATGCACAGTATCCTGGATACCCGCTGCCTGGCACTGAGACCGTGACACAACAGATGCTAGTAAGAGGTTCGTCTCAGTGGGCAGAGCTCCAGCATGTGGTTTTTGTGCACTTTAAAAAGCCATCCCACCCACCTTGTGCCTCTTACAAGTGTCTGTCATCACCAGTTACTTCCATTGATACTTCCAGTAGGCAGACCATTAGAAGTGTCACTAGTGTACCTGGAGGGAGAAGGGGGGCAAATGTCCCCAGGTGGCATGCTTGGGGAGCAGCGATGCAGCAATCCCCCCCCCCCGGTGATCCCCCTGTGCAACTAGGTGACCTGCCTGCTAGGCCAGCTCTACCGCTTTTTGGTGCTTCTCTGTTGCTGCTTCTCTCTCTCCTTGTCCCATTGTTGGTAGGCACTCCTCCTGCAGGTTTGTGACCCCTTCCCCCAGTGATCCGTAGCCTGTGACTGCTCTGCTCTAAGTTTCTTACCTACATGTTATTTTTTTCCAGTCCTGATCACATCCACAGCATCTGTGCTATCTGCGGAGTTCAGGTGAGGGGATTCTTTTGAATTCCACCCGTTGCAGAAGGAGGGTTTCTGGCCTTTCTGGTGCTGGGTGTCTCCTGCCAGCAGCGAAGTGCCATACAGCACTTTTACTACACCCAGCACTGGCAGTGGGACTGGAGCACCGGCAGTACACTAAATAGGATCGGGATCTAAATGACTCCTGCTATAATCCTGGAATGCTTACTTGGGAGCAGTTGTGGCCCTCCCATTATATTCTATGGGGCAAATGCCCTGGGTGCAAGACTGTAGGACCCATGGAAGCCTCTCTGAGACTCCTGACGGGGCTGGAAACCGTGCTTCCAGTTTCCTGAAAGCACAGTTTATAGCATCGGGAAACCTCAGAGAGGCTTCCCGTACACAGCCTTGGGTTGCATGAGGCTCTGGGAGTGGGGGGGGGGCGGATTTGCGCCCGGGGGCAGCGACAGCCTGAGGGGGGCACCATCGCAGACCTTTGCCCCAGGGCGCGGGGCTGGGGAGGTCCACCACTGCTTAAGAGCAAGTGTCATTAGACTCAATGCTTATTTTTGAATAGACATTCATAGGATCGCACTGTTAACATACTGAGCAAATAAGCAACTCTCAAGTAGATGTCCACCACACTCTCTTAAATTGTTCTAACTTTGTTTTTTGTTAACGGCTTTCTGAGGAGAGAAAAAAGTAGGGAGAGTTCAAATATTCTAAAGTTAGAATGGGGGAAAATGAGATAGTGCTAGTTCTTCATACCTAGTGATTCATCCCTAAAAAGGCTCCTTTCCTGAAATGAGTACTCTGGAGCATCTTGGTTAAGAAGATCACAGCTTCACACAATGTAATAACTCTCATAATAATAACTAATAGTGAGGAGAGGCAAACTGTCAGCAGTTGCTCACAGAAGTCATCAATCATCCTGTAAGTGCTTATACTTAGAGGACAGGTCAGGGAATTAGAGGACAGGTCCTCTCATGGATTGAGAACTGGTTGGAGGCCAGGAAGCAGAGAGTGGGTGTCAATGGGCAATTTTCACAATGGAGAGAGGTGAAAAGCGGTGTGCCCCAAGGATCTGTCCTGGGACCGGTGCTTTTCAACCTATTCATAAATGACTTGGAGACAGGGGTGAGAAGTGAAGTGGCTAAGTTTGCGGACGACACCAAACTTTTCCGAGTGGTGAAGACCAGAAGTGATTGTGAGGAGCTCCAGAAGGATCTCTCCAGACTGGCAGAATGGGCAACAAAATGGCAGATGCACTTCAATGTTAGTAAGTGTAAAGTCATGCACATTGCGGCAAAAAATCAAAACTTTAGATATAAGCTGATGGGTTCTGAGCTGTCTGTGACAGATCAGGAGAGAGATCTTGGGGTGGTGGTGGACAGGTCGATGAAAGTGTCGACCCAATGTGCGGCGGCAGTTAAGAAGGTCAATTCTATGCTAGGGATCATTAGGAAAGGTACTGAGAACAAAACGGCTAATATTATAATGCCGTTGTACAAATCTATGGTAAGGCCACACCTGGAGTATTGTGTCCAGTTCTGGTTGCCACATCTCAAAAAAAGACATAGTGGAAATGGAAAAGGTGCAAAAGAGAGCAACTAAGATGATTATGGGGCTGGGGCACCTTCCTTACGAAGAAAGGCTACGGCGTTTGGGCCTCTTCAGCCTAGAAAAGAGATGCCTGAGGGGGGACATGATTGAGACATACAAAATTATGCAGGGGATGGACAGAGTGGATAGGGAGATGCTCTTTACACTCTCACATAATACCAGAACCAGGGGACATCCACTAAAATTGAGTGTTGGGAGAGTTAGAATAGACAAGAGAAAATATTTCTTTACTCAGCGTGTGGTTGGTCTGTGGAACTCCTTGCCACAGGATGTGATTACGGCATCTGGCCTGGATGCCTTTAAAAAGGGATTGGACAAGTTTCTGGAGGAAAAATCCATTACGGGGTACAAGCCATGATGTGTATGTGCAACCTCCTGATTTTAGAAATGGGCAATATCAGAAGACCAGATGCAAGGGAGGGCACCAGGATGAAGTCTCTTGTTATCTGGTGTGCTCCCTGGGGCCTTTGGTGGGCCGCTGTGAGATACAGGAAGCTGGACTAGATGGGCCTATGGCCTGATCCAGTGGGGCTGTTCTTATGTTCTTATGTACTATTTTATAACAGCTTATACTGTTTAGGGAGGGGGTTTAATCTTATGGGAGACTGTAAGTGGTTTGTTGTCTGGTGTGTTAGTTATATATTGCTGAGTATTAATAATATATTTTTAAGATCTACATTTTAAGTAATGCATTTTAATTAATGATATATAAATGTCAATATTACTACTTTATTTTAAATAAATTTTTAAACTCATACATACTGTGATTTTTTATTCTCTTAATTTTTTAATTAATTAAGAATTTAATTCTTAACAGATTTCCTCAACAGATAGCACAATCTAGGTGTGCCTACTCAAAAATACTTGAAAGCAAGTTCAGTGAGATTTATACCAGGTAAGTATCTATAGGACTGCAGTCTGAGAGTCAAAGGGAAAACTAGCAGTACACTACAGTATAAGGCTTAAAGGAACAAAATGGCATAATTCCCAAATCTTCACTTAACATAAGAATATAAGAAGAGAAGAACATAAGAAGAACATAAGAAGAGCCCCGCTGGATCAGGCCAAGGGCCCATCTAGTCCAGCTTCCTGTATCTCAGTGGCCCAAATGCCCGAGGGAGCACACCTGACAGACACAACCCGCGTCCTGGTGCCCTCCCCTGCATCTGGCAATCAGAGGCACCCTGCCTCTAAAACCAAGAACTTGCACATACTTACTATGACTATATACCGGTAATGAACTTTTCCTCCAGAAATTTGTCCAATCCCCTCTTAAAGGCATCTAGGCAAGATGCCATCACTACATCCTGTGGCAAGGAGTTCCACAAACCAATTACACACTGGGTAAAGAAATGTTTTCTCCTGTCTGTCCTAACTCTCCAAACACTCAACTTTCATAGATGTCTCCTGGTTCTGGTGTTATGCAAGAGGGAAAAGAGCATCTCTCTATCCACTCTGTCCATCCCCTGCATGATTTTGGATACTCATAATAATTACAGCTTATAAAATGGATACTCATAATAATTACAGCTTACTACCAAATTCTATAACATGATTTTTCAGATCAATTCAATTCAAAAACCAATTTTTCAATTTCTGCAGAAATGAACATAAAGATGAAAGCAAACATTGTATTACCCAACAGAACAAAAGACAATTAAGAGTGATGGCTTCTATTAGGGCAGAAATCATCTACACTGGCCCTACACTGTATATATAGGTTTATACACTGCTCAAAACAATAAAGGGAACACTTAAACAACACATCCAAGATCTGAATGAACGAAATATGCCTATTAAATAGTTTGTTCCTGACATAGTTGAATGTGCTGACAACAAAATCACACAACAATCATCAATGGAAATCACATTTATCAACCCATGGAGGTCTGGGTTTGGTGTCATACTCAAAATTGAAGTGGAAAAAAACACTACAGGCTGATCCAACTTCGATATAATGTCCATAAAGCAAGTCAAAATGAGGCTCAGTAGTGTGTGTGGCCTCCATGTGCCTGTATGACCTCCCTACAACACCTGGGCATGCTCCTGATGAGGTGGCGGATAGTCTCCTGAGAGATCGCCTCCCACACCTGGACTAAAGCATCCACCAACTCCTGGACAGTCTGTGGTGCAACGTGGCGCTGGTGGATGGAGCAAGACATGATGTCCCAGATGTGCTCAATTGGATTCAGGTCTGGGGAACGGGCGGGCCAGTCCATAGCATCAATGCCTTCATCTTGCAGGAACTGCTGACACACTCCAACCACATGAGGTCTAGCATTGTCCTGCATTAGGAGGAACCCAGGGTCAACCGCACCAGCATATGGTCTCACAAGGGGTCTGAGGATCTCATCTCGGTACCTAATGGTAGTCAGGCTACCTCTGGCGAGCACATGGAGGGCTGTGCGGCCCCCCAAAGAAATGCCACGCCACACCATTACTGACCCACTGCCAAACCGGTCATGCTGGAGGATGTTGCAGGCAGCAGAACGTTCTCCCTGCCATCTCCAGACTCTGTCACGTCTGTCATGTGCTCAGTGTGAACCTGCTTTCATCTGTGAAGAGAACAGGGCACCAGTGGTGAGGTTACCAATCTTGGTGTTCTCTGGCAAATGCCAAACGTCCTGCACGGTGTCGGGCTGTCAGCACAACCCCCACCTGCGGACGTCTGGCCCTCATACCACCCTCATGGAGTCTGTTTCTGACCGTTTGAGCAGACACATGCACATTTGTAGCCTGCTGGAGGTCATTTTGCAAGGCTCTGGCAGTGCTCCTTCTGTTCCTCCTGGCACGAAGGCGGAGGTAGCGGTCCTGATGCTGGGTTGTTGCCCTCCTACGGCCTCCTCCATGTCTCCTGGTATACTGGCCTGTCTCCTGGTAGCGCCTCCATGCTCTGGACACTACACTGACAGACACAGCAAACCTTCTTGCCACAGCTCGCATTGATGTGCCATCCTGGATGAGCTGCACTACCTGAACCACTTGTGTGGGTTGCAGACTCCGCCTCATGCTGCCACTAGAGTGACAGCACAGCCAGCATTCAAAGGTCACCCAAACATCAGCCAGAAAGCATAGGGACTGCAAAGTGGTCTGTGGTCACCACCTGCAGAACCACTCCTTTATTGGGGATGTCTTGTTACTTGCCTATGATTTCCACCTGTTGTCTACTCCATTTGTGCAAAGGCATGTGAACTTGATTGTCAATCGGTGTGGCTTCCTAGGTGGACAGTTTGATTTCACAGAAGTGTGATTGACTTGGAGTGACATTGTGTTGTTTAAGTGTTCCCTTTATTGTTTTGAGCAGTGTGTGTGTGTGTGTGTGTGTGTGTGTGATATATATAAATCAGGTTAAAGAGAAACTGGGTTAATATAAGCAGAAGTAGCCTGTTGCAGAACTCACAGATGCAGGGACCAGCTGATTTTTTAAACTCCCTTGTGTGAGAGCCAACTTGTCTAAGAGCCAGTACCAATGTCTGTTATTGTGAGTGAGATCTCAGTCAGCTCTCTGATCCTCAGCCTCCCCACAGTGTCTCTGTGCATATTTGAAGGAGCACTCTCTCTCTCTCTCTCTCTCTTTCTCTCTCTCTCTCTCACCTGAGAAACCAGTATCCCTATGAAAAACCCATTTGCCCCCAGTTTAAAACACACTCATTTCCATAGCACGGTTATCACTTTTCCAGTCCTGCTCCCATTCTGTTCTACTGTCTACCTGTCCTAGGGTAAAGTGACCTTCCAGTTTTCTTCTGTTTCAGACCTGACCAATTTCAGTGATGCTGTGTCTCTCCTTCCTCACCCTCTCTTCACCCTATTACAAGGGGCACTCCTTCCATAAGGTTAGATGATAACAGTTGCATGTATCAGCAGTGAGTTGCTGGGGGAGTGAGAGGGCAATAGATTCAGGGTACCCTTCGCCCATCTACTGCCATCAGAGTGACCAGATACAATGGAGGACCCACTACCTATACTTTTAACCACTGTATAGAAGACGGAATTTGACAGGTGCAGCTTTTTAAATCCTTCCATGCTCCTGCTGCACCTGACAAAATTCCCTCTTCTATACAATGGTTAAAAGTATAGGCACTGTGTCCTCCATTGTATCTGGTCATTGATTGCATCTACCTCCAGTCCACCTTAGATGTAAGTCACTTTGATATGCTTTCTGTCTGTTAAAAGTGGCAGGCAGAAACAGAATCATCTCCCTCTTTTCCTTCCTCCTGGCAAGGCTTCCTCAAACACAGAAGAGCAGGACTTAGGGTTTGATTTACAGGGGATTTGCAAATGAAGAAGTTCCTTCATTCACATGGTCCCTTTATATCAAGCCAGAAGTCCTGCTGCATTTGAAGAAACTGTGCCAGCAGCAAGGTAAATCCAAGGAATGCTTGAATTTGCACAGTCAATTTACGCTCAACTACCCTGGTTGAAAATGAGAGATCTGACCTTGTCCAACAGAAGGCTTATCTGTTTAGATGAGGAGGTACTATGCTCTCTTAATGTTCAGTTTCATCAAATTCCAGGCTTAAATATTTTCTCAACATAGTAGAACTAATTCAATGAAGATGGGCATCATTTGAGCAAGCAACTTGAGGCATGAATGTATCAAGAAGTCCTGTCAATAATATTGTTTTCTGAACAGCACCGCTTGTGGAATGAGTTTGGAAGCAAGAGAAATGGGCTACCACCCTTTTTGTCCCAGTAGTGCCACTGTGACTCTGAAAGCTGCATAACAGACAGTTTTCTTAGACAAGTGCAGCTTTTCCCTTTTATTGCAACTCCATGCTGATATCGCTGAAGCGCTTAAATTACTGTGATGTCAAGAAAGTTTCAAAGCCATGCTAGAGCAAGAAACTCTTGCACATGTGATCTGCTGATTTTTCTACTGCTGATGGTAGCCCTTTGGTGGTGGATGGTATTCTTATCACACTTAAATTAGTTACACGTGTAAGCACATTTGCACGTGTACTGAAAGAAGTGTTTTCTAGGGATTTTGATCACTGGCCTATGGCACATCCCAAAAGAAGGCTAGCATTCAAGAGATTTAGGAGACAGTAGTCAAAAGTAATAAAATATATAGTACTTGTCAGCACTGCTGGGAGAGAGATGGTTGCCCCCGGAATAACTGATATTGGGGCTTCGTAAGAGGTTACCGCTAGAGCCAGAGAAGGTTGTGGTTGGACACCCTTCAGTCTCCCAGCCTATCAAAGGATCTAGTAGCCTCAGAAATAGGCAGGGGGAGGGGGTTTCATCATCCACTGGTCCTCCTCCCTGCCAGCAGCCTTGTTTAGGGTCACTGACTGGCCAGCTCAGACTCACTGGTGTTCCTGGAGGGGGCACAAAATGCTAAGTTTTTTTCAGACAAAGGCTTTTGCAGCCATGACTGGATCTAAAGGCAAGGGTTGGGGGCTCTTTACACAGGCCTCCCTGCTCCTGAAAAAAACTTAGTGTTTTGCTCGCCCTCCTGGAATGGCAGTGCTCAGGATGCTACCTGCTAGCCAGCCTCCTCCAGAGTGTCCTCATCACTGGCTCTCCTGGAGTTATACTGAGCATCTCCACCTCCTTGTTCACCCCTTTCTCCTGGCAGGGCTGCATAATCCTGGCCTGACAGCCT
The DNA here is from genome assembly GCF_035046505.1 of Tiliqua scincoides. NCBI lineage: Eukaryota > Metazoa > Chordata > Lepidosauria > Squamata > Scincidae > Tiliqua > Tiliqua scincoides. Next base: position 30,195,211 of record NC_089826.1, read on the forward strand.
CCCAGGCTCCTGATCTTGCAAGGACTCACCAACTCTGCTTCTCTGGAGCTTACTGATGGCAGCTCTACCCCCCCCCCTTGCCCCAGACGTCAGTCTCCCGACCAGGATTCTCCCTGGATCATAGTGGGGCTGACCCAACTGCAATTAGGAAGAGGTGGGGCTCCCATGTCTCTTGTCTCCTTGGGGCCAGTCCCACTGGTGAGGTGGGAGACCTTGTGTCACTGCTACCACCCCTGTGGAAAAGCCTGCTGGCTAGGAGCTTAGCCATGTCCAGGCAAGTAGAGACTCGGGCCAGACCCCAGACAGTACTACTTAGTGGTGGATAAATTACAATAATTAGACAGGGAAATGCAAAAGCAGACAAGCAAGCAAATCAATATGTGTACAAAGAATGGTTTGTATTCAATACAAGAGTTGCTTCTGAGGCAGTGCTATGTCTTTACTAAACTAGTATGTTTCCTAGAAGGGAAGGAAGGAAGTGGGGAAAGGGGGAACAGATCTGTGGAAGAAAAATTCAGAGTTATAGGTGGGACAGCTCAACCTGGAATGCCACCCAACACCACCTCGGGTATACCTCTGCACAAAAACAAAAAGCCCCTTACTTTGCTTTTGGCATGCTTTCTTCAAATGCATTTCATTTCATATCATTCACCTTTATTGGCATATGAGACATAAAAACAAACAAAAAGTAGGAATAAATAGTACAAATGGTTACATGAGCAGTACGCCCATTCCAACATTGATTGGAGGTCAGAAGGTCAAAGAATAAAATTTTTATAGTCAACAGAGGCATCATCATGAGTTAGTATTGTCTATGTTAATAGCTCTTACTAGACTTACATTAGTTTATATCAATTGAGTAAATGGAGGGAGAGCTCTGCGGCACTGTATTACCAATTTTCTAAAGGTTGCTAATTGGGTAATAAGCAATTCATCAACTTTGTGCAGCAGATGTTGCAGAATGAATTTATCAGGATATCCCGGAAATTTTGAGAGCATTGGGTCTGAGTAAACAAATAACCTTATATAGATTGCAATACAGTAATGTGTGAGTCAGGCACTCTACCGTCTTGCTATTACATGGGCAAAGTCGTGCTTCATACGGGACTGCACTGAATCTTCCAATTAAGACTTTAGAGGGGAGCGTGCTGCACCTCGCTAGGGTGAGGGCATATCACTCCTGTGGATTCTTCAGGAAAGAAAGATAGCGAGCCATTCGCAGCACAGGTGGTAGTATACCAATGTATAAAGGAGAACATGCCCTTAAGGAAGGGATCGTTGTTTGATATATAACTGATCTGAATCCAAAACCTGAAAGAATGAAGCCATGCCACTGTCTCTAGTCTGATAGCTCCTGCTTCTAAACATAAGACAGCATAAGGAACACAGCAAATACACTGTAAAGAAAAGTTGTCTGGATCCTTTCAACAGAGCTATTAACAGCAGACATCCAAATAGGTGAGGCAAATAACAGTTTGAACCTTGTTATTTCGAGCAACCATGGCTTGAAAGATCTTTACAGCAGCTGGGATAAAAGAATTGCCCCACTTATGAAAACAACAGTAAATTGCCTGAGATGTCAAGTTTGCTGCATTAATCCTGGCTTGATGGTGAGTTGCCCAGGATAACTGGTAATGAAAGTAGACTCCTAAATACTTAAATTGCTTAATTTGCTGAATATTTTTACCATTAAAAATCCAAGAAAAAAGTCTACACCTTTTGCTGAATACTACTATTTTAGATTTATCATAATTAGTAGACAGCTTACTGCAGGAGCAGTAATGCACACAGGCTTTTGTTAGGCGTTTCAGTCCTACCTTGGTACACGACAGTAATACTATATCATCAGCAAAAAGTAAAATTGGTATGGAAAGGGTACCAAGTCGAGGGCTCTGACTGTCTATATTTTGCAAGAAAGGGGCAAGATCATTTATGAACAAATTAAATAAGATTGGAGCAAGGGTGCATCCCTGCTTCACACCTTTGTTTGTAATAATTTGTCCTGATAGTTTGCCATGCTGGGTTAATCTAATCCTGCAAGAGGTGTTGAGGTAGAGACTTTGTATCAGAAAAAGCAGTCTATTGTCAAGGCCCACATTTGCTAGTTTTGCCCATAATAGATCTCTGTCAATAGCTTTTAAATGCAGCTTTTAAATCTAGGAAAGCAGCATAAAGGTGGGATTTAGCTTGTTTTACCTGCTTGGAAATTGAGATAGTAGCAAACAATTGTTCAAAGTAGATTTACCAGCTATACAACCTTCTGGGTCAAGAATATTTTGGTCCTTTATCCAGAGAAGTAGGTGGCTAGCGTAAATTTTACCCACTACTGATAATAGACTAAGAGCCTAATCCAGTGCTCGATGGCATGGCTCCATGCCGCCGAGCACAGTCGCAAACATGCTGTAAGGCACGTTCGCGGGGCTCACCGCCGGGCTCCCACCCGTGCTAGCCCAGCGCCGGCCGGTGCTAAGCTAGTGCCGGGCAGTCACCCAGCTCCCACAGCTTGGCAGTCTCCTGGACCGCCAACCAGCAGCACGGTAGGTGCGGGCAGGGAAGGGGGCGGGGAGGAGGCGTTCCAGGGAGAGCGGAGGCCGGTGGTGGGCGGAGAGAGGGAGGGTGGGAAGCGTGGCGGGTGAGGGAGGGAGGAGGATCCACGGAACTCTACTCTGCAGCATCCATTGCACTTGTGTAGGGCTGCGCGCCCTACACAAGCACCTTTTCCTTACTGCTGACCTTTTGATTGGCAGTAAAGTGAGTTGCCCCATTGTGGGGCTGCTTGCCTTACTCAGGGGAAGGGGACGAATGTCCCTTCTCCCAAGGTGCCTCCCGCAGTAGCGCAGGAGGCGCTGGATTCAGTGACAGCCCTCCTCAGTGCCACCAAGCCTGGGCGCCCCAGACAGCTCAGGACTGGGCTGTAATTAGTCTGTAGCTCCCGGGGAACTTTTTATCTCCCTTTTTGTAAATAGGGACAATTATGGATTGGGTCTAAGAGGTTGGCAATATACCAGTATTTTTTATTATTGTAAATAAATGAGCCAAGAGTGACGCCCACCATTTAAATAGATCAGGTGGAAGTTTATCAGGGCCACTGGCCTTACTAGCTTTCAATTTACTAAGGAGTTGCTTTACATACTGGGTTGTGACTGTTGGGCAATCAGGGGTGTTTACAGGTTCTAAGGTACTAGCTGAAGGGGGCTTGCTATCATAATAGAAAATGGCATGAAAGTACTGTTCCCAAGTTAAAACGGAAATTGGAGGAATAAAAAAGGTACGTTGTTGAAAGGAGCTTGAGATAAGTTTCCAAAAACCGGCAGTGTTATTGGTTTTAATGGTATTATATAAGAATTCCCGGCTAGCCTTCATGAGCTGCTCCTGATCCTGTTTAACAGCTTCAGACAATTTACATTTCAAAGTATAATATATTGATGGCAATTTTGGACTTTTAGATTCTCTAAAATTCTAAGAAGGGTTAGGGTTAATTCTAAGGACATTCTAAGAAGGGTTAATGGGATTACCGAGCTGGCAAATTTAAGTAGAAATCTTGTTTTGGCGAGTGGAGAGGAAAGTTTCTCAAGTTCTACCAAATCTATAAATTGTAAGTCCATATGTAAGAGGCTACTTAGAGCCAGAATGCTCTGTCTCTTATTCGTCCAGCGTCCTTGATTGACAGGCAGGTTCTGCATTTCTAGGCATAGCTGACATGTTTGCAACACATAGTCAACTTGCATATTGTTGGTCTTTACGCAATGGGCCAGAGGGTCAGGAGTCTCTGTGGAGAGTGTCGCTTTGGCTGAAGAAACTGTGTCTGGAGCATTTTCCAAGGTTTCCCTAGAATGTGGCCTTTCGGCCTTTGTTGCAGGTGTTGCACAATAAGCAATTTGGTTTGTTAGCTGGTCCAATTTAATAATTATTGCCAATACCCATTTGCCCATTAAAACCGCATAATCACCCATAAAGTCTAACAACTGAAATTGAACGCTGTGTACAATTCAAAGAGGATGATAGGGGCTGGCATCATTTGTTGTCCTAACTCACAGGGAGAGGTATCTTCTGGATTGTTGAAAGGTTGTTGTTCCATTGCGTTTACTGGTAGGACACCAGTATCTGCCAATGGGGACTCATGTACTAATGAATAGTTGTTACCTGGACCTTGTTCTAATTCAGACATTGCTGGCTTGCTTGGGGGAATTGGACTGGCTAGTTCAGCTCTTGGATTATCAGGTAGTTTTTTTCATCCATTCTTCTATTCTGAGTTGCTTTGCTGGCTTGGGAGGGGAAGAGCCCCGATAAGGTGCGCTGCCTTTTATTCTTCACCACTGCCAGTCCAGCTATTCAAGTAAAAAGCTCAAAAAACTAGAGCTCAATTTGGAGGTGGTCAGAAGGTGGGAGTTTAGCTGATGCTTTGATCAATGGCTGGCTATGGGTTGTTAGTAGTTATCAATGATTCATTGAGTAAAATTATTAATAAAATTGGTAGTAATGAATATAAAATTATTGATAAAATTAACTGATTAAGGTAAGTTAAAAACAAACAATAAGATATAGATAAACAATAGACCAAGTATAAGGAATAAAAGTATAAAACATAAAATAAAAGCATACGTTAAAATATGAGATATTAAGAAATAGGGAGCCAATATAGCACTTCAGGAATAAAACTGGGAGTAAAGAAACACATAAAAGGCAAACAAACAGAATCTGGACAAGTTAAAAATCAATTATAATGCTACCTAAAATTAATTTTAAAAGGAAAATAGAACACAGCTTAAATATTAGTCATCATCTCCCATTTGTTATTGCTTTGTTCCCTACCATTGGGCAGAGTCCAAATCACCATTTGCAGCTACCTCTTACTACACGTAGTAGCAGGCTTATTCCTCCTTTACCTTTGTTGCCATCACCAGCACTTTTTGGTCTGGTCTATCAACATCATTCCAAAGTCCTTCCGCACAGCGCTTTCACTTTGTTTGCTCTGGTTCAGGTTTTCTTCTTACTCAGCTAAGAAGCATAGTAGCAGAGATTGTTTCCCCCCCCCCTTCCCCTTTGTTGCGGAGGGATTTGTTAAGGTCCAATGGATTGAGGCTAAGATCGACGGGCTAAGAGCCCTTTGGGTCTTGCCCTTCAGCACGCACCAGAGGCTCGTGCCTCTAGGCAAAAGCCTGTTAACTGCTACCTGTGGAGGTGAGGAGGAGACTACAGCAATCAGTCCCTGGGCAGTCACCACCCCAGCTTGTATCAAGCACAGCTGAGTCCTATGTCCACTCTATCCAGCCTTCAAATGCAGAAGTTCATGACTTTTGGTTTGATTTACAAGGACCATGCAAATGAAGGAACTCCTTCTGCATGTTCTAGGTCTAGGATACATGAGCGATCATCTTCTCCTATGTACTTCCTTGTTCTCTAAGATCTGGCACACAGGATTTCTTAAAGCACAATTCTATGCATGTCTATGAATGCAGAAGAAAATTCCACTTTCAATGAGACTTATTTTCAAGTGCTTAGGATTGCAGCTAGGCAGCCCAATCCTAAGCTCCAGTACACCCAAGGGCAGTACAGCAGAACTGAAATGGCTGCCTCAGTATTCTGTGGGGCCAAGGAAGCTGCCCAAAGTCTTACTGGGAGAAGGGGACATTCATCCCCATGCCCCTAGTAAAGCCACAGCCTCCGCAATGGGGCTTCTCGAATCTGCACCAGCTAAAGACTTGAGAAGCCCCGTGTCAGGCTTCCGAGCCTGAGATGGGGGGCAGGATCCAGTATAGGAGGTCTCTGCCAGTTCCACTCCCCTCCCAGGCCGCTCCTGCCCCCATTCCACCCTCTCTCCATCCTTCCTTCACCAAAGAATGCCTCCCCCATGCTTTCCCTCCCTGTGCTTCAAAATGGGTTAGTAGGAACTCTAAAAAACATTAGCAATGATGACTTCTGAGACTTCATTAAGCAACATAACAGTCAACATATATTTGAACTTTTAAAAAAAAAACCAGGTGGCATGCTATACCTAATGTGCAAGCACTAAAATTAGGTGCATACTAATTATATGCATACTAAAATTAGGTGTCTCAGGACCCAATCCTATTCAATTTTCCAGTGCTGGTGCAGTTGTGCCAGTTGGTGAGTGCTTGCACTGCATCCTGTGGTGGAGAGGCAGTCACTAGGGCCTTCTCAAGGTATGGGAACATGTGTACCCTTACCACGGGGCTGCACTGTGGCTATACCGGAGCAGGAAAGTTGGATAGGATTGGGTCCCCAGACACTAAATACCTTGCACAAACCAGGGTAAAGCGACATGCTACTTTCGCAACATATCTTCTTCACTAGCTACATGAGGAAAAGTTGTTCCTCTATAACCCTTTTTATTGCAAGTTCCTGGATCAGATGCTGGAATTACCAAGCTAAAAGGAAGAAATTCATGAGCAAAATAAAAAATTACATTTGCATTTTATTTGTTGAGGCATTTGTAACCCGATCAGCCCTTATATTAAATTGGTACCCAAGGTTGCTAATTGCAAACAGATCAGCTCAGGTCCAAAACAATACTATAAAACAGTCATATAATAAAAGCACTCAAAGTAAAACCACAACAATAAAATCACAAATAAAGACAAAATGGTATTAACAGCACAAAAACATGATGCATAAAAATCAGGGCAGTGCAAAAGCCATATAAACCCCAGTAGCAACTACAAATTAAAAGCCTGCTCAAATAAAAGGTCTTAGGATGCAATCCTATACACCCTTTCCTGGTAGTCTGACTGAACACAATGGGACTTACTTCGGAATAGACATGCCTAGGACAGTCACAGAATGCTGGCAGCAACAGAGCCAGATGTTCCATAAAACTAGAGCATCCACTGCTGGTCTTTCAGGGTTGTTGGATGGCTGGACGCGGAGCACTTTGTCGCTGTGCTCTACATATTGTGGGCGTGTGTGGCTCTGGGTTCCCTGCGTGGGACCCATGCTTGTTGATTGTACTGACCTGCACTGTACCTGTAAATACACATTTTGGTGAAGGACCCTGCTGTCTGTGCTGCGCGTTCCTAATCGCCGACGCAAGCTTTCCAGCAAGGCTACTACACCCACACTCCCCGGGAACTGTGGATTCAGGAGGGAATTCCAGAGCCTGCGAATGACTGCAGACAATGTTCTTTCCTATACAAACCAAATATCTGATGACAGGAAGAGGATATATAAATTTTTCACGGGTATCCTTGCAGTGTACAGCAAGGATGCCATGACTATGCCATGACAAGTATAGTATAATCTGATATGCATTTCAGTTCCTGCTATGTGGAATCTTCCTTATAAAACTAACTGGAAAGTTTGATCTTTTAAATCAGCAGTTTGTGTTAGAAGAATATTTTCCTCAAAAGTTGGCTTAGCTTTATTCAATAAGTATTTCCATAAACCTCAGAACATTCCAATAGCTATTGATCAAAATCATACAGATTGATTTCGGAATAGGAGAGTCAGCTCACTCTACATGGACTGTCTTCCAGAGAAAAGCCAGTACCTCAGGTCACTTGACTTCAATGGCTAAATAAGCCACTGGCCATTCTAAGTATTGGAACCCGGAGAATTTTTCTGGGGCCTACCGCGCATAGCTCTTAGTTTAAAAAATATCAGTGATGTTCCGTCTAATTGTACCTAATTAGGTAGCTATAAATTCCTTCATTTCATTACATCTTTTGGGCCCATCGTCCCTTGGTATGAACTTCACACTGCCTTCCTGGACTTCAAATTTTAATAAACAGGCATTTGGACCCATTTCAGAAAAATAAGAGTTTATCTTCTATTTCCTCTACTAATTAAGCAAGCCCTGGCATTTAACGCTGCCAAGCCAGTCATTCATCATGTCTGCAGGTGCAATGGATGGGCTTTGCAGCTCATTAAATTTAACTGGAGCAATATTTGTTTCATGATGTGACTTGAGGGCAAGGTACAAGTCAATTACCCAGTTATAGATGGTACACTTAAAACCTTTCCATAGGCACTACAAGGATGCTAGGCTTTTTATTTGATGTGGATGATTGAAATAATAGAAGCTATGTTCTAAATGTCAAAGTGCATTAAATGCTTGGCAGCAAATCTTTACACTATAAAATGCAAAGCAACGGTGAAAAGAAAACTTTTCTGCTCTGGCACAGTTCAGAATTCACATGAAAGTGGGGCTTAGTCATGGTTTAGTGTAGCAAACAAAAACCCCAAGATCACAAGTGTCCCTCTACCTCTTCAAATAAAAGGACAGGACAGTGTCTACCACAGTCCTATTTCCATATCTTGCTTGTTCACAAGCTGTGGTGTAGAACCCAGAACCCCCTTTTTTTACTTAATAAGATGTCCAAATGATATACAATAATTACCACAGACACTCGCATATAAATCAACCCCACAGATAAGTCAAGGGCAGGTTTTGAGCCAAAAATCATTGCATTTTCTATGACCCTCGGATGGGGGTTAAACTTAGCAGAGTGTCTGACTATAGTTTTGTCTGATTTTACCCGAGGCCAGATCCTGAAAAATAACTTACCACTAATTGTTACCTAAGAACTGTAGTCTCTAATTTATTAAAAACCTAGTAAAAGATCATAAGATACATTTTTATTCTTTTTAAATTCTGGTCTTCACCACCTTTTTGTAAACATTATCAGAGTAAGTGCACTGTAAACTACATACCAGTAAAACAGTGGTTCCCAACCTGGTATTCATGTACTCCAGGGACACTCAACAGGACCTTTAGGGGTACTTGAAAAAGAATGCAATAATGGCAAAAAAAGGCAGGTTGTGCTCCAGAATGTCTTGCAAGAACCAACAAAGCAGGAAGGAAGGTAGCTAGTTGGCTGTGAAAACCCCACCAATAGCTAGTTTTTGGTCATCAGTTCATGTATGAACCAGTGATTGAAAACCAGCACAGTAAAAAAGCTGAAACATAATATGGAAAGTGATCAATCACCCAGAATTTCTCAGCACACTTCTGGTGCAAAACAGTGCAAAGACAGAGCCTTCTGTTCTTCAAACAGATGAAAGGAGAAAATATGTGATGAATACATGAAGTCTCGGTTTTCATAGAGAGGAGATGAGGGCTTGTATTATTACAAACATTTTGCTAATATGAAGGGTACGATTTATGGAAATGGGCTGCCAAGGGATATGCAAATGAAAAAGGTTGGGAACCACTGCAGGAGAACCATGAATCAAATCCACCTTTAAGGTGTCTGGTGTGTTAAGCCAGAAACTCTACATATAACATACAACTTATAACACATAACTGGGAATGTGCAATTCAATTCACAGCAAAGAGATGCAGCTGCATATATTTGCAACACTTTTTATTCAGAAGTAGACCCACTGCTTTCCATGGGAGTTATTCTAAATAATGGTGCACTGAATTGTAGCCTGGGACTTTATTTCTAATGGAAAGGAGGATCCCATCCTGGTGTTGAAAAAAAGGCTTCTGCCAAATGCATGCATTTGCACAAAGGAACCAGGTTGCAGCAGCATTTGCAAAAGGGAACATAAAAGGTTAACTTTGGCTGGAATTTCCCAGGGAAGTTACTACAGAAACAAAAGATCTCTGCATTGCTTCTAATGATCGGTGCCTGCCTGCCGCTTGCGAAAGAAACAAAACTTTTTAGAGTTGAAAGGCTCTGCCCTCTGATTGACCCAGAGATAAGGTGAAGTGATAATTTGAGCTTGATTACTTGGCAAAAAATTTACGTACTATAGGCAAGTATCTATGGTAAAACACAATAATATCCAAATTAATATTATTTATTCCTTCTGTCAACTCCCTATCTCAATGTTTGCTGAATTTTGATTAAGTTGAATTCGAAAGGCTCCATTTTCTCTGTGGGACAATGATTATTATCTAGCCCAGTGGTTCCCAAACTTTGTAGCAGCGGGACACATTTTTTAAAAATAACACTCTACCGGGTGTACCAGACTTTAAGAGAAGGAGATCTAGCAAGAAATAATATAAATATATAAATAAATTAAACAAGTAATATTAACCAGAAAAAAGACTCTGAAATATTTATCTCCTTATATTTACACAAGCTTGCAAACTGCAGGAGCTGAGCTATTTGCAGGGTAATTAGCAGTTAACAGTATCTGATTTTTCAATAGTCTCAGAGCTTGAGGCAATTAGTTATCTGATCATTCCATCACCTTTTAGTGACCCACCAAAAATCAGGTTGCAACCCCCAGTGGGTACAGGCCCACAGTTTGAGAAATACTGATCTATCCATTTTTACCCTGCTTTCCTGTCCCTTAAAGTAACTTATAACAAAAAAAAAAAAACCTACCATAAAATACTAATGACTCAAGTAATATGAGATATATTTTCCCGGATAGCAAAAACCTGTCTGAAAAAGTGCTAGCGGAATTGGTGCTCACTAGCCAAAATACAATGCTGTCATTGGTTGTAGTAGCTATCAAACCAGAAGAACTGAAAGCAATAAATGATACAGGGCATTAAATCAACTGAAATACTTTCTGAACAAAAGCCAAGTGGTCAGTGGCGTAGCTAATGATCATTCACTCTGGTGTCGGGCTCAAAATGATGCCCTGGAAGTGATGTCGTGCCTGAGCTTTAAAAATAGTGAAAATGGGGGAAATGTGTTTTTATTTTCTGGTTATTTGGCTACAACATTTTACAGAATAGAGATATTTTGATGGGGTTTGTTTAATTGCATTCTGCATTGAATGGTACACAACATGATGGTATTATTCAAAAATACCAAGATTTTCACAATTGTGGCCATGAGTGTTATGCTCAGGTTGTTGCTCTCCTAAAGCTTGTTGCCGGTGCATTGCTACCCCCTGCACCCTCTCAGCTGCACCACTGCAAGTGGTCAAATGCTAGTTTCTCAGCACCACTTTCTCAGCCTTACCCTCTGGAAAATGAAGAGTCATGGCAAAATAGTGCCTCCCCAGGGAGACCCAGTGACTTTGCCACTTGAATTGGGGTAGATTCACCACCTCTGACACTTCTGCACCCCGCTGTTTAAAAATAAATACATTTGCACATACTTTGGCTAACATATACCCCATCACCAGTACTAATACCACTGCCATCACCCCCTCAGTTGCCTAAGTTGCTACTTAAGGAAGCAGCTGGCAGGCAAGGAGAACAGCAGTGGAGCAGAAAATAACAACCAAGCACATCAATCCATATTCCTTCATACTCCATCCTCTTACCTTGAGGTCCATCACCACTTCTTCCTGCTAAAAGCTTCCTACTTTTTGTTGAAACAAAAAGAATGGACAGAGCACCCTGGGATTATTCCTATCATAATCAGCCTAGTCTGCCTCCTTCAACAAAACAGGGTAGAGAGCAAGTCCCAACTCCCTACCTTAAGCAACTACTTCAGTCAGCTCATGGCTGAGCTAGCCCTGATTCCCCCCACCAAACACCAGCCCAGTAAAGCGGTTCAGAAGAAGAATGTTGTTATTAAAAGTAACTGAGAGGTCCAGCAAAATCAACAGGTTGAGAGGCCTTTAAGGATGGGCTTCCACCTACATTAGAGGTGGAAGCAGTTCAGCTAAAGAATGGGCACCTTTTAGGTTAGATTGAGAGATTGATAGGATCTAATCTCTTCCACTGGTAGAAGATGTGAAAAAGAAAAAAATTCATTTTGCTGTAAAGCCAAGCTTCGTGTGAGAACATGAGAACAGAGGGTGGCTGACATCTACTGCTAAAGAAAGATGGATCAATCCCAACAATTAAAAAAAAAAATCTTACAACCATGTAGAGTTGTGAAGCAGGAAGGAGGACTGCCAGAATCTTTACTTGAAATTGCTGCCTGCTCAGGGAGACTACAGAGGTAAGGCTGCAGCTGCATTATCCTCCAAAAGGGGTCTACTGTACACTTGATCTTTCCAGCCATTTTTGGTGCCTCCATGAGGACTAGCAGCATTTTAAAATTAAACCCAAGATACTGCTCATTCTAAAACAGTGATTCCCAACATTTTTTCACTTGCATACCCCTTGGCAGCCCATTTCCGTACATTGTACCCCTCATATTAGCCCCACAAGGCATTCTAATGTCAGCCCCAAAAGGCATTCCAATACAGACCTGCCTTTTCAGCCATTATTCCATTCTTTTTCAAGTACTCCTAAAGTACCCCTGGGGGTACCCGTACCCCAGGTTGGGAACCACTGTTCTAGAAAAACCAAATAGTGTGTACATATGTGGTGCAGGCACATGTGGAGGGGGTGGGGAGGCAGGTGAGGCAGAGCCTCCCTACAGGAGTCCTAAAAAAAGCGCCTCACACAGTGGTGGTGCTTTTCAAAGGACTCGGGTGGGCAGTGGCGTCACTAGGGTTCATGTCACCCAGTGCGGGATGCCAGCGCGTCATCCCCCATGCAGTGGGCGGGGCAACACCCCAGGTGGTGGGCGTGGTGATATACCATCACTCTGCCACCACTGGTTTTTTGGGCTGTACCTTTTGATAGAACAAAGATAGAACACATTCTGCATGAAATTACACATTGATTGATCTATAACATGATGGTATTATTCTTCAAAATTATGATTTTAGTGATTTTGGTCACTAGTGGTGTCACTTACCCCCCCCCCCCAGGTGTCAACTTACTAACACCTTACTGCAGCAGTTCTCAAATTTTTAGCACTGGGACCCACTTTTCAGAATGACAATCTGTGCAAGACCCACCAGAAGAGATGTCATGGTGGAAGTGACATCATCAGGCAAATTAAAATAAATAAGTATAAATAATTAAAGTAAAACAAATAAATAAGCCAAACCCAGCCCTGTTCCACCAAGTGAATCTAGCCTGCCTGCAATAACACCCCCCCCCCCATCAGTAAGGTTTTTAGCCCCACCCAGTGCCCAGTTCAGTTGAAGAACTTCTGTTTAAACCAGATCACTGTCAGGATACACCTGGCTTTGCAAGTCTCAAAAAAGTTCACCTTATCAGCTGAAGCCTCTGTTTTGATCCTTTATAGTGGGGGGGGGGGGGAGGCTGCCTTCTGGAGCACTTGTTTAGCTCCAGGTGCAGAGGATCAGGACCATTCTGGTAGCCTTGCACTCTCCTTCACCTTCCTTCACCTGATCTTCCATACCAGCCAAGGCACGTTTGCTTACTTGTGAGTTAATTCAACCGTGAGGCTTAGTTTCGCTTTCCATAGGGCTCAACATATTCATCTGCTTGGAGGGAAGGACTTCCTTCTCAGGTGTTTTTGGGGGTTGCATTCATTGGATCAGGACCATTCTGGTTTCGTTGGATTCCTCTCAGCCTGCCCTTTCCGAGGGACTAAGGCAAGTTCGCCTACTCAGAATAAACACACGCTACGGCTCACTTCCACTTTCCATAGGGATCCATGCATTTTTGTTCTCCAGTTTTTTGACCATAACTTTTGATAGAAAGGAGATATTTCACTCTGGTTTTTTGCATTGCGTTCCGCTCGAAATTCCACATCCAACGGTATATAATATGATGGGGTTACTCCTAAGCACCATGATTTTAGCATGTCACCCCCGTGCGCGTCACCCCGTGCGGACCGCACCCCCCGCACCCCCTAGCGACGCCACTGCCGGTGGGGAGACTCTGCCTCACCTGCCTTCCCACCCACTACAACTCCCTGCAGAAAAATAACACAGTTGGTGTCTCCCTGGCATGTTATTATCCACAGACAATCCCTCTGGTTAAGATGCCTGAGGCAGGTGAGGCACTGCCTCCCCACTGGAGTCCTTTGAAAAGCGCAGGGCTGTTGTGTTAGGTACCCATACACCCACAACCCACGCATTCTGTACTCCCTCCCTCCCCACTCTGAGCATGGGTTGTGGGTGCTTGGGCACCTCACAGGATGGCGGCGCTTTTTGAAAGACTCTGGTGGGGAGGCTCTGCCTCACCTGCCTCCCCACCCACTGCATGTCCCTGATGTGGTGGGGTGCAGGTGCCAAGCTTTGTCACCCCCTGGCGGAGAGGGGGAGAAGCCCGCCTTGCTCGCCTCTGCCTCACTCACCCCCCAGCCAGTTGCTGGAGATGTTCTGCAGCACGGTGAAGGGTACGCAGAAGAAGGCGATGAGCAGGTCGCTGAGCGCCAGCGAGCAGATGAAGATGTTGGTGACGGTGCGCATGGCTCTGCGGCGCGCCACCACGTAGAGCACCAGGTCGTTGCCGAAGAGCGCCAGGGCGAAGATGAGCGCGCAGAGGAGCACGAAGGCCAGCTTGGCGCGCCCGGGCAGCTCCGGGATGTAGACCAGCGGGTGCAGCCCGTACAGGGCGATGAACTGCTCGCGCGTCACGTTGTGGGCGCTCAGCAGCCGCGCGAACTGCTGCGGGGTGATGTTGAGGGCGCGCATGGCCAGGCGGCGGGGGCGCTGCGCCTCCTCCTTCTTCTCCGGGCAGGGCACCCCTCACGCCCAGCCACTGCGCCTTCGGCACTCGTGAGAGAACTTTGGAGAGAGGGAGCGCGCGCCAGGCTCTCCCTCGCTCCCTTCTGCACCTCGCCAGCATCACCCACTGAGGACAGTCTCCCGCGCCCCGAAACCTCCGATTGGACACCTTCTGGGAGGCGCCAGCCAATCCACGAGCTCAAATCACCTCTTCTCTTCCCCCCCCCCCCCTTCCATACACACACACTGCAAAGTTTTGCAACAGCTGCGGCCAGGCTGCTGGCATGGAGAGCTGAAGGATGGCACGGTTGTCGGAGGCGCCGGGCGAGAAACGGGGGAGCTCTTGACGCAGCGCCCTCGGGCAAGCGTCTGCCATGCTGCACAGGTGCAAGGTGACTGAGAGCCCAACCCTATGCAGCCTTAGAGCGCAATGCTATACATGTCTACTCGGAAAGGACTCCCATCAGAGTCAATGGGGGCTTCCTCCCAGCAAAGTGTGGCTAGCCCAATCCTATCCACACTTTCCTGGGAGTAAGCCCCATTGACTCTGATGCGTCTTACTTCTGAGTATGCAAAGGATTGGGGTCTTAGGCTACAATCCTATTACACTTTCCTGGGAGTAAACTTCATTGACTATAATGGGATTTACTCCTGAGCAGACAGGCATAAGATTGGCCTCATAGGCTACAATCCAATCACACTTTCCTGTGAGTAAGCCCCATTGACTATAATGGAGCTTACTTCTGAGTAGACAGGCGTAGGCAAAGGATTGGGCTCTCAGAGGCAGATGACACTACATCCGTGCGCACGGGGGTGCTGCTGCTACTACCTTGGGCACGAAGCCCGCAGAACCAGTGGCGTAGCTAGAGGGGGACAAAGCACTACGTTTTGCGGGGAGCCTCACTGCAGCGTTTTGCTCACCCCCCCGCCTGGAATGGCTCTGAAGGGGGGGCCTTGCACGCTGCGATGAGGCTCCTTGCAAGACTTACTGCTTTCTCCCCCTTTTTGGAAGGAAGTCCCATCGCAGCGTTACGGGGGGGGGGGCTTCATCCCAAGCAGTGGTGTAGCTGAAGGGGGGTCACAGCACTAAGTTTTGCAGGGTGCCTCCCCGTTCCTCTCCGGGCCATACCAGACGGGGGAGCAAAACAGAGGCTTTGCCTCCAATGGCTCAGGAGGACAAGGGGAGGGGCTGCTTGTAGCGCCCCGCAAACCTTACTGCTTTGCACTCCTCTAGCTGTGCCACCAATCCCCATTCATTAGATCATTAGAAAAGGTATTGAGAACAAAACGGCTAATATTATAATGCCGTTGTACAAACTGATGGTAAGGAGTATTGTGTCCAGTTCTGGTTGCCACATCTCAAAAAAGACATAGTGGAAATGGAAAAGGTGCAAAAGACAGCGACTAAGATGATTGCAGGGCTGGGGCACCTCCCTTATGAGGAAAGGCTACAGCGTTTGGGCCTCTTCAGGCTAGAAAAGAGGCATCTGAGGGGGGACATGATTGAGACATACAAAATTATGCAGGGGATGGACAGAGTGGATAGGGAGATGCTCTTTACACTCTCACATAACACCAGAACCAGGGGACATCCTTTAAAATTGAGTGTTGGGAGAGTTAGGACAGACGAAAGAAAATATTTCTTTACTCAGTGTGTGGTTGGTCTGTGGAACTCCTTGCCACAGGATGTGATGATGGCGTCTAGCCTGGACGCCTTTAAAGGGGATTGGACAAGTTTCTGGAGGAAAAATCCATCACGGGTTACAAGCCATGATGTGCATGTACAACCTCCTGATTTTAGAAATGGGCTATGTCAGAATGCCAGATGCAAGAGGTCTCTTGTTATCTGGTGTGCTCCCTGGGGCATTTGGTGGGCCGCTGTGAGATACAGGAAGCGGGACTAGATGGGCCTATGGCCTGATCCAGTGGGGCTCTTCTTATGTTCTTAATCAGTATGCAGGGCATTGCAGCCTCCAAAGGAATCTTTGGGACTGAATAGCATCCCAACTGATGATGTGGCCCTCCTGCCAAAATGTTTGGACACCCCTGCTATGCAGCACCATGTCTGCAGGATAGAATTGTGCAAGCACTGAACAGGCTGATGCTGTGATCCTGATTGCACCACTCCAGGTTGGTCAGTATCTTACAGCCAGCTTTGGAAACTTAATGGCATTGTAACAACCTGAACATTCCTGATTCCCTCATTTCCTCACTGCAACCATCTCTTTTCATAGCCAGGGGACTGGACTAGCTTGCTAGTGATTCTGCTGTGCCAGTGGGGGGGGGGGGATTATTATTATTATTATTATATTTTTGTACAATCAGTAGATGTTATTGACTGGTTTGTTTTATCCAGACATCAAGTCCTTCCCAAGTCCTATTTTACTGTTATAAATATCGTCACAAGATGTAAACTGTTCCCAATAAAGCTGCTGCTGCTGCTGCTGCTGCTGCTTCTTCTTCTTAATAATAATAATAATAATAATAATAATTTTCAGCCCTACGACTACAGACATACAAACATCTATTGCACAGTACACCAGATATATGTAATTAAGAAGAAAGAAAAACAAGTGAAAATCATTGATACAGCAACCTCAGGGGACAGCAGAGTGGAAGAAAAAGAGCTGGAAAAAATAACAAAATACAAAGCTTTACAAGTAGAAATTGAAAGGCTCTGACAGAAGAAGACCAAAGTGATCCTAGTGTTGATTGGTGCCCTCCGTGCTATTCCAAAACACCTTGAAGAGCACCTGAACAGCATTGGGGCCACAGAAATTGCCATCCACCAACTACAAAAAGTAGCTTTACTGGGAACAGCTTACATTCTGCAACAATAACAGCAAAAAGGATAAAAACCAGGCATCTCAAGTCCTTGGGAAAGACTCGATGTCTGGATAAAACAAACCAGTCAATAACGTCTACCTGACTGCAAAAATCTCATAACAACAACAACAACAACAACAACATGGTAATATTTATACACTGCTTTTCAACAGGAGTAATTCAAAAAGTAGTTTACATAGTAAAGTAAATCAATAAATTGTTCCTTGTTCCCAAAGGGCTCACAATCTTACAAAAAATATATATATACAGACGAGACACCAGCAACAGCCACTGGAAAAGATGCCATACTGGGAAAAGCAGTTGCTCTCCGCCTGCTAAATATAAGAGGACACCATTTTGAAATTCCTGGTCAGATTCCAGAACAAGATCAAGAAACTGAGAACTTGTCCCTTTCACTGGAACGTGGACTCTCATGGCAGAGGTAAGTGCAGAGGAGGAAAGAATTAAGGGCTTATTTAAAAAAACAATTCTGAATCAAAGCAGGAAATCGAGAGGGTGCCAGGATCTCTCAGTGTGGCTGGCATTTCTTTCTTTGTTTTTAAACAAAACCCCTTCTTCCATCAGTTCCTTCTTGAAACAAAGCAGGAAACACCGAGCTCGCTGGAAGTGATCCCAATGTGTTCAACTTTTCCTGTTTAGCTTCAAGAGCTCACATGAAGGAGCTGGATAAGTAGACAGCATAGCTGTGTTCTGATCCTCAGAGAGTGGTATACCTCACCTTGATGCAAGCAAGATGATGGTGACCTCCAAGGATCAGAATGTAGGACTCTCACTCCTTCCTCTGCATGGAAGACGGGTCTGGTGAGGAGGCCAATTCTGTCCACAGTGGTGGAGTTGGGACAGGAGGCAGGCATCCATTCATGTCCCTTCTTCTCTGTCCCAATCTGCTGCCTGATATGAATGGGCATGTTTGCCTTATGGATGGGCTGGCCCTGCATCTAGGTCAGTATTGTCACTAACTGGCAGCAATTCTTCAGGGTTTGAGGCAAAGGATTTTCTCAGCCTTGCCCAGAGATAGAAGCGATCGATTCTGGGGCCTTCTGTGTGCAAAGAATGTGGTTTTCTACTAACAGTCCCAATTGACCACATACACATTTCAAAGACCCACTCCATATCTCAAAGTCTGCCATAATAACCTGCCCATTGATTAAGGTCACAGCCAAAGGTTCTTCTCTGTGTGCCCCCAGCTGAGTGGCTATCAGAGAAATGGTCTTCTGTGTGCTTACACCCAGCCCATGGAACGCCTTCCCTCATTCTCTTGGCACCATTTCTTTCATCTTTTAGATGTCAAGTATCTCTTCTCCTATGCTTTCATGCTTTCATGTACTTTATCCTTTCAGTGGTTTTTTAGCTGCTGTTTTTAGCTACTGTGTTCACTGCATTTTGTGTTTTTTTTAATTGATGCTCAGGTTTTATATAACATTTTACTGCTTTTGTGATGTTTTGTTTGCTTTTATGCTTTGAAGATGCTTTGCTTTGAGGGTGTTTATGTTGAAAAGTGGAATATAAACTCTACAAATACATTTTAGAGAGCAGTTCGCTTCCTTGATTAAGGAAATCCAGACTTAGTGTTGCCTTTCTTGAAATGCAAGATACACAAATGGACCTCCCTAAGAGGTGTTCCCCAGCATCTCTCAGACTAGTTTATTGCCTGGCATTTTTTCATATACAGTACACATGTACATGGTGCTGAGTGTATGCCAGGTGAGCTAGACTAGGCCAGTATTAAGGCATTCTGCTTGCTGATGTCAAGAAAGATCCAAGTCCTACAGATCTTGGGGAAAAGGCCAACCTTTGATTTTGCAGAGGAACAACCTTTGATTCTAAGTCAGAGAAGCTGACCAAATTAGGAGAAGCCTTGCCTTTCTTTTTGGGAAATTCCATGACTCGCTTGTTCAAAAGAGTTAGTTCTGTAAACAAGCCACATCTTGGAAGTTTCCTGACTTTGGAGTAAACAAAATCATTAGGAGCACAAAACCTCACTGCAAATTTGATCAAGGGTTGTATGATGATTAAAGTGCAGGCCTCCTGAACAATGAAGGAAGGTTCTGCCCAACCTTCTGCAGGATTTATAGAGGCATCTATCCCATGTCAGTGGGAACCACTAAGGCCATTGAGTCACAGAAGGAAGGTCCTGGTTTATTACTCTCACAATAACATCTGCATTTCCCTGTGGGAATCTGGATGATAAAAAGCAGGGTCACAGAACCCTTGTGTCCACTGCCTATCTTTTCCCTGTTCTTCTTGCTGTTGCTCAGACAACCACTGGTACTGTGTCAAGCATCCCTCTAGTTGGCAACCTTCAATCTCGAAAGACTATGGTATCGCGCTCTGAAAGGTGGTTCTGGAACAGCGTCTAGTGTGGCTGAAAAGGCCAATTCGGGAGTGACAATCCCTTCCACACTGGGAGCAAGTGCAGTCTGTCCCTGATCTGTCTCCCTGGCTATGGGCCTTCCTTCTTTGCCTCTTTGCCTCAGACTGTTGGCCAAATGTCTCTTCAAACTGGGAAAGGCCATGTTGCACAGCCTGCCTCCAAGCAGGCCACTCAGAGGCCAGGGTTTCCCACTTGTTGAGGTTCACTCCTAAGGCCTTCAGATCCCTCTTGCAGATGTCCTTATATTGCAGCTGTGGTCTACCTGTAGGGCGCTTTCCTTGCACGAGTTCTCCATAGAGGAGATCCTTTGGGATCCGGCCATCATCCATTCTCACGACATGACCGAGCCAACGCAGGTGTCTCTGTTTCAGTAGTGCGTACATGCTAGGGATTCCAGCACGTTCCAGCATCCCTCTACTACCAAAAAAACCGCTGTGCTAGTCAGCACCTAGGACAGGTATCAGACCATTGTCTTTTCTTTGTAATCTTTCTTTCTCCTCCACATCCTTTTCATGAGTGCAAATGCACACTGCATCTCCAGCACCCACAGAGCCACTTTTTCATTTGGTAAATATATGCCTGTGAGTCTCTTTGCTAGGATTTTTATTTCCTAAGGGAGAGGCCTAGAATTAGCCCCTGGCAGACTCCTTAACCATTACACTGGGCTGCTCAGTAGCACAAAGGAGTACCTCCAGTGCCTGTTAGCAAGCTTTGTCTGGTGGGAGAGACTAGCTTTTCTACTGCAAGAAAGTGAAGTGCTGTCATGATCTGCTGAGGGGTTCGCTCCTTGCACTTAGCTCTGGTTCAGGCTACAGTGAACAAAGACTCAGCTTCAGTCTTGCCCTGTGGCTGGAACCTGGGTGCTTTCCCATTTGTCTTTCCCCTGTATTTCTCCCCTCCCCTCCCTTCCTGCTACCACAGAACCTCTAGTTTTTCAGCCCTTATTCTCCCTGGGGGCGGCCTCCTGATTTCCTTGTGTTCTGCTCCTTTGCGCCATTATGCGCCCCTTTCTTCTTGTAAGGAATTTCTCTTTCCTTCTCCGTAGAAACCACTGACATTCAGGGCCTAGTTATGATTGTTGTGTTCATTGCATTGCATTTGTGATTCTCCTGCCCAGTTATTGCACCTTAAACCTTGCCTCCTTCTTTATTTCATTCATGCCATTCATTTGAACTGTGCAAGGACACACACCATTGATTTGCCTCATATGCTTCTATTATATTTACAGAGCAATCCTTAGGCTGGCGCAAGTCCCTTGCACCCACCTAGGAGGATCGCAAACGTGTCATTAAGCATGTTTGCACCTCCTTGGGAGCAAGCTGCGCCAGCGCACAGAAGTGTGCTGGCACACAGAGGCTGAACCCACCCTATGTGGTTGCTTGTGGGACGAGTTTTGCATCAGTCAAGCTTGGCCAACACAAGGCTCTGGGGTGGGTGGGAGGAGGTGTTCTGGGGTGGGGGGAGGGTGGTTCCAGGGGTGGGCAGGGCTGCGATCCTGCTGTTATGCTGGATCCCAACCCCCCTTCCCGAGCAGCGCAGAATGGCTCCAAGCTGCTCCACTCTCCTTGGACTTGTGCCACCGCCTGAGATGGCACAAGTTCGAGGAGACTCATAGGGGCTGCAGTGGTTTCCCTGGGTTTCCCCTTACCTTTGGTTGAGCCACTTTGCAGCCCTATCTTGCTCTGGATACAGCATAAGCCTCCTGGCTTGCCTGTCCCAGCGCAAGATAGGATTGCGCCCTTATTTTATTTATTTTAAGAGATTTATACCCTGCCTTTCCCATGCCAAAGCAACTATCCAAGGTGGCTTACAAAGCTTTATAAACAAGTACAAAGCATCACAAGTAAAAACATCAAGCAAGGCATTAAAATATAGTTTTAATATTACATGATAAAAAATTTAAATGTGTTAACATTATATGGAGCAAAATATAAGGAGAAAAAGAAAAAACTCATTGAGCCAATGGGGAACAGATACATCTAGGGAGGCATTCAAGTTGCAACAGTATCACAGTCTGAAATATAACAGTCTATCAGAGACACAGAGACATGAGTCATAGAGCAGCTATGAGAGCTGCTTGTTCTCCATGCTTGGAGGCTGTGTAAAACCTTCCGCCATTTTATGGGACTTTTCTCTTGGCATTCTTCTGTCAGAACTTTGATCTGCAGAAACCCCAATGTCACATTTTCTTTGAACTGCCTTGTTCCTGGACTGAGGACAATAAAGCATGCCATCAGTCAGAATGCTTTGATTTTGTTTCCACTTGGGAACAATCGAATTTGTTTGTTATGCGGGAACTCATACTGGGGACTGTTATCACTATAACACTGGCAAGTATAGCAAAGGAATGCAGGAACATAATGCAAGCTTTTATATTGACTCTCCAGGGAATTGAAATTATTCTCATTGCATACATTTTTTTTTTTTTTTTTTTTGTGCTGAGAAGTCTCATGAGGAACATTACTGAAATGCAAGCAGGGACAAGATGTGGATTTTCAGCCAGAACGGCTTCATGGCAAGACACTGTGAAAATCAAGGTAGGAGCCGATTTTGCCTTTCAAAATTCCTAGGGGAGAAAGAGGGAAGGATCCCTTTTGTTTTCAGAAGTAAACATCACCCCCTACCAATCGAACAACTGGTAGAGGTTAATGTTAATATGCTGCCATCCTCTCTCATTTGGCTCCAGTCACCTCATAGTATGGGTGATACAGCAAAGCTTTGGGAAGAGTTAAGTCAGTACAGAAGCAGGTCCAGGGCAGCAATGCTGGTGGACTGGACAGTTTCAAACAGAGCTGAAAATCCACTGAGAACAACAGCTTCATGACCTGGAACGCTGCCTGCTGCTCCCAGGTCCACTGCCTCTGTAGTGCTACTTACACTATGCTCCTCAGGTGGTGCCTTCAGTTGCAGAAGTGTAGGATTTCTGGTTTGATTTAATGGACCTGTGTGAATGGAGGAATTTTTTAGTTTGTCCAATCCCTGCAAATCAGACCAGAAGTCCTGCACTCCTGTGTCCGAAGAAACTGTGCCTGGAGCGAGGCAAGGAGGCAAGTGCTCAGTTTTAACAGGCTGAAAGTGCAGGTCAGATCTGCAGTAGGCTGCAGGGGTGGCAGCAGAGAGCAGCCCAAATCCACCTGCAATTGATGCAACCCATATCACCAAACCTAATGGATGGGCTGCCCCAGGTGAGAGCATAAGAACATAAGAAGAGCCCCGCTGGATCAGGCCATAGGCCCATCTAGGCCAGCTTCCTGTATCTCACAGCGGCCCACCAAATGCCCCAGGGAGCACACCAGATGACAAGAGAGCTGCATCCTGGTGCCCTCCCTTGCATTGGCATTCTGACATAGCCCATTTCTAAAATGAGGAGGTTGCACATACACATCATGGCTTGTAACCCGTGATGGATTTTTCCTCCATAAATTTGTCCAATCCCCTTTTAAAGGCATCTAGGCCAGATGCCATCACTACATCCTGTGGCAATGAGTTCCACAGACCACAGAGAGCAACACTGCTTCCCAAGATGTATCCACACATTTCTTTTTGTCCCACTGTTGCCTCTTGTCAAGTGGTGTGTCCCCCACCAGTCTTATGACCTCTAATGAAACCTGCCTATTAGAAGTCAAGTGGGATTAGTGTATATTCCATAAACAGAGATTCCTCTTTCAAACTACAGCTTTGAAAGAAACTACCATTTGTCTGCAGACTTTGTAATGAGTAGTGAATTGGAAGATCAAGAGAAGAGTTGAAGGCCAAAGTAGAATTGACAGCAGGTTTCATGCTGAGTGTTTGAAAGATAAAAGCAGCAAGGGGAATCTGATCAGAACTCTTTCCTCCCTGTACCATTTTCTTGCCCTGAAGTCCCCCTCTGAAACCTACTACTTGTGCAATGGGAGAAAACACACACCACCCTGCAGGATAAGGCAGGAACTGGGGGCCACAATGAAGCTCAACCTGGATGGGGTTGAACTTAACGAAGTTCAGGAGGTCTGGTCTAGAGGGTAGAGCTTCCATTTGCCTGAAGATTAACATCCACAAGGTCGCCAGTTCGAGGCCACCGGCACCGTGCGACCTTGAAGCAGCTGGCAAGCTGCAGCTGAGCTGTTCCATCTGCTCGGAGCGTGGGAGGATGGAGGCCAGAATGTTAAACCAGATCGGAGTGTAACAGCTTGAATGTGGTGGTTCTTGAAAGAGAGAACCTTCTTTCAATTTGTAAAAATCCCTGCGTGGATTTAATAAGCCTGCCTGTGTAAACCGCCTTGAATAAAGTCTTGAATAAAGACCAAGAAAGGCGGTATATAAATACTGTATATTATATATATTATTTAAGTCCAGAAGTAGAATGGAAGAAACTGAAATGGCTTGGATGGAATCATAAATACTGGATAAGGTGGATGTAACAGCTTGTAACTTGTTACTGACCCCACAAAGTGTCAAGGGAGGCCTTTGAAATAAGCAGGGTAACCAGTCAGATTCTGATTATTTTCAGGAGCACTTTCTGGTTATCAATAGAATCTAGTTTTAGATATTTAACAAGCTTGGGCAATACAGGGGGCTCTGAAGATACACCATCTACAGTTAGGAAAAGATGCGGCACTCCAGCAGAAAGATTTCATGTGGGGGTGGGCAGAGGGGAAAGGCAGTCATGGTTGCTCCAAGTATGCCTACACACTTAGTGAGAGAGAAGAATGTGAAGTTCTTGTTTGTTCATTTTTGTTCTTGTAAGAGGTGAGCTTTGAGAGGTTGCCACTACTGACCACCTCCCCCACGATCCTCTTGGGGCTATGACCCACTGATTTAAGGAAGAACACTGATTTAGACTCAAACAATGCCACATTCTAAGAGTTTTCTGGCTTAGAGGTAAACAAGAACATTCATAAAAGGAGAGCCTTCAACCTTGGCTTCTCTCACCAACTACATTAAAAACTCAGTCACAAGCTGTATGCTAATTAAGGCACAAGCAATCAAGAAGTATCCTGCCGCACACTTCTCCAGGTGCTGTACATCCAACTCCATCAGGGAAGGAACATCAATAAACTGAAGAATGGTCCAAGGTGAATTTACCAAGGTGAACTTACCTAACAGAAGTTTCCATGTTATCCTATGGGGAATTTGTTGATTGGTCACAAACCCCCTGTTGTTTTTCACTCTCTTCTGTCTTGCATTGAGCATAACCCATTGGTGATGTGTTAAGCATGTGACCCAAGAACCTCTGTGCTTGCTGGCACCCAGAACAGGTATCAGACCACTCTCATCCCTTCCCAACATTTTCTAAGCCACTTTCCAAATAGCCTTCTCTCAGCTCCCTTATCTTGGCACTCCTTGGTTTATACTTTACTGTTCAAGCAGAAGCCCAGAGATTAGCCCTAAGCCTCCACCACATGATTCCACCAATCCAACAAGAACTCTTGAAAACAAGGAGAATCACTGCTTTCAGTGGATTCTCTTCTTAGAGACATGGGGCATCAGTTAAAAGTAATTGGGCATTTGATAAAAATCACTACTATACCCATGCTGCTGTTTTGCCAAATTCCTTTTCCAAGTTTGTTCTAGAAAACTTGTGCCCATTTTAAGCTAATTAGTCCCCCTGGCTCAAACTCAGCTAGCTCTAGCAGCATATAAAACTACTGCTGAACCCCAGCACCAGCAGGAAGGTAACTAGTAGGTAGCTTGTCTGTGGGGCTGCAGGGTCCCTCTGCCCAGTTCTTCAAGCAGTAACTCTTGGGTATGGCAGCCGCATACTAGTCTCTAGCATCTCCATTCCACTATTTTGCCAGGCAGTCAGTTAATCCATTAGCCAGTTCATTAGTTAGTGTGCAAGGTCATTGTCCATCAGTCAGTGAGCCATTAATCCATTAGGATCCATTAATCTCATTAATCCATGAGTCAGTCCATTAGTTCCATACCATAAACCTTTATTGGCATTAAAACAATAAATAGCAGTACAATAGCCAGCACAGTGGCTGTGTTGCCGAAAGGGAAAGTTGCAACAAGGGACTGGTAAGAATAAAAGGAAGGGAAACAAGGGGGGGGAAGATGATCAGGGTGGGGGTTTTAGCTTAACAACTGTGGAAAGAAATTCTGCTACTTCGTTGGTAATGACCACAGAGTTGTCGCTCAAGAGGACAAGTTAGAGGTCAGTAAAAGTGTCAGAAAAAGAAGACAGCAGGGGTTCCAAATGTGTATCTCGGAGAGCTTGATGGGCCGGGCAACAGAGTAATATATGTTCCACTGTGTCCGGTTCTAAGAAACAAAAAGGACATAATCTGCGATCTCATGGGATATTGGAGAATCTGCCAGAATGAACAGCTGAGGGGAAGATATTAAATCTTGCGAGCATAAACGCTCTCCTCTTAATAGGGTTAATCAGTTTACTGAAATAATTGAAGGGGCGACCAAGTGAGGGAAGGAGGCCAAAAAACTGGGGAGAACAGGTAGGGTTGAGATTTGAAGAGAGATGGTTAAATTTGGATTCCCAAAGTTTGGATTTAATAATTGCGTGGGCCCTATGAAGGTTAATGTCTGCAAGGGATTCGGGGGACAGGCCTAACGAAAGGAGCTTGGAATCAATAAATTTGAACCACTTAGAAAGATAAGAGTCCCTTAATAGATCTTTTAAAAGAGACTCAGAATGAGTATTTAAGTGTTGGCGGAGCCAGAACTTAAAAGTGAGGGACCAAGCAATAGTAGAGGGGAGGTGGATCCCTCTAATTAGATTGGGAACCCCCCCTAGAGTAATGAAAACGGGCAATCGCATTTAAGTGAAGTGAAGATAAGGAAATGGCAGATTTCCTGTGAGGGAGCCAGCTGTGACAGAAGTGAAAGGTAATCCCCAGATATTTGAAAGTTTGAACTTGCTGAAAGGAGAGATTACCTATCTTCCAGGGGAGCGGGGCCCAGGATTTAGTGAAAACCAAGATTTTGGTTTTTTCAGAATTATTAAATCATTGGATAGACAGTAATCTTGGAAAGAGGACAATGAGTGATGTAGGCCAGATCTCGTGACAGACAGAAGGACTGCATCATCTGCATAAAGAAGGATAGGAAGGGGGACACAGTTAAGGGGGGGGGAGTTCTGACAGCTAGATAGGTAAGGGGGTAAATCTGCCAGAAATAAATTAAAAAGGAGAAGAGCGAGTATACAGCCTTGGCGAACTCCTTTGTTGATGGGGATTTTGTCGGATGTAATACCCAGGCCATTAAGGCGAACCTTGCAGGAATTAGATGAATGGAGGCGGCAAATTAGAAAGAGGAGATGGGGATCTATCCCCCAGCTGGCCAGTTTGTTCCACAGCATGGCCCTATTAATAGAATCAAACGCTCCGTGGAGGTCTATAAAGGCCGCAAAGAGTTTGGCACCATGGTGGACAGAATACTTCTCGGCCAAACAGGAAAGCAGGAAAGCATGATCGACAGTGTTAGCACCTGGGCGGAAGCCGATTTGTTCTCTACCCGGTAGGGCTTTAGAAAGAGCCCAAGATGATAGTCTAGTGAGTAGATATTTAGAATAAAGCTTCCCTATAAAGGAAAGAAGGCTGATTGGTCTGTAATTACCCGGGAAGGAAGGGTCACCTTTCTTAAAGATAGGGACAAGAGTTGAGGAAAGCCAGGAATCTGGGAAAAGGCCAATCTGATTAATCAGGGTAAAAAGGTTAGACAGGGGTTCCAACAACCAAGAAGGGTTGCTGGTTAAAATTTCGCTTAGGATGTCATCGGGGCCGGGAGTTTTCCCGGGTTTCAAGGTGCTAATCAGCGCTACCACCTTATCTGGAGAAACGGGTAGCCATTGCAGGAGATTTAGGGGGGTAAGAATAGAGGGTTCATGAAAGTCAGTAGCAGAAAACATTCCCGAGAAATGGGCTACCCAGCCGGACAGGGAGATAGGGGGAGGGACGTTACTGAAGGGAGGTGAGTTGGTACGGGTAACTAGAGACCAAAAGGATTTACAATTATTGGATGAGATTGCATCATAAAGTCGTCGCCATTTATGCTGGGCAAAAGAGTGTTGTTTTTTTTTCCCCAAGAGGATCTGACAACATTTCCTCAGGTGGAAATAAGATCTCAAGGAGGTAGGGGAGGGGTTATGACGTGCTAAAAGAAAGGACTGCCTAACTTGAGTCTTGGCTAACCAGCACTCTGAATCAAACCAAGTGGGGGCACGGTTATCAGAGTGAGAGGGAAGAGAGGATCTAAGAAACTGGATTAATGATTCAGAGAGGGAGTCATAGGTTAAAATGGCCGTAGAAGGTGAGTCTGCCTCTGCCAGGGTATGACTTAGATTAATAGACTCTTCCAGTCTGGTCCAGTGGTAGTAGGCATCCTCTATCCCAGGGGTGTCCAAAGTTTTTGGCAGGAGGGCCACATCATCTCTCTGACACTGCTTTGGGGGCCGGAGAAAAAAAGAATTAATTTACATTTAAAATTTGAATAAATTTACATAAGTTTACATAAATGTATATATTAAAGATGAACTTATATGAATGAATGAAGGTCTTGCAATAGCTCAATGCCTATAAAAGGCCTTGCACAAAGCAAGGCTGGCCTTTCCTATGTTGCCGCTACTGCACTACAGATGTGAAACAGCAAGCAGTGGAGGGAGCCCTCATCCCACAGCTCATGCAAGAGGTCAAACAGTTGCCCTCACGCTGAGAGCAGTTGCGTCGGGCCAGTGTGAGCTCCAGCAAATCTCTGGAGGGCCAGAGGCTCATTGGAGACTGGGGGCACCCTGAGGGCTGCATTGGGAGTCCTCGAGGGCCACAAGTGGCCCTAGGGCTGGGGTTTGGGCACCCCTGCTCTATCCTAAGGGACCATTTAAGACGGGGTGAAAACTGTGGTTGAGGTTTCTTGTGCAAAGTCTTAAGGAAGGGTGGGGCAAGGGATAGTTGAATGGGCAAGTGGTCACTGTCAGAATGGGGGTTAACAAAAAAATCAGGGAAAAGTGGAAGGAGAGCCAGAGAGGCAAGTGCGTAATCTATAACACTTGTCCCCCTAGGTGTGAAGTGAGTAAATTCGCCCGGGATATCCCTTCTGGTAGAACCGTTAAGGATTACTAAGTTAAGCTCGAGGCATAAATCAATGAGGTAGGGGGCATAACTACTAACAACAAGATCTTTGGAAGACCTAGAGCCCTGGAACCAGAGGGGGATTTGTTCATCTAGGTCCCAGTTCATGGAGTGGGCCAGGGCAAGGTTATTTGGTCCCAATCTAGTATTAAGGTCACCCATAATTAAAAGGAAAGCTCTGGGCGTAGAGGCCAAGTATTTTTCAGCAGAGGTTCTTGGCCTCATTCCAAAAAACATAAGGGGAGGGGTCAGAGGGAGGAATATATGTATTAAACATTACAATCTTGAGCTCCTTACATTGGAATAAGAAGGCTTGAAAAAACCGAGATTGAGAGAGAAGAGGGGATAAGGAAAACCAAGAGGAGAAACTAATCAAGCAACATAGGCCTACACGGGGGCGACCCATTTGCTTGCATTTAAAAGCAGGGAGATGATGAGAGGTGAACCCAGGGATGGTTGGCAGGGTCAGGGACCAAGTCTCTTGCAGAAAGATAATATCAAAGAGGGACAGATAGTTAATAAAATCTTGATCAAATTTCTTTTTCTCCCAGCCTGCGATGTTCCATGATACCAGCTTGAGGATAGAAGTCAAGTCTAGGGAGGTCTGGGAAATATCTGATAGTCAACAAGTAGGGTCAGCGATGGTTGTGCAGTTGGTAGAACCAGAAGGGATTCTTTCCATTGCAGAGGGGTGCACTCTTGCAGGGGTTTCAACTGGCAATAGAGGGGAAGAATTGGCAGAGGTAAGTCGCTGGCTGTAGACTGGGAGCATCGAAAGAGTCTCCATAGGAATAGGCAATCTTCCCCCCTCGGAGTTGGAGTCTGTGAGGTCATAGTTCGGGGGGGGGTTCAAGTTGGGTTGAGGCATCAATAAGAAGAAAGGGACCACCTTGAGAGCGCCTATCCACAGTACAGGTGGGAGATAAAGGGTTGCTTGGACGAGGAGCAGCAGGAGAGGAGGGAAAAGCACTCTTGTTGAAGGCAGGTGGTACAACTAGGTTATCGCAGTCAGGTGATGTCCTCAAGGGACAACTGAAAACCACAGAGTCAGGAATTGGCTTCGAGGTAAAAGAGCAGAAGTTGGAAGATGGACCAGCCGGGCAGTCTGAAGAATTCATTTGAGAGTCATTCAAGGCACCGGAATTGATGGATGCAGCCATCAGAGGGGAGGGAAGGTTGAGCAGAAGTGATCGATCCAGAGGGTGGTCATGTAGGATGGTTTTAGATGGCAGAAGGCTCACAGTAGCAGTGCTCCTAAAATATCTGTGAGGAAAGATGCCTGCTCCTTCCAGACTTCTAGCATGTGAAAACAGCAATCTTGGGATATGGTTGGAGGTGAAATGCAACAAGAAGCAGTCTGAATGCGAGGAAGAAGCCAGTCTCTCAATCCTGAAGAGATTAATATTAGATGGAGATTATTTCAGAAGAGTGGCCAGATGGCTCATGGCCAACTTGATCCCGGACCAGTCAGGGATTCTTCCTTTGAAAGTAAATACTGTGATCACTGCACATTTGGGTTCATATATTAGCTGAGAAGTAGTTTTGGGAGGAGCAGGAACATGGGGGTCCTCTGGTAAGGAGGTGGTAAGAGTCTGGGGGGCACGAGGCTTGGAATCAGCAAGAGTATTAGAGTAAGCAGAAAGCATCATGGAAACAGTTTGGTACAGCCCCTTTAAGAGATCGATAACATGACCAAGTTGGGAAAATATTTGAAGCACGGTTTTAGCAGCCAATAGAGAGTGCTTAGTTAACAGGTCAGACGGTTCATGGCTCATGGGTATTCCATCATCAGAAGTTCCATCGCCAGGCGATTGTAGATGTTGCTGGTTCCCCTGAGGTATGTTGGAGGGAGTATTAGGCTCCGAGCAGGCAGATTCAGGAGAGGGGGGATGGGCTCTGAGGTAAAGCAGCAGGCAATGATGGTTGAGAAGGGGGGAAAAAGCCTTGAGCCTTGACTGCTTGATATTAGGGTGGAGTTTGCAGGTGTCAGGGTTCCCAGGGGAGAGTGTTCTTTTCCCCCCCATTAGAGTAGAAGGGGTAATGCTAGGTAGTAAACAAGGAGCACCCACTCACAGTTCAGAAGTATGGCATCTGATAAGAGCAGTCCAACTGGCAGAAATAATGAGGCTCCCTTTTAGTTCTTATAAACAAAGCAGAGCGAAACAAAGTTGGTCGCAGCAAGTTCAGGAGTCGTTCCCCTAACCTGATAATGTGACGGGAGAAAAAATAAAACAGCCAAAGGCTTGAAAAACAAAAGAAGAGTGATAAGGGTAGCGGAGCTCCGACTCTGACATCTTGTCGGCTAGGACTCCCCACGTGACCCCCCCAGTCCATTAGTTTGTCAGCTGGAAAAATCAGTCCAATAAGCTAGCAAGTTCTCGCTCCCCCCCCCATCCAGGTGCTACTTTTATCCCTAAAGACTGAGGTATTCAATCTGTGCGTCCAGCCTCCCTAGTGAGGCGTGACTAGCCTCCAGGGGCATCATGGGGCATCTGGGGAGGCTGTAGTTGCGCTGCTCAGCTGCACGTGCTGCCTGCTTTTCTGCAGCTGTGAACGAGGTGGATGGGGCAGCGTGAGGTGGGGAGGGCTGTGAAACAGGGTAGGCGGAGGTGGGAGAGAAGGCTGGCTGGACAGTGTTGGGAGATCCTGGCAGGCTTCAAACTGCAAGGGAAGAGTAAGTACGAGCAGCTCAGTGTTTTCCTCTGCTTGGGAAGGAAGGAGCCAGCCTATTCTTGGGGGGGGGGGTGTCCAAATGCCCTAGCCTGCATTCCTCCATCTTGCCTGGGGGGGGAACAGGGGTGGCATCTGCATGTTGGGGTGTATGAGTGTGAGCATGCCCCCATCTACTCTGGGGGTGAGTTGTAATCTTGCTTAGTATGGCTGCCATCCTTTCCACACTTTCCTGGTAGTAAGCCCATTTGACTCAAATGGGACTTACTTCTGAGTAGACCTATATAGGCGTGAGGTCTGTGTCAGCTTAACCAAGGATCTTCACCTTTCTCTTTTTCTTTCCCCTTAAAAAAAGAAAAAAAGCCACTCTTGATGGTTTTGTCTCCAAAAATTGATTAAAAATAAAAGCACCCATTCCTTTTCAGCCGTAATAATAATAATAATAATAATAATAATAATAATAATAATAAATAACTTTATTTTTACCCCGCTTTTCTCCCCGAAGGGACTCAAGGGGGACTCAGACATCCCCACTTTTCCTCCTGCCTCCTTTTTTACTCTGTTGGCTGCTATTGTAAGACAAAAGTTCCTAGCTAAGTCTACTCAGAAGTAAGTCTTGTTGTGTTCAATGGGACTTACTCCCAGGAAAGTGAGGTTAGGATTGCAGCCAAATAGTCTCTAGGTCTCAGTTTGCATCAGTTTGCAATTAGCAGAAACACACAAAACAAAGTCTTTCCCTCCCCCAGCAAATTCATCACTTCCCCCCTCCCTTTCCAAAACCCTCCAGGTGTGCTGCAAACAAACTCAGGGCACAATCCTAACCAGGTCTACTTAGAAGTAAGTCCTATTTTGTTCAATGGGACTTACTGTGAGGTAAGCATGGTTAGGATTGCAGCCTCAGAATGCTGGCAGCTGTTTTTTTGTTTTGAGTGTATAATTATAACACCTTCATCCCCATTTTGGAGGTAACTGAGGTGAGGTGTTGTAATGGGGAGCCATGGCCAATGGCTACAAGGATCGGGGAGCCGCAGACCGGAAAAGTTCGAGAACCACTGCCTAAAGACCTTGTTGCCTCTAGTGGCTGAAGCTGTGCAGCACACCCACTGCTGAAAGCCCAGGTTTTGACCCCATGTCTCCTGGATTCACCAGAGCAAAGGGCCACTGCAAACGCCACATCCTATCTCCTTGCAATATCTTCCACGATTCCAATACTGCTGCAAGACAAGGAGGTGTTTTATGGCCGTCTCAGGATCTCCCTCCTGTTACTGGCAGTGCTTTTTGATACACAACTAACATGCACACATGAGGGAACAACAATCATGTGGGGGGGACAGGGACATGTAATGGCCAATGGCACGAATGTATAATTCAGTGGTTAAAGGAAAGTTCAAGGGTGACAGTTTGCTAAAAGTGGTCCAAAACCAAAGAAAGGGGGTTCAGTTGTGTCTAACTGAATTAGCTCACTCACAGTTATTTTAGATAGGGGATTCTACAGCTAACATTCACACAGCACAGAGCCCTGAAGAAGGTGGTGAGGAAGAGAAGAGGCCTAGTCTCTCCCACTCAATAAGCACTGTTGACAGGTGTGCTAAGCCTCAGAGGACTTACTGGATCCGTCAAATGAGGTTGCTGGCTGATCTCAGGCCTCCAACAAACAGTTCAAAAAACTTTCAGTCAAATACACAATCACATAGATAGGAAAGACAGAGAGACTTGTTAAGCCTACAGACAGTTTGGCTTCACATTAGACAACAAGGAAAGACAGTGGATTTCACGTGTTTTGGGGTGCACTGCAGAGCAAGGTTTTCTATCCTGTTTCTGCAGGGCATAAGGGCATTGCTTTGCAGGGATTGTAACAGCAAAGGCCAGCTGCAATGGTGATTCTCAGATGGAGCCTAGAATGCAGGTGACTTGATGCAGCAGGAGCTGCTTATTATGTCCAGGGGTCCCATGTGTACTACCAGACAGCACCTCAAGTACCACCAGTGGTACCCGTACCACTGGTTGAAAAACACCGATGTAGGTGGCTATGGTGACTACACACCAAGTGTGCTTTTTCAGCTGTATTTGGAGCTGGAAGATTTCATCCAAATTTTGGAGGTATGAACATTTATTTCTATTTAAGGAGTAAATAGTTCACATTTGGAGTGCAAAGCCCCATGGATTAATTAAGGAAGGAGGGTGATTACAAGGTTTTAAATTAAAAGTGGAGCACAGCGACCCTTTTTTTTTAAAAAACTTGAATTAAAAGTTGGTCCTGTGGATATGCAGTTTGTTCTGTTAATCCTGTGCAAATAGTCAGATTATTGGTCTGGCCCTTTGCTCTCCAGACAGGAACCTAGCACCAATTACACATGTTGAGATGCGTGTCTCCTGCACGTATTGAATTAAAGAGATTAAAGAGAAATAAAATAATGACCATGCAAACTACTTGTCTGCAAACCAGTTTCTGGCCTACAGAGGATATAGACCTAGGCCACAGTCTTGCACCACAGCTGGAATATTTTATGCTTTCTAGCTTCTTTCCTCTTCCCCTCCTGCTAATGCATATGCCCCAGTTCTTTAATTCCTGGATTCCCTGGATGATCTCTCAGATTTTCCTAAGAGACTATTGTCTTCATCCTCCTCCTTTCCTATGTCCTCCATTTTTTGTGTGTGTTAATGCACCCCAAGGTTAACACTGTTTGTGTGTTAGGGCCCAGTTCTATCAAACTTTCCAGCACCAATGCAGCCATGCCAGTGGGGTGTGCACAGCATCCTGCAGTGGGGGAGGTGTCTTGGAAGCCTTGAAACTGCATTGCAGCTGAATTGGCCCTGGAAAGTTGGGCCCTTAATCTTGTAAATATTTCCCCTTCTTCTAGGCTGCTTCACAACTGCTACTATTTAGGACTTACTCTCTCTGTGTGTGTATTGCATTGCATATCTTTTTTTATTCCCTTTTATTGTATATTTGTCCCCATTATAAAGTCATATCTTTGTGCACTTTACCTTTCTCATTTCAAACCAATCCACTGAATTGTGCCATGAGCCACTGCACTCGGTCCCTGAACAAATTGTCAGTTTCCTCCACATGCAAAGGTTACATGTGCCTTAGAGCACACCTGGTAACATTTGTTGTTACTGCTTGTAACACTGCCTACAAAGCTCTGGATAATGAGGTTAGTTGAATAGAATGCAGGTTCTCATTAATGTGAACAGTGTGTAGAGCATTTTCCCATTTCAAGGCCATAAGAAGTTATTTATTCCTTACAGCCTACACTGTAAGTACACTGGGACTTCAGATGGGGCCTTGATCATTTATCTATAATATGAGACTGACGGAAGGAAAGTGTTATAGTAGGTCTTTCAGCAATCTTTTACACACTATCACAGATAGCATGTTAGATTGCTGCCCTGCAAGCGTAACCAAGCAGATAGACCAAGAATTGGTCTTATTATTGGATTGATAAACACCACTGAAGTTGGCACTGTTCATTTTCAGAGAATTCTAGCTTATGATATTTTGCTGCGTGTAGTGAATACCACCAAATGGCATTCCCTCCCTTGTGCCCCTTTCTTTTTCTTTCTATTAGGATCACTCAGCCCAATTCCTTCCTTCCTTTCAAGTATTTCCCTCTGCTTTTATGCAGAACAAAAGAGGGGAAAGCAGTGTGATGCCATTTCACCTTCCTTACTCTGCAGGTCATCTACAGGATGTGTGCAGGGGGTATTTCTACAGTGACATGCTGTCAGGGACAGCAGGAGAGGCAGAGCCTCACCTAGCCCAGCAAAAGAAAGGAAAGAACACAGCAAGTTTTCTAAACCACACCTTTTCCTTTCCTTCTGAAACTGCTCTGTTTTGCTCCACTTCCAGCTCTATCTGTTTAAAAGAGCCATTTTCAACCACTGTGCCATGGCACGTTAGTGTGCCGTGAATGGTCTCCAGGCATGCCACAGAAATTGGGGAGAGGGTTATTTATTAGCAGGATCACTGAGGGATATGAGTCCCCCACCAGCAGTGTGGTATGTCTTGTCATCAAAAAACTGATGGTGTCCCTTGAACATTTTAGTGCCTTCCCAATGTGCCATGTGATGAAAAAGGTTGAAAATCACTGGTTTAAAGGAACACACACACACACACACACACACACACACACACACAGAGTGAGAGAGAGAGAGAGAGAGAGAGAGAGAGAGAGAGAGAGAGAGAACAGGGAGGGAAGCTGCCAATCAAACTCCTCAGTCTATGATGGCTGGCAATGGGCAAAATAGGCAGGGACCCAGTGCAAGTACAGCTAGCAGAGAAAGCTACTTGTGTGCTGTCATCAGAGACAACAGGCAGAGCTGTGTCTGTGCATGACATGTTTGTGCAGAAATAGCATGTCTGTGCAGAAACACCCAGTTCCCAGTAAGGCCAGTACATGAGGCATGCCTCTTTGCTTCTAAAGCACTGAGCCTGCATCAGTGCCAGTGACCCTGACAGACACTGCTTGATACAAATGAAGTGGGGAGACATATGTTCCTGCAGGGAGAACTATGACTGGTTGAAAGAGGCAAGTTATGCTTTGATTTTGTTCCCTTCCCTCTGAGTCAGAGTGCATTTTGAAGGTGGTCTCTAGTTGGCAACACTGACACTGAGAGAGAGGAAGAGAGAAAGACTGACCTGCTGCTGACTACTTCTTTGGTGGCCGTTGTCTGACTGGCACAGCCTGACCTGAGATGCGAGTGAGTGAGTGAGTGAGTGAGTGAGTGAGTGAGTGAGTGAGTGAGAATTTGAAAAGGGAGGTAAGATCCTAGAAAGGAGTAAGACAGACCATGTGCAGAGTGCAGACTGAGGGGGAAGGGGGGAGAGAGCATTAAAGGTGCTGTTTTACTGGGCATTGGCAGAGAGACTCTGTGTGCATCTTTGGTTGTTGTGGGTACTACCTGAGCCTGTCTTATGGTGGTGTGGTGAAAAGAGAAAGAGAGAAGGAAAGAATGTAAGATCTGTGTGGACTGTGAGAGTGGGGAGAGAAAGGGGTGAAGGAGTATGACTGAAGGTGTAAGACTGACTTTGGCATGCACCTTCAGGCAGCATAAGCAGGGCAGAACCCACTTGCAGTCCTTGGGGGCTTGGCGGCATGAGGACATAGAAGGGGCCCTGGCCGGGACAACGGTGTTCGCCTCAGAGGCTCAGCTGCTCGAGGTGGCATGGCCTCGAAATCTGGCTGCCTCCTCCTTACGGGATAGACCTGGATGAGCTGCGCCACCTGAGAAAGGGGCAAGGCTTGGGTCAGGTGCATGCCCAGGCTAGGGGACAGATTGATTCTGGTGCCTTCCAGTGATCCAGCCTCCGCACCACAGGTGCTTCACTGCCACAGCAACTGCAGGTCTCAGTCTCTCCTTCTGTACTATAACTACTAATAAAGTGGGCCTTTCTCCCAGTTCTGTTGTCTCAAGTGTTCATTGGGGGGTGCACAAACAATTAAAAGTGCTGTTTTACTGGGCATTGACAGAGAGATTCTGTGCGCATCTTTGGTTGTTGTGCGTATTACCTGAGCCTGACATGATGGTGTGGTGAGGAGAAAGAGAGAGAAGGAAAGAATGTAAGATCTGTGTGGACAGTGAGAGTGTGCAGAGTGGGGAGAGAAAGGGTGAAAGAATGTGACTGAGCATAAGTTGTCCGAGAGAGAGAGAGAGAGAGAGAGAGAGCTGTGTGGATAGTGTGAAAGTGTGCTGAGTGCAGACAGGGGGCGGGGGCGGCTTACGTGAGCTTAAGTGGTTCCACACAGCTTGGTGTCTTTTGCAGTGGCTGTGGGTGGGGGTGTGTTTTGTGTCTCTCTCTTCTATACAGCTTGGTGTGTTTTGCAATTGCTGTGGCTGGGAGTGGTGTGTTTTGCGTCTCATGCTCAAGTTGGTGTTTTTCACAGTGGCTGGGCTCTCAGAGCCCTTTGGGAGCACAGAAGTTTAGATAGGTAAGACAGTCAGTGAACTACTTTTGTTTGTACTCTATCAATATAGTTAACTGTTCATCGTCATCATCACCATTAACACTGAACCAGTATGCCAGGAATGCCCCTATGCCCCATGCGTTTCCAACACAGAAATCCAGCGCTGATTGAAATGAAGGTGATTTTATTGCATAGAGTGGGCTTTGATGTCATTCCATTCCATCCCTAGGCATAAGCCTGGCCAGCAGCCTCTGATGCCTTGTTGATATCAAGGAATGAGGACTTAGCTGACAACACAATTATCCCTCTGGCTCTCACAGTAGCAGCTAAGGGCAGTTCCATGAGTTGGCTTTCTTTACAAATGGTATGAGACTTATTTTCCTTCCAGCATGGGCACTAGGACACAGCAAACTTCCACATTTATTTATGCAAAGGAAGGTGCCAGGTCAGAATGTCAAAGCTTTGACCGGCTGACATGGCGCCTTTTGCTCATGTGAACAAATGCAGAAGTTTGTGACCCAGAAGTTTAGAGGTGACATCACAGATCACCAGTGCTGGGAACTCCAGTCTGTGACTTGGACTCATGAAAATGCATGATTTTGGGTGACTTGGCAACTTGTGAGTCGCACGTGGAAGACTCTGAAAAAGACTCGAGTCAGGGCCCCCCTGACTTGGCACACAGTCTGTTTGTGTCTGGGGATACTTGCTTACTGTTGCCATGTGGAAATCTTCATGGGACCATAATTCTAATTGGCAAGCAGCTGAGAGTTCAAGCCAGGAGGCATAAGAACATAAGAACAGGTACCATACAGAATGTGTGTACCTTATGTACATGTTCTTATGTGTACACACCTTATGTGTGTTCTTATGTACACACCTTATGTACACACCATAAGAACCTTATGTGTGTTCTTATGTACCATACATAAGAACAGGAACAAATCTTACCATAGATTTGTACAAGGGCAGTATAATATTAGCTGTTTTGTTCTCAATACCCTTCCTAATGATCCCAAGCATAGAATTGGCCTTCTTCACTGCCGCCGCACATTGGGTCGACACTTTCATCGACCTGTCCACCACCACCCCAACATCTCTCTTCTGATCTGTCACAGACAGCTCAGAACCCATCAGTCTATAGGCAAGAAGAGGCAGAGGAAGAGGAAGATCCTATAGCCAGAGGCAGGAAAGGATTAACGTGAGCAGGAGGAGGAGCCGGGTCTCGGGTCTCTTTTCCTGTCTCTGATAGGAAGGAAGGAAGGAACAAATTATCATTGGACAAAGCATAGGCATTTTCATATTTCCAGTGGCTGAGGGAGAGCAGGAGGAGGAACCAAGGGGGTTCTTGCCTTACAATTGACTTGAAAAGCCCCAGGAAAGAGAGGAATCAGGGAAAGAGTTCATAGCAATCATGTTTTGCACGCATGACTGGTGGGGAGCGGGAAGCTTCATTGATTGACCAGCTACAAAGGGACTGCTTCTCAGTAGGACTGCAAAGTATCGGATCATCCCTCCTCCCTCTTGCTGCTTCAGTCTCAGCTCTCTCACTGCCCCTTCCACCCCTCCTGCCCTGTTTGCAGATGGGTGGGGGCAGCAGGGGAGTGAGTGACACACACTCCCCGGCAGTAGCCCCATTTTTTCTGCAGTGGGCTTTTTAAGGGTGGGGCCCTTAAAAGCCAAAAGGGGGGGGCAGAAATTTCCTGGGATCTTACATTTTCCTATCTACTCAGATTTGTTGCCCGTACAGACTGCTGGAGACACTACCATAAGCTTGTGTCTGCAGTTACTAGCAAGCCATATATGCTGGGCTGAGGAACGCATACATGATACTCCTTAACACAGTGTCAAATCTGAGAGGAAATTGGACTGCTACACTTTGGCTTGTGGATCTGCTTACCATGCGGGAGTGTATAAGACACAGCTGCAAGACTACAGCAGCTGCAGAAGCAAGTTTTGGTACACCAAGGACACTTTCCATTCTAGCGTGAGCCTAAATATGATGATGCTAATTTTCTGCATCATTTTCTATATTTAAAAGATTTTAGATAGACTTGGGAGTGTGTTTTCTGTATTACTGTATCTAGCTGCTGATAACACATGAGTGGGTAGACTGGGCTCCAAAGACTTTTCCAGCTGTCTCCACCCCCCCCCCTGTATGGCCCCTCTCCGCCCCCATTCTGCTTGCCCATTACCATCTTCCCCCACTGTGCTTCACCCCCCCTTTGCAAAGGGGCCCAAAAGAAACTTTGTATACCCTGATAAAATTCCTCTCAGAGGCCCTGCTTCCATGCCAGCAGGCTCCGCAGCAGTGTGCCTCACCAGTCTCTGACCTCACTGCATGTTACTGTATTGCTGTGCTGTCCCTGAGAGCGAGACCACAATTTACCACTTGAAGCAGCCTGCTTCATGGTAGGGCCTGCCCTGTGTTTTGATTTCCCAGTCACATTTGTCTTCAATTAAAAACAAGCTCATTCAGTCTGAACCCAGTGTGCATGAAATCTATTTTGACACATGGCTCTCTTCACACAGTAAAAGTGTAGGGAACAATGCATTTTTTTCTTCAAGGTCTCTTATAACCCCATCTTATGTTGGTCTGGTTGCAGGCCTGAGTAGACCCATAGGACAACATGGGGCTTACCCAGGAGTAAGGGTACAAAAAAGCTCTCTTACTCCAAGGATATCTCCTTCACACAGCAGAGGATGCAGTGTGCACCTCCATCACTCTGGTGGTAGGGACAGGATTGGGGCCTTAATGTGTGATTTTGCATTTATAAGAAATTTCTTGTTTTTAAGGACAAATCTTTTCAAATACATTCATAAGAACATAAGAACATAAGAACAGCCCCACTGGATCAGGCCATAGGCCCATCTAGCCCAGCTTCCTGTATCTCACAGCGGCCCACCAAATGCCCCAGGAAGCACACCAGATAACAAGAGACCTCATCCTGGTGCCCTCCCTTGCATCTGGCATTCTGACATAACCCATTTCTAAAATCAGGAGGTTGCGCATACACATCATGGCTTGTACCCCATAATGGATTTTTCCTCCAGAAACTTGTCCAATCCCCTTTTAAAGTCAAGTCAACATGAGTTGAATACCTGTCCCTGGATTCTAGGAAACTGCATTGTTTCACCATGCGAAGGTAAGAAATGCGACTTTGGTGCTCCCCCCCCCCCGAACCCCCATGAATACCACTGTTGGAAATTTCTTTGGTGAGACTGATAAAACTTACTTGACATTCAAGTTACCATAATTAAAGAATAGCAGTACACTCAAAGCTGATGTCAGCATTACATTCATAACTAAGGAGTATTCATTCATTTTGCAGCAAATGAAAAAATGAACTGAGGGGCCCAATTTATTTCATTAAGCCCCCCCCCCCCCCGACTTATTAGAAGAGAGAATACCCATGGTACTGCAGAGTAGCAGACTTTCTCATCCTTTCTTCGAACCATTTCAGCTTTAAAAAGGAGCAATCAAATTTTAGGCAGCTACTGCTTCTCTCTTATCTTCCCCCCACAAATGTTCTCAGTGTTGTTCCAAGACATTCTGGGGAAAACAATGTAAAGGATTACAGTATGTCAAACAATTATACAGGCTTCCAGAGGGTACAGGATGCCAGGGAAAGGGTGTGAAGTTAAGGAAGTTGGAACTTGTAGCAAGGAACATCATCATTCTCCTATCAAATAGCAGCTGGTTGTGTTAAATGCACCCTGCAGATGACTTTCATTGATTTTTAGAGTCTGACTGCATCCCTGTGTGCTCCATCATCATATTATTTCAGGAGTTCAGAAAGAACTGCGTTCTTCTTGGTGCATTGTTGTAGGCTAGAGATACTCTGTTCTGTAGTTTTATGAACAACAATTTTGGAGCAATATACTAGCCCACATATTGTCATTTACAAGAACAAAAAAAGCACATTTGACTGCATGCAAATATCTCTGCACTCTCACATGCAGACAAGATCATTGTTACTGGAGTGAGAGGCTCCAGAAGGTGGATTGGTTCACCTTTGAAGGTGGATAAGTTCAAATTGGCTCCTGAACTCACAGCTCTTCCTGGAGAGCCAGGTGGCAGTGGTGGCAGTAGTGGCTAGGGTTGCAGTCAGTGACGTCACAGAGAGTGAAGACTGCACTGGTTGGCACCCTTTGGCGGGGGATCCACTTGGTCCACTAGTGACCAAAATTTTGGAAACCCTCTGGAAATTTGTTCTTATGAATAATACCATCAAGTTATATACCATTGGAAAGGTAATTTCATGCAGAATATAATGAAATAATCCATACTGAATTATCTTATTCTCTCAAAAGTGATTGCCAATTGACCAGAAAAAGAAAACACAACTGCCTTATGTAACAAAAAGTTGATTTTGTTTTGGGGCAGGAGGTCTGGTCTAGAGGGTAGAGCCTCCATTTGCCTGAAGATAACATCCACAAGGTTGCCAGTTCGAGGCCACCGGCACCGTGCGACCTTGAAGCAGCTGACAAGCTGAGCCGAGCTATTTTCCATCTGCTCTGAGCGTGGGAGGATGGAGGCCAGATCAGAACAAAACATCTGAATTTGTTGTGGCTGTTGAAAGATAGAGTCTTCTTTCAATTGTAAAAATCCCTCCAGGGATTTAAATTAGCCTGCCGATGTAAACCGCCTTGAATAAAGTCTTGAATAAAGACCAAGAAAGGCGGTATATAAATACCTGTATTATTATTATTATTATTATTATTATTAACTCAAAATTGACCAATGAGACTGATTGTTCTGAGAGCCAATGCTATTATGACACAGCAGGGAACAAAGGAAGTGTTTGCATGAATCAGTTCTCATTTCCATGGATCAGAGCCAATACTAGAATTCTTACTCAGTTGTGTGAGTGGATTTGTTGGGTGACCTGTATTTTTCTATATTAAAATAAATAAAGTTAATGGGGGTTACACCAACTCTAGTGATACCACCGCATTTAGGTTTTGCATATGACATTGTAATTTATTCTGTAGTAGTAGTAATTTATTCTGTAGTAGTAGTATTCTGTATTGTCTGGTATGAGAGGAGGTCTATCATGGGGGTGACACAGTGAGCTCTCACGCCAGGTGATGCAAACCTGAGTGTGGGTGCATTTGCTCTACTTTGGACCTGAC
Organism: Tiliqua scincoides; assembly: GCF_035046505.1. Classification (NCBI taxonomy): domain Eukaryota; kingdom Metazoa; phylum Chordata; class Lepidosauria; order Squamata; family Scincidae; genus Tiliqua; species Tiliqua scincoides. The sequence goes on from NC_089826.1 coordinate 30,237,561, forward strand.
CACAGTAGTCCATGCCCTAGTGACTTCAAGTCTGGATTACTGTAGCACACTCTATGTGGGGCTTGAGGATGGTTTGGAAGTTGCAATTAGGTGGTTTGATTCTGGTGGACCTCTGCTTCATCAACTACACTGGCTGCCCATTCATTTCTGGGCCCAATTCAAGGTGCTGGTATTGACTTTTAAATCTGTTCATGGTCTTGATCCAGGTTATCTGAGGGACCGCCTTCTCCCATACATTCTGGTCTGCCCTCTTAGGTCATCTGACAGGGCTCTTTTACAACTGCCACCCTTTGCCCAAAATAGAGGAATTGTGACATGGGAATGAGCCTTCTCTGTATTGGCATCACAGTTATGAAATTCCCTACTGCAGAAATTAAAAACTACTCCCCCATGGCTTTCCAGTGAGTGCTCAAAACTTTTGTCTTTTATCTGGTGTTTGTGCGATGGGTTGATGCAGTGGCATAGCTAAGGCATCTGCTTCCCAGGGTCAAAGAAGATTTTGTCGCCCCCCCCCCCCCAAAAAAAATCAAATTTAATTTATTAAGTAAATAAATAAGTAAAAAGTTTTCTGGTTAATTTTTGATAAAATACAGATATTCCAATGTAGTTTGTTTCATTGCAGCCAGCATTAAATTACCTTTCCAATTATATATAACATGATGGTATTATTTGTACATACCAATGCTTTCACAATTTTGGCGACTAGTGTCAAGCTCAGCTTGTTGGCCCCCTAAAGCTTGTTGCCCAGTGATACTGCTACCTCCTGCACCTCCTTAGCTGCGCTACTCAGTTGATGCCCACCCTCTGTGCCTCTGTAATAATGCTTTCCTCAAAATAATTCCCCCCCCATGGTTTTATTGTTTTGATTAATGACTTGTCACTGTTTTTACAGATTGTACGTTTTAATGTGGAAGTTGTAAGCTGCACTGGGTGTTATGGGAGGGAGTTATGCATTTCTTTTGTGTTGCTAAAATGTTCTTTTGTCAGTAGTAGCTATAACATGATGCGTACAAGAATGGAATACTTCTTGTATTCCAGGAGGCAGAAGGTCTGGTCTAGAGGGGAGAGCCTCCGTTTGCCTGAAGATAACATCCAAAGGTTGCCAGTTTGAGGCCACCGGCACCATGAATGGTGAGACCTTGAAGCAGCTGACAAGCCTAGCGGAGTTATTCCACCTGCTCTTTGGCCGCCCTTCAAGTGAGATATGAAGGATTGTCAGCCTGCGTGGGAGGAAACTGGAGGCCAGAATGTGATACCAGATCATAAAAGATCCATCTGAAATGTTGTGGTTCTTGAAAGACAGAACCTTCAATTGTAAAAATCCCCATAGGGATTTAGTATAGCCTGCCTCTGTAAAACGCCTTGAATTAAAGTCTGAGGAGAAATCTGACGACCAAGAAATGCAGTATATAAATACCTGTAAAAAAAAAAAAAATACAAAGCACAATTTTTACAGGGATAATTTTGAAAGGCAAAAATAAACACATATATCTTAAATTGTTTCTAAATGCAATCAAACAAAAACTCATGCCTTGGAGCTACTCCATGCAAACCTATCATTTTCTATAACAGTGCCATCCTATGCGCAATTAGTTGGAAGTAAGTCCTTCTGTGTCCAATGGGGCTACTTTGAGGAATATTTATATAGCATTGCAGCCTGATGCTGCTTCAGTGGAAGTATCCAGCAAACTGAGGCTGCAATCACTTACCTAGGAATAAGTCCCACTGAACTCAGTGGGCTTGCTTCTTAGTAGACATGCACAGGGCTGTTCTGTGAGCCTCTCTTATCTATGAGAATGCAAATATTAAAGAGTGCTGAATAAGACTTGAGAAGTCTGTTGAGCTGGAGTCTTCTTACAATTGCAATATGTTAGAAGAAAATTAACTCGTCACAAAGTAAAACTTTTAACATTTTATTTACTGTAATCGAATTGGGCAGCCACAACAAGTACAATCATTTTGTGCATTCTGAGAAGGGGCAAAATGCCAAGATTTTCAGGCGCCTGAACGCTGGTGTAAAGTGGCTCCTCCCCTTATCTACAGAGCCATTCCAAGCAGTGAGAGTTACTCTACTTACCATTTTGCCCCCCCTTCATGAACACCAGCGTTTCATGGTAAATACGTAACTGAGCTTTTGATAGTTTTCTTTTCAGCTATTGTTCCATGCAGAAATCTGAAAATGTCAACAACGTGTCGTAAAATGGCATAAATACTATAAAATTGCTTTTGAAGCAATCATTTAAATGTCATGTACTCTTCATATATAGAAACTGATGCCACTTCTGTTGGTATGGATCAATTTCAACTCTGCTGCTTTGCATATAATTATACTGTACTGATTTTCCAGACAGATCTATTAAAAAAAAAAAGTTCTAGTAGGCATGGGGCCCAATGTGCTTCCAATTAACGTTGGTGGCAAAATTCTAATTAAAGCTGACTTGTATCCCCAGCAAAATAGAGGTATATATGCCTGAGGAGTTTAAAAGACATCCTTACATTATCTTAGAGATGCTGGATGGGGCCAGGGGTGGATCCAAGGAGGGCCATGGGCATGTACCCCCCAAAATTGTCAGGAGAAGAGGGGAAGGGCACCTGCTGGGATGGGGAGTGAAGTTTGTTACCAGGGGAATGCCCACTGGGCAGGGTGAGAGGGTAGAGTTGGAACAGAATTCCAGGTCTACCCAGCAGGCAGTTCTGGGCTCCAAGTCTGGATATCCCAGGTCTACCTGAAGACCTAGCTCCAGAGGTCAGCTGGAAAGGGAGCCCAGGACTACCCAACAGGTAGCCAGGGGACATCCACTAAAATTGAGTGTTGGGAGAGTTAGAACAGACTCAGCGTGTGGTTGGTCTGTGGAACTCCTTGCCACAGGATATGGTGACAGCATCTGGCCTGGACGCCTTTAAAAGGGGATTGGACAAGTTTCTGGAGGAAAAATCCATTACAGAGTACAAGCCATGATGTGTATGCGCAACCTCCTGATTGTAGAAATGGGCTATGTCAGAAGGCCAGATGCAAGGGAGGGCACCAGGGTGAGGTCTCTTGTTATATGGTGCGCTCCCTGGGGCATTTGGTGGGCCACTGTGAGATACAGGAAGCTGGACTAGATGGGCCTATGGCCTGATCCAGTGGGGCTGTTCTTATGTAGATCTGGGCTCCAAGTCCAGACAGGAGCCCAGGTGTACCTGCCTGAAAGAAGCGGCTCCAGAGGGCAGTTGGAATGGGAGCGCAGGTCTATCTGGCAGGTAGAACTAGACTCCAAGTCCGGACAGGAGCCCAGATCTACCCCACAGCAAAGTTTTGGCCACAGAGGCCAAAGTGATGACACTCAGCTCTACTTTCATTTTTATCTGTCCTGGGCAGGATCAGTGAAACTAGTGTCTGAACTCAGGAATGGACTGGATGTGGATTAATAAGACTGAAGTTAGACAGGTCTGAAGTATTGCTGGTCAGTAATACTGGGGTCTGGCTTCTGGGTGTTCAGCCTCTTCTGGAGGAGGCAGGACTCCCCCTGAAAGATCAGGTTCCCAGTTTGAGGTTGCTCTACACACAGCCTTAGATCCCGATCCTGTGGTCTGCACCGCGCCTCCATGGTGGGTGGGGGAGAGGCGGATCCATGGAGCCGAGCTCTGCAGGATCCAGGGCAGGGCTGCTCGCCCTACACAAGTGCCTTCACTTTAGCTAATTTTAGCACTTCACTAATGCGAGTAGCCCCATTGCGGGGCTGCTTCCCTTACTCGGGGGAAGGGGACGAATGTCCCCTTCTCCTGAGGAGCCTCCCACGGTAGCATAGCGTGGAAGGCGCTGGGTCCGGCAGGAGCCCTCCACAGAGCTGCTGGGTCCTGCAGCTCCGGGCAGCTCAGGATTGGGCTGTTACTCCTTGAATGTCAGGTGAAAGACACTGCCAGGAGTATATTAGTAAAAGTTCAGTTTGTGCACTAACTGCTTCTCTCTGAGCAAGGCAGATCTGGTCAGTGTAACATATGCCTTAGTTCAGGCGTGTCAAACTCATTTCATCCTGAGGGCCACATTGGATTCAGGGCACCTGCTGAGGGCCGAACTCCAAATGTGGCACCCAAAAGTGACATTAACACAAGAAGTGATGTCACTTGTGACCTACAGCCCCCATCCTCCCACAAGGCATCCCCTGCCCACCAGCCAGCCAAGCCTCCCAGTCACCCCCAGCCCCCCATCCTACCACAAAGTATCCCCTGCCCGCCAGCCAGCCAGCCAGCCAAGCCTCCCAGTCACCCCCAGCCCCCACCTACCTGCCACTAGTCAGGGCCAGGGAAGCCACGCACATTGGCTCTGGCTCCCAGGCCCCCTTTGGCCGTGACCGAAGCTGGGCAGAGCTCTGGCCACAGCTGGAGGGAGGATCAAGGGCCAGGGATGCCACGCGCGGGTGCTCCAGCCCTCAGTTGCCCCTTCCAGCCACGGGCAAGGCCCGCTTGCAGCTGAAAGGAGGGCCGGAGATGCCACATGCGGCTGCTCCAGCCCTTTCTCCAGCCGCAGAGCTCTGCTCACTGTTGGAGGAAGCAGGGGTAGGGCAGCCCCTAACTCCCCCAAAGTTGGGGGGCCGTCCAAAATGGCTCTGCGGGCCGGATGCAGCCTGTGGGCCTTATCTTTGACACCCCTGCCTTAGTTATAGCTAGATTAGACTACTGCCAGGGTGTGTGTTGCAAGGCTTTAGGGTACACTCACAAGGGTGCTGCAGGATGTCCCCAGTGGCCCCTCCTACCTGTTCCCCTGCGTGCCACCATCTGGATTTCACAAAATCTTGCAAGATTTGGGTGCCATCATCTTGGATCTTGTGAGATTTTGTGGAATCCAAGATGGCAGCACCCAGCTGAGGAGATTGTGGCGGCGTTGTGGCCCAGGTAAGTTTAGGAACCGCTGAACTACTGCAATGCATGTTATGTAGGGCTAGCCTTGAAGAGCACCTGAAAGCTCTAGCTGGTGCAGAATGCTGCTGTGTGGGTTCTAGTTGGGGTCAATGAATGGAAACATATTACTCCCATCCTGTGGTATCTGCACTGGTTATCAGTGTGCTTCTGGGCTCAGTTCAAGATGCCAGTTATTCCCATGAATGCTTTTAATGGCCTGACACCAGCATATTTAAGAACTTTCACATTCGAACCTCCCCACATACTTTGTTTAACATCAGAGGCCCTGCTCTGTGCTCCCCCTTCTTCTGAAGTTTGTGGGGGTGGGCATGTGATAGGGCCTCCTTGGTTGCAACCCCAGACTTTTGAATGCCCATTTCCTAGAAGTCCACTTGACCCCTACATTGGTGACTTTTTGCCAGTTAATGAAGACTTTTTTTGTTTAAGCGGGAATGTCTGTTAAGTTTATGCCCCGATATGTACTTGCTTTTCCCTGCTCTTTAATTTGTCTCTCAGTTGGGTTTGGGATTCTCATTTTGGGCTTTGGGGTTGTTTAGTGATATTCTGATGATTTTATTATTATTTTAATACGAGTTGAATTCCAGGCCAGAACTGCCCCTTGAAGACTTATCACTGTTCAGAAAGGGAGTGGAGCCTGGGAAGGGTGGTCTGACCTTAGAGAGCCCTCCAGGCTTCAGAGGAGCAAGTTGTTTACATGGAGCTATCTGAGGTCCTGCAGCTCTGACTTTACCAACCTGCTTATTTCACCCTTTAGAATTCCTTCCAGGAACGGTACCCTCACAGATAAAGAGGCTTCACTTATATATGAAAATAGGGCCACAATCCTATGTACTCTTTCCTGAGAGTAGACCCCACTGAACACACTGGAACTTACTTGTGAGCAGACCTGCAAAGGATTGGGCTGTTGTTGAATTTTGTGTTTAGACTTGAGCCCCATCTCCAGTATAACTCATTAGTATAGGTGTGCATCACTTAATGACAGGGATATGTTCTCCAATTGTATGCAATTCTTGTTATGCGATTAGGTTGTTAAGCAAACATTCAGCCCAATCTAGTGCCTTTGTTGTGTAAACAGACACTCCCTGCCAGGCACTAGTTGGCTGCAGAGGCTACTGGCAATAGATTGTCTCTTTTGCATTAAGAGCCTTTTTGTTGTATAAACAGACACCCTGCTACAGGCTATGGGAGACCTGACTGCCTCATTAAGAGCCTCTTTGTTGTGCTTTAACCACCATCATATATGTGGTCCAGCATTAAGCAGATGGTTGTTAAGTAACGCACACCTGTATTCCAAAATACAGAAAATTCCAATATCCAAAATGCTTCAGGTACCAAGCACTTTGGTTAAGGTAGGGCTCTCCAAACCCCAGCCCACATGCCAGATCCAGGATTCTGAGAAAGCCCTTCCTCCTGTGAGTGGAGCTTACCGTTCCGTCATGGCACAGCACGTTTTTCAAACAGAACAGGTCACAGGGACACTCTGGGCAGTTGTGTCTGCCTGGACATCCTGTGACACAGCCTTCTGGGATGCTGGGTAATAGACGCAACTGCCCAAAGCATGCGGTGCTATGGTAGAACAGTAAGCTAGGTTCAGATGGGGAGGGCTTTTGGGGGGGGGGCCTAAGGGATGCTCAACCTGTATTACAATATATATATATCAACTAACAAAATATTAAATCAAAATCACTCCCAGCAATGTATCACAACAACTTCATTAAGAAATGATACAAAAAAAAAATTAAATTTGCAGCAAAGTCACATCTCTTCAAGGTCATCTCTTACAAAATTCAGGATAAATGACTTAGTACAGGACCAGGTAAAATAAATATTGTCAGTGACAGAAAAAAGGCGATGTAAGAGCAATCACACAACTTCCTTGCAGTTTTCAGAAACTAAAACCTTCTTGCTAGCAGACCAATTAATCTCCAGGCCAGTCAGCTGGAATCAAGTGCCAGACGATAAGTTTCCACTCTCCCCAACTCACTCACAGAAACTCATAGGTGTTTCCAAAACTGCAAGGAGTGTATTTAATTACATTGTCCCAAGAAAACTCAGTGTGAAAAAGAAAGATGGATACCCTGCCTCAACCCTAGAGGAGATGAGGTTTTGTTATGCTTATGTTTCTGTTTCTTGTTACCATATTTTTCGCTCCGTAAGACGCACCTGACCATAAGACGCACCTAGTTTTTACAGGAGGAAAACAGGAAAAAAAATATTCTGACCCAAATAGTGTAATAAAATATTTAATAAACTATAACAGAACAACATTTGAACCATGTAAAGTGAACAGCAGTCAACAGTGGCATTAAGAACCATTATCACTGTCATTAACTAATGGAGAGACTTAAAAGTTTGAGTACTCTAGTTTTCTGGAAACCCCAAGAACTCATCATCACTAGAGTCAGAATTTATGAAGCTCACAAAAGCAGGTGCACACAAATAGGGGATCACATTATCTTTCTGCTACAATGATGTTCTACCAAATTCCAATCCACTGGGCCTCATGCCCGCTTAAGGCTGATCAGTCCCCCTTGTGCAACTCACCAGTGCAGCAAGCAAAAGTGAGTCCAGTTCTAGTCCACAGATGCCAAGTAAATCAGTCCCATCAATTAGAGTTGCCAAATCAGAGTCCAGAGCCAATAAGCCAAATTACAGTCCAAGGTCAGGTTCCAGGTAGGTCAGTCAAATCCATCAGGGTATCCAAGGTCAGTCACAATCCACAGTCAGATTCCAAATTCAATAAACCCAGCCAGTCTCCTCTCCTACCTCCAACCTGCACTCCTTCAAAACCCACCAACCCTTTCTGCCTCAGGTACTCCTTATATCCCTGAGGGCCCTATTGCCTTCCAGTGGCTGCAGCTGTGCAGCACACTCTGCTGGATGTCCAGGCCTTACCCTTAAAGGGGCCACTGCTGACACCACATCTACCTCCTCGCCAGTTCTTCCGTGATTCCAATACAAATGAACAAGTGGAAAGTCCAACCACAACTTGAATTCTCAAGACACAACAAACCTCTGGATTTATGGTGATTTACCTGGGGCTTGTGCAATAAGCAAACACTGGCATTCTGACCAAGGAGACAGTTTTTTCTTTGTGATGGGGGGGGCTTACATTCAGATACTGGATGAGGTGAGTGAAAGCGCCCCTCCCCTGCTGTGTGAGTGTGGGGGGGCAGAGCATCTGTGTGTGTAAGAGAAGGGGGCAGCCTGTGTGTGTGAGAGAGGGGGGAAAGTGCTTGTGTTGCAGAGAAGTTGTGATGCTCCAGGCTTGGGGGGGGGGGAGAGAGGCTGTGATGCTCCAGGCTTTGGGGGGGGGGAGAGAGAGAGGCTGTGATGCTCCAGGTTTGGGGGGAGAGAGGATGTGATGCTCCAGGCTTGGGGTGGGGGGAAAGAGAGGCTGTGATGCTCCAGGCTTGGGAGGGAGAGAGAGGCTTTCCTGGGAGTAAGCCCCCCTGACTCTAATGGGACTAACTTCAGAGTAGGCATGCACAGGATTGGGCAGCGAGACTGCCACCCCACTCACGCTTTCCTGGGAGTGAGCCCCACTGATTCTGAGACTTACTTCTGAGTAGACCGGGGAAGCCAAGCACAGCAGAGCGGGCAGGGGGCGGGGCCAGGGCCAGGGCGGAGTTTTTTTTTCCTTTTCAATATTCGCTCCATAAGACACACACACTTTTCCCCCCACTTTTTGGGGCGGAAAAAGTGCATCTTATGGAGCGAAAAATACGGTAAATAAATCTGATTATCCAGTTATGCTGTGAATATTAAAATCTTTTGCTCTTTATGGTAAAGATCAGAACAGTCGGTGTTGTATGAAATCCTATTCTCATCTAACCGGGATTCAGAATTTCAAAAAAACAAGTCCCATCTCATTTGTTTTCTTGTGCGTATTTGGCTCATGTACTGGGACTGCGCACAGGTTTTTACAAGCTGTATCGGCAATGTTGCTCTTCAATCTGCGAGCTGCCAAAACTGCAGATGAGATGCACAGAATTCAACTGGGTTTTTCTGCCTCCACTAGCTGGTCGGATGATCGTAAATAAAGTATCTATCTATCCGCCTCCACTAAATGCATACTACCACCCAGACCAAGCGTGCAAAAACCCACATAAAGATCAGCACTTCCCACAGAGGTAATGCTTCCCACGTTTTGATACAAAATGCGCATCGGTTCCCATATCCTTAAGTTTTTTTCTCACTGAATAAGCCAAGTATCTTTTCTGCTTCTTAATCCAGTTCTTAGTTCAGGGGTGACCTTGTGGGTTTTGAATATATAGTTGGAAACTCGCATGATCAGAGGTGTAACTCACTGCCCCAGTAATGATGTCACGTGACAATCATTACGTCACTTCTGGGTTCTCCCCAGAGAGGTGGGCACTGGTGACTTCGTGCCCCAAGCCTCCATAGGAAAAGGAACAGGGGGCACGAAGATGCCACAGCAAGTGCCCCATTCTCTGCAGCGCAAGGCAGTCTCTTCCAGTTTCTCCCTGGAGGATGGGATGCTTGCTGTGGTGGCTTCATGTCCCCTTTTCCTGTGTCCCTTTTTTATGTTTCTTTTTGTTATTTGTGGGCTTTGAGTCCTCAGAGGAGATGAAGGATGATTGACTGTGCCAGAAGAGGAACTAGCATGGCTTTTCTGTAGATAAACCCCTAACTGGAGTGAATGTGTGATTTCAAATTCCACATGGGTGGACATTCATGAATGTGATTTCCCCTTGGATGTACTATAGGTTGGTCTGTTCATGAAATACTAGTAGAAAAGGAAAAATTAAGAGAACTGCTTAAAATGTGGTGAATTTTTTAGATAACACTTCCATTCAGCAAAAAATGCAGACCACGCAGCACATGGATACATACAGCAGAATATTACCATTTTTTAAAATACCTTTCCTACTATTTTTCAGTGGTAAAAAATACCTGAACTTGGCTTGATGGACACAAAGAGATAACTTGACCAAGTTATTCAATACTTAGTAATGTCCAGCAGAGGGAGCCAGATAACTTAAAAAGCACATAACCCCGCCCCCCCCACCCCAGCAGTTCCCAAACATAACATGTCACGGTGCCCTGCGGTCACGGAGCAATGTTGTGGCAGCGCCATCATCCAGCTCTCTTGGGTGCCGCCATCTTGAACCCCATGAGATTGCATGAGATTTCATGTGATTCAAGGTGGTAGTGCTAAGCTGGTGCCAGGTGCCACCATCTTCCATTGCATATGACCTTGCACAATTTTGCACTATTCAAGATGGTAGTGCCTGGGAGAACCGGTAAGGCCACTGGGGACATCCTGCGGCACCCCTGTGAGTTTGCCACAGCGCCATTGGGCACCATGGTGCACAGCTTGGGAACCTCTGCCCCTTGGTATCCATTATGGGGTACAAGCCATGATGTGTATGCGCAACCTCCTGATTTTAGGAATGGGTTAAGTCAGAATGCCAGATGTAGGGGAGAGCACCAGGATGAGGTCTCTTGTTATCTGGTGTGCTCCCTGGGGCATTTGGTGGGCTGCTGTGAGATACAGGAAGCTGGGCTAGATGGGCCTATGGCCTGATCCAGTGGGGCTGTTCTTATGTTCTTATGGTACACTGGTGAAGTTTGCAGGATGGCTTGGAGTGAAAAGAACATGTCCCCCTCCTTTTACTTCTGGAGCAGGTTCAAAGGTGGGCAGCTAAGATGGTGCAGGGCCTGGAAACCTAGTCCTCTGAGGAAAAAGAGCTTGATATGCTTATCCTAGAGAAGACAACTGTAAAGGGAAATACTATAGTTATCTCTTCCAATCTGTCATGCAGAAGAAGGGAAGGATAATTTTTGTGGTTCCTGAGGGCAGGACTAGGACCAGTGGGTTGAAACTACAGGGAAGTAGATTTAGGGCCCAATCCTATCCAACTTTCCAGCACCAATGCAGCTGTAATGCAGTCCCAAAGTAAGGGAATAAATGCTCCTTTACCTTGAGGAGAGCTTTGTAACTAACCCCCCACCACAGAATGCAGCATGCAACCCATGGACACAGCTGCATCAGTACTGGAAAGTTGGGTAGGATTGGGCTCCCAGTCAGGACATGAGCTCCCAGTTGACAGTTTCCTAACTGTGAGACAGTCTGGCATTGGAGTGGCCTGCCTCGTGGGCTCTCCCTTATTGGACATTTCAAGCAAAGGATGCATGGCCATTTGTCAGGCATGTGATATGGTCCCTTGTGCTGAGCAAGGGGTTGGACTAGATGACCTTCAAAATCTTTCATTCTATAATTCTATGTCAGGTGGGCTTTGCTGCCTAATCAATGGCTATATGCCAATCTTAGTAGAAGGACTGACTAGGAGCTATTGTCTCTGGGGGAAGCCCAGGCATAGAGAAAGGGCAATACACATCCAGCCACATGTGATTGTTTGGAAATAGCCTTAAAAAAAAAAAGAGAGAAAAAAAAAGACAAAGGCTACTACAGTAGGATGTTTGCAGCAGCTTTAAGGATGCTGAACCATCACAAAGGGCTCTGAGGGATTGAAAGAGGGCCAAAAGAAGGAAAAGTAGACCAAAAAATAGGAGGGGGTGGAAACAGCATTCAGTCACACCTACAGAGAAGTGCTCTCTAGACACACATCATGTTTAAACTAGCCCAGAGTGGAGCTGTGTTGTCTGAAAGCTGCCAACAGACTTAAACAGGCATTAAAGAGCTAAATGGCGTTTCACTCTGGGATTAATATTGACCAAGATCTATTTTCTTATCCTAACTGAGATGTAATTTACATTACAACCAGATGTGAAAAACAAATTAGCATTCCGCATAAACCAGTTTTCATGCTCTAATGAAAGGACTTCAGAGACTGAGGTGTCATCATACATAAAAAGGAAGATGCCTCGTTTTGTCTACTAAAATCTTTGTGTTTCTTGTCTTTGGGGTCCTGGAATAAGTGGTGAATCAACTCTACCACTAGCAAAAACCTAGCTATAATTCTTAATATGCAGTCTTTGGACCATACCACACTTAGGGTGCAATCCTAACCCCTTTCCAGCACTGACATAAGGGCAATGAAGCTCCAAGGTAAGGGAACAAACATTCCCTTACTTTGAATAGGCCTCCATGAGTGACACCCAACTGCAGGATGCAGCACATGTCCCATTGGCATCACTATGCCAGTGCTGGAAAGCACTGACATAAGGGGTTAAGATTGCGCCCTTAAACACCTAGGTCGCCCATCTATTTGTGAAATAGGGCCCAACCCTAGCCAACTTTCCAGCAACAATGCAGCCCCATGTAAGGGAACAAATGTTCCCTTAGCACAGCTGCATCAGTGCTGGAATTTTGGATAGGATTGGGCCCTTCATCTCAAATAGCAGCTGAGGGGGAGGGCAGGGAAGAAGGTCCAAAATATCTTAAGGACTGTAACACTTTGGGGCAAAAATACCTTATGGCCCAGTCCTAGGGTGGATACTGCCAGCAGGATAGGCATATGCACTGTCACAAGCATGCTGTAAAGCACATTGTGGCAATGTGAAGGATCATTGCACTGGCTGTAAGCCTTCCACTGCCAATCAGAGGCCTGCACCCACCAGAAGAGATAGGTTGTCTTCTGGCTGAGAGGGGGAGGGTGGAATGCAAGTGGGGAGGGGTTAATAGGGCAGGGGGAGGGTGGAGAGGAGGGTGTATCTGCAGCCATTGAGACACATCCAAATAGCCACATTGTGGCTGCTGGAGCTTTATCCAGAGTCAGGAGACAACTGTTCCCTTACCCCAAGGAGACTTCCAGCAGCTGCAATTCTTGCGCTGGGTGTGGCAGAGGCTGCACCAGCACTGTTGCATTACAGTGCAGAGTTTTGTTAGGATTGGGTTGCTAAGGATTGCTTTCTGCCTCATTAATCTGCCCGCCCTATAAAGGCCTTGGAGGAGACAATATTGAAAGTTTTGTTGCCTTCTGAGCTTCAATTAGCAGTAATCCACAAAAGGGCTTTATCTGTATGAGTTCCTGCCCTCTGTCATTCATTGTCCTGCGAGATCCAGTTGGCACATTCCCTGCTGGAGGCAGTTCTGTTTTGGAAGGCTTTTGCCAATCGGATGTGATTACCTGGTGTAGTTTTGTGCCAATGTGTGGGATTACAATCTTCTCTTGACCTTCCTATGCCTGTTTTTATGTGTTTCATTTTGGCTATTTCAGCACTGCTACTAATTGCATTTTATTGTCTTTTAATTTCTCTTTACTGTAAACCCTCCTTAGTCGCATGAGAAAGATAGAATATTGTTTTTAAAAGAAATACCTTAAATGGAGGCAGGAGCAGCCAGGGCATAATCATTGGTGCCTGTAGTAACTTGTCTCCCAGAGCAAATGGCAGCTACAAAGAGGGTGGGTATTTTCATCACAGCCAGGTGGTTTGGTGCTGCTTAGTCCCAGAGAGAAAGACATATAAAACAGAAAAAGCATTTTTTTTTTTTGCTAGCTGCTATTGACCTATATAAAAGTGTGTATGTTTCTGAGTTCGATTGTTGTTTTTTTTATTGGCCATGTGAGCATGTTTAGAATCACAGGTTGAAGAGGGAAACTTTCCCAAGGCCGAAAACATCATTCAGCTGATTACTTCTCAACATTCAGCAAAGTTCTTAATTCTATCATCTGAATTTATATTGGGATAAAGGACCACCTTTCAGTGGTCAGGAGAATTTCTCAGTTCTTTTTAGAATGAAAAGTATCTCGTAATTTACTTTTAGATGAAATACTCCCATTTTGCTTGTTTGCTAAAACTGTTTTTATCTCTGCTATGGCAGAGAATGTCTGAAATATCACTCATTTCAGCTGCAACACCAATGCTTCTCCCTCCTCCTCCATTTCAGGGTGTGCCCCTGGCTAAAAAAGAAACAAGTTTATCGTTTCACATAGGTCCACTATTTGATGGTGGCTATTTATTCTCATTTTCTTAAATATGTTTTGTCTGGCTTATTCTCATCTGTGAAGACAGATTACGCAAAGTTCATGCAGCTGATTAAGAGCTCTGCATTAGTTTCACCTTGAATATGTGTGAAAAATTATAACCATGGCTTTGAAATGAAAACAAAGGGTCACAGCATCTTGTTCAGATGGACATTATCAAAAGCCCTCCAACATAGTGCTGTGATCTGGAATGTTAGCATATCATTTTGCATCTCAGCTTTCATAGCCTGCTAGAGCCTTGCTCATTACCTTCATTCCTCTAGCTCCACCACCCACAGACTCCCAAAGAACTCCTGCTTGCTCAGACAACTCCACCCGTTCTCCTCTTTGGCCTTATACCAGCAACTCCCAGATCACCTGTAAGAGGTAATCCTTTAAATCCCTGCTCAAAACCCATATTTTTGGTGAACTGCCCCATGATCCCTTTAGTCTACTGCAGCTGAATCTCCCTTGTGTCAAGGAAATAAATACATATTCTACCCCATTTACCCTAATATCACTCCCCTTCCCTACCCCTGTTTACGGTACATCTCCCTCATGTTTACGTTTAGATTACAGCCTTCTCAGGGCATCCTCTCTTCTGTTGTAACACACAATGCACACTGATGGCACAGCAATAACAACAGTGATTTCAGAGGCCCTCAAGAAGGCAAGCTTTATGATTAGTATTTCCCATACAGTTAAATCACTGAATTTTGACTTGCTGCTCTGAGGATAATTACATCAAAGACTCCAAAGCACTTCATCAATTAAGATATCTGTAAGAAATTATGAACAGTTCTAAGTGACAAGATTTGCTCAAGCAAACAAATAAATGAATCAATGGAAAGCTGAAATTCACAGCTTCAGTGGTGTCATTAGGGTTTGTATCTCCTGGTGCGGGAGGCCAGCACATCACCCCTGTGGTGGACCTCCTTCCATGCAGTGGATGAGGCAACGCCCTGGGCAGTGGGTGTGACAGAAAAAAGGGAATAGTGATGGCCAGGTAACATCTGAACAGGGAAAGTTTCTGCTTGTGGCCATGTGGTTAGGCCTGCGTACAAGGACCCAGCTGTAACCAACTTCTAATTAGTGCATACCAGGTCTGAGAAAACTGTGGAGGAAGCCACTCCACCAGGCCCTCAGTTATCGTACCAAGCTACTAAGTGGGCTTCAAGGCCAACTTGATTAACAATAAGGTACAGCTGTGAACTTCTTAGGTTGGGAGGGGGGATTCCACCATGAGTAAGGAGGCTTGTGGCACGTTCACCCCGAGAATGTTCAGCTGGAATGGAGTTCTGATTGGTGGATGGGTCAGGAGACCTATAAAGGTGGAGGGAAAGAGCTTTCCTTTGTTCTAGCTTTGCCTCTGGCTAAGGGGGCCTGAGCTTTGACCATTCTGACAAGATGGACCTACCTTGACTGCAGCAGAGATGGTTTAGCCTGGACTTTGGAAATGTAAGACTTTGGTGAGTGATAGGTAGAGTTAGGAGTTATTTCTTTATTGTTTTATTAGTGCTGAGTATTGTATTGTATTGATACACTCTACCCTAAATTTTGAAATCTTTGACAGATGCAGTGCTGTCTGTATAACTATTCTTTAAATCTATATTCAATAAATTCTATCTATTACAACTGACTGGATTATTGGGGATGGTGGAGAAAAAGGGACTGGTTGTGGGAGTTAATCCAGTGTGACCGGGTGGAACCTGGAGACCCCAGTAATAGGAACCTTTTCCTGGATTCAAGCCAAGTCAGAGGGGCTCGGGCTGGAGCACAGTTCAGGGGAGGGTTCCCCAAATTTGGCCTGGCTACCAGGAATGGAGGCTCTTACAGTTAAAGAGCAATTGGTAACTGAAATTGGAAAGGCCTGAGGGTGTTAGGTGGCTGTATAGGTTTATGGCCACTAAATTACCCCTGATGGCCATAAACAGATTACACAGCCCTTAAGGAAGGGTCATCTTGAATGTCACAGTGGGTATGGTGATACACCATTGTCCTGCCCCCTTGGTTTTTTGGCTATAACTTTTGATAGAATATAGATTTCAACACAGTTTGATTCACTGCATTCTGCATGAAATTACGCATCGATTGAGATGTAACATGATGGTATTATTTGAAAATACCAAGATTTAAAAAAATGTTGGTGAGTAGCAGTGTCACCCTCCTGTGCATGTCACCCGGTGCATCCCGCACCCCCTAGTGATGCCATTGCACAGATTTCCATTGATATTTGGTGCAGCTTTGGTGGTAGATGGGAATATTCCAGTTTCCTAATCTCTGGGCCTAATCTAGAGATATCTTTTTGTACATGCTTGCCCACCAGTCAGAAGGCTAATTTTGTTTGCCTGGACAGAGTCAATTGCTCATTCAGAAGCAGCTGCAGGGCCAAACTACTTGTTATGAGGAATGTACTAGTAGCCTGGTGGTTTTTGCTTTTTAAAAAAGAATGTCCAGAATGAGCGTGCACAAAATGGGGGGAGGCGCATCCACTTTGCTCTTGCCGAGACAAATGGCTCCAATGGCAAGGGGGAGGGGCAGCTTACAGGGTGCATGGAGGCACCCTGCAAAATTTAGTGCTGTCCCCCCCCAGCTACGCAACTGTACTAAAGCACTATAAGAGTCCAATTATCTCTGTTCCAGAAGAACCAAAACCAAGTAAGTGCTGTCCCTGGATTCTGGTACTTGGATAAATCTTCATGATCTTGTCTGATCTTAGAAGCTAAGCAACATCAGGCCTGGTAATTACTTGGATGGGAGACCGCCTGGGAATGCTGGGTGCTGTAGGCTTATACCATAGTCTTTCGAGACTGAAGGTTGCCAACCAACCAACCATTATGTCCCTGGAATATCTCACTACTTGGGGAAGTGAGAATCATGCAATATTTCATTTTCTAAGCAACACCCTGTGCATCATTTCCCTCTCTGTTTTTCTGTTTAGAATTTCCTTTACAGAAGGTTGCATTTTATGTTCTGGTGTGCCTTTAAGTATGGAAATCAAATTTTTCTGGCTTACTTTTTTTCTGTAATGCTTAGCTAAACAGAGCACATTATTGTTTATGGGAAAAAAGAGGATTTTTGCTATTCAGGTTTATTGTGAAGCAAGTTAGCAGCAAGCAACGTCTTTATACTTATCCATCGTCTCTCTTTTCTCCTGAATCAAGGATGCATAGCACTTTCTGTAGTTTCTGCTATTGTACACAAAAGCACCTTTCAGAGCTCAAAAAAAATCTTTACTGTTAGAGGTTTGAACGTTTAAAAGAAAATGGGGTGTTTTTCTTGTCATAAAATCGTTCAAATAATTCATGTCATTTTAAATTGAAATTTCTTCATATCAGCATCACTTACAAAACTATTCATTTGCAAGGCAGGCAACCCAATCCTATTGGGCTGCCCTGCTGGCTTAATGTGTTCCAGCTGTGCTGATTGCTGTAAAGCACACTTCAACAGCATGCAGAGCTGTGCACTGCCAGAGTGCCTGCAGGAAGGTCAGAGCGTCCTTGTGTGTGTCACCTGATCACTGGCCTGAGCAGGTAATCCAGCAGGGGAACTGGGAGGGATGGGGAGGGTGGAATCTGCAGGAAAGGGGCAAAACTGGGTGCGGAGGGGAGAGGAAGGGGCAGGGAGTTGCAGAAGCAGGTGGAGCTGATGGTGATGGCACCCACCAGGTCCTCTCCCCTCCATGGGCAGCCACCCCACCATCTTTCTCTTCTTGGACTTGCACCAGCAAAGTCCCTGGCACAGCTCCAGTGAGACCCATTGCAGAGCAGGAGGCCTATGGGTGATTCGAATACCCTTTCTCTGAGGGGATTTCAGGGGATTTAAATACCCTTTCCCTGCTGACGCCTCCAGACCCACACACACACACACACACACACACACACACACACACACACACACACACACACACACACTCATTGGATACAGCATGTACCTTTTTCAGTGTGGTTGCACCAGCAGGAAGGGAAATGGTCAGGATTGAGCTACCTAGTTTTTTCAGCAGTAGAATTTCAAATTATGAACATCTCAGGAAAAGACAGGACTTTAATTTAATTGGTTGCAATCCTATCAGGGCCAGCCTAGCCATTATGATAGACCTTCGTGCCTCTACTGCTCCTCCTCTATTCTACTCTCTGGATTGAAAAAGGAAGAGGGGGACAGAGAGAAAGAGGAAATGTAGAGAGTGCTAAGCTAGAATACTGAAGAGTGGGAAATGGAGAGGCTGGCACATTGTCAGGTAAGGGGGAGCAGCATTTGACATGCCGCCTCACACATCACGAGACCTTGAGCAGGAATATGTACAATGCATATGCACTTAGTAGTAAGCCCCATTGAACACAATGGGACTCACTTGCAAGTAAATGTGCATGGGATTGGAATGTTTTTCGCTGAACTTAGCCGCACAACTGTTGAACAATATATAACAAACTTTTCAGAGTGGTGAAGACCAGAAGTGATTGTGAGGATCTCCAGAAGGATCTTTCCAGACTGGCAGAATGGGCAGCAAAATGGCAGATATCTATCTAATGATCCCAAGCATAGAATTGGCTTTCTTCACTGCTGCTGCACATTGAGTCGACACTTTCATCGACCTGTCCACCACCACCCCAAGATCTCTCTCCTAATCTGTCACAGACAGCTCAGAACCCATCAGCCTATATGTGGAGTTTTGATTTTTTGCCCCAATGTGCATGACCTTACACTTACTGACACTGAAGCGCATCTGCCATTTTGGAAAAGTTTGGTGTCGTCTGCAAACTTAGCCACCTCACTGCTCACCCCTGTCTCCAGGTCATTTATGAAGAGGTTGAAAAGCACTGGTCCCAGGACAGATCCTTGGGGCACACTGCTTCTCACTTCTCTCCATTGTGAAAATTACCCATTGACACCCACTCTCTGTTTCCTGGCCTTCAACCAGTTCTCAATCCACGAGAGGACCTGTCCTCTAATTCCCTGACTGTGGAGTTTTTTCAGTAGCCTTTGGTGAGGGACCGTGTCGAACGCCTTCTGAAAGTCCAGATATACAGTATAATGTCTACGGGTTCTCCTGCATCCACATGCCTGTTGAACTTTTCAAAGAATTCTATAAGGTTTGTGAGGCAAGACTTACCCTTATAGAAGCCATGCTGATTCTCCCTCAGCAAGGCCTGTTCGTCTATGTGTTTTGAGATTCTATCTTTGATGAGGCATTCCACCATCTTACCTGCAATAGATGTTAGGCTGACCAGCCTATAGTTTCCCGGATCCCCCCTCTTTCCCTTTTTAAAGATAGACATTTGATAGGCATAACATTTGCTATTGACAGCCCAAGACTGTCGTGTACTGTGTCTTTATCTCAGAAGTGCAACTTTGATTTATTTAAAAAGGTTTTCTATTATATGTTTAGTAAAATCAAACCATAGCAATTTTGGAATGTCATTTCTTAGAATTTGATGCACTTTCCTTTTATGTTACTTAAATTAAGAGCACATTACAAAAGGGAAACTGATTAAACTGGGCATCCATGCTCTTTATATGAAAGTGGCACAAAAAATACACTTTTCTCTTCTCATTGTGTGAATATGACCAATATTGTCAACAGCATACATCAAACACTCCTGCTATTTAAAGTTGTGATCAAAATTGAGAATAAAGTAAGACAGTGGTTCTCAAACTTTTAGCACGGGACCCACTTTTTAGAATGTGAATCTGTCAGGACCCATAGAAATGATGTTATCACCAGAAGTGACATGATCAAGCAGAAAATTTTTTAACAATTCTAGGCTGAAATCCTACCCACACTTACCAAGGGGTAAGTCCCATTGACTATCATTCTTAAAATAATATTCTTAGTAGTTTGTTAAAAGTACAGGTCTGTAACATTTCCCTAAATGCAGTCACATACCATGGTAGCATTAAGTCTAATATATTCATCAAGTTAATATATTAAAATAAAATATTGAAATGAATGGGGACCCACCTGAAAATTGGCTCATGGGTCCCGACCCACAGTTTGAGAAACACTGAAGTAAGAGAACCAATGTCCAAATAAATGCTTTGAGAACTGGGTGGTATGGTAAAATTAGGAATGAGAAAGATCTTGTGAAATGATGGAAACTGTACTCTTCTCATGTATTTCCAACTGTAGTTTTGAGGATAAGCTATGTTAAGCAGACACATACGTAGTAATGACAATCATAGCAGAGGGCAAAAACAAAATGATCAGGGAATTGAAGCCCCTTCCTTACCAGTAAAGGTTAAAACTTCTGAAATACAACTCCCAAAGTTCAAATACAAAGTTCAAAGTACAAAGTTCCAAACAACACAGTCCTGGAACGTGCTGGAATCCCTAGCTTGTATGCACTGCATATGAAACAGACGCCTGCATTGGCTCGGTCATGTCGTGAGAATGGATGATGGCCGGATCCCAGAGGATCTCCTCTATGGAGAACTCGTGCAAGGAAAGTGCCCTACAGGTAGGCCACAGCTGTGATACAAGGGCATCTGCAAGAGAGATCTGAAGGCCTTAGGAGTGGACCTCAACAAGTGGGAAACCCTGGCCTCTGAGCAGCCTGCTTGGAGGCAGGCTGTGCAGCATGGCCTTTCCCAGTTTGAAGAGACACTTGGCCAACAGACTGAGGCAAAGAGGCAAAGAAGGAAGGCCCATAGCCAGGGAGACAGACCAGGGACAGACTGCACTTGCTCCCAGTGTGGAAAGGATTGTCACTCCCAAATTGGCCTTTTCAGCCACACTAGACGCTGTTCTGGAACCACCATTCAGAGCGCGATACCATAGTCTTTCAAGACTGAAGGTTGCCAACTACCAACTACTATATGGCATTAAAGAGGATGGAGCAGAGGTCTAGTAATGGATTGTGGAACTTCCATATTCAGAGGCAAAATGGTATGCCACCTCATAACAGTGGCTGGGTAGCAAATGCAGGAGAAGTTTATTATCTTCTCGTGTCAGGAACTTCCTGGGCTGGTGCTGGGAACTTTAAGCTCTGAAAGACTATCAGAGCAGCTGCCTGAACATCACAGGTATAAAGTGCTCTCAAGCTCTGGACTGGTGCTGCCCACCCAGGCTCGTCTTTGGATCATTTTGTAACAGGAAGTACTATCTGTTTGGGCTTTGCTTGAGTAACAAGGTCACCTTAGCTCTGGTGCAGTCCTTTCTGTGACTCCTGGCTTACTCCTGACTGTGCCCTTCAATCCTGGCTCCTATCATTTCCCACAGTTGACACTATGTTCCATTTTTGGGCTTCCCAGGGGCATGTACTTCACTAATGTGAGGATGCTATAGTAGATGGAGCTTTGATCTGATACAGCAGGTCTTCCTCATGTTCTTATAAGATGCTTGCCAGAAGATGAGTAACATCAATTTTATGGATGGGATGGCTTGGAAAGCTTTAAAAATGAGAACAAGTGACCCTGAAGCCCTCATTGTACAATAAAGTTTAAACAAATGAAAAATCATTGGAACTGAACCTTGGAGATGACAGTTTTTACATTGAGTGCAGTTCCAAGGTCTCCTGTGCCAAGTGCGTTAAAACTAAGTTAGGGCTTCCTAAATTAAAAACATAAATGCAGATGTATTGCAAGCACCAAAATCCTTTGTTACAATTCTGTAGCAGAAGCTCCTATACAGAGTCAAAAAAAACTACAAGCATGTGTCCTACTATTTGAAGTTTTCCTTCCTCTATTCCATTGTAACCTCTAACGTAGATCCAGTTTTGTAGTTTAAAACAGATCTTCTTTTCTTCTGGCTCTTTTCTTTATAAAGATCTGCTTCTCTGGGCAATTTGTTTAGACTTTTCCACTGAAGGACAGCCATTTGAGAGAATTATCAGTGACCCATGATATTTATTTTAAAACATTATTTATTCTGCCACTGTAGTTTCCATTTTCCCAATGCACTGTACTGTAACCAGGGACTGGTATGACAAGAGTAGAGAATGTAAAATCAGATGTAAGATAAGAGTAAATTATTCCATACATTAAACATCAAATAGCAGCCAGGTTTATACACTTTGTGTTCTAGCCAGCAAATACACTTTCATCTGGAGTCTTTTTTTTTTTTATCTTGAAAAGCTGTAATACAGTCTTAAATAATCAAATCAATAATTCTCTCAGCAGAATGTGCACACAGACAGTGCCAGCACCAAGTCGTTGGGCACCCTCAGGTAGAGCTCTGCACTGGGCTCCATGACACCAGTCAGAGAAGAGGACCCCAGGCTGACTGAAGGGGAGTAATGCCTAGCAGTTAGCATGCATGGAGGAGTGGAATCTGCCTGGCTTCTCCATTCCCTTTACCTAGATGGACAGGATCACTGCTCAGTTGGCAGAAGTGATTCTAGACAGTCACAATTTTTTTGAATCCATATCTACATGTGGCTGAGAGATAATGGCATTAATGGATAATGGAGAGAACATTTCCGTGAAGAAATATTCTGAGAGTCAAACTACATACTTGTACACAAACCCAGATTTGTAGATCCCAACAACCACTTCTCAGCTGCAGGGATGAAGGAGTGAAAAAGAGTGAAAAGAATTGCAGGGAGAATGTGGTAGATGGAGAATGGGCAGGGGTAAAGCAGCGATGTGGTTCTAAGACAGAACTCACCAAACCACAGCCCGTGGGCCAGATCTGGTGCAAGACTACATCCATCTTCTGTGTGAGCAGTGCTTACTGTCACAAGAAGCCCCTCCATCTCTGTTGCCTCACCATCCGGGCAGTCGCATCTGCCCGGAAATCCAGGCATGATGCCTGCTGGGACAGTGGGCTACAGATGCGACTGCCAGAGCATTGTGCAACAAAGATGGAGGGGCTTCTTCTGAGCCATGCACTGGAACAGACAAGGATATCAATGTTCCCTTACCTGGAGAAGATCTGCCCCTTCCCCAGGATGCAGCATGTGCTCCAATGGTATGGTTGCATGGGGGGGGGGGCCAGTGATGGAATTGTACTTTTAATCTCCACCATGGTTCTGTTAACTCTGCAGGACACAAATACCTGTTAAAGCTCCATCTCCTTCCTGCCACGGTTGGAGCAAATTGGCCAACCACCATCCCAAATCATCTGAGCAAAATTGGCACAAGGATGTGCACTTGCCACTGCCAGATCACATCTCTGCACTGGCCAGGCAAGGTTTGTGCCAGGTGGCACAGGGGGAGGAAGAGGTGCCGGGAGGGCACTCTAGGGGTGGGGAGGGAGTGTTTTTGGGTTGGAGAGAGGGCAGAACAGGGGGGAGGATTAGGCTCAGGAGGGGGGTGGGATCAGTGGCAGCTGTGCACGCTGTATCCTGTCCCCAGCAAGTGCAGCATTACATGGGCTATTTGGATTTCTGCCAGCTAAATAGTTGGCACAGATCTGACTAGTCCCATAAGGCAGGCTGGGGCTTACCCTGTGAGGGGATATTTTATCCTGTGAGGGAGTATTGTACCCATTATCCCAAAGTGACCTTCAGCAGCCTCCCAATCTCTGGAGATAATGCAGGGTGTGAGGCTGGGCTGTACCAGCACAGGTTAGGATGGCACTGTTAGAGTCCAATCCTATGCATGTCTGCTCAAAAGTAAGTCCCGTTATGGTCAATGGGGCTTACTCCCAGGTAAGTGTAGATAGGATTGCAGTCTTAGTATACAATCCTATCCACACTTTCCTGGGAGTAAGTCCCATTGACTATGGTGGGGCTTACTTCTGAGTAGATAAGCACAGGATTGGTCTCCTTACTTCCTAACTAAAAAAGACTCCAAACACTTTGGGGAGTGGGGGGGGGGGTTGGGCGTGCTTGCTCCCCTTTTCTCCTCTGGCACCCCCTATGGCATCCTGAGATGCAAGAACTCTTTCTCTGAAGGTGTGATGTGGAGCCCAGGTTTGCTCCTTTGCAGGAGTGGCTGCTATTTGCTTCCACTTACTTTCTGCTTGCCTTACTGTACATAGGACAAACATTATGAAGATACCATAGTCTCTGTCTCTCATCCAGAGGAAACCAAACTGAGGTAACAGAGAAATTGGGAGTGTGCAACAATATCAGCAGCCCTTCCCTCCCCCCTTTTCTTTCCTTCAAAGAGCTCACTCCGCCAATGGTTACAACTCAAGGAGCTCCTGTAGATATATAGCACTGGAAAGATTATACATGCCTGTGAACCCCTGCCTTTTTGCAGGCCCTCCTCTTACACTTCTTTCATCTTACACTACACGACATCTTACACTACTTTCAAAGCACTGGTTTTAAAAGCTTCTTGGCATGTGGACTGAATTACAGAAAAACAGTAAGAGCTGCCTCCCATGTCTACAATAAAGAAATAATGGCACCTTCTCTGTGTGCATCCTGTGCCATTTTTGAACATTTAATGTTCCAAGGGTGAAAAAAGAAAGTTTTGTGTGAGCTAATGGTCAGACTGTCCTTACTCTTGATTGAAACCTGCCATCCAGCACAGAGTGTACAGTAAGCTGGGACAGCAGTGGAGGCAGTCAGGCTGGACAGAAGACACTGAATCCCTAAGTAAAGGGATGACAGGTGGAGAAGCTGTGGCATCCTGTTCCTTGGTACAATACCCTTTTCAGATATTATCGTAAGGTGAAAAAAAGTGTGCAGGTTGGCATGTCATCATAGGCTTCTCTCTCAACCTAAATGTATTTATCAGAATGTCTGAAAAGGGCAGTCATGCACTGTAAGCAGGGGAAGGTGAAAGCAAGTTCTGGCAGTTCCAGGACAGAATCATGGAATTGGAAGGAACATTCACCTTTCTTGTTACTTACATTGAAATGGAACCGAGTCAATAAGATTGCAGTTCTAAGAATGGGAATCACTGAACTCAGCAAATCTGTGTAAACATTCTTAGGGTCAGCCTATATAGCTCCATCAAATCTCTTTCCAAAGCAATGCTTGTTATGTCACCCATGATAATTCTAATTTTCTAATCCAGTTTGTTTCAAGTTATGAGAAGCCTTTAAAATTCAGGGACAATTTAGTCAATTCTTCATAAAGGATTTTTTTAAATGCCATTAAGTTAAGGAAACTTAACTTAAATGATAACAGAAGCACCTACTTTAAATAATGAGACCCTACATCATTGTAATTTTAAAGAGTCATTATGATCTTAATTGCAATGGTGCTATTCCCCAACTGTCTTCATCCATATATAGCCACTTTTCTTTAGAAAGTGACATTTTTATGGTCAGAGTAATTTACGGCATTATCCCAGATGCTGCCACCAGCTGTAAAATTTAACCATGAATAAAAAAATTGTGTATGTGCTCCAGAACTATAAAGTATTCAGCACATCAGATATCCTTGAGAAGCCCATCTTCTCAAATGAACACCCCATAGAGCACAGTGGGATTATAAAGTATTTCAAGAACAGTTTTTCAATGACATTCAATGATTCCGTCTGTTCCCTTAAGGAATAAAATATTTTGCCATAGGTTTCAAGCTACTGTTCATATTCTCCAGTACACACATTTTACACATTGAAAATGTCAATTTGACAGAAGGAAGCAATTGTTCTGCCTAATGATACTATTCTTTGACCATATTATGCAGTCTGCGGCTCGGACTGCATTCATAATAGCTCTGCTACCCTGAAGTAGCAGAGTTATTACGATCTTGCTATACCATCTGATCAATTTCATGAACTAACAGGCCACAAGTGGGCTGTATTGAGGAATATATGTATAAGAAGAGAAAAAGCAAGTAGTTGGCAATGCCATTTCTCCACAATATGGGACATGGGACTGTGAACCAAAACTTAAAAAATGCTTCCTAATCATTGTGTAAGAGGTTTGTCATCCAGTTAGATATGCTGCTAGAGATCATTCATGACATAACCCATCTGCAAGTACATACACACAAAAGTGACACATTAGGCACATCCTGAGGCAGCAAGAAGGTCTACTTACACAAGCACCAAAAGGAAAGCAGCCACCAGAAGGTGTTGCTACAGCAACTGAAGATTCATAGCGCATGTGTATCCTCCTAGGGCTTCCCCTTCAGGGATGTATGGTACGGGTGAGGCAGAACCACCCCATCATAGTCCGTGGAAAAGCACCACAGCTGCCTTGCCTGCTTACAGCCTAGGCGGCTCTCTTTATACCAGGAGGAGGAGGCTCTTCTTATACCAGCTTTCTCAGGTGTAAGGAGAGTCTGCTTGAGTGTAAACAGGCAGGGCAGCTGCAGTGCTTTTCCATGGACTACAATAGGGTGGTTCTGCCTCACCTGCCACCCCCACACTGCTGCTGTTTGCAGCCCTTCTTGCCAGTCTACAACTCTGCCCTGGTTAGGAGAAGCTCATGGTGAATTGTTAGATATGGACCCCCTCCTTCCCCCCCCCATCAGTGGAATTAAAGGAATAAAATGGGAGGTTCTGAACCATGATGTAAAGGGCCTTGTTTTGTTTGGCTAAAACAAACCCCTGCTAACTGGGCAAAGAGGCACTTTTTCAAGTGGGGCAGAATGCATACTTGCATCCTTCTCCAACCACAGAGCCCTCCCCCCTTTCTAGCATCCCGTCTTCCCACCTATTCGGGGCAAAGCACCAGGCTACTTTTCCACTGGGAGTTGGTCCTGTCCAGCAGCTCTGTACCCTGTATGTTCAACTCTGTATTTTCAATGGCAGCTGAGCTAGCTGCTACGTGACCTGCCTGAAATTGGCTCGCGACTCACCTAGTGTGTCTCAATTCATATTTTGAGAAACGCTGTTATACAGCAATATCTCACCAGTTCTTAGACTCTTGGGTAGAGTTCGAACTGATGAGAACCCCAAAACTCCTGTCCAAACATCTGGTGACTGTGACACTACTGACAATAATAAATAGTTTTGCAAGAGTTCTGGTCTTTCCCCACTAGGAAACATCCCTCTGCCTAGGCCTACACCCATGGAGAGGGTAGAGGGGAGCAGAGTCTATCACAGTGAGACTTGGTGCACAGACTCATCTTAATCTATTATACTTTGCTCTTGTCTTACTTTTGCTCTTTTGAACAAAAAGTCAATCTTCAGACGCCATCTGTCAGTGTGGGGCCTCTGGAGCAGGTCTGTATGCATGCTGTGGAATTGTATTCTTCCTTTTGAGAAGAAATTACCAACTAGCCAGAGGAAAAAGAAGTAGTGTTGAATTCTTTGTGTTCTTTTTCAGAATACATTTGATTCTGGCTCTTTACCAGCAGCCCAGATATACAATATCATTCGACATATTTAGTTACAAAGAGCTATATGCTAATTACATGTCAGAGCAGCCCCTGGTCAGACCCAGAATAAGAGGAGATCTCCTTTGTGAAAAAGGAGCAGGACACCACTACCTCTCCTGCCTTTGCTGCCTGGCAACAGGTATTCAATAGCAGGCTGTTTCTGAACTTAGTAATTAATGGTTACTAGTCAACCATCTATAGAATTGTCCTATAGGAATTTGACTAATTCCTTTTTAAGAGAGTCTAAGCTAGTAACCATCACATATGTACGTGAATCTAACTAAACACTGGGGGGAGTGAGGAAAATGAGACATCCTAGACATTTGCTCTTGTGGACATCAAAAATGAAAAATTTACTTGGAATGTCCAGTCTTCTCTGTGGATCAATAGTTCAGGAAGAAAGTCGATAGCCCAATCCTGTGGGACCATTGCACCATGAGAATTTGTGTTCTAGCAGTGCATCATGCTTCAGGGTGGTCACGAAATGCAACCTGCCATTCTGCGCAACTGCGCCACTGCGCAAGCAGGTGAATGGCCGCTGCCATGCTGCAGTGGCCACCGCTACCATGCAGCAATGGTGTCAGTAAATCAGCATGGGGGGTAGGCAGTGCACAGAGTGTGAGCAGAATGGGGTGGGGAGGAAGTGAAATGGGGTGGAGACGGTGGTTCTGGGGGGACAGGGGGCAAAATCCCAAGGGCGCTATGCCTGCAGGGTTGGCACCATTACAGCACCACCGGCATCTCCGCTGGCCCTCTGAAGGCTCTGCAGGCTCTGCACTGCATCCCTGGGAACTCCGAAAGACTTCTGAGGCCTCTAGAGTGCCATTAAACAGTACTTCTAGGTTTTGTTGGAAAACCAGAAGTATTGTTTATTGGTGCTCTGGAAGCCTCCGAAGGCTTTTGGAGCATCCAGGGACATGGCACAAGGCTGCATACCACAGGTAAGTCTCCTCTCTTGGGGGGGGGGCATGTTGCAGTCCTGTGCCCAAGGGCGACACAGGGACCAGGTCTGCAACTAAGCAGAGTCCAGAGGAAGGAGGCAGTGCATCAAGGCTGGGAAGGGAGCAGTATCAGCAGCACCAGTGCCACAATATCCTAAAACCCCTTCCCAGTCTCCATCTACCTTCCAAGTTCACACGGACATGCGTCAGCAAAATCACTGGTGTAAGTCCAAGTAGACCCATCACAGCAGCAGAGGAAGGCAAAGGAAGAAATGTTCTCTTACATGGAGGAAACCTCTGGACCTGGACTCCAGTGGCACAACTTTATTGGCAGGGGGCTTGGATAGGATTGCACTCTTCATCATCAAAGAAAGATGCTCTCTCTTATTAATGCTCACTATTGTACTGGAAACTGAAAGGCTGTGTAAGAGAATGTTAGTAAGTTTTGCGGTTATAAGACCTGCTCATCCACAACACAGAAGGAGAATCAAAATAATAAGTTTAGCAAAATGTATCCCTGAGCTTTGGACAACTTTGCATTTATTAGGCAAATTGTGTATTAAATACCTAAATGCCTATTTAAGCAAAAACTGGATACATTTTCCACTCGTATGTTTTCAATGCCTGCAAGTAATCCGCAACTGAGATTCAATTCAGCATTTTTCAAAGTAAACAAGGAGCTCTACTTAATCCATACAATCACAAGCACTTCATGGGAAAATTGCTGTATACAATTGCTTGTGCACCTCATTTTAAATCCTAGTAGTTTCTTTTTTGCACCCAATCTGTGAGTGTGTCTGTGTGGGGGGGTGACTACTAAGGCTAGCATAGCACAAGAAGAAATCTGCTAGATCAGAACAAGTGTCCACAGTGAAAAACTATAGGCCTCTAGAAAATCCGCAAGTGGAGCATGGAAGCAATAGCCCTGCCTGGTAGCTGCTATTCAGTAATTGTGAGTCATTGTGTACTTGCACTTTTGGTAGGCCCAGGAGCTTCTTCTGTCCTCAACCCCCTCCAAGGGAAAGGGTGAAAAGGGGAGATACTATGCCAGCTGATGAAGATTCAGAGTTGCTCTTTCCTGGGAGGAAAGATGGTTAACACTCTTGAAATTGTACAGGTGCCTGACTCCCTCACCATTTTCTCAATTCTTTGCTCCTAGTGGTCTGATGTTTTATTGCTGAGGCTCCCTTAAGCATTAGAGCATAGCCTGGATGAATAATAACAATAATACCCCATTCTCACAAGTAATATACCACCAAAAAGCTTCCCATCTAAAATGAGACCAGCAGATCTTAAAATAAATCTTGTACCCTAAGGGGTTATCCCAAGATCCTTTATTGAGCTCCTATAATTTATATACTCTTAAAGGAGATAGAGGGCTCATTTTCTAATTTCCTTTCTACTTCAATAAATAGGAACTCAAGGCATCAATATCACCGTCATGTTTGGAGGCACAAATCCCTGACGTCTCGTATATTAAAAGAAGAAATTTTTGTGTAAGCTAAACTGCTGAATAAGTGAGTTTCTTGTTTTGTTTGGCTCAGCTGTCAAGAGTTTACTTTTGGTATTTGTCCCACTGGTCTTTAAAAGGTCCAGATTAAACTTGCTCTCATTTCTGTTCAGTCTTGAAGTTGTCCATAAAAGCAGTTGTTGCATTATCAAACTTTAGTGGTACTTCAACTTAACCTTTTACCAGCTCATCTTCTGCAAGTATATTATGATTTCATTCTTAAAGAAACACATAGCATATTAGAATGTGCTAATTCTTAGAATCTAAAGCCATTCCGCTTTTTGTTTATTTGTTTTAACTCATTGGTGCAAATGGCATAATATATACGAACACAGGGACTCTGAGAGGAATTTTATCAAGGGGTACAAAGCTTCTTTTGGGTCCCTTTGCAAAGGGGAAGGGGTGAAACAGAATGGGGGAGGATGGTGACGGGTAAGCAGAATGGGGCGGGGGCAAAACAGGGTGGGGGGAGGGAGAAGGCATCTGGAAAAGTCTCTGGAGCCCATGTCTACTTGCTCATGAAGCATTGGGAGGTAGATAAAGTAACACAGAAAAACAAACACGCTCCTAAGTCTCTCTAAAATCTTTTAAATATAGAAAAACATGCAGAAAATTAGCATCATCATATTTAGGCTCACACTAGAATGGAGAGTGCACCAAAACATCCTTCTGTAGTCTTGCAGCTGTGTCCTGAGCTCCTATACGTTTCTTCGTGCTAAGTTAATCCACAAGCCAAAGAGCTACTGTAGCAGGCCAGTTGCTTTCCAGAACTGACACTGTGTTAAGGAGTGTCATGTACGCATTCCTCAGCCCAGCATGTATGGTTTGCCAGTAGCTGCAGCCAGATGCCCCATAGTAGTGCCTCCAGCATCCCATGTGGGCTTTGAGTCCAGGTGAGATTAGAAAATGTAAGATTGCAGGAAATTTCTGGGGCCCCTCCTCTGGCACCTGGGCCCCCTTTTTGACCCTGGGCCCGGGTACAAATTTACCCTCCTCTCCTAGGTCCTGTAAGAACATAAGAAGAACCCCACTGGCTCAGGCCAAAGGCCCATCAGCTTCCTATATCTCACAGTGGCCCACCAGATGCCTCAGGGAGCACTCAAGATAACAAGACCTGCCTCCTGGTGCTACTCCCTTGTCACATGAACATAAGAAGAGCCCCGCTGGATCAGGCCAGAAGCCCATCTACTCCAGCTTCCTGTGGGCACAATCCAGACATGGGATTGGGCTGGCACAAGACCCTTGCAAGTTGATCACAGAGAAGGATTTCAAGAGAAAAGGAAAACCGTCTGGCATTTTACTGTCAAGACTATTATGGTCAATTGAAAGAAGTTGAACGCAATCTGCTTTGCAAATGAAACTTCCTTTCAGGAAACAAAGAAAGTGTCAGAAAATTTCTCTTATCATTATCCATTTTGTGTGAAAAATCATGAAAGGAGATCATAGACATTCTGTGCTTTGAGGTAGAATAGAGGCTATAGCCTTTAAAGGTCTTAGGAATGCTGGGTAATGCTAGTGCCTCAGGAGGAAAAAGCAGACCTTATGAGACCAACGGAATAGGATAAAAGGAAACTGAGAAGTAGAAAAATTGAACCATCCACATAAATGATGAACAGTGTACATTTCTTCCCCTCAGTAACTGCTACATCTCATCCTTGGCCAAAGGGCCAAAGGACCCCAGCAAGGTCCTAAACCCAGAGATATATCCAGGGCTTTTTTTCTAATGGAACGCAGGGGAACGGAGTTCCGGCACCTTTTTGCAGGGGCCCCTCCGCTTCGGAGGCATTCCAGGAGGGGGGGGAGCAAAACAGAGGCATTCGCTAGGTGGGTGCTGGGGGGTGCAGGGTAGGCGGGTGCCTGGCCCCTGCCTGACCGCACAACGACCCCCTTCTGCCCCAACAAGCTCTCGCCTGAGCCCAGCCCGCCTCCCCTCCCCCTGCGCTCTGCTTCCCTGCGCAGCTTCCAAGGGCAGGCGGAGGAGGGTGGAGGGCATGGGAGACATGCGCTGACGCTGAGGAGGAGGACGGGCAGCCAGCCAGCCAGGGAGACGGGCTGTGGCACCCATGGAACATCCAGGTACTGGCTTGATGGAGGAGGAGGGGAACGAAGCTGGCTGGTGCAGCCCCTGTGTCAATCTGCAGCATGAGCCTAGGCATGTCTACTCAGAAGTAAGTCTCATTGTGCTCAATGGGGAAAGGGTGCACCCTCCTGGGAAAGGGTGCATAGCCTTGCAGCCTGAGAGCCCAAGCCTATGTATGTCTACTCAGAAGTAAGTCTCATTGTGTTCAATGGGGCTTACTCCTGGGAAAGTGTCATAGCCTTGCAGCCTGAGTAGACAGGTAGAGGAGGGGCTCTGAGGCTGCAGTCCTCTCCACACTTTCCTGGGAGTGAGCCCCACTGCCTCTACTGGGACTGACTTCTGAGTAGACAGGCACAGGATTGGACTCTAAGGCTGCCATCCTATCCACAGTAAGCCCCATTCACTAAAGTGGACTTCTGAGTAGACATGCATAGGATTGGGCTCTTAGGCTTCAATCCTAGGCACTTTCCTGGGAGTAAGCTCCATTGACTAGAACGAGACTTACTTCAAAGTAGACATACCTAGGATTGGGCTCTTAATCCTGGCAGAGATATATACCTGCACCCGTTTTCACATGCTAAGGGCAGGTGAAAAGAGATTCTATGTGTGTACAACATGCTGTCCAGCCTTGCCAGAGATCCTCCTCATCCTTCCCCCACAAGCATGCCCTCCGCCAGCCAGCATTTGCAGCTCCTCTCCAGCAATGCACAGCAGCTGCTCAGGGCAGCAGAGAACATACAATTGCATGCCAAGCACCTTCCCAAAGACACAGAGTATTCTGATACCTGAATTAAACCATATTTAATCGCTTGTTTGCAAATGTAGCTGTTTCTATGTGCACCTAAGGATCCCTCTTGTGTAAGAATTCCTTTTTTGTTCTTACTCCCACAGTAGCTTAGAGTAATTTTACTACATGGAACTCATGTAAGCCATTTTTTGGAATCCATTCACTGCTTCCTCTCCTCGAAGTAGTGCCACACTACATACTACATGCTACAAGTGCACCTGTGCAGTATTTTTCCCCATGTGTAGAAAAAGTAGCTAGGGGGAAGGAGATGTGGAGATTGACAGCCCAATCCTATGCATGTCTACTCAGAAGTAAGTTCATCTTTAGGGGGGAAGCACATAAAAAATATTTTATTTCTCCAATAAAAATGGCTTAAAAATAAATAAATAAATAAATAAATAAATAAAGATTAACAAGTTGTGAGTTCCTGCACCTTTTATTTTACAAAAAAAGCACTGGATATATCTCATAGGAT
This sequence comes from Tiliqua scincoides, assembly GCF_035046505.1. Taxonomy (NCBI): domain Eukaryota; kingdom Metazoa; phylum Chordata; class Lepidosauria; order Squamata; family Scincidae; genus Tiliqua; species Tiliqua scincoides. The sequence goes on from NC_089826.1 coordinate 30,270,316, forward strand.
GAAATACGGTTGAAGAGTTTGCAAAGCTGAAGAACGCTTAAAATGCTTCTGCTGCAAATCTATTGTCTACCGCAGTGTTTCTCACCTAGTGGTATGGGTACCACCAGTGGTACTTGAGGTGGTGTCTGGTGGTACTCGCAGGACCCCTGGACCCCTGCTGCTTGGCCGTGACACCAGGAACGTGACACAACAAACAGCGGTAGGAGGCTCAGCTCAGTGGGCAGAGCTCCAAAGCATGCTTTTCTGTGCTTGAGAAAGCCCTCCCATTCACCCTGAGCCTCTTAGTGGTGTTTGCTATGCCACATCTAGCCTCCCAACCCAGAAGAAACTGTTGATGATGTCATCACCAGTTACTTTGGATGGTACTTCGGATAGGTGCACCATGTGAATGTGGTAAGGCAGACAAACCTTGAGAAACACTGCTCTACTGCAAATCCCACGCTCCCTTCACCACCAATGCTCTACACTCATGTCTCCTTGGCCAGCATGTTCCTGGGATTCTGTGTTTGCCATGCAGCAACTGTTATCCTGCTCATGCCCGATCTCGTCTTATCTCGGAAGCTAAGCAGGGTCAGGCTTGGTTATTACTTGGATGGGAGACTGCCTGGGACTACTGGGTGCTTGTAGGCTTATACCATAGTCTTTCGAGACTAAAGGTTGCCCACCATGGTTTGCAATGTACAGTTGCGCTCTTTAATATCCTATGAATTTTAATGTGGAAGAATTAAAATATACAACTGAGCAACTCTCTCATTGAAATAAATGAAAAGTGCCAACTGTGACTGGATCCTGCCCAGTAGAGAGCCAGGATAGTGTAGTGATTTGGGAGTTGGACTTAGACCTGGAAGATCCAGGTTCAAATTCCTGCTCAGCCATGAAGCTTCCTGGATGACCTTGGGCCAATCATTCTCTCTCTCAGCCTCACCAACCTCACTGGGTTGTTGTGAGAACAAAAGGAGCGAAGGAATCATTTACACCACCCTGAGCTCTTTGGAGGAAGGGCAATATAAAAAATGTGGGGGGAAAAATAAACTGAGAGCCTAATCTTATCCAACTTTCCAGCAGTGATGCAGCCTCAATGCAGCCCCAAGGTAAGGGAAAAAATGTACCCAACAGGGTGTGGGCTGCATCCTATGGTGGGGTTGGCAGTTATGGAGGCCTCTTCAAAGGAAAAACATTCCCTTACCTTAAGGAGGCTTCTGTGACTGCCACCCCCACCACAGGATGCAGCACAAGTCGCATTGACATGGCTGTATCGGTGGCACACACCCCATTGGCATGGCTGCGTCGGCACTGGAAAGTTGGATAGGATTCGGCCCTTAGAAGCAGACAGTAAGGGCACAATCCTAACCAACTTCTCAGCACTTGCATGGCTGTACCAGTGGGGCATGTGCTGCATCCTGCAGTTGGGTTGCAGTCATGGAGGCCTCCTCAAGGTAAGGCAGTGCTTGTTTCCTTACCTTTAGAGTTGCATTGCCCTTCCTCGTTGCTGAAAAGTTGGTTCGGATTGCACCCTAATTTGACCAGTTACTTCACCAGGCAACTCCCAAATGTGTAATGAACCAAGTTCACAATTGGTGTGAGCCACTGTATGAAAAGGCAGAAACATTTGATTACTGTTGTCTTCTCACTTTGTACACTGCGGCCACAGAGACACTGCTACATTTACATTCATTATTTATCATTCATTTCCATAACATACAAAGCGTGTCAGAGTTCTCATTTCACAATTCTCTAGCATAAGTTAAACTGCAAGAAGAAGTTATTTGCTGGGACCTTCTTGAGTGCCTATGAAATGAAACGCTGGTCCCATCCCATTCCCATTTCAAACTGAAGGTCATCCACTCTTCCTACTTGAAACAAGAGATAAATATTTATGTGCTCTTGTAGCAGAAGCCAGCCCAATTCTTGCTAGAAATGATGTCGCAAACCCTCCCCTCAATCCCCAGAGCAATTTCTCCACTATTTTAATATGTGTTCTGCTTGTAAGAACAAAAACAAAAAAAGAGGGATTTACTTGTAATATATGCAGTACTTTAAGATAATACAGATTAAGTATTGTAATATGCAGTACTTTAAGATAATAAGGCACAGACTGCCTAAAGCATGCAGGGGAGATGTGACAATCATCTGAATCAAGGTTGGTGATTAGTTTCGGGTGCAATCCTAACCAACTTTCCAGCACTGGCATAGCGGTGCCAATGGGACATGTGCTGCATCCTGTAGTTGGGGGGCAGTCACAGAGGCCTCCTCGAGGTAAGGTAATGTTTGTTCCCTTACCTCGGAACTGCATTGCCCTTATCCCAGTGCTGAAAAATTGGTTAGAATTGCGCCCTTATTTGTCCTTCACATATGGAGTAGGAAAGGAAGACACTCATTAACTTTAATGGTGGTGATGGTGGTGCTAACTCTATATCCCTTACATTGTACTGACCAATCTGGTGTGCCTTTTTCAAAGCACATTTCATGTGTCACAGTTATAAATAGGGTGATAAGGATGTTTCATTCACAGCCCCATCTTCTTCTCCCCAACCCCACCATTGCAGCATTGCCAAACTGGAGATGCCAAACATTGTGTGTGTGTGGGGGGGGGGGGGGCGGGATGCTTCAGCAGGGAAAGGGGATTTTAAATCCACTTACCCCTGTGTAAGCCCCTCAACCTACAATGGGTCTCCTTGGACTTGCGCTGGTGATTTTGCTGGTGCAAATCGAAGAAGAGAAAGGGGTTGAGGAGGCTGCTGCCAAAGGATCTGGTGTAGGCCTTCCTCCTCCCCCTCCCGCAGCCTCTCCACCCCTCATTACCCTCCCTCCCCACCTCCATTCCTCCCTCCCACCACCGCCTCCTACCTCTCCAGTCATCTTACCTGCTCCAGTGAGCAGGGATATCTGTGGCGCTAACTTGTGAGACTGCCTTGTGCAGCAGGTGCTGACTGTTTCACAGTAGTCAGTGCTGTCACAGGAGCTTCACCACTATTGGGTGGCAAGGGAGAGATTGGACTCTTAGGGCGCAATCCTAACCCCTTATGTCAGTGCTTTCCAGCCAATGGGACGTGTGGTGCATCCTGCAGTTGGGGAGCACTCACAGAGGCCTCCTCAAAGTAAGGGAATGTTTGTTCCCTTACCTCAGAGCTGCATTGCCCTTATATCAATGCTGGATTTCGCCCTTAGTTATGTAAGCAGCTACTCAGTTGATTATGAATGCCAAAACAAAAGAAAACCCTTGCTGCAACAGCGACTGTTTAGTAGTTGAATGAAAGCCTGTTCTATTACAGTCCTAAATAAAGAGCTGGCCAGAGTGAATGAGTTACCAGTAGAATTCTCTTCTGAGAATTCAGCAAATTCCCCATTGTTAGTTGCCATTTTTCAAAATGGTTTTAAAATGTTTTAAATTTTGCAGGCTTTCAAGTTGCTTTTACGTTTCCTTAAGAGATTATTAAAACATTATCCAAAAAGGTAAAAAAAAAGAAGAAAAAAAGCATATCTGAGAACAGTCACTCTTGTGGCACAAGCTTTTGCTGCTACAGCTAGAGAGATGAAATGCCAATCCAATGAATTACAAGACATTTGGGAAAACAACTATTGTATCGTCTTGCTCACACCAACTTGTACGTCAGTTGGATTCGATAGCTGTTCCTTTCCTGCACCACACAAGCAAAAATCGTAGTGATCATCTAAGCAGGATCACTTTATGCAACAATCATTTTATCAGAAACACCAAGAAAAATAGCCTGTTTACACAACTCTCAGCCCAATCCTAAACTGCACTGGCGCAGTGGGGCCGCATGGCCTCTGCTGTATCCAGTGCAGCTTTGGCGCAGGCTGGAGTTCTCTTAGGTAAGGGGATATTTTTCCCCTTATGTGAGTAACATCCCAGCCTGCCCTATGAAGCTACTCAGATCTGTTCACGGCACCCTCTGCTGGTAGAGCAGCTGCTGCGCCAGCAGAATAGTAAATTAGTCCCTTGCGCAGGTCTTTTGTGCCGGCCCAGGAGGGTCACAAATGTGCCATAAAGCTCATTTGTGCCTCCTCAAGAGTTGGCTGGGCTGACACAGGAATACGTGCCAGCCCGCAGAGGCTGAATCCAGTGTTCACACCAACTCGGGCAGGGAGGGTTGTGTTGGCATTCCAGGGAGGGGGGAGGGCAGGCAGAGGGGTGGGTGGGAAGCGGGAGACGGGACTGGAACCTGGATGTTATGTTGGATCCCAACCCTGTTCCCTGAGCAGTGCGGAGTGGCTGCAAGCTGCTCCGTTCTCTATGGACGTATGCCACTTCCAGAGGTAGTGCAAGTCCGAGGAGACCCATTGGGGCTGTGGTGGCCTACCCAGGGGTAAGGGGAAGAGATTCCCCTTGCCTCCAGCTGAGTTACTTTGGGCCTCTATCTTGCACGTAGGCCTCCTTGCCTGCCTGTTTCAGAGCAAGATAGGATAGCGCTGTAGGTGTGTTTCATTTCAAGAGTAAATAAACAGCAATCTTTCAACCACTTGGAAGACCTGCTGGCTCTAATAGTGCAATATTATACCTTTTATAGTTGGAAAGAGGTCTCCTTTCAGGTGTGATACAATTGAATCTTATTTCCCAGTAACAGTCTGAATTTTAATTCTTCAAAACTGCAGCGAAGCCTTAAGCCCCCAAGATGCATTTCTTCTTTCATTCCCACACAAAATAATAATTAACCCTAATGTTCAAAGGCTACACCTCAATTTCTTTGCTACACAATTGGTATCAAAAGTATGTAATTCTGAGTGTTTCACTTCAAGTGTACATAAACTGCAGTCTTTCAACCAACTGGAAGACCTGTTGGCTATAATAGTACAATATTATACCTTTTGCCATTGTAAAGAGGTTTCCTTTGAGTTTCAGGTGTGATACAATGAAATCTTTTATTTCCCAATAGCAGTCTGAATTTTAAATCTTCAAAACTGCAGGGAAACCAAAGATGCCGTTCCCATTCCATTCAGCTACCAAACAATTGGCCTAAATGTTCAAAAGACTACACCTCAATTTCTTTGCCACAAAATTGGTATCAAAAGGAGACAATGAAAGCTGTTATTTCTAAAGGCCCTGGAGTTGTGTGAATGCCTCATCATCACCTGTAATTATCTTGAATATTATTTGCTCCAGCCTTCACAGTTCAGGAAAGAGCAATGAAATCTTTACGGTTCAGCCAGGTTGCCTACAATAGCTTTACATAAAACAAATTTTCATCTTTGTTTCCATATCATTTCCTTATTTAGAAAGGAAAAGAACATTTAAACAAAGGATAGGTTGAAATGAAGCAAAATATTTTCAATTAGAGTTTACTTGGAACCAGTTTGCATATATGTTTTGGAGATCTGCAGTGTACCACCTCTGTTTTACATGGAGGGACATGTGCAAGTAGGTAAAAAGGAAGGATATTGTTTAAACAGACATTTCTGGCATGGTAAATTTTGTGACTTTCGTATAGGACATCTTGGACAAATGCCACCATGTGTCAAACTGTGGTGTTATAATACCTGCATGAGGATTATATTGTCTCCAAAACTCACATAGGAATCATCCTAACAGTGGTATTACACCTTTCAGTACATATTGGCAGGAAAAGTACTAGCTCCACATTGTACCTCAGAGGCAATTATGGACCATTACTCTCATGTTGTCCCCCTGCCCGAAAAGTCATCACTAGTAGAATGAACTGTTTGGAGGCAAGAAAGGGTTGAAGCCTTCCCTGGTGTGTTCAGAAGGCACATGATACAGAGGCCATACTGAAATTAAGCAGGTCTGCATCTGATCAGTTCCTGAATGGGACAATACTCAGGAACCTCATGTATGCCACCTTGAGGTCCATGGGAAGAAAGGAGATGTAATAAAGAAATAAAATCTGCTGCATGGTTTTATAGATCATGCCAAAAACCAGCCACCCATTTTTCAGTTATGTCTGCTGTCATATGTGATATTTTATGTTTGTAATCACATTTTGAGAACACTATTTGTGGTGTCAAGTAGGGAGGTGGCTTGCTTCCCCCCTCCCCATGTAGGGAAAAAAAAACCCAGTAAGCACTTTCAGTGCAGGCAAACAACTGTAATTTTTCAATTGCAGTTGGCTGCCTGTGATGCGTCCTTGTAGGGAAATCACCAGGATACCTGTACCTGCTATCATGGCAACAACGAACAACAGACAAAATATTTTTGATTTTGAATTTTGGATAAGGGATGCTTAACCTGTATTTGGGAAGCTCAATTTACACAATGCAGAATAATTGAATGGTGGTCTATTCTGGATGCTCCTGAATCCCATAGCCCAGGTTGGAGGGGAAGCCCCCCATTCACATACTTACAGAATCACCCCTCCTGGGTTTCAGAGATCCCTTTCCATCCACATACGTGGGTCTGCTTAACTTGCCTGGACAGCCTTCCCCTTTTGACTCAGTGCAGTGTTGAGAGAAGAAGGACTTATCTATCACCGGCTTCCTGCTCTCAGTATGACAGTTTCCCTATACTGCTGTGTCTTCATGGTTGTTGAGCCGGAGCCCTTGCCCTTGAATCCTATCACTACAGTCTCCTCACTGGCTCTGGTTGACGATTTTGTACTGAAGCTTGCCTTCGGAGCATGTCCAAATCCACCCCCTTTCCAACCAAGAACCTGTCCTCCTTGTTGCCAAAAGACTTTGCATTAGAAGGCTCTGGAGAGATGCATGTAGTTGCAGGATCTGACCGCAGCTTATTTGGTGGCTGCAGTGTAGACTGTGGAGTTGGCAGCAGGCTTGTTGACAACAGGCTATCTGGCTGCAAATAGTAGTGGGCTCAGCAGGCATGAATGGGGGCTGGTAGACTCTTCCAAGGAGGCTTGGTAGGTGCAAGTCCAGGGGATGCGCACTACTGCTCCCAGACACCTATCATCGTTTTGTTACCTGAAAAACATCCTGCACATTGATAGCACTTTAGCAATAACGACCACTCAGGGCCCAATCCTATCCAGTTTTCCAGGGCCGGTGCAGCTGTGCCAATGGGGCATGCACTGCAACCTATGGTGGAGGGACAGTCCCAGAGACATCCTCAAGGCATGGGAACATTTGTTCCCTTATCTTGGGGCTGCATTGCAGCTGCTCCAGTGCTGGAAAGTTGGATAGGATTGGGCCCTTAGCTGTCATTCTGAGAAAGAAACCAACTAGCACCATTTCCCATGTGGTTTTTTCCCCATTTTCACCACAAATTAGATGACTTTGTGGTAACTGTGAAATCAGAAGAAAGGTTCAGCAAATGTATGTCCATCAGCAAATGTATGTTTATAATACCTATTACCAGCAGTGCTTTTTAAAACACATGTAACTCGTGCACATAGGGGAAAGACAATTGTGTGCAGGGATCTTGCGTAGCAGCCAATGGCACAGCTGTATAATTCAGCAGGAAAAGGACAGTGGAAATTAGGGTGAAGATGTAGAAAAATTTATTACAGTAGCAACATTTTACAAAGCACAAACAAAACATATGAAATCGAAAAAGTAAAAGTCATTACGAAATGTTGCAGCTAAGGCAACTCCTACATCTTTTGAAAAATAATGACTCATTGCATGGGCTTTCTATAGACTGGGCTAAATAAATACCTTGGAGATCACCAACTTTTATCCCTGCATCTTTGCAACAGCTTCATGGAATTCATAATCTATTCCATAAGTTTGGAGAAAGGGATCAGGACCCTGTCGTACACTTGGTCTCATTCCCAGGGTTTTGGGGTGCTCAGAGTTGTTGGTTCTGAACCCTAGAGCCCTCAAAGATCCCTGTTCGGTAGTACTGCCACCACCCTGTAAGAGCCAGTGCCTCAGTCCAGGGAAACCGAGACCCTCTAGGCTTAACTATATCCCTTGTAGGCACTGAGCACTTTCTTTACTTAAAGTCTCAGTCCTCAAGTTTCTAGTCCACAATGGGGATTTTTGATAGCTTGCTGAACGGCTAGGCAGGATTCTGAACCTTTGTCCCCAACAGACAATGAACCAACATGGTAAAAAGATTTTCTACTTTATTAAATACATAGGGTTACAAAAGGTTACAAAAGGCAGCAAATGCTAGAGGCATAAAAACTTCTAGAAAACATATCAGCATAAAACAACAAAGCTAACTGGCTAACTCTATTATTCTCTAATCCTCACCTGGGTCAGCTTCTTTTGTAGATCCTCAGGCCAGTTACCTATGGCCACGTGGTCCTGGCGGGGCAGGATGTGCACCCACCACCTCTCTCACCAAGAGACAAGGAAAAAAGACCCTGTCCTCTGGAAGTGGGGCTGGAAGCTTGCCCTCTCAGCTCTTCCCTCCCCCTGGAGATCTGCAGCTGCATTCCATCCTTGATGGGCGTCTTTCTGGCTGCCTAGGTGCTACATAATCACCTTCCATTGAGTTGTAAATCCTAGCAGCTAGGAAATGCAAACCACTTCTGTGTTACTGTTTTAGCTTGGTTCAGGCCTTGCAATACTACTAGGCCTGAACTGTACATATTCATGACAGACCCCCCAGATCCCATAGTGTTAAGGAGGATTCTTTATTATTTCATTAGCATGGACCATAGATGCCAGGATACTTCAGACATACAGCCCCATCCCATTTGCTTCAGATTTTGTTTTAGGACTCTGGAAAACATGGCTGATGTTGGCCTGATTTTGAAGTTTGGCCAACTGACAGCCCAATCCTAGCCACACTTTCCTGGGAGTAAGCCCCATTGACTCGAATGGGACTTACTTCTGAGTAGACATGCATAGGATTGGGCAATTAACCTTTTCAGTTTTCATTTCTAAACCAGTCCCATATTTGAAGCTGCCTGTTTGCTGATCTCAGTGTTAATGTTTGTTTTATGCTTCTCCTGGCCAACACAAATAGCATAATATCTTTTCTCCTCATCTGTCTTTGTCAAGAAGAATTGTCCGATATGTTGGTAAATTTCCCCAGTTCTTTGTATATGACATTATTCATGACAGCATTCGTCGTGTCTTTCACAGTGCCAGCTCCAGGCTGCTGTTGGCCCTTTAGCAAAGTGGCCCACCACAGTATCCCCTCCCTCCTGTTCTGACTATGCATTGGGTGCTACTGCTGTCACAGAGGGTTCAGGAGTTTGGGCCCAATCCTATCCAAATTTCCAGCACCGGTGCAATCACAACGCATCCCCAAGGTAAGTGAACAAGTGTTCCCGTACCTTGGGAAGACCTCTGTGATTGCCTCCCCACAACAGGATGCACTGCATGCCCCATTGGCACACCTACACCAGCACTAAAAATTTGGATAAAATTGGGACCTTCATCTGCCCAGGTGAGCCCTGTGATGGCCATGAATCCTTTCTAATGAAACACTAAAGGAGGGTGTCAAACTCATTTCGTACAGCAGACTGAACAGCAATCTTGGGACCTGTTAAGGGCCAAAAGTGATGTCATTAAGCAGGAAGTGACATCCTTAAGCAGGTGATGACTAGAAATAAGCACTTTTTTCTCTCTTATGAATTCAGTAGTTGCAAATGACTGAAGATAAAATATGCAAATCTTGATCATATTTTCAAGATTTGGAAGAGCTCATGATCAGCAGAAGTGGCACTGCTGGAAGAGCAGCCCGTGGTAATTGGGCTCTCCCAGTTCCTTGGCAGCTTCTCCCTTTTTCAACCCTCTTGGTCTGCCTCTTACCGTGTATCATTCATCTCCTTCTGAGACCTCCTTCCATCTCTTCCTCCTCATGCCTTGGCAGATGCAGCACTGCTAAAAGGGCAGTGCTGAGAGAGCCCAAATATCTTGTGGGCCACCCTTTCAGCAGGGCCACTTCTGCTGAGGTGTCACTTTGCAGCTCAGCAACTGAAAGCAGCTGATAGTGGTACTGGGACAGCCCAAGTACCCAGCAGCCAGCTAGAGACTCGGTGGGCCGTATCCAGCCCGTGGGCCTTCTGTTTGAAACCCCTGCATGAAAGGATTGAGTCTTATAGTGTCATCTGTGATGCACTCTCAGTGGTGTGCACTGACAGAGCAGAGTTGGATCACAAGCTTTGTAAGGTGGAAAAAAGACCAATTAGGCCCAGAAGCGGAATAGAGTTACCAGCTCAGGATTGCTAACTCAAATTCCAAAAGGATAGTGGATTATTTTTTAACTTTTTGTTTTTGCTTATAACTAGCCTCCTGCATTCGAGAAGACAACAAGCTGACCTTTGGCACCACCACCATACTGCAGAAGCTCTCTGAGGACTTGTTAACTCTCAAGTCCCGGGGTGGGCAATATCTATGAACTGGTTATCAGCTGGGTTTTCTCTCAAAAAGTGTGGAAGTACTTCATATTTCATAGAGGAAATAAAAGAACAGTGTCTAGTTCAGCTAAACTTCCTTCTTTTTGAGGTTCTGACTAATATGTTCCCAAGGGTAAAAGCAAGTTTACTCCACCACCACCACCACCACCCCTCCGCCCAGGACAGCTTTACCTTTGAAAAATAAACTTTAATTTCTTTCCCTTCTCTATAGGGTCACCCTGGCTCTTTCTTCACCTTTTCTTACTATCAAGGGTTGTGTATATTGAGGAGATGGGCCTAATCCTATTCAATTTTCCAGCGCCAATGCAGGAGCTCAGAACAATTTACAGACAGTACCCAAGAAAATATACTGCTTTTGTTTCTGAGCTCCTTGGTGTAGCAGAGAGCCAGGAATATTTTCAGAATGGGACAAAGAATGCGGAATGTTCTTAACACAAAAGGCAACATTTAATCCGGGGGTTCTTTCCCTGCTTAGAACCATCAATAGACTTCTATCTGTGTGCCCAGAAACCTCCTGGCTCTTTTGGCCCACTCTAAATTCTGAAATGAACACTAAGAGCTCAATCCTGAGCTCCGCACCCCGGCTCCCTGCCGGTCTGCACTGTTGCATAAGGCATGTTTGTGGGCCCTAGCACTGATGCTCTGCCATTGCTAGCCCAGCACTGGCCGGCGCTGGGTTAGCACTGGGCGAGCACCGGAGTTCCGCTGCTCGGCGGTCATACAGACCGCTGAGCAGCAGAGAGGTAGGTAGGAGCATGGGGGAAGGAGGGGAGGAGGCTTTCTGGGGAGGGGGAGGGAGGATGGGAAGAGGGCAAGGAGGAGGCATTCCAGGAGGAGGGGAGTGGGGCGGGAGGGAGGCAGGCAGGATCAGTGGAGCTTCACTCCACCAGATCCAGAGCTTCTGTGTTGGGTTGGGCACCTGACACAGATATTCTTGATTCTTTGGCGACCTTTGGGTCGCCGTAGAATCAAGTAGCCCCATTGTGGGGATACTTGCTTTACATGGGGAAAGGGGACAGAAGTCCCCTTCTCCCAAGGAGCCACTGGAGGCTGCCTGCCTGGAGTGCGTAGGATGCAGCAGCAGCCATTTTCAGTGCCATCGCAGTCCCGCGTAATGGGCAGCTCAGGATTACTTTCCTCAGAGTAAGCCCCATTGTACACAATAGGACTTACTTCTAAGTAGATGTGCATAGGATTGTGCCCTTAGTCTGTCATCAGTCCAGGGCATTCCAAATACTGGCCTCGATTATGGAATGGCTTAATTAGAAACATAATATATAGGAAGGCTACATAATAAATGAGCAGTGCCCGGAAAACTGGCCCTTCCAATGAAAGCCTTTGCAATTCCCATTCATCCATGGGTTGGAAATCTCAGCACTTTCAGGCTTCTGCAATTCGGAGCTTGAAAACTGAGTATGGCAATCCATGTAAGGTAGAAAAGGTAAAATTCTTAGGAGGGCAGAAGACCTGTGGCAGTGGGCACATCTCCGGATGATTTCAGAGCCAGGCTGGATAGCAGTCCATTATTCATAAGGCTGCAAATTTATTATTTCATTGAATCTGTACAAGATCTGTACAAGATCACGGAATCCATCCCTCTGCCAATGCAGGCAGTCCACAACTAAACATCCCTGATTAGATTGCTCTAGATCAGGGGTGCTCACACTTTTTTGGCTCGAGAGCTACTTTGAAACCCAGCAAGGCCCGGAGATCTACCAGAGTTTTTTTTACAATGTTCACGCCATCATAACATATAACATTTATGTGTACAATGTATGTTGGTGTACCTTGCATAACCGCATGAGTCAATATTGCACAACACAACATAATTAACTATAAACATTTTTGTAATTACTTGAGTTTACTTTGATGACTTGCACTGAAGTGAATCAGCCAAGGATGCATAGTCCGGACAGTAGCTGCTGACAGTCAGCCTCGAGCACACTTCCAAATGTTCATCAGTCATGGTGGAACTTAATGATCTTCATGTAGGAAAAGGCTGACTCACATAAATAAGTGGAGCCCTTCCTGCCTCAGGTGCTCTTATATCCCTGAGGGCCCTATTGCCTTCAAGTGGCTGCAGCTGTGCAGCACACTCTGCTGGATGCCCAGGCCTTACCCTTAAAGGGGCCACTGCTGACACCACATCTACCTCCTCACCAGATCTTCCTCTATTCCAATACAAGTGTGGGGAGGGGGAGAGCAGATCTCTATACAGACCAGTGCCAAAACAGGGGAAAGGTGTGGGGAAGGGAAGATCTCTATATAGACATCACAGCAAGACCAGTGCAAAACCCCTTGCACACAGAACCAACAGATGGAAGTTGGGGGGGGGGGCAGATCTCCATACATACCAGTGCAAAAGCAGGGGAAAGGTGAGGGGGAGGGAAGCTCTCTATATAGACATCACAGCAAGACCAGTGCAAAACCCCTTGCACACAGAACCAACAGATGGAAGTTGGGGGGCAGATCTCCATACATACCAGTGCAAAAACAGGGGAAAGGTAAGTCAGCCCCAGTAGAGTCAACAGGGCTCACTCCCAGGGATGCGTGGACAGGAGAGAAGCCTGCCAGCGGCTCCTCTCCCAGGGAGGAGCCTGCCAGGGGCTCACTCCCTGTGCTCACTCCCTGGGCTCACTCCCTGGGTTCCCTGGGCTCACTCCCTGGGCTCACAAGCCTGCCAGGGGCTCACTCCCAGGAATGCGTGGATGGGAGAGAAGCCTTCGATCGACTCATTTTGCCTCACGATCGACCAGTTGATCACGATCAACGTATTGAGAACCCCTGCTCTAGATCTAGCCTCTGCTTAAAGCTCCAGTGATGGAGAATTTGCCATCTTCTGAGGCAAACCGCTGAGCTGTTCTTACCATCAGGAACTTCTTCCTAACATTTAATCAAAAATGAAATTGTGGGGAGTGAAGGAAGGAGCAGAAGCTTTAGAACCATACAGAAGACTGGAGCCTATGAGTAGGGAATTCTGGGCTGGCCATGAGTTGGGTCCAGGACTCATGTAGGGATTTGAACAAGTAGTAATTAGCCTATATTGCGCTAATTTAAATTTACAGCTATATCAGCCAGAACCCTGTTCCTCTGTAAGTCTTTGCAAATTGACTCTAGAGATATTAAGAACATAAGAACAGCCCCACTGGATCAGGCCATAGGCCCATCTAGTCCAGCTTCCTGTATCTCACAGCGGCCCCGCCAAGTGAGCACACCTGATGACAAGAGACCTGTATCCTGGTGCCCTCCCTTGCAACTAACATAGCCCATTTCTAAAATCAGGAGGTTGCACATACACATCATGGCTTGTAACCCGTAATGGATTTTTCCTCCAGAAACTTGTCCAATCCCCTTTCAAAGGCATCCAGGCGAGATGCCGTCACCACATCCTGTGGCAAGGAGTTCCACAGACCGACCACACACTGAGTAAAGAAATATTTTCTTTTGTCTGTCCTAACCCTCCCAACACTCAATTTTAGTGGATGTCCCTTGGTTCTGGTTGCACATTCTGGTGTAAAGAGCATCTCTCTATCCACTTTATCCTTCCCATACATCATTTTGTATGTCTCAATCATGCCCCCCCTCAGGTGTCTCTTTTCTAGGCTGAAGAGGCCCAAACGCTGCCCCAGCGCAGTAATCATCTTAGTTGCCCTCTTTTGCACCTTTTCCATTTCCACTATATCCTTTTTGAGATGCGGCGACCAGAACTGGACACAATACTCCAGGTGTGGCCTTACCATAGATTTGTACAACGGCATTATAATATTAGCTGTTTTGTTCTCAATACCTTTTCTAATAATCCCAAGCATAGAATTGGCCTTCTTTAGTGCCACTGCACATTGGGTCGACACTTGCATCGACCTGTCCACCACCACCCCAAGATCTCTTCTCTGTTCTGTCACAGACAGCTCAGAACCCATTAGCCTATATGTGAAGTTTTGATTTTTTTGCCCCAATGTGCATGACTTTACACTTACTGACATTGAAATACATCTGCCATTTTGCTGCCCATTCTGCCAGTCTGGAGAGATCCTTCTGGAGCTCCTCACAATCACTTCTGGTCTTCACCACTCGGAAAAGTTTGGTGTCATCTGCAAACTTAGCCACTTCACTGCTCAACCCTGTCTCCAGGTCAATTATGAAGAGGTTGAAGAGCACCGGTTCCAGGACAGATCCATGGGACACACCGCTTTTCACCTCTCTCCATTGTGAAAATTGCCCATTGACACCCACTCTCTGTTTCCTGGTCTTCAACCAGGTCTCACTCCAGGAGAGGACCTGCCCTCTAATTCCCTGACTGTGGAGATTTTCAGTAGCCTTTGGTGAGGGACCATGTTGAACGCCTTCTGAAAGTCCAGATATATAATGTCCACAGGTTCTCCTGCATCCACATGCCTGTTGACCTTTTCAAAGAATTCTAAAAGGTTTATAAGACAAGATTTACCCTTACAGAAGCCATGCTGATTCTCCCTCAGCAAGGCTTGTTCGTCTACGTATTTTGAGATTCTATCTTTGATTAGGCATTCCACCATCTTACCCAGTATAGATGTTAGGCTGACTGGCCTATAGTTTCCCGGGTCCCCCCTCTTTCCCTTTTTAAAGATTGGCATGACATTTGCTATCCTCCAATTCTCTGGCACCGTGGCCGTTTTGAGGGACAAGTTGCATATTTTAGTCAAGAGATCAGCAACTTCATTCTTCAATTCCTTATTAACTCTAGGGTGGATGCCATCAGGGCCCGGTGACTTATTGATCTTTAACTTATCAATGAGGTCTGAAACATCTTCTCTTTTAACCTCTATCTGACTTAATTCCTTGGTCAGGAGGGGCCGTTCGGACAGCAGTATCTGCGCGAGGTCTTCTGCCGTGAAGACAGATGCAAAGAACTCATACAATTTCTCTGCCATCTCTAAGTCTCCTTCTATCTCCCCTTTCCCTCCCTCACCATCCAGAGGGCCAACCGCTTCTCTGGCAGGTTTCCTGCTTCTAACATATTTGAAGAAGCTTTTATTATTCCCCTTAATGTTGCTGGCCATGCGTTCCTCATAGTCTCGCTTGGCCTCCCGTATCACCTTCTTACATTTCTTTTGCCACAGTTTATGTTCCTTTTTATTCTCCTCATTAGGGCAAGACTTCTATTTATGGAAGGAAGCTTCCTTGCCCTTTACAGCCTCTAACTTGGCTGGTTAGCCATGCGGGCACCCTCCTGGACTTAGTCGAGCCCTTCTTCCTTTGCGGTATACACTTCCACTGGGCGTCTATTACTGTTGATTTGAGCAACCTCCATGCATTCCATAGAGATTGTAGATATTAAATAAATTATACCATCAGCCAGTAGGTTAAAGTCCATATTAGTCTGTTTCTGTGCAAAAAAGAAATGTCATTTTGAAGAAGTGCTTATTCAGAAAACATTACAAGATAGAATGTCTTTTGAGGGCTTCTGGTTTAATTAGAACCCATGTAATAATGCAATGATTTTCATCCTTTTTCATCTCAGGGCACACTGACAAGGTGCTAAAACTGTCAAGGCACACCATCAGTTTTTTGATAATTGACAAGGCACACCATGCTGCTGGTGGGGGGCTCATATCTCCCAATGGCCCTACTAATAAGTGACCCTCCCCAAACCATTATGGCACATCTGCAGACCATTTGTAGCACACCAATGCGCCATGACACACTGGTTGAAAATTGCTTTCCTATTAGTGGTCTTCAAACTTTTTTGTCCCATTACCCCAACAAACAAACAAACAAATACAGTATGAGACTGGGGACCAACCATCAATCTTCCCCCCTTCTGGGATCCTATCCTTTCATCCTTGCCCCCATTACTGCCCACTCCCTGCCCCGTAATGCCCTCCCAGCACTGTTCACTGTAACCAAATATTCTTATTAGAATGAACAGAAAATGTTACCATGAAGCGTGGCACTAGTGAAAGGTATTTTAGCACAATTGCTAAGAACCTGAGCAGGACTGAAACACAAACCCCTGGAACCTGAAGGGGTGCACCAGCAGCAGTGCTCTGCAACCAGCAGGGAGACTGCCATGAAGGCATATCAGGTGGCATGCCAGCAGACCACAGAGTCCACCAGTAGGTAGGTTTGGGCTGCTGATCAATGAACATTCCAGTATATTGTTCTCTTCAGGGGAGCTTTCAGATGGTCTGCTCCCAGAAAGAAAGAAGCTGGAGACTTGTAGTCAAATTTAAATTTACCAGTGTATCTATTGTACAAAGAAGCACACACAAGCTGGCAGTTCATACCAGCATCTGTTGAAAGCCAAAGCAGCATCTCTGAATACTCTCGCAGGGCTTTTTTCCAGAAAAACCTTAGCAACTCTGCCAGCTGGTTTTAACAAATGACATTAAAAATTGTTACTTGTAGTCCTTTCCAAACTGATTTTCTTCCTTTCTCCTGGAAGGAACTTGGAACAGAGAAAGTCTCAAATGCAAGTCCCAGAGCCTGACCAGGTTGTGTTCACAGGCTCTCCACACAACTGAATCATTCTGAGGATATGGGAGCCAATGCCCTGAGTATAGCAAAGATGGTGAAGCATGGGTGCGACCTTTGGATATTTGCAAGATGGAGCATTTGATCCGGCAACTGATCTGAGCTTAATATCAGCCCTGGTGTTAAACATCGCAGAAGCTTAGGATTTCTAAATACCTATCACAGCCCATTAAGGAAGCACCTTTTATTAATTATCAAATACCAGGTCTTACAAAAACCTAGCAACAGAGGGTTCTGTCTTCACACTGCACAACAGAATGAACAACACGGCTGTAACAATACTGAAAAGAAAACATTTACCCAAGGCACAAGAAAATCCATTTACAAGAAAAACATTTGTTCCAGTTGGCAACACCTTAGTATTTCAACTATCTATTAGAGCACAGACTTGAGGCTAATTGATTTTTAAAGGAATATACCTGCAATTTGTCTGCAATATTCAGTGAATTTAAATGTTCTTCAATTCTCCTTCACTGTTGGGAAACTATTGGGGTATGTTCAATACAAAAGCTATAGTTTTTATCATCAAGTGTTTCAGAAAAAGGCTATTTTCTGGGGCAACTTTGTATACTTTTAAATTGAAATGTTTTGATGCAACATTAAAAACAGGTCAAGAGTATGCTTAACATCAATTCAGTTGATACTAAGAAGATATTTCCTAATTTACTAAAATCAAAGCAAACCTGTTCAGTTTGACTGAACAATAGGTAGAGCTGTGTGTGTGTGTTTTACTTAACATGAGATGTTGTGGCCATATAATACTGAATATTAGTACTTTCATGCAGATATGGCTACTTCATCAGCTTCAACCTTTCATGGAGAAAGCAGTTTTGGCCACTTTTATCTATGCTTTGTTTGCTTCCCAATTAGACTATCACATTAGCATAGCAACAGAAGGCAGTAGTGGCCTGCCCTGGGTGCCAGCCATAAGGGGGTGCTATGCGGGTGCCAGCGTTGTGTGCCTCTTTTGTGCCTTGGAAGCCCTTCTCGCTCCAGTCTGTGCAGAGGCTTGGCATCGCTCTCCTCCCAGCTCTTGTCCTGCCTGGGACATCCAGCAGTGCAAGACTGCCTAGTTTCCCAGAGAAGGAGTTGTTCTCTTTAACTCACCCCTTCATCTGTACACACACACCAAGTTATGCTTTCTGATTATTCCCAGGATGACTCCTACTGTGAGGAGAGCCGGAGTTGCAGTTGCTGCTTCTCCTCAGGAGATGAATTGTCCCATTTTTACATTGTCCCATTGGCAGCCGAATGAGCATCAGCGTCAGCTGCTGCAACACCCGCAACATGCCAGCTAGCATTCAGCTGCATCTACACCAGCTGTTACTGTAAGAGGCAATCACAGCTCTGGACCATCCTGGGTGGAGGGGGAGAGAGAGAATTATTGAGCTGGAGTGTTAAAAATTATAGATGGGGTGTAGGGAGGTGAGGAGATGTTATTGCACGCATGCTACAGAGAAAATTCACTTTGAGGTACAGGGTTGGCTTCTCCCTATTTAATTATTTGTTTTACTTTAATTTAATTATTTATAATTATTTATTTTAAATTGCTTGATGATGTCACTTCCGGCCATGATCATTTCTGGTAGGTCCTAGACAGATTGTCATTCTCAAAAGTGGGTCCCGTTGCTAAAAGTTTGAGAACCACTGCTCTAGCTACACTACCGGCCCATCACAATGACTTCCACAAGGGGATGTTGGCCTGCAAAAGTATTTGGAAACTTCAGCTGGTGCAAAACAGTACAATCAGACTGAACTTATGTGGAGCACATTATTACTGTACTCCTTTTTAGATTGCTTCATGTTTATTCTTGGGTCCAATTCAAAATGTTGTTCAATGCTTTTAAAACCATGTGTTACTTGGAATTGGGTATCTAAGGGCACAATCCTAACCAGTCTTACCAGAAGTTAGTCCTAACCAGAAGTAAGTCCTATTTTGTTCAATGGGGCTTACTCTCAGGAAAGTGGGGTTAGGATTGCATCCTAAAGGACCACCTACTTTCCTAAAGCTCTGCCCATTCATTGAGATAATTTGGGGAAGCTCTGCTCAAGGATCCTACTCTGTGTCACAATGTCAGGGCCCAATGCTATCTAATTTTCCAGCACCAGTGTAGCCGCAATGCAGCCCCAAGATAAGGGAACAAATGTTCCCATACCTTAAGGCAGGGGTCTCCAAACCGCAGCCCAGGGGCCAGATGCAGCCCACAGCGAGACTCTATCTGGCCCGCGGCCAGGCTCTTGTCCCCTGAAAGAGGACGGAACACTCTACTGAATGTGACCAGAATTGTGCTCTGATTGCATCTGGAGGATGTTCTCAGGTCTGGAGAGGCTGAGTGAACAAGCCCACTCATTCATTTAGTCATTCATCTAAGTTCCATCTCTAATTTATTTATTTAAATTTTATATTTATATTTTTTTCCAGCCCTCAACACTGCGCCAGATATTTCACGCGGCCCTCTGGCCAAAATGTTTGGAGACCCCTGCCTTAAGGGGACCTCTGTGACTGCTACCCCATGACAAGATGCAGTGCATGCCCCATTGGCACAGCAGCACCGACACTGGAAAATTGGATAGGATTGGGCCCTCAGTCATTTGGCAGACACATCCGGTAGGGCCTAGTTGTGCCAAGGCTCAGGAATTGCCTTCCTAGGAAAATTAAAACTGCCCTCTTGGCATTTTGATGCCTGACAAAATCTTTTTTTTTTTTTCACTTTGTACTGTCTTTCCTGTGTGGTCTCTCAGCTACATTCTATGCTGTCTATTGGTTTTTATGTGTTGATGTTTAATTTACTGTGTAATTTTGTTTTAACTTTGTAAACCCATTTGGGGGCTATTTTCCTGAAAAGCAGAATAAAAGTCAGTATTGATTAATTTGCAGGTTCAAGACCACAAAGGCCATCCTGAGAACTTCAGAACACAGATACTAACGGGAAGGTCTGGCTACAATGGAATGTGTTGCCTTGTTTCTGCAAGACAGATGCTGCAAAGACACCCTTGTGTTGTCAGAGTTAAAATAAAAAATGTTTTATATGCATAATCAGTATATAATGTTATGACATTCATAACAAAAATATAATCATTGCTGTGAAAACTGAACTCTGATTTTTTTTTTTAAACCAGTTTTTGGTAGAAAGTTTGTTTTGCAGAAATGCAGAATTTCAAGACGCCCCAAGATAATTGCATGAATTGCAGTGTGTGTTTGGTGGTGGTGGTGGTGGGGGTTATTTCTGGTAAACAACACCAGAAATACATTTACAAACTACAGGGAAAGTCAAAGAGGAAGCCATAAGAGGAAACTGGCAAATCTTGAAAAACATTGCAAGCCCGGCAGACATGATACTATGAAAAAGATCCAGTTTAGCCCAGTCCAGAAGTTCTCCTCCCTAGAGGATCAGAGTGATGAGGCAAGAGAACCAATGTGACAAGGCTAGAGGTGTGAGCCAATGAGAGCCTACTACAGCAATTAGCATCATCCAAACGTTAGAAAAACAAGGTACTGAAGGAAGCTGGCAGAGGTCCCAAGTAACTGGCTCTTTCCTGCCCCTGGACAGGAATTCCATCATGCTGACAATGGAACCTCCGTAAATATCACTGAGAGAGTAAAAGAGCAGGATGGATGGATGGACAGAGAATGCTTTTCACTCCTGTTGTTATCTCACCTAATATTGTATGATCAGTGTGCAGCAACTGTTACCTGCATGTGCTCAATCTTGTCTGATCTTGGAAGCTAAGCAGGGTCAGGCCTGGTTAGTACTTGGATGGGAGACTGCCTGGGAATACTGGGTGCTGTAGGCTTATACCATAGTCTTTCGAGACTGAAGTTTGCCAACCATTGTATGATCATCTCAGTGTTATGACCCTGATTGGGTGGTTGAGAGGTACATATGAAATTAGTGAATGGCTGGAGTGCTAGGGTAGCATTTTATTAACAGCTTAGCTTGCCGTGGTCTCTGGTAAGATCCATATTAAGAAAGCCTCATTTATCAACACTGCACCAGAGTACCATCCTGAATTAAAAAAGCACCCTCTTGAGGGGAAACTGGGGCCCTTGGACCCTTACCATCTGTTTTGTCCCCTCTCCCGTGGAGGAAAACTTTACTGGGGTCAGAGTCAGTTTGCCCTCCAACATAGGAAAGGTCACATAGGAAAAGGTTAATACATGTCCAAAATATCCATCCACTGCTGGCCTCACTATGTATATCTTTATGGGCCCTTTGGATGTTTCGTTTTCTTTCTGGCATCTTAAGGATGTAAGTGGAGACAAAAATGACTTGAAAGTGCACTTTTGTTGTGCCTGAATGGTCTGACACCAGATTACTCAAACTGTGGGTCAGGACCCACCAGGTGGATCGTGAGCCAATTTCAGGTGGGCTCCCATTCATTTCAATGTGTATTTTATTTTTAAAATAAGAATTGATGCTACCATGGTATGTGACTGCATTTGGGGAAATGTTACAGATCTGTACTTTTAACAGGCTACTATGTACAGGCGTGCCCCGGTATCCATGGGGGATTCGCTCCTGCGGTTAAGAGAAACCACAGATACTGTTACCCTGCACATGCCCGATCTTGTCTGATCTCGGAAGCAAAGCAGGGTCAGGCCTGGTTAGTACTTGGATGGGAAACTGCCTGGGAATACTGGGTGCTGTAGGCTTATACCATAGTCTTTCGAGACTGAAGGTTGCCAACCAACCAGATACCAGGGAATGCTCCCCACACCCTCTGGAGGCAAGGGGAGCAGAACTTTGAAGGGTGATCTGAGCCTGACAAAGATGGCACGCATCTGTGGGCGACCTCTGCCAGGCTCAGACTGACTCTGAGAGCGAAAACATTTTCTGAAAAACCAGAAGTGATGTTTTTGATTAAGGAAGGCATTAGAAGTCCAGGGGAAGCATTTTTTTAGTTTACAGTCTGAACCCAACAGAGGCCATGGATAGATGTGTATGAACTCTGCTGGGCTCAGAAGACCCTCTGGAGGCAAGAGGAGTGAAGCTACCCTAACTTCCCAAGGGGGCATGCAGAAGGACGCTTGCTGGGAGGCCCATGGACCTGATTTGCAGAGTTGTGAAACTGCAGATATAGGATCCATGGATATGGGGGACCCCTGTATATACTTTCAACAATGATAGTCAATGGGGCTTAGTCCCAGGTAAGCATGAATATGATTTCAGCCTTTGGGATGTGTGGGGACTTTTTTTAAAAGCAACTGCTTGGGAAGGTTTGAAGGGTTCTTCATTTTAAATAATTTTTAACTTATATTTATTATAAACTTTTAATTTATTTAATGAATTGGTTTGATTTGATTTTATCATATGGAGGGTGTTAAAAATTTTCCTGCTTGATGATGTCACTTCTAACCATGACATCACTTCCAGGTTAATAACATCACTTCCGGTGGGTCCCAACAGTTTGTCATTCTAAAAAGTGGGTCCCGGTGCTAAAATGTTTGAAAACTACTGGTCTGAAACATTGAAAGTTTGAAGACTTCTGAAAATGGTCCATCAGTCCATGTCTCAGGCTCCAGTCTGACCATTTGGATATGAACAAAGTGCATGTCTCTGGCCATCTTATCTGATTCAGTGTTTGAATCTTAAAAACATAAGCAGGGGAAAATATTACTTAAAGAATCCATTAACAATAGTAATGTAGGCCTTTCTGGCACAACATTTTTTCAGAGGCATAAATGAACTTGTGGAAACACTCCAATGTCATAACCTCAAAGCAAGCACTAACCTTAAGTTCATCTCTGAATTGCATCAGCTAGAGGGGAAAGGTCAAAAGGAAAATGACTGTTAAAAGTAATTTCCACTGTAACCTGACAACTGAATAGGCACAATAACCTATGGCTCCCTCATTTCAGTTTCATTTCAGTCTACTTTGCAAAGTCATCACCTCTGCTAGAACGTAGAAGAACAGTAAATTATTCATGCAGTTCAATTTCTCTTTGAATTCTCTTTTTGTTAAAAACTTCAAACTATTGGATTTGATGGCAAAGTTCCTGTAACTTCTGCTGTGCAGAATTCATCTCATGTTTTATGTGCATGCATTCAGATGTAATGCATTGGCTTTAAAAATATGGATTTTAGGACAAAGTAATAGAATATGTTATAAATATCAATATATTGACTCTAGGCAGGAAAACATTAACCATTGATTCAACACTGTAAGGCAGGGGTGTCCAAAGTTTTTAGCAGGAGGGCCACAATATCTCTCTGACACTTTGTTGGGTGCCAGGAAAAAAAAAAGAATTAATTTACATTTAAAATTTGAATAAATTCACATAAATGTACATAAATGAATATATTAGAGGTGGAACTCATATGAATGAATGAAGGTCTTGCGATGTCGCAAGGTCTATAAAAGGCCTGGCGCAAAGCAAGGCCGGCCTTTCCTTCACTGCCACTGCTGCTTCATAGACATGAAACAGCATGCAGTGGAGGGAGCCCTCGGCCCGCATGCGAGAGGTCGAACAGTCAGCTCTCGTGCTGACAGCAGTCATGTCGGGCCAGTGTGGGCTCCAGCAAGTGTCGGGTGGGCCGGAGGCTTATTGGAGACTGGGAGCTCCCTGCGAGCCGGATTGGTGGTCCCTGAGGGCCACAAATGGCCCCCAGCCCAGGGTTTGAGCACCCCTGCTGTAAGGCATGCCTATGATCCACCAAAACAAGCAGAGCCTACCAGCCATGTGTTAAGGCCTGTCGGATACAATGTATCCATGACCTCATGGGGCTTCAGGCTTCTTTCCCCACCTCCAAAGAACAAATGTCTGTCACTTCTCAGTGGCAACCAACTTTCAAAAAAGAGCAGTTTCCAAAGTATGTAGTGTGGCTTTTCCACGAAAAAGAATGTTAAGAGATTCCACTGGGTTACTGCAACTCCACTGCATGAACCCAGGAAGCATTTTCGATCCCGCTGTTTTATATAAAAAGTATGAACAGAGATTGTTGATGAGGCATGCCTGAAAATCTGTTTTTCACCTGTGTTGGACCCTTCAATTACTTCAGAGCTTCCTTGATCCCTCAGGATCTGGAAGGGGCTGTTGAATCATTTGAAGACAGTAGCCATGTTTGTTCTATTGTGCTTGTCCCTCTTCTTTTCCCCCTACTGACCTGTAGACAAAAACACAGCTTGGAGCCAGCTCACTGGACCATGATGTCTACCTGACTCCCAAGGGCAAGTATGATGCTCTTTTGGCTCCTGACCTTGGACCCTTATGATACCAACGCATTCTATCACTCTACCGCTATCACCAGTCTCTAGTTCCCCAGGGCCCCCCTCTCCACAAAGCCTTCTGAGAGTAGTAACATCCCCTTCCTGTAACCTGGTGCTCCAGCAGAACTTAGGGCAGGATTGAAACAGAGACAAAGCAGCTCCTCAGACAAAACTGGGTTTATTTACAAGGGATGCTTCCATAGGAATCTCTCAAATAGCTCAGCAATGTAATTCTGCAATGATGCATGCCAGATCCCCCACTCCCGGACCTTGCAGCCTTACATAGGCTGCTTGGATTTGCACCAGCTAAATCACTGGTGCAGATTCAAGTAGCCCTTTGGGGCAGACTGGGGCTCAATATATCCCCTTAGGCCAAGGTGACCTCCAGTGCAGATACAGCTCAGTCCACTGTGGCCTTGCTCTACCCGTGCAGGTTAGGATTGGGCTGCCCAATAGTTAAGTTAAATGATGGTATTTTTACTGTTTTGCCAGCCTGATCTTCGTTCACTCAGAAGAAAGTAGGTTGCTGTTTCTTTCAGATTGCTCATATTCTGCAACTGTTTGATTTTTTTAAGGGAACATCCCAAATTTGGAGGCTCTCTGTTAATCAGGGAGGGAGGTTTTTCCCAAGGTTACCTCCTCCTACCTGGGCTTTCCAGCTTTAGATGGGAGCAATTAATTCAAAATTTCTTGTCAAGTGGCTTTGGGTACAATCCTAACCAACTTTCCAGCACTGGCATAGCTGTGTCAGTGGGGCATGTGCTGCATCCTGCAGTTGGGGGCAGTCATGGGGGCCTCCTCAAGGTAAGGTAATGTTTGTTCCCTTACCTCAAAGTTGCATTACTCTAATGTCGGTGCTGGATAGTGGGTTAGGATTGTGCCTTAATTCACAATTTAGCCCTAGTGTTCAAATCTGTGCTTGCAAACAAATAATATTCATGTGAGCACTGTTGGTTGTTCTGATTTAGCTCCCTGAAGGTTTTTCCAGTCCCTTTCTCTCTAGATTAACAGTACTGTTCTGGAAGTGGGGCTGGAAGCTTGCCCTCTCAGCTCTTCCCTCCCCCTGGAGATCTGCAGCTGCATTCCATCCTTGATGGGCGTCTTTCTGGCTGCCTAGGTGCTACATAATCACCTTCCATTGAGTTGTAAATCCTAGCAGCTAGGAAATGCAAACCACTTCTGTGTTACTGTTTTAGCTTGGTTCAGGCCTTGCAATACTACTAGGCCTGAACTGTACATATTCATGACAGACCCCCCAGATCCCATAGTGTTAAGGAGGATTATTTATTATTTCATTAGCATGGACCATAGATGCCAGGATACTTCAGACATACAGCCCCATCCCATTTGTTTCAGATTTTGTTTTAGGACTCTGGAAAACATGGCTGATGTTGGCCTGATTTTGAAGTTTGGCCAACTGACAGCCCAATCCTAGCCACACTTTCCTGGGAGTAAGCCCCATTGACTCGAATGGGACTTACTTCTGAGTAGACATGCATAGGATTGGGCAATTAACCTTTTCAGTTTTCATTTCTAAACCAGTCCCATATTTGAAGCTGCCTGTTTGCTGATCTCAGTGTTAATGTTTGTTTTATGCTTCTCCTGGCCAACACAAATAGCATAATATCTTTTCTCCTCATCTGTCTTTGTCAAGAAGAATTGTCCGATATGTTGGTAAATTTCCCCAGCTCTTTGTATATGACATTATTCATGACAGCATTCGTCGTGTCTTTCACAGTGCCAGCTCCAGGCTGCTGTTGGCCCTTTAGCAAAGTGGCCCACCACAGTATCCCCTCCCTCCTATTCTGACTATGCATTGGGTGCTACTGCTGTCACAGAGGGTTCAGGAGTTTGGGCCCAATCCTATCCAAATTTCCAGCACCGGTGCAATCACAACACATCCCCAAGGTAAGTGAACAAGTGTTCCCGTACCTTGGGAAGACCTCTGTGACTGCCTCCCCACCACAGGATGCACTGCATGCCCCTTTGGTACACCTACACCAGCACTAAAAATTTGGATAAAATTGGGACCTTCATCTGCCCAGGTGAGCCCTGTGATGGCCATGAATCCTTTCTAATGAAACACTAAAGGAGGGTGTCAAACTCATTTCGTACAGCAGACTGAACAGCAATCTTGGGACCTGTTAAGGGCCAAAAGTGATGTCATTAAGCAGGAAGTGACATCCTTAAGCAGGTGATGACTAGAAATAAGCACTTTTTTCTCTCTTATGAATTCAGTAGTTGCAAATGACTGAAGATAAAATATGCAAATCTTGATCATATTTTCAAGATTTGGAAGAGCTCATGATCAGCAGAAGTGGCACTGCTGGAAGAGCAGCCCATGGTAATTGGGCTCTCCCAGTTCCTTGGCAGCTTCTCCCTTTTTCAACCCTCTTGGTCTGCCTCTTCCCGTGTATCATTCATCTCCTTCTGAGACCTCCTTCCATCTCTTCCTCCTCATGCCTTGGCAGATGCAGCACTGCTAAAAGGGCAGTGCTGAGAGAGCCCAAATATCTTGTGGGCCACCCTTTCAGCAGGGCCACTTCTGCTGAGGTGTCACTTTGCAGCTCAGCAACTGAAAGCAGCTGATAGTGGTACTGGGACAGCCCAAGTACCCAGCAGCCAGCTAGAGACTCGGTGGGCCGTATCCAGCCCGTGGGCCTTCTGTTTGAAACCCCTGCATGAAAGGATTGAGTCTTATAGTGTCATCTGTGATGCACTCTCAGTGGTGTGCACTGACAGAGCAGAGTTGGATCACAAGCTTTGTAAGGTGGAAAAAAGACCAATTAGGCCCAGAAGCGGAATAGAGTTACCAGCTCAGGACTGCTAACTCAAATTCCAAAAGGATAGTGGATTATTTTTTAACTTTTTGTTTTTGCTTATAACTAGCCTCCTGCATTCGAGAAGACAACAAGCTGACCTTTAGCACCACCACCATACTGCAGAAGCTCTCTGAGGACTTGTTAACTCTCAAGTCCCGGGGTGGGCAATATCTATGAACTTGTTATCAGCTGGGTTTTCTCTCAAAAAGTGTGGAAGTACTTCATATTTCATAGAGGAAATAAAAGAACAGTGTCTAGTTCAGCTAAACTTCCTTCTTTTTGAGGTTCTGACTAATATGTTCCCAAGGGTAAAAGCAAGTTTACTCCACCACCACCACCCCTCCACCCAGGACAGCTTTACCTTTGAAAAATAAACTTTAATTTCTTTCCCTTCTCTATAGGGTCACCCTGGCTCTTTCTTCACCTTTTCTTACTATCAAGGGTTGTGTATATTGAGGAGATGGGCCTAATCCTATTCAATTTTCCAGCGCCAATGCAGGAGCTCAGAACAATTTACAGACAGTACCCAAGAAAATATACTGCTTTTGTTTCTGAGCTCCTTGGTGTAGCAGAGAGCCAGGAATATTTTCAGAATGGGACAAAGAATGCGGAATGTTCTTAACACAAAAGGCAACATTTAATCTGTGGGTTCTTTCCCTGCTTAGAACCATCAATAGACTTCTATCTGTGTGCCCAGAAACCTCCTGGCTCTTTTGGCCCACTCTAAATTCTGAAATGAACACTAAGAGCTCAATCCTGAGCTCCGCACCCCGGCTCACTGCCGGTCTGCACTGTTGCATAAGGCATGTTTGTGGGCCCTAGCACTGATGCTCTGCCATTGCTAGCCCAGCACTGGCCGGCGCTGGGTTAGCACTGGGCGAGCACCGGAGTTCCGCTGCTCGGCGGTCATACAGACCGCTGAGCAGCAGAGAGGTAGGTAGGAGCATGGGGGAAGGAGGGGAGGAGGCTTTCTGGGGAGGGGGAGGGAGGATGGGAAGAGGGCAAGGAGGAGGCATTCCAGGAGGAGGGGAGTGGGGCGGGAGGGAGGCAGGCAGGATCGGTGGAGCTTCACTCCACCAGATCCAGAGCTTCTGTGTTGGGTTGGGCACCTGACACAGATATTCTTGATTCTTTGGCGACCTTTGGGTCGCCGTAGAATCAAGTAGCCCCATTGTGGGGATACTTGCTTTACATGGGGAAAGGGGACAGAAGTCCTCTTCTCCCAAGGAGCCACTGGAGGCTGCCTGCCTGGAGTGCGTAGGATGCAGCAGCAGCCATTTTCAGTGCCATCGCAGTCCCGCGTAATGGGCAGCTCAGGATTGGGCTGCCCGGTGTCAATCCTATCCACACTTTCCTCAGAGTAAGCCCCATTGTACACAATAGGACTTACTTCTAAGTAGATGTGCATAGGATTGTGCCCTTAGTCTGTCATCAGTCCAGGGCATTCCAAATACTGGCCTCGATTATGGAATGGCTTAATTAGAAACATAATATATAGGAAGGCTACATAATAAATGAGCAGTGCCCGGAAAACTGGCCCTTCCAATGAAAGCCTTTGCAATTCCCATTCATCCATGGGTTGGAAATCTCAGCTTCTGCAGAATTGCAGAAACTTTCAGGCTTCTGCAATTCGGAGCTTGAAAACTGAGTATGGCAATCCATGTAAGGTAGAAAAGGTAAAATTCTTAGGAGGGCAGAAGACCTGTGGCAGTGGGCACATCTCCGGATGATTTCAGAGCCAGGCTGGATAGCAGTCCATTATTCATAAGGCTGCAAATTTATTATTTCATTGAATCTGTACAAGATCTGTACAAGATCACGGAATCCATCCCTCTGCCAATGCAGGCAGTCCACAACTAAACATCCCTGATTAGATTGCTCTAGATCAGGGGTGCTCACACTTTTTTGGCTCGAGAGCTACTTTGAAACCCAGCAAGGCCCGGAGATCTACCAGAGTTTTTTTTACAATGTTCACACCATCATAACATATAACATTTATGTGTACAATGTATGTTGGTGTACCTTGCATAACCGCATGAGTCAATATTGCACAACACAACATAATTAACTATAAACATTTTTGTAATTACTTGAGTTTACTTTGATGACTTGCACTGAAGTGAATCAGCCAAGGATGCATAGTCCGGACAGTAGCTGCTGACAGTCAGCCTCAAGCACACTTCCAAATGTTCATCAGTCATGGTGGAACTTAATGATCTTCATGTAGGAAAAGGCTGACTCACATAAATAAGTGGAGCCCTTCCTGCCTCAGGTGCTCTTATATCCCTGAGGGCCCTATTGCCTTCAAGTGGCTGCAGCTGTGCAGCACACTCTGCTGGATGCCCAGGCCTTAGCCTTAAAGGGGCCACTGCTGACACCACATCTACCTCCCCACCAGATCTTCCTCTATTCCAATACAAGTGTGGGGAGGGGGAGAGCAGATCTCTATACAGACCAGTGCCAAAACAGGGGAAAGGTGTGGGGAAGGGAAGATCTCTATATAGACATCACAGCAAGACCAGTGCAAAACCCCTTGCACACAGAACCAACAGATGGAAGTTGGGGGGCAGATCTCCATACATACCAGTGCAAAAACAGGGGAAAGGTAAGTCAGCCCCAGTAGAGTCAACAGGGCTCACTCCCAGGGATGCGTGGACAGGAGAGAAGCCTGCCAGCGGCTCCTCTCCCAGGGAGGAGCCTGCCAGGGGCTCACTCCCTGTGCTCACTCCCTGGGCTCCCTGGACTCACTCCCTGGGCTCACTCCCTGGGTTCCCTGGGCTCACTCCCTGGGCTCACAAGCCTGCCAGGGGCTCACTCCCAGGAATGCGTGGATGGGAGAGAAGCCTTCGATCGACTCATTTTGCCTCACGATCGACCAGTTGATCGCGATCAACGTATTGAGAACCCCTGCTCTAGATCCAGCCTCTGCTTAAAGCTCCAGTGATGGAGAATTTGCCATCTTCTGAGGCAAACCGCTGAGCTGTTCTTACCATCAGGAACTTCTTCCTAACATTTAATCAAAAATGAAATTGTGGGGAGTGAAGGAAGGAGCAGAAGCTTTAGAACCATACAGAAGACTGGAGCCTATGAGTAGGGAATTCTGGGCTGGCCATGAGTTGGGTCCAGGACTCATGTAGGGATTTGAACAAGTAGTAATTAGCCTATATTGCGCTAATTTAAATTTACAGCTATATCAGCCAGAACCCTGTTCCTCTGTAAGTCTTTGCAAATTGACTCTAGAGATATTAAGAACATAAGAACAGCCCCACTGGATCAGGCCATAGGCCCATCTAGTCCAGCTTCCTGTATCTCACAGCGGCCCCGCCAAGTGAGCACACCTGATGACAAGAGACCTGTATCCTGGTGCCCTCCCTTGCAACTGACATAGCCCATTTCTAAAATCAGGAGGTTGCACATACACATCATGGCTTGTAACCCGTAATGGATTTTTCCTCCAGAAACTTGTCCAATCCCCTTTCAAAGGCATCCAGGCGAGATGCCGTCACCACATCCTGCGGCAAGGAGTTCCACAGACCGACCACACACTGAGTAAAGAAATATTTTCTTTTGTCTGTCCTAACCCTCCCGACACTCAATTTTAGTGGATGTCCCTTGGTTCTGGTTGCACATTCTGGTGTAAAGAGCATCTCTCTATCCACTTTATCCTTCCCATACATCATTTTGTATGTCTCAATCATGCCCCCCCTCAGGTGTCTCTTTTCTAGGCTGAAGAGGCCCAAACGCTGCCCCAGCGCAGTAATCATCTTAGTTGCCCTCTTTTGCACCTTTTCCATTTCCACTATATCCTTTTTGAGATGCAGCGACCAGAACTGGACACAATACTCCAGGTGTGGCCTTACCATAGATTTGTACAACGGCATTATAATATTAGCTGTTTTGTTCTCAATACCTTTTCTAATAATCCCAAGCATAGAATTGGCCTTCTTTAGTGCCACTGCACATTGGGTCGACACTTGCATCGACCTGTCCACCACCACCCCAAGATCTCTCTCCTCATCTGTCACAGACAGCTCAGAACCCATTAGCCTATATGTGAAGTTTTGATTTTTTTGCCCCAATGTGCATGACTTTACACTTACTGACATTGAAGCGCATCTGCCATTTTGCTGCCCATTCTGCCAGTCTGGAGAGATCCTTCTGGAGCTCCTCACAATCACTTCTGGTCTTCACCACTCGGAAAAGTTTGGTGTCATCTGCAAACTTAGCCACTTCACTGCTCAACCCTGTCTCCAGGTCAATTATGAAGAGGTTGAAGAGCACCGGTTCCAGGACAGATCCATGGGACACACCGCTTTTCACCTCTCTCCATTGTGAAAATTGCCCATTGACACCCACTCTCTGTTTCCTGGTCTTCAATCAGGTCTCACTCCAGGAGAGGACCTGCCCTCTAATTCCCTGACTGTGGAGATTTTCAGTAGCCTTTGGTGAGGGACCATGTTGAACGCCTTCTGAAAGTCCAGATATATAATGTCCACAGGTTCTCCTGCATCCACATGCCTGTTGACCTTTTCAAAGAATTCTAAAAGGTTTATAAGACAAGATTTACCCTTACAGAAGCCATGCTGATTCTCCCTCAGCAAGGCTTGTTCGTCTACGTATTTTGAGATTCTATCTTTGATTAGGCATTCCACCATCTTACCCAGTATAGATGTTAGGCTGACTGGCCTATAGTTTCCCGGGTCCCCCCTCTTTCCCTTTTTAAAGATTGGCATGACATTTGCTATCCTCCAATTCTCTGGCACCGTGGCCGTTTTGAGGGACAAGTTGCATATTTTAGTCAAGAGATCAGCAACTTCATTCTTCAATTCCTTATTAACTCTAGGGTGGATGCCATCAGGGCCCGGTGACTTATTGATCTTTAACTTATCAATGAGGTCTGAAACATCTTCTCTTTTAACCTCTATCTGACTTAATTCCTTGGTCAGGAGGGGCCGTTCGGACAGCAGTATCTGCGCGAGGTCTTCTGCCGTGAAGACAGATGCAAAGAACTCATACAATTTCTCTGCCATCTCTAAGTCTCCTTTTATCTCCCCTTTCCCTCCCTCACCATCCAGAGGGCCAACCGCTTCTCTGGCGGGTTTCCTGCTTCTAACATATTTGAAGAAGCTTTTATTATTCCCCTTAATGTTGCTGGCCATGCGTTCCTCATAGTCTCGCTTGGCCTCCCGTATCACCTTCTTACATTTCTTTTGCCACAGTTTATGTTCCTTTTTATTCTCCTCATTAGGGCAAGACTTCTATTTATGGAAGGAAGCTTCCTTGCCCTTTACAGCCTCTAACTTGGCTGGTTAGCCATGCGGGCACCCTCCTGGACTTAGTCGAGCCCTTCTTCCTTTGCGGTATACACTTCCACTGGGCGTCTATTACTGTTGATTTGAGCAACCTCCATGCATTCCATAGAGATTGTAGATATTAAATAAATTATACCATCAGCCAGTAGGTTAAAGTCCATATTAGTCTGTTTCTGTGCAAAAAAGAAATGTCATTTTGAAGAAGTGCTTATTCAGAAAACATTACAAGATAGAATGTCTTTTGAGGGCTTCTGGTTTAATTAGAACCCATGTAATAATGCAATGATTTTCATCCTTTTTCATCTCAGGGCACACTGACAAGGTGCTAAAACTGTCAAGGCACACCATCAGTTTTTTGATAATTGACAAGGCACACCATGCTGCTGGTGGGGGGCTCATATCTCCCAATGGCCCTACTAATAAGTGACCCTCCCCAAACCATTATGGCACATCTGCAGACCATTTGTAGCACACCAATGCACCATGACACACTGGTTGAAAATTGCTTTCCTATTAGTGGTCTTCAAACTTTTTTGTCCCATTACCCCAACAAACAAACAAACAAATACAGTATGAGACTGGGGACCAACCATCAATCTTCCCCCCTTCTGGGATCCTATCCTTTCATCCTTGCCCCCATTACTGCCCACTCCCTGCCCCGTAATGCCCTCCCAGCACTGTTCACTGTAACCAAATATTCTTATTAGAATGAACAGAAAATGTTACCATGAAGCATGGCACTAGTGAAAGGTATTTTAGCACAATTGCTAAGGACCTGAGCAGAACTGAAACACAAACCCCTGGAACCTGAAGGGGTGCACCAGCAGCAGTGCTCTGCAACCAGCAGGGAGACTGCCATGAAGGCATATCAGGTGGCATGCCAGCAGACCGCAGAGTCCACCAGTAGGTAGGTTTGGGCTGCTGATCAATGAACATTCCAGTATATTGTTCTCTTCAGGGGAGCTTTCAGATGGTCTGCTCCCAGAAAGAAAGAAGCTGGAGACTTGTAGTCCAATTTAAATTTACTAATGTATCTATTGTACAAAGAAGCACACACACAAGCTGGCAGTTCACACCAGCATCTGTTGAAAGCCAAAGCAGCATCTCTGAATACTCTCGCAGGGCTTTTTTCCAGAAAAACCTTAGCAACTCTGCCAGCTGGTTTTAACAAAAGACATTAAAAATTGTTGCTTGTAAAAATTGTCCTTCTTTCCAAATGGATTTTCTTCCTTTCTCCTGGAAGGAACTTGGAACAGAGAAAGTCTCAAATGCAAGTCCCAGAGCCTGACCAGGTTGGGTTCACAGGCTCTCCACACAATTGAATCATTCTGAGGATATGGGAGCCAATGCCCTGAGTATAGCAAAGATGGTGAAGCATGGGTGCGACCTTTGGATATTTGCAAGATGGAGCATTTGATCCGGCAACTGATCTGAGCTTAATATCAGCCCTGGTGTTAAACATCGCAGAAGCTTAGGATTTCTAAATACCTATCACAGCCCATTAAGGAAGCACCTTTTATTAATTATCAAATACCAGGTCTTACAAAAACCTAGCAACAGAGGGTTCTGTCTTCACACTGCACAACAGAATGAACAACACGGCTGTAACAATACTGAAAAGAAAACATTTACCCAAGGCACAAGAAAATCCATTTACAAGAAAAACCATTTGTTCCAGTTGGCAACACCTTAGTATTTCAACAATCTATTAGAGCACAGACTTGAGGCTAATTGATTTTTAAAGGAATATACCTGCAATTTGTCTGTAATATTCAGTGAATTTAAATGTTCTTCAATTCTCCTTCACTGTTGGGAAACTATTGGGGTATGTTCAATGTAAAAGCTATAGTTTTTATAACCAAGTGTTTCAGAAAAAGGCTATTTTCTGGGGCAACTTTGTATACTTTTAAATTGAAATGTTTTGATGCAACAGTAAAAATAGGTCAAGAGTATGCTTAACATCAATTCAGTTGATACTAAGAAGATATTTCCTAATTTACTAAAATCAAAGCAAACCTGTTCAGTTTGACTGAACAATAGGTAGGGCTGTGTGTGTGTGTTTTACTTAACATGAGATGTTGTGGCCATATAATACTGAATATTAGTACTTTCATGCAGATATGGCTACTTCATCAGCTTCAACCTTTCATGGAGAAAGCGGTTTTGGCCACTTTTATCTATGCTTTGTTTGCTTCCCAATTAGACTATCACATTAGCATAGCAACAGAGGGCAGTGGTGGTCTGCCCTGGGTGCCAGCGTTGTGTGCCTCTTTTGTGCCTTGGAAGCCCTTCTCGCTCCGGTCTCTGCAGAGGCTTGGCATCGCTCTCCTCCCAGCTCTTGTCCTGCCTGGGACATCCAGCAGTGCAAGACTGCCTAATTTCCCAGAGAAGGAGGAGTTCTCTTTAACACACCCCTTCATCTGTACACACACACCAAGTTATGCTTTCTGATTATTCCCAGGATGCCTCCTACTGTGAGGAGAGCCAGAGTTGCAGTTGCTGCTTCTCCTCAGGAGATGAATTGTCCCATTTTTACATTGTCCCATTGGCAGCCGAATGAGCATCAGTGTCAGCTGCTGCAACACCCGCAACATGCCAGCTAGCATTCAGCTGCATCTACACCAGCTGTTACTGTAAGAGGCAATCACAGCTCTGGACCATCCTGGGTGGAAGAGGGGGAGAGAGAGAATTATTGAGCTGGAGTGTTAAAAATTATAGATGGAGTGTAGGGAGGTGAGGAGATGTTATTGCAGGCATGCTACAGAGAAAATTCACTTTGAGGTACAGGGTTGGCTTCTCCCTATTTAATTATTTGTTTTACTTTAATTTAATTATTTATAATTATTTATTTTAAATTGCTTGATGATGTCACTTCCGGCCATGATCATTTCTGGTAGGTCCTAGACAGACTGTCATTCTCAAAAGTGGGTCCCGTTGCTAAAAGTTTGAGAACCACTGCTCTATCTACACTACCGGCCCATCACAATGACTTCCACAAGGGGATGTTGGCCTGCAAAAGTGTTTGGAAACTTCAGCTGGTGCAAAACAGTACAATCAGACTGAACTTATGTGGAGCACATTATTTCTGTACTCCTTTTTAGATTGCTTCATGTTTATTCTTGGGTCCAATTCAAAATGTTGTTCAATGCTTTTAAAACCATGTGTTACTTGGAATTGGGTATCTAAGGGCACAATCCTAACCAGTCTTACCAGAAGTAAGTCCTAACCAGAAGTAAGTCCTATTTTGTTCAATGGGGCATACTCTCAGGAAAGTGGAGTTAGAATTGCATCCTAAAGGACCACCTACTTTCCTAAAGCTCTGCCCATTCATTGAGATAATTTGGGGAAGCTCTGCTCAAGGATCCTACTGCATGTCACAATGCCAGTGCCCAATGCTATCCAATTTTCCAGCACCGGTGTAGCCACAATGCAGCCCCAAGATAAGGGAACAAATGTTCCCATACCTTAAGGCAGGGGTCTCCAAACCGCAGCCCAGGGGCCAGATGCGGCCCACAGCGAGACTCTATCTGGCCCGCGGCCAGGCTCTTGTCCCCTGAAAGAGGACGGAACACTCTACTGAATGTGACCAGAGCTGTGCTCTGATTGCATCCGGAGGGTGTTCTCAGGGCTGGAGAGGCTGAGTGAACGAGACCACTCATTCATTTATTCATTCATCTGAGTTCCATCTCCAATTTATTTATTTAAATTTTATATTTAAATTTTTTTCCGGCCCTCAACACTGCACCAGATATTTCATGTGGCCCTCTGGCCAAAATGTTTGGAGACCCCTGCCTTAAGGGGACCTCTGTGACTGCTGCCCCATGACAAGATGCAGTGCATGCCCCATTGGTACAGCAGCACCGGCACTGGAAAATTGGATAGGATTGGGCCCTCAGTCATTTGGCAGACACATCCGGTAGGGCCTAGTTGTGCCAAGGCTCAGGAATTGCCTTCCTAGGAAAATTAAAACTGCCCTCTTGGCATTTTGATGCCTGACAACATCATTTTTTTTTCACTTTGTACTGTCTTCCCTGTGTGGTCTCTCAGCTACATTCTGTGCTGTCTATTGGCTTTTATGTGTTGATGTTTAATTTACTGTGTAATTTTGTTTTAACTTTGTAAACCCATTTGGGGGCTATTTTCCTGAAAAGCAGAATAAAAGTCAGTATTGATTATTTTGCAGGTTCAAGACCACAAAGGCCATCCTGAGAACTTCAGAACACAGATACTAACGGGAAGGTCTGGCTACAATGGAATGTGTTGCCTTGTTTCTGCAAGACAGATGCTGCAAAGACACCCTTGTGTTGTCAGAGTTAAAATAAAAAATGTTTTATATGCATAATCAGTATATAATGTTATGACATTCATAACAAAAATATAATCATTGCTGTGAAAACTGAACTCTGATTTTTTTTTTTTAAACCAGTTTTTGGTAGAAAGTTTGTTTTGCAGAAATGCAGAATTTCAAGACGCCCCAAGATAATTGCATGAATTGCAGTGTGTGTTTGGTGGTGGTGGTGGTGGGGGTTATTTCTGGTAAACAACACCAGAAATACATTTACAAACTACAGGGAAAGTCAAAGAGGAAGCCATAAGAGGAAACTGGCAAATCTTGAAAAACATTGCTAGCCCTGCAGACATGATACTATGAAAAAGATCCAGTTTAGCCCAGTCCAGAAGTTCTCCTCCCTAGAGGATCAGAGTGATGAGGCAAGAGAACCAATGTGACAAGGCTAGAGGTGTGAGCCAATGAGAGCCTACTACAGCAATTAGCATCATCCAAACGTTAGAAAAACAAGGTACTGAAGGAAGCTGGCAGAGGTCCCAAGTAACTGGCTCTTTCCTGCCCCTGGACAGGAATTCCATCATGCTGACAATGGAACCTCCGTAAATATCACTGAGAGAGTAAAAGAGCAGGATGGATGGATGGACAGAGAATGCTTTTCACTCCTGTTGTTATCTCACCTAATATTGTATGATCAGTGTGCAGCAACTGTTACCTGCATGTGCTCAATCTTGTCTGATCTTGGAAGCTAAGCAGGGTCAGGCCTGGTTAGTACTTGGATGGGAGACTGCCTGGGAATACTGGGTGCTGTAGGCTTATACCATAGTCTTTCAAGACTGAAGGTTGCCAACCATTGTATGATCATCTCAGTGTTATGACCCTGATTGGGTGGTTGAGAGGTACATATGAAATTAGTGAATGGCTGGAGTGCTAGGGTAGCATTTTATTAACAGCTTAGCTTGCCGTGGTCTCTGGTAAGATCCATATTAAGAAAGCCTCATTTATCAACACTGCACCAGAGTACCATCCTGAATTAAAAGAGCACCCTCTTGAGGGGAAACTGGGGCCCTTGGACCCTTACCATCTGTTTTGTCCCCTCTCCCCTGGAGGAAAACTTTACTGGGGTCAGAGTCAGTTTGCCCTCCAACATAGGAAAGGTCACATAGGAAAAGGTTAATACATGTCCAAAATATCCATCCACTGCTGGCCTCACTATGTATATCTTTATGGGCCCTTTGGATGTTTCGTTTTCTTTCTGGCATCTTAAGGATGTAAGTGGAGACAAAAATGACTTGAAAGTGCACTTTTGTTGTGCCTGAATGGTCTGACACCAGATTACTCAAACTGTGGGTCAGGACCCACCAGGTGGATCGTGAGCCAATTTCAGGTGGGCCCCCATTCATTTCAATGTGTATTTTATTTTTAAAATAAGAATTGATGCTACCATGGTATGTGACTGCATTTGGGGAAATGTTACAGATCTGTACTTTTAACAGGCTACTATGTACAGGCGTGCCCCGGTATCCATGGGGGATTCGCTCCTGCGGTTAAGAGAAACCACAGATACTGTTACCCTGCACATGCCCGATCTTGTCTGATCTCGGAAGCAAAGCAGGGTCAGGCCTGGTTAGTACTTGGATGGGAGACCGCCTGGGAATACTGGGTGCTGTAGGCTTATACCATAGTCTTTCGAGACTGAAGGTTGCCAACCAACCAGATACCAGGGAATGCTCCCCACACCCTCTGGAGGCAAGGGGAGCAGAACTTTGAAGGGTGATCTGAGCCTGACAAAGATGGCACGCATCTGTGGGCGACCTCTGCCAGGCTCAGACTGACTCTGAGAGCTAAAACATTTTCTGAAAAACCAGAAGTGATGTTTTTGATTAAGGAAGGCATTAGAAGTCCAGGGGAAGCATTTTTTTAGTTTACAGTCTGAACCCAACAGAGGCCATGGATAGATGCGTATGAACTCTGCTGGGCTCAGAAGACCCTCTGGAGGCAAGAGGAGTGAAGCTACCCTAACTTCCCAAGGGGGCATGCAGAAGGACGCTTGCTGGGAGGCCCATGGACCTGATTTGCAGAGTTGTGAAACTGCAGATATAGGATCCATGGATATGGGGGACCCCCTGTATATACTTTCAACAATGATAGTCAATGGGGCTTAGTCCCAGGTAAGCATGAATATGATTTCAGCCTTTGGGATGTGTGGGGACTTTTTTTAAAAGCAACTGCTTGGGAAGGTTTGAAGGGTTCTTCATTTTAAATAATTTTTAACTTATATTTATTATAAACTTTTAATTTATTTAATGAATTGGTTTGATTTGATTTTATCATATGGAGGGTGTTAAAAATTTCCCTGCTTGATGATGTCACTTCTAACCATGACATCACTTCCAGGTTAATAACATCACTTCCGGTGGGTCCCAACAGTTTGTCATTCTAAAAAGTGGGTCCCGGTGCTAAAATGTTTGAAAACTACTGGTCTGAAACATTGAAAGTTTGAAGACTTCTGAAAATGGTCCATCAGTCCATCTCTCAGGCTCCAGTCTGACCATTTGGATATGAACAAAGTGCATGTCTCTGGCCATCTTATCTGATTCAGTGTTTGAATCTTAAAAACATAAGCAGGGGAAAATATTACTTAAAGAATCCATTAATAATAGTAATGTAGGCCTTTCTGGCACAACATTTTTTCAGAGGCATAAATGAACTTGTGGAAACACTCCAATGTCATAACCTCAAAGCAAGCACTAACCTTAAGTTCATCTCTGAATTGCATCAGCTAGAGGGGAAAGGTCAAAAGGAAAATGACTGTTAAAAGTAATTTTCACTGTAACCTGACAACTGAATAGGCACAATAACCTATGGCTCCCTCATTTCAGTTTCATTTCAGTCTACTTTGCAAAGTCATCACCTCTGCTAGAACGTAGAAGAACAGTAAATTATTCATGCAGTTCAATTTCTCTTTGAATTCTCTTTTTGTTAAAAACTTCAAACTATTGGATTTGATGGCAAAGTTCCTGTAACTTCTGCTGTGCAGAATTCATCTCATGTTTTATGTGCATGCATTCAGATGTAATGCATTGGCTTTAAAAATATGGATTTTAGGACAAAGTAATAGAATATGTTATAAATATCAATATATTGACTCTAGGCAGGAAAACATTAACCATTGATTCATCACTGTAAGGCAGGGGTGTCCGAAGTTTTTAGCAGGAGGGCCACAATATCTCTCTGACACTTTGTTGGGTGCCAGGAAAAAAATTAATTTACATTTAAAATTTGAATAAATTCACATAAATGTACATAAATGAATATATTAGAGGTGGAACTCATATGAATGAATGAAGGTCTTGCGATGTCTCAAGGTCTATAAAAGGCCTGGTGCAAAGCAAGGCCGGCCTTTCCTTCACTGCCACTGCTGCTTCATAGACATGAAACAGCATGCAGTGGAGGGATCCCTCGGCCCGCATGCGAGAGGTCGAACAGTCAGCTCTCGTGCTGACAGCAGTCATGTCGGGCCAGTGTGGGCTCCAGCAAGTGTCGGGTGGGCCGGAGGCTTATTGGAGACTGGGAGCTCCCTGCGAGCCGGATTGGTGGTCCCTGAGGGCCACAAATGGCCCCCAGCCCAGGGTTTGAGCACCCCTGCTGTAAGGCATGCCTATGATCCACCAAAACAAGCAGAGCCTACCAGCCATGTGTTAAGGCCTGTCGGATACAATGTATCCATGACCTCATGGGGCTTCAGGCTTCTTTCCCCACCTCCAAAGAACAAATGTCTGTCACTTCTCAGTGGCAACCAACTTTCAAAAAAGAGCAGTTTCCAAAGTATGTAGTGTGGCTTTTCCACGAAAAAGAATGTTAAGAGATTCCACTGGGTTACTGCAACTCCGCTGCATGAACCCAGGAAGCATTTTCGATCCCGCTGTTTTATATAAAAAGTATGAACAGAGATTGTTGATGAGGCATGCCTGAAAATCTGTTTTTCACCTGTGTTGGACCCTTCCATTACTTCAGAGCTTCCTTGATCCCTCAGGATCTGGAAGGGGCTGTTGAATCATTTGAAGACAGTAGCCATGTTTGTTCTATTGTGCTTGTCCCTCTTCTTTTCCCCCTACTGACCTGTAGACAAAAACACAGCTTGGAGCCAGCTCACTGGACCATGATGTCTACCTGACTCCCAAGGGCAAGTATGATGCTCTTTTGGCTCCTGACCTTGGACCCTTATGATACCAACGCATTCTATCACTCCACCGCTATCACCAGTCTCTAGTTCCCCAGGGCCCCCCTCTCCACAAAGCCTTCTGAGAGTAGTAACATCCCCTTCCTGTAACCTGGTGCTCCAGCAGAACTTAGGGCAGGATTGAAACAGAGACAAAGCAGCTCCTCAAACAAAACTGGGTTTATTTACAAGGGATGCTTCCATAGGAATCTCTCAAATAGCTCAGCAATGTAATTCTGCAATGATACATGCCAGATCCCCCACTCCCGGACCTTGCAGCCTTACATAGGCTGCTTGGATTTGCACCAGCTAAATCACTGGTGCAGATTCAAGTAGCCCTTTGGGGCAGACTGGGGCTCAATATATCCCCTTAGGCCAAGGTGACCTCCAGTGCAGATACAGCTCAGTCCACTGTGGCCTTGCTCTACCCGTGCAGGTTAGGATTGGGCTGCCCAATAGTTAAGTTAAATGATGGTATTTTTACTGTTTTGCCAGCCTGATCTTCGTTCACTCAGAAGAAAGTAGGTTGCTGTTTCTTTCAGATTGCTCATATTCTGCAACTGTTTGATTTTTTTAAGGGAACATCCCAAATTTGGAGGCTCTCTGTTAATCAGGGAGGGAGGTTTTTCCCAAGGTTACCTCCTCCTACCTGGGCTTTCCAGCTTTAGATGGGAGCAATTAATTCAAAATTTCTTGTCAAGTGGCTTTGGGTACAATCCTAACCAACTTTCCAGCACTGGCATAGCTGTGTCAGTGGGGCATGTGCTGCATCCTGCAGTTGGGGGCAGTCATGGGGGCCTCCTCAAGGTAAGGTAATGTTTGTTCCCTTACCTCAAAGTTGCATTACTCTAATGTCGGTGCTGGATAGTGGGTTAGGATTGTGCCTTAATTCACAATTTAGCCCTAGTGTTCAAATCTGTGCTTGCAAACAAATAATATTCATGTGAGCACTGTTGGTTGTTCTGATTTAGCTCCCTGAAGGTTTTTCCAGTCCCTTTCTCTCTAGATTAACAGTACTGTTCATGAGGTCATGGGTCTTTTGCCATAATCTGCCCATGTAGTAATTGTAATAGAAGTGTGATTTGGGTTTTTGGCCACTGTTGTATACCAAAAGAGCTTGAAAGTGTAATGAACAATCCAGTGTAATGAACCAACCTATTGCTTCTGTAAGTGTCCCTTGAGCACTGAAGCTAAAAA
The DNA here is from genome assembly GCF_035046505.1 of Tiliqua scincoides. Taxonomy (NCBI): domain Eukaryota; kingdom Metazoa; phylum Chordata; class Lepidosauria; order Squamata; family Scincidae; genus Tiliqua; species Tiliqua scincoides. Next base: position 30,312,120 of record NC_089826.1, read on the forward strand.
ACAATTTAATCTCCTTTAAGTAGCACTTAGCAAAAGCACAATCTCTGCATTTTAATGAATTCTGATAAGAATAACCAGCAAATTTACAAGCTGGTGTAATTGCTAATTAGTGAAGTTATCTCTGTGGGACTGTAACATCTCATATTAAATTGAATCAACTGATTTGTTTAAGTGATATCATACACAATATGGTTCCTAAAAAAAAAAAATTCTCAAATTCTAAGCATCTGGCATGAAAAGCTCATTTGAGTCAGTTTACTCATCAATAAAGTTTGGCTCTCTTTAAAATCCCACTCCCGAATCAACAAAGTTGAACCGTACATTTACACTTGATGGTGAAGATGCAGATCAGTTTAAGATGTTCATGTTCCCCCTGTTGAACTAAGTGCTCTATAAATTTTGGAAACTGTAAAGCTTGGGAGAGTAAACAGCACTCATTCCATCTCCTGTGACTTTAAATTTGTGCTCCTTATTTCTCTGAGGGTCTCACTTTATTTTTCAGTGCTGGAAATAGTTACTTCCCTTTTGACTTCTGTGATGCCTTCCTTTGTTTTAAGCAAAGTACTTAGGATGATTGCACAGTGATTGCAGTAAAGCAATGTTAAATGGTTAGTTTCTGAAAAGAAAACACAGCATAGACACATAGGGCGCAATCCTAACTGGCAGTTATGCCACCATAGGAGCCCCAGGAGGGTCGCAAACATTTGCGCCTCCGTGGGAGGAAGTTGCGTTGGCGCATCCAGATGTGCCGACGCATGGAGGCTGGCAGAAGCCTCTGTGGCAGCTTCCTCCCCGCCGCTTGTGCCAGCACACCCGCGCCAACACAAGTGGCGAAGGTAGGTGTGGGGGGGGCGGGGAGGAGGCGGGAGGGGCGTTTCTGGGCAGGGGAAGGGCTGGCAATGGGCGGCCCCAGGGGCAGGCGGGCGCACAGGGAGCCAGGGCAGGACTGGGACAGGGCAGTTATGCTGGATCCCAACCCCTGTCCCCAGGGAGAATGGAGCAGCTTCAAGTCGCTCTGCTCTCTTCAGACTTGTGCCACCTCCAGAGGTGGCACAGTTCTAAGGAGACCAATTGGGGCCAGCAGCCCTTACCCAGGGGTGAGGGGAAGAGCTTCCCCTTGCCTCTGGCTGAGCCACTGCTGGCTAGTAACCCACGTTGGATGCAGCACAAGCCTCCTGGCTTGCCTGCTCCAGCGCGGGTTTGGATTGCACCCATAGAGTGTTAAGCACTGCAAATGACTTCAAAGATCATCGAGTTCAACCCCCATCCAGTGCAGGCAACAAAAGCATTCTTGGCAGGTAGTCATTGAGCATCTCCAAAGAGGAAAAATCCACAACTGCACAAAGTCAACTGTTACAGTGCTGGACGGCTTTTAAGAATTTTAAGAAATTCTTAATTTCTTAGTCTAAATCTACTTCCCTGTAGTTTCAACCCATTGGTTCTGGTTCTGCCCTTAGGAAACACAAAAATTAATTCTTCTCTTTCTTCCACACAACAGCCCTTCAGGTATCTAAAGATGGCTATCATATCTACATTTATTCCTCTCTTCTCCTGGCTAAACATACTAAGGCCCAATCCTCTCCAACTTTCCCATGCTGATGCAGCCACAATGCAGCCCTGAGGTAAGGGAAAAAACATTCTGTCACCTTAAGGAGGCCTCTGACTACTCCCTACACCACCGAATGCACGCACACCGTGTTGGCACAGCTGCATCAGTGATGGAAAGTTGGACAGGATTCAGCCCTTAGTTCTTTTAACAGCTTCACATAGGACTTTGTTTCCAGACCCGTCACCATCTTATAGTGCAATCCAAATGCTGCCTTGAGCCAGCGCAAGTCCCTTGCTCTGGCTCCTGAGTGTTGCAAGTGTGCCATAAAGCGCCTTCGTGGCTACTCAGGAGCAGGCTAGGCCAGCGCACTGATGTGTGCTGACCTAGCAACACCAGACCTGGACCTGGAGAGGATGGGTTTGTGCTGGCCTGGACCGGCCAGCATAGGGGGCTGGAGAGGGAGGTGGGAGGGCAAGGGAGGTGGGGAGTGGGTGATTTTGGGTGGGGGAGGGCAGCCCAGAAGGCGGAATGGGCTCGGTGGGATCAGACGCAGCAGTGCAGGCCAGATCCTAAACCCCCCCCCAACAGCCCAAACTATGTTACACAGGCTGCTTGGATTTGTGCCTGTGAAATAGCTGGCGCAGATCCGAATGGCCCCATATGGCTGGCTAGTGTACTACACAGGATAAGGGGGGAAATATCCCCTTACTCCAAGTTGTGCCCAAGCCAGCACCTACCTTGTGCTGAATTCAGCACAGGCCAGTTGGCCTGCCTGTTCCCGTGCAAGTTAGGATTGCACCCTTAGTTGCCTTCCTCTGAGCTCACTGTGGCTTGCTAATGTCATTCTTAAAATGTGACATCCAAAACTCGATGCAGCATTCCAACTGAGATCTGCCCAGTGTAATACAGAGTGAAACTAGTACTTGCGATCTGGACTCTGTACCTCTGCTAAAGATTTTTTGCATCACACTACGTTACACTAGTGGCTCATGGTCAACTTGTGGTTAACTAACAATATAATTCCTATCACAGCAATGCTTGCTCAGCCTATGCTGCATCCCCAGGGGGACTTGGCTGCTGGAGGTCTCCTTGGGGTATGGGCAAATTTGATCCCTTGCCCCGGATAAGCCCAACAGGTGTTATGGGTCAACTCAGACCTCCACCAGTGATGTTGCTAGTGCAGGTCTGTGTTGATCTGTGCAGGCGGATCAGGCCCAGGAAGGAGGGTTGGATACAGCCCATGCCAGTGCCACTGATCCTGGCCCCTCCCAGGCCCAGTCTGCCCCCCTCCCCCCCAGTTCAACTCCCCTCCCCAGCTTCCACCCTCCCCTTAATCTGTTCTGGTGGGCCTCCTGATGATTGCCGATTCACCTGGGTCTTGCAGTTGCACTTTTGTGACAGAACACGCTGGTGGAATGCACGTTCCAATGGTGCAGGCCCTCAATAGGATTGGGCTGTAAGACACCTACATATTTGTACACATGCTGCTGCCGAACCAGGTTTCTCCCATTGTGTATTTGTGCCGCTGATTTTATTTTGTTTTTTGTCTGTATTTGCAGGACTTTATAATTGATACTATTGAGCATCTTGTCGGTATGGGACTGATTCTTGAATCAAAATCATTTTGATTCTTGATTCAGTCTTCCAGCATGTTAACTAATTCCTCCTCTCCCAACTTTGTGTCTTCTGCAGTTTGATAGCCTTCCCTCTATCCCTTCATCCAGGTCATTTATAACAATAATATTAACTGTCATTCGTAACTTCCCATCATTTTTTTTAAATGTCCTTTTCTAGCTTCTGCAATGACTGCATTTCCCAAAACTGCTGTTGCATTGTCAGCCAATGATAGAAATGCTTGCAATGCAATGTCCAGGATGACATACTTTACATTTGTTTACTAAATGTTTCAGAGTTTCCTTTTGCTTAGTATGTTTACAGAAAGATAAAAACCTTTTCTTTAAAAATAATAATTCATCCACTCACTTTTCTAAAGTTATATGAGAATCTAGAGCCCAAATTCTCTGCAGGAAATTTATGACTGGGTCTTGAAGTTTTTATTATATTTCAAAGCAATTATTTTGTTATTTTAAAGCAATGGTGAAAGCTCTGGTTTTGATTGAAAAAGTTATTCTGAAGGAAGGGATATTTTCCTGATCTAGATTCCCCCTCCCCGCCCCAGTTGTTGTTGAGTGACTATAGTCCCCCTCCCCACCAAGGCAAACAGCATCTTTGGAATAGTGATTTAAATTGGGAAAATCAGACAAACACCCCCTCTCCCAGTACTGGAGCTCCAAAGGATGTCCTTGCAGCTGCTTTCAAGTTAAAATAAGAACACCAGGCAAACCAATCTATAGCATAATATGTAGTTTGGCCATAAGAGTCCTGGCATCAGGTTACTTTGGAAAAGAGATACCAAATTTAAAATAAATAAAAATAAAAACCAGTGCCAGAGAAGACCTATTGTTCAGTCATATCCAGAAGTATTTCTAAAAATACCAAAATTATATTACTTAACTGAGAAGAGCTTAGTGAGGCATGCTGTGAAAAGTTTAGAAGAAGGAGATAAGAAGTCAAAACCCAAACCAGTTTTTCTCAAACTGTGGGTCGGGACCCACTAGGTGGGTCGCAAGACTATTTCAGGAGGGTCCCCATTCATCTCAATATTTTATTTTTAATATATTAGACTTGATGCTACCATGATATGTGACTGCATTTGGGGAAATGTTACAGACCTTTACTTTTAACAAACTACTATGTATATTCCTTTAACAATATAGTAAAGGAAACCTACTCCTGGGTAAGTATGGGTAGGATTGCAGCCTAGGATAGTTAAAAATTTTCCTGCTTGATGATGTCACTTCCGGTCACGACATCACTTCCATTGTGTCCCAACAGATTTTAATTCTGTCCCAGTGGGTCCCAGTGCTAAATGTGTGAGAACCACTGCCTTAAACCAGTGGTTCCCAAACTTTTTAGCATCTGGACCCACCCAAAAGAAAGTACCAGCCGCTAAAGCCTCTGTGGCTATAATAGTGATTGGCAGCAGCGCTTCCGGCCTCCCAAGTAGTAGGTTGTTTAACCTTTGAGACACATAGCCTAATCTGCCTGTCAGTTTTGCAAACCACCAAAAATTGAGTCATGACCTACTGGTGGGCCACATACCCACTGCTTGGGAACCGCTACCCTAAACAGTTGCCTTCATCCAGCAAAGATGGATATACAGAACACAGCACCTTTAATGCCATTTCTACTGCTTGAATAGGAACTACACAAGCAGACTAGCTATCAACACATTTTCAGATGTGAGGTATCCCATGTATCCCATGTTTCCTGTGATGTGATGTGGATGGTGGCCCACCTATTTCCATCCGATGCAGATGGGAGTGCATCTCCACAACCTCCACTGCTGCTTTTGCAGGCAACTATATCCAGTTAAGAGGCAAGTACATTCCTGTTCATATGAAAGGGCAGCAGCATAGCAAAGGACTGAGGGCCCAATCCTATCCATATTAACTAGCACCAGTGCAGCCGCAATGCAGTCCCAAGGTAAGGAAACAAACATTCCCTTATCTTGAGGAGACCTCTGTGACTGCCTCCCCACCACAGGATGCAGTGCACACCCCATGGGCTCTGCTGCACCAGCACTGGAAAATTGGATGGGATTGGGCCCTGTGAGCTCCCCACATAAATAAAAGGCTGTTCACACATTGTGCTGTCCAGGCACAGAATACCTGTATCTGGATACATATGAGCAGGACTTTTTTTGTAATAGAATGCACCGGAACGGCATTCTGGAACGGCACCTTTTTTTTTTCCCCCTTTCACTGAGGGAGGGATTCGAACCTCTGACCTTGTGCTCCACCTTTTTTTTAAACTACGGGCTAGGGAGGGATTCGAACCTCTGACCTTGTGCTCTACAGCCCAGCATTCTCTCCATTGGGCTATAGGAAAGCCTGTAGTCAAAGTGCTCAGAACCAATATATAAGGTCTTGAGCCCAGCTGGTGGCCATCAGCGCCTCAAGTATTAGTTCCAAACACTTTGAGTCTAAGAGTTTCTATGGTTCAATTGTTAAAGTGCTGGTCTGAGGTTCAAGTTCCTATGAGGAAGAATTTTTTTTGGGGTGGGGGAGGGGAGGTGCTCCATGGCTGCAATATATAAAGGTTGGTTGCCAGTTGCCAAAAGGGGGGCCAGTTGAGGCTGCAAAACTCTTCAAAGTTCAGTTTAAATAAATAAATAAATAAAAGATTAACAAGTTGTGAGTTCCTGCACCTTTTTTTTTTTTTTACAAAAAAAGCACTGCATATGAGGAACATGCTCCTTTCCCCTCCACTATGCACATCAAAGAACATGTAAGCTGGATGTTCCACACTGACATCTACTCACACAATTTCTCTCAAAAAAGGGAAGAGAAATCATGCACATGGGACTTCCAAATGATCATGCATCAGTATGAATGCTCTTACTCATACTTTCTTTGGGGTGCATGGTAGAGGTTTCCTGCTCATACTCTTCTTAGCCGCTCAAGTTACATCCAGTAACGTTTGAACCAGGACTAAGTTATCTCATCTGAACCATGCCAGACTCTAGAAAACGACACTATTCAACAGGAAGGGCTCTATTAAAATATATAATAAAGATAAGTCAGCTTTTTGAGGACATTTCCCTGCACCACAATTTTAATCCATCAGAGCAGTTGAATGTCTCAAATTGCATTTTTAAAATCTCTCTATTGAGGTGGCAGCGCAAATGACACTTCTCTTGATTGAAATACTTCACTTCTTTCAGAACCATACAGAAATTGCTATAAGCAAAAAAAATAGCTTTTCGCATTCAGGGTCCGATATCCTTTTGATGCATTTCTTCACAGCATTTACTTCAGCTGACCCTGTTGCGTTACTGATAAGGCTCTCTAACCAGGCTGTGTTATGGCTTGAGGAAAAACATTTAAGTACGGACTATTTAATTGTGAAGTGTGCTGACTTGAAAGCGGAGCTAATCACTGCTGAGAGCCCTTCTTTGCAGGGAGTTAAGGAAAAATGTTAGATACAAAAGATGAACTCAGTTTCACAATAACCTTTCACTATAGTTACTATCCTTCAATGCTTCTGCATTGCAATACTTTGTATAACTTTTTCATAACCAAGGAAATGAGAAAGAAATCTAAGGGCCCCACCCTATACCTATCTACTCAAAAGTAAGTCTCATTATGGTAAATGTGGCTTACTTCCAGGTAAGTGTGGATAGGATTGCAGCCTAAGTGAACTAACTTTGTGTAACTTGATAGAATCTATCAAGTTTAATGTAGTAACTATCATTCAAGTTCTCCTTTTGCCATTTTGTCTAATTTATTTTCAAAAGCTTATAACAAGCAAATTAATAGTATTACACACAGACACACACACACACACACACACACACAGAGAGAGAGAGAGAGAGAGAGAGAGAGAGAGAGAGAGAGAGAGAGAGTTTGTGTTCAATCACACAGAAATCAAGAACAAAATCCTGACTTATTGTAAAAGATCAAGATCACAGCCTTCCTCTGAGACACAGGAAACTATCCTAAACCAGTGTTTCTCAGTGTTTGTCCCCAGTTGTACAAAGTTGCATGGTCCACCAATTGGAAGTACCACCATGATGATATCATTGTCAGTTACTTCTGGACTGGGAGGCCAAATGCCAACACCAGTAAAAGGGCGAAAAGGAGGACATTTTCAAGTGCATGAAAAGTGCACGCTGGAGTTCTGCCCACTGAGCCAACCCTCCTACTGCTGTTGCTTGTCGCATTTCATTGCTGGTCTACTGCCAGTCTGCGGGGGGAGGGGGCAGTCTGCATGTACTACTGGACATACCCACAAGTACTACCAGTGGTAGGAGTACCACTACACCATATACCAGCCCTATACCAAGTCTGGCCGTTGGTCTACCAAGTTCAATATTCTTTGGATTATTGGCAGCCGCTCTGCAAGATTACAGATGGGCTGTTTGCAAGTCTTACAGAGAGATGCCAGGGATGAAGTGGGGCCTTTGGCATGATTAGAGCTGATACTCATCTACCAAGCTAAAGTTCCAAACCCAAATCAAATTCCTTCTCTCACTTAGGGCCTAATTCTATTCCACTTTCCAGCACTGATGCAGCTGTGCCAGTGGTGCATGCACTGCACTTGGGGGTGGAGAAGCAGTCACAGAGGCCTCCTCAGGGTAAAGAAATGTTTGTTCCCTTATCTTGGGGATGCACTGAGGCTGCATCGGCACTGGAAAGTTGGACAGGATTGGGCCCTTCATCTACGTACTTTCCCTTGAGTGTGCCAAGAAAAATATCTGAACACTTGACTCCCTCGATGCAGTATCTCACTACAGTATTTGTTTCTAAGGAAGCAAAATCTTTAGATCACAGTCCCACCATTAGTCAGCCTATAGATTTGTACTGACAATGAGAAATTGCAAAAGTGTCTGAATGAATGTGATCTGTCTAGCTGAAAAAAGAATTTCAATTTGCAAGTTTGCTGCAGACTGAACAACTGTGACTGAGTGATGATGGTAAACAGTCAGTGCTCAAAGTCACAGTTCTCAGCATTTTGTGAGCATTCTGTGAGCATTCTGTGAGCAGTCCTTCTCCCCAAAGAGCAGCTGTTCTTCTGACAGGTCTGCAGACAGACAGGTCTGCAACTACTTTTTGCTTATACAAGCAAAAGCAACATTTTCCTACAAATCATGATCTTTTTTTGGGGGGGGGGGGAGGAAACAGTCCATTTATAGCTCTGTCACCAGGACCAAAGCAGAATGACCTCCTGCTAAACAGAGAAATTTCTGGTGCTACCCATTTCACCCTCAGCTACTGAGCAGCAGAGTCCACGCTCAGAGCTTATGAAAAAGTTGGCAAGCACAAGTATACCTTTGGCAAAGATGTCTTGCCATTTCCTTCTCTTTCCACCACTACTCCTCTCAAAAATGTATTGAAGTCATGCTTGACAGGAGAACTTTCATAACTGATTTCCACTTTCAGTTTAATTTTCATTCATTTTGCAGCTTCCAAATTGTGCATTCTTTTTAGGCAGTTGTGTGGCAGAGCAAAGATTTTTTTTTAAACCCATTATGACTCCAAACAGGAACACTATCCTGTTCCATTCCAATTAAATGAACTGAAGGGAAACTTCCATTTTGATTGGTTTTATTGAAAGTAAAAAGATAGCATCTCATTTTAATCCAGCTGAGTTGTGTCCTGGTTCTGCTGAGTAAGGCCAGCTAGAACAAATTCTGTGTGATGGTAATAAACAGTTTCTCTTAAAAAGATACAGTACTTACTTTTCAATGCTATTGAAGCTAATGCAGTCTTAAGAAAGTAAGACCTGAGTGAGAAAAGTCCTGTGATTGATGTTAGACAAGTTGAACATGGTTGAGATGTACAGGTATAACCTAATTACCACTGATTTTTCACCCTCAGGTTTTATCGAAACCTGATGAGAAAGGCCCTTTAAATTAAAGGGAAAAAGGCATTTAACAATAACCTCCTTAATGCGGGAGAGGGCAGCCAGCAGACAATAATCATTCTCTCTCCAGGCACTTAGAAAAGTGACCCTTCCCTTTCCCCTGACAAGTGAAAGAATGCAAAGTAATTATCACCTCCTCTTTGCATTCTTTCTCGGAGCTGTGCTCCTGGTAAAGGGAGGAGTTGTTGCCTCTGAGTGAAGCCTTTCTAAGCCTCTGGAGAGAGACTGATTGATTGTCTGCCCAATGCCTCTGTCCTGCATTACAATGGTAAGCAAGGCTGTTTTTAAATTGCTGAGCAAAGGCCCATTGTTTTTTAAATGGATTTCTTTTAACATCCATGTAGCATCCATGTAACATCCATGTAGCATCCATGTGGGTTCAGAATGGAACCCAACTCAAGTAAGACTCAAACTTTAATCTATAAGGCAGGCTAAGGATGACCTTCTGTTCAAGGATGTGAATAAGCACTTAGATTGGTCTTGTGCCTTCAGACATTATCTCCTTAAGATGAGATCAGGGACTCGGGGATCAAGGACTAAATTGGGACTTCCCTGCAGCAAAACAAACTCCATTACCCTTTGAGAAAGAACAAAGATCCAGGAGTAGATGAATGTAAAGAGCTGAAAGTCTGTATGTGACATGCTTCACCATCTTGGGTGTACATTATGGCTGTAAGGGCTACTTGCAAGAAAATTCCTATTAAATCACTGAGGTTCTGTTCTGAATAATAAAATGCAGATTTGGTAAAATAAGGCACAATCAGCTCTTTGCATCCCCATAGATTTGTAAACAGAGTGACTAGCTGCAGAAGAGAGAACGATAACATTTTAAAACCCTGAATTCAGGGTTTTACATTTCTTTTTTAGCTGCAAATTTTAGCAGCCAAATCATAATTCTTTAAGAGTTATGGCTCTAAGCTATTAGGGGAAAACTTACATTATTCTTCCTTTTCCAGGAAGTTTGAAAAGAAATGTATCAGCATACCTTATGTCAAATTTCTAGAAGCAATTAAATCAATCAACTGCAGCTGTCTTTTCTTTGCCATATGCTACAAACAGATAATGGCAAAAGAGCTTCCTGGATCCATGGCATAATTATCAGACAGAAAAACCCCTGCTGAGATATGATGTTAGCATTGGACCACATAGAGATTTGGCTCTTGGCTAGTACATCACAAAGGCAGTGGGATGGATATGCAGAGATCACACTGAAAAGCAATGCACATAAGGAATTAACTAAGAATGTGCCTTCTATTTCCATCACTATGATTATTTATGCACTGCTTTTCAACAAAACATTTAAAATGGTTTTTGTAGCAAATGAATAAGAAGATGGTTCTCTGTCTCAAAAGGGTTCACAATCCCACAAGAGCAACACTAGTAAAGAGCCATGAGAGAGTGTTGTGATGAATACAGACAGTTCCTTTCCCCCTGCTAAATACGTATAAGAGAACCAACACTTAGGTGCACCCTGGCCCACTTTACTGGGGTCATGATGCAAACCTTGGCAATCTTGTGAGCTACCTCGAACCTGGTGAGATCAGAATTGATTATGCTTACCCACTCTGTGTATATTGGATTAATTGCTGGAAGCTGCTCTGTTTTCATGATGAAGAGCAAGATATAAATATTTTAAATCAATCTTCTCAGTTTCTATCAAGCAGGCTGGATAACTTTTTTTCTGGCATGCTTCCATGTCTGTTTAGCAGGCAGTGAGCATCTATAGATGCTCTAAGGAAAGAACTATAATTTGGGGAAGCTTAACTGCTGGAGGGGCCCAAGAGTTGCTTTTATACATTCAGCAAGATCACACGGCACAGCCAGGATGGCCAGACGTCCTCTTTTTCCAGGAAACATCCTCCTTCATAGCTTCGTGTCCTGGAAAAGAATTTAAATGGCCTTCTTTATAGCCTGCTTATAATTAATAAATTATATCTAGTATAACTTTAAATTTAATAGTAAGTAATATAGTGTTTTCCTTAAACACATGAAATCAATACAAGTGTTTTTTGCTTTTCTTTTGTCCTGTCCTAGATTTTTTGTGGCTATCCTACATTTTGATGCCTTGTCCTCTTTTGTGGTGATGACATCTGGGCACCCTGGGCGCATCCAGGATTATACTAGTTCAGAATGCAGGTGAGTGAGCACTGAAAGCACATGTGAACAGTAGTGCCTCAGGAAGAAGGCCTTCTCTGTGATGAACTAGCTTTCCATAGGCAGGGAGACTTTTTACTTCAGGGAGCATTCAAATACAGTGTGCCATTTCCTGGCTGCATTATGAATTGATACAGTACCAGGAAGACTGTATCACATGAATTTTCTGTGCCTGTAGGTGGATCACAGACTCGCTAATGGTGCAATCCTATGCATGTCTGCTCAAAAGAGAGTCCCAATGTGTTCAGTAAGACTTGCTCCCAGGAAGGTGCATATAGAATTGCAGCCTAAGAGTGGGAGTGGGATTTACATCTGTAGTGTTCTCTCTCTCTATTCCATCTCTTGTTTGATATCCGTCTTACTGCTGTTGCTCCACTCACCTATTTTCAACAGATATTCCCAGCGCAGATAAAGTGAAAACAGATATTGAACAAGATCCAGAAAAATATAGCTGTTGCTAGGGGCTGAAGTTGGATGGACAAAAAATCCTATTGCATCTGAACTGCGGACTTTGGGGAAACTTGACTCATGAGATTTGCTTTATTTCTCTAACTTAATTCATATCAACTACAAAAGCTTTTAAAATGTTTCTTGCTTTGTTACGCTGAGCATTTTCCTGGGATGGCAACACCAACAAAATCCTTCTTAGTATTTAACACTACCAGAGGAGATTGTATTTCACAGTCTCTCCTGTTCAGTGGAGCAAGATGTGTGCTCAATGTCCTTGGTCATTTTTACAACTAAAACCTTGTGGCCTTTCTTAAGGAGAGCTTTGTCCTAGATGAAATTGTTAAATCAAGCTGGCAGCCAAACTTGTTGTACAATCAGAGCATTCAAGTTGTGGATTTCAGTGCAGGTCTTAAAACTTATAAAGGGAGGAAAGAACTGACATTTCAAGACCACCTGGGCTCTTCCTCGCATCTTTAAAAGATGATGATTGTAATGGAAATGCATAAGATCCCTTGAAGAGATAGGGTGTGGTGTCAACAGTGGCCCCTTGCTCTGGCAGGCAAGCATAGGGTTAACCCCAGGGCTCTAACTAGCAGTGGGGTATGCTGCACAGCTGTGGCCACAAGAATCAAACAGGTCATTAATGCAGCCATTTTCAACCACTGTGCCCTGGCACAATGGTGTGCTGGAAGTGGTCCACAGGTGTGCCACAGGAATTTGGGGGGGAAGTCATTTATTAGTAGGGCCAATGGGGATGTGAGTCCCGCACTGGCAGCATGGCGTGCCTTGGCAATTATCAAGAACCTGATGGTGTGTCTTGACAACTTTAGTGCCTTGACAGTGTGCCATGAGATGGAGAAGGTTGAAAATTAGGTTGAATTCCTGCATTAAGGAAAAAAAAACAGAACCTGAAGAAGGGAGAGTTTGGTGGGTGTAGAAGGAAGGAGCTTGGAGAGATTGAGAGAGTAGAAGGAAGGAGTTTGGAGGAGAGAGAACTACACTGATGGATTAATGGGCTAAGGAACTAATGGACTGGCTGATAGATTACTGGACCTGCTAACTGACCTACTAACTGACTAATGGACAGATGGATGAATGGACTTGCTAGCACAGAGACTGCTAGAGACACTGGAGATAGGTGTTTGGCTACCATACCCACCCAAGAAGCTGACAGAATATACCAAGATCCAGGTCTACAGAGCTTGCGTCCTGAGTACACTTCTGTACTGCAGCAAGTCATGGACTCTTCGCTTACAACAGGAGAGGAAACTGAACGCTTTCCACATGCACTGCCTCCAACGCATCCTCGGCATCACCTGGCAGGACAAAGTTCCAAACAACACAGTCCTGGAACGTGCTGGAATCCCTAGCACGTATGCACTGCTGAAACAGAGATGCCTGCGTTGGCTCAGTCATGTCGTGAGAATGGATGATGGCCGGATCCCAAAGGATCACCTCTATGGAGAACTCGTGCAAGGAAAGCGCCCTATAGGTAGACCACAGCTGCGATACAAGGACATCTGCAAGAGGGATCTGAAGGCCTTAGGAGTGGACCTCAACAGGTGGGAAACCTTGGCCTATGAGTGGCCCGCTTGGAGGCAGGCTGTGCAGCATGGCCTTTCCCAGTTTGAAGAGACACTTGGCCAACAGTCTGAGGCAAAGAGGCAAAGAAGGAAGGCCCATAGCCAGGGAGACAGACCAGGGACAGACTGCACTTGCTCCCTGTGTGGAAGGGATTGTCACTCCCGAATCGGCCTTTTCAGCCACACTAGATGCTGTTCCAGAACCACCATTCAGAGCGCGATACCATAGTCTTTTGAGACTGAAGGTTGCCAACAACTACCATACCCATGACCTGCTGAGGACCAAATTGTTGCTGTGATGGCTGGAGAAGCTGTTGGCAGGAGAGGGGAGGACCTCTGCAGGTTGAACAGGCATGCTACCCTGGTGATGGGGTCCAGCAGTGCTGCAGTGCAGAACTAGGGCCATTGTTGGGGAACACAGGGGATATAACTAGCTTAAACTGGGCATAGGGTCTCTAGGTGAAGCTTGGACTGGGGATTTGGCAAAACAGTGGTGTGCATCAGTTGCAAGTACAAAGGTTGATTATGTCACTCCATGTTTTCAACAAAAAAAAGAGCTATTAAAAGAAGAAATGAAAACTCTAGGCAAGTTCAAATTGCAGTACAGTGCTAATTCACAACAGCAACAAATACCCTTCATTTCAAACATGTGCTCTGTGGTTAAGAACAGGAAGAATATATGCCAATGCCATACCAGAACAACAGGGACAACATACACCAGATACATCTTACAAAGATTTTTAATAGCAAACCATAACAGAGAAGAGTGCCACATCTAGGGAACTGGGACTGACTCTCAGGGGCAAAGTATATGTTTTGCATGCAGGAGGTCCCAGGTTAACTCCCTATTATCTGCAGGTAGGGCTAGGAAAGACTCCTGTCTGAAACCCTGGAGAGCCACTGCCACACAGCAGAGATGAGACTGACAGAGATGAACCAATGACCTGAGGTGTTTCTTTAGAAAGCCTGATAAAGCAAAAGTAACCCACCAGCACCATCTTCTGGCCTCAACAAGGCAAAAGTGTGAGATTCCTCTGTGAACTTCAGAAGGACCACTTTATGCATTAAAACGTTTCTGTGAGGAAAGAACTTTCCAACTCCCTGTTTGTGTAAATGACAAAATGTCTCATACAACACCTTACAAACCAACCAACACTGGCAGGACATTCCCCCTGCTAACTGGGTAAAAGGCACTTTTTCAAGCGGGTGCTCCTCTTTCTAGCAAGGGGAGAGTAACTGGCCCTCCTCACCCCAGCACTGTCTCTTCTAGTGGCTGCCTGCTGGTGTTCTTCTGCATCTTTTTAGATTGTGAGCCCTTTTGGGACAGGGAGCCATTAGTTATTTGATTTTTCTCTGTAAACTGCTTTGTGAGCTTTTTGTTGAAAAGCAGTATATAAATACTGTTAATAATAATAATTTGTAAGTCAGAGCCTGTTTTTATCAGATGCATAAAATGTCTTTAGAAGTTAGCAAGGTATACAGTGGAGAAGAGTTTAACATCCCAATCCTATGGGGCTTTTATGATACCAGATCTTGCAATCAGCTAGTGTAAAGGTCACAGTGGTACCTCAAATGTCATACTGCTGCCAAGTGCCTTGGAGCTACTAGAACAAATGTCAACTCCATGCACCTGCCAACCATGGACCCAATGCACAGCAGATCAGGTAAGGTGACAGTGGGGGTGAGTTGTGGGTGATACAGGGATGTTTCTGGTGGGGAAAGCAGGGGCACTTCAGAAGATATGAGGGAGAGGAACTCGATGACAGTTGACCAAGTGGATCCTATACCCCTTTCCTGGCCTGGGCCTGCCCCCTTCCTCTCCTTGGACATACTCCAGCAAAACAACAGGCCTATTGGTAATCAGGAGCTGACACATCTGGGGCAACCTTGGGTTGGCAGGGGGAGAGATAGCAAATTCGTTATAGCAGTTCATAGGGCTTAATCAGACCCTGGGGGGAGATAAAAGGGAAGTTGTTGATCAGGCAATAGAGAAGAGGGCAGATGCTGAGGAGAGGGTGCTATTTCTCAAGTGAAACACTGGAGCATGGAGGAGAGGGTGATGTAAAACCCCTCCCCACCCAAGCTCTGAGGCTCCTGACAGAAGAGGAAGAAGAACCCCAAAAGGACAGCTCACAGTTAGGTGACATCACTATTCAGTTAGAGCAGACCTGACCCTCTTGTGACCCAGATAGTCAAAGGCAGCACACTAACCACGTGTACTCTCCAGATGCTTACCTAGCCTATTTATTCATTCCCAAGCAAAGTGCCAAAACAGGAACAGGCATACCTTGCACTTTCTATCTGGTTATGACCAGAGTCTAGGTCAGTGTTTCTCAAACTGTGGGTTGGGACCCACTAGGTAGGTCATGAGCCAATTTCAGGTGGGTCCCTGTTCATTCCAATATGTTTTTTTAAAAAATATATTAGACTTGATGCTACCATGGTATGTGACTGCATTTGGGAAAATGTGTACTTTTAACAAGCTACTATGTATATTCTTTTAACAATGATAGTCAATGGGACTTACTCCTGTGTATGTGTGGGTAGGATTGCAGCCTAGGATTGTTAAAAAATTTTCCTGCTTGATGATGTCACTTCTGGTCTTGACAACATTTCTGGTGAGTCCTGACAGACTCTCATTCTAAAAAGTGGGTCCCGGTGCTAAATGTGTGAGAACCACTGGTTCCATTCATTCATTGATGTGCTGCTCCTGTGTATTAATGAAAGGGCTCACCACTCCCCTTAGGTGTGCATGAACTAGATTTCATCTTTTTTTTTTCTCATGGACAAACTGAGCAGCGAAAAATAGGGCAATATCCAGGTATCCTGCATCAGGAACTTTGAAGCCCTGTGCCCATTTTGGACAACTGCTCATCTTGGTCAGTTCTGTTTTATCATTGACTGTTCTTAATTTTTTGATCCTCTACATCTCCCCTCTGTTTGTTTTACCTTGCCTCGTTTAATAAGCTCCTTCTAGGTCACTGATTACCTGTTTGACCTCAGTTAATCAAGGAGATCAAGCAAGTTGCCATGTTTCCCAGATGGCTCAATCCTCACTATTATTGGGTTTTTAATGAAATCCCCCTCAAATCAGGGGGGATTTTTCTTTTTTCTAATTGGGGGAAAGTTTTTACTTCTTGCCTGGATTTTTCCTTCAGTCTTAAGTGGCAGCATCAGAAGCTATTAATTTTTTCAATAACTCCCAGAGCAATCAGTGGAAAGAGAAAGAGCCATCAGTAACTGCTAGTCACTGCAGCTGTTTAGGCCCTGCCCCCCCGAATGCTCTTCCACCACAATGGTCTGCCACTACTAATCCTCTTCATGGTTTAAAACTTTTCAAAGTTTATTTCAACTTCCTTTCTTCCATTTATTCAAAAACTCACTGGATTTTTCTTCATTTTTAAAGGCAGGCAAAATGAATGAGTTCCTTTGAAAACAAATGGCTTCTGCCAAGAATACCACCCTCAGTTGAAACCATTCTTGTAAACAAGACAAAAGTCATCCCAGGCACTAACATAGCTAGAGAATAATGAAATTTGATAGAGAATAGCCCTCATTTAGACAGAGATTTGGTGCATTCAAGAGAGAGCTGATTTTGAGAGGAGAAAATTACATCCTTTTAAAATAACTTGGGCGTTGGGACATAAACAGTGCATCATCTCCAGAGCTGAGAATGTTTTGGTCTTCATGAATGGATGAACTTGCAATTCCATCTTAGAACATTTGTACTGAAACATCTGCCGGTATAAAATACATTATGTTTGTGACACTGCGGTGACACATCAGTCAATATGCTATCGTTGCTATGCTAACATATAGCAGCAGTAGTGGTCCTGCCATTAACTGAAAGGGGTAAATGCCCACGCGCCTTTAGGACCAGGCGGAAACCTTCTTGAGGCTCTCAATGCGGTTGGAAATTGTGCTTCCGGTTGGCTGGAAGCACACTTTAAGACTGCAGGGAAGCCTTCTGAGGCTTCCTCAGTTCGTCCTAGAGTCACACAAAGCTTCATTTTGTTGCGGTAAGTAGGGGGGTGGATTCATTCATGGGGGGCAGTAGTATCTCAAGGGGGGCTCTATTGTGGACCTTTGTCCTGGGTGCGGGTCTGGGGAAGTCCATCACTGCATATCAGTGGCAGACCAAGGTTATTTGGCACCTGAGGCCCATAAATTTTTGCCCCCCCATTACAAAATTAGTTTCAGTAATAGTCATATATATAGTAATAGTTATATAAAACAAAGACAGTGTATGCATAAAGGTTTTTTGTCCGTGTGTGTGTGTATACTAACTTTGTAAGTTTGTATATATTTGTACATTTATCTATAACGTTGTTTATATAATCAAATCAATTAACAACTGAACATTAAGTTTAAAAGAAATGTTTTCTTCTTTAAAAAGAAGTTTAAACATCTTGGGGTGGCCTCTAAGACACCCCCCTGCAGCCTGGCACCCGGGGTCACCCCCCAGTCACCCTCTTTATATGCCACAGACACATATTATCTCCCTTATTCGGCAAAGGAGGTTTATATTCCCTTGCTTGATAGGGCAGCACATGCAGAAGAAATGTGTGCTGAAGCTTTTAAGGTCCAATAGGAGAGGGCCAATAAGAGGGACTTCTCAATGATAGCCCCTCCCCACTTGTCTTCCTGTTTCAGCAGGCTTTTGCTGAAGAATCAAATGATACTGGGAAATGGGGTGGGTGGGGGCATGGGGAGCAGCAATGGGGGTGGGCGGATCGGGTCCTGAGAGGGGACAGGAGAGGTGGTGGATTCTGAAAAAATGAGAGAGCTTCATTTTCATCCAAGAAAATGTTTGCTCATTGAAGTTTTGCAATGTTAACTGACCGAATTATTAACTGACCTGTTAACTGACCGAATTATTTTATTTTATGAAATAAAAGTCTGTAGAAAATATAGTCAGAGGGGGAGAACCCATAGTTAGAACCACAAAGGCTCAGGGAAGCATCTGCAAGATTTATAAAGGGCAGAAGAAGAGGCATTTTATGATATTTGTCAACACCAATAATGGAGGAAAAGGATTTTTTGAAAATGGGACCTAATCAGAGCTATAGACTCTCATTCTAGGAGATTCTAGGACACTAGATTCTAGAACAGGGGTGCCCAAACCCCGGCCCTGGGGCCACATGCAGCCCTTGAGGCCTCTCAATGCGGCCCTCAGGGAGCCCCCAGTCTCCAATGAGCCTCTGGCCCTCCAGAGATTTGTTGCAGCCTGCACTGGCCCGACACAACTGCTCTCAGCGCGAAGGCAACTGTTTGACCTTTTTGCGTGAGCTGTGGGATGAGGGCTTCCTCCACTGCTTGCTGCTTCATGTCTGTGATGCAGTAGTGGCAGCAAAGGAAAGGCCAGCCTTGCTTTGTGCAAGGCCTTTTATAGGCCTTGAGCTATTGCACGACCTTCATTCATTCATATAAGTTCATATTTAATATATTCATTTATGTAAACTTATGTAAATTTATTCAAATTTTAAATGTAAATTAATTCTTTCTTTCCCCGGCCCCCAACGCAGTGTCAGAGAGATGATGTGGCCCTTCTGCCAAAAACTTTGGACACCCCTGTTCTAGAAGACTAGAATCTTCTTGCATGTGATCTGTCCTGGAACACGTGCCATAAGGCTATTAAAAAAATGAGTATCTGAAAAGGTGATTGGTCTTTACACCCAGTACAAGTTGCCCAACCACCTTACACCTACTATCTGAGACTATTTGACCCAATTCTAGCCAACCAATGCAGCCACAACACAGCCTCCCCACCAGGGACATGGGATGGGTGCAGAGGCAGGTGAAATAGAGCTTCCCCAGCAAGGATGTCCGATGGGTGCAGAGACAGGTGAGGCAGAGCCTCCTCAGCAGGGATGTGTGGTGGGTGGGGAGGTTTATGCAGGGGGTGGGGAGGCAGGTGTGGCAGAGCCTCCCCACTAGACTCCTTTGGAAAGCACTGCCACTGTGTGAGGCACCCAAGCACCCACAACCCATGCACAGAGCAGAGCACATGGGTTGTGGGTGCTTGGGTGCCTCACATGGTGGCGGCATTTTTTGAAGGACTCCAGCAAGAAGGCTGTGCCTCAAATGCCCCCCACCCTCCACCACACATCCCTTTTATGTGTATGTGTGTGTGTGTGTGTGTGTGTGTGTGTGTGTGTGTGTGTATTGCTCATATTGTGTATGAACTTTAGGGTCAGCTGTACATATTCCGTGAAATTAAAGAGAAGTCATATAGAGCTGGGCATAATTAACACTCCATTGTGACCAGAAAACCGCACTCCCAGAGGATTATATATATACCCTGGCAGCCCCTTTGGGATGAGGGAGCGTATGTTTGAGACAGGGAAAGCCTCTAGACCCCACTGATCATCAGTTTGGTGAACACCTGTGACACAAATAAGAAGCAAGAAATTTGTCTAGGTCAGAGGTTATCTGAGATATGAATGCAGCCTCTATGAGGTCTGTGAATGAGAAGACACCCCCACCCCTGCTGGAGATTGTCCATGATGGTCAATCTGGAATTTTCCATCTGGAATCTCCTTTTTCTGATGAATTAGTTCAACTGCTTGAGGTCCTTCATGGCTCTCTGTTTGCCTTCTTTCACTTGTGTCACAAATAACATTGAATAGATTTAGTACACCTTGGCATTGGAAGTATGGACCATGTTCTTAACATCCAGAAAATGTCTGATCTCTTGGGGAATGCATTAGGGCTTCTTGGCATTCCTGGACTTCAGAAGTGAACCATAGTGAATTGGTTGTGAGGTAGCAATAAAATGGCTGCTCCATGGAGATTGGATACGGATCCATAGAGCAGCCATTTTCAGCCACTGTGCCATGGCACACTGGTGTGCCATGGATGGTCTTCAGGTGTGCCACTGGAGTTTGGGAGAGGATCATTTGTTAGTCGGGCCAGTGGGGGATGTGAGCCCCTGCTGTCAATTGTCAAAAAACTGATGGTGTGCCTTCACAATTTTGTCAGTGTGCCGTGAGATGAAAAAGATTGAAAATCACTGCCATAGAGTATTCCTTTTTGAAAACCTGCAGAACCCACTTGTCTTTCATTGAGTCTTCCCAAGCCTGATAAAACATCTGTAGTCATCCCCAAAGGCAGGCATAACAACTGATTTGAGACCCTGTGGAAGACTGGTTAGTGGCCAGTGTTCAGTGTGTGCTCCAGGAGATGTGGCAGCTATTGTCTGAGTGTGCAGAAATCTTTGAATGTACAAACAGCTCTGAAGGAACAAAAGCAATGGGAGGGGAGCTTAATGCTCTCCTACCATGTGTAGATGAGGGCATGGCCTTTTCCTTGACCTTGGTTTCTATAAAAGCTGCCTCTAGTGGTTCTCTGAATAATTTCCCATCTTCAAAGGGGAAGAAAGCCAGACTAGCTTTTAGGCTGTTACCTACTGGCCAGTTCTTTAGCCGAAGTCTTCTTCAGACTACGATATCAGTCTATATAGCACGAGAGGCAAAAAGATCCTTTGCAGGGGAATTCCTCCCATCCAGGGTCTAGGGAACAGTGAAGCCAGGTCATGTGGACTCCACCCATTGGCACCAGGAGGGGAGCAGTCACAGCAGCTTAGCCAGCTGTGTGACCTGACCTGGCCAGACCCAAGAATTGGAGATGGAGTCTATAGAAGTCCTCTCTGCAGTGCTGGGAGCTGAACACTATTGGTTTGTCTGCTGGGAAGGCACTTTCCTCGAATGCTGACAGTGCCACTTCTCAGAAGTGCAGGGATACCTCTCCGCTTCATTGTACCTGGACCTGTTTGTCTGGGAGCTAGCTTTCTTGGCATGTGCAGCTAATCTGAGCCTTCTGAATTTGGCCCTTCCAGGGGCTGAAGGATCTTCAGGCAGGGAGACTGCTGCCACTAGGTGGCTTCTCCAGAGATGAAGCCCTTTGAAGGTTGTACCTCTCCCTTTTGAGATTTGAGGATTAGTACCACTCTCTGAACATCAAGTCATAATGCTAACAGTAGCAGACTAGTAAGCCTATTGCCTAGTTGCCTGATCTGAGATATGAACTGGAGTGGGTAGCTCCTCTTGGGGGGCTTAAGTAGTGCAAATCTGCACAGTCTTCCCTATCTCCGGAGCAGCAACCTATCTGAGGATCCCACCACTGTGAGAGATGCATCTTGAAATGTAAGTTGAAACTGACAAATAAAATATTCAAACTCTCTGTAAAACCAACACCTAAATAATTAAAATATTATTTTAATATTGCAGCAAGTTTCTTTTAACACAAATCTAGTTCAAAACCTATGCCCCAGTCCCACAGCAAACTTACACAATGTGTGGAATTCACAGTCCAGCTGGATACTGGTGACCTTTATGGCAGTCACCAGTCTCTAATGTACTGCAACAAGTTTCCACAGCTAGAAGTATCTTTTTGATGACTAGGTACATACAAGCTTGAGCTTTCCAAGAACTTGCTCACATCTTCAAATTTAAGTGCAGACGTTTGAATTTATGATCAACCTAACTGGACCAATCTCTCCAGACTCCACCAGGTTTCAGGCAAGTAAGTATCTGCATCTCAGAAGCATTTCTGTGTAATAGAAGTATCAAGAGGGAAACGGCTTAAGGGTGAAATTGGCAGTACTTTTACTTGTTATCTCCAAAGCACCTCATATTTTGTCAGAACTGCTTTGGTGGTGACTAGTCCTGACTGCGACCACAACATCCAGGGAGGCTCCTTTTTTCCTCTTATACCATTTTTTTCTACCAAAAGTAGTCTCCTCTCTAAGTAGCTTCCGGAGTCAAACAGGAGCATGGGGGTGGGAAAAGGATTTTCACAGTGGGGAAAATGCCATGGGAGGATTGCCTCTTGCCCTGATGAGGATCAGCCCATCTTAACACCAATCCTGATGACTGCTTTTTGTGAATGAAGAGGTACTTCCAGGTTTAAGCATACCTTTTTAAAAACATAAGTGTCTTGTTGGACTGAGTCCCAAGTCAATAACTAAGCCACAGTATAATAATGTCCTTAACCAGATGGGGCTATGTGTATCTGAATTTTTCAAAAGCACAAAAAGTGCAGGATATGATCCAAGGAACAGAATTCAACACCCAGAATGTGTTGGCTTTAAAAAAAAACAAACACAATGTTTTTAGCCCTTTGGGGCAAATGAACATAAGAACAGCCCCACTGGATCAGGTTATAGGTCCATCTAGTCCAGCTTCCTGTATTTCACAGTGGCCCACCAAATGCCCCAGGGAGCACACCAGATAACAAGAGACCTCATCCTGGTGCCCTCCCTTGCATCTGGCATTCTGACATAGCCCATTTCTAAAATCAGGAGGTTGCGCATACACATCATGGCTTGTACCCCGTAATGGATTTTTCCTCCAGAAACTTGTCCAATCCCCTTTTAAAGACGTCCAGGCCAGTCACCATAACCTCAAGTACTAAGGCAGGGTTTCAGTGCTATATTAGTTCCTTGCTCCTGTTCATTGACTAGCAGAAGTTGAATAAGTTAGGCGAAACAGGAAAAAAAATCTGAACAATTGTTTAATATGTAGCAGGTCTTCAAATCATCATAGCTTTGTTTGCATTTTATTTGTCCTTTAGTTTTCAAATAACAACTCAAGCAGTTTAGCAGAGTTGTTTTTTTAACCAAAGAAATACATATGATGCATGAAGATAGTTGTTACATAGAGTTCACAATGTTAAAGCCATTAGCAAAAGCTTTCTCAAATAGCTACATATAAAGTGCAAAATATGATTCAAGCTAATAAGAATTTAGTTTCACTTCTTGGAATGTATTTTACTTTTTCGTTTTCAATAAAGGCAAACCCTTTCTAGCTTCCTATATTTTATTACTATCACTATTACTGTATTTTTTTAAGAAGCACTTTTAATAAAATTCTTTGGATTAAGAAATTGTTACATAAAAAACTTCCAACCAACTGGCTTAATTTTTTAAGAGCAGCCTTACGTTAAACTATGTAGAAACTACCACACAGAAGAATGAACGGGCAGTTCTCCGAATTGGCAATCCTGTGCAGGTGTCCAATACAAAGTTTTAGCAGGAAGCAAGACTGGCATGCTAACAATGTGCACATTCGTTTTAACCAGGGGTCTCCAAACCCCGGCCCAGGGGCCAGATGTGGCCCGCTGCGAGCCGAGGGCAGGAGGTCTGGTCTAGAGGGTAGAGCCTCCGTTAGCCAAAGTTAACAGAAGGTTGCCAGTTCGAGGACACCGGCAGCTCCCTGAACAGCTGAGAATGGCAAGACCTTGAAGCAGCTGACAAGCTGAGCTGAGAGATTCCACCTGCTCTTGGTATGAGCAAGAAGCATCTTGGCTGCCCGCCATGTGAGAGGTGGAGCTGCTTGTCAGCCTGCGTGGGAGGCCAGAAGTGAGACCAAACCAGGAAGTTCCATCTGAAATGTGTGGTTCTTGAAAGAGAGAACCTCTATGATTGTAAAAATCCCCTTGAGGGATTTAGGAACGCCTGCCTATGTAAACCGCCTTGAATAAAGTTAGAAGAGTAATCAGATGACCAGAAAGGCGGTATATAAATACCTAGTTATTATTAGTTATTATTATTATCTGGCCCGTGGCTAGCCTCTTGTCCCCTGAAAGCCTCTGGCCCACTTGGCCAAACATGACTGGAACTGTGCTCTGGTTGCATCTGGAGGGTTGCGTCTGGTCTGAAGGGCCAGAGAGGTTGAATGAATGAGCTCATTCATTTATTCACTCATCTAAGTTCCATCTCTGATTTATTTATATACATTTTATATTTAAATTTTTTTCCCCAGGCCCTCAACACTGTGCCAGATATTTGATGTGGCCCTCTGGCCAAAAAGTTTGGAGACCCCTGGTTTTAACAATCAAGTAAGCATGAATGCAGAGATGCTTGTCACTATAAATGCAAATACAGCTGAACAATACAAAGAGAAGGAAGCGTAAGGCAGGAGTTAACAGTCTGTCCTTGATGTCCCTGTAGGCATTAATCATCTTCTCCACCACAGAGCAGTAAAAGGGCCTTCCTGTAGTCACCAGATGTATCTTTCTACAAATAAAACATACAATCAAACAACAGTGAGTCAGTAGGGACCAATGACACAGGTTTTCCACTGCAGAAAATCCACTAGTATGACTATCTAGGCAGGAATTATACATGGATGTTTTCCAGCAGGCCACTTAATTTTTACAATCAAAAATCTGGAAAAGTAGAATAGAAACCATCTCCAGTCTGCTGCAACATTATGTTATCCTCAGCTGGAGAATAATCTAAACTTCACAACAAAGATATAAACAATTCTGATACCCTTTAGCAAATGCAAGTTCCAAAGGAGGATTTCCAAGTCAAATCCATTTAGCTAGATTTTTCATATTTTGGTTTAATCCCAAACATAGCACATAGGCCTACAGCCCTCACATCTTTGGATTGATCAAAGTATTATAAAGGCTGCAACTCTAGCCATACTTACCTGAAAGCAAGCCCTTTGAATACAGTGAGACTTAACTTCTGAATAAACAGGACTGTGCTACAAATAAAATTTTTCTAGTTTTGTAACAATGTTATAATAGAGAAAAGAAAAAGTAAATGGCTGTATGAACTAATAATAGTTCCCATTCAAAAAAGAAAATGAAATACATTTGCTTTTAAAGAGTAGACCTACCTGAATTGCATGGTACAAAGACTTTGCAAAATTCCTTCTGAATGCATGCCTAATGTCCAGCAGATCAATTTCACTTCTTGACACCAAGATTCTGGTTAGTGTATCATCATCTGTGCCAGCTCCCTGGTTAAAACAAAAGTGGCCACACTTTGAACAATCCATTAACCTTATAATGCTGTAACACAAGGGGATCTATCCATCATCAAGGCATTTATTTCACATCGAACAGCAATTGTCACTACCAAGGCTATACACAACTGGCTATACCCAAGAGGAAAATGTACTTTTTAATAACCTGAACATGTTCCATGATATGATCAGCATTTTTGTTTTCAAGTATCTCCAGAAGAAAACTAAAACTGCAATCCTATACACACACACACACACACACACACACACACACACACACACACACACAAGGAAGTAAGCCCCACAAGACATAATAGGACTTACTTCTGAGCAAGCATGCAACAAAGGATTAGACTGCAAAGTAGCTGAACAGCTTGAATTTAAGAAAAACCAAGCTAAAAGTTAACTGGAACTGGTTTGGAAACTGTGAAAGCATTTTATTTTATTTTATTTTTTTAAGATGATAAAAATGAGCACTCACTTTCATTGCGTAGAAGAGCGTTTCGGCAAAGTATGCAGGCACGCTTCGAACACACTTCACTGGGGGGAGGAACACAATCCATTTTGATTTATGAAGCACAGTGAAAAGTGATTGTATTCAGTGGTTAGCTGTATCACACAAATGACATTTACCCCTTTATTAGGCACAGGAAAGATCACTCCTAGCATTAGACACTTGAGCACTTTTGTTCAATCACAAACTAACTGTATTGAAATTCTGAACCAGACAGGACCAAAACTAATTCGCTTGTCCTCTTCGGAAAGTCTAGCATTCAATCATTAGGGTCAAAAAAACAAGCATCGTCTCCTACTCAGGTTCTTCATCAGGTTACCAAAACACTATTGTATTTCCTTTAATAGATGCATCATGCTTTTTGCCCCCAAGGACCTCACTTGCAGCTCTTATAAATAGTGCATTGGTAGTAGAATTGTTCATTACCAATTGCCAGAAGCAGTTTCTCTAGTGCTCCAGAGGTTTCACGATCAATAGTTTCTTCCAGCTGGAAGCCTGAGATGGTCATGTATTTGTCAAAGACTGAAAAACAAGAAAGATATATATGTGCTGATGGTTAGTATATTTACATGTTACTTATGTCCGGCTTTTCCGCACAAGCATTCTTGAAGTATGTGTGCCAATCCCATTCTCATGTATGGACTTAACAACAGGCCACAGTCAGAACTAATTCAAACATTCAGGAAAAGCACAGGACAGTTCCACTTTGGAGAGCAAGTGCTGAACTGCATGTCTGAATGGTCTCCCATGTCAAGAATTCTCTATCAATGGAGTACTAGCATGGTGGGGAGGCTGAAGGGTCAGCTACAGCCTTGAGGCAGCTTTCCATGTGCAGGAGCTTTCCAAGTGCTCAGACACGTCATTCACCACAAGCATTCTAAGCACAAGGTTTGTTTTGTTTTTAAAGTAAACCTAAAAATGTGAAAAGTAGGTACAGCCAGGGGGCTTCCATTCTCTCTGTTGCCTACATGTTCAATGGCAACTCTGGGATTCCTGCTGTATAATATGCAAGATGGCCCTAATAGTTACCAGGCGTGGAGTGTAACCAATGCACCAAAAACTGAAAACCAAGCATTAGAGTCTTTCACTATTTGCCCTCACTAGCCACATCCATAGTACACTGGATTCTTGCCCTTGAAAAGAGTCCAAAACATTCAGGTCTGCTTACCCTTCCTTAAGTGAGCAACACTTCGAGTTCCCAAGATGGTGATGAACTTTTCTTCATCAGTTCCCCATTTCAGCTCACCAGCTCTGAACAGCTCCTGTGAGAAGAAAAAGGAAGGTATGTTTCCTTTCCAGAAGGTAAATACAAAAGCTTTCCTGTAATCTCGATAAAGCTATTTAGCCACAGTCCAGCTATTTCTTTAGAGTCGATTAAGAAATGTCCCCAATAATTATTTGCTCCAATACCTCTGCTAGGACTACAAAGGGCACCTGCAAGCCCATTCTATCGAGGCAAAAACCTTATCAGCCACCTCTCCTGCCTTCATTATTTTTCCACATAGCTCTCCTAGGAGACTGTACATTCTGTTTCTTCAGGACCAACAAGTTTAAAACATTATGCAAACATACACAGACACCCTTTTGGCGTTTCCCTAAGACAGCAATCTTATGCATTGCTATAAGATGCTATCACTGCAATCCTGTATACGCGGACCTTGAAGTAAGATGTACTAAACTCACTGAGACTTAAATCTGAGTAGACATGCATAGGATTGAACTGTAAGACCCACTGAACTCAGTGGAACTTACTACTGGTTAAGCATGCATAGGACTGTTGGTTTTCTCATGAACCAACTACAGTACTTCACATATAGCATTCCACATGTAATGCATTACATAAGGGTTTCATAACCAACATTTCAAAAACTTTATATAGAAAAGCCATGACTCTCAATGGTAATTCATTTTGTCTTTTGAGCTAAAGAAAATTCTGACCACCTCCTGGAAAGTACTACCATATGTTTTTAGGATAAGATAGTAGTTAAGTTTGCTTTTATACAGAGGCCCCTGCTACACATAAAATTGTGCAGGCTGCATCCATTAATTACCATGTAAATAATCCTGCATGCAAAGGAAAATTGAGTCAATGTGGCAAAGAAATCATTTTCATGGCTGTCTATTCCAATCTAAAATATGGGACATGCTCATCTGAATGACATCATTAAGAGGCTGGGCTTTAAAGGCTAGCACCTTGTCAGATCTCACAAGCTAAACTCCATGAAAGATCTGGGCAATTATCTGCAGGAATCCACAAACTGTGACTGGTTCTATACAGCTAGCCAAAATTTGTGTTCAACTCCAAGGAAGAGTTGAGGTCTTGCATCTAACATCATGCTGTGCTTCAGAAGCCAAATATCTCCAAAGCTAGCATGAGTTCTAGCAAAGCAAGAATGAGTTCTAGACTTCTTCCCTTATTCAAAGCTGGGAGGTAGAGCAGGACAATCATGGTCCACTTCAGAGGAACATCAAGGAGCATGAAAGCCATCAGGGACAAGACCCCCTCCATGGCTTGGTGGGAAAGAGGATGGATGTTCATCTCTAGCTAGCCAGAGGGAACTCTCACCAAGTTCACCTTGATAAGCAAGTATATGATTGGTCAGCCCAAATACTAGCACCCTTCTTTCTAACGGTTCACTAGGACTACATTATTGTGCTATTTCCAATGATTTGTTGTACATCTCCTAATAACAAAGCACAGTGAACATGTGAACATGCAGAAGGTTAGAAGGTTCACTTTGATAATATCCTTATCAAATAAACTTGTTTTGTCTTTTCATGGATAGCTAATAAAACTAGTGGCAAATCCAGGGGGGGGGAATATGGATGTGTGTCCCCCCCAAACTCTCCCAGGCAGTGGGTTTGTGGTGGGGGCTGCGGCGCAGATTGCTCTAAGGGAGCGAGACAGAGAGGGAAAGAGAGAGCGCCACTCCCCCGTTCGTGTGTGGATGGGCAGCAAGGCCAGCAGCCGAGGAGAAAGGCAGCTGGGAGCTCCCAGGAGAGTAGGCTGCCTGACCAACTTGCTGCCCTTGGCTTTGGGCAAACAACAGCTGTGGCAGCTGGCACAAGGTCTTGGCAGGGCTGTTAAGGAGTGAGGTCACTGGGAGCTCCAAGGGGGCAAGCTGGGTGGGGAGGGGTGGCTGCCCGCTTCCCTGGGCATCTGTTCTCTGAAACTGCATCTGAATTAAGCAGAGGAGTCTCTTCACACCTTCCTGGGAGTAAGCCCCATTAACTATAATGGGAATGACTTCTGAGTAGACATACACAGGGTAGGGCTCTGAGGCTGCAATGCTCTCCACACCTTCCTGGGAGTAAGCCCCATTTACTATAATGGGACTTACTTCTGAGTAGACAAACATAGGCATGGGCTTTCAGTCTTAAATAAGTCATAAGTTACATCACATGGGATTTTCCAAGGATTCTTCAAACTGGGACATTGGTGAGGTCCTACAGAAACATCACTTATCTCTCAATAATATTTAGGTAGCTACACTGCGTCATCCACACTTGTGAGATGTGTACTTGAGGCACCTCACATTATCTCTTGATGGCTCATTGGGCACTATTACTATCGCTGTAGCTTAGGGGTTGGTCCAGTTTGGGGGCTGAAGCTACAAGACAGAACAACACTGCCTGTGAGACACTTTCTTCCCTCTTACACAATTGGGAATAGATGCAGTTCACCACTGAGCTACTCATTCAGCAAAAATGCTGCTCAACTAGGCGAACTTGTAAGTGGAAAACTGAATTGCTGGCTTGGGACCCCATCTTTCTTTGACCCCAATGACAGGCAGTCATTGTAATAAAGAACTGCACCTGTAGATAGGGCTGAAAAGATATGAATCTTTCTGAGAAAACTGTTGACTCATGCAGCACTCTGATTTAAAAGCCACCACCTCTGCAACTATAACATAGTTTTTATCTAATTAGATCCAAAAGATCCCAGTTGATAAAGGCCTGTAGGTCAGTGGGGAAACAGAGTTATTTAAGCCACTGACTAACAGTCAGTTATTTTCCAGAGCCACAACTGAAGCTTAACTTCAGAAAATTCTCATAGAAGCCCACACTGCAAACATTTGCTCAACAAGTCCAGCCCAAAGTTCTCCAATCTGATCTTTATAATTTGCATTCTCCAGGGGGAGGGGATACTAAAATGTATTTTTTCCCATATCTCTTGGCTTATACTTTTATCATAAACACCCTTTCAAAAAGCTCAGATATTACATGGGATGGAATTCATTCTGTACAAAACAGTCAGGATCACTATAATTAACTAGAGCCAGGCCGATTTAAATACAGTGTGACCTAAGTGATTATTTTGTTGCTACCATTCTTTTTTTCCAGTTTGTAAACCAAGCCAGAGCAAAAAAGGTACAGCCATGGAAAATATCATTCATCAGAGAAATATCTGTTTCTCCAGAAGATCTCTGAGACAGTAAAATGTGTGGGGACAAGCTCTCCAATATCATTACACAAGTTATTTCAGCACTCCACCTTCTTAGGATTCACTCTTATAATTTCAACAACAGCCATGTTATGGCATATACCACCATGAACCAATGTTATTTAGCAGACAGAGCAATATTAAAATAAAGGAGTCAAAGATACAAATCCATGCTCAACCATGATGCTCACTGGGGGCTATTGAACCAGCCACCATCTCTCAGTCTAACCTTTAGCACAGGGTTACTGTGTGACTAACATGGTGGGAGTAACCATGTGCGCTACACCAAACTCTTCCAGCAGGATAACTATTTGCCTTTTGGTACCTGCAAATTGGACACACATCGACATGCAGTCAATACACAGCTGATGCCTTCCATGCTATAGCTGTGCAGCAATGTAGATTAATGCTAGAGTGAACATGCCCCCACTGAGTGAGCTGACATTAGATCTCCCTTTAACATTAGCCATCATGGTACAGACAATGGTTCATTTATTTGCCTAGGGTTTTGCAGCATTCTAATAAAAGTACAATGGCAATGTTCTTCATAAAAGAGAGAGAAGAATACAAGGAATTCTGGATTTTCAGGAAGTTGTGTACCAGCTGCAAATATTTCCACCTTGCATTCACACCATCCAGTTAACCCCCATTTGCATGTTATTTTAATGATTATTTTAAAATATTTGGGTGTAAAGGGCAGATGAGTCTTTACCTACCTGAGCATCTTGCTCAACTAGCCTCTCATCAGTACGGCTATCAGGGTCCCTGTTAGCCTAAACGGATACAAGGCAAAAGTTCATGAGCATATGAAACAAAACTACAAGCATGCTTAGCATAAAAGAATCAATGGCACACAAGGATTTTTTGAAGACCTTGACTTTCCTTGACGTGTGTTGTGCATCCTGTGCAAAGCCCATATGATTTCCTGCTTGCTTCCTGGATGGTTAGGAGACTGATCAAGTCATACAAGGGTGGCATGCAGCTTTTGGATGGTGAATAAACGGGACCAAGATGTGAAAAACCTCTATGCTGATTGCTACTGGGAAGTTATTATTCCCAACCACTATTCACCACTCTATTCCCTTCCCTGCTTTAGAACTCTGTGGTCATTGCAGGTGGCGTACACCCTCCAATAAACAGCCTACAGAGAAATGGGGAGGTTCTCCAAGCCCTCACCAAACAGTATCATAAAACGCATGCAGTACAAGTCTCCAGACAAATGTATGCAGAATGCACCCAAGTTATACTTCCCGTCCACCTGTTTTGAGAAGAATCACAGAAATTGAGTGACATTCACAATTACTCATGTTCTGCTAGCTGCATGCAACATCTCAAGGTCTACCCAAGATCAAATATATGGGTGCTATTATTGAGCAGGTGAATGTCATGTTTAGAATATTATTAGAGAGAAGCAGCACCCCTGGACACAGATGGAGTTGGAAGCATAGCAACAGAAAAATCTAACCTAGAACTGCACTAGAGAAATTCCAGCTTGTCTATAATTTAGATAAAGTGACTCTTGCCTTGAATTATAAATTCCAGCCTTCTGCTGCAAAAGCTTACCTGAATGAGGACTACCAACATCCGCTGATAGTAACCAGAGGTGTCTGATGTTATGGCATCTTCCAAGTCGGCTTCATATTCTGCAATAAGAAAATACACATCTACCACTGAACAAAATCTGAGCTTCCTTAAAGCACCAAAGGGTTTATTTGTTACTAATTTATGTATCACTTTTCAATCAAGATCATCAAAGTGGTTCACATAGATAATAAAATTAGAAATAAAATCCAAAACACCAGCATCAAACCCAAGAGGGTATAAGCTATTAATTACTAACAAGTACTATCTGTTTATAATGCTGAATGAAATAAGTATTCCTGCCTGCAAGTAGTATATAGTGTGAGAATGGGCAGAGAGGATTAAGGATAGACAATCCTATTTCAAGAAGGTTGCATAGCTACTTCACAGTACCTATGCCTACCATATGAACTATAGTAAAGATTTCTTAAGGATATGTAATGGAGTTGTCTCTCTTAAGAGATATCAATAAAGGGAAGAGCAATGGATGGTATGTGGAAAAGCTGATAAATGAAAGCATATATAATGTAATTATATTGATAAGGTGTTCCAAGTCTCTTCAGAGCAGAAGCAGCTATAAAATGGGCTTCAGAGAACCAGAAAAATGAAATGACAGAAGGTAAGAAGCACAGAGAAACACATGCAGGTCTAGAAGAAGAAGTGGGAGCACTATAGTAAGCCCAGTACTAGAAGAGTTTCTGGTATCCTCGAAATTCATTTAAAGCTATTTCCAGGCAGTGGTTTTTTTCAGGGATAGACGTAGATTCAAAGTATCCAAAAACTGCAAGCCTGTGACACTCTCTCTAAGGTTCCCTGCAGGTCCAAACTGCAGGACTATCAAGGTAATTGTTTGGTTGCCATCTGAATGCAGATGGGTGGTAAACAAAACTTTTAACAAGTAAGAGAGTCCAAAAGATCAACTGTAGCACAATATTTTTGGGTGAATTGTCTGTCTCTCTCACTTCCAAGGTATACAGTACTTTGTCATCTGCCCTACTTCTTAAAAGACAGCCATCCTCAACTACCCATCCTCAACTACCTCAACTACTCAGTCAGAACTTGAATAAAGCCTACAAACAGAAATGATTTCTCAAGAGAACAGGCAGGCTTAATGGAACACTGAACTAGAGTGCAGAGACTCATCTACAACCAGTGGCAACAAAAAGCCTGGTCAGAGTGGTGCCAAAAATCTCCTTTCAAGTACAGTATTGTTAAAATTTCACTGAGTGGATGAAATCGTAAGGCAAATGTCAAAGGACATTCAAAACTCTTCTATCTCAGCAAGAATTGAACTGATGAATTCTGCGTATTTTCCACTCCTTTCAATTTCATCCATCATCATCATCATCATCATCTCCCCTACTTCAAAACTCACCAAGACAGCAGGCTTTCAAAGACTGCTAAACAATTACAATATTTTACCTTCCTGGTAGACTTGCTTTATATGCCGGAGTTCTGCAGGTGTTCGGGATGCAAGAATCTCAGTCAGAACTTTTTCATCAGTTCCTGCACCCTGCAAGAGAGGCATTGATGGAATCAGTTGATCAAAGAATTATAAAGTTGTGAGGTTTTGTTCTCAAATAAACACAACGACAATAACACCTTAAGACTGAATAGCGAATGGGTTCATCCCTTTCTGTACCTTCCAATAGCAAGGTTTTTTCTTTAAAAAAGCTAACATTTCATTTTTAAACGCCTGCAAGACTTTTACTTTAAAAAAAAATCTGTAATGCTCCAGCACTTCTCCCTCCTGGATGTCACATGATCATGATATCCCATAAATAGAATTTGTAGTGACTCACACAAGAAACATGTGGGAAAACTAACAGCAGAGAAAAGGGGCAACCTGCACTAACAACCTTTTAATGAACCTAAAAGAAATGTGTTTTTAGTAAGCTTGTTGCAATTCAAAAAACAAAAAACCTACAATTATTGGTAGGCCATCACTTCTTATCAGTCATAATGCCAGATGGCAAACTTCCAGCTGTGGAGTGGATACACTGAGCTCACACCATTTCCTCTGCTGTATGAAGGAAGTCACGACCTTCCATCTATCTCCTCTTTCCATGTATACCACTATCTCCAGCAAAGTTTGAAACCTGTACAAGCAGGAGATTTTAAAAGGGTCCAGTGATCGGTTCAGTAGCTCCTGATAACCTGGAGGTTGATTTGAAGGTCCGGAATGGCCTCATTTCCTCAAGGATAAATAGACACTCAAATAAATGATTTCAAGGTTGCTTATCATTGTAACAGAATGTGATTAATAATTTAGGATTAAGAAATCATCACCTATGGTAAGATTAGCAGGGACTGAAGTTTTCAGCGCCATTTCCCTAAGGATCATATATACTCACATTTTGCATTTTTATACTTATAAAGGTGTGACTTTACACCCAGCATTGGATACCATGTTTAAATTTATACTTATTTTCACTGTGAAGATTTCAGAAGAGATTGGAAGAAAGCTGTTATTTTTCCTTTCCCCTCTGAGATCCAAATAACGCTACAAAACTCCTGTCCCAGCAGTTTGGCGCCTGAGCAGAAGCACTTCTGTTAGGGACCATGTTTATAGGAATGACTATCTTTTATGTTTATAGATTGTTCGCCTTCAGGATGCACAGTTAAGCCACTTCTGCCCAACATTGCATATACGAAACAGGGATCAAATGTATACACCTGTGGGCTGTGCAAAAATGGGTTTTAATCAGTGGACCTCATAAGAATATAAGAAGAGCCCCGCTGGATCAGGTCACAGCCCATCTTGTCCAGCTTCCTGTATCTCACAGTGGCCCATTAAATGCCCGAGGGAGTACACAAGATCTCCTTGCCACAGGGTGTGGTGATGGAACCTAGCCTCTAAAAGAGGATTGGATAGATTTATGGAGATAAAACCCATGTTTTATCATGTTGTCACATGTTGTCACATGTTACAAGCCATAGTACAGGAACCTTGTTGTCTGGAGTGCTCCCACGGGCATCTGGTAGGCTGCTGTGAGATACAGGAAGCTGGACTAGATGGGCCCTTCGCCTGATCCAGCAAGGCTTTTCATATGTTCTTATGATGGCAACCTGAGTTTTCAATCTATGTAATGCACCTTGTCATGCAACTACAGGTCCAGCCTATTTATACACTGATTTTTTATACAGGATTTGACTCAACAGGAATGGCCCTTGCAAATGAGAAGGAATGTGCTGATCCCTGGAGAAGGGGAAAAATGCATCCCTTTAAAATCAGTTTAAAAAACTGAACAGTCCTTTAACAATAGTCTCCTTAATGAGGGGGGGGGGCAGCTGGTTGACAATCCATCAATCCTACTATCTCCAGTGGACCCCTCCCTTCCCCCTGAGCATGTGAAAGAAAGGTGATCACTTTGCATTGGGAAGGGAGGGGCTAAGTGAAGTGCCTTTGTAAGCGCTTGGAGGACGATTGATTGATGGATTGTCTTCTTAATGACTCTTATCTTACATCACAAAGGTCAGCAATGCTGTTTTTAAATCACCAGAGCAAAGAAACTTTGTTTTTTAAATTGATTTGCTATAGTGCGATGGAACCCACACAAATAATGAGGCTCAACCTGTATATATGAACAGATTCCTTCAGCTGCATTCCACTAATTATTCTCAGATTCTTACATCCCTTTGGCTCTATTCCAGCTGAATTCTGTTCAGCGATCTGAGGTCACATCTGCCATTCCTGGTTTTCAGAAACATTTAAGTCAAACTCATGATTTCTCAAGGACAAGAGAGAGAAAAATCACCCAATTCTCTTCCCTCCTTTCTCTCCTATTCCACACTCTATGAATCAAGCACTGGCTGAGAGAGAGAGAGAGAGAGAGAGAGAGAGAGAGAGAGAGAGAGAGGAAAGAATCGCCTAACTCTTTTCCCTCTGTTCCACACTTCAAAATTCTGGAAATATACCAAAAGAATAATGAACTCCAGAGCTTTGGAGTTCTGCTCCAGACGACATTGGCAGGAAAGCAGAACCATAAAATCCAGGGCAGAACGGAGACTAGTTAGTTCCAAAAGCATCTCTAGCCATTTGCACTGGTGAAGCAGCAGAGGGAAGAGGGTGCTGAACCTTTCCCTGTCAGCCGCTTCTTCTGCAATCTCACTCCAGATGTGTATTTGCAACAGTTTCCAGGAATTCATCAGACTGTGTTCCCAGACTAGAGTTTGCTTCCAAATGGGTTGTCCCAGCCTTTGGAAGCAGGAAAGTAAGATAATGGAGTTATAAAAGGTGGATATATGGGACCAGCACTCAAGGCCTGCTGATCACTAGACTTCAAATGCAACACTGATCCATGCACTGAACAAAACACATGCCAACACCTGTACAAAGAGGCCCCTGAGTTACCAATACACAAAATACTGTTTTTAAAATATTTTAAAACAAAGTTTTCTTCAAAAGTGACCTGTCATTGTCTCTGGGACAAAAAAGGGTGCTATAGAAAACCTTACACCAGAATTGTCCAACTCTGCCCTTCCTTCAGCCAGCATATTGAGTTTTATCTCTTAAGTCAACATGAAATCATGGGTTTTTGCTTGTCTCAGTCACCCCAGTAAGTTAAACACCAGTTTCCTTTCCCCTGCCAAATTCCAAGCTGAAAAGTCAACATTTGGCGAGAAGACTCTCTTCACAGTAGTTCGGCCAGTGGAACTGCACCTATTTACATAACTGAATGGTGACCGTACTAGCAAACCAAAATCTCAGGACCTTGTGTTTGTCAGGTTACAGTGCAGCAGGCAAACCGAACATACTCTGAGCTAATCAGAAGTTTCAACATTTTCTTCAAACCTTTGTTCCATTTTTTAAAAAAAAAAACAGCTGTCAGATAGGCTTAGGGGGAAAAAATTGCCAAACATAAAAACAGGCAGGCCTCATTACCCAAGGATTTGGGATTTGGGACCAAATTTTACTTTTGGTGGGTTCCAAATCCATAGGGTCAGTCAACATGTACCCTCAGAAGGTGATGGGACCTATACTCCTGTCTCCTCTGAAGGGTCATCTGAGGCATGGGGTGGTCACACACAGTCCTGCTGGGCCTCAGAAGACCCTCCAGAGGTGACAGGAGCACAGCTCCCATTGCCTCTCAAGGGTACTGTACATGTGCCAAGATCCAGAGATTTCATTATTTCCAGGAACTGAATCCAAGAACCTACTTCTTGGTTCCAGATGCCAAGAACCTACTGAATTTAACTAACTATCCTACAGTGCACTCCTATGGCTATCTACTCAGAAGTAAGTCCCACTGAGTTCAATGGGACTTACTCCCAGGTAAGCTGTGTACAAGATTGCAGCCTTACTTTCATATCTGGTTGTCCAAGAAGCAGTTTGCACAGAACATATTTAAGCACAAACCAGAGCTGCTTAGTGACCATTAAACATCTTCCCTAGAAGCAGAGGAGCATCCATTGGGGTTCATCATACATTTAAAATAAAGGCAGCATTTAACATAAAGGCATCTTGGATTCTTCCAAGTTAACTGTGACATATATGGCTTATTGCATATACTCTGTGGCCAATCATACTGTCTTCCTTCAGAAAACAGAAGACCACTGCAAACAGAATCTCACTGCAATTTTTCAGGTGGATAAGGAAATACATGATGTCATTAATGGAAGCAATCATAAATAATCAAGCAAAGTAATTATAATAAAAATGATAATTTCTTTCAAAGAAAGGAGACTTGCTCCCTAAGGAGCACAAATGTCATCAATATTTTCATTTCATGCCAGTCATTTTACCTTAAGGGCATGCTTCAGTGCATGGGCATCATATAGCCGTGCAGGTCTCATCAGTCCAACCATCAGTCTCTCCAGATTGCCTGTAAGTTCTGATTTTAGGTCATCCATCAGATCCTAATTGGTAAAATGAAAGGAGCTCCAGTTAATGAGAAAAGAAATTCAAAATTAAACCTTCAACCATACAAACTAGCAAATTACTGGCAATTAAAGAGCGTTAATATGGGAACCTATGAAGAAATAAAAATGTATAGCCAGACAACACTTATTATCCATCACAAAATTCCCTGTTACATGGATGAGGGCACACACCCAACAGCTGATCCCAAATAGTCTCCTTACCCTGCCATATAAGGTTTTAAAAGCAGATGCAATTTCTTGGCGCTGAGCATTACTTCTGTGTATCAGGACCTTCATGAGCGACTCTTCATCAGTCCCTTAAATTATGCAAATTAAAACCAGATTTATAGTAAGAATTTGAACATCAATGTTCTCTAGATCAGTGGTTCCCAACATTTCTTCACTGACTTGGCAGCCCATTTCCATAAACTGCATCTCTCATATTAGCAAAATGTTTATAATTAATATAGCTGCTGTTATTTCAAATTCATATGCTTTCAACTACTGATCCATATCTATCAATACACAAATTGATGACCAGAGATTAGTAGTTGCTTTGCAGCTAGCTAGCTGCCTTCCTTCCTGCCTTGCTAGCCCTGCCTTTTTCTGCCATTATTCAATTTTTTTTCAAGTACCCCTAAAGGTCCTGGCAAGTACCCCTGGGGGTACACATACCCCAGACTGGGAACCACTGTTCTAGATTGGTGACTATCATAAAAAGTAGGCTATGTTACAGAGAAAATACTGCATAAATGTCTACCCAACTACGTAATTTGCAGTCCAAATGAATTAACTCATGTAACCTTAGTAAGATAAAATGTGGGCAAAAATGTATTCTAAAGAGAAGGCTTTCAGGGTGCAAAAAATTTCATGAACCTGCCTTCTTTTTCTTTGTGTGTGTGTTGCTTAGCTTATAAGTATTTCTCCTCCCACTACGACCACATTAACTACTTCAGCGATGTAACTGAAAAATTCCTAAGGGGATTTCAGCCAGAGATACCACCACAATTTAGATGACATCAAAAAGCCAAATCATATTATTTCCAAAGAGACCGATAACACTGAGGAGCCAGATTTGCCCACATGAGGACATCATGACACCAAAGCTTCCTGCCCTCCCCTCCAACATTTTGTTCCTCTTTTGCAAGTACCTCTGAGTAATCATCAAGATGGGGCTTGCCTTTCACAGAGGCCAATTTTTTGTGAAACACATTCCCCATTTTTGCTTTGGTCACTCTTGTTAGCCCCAAATCTTCAGAGGAAAAAGCAATTATTAACAGATCATGCAGCTCAGTGAGAAGTAATTATTAATCTACAAAAGTTCCACTATTTCCTGAACTGTTTTATAGGGAACAATGGAACTCCTGTGTAAACGTATAAATTAACAGATACCTTTTACTGACACTCATAAAATATTGATTGCTTTTTCACAAGGTCACATCAACTTTTACTTATTCAAAGATAAATGACTAATCACAAAATCAAGAAAGAAAGCAATAGTCAGAATTTGGCCCAAAATTAAGTGATTCATTCCAAAAACACTCCTCCTAGTTTGAAAGAGAACTAGGTCTTACCCAGGCCTTTCATTGCCTTACGACAAACCTCAGCATCAGCTCTGGCATCAAAGCCGGGGAAGTCCTTCACAGTGCCTCTGTTAAGCTGGAAGAAAAAAGCACTTTGCATGAGTGAACTGCTCATCTGTTCATATTAGCTACTTTGCTCGATAGCACAGAAGCCAAAATGCACTTAAGATACACTATCCTTTCAACCTGAACCTTTGAAAACCTTTTCTAGTAAGCAAAGTAGTCACATTTACTAACCAGCTTAATTTAAGTAGAATGCTTGCCAACAAATTGCAGCACAGCTTCAATCTTTGTACCAGGTCTAAAATACTGAGTGCAGGTTTTTTTTGGAGGGGGGGGAGTGGAAGGCAGTATGGGAAAGGCTTCTAGAACCACAATCTAAAACATCACCAGATGTGGAGATCTGTAGATAACAAATGAGGAAAAAACCAACTCCCAACAGCTTTCCAAAAAAATACCCACCCAACAAAGATTCCAAAAGGATGGTCAGAATGGAAATAGATTTCCATTGGTGCCCGTGGAAAACTAACCACAAGAATCATCATGTTGCAGGGCTCTTTAAACAGTAAACAATTTATAGCGTTCCAAGATAGCCATAAGAACATAAGAACAGCCCCACTGGATCAGGCCATAGGCCCATCTCTTTCAGCTTCCTGTATCTCACAGCGGCCCACCAAATGCCCCAGTGTTCCAGAACCACTATTCAGAGCGCAATACCATAGTCTTCCGAGACTGAAGGATGCCAACACACACTGGGGTAGTATATTTTAGCTTCAGCAAGGAAGCTTAACTCTATTCCCTAGTTTCAATTAACCTGCTCCATTGTTTCAAATTGGCAGGAAGGGCCTAGCACTGAGGTCAACTGCAGGACAAAGTAGAGGAAAGCAGAAGATTGGCATTGGATCAACAAATATAATTCAGTTGGCAGTCAATGCATTTCATAACCTTACAAGCCAAAGTTTAAATCACTGCATCCCAATGGGACAGTTGCCATGCTGCATCACATAGTAGCCTCTGGGCAAAGTAACTACCACACCATGTGGATTGCCATTTCAGTTACAAGACCTGTTCATTTAACACTTTGCAGAGCAGCAATCTCAAAGACTTCAAAAGGTTCAGTATTAAGCAAGTGAATTACAGCAAAGGTCTAGCATAATTTAAAGCCAATTGCAAACCATCACTAAATAGGATCTGAAGAACAAAAAACAAAGTGGTCATCTCTCCACTTTCATCACACCAACCTACCCTGCTGAACTTGGTTTTCAATATAAATAGCCATTATTATGAAGCAAATATAAAAATAACAAAACATCTCAAAGTACTTCATATACACTATGCTAACATACAACAAGAAGCCTGAGCAAATGAACTGATTTGAGAGAATTCAGCCATTTAATGCAAGAGTCAGACAGAAAGGGCTACATGCACATGCCCTGTTCACACAGAAATCCACTTTTATAAGTTCTTTAAGGCTGAAAACAGGGCATCAACCTAGAAAAAAGCTGGAGAGGTCATATTCAAGAGCAGTTTTCCCCTACCTATTTTTTTATGTGAACAGATCAGGCACCTCACTGCCCCATCACATCAAGCTTTGCACTAAATGCTACAGCCTTTTCTCTGGCTGTTTCTAAAACAAAGAGAAAAGGAATTCTTCCCAACTCTTCCCACCACCCCAAATCCATATTAAAATCCACTATATTAAAGCCAATTCAATGATATTCAGTTGTGCTCAGTTTATAACATAAAACATCTAACACAGTAGTTCTCACTTTTAGCACTTTTTAGAATGAGAATCTGTCAGGTCCCACCAAAAGTGATGTCATGACCAGAAGTGACATCATCAAGCAGGAACATTTTAAACTGCAATCCTACCCACACTTACCCAGGCGTAAGTCCCATTTACTATCATTGTTAAAAGAACATACATAGTAGCTTGTTATAAGTACAGGTCTGTAACATTTCCCCAATGCATTCATATATCATGGTAGCATCAAGTTAATATATTAAAAACAAAATATTGAAATGAATGGGATCCCTGAAATCAGCTCGCAAACCACCTAGTGTCCTGACCCACAATTTAAGAAACACTGGAACATAACATGCCTCACAGGAGGATATGCCTCCGCTTCCTCACAGGGGACTAGAGTTGAACAGTCCCTTGGTCATCTAGTTCATTCATTGAAAACAAATCCATTGCCTTTAATGTAGTCAAGTCCATGCCAAGATGACAATCTCAGACTTCAGTCTTATCTCAAACTTCCATCTTCCAAAAGGAAGGTAATACCCAGTTGGCCACCTACTTATGTAATTAACCCTAACTTTAATTCTAGAAAACCTTTTTATGGTGAAGAAGAACGTTTAAATTTACAAGCGGGAAGAAAAGCCTGACTAGTACTAAATTTGGAGGTGGCTTCCAATAGATTGCAGAGCCAGAAAGAAGTACACAGCATTTGTGGAGGCATTCATAAATCGATTCCCAGACTGCATGCTGGCTCATCTCTGCAGTTAGTCTTACAACAGAAAGAAATCTCAAAAGGAAAAGGAAAAATATACTAATTGAAAAACTAATCTTGCATGCAGAGTCTTGCAACAAATTCTTATTCACACAAACAACCCCAATTAAACAAATTAGATTATTTGAGGCCCTGATCTTGCAAGTGCAAATATGCTTAGTGTTTGTTATGCAATTATTCCAAGTAAAGACAGTTCATTATGTATTTTGCTACTAGGGTTTTTAAAAGACCAGAGCCTGAGCATTTAAGGCAGCAACCAGTACAGTATCCAGGACAACTGCCAGTAAAAAAATGCAAAGAGGAAGGGGGCTACAGTTGCTAATTTCTCCCTCTTCCTTATTCTTTGGCAACATTTGCTATCATGCTAATACATCTCTCTCTAAAACTGAAAAAAAACTACTAGCTATTGGGGGTGGGGAGTCAGTATGATTTGCTACACCGGATTGGCTAAAGAGGCGGCACAGTCCATGCTGCACTCTGTGCTCTGTCTCCTCCTCTTCCCACACACACTGGCATCTGCAAGTGCTGCTATAGAAACAGCTTTGCTAGTCAAGGCAAGTCAGGTCAAGAAAACACCTCCAATTACAACAGAAGCAGCCAGGTAAGCATTGCAGCAGGCAGGCTATTCTAGACATTAGAGAGGGCACTGCAATCTAACATTACATCCATTGTACAAACTACACAGTACAGCAAAACTAAGCGCATACAAAGCATCCAACTTTTACAACAGCTCTATTAACCTGGGGCGTGCCATAACACAGAATTACAGACTTCATTTACTATCAGTCCTCATTTGTCCTCCAACATCAATTTTTGTGCTTTCAAACATGCTGCTCTGAAGGTGCACAGCAGACTCATTATGCAGGAGATGGGAGAATATTCTCCCAAGATTAAAAAAAAAAAACACACACTACAAAGTGGCATTGAGACTGTGAACATGAAGCATCTCCTTCCCCTTTCTAGTGTTCAGTTCATCTTTTTACTTCTTGCCGCTTTCCCCATAGATCTGCCCTTTCCAATCCAATTCCCCACCCATAGGGAGGTGACAAAGAGTTCTATTCCTTCTGTCCTGTGTAGGAACAGAGCAGACTGGGATGGGTGATTCCGAGAGGGGAAACCGGCAGAAAGAAAAAGGATTGTACATGTGCACATGACTCCTCTTTCACTCATAACTGCAGCACGGTTACTTTTCAGTTTAACACACTGGAGAATGTTCTCCTTTCTCCTATATTACAGCCAATTGCAGGAATAGAAGAGAAGCATGACAGAAAGCATAAAACCTGTAAGATCTCCAGAATTTTTGAAGCTAAAGAACAAAAAATCTTGCCTGTTCAACTCCCCTTTTGAATGGGAGGGAGGGCAGTTTTAGGGAAAGTATGCAATATTTGCTTCCTCAATAAATCTAAACTTATTTATCATTTTAACAATTCAATACCACACATGTTTATCCAGAAGTCCCCAAGTCAAAACCATTTGCACAGGCATTTGCCTCCACAAGCAAGTCAACAGCCATGTTGATCATAACAGTGGGCTGTGCCAGCCCAAGCCCTCTACTCCTAAAGTGTTTGCACATTAGACTTGCTCTCCCTTCAATGATTAGCACTTGTCTGCAGCAACAAGTGCTGAAACTGTTCCCAGGGTTGCTACCCTGGAAGATCACATAAGTGGGGGGTGGGTAGCATAACCTATTCTTGTGAACAGCCCATACTGTTATCTTACCATGGAGACAAATGTTTAGGGTAGTAAACAGAAGGGACATTTGAGCTTAGAAACAGCTTGGAGGACTTCAGCATCAACAAGCAATAGAAAACTCAAGTCCATTTTTGCACCAATAAGTTTGCATGAACATTGTTATTACAGTATTTTAAATCCCATGCTTTGAAAAGCATTTCACTCATTATTCTGAAAGAGAAAAAAAATTTCACA
Organism: Tiliqua scincoides; assembly: GCF_035046505.1. Lineage (NCBI taxonomy): Eukaryota > Metazoa > Chordata > Lepidosauria > Squamata > Scincidae > Tiliqua > Tiliqua scincoides. Next base: position 30,355,526 of record NC_089826.1, read on the forward strand.
AGAAGAGTTTCTACTTCAGTCCTCAAGAACAAAGACAGTTTTCACACCTCAGTCCCTGTGTGTGCGCGTGTGTTTTAAAGTGGGAGATTGTTCAGAGTTTAGTTGTCAGATCTCATTCTAGCACATGTGCAAATGCACACTGGCTGACAAAGATACTAGAAGACATTTAAAAGTTCAGGAAAAAAAGATGCTTCCAGGTTTGTAAAGAAGTAACTCAAAATACCTTTCAGTTTTTAAAAAGCAAAAAGTATGTGAAGAGAAAAAATCCCAGCATAAAAAAAAGAAAGGAAAAACCGAAATGGAAGGGGCAAACAAGCTTTCCCCCCCCCTTGCCTCTTAACCAATAGAAACAGGCTACACCCACTCGTAGTATAAATTTACAGTGCAGGAACTTGGCTAAAAAGGCAGAAAATGGATGAAGTCTGACGTGGATTTCACATGATTTGGATGATTCACACTGTTCTTGGTTCAGCCTCTCTTTAAACATTTAGATGATTTTCTGAGACAGAACCCAGCACTGACCTAGCTTCCTGCATCTCCCTCCTCTCCTCACAAATACATTTCTCCACCCAGATAAGCTGTAAGAGCAGCAAATGGTGACAGATAGTACTGTTCAAAGGACTGAGAGTACGCAGGGAAAGGGATGGAAAATAACATTAACTCCAGAATACCATGACATACTCTGTTACACTTACAACCCCACACACACACACAAAAAAAAAACCTGCTAAAAAGCAGGTTCAAATTCTACCCCACCTTTCTCCCCGCAGGGCACCCAAGGCGGCTAAAGCCCCATCATCAGCATCATCAACCATCAGCAGCAAAGCCCCTTTGCAATTACCAGTGACAAAACTTTACTGGTGCCTGTGACTGTCATGAAGTTTAGCCTACCTCACAGGGTTGTTGTTAGGATAAAAAACTGAAACCATGAATGTCGTATGGTCCGGTTTTGGGGAAAGGTGGGATGAAAATGTAATAAATGAATAAGACGGTGTGCAAAATGGCACCGGTATTAGCACGCTGGGGATTTATTTATTTTTCCTGCCACTTCTTTCTCCATTCATTCATAAATGCAAGGGAGGGGAAGCGCCGGCATTGCTCACCTTTGCCATGGCTCCTGGGGAAGCTGATCAGGCCAGGAAGAGACTCTGCAAGAGACGTTAGCAAGAGTTTAAATGAGAACTGGCAGCCAAAAAGTTTCCCATCAACCAGTGGCGTAGCTAAAGGGGGGTAAAGCACTAAGTTTTGCAAGGAGCTTCACCACGTGCAAGCCCTCTCTTTCGGAGTCACTCGGTGGTCAGGCTGCTTGCAAAACTTACTGATTGGACCCCCCCTCTAGCTACGCCACTGCCACCAACTCCCTGCCCGCGGGTTGGGAAGCGTCACAAGGAGAACCCGAGGAACGACAGCAGGACGTTCCCCAGCTGGGCTAGGGAAGTCCCAATGGGGAGCCAACGCCCCATCGCAGGCAGGGAAAGGGCACTCCTGCCCCGGATTCCCCACCACTGGCACCAGCAGCGTCAGGAAGTGTCTGAGAGCCCGATCCTAGGCATGTCTACTCAGAAGTAAGTCCCATTATAGTCGGTGGGGCTTACACCCAGGAAGTTGTTGATAGGATTGTAACCTGAAGCGCTTCTACGGCAGTGGCGTAGCTGGGGGGGCAAAGCTCTGAGTTTTGCAGGGAGCCTCCCCGCACATCCAGGGGCATCGCCGCCACCCCCCCCCCCCAGCCGGATGCCCGACAGACTCACCGACGCTGGAGAGAGCAACCCGGGCGGATGCAGACAACGAGGGCAGCTCCCTGCTCTTGCGGAGGGCGCAGCGGAAAGGCAGCGGCTGTAGCTGCTCGCCACGCCCTGGGCTCGGGTTCTCTGCCTGCGGGGGCCGAGCCTGGATCCTCCCACCCCTGGGCGCGGTCTGGGGAGGGGACGCCTTCCCTCTGTTACTCCCCAAGGATGCTAGCAGCGTGGATGGGGAGGGCTGGAAGGATGCAAGGCTTCTCCTCAGTTGATGAACTCAGCGGTTGTCAAACTGTGGGCCAGTGACCCACCGGTCATGGGTCATGACCCAGTTTTTAGTTGGTCGTGAAACTGACAAGGCAGATGAGGCTATGTCCATCAAGGGTTAAACGGGGGGGGGGGGGGCACTGCTGCCCAATCACCATTATTGCCACAGAGGCTTGAGCAGCTGGTAAAGTGAAACTTTTTTTAGGCGATAAAACGTTTGAGTGCCACTGGATTAAATTATGATCATAATTAATATAATCACTAGCAATGTCCTCAGCTTGCAGGATGGTTTCTGGCCTGTTCTTTTTATCTCATTGCAACAGCTTGGGGCTGCAGCCCTGTTCAGGATGCAGTTTTGTGGGAGTAGACATACATAGGCTTGGACTGTAGGTTGCTATGCAAACCAACCCTGGGATCCTGACGCGCATACTTGCCTGGAAAGACGACCGTCCCATAAGAACATAAGAAGAGCCCTGCCAGATCTGGCCATATGCCCATCTGTATCTCACTGCGGCCCACCAAATGCTTCAGAGAGCACATGACAGCAAAATACAACCTGCGTCCTGGTGCCCTCCCCTGCATCTGGCATTCTGAGGTAGTCCACCTCTAAAATCAGGAGGTTGCACATACCTGATTGTTGCACATACCTGAAAAGGTAGAGGTTGTTCCCCTCTACTTTTTTTTTAGACTTCCTGGTAAACATACCCAGGAGGCCTTGGGTCCAAATATAGCTGAAATGCAAGAGATTTATCTCCCAATGGACATAGGACAGTGTTTCTCCACCAGTGTTACAGGTACCAGTGGAACCCGAGGTAGTAGCTGGTGGTATTTGCAGGAGCTCTAGACACCTGCGCCTGCAGCTCTCCCGGCAGCCCCAGCAGCATCTGTGGAATCCAGAGCCCTTGTCCCAGGCCTGATGCCCCCTGTGGTGGAACAAATCTATGCCAACAAAAGAGCTTGCATAGATCTGAGAAGGCACATAGGGACCCAGGCAATGGTGGAGGAGATACGTTAACACTTATGTCTCCTGGCCAACCTAGTCCTTACTGGTACATGGGATATAGTGGAAGTTGCACTGGCAGCTCTAAATCCTGTGTGCCAGTGGAAGATAGGATTCATTCATTTTTGTTGGGAAGTACTGAACTATTTCAAAACAAATAAAAATATGCAACACATTGTTTTGGTATAATGGATTTGCTTCTGTCATTAAGGATAGGAATTTGCTTCTATCAGTTAGGAATAAGGGGTTGCAATGTGTTAAAAACTGTGAAACTGCTGCTTCCAACAACATTCCAGGGAGTTCAAGTTGAGCTTTTGTAAAACCCAAATCGATCTCGATGCGTGCTCAACCTACTTCATAAAAGCAACCGCCACAAATATTATCTGTAATACTTTCCAGCTTCACATCACTTTGGAATCAGACTGTTAGACTCCTGATAAGAGAAAGCCAGGTAACCTGCGTGCCACAAAATCTAGACTTGCCAAGTTAAACACTTTCTAAATCCCCAAGAGAGAGCTGAGAGTAGACATCTGCATGACTGCATGAACAGAAGAGCCACAACCAAAATCTGTGGGAACACAGCAAAATGAAACTGAGTCAGACAGTATTTATGAATCACATTTGTACAGTAGAAACCCTGGAAAGGCAGAGAGGAAAGTTATGGTGCAATCCTATGTCACAGTTGCGCTGACATTGCTGCTGCGTTGGTGCAATGTAGACACGATGTCCAATTTATCCTAAGTCTATCCAGCACAGAGGGGAGTGGGAAACAATGGCGCAGGCAACTCTGCACTGGTGCAGCCCTCCCAGTAACACTGCCAGCTTCTATGGAAACCCCAACACAGCTCACTGATCCTGATATCAGCCTGACGTTGGTCCAGCAATAGCCTGCTGTTGGCCTGGTATGCACTTCCCCAGCCAGGGGAAGGCCAGAGATGCAACACCACAGTGGACCAAGAATCGACTGCATGGAATGTCAGGTTGCAGGGCCAGCTTTAGGGCAATGTGACCATTTTGGCCAAACTGGGCCCCACACCTGGGGGCACTCACACTGAGGTGGCAAGCAGAGCGTCTGCAACTGCAGCCAGTGTCTTGGTCGTAACTGAGGCTCTGGAATGGAATCTTCTATGCCGAGGCGTCACGAGGAGAGCGTGGTGAGTGGAGCATTGCCACAGTGGAGCGTGGTGAGAGGGAGCATATGGTCCTCCCTCTCACCAACCCCTGGGTCTAATTGGCTTGAAGTTGGCCTCCTGGAAGTAGTTGGTGGTGATGCCACTGCTGGGTGCCTTGCCACTGTCATAGGGGAGCCCCAACGGGGTGGAGGCCCCCACAAAAATGTTGTGCCTTGGGCCCTGCGGCTCCTATGGCTGGCCCAGTCAGGTTGCACTTTGTGACTACCATAAAGCACACTGCACCACCAGAACACAAGTTCCAGCAGCGTAGTGGGCCCATAGTGATGTTTATTTTGATGTTGCATATACCAAAATATTATTTATTAAAGAGTATTTATATACGACTTTTCAACAAAAAAGTTCATAAAGCAGCCAACCAAATAATTAAATGGCAAAGATGGCAAATATATGGAAAGATGAGTTCTACCCAGATTACCCATGATGGCTAGGGAAAGGAGATTTCCTGTTCCTGCTCGCACACACTTAATTTGAAAGCTGAACCCATTTTGAATCCCAGAAAAGAGTACCCTGTAGGAGAGAATAATTACATCTAAACCATAGCCTATTACAAATTACTGTTACTGGAAAATTCTTCATTTTTTTTTCAGTCCCCAGTGTAGAAACAGACTGCTAATGGAAAAAACAACATCAAAAAAAAAAGCATGAAGTTTCCCGCAGTTGCATCTCTTGACCTTGTAGTTATCTTGCTGGGAAAATGCTGTCTCTAATCCCCCTGCCATTGATTGAGCACTTGGAAAAAATTACATTATAGGAATAAAATGAGAGTGAGGTTCTGAAACAACCATCAGCTTAGGACAGAGGTCAGCTAACAGAAAGATGTTTATATTTAGGTGTAAACAATGCCTCAAGCCTTCTGGTCTGCTTGCTCCTCTCTGGCCATTGTCTTCTCTGATAGATAGAGAGTGCCTGGGTAGGTGTGGGTGTGTGCACAAGCTTAGGGAGGGAGAAGTTCAGTGGCTGAGTCATTGAGGGGCCACATGAGTCCCCTTCTGTGGCCAGCACTTGTGTTCTGTGCCCTTGTAAATAGCTGTGATTGTAATAACCTGTTGTTACATAGGCACTCAGCACTTATTTTGTGTGTCTGTGTATAGCTGCTGTTGCTTTGGAAAGCCGCAGTTGTTTTTTGTGCATTGGCGATTACCTATTCTTGCAGTAGAGTGTAGCAAATGCACCATTTAGAATGCTGTTCAGAATGTTTATTAACAGGTTAGAAAGTAGTGAACTTCTTTTTGAAATGAAACCTTGCCTGTCCCAAAAACAAAACAAAACACCATGTCTCATCTTTTTATCTGAGCCACCGATTAATCTAGCCCAATGGTTCCCAATAACATTTTAGTTGTTTATTTGCAAAAGGCTCAATCCATTTCTCATAATAAAACAGCCCTAATGAACTTTAATGAATGCTCTCCTTTCTTTCCCACATTTCTCCCCAGGGAAAAAAAAACACCATAAAATCTTCTTGAATTTTTTAGAATTCATTATTGGGGGCATCAGCTAAAACAAATTCATCTCCCTATACAGGTGAGTGTTGCTTAACAACTGTTTACTTAACGATGGACCACATATATGACAGTGGTCAAAGTACAATAAAGATGCTCTTAATGAGGCAATCGCGTCTCCCATAGCCTGCAGTAGAGGGTCTCTTTACACAACAGAGAGGCGCTTAATGCAAAAGAGAGGCAATCTGTCTCTAATAGCCTGTGCAGCTGGCTAGTGTCTGTTGCCGTACCTGATCCAGCCAGTGCTGTTAGGGTGTCACGCCAGCAGCCTGGCACATACATTTGTGCCAGCACTGGTGGCTCATGAGTAGTCACAGGCATATCTTATTGCACATTTGTGTTGCTCAGAGCTGGCATAGGGAGGGCGGCACCAGCTCAAAGGAACATTAAGACTGCTAAGTTACAGTTTACAGTTAGCAATCAATATAATTCCCAAGATAGCCAGCAGTTTGTTTCATATTCATATAACAAAAGCTGTCTTCATGAATTTAATTGTTTCAAGTTACAGATAACTAAAGTAACAGTAAAGTTACAGTTAAGTTAAAAGTTGGTCAACTTTTAAGCAAGTCCTTATAGGCTATTAGCATCACCATCTTTGTACTTTTCCAAACTTATGACCATTCAAGTTAGATGGGCCTATTTCTAAAACAGGGGTGTCCAAACCTTTCAGCAGGAGGGCCACATCATCTCTCTGACACTGCTGCATCACAGATCTGAAACAGCAAAAGCAGTGGATGGAGCCCTCATCCCACTGCTCATGTGAGAATTCAAACAGTTGGCTGAGAGCAGTTGCATAAGGCCAGTGCGGGCTCCAGCAAGTCTCCAGAGAGCCAGAGGCTCATTGGAGACTGGGAGCTCCCTGAGGGCCAGATTGGGAGGCTTCAAGGGCCGCAAGTGGCCCCAGGGCCAGGGTTTGGGCACCCCTGTTCTAAAACAACAAATGTGATGAACCAGAAGGCTAGTTTGGCATTCCCTTGGGGCTGGATACAGCCTTCTGTCATTGAGGGATTTGCAAGAGGATCATACAAATGGTGGAGGGGAACACAGTCAGATATACAGTTGGCTGCTTCATTTGCATGATCACATGATAGATACATCCCATCAGCAGCATACCTAGGGTATTTGATGCCTGGAGTGGGCCACTCAAAGCTACCTGACCATTGCCTCAAGATATCTCAATGGAGGCCAGGGCTACCAGCTACTCAAAGTGAAAGGTAGACCTGACCTCTGCCTTCAGAGTCCCCTAGTGGTGGCCTGGTCCACTGACTGCCCAGTGGCACATTTGACACCCAGGGCCGACCATCCCACCTGCCCCACCCATGGTACACTGCTGGTCCCAATAAAATTGCTGCTATTGTTCTTACGTTCATGAATTTAAGGCGTGGATCTGATCCCAGACAGAACAATGGGTAATAAATTGTCACAACAATGTCACAGTATATTTAATACTAAGGATCCTCGACTTCAAACTGGTGAACTTTGGATTACTCCATTGGCAAACAGTAGTACATACCTCTAGTAGATGTTACAGTGACATTAGTGGAAGGGTGTAATATTTGTGCTTAGGGAACATTGTCTAAGAGTTAATAGCCCTGTTTAAGGAAGTTACTGCCAATCCTAACCATGTTTACCCAGAAGCAAGTCTTAATAATATCAGTCATGCTTTTGTCCAAGTGCTTTGGACAGCAGCCTTAAAAGTTAATGGTTGTAACCCGAAACATCATGGATGGAACTTCCTTTTAGGTGAAAAGTGTTTAGAACTGGAAAATAAAATATGTAGAGTTGTGCAGAAGCCTGTCGGCTACAGTCAGTTTAAAATATAGTAATACAGGACTCTACCTGCAATCTCTTTGTGGAATGAAAGCCAAACTAAAACACCAACTCAAATACATGGACTGGGGAGTGGGATGGCATCCAATTGGATGGCACCCCTCCATTATTAAGTGGAAGCTGAAGGGGGATCCTATGAGTGGATCAGTCTGTTTCATTTACTTCTGGGGCTGGGAAATGCAATTGTGCCCTTCCCTCCATACTTTCAGTATTCATGCAACTGAACAAGTGAAAAGGGCTTAATTGTAGATCAGGGTGCCCAAACCCCGGCCCAGGGGCCACTTGTGCCCCTCAAGGACTCCCAATCTGGCCCGCAGGGAGCCCTCAGTCTCCAATGAGACTCTGGTCCTCCAGAGACTTGTTGGAGTCTGTGCTGGCCCAGCACAACTGCTCTCAGCATGAGGGCTGTTACCAAAAGGGCTGTTTTGTTTAGGGGAATTATTATACTGCCCTTATTGGAACCTTAGGATCGCAGGCTGGATAGCAAGACGGCGTAATGCAGAGAAATTCCCTTTAGCTTAAAGAGGAGACTGAGAGAAAGATAACTTTTAATAAAAGATTATAGTTTTATTACAAAAGCACAAAGGTAAACATAATGCACATGGAGAAATGATAAGTGTATGTTTCTTGGTCCTAGTACTTGAATCTAGTGTACCTAGCTTTTATGGTGGTTGCATGTAAAGAGTATTTGGTGCATCCGAGGAAATTAGAAAAGGGAAAGGTTGTAGGGAAGGATTTTAGGGGTCCCTGATCTGCTAAACCCAGTTGCTAACTAAAGATGGGGAGAGAAGGGGAGAAAAAGGGGGGGAAGAAGGGAAAGAGTTTCAGGCGCAAGATAGTTACCTGTCCTATAGAGCAGTTGGGGGGGAAGAGTCCTGTGTATAGGACCCTCTGACCCAGCACAGATGTGTTGGTCCTTGGAGGGAGAGCCAGAGAGAGCATGTGAGGGGAAGCCCTCTCTTTAAAAAAGGGGTTTTCAGACCATGCTGAGCTGGATGGTAGCATGCTTACTACCACACAGCAGGGTATGTAAAACATTGAAAGGATCAGGATGTTATCAGCAAAATTCAATGGGGTCAAATGGCTGGCTTCCTAGCTGAGGGAATTTAAACAATATAATGAATCATCAACTCAGGAAGGCAGTTCAAGTTTGCATACAGTACTTAAGCAGTGATTGGGTTAAAACAATACAATGAATAGGAGACACTTAAACAATGATTTAAGATGCCAGACTTCCTCCCATAATGTGTGACCACAGGGAGGTGGAGGTTTTGTAACCTTGTGACTTGACCTGATTGTAGCCTGTATGCTGAGATTTAACCTGCATGATATTTTAGGCCATAGTACATAACCAGATATAAAATCACAACTAAGGAAAAAGGGGATTTTCATGTAACAGGGCAACTGTTCAACCTCTCACTTGAGCTGTGGGACAAGGGCTCCCTCCAATGCTTGTTGTTTCATGTCGGTGATGCAGCAGTGGCAGTGAAGGAAAGGCTGGCCTTGCTTTGTGCAAGGCCTTTTACAGGCCTTGAGCTACTGCAAGACCTTCATTCATTCATATAAGTTCCATCTCTAATATATTCATTTATGTAAATTTATTCAAATTTGAAATGTAAATTAATTCTCTTCATTCCTGGCCCCTGACACAGTGTCAGAGAGATGATGTGGCCCTCCTGCCAAAAAGTTTGGACACCCCTGTTGTAGATGGATGAGTGGGGAAGGTACTTCTTAGGACCTCAACAACTTGCTACTGTTGTCTACATCAGCAGTCTCTAAACCATGGATCATTTCGTCTTGAAAAACCATCTGGGTGCAGCGCAAAACTTTCCATTCCACGCTGCAGGCTCTGTTTCACATGCCCTATCTTCCCCAGCCTTGCATTGGCCAGCCACGCCCCCTGGGAAATGGGGGCTCAGAGGCATCTGGGGCAACAGGACACGGAGGTTGCTGGCCGTCAAGAGACTGGGGGGAGTTCAGCTGCAAAAAACAGAGACTGCACTGTGGAACGGAAAGCTCCACCCTGTGCCTGGTTGGCTTTTGCAGGATGCTGGATCTGGTCTGCAGGCTGGGGTTTGGTGCCTGCTGGTCTACACTGACATAATGTCACTAGTTGCTATTTGCTGATGTTTTCCCTGCTACTGCCTCATTTAAACTGCAGGGACAGGAAGTCGTACTATAAGAGCAGATACCAAGTGTGCTGGAGGATCTTGGTCCAGTCTATCTCTTGCTGGTGCACATGCTGAGCCTGTTGAGCTGATCCTTCAAAATGTTCTGATGCTACCTGATGTCATTCAGAAGCAAATAATGAACCAGATATGAGATTAATGGTGCAAGCCTATGTTTGTCTACCCAGGGCAAGTTCCACAGTGTACAATGGGGCTTACTCCCTGGAAGGTACTCATCAGGTTGCAACCTAAAAAATTTAAGAGCAGAAGAGTCCAGGTTCATAAATGTCAAGTAAAAGACTTTTTTTAAACTTATACATAGCATGCAGTGGGGAGGTGGAGTAAATAAACTGAGGTGTGATTAAGCTCTTACATTTCGCAAATAATCCCTGTTGAAATAGGCAGCTAGCCATATTCTTCTTCCTATGTATCTTTCTATAGTTGCATCAAAATTACTATATTTCTGGGTGAAAAGGAGGAAGCACTAAATGTCCATCCATGGAACTGGAACGTAGGTCAGATCTCTCAGTTTTGAACTAGACTTTGACAGTAACAGGCTTTTTTTTTTTTTTTTTTAAGCATTACAGAAAGTAGGAGTCAGAAGGTGCAAGCTCGATGATAACCCCCATTATTGTTGCACAATTCTTTATACAAAGATTAACCAAGGTGCACACCTTGGAGATACTTCCTCCATGACATTCCATAAGGTTCAAGGTCACTTTGTAGCACCTCTTTGTGTTCCTGTGTCATGAACAGGTAAAATCTAGCCCCAGTCTGAATCCATCTTATGTTTGCAACTGCCTTCTTGCAGCTGGTGGGAAAGGAGGTAATTAGTGTGAGAAAGGAATGCATTATCTGCTTCTCAGTGGCCAGGAGCAGCAGGAAGGCAATCACAGAGAGGAATGCTTCTTGCATCAAGGACACCATTCAGGTATTAAAAAGACCCTCAGGAGTGTGATGTGTTTCCCTTGGGCATTGCCCTGCCTGCAGCTTGTCTCTGATTTCCATTATGGTTGCCTGGCCAGACAGGTAACCTGAGGGCCATTTGTTCTCTAGTGGTTGAAGCACCCAAATGAGGCATAAATGTAGACAAGTGTAGTCTGAAAGCTAGCTTTGTTAGTTTAGAACTGATGTATTTTTGGAAGTCTGTATGTGTTTCAATTGCTGCCTTGATATGTTTGTGTAACCTTAACTTTTTTTTTAATAAATCAAAATATATTTTATAGGCCTGAGTTTGGTCTTGAGTACTGAGAATGGGAGTCAGCTCTCCAGTCTAGCTGCTTGGTTGAGCTACCAAGAAAAGTCTAAGTTACAGTCCAGCCATTTTCAACCAGTGTGCTGTGGCACATTGGAGTGTGTGAATGGTCCACAGGTGTGCCGCAGGAAATTGAGAGAGGATCATTTATTAGTAGGGCCATTGGGGATCTGAGCCCCCCACTGGCAGCACAGTGTGCCTTGTCAGTTGTCAAAAAAATTGATACTGAGCCTTGTCAGTGTGCAGTGAGATGAAAAAGGTTGAAAATCACTGGTCCAGAGTCTTGAGGCCTGGGTCCCTGAGTGAGTGGGAGCCCAGGGCTTGCAAGGGCTGGTGTAAGCCCATAAGTCATCAGAGTCCCTGAACTGAAGCTCTGGTGTATTCAGGGTAGTGGCAGTCCTACTAAGATTTGGTAATTTTTTGTTTAATTGGCTAAGAACTGTGCCTTGCAGTCTTGAGGTATGCTGTACCCCCTTAAGACCGCAAGGAACAGAAGAACCAAAATTAATGAAACATGACAAATGCCCTGTTTCCCCCATATTTTTTTGCCTACTTTTCTGTACACATTTTGGACACTTAATTCTTCTGAAGCTCCTTTTGGGGCATCCTTCACAAGCAGCCTTTGTTTGAAACTCCATTATCTAGCCCCACATGCTTTTGTAGATTGGGGAAACTCCTCCATATCTGGAATACTGAGATAGGCATGCGCTTAGTCCATCTAGGTCAGGGGTGCCCAAACCCTGGCCCTGGGGCCACTTGTGGCCCTCGAGGACTCCCAATCTGGCCCTCAGAGAGCCCCTAATCTCCAATGAGCCTCTGGCCCTCCAGAGACTTGCTGGAACCCGTGCTGGCCCGACGCAACTGCTCTCAGCATGAGGGCAACTGTTCAACCTCTCACCTGAGAGACAAGGGCTCACTCCACTACTTGCTGTTTCACATCTGTGATGCAGCAGCAGCAGCAGCAAAGGAAAGGTTGACCTTGCTTTGTTGAAAGCCTTTTATAGAGCTATTGCAAGACCTTCATTCATTCAAATAAGTTCCATCTCTAATATATTCATTTATGTAAATTTATTCAAATTTGATATGTAAATTAATTGGTTTTTTTTTTCTTGGCCCCGACACAGTGATGATATGGCCCTCCTGCCAAAAAGTGCGGACACCCCTGATCTAGGTCAAGGGGGTGGGATGGAGTAACCAGCTGGGTTCCACGCCTCCAGTCAGGCAACGTGATGACCGCATCCAAGCACAGTTATAAATTTCCCTGTGCACACAAAACGCAGGTTGATTTCTATCAATTACCTGAGTGACCCGTTTGTTGGGAGCTCAGAAAAGAGCACCCACTTGTTCACCCACCAACACAGTGACTAGTAAGGAGCAAAGTAAGGAGCCTAAACTAGGGACCATCTAGGTGGATTACGATCAGGACATTTTTGATACCTTATCTGCTAACAGCCCAAACCCAAGCTTCCCAGCACCCTAAGGAACAGCTGTATCCCAACTGCATCCCAAAATGGCAACTGCTGTATCCCATGGATGTGGGGAAGTAGTGATTTTTGACATCCTGGAGGCCTCAGAGGGTCAAGGAGGCAGCGTATGACTTTTCTGGCTCTCCAAAGGCCTCCAGATTGCAGGGGGGCACCCTGTGGTCCTGGCCTCAGGTGGCACAGGGGCCAGGATCACCAGTGTCCTTACCTCTGGTTTGCATTGCAGCTGCGTCAGCACTGCAAAGTTGGATAGGATTGGGCCCGTAAATGTTATGTACTTTCTCCCTAAATATAAACAGTGAGGTCAATAGCAAACATATGTGACAGCTGCTTTCCTATTGTAGAATATGCTTTCTCTGGAAGTTCACCAAAGCCAAGCCTGAGTATCTTTCAAAATCAACAAACTGGTATAACTTTAACAAAAACATTGGGCAAAGTTTCAGTAGTTAATGACAGACGTTCTCTTATTGATCTTCCTGTAAAGTTAAGTATCCAACCCACCGCAAAGATGACACGTAACTAATAAAGCCCTCTTCAGGAATGATTTGAACATGTAGAGGGGAAGAATGCCATTGGGTGTGCCTGAACACATACATTTGTGAGATCTGAAGAGACCTTGCATATACCTTGTATATACGCAAGGAGGGCTCAGTATGGAGGGCTCTGTCCATGCAGTTGAGATCTCTGTTCCAGCTTACAGGAATATCATCAGGTACAAGTGAAAAATATTAAAGAGGAATCTATGTGATACAGGAATTTGATTAGGAGCCCAGGAAAAGGGCCTTCCGATGAGCTCCCTCCTAGACCGGTGGGCTTACCTGGCTGGCAGGAGTAAATGGTGGTGGGCAACAACTGTACTTTTCTCAGCACAGGGCAGCTGGGTTAATGTTCCACAATACTCCTGATGTCACTTTTCTCTGGGCACTATGAGGGAAACATTGGGGCCTCCTACATTGGAGGCATTGTAGCAAATTAATCTGGTGGCTCCCAGCCATCTGGTTTTAAAAGAAGAAAAATTTTTCAAAGGGGTTCCAGAGTTGACATTAGTGGTGGGCCCCGGAGGAGCCCTGGGACCATGAATATAAAGCACTAGAAACTGTACTGCACTATACAGGAAAGTACAGGCTAAATGCCAGCATACCATTTCAGTATGCAGTGGCAGACTCCCAAGTTGGTAATTCCACCCATACAAGCAATCTTTCCTACGGAAGAGGTTTCTAATTTGGGCTGTACTGCAAACACATCAAAATTATTTTACTTCATCCACACCGTTTTTTAAAGAAGCCAATTCTCATACATTTCTTTCTGGACAACCATTTTAAAGGCGGAAAAAAGAGTATTACCATGCTCCAAAATAACAGCAGAGATTCAGTCAATCTGAGAGCGGTCCACATTTTAGTTTCACAATTATAAGTTACAATACTGAGTGAATCTGGAAAATGCGGATCATACATTGGGTCAGAGCATGAGTTAGGTTGAGTATGATGAAGCCTGGATGAATCAGTGAAGCCACTAACCACACTCAAATTGCTTCCACAGATATTCCATTTTGTAGACAAAAGGGTGGCATCCAGAGAAAGTAAAGCACATCTAAATCCCATCAAAATTAATGGAATTAACTGAGATAACATGTGTTAGATTTTCAGTGGGTGAGACGAAGATATATTTAGATTTCTCTGAACTGTGTCTAATACCATAACTGAAATTTAGTAGGTATGTTGCTAGGGAGGGCTCTCCTCCCCACCCCCCATAGGTTGAGTCACTTTTTTGACATCATAGTCCATACATATTCCTATCTTTGATTGCCCATGGGGTATTGATTCCCAAATGTTACTTTGTTCCTAATCTCTGTTTCAAGTCACTGACTATTGTTGTTTTTATGGATTTTGCAAGGCACCTCAGGAGCCATATCTGATAGAAGGACAGGGCAATTTTTAAATAACGAATCTCATGATACTGAAGGCTGCATAATATTTGCAAGCCAAATCAGGATTTGCTTGTCTTGAACCTAATGTTTTAAAAAAAAATCTGTGTCATTGTATAAACTGGCTCAGTGTCTGTAAAACACATGCAGGGCAAAACACAACACATCCCATTGAATTTCATGGTAAAACCTGAAGCAACTAATATCTGTTGGGAGTGGGCATCTGCATTATGGAAGCAGTAGGATCCTGGAACATGCAGTCGGACAACTCAGTTTAAGTACATCACAAAGCCACAATCACAAATTCTCCCAGAAAAAATGATATCCCACTAATGGATCTCTGCTCTTCAAAATAACAGAAACACATTCTCTGGTTTCAAATAAGCAAGCCTTCCCTTTCTGTTCAAGCACGTACAAAATCCTTTTCAAAGTGACACTAAATAAGCCTTTTTACACAAAAGGAGACACCTTGTGGAAGGTTTCAGGTACTGCACTTACAAACCTATACCATATGTCAGCCATTTTCAACCACTGTGCCGTGGCACACTAGTGTGCTGCAAATGCTCCCCAGGTGTGCCATGGGAATTTGGAAAAGGGTCATTTATCAATAGGACCATTGGGGGATGTGAGCCCCTTATTGACAGCACAGTGTGCCTTGTCAATTGTCAAAAAGCTGATGGTATGCCTTGTCCATTTTTGTGCCTTGCCAGTGTGCCACGAGATGAAAAAGTTTGAAAATCACTGCCATATGTTATTACAATGACAGTACTTTTCCAAGACCCAGCATTGATAATTGACTCACAGCAAAATTGTATGCATTTTTACATGGAAGTAAGTCTAACTCTAATCAGTAGAGTTTATTCCCTTGTAACTGTGCACAGGATTACCACTGGAGCTGAGACAGATGCTCTGTGAGGAGCTCTGAGAGCAATGAGGCCTTTTTAATATTATTTTCCTCCTTAATAAGAGCAGAAGAAGCTTCTTTCATCTGCTGCCAGGTGTTGTCTTATAAGAATAGCACAGAGAAACAAAAAAAACTGAAATGACCTTGACACAGGAAAAACAGTGATAAGCGTTTGCGGCTGGCTACAATCTTCATCTGATCACTCTGCCGCACGTGACAGATAATTAATTGTAAGTTATTCCAACTGAAAACAAAGAGATAGAAGTATCATGGGACAGAAGAGGACTTACCTTCAGGAGGGTGAGGAAAGAGAAAAGTTATTTCCAGCAAGCAAACAATCCAAGCTTGATGATTTCTTTATACCAGCAAAGTCACCATTAAAGAAGCAGAACAGTTTTGACCGTCTGGAGGCTGTTCTCACAGAGACTCTGGGCTCTTTAAGACAAACTTCCCCTAAGGTTACCCAGGTGGCTAGTTGCTTATCAAGCCCTAATAAATTTAGGGAAAATAAGGACACTGATTTTTTAATACACCAGACTTTCCTCATGGCTGAGATATTTCAGGTAATAACTACTCAGCCTGAGTGTATTACAGACTTGCTCCAGGAGAAGGATAAAAACATTCAGCCAGACAACTTGTTGAAACCTTTGGCGAGTGATAAGGAAAGCAGATCTACAAATAGAAGGGTTACTCCCGATATGCAGCCAGATGGTAACATCTTACAGACAGCTTCTGGAAAAGACTCTGTCTCATTTATGATACAAAGAGCCTAGCCATCAATATCTCCCCCTTTAGGGGGAAACACATTGATTGGTCCACCAAATGGAGGGCTAGACAACACCTTGCATTTCTCCTCAGGAAGGCTCCTTCAGTGATAGATCTGCAGAAGCTGTAAAGACTGCCCAGCATGGGAAGCCAGGAGCGTTTTCTCCTTTACTTTCATGCGAATAGTGTTCCAAGGTTGCTTTTTGCGCAGGCTCCTGAGTTAATGGACTTTGGGATCAGGCTACGACGACACTTTTATGATTCCTCATTGCAGAGGCTTGCTCTTCCAAATTTCAAGAGAAATGAAGAGAGCCATAAAGAGTCAACTGAAGATCCAAGGGTGGACTTCAAACGAGAAATCTGGAACCCTATGGAGTCTATTAGATCAACCTGCACCATTAGATCCATCCTTGCCAATGGAGCTGACTAATGTAAAACTCTCAAACCCACTCTGCCACCCCACCTAATTTCTAATGACGAACTTGATAAGATTGACTTCCAACCTTTCATGACAGAAGATGAGATGGATGCTAAACTTCTGTCTTCATTTGGTTTCCTACCTCCTGAAGAACAAGATACTATAATCACACGACTGGTATCTTTGGTTTTTCCCCTCAAAGATATCAAACAGTCATCTACTGCCAGTGTTCACCTGCCTATTTCTAGTTCTTCTGCTTACAATCTGTCAAAGGAGACCTTAAAGAATAAGGGACTGTCCTCTGTGGAGGGGCCTCAACCCCTGTTGGAACCAACTGTTACAACCAACAGAAGAGCATTAATGTCCAATGTGATTGTTTCTTCGGATGACCCTGAACTTTCCACGATAAATGTCAAAAATAACATGAATCAACAGCTAGGAGAAGTAGATAATTGAAAGGTGCAATAGTCACACTGAGTGATGATGGTCACCTAAAATGCTCTCACCTTGGTACAGATCCTTCTTTATTTCGAGCTCCCAAAGTTGAAGCTAGGGATATAAATTATGAAGACTATGATGCTGAAATGAATAAACTTCAGAAAACAATCAAAGAAGCCACAAAAACCAAAGACATTTTACCAAAACCTGAAAAAATAAAAATGAAATAAAATAAATGAAGATTTAGCTCTTGTTGTAGAAGTTTTGTCTGATCTGAAGTTTTGTCTGATCAGTATCTTAAGTTGCTGACACTGAAGTAAGAGCAGAGGTGGTTCTTTCAGTGACAGTAAAGATCATGTAGGAGAGTAAACTGACAGCACTAAAGACCAAATTATCAGTGCATGTACAATCTTCATTAGCATTGACTCATGACAAGTTTATCCTCGAATCAGATTCATGTATATCTAAGACAGTGGCACTCTCTGCCTTTCTAAAGAGGAACTGCTCACCAGCGGATCTGGATGGTTATGCTTTAGTTTCATATAGCACACCAACAGGTATACCAAAATTTGCCCAGTGCAGATTTTGATTACTCTTGTGGTTAGTATGCTTTACAGCTCAGCCATCAAAAACTGCAAACCAGAGATTAACTATTGACACCAACAAGCCTCCCGTCAGCCTTGTTACACTTTTTCCAGACTTTGCTGATCAGACTGATGGAGATCAACAAAATGCTTTAGGATTCCAGTTATTAGCTGGGTGATGTTACTTGCTTCAAAAACATCACAGCATAACATAATTCAAAGTGACCTGTTAGAAGATATTTGGCTAATTGCGAAAGAGCTCACTCTTTGGCTTAAAGAACACATCAAAAAGCAAAACGCCGAAGACTTCACATGTAGTTTTTCTGGCCCAGTCCCTTTACAGGAATATTTTGAGATAACTGATCATCATTTTGAGTTGTGCTCAAATGCTGCAAAATATGAGTAACTATTACCTGAAATAGCCATACAGTTTAGAGCTATTGAACGACATCTGCTGGCACAATTTAAAGATAAAACTCTAGTTCAAGGGTCGGCAACCTGTGGCTCTAGAGCCGCAAGTGGCTCTTTCAGCTGTCTGCTGCGGCTCCTCCTGGTGAAAGTGGCAAAGGGGGTAACAGGAGGCACCTGTGTTGGGAGGGCAGGCTGCTTCCCTCCTCTCCCTTCACCCCCACCTGCCCCACATTAGTTTCCCTTTTCAATTTTGCCCTCTCTGCAGGCTTAAGCTCCCTGTTTTTCCCTTCCCCAACTCTCCAGCAGGACGCCCTCCTCAGCCATTGGGAGCCCTTGCAGCCTGCCTTTCCTTGAGCAGGTCCCCACTCAGTGCAAGGAGAGGCTTTTCCTCCACAGCTGAGGAGACATCCTGTGTGCCTACTCAGTAGTAAGCCCCATTACAGGGGATGAAGCTTACTCCCAGGAAAGGGTGCCTAGGATGGCAGCCTTGGAGCCTGCTCAAGGCCAAGCACAAGGACAGGTAAGTGGGAGCCTGCGCAGGTCTGTTCGAAAACAAGCCCCGATGTATTCCCTGGGCTACTCCCAGGAAGGTGTAGAGGGCTGTAGCCTCAGCCCCCTCCTGTGCAGGTCTACTCACAAGTAAGCCCTGCTGTAGTCAGTGGAGCTTCCTCCCAAGAAGGTATGGAGGGCTGCAGCCTCAGCCCCCTCCTATGCAGGTCTACTCACAAGTAATCAGTGAAGCTTCCTCCCAGGAAAGTGTGGAGAGGACTGCAACCTGAGAGCTCCAACCAACTTGTCTGCTCAGAAGTCCCATTGTAGTCAATGGGGCTTACTCCCAGGATAGTGTGGAGAGGGTTGCAGCCTGAGTGAGGGAGGGCAGGCAGGCAGGGCAGAAGCTGGCCTGTGGCTGCCCGCTTCTCTTCCCCACCTCTGGAGTCTGTGTCCTTTTTTCCTTCTAGCAGGGTGCCTCTGGAAGGTGGGGGGAGTTCTTTAGTATCCATGTAAGATAAGCAGATGTCATAACCGCCATATGTATTGGAATCCTGGAAGATCTGGTGAGGAGGTAGATGTGGTGTCAGCAGTGGCCCCTTTAAGGGTAAGGCCTGGGCATCCAGCAGAGTGTGCTGCATAGCTGCACCCACTTGAAGGCAAAAGGGCCCTCAGGGATATAACCAGCACCTGAGGCAGGAAGGGGGGTGTGGGTTGGAGAAGGAGTGCAGGTAGGAAAGGAGACTGACTGGGCTTATTGACTTGGATACTCTGACTGATTTGACTGACTTACTTTGGAATCTGAGCTTGGACTGTGACTTGGCTTATTGACTTTGGACTCTGCCCTGGATACTCTGACTGACTTTGTGACTAATGGACTGCTGGAGATACTGGAGTTTGGTGTGTGGCTGCTGTGCCCAAGACCTGCTGAGGACCCAGGGTCTGCTGTAGTGGTGGGAGGCTGCTGGCAGGTGAGAGGACCTCTGCAGGTTGAACAGGCAAGCTACTCTGGAGGTGGGGTCCAGCAGGACTGTAGGGCAGAACCAGGGTCATTTGTTGGGGGAAAGAAGGGGAGCTAATTTGCTTAAAGTGGGCATAATTCTCCAGGCAGAGAATGGCCTTGGAATCAGGCAAAACACCATAGAGGACCAGGGGCCTGAAAACACAGGACAAGAATGTATGACAAAACTAACTAAAAGCTACAAGAGGGGGCTACATTATAAAAATGGGACCTATAAGAGCATAAAGTTAAAAAAAAACTATATATGCAGTGTTATCTTCATTTTAGATGTCAAAAGGGTTTTGTGGCTCCTGAGATTTTTTTCCTCTGGAAAACGGGTCCAAATGGCTCTTTGAGTTTTTAAGGTTGCCGACCCCTGCTCTAGTTCCTCTTCAACATCTGGACACCTTGTTAGAAGGAACCTACAGACAGATAATAGCTCTAGCAGATGCAGCGGAGGAAAACCAAGCCCATATGTTCCAGGCTTTCACAAAGTTAAAAAGTGCCACCCACCCAGGTAATTCTCCTGATTAGCCTGTAGCAGAAGCGGAATGCTGACCAAGTTGCTATTCTGGAAGCCACATTTTTGCCATTAACACAGGATACTCAAGAGCTGGGTTGGGAAAAAAATGTGGATGCTTCTGTCTCTCACTTGCTGAAAACATGTTTGTCTAAGAGTTTAAAAGAACGTGCTCTGATTCTTATCAATCAGTTGAGAATCTCCAAGGATACTAATAGGCTGAAGAAACATATAATCTTGCTCTATGATCGATTGGCCAAAGGTGGTCATATGTCTCTAAGTAGGGACGTTTATGCTCAACAAAGTGCAGCTCTACTAGGTGGTTGTGTGACTATTCCAGAGTCTGACCTAGAGGAAAGATCTGCTTTGCAAGAGCCCACAACAACATTTACCAACCATAGGCACCTTCCTAAACAGAAGACAAAACCTGATGTAATGGTCACTGAACTATTTCTATAAAAGACTTCTGTTGGCATTCTCTGGACTTCCTTTAGTACTGATTCAATTTTAGCCAACTGTGCCAACTATAACCAGACTGCGCTTGTGCCAGACTATGTATCTATGATATATGTATGTCTCAGAAACCCCACACAACGGCAAATTTCTCCAAGTTTCAGCAGCCTGAGTGTGGAAATGAGGCATGTGGCACCTTCGTATCATCACTACATGCTAAGTAAAGTTTCACCTGCCAAATTTCTGCCATAAGGCAGTTATTAAAGACACAAAGCAAGGCTAATTTTCTTTCTTTTTTTTTATTCTAAGAAAGTCACTTTCTCATTAAAAAAATCCAACACTTTATGATACCAGCTGACAAAGTTTTAACATATTGGATATAGAAGGTTTAGCGTAACATGTGCACTGCTAGAGGGAAGTGCAAAGTGCTCCAGGGAGTGTTAAAGGGGAAACCACAACAGTTCATACCCCATTGTGAAAAACACCAGGTCCTGAGACCACTTGCATATCTAAGGGGGGGGGGGCCGGGAGAATGCTGTGCTCCTGGGCGGCACTCTGTTGGGGGTGACAATGCTGCTCCTGCAGCAGTGGGGCCCTTCTCCAGGTTTTTTATCAAAGTGGGTGGTGCACAGCCTCTCGGAACAGTATGCAACCACCGCAAGCGGCTGCAAAAGCCACACGAGACATTTGTGTGCCACTCCAAGATGCTGGCTGCTTCGTCCGCTTTGGAAAAAAGCAAAGTGGGAGGCCCTTGCTCCTCTTCGCAGCGACTTGCTCTATTCGAATGGATGTGAGGGGAGCAGGAACCGGAAGTAATTGCAGTGACATCATCACACCACCAAAATTACTTCCAAGTGGGTGGCAGGGCAGCAGGTGTGACCCAGGATGGCAGGGTCATCAGCTACACGACTGATTGAGACAAGTAGCTTCATTTTTCAACTTGAAACAAACAATCACTGGGCCAACTAGCAATACAAATATTGTACAGTATTATTTCACTTCCCCACATCCCTATTCTTCCTTGCCCTGAAGTTTACCCTTCTGTCTTTTTCCACAAATTCTTCTCCCCACTGTCGTCCCCCCCCTTTGTTCTGATTTACATTTCATTTTCAATTTAAATTACACATAGAGAAATTTTTGGGTCCTTTAAGTTTGTATTGTTGTTGTCTTTTTTAAAGAAAGGATAGACAGCAATAAAATGGAAAGATCTAAAGGCCCATCTAGTTGAGGAGTAGTCACGAAGGGGTTGGCTCATGGAGGGTAGTTACAAAGGTCTCCTCAAGTTAGCACCATAGCACATACACATACTGCACAGTACACAACTTTCCTAGGGAGGAATTCAAATCATCAGACAGAAACAGCCATGCCTTGTGTTCCTTCTTCAGCATGGGCTAAAACCATATTAAAGAAATTTGCCATTTATATGTGTATGAATTGTTTGAATATAGAAACAATGCTACCTAGGGGATTGTGTATTGTCCAAGTGGCAGATGACTCAAAGGCTATATCTGACTCTGACATGTGGGGATGTGTCCTACCTGGCTTCCTTCTTCTCTTCCTCTTTCCTGATCCTCCAAAGATGCAAACCTGTCTCCATCAGCTCTGACCAACCACATGGAGTCAATCATGCCATGAGGTCTCTCACACCATGCAAGGAGAATAGCTCTAGGAGTCTCTGCTCCAAGTTTAGGACCTGCATAGCCAACAAAGACGTACATGTTTGTGAACTATGAGTAAAGTATTTTTCCAAATGAAACATCTTGTTAATAAAATAAGAAACCTCTTATTTTTCTATGAAACTGCTTCATTATTGGTCTGAATAAGCACCCTATAAGTTTGACTGTTTAAGCAAAGTCAGAAATGGAACTGATAAAAGTGCTGTAGGCCAGATCCTGTATCCTCTTCCCCCAGCAGAAAGAAATTTCTCCAGAGAGAGCTCATTCTGCTGCAAGAAGAGAGCCTTTGAAATCAACCCATTGTTCCCTCTTCCTTTCTCGAAATGAGCACAATAGCAATGTTTTCCTGCTGCCCCAATAACCTATATCAAGATGAAAAAACCTATTTTCTGAGCAGTAAATTGCTTTTATTGTTTGCCCAGATGGGGATCAGCTTGGTTAAGTGCTTCTGAAAGTATCCCTCCTAATATCAAATCATAAACCACCTTTCAGAGAGGTAAAGACAGAATGTGATGCATTCCATCTAGTCATTCACTATAAATTGGCTGGTAATGAAATAAATTTGCAGCCCACTTCAATGCATGTATACTTGGAAGAAAGTCCCACTAGGTATAATGAGGCTTACTCCCAAGTAATGCTACCTCCCAGAGCAGACAAACCACACACCAATAGTACCTCTGAATTGAGCTTCAGAGTATTGGTCCTCATCCTGTCTAGTTCTGATTCCAAGCAACTACTCAGTTCCTCCAAATCTGGTGGGGTATGAGTATTACCAGCATACTGATGACACATAAAATCCCCAGATGACCAAACTTAGTGGCTTCATGTAAACTGTTAAATAGCACAGGGACAAAATAGAACCTTGCAGAACAATATAACACCACTGCCATGGAGCAGAGCAGAAATCCCCCAGGTCAACTTTAGGAAATGACTATCCAGATTGAATGGATCTACAGTGCTCCCAACTCTCACCTTGGACAGATACTCCAGAACAACACCATGGTTGATGCTACTAAAGACAGTGAGATGTCCAGGAAAATTAGAGGGCCACACTCTTCCTTGTCATTCTCTCAACAGAGGTGATTCCTCAGAGCAACCAAAGCTGTTGCAGTGCTGAATGCAAGCTGAAGACCAGATTTACCAGGTAATTGGTGGCATTCAAAAGTTGCACAGTAACCACCTGGCCCCAAAAGCCAGTATATACCTTTGCATAAACCCTGCAAATGCTATGTTTGCAACCAGCGAAAAGTTAGAAGAATCCAGAGTCCACATTTTATCTGATGTGATCTCACAACTGTCTCCTTCATTTAATTTGAACCACTTCCTCTCTCAAATAGGCATTTATGACTTCTGAGACCTGGCTAATCAACCCACCCCTGCTTGATGTTATGAAGTGGAAGGGCCATGCATATGTAGAAGTGGCAGGTCATGCTTCTCCGTGTCCTTTGACCACATCCTAGGCCTGCAGTAAGTAAAATTCCTCTAGTAACAGGTGATTAGACGATGCGGTGGATTGATGCACTCACTGGTACCCTTGCATCATACCTCTTATTCCAAGATGCTGAGGAAAACAAGAGGAAATGGCCATCACCATCATGTCCTATAAGCATCTGTCTGGCCTCTGTTGGAGGCAGAATACTGCCTCCGTAGGATGTTGGTCTGATTCAGAATCGAAGTTCTTATATTCTTCATTCTTCAAACAAGGCATGAACTATTTAAGAAAAGAATTCAACCCAAAGCTATCAGTAATATTCACTTCCCTGCCCACCAAGATGTATTTTATATGGATCTCCTACATTAAGAATTCTTAACAGTAGAGGCTAGACCCCAAGGGAAAGAAAGAATACTCTCATTTCATCAAAATAAAGTGGGAAAGAACTGGCATATAAAAGGAAAACATCAAGCAGAAGGGGCAGAATAAGTCAACCTGAAAAAATTCTAAAAATTCTTACATCTATATTCCATTTATAAGGATCATTTAAATGTCTCTAGGACTCAATCATTGATATCTTTAGATAATTACACCAAAAGAGTCAACTGGGGGCTGACATGTCTCTTTTTTCATCTATGGTACAACAGAGCCTTCATATAGCCCACTCCAATAGAAACAAATGTGTTCAATAAATGATCGCCCAATTAGAGAAGACTGGAGATGCATAGAAGACTAGAAGGTTTTCATTTTCATATCATGAGTCACTAGAAGGGCTGATGAAGCATTTATCTGACATAGTGAGATAATATTGGTCAATTTAACAGCCATAATAGGGCAGGGAAGGGAAATAGCGTATACCAGGAGGAATACTACTGGATGGAATTCATCCTAGCTAATAACCATTCATGGTGGTTAAAGTTTGTACATAGTCTCAGGCCTCATATACAAGAAAAGAGTACAGTATATTTCTGGAATGCTAAGTGGAGAGAGAGTTGCAATGGAGAGTAAATTTTGCCTACCAGGATGGATGGATGGGAGAGTGTGTCTACATAGCAGCCCCAGATAATCTCCCCCTTTCCCTTCCTTTATTTCTTGTTTGTTAAAGTAATGTTAAATTTTCCTATCTGACTCCAAGAGTTAGTCAGTGTACAGTAGTACCTCGGCATCTGTGGGGGTTCTGTTTCCAGAAACCCTCATGGATGCTGAAATCCACAGATAAACAAATCCGCAGGTCAGGGCATGCCAGACCTTTCAACCTGACTAGAGCTGCATTCTGGTCACACCCAGAGGCCTGGGGAGGTCTCATGCAGTCTGTTTGGCCCTCAGAATGCCCTCAAAGGCCTCCAGAAGGCCTTAGAAAGGCACACTTCTAGTTTTTTTCTGGACAGAGCACAGCTCCAGACGTGTTCAGGGGGTAGAGATTGGGCCTCAAGGAAGGTCAGGCAACCCACATTGAGTCAAATCCACAGATGCAAAATCCACAGATGACAAGGTCCAACCTGTATATTCCATATATCTACAAGGTGAGATCATGTGAATACACTGTAAGAGGTAGCATGATCAAAAGTTTCTTACTTATTGAACCAGTCACCTTGACTGGAAAAAATTCTATCTGCTCAACCAACAAAAAAAGAGCTTTCTATTCACATAAAGCTTGAAATACGAATACTTTATATAAAAGGTTGTGTTTTGTCTTGTGTGTGCAGTACTTGAAAAAGGACTTCACCTTTGGTTTCAAAAACTGTGGAAGGCACAAGCACACCAACAGAGTTCCATCTTCTTTGTTCTAAGAGAGTCAACTATTCCTAACTTTTTAGGGATGGAATGAACTTTGAACTATTCTCTGGCAACCAAAGATGAATAATGCTGGAGCCAGGTGCAAAAGTGGCACACCTGCACACCAGCTACATGTTTCAGGTGGAAGTTGTATGGACAAGCAAGTTTGCAAATCACCCAAGAGAGACTTTCACATGCAGCCCAGATGGAGCAGGTAAGAAGGAAAAAGGATTCCTCATGAGGAAAATTGAATAATTGCATACCCATCAAATCAAGCGTATATTTCCAAAAGATCTTTCAGCACAAACCAAACATGGCCTTAAAATGGCACAGTGGTCCCTGTGTTGGCTGAGGGTATCGCAAACATTCTGTAAAACAGGGGTGTCCAAAGTTTTTGGCTGGAGGGCCACATCATCTCTCTGACACTGTGTTGGGGGCTGGGGAAAAATAAGAATTAATTTGCATTTAAAATTTGAATAAATTTGCATACGTTTACATAAATGAATATATTAAAGATGAACTTATATGAATGAATGAAGGTCTTGCAATAGCTCAAGGCCTATAAAAGGCCTTGCACAAAGCAAGGCTGACCTTTCGTTTGCTGCTGCTGCTGCTGCTGCTGCTGCATCACAGATATGAAACAGCAAGAAGTGGAGGGAGCCCTCTTCACACAGCTCACGCGAAAGGTCAAACTGTCGCCCGCACGCTGAGAGCAGTTTCGTCGGGCCAGTGCGGGCTCCAACAAATCTCCGGAGGGCCAGAGGCTCATTGAAGACTGGGGGCTCCCTGAGGGCCACATTGAGAAGCCTCGAGGGCCACATGTGGCCCCAGGGCCGGGGTTTGGGCACCCCTGCCGTAAAACATGCCGTAAAACAGCGCAGTAAGCAGCGCTGACAGGGAGGCCTGCGCTGCCTCACTAACACTGCATCCTGCAAATCAGCCACCAGCAGTCACGCCAAACAGTGCAGGAAATGTGGAATGCAGAGAGGGGCATTTCAGGGTGGAACGGTCAGGGATCAGGTCTGGGACAGGACAGGACTGGTGCAGCAGGCTCCGCAGTATCTCCATCCCTGGCTTGACAGCCTTACAATGTGGGATTGTTTTTTTCCCCCTTCAGAAAGAAATATATACATGCACCTATGCACCAGTGCAAGAAAAAAAAAATGATGGGAATCAGTGATTCTGACAAGACTTTCCCATGCCCTTGTCAGTTTCACCCAACTCTGAAGGTGGGGACAAAGTGGAGGAAATGGCAATAGGATGGATGGAAGGCAGGGTTTCACATTATCTGTTCCTCGGCCAGGGCACTAAATGGAATCAGCGGCACTTCAGATCCACAGCAGCCACTATCTCCAATGCTCACTTATCTCACCTTTCCATGCCATTACCACCAAACACCCAGTTCCTTGACTTTTATAAAAGGGGAGGGCAAGCGGAAGTTGGAACTGCTCTCGCCATGTTGTCTCCTCTCCTCCCCTACCTCCTCTCTGTCTTCCCCACCTTCTCTGAGGCAGGAAAAAAAGGGGAGTAGGAGAACAGTGGTGGCAGGATGATAAGTTTGAAGAGGCACCTGGGAAAAATGCAGAGGCAGCAAGGGAAGGCAATTAGAGACGTTCAGAAGACGGCATGGGGGTAATAAAAGGAGGAAGGGCATAGTTAGTGATAATACTTGCAGGGTAGTAAAGGTCAGCATCTTGCTAGGCAAGCAGGTAGTGTCTTCTCCTATACTAGCTGGTAGTGGTGACAGGACAGAAAAGGCATCATTTGTGTATAGTAATAATGTAAAGGCATGCGCCACTTAATAACTGTTTGCTTAACAACCAACTGCATATATGATGGTGGTCAAAGCACAATAAAGATGATCTTAATAAGGCAATCACATCTCCCATGGCCTGAAGCATAGGGTCTGTTTACACAGCAGAGAGGCTCTTAATGCAAAGAAGAGGCAATCTATCTCCAGTAGCCTGTGCAGCCAGCTAGCGTCTTGCAGGGAGTGCCTGTGTACACAACAAAGGCACTAGATTGGACTGGATGTTCACTTAATGACCTAATCACATAACAACAGGAATAAGAGAACATATCCCTATCATTAAGTGGTGCATACCTGTTCATTAACTGAAGCAGGGGGAAATCTCCAACTGTGGTCATTACAGTGCTTGAAAATGCACATGTGATTTGTAATCTCTGCCATAGAGTGCCAATTCATGTAACAGCAACAAAGGAGTACTACAATACCTCTTGTTCCATTTATGGTACTAATATTGTGGATTTTTTTTTCTCTGAATAGCATACCCAGTATCACAATGGGCTTGCCCACACATGGGATGGGATCCAAAGAGTTACTACCTGCACACAGGAGCTTTTCAGCAGCTTCTATCTATTCCTTTATACCTAAATGACCAACAAAATAGAACACAAAGCACACTCACCAGATGATGGCAAACTTGAGATTTTGCTATGCACAGATATTGCTTTGGATTTTTATTTTCAAGTACACAGGGAGGCACAGTTTACAATTCACAGGACTTTGTGGAACTTCACATTATCTACACATTAATTTATCCTAAACAGCACAAAAAATTATAAGCCTTCATAAGGTGCATCCCTGCTCTTTTATTACCCAGTGGAAGTTTTTCCAATAAATTCAGTGAGAGATAAATTATAAAGCTAGACTGCTTTTCCCAATAGATATAGTCCTAGTATAAACACAATAATTAGTTCCTTTTCTACAAAAGTCATTACTGTGGGAATTATGTACAGGTTACTTTTTAAAAGATTAATCGTCCCCTCAATTAATGTGCATAACCACATTTTTTATTCTCTTTCATGATCATCCTTGAATATGATGGAAACTAGCTTTTAAGTCTGTTGCATTCAATTACACTGAGGCTGTTTGCGTCTATGGGACACTACAGTTCACAATTTAAAATCTCTGGCATGCATTGTAAGTTCTGCAGAGTGGATGCATCATTGATTGATGTCCTGGTTTAAAGGATCTTTTGGAATAAAGATTAAATAAGAATTTCCGTTCTCTTCAACATCAGTGGTGAAGGTCAGTGCTCTTTAATCCAGTCCAAATTTTATTATTTCAGTTCAGTGTTTCCAGAAAAAACAGATACATAACTCACAAGAGAGCACACATTTCATTTGCAAAACAAAGAAACAAACAGATTGTGGAGGGAGGGCGGGCAGGCTGTGTGAATGAAAATAAAGTTAAACTGGTTATTGATGTATGGATTTTCATTCTTGTTTATGTTGTGATCTGCCTGAAATTCAGACATTGTTATGGACACCTTTCCAAGAAGAAAAGCTATTTGTGGGTTGACCAGGTTCCTGGCAATTGGAGAAAACATACTTTGAAAAAGAACGTGACAAGCATTTTAAAACACCGGTTATAGTTTTTCAACTAAGAGCACATTCAGCTTTGCTATGATGCACGGTCTTCATTTGTTGATCTGCTACTTGTCCAATCTCCAGGAACAGCTGCCTTTTCAACCAGATTGTCTTTTTCTGAAGAGCATAGTCTCATTTTTTCCAAGGACAAGTGACATGACATTCTGTACTGATGCCCAGTGGGATAGGAGGCCCATCTGGAAAGAAAAGATAATCTCACCTGAGCAATTCATCAATACTATGTCTTGTGCAATTAGCAGATAGCTGAAACTAAAAGAACACACAGTGGAATGTTTAATCTGCAAACTTCAGGCTAGATTTCTAGAAGAAGAGACAAAGGCAAAGACAAGTGGCGCACTGAGTGAACATATTCGTACTCTTTTCTCTTTCTCCCCCACCCTATAGTCAGAACTGACAATAGGATTTGGCAGCCTAGAATCTATTTAAGCCACTGTAAGGAGCAACTAATATGTCCAGAAGACCTGGGTTCAACTTCTACCTCATTGTACAGTTTGGGGATAGCCAACATTAGCTGCTATCAACAACCGTAAAATGGTGTTATGAGGGTAAATTCAATTTTACAAATAGGACTGAACGCAGTGGAGCTTACTTCTGAGTAGGCATGCACTGTAAATGTGCTATGCAAAATATGTAGAGTGGTAGTCCTAGATCTATGGTTGATACTAAGCAAGCAAAATTCCAAGATCAAAGGCTGCCACCTTTCAGGTAGCCCAATCCTAAACTGTGTTAGCACAGCTGGGCCACTCAGGAGCAGACTGGAGATCTCCTCAGGGTAAAAGAACATTCTTAGAAATGGGTTGTGTCAGAATGCCAGATGCAAGGGAGGGCACCAGGATGAGGTCTCTTGTTATCTGGTGTGCTCCCTGGGGCATTTGGTGGGCCGCTGTGAGATACAGGAAGCTGGACTAGATGGGCCTATGGCCTGATCCAGTGGGGCTGTTCTTATATTCTTATGTTGCCCTTATGCTAAGTAATACCTTAGCCTGCCCAATGGGGCCACTTGGATCTGCACCAGCTATTTAGCTGGCACATGTCCAAGCAGTCCCATGTGGGGCATTCTGGCTTGGGAGGGTGATAGGATACAGCAGAAGCCTGTTCCGCCAATCTTGCTCCTTCCCAAGCCTGTTCAACCCCCTGTTCTGCCCTCCCAGAAACTCCCTGTCCCCACCCTCCCATCAAAACTCTTATCTCTGCCAGTGGTTGATCCACAGGATGCCACGTTGGTGGGGAGGTGCAGGCCTCCCCACCAGCGCTGCTTACCCTCCAGGTGCTGCAAACATGGTTTATGGCATGTTTGTGACACTCTTGGTGGCCACAGCACCAACGAAGTAGGTTTGGATTGCACTGTTAGTATGTTATCTTCTGCTTGGTTTATTATTCTCAGACAATTTATTCTGCTCAGTTTATTAGTCTCAGGATGCTTTCCAAAAACTGTGCAAAATTTAAATGCATGCATTCTGAAGGAAAACAAGTTGTGTTTTGCTTCAGTGGCAATTCTAAGTATGGTTGTTGTTCCACTAAAGCCATTGGCATCAATTTAAGGCAGTGGTTCTCAAACTGGTGGATCACAACTCACCAGAGGAAGCAGAAGAGGGCCATTCCCCCTTAAGGGAAGTGGCCCAGAAATGGATGCCCCGATGGCGCCGCAGCTATTGCACCACTGCCAGTAGCAAGGAGTCTTATAACTTACCTGGAGGGTTCTCACTGACCTTTGGGAGGATCCAGGAGGCTCAGAGCCCCCTCCACGGACCTCCTCACTCCTCCAAATAGCTATCAAAATAGCTCCAATCAGTGATCGGAGTCCCCTTCTGGTTTTCACATGAAAATCTGTGATCAGAACTATTTCCAGAAGTAGGTAGGCCCACAGATGGGGCTGCGAGCCTCTTGGACCTTCCTGGAGGCCAGCACAACCTTCCAGGTAAGTTTACAAAACTTCCTGCTCCCAGCGGTGCTGCGATCATTGTGGCGTGATCAGAGCCTCCCCCAGGTACACCCCAGCCAATTCTTACCATGGTCCCAAAGCAGGAATAGGACTTTGAGAACTCCTGCTTTAAAGTAAATGTAGACAGGGTTGCGACTGTAAAAGTTCCTTGCCCTTTCCATACCTTTTGCTTTAAAGCTGAATATTCAAAATATTGGCCATTTCCTTCCTAATCTAAGCAGACTGATATTTCTGTATAGATATGGCCTGTGTAGATATGGCCACAACCCCTCTGTAGTAATCTAGAAAAACTGGTGAGCTACAGAATGCAGAATGCAGAATCCAGTTCAAAGTTGGCACTGAGCTAGCCCTAAGGCACGTTGCAACATTTCACAAGCAAGCAGCACTGGAGGAGTGGCCCATGCTGCCTCATCAGCGCTGCTTTCGTAGCTCCTGGCCACTGGCGCAAGCAGGAAAGGCGCAGTGTGGTACAGGGGCATGGGGATATAAAGACTGATTGATTTTAATATTTTTTCTGAGTCCAATCCTATCCAACTTTCCAGCTCCCATGCAGCCACAAAGCAGCCTTGAGGTACCTTTAGGAGGCTTCCATGACTCCCCCCCCCAATGCTGTTGGCACAGCTGCATCGGCATTGGAAAGCTGGATAGGCTTGGACTCTGAGTCACTTTAAAAGTCCTGCTGGGACCATAAGGAAGGAGATATACTGAAATAAATTCATTAAATTAAATATGCTCACCCATTTCATTTTGAAAGGATGGGAATTAGATCAGATAACTAGTGGAGTTCCCAACAAACACACTTTTAAAAATAATTCTGCTCCTGTAGAAAAGATCAGTGTGTTCTCTTTAGTTGTCAGCGAACCAAGCAATGCTATCCTCTTTTGCGCCTTTCCTCTGTGCTTTGTCAATATTATTTTAGCAATTAGCTGTTCATAATGATGCATAGCATCATTTGCTCTGCTAGAGCTGAAGTGAATTGACTTCAACTTCCATCTTCCATTAACCAGCACATTAATTTCTATTCTACATTTTAAGATCTAACTGGTCACTAGTCCTCATTACCGACTTTGTTCCCTTGACATTTCTAGGCATTTACTTTTCATATTTATATGGTGTTCTTCCTCCAAAGAGCTCAGGGTGGTATACATGACTCCTTCCTCTCCTTTTAGCTTTACAACTATCTTTTGGGGTAAATTAGGCTGAGAGGTGGTGACCTCTTGGTAAGCTTTCTGTCCAAGTGGGGACTTGAACTTGGGTCTTCCTGTCCAGGTCCAACACTAACCTCCATGTCACACAAGGACTACAATCCTATCCACACTTTCCAGGGAGTAAGCTACAACAGGAATACAATGAGAGCCAGGCTGGTGTAGTGGTTCTGGAGTTGGACTTAGACCTGGAAGATCCAGGTTCAGAACCCTGCTCCTGGGATGACTTTGGTCCTGTCACTATCTCTCAGTCTCACCTACTTCACAAGGTTGTTGTGAGGACAAAAGGAGAGAAGGAACTATGTATACCACCCTAAGCTTCATGGAGTATAAAAATTTGAAAAGCAAATGTAAATTTACTTCTGAGTAGACATGCCACTTCAGTTGGTCTCATAGATGGGCCAGCCCTGTACCAGGGGAAAAGACAGAGGTTTTTGTCACATACCATTGTGTACTTCCTGGCAGGTGCAGATCCCCAACAGGGTTTGAGTCTTAAATGGTGATGGACACTTACTTATCTTGCTTTCAAAAGATATTAGGCAAATTTACAGAGAGCTGGTTTATCAATGACAGTCTGCCCGATCCATGGGAACTGAATGAAACTTCCGTGTTTTGTGGTGGTATCCCTCCAAGTAGCCATCAAACAACAAGTGATGGCCATCCTCATCATGGTCCACTGGTGGAATTCCAGAGGCATCTCACAAGCCACTGCTGGAAGCAGAATAAAAAAGGAGAAGGAGCCCACTGGATACTGAATTTCTGCCAGGCCTGTATATTGGGTTTGCAGAGTATGAGTTATAGTTCTGCAGGGTGAAATGGACTTCACGTACAAGGCTTCTCTCAAATGTAAATACATCACTTGCATCTCTCTAAGATTGCCTCAGGTCTGAGATTCAAATATGGTCATCCATCATTTAATTTCTAAACCTCATTCAATGTGAAGAATGCTTTACAATGTTTGCAGGAACAGACTTTGTGGCAGGGAGGTTCCTATTTGACAGAACTGACAAGCAGTGACTTGTTCCAAGACCACCCAGTATTTTTGTTGCTGAAGTGGTATTTAAAATCAGGTATCCCACATCCAAATCTACCTACTGAGAGCAAATCTTGTTTATAAACAGTTTACACAAAGTTAGATGCTGACAAATATTTTTTGAGGAGATTACCGAATTCATACACCTTAGGACACTGTTTCTCAAACTGTGGGACCCACTAGGTGGGTTGCGAGCCAATTTCAGGTGAGTCCCCATTCATTTCAATCTTTCATTTTTGGTATATTAGACTTGATGCCAACGTGGTATGTGACTGCATTTGGGGAGATCTGTACTTTTAACAGGCTACAATGTATATGCTTTTAACAATGATAGTCAATGGGCTTGCTCCTGGGTAAGTGTGGGTAGGATTACAGCCTAGGATTGTTAAAAAAAATTTCCTGCTTGATGGTGTCACTTCCAACCATGACATCACTTCCAGGTTAATGACAACACTTCTGGTGGGTCCCAACAGACTGTCATTCTAAAAAGTGGGCTAATTGGGTAAGAGGCACTTTTTCACGTGGGTGCTCCTTTTTTAGCAGGGGGAGAGTAACTGGCCCATCTTACCCCAGCAGTGTCTGTTCTGGTGGCTGTCCGCTGGTATTCTTTTGCATCTTTTTAGATTGTGAGCCCTTTTGGGACAGGGAGCCATTTAGTTATTTGATTTTTCTCTGTAAACCGCTTTGTGAACTTTTAGTTGAAAAGCGGTATATAAATACTATTAATAATAATAATAATAATAATAATAATAATAATAATAATAATAATAAACAGTTTGAGAACCACTGCTTTAGGACACTTCTGACAGTGCTTCCTAGGTATCATTTGCAGCTCCGTGGCTTGTAGACACCTACACCAGGTGCAAAACTATATGGCAAAAATTAGTTCCTAGAGCCTCTCTTGATCACGGATTGCTTGTCCCTAGTGGATTGCATCTGAAAATGATGATTGTCAGAACACAGCCACTGAACTCATTGTCAGAACTTGATTATAAGCTCCCTTCCCACAAGGAGATTAACAGTTTAGTCATCAGTCAAAGATTAAAAGTAGCCAGGAGTCATCTGCAGCTTGCAGATGAGACCACTTAACCATGCATGTAATTCTTCTTTCAAACAACCGTTAGCCTCCGACCTATTCCGTCTGCTCCTCTCCAAACTGCAGGCAGACACAAGTATTCCCGAAACAACCTTGAAAATGATCTTTATTCAAATCCACAGTCATTGTCATTCCAAGCTTCATTACAATGGCAACCAGCAGAAAGCACCTAGCAGTATGGGCCAGAGAAACCAGGATCCTGGAAAATCCTGAAAAGTATTTTGATACACTGTCTGCAATAACATAAATGTTGCTTTAATCCAGCATTCTGCTTTCAACAGCAGCAGGGCTTGATGTGATAGCTAGGGTTGCCAGATACAAAAGGGGACAGAGTGCCTTACCTTTAACCATTGTATAGAACAGGAAACTTTGGCAGGTGCAGCTCAACACAGAAGGATTTAAAAAGCTGCACCTGCCAAAAGTTCCTCTTCTACACTATTGTTCAATGGATAGGCACTCTGTCCCCCTTTGTATCTGTCCCAGAACCAGGGGACATCTGCTAAAATTGAGTGTTGGGAGAGTTAGAACAGAACAAAGAAAATATTTCTTTACTCAACGTTTGGTTGGTCTGTGGAACTCCTTGCCACAGGATGTGGTGATGGCACCTGGCCTGGATGCCTTTAAAAGGGGATTGGACAAGTTTCTGGAGGAAAAATCCATTACGGGTTACAAGCCATGATGTGCATGTACAACCTCCTGATTTTAGAAATGGGCTATGTCAGAATGCCAGATGCAAGGGAGGGCACCAGGATGAGGTCTCTTGTTATCTGGTGTGCTCCCTGGGGCATTTGGTGGGCCGCTGTGAGATACAGGAAGCTGGACTAGATGGGCCTATGGCCTGATCCAGTGGGACTGTTCTTAAGTTCTTATGTATCTGGTAACCCTGGTGATAGCTAAAAATTACTAGAAGCTGCCCAACATGGCTCAGTTTGAGCCAGACCCCATCAGGGCTTAACTTAAGTTTATATGGGCTTATTCCCTTAAGCATCTGCAGAATACCTTTTTCCATCAGCACATATCTGACACTAGTGAGAATCTTAGTTAATTAGTAAGACAAGGGGAGATGATGTCCAGACAACCTTGTCCCTGTCGGGCCACAGAACATTTGTCAAGCATCCCACTGTGTCTGTGCTTCAAATGGAGGGGCAGCTTGGTTCACATTAAGCCATGGCAATTAGCTCTTGGAAAGTTTATGTACTTCCAACTTCTCTGACACTAAAAGAAATGCAGTGGGGGTTTTCCATAGTTGATAGAAACTCTCCTGGAGTGAGGGGGGAGGAATTATTCCATGGTTCAGAAGCATTCTTATTGGCTTCTGCTTGCCTTCTCTAGTTAGTCAGTAGAGGTCTCTGGGAAACCACAACCAGGAGTGGGCAACCAACAGTCCTCCCCTGCAACTGGTATTCTGGAGCTCCCCAGAAAATGGATTTGGCAGACAGAAGACACCGGTACGCACAGGCTGACCAGACATCCTCTTTTTCCAGGACATGTCCTCTTTTTTAGCCTCTTATCCTGGAAAAGAACTTAAAAGTCCTCCTTTTAAGTATGAGTGGACCCCTGTAGGCAGCGCATAGCCTTCTTGTAATTAATAAATTATATGTAATAAATTATATGAAAGATAATTTATAATTAATAAATAAATTATATGAAAGAGTTTTCAATTTAATATTAAGTAATCCAGTGTTTAAATTAACCACATGAAATCAATGTTTAGATTTTATTTTGCCATGCCCTACATTTTTCTTGGATGTCCTACATTTTGGGTTGCCTCGTTTCATCCTCTTTGGCGCTTATGACAGCTGGCCATCCTGGATATGCAGATAGCTACTACTAGCAGTTTTACTACTAGCAGTTATCAGTCTACTAGTTTTATTGTCAGTAAAACGATTTCCATGCATGCATTTTTTTAAAATGCACAACAACCCTGTAAGGTAGGACGTCACAGGTCACATTTTACCTTTGGGACTTTGGGAAGCTGAGTTCCTGTGTATGGTCGTGACCTCTGAGGATGCGCAGTGAAGGTCTAGCGGGGGGGGGGGTGACATGACCAAGGGCATGCATGGCAGAGGCTTCCCTAGATCAAAGTCCCCTGCTGGACCACACAGACCCCCCCCTCCCCGCATGCATCCCTGGTTCCGCTGGAAAGAAACCAAGCCCCCCCGACCCACCTGGGCGATCTTCTGCTTCATGCGCTTTCGAGGGTCCCCAAGGAGCCCGGCAGAGGCGAATCGGTGCAAGCGTTGGACCTCGGACGCCCCCTAGAGGCGGCCCGGGGCTGTGGCCCTTTCCTGCCCCCCCTCACGGGTGGGGGGCTCACAAGGCTTGCTCGCGGCAGAAGCCCCAGGGCTCCCGCAGCGAGTGGCGCCCGGGCTGGAGAGCCCCCGTGCTGGCCACGGAATTCTTCAGCTGCTTGATGACTCCGAAGAGGAGGAGGAAGAGCAGAAAGAGCAGGAGGAAGAAGAGCGCCAGGTAGAGGAGCAGGTTGAATTCCCACTCCATGCTGCCCCTGCTGCTGCTGGTCCCCACCCCCGGGCTGCCATGGGTCCCTTGCGGGGGCTTCACTCTCCGTCCCCTCCAGAATCAGCCTCCCCTGGCATCCCCTGGCTGGGCTTCTGGCAACATGCTCCTGCGTCCCGAGGCAAGCGCAGCTACCCCCCTGCCAGGGATCCCTCCTTCCCCTCCTTGCTCTGATCAGCCCCTGCAAGGGAAAGAGGCAGGGACTGGCGTCCACAGGCTCCCGGGATCCAACCCGTAGGAAAGCTTGGAGAAGCGAAGGTTTGGGGGGGGGGAGTGGAAAATCAGACCCAACAATAGACTCCAGCAGGTGCAGCCCTCGATTCGATCAGCCTAAAAAAGGGGGGGATGTAGAGGAGAGAGCTGCTGTTTCCTGAAACCCCATAGAACAAAGGGCTGCACCCCAGGAACTAATAGGGCTGGGGCAAAGCTGTGATTTCTGCCTGCAAATTAAGCCATTTCAATTACAGGGAGAAATGAAATCATTGGGCCTTTGTTGTCCCTCTGGAAAGGAAACAGCTTGCCAAGCGGTGGGGAAGCGTCTCTGCCCACTGGATTAACTCCTCGAAAACTCTCCTCCTACAGAGCAGAGCAACCTCTAGTCGCATCTTGTGGCACGACACGATGGAGGGAAGGATTCGCCGACACTGACAGTGCAACCTCTGAATGACACCACAGGGATCTGTGACTCTTTTGCATGCTTTCATCCCTGTTCAGTGCATGCAAGCAGGGTGCCAAGAGTCTGAAGCATGCCTGTTCCTCGCTCTTCGGTTGTGGCACTCTTTGGATGTGGGGTTGATTTGTTTCCACAAGGTTTGCTCCAAAGAAAGTTTGTTGCACCCAGGGTCTTCTGAGAGCAGTGAGGCAAATGAGTCACCATTCACTGCAGTTGTACTAAGTTCAACAGGCTTTTTCTGGTGCATGGCAAGAGCTACCGCGTGTGAGGTTTTGTAGGGCACAGGAGCAAGGTCCAGGTCCATGCAAGGGACAGATCTGGCCCTCAGCTGCTGCCCAAATGCAACATCTTGGACCATGTCTGTAAGAAAGTATAGTTAGGTGGTTCACACAGTTGCCAATCCTATCCAATTTTCCAGGGCCAGTGCAGCTATATCAATGGGGTGTGTACTGCATCCTGCAGTGGGGGGACAGTCGTATAGGCTGCCTCAAGGTATGGGAGCATTTGTTCCCTTAGCTCAGGACTGCATTGTGGCTGTACCGGAGCTGGAAAGTTGGATAGGATTGGGCCCTCACTTGCTCCTAGAGCCCCCTGCCATAAGAGGCTGCAGCTCAGCGGTAGCGCACCACAGTATTCTGCATGAATACTACTTCTACCCTGGCATCTCCATGTAGAAAAAGGCTGAAAAAGGCTATTGTCTGAAATGCGGGAGAGCTGCTCCAATCAGTGTAGACAATGCTAACAGCCCAATCCTATTGGGCTTTAAGGTCAGTGGAATGTGTGTTCCACCAGCATGAACTGATTTACGGCATCTGTGAAACACACTTTGACAGTGTGCAGAGGCACGCACTGCCAAAGCACTGGCAGGAAGGCCACCTCCGTGTGCAGTGGCAGCCATGTCAAGACCCACTGATGTAGGTAAGTTGGCAGGGGAGCAGGTCAGGGTGGGGGGAAGTGGAACGGGGCAAGGGAGGACCAAATGAGGTGGTGAGGGCGGGCAGGTGGAATGGGGAGGCAGGGGAAGGAAGATCCGCTCCAGGTTCAGTGGCAGCTGCAACTGCTAAATCTTAGCCTCCTTTCCAAACCCAGTCCCACTGCCCAGGTTCACATGGACCTGAACCAGCTATTTCACTAGCACAGGTTTAAGTAGACTCCTCCACGCCGTAGAGGCTTACCTCCAGGTAAGGGAACAAATGCTTCCTTACCCAGAGAAGACCACCATGACTGACCCCCTGCAGGATACAGCTGTAACCATTTTGACATCACTGCATCAGCAAGGGGAGGACCATAGGATAGGGTTATTAGTTAAATGGACTCAATAAAAGGCAGCTTCCTATCTCATAGAAAACAAAAGAAAACCCACTT
Organism: Tiliqua scincoides; assembly: GCF_035046505.1. Classification (NCBI taxonomy): domain Eukaryota; kingdom Metazoa; phylum Chordata; class Lepidosauria; order Squamata; family Scincidae; genus Tiliqua; species Tiliqua scincoides. The sequence goes on from NC_089826.1 coordinate 30,393,996, forward strand.
TTCCTCTGTGGACTTTCACATATTCTGCATCACAGATAACTGAGGTTACAGGAGAGACTGTGTAAGCAACATTAGTGTGCCAGGGAGCAATGGCCCAAGAATACACAACACTGGAATGCTCACATTGCATGTGCAGCAGGCATAAGCAACCCAATTTATTCGCTCTGCTGAGTGTATGAAACTCTGCCCAGGTAAGGTGGTTTGATGGTGTGTGTGTGTGTGTTTTAACACATCCATCATCACATTTAAGTTTAGGATGCGCAAAATCCCATGGGCATGTGCTGTATTTGTATCTGATTTGTGTTTCAGTAATGGGGTGATAAAATGGAAGTCTCAAACATTGATTGATGCTCTCTTTTTTTGTTTTAAAACCTGCTGTGTTTAGAAAATACTTTGCCCTCTTCTAGTCTGGTGTCCTGTTTTTACTCCCCTTAGAGCCAAATCACTGCTGGTGTTATGCTTGCTGCTTTTTTACTTCAGTTTCTGAATTACTGAACAATTTTTGTCAGGTACTAATGAATCTGTATGGTCTGCCCTTCATATAGAGACTACAGCCATACCATACCGGAGGCAGTGAACTGTACAGAAGGAAAGTTGGGAAGGGACAAAGACATGCCCTTTCTCATCTTCCCTCCCTCCTTCTTACTCATTTGCTTCTTTCTTTCCCTCTCTTCATTCCATAATGTTTGGAATAACCCACCACCACCTCCTTCTCTCCAAAGTAGGATTACAGTCTTGCTTCTCTCCAATCACAACTACAGTCGTTGCTGACCAGAACTGCAGGTCGTGCGGGGACTATGAACATGAACACACAACGGTGTTAAAAGTAAAAAGTATTCCCTATCCAGTATCAGAGTCTGAATGTAAAAACAAACCTTATCAACTGTACCCAATTGTCTGTGAGGAAACATTCTGATGGTACAATTCTAGCCCCTTTTCCTTCTACCACCCTAGAGCAGGGGTGCCCAAACCCCAGCCCTGGAACCACTTGTGGCACATGAGGCCTCTCAATGCGGCCCTCAGGGAGCCCCTAGTCTCCAATGAGCCTCTGGCCCTCCAGGGATTTGTTGGAGCCCACACTGGCCCGACGCAACTGCTCTCAGCATGATGGCGACTGTTTGACCTCTCATGTGAGCTGTGGATTGAGGGATCCCTCCACTGCTTGTTGTTTCATGTCTGTGGTGCAGTAGTGGCGGCAAAGGAAAGGCCAGCCTTGTTTTGTGCAAGGCCTTTTATAGGCCTTGAGCTATTGCAAGACCTTCATTCAATCATATGTTCATCTTTAATATATTCATTTATGTAAATTTATTCAAATTTTAAATGTAAATTCTTTTTTCCCTCCCCCCTCCCCGACACAGCGTCAGAGAGATGATGTGGCCCTCCTGCCAAAAACTTTGGACACCCCTGCCCTAGAGGATCTGACCAGTTTCTCCAATTGTTCTACTTCCTACAGTTCCTTCAGACTGTTCCTGCTTCTGGGGAAGCTCACTGGAGTGTGAGTTTGGGGCACATAGCAGGTAACCCCTGCTAACTGAGTAAGAGGCACTTTTTCAAGTGGGTGCTCCTCTTTTATTTAGCAGGGGCCCTCCTCACTGGCCCTCCTCACCTAAGCAGTGTCTTTTCTAGTGGCTGTCTGCTGGTGTTCTTTTGCATCTTTTTAGATTGTGAGCCCTTTTGGGACAGGGAGCCATTTAGTTATTTGATTTTTCTCTGTAAACTGCTTTGTGAACTTGTTGTTGAAAAGTGGTATATAAATACTGTTAATAATAATTAATAATAATAGAGATGGGAAGGCATCACACTATGTAAAAGACAAGGGCAGACCAATCCTAACCAAACCAAACTGCCCATGCTGCAGTGCAGTGGTGCTGAAATGGCCACCACTGTATCCAGTATGGGAGACAAGGCTGCTGGAAATATTTGTCCTCTTACTTCAGAAAAAGGTAGTCCCCAGCAACTGCTCTGGGACTACTCAGATCTGCACCAGCAAAATCACTAGCACAAATCTGAGTGGCTCGCGACCCACAGTTTGAGAAACACTGCTCTAATGGTGCCTGGGCCCCCCAGCTTTGCCAACCCCCTATTCCACCCCATCTATTCACCCTGAAATATAATTAACTAACCAAGAAATTAAAAAAATTAGATATCCTTTCTTGTAGTCAGTTTTCAGTTTCAGCACCTTTATTGGCATACAATTATAACACATTGAGAACATTCATACATAAAAAGCTAGGGGAAGCCAAAAAAAAGAAAAGAAAAGAAAATACATATGCTATCAACATAGCAGACTATGAATGACACTTATAACCCAAGCACTTCAGAGAATAGGGGCACGCTTCAAATTGGTCGCCACAATTTGTGTGATAAGAACATAAGAACATAAGAACATAAGAACAGCCCCACTGGATCAGGCCATAGGCCCATCTAGTCCAGCTTCCTGTATCTCACAGCGGCCCACCAAATGCCCCAGGGAGCACACCAGATAACAAGAGACCTCATCCTGGTGCTCTCCCCTACATCTGGCATTCTGACTTAACCCATTCCTAAAATCAGGAGGTTGCGCATACACATCATGGCTTGTACCCCATAATGGATTTTTCCTCCAGAAACTCGTCCAATCCCCTTTTAAAGGCGTCTAGGCTAGACGCCAGCACCACATCCTGTGGCAAGGAGTTCCACAGACCGACCACACGCTGAGTAAAGAAATATTTTCTTTTGTCTGTCCTAACCCGCCCAACACTCAATTTGAGTGGATGTCCCCTGGTTCTGGTATTATGTGAGAGTGTAAAGAGCATCTCCCTATCCACTCTGTCCATCCCCTGCATAATTTTGTATGTCTCAATCATGTCCCCCCTCAAGCGTCTCTTTTCTAGGCTGAAGAGGCCCAAACGCCGTAGCCTTTCCTCATAAGGAAGGTGCCCCAGCCCCGTAATCATCTTAGTCGCTCTCTTTTGCACCTTTTCCATTTCCACTATGTCTTTTTTGAGATGCAGCGACCAGAACTGGACACAATACTCCAGGTGTGGCCTTACCATCGATTTGTACAACGGCATTATAATACTAACCGTTTTGTTCTCAATACCCTTCCTAATGATCCCAAGCATAGAATTGGCCTTCTTCACTGCCGCCGCACATTGGGTCGACACTTTCATCGACCTGTCCACCACCACCCCAAGATCTCTCTCCTGATCTGTCACAGACAGCTCAGAACCCATCAGCCTATATCTAAAGTTTTGATTTTTTGCCCCAATGTGCATGACTTTACACTTACTGACATTGAAGCGCATCTGCCATTTTGCTGCCCATTCTGCCAGTCTGGAGAGATCCTTCTGGAGCTCCTCACAATCACTTCTGGTCTTTACCACTCGGAAAAGTTTGGTGTCGTCTGCAAACTTAGCCACTTCACTGCTCAACCCTGTCTCCAGGTCATTTATGAAGAGGTTGAAAAGCACCGGTCCCAGGACAGATCCTTGGGGCACACCGCTTTTCACCTCTCTCCATTGTGAAAATTGCCCATTGACACCCACTCTCTGCTTCCTGGCCTCCAACCAGTTCTCAATCCATGAGAGGACCTGTCCTCTAATTCCCTGACTGTGGAGTTTTTTCAGTAGCCTTTGGTGAGGGACCGTGTCAAACGCCTTCTGAAAGTCCAGATATATAATGTCCACGGGTTCTCCCGCATCCACATGTCTGTTGACTTTTTCAAAGAATTCTATAAGGTTTGTGAGGCAAGACTTACCCTTACAGAAGCCATGCTGACTCTCCCTCAGCAAGGCCTGTTCGTCTATGTGTTTTGAGATCCTATCTTTGATGAGGCATTCCACCATCTTACCCGGTATGGATGTTAGGCTGACCGGCCTATAGTTTCCCGGGTCCCCCCTCTTTCCCTTTTTAAAAATAGGCGCGACATTTGCTATCCTCCAATCTTCTGGCACCATGGCCGTTTTGAGGGACAAGTTGCATACCTTAGTCAAGAGATCTGCAACTTCATTCTTCAATTCCTTAATAACCCTTGGGTGTATGCCATCAGGGCCCGGTGACTTATTGATCTTTAATTTATCAATGAGGTCTGAAACATCTTCTCTTTTAACCTCTATCTGACTTAACTCCTCGGTTAGGAGGGGCCATTCGGGCAGCGGTATCTGCCCGAGGTCTTCTGCCGTGAAGACAGATGCAAAGAACTCATTTAATTTCTCTGCCATCTCTAAGTCTCCTTTTATCTCCCCTTTCCCTCCCTCACCATCCAGAGGGCCAACCGCTTCTCTGGCGGGTTTCCTGCTTCTAACATATTTGAAGAAGCTTTTATTATTCCCCTTAATGTTGCTGGCCATGCGTTCCTCATAGTCTTGCTTGGCCTCCCGTATCACCTTCTTACATTTCTTTTGCCACAGTTTATGTTCCTTTTTATTCTCTTCATTAGGGCAAGACTTCCATTTACGGAAGGAAGCTTCCTTGCCCTTCACAGCCTCTCTAACTTGGCTGGTTAGCCATGCGGGCACCCTCCTGGATTTAGTGGAACCCTTCTTTCTTTGCGGTATACACCTCTGCTGGGCCTCTATTACTGTTGTTTTAAGCAGCCTCCATGCACTCTGGAGAGACTGGACTCTTTTTACCCTCCCTTTCAACCTCCTTCTAACCAGCCTCCTCATTTGAGGGAAGTCCGCCCGTCGGAAGTCAAGGGTTTTTGTTAGAGATTTGCCTGGTATTCTTCCCCCAACGTGCACGTCAAAACGGATCGCAGCATGATCACTGTTCCCCAATGGCTCAGTAACGTTTACATCTCTAACCAGGTCCTGCGTACCGCACAAAATTAAATCCAGAGTCACCTGTCCTCTGGTGGGCTCCGTGACTAGCTGATCCAAGCCACAGTCATTTATCACGTCAAGAAATCCGGTTTCCTTATCGTGACCAGAACACAAATTGACCCAGTCAATATGAGGATAATTGAAGTCCCCCATGATTACAACCCTGTCCCTCCTTGTCACCTCCCTGATCTGTTTCCTCATTTCAAGGTCCCCATCAGATTTCTGGTCTGGAGGACGATAGCACGCCCCCAGTATTACATCGCTGCACAAGCCTGGTAATTTAACCCACAGAGATTCTACGGTGGAGTCGGACCCACCTTCAATCTCTACTTTGCTGGATTCTATCCCTTCCTTAACATAAAGGGCCACCCCACCTCCAACACGCCCCTGCCTGTCCCTCCTGTAGAGTTTATAGCCCGGGATTGCGGTATCCCACTGATTCTCCGCATTCCACCAGGTTTCCGTTATGCCCACTATGTCAATATTTTCCCTTGTCACCAGACATTCCAGTTCTCCCACCTTTGCTCGTAGACTTCGGGCATTCGCATAAAAGCATTTATACACGGAATGCCCCAGGATGGGCTGCTTATTTGCTCCTTTGTCCCCGCATCCTCTCATTGTGCCAAACCGTCTATCACATCCCATCACCCTACCTTTCCCAATTTCTTCTCCTACCCTGCCTTTGTCTTGTTGTTCTCTAACCTCCCCATCCTCATCCCATAGGGATGAGGAGTCCCGAACCGGATGCCCCTCGGCTCCTGTCGGCCTTCCCCCAGGGATCAGTTTAAAAGCTGCTCTGCCACCTTTTTAATGTTATGCGCCAGCAGTCTGGTTCCATTCTGGTTCAAATGGAGCCCGTCCCTCTTGTACAGGTCCCGCTTGTCCCAAAACGTTCCCCAGTGCCTAACGAATCTAAACCCCTCCTCCCTACACCACCGTCTCATCCACGCATTGAGACCCCTGATCTCCGCCTGCCTAGCTGGCCCTGCGCGTGGAACAGGTAGCACTTCAGAGAACGCTACCTTTGAGGTCCTGGCTTTCAGCTTCCTGCCTAAAAGCCTAAATTTGGCCTCCAGGACCTCCCAGCTACACTTGCCCACATCGTTGGTGCCGACATGCACCACAGCCGCTACCTCTCCCCCAGCACTGTCTACCAGCCTGTCTAGACGAGAAGTGATGTCCGCAACCTTCGCACCAGGCAGGCAAGTCACCATGCGGTCCTCACATCCGTCGCAAACCCCCCTCTCTATGTTTCTAATAATCGAATCCCCCACTACAAGAAGCCCACGACCCCCCTCCCGCCGAGGAGTATCCTGAGTGCGCTCGGATACAGGCCCATCCCCTGGAGAAGGGATCCCCCCTAGGGGATTGTTTCCCTCCTCTCCAGGATGACGTCCTCCAGTCCCGAGACTTCCCACCCGGGCAGCCGAGGAGCTGCACGTCTGAGGTTGGGACGAAGCCTGATCGTCCCCAGAAGTCTCCCCACGGTCCTCCTCTGGCTGCCTGCGCTTCTCCAGGTCGGCCACCAAGGCTTCAAGGGAGCGGACGCGTTCCCTGAGAGCCTGGAGCTCCTTGCACCGAGGACACACCCATGACTTATGCCCCAGAGGCATATAATCATACATGTGGCACTCGATGCAGAACACTGGATAGCCCCCACCCTGCTGCTGGCTGTCTGACTGCATAGCTTTTTTGTTGTTGTTGTTGTTGTTTTATTTAGGGGTACTTTTAAAAACCGTACACTGGATAGCAGCCCTTTTCTCTAGGGAAGAGGAAGGGCAGCGTATGGGGCCCTGGCCTCCTCGCCCTGCTGCTGAACTCGCCCAGATGCTAAACTCTTGTGCCTTACCTGGCACTTAGTTCCCAGAGGCACTGGGTTCCCAGAGGCCACACGCGTCTGCAGAGAGCCTCACGCGATGGCCCACCTAGCTTTATACTCCTGGCTGGCTCCTCCCCCCTCCTTCCTTCCTGATTGAAAGGGGGCTGGCCTTCCCAGGTGAGTTTACAAAAGCTCAGGAAGGCAAATGGCTGCTGATGGGCGTGACCTACTCTGCAGGCTCCTGAATGGACTGCTTGGATTAGCCTAATGGGGCTCTTAATGGGTTGGGAACTGGCCCTTCCTAGGTCCTTTCCCTCCTAGTTCTGTTCTCTTAGGCTGGACTGTTTTTGTAACCTCAAGCTAGTTTTTATTTGGGTTTGTTTAATTATTTATTGCTCTCTAGATCCTGTGTCCCACTTTACTGACCTGTTTAGGTTATGTTCTAACTTAGATTAGGTTTAACCTGGGTTAAGTATAGGTTTAATTTAAACAAGTAGAAAAAACCTGCTTTCCACTTTATCCTCCTCCCTTCCTTCGATTAAGTGCTACCTTAGGCACAGCTAACTTTCAACTTTGATTTAAATGCCTGACCCTTGGGCTCTTACTCACGAGTAAGACTCTGCTCTTACTCACGAGTAGGACTCTGCTCCTGCTCAGAGTAGCCCTATGTACCTCCCTTAGGTGCTAACTTTCAATTTTGATTTAAGGCTGCTTTAAAGGTAAGGTTAAGGTTAGAAGACAGGGAGTTAGAAAGACAAAGCGTTAGAATGAGTACACTTACCTCCTCCTCCTGCTGCTCCTCCTCCTCTCCTTCTCCAAAACTCAGAGGTCTCCTTGCCTTCTCCTCGCCCAGATGCTAAACTCTTGTGCCTTACCTGGCACTTAGTTCCCAGAGGCACTTGGTTCCCAGAGGCCACACGCGTCTGTGATAAATTTAGCTATCTGAGAAACAATGTGAGAATCAGAGGTGGTTAATAAAAATTGCAATATCCTTTCTTGTAAGGCAGAAGCAGTGAGCAAGCTAAGGTTTTCAGTCATCCTTCCTTATGCCACTCCTTTGCTTGCTAAACTGCCCCTTAAAGGCTCTATCCTCTCAAGCTGCCACTAGAAGCACTAGCAGCATTTACTCCACTCACTGTTTCTCTCCACTGATCTGAAAGAAGCGAAGTCCTTTGCTTGAGAAGTGGCATTGTAGACTGGCCAAAGTGGTGCATATGAGTTACTTCTAGTTGTTTTGAAAAGGACCAGCATTGAGTCAAATCATCTGAGGAAGGGGATGTTACTGTTTTCAACTTGAGGTTATCAGTTAATTGATCAACATTGGACAAAACTGAGAGTGACTTAAGATATTTAATCCATCGATGGCTCTTATTCTAAATGTATGACAAGTAGTGACTGCAACTGCAAATGTATCTGTTTACTACAGAGAGCTGCTTATAACAGACCAAAAAAGTAAAATTGATAATCATTTGCTACAGGTGGCAAATTGCAATGTCTAAGAGAAGGCCTATTAGACTGTCAATCCATCTCTTCTATTAGACAAAATAAATGAACATGAATATATCTGTTACAAGAGAAGCAGACTGCATTTGGTGCTTGGTTTATACAAGAATCAGAGCAACACGATGAGCAATTATATTTTATTATTATAATTATAATATATTATATAATATATTATTATATTATAATGCCGTTGTACAAATCGATGGTAAGGCCACCCCTGGAGTATTGTGTCCAGTTCTGGTCGCCACATCTCAAAAAAGACATAGTGGAAATGGAAAAGGTGCAAAAGAGAGTGACTAAGATGATTACTGGGCTGGGGCACCTTCCTTATGAGGAAAGGCTACGGTGTTTGGGCCTCTTCAGCCTAGAAAAGAGATGCCTGAGACATGATTGAGACATACAAAATTATGCAGGGGATGGACAGAGTGGATAGAGAGATGCTCTTTACACTCTCACATAACACCAGAACCAGGGGACATCCACTCAAATTGAGTGTTGGGAGAGTTAGAACAGACAAAAGAAAATATTTCTTTACTCAGCGTGTGGTTGGTCTGTGGAACTCCTTGCCACAGGATGTGGTGATGGCACCTGGCCTGGATGCCTTTAAAAGGGGATTGGACAAGTTTCTGGAGGAAAAATCCATTATGGGTTACAAGCCATGATGTGTATGTGCAACCTCCTGATTTTAGAAATGGGCTATGTCAGAATGCAAGGGAGGGCACCAGGATGAGGTCTCGTTATCTGGTGTGCTCCCTGGGGCATTTGGTGGGCTGCTGTGAGATACAGGAAGCTGGACTATATGGGCCTATGGCCTGATCCAGTAGGGCTGTTCTTATGTTCTAATTAGCTATGATCCAATTTGATGAGACTAAAGTAATATTTTTTTCTTTCCCACTAGTAAAAATGAAGTTATTTCTTTTGCATGAAATGGGGCAGAACGGAATGATCCTTCTCAACAGAGTCAGTTACAGCTACAATGATAAACACAACACTTTGGGTACAGAACAAAGCCCTTAAGTTGAAAAATTAACTGTTGGTTTTCATTAAGGGAATTGCAGAACATACAGTGTGTAAGTACTAGCACATCCTCTCTCTTTTCTCATGTTTGATTTAATATCTTTACTACTTAACTGAGGGTCCAATCCTATCTTAACTTTCCAGCACTGATGCAGCTGTACCAATGGGGTGTGCACTGCATCCTGTGTTGGGAGGGCAGCCATGGTGACCTGCTGGATTTGAGGAACTGTTTCTTTCCTTACCAGGGGGCTGAATGCAGCTGCATTGGTACAAGAAAGTTGGTTAGAATTGGGATCTAAAACCAGAGTGACCAAATAGAGTGGAGAACAGAGTGCCTGTACCTTTAACTGTTGTATAGAAGAGGGAGTTTTGGCAGGTGCAGCTAAAGGGTTTTAAAAGCTGCACATGCTAAAATTTCCTCTTCTCTATAATTAAAGGTATAGGCACTCTCTCCTACATTGTATTTGGTCACCCTGCCTAAAACAGTGCTAAATTTGAAGACAGTGGAATTTGAGGGACAGTTGACTTAACAGCTTCGGGAATGGGTCCCATACTTGGGGACGATGATGATGACAATGACTGGGATTTCATGCTAAAAAAATTTAACATTTTATCCCTGCTAATTGGGTAAGAGGCACTTTTTCAAGTGGTTGCTCCTTTTTTTTAGCAAGGGGAGAGTAACTGGCCCACCTCACCCCAGCACTGTCTGTTCTAGTGGCTGTCTGCTGGTATTCATTTGCATCTTTTTAGATTGTGAGCCCTTTTGGGACTGGGAGCCATTTAGTTATTTGATTTTTCTCTGTAAACCGCTTTGTGAACTTTAGTTGAAAAGCGGTATATAAATATGGTTAATAATAATAATAATAATAATAATAGCCATTTTGAAATCAGAGAACCAAAATCATGCCATATGCATAAATTTGTTCCAGGAAGGAAGGAGTGGAAGTACACAGTTGCTCCTTAAAGCCTTATTTATGAATCTTATACCAATATATTTAATTTCAAGTCAAGCTGTCACTCACCACCACCACCCCTTATTCTCTGAAAGGGAAATGGGGCAGTTAAAAACAGGTCATGCTGATTGCCTTATTATTTATACTTCCCATGTACAGATAGAATCATTAATGGTAACATTAACTACCATTAATGTTAAGTTCTGGAAAATTGTTGCCATCAGGCTAGAAAATGTATCCCAATTGTAACCACATTCATTCTGCTTAGAAATCAATAGTGCAGCAGACTCTTCCATGAAAACAGATTATCCCTGCAGCACAGCGATAAACTGTATCTAAAAACAATTCAGTCCACTAAATTAACTGAAGCAATTTAAGGTTTGTGATCATTTAGCTTTTCTTTCTTTGGAAGACCTCATTCTGACTTTTTAATCAATACATACACAAGATTCATATGGATTCACTTTCAAACAGTGAGTTTTGCACTTACACTTCAGCACCAATTGGCTATTCAATTACCGGTAGTTATTTTGTTTCAGCAACAAAAAACATTTCCTTCTTTTGGTTTTATTGCAAGAGGTCACCCAGAAACCCTTCTTGTGTCAATTTGGACTGTGGCAGGGCTGTTCTCAGTGATGTTTTTCAATTGTACTAAATGTGCGATATAAATAATAAAGAGCAGTGAACTGCTGTGACAGAACATTTTTTAGTCTTGCTTAACATTGAAATGGCATTTCAATATCATTGCCTAATGTAAATTTTTTAACTCGCATCATCTTTGCATCAGTGTCTTTTGAAGCGATGGTGATATTCTAGATTGTGTTGTGACTGTTATAATTTAGAATGTTATGTGTTGCCCTGGCACTCAAGACAAACCTCAATCAGAGTCCAAAGAAATCTGCTTCCTTTGCTATAAATTATTTTTGTTTCAGCTGTGTATAATTCTGCTTTCTGGACAGTGTCAAGATAGAAATAGAATTGTTTTACATTACTTCTGTTAAACCCTCCATTCTACAGGCAGCTTTCTCTAAATAGCCACAAAGCTGTGGCTTGTTTCAATTGGGAAACCATTTACTCTGGAGTAATTCCATTGCTGCACACAGCACTGCTATTATTCCACAGCAGGCAGCTTTTGAAAATCATATGACCCATGTAGCATGCTGAGAGGCTTTCACTTAAATGTCTTTGGGCAAGAGGCTGTGGCTGCTTGTGTATGTAGAACAGATCATATACGAAGATTATTGATTTCAGAACTATCAATATCTTGGGCCGAAGCAGGATTATAGCAGACACAATGTGGAAAAAGTAACACAAACTCAAGCCATAACAGAGTTATACAAATGAAACTGAAATATGATTCTGAGTAAACTCTATTGGCTATTGCTGCTTTACAACAGATATGGTTTCATGGGTTGACATGGTTGAGCATTTGCTAAAACCCAACATGTCCTTTCAGGGACCCACCACTAACAGCTCTTGACTACTGCTGCTTTTGATTGCCAACTGTTTGCTCCCCTGCCCTTTCCCTCTGGCTTAGACAGGGAAAGCAAGTAGATCAGGGGTGGCCAACCTTTCAATTTGAGGGCTTCTGGGCCTTTAACAATTGTGCAGAGGAGGGAATTTCAGCAGGTGCAGCTTGTCATCTGCAACAAGCCACACCTGCTGAAATTCCCACCTCTACACAATTGTTAAAGGTCCAGGAGTCTAAAGATGAAAGGTTGGTTGCCTCCGAAGTAGATAGTGTCATTAGCTATTGTATCTTCCTGACAAGCAAGCAGGCAATGAGGGTAAGGAAAGGCCATAACAGTAGCTGGAGGCAGCGAGGAAATAGACCCATTGATGGAGAGGGCTGGAGTCCCACTTGATCTTTGCTCCCAAAGTGTGAAGCCAGCAGTGTTTACAAGACACTCTTCCAGCATCAGGAAGAAAAGAATGTTAACATGGCTGGTTACTTTTTATCTTTATGCTGACATTCAGGACTGCGGGTTTTAGGGGCACTTGATCAATTGCCCTCCATGATTCCCCTCCTACCTGGGTGGGCTTTGAAACAGTTTGTCCATCACCACCACACAAAGGCTGTGGGCACAGAGAGGGTCTCAGGAATAAGCATCAGCTCCTTTTGAGGATTTTGAGCTGTTGGCAGCTGCCCAGCAAACCCACTCCTTACTGCAATTCATTTACAATTCTGTGATGTTACCCACACTCAAGCTTCATTAAATATATAATATTAAAGAACACCTGTGCTCAGCCTTGAAACCTCAATGAAAAACGGAACTGCTTCTCAGTTGCCTGTATTTTTAGCAATGATTATTGAAGGCTCTTGAATAAGCCCGGGTGGGTTTGCCTTTAAAACCAAATAAGTGATAGTTAACAAAGTTTAACAAGCGTTCATTTAACGACAGACCACATATATGACAGTGGTCAAAGCACAATTAAGATGCTCTTAATGAGGCAATTGCATTTCCCATAGCCTACAGCAGAGTGCCTGTTTACACAACAGAGAGACTCTTAATGCAAAGAAAAGGCAATCTATCTCCAGTAGCCTATGCAGCCAGCTAGTGTCTGGCAGGGAGTGTCTGTGTACACAACAAAGGCAATAGACTGGACTGAATGTTCACTTAATGACCTAATTGCTTAACAACGGGGATAGGAGAACATATCCCCGTCATTAAGTGGCGTACACCTGTACTACCAAAATCATGTGTTTTCTATGCAGCACACTATACCAAGAGATACTTGGGAAGTTTGACGTGGTAACGAATTAGCATGGGCAAGGCTGCCTGAAGTAGGACACAACAATATTTTTTATTAGCCCATAAAACTGAAGTTGCTGGAGGTTTGGCATGCTAAGATTTTCTTCCACTGCTCGATTTAAAATATTCATTTTACCACCAATGCATATGCAGGGTCCATGACAGATCATCACTTTCTTCTCAGCTATTTTGCCTTGAAGCTTAAGTGCCAGTGATTTATTCCCAGAGCATCTCTCCTAAATGAAAAGAAGCCTCTCCATTGTGCTCTCAGTTTCAAACATTTCCACAAGTCCCCTCCCTGCTTTGCTTTGATCTTCATAACAATGGTGGCTTATAGTAAATCTTAACTCAGTTTATTTGATTAAACTATGGTAATGTGACACATAACATGCCCTTGAACACTGTGCTTGGGATTCTCCATGCTTTGCTTTTCATCAAATGCAGCCATAAGACAGGCAATCCAGATAAGGACTTAAGAACATAAGAAGAGCCCCACTGGATCAGGCCAAAGGCCCATCTAGTCTAGCTTCCTGTATCTCAAAGTGGCGGTGCCCTCCCCTGCATCAGGCAATCAGAAGCAGCCTGCCTGTAAAACCATGAGCTTGCACATACCTACAATGACTTGTAACCCATAATGCTTTTCCTCCAGAAATTTGTCCAGTCGCCTCTTAAAGGCACCCAGGCAAGATGCAAGATGCCATTCACGTGGCAAAGAGTTCCACAAACTAATTACATGCTGGGTAAAGAAATATTTTCTCCTGCCTGTCCTAACTCTCCCAACACTCAACTTTTGTGGATGTCCCCTGCTTCTGGTGTTATGAGAGCGGGAAAAGAGCATCTGTCTATCCACTCTGCGCATCCCCTGCATGATTTTGTATGTCTCAATTATGTCCCCTCTCAGGCACCTCTTTTCTAGGCTGAAGATGCCCAAATGCTGTAGCCTTTCCTCATAGGGAAGGTGCCTCAGCCCAGTAATCATTTTGGTTGCTCTCTTTTGCACCTTTTCCATCTCTACTATATCCTTTTTGAGATGTGGCAACCAGAACTGGACACAATGCTCCAGGTGTGGCCTTACCTCTAGAGAATGGGGTAAATTTTCTCCCTGTGCTATTTTCATGATGAAAATTGCCCCCTGTCTTGCCACTATTTGCCTTAAATCTCATTGAGCTGACTGAGATTTACCTTCAGGCATGTTTAGGATTGCAGCCACAGACCTTAATTTTTTTGTATCATGCTTGCTCACACATTCATGATGAGGTTATTTTCACCCATAAAACCCAAACTATAAAAGTCACCTGGCAAAGTACAAACAGCAGAAAGAGCAATGATGAAAAAGATAATAGCTGCGCTATAGGGGAATAAATTGGAATGTATAATTATCAGCCCAATCCTATGCCCATTTATTTGGAGTCAAGCCTCGCCACGGGACAGATAAATTAGCACTCCTTGCAGAACCCCCCAGCAAACTGTTCCCTGGTAAGGGAAAAGATCTTGAATTTGTCGTACTCTTGTGCTACACTTTACTGCTATAAGCATTTAAAAATAAGCGTCATGTTGACACTTATTAAAGTAAGTGTTCCTGAAATGTTCTAGCCACAGCAGGTACTTTCAGTGCTTTGAAACAACTTCTTAGCTACTGTCATGACCGAGCTCCCTTGGCTCCCTGTTCCCCCCCCCCCCATCTATAACACTTGGAAATCAGTACCAGACAGACAGTCATGAGAATTCACTGTTTTCTTTGAGTTTAGTCAGAACAATAGCCCTAGCCAACTCACCTACTGGAATTGGCATGCATAAATCGGGCAGCCAGGTTCCCCTTAACTATGTCAAGAAGCTCAGGAGATCATAAACTATCCAATCAGATAATCAACCCTAGGTTTTGGAAAGTAAAGCACAAGGATGCTTGAGAGTGTTTCAACTTGGCTCCCTCAGAGATCGCATCTGCCTCCTGGAGATCAAAGAGGTGTGATGGATTCTTCAAGCTGACCTCGGAATAAGTATCACATATGAAACAGTGAAATTTAGATACATTGGGGCATATGCCTGTAATTGCCTGCTTGTGACTTTGCCAAGATCCATACCAGGGCACTGCCCAAGCCATTTTCCAAGCCTGATTGTTGTATTTTTTTCTTCCGTGTATTTTTCAACCACTTGTCTTCTATTTTAAATAAACTCTTCTTTACATGTTAACCCTTGATCTGTCAACGTTCATATGAAAATCAGAACCTGGATCCTCCTAAATCCTATTAACTGCTTAGTCCTACCTTTCAAGCCATGCCAATGGAGTGCATGCTGCATCCTGTGGGGGGAGCAGTCACTGAGTCCTCCTTAAGGTAAAGGAATGCTTTCCTCGGAGCTGTATCGCTGCTGCATCAGCCCTAGTTAGGTTAGGATTGTGCTGCAAGTGCTATTATAATAAATACATACTGCAATCCTATAATACCACATAAAAACATACCACAATCCTGAACACACTTTCCTGGGAGTAAGCCCCATTTAACACAGCATATCTGAAGAGATATTGTGGGACATTATTCAGGTAGCATAGTTAGCACCTGTATAACCACACACACACTTTAAACATGTCTATTTTGCAAGTGACTACTGTGCAAGCTGTAATCACTGAGATTTAGAAGGCAGACAGAAATTCATTAAAATGTAAATCAGACTTGGAGCATAATCCTGTTAGTACTAAACAGACTGGGCCCACAGCTGAGGGGTAAACTTGGTGATAGATCTAAACTGGCACCCAGGATAACCATATTAAAGATTTGCGTTAAATACTGAAATAAGAGCTTTGATGGATTTAGCATGGGCTTTTTACGCAGAAGCGCTTATGGCCTCTGGGACACCCAGTGCTTTGGGAACATTCTAGGCGTTCAACATGGTCCCTCACCAAAGGCTACTGAAAAAACTCCACAGTCAGGGAATTAGAGGGCAGGTCCTCTCCTGGACTGAGACCTGGCTGAAGACTAGGAAATAGAGAGTGGGTGTCAATGGGCAATTTTCACAATGGAGAGAGGCGAAAAGTGGTGTGCCCCAAGGATCTGTCCTGGGACCGGTGCTTTTCAACCTCTTCATAAATGACCTGGAGATAGGGATGAGCAGTGAGCTGGCAAAGTTTGCAGACGACACCAAACTTTTCCGAGTGGTGAAGACCAGAAGTGATTGTGAGGAGCTCCAGAAGGATCTCTCCAGACTGGCAGAATGGGCAGCAAAATGGCAGATGCGCTTCAATGTCAGTAAGTGTAAAGTCATGCACATTGGGGCAAAAAATCAAAACTTCACATGTAGGCTGATGGGTTCTGAGCTGTCTGTGACAGAACAGAGAAGAGATCTTGGGGTGGTGGTGGACAGGTCGATGAAAGTGTCGACCCAATGTGCTGTGGCAGTGAAGAAGGCCAATTCTATGCTTGGGATCATTAGAAAAGGTATTGAGAACAAAACGGCTAATATTATAATGCCGTTGTACAAATCGATGGTAAGGCCACACCTGGAGTATTGTGTCCAGTTCTGGTCGCCACATCTCAAAAAGGACATAGTGGAAATGGAAAAGATGCAAAAGAGAGTGACTAAGATGACTACTGGGCTGGGGCACCTTCCTTATGAGGAAAGGCTACGGTGTTTGGGCCTCTTCAGCCTAGGAAAGAGATGCCTGAGGGGGACATGATTGAGACATACAAAATTATGCATGAGAAGGATAAAGTGGATAGAGAGATGCTCTTTACACTCTCACATAACACCAGAACAAGGGGACATCCACTAAAATTGAGTGTTGGGAGGGTTAGGACTGACAAAAGAAAAGGAGACCGGATTCCTTGACATGTTAAATGACTGTGCCTTAGAGCAGCTAGTCATGGAGCCCACCAGAGGACAGGTGACTCTGGATTTAATATTGTGCGGTACTCAGGACCTGGTTAGAGATGTCAATGTTACGGAGCCGTTGGGGAACAGTGATCATGCTGTGATCTGTTTCGACATGCTCATCGGGGGAAGAATACTGGTCAAATCTCTCACAAAAACCCTTGACTTTTTAGACATTTTAGACTTTTTAGAAGTCAGATAGAGGTTGAAAGAGAAGATGTTTCAGACCTCATTGATAAATTAAAGATCAATAAGTCACCGGGCCCTGATGGCATCCACCCAAGAGTTATTAAGGAATTAAAGAATGAAGTTGTTGATCTCTTGACTAATTATGCAACTTGTCCCTCAAAACGGCCACAGTGCCAGAAGATTGGAGGATAGCAAATGTCATGCCAATCTTTAAAAAGGGAAAGAGGGGAAACCCGGGAAACTATAGGCCGGTCAGCCTAACATCTATACCGTGTAAGATGGTGGAATGCCTCATCAAAGATAGAATTGATTTAAGGAAAAGAAGAAATGGAAGGAGTAGTGGGAGAAGCAAGAAGGAAAGTCCCAAGAAGACAGAGAACTAAACAAGTATCAAGACAGAAGTTAAAATGGCTGAATAGCAAGTAGAATTTTTTTTTTTTATGTAGCTATTAATGGTATAAATTTTTTGTTAGAAATGAAGAGTATTTTATTAATTATATTAAATTAAAGTAGATGAAAATGGAAATTTGGAATATAAGTATTGTGAAGACTAAAGTGGTATTAAGATAAATAAAAGGGTTGTTTTTTAAAAATAGAAGTTATATAAAAATAAATTATAGAGGGCAATTTATTTTAGAGAAAATAGTAAATATGTATTTTGGGTTATCAAATAAATGTTGGATGAGTAAAGAATTGAGGGATTTTTTTATGATATGTGGTGGATAGGCAAAAAAATAAGGAAATTTTGGAAAATGATACATAATGTATTATAAGAGATATTGAAGTGTGTAATTGGGAGTTGTTGTGTGTTGTGTAATTGGGAGTTGTAATTGGGAGTTGTTGTGTGTTGTGTAATTGGGAGTTGTAATTGGGAGTTGTTGTGTGTTGTGTAATTGGAGAGTGTGTCTCCAATTCGTAGTTGGAGACATTCCTTTTAGATGTGCTATTAGAAATTAAGAATCAGATAAGAATGATTTTATTTTAGATATTAGTTTAGTGGTAAGAAGAGTGTATAAGTAAAAAATCTGAAGCCTTTTTATGATTGGATAGAGAGGGTTAGAGAAAAAATATTGATTGTTTAGTTAAACTATTAAACAGTAGATTAATGAATATGATAATATTGGTATTGATGAATAATTTCATTTGGATTAATGTATGTTGTAATCGATGGCCAGTATCCTTGTGTGTAACCTATGTAGTCCTAGCCCTAAGTCTATCCAATGTTCCTTACCTGTATCTGTAATAAATAAATAAAGTATAGTACCAAAAAAAAAAAAAATCCCTATCATCACTATACAAACGCCAACTGAAATAAGAACATTTTAGCCCCTGCCATAATGCTTCAAGGGAGGGGGCAGTTCGTAACTCACAGGGTAAGAAATTCCATGATTGTGGTGCCATGGCTGAGAATGCCCTACTTCTCTTGCCATCACCTTTTCAGGGTGCAAGAAGGCCCTCTCTGACCATCTCAGGGGTCAAGTCAGAATTTATAGGAGAAGGTGGTCCCTCAGATACTCTGTCCTAAGCTGTATTTTTCTGCCATTATATTGCATTATAAACCTGCTGGGTATTCAGCATGGATTTACATTAGTAAAGTATTAAATTTCCTTAATTTCAATGGAGTTTCTACCAGACTGCTTCTTAAACTACATTTCTCCTTTGTATAGCACTTAAAACAATGCTAGAACAGTGTAAATGTCCAATTGTAAAGCAGCTATTGGCTTGCTATCTATGCTTCTTTCAACCCATTTTTACCCGGCCCATAAGTATACACATTTGATCCCTATTGTGTATACGCAACATTTATGCAGCAGCTAATTATCCCTTGATGCACATAGCCTAATCTACCCTCAGTTTCATGACCCAACAAAAATTGGGTCACGAGCCGCTGGTTTGAGAACAGTTTAAGAACTGCTGGGCTAGTGCTTTGACTGCCCAATCCTAAACAGTAAGGCATGTTTGTGGGTCCTACTGCCAAGCAAGCGCTGGTGCTAACCCAGCACTGGCCAGCGCTGGACTAGTGCCGGGCAGCCGCCAGAGCTCTGCTGCTCAGTGGTCATGCGGACGGCCGAGCAGCGGAGAGGTAAATGAGGGTGTGGGGGGAGGTGGGCAGGAGGCATTGCAGGGGGGCAGGTGGAGGGCAGGGAAAGGACAGAAGGGAGGTGTTCGGGGGGGGAGAAGGGAGGGAGGGAGGTGGGACCAGATCCAGAGCCTCTGTGTCGGGTTCACTCCCCGTCATGGAGTCTCTTGATTCTCCACCAACTTTTGGGGGTCTACTCAGTTTACGTGGAAGGGGACGAAAGTCCCCTTCTGCAGAGGAGCAGGAGACAGCTGCCCAAAGTGCAAAGGACGTGGTGGCAGCCATTTTTGGCACCACTGCAGCCCCACGCCATGGGCAGCTCAGGATTGGGCTGTGTGTCTCTGACACTCTAGCCCACCACTCTCCTCTCCTCCATATCTCTTCTTCTGCTCCACACCCCCTCTTCCTTTTCCAATTCAGGGAGTGGGTGGAACGGTAGCAGCTGCAGTGGAGGCAAAAGGGAGGACAGAAGTGGACACTGTCCTGTCCACCATTTCAAGGGTTGGCCAATCCCAGTTGCTTCAGGGAAGTCTGTGACAACAAATATGTACCCATGAAAGGGACCACAGCTTAATGGCACAGCACTTATTTACATAAGGCATCAGGTTCCATTCCTGGCATTTCCAATTCAAAAAGCCTGTGACTGTGCAGAGTCGCTTCTGTTCAGGAGTTGATGACAGTAATAGTTTTAGATGCCTGACCTGGCAAAATAGAAGGCAGTTTTGCTTACTGAATCCATAAATAGTTGAAATGTGATCTCTCATCAATTTTTGAGGTTATGACTGGTGCAGTGGAAGAGCAGAGCAGATTAGGAAAAAAAAAAAAAGCAAACCAATTGCTAATGGTTGCACTAATGGTGCAAACTCTGTGGTAGGAAAAATAAATTATTGTTGACTTATTAGAGCAGAACAATATACATGTTTCAATACTACAGTATGGCAAATCCATAAATTTCAACGCTGTCATTCTGAAACAGGGAAAGCACTTACCTATTTTTCTGTTCTATTTTTTAAGTCTATCTGGGTTCACCAGTTTTAAAATGCCTTTTGCACAAAATGCAAATGAAGCATTTCAACAGATGGCAGTTTATGTATGTTTGTATTGTAGTACTACTGGGTGGGCATTCCATGTCACCTTGTTCTCCCTGTGCACATTTCTACAACACAGCATAGGATATTGACTACACACCACAGCCAATCACAGCACACTGACATCAGAGCACTCGATTCCCACCAACATTGACTGTTTCTAGATCCTCCTGTTCATGATGGCTTGTGGCCACCGCCAATTAGGCTTGCATCTCCTGCCATCCTGCCTGGAATTCCCTGTCCACCAGCATTGGAGCTGGATATGTGGGCATCCTGGAGGTGCTTTCCTCTGATGTATGGTGACTGGCTCCTTGCACTTCTGGCCCACATGGGGTTGTTATCCAAGCACTACACTATTGGAATGCAGTGTTGATGTTTCAGTGGAAGTCCATTACTGGACATTACTGGAAATGGTGCACCTCCAGGCTTTTATTTGTCCTGCCTCCTTTGCACCGAGCATACTTAAGATTTGATAAACGTTGCTCAAATTTGTAGAAGGGATACTGGCATCAGTCAGACCTGGGATCCCTCTGCCAGCAAGAACCCACTCTAACAGTGGATTCCCCCTCACTGGAAATCTTCAAGCAGAGGCTTGACAAGCACCTGCTGGAGATACTCTAGGAGGATTTCCTGCTAGAGGCAGGAGTTGGACTAGATGACCTTTTAGGTCCCTTCCAACTCTGTTTCAATGATTCTATGGCACTATGGTCTATTATAGTCACCCCCCTCCTGCAAAGGGACAACACAAAAAACTGAACATGGCCTTGCTACATAGATTAATCATGATTAGACCTCAATGGGGTCGCAAAGCCTCTTTTGTGGGGTCATGGTAATATTTCAAAGCCTGTCCCATGATCACCATTACTCTCTTCCTGTTCCTAACTTATCTGGAAGACCAAGGCAGGGATGGGCGGATTGGGTGGTGGGAGGGGGGTGGGATTGGCAGTGGGTCCCCAGTCTCATACTTTATGTGGTTATTTATTGGGGTCATGACATGAAAGGCCACTGCTGTAATTGCACTCACTGCTACAATGGCAGGATGACAATGCCACATACTTCTGAGTAGACATGCCTAGGATTGGGTCTTAACCCAATTTTGCCCAGCCCGCAGGTGTACCTATTATGTGTCTGTTGCGTATATGCAAAACTGGGCAAAAGTGGCTTAAATAAATTACCTGCATTATAATCACCATCAACATACTAAAATTTAATCTCCCTCCCCTTTCTTCTTAGAGGTTATTTGCTACCCCATCAAATGTAATTTAATTTTTCTTGGGGGGGGGGGAGGGAATACAATAAATACAGTATCACAAAATCTATCCACCTGGGCTCATCACTTGTTACCTGTCTAAACTAAACAAAAACACATTTTTTTGTTTTGTGTTGTATTTTGGTTAATGAAAATACAAATTATAAGTAGAAACGGTAAAAAAAAATGAAACACCAACGTAAATAAATTCATTCATTTAAATAAATTTAAATAAATTCATTCATTTATTAATAATAAAAATAATAACCTTTATCAATTTATTTAAATTCAAATAATAAATAATAAAGTGTAATATATTAAAATTAATATTATGAATTATATATCAAAAATATATTAATTATAATATATGGTTATATTAAATAATATCATTAATAATAAATTTTAAGAAATAGGTAATAAATTTTATATATATTTTAAATATGTTTATGTATATTTTTATATTATTTACATATCAATAAATCTATTTAACTTTTAACAAATAATAAATGCCATTAATAAATGGATGTCTCAAGAAACAGAAGCCTCTCCAAAGCGCAGGTGCCTTTGCAAAGAGCTACACGAGCCCTCGCGCGCCCTCTAGCGACGCCCCCTGGTATTACAGCTTCAGCCCGAGAGCGGGAGAGCCGCTTTGGACGCTCTCCACGTGCGCGCCTCGGGGGACGTCGCTTGCCTATGACGTCATACGACGCGCCGGAGAAAGAATAGGGCGAGTGGCCCGAAGGGGGCGGGGCCGTAGAGCTTGGCGACGAGAGGCGCGGCCGCCATGAAGGAGACCCCGCTGTCCAACTGCGAGAAGCGCTTTCTGCTGCGCGCCATCGAGGAGAGGAAGGTGCTCGGAGGGGGTTCGCCTCGGAGACCCGCCTGTGGCGCGCTCAGGGAGAGGGTTGGGCAGGGGGCGGAGAGGGGCTCTTCCCCCTCACGCGACTCCAGCGCGGGGCAGCCACCAGCGCTGAGTCAGGTGCCAGTGATCGGTGGAACTCCCTGCCACTTGACGGGGAAGCCGTGATGCAGGGGGGGATAGAGGCGTGTTCTCTCTCTCGCACAGCAGCAGCACCAGGGGACAGCCGCGGAGTGTGGGGAGAATTAGGACAGACCAAAGGAGATATTAATCAGTGGAACTCCTTGCCACTTGATGGGGAAGGCGTGATGCAGGGGGGGACAGAGGCATGTTCTCCCTCTCGCACAGCACCAGGGGACAGCCGCTAACAGGGAGTGTGGGGAGAGTCAGGACGGACCAAAGGAGATATTAAACAGTGGAACTCCTTGCCACTTGATGGGGAAGGCGTGATGCAGGGGGGGATAGAGGCATGTTCTCCCTCTCGACCAGCACCAGGGGACAGCTGGTAACACTGAGTGTGGGGAGAGTCGGGAAATAATAATTGGTGGAACTCCTTGATGAGGGAAGACATTATGCAGGGAATAGACGGGGGATGCTCTTTTCCCTCCCACACAACACTAGCACCAGGGAACAGCTGCTAACACTGAGTGTGGGGAGAGTGAGGAAATATTAATCGTGGAACTCCTTGCCACATGATATGGAGGGGATGGATAGAGTGATGTTCTTTAACCTCTTACACAACACCAGCTCCAGGGGACAGTCACTAACATGGAGTGTTGGGAGAGTTAATCCAGACAAAAGGAAATATTTCTTTACATAGCATGTGATCATTCTGTGGAACTTTTTGCCACAGGATGTGGTCATGGTACCTGGCCTGGATACCGTTTAAAGAGGATTGGACAGATTTCTGGAGGAAAAGTCCATCACAGGTTACAAGCCATGAGGGAACATGCAACCTTCTTGTTTTAGAAGTAGGTTGCCTCTGAACACCAGATGCAAGGGAGGGCACAAGGATACAGGTCTCTTGTTATCTTCTGTTCTCCCTGAGGCACCTGGTAGGCCCTTGTGAGATACAGGAGGCTGGACTAGATGGTAGGGCATCTCTGTCTTTAAAAACTGCGTGTCGGGAAGAAGTCAAGCAGTGACACTTGTTTGGCATAGGTAAAGCTAGGATAGGAAAAGCTGCACCTTGTTGACTTCTGGCTGTTGTACAGCTATTCAGGGCACAGAAATCCTGTCCGTAAACAGGTGGCAGCCCTTGTGTGCAGAAAGGCTGAACTGTGTTAAAGATGACTACATGAAGTCATTTTTTACCATGAACTGTTAGGTTTCTGTAGCCCCTGTTGCCACCCTCTTCATTCTCCAACTTCGCCGCTGTAATACTGTTCTGCTTTGATTTTGTAGCGTCTGGATGGACGACAGTGCTACGACTACAGAAATATCCGTATTTCCTTTGGCTCTGATCATGGCTGCTGTATTGTGGAGCTTGGGAAAACCAGGTATCTCACAACCGGGAATTCAGCTGCCCATAGTTGAAAACCTTACTTGCTTTCGTTTTGTTGCCTCTGGCTCAGTTGCCTCACATAGTAAACTTGCCTCTTCTAGAAATAATGCTGTGCTTCACATATGGTGTCCTGCTTACTACAGCAGGTACCATGGGAGAGGCATAGATGAAAGAACAAGAGCTTTTCATAGATCAACCTGTTTCATAAATTAACCTTTCTTGTGCCACAACCCCAATAATAGTATGAGACTGGGGACCTGAAGCAGATCCCACCCACTCTCCAGAACCTGCTTTCCCCAACTCTTTTGTCTTCACAACAACCCTGTGATGCAGCAGCTGAATAGGGCCAACCTTAGGAGTTATGGGGCAAGGCAGTGAGAAGAAGCTGTGCAGGATTATATTCAGTTTTGATAAGGCAGCACCATTATTGAATTGGATTCAAGCACTCTCCTGCACAGGCTTTGAAAGGTTGCCAGGACTTCCCCCCCCCCCAAAAAAAAAAATGAGACTTTGCAACCCCATTGGAGTCACAGTGCACAGGTTGAAGAACACTGTCATAGGCAATGCAAAGATATAGCATCGGTTTCCCAAGTTGCAACCTGGCAACCCTGTCTTTGCTAGTTGCTGAAGGTAAATTGAGCTACTGTATTGCAAACAGGAATTTTCAAATAGCTTATTGTTAGACGTGCTTTGAAATACAAATAAATGGAAATAGCATTCCAATATCTTGCTAAGAGGTTGTGTTGTTTTTTTTCTGGTGGGGTTATCTTTTGCAGAGTCCTTGGACAAGTCTCATGTGAACTTGTTGCCCCAAAGCCAAACCGTGCAACAGAGGGCATACTTTTCTTTAATCTTGAGCTCTCTCCTATGGCATCGCCTGCTTTTGAACCTGGAAGGTATTCAAGTTCCTCTCTCCCTAACAGTTTAAACTTTTTAAACAACATTTTAAAATAGTATTAGGAAATTACTGTTCCCATTTCTATATTTGTTAGTATTTTCATATATTAATTTGCAGACAGTCTGAGCTTCTTATAAAACTGAATCGGCTATTAGAAAGATGCCTACGGAATTCCAAGTGCATAGATACTGAATCTCTGTGTGTTGTTGCTGGTGAAAAGGTATGGAATTGTATGTTTTTTGAAGAATAAATGCTAGGACATCTGTTGTCATGTTTTTAGAATATGTACTTATTACCATCCAATTTATTTTAAAAATTAAACACTAATTCAGCAGTCTAACTTGTGCATTGATGTAACTAGATTTTCTGAAACGCAAGGTTTACTTTGTCTTCAACCTGTTCATCAACAGAATAACTAAGTGCTGACTGATAATAGGTATGAAAGCTAATTGCTTCAAATTAGTTTTCAACAGCCTGATTCCTCATGCCAAGTTACAGCCCAATCCTGAGCTGCCCGGGGCACCCAGGCTCAGCAGCATGGAGAATGGCTGCCGCCGGATCCTGCGTGCCCCGGGCTATCAAGGGAGGCACCTCAGGAGAAGGGGACTTTCATCCCTTTCTCCCTGGTAAGGTAAGCAGCCCCGCAATGGGGTAAATGGGAGTAAAGGCGCTCATGGAGGGCGCAGAGCCCTCCACGAGTGCCTTGGATCCTGTGGACCCGCCTCCCTCCCTCCTCCTGGCAGCCTCCAGCCTGCCCCCTCCCTGCGTCACATGCCTGCGTCATGCCTTCCCCCTGCTCTCTCCCTGCCGGCCTCCCCCCTCCCCAGAACGCCTCCTCCCCGTCCCCACCCCTGCTTACTGTACCACAGCTTGGCAGTCCAGGAGACCGCCAAGTTGCGAAAGCTGGGCAACTGCCCCACGCTAGCCTAGCACTGGTACAGAGCCGTGCTGCCAAGCACAGGATTGGGCTCTTAAATGGTACTTATTCCCTAATATGAGAGCATAGTATTGCAGACTTATACTCTTGGCATATATATGCTGTTTAAGACTGAAAACTACACAAGGCTTCACTGTTGCTCTTGTAAAGGTTTTCAGTAGCACAGTGTCACCTACATAATTGTCTGCATTTTTTTGCCCGGGTAGTAAAGTGCTACTACTGTATCTCCCACCTTGCACATACTTCTGCATTTTCAGAGATTTTCCAAAGTGATGTTTTTAATCACATTTTGAGAACCACCAGAAATGTGCCTCTCTAATTTTTGTGAATTTTGCTTTTTGAGTATCCTGTTTTCTCTAGTTTTAACAATGACCTACTAGATAAATGTATGGCCAGTACATGACAGAGCGGAGTTTTTACGCTGACAGTTATTAGGCAGTGAAAATGTACTGTTGCTGTGTGCGGTGAGCTGGTGTTGAAAACGCTTGTTTTGTTTCTTCTGAGGTGTGGCAAATTCGTGTGGACCTACATTTATTGAATCATAATGGAAACATTATTGATGCTG
Organism: Tiliqua scincoides; assembly: GCF_035046505.1. Taxonomy (NCBI): domain Eukaryota; kingdom Metazoa; phylum Chordata; class Lepidosauria; order Squamata; family Scincidae; genus Tiliqua; species Tiliqua scincoides. The sequence continues at coordinate 30,420,079 of NC_089826.1, forward strand.
CCAGTATAGCAGCAATAGCCGCATTGTGCCACTTTCGAAGGCCAGATGTGTCTGTGCAGGGAGAAGAAGTAATGCTGGTATGTTTATTTAGAACTGGATGATTACTGCATTTGTGGACTGACACTGGTGTTGAATGGACTGCTTTTATTTTTTTACTAGCATCCCAGTGGTATGCATATACAGTGATGCCTCGCAAGACAAATGCCTTGCGCAACGAAAAACTCGCAAGGCAGAAGCGTTTTGCGATTTTTTGGGTGACTCGCAAGACTAATTTTTCTATGGCCGTGCTTCGCAAGACGAATTTTTTTTGCTTTTTTTTGGTTTGTTTGGTTTAGCTTTGCAAGACGAAATTTTCGCAATACAAAACGATCCGCAGAACGAATTAATTTCGTCTTGCGAGACATCACTGTACTTGGGACTACTGAGTTGTTAAAGCATTAATGTGCTAACTGATCCTGAATATGCACTCATGCTTAAGAGCCACTGAGTCTAGCATTCTTTGCAATAATCCTAGCAAGCTGTTTATTAAAAATGGGTCACCATGCCACAATTAACTTCATATTCATCCCTAGTTATTGCATCTAAAATATATCCTACTGATTTTGGACTTGGGATACTCGTGCAGTATATTAGAAGTGCATAAAATATGGAATAGGGGAAGAAACTTTTACCTGTTTATACAAAGGGTTATATTGGAAATGGCCTGGGTCAGACCATTCGTCCATCATGTATTGTTAACAACTAGGTAACAAACCATGTATTTGATCCTGACTGCCAGCAGTTCTCCATGGTTTGAGGCAAAGCTTTCCCAGCCCTGCCTGGAGACAGCATGAATTGAATTTGGGACCACCACTGAATTGTAACCCTTCCTAAAATGTATCCGCTCCAGTTTGTGTCACAACCTAATGGTATAATCTTTTCACCAGAACCAGGAGACATCCACTAAAATTGAGTGTTGGGAGGGTTAGGACAGACAAAAGAAAATATTTCTTTACTCAGCGTGTGGTTGGTCTGTGGAACACCTTGCCAGGATGTGGTGATGGCGTCCGGCCTGGACGCCTTTAAAAGGGGATTGGACAAGTTTCTGCAGGAAAAATCCATTACGGGTTACAAGCCATGATGCGTATGTGCAACCTCCTAATTTTAGAATTGGGCTATGTCAGAATGCCAATGCAAGGGAGGGCACCAGGGTGCAGGTCTCTTGTCATCTGGTGTGCTCCCTGGGGCATTTGGTGGGCCGCTGTGAGATACAGGAAGCTGGACTAGATGGGCCCATGGCCTGATCCAGTGGGGCTGTTCTTATGTTCTTAATACAGTCGGAGATTATTTTGTTACAGCAATAAAAGCAGTGTTTGCACTTCGTTGCTATACAATACAAAAACATAGTTTCATAGCATTTAATCCAGTAAAGTTTGAGTTTTTTATTTTCTGTTTTCCTATTACCTGTGTAATTGTTGAAGTAATGCATTGTTTATTGGATTCTCTAGTATACTCCTGAAGAACGAGATCCTGTCCCTCTGAGCATCCACCATATGCCCATTTGTGTAAGCTTTGCTTTCTTCCAAGAAGGGTAAGTTAGCATTGTAATCTCAGTGAATGAGAGCTGGTGCATTAAGTAGGTGGTAAATTAGGGGTCCATTGGCATGATCCCAAGTGGGAGCTGGGCTAAGTGTAGAGTGGGACAGCCCTTTCCTTAAAGTGATTGGTAGGGGGTTCTTCTGCTACTATTGCTGTGGAAGTTAAAATTAGTAAATATAGTAATTGTTCCTTGGGCAGAAAATGGTTTGTCAGCATCAGAATTTGGACAAATACACCAAAGGGACCATAGAAACGTTCCTTTAAAAAGTAATAATCTGCTTAATTTGAAAAACCAATTCCCACTGCATAGTTTAACTTGACTAATTTTTATGAGTGCTCTCTGTGACAGTCCTAGACCCATCTCCTGGGTTACTGACCTTAAGCTCCCTTCACAAAAAAAAGGAGAGAAGGGCTGGATGGGGTAAGGAGTGCTCAGTTCCTACATACAAATGAAAAAACAATCAACAAGGGTTACAAAATATCCCCCACTTTATTAACTCAATAATAAAAACCCCCCACATTCCAAATTCACAGAAAGGCTGTTTAAAATAATACAAGAGAGGCACATTTTCACCTGCAAGTTCCAAACCAAGGAAAAATCATCCTCCTAGCTAACAATGAAGTTCCTTCCTCCTTCTTTCCCTTCTCTTTAATGCCCCAACCAAATCAGCTGACCACATTCCTGTCTTCAACAATCACAACTTTACATCAGCTGGGGCAAAATAACTACAGCCTCAACAAACCCAGTCAGAATCTTAAAGGGACCAGCACATTACACTTCCCTCAAGGTATACTTGTGAAATGTACTGAATTAAGGGCCCAATCCTATCCAACTTTCCAGCAGCAGTGCAGCTGCAATGCAGTCCCAAGGTAGGGGAACAAATGTTCCCAAACCTTGAGGAGGCCTCTGTAATTATCCCTCCACCACAGGATGCAGCGCATGACCCTTTGGCACGGTTGCACCAGCCCTGGAAAATTGGATAGGATTGGGCCCTCAATCATCCTGAGCTTCTGCCTATAATTACCTTGCCTCTTAGGCTGTATGGCTCCTCATCTGTCCTATGTGTTTCACAGATTCTTATTGTCTATTTTAAAATGATTTCAGAACATACTTATTAGTGGATCCCAGTGAACAGGAGGAACGTGTAATGGATGGCCTCCTTGTGATTGCCATGAATAAACACCGTGAGATTTGCACAATTCAATCCAGTGGTGGTATTATGCTGTTAAAAGATCAGGTAGTATGTGGCTTCCTGAAATTTGAATGTTAAATGAGCTTCTGTTGTGTGGTCCACAATGTTGTGCCCACTTTCAGTATTGGTAATAGTGCAAAAGCCCCTGGGGTGTGCTTTAAGTCCATGCTATCTTTACCCTACCTACTTGCTGTGAGTTGACCTCCCCTCACCTTCTGAATTTTGAGGCAAATATATATTTCCTGCTTCTTGATCCCAGGCCACCCCAATATGTAAATGTGTCCTATGAAGAAATCTTTTTAAGTTGCTCATATTTCAATATTAATTTGTTTGCCACAGGTTCTGAGATGCAGTAAGATAACAGGAGTTAAAGTAGCAGAAATCACAGAGTTAATTCAAAAAGCCTTGGAGAATGATCAGAAAGTCAGGTGAGTTTTGAGAATGCTATGTGTTTCAGGTGTTAATGTACATCACTAACTTGTTCTCTTTATAAAATCAGCTGCTAATGGGAAACTGTGAACATAGTAATCATGTTGAGATGGGAGAGCATTCCTGTTACTTTCTACCTTGATTCAGAGTGGACTTTGATAAACCCAATTTATTTTAAAAATGAAATGGTTCTTAAATCTGGTCTATTGTGAAATTTGGGTCCCATTACAGTTCGAATCAGAAAACACAGTGGAGATTAGGTACCTATTTTTCACCTCTCCCATCCCTTTTGCCTTCCTGATGTATATCAGTGGTGAGGACTCAAAGCAGGGTCTATGTTAGGCTTGTCTTAAAGGAGGACTGAGGGTAAAATGGTTGCAATGCCTAGTAACAATGGCTTCTACCTCCTTGTTTCATTCTCTGAGTGGGGAGACTGGGATTGGTAGGGAAACTGGTAGTCTACTGCCACCACCCAAAGCTAGGAAGGCCAATCACAAGGAGACCACTATGGGAAAGCTTTTCTCCCCAGTGTGTGCCCCAGAACGATGTGCCCCAAAAGCTAGGAGGTCTCCTTTAAAACTTGCCAGTAACAGAACCTGACCCAATTGAGAGCCATGGCAACCCACTCCCAAGTGAACTGAGACCAGGCAGGTACATAAGAAGAGCCCTACTGGATCAGGCCAAAGGCACATCTTGCCATAAGAACATAAGAACAGCCCCACTGGATCAGGCCACAGGCCCATCTAGTCCAGCTTCCTGTATCTCACAGCGGCCCACCAAATGCCCCAGGGAGCACACCAGATAACAAGAGACCTCATCCTGGTGCCCTCCCCTGCATCTGGCATTCTGACATAACCCATTTCTAAAATCAGGAGGTTCCGCATACACCTCATGGCTTGTACCCCATAATGGATTTTTCCTCCAGAAACTTGTCCAATCCCTTTTTAAAGGCGTCTAGGCTAGACGCCAGCACCACATCCTGTGGCAAGGAGTTCCACAGACCAACCACACGCTGAGTAAAGAAATATTTTCTTCTGTCTGTCCTAACCTGCCCAACACTCAATTTTAGTGGATGTCCCCTGGTTCTGGTATTATGTGAGAGTGTAAAGAGCATCTCCCTATCCACTCTGTCCATTCCCTGCATAATTTTGTATGTCTCAATCATGTCCCCCCTCAAGCATCTCTTTTCTAGGCTGAAGAGGCCCAAACGCCATAGCCTTTCCTCATAGGGAAGGTGCCCCAGCCCCGTAATCATCTTAGTCGCTCTCTTTTGCATCTTTTCCATTTCCACTATGTCTTTTTTGAGATGCGGCGACCAGAACTGGACACAATACTCCAGGTGTGGCCTTACCATAGATTTGTACAACGACATTATAATACTAGCCGTTTTGTTCTCAATACCCTTCCTAATGATCCCAAGCATAGAATTGGCCTTCTTCACTGCCGCCACACATTGGGTCGACACTTTCATCGACCTGTCCACCACCACCCCAAGATCTCTCTCCTGATCTGTCACAGACAGCTCAGAACCCATCAGCCTATATCTAAAGTTTTGATTTTTTGCCCCAATGTGCATGACTTTACACTTACTGACATTGAAGCACATCTGCCATTTTGCTGCCCATTCTGCCAGTCTGGAGAGATCCTTCTGGAGCTCCTCACAATCACTTCTGGTCTTTACCACTCGGAAAAGTTTGGTGTCGTCCGCAAACTTAGCCACTTCACTGCTCAACCCTGTCTCCAGGTCATCTATGAAGAGGTTGAAAAGCACTGGTCCCAGGACAGATCCTTGGGGCACACCACTTTTCACCTCTCTCCATTGTGAAAATTGCCCATTGACACCCACTCTCTGCTTCCTGGCCTCCAACCAGTTCTCAATCCACGAGAGGACCTGTCCTCTAATTCCCTGACTGTGGAGTTTTTTCAGTAGCCTTTGGTGAGGGACCGTGTCAAACGCCTTCTGAAAGTCCAGATACATAATGTCCACGGGTTCTCCCGCATCCACATGCCTGTTGACCTTTTCAAAGAATTCTATAAGGTTCGTGAGGCAAGACTTACCCTTACAGAAGCCATGCTGACTCTCCCTCAGCTCCCTTTATCTCACAGTGGCCCACCAAATGCCCCAGGGAGCACACAAGACAACAGACATAACCTGCTTCCCGGTGCCCTCCCCTGCATCTGGCAATCAGAGGCAGCCTGCCTTTAAAACCATGAGCTTGCATGTACCAACTATGACTTGTAACCCGTGATGAACTTTTCCTCCAGAAATTTGTCCAATCCCTTCTTAAAGGCATCCAGGCAAGATACAAGATGCCATTCATGTGGCAAAGAGTTCCACAAACTAATTACATGCTGGATAAAGAAACTTTTTCTTCTGTCTGTCCTAACTCTCCAAACACTCAACTTTCATGGATGTCCCCTGGTTCTGGTGTTATTTGAGAGGGAAAAGAGTTTCTCTCTATCTACTTTGTCCATCCCCTGCATGATTTTGTATGTCTCAATCATGTCCCCCCTCAGGCGCCTCTTTTCTAGACTGAAGAGGCCCAAATGCTGTACCCTTTCCTCATAGGGAAGGTGCCCCAGCCCAGTAATTATTTTGGGGTAGGTAAAAATACAAAAGGTTTATTGAAATGTGGAAAAGTCAGAACAATGGGGTGGTAACTTGAAATTAAAATAAGGTGCAGAGAAGCTAACAAATGAGAAAGAAAAGGCAGTGAGCAAGAAAGCTAAAACAAAACAGGAACCCTGAATCGAATAGCTGAGTACTTTCCCTTCCCTAATTGCTCATGCTGTTCCAGGGTCCTGGTCCTAACATTTATACATGGAGCATATGAGCCCTGAGAAACATCAGATGTTCACATGGGGTAGAGTTCTCTTGGGAGGGCTTTTTTCCCAGATGGCTCTCCTCTGTCTGGTCTCTGTAGCCTGGGATGGTAGCAGTCTACCATGGTTTTCCCCCATTCAGCTGCTGGTCCAATATAGGGAAAGCAGGAAGGAATGTGCACTTGCTCACTACTCCCCTGGATCAGTCTGCCTACTCTTGGGAAGTTACATTTCCTGACATTTGCCATGTAGATGTGGAACATAACTTCTGGAGGGGGGAAAGGTTTGTTTTTAAATGGAGAGGAAGGTGCAAAATTTTACTAGCAGTAATTTTTTTTCTGGACTGCTTTTCCAAATACAACCTCCAAATTATATCTAGGAGCATAATGCATTCCCAGTTGTTATCATAGAAAGAAGTAGCAGCATTTATTTTGTGGAACATGTAAACCTATAGCACAGCAAAGTTTAAAGTTTCTTTTTAAAGGATGTGTTTCTTTTAATAGGAAAGAAGGGGGGAAATTTGGATTTGCAGAATCTATTTCCAACCAGCGAATAACTGCCTTTAAGATAGAACAAGCCCCAGTTGATACTCATGATGTCAAAGAGCAAGCTGAAGAAATAATTGCCAAAGCATCTCCCCCTTCAGAAGTGTATCCTTTTTACTGCAACTTTGCCTTCAGTTGAATGTCTGCGTTTGTGGGGAATGCTAAGGAGAATAGGAGCACAGTATCCTGAGTTGAATTAAAGGGTCCCCACCCCAATGCAACAAAATGCATTTTCCCATTCCAGTTTCAAAGACAACCCAAATCATTGTGTGTTTTGCAAGTCTACATAAATTCATGTCAACAAGAGTGTTCAAGAACAATGTGAATGTTGTGGTTGGCCTCTGAAAGAGAACAGGACTCCAAGAGCCTTTCTTCATGATTTAAAATCCAAATGGAACCAAGCTGCAGCTACGTCTTGCAGTTAGTGGGTGGGCGGGCACTCTGAAAAACTTTACTGTGGTGGGTAATAATTTGGCTTTTAAAAACTTTTTTTAAAATGAGGTTTGAAGAGCTCGAGCTGGCTTCTTACAGTAGACAAGTATACAGTGAGGAAATCAAAATACATGCACACAAGTATTCTGAAGCGGTGGGTTATTGTAATCTTGCTGCTGCCTTTTCCTTCAATGAAAGATCAAACAACTGGGATGAGCACTCCACACAGCAGGGAAAAAACACAGCCACTAGATCAGCCATTTTCAACCTTTTTCAGCTCACTGCACCCTGACAAGGCCCTAAAATTGTCAAGGCACACTACCAGTTTTTTACTTACATTAAATTACTACATTACAATTAATCTGGAATTAATAAAATTAATACAATTAAATCATTACCTGACAAAGAAATTGACAAGAAGCATGGAGAGGGAAGTATATGTGGTTTCTGAAAAGGAGGAAAAATCCTATGTTCAAATTCTTATCAAAAGTGCCAGAAAGTTTTGGCAAAGACTACTGACTAAGTTTTGGCTGATCACATAGTGGAGAAATGCAGGTGAGGGGCAGTGAGGAGACATTGAAACAAGTGCATGATTAAACTGGGGGTGGGGGAGAGAAAGAATGTGAGGCAGTGATTCTTTATCTTTGGAAGGTGCAGACAAGTAAGATGAGGGACAGTAGGTGAGTTGCTAACTGATTGTGAGATTTGGGGGGAGGGAAATATGCCTGGGGAAAGGGGTGGGGTGTGGGAGAAGAGGAGAGAGAAGTGCCAATTGCTGCTTGTGTATTTGAGAAAAAAAGAGTGCAACCAAAAGCCCAATCCTATGCCTGCTCAGAAGTAAGCCCCATTATAGTCAATGGGGCTTACTCCCAGGAAAGTGTGGATGGGATAGCACTCCCAGAGCCCAATCCTATGCATGGCTATCCTATCCTATCCATTATAGTCAGTGGGCTTACTCCTAGGTAAGTGTGGATAGGATTGTGGCCCAGCTCCCTTCCTCTAAAAGTCCCAAAGTGCCCTCAGGGGCCTCAGGTTGGGGGCCTATGTACCTGCATGCCCGCTTCTGTCTCCCTCTTCTCACTCACTCCCACCTCCTGGCGGCTCCCACCTCCTGTCGGTCAATCATCACACAGACAGGCAACAATTGCCTTCATGCCCAACCCTGTGCATGTCTACTCAGAAGTAAGCCCAATAGTAGCCAATGGGGTTTACTCCCAGGAAAGTGAGGATCAGGTTGCAACCTGAGTCGTGCTCAGTAGTAGGAGCAAGCTCTTCAGCTGCTGTGTGGGATGCAAAGCAGACATGGCCAGCCCCTTCGCTGGCTGCTCCCTTGCTTGTGCTGCCTGCCGAAGGAGGCTCAAAGCAGCCGCTTCTCCCGCACGAGGGCACAGGGCTGCTGCCTGCCTCCTCTGATCCCACGGCAAACCTGAGGCATGCCTCGTCACAGCAGTTGAAAAACCACTGCACTAGATATATGAAGTACTTTGTTTTAAGACTTCACAAAAGGGAACTGATGTTACTTATCACTAACGGATCTCATACCAGTGGTTCCCAGACTTTTTTTGACTTGACAACTCCCTTGACCTTCTAGGCCATTGGCCGCAACTCCCCATAAGGGCTCAAATCTATGCATTTTATAGGGTGGCAGGCTTTTGGCAAGGATTCCACGGCTCCCCTGGCTAGTTTCCATGGCTCCTTAGGAAGCCACAGCTCACGGTTTGGGAACCACTTTCATATATCGTAATCAACAGGTGATCATGATGTCCACATAGCAGTGTAGATACACTTCCAGTAATGTATTTTTTCCAGGCATACAATACAGATCCTAGTGTTGAGAAAATGTTCTATCCTTACGTAACTGCAGCACAACTTTGAGGGGAAAAGACATCTGGACTGCAAATTCATAACGACACATTTATTGCATTAAAAGTAGTTGTGCAGATGGAATGGGTGCCACTGTGCTGTATTTGAGGTGAGCTTCTTCAGTCTGCTCATGAGTAGGTGATCATACCTGTCCTTTCAGAAAGTATAATGAGATTTCTTCAGCTCATACTTAGAGTATTCAAAACAGGTTGAAGCTTGTTTCCCCCAAGCTATAATGTGGCATAAAATCAGGCCTATTTCTTAGCTCTTTGGCTCATCTAATTTGACATACTATAACATACTTTGGACAACTTTTTCTTAATAAGTCTAGTATGGCCAAGCCAGTGTTATGGGCTTCTGGCACGGCCCAGATTGGAGAAGGGGTTGAGAATTCATGGGGAGATTTTGAGGAATCTGAAGAGGAAGAGGATGAAGATGTGGATGAAGTTCCCCAGGAGGAATCTACCGCTGTAGAACAGAGTATGGAAACGGGAGATGCTCGTATTGGGACCAGAAATCAGAAAAGTGAGTGAGTGTAGTTTTGCGTGAATGCTAGTTAATAATAATAATAGGTAAAATGGAATAGGGCAATAGTTTCACACTGGAAATTTCTTTTTATAGATGTTGCTACTTTAATGCATACTAGCTATAGTGAAATGAGTGTTCATACCACAATCTGAGGCAGCCTGGAGGCATTCTTGCAAATTTTACTACAGTTGATTGGCAGAATTGGGAAGCTATTTTTCAGTTGTCTGGTCTACACTGAACACTTTTGAAATGCATCTGGCTGCATGCATGCTCTTCCTGCATATACCCATAATTGGCTGTAATTGATTTCAATTCTTAATGTTAAACTAGAAAATTACCTAGGATCTGGAGGAATGCTACTGAATATTGCTGCCTTGAATAATGTTTATGTATGTTAGTGTTTATGAATAATGACCCACAATTGGTCTGTTTTTAAAGATAATTTAGAATGGTATGTGTATTTGGGGGGGGGGTTCATTGATCCTCTCCCTGCTATGCTATTGAGAATTAACAAGAGTTTGTATCAAACTGACATTTGGCTATTTCCAAAAGAACAAGAAAAATGTTTTAAGTGCTACATCCTAAAACAGGTTGAAACTGAAATGTTGCCTAGGGTGTCACCTTGCCCTGGACTTTATTAGTAATATTTTGAAGATTGATTAGCCTTTGGGCGGTGAACTTATTACACTTTGACATGCTGCTGTAACATGTAGCATATTATGAGGTTCTTCTAAGTTGCATGGAAAACTTCCATAGCTCCATAGCCACTGTTGGCAATGGGCAGAGCTGTTATGGGAACACTCCACACAGTATGGAAGAACTACCTGATAAATGATTTGGAAAAAAAACTACCAATGAAAAATTGTCCCAACATGACAACTGATGCATGCAAAGCCATTTTTAGAAAAAGTATACTAACAAGCAACAATCTTCTTCCATTTTCAAGCTGAGACAATTGTGTTAACAGACAGTGAAGAGGAAGATGTTATCATTCTAGAGCCAGAAGAAACACAAAAGAAAAGGTAATCTCAAGGATCCTTTTTTCCCATAATTTATTTAAAAGAAATTCCTGTTAGTATAGAGAAAGCTAAGACCAGCCCTGCTCCTTTGGACTTCCAAGTTGACTCACCATTTTTGAAGGTATGGGCAAGGGAGAGAAAGCATGCTTTTCCTACATTTGCCCCTAATACCAAAGGTTGCATATGAAGTTTGGTGTTTCTAGGGTTGGTTGTGCTGCCTAAATATAACCAAACAATAAATAGGTCTGCATCTATTTTGCAGAACTTATTATATATATGTGGAAATATAGGTCAGGGAATTCATCATTGGCAGTTGGCAAGTTCTTTAAAGTTTAAGACTTTAGGTAGTACCTATGGACCTCTCCAAGGGCTATGTGTGGTAAAGGGAACAAGCAAAGGTAGATTATGTACAATTTCCAGTGTTCAGTGGGCCTTATAAAACATACTCAGTTTTAGCCTCCATCCTTGTACATGCTGCTCACATAAGTAAATTTGCTTGGCCTACTTTACTATTAAGATGCTGTAATTACAATGGGACAGTTTGCATTCAAATGCTTTTTTTGCTTCACAGGACAGAGTCTTCTTCCAAACAGGACAATGTGAGTAAGAAATCAATGAGCAAAAAGAAGAAAAAAGCTGTTTGAGAGAAATTCTGTGTATATTGAAGTTGTGTAAAACATTAATTAAAATGAATGTATGTAATTAATAACACGTTATGACATTGTGTTAAAATGAAGCACTGCTATGGCTAAGTGATGTGATTTATATAAAAGCAGTCTTTCTAGTAAGTCTCAGAAGCAGCTTTTGTGAGTGTATTTACATCAAGAGCAACCATATGCCAGAAAGTTCAACTGAAGGTTTAATATGAGGGTTACAGCACCAGAAGCAGTATAATACTGAACTCATTTCAACACTTTTAACCTTGCAGCAGGATTGTCTACTTATTGACATAAAAACAATACTTTAGGCAGCTGCTTTACCCTGCTGTAGCAGAAACATTTAGTCAGTTTTCATTAACTGCTGGGGTTAGGTTTCTCAAAAACCTTGTGGTTGTGGAATAATTAGATCTTATGGGAAAAACGCGGTTAGATTCCCGTGGACCCTCTGCACTATACAAACCTGAATCTTGTCTTGAATAGTTAGGCAATAACAAGGGCATCTCCAACATCTTGGCAAGACACTTTTGTTAGTACTATGCTTCACTGCCATTGTTGAAATAGTGTGACCCAGTTAGCACTTAAGCTACCAAGAACCACTAAGAACTCATGGAGACTTGTTCAGCCTTGAGAGCTGCCTGAGGCATCTCAGATTTTTGGCTATTGTGAATGGGTTTGAAGAGACCATAGGTAGTGATGTAGGTTTTACTTTTATTGCTGTGGATAAGTAAAGCCATGGGAACAGAGTCTGCACCTAATGAAGGTTGTGTGTATAGTTATTTTATCCTTCAGCTATCCAATTTAGAAAGTTTATTCTAAAAAAAATGAGTCCTAATATAGCATACTCCATGCCTACACCTCATTCTAGGGTAAGATAGTAATTGCTGCTACCAAAGCTAGGAGTCATGCATCCCTTTGTTTCATAGAAGACATTCTTATAGGCAAGTCATTTTATGCAACATCTAAAGAAGATGCTGTATGCTAGGTTCAGGCTACTATGATGCAGCCTGAAGTCTCCTGAACTTGCATATCCCTTTGCAAACTGTTCTGCAGCTACTACTCCCTTCAGCACTTGGCCAAGTAAGTTACTCAAGACAACTTCACTGACAGACCCAGGTGTTTTCAAAGCAGCTTTGAGCAAGGCAGTTCTCCTGAAAAGTTAGGTTACTACTTATTATCTCTACCTCCACGGACATACCACAGTACAAGGAAGGAAGTTACTGCCAACACCACGTCCTTTTAGAGGTTTTTTATTGACCAGCTTCAAGGTGGTTTTACACTGAGATTTCCATACATTGGTTGGCTGAATACATCATGTCCAGCAGTGTTAGTCTGGTTTACAGGACTTCGGTCCTACTTAAAAAAATATAAAATAGCTACCCTTACAAATATAAAAAAGTCTTTAACTGTTATCAGTACTCCTAATTATACCCAAAGTAGACCAGCCAGCCATACCAAGGGCCTTGAGCTGTTATAATTGAGGACGCAGTTTGGCAGCCTCCAGCAGCAGCAGGTAAGAAACTTCCAACAGCAGGGAGAATAAACCTAGTTCTACTTCATGAAGTCAGTAGACACAAAGCCAGAACACTTCAAACCACAGCTACCTACCCATGGCCTCTAAGAATATTCCCTGCTTCCAGACTCCATTATGGGTTAAAATGAAAGCTTGGTGGCATGTGCTTATTCAGCAGCCAGTTGGGGTACTTAGTTGATAGCTGAGAATATAACAGTTAATCAGTAATTGACTTTCCACATATGCTACAGCAACTTAAGTTATACATGGGGTATGGGGAGGGGCTAAGCCTTTGTATGCCATAGGCTGCATTGAACTCTCTTGATTTGCTATTTAGTTAGAATCCCCACTTACATGCAGCTCCTCCTTAAGTGATAAGCAAGAACACTTGAGTTTCCCTGCATGGTTTAAGCCTGTTCAAACATTAAATGTGGAGCTCCATCTAAGTACTTGGAACAAGATTGCATTTACAAAAGTTTACATTAAAACCATAAAATTAGAAAACTCCATAATTTTCTATGGTAATATACCAGAATGATTTAAGTCTAAAATATTTTTAAACTGTACATTTATGGTCACACAATATACATTTGAAATGTCAAGTCTGATTCTTCATTGTTATAAGTTTAGCCTCTCCGGTGGCTCAATGAGCGATACTGCATGGTACCTGAAAGACAAGTGAGAGACTCTTCAATACTATGCTAAATAGATGTGGGAAAGGACAGTGTCTTAAGTTGCAATCCTGCCCATACTTTCTGGGGAGTAAAGCCCCACTGAATTCAGTTGGGCTTACTTCTAAGTAGACATGCTTAGGATTGCAATTTCAGTAGAGCCAGCCTCTCCCAATAGAACTGGGAAAGACCCATCTGAAACCTTAAGATCAGCTGCTGCCAGTGTAGATAATATGGAGCCAAGTAGAACAATTGCCTGAGAGGCAATTACACATCTTGGTCAGAAACCTTGACTGAATAGTTGTATTTAGCAGCTACTTCAAAACACTGTTGCACTGCCAAAATGTGGTTTGGATTGCATCAGCAAGACATGACTTTTTGATGAGCACTTACTTTAAGCCCTTGTATTTCTCCCGTATAGACTGTTGTGTATGCTGTGTTGCTCTGTGGTAGGTCTTGTGGAGATCCATGAGGCAAGGCTTAAGACTGTCAATTGTGTATCCTGTCACTTTAGCAAGAGAGTCAGTCTACCAGGAAAATAAGCATCAGATGGTTATTCAACTGAGTTGTTTTAGGCAACAAAAGCTGCTCTTATGCCATGGATAATCTGGTAGTGATGGCAGAACACTAAAGTTGGGTGCTATCCTACCCCAGTTCCCTTCTTGTTAACATAGATTAATCTTTCAAAACCATAGTCATGAAAAGGTTATTCTGCTGAGGAGCCACAGAATGGATTTTATCTTTCAGTTCCCTTAAGCAGTTCATGTCATGTAGGCAGGATCAGGAGCTCCCAAGTTCTTAGAACTTGAACTAGGCTGTACAGAAAGCCATTTAGTCTCCCACTTAAGATGCACTAAGTCAGCGGTTCCCTAACTGGTGGGTTGCAGCCACTGGAAATGGGCCATTGCCCCTTCAGGAGAGTGGCCCAGGAATGCATCCCAGTGCTGCAGCAATCATGGTGCTGCAGGGACCAAGGGAAATCCTCATGTACTTACATGGGGCATCCTGCAGCCCCCATGAGGGTCCCAGAGGCTTGCAGCCATCTCTGCAACCCTCTGTGTGGCTGCAATGAGCTCCAATCTGCTCTCAGAGCTTATTTCCAATTTGTGCAATTCGGAAGTGAGCCTCAAGCAGATCAGAGCTCATTGCAGCTGCATGGTGGGTTGCAGAAGTGATTGCAACCCTCTGGGACCCCCTAAAGGAGGCTGCAGGAAACCCCAGGTACATGGGAATGTCCCTGGGTCCCCGAAGCACCATGATCACTGCAGTGCATCAGAGCCACCAATTCCCCCCCTGCAACAACTCACGGTGCCAACTGCTTATTAGTAGAGTGCAGTTACATGCTATGGCCATGAACACTTGGGCTGCAAAGCTATACACCTCAATGAGATACTTGATAATCATAGGACTGGGCTCTTAACCAGTGACCATACTTTTAAAAAGTCAGCCTTTATATCAGTGAATATATTGCACCACTGAATCCTTGAACAAAGGATAACTATATATTACCTGCACCAGCTAAACAGCTTGTCTCCTACAGTATAAGTGTTAATACATATGAGAGTCAAGTATTTTATACATACCCAGGTTCTGCCAGAAATTGTGTAGTTTGCTATGTGGAAAGCTGCAGCAGCAGTTACTGATGGCAAGTATTTCAGGTACGGGTCAGCATCAATTAGACTCAGTTCTCCCAAGTACTGCAGAGAAATGTCAGGGTCATTTCTGTACAAGGTGTCCTTTCCTATTTTCTATTACCCAAAGCTGGTACTTCAAGACTATTCCAGGTTTAAAAATAACGAGAGCCTTGAAAAGACCATCATGTTTAACATGCAGTAGGAGTAGATTTTGAACTAGGATTATATAATTTCCAGGAGGCCGAGACCATACACAGGTAGAATTGATTTGCTATGAAAGGCTATATTGTCATTGCACAGCAGAAAGGCAAAGGAATTATTATCAGACATTTCTGTTAGGTGCCTCGGACACTCAAGTTGCTTTTGACTGCAGTCAAAAGCAAGGACTCCACTTCTGCAGAAAGAATTGATAGCTGTTCCTTCAAAAGTTTACTTTTGGATCCTATGGAAGCCATGCAGTGGGCCCTCTGTATGTGTGGGGAGATCAGTTCCACAGCCCCCAGCAGATACCAAAATCTGTGTGGGGCCAGGGTGCCAGTTTTGCCAGAACTTACCAGGAGGTCATGCCAGTCTCCCAGCCTTTCTCCAAAAGGCCTTCTGGATGTGACTAGAGTCACTTCCAGTTGAGTCTGGGAAGCCTTCTGAGGCGTGGGCTCAGCATCTGCAAATGCTAAACTCAGTGGATGCCAAGCCTGCAGATATGGCAGTGCCAAGCCTCCACTATATAAACAGACTAAGAGACCTATTCTCAGAGGAGATCTACTTCTGGTGACATCACCATGAGAGTCATGCCACTTAACACAACAGAAATGCAAACACTACTTGGATAGCAAGTTAAGGGAACCCCAAAAATCTCCCAGGTCTTGGTCTCCCACTTCCCCCAGAAGCAACACTTACCATTGCTAGGCTCTGGACTTGGGCACTGGCTGGGCTGTGTAAGAAGTACTGAGAAAGGAATTGGTTTATAGTTGGAGCTGCAAGGTCAAATGACAGTACTTTCAGAACTAAGTGCTCCATCCTCAGGACTTGTTTCTTTGTGTAAGTGTCATCTGTGATGTAAACAAATTCTGCTACTTCTGGAGGGTAGATTTCTTCAAACTTTCTACAGGAAGAGGGAAATGGAATGTTATGTATAACTCAATGTTAACAAGCCCCCCCCCTATCATTATATAACTGAAGTATTAGGTTAGTGTGGCAAATGTAGCAGCCAGCAAAGTTTGATAGTGTCCAAGTTTGCTGCAAGCACGAGGAAAGGTCTTCTCTCCATGACACAAGTCATAACACAAGTTAATGGCTTTTAAAACACTAACAAAAATTCAGTGAAAGCAGGTAGTGCTTAGATCTAAGAAATATCTGCAAGGTACTTGTTCCTATTTCCAGCACTGGGTAGTAGATGTGAGACAATATACTTGGTATTCTTTCAAACTTGGAGCTTCCATAAATGAAGAGCTTTGTTCCCACAAGACAAAATACAACACTAAGCCATCAGGGCAGATACCAAGTTTACTTACGATGCCAAGAGCATGGCAGCCGTTCCCACAAGTTGAAGTTTCCCTCTGAGCACAGACATTGAAGAGAGAAACCTATCAATGTAGTTCACAGCCAAGTGCAGAGTTTCATTTTGCAGTTTGTATTCTTCACCAACTTCCACTAGCCAGTCCACAAGAATAGCACGCATGTTATTTGTAATATCTGGTTGCCTCTTCATATAACCTACTTTAGGCTTGCATTTCACCTATAATGAAAGGCATGTGAAAATTACCTGTCACCACTTTGAAAGGCACTTATAACTGTATACAACAAGAAAACTTGCAGCAGACAAGCTTTATTTCCCCAATAGCAAAAAAGCGCTGTTCTGCCCCACTTTGTGCTCTTATAGGTGTATTAATCTCAAATTTGCTTATCCAGTTGGTGGGCAGCTGTGTGCACAAACTTGTGAAGGACTGGCTTTTAGAGCTCCTCAGATGCAGCCAGAAATAGCAGAGGCTACACACCAACCACTCAATAAATATTTACTATTAGATGCAGTTGTGCCAAGCACTGGCTATGCAAGTTACTGGGAGACCAAGGGCCTGGAATTGCAAGACATCCTGAAACAAGCATGACCACACAAGGTAACTAGGACTAAGAGGCTCAATAACTTTGCAAGTACAAGTAAAAGCACCCCTAGTCAAAACAGCCTGATTCTGCAAGCCTACCTATCCCTTCTCAGATCAAGCAAAGATGAGTTAATGGCATTTCTGATGTCAACTCCCTTACCTCCATTTCTCTAAGGTACTTATAGATGTCTTCAATGTAATCTGGTACATGGTTAACATTCACCTTCTCTTCTGCATCTTGAACTATTGACATATCCATAATACTTGGAGACCCTAAAATATACGAACAGGTTAAATTCAGTCGTAAGAAGTCACACTTGTAAGGCAGACAGCCCTGTGTCCAATAGATAACAGCTCTTCAAGAAAGCTGTATAATACAATTTGAACAGCAAAGTTCTTTAGATTCTAGAATTCGTTCAGGTTAGGATTTTAAGGTGTGCAAACCCACCTCTGAAATTGACAAGATATGTTAGCACCCCATGCCTAGGATATTTTTGCAAGAAAGATCAGAGACCCCACAAACTCATGTATAGGTTGAGTCTTATTATTCGCAAGGGTTCCATTCCAGAAAACAAAATTTCTTTGCTCTGGTGATTTAAAAACAGCCTTGATGACCTTTGTAATGCACACAGAGGCCATCAGTCTCTCTCCAGGCGCTTAGGATTCACTAGGAGGCAGCAATCCCTCCCTTCACCAGGAGCCTCAGCAAGGGGGAAATAGAGAAGGTGATAATCGCTGCCATTTAGCCTTCTTTCATGTGCTCAGGGGGAAGGGAGGAGTGAAGCCTGCAGAGAATGATTGATGGATTCTCAGCCAGTATTATTAAAGGACTGTTTTCCTTTAATTTAAAGGGCCCTTCTCATCAGCTTTGAAATAAAAAAGTCTGTGACTACTTGGGTTATACCTATAATCACTTGTATGACTGTCTCTGCAACAATAAAAAGCAGTTTTTTAAACTGATTTTAAAGGGGTGAGTTTTTTCCCTTTTCCAGGGATCAGCACATTCCTTCTCATTTGTAGGGGCCATTCTTGTTGAGTCAAATCTGTGTATAAAAAATCCATGTATAACAAGGCAGGACCTGTATTCCTATTAATTTAACCAAGGCCACCAAAGGATGGAGATACTACTGTGCAAGCCTATTCATGTAAAATAAAATGTAGTCCTCACCAGAGCTAAAATCCATTGGATTGTCTATTGGAGTAAGAGGCTTTCTGGTTCCCAGTGAAGCAACAGCAGTCTTCAATCCTAGAATCTCTTCATTAGGTGAATTCTTTTTCGATACATGTTTCTTCGGTATGGGGTCATCAGGCTCATCCACATGGATGGTAAATGCAGGCTGCTTATTCCCCATTTTGCCCACAGGGAAGCTGACATAGTTTTCATCATTTGTACTCCAGGGTACTTCACTGAGGGGGACCTATAACAAGAGACTGCTGTTAAAGAGTGCTGTATGAGTGTGAATGATAGTGGCAGGCATAGGTACTTGACCACCAATCAGTTGGAAAGCAAAATAAGGCCATCCAAAAGACATCAGAGATGCAGGAACACGTGTTTGTACACACACACCCCAAGTCCTTTGAGCTTTAATTACACAGGGAATATTGAAGCCTTATGAGGGAGTTGGCAGAATTTGGCTTTCTGTGTTAAAAACTATTACAGATATTTCAAAAGGATCTACCTACATTTACAATTTCAGTCACTTAATGTTTCCCCTCTTGCAGTGTTCTTAAGTTATGCACCCTTTGTTTAGTCCAGTGGTTCCCAAACTGAGCCATGGCTCCCTGGGGAACTGTTGAAATCAGCCAGGGGAGCTGTGAAATCTTCACCAAAAAACCACCCCCTATACAATGTATAGGATTGTAGTCCTAATGGGGCACTGCGGCCAATGGCCCATAGGTCAAGGGAGCCACCAGTCAATGGTACATTTGTCATTAAGTATATTTTTCCACAACAGAAGCATATTTAATAAGGAAAATAGAGGATAGGGGAGAAAAGCTAGCCAACCCAAGCCCCCAGAAGTCCTCCCAGTACCATTGCCCTCGCTTGAAATTCTCATCCTCCTGCCCAAGCTCCTATTCCAGATGCAAGCAGCACACTGAATATAGGGGCTGGGGATGCAATACATCTTAGCGCAAGTCTCACTTGTAGCAAGTCCCAGGGCTGCTTCCCCACCCCCGAATTCACTGTGCAGATGCTTCTGAGTGAGATGCAGATGCTTTTCATGCTTCTGAGTGAGATGCCCATGACATCATTTAACGTGACCTCAAATAAGACACTATGGACCAGTGTTCTTCAACCTTGGGATTGGGACCCCAACGGGGTCACAAAACCTCAGTTGTGGAGTCTCAGAAACTTACCAAAACTAAAAAGACTTGAAGCCCACTGCACTAGAGGTCCACCAGGTAAAGGGGGAGGCATTTGGTGCACCTTCAGGTACCAGGAGATGGTGTCCCAGCCCTGCTCAGGTTCTCAGCAATTGTGCTAAAACAGCTTTTGCTAGTGCCAGGCTTTGTGGTAACTTTTTCTGTTCTCTCTAGCAAGAATATTTGGCTACCATTAACAGTGCCGGAATGGCATAACAAGGGTGGGGAGTGGGTGACGACGGGCAGATAGGGATGCTGGGGGCAGGATCAATGGTGGGTTCCCAGTCTTGTACTTTGTTTATTGGTGCCTTGGCACTAAAAAGTTTAAAGCCACTCTCCTCAGCTGTCCCTCTCCTCTGCCCCAGAGCCCACTACCCCATGCTGCTTCCCTCCTCTGCCCCAGAGGGCCCCCCACCACAGGTTGCCCCCCTCCTCTCCCCCAGAGAACTCTCCTACTCTGGCCCATAGAGGCCCCTGTAATAGGCAGCACACCCTCCTCTGCCCCAGAGAGCCCCCCTCCTCTGGGTCATAGAGGCCACTGCCCCAGAGAGCGCCCCTCCTCTGGCCCACAGAGGCCCCTGCTGCAGGCTGCCCCCCTTCTCAGCCCCAGAGAGCCTCCTCCTCTGACCCAGAGGCCCCTGCCATAGGCTGCCCCTCTCCTCTGCCCCACAGAGCCCACTGCCCCAGGCCGCCCCCTCCTCCGCCCTGCAGGTCACAGCTCTAGACTGCCGTACGCCGCCCACCCTCCAGTTACAAAGGGGGCCCCCCAGGAGCAGCGACACCAGTTGGCGCCCTTTCCGGGACGAACGACGAGGGGCCTTCCCAGGCCACGAAGGGCAGCAGCAAGAGCCCACAGCCCCACCCCGCCTGCGGAGCGGCTTCCCCCACCCGCCACGCCACCTGCGCGCAGACCACGAAGACCCGCTCCCCGCAGTCCCGGGGGGCGGAAGGGGAGCCCCCCCACCCCAGCAGGAACGGGGCAGGGAGAGGGCCCGGCCTAAGATGGCGGGCGGGGGGCCGAGCCGCAGCGCCCCCGGACCCTCACCTGCGGCTGCAGCAGGCGGTGCTGGTTCCCCCGCAGCGGCCCCAGCACCGTGCGGCCTCCCGGGGCGGCCAGCTTCGCCCCCGGAGGCACGTTCTCCTGGTTCTCCTGGTCCGGGGCGGCCAGCATGACGGCGGCGCAGGGAAGCTCTCAGCCCTGCCGGCGGCCGCTCCTCTCGGGCCCGCTCTGCCTCCGCCGTTCAAGCAGCCCGCGACGATTGAATCCGCCAATGGGAGCGCGGGGCCTGACGTCACGCCCGGCACGGGCCGCCACGAGGATCAGAAAGCTCCACTGTGCGAAACGCGGGCTAAGCGGCTGCTGCGGCGGCTTTTTTTAAAAGGGGGCATCGGTCACGTGGGCGAGGGCGGGGCGGCCGTGGGCGGGGCTGCGAGGTCCCGCCGCCTGTGGCAACCGTCGTTGTGTGCGCGGTAGTTCTCGCCGCAGGGACATGCGGAGGGTGGGGAGGAGGAGAGGCTGGCGAGGCAGAGCCTCTGCGCCAGGTGCGTGTGGGCTGGGGAGGCAGCAGAGCCTCCCCACTGGAGGCCTTTGAAAGGTGCTGCAGCTGTGCCAGCGCTGTGCCTCCTTGCTCTGTGCAGGGGCTGTGGGTGCTTGGGTGCTCCAGGCCGCCCCCTCCTCTGCCCCCCAGAGGCCCCTGCCCCAGGCTGCCTCCCCACCCACTGCACATCCCTGGTGGGGAGGCTCTGCCTCACCTGCTTCCCCACCCTCTGCGTGTCCCTCTCCAGCTCAGTGTTTCTCAGTGTTTGTCCTTCTCTGTACCAGTTTGTATGGTCCACCTATTCAAAGTGCCACCAAAAGTTACTGCTGATGTCATTGTTGCCAGTTGCGTCTGAGTCAGTGACAAACACTAGTATCCCCATCCAGCTCAGGATGGATGGGAGAGCTTTGTTTTGAGCATGCAAAAAGCATGCTTTAGAGCTCTGCCTGTGGAGTAGCCAATTTTCCTACTACTATTTGTTGTGTCATGTCACTGGTCTTGCTGCCACTGGCAGGTGTCTGGGGGTCCCACGTGTACCATCAGACACCACTGCCAGAACCACCAGGTTGAGAAACACTGCTCTAGTCCATTTGGATTGGAGCTGGTCCACCTCGACCAAGACCTCTTGGCATTTGAGGCTGAATACCAAATGCTGCCCCCTTTACACCATGAGGAGGCTCCTCTGGCTCTCCCGTGTTCTAGTTCAGCACTGCCTTCCCCTCCATGCTTTCGCTTACTTTCCCAATCCAGGGAGTAGAAGGGGAGGGAGGACAGAGATGGGCATCCCCCATTATGTTGCCTGAGGCAACCACTTCAGTTGACCTCATGGATGGGCGGGCTCAGGTTCCAGCTCTACCCAGGTTCTGGAGAAGCCAGAAATCACCCAGGATACTAAGGAACTCTTCTACTGTTGCTTATCATTTTCTGTTACTGTGATCTGCCTTCGGAATCATTTTGATCAAAGGACAGGGTATAAATCTATAGGTAAACAGCAAGGTTTTGGTACTGACTTTCCTTTTTAGTACTTTAGCTACTCCCTACCACCTCCTGTTTTGGCTTGTGCCCTGGCAGTTAATAGTTAAGGTACACAATAAGGGAAATGTTTTGCCCACATGTTTAGCTCTGCAGAAGTCCCTTGCAAGTGTCACAGTGGAAGAAAGTGGTTGAGATAAAGGGGAACATCCAAAATACCTGCCCCTATCCATGAGCACAAAGTGTTTTTGCTTGCAAATAGGGGAATGCCAATATTTCTTTCTGACAGCAACACCTTATGGGGCAACTCTAAGGGACCCCTGACCTTGAAGAAGCTTTTCTCGTGGGGGAGGGGACAGGACAGGCTGGAAAGGAAACTGAAAAGCTGTTGTGCACAAATGACACCACGTACAGGGGCTGGAATTCCAACTGTTAGGAGAGCAGGATGCTTGGAATTGGAATACGCTGGGGCAAGGTTGGGCCCAGTTTCTTATACCTAGAATAGTTCTGGACTTGGACCAGAGCTACCAAAGTTCAAATTTCTGATCAGGTATGAAGCCCCCTGCGTGGCTTTGACCAAATTCATCACTCATTCCAAGTTAGTTTACAGAACTGATATGAGAATAAACTGTGCTAATCCCATGGGTAGTTCACTCAGCTTCTTTGAGAACATATGAGATTCCAGGCTGCCTACACATGCCAATCTGCAAATCCTGGCATACAAGGAATAGTTTCTCTGAAATGGTACAACCTTCCATAGAAGCCATTTTTTCCAGGTTATTTCACCTGAAAACAGGTCAAGCTATGATTTCATCAAGCTTGGTGTTCACTGACCACCTAGAGCAGTGTTCTTCAAACTGTGAGTCGCAGCCCTTAGGCTGTAATCCTAACCACACTTTCCTGGGAGTAAGCCCCATTGAACAAAATAGGACTTACTTCTGAGTAGACCTGGTTAAGATTGTGTCCTTAATGGGGTAGTGAAGCATTATTTGGGGCTTTACATTCTTTAAAGTGCTTCTTTAGGGGCAGGCTGGGCCACCACAAGGATGCACACTGGAGCTGGACCTGGATGGGCTATGTTTGTGGTGGTCAAGGAAGGCTGGCATGGGGGGCAGGGAAGATGGTGGAGGAAGGATGGAATGGAGGTGAGGAGGGGGCATTTTTGGGTGGGTGTGGGCAGACCAAGTGGTGCATTGGGTCCAGGAGGGGGGTGGGATCAACTGTGGCAGCACAGGCTAAATCCTAACCCCAACTCCTGGCCCAATTGGCCTTACATAGGCCACTTGGAATTGTACCAGTGATATCCCACAGGGGTGACTAGCATGCAACGCAGGCTAAGGGAAAAATCCCCTTACCCCAAGTTGCACTCCAGCCAACTACTCAGTCTGCATCTTCCACTGCAAGTTAAGATTGGGTTGCTTATTACATCTATTATATTCCCACCATAACCTTAACTATTCAGATCAGACCTACCCACAGCTGTCTAATAACATAGACCAACACACATTTTGCTTCCTTAAACATTACACCAATTCCTGGATACATTTGGGGTGCCAATTCAAAAAATGGCACTTGTTTTGCCCTATCACGGCTAGTTTTGGAGATATAGTACAGCCTCATTAGTGAATGGTTCAAGCAGCTTCCTCATGACAAAGCCTACACCATGGCTTCCTCATGAGGAAGCTGCTTGAACCATTCACTAATGAGGCTATACTATACAGGTGCAGCCTATTTATCCACAGATTTTTTTATCTGAGGATTTGTCTCAACAAGAATGGGGTGGTGGTACTGAAAGTCACACACACCTTTGCCTCCTTTGCCCTGTGTTGGCATCTCGCTCCCTTTCCAGGCAGCCCAAAACACTGCAAAAAGGCTCCACCTCACCCAGGCAGGAAAATAGCCCTGGAAGAGGTTCCCCTTGCAAGGAACAGGGGAATTCCTGGAGCCCCTGAGCCAGCAAAAAGGCTGAAGAGAGGGGGGAGGGGGCAGAAAACCTCTGTAGCCAGAACACGTGGAGCTTGCTCTCACTCACACACACATACACAGGGGCAGGTGTGGTAGCAACAGAGGGGATTGCTTTAAAAAATGAAGGGAGTGTTTGCCAAATTCCCCCCCCCATGGTGCTGGCAATCAAAGACACAAGCAACCCCCCCCCCAGATGGTGCAGGCTATCACCAACACAAGCAAGCCTTCCCACCAAGCAAAGCATGTGATTTAGCCTACAATCCTCTCCACACTTTCCTGGGAGTAAGCCCCATTGACTACAATGGGGCTTACTTCTGAGTAGAAATGCATAGGGCTGGACTCTTAAAAGCTCAGCAGGACAGCTGGCAATGGGGAGGGCTGAATAAGGAGGGGATTGATAACAGCTGCCTTAGTTTCCTTCCATGAGGAAGTGTCAGGCTGCAGTGTATTTGCGTAACTCTATGGAATTTAGCATAACGCATTTTTTGTGAATCACTCAGAGTAATGGAACAGAACTAATGCGGATAAATAGGCTACACCTGTATCTCCAAAACTAGACATGATAGGCTAAAACGGATGCCATTTTTTGAATCGGCACCCCAAATTCATATCAAACCATCATAAAGTTTGGGGAAAAACTTTTCTGACCCTCAGTTTTGTAGGGCTGTGTAATCTGTCCAAACTTTCTCCTTTTCTAGTCTGTACACAACAGACATATTCCCACAAATCTACAGTGTTGTTGCAAGAATTTGCCTCTAGTACTGAAACACATCTGGGAGTTATCTGAAAGAGTTCTTTCAGTCAATTCATCTGTTGCAACTGCAGCTACCATGAGATTATATTCAAATGTCATTAAGTACATCTTACCTGTAATATGAACACTACTGAGAAACAATGCCTTCCCTCCCAGATGTCCATAATGTGAACTTTTAAAAAAATGCTTGCTAAATCAAATGAAGTATTTCAGAAACTTAGAGAGCCTTTTAGAAACTTTATTTGAAAAAGGATTATAAATTAGAACAGAACAGTTATATTTGCAATAAATTAGTTACAATTTCCTTTCTATATACATCTCTATAATACACAGGATTTACAGTAATGCCACAGTACACAGAATATTGTACATAATTGTGTATGGCTATAGATTCACAATTCAAGCTTCCTAATTTTCTCATTATATGGTTAAAATAAATTACATTTCAAGAGTAGTTTATTTAAACTGCTTACAAAATGAGAAATGCTTTGGAATATGTATACCTGATCCCACTGCAAATTTGGCTAATTATTTAACCAACATTAAAGCAACAATTCTGTATAAGATTTTATATATGGTGTATTCTTGATAACTGCTACGTCTCTCTTTTTTAAACAATGCCTAATATAAAACTTTCTAATTGCGAAATTCAGTAAAATTGAAGATATAATAACACACTGAAATAATGTTAAAAGAAAAAAAATGACTGTCCCAATTGCATTAACTATCTTCTTTAGGAGAGTCAAATGTCTGTTCTCATTTTTGAAGCTCAGACTGTGCTGTTGAAAAAGGCAAGCAATGTACTTTGATCATAGTTTCCCAAAATTTCCAGAAGGAGAGGAACTTTGGTTTTCACATTAGTGCCTTTAAATTTAAATTTATCAATGAATAGATCCGTAATCATACCTGAAAATGTTAAAAAAAAATTACGAAACAAATTATTTTCATAACAATTTTTTTGTATTTTAATCAGCAAAACAAACATTTTGGTACAAGACTATGGATGTTTTAACAGGTTTCAATAAATGAGAAGAATTATCCTAGATACTCACCTATAAGGTGAGAAATTTCTATCACTAAATCAAGCACAGATTGACACCTGTGATCTGTGGGTCACTCAGGGGTCAGGGTTGTTCAGGCTGTTGTGGCAGCCAGGAGAAGCCCTGAGGAGCTAAAAGTGCCTACAGAGGGTCTGTGATGCTTCTGAGGAATACTTTCAGTGATGGCAGACAGCTTACAAACAGGCAGCTTTGTTTACATTTTTGGAGCTCTGTTGTAGTCTTCCAAGCATGCTCCTTAACTCCAGCTCCAGAAGTGCCTCTTAAAATGACAGTGAACAGTATAAAAAGTTGTCTGGCAGCAATAGAAGCAGGCTGTTGTGCTGAGGTAAGCTGTTAATGTTGCTTTATATTGGTGCTGCATTTGTTTTGGAAGCTTTTTAAAACTGCAAATGCTTTTCAGCAGTTTCAAACCCTGGATTTTTTTTAAAGAATTCAATGAAATGTCCAATTCTGTTGCTTTGGGGGATGGCACACACTATGACATATGCACCTTGTTAATGTCTTAAAAAACAGTGGTGTGGCTCATATTCTTTCCCCCCTTTCAATCAGGCTTCAGAGCAAACTGCAGTTCCTCCTCACAAGCACCATTCCCTAAGTTTTACCCCCAACTTATCCAAGGGTCATGGAACATTCAATGATTTATGGCTGAAAACATGCCCTTGCTTTATCTGTGAGATTGCCTTATAGGCGAGTATCTACGGTACCTTTAGAATGTGTCAGAAATCTTAGCAAAACTAAGTGCACTGTAGAATTACTGACATAAAAAGCTATTTGGTCCCAAACCTTAATTACTGGTATGTTGGCACCCTCCACCATTTTTTTTTCCAGCACATTTTCATTATGCACATGCTTTCTTCTTGTGGCACTGCATATAAAACTATATACATTATGCTCCCAACATGGGCACAGTGATACTGGGGAAAGTAATGAGACTACAAAACTTGCCCAAGCACTGAAATCTGTTGTTTGCATTCAGAGCCTGTGATGCTTAACTGGGCTTCTGCCTTCACTTTAACAAAGGGTACTTACCCCTTACCCTGAGAGATGATATGTATATCAACTGGGGGGAGGGGGCGGGTTGAAAACTTAGTGCAGATGATCCCTCATTGCCCATTGTATCAAAACTTGCAATTATCACATCTAGATTTGATTTTAGCATAGTGGGTGGACCAAGGTAAGATACAGTTCATCCTCATGGAGGAGGATGCTAAGACTCTTACGAAGGTTGCTAGTTTTTGAAAATGATGGCAAAACGGAGAAGAATGAATTTGATTCTCTTATTTGATATTTTATGCTTATGTGCTTATCTTCTGATCATTATGCCAATAAAGATTTATTGAATTGAAATTGAACAAAGGATACTGATCAAGGAATGCATAATATTGATCACTGAACATTACTGTTTTCAAAGTAGTAATATTATTTAGTTCAAAGGAGAACATTGCACACATCAGAGCTTCTGCATGGAAGTTCTGCATGGAAGTCCAAACTGCAGAGTCTTTGTGATTACTGCTCTACTACTGCTCAAGAATAAACAGCAGCAGGGTGTAACCAGGAATGGCACATTTCTGAGAAATCACTGCTATTCACTACTACTACTACTACTAATCCAGACTCTATGTCTGGATAAAACAAACCAGTCAATAACCAGTCAACCTACCTGACTTCATGAAAATCTCATAATAATAATAATAGATAAAAAGAGAACATTGTATTAAGTGAACTAACCACAAAGTCTTTCAAGAGATGCTGGTTGTTTCTCATGTTCTTTTAGCAGCTGTGGAGCATCCTCCAAAATGCTGCGATATTCTGGAATCAGGAAATCCATATTTCCTTCATGAGCCTGTAGTTCCTTAAATGGAAGTAAATAAGTCAGTAAGTCTGCTATAGGAGATCAAGCCTCTAAACTTAACAGACAAGCTTTGGGAAGCTTACAGAAATATGGACCCTATAGGTGGCAAGACAAAGACAAATGGAAAAGATCTACACATCATGTTCACAATGTTTTGCTAAGAGCCTCTATGTTTAATAACATACCACAGTTATCAGTGTTCTTTTTAACATCTGCAAAGTCCAAACCAGTTTCTCATGAAAGGCATGCTAGGATGCTATCACTGCAATTTCATATCATTTATATCTCCAAGTATATCAGTAAGATTTATAGTACATATGTGCAGGAAAGACCACTTTGGCTTCTTCCCCCCCCCCCCCAAAGGATGAATGCATATGATAGCTTTTCACTGCCCATAGCATACAGTTTCATTTTTAATTATCTCACCATGCCAAAACCACCTCTCTGGAGCATGACAAGGACTAGTGTAACAAAAGCAGGTACAGTTTTTAGATATGGCTCTTTCAAAAGAAGAAAAAAAGTCCTAAACAGATTCCTCTCAGCAATATTCCCATCATTCAAGACTTTTTAACTTTCTATTTTACGGTTTCCTTTCAGAATAAAAATGGCTTATTGTTCCTCCCTCCACCCTGCCTTTGCCTCCTCTGTTCCATCAGGTTTCTGTTCATAAACAGAACTATGTTTGTTGTCACAAAAGCTTTCAAGGATTACAGCCCACTTAATCAAATTAAGTGAAATAATCAGAAGACAGGGCTATTATACATATGGTTCTAGGAGGGGGAAAAACCAGTAGAGTGAATTTGCAAGACTGCAAGATAACTTTCTGGGAGATAAGCACATGACAATCCATAATTAGTGATAGCCACTAAGCAATTCTAAATCATTTAACTCTCAATGTGATAAGTGAGAGCAGTAAGGCGGCTGTGTTAAGATTTGGACTCCAGCATTGTTATGTAGTTTCTTTAAGATAATCTCATTTCATTTCTTCTGTGGCAAATTCACTCTGCTTTTTTCTTTTTAAACTCCAAAGGGTTCAGGGAGCCTGCAACTCCCTCTGCAACCCTCCCTGAGGCTTCAAAGTCCTGTATAAAAGAAAAAAAAACCTGTTTTGCAATGAAAACAAGAAGTGATTTGTTTTTTTCTTTTTTACAGGACTTTGAAGGTTCAAGGAGGGTTAAAGAGGGGGTCACAGGCTTCCCAGACCCTCCAGAGAGCCCTGTAAGTTGGAAAAACTCATCTCCCAGCAGCAGCATGATTGTCCCAATTGTTTTGCTGCCCCTTGCCCCTCCCCTTGCTCCTTGCCCCTCCCCAGCAAATACTTACAGGGCTCCCAAAGCCTGAGTAGGACTTTGGGAACGACTATTATTGTCCATGGAAGCTTGTGTTAAAAAGACTAACCAGTTTCTTTTAATACTTTCTGTTGTTTTAACATTAGATTGGGGCTAGTGCCATAGTATTGGTAAAAGAAAAATACTTGTCTGGCTCTTCAAAAAGGATAGACTGTACAAAGTTTCTGATTTTATGCATGTTATTACTTAAAAGCTGTTTCCACTGTTCAGTGGAACTACTTCCAGAATACATTGGAGGGCTACCTTATGTCTCCTACAGAAATGTGCAATGCATTTTTGCTTCCACTGTATTTGAGAAGAATACCAGCTTCCTAAAATTTTCATTTTCATTTATTTGATTCATGTGTGCATTTATTCTAGTGCATATGAGTATCATAAATCTTGTCTGCTTTTGCAGCTTGATGCTAAGCATGCACATTCTTTGTTTAAGAGATTATATTTTGCTAGGGTTGCCACAGGACAATAGCATTTCTATATCTACAGCTGTTATTCAATGTTAATCACTTTTTTCAGAATATATATACAAATCAAACTTATCTATGTCATGCACTTCAATATAAAGGTTTGTTACACAACAGTCTTACAGCGTTAACTATAGCACACCTATAGTTTTAAAACGTTAAAACACACCAAACCAAACTACCATACCATCTGTCCACATTATCTATAATTTTTGTAATCTATTAGGGACTTACTTTTAAAGTATCTATTAGTTCAACTTTCTTAGCCAACATCAGCTGGTATTCCATTTTTGGGTGGAACAGCTTTAAGGTGTGGTTCACAGATTCTTCATTTATATCTAGAAAATTATCACAAGAATTCATCAGTATGAGTGTATTTACATATACACAAATTATACTCTAAAATGAAAGAGCAAACAAAGTTCTTACCACATGATATATTGAGATTAATTTTCTTTTTAGTGGCTTCCTTAGAAAGCACATCTTTCAGAATGGATATTGTGGATATATTGTCAGATTTGAAGTATCCCTCCCCTTTCCTATACAAAGAATATCAGAGAACCACTGTTACAAAGAATAACTGTTGGAGCAATATGTATGCCTTCTCGTTCTACAAGGTTTGAATGCTATCTCCTTACTGCCTGTTCATACATTTACACAAAAATACTTTGTCTGAGATGTACTTGGAGGACTACACTTATGAACAATAATTCCAAACTGTACATTAACACACACACTTTCAAAAGATTTCTCTGTATTTTGAGCAGAATTTTAACATCACAATCCTATGCATGTGTACTCAGAAATAAGTCCCATCAAGTTCTATGAGGCTTACTCCCAGGTAAATCTGCACGGATTGAAACCTCTTTCCCAAACCTATTTGCATTCTTGTCACCTAGGAGATATATCAGAACATTCATAATAAAATCATTACTTCAAAATAAGTTGTATTAAAAACAGGACTTTCCCCAACTAAAATATTTTTAAGATTGAGGCATACAGAAGCAACAAAACCCCAAAATTATATTTGCTTAAGGAATAGGAACAATCTTTGGACACTTTTTAGTGCCATCCCCTAAATGAGAACTACCTTTTCTATACTTAACTAGGATCTACATTTCAGCCCTGTATTTGCTGCCTTTCAAACAAAATCAGCATGCTTCTGCAATTATGCTGCATTTTACCGGTAAGTACATTCAAGCTGTGTATCCAAAAAGGTGTTCTGAAAGTAGAAGGTGATGCTGTCCCCCACTGGTGTTTTTTCAGGAACTTCAGGCAAGCAAAACACAACCCAGGAGTGAACCTCAGCAAAGCTGAACTGGCCTTTGAGAGTCAATGTATTCATGGGCCTGAACAGAAAACGGTATTAGTTACTTGTAAGTATCTTCCATATAGCTAAAACAAAATTTTATTGTTAATGGTATTGTAATCTTAAAACTGCAGTTCATTAAAAAGTGCCTTAATTCATAGGAATAGAGTTGCAAACAGGGATTATGAATCTCCTCTCATTCTTCAGCAAAACAGTAAGAATTTAGGATAATGTTCAAAGATTATCTCAAGAATTTGATTTTTCAAGTGACACTAACAGGTATCAAGTCATATCTGCTTTTGCAGCTTGATGCTAAGCATGCACATTCAAAGACCCACTGAAACGTTTTGTTTTACATTTAAAATTACATTCCCTCACACTTCAGTAAAGCAGCACAACTGCACATATTCATGCTTGTTACTTTGCCTAAAGTAACCAAACACAACCAAACTTTATGAACTAGAATTTGTCTGGTATTCAGTTTCATTTTGTGTCCACTGAAACAAACAAAGCAGAAAGGGGAAAGACCATAAGAGTCATAAGAAAATACCAGCTTAACCTGTATATAGTAACAACCAGCACACCCAAGTATTACATAACCCATTTTTGCCTGGCCCACAGGTGTACTTATTTGGTCCCTGCTGTGAATATGCAATGTTGGGCACAAATGGCTTAACTTAGAGTTTCCATCCTTGTAAATTACTTTTAAAATTAAATTTTGTCAGGAAAATATTATCCCTTTTTAAAGAAGGGCAGTATGAGCCATACAAAGACAAATTCCCATGATCCCTGTACAAATTTCCAAGTGTTTTTATGCTGTAGGAGAGCTCCTAGCGGGCAGCCCAAATCCTATGGTTCCTAACGCTCATGGCTCCAGCAGCACCAAAATGGCAACCACCTGAGGTCTCCTTGGGGGAAGGGAACATTTGCTCCCTTATCACAGGTAGACAGCAGCCAGCAGCAATGGGTCTCCTTGGTTCTGTACATGCATTTGAGCTGGTTTAGAGCCAAGGAGTTTATGTCAGGCTGCCCAGGTCAGGAGGGAGGATAGGATATAGCAGCAGAGCCTGCTGCCATCTCCGCCCCCCTTCTGGGCTGGTTTCTCCCCCCACCCCACCATCTCCTCACCCTGGAAGCTTTTACCTTGCTCCAGGTGGCATCGGTCTAGTAGTGCTGGGCCCAGCGTTGGTGCTCCCTACTCAGAGGGTGCCATAAACGTACTTTATGTCAACTTTACAGACCCAGCACTAGAGCTCAGTGCTGGCGCTATGACCCGTTTGGATTGGGCCCTATATCAGCTTCAATTCAGTACTGACCCACAGTAAAGCTGAAGCATAACCAAATCCTAGTTTTAAACTAAAATGTGCCTGTTGCTCTTGAAAATACCTGTCATGATCAACAGAATGTGTCCTTTGATGGAGAGAGAGTGGCTTAATCTGATACTGCCGAACCTGACAGGTTTTCGGTTGAACTCTTGGAGTTACATATGCTTGCACTGTCCCATATCGACCTTCAATTGACACAATCTGTCCAAGAAGGGAGGGAAGAAAGCTGAATTTATTATGACTGTAGGTTAACACTCAACCAGCTCAAATTGCAACTGCTAACACACTTAACTGGACAATGTACAAATTTTCAAAGTATTTTCAAAATAATCTTAAGTCATCACAAAATTGTAAGTGAAGCCAAGTAGCTAAGGATTGTCATAACTATTATTCAGTGCCTGGTGAACTATGTTATATAGAGCCTGAAAACTCTATAATAAGAGGGGCCACTGAAAAGTTTTGTTAAAAACAGCTGTGTTAAACTTCATGTATGTCTAAATGCCATCTCAAAACTAAGATTTTTTGAACCTGAACAAAAGAATGCCCTTTATCTTTATAGATTTTACAGTCTACCACAACGTAGACCAAGTATACCTTAAGCCAGGGGTGTCAAACATAAGGCCTGGGGACTGGATGCGGCCCTCAGAAGGTTTTTATCTGGCCCTCAGGCTCTCAATTGCTGAGCAGTGCTGAGGTGTTTCTGCTAAAAGGGCAGCCCACATGAAAATTGTGCTCTCCCATATCTTGAAATATGATCAAGATTTGATACTTCCTCTTCTGTCATTTAAAGCTAATGAATTCTAAGGTACTTATTTTTTTTGTTATGACCTTTTAAATGACATCACTTCCTGCCAAATGACATCACTTCCGGCCCTCAGCGCACATCATGAATGCTATTTGGCCCTCTGTATGAAATGAGTTTGACACGCCTGCCTTAAGCTTTCCTAGAATATGAGCCACTGTTCCATTACTACTCCTTGTATGGCATTCCTGTTTGGATGCCAGCATTAAATGAATTGATTGAAAAGATCCATTCAAATTTTCTATACAAAATCTTAGGTGTACCGCATTGCGTGCCTTACGTGGCACTTTGTCTGGAGACAGGCCAATATAGGCTGGAATTCCTAGCATGGTCCAGTTTCTTAAAATACTGGGCCAAAGTGTGCTTCAGGGCTGACCAAAGCCCATTGTTAAAGGGGTTACTGACTGACTCGCTGTTATCTCCCTGCTTAGCTCTTTTCTATAAGAAAATCAGACAAATTTTCTGTAGAGGAAGATCTACAAGGAGCTGCTACACTTGAGGTTTCTATTAGGCTCCTGACAACAAGACTAACCGATATAGAAAGACAAGAGATTTTGGATGCAGCACAGAAAAAATGTTCGCCCCTAAATTTCCATCTTAACAATACTTTTGGTCAACAACCAAAGTACCTGACCTTCTTAGAGTGCCCCTTTGCAAGGAGGGCTTTTACATTAGCCCGTTGCAACGTGTCACCTTCTAAAGACCTAATTGGTAGGTTTAGAAATGCCCCAAAGGAAGAACGAGTTTGCAATTCTGGCCTCAGAGAGGTAGACTCTCTTCCACACATTGTTCTGCACTGTGCTTCCAATCAAGGGCTCAGAGACCAGTATCTCCCTTCATTGTCAAGAATCAAAAAAGGTCTCTCTGAGAACACCTTTTTACAACTTCTGCTGGCGGGTGAATCTGAACTCGTGACCGTTCCAGTTGCTAAATTTTTATATTTGAGCAACTTGAAGTGGGATAAGCTGCTGGTCCTAAGCAACTTGGAGTAAATCTGTAAGTAAATTGTTGTGTTTTAACCCTTATTTTTATTTCTCTTTTAACATATACTTTTATACACAACTGTCTGGAGATATTAGTTGTAAAACTATATGCCTAATAAAGGTTTGTTGTATGTTGTATATTATTTACTACTCCTTCTTCAAACAAAAAAGGAGTGAGAAGAGGTCCCTGAACTGCACTATATGCTTCCAGCTGGGGACAGGGTGGGGGAGCAGGACAATCCATAAACCTAGCAGTGAATTTGCAACCTGCTGTAGCACATGAAGATTTCAGAGCTAAAACCCCACTGCACACAACTGGGCTGCTAGATATAGAATACTTGTAACCACTGGCCAGCTTCTTGAATATATAGTGGGGTCACTAAATGCAGTTGGTACAGATGGATTGTTCTTCACTGAATTAGAGGCTGGGAATAGGAGCCTTGTCCTCTAATAAAAAATCCCAAAACTATTAATAATAGTTGCCATTCATGTGGATTTTGAATACTATTTCTTTTAGACAAGCTATGCTTCAATTCCTTATATTGGCATTTGCCATTTCCCACCTGCTCAAGGCAAATATAAAATTTTGAAAATGTTGTGGAACTCTGTTCTAATAACCTTTCAATGTCCTTAAAATCAATTAGTGTTTCTTAAAATGAAATGACTCTTGTCTTTCAATTTATTTTCATCTTACAGGTACTAAAATATATTCCCAGCACTTTTCTTTCTAACACCCTGGTACTACCCATACCTTGCTGAGAAAGTGGTTGGCTTGAAATTTTTTCCTTTTAATTCTTAAAAAAAAAACACATACCATGAGTGGATGTTTTGGCATGCAGCCGTAACGAAAAATTTAATGTCAGCAACCTACTTTTGCTAATAATGCTTTCACAAAGAACAGACATTCGATGACTGGAATAGAAGAACTTTGTGACAAACTCTAATCGTGATAAATTAGAGTTCTTTCAGTGGTTATCTTCAGCTGCAATTCTAAACACGCTTTCTACTAAATAAGCCTCTTGGAACATAACAGGATTTACTTCAGAGTAGACATGCTTAGGACTGCACTACCAGACACTTTTCATACAATGAAAAGACATTTTTGTCATCTTTTCAGATACATGTCCAATATATGTCCAATTTACTTGTAAGAACACAAGCGTAACAGAACACCCTCTCTTAGTAAGCTTGTTCAGTTTCAAGATTTCAATTGTTTAAGCATGCAATTCTATACACAGTTACCTGAAAAAGTCCCACAACTCAACGGAACTTATGTCTGAGTAGACACACTTAGGCTTGTGCTGCATGTTGACTGCTTAGTAGTTCATACAATAAGACATTATGGTAAACAATGTCTTCCTCCATTTCAACAATTCTCCACGTATTTGAAAACCGATATAACATTTCAAGAATTATGGATGTCAAAATAACCAATATACAAGTTCACACAACCAACAACAATAAGTGTTATTAAATCTTAATACTTTTCAGAATCATATAAATACTAATATACTTTACCTTAAGTTCCAGCCTTGTAGTATTTGCTTGACACCGATACGTGGCAAGGAGGAAGTTGCCATTTGACTGTGGGATATTGAGAATTATTTTTTTATTTGATTATTTTTCCCCCTGCCTTCTCCCTGAAGGGCACCCAAGGACAATTAATAAAATACATAAACTATAAAATACACATTAAAAGCCAGCCCATGGCACGCAGCAGCACAAAAACAATAACTTATTATACAAAAAGCACAAGGTAGTCTTGGAAACAGGATGTGGACTTGCGCCTCATTTTATTCATAACCAAATCTATCTCACAGCTCAATCCTACTTAATTCCATTCCACCCCTTAAAGGTGCTGGGGGATGTGGACAGACTGCTAGCATGCTGCTATGGCCACTCGAAACTGCGAGAAATGCCATGCTGCCTTTTGCAACAGCCATTAAGGACTTTACACTGCTGGAACTAGTTCCTGCAAGCTGAGTGTAAGGTCATATTAGGATTGGTTGTTATCCACCTTTCGTGAAATGCAGGGTATAACTTTTAAACTAAAATAATTGCTAATAAATTATTTCTACTAACTAAGGCTGTTCTCCTAAGCATACACATACTAGCTGAGGCACATTTACCAATTACATTTATATCCTGTTTGCTCTAGATTGTTCAGAGCAGCCAACATCCTGTTTCCCAGGCTTTCTTCCACTCAGTTTACAGAGCTAGATTTGATTAGTTCAAGGAGACATCATGTATCATTACAGCATTTTGTGGACCATATTTAATATCAAAGCCTTAAATATTCATCTTAATCCTTAATTTTCATATCATGTAGCTTTAAAAGCTGTTATCCAAGAGGCTCAGTTCAGTGGGCAGAGCTCCAGGGGGCACTTCTCACATGCTTGAAAAAGCCCTCCCATCCACCCTGAGTCTCTTACTAGGGTTTGCTGCATTATGTCTGGCCTCCCAATCTGGAAGTAAAGGCGATTACATCCTTGCCAGTTACTTCTGGTGGTACTTCCAACAGGTGAATCATGCAAAGTGGTATAGCAGAGGACAAACTGAGAAATACTCCTCTATTGTAATCTATGTTATCAATTAAAATAGATCTTCAGCAAGGCCTTTGGGGCTACATGGAAAACCCCATGTGTTTTGGTGTTTTACATACCTCAGATTCACAATCAACAACACTAACAACAGCTGAATTTTTCTCCACGTCTTTTAAGTCCACCGGAACATCACACTATAGAGACAAACACACAATCCCAGTTAACAGAAAAGATGAGCACATGGGTATTTTAAATACACTTTCTTTATGCAGATTGTGCTGCCTGAGAAACCTTATGGAGAAATAGATACTAAATCTCTGTTTATGCATCCTAAGGAACAGTTCAGCTCTACATAATCCATAATCCTACATAATTCAAGACTTTAACAGCAAAAATGAAATAAACTGTATCCTGAGACAAGCCAAACCACATGCAGGATTTGCATATCTTTAGTGTAGAACAGGGGTGTCCAAATTTTTTTGTAGGAGGGCCACTTCATCTTTCTGACACAGTGTCGGGGGCCCAGGAAAAAAAAGTTAATTTACATTTCAAATTTGAATAAATTTACATAAATGAATACATTAGGAACTTGTATGAATGAATGAAGGTCTTGCAATAGCTCATGGCCTATACACTTGCACAAAGCAGGGCTGGCCTTTCCTTTGCTTCCACTGCTGCATCACAGACATGAAATAGCAAACAGTGGAGCGAGCCCTCATCCCACAGCTCAAAGGAGAGATCAAATAGTTGGCCGTCACACCGAGATCAGTTTTGTTGGGCGAGTGTGGATTCCAGCAAGTCTCTGGAGGGCCAGAGCTCATTGGAGACTGGGGGCTCCCAGTGGGCCTTATTGGGAGTTCTCAAGGGCCGCAAGTGGCCCCAGGGCCGGGGTTTGGGCACCCTTGGTGTAGAAGTAGACTGAAACACTCATTGCCACACAGCCATCTTGCCTACTTTGCCTGTTGTTTTACCCTGACATGAACTGCCATGAAAGTTTGGTCAAAACTGAACCAAATCTTTGCTAAAAATGTGCCTGGAGAGAATTATGGGAAGGAGAGTAGCCTTCATGCTTCCAATGTAGATAACCTTATTTGCTTTCTGACTGGAACTTAATTAAACATGCATAATCCCCTTGATTGCTGTGCCTCCAAGACTGAACAGGCATCTTTTGCCCAAACTCTGGATGACTGCTTAATCATTGCTCTTTCACTCTGGGAACTAACATTCTACATTCCCCCAGTGACCCTCCTTGGTTGCCTAGGGGCTATCTCCACCCTAGTTAAGCTCTTATGTTTTATCCAGAGACACAGCCATCAAAGCCTGACCTCAGCAACTCTGCTCAGACACTCTGTCCATCTTTGTATCTAGTAACCCTAAGAATAACTGCATGTTTGGAAGCAAAACCCTTGTGGTTTTCCTTATCTATGACATATCTGTGAGTTTTTTTGGCACAGAATGTCCAAGCACCTTTTTTGTTTTTATTCTGTGAGTTCCAAATCTTGAGTTTTGAAAGGTTGCAGAAATCACATCGCTGTCACTATCCATGGGTTTTGGATATTGTTTTTGGCTTTAAAGAAAAGTTGTCTCCACCCAGTTGCTTGTGGGAAGTACAAGATACAGCAACAACAGCTGATCTTGTTTTAGCTTTTGCTCTTTGAATCTGGTTAGGATCTGTGGGGGAAGCCCCCTTCTGGGACAGCCCTTTCATCAGCACTTCAATCCTATTCTTATGGAGAGAGAAAGGGAGAAAGGTCATATAGCTGCTACCATTTGCTTACCTCTGCTGTTTTCAAACTCCCAGGGAGTTTGAAAGCCACAGTAAGCTTCACCATGTAAAGCTTCAATAAGCTTCATGGGGAAGTAAGCTTCCCCATGAGCTTCACAAGTGAAAGTGGAGCAATCACGCTCCAAATTGCTCCACTTTCGCTTGTGAAGCATCAGGGAGCCCTGCAGACAGCCACGCAGGGCTCCCCGTACCCCCAAGAGGCTGCAGGAAGCTCTTGTAAGTGTATCCAAGCCCCTGCAGCCCCCCTGAGCGGCGTGATCCTGGGGATCGCACCGCTGCCTCCTGGCTGCCCCCGCCCCTTAAGGGGAAACAGGCCAGGGCCCACACCCAGGGCAACACCCCAGTCTGAAAAGCCCTGGCTTACCTTATGCATGCCTACTCAGAAGTAAGTCCCATTATATTCAATGGTGCTTATTCCCAGCAAACAATTCATACTATTGCAGCCTAAGCTGCAGGGAAGGAGGTTTGCAATTTGTCTTGCAAGCTACCACTTCTCAACTTGCATTTGTCTCCTTGATGAAAATGCCTGAGTTAAATACAGGGCTTCTTACCATTAGCTCACTGAGGAACCTTATTACAAAACATGGTTAAAGACACAGGTGGGGTATCCACCCAGAGCTGTTTGAAATGCCATGAACATTTCATGTGTGGGTGCGTGTGGGTGCATGCGAACATGTACAAGAGATGTGTGTTGTGTGACTTGCCTGGCGCTTCCTTTTTGACTTTTGCTGCCTGTGCAAAATACGTTAAAGCTTCACACAAAACAGCTCCTTCTGATCACAAGCCAGACAAAAAGGCAACTTCAACTCTTTCCTCCACCATAAAAAGGCATGAGAGAGAGCATGCGCGTGCAAGACGGAGGTGCAGAGGCATCAAGAAAAGCTGTGGATAGGACCACCCCATTGCTTCCTGCCACAATGATCCCCTGTGGATGAACAGGTGGATGGAAGAACCAAATTGCAAGTTGCAACCAACCCCAAGTGCATTGTCACTGAGTTAAATGGGGCTTACTCCCAGAAAAGTTTGCATAGGACAGCAGCCCAGGCAGAGAGAAGCCACAGCAGGCACCTCCCCCAACCCCAACAGAGAGAGGCACCTCTCTGTGTGACACAGACATTCAGTAGCATAATCCTATACATGCCTACTCAGAAGTAAATCCCATTGTGTTTAATGGGGTTTATTCCCAGGAAAGCATTCTCGGTGTGTACACACACAAATAGTTATGTTTGGAATTAAGTTCCTTTAGTCTGCTTTTCTGAGTGTGGGTGCGAAGGATGGCTGTTTGGGCAATCAGTCGTACATGTCTGCTATGCCCCCTTGTTTGCTCCAACGGGTTGTCAGAACCTTGCTCTCATTTAAGCAGGTCAGCCCTCCATGCACACCAGCAAACAAGACAAACTGCATATGAATCCTACTGCCACCTGCAAGAGTAAAATGTTTACTGACTCAGAAAGGAAACTCTCAGAGTCAAGCTCCCACCCCTTTCAGCTAGCAGCTGCTGGAATACAAGCAGACACAGGAAGTCTGCCAAAGGATGATTGCTAGTGCTGGAGGAGAGACTAGTATGACTTTTGGCCATTAAAAAACCTGGACTGCAAATCCCACGTGAGTAGAAATTCATAGAGGTGACTCACAGATGCATTTTCCCACAGAATAGTTGCACATTTGGTGGGGACCTAAGATTTGCAATCTTGTTGACATAACCAGATTTCAAATATTTAATCATGCCCTTTAATCTCACTGATTGCAGCAAAATTTAGGTGTGCTCAGCCTTCTCTAGATTACACCTGTAGGCCCAATATATTGAAGTCCATGAAGACTTATTAGCACCTGTGTGACCTAGTGTTCCCAGAAACAGTCGTTTATTCTGCACAAATGTAAGATTCAAAGCAAAAAAGTTAAATTATCTTTTGCTTAGAGAAATTATCCAATTTTAAGATAACTAGAACTCCACAGGGAAAAAACACAAACCCTCCACTATGGATTTAAAAAACAAATCAGTTCCCAAGTGCCCAGGTCTACCATTAACCTCTTACCTGCAACAAGACAGTATCAATAGCTGTCTGGACCTCCAAGACAAGGCTGTAGCTGGCATCATCTGTATTTAACATAAACTTATCATTTATACTGAATGTTGGTACTGCTGAAATAGCAGTACTGGATCGAGAAGACAGCTGGTATTTTTCACGCTCCTGAAGGACTTTGATCTGTAGCTGTTCCAATTCATTCCTACAGTAAACAACAGAATGGTGTCTAAACATTCATCCAAACATTTATCTAATGTAGCTCTCGATAACAAGACGGTGCCTGAAAAATAATTTGGATTTTTATTGTTCCCAAGACTGAATGAGAATGCAATAAAGTTATCAGAAATAATTGCAGGAACATACTTCTC
Source organism: Tiliqua scincoides (assembly GCF_035046505.1). Taxonomy (NCBI): domain Eukaryota; kingdom Metazoa; phylum Chordata; class Lepidosauria; order Squamata; family Scincidae; genus Tiliqua; species Tiliqua scincoides. Next base: position 30,460,521 of record NC_089826.1, read on the forward strand.
AGTGCAAAAAATATTGTCCTAAAAGCACACATTTATGTAAAAAATGCATGTTTAAAATAGGATTATATTTTTTGCATTACATGTATATAGCTCATTGATTGTATATATCTCTCCTCTCCAGTTTTCCCAATATTAAGTTAGATTTTTATTTATTATTTGGCAAACTTACACAACTTGTTTCCAAAGAGCTCAAGGCTCTGCTCAGCTCAATAGCTTACTGAAAAGTATATATCATATCTTCAAGATTTCTGGGTGGTTTTTTTAAACTGCAACAGAGTGTTTCCAGTGCAGGTCCAGCAATTATAATGTAATGCTGGGATCAAGAAGCCCAGTCTCCAACAGTATGATAACCCATAGGCCTGAACCATTAGTCACCTAATGGCATATAACCAAACAGTATAGACAAAGTAATGTGCTATATCTGTTTTCAATAAGTCTTAAAAGAGGCATGAATAATTTCTTGCATTACATTAGAACAGCAGCAATTCCACAACAGAAAAGCAAAGTAGCTTACAGAAAACCAAATGATGCAATTAAATGCACAACTCAAGCTCTGATGCAATTAGCAAATCACTATTATCACAGAGATTCTGATAGTCATTTTGTAAGTTACACAAGTGGCAAAGTACAACCCAGCTGGTAGGCTAAGATCCAAGCCCTCAAAACAGTAGGTGGCAAAGATTGCAATAGTTGTCCCTCTTTTGAACTTCAAAAAATAAGTTACCTCAAATTATAAATTACCTCAAAGACATGACCTTGTTCTGCATTTCATGACTCATCTTTACTTCATCTCCTGATCCGCATTCTCTATGTACAGGTTCTGTTGTCAGCCCTGACACCCACCCTAAAAAGACACATATGAAAGACTATGAAAACATTCTAGACAGATTATTATTAAAAGGGTATCACTGTAAGGGGTGAGACTGAACTAGGAATGTTAGGGCCCAATCCTATCCAACTTTCCAGGGCTGATGCAGCCATGCCAATGAGTTGCACACTGCATTTTGTGGTGGCAGTCAAAGAGGCCTCCTCAAGATAAGGGAACAAATGTTCCCTTACTTCAGGGTTGCATTATGGCTGCATGGATGCTGGACAGTTGGATCAGATTGGGCCCGTAGGGTCTGAAGATGGACCCAAAATCTTGTTAAGGACTAGAAAGGAAATTGGCTGTGCAAGATCAGCCCTTGCAACCAACAAGCATATGAAATCTCTGGATTAGCCAGATCTGGTCAATAGAACAGGACACCTTCTTGCTATACTTCAGGCTCCAACTTCTGAAGTTTAAGCCTCAAGTCTAGCCTCAGGAATTTTTGCTTTTCTGCATCAAGATTCAGATACGCCTACTTATGATCTTGGCCTGGGCTGTACAACTTCAAATGACATGGCTGCATTTGAACAAGGGGGCATTTGGGGATTACATGCATTTATTCAGCAAATCTCATTTTCATAAATTATGTGACTCATGTTTGGCTCACTCCAATTACCCACCAATTTGTGCTTATAGATGTGAGACCCACTCAACAAGTACAGGCAGTGAAGTCCTTATTTCCACAAGTATCACATCACACACTTCCAATTTAGAACAGGAATGCCACGATCAAGTATGAGCACTCATGCAGACATGTGTTACATTTTGCCACCCCAGGTTGTACAACCTGAGACAGGAAGGTATTATGCAGATCCTACACCAACATGAAGCTAACACAAGAAATTGTACAGTTGCCACTTAAACATGTTGCTTCCACAGTACTTTAAGAACATTTATATCTATCAACATGACTGACAGAGATTGCTTTTTGATCAATTAATCAATCAAATGTTTATTACGGTCTTGCTTTTTGATCAGCAAAAGTGAACACATACGGGATCCAGAGTCATCAACCAGTAAAACAATTATTAAAACAGACAAGCTTTTAAACATTCAGGGCAAATCTTTCAACTAATTATGCATAAGTGAATCTCAGTCATGTTCAAAAAAGACATATATGAATAAATATGTGTGCTATTAATACTGTACATTGGGAAGCCCACAGCTGTATTTAAGAAGTTAAAGTGACAAGTCTGAAACATTTGATACCTAATGCATATGTTTAAACAAAGGAGCTGAAAAAGTCTATATAAAGTAGAACATATATATTGTACACATTCCCATTCTCTCTCTACACACAGACATTCTTATGAGAATGTCTGGTAGGATGTAAGACAATGCTGCGGTTATCTACAGTAGTAGATACAGCCACACAGCTGTTATCTAGCTACTAGAGGCTTCTGTGTGGGAGCTGGATAGCTGAATTGGTTCAGATGTATGAAAACCAAGTTCAACTAGTCACTCACCACAATGCACATAGGATGGCCTAAGCAAGTCATTTTCTTTCAACTGTAACCTAATCTCAAAGGGTTTGTAAAAAGAGCTATGCTACAGTTTTATAACCTCTTCTAGTGAAAGAATGAATAAGTGTAACTTCATTAACTCAGCCTTTTGAATATCACAAGAATTTATCCATGTTACATGTGTGATATGTTTTAAAGCATTTACAAAGTTACCTGAGTATGTTGCTGTAATAATCTCATCATAGCCTTCTTTTCCAACACAGCCACCTTGGACAGATGTGATACTCTCTGATAAAGCCTAAAAACAAGGGAAAAAAAACACAAAAGCACACATTCCTTTTCATTGTGTTAAAAATGTACAATCCAAATAAAGAGAGAAATCCACCTCTTTGTAGTTTTTCCTGAGCAGTAGCATTCTCCACCATATAGCATGGCAAGTAGCTCTCTTCAGGCCAAATACTATCCAACTTTCTAGCCCTGGTGTAGCAGCGCCAATAGGGTGTGCACTACAACCTGCAATGGGAGGGTAGTTATGTCGGCCTCCACAAGGTAAAGAAACATTTGTTCACTTGCCTTGGGACTGCATTGCAACTGCACCGGCACTGGAAAGTTGGATAGGATTGGGCCCTTAGGTGTCATTTAGTTGCTCTGTCATCCACCAAGCTATGTTAAAACTTCCCACAGTTTATTACTAGGGTGGATTGAAAAGGCTGCTGAATTAAAACACAAATACCCTCCTATCCAGCAGAGCCTAAATCTCTGATAGTTTAAGGAAAGGTTTTATGTTGGTTTCAGAAGTTAACTTCCAGCAATATACATGCAAGGGTCAGTTGCCTTAGTTAGCTTCTGTGTTAACACTGCAAATTGCTTCTTACTACTCCATATCCCAGAGGCCAGGGGTGTCAGAAATGACCATGCAATTATTTTATGTTTTAAAACTCTATATATCACCTTTCTTCCAGAGGACTCAGGGTATTGCCGCAAAAATACCATAATTAAATTCATCATATAAAACCAAGTTCCTAAACAGAACCAAAATAGCAAAAAACCAAGAGATTGTAACTAAGAGTCACATCAGCAAGCACCAAAACCTTTCTCAAACAGCCACATTTTGGCATGCCACCCTGGTTCCAGCACCAGCATCTGTCTACTATGGGGACATTGAATAGATACATGTTTTCCTGCTCCTTTAAGCTTATAGAAGCTGGTATATTCCTTGGTCCTGGTAGTCCTTGATTCAGCTGGTGAAATACACATCCACATGTAAATATACCTACAAATCAGTTGGTATTCAGGATGTGCATTTTGCGTATAGAGAAAAAGGAAAACATTTAATACAAACTTACATATTCATATCTGAGAACAGGACTGTTTGCATTTTCAAAGTTATAGATTTCTAGCATTCCATCATCTCGACCAATAAGCAATTCTTTAACACCATCTCCCAAAATGTCAAAGCTATCCATACATAAGATGCCTGGAAAATAGAAAAAAAATGCGTTTACAAAATTGTTTGATCTTTTCCTCTTTTAAACCTCAATGGCAAATTATCAGAAAACATCAAGATTAGGTTCTAAAAAAAGAACAAGCATTTTCAGGCTGAAGTAACACGAATCTGGGACATTGTTTTGTTAACTGGAATCATGCAGCTGTGTCACTCTGCAACAATCATCTCATCCCCAAGATCTTGATTCTAGCTTTGGTTGTCCTTATTCTTGTCCTTTTTATTTATTTCTTGTTTATTCCCTGATGAAATCAACACAATTGCACAATCAAAGAAAAGACTGATTGCATAGTAAGAACAGCAGTCAGACTTCATTCATTTTTAATTTTCTCATCAATTCTAATCAAGAAAAAAAGGGGGGCTGGCTACAACAATCCTTTTGACATAAAGGCAACAGATCTGATGTATCTCAAGAGCTTGTATAAAAGTTGCCTTTTTAACAAGTAGGAAAGTAGAAGCAGATAAATTTGTTTCTTTTTAACATGGTGCAATTTACAACACTATACTGGATTCTTGTATGTCTGTATGGATACAGCATGTCAAACACACATTATCTGATGCCTTACATAAATTCTGATTAGTGATAAATACGTAGAGCTTCAAATGCACTTATGGTACCCAGGTCTACAAATACAGATTTATATGTGTCTCCCACACCTGTCTCCCTTCACAGATGGTGAATATTTGGACCCAGTAGCAACAAAACTAATAGTAGGGTGGTCAAATAAATATATGCTATAGATGTAATACAGTGCATTAGAACAGCAGTTGCCAAACTTGCAACTACTTGTGTAACAAAAATGTGGTCCCCATTCGGACCGCAGCTTACCGTTCCACCTCCATGCAGCTCGACTTCCAAGTAGATATGGGCACCAAGACTCTCTGGGCAGTCTTATCTATTGCCCAGCATCTCAGAAAGCTGTGCAATAGGAAATCAGGGCAGACATGACTGCCCAGAGCGTCTCAGTGCCCAGATATACTTGGAAGACAAGCCATGCAGTGGCAGAATGGTAAACAACACTCATGGAGTGGAAGGATTTCCCCAAACCTGAGATCTGGCCCCTGGCCCAGGGTTTGGAAAAGCCTGCACTAGAAGGAAAGGTGGTAGGACTGATTTCTGTTCCAGACACATTTCTCAAACCATTTTAAAAACCATTTCTCAAACCATTTTAAGAAACCATTTCTCAAACCATTTCTTCAACTATAATGACAGAACTATGATCAGGGAAATGAGACACTGACCTCCTCTTTTTTTGTCATTTCCAATATTCCATTTTTCTACTGGAGAAACTCCAGAGATCTGAACCAGGCCAATTTTACCATCAGAGGTTCCGAACAGAAGTTCTTCACCAGACTCACCTAAAAATACAAATTAAAATTATGTTTAGAGTGGTATTACTTAGCAGGATTTCAGAAATTGATTCAGACCTCTGAAGTATTTGCTTTACTGCTGATGAAATGGCTCAATAGTCTCAAAACACATAACAGAAATATTTGTTTGCCTTAAAATTTAAGAAATGGAAGATGCAGCCCTGCAAGTGATCTACATGCCAATGTAATCCACATGATCATCATTGTCCTCAAAATCCTCCTGGAAAGAAGGACTCATGACAAAACTGCCACTTCCTCCAAACGCAGCATAGGAAAACCTTAGTTAAAGTGAAATATAATTAACCCTGTTGTTCCAGAAACAACAGCCATGATTTAATTTAATTATTAATTAACAGTATTTATATACCGCTTTTCAACTGAATGTTCACAAAGCGGTTTACAGAGAAAAATCAAATAACTAAATGGCTCCCTGTCCCAAAAGGGCTCACAATCTAAAAAGATGCCAAGGAATACCAGCAGACAGCCACTAGAACAGACAATGCTGGGGTGAGGTGGGCCAGTTACTCTCCCCCTGCTAAAAAAAGGAGCACCCACTTGAAAAAGTGCCTCTTACCCAATTAGCAGGGGTTATGATTCCAGCCAATGAGCAGCCCAATCCTGAGCTGCCCGGTATACGGGGCTGCCATGGTACCAAAATGGCCACCACAGTATCCTGTGCACACCAGGTAGCTGGCAGTGGCTCCTCAGAAGAAGGGGACATTCATCCCCTTCCCCTGAGTAAGGGAAGTAGCCCTGCAATGGAGCTACTCAATTCTGCGGCAGCTCTTTAGCCAGTGCAGAATCAAGGAATCCCTTGTCTGGCTGAATGGCCCAACATGAGACTCCAGATCTGATGGAGCTGAGCTCTGCCAGTCCCGCCCCCTCCCAAACTTTCCCCTGCCCTCTGCCCACCGAGGAACACCTCCTCCCCACCCTGTCTTACTTCTCCACCGCCCAGCACTTCACACAGAGTGCCAGGCACCAACTACAGGCCCAGTGCTGGAGCAGGTCCAGCGCAAGCTTGTGCTGGGCTAGCTCTGGTGCTGGGCCCGCAGTAAGGCTCGCAAACATTCCTTATAGCATTTTTGTGACAGTGCACACCAGCAATAAGCCTGCAGCAAAGCACAGGATCAGGCTCTGAATCAGTCCATTGAAAGTGTCAAGAAAAACAGCAAGAACTAGTCAAATGCCCACACATGGCAGGATGGAGCAGACAGAGAGAACAATGAATCTAAGAAAAGGCTAGGTTAAAAGGATTTGCAAAAATAAGTTAGAAGAGGTAGCTGCACTACTTTTGAGACAGCAAACAAGATTCTTGATGCTTTTTGAGTACATGGGGAAAGGCAGGTGTGATTTTTATCATGCAAGGCTCACATGATTAATTAAGGATTGATTTCTGACATAAAAATTATTTCTTATAATAAAGTTACAATAACATATTTCAACTTCTGATCAACTACAACTCTAAAAAGAATTCAGATCCAATTTATTCTGTATATCTCCAAGGCATCAAATCCTCTGAACAACATTGTTAACTGAAACAATCTATATAATATTCAACATTGTCTTTTAAACATTAAAGCACATCAATACTTTCTACTTACCACCATCTCCATTGTTCAAAGCTAGAACAGCAGGTGGACCTAGGACTTCCATTTCATACAGCAAATCTGACCCCTTAAAAAATTAAAAAGGAACACTCTTAAAACAGCAATCTACCCTTACCCAACTTCTTTAAAACGATTAGAAGGAAAGGACTTCTAAGCAAGGCTGTCTAAAAAGCAGTATTATGACTTGAGTTCCTACATGAAACCTAGGGCCTTGTCCAGCCAATCTAACCTAACAACACAGTCTTATTTCAAAACTAGGCTCAGAGTGGTGTACATAGTCCATCTCCTCCTTTTGTCCTCACAACAATCCTGTGAGTTAGGTGAGGCTGAGAACTAGTGACAGGCCCAAGGTCACCCAAGAACTTCATGGTTGAGAGAAGATTCAAATCTGAATCTTCCAGGTCTATGTCTAACTCCCAAACCACTACAAGAGGGGTTCCCAAACATTTTCGACTAGCAACTCACTTGACCTACTGGGCCACTGGCCATTGCTCCCCATCAGGACTACAGTTCTACACATTGTGTAGGATGATGGGTTTTCATGAGGATATCATGGCACCTCTGGGGGTTTCCATGGCTCCCTGGGAAGTCACTGCTCACAGTTTCAGAACCACTGCATTACGCCATCCTTGCTAGGGGTTTATGGAATTCTGAGTTTTAAACTCAATCATTGAACACTAACAAAGGGCGCTCCAGTGTAATTATATAGGACCAACTGTGCCACTTATTCCAGTCATTTTCGACCACTGTGCTGTGGCACATTGGTGAGCCGTGCATGGTTCACAGGTGTGCCACAGGAATTTGGGGAAGGGTCATTTATTAGTAGGGCCAATGGGGGATGTGAGCCCCCCACTGGCAGCACGGTGTGCTTTGTCAATTGTCAAAAACTCGATGATTTGCCTTGACAATTTTAGTGCCTTGTCAGTGTGCCGTGAGATGAAAAAGATTGAAAATCACTGAGAAAACTTTTTTGTACTTGAGTATCCACCAAGCTGTTATGTATGCACATTGTAATGCTTTTCCTGCCACATGTACCCAGGTGTAAGGACTAGTTGCAGCTCCTTGCCAAGCATATAGATAGCTATCACTGCCCTTTGCAGCTGCCCTGAAGATGCTGCAGAGCCATGTGGCAGGATAAAAAGTTACCGACCTTTACTTTTATTGGCAAGTCCCCATTTCATGAAAATGAAACTAACAGGCTTTTGCTTTCATTCCTATCAATACTGCATAATGACAAGTAAATTATTTGCTCTAGGGTTTTGTAGTTGCATTGTGTTTATTAACTGTAGCATTCTTTATGGTTATTATTATTATTGCACTTTGTATTTACTGTGGTCTGCCACCTTGACTGCTCAATTTAATTGGAGGAAAAAAATTGGAATGTAAATCATTTACAAATAAATAAGTTTACCTGTAAAACTCTAAGAACTCTATCTTGACATGCCAATATTGGTGTAATACAAGACAGTTTTTCTACTGGAAGACAGAGAACATCATTGATTTTATCCCTTGATAGGTAGTAGTGTTGATCCTTACAGTCAGTGTAATGGTTATAGATATAGCTTGCACAAAGAAAGAGGTCTGATCCAGATATATGCCTAAAAGTAACAACAATAATAATATTATCCTGTTACCCTTTCTACTAAAAGTTAAAGCTTTGAACAGTCCAACCTCTATCCATTTACACATGTTTCTGCATTACAGTATGTGAAAGATGTTCAGATACTTATAATCTGCTACAATTTAAATGCAAGCATGCATAACACTAACTCACCAGCTGTTTCAGAAAGCATTCCCATGGTGGGGGTGAGCAGAACCAGGAATGGATAGAAAACAGTGCTTAACCCTTACTTTACCTGCTGTTTCCATACTCACAAATTGTCCTTCAATAGCTCCCCATTCTCCCCCACTGTAGGAGCCTGAAATGTGTGCTTAGGAGTAGAAAGTCACAGGAAAGGAGATTTACAGGATGAGGAAAAGGTTAAGCACTATACACCCACCAGAAGTAGAACTTCTTGTCCTAGAAGGTAGCCATTGCAGAGCCCAATCCTGTGCTTGGTGGCACGGCTTTGTGCTGCTGAGTACTGCCACAAATGTGCCATAAGGCACATTTGCGAGGCTCACCACCGGGCTCCCACCTGTGCTAGCCCAGCGCCAGCCTAGCATGGGGCAGTCACACAGCTTCCGTGGCTCACCGGTCCCCCAGACTGCCGAGCCATGGCATGGTAAGCAGGGGGCGGGGAGGAGGCGTTCCGGGGAGGCGGGGAGGCAGAGAGAGGGCGGGGGGAGGCGTGACATGGAGGTGTGACACGGTGAGGGGGCGGGCTGGAGGTGTGCCTGGGGGAGGGACGGGAGGCAGGTCCACGGAGTGCTGCTCCGCAGGATCCAAGGCGCTCATGGAGGGCTCCGCGCCCTACACGAGCACCTTTACCTTACTGCCAACCTTTTGGTTGGCAGTAAAGTGAGTAGCCCCATTGCGGGGCTGCTTACCTTACCCAGGGGAGGGGGATGAAAATCCCTTTCCCCCAAGGCGCCTCCCGTGGTAGCCCAGGGTGCACAGGATCCGGTGGAAGCCGTTCTCGGTGCCGCCAAGCCTGGGCGCCCCAGGCAGCTGAGGATTGGGCTGCCCCTATCTTGACACATACTGTATTTGCTTATAATAAGTTAGAAGACACAGGTGTTTGGTCCGAAAGGAAATTCACCAAATTAAATGAAAGATGTGAAGTCACAACAAATTCAGTTTTACCTTTCCTTCTGCATAATACACAAAATTGGTCTCTCTCTTTTCTTTATTAATCACTACTATGTGAATTTTATCAGACCTTCAGCTAAATACTCAAAATGTTAATAATTATCTAAAACAACATTTTCAGGTATTTAGTTAATACAGTACTGTATTATTTATAAAAATCATCTTAGCACAAAAAATAAATCTCCAAAAATACTGCGCATCTAATACCCAGATCAAGCATTTTACAGTATTTTTACATTTTAACAAGGTTCGGGGCATTAACTACTACAATATTTCCAATTATGGGTACACCACATAGACCCACATTTGGTAAAAATAAAACCAGCATATCAATATTTAATAGATGAGCACTATTATGTCAAACCACCCTACATTTTGCATTTTCACCAGTTCCAGTAATGTTAAAGTAATATGCACATAAGGTACAGATGGTACTGTGGGAAAACACAGTTGGAAGATCTAATTTAACTTAATTGTGATTTAATTTAATTGTGGAACAGCTGAAGTGCCATACTGTTTCAGTCTTATAATTCAATTAAACTGATTAAATTTGAATGACTCAGCTAATTTCCACATTCATTATTTTAACAAGTTCCATTAAAGTCAATGCTCATGCACATATACTGCCAGGTGCAAAATTAAGTAGCTGCACAAGTGGAGGACTGAGGCCTCTCCTTTGACCAGAACCAGGCAAACAGAACAATGCTCAAAAGATATTTAAGATTCAGGGTAAAGAAACATTATTAAACATTTAAAATTATTATTCAAAGGACCAAAAAATATAATAAATCCTTACTTTACCCATTAAGACAACAGTTTAGCATAATGACAGTAAGGGCACAAACCTAACCAACTTTCCAGCACTGACCTAGTCGCAATGCAGCCCCAAGGTAAGGACAAACATGCCTTTACCTTGAGGAGGCCCCCTTGACTGCCTTCCCACTGCAGGAAGCAGTACATGCCACATTGGCATGGCTATGTCAGTGCTGGAGTTGGTTAGGATTGTGCCCTAATACATTTAACTACTACTGCTACTACTACTACTGTTATTGATTTTGAATATTCATACATAGCTTTGATGTTCTCAGTGAGGTTGGTATCAAACGAAAGAAACTGTTTCCCTTTCTTTGTGAAACCTCTAACTTCAGATCCTGCAGCCACAAAAATTTTCTCCTGGAGTGTACTAAGAGCACCTCCCAGCTCTAGCCTTGCAATCTTTTCCCCTGGTAGGGTCTTGAACACTGGCTTAAAAAGAGAAGAAAAATAATGTTCTGAAGCTTCAAAAAACAAAGTTTAGTAGCATTTAACAGAGAAAATATACATAGTCCTTTTGATATGCTTTTATTTTGATTAAATACTGCTATTTTCTTTTGTATATGGTTTTAGAAATTTGAGCTCACTTCATCTTGCATTCAAAGTGGCTTACAGTACAATTTAAATCAGTAAACTATCCCAAAATCATTTACAATTTAATATACAGTACACAGCTGCAAAATGTTCCCAAAGCCAACTAATAAAAAGTCAACAAATAAAAACTGGACATGAACCCAAACTAAAGTGCTCTTTATGAACATAACGCAGGAAGGCTTTATAGGTTTTCCTGAATGGGCTTCATCAGGTGCACAAATATCACAGCTGATTTCACACTGTTCCAGCAGCTTACTTAATTGAAGGGGACCAGATCTTGACTTCTGTGGTTTATCTTAATGGTAGAAGGTTGAAATGCTGTTTAACCACTGACAGCATTTTACAGTCAGTAGGTGGTACTTGGTCTTGTAGATTATACTAGATGTGTGTAATGCCACGGGGGGGGGGGGACCACATGGCACAGTTCTACTGGCCCAACCTCACCAAAAGTAAACACAGGCAGGGCAGTAGTAAGATGCTGATATCTGACAGCACAGACCTTATCCTTTAAGATGGGGGGGGGGGTGGAGATGCAGAAATGAGTAGAAGAGGTGGCAGTAACTAGAAAAGTCATTTGGTTGCTGCAGGAACAACTGTGTAGTGAGCAATGCTGCCTGGAGGCAGCAATACTTGCCAAAAATTATACTTGCCCTCCCAAAAAAAACATTGAAAATACCTGATATAGGGAGGAGCATTTTCTAAGTTACACATGAAACTGACAGTACAGAGTTTTGTCAGTGAGTCCAGCATATAGAATTGAGCAGGCCTCTCAGGGGTGCAGGGAGCCTGTCGACACCTCTGCAAGGCTCCCCAAGCTTCAGAATGTCTAAAAATAGCGATCACAACCCACTTCTGGTTTGGGAACCACTGACTTAATGTGTTAGCAACTTAAGCTACCATTGATGAGGGAAAGGTGAAGTAATATGTATACAATGAAATGACTTACCACAGCTTCTCCTTTTTTTGTACCAAAACAGGTAATGACACCATCATGATCTCCAATGACAACCTTTTAATAAATGCAAGAATGTATGTCTCTATTAGTTCCTATCTGAATTCAAAGTAATGTAGTTAGATATCATCTTTGTTAAATACAAATACATCTCCAAACTGTTGTTCCTCTACTCTGAAATGCCAAAAACCTACTTGATATTATGACCTGGATATCTCATTCCTTCCTTCCTAGTTTTGCACAAGTGTCCTTTCCTGCCCAAGCAAGATGGGGGGGGGGGGACTTACACATCATTTCCAGCTATTCCTTTTTCCCACTGAACTCCTGAAAATCTGCTCCATGGAGTGGGATATTGTCCAAGATGGTAAACCTCATTTTTCTCTTAAACCTTCTTCTTGATTAATCTCCTTATCCACCAACAACATCACCACCTTCTATGTTGCTCAGACACAATGTTTTGACTTATCTCTTTCGTTCTCCAATATGATACCGGGTCAAACTGCGATAAAAAAATATTTATCTTTCAATTCAGTTGTTCTGCTAAAACTCTGCTTCATTCTCCAATTATCACCTGTTTTGTCTATAGCAGTCTTCTTATTTTTAGCCATCCCTTTTACAACTAAAAACTCTAACCTGTTCAAAACTATACTGCCAAAATTATTCACCTTACTTGTCATTCATATCATGCAATACCCATCCTTAAATTCCTATAATTAAGAAAATAAAAGAGCAAAGCTGACCAGATCTCTACCTTCTGTGTTGCCTTGCGTCCTGATGCAGGGAGCAACTTCATAGTTTTCTGAGATGTCACACCCACCTAATTGAAAAAAAAAAAAAACTTTACTTACTTTTTTTTTTAACCTTTTCACATTTTTACATTGCCCTTCCTCCAAGGAGTTCATGGTAGTATAAATAGTTTCTTCCTTCTTTTTCATCCTCACAACAACACTGTGAGGTGAGACCATACAATCTATAGCAGATGGAGAAGACAGTGATGGGAGAGAAAAAGGGAATGCACATGGATAGAGCAGTAGATAAAGTCAAGCTCTGACAGCCAGTGACATCTTGGCAAAACAAGTGGATCTTCAGAATAGATGAGCAGGAATTTGACTGAGCAGGGATTGAATCTGGATCTTCTAGGTCTAAGTCCAACTCCATTACACCATCCTGACTCTTATAGCTTAAACTACTGTGGCAAAAAGCGGTTCCCGCAAGAGGTGATCTTCTGTCATGAAAATGGACACAGCCCGGGGTTGTCCACTCTAGGGGACTTCTGGTGATAAATTGCACCGCTTTCCACAATCATCTGTGTTGGGACACACTGAAATATTTTCAATAATGTCACTGACTTCTGTTGGACAGGTTTTCTTTAATTACATTTCACTAAACAATTGTGTTTTCTTCATGAACCTAGACCCATAATTACAGGTGTTTGAAAACAGTGTTATTTGCCTTACTCAGAAGTAAGCCCATTGTGTTCAGTAAGACTTGGAGCCCGATCCTACACATGTCTATCCAGAGGTAAGTCTCATTATAATCAGTGGGGCTTATTTCCAGGTAAGAGTAGATAGGATTGCAGCCTTTGGCTATAATCCTGTTTTACTTACTGGAAACAAACACCTCTTCCTGTAATGTGTCACTAATGTGGAAAATTGAATTTTTTCTATCACTTTTGGCTTCATTTTCCTACAGTGTCCATTTTAAAAATTGAAATGAATCCCAAAGCAGGTACTGAAAATAAAGGGCCTAGGGCCAGCACATCCATGAGGCTGGCTGTGGTGGCTGCTTCAGGCACCAGGTGGGCAGAATGAGTGTCAGCAGGGTTAGGACAGGCAGCGCATGATTAGTTGGTGGAACTCCTTGCCACAGGAGGCAGCTCCCCCTCACAAGACACCAGCACCAAGGGACATCCACTGAGTATTGGGAGAGTCAGAAGAGACAAAAGAAATTAACTGGTGGAACGTTTTGCCACTTGATATGGGAGAAGACATTATGCAGGGAATGGATAGAGTGGATAAAGGGATGCTCTTTTCCCACTCACACAAGAGCAGCACCAGGGGATTCAAATCCCTGCTCAGTCACAAAGCTTCCTGGGTGACCTTGGGCCAGTCACGCTCTCTCTCTGCCTCACCTACCTCACAGGCTTGTTGTAAGAACAGAAGGAGGGACAGAAACATGTATACTGTCCCAGGAACATCCCAGGAGAGGCAAGTGAGGGAAGTGAGGAAGAGCCTCCCCACCAGGGACATGCGGTGGGTGGGGAGGCGGGTGAGGCAGAGCCTCCCCACTGGAGTCCTTCGAAAAGCACTGTTGCCATGTGAGGCACCCAAGCACCTACAATTCAAGCATGAAGCGTTGGAGCGGAGAATGTGGATTGGAGCAGAGCGCATAGATTGTGGGCGCCTCACAGGGCAGCAGTGCTTTTCAAAGGACTCCAGTGGGAAGAGGCTCTGCCTCCCCCGCCTCCCCACCCACCGCACGTCCCTGCAGGGGAGGCTCTGCCTCCCCCACCTCCCCACCCACATGTCCCTGCTGGCGCCTCCCCACCCACATGTCCCTGCTGGGGAGGCTCTGCCTCCCCCGCCTCCCCACCCACCGCACGCCCCTGACGGGACTGGGCTCAAGGAGGCTTCCGTCCTCGGGTGCAGAGTGCGAGACGCCTCAGCCTGGCGCACAGCAGCCTGCCAGGAGCAGCCGCCCTCCCCTTCCGAGCAGGACGCAGCCCTACCTGCAGGTAGTGCACGCGGTTCAGACTGAGGTCCATGGCAGCGAGGCTCCTCAGCTCCATGGAGCCGGTCTCCCTGGGCCTCCCCCTTCACAGCCACCCCGGGGTCACCGTGTGCCCCACCCCGTCCCAGCTATGAACCGCGGCCTAAACTACTCCTAATTCTTCGGTCTCCATGGCGACGCGGTGACACTGCGCGGTCTCCACCAAGCCTGGCTACGATTGGACGCGACGCGTGGCGGAGAGGCGGGCTCGGTTTGGAACGCGCCATGTGATTGGACGACGAGGTGCCAATCGGATTGGCGCTCAGAGTATCTCGAAAGCCTGAGGGGGGCGACCTAGAGGGTCAGTTGAGGTAGAGGTTTGTGCACATCTACGCAAAAGAAGCTGGAGACCCCCTCGGGGAGTGGTGATGGTCCCAGAAGCTCATCCAGGCTGCAATTCTATCCACACTTTCCAGGGAGTAAGCCCCACTGACTATACTTCTGACTAGACGTGCATGGGCTTTAGTTCCAAGGGTGCAGTCCTAGCCACACTTTCCCGGGAGTAAGCCCCACTGAACACAACAGGGCTTACTTCTCAGTAGACATGCATAGGATTGTGTCTCCAGGCTGCCCAGACCTCCCCCTCCCCTGTTCACACATGCCCAAGCCACACAGGGTGACCAGATGTCCTCTTTTTCCAGGACATGTCCTCTTTTTTAGCCTTGTGTCTGGAAAAGAACTTAAACATCCTCCTTTTCCCTATGAGCGGGCCCTGCAGGCAGTGCATAGCCTTCTTGTAATTGTAATAAATTACATGTAATAAATGATATGTGATATAGTGTAAAATTTAATAAGTAATTGTATTGTATTGGCAACCTTCAGTCTCGAAAGACTATGGTATCGCGCTCTGAATGGTGGTTCTGGAACAGCGTCTAGTGTGGCTGAAAAGGCCAATCCGGGAGTGACAATCCCTTCCACACCGGGAGCAAGTGTAGTCTGTCCCTGGTCTGTCTCCCTGGCTATGGGCCTTCCTTCTTTGCCTCTTTGCCTCAGACTGCTGGCAAAGTGTCTCTTCAAACTGGGAAAGGCCATGCTGCACAGCCTGCCTCCAAGCGGGCCGCTCAGAGGCCAGGGTTTCCCACTTGTTGAGGTCCATCCCTAAGGCCTTCAGATCCCTCTTGCAGATGTCCTTGTATCGCAGCTGTGGTCTACCTGTAGGGCGTTTTCCTTGCACGAGTTCTCCATAGAGGAGATCCTTTGGGATCCGACCATCATCCATTCTCACGACATGACCGAGCCAACGCAGGCGTCTCTGTTTCAGCAGTGCGTACATGCTAGGGATTCCAGCACATTCCAGGACTGTGTTGTTAGGAACTTTGTCCTGCCAGGTGATCCCGAGAATGCGTCGGAGGCAGCGCATGTGGAAAGCGTTCAGTTTCCTCTCCTGTTGTGAGCGGAGAGTCCATGACTCGCTGCAGTACAGAAGTGTACTCAGGACGCAAGCTCTGTAGACCTGGATCTTGGTATGTTCTGTCAGCTTCTTGTTGGACCAGACTCTCTTTGTGAGTCTGGAAAACGTGGTAGCTGCTTTACCGATGCGTTTGTTTAGCTCAGTATCGAGAGAAAGAGTGTCAGAGATCGTTGAGCCAAGGTACACAAAGTCATGGACAACCTCCAGCTCCAGAAAGTTGTTTGCCCGAGTTGCACTAAAGAGGCTCCAGGTACTTGCAGAGAGCGTTTATCCAGAATCACAGTGCGGATTCCGAGCCAGCAGGTCCACCACTGATATGGTATTCTCCCTTAGACAACTGCAGGAGAAATGCAGGGAACAACGACAGCCACTCTTTATAGCCTTCATAGATCTCACGAAGGCTTTCGACCTGGTCAGCAGGGATGGCCTCTTCAAGATTCTCCCCAAGATTGGATGTCCACCCAGGCTCCTCAGCATCATCAGCTCCTTCCACAACGACATGAAGGGCACTGTTGTCTTCGATGGCTCCACATCAGACCCCTTTGACATCCGAAGCGGCGTGAAGCAGGGCTGTGTTCTTGCACCAACATTGTTTGGGATTTTCTTTGCTGTCCTGCTGAAGCAGGCCTTTGGAACTGCAACAGAAGGCATCTATCTCCGGACCAGATCAGATGGAAAACTCTTCAAACTCTCCAGACTGAGAGCAAAGTCCAAAGTCCAGCTGAAATGTCTTCGTGACTTCCTCTTTAATGTAATATAGTGTTTAAATTAACCACATGAAATCCGTATACATGAGTGTTTTAGCTTTTATTTTGTCATGTCCTACATTTTTCTTGAATGTTCTACATTTTGGGGTGCCTTGTCCACTTTTGTGGTTATGACATCTGGTCACCCTTAGCCCACAACTGTGTGAACCGAAAGCACACACAGAGCAGGTGTCGACCGAAAAGAGCCCCGTATTGCTGCCAAGGAAGCAAGCAAAGCCCGCCAAGCAGGCTGTAGGATCCCAGCAACCCACCCACAAACCAGCCAGTGTAACTATGCACAGAGGGTGGGAATGTTCAGGGACACAGTGGCCACAAGAGTCCTTTGCTCCCAGATGTGGAAACCAAACAGGCTGGGAGTGAGTTAGGCCTACAAAGAATCTGAGAGAGGCGAGGAGGTGGGGGGGAGGTGGCATCTTTGGAACTATCTGCAGGCTGCTATTGGATCACCATACAAGGGCAGGATGAAAGGTTGGAGAGCACTGTTTCCTTATGATGTGCTTCAAAGTCCAATCCTATGCATGTCTACTCAGAAGCAAGTCCCACTGAGTTAAGAGGAACTTACTCCCAGGAAAGTGTGCATAGGATTGCACTCTCAGTTATATTGCACCAGATACAGACTTCTCTGCCCAGCAGTTTTGCATCAGTTCTTTTTTTAATCCTTTAAAATATTTAATTTATTTTTTTAATTCTATACACATAGTGCTTTTCTCACTCAAGGCCATTTAAAGTATATAATCAATGTAAATTTTAAATGGCCCTAAGTGACAACAAGCACTGCATGTGTGAAACATGCTTCCACTTTAGGAAAATTCAAACCTGTCACTTAAAATGCAATTAATACCTTCAGGAGGTGAAATTCACAGTTCATCCACAAGAAAGGGCAGGTCACTTTATCTAATAGACAGATGAATTTATTAGCTAAGTAGCATTCTGGCACCTGAGCCTTGAGAGTATGCAAAAAAAAAAATCCAGCTAGGTGACTATACCCTGAAGCAACCTAAAGCCAACTGCTTGGGAGACATGTAGAAAGTTCTGGTCATTCTGGCTGAGTGCCTCAGTATGAAAGATTATTTTCCTCTAAGGAAACAAAGTTGTTGTGTATGCTTTTTAATGTCCTCAAGGCAAAGAAGTCCTGTACCTATAGAGTGCATTTTCTCTGTGAATAATCCCTCACCAGTCCAGAGATTCCAACATACTAGAATCCAATATATTACATTACATTATTGCCCAACAGGCATTATGCTGACTGAGGGCCAAACCATACATGAGGCACACAATCCAGTTTGGATGTGATCGTGGCATTGGGAGGGGGGGATCTAACTCTTTCCCCTGCATAATTTCCCTGATGCAAATCATACCTTCTCCCTGAACTACTGATAGCATAATAAAGAGGAAAACATAAGATATACTGTACTGGTATTGTGCCTCTCTGCTTTCCCCAGTGCAGAGAAAGCAGTGAGGAGAGTTCATATCAGAGAATCAGTGCAGTGAGAATCAGTACTCTCCCTTGTGTCACAGCCCTGATCTAACACACACACATTAAACATCTTCCATGTCTTATATAGTTTGGTCTTGACAGATCATTGGAGACGAGGCAGGCATTCAGTGACTTAACAGTGGAAGAAGCTTAGGGTTTGCACTAACTGGCTACTTTCTTTGCATGGCAAATGGGAAATCATTACACACACACATGTTCAGACTCACTGAATGCAAGATGGCACCATCCACCTCCAAAGTCGTTTTGTTAAAAGAGAAAATTATCTTTGAAAGCAGGGTATGTGCATGGATTCATGTTCACAGCACAGACTGGCACACCTCACTACAAACACAGCAAAGAACCACGCTGGTCACTTCAATGCAAGTATGTGTGCTAACTTTGTTAGGATTTATGAAATGTACTAATAGCAAAAAAAAATTACTGGGTTGGAATTTTTGTGTGTGTCTTTGCAACATTATTTTTGAAACTAGTCAAGGCAATAATATTCTATTTGTTCCTATGCAATTCTGGCCCTTTGACAACCCTCTCATAGCAAAACATAGTTGGACAGCACCATTTTCTTCTACAGAAAGAGTTTAATGCTGTGCCTTGTCTCTTATATAAGGGCCGTGATTCATCTTCCCTTGTATGCTGCCTGTGCCTGGGAGGTAGTTCCTGTAAAGCTCAAAAGAGACTTCCCATCCTCTCTTTTCCTCTCCCTTGTTGAATGTGTGTACACCAGTCATTAGTTTCAATGGTAGGTTTATACATACCAGTTGGCAACCTTCAGTCTCAAAAGACTATGGTATAAGCCTACAGCACCCTGTATATACATACCACTGGTAGAGAACTAGTGGTTCTGCTCCCCAGGAAGGAGGCTCTGGAGCAGGTGTGGGGAGGCGGGGCCGAGCCTGCCTTCTCCCTCCTGGAGGGACAGAACAGGCGCGAGACTCGGGAGAACTGATGTGTCCTCAGGAACTCTGTGTATGCTCAGGGGTGCCCTTGTCTTCCTTAGTTCAGCCACAGCTGCTCTGAATGAAACCCAAGGCTTCTGCAAATAAAGGGCCAGGGCCAGCTCACCCATGAGGCTGGCTGCAGTGGCCACCTCAGGCACCACGTGGGCAGAATGAGTGCTGGCGGAGATAGGACAGGCAGCACATGATTAGTCTGTGGAACTCCTTGCCACAGGACGTGGCTCCCCCTCACACAACACCAGCACTAGGGGACATCCACTAACACTGATTATTGGGAGAGTCAGGAGAGACAAAAGAAAATGTTAACTGGTGGAACTTCTTGCCACATGATATGGGGGAAGACATTATGCAGGGAATGGATAGAGTGGGAAAAGAGCATCCCTTTATCACTATATAAAGGAATGCTCTTTTCCCACTCACACAATAGCAGCACCAGGGCGCATCCACTAACCTTGAGTATTGGGAGAGACAGGACAGACAAAAGAAAATATTAACTGGTGGAACTCCTTGCCACATATATGGGGAAAGACTTTATGCAGGGGTGGATAGAGTGAATAGAGGAATGTTCTTTTCCCTCTCAGCACCAGAACCAGGGGACATCCACTAAAACTGAGTGTCAGGAGAGTTAGGACAAACTATTTACCCAGCATGTGGTCACTCTGTGGAACTCCTTGCCACAGGATGTGGTGATGGGGTCTGACCTTTAAAAGGGAATTTATGGAGGAAAAGTCCATTGTAAGTTAGAAGCCGTGATGGGTATGCGCAACCTCCTGATTTCAGAAGTAGGCCACCTCACAATGCCAGGTGCAAGGGAGGGCACCAGGATGCAGGTCTCTTGTTGTCCGCCTTTGAAACAAAGGGGGAAGGAAGGAAGCAGGCCAGGCTTCTAAGTGGCACGAAAGGCTTCATTGGAGCACTTTGGGGCTGCTGGAAGTGGCACCCTGAACACAGGCAAGTGCCACTTCCAGGTGGCAGGCAGTACTTGCCTCCTGGGTGCCACTTCCAGCAGCCCCAAAGCACTCTCTCCCCAAAGCAAGGGGAGGGGGCAGCCCTCAGAGCAATGTGGAACCAGAGCAGCTGCTGCAGCCACTCTCAGTGTAATCCTTGGCGTAGCCAGGGGATGGGGGACAGATCATAGCGCTGCCCCCCCGGCACAGCACCTGGGGCATTTGCACCCCTTGCCCTCCCCTGGGTATGCCAATGCTGTGAGGTTCAGGAAGATGGACTAGATGGGCCTTTGGCCTAATGCAGCATGGCTCTTATATTCTTAATGCACCCACCACTCTGCCCTCCTCCTCCACTCTGCTCTTCTTTCTCTTTCTATTTCCTGTACTGTGAAAGGAAGAGAACAGAGCAGATGAAAAAGTGTGGGAGAGGAGACTGGTGGGTGATATGACATCACATTCTAAATCAGCAGTTCTTAAACGTTTTGGTCTCTGGAGCCCTTTATCCTCCTAAAAGGAGTTTCAAGGAGCCCCACCAGCACAAGCGTGGAGTCTGGGAGTCCTAGAGCACCAGTGTATACTGGGCAGGGGACAGCTAATGGTGTGCTCATGGAGCCTCTGAAGGGGTCTCAGGAGGCCCCAACACTCCTAGGAGCTCACTTTTGAGAAACATAGTTCTAAATCATTTTTTTAAACTTATGCTCTCTTGTGCTCTCCTTTGCCAATATAAGGACTGATATTTCTTCTTGTGTCCAAGAATCCACAATTAATACTTTAATGAGGGATGGCAGCGTGAGCACCATTTCTAAATCAATAGATTCTACCACATCCCAAAGATCTAAAAGTAATATTTTCCTTTGGTCAGCCTCAATTTCAAACCCAATTATATTTTGAATTATTTGCTGTACATTACGCGAACTTCTGTATTTCAGATCAACTCCAGAATATATTAATAATATGCATACATGTATACTTATAGTCAGCATTGTAGTATGCCACTACCAGAATTCATCTTGGTGTTAAGAAATATCTTTAGCAGTTTTATATGGCAATAAGTGCCAGTAGTATATGATCTTTAAAAAACTTTTGTAAAAAAAAAAGTTCTTTGGAAATAACATAATTACTTACTGAAATCCATTCCTCTTCTGAAAATTTAGTTAGGCTTTGCATCCTGTTCCTTTCAATCACATTTAAATCATTCTTAATTGTTTGCAGGGGATAACAGATTTTACTAGTAATTCCCCTTAGGTTCTTGACTAGCAAGTAGGACTTCAAAAGCTTATTTTGTCTCAGATTGTGCCCTATTTAGCTAGAAGTACTTGAATAATTCCTCTAAATTGAAAAAATAGAATAATGGTGATTTAATTCCCTTCATTTTACTTAGTGTACTATACTTTCAACGTATGATATAGATTTAATTGTTGTAGATTGTTGTTTCTGATATTTTCTAGTTCCCAGTCTGGCCAAATGGTTCTGTTCCTCATTAGCATCCTAACACTCTTAATTTCATTGTTCAGAAAGAGAGATGTTAATGACAACATTCTTGGGGAGAATCTTGGTCTCTATATGTCCCAGATTACAAAAACTCCAATTATTGATTAAAATGTCCAGTCTGTAGTTTTTCTTTTTTACATATCAGAGTTTATCAAAGTTAATACTCCTCAGATCTTGTTCAGTTATTGTAAATGCATCCACAGATTCATTTCATCCATAGATTCATATATGAAGTGTAATGCTGCATCTAGCTGCATAATAATAATATTAAATCATCTCTGTGTATGTAAATTCCTTGGCATCTTTTTAGATTGTGAGCCCTTTTGGGACAGGGAACCATTTAGTTATTTCATTTTTCTCTGTAAACCGCTTTGTGAACTTTTAGTTGAAAAGCGGTATATAAATACTGTTAATAATAATAATAATAATAAATGTAAAGTGCCTCTATGTAAACGACCTCTTGGTATATCTTGCTGTAAAAAGGGAGTAGACACTCTAGCAAATATGTTGTTTCTAGTAAGATAATTTCTCATAAAGGAAGTAAATAATTTACAATGTGAATAAATAAAAAGAGGATTTTTAATAACATTTATTCTGAATATTTCCAAACAGACATTTAACTGACCCCCAAGATTAATCTACTGCAAAACATATTGTCATTCAAACAGCCCAGTCCTACCCCAACCAACCATTGTCCTCATTGCAGCTCCACTGATGAAACATGTACTGCATCCAGTGGTAGAGGGAAACCAGAAGGTCAGCCAGAGGTATGTTTTACTTACTAGATAGACCTTCCGGCTTCCTATGGATCTTGAATTAATACCATTGATGTAGCTGGCATAAATCTGAGAAGAGAAAGGGGACAGGGTGGCCTGGGAAAGAGGGAATAGAATCCTGGTACAAGTTGCTGCTGCCAGGAACCATGTCCTCCCAGCTGCCTCCAGCAGCAGCAGCAGGGCCTCTTGGAGCCACTGATGCACACGCAACACTTCTGCACATTTGCAGCCATAGCCTGAAAGTGCCCAACAACAGCGTGGCTTCTGCATCACCACAAGGGTCCTTTGCGCTTGCATAAGGGTCAGAATTCCTGCAGTGCAAGGCCCAGATAGGATTGCTTTATAAATGACCTGGAGATAGGGATAAGCAGTGAAGTGGCCAAGTTTGCGGATGACACTGAACTTTTCTGGGTGGTGGTCCAGAAGGGATTGTGAAGAGCTCGAGAAGGATTGTGAGACCAGACAGCAAAATGGCAGATGTATTTCAGTATAATTAAGTGTAAAGTAATGCATACTGGGGCAAAAAACATAAAAAAAAAATCAAAATTTCACATACAGGCTAATGGGTTCTGAGCTGTCTGACGGATCAAGAGAGATCTTGGGGTGCTGGTGGACAGCTAAAGGAAAGTGTTGATTCAGTGTGTGGCTGGTGAAGAAGGCCAATTCCATTGTCAAAATCATTCAAAAAGGGATTGAAAATAATACAGCCAATGTTATAATGCCATTGTACAAATTGATGGTACAGCCACATCTGGAGTATTGCGAGAAATTTTGGTTGCCACATCTCAAAAAGGACATAGTGGAACTGGAAAAGATGCAGAAAAGAGTGACCAAAATGATTACTGGGCCAGGGCACCTCCCTTGTGAGGAAAGGTTACAGCATTTCAGGCTCTTCCGTCTAGAAAAAAGAGGCCTGAAAGGGGGGGGGGATATGATTGAAACGTACAAAATTATGCAGGGGATGGATAAAGTGGATAGGAGAATGTTCTCTCTCACACTACACCAGAGCCAGGGGACATCCACTAAAACTGAGTGTTGGGAGAGTTAGGACAGACAAAAGAAAATATTCCTTACCCAACATATGATTAGGGTCAGGAATCTTACCCTACATCTTGTGGCAAGAACTTCTTGCCACAAGATGAGAGGATGGCATCTGGCCTAGATGCCTTTAAAGGGGGATTGGACATTTGTAGAAGAAAGGTCCCGCAGAGGTTACAAGCTGTGATGGGTATATGCAACCTCCTGGTTTTAGAAATAGGCTATCTGAGAAGGCCAGATGCAAGAGAGTGGCAACAGGATGCAGGTATCTTGTTGTCTTGTGTGCTCCCTGAGGCATCTGGTGAACCACTGTGAGATACAAGAAGCAGGAGTGGATAAGCCTTTGGCCTGATGCAGCAGGGCTATTCTTATGTTGTTATGATTGGGCTGAAAGAGGTAAAAGGCTTTTTTTGTATCTAAAATAATGCATAATGCTTTTTATAGTTGTTGGCCAACTTAGAGCCCAATTCTGGGCTTGGTGCTGCCACGCACTATTGGCACATTTGCGAGCCTCACCGCCGTGCTACTGCCCGTGCTAGCCTCCGCTGCTCGGCGGTCTCACGGACTGCCGAGCTGCGGCATGGTAAGCAGGAGCAGAGTGGAGGCGTTCCAGGGAGGGGGGAGGCCAGCAGGGGGCGGAGAGAGGGCGGGCAGGAGGCATGACAGGGAGGCAGGGAATGGGGAGGGGGATGGCTGGGAGGCGTGCCAGGGAAGGGAGGGAGGTGGGTCCATGGAGCTCTGCTCCACAGGATCCAAGGCGTGCGAGTGGGGCTCGGCACCCTACACAAATACCTTTACGTTAGCAGTAAAGTGAGTAGCCCCATTGCGGGGCTGCTTACCTTACACGGGAGAAGGAGACAAAAGTCCTCTTCTCCTGAGATACCTCCTGTGGTAGCCCGAGGCGCACTGGATCTGGTGGCAGCCATTCTCGGTGCCGCCAAGGCTGGACGCCCCAGGCAGCTCAGGATTGGGCTGTCAGTAAGTTTGATAAGTTCACATCAATTGGTTTGCTTGTATTAGAAGCCATAGGTCTCCCTCTGTGATAAACTCATTCTGATCTATGTAAATATATTTGGCTAAATAGCAGTCTGTATTTTTGGTGTTGGCTCAACAAAGAAATCAGCCTATACATGCCAGAATGATTCAGACTTTTCCATTTTAGAAGCCAGTACTATTTTTGCTTCTGGCCATGTTGCTGATATTTTCCCTAATCTTGTTGCTTCACTTATGGTTTTTAAATGGTGGAACTGATTTATCTGAGAAAATTTTATAATATTCCGTGGTATATTCATCTAAACTCTGTGCTTTCCTGCTTTTTCATATTATTTATTCCATTTATAGTTTCCTCCACACTAACTGCTGCTTCCAGAAGTTCTAAATCCTCTTGAGAGAACAAGGGAAGCAGCATCCAGGAATTCAAAGTATAGAAGAAATAATGGTTGGTCTAAGATGTACTGTGTGACCTTTCTATGTTTAACAATAAAATTATATCATATATAATATAGTAGCAAGGTATTTTTAAAACAGAAATACTGCATATAATGAGACAAGCTGAGACAAAATATAATAAGACAAAATCTGAGCTGGGGATGTTAATTTTGTGTGGAATACTTTTTACATAGGGATCTATACTGGACTGAAACTGGGAAACAATGGGAGAAAACTTTTAAAAGGATGTAGACAGCATGAGAAACTATATGAGCTGTCTCCAGTTTTCCAGGTATGAAGATAGCGTCATTTAATACAGATTAGCTACACTTGTACACACTTTAAAGATCTATATCTCAGATATTATCATTTTCAACTACAGGTATAACTTAATTATCCAAAGATTTTTCACCCACTGTTTTATCTCACCATAATGAGAAGGGCCCTTTCAATCAAAGGAAAAAAGCCATTTAAGAATAGCCTCATTAATGTGGTAGAAGGCAGCTGGCTGGCATCAATCATTCTCTCTCCAGGTGCTTAGAACAGCACCTCCCTTCCTCCTGAGCATGCAAAAGAATGCTAAGTGGAAGTGATTATCACCTCCATTCTTTCCTTGCTCTGAAGGCTCCATGAAGGGGGGGATGGATGCCTCTGAGTGAAGCCTTTCTCAGCACCTGAAGAGAAATTGTCTGCCTGATGCATTACAAAAGTCAGCAAGGCTGTTTAGATTTGCTTTGCAAATCCATTTGCTTTAATGGGTTTGCTTTAAAGATTTGCAATCTTTGCCATGCACCTGAGTTCTGGGAATGGAACCCTCCTTGATACCAAGGCTCAACCTTATATAAATGCACAAAAGGATCTCTGTAGTGTTCTATTTCCCCAAATCCACTGCTGTGGTATAAAAAGCAAAATAAGACAGAGTCACTAAAGTTTGAATATTTTAGTTAACAAGGAAGCTTCAGAGGCATTATTTGGAACAGTGTAACAAAATATCAGCCCTGCATAGTATCTTAATTTTAAAAAATCATCTTCACCACATGAAAATGTATATTTTGACAGGGTTCACATTAGTTCAAAGTAAAAAAAACAAAACCCTAATTCCTATTCTGAAAGCAAATATG
Organism: Tiliqua scincoides; assembly: GCF_035046505.1. Lineage (NCBI taxonomy): Eukaryota > Metazoa > Chordata > Lepidosauria > Squamata > Scincidae > Tiliqua > Tiliqua scincoides. The sequence goes on from NC_089826.1 coordinate 30,486,647, forward strand.
ATGCAACACATATATAATGTATGTACGTTATTGTATGTTAAGCAGCACTACTAATAGTACAGCCACATTTTTATTTCCACTATTAAAACATTCAGTTGCCCATGGCTTTTTTCTTTCTTGGCAGAAAGCTGATAAACAACAAAGAGTCATAATCCAGCAAAAGTTGAGCATGTAAAAGACTTCAGTCCTATGCACACATACCACAGAGAAAGCCCCAGTGAACTTAAGGGACTGGTTCCTAATAAGTGTATATGGAAGGCCATTGATTTTGAAGAAAAAAGTATGCGCCCATGAAGTTAACGGGAATTTAAAATGCTTAACTTTGGCTGGATTGTGCCCAAAGTAATTTCAAGTAAACTTTCACTGAGCTGGTTGAACTTTAGTTATATTCTACAGAATCCTGTTCACACCAGTATGGCAGAGCGAGACTGCAATCCGATACACATGATTTGGGAGTAAATCCCATTGAATTCAATGGGATTACTTCTGAGTAGACATGCAAAGGATTGCTTTGTTTCTCTACAGTGTTTTCCTGCCGTTGTTCAGTGTGAATGCTTTTTGTTCAGAAAACTATTAGCAATGCAAGATTGTTCAGCTACAACTGCACCTAATTAAATAAATGCAAAATACACATTAAATAAACAGAACATTTTTGGCATGTAAATTCATACAACATTCTAAGACTGTTTTTCAACAAAGCTGTACATAAAGTTGTTTAGTGCTAAAAATCTACAATACGTTTTTCAAGTATAAGAGTCACTCAGAAATATTATTGCCAGTACTTGTGCTGTGGTCAAAGTCCAAGGATTAAGTTAGGTTACATCACTACCCGTCATTCACATCTTGATATATTTGGGTTGAGTTTCTCACTGAGTTTATGTATGAGAATTGCTAACTCTTCTGTTGCTTGAGACTTGTCTTCCAGAAGTTCATAGCGTAGACTGGAAATATCTTGTTTAATTTCTTTCAATTCACCTGTGTAGGTAATAAGCAGAAATATTTTAGATATTTTAAAGACGCTATTGACTCTGTTATATTGCTTATGGCAAATTCACAGAAAAACAAGACCTGAAATTCCCAAATGACAGAACCATGTAAAAAGTGATCAACTACACCAATTCATTATGACTGCAAACCTGAACCAATCAGCATAATTACTCAAAACTTATTGCAGTCACTCTGTAATTTTGCTTCCAACTTATAGTGTGGCAATAAACAATCACAGGAGTGTGGAAACAAAACAATCCAGGAGTTTCTGGAATCTTCAAGGGCCTGCTGCTATGGGAGTTTCCTTCTACTTGAGCCAGTGCTTCTGAAGAACACCATAAATATGAGTTCCTCGTTTGTATCCCAAAGCAGCAGGCAGTTTACCATTCAGAATGAAACTGATAAGGTAAAAGTGTCAGGCAGGTGACACAGGTAATCAGTCAGCCCATCTTTTTACTGGCAATTGTAAACTGGCACACTTATACTGATGGAAGGTAACAGAATGACCAGGGTAATATGCCATTGGGGCAATAAGGCTTAAAAGCATAGGAGCATATAGAATAGTGAAAGCCATTTTCATCTAAAAGAATCATAAGTTAGTCTCACAGAAAAGCTGCTTAGAAAGCTGTTTTGCTGGTTTCACAGACTTTGGAATTTAGAAAAGGGAGTTGTATCTCAAAGATAGATAAACTCCTTGGCAGAAGTATATGGCCAGCCAAGATATCACAAGCTGAGAAAACATATATGCAACATTGTAGTAAGAAAAGTCTTAGTATTATCAGTTGGCAGGCTAATATAGGTTTAGCTAGCTGGATACAGACACCTGCAAGAGATGAATTTAGAAAAAGAATACATTTAATTAGATAAGCAAGAACATTCTTGAGAATCAATCTTTGTTTGAATTGCAACTGAAATGGAGAAATTAATGTTAAAGGGGGCTGGGGCAGGGAAAAAGCAGTCTGCCTGGCATGTAATGTCTGAGTAACTTGTTTGAAGGTAAATGGGAGAAGGATTTCTTAAAAAGAAATTGTGATGCAGTGAAAGTTTGGCTTGTTTTATGTTAAAATTAAGAAAAATCACAAGAAGCTGGCTGAAGCCTTAGCTCAAGGTGCTGGGCAACCACTAAAGGAAAGAGGTCACTTCTAGAAAGATATACACCACTATACCCTTAATAGGTAATTGGTCACAATAGTCAAATAGAATTAAGGCACAGAGTAAAACTGTTAAAAGGCAGTTTAAAGGACCTTGCTTAACAGAGGTTGGCAGAGAGCCCCACAGTGTTTTGCTAAACACAGGAGAAGGAATGCAGGAGAGATAAGACAGGTGGCTCAAGCAGGACCATCCTAATCAGGAAGGGAGATGTATGCCAAGAAATAGGTCTGAAGTCCTGCCAAGAAGGTCAGTTCTGAATAAAATAATGTTATAGCACACTCTACTGATTCTTGAAAACTTTGTAATACAATATGTTTAATTGTATAATTTTACCTTATTTGGAAACCTGTAACTTGAAGCTCACCTATCAAGTGTCCCTAAGGCTATCTACAGCCTATTAAGAGTTAGCCCCATCTATGATGTCAAACTTCAGGCAATGGGAAGTTCAAATCTTCAAACAAAGGACCCAAAATGTTATAAAGGGTCTAGTTAAGATTGATACTCGCTCTCAATGCTTTGGACAGTAGTCCCATGAGATGCCCATTGCTAGCAATGAAATAAAAACTTGCAGATGATCACCCTTGACTACTGAGTCTTGCTTTTTGGACCTAGCAACAATACAATATATTGTATATTGTTATACAACAATTGTATATTGTTTAACAACTCAACAACATAGTGTTAACATCTGAAATGTGACCACTATGCAAATAATCAGTAGCTAAATCATATTAACTGTTAATGGAAGCACATTTTAATTCCACTGTGTTTGACTGATATCAGTGCATTAATATTTCAGAATTTTCACTGCTGTGATAGCAACTTTTTAGAAGTCCTAATTGATCCTGACATCAGCACAGATAAAAAAGTGCAGGGTGTCTGAGGAAAAAAAATAGATGCACAACAATATAGAAAGATTAAGAATTAGTATCACAATTCAGTCTCTTCAACATTGCAGTGCTCATTTCTGAGTAGGTAACAATGCCTTAACAAGACATTTGATACTGGTTTAAAACAACTGGACAGTTTTTAAAGGCTTGCAAGTATTTTGCAGTAGTAATAAAATACACAAAACAAACCATTTTTTAAAATCCAAATATAACTTTTACGGTTTTCCAGACTCCGCTATGACATATACATTCCTAAGCCAAAACTGACAAGTTAATGTGTTTCCTGTATTTGATGAACGAACTTGTCTTATCTTTAGCAAGTCAGCACCCCTGGGAAAGCTCAGTCGCATATATTTTCTTAGCTATTTTAGAAGAAGATAATTTAATTCATGTTTATGTTTCTAAACAAAGATAGAATTTGCAGGCTTACTATTTTTAGCCAGTTTCCCTCTATCAATTTTCTTTGGTCTGATTCGATAGCAGTACTGAGTTTACAGCTCTACAGATTTGATTTAGCGCATTCATGCTCAATTATTATGTTCCATATTTGTTGATAAAATGTTTCATGTAGCTTAAAGACTCATTTCTCTTGGTCTGCAGCAATTTTCAACCTTTTTCATCTCACAGCAGGCTGGCAAGGCACTAAAACTGTCAAGGCCCACCATTAGATGTATTTTATCATTTAAAAAAATGAGTATTAAGATTGTGTTTAAAGTTCAATAACTAAAATTTTAATCATTGTGTTGATGAATGTTTCCGTTTCAGTTCTCTATTATTTCTGACTTTTGTCAGCTCATCTTCTTCTGCTGATTCATACATACTTAAATAGATCTCTCATTCAGTCCGATGCATGAAGTGATATATCAATGATACATCAATTTGTCAATGTTGAAAATTCTTTTCAATGTTTTTACTCAGCAGTGACACGCTTTCTAGAATTAAATCAACAAGATTTTTGTCGAGTCTTCCAATGTAATTAACTGCTTCCAAAAAGCTACAATCATTCCTCTTTTGGGGGTTTGATTGATTTTCTTGGCTGCCAGTCATGCATTTCCTGTCTTTCATTGGTATATATTAAATAGCTCCCATCTTCCTATTTGGATTAGAAACTTGGTGCTGCTGAGCCACCTGGAGTTTCACTTGGGCTTGGAAATAACAAAGTGAGGCAAAGAAGCCACATAGGTCAAAATTTGTGTGTGTGTTTTTTCTAGGAAAGGTCACAGAATGTACCACATAGAAGAGAAACAACATTTAAGCTTTTGGCAAAAGGAAGTAGCTTATGCTAGTAATCTATGTAAAAGGAGAGCCTGGTGGCAACCAACCACAGGTGAATTTCATCTAGGTAGGACCCCAAAGTCCTGCAGCACACCTGAGGACCATTTGCTGCACAGCAATATGCTGACCACTGTCATGTATGTTGTCCATTGTTAAGCGGAAGGTTGTTAAGCTGCACATGCCTGTAATTCCATATATCTATTCAACTGCATTCTCTTACTTGTGGTTTGACTTGCTTTCAAGATAAGAGTACCATCAGCTAAGCTACCTTGAAGAAGTTCACTGGTTTCTTCCCCCCGCCCCCCCAAAAATTTGAGGTTCATGATAACATTTGAAAAATCTGCCTTAAAATTTTCCATACATTGTTTTAATTTCACTGAAATTTTCAATGAAATAACTACATTGGAACATATCTTTCAAATGACTCATGCCACGAATCAGAGGATTTTCAGAGATTTGAGGCACATACAAGCTGCTTTTTGTGGGATATTTCTTCAGAATAAAGGTGCAATCCAAGAGGCTTTTGTACTTAAGGCTTCACTTGCAGATACATTTACCTCTTTTTGTTTTAAGACAATTCACTTTCCCTGCAGCATTCCTACTTGCAAGCAGCAGGTCTACAACCTGTTCAGTCAGGTGGTAGACTTCTCCTCATGGACCCTAATAGCATGCTTCACTGGAGACAGAATGGCCAGGAACAATGAAGTGCAGTATTGCCCCTAATCTATAAAGATGGGGTTAACATAACCTACAATAGAGGGAATACTTTGTGCTCAGAAAGAGAGAGAGCCTTTAAGTGGCAGGTTTCTGCATTAAAGACAACTTTGTTGCCAAGGACGTTTGAACGAATTTAGGATTATTTTTGGGGTGCTGAAACCAAAAATGGAATTGATTTCCTATCTTCAAAGTTCATTCTGTGACTCCCAAAAGATGTGAGCATTGGAACAGCATTCAATGGAACTCTGAGGAAAACACGACAGCTTTCTTCAGCAAATTAGTAATCTTAGGTTGAAATTCCATACTTGCTTACTTGAGAGTAGGTCCTACTGAATGCAATGGAGTTACTTCTAAATAACATGCACGTGCTGTTAATGGGTTATAATGGGAACAACAGTGAGTTTAATCCTTAGTTTCCAGAAACTGGAAACAAACAACTGGAAATAAAGATTCGTCTGCAACTGTTCCATGGCTAGTCCAAACCTCTCTCTAAAACAACCAGTACTGACCGGTTCCTATACTATACCAATTACTATTCTATTATCTACACAGCGTTTTGAGTCCTGCTATTGTGAAAACAAAATCAATAATTCTACAACTGCTTGAATCTTACCCTCGTTAACCTCATCGTTTTCCTTGTCCACTTGTGCTTTCAAAACATAACGTTTTATAAGTCGCTTCATGATTTGCTAATGGAGGAACAAAAAAACACACAAATTAATCAGATGATTATCTTGCCATCCTGTGACTATAATCTTAAACACACTTCCTGGAAAGAAATCCCACTAAATCGGTCTAGAGTAAATACTGTGTGAACGGGCTACATGATCCCTTGGAAGCAAAACCATTCATAACACTGCAGTCAAATACTTTTTTCACATTTTCTTTTCAGTGTAGTGAGAAGTGTAGTGTAGTGAGAAGAGCAATTTCCTTCCTTGAATGTATGAACTCAACCTTGGGACTTCTTTTCAGTACCAACCTTAAAAAATTCCTCCAGCTGGAGGTTTGGGGACTGAAACTACAAAGCATTTGCTCTCCCACTGAGCTACAGTTCCTCCCAAATCCTATGACTTACTTATCCTTGAATTGCTCTTGCCCAGATGACATTTTTAGAGCTTTATTAAATTCACCAAGATATTATTATGCTCTATAAACATTCAAAAATTATTCATACAATCTTGTTATTTTGCTTGCTTTTTATCCTAAGCATTCTTACCTGGGTATGTGTCATTAAACTCAAGATAATGCACTTGCATGAAGAAAGGATTATAAATGTCACCTATATTACCCTAACCAGACTCTCCAACTACATCTATTTAATAGGAGTAGAATAGTAGGATGTATTTTCTTAGCATATGCATCCATTCTTAGCATATTCACACTGAAACCTGGATCTTACCTACCAGTTATACCTCTTGACCTGACTCAGTACTGTGGATCAAAATGGGAAATTGGATTTCAGATCTTTGTTAGTCTGCACTGAGCTTTTACATTCTTAAAATCAATGGCACATCTATCCTTTCCCATGTGTGCAGTTTATAGAGCTGCACAGACAAAGGGGATAGCAAAGGACATAAAAAAAGCTCGCAGGAAAACTGCACACAGGAAAAACCCCACTGCCGTATATGTGCACAAGAAAAATGCCCATACCATCTCCCATTTATGGGAATGAATAGGTATTAGCTATATTTTATAGTTTCTAGATGACCACATGGAAATATGCGCACATAGGCATTGATGTGGTTTTTGAATAGGTTTTTGTAATCCCAAACCTGCAATGGATCAGCTCTCTCTCAGTGCAGTACGACACTTTCACCACCAGATGTCAACCAAGTTAAAAACAAATTAATCCTGCTGTTAAGTAGTTAGTCTTAGAAATACTTTCCTTGCAGCATTTTACTGCTGCAAGTAAAATGACAGTCCTGATAGATGTTCTGCTAGATTCCCAGTCCAAGCTCCGCCTGGAGAATTATGCCCACTTCTAGCTAATTAGCTTCCCTTCTTTCCTCAAAAATGACCCTGGTTCTGCCCTGCAGTACTGCTGAACCCCACCACTAGGGTAGCTCGCCTGTTTAACCTACAGAGGTCCTCCTTCCTGCCAGCAGCCTCCAGCCACTACAGCAGCCCCTTGGTCCTCAGCAGGTCTTGGGCACAGCAGCCAAACACCAGTCTTAGTGTCTCCAGTAATTTCTGCTCCAGCAGCTTCCAAAGTCCATTCACACATCAGTCCATCAGAAGTTCCAGCAGTCCATTAGCCATCAATTCCTTAGTCCATTAATCCAGTCTGTCCTTCCTCAAGCTTTCCTCCTTCTGCTACCCACACCAAACTCTCCCTTCATCAGGTGCTTTTATGCTTGAGGGCCCTATTGCCTTCAAGTGGCTGCATCGGTGCAGCACACTCCCTGCTGAATACCCAAGCCTTCACCCTTAAAGGGGGCCATTGCTGATACCACATTTACCTCCTTGCCAGATCTTCCATGATTCCACTAATGACAAAAGGCAAGGGTTTTAGTCAAGGTGGCACTATGGGACCTCAAGTCACACAGGGATTCGCTATCATTAGCAACAAAGAGTCTTGTAACACCTTTACACATTTATTTCAGCATAAACTTTCATGGATTGCAATCCACTTCATCAGATGCATGAAGTCTTCAGGGCAGCCAGCTGAAGCTTTCCTCCTTTAAATAGTGGGGGAGGGATTCAAGGTCAGAACTGCAGTGGGAGCAAAGTTCTAAAGCCCCACTATGGTTTTCCCCATTTCCTGGGTCCCCGTGTGCTATTTTAAAAATTGAATTAAATTCAAGGTCAATTTATGTGTTCACTTTGGGCCCTATCCTATTCAACTTTCCAGCACAGATGCAGCGGTACCAACCGGTCTGTGCTGCATCATGTGATTTCATGTGCTGCATCATGCAGTGGGGGAACAGCCATGGCAGCCTCCTAAAGCCATGGAAACCTCAGAACTGCACAGCGGCTTTATCAGCTCTGGAAAGTTGGATAGGAGTGAACCCTGAAACATGTAGCCTGGATCTACATGGACAGAGCTAGTTGTAAAAACTGAAAGGGTCACATAGTGTCACATGATTGTGGCAAATTACAGTTCAGGTAGACTACAGCTTAGCCAATCAGTGAACCTCAATGAGGTTTGTGACTTTCCTGTTCACTAGACAAAAAGGGGTATACTGTACTATTCTGTAGGTAGGAAGAAATTAACGTTTTCAAGTTCTGGTATAAAAATTATTAGGCTGGATCTTAATTCAAATTCCTTTCTTGCTACTCAACAGAAACAACTGCCAAAGAGATAGTCGGTGCATTTTTAATTCAGTAAATAAAAAGCCTAATATATTGTATGGCTCAAGTTCAGACACATGTCAACAGTAAAAAAAGAAGGGCATGGGAAATGCTTTCATATCACCACATCTGAATAATGTGCTCATGTTTATTTACACAGATTGCTATCTTAATAAATTAATCATTTCTCTTTTTCTCACTGATCTTTTTGAGATGGAATACATAACATTCTGACTTTTTTGGTCGGAATATCTGTCTAGGTCAATCCTGGTTTCAGGTGGCAATAACATCCAATGCAGTCAGTGCCTTTAATTGCAGCAACAACAAAAATGTTCTTTTGGGGCTGGAACCAAATATTCTTTGAACCCATGCAACTGTATTTAGAGAAAAAAGCAAGATTTTTGCTTTGTGAGTAGACTCACAATTTGACTGCATTTCACCTGTGTGTCATTTTTCTATCTGCTTAAATAATGTTCTGCAGCTGAATGCATTATATCATACATTTAATCTTTTGACGATTCTTATCATTTTATTATGAAGATACCATTATCATAAACATCCTTAGACAAGTCAATGTAATTAAATAACCAATTTAGAGCACAATCTATGCATATCTACTCAGAAGTAATTTCCACTGTGTTCAATTGGGCTTACTCCCAGGAAAATGTGCACAGGATTGCAGGCTTAATTTATTCATGAAGGAATGCACTTTGGGCTGTGATCTAAATGCGCACACCATCTATGGACTCACAAGCATGTTTCTCAGAGTTCCCCTGCAGAAACTCAAAACTCCTAAAAAGTAATTTAGGAGGTTGGCAAAAATGCATGCAAAAGAAACACAGAAAGACATAATGCAGTGATGAAGTCATGAAGGCTTCTTGGTTTTCATATTGTGCTATAACCCACAGAATTAGACTCACATAAATTTGTACCTCAAAGTTTAACTACTTACCTGATAGCGTGTTGGCTGATTGAGAATGCTATTAAAGCTTCGAGATTCAAAAACTTTCGAGTTGGATTGTGAAAAGAGATTCAGCTAGGAAAACACACAATTGATTAGATTAAATTCCATGCTATTGCAACTCTAAATCAGCATCATTTTATTCCTGATGAAAAGAATGTATATTTTTCAGCATCAGTTTCTGGAACAAGTTGGGCTCTGAATATTTTAACTATTCCCTGAATGAGGAAAATAGTTCACCATTTAACAAATTTAAACATGTTTGCCTTTGCTAGCAGTCCCCCATGGTCAATCTAAACAGGGCCTGAGAAACGGAGAAAAATCTGTAAATAATTTTTGTGAAATATAAAAAATGTCAGCTCAATGAATACTGTAAACAAATGCAACTGGATTGTCAGGAGAGGAGCTTGTTATTCTCATTGTTAATCTTGATGCTTCTTCACAACAACAGAAGAGTCGCTCGCCAGCAATGAAAATATTTAATTGCTGCCACATGAGGGCAGGCTAACGAGGCTGGGGAGTAGGAGGTTGCAATGAAATGGTGAAGAAAGACCATCTCTCGGCCATGGCATGAGCCCAACTGCCTTTGCAATTTAATTACTAGTACAATCCTATCATGTAAGTCCCTATCATGCAATTTAATTAATAGTACAATCCTATCATGTAAGTCATGTAAGTAAGTCCCACTGTGTTTAATGGTACTTACTCTCAGGAAAGTTTATAAGGAATATACATGCCAGCGAATCAAATGTTGATTCAGCTGTGAGTCTTGTCCCTGCTGATTCAGGCAGTCTTCTCACTTTTGTTCATAAGCACTGCTTATAAATTTATTAGTTCATTCATTACCTTATGAATTTTCATTTACAGAGAGCTGTTCTTTAAAAATGCAAAACTACGCAAGTTACTGGAATGCCAGCTTGTTCAAAACATAACCCTACTGATTGGAAAGTTGTGAATGGTGTGAATGAGTGAGGGTGCTTCCAGATCAGGCACACTGCTCTACATTTCATCTGCCTTCACCCCAAGAAATTCAGCTGAAGTGATAGCATGGCACCACAAGTTGCATCCCCACCCACATAACAGCACACTTGTAGCAGCACAACCTGGCCTGAAACCACGTCGTACAATATCATACCAGTGCATTATTACACCTTCCCAAAAAATGCCCAAGTCATGATTTGTTTTGTTTTACAAATCTCCCTCTCAAGCACCTCAGAATTCAAGGAACAGGAAAGAATCAGAAAGTAAGAATATTCTATGAAACATAATGAAAGTCTGGTTTACACTTACCCTGGATTTTGAGTTGCCTATTCCCATTTCCATATCCTTCTGTAGCCTTTTCCTCCTGCACTTAAACAATTTAATGATCCTCATGAAGAAATAAAAAAAGGATTTGGGGCTTGGTACAAGACTGAACGGAGGTGGCAGTGTTTTTCCATCATCAAAGTATGATAGCCACAGCTTGGAACGAGCAAATTTCCACTCCACATCACTGTCATCCTACATCAGAAACAAAAAGAGCTCTTTTTTTCTTCCAAAGATCCTGACTACTGTTTTTGTGATGTTTTTGATGTTTTGTCACTACTGTTTTTGTGATGGTGATGTTGGTGTAAAACACCAAATGATATTGGTGTAAAATATTGGCTCTCATTTCACCTAACTGCCACTGTGCCATTTCACAGAACTATATAATTCAGTCAGCCCAGTCCTCAACATACTTACCCAGAAGTAAGATCCACTGAATTCAATGGGATTTATTTCCCACTAAGTAGATTGGCAGACTATAGTTTTTCCTTATGAATCATATTATTCTTATTTTTGAACTGGGCAGAAAAAACTAGCACAGATCATGATCAAGATCCAAAAGGCTACTTTTAGGTAATACCATGGACTTGCCAATGCTGCTGAGATGATTGACTTTTGTCCTTCAAAAAAAGACTGACCGCCACTACCCAGGCTATATCACAAGCTGTTCTGGATTGTTTCCTCTGTTTTAAAAGTGGTTTGCTATGAACATCATCACTTGACAGTCACCAGATAGTACAACGTAATGGGTTAGACATCTAAATAATAAACAAATAAATTGATCATGAGGAGTCTTAGAACATATCCCCAATCTAATAATCATCAGAAATAGCTGAAGTGAGGGAATTATCAAGTTTATCAATAGTAAGAAAGGTACTCCAGCTCTTTGATCATTTTGGTTGTCTTCTTTTTGGCTTTTCAACTCAAGCACAAAATCACATATTTATTTATTCGATTTATATTCTCCCCGAAGGGCACCCAAGGCGGCAAATGTACGCAAATGTGTGCTTTTGATTCAGTTTTGTTTTTTAAAGTAGCACCGAAGAAAGAGGAGGGCATGCAATCTATTGACAGTTGCAGAAGATTTTTTAAAAACAACTAATAGTGCAGAGGGCGGTGCCTGAACAGGCTAGAAACTGTGGCAGGGCACTATTTGTTTTAAAGAAGAATTAGCATGCACTTGTAATTTTACCCAGGTTCAAATTCCCACTAAGCCAGTGCTATTCAAACTGGGGCGTCGCAATGCCTTAGCCTAAGGACCCTGGTCTCTGCTCCCTTAAGGGGCGGAGGCAGCCTAGAGGCAGTGGCGCGATCCCCAGGACCGTGCCGCTCAGGGGGCTGCAGGGGCTTGGGTGCACTTACCCAAGCCTCCTGCAGCCTACCTGGGATGCGGGGAGCCTGGTGTGACTTCTGGCAGGGCTCCTCGCAGCAGGGAAAGTGGATGCAGAGCGATCGCGCTCCACTTCCACTTTAGCGGGGGCAGGGCACGATCGCTCCGCATCCACTTTCCCTACTGTGGGGAGCCCTGCCAGAAGTCACACTGGGCTCCCCGCACCCCGGGGATGCTGCAGGAAGCTTGGGTAAGCACACCCAAGCCCCTGCAGCCCCCTGAGCAGCGCAATCCTGGGGATCATGCCACTGCCTTCCCCCCGCCCCGGCTGCCTCCCCCCCCCCGCAAAGACTTACTGGCTCCCAAACTCTCCCAGAGAGTTTGAGAACCACTGCACTAAGCCAAGAAGCTCTCTGGTTCACCTTGGCCCAGGCACTCTCAGCCTAGCCAACCTCAAAGGGTTGTTACGAAGATGAAATGAAATGAGGGACATAAATTATACTGCACGCTTTGGAAGAAGAGCAGAATAAAAAGTCATACATAAAAACTTTTTTAAATTCAGTCACTCTTTAAGCATGAGTGACTCTTTTTACATTATACAAAATGTATAAAAAAATAGTTAATTTTTAATTTAAACTTGTATTTTAAGCATTCTGAATGCTGCAAAAGAAAATTATTGCTTTAGAACCAGAACTCTTTCCTCAGATCTGTGATTCGTGAGTATAAAATATTTTTGCTAAACAGTTTCACTTTCTTCTTCACATGTAGAATATATTGTCATTTTTTAAAAACACAACCTGCTTAGAACATAAACATTCAGAATGAACTGATTAAATTTCATGATGTCATTCAAAATGAACTGATTAAATTTCATGATGACACATTTTGCTGTCTCTCACTCAGTACACAACAAAAAGCCCTCTGGAAAATGAAATACTCTACGGCTACTGGCAACGGAAGGGCTGGTGCTAATTAAAGATAAAGTTCTGGGCATTAACCTTCTCTGAAAATCTGCCACCCTGCAGGTGTAAATGCAGCCCTGGATGTTTTAGAATAAACACCAGTGTGTTTCTAATATGCATCTAAGATTAGAATCAAGCTGAAAATATGGTAAGCAGTAAAAGATACTTACCTAAAGTGTTGAATAATTAATCTCGGAAAAGGAGTTTAATCTCACAGAGTATGCATTTTTGCAACTCATAATAGGGATGAACCTAAGGAAGCAAGACCTAGTGTGATGCAGGCTTAGCAGTCAACAGTGAGAGACTAACAGTGGTGTAGCTGGCAGGAGTATTGCCCCAGGGCACACCTTCTAAGGCCACCCCCTGACCTGGCTGCCCCCTGACCTGCACCCCTCCAAATGCATGCGGAAGGTGTTCTGAGGCCCAGGGAGGCTGTGCATGGCTTCTCTCTGAAGGTCTTAGAAAGTGATGGGGGTGGGAAGATTGGGCTTGTAAATGTGGTGGGTTCCATGGTAGCAGAAGCTGCTGAATCCTAATCCTGTTGCTGGGCTCAATTCACCTTCACAGGTCAATGTGGACTTGTGATCCAAGTTCATCCACTGGCCTAGCAGGGATGTCATCCACTGGCCTAGATCAGATGTTACCTTCCACTGGAGAGGCATACTAAGGCCAAAACTCTCCAACAGGATTCAGCAGGTTGCGGGGTTAGGTAGGATTGGGTTGCAACTCTCTCTCACACACACACAACCCCCTTACAGAATCTATAAATGGTCTTTAGAAATTCCACCGAGACTTTGACATCTTCCACCTCATGACCAGCCTAAGTATGGATAAATCCATGTGACTACAGGTCTAGCCTTGTTATACATTTATTTTTTATACACGGATTTGACTCAATATGAATGGCTATTGCAAACTAGAAGGAATGAGAAGGGGAAAAATGAATCCTTTTAAAAATCAGTTTAAAAAGCCACGTTTTGCTGTTGTAGAGACAGCCATGCAAGTGATTACAGGTATAACCTGATTATCCACAGATTTTTCTGTCTCAACCTGATGAGGAGTACCCTTTAAATTAAGGAAAACAGTCCTTTAACAACAGCCTCATTAATTAGAGAGAGGGGGCAGCCAGCTGACAATCCAGCAATCATTCTCTCTCCAGGCACAAGGCAAACCCTTCTCTTCCCCCTGAGCACATGAAAGAAGGCTAAATGGTAGTGATTATCACCTCCATTCTTTCCCCATCACTGTGGCTACTGGTGAAGGGAGGGATTGCTGCCTCCTAGTGAAGCCTAATCGCCTGGAGAGAGACTGATTGCCTCTGTGTGCATTTCAAAAGGTCAGCAAGGCTGTTTTTAAATCACCAGAGCAAAGGGACTTTGTTTTTTAACTTGATTTGCTTTAGGGTGTTTTTTTTTTTGCCATCCACTTGAGTTCTGGGAACAGAACCCTTTTGAATAATGAGACTCAACCTGTATTTCATTGTGCAATAAAGATGCAAGCTTCATGTCTATTAAGCCCTGCTAACTGTGTAAGGGGAACTTTTACAAGTGAGTGCTCCTCTTTTATTTAGCAGAGGGAGAGTAACTGGCCCTCCTCACCCCAGTAGTGTCTTTTCTAGTGGCTGTCTACTGGTGTTCTTTTGCATTTTTTTAGATTGTGAGCCCTTTTGGGACAGGGAGCCATTAGTTATTTGATTTTCTCTGTAAACTGCTTTGTGAGCTTTTTGTTGAAAAGTGATATATAAATACTGTTGATAAATAATAATAATAATAAGCTTCACCTTACACTGGAAAGCCACTGACTCCTACACACATTTCCAGTCAGCTGTCACTCAGAGGACACAAAACAATCCACTGCTTATAATTAAGCAGTATGCTATAACCCAGGGAGAGTTGCCTGATGCCTACAGTTTTGCCGTTTCAGCAATAGACCAAGACCTTCTGGTTTCTCCTGGCTTTTTAAAAGATCAGCAAAGTTGTTTTTAACTAGCTTCCTGACGTTGTTTCAAAATCTGCAAAGCGGTTTGTGATATGGCATAGAGATCTACCACTCAAAAGGAAGAAGTTAAAGATTTTACCAGGAAAGCTTAGCTGAAACCAAGCCAATGTAATAAAAAGGCACTGCAATATGTATAGCAGCAGCACTACTCTATCCCCGTATCTGCTCAGATGAAATGATTACAACACATAAAAACATCAGCTTCAACATCAGTACAGATGCTTGCTCAACAAGTGTCCTCTGCTGCCAGCACAGGACAAGCAGGTCAATGATGGCCCAATCCTATCCAACTTTCCAGTCCCGGTGCAGCCACAATGCAGTCTTGAGGTAAGGGAACAAATGTTTCCATACCTTGAGAAAGCCTCTGTGACTGCCCCACCACCACAGGATGCAGCGCACGCCCCATTGGTACGACTGCGCCAGCACTGGAAAATTGGATAGGATTGGGCCCTGAGTCAACACCAAAAAATATGGACACAAAACCAACACAAACAATGCAATATCTGAAATGGGTGGGGGGAGGTCTCCCAGGACACACTGTTGCTGACCTCAGAGTGACCATTATTCAACACCAATAATAAAAATTCAAACAGAATCCAGCATGAAATTGCTCCACTAGAATTTATCAACAGGTTTTATTTTATTTCTTAAGGGCTCAATCAAGACCATGGATTTTTTCCCCCACTGGCATACCAAAGCTAAAAGGATTGTGCTAACATTAATTATTGCTGGTGTGAACACATTTGAGTTTAGCACCAACAAGCTATAACCCAGCAATTTTCAACTTTTACAACTCACAGCACACTGGCAAGATGCTAAAATTGTCAATCAGTTTTCAGACAATTGACAAGGCATGCCGCACGGCCAGCAGGGACTCACATCCCTTACTGCTCCTACTAACAAATGACCTTTCCCACACTCCCGCAGCATACCTGCAGACCATCCGTGGCACACCAGTGTGTCATGGCAGAGTGGTTGAAAATGGCTGCTATAACCCTTGCATTTCATGGTCCCCCCCCCTACATTTATTCATCTATACCAACAACATTGCACACATCTTATGAAATGGGCTCTAGTTCATGAAGGTTATGACACAATATATAACTGTTAGTCATTAAGGTGCCACTAGAATCCTTGTTGTTTTGAAATATACCTGTATAGTATTAATGTTTGTTTTCATATTAATGTAATCAGTGGCACCCTGGGGGCCTGTTGATACAGCAAAGATTACTGTGTAAATAACATGCAGCATGATTATTTATAAGAATTCACAGGAAAAAACTAATGGCATGAAAGGTGGAAGGGTCTAGTTGTAGAAGAATGTCCAAATTCTCAGGACTGAGGCCTAGCTCAGTGACTACCTTTATAAAAAAATCTTTAGAACGTTTTGCAGAATGTCTAACTGCCCACTGGGTCTGGTTAAGCCAAGTATCTAATAGAATCAGTACAATGAAAACATATTCAGCAACATCTATTATATAAATTGAGAGGAAAATGAAAGAAAAGTTGATGAAGGTGTTCACATACCATTTTACACACACACACACACACACACACACACACACACACACACACACACACACTTCAAATCTCCCCAAAGGGCAAAATATGGACAGTGATATACCAGGAACAAGTACCAGAAAAAAGGGATTGTTCCTGGTAAATTAGGACACTGCTTATGCCAACATCTACTTAACTAAATTGGTGCATCAAGATACAATAGTTTTTGGTATAAGAATGGATTTGTCCCATGCTTTGAGTCCTCAGCATGTTGGACTTGTGCTGTTTCATGTTCATGTTGACTGGGACCTGAGTGTGGCCAATACGCATGTGCGCGCGCGTGTGTGTGTGTAAGAGAGAGAGAGAGAGAATCCATGGGCGGAAGGGCTAGGAGCAACAAGTGATTCACTCCTTTCCATAAAATACACACAGCGCCTGATCCGGCACTGCTTGCTAGTTTTAATGGGATACACTGTTAAATCTGCAGAACATTTAGAACATAGTTATCATGGGACCTACAACCTAATCTGCAGTATTCGACAAGATTCTATTGGATGGGTTATGTAGTATGTCATAGCCATAATTTCAAACCGATGATTACAAAATAGAAAGTATTAGATTGGGGGACAACAGAAACGTTTTAAGAACCATTAATGCTGCATTCTTACACATGCTTATCTGGGAGTGAGTCCCACTGAAGTTATAATGATTGCACTGTAAGATAACAAAAGAACAAAATAGAAACATTTGGTCAAGAATGTTTATATATTACTTGAAAACTGAAACTATAAAGAAAGAACTTCAAAGCACACTAGTGCTAGGTTATGGGAAAGGAGAAATATTCTTTTTAACCAAAATAAAGTATTGAAACTTACCTCAATTTCTTGGTATGAGCTGTTGATCATGGCAATCAGCATATTGAGCAAAACCACAACCATTGTTACATTGTATATGCCGTACAACACATAGCCAATATTCTCGATGAATTTGTGATCATATTTGAGGACAACTGATGTGACTTCTGATAAGCCAAATATTGACCAGAATAACGTCTTAAAGCTTTCTTCAACTCTGCATAGAAGGACAGAACATTAATAAATGGTAGCACAAATACCTATGCTAGTTTGATTTATATATATATATATATATATATATATATATATATATATATATATATATATATATATATATATATATATATATATTTTTAAAGGTCCCATTGCAGATAGAACAAAATGTACACAGTGCAAGATGTTTTCACAAAGATCTTGATCCCCCATAACCTAATTGGCATTTTGCCAATTATGTTTGTGCCCATCAACAGAATTAAGTTTGAAATAGGAAGGTCTTGCCATTTTTTATCTTGTCATACACCAGGAAGCTGGTTCGAAACTTAGATTAGCTGAACATTTAATAGAGGAAATGGCAATATCTCAAGAGCTACCAGGATATGCTAGAGGAAGCAAAGGAGACATTCTGTCTCTTAACTTCCCTTTGCAGGGTTAATTAGTATTTATTCTTATTGATATGAGAAATTAGCATGCATACCCACAATTTTAATGGCCACAGTCCAACAAAAGGAGAAGTGGGCTCAATGAGATAGTTTAAATCAAAAAGCATTAAATACACTAAGTCATTATTTCAATGTGTTTGAAAACTAAAAATGGGAGGGCAGAGCACCAAATATATAGCTGTTGCCTGTGAAAGGAGCCCGTCATCATCATCCACATTATTTGTTTATTAAGTACAGTACTTGAAAATATATAGGTAGCCATGTTTAGTAAATAAAGCAGACAAATCCCTACCAGAATGGCTTGTAAACTAAAATAAAACTGCAGCACAAAGAGAAGAAAGGAGGAAGAAGAAAAAAGGGAAAACAAGGCCACAAACTTCTGTGGTGCTCCTCTTGTGCTACGTTAGGGGGGAAAAAATACTTTGGATGCTCCTCATCAATTACTCAGAGCATAATCCAATGCATGTCTATTCAGCAG
This sequence comes from Tiliqua scincoides, assembly GCF_035046505.1. Taxonomy (NCBI): domain Eukaryota; kingdom Metazoa; phylum Chordata; class Lepidosauria; order Squamata; family Scincidae; genus Tiliqua; species Tiliqua scincoides. The sequence goes on from NC_089826.1 coordinate 30,505,006, forward strand.
TTAGTCCCACTGAGTTTAATTAGATCTACTCCCAGGTAGATATGCATAGGATTGAAGCCTAACAGTGCAATCCTAGGCATGCCTTCTCAAAAGTAAGTCCCTTATGTCCAATGGAGTTTACTTTCAGGACGGTGGGTACTGTATAGGATTGCAGCTTAATGATCCAATTCTATCCTCTTCCCCCCTCCCCCATTGGTACAGCCACACCAAACACAGATGCACTCTACCCAGTGGGGAAACAGCGGATCGGGAGGTTTTGGAGGTGAAAGAAGATTTTAATATCCTAACCCCTCTGTAAGCCTCCTGCTCTGTAATGGGTATCCTCAGACCTGTGCTAGCAATTTCACTGGCGCAAGTCCAAGGACAGAAAGAGACTGGGGAGACTGCAGAAAGGGGGGGATAGGATCTGGTGCGTGCAATTTCCACTGGACCCACCTCTCCTGCATCTTCCTTGCTCCCATTATGCCTCCACCCCTGCCTTGGGTACAGTGGAAGATAAGGATGAGGCCACTGTATTCCTCTTTGTTTCCCTTGACACGGAGAAGGGAAGAACAAAAAAATTGGGTGTGGGACGGTTTGGGGAGAAAAAATTTCAGCACTCCAACAATCTATGGAGATGGCTAGCCCTCTCTGGCATGATGTAGAAAGGCAGGCAGCAGCACCAGGTGGCACAGTGCCTAGCATTCCCAACGATAGCAGGGATGTCAAGGTCATATTTGGATCTGAACCACTTCATAAAGAAACAGAGGTTCAAGATGGAGCCATTACTCTCAGTTTTACTGGTGCTCAGGCAAAACAACTTCCTGACACTCATAGACTTAGTGGAAGCATATCTCCATGTTCCCACAGGATCAGGTATCCACGGGTTCATCTCATGAGAAGATTCCTCTGCTTCACATATGCAGACCACCATTACCGATTTAGACCCTGTTCAACAGCCTGTCATCAGTTCCCAGGGTTCCAAGGTACCTGTGGCTCTGGTGTGGCAGTTTTATCCCTACAAAAGGCCATCTAATGTGGTTCATGGAAGAGGCAAGATTCATCTCTCCCTACCCAGATCTCTCCCATACCCATCTCTTGTTTTCCAGAGTACTTAGCTTAGATTACAAACTCCTTGTGGACAGGGATCCGACACTTTTTGCCTGTGCAACTATGTAAAGTAGAATGTACACTGATGACACTGTATACACAGGAACAAAACAATAATATGATACCATCCCAAGGGAATGAGTGATCAGTCATCAAATGCTGTACATACATATGAAAATCAATTCTTACTGTAAGCCTCCTGCTAACCACACCAGATCTAACACAAACATTATTTGTGCCCCCTGTTGTTGCATAAACAAAGCAATTTACTTACGTAGTAAAAGCTGCATTTACTTTGGCTCCAAGATAGTAGGAATATAATATGAACATCCCAATCATAAATGCAAGGAATACCATAATAAAAAGAACCATAAACTTGAAAATGTCTTTAACAGTCCTTCCAAGTGAAATCTGCAAGGGGCCAAAACTCTCATTTGCAGGCAGGATATATGCAATTCGAGAGAAGCTCAGCACAACCGCTATTGCATAAAGACCTTCTGATATGATCTGTGGATCAGAGGGGAGCCACTTATCTCGAGCTGGAAGAAATGACATAAAAGAAAAATACAGTAATTTTACCCATTTTTCATTGCGTTTTAAAAGTAACATATCTTGCAATTGTTCTACATCAGGGGTGTCCAAACTTTTTGGCAGGAGGGCTACATCATCTCTCTAACACTATGTTGGGGGCCAGGAAAAAAAGAGTTAATTTACATTTCAAATTTGAATAAATTTTCATAAATGACTACATTAGAGATTGAACTTATATGAATGAATGAAGGTCTTCAAATAGCTCATGGCCTATAAAAGGCCTTGCAGAAAGCAAGGCCGGCTTTTCCTTTGCAGCCACTGCTGCATCACAGACATGATACAGCAAACGGTGGAGGGAGCCCTTGTCCTATGGCTCACACGAGAGGTCGAACAGTTGGCCGTCACACTGAGAGCAGTTGCGTCGTGCCAGCGCAGGCTCCAGCAAGTCCCCAGAGGGCCAGAGCTCATTAGAGATTAGGGGCTGCCCATGGGGGGCTGCCCATGGGCTGGATTAGGAGTCCTCGAGGGTTGCAAGTTGCCCCAGGGCCGGGGTTTGGGTCCCCATTCTACATGTTTAGGAAGATATCTATCTTTGGAAAGATAAATATTTATAAAGCTAAAGAGAAAGTTTCTGGTAATCAGAATTTACCTACATTCTCAGCAATGTATTCCATGAACCAGTCAAACAACAGTTGTCTTCTCTGCAGTCCTATCCAATTTTCCACTGCTGGTGCAGCTGAGCTAATGATGCCTGCACTGCATCCTTTGGTGGGGAGGCAGTCACAGAGGCTTCCTCAAGGTAAGGAAACATTTGTTCCATTGCCTCAGGGCTGCATTGCAGCTGCACTGGTGCTAGAAAGTTGGACATTATTGGGTCCTAAGTCTACCTTGGGGTGCCCAAACCCCAGCCCTGGGGCCACTTGCGACCCTCAAGGCCTCTCAATGCGGCCCTCAGGGAGCCCCTAGTCTCCAATGAGCCTCTGGCCCTCCGGAGATTTGTTGGAGCCCACACTGGTCCGATGCAACTGCTCTCAGCATGAGGGCAACTGTTTGGCCTCTCAAGTGAGCTGTGGGATGAGGGCTCCCTCCACTGCTTGTTGTTTCACGTCTGTGATGCAGTAGCGGCAGCAAAGGAAAGGCCAGCCTTGCTTTGTGCAAGGCCTTTTATAGGCCTTGAGCTATTGCAAGACCTTCATTCATTCATATAAGTTCATCTTTAATATATTCATTTATGTAAATTTATTCAAATTTTAAATGTAAATTAATTCGGCCCCCGACACAGTATCAGAGAGATGATGTGGCCCTCCTGCCAAAAACTTTGGACACCCCTGGTCTACCTAAAACTAAACCTATAAAATGCCTTTTTCAAAATTAATCGTTCTTATTTTAATAATTTTCTAGATCAGGAGCTGCCAAACCCTGCCCCACTGGCCAGATCCAGTGCTACAAAATTAACCTTCCTGGTGCAGTGGTGGCAAAGCCTTACTGCTCCACACTGCAGTCCGTTTGTCGCTCCCAGCTTTCGCACAGACTCACATCGGGCAGCCACTTCTGCCCAGAAACCTGGATGCAGAGCCTTCTGGGGCGACAGGTAGAAGAAGCAGTTGCCTGACACAAGCCTGTGCAGACCAGGGGCAGCGGTATGAAACAGTAAGGACTCCCCATTGCATGCCACTCCTGGAAGGTTCATTTTGGAGCACAGTGGTCAGCAGTTTGGAGACTGCTGTTCAAGATGGTTGTTTTTTGTAAGTCCATCTAGCCTTCTGTAAATTAAAGTGGTACAATGAACTATGACCAGAAACCTAAAGCCCACTAAGGGGCAACCAAAAGGCTGCACATGGGGAATTTTTACATCAAGTATCAGTATGACACTTTCATTAAGAAACAGTAGTCTCAATGCTATTTAAGAAATAATGCTGTTTCTTAATTCTCCCATTTTTGTATACCAGAAACACTGAAGATCTTCAGACCTACCATAAGTAAAATATTCTATGTTTGGTGGAAGTGTGACCACGGAGAGGTCCAATACTTCATTGTAATTATTGTCCACATAGCGCTGGGCTTTCATAGCCTGTAGAAACGCTAATAGTCTGGCTGTGAAAGCAGCAATGAAAATAGATAGCATGCCAAAATCCAGAACATTCCACAGCTGCAAAATATATTCCCGAGGTCCTTCTAGCCAGAGCTCCTTGCACTCAGACCACATCATACCTGAAACAAGAAACACAACGAAACAGAGTGAATAGTTACAATTGTTTAGAACCCAGACAGAGCTGCTTCACAGAAGACAAATACATGGAAGTTACCTGCATGTAGAAAACTGCACAAATCTTTTATGAAGGACACACATTTTAATTTTGCCATGTGAGCACGAGGCAGGAAGCTGCCACCCATCACCAGAGGCATCACTAGGGTTTGTGTCACCCGGTACAAGAGCTCACTGCATCATACCCCCATGATGGACCTTCTCGCACACCAAACCATACAGAATAAATTACAATATCATATGCACAGCTTAAATGCAGTGGCATCACTAGTGTAACCCCCATTGGTGTGACCCCCATTAACTTTGTCAGGGCATCAGGGGAGGATAGCCCTTGCTTTCCCAATAGCAGAATGGCACGGGAGCGTAGGGAGACAGCACAAGAAGCAGGCGATCCCAAACAGCCAAAGGAGCAGGCACAGGCTTGTTTGTTGCAGAAGCCTGTATTGGTAAAAGGAGTAGGCAGAAGAGTAGTCAGTGAAACGGTCCAGAAGTCAGGGATACAGAGAGGCACAGTCATGATAATCAGTCCAGGTCACAGAACAAACCAGCAGCACGACACGCAGAAACTCCACCACAGCAACCCACATTTGGTGTCTGTTCTTGCCCCCATATATACCGGGGCCAGCCAATCAGAGTAAGGCGACCTCATAGTCACAAGACAGTCTTGTGACCCACTCTGATTGGCTGTCCAGTGGTGCATTGCACCACTCCACCATAGCCTACGTGACTCTGCACTCATCTCTCCCCAAGTCACGTGACTCCCAACTGCAACAGGTGCAGCTGATTGCATCAGCATACATATACAGTGCTGCTCTTTCTTTAATTTGCATTTCATACCAGGCCTGGACATCAAGGCCCCTCCTGCCACATCCTGGCTTACAACAATTCAGGGCCTGGGATGCCAAAGGCTTGACAAACTTTATTTTAATATATAACAGTACAGGTCACCCAACAAAAACCAATGGCCAACTTGATGACACTCACACAACTGAGTAAGAGTTCTAGTATTAGCTCTGATACATGAAAATAAGAGCTGATGCATACCACCTTACTGGTTCCCCGCTGAGTCATAACACCACCCCATTGGCTCTTGGAACAGTCTCATTGGTCAATTTTAAGTTAAGCAAATCCACTTCTTGTTACATAAGGTAGTTGTGATTTCAATTTCTGGTTTACTGGCTATAACATTCGATAGAATATAGATATTTCAACATAGTTTGTTTCACTGCATTCTGCAAGAAATTAAGCTTCAAATGATATAACACAATGGTATTAGGAAATACCAAGATTTTACTATTTTTGCCAGTACAGGTATCACACACACCCCCTCCCCGAGTGCATCTCCTGGTACGGTCTGCATCCCCTAGCAATGCCACTGCTCACCACCACAGGAACTCCCCATCCACTTGCTCACCCCAGCCTACCCATCCAACCATCGGAATACAGAAACGAACAGGTCAAGCTTTGTATCAGTATGCATGCAACAAAGAGAAAGAGAGCATGTGTATGTATGGGGAAGGAGTTGAGGGGGAATATGCCACATCTCTGGCCAGGAACTCACAAAAACTGAGGATGGCCCCAGACAGAATTTTCACATCACCCAATGCAAACACAACGCTCTCTGCTTTACACACAGAGATGTGAATCAAGTGTTGAATAATTAAGAAAATTAAGTGATTTGTGTGCAATGTGAGTCTTTAGACTCCTAAAACCCAAGTTGTACATATTGTACTCTGAATCATAGTGGTGCTTATTATTAATTTTATGTGTCTGGTCTTTGGGCAGAGATCTACTACTAGAAATCCTGGCAGTTTCAGAATGTTGCTGTAGCAGCATTGAGAGGCTGTGGTGGAAAACAGTTGTGCCTAGAAGTTCTGTAGAAACAAAATGAGGTAACACTGAAATGGAGGCCAAATACATACCAAGCACCCATACCATGATCAGCATCTCTGTCCAGGTGAACTGAGTGGTCTTTACCCTAAAGATCTGTTTAGGGTAATCAGTCACAGTCATATTTGGTAATGTTGAGACACCTTCAAATCTGTCTGAAGCATTGAATATCAGCAAGCCCAGGAAAATAATGAAGGAGGCAGCATGTGCTACAAATTTCATAAATGGACTTCGAAGAATTTTTCCAAGCTGTGAAAACAAAACAGCATGCATGGTTCTTGTTCTCAGCTATGCATGCTTCCACTCATATCCTGGAGGTAGAAAATACATATATCCACTGCCATATATCGGTTTTGGAATACTTTTCCATATGCACTGAACAGCCATAATCATTCCTCTAAATGAGTTTTGAAAACCACCCCTAGAGGGAATACTATGCTAGGAGTTTGAAGCGCACCAAAGCTGGTTTCAGTGCCAGAAATCTTGAAAATGGTTTTCAAACCAATCCCAATTTCATTTTCCAGCACAGCCAAAAATAGGCAAACACCACAAAAAATTAGGAGATTTAAAGTACACTGGACTATTCAAGACCATTAATTAATGTCATTGAGTTTCCATTTATGTTGTTAATTTTTCCCTCGATACTCATGTCTGACCAGAAACAACCACTACAAAACCCACCATGGTTGCTTGCTTGTTTCTTATCCTGTTTTCAAAAAAGAGAAAGGGCCCAATTCTATCCAATTTTCCAGTGCCAGTGCAACCCAGCCACGGACCTCCGCAGCCCCGTGCCCAGGGCAAAGCTCCGCAATGACGCCCCCACGCGGGCTATCACCACCACCCCCGGCAGGAATCAGCTGCCCTACTCACCAGAGGCTCACGGAGCCTCGCGCAACCTACTCCCACGCCAGGGTGTGTGAGGTTCCCTGGCACTATAAACTGTGCTTCCAGCAAACTGGAAGCACAGTTTCTGCCCCTATCGGGAGCCTCAGAGAGACTTCTGTGGTGTCCCAGCAGCCGGCGCCTGGGGCATTTGCCCCAGGTAGGTCTTTGGTAGGCATGCAACTGGTGCAACAATGCCAATGGGGCATGTGCTGCATCCTGAGATGAGGAGGCAGTCACAGAGGCCTCCTCAAGGTCTGGCTGCATTGCAGCTGCACCGGTGCTGGAAAATTGGATAGGACTGCACCCTAAGTCATTTTATCAAGTCATATATCTTAGAGAAAAATACACATCCAAAGAAAGAGAGAAAGAAAATCCTGGCTAAGAATCATGCAAGCAATGGGAGCTACTTGACCCATAACTAACTTGTCACATTGATTTCAATAGCTTTTGACCAGAATCAACTTTCTATAGATATGTACAATCCACAGGGTTTGATGCTGGGCTCTTTTCTTGAATCCCCCAGAACACCATAATCCTCTGACTCTACCACCCGGCCTGCTTTGAGACTGTGCCATGATGACCACCCTAAGGCCACCTACAAGTACCATAAAGTTTTTATTTCAAAAGTCTTAAACCCTAATTGAAGCCACAAGCATTGAAAGAGATAAACGAAGACATAAATAAAGACAAAAAGACTCATACCCTACTACACGGTGCAATCCAGTAACCAACGGCAAGGAATGGAAGACCCAATGCAACCACCAACACAACCAGACATTTGATAGCTATGGCCTGTTCCCGTAATCCTGAGAGATTTTCATACCAGATAGTCAATAGCTGTTGCTGACAGTTTGGATGGGCCACAAACTATAGGAAAAAGAAAAGAAAAATATGTTACACAGGCACTGCAGTACACATAATTGATCTATACTTCTTGCAAACTACCGTCTTTCCAAAGAACGTGGGCAAAGCAAACAAAATACTTAGCTGAATAAAACAGATATTTCACTTGAGGATTCAAACTCTCAATGAGAACTTATACGAAAACCTTTACAGATAATAATAACAGGTATTTATATACCGCCTTTCTTGGTCTTTATTCAAGACTTTATTCAAGGCGGTTTACATAGGCAGGCTTTATCTAAATCCCTATTTTAAATAGGGATTTTTACAATTTCAAAGAAGGTTCTTTCTTTCAAGAACGACTACATTCAGGTGTTTCAATCCGATCTGGCTTCACATTCTGGCCTCCATCCTCCCACGCTCAGAGCAGATGGAATTGCTCGGCTTCAGCTTGTCAGCTGCTTCAAGGTCGCACGGTGCCGGTGGCCTCGAACTGGCGGCCTTGTGGATGTTATCTTCAGGCAGACGGAGGCTCTACCCTCTAGACCAGACCTCCTATAGATCTATGAATAAATTTGTCAAAGCCATTAAAGCTAATCCCTGCTCAGCCTGAGCAATAACACGTTGCAAATCTTGTTGCTCGCTAGAAAAAAATAAGTTACCATGAAACACATGAAGTGTTCCTTTTCTTTCATGTGTAATCATCAGCCTCTCCTGCATATCTGCTCCATACACTGATGCTCTTTGCAAACATCAGTACTTTAGATAAAGAAACAAACAAATAAAATAGGTGGTGAAAGATGTTATGATGATTTGTCATGGAACCACTGTTTTCACATAGAATGAAATTCTGAAGTGGGAGTGTGTTGCCACCATTCGTCCCCCCATCCCAAGACATCAGGGCCATTTTGTGGGACTGTGGGAATGACATGATAAACAGTCTAAGAGACCATGTACAGCTTCCAGTGGTCTTTATTTGGGTTATTGTCCAAATGAAAAGGTATCCTCACTGAGACATAACAAAACTAATGGATTATTCATCGTCAATCCATCAGAGTTCCTCAACGTATGCTGTAACTCAGCTATGACCTGTCCTGGGGGTCCCTTGACCCTATGGCAGTGGTTCTCACACATTTAGCACAGGGACCCACTTTTAGAATGAGAATCTGTCAGGACCCACAGGAAGCGATGTCATAGTCGGAAGTGACATCATCAAGCAGTAAAATTTTTAGGAATCCTAGGCTGCAATCCTACCCACACTTACCCAGGAGTAAGTCCCATTGACTATCATTGTTAAAAGAATACACATAGTAGCTTGTTAAAAGTACAGGTCTGTAACCAAATGCAGCCGCATCCCATCAAGTCTAACATATTAAAAATAAAATATTGAAATGAATGGGGACCCACCTGAAATTGGCTCGCGACCCATCTAGTGGTTTCCAACCCACAGTTTGAGAAGCACTGCCTTATAGCATTCAGTCAGAGTCTTGTCGTTAGAATCAAATTCCCCTGGCCACCCATGGGTACAGACGACGCAATGAAAACCCAGAACAAATATTTTTGCACATTCCTAATGAACAGTTACCCTCTTTCACACTTTTGATTTCTCTCATAAATTACATCCCCATTTACATCTCTGAACTGGAGGCACCTACAGAGTGTGAAAGCTAGCAGGATTCGACCCCTCAGGCTCTGAAGGTGCATCAAGCATCTGTATTTCCATTCAGGCACTTCCTGGGGATTATTTATGGTACCAAATATCTCGTTTCGATTATGACACTGCCAACATAACTCCACCAATTGTTTTACCAACTAAATTATCAGTTACTAAAATTATATATTAACAGTCTATTTGCATGTTGCCACTGTTCTTAAATACAATGCCTTTCACTCAAGAAGGAAAGATTAAATGACAATCCACCTCAAATGGTGTTTCCTCATGAGCTATTTTAAACTTCCAAAGGTTCCTGAATGTACAGCTTGTTATCGCCATACAATTTTATGCTATTTTTAGGTTTGTTTATTTGACATGTAGCTGAGCTGCTAACATCACAGTAACACCTCCAGAGGATAAAATGAGATTGGAGAGATGTATTTTCAGAAACTAAAAAGATTAACAATTGCTCTTTTTTTGTTTCCTTACCCCATGTAAAGCCCCAGTCTGTCCAATGGGGCTACTTGGATCTGTGTCAGCAAAATAGCTGGCACAAAATCAAGAAGCCTCAAGGGGGCATAAGATATGGCATAAGCCTGCTTCAGTGGTCCCACCCTCCTCCTGGACCCGATCTGCCCCTGTTCTACCCTCCTGCTGCCCAGAAACACCGCTTCCCTGCCCCCTTCTGCCCTCCCCCAACCCTGAGCTACACAATCTGTTCTTACCTGCTCTGACAGCTGCAGCTTTGGATTCAGTGCCAGTGGGACGGCACAGGCCTTCCCACCAGTACAGCTTGCTTACTACAGGTAAGGCATTTATTACAGCTAAGGCACTCCTAGTCCTAGCCCCTGTACCTAACTCCACTGATCCTACAGGATCAATAGTTTGTTATGTGCGAATTCACTATCCTAGGGCAGTGGTTCCCTAAGTGGTGGGTCGAGACCCACCAGCCTGCAAAGCATGTGCCTTTCATCCCTTAAGGGACGGAGCAAGGGATGACAGTCACATGATCCCCAGGATCGGACCACTGCCAGGGACAGAACTCTTTGTGTGTGTGTGCTTAGGCCAGCGTCTGCCTCCAGAGGGTGCAGGGAGCCCCGCAGACACCTCTGCAGGGCTATCCCAAGCCTCAGAATGACTAAAAGTAGTGATTGGAATCCACTTGTCTCACTATTTTTAGTCATTCTGAGGTTGGTGCTAGCTTAGGTCAGTTTAAAAGAAAATCCTTCTGTCCCTGGCAGTGGTGCAATCCTGGGAGTTGTGTCGCTGCTATCCCCCCACCTCTGTAAAGACTTGTATGGTTCCCAATTTCTGAGAAGAAGTTTGGAAAACACTGCTGTAGGATTTCCTGGAACCTAACCCTAGTGGATAGCAAGAACTAACTGTACATGGAAGCCAAGAAGGCTGAACATGAGAGTACTAACAGCTGATTTCAAGAGTTTTTAACATTCAGGCAGAGCAGGTGATGTCAATATTAATAGCACAATAAAGTACAAATGATCTTTAAAATGCCAAATTATGGGTTACAATTCAATACAGATTAGCTAACCATTTGAAATATGTTATTGATTAAAGTAATAGAGATACTGTAAAATTGTTGAGTTAGCTAATATTGGCTGCTAAATAAGTAATATGGTTTTGAAATAACTATAACGGTATACATACACATTTCATAACATGAAGTAACGTTGAAATCAATGTGTAGGTCTGAGTCAGCCCTGATACAAACATCTTACAATATATAATTGTTTTTAGATTTCATTTTAGAGTTTTTAATTAAGTACACGTTTGTAAGATATTACAGTCTAAATATGTTCCAATGGTTTTTCAATCAATATAAAGCACAATATGCTTTCCATTGTCACAACTGCTGCCAACAAAATAACATTTAGATTGTTAATCTCATTTTTTTTAAATTGCTCACAATTTTAGTTTAGCACCTCAAAAAAAAAAAATCACATCAAGCAATTAATGAAATCTTCAGTCTCCCAGCAAGAAGGATTTAAATTTGTTGAGTGATTTTAAAACAGGGATGTGTTCTTTCCCTTTTTAATCTCCGTAGCATAAAAAAAAATTATCCAAATATGCTGACGTGTGCGTGAGTCATAAGTGTACTAAGATCATTTCTTAATGCACTTTGGACCTAAAGTGGGATGGCAGATAAAAAAGCAAGAGTAATCACTTATGTAATCAAAATGTGCATTTAAGAATTAAGGATCAGAATGGACTAATCTCCATTAAGAAGCTCTTAAGAAACAAATTAATGCTTTATGTACTAATTGCCTCTGCTTGTAAATATTCTCTAATTGGCTGTTTTTGTCTTTGTGAAGATAATGCTCTATTGCCTGCTTGCCTTCATATCCAGAAGGCAGGATAAAGAGATAAGGCTATGACAGGAAGAACGAACAAGGCAAGTTGATCCAAAGCTAAGCAACATGGAGTACACACAATATTCATTTTGACCATCTTGATTCGACATTCACTGTTGCTGTTAAAAGAGGAAATAGGTAATATCAAGGTAATATCAATAGGTAATATCAAGCCACACATTAGGTGTGGCTTGTACAGGTACAGTCAAGAGGTTGCAACAATACCAATGGGAACAAAGTCACTTTTAGGGATGTAACTTAAAGAGAACATAACAAGAGTAGAACCAGGCTTCAATCTTTGGCAGCAATGCCAGAGGCAGCCCCTCCCCCAGCAGCCTGCCCACCTTTTGTCTCTACCTTGTTCCTCATTCTGTTTCGAAATAGAGTAGCAGAGCAGGACCAGAACAAGCAACCTGGGAGAAGCACCGCTCCACTTCTGTAAGTTTTTTTTGGAAGTGGGGCAGTGATTCTCCCAGCTTCCTTGTTCCAACTTCACTCTGCTGCTCTATTTTAAAACTCTAAAGCTAGGAGGAAGAGATAAGCATGGGCAAACAGGACAAGGAGAGGCAGCTGTGGAGGTAGCCATTGGGTGTAGGTGCCCACCTGCCATTCGAAGTAGCCATTTCATCTTTCCTCATTGGTGGGGGCTGACTCTTGCTCTCATGGCTAATAACTATTCATCTGAATTAAAATGAATGAAATCCATGAACTGATCTAACAGCAACATGCTAATTCTGATTTTAACGTAGTACAACCCAAGGAATGCAAAGCATTGTAGAATGCCAGACTGACAAATGAGAAAAAATAAACTAGCAACATTTTCATTTATCCATTCCCCCCCCCCCCCCCAATTTGTGCATTTACAGATAGAGGATCTTAGTGGAAGAGATTCACATAAAAAGTAAAAGATTTGTCAATGAATATTCAGCTGAGTTTTGGCAACAGTTCAGAAAAGAACCCTAACCATATTATAGCTGACTTGTACAATCAAAAGTTGCATTTTTCCTCTCCAAACAGACTTTTTAAACAACCATATCTCATCACTATCCTCAATGACTACAGCCTGGCTTTCCTTTCACTCAGACTTTTTAAAAGACTACAAGTCAAATAGTCTTCCAGTCAACACCTATACCACTGGCATCTACAGAATTTCTCAAATAAAGACACCCTTAACTAGTAACTCCTATCATTTATTAAGCTAATCATGTGAAGCATAAACTAGCTTCCATTTCATTCAGAATATGTTCAGTGAACAGATCCATTTAGTAAGACCAAATTTGGTTTTACACAGTCACTCTCAGAATACAAGAGATCTTAACTTTTTATAGACTGATAAACAGCCAAATTTTCCATCTGAAGAATCAAATAGTTCTCTCAGTCTCACAACCCAAAGGCTACTTTATTTTCCTTTATGGCTAGCAGCAAATCTCTACATAATTTCAGTTATGTTAAAACACAAAGAGAAAATGCCCTCTGAATAGAAGAATATTAGCATATTCTTTCAGTGCTATCCATATTTTCTATCTGAAAAATATAAATAAATCATATCCTGAAATCCTTATTCCTGCAACTCTAATTCTGCTCTGGCGCTGCAGCAAAAAACAGCTCATTCAGCAGGTTTCCGTAATTCTGATAGCAACTTTGAAAGAGAGATGGTGAAACACACAATGTAGAGATTCAAAGCAATAATGTGTCTAGAATGATGAAGCAAAGTCTCAGCACTAAAAACTTTCTTCAGATTCCTCCTCATTCACACAATCCATTGCTACAGAGGCCAATTATTTTTAACAACAGCACCTAGGATAAGCAGCACATATATGCAGAATTCTTCACACTGAGTGCCCTTGGCAGAATACATAATGTGGATCATTTTAAAACTGATATATGGGTCACATTGCCCAACAGTGATAAACTTAGAGGTCCTTTATGGTAATACCAGAGGAAAACAACAGGAGACCATTTTCATGGGCTTGAGTTAAAGGCCACCTACTTAGAAAAGCTAAGAGGGCCAGATCAGATTATTCCTCTTTGCAATCTTGGTTATACAGGTAGAGGAAAATGAGAGCACACCTGCCCTTTACATCCACCATCTGGCATCCCCAGCCATCCACACAGTGTCATAATATTTGGCCTATGAGCACTAAATCCAACATGCATCCAGTCACTTACCAGATTTTATTCAGGAAATTGACCATACAAAATTGGCCAATATGTGCTGAATTTTATGCGTGCCAATCATATTTAAATGTACTGTGGGAAAGAATAGCTCTGGGATAAGGGAACTGCAGCAGTCAACAGTCAACAAAACCTTTATTAGACATAAACATTTAATAGGTGAAGACTCTGTACAGAAATCGTAGAGAGAGTATAAACCTAAGTAGCACCCAAATATATGTATATGTGTGCACCTACATGTAAAGCAGATAAGGGAACTGCTTTGCATGCAGATGCTCCCAGATTTAATCCTTGCCACCTTATGGTTGGAATGAGAAAAGACCACCTGAAATTCTGGACAGTCAGCGCCAATTACTGAGCTGGGTGATACAATGGACTGATGTGGTATAAGGCAGCCACATATGTTTATCCCTGTCTGGAAAACCATTAACACTGGAGACAGGGTAGGGGCACATATGAACCCTTTCCACACACATGGGCCAAACAGGAAAAGGACTGAATCTAATTCAGTCCAGATGATTGTTTTTACAAGACCAAAAGCACATTTGTAGCTTCCCAGGGATGTTCTGCATGCTGCCTTCACGTTTGGAAACATCCACAAAGTAACATCCCACACTCTCAGCTTGGCACCCTCCTTAATGGTAGTTTGAAACCATCAAGACATTTCCCCACAAAAAGTAAGAGTATTTTCTCCTCAGAAACACCAGCACTGGGATGCCAGCACCACAGAGCCTGTGCTGGACCAACAAGTTAATTGTTTCCATCAATCATGTGAACAGGTACAAGATGAAGCCCCAGGAAACACAGGCATTGCATGAGTACAGCTGCTCCCAGAATAAGGACCAGACAACTCAGCTGCACCTTTACAACACTTTTACAATATATATGTAAAATATATATCAAGCTTCTAAAAAGTAGTCATTAATGAGGGAATAAGTATAAAAAAAGTTAACCATCCAACTCACACTTAATTTATGCTCATCATTGTAATTCAGTAAATTGGCTTTAATAGCGGTCCTATTTAAACACAAATTTATAACCAAAGCATTGAAAAATCTTGCTGTCATCGAAAATGTGACCATGAAGATCAATTCAGATATCAATAAATGTAGGTGTCACTGCATGTCCTGTAGTCTACTGTTAAGGTGTTTTTATGAATTCTCAGAGGGTACAATTCAAGATTATCTTCCATAAATAAAAAGCAACCAATTGTAAAATAATAATGATAAAGAATGCTTTATTGTTGGTTAAAAAAAAATTGTTTTGTTAGTGGAATCCACCGAAAATAAACTACACATCTTTGAATACCTGGATGAAACAGGTAGCAGGTAGCAGAAACCTTTTCACACACTGGAGCCAGACCGCCTTGTTTTAGGTTCAAAATCTGCCTCTAGCAGTCAACAGAAATTAGGAAGATAATAATTCTGCATGAACAAGATATTTGCACAGCATCAGAACTTCCGATCTACAAACAACAGCCTATTGCCTTTGATGGCGATAAGGGCACTAAGGGCTTTCCACTATGGATGCACTCTGGTGCCCATCTACAAGCCAGATCTGCCCTGCTTTGATCTTTTGCATGATTCAGTCAAAATGCAACACTTTTAATTTGCAACACCACTGATTTCAATGGCAGAGTACTGTATGGCACTTTATCCCACTTAAATCAATGGGCACAGAAATGCTGAACTTTGGCTCGATCATGATCTTTGTTTTCGAGTAGTGGTGTGTCAGTACAGTCAGGAGCAACAAAAGCATGCAACATCACTTCTGCTCACTGAACAATAATTGTCTCTTATTTATGTTGAATGGGAGCATGACACACTGTTACCTTAATTGGTCTTTACAAGCTATTATAGACAAGAATGTGCATACATGTTCACATAAATTAATTCATGCACAATGATTCAAATTACTTTTCCATTAAAATTACCAGGTTCTCAGCTGTTTTGCTACGACATCAGGTTGACAACAATGAATCATGACAGCAGAAGACTAGGCTTGTGAAGGATTTACTTTACAGCTTTATTAGAACATTTTAATATTGCTAATAGGTGCAGTTTATAACGCAATCCATCAAATATACTGCCTGTAAGCGCTAGCTAGTTACCTTTTTGACTTCGTATTTAATTGCCATTTTGACACGACTCAGCGATGCTCTGTGCCTTTGTGCTTCAGGTGGCTCAGCCTCCAAATCTCCATTCAGAATAGCTTCTACCTCTTCAGAGTCTCGGCAGAGATCAAGGACGCCAACCACAAAGTCCTTGCACTGCATAGACAGCTTGCGATAGTCATTCTAAAAGGCAGAAATGTGAAGAGAATGGCTCTTGATTCATATCAGACAGATGTACTCAACAGGCAGCGAAAAGTACAGTTCAAGTCAGTAGCGTAGCTAAGGCGGTGCAGGGGGTAGCAAATGCACCGGGCTACTGGGTGGGAGGGGCTACAGCATGCAGGCTACAGGGTGGGCGGGGCTACAGGGTGGGCGGGGCTACAACGCGTGGGCAACAATGCGTTGTAACACTGCGCGGGCAACAATGTAAGGGTAAGTCTTGCCTCACAAACCTTATAGAATTCTTTGAAAAGGTCAACAGGCATGTGGATGCGGGAGAACCCGTGGACATTATATATCTGGACTTTCAGAAGGCGTTTGACACGGTCCCTCACCAAAGGCTACTGAAAAAACTCCACAGTCAGGGAACTAGAGGACAGGTCCTCTTGTGGATTGAGAACTGGTTGGAGGCCAGGAAGCAGAGAGTGGGTGTCAATGGGCAATTTTCACAATGGAGAGAGGTGAAAAGTGGTGTGCCCCAAGGATCTGTCCTGGGACCGGTGCTTTTCAACCTCTTCATAAATGACCTGGAGACAGGGTTGAGCAGTGAAGTGGCTAAGTTTGCAGATGACACCAAACTTTTCTGAGTGGTAAAGACCAGAAGTGATTGTGAGGAGCTCCAGAAGGATCTCTCCAGACTGGCAGAATGGGCAGCAAAATGGCAGATGCGCTTCAATGTCAGTAAGTGTAAAGTCATGCACATTGGGGCAAAAAATCAAAACTTCACATATAGGCTGATGGGTTCTGAGCTGTCTGTGACAGATCAGGAGAGAGATCTTGGGGTGGTGGTGGACAGGTCGATGAAAGTGTCGACCCAATGTGCGGCGGCAGTGAAGAAGGCCAATTCTATGCTTGGGATCATTAGGAAGGGTATTGAGAACAAAACGGCTAGTATTATAATGCCGTTGTACAAATCTATGGTAAGGCCACACCTGGAGTATTGTGTCCAGTTCTGGTCGCCGCATCTCAAAAAAGACATAGTGGAAATGGAAAAGGTGCAAAAGAGAGCGACTAAGATGATTACTGGGCTGGGGCACCTTCCTTATGAGGAAAGGCTACAGCGTTTGGGCCTCTTCAGCCAAGAAAAAAGACGCCTGAGGGGGGACATGATTGAGACATACAAAATTATGCAGGGGATGGACAGAGTGGATAGGGAGATGCTCTTTACACTCTCACATAATACCAGAACCAGGGGACATCCACTAAAATTGAGTGTTGGGCGGGTTAGGACAGACAAAAGAAAATATTTCTTTACTCAGCGCGTGGTCGGTCTGTGGAACTCCTTGCCACAGGATGTGGTGCTGGCGTCTAGCCTAGACGCCTTTAAAAGGGGATTGGACAAGTTTCTGGAGGAAAAATCCATTATGGGGTACAAGCCATGATGTGTATGCGCAACCTCCTGATTTTAGAAATGGGTTATGTCAGAATGCCAGATGCAGGGGAGGGCACCAGGATGAGGTCTCTTGTTATCTGGTGTGCTCCCTGGGGCATTTGGTGGGCCGCTGTGAGATACAGGAAGCTGGACTAGATGGGCCTATGGCCTGATCCAGTGGGGCTGTTCTTATGTTCTTATGCCCACACGCCTATCAGGCTGCTGCAAGGCATACATAGGAGGAGAGAGGCTGCTGCAGGCACGCAGCAGGAGAGAGGAGATTGGGGGGGCAACAGTCAACGCACTCGCTCCTCGCTGCCATTCCCCACCCCCAGTGACTTAGATTGGGCTGCAGGTGCTGGCAGGGGCATAGCAGCCAGCCCAGTAGCTGAGATGGTGGTGGTGGCAGCAGCAGCAGCTAGGGACTGTGTGGTCTGCTGCTGCTTGCCCTCCGCGACTGTTGTGATGTCCAGCAAGAAGACTGATCTCTGCTGCCTGCTGGGGGGGGGGCAACAATTTAGCTCCAGACAGTCACACAGGAGGGAAGCATAAAGGAGAAAGGAGAGACTTAGAAGCCCAGCCCTATGCATGTCTACTCAGAAGTAAGTCCCATTATAGTCAATGGGGCTTACTCCCAGGAAAGTGGGGCTAGGAGAGGATCCTGAGAGCCCAGCCCAGGCACGTCTACTCAGAAGTAAGTCCCATTACAGTCAATGGGGCTTACTCCCAGGAAACCGCATAGGACTGTAGCCTAGGTTCAGCTGCAGGTGCTGACTGGCAGCCAAGAGGGAACTGCTTGATGTTGCTCCTCCTCCATTCTCCCCTCGCCTTCCCTCCTCCCTGCCTTCCTGGCTGCGATCTCGCCCGTGCCACTGGGCTCCGGCGCCATGATCTTCCCCTCCAAACTTTGTCAGGTGGGAGGGAAGAGCTGGCAACCAGACACTCGGTGCTGGGACCAGCGCGAGGGAGGGGGTCAAAAGTTTAGCCAGTGCGTGCCTACAACTGCAGCCCAATCTAAGTTGCTCACCAGGGTTGCAATCTTATTCACACTTTCCTGGGAGTAAGCTCCATTGACTTTTGCTGCCAGTTCGAAACAACAGGAAGTACCCGAGAACTGACAACATGCTGATATACTGATGAGCTGACCCTTGGTGGCAGAGAAGAGTTACAGTCAAGTGGAGCATGGGAGGTGAAGGGTCAGAGAGAGGCCAGACCAGGAAGGAATCCAGCTGGAATGAGGAGTTCTATGAAAAACTAGAACTATTCAATTGTAAAAATCCCTATGGGGGTTTAGAACAGCCTGCCTACGTAAACCGCCTTGGATGAAAGTCTGAGGAGAAATCTGACGACCAAAGAAAGGCGGTATATAAATACCTGTATAAATAAATAAATAAAAATAAATAAATAATGGGACTGACTTCCAAGTAGGCATGCATAGGATTGAGCTCTCAGTTGGCTGGCTGGCTGCGATGAGTTCCCTGCACAGGAACCTGAAGAGGAGAGCACACAAGGCAAGGCATGCCAGGCAAGCTGCAGGAGCACTGGGCAGCACCTGGCACTCAGAGCAGGCCTGGCCTGGCCTCTTAGTAATCATCATCATCTCATCATTTATTTGTAATTAATGGATCCCTATTCTATTCCAGTTCCTAAAGGTAAGCTGCTGGCTCTTACGATTTTCTCCAGCTCCCTGCACCTCTCAAACTGTATATGCACACTTTCCTGGGAGTAAGCTCCATTGGCTATAATGGGACTTACTTCTGAGTAGAAAAGCACAGGTTTGGGCTCTAAATTAGATATGCCTTTTGGATTTGTGGAAGTAAGAGGGGTGGTGGTTTGAAAGAGGGCCCCTTTGGTTTCCTCCCTTTTTAGAAGCCTCCAGTGATCTCTAAGAACATTTCTATTTCAGCAAGCCTTTTAATTTCAGTCTTCTCCAGCACCTGACACCTGCTACTTTTATTGATGGTTTTATGATTTATTGTATTTTATGTGCTTTTGTGTTCATCCATAATGCCTGTGATTGTTTGCTAATTTTCTACATTGCATTTAACAGTTTTATTTTAGATGTATATATGTTCAAATTGTTGTAAGCCATTTTGGATGCCCCTCAGAAGAGAGTGGGATGAAAAATTAAATAGGTAAATAAATAACTCAACTTAGTTTTAATTCATACTACTTGTGGCCCAATCCTAACTTTCAACAAATGCTTGCTTTTTCAAAATGTTAGTTAATATTTCTCACTTACTTTAATTAATAAAAAAGACCCAATTTAATTAATTAAATTTGATTACGTTGGGGGGACTACAAAATGCTCTTTGCACTGGGCAGCAAATGGCTTAGCTACGCCACCAGTTCAAGTACATTATCAATTTGGTAACACAATAACATGCTTTTAACATGTGGACATTCAATGTACTCAATCTCAATGTACTTTCAAGTTTCTATATTCTATATTCTTGGATTCTGTATTCCAGGACACAACACACACTGCGTATGTATGGACTTTTGTCCTCCTTTTCTGTTGCTATATTCAAACAATGCTTAACAAAGGGTAGATACAGAGATCTACACACAGTTTGAGACAGGAAATGATGGATAATCCAGCATCTGTTAAATTGCTGAGAACATATAAGTAGGGACAATATCATTTATTTTGACATATCTATGCTGCTTTTTGGCAGAAGGTCCCTAAAGTAGCTCACAAAAACATTAGACAGTAATTTAAATTAAATACAGCTAACAGAAGCCAACAAGAGAAATAAAGACCAATCTGAGACTAATCTAGGAGGCCAGCTGCAAAACAGCAGAATACTTACAAGAAATACTGTGCAGTTCTGAGTTACCAAAATGAGTATCTGAAGCCATAAAATTCCTCTCATTTTTGCCATCCCATAAACACTCTACAATGTTTATCTTTTGGGATATAGAAAAAAAGATTCATTGTTTTACGTTCAAAGTCAATACCAACGCCAGTCATAGTCCTTGCTATCTCTATCATAACTCTCATCTGACTGTTTACCACTGACTCAAGTTTTCCCCCCCAGGATTTGGGATTTATTCCAAGAGTTTGCTTCACCTGCAGTTTTCCAGAAGAAAATACCCAGAGCTGCCTTGTAGAGTTCCAGAAGTTCAGTCTGAACATTTGAGTCAGGAAAGGAATGAGCAAGGCACTGAAGGAAGGGGTATGCAGGAAGTACAGTAATGCTACCAATCAGCACTAACACCTTAAGAAATTCTTAACTTCTAGAATGAGAGCAATGGAGCTCAAACCAGCCTAGTAGTTATATCATCTGATCCTTCCCCTTTGTTGTGAGACAAGGTACTTACGCTCTAGTGAGGGTAAGTGAAAGCACTTTGAGAAGCACGTAGTCTTAATTAGTTCTTAGCATGCTCCAGGGCTAGATCCGGGAACAGAAAATTGGTCCTGAAATGATGCCCAGATTAACACAGCCCAAATTAATCCCCTTTGTAGGCAACTGAAGCATCAGGCAGACACGTCCGCTCTCAACTGGCACCAGTCAATGACAAATACTTCATCCTGGAAGTTTACCATATTTCCCAATGTTTGTTTCAGTGCATAGTGAAAACTTGTTTCAGTGCTTTCTGTGCAGTGCACAGATAGTCAGACACCATGTATTCTTAATTTAGATTGCGCAAATCAGAAGTCTTTGACTTGCCAACAGCTGGCAACCTTGGCACCTCAAGCCCTAACCTGTAACATCACACCCACTTGCAAGAACGGACATTCAAAAGGGGTAGGAAAGTGTGTGGCTCCTTTTCCCTTTTCTTTTCTCCTCATTATCCCACTCAGCGGTGACCAATCAGTGTGCGTCACTACTGTGTCATTTTGCCCTCTCTTTCCTTCCAGCCCAATTGAAAAGAGAGAAAGGCAGAGAGTGGAAAGGCTCTCAATTCAGTGGGAGAGAAAAAGGAAGTGAGGCGAGGCACACCAGAAACCAGAGGGAGTGCAGCAGCAGAGGAGAGTTGGTGGATGGGTAGAGACTAGGGGCTGGTCAAAATCTCCAGTGGAATTTACCTCATCTAAGAACATTCAAAGTGGTGCAAGTCTGAGGCTGCAATCCTAACCGCACTTTCCTGAGAGTAAGTCCCATTCAACAAAATAGGACTTACTTCATAGTAGACCTGGTTAGGATTGTGCCCTAAGACTCAGAACAAAATGATGGCAGCAGCAGTGCCATAACTGACCTGAGGTCAGGTCACATCTCACTTCTAAGTTCTGACTCACCTGTTGCATGCACATGTGCGTGTCTGTGTTCATATTTTGTTTACCTGATATAATGCTTTGGGGGGGGGGTCTGGGCCCCAACATGTGAGCAACAGCCTGTCTTATCTACAAAGACTTTGTGAGTAGCAGGAACCAGTAAAAACTGTAACAGAATATTAAAATATATGATCCAGATATTCTCTGTTTGAAAAACAGCTCTTATCCTCAGTCACTTCTGGGAGATACTTACAGTGCAATCCCATGCATGCCTACTCAGAAGTAAGTCCCATTGTATTCATTGGAGCTTACTCCCAAGAAAGCATGTACAGGATTGCAGCCTCAGGCTCAAAACTTTAGCATATCTCAAGATGATGAGAATTCCAGAGCTAGGAAGGAGTTATCAGCTACACTTCCTTTTCCTGATGCTGCAGAGATTGTAACAGTCAGAAGTCTTGATTTATCTGGGAGACACAGGAAGAGACAGTTTCTAAAGGCATGCATGGCTCAGGTCGTGAAAGCCTTAAAAAGTGGCACTGTGACCATGTCTGAAAGACTGTTGTAAGTGCAGCATTTCTCAACCAGTAGTACTTGAGGTGGTGTCCGGTGTTACACACACAGGACCTTCAGACCCTCACTACCTGGCAGACAGACTAGCAGTGCAACATATCAAGCAGCAGTAGGAGGCTTGTCTTGGCAAGCAGAGCTCAAGTATGCACTTTTCGCATGCTCGAAAAAGCCCTCCCATCTGCCTTCAGCCTCTTACCAGTGTTTGTTGTATTGCGTCTGGCCTCCCAATCTGAAAGTAACTGGCAATGACACAGTGGCGTCGCTAGGGGCATGCAGGGGTGCGGACCACACGGGGTAATGCGCTGGGGGGTGACATGCCCTGGGGGGATGATGCACTAAAATTGCAGCATTAAGTGCTACCCCATCATGCCATACACCGTTGGATGTGGAATTCTCAGCGGGGTGCAATGCAAAAAACAGAATTGAAATAGCTCCTTTCCTTCAAATGTTATGGCCAAAAAACTGGGAAGAAAAAATGAATGAATCCCTATGGAAAGTGAAAGTGAGCCGTATCGCATGTTTATTTGCGAGTAGGTGTACTTGCCATAGTCCGACGGCAAGGGCAGGCTGAGAGGAATCCAACAACACCTGAATGGTCCTGATCCAATGAATGTAGCCCCCCAAAAACACCCGAGAAGGAGGTCCCATCCCAGTGTGTTGAGCCCAAAATGATACCATGTGGCCGCATTTATTCGCGAGTAGGCAAACTTGCCTTAGTCCGTCAGAAAGGGCAGGCTGAGAGGACTCCAAGGACTTCAGAGTGGTCCTGATCCAATGAATGCAGCCCCCAAAAACACCTGAGAAGGAGGTCCCTCCCTCCCAGCTGCGAGTCTATTGAGCCCTATGGAAAGCAAAGCAGCTTCATGGTCGTGTTTACTCGTGAGTAGGCAGACCTGCCTTGGCTGGTGGTCAGATCAGGCAAAGGGGAATGTGAAGACACCAGAATGGTCCCGATCCAATGGAGCTGGAGTGCAACAAATGCTCCAGAAGGCAGGCTCCTCCCCTCCACTAAAAAGGACAAAGAAAGAGGCTTCAACTGGTAAGGGGAATGTCTTCTATTTTGCACTTGCAAAGCTAGGTGGGTCTTTATCTTGATATGCCTGAAAAAGAAGAACTTTAAACTGGGCACTGGGGAGGGCTGGAAATCTCACTGGTTCTTTTTCGGGGGTTGTTATTGCAGGCAGACTACAGAGTAAGCCCCATTGACTACTGTGGGACTTACTTCAGAGTAGACAATCATAGGCTGCAATTCTACCCACACTTTCCTGAGAGTAAGCCCCATTGACCATAATAGGATTTACTTCAGAGTAGATTCACTTGGTGGAACAGGACTGGCTCCCCCTTATTTAATTATTTCTTTTATTTTAATTTAACTATTTATAATTATTTATTTTAATTTGCTTGATGATGCCACTTCTGGCCATGACATCATTTCCAATGGGTCCTGGACAGACTGTCATTCTAAAAAGTGGGTCCCAGTGCTAAAAGTTTGAGAACTGCTGCAATAAGGTGTTAGTAAGTTGACACGGGGTGTGTGTGTGTGTGTGTGTGTGTGTGTGTGTGTGTGTGTGAGTGAGAGAGAGAGAGAGAGAGAGAGAGAGAGAGAGAGAGACTACAAGTTTTCAAAATCACTAAAATCAGAATTTGGAGGAATAAAACCATCATGTTATATATCAATCAATGCGTAATTTCATGCAGAATGCAATAAATCAAACCACATTGAAATATCTGTGTTCTAACAAAAGGTACAGCCAAAAAACCAGTGGGGGCAGGGCGATGGTACATCACCACACCCACCACCTGGAGCATTGCCCCACCCACTGCATGGGGTCACGCGCAGGCCTCCTGCACCAGGTGACGTGAATCCTAGTGATGCCACTGCAATTACATCATCACCAGCTTCTTCCGGTGGTACTTCCAACAAGTGGATCATGTGAATTGGTACAAAGAGAGACCAACATTGAGCAAGGCTGTGCTAGAGCACTGGTCTTGATGTGCTTCTGACAACACTAGCATTCAGACCACCGTGTTTTATATCCCCAGAGGCTTCTGAACAGCAAACACAAGCTGCCCTACCAAAGCATGCTTGATACCTTGGCTAGAAGTTGGTCCTTTGCAAACTTGACTGCCTATGATCTCACCTTTCATTCCCGTTACTACAGTTGTCAGTGATCCCTGTCTCTTACCTTCCACAGTTCCCCATAAATCTGTTATTACTGTCTGTCACCTTTAAACATTTGTCCTTTTGTTCAGGCACTCTTTAGAATGCTGTTCTCATTGGGAATTTAAATAGTACTTGAGCTTACTTACTTTTGCTCAAGCAATTCTAAACAGTGTTGAAAAGTGATTCTTTTTTGCCCAGACATTTTAGAACTGTGCTTTATATGTCAAGTTCCTATTTGTCCCCACTGTCTTAACCTTAGTGTCAACAGCATCTCTAGTCTTTTTTTTAAACTTTGTTTTTACCAAGCATTTTTTCTTTGACAACAAAGCAAAACAAACAAAAGAGGAACAGCAATTTACATTTGCACAAAAAGTAATCAATCAGGTAGGCTAAAAGGGATGGCAATGGAGACAAGTCTGGTTCTGAATGTTTGAAGCAATTCTGTGCTAAAATCACGAGGCTTGTATCAAACCCACACAACCACAAGCTTAGCAAAAGTCAGTTCAAAAGAGTGGCTCAGTAAATGTGCTTCAGCAAGCACATTTTACAAGCAGGGTACTTAGTAAAACAAGATCACAACTGCCCTACCATACACCAAATCTTTATGGTAGGTTTCATTCAGCCAAAATTCAACATGAGAACTGTCTCTAGTTGATTGATTGCAGGAACTGAAGTTTCAAGAAAAAAAAAAAAAAAAACAACTATGACACTTCTGATAAAATGATGAGATGGAAACACTCTTTATCAGATCTTGCAAGTTGTTACTTACACAATCGCCACTGAAGGGTTTTTCTGCTGCAAAAACAAGGAAGCATCTTTCCTATTTTTTTTCTGCAAAAAATTTCTCTGTTTGCAAATAAAAGCTATAATTCACAAATTACTGGTTCATACTGAAATAAATGGATTAAATCAGTTTAACAGCTCAATTCTAACCAGGACTGGACTGCTGTGTGAAGGGATTAACGACAGTCGAAGAGCCTTTCACTATAATAAACCAGCCTCCAGAGTCACGCACAGCATGCTGTTGGTGGCCATCTTAGAATTACTGTTGCAAAGTGCAAAGGTTTTTGTGGCTCACCGAAAGATTCCACTGCGTCTGCAAGCAAGGTAGGCTGGCAGCGGGGGGGGTGGTGGTGGTGTGTGGACAGGTGGGGGTTGAGGGCTTTGGGGAACATGTCAAGCGTGGGCCAGGGGCTGATATTGGCAGCAATAGCGCTACAAACAGCTTGCACCTCCTGCACGGCCTCACAGCACCTCCTCAAGTCACTCAGACTTGCACCATTCAAAGGGCTGGTTCAGGTCCAAGTAAACCCATAGGAAGCATGGCAGAGTAGGGTAAGTAAAACGTTGCTTGACTTGCTTCACCTGTCATGTCACCACCACCGAATACAGCACAAGCCTCCTTGGTGCTGCTGCCTCAGTGGGGACATTTTTTGTTAGCTGATTCAGCTGTTAACAGTTTAATGACAGCTTAAGGCCCAAATCCTAACCCACTTTCCAGCACTGGCATAGCAGTGCCAATGGGGCGTGTGCTGCGTCCTGCAGTTGGGTGGCAGTCACGGGGACCTCCTCAAAGTAAGAAAATGTTTGTTCCCTTACTTCAGAGCTGCATTGCCCTTATGTCATCCCAAGTCATTTTCGCAGGCGTGGGACAATTTTTATACTTTACCCATTGTTAGCTTTAATGCATCCTTTGACAGTCTTTCCTTCTGATCCATACATTTGTGCAAGTCTCTCCCTTCCAAGGTGCTCAAATTGCTCTTTTGAGTATGATATTCAGCCTTCAGGAAGTAGCACAACCATACTGAGCACTGTTTTTTACATCAAATACTGTTTCTAGTCTAGTTAATGCTGCCCTTAGCTACAATGCTAAGATTTACACACTTTGCACTTCACTGCTCATATGCATCAATGCCTTTCATTATTTTTCTTAGTTCGTGTTTCTCTTCACAGAATGTCTCTCTTCCTGCATCTCAATTTATCAATTTATCACTTAAGGTGGCACAAGTCCGAGGAGAGTGGAGAGGCTTGAAGCCGCTCTGTTTTCCCTGGGAACTCCTCCGTTCTCCCCGCCTCCCGCTCCCCGCCTGCCCCCGGGGCCACCCACCACTCACCCTCCACCCGCCCAGGAACGCCTCCCTCCCACCTCCTCCCCACCTACCTTTGCTGCTTGCATCAGCCCAGCCAGGGTGACTCAAGCCTCGGCAAGGAAGCCACCATGGTTTCAGCCTCCGTGTGTCGGCACATTTCCATGCGCTGACGCAGCTTCCTCGTGAGGGGTTGCAAACGCGCCATAGTTTGCGATCTTCCTGGGGCAGCACAAGTCTCTTGCGCCGGCCCAGGAGGATCGCAAACTATGGCACGTTTGCAACCCCTCAGGAGGAAGCCATGTTAGTGCATTTCCAGGATTGCGCCCCTACACTTACATAAGAACATAAGAACAGCCCCACTGGATCAGGCCATAGGCCCATCTAGTCCAGCTTCCTGTATCTCACAGCAGCCCACCAAATGCCCCAGGGAGCACACCAGATAACAAGAGACCTCATCCTGGTGCTCTCCCCTACATCTGGCATTCTGACTTAACCCATTCCTAAAATCAGGAGGTTGCGCATACACATCATGGCTTGTACCCCATAATGGATTTTTCCTCCAGAAACTCGTCCAATCCCCTTTTAAAGGCGTCTAGGCTAGACGCCAGCACCACATCCTGTGGCAAGGAGTTCCACAGACTGACCACGCGCTGAGTAAAGAAATATTTTCTTTTGTCTGTCCTAACCCGCCCAACACTCAATTTTAGTGGATGTCCCCTGGTTCTGGTATTATGTGAGAGTGTAAAGAGCATCTCCCTATCCACTCTGTCCATCCCCTGCATAATTTTGTATGTCTCAATCATGTCCCCCCTCAAGCGTCTCTTTTCTAGGCTGAAGAGGCCCAAACGCCGTAGCCTTTCCTCATAAGGAAGGTGCCCCAGCCCCGTAATCAGCTTAGTCGCTCTCTTTTGCACCTTTTCCATTTCCACTATGTCTTTTTTGAGATGCGGCGACCAGAACTGGACACAATACTCCAGGTGTGGCCTTACCATCGATTTGTACAACGGCATTATAATACTAGCCGTTTTGTTCTCAATACCCTTCCTAATGATCCCAAGCATAGAATTGGCCTTCTTCACTGCCGCCGCACATTGGGTCGACACTTTCATCGACCTGTCCACCACCACCCCAAGATCTCTCTCCTGATCTGTCACAGACAGCTCGGAACCCATCAGCCTATATCTAAAGTTTTGATTTTTTGCCCCAATGTGCATGACTTTACACTTACTGACATTGAAGCACATCTGCCATTTTGCTGCCCATTCTGCCAGTCTGGAGAGATCCTTCTGGAGCTCCTCACAATCACTTCTGGTCTTTACCACTCGGAAAAGTTTGGTGTCGTCTGCAAACATACCAACCCTATCGGGGCCTTACACTGACAGAACTCTCGTGCAGCAGCTGCAGCAATGGCACATGGGCCAGGGCCACCAGTGCAAATGGCACATGCCAACAGAGTATCCAGCCCCCACCAGAGCAGGAAAGTCAGCAGGGAGGCATTCTGGGGGAGGATCAGGGCAGTGATTGGGACTAGCCAGGGACATGTTAAGGGGAGGCTGGGAGTAGATATTGGCAGTAGAGGCCAGCCTCAAACCCCCCCCAACCCATTCTGATTTATACCAGTCAAAGAAGTGGCTTAGTTCTGAGTAGGCCTATTGGGAACCATAGTATGGCACAGAAGTAAAAATGTTTTACTTACCTAACTTTACAATTTATTTTATTTATCTCTCTGTCACTGCCAGGTCCTCAGCCAATCCACAGCATGGATTGGAGGATGTACAGCATGCACTGGAGGATGTACCAGAGCCGCTGCACACTCTGGGCCAGTCCAAAATAGGATTGGACTGCTAAATAAGTAACGCTTCTTATTCTATAACTGCTGTTGTAGGTCTTGGTATATTCCTACAATTATCGCTTATTTCAGTTAAATTGTAGCTCCAATAACTGTTACCCTGTACATGCCTGATCTCGTCTCATTTTGGAAGCCAAGCAGGGTCAGGCCTGGTTAGTACTTAGATGGGAGACCGCCTGGGAATACTGGGTGCTGTAGGCTTATACCATAGTCTTTGGAGACTGAAGGTTGCCAACCATTTTTAGCTCCAATGAAACAGATTCCTCAAGAACGTCAGTAGAAAATAAAATTTAACCAAACAGGCACAATCCTGTAGTCTGTTTTTGGAATTTATTATTAAAATCAATAGGACTCATGATTCAGTATGATTCAGCACTGGACTTTTCAGATGCAGTCTGCCATATATCACTGCTGGGCAAGCTCCATTCATTTCAATGACAGGACAGCATTTTTCTATTTGCAAGTTCTCTGCATCAAAACTCACTGTTTTTTTTAACATTTTAAAATCATTTTGGGTTGTTCTCACCCACTAAATACAAGAGGATACTACTTTAAAAAGTGGGTCTACCAATATCCCTTTGCATAGGAGCCAAAGGCTGACAAGATCCTGGCTCTCCCACACATGAGTGAAGTAAATAGTGCTGGGGAGGAGGTAGTGGTTATGGTGCATGTCGGAACCAACGACGTGGGCAAGTGTAGCCGGGAGGTCCTGGAGGCCAAATTTAGGCTATTAGGTAGGAAGCTGAAAGCCAGGGCCTCAAAGGTAGTGTTCTCTGAAGTGCTACCTGTTCCACGCGCAGGGCCAGCTAGGCAGGCGGAGATCAGGGGTTTCAATGCGTGGATGAGACGGTGGTGTAGGGAGGAGGGGTTTAGATTTGTTAGGTACTAGGGGACGTTTAGGGACAAGCGGGGCCTGTACAAGAGGGACGGGCTCCACTTGAACCAGAATGAAACCAGACTGCTGGTGCATAACATTAAAAAGGTGGCAGAGCAGCTTTTTTAAACTGATCCCTGGGGGAAGGCCAACAGGAGCTGAGGGGCATCTGGTTCGGGACTCCTCATCCCTATGGGACGAGGATGGGGAGGTTAGAGAACAACAAGACAAAGGCAGAGTAGGAGAAGAAACTGGGAATGGTAGCGTGATGGGATGTGATAGACGGTTTGGCACAGTGAGAGGATGCGGAGACAAAGGAGCTAATAAGCAGCCCATCCTGGGGCATTCCATGTACAAATGCTTTTATGCGAATGCCCGAAGTCTCCGAGCAAAGATGGGAGAACTGGAATGTCTGGTGACAAGGGAAAACATTGACACAGTAGGCATAACGGAAACCTAGTGGAATGCGGAGAATCAGTGGGATACCGCAATCCCAGGCTATAAACTCTACAGGAGGGACAGGCAAGGGCGTGTTGGAGGTGGGTGGCCGTTTATGTTAAGGAGGGGATAGAATCCAGCGAAGTAGAGATTGAAGGCGGGTCCGACTCCACCATAGAATCTCTGTGCATTAAATTATCAGGCCTCAGGACCAATGTAATACTGGGGGCGTACTATCGTCCTCCAGACCAGAAACCAGAAGGGGAACTTGAAATGAGGAAACAGATCAGGGAGGTGAGAAGGAGGGACAGGGTTGTAATCATGGGGGACTTCAATTACCCTCATATAGACTGGGTCAATTTGTGTTCTGGTCACGAAAAGGAGACCAGATTCCTTGAAATGTTAAATGACTGTGCCTTAGAGCAGCTAGTCATGGAGCCCACCAGAGGACAGGTGACTCTGGATTTAATATTGTGCGGTACTCAGGACCTGGTTAGAGATGTCAATGTTACGGGGAAGAATACCAGACAAATCTCTGACAAAAACCCTTGACTTCCAACGGGCGGACTTCCCTCAAATGAGGAGGCTGGTTAGGTTGAAAGGGAAGGTTAAAAAGAGTCCAATCTCTCCAGAGTGCATGGAAGCTGCTTAAAACAACAGTAATAGAGGCCCAACGGAAGTGTATACCGCAAAGGAAGAAGGGCTCAACTAAGTCCAGGAGGGTGCCTGCATGGCTAACCAGCCAAGTTAGAGGCCGTAAAGGGCGAGGAAGCTTCCTTCCGTAAATAGAAGTCTTGCCCTAATGAGGAGAATAAAAAAGAACATAAACTGTGGCAAAAGAAATGTAAGAAGGTGATACGGGAGGCCAAGAGAGACTATGAGGAACATATGGCCAGCAGCATTAAGGGGAATAATAAAAGCTTCTTCAAATATTTTAGAAGCAGGAAACCCACCAGAGAAGCGGTTGGCCCTCTGGATGGTGAGGGAGGGAAAGGGGAGATAAAAGGAGACTTAGAGATGGCAGAGAAATTAAATGAGTTCTTTGCATCTGTCTTCACGGCAGAAGACCTCGGGCAGATACCGCTGCCCGAACGGCCCCTCCTGACCAAGGAATTAAGTCAGATAAAGGTTAAAAGAGAAGATGTTTCAGACCTCATTGATAAATTAAAGATCAATAAGTCACCGGGCCCTGATGGCATCCACCCAAGAGTTATTAAGGAATTGAAGAATGAAGTTGCTGATCTCTTAACTAAAATATGCAACTTGTCCCTCAAAACGGCCACGGTGCCAGAAGATTGGAGGATAGCAAATGTTACACTGATCTTTAAAAAGGAAAAGAGGGGAGACCCGGGAAACTATAGACTGGTCAATCTAACATCTATACTGGGTAAGATGGTGGAATGCCTCATCAAAGATAGAATCTCAATACACACAGACGAACAAGCCTTGCTGAGGGAGAATCAGCATGGCTTCTGTAAGGGTAAGTCTTGCCTCACAAACCTTACAGAATTCTTTGAAAAGGTCAACAGGCATGTGGATGCAGGAGAACCCGTAGACATTATATATCTGGACTTTCAGAAGGCGTTCAACACGGTCCCTTACCAAAGGCTACTAAAAAAACTCCACAGTCAGGGAATTAGAGGGCAGGTCCTCTCATGGATTGAGAACTGGTTAAAAACCAGGAAACAGAGAGTGGGTGTCAATGGGCAATTTTCACAATGGAGAGAGGTGAAAAGCGGTGTGCCCCAAGGATCTTTCCTGGGACCAGTGCTTTTCAACCTATTCATAAATGACCTGGAGACAGGGTTGAGCAGTGAGATGGCTAAGTTTGCAGACAACACCAAACTTTTCTGAGTGGTGAAGACCAGAAGTGATTGTGAGGAGCTCCAGATGGATCTCTCCAGACTGGCAGAATGGGCAGCAAAATGGCAGATGCACTTCAATGTCAGTAAGTGTAAAGTCATGCACATTGGGGCAAAAAATCAAAACTTCACATATAGGCTGATGGGTTCTGAGCTGTCTGTGACAGATCAGGAGAGAGATCTTGGGGCGGTGGTGGACAGCTCAATGAAAGTGTCGACCCAGTGTGCGGCAGCAGTAAAGAAGGCCAATTCTATGCTTGGGATCATTAGAAAAGGTATTGAGAACAAAACGACTAATATTATAATGCCATTGTACAAATCTATGGTAAGGCCACACCTGGAGTATTGTGTCCAGTTCTGGTCACCACATCTCAAAAAAGACATAGTGGAAATGGAAAAGGTGTAAAAGAGAGCGACTAAGATGATTACTGGGCTGGGGCACCTTCCTTATGAGAAAAGGCTACGGCGTTTGGGCCTCTTCAGCCTAGAAAAGAGGCGCCTGAGGGGGGACATGATTGAGACATACAAAATTATGCAGGGGATGGACAGAGTGGATAGAGAGATGGTCTTTACATAACACCAGAACCAAGGGACATCCACTAAAATTGAGTGTTGGGAGAGTCAGAACAGACAAAAGAAAATATTTCTTTACTCAGCGTGTGGTTGGTCTGTGAAACTCTTTGCCACAGGATGTGGTGATGGCATCTGGCCTGGACGCCTTTAAAAGGGGATTGGACAAGTTTCTGGAGGAAAAATCCATTATGGGTTACATGCCATGATGTGTATGTACAACCTCCTGATTTTAGAAATGGGCTATGTCAGAATGCCAGATGCAAGGGAGGGCACCAGGATGAAGTTTCTTGTTATCTGGTGTGCTCCCTGGGGCATTTGGTGGGCCGCTGTGAGATACAGGAAGCTGGACTAGATGGGCCTATGGCCTGATCCAGTGGGGCTGTTCTGATGTTAAAGTTGCACTAGCAATCCACAGTACTAATGAGAAACACAGGAGTTTTGAAAGAGTTCTCAAAGCAAGAGATCTGTGCAGCTCTGCCTGCTTGTGTAGCACAGCATGTTGTTTGACACACAGTAGAACAAAACATTCTTTGCATCACAGCTGCAAGAAGTAAATAAACCCAAAATTATAGCAACTGTGACAGTCCCTAAACAGAACCTCTGAAAGTTCTGTTGTAAGCATAGCAGTTCTGTAGAGTTGTCAGCAAGCCAAATATTTTTTTCTTATCTTTTTCGTAGTGGTCAGCCTGCATCCATAGCAGGGCATCCTGACCCCAGACCTGACAGTTTCTTTTCCTAGAAAGCTGTTTGAAAGCAATTCTCCCTCTTCTGAAACCTTTGTGACCAAGTTAGATCTGCTGTACCTCTAATATAGAACTGGCCCCTAGTAAACACAAACAGTAAATGGGGACACATGCTTCCAACACACACAAATGAAATAGTGTGTACTTGTTTTCATCTTAACAATGGGGGGGGGGAGAGACTATGAGGAAAGAATTTCGTGTTCCAGCAGCTGCAGAGACATCTATTTTTTATTCCTCTAGCAAAGGCTTCAACTTCAGCTGGTAGATTTATTATTGCTTTAAAAATGATAGTACTTATAAAAACTCTTCTTGACTAGTTCTAAAAAGGGCTTCTCAAGCATCAAGTTTGGCAGAAGCCAATGAAAAATTCACAATTCATTGGTACTGCCTTTTATTGACCAATTCTATGTTCCCTCTCCCCAAGCCGGTATAAGCTCACTAAAATGGCTGGTGCTGCATCCTGTGCGTGGAGGGTAGTAGTCCAGGAGGTTTCCCCTGGGTAAGGGAACATTTGTTTCCTTACTCAGGGGTAAGCCTCAGAGGTGTGGAGCGTTCTACTCAAACCTGTACTCACAAAATTGCTCGTGCAGGTCTGCAAGGGCCCAGGCTGTAGGACTGGGCAAGGAAGATAAGATTTGGCAGCCACTCACAAAGAGAGTCTGGTCCAACAAGAAGCTGACAGAACATACCAAGATCCAGGTCTACAGAGCTTGTGTCCTGAGTACACTTCTCCTGTTCTGCAGCTAGTCATGGACTCTCCGCTCACAACAGGAGAGGAAACTGAACGCTTTCCACATGCATTGCCTCCGACGCATTCTCGGCATCACCTGGCAGGACAAAGTTCCAAACAACACAGTCCTGGAACAAGCTGGAATCCCTAGCATGTATGCACTGCTGAAACAGAGACGCCTGCGTTGGCTCAGTCATGTCGTGAGAATGGATGATGGCCGGATCCTAAAGGATCTCCTCTGTGGAGAACTTGTGCAAGGAAAGCGCCCTACAGGTAGACCACAGCTGCGATACAAGGACATCTGCAAGAGGGATCTGAAGGACTTAGGAATGGACCTCAACAAGTGGGAAACCCTGGCCTCTGAGCGGTCCGCTTGGAGGCAGGCTGTGCAGCATGGCCTTTCCCAGTTTGAAGAGACACTTGGCCAACAGTCTGAGGCTAAGAGGCAAAGAAGGAAGGCCCATAGCCAGGGAGACAGACCAGGGACAGACTGCACTTGCTCTCGGTGTGGAAGGGATTGTCACTCCCGGATTGGCCTTTTCAGCCACACTAGACGCTGTTCCAGAACCACCATTCAGAGCGCAATACCATAGTCTTTCAAGACTGAAGGTTGCCAATACAATACAAAAGTTGCCACCAAACCTGCCTCCTTCCTGGACTCAATCCATCCTCCCCCCTGTCACTGCCCTGTTCCACCTTTGTTCTGCCCTCATTCCACTCTCCTCTGCCCCATCCTGCCTCCACTGTTCACATCTTCATCAGTGGTCCTTTCCCTGGCCATCACTCTGTGTGGGGCTGCTTATGCCACACCACTGATGAGCCAGTAGTGAGCAGCTCCACAAACTACTGGCAGGCTGTTTGCAACAGCTGCAAAGCGCTCCACACTGTCAGAACACTATAGTAGTTCCAATGGAAGGAGGTGGGACTAACATTGGATTGTTAATCACTCTGTTTCCTCAGTGTTACTTTTTCTGCTAATCATGCTAAAGCTGTCTTTAAAAAAAAAAAAAAAGACAATATTTCCTTGACAAGAGAATATAATGAGTAGCAGCTTCATAGCCAGAAATGACATCATCAAACAGGAAGTGACATCACTATGATGTCAGAGCTGGAAGTGATGTCGTCAAGCAAAAAGTTCTTGCCTAGGAACTCAAACTGTAAATGACAAGTGAAAGTATTCCAGCTCAGAAGCTTCTTCCAATTCTCCCTGCTCTCACTACTATTGCTATCAAGCAAAAAGAATAAAAATAAAACAACATCTGGAACAAAATATTTGTGTATTTACTACTATTTTTATTTCTGTCTTTATTTACAAAATCTCTAGCTACTTAAAGTGCTTTGTGAACTTTTTGTTGAAAAGCAGTATATAAATACTGTTAATAATGTTAATAATAATAAAACTTCTTGTATTACACTTGAAACTGACACTGATGTGGATGTTGATACTGTGCTCAGTACTGGTCAGAAGCAAGTGCACCCTACACATGCACCTCAATACAAGAAGTAGCTTGAGCTTTTGTAAATAAAGGAAATAAGAACAGTAGTATCCCCCTCAGAAGGAAGATAAGGAGAGACACCTCCCCCTCTCAGCTGCTCACCTAAGCATGCCTACTTAGAATTAGCTCCCATTATTGGCAATGGGGCTTACTCCCAGGTAAGCAATGGGGCTTACTCCCCACGTGCCAGGCTTGCCCCTCCCCCCCAGCTGCTCTCTTGGCAGCCAGGCAATCAGGGATCCCGCCTCACCCCAGCAAAGATGTAAAAAGAGGATGTGCTAGCAGGGTAGGAAAGGACCAGCTCCCAGAGAGGGAGAGATGATGCAGAGGAGGAGACTCCTGCAAAGAGCCCTAGAAGAAATGCTGGGAGAGAGGGGAGAGCGCAGTACCACAAGGGGTGCAAACAGCAATGGGGTGGTGGCGGTGGCGATGCTGCTTTCAAGAGGGGAGACCACACGGGTCTGCCCCAGTCCAGCTGGGGGGGGGGGAGAAAGCTGCTCTATCTTGCAACCCCGAGGCAGCCCATCCCGTCCAGGCAGCTGAGCTGACAGAGGTTGGTGGGGAGAAGCCTGGCTGGCTCTTCCAAGTCTCTCCCTGTCCTTCTTTGCCCACGTTCTGCAATCCCCCCCCCCCGGGAAGCCTCCGAGTGCAGAGGAAGGTCCAGCTGGAAGGCAGCAGCACGCTGCTTTCTTTGTGCATGTGCAAGCCACTCTTAGTTACTTCGCAATGCCGGGAAGTTTAAAATGGCAACGCCCAGGTCTTTTGCCATCTTCCAAGATGGCAGCCGCCAGCTTCTTGCAACTCACCAGAAATTGCATTGCAACCCACCAAGTGGGTCCCAACCCACAGTTTGAGAATCACTGCTCTAATGGAGTGGAATTATTCCATTATTCTAGGGGCTGAATACAGTATAGAGTTTACTCCAGCCATTTTCAACCACTGTGCCATGACACACTGGTGTGCCGCAGATGGTTCTCAGATGTGCCGGGAGAGTTTGGGGTAGGATCATTTGTTAGAAGGGCCACTGGGGGATTTAAGCCCCTGCTGCCAATGGGTGTGCCTTGGCCAATTGTCAAAAAATTGTTGGTGTCCCTTGATAATTTTAGCGCCTTGTCAGTGTGCCATAAAATGAAAAAGGTTGAAAATTGCTGGTTTATTCTATACCAATGCATTCTGGGATGACAATGGAGGAGCAAGAAACCCATAAGTGGGTATTTAAAGCTATCTTTAACCCCGAGAAGCTTGCAACCAGCACAGTTTAACAGCACAACGGCAAGAAACTGGATTTTGGTGCTTTTTTTCCATGTTAAAAGGCATTTAAAGGTGGACCTCAGTAACAGTGGTATCCCTTGATGCCAAATCAGTGGATAATGAGGCACAACCTGTACTTCAGTTCAAAGCTTTGGTATTCCAAAAACTCTGAAGCAAATATCCACTTGGGAAGAAAATAGCCATTGGGGGTGGGGGGTAGTTCTTGGTAGATAGAGGGCAGAGGAGAAAATGATTAAAAAACTCCTCACACAGATTGGATAGAAGGCCCCATAGCTATTGGCCAATCCTATCATGGATTGGGTTGGTCCATAGAGGGCTTTACAGCAGGAGTTGTACACCATTCAGTCTACCTAATGGAAGTCCACCACTGGACCTACAAAGATAGGTGCAACAGCAGTGGGGAGAGAGTAGAACGGGAGACTGGAGGAGTGGAATGAGGGCAGGGAAGGAGGCAAACCAGGGGAGGTAAGATGATAGAAATACTTGGTATTCTGACAAAAGGAGCCACACAGACTCTCAGGGAGTTACTGTTTGCTCAAGGATGGAAAATGTGACTACCTGCATGGGATAGTCTGCATCCCCTGGTATTAGACCTACTTTATATGCTATGAATGTTTATATGGAGCAGACTGGTTGTTCTTTCTTCTCAGGTGATGCTGCAGTAGTGTCAATGTGTTGCATTTTCTTTTTTGGTTCATTGCACTGATGGACTGATTGTATTACCCAAAGGCATCTTCACTGCTTCACCACTAACGAGGGTTGCCGACTGCCAACGCTTTTAACTCAAGTGACTTTAATAGCTGGGAGGCATGACAGGGAAATCCTTCTGCTACAGCTTTTTGCATCCCAATGCCACAAGGCAGAAAGAAGCTATACCTACCAAGTGTCTTCCTCACTTACAACTAGGCACGGATATAGCTAGCTCTTTCAAAGGTCATTTAATCCAATTCTAGCCTTCCACACCATTCTTAGATCTTGAGGGGCACTCTGACATAATCCAAGAAGTAATGAGAGACAGCTCTCTCAGCTTCCATAGTATTCAGCCATCATACTAAGGGACCAGTCCTATCCAATGTTCTAGCTCGGATGCAGCTGGATGCACAACGGGACATGTGCAGCATTCCACAGTATGTGTGTGTGTGGGGGGGGGGAATCACAGAGGCTTCCTCAAGATAAGGAAATGTTTGTTCC
This sequence comes from Tiliqua scincoides, assembly GCF_035046505.1. NCBI lineage: Eukaryota > Metazoa > Chordata > Lepidosauria > Squamata > Scincidae > Tiliqua > Tiliqua scincoides. The sequence goes on from NC_089826.1 coordinate 30,542,483, forward strand.
CTTACCTCAGGGCTGCATTGCAGCTGCATCAGCACTGGAAAGTTAGAAAGGATTAGGCCCAAGTCATTAAATCCCATTCTCGCCTTTAAGTGCTTAATCAGCAATAGAGCTTCTAAATGCTTTTTTCTGATTAATGTAAAATGTATGCATTACAGAAATTATTCCTGTTTGTTAATCAAGATTTCTTTTAACATGCTCTGTATGTCTTGAAGATATACCAATGTCTTCAATAACATACCGAACCAACATAACTATGAATCTGAGAACTAAACAAGACATGGTGATGATCATGGGTCCATTAGGAAAAGCATACATGCGAATAGTGGCTTTGTGTGCACACGCGGGTGCTCGTGTGCTCACAGTTTCACCAGGAAAGTGATGCGAGGGAAAGGGTTAACTACCTCTCTCCTCATGCTATGATCCCAATCTGGATAGCAGTCTCTAGAACAACTGTTTGCAAACACTGAATGAGAGCAGAGAGGCATTCACACATCTCTATCACATTGGCCCTTATCAGTGTCTTATTTTATGGATTGGGATTTTTGGAATTTAGAATACTAAGGGCACAATCTTATCCTGCACTGGAAAAGGTAAGCCAAGAGGCTTGCGCTGTATCCAGCACAGGATAGGGGCCCAAAGTGGCTCAGCCAGAGGTAAGGGAAAACTTTTTTCCTTACCTCCGGGTAAGGCACCCTGGCCCCTATGAGTCTCCTTGGACTTGCGCCACCTCCTGAGGTGACGCAAGTCCAAGGAGAGCAGAATGGCTTCAAGTCGTTCTCAGCTCCCTGGGAATGGAGGTAGGGATTTAGCATAACAGCCGAGTTCCAGCCCTGCCTCCCGCTCCCCACCCGCCCGCCCCCCGGCCATCCACTGCCCACCTTCCCCCCACCCTGCAACACCTTCCTCCCGCCTCCTCCCCGCCTCCTCCCTGCCCACCCCAGAGCTTTGCATCGACCCAGCTGGACTGATGCAAGGCTTGGTGCCTCCATCAGCGTGAAGGCTTGTGTCAGCCTCTGCACGCCAGCCTTGCCGATTTCCAAGAAGGCGCAAACGTGCTTTACTGCCTCTGGATTGCGCCCTAAGTTACATTATTCCTTCATTATTTTCTAAACATTCAGGAGGACAAAGAAAGGAGTTTCTATGATGCACCACTACAACAAGATTACAAAGCCTAATCCTATAACCTTCATCAAACATTTTTTCAGTGAATTTTCTGAGCGCAAGTTAAAGCCAACAGCTTAATACTCCTCCGAAGTGGAGTCACTATTTGCTTTGGTCTATAGTTATTCTAGACTATTCTTACCATACATTTTTATTCTATTAATAATAGAATTATTATTCTATTAAGTAACAGCCCAATCCTAACAAGGGCTATGCATCCCTTTATGACAGCAGAATTCTGTTTGCTGCAATCACGGGGTGCACCACCAGCAGCCATTTTGGGGCTGCTGCCACAAACAGCAATCGTTCCAGAGGCCCACTTCCACAATGGGCTAACTCCAGCAACGAAGGTAAGTTGGCAGCAGGAGCAGGGGAGGGGCTGGGCCGAATGGGGTTGGAAGGAATGGAGGGGTTTCTGGGTCAAAAGGGCTAGAGGTGGAAAGGAGTGGGAGTGGTGGATCCCAGTGGCACTGGGGTCTGCCAGGATCCTAATCCTGTTGCCTCTCTCCTTGGACCTACACATAAGCCAAATAGCTGGCTCAGATCTGAAAACTGCCTCAAGGTAAGGGAACAAATGTTCCCTTTCCAGGAGACTAGGCTGGCCCACCCCAGCTACAGAGAGAATTCAGTTAGGACTGGGCTGAAAACAGAGGCAGATCCACGGGGGATCCCATGGCAGATCCCCAAACTGTTGCACCAATGGGGAGGGGCGCCTGCTGGGATGGGGAGTAGCCCAAGCATGGCCAGTAGCTCAGATCTGCCCACCCTGAAGAAGCAGAATGGGAGCCCAAGTCTACCTGGCAGGTAGATCTGGGTTCCAAGTAAGGGAAGGAGCCCAGGTCTGCCAGCCCAGCAAACCTCTGCCACAGAGGCCAGTTCAGCTGGGAGCCGAGGTCTACCCCACTGGAAGAGGTGGCTCCAGAGGGTACTCTGAATGGAAATGGGAGCCCAGGTTTAACCAACAGGTAGATCAGAGCTCCAAGTCTGGGTGGGAGCCCAGGTCTACTCACCTTGTTGACCTGGGCTCTGGAGTTAAGGTAGTGCTCATGGCCCTTCCTCCAAACACAAACACTGAATTCGCCTGACTGTAAATTGGTTTCATCTTTCTGAAAGGATTGTTTGTCTGGTGGATACCAGAGTCTGGCCTTGACAGAGGTTCATCCAAGTGTCCTGCATTATAGCTGCATTTATTTTGGGATTCTCAGCATTGTACAGTAGTCTTCCTTTCAACCATATCATTCCAATTCTATTAATAGAATTACCACACAGAATGACTAGCATGGAAGACAGGTGATTTCCAGTTCTACATACACAGCACAATACAGTGTAACAAGGGATCACTATCTATAAAACATGGAAGATTCACAAAGCTTTTAACATAATACACATAAAACTACTGTGTTGCTGGGCAAATCTCAACAACAAAACTGTTTCATATGACTGTATACCATATGCACAAAAGAATCAATTAAAGAAAAAACTTAAATACCACACTATTTTAAATCAAATATAATGCCATGCATACAAATACCAACTGGTAATAATGTTAGGTTTAAACTGTTCACCATAATGAGACTCTCCATTTGAAGAACCACTGAAGGAGCTGAATTGCATTACAGTTGGGCTTTGGTCAATTTTGAGCTGCACATTATGTAGCACTCCAGTGATCCCTTGTTGCTAGGAAATATACATAATGTACACCACCACCACCCCACGGCTCACACTCAAATACACACATTTATCTCTCTTTGCTCTATCAGCTCAGGACAAGCTACAAAGATTTATGTATCTTTTGCCTCCTCACAGTGATTCAGAGAAAAGTTAACGAAGAAGCAGAATCCAACAGTGACCCAGAAGAACCCTGTTCAAATGTTTGCTGGAGAAGCATGCCATTTGTATAGCTGTTTTTGTTTACAACCTGTATCCTCTGACCCAATTTCTTTTACAGAGGAAGTTTTGACATCAGATAGGGCTCTTCTTTAGAACTGTACAAGGTACTATAAAGAACCTGGATAGAGTATGCAGGACCAAGTGCTATTTATCAGAGTCTCATTAATGAATAATCAGAGGAAAAGGAAGAATAATCAGCATTCTGTGACACTGTAATGGGTATAAATGAAAAACAGAATGAAAAGTGGGACATCTGCTCAGATTTTAACGGCTGGCCACAGCACAGAAGCACATTTCCAGGAGATAAATGAGTATCGAGTTGATCTAATAAGGAAATGACAAATGCACGTAGCTTTCATAACTTGTAAACAACAGTATTCAAAAGGTGTGAAGAGAAACAAGAATATTCATTTAGGAACTAGAACTTAAAAAAAATTTATGATTTTGCCAGTTGCTCAGATTGCATTATTTCAATTGAATGCACTTCAATAAAAACAGCAATTTTCTTTTACAGTGAACAAAACTTTTCATCTATTCCAAGGGGAGTAATGTATTTCTCTTATTACACTGAGGGCATATTAAGCACCAGAGAATTTTCATTTAAGCAAAGCTACATTTCTGAAAGGTAGAGGTATCACAGGAAAAACCCCAAGAGGGAACAAATAAAATACAAGTAAATAAAATCAAGTACAAAGCAATAGATAGAGAAGGGACAGAAAGAGAAGCCTTACCTTGAATTCTTTTTCAATGTTGGCAAGCTTGGCAAGCTCATTACTGAGCTCTAGAGCAGTGAGAACTGGATCTTCACTAGACAGGGACAAGTAGGCAGGACTGGCCAGTCCCTTATAGGCATTTATCCTTGATCTGGAGTGACTGAAAGAATCATGCTTTTGTTTCTCAGTGCAGTCATTGCATTTGCAGAAATAATCATGAGGTCTCTCTATCCTTGCTCCTTTCAGTAATAACATGTGCACCACCTCATACTTCTGACAATGGGCTGCTAATATGATGGGGGTGATATCTGGGGAGAAGCGGGTGCCGTCTTCATCATAAGAATAAAAGTCATCGTCCTGGAGCTCCTGCTCACAGGGGCTCAGAGTCAGTCGCTTACTAGCTGCAAACCCAGGATGATTCAAAATTGCTTCCACGATCCGGACATACCCTTTGCTGATTGCAAGCAGCAAGGCGTCCCCAATCCGTGCCAGATTTTCCTTCTTTAGCAGAAGTTCTGTTACTTCCAAATGTTCATTCCCCACAGCCAATTGCAAGGCATTTTGGCCCATATAGTCAACGCAGTTGACATTCAATGTTTTTGACTCTTCCAACATCTTGCGCACCACCGGGATGTTCCCATATTCTGCTGCATCTAAGAAGCGCTCTTCCTCCGCAGTGAGACTTGTGCCCCTCTCATTGAACATAAAGGCTGGACCTCTAATTGCTTGCCGCCTACCCTTTTCTCTCATCACAGTCATGCGCCGCAAAGAAGGGCTTCCATCAATGGACCTATGAAAAGAAGCAATTATTGTGGGATGTTTTATTGGAAGAATATTGTGGGACATTTAATAGGAATTTCCTTGATGGAAACTCAAAGTTTCCAAGATTGTTCATTTAAAATTCATTCATTCATTTATAGACTGTTTTTTTTTGTGATGTTTATTCATTTATAAACTGTTTTTTGAAAATGTGTAAAATATACAATGTGGCCCTTGTACTGAAAAGCTGGACTACCAATCACATCACCTAGACTCAAAGGAGTCACAGCTCAGTGGTGAGTTCATGCCTAGGACCTGATGCACCTAACACCTCCAGTTGCATGGGGCAAGGTTGGAGAAACCTCCTGCTGAGTCACCCAGGAGCTACTGACAACTAGAGTAGGTGCTACTAGACTAGCAAGATACTCAATACAAGGCCTAATGCCTTGTGCAAAAAGCAGTACTAGGCCTTTTCCATCCATAATACCCAAAAGATCCAGGCCCTCGCTTTGCAAATTCCCTCCCTTCCTGTGATTCACGGACAATTAAACTATAAGCCAAATATGTTCCATCCCAATGGTTCCTAGTATCTACTGCTCCCCTTGTATCTAGACACCATCACCACATGGGTTTTAAACCATATGTTCATCTCCGTGGAGGTGCCACTGAAGTAGCATAGGTCCATTGGGTGTGTTCTATTGTAAGCACATAAAAAGAATGCATGGAGTGGGAAGTAGGGTTCTCAGTTACATGGAGAAAAGAAGGCTAGTTCAGGTCTAACAGGGAATGCATGGATGTCAGGTGCGTATGGCCTCCCTGCTGTCCGTGACTTCATGTATCACCTAAGAAGACAAACAAATAATGAATAGGATAGGCAAAGTCACCATTCTGCTTGCAGGCTCCGTACAAAACAAGCAGTTTGAGAAATACCAGGAAAGAACATGCGCCTTCTTCAGTAACCTTCCATGCATCGTTGAGAAAGACTCACACACACTTAGAAACCAGTCCCACTGTCATATTAAAAGTCTATTTCAATTCATTCTCAAAATTATAAACTTAAACACACATTTTAACATAGTGAAATTGCATTTATTACTTTTCCAGTACAATATTACAACACACTATGACTCAGCGAATTGTAGGGATAAAAATATTTTTATTAAAATGAGATTCTGATAGTTGTGCACCTGACATATTATTACCAGTCCAACCCAATGTTTCCCCTGCCAATGCAGCTGCACCAACATGGGTTGTGCTGCATCCAGCTCCATTCGCTTTTGAAAGGCCATTTGCGATGGTCAAACAGCGCACATTGCCACCAGAATGCTAGTTATGTGGTGGGGGGGAGTAGGATTGGGCTGTAAACTCCAATCTCAATAACTATTGCTCACCCAAATGGACCAAATTTTAACACACTTTCAATATGTCATTTTTTATACCCCATTACAGCAAACCCGTCAAAGTTTCATGGGTTTTCCTACCAGAGACCTCCATGGCCAAATGTGATGGGGAAGGAGGAAGAGGATGAACTGTGTATTCAAGGCCATGCAATAAACTCACAAGCCACCGGCTTCTCTCCCTTCTTCCCTTTGCGAAGTAAGATTCTTATCCCCCATTCCACTTAGCATATAGAAGAAAGGAGGGTGAGTTTCAGTAGATGAAATTTGGTGTCTATAGGAGCAGATAAAGCAAATCCTTCCAAAGATACAATCTTTAGCCTGTAATAAGTAAACCGCCCACTAAATATCTTGTGCCAGAGTCATCAATCTGATAAGCCTGAGATGTCTTCAAAAATATATTACTATGGAAGCAGCTAGCACTTTAATTACTAAACTTTAAGTTGACATTTCTAAAACATGGCTGGAATTTTTTATGGTACTAGTTCACCGGAATATATGTCTGAAGAGGATGCATGCTGTAATCAACACATACTATAATTCCAACTCAACTGAATCAAGTATTGAAAGCTGAGGCTTTAATGTTAAATAAAAAGTTTGTGGGCATGAGGCCTGCAGGATTGGACACCAAGACTGCAGTCTAAAAGCTACTATTTCAGAACAAATGCAACCTAAGCACAGAAATGGAAAACATCACAATGAAAAAGTATACCGCACATTTTCAAAAACTAAATGAAAGACACAGTTCAGGGCACCAACAAACCTCAGGACTTTTCTAACAGCCCAATCTTATCGAGGGTTTACGGCAGCAGATCTCCTGATCTGCCATTATAAGCCCTGTTAAAACAGCTTGAAAGGTGCACCACTGTTGTGCACTCCAAAGCCGCTGCAGCAAATGGGCAGAGGCTCCATGCCAGCTAACAGCCCACTCAGCCCACACTGATGCAGAGGTAGTGAGGACGTGATGTGGGCGATCTTGGGGGGATAAGTGCAGGCAGTAGGTTTAAGGCAAGGGGTAGTTTGGAGGTGGATCTCAGCAGCAGCACTGCATGCCAGGATCCGATGCCACATTCCTGGTCTGTACCCCACGACCTAACTCTCCTTGAACCTATGCAAGCAAAAGAGTTGGGATAGGTCCAAGGAGACCCACTGACAGCCAGGCAGCCTATGGAAAGATAAGTGAATTTTTTTTAACTTACCTTTTGCAGACTACCTGGTCATTCCCCCCCACCAGATGCAGTTTGAGCTCCAGCAGCACGACAGCATTGCATAGGATGGTGGAGTATAGGATTGGGACAAAAATATCTGCACTCCCAGAAAGTGAAATTCAAAACTATCCCATGCAGCACAAAATGTTGGAAACCACATACCCCCCCACCGTAACCCTCTCCCTTCCATTTTAAACCACTGCTGTAATTCTCTTATATTTCATCCCATTTCTCTGACAGCTTGCCAGTTTGTACCCCTCACACAAGCAAACTTCCATACCAAATGTCACAGCAGCAGACAAATCTGTTTCGATTTCATAAGGAATAAACTCCTACTGTTTTCTTCTTGATGACATACGTCTCCTTTCCAAGTTGATCTAAAGATGGCCTTAAATGAAACTTGTTTTCACCAGGATATTATATGAGAGCATTAGATGCCTTTCAAATTCTGCAGTAAAGCATATTCTGCAAACATGGCTCTACAAAACAGGCAAGTTGGTATGCTTTATATATATATATATATATATATATAAAAAGATGAGTGCTTCTGTATTTCATTTGCTGCATTTTCTGCATTTTACTTGCTTATTTTTTAGCAATTATTTGTTATGGGGGGAAGGATTGTCGAAAAAAGGCAGGGTCAGGATACATGGGAAAATGTACACCACAAATTGTATAGGCAAACTCATACATGAGAATTCATGAACTCACATAAGAACAAGGATACAGTACAGAATGAAGACATTCACCCCGATTCTGCCTCTCAGCAATATGAACACATCCAAACAGCTGCTTCTGTTGCAAAATTTCCATTCATTTCAAAGGGACTTACACAAAATTGCACAAGTTACTTTTTTAAAGTTATTTTTTCAGCAAGGATTTTCATTTTTAATTAAATTAAACATTTCTCCTCAAAGGAAATCATTATAAGAAAGTATGTCATTGCACTTAGTTTAGAGCAGGGCTTAGGAGAAGATGGAAGAGAAAACAGAAATCAATCAGAAGGAGAGGTGCACCATTTCACAAATGAAAAAAGTAGTAGAAATCCACAAACAGGGGCACTGATTATTCTTTCCTCTGATGAAGAGCTGCTGATACTCAAAAACATATTTGAATAATTTTAGCCTCCTTTCAAACAAAATAAATACCTTTGCACTTTTACATTCAGGAAAATAGAAATGCAATCACTGGAGAACATTCTTCTAACTAATACAACAAAATTTCTGAGCTTTTCTGCTATTTAGCATTAAACCTTTAGTGTTTGAAATATACCTTTGCTTCGTTTCTTACTTATGAGTTCTGACCTCCAAATATGTGACTGCTTGAGAACTATCTTTTCTGAACATGCCTTTATTGTATATCAGCTGATAGCTTTCCATGATCTCAGTTCAACATAGGCAGCCCAATCCGAATCTATGCTGTTACAGACAGGCAGCAATGCCTTGCGCTGTATCCAGCACAGGTTAGGAGGCTGCAGGAGGTCACCTTGTCAGAGGTTCTCAACTTCTTGAGAGTAAAACTCCTGAGGTATGTCTTTGGGGGAGAGGGGGAGGCAGCAACGCAATCCCCAGGATCATGTCACTAATGGGGAAGAAGGGGTGCTGTTTCTTTTAACTCACAGGGGGCTACTGAAACATCTGGGAGGTGCGGGGAGCCCCACACGGCCCTCTGCAGGGCTCCTCGAGTCTTCGTATACTGAAAATAAGCTATCACAAACCACTTCCGATTTGGTTTGCTATCGCTTATTTCTAATATTCTAAGACTCGGGAAGCCCTGTGGAGGGCTACACGGGGTTTCCCGCACCTCCCAGACATTGCAGCAGCCCCTTGTAAGTAACCCCCCCCCCCCGGTAGCAATGCAATCCTGTGGATCACATTGCTGCCTTCCCCTGCCCCTTAAGGGGCCAGAGGCTTAGGCTCTCAGGCAGGAACATTGTAATGCCCCAGTTTGAGAACCTCAGATCTTGGGGTAAGGGGATATTTTTTCCCCTTACCACATGTTGATCCCCAGCCTGCCCTATGGGGCTATTTAGCTGGTGCAAATCTGAGCAGCCTGTGTAAGTCTAAGGCTGCCACTGATCCCACCCACTCCTGAGTCCGATCCACCTTCTGTTCCACCCTCCCCTAACTCGAAATGCCCCTCCTCACACCAGAAATACCCTTCCGCCACCCTCTCCCACCTCATGTCACAAATTTACTTTGAACAGCCAGCTCAGGCTTCCACACTGGGCAGCCGATTCCCAAGCTGGCATGTCTGCAACACTTGGAAGCTGGTGCAGGAGGCCTGCACCGGATCAAATGTTTGGATTTGGTCCTTATTCTGTGACCTGGGAGAGGGAGAAGGCATGCAAGTACCTGCTCTGTGCTACTATACTGCATGCCTCAATTATGCGATTTCCCACTCCCCTGGTTCTATGCTTCACTGGCTTAGAGGAGGCATTACATGAAGGTCTTTGAAAAGTGGAAGTGTCATTCTGTTAAATCTAGGTCACATGCACAAAGCCATGTTATTCTATTTTAGAATAATTAGCTTGGTTCAAAAATAAAAAAACATAATCCCTTGGTTTGTCTTTTCTCACTAACAAGGCTTTTAATTAAATTCTCTGCATGTCCCTGGTCATCTGCTAGTGACTGGTAGTCTCCTAAAGCAATAGAAAGTCAGGAGAAGAAAGAAGAGACCCTCACTCAAACTCCCCCCCTCCCATCTTTGTTTCTGTCTCATGACACAAAGCTGGCAATGCTAGAAAATTCATGAACACACACCAATATTTGCACAATTCCAGTAGCTATCATTGACGACCAGTGAAACATAGCGCTTACAGAACTGGACTGGAACCAGGAAAACGAGGGAGCCTCATGAGCAAGTAATGATGTTGATCTACTTGCTATCTCTCAGCTTAATCAATCTGTCAGGACTGTTGCAAGGATAAAAGAAAGAGAAGGAGCACATATCCAGGCCAGAGTTCTTTGAAAGAAGTACATAAATGTGAAAACTTAAGATCTGTGTAACTTTAGCACTAGAAGCCATGCCAGGACTCGCGCCAGCGTAAAGCCTCCCAGAACTGCAAGGTACAGGACTGAGCTGCAGAATTACTGTAGAACACTGAGTAGGTGTTTTCAGTGAACATGGTACAACGACATCAGGAAAATGTTTCCAGGGTGGCAGTAATTTGTTCACCTTGCCACGATCACTTTCATGCATTTACATCAAGAGCAGCACACAGCACAATCAGGAAGGCCTTAATCGCAACTTAATTAGTACAGGATTTAGTATTACCTTTTGCCACACAAAATTCATTAGCACATGCTGTACAATGCTGAGCACATGAGCTACGAATTTTAAAAACCCAATCCAAGAGGAAAGCATCTGCCTCGTAACATGTTATCATAATTTACAGATGTATAGATGAGTTAGGAACACAGCAAATTAATGCACACGTGCCCATAGCCCCATGGTCTCTGATGTCCTATTGCTTGAGCACATCCTGTTAGATTAATTGAGCACTAGAAACAGCCTAGACAACAGTCACATCTGCTGCTGTGGTACGCCACAGTGGGACAGACTGCAGAAAATACATTTCATTAAGCAAACTCCAATAGTCAAAGGTCTCCTACAGAAAACCATACTGTGGAGTAAATAGTACGCCAGCACCATTCGTTCCATAGGAACATTTCAGTAAGCTTTATGACAATTCTTGTAAGGTAGGTCCGTTTTACTGTCTTCATTTTACAAATGGTGGGCTAAAGCTGACAAAATAGTTACTTGCCCATGTCTGTCTCAAATATCATGATCTGAAACTTCTGGTTTACAGAGCATAATCTTACAGCACAATCTTAAGAACATCGACTTGGAAGCAAGTTCAACAGGGCTTACACCCAGGTTCACCTAGGACTGCAGCCTCAGTCACCACGTTGCACTAGCGCTCCAAATTAATGCTCAATTCTTAGGTTAGGTTTGCATTTTACAGTAATTTCTTGGTGCTCCATCATGGGAGAATGAGTTACAACTAACTAGTCTGTCTAAAAGCAACAGCAATATGCTGCAATAGCTGACACTGTCCCTGGAGTGTTGACTTTGCACCAATACCACCCTTCAGGCATGCAGATCCCAAGAGAACAACTGAAGTAGCTGATGTGTTTGGATCCTGTGGCTGGGAGCCCAGATACAGTGCAGATCCCACAAAGCTGAATTGGTATGAAGCCAATGTATAACTATTAGTATAGTCAACTGTCAAATACACAGCTGCAATGTACCAAAATGCCTTTGTAAACATGACCTGGATGTGCTACAGTGAATGAAACTCCTATAAGAAGTATAAGGGATCAGTCTCATTCTTAATTGAGCAACAAGTAGCTGCATGCCTTCTCACATTGAGAGAAGGGCCACACTCAATTGTGTAGGGTTAGTGTGGGTCTTATTGTCCAGGACATTTAAAGAGAATTACAAATAATGTGCATTTATTTAGGGATGCGGGTTGGAAAGAGACCAAATATGCAATTGGCTGTGAAACCATTATAGTTGTTTCAGTTTCTGAGGATTGCTGAAAGCTCAGTGATTCATGGTGATGAACTCTGTGTTCCACTTTTATGTGGCGGATGTGTACTGGGAAGGACTGCACCAGCAATGTTTTGCTATGACAGGTTTGGTTTCTGGCCCTTGTATTGGGGCACCATTGGTGTGGTGTTGCCATGACAGGCTTAGGATAGGACAGATGTCATGCCAGCATCCATGCACCACAAGCATGGTGCCTGAACAGGATTGAGCCATATCTTAAGAACCATTAATTTCAGTGGAACTTTGTAGTGAGAAACTTTCTTTAGATACAACCCAGTAACAGACATGTAATTGTGCTTGTGTTATTAGTTTCTCATAGATCCCACTGCACACTAACTACAAAATATCAGATAACAAAGGCTGCCTTTATTGATTTGGTCTTAGTTGTACTTGGGAAGATTCAAACAGGGTTTTCCTCCTCCAACATCCTTAAGACTCACAGTGATAATGTCTGAGAACCCCTGAACTAATTTCATATTCAGGATTTGTCACCAGCCTCAGTTTAATTAATTGCTTCTTTAGAAGCACACTAGCTTACAAACGATATTGAAGGAACTCAACTGTCAGAAAGTTTTTATTATAACATTAAGAACTAAAAGTGTATGAGAGCCAGGATGGTGTAATCATGATTCAGGAGTAGGACTCAGAAGATCCAGATTCAAATCCCAGCTCAGCCATGAGGTTTCCTGGGTGGCCTTGGGCCAGTCACTATATCTCAACCTCACCTACTTTATAGGGTTGTAGCAAGGACAAAAGAAGGAGAACAGGAACTTTGCACACAACCCTGATTTCCTTGAAGGAAGGACAGCATGAAAAAATGTGAAAAAATATGCTAAAACTGTAAAATACCTGGGATATACTTGAAAAAAACTGAGATGTGACCACAGGTTTTAGAATAATTTCAGATAGTTCATTTTCTTGTATTCTCACACACAGAGGAAAAACCTTCTCTCTAACATTCTATAGTTGACAGAAAGCCTGGGGAGAAATTATTGTTCCACAAATGAAACAAAAAAAGGAAAAAGAATGTATTGCCTGGCATATAAACATTCATATAATCACAATCTTTATCTCCCTTGGGTATGAGATGGCGTGGCACAGGAAGTGGTTGGAGTGGGTGTAAAGGAGTTGTTTGAGAGAATACGCAATTATGTGCAAGGAAACCGGCGTGAGCAAGAGTTGGAATGAAGGAGAGGGCTAACTGGGAGTGCAATGAGTAGCAAGCATTATGTTGCTCATATACTGCTATATTAGGAATTAAAAATAGATTCGCTTCTGCTTTTTCCAATGCTTTTTCCCTTTTGCCCACCCACATCTTATTTGATAGTTTTGCATGCATTCGGCTTACTGTGACCTGGAAATGCTATTATTTTCATGATCAACCAGATACGTCATGAGTACTTTGTCCCTGTGATGCTTCTGAAATAGTCTGCAGACTCTGAGCATTTCAACTTTCATCTTCAGGGGCAACAAAAAAAGTTACAAGACCATAAGTTACAATACCTTTCTACAGTCATTTTTAAAGAGAGCAGCCCATGTGCACAACCAGATAAATGCTGAACCAACAGCTGCTGTTATGATGTGCAAGTGGCATTTGCAGTGATGTACAACACTTTCACTTATGTTTAAAGAAGAAAAACTACTTCCTGTCTTGGTTACGCCAACATGACCAAGAGATGAGAGAAGTAGTGTTTTCGGCATGTCTGACATACATACAGAAGCAATGCTTCTAGCCTCTTTCTAGGTACCAACTCCTACATTAGAAGGAAAGAAGTCATGGCTTCATGTATCAGCCTGAAACTTGTTATATAAGGTACTGTTGTAGGGGAACCAAATGGGGTTGGTAAGTTATGGGCCAGAAAAGCTGGGTCTGGCCATGGGATATTTTTAATTGTTTGGACCTAACTACTTAATAAACAGAACTGTTAGGGGTTTTTTTTCCCCTTTTCTCTTTTTTGCCTAAGGGTTCTGTGAAAAAATTACTGAGATGCTAAGGACACTGTGAACCAAGAAAGTTTGGGAACCTCTGGTATATACCATAAAACAAAAGGCTTAATATTTACCACCTCTAGCTATGCCAGTGAAACTGGTATTTGAAAGTTCCATTTATGACAGCCAAATGGCACAGATTAAGATGTACCTAAAAATGTCCTCCAATCTCTCTTCTTCCACATGTCATTCCTTGATTCTGACAAATCTGACCATGTTAAAATATAAAGAAAGTTCAGAGGAAAGCTATTTTTTTTCCCATTGGCAACAGAGCAAAATGATGCACCAGCTCCCAAGACCTGGGCTGACAGAGGAATTAGAGCTTCTCAGCAGCTATTTTAGTGGTTTGAGAGAAACTCCCCTGACTTATCCATTGCCATTAAATAAATGCTTTCAATGTCAATTAAACATATTGACCAGGATATTAAAACTTGCAAGACTGATGCACTCTTACATTTTCATGAAACATATCAAACCACAACGATAGGCAAGAAAATCTCACTTGGGCATATTAAACAGCTCTTTCACAAGAATTGTATCATATCTATTTAAAAGGAAGAAACAGCCTCTTCAAAATGAATAGAAGCAGAGGAGAAAAGATGCTTCTGTGTAAACAGGTCAGCCATCACTAGGCTCCCAGTACCCGAGCCTGAATGTTCCCAATTCTGTGACCTAGCACTTAAAATGTTAAAAAAAAAAAAAAAAGTAGATCAGTGGCTGACCTGCAAACAGAGGTTTGTAAGATAATGGAGGACACCAAGGGGTGCTGCAGAATCATTCCCCACACATTTTATTGCGGTGGGCAGGTGGGCTGTGGGGTTTAGGAATTTTAAAATACTGCCTTATGTCTTCTGTTTGAGATAAGCTACCATCACAAGCTTATTCCTCCCATTTTTCTTCCAGGGTGGCTTACAAAGGCCTCCCCCTGCCCATTTTCTCCTCACAACAAATCTGTGAAGAAGGTTAAGCTGCAAGTGTAACTAGCCCAAGGTCAGTGAGCCTCAAGTCTGCAGAGGTCTTTGAACCAGTCTTCCCAATTCCACCCCCATATGCTAACAACTACATCACACCAGCTCTCAGTCTGCAATATATTTAAAGCAGAAAACAGGCACCAATTGGTGGCAAATTTCTGAAGCCTGTATGCCCAGAAATCTAAGGTGTGGGAACTGGATGTGGTGACTCAGTGGTGAGGTAAAAGGCATCAGGCAACTGTTTTATCATGGAGGAATTCTCAACTATTTTTCTACATGTTCCAGGGCTCAGCAATTTCTACCCGAATCTCAAGCCTCGCACTTCTATTTATTACACGTTGACCAACTCAGGTCTCAATATTTTTCCGCCTCACATCAATTCAGATGAAGTGGAAACCAGTTTTTCATTCCACCAAGTGGCATCTACTCTAAACCATGATTCAACTCCCAGGAAAGATCACCAATTCCATCACCATTATTCAGGAACTGCCTTTACTGCCTCTACAGCCCTCTCAGCGGTATCCTTCACTTTCACGAAAAGTAGACGTCAGAGTTGGAAAGTACATCCAGATCAACTGTCTTTCATCATGCACTATTAGTTACAGGAACTCATGCAAGGATGTGGCCAGCCTGCACCACACTCCACAGTGTGTTACGCTTAGTTCCTGTTGAGCACTGAGCACTCCATGTCCTGGTTTTCCTTCCTATCACCCACTAAGAAGATACATACTTCCCTTTGGCTGATCCACAAGCATTTCCAAATGAAGTGTGGGTGATCACTTGGCATTCTGACCAGTGCACCAGATACAGTATTCACAATTACACAGGGACCAATTACTAATTTGGGTTGATTAGCAGAATCAAGATGGGGAGACAGCAACTATAGCACCTAAACAATCACATGATTACAACCAGCCAGGCTAACAAGTGCCTCTTTAAAACTTTCCACCCATTTCAGGTTCGCTGTTCGGTTGCCATGTCAGTCAATGAGAAAAGCCCATCTGGATGCACCCTAAAAAACTGTACACTTTCCTGATTCCTGGCAATCTTCCTCCCTCTCCTCACTCACTATCAGCAGCTTTTTTCTTATTCTTTTAGTGAATTTGTCCCCATGTACAGGGACATTTTCCTACTATTTCCTACTAATTTATTTTGGCAGAAACTGAACTCAGCTGCTGACCTCATGGCCCATTTCAAGATTTTCACACAAGCACACTGGAACAAACTTAGGGCAGGGATACGCCGAAAAGGGCAAATGTGCTGCTTTATTAAGAAAACATTTCAAAGTGGAGCCAGCCATCCTGGGTGAAAGAGGCGCGTACCTGCATGAAATGCAGGAAGGTTTGTTTCAGCACAACAGGAGGCAGGCACACCCAGTTGAACTCCTAGGCACCCTAACTGGCAAAGGAAGCCACATACCAATGGCCACACTCCCACTGGTATCAGTTGCTCGGGATGGCACACCAGATGGCAGACAACAGCAAACCGTTACAAGTACTGGTAGTGAACAGTTATGGAAAAAGCTAGAAAACTTTAGCATGAATCCCTGCACCTTTAGTCTCAGTCCTAACCCTTTCCTCTGTGTGCGCGTGTACACATCTTGATTGTGTCACCTCCCTGGCTTCCCAGCACTAAAGCTGCAGCTGAACCCCCCTCCCAACTGTGCCTTGCCCTCCTCAGCCAGATTCCCACGATGCCACCACCAACTAACTGTTGGCTACCCAGCCAGGAAGGAAGAGCCCAAACTTCGAGGCGCACCTGCAGAGATGCCACGACGGGTCTCCATCTCCCCTCCCAGGAGTGGAGCTGCCCGCCCACCGCCCAGTCCCACACTGACCCAACCCCAGGGGGCCCCCTTTCACACGTACATGCTGCCCAGCATGGGCGAGGGCGGGTAGCAGCCGTAGGTTTCCCGCTGGGTCTTCACCGCCCTCTGCTGCAGCTGGGGGGGCTCCAGCCCCCCGTTGACTCCCCTCCAGCCCCGGCGTGGGGGCTGCTGCTGCTGCTGCTCCGCCGCCCCCTCGTCCTCCTCCTGCGGGGGGAAGGCGACTCCCCCCTGCTCCTTGCCCCTCTTGCCCTTGCCGGACATGCTGGCGCGCCTTGAGCCTGCCGCTCCGCTGGCACTGGCCGCCCTTGGGCTGCCGAGGAGGAGAAGCCTTGGCCAGCCCAGCGCGCCCGGCAGGCTGCGCCAAGGAGGAAAGAGGACTGGCCCCCGCTTCCCGGGCTCCCTCTCCTGCTCTGCGGCTCGGACAGCCTCCTTGCTCCAGGGAGGGACGGCGGGCGAGGCACCAGCCAGCCCGGAATATAAATCCTGGAGCAAGCGGCGGGGGGAGGAGGAGGGCGCGCAGCAGCAGCAGCCGCCCTTCGTCCGCGCACCGTGGCGCGCGCGCAGGAGGCGCAAACAGAACAGCCCGACTCCCATCGGGGCGCTCGAAGCCGTGCCAGGCGCGCTCTGGCTGCCACAGCCCCTAAGGAGTGCAGGGCCCAAGTCAGGTGGGCGAAGGGGGCCATTTGCACCAGGGGCCTGCCATGGTGGGGAGGCAGGTGAGGCAGTGCCTCTCCAAGGAGGTCCTTCGAAAAGCAGCGCCGCCGCCCTGGGAGATGCTGGAGCACGTGGTTTGAGAGTGCTTGGGCAACTCACAGGGCAGTGGTGCTGCTTTTCAAAGGATTCCCATAAGGAGGCACTGCCTCACCTGCCTCTCCACCCACTGCACATGGGTTGAGAAGGCTTGAGCATTTCACAGGGCAGGGGCACTGCTTTTTGAAGGACTCCTGCAAGGAGGTATTGCCTCATCTGCCTCCCCACCCAACTCTTGTGGGTTGAGAGTGCTTCAGCATCTCACAGGCAGCAGTGCTGCTTTGAAGCACTCCCATAGGGAGGCACTGCCTCACCTGCCTCCTCACCCACCACACATTCCTGATTTGTACCCAGTCCCAGGGTCAAAAAAGGGGGCCCAGGAGCCAAAGGAGAGGGCCCAGAAATTTGCTGGGATCTTACATTTTCCTATCTGCTCAGGCTTGTTGCCCAAACGGGATGCTGGGAACACTACCACAAGCTTGCAGCTGCACCTACTGCAGCTACTGGCAAGACATATATACTCGACCAGGGGTGTCCAAACTTTTTGGCAGGAGGGCCACATCATCTCTCTGATATTGTTTCAGGGGCCAAGGGGAAAAAAATTAATTTGCATTTCAAATTTGAATAAATTTACATGAATGAATATATTAGAGATGGAACTTATCTGAATGAATTAAGGTCTTGCAATAGCTCAAGGCCTATGAAATCAAAGGCCCTGCACAAAGCAAAGCCAGCCTTTCCTATGCTGCTACTGCTACATCACAGACATGAAACAGAAAGCAGTGGAGGGAGCCCTCGTCCCACAGCTCACACAAGAGGTCAAACAGTTGACCATCAAGCTGAGAGCAGTTGCATCAATCTAGTGCAGGCTCCAGCAAGTCACAGGAGGTCCAGAGGCTCAATGGAGACTGGGTGCTCTCTGTGGGGCAGATTGGTTGTTCTTGAGGGCTGCAGGTGGCCCCAGGGCCAGGGTTTGAGCACCCCTGTGCTAGACCAAGGAATGCATAACACAGTGTCAAATCTGGGAGGAAACTGACCTGCTACAGTAGCTCTTTGGCTTTTGGATCTGCTTACCATTATTTATTTATTTAAAAGATTTATACCCCACCTTTCGTCTGCTGAAGCAGATACAATAGAATAAAAAATACAATATAACAATAGAAAATAAATTATAAATAAAATAGGGGGGACAAAACAGCAATTGGAGGAGGGCAAACAAATACTCAAGGAACTACGACAGAGGCACAGGAGGCAGACATCCCAAATGCAAAATGAAATAAAAATGTTTTAAGCCCTCACCAAAACACCATGAGGGAGGGGGTAGATCTTAATTCTCCCTGTAGGGAGTTTCATAATTGTGCCACCATTACAGAGAAGGCTTGCCCCCGTGCCACCATCCCCATGTATATACATAAAGGAGTGTATAGGATCTCAGGGACAAAGCTGCAAGACTACAGCTGCTGAAGAAGCAATTTTTGGTTCGCGCAGGACACTTTCCATTCTAGTTTGAGCCTAAACACGATGATGCTAATTTTCTGCATGATTTTCTATATTTAAAAGATTTTAGAGAGACTTAGGCGCATGTTTGGTTTTCCATATTACTGTAGCTAGCTGCTGATGCCACATGGGTGGGTAGACCTGGCTCCAAAGACTTTTCCAGCTGTCTCCACTCTCCACCCTCCCTCCCACCCTGTTTTGCCCCTCCCTGCCCCCATTCTGTTCCCCTCCTCCATTCTGTCACCACCCTCCTCTGCTGTGTTTCACCCCTCTGCCTTTGCAGAGGGGCCCAAAAGAAACTTTGTACTCCCTGATAAAATTCCTCTCAGAGGCCCTGAAGGAGTGCATTTGCTAATGGAAATGAAATGGATCACCCGCCTGCATGGCTTGCTCTTCAGAGGCGGATGTGCCATTTACACTTAACTTAGCCGTGCAGATGATAGATAATTATGAATGCTGCTTAGGGTGTAAATGGCTCATTCAGCTGCAGTTCACCAGAACGAGTGATGCAGTTCGGATGCATGACTTGATACAGACTCGATAAAAGAAACTTTGGACTTTTCAGATGCTCCTGGTTGTACCTGTAGGGTAGAAAGCAGAAGAGAACCAGTTTTAAACTAAATGCAGAGTCATAGGAACATAAGTCCTTCTGGATCAGGCCCAGAGCCCATCTAGTCTAGTTCCCTGTATCTCACAGTGGCCCATCAGATGCCTCAGGGAGCACACAAGACCACAAGAGACCTGCATTTTGCAGCCACTCCCCTACATCTGGCATTCTATTGACCCCCACCCCCCAACAAAGACACCAGACTGCACTTGAGTTTAACTTGGGCCACTTTATTTAACACAAATGATCAATTTTTAATGCATGAAGCCGACTGACCACACCTTCCCTCCCTTGCCATTCTGGGGTAGGTGGAAAAAACTGCCATCCACAGCCAATTCATGATGGCCAATGATGTGACTGATTTTTCCTCCAGGAATCTGTCCAAACTGCCTTTAAAGGCATCTTGGCCAGATGCTGTCACCACATCCTGCGGCAGTATTCATTGCAGTTAACTGTAAGGTTTTTGTGTGTGTTTACTTTTTTTGAACATATTTGTCTTGCTTTTTTAATTAAAAAAATTCCAAGTGACAAATTTATTGCATTTAAATTGCATTAGTAGTGCAATCCTGTGCATACTTTCTTGGGAGTAAATCCCTACTTTGAATCCAGTGAGACAGGCTTCTGAGTAAACATGTGTGGGATTATACTGTGTAAAAAAATCAAACAAAATTATCAATTTAAAATGCACTAAAATGGCATTACACAAGTCAAAAAATAAATTTAACATTCAAACAATAGCCATCAGGATCCCATTGAAAAAACCATATTGAAAAATGAATGCCCACTGAAAAGTGGTAGGGCATTCTAGCATCTTCCTGCCACCACAAGAAAGGCTCTGTCCTGTGGTTTAATTTGAACTACAGATCCAACCTTGTTATACATGGATTTTTATACAATAATTTGACTCAACACAATGGCCACTGCAAATGAGAAGGAATGTGCTGATCTCTGGAGAAGGGGAAAATCGGTTGGCAACCTTGAGTCTCAAAAGACTATGGCATAAGCCTACAGCACCCGGTATTGCCAGGTGGTCTTTCATCCAATTATTAACCAGGCCTGACCTTGCTTAGCTTCTAAGATCAGGCATGTGCAAGGTAACAATGCAACCCTTTAAAATCACAGTTTAAAAAAAACTTATTTTCTTATTGTTGTAGAGAGACAATAATGCAAACAATTATAGGTATAACCTAATTATCCATGGATTTTTCACCCGTTGATTTTTTTATCTCAATGCAAAGAGAAGGCCCCTTTCAACTAAAGGAAAACAGTTGTTTAAGAATAACGGGAGAAGGCAGTAGGCTAACAATCCATCAATCATTCTCTCTCCAGACATTAGAACAGCTTCAATCCAAGGCAAGTGACCTCTCAATTCCCCCTGAGCATGTGAAAGAAAGATAATCACTTTGCTCTGGGTGAAGGGAGGGGGTTGGTGGCTTGAAGTGAAGCCTTTCTAAGTGCCTGGAGAGAGACTGATTGATGGACTGTCTGCCTAATGAATCTTTCTTCTCTTTCAAAAAGTTATCTACTTACTTGGAAGTCAGGCCCACTAAAATCAGTGGCATCTACACCACATGAACAAACATGCACGAGATACACCTGCTACTTACCCTTGCTAATTGGGCAAAGAGCAGGGCCCCTGAGAGGAGGATGTAGGGGGTAATTTGTACCCTCTGGGTAAAAAGGTAAGGCCCAGGAGACCAAGGAAGGGGGCTCAGAAATTTCCTGGGATCTTACATTTTCCCATCTCACCCAGAATCACTGCCTGCGTAGGATGCTGGGTACACTAAGCAGGTGTGCAGCTGCATCTTCTGCCACAAGCCACATGCGCCAGGCCATGGAATGCATACCTGACCCTCCTCAACACAGCATCAAATTTCTCCCAATCTGGGAGAAAACTGGGTCTGCTACAGTAGCTCTTTGGCTTGTGGATCCACTTGCCATGAAGGAGTGTATAGAAGGTCAGAGACATAGCTGTGGGGTTACAGCTTTTGCAAAAGGAATTTTTGGTGCACACAGGACACTTTCCATTCTAGTGTGAGCCTAAATACGATGATGCTAATTTTCTGCAGTTTTCTATAACTAAAAGATTTTAGAAAGACTTAAAAGTGGTTTTCCATATTACTGTACCTAGCTGCTGACACCGCTGCTGGGGGAGGGGGGGTTAGACCTGGACTCCTCATTAGGAAGCCCAATAGCCCTGGGCTCCAGAGACTTTTCCAGCTGTCTTTTCCCTGCTCTATTCCACCCTTCCTCTCCCCCTTGGGAAGGGGCCCAAAAGAAACCATGTACCCCTGATAAAATTCCTTTTGGTGGCTCTCGCATAGGGGCACCTTTTAAAGCAGGGGGAGAGCACTGTCCCTCTTCACCCTCAGTCATGGCCTTTTCCCCCCAGTAGCTATTCTGTTTTCTTTTTTGTTAGAATGTGAGCCCTTTGAGGGCAGAGAACCATTTATCAACTATGTAAACTGCTTTGTGACTAGTCTATCAAAAGAAAGGATATATAAATCTTCTTAATAATTAATATTTGCGTTGTCATTTTTTTAATTTAACAAAGGCAATTTCTGTTAAAGGTCATAACAGAGTTTTATTTATGCAAAGGTGGTTCACATTATAAAAAATAGAAACTGATAAATACATAAGAAGAGCAAACAATAAAATCAAGATTTTATTTTTATTATGATAAATTTCTATTACATCTTATATACAAATATTTTATATATTATATCTTTTTATTATAAAAAGAACAGCAACATGCAAATAGAAAGTCTCTCTATTCCTCCAAATCCTGATGAGATTTTTTTTTTTAATATGTATGGCAATAAAAGATTTCAGTCCTGCATCACCAGATATGCTGAGAGGGTTTCCCAGCAATTTTGCTCCATCACAATGAAAGTGAGCAACACTCCTCCCACCTTGCTAACTTCACAATGATGCAAGTCCGTCCATCCCCCAGGTCATAATACCACCTCTTATTAAAAAAAAAAAAAAGCTTGCCTCCCAGGTAAGATTGGATGGGTGAGCCCCTGGACCCCCACCCCAGACCCTGCCCGATCCCCCAATAGGATGAAGACGCATGGAGGAAGGCACACAGAGCCACACACACAGGACAAGAAGCCAGCTGGTGTGCCACCCATCCCCTCCCCTGCCAGCCCAAGATCCCAGAAACCCACATTCCCCACTCATCCCAAGCTCATACCCCCAGGAGGCACAACCTGGAGCACCATCAGATGCCACTGCCCACACCACAGCATCAGGCCTGAGCACCACAACAACGCAAGAGGCCTGGTGCCCAGTATATCAGGGGGGCATTGCCCTTGGGCTGCCATCCAAACCTCACATGGATGGCTACAGCTCCATAGCCCGGGATGTGCCCACATGCCTCAAGGAGCAGAACTGGCTACATGCAAAACAAGAAGCTACTGATGAGAAGGTGGAGTGCATGATTTCTGCCGTTCCCCCCCCAGGCCACCCCTGGTTATGCCCAGGAGAACCCCCTGAGTCCACGGACAAGAAGGGCTCACTGTACATGAGATGGGGACCACCGGTCTCCCCCCATATCTCCCACCCCCTCCCGCACCTGAAAACCTTTCATGGGCTACTCAAATCTGCACCAGCCAATATGTAGGGAATGCCTGGGCCAAGGAGGCAGTCTGAGGTATCCTCAGGAGAAGGGAACATCCCCTTACCCTGAGACCACCTCCGGCTGTCTCCTTGGCCCCACTGGGTACAGCAGCAGCCACTAGGATTAAGCTATAGGACAAAGCCCCTTACAACAAAGTAATTGGCACAGCCCAGACACAGATGGAAGACTTCAGTGAGACTCCTCCAGGCAAACTTCACCTGAACTTCCTTTCCCCTGGGCCTTAGTCAAGTCTAACTGAAGGAGTGCCTGCCCCCTGTTTGTTCCAGCAGTGCAGTCCTCAGATAAACCTGAACAAGGGGCCACCCCTTAGAAGGTCCCAGTGAAAGTACAACACTGAATGGGTGAGCTTTCTATTGAGTCTTACTCAAGTCTAGCTGAGAGTGCCCACCCACCATTTAACCTGACAGTGCAATCCTCAGGTAAGGCTAAACAGGCGAGCTTTCTATTAGTCAAGTCTAGCTGAGAAAGCGCCTCGCCCACCATTTAACCCGGCAGTGCAGGCGTAGCCGGTTGCCCAAGTTGGAGCCGAGAAGGAATTTTTCCCTGATGAACCCGCATTGGTCCCTGGGGAATGCAGGTTTTTTGCCTTCTCTGCACTGCCTTCCTCTTGGGCTCCTGCCCCTTGGTATGTCACTCAAGAGGAGTTAATGAGTAAGGGTTTTCGGGGCTACCCCTTGGCAGGTGCCACTGAAAGTACAAGACTGAATGTATAGTAGTTAACCCCAGAGCCAGAGCTGGCCCAAGGCCTGCTGGTGTCTGAAATGATGTGCCAAATGCTGCTGTTCCCCACTAGCATAGCTAGAGCAGGGTGACCAGAAGTCATAACAGCAAAAGAGGACAAGGCTCCCAGCGAAAGAGGACAAGGCTCCCCAAAATGTAGGACATCAAGAAGAATGTAGGACATGACAAAATAAAAGCTAAAAACACTCTTAAATTGATTTCATTCCTCTGAAATTGTACCTAGATGTGAAGATGACTGGCTATGGTGCTGGGGCCTGGGCTTTCCCCCCCAAGCTCCCTTTTTTTCTGTTTCTGTCTTCCTTAGATCTATGTAGTCATGCAGAGCATATGAGGGAAACCCTCTCACTTAACCCAGTGTGTATACCAGTGTTTCTACAAGATCTGGAGCATACCATAAATGGCCACCCTTCTCTCCCCTGCCTGGTTTGCTCACCCTTGTTTTTTGCATGTGCCTCTCCAGTTTGAGGCTCTCCTTCCTCATTCTTCTCCTGTTGCAGCTCTTTGCCATTATTTGGAGTTGAGCTCAATGCTGTGCCATATTGTGCATGCATGCCCCTCTGGGGCTCCCTGAGACTCCGCATATGCACCAGCAGGGTTCCCCGAGACTCTTTTAAGGGGAATAAAGGGCTATAGAGACTGAAATGTTTGAGAACCACTGGCTTAGACTGATCAACCAGAGAGATGGAGGTTCAAGCTCACCTAATGAACAAAACAATTCAAAGGCAAAAGTACAGAAAGTACAGAATACTTAGCAGTACAACCTGTGAAAGGGATCTTGGTGTTGCAGTGGATCACAAGCTAGATATGGGTCAGACTTGTGATGTAGCTGCAAAGAAGGCCAATATGATTTCAGGCTGTGCTAGCAGAACCATTACTTATTTGATTTTCTCTGTAAACCGCTTTGTTAACTTTTTGTTGAAAAGAGGTATATAAACACTGTTTTTATTAACAACAACAACTACTACTACTACTACTACTACTACTACTACTATTACTACTACTACTACTTTTTTAAGTTACAAAAAGTAGTGGTTCCTCTTTTCTCCATGCTGGTTGGACTTGTCTGGAGTACTGTGTTCAATTCTGGATGCCACACTTTACTAAGGCTGTTCTCTGCCTTCTCTGGGTTGAATAGGATAAAGGGTTGAGCTCCCTAACTGTGTTCCAATCTGTGGCACAGGGTGTAATGAAGGCACCTGGCCTAGATGCCTTTAAAAGGGAATTGGACAGATTTATGGAGGAAACATCCATCATAGGTTACAAGCTGTGATACGTTTGTGCGACCTCCTGGTTTTAGAAGTAAACTATTTCAGAATGCCAGGTACAAGGGAGTGGCACCAGGATGCAGGTATCTTGTGTGCTCCCTGAGGCACACAAGATACAGGAAGATGGACTAGATGGACCTTTGGCCTGTTCTTCAGGGCTCTTCGTTTGTTCTTATGTCCTTAAACAGGAGTCTCAGGATGTTGATGTGTGCACATAAATTCAAATTCCATGTTTACTCAGGCTGATCATGGAAGCACTGACATTCCTGGAGGGGAGGCAAAACACTAAGTTTCTTCAGGCACCTGGCCAGTGCTATAAAGCAGCCCCTCCTTCCTGAAGGGGGGGGGAGGATGCTTTACACCAGTGACCAGGCACCTGAAGAAACTTAGTGTTTTGCCCCCACCCCCTCCAGGAACACCAGAGCATGAAAGCACATGACACACAAGCCTTTCTCGGTTGTTCTATTTTTTTTTACATCAGTCCACAAAAACTGTCCCAAGACATATGGGCAAAGCTCCAACTTTCCATGAACTATTTTCTCCTCTGAAACATTTGTGTATGTGACAAGTCTACCATCTCTCTCAGCTTTGGTCACTGAGAATCAGTCTCTTTCTCTCTCTCACCCACCCCCCTTTTTGGCTGTGCATGGGATAAACAACCCAGCAAACAAACAAAACTCCAACGGGTCTTGTCTGTGGTTTCTCCTCCACTAGAGCAGTCCCAAAATAGGAGAATGGGCAATAATAAGGCAGGTTTACATAGGCCCTTTGGGCTGCTGTCCATTAGACTGAACCAACACTTGGTAAATGAAGAAATGGAGGAATCTGGGGTACGAGTCTTTCTCCAACAGACCAAAGATTCATTTTTGGGCCTGTTTGAAGCAAGATTGGGTGGAGGGCAAAATGTTCCAGTTGGAGATGTGGATGCTCAGAAAGGGGTCTGGGAATCCAAGTTCACCTGCAAGATGAGATGGAGGTGAATCATGTGCATTTGGAGGAAGTAAATCATTACAGTGATGTACCCTGCAGCTAGTAAAGTGTGATAAATCCTCCCATGGAATTGAAGCCCTACAAATGCCTGGACTATAGGAAATGCTTTTCTCATCGTTCACACATCGTGAAACACCAGAAATTCCACATGAAAGAGAAACTCTCTAAATGGCACTAACTGCTGAGGTTAGTCAGGGACAAGCCTCACGCGAGGACCATCAAAGAAGCAGCACCCTAAACCCTGCTGGGATATGTTGTTCCTTGCAATGGGTTTCACTACAAATAATCAAAGACCAGTACAGAACATGGAACCGTGATCCCCTTTGAGGGCTGTTGTAGTCCTAAATTCAGGCTGTACTTGTTGCAAATTCTTTGCTGGGCCCAATTACAGGTGTTGGAATTAATCTTTCTATATGACCAGGGACCAAGTTGCCTTAAGAGCCACTCGAACAGCAGCCCAGGGGTTGGATTCTGCATTCGCACTGATTCATATGCCCAATGAGTGAACCTTTTGGTTCTGCTCGGGTGCTGCACAAAGTTCCCCTTGATCGAGGCACAGGGAAGCTCTGGGCAGTTGTGTCTGCTCGGATGTCCTGTTGCATAGCCTTCCGGGATGTCGGGCAGACAACATGGCTGCCCAGAGCATCCCTGTCCTCCAAACAATGAAGACCTTGCACGGCACCCAATCAGAATGCTCAGATGGGGTCCAGACAGGCCCCACATCCCGGGCTCGTTTGGGGCCTACAATCAGGCTCCCAAGCCCTGCTCTCTGGTTCATTCTAAATACAGTGGTGCCTCGCAAGATGAAATTAATTCGTTCCGCAAGTCGTTTCGTATTGAGAAAATTTCATCTTGCGAAGCGCGGTTTCCCATAGGAATGCATTGAAATTTAATTAATGCGTTCCTATGGACAAAAAAGTCAGAACAAAGTCAAATTTGGTTTACAAAGTGTTTATTAAGTGCTCTTTAAAGGCATACATACTGTACAGAGATTTCAAAAATTTCAAGCACAAAACTTCAACTTTTTAATTTTTAAAATTCATCTTGCGAAGCATGGCCATAGAAAAAATTCATCTTGCGAAACACGGCATAGAAAAATTCGTCTTGCGAGTCACCAGAAAAAATAGCAAAAATGCTTTCCTCTTGCGAGTTTTTCGGTGTGCGAGGCATTCGTCTTGCGAGGCACCACTGTACACATTTCATTAGTGAATAGTAAAGACATGACTTGTGGTTACAACACAGTTTTAGAATTCCACGCCTAGGAAGATCTGAAAGCAACATATTCTCGCTTACATTAAGTACGCTCTCAAGAGTTGCTTTTTCTGTAAGGTATTTAGGCCCCAGTTCTATCAGGGCCTTGTGATGCCAGGGCAGGTAGTGGAAAGGGGGAGAGTGGATCTCAGCACCACCACCATGCACCCCCTCTTTCCCAGGCTGCTCTACCTCTTTTCTCTCCTTGGACGTATGCCAGCAAAATAGGAGACCCATAGGCAAGGGGGGGGATAAGTAAAATTAACCAATCCCCCTCACCATTGGATGCAGTATGTGCTCCATTGATGCAGCTGCATTGGCCCCAAGTGGTGGAGGATAAGATTGGGCAGTTAGTTGAGTGCTTTTAGCTGTACTTTTATCTAGTTGTCACCTGGCTGGAAACTTGTTATCCATATTTTAAGCTTTTAATGCTTTGTTGCTGGTTAAGATGCAAGGATTTGATTTTAACAGGTGGGATGCAAATCGTTTAAAATAAATAGATAATGCTTGGAGAATTCCAAGGTGCCAAAGTACTGCAGCAGCCCATTTTGGAGCCGGTTGCAGTGAATGGCACACATTCCAAGGCCCAAATTATAGACAGGAATGAGGGGCTCATGGCTGCCTCTGACCTGCATGTCTGCCCTCTGTTTCTGGAGTACTGTGGGAAAAACCTTGATGTGAGGTGATTGTGAGTTGTATTTTCTTTGCTTCCTGCAAGTATTCCTGCTTCCTGCAACTCCTGTGAGTTGTATTTTCTTTGCTTCCTTGCAGGGAGGGGTGGGTGGAGTATGCTGAGCCCAATAGGATCATCTTGTGCATATCCTTAACTGGATATTACTGGAGAATTGCGGGAAGGAGATATACTGGATTTGTTTAACATATGTAGACTCCCACTGTATCTGTCAAATCCTTTCAAGACAGTGTTCAGGGTTAAAACATATTGTTTCATCCGGTTACTGTCAAATGAGAAAATTAAAAGCAGAAAAATGAACAGCCCTCACAACACAGCATTTTAAAAGCAGCCTGCAAATGAAATGGTACAATATTCTAAAATTCAGAGGCCTGGGTAGCACAACCATATTCACTTGGCAGCAAATAGGTGGCAGGGCCAAGGGAGGGCATATTGGGGCCAAGGCACAGTTACCAAGAAGACCTGATCGTGAGGTCTTAGGGCCTCCCTAGGGAACTTCTGAATAGGCGACTCAGCAGCCACAACAAGGCTCCCTGTTAATGTTTAGCCTTATGTAACATTGTGGAGAACTGGAATCAATTCAATGTTGCCTGCTAATGTTTTCTCCATGGGGCTGTATATATTGTGTGGAGCAGGGAAGCTCATGAGGTGTGTAATATATACTCTAGTATGTTACAGTTATGTTATCTTATCTAGTTATGTTATGTTATCTAGTATGATAAATGGAAGCCACTGGAAAAGATCTAATTTGGGATGAGGGAGGTTGTCCTTCATTGGCAACTATCAAGGTGACAACCCTCTTGAAGGTTTGAATCAATTGGTTTAACTGAGATCTGTTGCAGGTGCTGCATATCTAGACTTTATTCACCTCTCTTTTTTCTCTGTAATGGTGAGCATAAACTGATTAATTTATTTTTTTTATGAGCTTGAGGCAGGGGTGTAGCTAGAGGGGATGCAAAGCGCTAAGTTTTGCAAGGAGCCTCACCACAGCATACAAGCGGTCCCTCCCCCTCTCCTTCAGAGCCATTCTGGGCAGGGTAGCAAAAGAAGGCAAATACCCTTGAGGCACCGTGACCCCAGATTGTAATACACATGTAAAGGTCACTGGAGCAACACATACAATGGTAACAGAAAAGCTGCTTGAAAGAATCATTTTGGTAGCTGATTGTTAGTTTCACAGAAGTTCCACAGAAACTGCATGCGGCCTCAAAGGCTGTGTTATATGACGGAAGATGACAGCAACCCGGGTGACATAGCATTTGGGTAAAAGCTTAAAAGCCACACTTCAAAAACATAGAAACACACAGAATAGTAAAAGCTGTTTGACTTCATTTAAAAGCAAAATTGTTATTCTCACAGAGCTGCTTAGGTGTAAACACCTTGGAATGTAGAGAGAGAAAGAAGCTAGGCAACACAGAGATAGGCCTCAACTTGGCAGAAGTACACGTATTGCCAAGGACATCACTATGCCTGCCTGCCAGTGCTCACTTATTTTATTCTTTCAGGCTTGCAGAGCAAAAGGCATATATATATATATATATATATATATATATATATGAAAAAGCTAGGGCAAAATAGTCTTTGCCCTAAATTGTAATTCACATATGGGGACATATTCGCCATAGAAGTAGTTCTTAAGGAACCAAAAGGTTGCTTGATTTTAGGAAGGTATTAAGAAAAGACAAGAAGCTTTTAGTGTTGCAGACAGGCTTCACAGGTGTTCAGTGTTTGGATTAACACAAGGGAAAGGAAAGCAGAAGAGATAAGATAGGCCACTTGTACCAGGCCATCCTAATTAGGATGAGTCTGAAGGAGATGAATGCCAAGAAGTGAGCCTGAAGTTCTGCCAAAGATGAGGTCTTCACATCTGTGTTTAAAGTGTTTTTGTGTACTCTTTTAATGAGGCTAGTGAGAGGTCTTATTAATTAATTTCTAATTGGAAAGATAAATGTGAATAAGGGTCAACACTGGGTCAATACTGGATAAAATATTATAGCACTCCCTGCTGGCTTTTGAAAACTTTGTAATTCAATGTGTTTAATTGTTTAATTTCACCTTTTTTTGGAAACCTGCAACTTGAAACTCACTTATCAGGTATCTCTAAGGTTATCTACAGCCAATTAGGAGTTTGCCCCATCTATAGTGTCAAACTTCAGCCAATGGGAAGTTCAGATTTTCAAACAAAGGACCCAGAATGGTATAAAGGGTCCAGTTAATATTGAGAAATTGCTCTCAATGCTTTGGACACGAGTCCCATTGCTTGCAATGAAATAAAGCTTGCAAACTTTCACTCGTGAGTACCAAGATTTCTTGAGTTGCCTTCTTTCTACCCTGCAACACCCTGAATGGCTCCAAAGGGGAGGGGGAGGGGCAACTTGCATGCTGTGGCTTGGCTCCTTGCAAAACCAAGAGCTTTGTACCCCCTCTAGCTATGCCACTGGCTTGAGGAAAACCTCATGACATCTCACCTTCCATGTATGCTGGTATAAATAATTTAGAGCACCTCAGCAGTTTGAAAAAGAAAGAACTAAAACTTTGCTGCCCGTTCACGTGGAGGCTTTTTCCCTCTAGACAGGAGAGTAGCTCTTGATAGGCTTTAGTTAAATTGGATGAATAGCAATTATTAGAATAACTAATGAATGACATGAATAACTGTACATCTATATGTTTGTTTTGTTCTCTTCAGCTACTTTCAAAATATATACACTGTGTACATTTTTAAAAAATATTATCAATTAGAACACAGTTTATACAAATATAAAACGCATGGAAATTTGAGTGGGTAATTAGCTATTACACAATGTTTTCAAAAAGTAATCTTATTTTTTCCCTTGTTTTACTATCTTGCCTTGGACAACATCACAACCAAGTCTAGATTTTGAGACTTCAGAAAATGAAAGGGGTAAATCTGAAGGCAGTAATAATACAATTTTCATCTGTCGCTTATTGAAAATGTATCCCATTATGCTGTATTGTATAGAGATAGTGAGCAAAGATTGTTGTAATTGGAAGAGCATAATGCAGTACATTTATATCTGTGCACAGTAAAAGTTTTAGCTAAAATGTGTTGAATAACTGAATCCTCACTACTACAGGCACACGTGGGTCAACTAATTGTGAATTCAGAGCTTGCTGAATCTCTTGTTGATGTAAACAAAATGTGTTATACTTGTGCCTATGTGAAACACAATAAATGCATGTTGACAAATTGGTTAATTTTCTCAAATAGCCACAGGCTGTTAATCAAATCTTGGCCATTCTGTCTTCATGTCAGGACTAAGCCATGCCCAGTCCTCAAGGAGACTTTTCTAGGCGAGAGAAGTCAGAAGCTCCTGCAGGAATTTCAGGCACAGTGGTGTAGCGAAGATGGGTGGTCAACTGCCCCAAGTGCCATGCCTGGGAGCTCTCAGGGGATGCCTTTCTGAGGCCTGGAAAGGCTGTGTGTGGTCTCCCCAAGCCTCAGAAGGTCTCAGAAATGCACTTTGAGTTTAAACTGGAAGTTTGGGGGGGGGGGTTAAAAAAATTGTGCTCCCAGTTGCCAGATGGCACTGCTCTGGCACTGGCAAAACTGTATGATGACCACAGCCCTTGAGGAACAAATGGACGTTGCCCTTCTGTGGATATGCCTATTGAGAAGCCTAAAATCTCAGGAGGTTCATTCTGTGCCTGAACTCCAGATCCTTGTTTCCACTCCCACAAAGTGGCAGCTCTAGATCAGGGCTAAGGTCCAGAAATGGAGGAACATCTTATTGACCAGCTGAGATCTCACCATCCCTGGGCTTGCTCAGGAGGAGGGGGAAGTTGGCCCCGGCTCAGGACCCAAGTAAATCCAGGGAGGGGTGGGGCTTCCTGGTATCAGCTTGGTACTTGTTGGTGCAAAGTCATGGAATGGCAGGGGTTAGGACTGGGTCAGCAGTTTCCCTTTTTCCTTGGATGAAGAAAACGTTAATGCTTCCCAGTACGCTTACTTCAATTTTGAGTACACTTTCCATTACAGAGACACTAGTAAGTGTCCAAGTTACATTTACAGATATGTTCACCCTAAACCCAATGCTAACCAACAATGTCTAGCTTACAAGTGCCCAAACTTCAAAGAATTCTGTGCACTGACATTGTAAGAGGCAAGGTTTATTATCATATAAACTTTCATAGGCAAAACCTTATTTCCCTATACAGGTTGAGTCTCGTTATTCCTGAGGGTTCCATTCCCAGAACTCAAGTGGATGGCAAAAAAACAACAAAAAAAACACACTAAAGCAAATCAATTTAAAAAACAAAGTCCCTTTGCTCCTGTGATTTAAAAACAGTCTTAATGACCTTTGTGATGTTAAGATAGAGTAATTAAGCAGACAATCCTTCAATCATTTTCTCTCCAGGCATTTAGAAAGGCCATCTGAATGAGCCCCTCCCTTCACCCAGAGCAAAAAGTATCTTTCATGGGCTCAGGGGGAAGTTTCTTTGAGTAAGTGCCTGTAGAGAGAGAATGATTGATGGATTGTCAGCAGGCTGCCCTCTCTCACATTAAGGAGGCTATTGTTAAAGGACTGTTTTCCTTTAATTTAATGGCCCTTCCCATTGTCTTGAGATCAAAAAATCTGTGGATAATTAGGGTATACCTGTAATCACTTGCATGACTGTCTCTCTACAAAAGTAAAAAGCAGTTTTTAAAACTGTGATTTTAAAGGGAGGCATTTTTCCCCTTCTCCAGGGATCAGCACATTCCTTCTCATTTGCAGTGGCCATGTTGAGTCAAATCCATGTATAAAAGATCCATGTCCTGGAGCCCAAATTTAGGCTTTTAGGTAGGAAGCTGAAAGCCAGGAACTCAAAAGTAGCGTTCTCTGAAGTGCTACCTGTTCCATGCGCAGGGCCAGCTAGGCAGGCAGAGATCGGGGGTCTCAATGCATGGATGAGACGGTGGTGTAGGGAGGAAGGGTTTAGATTCGTTAGGCACTGGGAAACATTTTGGGACAAGTGGGGCCTGTACAAGAGGGACGGGCTCCACTTGAACCAGAATGGAACCAGACTGCTGCCGCATACCATTAAAAAGGTGGCAGAGCTGCTTTTAAACTGATCCCTAGGGGAAGGCCGACAGGAGCTGAGGGGCATCTGGTTCGGGACTCCTCATCCCTATGGGATGAGGATGGGGAGGTTAGAGAACAACAAGACAAAGGCAGAGTAGGAGAAGAAACTGGGAATGGTAGCGTGATGGGATGTGATAGACAGTTTGGCACAGTGAGAGGATGCGGGGACAAAGGAGCGAATAAGCAGCCCATCCTGGGGCATTCTGTGTACAAATGCTTTTATGCAAATGCCCAGAGTCTCCGAGCAAAGATGGGAGAAATGGAATGTCTGGTGACAAGGGAAAACATTGACACAGCGGGCATAACGGAAACCTGGTGGAATGCAGAGAATCAGTGGGTGTCTTGCCACAGCTACTCCCCACTGGGCCTCGTGCCCGCTTAAGGCTGATTAGTCTCCCTTGTGAAACTCACCAGTGCAACAAGCAAAAGTCAGAGTCCAGTTCCAGTCCACAGATTTCAAGTAAACCAGTCCAATCAATGAGAGTTCCCAAATCAGAGTCCAGAGCCAATAAGCAGAGTCACAGTCCAAGGTCAGATTCCAGGTAGTCAGTCAGAGTATCCAAATCAAAGTCCAAAGTAAATAAGCCAAGTCACAGTCCTAGGTCAGATTCCAAAGTCAGTAAGCCCAGTCAGTCTCCTCTCCTACCTCCAACCTGCACTCCTTCTACAACCCACAAACCCTTCCTGCCTCAGGTGCTCCTTATATCCCTGAGGGCCCTATTGCCTTCAAGTGGCTGCAGCTGTGCAGCACACTCTGCTGGACCCCCAGGCCTTACGCTTAAAGGGGCCATTGCTGATACCACATCTACCTCCTCGACAGATCTTCCCCAATTCCACTACAGTGGGATACCGCAATCCCGGGCTATAAACTCTACAGGAGGGACAGGGAGGGGCATGTTGGAGGGGGGTGGCCGTTTATGTTAAGGAAGGGATAGAATCCAGAAGTTGAGATTGAAGGTGGGTCCGACTCCACCATATAATCTCTGTGGGTTAAATTACCAGGCCTGTGGAGCGATGTAATACTAGGGTCATACTATCATCCTCCAGACGAGAAATCGGAAGGGGAACTTGAAATGAGGAAACAGATCAGGGAGGTGACAAGGAGGAACAAGGTTGTAATCATGGGGGACTTCAATTATCCTCATATAGACTGGGTCAATTTGTGTTCTGGTCACGAAAAGGAGACTGGATTCCTTGACATGGTAAATGACTGTGCCTTAGAGCAGCTAGTCATGGAGCCCACCAGAGGACAGGTGACTCTGGATTTAATATTGTGCGGTACACAGGACCTGGTTAGAGATGTCAGTGTTATGGAGCCATTGGGGAACAGTGATCATGCTGCGATCCGTTTCGACATGCACATCGGGGGAAGAATACCAGGCAAATCTCTCACAAAAACCCTTGACTTCCGATGAGCGGACTTCCCTCAAATGAGGAGACTGGTTAGAAGGAGGTTGAAAGGAAAGGTAAAAGGAGTCCAATCTCTCCAGAGTGCATGGAGGCTGCTTAAAACAACAGTAATAGAGGCCCAGCAGAGGTGTATACCACATAGAAAGGATTCCACGAAGTCCAGGAGGGTGCCCGCATGGCTAACCAGCCAAGTTAGAGAGGCTGTAAAGGGCAAGGAAGCTTCCTTCCATAAATAGAAGTCTTGCCCTAATGAGGAGAATAAAAAGGAACATAAACTGTGGCAAAAGAAATGTAAGAAGGTGATACGGGAGGCCAAGAGAGACTGTGAGGAACACATGGCCAGCAGCATTAAGGGGAATAATAAAAGCTTCTTCAAATATGTTAGAGGCAGGAAACCCGCCAGAGTTATATATCTGGACTTTCAGAAGGTGTTCAACATGGTCCCTCACCAAAGGCTACTCCAGAGTCAGGGAATTAGAGGACAGGTCCTCTCATGGATTGAGAACTGGTTGAAGACCAGGAAACAGAGAGTGGATGTCAATGGGCAATTTTCACAATGGAGAGAAGTGGAAAGCAGTGTGCCCCAAGGATCTGCCCTGGGACCGGTGCTTTTCAACCTCTTCATAAATGACCTGGAGACAGGGGTGAGCAGTGAGGTGGCCAAGAAGGCAGACAACACCAAACTTTTCCGAGTGGTGAAGACTTGAAGTGATTGTGAGGAGCTCCAGAAGGATCTCTCCAAACTGGCAGAACAGGCAGAAAAATGGCAGATGCGCTTCAATGTCAGTAAGTGTAAAGTCATGCACATTGGTGTAAAAAATCAAAACTTCACATATAGGCTGATGGGTTCTGAGCTGTCTGTGGCAGATCAGGAGAGAGATCTTGGGGTGGTGGTGGACAGGTCGATGAAAGTGTCGACCCAATGTGCGGCGGCAGTTAAGAAGGCCAATTCTATGCTTGGGATCATTAGGAAAGGTATTGAGAACAAAACGACTAATATTATAATGCCATTGTACAAATCGATGGTAAGGCCACACCTGGAGTATTGTGTCCAGTTCTAGTCGCCGCATCTGAAAAAGGACATAGTGGAAATGGAAAAGGTGCAAAAGAGAGCAAATAAGGTGATTACTGGGCTAGGGCACCTTCCTTATGAGGAAAGGCTACGGCGTTTGGGCCTCTTCAGCCTAGAAAAGAGACGCCTGAGGGGGGACATGATTGAGACACACAAAATTATGCAGGGGATGGACAGAGTGGATAGAGAGATGCTCTTTACACTCTCACAAAACACCAGAACCAGGGGACATCCACTAAAATTGAGTGTTGGGAGAGTTAGAACAGACAAAAGAAAATATTTCTTTACTCAGCGTGTGGTTGGTCTGTGGAACTCCTTGCCACAGAATGTGATGATGGCATCTAGCCTGAACGCCTGGACAAGTTTCTGGAGGAAAAATCCATTACAGGTTATAAGCCATGATGTGTATGTGCAACCTCCTGATTTTAGAAATGGGCTATGTATCAGAATGCCAGATGCAAGGGAGGGCACCAGGATGAGGTCTGTCATCTGGTGTGCTCCCTGGGGCATTTGGTGGGCCGCTGAGAGATACAGGAAGCTGGACTAGATGGGCTTATGGCCTGATCCAGTGGGGCTGTTCTGATGTTAAAGTTGCACTAACAATCCACAGTACTAATGAGAAACACAGGAGTTTTGAAAGAGTTCTCATAGCAAGAGATCTGCGCAGCTCTGCCTGCTTGTGTAGCACAGCATGTCGTTTTACACACAGCAGAACAAAACACTCTTTGCTCCACAGCTGCAAGAGGTAGAAAACATAAGCATGGAATATATATTCCTCATTATGTTTCACAAGAAACCCAGTATCAAGTCTCACCTAACAAATTATAAGAAGCTACAAATTGCATGGTCCTCCAAGAAGTGAACATGATTTAAATAAACCCAAAATTATAGCAACTGCGACAGTCTCCAAACAGAACCTCTGAAAGTTCTGTTGTAAGCAAAGCAGTTCTGTAGAGTTGTCAGCAAACCAAATATTCTGTAGAGTTGTCAGGAAACAGGAGGCTGGACTAGATGGGCCTATGGCCTGATCCAGTGGGGCTGTTCTTATAACAAGGCTGGACCTGTATATGTGAGCCCTTTCCAGATTCTGTCCTATTTGTTTACATGAAGAAAAACATAGGTACATCATCAGGACAAAAGATGTATTAAAAAGGTGGCACATCATCTAGAACAGCAATTTTCAACCAATGTGATGTGGTACACTGGTGTGCCAGGGGTGTGGCTATAATGGTGTTTGGGCTGCAGTACTCCCCCCAACAGCTTGTTTAACCCTCAAAAACATATAGCCTAATCTGCACTGTCAGTTTTGCAAAGCACCAAAACTACTGGGCTGAGAGATAATGACTTCCCCAAGGTCACCTTGTGAGCTTAATAGATGTGTAGACGTTTGAACTGTGGTCTTCCAGGACATGCACTGCATTATGTGGTGGGGGCAAGCATGCAGGTCTTCTCAAGGTAATGTTTGTTCTCTTAACCAAGGGCTGCATCAGTGCTGGAAAGATGGATAGGATTGGGCCCTGTCAGTCTTAACAACCACACCCAACTGACTCTCAAATCTTATTCTTGGGGAAAAAATAACAGGAAGGAACTTGATCAAGTATTAAAGGCTTAACAGGTATGTTTAGCAGAGTATGATGTTTAATGTACCTTTTTCAGTAAGAGCCACATAAAACATTTGCACAACCCCTTGAGCTCCCCAAAGCATGAAAACTGTGACTAACTGTACTTGTTACAGCTCTGCAGAAAGTTTTGCACTAACTGCTGTGCTGCAAACTTTCACAGAACAATGCTAGCGATTGTGGGTAGCATCCAGATAAGCAGTGGTGGACCTCCCCAGCCCTGCACCCCAAGGCAAAGGTCTGAGATGGCACCCCCGCAAGGGATGCCACTCCCCCCAGCAAATCTACTTCCCTTGCTTACCTGGAGCGCACTACACCTCACACAACTCCAGAACAGGTCAGGGAAGACTCTTGAAGGTTCCCCGACACTTTAAACTGTGCTTCCAGGAGATCAGAAGCACAGTTCCAACCCAGTGAGTTTCCAGAAGCACAGTTTCTGACCCAACCTGAGTGAGGCTTCTGCAGGGTCATAAGAACATAAGAACATAAGAACATAAGAACAGCCCCACTGGATCAGGCCATAGGCCCATCTAGTCCAGCTTCCTGTATCTCACAGCGGCCCACCAAATGCCCCAGGGAGCACACCAGATAACAAGAGACCTCATCCTGGTGCTCTCCCCTACATCTGGCATTCTGACTTAACCCATTCCTAAAATCAGGAGGTTGCGCATACACATCATGGCTTGTACCCCATAATGGATTTTTCCTCCAGAAACTCGTCCAATCCCCTTTTAAAGGCGTCTAGGCTAGATGCCAGCACCACATCCTGTGGCAAGGAGTTCCACAGACCGACCACACGCTGAGTAAAGAAACTGAGTAAAGAAAGGTCCTAAAACTCCTCAAGGCTCCGCAACTGGGGCATTTGCCCCATCACGTCAATGCAGGTCCGCCACTTCAGATATGCTTGCTCAAGAGAGAGAGAGTAATGCTGAACACTGCCTGCTTTTCCTTCTGCTTACAACTCCTTGACCCCAACCCACTATCTTTATCTGCACTGGAACTTTATCAAATTAAGGCTGCAGTCCTATCCAGTCTTACCTATGAGTAAGCCCTATTGACTATAATGGGCCTTACTTCTGAGTAGACATGCATAGGATTGGGCTGTAAGTAATTTGTTAGCAGCTTAATTGTAAACATGCCACACCTCCACCTTTAATGCATTCCGAGTGCCAAGATAGCTGTTTCTTTCTTTGTGTTATTAGATAATATTTTCTCTTATTATCTACATGGAGTCAAACATTATTCAAAAGCCCACACTTTTTCTAAGAGCAATTATTAATATTTGGTCTGTAAAGGTACGCTAACAGAAACCATTATGATTTTGGAGCAACAACACTGAGCTCATATTCCAAGAGGATGCTAACAGGATACTAACTGTGAACATTTCCTCTGAAGTAAGTTCCATTATTGAGTTTTAGTCCCGAGACATAAGGATTGCAGGCTTAGACTGGTAATTGCCCATTTAGATGGATGCACTTTCTATTTTGCATTATTAATAAACAGACTTTTGGATAAACCAAGGTATTAGAATGGCAGTATTGTACAAGGGTTGTTTGTTACCACCTAAAACAAAGTCCCAACCAAAGTATTTATTTGTTAAATCTCTTTTATCCAGCTTTTCAGGTAAAAATTGTTTTCCACAATGGCTCACATCAACTATCCAGTTCCATGCTACCTCCCCTCACTTTTTAAAGAGTGAAAAAGCTTTGATTGAAAGCCAGTGGAACCTTTTTCGTCTCTTAAAATACTACACTAGGGGGCCACAATCAAGAGTGGAGGAGCAGTGAAAGCAAAGTCCCCCATGGTTCTGCTTCCTTTCACAGCCCTTCCTCCAGTGGTTGTTATATATTTATGTATATTTTGGGGTCTTAGCCTAAAGGATCCATGTACTGTGTTGTACTTCACCTGGACAGCACACTGGGCTGTGTTTGTACAGCAGCACTTGCTTTGCAAAGGGAAGTTCACTAAACACTCACTGGATGTTAACTGATAGGCAAGAAAAAATGTCAGAGAAAATACGATGATGAGAATCCATGTAAAGAGGAAATTGGAGGTGAATGAAGTACAAAATCCTTTGTTTCTTCTTAGACTATTGTAGGTGTTGCTGAATGGCCTACTTTTCATACAGAGAAGTGTTGCTCCATCCATATTTGTTCATACATCATTGCTAGGTATTGAAGCATGGTGGCAAATGAGCACACCTTATACCTGTACTGCAGTGTGCGGTACGCAGGACTAGATGGGCCTATGGCCTGATCCAGTGGGGCTGTTCTTATGTTCTTATGTTAGTGGTTCTCAGACATTTAGCACCAGGACCCACTTTTTAGAATGAGAATCTGTCAGGACCCACCAGAAGTTATGTCATGACCAGAAGTGACATCATCACATTTTTAACAAGCCTAGGCTGCAATCCTACCCACACTTACCAGGAGTAAGTTCCACTGACTATCATTGTTAAAAGCATATACATAGTAGCTTGTTAAAAGTACAGGTCTGTAACATTTCCCCAAGTCACATCCCATGGGAGCATCAAGACTAATATATTAAAAATAAAATATTGAAAAGAATGGGAACCCACCTGAAATTGGCTCGCAACCCACCTTGTGGGTCCCAACCCACAGTTTGAGAAACACTGCAGTGTACGGTATTGCTATCAGTTTTAGGCTTGAATCTTCCTCATTCTCACACTCTACTGTGCGCTCTTCAGTTCACTAATCAGAAAATGGGTTCCTGACCTATTGCTTTATGGAAGCAAAAGCAGGCAGATTAATGATGAACCTATCATTCCTGCAGGTACCATAAAAATAAAGTAACCATGAAGCAACAGAATGACTTACCAGGCAGCTCGAAGCAGTCCACTCAGTTAGCCTCAGAGCTCGGCCACCCTTGCTTTTACTGGTGACCATATAATGGAAACCATGCAGTCATCTTTCTATCCTATCTTTCATTTATGATGTTTTCATACTGCCTTTCTGGAAAAAAAAAGCAGTTAACAATTAAAATAAATGAAAAATACAATGCAAAGTATGTTAAAAAAGAATTCCATTATTAGTGGTACTTTCTTCCTCATTTTCCTTGACAGTGCCTTTTAGCACCTCCAACTAAGCAGCAGTTCCTACTAAAGGTGTTCCAGGCAAGGGAGCAAGGCTGAGCAGGTGGAGTTTACTCAGCCCATGATGGAGGCAAATCTTCCCTTACAGTTAGGTGGGAAGGCACCCACAGAGGTGCTCTCAGGAAATGAAATGGGGCTAAGTGGGTGGCATTCAATAGCCCAGGGGTCTCTAAGCTTTTTGGCCGGAGGGCTA
This sequence comes from Tiliqua scincoides, assembly GCF_035046505.1. Classification (NCBI taxonomy): domain Eukaryota; kingdom Metazoa; phylum Chordata; class Lepidosauria; order Squamata; family Scincidae; genus Tiliqua; species Tiliqua scincoides. Next base: position 30,582,878 of record NC_089826.1, read on the forward strand.
CAACAAATATCTGGCATGGTGTTAAGGGCTGGGAAAAAAATTTTTTAACTATAAAATTTAAATAAATACATTAGTGATGGACCTTAGACAAACGAATAAATAAATGAATGGGCTCAAATTTCAAGGATTTTTACAAACACCAACACACACCACAAAATATAGCACATACTCAAATGGACCCCCAAATGGAGGTCTCCCTGACCCTCAGAAAGCCATCTAATGGTACAAAAAAAGTTACTGCCAGTTTTGGGGAGAACCAGGAAGTGATGTTCTTAGGTTTTTAGAAGGTGTTCTGAGGTCTGGGGAGGCAGCATGCAGCCTCCATGGCCATCAGAACACCCTCCAGATGCAACCAGAGCACAGCTCTGATTGTGTTTAGTCAAGTGGCCAGAGACTCTCAGGGGACCAGAGGCTGACCATGGGTTGGATAGAGGTTCACTGCGGGCCACATCTAGCCCCTGGACTGGAGTTTGAAGACCCCTGTATTAGCCCATGATGGAGGTTATTCTACCCAGTTGCTCACTAAGCAATTAAAAGCAATTAAAAGCAATTAAATACTTTTAGGCTGCAATTCTATCCACTTACCTGGGAGTAAGCCCAATTGACTATAATGGGACTTACTTCTGAGTAGACATGCATAGGGGATTGGACTGCAAATAGAGTGACCAGATACAATGGAGAACACAGGGCCCAGACCTATCCAATTTTCCAGCACTGGTGTTGCTGTGCCTATGGGGTATGCCTTCCTTCCTATTGTTGGGGAAGCAGTCTTGGAGGCCTCTTCAAGGTATGGGAACATTTGTTCCCTTACCTCCAGGCTGCATTGCAGCTGCCCCAGCACGGAAAAATTGGATAGGATTGGGCTCACAGTGCCTGCACCTTTAACTGTTGAAAAAGGGGAATGTTGGCATGTGCAGCTTTTAAGACTTTTTCATGTTGAACCACACCTGCCAAAATTCGCTCTGCTTTTTTTAAATTGTACAATTTTTTAATTTGTACAATTAATTTTTTTTAAATTGTACAATTTGTACAATTTGTACAAGTTTTACAAATTTAAATTTGTACAATTAATGTTTTTTAAATTGTACAATGGTTAAAGATATAGGCACTGTGTTCTCCATTGTATCTGGTCACCTTGGCTGCATACTAGGGCTATCAGTACAGGTCCAGCCTATTTATACACAGATTTTTTATACACGGATTTCACTCAACACAAATGGCCCCTGCAAATGAGAAAGGATGTGCTGATCCCAGGAGAAGGGGAAAAATGCATCCCTTTAAAATCAGTTTTAAAAACTGAACAGTCCTTTAACTACAGCCTCCTTAATGAGGGAGGGCAGCAGGCCAACAATCCATCAATCCTTCTCTCTCCTTCGGACACCTTCCTTTCCTCAGCACATGAGAGAAAGGTGATCATTTTGCATTGGTGAAGGGAGGGGCTGAGTGAAGTGCTGATGGATTGTCTTCTTAATGACTCTTATCTTAGAGTCAAAAGATCAGCAAGGCTGTTTTTCAGTCACTGGAGCAAAGAAACTTTGTTTTTTAAATTGATTTGCTATAGTTCTTGTTTTTTTAATCCATGTGAGTGCTTGGAACAGAACCCACACAAATAATTAGTCTCAACCTGTATTTCTGTCTATTTTGGAGTGATTTTCCCCAGCCCTCTTTTGGGCCCACTTGCCACAAAATTTCAGGCTACTGGCTTGGGGAAATGGGATTCTGTCAAGAGTTAAATGTGCTGCTACTTCCAAAGCAATCTTGCCTGCCCATTCCTGATTGTATCAACAAGCAGATCAAAGAGTTCAGCTGGAAAGCACAGTGCTCAAGAGAATGTTTTGCTACAGGTGAGTGCCAGGCAACACAGAGATAAGTTTAGAGGGGAGGCATTCCAGCTTGTAGGAGGGCAGGGGGAAGGTGTGGGAGGGTGGAGATGGTGGCAGGCCCTGCCGCCCTATCCTGATCCCCTCCCAGCCTGGAAGACCCAAGATGAGTCTCCTCAAATAGTCTTGAAGAGACCCATCAGGGCCACCTGGCTGCTACACAGGGTAAGGGAGCATAAGCTCCCTTACTCTGAGTAGCCCCGGTGGTGCTTCCCAGTCCCTTGGGATGAAGTGGTAGCTATTTTGGCTCTTGGAAGCATAGGATTGGGCTGTTAGTCATTACTTTCTTTGGGTATAACACGTTGTCTTTACTTTTCCCTCTTCAACACTGTGGCAACTGAGTGGCCATCAGGACAAACATTTATGCCTGCTTTACAAGAAGTCTAGATCTATGCATTTGGGCCTGTTTTTTGCCAATCACTCCGACTGTCATGATGAATTGAAACTACAGATACTACTTACAAGTGGAAAAATGGTAAAACCAATGATGGATTTTTTATATGAGATTTTAACCAAATGTAAAATGGGGGGGGGGGGGAAATCCTATATAATCTACATTTATTTCTGTTATGATAACCTGCTTGAATGCAACTTCTTGTGTAAGCTGCTCAGGCAACTGTTAAGTGTTATGCCTAATAAAGGTGGATTGTGATTATGACAAACATTTGACAGCTGTTTATGTCAAGCTGTTTAGGAGTTTCAGGGCAGAATCCTAACCAGGTCTACTCAGAAGTAAGTCCTATTTTGTTCAATGGGGCTTACTGTCAGGAAAGTGTGGTTAGGATTGCAGCCTAAGTAAAAAGAATCCACTACAATTATGCAGTGTCAAGTTGACAGGTACTTAGTTTATAATGGTGACAGCCAACTTTTCCATAAATTCCACAGAATGTTAAAGAATGAATAGTAAGTTCAATGAACCTAGAAGGAGAAGGACATCCCTTTTAAATATGAGGCCCCCCCTTGCAATAGTGATATATGGGCTGTTCATCAAGTCCAGCTATGACAGTTCCAGTGCTATCTCCCTGGCACTTTTCACAAACAGTGTGCAAAGCAAATGCAGATAACATTTCAATTGGTTCTTCAGCTGAGCAAAATCTTGCCCATTTGTTAACTGTTTTGATAAGAAAGATGGAGGTTGCTACATAGAGCTCCTGAAATAAGAACAAGTTGGAGTAAATAATGGAGAAGATGCTGTTTGCTGGAGAGATCTTTCACACATGTTTATTTTGGGTAGATTTAGTGCCATAGGTATGTCTCAGTGGGAACAGCAGTTCGAAAGGAATCTCACTCTTATCAAGTAAGCAGCTGTATCAGGACAAGTGTTAGCTTGGTAAAACTGGATTCAAAAAATAGGTTATTGAAAGCAACCACTTTGGGTGGAGTTTTTCTCCCCTCCAAATAAAGAGAAGCACAGTAATTCTCAAGGATTGTTTCCACCTGAGACAGTGCATTAGATAAACAATGCCCTAAAATTGCAATAAGGCTGCAAAAGAAAATGTAATAGCAATTCCTGATTATCTATATAGGGATTTCCCTTTTTCAGCAGTGCATTGATGGAAAGAGCTACACATGCTTTTCAGATGGAAGATGTTGTACCTTTGTATGAGGCACTCGGCCTTTCTGGAAACCACAGATTCTTAAGTCATAAATGAAATTCAAAGTCATGACCAATTTTGCTTTTCAGCTTCTGTAAGTAATGCATTTGTGTAAAGAGCTGTACAGGCTTTTCAGTTCAAAGACATACCTTGTTCTGCCTCAGATGAGGCACTCAGCACTTCTGGAAACCACAGATTTTTAAGCTACAAATGACATTCAAAGTCCTGATAGAGAAACAGGGAACTGTACAAAGCATAGAAAGATTTAGTCAATTTGCAATGATTTTCCTCCACTGCAAACAGCTAAGCCCAAATAAATTTGCCAAAGGCTTAATCACACTGTAATTGGGAAGTCAGACATTGAGTTTGTGAAAAGCTCAGAATAGCATGGATACAGTGGTGACATTAATTAACTGTAATTAAAGATTGGTCAGTTTGGTTACATATAATCTATTCTTCAAATCATGTAGCAAAAAGAATCCTTTTTTAAATGGTAGACGGGTGGGCAACAGAGCACAAGCCTATGCATGTTTATTCAGGAGTAAGTCCAATGGAGATTGCATCCCCACACATCTCAAAGGCTGCAATCCTATCCATACTTAACAAGAGTAAGCCCCATTGACTAACATTGTTAAATGCATATACAGTACACTTAATTAAACACATTTTTATACCACTTTAAGGCAGTGGTTCTCAAACTGATGGGTCCTGACCCACCAATTCTTGTAAAGGTTCCCCCATCCCTTTAAGGGAACCCTGTTAAAAGTACAGATCTGTAACATGTTAGAAGTACAGATCTGTAGCATCAAGCCTAATCTACTAAAAATAAAATACACATTAAAATGAATGGAGACCCACCTGAAATTAGTTTGTGACCCACCTAGTTGGGTCCTGGCCTACAGTGAGAAACACTCATAGTGACTTTTGATACTATTGACCAGGATGTCTTACAGCCCAATCCTATCCCCTGGGAAAAAGCACAACTGCACCAGCACTGAAAAATTGGATAGGATTGGGCCCTGAGTGGGGAAGAGGATAGATAAGTCACAAGCACCCCCCTCGCCCCTCCATATGGGTGTGATCTCTTCCCTTCCCCCACCCCTTAAAGGGATGGGGGAACCTTTACAAGAATTGGTGGGTCAGGACCCATCAGTTTGAGAACCACTGCCTTAAAGTGGTATAAAAATGTGTTTAATTAAGTCATATGGGGGTGACAAAAATTTATGGACCCTGGGTGTCAAATGACCTAGCTACGCTACTGTGACCACAGAATGTACTTTGAAATGTACCTTTTTCACAAAGCAAACAGTAATGCGTGTTTTCTATAGATAATGTTGCAATGTCCCTCTTCCCCCTCCCCTGATGAAACTATACTATAAAGATGTTACCTAAACTTAGAGTCTTTGCCCACTTGCCTATGGAGGTGGGTCCACTTGCGCAAGCATGAATAAAGCTGTCTGAAGTCCTCTGATTCTCCTGTGCATGTTTGGCTCTCCGAGAAACCAGAGGTGTCCTGTCCCTTTGGGAACAGTTTGAAACAGGTTTGACACCCCTGGCCTAAATCATAATCACTACCACCTTTTTCAGGGCCCAGTCTTATCCAACTTTCTAACACTGATGCACCCGTGCTAAGGGTGCATGCTGCATTCTGCAGTTCAGAGAGATTGTCACGGAGGCCTCATCAAGGTAATGGAACTTTTGCTCCCTTACCTTGGTACTGCGTTGTGGCTGCACTGATGCTGGAAGGTTAGAAAGGATTGGGCCCTTACATGCCAGAAATGGGTGTCCTGTATCTAACGGGGAGGGGGGTGATCAAGAGGCTTCAGAGGGGAGATTTCAATCCCCATACCACTCCATAAGCCTCCGCTCCTCATTGGGTCTCCTTGAACACTGCGCCAGCAATTTTGCTGATGCAAGTCCAAGGAAACAAAGGGGGTAGGGAGACTTGTAAAAGAGGAACTGTGTTCCACTGTCATGGTCCTGCATGTGCCAGCCCAACCCTAGATAGGACTGGGCTGAAATGGGGGTGTTTTCAAAGCTGCCAAAAATCACCATGAAAAGTGCTCCTTTTTGTGTTAAGGCCTGATAATATGGTCTACATTGTACTATCTCAATAAGTAATATATGCAGAAGTATTTGATACTACCAAAAGGTCCACAGTCTTATATAAGAAAAATCTCCTCTGCATTATGAAATTTTGCAGAGATCAAGCTCTTGGTTAAAATCATTTATGAGCAATTTGTGAATATCAAATGCACTATCGAAATATAATTTGAATATCTGATGCAATATTTCTGAAGGAACGTCTGCCTTCAGCCCTGTTATCTTTGTAAATTAAATCACTGAATATCCAACAGAAGATTTTCTTTTTCTTTTCTTCTCTGAAAGGTACACTTTAGCAGAGCCATTAAATAAGCCTTTGAGAAGTCTATTTTCAGTCTGCTGTGGTACTAAGTATCATTCCTTTATATTAAACCTTTTTGTGAGAGTGCTGTGTCATCTATCCTAATACACAGGAGCGGAGAGGATTAATTGCAAATGACTTTGTCACTGCTGAGCTTTTATCGGATAAGTGTGCTATCTCTGTCATGATTCTAGTGACAGGAAAACTTCCTTTGGTTTCTTCTCTTTCTTTTCCCAGTCCCCCACCCTGAAGTGTAATTAAGGTACTTGCTGGAGATAAAAGCCCTCCCCAGCAAAGATGTACTTTCCTGAGAAAAAAGCTTTGTTTGCTGATACATATATAGACAGGAAATAAAAAGAAGGTCCTAGAAGCTGATGTTGTGTATACATTCACCTCCAAATGCCAGCAGAGCACCACAGAGATATAACTCCTGTTCATAATGTTTACCAAAACATGCACTTTGGCAATGAGGTGAACCACTGTGATGTATGTTACACAGGGATGCCCTAGAACAGTGTTTCTCAAACTGTGGGTTGGGACCCACTAGGTGGGTCGCAATTTCAGGTGGGTCCCCATTCATTTCAATATTTTATTTTTAATATATTAGACTTGGATGCTGCCATGGTATATGACTGCATTTGGGGAAATATTTCAGATCTGTACTTTTAACAGGCTACTATGTATATGCTTTTAACAATGCTAGTCAGAGGGACTTACTCCTGGGTAAGTGTGGGTAGGATTGCTAAAAATTTCCCTGCTTGATGATGTCACTTCTGGTCATGACATCACTTTTGGTGGGTACTGACAGATTCTCATTCTAAAAAAGTGAGTTCCGGTGCTAAAAGTGTGAGAACTGCTGCCCTAGAAGAGTACTTTGAAGCAATTAATACTATAAGAGTGACAGGATCCAGAGAGGGGCCACCACCAACTGCACACTGATCCAGGGCAGTAGCACCCAGTGCGTAGTGCTCACTCCCTTCTCTTCCCCTTCATTTGGACATGCAGCTTACCAGGGTTTGAATCTGCTGCCACTTGGTAGTTTGAATCTGCTGCCACCAGCTCAGAATATCAGGCTAGTCAGAGGGGCTCCCTGGGCAGAATCCCTCTCCTAGAACTGTACTGAACCTCAGGGGTCTCTATAAAAATCACTGTCACAATAGTGCCTGCAGAGCAAGAGAAATGAAAATTCTACTATTTTTCCCAGACTCAGAATGATGTTAAAGATTTATTATTGAAAAACCAAATTTTTAAATATTAAAAATTAAGCGAACAAGAAACAAAAGCAAGTTACATTACATTTACAACAGCCATTTTAAACCACTGGGCTGTGGCACATTGATGTGCCGCGTGTGGCCTACAGGTGTGCCATAGGAATTTGGGGAAAGGTCATTTATTAGTAGGTCCAATGGGGGATGTGAACCTGCCACTGGCCAGATGGTGTGCCTAGACCAGAGTTTCTCAAACTGTGGGTCGGGACCCACTAGGTGGGTCACGTGCCAATTTCAGTTGGGTCTCCATTCATTTCAATATTTTATTTTTAATATATTAGACTTGATGCTGTCATAATACGTATAAGACTGCATTTGGGGAAATGCTACAGACCTGTACTTTTAACAAGCTACTATGTATAATATTTTAACAATGATAGTAAATGGGACTTACACCTGGGTAAGTGTGGGTAGGATTGCAACCTAGGATTGCTAAAAATTTTCCTGCTTGATGACATCACTTCCAGTCATGACATTCACTTCCAGTGGGTCCAGACCTGTACTTTTAACAAGCTACTATGTATAATATTTTAACAATGATAGTAAATGGGACTTACACCTGGGTAAGTGTGGGTAGGATTGCAACCTAGGATTGCTAAAAATTTTCCTGCTTGATGACATCACTTCCAGTCATGACATTCACTTCCAGTGGGTCCAGACACATTCTCATTCTAAAAAGTGGGTCCTGGTGCTAAATGTGTGAGAACCACTGGCCTAGACAATTTTAGTACCTTGTCAGTGTGCTGTGAAATAAAAAAAGTTTGAAAATGATTTAGAAGATTCTCCACCTGCAATCATGCAGAGAGCCAGCAGATGGTGCTGAGGTGCTGCAGAATCTCACAAATGTGTTGTTAACTTGGAGCTCTTGCCATGGAGTTCAATTCATAGTGCAAGAGCACAGCATACAGAAGACAAACCGTAAACAACATAAAATCTTACGTTTTCTGGCTAATATTGATTTCTATCTTTGTACCTAGACAAAGGGACTACCAGTGTCATTTCACTCACAGTCACAGTGAGTGGGCTCTCCAGAGAGGAAGAGAGAAAGTTTGCGATTGGTTGGGGTTTATCATTCCTGGCTGGAATGATGTCATCCAGTTATGCAGATTGTTGCTTCCACCAGTTCTGCTATTTGATTGAAGTAGGGCTAGTCCCTTTGAAACTTGATCATCCAGTTTGGCTGGTCTTAGCTGCAATTTGCATTTCCTCCCCCTTCTGTCTAGCAAGTTGCCTGTTTGTATCCCAACTCTGACTGACACATGACTGGACCATTGAATTTTAAGCTTGAGGAAATAGACCATGTATCCATAAAAGGAAAATATAAGGAGGTCTGGTCTAGAGAGTAGAGCCTCTGTTAGCCCGAAGATAACATCAGAAGGTCGCCAGTTTGAGAACACCGGCAGCTCCCTGAACGGCGAGACCTTGAAGCAGCTGACAAGCTGAGCCGAGTTATTCCATCTGCTCTGACCAAAGAAGCGTCTTGGCTGCCCTCCATGTGAGAGATGGAACTGCTCTCAGCCTGCATGGGAGGCACTGGAGGCCAGAAGTGAGATCAGACCCGGAAGATCCATCTGAAATGTTGCGTGGTTCTTGAAAGAGAGAACTGTTTATGATCCCCCTTGAGGGATTTAGAAATGCCTGCCTACGTAAACCGCATTGAATAAAGTCAGAGGAGTAATCCGATGACCAGAAAGGTGGTATGTAAATACTGAGTTGTTGTTGTTGTTGTTGTTATAAATAAAATAGCAGATGTATACTCAATAGCTTGCACTGCAGGGGCCATAAAGCTTTAAATAGCATGGGCTTTGCTGGTTCTATAAAGCTTTAAACAGCATGGGCCTTGAGTGTTTTAGCAATATCCCATAACGATTCCTAGAGAGCAGTGCTCTAAATTGAGAGGCACAGACGTACTGTATAATAAATAAAGCCAAATGACAAGGGTGCCTACAAAACTCCTGTAGTCTACAGGTGCACACAGTTCCCATCTTCAGGAGGATACCCAAACCTAAACTTATTTCAGATGCTATTTAGTGCCTTTTTTGGACATCATTTGATGGCTCTTGGTCAGAGCAAAGTGTGAAGTTTAAAAGTTAAATTGTTGCCTCTAAACTGCAAGATAATGTAGATGAAGGAAGCAGATTAAATAGATCTCTAGATTGAGTAAAGCAAATAAAAGTGACTCACAGTGTAATCCTAATTTACACTGGAACAGGTAGGTCAGCGGGCCTGTGCTGTATCCAGTGCAAGTTTGGGGCTGGCTGAGGTTCAGCCCGGGGCAAGGGGAAAAAATCCCCCCTATCCAGGTTGAACCGCAGCAGCCCCAATGAGTCTACCGGAAGAGGTGGTGCATATCTGAGCAGAATGGAGCAGCCTGGCATCGCTCTGCACTACCTGGGAATGGGGCTAGGATCCGGCATAACTGTTCCTCCTTCCTTCCACCTCCTCTTCCCTGCCTGCCTACCCACAGGCCTGCCCACCGCCAGCCCAGAACACCTCCTACCTGCCCTCTGCACACTCCCGCCAGGCCACTGCGCCAGCCGAGTTTGGCTGGCATGGACTTACCTTTCTTTGCCACTGTGAAGGCTGGATCTGGCCTCCAGCCGCCTTTAAATTGTGCTCTAAGGCCCCAATCCTGTCAGGGCCTTGTGATGCCAGAATGAGCATTCTGGCATCATAAATCCCTTTACAGCAGTGCAAAAGCCAGACAACTGTCGCACCCTTTTGGGTGACTGCTGCAAATGGGCAGCAGCGCACTCATGAAGCAGCAGCAGCTCCCAAAGCCTCTGCTGGCACTGATAAGTTGGTGGTGAAGACGTGTTGTGGGTGAGTAGGGGGAAGGCAGGGAGAGTTTGGACCAGATCAGAGGAGGGCAGGGGCAGGACGGGAAGATCTCAGTGGCACCAGCGTGCACCAGATCCTATCCCCTCTTTCCCAGGCTGCCTTCCCCTTTTCTCTCTTCAGACTTACACCAGCAAAATGGCTGGCATAGTAAATTAAAAAAAATTATTTACCTCCTGCTGGCTATCTGATTGCCTCCATCCCACCATTGGATGCAGCGCACATTCCGTTAGCATGACTGCAACAACTCCAATGGTGGAGAATAGGATTAGATAGTAACTCGTTGTATATATTCTGTTTATTAGCACTTCTTGAAGCTGTTATTCAGGAGTTGCCACTTTTCCAAAAACGACCTGCCAGCTTTTTCCATTTTTGCCTCAGGCGGATGTTTATATCAGACTCCCCCCCTTTTTTAATCTTGCGACATCATCAAGACATAGAAGTCTTGTTGCATCACCAGGTCCCACCTCAAATCTCAGATTTTTGGGTGCATCTGATTCAGCACAGCATACATACATAGTGTTTGTGGGCAGAGGTGTAGCTAATGACTGTGTAGCCCAGTGCCGAGCTCAAAATGATGCCCTGGAAGTGACATCACGCCTGGGCTTTTAAAAAAGTGAAAATGGGGGGAAATCTGCCTCCCACAGGCCTGCCCGCCGCCAGCCCACAAGCTCCCCCAGCAGCTTGCAACCCACTTGCTCAGCCACCTTCCCATCCCAAGCTGCCCCCGTATTAAAACCTTATTGGTTCCCTGCTGTATCATAATAACACCTAACTCACTCTCAGAATTATCTTTGGACAATTTTGAGTTAAGAAAATCCAGTTTTTGTTACATAATGTAGTTGTGTTTTTATTTTCTGATTATTTGGCTATAACTTTTGATTGAATAAAGCTACTTGGCACAGTTTGTTTCATTGCATTCTTTAAATTCTGCATCAAATGGTTTATAACATGATAGTATTATTCAAAAATACAAAAGTTTTCACAATTTTGGCCACTACAATTTTCATACTCAGGTTGTTGTCCCCCTAAAGCCTGTTGCCTGATGCAATTGCTACTTCCTGCACCCCCTTAACTAGGGCACACATAGCATGCATAGTATTCAGCATACACGGTGTATGTAGGCCATCAAGACTCCAATGTGGGGAACTGCTGCAAGTCAGGTAGTCTGAGGGCCTGATCCTATCCAACTGTCCAGTGCTGATGCAGCTGTCCCAATGGGGTGCGCGCTGCATCCTGTATTGGGGGATCTGTCATGGAGGCCTCCTCAAGGTGCAGGAACATTTGTTCCCTTGTCCTAGGGCTGCATTGCAGTTGCATTGGCACTAGAGGGTTGGATAGGATTGGGCGCCAATATGTTTACATTTATTAAACGGTATTAAATGTTCATGACATCAAATGTAACTGTATACAATTTAAAAAGGACATAGCGCTTGAAGTTATTCCAGGGCCTTGCACTCACTGACCCAAAACACTGGCAGGTAGGAGCAACTTCAGTAACCAGTTGAATAGAAAATAACCTGCATGCTTTACTTTATATTTGACAGCAACTGTTACCCTGCACATGCCTGATCTCGTCTGATCTTGGAAGCTAAGCAGGGTCAGGCCTGGTTAGTACTTAGACGGGAGACTGCCTGGGAATACCGGGTGCTGTAGGCTTATACCATAGTCTTTCGAGACTGAAGGTTGCCAACCAACCCATAAGCAACAGAATGGGAGACTTGCATTCAAAATCATCCCTTGAGTATCCCCTATTTACTTATATAGACTGACTCCCTTATACAGGGGCCCTTATACAGGGGGCAGTTAATGTAAATATGAACATCTATAATAATAATATTTTTTAAACACACATATGACTCAAAAGTATAGAGTATTCATTTCTGAATTCTCTATAAAATTAATTCTCCCCCTTTCTTTAAACAAGCAAATGCATACAGAATATGTGCAAACACATAGCTTGTGCTCTTACCTGCAACCAAAGCACAATGCCCCCGCCAATAATATATATTACAGGTTACAATATACTTCCTGCTTCATACAAGAACAGGCTTTGGCTAATCCCTCTAAAATCCGCAAGGGTTAATTTATAAACATCACCTGTTCCTCCAGTTGTATTTTTCTTATTTGATGTAATTCTTAAACTAATATGTACTATAGCTACTGCTGTTTGAATTGCAGGGTGCATCAGATGTGTCAGTTTAAAAGACCGCAACATTAGCCTGCTCAGGCGGAGGCGAAGATAACCCGTAATTTGCTGAGACAACCTGTTCTTAAAAAAGGGAAAAAAAGTTGAGAGTAATACATACATTCATTTACTTATTTTAAATGTAATTAAATGTGTTTGGAAACATTCCTGGAATTCTCCTGCCAGCTTCAGTAGACCATAGGAAATGCCAGGTTTCATCACACAAGTGATCCATCATGTCCACTGCTGCTCTCTCCTGCGATGGTTACAGCACATTGAGCCACAGAATGATTAAAGAGCCTCTAAAGATAACAACTGGTAATAGAGCCTGAAGAGTCTGATGTAACCAGGGGGCTGCAACGCTCAGTAGTCCTGGATCTCCTCCTCTTCCTCCTCCTCTCTCCTCTGGTCACTTGCAGGAAAAGAAATACAGGATGCAATGTCATCATGAACCACATTTCTCTATGCTGCTTCATTTCATTGGCCCAGAGTGATTGCACCCTGTCAGTGGTGTAGCTTGCGGGGTGCAGAGGATAGCAGTTGCACTGGGCAACAAGCTTTAGGGGGGCAACAAACTGAGCTTGACACTAGTGGCCAAAATTGTGAAAAAAATTGTATGTACAAATAATACCATCATGTTATATATCACTGGAAAGGTAATTTAATGAGGAATGCAATGCAACAAACCCCATTAGAATATCTGTATTCTATCAAACGTTATGGCCAATTAACCAGAAAATGAAAACACAACTGCCTTATGGAGCAAAAAGTGGATTTCCGTAACTCAAAACTGATCTATGAGACTGATTGTTCTGAGAGCCAATGAGATGTTATTATGGTACAGCATCGAACCAATAAGGCATTAATATGAGTCATTTCCATGTATCATAATATAGTGACCCCTGCTAACTGAGTAAAGAGGCACTTTTTCAAGTAGTGCTCCTCTTATATTTAGCAGGAGGAGAATTACGATCCCTCTTCACCCCAGTACAGTGTCTCTAACCAATAAGGGGCACACTTTGTATTTATTTACTTAATTAATTAGATTTTGTTGTGGAGGGGGCCTACAAAATCTTCTTTGACTCTAGGTAGCAGATAGATGCCTTAGCTATGCCACTGGCTGGGGGGAAGCAGCAGCAGAACAAGTGGGTGGAGAGCTTCTGGGGGGAGGAGGCATGTTTTCCCTTGATTTTCACTTTTAAATAACCCAGGCGTGACACAACTTCCAGGGCATCATTTTGAGCTTGGCACCAGGCTACACGATCATTAGCTACGCCATTGCACTCTGTAATCAATTACAATTACTGCTCCATGCATACATGACCAGAAAACAATGCTCTGTGGTAGGTTCTATGGCATCTGGAGAGGGCTGGCCCGTCCATGAAGTCCTCAGAGGTGGTCATCTTAGGTAGTGGACTGGCAGGGGTGCCTGTCTCCAGTTTTCATCTGTCTCCGAAGCTCTAGCCTAGTATTATCCTTTCCTTCACAGTTCCTCTTCTATGATGTTTTCCTCTTCCATTCTGAATCCGGACAACAAGTGATGGTGGCTGGTGCACTGCTGGGCCAGGGCACAGCACATGCCTGCCATTTAAGGAGCTCAGAGGCCTTAGGCAAGCCCAGGAACAGAGATAAATAGATTGAAATGTTGTTGCCTAAACTCTTCACGTATTTTGAACAAGAGAAAACTTCATTCAGTACAACCTTCCTTGTGACACATCTGGATAAGACAGGCGAAAACACTCCTCCAGTCTCTCATAGAATGATTATTTTTCTCTCCTGGCCACTCTATACTTGAAGACTTCAGGTCAAATATACTTTCTTGATCTGTTTGAAGCACTCTGTATTCTCTGGAAACTGATGCTTCTGAGAGCTGCAAGTTTAACTTTATTGCTATCAAGAGTCTCATCACTTGCAGGCTAGACAGATCTGAACAATTGTTTCATACTGCCATAAAACAGTGTAAAAATCCGGTTTGATCTTCTTGTCCCCGAATGAACACACACACGGTTCTTTGGATTTTGGAGAGGCAATCAAACAGGCGACAGGAGAATTCAAAGAACTTCTTAACGTTTACTCGTTTGCAAACGGGACCCCCACACACTTGGAGGACCCAGAAGGATTGCAATCATGCAGGTTTTATAGGGAAAAATAACATACAGGCAGACGCCCAAAACAACATTCGGCATGTTATCGGTACAGGATGTTGATCTGAGGATGGCAATTCAATACACATCAGCAGTTTGTTTACAGAGATATCCGTTAGAGGGGATCTGGCACTCTGACTCATCCCTTTTACCCTAACCTTTTTATCCTCGTTTGTTGATTGCCCTTGTCTAGGACCTTTCTGTTCACCCTTGGAGGTGTAATATCACAGTTAACTGGTTCTCTGAGAGGGATAGCTTTTTGGTCAGGGAAGAGCCTTATGGGTGAACTGGGCATCTTGGGATATTTCCATATTGTGAGCTGGGCATATTGTTATCATTCTGAAGACCATCTCTTAGGACATCAGGTAGGCAAACATGCCCCCAAGTCTGCCTGGTAAAACTAATAATGTGGCAAGGGGACATCTAGAAGGGTAAATCATCAGAAGTGAAATGGTGGTTAATGCAGGGCCAGCCCAAGACCCTCTGGTGCCTGAGGCTGCATGTGGTGATGTGCCAGCCTTTGATTAGCCCACCATTGTGTGTGTGTCTCTCTCTTGCACATTTCTGTTTTGTTTCCCCCCCCCTTCCTTTTCCAAACCAAGAGGTAGGAGGAGGTGAATCAGTGGAAGCAAGTGGGAGGATAGAACTGGTTCCTCTACCAGGCTGCTGCCTGGGGTGACCAGCTGGTCTCATAGATGTGCCAGCCCTGGGTTAACATCCATCCAACATGACTCTCTGGCAAATGTGTTCCCACATTATTTTAAACTCTTTTCTCTCTCAGTCAGCTTCAAGGCTGAAAAAGGAGGAGAAATTTGGCAGCATGGAAATGATTAAGCAGCCCCTTTCTCACCTGCCAACTTTCCTGTACAAATGTTCCTTAAGCTCTACACTACTTTGGCAAACACACATTTGCGGAGGTAACTTGCTGATCCATCCTTACTAAAGTTACCAATCAAAGCCAACTTACCGGGAAGAAAATCTATGGGTGCAATCCTAACCAACTTTCTAGCACTGACATAGCTGTGCCAATGTGACATGCACTGTATCCTACAGTCTGGAGCAGTTGAGGGGGCATCCTCAAGGTAAGGGCATGTTTGTTACCTTTTCTTGGGGTTGCACTGCAACTAGGTCAGTGCTGGAAAGTTGGTTAGGATTGCACCCTTAGTCACTGAACATTGCAGGCCTACTTCTGATTAACCATGCTTAGGACCAAGCTGTAAGAAATGAGCAAGAGTGTACCTTTTCAACTGAATGTACATGTTCATCTTTTAAAATTTCAGCTGATAGGGTTGCAGGAGACAGAATTTATCCTATAGGTGACCTTGACAAAATTAAATTACAAAGGGGCACTTGGCAACTTCCTCTCTTTGCTGCTTAGTGAGCCATTTCTAATGTCAGGCAGTAGTGGAGCTATGAGGGGGGCACAGCACTAGGTTTTGCAGGGCACCTCAGCACACTGTCCAAACCACCCCTCCCCCTCCCCATCAGAGCCATTCCCCACAGTGAGAGCAAAGCAGAGGCATCTCCACCACTTTGCTCTTGCCACTGGGAATGGCTCTGATGGGGAGGGGCAGCTTGCACAGCGCACTGAGGCACCCTGTAAAACTTAGTGCTGTGCCCCCTGCAGCTATGCTACTGAAGTCAAGAGAACTTTGACAGCATGAAGTAGGGAGTGGCAAAAAGACTCTGAAGCATGCAAACACATACAAGTATGTAATTCATAGTCGGGTAAATGTGAAATTTTAAAACATCATTTATTTACCAAATGTATATGACACTCTTCGCATTGAAGACCGAGCGTTCAGACAGTTCATGTGTAGAATAAGCCATTTTGATCATGCAGGAGGTGTGGTGGTAGGTGAACAAGTGCAGGGCACAGTACTGTCACCCACTCCCACCCCTTCTCATCCTGAAACTGGGTTGGTAGTTTTTCCTGCTCCATTTAAGGCCAGGGGAAACCAGATAGAAGGAGACTGACTTGGGGAAACCTCTTCCCAGAAGAAATCCTCAAAATCTCTAGGGGGGCCCTTAAAATCCAGGCAGTAACACAAGCAGGCAGTCTGGGAAAGAGGGGCAATAAACTCCCTCCCAATTAACTGAGACCAGACTATAAGAATCACCCCCCCCCCCAAAAAATGCAATCCTATAACACTTACCTTGGTGAAAGTCCCACTGAATTCAGAAGGACTTACCGCAGATACTCGCCTATAAGTCAATCTCACAGATAAGAGGGCAGGTTTTGAGCCCAAAATCATGGAATTTGCTGTGACCCTTGGATAAGTCGGGGGTTTAACTTAGGGAGGTGTCTAACTATAATTTTGTCTTATTTTACCAGAGGCCAGATCCTGAAAAACAACCTCCCAGTAATTGTTACCTAAGAACTGTACAGTCACTAATTTATTAAAAACACAGTGTATATACATAGTATGTATACATCTATACATACATGTATACATACATAGTATGTATACATACATACATACACTATTTTTAATACTGTTTTTGCTATACTATGTATACATAGCTTGTATTATTAATTACAAACATTTTGCTAATATGAAGGGTACAATTTATGGAATTGGGCTGCCAAGGGATATGCAAGTGAAAAAGGTTGGGAACCACTGCAGGAGAACCATGAATCAAATCCACCTTTAAGGTGTCTGGTGTGTTAAACCAGAAGCTCTCCGTACAACATACAACCCATAACACATAACTGGGAGTGTGCAATTCAATTCACAGCAGAGAGATGCAGCTGCATATATTTGCAACCCTTTTTACTCAGAAGTAGACCCACTGCTTTCCATGGGAGTTATTCTTAAGTAAGGGTGCATTGAATTGTAGCCTGCTTCAGATGGAAAGGAGGATTCCCATCCTGGTGTTTCAAAAAAACAGACCTGCTTTGCAAGCATTTGCAAAGCAGAACCAGGCTGCAGCAGAAGGAAGGAGAACAAAAAGTTAACAAATTGCTTCTAAGTAGCTGTGCCTGCCTGCTGCTTGAGAAACAAAACTTTTCAGAGTTGAAAGACTTTGCCCTCTGATTAACCCGGAGGTAAGAGGAAGTGATAATTGGAGCTTGAATACTTGGCAAAAATTTCACTTACTATAGGCGAGTATCTACATAACCATCCTGGGGTTCTGGTTCTTTTTACTGAGCAGGATTACTGATCAATCGCCTGTTAATTGCCTCTTGAAAAGACTCTTGTAACTGACCCTTATGACAAAGGCTGGCTCATCCATGAGACCAACTGACCTCTTCAGTTGGTCTCATGGATGGGCAAGCCTTTATTCTAAGGGTCAGTTTGGGATGCTGTCTCTGGTGTCAGGAGGTCTTGGGCTGGCCTCCCTTAAGATCAGTTTCTGTTTCCATGGGAAGGGTCTAATTATTGATTTCCTCTCATGTTTTTCTTACATTTGTATTTATTTTACTAAATAAAAAAATATAAGGGAGGAGGAAGCAGGACTTGAACTATGGACCCCCTTCCTGGTTCACGGCACAATCATTTTTCCATTACAATGATATTCATATCATTGTATGATAACAGCAGTTATGTTATATGCGCTCATTACAATTCATTTCTGTAGGCGACCACTTAACATTTATCACATCACTACTACCATGGGGACAGCATTGAGGTTCAGGAAGTACTTCAATGTGATTATCCTGCTAGCTGTGTTTTAAAGTTATTGCTCTTAAGACATCACATCTGAGCGTAAACATTTGTCATGTTTACACTCAGCCACCACCCTCCAAATTAATTTTCAAAAATGTATTAGGTTTCTCTCTGGCTGTTTCTGAAATGGATGAAAAATACATGTTCTGTGCTTCATAAAACGAGTGTTAAAGGTTTATTTGCATTTAAATACATGTTGAAAATGCTTTCCCACAGGCTTAATAGGCCTTTCAGAAAGAACACTGTATGGTAAAATATGGCCAGATCAAAAGGTTTGCCACTGAGAGAGATCAGAGAAACTCTATCACTTGATGAGCCCAAAACCTAGAAAGAAGAGAAAAAAGGTTGCTCTCTTATGTTGATGTGAGAAGGTAATTATTGCTGTGCTGGGAGCAGAATTTCACAATGGGCAGCTTTCATACACCTGCTCTCTGCTGTGGAACAAAAACAAGAACCAGCCTTGAAAAAAATAATAAAGGTCAGACTGCAAAAACACGACGTTTAGCTAAACTACAAAGTTCAGGGATTCAGACACAAAAATACAGGCAAGACCTTGTATTATTGAGTATGCTGTGATGGGAAAATGACTGTAAGCATGATGGAGGCAAGGGTGAACATAGGTTATGCTCAAATAACAAGGGAGCATGAGGGGGCCTGGCCTCCTTAGTTTTAGTTTAGCCCTCGTTAGCTCGTGTTTTTAGAAGTGGGGATAATTTGACTAAAATTAGGTGGGGGTTTCAGAGGCTGAGACTTGTGAATTTCATTAAGCCCTTCTAACCTTCATTCTGAACCACTGAGAATTGTTTGCCAGGGAGAAAGTTTCCCTTAATAACAGGGCATGCCCCTTGGAACTGATTAAAAAGTGATACAAAGCATTGGTGACCTTTATGTTCGCAAAGGAAAACATGCTAGAATCCATGGCAATGATCTACAAACTCTGTAATAAACGTTAGAACATTCCAATATGTTATTGCTTATCCTTGTCATTTGAAAATGATACCCTACTGCATCGGTTCTCAAATTGTGGGTTGTGACTCACCAATGGGTCGCAACACAATTTTTGAATGGTCACAAAACTGACAAGCGGATAGCAGACATATTTACTCACCAGTAGACAAACATGCCTCAGCTCTTCTCGAAGGCCAGGTGAAGGGGAATGCAAAACTACCAGAATGGTCCCGATCCGATGAATGTGGAGCTCAACAAACACTCTAGAACACTGGTTCATGACCCACTAGCCTGGGAAGCACTGGCCAATGCCACTTTAAGATGCGGGGAGAGGAGGAAGGCAGCAACATGATCCCCCAGTTGGAAGCACTGTAAGTTGTTGCAGGAGAGGGGGGAAGGCAGCAACACAATCCCCAAGATTGTGCTGCTGCCAGGGATGGGGGGGCGTTTCTACTTATCTGCAGCCAGCACTGAAGTCCTGGGAGGTCCAGGGGATGTGTCGCAAAAACTGGAAGTGCCATTTTTGTCGCAAAAACTGGAAGAGCCCCTTTCCCCTTTTTAAACACTTTTTTCAGGTACTGGGAGCCCCTGGACCCCCTAGAACTGCAGTGCTGGCTATAGGTAAATAGAAAAACCCCCTCCTGTCCCCAGTATCAGATCACCTTGGGGATCATGTTGCTGCCCCCCCCCCCCCGCAGCAAGTTACAGTGCTCCCAACTCCTTTGTAGGAGTTTGGGAAGTATGGCTCTAGAAGACGGCCCTCCACCATAATAAAAAAGATAAAAACAGAGGCTTGAGGGACTGGTAAAGTGAAACTTCTTTTTCTTTAGTCTCATAAAGCTAGGTGACTCCCGATTCAGTAAAATGATACAGTATTGTTTTAAAATGTGAGTCCCCATGCTAAAAATTTTGAGAATCACTGCTCTAATGCAGGGGTCTCCAAACCCAGCCCAGGGGTCAGATGCAGCCCACAGTGAGCCTCTATCCGGCCCGCGGCCAGCTTCTTGTCCCCTGAAAACCTCTGGCCCACTTGGCAGAACATGACTGGAGCTATGCTCTGGTTGCGTCTGGAGTGTGTTCTAAGGGCCAGGGAGGTTGAATAAATGAGCCCATTCATTCATTTATTCACTCATCTAAGTTCCATCTTTAAT
Source organism: Tiliqua scincoides (assembly GCF_035046505.1). Lineage (NCBI taxonomy): Eukaryota > Metazoa > Chordata > Lepidosauria > Squamata > Scincidae > Tiliqua > Tiliqua scincoides. The sequence goes on from NC_089826.1 coordinate 30,602,965, forward strand.
TTATTTATATAAATTTTATATTTAAATTTTTTTTCTGGCCCCCAACACCATGCCAGATATTTGATGCAGCCCTCTGGCCAAAAACTTTGGAGACCCCTGCTCTAATGGATGGTGCATTTTATTTATTTTTTCCATTTATTTCCTGCCCTTCACAGTCTCAGGGCAGGTCACAGTATTACAAAAAGACATTAATTCCATAAAAATGATCATAAAGCAAACCAATTCACAAGGAGTGGCAATCTTCTGAGACCGTCACAGTCCTAAAGGCTGATATATGTGTGTGTTTTAGCAGAGTGGGGGCATCTTCTCTATCCACACTTCCTCCACCACATGTCACAGTTTCCCTGCTCTCAGTGAATTCAACTGAGGCAACAATAGGCAACTAAAAGCAGTTCAGCCACACCCAAAAGAGACAAACTAATGACTCTACATTTCATGCACTTCAAATAAGATTCTCTCTCAGTCTGTGTTTGGCCCATTTCATGGCATTGTAAATGGGTTGCATTAATCAAAATAGGTTGCATTAATCAGCATGATCACTTCTGAATATTTACAACTTTAATTGTCTGGAAAAAATGTAATAAACTTTTGAGTCTGGTCACCTCACTGTCAAATCTCTTATATTCAAACATATCTTTGTTTTTGTCCAGGGAAAAAGCTAAATTGGATGACGTTATTACTTAACAAAGTTTTATGTGGTAATGCAAGGAGAAAGCTGTCTGGATTACAGTGAATTAAGGATCAACATGAATGACTAGGATAGCCAAAGTTTTCAGTTAAGGAACTTTATTCTAACTAAGTTAAGAATTAGTTTATTAGAGATCTCCTTGACTCAATTTGAATCAATTACATTAAATAACAGGCGAACAAAAGGATCATTGTCCAAGATAACACAAGACATTGTGTTACAAAATGATAATGTAGGAAATAATGTTAAATCTAAATGGGCACTACAGTAATAACTAACAACATGGTTATGCCTGAGATCAAATCTTTGCAAATGTCCCAGCAGCTTCTCGCTGTATTAAGAGTCAAGAAGGTCAGTATGAGATCTCTGCAGAATGGCTCTGAAGGTGACATAGCACATTGCCCCCTCTCTGGGAATGCTACTGCTCAAATATTTTGCTAACAATAGCGTACATTGAAACATCGCCAAGCTAAACATTTGTGATGGATTGCTTTTTAATCCTTTCAAAATGTCCTCAGTTAATCGTTCGAAAAAGCTATCATTGCTTGTTTCCCAAATTCTGCACATTAATTATGCTCTAAAGCAATAGCACAAAGCTTTAGAAAAAAATAAAGAAACTAAATGTTACAGTCATTATATGGCCTCTTCTGCTTGAAACAATTTTAACAGGAAGGAATTATTTAGCTAAATACCCTAATTTACCGAATGAATCCTACCCAGTCCACCAAAGCATTATATGTAATGACTACAATTTTCTTGTTTCATAAGATGTTCACCTATTTACATGTAGCACAAAGGATATAATGGATATTTGGCTTTATAGAAACTCTTATATCTAAATTGCAATTGCCGGGAAATGTGAATAGAAAAAACAAAGACCTTTTCTCTTTTTTTAAATTACATAATAAAAGCCACTATAGATGGTACAATGAAGATGGAAGCTTCTGATCCCTTCTGGAGGAATTACACACTCATTTTTTTATGCGTATAATGTCTAGCCAAGCAGGATCCAGCAAGCCCCCAGAAATATCTTTATCTTTAATATCTTTATCTTTAAATATATTTTAAAAGCACCAGTAGAACAACCCCTACAACTACAGAAATGATATGTGTCTGTTTCTACACATATGCAAAAGATGTGATTACATATACTTTGGACAACCACCACAAATGGCAGAGGTGGTGGGACTTTTGCCCCACCTGAAAAGGAGCAGGAGGACCTTTGCTGCCTACTCCTCAACGAAAGGGTAACCCAGTGGGTAAAGGGTAAACTGTGAACCGCAACTCCCCAGGGAGCTGCAGAAACCAGCCAGGGGAACTATGGAGCACATACTGTGCTGCGCCCAGGCTGTGAGAAAGAAGCCTTCCTATGGATCTCGTGGCCAACTCTAAAATACACCACACAATGCCTCTGGCTGCCACCATCTTGCTTTAGGGCTCTTCGCAAACTCCAAACCCAGGGAGGGCATGGTCTGAGCACTTTTAATTTGGTGGAAACTTAGAGAAGCATCAAATTAGAAGAGGAAGGAGGTGAATCATCCAAAGGGAGAATGCCAGTCTCCTCAAGAACCCTTTGAGAACTAAGTGAGAGCTAAGTCATATTTCTGGTCATTTTCTGCTTAATGATGTCACTTCTCGCTCTCAGTAATGTAATAGGGAGCTGCAACCAGTAGGTCAAGGGAGCCATGGTTTGAAAAAGTTTGGGAACCACTCGGGTGACTCATTCCAAAGCACAAGGAGCAGCTTATATAGAGCGTGCTAGGATGTAGCTATTTCATGTTTTAAATTTGACTTGCAGCACTCTCGCAAAATAGAGTAGCTACAAATGGCATATGTGTTTGTGGCAATGTTAGTGATATTCCATCAGTGTTACAACCTCTTGTGAGATATACAAGTCAAAACTTTCCATTTTCCAGCAGTCCGTACATATTCCAAAAATGAGCACATCTTTGTGTAAATCACTCTCCAAATTAAGATGTGTGCTTTTGCTCATTTTTCCTGTCTCTGTCCCAAAGGAGAGCCCTAAAATGTGGGGGGCTTTTTCATTTGACATCACTAGATATAAATCTGATCAAATCAATCAAATCAAATCAAATTCAAATAAATAAACTCAAATATTCAGATAATACTTGGGGATAAAATCGTATGAGAAAGTGATGGGCTGCAAGTTTTCATTAATTTATGGCATGCTTGAATATTTTTCAAAAATGGGACCAATGTGTCTAGCACATTACATAATAGACTGGTTGCATTTTGTGAAACCCACACCATTTAACACCTCACATTTAAAGTTGAAAATTGGAAGTGTTGCCACTTCTATTTGTTGATGCACAGCAATTTATCCTTGCAAAATTGAACAATAATGAAAAAGTGTTAGGTATATTACACTGTCATCTCAGTCTTTAAAACCAAGATGAATTTGTTAATCATCATCTAGTTAATTAAACTGAGCACACAGCATACAGGAAGACTTTTCAAAGCCATACAATACTCTTATATTTGTTTCAGGAACCTGCTTAGAATTTGAGTCAGGTTGTAGCAGAGAGACTCAGGGCCCAATCCTATCGGACCCACGCCAACACTCAGAAGCATAAATGTGCCATAAGGCATGCCTGCAATACTTACTGCCAGGCTGGTGCTGGCTCAGTGTGAACCCACGCTGGGCCAGTGCTGGGCAGAAGATGAACGAAAGCTGCCCAGAGCTCCTGGCAAGTGCTGGGCGGTAGAATAGTAAGTTGGAGTGGGGGGAGGTGTTCCAGGGCGGGAGGAGGGTGGGGAAAGGTGGGGTGGGGTGCGAGCGGAGTGGAAGGGGGCGGAGTTGGCGGCACGCCCTGCCGCCACCTCCTAACCTCCCTCCCAGCCCGGGAGACCTGACACTTTGGGAGCCAATTTCAGGTTGGTTCTCATTCATTTCAATGTGTTTTTTATTTTTAACATATTCAACTTGGTGCTACCATGGTATGTGACTGCATTTGGGGAAATGTTACAGATCTGTATTTTTACAGGCTACTATATATATGCTTTTAACAATGATAGTCAATGGGGCTTACTCACCGGGTAAGTGTGGATAGGATTGCAGCCTTTGAGATGTTTGGGAAGTTTATAAAAACAAAAGAGATCAGCAACTGCTTGGGAGGGTTAGGAGGTAAACTTTACATAAATTTTTCAATGTACACTTATTGTAAACTTTTAATTTACTTGATTGATTGATTTGATTTTGTCATATGGGGATGGTTAACATTTTCCTGCTTAATGATGTCACTTCCAGCCATGACATCATTTTCAGGTTAATGACATCACTTTCAGTGAGTTCTGACAAACTGTCATTCTAAAAAGTGGGTCCAAGTGCTAAACGTTTGAGAATCATTGCTTTAGAGCATGCCTCACCTTCTCCAAACAACTCATCTCCCTCAAACAGGCTAGAAATGCTGAATAACAGCATTTGGGGGTTCTGCATGTAAAAAGCAAACTCTCCAGGCTGCGTAACATGCTGTGTTCAACCGCTACTTGTAGCATTTAATTCAGATATCACGAAGAAACTATCTTCACCTATATGAACCTACTCATATGTTAAGATCTTCCTCAGAATTCTTACTCTAGGTCAGGGATCTCCAAACTTTTTAGCCAGAGGGCTGCATCAAATATCTGGCATGGTGTTAAGGGCCGAAGAAAAAATTTAAATATAAAATTTAAATAAATAAATTAGAGATGGAACTTAGATTAGTGAATGAATGGGCTCATTCATTCAGCCTCTCTGGCCCTCAGAACACCCTACAGATACAATCAGAGCACAGTTCTGATCATATTCAGTTGCCAGAGGCTTTCCGGAGACAAAAGGTTGGCTGTGGGCTGGAAAGAAGCTTGCTGCGGGCTGCATCTGGCCCCCGGGTCGGGGTTTGGAGACTCCTACTCTAGGTCCCTCCATCACTGGGGTACACTGAATGGTAACCTACAACACGTTTTGTAGGTTACCAAAAACATTCCCTTTTCCAAGACACTGGAACTCCCTCCCTCTAAATTCACCCCCTTGCTCCCTGTAAGGGAATTAACTGCATGGTTTTAGATATTCAGTGAAAACAGTTCTTTTTCAGAGAGTACCTGGGGGATACTCAGTTTGCCTGAATAATTTCTTGTTTGGTTGCTGGTTGCCTTTTTCTCTGCTCATCTGATTATTGTATAAAATCTGACTATTTGTTTTATTTTTTAAATTAGACTTGCAAGTCGCCTTGTAGACACTGTGTGACAACGATGAAGTAACATGAATGAATGAATGAACTCTACAGGTAACAGGGATGAGACAACATCGGCTACATTTTGCCACTATTAGAAGCACAGCCTTTCTGACAATAAAGCATTACTTGGCACTGGACGAAATGCTAATTTCAGACTTAAGGTCTTAAGTTGGCATTTAGCGTGGAATCAACACAGCTTTCATTACACTTCTTAGCATAAATGGCACCACTTGTACATGAAATATTTATGCTTTTGGCCAATAGTTTTAGCTAGCTGGTATAGATGCAAAAGTTATACAGTTCAATATTTTCCTGCATAGAGAGATACTGTCAGTATGGCTTAGACCAATGATTTAAGTTTACAGTAGTTTAAATTTTTTAACAGAATACTGTATATTCATAACACTGCAGCAGTAAATGCCAGTATGCATTAGGATTTTCAGGCTATGTTTAATTTCACACAAGAAATGATTAAATGCCCTGTGCAATATCAGTAAAGAGACTTAAAATGGAGGCGTTCACCAAATACATAAGCAATGCATCAAAAAATCTGGGTTATTTACACCTCAAGCCTCTGCATGTCTACCCAGAAGTAAGTCCTGTTGAGTTCAATGTAAGCGTGTATAAGATTGCAGCCTTACAATAGTACTCAATGGGACAGCTAGAAATGCTAGATTTATCCAGGTTTTTTTAAATAAGAGTAAAAACATGCCCATCATTTTTAATTAAAAATTGTGGGAATGTTATTTACACTTGTTAGTGCTAAAAATTTTGGAATGACAAGAGTCTTATAATAATGTCTTCAATCCCCTTCCACTAGCAAAGATCTTCCACTCACAGAAAAGCTGTTTCCAACCTAGTAGAATGGTCATGCATGAGAAAAGTCATCCCTATACCAGGAAAGTTCATCCATTTATGCAAACTCTTGCACAAAACTTAGGACAAACTCTTTTCAAAACAAGTCCTGTTCACTCTCTACTTCTCTTCTCTTTCCACTTAGCCTAGAAAAAAAGAAGGGGTAGAACAACATATGAGCAGGACATGTTGATTGGCTGGCTCTGGGTAGGAAATAAGATATTATTATTTTATTATTTATTGGACTTGCAATCTGCCTTTCTCCCCAAAGGGCACCTAAGGCAAACAACAATTAAAAGACATAGAATACATAAAAACATAAAATTATAAAATACAATAATAAAATCAGTAATAAAACAGCAAGGCCAGCAGCAATAAAATGAGCAGTATAAAAGCAGTTTTTTAAAAAGTTATTAAAAAGCAGCCATCATGTTCTGTATCAGTCAAGTGCTTTATGAAATAAGAAAGTCTTCAGGCCTCACTGGAAGGTGAACAAAGAAGGAGCTGTTTGAACCTCAGAGAATTCCACAGTACAGGAGCCACCACTGAAAAAGCCCTGTTTCTGGCCACCATCCCCCTCACCTCTCTCAATGGCAGTACAACCAACAGAGCCCCTCCTGATGACCGAAGAGGACAGGCTGGATTATATGGAAGAAGGAAGATATACAGTACTGTGCTCTTCATGCCTGTTGGGTACTTGAGTAAAGTTACCAGGTACAAAGGGGGACAGAGTGCCTATACCTTTAACCATTGTACAGTATAGCAGAGGGAATTTGGGCAGGTGTAGCTCAACATGAAAAGCTTTAAAAAGCTGCACCTGCCCAAATTCCCTCTTCTATACATTGGTTAAAGGTATAGGCACTCTGTCCCCCATTGTACCAAGCAGCCTTACCAGATATTCTCTGGTAACCTTAGCACAGTGGTTTTCAAACTGGTGGGTCACAACCCACCAGTTTGTGTAAAGATTCCACATCCCTTTAAGGGGCAGGGGAAGGGGAGAGGCAGGGAAGTGATCTCCAGGATCACGTAAATATGGGGGGGGGCACTTGTGACTTACTTGTGCTTCTGAGGGCAGGGCTGCAGGAGGTGTGGGGAGCCCTGCACAGCGCTCCCCGAGGCTTGGAACTTTTCCTGAAAGCGGGTGCAAAGCACCTCCTGCAAAATGGAAGTGCTTTGCACCAGCTTGCAGGGAAAGTTCCAAGCCTGGGGGAGCGCTGTGGAGGACTGTGCAGGGCTCCCCGCATCTCTTGCAGCCTGCTGCAGCCCTGCCTTCACAAGTACAAATAAGTCACAAGCACTCCCCTTCGCCCCCCCTTAGCAACACGATCCTGGGGATCTTATCGCTGCCCTAGCCCTGCCCCTGCAAGAACTTATTGAGGGAGTAAAGCTCTCTCAAAGTCTGAGAACCACTGCCTTAGCAGATATATTCTGTCCCACTTTGTATCTGGAAACCTTGAGGGTATGCCCCATTTTACTGGTTGGACATTAAAACCCATTTCTGCCCAGCCCACAGGTGTACACATTTGACTCCCTGTTGCATATATGCAACATTGGGCAGAAATGGCTTAAGGTTGGGTCTCTGACAAGTTAAAGACCACTGAGCTAAAATGAACATGAAAGCTATGCTTTCTGCTTTGTTTAATCTTTTTTGCTGTTTCATTGCCCCAAAGGTCCCAAAGTGGCTCACATCAATAATAAAACATTAAAAACAAGATAAAATTCAATAAAACAGCTACCACAATCAGTGCAGACACAAGATTCAAACCACCATTCTGAAGAAGCAACTGAACCCTAAACACCTCCTGAAAGCCCAACCAAACAGGTAAGCTTTTGTTTAAAATTTAGACCGCAGCACTTAGACCAAAATACTTTTCACTATTCTAACAGGCACATTTTTATTGCCAAAAAAGCAAAATAAATACTGTATACAAATAACACAAAATGTAATCATAAAAACTGTACAAAACACAAATATGTAATAAACCAAAAAGAACGTTCATTTGTTTTCCTTTATTGTTATGTAATCAGAAGTTTGTCATTTTGACCATCTTCCAGCATGGATTTTATCATTCTGTAATAGGAACAACAAAGCTATGCTACTGGTAGTTTTGTATAATTATTGAAAAAAATAAATTGTTTAAGTTAGATGGCAAATTCCTAAAAATTGTATATAGATACTTGAGTATAAGTCAATCTCACAGATCACTTGAAGGCAGGTTTTGAGCCAAAAACCATGGAATCTTCTGCGACGCTTGGATGGGGGAGGGTGTCTGACCATAGTTCTGTCTGATTTTCTCTGAAAATAATTATAACACATAACAGGGAGTGTGCAATTCAATTCACAGCAGAAAGACAAGCAACAAGGAATGAGCGTGAGCAAGTGCAGCTACACATAGTTGCAACCCAATTTATTCAGAAGTAGACCTTTTGCTTTCCATGGCAGTTGTTCTTAAGTACTGGTGCACTGAACTGTAGCCTCAGACTTTGTTTCAGAAGAAAATAAGAATTACATCTTGGTGTTTTAAAAACCAGACTTCTGTCAGACATTTGCAAAATGGAACAACAGTGCAGAAGGGTAGGGTGTGATCCTGCCAAAGAGAATGAGGCAGGCGAGTTTGATTTCAAAGGCAGTATTGAGCACTGGCTTACTTTTTTCTTAGGAGGAGTGAAAATGTTAACTTTGGCTGCAGCTTGCCCTGGAGCTGATTGCCATGGAGATTGACTGCCTTATAGCCTCATTGAAAGGGGGAGTGAATCTGAGCCTAGCCACTGCTTTTGAAGAAATTAGCATTACTGTGTGCCATTCCCCTCTTCTGTGTAATGGAATAACCTGTAAGGAAGGAGGAGAGAACTTAGCAAGGATTCTGTATTCTCTTCCATGTCCTTTTGTTCTCTGGGCTTCTCCTGGCTGCTGAGATATGCCTTAATAGCCCTGACCTGGGTGACCTGCAGATAAGGCAAGGAGATAATCTTGATTTATTGGCAGAAATTTCTCACATTATAGGTGAGTACATACGGTATTCTTGCTTTCATGCAATATCATAGTTTAACAGCACTTTTAGTTTCTTCTTGACACTCAACCCAAACAGTTTACTTGTGTTAGTAATGATTGTATAGCCAGGTACTTGACTATTAGCCTCAATAGAGCTAGAAACTTGATATACTGGTGCTGGTGGATTAATAATAATTATTATTAGCAATCAAAACAATAATCAAAATAATAACCTTACAGCCCAATAATTCTCCCTCCTGCTATTGAATCTGTGCCCAAAACAGGCATGTTGTATCCAACTTGGGGGGGGGGGGTGAATTGGGAGCCTGTATTGGAATTGTAGAAGATCCTGCAAGGAGATAGGATGTGGTGTCTGTAGTGGCCCTTTGCTCTGGTGAATTTGGGAGACATGGGGTCAAAGGCTGGGCTTTCAGCAGCAGGTGAGCTGCACAGCTGCAGCCACTAGAGGCAAAGAGGTCTTCAGGGATATAAGCAGCACCTGGAGCAGGGAGAGTTTGTGGGTAGCAGAAGGAGGAAGGGATGGAGGGAGAATTGATGAGCTGACTGACCTGGCTAATGGACCAACAGACTGGCTTCCTGCTTAACTAGCTGGCTGGCTGGCTGGCTGGCTGGCTGGCTGTTGAATGGGCAACTGTGGACTGTTGGAACAGTGACGACTGGAGAACTGCTGGTTGGTGGAGAACTGGAGGAGGTAATTAGATTAGAAAGTGGACCTAACTTCTCTGGAAAGTTTGGACAGGGTACTTGGGCAAAACAGAGGCCTGGGGGGGGGAAGGATTTAAATCTCCTTATCCCCTCCATAAAGTCCCCCACTCTGCAATGGGTTTCCTCAGACCTACTCTAGCAATTTTGCTAGCGCAATTCCGAGGAGAGAAAGGGAGTGGGGACACTTCAGGAAAGGTGGGATATGATCTGGCATGCACTATTGCCACCAGATCCACCCCCACTTGCAGCCTCCCCACTCCAAGACCCACCTGCTCTGCCCAGTTTATTCTCCACTGTAGTATACACCCCAATTAAATGAGAACTAGACATGTATTGATAATGTGGCATGAGACTTCCAATACATAGTTGAGCTCGAACACAATTCATAACACTGTTACCCATATCGAATTTTTTTACATTGTGGAGTGAGACATTCCACTGAGGCAGTTCTGTGTTCAGGTTGTCGGCCTGCTGTTCAGTAGAGAATAAACATTTGCTGCAAAGTCACTCAGTGGAAAGTGATTTGTCAAGTGCTGTGATTTTCCTTGGAAATAGCTAAAAATATATTTTATTATTTAAATGGTAGATTATTCAGCCTCTCAACATCTTTGGCATGTGATTTCCCTACTAACAAAAAAGCCACAACTTGTTTTGAAACAGTGAGACTGAAAATTGTATCCATTTGGAGCATGTGATTCATGTTAGATAAAAGGCCAATTTATTTATGCCCCAGGCAGCCATATTTATGAAGCACACTAAGGCTACACATTTTCCTGGAAGTAAACTCCACTGAACACAGCGAGACATACTTCTGACTAGAATGCATAGGATTGCACTGCAAGACTACCATCAACATCAATGCTCAATGTCATGAGTGTGCAGGATAGTGCACATAAATAGGTGGAGGTTATGTCTTAAGTGCTTATGGATCTGTGATTAACCATTGGCTTCATACTCATAGAATCCAATACTATTCCCCCTCTCCCCACTGAAGCAGTTGTGCCAAAAAGGTCTGTGCTGTATCCAGTGGGGAGGATGGATTGGGAGGCTTGGGAAGAAAAAGGGGGATTATTTCCCCTTACCCCTTTCACTTGCCAACATGGGAGGTTCAAGTATTCTGCATAGGGTTGCACTCCCTGTGAAGGTGTGTAGATCAACTGCTTAATCCAGCTTTGCCACTGGAAGTTCAAATGGTATATGTGTGACTTAGGGTGCAATCCTAACCCCTTATGTCAGTGCTTTCCAGCACTGACATAGGGGCAATGCAGCTCCAAGGTAAGGGAACAAACATTCCCTTACTTTGAGGAGGCCTCTGTGAGTGACATCCAACTGCAGGATGCAGCACATGTCCCATTGGCACCACTATGCCAGTGCTGGAAAGTACTAACATAAGGGGTTAGGATTGCACCCTTAGAATGTCTTCCATCTACTTCTGCTGCTGCCCCAGCTTCAACCTCTTCTGGACAGAGGTAGCTCAGCCACATTTATTCACCCACTAGTAACCAGCTGGTTGTTTTTGAGCTTAATGTAAAAGACCTATAGGACTTCATACCTTTGAGACTGCCTTCTTCCACCAGTTGCCATGCCTTATGATAATCATTGGAAACCCTTCTCCGGGTGCCTCTCCGTTTTGAAATTAGATGGGTTACGACAAGTGAAAGGGTCTTCTTGTTTGTGTTTCCCTATCTATGGAATACTCTGCCCAGGAAGGCTTGCCTGCTGCCAATTCTCATGTCTTCTAGGTGCCAGGCAAAGACGATGTACTTGAGCATTTTTTTAATGTCAGCATTAACCACGCTGAAATTTGTGCTCTTAGGGCAGTGGTTCTCAAACAGTGCACTGTGGCACCTGAAGGCACCATGGTGAACTCACAGGCACTGCAGGATGCATTTCTTCCTGATTCTCCTGGGTGTTGCTATCTTGGTTTGCATAAGGTATTATGAGAATCATGTGAGATTTGCACAATCCAGGAGGGCAGTGGCAGGGAGAGCTGGGGAGAAGAAGCCTCTGCAAATGAAGAGTGATGTAACCACAGTAAGTTTGGGAACCTCTGGCGTGGGGTACAATATTTTAAAATAAATATGGCACGTTGAGAGAGGGTGGCAAACCCAAGGTCACTGTTTAGGTGGCAAACCCAAGGTCTTCAACGTTTAGAAGGAATTTTAACTTCATTGTCCAAATACTGGATCCCAACACCAAAATTCTTGAAGCTTTCATTTACAAGCACACAAGCAAGCAAACTCTCAATATCAATCACAGAACCAGATAGCAGAAAAGCTGTGACTGGAAGTATACGGATGTTGTAAAAAATAAATAAAGCAAAAAGCTAGCATAGATTCTACTAACATAGATGGAGCAGACCATAAGGTCTGGCCTGAGTTATTTCCAAGTTCTGTTGATGGGAATGTCTAGTGGCCAAGGAATTTAGATTATTTGTTAATCAAGATGATAAGATTTATGTTGCTAGTGATGACATATTTATTGATGTGGAAAGAGAAATAATTACAAGAGAAATAAACATTTAAAATCAGGGAATACCATTAAAATGGTAATCCATATTCTGCTCGGGAATGCAACGCACCCTGTGTTTCTTTCAAGGTTCTGGTGAGACACTGGTGACATAAATTTTGTTTTGGGTGGAAATTAGTAGTCTAGGGTCAAGTTTTATTTCAGGTCTTATAAAATAACATGCAGTGTGCTAAGGGCGTGCAGTGTGGGGTTGATGTGTAAGGCAGAACTGCCCCACTGTGGCTGTGCATGGGCAAGCACTCATAACCCGTGCGCTCCAGCTGGAGCATGTGGGTTGTAAGTGCTTGCACACCTAAACACGGTGACAGCGGCAGCACTTTTCAAAACACTCAGGTGGGGCAGTTCTGCTTCACCTTTCACTTCCATACAGTGCACTCTCCCTTGGCATGGCTGCATGCTATAGTGTGGCAGGAGGTAGAACTAGACTGTTAATTATCTAGGTAACCTCAATATCTCCCACCAGTGTTGTGATTCATCATGGTACTTATCTCATACCATTAAGATTTACATGAGAATGGTCAAAAACTGTTAGGGCTGCAGTTCACAATCCCTCCCTCTTTTTCCTTCTACAGTGTACCCATGGTGTATATGTTCGTGTGTGCATCTGATCACTTTATGCATCTGATAAAGTGGGCTCTACTCCACAAAACATAATAAACAATAAATACATTAGGGTTTCAGTAGGCACAAGACCTTTTGCTGCAACAGACTGGCACAGCTCCCCCTCTGGAGGACTCCCTAGAACACAGTGTTAAAGCTACTGGCCTCTAGAACTGCTGATTTATTGATGGCAGCCAAAATTCACATTGACTTCCAATAACAAATGTTATCTACCGATGTAGTTCTGCACATTGTTGTCATAGTGGGAGTTCAATGGGGCTGGGAAGGAGCAGTCATAACTAAAAAAAAAATGTGTTTATAATTCAGAAGAGGTATGTCAACAGGGGAAAGGTGATTTAAAATTCAGCTCTTCAGAAACTGAATGAGTGGAGGGACATGTTTATTGTCACCTGGCAGCATTGCCACTATCTGGCTGGAAAGATGAACATTTTTATAAACTGTTGGCTTGAAGATGACTGCCCTAAAAGTGTCATTTATTTTTCATTGCCGATTTTCTCAAGCAATACATTTTTGGAGAGCTTACCTTTTATATTGTGTCTACTTTTTTCCTTCTGGCTAACTGATCCTCATTGACTAACTGAAAATTTCAATATTTGGAAGTGGAAGAATATCAAACTTCCTGAATCCTGCGAGTTATTATCTCATGCAAATGCTGATTCACTATAGCTTGAAGTGGAAGATGTCAAGGAGCACTGTTCGACTATTTATCTCAAGGCTTATATACCTCAAGGACAATGACATTAGTGGTGTGGTATGGATATGGCCCTGGTAGACAAAAATAGCACACCTGTATCAGCTATCATGCCAGACAGCCATCTGGCTACCTCCATGCATCATTTGCTACAAGGTGAGTTACCATAGTCCGGTGCAGTTGTAATGGTGGCCCTATGCAAACTATGGTTAAAAATCTCAAGCCAGTCAGATGCATGCTGCATATCCTTCTTCTATTTGTCAGGCAGCCCCACCCTGTTGCCCACCAGTCCACAGCGTGCAGCACTGTCACGGGTGAGACACTGCTGGCAAGTTCCTGTTGTCCCAGCCATGGGGAATGAAGAGGTCTGTACCACCATACTGGGGAGAGCATAGACCTTCCAGAGCTGAGGAGGAACCCTTTTACAACCTCAGGTAGACAGGATTAGGAAGGAGGAACCAGGAAGTGGTGGAGGCTGTGGAAAGGGAGAGGGAGATATATAGGGGAAGACCAGCTCACATGAGGGGGATGAAGAAGCTGCCTGAGTGAGGGTCTGTGTTTGGGACTCTTATTGAAGATACTGGACCACACAGAGCCCAAGGTGGGAGCCACTTGACCATGGAGGAGACACATGGGTGGCAGAACCCCCTCCCCATGAGAAACCTCTGAGGCCAGTTCAGCAGCTCTTCATCATAGCCTGGTCCTGCCTGGAGGAACTGTAACCTGTACAGGAGAGTACCCTGTATCCCTACTCTTCTTTTGAATTTCTTATTGTCCTGGTGGAAAAGGGGGTATGGCCTACACTATTATTTATTATTTTATTTAAAGTGATTTTATACCACCTTTCAGTCTCAACAAGGGGCCATTAAGATGACTTAAAATACAGATAAGATACAGATAAAAGTAACCATGGTTTCTTCAGTGCATATGTAATGCTAAGCCATATCTAAGACAAACAAGGAAAGGGAGGTGGGAATTCACACCAGGAGGCAAAGACAAAGGGAAAAAAGTGATCCAGGGACACAGTATGATGTACAAATGTCAATAGGAGAGTGTCCTGCCTTTAAGGATCATTCCATAATAACAGCTCACATTTGATCTTACAGCCCAATGCTATCCCCCAATCCAGAGCATGTGCTTCATGCCATGGTGGGGGATGGCAACTAAATGGTCCAGGAGAGGTAAATTAAAATCTTTTTCACTTATGTTCCCATAGGCCACCTGGCCACCAGTGGGTCTCCTTGGACCTTTGCCAGCTATTTAGTCCAAGGAGTCTCAGGGGTCATGTCAAGCTGGGAAAAGGCAGACAGGATCTTGGCTGACACAAAAGGTATCTTGGCAATCCATCATCATAAGCCTAGCATTGAATTGGGCTGCCTATGAAATTCATAATTGTTCAAGTCTGCAGACTTCATTAACTAACATAAAACAGTACTGGTGGTGAGTTAATAATCATGGTTCTGAATACAAATGCTCAAGTTCTGAACCCCTTGGTGGGGCTGGGTGGGGTGGCCCTAATGTTTGCCTCATTTTTAAGGTAAACGTTACGAGACATCGATGTTTGTTTTCTGAGTCACTGAATTGTGATGCTTGACACAATTTTTGATATTACTTCTTATTGTGCATCAAGACGCTGTCATTTCCACACTATCTTTTCTTTCATTTCAACTCTACCTTTTGGGTTGTTTTGCAGAACTTCATGTATATAATGTATTTGAACTTTGTACTTGGGGAGCTACATCATATTGCATACTTTCATTGATAATTTGATATCGGGCTTTAGATTGGTAGTAATTCTGAGCTGGCATAGCTACTGTCACCTAGGCAACTAAAAACTTGTCACTTGGAATTCCCCAATTTAAATGCTAATCAGCCTTGTTGTCAGGTAGAGGTGTGTCAAGTAGAAATTCTATCCATTATGTTAATTTGAATCAAATTTCATTAGCATTTCAGGGTGGACAAAGGGGTTTGTCGATTCTCTTTGAGTATGCAGCAAAGGTTTCTGGGATTAGATTGTACCTAGTCAGAGAAGCCCCTGCAAGACAAGGCTCAGGACCTTGATGGGAGAGGTTTCTTGGCATAGGAATCTGAAAAGATTGTCCAGGTGGCCTGGCCACTGGGCAACTTGAAACCTTAATTTAGTATGCAGTAGATTTTTCCAGCAATTTTATCAGGATAGGAGCACCCAAACGTGCAAGACAGAGCAGCGGTTGTCAACTACTGTGCAGTGGCACATTGGTGTGACACCAGTGGTCCACAGGTGTGCCGCAGGAATTGGGGGGAAGGTCATTTATTACTAGGGCCAGTGGGGGATGTGAACCTCCCCTGGCAGCATGGCATGCCTTGTCAATTGTCAAAAACCTGATGGAGTGCCTTGACAATTTTAGTGCCTTGTCAATATGCCATCTTGAAAGGATTGAAAATCGATGCCTTAGAGGGAAGGACACACACATACCCTGCAGCGCTAGAGCCTTCCTTCCCCTTAACAACCCTTAATATGACTGACTAAGCAGACTGCTGGGATCTTTGGGACCAGGCTCTGACAAATACATAGGTAGGCTTACAGGGAGACTATGGGCCATCAGAAGACTGTGGATATACTTCACGAAGTCCTTTATGTGATCCTTTTGCTTTTTGATAACACACTAGGTTTTGTTATGGACAAGGTCATGGGAAATGTCCAGCTTCAGAATGGGGTCACTTAAGCAAAAAGCTTCAGAACAATGAACACTGCCAAATATAGAAATTAGGTTATATGTAGCATCACACAATTAACTCCATGTTATGATTAGATGTAATCTGAGTAGGAGTGGTGTTTATATACATAAAACAAGCACCAGATCGTTAGGATTTTTACACACAGAAAATGCCAAAGGAAGATAAGGCAAAAATCCAAACTGTACAAATATAGTTTTGTGCCTGTCTTTCTGTGCATAACCCAGTAGGCTGGTCTTTCAATGAACACCGAATTTAAAGAATTTGCTTTAGGAACTTTTAATATGTGTAAGACTAAAGTTGGGAAAGAAAACACAGAACAGCAGCGTTTGGCCCACTGACAGTACAATCAGAACATTAGGCTGGATGCACATCTTCCTGTTGCTTCACACTTAACAACCCTGGTTAGAAGGAGGCTGAAAGGGAGGGTAAAAAGAGTCCAGTCTCTCCAGAGTGCATGGAGGCTGCTTAAAACAACAGTAATAGAGGCCCAGCAGAGGTGTATACCGCAAAGAAAGAAGGGTTCCACTAAATCCAGGAGGGTGCCCGCATGGCTAACCAGCCAAGTTAGAGAGGCTGTGAAGGGCAAGGAAGCTTCCTTCCGTAAATGGAAGTCTTGCCCTAATGAAGAGAATAAAAAGGAACATAAACTGTGGCAAAAGAAATGTAAGAAGGTGATAGGGGAGGCCAAGCGAAACTATGAGGAACGCATGGCCAGCAACATTAAGGGGAATAATAAAAGCTTCTTCAAATATGTTAGAAGCAGGAAACCCGCCAGAGAAGCGGTTGGCCCTCTGGATGGTGAGGGAGGGAAAGGGGAGATAAAAGGAGACTTAGAGATGGCAGAAAAATTAAATGAGTTCTTTGCATCTGTCTTCACGGCAGAAGACCTCGGGCAGATACCGCTGCCCGAACGGCCCCTCCTAACCGAGGAGTTAAGTCAGATAGAGGTTAAAAGAGAAGATGTTTCAGACCTCATTGATAAATTAAAGATCAATAAGTCACCGGGCCCTGATGGCATCCACCCAAGGGTTATTAAGGAATTGAAGAATGAAGTTGCAGATCTCTTGACTAAGGTATGCAACTTGTCCCTCAAAACGGCCACGGTGCCAGAAGATTGGAGGATAGCAAATGTCACGCCTATTTTTAAAAAGGGAAAGAGGGGGGACCCGGGAAACTATAGGCCGGTCAGCCTAACATCCATACCGGGTAAGATGGTGGAATGCCTCATCAAAGATAGGATCTCAAAACACATAGACGAACAGGCCTTGCTGAGGGAGAGTCAGCATGGCTTCTGTAAGGGTAAGTCTTGCCTCACAAACCTTATAGAATTCTTTGAAAAGGTCAACAGGCATGTGGATGCGGGAGAACCCGTGGACATTATATATCTGGACTTTCAGAAGGCGTTTGACACGGTCCCTCACCAAAGGTTACTGAAAAAACTCCACAGTCAGGGAATTAGAGGACAGGTCCTCTCCTGGATTGAGAACTGGTTGGAGACCAGGAAGCAGAGAGTGGGTGTCAATGGGCAATTTTCACAATGGAGAGAGGTGAAAAGTGGTGTGCCCCAAGGATCTGTCCTGGGACCGGTGCTTTTCAACCTCTTCATAAATGACCTGGAGACAGGGTTGAGCAGTGAAGTGGCTAAGTTTGCAGATGACACCAAACTTTTCCGAGTGGTGAAGACCAGAAGTGATTGTGAGGAGCTCCAGAAGGATCTCTCCAGACTGGCAGAATGGGCAGCAAAATGGCAGATGCGCTTCAATGTCAGTAAGTGTAAAGTCATGCACATTGGGGCAAAAAATCAAAACTTTAGATATAGGCTGATGGGTTCTGAGCTGTCTGTGACAGATCAGGAGAGAGATCTTGGGGTGGTGGTGGACAGGTCGATGAAAGTGTCGACCCAATGTGCGGCGGCAGTGAAGAAGGCCAATTCTATGCTTGGGATCATTAGGAAGGGTATTGAGAACAAAACGGTTAGTATTATAATGCCGTTGTACAAATCGATGGTAAGGCCACACCTGGAGTATTGTGTCCAGTTCTGGTCGCCGCATCTCAAAAAAGACATAGTGGAAATGGAAAAGGTGCAAAAGAGAGCGACTAAGATGATTACGGGGCTGGGGCACCTTCCTTATGAGGAAAGGCTACGGCGTTTGGGCCTCTTCAGCCTAGAAAAGAGACGCTTGAGGGGGGACATGATTGAGACATACAAAATTATGCAGGGGATGGACAGAGTGGATAGGGAGATGCTCTTTACACTCTCACATAATACCAGAACCAGGGGACATCCACTAAAATTGAGTGTTGGGCGGGTTAGGACAGACAAGAGAAAATATTTCTTTACTCAGCGCGTGGTCGGTCTGTGGAACTCCTTGCCACAGGATGTGGTGCTGGCGTCTAGCCTAGACGCCTTTAAAAGGGGATTGGACGAGTTTCTGGAGGAAAAATCCATTATGGGGTACAAGCCATGATGTGTATGCGCAACCTCCTGATTTTAGGAATGGGTTAAGTCAGAATGCCAGATGTAGGGGAGAGCACCAGGATGAGGTCTCTTGTTATCTGGTGTGCTCCCTGGGGCATTTGGTGGGCCGCTGTGAGATACAGGAAGCTGGACTAGATGGGCCTATGGCCTGATCCAGTGGGGCTGTTCTTATGTTCTTATGTTCAGTCCTAACTAATGCTTCCTGGAGGGTGCAGCAGCATCAGCACAGCTCCACTGCATCCTTGGGCAGCTGGAGACCATGTGAGGATGGAGCGGTAATTAAAAATTTCTTTAAAAGTAAGAAGGTCTAGGCAGATGTGCGCCAGTTCTTTAACTGGCGCAAGTTTGAGATGAGTGCAGTGGACCTGACATGCATCAGGCAGTATTCTGGATTGCACCACACCTGACCAAGCCAACTGAAACCTGAAAGCACACCACAAGTCAGGGAATAATGGGATATTTGCAGCAACTTATTTTTCTGACAGCGCTTTAGCATTGGCAGAACGAGTGCTCCACCAGTGCTAGCTGCTGTATAAGAGCCAGGAAGTGCTTTCTGGCAGTGCCAGAAGCCAGCTGCACGCTGCCTGGAACAAGGGAAGATCTCTGGGTGGTGGAGAGGTTTGTCAGGGCAGATGGGGGGAGGTGTTCTGGGGCAGGGAGAGATCAGAGGAAGGGTGGGGCAAGGAGTGGGAGCGGGCAGGCTGGTTGAGCTCTGCTCCACAGGATCCAGAACCCCACACAGGGCCTTCCAGCCCAACACGGGGCCTCTCAACTCTGCGCTGGCGAAATAGCCAGTGCAGACTTGAGTAGCCCCATTGTGGGTCCTGTGCCCTTACCGAAGGGAAGGAGACAAATGTCCCCTTCCCCCAAGGAGATGCCAGTGGCTGCCTGGCATGCATAGGATGCAGCGGCATCCATTTTGGTGCTGCTGCTCCTTTGGGCGCCAGATAACTCAGGATTGGGGTGTTATTTAGCAGCTTTTTCTTTCTCCTTGCATATTGCAAGCTGGATCTACAGGAAGTACTTTCCTTCTCACTCACCCCTGTGTTTTTTTGCTTGTGCCACACCAACAGGTCCTTACACATGTCTGATAAATCAACCCTTACAAAAAGGGGCAAAAGTTTGAAGAGGAAAGTGTATCTATTGATCCTGTGTTTTTCTTGTATGTACTCCCTTCTCTTCCTCAAACATTTGGAAACATTGTAGAAGCCATTCTGGGAAAACTCTGTTCATTGTCACCTACTGAGACCTTTACTTGTGATCGATATGGCAGAAACACTCATTAAAACACAAAACATTATGTTTTGTGGATCAGACTGAATTATATGTGTTCAGACCCAAAGAACAAAGTGCAGATGATTGAAATCTTCATTGAAATCTTCCAACTTCAAATCTCCATGGTTCCTTGAAGAACCATACAGTGAAAAATGTGTGCTCCTACATGCACTAACATATCTCTGTATAGATGGGTCTTGGAACCAATGCAATTAGTAATATACACAGTAATATGTTAACATAAGCAAACTAGCTAGTAAATTCAGTATTAAAATATACATTGCACTTCCCATTCATTCACTGGCTATGATTATAAATCTGTTTTTTAAATCAAAAAAAGGTTAAGGTTGAACCTTATATGACAATACTGAAGAAAATTTTCATGTTTGCACTTGATAATTGTGTTAGTCTACAGCAGCATCTGTTACTAAAGAATCTGGGCAATTTCCAGAGAGCGTAAGGCAAAGAATAGGAATTAAGTGAGATGTCTGATGTTTAGCAAAATGTATGCACTCTGACAGATATTAGCCTCAGAAAACAAAATCATCCAAACTCAATTATCTACTTCCTCTTTAGGAGAATGTTGGGGCAGCATTTTAAAAAGGGCCAACATTACAGTGAAATGGAAAAATGTTTCAGGTTGTCATCTAATAAGCATTTTAACTTGGAATCATGCTTAAAAACTGGGAAGAAAGGTTTCAAAGAAAAATAGTTTACAAGCATGTACAACTCTTTTGGAAGGGATTGGGTTGTAAATCTTTGGAAGAGATTAGTTAGGACAGGGCTGTAACTCTTGTAATTGAACTTTCTGACTGCAGGTGAGTGACTCACCATAGAGCAGTACAGCACGGCTCCTATGGTCCCCAATAGGTGGAACTAATCAAAAGGAGAACAAGACTGAAATACCCACATGGACAGGCCAGTCTTAAATGCTGCCACTCATGTTTTTGTATAAAAGTGTTTTCTCCAACTGCTTTTTGTAGAAAACATTTGGCTTATATATCAACTCAGTGTGTGGAGATGTTTCAGATTATGACAAATGCCAAGGTTTTTTGTACAGTTAATCCAAAGTAAATTCAGAACACCATATGTTGGTCGACCCCTTGTTTTACCTTACCCTCAAGCAAAAGTGCTTATGAATACTAAACATGTTTTTGCTGTTCCTGCAACTGCTTCCCAAAATTGCAGACTCTCAGAACTTTTGTGGTCACCTCCCTTTTGAGTGTCGTTCCCCCCTCCAACCTTCTTCTTAAGTCTTGTATTATAGGATGTGCTCTCCCTCCTCTTACAAAGACAAGAAATAAGAATACAAAATGCATGCATCATTTTAGCACAAGGTGAAAATGTTGATTTAAAAAATGCCATATTGCTTAAGGTAAGGTAGCATACCTCTGAATAATTCAACACAAGCAGAATCATTTCATGACAGTGCACCCTGAATCAAACAGATGAGTCACCGAAAACTCAAAATGTCAGAGAAAGTGCTTCATCTCCAGGAATCTGACATATTTGGAGAATTAGCTGTAGGTCAGAGGCTTACACTCCCAGCTGGCTTCTTTTAAAGCAGTGTTTCTCAAACTGGGGGTCAGGACCCACTAGATGTGTCGCAAGCCAATTTCAGGGTCCCCATTTATTTCAGTATTTTTAATATATTAGACTTGATGCTGCCTTGGTACGTGACTGCATTTGGGGAAATGTTACAGATCTACACTTTTAACAGGCTACTGTGTACTGTATATGTTTTAACAATGATAGTTAATGGGGCTTACTCTCAGATAAGTGTGGATAGGATTGCAGCCTTTGGGATGTTTGGGGAATTATTTTAAACAGATCAGCAACTGCTTGGGAAGATTAGGATGTTCTTTATTTTAAATAAACGTATATTTATTGTAAACTTTTACTTGATTTGATTTGTTTTTTGTTGTATGGGGGGCTTGTTAAAATTTTTCCTGCTTGATGATGTCACTTCTGGCCATGACATCACTTCCAGGTGAATGACATATCTTCCAGCAGGTCCTGACAGATTGTCATTCTAAAAAGCGGCTCCCACTGCTAATAGGTTTGAGAACCACTGTTTTAAGGTCTGCACATCAATATCCATGATCCATGTGACTGCATGTCCTGGATGTTTCCTACAGCCCAATCCCACTGTGGGATTATTGTGATCCGCTGCCATTAATCCTGATTATGGTATCGTAAAAGGTGCTCTGGGGTGACTTGTATGACAGTGGAGTGCAGAAACACAGCTGTAACAGGTAAGGTGGTGGTGAAAGAATGTCATGGCTGATTTGGGGGTAGATTGGGGTGGGGCGTACAGTGGGCAAGGTTGGTTCAAGGATGGAAGGGGTGGATCTTGGTAACACTAGTGCATGACAAGTCTTATCACCCTCTACACAGCTTGCCACATCCCTAAGTCTTCCTGGACTTATGCCAGGAGACCCATTAGTGTCCAGGCAACCTATGGAGAGGTAATTAATATTTTTACTTACCTCCCCCAGGCTGTCTGGTTCCCCGCCTTCCTGCATGACCAAGGGATGCAGCATGTGAGCTGGCAGTGTTACTGCATTGTGTAAAATGGTGGAGGATAAGATTGGGGCACTAGCATATTATTTAACTGCAGGATGCTGTTCTAACACCACGAACTATTAGCATTACTCAGAAGAATTTATATAACTTTTGCACTTTGATCACATAGGCTCAGTCAGGAGATCAAATAGCATCTCAGACAGCAGAGAAACCTAAGAAAATTATAGTCGCATTAAATATGTAATAAAAATGCAAAAACAACTCATTGCATTCTACTTACAGTATTATGGGAGTCTTCTCTAAAAAGAATTCCAGACACTTTTGGAGCTTGAACATAACAGCATAGTTAATAAATATGTTACTGGCTAGGCCAGTGATTCACACACATTTAGCAACGGGACCTATGTTGTGATGTCATGACTGGAAGTGACATCATCAAGCAGGAAAATTTTTAACAATCCTAGGCTGCAATCCTACCCACACTTACCCAGGAGTAAGTTCCATTTACTATCATTGTTAAAAGAATATACATGTTGGCAACCTTCAGTCTCAAGAGACTATGGTATCGCGCTCTGAAAGGTGGTTTTGGAACATCGTCTAGTGTGGCTGAAAAGGCCAATTCGGGAGTGAAAATCCCTTCCACAATGGGAGCAAGTGCAGTCTGACCCTGGTCTGTCTCCCTGGCTATGGGCCTTCCTTCTTTGCCTCTTTGCCTCAGACTGTTGGCCAAGTGTCTCTTCAAACTGGGAAAGGCCATGCTGCACAGCCTGCCTCCAAGCGGGCCGCTCAGAGGCCAAGGTTTCCCACTTGTTGAGGTCCACTCCTAAGGCCTTCAGATCCCTCTTGCAGATGTCCTTGTATCGTAGCTGTGGTCTACCTGTAGGGCGCTTTCCTTGCACGAGTTCTCCATAGAGGAGATCCTTTGGGATCCAGCCATCATCCATTCTCACGACATGACCGAGCCAACGCAGGAGTCTCTGTTTCAGCAGTGCATACATGCTAGGGATTCCAGCACGTTCCAGGACTGTGTTGTTTGGAACTTTGTCTTGCCAGGTGATGCCGAGGATGCGTCGGAGGCAGCACATGTGGAAAGCATTCAGTTTCCTCTCCTGTTGTGAGCGAAGAGTCCATGACTCGCTGCAGTACAGAAGTGTACTCAGGACGCAAGCTCTGTAGACCTGGATCTTGGTATGTTCCGTCAGCTTCTTGTTGGACCAGACTCTCTTTGTGAGTCTGGAAAACGTGGTAGCTGCTTTACCGATGCGTTTGTTTATCTCGGTATTGAGAGAAAGAGTGTCGGAGATCGTTGAGCCAAGGTACACAAAGTCATGGACAACCTCCAGTTCATGCGCAGAGATTGTAATGCAGGGAGGTGAGTCCACATCCTGAACCATGTCCTGTGTTTTCTTCAGGCTGATCGTCAGTCCAAAATCTTGGCAGGCCTTGCTAAAATGATCCATGAGCTGCTGGAGATCTTTGGCAGAGTGGGTAGTGACAGCTGCATCGTCGGCAAAGAGGAAGTCACGCAGACATTTCAGCTGGACTTTGGACTTTGCTCTCAGTCTGGAGAGGTTGAAGAGCTTTCCGTCTGATCTGATCCGGAGACAGATGCCTTCTGTTGCATCTATTTAAAGAATATACATCTATCTAAGAATATCTATCTAAAGAATATACATAGTATACTTGCTTAAGTATAAAGTATAAAGAATATACATAGTAGCTTGCTAAAAGTACAGGTCTGTAAAGTTTCCCCAAATGCAGTCACATACCATGGTAGCATCAAGTCTAATATATTAAAAATAAAACATTGAACTGAATGAGGACTCACCTGAAATTGGCTTGTGACCCACCTAGTGGGTCCCGACCCACACTGGGCTAGGCAATAATGTGATGTGGAAAGGACTGGCCCAAGATCTCCTGAGGTGGCATGCCAAATGCTGCTGCCCTTTCCCAATACAGTGCCTGCCTCTGCTTTTCCCACTCTCCAATGTTCTAGCTCAGCTCTCTCTTCTCCTTCACATTTTCTCTTCCTCTCAATCTCCCTCTTCTTCTTCTAATCCAGGGAGTGGAGGAGGGGGGACAGTGGAGGCAAGTAGGCAGACTGAGATGGGTGTCCCCCACCAATTTGCTGCCTGAAGTGACCGTTTCAGTTGGCCTCATGGATAGACTGGCCCTGTTCCTTGGATACCATAAACCTTACAAGGACCAGCCTCATTGGGAGGGAGGATATTCTGTTTGAGTAGTTTGGGTTATACTGTACCTAACTTCAGTAAAGCTTGTAAAGTAAAGTAAAGTAAAAAGTAAAGTAATTTTGGGTCATATATTCAGTAAAGCTTGCTGAATATATGACCCAAAATTAGTCCATTTGCTTGAATTTGCTACAAGCCATGGATTGCCTTCCTTGTTCCATTTGCAAGAGTTTTGTTGATGACACAATACAGAATGAATTGACTCACCAAACTCCAGTATGAGTTGAAGTAGTCGCAGGTCACAATTTAAATTTATCATTTGCTGCTTGCAACACTCAAACATTGTAGGCTGCCATATTGATCTGTAGCTGATATTGAGGCATTCACTCTTAAATTCTGACTCCAGTGTTTTGTCTCAACAGCATTACCACATGTGGAGGTGACCTAATACAGTCATGTTGCTAGGGGGTGCAGGATGCACCAGGTGACATGCATGGGGGAGTGGCACTACTACTGGACGAAAAAAAATTTTGGCTATAATTTTTGATAGCCACAGTTTGTTTCATTGCATTTTGCATGAAATTATGCATCAAATGATATATGATCAAATGATACATCAAATGATATATGATATAATATATGCATCAAATAACATGATAGTATTATTAAAAAATACTAAGATGGTATTGGTATATATAACATCACGTATATATATATATATATATATATATATATATATAAAATTTGATGCATAATTTCATGCAAAATGCAATGAAACAAACTGTGGCTATCAAAAATTATAGCCAAAAAACCAAGGAAAGAGAAACAAGAAGGATTCTATCTAGAACAGATGCCATTTGATAGAATATTCTTAGAAACAAAAGAAAAATATATTAAAAGAATGTATATGTTCCTATTGGATTTTGAGATACAAGAAGAAATAATAAAAGAATGTATGATAAAATGGGCGCAAGATATAGGCCATAACATTACATTAGAACGATGGGAACAGATTTGGAAATATAATATAAAATTTACTAGAGCAACAAATTTTAAAGAAAAAATATATAAAATGTTCTATAGATGGTACATTGCACCAGTAAAACTGGTAAAAATGAAACAGAATGTATCAAAAAATTGTTGGAAGTGTAAATGTGAGGAAGGGACTTTTTATCATATATGGTGGACGTGTAAAAAAATGCAAGTATATTGGAGAATGGTAAGGAATCTAATACAAGAGATTGTTGGATTTACTATACCATTGAAACCAGAATTATTTTTGCTTAATATTACTTTAGATATTATAGATAAAGAAAATGATTTGTATTTAGTTATTATGATATTAACTGCTGCAAAGATTTTATGTGCTAGATTCTGGAAGGACATTAAAATTCCAACAAAAGATGAATTAACAGAGAAAATAATGAATGTGGAGGAAATGGATAGGCTTACAGAGATTTTGGATCGACAGCACAAACCGACACAGAGCAATGGAGACCATTTTATGCTTGGTTGAAAATGAAGGTGTAGATGTATAGGATAGGGCATTTAGATGATTGTATTGTATACATGATATGATATGATAAACAAATGATATTAAGAGGCTAAACTAGAAGAGGATTAGGAGATATGTATTGATTGATTAAATATAGTGATATATGATTGCCTGTACCCTCCAATGGTGTGTCTGTGTGTTGTGTATTGAGTTTGTGTTTGTTTATTTTTTTTTGAAAATAATAAAAAAAATTTTAAAAAAATTATAGCCAAAAAAAACAGCAGGAGCAGAGCAATGGTGCATTACCATAACCACTGCCCAGGGCATTGCCCCACCCACTGCATAGGGGTCCATCATGGGGGTGACATGCTGGCCTCTTGCACTGGGAAATGCAAACTCTATGACACCACTGGCTAATGTAATAAGGTACACTTGGATCAAGCCAATGATCCTGGAGGTTGTTTTGTGAACACACTCTGGCAGTGTCTGCAGTGGGGTAGATTAGCAAGTGGTGTAGTAATATGTGCTATGTTTACCTCTTAATTCATTTACAGAGAACATTGTAGGTTTTGGACCTGCTTCCTTCTCTTCTTTTGTCTCTGCCATGGATATTTCTAGCCAGTCCTGCAAACATGAATGCCTTGCTTGTTAGGTCAAGTTCTTTGACTGACCTCAAACCCATCTTGCCTGCCCCTAGCATCTTTGTGCAATGAGCTCTCAGCTCGCTGCTTTGCCTGAAGAATGTTGCAGCCAATGTTCCCTCTAATTTAGAAGGGGAGCACATGGAGTCATACAGTGTACAAAAAGGTGTCCCTTGGATTTGTGTCAGATAAATGGGCTTGAACACTGGATGCATTTCTTGATAGCAGTTCCTTGCTTTTGCCCGTCATTGCTGTATGGGTGGACTGCTATGGCATCCTTCACACATATTAATTATATGTATTGATGTGTGTTCTGTCCTAGGGGCACTTCCCCATGGTTGGGGGTGGTGCTAGTTGCTCATTCTTAGTGGTGGGTCCCCCTAGTGGTGGCCACTCATTGGTGTGGCACTTACTCCACCCCCTCTTCAGTTCACTTTGGTGATGCTACTCTGGCCTCCAGTATTGGGGCTAGGTGGATTCAGTGATTGACTCCTCCGACACTGCACCAATGTTGCAGTAATGCACAAGTGTCTGGACATTACTCCATGGAAGACAGGATGTTTTGGGGTTTCCATGGATGCTGTTGGTACTACTGAGAAGGTCTGTGCTAGTGTAGCATTGCCTGAATGGGCTTGGGATTTGGTGGTTGGTGCTCAGTCAGTGTGATATCCAAATAGGATTATCCCATAAGTCTGCCACACTATTATTACCTGACTAAAGGTTTCCCTTGAGTTACAGCCAAGTGATGACTACTCCGCTGGGTTCAGGAGAATTGCCTGGGTATCCACAAGAGCTAACTTTAGTCTCCAAGATGACAAACACTGAAGAACATCTTAAAAGCTATTATTTTATATTGATTTTCCTCCCTGTGGCTCTTTCCCATCCTCATGAGAGAAAAAAGATATAGAGATTTCCTTTTTTTAGTTCTTCATTACAGCACCCTTATCACCTCTGTTTCAAGCTGATCTGGAAACAGTAATACCTATGAGATCCACCTCTGATGAATTAGTCTCTTGCAATTTAGAATACACCAGCCAAGATTTATCAAGAGAGCTGTTTTTGCAAAGGAGCATTGTCTGGCCTGCTAGATGATAACAAACGTTACATCAGACAGTGCCTCAATGTTTTCCTAGTAATATTCAAGTAAAGCAATGAGTGAACTTTAATCCATCCAGGGTCACCCTGTCCATGAAGTATAGCATATAGCATATATGCATATAGCAAATTGGTCAAGGCACCCACCTCCATCCATCCAAAGCTTTTTCTCTTCTTCCTCCCATGTCTTGGTCTGGAAAAAAGAAAGGGAAGTGTAGAGGAGGATCTAATACATTGTCAGGTAAAAGGGTCTCCGCCTCAGGCACCAGAAGGCCTTGGGCCAGCCCTGAATCCATCTCAGATCCATAATGCAGTGATTTTCAACCTTTTTTGTCTTGTGGCACATTGACAAGGTACTCTGTTTTTTGACAAATGACAAGGCACACCATGCTGTTGGTGGGGGGTTCGCATCCCCCAGTGGCTCTACTAATAAATGACCTTCCCCAAACTCTTCGGCACACTTGCAGACCATTTGCGGCTGATTGGTTGAAAATGGCTGCCATAATGCTTCTTATGAATAAAATTCTCAGCCAAGCAACCTGGAGAGTGATTGCTGCAGTTTATTTTTTCATAGGTACTATGAAATCACTGGAGCTGTAGAACTTAAGATGAAAGAAGGGCACATGATAAATGGTGAAATGGGTAACAATAATGCAATATTGGACACAGGCCTCAAGGTTTGTTATCTTGAGATAACCTTTGAACTTTATTCAACCTTTGAAATTTTAATACAATCCACTGATGTCATTCTTGGGTGGTCACAGTGAAGAATCAAAGATTCGTTTCTTAACTCAATGTGAGATAGATAAATAAATGCAAAAAGAATACCAGAGTCTGTTCTCACTAGTAAACGGAACTCACATCCAAACTGAGAAAGCCTGTTAATGTTTTTATTTCATTTAAAAACAACAACAACACTTTTATACTTTCTCAGTGCTGGTCCAAGATCTGATATCTGTGGTGACATGCCAAATACTGCCCCTCTTACCCAGTGATGTGCCGACCTCTGCTCCTCTCACTCGCCAATATTCAGGCTTAGTGCTCTTCTCCCTTCCACAGTTCCTCTTAATCTTTGTCCCCTTTCCCTTCTCCAATCCAGGGAATGAAAAGAGGAACAGTGGAGGCAACTAGATGGACCGGATAGTGATGAGCACTTCTAACCACTTATCTGACTGAGGTGACCACTTCAGTTGGCCTCAAAGATGGGCCGGTCCTGGTCTTTCTCATGCAAGACCCAAGGTGGTTTACGACAAGGAAAAGCAATACCAAGCCACAAGAAAATTATAAATCACCCAAGATTACACAGCAAGATCATGTGGCTGAAATAGCCTGGAATCCCTTGTGTAAACACCTGTGTTTTCTGCTCTTGTGCACAAGAAAGAGGAGCCATGATATTGCCAGAAAGAAATGAAAAGAGTGGGGGAAGAAAGAGAAAGATGTGTCACAAAAATTATCTGCACATATCTGAGGCTCCCCACATGCACGCTTCATTACATCAAATATCCAGAACCAGCTGGTTTGTTAGATTAGGTTTGGCTCACTCATGTGCAGTTCAAATGACCTGTGCGCTCTGGGTTCCAGCACTAGTAATAACCCAAGTAATGCACATTGTAGGATACCTATAGAAGTCAATGAAGGCTTGGCAGATCACTGGGCTTTTGTACTGCTCATGTCTATTGTTGTGCCTGCCTGGAAGGTCAATGCTATAGTAATGATTTCATAGTTTAATTGGGGACCATCTGCTGGTGGAGTAGCAGCTTTTTCTTTTTTTAATTGGCACCAAGGCGTAGCTTCTATTCACAGGAATGTCACCATTGTACAGACAAAAGGAGGCATGGCTGGCTGACCAGAGGATGTATTTCCCTTTTTCCTGTTCGGATGTCAACTGTTAGATTATGGTATTGGGCATGCTAGGACCTAGCACAGCCAGACTGACTGGCAAAGGGCTTTTTATTTTATTTTCCAGTATTGTTCACACAAGTGGTGCCTGACGGAGCACATATAGGGGCACACAATCATGCATGGCCAGCCCTGAAGAGTGACCTGTGGTGCTGCCACTGCCACGGCTCTCCACTCCACTAAGCCAGAGCATTGTGAGGACACAGTGGCAACCGCAGTCTATCGTCTCCCAATTCCACTTTTCAATTTCCAGATATAGAGCATGCATCAGATGGAGGCCAACCATAGTCCCTATGGTCACTATTTACATTGTCCCAGAAATCCTTGGTCCCTGCACTTACTGGAGAGTAAATGGGTGTTTCCGTGTACCAGCATTAGGTTTCATGGTAGAAAAACAGAGCTTCCTTGTGTTTGGATTTACGTAACCTTGGTGCCATCCAGTGACCCGATCAGAGGAGTAGAACTCACCTGGCCACTCCATCTTACCCTTTTACCAAGACAGGCAGGTTTGGCTGCCCAATCAGCAGGACATGCCAATCTCTAGGCAGACTAGCTATTCCAGACAAGGAGGAATAATTCAAATCTACAAATGCACATGGCTGCTGGTAATGCTGTTTCAAACAAAAGTCAAAGGCTACCACAGGCTGCTGATGTCTAAGCCACTTGTAGAACTTACTGCTAAATTTACCCAGGAGCTTCTGGGAGTGTCCAAAAAATAAGGAAGAACAGGCAGGAAACAGGAAGTCAATCAGGGCATTCATCACAAAACCCAATTTGCAGCTCATTAAATTATGAGTGTACATTGCCTCTGCAGATCAAGATCCCAGACACATCTTTGAGAAAATTTAACATAAAGGTAAAGATGACTCAAATGAAGATTACACACCATGGGCAGGAGGTCTGGTCTAGAGGGTTGAGCCTCCGTTTGCCTGAAGATAACATCTGAAGGTCGCCAGTTCGAGGCCACCGGCACCGTGAATGGCGAGACCTTGAAGCAGCTGACAAGCCCAGCCAAATTATTCCACCTGCTCTCGGAGAGATGAAGGAGCTGCTTGTCAGCCTGCGTGGGAGGAATCTGGAGGCCAGAAAGTGATAATAGACCATAAAAGATCCATCTGAAATGTTGTGGTTCTTGAAAGATAGAACCTTTCTTCAATTGTAAAAATCCCTACGGGGATTTAGAACAGCCTGCCTATGTAAACCGCCTTGAATTAAAGTCTGAGGAGAAATCTGACAACCAAGAAAGGTATATAAATGCCTGTATTATTATTGTTATTGTTATTGTTATTGTTATTATTTATGTTCAGACTTGTTTAACGTAAGAGCCACATGTAATAAACTTCAGATGTTTGAGAGCCACAATTTTAAAGAAGCATTTAAATTCTTACCTATATTTACTAACTATATTTACTCACCATGAACATTAAGCATGTTTTAATCCAGTGGACTCTCAATTTATACCAGGCAAATTATAAAGCTTGAAAATTTCTTATTTACATTTTATATTAATTGTGATACAAAAAACTCAGCCAACATATATGTAAGTCTGACAGCCACACATTATATGTCAAGGAGCCACATGCGGCTCATGAGCCACCGTTTGGCCACACCTGTTATATACTTTCAAAGATTTCTACCTTTACAG
Source organism: Tiliqua scincoides (assembly GCF_035046505.1). NCBI lineage: Eukaryota > Metazoa > Chordata > Lepidosauria > Squamata > Scincidae > Tiliqua > Tiliqua scincoides. The sequence continues at coordinate 30,634,261 of NC_089826.1, forward strand.
AGTACTGGTCTCTCTAGTAATAACGTCTTGTGGAAGCTTAAATGTAATGTGACATATGCTTTCATGATCTGGTGCTCACTCCATCAGTGCATCTGACAATGTGAGTTTTTGCCCATGAAAGCTTATGCCACAATAGATGGATTAATTTTTAAGTTGTCACAAGTTCTTTGTTGTCCTTATTGCCAAAGCCTAACACAGCTACCACTTTGGGATATTATCACTATAGAAAGTTCCAGCAGAAAGTTGTCTTAAATAAATGTCTACCAAGCTCCATTAGCAATGGATGAGACAAATGTTTGATTTAAAAACCAGTGTAGAACAGTGGCAGACCTCCCCAGTCCCGCACCCTGGGGCAAAGGTCCACCCCCCCACACAGGGCTGTCACCACCCCCCTGTAAATCCGTCCCCCCACTCACCTGAAGTTCACGGAGCCTAGTGCTACTCAAGGCTGCATTGGGGAAGGCTCTCTGAGGTTCCCTGGTGCTATAAACTGCTTCTGGAAAACCAGAAGACTCGTTCCCGGGCATTTGCCCCATAGAATATAATGGTAGGTTCGCAACTTGTGTGGAACAACTCAAAGAGAAAACAGAATATTTCATTTCTTTTCAGTAATGGTCAATAAATATACTTCTACATCAGAATTTAAGATATATTTTTTTAAAATCTTAAGTTTTTTTTAAAACACTGAAGTCATTGGACAATACTAAGTATATTCGCCTTTTATATATACACTTCAAGCCAGTGACCTGCATCTGTCCATAGTGAAATCTCAATTCTTGCTCCAAATTTTGACTTTTTAAAACACAGTTACAGATTGGATTGCCTACAAATATTTAAAATTCAAACTGTCAAATCTCACGGGAGTGACATTCAAATCACAAGTAAGTCTATTTTTAAAATTTGCACGTATTATAATGGAGCTGAATTGCACCTGTTGTGTGAGACCAAACTTAACAAGAAAATGGTTTGCATTTCAGCTTGTAATGAGTGGATGCAATGCAGGTCTCTTGTCATCTGGTGTGCTCCCTGGGGCATTTGGTGGGCTGCTGTGAGATACAGGAAGCTGGACTAGATGGGCCTATGGCCTGATCCAGCGAGGCTGTTCTTATGTTCTTAGAAGCAAAAGTTTAGCTCCTTTCTCACCAGCTGCTTGGCTTTTGTCTAAAACTTAATAGACCCACAACTAGAAGATACATTTGTATACTTAGCCATGGCCCAAAGGTCATTTCTATAAATACTGTATATCATACAGGCCTTTAAGCTGTTTTTGGCCAATTTCCACATGCAAAAGGAAGACTTAGGGGGAAACTTATTAGCATTAGCTACTGTGAAAAATAATAAACAAGGACAAGGAGCTGTTAGAGACTGACAGCCCAATCCTGAGCTGCTCCTTGTGCTGGGACTGCTGTAGCATCCTGCACGCAACAGGACAGTTGCTGGCAGCTCCTCAGAGGAAGGGGTGTTCCATCTCCTTCCCCCGCGTAAGGCAAGTAGCCCCACAATGGGGCTATTCAGTTCTGTGGCAACCCTTGAGCTGCTGTAGAATAAAGAGCCTCTGTGTTGGGTTCACAGCCTGACAAGGAGGCTCTGGATGCAGAGGAGCTGCTCCTCTGGTCCCGCCTCCTTTCCAGCATGCCTCCCCTGCCTCCCCCTGCCCTGGAATGCCTCCTCCCTGCCTCCCTCCCACACCCCCACCTACCTCTTTGCCGCTGGGCAGTTCGGGCGAGTGTGGAGCAGTGGGGCGGCAGTGGTCTACTGGCTGGCACTGAGCTAGCACTGGTGCTAGACTGGCGCTGAAGGCTGCAGGAGTACCTTATGGCACATTTGCGACACTCAGTGCCAGCAGTAGACCAGCGTTAAGAGCTCAGGATTGGGCTCAAAGTTGGGAAACAGAGTGAAAGAAAAGGAGTTAAAACATAGACACTCCAATGATGAGAGGTAATGGGAAAAAAAAAAAAAACAGATTGACTTGAGATGGGATCTGAAGCAAACTTTACAAAAAAAAATAACCGCACAACCCTGATATTCGAGAAGTGTTATGTGGCCTTCCTAGAATTCATACAAGTAATGTCTATGATTAGTATTGAGAGCCTTGGTAATAGGAACAGTTTTATTTTATTTGAAATTGTGAAAGGTGCCTTTTATATATTCCTGTGAAATCTGTATTGATTATACATTGTATTTAGTTTGTTATATACTCTCTTTTCTTTTTTTGCTCCAGTTGTCAGTTTACAAGTAGCTTTGTTCCAGGTGTATTTTTTTTTCTTTTTTTTAAATACTATCTCATCTCATGAGTATATCTATATACTATCTTTCAGAATACAGTATATAAATTGAGTTTGTTTTTAACTTCCGATGTGAGAAAAAATTAAAACATTTTATTTGAACCGAACAGTTCTTTTTTCTTCTTCTGATTTTAAAAGAATTACCGTAGATACTCATGTATAGTATGTGAAATTTTTGCCAAGTAATCAAGCTCCAATTATCACTTCACCTTATCTCCGGGTCAATCAGAGGGCACACCTTTCAACTCTGAACTGTTGTTTCTCAGCTGAGATGTTGCTCAGCTCAGGCAGGCACCTCCTTTCCTGGGACATTCCAGCCAAAGTTAACCTTTTATTCTCCTTCCTTCTGCTGCAGCCTGGTTCTACTTGGCAAATGCTTGCAAAGCAGGTCTGTTTTTTGAAACACCAGGATGGGACCCTCCTTCCCAGGCTACAATTCAGTGCACCATTACTTAAGAATAACACCCATGGAAAGCAGTGGGTCTACTTCTGAGTAAAAAGGGTTGTAAATATCTCATCTCTCTTCTGTGAATTGAATGACACACTCTCAGTTATGTGTTATGGGTTGTATGTTGTATGTAGAACATCTGGCTTAACACACTAGACACCTTAAAGGTGTCTTTGATTCATGGTTCTCCTCATGTCCACCTTACAGGTGGATTTGATTCATGGATCTCCTGCAGTGGTTCCCAACCTTTTTTCACTTGCATATCCCTTGGCAGCCCATTTCCATAAATTGTACCCTTCATATTAGCAAAATGTCTGTAATAATACAAGCCCTCATCTCCTTTCAGACTTCATGTATTCATCACATACTTTCTCTTTTTATCTGTCTGAAGAACAGAAGACTCTGCCTTTGCACTGTTTTGCACCAGAAGTGTGCTGAGAAATTCTGGTTGATTGATCACTTTCCATATTATGTTTCAGCTTTTTTTACTGTGCTGGTTTTCAATCTCTGGTTCATACATGAATTAATGACCAAAAATTAGCTATTGGTGGGGCTTTCACAGCCAACTAGCTACCTCCCTTCCTGCCTTGCTGGTCCTTGCAAGGCATTCTGGAGCATGGCCTGCCTTTTCCGCCATTCTGCCATTCTTCTTCAAGTACCCCTAAAGGTCCTGTTGAGTGTCCCTGGGAGTATGTGAATATCAGGTTGGGAACCACTGTTCTATTGGTATATATAGTTTGCAGTGCACTTACTCTGATAGTGTTTACAAAAAGGTGGTGAAGACCAGAATTTAAAAAAGAATAAAAATGTCTTATGATCTTTTACTATGTTTTTAATAAATTAGAGACTACAGTTCTTGGGTAACAATTAGTGGTAGGTTATTTTTTAGGATGTCTGACCTCGGGTAAAATCAGACAAAATTATAGTTAGACATCCCCCTAAGTTTAACCCCCAACTTATCCAAGGGTCATAGAAAATTCCATGATTGTTGGCTCAAAACTTGCCCTCGACGTATCTGTGGGGTCAACTTATAGGCGAGTTTCTGCGGTAGGCATTTTCCTGGGTCCCTAAAACTACTGTAGGACCTAGGCACTGTGCCTAATGGATTAAGTCGGCCCTGCCTGCAAGGGTCTTCTGTTGTTCTGGGGTTTTACAATGCAACTATAGGGCTAGCACTGCTTCTGCGACAGCTTCATATCCTATAACCCCCCCTTGTGTACTTATTATAAAGAGAATAACAAAACCAACACCAGTTCGATCTCAAGAAAGCTACAAAGAAATTATTCAGGAGAGTGAGAGCATGAAATGATAATTACTAGGAAGAAAGCTTATTCCTAGGACAACACATTTAGGAATATGCTCTAAATAAGTGCATCTCTAATCGTAAAAGCATCACTTGAAAGTAACCTCAATGAAGGGGTTTCATTTGGAGAACCACTTGCAACCTATTTGTAATGTTACTGTGTGTTCTTTACCCCAAAACTACTTTATTGCCTACAGTGTCTTTAACTGTCCGCTTCTGTAATTCTTTTGTTCCCTCTTATAAAAGTTTATTCACTACTAGAGGTGTTTGCAAATTGTGTTATTAGAAGCAAGCCCATTGTAAGCGCAATCCTAACCCACTTTCCAAAACCGACATAAGGGCAATGCAGCTCAGAGGTAAGGAAACAAACATTCCCTTACTATGAGGAGGCTTACGTGAGTGCCACCCAACTACAGGATGCAGCACCCACTGGCACAGCTATGCCAGTGCTGGAAAGTGGGTTAGGATTTGGGCCTCTGTTCTGTAAGATTTGCAGAGCAATCCTATCTTGTGCTGGAACAGGCACTGTATCCAGCACAAGATAGGCCCCCAAAGTGACTTAGCTGGAGGTAAGGGTAAACTCTTCCTCTTACCCCCAGGTAAGCCACTGTAGCCCCAATGGGTCTCCTTGGACTTGTGCCGCTTCCAGAGGTGGCATAAGTCTGAGGAGATCAGAGTGGCTTGAAGCTGTTCCGCGCTACTCAGGAATGGGGGTTGGGACCTGATATAAGAGCCAGGTCCCAGCCCCACCACCAGCTCCCTGCCCTCCCACCTCCAGGAGCACCTTCTGCCCCCCTTCCCCTGCCCCGGAATGCTTCCCTCCTGCCTCCTCCCCACTCACCCCAGAGCCTTGTGTCCACTGACCTTGGCCGATGCAAGGCTCCATCCCTGAGTTGGCGTGGAGGCCGGATTCAGCCTCTGTGGGCTGGTGTGCATTCCTTCGCTGGCCCAGCCAACTCACAAGGAGGTGCAGATGTACTTTACGGCATGTTTGCAACCCCCCTGGGCTGGCACAAGGGACTTGCGCTGAACCAAGGGCGACTCTGGATTTTGCCCTTAGACTGTAATCCTGTTTTACTCATTGGAAACACCACTATTTGGTATGCATTTTGTTTTAGTACAAGTCAGATGAACTGGACCATTTGAAGTTGTATGGCGGAGGACAAAGATTGAGAAACACTGGCCTAGTGGTAAAGCACAGATTGAATGGGGAGTGTATATCAATGTTGCAATGTAGCCCAATGTTATCCTGGAAGGCTGCAAAAGTAACTGCAGTAATGGTGCTGGAAGACTGTGTGATTTGTCCTTGTCCTTTTCCTATGCTGAAATCTGTTTTGCCATTAAGTCACCCACCAGTTGCCTTCCCATCTGCATGAGCTGGGGTCAGAAATCATTGCCTTGCTATCTTTGAATTGAGTGTTGGGAGAGCTAGGATAGAAAAAAGAAAATATTTCTTTGCCCAGCATGTAGTTAGTCTGTGGAACTCCCACAACACCAGCACGAGGGGACATCCACTAACACTGAGTGTCGGGAGAGCTACACCAGACAAAAGGCAATATTTTTTGCCTAGTGTGTAGCTGGTCTGTGGAACTTCTTGTCACAGGATGTGGCTCCCCGTCACACAACACCAGCACGAGGGGACATCCACTAACACTGAGTGTCGGGAGAGCTAGGACAGACAAAAGGAAATCTTTCTTTACCCAGCGTGTTGCTGGTCTGTGGAACTCCTTGCTACAGGATGTGGCACCATCTCGCACAACACCAGCAGCAGGGGAGATCCATTAACACTGAGTGTTGGGAGAGCTAGGCAATAATTCTTTGCACAGCATGTGATTAGCCTGTGGAACTCCTTGCCACAAGATGGCATCTATTTGCCTTTTCAAGGGGCTTGGAGAGATTTCTGGAGGAAAAGTCCATCCCAGGTTATAAGCCATGATGGGCATGTGCAGCCTCCTGATCTTATAAGGAGGCTGCCTGTGAATGCCAGATGCAGGGGAGGCAGCAGCATGCAGGCCTCTTTGGTCTTGTGCGCTCCCTCAGGCACCTAGTGGGCCCCTGCGAGATGCAGGAGGCTTGACTAGAAGGGCCTGGCCTGACCCAGCAGGGCTCTTCTAATATTTACTGTAGAAAAAAATGTGTAATACTCGGAAACGGCCCCAAGCATGTGACTCTTCCCGTTTTTAAGTCTGCCTTCTTCCCTTCCCGAACCTGTAGAGGAGACGTCGGTACAAGGCCTTACCCGTCTCCCCATTGGCTGGCAGGCATTCTAGGCCCGCCTCCTTCCGGCAAGCTCCGGCTTCTATTGGTCGCTGCGTGCCGGTTGCGCCCCGTGATTGGCAGGATGGTCCCGAGGGAGCGCTGGGGTTGACGCCAGTGCAGCTGGCCGGGATTTGCGGCTAGTGGAGGCGGCAATTTCCGGATCGGTAGTGGCGGAGCGCAGCGGAGAGGGTCTATGTAAACACCGGACGATGGGGTAAGGCAGCCCAGCGCAGCACAGCCCTCTTGGGGCCTCCCAACTACAGGAGGCCTCGGGGGCTCCGGGCCTCTCCTGTCAGGTGCGGCTCTGCGTGAAGCGGCGACCGGGGGGCGGTGCCGGTGCCGGTGCCGCCTGCGCTCTGCTGTCAGCCCCAGAGCTGCTCCCTGGGCGGGAGGGCTCAGCTTCTTGGGCTCCTCAGTCTACAGAGGGAGGCCTGGTGGAGGCATGCAGGAGGTGGGGGGCTCTTTCTCCCTCACCACACCAGCAGCAGGGCAGCCCCCAACAATGAGTCAGGAAGTAGTAATTGGTGGAACTCCTTGCCACTTGATGGGGGAAGACATTAGGCAGGGGGGGATAGAGGCATGTTCTCCCTCTCACACAGCACCAGGGGACAGCCGCTAACAGGGAGTGTGGGGAAAATCAGGACAGACCAAAGGAGATGTTAATCACAGGAACTCCTTGCCACATGATATGGGGGAAGGCAATATGCAGGGTATAGATGGGGGATGCTCTTTTCCCTCTCACCCAACACCAGCACCAGGGGACAGCTGAGTGTTGGGAGAGACAGGAAATATTAATCAGTGGAACTCCTTGCCACTTGATGGGGGAAGACATTATGCAGGGAGTGGATAGAGGGATGTTCTCCCTCTCACACAACACTACCACCAGGGGACATCCACTAACATTGAGTGTTGGGAGAGTTGGAACAGACCAAAGAAAATATTTCTTATTCCAGTGTGTAGTTTGTTTGTGGAACTCCTTGCCACAGGATGTGGCTCCCCCTTACACAGCACCAGGGGACATTCACTGAGTGTTGGGAGAGTTTGACCAGACAAAAGAAAATATTTATTTACCCAGCGTGTAGTTAATCTGTGGAATTACTTGCCACAGGATGTGGTGATGGCATCTGGCCTGGTTGCCTTTAAAAGGGAATTGGACAGATTTCTGGAGAAAACCTCCATTACTGGTTTCAAGACATGACGGGCATGTGCAACCTCCTGGTTTTGGAAGGAGGCTACCTCAGAAGGCCAGGTGCAAGGGAGTAGCACCAGGAGGCAGGTCTCTTGTTGTCTTGAGTGTTCCCTGAGGCATCTGGTGGGCCACTGTGAGATACAGGAAGCTGGGCTACATGGCATCTGGCCTAATCCAGCAGGGCTCTTCTTATACTGAAATGTGCAGCTTAGAAGGAATGTTAGCCTTGCTTAGAATGTGTGGGTGTGCGTATATACGTGGGTGCATGTGTATATATATAAACAATATTCAAGAAACAAGACTTGAGTCATAGCCATAGGCTCTTCTTATGTACTTATGTAAAAGGCTAACAGGCAACTCCTGGGTTGACTTGGATTTATCCCCTTCACTGGGAGGATATGATATTCTGAACTTTTTATTGGGGTGTGTAGAATCTTATCTCAGTGATAGTAGAGCACATCCTTTCTATGTCGAGCAGTGGTTCTCACACATTTAGCACCAGGACCCACTTTTTAGAATGAGAATCTGTCAGGACCCACTGGAAGTGATGTCATGACCGGAAGTGACATAACCAAGCAGGAAATTTTGTTTTCACAATCCTAGGTTGCAATCCTACCCACACTTACCCAGGGGTATGTCCCATTTACTGTCAATGTTAAAGAATATACATAGCAGCTTGTTAAAAGGACAGGTCTGTAACGTTTTCCCAAATCCAGTCACATATCATGATAGCATCAAGTCTAATATATTAAAAATAAAATATTGAAATGAACGGGGACCCACCTGAAATTTGCTCACGACCCACCTAATGGGTCCCGACCCACAGTTTGAGAAACATTGATGTAGAGAATTCCAAATTCAGTTCCTCTTCGGCATGTCCAAGTAGGACTGAGAAGGACCCCAGACAATGCTTGAGCTAGTGCAATGATCTTCAACCTTTTTAATGCCATGATCCCAATTTAAAATAAATAAATAAATACAGTATGAGACTGGGGACCCACCTCATTCCCTTCCTCCCCCAGAACCCTCTACTCCCACAGCACCCACTCCTCATCCTAGTGCCCTCCCAGTACTGTTCATTGTAACCAAATACTCGTATTAAAGAGAGCAGAAAAAATTCCCATGAAGCCTGGCACTAGTGAAAGCTGTTCTAGTACAATTGCTAAGAACCTGAGCAGGACTGGAACATAATTTCCTGGAACATAAAGGGGTACACCCAAAGCCTTTCGCTTTACCTGGCGGTACTCTAGTCCAGTGGTCTTCAACCTTTTTCATTCCTGTAAGTTGCTGTGAGCCTGGAACGGAGGCTTCATGACCCTATTGGGGTCTTGACCCCAGGGTTGAAGAATACTGAGCTAGAGGGTTCCATGGTCTGACTCACTTCAAGACATCGACTTGTGCTTTCATCAGGCTAACCCAGTGGTTCCCAGACTTTTTCGACTGGCAGCTCCCTTGACCTAGTGTGCCAAAGGCTGAAGCTCCCTATTTGGGCCACAGTCCTGTACATTATATCAGGCAGAGGGTTTTTTGTGAGAATTCCACTGCATCCCCAGGGAGCTGTGACTCGCATTTTGGGAACTACTGGTCTAGCCTGATGTCATGCTTGTCATGCTAATCTGGTTACTGGAAGATAATTGGATGAATAGTATAATAGGAATTTTCCCATATGGATCATATGTATGGATCATGTTGATGGGGGGGGGAGCACAGCTCAGTGGTACTACCGCCATCCTCCAGGTAAGGCTTGGGGTAGTGCCATGCTGCCACCACCCCACAGTGTGCTCATCTGAGGGTCGGCATGCCAATCTCAGGGCCGCCCCCTGAGGGTTTTTTGCCCAGAGGTGTTCTGAGGGCTGGGGAAGCAGCGCACTATCTCTCTGACCCTCCAAAGGCCTTCTGAGGGCTTAAAAAATGTCACTTTCGTTTTCTTCCGTTAAACTGGAAGTGATGTTTATCAGCCCTCTGAGGGCTTTACCAGGCCTTTGGAGGGTTGTTGGAGAGGCTGTGCATGGCCTCCCTGGGCCTCCAGAAGGGAGGCATGAAGCGGTAGCTTGCGGTTGTGACCCCAGGCAGTACCGGGGCCAGGATTGCCACTGAGCGGTAGACCACAAGGCTTTCCATGTGCAAGGCATAAATTCAGTCCCTGGCATCTCCAGGTAGGGCTGCAGAAGGCCATTGTCTAGAACAGGGGTGTCCAAACTTTTTGGCAAGAGGGCCATGTCATCTCTCTGACAGTGTGTCGGGGACTGGGGGAAAAAATTAATTTACATTTAAAATTTGAATAAGTTTACATAAATGAATATATTAGAGATGGAACATATATGAATGAATGAAGGTCTCACAATAGCTCAAGGCCTGTAAAAGGCCTTGCACAAAGCAAGGCAGGCCTTTACTGCTGCTGCTGCTTCACAGATATGAAACAGTGAGTTGCGGAGGGAGCAACTTGTATGAGAGGTCAAGCAGTTGGCCCTTGCACTGAGTGCAGGTGCATCGAACCAGTGCGGGCTCCAGTAAGTCTCCAATGGGCTGGAGGCTTATTGGAGGCTGGGAGCTCCCTGCGGGCTGGATTGGGGGTCCCTGAGGGCCTCAAATTATCCCCGGGCCAGGGTTCTTATGTTCTTATGGTGTAGCCACACCTGATCTAGAACTCTGGAGAGCTGCTACCAGCCAGCGTAGACTATTTTAAGCCAGATAGACCACTGATCTGTGTCAGTATAAGTGGTGTCATATGATTCTCTACTTTGTATCTGTCTGTGAATATAGAACCAATATCACTTACTTTGACCCTATTGTACCCTAAAACACTTGAACCACTTTTTGCTATCATAATTGGGGGAAAGGTATAATTAACCTGTGCCCCATTTCTCTCCAGCAATTTGAGCACTCCACTGTACTGTTTAATAATTGATCCTGGAGCGTGACTCATTCTGTATTCACAGTTACCAGCACACTGGCACTAAGTCTGGCTTTGTACGTTAACTTCAGTTAGGCTGCAACCCTATTCACACCTACAAGAAAGCAGGCTCCTTTGAAATCAATGGAACTTTTAGGTGTATGGAATTGTGCTGCTTGTGGTGTCTTGCTGTCAATAAGAACATAAGAACAGCCCCACTGGATCAGGCCATAGGCCCATCTAGTCCAGCTTCCTGTATCTCACAGCGGCCCACCAAATGCCCCAGGGAGCACACCAGATAACAAGAGACCTCATCCTGGTGCCAATTAGTAACACATGCTAAAATCACACCTTTACTCAAAGGCTGAAAGAAATCCGTTCTTCCAGTACTCTTTTCGTGTGACTGCCAGTGTAACAGAGTAGTTAAAATTAATATTAAAGCATAATTAATCTGAGTTCTAATGTTGAGTATGTATTCTGTGTGTGAAATGCTGTAATGTAACTCGTGTTAGTTATGTAAAATGTGGAAGTGTGAGGGTAAGTATTGCTTCTAGTGAAATGGAAGTGAAAGCATTCTAGTTATCTGAGAATCTTTGATGTTCATAGTGTGTGTTTGCAAAGTACAGTTTCTTCTAATATGACTTTCATCTTCAGGAAATACTGCTATTTCTGTACCTGTCTAGTTTGGATTACTGCTGTACAGCTGTATGATAATAATGCACTTTGGGAAGGGTATGATTATTCTCAAGTGACACATGTAGCAAATTCATGTTTCAGTGCAAATCCACCTACTTCACGGTCCACAATCAAACTATATTTTTGCATACGCAAATCATGGAAGTTTGATTCAGAGGCATTTTTCATACCGGGGGCATGCTTTTTCCTGGATTACAATTGAAGTTATGCTTCACTCTGTGCATCTTTCTCCCCCCCCCCCCCAATGGGTAAGCATCCATCTTGCAATTGCAGGATAACCCAATTAATATTTCCCCTGGTGTCCCACTGCTCTCTTTACCATCAGGGCTAGGGGATGGACCCATGTCTTCTGTGGTTTCCCTCTGTTGGCTGTAGCTATGTGCTGTGTTATGTAATCATGGGACTCGTTTTTCCCCACCTTTGGGACTCATGGATTGGCAGAAAGGGAAGAAATGTTGCATGGTTCCTCCCCAGTCTGAGAGGAGAAAGGTGGTGGCTGTATCCAAGACAGTGGCTTAATTTTTTGAAGACACTCTTCAGCCCTTCTTGTCGCATCAGGGGTGCTTGTGGCACATTGAAAATTGTTTCACTGTAGCATAATGAAGTTGACACTTGCTTAATATACATATTTACAACACTTCTGTTTAGTGGTAAAATGAGCAGTCTGTAAATTCACCATAATCCTTTGCTGCTGTTGACAGCTGGTATGTATCTATTCAACCCCAAAAGATCTTTAATCAAGACATAACCATTCAAGGATTCTGTGACAGGGGGCTGTTAAACTCCTTTAATACAGTGGACTGAATAGCATTCATGGTACCTGCTGAGGGCTGAAGGTGACATCATTAAGTTTGGAGGTGTGGGGAGACTTGCAGAGGGGACTATGGGCTCCCAGCACTCTCTGGAGGGCCATAGCAACTCCAAATAGGTTTTTTAAAAGCCCTTTGTCCCTGGCCGTGGTGCGATCATGGAGCACAGTTGCTGCCCCTCTCCCACAGCTGCTCAGACTCTCCCAGTGAGTTTGAGAATTGCTGGCCTAGACCAGTGGTTCCCAAACTTTTTAGAGACCCTGAAGTCTGCTACCTGATTTATGAATGCCAAGGGATGTGGCTTTAATGGTGATTGGGCAACTTGTTTAACCCTTGATTTGATGTACATAGCCTAATTTGTCCTGTCAGGTTTGTCACAGGAAAATTGGGCCATGACCCATTGGTGGGTTCCAGATGCACAGTGTGAGTACCGTTGGCCTAGACATTAATACATGCCCCTAGGTAAATTTCTCAGTTTGCTTTTTGCTGATCCTGCTTCTCTGTTCAGTGGGGAAAAGGTTTGGAAAAGGTTTGAGGCAGACAAAACGGAAAACTAGAAGCTTTGTGTGTCTTCCGTTTTGGTCAAAGGAGGCTATGGCCTGTTCTTGGCAAACTTTCTGGTCTGAGGGCCACATTTCTGGTCTGAGGGAGATTGTGCAGAGGTCCATAATGCATACTTGTAGCAATTACCACATTTATTTGTATAGTTACCCAAGTTAGCAATCTATCCAAATTCTTTCCAATTACAAATCTCTCTCAAGCAAAGACTTTCAAAATCTGATTAAGCACAGATATGCCTCTCTAAAACTACCCGGTACATTCCAATTTGCCTGCATTACAAATTTCCCACATGGATGAACTCTACTTGAAAAAGAATTAACAGAAGCACAGGTACATTACGTCCCTTCTCATCTCCTTTAGCTAATTCAACTAGTTTCCCTTCTTTCCTGATTACATATCACACAGTTAGGGCACAATCCTAACCCATGTTCCAGCACTGACTTAAGGGCAATGCAGCTCCTAGGTAAGGAAATAAACATTCCCTTGCTTTGAGGTGGCCTCCATGAGTGTCCCCCAACTGCAGGATGTAGCACACATCCCATTGGCACAGTTATGCCAGTGCTGGAAAATGGGTTAGGATTTGGACCTCAGTCAAGCAACAAGCAATAGACCAGTGGTTCTCAAACCTTTTAGAGGCCCTAGAGGCTGCTGCCTGATAAATGCCAAGGAGTGTGGCTGTAATGGTGATTGGTGGTGGTACTCCTCCATCCCAAGTAGCAACTTGTTTAACCCTTGATGCACATAGCCTAATCTGCCCTGGCAGTTTCGCAAACCACCAAAAATTGGGTCATGACACACTGGTGGGTCCTGGACCCACAGTTTGAGAACTGCTATCTATCTGATAGCCTTCCTTGAGTTTATCTGATACACTTCCTTGAGTTGATTAGCACTCATGTAGAGTGAGAGGTGAAAGCTCTATGCCCAGTTTGTTCTGCCTGTGTGCAAGAAAGAGGAACAGGTGAGTTGCAAATAAGCAACTGATTATACTGTAGATGGAGAAGACACAAGGGCAGATTGCCATGTGCACCCGTGATTGCTGCCTACGACCACATGTGCAGAAGTGTAATCTGCTGTTGACAGCAATATAAAGGGATGGATTGAAGTCAGAGTTAGCAGCACAATTGGAGAACTGGTCTGAATGCTTTAGTGGGCCAGATCCAACCTGTGGGTCTTATTTTGCCCTTGCTCATGAACGCTTAAGCCATTGGTGCTCAAACTGGTGGGTCACAACCCACCATTGAAACGTAAAAGTGTCATTTTCCCCATAAGGAGAGTAACCCAGAAATGGGTGTCCCAATGACTCCACAGTGATTGTGGTGCATGGGCACCCAGAAGCATTTTGATGTACCCTGGTGGTCTGTGCAGTCTCCTGGAGGGTCATAGAAGCTCACAGTCCCCTCCGGGAGCCTCCCCACTGCAGCAGTGGGCTTCAGTTTTCAGTTGAAGCCCACTTCCGGTTTGCAGCTGGAGCTCTGGAGCTTGGAGTTTCCGAAACAGGAAGTGGGCTCTGACTGCAGTTCGGAGCCCACTGCAGCAGAGAAGAGGCTTGTGGAAGGGGCTATGAGCCTCCAGGACCCTCCGGAAGGCTGCACAGTCCCCCCAGTATGTTAAAATGCTTCTGGGTGCATGTGGCACTGTGATTGCTGCAGCGCTGTCAGAATACCCCCCCCCCATTCCAGTCCCCGCCCTGCAAGCACTTACCAGTGCTTCTCAGACTCATGGGGCGTTGGGAACCACTGGCTTAAGCTATAATAAATGGGTTTCTCTTTAACATAGTCAAAGTAGCTGCTCACTTTTTTGTTTCTGTGTGGTCACTCCTCCAAAAATTATTTTGTTTAGCCACTTTTTTTGTACATTTAGGGCATTTTGTATTTAGGGCATATTGAAGAAATTTAGAACTGAAGGGAATGCTTTTTGTTTGTGACAGGCTTCTGAAATGCAATATACTGTTGAAGAAGGTGGAAACTTATAATTTATAAGTAAACAGGATGGAACTTAATTGACCAGTCTGTAATTTTCCAGATTGTCCTTTTACAGTATCAGTGTTACACTGGCACCCTTCCAATCCTCTGACACTGATTTTGATTTCAAGGACAGTTTGCATGTTTGTTAATATGTTAATGTTTTTATCTGTTTTTTAATATTATGTTTTAATCTGTTTTTAACCTGTTGTAAGCTGCCCTGGGTCCCTTCGGGGAGAAGGGCGGGGCATAAATAAAGTTTATTATTATTATTATTATTAGAAATAATAATAATAATATTTGGGTAAGAAATATTTTGGGTTCCTTAACCCAAAATAAGAAACTTTTGGGTTCTTTAACGCATGATGCCATTTAAATTTGTTAATTTTTCAACACACTCAACAACCTTATTTTTGTCACTTCTGTTAGACTCAGTTCTGTTTGAAAGCGTTCTTCAGACTCATTCTCTGAAAGGGTAAATGCAGGGCACAGGTATCTGCCCTACATTTTCTGCAGTGAAGGTAGATGCAAATGATTCATTTAGCTTCTCTGCAAGGTCCATATCATCTTTAAGCTTTGCTTTTATGCCCTTGGTTCAACTGATTCCTTGATAGGTTTCCTGCTTTTGATGTATTTGAAGGAGCTTTTATTGTTTGTCTTGATGTTTAGAATCGTATGCTTTTTCTCCTTTTCTCACATGCCTTATCAGCTTAGCACTTGGGTTCCTGTAAGGCGTCTCCTCTCCTATGGTGACCCATCCATTGAGGTCAACTGAAGTATATCTTGCACAGAAGTTCCCAATGTTTTCTCACTTGCATGCACCTTGGCAGCCCATTTCCATAAACTGCACCCCTCATATTAGCAAAATGTTTGTAATTAATACATTTGCTGTTATTTCAAATTTATATGTTTTCAACCTCTGATCCATATCTGATAATACTCATTTGTTGGCCAAAAACTAGCAGTTGGTGAGGCTTTTGGTGGGGCTTCTGCAACCAGCTGTCTGCCTTCCTGACTTGCCAGCCCCACAAGGCATTCTAATACAGACCTTTCCTGCCTTTCCTGCCATTATTCAGAGCTGCATTGCTCTTACCTTGGAGCTGGAAAGTTGGTTAGGATTGCACCCTAAGCAGTCCTAGAGTGGCTTTCTCTGAGAAGGGACAGGCAGGCTAAAAATGTTTGAATAATGAATGTGTTATTGTAAGGGTTTTGGATTTGTGCCCTGTTTGTATTGTCTTTATTGAGATGGGATACTTGTACTGTATTCCAGTTCTATACGAGGTTTTGGCAGGAGTTAGAGAATCTGTGTCTTCCATATATATTGTGAAGCTGCTCAGCAAAGCATGCTAATATGTATATATAGTACTAACTGTAATTATCATATAAAAAGATCCTGACTTAAATGTCATTATGCAATGGGACAATAATTTTCTGTTTAGTTTAATGTCCTGTGTCTTGGTGTTTGAGGCACTATGTCTGCCAAGATAACTAGCTCTGTTTCCTGTATTCTCCCTTCCATAGCTAAACAAACAAGACTTTTTCTCTCAGACCTAGGCTCTGTTGATGTTTTCCATGATGAAAAAGGAAGTAAACAAAGCCATGTAAATGTCAAGTACCACTAAGACACTTGAAATATAGTTGCCTTATGAAAGAGAATAACAGTGACAAATTTGTGGAAATGCTCAAATGATCAGACTGTAAAACACAGAAAATGAGTTGAACTGTACGGAAAATAACATTATATAAGTCAAAACTTAATGGAATGCTGGTTCTGTGGTGCCATGTAAAGATCTAAAATCAAGCAGCTGTGAGAAGCTTAAAGGGTTTATGCACTTCATACATAAGATTGCACTGTAAGATTATTATGAAGAACTGTCTGGTTATGAAGAGACTGGCGCTCAGTGTGAATGAAGAATGCAAACAATGGTATGACTTTATGTTTGTCTAGTTAGAAGTAAGCCCCACAGACTTCAATGGGACTTGCTCCTATACACACACCTGGCACTGCAGCCCTGCAATCCTATATATACTTACCTGGGAATATGTCTTGTCAGGGAAGCTCATTTAAGGTCACGCTTTTAATATGGGGTCAGAATATGGAAATTATAATTTTAAAAAAATGCTTTGACTTGTTCAGAAGCTACCCTTGTTTTATTTATATTCAATTAAAAAGATAGTTTCAATTTGCTGGTGCTTTAATTTTAAGGTATCAGTCAGTAGAAAGAATGTATAACCTCCAGCTTATTGCACATTTTTACTATACAGTAGTTGCAAATTATTCGTTTCCTTGGCTGTCTTAACAGTTTAAAGTACATCAGAGTTGTTTCGTAGTGTAACTTGTATTAAGGCAGACAAAACAGAGCTGCACATTGAAAAGGGTTTTCTTGTAAAACATTGTATAGTACCATTACGATAGGTAACCATTGTATGGTACCATTACCCACCTACTGGGTCCTGACCCACAGTTTGAGAAACACTGCGATGGGCCATTTTGATGTTGTGATCCAGAGGAATGCACATGCCTTTGGTTTTTTCTGAATATGTATCTGCTGTATGTTGCAGTCTCCATGTAGAAGCCATGTGTAGTTCTTTGCCTTAGCACCTATGGTAACTAGAAACAAACAGCATTAATATCTGGACTTTCCATGCAGTTCGTCCATTAAAATGCTTGTGAGCACTAGGTTGTGCTGTGTGAGTGCTAAAACATGGAAACGCTTCTGATGCTCCAGGCCACTGCTGCCCATCACCATGCACTTTCTTCCTCCTGCTAGGTGAAGTTGTGTTTAACATAAAAATGTCAAAGAAAACAGACCTTTTAAAAAAAGTTATTAATAGGTCTGTTAAGGAATATTGCATTTTGTGTCACAAAGCAGGGCTAGAATAGAATACAGTACTAGAAAAAGATCAACTGATGTTTATGAATCAAACTGTGTCAGCACTTCTGATTCAAACAATGTCAGTTAGATCAAATGATTGTGTAAAAGTCTTAGAATGCCTTTTGGTCACAGTGAGGAATGCTCTTGAAGGCACTGTTGAGAAGTATTGGTTGTTAGGAAATAGGAGGTTAATTTCAGGAGAACAGTTTGTAAACATCAGCTGCCTTTGAAGCATGGGAATGGCAAAGAGAACTATTCAGATCAAGGACCTGACCAAATAGCTCTGAGAAATGGCAGCAGTGCGGGAACTTTTGACCTGCAAGGCAGCAACTTCCTTCTTATTCTTGTCAGCTGTTCAGATCTTGGAACTGACTAGTAATACTAACTGCCAGTATTTTAATACATGTTCAATTTTAGATCCTTCAGTAGCTTTTGAAACCAGTCTTTTACATCTTTAAAAACAAAAGACCGGTTTTTTACATTACAATAAAGCTACATTACTGCAGCTTCTATATTATTTAAGTAGCTAAAGTACCTACTTGAAATAATTACATAAAAATACTGCATATATTTTTAAAATATATTCATATCATCATCATCATCTGGCCATCATTTTTTTTTTCTAATACTGTCTAACATATTCTCCAGCTCCAAAGTTTCTCAAGTATCTAACTATGTTCCTGGGACAAGTAGCTTTAAAAAAGCACATCTAAGAAAAATTGCGCTTTTACCTAAATATGATCCAACAGGAGTAGTTTCTATGGGCTTATCACTGCAAGCTGGTTCATCTTGTTGCAAATGAGATTTGCTCTGTAAATCAAGACTGCACTTGACAGTCTTGAGACAAATCTGTCTCCTGGCTTGCATGCTTTCAGGTAACTTGGTGCTCACTGTATGTCATGCATTCTGAAAGGCCTTTGTATGTGTCATCTTTACTCTATGGTATAAATATATAGTAGTAGCAAAATGACAATAGCCTACTGTCATGCTAGGCAGAGAGTATGTGATGGGAAAGTCTTCATATTGCAACGATCTGTATGTGTGGTGTATATCTTTTGTTTTTTGTGCACACTGCACCTCTTCCTAAGTGATCCTCATCAGCAGGGCCAGGGCACCTAGGGTTGAAACTGGTAGACAGGATGTACTACTGTAGTGATTTAGTTTTCTCCATAGGAATTAATGTTAACCATTCTTCAAACAGGAGACTAGTATTGTACTGGAGGGGTAGGGGCTAAACCAGCACTCAGGCCCCCATTCCGGTGGGGCCTGAAGACTTTTTTATTTAGGAAAGACTTCGAGGTCCTATAAGGGCTGCTTTTATAAATTAAGTCTTTTACTGTGTGTTTTTATCTGCTGACTGCATTTTATCTGGTTTTAATTGTTTTTAATTGTTCTTTTTTTAATGTTTATTTGTATTTTATCTTGCTTTGTATTTTAATCTCTATTGTTAGCTGCCTTGGATGCCCTTCAGGGAGAAAGGTGGAATATAAATCAAATAAAAATAAAATAAATTGGATTTTACCATTAAAAAAACTTTATCTGCCTGCATAGCTCCATTTATGTATGTTGGTCATAGTGAGATGAAATGTTCTACTGGTGCATATAGATAATGTGGATACTGTGGAAGAGACCTAGGGCAGTGTTTCTCAAACTGTGGGTCGGGACCCACTAGGTGGGTCAGGAGCCAATTTCAGGTGGGTCCCCATTGATTTCAATATTTTATTTTTAATATATTAGACTTCATGTTACCATGGTATGTGACTGCATTTGGGGAAATGCTGCAGACCTGTACTATACTTTCTGTATATTCATTTAACAATGATAGTAAATGGGACTTACTCTTGGGTAAGCGTGGGTAGGATTGCAGCCTAAGATTGTTAAAAATTTTCCTGCTTGATGGTATCACTTCCGGTCATGACATCACTTCTGGTGAATCCTGACAGATTCTTATTCTAAAAAGTGGATCCCAGTGCTAAATGTGTGAGAACCACTGACCTAGGGAAATCTTTGGACTTTCATTGGCTGATAATCTGTTAGGGTGTACTTTCTTTGTAATTGGTAGCATAATTCTATCTTTAATAATTAGTGACATAGTTTGCCATATAAGAGGCCAGATAACAAATGGATACTTACTCCAAAGTTTATGAAGTGTTTTCTGTTTGGGTTCAGTAAAATGGCTTGCACTGTTACATCTTGTAGTAGGATAAGATAGGATCTTAGATGTATTTAGTGTATATATACATTACTACTATGGCCATGTGGGTTCTTGTGCTTTTCCAAGTCATTAGTATTGCTTGTAGCTCCTTGTGCATATTGATGAGGGAAACACATGTATGTTGAAATGATGTATGAATCCTCTTTTATTATCACTTTGAAAAATGACACTTAACTGTTTCTCTCTCTCAGTCATTTAGACCCTATTGCAATATTCTAGCAATGGACCCAAGAAATGACAGTATTGTTCCCAGTATCACTCAGTTAGAACATTTCCTGACTGAACATGACTCCAATGTTGTTTGGCTCCTAGTTGGTATGTAAAATTTGTTTTGTTCACTATACTTTTCAGTGTTGTTAACATCCCATTTTATATATGGTGCACTTGTAGGTTAACTAGTAACTATGGACAGGTCTTCTATACTGCTAAGAGTCTAAGACAGTTAAAAAAAAACTTCCCAACTGAAGAAAACAACTTTTGTATATTATAGTCTTAAATGGAACTCAACCAAATAATCATAGCCTTTGATCTCATACAGTGTATGCACATACTAGAGATGTAAAATTTCTGGAAGATGGTTTCCTGAAAAAAATTGAAAATTTTGGAAAAATTGAAATGTATGCACTGCATATTTCTTTATCAGTTCTAAACTTACTTTACTTCTTTAAGAACATCAAATGCACGATGTGTGACTTAGTACTTAAAAGTGTACTGTTTGTTCTGTTTATGAAATTTAAGAATATAAATGTCTTAATATTATTAAACTATAAAACCAAGGTTGGAGATAAAACCAAGCACAGTTTGTGTTTAGCCAGTTGGGAAGGTAGAAGAAAAAAGAAAGTTTAAAACAGAAATCATCAATCTTGTATTGGCAAAAGAAAGTTTTTATTTGGCCTTAGAAATAGTTTCTTCTCTCAGCAGCATTATCCAAAAAAACAGAAGAAATTATTTAAAATAAACTGTAACACGGTGAGGTAACAGTGGCATGACTGTACACTTTGCAAGGAGCACTCCATCTATGAAAGAAAAAAAGGAAGAATGCAGGCGTGCCATTGTATCTGAGGTGGTTCTGTTCTGGAACCCCCCATGGTTAGCTGAAATCACAAATACTGGGGATGCTTCCCTGCCCTCAGGAGAGCTTCCGGAGGGTCTTCTGAGCCTCTCAAGCGCTGTGCACGTCAGACTGTGGCCTGTGTGGGCCTCAGAATGGCTGTTTAGGCTGAAAAACTTCAATTCCATTTTTTCCTAAAACTGAAAGTGACTTTTTTTGACCTAAACAGCCATTCTGAACCCCACAGAGGCTGAGGACAGATGTGCGTGGCCTCTGTGAAGCTCAGAAGACCTCTGGACAGTGCGGGGGGGGGGCGCGGCCTCCTCACACCTGCGGATAAGTGAATCCATGGATAAGGGGGCCCGATGTGCATGTCTTTCTGTAGTGTGGGCCTCAGGAACCTGGAGAAGGCAGATGCCACCCAAATCCATCCAAAGTTTCTCTTATGAAACTTTGCTATCAGCAACAGGCTTTGTGCAGTTTCTGTGATTTTTGACTTTCTTTTACATTTATTTAAAATATTTTAATTCCGTCTTTCCTCTGCTGGAAGAGATGCCCAAGGCTGCTTACAATTTATAGAAAAAAAATTAAATAAATGCAATTTATAAAAACAATGAATAAACTCAAAAATAAATAATAGAATAAAAACCATTTGGACAAGGGCAAAACTATTAATATTCAAAGAACTGCCATAGAGGTACAGGAGGCAGACAACCCAAATGCCAAATGAAACAAGAAGGTTTGGAGCCCTTGCTTGAAACACCATGAGATGGGGTAGATCTTAATTCCCTTGGTAGAGGATTCCATAACTGTGGCGCCACTATCGAGAAGGCTCGCTCCCAATGCCGCCATTCCCCTAACTTGGGAGAAAGGCAGCACTCCCAGGAAAGCCCCTACAGATGACCTAAGAGGATGAGTTGGAAAATATGGGAGAAGGCGGTCCGTCAAATAATCTGGCCCCAAACCATGAAGGGCTTTATAGGTCAAAACCAGCACCTTGAATTGGGCCCAGAAGCGAATGGGCAGTCATTGCAGTTGCCAAAGCAGCAGTTTGATATAATCAAACTGCCTAGGTCCAGTAACCACCCTGGCCACCGCATTCTGCACTAATTGCAGCTTCTGAACTGTCTTCAAGGGCAGCTCTTCAAAGGCAGTAATCCAGTCTAGAAGTTACTAGGGCATGGACCACTGTGGTCAGGTCCTATCAACTCAAGTACGGCTGCAGCTGGTGCACTATTTGCTGAAGCTGGGCAAATGCACTCCTGGCCACCGCTGCAACCTGGCTCTCCAGGGACAGTTTGTGAGTCCAGGAGCACTCCCAAACTGTGCTCCTGCTCCGTTTACATCACACAAAAGCAGTCGGGGCAATAATGTATCATGTGTGATGGAAGGGGGGATCTCTGAGATGGAACAGTTTGCTCGCAGATTGCTAATCAGGACGCTATTAGATTCAGGGTAATTACTTCTAATATCTTCTTCCTCAAACTCCTGGCCAGAAAGTCATCAGAGGAAGGCAGATACCAGTCCACCAGCAAGAAGGCCTTGTTTGCTCTTTTCATAATATCTGTAAATTTTGGCACCCTCTTGGTGCACAAATGTGTCTTAGATTTGAGTTTTATATGGTTTATGTTATCCACCGCTTGTAATAACTAGTCTTAAAAGCATTGATTTGTTGTTAAAGAGAAAAATTGTTCATATGAGTTTTTTTTAATTTTTTAATTTTTTCCCTTGTTTTTCATCCATTCCACTGGGAAAAATGGCTTGGGAGGGAAATCTTGCCTATTCAGCTTTGGTTTTGTGGGCCTTTATTCCTCCCCTTGTTGTTGCTAGTGTGCATAATCCAAAGTATTATCTGTACATGGTAGTTTCATGAAATGTGGAATTATTGCTCTCTGCAATATTTGGTATAATTGCTGCAACTGTGTTGTTATATAGCATGTGAATAACAAAGTATTTTATAGTTTCATTGCATTACCCTCTCAATAAACTAGTGAGATGGGAAACTATGGTAACCATTTTATTGATGGGAAATAGTGGCTGAACAATAATGATCTGACCAAGGTCATACAAATAAGTTCATAGCAGAGGTGGAAGTCCATGTCTCCCAGACAAAAGTCTAGCACTCGGTCTGCGGTATTGACTCTTTCACTGGGTTCTGTGAACCATTCCAAATGCAGCAGATGGACTTTTGTGTACACTATTGAATCTGTTGTCCTTCGGTCTTTCAAAAGAACAAGTCTTGAATTGTTCTAAAATGTGTGTAAATTTTTTTTGTAGCTACAATTTTGTCCTGTGGCTGGATTATCTACCTAACTTATTACAATTCTCGGAATATTGGACTTATATTAACATTGGTTCTTAACAGATTACATAAAAATGGCTACATCCATATTGGTAAGTCATCTCAGCTTTAATTAAAGTACATAATATACCTTTGAAAATGCAGTAAAATATTGTTGTAATAACATGATAGGCTCCACTGATATTGGTAAGAGAGAAAGTTATGTACATGTTCAGTGTTATTATTGTGTCATCCAGGTGCTTGGAGCTTTATGAAAGAATGTGCAATGCAGGTACGTCTCCAAGGGGCTTAAATCTGTTGATGCAAAGGACTCAACTGGGGTGGGGGGGAGGCCAGGTACTTGGGGAAAAATGTGTGATTTCTTCATTTGTCCACATTTAAGCTTTGTTAGAATAAGGAATGGGCATTGATGTTAATAGGATTTATACAAGCAAAAGTGGAAAAAATTTCTGCATGCAGTTATTGTAATTGATGATTTACTTAATTTTTTTTTTACTGTAGGCTCCTTCTCATTCTCTGTCCTGTCTGGAAAAATCATGGTTCGTGAAATCTATTACATTACAGAAGACATGTCAATCAGGTACTTGTTTATTTTACCAAAGCAGCTTGTTTCTCATGAAGTAGAAAAGGTTACTAACACCACAATCCTAAGCATATTTACACAGATGCACATTCCACTGTATTCAGTGGAGGCTTGCTCCATTGGATGCAGTGGAACTTACCAGGTAAAGTTAAATGTAGCTATATTGTGTTTTCATGCTGAAAAATACCAGGAGTGTGCAAAGGCTAACATATGAAGAGTGCAATCCTAACCAGCTTTCCAGCACTGGCTTAGCTGTGCCAGTGGGGCATGTGCTGCATCCTGCAGTTGGAGAGCAGTCGTGGAGGCCCCCTCAAGGTAAGGCAATGTTTGTTCCCTTACCTTGGAGTTGCATTTCCCTTATGTCAGTGCTGGAAAGTGGTTAGGGTTGCGACCAAAGGGTACTAAAAGATCAGCAGGAGAACAGGAGAATTAGGAAGGTATGTGGTGTCATTTGTGGTCTCCTTTAGAGGAACCACAAAGACACTTAAAAAAAAAACTAAACTACAGTAATGTTTGACCTTAGTTCTCTAGTTTTTCTAAGTGTTTCCAGTAGTTTTCTAATTTATTGTAGATAAAATATGCAGTAGTTTTGTGTCCAGTGTTTCTAATTATGTAAATGTATATTTTAGAATCCAAGATGGATTTATTATATTTCGTTGGTGGAAGATGTACAATCCAAAACAGAAACAACATGGTAAGTTTCCTTTTTCACCAAGACTTAAAATGTTTTAAAGATGTTGGGTTTTCTGTTGACCAACTCTGTGTGATTGTAACGGATAATGGATGCATATTGTAAAAGCAAATGATTCTTTATTACTAAAACAGAAAACATAGGTGAACTTAACATAAATAATTTAAAAAATAAAATATCCATGACATGTCCAATTTAGAGATTCGGTTCTTATTGATTGCAAGATTTTCATGTGAGGGCTGATTGAGTTTTTCTGTGGTGCTGTATTTTAATTATTCCCCAGTACATACATGCCTGCTAATGAAGAATGTTTTGTTTGTCTCTGTGCTTGCACGATAGTTCTCGATTAATACGGGTTGCCTGAGTTTGCATTGCTCTACAGTTAGTACAGTTAGGGCGCAATCCTAACCAACTTTCCAGCACTGGCATAGCTGTGCCAGTGGGTCATGTGCTGCATCCTGCAGTTGGGGGGCAGTCATGGAGGCCTCCTCAAGGCAAGGCAATATTTGTTTCCTTAATTCGGAGTTGCATTGCCTTTAAGTCAGTGCTGGAAAGTTGTTTAGGATAGTGGCCTTAGTTATCTAAGGCAGGGGTGTCCAAAGTTTTTGGCAGGAGGGCCACATCATCTCTCTGACACTGTGTTGGGGGCCGGGGGGGGGGGGAAGAATTAATTTACATTTAAAATTTGAATAAATTTACATAAGTTTACATAAATGAATATATTAAAGATGAACTTATATGAATGAATGAAGGTCTTGCAATAGCTCAAGGCCTATAAAAGGCCTTGCACAAAGCAAGGCTGGCCTTTCCTTTGCTGCCACTACTGCATCACAGACGTGAAACAACAAGCAGTGGAGGGAGCCCTCATCCCACAGCTCACGCAAGAAGTCAAACAGTTGCCCTCATGCTGAGAGCAGTTGTGTTGGGCCAGTGTGGGCTCCAACAAATCTCCGGAGGGCCAGAGGCTCATTGGAGACTGGGGGCTCCCTGAGGGCCGCATTGAGAGGCCTCGAGGGCCGCAAGTGGCCCCAGGGCCAGGGTTTGGGCACCCCTGATCTAAGGGAATGTTAACATGCAAATTCACAAAGTTACCCTACTTGTACTTCAAATTAAAACAAAGAAAATAAAAAGAAAGTGGCAGAACGTAAGAACTCTGCTGGATCATACCAAAGTTCTCTTTAGGCCAGTGGTTCCCAAACTCCTTTGGGAGAGTTGGGAGCCTTATAAGTATTTGTGGGGGTGGTGGTAGCAACATCATAGTGAATGTGCAGCTGCCGCAAAGAAGGGACTTTAAAACATACCTGGAAGTAGTGCTGGCCATCTAGAGCAGCCATTTTTAACCTTTTTCAGCTCACGGCACACTGTCAAGGCACTAAAATTGTCAAGGCACACTCCCAGTTTTTTACTTACCGTACATTAAATCACTACATTGCAATTAATTTTTAATTAATATAATTAATACAATTAAATCATTACATGACAAGGGGCACAATCCTAACCAGGTCTACTCAGAAGTAAGTCCTATTTTGTTCAATGGGGCTTACTCTCAGGAAAGTGTGGTTAGGATTGCAGCCTAAGAATGGGGGGGGGACATTGGGGGGGAATGTGCCTGTGGGACTTACTTCTGAGTAGACATGCCTAGGATTGGGCTTTTGGTTGCACTCTTATTTCTCAAATACACGAGCAGGCAATTGGCACTTCTCTCTCCTCCTCTCCCCCACCCCACCCCCTCCCACAGGCACATTCCCCCATCTCATAATTGCAGTTAGCACCTCTCCTACTGTCCCTCCCCTCACTTGTCTGCACCTTCCAAAGGTCCAGAATCACTTGCTTCACATTCTCCCCCCCCCATTGCCTGCTCCTGTATTTCAGAAAAAAGTGTGACCAAAAGCCCAGTCCTAGGCATGTCTACTCAGAAGTAAGTCCCACTATAGTCAATGGGTCTTATTCCCAGGAAAGTGTGGCTAGGATTGCAGCCTGAGAGCCCAATCCTGTGTATGTCTACTCAGAAGTAAGTCCCATTATAGTCAATGGGGCTTACTCCTAGGAAAGTGTGGATAGGATTGTGGCCCAATGCCTCTCCTCTGAAAGGCAAAGGCAAGGCAGGGAGGGTTGCTTTGGGGAGCTGCAGGCAACTGTAGCAAGGAGAAGGAACTTTTGTGGACCCTCGGCCAGCCCATTCTTAGGCTGCTGGCCTCAGCAGACTCATTCGTACCTGTTTGCCTGTCCCTGGCTCCCTTGTTCTCACTCACTCCACCCAGACCTCCTCCAGGCTTCTCTCGCTGCCCAGTCAGCACGCAGGGCAAACAATGGACTTGATATGGACTTGATACCAAATCCTAGGCAGGTCTACTCAGAAGTAAGCCCCATAATAGTCAGCAGGGCTTACTCCCAGGTAATTGAGGATCAGGTTGCAGCCTTCCTCTTCCTCAGCGCCTCTTCCTTGCTCCTTTTTCACCTGCTGCGTGAGGGTCAAAGCAGCTGCTTCTCCGCCTGCGGCTGCTGCCTGCCTCCTCTGGCCCTGCGTGTGCTGTGGCATAGCAGTTGAAAAACGTTGATCTAGAGGGTACAGGGGGCTCGCACCCCCTCAGTAAGCCTCCCCACTGTTCAGAAAGGCTCTGTCTCCAATTGCAACTCACTTCTGGGTTAGCAATCGAGCCATTCTGAGCAGTGGAGAGGCCCACTGGGGGGCTGCAAGCCCCCTGCATCCTCCAGATGACAGGTGCTACCCCCAATATGTTAAATAATTCCTTCACAGCAGCAGAAGAATCACTGAAGTGCCATCACCACAGTCATTCCAGTTCCTTCTTCCAGTTCCCCTGGTGGGTTATGACACACCAGTTTCGGAACCACTGCTTTAGGCCAATTTCCTGTGTCCAACTGTGGTCAGTCAGATGCTGCAAAGTGCACGCTGGGCATGAAGGTAATAGCTTCTCCTTGTTGTTTCTCCAGCATCTGGTACTCGGAGGTATACTGCCTCTGACTGTGGAAGTTCCTTTCATTCATCATGCATTTTTCTACCCCTTTTAGAAGTTACTGAAGTTAGCCCCTGTTCCTATGTCTTATAGTTGCAAATTTCATAAAGAGCCAGTTCACAAATTCCATCAGATTCCAGTTAGTCTATAAGTTCAGCAGAATTACTACAAATAAAAAGAAAACTTGGTGATGGCAAAATTTGCCCATGCACCCTGTAGCCTTCTGTTGCCTTCCATAGGCAATTTGTTCAGCAGCCTGCCCAGTAAAAAGCCCAGACTTAAGCAGATATATCAGGCACAAGCAGACACATCTGTTCCTGATCCAAATGTGGTGTCCTTTCTTGGTGAGTGATTTTGACATGAAGGAAGGGCAAAATATATAAATGTCATCAATTTAAGCAGACTTCTCATCTCCAAGCTGCCAGAGTGACATATGTAAACTATCTGTCCTGGTTCTGTGTAATTGGTTATGACCCTTGGTAATAAATAGGACATGCATGCACTTGTTTTTGTTCAGTTGCTTGTCCCAAATGAATTGAGTGTAGTTTTTGAGAACATTTAAATAGGCTGGATACTTTGATGGTTTGTGAATAGTGGAAATATGCTTTCTTATGCTACTGGCTGCTATTGCAATCTTAGCTTATTTAGAAACTGAAGTAGTGGCATTCATGTTCCTGATAACTGAGCTGTTATCATAAGAATTAATCAAACCGTTGGGTTATAAAGTATTACAGTGAATGTTTTTTCTTTTAAGTCAATTGCAACAGCTAAGTTCAATTCTGACTCAGCAGCTTAATTGTTGTAGAAAAGAATAGTAAGCCTATGGCTGAATAATTAATGCACAAGACTGCATTTCATTTTGGGCTACAGGGTTTATGTGTGTCACTTATAAATGACCTCATTGAGAGTAAATACTGTTCTTGTGAGTTGTGAGATGGATTTTTAACTTGAATTCACTTACTGAAAAATATCAGTTATAGAGCAGTAATTTAAAATATGACGCTATAGGGACAGCTACCATTTTGTTGAGTGGTGCTCTGACTGGTGGAGTTTTAAAGCCTGCATGGTTTGACCTTTTCTAGTGCAATGCGTCTGTCAATATGGATTGCATTGGTAGGTCAAAAGAAGGAACATTTTGTAAGCAATGGTTCCCATGATCCTATGTTCAAATATACAAAGTATCTCCTAGTGCAACTGTTATCTTTTACACAGGAAAAGGAGGTAGAGCCAATCTCTTCCTATGTAGATTCAGGTATAGAAGCAGCACCTGAACAGGCAAAAGATAACATTTCCATTCTACAGTGATACTGATTTATGGCACTGTGGTATAATTGTTAGGGTAACAATGGAAAAAAAAAACCCAGGTCCAGATCCCTGCTCAGTAATGAGGCTTGCTAGTTGACCTTATCTATTAGCTTAACCTACTTCACAGAATAATGAGAATAAAATCTTACTGGCCTTATTTACTTGATCTTGGATTAGGAAATACTGTATACACAAGTTTACAGAAAATATGCTTGATTTAATATGGTAGTTTCAACAGTTCTGATATACACTATTGTAAGCAAGTAATATCCCATGGGACAATCTAAGGAAAAGTGGTCCTGCATCTCCATTGCTAATCATAAACTGGGGAGGGGCTGTAGCACAGCTGTAGAGTGTATGCTTTGTATTTGGAAGTTCCCAGGTTCAAACTCTAGACTTTCAAAGTTGGACTGAGAGGGACCCCTGTTGGAAATGCTGAATGCAAACAGTACTGAGTAGGTGTCTGGTAGCTTCATATGATCAGAACTAGAAGAGTTGTGCCTTTCTGTAACATGCATTCCTTATAATGTTGCCTGTTGAAGGCCAGGATAGGACCCAATGGCCTCTTTGCTATTCTTTCCTGATTATTTTGGTATTGTGGATTAATTTGTTGACATTAAAAAATGCTTGTAGAAATGCTTTGGTCTTCCTTTTTACTTTTTCCAGTTAATTCAGAAAGTTTCAATGGCTAATTGGTCTAATTTCGCTCTCCAACCTCACTTCTGCTATTAAAAACATATTACATTTTTAACAGGACAACATTTTCCTTCTTGGTTTCTATTATGAGGTTAATAATCTTGCTAATAAGAATGTTCAGGTGAACTCAGCAAATGAATGTCGTCTTTTGCGTGAGTTGTTTTCTGTGGGCAGGAGTAGGTTTTTCTTTGTCAGTCTTCTTAGGTAAATATATAAAATACTGAGATAAGTAGGTGGAAATAAAGTAGTCTACTTTAAGAAACTTAATTTACACAAGTGGAATATCAAAACAGTTCATGTCCCTTGAGTAAGTAAGTAATAGGGTTATTGTTAAAGAACCCAAACCCCTAGGTAATTATAGCAAAATTGTTTTTAATTAGGCCATACTATTTGTAACTGAAATTGTGGCATATCACTAATACTCTACATTTATATATGATACTGTACAGTTTCAAATTTTAATAAGAATTAAATAAGGATATAGTGAAAAGCAACCTTCTTGAAGCTGTATTGAAAATGGAAGGAGGGGATTGGAAGTGAAATAGAGGGAAGCAAGAGCTGCTGGCCACCATAATTTTAAACAGCTAATGGTTTTTTCTGTTCTTCCCGTTGACCCATAGTTAAAATTAGCTGCTGAAGGAGAAATAAGACGAGTAGAGAGAAGCAAGGGACAGAGAGGCCCAACTTGTGCACTTCCTCTTACTGTCTGCTGACCCTTCATGTGTGAGTCAAAGAGATTAGAACAGGATTTCTTAAACTGTGGGTCGCGACCTGATTGTTGGTGGGTCGCAAAGCTTTAACTGATAAGGCATGAAGCCCTATGTAAAGTGAAACTGAGCCATATGGTGCGTTTACTCATGAGTAGGCGAACTTGCCTGTGATTTCAGGTATCTATGGGGGGTTCTGGAACGGAACCCTCATCTATAAGGGGGCATGCCTGTATGACTTTTTCTTTTTGATTGTTGTTCACTAACAAAGGAGGGAAACGTAATTACCTGAAAAGTTGTTAGTGTAGTGTAGTGTAGTGTAGTGTAACAAAGCAACCTTTGTTAAACTTCTTCACTTGCTTGCCAGGAGATTATATTTGCTAGCCACAGATTACCCAGTGCAGATATTACAAGCTTGAATTATTAGGGTATGTGATTGCGGCTGGTGATTGTCCTAGATAGAAGATCATGATTGGTACTTCAGGTATGTATATGCCTTAGTTAATTATGAATCTGTAAGTATTCCGGTACTAGCATACATCTCTTCGTGCTTGTACTATCAGCAATTTTTCCAGAATTCTCTCTTTGTTGCTTTGCTGAGATTGACTCATGAGAAGCCAAGCTTAATAGAACATGCACCTTTTTGTTGCACTTTATAGATCCAAAGGCAGAAACAAGATTATATATCATGGTGAATGATTTTGAATTTCATGTCTACAACCGTTCTGACCTTTATGGACAACTTCAGGAACTGTTTGGTTTGGATCCTACAATAATTCCTCCGAAGAAAGAGGATGAAAAAGCACGGGAAAATGGGAGAGAGAGATCACATCCCAATCTTGAAAGGTGCAAATATTTATCTGTTTAAGTATTTATTTGAATATTGTGTCAAACGTGGCCAGGGTGTTTTGAATTTTTGATTTTTTTTTGTTACTAGTTGCTTCTCTGAACAATTTCAGGTCGCTCCTTATTGCCTAAAAAGTTTAAGTGCATGCTTCTCATTTTTTGGCCACTGGGCTAGGTAACTGGATTTTTTGGTGATAGCATATCATGCTGGAATATATTAATCTTAATGGAATACAGCACAGAGGGTTGCTTGTTCAACGTGGTCCTAATCTGGTGATTGGTCCCTGTCTACTTATTGAAACTGAACAGGACAGCACTGTATTTTGTTCTGTTTTCAAGCAACAGTGGCATCGCTTGTTAGAATGTCCTTTTATTTCTCAAACTATCATTACTCCCTGTTTTAAAAGCCAGAACTTTATTTATTAGACATGATACACTTCATTAGCTGTGTTTTCGATTTGTAGAATTACACTTTTTCTCAGTTGGTAAGTGCCATTTTTTGCCCCTTGAAAAATGTAAAATGGAGGCGGGGGTTAAGTACAAGATGAACTTAATATTACAGTGATTGTAGTAATCTAGCTAACATATATTAGCTAAGAGCCTTGCCTATTGCTCTTGAAGTTTAAAGGTTGTTGGAATTACCTGTATTTGTCCTGTTTTATCTTTCATTTTAGAGTGATTAAAATGAGTGATTTGGCACAGAGTGCTTCCAGGTATTAGTGTTATAAGAAATTGTATGCAGCAAATTTCCCTGTTCTAAAGACACAGTTTTTTTTTTTTAAACTGACAATTTTCCTTTATGTATACTGTATACATAATGTAATGCTTGTAGACAGGGAAGCTCCAGCTATACTTGTAAGAAGTTGCTAGGTCAATGCTAGACTACTGTAATATTTTTATTATTAGCATTGGTTGCTATATATTGTGTACACCTGGACACTCTAATGCACTTATTCCATGTTCATTTGTCAGGAAAGCAATATTAGCAAACTGGGGTTGTGAACTTAAGCATATTTTGTGGAATTCAGTTCTATTTTAGTAAATGGGTCAGGTTTCCATATAGGATTGAGGTGTTAGTTAAGTGTTTCTTGTAAATTTAATATGCTTTTTCTTTCAGTGTTAAAGTAAAAAGTGAATCCCAAGACCCTTCATCATCATGGAGATCTCTTATTCCTGTAATCAAAGTCAATGTTAGCACAGTAAGTAAAATAATTTCTGTTTGATTGTATTTTGGTTGTGTTTTTCTCTGTGTAGTTTAAAGCTGGCTGTATTGTGAAGCGTCTTAGATGCTGCTCACTTCAGTACTTGTCTTTTGTTGGCATGTAACAAGTTTGTGTATCTTTAGATTAAATACTTGGCCTGATTCAGGTTCTGTAGTATTTTCTATTGTGCTTTTCATCTACTTTGAGAAACTCAAAGCAAGTAACAGAAAAAAAGATGCACTACAGCAGCAGTTCCCCAGCTGGTGTTTGGGAAAGTGGTAGCAGAGGAGAGGCAAAGTCTGTGATGCAATTCTCAGGATTGCGCTGCGGCCGGGTCCGATGGAGGAGTTGACTGGATGGAGGAGTTTTATGCAGCGCTGGCCACTGGGTAGTGTGGGGACCCCCACAGCGTCCTCCACAGGGCTCCCCAAGCCTCTGTGGGGGAAAAAGCAGTCTGAAACCACTTCGGGTTTTCTATTGTAAAATCGCAAGTCATTTCCAAATGCTTTTTTCTGGAAGCCGGTGCTGTATAAGGTAAGTCAAACCCCCCCAATCAGCCCCGGCAGTGGCATCATCCTGGGAATCATGTTACTGCCTTCCCCCGCCCATTAAAGGCATCGCAACGCCCCAGCTTGATAACCTCAGCACTACAGTAATAGAATCAGTTGATTTTCCAGCAGCCTTTTAAAGAAGTTGGGTCTTCACTCGGTGCTGTTATAGTGGTGAGGACATTCCATACTGTTGGTGCTTCAGTTACAGGGCCATGAGTCCTGTATCCACCTGCTAACACTAGCTGGTTGGATGTACCTGGAGCAGTACCTCTGACCGAAATAATTTTAGGCTACAATAGATGTTATGGTAAGCATGAGGCTGATATAGGAAATAGTAGCCTGTTAATATGGATATCTTCCCCCCCCCCCAAAGTCCCCATGTTCATTCTTGTGCCCTCAAGTAAACCCTGCAAAATGAATGTGGTAACATCTTAGTAGTAGAGTGGTGCTTGCTGGATCAAAGTTTAAAAGCTATAGAGACATCTAGTACGTACATTTTAGTTAAAAAACAAATTGGGAAGCTACCAGGTATGAACAGCATGGAATTGATTCAGTAGTCCCAATTATTTCTGGTTCATTGGTGTATTTAAAAGGACACATTGCTTTGAATGATTTTACATTTGCAGAGTATGCAAAGTATTTTCAAACAGTGCCTAGATTTTTGGATATATTTTTTGGGGGGTGGTTGAGCAATTTCTTGCATTTCTGTAGTTCATGTAAGGAGGAGGATAGTTCATGCTCTCTTTTTAGCAGCGCTGAATTTATCTCCAGCTCTGGAGAATTTCTTTTCTTTCCCACCCTCTCCATCCCCCCAAAGCTATAAGGTTGTTTGGAACAAACGGCTTGGAGAATGTACAGTTCCTTTTGATGGGGTCAGTGAGGGAAAGAAATAAAATAACCATGTTCCAAACAGAATAGACATGTTTGCAGAGGCAGCCTGATTATTGAGATGTATATTATATTAAAGCAAAGATGGTAAATTGTGAAAGTGGATTGGATTATAAATGATGCTGACCAATTTCCTGTGAAGTAATTCTATTTTTCTCTATGGTTTGTGTTTTAAGTCCAAATACTTGTCCTTTTCAGCTGTGATAGCCAATAAATATTTTTTTGATTGCAGCTGTAGGTTTATGAATTGAGCAAGTTATTCTGGTTCTGTTTTCAAAGTTAATGAACTTTTCAAGAACTGATTATAATCATGACTGGAGAGAGTAGGCAATTTTTTTTTTTTTGTATGGAAGACTGCTATGACAAAAAATACATAATTGTCTGTCTTTCAAATTAGGGTCGTTTGGCCTTTGGGAATCATTATCAGCCACAGACCATCTGCATTAACTTTGATGATGCTTTCCTAACTTACACCACAAAGCCTCCTTCAAGTCACCTTGATCAGTTTATGCACATTGTGAAAGGAAAACTGGAAAATGTGAGAGTTATGCTTGTTCCAAGTCCAAGATACGTTGGCCTTCAAAATGATGAGTAAGCAATTACAACTTCTTCAAAGTTTTCCAGTCATAAAAGAATGTCTTATTACAGTTAGCAATATTTTCTAATTCTTATGTAAATGTTGGCGTTATCCAATCATGATAAAGCCACCACACTGCCATATATTACTTTCCTCAGGTATCCCAACATGTGATTTTCATGAATGAAAGAGGCTCTTACTTCTGAAGCATACACAAACCTAAATATTTAATCCTATTTTCCATAATTTTTAAAGTCGAAATGTGAACAGTTTCAGACGGATGAGTTTTTGTGAAATAGGGGGAAAAACTAGCTGAATCTTTTAAAAGTGAGTTCATGTAAACATTATTGGCCTCTCAAATACTAGTGCTTAACCTTTTAGTATGTTCTTAATTAAATATGAGTACTCACAAGTTGTAGTCTAAGAAACACCAAGTAAGATGGTCTATTCTTAAACAACCTATGTACTGCTTGAACAAGACTCTGTTCAAGGATGAAAGCTGTCATACGTAGCCTAATTACGATAGGGATGGCTAGAATAATTTTGTCATGAGGGAGTAATTTCCTATGAAAGGCACATATCACGGAGCATTTCCATGTTTGCTATAAAGATACTGTTGTATGGCTACCTATATATGGATCTTCTGTACTACTGGTCTAATTAGTGAATATAATCTGTCCCATAGAGGCTTGGATTCTATTTTAGTGGGAAATCCATTAACAAATGAAAGAATGAAATGTAGGACAAGGATAGAGCAACTTTTTTTTTAAAGAAAGGCAAATTAAGCTTTTAGCAAAAAAGGTGAATGTTAAAAGTAAGAGTTTTGCTGTTTGAGGTGCATTACAATTGCATCAGCTTAGTGAAGATGACAATTTTAAGTTGAACTGGATATTTCTATGAGGTTACTTTAGGCATCAGAATACAATCTACTTTGTTTTATGAAAGATGATAAAGATTTTCATTCTATGGCAAGGGAATTTTTCAATATAGCCATACATAGGTTTTATATTGGTACATTGGTTTTATAATATTGGGTAGTATGCCAGTGTTGGTCAGCTTGGACAGTTATTTCCCAGATCAGTGCAATCAAGAGTTACAGGTATGTGTTGCTCAAGAAGGGGGATATCCGTCTGTCGTTGTGCGAACATTCTTAGTGCACAGTGCCATCTAGTGGGACAGTCAGCTGCAACCTATTTCTCCTAGGCTACAAACCTCCTTTATAAATTTTGGGGCAGTGGTTCTCAAACTTTAAGCACCGGGACCCACTTTTTAGAATAAGAATCTGTCAGGACTCACCGAAAGTGACATCAGAAGTGACATCATCAAGCAGGACCATTTTTAACAATACTAGGCTGCAATCCTACCCACACTAACCCAGGAATAAGTCCCATTTACTGTTGTTAAAAGCATATACATAGTAACTGTTAAAAATACAGATCTGAAACATTTCCCCAAATGCAGTCACATACCATAGTCTCATCAAGTCTAATATATTAAAAATAAAATATTGAAATGAATGAGGACCCACCTGAAATTGGCTCTTGACCCACCTAGTGGGTCCTGACACACTGTTCTAGGGCAACTATAATTCAGAACTTGCCATGAGGACTTACCATTTTAGCAACCTCATATGGCAATGTGCAGCAAACTCATCTACAAAAGAAATATGCAAGACACATTCTGGAAATTAAAGTTCATTGCTCTTTCCATTGCATTCTATGTTTTTATAGCATATACATCTAGGTTAGGGACTTCCTACTCCAGTGTTTCTCAAACTGTGGCTTGGGACCCACTAGGTGGGACCAATTTCAGGTCCCTTGTGTAACATCTAGTTCAGCCACCATTGAAAATACAGAACTGCTGGGCAGGGTGGGCTCTCTCTGTTGGGAGAGATGCATGGTGCTTAGCCCTGAATAGGTGGGAAGATGAGATGCTGGAAAGGGGGGAGGGCTGTGTGGTGAAGAAGGATCCAAGTTTGCATTCTGCTTTGACTTTCAAGCTGGATAGTTTGAGTTCTGAGCTATGTGAAATTACAGCATGAGCACATTTTGTAATGGGACCTTTGGTTGATCGCAGCTTAGGTTTGAAGTCTGATGTCACTTCCAGCTATGACATCACTTCTAGGTTAATGACATCACTTCTGGTGGGTCCTGACAGATTCTCATTCTAAAAAGTGGGTCCTGGTGCTAAAAGGTTTGAGAACCACTTTCTGACTCTATTGTATTTCTTTAGGTGCTCTATACAGGCATCCACTGCTTAACAATGATTCGCTTAATGACATATATGGTCACATATATGACGGTGTTCAAAGCACAATAAAGATGTTCTTAATGAGGCAATTGTGTCTCCCGTAGCCTGTAGCAGAGTGTCTGTTTACAAAGCAGAGAGGCTCTTAATGCAAAGAAGAGACAATCTATCTCCAGTAGCCTGTGCAGCCAGCTAGTGTCTGACAGGGAGTGTCTGTTTATACAACAAAGGCAATAGATTGGACTGAATGTTCACTTAATGACCTAACTGCATAACAATGGGGATAGGAGAACGTATCCCCATCATTAAGTGGCACACACCTGTAAATTGTCCTACATACTGCATGTGAAATTATAGCTTTAAGCTCTCATCAATTTTGGTAGTCTTTCAGTTTTATAAATGGCTATACTTGTCATATGCTATTAATATATTGTCATCTATGAGCATGGTACTTTATAAAGTATGAAAGGCTAGGTCCCTATCCCTAGGAGCTTACAAACTGTAAATGCGACAAGCAATTTTTCAGCCAATGAAGGGGAGGGAAGTACCTGCAGGTAAGTGGGAAGACCATGTAAGTATTTAAGTTACATGAAAGCCTATTCTTAGGCTTAGTACCGGTAAGGTATGGAGACTGTATTGCCAAACAATTTGTATATTTGTTTCATGAATGTTGTACTTCTTAAAACATAACTTTCTTTAACTTGTTGTGGTTACTGGGCTAGTGTATGCATTTGTATTGGCAACCTTCAGTCTCGAAAGACTATGGTATAAAAAAAACTATTTCTTGCAGGTCATCAGAGAAGCCAGGTGTCATTGTCCTAACGTTCCAGGTGCCCAGCTTTAGGGCAGTAGTTTTCTGTTTTCTGTTGCATGGTGCGGAGTTGTCGATCCGCTTGTCGGTTTTCACCCTAAACCCCACGCACCCCATGAGGTTAATGGACCGTGGCGAGGCAACACCTTACTGGCTGGGGACTGCCCAGCTTAAGGCGGGCGGTAGCTGCCCAATGAGATGCAATGATCTCTCCCACCGTCGGAAGCAGCCCCTGGCGTCATGCTCTACGCCAATCGAGCAAAGACTTATAACCGGTAAACTGCTGCTTCCTGTGTTGTGCTGACGCCGTATGGCGAAGTTGGAGTGTCCTCTCCAGTGCGCGAAGCCTGGGTAAAGAAGGTATGGAGGATAGGCTGTTACCCATGCAGCAAATCCCCCCTCTCCACGTCGCTGGAATGGTCCAATGGAAAGGCAGAAGCCAATACGGTTGGTTCCAGCGGCGTCGCAGGAGTTGCCAGAACGTGACTGTGTTCAGCCATGAACTGCCTCAGGGACTCCGGCTCCTGATTTTGCCTCGAGGTTGACTCCTGAAGCCTTTTCCAGAACTGGATGTAGCCACAAGGCAGTGGAGGTTTGAGGTCAGAGTTTCCTTCTCTTAGATGAGCTGCCTTCCTAGGCTGACGAGTCCCATCTACCCAGTGGTGTATGCATAAGGGTATGCATAAGTGTATGCATAAGGGTCTCCTTATTTCTGGAAAATTGATTTAAGCTCCTCCTCTCACCTTCTGAATCTCCAAATGTGTTATGTGTGGTTATCAATGGTGGTTTACTGACTTCTGTTCAATTTTTTTAAAGATATTGAACCCCTAACCCTAATCCTTTTTCTTCTATGACAGACCCCCAAGATTAATGGGAGAAGGTTTTGTTGTGATGCAGTCTAATGATGTTGATATCTACTATTATATGGATGAACCAGGTAATTGTTAAACTCACAGTTAAGGTTAGTGCCAGTTAATCACCAAACTTAGGGTGCAGCTTTAGGAGATTCAGGATCTCCAGCATTTTTTTCTTTTAAGTTGAAAAGCAGCTATGCCTCTCACATTGGTGGTGGAAATTTTAACTCTTTCCCCTTGCACTGTATGGTTTTTGTATTTATTATCCTATAAGACAAGCTTCAGGGGTGAATGGAAAGTTAGATTGGGGAAAACAGCTGGG
This sequence comes from Tiliqua scincoides, assembly GCF_035046505.1. Taxonomy (NCBI): domain Eukaryota; kingdom Metazoa; phylum Chordata; class Lepidosauria; order Squamata; family Scincidae; genus Tiliqua; species Tiliqua scincoides. The sequence continues at coordinate 30,672,364 of NC_089826.1, forward strand.
GGGAGGGAGAAGTCACAATTACCCTAATGCTGTGATCTCAGTCTGGTTTGCCCGGACAACTGCTTGAGTTTAAAAAAGAGAGGCAGCAATCCTAAACGCATTTGCTTGAATGTAAATCTCATTGAAGTGAATGAGTGTAATTTCTTAGTATATATGCATAGGATTTTCAAAGGTGGTCATAATTTTGACTTTAAGTATACCTATTAAAAGTCATACTAAAAAGATACAAAACAATATCTGAAGCCCAGTCTGTGAATTCTTGCTATTATCAGTCCATTGACGATTTTTAATCCATGTGGAAGATAGATATTGCAGTCTTGTAGTGGCATGTGTTAATTTCTTAGGCTGCAATCCTAACCACACTTTCCTGAGAGTAAGCCCCATTGAACAAAATAGGACTTACTTCTGAGTAGACCTGGTTAGGATTGTGCCCTTAGTTTTGTATACATATGCTAGTTGTAACTAGGAATATTTGTTACTTGAAAAGCTGTTTTGCTATTTTCTAAAATACAGGTCTGGTACCAGAAGAAACAGAGGAAAATAATGAAGAAGAAACAAGTAATGAGGATAGTAAATTGCAAGACCTTCCACCTTGTTGGGGATTAGATATAGTTTGTGGCAAAGGAACAGATTTCAACTATGGACCATGGGCTGACAGGCAAAGGTACTATGGTGATTTCTTTTTTGTATCTCTGCTGCAGTAACTGAATACTAGAAGTCACAGCATGTCCTGGTGTTATTCTCTGTTGTAAAATTTCCATGAGCAAATAAGTATTTTGCTTTCTTTAAATCCACATGCTCATTTATTTGTATGTTCAGAATCCAGACTTTGCCGAGAAATCATGAGATGTTTCTGTCTTGCATTTGCAAGGTGGCTTCACTTTCAGAAATCTCCCTAAAAGGACCATTTGAGGTTTGATGGGGGACTTCAGTGGTGAAGGGTGGTCCAGGAACATTGCTGTTTCTTTGGGAAACATCCATTTACAGGGAGTTTTGAGAGTATTTCCTCCTCAAGGATTCAGAATCCTAGAATGTGCATGTGAGGCTGCCTGTTCTCTGACTGTGATTGGAGCATGATGGAGGAATATGCCATGGCTTCTGAAGTGGTTGTAGATGAAGGCTGGTGTCAGAATGTGCTAGATCCTGAGGCACAGCCTTGTTCTCTGCCACTTCCTGTGTGCATGCACTGTTTGGCTCTTAACCGCCCACTGTACCTTATCCCAGGCAGCTCATCCTTTCCTACTCTATCTTATCTGGGGTATGGAGTGTGGAGTATCTTACCTTGCAGTTGGCAGCAAGTGAAGGGGAGCACTGCCACCCTTTTGCCCTGAATGTTTGCCAGCTCTCACCACATTAGTGTTTGGAGAGAAGAGCCTAGGTATGGACATTTCATTCCTCACTTCTTCAGATGCCCATAGGAATTGTTTCCTGGGGCCCTAGAGTCCTCTTGAGAAAAATTGAATTTCTTGGCTGCTACAGTCCCACAGCGAGCAAGCTGTAGTAGCAAACAACTGAAATGCTAACAGGCAGATGCACTGAAAAATGTGTGTGTTTAAGCTGAACAACTTGATTTTGAGCAAACTGTACATTCCACATGGCAGGGACAGCAAGTGAAACCCTTCATTCCAGGACTCCCTGCAGTCCTATTTAGAAAAAACTAATATGCAGTGAGAACAGCTGTGGAAAGTAGGGAAACCTTAGGACAGGGTTCTGCACAGAAAAGAAGCAGATTCTCATGGGTCTCCTCTTGGGCTGTTTATTCAAAATATACTCTTGTCGAACTTGGTCACTAATAAGTGCTGCATAAACAGCATTTTATGTGAGCTTATGTGCCTCTTCCAGATGATAAAATAGATATCCCCTAAGACAGTGCTTCCCAAATTTCTACAAGAGAGTTGGGAGCACCATGTGTGTGTGTATGCAGGGAAGGGACTGTGGCAGCAACACGATCCCCAGGATCACGTTTAACTCATGTTTAAAAGAGTACTGGCCTCCTGGGGGAGTGTGGAGAACCCCGCTGAAGTGGTTTTCTATTGTGTTTACTATTTTGGAGGCTTGGGGAGCCCTGCAGAGGTGACTGTGGGTCTCTCTGCACCTCCCAGAAGCCAGCGCTCCCTTAGACAAGTTTAAAAATAAACCCTCCCTCTGGCAGCATTATGATCCTGGGGATCACATTGCTGCCTTCCCCCTGCCTCTTAAAGGAGAAGGGACAAATGCTTCCCTGTCTGGTGGGTCTCAACCCACCAGTTTGGGAACCACTGTTCTGTTAAATTCTGAATATAGCACTTGTTTTGTGGAGGGAATGTGTATACTAGCTGTTCTAATTACATTAATTTCATTAAAATTTTATTCTAAATGGCTTAGCTTCCTGAATCATGATATATGTTTTAGTCATTCATTACTTACCCAAGTCTATTCTTATCTCTAAAATGTATTCACAGAAAGTGCTTAGTTGGACAATGTTTATTTCTGTATAAGTAACTTCCTTACTCTCTTGGCTTTTTTAGGGACTGTTTGTGGAAATTCTTCTTCCCACCAGATTACCAAGTTATGAAAATATCAGAAATTCCGCAGCCTGGGAAACCAAGGCAGATTCTTGCCTTTGAGCTACGTATGAATATAATTGCAGATGCAACAATTGATTTGCTCTTTACAAAAAATAGGGTAAATGACAATATTACTAGGTGTAATGCTTTGGAAGATATGCCAAGTAGTTACAACTTTTCCAATTAAAAAATGGAACAACGCTATATGAAATCTTGAAGATGACATTGGTGAATTATACCTTTATGTTGCATCACTACTTTTGCACATTCTCCAAAATATACGTTTGTTGCTAAATAAATCTGACTATTCTGAGTCCCTTCAAATCCATTTGTTTGTATATATGTAAATATCTTCATCAACCTTTTCTACCCAGTATGTGATGCCTGTTTTAACCTAAAACAAATAACAATGTACTATTTTTTAAAAAATTATATCCGTAATCTATTTGTATAGGAACTTCTTTTGGTGGTTTCTTTCTTCATAGTGAGTGAGATAAAGTGGTTATTCATAAAGGCTTTAACACTATGAAAGCTTGTCCCATCCAGTTATTTCAACTCCCTTCTAATGCCCACTTTTTGGCTAATTAACACCCCTTTATCTCTAGAAACAATAGCTGTGGTGTGCAAAGAAACGAACACAACTCCTTATTAGTTTGAGCAATTAACCAGAATTTATTGTTACAAACACAGACACTCCCTTCAATTCCTCTTGTCCATAGACTTTCCCCTCCCCAAAACTCCACTTAACTTAGTGGGTAAAGGGCCAAAGCCTCCAATCCAAGTCCAATCCAGAGCACAGTCCAGTCTTCCCAGTTTCAGTCCAATGCAGCAGAGTCCCTCCTCTGTGTCCAGCAGTGTCCTGTAGGTCTGGGGTGTCCCATAGTTCTGGGTGGGTGTAGGTCTTTGCTCTTTCTGAAGCTGCCTTTTATCCTTGGATGTTCCATTATCCAAAATGCAGCTCAGCTGTGAGGTGCTTTGTTAGCCCATAGCCATTCAAAGTCCCATCAAGGTCAAATGAAGCTCAGGTGTCCATTAGAGTCTCCATTGGCCTTGATCGATTACAGCTGTGGAGCCAGCCCTGCCCTTCCCCTAGCTGTCAACCAGCTATCAAAACATGGGAATCGCTGTCAACACCACATCACCCACCTGATGATCTTCTGATCTTCCATTACAAAGCTGAATAACTAAATATTTTGTTCTTTTTCATTAGCAACTACTAATTGTTCTAGCTGTTGTTCATGCCTCTGTTCATTGTTTCAGATGAATACTTTTGATGCTTTGGATGTTAAACTGGTATTTTTCTTCCACACTAGTGCATATCTTAGTTCTGTAATTTATATCATGTTTCCAATCAGTTATAGTCTGTTAGCTCTCATTGATCCTAGCAGTTTAACACATGATAGTGATAGGTAGAGACATAATACGGTCTTAGTGAATATGACAAAAACAATTTTTGTGCTTTTTTTATTGGCAGGAAACGAATGCTGTTCATGTAAATGTTGGTGCAGGTTCTTATTTGGAAATTAATATTCCCATGATTGTAAGTGAAAATGGTAAGTTGAGGCAAAACATATTTTGTTCCTTTTGGAAAATTAATCTTAGGTTCTAACAGTATACCGATTTGTGGAAGTATGGCTTTGAGTGGAAGTATGTGCCAGTGTGTGTGCAGGCTAGGATGGAGTTGAATTATACATCATTGAATACTTGAGGCCTTTTCCTGCTGTGCCAGTGTATTTCCATTAGTGTAAACAGTTTGTTTAAATAGATTTTTGTCCCGTCTTTCTCTTGTTTGCTTTACTTCTGGCCTTCCTTAAGATGTTAATTTAATTTACATTTATTTTACCTTAATTTAGTCTTATCATTAATTTAATGTTCAAAATAATACATTAGTTAACTAAACAGATGTCTCAAATAAAAGCTTTCTTGTTAGAAAAATGGGTTCGAACCATGCTTTACGTCTGCCACTGTGGGCAGAATGGACCAGATCGGGCTTTTTCTGTGTATGTGTAGAAATAATTGTATAATGTTTAAAGAGAGAGTCTGGCACATATTGAATCTTTTGTTCTATTTATTAGGATACTCTCCCTCAATTAAAGGACAACTTTTACATGTAGATGCCACCAGCAGTATGCAATACCGCACTCTCTTAGAAGCAGAAATGTTAGCTGTAAGTATTCCTGTGAAAAAGCAGAATTTCTATTGTACTTTTCTTTCAGACTTATTCAGAGTTTTAAAAAGTGGTTTGGGGAATTTTTTTTTACTGGCAGTGCCTTTTAAAACACATCTAAATGCATTTTTAAATACATAGGTGAATATGTATGAAACAGCTAATTAATAAAGTAAAATAATCAAACAAAAATCTACTCTGTCAGATTTGTTTTCCTAGCTTTTGGGATTTCTTCCCACTCAGCCTGCCTACTTGGTGCACAGAAAACCACTTGGTCTTATAGTCAGGACAAGTATTTAGTTCCTGCCAGATCTGTTGCAGTCTGTTCGTAACCACACCATATTGTCTTATTTCATTCTCCCTACCATTTCATGAACCATCCAGTAAATCACATAACCAATATGTGCCAAAGACTTCTGTGTTATCATCTCAAAATTCCTTTTCTTAATACAGTATGGATTAATCATTTAGCTGATTTGTGGTAGTGAAATATTAAAATAACACTCTCATACAAAACATTGTGATTGAAAACCATGTGATATCTTGGTTATGAAAGCTGATAGCAAGCATACTACATTTGAGTTCATTTATAGAACTTTTCAAATAGATGATGTTGGATTGGTCCTTAGTGACTTTAAAAGATCTAAAAATTGGCAGATTGAGGGCCCAAACCTATCCAACTTTTCAGTGCTGGTGCAGCCGCATCGTAGCCATGAGGTATGGGAACAAACATTTCCTTACCTTGAGGAGGCCTCTGTGACTGCCCCCTCACCTCAGAATGCAGTGCAAACTCCGTTGGCACAGTTTTATCAGCGCTGGAAAGTGGGATAGAATTGGGCCCTGAGTTAATTCTCAGATCACCTTAGCAAGAAATTTCTTTTTTTAATTATCCATCAAATACATAGTCATTGTCTAAATGCAACCTTGGATGTTCTTAATTTTGTTTACTTGTTACTCTGCACATGCCTGATCTCATCTGATCTCGGAAGCTAAGTAGGGTCAGGCCTGGTTAGTACTTGGATGGGAGACCGCCTGGGAATACCGGGTGCTGTAGGCTTATACTATAGTCTTTCGAGACTGAAGGTTACCAACCATTACTTGGTGGATATTGTTTATGCCAATAAAGGTGAAATGAAATGAAATGAAAACATAGTCATTGTTTCATTTTTGCTGCTATTTATGCATAATCATATTTTGTATTGCTACTTTTGTATTTGGTTCAGTTTCACATTAATGCCAACTATCCCCGAATATGGAACATGCCACAGACATGGCAGTGTGAACTTGAAGTTTATAAGGCAACATACCACTTTATCTTTGCTCAGAAAAGCTTCTTTACAGGTAAAGATTATATTTTTATGTACTGTATGTATATTGAAATATTTCAAGTAATACAGTGTAGATGTGTATAGATATCCCAATTCAGAATTGTTACAAAGCTGTCTTTCCGGTTGATACCTGTTTCTGTAGTCATTTAAACCGATCTGTAGAGTTTTTTAACAGCACAAAATGTATGCCTGTAAAGCAGTTCCAGAGAGAGACCTCTTGGTGTACAAGTCATCTAAATGATTTATGTCTTAGAGAAATTAACTGGTTCTGCTATTGTCTTGATATATGATGTTCACATTAAATTAGAAATAGCAAAAGCTCTCTTCTCCCTCCAGCACTCCCCAGGCTCAAGGCAAAATGAGCCTAGCTTTAATCTTACACTAAGTAGTCCTTATATAGTCAGTGGGACTACTACAGATAGTGAGAATGGCAACTGCATTTAAAATTGCAGCATAAAACTCCAAGAATATTGACCTCTCTCTCTCTCTCTCTATATATATATATATATACTATCTTTTGTAGTATGTTGAGGCTTAGAGAGGGAGGAAGACCTGGTATATGTGTTGTTGCTGCTTTTAGCTACTGTTATGCCCTTGTGATGAGAGAGCTGAGCTGAGAAGCTGGTTTTACTGTTAGACAAGATGAAGTTAAGACTGTATTTTATCAACAACAAAATATGAAGATCTAGACTTCTAATCTAGCAGTTCAATCCTATGTTTCCCAGCTCCAGAAGGAACACCTGCATCAAAATGTCAACTGCTGTATCCTGCGGTTGCCAGGAAGCCACCAGAGGTCTCCTTGGGAGAAGGGGACCGTGAGGAAAGCCCCAGGCCCTGCAATGGGGCTTTTCACATCTGTGCTGGCTATTTTGCAGGCTCAAACTTGAGAACCTTTGTGTCAGGCTTTTCAGCCCGACATGAGGATAGGTTTAGACACCTCAGGGCTCTACTGATCCTGGTCTTCCCCTGCTCCTCTTTCCCCCTGCCCCGGAACACCTCCCCCCTAGCCTGAACTCCTGCACCATTGCCCAGAGCTCTTAACTTGCTCCAGGCAGTGTCCTTCCAGTGCTGGATCCAGCATCTACTGATGCTGGCCCGGTGCCAGCACTCCCTTGGTGCTGTAAATGTGCTTTATGGCACATTTATGACACCTAGTGCCAGCGCTGGAGCTCAGTGCTGGCGCTGAAGGCCCATAGGCCTAATCCTATCCAATTTTCCAGTGCTGATGCAGCTGTGCTGACAGGGCACACGTTGCATTCTATGGTGGGGTGCAGTCACAGAGGCCTCCTCAAGGTATCTCAGGGCTGCATTGGTGCTGGAAAGTTAGAAAGGATTGTGCCCAAAGTGTTAGTTGGCAACCTTCAGTCTCGAAAGACTATGGTATCGCGCTCTGAAAGGTGGTTCTGGAACAGCGTCTAGTGTGGCTGAAAAGGCCGATTCGGGAGTGACAATCCCTTCCACACTGGGAGCAAGTGCAGTCTGTCCCTGGCCTGTCTCCCTGGCTATGGGCCTTCCTTCTTTGCCTCTTAGCCTCAGACTGTTGGCCAAGTGTCTCTTCAAACTGGGAAAGGCCATGTTGCACAGCTTGCCTCCAAGCGGGCCGCTCAGAGGCCAGGGTTTCCCACTTGTTGAGGTCCACTCCTAAGGCCTTCAGATCCCTCTTGCAGATGTCCTTGTATCCCAGCTGTGGTCTACCTGTAGGGCGCTTTCCTTGCATGAGTTCTCCATAGAGGAGATCCTTTGGGATCCGGCCATCATCCATTCTCACGACATGACCGAGCCAACGCAGGCGTCTCTGTTTCAGTAGTGCATACATGCTAGGGATTCCAGCTTGTTCCAGGACTGTGTTGTTTGGAACTTTGTCCTGCCAGGTGATGCCGAGAATACGTCGGAGGCAGCGCATGTGGAAAGCATTCAGTTTCCTCTCCTGTTGTGAGTGAAGAGTCCATGACTCGCTGCAGTACAGAAGTGTACTCAGGACGCAAGCTCTGTAGACCTGGATCTTGGTATGTTCCGTCAGCTTCTTGTTGGACCAGACTCTCTTTGTGAGTCTGGAAAACGTGGTAGCTGCTTTACCTACGCGTTTGTTTAGTTCGGTATCGAGAGAAAGAGTGTCGGAGACCGTTGAGCCAAGGTACACAAAGTCATGGACAACCTCCAGTTCATGCGCAGAGATTGTAATGCAGGGAGGTGAGTCCACATCCTGAACCATGACCTGTGTTTTCTTCAGGCTGATTGTCAGTCCAAAATCTTGGCAGGCCTTGCTAAAACGATCCATGAGCTGCTGGAGATCTTTGGCAGAGTGGGTAGTGATAGCTGCATCGTCGGCAAAGAGGAAGTCACGCAGACATTTCAGCTGGACTTTGGACTTTGCTCTCAGTCTGGAGAGGTTGAAGAGCTTTCCATCTGATCTGGTCCGGAGATAGATGCCTTCTGTTGCAGTTCCAAAGGCCTGCTTCAGCAGGACAGCGAAGAAGATCCCAAACAAGGTTGGTGCAAGAACACAGCCCTGCTTCACGCCGCTTCGGATGTCAAAGGGGTCTGATGCGGAGCCATCAAAGACAACAGTGCCCTTCATGTCCTTGTGGAAGGATCTGATGATGCTGAGGAGCCTGGGTGGACATCCAATCTTGGGGAGAATCTTGAAGAGGCCATCCCTGCTGACCAGGTCGAAAGCCTTTGTGAGATCTACGAAGGCTATAAAGAGTGGCTGTCGTTGTTCCCTGCATTTCTCCTGCAGTTGTCTAAGGGAGAATACCATATCAGTGGTGGACCTGTTGGCTCGGAATCCACACTGTGATTCTGGATAAACGCTCTCTGCAAGTACCTGGAGCCTCTTTAGTGCAACTCGGGCAAACAACTTTCCTACAACGCTAAGGAGAGAGATGCCACGGTAGTTGTTGCAGTCACCCCTGTCGCCTTTGTTCTTGTACAGCGTGATGATGTTTGCATCCCTCATGTCTTGAGGTACTCCACCTTCTCTCCAGCAGAGACAAAGGATTTCATGCAGCTCAGTGATGATGATCTCTTTGCAGCACTTTAGAACTTCAGCAGGGATGCTGTCTTTTCCAGGTGCCTTGCCAAAGGCAAGGGAGTCCAGGGCCACGTGAAGTTCTTCTAGGGTTGGTTCACTGTCAAGCTCCTCCAGCACAGGCAGGCTGTTGTTCAGTGCTTGTTCGGTGACTACATTTTCTCTGGAATATAGCTCAGAGTAGTGCTGCACCCAGCGTTCCATCTGCTGCGCCCGATCCTGGATGACCTCGCCTGTTGCAGACTTAGTTTTATAAAGGAATTTTTGTCACTGAACTACAGTAACTAGTCTTTTTTCCCCTTAGATTTGATTCAGGATTGGTCCAGCGACAGTGCTCCTGATATCTTTTCCTTTGTTCCTTATGCATGGAATTTTAAAATCATGTTTCATCAGTTTGAAATGATTTGGGCAGCGAATCAGCACAATTGGATTGATTGCTCCACAAAGCAACAGGAAAATGGTGAGAACTACTGTATATATTTATGTAAGAAGGCATCCTACCTCTCTCCATTCCTCAGTGATGCATAAATGCCTTTCTACCTGAAGATAATACGCAGTTCCTTTAAAAAAAATTGCCTGTAAATGTGAAAAGCCCAGAAATCTCTTGTGTATGAGTACTACTTACTAATTCTACTGTTGGATTATTTCACTACAGTTATTACGTTTCTACTCCTTTGCAGAATAATTATGTATTTTTGTGAGTTCCATAGAAAGTAAAAATCTGGTAGCAGTTCGCCAGGAAGGTTGAATTTGCGCATATGAAAACTCATACATTCACCAAAAATCCTATCTCAGTCATTACTTGCATTGAGGGTACGAGTTTTTTCTCTCAGTCCAATGAAGGTGGCTGCTTTCCTGCTCCCTAAGCAGCCAGAGTTTCCAAGAGTGTCTGATTCTTGAGGCTGTGTATGAACCACTTTCTTTGTCACTTGAATTCTTTGGGATTTGACATACTTGGAATAATGAAGAAGGCATCTTAGGACTTCATGTATACGTGCCTCTGTTTCTTTGTTCTCTTACACATTGCATGAGTATTATAGAATGGGAAAACTGTGGTCGAAGCATGTATTGAGTGGATTGCCTGAAGCAGCCTTTAGGTGCAATTCTTTTGAATTCAATGTTTTGTTCTAATAGCCTTCTGTAGTGGAGTAATCTGTATTTGCACCTGCTTCTTATGTTTTGGAACAATATGCCTTTACACTGTTGTATTCATTTGAGGTAAGGATGAGTTGCAGTGTTTTTCTCCCATATGTGCTTAGTGCAAAAGTAGCATTGAGGCTTGTGTTCTAGTGCAATAATTAAAGAACTATAAATGTTTTGTGTGAGAGGAATTTTTCCAAAGACGACTGATAGTTGAATTTTTGTTCTCTTGTAGTTTATGTGGCTGCCTGTGGGGAAACATTGAACATCGTATTCTCTTTACCTTTTACTGATTTTGTTCCAAGCATGTGCAGTACTAAATTCTCTTTAAAGGTAAGTGACTTTATCCTCTGGGAAATTGTGTTTTTGATGGTGAGACCTTTAACAATGTGGGTTTCTTCCTGGTTATGGGAACATCTAGTCTTTGTCACAGCTGCACTTAAAGCTCACTTTTTTCCCCCAGTGCATGCTGCCAAAGTTCTCTTTTACAGTTAGTATTTTTCCCTCTTTCTCCCTATCACTTCCTTTCTTTCTCTGAAAGATTTCTGTGGCAGTATCCTTTGTCACCCATGTTCAATGAGGTCATGACCAACTTGTGGGTTATAATCCACTAGTTAAAGGCCAGTGTGCTTATAACTCTATTTTACTTGGTGAATATTTTCTCGAAGTGTTCTCATTTATTACCACTACCCTATTAATCTTAACACTAAAGACACATGTACAACAGAATTTGTAGTCTTGCTGTTTATTTTTGAACTGCATGTACATGAAACTTGACTGTCTGAGGCTTTAGGTAAAACATTTTATGCTGCATCCATACTGCCTTTTGTATAGCTTTTAATGAAATAGAATGGTTTAGGCCAGTGTTTCTTAAATGGTGGGTCAGGACCCACTAGATGGATCGTGAGCCAATTTCAGGTCCCCATTCATTTCAATATTTTATTTTTAATATATTAGTTTTGATGCTACTGCGGTACGTGACTGCATTTGGGGAAGTATTGCAGATCTGTACTTTTAACAAGCTGCTATGTATGTTCTTTTAACAATGATAGTAAATGGGACTTACTCCTGTGTAAGTGTGGGTAGGATTGCAGCCTAGGATAATAAAAAAATTCTCCTGCTTGATGATGTCACTTCTGGTCATGACATCACTTCCAATGGGTCCTGACAGATTCTCATTCTGAAAAGTGGGTCCCACTGCTAAATATGTGAGAACCACTGGTTTAAGCGATTGTAGGCAAAAAAATCTGGTGATTGACACCGGTATTGCTTTGTCAGTGAATTCATTCAGATTCTCTTTGTGTTGTACATTTCCTTAGCTTGGCTGGTTTACCATATGTTATATGCTATTGTAGAAAAAGTTTAATTGGTCTCTGCAGAAATGTTTTGACTTCATCTTTCTTCTCTATAATTTTCTTAATGTGCAAATTAGGGCGCAATCCTAACCAATTTTCCATCACTGGCATAGCTGTGCCAGTGGGGCATGTGCTGCATCCTGCAGTTGAGGGGCAGTCATGGAGGCCTCCTCAAGATAAGGCAATGTTTGTTCCCTTACCTCGGAGTTGCATTGCCATTTTGTCAGTGTTGGAAAGTTGGTTAAGATTGCAACCTTAGTTATTTAACTATGAATAAATAGCCTCTGTTCCCCTCAATCCCCTAACAAATACTCTAGGATACACCAATATGGTCAGATAAGCCTGTGGAGACATGAATCAGTCTTGCATGGTTAGTGTTTGTATGCATTTGAAAAAATGTCAGGTGCCAAACCTTATAGAGCTAATATGGTCTTTAAGCTAAAGTGTTTTCTATAATGCTTTGAGGCCATTAAGTGAATATTATGTAAATACTGATTTACATTCATGTTATATTTTCAGAGTGAAAGTCTTGATCTTCGCTTATTACTTCCTGACTGCCACCCTAGTAAATATTCTCTCTTCATGTTGGTGAAAGATTGTCATTCTAACAAATTAAACCCAGAGTGCGTTTCTGCTGAAAGTCAAAGTGGTCAAAAACCAAGCAAACCAAGGTGGAGGAACATGACTCAGGAAGAGTGAGTTCTGTTTCTGTTATACTTTAGTTCCTTGTATATTTTTTGTATTTGATAACAGGCATTGCTACCAATTCTTTTATTTTTTGGCATGTTAGGAAATATTTTATTAAGCTTTCAGTTATTATAAAACAGATTATTTCTTTTAAAAGGGCTGGTTGGGTTGAATGCTGGACTGTACCAAGTGTTATGCTTACAATTGAATATGCGTGGCATCCAATTTATCCTCAGAAGGCTGATGAACAATTGAAGCAGTCCCGTAAGTGTCATCTAGTTCATTTTTATACATATAAATGTAATGAATTTGCCAGAGCTTACTGTATAAAGCTCATTTTGAAAGAGAAAATGGAGCCCAAGTAAAATAGATTGAAAGCCAGTTGAAACTTGTGGACCATGCTGTTAAATTACGTAGACCAGCAGTTCTCAAACACCCAGGGAGTTCGAACCCTGCTGTAAGTCCTTGCAGGGGAGGGGGGAGGCAGCGAGGTGATTGCCAGGATTGCATCGCTTTGGAGGGGCACAGAGGCTTGGCTGGACTTACCACAGACTGCAGCAGCCTCTTGTAAGGCTTTCCAACGTGCGGAAACTGTGAAAATAACAATCGCGACTCACTACTGGTTTTGCGATTGCAAACTGGAAGTGGGTTGTGATTGTTAGTTTTACATTCCCCACATGTTGGGGAGCACTGCAGAGGCTGGTGCAGGGCTCCCTGCATCCCGGGTGATCAGCTTGCTGCCTCCCCCCCCCCCCCGCAAAGATTTTGATGATCAAGAGCATCAAGTAAGCGTGTGTGTGTGTGTGTGTGTGTGTGTGAGTGAGAGAGAGAGAGAGAGGTGGGACCTCGGTACCTGCAGGTCCCCATTTAAATGCTTTTGAAAAGAAAAAAGCGAAGGTAATGTAATTGCATTCAGCCCCATCTAATGTATTCTGATACATTCTGTGGCAAACCTGGAAGTGGGTTTTTAAGGGCTAAAAATAGCTATAAAGCCTGGGAAACATTGTGATTTGACCGTACAAAAGTAGGAAAAGAGATGTGGGTGCTTTTTTGTTTTTAAAAGCATTTAAATGGGAACCTTGGTATATGCCGGCATCCGTGGTAAATCAGATTTGCAGATACCGTGGTTGGGCTGTAGTTTGCATTTTGTGGTGGGCAGCTGCAAGTGGATTTCAGTTTGAGGGAGGATTGTGGGATTTTGATTAATACTCTGCATCTAGAACCATATGTCTCCTTGTTTCTGTGCTGCCTACTGAATTTATACACTTTGAAATAGAACCATTTTATAGGCAACTTGAGTTTTCTAGTGTTTTTGTTTCCTCGAGAATGTTTTTTTAAAATACACTCTTGCCCACCGTCTTTTCAGCACATAAGGACCCCCAGGCAGTTCACAATAGAACTAAAAGATAATGTAGTATTAAAGTGAGTTCCAGCTAGTCTGCTATTCAGAACAGTTGGAGATAAATTGTACAGTTTTTTTCCAGACCTGCAGGAGAATTGTGCACTATTCGTGTTGAATTAAAATACTTTTTCTTGAAACTGTCTTCTCACTGAGTGGGGGGCAAGCAGACTGGAATTTATTCAGTAAATACAGCCAGCTAGCTACCTCCCTTCCTGCCTTGCTGGTCCTTGCAAGGCATTCTGAAGCACGGCCTGCCTTTTTTTGCCATTCTGCCATTCTTTTTCAAGTACCCCTAAAGGTCCTGTTGAGTGTCCCTGGAGTACATGAATACCAGGTTGGGAACCACTGTTCTACTGGTATGTAGTTTACAGTGCATTTACTCTGATAGTGTTTACAAAAAGGTGGTGAAGACCAGAATTTAAAAAGAATAGAAATGTATCTTACGATCTTTTACTATGTTTTTAATAAATTAGAGACTACAGTTCTTAGGTAACAATTAGTGGTAGGTTATTTTTCAGGATTTGACCTTGAGTAAAATCAGACAAAACTATAGTCAGACAGCCCCCTAAGTTTAACCCCCGACTTATTTGAGGGTCACAGAAAATTCCATGATTGTTGGCTCAAAACCTGCCCTCGGCTTATCTGTGGGGTCAACTTATAGGCGGATGTCTGCGGTGCATCAGTAGTCCCTGAACCACTCATGTGAAATTCCAAACCTTTTCCTTAATTGTACTAGAGTTATACCGTTTTTGGTGACATTTAACTTTTTAATTTATTTTCAAGTGTCAGAAATGGAAGAAACAATCTTATCTGCACTGAGACCATCACAGAAAATAGTGGATAGAGGTGTGTCTCCCTCAGGTTCTTCCCGCCTCCCTGTTGACCCTTCAGAGCTTCCACCTGACAGACTTCGTGTGGAACTAGAACTCTCCCCAGATTCCCACATAACTTTATATGGCCCTCTTTTGAAAGCCTTCTTATCTATAAAGGTATGAAGATCTTCCAGGTGTGATTAGTGTGCAAAGGACTCTTAGTGTCATTAAAACATGTGAAATTCAATGCCTTTTAAGCAAGAGTTTCTCTGTAGCGGCTGAATGTAACATCACATTTAGTTTCAATGGCAGTTGCAGTCATTTATTGTGTGAGGGAAAGTACATTTCCTTTCAGGTCTGGGGAGTGTTATGCGTTATTCCAGTTATGAGTCAATCTCCACTCACCCTCTGGATAGGATTAGTGTGAATTATTCAACACCCAGTTCAGATATTTGTAATGTGTTCTAAGTGAAGCTGCCAGAGCACCCTAATATTTTCCATTTTATGAATAATAATGAAGTATCACATCAACTGCCTGTTTATTTTAAAATTCTTAATAATGGAAAGCTGCCTATCTTTTAAGCATGTAATATAGTATTAACCCAAGTTGTGCAGGTTATTCCTGTATACAGTAATTAAAACTGAAAGGTTGCTTATTTAAGCAGATTGCAGAATTAGAGCTTTGAGGTGTGATTTATGTCATGCTCTGTTGTGATTAGTGTTGCTAATTCATCCTGCCAGGAAAATTATTTTGGTGAAGATGATATGTACACTGATTTTGAGGAAGTGATTTCAAGCTCCGTTCTGTCCATGTCAACATCTTCAAGCTCTGGATGGACTGCAGTAGGAGTGGACAAGAAAGATAGTGACACATCAGTCAGACCAGTTCATCCCCTAACTTTGCGGCCTTGGGATATTACTGTGCTTGTTAATGTTTACAAAGTGCATGGAAGACTACCTGTGGTAAGGTCTTTGGATGCTTTATTTATGCACAGGCATCAGGTGTGCAGTTGTTTTGTTAAACAATACACATGTGGGAGGGGGAAGTGTAATTGTCATGCTGGGCTTTGGGTGTGTCCTCTAGCGCAGTGCTACTCAAAGTGTCAACTATTGTGGGCTAGCAATTTTATTTTCTGATATGCTGGTCCATGGTGCATAGGCTTACCTGGCCCTTCCTGCTTCTCAGAGTCTCTCAGGAAGATTGGTGCATGTCCAAGTCATGTGGCAAGGCTTGACAGACTCCAAGAAGCCAGAAGAATGAAATGCTAGGAGACACACTCTAGTCCAAGAGCTGATCATTATTGAACCACACTTTTGAGGAGCACTGCTCAAAAGAGAGCACACTGGGAGATCACATTATGAGGTGAATGGGCAAGTAAAGGCTAAAATTATTATATATCTCCATATATACCCTTTCAGCAGAAAAGTTGACAAAGAGATTTTCAGAGGAAATCAAATCAATAAATGGTTCCCTGTTTCTCAAAGCATTCACAATCTCAAAGATGCAGAAAAGATAGCAGCAAACATCCACTAGAAGACACTGTGCTGGGGTGAATGGAGACACCCTGCTTTCTTCCAAGGAGAGGGAATGGAATGGTAGTTATCTTTGGATCATGCAACTTTTGAAAATGCCCTCAACAGATGGAAGTGAACGTCAGGCAAAAGATGTTTTGTTGGACCATGGCCTTAAACCCGGACACTTTTAATTGGACTGTAGAATGGAGACAGTTACTTTCCCCCTGAGAAGTACAAGAGGAGCACCACTTAAAGTGCCTCTTTGCCCAACTACAAAGAGAGATAATTGAAGTGAGGAAGACAGTTTTATGTTGTGCACACCATCACCCCACAAAAAAGGAAGTTTGGGGTGTCCAACAAGATGGGTGGGAAGTTATTTTCCATCAATGGAAGAAATCTCAGCAACTTAATCATGAGAAGACTGATTAACACTCCCCAAACCAATGTTTCAGCCAGTATTTCAAAGCATGTCTTGTAGCTTCTTCATGGAGACAAATTATGTGTATTTAAAATACAGTCAGTAGCAGCATGTGTGTTGACTTGGCTTGGTTGCAACAGTCTGGCCAAGAATAGGTTGTGTTGCGTTTTCCAACTTGCTAGAAATCATTTTGTGAAAACGCACTTCTGCAAAAGTCAAGGGTATGTCAACATGTCAACAAATGCTTATTCAGAATCTTTTTGTAATCTGGGAACTTGAACTTCTGGTGATATTTTTGGTGGTTTTTACTTTAGCACTGCAGCAGTGAAGGTCCTGAATGCCCTACAGCTTTTTTGGAAAGGTTATGTTTTGAGATGAAAAAAGGATACAGAGAAACGATGTTACAGCTTGTATTGTCACCAGTGAATTTATTCTTGAATGACAACTACCAGGTAACAGGATGCATTTCGTTCATTGATATTATCTAAGTTAGGGTTAGGTGTTTCTGCTTCCATCCATTTAAACTGAGTTTTATAAATGTATTTCTTTCAGTATGTCTGACCTAAACATGTCTATTAGATATACTGAGATTTTTTAACATGTGTGTATGATTTGTGGCCTATCACTGATGTGATCTGCTTCTGTAAGCTGTCACCAAAGTTCTGATCACAATCCTTAACACTGAAGGTGCAGCAGGGCTCTGTCGTTGTTGATGCAGCAGTTTAACATGGCCTTTATTCTCAAATAGTGTGTGTGTATATATTAATCCTATCCAACTTTCTAGCACTGGTGCAGCCGCAATGCAACCTTGAGGTAAGGGAACAAATGTTTCCATATCTTGAGGAGGCCTCTGTGACTGCCCCCCCACAAGATACAGTACATACCCCATTGGCACGGCTGCACTGGCATTGGAAAATTGGATAGGATTGGACCCAAAAGCAGCTCCTTCTTTGCATGTCTTTCTGAGAGAGTTCTAGGAATTTTAAAGGCTATGCAATGTTCTGGTACATACGTATCTCTGTCAAATCTCCTTTCGAAGTTGAGCATTTTACTCAACTTACTCAACGTATTTAATGGGGGAAGCAGTAAAAAATGTCATTTTGTTGACAAGTGTGAGCCAATAAGCTTTTAGCTTTGCTGAAATCCAGAAGGTCCTAATTTCTTGGCTGCTGGAAAGCTTAAGGCTGTACCTTTAAATAAAAATTAAAGAACTGGAGAATGAGAGTTGTAACTGTCTTGGCTCAGTGTTTATGTGCTGTGGTTTGCAATCACCTTTTGAATAGTAAAATTATAGATTGTACACTTTTTTTGAACCCCTGAATATTTAGTTTAGTCCATAGAAACAGACATCAATAATAATTCCTACTTTGGGAGAAGGGCCATAGCTCACAGAGCACATTCTTTTCATGTAGAAGGTTCCAGGTTTATTGTGTGGTATCTCCATATATGGCAGAGAAAAATTCCTGGCTAAAACCTTGGAAAGTCACCACCACTCTGTATTGATAATACTGAGCTAGATGGACAAATGGTCTGAGTCAGTGTAAAGCAGCTTTCTATGAATTAGTGAATGCAAAGTTTATTTAGCTGTCTTTTCAAAGGTTATTATTTTATTTTTTCTAGAGACCCCCTGTGGATGAAGTTCTTCGAGAGGGTCACATCAGCCTTTCAGGTCTGCAGCTACGGGCTCATGCTATGTTTTCAGCAGAAGGTTTGCCACTGGGAAGTGACACTTTAGAATATGCATGGTTGATTGATGTTCAGGCAGGAAGCTTGACAGCCAAAGTTACAGTTCCACAGGTAGGTAACTTTAGTTTCAGATACATGAATGGGTTTCTCTTGATGTACTGAAATATTACAAACATTAGAGCGCACTGAGTTAGGCAGGGCCAACTCCAGGCCTGAGGGGGTCCTCAGCATATGAGTGCTTTGAGTTTCCTCCTCCAGGGCACTGCTCAGTGGTGGTATGGTGGTGGCAGCTTCTACTCTTGCCATAGTCTACATTTATAAATAGGCTTTCTCTAGAAGCTACTGTAATTATATTTGATATCTGACATGGAGGACAGGAGAAGATGGCACTAGAGTAATTCTGGGCTTCTCCTGGAACCTCCTATCTGTGACTGGGAATGTCCTCTAGAGGTCTTTTGAATGATACAAGGCAGAGGTTCCCACACTGGGGCGTTGTGATATCCCAGCCAGGATGTGTCCCAGCCTGTCTTTGTCCCCTTAAAGGGTGGGGCAATGGCAAAGGTAGCAACCATGATTGTGCTGCTGCCAGGAATGATTTTTTTTTTTAATTTAAACTTACCCCTGGCAGCACTGGCCCTCCAGATGGTTGCAGGGAGCTCACAAATCCTTCTTTAGGGGTCCCCAAGCCTCCGAACAGCTAAAAATAGTGATTGTGACCCACTTCCGGTTTCGATGATCAGTATGTTCTTATCACTGTGCAGCTTATATGCCTACTCGAGTGGGGACAAACATTTGTGTTCCATGTGGTGTGTCGTGAGTTTCAGCTGGAAAGGCCAAAATCTGTAATTGTATGTCAGCATGGAATTGACCGTCGCTTCTGTGAATCTAAGGTAATGCTTCTTTCTAACCATTGTGATCTAATAAGAATTTGATAAACATCATGTAAGTATGTGGAGGCACCTATAGTTCCTGTTTTGTAGCAAAGGCACATAATAACCTTTTAAAAAAAAGTTTACTTTCCCCAATTTTACAGACCTGGACCAAAAGGTTTGTTTGCTTATCACTATCAGGCATCAGGTAGATTCCTAAAGCATTATGTAACTAAGCGAGACTTGGGGTGCAATCCTAACTGCACCCTGGGCTGGCACAAGTCTCTTGCACTGGCCTGGGAGGGTCACAAACGTGCTGTAAAGAACATTTGCGCCTCTGTGGAAGTAAGCCGTGCCAGTGCACAGAGGTGCGCCAGCCCGTGAAGACTAGATCCAGCCTCCATGGCAACAGGAGAAGGTTGGTTCGTGCCAGCTGAGCTCAGCCAGTGGAGTAGGAGAGTGGAGGGTGGGGAGGAGGCGTTCTGGGGCTGGGGGAAGGTGGGCAGGTAGGGAGCGGGAGACAGGGCCAGGATCCGGCAGTTATGCCTGATCCTACCCCCATTCCCGGGTGGCTTGGAGTGGCTCCTAGCTGCTCTAGTCTGCTTATCTGAGCCATCTTGTCAGGTGGCACAGATTCGAGTAGACCCATTGAGGCCTCTGCGGCTCTCCCTGGAGTAAGGAGAAGTTTCCCCTTGTCTTTGGCAGAGCCTCAGCCAGCCCGAAACTTGCGCTGGATACAGTGGAGGCCCGCTGGCCTGCCTGTTCCAACACAAGTTAGGATTGCGCTGTTGGTCAGATAGTTGTCCTACTTCCTAAACTTTCCGTTAGTCTCCCTCTAGTGTGCAGGCTTGTTGCCAGCATGTCATGTTCTTTAGTGAAGCAAGAACATTCCTTTTGTTAACAAGAAACACCCATGCTTCAATTGCTTCTAAAGAAAAGCAAATATTTAATGGGCACAGGCCCCCCCCCCCCGATCCGTGGGTAAGTGAAATTGTGGATACAGGATCCATGGATGCAGGGGATGCCTGTATATCAGAGTAACCATTGTTCACCTCTTTTTTCTCTTTCAACACAATGATGAAGTAGGTTAGTTAAGTTATGTGGAGCAGAATGTATAATTACTGCACGCTCTCTGTTTGAAATCTTTTTAGCTGAATTCCATCTCTGGCCCTTGTCCAACATCTGATGAATTAAAGTACACCATGACACGCCTAGCCGTAGACGGGGCAGATGTATACATTGTAGAGCATGGTTGTGCCACAAATATAAAGGTAGGTATTCTTTTCCTTTCTCACATTGCTTTGTTTTTGTGTTAATTCCAAAATTTCAGTTTTGTCCTAAAATTTTTTTTTACGTAACATGCATAAATGATCTTTCTAGAGCAGGGGTGGCCAACCTTTCAACTTTAGGGCTCCTGAACCTTTAACAATTGTTAGCGGAGGGAATTTCAGCAGGTGCAGTTTGTCATCACAGATGACAAGCTGACCTGCTGAAATTCCCTCTTCCACACAATTTTTGAAGGTCCAGAAGCCCTAAATTGGCCTCTCCTGATCTAGAGCATTGACAGGTTGACCTCTCCTGTTCTAGAGCATTGACGGCTCTGTGGTGCTTTCATTCTGATTCAAGTAAAACAGTGTGCCTGAGTGCATAGTATATACAAAAAATAAAAAAGCATTTTGTGTGGAAAATGTCATCTCTTATCTGTTTGTATCCAGAGTTTACAGTTCTGATTCTACAAACTCAGCAATCTCATTTATTGTATTGTATTGATGAAAATGTATACAGGAACATCCTAATTATTTGCAAATTTTTCATCCGAGAATTTAACACAATGCGGATCAGGTGGGGGGGGGGGAAATAGTCTCCATTGCCTCAGTTTGTAAACATCCTGCAAAGTCAAAACACGGCCATGCCTTGTGCAGGTGCGATAATCGCCCCCAGAGCCCTCCAAGAGGGCCTTTAGACATTGTGCGCCTGGCGCAGGCGTAGTAAACATCCTCAGTCTCCGTGAAGACTTATGTCTCCTTCTCACCTGTGCCTGATGATGGTGGGGCCTCTCTGATGTAGAGCTGAAGACGCTGTTTGACAATGTGCGCCTGCTGGAAGTGCCATAAACATTTTCAGTCTCTTCAGTCTCCATAAACTCTTATGGAGACTGAGGATACTTCTGTGCTGGAGGTTTTTCTGTACCCTAGTAAGTCTGTAGCACTATTTGTGTAACTTACGAACATGATTACATAAATTGGGTAAATTTACGCAATTTATGTGAAATTATGTCATTTCCTGAAAATAATGTCATTTCCTGTTCTAATTCACTCATCTGCAGATTTTCTCAACTGCAGACAACAACTTTATCAACAAACCTGATAATCAGGTTTGAGTGTATATTAGTACTAGTGTATCATTGTTGCTTTTCTAACATCTCAAAGGGAATTTGTACCTGAGTTGGAAAAGAAATGGATCTCTTTTCTATTTTTCTGAGACAGAATCATGTAGTCTGCATGAAATGTGACTATTTCACTGGCTGACTTGTCAGTTGTCAAGCTGATTAAACGTTTAATTTTAACACCATGAATGTAGTACCTTAGCTGTCATCATGTTTGTTCAATGTACCTGTCCTTTTGCGAGAATTACATATTTGTCATTCACAGCAAGACAGCATTCTGTGATGGACAATTCCTCTTGTCTCCTTCTGGGGGCAGGACCATCTGTACCTTCTAGCATGTTTACTGGGAGGAATCTCCTTTCAGATTTTTCTGCTTATATTGAACAAGCAAGTCTCTTGATGTTCCCTTTTGATTTTTTTCCCTCCAATTTTAGATGGGGGCCATACGCATTGCCAATTGTAACCTCCACAACCAGTCTGTTGGAGAAGGTATCAGTGCTGCTGTTCAAGACTTGCAGCTACGACAATACATTGAGCAAGTGAACAATTGCCGAGTTGGTCTTCAGCCTGCACTTCTGCGACGGGCATATTGGCTGGAAGCAGGATCATTTAGTTTAGGTCTTATTACTACTGATATTGCTTTAGCAGCAGACCATCATTCTAAGCATGAAGTGCAGAGACATTTTTTGGAAAGTCATGATAGCAGAAGTAAAAGGTAAGAATGCCTATAGGTGAAAGGTTACTTGATAGGTAGATTTGTTGCTAAAAAGATGCTGTGTTCAGGTGGATTCCCCCATTGCTTCAAGTGCATTCAGTAAGGATGCCTTGGTCTTCTCCGTCTGTGGATTGACCATAGAGTTACAAGGGTTGGACTGTTAAATCTAAATTTGGCCTTTGCCCAACTACAAAGCAAAATGGGAGATAAGTCTTCTGGAAAACCAGTTACTATAATAAATTGCCAGTACATAATGTTCTTTTGGTCTCACTCATTCTACATTTAGTAATTACTCTTAGGACCAGAATTTGAATTGCGTAGGAATCTCTGGAGGTCTAGAGCTGAACTATTCAATTCTGCTAGCAGTAAAGATGGAAATATTCCCTACTTTTATTTGTGGAGGTTTAAAACTACATTTTCATAATGAGCTTTAGACCTTCACGACCTTCATTCAACATATAATATTTGTCTGACATAATTATGCACGTCTTTGAACAAGATATAGTGTGTGTGTTCATCAGGCCTCTCAATTGGGAAGCACTAATTCAGAGAAAAACTTTTTTAATTTTTTTTTTAAACTTGGTTGTCTTAAGTGCAATCCTATGCATATCCAATCAGAAATAAGCTGCATCAGTGGTACCTTCTTTCAGGAAAGTGTGCAGTCTTGCAATCTTGATCTCCGATCCACTTCTGAAAATCCAATGCAGCTGTCTAAATCTATGTAGATTCAGGCCTTAGTGGCTCGTTTGACTGAATATACGTTGTAAATGGTATGATATCTTCCATTAGTTTCTTTGCAACTATGGTGTCAATGAAAAGAATTTGAAATTGGTCTGCTTTGTTGACTGTAATATGCCTTCTTTTAAATGTTTTTTTTTTCTTTTGCAGATTATGGTTTTTGTGGCCAGATGAGAATATGAGGAGTAAGAGAAGCAAGAACAAGTGTGGCTGTCTTGGTGGCTGCAGGTTTTTTGGTGGCACAGTATCAGGATTAGACTTCTTCAAGCTTGAAGAGTTGACTCCATCAAGTAGTTCTGCTTTTTCTAGTACAAGTGCAGAATCAGATATGTTTTATGGACAATCTTTACTGCAGCCAGGAGAATGGATTATTACCAAAGAGCTTCCAAAAATTATAGATGGTAATGTGTGTGTCTTTGTAAGAAGAAATGCGTATTATATCCAAATATTGGAATATTTTTGAATCTTAAGTTTCTTAGTAAATGAAATATTACTTGGAACACTGAGGTCCAGGTTTCAGCATTTTGCAATAGTTTCATAAGCCAAATTCAGGTTCGTCCCCATTTTTGTCAGTGTGTAGTGAAGAAAATGCACTTTGTCACCACTCCATCTGCAGAGGATTGTCCACTGGATCGGTTCTGGTTAATGAATGACCCTTTTGCATTTGGGCCTGCAGAGTGGGGAGGAGGACTTTTCGGTGTGCCACGGTGGCTAATTTGCAAGATGCT
Source organism: Tiliqua scincoides (assembly GCF_035046505.1). Taxonomy (NCBI): domain Eukaryota; kingdom Metazoa; phylum Chordata; class Lepidosauria; order Squamata; family Scincidae; genus Tiliqua; species Tiliqua scincoides. The sequence goes on from NC_089826.1 coordinate 30,695,887, forward strand.
TGTGGATAATATTTGGATTCTGCATTAGCCATTCTTATTGATGTACCCTCTGTTCAGTTGTTCTGGATTCTTTTCAAGTTTTGCAGTCTGAGGATGTGGACAGCTTCTTGGTAGAGTGAGGCCACAGTATTTAGCTTTCTACAGTAATAGATTTGTTAACCGGCATCCATGGGGAATGGGGGTTGCTAGTTAGTCAAATATGCTGTTTAACAAGACTTTTAATAAAACTCTCCAGCCTACTTCCAGACCTTCCTCCACTTTACTGGACAGGGCTTGGCTCTGTGATGCTACACTCCACAAGGGTACTATAAGGATGGATGCTCTACTTCCTAAGCAGGCCCCTTGTGTGGAAGGATGTGACAAGTTTCCATTCCTAGGGGGCTCTCATGAGACAGGAAGGAGGGTAGAGCAAGAGGTAACACTGCAAAACAGTCCTGTCTGGTAAGTGAGGAAGTAGGCTGGCAGGCTAGTCTGTTAACTGGCACTTTAACCAGCAAATGTCGAGTGGGTGAGATGCTGGTTAACAAAGCTTATACTGTATTTAGTTATACAGGTGGAGCCTATTTATCCATGTTAGTTCCGTTCCGTGACTTGGCGTGATTAACAAAAAATGCATTGTGCTAAATGCCATAGAGTTACGCAAATATGCTGTAGCCTGACACTTCCAGATGGAAGGAAACTAAGGTAGCTATTCTCAATCCCCTCCGCTCTGCTCCGTACTCAGTCCTCCTGTTGCCAGCTGCCCGGCTTCTTTCACAGTTGGGATGCTGATCTTTTAAGAGTCCAGCCCTATGTGTTTCTACTCAGAAGTAAACCCCACTGTAGTCAATGGGGCTTACTCCCAGGAAAGTGTGGAGAGGATTGTAGGCTAAATCTCATGCTTTGCTTGGTGGGAAGGCTTGCTTGTGTCGGTGATTACCTGCACCATGGGGGGGGGGGAATTCTGCAAACACTCCATGGGTTTTTTAAAGCAATCCCCTCTGTTGCTACCACACCTGCCCCTGTGTGAGTGAGAGAGAGAGAGAGAGAGAGAGAGAGAGAGAGAGAGAGAGAGAGAGCGCTCTCCATCCTGCTGCACGTGTTCTGGCTACAGAGATTTCCGGGCCCCCCTTCTCCTCTTCAGCCTCTTTGCCGGCTCATAAAAAATCCATGGATAAATAGGCTGCACCTGTACTGTATTATGTCCTCTCCCCTCCCCCAACCCATTGCTTCACATCGATATGAAACTACTGGGAGAGGTTATCAGGAGAGTGGAACAGGGTGTCACAAGCCTGCAGATGACACCGTACTCAATCACCATACCATTTGGTTATAGAAAACTTGTGGAGGTTCTGAATGACTGTCTGGAATTGATACTGGATATGGGCAAACAAGATGACATTAAATCCAAGCAAGACAGAAGTACTGTTAGTTAGGGGATCTGGGACCCATGTTATTGATTATAGGCCTTGTCTAGATGGAGTTGCACTCTCCTTGCTGGAGGAGGTTCACTGTTTGGGTGTGTTCCAGCTTTCCACCTGAATGCCCATGTATTGATTGTGGCTTGCAGTGCTTTTCTATAGCTTAGAATGCAACTGCTGGTACTGGCCTGCCTTGAGTTGGTTAGACCTGACTATGGTCGTTGATGCACTGGTTACTTTGCATTTGAATTACTGTAGCTCACTTTTTTCGGCACTGCCTCTGAAGATTGTTTGAGAACTTCAACCAGTGCAGAACTTCAACTGTTGCAGAATACTGCTCAATCTACTATGCAAATCTCTGTCCCTGTCCCCAGCTCTGTATACTGTTTAATGTGGGGTTTTGGGGGAGGTTTTGCTTAAAACTATTTATGAAACAGAGTTACTATTTATACATAGGCACAATGAAATTGGTATGCATAATATTGTAGGGGGTGGTAGCGCAATGTGCTATGCAAAAATTTGAATATAGCAACTTGGTAACTACCTAAGTGGGACACCAGGTTGGTTCATTGCATTTTGTGTTACCCTGCCTAGAAGTTACTTTTTGGCATATTTGTAGAATCTGTTGATGAACGAAAATGTTGATTGTCGTGTTTGAAAATTACTGTGTCAAGGAAGAATGAAAAATTGTGATATTACCCTTGGTATAATTTCTGTCATAGATGTGATCTCCTGGTTTCTTCTTAGGTAAGGCAAATGGTGTTAAAAGGAAAGAATGGGAGTGCCGATCTGTGGCAATAGATTTGGAAAGAAAATCTCAGCACCTGAACTTAAAAGTACCACTGCGATCTCATAGTTCCTCCTCCTCTTCAGAGGAGAATAGTAGTTCCAGTGCTGCCCTCCCTTTGCTCGCAGGTGAGAGGGAAAGCCCTTCTTCTGCAGCTGAAGATCACTTAAGCCAAAAGGAGTTCTTGGCAGGTACAAAAAGAGAAGATGGTCATGGCAGGTAAGTATACTGTTTCTATACATTGGTTTTCTACAACACAGAACTTCGGCTATATAAAACATTAATAAGGTTCTTGTATGTTCTAACTTGCTGCTTGTTTTGTAATACAGTTATTAATTTTCTGCATAGGAAACAGGGATGGTATGTCTCAAGTAGTATTAAGATGCAGGGCAGGGCCAGCCTAAGACCTCCTGAACCTAAGGTAGCATGCCAAATACTGCTCCCCTCACCTGATGGTGTGCCAGCTTCTTCTTCTCCCATTCCCAATGTTGTAGCTTAGCACTCTCTACATTTCCTCTTCCTCTCTGTTCCCCTCTTTTTCCAATCCAGGGAGTTGATAGAGATGGAGGAGTAGTGGGTGTGAATAGGTGTTCAGATATGTGTGCCCCCCCCAATCTGTTGCCTGAGTTGACCACTTCAGTTGGTCTCATGGACGGCCTGATGTGCAGGCTACCAGCCAGCATGCCATTGTTTTGAAGTAATTGGAACTTAAGGAAGTTACAGCTGTTTGCTAGATTGTGGCTTTTCTATTTTTAGGTTATTCTTCAAAGAAGTTGCATAAAAACTACTATCTCACTTTTAGTATATGAATTTGGTGATTTGGATTCTATGCTATTTTTGCATCATTATAGTCTACATGTTTTTTTCTCCTTTTTTTTCTCCTTAGTGCTGCAGCAGATGTTTCAGGAAGTAGCCCTGTTTCTCCTAACCCCCAAGAGAGGCCTGTTGGGCAGTCTCCTCTAAGATCTCCCTTGAAACGACAAGCATCGGTATGTTCTACTCGACTTGGTAGCACCAAAAGTCTTACTGCAGCTTTCTATGGAGACAAACAACCTGTTCCAGCTGGTGTTCAGTTCAGCAGTGATGTTTCCCGCAGTGATGAAAATGTCTTAGATTCTCCAAAGCAAAGGAGAAGCTTCGGTTCTTTCCCATACACTCCTTCTGCAGACTCAAACTCATTTCACCAGTATCGTTCCATGGACTCCAGCATGTCAATGGCTGATAGTGAAGCCTATTTTTCAGCAGCTGAGGACTTCGAACCCATAAGTAGTGATGAAGGTCCAGGAACCTATCCAGGGAGAAAAAAGAAGAAAAAGCAAGCAAAACAAATTGATTATGGCAGAGGTTCTATCTATCACAGTGTAGAAGGGCCCCTAACTACTACAGTACATGGGGAAGCTAATCAGGATCCAAAAATTGTTCCAATGAAAACACATCCTTCCCAAGCTTCATTTGTTTCTGCTTTGGGAGGAGAAGATGAACTCACAGAACATTTATATATCATTGAAACAGAAAAGGCTCCTGAGAGTGAACAAATCACTTTCCATCAGCCTGTAATGAACTGCTACCAAAGCTATCTTACCCAATACCAGGTGATCAACTGGTCAATAAAGCATCCAACAAACAAAAGAACTTCTAAATCTTCCTTGCACCGACCACTAGACCTTGACACTCCAACTAGTGAGGAAAACTCATCCTTTGAACAACTTTCAGTTCCAAACTTCAAGGTAATAAGCAGCTAACTAACTCTGATACCAATTTTAAAAAATACAAGCTTTTAGATTGTGCAAAATTTATGGATTTCAGTGCCTCCTTGTTATGGTGGTTTGAAAATTAATCTGGGTTCAAGAGTAACAGGTTGAAGTTTTTTGGTATTTCTTTAAATGCTGCTAGAATGGGACTCATAGCCCAATTCTCACCTGTGCTGTATCCAGCGCAGGTTTGAAGGTGGAGGGAGCACAACTCAGAGAAAGGGGACTGCTGGCATAAATCCCAGTGGCCCATTGAAATGCCTGGCTGCTTTTGGGGGACAGGGTTAGGATCTGGCCAAAGTGCTGGAGGCTGGTCCCATCCCGGTTCGCCCACTGGCCTGCCCGCTGTTGCCCGACCCTGAAATGCCCTCAATTCCCCATATCAGCCCCCCCCCCCCGGCACTTTTGCGACGCTCCTGGGCCAGCGCAGTCCTTGCTCCAGCCGAAGAGTGCGTTTTGGATTGTGTTCTCAGACTTTTATTTGTATTATTATGCTGTTCTGTCTCCATATAAATTGGAGAGGTGTTGGTGAGGACTTCCTGCCTGTCTTGTGTTTTGTTTAATTTAGAATTCATAGTTCATGCTTCTTGCTACAAGCTAAGAAATGACATTCCTGAATTTCAGAAAATATAAATAAAGTTATTGCCTTTCACTTAATTCCAGTAAAGTTAAAATTGCCAATTGGGAAATAGGATTAATATTTTTAATGAATGTTTATCAAAACATCTTTGCCATATGATTGAAAATACGGTGTCTGTTCAGCATAATACTATTTATACCAAAAATAATTTATTGCAGTCCTGCCCAGTCATAAAACACATTGTATTTGAACAATGTTTCAGTAAAACAAATATTGAAATAATTTTTGCAGCCCATTCTTGCTTTTATGACTAAATTCTGTATATATATTATATGTCAGAATTCAGGGGTGAAGTTACCATCTGTTAAACTGTATTTTTGTGTTGTGTGTTTGCAAGGGTTCCAGACAATATTTAACCTTTGTAATGTTTTCTTAACAAGTTGTACTGTGACATATCCTTGTAACGTTAAATGGAGACAAAAGGGAATACAATTAAGATCTGTTTTTTAAAATTATGGATATGTGTAAGCATTTGGAACATGTGCAAAACATGCTTTCTAGGATGTGATGTGACTGATTTAAAAGGCTTTAAAACAAGAGTAACAAGGTTTTGTATGTTTGCGTGTATGTTCTAGATTATTAAACAGGGTCTCACGGCTAATGCTCTTCTGGACCGAGGCATGCAGCTTACAGGCTCAGCTTCTAAGTGAGTAACAAGTTGCAGTATGCTTTGTAGTATGCTGAGCATAAGAGTCCCTTCACATGCATTCCTGATACTGTGGTAATTGCTTCCACATAGAAATCCCATACTGTAAAGAGGCTCATGGCTCAAAAGAGGACTATGTGGGCAAGATCAAATGTGTGGGTCTTACATCTGCTCTTCATCCTCCATTGCAGTGACTCCCATTTGTACTGCATTCACCGTTGCCCACTTGCAGTATGGATTCACACTTTACACAGCCATGTTCTTTGCTGCTGAGAGTGTTTGTAAAGGTGTTCAAAAAGTTGGCTAATACAAGTAGGCCCTCTGTATCTGCAGATTCAGGACCCATGGATTTAACTATCTGCAGGTCCTAAACCTGCAGGGTCTGCCTGACCTGGACAGTCCAGAGCTCCAGTCGCCTCTGGAGGGTGTTCTGAAGCCGTAGAAGATCCGGTTTATCATAAAAACTGGAAGTGATGTTTAAAGGCCTTCAGAGGGTGAGGCGCTCCCATTGCCTCCAGAGGATTTGAGGGGCTGAGACCTGTGAATTCCATTATCTGCGAGTTTTGGTATCCACAGGGGCCCCTGGAATGGTTCTCCTGTGGATACTGAGGGCCCTCTGTATTTGGAATGGGGTGTCTTGTTGAGATGTTCTTAAATGCTTTGAGCACTGCAGTAGCAAATATATTGATTACCATTGGGTTAGTTGCCTTGAAGAGTCTGAAAAGTAAATGTCTAAACATTATTGTTTTTAATGAAATACATATGCTATCTTTCAAAAAAATCAGACTAACATGACATATGACATTTTTGATATGCAACATAATATAAATCTTGGCTTGCCAAAGTTCTCACAAAGTGTAATGCAGAATTAGATACAGAGCAAACATCACACATTTCTCTATCTTGCTCTAAACTATCCCTGCATTATATAAACATTTTGCTTGCTTGGAAATTTTCTTGCCCTTTGATGGTGTTTCAGCTACCGTTAAACTGCATCCTCTGCATCTCTGTTATTTGTTGTGAGTTCAGATCACTTCTCAGGGGATTATGGAAATTATAGGAGGGCATTAAATAAAACCATGCACAAACCTGACAGCAAGGTGCCAACCATGTGTTTTATATGCCAATTTTCATGCTTTACGAGTAATTTGGTCCTGTATGGGTTGTCTGTGATTAACTAATCAAGGTGAACTATTTTTTTTTATTGAAACTTATTTTGTACCAGATTTTTTTCATCATGACACACAGTAAGACTCTTGCAGTTTGATTTCTGTAATACAGACAGTCATGTAATGCTTACCATCAGCAAGCAGCAGTACGGACTATTTAATGCTGGTAGTGCTGAAATTTTTGCTTTAGTTTTCTTTGAAGCTTAATGTTTGCAAGTTAAATAAAATTGTGTGCTTGATCTCTTTGGCAGACCAAAAGTATACTCTCTAGAATATGTTATAATCATTCTGGAAATGCATGGTAATGTCAGCATAATTGTGTCATTTTTTTATAGTGCATTTCATTAGTCACAGTAAAACCCCTGGAGAAGACAAACGAGGACAAAACAGTGCACATGGTTATGGGTACCATACTAGCCTTCTCTGATTTAAGTTGCAGTTGAAAGCTTTTACTATCCAGCAAAGATGTTTAATCTTTAATGTTCTGATTTGACAGGATAAATATATCTTTATCGGTTTAAACATGGCAATTACAGATAGAAAAGTGCATTTGAGACTAGTTTGAGAAGTAAGTTAGTAAGAAGGCAATATAACAAATGAAAGGTTCAATACTGCAGTCTATACCCTGAGAGATTCTTATGTGTGTGATTGCATTAAACTTGTGTGAATGTCTGCTGCTCTTCAAATGAGACAGCTTTTTAAGCTCTCTCACCATCTGCACTTTGGGCTGCAAGGTGGCTGCATCTTGAAAAGATGTTTCTCCAGTTAGCCATGTAAGTCCCTCCAATAAATTCCATAGGGTCAACTGGTATCAGAAAACAATTGCATCATTTCTTCTTTAAAAACTAGCAATTTGGTTTCTCTTGTTGGTTGTTCTCTTTGTTAGTACGCCATATACACCCTTGGAAAAGAAAATCCTTGATAATACAGATGATGAAACAATAACAGAAGAATGGACGCTGGATCACCCAGTTTCTCAGACCAGAACAACAGCTATTGTGGAAATAAAAGGAACTGTGGATATAGTTCTTTCTCCTCTTGTAGCAGAAGCTTTAGACAGGTATTTCATATTTTGGGGGGGGGGAAATGTTTTGAACCTGTAGCTGATAAGATTATTTGCACAGGATATTGCACCTTTGCAACAGCAGTAGTCACTTTGCAACAACACTAGGTGTGCTGCTTCACAAAGAATATCACATTTCTGCAGCAGGAAGATGCAGGTATTCTTTGCAGGTCCTTAAACAGGTCAGATGTGGGTGGACAGGAACCTCGGCAAGTGTAGGAGAAGACAGTCACCTTGCTTTGTACATTTCTATGCCTGTCAGCAGGACTTGTGGCATTTCTTCATCTTACATTGCAGTAGCATTGTGACTACAAAATATATTGATATAAAATTATGAATAAAAATTCCCAATGCTCTTACCCAAAGGGCCCCCAGAGAGCATGAGTATACAAAAAAGTAATAATGCTATTCTAAACACCAACCTTACAACACACTGACTTCTAGCCCAATCCTAACCATCCCAGGGCTGCTGGGTGCAGTGGCGCCAAAAGGACTATAGCTGCATCCAACAGCAGCGGAGGCTGCTGGAGGTCTCCTCTGGGGAATGAAACTTTTGCCCCCTTTCCCTGAGTAAGGAAGCATGCCCCGCAATGGGGCTACACAAGTCTGCGCTGGCTATTTTGCCAGTGCAGACTGGAGAAACTATGTGTCAGGCTTTTCAGTGTGACACAGAGGATAGGATCAGGCAGAGCAGACCTCCACTGGTCCCTCCCCCTGCCTCAAAAAGCCGCACTGCTGCCCAGTCTTGACTAGTCTTGACACCACAGTCTTGACCAGCATAGCTCTTTTTCAGAGGATGTGGCAAGATTTTCTTTATATTTATGTAGCACCAGACCTGCCCTGGGTGTTTCTGGGAAGATCCTAGTATTTGTAAAAATGGAAGCACTTGTTAAAATCAAAGTTCTAGGTTCGATAATGTTAAATAGCTTTAGAAAAAGGTTAATACCTCAGCTTGCTCTCACATTTTCCCCTCCTATTTTATGTATTTATTTTATGAATTATACCTACATGAGGCAACTTGCAAACACAAGGCAACATCAAACCTATCATATAAAAATTTAAACATAGGAAACAGACAATGATAAACCAGTAGGCAATCAAACAGGCAATAAAATAGCAGTAATAAATACAAATAACATTACCCACTAAATACCAGAAACAGTGGCAAAAGAACAAATCGTTAATTATAAGACAGCAATAAGGCAGCCCCCCTCTCCTCTCAGATGGTAATTGAAATAGGTTTTAAACAGATTTGTATTTCTATCTGTGCCCATGGGTGTACACTCACAACATATAGGATATTGGGGCAGAGATGGGTTAAACCTCATTGAAATTGCTCCACAGAAGGGACTGGTCGTAGATTCTCTGGAAGCATGCACCAGAGGTATGGTGCCACAACAGAGAAGGCCCTGTCTCTTGATGCCATCCTCTTTATTTTGAATGTTGGTGGAATTTTTAGCAGGGCTCTGCCAGAAGACCTGGCAGAACCCTGCTAAGAATTCCATCAACATTGAAAATACCAGATGACCTGGCAGAGGGGATGATATATTTTCTTTGTATTTTGTGAAAATACCTTTTCAAAAGTTAAGCAAACCAAAAGTTGCTTGTTTCAACTTTGTGTAAGCTGTTTCTGCTGTGTCCTTAAAAATTATAACTGTGTTTGAACCCATTTTCCCTACAGGTATATAGAAGCCATGGTTCACTGTGCTAGCACATGTCATCCAGCAGCTATTGTGGATAATCTACATTACAAGGTCCTCAGAGAAGCTGTGCAGAACAGAAAAACAACATTTTCAGAGAATGTATGTGTATTATAGAAGTTCTAATAAGCCGCAAAGGGTTACTTGCAAATGATTGCATAGAGGCACAGCCACAGTTTTCTTTCAGTGAGCACCTCTGCAAATTATATTGTCCATATATCTAGGCATGATTCAAGCCCTTAGGGTACCTGGGACCAGATCCAGAGATGTCAATCTCATTTCCCCCATTGTTTTGTTTTGCTATGTAAATGGTTTTATGAACTACTTTTTGTTGAAAAGCAGTATATAAATATAACAATTTTTTTAAAATTATGCATGACCAACCCAGAGAACCTCTTCTTCCAGTTCTTCTCCTTCCTCTGTCAGTGGCAGCAGTGGTCTGCTCTGCTGCTGTGGTGGTTTGAGCTACCATGGACAGGGATCCTCTGGCAGCAGTGATGTCTGCTCACTGAAAGGGTACCTTAAAGTAGTAGCATTACTGGCCATGGCCCTGCCAGGGGCACACCCCCAGGGATGCCGCCCCCCCACCTTGAGTTGCCACCCTCCCATGCCTGCTGCCTCCCCTTCCATCATTCTGAAGGCCAAGGAGGCTGTATGCAGCCTCCCCAGCTCTCAGAAGACTTGTAAGACCTTCTGGAGGTCAAAAATCAACACTTCCAGTTTTGGGCCTCCAGAGGACCTTACAATCAGATCGGTGTGCTAACGAGTGCCGTGAGAAGGCACTGCCAGGGGGAGTGAGTGATGGCATGGCGCTGCCCCCCAAGGCTGGCGCCCAGATAAATTGTCCCCCCTTGCCCTCCTTCAGTTATGCCACTGCTTTAAAGCATCTTGGGGGTTGGGGCTCTTGTGTTTCCTGCTCTACTTTCTGCTGTGTATACCAACCCAATCCATCAATGCTTATACAAGTCTGTCTGGCCAGAGGGGAATGAAGAATCTGGCTGGGAATGTACTGCTGCTATTTTTTTTTTACATGGTGGTGGGAACCTAGTGATCTGCCCAGGTCTTTTTACATGGTGGGAGTGTATCACCCAATGCACAGCTTCTTACAACTCTCTGAGCAGTTTGGGAACCTGCTCTTACTGGGGCACCCACCACTATGTTTGTGTCTTTTCTATGTCTCCTTTTGGCTTGGTGAGGCCTCAATGGCCATGCTTTATTAATTTTTTGTTTTTCCCCACTGGAGAGTCCTCCAGCCACCAGTCTCACCTTGTCTTTATTATGAAGCATCACAGTCTCATGCACAGTCTCATGGGTCTTGCACAGATGTATTATTGCATAGTTGGTTGAGTCCTTTTGCTGAAATGTTCTAGCTTAACAGAAAGTTGGGGGCGAACAGCACATTACCATGGGTCTCAGAATTATTATGGTGGGCACATGTTGCTGACCTATGGGGAACAACTTCCTCCCTCCCAAGATCCACCTGGCTTTTGGGATCCACTGGATTCCATTTGCAGACCAGCTGTGGTTATATCCAGTTTCCAGATGATGTAGAAGTTAGAAAGGAATTGCTAACTTTAGAGGATGGTGGTACAGGAGAAATTGCTATGCTGATTCCTATTTTAAAAAAAATAAATAATAAACAAGCTTCAATGTAGACTGAACACTAACTGGTTTACTTTATTGTATGCAGCTATCATCCAAACAGGATGTTAGAGGAACAAAAATAGAGACCCCTGCTACAGGAACAACTCAAGTGAAAACCCAGACAAATCTTTCCCTAAAGCAGGATAATGTAACTATTAAAGGTCTGCAAGCCAATGTTACCCTACCCAAGGTAATGATTAGTTTTGGTAAATGGTCTTGCATGATGGGGAGTTTCATGTACTCGTTTTAAATTTTTTAAAAATTTATGGGTATGTTTATCTTATGATTGTCATAGTGGCTTTTGTATTGTCTTGGTATCCATTTCAGTCAAGATCAATGACTATACTAATTTGTATAAAATTAATATTAGTTGTGTTTGAATGAAGTTTTATTCAGTCCATTGTAATAGTTATTTTTTAATTATGTGGGATGGAATGGAAATTCGGTGTGTTTCATTTCTTAAAGAATACTGCAGAGGTGGTTGTTTTTACTTTGGGGTCCCTTTCTGCAGATAAACTTGTGCTTACTCCAAGCTTCTGTGGAAGAATCATCGGGTACAACCACAAGCAAAAGTGTAACACATGTGTCCTTGGTGGCTTTGTGTTTTGATCGGATTGCTACACAGGTTCGGATGAACAGGTAAGGCAGTGCCTTTTGATAATTTGTGATGCCTGTATCTCGTTGAATAGCACAGTTTAGAACATTCTCACAAAGCTATTCAGTTGCATACCTCCCATAGATTTCCCTGGAGCAGATGCCCCAGGCGCCGGCCACTAGGGCCTCTCTGAGCCTCTCTGAGGCTCCTGATGGGGGCATAAACTGTGCTTCCAGTTTGCCAGAAGCACAGTTTATAGCGTCGGGGAACTTCTCTGATGCGGGAGAAGGTTGTGTGAGGCTCTGTGAGCCTCTGGTGAGTGGGGAGGATATCTGTGCGGGGGGGGCGGCGATAGCCCGTGGGGGGCACCATCGCGGAGCTTTGCCCTGGGCGCGGGGGCTGCGGAGGTATGCGGCTGAAGCTATTTTCTTTCTGTAATTTTCATTAAGACTCCAGTTGACATGGAAAATTAAAAAGGGTTAACATTATTTTCAGATTTTCAGTGAAACTTATTTTATGAAGTAAAATATATTTTGAGGATATATTTTGAGGATGCTTACGAATTTCACTCAACCATTGATGACAGAAAAACCTTTAGTAGTTGTTTGCTACTGACATGTTGGTTTAATATGGAAAGAGTGGAGCTGCTAATGGAACAGCTTCAGATATCTAACATCAGTATCTGCAAAGTCTCAAATGTTTCCTTTTTTGTTTTAAAAGAGGTATTGTTGAAGAGAATTCAAATAATTCAGAAACTAGGAGAAGTTCTGTAACTTTTGACAAGTATGTCCATACCAGCAAAATGCAACCCCAGTCTTCCGGTTCTTTGCGATCCAATGCTGGAGCTGAGAAAGGAAAAGAAATTGCAGCAAAACTTAATATCCACCGTATTCATGGTCAACTCAGAGGCCTTGATACAACTGGTAAGCTTGCTCACAATCCCAGTTTAGAAATGAGATTTTCAGCCTTATTATGAGTGGATTACTTGTTGTACTAAGTACTGTATTCTATAGAGAAGAGCCCTTGTGGTTTAGTTTAGGATTCCTAATGTGAGAGCGTTCAGCTTGCCTTTTTTTTAAAAAAAGAATGTTCTATTGCAGGGGTGTTCACACTTTTTTGGCTCGAGAGCTACTTTGAAACCCAGCAAGGCCCGGAGATCTACCAGAGTTTTTTTTTTCAATGTTCGCGCCATCATAACATATAACATTTATGTGTACAATGTATGTTGGTGTACCTTGAGCCCCACTGAGTATAACAGGACTTACTCCTGACTAGACATGCCTAGGATTAGGCTGTGAGGCTGCAATCCTAGCCACACTTACCTGGGAGTAAGCCCCATTGAGTACAATGGGCCTTACTCCCGGCGTTTCCTCCCAGAGGCACCTGAAGGGGGGGCGGATCGGCACTCCGCGATCTACTCATTTTGCCTCACGATCTACCGGTAGATAGCGATCTACCTATTGAGCACCCCTGCTCTGTTGCTTGACAGATGGTAATTTTTTCTGTATCTTAAAAAAGAAATTGACTAAGTTCCCAGTTTTACCTCATCGCAGTACACTTTGGGGGTGAAACTGGGTAAAGTGGATGGGCAATAGGGAAATTATTTACATATGGCACCATTTGCTTGTAAAAAAGAATGCACTTTGCCCAAACTTGCTGAAAGATCAAATCCAACTATGACCATGTGCAGAGCTTGTTAACTGTTTCATTTATTGACTGCCTTTGTTCAATATTTCCTGTTCAAAACTACTTGCTGGAGCAAATCTTTTATTATTAGAAGAAACAAGTTAGACTTTTAAAAATAGCTGTCTAGTAAAATGCTATTTTTTCCCCTCCTTGCAGATATTGGAACCTGTGCAATAACAGCTATTCCTTTTGAAAAATCAAAAGTTCTTTTCACCTTGGAAGAGTTGGATGACTTTTCTTTTGTCGATGAAACTGATCATCAAGCAGTTCCAGATGTAACACGGATAGGTCCCAGCCAAGAGAAATGGGGCTGGATAATGTTTGAATGTGGAATTGAGAATCTGACAATAAAAGGTAGGGCAGCAACATGTTGAACGCTTGTTGTCATGTACAGACAAAGCTAAACTGAGCAACCCAACATTTTGTTCTGCCTTTTTATGCTTATAGGGGGCAGACAATCTGGTGCTGTGTTATATAGCACATTTGGGAACATGGGTAAATCTACAGCCACAGATAGGGGTGGATTGCTCACATCCAACAATTCTTCAGATTCTCCAACTGGTAGTGGTTACAACACTGATGTGTCTGAAGAAAATCTTCCCTGTGATCGAATAAGCGCTACATCAGACACGCATCCGAATTCTGTTTCAGATGAGCAGGTAAGATGATGTTTCATCATGTTTTCAGGGTCCATTTTTTTTGTTGCTAGCAAAAGTTACAGCCAATCAATTTTTCGATTTGCTAAATTAAAATTCTTTTTACTGTCATTGCTAATATTCTGTTACATCTCACTAAAAGAATTGGGGCACAATCCTAACCATGTCTACTCAGAAGTAAGTCCTATTTTGTTCAATGGGACTTACTCTCAGGAAAGTGTGGTTAGGATTGCAGCCTTAGTGATTCATGAGCACTTTATTAAAAGTCCCAATGGTGCTTACTTTCCAGAAGGGAGGAAGTGAAAGAGACTGCTCTAGCATCCAGGAAAACTAAGTTACCTTGCATTTTTCTTGATTCTCTCTCATTTTTATGCAGGATGAAGGGGTTGAATCAGATGATCTGAAAAAAGATCACCCTTTACGGCCACCCCCACCTGATTCTTGTAGCATGAAGCTGACAATCAAAGAAATTTGGTTTAGTTTTGCTGCTCCTACAAATGTGCGTTCTCCTGCCCATGTATTTTCAAGGTACAGTGGATTCCATTTTAGAGTGTTCTAATAGAGGGCTCCCATATTGCACTCCCTTAGAAAGTTCAGTTTCCTGCCATATATATGTACAAAAAGTATGAACTCTGTATGCCTATGTCTGTTGTAGTGTTGGCATAGACTTCAGTGATGTGTTTTGCTTTTAGTGTATAATCACAAAATGTTTTTGAATTGTGCCCTAATTTCTGTTTAATTGTATTTTGTCTAACTTAAAGCAGCTTTTTGTGCAATTTTTGTAGTCAAAAGAGAGCAGTGCTGAGCTACATAAATCTTAAATTTGGAGTATTGATGATAGCTAAAAATTTAATGAAAATAATATGATTGGCAGTTTCAATAGTGTGTGTTTCCTTCTGGAATGGTTTCTAAGGTACAAAAAACCTCAACTGTTTGTAGCTTTTTGAATACCCAAGACCTGCCCTAGACAAATTGTAGATAAATTACTCTGGTATGACTTTAGTCAGGAAAAGTTTCTTTAAGTTATGAAGAATTGCGGAATGCAGTGAAATGAGATAACTGTAAGTTTGGCAAATATCAAAAGAGACTGGTTGAGAAATGGTTGATAAACAGTTGAAATGTTTTCCCTTGAAGTGTAACTTACACCCTTTTGATCATTTTTTTTGCACACCTAAATCATGCTTGGTTTGCTGGCTTAGATTCTGTCAGAAATTTCAGGGGTGTTACAGCCAGTTTTGGCTATTGTCCTTCATGGTTTGATCAGTTGTATATTAATACAATTACGAAATGTAAAGTCAAAATGTTAATCAATTACATAACTTGTGTTGTCACTGTCAGCGAGTCCATTTCACCTTCAGTTGGATTCCTCAACTTTTGTGTTTGTGTATGTTACAAAGAAAAATTTTCTGTTTAGAATCGTCTCTGTTGCAATTTGTTCAGTTACTCTGTATATCGACTGCATTATTGTGGATTGTGGATCTTCCAGTCCAAAGTGCCACTGAGTACAGTGTCTATCATAGGGCTTGCCAGACTCCGGCCTGTGGATGAACATGCTTACCATTCCATGGGAGAGCCTCCACAAAGTGCCTCTGGCTGCCCCAAGTCTTCGTGCCAGCCAGCCGCTTCTGGCTTCCATTGCCCCTGTAGACTTTGCGCCCAGATTTCTGGGCAGTTGCGGCAGGCCAGAATGACGATTTGGGATGCACTGAGGTGCTTTGCATAGGCTTCCCGGAAGAACGGTAAGTTCTGTCAGCACTGGAGAAGTCTTTGCTGTCGTGCAGTGGTTTCCACTTTGGAGGCTGCTGGTCTAGCACAATGATAGGTGGTTGTCAATAAGAGATTTCTGTTTAATAGTAACCTTAGTACAATTTATTAGCATTGTCTCATTTTGTTTCCTTTTAATTCTACATATTTATACTAAAACTGTTAGAACTTTTGAGCATGCTTAATAGACATTGGTTTGAGTTCCTGATTCAAATGAAAGATGTAAGGATATCGTATGAATTGCTGTGTTGTTATATTTACCAAAATATATTTTGGTAAATAGTGCTGCCCCCAAGGAACATGTACTACTTAACTCAGTGATTCCCAAACTTTTTAGCACTGGGACCCTTTTTTAAAAATGACGCTTTGTTGGAACCCACCTAGGTTTATCAGACTTTTAAAAAGGAGATCTAGAAAGAAATAATATGTATTTGTTTATAAGTAATAACCAGAAAAAAGACCCACAAACATTTATTTCCCTATATTTACACAAGCTTGCAAACTGTAGGAGCTGAGCCCTTTACAGGGTAATTAGCAGCTACAATATCTTATTTTTGACTAACCCCAGGGCTTGAGGCAATTTGTTATCTTTCCATCACTCTTTGATGGCCCATCAAAAATCAGGTTGTGACCACTGGCGGGTCCTGACCTACAGTTTGGGAACCACTAACTTAACTGATTTTTTTTTCTTCAACAGGCAGCTGAACCTTCTAAGCACTGCGACTCCTGCTGTTGGTGCCTGGCTTGTTCCTATTGATCAAGTGAAGTCATCTTTAAACAAACTAGAAACAGAAGGAACACTGCGAGTTTGTGCTGTTATGGGTTGTATAATGACAGAAGCTTTAGAGGTGGGTGATTGCCAGAAAATAATTGCAGAGTTAAATGTGTCCCATACAGAGCAAGGATATCATGTGGCCAAAATCTTGTTAATTTCTAGTGATACCGCTGCATTCTCCTTGTTGGGCAAAGGGTTATTGAGGGGAGCAAGAGGAAGAGCAATTTGCTCCTTGCAGAAGCATTATTCTAAGCTCAGACGTACACAGTTAAGCCACTAGTGTGTGTTAGTTTACTGCAGTTGCATATCTTATCTGGTTATAGTACATGGAATTTTTGACTTTTTGACAAGACTTGATGGGGTGGAAGAGAGAAAATTGTTTGCACACTGTCCAATGAACACTCGAGACAACAGATATGGGAGAAAGGGCCACTTTATTAGCAGTTACAACTGAAGGAGAGGCTGAGACCTGCAGCCGCAGAGGGAGCGAAGGCCCCCGTGGTGCAGGAGCAGGACCACTGGGCGGTAACAGAACACATCTGCCCCCAGGCTGGCATGCACCCAACTCCAAGCCACACCCCATTCTGAGGCGGCTTAGCTCATCCAGGTCTGTCCCTTAAGGGGAAGGCAGGGGAAGGAAGGGGAAGGGAAGGCAGCTGGACACTGCCTCGAGCTGCTGAGCCTCTAAGGCGGACCCCGCGGTCCCGGCCAGGGCCCCATCTATGTCCTTGTGCTGCCAAGCCCCTGAGGACTGCAGTTGGGTTCTGCCCTGGCTATGCCGCCTGAAGGTGCACGCCAAAGTTCATTTCACGCCTCCTAACCTGCACCACCTGCCCACCTAAAGTGACCAATGGCAGTTAAAAGGGGAGAAAACCCCTTGCCCCTGACAGTCTGGGGTAGGCAGAAAAACTGCCTGCCCTTGGCCAATTGCAGCAGGCAGCAAAAAATTCCTACCTGGCCCTGAATGGCGACCAGTGAAACTCAGACTGCCTTAAAGGCGGGTGGGTGGGTGTCCACAAAGTGCCCACATGCGAAGGAGGAGGAGGGCTGGGTGTTGTCCCTTAAAAGGCCTCTGCTTCCGCTCAGTTCCAGCCCACCTCCACTCCCCCCACAGGGAGGAGACTCTTGTGTTCCAGGCGAGGCTAAACAAACTCCAGTCACCCCTGTAATTGGGCAATCGGGATAATCACAGAACTGAAGACAGTAGCAGAGCAGTGAAGCCACATAAAAGATGTCTACTGGATTGAATGGGAAAAGGTAGAAAGAATAGTGAGCTGTACCTAGCAAATAAATCCTGTCCCAGCATAATATGTGTTCTCTTCTGTGGTTGGGAAGTCTAAAATGTCTTTAGATGAAACATACATAAATCTAGTTTCTCTATTTATACCCTGCTTTTAAATTATTCTAACCACTTTTATGTGTTCAGAATAAGAGCGTGCACTTTCCTTTGAGAAGCAAGTACAACAGACTCACTAAGTTAGCCCGTTACCTACAAGAAAATCCTTCATGTTTGCTGTGTAATATACTTCATCACTATCTTAATCAAGCAAACTATTCCATCATTGAGGATGCTACTATGGTAAGTTACTATTTATGAAAATGTTCCTGTCAAAACATTGAATGTTTTTGGGGTGCTCATTTTGGCAGTGTGTTAACTATTAGCACAGTATGAGAAAACTCCAATAGCCTGGCACCTTTAGGACCTAGGCTTATCAATTATGCTGGATTATCAGAAGGTGCTATCCTGTCCAGATCTAGTTATGGGATTGCTGCTTTTGTTACTGTCTCAGTGACATCATTGCTACTTGGATTAGTGAAAAGCTGCGCGGTTGTCCCTGAATTGCTTTCCTCAGCTGTCTTGCAATGCTGGTGCAGCCATGACCCAAGCCAAGAATGCTCCTGGTCCATTTTGATGCTGGACTACTGTGGGTACTGGAAAATTGGGTGCTGGATTTTTGGTGCTTTATTGTATAATGTTTTTGTTTATATCAATCTTGGTTAAAATTCTTCTTAATACCTATTTTGACAATTCTGCTATTTATAATACTTGCATGTTTAAATTATGTGTTTATGTAAATGATTATTCCTAAATGGAATAAGAGTTGCTGTACTTTGGACATATCTGAAGTAATGGTAGTTTAGTTGCACATTCACCCAGCCAAGTACAGATATTTTTCATCAACCTGCTTGTACTTTCTCTACCCAACTTTCTCCTCTATATTATTTAATTCCTTTTCTTTTGGACTTTAATAAACTACAGTTACATTTTGGCAGTGTGCCTGCCTAGTTCATATTCACAGGTGATTCAGTGGGTTGTTGCCCTGCAGACGCTACTGAGAGTTTGATTTTTAAAATAAGAAATCCTGGAGGTTTATTGCTTTTCTGGGTGGGGGGTTTTCACTTGCAGCCAGGATTTAAGTGTAAGCAGTTGCTATAAAGTGGCAGAAATAAAAAGGAAATGGGGGCAGGGAAAATAAATCCTTTAAAGGGAAAGGAGGTACATAATGGCACATGCATGGAAGGGGAAGGGAAGAGAGACAAAGTATGTAGGGGAACCTTGTGGTTCTGAGAGAGACCTGAGGTTATAAATTGGAGATATTCGGCTGTTGGGGGAAAAAGGAGAGTAGAGGGATTGGGCGGAAAGAAGGAAGAGAGGTTCCTGCAGTTCAGACCATGACAAAAGTCATGGCTGGAGAACTGTTTTCTGTAGCCTGAACCAAAGACCACAGGCAAGAGATGAGCCCCTTAGTGAGTTATGAAATCACTCCATCCACTTGCAATGGGGAAGCTAGTCTCTCCCACCAGATAAACATTCCTAACTGGCACTGCAACTGGGGGTGCCCACATTCAGCTCCCAGTAATTTGAGCAGCTGGAGTGAGAGTTAGGACAGTTTGTCTGGAAAGTAGGCCTGATCTCCGGTCTCCACCAAAATTATTCAAAAATGGATTCACTTACTTATTCACAGTACAGACATAAAATCACAAGCACTAAGTGTGTGGTCAACCTGGCAGTACATGAGATGCACAAGAAAACAGAATGTAGAGTTGGTAAGCTTATGGCAAGACTGCATTCAAGACCAAGACAAAAATGTTCATTTCTGCCAAATGGATGTATTATAGCAGGTCTGGGGGTAAGGGTGCCAATACTAAGCAAATCTCCTGAGCGAGTGTGGAGTTCATAGGTCGAAAGAGGGCTTTGAAGCAAGCCCCCAAATCTGTAGCCTTAATTAGTTTTAAGAGAGAGAAGCAAGGCAAAGAGAGCCAGAGCTGCTTTCCTGTGGGGTAGATTGCTTCCATTCCGCCCTGGCTCAGTGATGGCTCTTGGAGAGAGAATCGGGAAGAAAGTTTAGAAAGCAAATAGAAGTGGGAGTTACCAATGATGGGTGCCAGCTTGGCAAATTGGACTGTGGATTGCAACTTGAGTGAATGTGGTTTAACACAGTGTCAGTGGGTCAGTGAATGACAGACCGACAGTAATACAGTGAAGAATGAAGACACATGGTGTTCTGTAACACAACTTTTTATACCTTTTTTCTAAGCATAATTTCCCATGGGATCTTTTATGGGGTGAGCTCATTAAAGGATGTTTCTCTGTAATTTGTCGCTGGTCCTAGATGGGTACATCTTTTATTCTTGCACCTGGCTGAGGTTGTAGTAGCCAGTATTCTCTCTAAGGGGTCTGTGCCAGTATGTGGGCCCCATTTGCAACTCTGGAGTGTTGTGATACTGCCTCTGAATGTTCACCATTGACATCATCGCCAAATGCCCAGGTTTCCAAGGTTTGCACCGCACAGAGCTTGGCGGATAGCTAGGTTTGGAGATCCTTCTTTTGTTAACAGCTTGTTTTCCCTAAGTCAGGAAGTTCCTAGGAGATGACTGTTGATTCTGTTAGTGAACTTCCTGTGGTATAGCAATATTTTGCTGTAGGAGTCACGTATTTGTATTTCTTCTAAAATCAGCCTTTAGGCACCTTAAAAATTAAGATTTATCCACTAAGCCAGCATGTTTGGGATGAAGTTCCCACATGAAACTTGCCCGCCCCTTCCTTCTTGTAGCAGGAGGTGTTGCTCAAAATCCACAGGGGGGGGGGTGGTTAGATGACCCTTTGGAAAAATATGGGATGTGCTGAGGGAGGGGGACAAACTGGAGAATTTTTTGCACATTTTTTGTCCTTTTCCCCCACTTTACACATGGAAGTGTCTTCCATTTTTGGCAAATCCAGTGTTTACTTCTTTATTTTTGTGACAGTATAGCATGGACACCCCTTTCAGATTGTTTTTTCTTTGTTTGTTGCCTTCCAGAGTGATGGCCTTCCTGCTCTTGTGACATTAAAGAAA
Organism: Tiliqua scincoides; assembly: GCF_035046505.1. Classification (NCBI taxonomy): domain Eukaryota; kingdom Metazoa; phylum Chordata; class Lepidosauria; order Squamata; family Scincidae; genus Tiliqua; species Tiliqua scincoides. The sequence goes on from NC_089826.1 coordinate 30,716,500, forward strand.
GGTCTCATTGCACTAGCTAGACAATGGATGAAATTCATTGTAGTAACACCAGCTTTCAAAGGGGTGAGTTTACATAGGCCAGCTCAGCCGATGAAACTCAAGTCAACTGTACTGCATGAGCAAGAGGATGGCTTTGGTTTAGACAATGGAGGTGGCCTTCAAAGTGATACAAGTGCTGATGGAGCAGAGTTTGAGTTTGATGCAGGTATCTTTTTATTTTAAATATACCTTTTCAAAGTCCACAAATGCAGTATGTCCAACATATTTCCCACGCCGTATGTATGTTATTTCACTTAATCAGCCTCTTGCATGTTTTCTCTTTGTTTTAGTTTAGCCCATCTTGTTCTAGGTAGAAATAATCTTGATTGTTCATGACTGTTTTTGACTGTTTCCTACTCGATTTTAGATTGAAATGTTTCAACCATGTACAGACGCTTATTTTATCTACTTAAAAGATTTATACTCTGCTTTGTAAATGCAACGGGGCTTACAATATAAGCACGTTAAAAATTCAGTAAAAGCAAAAACACACATTAAATCAGCAGCATCGTATCAAAAAAGCAAAGGGGTAGCCCCACGGAGAATGTTTTATAGTAATTCAATCAAGAAGTGATCAAGGCATGGATAACTGTAGTCAGTTCTGAGAGAGAAATGGCCATAGCCACCACCTGGGCATCCAGGAGCAAAGATGGGTCTATGAGAACTCTGAAGCTGCAAGCCTGTGGTTCCAGGGGAAATACGACCAGTATTCCCTATAAAAATTACAGGAACTTTATGGAGCCCTACTTTTGCTGCATGACAGCTCTGGAGTGCTTACTGATGACATCATTGCTGAGCTCCGCAGCTCTGTGAAGGAAGCTAAGTAAGGCTTTGATTCTAGCTGTGTAGCTATGCAACTTAGAGGGAACAGTGAGCATAACTCCATCCAGAACATGTAGACCCATCATCCCTGAATCAACAGATCTCTTGACCGGTAGTGTCTCTGTCTTGTTCGAATTTAATCTTAGCTCCTTTCCCAAATCCAGCTGACTCAAGACACTGTTTGAAGTATTCATAGCCTTTCCAACATAGAATGGCAAAGAGATTTAAAGCTGTGAGTATATCTCAGTTAATCTAGATTATCTCCTCCAGCAGATCATGTAGACATTAAACAGCCTTGATGTTAAATAGCACTGGGGATAGAATAGAACCATGAGGAGCAGCATAAATTAAGAACAGTGGCGTAAAGCAGCAGTACTCCAGCACTGTCTTCTGGAACCTATCTTCCAGAACAGGGTTGTCCAAACTTTTTGGCAGAAGGGCCACATCATTTCTCTGGCACTGTGTCGAGGGCAGGGAAAAAAATTAATTTACATTTCAAATTTGAATACATTTATATAAATTTACATAAATGATTATTAGATTTGAAACTTATATGAATGAATGAAGGTCTTGCAATAGCTCAAGTCCTATAAAAGGCCTTGCACAAAGCAAGGCCGACCTTTCCTTTGCTACTACTACTGCATCACAGATGTGAAACAGCAAGCAATGGAGGGAGCCCTCATCCCACAGCTCACGTCAGAGGTCAAACAATTGCCCTCACACTGAAAACAGTTGCGTTGGGCCTAGCATGGGCTCCAGGAAGTGTCCGGAAGGCCAGAGGCTCATTGGAGACTGGGTGCTCCCCATGGGCCAGTTTGGGATTTGGGCTCCTCTGCTCAGAAAGAATCACAGCCACTGCAAAACAGCATCCCGAGTACCAATCACATTCAAATGGTCCTGAAGGTTATCATAGAATCCTAGAGCTGGAAGGTCATCTTGTCCAACCCCTTGCATGTAGCAGGAAATTCTCCTGGAGCAATTCCAGCAGGCACTTGTCAAGCCTCTACTTGAAGATCTCCAGTATGAGAGAATCCACCACCTCCCTTGGTAATTGGTTCCATAATCAAAATCAATGGTATCAGACACCACTGAGGTCCTGAAGATTCAGTAGGGATGGATGGCCCAATCCTATGCTTTCCGGTGCCCGTTGGAGCAGCAGTGCCAAAGTGGCTACCACTGTATCCAGTGGGTGCCAGGAAAACGATGAGAGTCTCTTCGGGGGGGGGGGGTGCGGTGCACTTTTGTCACACTTTTGTCATCCCCTCCCACCCCGGTTTCTCCCCCTCTCCCACAGAGGCCACACCACTGCCCAGCTGTCTCACCCCTGGTGGCAGTGTGTCCTCCTGCCAGCATTGGTCCCAGCACGTGTCATCAGTCCTCCCTACTCTCCAGGTGCCATAAATGTGATTTACAGCATGTTTACAGCAATCAGTGCTGGTACTAGGAGGGTTCAGGATTGGGACCTCATTCTTCTTATCTAATTCCCATCCAGCGTAAATAAGCCAAAGCTATTTGAAAAAGAAAAATAGCAGAATATAGAACCACTTCCAGTTGTTGCTTTTTCCTTGGGCATAGTCTAAGAAAAAGTCCATGATCTCTCCCTTCCCCTCACATTGGCCACAGAAACACCAACTACACTGTAAGGAGAATGATTTTTATGGCTTTTATATGTTGATTTCAGTTGGCTTGTACTGTTTTTATGTTTTAATATCTGCTGTAAGCCACCCTGGGCTCTGTGATAATAAAAAGCAGGATAAAAATACTATATTAAATAAATATTTCAGCCCCAAAACCAACTCAGAGTTTTAATTGAAACAGATTAAGGTACACTAATTAGTGCAGAAGTCTGTAGAGTTGAGTTGCCCCTATGTGCTTGAGTCCTTTGCCCAAGGATGGGAGGTTGGAGACAGGTTGGTAATTATCCAATACAGTGAGATCTAGGAAAAGTTTCTTCGGCAGTGGGTGCACCACATATTAAGACACAAAGGTAGTGCACTCAGTTCAAGAGATGAATTACTTTCTATGCCCATCACTTGATAAGGCATCCAGCTCTGACATATTACTGGCTGACATGATAGCCAATAAAATGCTGTCTTGAGAACCAGTTCCTTCAAGGGAATTGTGGATTAAGAGGTCAAAAAGGAAAGGTCTGCATAGACAGTTGGGTCCTAATTAATACTCTTTTAATTAGTATTAGTATTGGGAGAAGATTACACAGATGAAATGGAGTGTAGTTTTTAGCACTATCTCTTTCTTCAATCTTTGCTTATTACAGAGGTTCACTCAGTCAAGTATTTTAAGGCTGTTTTTGGAACACTTACTTGGAAGTGAATGTCTCTGAAATCAGAAGCCAATAAAGCATTAGGGAAATCTGTGGATTGTAATTATTTTAGATATGGTTAGAATTGGCTCCAAATGTAAATATCGTTATAGCACTGCATTTCCAGTTGCACAGTTTATCCATTTAAAAATATGCTTTGATTTTACTTTGCCCACAATGATGTCCATGTCTTGTAGAATTGCTAATGGTGGTTCTGGCAATCTTCTTCTCCTCTCTTATGAGTGTGATGGTAAACTGAGCAAAATGGAAACTTTTAGAAATTAACAATTCCATGCTTGAATGTGCAGGTCAACTGCAAATTGTTTACTTTGGCAACTAGTGCATTAAGCACTAGCAGCTAGTACAGCTAGCACATTAAATATGGAAAGCCCCTTCTGGATTATCTTAGCCTTATGAGAGAGAGTATTGCTATTCTGAACACAGTTTGGTTTTCAATTAGTACTTAATTGTACTGAAGAGCAATTTTGCATCTTACTCATCTGTTGAAAAAAATTATGTTTATATTGGAAAAGATTCAACAATAAGATATTTGTGATCATCTGCAATTTTGTTACATCTTAAATACAGTGTGTTAGAAGTACTCTAATGAAACTATTCTAACATTCTTTATGATGATGGTGTAAATTAACAAAGGAGAAACTTGCTACAACGGCCTTGTGAAAAGAGCGTACATTTTGAAAGCTACTTTATAGTCATAGCCAAGAGACAAAAAAAGGGATGTGGAGAATATAGTGCTCAGAAGAGCATTCTGCTCTTAGAAATCTGAACTGGTCCATGCTTTAGGGTCTTTATTTGGGATTAAATGAATGCCTGTAATTTTGTGTACCCAATACAAATGAGAGTTTACAGGGCAGCCTAGTAATAAGTGTTCTTGTTGACCAATAGCCTTGTCTACTTTTCTTCTATAATTAATTTGTACAACTTTGCATATTTCAGCCACTGTCAGTGAGCATACAATGCTTCTAGAAGGAACTGGTACCCGCCCCCCACCTGCTGGTGGTTCTTCTGGGCCTGTGACTGGTGCTGAGATTATGAGGAAATTATCAAAGACTCATACACACAGTGATTCTGGTCTTAAAATAAAGGTAAAAGTTGCATTATTTAAAGTAGAGAAGAAATGAAAACAAAGACAGACAACTGAGGGCCCAATCCTATCCAACTTTCCAGCATCGGTGCAGCCACAATGCAGCCTCAAGGTAAGGGAACAAATGTCCCCACACCTTGAAGAGGCCTCTGTGATTGCCTCCCCACCACAGGAAGCAGTGCATACCCCATTGGCACAGCAGCACTGGCACTGGATGGGACTGGGCCCTGAATCAGTAGAATAATAATAATAATAATAATAATATACAGTATTTATATACCGCCTTTCTTGGTCTTTATTCAAGACTTTATTCAAGGCGGTTTACATAGGCAGGCTTATTAAATCCACGCAGGGATTTTTACAAATTGAAAAAAGGTTCTTTCTTTCAAGAACCACTACATTCAAGGTGTTACACTCCGATCTGGTTTAACATTCTGGCCTCCATCCTTGCACGCTCCGAGCGGATGGAACAGCTCAGCTGCAGCTTGCCAGCTGCTTCAAGGTCGCACGGTGCCGTTGGCCTCGAACTGGCAACCTTGTGGATGTTAATCTTCAGGCAAATGGAGGCTCTACCCTCTAGACCAGATCTCCTGCCAACAAGAACTGGAACTTGTTGTTCATTTTGGATAAAGTTGTGTTGGTCACCACATAATGCTGTCTTCTAGTCATTGGTTGAAAGTACAGTTCTAATAATCCAACCTGATATATCTAACCATCAAGAAATTAGATGCTTGAAATAAGTAAACGTTCTTTTTTTAGATGCACGTATATCCGTGAATACCTGGGAATTCTGAGCTTGTCGAGTAATTAGAATTTTAAATTTGGTTTTTTCAGTGTCCATGTGTCATTCTCCACAAGTGAATCTGACCATTGATCTCAGTAAGACTTATTTCTCGCTCTGCTTCAAGGTGCAAGCCAGGAAATATAGCAATAGAATTCAAATTTATTTTCAATTAAATGTTCAGGATTTAGCTGCTAAGTCATTCTAAGGCAATGTGTATGTTTATGTTTCAGGGTATCCATCCATATCATTCTCTGAGTTACACTAGTGGAGATACAGTTACAGACTCTCCAGTACATGTTGGACGTTCTGGAATGCTTCTCAAAGAAAGCCCAAGAAAAGAGAGTTTGCTCAGCTACTTGACAGGAAGTTTTCCTAGTCTACACAATCTTTTGGAAGGAACTCCTCAAAGAAGTGCTACAGCTCCCAAAAGTAGTTCTTTAACAAGAACAGGTAAAGAATGCATCTCGGCAGCATTGAAGCTTAGTTTATGACTTAACTGCCAACTTATTGATGATCTGTCTATGATTTTGCCTTGTACTGTTCCAGTCTCCAGTTGATAGATTCCTTGAACAAAGGTTTGGCTGGGGTCTGGATTAGGAGGCAGCTCCCTCCCTGTAACTAATTAGTACTGACTTGGCAATAAATTGTCCTATTCCTTAAAATGACCTGGGATCTTCCTTTTTCCAGTACATTTTAGAAATAGTTGATTTCTTAAATATACTGGAAAAAGAAAGATCCAGGTTATTTTGAGGAATAGTTTGTGAACTTGGATGACTTATTACTCAGCACTAATAAATAGCCACAGGGAAGTAGCACCTGCTGGTTCAGATGCCAACCAAACTTTTAGTCAAAGAAACTGGGATCTGGAGGAGACAGTAATCCTAGGGTCTGCATCACATAACAATTAAATTCCTGGGTAGATCTTGTAACTGTATGCAGTGACCACCATGGCTATAATTTTGAGATTGTTCTAGTGGGACCTGTCCTCAGGTTGGTGTGCTCTATAGCCTCACTCCCTGCTATCCCCATATGCTGTGACTGCAGACACTCCCACATTATAAATCACAGGGATATTCTTTTCCAAAGTACAGCCTTTCCCCACTGAAGGCATATATTGGGGGCCAGCTTGCTGGCATGCTTCCAACAGAATTGACATGGTGGATACTGTCCATGGTTTGATATCATGGCTTGTTTACGAACTGTGAACTGAGATTTGTCTGATTTGGAGCAAATCCCCATTTGTTATGAACTAGAACAGAAGCTATGAATTTCCTTTCTTTGTGTCCAAGGCTTGCCGTGGTAATGCTAACCCATGAACCAGCAATGACATCTGATTAAGAGGTGATCTTAGGTTTTAAAATCAGAAATGAAGGATTTTTAGCTTTATGAGAGGTCTGGGTAGGTCTCTTTACCTGTCTTATTTTTTTTCTTCCAAATTAATGTCCTGTTTTGATTAATTTATTGCTAATTATTAACAATTTTATTAATTAATTTATTGTTTCCTTAACAACATTTTCCTGTCAGGAATTGGGAAAAAATATATTTGTGTTATTGTATTACACAATCTTTGTGGCATCTCTGTGATTGGTTAAGTTTTTATACCCATCTCTAGTGAACACCATGCCTTCTGAAATGTTATCTGAACATCCTTTGTTATCTGAACCATCATCTGTGAGTTTCTATAACTGGATGTCAAATGCTGTGGGCAACAGAGGAAGTGTGGTTCAAGAATCTCCAATCATTAAACCTGGACACAATAGTCTCCCAACAGGTATTAATCTCAAATTAAGTGTTTGCTTCAGTACTATAACTGAAGTACTTTAACTGTACACAGTACTATAACTGTATTTCTCACCTTCTTTGTAAAAATAAGCTACCCAGGAGTGTGTCAGTTGCTAATTGAATTGAAAACAAACTTCAGAAGTTGCTTGGAATGCTAAAACCATTTAAACCAAAAAGAAATTAAGAGCCCTAAGGATCCATGGACAAAGATCCATCCAGTCCAGCATTCTGTTTCTAGTAGTGCTTCAACCCTCTGATTTTTGTTCCCAGCATCTGGTATTCAGAGGTGTATGAAAATGGAGGTTCTATTTAGCTGTGGCTATTACCTAAAATGTCTGATTTTGAAGTCTAAAAGAGATCATCAATCAGTTGCATGGTCATTTTATATGTTCATTCACTGGAGAATTTTTTCCTAGTTTTTCTGGCTGCAGCTGAAGAAACTCAAGGCAGCTTACATAATATGAAGAATATAAATGGTGAACGCACTTACAATAAAAACAGACTGGAGCAGCAACTGTGGTGAATTTCAAGTCAGACATGGGAAATAGGTATCCCTCAGTTACTATAAGACACCTCAAATTGCTGTCATCCCACCTCCAGTTTTAATGAGTTTCCAGGAAGGCAGCCTGAGACCTGTGAAGTACTGGCCTATTCACATCTAATAACAGTACATCTCCATCAGGATGAAAGACAAGGGAAAGATTTATTTAATAGTTCTATCCCATCCTTCGCCTTCCCTGTGGGAGGGGCCTGGGTTGGCTTATAAACTTTTGTGTCCCCCTCCCCACATATTAGTAGAATACAAGTGGGGGGGGGAATAATATGCTTTCTTAGCTGCTGCTTAAATTTTTCACAGAACAATTGGTATTTCTCTGGGATGTGGAGGCACAGTTCAAACTAAAAAAGACACCACTGACTTTTCTTTCTCCTTCCAGGGCAGTGAAAAGTAAGCCATGTCTAGTCAAGTGACTGTTTTGAACTGAAACTTGTTCATTACTGTTCATGTTATCTGCAACAACCAATTGGGAATCACAGATTTATTTATTTAGTGTATGGCATATAATACATGGACTTATATATCAGTTAGACTAGATAAAATGTCAATGTTCATGCAGCCGTTCAAGGACAGAGTTGCCTTCAAAGAAACAGTCAGACCATGGGCTAGTATACGCCCTCAGTTTGCAGACAGACACAAAGTGGTACATGGTTTGGTGGGAGAACCCGCAATCACACTGAGGGGTAGATACTAGCCCCCATTTAAACATTGAGTCCTGACAAACACCATGTAGGGTACGGATCCTATTCAAAGTTTTCCAATGCTGGCGAGGTAAGTAAAAACCTGGCACTTTAAGTGTTGGATTGTCTATATATCTACCCGTTTCTGGGCGTTCGACTGCCCATTCAGCTTTCCATTAGGTATTGATGTTGAAATTGTTGAGCAGATGTTGTGCGAAGGCTTCCTGGATTTGAGCCTACCAATTGATAGATGAGGAAGATCGGCATGCACTGGTAAAAGTGCACTGGGAATCACAGTAACTGATACTATTGTAAAATGTGTCAGGCTTGCAACTTTTAAGTAGTTGGGTTCTAAGAACTGGAAACCAGCAGTTTGCAGCCTCTCCTCCTGTCTACCCCTCCCTCCCCAAATAAACCAGGTAGCAGATAGGGCAGTTACAAGTTTTGCTATCTTTGTCAAGGTTTTTGGTTTTTCTAAATGATCAGAGACTGAAAGTCAACTACAGTTCTGAAGAGAGATGATAAAACTCCAGAGAATGAAGGTTCATAACTATAGCTGATTTTCACAAGCCCAGATCACAGTTAATTTTCATAATTTCATTATTTCTTCTATATGAGCTGAAACTATGTGAGATAATGCAAAATATTTTTCCCTTGGGCTTGAATTTCACTGCTCTCTTTCATGATTAAACTAAACAGGTCTACATATATCGGACTAGGTATGGTCTTAGAGAATTAATGTAGAAACTATATTGTAGGTGTGGCTCCAAATCTTCCTACTATACCGTCAGCATCTGACTTCAATACAGTGATGTCCAGTGATCAGAACACATTAGATGGAACACATTCACAACACAGCACCAGTCAGGATGACATAGTTGGTATTGAGGAAGGTAACCAGGGATTTCCTGCTGTTCAACTTGCTGATGCCCAGGTGAGCATTTGTTTTTTAAAACTGGAGGGTAAAGCACAGTTAGCTTTTCATAAAACAAGCAAAAGAACATAGAGGCTGTATTGGTATTACAGAAGTTCCAATATTCCTTTTATTTAATCTGTAAGGAAACATATCTCTTAGCTTTGTACCATTCTGGTTGTTGTGTTGTTGTTTTTTTTGTAACATTTACTGGCAAATATTTACTGGCAAATATGTAACTAGGGCATTGAAGATGACTAGCAGCATGTGTACTCATGTTGGGCAGCAGACAGGTTTCCTGACATCAGATCCCAAGAGAGAGGCCCTGCACCTCTCCAGCTTTCTCTCTTTTCCAAACTACTCTTTGGACTCACTAGTCTCCCCTTAGTTTGAATTAGGACACCCAAGTTCTGATGGTTGTCCTAATTCAAGAGAGATCTCTGTTCCCAGAGATAATCTCCTAACCATTAATTCTCATTAAAAAAAGAACATAAGACTATTGAGGAACATTAAAATTTTATAGATAAATAGCAGACCTGGTCAGACACAGCTTGAAGGCAAACCAAGTATTCTGTAGACATCTAGAAATACCATCATTCTAAACCAAGAAGTAACTTTGCTTTGTTTTTAATAGGTTGTTTTCAAACCTCTTCTAAGCCACACAGGAATTCAGTCTCAGGATTCAATGCCATTGTGCTACAAGATGTATTTTGGAGAGCACCTTTCATTCTCAGGGAGCCTCGACTGCCTGAGGGCTGACATTGTGGATTCAGATACGGCAAAAGAGCAGAGAAGCAAAAGAGCACGAAGGTATGGTGCTAAAGGTCCAAGAATTTATTTACAGAAATTATGGATTGACAATATGAGAGACAGACTAGTGGGAAGTGAGGTGTCAACCTTTTAAATAATTTACTTAGAATATAATTTTAGTTGTTGAATTGATCTGTATTTAAAGAAGACTGTGCAGTGATTGCTTTTACTCCATGAGTAGATCTAAAGTACATCCACAATTTGCAGTTTTGGTACTAGTTGATTTCCAGAAGCTTTTGTGGTAATTCATTGAATCTCTAGAAGTGGTGAAGCAATTGTCCAGCCCATCAGCGTGAACCCACTGTAAATCAGGAACCATGCTGAACTTATTGCCTCCATTTGCTCATGAGAGTTGATCCTTAATTTTTTTTTTAATGCTGGACAGTTCAATACTGTCATGAAATAACAATTTGTAGTTGTGCTTAGAACGCTCTAGTGTTATTGAGCAAAATGAACTGATGAAGGGGATAGCCTTGAAGAAGAAGTGTTAAATTTAGCAAGTAAATAAAAGCTGAAGAATCTATTGACTAATTTTTTAAATAATAATTTCTTTCCTCATAGGCAAGGAACAGTCAATCTTCCTCCCCTTGAATTCAAGCCAGCTTTAATGTTGGAAACTTTCAGCATCAGTGCTGTTATAATGGAGAAGTCAGTGTGCACACCACAGAACGCTACCAATGCTCTTGCATTTCATGACTTTAACAAACGTTATTATAGCACCTTTCATTGCAATTTTACAATCTCATGTCAGTCTATAAGTCAGCATGTAGATATGGCACTGGTTCGCCTTATTCATCAGTTCAGTACCATGATAGATGATATCAAAGCTACACAGACGGACATCAAGCTCAGCAGGTACACAGCTGGTTCAGCTTCTCCAACACCCACCTTTAAAACTCGCAAGCACAGAGATTTTCGTTCATCTGACTTCAGCCGCAGTTCTCGAGGGAGTCTCAATGGTGTCAACAGAATAAACAATGCAAAAAACAAAAGAACTAACAATGAGAACAATAAAAAAGAAACTCGAAATAAAAACTCTCTTGGGCGTTCAGAAAGAAGAACTTCTAAAGTATCTCGGAAAGGTTCAAAGGATGTTGTTGACCATGTGACCATTCACATGGATGATTCTGATTCCATTACAGTGTCAGAACAGAGTGAACCTTCTGCAGAGTGTTGGCAAAATATGTATAAACTGCTAAATTTTTATTCTCTTATCTCAGATCCAACAGGGATTTTAGAAAAATCTTCTGAAACTTTTTATCCAACAGGTAAGAGAACCTTTGGAAAGTGATTATACTGTGATTCTTAGTTTACAAGTAAAAGATTGCTCAATAAGATGCTTACTACCACATTTTAATGTTTATTTAGCTGAACGGTACATAGAGTGGACATGGCAGAGGAGAAGTGGGAAGATAAGGCCTTACAAAGAAATAGGGGAGTGTGAACTCATTGGGCTTGCAAAAGCAGAGCAAAAACTTTGGTGCTGTGGTTGTCCAGGAAAAAGGTTATGTAGAATATGTGACGTTACTATTGTGGCTGGGCTTACAATCCATGAGATATTAGAATGCTAGATTCTGTCAACTCCATGATTTTCCATAAATGCATATATATAATGAAGAATTAAAATATGCATCATTTTAGTCATGCTGGCAGTGTCCTAAAGGGATATCTTTCCCCTTATGCTGAGTAACACCCGCCTGCCCTATGGGGCTACTCGGATCTGCACCTACTAAATAGCAGGTGCAAGTCTGGCCAGTCCTGTGTAGGGCATTCAGGACTGGGGCAGGGGTTAGGATATGGCAGGCCTGCTCTGCTGATCCCGGCCCCCCTTGTACCTGATCCACCCCTGTTCTTCCCTCCCTCATCCCAAAACGCCCCCTCCCTCCTTCTGACCCACCCTCTGCTGCCCAATGCAACTCTTATCTCTGCTGGTTGCTATCCATCTGAATGAACCATTGGTGCAGTAGTGCAGACCTCCCCACTTATTCTCTGCTGCAAAAGTGCTTTATGCCATGTTTGCAACTCCTTTGGCTGTCACAGGGACAGCTACGCCAGCTTAAGGCTGGGTTAGGATTGTGCTCTCAGTTGTTTAGTCATTTGTTCTTTTTTTAAACTTATATAAGCCCTTAGTATGAAACTTCCTCAAAAATTAGAACATTTGCCTTGAATTCATTGAAAAATGGCTACAAGTAGTAGTAGGTTCTGTCTGTTCCAGTTATGTCATAGTTCTTGATTGTACTGTTTTTCCTGCAGGTATTCGGAGCCCTACTGAACCAGCATGTAGGGTTGCTTTTGAGAATGAGCAAGATAACAGCAGTTTAAGTAGACCACAGAGGAAGCGTAGTTTGGTCATATCAGAACCTCAGCATGTGACATTGATAGTCTTTGGAATAGGCATGGTGAATCGCACTCATCTTGAAGCAGATATTGGTGGGCTAACAATGGAATCTGAACTGAAGAGAATACATGGCAGCTTTACTCTCAAAGAAAAAATGAAAGGTAGAAGTTTCCGCATAGAAATATAGTTGTGTATATTTCTGTATACTTCTAGGGCTTCCCCGTTGTGTTCCATATGCCGTACAGCACTTAGAACTGGCCAGCATTGACTAGAAACTATAGCATGGTTGAGAGTGGCTAAATTCTTGTTGAGAATACTATATAAAAAATGGCAATGAGTGCCTTCTCCCCCATTTTCTTTCTGAGGCAGAGCCTCTGGATGGCCTAGTAGACTTTGTTAAGAAAACTTGGTCAACGGGCATAGAAGCAGATCTAATAGAATCATTAAACCAAGTGGAAACCTATCAGGCAATTAAGCTTAGGTTCTTAGATATTGAGCATTAGGAGCAATGGGGTGCTGCCAATAAGACATATTCTCCATTATACTTGTCAGTTCCTTTAAAATATGGACATCCAGCCCACTATCTACATCTTTTAACTTGTCCTCAGGGCTGCAGAGCACTCTCATTAGCTAGGTGTAATGTTGTGCCATCAGAAATTCTATACAGCAGATTTAATGGGACCCCTTACCCTGAGAGATGGTGTGTATATCAACTGGGGGGGGGGGTTTGAAACTTTAGTGCATATGATCCTGTATTGCCCATTGTATCAAAACTTGTGATTATCACATCTAGATTTGATTTTAGCAAAGCTAAGTGGGTGGTTCGATCAGGGTAAGATACTGTGCATCCTCACGGAGCAGGATGCTAAGGCTCTTGAGTGTTGCTAGTTTTTTTTTTAAACTGATGGGAAGATGGGAGGAATGAATTTGGTTGGTTCTCTTATTTGATATTGTTGTGCTTATCTTCTGATAGTTGTAGTATGCCAATAAAGGTTTATTGAATTATGTGCCGTGTAATGACATTCTGGCCAGTAACAAATCTCAGTGGTGGTCCTGTCAAACTAGCGTTTTTCCTTCCTTCTTTGCCAGCACAACCGGCTAACAGGTGCTTTGCACACTTTCCGTTAACGCTTTTGCCAGCTAGTTGCCTTCTTCCTGCTTTCCCAGCCCCACAAAACATTCTGGGGTGCTACACAGTTGCCACAAGGCATTCTGGGGCTTGACCCGGCTGCTATTCATGGTTGTTCGGACAACAACAGATGCACCCAACAATGGGGTTTGAACAACATATCCCTATCATTAAGTGGTGCATAACGGTAATGAATACAAAAATATGGATGTGACATAGGAAACCCATTTTTTGTGTTTTACAATGCTGTTTTTGTTCTTACAATGCATGAAGTTACCGTGCGATCCATTTAACGTGATGGATAAAATATTTGCCATAATCTTTTTATAGAGAAATTTGTATTAAGTCTCAAACAATTTTTTTAAATTAGAGTTTTCATTACTTCACTATTAAAAATATTGACATTTAGCCTGTTTTAGAATGACCACAGAAAATATCTTCTGGAAACTGAATGTAACAACACCTTTGTTATGCTTTCTTTATGTTTTTCCTTTAATAAAATTTGAATTGTATATTATTTTACACTGTTTTAACATGCATCTTTTCTCCCTTATTTTAAAGATGTACTTCATCAAAAGATGACAGAGACATGTGCTACTGCTCATATAGGTGGTGTCAATATTGTTCTGTTGGAAGGAATCACACCAAATATCCAGTGAGTGGAAAATTAAAAAAATGATACTTATTCTCAAGTCAAGGGAGAAACAGTTATGCCCAAACAATATGAAGCACAGGATCCAGTCATCCTTATTTTAGGCATTTATTTTTTCTAACTTTCAAGGAACTGTAGTGTATAACTAAGCCAAGAGTGGCATGATGATGACAAAGAATAATCTTTCATGTGTTCCTCTGCCTAGATCTTGGGAACCACTCAAAGGGGTAATAGCAGTGACAAATATTAAATAAAATGGCAATTTTGCCTGATAACAATACTTATCAGGAAGTGAATGTAGTCTCATGGATTATCTAGTCAGACTATTTGTTATGGCAGGATTTTAAATTATCATTAAAGGTTGTTAATGAAGCCATCTTTATAGATTTGAAATGAAGAAGATTCCATGGCATCTTTTAGCTCCTTGTCCTTTCGCCTATTTTCTCTGCTGCTGAAATGTATCTTAGCTAAACCTGAATTCTGTCAGTTTCAACCTATTGCTTCTTGCTCCATACTCTTTCCCCCAGTGGTCATGTTATCACTAATACTACAACTATTATAAAATTATAAAGTTCTGGACAAGTTCTTTATTAATTGTGGGTTCAAGAAATTCATGGCATAGAGATTGATGCCTGTATAATCTTGATACATTCCCAGCATTGTATATAGACATGCTTTAAAAAAGCAATTAACTTTCTATGTTGTCTCATTATGTGAATCTTCACTTTTAAGGAAATGTTTAGGGTAATTTGCCTGCATGAAACTAATTATTTCACTATTTATATTTGTAGTGTAGTGTTAATCTGATAGTAATACAAGTGTCTTACTTCTTATGCATGAGCACCTTAAATGTTTTGCCTAAGATTCACTCTACCAGCCTTCACATACTGGGGTTGAAAGCGCATGATTATTTTTTTCTTTAATTTGAAATCTTAAATAAGAATCTCAAGAGGCTTTTTGGTGTTTAAAAAAACAAAAAACATGCGGTTTTTCATGCGGTTACCAGATAACCCTCAGTATGCTGTTCTAGCTCTTAAGAATATTTTTTTAACTGTGAGCTGTAAGAAAGCAAGTGAGCAAGAAAACAGCCAACTTTTGGACCAAATATGTTCCTGTTTTTTGCATTATATTAAACAGCATTCTATTCCTTTTTCACTGTGATACATTTTCAATACCAATAAACTGTTTGGGATCAATATTAGCCCCAAACAATAAAATTTGTGGATGAATATGAATTTAATAGATACAGGCAGAGTTTGTCAATTTAATTAAACATTTTTACATTTTTGTTAGAGCAATCCTATTGATTTGTCTTTAACACAACCAGGAGCAATTTAACACTCCTAAAAAGTGTGAACTTATTGCTTCTGTTCATAGCTCTGTATGTGCTCCTGTGAACACACCAGGTTCTAAATTGAATAGATTTATCTATTCCGTTTAATTCGGAAGAAGTAGCTGTGTGTACACACACCCTTTGAGCTGGCAGACATGTTATCTGGACAGCTAAATGGGCAATTACCTGACAGGGTTGCTGCCTTAGAGCCCCTTGTGCCAATAAGATGTCACTGCTTAAATATTTTGGGTTACAATATCTGATTAATTCTTCTGCATGACTGTTTATTCTTTATTTTGCTTTGTTTTTGTTTCTTCGCTTTCTCTCCAATCTTCACCTGTAGACTGGAGGATTTCCCTACATCACCAACAAGCACAGCCAAACAAGAATTTCTGTATGTCACGTTATGTTTAAATGGCTTGCAATTAACACTGTGTGTAGTATAGTAAAGATGCATTTTGTTGTCTTTTAATGTAAACAGCTGTTCCTTAATTATCATTCGGTGTGCTGTTGAGAAGGAAAAAAACTGATATAGTATATTAATCAGCCTATATTAGAAAACCTCCATACTGAAAATATGTTTAGCTGTTTTATACAATCACAAAGTCATGAAACAGATTTTTTTTTTCTAATTATAGCCATAAGCTACTTTCTAAAGACACTAATTCAGATTTTAAAGATGATTGTTAGAACAACACAGGAAAATAGGTTGGCTTTCTTCTGATTTTATGACTTTACACAAAATTATGCATTGACTTCTTGGAAATGACTCCAGGAGTATAAAGAAGAGTGGGACTGCCTCCGTTGTTCAAAACAAAGGATAAGCCCTTGTGTGAATAGCTCAGTATGGCCTCCAAAGTTCCCATATTGCCAGGTGCACAAGAAGAGCCTTTGTTGGGCTATTCATGGTTTCAGTTTTTGGAGAGGTGGGGGAATATGCAGCCTAGTCCCCATTTTGGAATATTTCCCATTTTGGAATATGTTCTTTCTGTCATGAATGTAGGGTACAAGTTTTGAAAAATGAACAGGGAAAATTAAAGAATTTTTTTTTAAAGAATCCCATATTGCAGAGCCTGACTTAAATAGGAATGAAGGTGTCTAAAAACTCAGACTTGGGTGAATTGGTTTCCAGAAGGGTCTTAGGCCATGTTCACGGCTAAGAAACTCAGAATGACTTCCGTGGTTCAGAACCCAGAAGTAATTGGCTGTGGCATCATCCTGTCACCACTAATTACTTTTGTGTCTGTGCAGTTGGGGGATCAAGCCAGGGTCATGTGACCCACTGGCTGCAAGAAGTTGGACCGTCCTGGCTTAAAGCCTCTGCGCTTGGGATGCTTTGGATGGGGTAAGGACCATCCTAGACCCTGGTTAGGCACACCTTGCATTCTGCAACATTCAGCATGGTGATGATAAGTGTTTATCCCCCTACTTGGAGGCCTTAGAAAATAGGAAGAAGCATCCATATTCCATTACATATTTCAAAATTTTGGCAAAGCAAAATTCATCATATTCGAGTTCCATCAATTGGCTTTTGTCCATACCAACCGCTATCCTTAAATGGCTCAGAACAGGCAACCAGAGCCTGAAATGAGAAGCTGAACTAGATGCTAACACAAGGTTTCATTTGAAGTGAGAGACCAGTATTTATACACCAGACACAGAGATGGAAAATGGACTTACCTTTTGGCACATGTTGGTGACATGTTTGTTATAAAAGTGAAAATTATGAATTACTCTCCTCCTCTTTAGTGTAACGTTGGAGAGAATGGCAGAAGAGAACTAGTTTTGTTTCTGTCATGTAGATAGTTGCTTTAGATTTTCAGATGCAACTCATTTTTACTTATAATATTTCAATTTGTTTGTTGTAAGATGATTTTTTTTTTGCTAAGAAAAGGTTTTTCAGAATCAGTGAATGCAATCCCTTTGTGCTATGAAATGGGATTCTTTATGAAAGGTTAGAGTGCCTTAATTGTCATTGTGAAATGTTCTTGCAAACCAGAGACACAGAATCTTGCTTCCTATATAGTCTTTTGATATTAATAATAGAAAATTTCTGCATCATAGAGGATTATTTCTTTATTTTTTATTTTCACTTTTAGCTCCTAATACACCCAGAAGCAGGAAGTGGGGCCAGAATCTGGTGCTTATGCAGTCCCAGGCTTCTCGGATTTGTACCGCCTCTTTAGGTGGTGCAGATCTGAGTAGCCCCATTGGGGCTGCTGTGACTCTCCCTGGGGTAAGGGGAATTGTTTCCCTTGCCTTGGGCCAAGCCACAGCCAGCCCCAAACTTGTGCTGATACAGTGCAAGCCAACCAGCCTGCCTGTTCCAGCACAGGTTAGGATTGCGCTGTAAAATGACGTGGGAACTTGGGTGTAGGACTTATAAAAAGATTCTATGCAGGCCAACCAGCCTGCCTGTTCCAGCACAGGTTAGGATTGCGCTGTAAGATGACGTGGGAACTTGGGTGTAGGACTTATAAAAAGATTCTATGCAAAAAAATAATTTGGTTATCCCTTCACCTAAAGGTGTCTGAATAAGGCACTATAAGAGCAGTTATTTTCCTGGTGATCCTAAGAACACAGAAGCAGATTGCAATTAAATCTCTGAGACTTTCCATGTAAGCTGCAGTTCAGAAGACTTGGGAAAGGATCAAGTCCTAGCTGCTCGATTTGGAATGGCAGAAATACTAAATGTAGGGGAAAGTTCCATTCTCTGAAGTCAGTACTGAGACACACTGACTGCAAACATTATGTTTTGCTAAATTGTGTCCCATTTGTATAGAACCATGTGGAAAGTGTAAAATTTCATGCGTTAGTCTGCAAGAAAATTGGAAAAGAACATTGAAAACCATAGATATGAAGAAGGAATTGTCATTCAAATCTGTCTGTGGTCAGCTTTACTGTGATAATAATTATTTATTAAACCATTATTTGGTATTTTATTTTTCTTTTAAAAATAACTTTTTATAGTGATAACATGTTCATTAAAGCTTTTGTTTTATTATTGTATATTTTATTAATGAATTATTTTAGATACATTTCAGTATTTTTACTAGATAGAGAAATTATATATTTGAAAATAGGTGTGGTAAGATTTATCCTCTTAAGTGGCAGTGTACAGAAAATTATTCAAAAGTGAAGTAGAATAAAATCATTTGCAAGGTATGCATGGGATGTGGTGTATGTTGTCCTTCTCCACAAAAGTGAATTTGTCTATTATGATTTGAAACTATTTTGTTGTGCATGCTCATATACTGTATTAAATGATTACATTTACAGGTAGTAGGCTTGTGCTTACTCATGCTTATTTTGAGGTGGTTCTTGGCTGGTATCTATTTACAATATCTATTTCAGAAGCCAGTTTAGGGTTTTGGAACGCAAGTCTCCAGTGCAATGTAAGAATTGACCATTTGCACCTGCTGTTTTGGAAATTATATGAATTCCATGTGCAGTGCCCTTTTCTTGCTTGTGAGTTTTGCAAAGTTTGATTAGCATGGCTTCCAGAAACCTGTGAGAACTTGTGGATCTCATTTTCCAAATCAGGCATGGCTGTATATTCTTCCTTAAATTGCTAATTTATTTGACTTTACATAAAGATATATATGTTAATATATTTTATCCAGCCTTTCCAAGTCCTCATAGGCAGTTCAAAATGAGTTAAAAAAACCATAAGAAGCGCCTGCTGAATCAGGCTAGGGGCCCATCTAGTCCAGCTTCCTGTATCTCACAGTGGCCCACTAGATGCCTCAGGGGCAAGACAACAAGATACCTATAGCCTATTGCCACTCTTTTGCACCTGGCATTCAGAGTTAAGCTAACTCTAAAATCTGGAGGTAGCATATAGTCATGTGACCTGTGATGGATTTTTTTCCCCATAAATCTGTCCAGTCCCCTTTGAAAGACCTCTAGGCCAAGTGCCATCACAGCATCCTGTAGCAAGGAGCTCCACAGTGTGCAAAAAAATGACCAATTAGAGATGCTAGATAGGTTCTTCTATTTTTAAAATGTATTTTTTGAAACATATAAATAATATTGTTCTTTTTTTCTTGTTAGAACTGTGGTAAAATGTAGCATTGCCAAATCACAGGCTCTTTATAGTGCCCAAAGGGGGCTGAAAACAAACAATGCTGCAGTCTTCAAAGTAGGTGCCATTAGCATCAACATTCCTCAGCATCCAGCTACACTGCACAGCATGATGGTGCGCAGTTCACATCAGCTTTCAAAACAGATCTCTGACCTCATTAGACAGCCATCTGTAGTGTAAGTATTGCAGCTTATACATATATAGTCATATGGTGGACTGACTTCCGGTCTAGCTTGAACCAAATAGAATGATCAACCCAAAATATTATATATTTATACACTAATTGTATGTGATAAATGATTTTGGATTTTTGTATTAATAGCCCACAGCCTGCAAAAGAGGATATTGCAACACCTTTGCCTGCTGAGAAGACGCCTACAAGCATCAACCAGACACCTGTTGAAACCAATGAATTTCCGCAGTTGCCAGAAGGCTTAGAGAAGAAACCCATAGTTCTTAAGTTCAGTGCCATGATTGATGGAATTGCTATTGGAGCAGCACTCTTGCCATCTTTAAAAGCTGAGTACAAGATGGGGAGAATGAGAAGTCACGGAATGACAGGTAACAGTGTTTCCAGAAACTTCAAAACAGTCATGGATGTCTCTTTAGATGATTATACTCCTGGTTACTTTAAATTCTCCTTTCACTGTGTCAGGCTGGACTCTAAAGAGCTACTTTAGGCACATTAAAAAGGTTGGAATATGCCCAATTAAATTTTTTGTATTTGGCCTTTGGCAAAATACCAAAACCCATGCCTTATTGCAAACCACCTGTGAGACTACTCTCAGTTTAAAAGATTTGTTGTAAGATATGGGAAACTGCTTGGAGTATGTAAAGGAGTATGTAAACCTAGTTAGGTGGTTCTTCTGGATCCAAGTCTTGCTGCTAGACAAAGTACAAAGCATAGTGCCAATATTTAATTACTGTTCTGCCTATAAGGCAGATGTCAGGTTTTCAGCCAAAAATCATGGAATGTTCTGTGACCCTTGGATAAGTCGGGGTGGGTGGGGGGGGGGTGGACTTTTTGTAATATTTCAGTATTTCTCCCAGCTCTTCATTTGTGAAGCTGAACATAGCTTCCATCCCACTTAAAATTTGGGAGGAGAGAAATTTCCTCACACAGTCTAACCCAGCCACCTTAAGTTTCTCTTTGAGAGGCTATGAAAAGGACAACAGGCATGTGGATGCGGGAGAACCTGTGGACATTATATATCTGGACTTTCAGAAGGCGTTCGACACGGTCCCTCACCAAAGGCTACTGAAAAATCTCCAGAGTCAGGGAATTAGAGGGCAGGTCCTCTCATGGATTGAGAACTGGTTGAAGACCAGGAAACAGAGAGTGGGTGTCAATTGACAATTTTCACAATGGAGAGAGGTGAAAAGCGGTGTGCCCCAAGGATCTGTTCTGGGACCGATGCTTTTCAACCTCTTCATAAATGACCTGGAGACAGGGGTGAGCAGTGAGGTGGCAAAGTTTGCAGACAACACCAAACTTTTCCAAGTGGTGAAGACCAGAAGTGATTGTGAGGAGCTCCAGAAGGACCTCTCCAAACTGGCAGAATGGGCAGCAAAATGGCAGATGCGTTTCAGTGTCAGTAAGTGTAAAGTCATGCACATTGGGGCAAAAAAAATCAAAACTTCACATATAGGCTAATGGGTTCTGAGCTGTCTGTGACAGATCAGGAGAGAGATCTTGGGGTGGTGGTGGACAGGTCAATGAAAGTGTCGACCCAATGTGCGGTAGCAGTGAAGAAGGCCAATTCTATGCTTGGGATCATTAGGAAGGGTATTGAGAACAAAATGGCTAATATTATAATGCCGTTGTACAAATCGATGGTAAGGCCACACATGGAGTATTGTGTCCAGTTCTGGTCACCACATCTCAAAAAGGACATAGTAGAAATGGAAAAGGTGCAAAAGAGAGCGACTAAGATGATTACGGGGCTGGGGCACCTTCCTTATGAGGAAAGGCTACGGCGTTAGGGCCTCTTCAGCCTAGAAAAGAGACGCCTGAGGGGGGACATGATTGAGACATACAAAATTATGCAGGGGAAGGATAAAGTGGATAGAGAGATGCTCTTTACACTCTCACATAACACCAGAACCAGGGGACATCCACTAAAATTGAGTGATGGGAGGGTTAGGACTGACAAAAGAAAATATTTCTTTACTCAGCGTGTGGTCAGTCTGTGGAACTCCTTGCCACAGAATGTGGTGACGGCATCTGGCCTGGATGCCTTTAAAAGGGGATCGGACAAGTTTCTGGAGGAATAATCCATTATGGGTTACAAGTCATGATATGTATGTGCAACCTCCTGATTTTAGAAATGGGCTATGTCAGAATGCCAGTGCAAGGGAGGGCACCAGGATGCAGGTCTCTTGTTATCTGATGTGCTCCCTGGGGCATTTGGTGGGCCGCTGTGAGATACAGGAAGCTGGACTAGATGGGCCTATGGCCTGATCCAGTGGGGCTGTTCTTATGTTCTTAGGGGCCACCACTGTAGTTGGATGGCAGGGTAGTGTTGGTAAGTTAAGCAGATAATAAGTAGTTGTAGTCCTAGTACAAATTACTCAGTTGGATACCCATTTTCTCCTTTCACAGGTGCACAAACAAGGTTTACATTTGAGCTGCCAAATCACAGGTTGCGGTTTACTTCCAAGGTCTCTGCCACAGATATGTCTACCATACCTCCTTCAGCCAGTCTTAACCTTCCTCCAGTCACTATGTCGGGCAAATATGTAATGGAGGAGCATGACACCCATTCTGATCAAATATGGAGCATTGATGAGCTACCTCCTAAGCAGGGTTACTATCTCCAGGGAAATTATTTACGCTGTGTAGCTGAGGTTTGTGTTAATTTCTGTTGCCTCAGAACCTCAATTTAAATTTGTGTTGTATGCATGTGTATTTATAATTTACTGATGTACATAGGACTATTTTTTCTCATTAGGGTTATATAACCTCAAGTTAGGTGAAATATAATTGTGCTGTTACTTTGTGACTTCCTCTGTTCCCATTTTGGGGTAGAAATTTGTTTTACCTTATGGTAACTTGAAAATGTGTGCTTTTGAGTAAGGGAAATTCTGCCAGTTGAAGAATTTTAACTTTTGCTGTTGGCTGCGCTAAGGCCTTTTTAAAAAAACATGAATGAACATTTGTTAAGAGAGACTTTTCTTTTTCTCTCAGGTTGGGTCTTTTGAACATAATCTTACAACAGACCTTCTGAACCATTTGGTTTTTGTGCAGAAGGTATTTATGAAAGAAGTCAATGAAGTAATACAAAAAGTTTCAGGTAAAGTAATATATCTTGCATCAGAATACAGTAGCTGCCAAGCGGACTAGGATGTCTTTATAATACTGCTCAGACAAAAACAGATAAATAACAGATCTGCACATTTTAGGTATGTTTTGCAAACCATGTTGAGTGTCATTTGGTAGGGCAGTCAAAAAAATTGCTTTGTCTCAGTAAACTAAATGCCATTAAAAGGTTGGCAAACTACAGCAGTTGTTTTCTTTAAATTTTGTTGAATTTCCGTACTTTGAAACACTCATCAAAAGTAATTTGTTGGAGGGATGGTACAAACCTGTTAAAATTGTTTTGTCAGCTAGTCACATTAATGTTGTGACATAGCTTCAGTGACTCTAACACTTGAGTCAATGTATATCAATCAGTATGTGAGGAGAAAGAAGAAAAGGTTTGATGATTTCTTTAACATATAACAATTCTGTGTGTGTGTTACAACTAGCACTACATGGTTTTGAATTCACAAATCTTGCTTCTCCTCTTGTTAGCCTTTTACTTCAGAGTTGGAAGTCCTTTAGGACCAAACTTTATATGACATGAATATAGAATCCATGAACAGATTTCACTTTATCTAAATTGTCCAACATAAGCACAATCACTGGGGTGGGTTGCAAATTGAATTTGTGCAGTGGTGCTTGGAGAATGGAAGTACGACCATTGTCCCATGTACTTTGCTTTGAAACCTCCCCCTGCCTAACTGTCTTGCTGGAGAAAATCATGCACATTTACAAACATTAGGTACCAGAGGTCTGTTTAAGTCCAGTAATGCTCCATCTCAATTGGTGTAGCTGTCAGTTTCATTCAGAATACTGTAGGTTTCACTCCAATTGCAAGTTTCACTTGTCACTGTCACTGCAGAGCCCATGGGAATGCTCCGGTGTAGCTTCTGTCCTCTGCAGCATTGGCTGCAAACTGGATATCGGGGCTGAAAGTGTTCGTTCATAAGCTGAATACCCATAAGTAGGAAAGCTTCTGTACGTGGAGCTTGTGATTAAGAAACTGGCACAGGGAAGGAAGGAATAAAACAAAACGAACACCTGTCCTAGCCCTGCTGCAATCCTAATCCCTCACTGTTCATTCTAAAATGTTTTTTCAGGTCCTGGATCTCTCACTTCACATGCAGTTTAGCTTTTAAAGAGATCTGGATAAAATTGAATATATGTTTTATTAATAAAATAAATGAAAATGTGAAAATGAAATGAAATGTTGTGAAAATGAAAAATCCTAACTAAATTTCTGGAGCTGTTTTTTAAATTATACTTTCAGGAGGAGAGCAACCTATTCCTCTTTGGAATGAACATGATGGAACAACTGATGGAGAAAAGCCAAAGATTCTTCTCTACTCATTGAGTTTAAAGTTTAAGGTACTTTTGTGTCTCTTGTGTTCCTTGAAATAAGGTCATCATTGACATTTTAAAATCAGTAATGAATAATTACAAAGGTAACCCATTTTTGAGTCACCTGTCACCTCACATACTTCCTTATTTAAAGGCTTCCATTCATGTGCTCTGTAGAAGAGCATGTTTTGCATGCTCAAAGTTCAAGTTTCTGTATTTGTCATCTCCATATGGAACTGGAAAGATTCTTGTTTGAACCACTGAAGAGTGGTTATTAACAGTATTTATATACCGCTTTTCAACTAAAAGTTCACAAAGCGGTTTACAGAGAAAAATCAAATAACTAAATGGCTCCCTGTCCCAAAAGGGCTCACAATCTAAAAAGATGCAAATGAATACCAGCAGAATACCAGTTATTATTATTGTAGGCAGTATTGACCTAGATGGGACAAGTAGTCATACTTGGTAAAAGACAGCTGCCCATGTGGCAAAGACCTGGAGAAAAATAAATGAGTTCTGTCTCCCACCAGACTTTATACTAACTAGTCCTTGATGGGTTCAGTGCATTTTGTGCCCTCTTTCCATATGTCTTGTTTCTTAACAGGTCTTTAAACAGACCAATAAACAGATTTTTTTCCCAGCAGATTGCTGATTACTTTTGAAAGGATCGCTGCCTCATGTTTAACTATTTTATTCTGTTCTTGAAAACAAAAAGCCCCTTATTTGTGATGAAGAAGACCCAAGCCAGGAATTAGCAGGGCCATAAACCTATCAGCCCCCATGAAGCCCTTCTGGCTTTGTTTACTTTCCCAATTCTTTTCTTAACACCAGGAATGCTCATACAACAGGTCAGTTTTATTATACCCAAAGCAGTCCTTCTCCCAGCCTGACACCCCATTTGGCTTTACACAGGGAGCTTGGCACAAATATAACAGGGTGTCTGGGGTAGGCAAGACCAAGTCACTGGATCCAGATACAGTCTGTTCCCTTTTAAGTTGTCCAATAAACAACACAGCTGTAAATAGATAAAATTAACTTTTAGGATAGAAGTAAGTTACACAACAGATGACAGGCACTTCAAAAGATGTAAATTTAGGAATCTAAAGAAAGAGCCTACAACACCCAACAATTTAAAAAAATAGAAACTAGCTCCTAACACTCACATGATAACTCACCAAAGTCTCACATCCATGAATCTCAGTGCTTCAGCCAACCCTGCTATGATCAGGGTGACTCATTCTAGAACAAAGTGGTCAAAGCTCAGGTCCACAGACAAGAGAAGAACTAAGAGAAAAGAACTTTCCAAAAGGTGACTCTTATAGCAAACTTGGACCCAACAGCCAATCAGACAAGCCAAAAGTTTGAGAGGCCTATGTGCATCCAGGCTTCTTACTCATGGTAGAATCCTCCCTCCCAACCTGAAACACACAGCTGGAGCGAATCAGGCAATCAAGGTTCTTTGGGCCAATTAACCACTTTCTGGGAACTCGCTATCTGCAGAGATGAGGGTCGGCTGCTCCCACTGTCTCACAGATGCAGGTTTCTCTGGTATGCCATAATGAGCAGCTTTCTCAGACTCCAAGCTGCATCCATTTAACAACCAACATGGCTTCAGGCAGAGGCCCGCAGCCTGCTTTTACCCACCTATCTTTTTATGTCACATTATTCTTTCTTTATGTTCAGTTGCATTGAGTCACTTAAAAAAAAAATCTCTTTAAAACAAGTGGAAAAAAAGCAAAGAAAGAATCCCCTTAGCAAGCTGCAGGGTGGTCTAAGGTGCTCTGGGAAGCAAGGCACCTTTCCCACTCTA
Source organism: Tiliqua scincoides (assembly GCF_035046505.1). Lineage (NCBI taxonomy): Eukaryota > Metazoa > Chordata > Lepidosauria > Squamata > Scincidae > Tiliqua > Tiliqua scincoides. The sequence goes on from NC_089826.1 coordinate 30,742,299, forward strand.
TTGGGCCTGCATCATGTCAGAATGCATTCAAAAGTGTTTCTTCATATAACATATTGCAATAGCTAGAAAGCTTTTCAGTGAAAATCTTCATGAAAGCATATTGCTGGAACCACTGAAGGATACCTAAATGTCTTTTCCTTTCTTTATTAGGGTATCCAGGTAACGGCCACAACGCCATCAATGAGAGCTGTGAGATTTGAAACAGGATTGATAGAACTGGAACTGTCAAACAGAATACAAATCAAAGCAATGCCTGGTAGTAGGAGCTACCTGAAGCTCTTTGGTAAATGTCAAGTGGACTTAAATCTGGCTTTGGGACAAATTGTTAAACATCAGGTGAGTTCCTAGAATAATTAAAAGAAGTATAGCTTTGTTGGAGCACAGAAAAACGGACTTATTCATCTGATACTTCTGATAAAAAGCAGACCGTAACCTGCAAAAACTTGTGCTCCAATAAATGTTTTAGGGCCCAATTCTATCCAACTTTCCAGCACCAGTGCAGCCACAACACATGCCCAAAGTAAGGGAACAAATGTTCTGTTACCTTGAGGGGGCCTCTGTGACTGCTTTCCTTGGCACAGCTGTACTGGCACTGGAAAATTGGATAGGATTGAGCCCTTAGTCCTAAGATAGCACAAGGCTAGTTGGTTTTTCCTAGAATTGTGTTATATACTGCTGGTGAAAACTTGTCTGATTCTCAAAATAGTGTAAGAAAGAAATGTAACATGCAGCTTTATAAAACATTGAGGCCCTTCTACTATAACATCAAACCATGGTTTGACACTGCAAGAATGAGTATGAATAAATCTCAGGCTTGCACGCTCACTCCCTTTCCTTAGTTGTGGGAAGATAAGAAGCTCCATTCTTAGAACGGCAAACCAAATAGGTTTGGACAAAATGAATATTTGCCAAAAACTAGGTGCAGAAGTTTTTACTCTTCTTCCCTCACATGCAGAGGAAGGAGCATTTGAGCCTGAGGTTCATACTTCCATGCTTGTCTGATGTCAAACCATGATTTGGATTGGTATCAAAAAGTAGAAACTGAATGTGGATTTAAAAATAAATTTTGCATTTGTTGTTTGTATGGTGTCAAGTTTGGTTAAATAATAGCATTTGATATTTTTCAAATATCTAAAGGTTTATGAAGAAGCTGGATCAGACTTCCATCAAGTTGCTTATTTTAAAACCAGAATTGGATTAAGAAATGCTCTCAGAGAGGAAATCAGTGGTTCTTCAGATCGAGAAGCTGTGCTCATTACGTTGAACAGACCAATTGTTTTTGCTCAGCCTGTGGCCTTTGATAGAGGTATTACTATACTTTTTTGTTTTGTTTTAACAAAATACTGATGTACATTGAATAACAATGATAAGGCAAGAAAATTATTGATTTGTGTTAAAAGGCTAAATAACTGGCGGTTTTCGGTTTTATTAACATACTAGCTGAAGTAACTCTTCTTTGAACGGATTTAAAAAGCGTTACCCTCTTGATGGTCTCTAACGTTTAAGACGCTGGTTCCCAAGGGAGTTGCTACCTGATTTTCAGGGTTTCACAGAGAGCTTGAAAAGCTGGGCACCACCTTCTTAGAAGCTTCTTTTAAACAACCACCTTGAAAAGCAGAGCTTAACATGGTTCTTAACGTGAAGTGCGAGAGAGAGACAGTGAGAGCCTGAGTGCTAGCGATTGTTCTTGGAGCAATTGTTTGTGATTGTTTGGTGGTGGGTATGCTTTCTTCATAAAAGATATTGTCCTCCCTGCACCTGCTGGGGCTGCTTTGCAAAGGCACTTTGCAAAACTTAGTGGTTGTGAACAGTGGCAATTCCTGGCTTTAGGGCTTTCCTGTTAAACTGCCACTTCTTCAATGCTTCTGACTGTGGGGGAAACTAGCCTTGCCTTGAGCTCATCTTAGAGTGTGAGTGTGTGCATGTGATAAGGTCTCTCTCCAAGCAGGCCTGTAAATGCTGTAAATGTAAATGCTCTAAAATTTGGCTTTACCACCTTGATCAGCAGTGGCATAGGGAAATCACAGTGCGTTCTGTGTAATCACTGTTGAATCAATCACTGAATCAATCACTTAATGGGTGTTGAAAAGTGCTTTATGGCACTTTTACAACACTAGCACTGGTACTGCCTGACAATAGGATTGGGCTCTGAGATGTATAATTGCAGCTCTGCAGTAAATGAGATGAGGCACAATTTTATTATAGTTGAAATCAAGGTGATTTTTCTGAACCATTAAAAAAAATAGTGTAACTTCCTTTTTTTCCTTTTTGCTGCAAAGCTGTGCTTTTCTGGCTGAACTACAAGGCTGCTTATGATAACTGGAATGAACAGAGAATGGCCTTGAATAAAGATGTTCATATGGCTACAAAGGAAATAGTTGATATGTTACCTGGTATCCAGCAAACATCTGCTCAAGCTTTTGGGACACTCTTCCTCCAGCTAACAGTTAATGACTTGGGAATTTGCCTGCCCATCACAAATACACCACAGGTATTTAAACATAAGAGTGACTGATTTTGCTGAAGTATTATTTGTTGGCAGAACAGGAAAATTGTTGGCAGAACAGGACAATGAAAACTAATATTGCACTAAGAGGATGTTTTGGTAGTAACAACCGACTTCTTAAGACATTTCTGCCCAAAGTTGTATATACGCAACAGAAACAAAATGTGTACGCCTGTGGGCTGGACAGAAATAGGTTAAAATGAACAATGTGAGTATTAAGCAATTTTTGGAAGCCTGAATGACATCCAAAGTGGCTTCTGCCAGCAGAAGTGCTCTTGCTTGAGTGGAAGGACATTGCACCAGGTTGTTACATGAAGAAAGTTAATTCTGTTCCACAGTAATTCTGCTAGCAGAAAATGTTGTACAATGCATTGCACTACTTTTGCATGCTGCTTGCACTACCTATTACACAAGCTGAACAATTCTCTTCCATCAATAATTATTCAATATTACAGATGAGTGCTGCTGCAAAAACTGATTCCATGGGTGTTACTGAGGTAGCCATCCATTTTTCTTCAGTCTATCATTTATTTTCGATTAATAAATTATCTGTGTACCTGAGGCTGCATCCACACTTTCCTGGGAGTAAGCTCCATTGACTATAATGGGACTTACTTCTGAGTAGACAGGCATAGGATTGGGCTCTAAAGGTATTTTCTTAACATGAATTCTCTCAAGTATTTGAAAAAAGATTGAAGTCAACATGTAGCTGCTATTATCTGTATATTAAAATAGGTGATAACAAATTTTACTCGGTAGCTACAATTGTTCGGTTCACATAGGATTGTAAGTTTAACACTGAAAATGTTTGGTGAATAAGAGAATGATTGGGTTGCTGAAACACACACATGTAAATAATAAAGCAAGCTGTATACTTTGTACTGAAGTACTGTGTACTTTCTCTCCAGAACAGAGGGGCAGCCCAATGTATGTTCCTCACCCACTTTGTTTGATAACTGAATTTATTTCAGCTCTAAATTGTCTAATGAACATTTCTGTTATAATCTTGCTGGTACAGCTCAACTAGATAAGATGCATAAGTACATTCATGTTCTGATGATGAAATTAGAGCATAACTATATCTACACTGATGTTGGAGATAGATTTAATTTAAAGATATGCTTGAACAAAAGACAGTAGTTTTATGGCAGTTAAAGTCACAGGTGTTAAAATAACCTACAAGCAATGTTATTTTAAAGTTATGAAACCAAAAGAAATTAATAGTCTGTGAGACCTTGTATAACTTTGAAACTTTTCACGATAGAAAGAAGAATTGGGGTTTTATGGTTTGCATAATACAATTTGAGCTAAGACTTGGAGATGGTGTTTTGAGTACATTACATGTCATAGTACATTTTGAGATATTTAAAAGTAATAACCACAATATATAAATGTAATGCTTTTAATATTGGTACAGATTCAGAGACAGGGGCACAAGATTAATTTTGGGGGACAGAAAGAAAAACAGAATGTCTATGTAAGTAATAAGTGTTATATCAATCACATTAGATGAGCCATATTTCTTTGTGTTTATCAGCATGTAGCTGAAAGTGAGTGGTTTAGATGTCACCATAATTCCATGAGTTTCTAGTAAATCTGAAATGTCAGCTACTTTCCCCAGATCTGTGATTTCTAGCCTCTCGATGTTCTTGTTTTGTTAAAAATGCTGCTTGAATGTGGTTATCCTTGAAGATACTTTGTAAAGCTAGCTTATGCAGTATTCTATAAGGGAAATAACAAGTGTTCATAAATAACCCCTGTCTGACAATCTAGCCCTTGGGAGGTGGGAAGTTGGGATATAAATTCCAAGAATATAAAAAGGTTCAAACCCATAAAGATGAAGATGAGGCTTTATTGCAAGCTTATGTGTAACCTAAAGGAAAAATGTATGTTTGCTCTAGGGAATTACTCTTTATAGAGATGCCAAGTAGCCAGTTGTTTATGGATCTCTGCCAGTATCCTTGGGAAGTAGAAGACCAGTTCATCTAGAGTAATTCTTGATAATCATGTATGTATGTAATGGTGACAAAGTAGAAAAGACATGACAGAGTTAGTGCCCCTAACTGTAAGAATATTCCTTAGAACTATCCAGTGGCAAATGGATAGACTTTACAACAATAGTTCTCCTTTTTTACAGTCTAACCACACAGCTGATCTGGACACTGGCTCTGCATTAGTTCTAACCATTGAAAGCACTTTAATTACTGCCTGCTCTTCAGAGTCTTTGGTCAGCAAAGGTCATTTTAAAAACTTCTGTATCCGCTTTGCTGATGGCTTTGAAACAAGCTGGGATGACTGGAAGCCAGAAGTACGAGGAGATCTAGTAATGAATGCGTGTAAGCATGTCTCTTATTTATCTCAGCCACTGCTAATCCTGACCTTTGCAAAAGCTTCATAAAGAGAATAATTTTTTACATATTCATATTTAGAGAAATAAGCAAGAAAATTGTATATTACAACTTATGTAGCTAAAGTATTTGAAGTTCTGTAGAATTATGTCTGTAATTTACAGATATATGATACGACCTTGGGCTCAATCCTATTCAGCTTTCCAGCACTGATGTAGCTGTGCGAATGGGGCATGTAATGCATCCTGTGGTCGGGAGGCACTCCAGACTTCCTCAAGGTTAGGGAATGTTTATTCCCTTATCTTTTAGCTGTTTTTCTGCTGCATCAGTTCTGGAAAGTTTGATAGGATTGGGCCCTTAGTAATTTAGAATTAATTTGAAAATTTGTCAAAATATCAGTTCTTAGAAATGTAGCAGCTTATTTTTATAAAATGTGAGAAATAGTTTTATGCAAGTTTAGGCTTATAAAAAGTTTGATGTAATGGTAGGCCCATTATATCCTCCTTCCATCTTTTAGGTGTCGTGCCAGATGGCACCTATGAGGTGTGTTCAAGGACAACAGGGCAGGCAGCTGCAGGTAAGGTATTTCAAGTCTGCACCTATGCAGACTCCCTCCCCCCCGCTCTCTCCCCCCCCCAATAGAGTCCTCTTTTAAATCAGCTTTAAGCCTTCTCTGTGGTTTTCCCTTTTCAGTGTGCCTATGCGTCTCATGAGAGCTGATGTAGTGTAATGGGTACAGATTGAACTGCGAATCTGAACTTCCCCAGTTCATATCTTATCTCTGCTATGAACCATACTATGTGGCCTTAGGCAAGCCACTTTCTGCCTCAGCTCTTCTGCTGCAATTTGGGAATAATATTTATCTTACATGGCAGGATTACATTGAGATAACATATGTGAAGCACTTGGAACACTTGAAAGTTCTATACACATGCTGATGATGATTATTACTGTTATAATTCCATTTTAGTCTTTTTAATTGGACGGATTTATTTTCAAAAACAACAACAACAACAACAACAACAGTATTTATATACCGCTTTTCAACAAAAAGTTCACAAAGCGGTTTACAGAGAAAATCAAACATCTAATGGCTCCCTGTCCCAAAAGGGCTCGCAATCTAAAAAGATGCAACACCAGCAGACAGCCACTAGAAAAGACACTGCTGGGGTGAGGTGGGCCAGTTACTCTCCCCCTGCTAAATAAAAGAGGAGCACCCACTTGAAAAAGTGCCTCTTAACCAGTTAGCAGGGGTTTAAAAACAAACTATAACCAGACAAAATTTTTGATTTCAGCTTTTGTCTCAACAAATATTGAAATAAATTATAGAATATCATGATTCATTTCAGTATCTAGTCATTCTATTAACCTACAAATAGGAGACTTTGGGATAGACATTTAAAATAAAGGATTCATAAACATGTTATCCATCTGAAGAATTGAACCAGATTTGCTTCCAGGGGCATTGTGTGACTGTTCTTTATTTTGGTTCCAAAGACATGGCTCCAGAGCTGCCTTCATTGTATTACATCTCCTTTTCATGTACCAATAAGCAACTCTCTGTAGCAGATCAGTGGGACTGCAACCTTTATCATAGATCCATTACAAACTTTGATAAACTGCGGCTGTTTTTCTAACCTTGGAAGAGCATCACTGAGAAAAGGTGTTTCAAAACACCTGATTTTGCTATGCCAGAATCTTTAACTCATTTAAGGCAAAGCGGTGAAGCACATTTCTACTTTTTCTCTTGGAACAGAAAGTAATAGTGCTGGAACATGGACTCTTAATGTGCTCTGGAAGATGTGTGGCATTGATGTACACATGGATCCTAACATTGGGAAACGATTAAATGCTCTAGGAAATACTCTCACAACACTGACAGGAGAAGAAGATTTAGATGACATTGCTGATCTTAACTCTGTTAACATAGCTGACCTATCAGATGAAGATGAAGTTGATACTATGTCTCCCACTGTTAGTACGGTTAGTGAATATATCCTAATGTGATTCTAATATTAAGCAAAACAACCGTTTCACATAATGCATGTTTGTGCAGATACTTATGCTTCTTTTCATAGCGATATATACTATTAGAGAGCAACAATAATCAAAACTTGCTGCTAGTTAGATTTGTGGGCCCAGCTGCCTTAAGTCAGTGGAAAGTTTTGACTTTTTCAAACAGTTGATCTCTCACTGGCACATCACAAACCGCTTTTGAAGTTTTTCTTCATTTCAGCAGCTGGTTGCAATGGAGGGGGGGAGTTTGCTGTTCATGGGAAAGCAAGTCTAAAGTCCCTTTGAGCTGACAGAACTTGTTCTACGGTTCTTGAGATTGTGACAGAGGTCTCTATTAGAAGAACTAACCTCATCAGTAGCATTGCTATGGGAGGGAGGGCACAGCACTCAGTTTTGCAAGGTGCCTCAATGTGCCATGTAAGCTACCCCTCCCCCTCACTGTTGGAGCCATTCCCAGCAGCAAGACAAAAGCAGAAGACTCCTCCGCTTTGATCTCACCGCTGGGAATGGCTCTGACGGTTAGGGAGACGGGCAGCATACACAGTGCATTGTGGTGCCCTACAGAACTTAGTGCAGTTCTCCTCCTATAGCTATGCTACTGAAAGTCACAATTGTAAGGACACTTACTAGGAAGAAAAGCCAGTAAAGCTACTTAGGCCGAATAAATTATTCTGAATAATCATTTGCGTAAAACATTATTGCCTGTTGTAAGCATAACATGAAGAGTTATCTATCCCAAAAATCTGCCAAAGGTTTAGTAGAGTTTTAAATTATTTGACAAATGCTATGAGTAATAAATGTAAATTCAGTTCAAAGTTAGTCTATAGAGCCTGTCAAGTGGAAATTCCAGTCATCTCAAGGGCTTGGGTATGTACAAGAATGAGAGTAGCCTGAGCAGAAAGGCTAGGAGTCTTTACATTCTTCTAGGGCAAGGTTTTTCAAACCCCAGGCTGGGTCCGGGGTTTAGGGAAAGCTCTCTGCTCTGTGAGTGGAGCTTACCATTCCACCTCTGTACCAGATTCGTGCCCAGTTGATCTGGGCTCCAGAATGCTGTGGGCAGTTGTGACTGCCCAGTCATCCTGTTGCACAGCCTTCTGGGACACTGTGCAACAGATACAACTGCCCAGAGCATCCTGTTGCCCAGATCTACTGAGCATGAATGTAGTGCAAAGGAAGAACGATAAGCTGTGGTCTGAACACGGACTGCTTTTTTGGTGTGCAGCGGTCGCGAATTTGGTGACCGCTGTTCTAGGAAACGGGTCTCAATGTTATTTGCTTGTACTAACTGTAAGCTAGTATCCTGCATGTGTACTCCAAGAATGAGATAGTCTCTTGACATTTCATGGAAATGTTGAAGGGAAAGGATAGGCAGAGAAGCCTTCAGGAGAGGGACAGACAATAAAAATGGATGCATTGAGGTTTCTTGAATTATTAATCTTGCTATTTATTATCATTTAGAAATCAGATGGTGGTCCACTCTGTGGAGATGTACACAAGCTTACTTTTGGGCAGCGGATTGTAAATCACCTACTGGGTTTGAGCCCCAAAAGCCATCGTTACTCTGTTCCTGTAGAATATCTGTCGGGATCAGCATCAAGTGATACTACTTATTCTAGCAGTTCACACTTAAAAGCGGGCAGGTCTTGCTCTTGGGGACATGTATGTAGTATATATATAGCATATCATGAGTGAATGGGTGGAATTGGTCATCACTGGCAAATCAAGAATCAGCTGACTTCATAAACTGATTTTGCATGCTATTTTGATTTGTGGTGCAAATCCTATTTTCCTTACTTATTAAACAGTGACATTGCTAACAAGAAAAAAAATCTAATGCTTTTCATTTTTAAATAGGAGAATGCTGACTATCGAAGGCAGGGAACATCCAGTACCCAGATTGGAGAGCAGAGAGGAAGAAAATATGTGAAACGTTTAGTAGACATAAGGGAGCTGAATGAACAAGCCAAAGTAATTGATGATCTAAAGTAAGTGTGTGTGGAAACGCATATGCATTTCAGAATAATTATTTTGAGGCACAAAGGAAACAACATCCTTCTGATTTATCCTCCTACGAGATAAAGGTTGTTTATTTCAGATATTTTCAGATTTCTTTACTGATTTCCTTTCAGAAAATCATAACTGGTAGCCTGGCAAAATAAGTTCGCAAAGCTTACTAGCCCATGTATCATTTTACCACCTCATGTGCATTTACACACCAATATTAGTAATTTTCAACATACCACTAGCCTTAATGAAAAATGAATCTGCTTTTTCCCACTTCACAAAAATGTCGGTTTGTCTGCCAGAAGAGATTCTAAATTCCTATAGTTTTCAAACAGTTTCAGTGTTGTAACACAGGACCTGTAAAAAAAAAAATTATCAAGGTATCATTGGTATTAGCCCAAAATTGTGTCAGCAGAGAATGAGTGGAAACTGCATTCCTTCAGGAAGTAATACTGCAAATGTCGTAATTAAAGCCATTTTAATTACTTATTCTTATTTACATTTTTTATCATGGATGAAAGAGCTTAAGGCAGCATATGTGGCATTAACCCCTGATTCTCACAGTAGCCCTGTGAAGCTGAGAGAGAGTGGCCCAAAGACTCCCTAGTCTAAGCTTGCCATTCTAACCGTTATATTGCATTAACTCTTAATTTTGTATTCAAGACTTTTATTATTCTAACTTTGTCCTCAGAAAACTAGGTGCAAGTGAAGGAACCATAAATCAAGAAATCCAGCGGTATCAGCAATTGGAGTCAGTAGCTGTCAATGACATCCGCCGAGATGTCCGTAAAAAACTGCGCAGGTCAAGTATGAGGGTAAGCTATTTTTTTAGCTTTTGTGTGTGTGTGTGTGTTTCAAATGATTAAAAATTAATTTTTATAATTTAGACTCAAGAGCTGAGTTGTTTTAACTACAGAAATGCATTTTTACAAATCAATGTTTTCTTTTTAACCAATTCTCTCTTGACCCATATTCTTCTATCTTCACATAATACCCATCTCTCTAAACCTTCCCCTTCTGTTAGCCCTCACTCTTAGCTTTCTCTTCAAAACCCCATAACACATTTTTCTGTCATAGGTTTGCACCCCATATCAGTTGTCCTCTATTTTTATCTTTCTTTATGCTACAGGTCACTCTAGAACCCCATTTGTTAGTTATCCCCTTTTCTTTATTCTACAGACCTTTGTGTGCTGCATAATGCCCTGCTAACTGGGCATGACGTACTTTTTCAAGTGGTGGTGTTCTTACAGTTAGTGGGGGAAAGTAACTGTCCCTCTTCATCTCAGCACAGTGATTTTTCCAGTGGCCGTTTGCTTAGATTGTGAGCTTTTGGGGATAAGAAGCCAATTAGTTATTTGATTTTGACTGTAAACTGCTTTGTGAACTTTTTTTTGTTGAAAAGCAGTATATAAATACTGTTTATAATACTGCATGTTATACACTATCATAGTTCACTTTGCACCTGTAACTCTGTTACCCCTCTTTCTCTTTTCCTGTCTCTAGTTCTTTTTTGCTCCCCACTCCCTTTTGTAATAAAACCTCTAGCTGTAAGCTCTGTTCCTCATATACTTCTATCGTTGTTTTATCTCTATTTTACTGAGTTTGGTAGCAACAGTACCCAAGGCTTTCTCTGATAGAATGAGGTAGTTTCAAACTGAGGTGGTAAAACCTGATTGGCCAAGGGCAACAGACTAGGGGCACAATCCAGAGCACCCCTTCAGCCGGTGCAAGACCCTTGCGTTGGCCAAAGAGTATTGCAGAAGTGCTGTAAAACACTTTTGTGACACTCTCAGGGTAGACAGGCCGGCGCATGGATTTGCATCAGCCTCACTGTACCAACTTGTGCAACTTGAGTCCCGGAGCCCAGTAAGGTTGAGCCGGCCAAACTTGGCTGGCGCTGGAGGTCTGGGGGGAGGGAGGAGAAGGCGGGAGGGAAGCATTTGGGGGCAGGGGAGGATGGGCGACCGGCATTCCTGGAGTGCGCTTGGAGCAGGAGGCAGGGCCAGAATCTGGCACTTATGCAAGATTCTAACCCTGCTCCAGGGTGACCAGGGGCAGCTCTGGGCTGCTCGAATTTGTGCCAGCAGTTTTGGTGGTGCAGATCCAAGTAGCCCCATTGGGTCTCTGCAGCTCTCCCTGGGGTAAGGGAAAAAGTTTCCCTAAAACTTCAGCTGGATACAGTGCAGGCCTACCAGCCTGACTGTTCTAGCACAAGTTAGGATTGCACTGTAGAAAAACTAGAATAAGTTTCACCAGACTGAACACTCTAACCCCAGGGAGAAGAGAGTAATGCAAATGTCCCATCCCCACTCTCATTTTTGGTGGGTTTGAGCGGACCTTGGATGTTGCCATGAGGATGCATGAAAGGGCCATACTGAAATTTCACCTGTGGGCTTCAGTCGACTTGTGGGCCGTTATTTTAAAGAAGACCTGATTTGGGGTACAACCTAGGCAAGGCAAGCACTTTAAGTTTTCCAATGGAACTGAAAACATGCAAAACATTTTCTGTATTGTACCATCAGTTTACAATAGTTTAGCCTGCATAAGGTGTTTCTAAATACATTTGCTGTATTGTCAATGTATATAAGAGTTCTGTAGAGATAAAGCTGAGACATAATGTTTTGTGTTTGTGTTTAGGCAGCATCTCTAAAAGACAAATGGGGCTTAGGTTACAAACCTAGCTACAATCGGTCCAAAAGTATTTCAGCATCTGGAAGACCACCTTTAAAAAGAATGGACAGAGCAAGGTAAGTGGCTTTAAAAAGACAAAAAAATAGAACAGATGCTTGTAAGCAGGAGAAGGTAAAGATGTTAATGTGCTTGCTCTCTGCAAATTTTTAAATCAACTGACTGGTGTCTTAAAGTGTGTCATTTTATTTTTCCCCAAATGTGAAAATGGCAACTTAAAAGGCCTCCAATCAGGAACACTACCAGGTGATCCCAATGTCTGTGGGCCAGATTTTACTGATTTCCACATGTGTCTCAAACCCTGTAAAGATTGTCATTGAACTCATTGTCAAGCCCTTGAGAACTGAACCAATCCCTGCCATCTTAGCTCCACTTCCTATCCATATAGCTTCTCTCTACATTTCATGTCTTGGTAGAACGGTGGAATGTCTTAGGAACTCAGTTTATTTATCAGTGAAACAAACCAAAATATACAGAGAGAATTCTTGTATTAGCTTAAAGCTGCCTGCTATGGGCCTATCAACAACAAAGAGTCTTATAATGTGGTTACTGTCTAATTGTGAAGGAACTCCACAATAATGGATCAACTATCAAGAATGTGTTTCTGTTTGCACATTCTGTGTTCACATTTTGTAGATTTGATGACTGAAAAGTATAACTGGCAAGTCTTGTATTATTGGTAGTAAATTATACTTTGAAGTATTTTTGGTATTTCCCTCCCAAATAAACAATATTTCTTTTTATCTTGATGGCAGTTCACGTCTTGGAGAAAGTGAGGATCTTCCAGAAATACGTGTAGATGGGGCATCTCCTGGACCCAGAGTAACTTTCAATATACAGGACACGGTAAGGCAAATCCCAGAGTGCTGTGTTGCATTTCATGAAATAAAATGCTGAAATATACACTGGGAATAGGAGGAGGATATATAGAGATGCAAAATATAATAATTCAATGTGTTGGGCAACATTTTTGGTAACAAAATTACAAGCACAGAAAATCTACAGATGTTCAGATTTGATACTGCATATCTTAAACTGTCTGCAGCCCAGAAACTGCTGCATGTATATGTGTGTGCGTACCTATGAAATGTTACATATGTACATGTTATCTATGTGATTCATTCAATCTTGTCTAGTGTCTTGGAAAATGTTTAGTAATTAAGCAATTTACAGTTTGTTAAATATAGCCATGCTCATTAATGAAATTTATTTATCACTTTATGCCCTCTAAATATGCCAGTCTCTTATATGTATTTGTTTAATTTGTTTTCTTTTTCACTTTTAATTAAGTAGAATAAAACAGTATTGGGGATTACACAACAATCCAGCTGTCCAGGGGAAGGGTATTTTCAGGTACTTGCAAAACCAACAAGTATGCTAATTAATTGCATGGAAAATCTGCTTCATTGATCATCTCTGTCAGCTGAGCACAATGTATCATAATACATAACACCATTATACTCACAAACTTGGCAATATGCTTTATTCCAGTATCTTCTTTTCTTTTGAAGTTATTGGAATTATAATCTAATCTGAAATTTCTTCTCTAAAGAAGTCAGATTAGATTGTAAGGCATTTATAACATTCTTCAACTGGTAAGACTTTGAAGCCATCAATAGTGCATGAGCCAGGAGGGTTGGTTGGTGACACAAAAGAAACAAAGTCTCATGATTTTTGGCAAGCTTTGAGTCCCTGAAAATGGAAAAGGGTGATAGCTTTGTCTATTAGCTTTCTCAAAAATATCACTACATTTTCAACCATACCCCTGGATTTGCTAATTGCAAGAATTCTACAATTATCCTAGGAGGGCATAATCTTTTATTTTTGTTGATATAGTCAGGATTTTCAAATTATGAGCTAAGATAGTCACACTCCTGCATTCAATACTGTAATGAACATTGATAGTTTTTTTCTTTATTTCATTTCATAGTAAAGCAATTTCCTGCGCATTTTGTACTTTAAAAATTAAGTCAAACGTTAATCTAAATATCTCAATTGACTTTATATAAATTCATGTGCATATTGATAAATGTATGATCTTTTATTGTAAGGCTAAATATCTTGACTATTGTGTTGACAAGAGTGTCTCCCAATTTATACCACTCTAAATTCAACAACACTTTATAATTGAAAAACAGATTTGGTCATAGATCAATCTTTTTGCCAAAACAGCAGAAATTATCTGAAAGTGTGCAGAAAGGTATGCAACATAATTCTTTGGTTTAAACCAGGGGTGTCAGACTCGTTTCAAAACAAGGGCCGAACAGCATTCATGGTGCCTGCTGAGGGCCGGAAGTGATGTCATTAGGCAGGAAATGATGTCATTAAACAGGTCATAACCAAAAATAAGCACTTTTCACTTAGGAACTCATTAGCTGCAAATGACAGAAGAAAAAATACACAAATCTTGATCAAATTTCAAGATATGAGAGAGTCTAATTTTCACGCGGGCTGTCCTTGTAGCAGTCACACCTCAGCACTGCTCAGCAGCTGAGAGCCTGAGGGTCGGATAAAAAGCTTCCGTGGGTCGCCTTATGTTTGACACCCCTGGTTTAAACCATTTGTTTAAGATATTAGCAAAAACTTAACACATGTCAATGTCGTATCTGTTGCCTAAATATAATGCAATGTTACTTGAAACTTGAACTTGCACATCTTTGGTTATCCAAAGACAAACCAGCATCTGTGAAGACCATTATAAAATATTTTGGTAGCATCTTTATTAGTACTTCTGCCATCAGGAGCTTCTTCCGGGAATGGGAGTTATTCTAGAACCTCTTGCACAAGTTGACTGCTCCTTTCATTCATGGGGCGAGCTTTGATAGCAGAACTGCTAGTTGGGATGCTACTTGAAAGTCTAAAACTTCCCATAGTTCTGTTCGTAATTATATTGAGTAGTTGAAACAAAATACGTATAAAGATGGTGATGTCCATTCTGTGCCAGCATTTTGCATGCACTTCCATTCACTAACAATTTCTATTCATTTCTTTCATTTACAGGTGATCTTGGGGTTTCTGGCTTTGCTTCTAAAATTTTAATTAAATCATTATAGTAGTGTGTGTGTTGATCTAAGCTTGATGCTGGTTGTATAACTTGTTTGTTCATTTCCTTTTCTAGGGTGCTTGTCTAAGCCCTTTCACTCCATCTGTCTCTATAAATCATATTCCATGGCAGATCTTCTGTATACCAACACGTTTTGGCCAATTCAGAATGAGAACTATTTCTTTGATGATTATAAAATGCATTGCCTTCTAAGACACCTGATTTTTTTTATCTTTCTTGGTAAAGATAGTAGTGATAACTTGAATGACTTTTTGTGTTTTTATAATTAGTTTCCAGAGGAGACAGAGTCTGATCTTTTGTCAGTCACTGTTGATGGTCCGTCCCATTACTCATCAGTTAGTGATGGATCGTGCTCAGTATTCAGTTCACCCAAAACACCAGCTGTCTTCTCACCAAGCACCCCCTTCCATCCTGAAGAAGGAAGGCGATATGATAGCTTGTCTTCAACAAGTGAGGAATCTGAAAAAGAGGAAGATCATGAAAGAGAGAAGCCTTATTTTTACCGGAAAACACAGTGAGCAGATTCTTAAAACTAGACCATTTGTCACCTTAAAGAATGTTATAATCTTAATTAAAACAAATTTGTGTATTGGAAGTGGTTCATAATTCTGTATAAAATATTCACTGTGAACAATCAGAAGTGAAAATGAGGCAATTTAATTACTTTGTTCCAATGACTTTTTAATACTTTTTCACTCATCTGCACTCTCCATGCTGTCAGATAACTTAGACTATCATATTGTTTTAAATACTTGATTATTTATGGAGAAACTGCTACCTGATTTATTATTTGAAATTACTAATAAATTAATAGCTGTATTCCACACACAAACATGTATTCAAATAATGAAAATATCCCTATACATCAAAATGCTTTGGAAATCATAGTACTCATTAAGTGATTTTGAATGTAATTCCAAATTTTAAGAATTTCACAAGATTAATTGTGAGAAAAATTTCCTTAAAATGTTTCCAATGCTCTGAATCTAACTATACAGCAGAATGTAACTTCTACGAAGGGTGCGCTAGATGAATTTAAATGTTTTTACTTTAATTTTCACTTCTTTACACCTGTTTATGGTGTTTACCAGAGACCTCAGATGGTCTGAGACTAAAGAAACAAAGAGAAACTTGCAACTTTGATACATTTTAATACACAAGCAACAATTTTTTGCCAGGAGGTAGTGGAATAAATTAATTTGTGCCACTCAATAGTGGCCACCTCAATAGTTCCAAATGATTTTGAATAGTAGTGAGGGGTGCTTCCTGTATGGATGGCCCAGGCTCATCAGCCATTTTACCCCAGAAATGGTGGCAATGTTTCTCACTTCTGTTACAGGCTAATAAAATGGAACTATTATCTGCTCCATTGTCATCTGGACCTGACCTCCCAATTTGGCTGGCTGCCTCGCAAGAAGAAATAGGAGATTTGATAAGCCCGACAAAACCTGGAAAAGCTCTGGGACCAGACCTTATCCCATATGAAGTTTTAAAAATCTCTCCAGCTTGGTGGTCCCCAATCCTGGCCTCTCTTTTTACTATGATTGAACAGACCAGATTAATACCTGAAGCATGGACAAGGCCATCTTAGTTCTTATTTACAAAAAAAAAGTCCTCAGCTTGATCCTGCAAATTATAGACCAATCAGTTTGTTATCTTCCTTAGGCAAGATTTATGCGAAGTAGCTCCTTAGTAAGCTTTTGGCTTGGATTTCTTCCCAGAACCTTCTAGGCCCAGAACACATTGCTTTCCACAAAGGGGCCTCACTATTTATCATTGTAAGACTTCGGTCCACTTAGCAGAGAACTATTCTGGGAAGCATAATACCAAGCTTTATGTGGCCTTTCTTGACCTGAAAGGGGTGTTTGGTTCTGTGAGCAGGGAATTACTATGGGAAAAGCTAAGCAAATTCGGCATAGACCCAAGGTTTATTTTTTAATCAAAAGACTTTATTCAGACACTGCTTGCCAGGTCTGCTGTTCTGCCTCAGGTAAATTGTCTCCTAAAATCCCCATGGAGACAGGGGTGAAGTAGGGGTGCCTTTTGGTCCTTATCCTGTTTTCTCTATTCTTAAATGACTTGGCCCCTTTTCTCTCCCGGATTGATGGTGACCCTCCAAAGCTGGGCCCCAGGCTTATTTCTCTCCTGCTTTAGGCAGATGATGCGCAGTTGATTTCTCTGTCTCAAGTAGGTCTGAGTCAGCTTTTTAATACAGGGTGGCCCCAAAAAAACAGAACCCACAAATCTTTGAATGAAACTGTCAATTTCAAGTTTTCATCTTTTTTCTTTCAGGGTATACAAGTCGACTTTGTGCATGAAATATTGGAACAATAATCTTCCCCAATATGTCTTGGTCAACCAAGGAAAAGTTTCTTGAAATTTACTGGACCTTTGTAGGATTTAATAAAATTTTTATGGGTTCTGGTTTTTTTGGGTCACCCTGTAGATGCCTAGGCTATATGACCGACAACAGTCTGTCCCTGAACTTTAAGAAATCCAAGATTTTGTTTTTCTCCAAGGCAGGGCTTTTCAGACTGGGGCATCAAGACACCCCAGCCTGTGGGCCCTGGCCTGTTTCCCCTTAAGGGATCGGGGCAGCCAGAAGACAAGGAGGCAGCATTGTGCCGCTCAGGGGAGCTGCAGGGGCTTGGGTACACTTACCAGAGCCTCCTGCAGCCTCCCGGGGGTGTGGGGAGCCCTGCACGGCTGTCCGCAGGGCTCCCTGAAACTTCATAAGTGAAAGTGGAGCAGTTGCGCTCTGCTTCCGCTAAACCAGCCTTCCCCCTGCCCCTGCTGCCTTCCCCCCCCCCCCCGCCTCCTCAAGAACTTACTGTGGCTTTCAAATTCCCTGGGAGATTGAAAACTGCAGCTAAGGGTTGGAGACCGAAGGGTGGTGAAAGAGGAGTGTATTGGACAGGTCAAATCTTTCAAGTATCTAGGAGTCAACCTTCATTATAACCTCTTGTGGGGCCCCCACCAGAAATCAGTATTAAACTTAGGGCGCAGTCCTAACCAACTTTCCAGCATTGGCATTTGTTAGAATTGTGAGCTACTTACACTACTCAGATCATTTTCCACTTTTTTTCTAAGCAAGGCCATGGCTTCATTCCGGCAATGGTAAAGGTCTTTCAGGCTAAGGTAATCCTGTAACTTTTCCAATCTAGATGGAACCAGCCAACTAGGGCTTTGAGTTTTTACAAGCTATGTTCTTTAGGAAGGACATGGGCCTCCCTAACTGTGTTTCTAACACTGCAGTTTGACTGGAATTAGGTCAGTCATTGATAGAGATTAGAGTATGGCAAACAAGAGTTAAATATTGGTTGCATGTTTGCTATCATGCCGACCCTGATAGCCTCATTTTCCAAATAAGATCTGATCCTGTGATCCCCAAGTGGCTAAACAGCATTTGGGAGAAAGTAAGATTATTGGGCTTAGAGATGGGAGTCTAAATCAAAGACTTCTTGATATTGAACATCAAACCCTTCATTCTTCTACCCTTGGGGTTTGTTCCCCTCTATGTTTCCATATTTCAATGACTTTGAGTCAGTTACCATCTTACTTGTCCTTCCTAATGGATCCAAGGGAAAGCTGGGCAGTCTCTTGTGCCAGGTTTAATGTTACCACCTCTCAAGTTTCTCTGGAAAGATATCGCAAGACCCCATTTGCTGATCACCACTGTCCTTGCAATTTGGGTGCCATGGAGACTCTATCTCATATTTTGTTATACTGTGCAATTCGGGGAATCTTCAGCTATTTTTTTTGTTCCTGTTTTATGCAACATATCTGGTCTTCTGGATGCAGAGAAATTGATTTTTTCCTTAACTATAGCCCTTCAGATGTTACTGGGAGAGCTGCTAAGTTCTTTTGATGGTGGAACAAAGGTTTAGGGCTAGACCATTGTAAATGGTTTGCCTGTGTGACTAATGCTTACTTGACAGGGGCAGTTTGTATGCCATTAAAGGTTGATTTGATTTAATTTGGTTTGGCTAAAGAAACTGCATTATGTTTTCTGCCACTTAGATTCCTGTGACACTTATATAATTAAGAAATCACATTTAATACGTCAGATCAGTTTATGTTGTAAAAAATAATGGTTCTTGCTTTCCACAGGACTGTTCCTCGTAAGAAAGCAAGTGGTTTTGCTGCTGTCCACCAACTGTTTACTGAACGGTGGCCAACAACTCCAACCAACAGAAGTGTGACTGGCACAACTACTGAGAGAAATATTGACTTTGAACTTGATGTGAGAGTTGAAATTGATTGTGGGAAGTGTGTGCTTCATCCCACAACACTTCAGCAAGAACATGACGACATAAGCTTAAGGAGGTAAGAACTACGCTAGAAGCTGAACAGGTTTACTTATTGGGAAGAGCAGCATGTTTCTAATACAGTTTAAGTATGTAGAATTAGAGCCCAATCCTGGCCTCTTGTGAGCCTCAGGGCTCTTGCGAGCTGCCGGGCTACCGCCCGTGCTAGCCCACTGCTGGCTGATGCTGGGCTAGTGCCAGGCTAGTGTGGGGCGGGCGCCCAGCCTCCACCGCTCGGCAGTCTTGCGGATTGCTGAGCTGCAGCACGGTAAGCGGGGGCAGGGAGGAAGCATTCCGGGGAGGGGGGAGGCCGGCAGGGGGTGGAGAGAGGGTGGGAGGGAGGCGTGACGGGGAGGTGGGGGCGGGGGGCAGGGAGAGGGTGGGTGGGAGGCATGCCAGGGAAGGGAGGGAGGCGGGTCCATGGAGCTCTGCTCCACTGGATCCAAGGCGCTCGTGTGGGGCTTGGTGCCCTACACCAGGGGTGCCCAAACCCTGGCCCACGGGCCACTTGTGGCCCGCTGCGGGTCCCCATCCGGACCCCAGGGGGTCCCCCCACCTCCAATGGACACCCAGCCCTGACCCCAGCCCACGCTGGCCCGCCGCGTGAGCTTCGTACCTTGCTTTCCCTCGCTGCCGCTGAGCTCAGTGGCAGTGAAGGAAAGACGAGCCCAGCCTGCGTGCAGGGCCTTTTATAGTGGGAAGGCAACATGAGACTTGCAGGTCTCGCATTACTTCCCACTATTAAAGACTCTGCACGCTTGCCTGCTGGTCTCTTCTTCCTTGCCCATGGGCTGGGCTGGGCTCAGCTCCGTTTGGCTTGGCTCCCCTCCCCTCCCCTCTCCTTCCCTCCTGCAACCTGAGCCAGGGGAGAGAGAGCAAGAGAGAGAGAGAGAGAGAGAGAGAGAGAGATCACGAGGTAGGGGAGCCCAGCCCAGCTCGCAGCACGTCTCCCTCCAGAGGGAGGGAGGGCTGGTTGGCTAACCAGCCAGCCATCCAGGCAGGCAGCAGCAGTAGCACATGGGCAGGCAGGTAGGCATGCAGCTGGGCAAGCAGGCAGGCAGCCCAAGCAAACGAAGGAGGGAGGGCGAGGGGGCAGGTGAGCATGTGGGTATGTGAAAGCGTGGAAGATCCCCCCTCCATTTGTGTATGTGTGTGAATGTGATCATAAACTGGCATGAAGATCCCCCCCTTTTTAGGGTGAATGTAATCATAAACTGGATTGAATTCATTCATTCATTTTCTGTCTTTAATATATTCATTTATGTAAATTTATTCAAATTTGAAATGTAAATTAATTCTTTTTTTTTCTGACAGTGTCAGAGAGATGCCAAAAACTTTGAGCACCCCTGCCCTACACAAATGCCTTTACTTTACCACCGACCTTTTGGTTGGTGGTAAAGTGAGTAGCCCCATTGCGGGGCTGCTTTCCTTAGCCGGGGGAAGGGGACAAAAGTCCCTTTCTCCTGAGACACCGCCTGCGGCAGGCTGCAGCATGCTGGATGCAGTGGCAGCCGTTCTTGGCGCCGCTGCAGCCACGCACCCAGAATTGGGCTGTAATTCAGCTTTTTGCCTAAGTGACATGTGCAATTAAGTGTATCGTGGTAAATGTTTTCTCTTATGTAAAGTAAAACTATTCATTACTAGTCAGTGATTTAAGTAGGTAGCTAAAGTAATTGAGAAAATTACATATTACATAAAATTACTATTAGAGCACACACCACATGATTCCTGAACAGTTTTTATCCCACAGCCATAATTACGTTGAATAAGGCAATATAGTTGTTACCATGCTCCTGGGCATTATAGTCTGTTATACTGTTTTATATTATGATGCATGTTGTATAGAATGTGTGGGTGAGTGTGTAGAGTGTGATTGTTGGCATTGCAGTATATACATATTTATGCTTGTATCTCAAAGGTGCATAAATTTCATTGTGCTGTAGCACAATGACAATAAAGTTACTACTACTACTACTACTACTACTACTACTATTAATGTGTAATATTATTAAAGGTAGTATTGAAGTGCATCTATTCTTTCGTTTAAGATGTAATTTTATTAAATCCCTTGACATTACAAATTCTGATGAAGAATTAGTTTCATTTTATCTGTCAATTTTGTCTTAAACATGTTTTAAATTTTGTCTTAAAAATGTCTGTACATGACCTACATGTAAGCATATGCCAAGTGGAGCATAAGCACTTAGATGACAGTTCTCATAGCTAAGCAGCTTGTATGCTTGTACCGCCAGTGCTGGGTGTCGCAAATGTTTTGTAAAGCACGTTTGCAGCACCCTCTGAGTGGGCAGTGCCAGCGGGAGGCCTGTGCCACTGAAGAAGTTCAAGCCACCAGCGATGAGAAGGGGGGGAGTGTGGGGAGGGTGGCGGGAGGGCAGACGGGGTGGGACAGGCAGAGGCATCCTCTGCTGGATTCTGCGTCCCATATTGGGCTCCGAAGCCCAACATGGAGCTTCTCCAGTCTGTGCCAGCGATTTAGCAGGTGCAGATGTTAGAAGCCCCATTGTGGAGTCTGGGGCTTTATACAGGTTCCATATCTGCGGGGTCCCCTGGAATGGAACTCTCATGGATACGGGGGATGGGACGGGCACCTGTATATTAAACAAAAGGATTAGAAATACTAATTTGTTTCAGTTTGTTTTTAACAACATTCAGTTTTAGCTTTGAAAATAACGTAAATGTAACACTGCCTTCCTGTTAAACAATGCGGTGTGTTACTTCTTAGGAGTTACGATCGGAGTTCCAGAAGTTTAGATCAAGAGTCTCCTTCAAAAAAGAAGAAATTTCAGGCTAACTATGCATCAACGACCCACTTACTTGCTGGAAAGAAAGTGCCATCATCTCTACAGACAAAATCTAGTGACCTGGAAACAACAGTATTTTACATTCCTGGAGTTGATGTAAAGGTAAAAAAAAAAAAAATTAAGGGTAGGCTGGGAGATGCTGATCTCTTTCTTGTGCCAAATGTGATAAAAGAAAAGAAAATAGAAGCATCACTTAGCATTTCCTTTGTGTGATGCAGCTGCTGTCATGTGGATTATTACATGGGCAGCCCAATCCTAACCTGCGCTGGAATAGGCAGACCAATTGCCTGCACCATGTCCAGGGCAGATTAGAAGGAGGCTGGAGCACAGTAAGGAGTAAGGTAATATTTAATCCTTACCCCAAGTAGTGCCCCAGCCACCTCAGTGGGGCTACTTTGATCTGCACCACTGAAATCAGGAGGTCTGGCTCAGTTGGTAGAGCTGCTGCCTTGTATGCCTGAAGATCTGAGGCTGCCAGTTCGAAACAACCGGAAGTACCCGAGAACTGACGACACGCTGATATACTGATGAGCTGACCCTCGGTGTCAGAGAGGAGTTGCCGTCAAGTGGAGCATGGGAGGCGAAGGGCCAGAGAGAGGCCAGACCGGGAAGGAATCCAGCTGGAACGAGGAGTTCTATGAAAGACTAAAACTATTCAATTGTAAAAATCCCTACAGGGGTTTAGAACAGCCTGCCTATGTAAACCGCCTTGGATGAAAGTCTGAGGAGAAATCTGACGACCAAAGAAAGGCAGTATATAAATACCTGTATAAATAAATAAATCACTGGTGCAGATCAAAGCAGCCTGTTATACCACCAGGCTGCTTGGGAGGGGGGTTAGGATCCACCCTAAGTGGCCTAATATGTTAGGGGAATGATACTGTGATATATAATACTGTCAGAAACTTCATATACCGAAAATTAGATGCAACGGATAGCCCAGTCCTAATCTGCACTGGAATGGGGAGGCCAGCTGACCTGATCCATATTCAACACAGCATTGGGGCTGGATGCAGCTCAGCTCAGGGCAAGTGAAATGCAATCCCTTTACACTGGGTAACACCGCAGCAGCTCCAGTGGGGCTACTCAGATCTGCGCCACCTCAAGAGGTGGTGCAAATCCAAGCAGCCTGGAGCTACTCCAGGCTGCCCAGGACTGGAATTAGGATCCAGCACAAATGCCAGATCCTGGCCTCACCTGCAGCCCGCTCACAGGTCTGCCTGTCGCCCGCCCTCCTCCCTGCTCCGAAGAGCCTGTTACATTAAAAAATTTATCTCCTTTCAGCTACATTATAATTCCAAGATGTTAAAGACAGAATCACCAAATGCATCCCGGGGGTCATCTCTGCCAAGAACCCTTTCCAAAGAATCCAAGCTGTATGGTATGAAAGATCTTCCCATGGTTTCTATCCACAGCAAGGCTAAAAATTTACTCTCTCCCCAACCCCCTCCTATTCCATCAGGTAGAGATTTCTCTTCACTACTGTACCTTTTGATTTAACTCTCATCATCCTATGAAGTTCATTGTTTAAATCTGTATTCAGCTTTGTAGTTTAAAAGGCATGCTGGCAGTTAAGATCATGGTAATCTAAAAGATACTGATACCAGAAGCTAATACACAGTGCACTAATTCTAATTGCTGCTAATACTTCATTGTTAGAAACTAACCTACCTGTACTTCTTGTCCTATTTCTCAAGCCTTTATTGATCATCAACAATTCCTCATTATTTTCTGATTAGATGTCTTTTTATTTCACAAAATGAAAACTAATTTCTTTTAGTTCAGTGCTTCCTATGCTGGCTATCAGTGAATGGAACAAAATCATTAAATTAACAGTTAATTCATTAAAAATGTATTTAATAAAACAATACTGAACATATTCATATAATTTATAGAATTTTAAACAGCACTTCATTAACTCAGCTTCTTTGAATCCAGTAAATTCCAAGGCACAATTGCCTTGTGTCCCTTAAATATAGCCTGGATCAAAAAATTGGGATTTTGTACCGAAGTGAATTTCCTGTTCCTAAGGAATGTAGTAGGTCACTCTTTTCTTTCAGAATGCTCTGTTGCATTCCTCAGAAATTACTTTAATGTAGCATAGGTGAATATGCTCAAAACTGAATCCATAACTTTTTATCAAGTATGGGGAATTAAGCCTAGTCTTATCTATATAAAAACAAACTTGAAGTAAAAATATGGGTGCTCAGGCTGTATGTTATAAATGTGACACAGTAGCCAATATATGTATTAATTGTGAACATTATGAATATTTTTATTCAAACAGTATGGAATTTTAGTTAACAGATCATTGGGGGGGAACTTTTTTGATCACTATTGCTGCCTTTGGGTCACAAGTCTTCAGATAAGAGAGGTGTATAGAGAAGTGTGTAGAGAGCATGAAAAGAAATCTTTGATTTCATAATAATGTGATCAGGGTGGGATTATTTGAAAATTATTGGAAGAAAAGCTATGTGCTTTACCCTGAGTTCCTCAGAGAAAGTGTGAAATATAACTAATGATATACAAGCTTTTTTTTTGAGAAATATGTATTACAAAGCTGAAAAATTTGTTAAGTGCCCCTTTTTAGTAATTTAAATAGCAGCATTCTGATGAAAGAAAAGTCCTGGGAATTGACCTGGGTCAAGACACAGATTGTTCATTTGTATCTAGGGTCTATAGCTTGTTGAGCAAGATAGAAAAAATGATTAATAAAATGCATTTAAAATGTATCTTGTATTTTAAATATTTTGTAATTGACACTGGTGAACTAGAATTCCATTAAACTTCTCTCTTTAAACCTTTCAGCCAAAGGAAAAGGAAGTGGTGGTGTAAAAACAGCAAAACTATATGCTTGGGTTGCTCTCCAGTCTTTGCCAGAAGAAATGGTGATTAGCCCCTGCCTCTTAGACTTTCTAGAGAAGGCCCTTGAAACAATTCCTATAACTCCAATAGAAAGGAACTATGCAGGTATCAGATGACAGTTTTAACTTGTTTCTATATGTGACCACCATGAGACTGCAGGGAAGGGATGGGTGAGCCCTTAAGCTCCTGGCTGTCTGGGAGCTGCTGTCAGGGAGAGGGGGCAGGCCATCTCCCATGCAAGGAGGCAAGCAGGTAGGGGAAACCCTCCAGGCAAGGCTGCAGGCCTCAGAGTCCAGGGAAGGGGAGAGGGTATTGGATGGCCACCCTAGTTTTCCTAGCTGGACTAATCCACTTCCCTGGTTGCCAACTCCAGGCCACCAACACTTTCAGCTTCAGCCAGGCCCTCGGCTTCCCAATCCTCAGCTAGTCCCCCTTGTCAGCTAGCAGTGGGCTTTTAAGTTCTGCTGCTTGCTGCACCTGCTCACCTGACCTTTCCTGCTCCTACCCACCTCCCACAATACGTGGATGTACCACTGTCACTGTGGTGACTTCCAGTTTAGCCAGAAGTGACACAGACAGGGAAGATACAGCTCCTGACACTCATCAACTCGCACTATCAGGGTAGGCATGCTATACGTCACTGACAAGGCCAATCTGTGTGGGGCCAGGGAAGCCCATCCCCAGACACTATAATAGCTTTAATTTGCTTAAGTCTTCATTCATAAACTTCATCTTCTTATTTTAATAACTTACTTGTATTTTTAAAGCTGTTAGCTCACAGGATGAAGATATGGGCCAATTTGATATGCAAGATCCCTTAGAAGAGTCCACAGCCTCCTTAGTGTCCTCATCCACATCAGCATACTCCTCATTCCCTGTGGATGTGGTGGTCTATGTGAGAGTTCAGGTAAGAATGAAAGACAACTTAAGTTGTACTTGGGGACCGTTTGTGTCCATTTTGCCACTGTCTTTAGTGGGACAGGAATTTTGTGAGCATGCTGTAATACAGCTGTTGGTTTCAAGTTGGTAATGCTAAGAAAGAAATTATTTTGAGAAACTAACATTAAATTGATTGATTCACTCACAGTTCTGGAATTGTTTAGTTCTTGTGTTTCATCACTACATATTTTCCCTTTTTCTTTTGCAGGAAAAGTCAGTTGTTTATTCACTGTGTAAACAAAAACAGGCACACACACTGTACTTACCTGCATAAGTGCTTGTCTTACAAAGTTATCTTATTGTCCTACATTCTAGCTGAATGAACTGTGTATGTACAGCTTATGTACATTTATACATTTATTTATTCTACCATTTATTCTACCATTTATTCTACCATTTCTCCAAGTATCTGAGAGCATAAATTGATAGGTGAGATGGGTTAGACCAGCAGTTCCCAAACTTAGCATGGTCACAGCACCCTTCTTTCGTGGTGGCCTCTTTGTCCTGGCTTTCCCAGGTGCTGCCGCCTTGGATCATGCAAAATTTTGCTCACATGTAAAATCATAAGATTTGAATTATGGCTCAGTTCAATCAAGGAGGTATGGTAATGAGCTAGTAGTCCTCCTGCGACTGCATCCTCAGTCATGTGCAAAAACCACACACTCATCAAGGATCATCAGCTATCAAAGGAAGGTCCCTTGATGAGTTCATCCCTCGAAAGAGCTCATCGAATCCTATGGGAGAAAAACATCTTGAAAACTGGGTTCTTTTTTAGGTTTAACTTCATCCTGCCTTGCTATCAGTCTTGTTCATTGACCCAGTGGTGCTACATGATGCCATCCCCATTCAGCCGAAATCCAAGAACCACCAGGCCAAGCTAGAACTCAGGATCAATTATTTATTTTTACTAAATTTCTACCCCACTTTTATCTCCTTGAAGGGCGTTCAAAGCGGCTTACAACATAAAATCACAATAAAAACTATCAAAAATCTACTCAAAACACTAAGGTAGCATTAGAAATACCATATTGAAAAACTAAAATCATAACCCAGCAGCAATCAGTAACAGTAACAAGGGGGCAGACCCATAAAATCTAACCAGCATAAAACCCCACAGTATGCAATATTAAAAAGACCTAGACACAGAAAACTGATCTAAATGACAATGCCTCTAGACCCCACCAGAAAGCCTCTAAGGAGGAAGCGACATCAGGTGAGATGAACTTCGATAGGATTGGTGCTACTGAGAAGGCCCTATTCCTTGCTGCCTCCCCTCTAACCTCCGTAGTCACCTTAGGTAGAAGGGCCTTTTCAGAAGACCAGAGAAGACAAGTCATATTGTACAGAAGCAGGTGGTCTCTCCCCAAGCCATATAGGGCTTTAAAGGTCAAAACTAGCAACTTAAATTGGACCCAGAAACAAATGGGCACTCAGTGCAGCCATCAGAAAAGCGGCCTGACAGAGTCAAACTGCCTACCACAGGCACACATGCCAGCTGCTGCATTCTGCACTAATTGCCTCACACTCCAAAGGAGTCTGTCCACCTTCTCAGGCTGTACAAGCTGAAAAGAATTGCACAAAACTGGGCAATTTTTGTGGAGTAACCCCCCCCTCCACACACACACACACACACACACACACACACACACACACACACACTTTCATACTTCCCTCTCCTTTCCAGCCTTTTCCCCTGCTTCTCTTCCTGAGTGCCACAGAAGATGCTGTACCAGCAGCTAACTTTGTGTGGACTGCCTTGCCAAGTGCCCTCTCTCCTGGGAAAGCAGCTCTTGTCCTTCTTTCCTCCTTCAACCTAAAGCTACATCCTAGTTTTCGGAGCTCTATTCAAAACCCTCTTAGAGCCCAATCCTATGCATGTCTACTCAGAAGTCAGTCTCATTATAGTCAGTGGGGCCTACTCCTAAGAAAGTGTGGATAGGATTGCAGCCTCATTGTGTTTGTACCCAGTTTAATCAAGTGTTTTGTCCAGTACTTCATACTTTTATATTGCGGCTCTCAAAATGCATTGTACTCAATTCATTACATACGGACTGGCAATCTTGATTTTTGCCACAAATCCAGTGGTTCTCAAAATGGGGCTTCGCGATGCCCCAACCTGAGGGCCCTGGACTCTGCCCCCTTAAGGGTTTGGGGGAGGCAGCGTCAGGATTGCGTTGCTAAGGGGGCTGCAGGGACTGGCATGTACTTACCAGTCCCTGCAGCAGCCTCCTGGAGGTACGGGCAACCCTGGGCAAACCTCTGCAGGGCTCTCCATGCTTTAGAAAGTTAAAGTGGAGCTATCGCGCCCCACTTCTGGTTTGCAAACTCCCTGAGAGTTTGAGAACTGATGCACTAATCCAGGGGTGTCCAAACATTTTGGCAGGAGGGCCACATCATCTCTCCGACACTATGTCAGGGGCCGGGGGAAAAAGAATTAATTTACATTTAAAATTTGAATAAATTTACATAAATGAATATATTAGAGATGGAACTTATATGAATGAATGAAGGTCTTGCAGTAGCTCAAGACCTCTAAAAGGCCTTGCACAAAGCAAGGCTGGCCTTTCCTTTGCTGTCCATGCTACATCACAGAGGTGAAACAGCAAGTAGTGGAGAGAGCTCTCATCCCACAGCTCACACAAGAGGTTGAACAGTCACCCTCAAGCTGAGAGCCGTTGCGTCAGGCCAGCACTGGCTCCAGCAAATCTCCAGAGGGCCAGATGCTCATTGGAGACTGGGGGCTCCCTGAGGGCAGTCCCCGAGGGCCGCAAGTGGCCCCGGGGCCGGGGTTTGGGCACCCCTGCACTAATCTGTAGACTATCTGTTGTCTGTCATTATGTGTCTTATGTAGTCAAATTAACTCCACACTCCTTGCTATGTGAATGAGTAAATTCATTCTGCTTTTGAAACTGTTTTAATGGAGAACATAAGAACAGCCCCACTGGATCAGGCCATAGGCCCATCTAGTCCAGCTTCCTGTATCTCACAGCGGCCCTCCAAATGCCCAGGGAGCACACCAGATAACAAGAGACCTCATCCTGGTGCCCTCCCCTACATCTGGCATTCTGACTTAACCCATTCCTAAAATCAGGAGGTTGCGCATACTCATCATGGCTTGTACCCCATAATGGATTTTTCCTCCAGAAACTCGTCCAATCCCCTTTTAAAGGCGTCTAGGCTAGACGCCAGCACCACATCCTGTGGCAAGGAGTTCCACAGACCGACTACACGCTGAGTAAAGAAATATTTTCTTTTGTCTGTCCTAACCCGCCCAACACTCAATTTTAGTGGATGTCCCCTGGTTCTGGTATTATGTGAGAGGGTAAAGCACATCTCCCTATCCACTCTGTCCATCCCCTGCATAATTTTGTATGTCTCAATCATGTCCCCCCTCAAGCGTCTCTTTTCTAGGCTGAAGAGGCCCAAACGCCGTAGCCTTTCCTCATAAGGAAGGTGCCCCAGCCCAGTAATCATCTTAGTCACTCTCTTTTGCACCTTTTCCATTTCCACTATGTCTTTTTTGAGATGTGGCGACCAGAACTGGACACAATACTCCAGGTGTGGCCTTACCATCGATTTGTACAACGGCATTATAATACTAGCCTTGAGACTTGAGACTTGAGGCCCACCTCAATTTTCTTTCCCAATCAAACCCTCCTGACACTCCAGCTGCTCAAACTACTGGTAGGCCTGGGTTGGGCTCCCTTTGTGCAGTTTCGGTTAGGAGAATTTCTTCAGTTCTGCTAGCAGGTGAAGTAACTTAACAGCCTGCCAAAGTGGTCATCCCTTGCCTGTAGCCCTTGTGTCAAACTACACAGAACTAGTCTCAAGCCACAGATTCTAGCCATGGTACAAACTGCAGGAACCTTTCTCTCTCCTCTTTCTTTGCCAACTCCCCAACATTCCTCCCTTTTCATTTCTGCTCTACACCCTAAATCCGCCATTTGCCTAATTCCAGTTCTGTCTTGGAAATAATTTCCCAGTGTCCTTTCTCCTCTTTCTTCCCTGCCAAACTCTTGTGCCGTTATGCACCTCCTTTTCCCTTCTTTCTTTCTGCTCTTCTCTTTACTGCTTTCTCTTCTTTATAGCAATCACTTAGACTTAGGACCTAAACGTACATGAATGGCTAAGACATATTGCATCAGTTAGTGTTTCTCAACCAGTGGAATGGGTACTTCAGAAGGTGTGGTACTTGCAGGAGCCCGGACCCCTATTGCCCAGCAGTGAAACCAGGAATGTGACACATCGAGCAGCAGTAGGAGGCTCCAAAGCATGCTTTTCCATGCTCAAAAAAGCCCTCCTGTCCATCCTAAGCCTCTTACTGGTGTATATCACACTGCATCTGGCCTACCAACCCAGAAGTAACTGGCAGTGATGTCATCACCAGTTACTTCCCGTGGTACTTTGAATAAGTGGACCGTTTGAAGTGGTACGGCAGAGGACAACTATTAAGAAACACTGAATTGGATCATACTGCATTGCTTTATTTTGATTCCCCCTTTCCTGTTATTGTTACTTCTCTCCGCAATAACGTTTGGTGTGTTTTACCTCCTCTTCCTCTCCTGCCAAACCAACGATCTGAGCTGTTGGCCACTATATAAGATCCCTGCACATTAATTTGTATTTTTGTGTGTGTGCTTATGTTATGCCTGTTTAAATGCACACCTGGTAATAAGTGAATGAATGCAGGTTCATAATATGAACAGTGGAGCCAACTATAGTTACTTCCAAATATTAGTAGCTTTAGGCTAGCATCCACAGTTCATACTTCTACAACTGCATGAGATCAAGTCAGTTTCCTTTACCTCTCTGCCAAAACCCCCTGAGAACCAATGCTGTGGGTCGTTGAATCCTCCATAGCAGTAAGGTTTGTCGTACAGAGGAAGAAATAGTACTGTTTCAGGAGGGAAACTTCAATAATTTGGGCCCAGATGAATTATCATGCATTATGGTAAAGAATTTAACATTTCACTTCACTTAACCTAATACACCAGTAGTTCGCAAACTGTGTGCCACAGCGCCTGACGGCACTGTTATGAATTCAGAGGGGCACTGCGGGATGTCGCCAGCAGCCTCTTCATCCTGGCTGTTCTGGACACAGCTATCTTGGATTGTGTGATATCTTGCGCAATCCAAGATGCTGGCATCCAAGAAAGCCAGGAAGAAGAGACCACTGCAGAAGAACGCTGTGATCGTGGTATGTTTGAGAACCACTTTAATATACCCAAAAGTTAATAGAAGTCAGTTTTTAAAATGGTATAGTTGGTGACTGTTGTAAAAATTTTAAAATTTTTTGTCACCTGATTTTTTTTTCTCCTGTCTCTTAGCCTTCCCAGATCAAATTCAGCTGCTTACCTGTATCAAGGGTAGAATGCATGCTGAAACTTCCCTCCCTTGACCTTGTGTTTTCTTCTAATCGAGGGGAACTAGAAACTTTAGGTGCAACTGGTCCTACAGAGAATGCTTCACAAAGTGGGCCAAAGATGTCTGTTAAAACTGTGTCACCAGGTAAAAATTAATTTCAAAACATGCTGTATTTTATAGTAATGCAGTGGCCTCAGTAATAGAAAGTTTATTTATTAGTTGCTTGTATTAGGACTAGTATTTGGTGTTCATGGTACTTTGTGCAAATATTGACATTGATCCACTTCAGAGGTTACATGGAACACTGTTTAAGCCAGGGGTGTCAAACTCGTTTCATACAGAGGGCCGAATGATGCCTGCTGAGGGCCGGAAGTGATGTCATTAGGCAGGAATTGATGTTATTAAACAGGTCGTAACCAAAAATAAGCATTTTTTCTCACTTAGGAACTCATTAGCTGCAAAAGACAGAAGAGGAAATATGCTAATCTTAATCATATTTCAAGATATGGGAAAGCCGAATTTTCATGTGGGCTGGCCTTTCAGCAGTAACATCACAGCACTGCTCAGCAGATGAGAGCCTGAGAGCTGGATAAAAAGCTTTCGTGGGCTGCATCTGGCCCCCAGGCCTTATGTTTGACACCCCTGGTTCAAGCCATTTCTGCCCAGCATTGCTTATATGCAACAGGGATAAAATGTGTACACCTGTGGGCCAAGGAGACATGGGTTAATCCTGTGTGTGCACAATGTTCACAAGTCTTGGGCTTGTGCTCCCTCCCTCCCCTTTCATGTACAAAAGAAAGATGTTTTAAACAACTTGATACTGTGTTGTCCAAACAAAAAAGTTTGTTTCTATTAGTTAAATCATCTTTAGCTGAAGTAATTAGAAATGGTTCTATGAGGTATAACGAAAAGTTTAGATGTCTTTAAAAAAAAAAAAAAGTAAAACTTATCTTGCCTTTCCCTCCTCTCTGCTTCCTCAGATGTATCTCCATTGTCAAAATTTAGATTCAGGCTTCTTAAGAGCAGGAACCTTTTCAGTTTTTGCTTTCAGATTCTGTGAAGTACCAGGTATAGATAAGAATTTGTTTTGTGCATCAAAGGTGACTTTGAACTTGTGTTTCTCAAGCAGTAGCTTGTGCCTCATGACAAATGTTTCAAACTGAGGGAAGTTTTGGAAGCAGTAGTTTGTGATATGGCACAGGGAAGGAGGTTGTCACTTCAAAGGAAAAAAGCAAGAATTTACTGTGATTGTGGGTATCCCCATTTGTGCTGACTAAAGTTCCAGTTTGGATTTCAGCCAGTGGACATTGTGAAAGCCAATCCAGACAGATAATTCTTAGAGTTTCTAGAAAATATACAGGTTTGGATTGTCGTGAGTTCACACCAAAAAAAGTCAATAATATGGGGACAGCCACAAGAAGATATATCCTTGTGTCTATGACCTAAGAGTTAGTACTCAATGGGGGTAGTCAAAAGGGATTGTGCTAGAGTACATGTTTTATTTAATTAACTAATGGGGTTTTGTGCTGTAGGTTCATCACCTGGACTGGGCAGCCCTTTTGGCAGAACTCGACATAGTAGTAGCCAATCAGATTTGACTGGATCTAGTAGCAGTTCTTCAGGTCTGAGCTTCACAGCCTGCATGTCTGATTTTTCCCTTTACGTATTTCATCCATACGGAGCAGGAAAGCAAAAGTCCAGTGTTGCTGGCCTATCTTCTGGATCAGGATCCCTAGGTAATCATGGAAAAAGAATGCTTGCAAAACTATTAGTTATTGCTAAGTTTTGAAGCGAACCTGTTACTTAAGAGCTTGTGGTGTCTGTGAGAAAATGGTTACCTTATGTGAACCTTACAGCAGACAGACTGAGCAGAGGCAGAGAGAAGGCAGAGTTTTGTTACTCACAGTAATGTACACCAGCTACTCATAGATGGTAGAACTATGTAGTTGGTCCAAAAGGTACCTTAAGCCCACAGTGGTGACCACTGTGGTGACCACTTCCAAGTGATTATTCAAAATTCCCTGCAAGAGTTCCCACTGGCTTCTAATTTTGTACCAGTGGTCAGTAGCTTTGAGAGCATCTTATGATCAGCTAGAAACAAAAGGAAAGGGGCAGCAGGGCCAGTAAGATTGGTTGTGGTTGTTGCTGGGATTTGGGATGCTGTGTTGCCAGAAAAAGAGGCAGAGGACAAGACCAGAAAAATCACTTTTGACAGTCACTGAAGAAGTTGGGGGAGAAAGAGGCTAAGAAAACCTTAGGAGAAGCTGTTTAAGAATAGGGAACTGAAATTTGCTATTCAGTAACATCTTTGGGTGGTGATTCAACAGGAGCATTACCCTGAGGTATGAGAATTTGAGGGAAAGCTTCAGGGAGAAGTTTCTGGAGTCCATCTGCTTTCCAGGGAAGCCCTCCATTGTGTGTGTGTGTGGTGGTAGTGAGATACAAAGGGGTG
This sequence comes from Tiliqua scincoides, assembly GCF_035046505.1. NCBI lineage: Eukaryota > Metazoa > Chordata > Lepidosauria > Squamata > Scincidae > Tiliqua > Tiliqua scincoides. The sequence goes on from NC_089826.1 coordinate 30,775,674, forward strand.
GTTGGCTAACGAAAGTATTTAGGGAACTGAACTAGTTACCAAGGTCTAGTCATTCTTGAGAGATGATGTTAACCTTATAAGCAATGGAACATCCAAGCAGCTAAAGCACCCTATTCATTACTTTTATAAATTCAGTTCATTTTGTCAGTTTATTTTAATATAGGGTTGTGTGATGCTTCCCACCTTGTATCTTACCAGGTTACCAGGAGAAAGATTTTTTAGTGCAGAGCAATCATACCACATTTTAGATATGCCATGTGTATGATCAGATAGATATGAATTTTCATTTCATTTTCACTTATAGCATGGGTGGCTTATAACACTGTTGTGTTGTCCCATGACACAAACATTACAGTAGATCAAGGTTTCACTGTGTCTGGTGACAGCTGGTGGTTACGAAAAAAGTGCATAATGGGAAAGTGGGGGAAGTTTTTGTAGGAGTCTCTCATCTATTATCATTAAAAAGGAATTTCCTTATATATAATTCAAGCAAATGGGATGTTAGAATCCCTTCATTGTGTTCTTTAAAGAATTATGTGAAGCTGTTAACTTGAAGGGAAGCTGGTGGGTTCTAACATACCTGGCTATTTAACTCATCCATTACACGTTCCCTTCAGATGTCGGTTACAGAAGCCAAAGCATGTATGCATTCAGTTGTGCTAGGTGTACAGTCTGTGGAAACTGACTGAAAACTATGGGCTTTTCAAATTCTGTGAAATCACCTATATTGTCTCTTGTGGTTTTAGGAAATGTAGATGAAGAGCCATCATCAGTTACTGGTCGTAAAGATTCATTAAGTATTAATCTTGAGTTTGTGAAAGTGAGCTTGTCAAGAATAAGGCGTTCAGGAGGTGCTTCCTTTTTTGAGAACCAATCTGCAAGCAAATCTGCAAGCAAGATGGACACTACGTTAATAAACATATCTGGTACTTACCTTGCTTAATGTAGACTTAGTACATCAAACATTGTTAACCCTTCATTGCATATTTGGACGTCAAACTAAAACGTCTTATAATGTTGCATTCTTGCTCTGTTATATAGATATTGATGCCTGCTTGCATTTAGATTAAATTGGTGACCAGACTTTTTAAAAAAATAGAATTTGTCAATTTGTGACTCCATGGTGATTCTTGAAAACATGGTTTCTGACTTGTGATGCATCTAAACTAGTGCATTCCTATATATTTGATGCATATTGATTGTTTGTGATCTGTACAGTGTGCTATGCTTTACTCTGCCAGTGAGGCATACTGTTTCAGATTCAATCACACTCTGCTGCTCCTGTTCAGATACAAACATTTTGTCAGGCTCCCCCCATCAGAATTTCAGAAAAGGCAGATATAGCTCAACTTTCCTTTTGGAATTTTTTCCGAAGGTTTTCAGTGAATTAAGTGTTACACTTATTCATTAAAATGAGTTTTAGAGGTAAATAAAAAGTCTCTGCATTATTGAAAGGCATTGAGAGGTTTAAAAAGGCAGAAAGGAAAAATCCTTCTATTGAGTAATATTTTCTGCTTTAGTCCTAAAATCAAACAGTGCTAAACTTGTTTATGTAATTGAATCTTAAGTACAACACAGAGTGACCTTTAATCATTCTGTAAAGTTAAACAAGCTAGCTTTAAAATATTGATTACGTATTTCTTGTTTGTTAGCTGTTTGTGATATAGGATCTGCGTCCTTTAAATATGACATGAGGAGACTCAGTGAAATTTTAGCTTTCCCAAGAGCCTGGTACAGGAGAAGTATTGCAAGACGCCTTTTTCTAGGTGACCAAACCATAAATATGCCAGGTAAGTGGAACATTTCAACAGGTCTTTAAAAATGCTGTATCCTGAATTTGGCCACAAATTCTGAATTGTAACTGTACTAAATTGTGGAGAATTCCCTATCTCATTACATTTTTTTTAAATGAGTTTGACACCCCTGGTCTGTCTAAACTCGAGGCCCAATCCTATGCAAATGTCCAGCACCAATGTAGCCATGCCATCGGGGCATGTGCTGTATACTGAGTGGGAAGGGCAGTCACGGAGGCCTCCTCAAGGTAAGAGAACATTGTTCTCTTACCTCTGGATTGCACTGCAACTGAATCAGCACTACAAAGTTGGATAGGATTTGACCCTTAGTACTATAATAAACCATGCATCTTCATTCATGTACTCTTTCTGAGGGGAAAAGTCTGTATTTAAAATAGTGATAACCTTTTTCTTTCCATCCTCTTATTGACAGAGGAGTTGAAAGGCATGCCTTAAGCCTGGGTGGAAGACTTTGGAATGGGCTCAGCAGAAAATGGGGTTGAGAATGGTGTGGAAGAAATAAAGTTGAGAAGTGTGGAAAGGATGAGTTTGGAAGTTTAATTGATTAGAAAACAGGAATCAACCTTAACAATTGCTATCTAGCAGTTTTAACAATTGCTGTAGGAGTTTGTTAATTAAAAAAAACTGAAAAAGCATGCTGCAGTAATCTTGTTGTATTTGCTGTTAAAGCTGCATGGCAGATTACTAGCTAACCAAATTTTTTTTCCCCATTTCCCAGTAACGAGTGGCCCTGGGACACCAGATTCTATTGAAGGAGTGAACCAGCACATGTCACCTGAATCATCACGAAAAGCATACTGTAGGACCTGGGAGCAGCCCAGCCAGTCTGCTTCATTTTCACATATGGCTCAGTCACCCAATGTTTTCAATGAGCACAATACAAGCAGCAATATGTCACCTGGAACAACAACTCACAGTTTAAAATCTCCAGCTGTTTCAAGATCGAGGAGTGTGTCAGACTCTTCTGTTCCTCAGAGAGGTAAGAGAATAATAAAAAACAATAAAAAGTGGACTGCTAGGTAATGTTGCCAGCTGCCTCTATATAGACACAGCTTATGATGGGATTTTCAATAATCAATAATTTGTCATCACTGGGACAGGCCTTGTATGCTGCTTGAGCTCTCCTCTTTTCCTCAATGACTGGTGTCAACTCCTCAGAGTGGGCTTCAAACCAGTCTGCCGCCTTATTGGTCTTCTTGCCGAATATGGACAAGGCGGTGTTGTAAACGGTATTCTTGAAATGTTCCCATCTGTTGGATGCGTTTGCGTCGGCCAGGCCTGGAAGAGATTCCTCAAGCGCTTGTGCAAATTCCTCCACTTTTCTCTGATCCCGGGTCTTGCTGGTATCAATGCGAGGTCTTCCTTCCTTTTTCGTGTGATACAGTCGCTTTGTTTGCAGTTTCACTCTGCTGCACACCAGGGAGTGGTCAGTGAGCGCAACCTGCAGGTCCTCCGAACTGCTCGCAGCAAAGTCCAACAGACTGCCAGGAGATGTGCTAACGACTACTGGCTCCAGCTCTGTTCCGACATACAGATAGCAGCTGACACGGGCAACATCAAGGGGATGTATAATGGTATCAAGCAGGCCCTAGGTCCAACACAGAGGAAAATTGCCCCTCTGAAGTCTGCCACAGGTGAGGTCATCCAGGATCGGGCGCAGCAGATGGAACGCTGGGTACAGCACTACTCTGAGCTATATTCCAGAGAAAATGTAGTCACCGAAGAAGCACTGAACAACATTGAGTGCCTGCCTGTGCTGGAAGAGCTTGACAGTGAACCAACCCTAGAAGAACTTCACGTGGCCCTGGACTCCCTTGCCTTTGGCAAGGCACCTGGAAAAGACAGCATCCCTGCTGAAGTCCTAAAATGCTGCAAAGAGATCATCGTCACTGAGCTGCATGAAATCCTCTGTCTCTGCTGGAGAGAAGGTGGAGTACCTCAAGACATGAGGGATGCAAACATCATCACGCTGTACAAGAACAAAGGTGACAGGGGTGACTGCAACAACTACCGCGGCATCTCTCTCCTTAGCGTTGTAGGAAAGCTGTTTGCCCGAGTTGTACTAAAGAGGCTCCAGGTACTTGCAGAGAGCGTCTATCCAGAATCGCAGTGTGGATTCCGAGCCAACAGGTCCACCACTGATATAGTATTCTCCCTTAGACAACTGCAGGAGAAATGCAGGGAACAACGACAGCCACTCTTTATAGCCTTCATAGATCTCACAAAGGCTTTCGACCTGGTCAGCAGAGACGGCCTCTTCAAGATTCTCCCCAAGATCGGATGTCCACCCAGGCTCCTCAGCATCATCAGATCTTTCCACAAGGACATGAAGGGCACTGTTGTCTTCGATGGCTCCACATCAGACCCTTTTGACATCCGAAGCGGAGTGAAGCAGGGCTGTGTTCTTGCACCAACCTTGTTTGGGATTTTCTTCGCTGTCCTGCTGAAGCAGGCCTTTGGAACTGCAACAGAAGGCATCTATCTCCGGACCAGATCAGACGGAAAGCTCTTCAACCTCTCCAGACTGAGAGCAAAGTCCAAAGTCCAGCTGAAATGTCTGCGTGACTTCCTCTTTGCCGACGATGCAGCTGTCACTACCCACTCTGCCAAAGATCTCCAGCAGCTCATGGATCGTTTTAGCAAGGCCTGCCAAGATTTTGGACTGACAATCAGCCTGAAGAAAACACAGGTCATGGTTCAGGATGTGGACTCACCTCCCTGCATTACAATTTCTGAGCATGAACTGGAGGTTGTCCATGACTTTGTGTACCTTGGCTCAACGATCTCCGACACTCATTCTCTCGATACCGAGCTAAACAAGCGCATCGGTAAAGCAGCTACCACGTTTTCCAGACTCACAAAGAGAGTCTGGTCCAACAAGAAGCTGACGGAACAAACCAAGATCCAGGTCTACAGAGCTTGCGTCCTGAGTACACTTCTGTACTGCAGCGAGTCATGGACTCTTCGCTCACAACAGGAGAGGAAACTGAGCGCTTTCCACATGCGCTGCCTCCGACGCATCCTCGGCATCACCTGGCAGGACAAAGTTCCAAACAACACAGTCCTGGAACGTGCTGGAATCCCTAGCATGTATTCACTGCTGAAACAGAGACGCCTGCGTTGGCTTGGTCATGTCGTGAGAATGGATGATGGCCGGATCCCAAAGGATCTCCTCTATGGAGAACTCGTGCAAGGAAAGCGCCCTACAGGTAGACCACAGCTGCGATACAAGGACATCTGCAAGAGGGATCTGAAGGCCTTAGGGATGGACCTCAACAAGTGGGAAACCCTGGCCTCTGAGCGGCCCGCTTGGAGGCAGGCTGTGCAGCATGGCCTTTCCCAGTTTGAAGAGACACTTTGCCAACAGTCTGAGGCTAAGAGGCAAAGAAGGAAGGCCCATAGCCAGGGAGACAGACCAGGGACAGACTGCACTTGCTCCCGGTGTGGAAGGGATTGTCACTCCCGGATTGGCCTTTTCAGCCACACTAGACGCTGTGCCAGAACCACCTTTCAGAGCGCGATACCATAGTCTTTCGAGACTGAAGGTTGCCAATACAAAATTTGTCATAGAGGGACAGAAATCTATTTTACGGCATTATGGTTTGAAGACTGTTTCTTTTTTAGGAATGTTCTGGACCTGTGATACTAAACTAAAAGTTGTTCATGTTCTAGTGAAAATCAAGCACTATATTTTAAACAATTTAGGGTGCAAGCCTAACTCCTTATGTCAGTGCTTTCCAGCACTGACATAAGGGCAATGCAACTCTGAGGTAAGGGAACAAACATTTCCTTACTTTGAGGAGGCCTCTGTGAGTGACACCCAACTGCAGGATGCAGCACATGTCCCATTGGCACCACTATGCCAGTGCTGGAAAGCACGGACATAAGGGGTTAGGATTGTGCCCTTAATTTCTACTCTGTAAATCAAAGTGGAATATAAAAACAGGAAGAAAAATCTCATTTGATGTATGGACACAGGCTAAGAGCATTTGCATCCATTATATGAGAGTGTTGTCACAAACATGAAATTACACACAGTCTGTTGAGAGGGAATAATAAGCTGACACTGGCTTTTAATGGTTAATAAATAAAGAGCCCATTGCCTGTATATAAGTAACAATGCCGACGTTTTGAAAATAGATACCTATATGCTGAGGTCTGGGAAGACAGCATTAGGATGCCTTCTTCCAATTTTTTGTCTCCTATCAAATCTAATTCAGTGGTAATAAGGATTATAGGGAGCTGCGGGGGGAGGGAGAAATTGGGCAGAGGTACTTAGAATGAGTTTATTTCCACATGCAAGTAACCTTCATCCAAATTTGTCTAATTCTCTCATCTCCCTACAGCTTCCCACACATAATTACAGTATGCACTATTGTAGAGTTTCATCCACCCTTGGGAGTGGCTTTTCAGAGGGTATGGGGGAGGGACAAAAAAGCTTCTTTCCGCTTGTGCATATCAGCATCCAAACCATGGTTCTTGCTTGTGTTCACAAACAGCTTCATAGGATCATGGTCATTCATACACACATTGGTTGTGACTTTTTAGAATATAAGTGCTGTTACAAATATAGCCATTGCCAGGCAGAGGCCTCTAAGAAATGATTCCACATGCTAGCACTTTGTGCTCTTGGTAGCTGCTGAATTGGTGCTGACATACATACAATGAAACTGATATATATGGTAAGTAGCTTTGAAAATGAATGATCCTCTTGTAGAGTTTCTACTGCATAGAATATTATTTTAAAAATTCATATAGTACCAGTAGCATTTGCACTGGTTCTGAGATTAGCACACATCATGATTCTTGTTTAATTGACAAACCATGATAATGTTTTGTTCTAGATACTGTCTCAAAAACATCAACTCCATTTAATAAATCAAATAAAGCTGGAGGTCAGCAAGTGACACCATGGGAGACACTGGTTGTGTTTGCTATGAACCTGAAACAATTAAATGTCCAAATGAACATGAGCAATGTGATGGGAAACACTACGTAAGTAAATCTATTGATTGCTAAAACTTTGATTTTTTTAATTGATGTCTCTAGACATTTTTTAATTGTGTGAATGTCTGTTTGAAAATGTTTGTGGTTACACCTTTTGGTCCAGAAAGCACCTCTTATTGAACCAATCCCTAGGTCTCTTCAGATAATATGCCCAATGGAAGTTGTTCACTCTTAGTGTCCCTTCTAGGCTGGAAACTGTTTGCCTGCTCTGCTGGCTATAAGCTTTGTGCTTATTGCATTAGTTTAAAGGAAGAAACATTTTCCTTTCACGCTAAGGTCATCAACCTAAACAAAGGGAATGGGGCATGGGGTGGTGGGGAGAGAGACTCTGTGGCATATTGAAAAAAAAATTGCCAGTCCACCACGTTGGATAGTTCGAGAAGCACTGGTTTAGACCCATAAGTATATCTCCTTTTCTGTACTGAAACTTTGCCACTCAACTTTTCTCAGCTTTTGTTTTGATCAAATGATAGTTTTAAAATAATGCATGTTTAAAGAACTGGCATTTAAATTACTAACTGCAAAGTTGTAAAATATGCTTACATTTTTGTATTTTTAGCAAAATGTAAAAGGCACATTTTGAAAGGCACATCATTTTCTGTTTGTTACTATTTCAGGTGGACTACTAGTGGTTTGAAAAGTCAGGGTCGTTTATCTGTCGGCAGTAACAGGGATCGAGAAATTAGCATGTCGGTTGGTCTGGGGAGATCGCATTTGGATTCAAGAGGAGGAGTGGTTGGAGGTACTATAGATGTTAACACTCTGGAGATGGTTGGTAAGTTGGAAACACTGTGTCTAATTATAGACAGTTGACACTTTCACTAGGCAAAATTAGTGAGAACATAGTCAGGGCAAGTTATGCTATATCTCAATATAGCTGTATATTTTGATATCATATATATATGATATCAGTCGGCCCTGATATATATATAGCCTGCAGATGAGAAGGGCCGACTGTACAATCCAGCCAAGGACATACTATATCTCATTGAACTCTGTTCTGAGGTGTTCTGAGGCGTTGAGAGGCTGCATGCAGCCTCCTTGCACTTCAGAAGGTTTCAGAACAGCTTCTGGACATAGCTGGAAGGCACTTCTGGTTGCATCCAGAAGGTGCTTTGAGGGTTTTCTGCATCTGCGGATATCTGTATCTGCAGGGGATCCAGGAATGGATCCCCTGTGAATACCAAGGGCCCACTGTACCCACTTTTAGATTTCTGATCTGCACTTCATGTTTCCTGGTATGCAGTTCAGACCTTGACAGCAGGTTTTGGTAGTAGTACATTTCACAGTTTGCAAGTATGGAACGTGTAAATTACAGAAGGTCCCTAATTTACAAATGTTCAGTTTACAATTGGGTTCAACTCTTTGATGCAAGTGCAGCTGTGAAGATATTAGCAAAACAAATGGAAGATGCTTATAAACAACTGGAGCTGCTGAAAAGTTTGAAAATATCAACTCTTTGCTGAAACAACAAGGAAAAAACAACAGCTCAGTAACACTGGATAACACTGAAAAACTGGGGATTTCTGAAGGCAAAAGAGAGGGAGAGGATGAAGGAAACAGTCAGTTTGGTCAATGCTGATAAGACATAGGGAGAGCAGAGATATTGTAAGGCACAGGGGAACATTAATACTATACAGGGGGCCCCCCTGTAGCCATGGATCCCGTATCCAAGGTTTCAGTTAACTGTGGATCGGGTCCATGCTACCCGCCGCGTGCATCCCTTCTGGAGGTGAAGGGAGCTCTACTCCCCTCACCTCTGGAAGGTGGTGGGGTGTTCCCCCCTCATACCCATGGATTCACATATCCCCAGGGGGTTCTGGTATAGAACCCTCAGCGAATACAGGGGTACTCCTGTCTTAGAAAAAGTGGGCCTTGAATGGAGGTAACTCCAACAACAGAATAACAAAACAAAACAAAAAGGACATAGTGGAAATGGAAAAGGTGCAAAAGACAGCGACTAAGATGATTACTGGGCTGGGGCACCTTCCTTATGAGTAAAGGCTACGGCGTTTGGGCCTCTTCAGCCTAGAAAAGAGACACCTGAGGGGGGACATGATTGAGACATACAAAATTATGCAGGGGATGGACAGAGTGGACAGAGTGGATAGAGAGATGCTCTTTACACTCTCACACTTTCACTTTCACTCTCACTCTCACACAACACCAGAACCAAGGAACATCCACTAAAATTGAGTGTTGGGAGGGTTAGGACAGACAAAAGAAAATATTTCTTTACTCAGCGTGTGGTTGGTCTGTGGAACTCCTTGCCGCAGGATGTGGTGATGGCATCTGGCCTGGACGCCTTTAGAAGGGGATTGGACAAGTTTCTGGAGGAAAAATCCATTATGGGTTACAAGCCATGATGTGTATGTGCAACCTCCTGATTTTGGGCTATGTCAGAATGCCAGTGGAAGGGAGGGCACCAGGATGAGGTCTCTTGTTATCTGGTGTGCTCCTTGGAGCATTTGATGGGCTGCTGTGAGATACAGGAAGCTGGACTAGATGGGCCTATGGCCTGATCCAGTGGGGCTGTTCTTATGTTCTTATGTTTAAAACACATCCACGTTTTATCACTTCCAAGCAAGCAGTGGCATAGCTAACGATCCTGCTGCCTGGTGCAGAACTCAAGATGTTGCCGCAGAAGTGATGTCACATCTGGAAGTGACATCACTTCCGCGTTTTGGTTTCACACCCACTTTTTAAAAAAGTGAAAAATAAAAAATCTGCCACATCCCCCAAGCTGCCTCCCCCCAGCACCAGCTCCCTCCTACTTCACCTCCATTCCCTCTAAGGTCTTACACTGGGCTGCTCCTGCAGTCCTGTCAGGCTCATGGGGAGGGGGGAGAAGCAGTCGCTGCCTGAACTGGGCTAGGCTCTCAGGCTCCTGTCCCAGCCCCACTTTCCTGGGAGTAAGTCCCATTGGCTATAGTGGGACTTACTTCTGAGTAAACCAGAACAGGCTTGGGCTCTGAGTTGCAATCTTCTCCACACCTTCCTGGGAGTAAGCCCCATTGGCTACACTGGGACTTACCACTGAGTAGATGTGACAAGGATTGGCTCTGTGTGGGTGAGTGAAAGGAAGGCTTTCATGCTGCAGCTGGGAGGAGAAGGACTTGGGTCTTAGGGCAGGCAGGCAGGCAGGCAGGCAGGCAGGCAGGCAGGCAGGCAGGCAGGCAGGCAGGCGGGAGTTGTACCTGTCTGACTGAGGTTCTAATCCTGTCAAAGGATTACTCCCACACTTTCCTGGGAGTAAGTCCCATTGGACACAGTGGGACTTACTTCTAAGTAGACATACATAGGATTGTGCTCTGAGGTTGTGCAGGAGGTGGTGGAGGTGGGGGCAGCGGGCCTCATCCTCCTTCCCTCCCGCTGCTGGCTCTGGTGGGATAGGGGCAAACGAAGCCTTCGGTGCCTGCAGCTGTTGACTCTCAGCAGAGGGAGGGAGGAGAAGGAGGCCCCGTTGCCACCGCCTCCTCCTACTGCACCTCCCCCCCCACATTGAAGCGCCCCACGAAAGCCTTCCAAAGCCCCGCTGAGGTCTCAGGCACAGCAGAGCACAGCTGCAAACTTTCTCCTCTCAGTGCCTGCCGCCGCCACCTCAACCCCTATCCAGGCTCCACCAGCAACAGAGACACAGCACGTCTCCTCGCCACCTTCTTGCCCAAACGCACCATTCAGGTAGAGTTGCCCCGATGTTGCCCCTCTCAGCAGCTGTAGCCTGGTGCATTTGCTACCCCCTGCACTTATATAGCAATGCTATGTTGGTTCAGGCAAAAACTCTTAAAATCTTCTACCCAGGCTGCTTGCAAGCTAAGGCACAAAAACTCAGATCCAAAGGTTAAGAACAAAGGCAGTTTACTTACAATCTGATGCAGAGTTATACAAACATTTCTCACATCAAGGTTCTTAAAACTAGAAGACCAGGAGCCCTAAAAAGCTGCCCCTGGATGCATGCAAGTATAATAAAACAATAGTTAAAACAGAGATTAAAGTACACTCTCCTGTTCTACTAAAGTCAGCAAACAAGAAGCTATATATACATAAGGAGGAATCAGCAAGGGGACACACCCTTTAAAAAGACCATTAAAGGGACCACATAGAATTTCAACATTAAAGAACCAGATACTCAACTAATAACCACTACTCAGTGTTGTTATTCCCCAACACGCTACTGCAAGCAAGAAAAGTAGGCAGGGTAAAAGATGAATTTGATCAAGGCCCCCTATAGCTAACTTCTACTCTCCTTAAAAAGCAAACACACTGAGAAAATCTTAGTCTAAATTTTATAATTTAATTATGAGTAATGTGACTAAAAATTAAGACCAAAGGAACATTCTAATTATAGCACCCCTCTGTGTTGTAATTGTTTTGGTCCAGTGGACTCTCAAGAGTTTTACTTTTGTCCACAGGCAAGGACAAAAGCAGGTTTGGAATTACACTGACTTACCCAGTTACAGATGTCCACGTTATGAATGGGTGTGTTGTTGCTTTTATACCAGCAAGATAACTCTGGGCGAGGAAGAACTGAATGTTTCAATTTAAATACGTTTTGACTTAAGTACATACTCCTGAAACCTAATGTGTGCTTTAAGAAGGACTCCATTGTTCCTTACCTTAGCCGTTAACTGTCTTGTACATTGAGTATTCAGTACAAGCATCTGGGGAAGGATAAACTAGACAATATCAAATACTAATTTGGCATAGTGTAGATTAAATTCCTGCAGGGCACCCAAAGTGTGCAGGAAAACAGCGTTTAAATGTATTAAATTTCAAATGGAAGTCTTGCACTGCTTCAGGAAGTGTATTGGCTTATTTACTGGCAACACTAGTTTATTTATTTATAGAATTTATATCCCAATGAAGGGCACTCAAGGTGACTCACAAATAAAACCATACTAAAAACATAAAATGTACATGTGTGTATAAAAATAAAACATTTAAAAACAATAAAACACAATAAAACTTGGATCCCATATTAAAATACGTTCAAAAAGCACCATGTCCCCTGGTGTCAGCATAAAAAGGCTTCCCTGAATACAAAGGTCTTAAGCCCCTGCCGAAAGGACTCTAAAGAGGGAGCTGTTCTCAATTCCAGGCGGAGGGAGTCCACAGATGGGGAGCCACCACCAAGAAGGCCCTCTTTCTTGCCGCCATCCCCTTCTCCTACACTGGTGGCGGCACAGTTAGAAGAGCCTCCTCTGATGATCTGAGAGGACAGGTTGGATTGTATGGAAGGAGATGGTCCCTCATATACCCTGGACCAGAGCCATTTAGGGCTTTAAAAGTCAAAACTAGCACTTTGAATTCAGCCCGGAAACGAACTGGCAGCCAGTGTAGCCGCCGAAGCAGCAACCCAACTGAGTCAAACCGACAAGTCCCAGCAACCACATGGACAGCTGCATTCTGCATTCTGGACCATCTTCAGAGGCGGCCCCATGAAGAGTGTGTTGCAGTAATCTAATCTGGATGTCACTAGGGCATGGGTCACTGTGGCCATATCTGAGTGACCCAGGCATGGTCACAGCTGGCGAATCAGCTAAAGCTGAGCAAAGGCTCCCCTGGCCACAGCCGCTACCTGGGAATCCAGGAGCAGCTGTGGATCCAGGATCACCCCCAAGCTCATAGTTCTGAGTAAGTCTTTGAAAATGTTTGTCTGCATAGTGTGGTCGTTCATTGCAGCCTCATGGCCTACTGGGTGAGGATTACTTTTATGCAAAAACCTCAGTAGAATGCTGCCACAGGAGGAAAATTTGCACCCTGAATCTTGGGGAACCTGAGGTTCTCTTTCTCAGTCCATTGTCTATATAATGTACATCTGACAGATCACCTGTTAGCATGGAAGCCAACTGACAAGGCTATCCCCAGTCTGTAAACGCTTGGACTTCCCAATGTTGCATATATGCAACAGGGACCAAATCTGTACACCTGTGGGCCGGGCAAAAATAGGTTAAGCTAGGTGCACTCACACCCTTAAAAAGGTTGTAGACCTTTTTACCCTCCTCCTTTGACAGGCCATCCCCCCTCACATACTGCTAATATTGCTAGTCAAAGAGTACAATGTGATCAAAGTAGTAGTACTGTTTTGGTTCCCTTTGGAACTAAGCTGATGAGTGGATAATTGTTTTTCAGCTCATATTTCTGAACATCCCAACCAGCAGCCAAGTCACAAAATTCAAATTACCATGGGCTCTACTGAAGCACGTGTTGATTACATGGGATCTAGTATCCTAATGGGTATTTTCAGCAATGCAGACCTTAAGCTGCAAGATGAGTGGAAAGTTAATCTGTATAATACTTTGGATTCCAGCATTACTGATAAAAGGTAAGATTTCTTGATATATCTATGTACCCTTTTGCACATATGCTTTTAAATCAAAATTCTTGTTTTCAGGTTGTTTCCTCAAGTCATTAATATATTGTTATCTACTGAAGTTGCAAAATCAGTTTGTTTTAAATTGGCTCTCTTCAGAATAAAGGAAAGCCATGCAAACTCCTGGATGCTATTCTTGTGTGTTCTAGTGAGCTGTTTGTCCACGGAGACTTGAAATGGGATATTTTTCAAGTAATGATTTCCAGATCAACCACTCCAGACCTCATCAAAATAGGAATGAAACTCCAGGAATTCTTTACTCAGCAGTTCGATACAAGCAAGAGAGCTTTGTCAACATGGGGACCTGTTCCTTATCTTCCTCCAAAGACTGTGTTCAATAATGTAGAGAAGAGCTCACATCAACAATGTATGTATTAATGTTTATCTTTGTGTAGTAGTAATTGTTACAGTCGTGTAAAGTTAAGTATATTCATATTTGTGCTTTTGAACATCACCATAAAACTATTGAAAAATTTGCCTGGAATGTTGGTGTTGCACATTAGCACATTTAAAATGGGGTTATCCTACTGTAACATATCATAGCACTTAGGCATTCAGATGCAGATTATGAGTCAGTTAAGAGGTATAATAATCTTTTTATTTAGTAGCATGTATCATTCAATAGTTATACAACTTACAGCGCAATCCTATCTTGAGCTGGAACAGGCAGGCCAGGAGGCCTCTGCTGTATCCAGCACAAGGTAGGGGCCAAAAGTGGCTCAGTCGGAGGTAAGGGGAAACTCTTCTACTTACCCCTGGGTAAGCCACCACAGCTCCTTGAACTTGCACCACCTCCGGAGGTGGCATAAGTCTGAGGAAAGCAGAGCACCTTGAAGTCAATCTGCACTGCTCGGAAACTGGGGTTAGGATCCTGCATATCTGCTGGGTCCCAGCCCTGCCTCCTGCTCCCCACCCGCCTGCCCCCAGAACCACCCTCCCCCTGCCCCAGAACACCTCCCTCCTGCCTCCTCCCCACTCACCCCAGACCCTTGTGTTGGCCAAGCTTGGCAAGCCTCCCTGTCTGAGTTGGCTTGGAGGCTGGATTCAGCCTTCACAGGCTGGTGTACGTCCCTGCGCCGCCCAGCCAACTCTAGAGGAGGTGCAAATATGCTTTATGGCATGTTTGCAACTTTCCTGGGCTGGTGCAAGGGACTTGCGCTGGCCCAAGAGCCAATTTGGATTGCATCCTTAGTAATTTTATGTACTAAGGTGGTCAAAGTTTTTAAGTCCAAGAGGTACAAATGGCTGATAGTCATACTGATGCTTCTTGCCAAAAATGTAATCTCAGGGCTGAGTGAGTTGAGAAGAGTTGAATGTCATTAATGAAATTCCTGCTAAGATTTCTAGACAGACGCTCAAGTTTTAGACCGTATACACTAGTTTGTACAGTTCATATTAATGCCACCTGACTTTCTTTGTGTGTTTTTATTTTCTAGTACTGGATGCAGCACATCATCGCCACTGGCCAGGTGTTTTAAAGGTAGTATCAGGGTGCCACATATCGTTATTTCAGATTCCTTTACCGGAAGATGGAATGCAGTTTGGAGGCTCTATGAGCTTACATGGGAATCACATGACATTGGCATGTTTCCATGGTCCTAATTTTCGTTCAAAATCTTGGGCTTTGTTTCACCTTGAAGAACCTAACATTGCATTCTGGACTGAAGCACAAAAAATTTGGCAAGAAGGTACCTAAAGTATATTACATCCTTTTTAATATAGGCTCTTAAATTATGATTAAGATTTCCTTATCAAAATGGCTTCTTTGTGTTTTGGCTGAGTGTTGTTTTAAGTGTTTTTACAAGTGCAAATTCTGAGCTTAAGACTGCATGTCAGACTTAATACTTAATTGCTACACGTCTATTACTATAGGGCTTAGGTGGACAGCTTTACTTGTGGGCTCCTTTGGCAAAGACTTGGTTACCTTAGAATCAAGAGAGCAATGAGCTCATATCCACTATCAACATGATGATCTTGTCAATATGCATCAAAGGGGACAGTTTACTGACTGGTTGAAACTAGATTAATCTTTGTAATGTGATGGATATGGCAGTCTGGGATCACAGGTGGCTATGGGTCACATCTGATATTGTAGGGGCAGCTTGCTGAGTCGTTGATTGGCAATTCCCAGATAAGAAAATATGTAATGAATTTTGGTACCTATATCATATTTTGATAAAAAATGTGACTACATATTGTCTTTACCTCTAGTTACAACATACCTTTTTAAAAATAGTTGCTGCAAATTTTATAATTCTGACTTAAAACATGATTACAGACTCAATAAGGAAATAACCAGGTTTCTAAACCATCCACTTCCCCAGGTTCCAGTGAGCATTCTACATATGTAGTGCAAACACTAGACTTCCATTTGGGTCACAATACTATGGTCACAAAGCCTTGTGGAGCCCTAGAAAGTCCAATGGCAACAATTACCAAAATTACAAGGAGGCGTCATGAAAATCCACCACATGGAGTTGCAAGTGTGAAAGAGTGGTTCAATTACGTTACAGCTACAAGAAACGAAGGTGAGGCCTATTCTTCTTAATTTGTGATTACAGGTTGTTACAGAGATTTACAGTACAGATCCCCATATCTGCTGATCCAGTATCTGCGGATTCATTTACCAACAGATCAGACACAGGCCCACCCCTGGCATGCACACTTAACATGTGCGTCACCTCCAGAGGGGAGTCTGAGCTCAGCAGAGGCTGAAGACGTCCATCCCTGGTCTCTGCCAGGCTCAGACTGAATTGTATAGCTCAAAACACATGACTTCCAGTTTCACGGAGAAACCAAAAGTGACTTTTTAATGCCTTATAAGGCATTGGGAGACTCGGGGAAGCCTGCAAGCTTCTAGCTAAACTGAAGAACTGAATGTGCAGGTAACCAGTCTGCACACTACAGAGAGGAAACTAACTCAATATTAACAGGAAGCAGGGAGCAAGTATCCCTAAGGAGCTTACAAAAATTAAAATAATTTCAAAACACTGTTACATTACCTAGAGGTATCAGTAGAAAAAAGTACATCACCACATCAAAGTGTAAAACTGCATGTCAGACTGGAGCAGAACAATATTAGCTCACTGTGGAGTTGCTCATAAAGAGCCTGGTTTCCCTGTTCACTGAAAGGTGAGCATCATGATTGTATAGTGATCACTGTAAATTTGAAATCTCTGTTACAAGCTCATTCTATGTCATTGGCATCTTAATGAAAGAGAGCCCAATTGTTGTGGCATACAACAAATGTGTATACTCATTCTAAATACAGATTTGACAAATAAAACCCTGAATTATACTAAATTGGGAAGTTTACATGTTACATGTCTGCTTGAACTGTTTTTTCCTATTGTATTTAACAACATTTTAAAACATACAAGTAGCAGCTTGTCAGTGTCTTGTACTTGCACATACTCTTGGAAATTAGTAAAGAATTGGAAACTTATACAAACAGGTATGAGGCTGTAATGCTCAGGGCTGAATAGCTGATAGAAAAGTTATTCTATATAGCAGTGACGAACTTGTCAGCTATTACAATACCACAGGCTATTTCAGATACATCTAATAATTGCTAATGAATTTTAAACAAGATGTCTAAAAATAGCATTTGCTCTTCTTCCAGAGTTGAACCTTCTTCGAAATGTTGATGCAAATAACCCAGAGTATAGCACAACAGTGAAAAACTCCAGCTTATTAAGTGGTTTCAGAGGAGGATCCAGTTACAATCATGAGACTGAAACTATCTTTGCATTGCCAAGGATGCAGTTAGACTTTAAATCCATTCATGTTCAACAACCACAGGAGCCTTCATTACAAGGTAGAGTGTGCAAATTCTTCTAAACTTTTTAATGCATATCCCATGTAAATGAGAATTTATGCACTTTAAAACAATGTAGCTAGATAAAACTGCGTGGATTATGATTATGAAGACAGCTAGTTATCATGCCTGTCACAAGCTTGTTCCTATATAGCGGTCACAGATACCTACCTTTACTCCTTATCAAAAGTCTGAAATATTAAAATCAAGTACCACAAAACGGAATATTGATTTAACTTGTTAATTCCCGATCCTTTTAATTGTTACTGTTCAGACAGAGGTTCCCAACCTGGGGTGTCATGATGCTCCTGCCGGGGAAGCCCTGTCTCTGCTCCCTTCAGGGGCAGGGGAAGGGCAACAGCAGCAACATGATCGCTGCAATTAAGCTGCTGCCTGCAGTTAAAGGGGCTTTTTTGGCCTTTCCTGAAGCTCTACTAGCCTCCTGGGGGGTCTAGGGAGCCTGCAGACCCTTCTGCAGGGCTCCCTGCACCTCCAAACTTCTGAAAATAATAAAAAGAGCACTTCTGGTTTTGTGATGAAACCAGGAAGTGCCTTTTTTATTTTCTGAAGTTTGGAGGTGTGCAGAGGGGTCCACATGCTCCCTAGACCCTCCAGGAGGCAAGCACAGTCTCAGATATGGCAAAAAAGCCCCTTTAACCCCCGGCAGCAGTGCAGTTGCAACAACTGCATTGCTGCCTTTGCCTCTCTCCCACAGGAATTTACAGCAGTTGCCAAACTCCCAAAGAGTTTGAGTACCACTGCTGTAAGAGGCTGACTGCAATTGTAATACTGTAATTCCAATCAGCTGACAAATAAGCTATTCTAGTAACATAATCAGAGCAGGATTGAAATAATGCACAGAGTAACTTTGTTCTTTCTCCAGCATGAAGTACCCATGGGGAAAACAAAATGGATTGAGTACTTACATTTTCTTTTAAGGGTTTAAAAGGGAAAGTTTAAGGGAAAGTGGTAGAATTCTAGTTAATACAGGCAATAAACAAGGGACTTGACTGGGATGTAGTCATAACAACATAGTTAGTGAATGCAGCTTTATTTCAGTATTTTTTCATGTTTTGCACCCACTGTTAGAAAATTACATGTCTATATCTTCTGCTTTGATGCAACAGAAAATGGGAGGGGGAATTTATCTGGTGTTAAGTACCTAGACACAATGCTGTGTGGTATGGGATTTCTTAAACCAGGGCTCTCCAAACCCCGCCCTATGGGCCGGATCCCCTGTGAGCGTTGCTTACTGTTCTGCGTACTTGTGCCCAGATAAACTTGAAAGAAACACATAGGGGTAAGCACCACTCAAGAAGGAGAGGTCTTTTTCTGGACACAGCAGTTTCCAATTTGGGGACCTTTTTCAGGATACAGCAGTTTCCAGTTTGTCTTAAACCAGCTTCACGTGAATATGTCAGGAGCACTAGGCTTCTGTTTAGAACTTCACCTTGCTGAAGGTGGTGCACTGCATATGCCATAAGGTAGATCTGCATTGGCTTGAAGCAATTGTGTGTGTACCTGGGTCATCTAAGCAGAAATGCCTTAAAGCAGTGGTTTCAAAACTGTGCACCACCACGCCTTGTCCCCAGACTGGCTCTCCCTGGCATCAACATCTTAGATCATACAAAATCTTGCAAGACACCAAATGCTGGTACCTGGCCAAGCCAGGAAGAAGAAGCTGTAGGGGCACCATAACCCTGGTAAGTTTGGTAAGTTACATGAGGCTATATCCTCAAATACCTGTATTGGCAGAAATTTCACTATAAAGTCATGGTGGAAACAGCTACAGTTGTCACAACTAATAGAAATAAGTGCTTGTCTGTATTTTTAAATACACATTTTTACTATTAAATGCATCATTGAGATTGTGCTTGCATGCAGTCAACACTCTGCCAAAATGATTTATAATATCTCATTACAGATGCAAATGCTAAGCCAAACGTGGAGTGCAGTGTCGTAACAGAATTTACTGATCACATATGTGTAACTATGGATGCGGAACTGATAATGTTCCTGCATGATTTAGTATCCGCTTATCTTAAAGAAAAAGAAAAAGGTATGGAAATCGGTTTCTTGATTTGTGTAGTAACTTGTGTAGTAAATGATGGTTTCTTCAACTAATTATTTCTATAAGATTTTAATGCTATAAATCAGGGGTGTCCAAACTTTGTGGCAGGAGGGCCACTTCATCTCTCTGACACTGTGTCGGGGTCTGGGGAAAAAAAATTAATTTACATTTTAAATTTGAATAAATTTACATAAATGAATATATTACAGATGGAACTTATTTGAATGAGTGAAGGTCTTGCAATAGCTCAAGGCCTATAAAACCTTTCCTTCACTGCTGCTGCTACATCACAGACGTGAAACAGCAAGCAATGCAGGGAGCCCTCATCTCACAGGTCACGCGAGATGTTGAACAGTTGGCCAAGAGCAGTTGCATCAGGCCAGAGCAGGCTCCAGCAAGTCTCCGGAGGGCCAGAGGCTCATTGGAGACTGGAGGCTTCCTGAGGGCTGGACTGGGAGTCCTCGAGGGCCGCAAGTGGCCCCAGGGCCGGGGTTTGGGCACCCCTGCTATAAATGGAGGTATTTGTTTCCAGTGGGTAAGATATGATTACAGCCTAAGTCTTACTGAACACAATGAGCTTACTTCTGAATAGTATAAATAACATTGTTTTCAAATACCACTAGTTGTAAAAGTTATTTTTAATACTTTTCTAAGAATATTGCATTTGTGTTTCTTCGCCCAAAATTGCTTTAAGTTAGGATGCTTAAGAAGTAAACAAGATCTGGTCAGAGATAAACTAATTTACTGGGGGGGGGGGGAACTATTGCGCCAAGATCATATAAAAATACATGGGAATGGTATAGAAATCTAAGTAAGAACTTAAGAGAACTTAGCATATCTAAAATGGATTTTGTTGTAAATACAGTGGGCCATTGTAACAAAATCCATTTTAGATATCTAGATATCCTTACTTGTACAGTTATGTTTCTGTACCATTCACATGTATTTTTATATGATCTTGGCACAATAGAGTTTTTTCCCCAGTAAATTAGTTAACTTGTCAATGGCAAAGCTGGGGGAATACATTGCTTTGGGTACTACGCCTTGATGGGGTGCCTACATGCACCCCCCATGGCAGTTCTTGAGGCAGGTCTCCTTCGTGAGATGCCTCCAAATGGCACTTGTGATTTTTGCTGAAAACCGGAATGGCCTTTTAAGGCCAGGGGGAGTGGATGGGGGAGGGTTCCAAAAATTAATGTGCCCTTGTTGCAAGGCCAATTGGCAACTCAGATAAGCAACTCAGAATGACTCGGTACACAGGGATGAAGGTTTACAGGCTTTTATTGAATTGTATACAATTGGTTCACGGGAGTCATGTCCAAAGCATGGACCCCGTCTGAACGGTGGTCCTTAACTTTTATACCACACAATCCTTTGTCTGAAAATCTAGACTTCTCATTCGCTGAAAGTTTGACATCATAAATGGGGCTAACTCTTAATAGGATGTAGATAAAATACTATTTACATACAAGATGGAAAATAGGTGGGCAACATACGAACAAACCCATTGATTGGCTCTCATTTACATACAGGTGGGGTGTCATATTAAAACTTTGCCAAAATTACACAATTTCCAAAAGTTTCCAAAACCATCTGTAACATTTTGCTACATTTTGTAATGATTTTGCTACATTTTGTAACGGTTTGCTGTAACATTATTCCATCAAGCACTGACCTTCACTCATGTTTATCAATCTAACTAGGGACCTCTTTGAGAAAATAGGTTTTCGTACTATCCTCATTAAAAGGAACATACTAACACTTAAACACAAGTGTGAAGACCTTAATTTGGCAGAACTTCTAACCTATTTATTGACATATATTCCTTTCATACCCTTCTTAATTAGGATGGCCTTGCTTATCTCTTCTGCATCTTTTCTCCTGGTTTTAGTAAATCTTTGTGGGCCCTCTGCAAACCTCTGCGAACTAAAATCTTTTTAAACTTCCTTTTAACAGTTTTACTATATAATTCTATTTATGACTACTATAGTGGTGTATAACCTTGCTAGAAGTGACCTTTTCAGCCAGCTTCTTGTGACCTTTCATATATTTTAACATCACTGCATCACAACTTCCTTTTTAACAAATCCTTCTCCCATTCGCCTTACTCAGACATTACATGCCAAGCAAACTGTTTGAGGTAACCCTGCACCAGCCCCCCTCTTTTCATCTCAGTTGCAATTCACACAAAGGACTCTTTCTTAAGGATGGTCCTGGTTACCTAACTAAATGTTCTAAACTCGTCTCTGCAGGTGTCTGTCAAGAACATCCTTGCCAACTAAGATAAGGATGTCTGCAATGTTAAACTCTTTGTCTAGTTTTCTTAAAACTTTTCTAAAATCATGCATTTTGTTTATTTAAGACTTACTTCTAATCACTACCATATGTCTCATATGTCCCATATTTGTTGGTTACACTTTAAAACAAAGACTATATATTCATATGTTTTTCCCTTCTTTTGAAAACTTAGAAGAATAAACAAGTGAGCCTTTGGCAGCAAGCATGGTGATAGCCTTGGCCAGACCTGTGCGTCTGCCAAGAAGGAGTCTTATCTTTGCTACTCCCTTTCTAAACTCCAAAGTGTGTAACTTCTGTAAAACTAGCAAACAGCTTCTAAAAATAATTTTTCTTCAAGCAACTTGTTCTCTGTATTTCTATGCTTTTATCCATGGTTTAACCTTCTGCACAAATGGTATCAAGCTGCTCTTTTCCATGGTGTATATGTTATAGTATTAAAATGACTTTACGGTCTAGGGTCAAAGGTCACCATGCCTCACCCTGGGTGCAAGAGGCCCTAGCTATGCCACTGTGTAAACACAGTTTTACACATCTTACGCATCTTACAGTTAGTATTTTATGGTACTGAGATATTTATATATTTTTAAATGTGCATATTTACTTTCTATAAAATATTATTTATAAGCTTCTCTTTAATTAGTAAAGTCCTGTCATTATATTAAGAATCTTAACTGTATTTTAGTGTAAGATTCTGTTCTGTCTTCTAGCCATCTTCCCACCTCGCATATTGTCTAGTCGGCCAGGCCAGAAAAGCCCCATCAGTGTTCTTGATGAGAGTGCTACCGAGAAAGAATCAGAAGAAGGCATTACATACACAACTGTAGATTGGAGAGAATTTATTTGCAATACCTGGCATCTGGAGCCCACACTAAGGTATGTCTATTAGCAGTATAATAAGTCTAGTATTTGGCTTGATTTCCAACTGTTTAACTTCTGTGTCTTTTTATTCTGCTAATGAGAATCAGCATGTAGAAATTTCTGATATGCCTTGATGATCAGATTAGTAAAATATTTATTAACAGGATACTAGAAATGTAACATGGACATGGGGGAAGGTAGAGAATACTCATCTTCTCTGTAATTGCTTCACATATTAGAAAAAATGTTGGTCAAATTTGTGGTATTGAAAATGGAATGAACTAAAACAGGAGCCTCCAAACTGGCCTGCAGGCCAGTTCCAGTGTGCTAGAATAATCATTCCAGGTGAAGCCTTATTCTGTCCTGCAGCCCCCAGTGTTCATGCTGGATCATCACGGAGCCTTGGGCTGGGAAGCTGCTTCTCCAGAAATTGCGGCACAGAGCATTCTGGGGCGACATGCAGTGTAAAGAAGCTCACTGGCGTGAGGCTCCGCAACAGTCCAGCCCAAAAATTGGTGGCTGTAGGGCAGAACTGTAAGGCTTCATCAGTGCTGTGCTTGGAATGATAATTCCGACAGAAGTGTCTTGCCTTGAATGATTATTCTGGGCCATGGTTTGGAAACCTCTAGTTTTCGAGGAAGGGGTAGATCCCATTTATTTTTTTGTTTAACTTTTCTAATACATCAATATATTCTGCCACCTCTTTTAATTTCCATTTCTCTTTTGCTGTCAGTAGGCAGTTTAGTGGCATGTTTATATGCACATATTCTCTCATCTCTGCATACAACTACATTTGTAAGAATGCTTCTGTAAATACAGTTGGTACTCTGCATGCACTGATTCAATGTATCTGAGGTCTGCAAGTCGTATAGCAACTGTTCTGTTCCTCAGTAATCTGAGACATTAACAGTATTGACTAGTCCTGTGCACATGACACCCTGATACCTCTTTTCTGAATAGTATTATGCCCCAATTAGCCAACATGGCTATTCTTTGTATTAGAAGTAGCTCCAAGTTCTAATTCTGAGATTTGGGGCTTTGTATGGCCATTAACTGGGAAGTGCATGAAGTCTCTAGGACAGTGGTTCCCAACCTGGCAGGGGTGCTTGCCAGGACCTTTAAGGGTACTTGAAAAGAATAATGATGGAAAAAGGCAGGTCTGTATTAGAATGCCTTGTGGGGTTGGCAAGACAGGAAGGAAGGCAGCTAGCTGGCTGCGAAAGCCCCAGCAATTGCTAGCTTCTGGTCATCAATTCCTGTATTGTCAAATATAGGTCAGTAGTTGAAAACATTTGAAATTTGAATTTGAAATAACAGGAACTGTATTAATTACAAACATTTTGCTGATATGAGAGGTACTCTTTATGGAAATGGACTGCTAAGGGGTATGCAAGTGAAGAAACATTGGGAACCACTACTTTGGGAAATAAAACAGCAACACAAGCCATGCAGTTTGACATCATACAATGTTATATAAGTTGCTCGTATAAGTAGCAAAATACTTCTTGCAGAACTACCTCAACCTCAGCTGTGTGCTGCATTTCCTTGGTCTGTACACAGTGACATCTCTGCCTGTAACTCTTGCATCTTCTAGCCTTTAATTTCAAAGCTCTGAGTGCATCTTCTGTTAAGCTGGATGCTTGATCTCTTATTTCAGGAACAAGGTCAGGAAAAAGTGATTGAAAAGGACAGACAGGAAACATCCATAGCCCAATCAAGGAAAGCTCCTGTGCAATAGCAAGGAGCACGGTGACATACCTCAGTTGTTTATATAAAACTCTGCTTTTCCTAATTAAATACTGTTACATTGGGTAGTTAAAAAATACCCAAATATATTTAAACTGAACAAAAGAATTTTTTAAATCATTTGGGCTAGTGCATTTTTATTAACATTTTCATGCTTGATATTGAATTTCATCCTTGATACTGAATTCCATCAACAAACCTGACCAAGAGCTAATCCTCTGATGGTCAGAGAAAATACCTGAACTCTCTTTGGGAAGTACCAGTTCTGAAGCAATAAAAGGCATAATCTAGCCAGAAGTTATTTGTTCCCTTTTTTCAGTCTTCTATTATATTTATAGAGATTATATTGGATGAATAGTACCATGTTCATTATCATCCATTTAAAGCAGCTATTATACACTCCAGTAAAAATTAAATTGGTCTAGAACAGGGGTGCCCAAACCCCGGCCCGGGGGTCACTTGTGGCCCTCAAGGCTTCTCAGTAAGGACCTCAGGGAGCCCCCAGTCTCCAATGAGCCTCTGGCCGCCTGGAGATTTGTTGGAGCCTGCACTGGCCCAATGCAACAGCTCTCAATGTGAGGGCGACTGTTTGACCTCTCGCGTGATCTGTGGGATGA
The DNA here is from genome assembly GCF_035046505.1 of Tiliqua scincoides. NCBI lineage: Eukaryota > Metazoa > Chordata > Lepidosauria > Squamata > Scincidae > Tiliqua > Tiliqua scincoides. The sequence goes on from NC_089826.1 coordinate 30,800,275, forward strand.
GGGCTTCCTCCCCTGCTTGCTGTTTCACGTCTGTGATGCAGCCATGTCAGCAAAGGAAAGGTCAGCCTTGTTTTGTGCAAGGCTTTTTATAGGCCTTGAGCTATTGCAAGACCTTTATTCATTCATATAAGTTCATCTTTAATATATTCATTTATGTAAACTTATGTAAATTTATTCAAATTTTAAATGTTACCTAATTCCCCCCCACCAGCCCCTGACACAGTGTCAGAGAGATGATGTGGCCCTCCTGCCAAAAACTTTGGATACCCCTGGTCTAGAAGAATGTGCTTCTAATGCGAAAAGAAAAACTGAAATTCATTTTCTACTTCAAATATTGATAATGACAATCTTTTAAATTTTAGATTAATCTCTTGGACTGGAAGGAAGATTGATCCTGTAGGCGTTGATTATATACTTCAGAAGCTGGGCTTCCATCATGCAAGAACTACTATTCCTAAATGGCTCCAACGTGGAGTCATGGACCCACTGGACAAAGTTCTCTCAGTTCTTATTAAAAAGCTTGGAACTGCATTACAAGATGAAAAAGAAAAGAAAGGAAAAGACAAGGAAGATCACTAAAACTATCTTAAAATTAATGTGGCAAACACAGTTTATATCTTTTCTGTTTTACACTGAATTTGACGATATAATTTTTAAGTATGGTTTACACTGAAAGAACTTAACAACAGTTTTTTTACTACATTTTAAAACTTGATTTGACATTGTGAGTAATTGTTTACTGTGGTATATGATGCCATTTTGTATTCAGCCTAGTATTGCATGACCGATGTTTGTGAAGAAAACTGTAAAGCTGCTCCTTAGCATTCAGTTTTATTATGTGCAATATTCTGCCTCTTTAAACTACAGATTAACTGTGAATTTTCAAAACTTTTACTGGCCATAACACTGAAAATCCTTTTGGATAATGTGATTCCATGAATGACTTTTTCTTGTCTATGTAGATTGTATAAATGCTGTATGTATATAATTTATGGTACTGTGATTGCCATAGTGCTAAATCATTTTAAGTTGGTTACACTTGGAATAAAAGTTAATGTCATAAGTGTAATTTCTTTAAAAATCCCATAGTAGTGCTGCCAGAGGTGTGGGGGGAGACAGTATACAGTAATTTTATCGGGATGAACACTCACGTTAAATTTACAGCGTAATCCTCACTTGTCTACGAGCCGGTGCAGCCATCCCTGTAAAGCACATTTGCAGCTAATTGTGAGTCAGCAGTGCAAGCCCAGTGGCCTGCCGTTGCTGCAACCTGGAACAGCACTGACCGGCACAGTTAAAGTTGCACTGAGCAGCGCAGCGGCCATAAGGTGGTGACAGGGCATTTTGGAGGCAGGGAGAGGGCAGAACAGGGGCGGTTTTGGGCCCAGGAGGGACGGGACTGTATCCTAACCCTGCTCCTGGCATTACACCAGGCTTCCCAGATTTGCACAAGCTATATAGCTGGCATGGATCCAAGAAGCCCCATACGGACAGTTGAGGCTTTACTTAGGGTAAGGGGAATATATATCCCCTTACCCCAAGGAAACATCCAGGCACCTCCTGAGCTGAACTGAATTGCAGCACAGATCATGTGGCTCCGCTGCATCAGCACAGTTTAGGATTGGGCTGTAATCAAAATGTAGTGTAATCAAAATGTAATTCATAGTGTTCAGGCGATGGGCGAGCCAGTGGGAAGACGAGGCCTGGGAGGGGGATGGAGCCAGGATCCGGCACTTATACCGGATCCTAACCCCTCTCTCAGCTGCTTGGGAGAGAGCCACTTTGATCTGTGCTACCTCTTTATGTGGTGCAGATCTGAATAGCCCCATAGGGGCAAGCTGCCGTACAACACAGGGTAAGGGAAATGCATTCCCCTTACTCTGAGTTGCACTGCAACCTAGCCCAGCCCTGCTTTGGATGCAGTGTAGACCAGCCGGCCTGCCTACTCTGGGGCATGTTAGGATTGGGTTGCCCTGTGTCATATGAACCCAGCATTCAAGGCAGGATCCCACCCCCTGCATTGCTCCAACCAAACACTCTCCACAGGGAGGACAGGACTTCAGGAGCATATTGTGCAAGAATGGGGCTAGAAAGAGCTCTCTCACTCTTCCTCCCCCCACCACATTGAAAGAGACCATATTATACTCCCTGAATAATGCTATTGTTAATGCAGAATAAAAAATGGATGGGAGACATATTAAAATGAATGCATATTCTGCCCAATGTAATTTTTGTCTTGCAGAATCACTTAAGTAAAAATCTATTTTAAGCCTAGCTTTAAAAATGCCATACATATGCAATGCTTATTTATTTATACAGGTATTTATATTCTGCCTTTCTTTGGTCGTCAGATTTCTCCTCAGACTTTCATCCAAGGCGGTTTACATAGGCAGGCTGTTCTAAACCCCCGTAGGGATTTTTACAATTGAATAGTTCTAGTCTTTCATAGAACTCCTCGTTCCAGCTGGATTCCTTCCCGGTCTGGCCTCTCTCTGGCCCTTCGCCTCCCACGCTCCACTTGACGGCAACTCCTCTCTGCCACCGAGGGTCAGCTCATCAGTATATCAGCGTGTCGTCAGTTCTCGGGTACTTCCGGTTGTTTCGAACTGGCAGCCTCAGATCTTCAGGCATACAAGGCAGCAGCTCTACCAACTGAGCCAGACCTCCTGCTTATGCTGCCATATAATAAGAAACTTTTGCATGTGGAGAAAATAAAATTGCAAAAGACCTGAATGAGAAAATACTCTCCTCCCCTTTTCAATTACCATACCACCTTTCCTCCCAAAGCAGCTTATAGTGGCAGGCATGGTAGTACATTAACAAATAGTGGTGTGACAAACAGGAAGTACTAGTGAAGATACCAGTACATATTACTGAGAACTTTCATAATGGGAACAATGCCTACTGGATTTGTATCTGAAATAACAGACTTCAAAGCCTAACTCAGCTGTTTGTTGATGAAAAGTCTGAAGCTCACTTCTATCAGTCGCCATCTATCAACATATCTTAACCAGAGTATCTACTTTTAGCTGAAATATATCCCCTTCAGACCTTATTAAAACGTGTTTGACCTCCTAATCTGCAGATTTGGGACCTGTGGATTTAACTCTCTGCAGGTTCCAAACCCACGGTGAAGGGCCAGACCTGAGCTCTTGAATGCAATCGAAGGTGTTATCCGGTTGTGTCCAGGAACCTTTCTGAAAACCAGAAGTGTGCACAGCCTAGGCTTCAGAACACCTTTGGATGCAACCAGAAGACATTTCCAGTCACATCTGGAGGTAATAATGGAGCAACCTGCAAATGTAATCTGCAGGTTTCAGTATCTGTGGGGTGGGGGGTGTGCGAATATGGAGGTCCAACTGTGGTAGACAATGTTTTCTGCTAGAGTGTCCACAAAAGTGCCCTCACACTTTGACATTTCCTCACTGCCTCCCACAGCTTTAGTGTTTATATGCATGAATCTGCACTTTATCACAGGGAAATGCCTTCTTCAGGTATAATATTTATCTCTGCAGACAAATGCATTTTGTGGGCAGCAGGGCTTAGAAGTATAGGGTCATTGTCTTAGAATGTTCTCAAGAGATTTGCAGCGCCTGTTTTAAAAACCTCTGAACTGCTGAAGTGCTCTCGGTTGTTACATATGAGGGATTTCAACACATCCATGCTGAGGCCCCATATAACTCAGGGTTTCATGGCAACCATAGGCTGTGTCATTTGATTTCTACCGTGCTACATGTAGCAGGACACACATTGGACCTGTTGTTTACTGGTAGACAAATAGATGGCGATATGCATCTAGAGATAAAGATTACTCCTTTCGTCATGGACAGAGCTGGCTTTAAGCCAGCTGTACCAACTGTTCCCAATTGGGCCTTGCCCCTAAGGGACCCCCATGCTAGGGTAATCTACTAAAGTCTTAACTAATACAATACTATGTTGCAATAGTCATTTTGAACTTTTTTCTTAAAAATATTTTTACTAAATCATTTCACAGTCACTAAGACAAGTGATTTTGTAACAATTTACTTTTCAAAAGGTAATCAACACATTTTGTTTGTTTACTTGCAGGCTTACATGTATACAATTTTACATTAATTTTACAATTTTATCTTTATTAACAAACCAAATGGATCTAAGCAAATTTTCATATAAAATTGTATATATGAAAATTTGCTTGGATTCATTTGGTTTGTTAATTTACATGCATTTTTTGAGCACACTGTAGGGGTGGGGTGATAGGGTGGCCCTGCCTAGTCTGTTTCATTGGAGCTGCTGTAAGCTGTGCAGGCACACTGTCTAGGGTGATTGCGTGGTGTCCCTTCTGGGGCTCACTGGGTACAAGCTTGGCCTCAGACATGATTAGGGGAGGGGGTTAAGCCTGCAATCCTATGCACACTTTCCTGGGAGTAAGCCCCATTGACTACAATGAGATTTACTTCTGAGTAGATATGCATAAGATTGGGCTCTCAATCAGCTGACTTCTTCCTGCTGGACTTGTGCTCATGGGGTCATGGGCAGCAACCCTGGCTGGGCTGCAGCCTACCCTCCTACTAAGCTAGAGTTCTTATATACAGGTTTCCCCTGCTTCCATCCCGCTTACAACAGAAGCAATAAATACAAAACCAATCAGTAAAGAAAACCAGGTTTTTTTTTGGGGGGGGGGGAGAATTGATTAGCAATAAACAGCATAGCGAGGCAAGGAAGCAACCACTAGCACTTCCAAATGCACAACCAAAATATGCATCACTCAAACACTTGACATAATAAAAATGTTTTGATAAATGCTGTGTTCTATAGGATAGGTTCAACTCCCAGGATAGTGTGCAAATAGGATTGTGCAAATAGTCCTTCAGTACAGTAGCGTAGCTAATGATCACGTAGCCCGGTGCCAAGCTCAAAATGTTGCCCCGGAAGTGATGTCACAGCCTGAAGTGATGTCACACCTGGGCTTTTTTAAAAGTGAAAATTGGGAGGAACCCACCTCCTCCCCCCAGCAGCTTGCCACCTACTTGTTCTGCTCCCTCCCCCCAGTCAGTTAAGGCATAGCTAAGGCATCTATCTGCTACATGGAGTCAAAGAAGATTTGTAGCCCCCCCAGACAAAATCAAATTAAGTAAATAAATGAAAAATGTACCCCTGATAGGTTTGAGACACTGTGCTGGGGTGAAGAGGGATGGTTATTCTCCCCTTGCTAATATAAGAGGAGCAGTGAAAAAGTGCCTTTTACCCAGTTAGCAGGGGTAACTATTATGATACATGGAAATGAGAGCTGACTCATATTAACACCTTATTGGTTTCATGCTCTATCATGATAACATGTCATTGCAACATGTCAATAACATAATAATGTGTCACTGGCTCTCAGATCAATCAGTCTCATAGGTTGGTTTTGAGTTAAGAAAATCCATTTTTTGTTTCATAAGGCAATTGTGTTTTCATTTTCTGGTTAATTGACCATAACTTTTGATAGTATACATATATTCCAATGCTGTTTGTTTCATTACATTCTGCATTAAATTACCTTTCCAATGATATATAACATGATAGTATTAAACATACATACCAAGATTTTCACAATTTTGATCACTAGTGTCAAGCTCAGTTTGTTGTCCCCCTAAAGCCTGATGCCTGGTGCAACTGCTACCCCCTGCACCTCCTTAGCTATGCCACAGCTTCGGTAGGGTGTTCTTCCCAGCAAATTTGCTTAGGGTTCTGTCTTAGAGAAGGAAACGGGAACTGGTACAGCCTAACCAAAGGCAACTTCAGAGGAGCCTGCTGTTTTCTGTTCTTCAATCCATGTGGTGCTCCTAAGAGTCGTGACACAGGCCAAAACCAACAGGTGCAGCTTTCCCCACCAAGGTCAGTTGATGCTGCATAAATCTGCAGCTATCAGAGACACAGCAAACCTGTCTGTACCAAATATTTCAACTTTTCATATTAACTTGGAGATCAAGTTAATCCAAGTTCAATTCTATCCAACTTTCCAGCGCCGATGCAGCCATGATGTAAGCAAACAAATGTGCCCTTACCTTGGTTTGAGGAGGCCTCCATAACTGCTCCCCCCCACAGCAGGATGTAGCACATGCCTCACTGGCACAGGTCATACATCAGTACTGGAAATTTGGTTAGGATATGGCCCTCACTGGCAGTCCTGTGAACACTTACCTAAGAATAAGCTTCACTGAACACAAAGGCCACAGTCCTATCTACCCCTACCTGAGAAGCCCCACTGATTATAAACTCAACTTCTGACTTCTGAACAGATGTGCATAGGATTCAAGGAGGTGCAGTGGGTGGGGAGGTAGGTTAAGCAGAGCTAAGTCCTTTGAAAAGTGCTGCCACCGCCATGTGAGGCACCCAAGCACCCACAACCCACACACTCCCTCTCTACTCGCTGTGTGCATGGGTTGTGGGTGCCTCATACTGCGGTGCTTTTTGAAGGACTCAGGTGGGGAGGCTCTGCCTCACCTGCCTTCCCACCCACTTCACCTCCTTGATAGGACTGGGCTTACTTCTTACTTCTGAGTAAGCCTCTTTGTTTATGCGCAGAACTGCACTGTTACACTTCTCCTCAGTAAGACTTCCTCCCAGATAAATGCATAAGGCACCCTGGTCTTAACCTCAAGTTCAAAGCGGATTTTCACGTGGAGAACTCTAGTAGGATTCTTGCAACCGCTTTACAGCCCAAGCCTATGCATCTCTAAGTCCCACTCTAGTCAATGGGCCTCACTCCCAGGTAAGCGTGGACAGGATGGCAGCCTCAGAGCCCAAGCCTATGCCTGTCTACTCAGAAGGAAGTCCCACTCCAGTCAATGGGGCATACTGAGTATAGTCTGAGGCTGCCATCCTATCCACACCTACCTGGGAGTAAGCCCCATTGACTAGAATGGAACTTACTTCTGAGTAGACACGTATAGGAGGGCAGCCTCAGAGCCCAGTCCTATGCGTGTCTACTCAGGAGGAAGCTCCACTCTAGTCACCGGGGCTTACTCCCAGGTAAGTGTGCACAGGATGGAAGCCGTGCCCTCCACCACAAGGGCGGCGCTCGCCACTTGCCCGCAGAGAGAGGCCAGGCGCGTGCCGCCTCAATGCAAGCCCCGCGGTGGCCGTTGGCTAAACTAGGAGTGTTGCCGGGCAACCGAGGCCGCCTCGAGAGAGGCACCGCCCAGGCCGGCGCGTGCGGTCAAGAGGCGCAGGCGCAGTGCCGCGCGGAGCACGCGAGGAGCAGGAGTGCGCTGGGTAGCGTGGGGGCTGCAACGAGGGCGCCTTCCGTTGGGTGAGGTGGCGCCCCGCCTCTGTCCCGGCGGGCGCGGTCCTTCTCCTGGTCGGGCTGCTGGAGGTGAGTGCAGCTGTGAGGGCGGCTGTGCGGCTCTGTGCTCAGGCGGGTCTTTCACTCCCCCCTCAGCATCTCGGGGAGAAAATGCTGCCTCTCCCCCTCGTGCGCCTCCTCTGCTGCGTCTCCTCCCTCCCTTCCCTCCCCGCCACGCGCTCCTCACAGCCCGAGCCTGTGCTTGTCTGCTCAGAAGCAAGCCCCGTTACAGTTAATGGGGCTCACGCCCAGGTAAGTGTGGCTAGGATGGCAGCCTCAGGGTCCAATCCTATGCATGCCTACTCAGAAGGAAGTCCAATTAGAGTCAATGGGGCTTACTCCCAGGTAAGCATGGATAGGATTCTGGCCTAAGAACCCCCAACTTATGCATGCCTACTCAGAAGGAGTCCCATTAGAGTCAGTGGGGTTTACTCCCAGGTAAGTGTGGCTAGGATGGCAGCCTCAGCCCAATCCTATGCACGTCTCCTCAGAAGGAAGTTCTATTAGAGTCAATGGGGCTTATCCCAGGTAAGTGTGGATGGGATAGTAGCCTAAGAGCACAAGCCTCTGCATGCCTACCCAGAAGGGAGTCCCTTTAGAATCAGTGGGGTTTACTCCCAGGATGGTTCAGGATGGTCCAGGTGGTTCAGGATATGGACTCACCTCCCTGCATTACAATCTCTGCGCATGAACTGGAGGTTGTCCATGACTTTGTGTACCTTGGCTCAACTATCTCTGACACTCTTTCTCTCGATACTGAGCTAAACAAGCGCATCGGTAAAGCAGCTACCACATTTTCCAGACTCACAAAGAGAGTCTGGTCCAACAAGAAGCTGACAGAACATACCAAGATCCAGGTCTACAGAGCTTGCGTCCTGAGTACACTTCTGTACTGCAGTGAGTCATGGACTCTTCGCTCACAACAGGAGAGGAAACTGAACGCTTTCCACATGCACTGCCTCAGACGTATTCTCGGCATCACCTGGCAGGACAAAGTTCCAAACAACACAGTCCTGGAACGAGCTGGAATCCCTAGCATGTATGCACTGCTGAAACAGAGATGCCTGCGTTGGCTCGGTCATGTTGTGAGAATGGATGATGGCTGGATCCCAAAGGATCTCCTCTATGGTGAACTCGTGCAAGGAAAGTGCCCTACAGGTAGACCACAGCTGCGATACAAGGACATCTGCAAGAGGGATCTGAAGGCCTTAGGAGTGGACCTCAACAGGTGGGAAACCCTGGCCTCTGAGCAGCCCGCTTGGAGGCAGGCTGTGCAACATGGCCTTTCCCAGTTTGAAGAGACACTTGGCCAACAGTCTGAGACTAAGAGGCAAAGAAGGAAGGCCCATAGCCAGGGAGACAGGCCAGGGACAGACTGCACTTGCTCCCGGTGTGGAAGGGATTGTCACTCCTGAACTGGCCTTTTCAGCCACACTAGACGCTGTTCCAGAGCCACCATTCAGAGCGCGATACCATAGTCTTTCGAGACTGAAGGTTGCCAACAACTCCCAGGAAAGTGTGGCTAGGGTGGCAGCCTCAGGGTCCAATCAAATGCATGCCTACTCAGAAGGAAGTCCCATTAGAGACTGGGAGAAGTCTAAACTGGGAGAAGTCTTGCTCCCAGTTTAATGTGGGTTGGATGGCAGCCTTGGGCTACAATCTTTTCAATGCTTTCCTGGGAGTAAGCCCCATTGACTTCCTTTTGAGTAGACATGCCTAGGATTGGGTTCTTAAAAATACAAAGCAGTCCATTTTGGTGTTTAAGATATTTTCCAGAAATCAAAATATATTACTTTTTGTAGTTAGAAATAATACAGTGGATTATTTGAGGACACTATACCACCTACTTGGGTCATTTTTAAAGTGATTATATGTATTTATTGGATTTATGCTCTGTTTTTCTCCCCATGGGCAACCAAGGCAGCTAACAATCAATGGATAAAAAGTACAAAAACATTAAAATGCAATTAAAACTATTAGCAGTAATAAAAACAGTGTAAACAACAAAAATTATAATTGATAATTGTAAGCAATTATAATTTATTAAAATACACCCTTGTGATTAAAAAAACCACAATTTTCTATTTTAATCAAGAAATTTTGGGGAAATATCACCCAAAAAGCATACCTCTACGTGTGGAGTTATGTGAGAGAGTGTGAGTGCGGGGGGGAGGGAGGGAGGAACACAAGCAACAGGGTGGTGGTAGCAGCTAAAGTCAAACATTAGCACTTGAGTGTCCCATCCATTGATTCACAAGTCAAACATGCAGCAAACAAGATTTAAATCCTTCTCATTCTCCTTCCTGAGCCTGTGAAACAACTTCTCCCCTCACACTTCCTTTGCTCACACACTGAAAACTCTTTTGACTTTCAGCTTCCCCAAATCTAAACTACCTCCCTTGCACAATCTCAGTCCTCACCCAAGCCAAATATTGCTCATAGCCCATTTTTAAACTACAAGGGAAATAGGAGACCAGTGCCATTCACCCCCCCCCCAAAGACTTGAGGGATTGTGAAGCAGCCCCCTCACTTCAGGATGCTTGAGAGAGGGGGCAGAGTTGAATCACGCTCCATTAATCTTTACTCCAGTGTTTCTCAAACTGGGTTGGATGCACTAAGTGGGTTGTGAACCAATTTCAGGTGGGTCCCCATTCATTTCAATATTTTATTTTTAATATGGACTTGATGCTGCCATGGTATGTGATTGCATTTGGGGAAACATTACAGCTCTGTACTTTGAACAAGCTACTATGCATATGCTACCAATGATAATAAATGGGACTTACTCTTAGGTAAGTGTGGATAGGATTGCAGCCTAGGATTGTTAAAAATTTTCCTGCTTGATATTATTATTTCTGGGCATGACATCATTTCCAGAGGATCCTGACAGATTTTCATTCTAAAAAGTAGGTCCTGGTGCTAAATGTTTGAGAACCACTGCTTTACTCCATAACCTGGTGCTCCTTCCCTTGAATACTAGCCTCTGACTGGGTCCAGTGAAGCTTTTTTCACCTCAAAAAAATTGATCATCAGTGCCCTGTACACCAGAAACTGGAATAAGGTTCTCAACAGGCAATGGGAAAGGAGGCTAGCAAAGGGTGATGGGCAGGGGGGCAATCCCCCATGATTTCCAGAAAGCCTTGCTAGCACTCCAGACCAAAACACCCCCTCCTGTCCCTTCTCTGCCTGACTTGGGAGGAAATCTTCTCCAGGGCCACCATCTGGGAACTGATTTCTTAGCAGTATTTGGCTTACCACGAGGAATGAGATTGTGTAAGGCCAGTAGTTTAGACAGAGAGAGAAGAAGCTTTTTTATAGGCGTGGGAGGGACGACAAGAAGGATTTTAATGTTGTCTGCCTCCAGGAATCAAAGGTGGCTGTAAAAAGTGCAGAGCTTTGCTGTTTGGTATTTTGCCACCACATCAATCCCCACTCTGATGTTTCCCCATTCCGGTAACTTCTTGTTTGTTAAATAGTTCCCAGTTGAACTTCATGCCAGTCATCATTTGGGGACACCAGTGAAGCTGGAGAGAGGCTGCTGGGGCTGGCAAGGTGAGCAGGGGGTGGGGTGGATTGATCAAGCTGGGATCTTTCTGAGTGGTTCTTACTATTGCTGGAGGCTGCTGCTGACACCACCACCACATTCTCTGTGCTTGGGGTCATGTTTCAGGACTTATAAAAGCAGTGTGTTGAAGTGAAGAAGTAGTCCAAGAAATGGTAAGAGGTGGCAGCCTGCTCTTCAGGCTGCCTCTTCACATCTAGGCTGGCCTCCCATGCCCTCCATGGGAGTGGTTTGGTAGCTGTTGCCTCATGGGGAAGGGACACAAATGCATGAGGGCCTTCAGGGCCCACCATCTTCTGTAGCTGAAGAGTTGCTGATGCTTCTGGTGATGATTTTGTTTTTAGGTTGGGCAAGATGGCGAACGACTGGCCTCAGGCTTCTAGAGTACCCAGTTTTGCTCAAATGTTAAAGAAAAATTTGCCTGTGCAGGCATCTTATTCTTCTGGTCAACCATCAACTCGTTTATCACCACAGGCAGAGCAAGCAAAATCCATGTTTTCCTCTGCAGAAGCTTCTGATCTGTCAAGTCTAGCATCTAAGGTTGTACCAATCACAGGTATTGGTTTTTAAGACTTACTCTTTTTCAGTTAAATTTCAAGTGAAGCCTATTCCAGTATTATCAAGGCCATTGGAACTGGAAGGATGAATTGTGTGGAAATACCTTTGGGAGATGGAGTGCTGACTATCTTGATGGATAAATGTTTGTGGAGTATATGTTCACATTTTTTCTTTCCTTTTCAAGTGATCATAGCTACATTAGTATTTTTTACTTCTGCAGTTAATCTTACTTAATCTTGGGGGCTAGTATCTATGTTAGACACTTCTGTGGGGATCTAACTGTCCGGCTTCTGGAGTGATTCCTACCTTCTTGCAGTAAAAGCCACTCAGTCAAGATACTTGCGCTGCTGCTGCCTTCTCTTATCCTCCCTGTTCCCAAATGGGCTTCCTTCCAGAGGACCCTGCAATGTCTCAGAAGGTGGAGCTGCCATTAAGAGACTCTGCAGTAGCTACATATTTTTCTTTTTTTCTGTCATTAAATTTTGGATGGTGGGAAATGCAGTGACAGTTTTTCTTCCTTCTATCCCAGCCATTTTCAACCACTGTGCCGTGGCACACTGGTGTGCCATGAATGGTCTGCAGGTGTGCCATGGAAGTCTGGGGAAGGGTCATTTATTAGTAGGGCCAGTGGGGAATGTGAGCCCTTCATCAACAGCATGGTGTGCCTTGTCAATTGTAAAAAAAACTGATGGTGTGCCTTGACAATTTTAGTATCTTGTCAGTGTGTCTTGAGATGAAAAAGGTTGAAAATCACTGTTTTATCCTCTTAAGGGCAGAAGAATCCATTGAAGATTCTCTTTTTCTACCTTGGTGCTGTCAGAGTGTTTTCTGCATTGCAATTTCAGACATTTTATATCTGCATACACTTATTTTGGGCCTTTGTTTGTAACTATATGGGTCTGAAGCTGATTTTTGCTTCTAGAAAAATCAGACTTCCTTATGCTTGTCTGCCAACAAGAAGACAAGTTACAGATGTTTATGCATAATTTGGATGCATAATTGTGAATTCTATCTACTTATCTATCCAAACTCCTGCCTTTCCAAGGCGGCTTACCAGTTCCACACTAAAAGGTACAATGTAAAACAATGACTAAAATTGTTAATAAAAATGATAAAACCATTGAGGTGGCAACTTCTTGGACTAAAGCATTACTACAGAGGACAGATTCATTATCCGAATGCCAGGCGAAACAAATGTTTTCAGCCCTTTCTGAAAAGCTGTGAGGGAGAGAGGAAATAGTTCATAATTCCATTGGTAGGGAATTTTATAATACGAAAGATTGGGGACTGCCTCTCATAGGTTTTGATGAAAATGAGAAATCCTGAGATTCAGAGTGAACTGTCTTATATACAACAATCTCTAACATCAAGGAGAATTGGCAGTCTGGTGTACCTTGATCTTAATTTTTTTATTTTCATTGATTTTAATGTTTTCATAACAACTGGTTTGCATCACTTAAATGTGTTCCCTTGCACTATAGCCAGAAGGAGATAGTGAACAAAGAAACCTATGCACATTTCTGTGGAACCGTGTCCACAGTTCAATGGTCTAGCACAGGGGTGTCCAAAGTGTTTGGCAGGAGAGCCACATCATCTCTCTGACACTGTGTTGGGGGCTGGGGGAAAAGAATAATTAATTTACATTTGAAATTTGAATAAATTTACATAAGTTTACATAAATGAATATATTAAAGATTATCTTATATGAATGAATGAAGGGCTTGCAATAGCTCAAAGCCTATAAAAGGCCTTGCACAAAGCAAGGCTGGCCTTTCCTTTGCTGCTGCTACTGCATCACAGACGTGAAACAGCAAGCAGTGGAGGAAGCCCTCATCCCACATCTCATGTGAGAGCTGTGAGAGGTCAAATTGTCACCCTCACGCTGAGAGCAGTTGTGTCAGGTCAGTGCGGGCTCCAACAAATCTCCGGAGGGTCAGAGGCTCATTGGTGACCGGGGGCTCCCTGAGGGCCACATTGAGAGACCTCGAGGGCCGCAAGTGGCCCCAGGGCCAGGGTTTGGGCACCCCGGTCTAGCATATTTGAATCCCTTTTTTTAACAAACACTTGCACGCTTAATATATGCCACAAACTTTGTCACATTTTAATCCCTGGGAATTTGATACAAAAGCTTAACATCTAGGTTTGAACTGTGCAGGTGAAACAACATCCAGTCCTTGTCAAGCAGAACAGAAGTGAATTTCCATTATGTTTTTTATTCTCGTTACACACTTGTAGTCCAAAGAGCATCTATATCTTTCTGCATTTCTTTCCCACTTCTTAGTTTTGTGTTCTGTATTTCATTTACTTTTTTGTTCCTTTCCTGGCCCAGGAATCTTAGCTGCTTTTGAGAGAAAAAATATATCATTCTCTTTTGTTGGTTGATGAGTTGATCAAGATTTTGTTACTTCTGATATTTTTCTTACTCAGTTTGTGCTCCTGTCTGTAAAGAGCAGCAGCCCTGCAAAAGTGGCTTCTTTTTAAAAGAGCAAGCTGGAAAGTAATGAACAAAGATAGGAAGTGTTGTGTTGTTTGTACCTGGATGCTTCTGAAGATTTCTTGGGGCAAAGAGTTTTATTTCATAAATAACTCAAAACACAGTCCACTCTGACCTCTCTGCAGCTGAGGGAAGAAACCCAAAGAGACAGCTGCTTGCTACTGGGATCACTGTGAGCTTGCCCTTGATCTCCTGCATTCCTTGCCTAGCTGCACAGTGGAGCCAGTGGAGATGCTGTTTGGGTAAAAGGAGAGGGACTTAAGACGGGGGGGGGGAGGAGTTGTCCTATGCAGAAAGAGCTTAGACTTGAGCATCTGCAGATTTTGGTATCTGTGGTGTGGGTTGGTCTTGGAACCAAACCCTTGTAGATACTGAGGGATGACTGTACTATGATTAACACTGAGTTTCTTTTCTCACAACATACAAATGATTTTCAATTAATGCATTTTAGGGCAAGTTTCTGACTATCAATATTCCAGAGCGGTTCCCACTGTTCCAATCACTTCACTACCTCCAAAAAAGATTCCAAGGGAATTTATCATAAAATATAAACAAGGAGAGATAAACCCAGTGTCAGCTTTGCATCAGTTTGCACAGATGCAGCGTGTGCAGCTTGAACTAAAGGAAACTGTGGCAACAGGTAACTGCTTCTGTTCTTAAAACAGAAATACTTTGTAATGAATCGGAATTGTTATGGTACTGAAACATTGCAGGTATTGAGTTAATGGCTGCTGTGATTAACAGATTTGTTTTCAACCCACATATTTATTTCAGGAACTGAATAATTTGATTAAAAATCTAATTCCCATAAAGATATACTCTTCTTGATTGTTCAATGTTACAAACTCTGTCTGTTAATATAAAAACGTTTGTTACATAAGATTTAGATTAAAAGGTTAGGAAGCTGTCCTTCCCTTCTGGATTGCAATTTCTTTTCTTAGCCCTACTGTAAAAATGCAGTGACTTTGCCCACCCAAAACAAATTTTTCTGAAAGAATTTCCAGTTTAATTTGGTCATGCTTCAGCATTTGTGGGGGTTCCGTTCTTGGAAACTCCCACAGTTGCCGAAACATGAGGATTAACATCCATGGGTCAGGGCATGACAGACCTCTGGAGTGTGTTCTGAGGCTTCCCGAAAGCCTTAGAAAGGCACTTCTGGCCTTTCTTAAAAGAACTGGAAGTGCCTTTTGAAGGCCTTCAGAGGCCTCAGAACATCCTCCGGATGCATCCAGAGCAGAGCTACGATTCTGTCCAGAGGATGCAGGTCAGGGTCATTGGCCCTGTGTTGAGTCAAATCCGCAGATGAGGCCTGGCGTGTATACTTAAATATCAGTTTCAAATAACTCACTAGGAGTACACCCTAAAATTTGAAACTATAAATTTTAAATAATTTCTAAAATAATTGTGTTGAAAGTTGAAAATTGGGGTGCATGCAGGATAGTCATGTTTTGTGAGCTGAGGGTGAAAAATGGATTGGGAAAGAGTAGTGCTGTCTTTAGCATCTATAGAGGGTTTGGGGCTCCATAAATCATGAAATATAGGTAGAACTGAATATGGTGAAAACAAGTTTCTTGGGAGCTGCTTATGCTGTTAAACTCCTGAGTGTATATGAATTTATATAAAGCTGACCTTTCCATTTGTGTTCTGAAGGAAATCTCTTGGGAGCCTACTTTGCTTTTTGTGCTGTGGTGGATGGCATTCAATATAAGACGGGATTGGGGCAAAACAAGAAGGAATCAAAATCAAATGCAGCAAAACTTGCTCTTGATGAACTGTTGCAGTTGGAGGAAACAGAACCAAAAATTGTAGAAAACTCAGGTATAGTGTGTGTGTGTGTGTGTGTGTGTGTGTGTGTGTGTGTAGAAGTGTTTTCCAAGAACCAGTGCATTAGAAATTTTTACTTTATATTGGTACCCTAGGAGAGAAAGGTGGGTGTAACCAGCTTTTCCAGTGGCTTTGTTGTATTTTAGTAATTACTGTGATGTTCTTCTTTATTTTGCCTAAGTACAGGTTGAGTCTCATCATTTGCGAGGGATCTGTTCCCAGAACTGGCACGGATGGCAAAAATTTCATTAAAGCAAATCCATTTAAAAAACAATCCCTTTTCTAGGTGATTTAAAAACAGCCTTGCTAACCTTTCTACTGTAAAGCAGAGTCATCAGGCAGACAATCCATCAATCAGTCTCTCTCCAGGCACTTAGAAAGGTTTCAGTCCGAGCCATCAACCCCTCCTTTCATCCAGAGCGCAGCACTGGGAAAGGATGTAAAGTGATTATCTTTCTTTCACATACTTGGGGGAAGGGAGGGGGGTCGCTTGCCTTGGAGTGAAGCTGTTTTAAGTACTTGGAGAGAGAATGTTTGATGGATTGTCATCCAGCTGCCCTCTCATTAACGAGGCTATGGTTAAATGACTTCTTTATCTTTAATTTAAAGGGCAATTCTCATTATGTTGAGATAAAACCACAGGTAAAAAAAATCTGTGGATAATTAGGTCATACTATATAGCCCAAATATAAACACAACATAGTTAGCTGCATTGCATCTCTCTCCCCCAGCACTGTGTCTACTATGTATGTTGTTAGCTGTGTGGGATGCTTTCTGAATGTATTGCAAGAATCTTATATAAGAGATCCTGATGGTAATTTGTGGTAGAAAAGTTACAAATCTAGATCTGTAGTGTGATTCACCAAATAAACATATGTTGACTTGAGTTGTCAGGCCATGTTAACAAGTTTCATAATTTGACTTTATGCTTGCAGACCGTCCCAGAATCTTTTCAGAAACCACAATTGCAGCAGAACCTCAAAGTACTGTTGAAACCAGTTATGTTTCCAAGATTCCTTATGGTAAGCATGTGCTATTGTAAGCAAATAGGTGCATTTTTGGGTTCCATTAGCTTTAAACCTATGAAAACGTACATACTGCCTGAGAACATTTTGTAGATACGTCTGAAAGATAAAGTGCTACGTTGGCTACATAAATGTTGTGTATTAGGGATTGACTCTTCTCAAAAAGCAAAACTGTCTGTTTGCTATAGCTTTTGAAAACATGGAATTTGGTAAATTTTGGGCCCAGTCCTATCCAGCTTTGCAGTGCTGTTGCAACTGCAATGCAGCCCCTGTGGTAAGCAAACATTCCCTTATCTTGAGGAGGCCTCTTTGACTGTCCCATTCCACAGGATGCAGTGCATGCTCCATTGATACATCTGCCTTGACACTGGAAAGTTGGATAGAATTGGGCCCTTTATAGTGTTCATCCAGTCAGGAAGTTTACTTAGAGTACAAGTGCTCATTTGTTGAAACAGTTGATATAGGATAGGGACCCCCCAGTTTGTGTAACTCTTCCCCATCCCTTTAAGAGCCGGGAAGAGGAGAGGCAGGGAAGCGATCCCCCAGGTTCACGTCCCCAAGGGGGCAAAGGGGGGGGTGCTTGCACTTACTTGGACTTGGTGAGGGCTGCAGGAGGCTTCCAAGATTCCAAGGATTGGAATCTTGAAACAGAACAGTTGCAAAGCACTTTCTGTTTGCAAGAGGTGCATTGCAATTGCTCAGTTTTAAAATTCAAAGCCTCAGGGAGCCTGGGCTGGGCTGGGCTCCCAAACCTCCAGCAGCCCTCACTGAGTTCAAGTAATAAGTGCAAGCATCCCCATTTACCCCCTTAGGGATGTGATCCTGGGAATCACTTCCCTGCTCTTGCCCCTCCCCACAAAGCCTTAATGAGGGAGTAAAGCTCTCTCAGTGCTTGAGAAGCACTGAACTAACCAGTAAGCATTTGTAATGCCTGCCTTGCAGGGTTGCTGTGAGGACAGAAGCAGGGAAGGAATAATGTACACCACCTTGAGCTCCTTGGAGAAAGAGTGGTATAAAAATAACTAATGAGAAGGTGCAGAAAACTTAAATACAAGTGTTATATATAGTCATCCACAAGACTTCTATGGAACATTAAGCAGATTATATTCTTAAAGTGATGCCTTGTGTTTCCTGCATGTATCCAGAAGGGCAGATAAGTAGTTGGAGTTAATCCCTTCCTCCAGGCACCAAGGGAATGGTTTCCAGATTTTGCTTGGTTTACAAGGAGGACAAAAGTTCATACATACAATCTCTTAACTTATGTGATATCTTGAGTACAATTCTTACTCTGATTCTTATTCTAAGAATTCTTATTCTTACTCTTATTTTTCTTCTCTGTTTTATTGTTTTTAATATTTTCTTTTTTTATATTTTTTTTGCTTTTCCATAAACACATAAACATGCACAAAAACACACACATACAAACATTGAGGTTACAGGATACCATATACCAATTAATTAATACTTTGTTCTATCAATAATTTTTTATATCTCTTAATATAATCAAAAAAGAACAATTATAAAAAGGAAAAAATACTATGAATACATATTCATCTCTAAAAACCCTGTTTCATATTTTCTGTACTTCCATCATTTCCATCATCATAATTATCTCTTCCCTTCTTTTCCCATCATTCTTTATGTTCATTCTTTCACTAAAATCTTAAACTCTTTTATTAATACATCTTATTCTAATACAAATTACTAATAAATACTTATTATAAATTTAATTATAAACAAGTCTACCAAACCACGCGTATATTACATATCCATTGCTTCCTAAACTTTACTTTCTACCTTCATATCATTTCCCAATCTATAAATTCCAAAGCAATATCAAACAGATTTAAATCTAATTCATCAAAATTCATCTAAATCTAATTAATCTAAATTAACCTATAAAATACTAACATGTATTTTCTCTTCGCTCAAATCAAATATTACAGAGCTACCAAATCATATTATTATCTTGAATATTAAACAGACAAAAAAATTATAAAAAGGAAAAAAACAAAGAATACATATTCATCTCTAAAAATCCTGTTTCCTATTCTCTATACTTTCATCATTTCCATCATCAGTTATCTCTCTCCTTTTCCCATCATTCTTTATGTTCCTTCTTTCAAGAAAATCTTAAACTCTTCTATTAATACAACTTATTCTAATACAAATTACTACTAAATACTGATCATAAATCTAATTACAGTGGTGCCTCGCATAACGAAATTAATTTGTTCCGCGAGTCCTTTCGTTATGCGCATTTTTCGTTTTGCGAAGCACGTTTTCCCATAGGAATGCATTGAAATTTAATTAATGCGTTCCTATGGGCAAGAAAAGTCAGAACAAAGTCAAATTTGGTTTACAAAGTGTTTATTAAGTGCTCTTTAAAGGCATACATACTGTACAGAAGATTTCAAAAATTTCAAGCACAAAACTTCAACTTTTTAAACATGACAGAAAAACATTTAAAAATCAGCAAACATGAGGCAGGACCATCTGACTTGAGGCTCAACACTGAAACTGAACAGAAACAGTCACAAACAGTCCTTGGACTGTGCAAAACTCTTCAGAAAGTACATTTTAAAGGCATGTAAACAGGGACATCATACAGAAACCAATACAGAAACTTTTTAAAATCACCAAAAGACTCTCTAAGGCTCTAGGGGACACTTGTACACAAACATTTTAAGGTGACCAAGTGAGGCTGAAGTGTCTCAACCTACAGGACCAGTCTTTTAAGTCAGGAAACTGGAGGCAGACAGAACTGTCTCCACATCAGGAAGCGGATCACCAAGCAGATCCACATCAGGAAGCGGATCACATCACCAAGTGGAATTCAGATTTCTCTGGCTGATCCTGTCCCAGGCCATGGTGATAATCTTCACGCAGCTGACGATGTCGAAGTGGTCTCTCCAGAATTCACGCAGGGTGAGGTTGGTGCAATCAGTCACCTTGAAGCAGTGCCTGAAAAGCTCCTTGGTGTAGAGTTTTTTGAAATTGGCAATGACCTGCTGATCCATTGGCTGGAGTAGTGGGGTGGTGTTAGGCGGCAGGAACATGATGATTATGAAGCGGAAGTCCTCTAACAAGTCTTCCTCAAGGCCTGGAGGATGAGCAGGAGCATTGTCCATCAGAAGCACGGCCTTCAGTGGCAGGTCGTTGTCCAGCAGGTACTGCTTGACAGCAGGGCCAAAAGCCAGATTGACCCAGTCCACAAACAGGACGCGTGTGACCCAAGCCTTAGCGTTGGATCGCCACAACACGCTCAGCCGGTCTTTGTTGACCTTGTGCTTCCTGAAGGCCCGAGGGTTCTCGGAGTGGTACACCAGCAGGGGCTTTATCTCCAGGTCACCGCTGGCGTTGGCACAGAAGAGGAGGGTCAGACGGTCCTTCATGGGCTTGTGGCCAGGCAGCTTGGTCTCCTCTTGAGTGAGGAAGGTCCTTTTGGGCATCCTCTTCCAAAATAGCCCGGTCTCATCACAGTTGAAGACCTGCTGTGGAAGGTAGCCCTGTGTAGTCACGACCTCCAGGAAGACCGAGGCAAAGTCCTCAGCCGCAGGAACATCGGAACTGGCAGCCTCTCCATGCCTGATCATGCTGTGGATTCCAGATCTGGTTTTGAATCTTTCAAACCAGCCTCTGCTTGCCTTGAAGACTTCTGGCTCGGTTGAGGTTCCTGGCTCTTGCTGTACGAGGTCTGCGTGCAAGGCCTTGGCCTTCTCACAAATGGCAGCCTCAGTCACTGTGTCCCCTGCACGCTGCTTCTCTTCCATCCAGATGAGCAGCAACTTCTCCACCTCCTCCAGAACAGCTGGTCGGTTCTTCACGATCCTGGTGACTCCCTTGGCTGCATCTGTCGCAAGGATCTTCTCCCTCATCTTCAGGATGGTCCCGATGGTGGATGGATTCCTCCCGTACTCCCTGGCGAGGTCTGTCACTCGCATGCCTCCGTCGTGCTTCTGGATGATCTCCTTCTTTGTTTCTAGCGTCATCTTTGTCCTCTTCCCAGCCTCTGCAGGAGCAGCCTTCTTGGGACCCATGTCAGCAGTTGCTACGTTCGCAAAAACAAAAGGCAGTGCTTCACATCCGCTTCACGCACACCTTCCCACCCCTGGCCAAACCTGCCCGGGACAAAAAAGTGGCATAACAGCCCCCCCAACACAGGAGAACAAATGCACATGGTGAAGCTACGCTCCCTACCTGGCCAAACCTGCCCGGGACAAAAAAGTGGCATAACAGCCCCCCCCCAACACAGGAGAACACATGCTCATGGTGAAGCTAAGCTCTCTACCTGGCCAAACCAGCCCGGGACAAAAAAGTGGCATAACAGGCCCCCCCCAACACAGGAAAACAAATGCACATGGTGAAGCTACGCTCCCTTCCTTTCCACTGCTTGAGATGTCCCTGTGAAGAAGCTCCTTAAATCCTGGTCTGGAAAAACGGTTGCAAATGAGTTCCTCAGATTCCCCAAACTGCTGGAAAAACTCCCCTAACCTCCCCAAAACAGCAGGCCAAAACTGGCCAGCTGGCCCCCCAAAACGTACCTCAAATGCTGGCCACCACTTCCCAAAAGTTATGAAAAGTTCAAAGAAACTTACCTTAACTGCTGGTAGTAGGTTCCCCAAGGAGTTGGTGAACTGCTCAGAACAGTTGACCAAAGACAGGGTTCGCCCACAGCACAGGCCACAGTTGCTTCTGGAAGTCAACCCTGGAACTGCACGTGGAGAAGTGAGCCCAGACTGCATTGGGGAGGCTTTTTAAACCTCCAGGCACAATGCATCGTGGGTATTAACGGTTGTGCGATTTAAAACAAACCAGGACAATAAAAAAAAAGGAAAAAATTCGTCTTGCGAAGCACGGGTCATAAAAATTCGTTGTGCAAGTCACCAAAAATCGCAAAACGCTTTCGTTCTGCGAGTTTTTCGGTGCGTGAGGCATTCGTTATGCGAGGCACCACTGTATAGACAAATCTACCAAACCGCTCATATACAGGTGGAGCCTATTTATCTGTGTTAGTTCCATTCTGTGACTCGGCGTGACTAACAAAAAGTTTGTTGTGCTAAATTCCATAGAGTTACGCAAATACACTGCAGCCTGACACTTCTGGATGGAAGGAAACTAAGGCAGCTGTTATCAATCCCCTCTGTTCTCAGCCCTCCCTGTTGCCAGCTGCCCAGCTTCTTTCACAGTTGGGATGCTGATCTTTTAAGAGTCCAGCCCTGTGCCTTTCTACTCAGAAGTAAGCCCCATTCCAGTCAATGGGGCTTACTCCCAGGAAAGTGTGGAGAGGATTGTAGGCTATATCCCATGCTTTGCTTGGTGGGAAGGCTTGCTTATGCCAGTGATTGCCTGCACCATCTCAATGGGGGGGGGGGGAATTTGGCAAATACTCCCTGGGTTTTTTTAAAGCAATCCCCTCTGTTGCTACCACACCTGCCGAGTGAGCGAGCGAGCTCCACCTTGCTGCACGTGTTCTGGCTACAGAGATTTTCAGCCCCCCCTTCCCCTCTTCAGCCTCTTTGCTGGCTTAGGGTCTCCAGGAGTGTTACTGTTCCTTTGCAAGGGGAACCTCGTTCAGGGCTATTTCCCTGCCTGGGCGAGGCAGAGCCTTTTTGCAGTGTTTTGGGCTGGCTGGAAATGGAGTGAGATGCCAGTGGAGGGCAAAGGAGGCAAAGGTGTATGTGACTTTCGGTTCCCCAACCCCATTCGCGTTGAGACAAATCCGCAGATAATAATCCGTGGATAAATAGGCTGCACCTATATTACATATCCATTACTTTCTAAACTTAACTTTCTACCGTCCTATCATTTCCCTATCTATAAATTCCAAAACAATATCAGACAAATTTAAATCTAATTAATCAAAATTAATCTATAAAATACCTACATATATTTTCTCTTCTCTCAAATCAAATATTACACAACTACCAAATCATGTCATTATCTTGAATAGCCGTTCAAATCTTGCATATCATCTCTAAACTTTTTTCCTGTCTTTTCTTTTTCTTTCTTTTCCTAATAAAATTCATATCAACATTTCTCAACAATTGCTTCTTGAAAATCCATCCTCTTCTTACTCCTCCCAACAACTCCAGTTCCTGATACATTCTCTCCATCTTTTGACCAGTTTCTTGATCAGTCCCTTCAAGATCTTTTTTCGTGGTATCTCTTCTCCATTCCAGTCCGATAATTTTTGAATTCTTATCTTCCAATTTACCCCATCAGTTAGTAACTCAAATTGTTGATTATTAATTTTCTCCGGTGTTACTTCCAATTCACACAGCTTAGATACTTGTTGGTTTCCGCACTAATTTGTATTTGTAGAGTTTGAATCACCTGATTTCTACTTATCACAAGAAAATTCTTCAGCTATCTGTGGATCAGGATCTGCCATTCCTCTTCTAGGAGTTCCATCATTTCCCCTTGCAATTTTCTTTTAGTCCACTAGATGTCAACTCTCTTTTACTATAAAGTTCCTTTTGTTTTTTTCTATGGAATTTGAAGAATTTCTTTCTCTATTAGTAGACACAACAAAGACTATTCACCAGTTCATATTTCATGAAATCCTGCCGTGGTGAAGGATCCAAAATAGTCCAAAATCCAAAGTCTAGTAAAAGGAAATTATATCCAGTACGGGGTTACACATTTATAAATGTATGTCAATGAAATCATGCTCCATACCAAGTGCTCAGTGATCTTCTCTGTAGTAAAGTGGAGGAGTCCTCCCCCTCTTTCTTCTTTATCTTCCAAAGCCTTGGGCAACATCAGTTCTTTATAGCCAGAATTTGCATAACATAAACAGCACTTACTTAGTTCTTCCTAGTATCTTCTTTCAATCAGATGGTGTTTCCACAGGGGTTCAGCATACTCCCTTGCTGCCTTAAAGGCAAAGTCCTGAAAAGAAAGCTCTCTGGCTCTAAACTTTCCAGATACTTTAAAGTCGCCAGGATACTTTAAAGTCGCCAGGATGCCTCTCCTAGCATTCCTAGTTACCAGGTCTCTAGACCTGCAGTTTCAGGTGAAAAAACAGGTAATCTCCAAGAGCTGATACTGGAGACCATTCTGTTTCGTTAGCTACTTAGCTCCTCCTCATGTTTTTAATACTTTCTAGAGGGGCGTCAACAACTTGCATTTGAAAAAATTTCTCAAGATGTCAAGGAAACATTCAACAGTTTGACTGGTAATTATCCAGAATACCAGAGTTGTAGCAGTTCTCTAGCAGCTTTTATAGTTCAAAGAGGTAAGCATAACGAATCATTCCACTCTTTGAATAATGATTTGTTTGTGGGGTTGATTAAGGAGCACTTATTGGGGGGAGTCAAATTATTTCATTGAATTATAAAACAGAAAATCTGAATTTCTTACTTGCTTCTTTTTTAGCTAGACAGTATGAAGTGGTAGCTGTTGGAACAGGTGAATTCAACTATAGTCAGTGTGGTCAGCCTGATGGGAGAATATTGCATGACTCTCATGCTGTTGTCACTGCAAGGCGCTCTCTCCTTAGGTAATGAGAAAAACTGCAATGCTGATACTTTTTTCAATTAAAATATTTGTCTTGTTTGGGTTCCTTGGAAATGTTTACAGTGCAAATGGAGGGTCTCATAGGACCTCCTGGATGCAACCAGAAGTGGCTTCTGGTCGTGTCCAGAAGGTACTCTGGGGAGACCATTGTGGCGCCTTCCTCCCCTCCCCCACCCCGATTTATTTATCCATGGATTTTTGGAACCTGCATGGGGTCCTGGAAGGGATCTCCCACAGGTAGTGAGGGCCTGCTTTAGTTTTAACTAGTCTTGCAAACATTGCACAAATATAAATTAACTAAAAATATTTGTCTTGACTATTTTTCAGTGTAAACTTGTAAAGGCTGATCATTTCTCTGAAATATTAATGCTTCTTTAAAGGTATTTTTATAGGCAACTTCTACTGTACTACAGTAAAAATCCTGCTATGATGGAAAAATCAATATTTTGTATTGAACCAGCGTCAAATCTACTTGCACTAAAACCAAATGTTAACATATTTCTCTACATGAATCAGTTGCCTAAAGGATCTGCCCAGATAAAGTCAAAATTGTAAGTCTTTTAAATATTTCATTTTTAAACTTTGTGGGGGTGTATGATTTTTTCTCCCTTAAGAAAGTTGTATGTATACCTTGCAAGTGAATGCTCTTGCTGTGAAATTAAGAAATACTTAGTTTATATCAAAACACACTTTTTGTTGTTTTAAAGTAGTGGTTTTCAACCTTATTCATGCCATGACCCAAATAAATAAATACCATACGAGACTGGGGACCCACTGTCGATCTGCCGCCCACTCCTCCATAATGCCTTCCCAGCGCTGTTCACTGTAACCAAATATTCTTTATAGAGCAGTGGTTCCCAACCTGTAGGAGCCCATGGACCACTGAGGCAAACATTGGAATTGTTGTGGACCACATGCAACCCCTTCCATCCCCACCACACACACACACACACACACACACACACACACACAAAATACAGTTTGATTTGGTAACCCATGGGGAGTGCTCAGCAAGATACTGGAAATGCCAGCTGTGGAGGGTCCATTCTCCACCCTCTCTGGTGGTCCATGGGGAAGCATCTCGCTGAGTGAGTGCTCCCTCACAGACTACCAAAAAGGGTGGAGAATGGACCTTCCCACAGCTGGCACTTCAGCAAGCGCTGGACCACCAGAGAGGGCAAAGAATAGACTACCCACACTTCACTGTCACTTCAGGGGGGCAGTCACTTGGTAAGACACTGGAAGTGATCAAAGGTGATCATCTTTTTTTCCCTGAGACCTTGGGGACCACTTCTCAGGGTATCATGGACCTCCTGTGGTTTCTGGACCACAGGTTGGGAACCACTGTACTAGAGAGCAGATAAAGTTACCATGAAGCCTGGCACTAGTGAAAGCTATTTTAGCACAATTGCTAAGAACCTAAACAGGACTGGGATACAAACTCCTGGTACCTGAAGGGGTACACCGGAAGCCCTTTCCAAGGTGGCGTTCTAGTTCAGTGGTCTTCAACCTTTTTCATTCCTATAAGTTGCTGCAACCCCATTGGGGTCTGACCTCAAGGCTGAAGAACTCTGGTTTAAAGGATAAATTATTTGGGATATGTTTGGCTTTGTATACTCAGAGGCCTACATTTATGAAACTAGAAGTCCACCGTATTTAAAGAAAAGGAAATTAACATTTAGAACTTAAGATATAAACTAAGAATAACGTTTAGAACTTGGTTATACTAGGATTCATAAGGGCTCTTTTCTTACAAAATTCTTTTATTTTAATTGTAGCTGGCTATGTACATTAAGTCATTACTAAAGGAATGCACTCTCCTCTCACTGGGGTATTAACCCATTGGTTTTTCAGCTCAATTTGATCAGTATAACTGGGAGTGGTCTAGTACATGAGCATTTGGTCAGTCGTCTCCAAAGAGTCTTGCCTGTTTTAGGCTATACCAACTGAACTGAGTGAGCCTAGTGACAAAAATATGCCTGGATACCACAGGCTTTGGTTTCTACACAGTAGTTGCATCTAAGTTGCAGTGGTGGAGAGCAAAGCTTTGCAGCGAACCACAGGTGTGGGGAGGAGCACAATAAGCATTGGATTCATGAGCAGAGCTGCTCTTGTACTCACACACATCATTCTCCTAGCAGTTCTGATTTTCCAGTGTTAAATGTGGTTCAAAACCAACTATTAGTAAGAGTTGGGTGGTGGGTGGTATACAAGACTGGTTATTGTTTTCTCACAGTGGAGGAAGGCATTTCTGAATGGTTTGATCCTCCCACTTTGCTCCGTATTTGCAGAATTATGCTAATTCCTAAAAGCTGTGGGAGGAGCAATGTCTGACAGTTTAGTTCCTGTCTTGCTTCAGCACACGGGTATGATGGAGGTCCTCTGCAATTTGAATTGTAAATATGGAGCACCATGCACAAAGCTCTTTAGGGGCTTGAATGAGAGACTGAGCAGATTGGGTGCAGAGAGGTCCTCCACCACTTCGATCAGGCAGAACTCAGGAGGCTTTCATTAGCTGTCACAGTGGCTTTTCTGCCACTTGCGTCTTTAGCAATCATTTCATCATGATACGAAGTTTATCTGAAACTCCTCTGCATGTCTTGAGTCATTTAGGATCTAGTAGGTGAAGACTTAAATGAGTCTTGGGTCTTTACTCAGTTCTATTTACTATAACAAAGAGAAGACTTGAATGGCAATCCATCTTAAGTGGCTCAGTTGTTTCATCAAGAAAGGAAGTTACAGGTGCTAGTGATGGGGATAATAGCTTTTTGCTTCTCCCTAGACCTCGTGGAGGCTTGCCTCCATGTTTTCCCCATCACTGCTGCTTCCTATAGTACATGTACTGACATAAGTGTTTCTAGTACAGAGCAGTGTCCTTCATCCTCTTGATCTGAACCTTGAGTATTGACCAAACTGATTATCACTCTTGTGGCACACCTAAGAATGAGGCATTCATTTTGTATCCTTACCTGCTGTTGAAATTGCTGTCATCAAGCCATGATGGCAGGCACTTGAAGGTGACCCTTTGCATGAGTATTGCAGGTTGGAAGAAGTATCAGTTGGAAGAAGAGGAATTTGTCTCTTATGCAACAAATCCAACACCACAGCATCCACATAGGCTCTTGTCTTAGTACCCAGAATTGCAGAGACAAAATTGCAACTCTTTTGAGACCATCAGTCACAGCATTCGGGATGTATTTGATGGCCCTGTCAGACTTATTGGAGCTCATGATCTCAAGTATCCACTGAGCTTGATATAACTCTCTACAGTGGGTTCCTTGTCTCTTGACAGCCAGAAATTTTACTTTGAAAGCCTATCATGCTGTTTATCCCTTCAACTTTCAGTCAGTCACTACTATGGTGGATTTCCCTTGCTGTTGCCAAAGGAATTCACCTCAAGGAGACTACAGTTTACAGTAGCTGTCTGATGACATACTTGTCTTTGTTCCCACATGCCACAAGGCAATTGGATCATGTCTGAGGCTTCACACAGTATCAGCTGACTGAAGCTTCTGGTGATCTAATGGGCTCTCCAGAAGCCGTAGCAGCTTTTCTATTACCATCACATCTGAGTCTGAAGACAACCAGCAGACAAGGCACACGCTGATAACGGGGAATCATGTCACTCTCACTCGTGCAAAAGACATGCATTATCTTCTGTTGAGGTCAATTCCACCTTCAGTCCATTACAGAACATATTGGGAGAATTCAGTACAACAGTGTACTAACTGAGTCAACAAGATTTTAGGTAAAGCAGAATGGAATCTTCTGTCAACGGTATTCAGATCTCTATCTGCTCCCTCTCCTTCTAAGGACTCCCGTTCTGTTCCTTATGCTTTCTATATTTTTTCTCTCTAACAGCTCTCAGCTGGGGATCAGTTTGTGTGTGTGTGTGTGTGTGTGTGTGTGTGTGTGTGGTTAGAAATAGTTTTCCTCTACCTAGGCACAGAGAGTTAATGAGCAAGTTTAGCTAAGCACCAGTTTTGTTTCCTGTTTTTGTCATTTACCCACTGAAACACATAGCTGATCCCAGCACACAAGACAGTTTTCCCTTGCATTTTATTGTAAGGTTGTAATTTTTAGAGAACTTCTAAATTTCTTTGATATGAGATGTTAACTTTGGCCCTATTTTTTTGTTTGAGGAAGAGTTAATGGGAAAAAGGCATTGTTGTACTGTCTATACAGATGGAAACTGCAGCAAATTCATTTTTCTTTCCCATTCATAGCAAATGTAGAACGAATTGATCGTGATAAAGCAAACATTTTACAGATCAGCTGGCAAAAATCTTCTTTTCAGAACCCACTTTTATCAGCATTACTTTGAATATCTGGATTGGACATCCATTAAAACTCAGTGACTATATGTTTGTTTGTTCTTAGACGACTTAATCCAAATTCTGTATCTGCGTTTGAAGCGGATGAGGAACTGTGTCTTCATGTTGCTGTTGAAGGCAAGATTTATCTCACAATCTATTGTCCTGCTGAACTTGCTAGAGTAAGCAGCATGTCTGCGAGTGATAAACTGACAAGATGGGAAGTGCTGGGTGTTCAGGGAGCCTTGCTGAGTCATTTCGTTCAGCCAATTTATATTAACAGGATCTTTCTTGGTGAGTGACTTTTAAATGCGCAATTTAGATACTGTTAAAATTCTTCAAACTGCATGCTAATCTTAAAATATATGTTCTTTAGAATGGTAAAGTTGCTTCTAAAGTAGACCTAATTTAAAAAAAAAAAAAACTATAGAGGGTTATTTATTTAAAAGATATTTATACTGCTTTTCCAGGGCTCAGATCAGTGTAAATCAATAAAAATAGAATACTGTGGGTTCTCGGTATCTGCGGTGATCCATTCCTGGACCGCCCGAGGATCCCAATTTCTGTTGATTGAGTTGTGGTCGCTGCTGGGAGGTCCTTGAGGCCTTTCCCACGGATTATATTTCACATTGATAGTCCATGGGGTGGGCCTCAAGAACCTTTCAGTCATGGCCACAAGTGCCTTCTGGTCACATCCAGGAGATCCTTGAGGCCCTCCAAACTGTGTGCCGAATCCATGAATCCTCAGACTAGGCTTTGGGGGAAGGGGGTTTCATCCCCCCACTTTCATCCCCCCAGGGGTTACAGCCCTGAGATGAGTCCCAGGCAGGTGGCTGTTAGCTTTACAGCCTCCTGCCTCACCATACTGCCTGCTCATCACTGGACCCCCAGCCTTTATGGAACTGGTCAACCTCCCTCGGCCCCACCCTTTCCTCTCTGGTGGGGTTATAAAGAGGCCCCAGCTCCCTTTCCTTGTCTTTCACTGGTGGCTAGCAGTACCTCCCTTGCAGCCTGTGTCTCCCCAGTCAGCACACTCCCTCCTTGCCCTCCTTGCCTGCCTTGCTGGGGTGTGCCTTCTGTCATCCATGGTGTTGGGAAGGCTTCCCGCCTTGTGTCGCCTGCGGACAACAGGTCCTAATCTTCCCCTGGTGAGAGCAGATGGGGGCCACGTGCCTGGCGTTGGCCCATGGAGTTACCCTCTTCATTGGCCAGAGACGGCCCTTAAGGCACTACTTCCTTCAGTGCTTTGCTTTCTTTAATGGCACAGAGCGCTAGGCTCCCAGCATCCCTCCACAGGCCCCTGGAGGAGGGAGGTGTCAGTAGTGTTGGATGCCAAGGGAGAGAGCTATGCTGTCCCTGGCTGCCTCCATGGTGTCCATTGCCTCTGCCTCCTTACGTTAATGGTCGCTGGAGGGAATGCTCAGAGCCCAGCATTCTCAGTGTCCATTACAAGAAATGACAGAGGTAATAATGGATACCGAGAGGTAAGTGAAGTGAGCAGGAATTCCAATTAATGACAACCAGGCTATATTTGTCAACACGTATATTGTTACAACAATACTGTAATCTTTCCCTTTAAGAGCTTGGAGGGTGCTGGGAGGAGGAAGAGGAGCATGGAGGCAACAGCAAAATCTAAATATCAGGAATGTTCCTTTATGAGCTCAGAGGATTAAGATAGTTTAAGCAAGTGGAGCTTCAACAGTAAAGGATGAAAAGGATGTGAGGAGTTTTTACATCTAGTTGAGAGTTCAAATTCGAGAAACTTATAATGGAGGCCCCTATATTGATGCACTGTCTATTGGCTGACTTTTTACCTTAGTTAAGTTTTCATACTCAATAGGGAAGGTTGCTTTGGTGTGAATAATCAGTTTAAGTTTCAAAAATTGTAATGTTTAATGGAAATTGGACTTGAACAGTGGATTGCAACTGTGTGTGTCAGTAGCACAAATAGTTAAAATTTTGGGGAGATGTATGTCCTTTCTAATACTAGTTATGGCTACTACTGTTTTTTAGGTGATGGGAGCTGCCATGATACACGAGGATTAGAAATAGCAATCAAACAACGTGTAGATGATGCACTCACTTCAAAACTACCTTTATTCTACCTGGTGAACAGACCTCACATTTGTTTGGTGACTGCTGCTTATCCAGTACAGGTGGACATGGAACATAGATTTCTTAGTATAAATTGGTCCCAAGGAGATACATCATTAGAGGTTGTAGATGGACTAAATGGGAAGATCACAGAAAGGTAAATTTTACAAGAAAGTACATTTAAAATAAGTACCTGAACATAATTACTGTCGTCTTTCAGGATTAAAGATTAAAATTATCCTGTGTCCAGGTGCTATATGTTCTTAGATAGAACTTTGAATCAAAAGCATCTTTCCTCACTTCCAACTTAAACCTCAAATTTTAGTAAAGACTTCTGTAATTTTTAGACTACAACTTGTTAAAATCCTCAGGTAAATAAAGTGTAATGGATTTTTTGTTAGCCTGTAATGACTTCTCTGTTCACGCTGACAGTGCCTCTTATTGTAGTTTTTGTCCCCATACCTAGTTCACCCTTCAAAAGTGGAGCATCAATGGCAAGCCGTCTTTGCAAGGCTGCAATGCTTAGCCGTTTTAATTTGCTTGCTAAAGAAGCAAAGAGAGATGACTTGCTTAAAGCAGGAACATACTACGAAGCGAAGGTAAGACTTGCTAATGAGAAGTTCATAGTGAGTGTAGATCCCATGAATTTCAGTTCAATGTTTCATTCACAGTGATTTCAGGATTATGTGTAATTTAATGATGTAAACAGCCTTAGGCACCAGGTTTTGTTACATAAATCTGCAAATAGAGAAACAGTGCCATCACTGTGCATGATGCTTTATAGTAGAAGGGAAGACAGGTCTTTTCCCACCCTGATGGATCCACAATCTGAAATAGACACATGGTGGAGAATGGAGAATGGATACTGCCAGGCTAAATGGAGAAGAATAGATGGATTACATCATATACACGTACTTAGACTTGGTTGTAGTAGTATAAAGGGACTAGGGGTCATTCCATAGGCATCATGGAAAAAGTGGGTTTTGAGAAGGGGTTTGAGGTAGCACAGTGACCCATGCCCTAGAAACAGTCACTGAACCTGGAAGAGTTTCTTAGAAGTGACGTCACAAGAGGTGAAGACCATAGGCGTCACTATTCCATGAGAAGAAAAACATTGAAAATGGCTGGTTTAGAGTTTAGACTAAAGCAGGGGTGTCAAACTCATTTCATACAGAGGGCCAAATACATGATGCCTGCTGAGGGCTGGAGCTGATGTCATTACACAGGAAGTGATGTCATTAAACAGGTCAAAACCAGAAATAAACACTCTGTTCTCATGTAGGAATTCATTAGCTGCTAATGACAGCAGAGAAAATACACAAATCTTGATCATATTTCAAGATATGGGAGAGCTCAATTATCATGCGGGCCACCCTTTCAGCACTGTCACCTCAGCATTGCTCAGCAACTGAAAGCCTGAGGGCCAGATAAAAAGTTTCTGCAGGCCACATCCGGCCCCCAGACCTTATGTTTGATACCCTTGGACTAAAATTTCAAATGGTTATACTTAGGTATCCAAAATTTGTGTCCAATATAGTGTTGGAAACCATTGTTCCCTCTTCCCACCCCCTCTGCTGCTATAGTCATTTATAGATACAGTTATATGCAACTTAATGATGGGAGTCTGTTCTGCAAACAGATCATTTGGTGCATCAGTCGTAGCCATCACTAATGGCTGTTGGCAATCACTAATGGCTGACTCTGCAAGAATGCCTTTCAGAGTCAGAAGGCAAGAAGGAACACAGTTATCTGTGTTCCTTCCTGAGAAAGTGCCAATGGAAAGCATGCAAATGGTTGAGCCAGCAAGAAAGAACAGTTGAGCTGGCAAGAAACTGACTTGGTGTGTTCAGCGGAACTGTGTTGGATCTGCGGTTGGCAATTTGCCGGACATCGCTATGCAACACATACCTGTATTGTTTAATACTATAGAACAGGGGTTTCATAAGAACAGCCCCGCTGGATCAGGCCATAGGCCCATCCAGTCCAGCTTCCTGTATCTCACAGTGGCCCACCAATGCCCCAGGGAACCCACCAGATAACAAGAGACCTGCATCCTGGTGCCCTCCCTTGCATCTGACATAGCCCATTTCTAAAATGGATTGCACATACACATCATGTCTTGTAACCTGTAATGGATTTTTCCTCCAGAAATTTGTCCAATCCCCTTTTAAAGGCATCTAGGCCAGATGCCATCACCACATCCTGTGTCAAGGAGTTCCACAGACCAACCACAAACTGAGTAAAGAAATATTTTCTTTTCTCTGTCCTAACTCCCAACATTCAATTTTAGTTGATTTCCCCTGGTTCTGTTGTTATGTGAGATTGTAAAGAGCATCTCTATCCACTCTAGCCTTCCCGTGCATAATTTTGTATGTCTCAATCATGTCCCCCCTCAGGTGTCTCTTTTCTAGGCTGAAGAGGCCCAAATGCCCTAGTCTTTCCTCATAAGGAAGGTGCCCCAACCCAGTAATCATCTTAGTTGCCCTCTTTTGCATCTTTTCCATTTCCACTATGTCCTTTTTGAGATGTGGTGACCAGAACTGGACACAATACTCCAGGTGTGACCTTACCATCAATTTGTTCAATGGCATTATAATATTAGCCGTTTTGTTCTCAGTACCTTTTCTAATGATCCCAAGCATAGATTTGGCCTTCTTCACTGCCGCTGCACATTGGGTCGACACTTTCATCGACCTGTCCACCACCACCCCAAGATCTCTCTCCAAGATCTCTCTCTCCTGATGGGTTCTGCTCAGAACCCATCAGCCTATATGTGAGGTTTTGATTTTTTTGCCCCAATATGCATGACTTTACACTTAACGCATCTGCCATGTTGCTGCCCATTGCCCATTCTGCCAGTGTGGAGAGATTCATCTGGAGCGCCTTGCAATCACTTCTGGTCTTCACCACTCTGAAAAGTTTGGTGTCGTCTGCAAACTTAGCCATCTCACTGCTCACCCCTGTCTCCAGGTCATTTATGAAGAGGTTGAAGAGCACTGGTCCCAGGACAGATCCTTGGGGCACACCACTTTTCACCTCTCTCCATTGTGAAAATTGCTCATTGACAGCCACTCTGTTTCCTGGTCTTCAACCAGTTCTCAGTCCATGAGAGGACCTGCCCTCTAATTCCCTGACTGTGGAGTTTTTTCAGTAGCCTTTGGTGAGGGACCGTGTCGAACGCCTTCTGAAAGTCCAGATATATAATGTCCACGGGTTCTCCCACATCCACTTGCCTGTTGACCTTTTCAAAGAATTCTGTAAGGTTCGTGAGGCAAGACTTACCCTTATAGAAGCCATGCTGATTCTCCGTCAGCAAGGCTTGTTCGTCTGTGTGTTCTGAGATTCTTTGATGCGGCATTCCACCATCTTACCTGGTATAGATGTTAGGCTGACAGGCCTATAGTTTCCCAGGTCTCCCCCCCCTTCCTTTTTTAAAAAATTGGTGTGACATTTGGTATCCTCCAATTCTCTGGCACCGTGGCCGTTTTGAGGGACAAGTTGCATACACAAGAAATGTGGTGAGGTGTTGAATAGCAGCATATTCTAGGTGGCTGGAGAACCATAGTTATAGATCGAAGCTGCTTGGATTACATGTAAATAATCTGTAAATAAGAGAGTCTGGTCCAACAAGAAGCTGACGGAACATACCAAGATCCAGGTCTACAGAGCTTGCGTCCTGAGTACACTTCTGTACTGCAGCGAGTCATGGACTCTTCACTCACAACAGGAGAGGAAACTGAATGCTTTCCACATGTGCTGCCTCCGACGTATTCTCGGCATCACCTGGCAGGACAAAGTTCCAAACAACACAGTCCTGGAACGTGCTGGAATCCCTAGCATGTATTCACTACTGAAACAGAGACGCCTGCGTTGGCTCGGTCATGTCGTGAGAATGGATGATGGCCGGATCCCAAAGGATCTCCTCTATGGAGAACTCGTGCAAGGAAAACGCCCTACAGGTAGACCACAGCTGCGATACAAGGACATCTGCAAGAGGGATCTGAAGGCCTTAGGGATGGACCTCAACAAGTGGGAAACCCTGGCCTCTGAGCGGCCCGCTTGGAGGCAGGCTGTGCAACATGGCCTTTCCCAGTTTGAAGAGACACTTGGCCAACAGTCTGAGGCAAAGAGCCAAAGAAGGAAGGCCCATAGCCAGGGAGACAGGCCAGGGACAGACTGCACTTGCTCCCAGTGTGGAAGGGATTGTCACTCCCGAATTGGCCTTTTCAGCCACACTAGACGCTGTTCCAGAACCACCTTTCAGAGCGCGATACCATAGTCTTTCGAGACTGAAGGTTTCCAACTACCAAGCCCCTTCTAAAGTACATTTGCATTTACACAAAGTTGTACAGTACAGGCTCCTCTTGTTCTCCATGTTTTTTGTTTTACGTGTTTTTTGGAATAACAAGTTTAATACTGGAACCTAATTTATGCTTCATAACTAACACGCACTTCCCACACACTCTTCCATATTTGAGGGAAGGTGTAAAGGAGGAACCCAAAGAAGTCAGACTAATCAAACAGGTTAAGAGAGACAGAGCAGACTATAGGGGACTTCATTGAATGCACTTGGCTGTAGCTTAACTGTGTTAGATGGAAAGACATCAGAAGGCTGCCCCTGCAGGGAAGGAACAGAAATAAGGCCAAGTGAAGTGCAGTAGGTGCTCCTTTCTGTTGGTGCACTTACCTTTGGGGAAGCAGCAAGAAGGGAAAAGCTAGAAGCTGCTGGTTCAACCAAAGAGGAGGAAGTAGGGGAAGTAACTAAGCAATAGCAGCTTCTTCATTCTCCTAGCAGGGTAGAGTAATGAGAGAGTTGGGGAAGGGGCTGCTTCTGTCTAGCCTGCTAGGAGCCAGCCTACCTCACTTCCCTCTGTTGGATTCTGCTGTGCATGACCATTTGCTACTGGCCAGGCAGTGGTGGTAGGGAACTGGGTGGTAGCAGGACTGAAGAAGAACCTTGTCTAGGTTGCAGTTTTCTTTATTGCCCAAGTGAGCTTTGAGCCTCTGCCCCCCTGTATCTGCCTCCTTATGCAAAGCTTTTTGCACACTGTATCCTGTGCAAAGTCTCATCTGGCTGGCTAGCGTAAACATTTTTTGCAGAAGGGTGCCTATAATACCTTGTCCAAGGCTATGTTCAGTTTGCTGGTCTTGTGGACAGCACTTCAACATGCTTCAGTGTGAGTCCTGCCTGCTAGGTGCTGTTTATGTTCAGGCAGGGCTGGCCTTAGGAGCTGCGGGACCCAATGTGAAACTTTTTTGTGGTATCCCCACTTTCTGCAGAGCCCCCTATTTATCAAAGTGAACAGCAACAGCAAGCCGAGGGCCAATGTTGCCCCACTTAAAGTGCAACATCTAGAAGTCGGTGGCTGTTGTGGGCCTAATTTGAGCCAGTCATACCCATGGGTGAGCAAGAAGGCCATCTAGAAGCAGTGCTCCGCTTGCTGTGCTCTGGGACGAGGTGGGACATACGTGCTTTGCAAGTGCTCATTCAGACCAGCCAGTCTCTTCTGCCTGCTTAGTGTGGTGCTGCCTGGAGGTGATCTCTCAGACTTGGGCAAATTTCATGATCATGCAGCCTAGCGCAGTGCCCCCTTAGGAGCGGGGGTCAAATTGTCCTAAAGCCAGTCCTGTGTGGAGGCATTCCTCTTTTCCCCTCCATTGATTTTGTGCAACAATAGCATTAATTTTCCCCTAACCTGTACAGTTTATATATGACCTTATGGTAAAACTATTCTTGATTTACATACTTTTGAGATGCATGTGGATTTTCAAAAATGTAACCCCATATAAAATTAGAGCTGCCTGTAACGTGATTCATGTTCATTTCCTAGATCAGTGGTTCTCAAACTGGTGGGTCACGGCCCACCAGTTTGTGTAAAGGTTCCCTGTCCCTTTAAGGGGCGGGAGAAGGGGAGAAGCAGGAAAGTGATCCTCAGGATCGTGTCCATATGGGGGCGAGGGGGATGCTTGTGACTTACATTATATAGGCAGGGCTGCTGCAGGAGGTGCGGGGAGCCCTATGCAGCCCTTCACAGCGCTCCCCAAGGCTTGGAACATTCGGAAAAAGAGGGCACAGAGCACTTTCATTTTGTGGAGGCTCTTTGCTCCTGCTGTTTCCTAATATTCCAAGCCTCGGGGGAGCGCTGTGGAGGACTGAGCAGGGTTCCCTGCACCTCCTGTAGCCTGCTGTAGACCTGCCTACATAATGTAAGTCACAGGCACCCCCCTCGCTCCCCCTTAGTGACACGATCCTGGGGATTGTGTTGCTGCTCTAGCCCCTCCCCCACAAGAACTTACTGAGGGAGTAAAGCTCCCTCAAAGTTTGAGAACCACTGTCCTAGGTAATGGATAGTATGTTGTGAGCTTGGATCTTGTACTAAATGTTTCAAAACCCTCACTTTACTAGACGTTTTTTGATAAAATAGTACAAGGAGTGAAATCCTATGTTTAACAACATTTAATTTTTTAAAAAATTTAGATTATGGCTGTGACCTACCAAGGAGCAAAATATTTGCTGAAAACCTACTTGGAGCAGCATGGTTATGGGTCCTGGATTGTGAAGTCTCCACGTATTGAGCATTTCAGTATGTAAAGATTAATAAATTGGCTCTATAGTCTGTTGAAG
Organism: Tiliqua scincoides; assembly: GCF_035046505.1. Taxonomy (NCBI): domain Eukaryota; kingdom Metazoa; phylum Chordata; class Lepidosauria; order Squamata; family Scincidae; genus Tiliqua; species Tiliqua scincoides. The sequence goes on from NC_089826.1 coordinate 30,837,600, forward strand.
TATATCATTGATGAATAGTTTCCATGTTCTAATAGCTGTAGATCAGTGCCTTTCAGTACATTGTCAACTGCTGAAAAAACTGTATAAGCTAGTTTATTAGCAATAAAAATAGACTGCATATTTTTTTTATATAAATATTTTAAAGTAGTTCATTTTGTTTAGTTGCAATAATTTCTCTTTAAATTCTTTAGGACATTCATTTATTATGGTGCATTATAGCCAACTTGAAGAGTGCAAAGTGGAGAATTGTGACTAACAATTCAATCCTTAGCTGTAATTGGTGCTGTATTATGTAAGGGCACTAACATGTCACTGACCTGCTTTCTGAAAAATTGACTGCTGCTGTTCAGGCTCTGAAAGCCTCTGGTTTTCTTAATAATCTTTACAGCACCCTTTTTTGCTGTGGGCATTTAAATTTCAGCCTGCAAGAATCTGCTTGGATTACATGTTTTTGATAGGAGGGAAATTGCACCAAACCATTCTAAACTAAATACACAATCTGTTGTATGCAGACTCCAGGAAGAGTTGTGCAACTTACTCATTGATCAAGAAGCCAATCACTGTGTAAGCTGAGTTTACCTTTGTAATAGGAAACAACTTGGAAATTATCAGAAATGAATCTGAGTTTCATTGCTTTCTGAATGATGTCTACTTGTTGAAAATTGAACAAAGATGGAATACTTTATGTTCACACAACACTTTAGATTTTGAAAACAAATTACGCAATGGGCCCTCAGTATCAGTGGGGGAATGGTTCCAGGGATTCCTATAGATTCCAAAATCCACAGATGTTAGAGTACCAAGGTGAAGGCATGGTGTGGTGCTACAATTACTTGGAGGTTGTGCTGAACCTGCAGCCCACTTCACTGGCCTCCCCACCTACTCAGAAGGCCACCAGGATGCAACCTGAATCAACTTCTGGTTGCTTCTGGGAGGTGTTCTAAGGTGCGGAGAGGTATCCATGGTTGTTCAAATCTGGGTGCCAAGCCCACAGTTAAGGATTGTGCACTATAATTTGTCTTTTTAGAAAGTGCTGTTTATACACTAACATAATAACTACCTCTTGTGTAACAAGTTGTATAGATTGTACTACTTCCAAAAGCCATTTGAACAGTGCCAAGGGGGTAAAATACTGGCCAAATGGATATTTAAAATGCCATTTCTTGAGTGTTCTGTTCTCCCAAAAGTATTTGATGCACCACTCATCATTTGGAAAACTGCTGTCATGTGGTGACTGAGCAATTCAAGACTTGTCAAAACTGTATCTAGAGCTCTTTCATTTGTAATTGCATCCATGTGGAAACAGCTAAGAAAAACTCACAGCAGTAGCTCTGCATGTAGGTATGGGACATCTTGTGGATTAGGCCATGTTGCTTAGTCTTCATGCCTCTACCATACAGTTTCTGTGCCTACTAGCAGTGGCATGGAAATTTCATGCAATTATATTTTCTCAGTAGCTTCCATATGGCTGCTATTGTGTCAGAAGTAATCTTAACTCATTGAAGACTGTTAAATGTTATGTTTCTTGGTGATTAGTCTTGATTTTAACTGTTTCAGGCTTAGAGTATAAAAGGGGTTTGACTTCTTTCTTTCCCCAGTAATTACGGGTCTAGGTATTGGAATAATTGTTTTTCATTCTAAGTATTGGATGTTTTTGTTACTAAACATGTTTTTTTCAATAAAACATTACTATCTTTACTGTGAAACATGAACATTTTGACCTAATATTTAATAATAAACAATAATACTGGTATTTATATACCGCCTTTCTGGTCATCGGATTACTCCTCTGACTTTATTCAAGGTGGTTCATGTAGGTGGGCTGTCTCTAAATCCTGGAGGGGATTTTTACAATAACAGAAAGGTTCTATCTTTCAAGAACCGCACAACATTTCAGATGGATCTTTCATGGTCTGACATCACTTCTGGCCCCCAGTTGCCTCCCATGCTGACTGACAAGCAGCTCCTTCACCTCTCATTTGAAGGGCAGCCAAGACGCTTCTTTGCTCACACCAAAGAGCAGGTGGGATAACTCAGCTCAGCTTGTCAGCTGCTTCAGGGTCTTGCCATTCACAGAGTTGCTGGTGGCCTCAAACTGGCGACCTTCAGATGTTATGTTCGGGCTAACGGAGGCTGTACCCTCTAGACCAGACCTCCTGCCCATATTTGACTGAAAGATAGTAATCAAGTTTCTTTCCTAGAAAGTTTGATATTTTATTTTATTATTATTATTATTTTTATTAACACACACAAACATATAACATACATTTAGGAGTGCTAAATATCATATACTATTACTAATTAATTATACTAGATCTCCTAATCTACTTACTCATCTATTTCTACCGCTTATTGATTTATGTATTTATATAATATACAATAAATTTTCCCTAATGCCCTATAGCAGAGATGGTGAACCTTTTAGAGACCGAATGCCCAAACTGCAACCCAGAACCCACTTACTTATCGCAAAGTGCCAACACAGCAATTTAACCTGAATACTGTGGTTTTAGTTTAGAAAAAACAACTCGTACGTTAACAACTTTTACCTGCTAGTACTTGTAACCAGTAATGAACTTTTCCTCTAGAAATTTGTCCAATCCCTTCTTAAAGGCATCTAGGCAAGTTGTCATCACTGCTTCCTGTGGCAAAGAGTTCCACAGACTCATTACATGCTGGGTAAAGAAAAATTGGCAGGGAGGGGATGGCTGCAAGACCTTACCACTGCTCATTTTCTCAAACAAGAAAGTATTTTTTTTTAAAAGCCCCACCCACAGAAGTGGGCTCCAAGGCTGCAATCCCAGCCACCCTTTCTTGGGAGTAAGCCTCATCCACTGTTATGGGGCTTACTCCTTAGTAGATGCAATCTACTAACCACGTTTTTCCTGTGAGCAAGCCCCATTGACTATAATGGGACTGACTCCTGAGTAGATATGCATAGGATTGGACTCTTAAACTAGGAGCAACCCCCATCTTTTGACTAGGGCTGCAATCCTACCCTCACTTTTCTGGGAGTAAGCCCCACTGACTACAATGGACTTACTTCTAAGTAGACATGCAATGCTACTGAGTAGACAGTAGGATTGGGCTCTCAGGCTGCAATCCTAGCCATGCTTTCCTGGGAGCAAACCCCATTGACTTTAATGGGACTTCCTTCTGAGTGCATAGGCTTGGGCTCTAAGGCTGCAATCCCAGCCACGCTTATCTGGGAGCAAGCCCCATTGACTCTAATGGGACTTCCTTCTGAGTAGACATGCATAGGCTTGGGCTCTGAGGCTGCAATCTCAGCAATGCTTTCCTGGGAGCAAGCCTCAATGACTTTAATGAGACTTACTTCTGGACCAGCACCACATGCAGGGCTGGTGCCCCAAAGCCCGCAGCAGCTTTGCTGTGCCCGACTTCATGCTGCGTTTGAGCCGCCCACCTTAACCCAGACGGGAGGGAGGAAGAGCTCCCATTGGGCTGCTGGGGGTGATGTGAGAAACGTCCCCTCACAGAGCCTCTCAGCCTTGCTTTTCCCCAGGGGGCCTGGCTAGATGGGGTGCCTTGGGAGCACGCCTGGGTCTTTGGCGTCAGCCCCCCCGCCTGATCTCGCTCTTCCCCCTGCTGTCCATTCCTTCCCCCCCTTGGCCTCACCCCTCCCTCCTTTGCCCCGGCTGCTGCCAAGCAGGAGGAGGCTGGCTTTGTGGCTGTGCGGGCTCCTCAGCCTTCCACAGCAGACGCTCGCGGCTGCTGGCACCTCCCAGGGCGCAGAGCAGAGGCTCGCGCCTGGCAGCTGAGGCAACGGTGCGAGTGCCCACAGAGAAGGTTCTGCGTGCCCTCTGTGGCACGCATGCCATAGGTTAGCCACCACTGCCCTATAGTATATTTTCTAAATATTCACTTTCTACCAAACGTAAGCCAACTTCAATTGCTCATTAATATTAAAACAAAATAATCTAATTACCAAAATTATCACCTCAGCTATTTCAGCTCCAATCTAATTACACTTTTTTCTTTGACATAATAACCACATGTAAAACAATTCTTCCACACGTTTACATTTCCAGCTATATTTTTTAATACATTCTAATTCATATTTATCAATTTCATATGTATTTTTTTCTTCAAATAAATTTGAACCATTGTTATTAGCTGAATAAATCTTCTAATATTCTTTAACCCTCAGATTACTCCTCAGGGTTCTTTTTCTTTCTTACTTTCCATTTTAAATCCACACTTTCTTATATAGGGTGTATTCATTCTTCCAGTTAACTAGGATATATTTTCTCCTTCTTGTTCCAACAGATTTTGTGATTTGTGCACTCCTGTTACTCTGTCCATCTTATCTTTCTTAATCTCCATCAGCGCCTCTTCTTCGTCCTGTTGATTTTCCTCCTTGTCTGCTTTTTCACTCCCTTGTTCATCTTCTGCTTGTTTCTTCACATCTTCCAATTGTTCCTTACAGACTTCTATCTTGGGAAAAAGACTCCAGACTGGCTTGAATCTGCGAGGACCAATTCAGCTGTTGTCGCTCCATAACAAGCAATCTCTCCATATTAATCAAGATTTTCTGTATCCACATTTCTGGAACAGAGTACATTTGGCAATTTCTCTCTAGTCCACTAGATGTCCACAACATATTATTCTCCTCACTTTCACCACATCATTACTACTCTGCCATCTGCATTCTTTACATAACCTCTTGTACACAACAGTCCAGTGTGGTTAACGGAGAGAAAAACAAAACGAAAGAAAACAGTGTCACCATTTCTGGTGCAGAGAAAACAAAACTCTTTCAAATCTAATGAGAATTATATTCATATCCAGTTATGTCCAAGAATAATTCTGGATTTTAGTTCACATCCAAGTTATAGTTGTAATTATAATCCACCACCAATTTATTCCACGACAGAGAAAAAGAGCACTTTCAACCACCTTAAAAAGTCTCTTGTTAACGCCTCCAATATATCTAGGGCTTTTAGCCAAATCAGTCAATCAGAGCTGGGGACAATATTAACACTTGCTTATCTTAAATTTCCAGCTTAAACTTTACACTTCACACTTTTTTCTCTCTCTCTCCATATGGCATCTCAGCACGGAGCCAGCAGCTTGATTGCAGATCACTGCACCTCCCCTAATACTGTCACAAACGGTTAGATTCCTCTGAGAAGAAGCCCCCCCCCCGGGGTTGGGCTTTCAATTTCCCAGATACCTGTACTGATGAAGATCTTGTCTCTCCTAACAAAGATCTTCAGGTCCTCTTCAGACCTGCAGTATTTGGGGGAAAACAAACTGTCTCCCAGGAGCTCCTGGGGACATGTCTGTTCGTCCACTGTTGGCTCCTCCTCCTCCAAAAGTTTGATATTTTCTGTTGTCCTTAAACCTTTCTATGCTAGAAGGAAACATTGGTTGGGGAAGGCATTCATCTCCTTCTCAAAAACAATTTTTTCTTCAACATGCTGGTATCTTTACACATATCTCATAATGCTCCTCTACACAACTTAATGTGCTCATGTTGCTATTCACACTTTTAATTCCAGCAATTTACTGGTCCTTTCCAAGACACAAACTACACAGTCCACCTAAGGTTTCGCCCATCCTGTGAATGTGTAGTTTACTGGCCTTCGTGTGTGAATTTTAAATCCAACCTTGAACTTTCTTAAGTAGAAATGCAGATTATGGAATTTAGGAACATGGCTTTAAATCATGCGTAGTAATACTAACTACGCTTGACAGTGAACCAACCCTAGAAGAACTTCACGTGGCCCTGGACTCCCTTGCCTTTGGCAAGGCACCTGGAAAAGACAGCATCCCTGCTGAAGTCCTAAAATGCTGCAAAGAGATCATCGTCACTGAGCTGCATGAAATCCTCTGACTCTGCTGGAGAGAAGGTGGAGTACCTCAAGACATGAGGGATGCAAACATCATCACGCTGTACAAGAACAAAGGTGACAGGGGTGACTGCAACAACTACCGCGGCATCTCTCTCCTTAGCGTTGTAGGAAAGCTGTTTGCCCGAGTTGTACTGAAGAGGCTCCAGGTACTTGCAGAGAGCGTCTATCCAGAATCGCAGTGTGGATTCCGAGCCAACAGGTCCACCACTGATATGGTATTCTCCCTTAGACAACTGCAGGAGAAATGCAGGGAACAACGACAGCCACTCATTATAGCCTTCATAGATCTCACAAAGGCTTTCGACCTGGTCAGCAGAGACGGCCTCTTCAAGATTCTCCCCAAGATTGGATGTCCACCCAGGCTCCTCAGCATCATCAGATCTTTCCACAAGGACATGAAGGGCACTGTTGTCTTCGATGGCTCCACATCAGACCCTTTTGACATCTGAAGCGGAGTGAAGCAGGGCTGTGTTCTTGCACCAACCTTGTTTGGGATTTTCTTCGCTGTCCTGCTGAAGCAGGCCTTTGGAACTGCAACAGAAGGCATCTATCTCTGGACCAGATCAGACGGAAAGCTCTTCAACCTCTCCAGACTGAGAGCAAAATCCAAAGTCCAGCTGAAATGTCTGCGTGACTTCCTCTTTGCCGACGATGCAGCTGTCACTACCCACTCTGCCAAAGATCTCCAGCAGCTCATGGATCGTTTTAGCAAGGCCTGCCAAGATTTTGGACTGACAATCAGCCTGAAGAAAACACAGGTCATGGTTCAGGATGTGGACTCACCTCCCTGCATTACAATCTCTGAGCATGAACTGGAGGTTGTCCATGACTTTGTGTACCTTGGCTCAACGATCTCCGACACTCATTCTCTCGATACCGAGCTAAACAAGCGCATCGGTAAAGCAGCTACCACGTTTTGCAGACTCACAAAGAGAGTCTGGTCCAACAAGAAGCTGACGGAACATACCAAGATCCAGGTCTACAGAGCTTGCGTCCTGAGTACACTTCTGTACTGCAGCGAGTCATGGACTCTTCGCTCACAACAGGAGAGGAAACTGAGCGCTTTCCACATGCGCTGCCTCCGACGCATCCTCGGCATCACCTGGCAGGACAAAGTTCCAAACAACACAGTCCTGGAACGTGCTGGAATCCCTAGCATGTATTCACTGCTGAAACAGAGACGCCTGCGTTGGCTTGGTCATGTTGTGAGAATGGATGATGGCCGGATCCCAAAGGATCTCCTCTATGGAGAACTCGTGCAAGGAAAGCGCCCTACAGGTAGACCACAGCTGCGATACAAGGACATCTGCAAGAGGGATCTGAAGGCCTTAGGGATGGACCTCAACAAGTGGGAAACCCTGGCCTCTGAGCGGCCCGCTTGGAGGCAGGCTGTGCAGCATGGCCTTTCCCAGTTTGAAGAGACACTTTGCCAACAGTCTGAGGCTAAGAGGCAAAGAAGGAAGGCCCATAGCCAGGGAGACAGACCAGGGACAGACTGCACTTGCTCCCGGTGTGGAAGGGATTGTCACTCCCGGATTGGCCTTTTCAGCCACACTAGACGCTGTTCCAGAACCACCTTTCAGAGCGCGATACCATAGTCTTTCGAGACTGAAGGTTGCCAATACAAAAAAAGTAATACTAAGTTGAAGTCTCCTCTAACTTTGGCTGGCTGGAGGCCAGACATTTGTCAGAAGCACTGCCTAACAATCTTTTATTTAAAGTGTTCAGAGGGAAATATATACATGTATATGTTAAGTTGGATTCCTGACAAGACCTGAGCCAATACCATGATTCAGAAATGGGAAATGGCAAGAGGTTTCAGATCCACAGGTCAGGAAGGCAGCGCTCTCTCTCTCTCTCTCTCACACACACACACACACACACACACCACCAGGCTGGCTTAGAACAAGACGTGCCTGATCTTTGGGAAGTTCCATGGGCAACTGCACCTTACTTGCATCTCACATTTGCCCCTGGAAACAAAATCCCAGGAGTTTTCCATTTGAACAAACAAGTTATTTGCAAAACAAAAGGAGAATTCCCCAGCCATGGCTGTCCAAACCAAGTCAAACAAGGAGCCATACCAGTGGAGAGACTGGCTGTTTGAGCTAGCTGCACACCCTCAGTCAGGTGTAAGAACAACGGAAAGACCTATTTTGGACTGGGGATGGGTCATTAAATAGCAAAAGAAGGTTTCTTGTTCAGCTCCCAGAGAAATCTATGGGAAAGATCCCCTAGAAACTTATGGGAGAAAAAGATATTAACTGGGTTTCAGGACTCTATGTATCTTCATCCTTCATTCCTCCTGTTTGCTGCCTTGCTGTCAGTTCATTATGGCTGCTGCATTCTAGCCACAGTCCAAAGATCATGGTGCCAAGCTGGCATCTGGGTTTGGTAGCCCCCTATTTCCACCCTTTTCTCTCTCTCAGCACAACCAAAGCTTGGGCTGGACAGTCACCTTTAGCCACCTTCAAGGCTCACCCTTTTCCCTGGGAATGCAGCTCCAGTTTTCTTGCCCAGCTTCTCTGCTGCAAGCTGGCTAAGTCTACTACCTAACTCCTAGACTTGTTCCATAGCGCCACCTCTCCCTTTCAAACCCCACTTTCAAACAGGAAAATTGCCTGGTCTTGGTGCTCTTGCTCTGTGTCATCCTGTGACACATCACACTCTATTAAGAAATAGACTGGTCATCTTTGTACAGCGTTGCCAAAAACCCACAGACTCCCTCTGTCTTGTTGTTTGGCTCATGTCCAGTCAAACTGACAACACACTAAGCATATGTAGCATTTCTTTTTATGAGTGTACAACTCCTGGTCTATTTTTCAGTTGTTTTTGTGGAGGCCAGATCAGCCTCAATTCTTCTTTCCAGGCATTCCAGATCCTCAAAAAAGAGGAGGCATGGGCTCCCTTCAAGCAGCTGCTCTGCTAGCGAGGAGTATTTATCCAGAGGAGTAATTAGCTTTCCCACTGCAACTTGGTGATTTCATGGTCCCTGCCAAGGGGCTTTGCTTTCAGCCTGTAGCCGATGGTTCCGGCTGCAGGGAACCACTGATCAGCGATACCCTTTTGCTGTAATCCAAACCACGGCGACTCCTCTTCCTTTCCTGCTACTCTCCCAACTTTCTTGCAATACCTTAAAAGCCCCAGTTTTCCAACCCTCTCCCTCATAATCCTCCTGCATCCTTCCTCCCTGCACTTCCCATGCTTTTACTATTATGTGTGTTCCTTTCTCTTTTAAGGATTTCCTCTCACAGAGTGAGCTGTGTGAATGGCTAAAAACATTAAATTGCTTTATTTTGATTCATTTTGATTTATTTATTTTTGATTATTTATTAATAATAATAATTAATTATTAATTAATTTTGATTAATTATTTTGATTATTTTGATTTATTTTATAAATTATTCCCACAATAAAGGTTTGTTGCCTTTATTGTTTCCCTCTCCTATCTCTGCTGAACTGAGCTGTGCTTATGCAAACCTAGCTTGAATGTATGTAAAGTCTGGACTGTGCAAGAGGAGCAACTCGTGCTTACCACCTGTGGCTCTGTAAGACAACACTGTCCTCCATGGCCTGCACAGAGGGAAGGGGTGAGATCACTGTATTTCGAAGATCAGTATGCATTGATCTTGCCCCTTTCTCCACATGGGCTTTTCAAATGGAAAAGGAAATATGGGATGCACTGGAACAATCCCAGCTTACGCAGTAGAGCAAGTGGCGAGCTTTACAGAATAGTGAGCATGGGTGGCTCCTCTTGTACAGGCTGGTTCTGACTTACACAAAACTCCGCTTCCATAAGGTTGTCCAGACTAGAATCCCTGTGCAAGTGCTTGCACACATGACATGGTTTGCCCCTGTGATCCTAGCACATAACATAGATTGCCCCTGTGTGCATATATGTTAACAAGTTTGTGTTGTACCCAGTAACAGAAGTAACATCTTTTCACAATGCCTTGAACACAAATACATGCCTCTATATTTTAGGCAGTTGACTCTTCAGTGTTGTCTACTATTAGTCTCTTCCTAGAAAAGAGCTGTGTTTTCTTTGCATTCTATTGTTGCCAGTTCAGATCTCTCTATTCTCCACCAATGTAGTAGTAACACACATCAAAGAAAAATGATAAACTGATAACTCTACCAGCATAGCAGTTTTTAATCTTTTATGTGTCACAGGTTGCTAAAATGTTGCTTTCCATGATAAGGTGTCAAGTTTCACTGTCTTTGGTCTTTTGTACATTTGGTTTGACTGACTTTAGTCTCTTCTGTAAGTTTTGAGAACAGATTAAAGTGTGTTTGATGAAGAAGCAGAACATATTTTATTTGTATATGTTAGCTGCACTACAATATTACACATGCAATGTAAATGACATTTCCTAGGTTCTTCCAAGAGCCGGGTCCGTTTTGTGAAGTCAGATTTAAATCATGAACTGGGGAACCTTTGTGAACAATGCAAACTATTTGACTTATAAGAGTGCCCTGTCCTATTGCAGAAAAGAACTACTTCTCTCCAGAGAGAAGCAGCAGGAGGAGTGAATTGTAAGTCATGTGGTAGGGTTGAAAGAATACATGATATGTATTGTGGCTGGCTGTACACGATAGAAAATGAACCTGTGTGCTGAGCTAGGTTTTAGGTTGATAAGAAACTGACTTTGTTTCTTTAAGCTGGTCTGTCAGGTGTTTAAAAGATGTCTACGTGTGCATGTAAAGAAGATTTGCCTGTTAGAAGGAAAAACAGTGCTAAAAGTTCAGTGAAAAAAATCAGATGGCGAGAAAGGGACAAAAGAAAATAATGGGTTATCTCTGTAAAGGTTCTTCCAGGGCCCTAAATACTGACTATTTACTACATCCCTACAAAGAATATGGAAACATGGGAAATGTGGCTTGTGTTCATAGAGGGACATCTTAACAAATTAGTTGTATTTCCCTATTTATATATTGAGTCTAGTCTTGATTAACTATGTTTAAGAGTAGTGCAGAGAAATATAACCTTTGGTTTTTAGAAACAAGTTTTAGGTCCACAAATAACATGTCAGGTTTACAAAAACTAAACTCTTAAATAGTATAGTAATGTATTGTATCAGATAAAAGTTGACAAAGTAGAGAACACAACACATGAGGGTTTAAATAGAAATACATATTTAAATAATTTAAATAATGAAAAGGGGATTGCTTTTGATTGAAATGTCTAGTGTCATTCAAATATATTGTCACGAAAAGCAAACTGCACAAATTCAACCATGCGTTCTAGAAAGACTCCAGTCGTTTGGACTTCATATGATTCACACTGCAGGCACTCATTTGGTTGTGCTATATCTCCTTCTGCAAGTCGTCTCTGCAATAAAAGATTTATGAAATTTATAATATTTCCTAAAAGTAAAAGGGGAGGAGGACCATGCCGGAGCCTAGTGTTATTTTAATATTCCTGACCTAATAAGGAAGCAAAAACCATTTAAAAGAGTTAGCAGTGTGGGCTAAAACGTCCACCTATCATTAACTGGTTCAGTGTGGTTCATACATGAACTTGCTGCATTAAAAGGGGGTAGCAGGTGCTACATTCTTGTCCTTCTAATAAAGACCTACATAAATAACTAGACTCAAAGGAACCATGGAGGAGGTTACCTGTTATCTTTCTAGGAAGTCATGCTTCTCAGTTGGTACATGGTAGAATAAGACTAAAAGTGACAATTACACAGGCCTACAAAATTGAGGGTCAGAAAAGTTTTTCCCAAACTTTATGGTGGTTTGATATGAATTTGGAGTGCCTTCCAAAAATGGCATCTGTTTTGCCCTATTACGTCTAGTTTTAGAGATACAGCATAGCCTCATTCGTGAATGGTTCAAGCAGCTTCCTCATGAGGAAGCCATGGGGTAGGCTTCCTTATAAGGAAGCCACTTGAACCATTCACTAAAGAGGCTATGCCGTGTCTCCAAAACTAGATGTGATAGGGCAAAACGGATGCCATTTTTGGTATCGGCACCCCAAACATACTCAGGAATTGCTGTAATGTTTAAGGAACCAAAATGTGTGTTGGCCTGTATTATAGACTAGAAGCAGGTTAAGCATAGCAGCTAAACATTCTGAAATCCCTAGTTCAAATCTCAAGTTTTCATGCTTGTTCCAGTTCTTTTGGGAAAGCATAGAACATAAGTTAGAATTATATTAGTAGGTTGTAGTTCTAAATAGTTCTAAAACCAAAAGCCCACGTTCCATGTGCCTTTCACATAAAGTGTTAATAGCTCAGAAATTAACTCTTAAAGTCTTCTTGTAAAGTAAAAGATTTCTTGAAGCAGTATAAGTAGAATATTAGGTTTCACCTGCTATAGTTTTTCAAGTGACATCCTAGTAAATGCCTGTAATTGAAGGGAAAGCATGAAAAGCACACTGGTTTTGTGCACTGCATGAAAAATTCTTTATTCCTATGCAATCCATGAAAGGATTTCTGTGAAATCCTGAAGATAAGTGCAGATTAAATTGAAATAAAGTATGAAACCTCATTGCTAAGTTTCCTGTGCTGGACTACTTGTTAGCATGTGACTTGTCTTGGCTACAGTCAATCCTCCTTAGTTATACTTACCCAACCAACATCTGCATTTCTCTGGATTCTATGTATAGTGTTCGTAATGCTGTAATTGTGTGCATTTTCTTTTTCAAGAACTTTAGTTTCTTCTAAAAAGCATTCCAGGGCCACCTTTGCACACTTCACCTTAAATAAGAAGAAACAACATAGTGTTAAGGATGCAATTTGCATAACCAGTACTTGTTTGCCTGATCATTGGAACAATAATGAAAAGTAACATATGGTAAACTACTGCTTGCCACTCATTTCCTTCTCTTAAAGTCCAGCTTAGCCTGGTTTTTCAGTACAATTAAAAGTGACTTTCGGGGAGTGGAGTTAACCCTCAGTGAAGTAGCAGGGAACCTTGAAGGGCTGCCGGGGGAACTGCTAAATAGATGTGTTTTCCAAGAACCGCAACAATGAGGTACTCTTCGTTGCCAAGAAGAAGGAACAAAGGCGGAGAGCTTGAACGGGGCAGTCTCTTGGGACAGCGGTTTCAGAGATATTTTCCCCGATTGCTCTGTGCTGAATCACATCGTATCCTGGACGCCATCTTCGGAGAGGATTTGGACAGCTGAGGACTCCCCCCCCCCACGGCCTAGATAAAACATGAAAGCGAACAAAGCCTTTAACTGTGAGTAACCAGTGCATTAAAAGGCTATAAAAAGAATTGCAATCAAGAGGTTGGAAGGAGAGAAAGACAACTAAGATTATTTACGTTGGCTTGCAGCTACCCAGAGGGGAAAAAGAGCGAATGTGGATTTAAAGAAGCCGCTGCTGGAGCAGCTTTTTTTTCTTTTTTGTAACAAGGATGATTGGAAGGAAAGTAAAGAAGGGAAGATAAAGGATCACCCTGTTGGAATGGTATGCATGGAAAAGAAATTAGCAATTAATCTTTAAAGGATGGAATAACTTTCACTTTCATTTTTTCCGCAAAAGGCTTGACTCAGGCCTGAACAATTAAAGGTAGACTTAATTTGGAATGTTTGGACACTGTTATTGACTTGAAGTGGATTATTGATTTATTCCTTTTAGATATAAAATTTGGGAATTAGCCTTACAAGAAGGTGAAGCAAGATAATGAGTCTTGGTTGATTCTTTAATTGTTGGACCATTTTGTTTTTCTTTTTTATAATCAGAGTTATATCGGCTTGATTTGATACTGATAAGAATGACGTCAAAAAATTTAAAGGATGTTAGCGAAAGCCACACCTCATTAATGGATATATTGCGAGAATTCAGAAGTGAAATGAAGCAAGAAGTTGGAAAACTATCTGAACAAATGAGGCAAATAAACTCCTCCCTGACAAACAGACAAACAAAGAAAAGTATGGAGGGGATGGAAAAAAGAATGGACCAAATGTCAGATGAAACTAAGGAACTGGAGATTTTTGTAATGAGACAGGAGATGGAAAAAGCAGCATTTATTATTAGAATTTTCAGGAAGAAAAAAGAGGGAACTCTCAGAGAAAGAGAGCGCGTCCTTTCAAGAAGCAGAAGAATCTTTGGATTAAATTCAAAAAGAATAAAATGGGGAAAACGGAAAAAGAAAAGAGAGGGATCAAGAAATATAAGAGTTAAGAGGAAGAAGGAGTGGAAGGAGCAGTGGGAGGAGCAAGAAGAAAAATATCAACAAGACAAAGAACAAAGAAAATACTAAGGAAGTGAAAATGGCTGACTAACAAGTGGAAATTTTTTTGTAGATATTAATGGATTGAATTCTCCTCAGAAGTAATGAGTATTCCATTAATTATGTAAAATCAAAGCAGATGTAAATGAAAACAAAGTTGGAACACAAATGTTAAGATAATTAAAGCTGTATCTTCTAAAGAGAATTTATATAAATCGTTTTATAGATAATATTTAATTCCAGAGGAAGTAGCAAAAATGTACCCTAGGTCACCAAATAGATATGCAAAGAGATTGAGGGAATTCTTTATTATATGTGGTGGATATGTGGAAAGTAAAGAAATATTGGAAAATGATATATATTGTTACAAGAGATATTGAATTGTGTAGTACCATCAAACTGGAAATATTCCTCTTAAATGTGATATCAGAAATTGAAGACCAATATAAGAAACATTTTATTGTACATATCAGTATAGCAGCAAGAATATTGTCTGTGCAAAATCTGAAGCCTTTTTATGACTGGATAAATAATTTTAGTTAAACAATATTGATTGTTTAGTTAAATCATTAATTAGTATAATGACAAATATAATAATTTCTGTATCAATGACTATTTTTCTTTTTAGTTGTTGTTGATTAATTTTTTGGATTAAGACATGTTGTAATCTATGGCCAGTATCCTCATGTGTAACCTATGTAGTCCCAGCCCTAAGTTTAACCCATTTTCCTTACCTGTATCTGTAATAAATAAATAAATAAACTTTGCACACACACACACACACACACACACACAAAAAGTGACTTTCTCCCAAGTGCTGTTCTTAACCACTAGGTGCTTTAGGTAGCGTTTAGTATTTGTAACTGTATTGTTGTGGCCTAGCTAGCTACGGGCACAATCCAAACCCGCGCTGGAGCAGGCAAGCCAGGAGGCTTGCACTGCATTCTACGCGGGTTTGTGGGCAGCAGTGGCTCTGCCAGAAGCAAGGGGAAATTCTTCCCCTTACCCCTGGGTAAGGGCTGCTGGCCCCAATGGGTCTCCTTGGACCTGTGCCACCTCTGGAGGTAGTGCAAGTCTGAGGAGAGCGGAGCCGCTTGAAGCCATTTTCCACGGGGACGGGGGTTGGGATCCAGCATAACTGCTGTGTCCCAGCCCCACCTCCGGCTCCCCACGTACCCACCCTCCCCCACCCTGAAACGCCTCCTTCCCTCCTCCTCCCTGCCCCCCATGCCTACCTTGGTTGCTTGTGCCGGAATGAGTGCGCTGACACAAGCAGCTGCAGGGAAGCCACGGCGGAGGCTTATGGCAGCCTCCACAGGCCGGTGCATCTCGGAGCACCGGCCTGGCTTCTCTGCAAGGAGGCACAAAAGTGCTTTACGGCACATTCGCGACCCTCGTATGCTGGCCCAAGGGACTTGGGCTGACATAAGGTGCCCTTTGGATTGAAAGCCCTAAATGGGTTACCCTTTGAAGGAGTCCTTTCTAGAAAAGTCACAAATAACTTCATATAATTTGCTATTGAGGACCAACAAGGATAAATAGATAAATACAGCCCTAATTCTAAGAGAGAGAGGGAGCACCCAGTCAACAGGCAAAGAATTCCAAAAGCAGTGAGAGGGGAAATGTGATGAGTCTGGAGGGCCAGAGTTTGGTGCCAGCCATGAAACAGGTGAATAACAGGAACCCATCAAGGCCTCAAAACATGCCTTGCTGAGATGCATGGAAGATGGGTTGTGGAATCTGTTTATCGTATGGGTGGTGGGGCCTGTTTAGTGTATTGGGATTCCTAGAGCTTCCAAAAATGGACTGTGTTTGAGAATGAGTTTGCAGATAAGAGGCACATAGTTGGCATCGAAAGAACTGTGGGCTTTCACAAGAAGGTTTATGTAGACCCAGGTGCACTGCCCCCTCATAATGTCTTCCTTTGGAAAAGGAAGCTTTCTAAAGCAATTTGCCATCCAGTACATGGAGACACCAAGGGAAAGGCTAAAGCTCATGGAATAGCTTTCACAGTTTGTGGATCTGGTATATGATTGTAAGAAGCAAAGGATCCCAAGCCAACTTTTCATTGTGCTTTGTTTATGAGTTTAGGCCTTGAGCCAGGAATCTGGCACACCTATTGGGAAGTGCTATAAGCTATCTGAACTTATACAAATAACAGTAGCGCAAGGTTTTCTGTTCCTACCGGTCTGTAGATGCTATTTAACCTCATAATATTGAAAAAAACCTCCACATTTTAGAATTGTAGGAGGCATAACATCCACCTTTGGATTTGGATACCACAGCTGATGCAAAATGTTGTGGCATGAATCTTAGTGGGGGCCTGGCCACGAGTACACATTATTCCCATTCCATATCAGCTTTATTGGGTGCCAGTGTGCTTCCATGTTCAATTTAAATGTTGCTTATGATTAGAGGTGTGTGTATATAACTAAATAAAAACACACCACCACATTTTACTTTGTAATAAACACCACATATTGCAAACACCTCTCTGTATGTAAGAAACCATATGTATAGTAACCATATGTTACTCTATCCATATGTAAGAAGGAAGACTGAAATCATGTATTCAGTTGTGGTGTTTTGTGTTTTTATTCACACTTTGCATTTAATTCAACACATTTTTTGTTGTTGAAAACCATTAATTTTCAAACACCAGTAGTTATGACCTTTAAAGCCCTAAAGAGCCTGGGACCAGGATATTTGAAGGACTCCCTCACCCAAGTTAATCTGTCTGCCTGCTTTGGTCATCAGCTGGGGTTGTGTTCTCTCCTTTCAGAGTTGTGAATGGAGAGGTGTGACGGCCTTTTCAGTTACAGACCCTAGTCTTTGAAACTCCTTCTTCCTGAAGCTCCTTTGGCTCCCTCAGTGTTAATCTTCCACCACAGGACGAAGACTTTGTTTACATATTCTTTTGGTAGTGCTCCCTATTTTGTTGATATAGTTTGTCTTTTTGTTATGTATTTCTTTTGATTGTTTTATAATTTTTGTCTTATTTTATATTTTGCAGAAACGTGAGCTGCCTTGAGAGCCCCTTGGGAGGTGGAAAGAGCATATAAATGCCTAGATAAATAAAACAGCATTGACTAAATATTTATGGTGGTTGAGTTTGTTCGCATTTAGCATATTTTAGGCTGCAATCCTATACACATTTTTCCAATTAAACACAATGGAGTTGTATCAGAGTAGACATGAATCAGATTGTGCTATTGTCTCTTAACAGTCCAATCCAACACTGGTGCAGCACTGGTTGTCCAGGTGCTGCCAAGGGAACAGTTGTTGCAAATATGCCGCAAAAAATGTTGGCGGTGGCCCCTAGACACATGGTACCAGCAGGGAGGCCAATACCACTTACCACTGGGCCTCTGCACCAGCAGGAGGAGCAATGGGCAGCAGTAAGGAAACTGCTGCTTGGTGGGAAGGCATTTTGGAGAGGGGGTGAAACTGGATGGACCAGGGATGGCAGCAGAGGCTGCCGCCAACTTCTATTCCTCCCCTGAGCTGCAGAGGCAGCACAGGTCTCAGTTTTGCGCCAGCTAAATTGTTGGTGCAGCTTACCTAGCCCCATTGGGACCACTAGTGCTCTGCACAGGTTAAGGGAACCAGTGTTCCTTTACCCCAAGAAAACCTCCGGGTACTGCTCTGGCCCCACAGGATATAGCAATGGCCATTTTGGTGCCGCTGTACCTCTTGGTGCTGCCAGAGCATAGGATGGAACCCTGAATCTCCCTGTTTGACACTGAAAGTTTAGCTCATTATGGTTAATGCACAGTACATTTTGCAGTATTGTAACAAAGTAATAATGTCAGGAGCCACATTCACCCAAGTTCTCTCTCTCCAATTCAATGAATACAGGTGGTGGGGTCATGAAGATAATCTAGCCTAAAGCTTCAAAAGTACCTGCTAAGATTTATTGTCATATGTTCTAACGATCTAGTTAGCTGCCATAAACACCTAGTTTGCTATTTCGTACTATATGGGTGGTGGGAGTTAAGATGGCATTAGGCCTGAAGTGAAAAAAGGAATTGTGAAACTGGAGATGGGGCTAGGGAAGAGGAATTGGGCGGGATATATATAAACAATTGTTCTGGGTTTTAGAACAGAGCAGTGGTTCTCACACATTTAGCACCAGGACCCACTTTTTAGAATGAGAATCTTTCAGAATCCACCGGAAGTGATATCATCAATCAGGAACATTTTTAGTAATCCTACCCACACTTATCCAGGAGTAAGTCCCATTGACTATCATTGTTAAAAGAATATATATAAAGTGCAGGTCTGTTAACATTTCCCCAAATGCAGTCACATCCTGTGGGAGCATCAAGTCTAATACTTTAAAAATAACATTGAAATGAATGGGGACCCACCTAGTGGGTCCTGGCCCACAGTTTGAAAAACACTGGAAGAGTATAGAAAGTAGGATGAATTAAAAGGTATTGCAGGTGTAGGAGATGATATTGGAGGATGATGGTAGGGATTATAGAAATTTAAAGTGAGATGGAAATGAGGCCAGAAATTTTTGCTGCAAGTAAACAGGCAAAGAAGCAGATCAGAAATGTGGGCTATAGCAGTCATCTGTCTGGCACAATGGAAATCTAGAGCTAGGCCTAGTAACTGATTTTACAGTTATAGTCAATGGCAGTGTTTATCAAGCAGTGGTACTTGTACCAGCAGTGGTACTTGAGGTGGTGTCCGGTGGTACACAAATGACAGTAAGACTCACAACACCATAAGCCAGATAAATATTAATAATAATAAGAGGTTCAGCTCGGCAAGCAGGCAACATAGGAGGTTAGGCTCAGCAGGTAGATCTCCAGCATGCACGTTTTGTGTGCTCAAAAATGCCCTCCCATCTACCCTGAACCTCTTACTGGTGTTCAGCATGTTGTGTCTGGCCTCCAAATCTAGAAGTAACCAGCAATGAAATCGCCAAGTTATTTCCAGTGGTACTTCCAATAGGTGGACCATGCAAAGTGGTGTAGTAGGGAACTAACATTGAGAAATGCTGATCTATTGCAGCAGTCTCCAAATCATGGGACCATTGTGTAAGGGGAAAGTCTTCCCTGGTGTGGCTGGAGCTTACCATTCCACATTTTTCCTGCCAATCGTGTCAGGAAGTCACTCCAGCCAGCTCCTTCAACCCAGAAATCTGGGCACTGACTCTGCTGAAGTGACAAAATACAGAAGCGGCTGGCCAGAGTGACTTCTGACACGATTGGAAGGAAAGATAAGATGGTGCAGCACAGAATGGTAAGCTACAGGCATAGCATTTTGCAGGTGCTGGATCTAGCTTGTGGGCTGGGGTTTGGTGCCTGCTGGTCTATGGGTGGTTCGTTAAAACACATAAAAAAAGAAAACAGCCATTTTGATGTTTAAGATATTTTCCAGGAATTAAAATAGATTACTTTTCCAGTCAGAAATAAGACTGGCTGCATCTGCTGACCTTATATCACCTACCTAATACATTTTTAAAGTGTTTAAAATTAATAAAAATAAGTACTTAGAAAAAAATACATAACACAACACTGCTTTCTGCCTTTCAAATAACAATCTGCAAAAACAAAACCATTTTCAAACATCTCTATCGCTGCTGAACCATCAACATTCATTGAATTTGCCCAACTTGGGAACATAACACAAAATGAACTTAATTTTCAAGTTATAGTCAAATTGCAGCATCATGGGATATAGTCTAATATGGAAAAGTGGAAAGAAGTCTTAAAGAACACTGCTGAGTTAAAAATTTTATACGCACATCATTTAAATTGAGAAACTATTTTAAAAACTAGCACATAAGAAGAGCCCCGCTGGATCCGGCCATAGGTCCATCTATGTCCAGCTTCCTGTATCTCACAGCAGCCCACAAATGCCCCAGCACAGACTATAAGTATTTGCTGCACTGTCATGCAATGACAGTACTCATCAGTATACTGTGCTAACTGACAACGTATCTTAAAGTCAGAACTAGGATTTTCAAGTGCAGGGGTATATGCTACACTCAAATTGTGGATACTGATAGTACTTTTTATGGGATGGTGCTTTTTATGATGGTTGTGCTATCATGAAGAGCACAGTGTAGCCACTTTCTTCATGCTATCCTTCCGTGATATACATTTCCCTAAATGGGCAGGATGTGGCACGTGAAGAGAGAGAGCCTTGATCTGCTTTACCCAAAACAGTGAAGTGAAATTAAGGTAAAATAAAAACGAATTCAGATGGAGATGGGAGAGAGATTACTAGAACAAGTAAATCTTTAAAAAGAGAGAATGGAAAAATTATGAAAGTTCTGCAAGGAAACTGTCGAGAGAGGAAAGGCAATTGGATCCCTTGCCCCAACTGAATAATGACTGCATATTTGTGTATTTCCAAAGGAGAAAAAAATCTGGTGAATATCCTAGTGTATATAGACTAAAATCCAGTCATGGCTTAAATACTCTTTATGACCTATTAATTTCAAAGGTAAAGATTTACTGAGGTTCTTAACTTTCCCACTGAAATCAAAGAAACTTAAAAATGCTTCACTTTTACTGGATTGTGCCCCTCTTAATCTACTGCACATAATTCAAAGCTCTTACTTGAATTTAGAATAAAATTTAGCAGAGACATCAACTTACCCTATTGTTCATTGGTGTGTATAATTCACTTTCATCTTTCTGTAAGAGAAGTAAAATAGATACTGCAGTTTTGCTAAAAATGTAACAAACAGTATAATTGAGAATTATTTACTTACTGGCAAAATATTGCGAAGTATTCTGATGTCTGTCACTATTGCATCTCTTAGAAGGTCCAGGGTCATGTTTGCAGGTTTTCCACTGACAGTAGCTAACATTAGTGCAATAAAACTGAGACTTAATTCTTTGTACATCGTGGCAATAATTTAACAGTCTGATTACAGTCTGATTAATTAGTTCTTGAACTGCTTGGGATGTGTGTGTATATATATACTCATTTTTTTCTCTTTTTTTTTTTAAAGAAGGGGCTGAGGCTGAAGAGGTATGGCACCTTTTTCATATTTTCAGTGAGATCACATTTTATTCTTGTCAGTGATGACACTTTGGAATTTTTTTGAGGCACTATGAACATTGGAAGGGATGCAAGTAAAATGCCTCTTAGTAACAGAAACCTGCTCTCGGCTTTGTATACTTTTTCCTTTGAAACTTTTTCCCCACCCTCTCCATTTGTAAAGCTGGACCAAATACTCCAACGCCGACGCTTCCACGTGTTAACCACTGTGTGGGTAGTGGGGGGCATAGCCCCATGTCGGAGTATACGCTTGTATGCATAAGATTCCAGTCTCAGTCCTTGGCATCTCCAATAGTAGGGCTGGGAACAGCCTCCATCCAACACCCTGAAAAACTGCTACCTGATAGTGAGGAGCAGACAAAACTAGGCGTGATACACCAATGGTCTGACTCAGTAGAAGGCAGCTTCATACGTGCACTGGCTGGGTGCATTATTTTTCAGTGCAAATACATACCTTTTTCGTGTGAGGGCTTTAAAGTTATAAGACCCAAAGGAAAGGTGTGTTTCTTTAATCAAGATCTCTAAACATAACAACAGGAAGAAAGCAAACTTCCTATGTGATGGTGGTTTTTAAGCTATCATTGCCACAGATAGCAAATTAGTGTTAAGAGTGATGAAGAGACAAGGTTTTGCAAAACTTTGCTTATGCAAGCTGGGTTGCTGAATGCAGGACCACAGAAACAACTTTGTGCATATATAAATCTAGAAATGAATACAGATTTCACAAGGAACTAAAACCATTATTTCAGACAGAAATTAGCCCAACTAAGCTTAATCCCAGTTGCTAATTGTCAACTCACATGACTGTTATGTATGATAGCGGCCTTTCTTTTGTCCCATTGATTCCTGCTGATGGCAACAAAATTGATTGCTTATTACAAACGGAAACGGCACTATGCAGTCACACCTCAGATCTCATTGTGGATTTAGCGATGGTTTACAACTGTTCACAATTAGTAAGACTACAGGTTTGCCAAAAACTTCCAGAGAAGTAACCAAGTTAGTCTGTTGCAATGAAAGCACCAGACTCTTATAGCACCTCAAAGACTAACTTCTGCATAAGCTTTCAGCATTAATGCCAAAGGCCAGACCAGGTGCCTAATGCTGAAGAGAGAGATGATGTAGATTCCTTCCATAACAATAACTCATTGTTTTCTCTAATCCCCATACTTATTATTTTTCCTCATTATTCCCCTACTCCTCATGTTGTTCCATTGGCAAAGCAGAAAATAGGAAGCAATGTTTGATTATTGCCCCTGTAATTCAGAGACACTTCCCTCACCTCCCATAAGAACAACCTGTCTTTGTTTCCCTTGGTTTTCCATCCGTGCTCAGAAAAGTGCTAGGTAGCCGAATCAAATGGGCCATGTAGCATTTTTACATTTCACTATACAGTGTAGTCCTTGATGGGCACGGGATTCACAGTAGGGAATATAAAAGCCCATTTATAAAATTAATAAATTGGGATAAAGCTCATAACATTAACATCACTTTAGGGTTCAAAGTAGCATACTAGGCCTTATCTCTATAGCAGACACATAAGAATTTTGCAGACCTCAGTATAACTGATTTATCCTGATCCGGAAAAAGGAGAGATAAAATCTAGGTTGCTATCCTGGGAAAGGGGACAATACTGGATTGATTAAATCCCTTTTCAAATTTATATAAAATGAACAGAATGACATAACATGGGCTATTGTTTCTATATCACCATCTCCACAAGGACAGCCTCCCACCATCTCCACAAGGACATAAATGACTGTTCACAGATATTCCTTAAACACCATTAAGCAATGTTGATGGAAATGTATGAAGATATGCACATGAGAAAAATGTCATTAAGGGCGCAATCCTAACCAACTTTCTAGCACTGGCATAGCTCTGCCAGTGGGGCATGTGCTGCATCCTGCAGTTGAAGGGCAGTCACACAGGCCTCTTCAAGGTAAGGCAATGTTTGTTGCCTTACCTCGGAACTGCATTGCCCTTAGGCAATTGCATTGCTGGAAAATTGGTTAGGATTGCGCCCTAAGTCATACAAATAAGATGCAGGTTAACAAAAAAACTAACTGGCTGTTTACCTGTAACTATAGCTCTTTGACTAGTCTTCTGTGCAGAGCTCTGTACATGCACAGAGGTTGTTTCTATATTTTCCTGCACAGAGATCATGAAGAATGCTCATAGCAAGGGCATAGATTTTTGGTGAGTGCCACATTATTCTCGCAGACTGGGCACAATCCTAATCTACTTTCAAGCATAAGGGCAATGCAGCTCCAAGATAAGGGAACAAACATTCCCTTACTTTGAGGAAGCCTCTGTGAGTGCCACCCAACTGCAGGATGCAGCATATGCCCCATTGGCACTATTATGCCAATGCTGGAATGTTGGTTAGAATTTGGACCTGTGTTAGAGAGTCACTGCTTCACTAGGCCCTGAACTTTACAAGCAGAAGATCTGTGCCTGGATCTTCTGACATGCTTATTTTTACTTAAAAGCAACAATGGGAGGAGAGGTGAATTGATCTGTCTGGAGTAGAAGGGCTGGGGGAGGAGTGGGTGGCATGCTAAGATCTATGCCTATATTTTCCCCTCTACAAATTGAGGGGGGGGGTATTAGCTTAGACTGCAATAACAGCATGGAGGAAAAGGTTGTACTCCCCTTCCATAGAACTGCTGCTCTGTTCCAATTCAGCCTCCTCCCATAACAACTTATAAATAATCAATTAATAAAAAGACCCAGGCATATATCTCCTGCATAGTAGTATATTTTGGCTGTCGATCAAAACAAGTTTGAAAAGCTGTGTCAGAATTCACCAAAAGTCAGAACAGAGAAAAAAAATCCATTGAGTCATACCTATTTCATCTTCTTTTCCTATTTCAGAACTCACAAAAATATGTCTGTTAACTTATTCCAGCAGAATAATCTTATCAGGTTTTGTTTTAGCAACGCAAATATCACTTTTACTATGGAGAAAAAATCCCAAAGATTATAATAAGATTAATCATAGAGGATGCCTGCTATGCATTCTCAGTCATATTAAGGGGAAAGAGTCATACCTAAGGAGAAAGAGAAAGGGAGAGTGTTGGTCTCTGATCCAATTTTTCCGATTTCTCATAATTTCCCCTTTGTAGGCTATACCTAATCTAAAAAGTGTGATGGGCATTTTTAAACAAAGCAGTGCTCAGACTATACTCTTGCATGGTGTTTGTCACTGATAACAATTATAATGGCGTAAAGCAGTGTTTTTTAACTAGTGGTACTTGTATGACCGATGGTTCTTGTGGTGTCCAGTGGTACTTGTGGAACCCCCAGGCCCCTGCCACCTGGCAGTGAGACCAGCAATACAATGCAACAAGTAGCAGTAGGAGGCTTGCTTTGGTGGGCAGAGCTCCAGTATGTACCAGAAAAAGCCTCCTGTCTGCCCTGAGCCTCCTACTGGTGTTTGTCATATTGCATCTGGCCTCCCAATCTGGAAGTAACTGGCGCCATCATGACCAGTTACTTCTGGTGGTACTTTCAATAGGTGGACCATGCAAAGTGGTACGGCAGGAGACAAACGTCGAAAAAAGTCGGAGTAAAAGGTACAAACTCTTCACAGATTCTGTGCTGAATCAGATCATTACATGAAAGTTACTAAACAAGTGTTAAAGTCTCCGTGTCAAACAGAAAACGATTTGAATATAGAATTAGCTTGTTGAGTGTGGTATATTTTCATAACATTTCTCAAACTTGGGAGCACCTCTGACATAATGCCCCACCTCAGCTCTTGGTTAGGCTCCCATGAGAGTATCTTGAGCTTTTGGTTCAGTGCTTTGGTGCTGAAACTAAAGCGGGGAAAACTGATTCCATTTAAGGAGCATTTGTCCATTCCCCTCTTCTTTCAGAAAATTTAGTACTTCTTGAAGCACGTATAGCTTTGGCCAGCTGTAAGGCCAACACATCGCTGTCAGACCAACACATTACAAAATGCCAAGTATTCGGATGGGGTGAGGAGCAAGCAACAGCCTGTATTTTTCAGGGACTCCTGAAAGAATGCAAGGCATATTTGACATAATTATCCTTCATGGTTGTCTTAGGGCCGAATCCTATTCAACTTTCAGCCACAATGCAGCTTTGATGTAAGGGAACAAATGTCCCCATACCTTGAGGAGGCTTCTGTGACTGCCCCACCACCACAGAATGCAGCGCACGCCCCATTGGCACAGCTGCACCCTCACTGGAAAATTGGATAGGATCGGGCCCTTAATCCTATTCAATTATCTGAACTAATGGCCATAAGCACATCCAATGGCAGAAATTCCATCAATTAATTATGTGTTATGGCTCCTAATTGATTGGGTCCTCTCAAGCAGCACTTTGATAAGTTTCCTTAGATGGCTAATGGATTAGGCACACTATCTCTCTAGTGCAGTGTTTCCCAAATGTATTAGCACCACAACCCACTTCTAGTCTCCCTCCCAGTCCGAAAAGGACTCTGCCCCTTTCCTCTCCTCCCCCCTTGCCACCCACACACTCCTGTGCTCAATCTCCCTGTGGCCCACCTCATGCTGCCAAGGCTGGGACCAACATCTCCCCACCCAACCAGGGAAAAGCCGGTCACAGCCAGCTTTGGCACTGGTCACATCAGCCTGGTGCATCAGCCTTGCACCATGACTGTCACCACCTGGCACACTCAAGCTCATTCAGGAGTGGGTGTAGGCAGCATGGCAAGACTGGATGTCCACCTAGGGCTGCAGCCTGCTAAATGCTTCTCTGAGCCTGCTAAATGCTTCCCCAAGTAAGTCAATAGAGCATACTCCTAGGTAAGTATGGATAGGATTTTACCCTCAGTCCCTCACATAAGCAATCTTTTCTTTAGGATAATTGGATTATTGACAATAGGATGATTGGCTATATTAACAAATTAACTAAGGGCCTGATCCTATCCCAGTGCTGGTGCAGCTGTGCCCAGAGATGAGGACTCAAATCAGGTGACTTGAGTCCCAGTCATGAAAATCAGTGTTTTTCACTGACTTGTGGACACTCAAGTCACCCACGGTGAAGACTCAATAAAACACTTGAGTCAGGAGCCCTTGACTTATGAGTCACCATCCGCTTGATCAACTCGTTTCGCCCACCAACGGAGACGGGTTGTGCCACCTCCGTCTCACCCCAAAAAAACCCCTCTTGCATTGATCCGCAAGCTGGGCTTTGCACATGCTCACAAGTGACCACAGCACCTGCAGCAGGGTACGTTATGTTCAGAGAGAGGGGCTGGGAGGAGAGCAATCCTCTGACGCCTCCGGTATAGGTCAGATGTGTCTCTGAGTGGTGCAACACATGCTGGCCAGGCAGCTTAGATGAAGCAGGCTACAGAACCGAGGTGTGTCATACCTCACTGCTTGTGTGTTGCTTGCTTGTCATGCAGAGGGTTAATCTCCCATGTCCAGACTGTTGTTATTATGGGACACCAGGATGGATAGTGGGTACTTTGGCTCCCCAGAACACCCTTCTTTCAACATGCCTGAAAGTAACTGTCAGTCGCTGTGTGGCCGAGTAGCATGTTCCCTCTCTAGCCTCCCTTGATTCAGCCTGCCTGTGCTGCTGTGTCCAATGTGGTCGTGCACCTTGCCTCCCCTATGTAAGCTGAGCTCACAGAGGCTTACCTGGGCTCCCCCCCCCCCGGTCCCATTCCATGCCCTCCTGCCTTGCTGAGTTGGGATGTGTCCTTCCTCCCTGCCATGCCCCTGATGTGAGGGGAGGTGGGTTTCGTCATGGCAGGAATGGGAAGGGAAGGGATTGGTGTGTTCTGCACTGCTGTCTGACAGATGGGATGGGTGGGGGCAGCAGAGGAGTGTTTAAAGGGAACTATGAACATAAGAACATAAGAACAGCCCCAATGGATCAGGCCATAGGCCCATCTAGTCCAGCTTCCTGTATCTCACAGCGGCCCACCAAATGCCCCAGGGAGCACACCAGATAACAAGAGACCTCATCCTGGTGCCCTCCCCTACATCTGGCATTCTGACATAACCCATTTCTACAATCAGGAGGTTGCGCATACACATCATGGCTTGTACCCCATAATGAATTTTTCCTCCAGAAACTTGTCCAATCCCCTTTTAAAGGCGTCTAGGCTAGACGCCAGCACCACATCCTGTGGCAAGGAGTTCCACAGACCGACCACACGCTGAGTAAAGAAATATTTTCTTTTGTCTGTCCTAACCCGCCCAACACTCAATTTTGGTGGATGTCCCCTGGTTCTGGTATTATGTGAGAGTGTAAAGAGCATCTCCCTATCCACTCTGTCCATTCCCTGCATAATTTTGTATGTCTCAATCATGTCCCCCCTCAGGCGTCTCTTTTCTTGGCTGAAGAGGCCCAAACGCCGTAGCCTTTCCTCATAAGGAAGGTGCCCCAGCCCCGTAATCATCTTAGTCGCTCTCTTTTGCACTTTTCCATTTCCACTATGTCTTTTTTGAGATGCGGCGACCAGAACTGGACACAATACTCCAGGTGTGGCCTTACCATCTGCAGTGCCCACAGGCTCGCAGAGCATTCTCCCTTGCGAGATGCAATGCCTTTCCATCAGCTCTGCTAGCGGGCAGGTTTTGTGGCATTCCCTACTCAGAAAGAAGGTGTACCTGTGACAGGAATTGTGTGGAGACATTACATCATATATTTTTTTACTGCCCACTCCATGATACCCTTCGTAAGATCTATCTGGCTCCACTGCTGAACAAAATGCAGGGCTGGGAGGATTCATTTAAATTACAAACTCTTCTTTCCATAGAGGAAACTGACTCTCTTGACAAGGTTGCCAACTTTGTTTCTGGGATTCTGGCAGGACGGAATTCTGGGTCTTCCGCTATATTATGGTGAATGGGGGGAGGGGGTATTGGATGATTACGAGTGTTTTATTTTATTGTGTGTGTGTTCTGAATGTTTAATGTTTGGTTGTTATTTCGTATTTCCATTATCTATGCCAATAAAGGTCTTATGTATGTATGTATGTAATTTTGTATGTCTCAATCATGTCCCCCCTCAGGCGTCTCTTTTCAAGGCTGAAGAGGCCCAAATGCCATAGGAAAGGCTACCCCACCCCAGTAATCATCTTAGTCGCTCTCTTTTGCACCTTTTCCATTTCCACTATGTCTTTTTTGAGATGCGGCGACCAGAACTGGACACAATACTCCAGGTGTGGCTTTACCATAGATTTGTACAACGGCATTATAATACTAGCCGTTTTGTTCTATGAACAAATACTATGAAACATGCACACAGCCCAGCAGCAACCCTATTTTCTTCTGCAGAGCCATGGCAGGCTTTTCCCACTCACTTGGCTTGCACTACCCTCTGCGCCCTCCTGTCTTGGCAAGCTAGGATGCATCCTTCGTCCCTGCCATGCCCATGGTGTGAGGGGGGGGTGGATTTCCTTCATCACTGCTGGGGTGGAATCATTTGGGGGAAGGGAATGGGTTGTCGCATTCTGCACTGCTGCCTGACAAGTTGGATGGGTGGAGACAGCAGGGGAAAGTTTAAAGGAAGCCCCAAAATATGCATACAGCCCAGCAGCAGCCCTGTTTTCTTCCACAGAGCCACGGTGGATTTTTAAAAGGAACAACTCGAGATTCGAGTCTTCTCAAGTCGCAAACACTCCAGGCGACTCAAATTGCCCATTATGACTCACTTTTGAGTTGCATCTAGGGGGGGGGAGAGACTTGCAATTCGACTCAAGTCAAGATGTGCTGGACTTGCCCATAACTGGCTATGCCAATGTGGTATGCCCAGCATCTTGTGGTTGGAGAGTAGTCGTGGAGGTTTCCTCATGTTAAGGAAGCTCAGGGCTTCATTGTGGCTCCATTGGTGCTGGAAAGTTGGATAGGATTGGGTCCTGAGAATGCTTACCAAAAGAGTGGCTCCCTCTGAAACAGAACCAGATTTACTGAAAGAGAGGGAGCCCTTTGTGGACTGTAGCTATAAAGAAATCTG
Organism: Tiliqua scincoides; assembly: GCF_035046505.1. Classification (NCBI taxonomy): domain Eukaryota; kingdom Metazoa; phylum Chordata; class Lepidosauria; order Squamata; family Scincidae; genus Tiliqua; species Tiliqua scincoides. The sequence continues at coordinate 30,866,657 of NC_089826.1, forward strand.
GAAAAGATCATCTTCGTAACTTTGCATTGTGAAGGGTATCTGATGGAAATTATAGGGAATTAACAGGATCAAATAGAATGATCACATCAATACATTAATAGCATTTTTGCAGCTTTAGGCTTGCTATTAAAATTGATCTTGCCAACAAAACAACACCTGAAATGTACCAACTTCTTTTCCTATTCTTAATAATAGTTCTATAAATAACCAAGACCTTTTGGTGGTTTTTGCAGCACCTTATCTTTAGTGCTAAGTGTGATACGTGGGTAGGATGGAACACAGGGGTTTCCCCAGAACTCAGCATTCACCTGTTTGTGGCAGAGACCTCAAAGTGGGATTTCTTTCCTCCTCTCAGTACTTCGTTGTTGGTTGCGCTATCAGCTCCTTTTCCCGGAGACTAGATCAACTCAGTCAGAGACTAGATCAAAAGGGTCAGCTCATCAGTGTATGCTTCTGGATAGTGTGCCTGGCTTACTTGCTGTTGACAAAGCTGCACTCCTGTCCTCCCTGTGATCAGCATTTGTCTGCAGTGACAAATGCGAAACATGTTCCAGGGTAGCAGTCATGGAAAGGGTTTTTCCCTGTGTTCAGCACTTCTCACTGCAGACCAATATAATCATGGGGTGTGAGGATGGGGCAAAGCCAGGCATGCTACCAGCCAGCCCTCATGCATACAGGGTTAACTTTGAACAGGGCTACAGTCTCTACTGATACTGCTGCAAGTTGTTCAGGAGTCTGTCCTCAACCAGTAGCACCACACCAACACAGTTAAAAAATAAAAATGGAACTGCAATGGGGATGTGCCCAGTACAGAGTCTTTAGTAGCTGCACAGCCATAGCCAAACAATTTCCTTGTCCGTATTGCAAAGAAAGCACCTCTCAGGATTAAGCAAAAGCCAAATAACTGCTGGTATTTATTTATTTATAATTAACACACAGAGACATACAAACATATAACATACATTTAGGAGTGCTAAATACCATATAACATTACTCATTAATCATACTATATCTCCTAAACTACTACTCATCTACTTCTGCCTCTTATTAGTTTATCCATTTATTTATATAATATAGACTAAATTTACCCTAATGCCCTGTACTATATTTTCTAAAATTTCTATCAAACATAAACTTACTTCAATTACTCATTAATATTAAAACAAAATAATCTAATTACCAAAGTATAACAACATATAAAGCAATTCTTCCATCTACTTCTAACTCTTCTACTCATTTATATATTTCTTATATAATAGATTTTTCCTAATTCCCTATAATATCTTTTCTAAATATTCACTTTTTATCATGTCAACTAGTTTAATTACTCATTAATATCAAATAATAATAATCTAATTTCCAAATTATAATAAAACCAATCTATGCCTAATAAAGGTTTATTCATTCATTCATCCATTCATTCAGTAAAACCAACTCTTATAATATGTTCTTTGCCATTCTCCAATCTAATTCTCCAATCTGATTACATTTTTTTTCTTTAACATAATAACCACTTATAAAACAATTCATCCACACACTAACATTTCCAGCTATTTTTTCTCATTCATTCTAATGCATATATATCAATTTTGTATATATTTATTTTTAAGTAAATTTAAACCAGTTATTAACTAAATAAAATCCTCCAATTTTCTTTAACCCTCAGGTTTCTTTCTTTCTTTCTTTCTTTCTTTCTTTCTTTCTTTCTTTCTTTCTTTCTTTCTTTCTTTCTTTCTTTTCTCCTGTAATATCTTTAATAATTTATCTCCATAACAAAATCCAATAAGCCCACACTTTCTTGTATAAGGTATGTTCATTCTTCCAGTTAACTGGGATATGTTTTCTTCTTGTTCCAACAAATTTTGTATTTTGTGCACCCATGTTACTCTGTCCATCTTCTCTATTTCAATCTCCATCAGCATCCCCTCTAGATCCTGTTGATTTTCCACTCTTAATTTCTGTATCCACTCTTCTGATGATGATTTCATCCCTCACGATCATCTTTTCCACTTTCTCCTTCTATTAATCTTCTGTTTTCTTCACATCTTTCAGTTGCTCCTTGCACATCTATCTGTTGAGAGAGAGTCTTTAAACTGGCTTGAATCTGCAATGACCAACTCAACTGCTGTCTTCTCATTGTGAGCAATTTTTCCAAATTTTTGAGGATCATTTGAGTCCAAATATCTGGAACAGGCTCCATCTTGCAATTTCTCTGTAATCCACAAGATGTCCACAGCATATTATTCTCCTTACTTCCACCACATGTTTTTCAGTCAGGCATTTTTTGAATTTTTCTTACAGATAACAGTGTGATTAATGGAGAAAAACAAAACGAAAGAAACAGTCTCAAGGAGACAAGACTCTTTCAAGTCTAATAAAAATTATGTCCACAAGTAATTCTGGATTTTAGTCCACACACCAAATTATATTTATAATGATAATCCATGACCAATTTATTCCACTACAAAGATAAAGAGCACTTTCAACATCCTTTAAAAGTTACTCATTAACGCCTTCAGTGTATCCAGGGCTTTTAGCCAAATCTGTCAATCAAAGCCGGGGTCAATATTAACACATACTTATCTTAAATTTCCAACTTAAACTTTACACTTCATGCTTTTTCTTCCATATGGTATCTTAGCACAGAGCCAACAGCTTGATTGCAGACATTGCACCTCCCCCAATACTGTCCCTGACGATTAGGTTTCCAAGAAGAAAGCCCCCCGGGTCGGGCTTTCAAAATCTCTGGTACCTGCACCGTGGAAAGATCTTATCTCTCCTGATAAAGATCTTCAGATCCTCTTTAGACCTGCAGTTTTTGGGGGGAAAACAGACTGTCACTCAGGAGCCCCTGGAGACATGTCTGTTCATCCACTGTTAGCTCCTCCTCTTCCTGGTATTTATTTTTCAACGGGAGAAGAGATTTGGAACTAAATTGAAATCTCCCCCTGCCCTTTTAATCTTAAATTATTACACACCAGCCATCATGTTCAGCTCTGTTCATTTGTTAAGCTTAACATCCAGCCAGATGAACAGACTGATAAATTGGAAGGCTTGTAGAACCCAGACTGGCTTATTTTTGTCCATTTTATTCAAGTCTTTTTCTGCTTTGCCATCCTGTTTGCTAAGCAGCATTACAACACCATATATCGATTTGCATCAACTCTAGGAATCCCCAGCACCCCTCCTCTATCTTCTGTAGAGGGTTGAGAGAGAAGTTAGAGAGAAGACTGCAAGGGTAGGGGGCACTCTGAAAGGGCTGCTCTGCAGCAATCAGGTGCTCTGAGCCCACTCCTGCTACATTCATGAGAATAGGAAGCAACTCAGAGCAGCTGAAGATGGCCAAGGCAGAGCAAGGGTGACACCCCTCAGGGTGTCAGGGAGGGATGTCATGCTTGCTCAGTCTCAGCCATCTTTGGTCACTCTGAGCCTGCCCCCTTGGCTGAATCACTTTAAAGAAGACTCTTTAAAACTCAAGAGCACACGTGTGGCTGCATTGTGGTCACCAGGTGCCCCCTTCTGACCTGGTACCTAGGGCGTTCTGCCCCCCACCTCCACCCCTCACTTGCTACATCACTAGTGTAGTGGTTCTGGTGTTGAACTTAGACCTTGAAGATCCAGGTTCAAAATCCCACTCAGTCATGAAACTTTCTCGGTGACGTTAGGCCAGTTAAACTCTTTCAGTCTAACCTACTTCACGAAGTGGTTAGGAGGACAAAAGGAGGGCAGAAACCATGTATGCTGCCCTGAGCTCCTCAGAGGAAGAACAGTATAAAAATGAGGAAAATAAATAAATATTCTTCCAAGATGCCAAGGGGAGGCAGTTATGATGTGTGGGATAGCACCTTCTCTTGGCTCCTCTGTGATACGAAGGGGAGAGGTCACCAGGCTTCCATGATTGTCCCTCCCCGTCAAGCAGGTTATGAAGTTTGCTGGAGCTTGTTGTTGAGCTTGAACTCTCATGTCCCATCCTAAGTTCCAAGAGACTAGGGGGGATTCTTCTCAGGAAAAACAATCTGCTGTGCATCATTGCTCCCCCTCCCCAAGACTGGGGAAGGTATGTCCCTAAGACACAAGCCAAGTGCTTTGTTCCTCCTCAGGGCAGGAAACAAATCAGCTGTTATTCACCTGCCCTGCAGCTGAAGGTTCTTGAGGCACAAGCCACTTGCCAAGGTGTCTTCCTTCCTTCCCCTCTCCATGGCAGAAAACAAATCAGTCTCTGTGCAAAGAGAGAGAGAGAGAGAGAGAGACTCCCTGTTCCCTCTCTTGAGCAGGGAAAGGGGAAGCTGAGAAGGCAGTGGATTGGCCTAGCTTCCACCTCCCTTCAGCAGCCACAAAATGTGGTCCAGCATCAGCCAGAATTGACAGGTGCCCAGAAAGCAGGGTTGTAAGTCATTCTCAGCGAGACCTCTCCTGTTTCCTGCTTTTTAAACCTCTGCACCAAGGGCCATATTAGGGCTCAGCCTGGTCCAGCACTGGCCAAGTTCCCACAAGAGCCCCTCCAGGGACCCCTGAAGCTTCGGACAGTAGCAATGACTTTTGTGATCAGTGCTTCCTTTCATCTTCCCCATTGATTTGCAATTATCTGACTGCAGCTACTGGAGGCAGGGGTGGCCCATCTATGAGACTGACTGGCCCCATTGCTTTAAGAGGGTGGGCAGGGAGATGTCAAGCTGACAGGGGGATGCCCCACCCACCAGCTCTACTGGTCCGCCTGTCAGCTCCAACCAGTTGCTCCAACCTCCTTCTCTTAGTCTTTTTGTAATGTGTGCATGGAGGACTGGGAAGGTCATTGGTTCTGTTGCCACTGTGATCTCTTCCTGATTACACTCAGATTGCACAAGAAAATAACTGGAGCCGAGGGGGTGTGGGGCCAGAGGCAACTGAATGGCTGTGTTTTTCTGAGCTCTTGAAAGCTCTTGGGAAAGCATGCTATTTCCTCCCAAAACACTGTGGGTCTGAGGAGATCCGAGGATCTGTGATCAGGAGAGATTCTATCCTACAGATGGTGTATGGTTTCAGAGAAGAAGGGTCCAGCCAGGGGCTGTTTTTCTACAAGGGAACCCAGCCATCAATGTCGGTGTTGGTGAGGATTCATCTTGAAACCATGCTGAAGGCCCCAGGCAGGGAAAGATGTTGGTAGAACTAAGTGAGTGTTCTTCTGCTGTGTGTGTCTGGCATTGATTGATTAATTGACTGCCTGATTAAGCTTTTGCCCGAGGGAAGAAGGAGGGGCAGATTTTCCCCCTCTGGGAAGAGGAAAGAGGGAGGAGGCTTTCTCCATTCACTTGTTTGCTTGTGTGAGAAGAAGCTTTGGAGGAGGTTTGCTTAGCTCGTTATGGAAATATGAGAGCATAACTCTAACTGTACAAATCTAAAACTCATTGGATTACAAATTAATCGTTTTGGAATATAAACTCTGCTTTGGAATGCTCAGTTTTGTTTTCCTCTGGAGATCTTGGGAGTGCCTGTGGAGAGGGCTGGAGATCTGCATTTCTTTGTTTTGCAAAAGTGATTTATTGTTTTGAATTCCTCTCACTATCTCCTGGAACTGAATGTGGCTGATATGGCAACAAATGTAAGCAATAGAATCAAAACAACAGAATAAGAAGAATAGAAATGGGGAACATCTAGTAGATTTAAAAAGACTTTGCAAGAATAAGAACATGATTTGACAAGTGAAGTAAGGCGGATGATACACTGAGGACATCTAGTGGCGTTAAAAATATTGCAAGGCAAAGGTTTATTTGACTTAAAATTTCCTTGTGTTGGTTTTTATGGGTGAACAGTTGATTTCTTAATGAAGTGATGTGATATATGGGTAACTGATAGTGATATATATGATAACAGATATTTGAGTTTTACAGGAAAGAAGACATAAGAAGGAAGAAAAAGGATGACAGGAAAAGGAGTGAAAGTTAGGGGCTCTCCCACCCTGGAGTCAAACTTGGGAAAACTAACACAAGAGGAACCGAAAGGGAAAGATTGGAAGCAGACAATACAAGACAATATAGAAAAATTAGTGGCGATGGGACAGCAGCACACAAATCAATTTCTGCAGGTTCAAGCTAGTCTGGATGTTTTAACTACGCAACTAAATGATCTCAGTGTGCAACTGAAAGCTGTTAAAGGCCAAGCAGATGAGAATACACAAAAGATTAGAAAATTAGAAGAAAAGACAACAAAAGATCAATCTAGAATACTGGAGATAGAACAGAACCAATATGATGGAGAGGCAACTTTAATGGAAATTCAGATAGAGAGTGCAGCTCGAGTGGTGAGAATACAATATGTACCAGAACAGAAAGGGGAAGATACACGACATCTGATTGGTGATTTAATATCAGAGTGGATCAACACGCCAACAGAGGAGATACTCATGGAACTGGATTCAGCGAGAAGAGTGAGCACTTTTTATCTAAGAAAACATGAATTATCAAGAGAAATCCATGTGAAATTCATCAGAACGTTTTACAGAGATAAAATATTGAAGATCTCACAGGAAAAAGAATGGATGGTGGAGGGTAGCAAAGTGAAAATTCTGAGACATGTCCCATGGAGAGTGAGAAAGAAGAGAAAAGAATATTAAGAGCTAGCAAAATTCTTAAGAGGAAAGCAAATACCATATAGATGGCTTCTCCCGGAAGGTATGTTTTTTTCAACTCCAGTCACAGAGATATAAGATAAATTCAACAATGAAAGCAGAAAATGTTTTGAGTACAGTGATGAAAGATGAGATGAGAAATTAAGAAACTGAGGAAGAGGAACCGAGAAGAAAAGAACTAGAAAGTGTAGAAATGGAGCTGGAAGAAAAGAAATCAGATGATTCAGAGATAACTGAGGAATCAGAAATGGAAGAAACTAGAGGGGCAAGGAGGCATTCACTGATAGCAACAAGAAGAAGACAAAAAAAAGAAGGTGAATAGTAAAAAGAAACATGATGGTTAAGGGAGGATGGAGTATTTACTCTGTCAACATAAATGGCTTAAATTCACCTCAAAAATGAAAGAAAGTCTTCCTTCAATTGTAAAAGTTAAATATGGATAGGTTATAATATTATATTAGAACAATGGGAATTTTAAAGAAAATGTATATAAAATGTTTTATAGATGGTACATGACACCAGTAAAACTGGTAAAAACAAATCAGAACATATCAAAAAATTGTTGGAAGAGTAAATGTGTAGAAGGGACATTTTATCATATGTGATGGACATGTAAAAAATGCAAATATATTGGAAAATGTAAGGAATCCAATACAAGAGTAATTTTGGATTTACGATATCGCTGAAACCAGAGTTAATTTTGCTTCATATTACCTTAGATATTATAGATAAAGAAAATGATGTGTATTTAGTTATTATGATATTAATTGCTGCAAGGATTTTGAGAAAATAATGAATGTGGCAGAAATTGATAGGCTTACAGAGATTTTGGATCAATAGCGCAAACCAAAACAGATAGAGCAATGGAGACTATTTTATGCTTGGTTGAAAATGAAGTTGTAGATGTATGAGATATGGCATTTAGATGAATATATTGTATGCATGATATATTATACAGGATATGATATGATAGATAAATGATATTAAGAGGCTAAACTAGAAGAGGAACAAGACTAGAAGATATGTATTGATTGATTAGATATATTGATATATGAATGCTTGCACCCTCCAACGGTGTGTTTCTGTGTTTTTTTCTTCTTCTTTGTGTTGTGTATTGAGTTTGTGTTTGTTATGTGTTTGTTTATATTTGTTGTTTGTTTTTATTTTGGAAAATAATAAAAAAATTTTTTAAAAAAGAAAATTACTGGAGCTGCCTTCACCTCCTTTCCTCTTGTAAGGTGGTTGGGTGGACAGAATGCTGGGAGGTGGGAACAGAGAGTTTTCACTCCTAGGATCCTCTCCACTCTACAAAAAGCACTGGTGGAGGAGGAGGAGGAGGACCAGTTGGTGGGGACGGCGAATAGGCAGCATTTCAAGCAGTGGGTCAGCTTGGGCCACACTGATTGAAGGTTAAAGGACTTTGCTCTGTTTCAAATGTATCAGCGACCCTCTAGAAGGCAATACTGCATTCAGTTCTGATAAGTGACTCTCCAGTGTCTCCAGCTGGTGAAAGCAGTTAAAAGTTCTTTGCCTCCTTAATAATGTCCCGAGGCCAGCCACTTAGGTGGGGACAAGCAGTGCTGAAAAATGTCAACAGGGCTTTCAAACAAAAAATCAAGAGCTAAGAAATCTTAGAACACAACCTACTTGTGTAGCATAAATGCATCACTATTGTAGGTATAATTCCTTAAACTGGAAACAGGGTTTGGACCTCTGTTTTCAGATTTGTCTGGACAGACTTGTATTTCACTTATAGTAATTAAACTGCTGGTCAGTCAAAACTCAGAGGGTCTAAAATGGTGTGGTTTAGCAGGGACAGTGTAACTAGGGTTGCTGCCCAACATTGTCTTCCTCTGCCACAATGCTTAAAAAAAGAAGCCCCTTACTGTGCTCCATCACACCATTTCCCCAAACCTGGAAGTTCAGGACCTCCAGTCTTTTTAAATAAAACTTAATAAGACAGCAGCAGACTCAAGGTGAATCTGCCATCCTTTCATCCACTCCCACCATCTCCTGCTAATGCTTCATGGTTGGGCCAGAAGTAAGGTTTAGGTAGTCCTTGTGACTAACCGCTGCTGTATAATCCTAGCAAGAATGTCATGGGATGTATTTTTGTGTGTGTGGAATAGCCACTAGAGAGCAGCATAACACAGTTTTCTAGGTGTATATAATACCTTTTCAAAGCAGAAGACTGTCTAAAAAAGTCTGTACTTTATAGGAGCATTGACTAGAGCAGGGCTGCTCAAACTTTCAACTTTAGGGATGCTGGACCTTTAACAAGTGTATAGAAGAGAGAATTTCAGCAGGTGCAACTTGTCGTCCCACAGATGACAAGCTGCACCTGCTGAAATTATTTCTCCTACACAATTTTAAAGGTCCAGGATCCCTAAAGTTGAAAGTTTGAGCACCCCTGGACTAGAGGTAGTGATTGTTTCTGGTGAGTAAAATAGAATTACAGGCTAAGGCCGCAATCCTAACCAACTTTCCAGCACCGACTTAAGGGCAATGCAACTCTGAGGTAAGGCAACAAACATTGCCTTACCTTGAGGAGGCCCCCGAAAGGCAGGATGCAGCTCATGCCCCACTGGCACAGCTATGCCAGTGCTGGGAAGTTGGTTAGGATTGCGCCCTAAATCTTGCTGAACCCAATGGCCTTACTTCTGAGTCAAATAAATAACATCGTTTTCAAATACCTCTAACTATGAAAAGTACTGTATAAAAAGTACTTTATGAAAAGTACAGTAACTGGGATAATTAAACATGAATTGGGAAAGGTACCTGGTCTCTTCTTATATACAAGTTACCGTTATGTCATGTTTAATCTGTGGAATGGGTGGGTTTGCAGAATCTACCATTTAGGCGAATGGGAGGGCAGTGACTTGGCAGAAACCGTTAAGAAGCAGAAATGTGTGTGGACTTGGAAAATCCTTTAACAGTTCTAGAATGTAGCATCTCATTGCTTGTGCACCCCCATCAATAATCACCTGAGACAGTCTTGGGTTTCAGCCAGGTTGCTTTAGTGAATAGGGTACCTGCCATAGGGAAAAAACCTCAAATTAAATCCCCCCCCCCACTGTGTGGACTACAAAATGGGGAGATGGCAGATACCATATATTCTACCAATCAATCACAGATGAGACCACCCTGACTCAAAGCTGTGACTCGCCAAGAGATGGAGTGAGTGAGCTAAGCAAGGTCAGAGGGCTTGCCAGCCAGCCTCGCTGAGCCAGTATCTGAGGAGCGGTACTGGCTCACCCTCTGACACTGCTTATCTCAGGGTGCACACTGAACAGCCAGCTCCTGCCTCCCTGGCCCACATGGCACCTGTCTAAAGTGACCAGAAAGGAAGGGGAGAAACAAGCCAACAAAACCCAATTTTTCAGAAATAATTTTTTAACCACCAAACTAAATGCCAGTCTGGGATAGGCAAAAAAAATTGCAAGCCTGAGACCAGTCTGGCTAACAGCAAAAAATTTCTACCCAGCTCCTGAAAGGGCAACCAGCAAAACTCAGACTGAACAAAGGGAGAGTGGGTCAAAAACTGGAGCCAAACTGAAGAGATCAGCATCCAAATGCTGAATAACAGTCAGCATGTTGCACCCTTTAATATGGGGCACCAATTAGGTACCTGGATTTTCATGCCACTGCCATGCACAAAGGTGAGGACCAGCAAGAATGGTTGGTGCACTACAACCACATGCCACTGGATCTCACAAAATTCTGCGGAAATACACAGCGACTACTACTTGGTAATTTAAAATTGTCTGCCCTCCCTTAAAATGCATCTCCAATTGAATCCTACAGTCCTGAAAGTCAGTGTTATTAGCCACAGAGATATTAGCTTCCTGTGTTTGTTATTTGCCCTGCTCTTCTATTATTTAAAGTAAACCTCTGCCTTTGGATTTGCACTATGCAAGAGTCTATATTTTCTGTTTCAGTGGTTTTCAAATTTTTAGCACTGGGACCCACTTTTTAGAATGAGAATCTGTCAGGACCCACCAGAAGTGATGTCATGACTGGAAGTTACATCATCAAGCAGGAAAATTTTGAACAATCCTAGGCTGCAATCCTACCCACACTTACCCATGAGTAAGTCCCATTTACCATCATTGTTAAAAGCATATACATAATAGACTGTTAAAAGTACAGATATTTCACATTTCCCTAAATGCCGTCACATAGCATGTTTGCATCAAGTCGACTACATCAAAAATAAAATATTGAAATGAATGGGGACCCACCTGAAATTGGCTCTTGTCCCACCTAGTGAGTCCCAACCCATGGTTTTACCCACAGCTCTGTAATGCCAGCAAAATTTTCATCTCTGGTTAAGTCTATAATGAAAAACTTTTTATTATTTATGTTTTTCCTTGTGGCCCAAAAACTTATGGCTAAAAAGTTAATTACATTTCACTCCCTATAAATTAGGAGTAATAAATACTTTCTATTTAGGTTCAGTTGAAGAATATTACTTTTTCCAGCCTTAATGTCTAGTAATGTCCGAAGCGGAGTGAAGCAGGGCTGTGTTCTTGCACCAACCCTGTTTGGGATTTTCTTCGCTGTCCTGCTGAAGCAGGCCTTTGGAACTGCAACAGAAGGCATCTATCTCCGGACCAGATCAGACGGAAAGCTCTTCAACCTCTCCAGACTGAGAGCAAAATCCAAAGTCCAGCTGAAATGTCTGCGTGACTTCCTCTTTGCCGACGATGCAGCTGTCACTACCCACTCTGCCAAAGATCTCCAGCAGCTCATGGATCGTTTTAGCAAGGCCTGCCAAGATTTTGGACTGACAATCAGCTTGAAGAAAACACAGGTCATGGTTCAGGATGTGGACTCACCTCCCTGCATTACAATCTCTGAGCATGAACTGGAGGTTGTCCATGACTTTGTGTACCTTGGCTCAACGATCTCCAACACTCATTCTCTCGATGCCGAGCTAAACAGGCGCATCGGTAAAGCAGCTACCACGTTTTCCAGACTCACAAAGAGAGTCTGGTCCAACAAGAAGCTGACGGAACATACCAAGATCCAGGTCTACAGAGCTTGCGTCCTGAGTACACTTCTGTACTGCAGCGAGTCATGGACTCTTCGCCCACAACAGGAGAGGAAACTGAGTGCTTTCCACATGCGCTGCCTCCGACGCATCCTCGGCATCACCTGGCAGGACAAAGTTCCAAACAACACAGTCCTGGAACGTGCTGGAATCCCTAGCATGTATTCACTGCTGAAACAGAGACGCCTGCGTTGGCTTGGTCATGTCGTGAGAATGGATGATGGCCGGATCCCAAAGGATCTCCTCTATGGAGAACTCGTGCAAGGAAAGCGCCCTACAGGTAGACCACAGCTGCGATACAAGGACATCTGCAAGAGGGATCTGAAGGCCTTAGGGATGGACCTCAACAAGTGGGAAACCCTGGCCTCTGAGCGGCCCGCTTGGAGGCAGGCTGTGCAGCATGGCCTTTCCCAGTTTGAAGAGACACTTTGCCAACAGTCTGAGGCTAAGAGGCAAAGAAGGAAGGCCCATAGCCAGGGAGACAGACCAGGGACAGACTGCACTTGCTCCCGGTGTGGAAGGGATTGTCACTCCCGGATTGGCCTTTTCAGCCACACTAGACGCTGTGCCAGAACCATCTTTCAGAGCGCGATACCATAGTCTTTCGAGACTGAAGGTTGCCAATACAATACAATGTCTAGTAAGCAAAGAATGGATGAGAGTCCATCTTTCTCTGTCCTGGGCAATCCAAGGGAAGAGAGTGTGCTCTTCATGCTTGTAAGATTGACCATTGTTCAGTCTTGAAACAAAGAATCAGATGCAAGATTCATCCTTTTGCCTTCAACAGCTTTGAATCCCAAAGTCAAAGCTCCCTTGAGAGTCATATCACTTAGTACCACATTCTATAGTGAATTCTTCACCATGACCCTATTTGTAAGCAGTCAACCTTCTTTGAGATCTATTTTTTTACTTTTCAAAGGAAAATATTGTTTCCAGAGATTAAAATTAAAAGGGCAGGAGGATTATAGGCAATGTTGGTTCAGCGGGAATGAGACTTTATGTAAAGGGGAACAATCGAGGGGGGAGACCATAAAGGAAAAATTGATTAAAATGACAGGAATTAACTTATTGTGAATAGTCTCAAGAGTGAATTTCTGATCAGGCTCACATTATTAGTTGGCTCAGTCTTAGCCTGTTACCAGCACAACTTTTGTGGTCCCCTGTGATGACAAAAGAAACATCGGCCTCTCTCTGAAATTGTTACTGGTCCATAATTGACTTCTGCTTCCTTCCAAGAAGATGAAGTGTAATGTAGCCCTGTATTGATGGCTGGTATGCATTGAAGCAATCTAGTTGTGACTCAGCAGTTGCAAACCTCACAGACTCTCAGGGGCCTAATGGTGGGAAAGGATGTGTCAAAACGGGCAGTCTGTATTGGGTGAAAGCACAGTGCAAGAGAAGGAACAGCACTATATTTTACCACTGCAGTTACCTTACCTGCTGTTTCCTTGCTATCCTTATGCCAGGTACAATGACTAGCAACACTTAAGAACATAAGAACATAAGAGCAGCCCCATTGGATCAGGCCATAGGCCCATCTAGTCCAGCTTCCTGCATCTCACAGCGGCCCACCAAATGCCCCAGGGAGCACACCAGATAACAAGAGACCTCATCCTGGTGCCCTCCCTTGCATCTGACATAGCCCACTTCTAAAATCAGGAGGTTGCACATACACATCATGACTTGTACCCCATAATGGATTTTCCTCCAGAAACTTGTCCAATCCCCTTTTAAAGGCGTCTAGGCTAGACGCCAGCACCACATCCTGCGGCAAGGAGTTCCACAGGCCGACCACACCCTGAGTAAAGAAATATTTTCTTTTGTCTGTTCTAACTCCCCCAACACTCAATTTTAGTGGATGTCCCCTGGTTCTGGTATTATGTGAGAGTGTAAAGAGCATCTCCCTATCCACTCTGTCCATCCCCTGCATAATTTTGTATGTCTCAATCATGTCCCCCCTCAGGCGTCTCTTTTCTAGGCTGAAGAAGCCCAAACGCCGTAGCCTTTCCTCATAAGGAAGGTGCCCCAGCCCCGTAATCATCTTAGTCACTCTCTTTTGCACCTTTTCCATTTCCACTATGTCTTTTTTGAGATGCGGCGACCAGAACTGGACACAATACTCCAGGTATGGCCTTACCATAGATTTGTACAACAGCATTATAATATTAGCCGTTTTGTTCTCAATACCTTTTCTAATGATCCCAAGCATAGAATTGGCCTTCTTCACTGCCGCCGCACATTGGGTCGACACTTTCATCGACCTGTCCACCACCACCCCAAGATCTCTCTCCTGATCTGTCACAGACAGCTCAGAACCCATCAGCCTATATCTAAAGTTTTGATTTTTTGCCCCAATGTGCATGACTTTACACTTACTGACATTGAAGCGCACCTGCCATTTTGCTGCCCATTCTGCCAGTCTGGAGAGATCCTTCTGGAGCTCCTCACAATCACTTCTGGTCTTCACCACTCGGAAAAGTTTGGTGTCGTCTGCAAACTTTGCAACCTCACTGCTCAACCCTGTCTCCAGGTCATTTATGAAGAGGTTGAAAAGCACCGGTCCCAGGACAGATCCTTGGGGCACACCGCTTTTCACCTCTCTCCATTGTGAAAATTGCCCATTGACACCCACTCTCTGTTTCCTGGCCTTCAACCAGTTCTCAATCCACGAGAGGACCTGCCCTCTAATTCCCTGACTGTGGAGTTTTTTCAGTAGCCTTTGGTGAGGGACTGTGTCGAACGCCTTCTGAAAGTCCAGATATACAATGTCTATGGGTTGTCCCGCATCCACATGCCTGTTGACCTTTTCAAAGAATTCTATAAGGTTCGTGAGGCAAGACTTACCCTTACAGAAGCCATGCTGATTCTCCCTCAGCATGGCCTGTCCATCTATGTGTTTTGAGATCCTATCTTTGATGAGGCATTCCACCATCTTACCCGGTATGGATGTTAGGCTGACCGGCCTATAGTTTCCCAGGTCCCCCCTCTTTCCCTTTTTAAAGATAGGCGTGACATTTGCTATCCTCCAATCTTCTGGCACCGTGGCCGTTTTGAGGGACAAGTTGCATACCTTAGTCAAGAGATCTGCAACTTCATTCTTCAATTCCTTAATAACTCTTGGGTGGATGCCATCAGGGCCCGGTGACTTATTGATCTTTAATTTATCAATGAGGTCTGAAACATCTTCTCTTTTAACCTCTATCTGACTTAACTCCTCGGTTAGGAGGGGCCGTTCGGGCAGCGGTATCTGCCCGAGGTCTTCTGCCGTGAAGACAGATGCAAAGAACTCATTTAATTTCTCTGCCATCTCTAAGTCTCCTTTTATCTCCCCTTTTCCTCCCTCACCATCCAGAGGGCCAACCGCTTCTCTGGCGGGTTTCCTGCTTCTATCATATTTGAAGAAGCTTTTATTATTCCCCTTAATGATTCCCTTAACTTCATTCCTTAATTTTGGTTACTTCTGTCAACCTGTAATAAAATTGACTTTTAAACTTGAAAACGTCACAGTTAGTTATTGTTTTTGAAAGTTAGTCCTTGGCGTTCTGTTCTAAGGTTTTCACAAACTACATCTTGCCCCCCATCAGATATTGTATGTACCACCAGGAACAGTAGTAGATACTGTAATTAGATACAAATGTGACAGGCAATGTCCATTGACACATGCTGGACATTGACTTCAGTGGCAAAAGGAATGCTGCTGTGAAACAGAAGTGTTTTTCATTAGAGATGAAATTAGTTTGATCTCCATTGAACTAGTGCAGCGGTTTAGCACCAGGACCCACTTTTTGGAATGACAGTCAGGACCCACCAGAAATGATGTCATTAACCTGGAAGTGATGTCATTGTCAGAAGTGATGTCAACAATTTAGGCTTCAAACCTAAGCTGCGATCAGCTAAAGGGCCCATTACACAGTATGCTCGTGCTATTATTTTGCATAGCTTAGAATCCAAACATTCCAGCTCAGAAGTCAAAGTAGAACATAGACATGGGTCCTTCTCCAACCACACAGCCCTCCCCCCGTTCCAGCATCCTCTCTTCCCACCTATTCAGGGCAAAGCACCAGGCCTCTCCTACAGGGAGTCTGCCCTGCCCAGCAGCTCTGTACACTGTATTTTCAGCTCTGTATTTTCAGTGGCAGCTGACCAAGGTGTTATGCAAGCCACCTGAATTTGGCTTGCCTAGTGGGTCCCGAACCACAATTTGAGAAATGCTGGATTAGTGGATCAAAGTTTATGATAGTACTACTGTTAAAGTAGTTAAATGCCTCTCAATTGCTTATTTAAAACTGCTTATTTATAGAGTTGCAAAATGTTACAATAAGAAGGTAAAAGCTGGAAACTAAGGACCAATTAATATGTTATTCAGAATACAGTGTATGAGTCAGAAACGGACAGACTATGATGGCAGAAACTTTTGTGATCAGTGAAAGCTGTTAGGTAGGGCATACAGAATTGCCTGATAATGATATGAGGTTCTTTGTTTACTTTTGAACATATCAGTATTTCAGTGACCAATTAAGAAATCCAGTTAATACATCTGAGAATAGATTGGCACCATGGCTGACTTGCAAAATCCAGTTATGTGTATTGTGAATGCACAGTACAAGAATAACAGCTCAATCTTACACATGCAGCAGGGAAACTGCACATCCTTGAATCCCCCCCTTGTGATGTTGCAGACTGCCATAAAGCAGTCAGTGTCTGTTGCAAAAAGTGCTCCAACAATGCCCAACTTAATGTGCTGGTGCTGGTGGGAAGGCCTGTCCCTTCCACCTGAGATATCATCCATTCCCCCAATCACCAGAGGAGGTAATATAATGGGGAGGCAGGAGGGGTCGTGGGAGGGCAGAACATGGGCTGGGAAGGCAAAAGGGGAAGGTGAGGAGCAGGAAGGGGCTATTCAGGACCTGGGAGGGGGCAGGATTGATGGATTGAAGGATTAACCCCTTCCTGGGCCCAATCCTGTGGTGTGGGTCAAGGTGGACCTTAGCCAGCAAAATAGCTGTCATAGGTCCTAGTAGACCCCCCCCCACACACACACACACACCGTGGACGTTTACTTTAAGTAAGGGAACAATTGTTCCCTTACCTAGGAGAGACCTCTACAACTGCACCCTACCACAGGACACAGTCGTTGCCATTTTGCCACTGCTGCATCAATGGGTGGTGGAAATGATAAGATTGGCCCTCACTCGCTTTTAATTTTAGAGGCATACTTTTTGTTCTGGAAGGTAAAACAGCTAATATTATAAGGCCATTGTACAAATCTATGGTAAGGCCACACCTGGAGTATTGTGTCCAGTTCCGGTCGCCACATCTCAAAAAGGATATAATGGAAATGGAAAAGGTGCAAAAGAGAGCGACTAAGGTGATTACTGGGCTGGGGCACCTTCCTTATGAGGAAAGGCTACGGCGTTTGGGCCTCTTCAGCCTAGAAAAGAGGAACCTCAGGGGGGACATGATTGAGACATACAAAATTATGCACGGGAAAGACAGAGTGGATAGAGAGATGCTCTTTAGACTCTCACATATCACCAGACCCAGGGGACATCCACTAAAATTGAGTGTTGGGGGAGTAAGGACAGACAAAAGAAGATATTTCTTTACTCAGCGTGTGGTATGGAACTCCTTGCCACAGGATGTGGTGACGGCATCTGGCCTGAATGCCTTTAAAAGGGGATTCGACAAGTTTCTGGAGGAAAAATCCATTACAGGTTACAATCCATGATGTGTATGTGCAACCTCCTCATTTCAGAAATGGGCTATGTCAGATGCAAGGGAGGGCACCAGGATGCAGGTCTCTTGTTATCAGGTGTGCTCCCTGGGGCATTTGGTGGGCCACTGTTAGATACAGGAAGCTGGACTAGATGGGCCTATGGCCTGATCCAGTGGGGCTGTACTTATGTTCTTAGTAAAAATATTTTCCTTCTAGGCCATTGTTATTACTCCCTTGAGCCACAGTTAAATTCATATATGATTCTGGGTCTTGGTATCTTTCTGACTCAGTGCTGAGTTCTGTAAGGCAGTGGTTCACAAGTGTTTAGCACTGGGACCCACTTTTTAGAATGAGAATCTGTCAGGACCCACAAGAAGTTATGTCATGACCGGAAGTGACATCATCAAAAAATGTTTTAACAATTCTAGGCTGCAATCCTACCCACACTTACCCAGTGAGTGACTATCATTGTTTAAAGCTTATACATGGTAGCCTGTTAAAAGTTCAGATCTGTAACATTTCTCCAAATGCAGTCACATACCAGTCTAATATATTAAAAATAAAATATTGAAATGAATGGGGACCCACCTGAAATTGGTTCATGACCCACCTAGTGGGTCCCGACCCAGTTTGAGAAACACTGCTGTAAGGGAACTGGAGGCATTTTGCTGCCACAGAGCTCAGCATATAATTCTGGCAGCAAATTCAAACCAGTTTGGGAATTCAGCATTGATCTTCTGCATATGCTTTCAACAACCGCCAAGGAAACCCCACACCTAACTGCAGTAGGAAATATTGCTCCCTTAAAAAAATCATGAAGCCGCTTCAGACAATTTAGGGCGCTTCCCTCTATTTGAGCAAACTTTGCTGTTGTTTCCAGTGCCCCATTTAATGGTAAACACAAGAGGAAGATTACCACAAAGGAAAGAGAGTTCTTCTTGTTCTCGTGTTGGTTGTTTGCTCTTCCTCCCACTCTAAGCTCATTTCCTTCATAGGTTAGGTGGAGCTCAAGCTCATTTGCAGCAGGAGGATTTTTCTTGCTCCAAGCAAGCTGAAGAAAACCCAGGTGCAAATCAGTGACGAAGCAAGAAGGCTTGCACTGCTTGGAGCAGACCCCCCTCATGGTCTCATGGTCTGCCTCTCTGTAAGGGAGAGGAAGCCATCCTTTAAAAGTTCTGCTGCCCCACATGAACTAGGCAGGAGCACACATTAGGAAATTCCCATTACACTTACTGACTCATCCTATACCTAGATGTGTATACATACAACACAAGAACATACACAGGCAATGCTGAAGATACAGGTCTATGTTTTTGCAGAAGTCTGGGCATCTATGGGTGGATATCAAGTGCAAAAATTATATGTATGTACCTCTGCAGCAGTTAAGTGACCATAATCACCCCCAAAGCCACTCCCCAGTAGATCTAAAGTGCAGAGAATGGGTAGGAGCAAATCCATTTTAGAGAAGACATTGGCACACCACATCCTTGATCTTTGAAAAAGTAACTTTGTAAAGGAAAGCAGGACACATGATGAGAAACAAGTAATATGATTTGAATAGCATTTTAATATTATGAAAATTTAAATAAATTTGATCCAACTGGCACATAAATAAACAACACAATTCTTAATTCCAGTGTTTCATACATTACATATAATAAATAACTATTGATTAAGTTAAAACGCTGTGTGTAATTTTCTCACCGTGTAAATGTAGGCAGGATCCAAGCCATGTTAGAACACATTTTGAGATTCTGCTCACATCTATGACTTATATCATAAACAAATTCTTAATCCTCCCTAGGAGAAAATGAATGTCCTACTGTTTGCCGCAGTGTAAATCTTCATAGGCTATTCAGCAAAAATAGCATCATAGGATGCTCAACTCTGCCCTCCACAATCCTTTCCATACAGAGTTATTTATATTCTAAAATGAATTGAGCTGGTCAGTCCAGTACTAGGCATTTGTGACAATTGTATTCTGCACAAATGCCCAGTAGTGGGACACATTTGAGCGGAACACCATTGTCCAGGATGCACTTGTCCTGTTACTGTCAAGCCCATTCTCTCCATCACCTTTTTGGCTTCCTTCTTTCACTGATGATGCCAAAGACTGCAAGAAGCAAACTTGTCCTTAAAACCAAATTATATCCCAGATAATCCCATATAATTTATTTCCATGATCTTATTTTGATTCATATTTCACTTCATCCCATCCAGAACATAGGAATATATCTGTGGGGATCTTCTCAGACATTCATATTACCATGTAGCCTATGTAGATCTACAGTGTTCTGATACACTGTAAATTTGGTAGCATTATAGCTGATATTATAACTGAGTAACAATCAAAGAGAAATGTTTCGGTAGAAGGCACAATATTACAGCCGTATCCTAAGCAGGTCTACTCAAAAGTAAGTCCCATTATGCTCAATGGGGTTTGCTCCCAGGAAAGTGTGCATAGGATTGTGGCCTTTCTCCATAATATTAGACAGCCTCGAGGTAGCTTATCGCTCACAGTACTGAAGCAGTATCTTTTTAATACGATGTACTGTGTATTTCCTTCATAGAATTACAAAAATAGAATTACATAGAATTCATTAAAAGTACAAATGGAAATCAAAATACAGTATAATGCAACTAATTAATTCCAGTTCTTTACAATGTCTTTCATTTATGTATATTATTTATACATAAATGAAAAACATTGTAAAGAACTAGAATTAATTAGTTGTCCAATCCCATCCCAACTTTCCAATGCTGATGCAGCTATACCAATGGGGTGTGCACTGTAACCTGCAATGGGGGGGGCAGTCACAGAGGCCTCCTCACGGTAAGGAAACAAACATTCCCTTACCTCGGAACTGCATTGTAGATACATTGGTGCTGGAAAGTTGGATAGGATTGGGCCCTAGGGGAAACATGTTATGCCTTCTCACTTTGCACATCCTTTTACCAAGTAAAGTGTATTATCCAATAGGAACCTTTCCCACACCAGTAAAGTGAATGGAAGTTGTGCAAGAGCATATCCCTTAATAGATTGTACCCAAAATTAAAAATCCAAATATTGGATTTTGTTGCATAGATATCTGTAGCTTAATCATTGTTCCATCATAGTAGGCTTGCAATATTATATAATAGGCTTGCCTTCTTGCAAAATGGATTTGTTCACTTGCTATACTTATGACAATTAAAGATAATAAAATTATGTGACTTTTCAGTAACGTCTTGGGCTTCTAACAGTCCAGTTCTAGGCATGTCTACTCAGAAGTAAACCCCAATGAGTTTGATGGAATTTACTCCCTTATGAGTGGGTAGGAGTGCAGCCTAAAAGTATGTTATCTTTTTTGTCTTTGTTTCTCTTGCTACATGACCATTAAATAATTATCATTCTTGGAATTGTCTGGGTGAATCTAAATAAAGTATTGTACAATAATTCAAAACACATTCCTGCACCATCCAAAAGAATGCAATCGTTGAGAATTACATTTGTGTTACTATCTGATATAATGGCTTTCAAAGTAGTAGATGTCCTATGTCCTGTTGTCTTCATTTGCAAGTCATATGCATGCGTCCTATGCTGTGATGTATCTATTAAAAAAAAGATTAAATACTGTAAAACATCATAGTTGCCAAAGAGATCCAAATGAACTAAACACCAAATCATAGACTATGAATAAATACTTACCTTAATCACCCTTTGTACCCGTGACTTAAAGTTCTCCAAAAATGCTTTAGGAGACTGGTCTTCATAAGCCATACAAGCAGGGCACTTCTAGAAGATAAAGAAAAATCTTTCGTAGTCACATATTTGGGGGAATATGCAACATAATGATAAATAATTCTTTGGGGTCTCTCTCTCTATGGAGTACTGTAGTTGTTTGGGTGGAGTGCTTTTGAAAGATGACAAACGCTGTGATCATAAACATACTTACTAAGGAGTAAACCCTACTAGGCATGATGGGTCTTATGTCTAAGTAAGTATGCATGGAGTAGTGCTGGAAGAATTGCAACATTCTCCTTACTGGAAAACTCAGCCATAGATAGGTTAACAGCCCAATCTCACTTAACTCCTTGCACACTATGATACAGCTGTGCCAATGGGGTGTGCACTGCATCCCATGGGAGAATTTCAAGCTGAGAAGTCTTCCTTGAGGTCAGGGAACATTTATTCTCTTGCCCTGGGGTAAGCCCTCACTGCCCCACTAGTTCTGTTCAGACCTGCACCAGCTATATAGCTGGAGTAAATTTGAGTGGACCCAGGAAAACAGATTGAGTCTGGGAAGGGGGATAAAATATCAGCAGTGGTACTGCAAATACCGTCCCCTTCTCAGCCTCGATCCACTCTCCTTCCTACCTTGTTACTCCCCCTCCCTGGCCCGTTCCCCCACCCTCACCTCCCATCTGCCCCCCACGTTGATGTGCCTGCACCAGGGCTAATCAGGAGACTGTTTGGCACACAGACCTGGCTGCTGGCCACTTGTGGTGAAGGTCAGGCCATGCTGTATAGCATGTCATGTTTTGTGACAGCCATAAAGGACCTTTAGAGCTGGAACACTAGCTCTAGCAGTGTAATGCCCTGGTAGGCTTTGGCTGTAAGTGGTTGCTCTCAAGTGGCACGCATTCATTCTTCTAGCATCTGCGCCACTTGCCAAATTACCATTTGCTATTATTCTTCTCAGTACCAAAAAATTCACTAAATGAAGTGGAATGATCATGACAGAATTAGTGTGAAAATTAGTGTAAAATAATTAGTGTGAAACAGAACCAACTTCTCGCCAGAAGACTTCAAGACTTCAGACCTATGGCATGTATGCCGCTGGCATTTATTGACAGACACCAAGCATTTTCTAGATTGGAATCAGACATGATAAGTCTGTTTCACACAATCATTTATGAGACGAAAAGGTGACACCACCCAGGGTTCTCTACTCCATTGTACCGCTTGAAAATTCCTATCAGAACACCTACTGCTTGCTTGCCTGCTCAGTGATCTTAAGGAAATGATATCTCGCAATCTCAGTATGGAGCATACCTCCAGTATGTGGAGGTGTTTTCAGAAGATTATTTTACCACCTGAGAACTGAGAGCTATCCTTCTAGCACTCCTCCAGGATGAGCTAGCATTGTCTCTTTACTTCAGATCAATTTCTGTATTATAATAAGATGTTATAATTATTATGTAATAAATGTTGTATTCTAAATTGTAAATGTAATAATTAGCCATACCGGATCCCGGACACTATGGGGCATGTTGCGGTGAACGTTTCTCATCCGAGAAAGAAAGTCCCTCACGCATTCTTGTTGACCACCTGCTGGCTCCAAAAGCAGTGTCAGATTCATAAAGGAGCTGAAAGCGGTGAGCAGGCACTCGTCCTGGAAGGAAAGAAACAGAGATCATGGTACTGAAACAAGATAGTTCTGGGCATCTTAACACATTTTGAAAGTTGGTTGCCAGAAAAATATTCATATGGAGTTTCACATACTAATTTTATTACTTTATGTTGCCATTCTGGATGCTGGCAAGTGTTGTTGGTGCTTTTCATATTCACTCTTGTGAGTACACTTCCCACATACTCTTTTATATTTTACTCCCAGATTAACAATGACAGAATTTTCTTTTCTTTTTTTTCTATCCCTCTGATGCTTTCATGAAAACACGGAACAAATTAGTGTCTGTAGATGTTTATAGCATTTACAGATGTTTCCATTTTGAGTTATCAGTACATGGAGGAAAAGCCTGATTGGACCGTAGGCTATCTAGTTGAATTTCCTGTTCCTTCAGGCAACCCCTCTCTCTGCTCTTGCAGATATCAAATCTTCAAATATCAAAATACAGTTTACAATCTGCCTTGCAGTTTCCAAAAGTAACAGCTCTGAAAGATTGATCCAACAATTTGAGACAGGGCCAGCCCTGGGAGTTGCGGGGCCCAATGCAAATTTTTTTTGTGGGGGGCCAACCCCACAGGTCCCCTTAGTCACCCAGACAGCAGCAGCGGTGAGTCTGGGGTCAATCATGCCCCGTGCAAAGCACAGCGTCCAGTTTCAGTGTTTCCTTATTCCCTGCTTTCTTCGATAAAGCAATGAGATTTACCTATCACTTATAGTTTTTCATTCTAAATAGGGACCGTAAGAGATTAGAGGAAGAGTTAGTTGCCTATTCTACATTTCTCCAGGATCTGTCAATAACTAGTCATATCATACAAGTCATACATACATGTTTGTCTCACCTTTCTTGTTGTAACCAGGTTATATTAATGTAAAAATCAGTTTAAAGTGTTCTATTTTCCCAATGAAACTGGGAACACTTTTTGGCTCATCTTTGACACTTTAATAAATAGGTACTGCACATATATATATATATATATATATATATATATATATATATATATATATATATATATATATATATATATTGGCTGAAAGCCAATTCAGTTGTACACACACACACACACACACACACACAGAGAGAGAGAGAGAGAGAGAGGAGAGAGAGAGAGAGTCTGAAAGCAGTACCACACAAAGTTTCTGCCTCTTGTAAGTTAGGGAATTTACAACTCAATCCTTAGTTTCCCAGTGCTGCAGGCTACAGTGCCACCAAAATGGCCACCACTGTATACTGCAGGGTCAAGAAAGCTGCTGGAGGTCTCCTTGGGGTCTTCTGGGGGGGGGTCTCCTTGTGGAAAGGGGACATTTGTCCCCTTACCCTCAATAAGGCTCCAACCCTGCAGTGGGGCTACTCGAATCTGTACCAGCTAAATCACTGGTGCAGACTTGAGAAGCTCCATGTTTGGCTTCTGAGCCTGACACAGGGCATAGGATTCATCAGAGGAGGCCTCCACCAGTCCCACTCGCTTCCTGGGCTAGTCCCTCTTCTGTTCCACCATCCCCCCCCCCCCCAAGAAATACTAAAATGTAGAGAGAAAAACAATGTGGTGCATTTCTTTGCTGGAAAAAAGATACACATTTGAATTAAACATTTTCATAAAACAGAGTGAAAAGTTACCCATTTTTAGTTATATGTAGAGCTAAAATTCTTTATAGATGCAAGTGTAAACTATTTTTATTTCCTGGTTTTTATAGAGCCATTGTTGTGTAATGGATAGAGCAGTCATTCGCAAACTGTGACTCAGGACTCACTGGTGGGTCATGACCTGATTTTGGGTGGATCTCCAATGGGTGATGGAAAAATCACACAACTGATTGTCTTAAGCCCTAAGGCTATTCAAAAATCAGATACTGTAGTTGCTAATTACTCTGCAAAGAGCTCAGCTCCTGCCGTTTGCAAGATAGCTGCTTAATGCCCTGCAAGGAACTGAGCTCCTGAAGTTTGAAAGCATGAATAAATATATGGAGATAAGTGTTTGAGGGTCTTTTTCTGGTTATTATTACTTAAATAAATATTTCTTTCTAGAACTCCTTTTTTAAAACCCTGGTAAACCTAGGTGGGTCCCTATAGAGTGTTGTTTAAAAAGTGGGTCCCAGTGCTAAAATGTTTGGGAACTACTGGAATAGAGTATTGACTCACACTGCAATGCTATATGCACTTACCTAGGAGTGAGTCGCATTGAACACAGAGCAAACAGGCATAGAATTGAGCTGTTAGACTGGGAAGAACTGGGTTCAAACTTTTATTCTGCTATGAAGCTGTCTTGTTAACCTTCCTTCTGCCATTTCACAGTCTACCTTACCGTACAGGATTCCTATGAGAATTAAATGGAGTTTAAACCCATAAAGACAATCCTGAGCTCTCTGGAAGAACACTGGGATACAATTATCACCAGGAGAATTTAAATAGATGAAAATGTACTACCGTTTCACTCCATTTGATGCAGCATTTTTGTGAACTGTAAAACTTGCACAGTCATTCCTGAAATTCTCAAAGGGAAAGCAAGGCCTCCCTCCCAAAAACCAAACTAGTATTTTCTTGACTGGGGCAGATTTACTGTGGAGATTTGTAAAGCTTCAATATCAGATTTGGTTTTTAGCAGTGGATAAAAGGATGCATCCCATAGCCAAATAACAGCCCAATCCTATCCACACTTTCCTGGAAGTAAGCCCCATTGACTCTAATGGAACTTACTTCTGAGTAGACATGCATAGGATTGGGCTGTGAGAGTGCTATCTCCACAAAGCTTCTACTACTGTGCCACAAAACAATAGGTCAAAAACACACACTCTCTCTCTCTCTCTCTCGTTCTCTCTCTTTGTGTGTGTAACCACTAACTTCCTGAGCATGACAGAGTGTATTGCTTGAAAAATTATGATAAAGCAATTAGTCATTAACTGCAGTTGTTTCTGGGATTCTGGTCAGGGTTTCTCAGTGACAAATACAATATTATGTCAAGTTCTTTTCATTATGACACAAATATTTAACCATTCAAAGAATGCTGATTTGATGGGAACTCTACTACTTCAGAATCATATCTTAAATTTGAGAAAGCAGCATATCTAACAAGAAGTGGGATACTTCTTTTGCTCATGTCATCTGCATAAAAAACCACTGACAACGCTGTAGCATTGCCAGAATGTAGTAAAACAGAAGAAAATCGGGTGAGTTTTTTTCTGTTTTTTTTTTTAAATTCAGTTAGATTGTATTTCTAAAAGTGAAACATTTTTCATGTTGCTTCTCATAAAAAGTCATAGCAAATTTAATAAACATGCTTTTTTCTCAGGGCTTTTTCTTTTGAAATTAATATTGATATTAATATTGATTCATGGTGTGATGCTATTTTAAATAGGATACAAACTGAAAGCTCAATAGGAGCATGTCAGAAGAATAAATGGACACAGTTCCATTTTAGATATTCTCGGAACTTGAAACAAGTGATTTAATGTCAGTATTCTCACTTTGTAGTCCCTCACTTCGTAATAACTAGACAGGTCTTTCAGAATGCTTTCATGTGTAAAATAGCATAATTTTTTAAAGGTTTGGATTAGATCATACTAAAGCTGCAATCTGAGACACCCTTTCCTGGGAGTAAGCCCCACTGTTTGCAATGGGACTTACTTCTGAGTAGAGGTTTGTGCTGTTGCAATCATGGAATGAGAATTCACCCAGCAAGTGATCCAGACCTTCTGTGAGGCTCTCTTGAATATATCATATTCAAAATGGCTAGTTGATCAATTTTAGTGGCTCTCTTGTGATGATAGTAAATTAGCTAGTGCTTGGTTTGTGGAATCTGATGCTACTGTTAAGCAGGTAAGGATCTGACCTAAACAGGACACATCTCAGACAAGCTGCTGTGAGCTTTTTGAGGAAAGAGTAGTATATATGTATAACAAATAATAAGCTTTGAACTGCTTCTTGAAAGCTTGTTAATTCTACCAACTGAGGAGACCCAATAACAAGTATAATTTACTTGACTTTCTTTGGACTTAAATGAACCAGCTTTTAGACAGCTGTCTGTATGACTTGAAAAAAGCACTCTAAATTCTGATTGCTACATTTCATACTGAATCAGAAAAAACTAGACTACTGTACTGTTTTCTTGTGATGTACTTATAACACATATAGGTTAATTCTAGATTATTGTTTCAAGACAAGCAACTTCTACCAGGTTCATTTCTGTGGTAAAAGGGTCCTCAAATAATGGTTTGACAATACACAAATTTCAGTTAAACAGGAATGTTACAATTATTTGCAGTTCATGCCATTCAAAGTTTTAAAAAAATGAATTTAGTTTTAAAATATATTTTCTCTCTTGTAGGCAACACATACCTACATTTTGAAAGGAAAACTCTCATGTTTACATGAAATATTTAGCAACAAATATTGAGGCAGACTTACCCGAACAGCTGTTGGTGCATGCAGTATTTCATTAACCTTGAAGTAAAAAGTATAGAAGTAAGTACATTTTATACTTTTCTATAAAAAGCTTTATTATTACTGTTGTTCAAAAAGTACATTTCGCTTCATGGCAAATATTTAAAAGAATGTCTTATTTTGTACATTGCTCTTAATCATGTACTTACCGTTTTTGCCCCTTCACATTCTTGAAATCTGATTATGTCTTTTATAATTTCAATAAAGACTGTCATATTTGGGTAAAGTGGTGTATTCTTCACTATTCCAGTAGAACAGACAAAAAGCAGGAAGTAAATTAATGTTCTTTCCATATTTGCAGGGTTTTAATGTAAACTAATCGAAAGGAGAATAAGTGCTGCCTGAGAAGTTTGATTAATTTAGCTGTTCTCAGGTACATTATACCTACCTATTTATTAAGACTTTCTGGAGAGATAAGAAAAACCACACATTTCAGTCTGGAAAGCTTTATTTCATGGATTAATGAGTAACCCCTTTTTCTTTTCCACTGGCTTGAAGCATATGAGTGAGAGAGTTTGTGCGTAGGAGCAGGGATAGATGAAGTGAATTAAAATATGTCCCATTCGCATATTGGACAGGAAAAAAAGCAAAAGGGTGAATTCCCATTTCCAGTATGAGTCAGATGCTGCAATAGGATGTATGTGTAAATAAATGAAAATGCTGTATACTGTTCATGGAATCTTTCCTAGCTTGATTTGACAAACCATAAGAACATTGGAAAGCTCTGCTGGATCATGCCAAAGGCCCATATAGTCCAGGATCCCATTTCCCACAATGGCCCACCAGTTGCCTCTGGAACATTCACTTCTCTCCCACTATTATTTCTCTGCAACCAGCCAGTGGCAGACCTCCCGTTCAGTCTGCGGGGCAAATGCCCTGTGCGCGGAGACTTGCACGCCTTTAGGACCCTGCAGAAGTGTCTCTGAGGCTCCCGACGGACTCTGAAACTGTGCTTCCAGTTTTCCGGAAGCACAGTTTAAAGCATTGGGGAAGCCTCGGGAAGCTTCCCCAATGCAGCTTGGGGTCACATGAGGCTCCATAAGCTTCAGGTAAGTGAGGGGGATTTGCATGTGGGGGCAGCGACATCCCACAGTGGTGCCATCACAGACCTTTGCCCCAGGGTGTAGGGCTGGGGAGGTCCACCACTGCAACCAGCCTTCAGAGACATGCTGCCACTGAAACTGGAGGTAGCATATAGCCATCATGACTAGTAGCCATTGATAGAATTTGCCCAATCCCCTTTTGAATCTATCCAAACTAGTGGCCATCACCATATCTTGTGGCAATGAATTCCACAGACTAATTATGTGATGGAAAAAGCACCTCCTTTTGTCTGTCCTTAATCTCCTTCCTAGTCAGTTTAATTGGATGACATATTGTGAGAAAGGGAGAAATACATTTTTCCCTCCACACCATGCACAATTTATAATATGAGTGGGATTATGCCATCCCTTAATCACCTTTTTTCTAAATGAAAAAGCCTCAAACATTGTTGCCTTTTCTTGTAAGAAAGGTGGTCTGTAGGGTGACTGGATACAATGGAGGCCTAAACCTTTAACTATTGTACAGAAGAGGGAATTTTGGCAGGTGCAGCTTTTTAAATCCTTCCATGTTGAGCTGTGCCTGCAAAATTCTCTCTTCTGTACAATGGTTAAAGGTATAGGCACTCTGTCCTCCATTGTATCTGGTCACCCTGTGCTCTGGTGATCATTTTGGTTAATCCCTTATGCATCTTTTCCAGCTCTACAGTGTCCTTCTTGAGGTGTGATTACCAGAATTATATACAGTATTCCAAATATGGCCACACCATAGATATAGAAAGGGGCATAATAATATTAGTAGTCTTACAGCCCAATCCACATCTCCCTCCCACATCTCCCTCCCCCCTGCAGACACAGTGGTGCCAAAATGGCTATCGCTATATCTTGCAGGGAGGCAGATGTGGAGGTCTCCCTTACCCAGGGGTAAGCCTCTGCAACATGAAGGGGTCTACTCGTGCCTGCACTTGTAAAATCACTGGCATGAACCCACCCCTTTCCCAGACCCAAACTGCCCGTCCACCGCTCCTGTCACCTCCCCACTCTGCCCTGCCCCTGCCCCACCTCCCCCATCTCACCACTTTACTTGCTTTGGTAGGTCCTGGAGAAACTGATGACGTGTGGGCAGACTCTGGCCATCCCACTGCTGGACTGATCTTTGGGACTGCCATAAGACAGTTCACGCTGGCAGAATGCTTGTTCCACCAGTAGGGCAACCCAGTAGAGTGGGGCTGTTATTCCCAATCCCTTAGCTAATGACCACTAGAATAGAATTTGCCTTCTTCAATGCTGCAGCTGATTGGGTCAACATTTTCACTGAGCTATCCACCATAGCCCCAAGATCTCTTTCCTGATTAGTTACAGACATCTCAGGCTGCATCAGCGTGTGTATGAAGTTGGAATGTTTTGCCCGATTGTGAATCTCTTTATCCTGCCAGCCCTGCCAATCTGGGGCTCTGCTCAGACCTGCATCAGTGATATCACTGGCCGAAGTCCATATGGACCTGTGAAGGTGGATCGAGCCTGAGAAGGGGGCTTGAAGTCAGCGGATGCTGCTGTCACTGAACCTGCCCTTTTCCCAGTTCCGATTCACGCTTCTCTCCACCACATTACTGCCCCATTCTGCTGACCAGAGGAGTCACTAGGGTTTGCGTCACCCAGTTCAAGGACTTATTGTATCATCCCCCATGATGGGCCTCCTCCTGTACCAGACCATACAGAATAAATTACAATATCATACGCACAACCTAAATGCAGTGGCATCACTACGGTTGGTGTCACCCCATTAATGTTATTTATTTATTTATTTAAATATCTAACAGTACAGGTCACCCAACAAATCGGTAACCAACAAAAAAAACCACTGGCCAACTTCTTGACACTCATACAGCTCAATAAGAGTTCTAGTGTTAGCTCTGATATAGGAAAACGAGAGCTGAATCATACTTATTGGCTCCCTGCTGTATAATAACACCTCATTGGCTCTCAGAACAATCAGTCTCATTGGTCAGTTTTGAGTTAAGCAAATCCACTCTTTGTTAGATAAAGCAGTTGTGTTTTCCTTTTCTGGTTATTAGGCTATAACGTTTGATGGAATACAGATATTTCAATGTGGTTTGTTTAATTGCATTCTGCATTTCTTTACACATTGAATGATGTATAACATGATGGTATTATTCAAAAATACCAAGATTTCACAGTTCAGGTCCGTCCGTCCCCCTGAGTGTGTCACCTGTTGTGTTTTGCAGCCCATGACCCCCTAGCAACACCATTGCTGCTGACCCTCCCCCCACTTCCATCCCACACTCTGCGCAGTCAACTTGGGTGGCAGGTGTCCAGAGTCTGCCACTATGTGGAGTCAGCTGCTCACTACTGGCAGCTCTGTTATGCTTTGTGAATACCAGAAAACACCTAGTGCTGCCAGAATGCTAGTTCCAGCAGGGCTAGCCTCTATATCTGTGGTTCTCAAACTGGTGGGTTGTGACCCACCAGGGAACCAGAAGGAGGCCACTTCCCCTTTCCGGTTCCCTGGAACCCGTCGGTTTGATAGAGGCTAGACCTGCTGGAACTAGCATTCTGGTGGCGCTAGGTGCTTTCTGGCATTCACAAAGCCTGACAGCACTGCCACCAGAAGTAGCGAGCAGCTGACTTCATACAGTAGCAGACTCTGGACACCTGAACTCTGGACACCAATGAACCAACCCTTTCTCAGCACTGCAAGAAATGACTGCAGTGACAACAATGGCGTGGCCATGCTACTGCCATGATAAAGGTGTTTTTAAACTTATTTGGGGGTAGCACTGGCCATCTGGAGAGTATAGGAGGCTCACACCCCTCTCTGCAGGCCTTCCCTCTGCTCCAAACAGCTCTCTTCGGCAATTGTGACCCACTTCCAGTTTTGCTGTCAAACCCGGGAGTGGGTTGCAATCACCAAACAGTATTGTTTGGAGTAGCAGGGAGGCCCACGGAGGAGGCAGTAAGCCCCCACACCCTCTAGATGGCCAGGGCTACCCCTCCAGGTAAGTTTTGAAAAACCCTTGATTGTGATAGTGGTGCAATCACTGTCATGCTGTCATCATCCCCCACCCCCACAAAGACTTACCTGGTTCCCAATTCCCCTGTCAGAGTTTGGGAACCTGCACTGTAGGATTGGGCCATTAGTCCTTAAAGTGCTACAAGGCTCTGTTTTCTTTAATTCCATATCAGGCATTGGTTGTTTGAACCAACTCTTAGAATTTGGTGACTGCTCAACATTTTAAGCTGACAACCTTTGGAAGAGTCCAACTTTGTAATACGTATTACTCTACCATTTTAAGGAATTTTTAAATAGCAAATCAAGTTTTACCCAAGCCTCTGATTGAAAAGTGTATGGATTCTACACAAGGCCATTTACATAGGTAGACCAAAGTGGTCTTGATGCCTAGATGAGATAGTGGTGTCAAAAGCAGAGATTTAGATGTGTTAGGCACAGGGAAACATTTTTGGACATGCTGAGCCTATACAAAAGGGACTCCACCTGAACTGAAATGGAACCAGGATGCTTGCTTAACATCAAACAGGTTGCAGAGTAGCATTAAAACTGGAAGCCCAATTAGCATGGCCCCCCATGCTAATGTGTAGTCCTGGACCTACTGTCTGTGAGACATAAGTGTTGTTGAATTGCTAGGGAATGGTGACCATAGTGCTATCCAGTTCAACACATATGTAACTGGAAACTTCCCAAGGAAGCCCAATGCAAACACATTTGACTTCAAAAGAGGGGACTTCTAAACGTTGAGGGGACTCATAAAAAGAAAGTTGAAAGGGAAAGTCAAACGAGTCAGATGGCTCCAGAGTGCATGGAGGTTGTTTAAAACCACAATAGTAGAAGCTCAGCTAGAATGTATGTCACTGACTGGAAAAGGCACCACTAGGTCCAGGAAGATGCCCGAATGGCTCACGAGTGGAGTCAAGAAAGCTATAAAAGGCAAAAAATGAAGAACACAAAATGGAAATCCTCTATGGTGAAGTCAGATATAAAGCATTTATTCAGTTTCTCTGCAATTTCCATCTACTCTCTAAGCTTTTCTTTTCTTTTAGTCCTTCCTAACAGCCCATCTGCCTTTCAGGTTGGTTTCTTGCTTTTGATATATTTAAAGATGTGTTTATGGTTTGCCTTGATGCTCTTAGATGTATGTTTTCATATATCTATTTTTGCATTCCTTCTTGTCAGCTGACTTTTCTTTTGCTAGAATTTCTCTTTTGGTTCACCTCATTTGGGCAAGATTTCCAAGCAATGTTCCCTTTGCCCTGAGGAGGCCTCCAGAGATTAAAAACTCACACACACATCCCCATGGAATGCAGTGCATGACACATGGGTGCCACTGCATCACTGCAAAGGGAGTTACGGTGTTTTGGGCTGTAACACGTTTATTGTTTTGGGCTGTAACATGTTTATTATAGTGGACCACAGTTCTCTTTTGTAACTGTATAATTTAAGACTTCACATGTGGGATTGCTCATTTGAAAGCATTGCTTGTCATAATTCCACCCCACATGAAAAAATTACACATCAGAGTGTAATGTTTTATATTACATCAGTGGTTCTTACACATTTGCACTGGGACTCACTTTTTAGAATGAGAATCTGTCAGGACCCACTGGAAGTGATGCCATGACCAGAAGTGACATCATCAAGCAGTTCAGTTTTATTATGCTCACCAACCAGCATAAAAATAACAATACATTCATAGCATACAACTGAACATACAAACGACCCATTACAGCACCCTAACATAAGCTCTCGACAACATAATATACTAAAAATTAATAGATATAAGTCTAGATAAGACTAAGTTTGTTCTAGTTATTGTGGATTGAACTGAGTACAATAACTGAGGAAGGTACTTCTGAAAGTCTTCTAGTCCATATTGAATTAAAAACTTATTCAGAATATAAATACTCCTCTATGAGCAACCTGGAAGACCACAATCCACTCTCTTTCTCCTGATGCTACTTGCAGCAGCTAAAAATTTAGCCACCCTCCATGTTACCTCTGGATTTGCATCTGATAGAAGAGAATGACTATAATCTTGACCTGGGCATTTGGTGAGCTCTTTTAACAGTGGGGAGATAAGGGATAACCATATATCCTTATAAAAAATGCAATCCAGCAAAATATGACTGGTGGTTTCTGGTTGGTTTGCCCCACAAGGACACAGTCGCTCTAAAAATGGGACCTTCCGAAAGCATCCTTCCACTACAGCTGAGGGCAAACTATCACACCGCCCCAATGTAAACGCCCTTCTGTGGCTTGGGATTTCCAACTGAAAAAGATAGGGAGCTGGGTCAGCTATATATCTGAGCTCCTCCTTGGTACAAAAGTGTCTGACATTATTAAGGTCTTCCTGGTGTTGTATGTCAAAGATTCGCTGCTTGATCCTAACTCCCGCCTGAGCCAGTCCCATGTCAAACAAAAATGGTATGGAAAATCCCAGAGAGGACAGTTTGCGTTCCAGCCCTTTAATCCACCTGGATTTATACTCATCTTGGAGGATTAGGGGAGCAATCCCTAATGGGTATAGGTGCAGTCTTAACCAGTAAGAGCAAATGGTTATCCAGACACGGGCCTCTATCCTAATCAGGCCTGATTCCAGACCTGAATCAGTAAAAAGTGTTCGAGACAATACTGGATACACTAAAGGCGGCCCTAATAAACTTCGACTGGACACACTCCATTATCGTGATGTTGGGAAAAGGTCCCAACTGCACTCCATACAATAATTGGGCCATCACCTTTGCCTCAAACAATTTAAGGGCTACTGGCAGATACTGGGCTCCTTTACTTCACATAAATTGGAGAATAGCAGAAGAGGTTCGCTGGCCGCTTAACACTACATATTCTCCATGCACTATCCTAGAACCATTTGTATGGAATACCACCCCCAAATATTTAAAGTAGGACACCTGCTCTATTGTATGGCCATCGATCTTCCAGCACCGAATTTTTGGTTTCCTCGAGAAGGCCAAGATCTTAGTTTTACTATAATTTATCACCAGTTGATTTTCCTTGCAATACACATTCAGAGAGTTCAGAGCTCTTTTAAGGCAATAGGTATTCTAGAAAGAATAACTGCATTGTCTGCATAAAGTAAGATGGCAATAGGCCTCCCAGCTAATTTAGGGGGATTTTGTAGTTTCGATCAACAATCAAATTAATATAGAAATTAAGAAGAAGCGGGGCCAGAATACAGCCCTGTTCCACCCCCTTTTGAGTTGGTACCACGTTTGTGAGGTGACCTTGCGGACTGCATTTCACTTTTAGTGCAGAATCTCTATACAAGGACTGTATAAGAAAAAGCAGGCGCTGATCAATATTAGTTGCCTTCAACTTCTCCCATAGTTTAGTTCTTGAGATGGAGTCGAAAGCAGCCTTTAGATCTATAAAGGCCGCATAGAGGGAGATCGTTCTAGAAGACATATATTTCTCTACTAAATGTTTAAGTCCCATGCACTGGCCGATTGTGGATCGACCCTCCCTGAAACCTGCCTGCTCATCTGCTATTATGTTCTCTTGATTTAACCAATCCTTGAACTTCTCCTGCAAATACTTCACATACGTAAGAACATAAGAACAGCCCCACTGGATCAGGCCATAGTCCAGCTTCCTGTATCTCACAGCGGCCCATCAAATGCCCCAGGGAGCACACCAGATAACAAGAGACCTCATCTTGGTGCCCTCCCTTGCATCTGGCATTCTGACATAACCCATTTCTAAAATCAGGAGGTTGGGCATACACATCATGGCTTGTACCCCATAATGGATTTTTCCTCCAGAAACTTGTCCAATCCCCTTTTAAAGGCGTCTAGGGTAGACGCCAGCACCACATCCTGTGGCAAGGAGTTCCACAGACCGACCACACACTGAGTAAAGAAATATTTTCTTTTGTCTGTCCTAACCCACCCAACACTCAATTTTAGTGGATGTCCCCTGGTTCTGGTATTATGTGAGAGTGTAAAGAGCATCTCCCTATCCACTCTGTCCATCCCCTGCATAATTTTGTATGTCTCAATCATGTCCCCCCTCAGGCGTCTCTTTTCAAGGCTGAAGAGGCCCAAACGCCGTAGCCTTTCCTCATAAGGAAGGTGCCCAGCCCCGTAATCATCTTAGTCGCTCTCTTTTGCACCTTTTCCATTTCCACTATGTCTTTTTTGAGATGCGGCGACCAGAACTGGACACAATAGGATGTAAGATGTGTTTTTTTAGAGCAGGAGACCAGCCATGTGCCTGCTCAACCCTTGCCCAGCATGGCTTATAAGATCAGCCCAAGGAGGTCTGACTGACTGACTGGGTGGACAGGGTAGTGAATATATTGTTGATGGAGGGGCAATGCCTGGAGCCCTGAAGATGGTGCTAGTTTGCCCCGTCTTGGAAAAGAAAGCTCCCTGAATCCCACATTCTTTTAAACATTTCAGCTGGAATCCCTAGCATGTATGCATTGCTGAAACAGAAACACCTTGTCAAACCACTGTTTAGAGGAGGGACGGTCACTCTGATAGCAATGAGGCAGGTCACATGTCCTACCAGAGAGCACCTCATCAAGCAGGAAAATTTTGAACAATCCTAGCCTTCAATCCTACCCACACTTACCCAGGAGTAAATCCCATTGACTATCATTGTTAAATGAATATACACACAGTAGCTTGTTAAAAGTACAGGTCTGTAACATTTCCGCAAATGCAGTCACATACCATGGGAGCATCAAGTCTAATATATTAAAAATAAATTATTGAAATGAATGGGGACCTACCTGAGATTGGTCACAAACCAATGGTAGCATCAAGTCTACTGTATTAAAAATAAAATATTGGAATGAATGGGGCCCACCTGAAATTGGCTCACGACCCACCTATTGGGTCTCAACTCACTGTTTGAGAAACACTGCATTACATGTTTTACATGTAAAACATTTTTAAAATGTTTTACATTACATTATATCAGTGTTTAACATCAGTGTTTCATACAAACACCAGCGTTTCTCAGTGTTTGACCTTTGCTATACCACTTCACATGGTCTATCTATTCAAAATACCACTAGAAGTAACTGGTGATGACATCATCTTCAGTTACTTCTGGGTTGGGAGGCCAGATGCTGTGTGACAAACACCCGTAAGAGTCTCTGGGTAGACAGGAGGGCTTTTTTGAGGGCAGAAAAGCATGTTTTAAAGCTCTGACCACCAAGCTAAGCCTCCTACCACTGTTTGTTGTGTTGCATTCTTGGTCTCACTTCAGGGGTCTCACTTCAGGGGTCCAGCTAGTACCACCAAAGACCACCTCACGTACCACTGGTGACACTTGTACCACTGTTTGAGAAACACTGCATTACATTACATTAATTTTGTAAACCTTGAGTTTAAAACATTAATGTAATGCAATGTTTACACTCAGGGCTTGCAACCTTTCATGTGTTGCACAATTATGTGCACTTAGAAACAAAGATCCCTTGTTTGCAAATTGTGGAGGTTCAATGGTAAGAGTGCCATGATCACAAAATCTCTATCTCATGCCTACCTGCTGAACAGGGAAACATGGAGCAAGAGTGCTGATCTTAGTATCAACATCAGTACTCTTGTCTCTTGTGGCAGAACTTGAGTTGTCCTCGAGGCAGCACCTTTTGGTGTTCTGCTTAGGGCTTTGGAGGTAAGAGAACTGGCACTTCGCAAGGCTGATGCAGCCCAAGGTCTTTGGCAGAAGGGCTATGATGCTGCTGCCTCTTTGCTGCAACAGCTCAGACTGGCCTGGCAGCAGCGCACTCCGTGCAGCATCATGAGGCATTTTGCAACAGTAGGGCACTCCTCCCTCTGTCGAAAATGGCCCATGGCTTTGGGATGCAAGTGTATTTATTTGAGCTGCAGTATGCATATTAGTGCTAGTCAAAAAGAAAATGCTAGTCAGATGCTGGCCAGAAAGAAAGAAAAGGAACCCTTACTGGAGGGAGTCATACACTTGGTCACAAAGGGATCTTTTTATAAAGAAAAATGCATTAAACCTCCCAAAGCAAAACAAAGAAAGATGGCTGCCAGTTGAAATGTTGTCATTCAGTAGCCTTAGGCCACCATTGCTCCTAGTAACCATTGCTCCTTTTCTTTTCTTCTTCTTAAGTACCCCAATGCAAATATCATGTGTGTTGTAACAGGCAACAAAAATGGCAGGCAGAATTAGAGAGCTGGCCAAGTTGAACAACTACAGCAGAAGAAACACACGAGCAATGGCATTTTCTGCAGGGGCAGCTGGGTTTGCACTTTTGGAAGCATGATTTTAAAGTGATTTTGACACCTCCTAAGACCAGAAAAGGCAAATTACATTTCTGGTAGTGGGTTCCATAGTTTATAAGCTAACCAGGATAGAATTCATATCACTACAGGTTGTGTCTTGTTATCCGCTAGGGTTCTGTTCCAGAACCCCTAGTGGATAAAAAAAAAATTCATGGATAAAAAAACAGTGGGGAAAATAGATTTAAAGCTGCACTTTCAGGTTTCTTGCCCCTCCATTGCTCCTAATAAGTTTGTTTCTTGACATTCACAGGGGTTTGATTCTGGGGCTCCCTGCTGATACCGTGTTGGCAACCTTCAGTCTCGAAAGACTATGGTATCGCACTCTGAATGGTGGTTCTGGCACAGCGTCTAGTGTGGCTGCAAAGGCCAATTTGGGAGTGACAATCCCTTCCACGCTGGGAGCAAGTGCAGTCTGTCCCTGGTCTGTCTCCCTGACTATGGGCCTTCCTTCTTTGCCTCTTTGCCACAGTTTGTTGGCAAAGTGTCTCTTCAAACTGGGAAAGGCCATGCTGCACAGCCTCCCTCCAAGCAGAATGCTCAGAGGCCAAGGTTTCCCATCTGCTGAGGTTCATTCCTAAGGCTTTCAGATCCCTCTTGCAGATATCCTTGTATCGCAGCTGTGGTCTACCCGTAGGGCGCTTTCCCTGCACAAGTTCTCCATAGAGGAGATCCTTTGGGATCCGACCATCGCCCATTCTCGCGATATGACCAAGCCAACGCAGGCATCTCTGTTTCAGCAGTGTATACACGCTGGGGATTCTAGCTCTTTCAAGGACTGTGTTGTTGTGATACCATAAAATGTGTTAAATAAAAGCAATTTTAAAAAAATTAAAAAATTTGTCCCTTTACAATTATGGTTTAAAAACAGCTTTTTTTATTGTAGAGAGGCAGTCAGCAATTAGAAATGCAAAGGACCCCATGCATCTGCCTTGCTCAGCTGAAGAATGGAATGATCACTTGCATGACTCTCTCTACAACTGTAAGAAAAGCTGTGATTTTAAAGGGAGGCATTTTTCCCCTTCTCCAGGGATCAGCACATTCCTTCTCATTTGCAGTGGCCATTTGTGTTGAGTCAACTCCGTGTATAAAAAATCCGTGTGTAACAAGGTTGGACCTGTACTTGGTTCTATAGGAAACACTTTGACCTACTGGGCCATTGGCCGCGACTCACCATTAGGGCTACAATCCTGTACATCAGCGGTTCTCACACATTTAGCACCGGGACCCACTTTTTAGAATGAAAATCTGTCAGGACCCACTGGATGTGATGATGTGACTGGAAGTGACATCATCAAGTAGGAAAATTTTGAACAATCCTAGGCTGCAATCCTACCCCCACTTACCCAGGAGTATGTCCCATTTACTATCATTGTTAAAATAATATACATAGTAGCTTGTTAAAAGTAGAGGTCTGTAACATTTGCCCTGCAATGCAAATTTGTAATGCAGTCACATACCATGGGAGCATCAAGTCTAACATATTAAAAATAAATTATTGAAATGAATGGGGACCCACCTGAGATTGGCTTGTGAACCACCTAGTGGGTCCCAACCCTCAGTTTGAGAAACACTGTTATACATTGTATAGGGTGGTGGGTTTTTTGGAAGATTCCATGGCTCCCCTGGTTGGTATCTGTGGATACTTGGGAAGCCATGGATGACAGTTTGGGAACCACTGGTTTAGTCCAACCCATTAAATAGTAGCCATTGTGACACCTGC
Organism: Tiliqua scincoides; assembly: GCF_035046505.1. Classification (NCBI taxonomy): domain Eukaryota; kingdom Metazoa; phylum Chordata; class Lepidosauria; order Squamata; family Scincidae; genus Tiliqua; species Tiliqua scincoides. Next base: position 30,905,927 of record NC_089826.1, read on the forward strand.
TTGTGTGAATGTAGTACAATTTGCCAATTTGCCTGACAAGATGTGCATTTTAGTGATTTGAAGCATTAAGCACTTTCACAGATTTTTTTTAGAAGCACAATCTCTTTGCTATCTCCTGTGCATGCCATGCTCTTTGAAGTACTGATACTTTATATATCTCTTATCTGATAAGAATAAGCATTACGCTTGATCTTAGGAACATGCTGAGTTGACAATTTCCATGTTCTACACCAAAAATTCCATGAGATGGAATACAGGTTCATGGCAATTGAGATCAGTCCTCCCTCTTCCCCTCCTGTTGTCACTCACTACCCAACTATTTTAACTTCTTAAACCCGCATGCATAACAAGTTTCTCCCCACCCACCCACATTACAACTGTAGAAATGCTTTTCCTATAGCTTAGTCACTGCTGGGTTAACTACAGTTCAACCAGTTAAAGACTACTAATGAAAATAACTGCTTTCAAAGAACTGTAACCTGTAAAGTTTCATACACACTCAATTCAAGGATGAAGAACAAATCAAGAGCAGAGGGAGTAGTTAGGAAGCTTAAAAGAGAACAGCCAGAAATGGTTTAACAAAAAAAACTCATGCACCAGTCCAGGTCAGATAGGCTATCTGTCACAGATTGCCTGGGGAATTATACAGTCGCACTGGGAAACATTTCAGAAATAGGTGATTCACCCTTCCTCCACATGCCACTAAAAACAAAACAATAAATATGATTCACTGTAGAAAGTATAAATGAAGGTAGTTATCATCACGTTCTCTCCCTCTCTTCATCATCACTTATAAAGCAATTCTGAGGTTGCAAATCAGGCAGTGTGGTCTCATTTTCCTTGAAAATGGTCTGACAAATGCACTGATGCTTCCGGGGACTTTTCAAAAATTTCTTTGCTGGTTAATCCAGTTCTCATGACATCACTGAATGCCAAGCTGTTTTTGCTCGATAAACATTTTCCACAGAGTATGTCATAGTTTAAAGATTTTTTTTAAAAAAAGAATACATCCTGCAGTTAAGAAACACACACACACACACACACACACACACACACACACACACACACAACAGTTGTATAGTCAATGCCCAGTTATTTTTGCAGTTATGTTATTTCCTGTCTGTTGTTTCCATCCGATATAAATCAGTTTAAATGGGAAAAGCAATTCGCATGAACGTCAAGGTGAATAAATGAAACCCTAAAGAAATTTTCCCCATAGCTGATAGTTACCTTGGGAATTAGTTATCCACTGATAAGGATATAAAATAAAAATTAAAACTTTCTGGTTTATCATTGTTCAAATAACTACCAGCACAGTACTGAGTTGGTTATGATGAACAACTTTCAATATAAGGAATATGGAATAAGCTACTTCCATGTGCTATATCAGGGGTCTCCAAACTTTTTGGCCAGAGGGCCGCATCAAATATCTGGCATGGTGTTAAGGGCTGGGGAAAAAATTTAAATATAAATTTATATAAATAAATTAGAGAGGAAACTTAAATGAGCAATTAAATGAATGAATGGGCTCATTCATTCAACCTCTCTGGCCCTTAGAACACCCTCAAGATGCAACCAGAGCATAGTTCCAGTCATGTTCAGCCAAATGGGACAGAGACTTTCAGGGGACAAGAGGCTGGCCGCAGGCCAGATAGAGGCTCGCCACGGGCCGTATCTGACCCCCGGGCCGAGGTTTGGAGACCCCTGTGCTATACCAAATGAGAGGCTGCTTTATATTTGATGCCACGGAGGCTGCAATCCTAACCACACTTTCCTGAGAGTAAGCCCCATTGAACAAAATAGGACTTACTTCTGAGTAGACCTGGTTAGGATTGTGCCCTAAGGCTGCAATCCTCTGCACATTTATTTGCCAGTAAGCCCTCCTGAACGCAGTGGCCCTTACACCTGAATAACTGTGCATAGGATTGTGCTGCAAATGTGATTCTAACAAAATTGCATAGTCCCAATCCAGGAATCTAGGTATTCATTGCTTTTTATACTGAGGAACTTCAAACAGAAATCAGGTGTTTATCAGAATGTAGTAGCTGCATATCTTCACGTCATGGCTTTTTCAGTGGAATGAGCAGTTGGATTTTGATATAACCAGGCATGCATAATTGTCTTTTTCACGTTACCAAAGCTGAGTTGGGATGCAATCCTAACCCACTTTCCAGTACCAACATAAGGGCAATGCAGCTCCAAGGTAAGGGAACAAACATTCCCTTACTTTAAGGAGGCCTCCATGAGTGCCACTGAACTGCAGGATGCAGCGCACATTCCATTGGCACTACTATGCCAGTGCTGGAAAGTTGGTTAGGATTGGGGCCTTGGTTAGTTCAGAGGTGCCTAAACCCCAGCCTGGGGGCCACTTGCAGCCCTCGGGGACTCCCAATCTGGCCTGTGTGGAGCCCCTAGTCTCCAACAAGACTCTGGACCTCCAGAAATTTGCTGGAGCCTGTGCTGGCCTGACAGAACTGCTTTCTGAGCGAGGGCGACTGTTCCACCTTTCGCCTGAGCTGTGGGACAAGGGCTCCCTGCACTGCTTTCTGTTTCATGTCTGTGATGCAGCAGCAGCAGTGAAGGAAAGGCTGGCTTTGCTTTGTGCAAGGCCTTTTATAGACCTTGAGCTATTGGAAGACCTTCATTCATTCATATAAGTTTCACCTCTAATATATTCATTTATGTAAATTTATTCAAATTTGAAATGTAAATTAATCCCACCCCGCCCCTGACACAGTGTCAGCGAGATGATGTGGCCCTCCTGCCAAAATGTTTGGACACCCCTGCCATAGTTGATCTGTTTCCCTGGAGTAAGATCAGGGTGCTTAAGTCCTGCCCCTTCCAAGGAAAGAAAAGCTGTCTGCTTCTGAACTTGCTCCACCATCTCAGGTGTTCCAGCTGCCCCGACTTCTTTCTGTTTGCTGAGAACAAAGAGGTAAAGGAATGGGGCAGTGGTGACCTACTTAACCTATTGCTGCTGCCCATCTTTCTTTGGTGCTTTGGAAAGCAACCAGGTGGTTAAGGAGAGGGGGAGTGCAGCTCCTAGCATGTCCCACTCTTCCAGTTTATTGCACACTGGTCAGCATGGAGGAAGGAAGCGGCACTGGCGTTCAAGGGAGGAAGATTGCCATGCCTTGCTGCTCCTTATTTGCCCAGCTGCTTTCCTAGGGATGAAGAAAAGGTGGTGGTGGCCACTGCTGAAGCAGCAAAACTGGTGGTGGGGGTGTGCCATACATTGGGGAGCCAGTGGGTACATAGTTGCAGGGGTGGCATTTGGTCTCAGGCTGCTCCTGCTGACATGCATAATGTAGTCTTAAAGCTTTATTGAAAACTTTGCTTGTGCATGTGACAAGAAGGAAATTTACGCTTTTTGAAAAACATCCCTTGCAAAACAGCAGTGCCCTACAAGATACCTTGTTTTAGCAGGCGTGAATTCTGGGAATGTCACAGCAGCTTTGTCAAAAGCAGTTGCTTAGTGTGCTGCCTTTACTGTAGGTTTCAGTCAAAGGTCAAAACCCATTTTAAAGTAAACAGTATTCCATATTTAATTATCTCCTCTCATTTGTGTCTCACTATATAATATATATATAGTGGTCTCACTATATAATAGGCAATGCTTTCCAGTAATTTTTTGTGCAACTTCAAATGATGCGTTCAAGTCCTTAACCCCAAGTCTTGACCTTCAAGTTTCAAGTTGCCTCAAGTCCTTGCTCAAAGTCTAGAGTCGAGTCTCACGTCTCAAGTCTCTGTGTAAAATTTAACCAAAAAAATTATTTTTCATTATACAAAAGTGAATTGAAATCTACTGTTTGGCAATCTGCCTTTTTGCATCCTCACAATCATAAATGACAAAACTGTAAAAATATTAATGAACAAGTAAAAACACATTTGATTTTCCTCAGCTGCCCATAAAGCAGCTGCTAAAATGCAAATCAATAGTAATGAAAGCACTAAAATGATTTGTGCATTCAGTTAGGATTCAAACATTTTATTAATTAAAAATGATTTTAAAAGCATATGAAATGCAATTGAACTCTCTGAGTGGTGTATACTTGTAAGCGGAACAAGTTAAAAAAATAATATAGTACATTCGAAATGAGGGCATCTTTTCTCCAGTTGTTTCTTCTTCAGACCATATACAAGTAAATGGCTTCTTATTGCAAACAAAATGTTCAGAAAAATAACCCACAGGTACAGAGAAATAACCTACAGGTGTTCAGTTCATAACATTTAAGCCTGGCCAATCGTACAAAGTTTCAATATGAATAGTAAAATGGAACTTTAACCAAACAAAATCACTAGTGTTCTCCATTGTTACTGTAAGTGAAAAGAAAAAAAAATAGTAGGTGGGATCATGTTTCCGAGGCATTCCTTTAATCTTTAAATAAGAGTCCCCAAAAACCCCACGTCATCGTTAGACATTCACCCCCCTTCCCAGACCGTGTCTTGTCTCATGCGCCCTTGGCCGCAACTCCTCGGCATTGTGACGCCAACAGAGTTCATTGACGCACTGTTCACATTTCCATCTCTATTTATCAGATTTCCTGCCTGTTGCAAACTGTCTTCATGTCTGGCAGCCGATATCTTGATCCTTGTGTACTCGTGACTCATGCAAAAAGTAAAAGTGTCTCTTCAGACTTTTCTCTCTAGACATTTTGTCCAGGAGGTACTTTCTAGTGTCTCAAGGCCCACTCATGAGATTTGTTCTCCTGCCAAACATGCACACAGGTTTACAACTGCAGTGTTGGCAGTTGTAAAGGACGCCACTTTAGTGTTACATTAGTGTTAAGCATTAAGGATGCTTACAAGAATACTACATTAGTGTTATAGGTAGATTTTTTCTAGGTGACTAATGTAAAATCTAGGTGTAGTCCGCAGTGTAGATCAGGGGTGCCCAAACCCCAGCCCTGGGGCCACTTGCAGCCCTCAAGGACTCCCAATCCGTCCAGCGGGGAACCCCCAGTCTCCAATGAGCCTCTGGCCCTCCAGAGACCTGCTAGAGCCGGTGCTGGCCTGACACAACTGGTCTCAGCATGATGGCCAACTGTTCGACCTCTCGCATGAGCTGTGGGAGGAGGGCTCCCTCCACTGCTTGCTGTTTCATGTCTGTGATGCAGCAGTGGCAGCAAAGGAAAAGCTGGCCTTGCTTTGTGCAAGGCCTTTTATAGGGCCTTTTATAGGGTCTTTTATTGCAAGACCCTCATTCATTCAAGTAAGTTCCAGCTCTAATATATTCATTTATGTAAATTCATTCAAATTTGAAATGTAAATTAGTTCTTTTTTTCCCCAGCCCCCCCCCCCCCCCAACACAGTGTCAGAGAGATGATGTGGCCCTCCTGCCAAAAAGTTTGGGCACCCTGGTGTAGTCACTGACTGACCATGATTATGGCACTCTCTGAGAAATGACAATTCTACCCCATGTGACATTGTCATAGGCCTGAAAACAAAAGGTGAACTGATGAACCAGATGAACATTTGGCTAACTGTAGAGATGGTTGGAGTACCTGGTATTCACAGAGCACAGGAGCAAGAGCAAAAATTCACTGCTATTTGCTGTTGCAAAAAGAAGGGATAGTTGGGCAACATGGTTAATAGCAGGGGTGACAAACTTGTGTAACGTAAGAGCCACATATCATAAACTTCAGGTGTTTGAGAGCTGTGACATTTCAGAAGATATAAATGCTTAAATATATTTACTCACCATTAAACTTACATTTTAATCCGGTGGACTCTCATTTTATACCTGCTAAATTATGAAGCTTGAAAATTTATCATTTATCTTTTATATTGTGATGCAAAAACGTATTCCCATAAGCCACACGTTATGTGACAAAAAGCCACATGGGGCTCACAAACCACGTGGCCCTGATTTATAGCAAAGTCATATTTGACAATCCTGAAGGGTGGGGTGAGTGGGTTAGGGCATGAGAAAGATATGCAGCATGAATATGTTGCAGCACAGAACTCCCTCTCCTTTCCTGCTTAGCTCCTTGGGGTACATTGTTGTTTCTCCCCCTGTTGGGGTGTCTGATGTTCTAGAACAGGGATGGGCAAATGTTCAACTTTAGGCATCCAGAATCTTTGTATAGGTCCATACAGATGGCAAGCTGTACCTGCTGAAATTCTCTCTCCTACACAATTGTTAAAAGTCCAGGATGCCTAAAGTTGAAAGTTTGCCCATCCCTGTTCCAGTTGGATACTTTTGTGTGGTGTCTTCATGGGGCAGAGTACTTATACAGGTGGAGCCTATTTATGCTTGTGAGTTCTATTTATGCGTGTGACCCGCTGTGATTTAGAAAAAACACATTATGCTAAATTGCATAGAGTTACGCTATGCAGCCTGATATATATGCTGCAGTATATGATAAATACGCTGCATCCTGACACTTGGGGATGGGAGGAAACTTAGGCAGCTGTTATCAATCGCCTCCCTTCCGCTCCTCTGCCTCCCCCTACTCTGCTCCGCACTCAGCCCTCCCAGTTGCCAGCTGTCCACACTTCTTTCACAGGTGGGATGCTAAGTTTTTAAGAGTCCAGTCCTATGCATTTCTACTCAGAAGTAAGCCCCATTCTAGTCAATGGGGCTTACTCCCAGGAAAGTGGGAATCCGATTGTAGCCTAAATCTCATGCTTTGCTTGCTGGGAAGACTTGCTTGCTGGGTTATTTTGTTTCCATAGGCTGGAGCATGGAAAGCTTGCACCATCTCAGTTTGAAGGGGGGGGGGATTCAGCAAACACTCCCTGGGGCTATTTCCCTGCCTGTGCCAGGAGGAGCCTTTGTGCAGTGTTTTGGGCTCCAGCCAGCAGAGGCCGGCCAGCCAGCGCAGGGCAAAGGAGGCAAAGGTGTGTTTGACTTGAAATTCCCCCCACCTGATTTGAGTTGAGACAGATCTGAAGACAAAAAAATCTGTGGATAAATAGTTTGCACCTGTAATAAGAATACCAAAAGGACAAATGCTCTGGCTGGGATTGTTATGAGGGTAACAGGTTGTTTGTGTGCAAAGTGTCCTTTCTCTATTGTCTGCATCACCAAGGTGCCTATGTGCATATTCTCTAAGCATGCACAGTGTGAGGCTAGAGCAGCCTAACCCCATGCTGCACCACCTTGTCATCCAGGTACTGCCTTACCCGGGAGCAATTTTACTGCTAGGGTCAATGTGCAGCTCTGGAGTGGAGCATTGGAAACTGCCATTGGAAAGTGGGTGGAGCACAGAACATAAGAAGAGCCCTGATGGATCAGGCCATAGGCCCATCTAATCCAGCTTCCTGTATCTCACAGCTGCCCACCAAATGCCCCAAGAAGCACACCAGAGACCTGCATCGTGGTGCCCTCCCTTGCAACTGGCATTCTGACATTGTCCATTTCTAAAATCAGGAGGTTGCACATACACATCATGGCTCGTAACCCATAATGGGTTTTTCTTCCAGAAACTTGTCCCATCCCCTTTTAAAGGCATCCAGGCCAGATGCTGTCACCACATCATGTGGCAAGGAGTTCCACAGTCCAATCACATGCTGAGTAAAGAAATATTTTCTTTTGTTTGTCCTAACTTTCCCAACACTCAGTTTTAGTGGATGGCCCCTGGGTCTGGTGTTATGTGAGAGTCTAAAGAGCATCTCTCTCTCCACTCTGTCTTTTGTATGTCTCAATCATGTCCCCCCTGAGGTGCCTCTTTTCTAGGCTAAAGAGGCCTAAACGCCATAGCCTTTCCTCATAAGGTGCCCCAGCCCAGTAATCAGTGGGGTTAGCGGGAACTGAGATTTTATTTTGGTTCTCCCCATCCCATTGTTTCCTGTGGTTTTTACAGCAGCATAGATTTGTGCAAGCATTTGGGGCACATCCACCAGCAGGGATGTCATCGGGTTGGTGGGGCCGTGTTTGTGCTATACCACCGTCTAGGCCTTTCCAGCCTATTGAATTTCACAAGACACCATTCGACTGACACTCATCCACCTGTATAGACTTGCCCTTGGTTATCTTCCATGCCCAAAATCAGGTCAGAAATCAGTCTTACTTCTCATTTAATGTCATCATTTGCATTTGTTAGGATTCACTCAGTAGGGGACACCCTTTTCTGGTTGAACCAAAAAAAATAAAGAAAACCCTTTCCTTGCAGTGATTTCAGTAGAAATAGTCAGAACATACTATGTAGGAGTATGTATTTCTGGTAACAAAAGCAAGATGCGTCTGCTACAGGAACAAGGAGAGAATCAGGGACCAGATCTTTCAAGGTATCTTAAAAGGGCCACACTAGCTGTTTTTAAACATATTATTTGTCATCGTATTTGGTGCGCCTGTGAACGTAGCAGCCTCATGACCATGACATGGGGGAAGAGGCAATGAATTCTTTCTCCACCTTGGTCTTGATCCAGATGATGGCTCCTGCAACTATTTACATATAAAGGCAAACAAGGTCAGCTCTAGTTTGAGGACAGGTCAGGTCGCAGTAAAACTAGCAGTTCAAAGAAACTAATTTTAATGCACTTGATAAGAAAGAATCACATGATTAAAATAGTCTGTGTAGTGATTTAAATAATTTCTACGCTGCTTGGCTGCTACTAGAATGACTGTACCATACACCTCTCTGGCTGTCTGGATCACTTCTGGACTATATCATTCACTTTAGAGAATGTGTCTCATTGACAGAAGTAACCATGGATCCAAGAGAGATATCAGAGCCCCTACACCAGGGGTGCTCACACTTTTTTGGCTCGAGAGCTACTTTGAAGCAAGTAGCCCGGAGCAAGGCCCGGAGATCTACCGGGGGGAAGGAAGCGTCTGACAGACACCCCCTTTAACGTATGGAGGCCCTGCTAGAGTCTAGTCAGTTTCGTCAGTTTTGTTGCTGCATGCCTGAAGGGCAGCTAAAGTGTCAGTTTCAGTGTCAGTTTAGTGTCAGCTAAGTATGTCAGTTTCATCTAGTCACTAGATGAAACTGACATATTAACAGTTTGGAGAGACAGGGCTCCGCGATCTACTCATTTTGCCTCGCGATCTACCGGTAGATCGCGATACACCTATTGAGCACCCTTGCCCTACACAGTTCAATGAACAGTTTGGTGAGATTTTCCTTTGGAGCAATTGAGTCACATTAGCCCATCCAGAGACCATACACCATAGGCATGGTGGCAATGAAAAGTATATTTCACCTTCTTCTATTGGAGTTGCATTGATTCACAATCAGAATTTAAAAAAAAATTAGTTGCCAAAACAAGAACAAACAAATTAAAAGGTCAGAGAATGCCTGCTGAAACAAAAAGATCTTCATCCTTTTCCCAGACATTTCCTCATATGGAAAGGAATTCTGTTAATAACCCATTTTTGTCCAGCCCACAGGTGTACACATTTGGTCCCTGTTGCATATATGCAATGTTGGGCAGAAATGGCTTAAGATGGTTACCACTGAAGGCCTTCTCAAGCATCCCTATAAGTTGCATCTCCAAAAGCAATGGGGCCCATAAGATATCCTCTCCACCTGACCTTAGGGGATGGGTGGACCTGTATGGAAGATGGTAGTCCTTCAGCTATCTTTGGTCTCAATACTAAGAGTGTTTCATAACCAGCACATTGAAACAAACTGGTGGTCAAAGCAGCAACAGTACACCTAGATCACAATAGCTATAGTATTTCAGCAGCTGGAGCTTCCAGAGGGTTTTCAAGATCAACCCTATAGAGCAAACACTGCAGTAATCCAAAGATGATGCAACCAAGGGAGAAATAGGCACAGTTGGTGCCAGTCAGTCAAAGCTGGGCAAGAACACCCCAGGCCACAGCTGTCACCTGGGCATCCAGAAGCCAATCTAGGTCCAAGAGTGCTCCCACCCTGTGAACCTTATGTTCAAGGGGAGAGTACACCACCTTATTGTTCAAGGGGAGAGTACACCACCTTATTGTTCAAGGGGAGCATAAGCTATCCAGAACAGGCTGACACACAATCATCAAATCAGCAGATCCTTCAGTTTATTCACATCTAGCTAAAACCCAACCCAATACAATGATATAATCACAACTACCTTGGCACAAGTAGACTACCTGAAAAGAAAAACGTCCCAAATACAACATTATGCTGGTTTATTCACAATCATAAAAAAGTCAAATCATCATATAGGACATCAAACATTAGGTCATATACATACACTTAAACATCTAGAATTTAAGTATAGTTGAAGGAATCATCAAGATATTGGTTAAGCTGCCAAGGACTAGTTTCTTTTACAGTTGTTCAGAACCCAGCCTAGAACTTAGCTATAGAAAAGTTGTACCTCTTGATTACATCATGTAATGGATTTTACTGCAATTGGCCTATATAAAGCATCTACTACACTGGTATTTAGACCTTAAGAATTGGTATAAACATTTAAGGTGATAAAATCCATACATTTGCCTATTCCTCATGCTCCACACCACTAGTGTGCACACCACTAGTGTTCTGTCACTAGTGCGGAAAACAGTACTATGCCCACCATAGGAGCAGCTCTAGAGATAATGCCTTTTGCATGTTAAGCCGATGGTGCTGGCCAACATGCATTACAAACACACACACTTAAAATACACCAAATGCGCAACCCGAGTTATCTTTGTGACAGGGTTAATTTCAGAGGGGCTACTCCTGAAAAAGGGAAAATACCTCAGGCTTTGTAGAAGTGGGAGATTTGTATAGCAAATGTTTGTTATTCTTTAACATTAAAAGACAGCAGCTTGTATTCTGATAAAAATTGAAACAAAATGCATCATGGGGGATGCATGTAAAACAGCTTCTGAATGCTTTGTTTTTGCATTTTGAAGGAAAAGCAAGCATGGGAGGCTGTCAGTTTGATTAAAGGAAGAGCACAGGAGGAAAAACTAGTAAACTCTTTTCTAGTGAAAAACACACACCCTTCCCAAGTGGATTCTCTACCAATGGAAGAAGCAGTTGTGAACGGTCAGTGTGCAATTTTAAGCATAGAAGCAGCCAAAGAGGACGAAGCAGCCCTCCTCCCCGCTGCTACTCTTCAAATTAAACCAGCAGCCTCCTGTGGCCATTTTTTAATTTACACACACCAAAAACGGTTCAAGAGATGTTTCATGTATATCCCAGGCGTATCTAGTTTGGTACTTTAATAGTGTCAAAGAACCACAATGTTTATGGAGTTGGCACATATATTCTATGACCAAGATGCTAGCACAAGTATGTACATGAAGTCCTAATCCAGCAGCCTGCATGATAGACTCAAGTTTGAAATTTTGCCATCAAGATAAAGCCCAAAGACGAATGATTTTGTAGGATGTTCAGATGTATAAAAGGAAGCCTGAAAAATTTGTTTGGGTTCAAGTAGGGAGAGAAGAAAGCATATATTTTTCTTTGTGCTGTCAGATTCTTCATGGGCTAGAAACCTTCATCTGAGTAATTGTGCAGAAGGAGAAGCACCTACAGCTTGTCAGCATTTTGAAACTACGATAGGAAGTTCTATACACTTACTATTTACCTTTCCATACACTTAGTTAAAGGCATAGGAGCTTTGTCCCATACGGAATCTATCAAACTCACATTGCAGCTGCATCAAGCGTCAAAATGTGGATTGTTTTTATGTCCCTTGTAAGAAAGTAATGGGTACTGATCCACTGCATACCACATCTTCCCCCGCCCCCCAATGTTTTAGTCACGTAAGTCAAATGCTCTACTGGATACAGTGCAAGGAGTCATGGCAGGTACGTGTGCAAATTCACTTGAACAAAATTCACAGAGTGACAAACCTGTTCCATTTCAGGCCATATAAGAATTTAATTGTCCAAGTCAATTACACATTGGTGCAAATTGCTTATTAGAGGGGCAATGTATGCCCACTTTTACTGTGTAAAGTTATTTACCTCAAAGGTCAAGGAAGGAAGATAAAGCCATGCTCTTTCTGATCTTACATTTGGCAAATTCAGTAATGTGAACACACACTTTGACAAGATCTGAAGCACAGTTTTCAGGCATGAACGGCCTCTTAACACTAAATCTAGCACTATATACTTCTAGGGAAACATTCTGATTTTTTTTCTTTTCAAATGGGAAGTTAAAAAAGGCTGGTATCATCTTCTATACATTAAACAAACAGGAGTTGAAATGTTCTTTAAAGTTTTTGCAGGTCATTTAAGAGAGCCATTAATATAGACTGGTCTTTTTCATGATTCTCAAAAATTCTTGCTCATTTATTTCTCCATCTCCATCACGATCAGCTTCATCTATCATTTCCTGTAAAAAAAAAAAAAGCATATGCACATAACATTTAAAATCAGGAAGCATTGCAGAAACATGCAATACTTTTTAATATGGCAATACACACAGAGCTTAGAACTGGTACAACACTGAAACCCTAGACTTTGTATTATTATCATTGATTCGGTGGAGCAGCTTCATTGAGGAATGGTATCTGATAAAGCTCCAGGGCAGAAAACACATTACCAACCAACTGTAGCACAGTATTTAACAGCAAGAGGCATCCAGAGGTTCCTTCCTTTGGAGCCAGGAAAGCTGAGGATACCACTAACATCAAACATAGTATGTTAATTATTATTAATAGGCCTTCTTCCAATGACTTGCTCCAAATGCCCCTGCCTTCAGTAATTAGGGGGGTGGTGACCCAGACAACCTTTACTGTGATGGCATCTCAAGGAATGCTTCCTGTTTGCCTGCCACCATCATCTTTTAGGCTCCAGGCAAGGTCCAAGCTCTTAACAAACTTTAGGATTATAATTCTACAGAGTTATCAACATGGATGGTACTGTCACATAGCAAGAGAACAGGACCCTGCCTGAAGTAGTTTATAATCTAGACCAGGGGTCTCCAAACTTTTTGGTAGGAGGTCAGTGTAAAATATCTGGCACAGTGTCGAGGGCCAGAAAAAATAAATTTAAAATAAATTTAAATTATTCAATTTCTCATGAATTAGAGAAAAATCTAAAAGGCCAGAAACTCCATGGACCTGGTTCCATGATTTCTCAAAACAGAAAAGTTACTCCCCAGCCTCCAAACAGCAGAAATTCATTAAAAATCTCTGAAAGGCAAGACATACTACAGATCTGGTTTGCAGCAATCCCAGTCAGCACCCAGCAGCAGCAAGCCTCTGACTCTGGCAACTGTTCAGCCCTCCAGAGGTTCCCGACTTTGTTGTCGGGGCCCTGTAATCCTGGAGGATGTTCTGAGGGTCAGGGAGGCCACGCACACAAGTGACATTTTAAGACCTTCAGAGGATTCAGGAGAGCTTCCGTGGGCCTCTGAAGGCCTTTTAAAGCCTTACAACATCACTTCAGGTTTGTTGGAAAAACCAGAAGTGCCTTTTTAAAAAAAATAATATTTATTTATTTATAAGAAATATACAAAATCAGAATACAATACATAAGACAACTGATATCACTAAATCTACTAACAAATAAAGGCAGAAAAAAAATTCTTATGCATTAGAAGGCATTTTGAGCACCAGGGAAGCTGCATGCTCCTCTCGCCACTGGAGGACTACAGGGCCCTGGGAGCCCCTAGAAGGCAAGAGGCTCGCCACAGGCTGGGTGGAGCTTACTGAGGGCTATATCTGGCCTGCAAGCCAGGGTTTGGAGACCCCCAATCTAGATAGCTAAAAGGAGACAGAGGGAAACGGGAAGAACATGCAACTGTTTCAACTGCATGTACTTAACCTTAGCTAGAAGGGATTGTGTCAAAAAGCTTCATGGAACAGGTGCATTTTCAGAAGGGATTTCAAACAAGTCAGGGAGAAAACATCATACAGGTGTTCCAGGAGGCAGTCCCAAGAACAAGGGGCAGGAAGAGGAGTTGGTTGAGGCAAAAGGCAACTTTTGGATGGTTGTGGATAATAGGAATGAAATTTGTGGAGAGGACTATAGAGGGAAATGAAGCCCAGGAGGTAGGGAGGGGCAGAGCCACTGGGAGCTTTGGAAGCCAGGAGAAAGGAACTAGGAATGGAAGCCCATGAAAGGTTTTAAGCCAGTGTATGAAGTTGTTGAAGGAACAAGGAGATTATCTGCTGCTTTATTTGCACAGTCCAGTGGTTCCCAAACTTTTTTGACTGGTGGCTTCCCTGAGCTACTGGGCCATTGAGGCTACAATCCCATACATTGTATAAAACAGTGGGTTTTCCCAAGGATTCTGCAGCTCCTTGGGCAACCATGTTTGACAGTTTGGGAACCACTGCACTAGATTGTTTTATTGATGTTTTAAATGCTAATACTGTTTTCTACTACATTTTAAATTGTTTATATCTGCTCCGTAGGCCACTTTGGGAGCTTAAGTCAAAAGAAAGGACAGAAATATCTTGATGAAATCAATCATCAGTCAATCCCACAGTCATCAACCATGCCAAATCCCACAGGGCAATATAAAAACCCTCAGGGGGTGGCATCTACTCCACTGCTGTGGAGTAAGACAAACTGTACATGCCACCCAGTTTCTATGGACAAAGTGTTAGCAAAGTCAATGGTATACCTGCAGTTCTTCATCTGTTAGATTTTCTCCAAGTTCCTTGCAAACTCTCTTTAGATTTTTAAAGGAAATCTTGCCTGTCCCATCATCATCAAATAATCGGAACGCTTTCAGGATTTCTTCTTTGCTATCTTTTTCACTCTTGCAAAGAGCAAGAAAAAGAAAAAAGTGAAAACGCTTCAACTCTCATCTCAAAGTTTATAAAATCAAAGTTACAGGCTAGCACTTTACCATTTTTTGAGTCATCATAGTCAAAAAATCTTCAAAGTCTATGAGGCTACTTCCCTCTTTGCCAACATCTGCTATCATCTTTCTAATTTCTTCTTTCTTTGGTTCGAATCCAAGAGCACGCATTGCAACCTGCAATAAAAATGGAAGCTACTGTAATCAAAGGAGCCAAAGGTAGAGCACTGCTGTCCAGCAGCAGCTCAAACCAAAAGGAGTCGAGGGGAGAGTTCACCTGTTAGGTGGAAGGACCTACACGTTTTATATGATGTGCAAAGTGTAACAGAGCAGGAAGATTAGTTAGAAAGAAGATGAGGGAGCAAACAAGTCAGCACCTTAGTTGGACTACTGAGGGGCTTGCTTAAGAAGATAGTCTTAAGCCCTTCCTGTAGTCAGAAGGAGGTCCTGGGTAAATGCTGGGAACTTATATGGGACCAGAATAAGCACCAACAGAAAGCTTAGACATTATTCTTCGAACCCTGGGAGCATCTTCACATACCCCAGGACAACACCACAGAAGACAATGTGAATGCAATAATATTGACAACAGCAACAGAGGAGGTTGCCCTGCAGAGGGCTAGTGTGGAAGGAACCACAGAGTTATACCCCACCTTTAATCAGTTATGACTGGGACCCACTGAAACCAGCGAAACCTGAGCTATAACCTTGTGTGCACATATTTGGGAACAGTGCAAGGCTAACTTCTGAGAAAACGTGTAGAATAGCCCTGTTAGTCACAACCAAATTTCTTAGGTACAACTAACTAAACGTAAGATGTAACCCACATACTTTAATAAAAAGACTACTGGGTTATGGAGAAAGTGTGCTGCTCTCTAACAGATATGGCAAATGCAGACAATCCATTGTGAGAAGGAAACATGCTCTTTAAAAACCAAGTTTGAAGTTCATTTGGATGGTCCAGTTCATAGAAGCCTGAGAACAGGCTTGAGCTACAGACATTCATTCACCACTTAAGCGAACTAAAACAATGGTAGAATCCCTCTCTGTGATTCTGTAGCACAACAAAATTGTCTTTGACTGTTGACATTCTCTGCCTGTTTTGATGTTATAGTGGACTTTTACATTGGCAAAAGAAGCTGCTTTTAAGAATCACCAAGGACAATTAAGCCAGTGGGAATATGACCCTTCAGTGGGCTCCTAGATATAGAGACAACCAGGTTGTTACTTTTAAAATTCAAACAGCAGGCAATTTCCCAAGCTGACCATTCACAAACCTTGGCAATAGTTTGTTTGCAATCAGGGACTGGAAGAAACAGAAAGAAAACTCACACCAGATTAACACTCTCTCAAATATACCTTCAGTTCTTTGATATCAATGTTTCCAGATCCATCTGTATCAAACAGATCAAATGCTTCTCTGACTTCCTGCTTCTGTTGTTCTGTCAATTCATGTTTCAAAGCACTGCTTTTCCTACGCAGGCCAGCACTTGAGGAAGGTTTTCTTGTACCTGTTGCCTTCAGATATGGGAGAGAAAAAGAATAAGTAAGAAGCCTGCTTAGAAAATTACAAAAGGGACCTGTGTGGAATTATGAAGACATGTTATATGTTTCCCAACAGTTTGCACCTTGCAAAAACTGGAATAGGGGTTTGTGCACACTTTTTAGAATGAGAATCTGTAAGGACCCACCAGAAGTGATGTCATGACTGGAAGTCATTCAGGAAGCTTATCATCAAGCAGGAAGAGTTTTAACAATCCTACCCACACTTACCCTGGAGTAAGTCCCATTGACTATCCTTGTTAAAAGCATATATACAGCAGCCTGTTCAAAGTGCAGGTCTGTAACATTTCCCCAAATGCAGTCACATATCATAGTAACATCAAGTCTAATATAGTAAAAACAAAATATTAAAATAAATGGGGACCCACCTGAAATTGGCTCGCGACCCACCTAGTGGGTCCCAACCCACAGTTTGAGAAACACTGCTCTAAAGTCTTTTAAATGTAGAAAAGTATTACAGAAAATTAGCACCATCATATTTAGGCTCACACTAGAACAGAGAATGTCCTTTGTGAATAAAAACTTGCTTCTGAAGCCGCTGTAGTTCTGCAGCTGTTTCCCTGAGATCCTATACACTCCTTCATTGTAAGCAGATCCGCAATCCAAAGGGCGTAGCAGGCCAGTTTCCTCCCAGATTTGACACTGTTGAGGAGTTTTCATGTGTGCTCAGTGCACATAGCTTGTGGCAGAAGCTGCTACCATGCCCACAGTAGTGCCCCCAGCATCCCACATGGGCAGCAAGTCCAAGTGAGATCAGAATATGTAAGATTCCAGGAAATTTCTGGGCCTCCTCTGAATCCTGGGCCAGGTAGAAACCAACCCTTTTACCTCCCTCTCATGGGCCCTGCCTAGGACTGCTCTTACCTGTGCCCAGTAGACAGCCTAGAAAAAGACAGTAAGTTTGTTTTTACTTGCCTCTAGTATCATAGAAATGAGAGCGAATGCTCCACAAGTAGCAAAAGATTTGCTTGCATCATTTAGATGGGCTAGTACAAAACTCAGCTCTAAAATAATGGTTTACAGGGTTGTGCAGTGGGTGAGGAGGCAGGTGAGGCCAAGCCTCCCTACCTGAGTGTCCTTCAAAAAGTGGTGGGTGCGGAGGCAGGTGAGGCTGAGCCTCTCCACCTGAGTCCTTTGAAAAGCCGTGGGTGGGGAGGCAGGTAAGGCCAAGCCTCCCCCACCCAAGTCCTTCAAAAAGCACCACCTCCTGTGAGGTGCCTAAGCACCCACAACCCACAGATGGAGCAAAAAGGAGGGTGAGCAGAACGCATGGGTTGGGGGTCCTTGGTGCCTCACATGGCAGCAGCATTTTCAAAGGACTCTGGTGGGGAGGCTGTGCCTCACCTGCCTCCCCAACCACCACACATGGATAAATGAGGTGGAATCAATGAGACGGGGGTGAGAACACTTGAATGGATTGGCAGGATGGGGATCCTCAGAGATCACGCCTGCAAACAGAACGCCACTAATCCCTGCTGCCACCAACCAAAGATTTGCGCAGGAGACCCTACTCACCATGATGCTCACTCCACTCCTCGCTTCCCGCACAAACCACCTGCATTCATCGATTAGGGCCCTGCCCCTAAAAGTTCACAGCGTCCAATGGCAGAAGGGATTCCCGAGAACACCCTGCTCCTTCGCTTCCGAGGGCCAATCAGACAACGCGAGTGGAAGTGTGGGCATTGTGACGTCACATAGAACTCCATGTTACCATTTCGGTTGGAGATGTAACAAACACAAGCGGTGGTGTCCTGGCAACCAGTTCCCGCGGCGGAGGGGGGGGACGCGCGAACGCTCGCCTTGTGCTGGAGGTATTTACTGCAGGCGAAGTGGGCGTTCGGTAGGGGAAGTGGGGTAGCAGAGGAGGGATTAATTCGTGCTGGGGGAGCTCAGTAACAGCCCGATCCTATGCACACTTTCCTGGGAGTAAGCCCCATTGACTCTGATCAGAATTACTTCTGAGTAGATATGCATAGGGTTGGGCTCTTAGAGTACAATCCTATCCACACTTGCCTGAGAGTAAGCCCCATTGACTCTAATTGGACTTACTTCTGAGTAGACATGCATAGGCTTGTGATCTCAGGCTGCCATCTTATCCACACTTTCCTGGGAGTAAGCCCCATTGACTCTAATGGGACTTACTTCTGAGTAGACAGGCATAGGCTTGGGCTCTGACACCGCTGAATCCTGGAAGGTGTGGAGTAGTGATAAGCGTGCCTCTGAGCATGTACAGAATGCCTTTCACTTATACATGCACATGGTTGCCACAGGTGTAGAATGAAGGGACAGAACTTGCAGAAGAGGTTGCATGGCATCCCTTATGGCAGGGCCAGGGTGAGCCACACAGGGTGAGCACCTCAGAATTTGACTTCTCAACAGAGACAACTGGCAGTCTTTCTGATTTGGTTGGCTCTCTTGATGTTCTCTCTGAGGCTAAGAGGCAAAGAAGGAAGGCCCATAGCCAGGGAGACAGACCAGGGACAGACTGCACTTGCTCCCAGTGTGGAAGGGATTGTCACTCCCGAATTGGCCTTTTCAGCCACACTAGACGCTGTTCCAGAACCACCTTTCAGAGTGCGATACCATAGTCTTTCGAGACTGAAGGTTGCCAACTACAACTACTTGATGCTTTGAATTTCATTCTCCTGTTTAAACTGAGTAGCAGATGCCTTAAATGTGGTGGATAGTCCTCATCTGGAACTGCTATGTTTGTTTTTTATGGTGTCCCACTAAAATGGTATAATACTTTCTTATTCATTAATTCATTCACTCAAAAGATTTATACCCTGCTTTTCCTCTGCCAGAGTGGATACCCAAGGCAGCTTAAAATTTCAGACTTAAAACAAAAGCAAAGAAACGGACAAAAACTCTACAATATATACAACAGCAAGAAGAAATAAATAAAAACAAAATAAGGGCATACACAGATGACACATCACACACACACACAACTAAACAGAAACGTTTATCTTAATTATACAAATAACTGTTAATAATAAATTACATAATAATACATGAAATAGTTAAAAAATGACTGAGGATTGTTACTGGGTAAGATGCACTTTTTAAGTGGGTGCTCTTTTATTTGGGGAGGGGGGAGAGTAACTGGCCCTCCTCACCCCAGCACTGTCTTTTCTAGTGTCTGTCTGCTGGTGTTCTTTTGCATCCTTTTAGATTGTGAGCCCTTTTGGGATAAGGAGCCATTGTTTGTTTGATTTTCTCTGTAAATCGCTTTGTCAGCTTTCCATTGAAAAGTGGTATGTAAATACTGTTAATAATAATAATAATAATAATTAATAAATTATTGAAAAATGGTGGTTTAGACTAGCCTGCTCATGTAAATAACCTTGACTGATGTCTTATCAACTGGCAGCCCAATTCTAGCCACTCTTTCCTGGAAGTAAGATCCATTGACTCTAATGGGACTTATTTCTGAGTAGATACACATAGGATTGAGCTGTGAGCCAAATATTGGGGGGGAGGGCGCTGGCTGGCTGGCTGGACAAATCAAATGTCAATGTGGCACATAAGGCCTGATTCCGGCTTATGGGGGTCCCTTGGCCACAGGTTGAGATGGGCGTCTCTGTTTAAAAGGCTGATGTAGCTCCCCAAGGAAGGAATAAGTTAGCAGAAATGCATCTTGGCTCTGGCAAGGATGCTGCTTGTGCTTCTCTTCCTCCTGCATAGCTTCCTCCCCCCCCCCCCCCTTTGCTCCTTAATCCCCATGGACACTTAAGTGTTAGTGAAATGCCATCCCTAGCAGGGCAGGGGCTTCAGCAGAAGTTACTGCGCGTGCTCAGCTTCTAGGCGCAGGCTCAGATTGAAGGTTCTGCCTGGGCAGGCCATTGATGGATGCTGCTGCGATTGCACTGATGGGAGGATCTGCCGCTCCCTGGGTGCGGGTGCATGCGGCTCCCTGTCCCACTGGAGGGCTGCTTGTTTTATTCTCCGGTCCAAGCCGGTGCTGTTCTCCTTCCAAACAGAGCTAAGACTGAGCAGGTACAGTAGTCTTAGAGTCCGTCATTGGTAACCCTTGAGTTGCTTTTTAAATGAGCTCAGCATGCCCTGGATGGGGGTCAGATCCCCTTTTTGGATTTTGATATGATAATATCATCTTCTATCCCAAGTTCCACTGACTCAGAACCCAATCCTGGGCATGTCTACTCAGAAGTAAGCCCCATTATAGTCAATGGTACTTACTTCCAGGTAAGTGTGGATAGGATTGCACCCTTAGGCTTACAAGGGAGTAACTAACTGGCTCCCTGATTCCACTGACTCAGAAACCAATCCTAGGCATGTCTACTCAGAAGTAAGCCCCATTATTGCCAATGGGGTTTACTCCCAGGGAAGTGTGGATAGGATTGCAGCCTTAGGTTGCAATCTTGAACATGCTTACTAGGCAGTAAGCCCCATTAGACACAATGAACCTTACTTGTGAGTAAAAGTGGGTAAAATTGTATTGTCATCATTATATGCTTGGTTTTCAATGCCATCTCACACAAGTTTGCATGTGATCCAGAAGCAGTGATTAAAAATAAAAAATTCAGTGGGCCATATCATACGTTTATTCACTAGTGGGACATGCCAAAAATACATACACCATTGGTTCTCAAACTTTTTAGCCCAGGACTCACTTTTTAGAATGACAGTCTGTCAGGACCCACCTGAAATGATGATATTAACCTGGAAGTGATGTAATGGCTGGAAGAGACATCATCAAACAGGAAAAAAAATTAACAATCCTAGGCTGCAATCCTATCCACACTTACCCAGGAGTAAGCCCCATTGACTGTCATTGTTAAAAGCATATACACTGTAGCCTGTTAAAAGTAAAGATCTTCCCAAATGCAGTCACGTACCATGGTGGCATCAAATCTATTTTACTAAAAATAAAATATTGAAATGAATGCAGACCCACCTGAAATTGGCTTGCAACCCACCTAGTGGGTCCTGATCCACAGTTTGAAAAACAGTGACATATACTCTTTTCCACCTCTCACATATGTACTCATACTTTCATACTTTTTGGCATATATAGGCAGTTTATTCAGAAAGTTGCAGAATCTCTTGGAATGCTTGCACATATGAACATGTATTTTCTCTCTCTCACACACACTCACACTCACAGAGAGAGAGAGAGAGAGAGAGAGAGAGAGAGAGAGAGGAGAAGGAAGTAAACACTAGAAGAAGAATTCAGCAAAAAACAACAAATTGTCCATGGGGGTTACATGAACCACTTCCAAAGGTGAAAACTCAGACTTGGCAAAGGGAGGAGTTGATGAAACTGGGAGATGAGTCATGAATCAGTTTCCCCAATAAAACTTACTGTTCTATCTAATACTAAGTGTCTGTTTGCCATCTCAGGGAAGGGAATATAGATCAGTACCTTTCCTGCGTCCTCTCCTTTCTCCAGTGGTTTTCATTTCCTAGTAAAGGCCTCACAGTCCCTTGGGCCATTCTGGGTCTTGCTGCCCTAATTCAGTGCCAGCATTTTGGCTACCTTCCCCTCCACATGTACACAACATACTGCCCAGATGGAAGGGACATGAGATTTAGGGCCTGGCCCTTTCCAACACAGATGTAGCCATGCCAACAGGACATGTGGTGGTGGGGCAGTTGTGAAGGCCTTCTTAAGGTCAGGGAATGTTTGTTCCCTTACTTTGGGGCTGCACTGCAGCTGCATTGGCACTGGAAAGTTGAATAGGATTGGCCCCTAAATTTCCATCAGAACAGTGGATGAGTTGCTGTATCCTGTTCCTGAAGACATTAAAGTAGCATTTAGCAGAGTGGAATGAATGAAGTAAGAATTGGAAGGTAACAAAAAGCAGAAGCAAATGATTCTGTGTTTTATTTGCAGATGTCTTGGGAACATGGCTTTCAGAAACGTGAACAAAAAGCGGCATATTGGACTGCATCATCTTTCATCTTTGACATCCACTGGCAGAACACTTTTAGGACCAGGGAAATCATCCAAATTTATTATAGATGAAAATACACATGAAAGTGTGTTGATTTGTTCTGTGGTGAGACTTGTTGAAAACTTGAATTTAAATAGCGCAGCAGGGCAGCTTCTTCATGAAGTCATCCAGGCACAGAACAAAGAATATAAAACTGGGATGGCTACTCTGTTTTTTCTTGTTCATGCGTGGAGCAATGCTGTACTTAAATGCCTTGAGCAGGATGTTCCCCTTTCGATAATTGTAAATGTGATGTCTGAAGGTCTGAACTCTTGCATTGAAGAAGTGCAGTGTCTTACAATATCAGTAGACAACATATACCAAAGTCTGGATGGTATTTCTGTAGAATGTAATGTTAAAGCCCCTTTTAATATAAATTCGGACACATCTCGAAGGCAGATTATGGAAATTAAAACCCCAAATATAAAACAGAGCAATAGTTGTTTAAATCCACCTGAACAGCTTTATGCATCAGAAGAACTTTATGTATCAGAAGAAAAATCAGAAGCTCCAACAGTCTACCAAGCTAACACATGCGCCTCTTGGCAAAAATGTGTGCATCCATCGGAATTCGCTGCAAGCAATGCATGTTCACTTGTGGAATCAGTAAATGCCAGTTGTGTTTTCACAACTTACAAAGGTCATTTGGGTAAATCGAACCATAACAAAAGACCAAAATTAACCCACAGCAGGTACTTCAGTAGTGTAAGGGAAAGTAATTTACAACAGCAAACTGATAGTCTCGCTGGATCTACAAAACATTTTAATGGACTCAGTGATTTAGAACACCTGGCAATGTCTCTTAGCCATGGATGCTGGCCCAGTATCAAACTAGTGCAAGATATCCTCACTTACCAGCTGCAAACCGCCAGCAAAATGGCAGACACTTGTCCTTTCCAATTGAATCTTTCAGAAGTTGTGACATGCTGTTTACCGGGGATGTCTGAAAATCATTTTTGCGTTTGTCCTGGGTATGTTACATTAGTATGTCCAGAGAAAGCTGCTATTGCTAGGCAACTTCAGGATAGGCCTCTTCGTATTATTCTTGCAGATGGTGACTTGACTGAGACGTATCACCATTTGGGGTTTAACAGGCCAGAGAACATCAAAGTTGTCTTAGAAAGCATGAGAAACCAAGCAGACAGCTCAAGCTTGTGGACTGATGCTATGTTGGATATTCTGATTCGGTACAGAATAAATTTAATTTTGGTGCAAGGCAACACATGTGGAAGTTTAGAAGGAAGGTGCTTGTTAAATAACATCATGGTAATTAATCAGGTAACCCAAAGTGTGTTGAAGGCTTTTAGTGACGTTACACAAGCTGAAAGGGTGACATACCTCACTCAAGTGGATGAGCATTGCATTGGCAAAGGGGTTTGTATGAGTCTTTGGGGAACTCCAGAATTAAGATGGGTGGAACTGAACAACAGAGTGCCGGTTGCAATAACAGTAGAAGGAATTCACCTGCTAACAGCAGTGCTTTGTAGCCCAGTTATATCCAAAATGCAAGCCACTGAAGATCAGTTTTGGACCTGTGCTTATCGTGTACATCATGCCCTTCTTGAGCGTGCCGTTTTTCCAGGAAGTGGTGCTGTGGAGTTTCTGTGCCTCGGTTATCTTGAGAATCTGGGAAAAGCAGCCAGTAATTCCATAGGAGAGTTTCATGGTGGTTCTTGGCTTGCAAAGTCTTTGGAACAATATAAGCCACTGGTGCTAAATGCTTTGGCTTGTGGTTGGCATCAGTACCTTTGTACTGTCTTGTGTCATGCTGCAAACTGTGGATCAGAGTTTGAGGCCAGCACTGTCATACAGCAACATCTTAGAAGAGCAGCTAGATGGGGTTCTCTATCCTCCTACGTACTGAATGAGTTTAGGGAGGAGAAGATGGGACTGGCAACCTGTGAACATGTAGGGGCACATGAAAAGTCACACAGAGTGTATGACAATGTTACAGCTAAGCTGGAAGCATGGCGTAGGGCTCTGGATTTGGTGCTGTTGGTTCTTCAGACAGATGCTGAAATTATCTCAGGGCCTAAAAGAGATGAATTGCTAAAATCACATGTCTCAAGTGAATTCATGTTTTTATAGGCACAATTATGTTTACAGAATACAGGTTACAAGTATTCCTGTGAAGGTTCAAAAGCAAACTTATATTAGGAAAATAAAATCCAAAATTATTGCCTTCCTGTTTTAGAAATCAACATCCATGCTCAAGGAAAGACTTAAGCCACGGAAGGACTCATTGCTTATTTTTCCAAATTATTGACATGGGCCATAATCCAGGGTACATTTACGAGCAGAAAAGTCCATTGATTTCACTGAGGACTGTAGCCCCAGTAATTGTGTGACAGATTTGGCTACCATTAGGCTGAGTCATTTAAGGGCTCCATTCTATAGAGCACATACTTGTTGTTGTTGTTGTTGTTGTTCAATAATTTTGATATTATTATTACTATAAATCATGATGTTACCTTTTAATCTTGTTTTAAGGATTTTTATTCTAAGCCATCTTAAGGTCTCGCCTAAGGCTCGGGTTGTAGGATAGAAATGTGAAAAACAAAGAAAGTCAATAGGTTGCATGTGTATCAGAAATGGAATTGATATTTGATATGGGAAGTTCCATATTTCAGAAATCTTAAGTAATCTGGGAGTGGGGGAAGAAGCTTTTATGCAGTTCTTGGAGCTTTTAATTTGATTGGAGCCTCACAACTGGAGAAAGAATTGTTCAGTCCTTCCCCCTCAATCATTTTTTCTAGATCGACCGCTTCCCCAGAAAACTTCCTGTAGATGTTTGTATTTTTTTTAGCCTATAGAAGCAAGGAGCAATCTTGATGATGAAAACAGCATAGGATGAAAGCCTTAAAATACCCATACTAACGGGGCTGAAGGTCCAATCCAATTCAGAGCTCCTGCAGTTGCTTTAAAGTGAAAAAAAAACTGTTCGAAGGTGCAGTCACAGATCTGCTGTATAATGTGTAGTTTGGCTCTGATTGCCTTGCCTCTACTAGTGTTTAGTTTGTCAGGCAAGTTCCTAAAGTCAATAAAAATTATGCAGCGATTCAGTTCACTTATGATCTCCCGCAGGCAATCTGATATCACAGTGGGTCTTTGTTCCTCTTGCAAATGCACCAGTCATCTCAGTGTCATGCCCTCTGTTGCTACTGATTTAATTACTGTTGTGTCATGGCCTCCAATACAGTACATTCCCTTGAGTTAAACACGCAGCTGTCTGCTATAGGGCTATGAGAAAAATTTTGATTTTGTATCAGACGTCAATTTTTGACTTAACTGCAGAATGTTAGTTCTTCTGTTCACTTTTTAGGTGAGTCTTGCACGTTTGGTGAAAATCTCATGGGAAAAGACAGTAAATAGTGGTGCTTGCATGAATTATTCAGGATGAAATGTTCCTATCGAAACCCCAACGCCTGGCACCAGTTGTGTTAAGATCAGATTTATTTGTGGCATATACTACAGCTATTCGTATTGCGCTCAAATGCATACATTTTTAAGGCATGACATTGGTAGCTCCCAACTTTCAAGTGTGGTTGGGAACCGGAGGCTGCTTCAGATCTTGGCTCAATGTGAGAAGTCTCTAAGAAATGATACTTTTGTTGTCTACTTTGTGAGCCATTGACACCATGACTAATCCCACTAAAATTTATTTTAGGAACAAGAAAATCCATTGAAATGTGTACTGCGCCTGATGCTGTTTAAAAGTCAAGCATGAGACTGATTCCGGTGCGACACTTCTCCACTCATGTTGTGAAAATGCTTGGGGAGAAAAGGTCATAAATAGCAAAAGATGTATTTCTTATGCTGCCAGCACATTATCCTACTACAGACGCAATCCTAACCAACTTTCCAGCACCTAGGTAAGGGCAATGCAGCTCCGAGGTAAGGAAACAAACACTCCCGTATCTTGGGGAGGCCTCCTTGATTGCCCCCCAATGGCTGGATGCAGCACATGCCCCATTGGCACAGCTATGTCAGAGCTGGAAATTTGGTTTGGATTTGGTCTGCATTTGATAGCTTATCAAACTGCCCATAACTTGAAATAAGCTAATTTAGGGAAGTGGGTTGCGGTAATTTAAGCCTACTTAAAAGTTATTTGACATTCTAGATCACTTCAACAGAACCCTATTGCTCTCCCTGTCATACATCTTTTTATTGGCTTTGACAGTGCTTTTGTATTTTTTTGTGCCCTACCCATGAAGGTTCATTTAAATTGGGCCAGTCAAGCTGATAAAATTTGTTCAGATATCTTCTGAGAGCTGGTGTGGTGTTGTGGCTGAGAGCATTAGTTGGAAAGTCCTTGGTTCAAACCTTGCTTCATCCATATCCTTAGGCAAGCTACCTTCTCTCAGTCCCCCATCATCTGCCCAGTGGGGATACTAATGCTGACCTAAATTACAGTGTTGTTGTAAAGATTACTATAGCATTGTGTTTGAAGTGCTTTGAAAGCTCCAAAAGCACTATGTACAAAGAAATTGTATTACCATGACTGTAATTGCAATTTGGCCATGATATAAATGTCCAAGTGTCAGCTTCTTTCATCTTCCCCATTCCCATCTCAGATCCCTTTCAGAATGCTTGCAGTGGTATGATTAAAGAATGGGTGGGCTAGAGCAGGGGTGCCCATACCCTGGCCCGGGGGCCACTTGCGATCCTTGGGGACTCCCAATCTAGCCCTCTGGGAGCCCCCAGTCTCCAAAGAGCCTCTGGCCTCTGGAGACTTGGTGGAGCCCGTGCTGGCCCAACACAACTGCTCTTAGCGTGAGGGCGACCATTCGATCTCTCACGTGAATTGTGGGATGAGGGCTCCTTCCACTATTTGTTGTCTCACGTCTGTGATGCAGCAGCAAAGGAAAGGCTAGTCTTGCTTTGTGCAAGGCCTTTATAGGCCTTTTATAGGCCTGCAAGACCCTTCATCCATATAAGTTACATCTCTAATATATTCATTTATGTAAATTTATTCAAATTTTAAATGTAAATTAATTCTTCCCCCCCCCCCTTGACACAATGTCAGAGAGATGATGTGGCCCTCTTGTCAAAATGTTTGGACACCCCTGGGCTAGAGCTTTTGGAATGAATTTTATCTTCCTAAGTTATTCATTCTTTTCTTTTTGGCCAGAAGGTGGCAACCTACAATTCTGTTTTACACTACAACACTGAGCGGAAGTCAGTTTCTTTAAAACCAAGGAGATTTTGTTCCTCTTCAAGTTTGTATAACTGGAAAGCCAGCCTACTTTGACAGAAGATGTTGAAATGTCTGAAGAGCCTTTTGTAGCCCAAAATAATTGAGACTTAGGCTTGTAAACCTATCTTACCGGAAAGAAACACCTCTAGGTATCAGAGCTGAGACATCGGCTATTGTTTCAAGGGGAGACTCTGACAGTTATACAGAGAAAAAATTTTTTTTCAGAGGTATTGAATCACTTGGTTTCTTGCTAAAAGTGGTGGCCAACAGTTGGAAAACTCAGTCCCTCTCAGTCTTGTTTGCATATGGTAGCCATTTTCAACCTTTTTCAGCTCACGGCACACTGACAAGGCACTAAAGTTGTCAAGGCAAACTACTAGTTTTTAATTACATTATTATGTTACAGTTAATTAAATAATATAACTAAGGGCACAATCCTAACGAGGTCTACTCAGAAGTAAGTCCTATTTTGTTCAATGGGGCTTACTCTCAGGAAAGTGTGGTTAGGATTGCAGCCTTAGATCATTAGGTGACAATGAAAGAAATTCCCAAGAAGCTTGGAGAGGGAGGTGCATGTAATTTCTGGAAAGGTTTTGAAGCAGATCTGTTCAAACTGTTATCAATTGATATGCTCTGGTATGCCAGGAGGTGTTGGCAAAGAGAGATGAGCATACTGGAGGGACAGTGAGGAGATGTGGCTGAAACAAGTGCAGGATTCACTTGGGTGGGGGGGAGGGAGAGGGGGAGAGAGAGAGAGAATGAATGGGAAGCAACTGGCTTTGAACTTTGGAAGGTGGGGAAGAGGGAGGGGAGGGGCAGAAAGAGAGGGGTTAACTGCAATTATGATGGGGGTGTGTGTGTGCAGGAGGGGAGGAGGTGGGGGGAAGAAAAGCATCACTTGCCTGCTCATTTATTCAAGAAAGAGTGCGACCAACCAAGCATCTGTACATCTACTCAGTAGTAAGCCCCATTATAGTCAATGGGACTTACTCCTAAGTAAGTGTGGATCTGATTGTGGCCCAGCACCCTTCCTGCCAAAGCCTTGCCAAGGGAGGCAACACAGGGAGGGTCACTTTGGGGCCTTGCTGACAAGGAAAAGGGTCTCTCCAGGATCCTTTCCAGCCAGCTGCTTCTGGCTCCTACCTGCTTCCACCTTCAGGCTCGCTCTCACTCCCTCCTCACTTTCGATGCCACTTGCCCTCACGCCCTCCACGTTCCCGCCCTTCCAGGCTTCTCTAACTGCCTGGCTGGCTGCCCAGTCAGTGCACGGGGCAGGCACCAGCAACAGCAGGAGTGTCCAAGCCCCTTCGAGGCTGCCCCTTTTTCTCCTGCTGCCGCTCCGAGCAGTCACTTCTCCCACGTGAACAGCAGCAGCTGCTGCTGCCTGACTCCCTGGCACACCTGAGGCAGCCTCATGGCACACTGGTGTGCCATGGCACAGCGGTTGAAAACCGCTGGCATATGGGGATAAACTACTTACAATGCAGTCTTATGCATATCTACTTAGAAGTAAGCCCCAATGATGGTATGTATTTCCAACTGTGTATGGAATTATAGTCTTGCTCACATTACGCAGTTGTCGTAAGGTCAACATAAAGGAGTACAATTTAGAGTTGGCTTTGGAGTTCTTCTTTTTGTACCCTGAGCTCCATGTATGCAACTGCCTCTTCAGCATCCCTGACAGTTGAGCATCCGCTCTCTGCTTAAAAACCTTAAATTTAGCCAAAATTCACTTCCTTGTAAAATTAACATTGGTTCTAGAGCAGTGGTTTCCAAACTGATGGGTTGCGAGTACCCCCTTAAGGGGGTAGGACGGGGAGAATGGCGCCAATGCAGTCTTCAGGATCCTGCCACTGCCAGAGATGGGGGGAATTCCACTTACCTTAGCCAGTGCCTGCCTCCTGAGAGGATATGGGGTGCCCGGTGGACACCTCTGCAGGGCCCCCAAGCCTCTGGTAAGCTGAAAATTGCAATTGGAAACCACTTCCAGTTTTGTGATTTTCAGCTTGAGGCTTGGGGAGCCCTGAGGGTGTGTCTCCAGCAGTGGCACAATCCTGGAGATGATCCTGGATCATGTTGCTGCCTTTCCCCCTTCCCCTATCCCTGCAACTACTTATGTGGTTCCCAACTCCCTGGTAGGAGTTTGGGAACCACTGTTCTAGACTCTAGAATAAGTCTTCCCCTTCTCTGTGTCAGCCCTTCAGAAACTTGAAGCACTTCACACAGAAAATGCTACATAAACGTTTATTATTTTTGTGTGCGTGTGCTTTCTTTCACCATCCTTTTTTCTGATCAGTAATAATAAGCTTTGTTTACCAATATGTCTGCAATAGAATTGGCTCACAAATTGAAGAATGGTTCAGGTGATATGTCCACTGAGTTCATTGAAATGTACAGGTAAATCCATGAGGATTGTAGCCCTAAGCTCTTAAACCTTTGATGCGGATAGGGATGAATTTTAAGTATTTCCTCCAACTCTTTTCTAGGCTGGCTTCTATAGTGGTGCTCCCTTATCTGTAGGGGTTCTGTTCCAGACACACCCCCCATGGATAGCCGAAACTATGGATATGGGCAAATGCCCATCCCCGCAGCCTGGACTATCTGGAGGTGAGGTGCTTCTGAGCTCAGTAGAGGTCATGCAGATCCATCCATGGCCTCTGCTGGGATCAGACTGAGCTCAAATAACACAACTTTCAGTTTTGCTTTGCTTTAAATAGGTGGCAAAAAGGAACCCTGGAAAGGGGAGAGGGCTGTATGGTTGGAGAAGAATCCAAGGCTGCAAACGTATGCATTAGAAACTGCTAAAGTACCTTTTATAATTATAGCTGAACAGATTTTCTTTTTGTTTGTTTACTTCAAGGGACACGTCACACAGAAGCCCTGTGTAGCTCCTCTTCTGAGGTTAGTACAGGAAACTGGCTTCCTTTTTATACGGAAAAAAATAAAGTCCAGAAGGCTACAAAATTATCTATTTACTTTTTATTCACTGTGAAAACATTCAGTGAAGATTCTTTTTCACATCACATCTTCAAACGCACAAATACAAAGTCCAGAATTGGTTCGGAGGAGCAGGAAAATATAGAGAATGTCCGGAAATCAGATATACCAGTGGTTCTCAAACATTTTAACACAGAGACCCACTTTCTAGACAATGTCAATAATGATTAAACAATGTTTAACAACTAGACAATGTTTAATAACTTGATATACAGACATCAGCTGAAGGTTGATTTACATAATTACCTTTCTTCTTTTTGAGTGTGCTTTAAAGCGACCCTAACTTGCCATCCGTCATAACCTCAATACGTGCCACATTCTGGACTCAGCAAACCCCAATTTTTTAGTGTGTCTCAGCAACCCCAATCTGGCAGCCAGCAACCCCAATTTTTTAGTGTGTCTCAATATGTGAATGCCAGAAATAATCAGATGATGAAAATGGTTGTGCAGCCCTGTCTGCACAAAAATTAGAGTGGTGCACTGTGTTACAGAAATATAATTAAATTAAACTTTATAGATAAGTTCTTAGAGCTTTTTCCGTCTTTCACAGCAGGTGAAAAAGATGTTTCTGTGGGGATGGAAGTTCTTGATTTAATTGTTAAGACTTTTCATGCTTTTGTTGCTTTAATTACACTTTCTGGGTTGTACTTCCACATTAGCTGGTTTCCCTGGAATTGCCACACTTCATTCACTCATCATGGAGAATTCAGGTGTCATCACTGCCAAACCATTGCATTCCATTGTTTTCCATCTGTTTAGGTCCTGTTCTGTGGCAAGTTTTCAAATTCTTTTACAGAATTGCAGTTCCAGCCTGTTCAGTTTGGACTGGCAGACACTATTGAGACACCTGGTGGGAGGGGTGGTCTTTGAAGCAACTGGCATTGTGGTTGCTGATGCCCTGTCTTTCTGTATTCCTTGTTCTGTCTTTTCATGATTACACAGCAGTTGCGTGTTCCGCTCAGTGATCCCTTTCTCCATAGATTTATTTTTGCCTTAACTCATATAAACACAAACAGCTCATTTCACTCAGTTGTATTTGCCCTAATAACAAGCTAAAAACTGTAATGGGGAGGCAGTGGTTTGTATTTATAGTAAAAGGAGAGCAGTGGATATTTACTGTTACCGTTATACGGTATAAGTTTAGACATAGTGATATTTCCTTTCCTGTGTATGAGTAAATGTATTAAATACTATCTCCATATATGGAAGATATATGGGTCTCAGAGGCATTTCGCAATGCCTGCTATTGAACTTGATTGATTAATGAGGAGACAGACCACCATACAGGGAGGAGACTAACCAAATGTTAACACAAAGCAAGGTAGTTCCTGCTTCCTGATAACATTTGGTTCATCTCCCTCTAGCGTGCAGGCTGCTTGCCTGCATATCACATTCTTCAGTTAAGCAGGAACGTTCCTTTTTTAAGCAAAAAACTTGTGCTTCTACCACTACAAAAGAAAAACAAAGGTAATGGATGTGGGAGGCAGCTGCATCTGGATCCGTGGATGCCAAATTTGTGGATATGGGGGGGGATGCTTGTAACTGCTGTTAAACTGCTGTTCTCGTGACACTTTGTATTGCGTACTCTGATCAAACTCTGTGCCTATACTGATCAAAAAGGGATGTTTTAGAACAAATGCATTGTGATAGTTTTTGTGCAGCTGTGTTTATTGTAATATGTGTTGCAATAGATATTATAAAACAATGTTAATGGTTTTATTTCCATTGTTTTATGTTTATCATGAATGACCTTAAGGTGCCAATGGGGTTCAAAGGTGGCTTATAAATTAAAATAAAAATTAACATACCGGAACCAAAATAACTTAAAAATTAGAAAACTCTCTCAGCTTCACTAATTACAACTGGTCCAGACCGATTAATCCTGTAAAACTTTAGTTCATTAATATATCAGTTAAATGTTAAGGGTCTACTAAAAATATACCTGTTTTTAGTAGTTCCCTGGATTCAATTGTATTGTGAGTTTAGAGTTCTCACCTCACACCTACTGTGTTCATGCCCTATGGATTTAAAATTCAGCTGTATAAATATTCTGCTCCGTTCAGTGTTGATAAATGATTCATTCCATTTGTAATTCAGTTTAGGAAATTAAACGGTATGCATTATGTTTAGTAAATCTTCATTGGGAAAGAAAGCGAAGTTCTTATGCAAAAAGTTGTTATGCAGACCCTACTCTCTTGGGTTTGGATTTTCTGGGCTTTGTTTTGTTTGTCCAGTTTCGATCATTAAGCAGGCAACTAGGCAAGTCATCAAAGTCCGAAAGGTCAGCCAAAATTCATCTGTTAATTTGAAAGTAAGTGTGCTGCAATTTTTCCAAGCGTAGTCATTTTTATTAACTGAACTCAACATTCATATGAAGTAATTTAGTGTTCTCCAAAGACATTCTGTTTTCTTCATCCTATGAAAGAAAAAAAAGTCTTTAAAAGGCATCTTCTGTCTGGGAAAGGACTGTACAAAAATTTCAGTATGCAAAGTTCAGTAATAAATTTGTTTTAAGTCTACAGAGTGGAGAATTTAAAAAGAAATGTGTGTCTAGTTCTTTCAAAATCACTTTAATCAGATGGTGTCCTTTCTGCATTATGTAATTTTCATCTAATGTCAGTGCTGGGGGATTTTGGAAAGAGGTTCTGTTTTTTGACTACGTAACTCCTGCGTAAGGCCGACGTTGCTGCGGGTTCCTGGATCAGAATGTTAGCTCAGACACTCCCTGTCCCTATCTTGTTAGAGGGGGCAAAACTAGTTTTTCAACATGAGGCAATATTGAGCAGTTAACCCTATAGCTGAGGCTCCTATCAAATCCATTCTTATAAGGGAGTTGTACGGCTTGCTTGCCTTGCGATGGAAGGCAGGAGACCTTCTGGAAAATCCATTCACAAACTAAATTTTTGTCATGGTATGAGTGATTGCCTGATAAGTCTCTTTGAAGCAGGAAAAAATTCCCAGATTGTCTCCTGAATTAACCTTGTCAGAAAAATAAGAACGCACGAAAAAAGAATCCTGTGGCACCTTAAAGTCTCGTATATTTATATTTAGTATATTTATATTTATATTTATGTTTGTTCGCCTTTATGGTGCACAAGACTCTTTGGGCGCAATCCCAACCTGCGCTGGAAGAGGCAAGCCAAGAGGCTTGTGCTGTATCCCGCGCAGGATTGGGGCTGAAAGCAGCTCACCCAGAGGCAAGGGAAAACTTTTCCCCTCACCTCCAAGTAAAGCGCCTTTGCCCCTACAGGTCTCCTTGAACTCGTGCCACCTCCTGAGGTGGCACAAGTCCAGGGAGAGCTGAGTGACTTGAAGCCATTCCGACACTCCCCAGGAATAGCGGTGGGGATCCAGCATAAGTGCTAGAACTTACCCACCCTCCCCACCCTGGGGTTGCCCACCGCCTGCCCTCCCCCTGCCCAGGAGTGCCAGACCAAGTGAAGGGCAAGTTTGTGCCCTTTGTTTTTTTTTCTGCTTTGAACTAACATGGCCACCCCATCTGGAAGAAAGCGCAAGGAAGCCATAGCATATTTGATGTTTGGTCTTCTTCCTAACATGAATTAATAAACTTTTTGGTGCAGAGCTGAGTGGTGGCTCAGTAAAAGTACTCATTTTTGGTGCACCAGTTCTGAATGGATTGTTCTGTTCTAAAGTTTGCTCTCTTCTGTCACAATCTTTGTACAAGCCTAATGTAGACTCTCCAGAGTTTTCCCGTTCATCCTAATAGCTCACTTCCTGTACCAAAAGGCAGGAATAAGTCAGCTTGATTTCTACTAAATTTATTAACAAGATATGCAGTACAAAATGTATGACATTCATGTTTGGTATTTGTGGAGGATAACTTTGCGCAGGATTGTAGAAACAGACAGATAGCTGGTTTAATTAACATGGGAACGAAGTGTAAAATTGCTTTATATTTATGTTTTTCCCTCTGTTTATTATCAGTACATACAACTACCTCAATGCAGCTAAATTATTAAATTACTAACAGTGCAATCCTATGCAGTTTTAAAAGTAAATTCCACTAATTTCAATGGAGCTTACTCACAGCTAAGTAAGCAGAGGATTACGATCTTACAGCCCAATCCCAAACCGTGCTGGAATAGGCAGGCCAACTGGCCTGCACCGTATCCAGCAGGTTAAAAGGTGGTTGGAGTGCAGCTCAGAGTAAGGGGACTTATGTCCCCTTACCCCAAGTAATGCCCCAGCCACCACAATGGGGGTTACTCGGATCTGTGCCGGTGAAATCACTGGGGTAGATCCTAGGGTGTAATTCTGAGCTGCTCAGGAGGGGTGCTAGGATCCAACCTAAGTGCTGGAGGCCAGTCTTAATCCCCTCCTGGGCCTGGTCCACCCACTGGCCCACCCCCACTTGCCCACCCCCACCCCAAAACACCCTCCTCAACCCCCTGCGCCTGCTTGCCTCGGCTGGCACAATCTTACCAGGTCGAGGCGGTTCAGGGGCTGGATGTGGGCTCCATGGGCTGTTGCGCGTTTTTGTGCTGGCACAGTTGACTCTCCCAGAGGCACAGATGTGCCTTATGGCACATTTGCGACACTCCCAAGCCAGCACAATGGACTTGCGTCGGCTGAAGGGCACATTGTAAGTCCCACTGTAGACAACGAGATGTGCAGCCCAATCCGAGAACAGCATTAGAGTCAACTAACTTGCCACATTGGCGAAACTGACAGCTCAGTCCTATGCAAAACTCAGTCTTTTTCCTCATGGTTGTGGGAAAAATTCCCACTTTATTAAAAGAGAATTCTTCTAAAGAAGCAAATGCTCTTTCTACTGTCAGAAAAGAGAAGTTCAGAAAACTCTGCACCCAGAGAAAACATTTTGCACCCAAAGCTCTCTACATGGTCCTTTGGATCCAGTGAGTAATTTTTCCACATTCAGTCTGTTCAAACCACTTGATTTTAAAAACATATGTTGTCATCTCTTTTTTTTTAAGCTAACAAATACTCCAAGTTATTAAGCCTTTTTCATGAGAAAAGATTATATATGTCCTGCTTTGGATCATAGGTTTGGAAAACTATTAGATGAGTTTCTTTCCAAAGCCAGTTCTGACAACCAGAGAATCCAAACTATAAGTTATCATCCTCTTAACATTTTACTAACCCACAATACAGCATATTAGTGTACTATGTCCATTTCTGTGCGCATTTATTATGAATAATATTTTCTTTTTAAATACAAATTTTGATAACACCTGTATCACAGATGCAAAGAAAGATGAGAATTGTTTTTATTTGCTCTATCGTTAGTTTGTATACAACAAATACAGCCTATATGGCTCAAATAATGGTTAGGTGCTACAAAATGAATCCTGTCCTCATGTGCTCGTCCTCCCATCTCATGCTCTGCTTTAAAGGTGATATATAACTCTATTATATACTGTAAGAATAATAACAATAAATCAGTTCTTGGTTAAATCTGAATGGGCAAATTATGCTTATGCTTGCCCTAGAAACCAGGATTATAAACTATGGTTTGAAGCTGGTTTGCAGCCTTGGTTTTGAGAGAAAGCACAGCAACCTATAGTAACAGCAACCTATAGTTTGATGAAATGAGGAAGTAACTAAGGGCCCAATCCTGAGCTGGGCCAGCACTGGCGCTGACCTCCAGTGTTGTGGCTGGGTGTTGCAAATGTGCTGTAAGGCACACCCATAACACCCTGTGATGAGTCAACGCTGGCACCAGCCCAGTGCCAGCCGGAGCTAGGTAAGAGCTCTGGGCAGTGGTGAGGGCTTCAGGGGTAGGGGGAGGTGTTCCGGGGGGAGGAACCAAGGTGGAAGGGGGTGGATACTGAACTTCATGTCAGACCTTCCGGCCCAACACAGAGTCTCTCAACTCTGTGCCGGCAGAATAGCCGGTGCAAACTTGAGAAGCTCCATGGTGGGGCTTGGGGCTTTCCCTGGGGAAGGGGACAAAAGCGCCGTTCCCACTAGGAGAATTCTGGCAGCTGCTGTGGTGCCACAGCATGCAGCAATAGCTGCTTTGGCGTCTCTGCACCTGGCGGCAGCGCCTTTAGGATTGGGCTGTAATTGAAGCAGAGTGTTCCACAAGGGAAAGAAGGAGCATGAGAACATAGAGCCACAAAGTGGCTTGGATTCATGTGTAGCACTTACGGAGTTAGATTTTCATCTTATATTATTGTCTAGTTTATTTTCTTCATATTTACCCAAAATGTTAGCAAGTGGAATATTACATCATAGTTTGCTCTACAATATGTCACCATGTCACTGAAGTTGGGGGAAAAATATTTTGAAAAAAAATTTAGAGATGGTAAAAACATCCTCTTTACCGGATGGCGGTCAGGACATTCAGAAAGGCAAGAGACTCAAAATAATACTGCTATTCAGATTTTGGCATGAATACCTCCAATTAGTGCCAGTGCCCTGGTTCTGTTATTTTCCCCTGTCTAACTATGTCCCTTTTAAAAATACTTGAGTATCTATATCATCACTAGGTAAAGCAAGCAGAGACCAAAACAGAATGAGAAAAAAATTCACCTCTCATGCTTCCTAAACTGAATTCTTTGTCTTTTAAAATGAACCCTCTGTGAATACTGCTGAGTAGATACTACTCTATTGTCTTCATGTATAGTTTATCATTACAGATAAACAGTTAGGTATAGATAAACATGAGAGGTGAAGGATATTCTTTTAATTTTCTTTTTCCAAAGGAGATTCATTATAAAGGTCTCTGGTCATTTTTGTCTTGAGTGGAATTTTTCATCTTTCAACACATGCTTTAGTATAAATATTAGAATTTTTCCATTTTCTGACTGTACAATTGTGCTAGAATAACCACAGGCACTTTGACAAGGCTGATTCTGTGCTTGACGAATTCAGTTACCATATGCTGGGCATCTTGCTGTGTGTCTGCCACCTAATTATTTATGCAGTTGGGCTTAGAAATGCCTCCAGAGCTATGTATGTTGAGCCGATCTGTACTTCCAGTTTGGGTTGCTGTGACTTTTGTAACTTGCCATGCAAACAAGACTTCACAGTTTATCTCAATGGAGAGAACAGGACCAAGCATCCAAAGGAAGGCAAATAAGCAACTTCTCTTTCGTTGAAATGAATGGGGCTCTAAGTATCTTTTGTGCTGATAAAAGGAAGGCAAGTATGCAGCTTCTCCTTCCATTGAAGGGAATGGGGCTCTTTTATACTGATTTGTGTACCCAGAGGTGGTGTCTGAAGTCAGGTAGGTTGGGCATAGGCCAAGTTTCTATGCCCATTAGAGGGCCCACCTGGCCAGGCCAACTACTGAATCCTTAATACCAGTAGCCAATGCAGCATCAGGAAGCAAGCAGTGAGGGCACCATAGTGGATCCAGTGGAAGACTTTGCCCCAGATGGCCCTAATAACCTGATGCCAGCATCCCTTGTTTGCACCCACTTTTCTGACTGGTGAGTAGTTCCGGGGTGTAGTATTACCTGGATTTGGGCTTCTGAAGGAGTGCAGATCAGTGGAAGCCTACAGTGTCATTGTAATGTTTGTCTTATTCACAAATATGCAGATTGAGCTTTGGAGAGTGAGATAGAAGTACTGTATACTCTTTCAAGCAACAACAGGTTATATCAGTTCTATAGGGATTTCTGAACTTCAAGGTGCTTTGTGCTCTGACCTGCTGTTGCTCAGCTTTAGCATTCTAGTCTATCACCTCTCACACAGATAAAATCCCAGTATCTAACTCTGAAATACTGCCAGCTTGTTTGCTGATTTCTTGTTTGTGGATTTCGTTGTTCTGTTTGGACTCAGGCCACCAAGAGAAGAAAAGGGGAAGGAATTGCCTTACACTTCTTTCTTCAGCCAAAGGTTATCTGAGGTCAAACCAAACTCCATTGTGTCATCTCATTCAGAGAGGCACCTTTGTAATTCCTGGATCTGTTTAACAAATACCTGGGCTTCTGGTAGCCATTAAAAATAGTTCAGAACTGTCAACAGTCCCTTGGATTCTTAACAATGCAAAACTGCCATGAGTTCTACCTGGCTAGCATACTTTACTGATAACTTCTTAGCCTCCATAGGACTGGGCTGCCCCAATTCAAGAAGAAATTCAATGAAGAAATCATGATTTTATATGTATGTACAGTACCTTTTTAAAATAAGCATTGTTATTAAAAAATCCTTTTCATAATTTTCATGGTGATGGTAGTTCTAGCTATTATTTTCTTTGCTGGTGAAGCTGTTGAATGGTTTTTTGTTTTTTTTTTGTTTTTTTTGTATTGTGTCAAATTCCCGGCTCTGATCCCTGGGGTAGCACAAGGTTGCACCACATCTAAAAAGTACTTACTCCTAGCTAATATCCACTGCACCTCATTCACTAAAGGTACAGTACAGTACATGGAGCAAAACCTCTGATGTTAGAGCCCAATCCTATGCATAGCCACTGAGAAGTAAATCCCACTACAGTCAATGGGGCTTTCTCCCAGGTAAGTGTGGATAGGATTGCAGCCTACTTATGGAGAAGATAGATCTACAGTATTCATAACTTGAAACCAACATAGATCAGAACAGACAATTCTTGTCAGCACTATTGTGTAGGGATGTGCTCCAGTCACTGGGCCAAGTTAAGAGTCGAGACACAAGTCAGTGGGTCAGTGAATCAGTCACAAGTCAGTGGGTCAGTTTGGGTCAGTTTGGGTCAGTGACCCCCCCAAACCCTTAAGCCTTCTTCCTCCCCTCAACCCCCCCCCCAGCCTCCTGGAACCACCTACCCTCCTCCCACCATGTCTGCTGCCGCCATTGGTCTAAAGGCCAATTTCTGGACTGCCCACAAGGTCAAAAATGCAAGCAAGAACACACACTAGGGACTCTGGATAGGGACTTTATTTGAGTCATGACTCTTTTCTGAGTCACTAGCCCCAAGTTGTGAATCAAGTCAGAGTCAGTGACAACCATGACTCCAGTTGACTCAAATCAACTCAAGTCATCAAAACAGCCTTTTCATGACTCAAGTCTAGACATTTTGAGTCGAATGCCTATCTCTACTATTGTGCCTCAGAAGCACCTGAAAG
This sequence comes from Tiliqua scincoides, assembly GCF_035046505.1. NCBI lineage: Eukaryota > Metazoa > Chordata > Lepidosauria > Squamata > Scincidae > Tiliqua > Tiliqua scincoides. The sequence continues at coordinate 30,945,309 of NC_089826.1, forward strand.
GATATACAGTACCTGTGCAAAAGTGCTAATGCAGCTATCCATTACATGGACATCTGGAAGTTAGATATCCATAATTCGGGAAGTATGTGTAATATGAAAATAGTATCCGGCCCCTGTTGTAGATGCCGCAAGCTTCATGCATGAGATCCATGTGGTATACCATTATACACTTTAAAACAGTACCTGTCTGCTTATGTATATATCAGTATCTCCATGTGCTTTTATTTAGCAGGGGGAGAGTAACTGGCCCACCTCACCCCAGCAGTGCCTTTTCTAGTGGCTGTCTGCTGGTGTTGCATCTTTTTAGATTGTGAGCCCTTTTGGAACAGGGAGCCATTAGATATTTGATTTTCTCTGTAAACCGCTTTGTGAACTTTTTGTTGAAAAGCGGTATATAAATACTGTTGTTGTTGTTGTGTTTGGAGGAGATATGCATGTCATATCTCCTCATATGTCTTAACATATGCATGTCATTTATGGTTATAGCAAGCAAGACAGGAAAAATAGTATATGATCAAAATAAAATGGAAGGCTATTCAAAGTAATAGTGTCAACTGAGGGCAGTCTTGGGACAGTACTACCACTGCAGTGGCACCAGGCCAAACACTAGTTTGCTGCATGGAATAATATAACCTCAGGCAGAGACACAAGGCATAGAGCAGACAAGGTGGCTTCCCAGTACTTGTGTTTTCACTGTTGTCTTTCTCCTAAGGCTCAGCTCTGAAACACATGAATTCGTGACAGTTTTTTTTCCCCCTGTTCCTGTGCTTTTCTGTCCTTCACCATGTAGGGACCATATATAATCCACTCCAAATATAGGATTGGGAGAAAAAATTGTAGTTCAGAAGTAATGGTGGGTTGAGATGGTTTGTTTTAACCTCTGTATTTATGATAGCATACACTATGTTATGTTTAAATTCACAAATCAATACTCACTGTTAGGATCATTCATCTGTCTCGAGGCTGCTGCACCATGGAGATGGGAGTGCATTTATGAAGTTGAGTCCTGGGTAGATGGAAATCAGAGGCAGGTAAGCAACTCTAAGCTGTTGTTTGCCTGTTTACACACATCAGGAAGCACCAACTATGGTGTGGTTTCTCAGTCATGGTTTTATGCTACTTCTGAACTCAGTCAGTGAGTTCCAGTTAGGCTTGAGTCTGGATATATACATTTTAGTTTCAAGGTTTCTTTGTAAGATCACCAAAGTTTAGAGAGAAGTTTAGAAAAGAGCTACCGTATTTTTTTTTTTTTGCTGTTAATCAGCAGAACAGCTGTCTGGAAAGCAGTTTTCTGGACACTATTCCTTCCACTGTTTCAGAAATTGAAATTAGAAAACACATGGTTCAGGCATACATAAAAATTTATAAAGAAAAGGGACAACAGAATATTAGTTAGAAAGGACTTTATTCAAGCATGAATAAAGATTTTTAAAGAAAAAGGACAATCAGGGTGAGCATGATTTATATAAAATGTTATTGATGCTGGGAAGTCAAGCCTAGAAATACTGGAGATGTACTAAGGAGGAAAATTCCAGGATGAAATGACTAAGATATTCTTGATCTTGAAGCAAAGGCCAAGTCTAAATTAAGAAGTAAGGGTAGTAGAAACTAATCCCGGAAATAACCATATTTAAAAAAATAAATTGGTGGGATTTGTTAGCACTTTAAAGTAAGAAGTATCCAAGAGAGCTTACCCATGCTCTAATATTGATGGAAACAGATGAATAAGTTAGGCCCAACATACTCCAGAGACATTTTGTCCTATCCTCATAGTCCCTCAATTATGCAATTCCCTCACTAAAATGTATTACCTGGTCAGTCCTTCCCTTTATTTCAAACCGAGCAGGAGACATTCATGTATGCCATGTGTTTTGGTACTGAGTGCCTGTCAGGAGAGCATGGGCTAGACCAGTGGTTCCCAAACCTTTTAGCATCAGGTTCCACTTTTTAAAATGATACTGTATTGGAACCCATTTATGTTTACCAGACTTTTTGAAAAGGAGTTCTAGAAAGAAGTGTGTGTGTGTGTGTGTGTGTGTGTGTGTGTGTGTGTGTGTGTGTGTGTGTGTGTGTGGAGACAGAGAGAGAGAGAGAGAGAGAGTATCTGATTTTTGAATAGCCTCAGGGCTTGAGGCAATTAGTTATCTGATCTTTCCATCACCCTTTAGCGACCCACCAAAAATCAGGTCCTGACCCATTAGTGGGTCCTGACCCACAGTTTGGGAACCACTGGGCTAGACCAGAAATGTGACCATTTACTGGACTGATGGCAAGAGACCTCGGATCCACAGGCCAAAAAGGCCACATTTTTTATTCACTGGATATTAACTCCCTCCCAACACCCCAAAATTCAACTATCTGCTGAAACAGCAAATTTGTACCTTGTGACCACATCCACCTCATAAAGTTCCTGACTTCGTACAAGTTTAACCCAACAAAAGATGGATCCCCAACCCCAACCATATTCACCAACTCCATAGCTAAACTAAGAGCCCATTCCTGTTCTCCTCCCTTCCCCTGATGCAGCCATGCCAAAAAGACACATGCTGTATCCAGCAAAAGGGGAAAATCAGGAGGCTTCAGAGGAGAAAGTCGAAGACTTATCTCTCCATGGAGCTGTGCCAGCAAAGTCGCTGGTGCAAGTCTGAGAAAGGAGGCAGGAAGATTGCAAAAAAGGAGCATAGGCTCTGGTGTGCCATCACTGCCAGATGCGCCCCTTCCTAAAGCCCCCCCCCACTCCCTGTTTCACCCCCCATCTCCTCTCTGTTCCATTTTGCCCATCCCTGCCCCTGCGTTACCTGCTTTGGCAAGTCGAGGTAGATCCAGCGACTTCCCAGGCTCCATCAGCAGTCATTTTACAAAAGCAGAAGTCTCAACTGAAGCACATGACAGCCAGCTATTAACCAAAGAAGCATGAGACAACGGACCTCCTGAACTAGCCAGAAAATGTGTGAAAGACAAAGGCAGAACCCACCAGGTGGTCCTCCTCAACAAAGAGGATCCCTTGATTAACTCGCCCCACAAAAATTCCTATAGTATTTTATGGGTGAAAAAGTCCATAAAAACCCAGGGTACTGAATCCTTGTGTTCTTCAGTCCTTCATGTGATCTTCTTCCACTGTTCATTCTAGCCTTGCTGTCCATTTATGGAGAGTTAACCCACTGGTGATGCAGTAAGTCATACCCATTCCAGCTGCCAACCAAGGACCACCATGCCTGTCGGCATCCAAGATCAGTTATACCCCTCTCCCCCCCCCCCAACATTTTTCTTAAGCACAAAGTTAAGAACATAAGAACAGCCACGCTGGATCAGGCCATAGGCCCATCTAGTCCAGCTTCCTGTATCTCACAGCAGCCCACCAAATGCCCCAGGGAGCACACCAGATAACAAGAGACCTGCATCTTGGTGCTCTCCCTTGCATCTGGCATTCTGACATAGCCCATTTCTAAAATCAGGAGGTTGCACATGCACATCATGGCTTGTAACCTGTAATGGATTTTTCCTCCAGAAATTTGTCCAATCCCCTTTTAAAGGTGTCCAGGCCAGACGCCATCACCACATCTTGTGGCAAGGAGTTCCACAGACCAACCACACGCTGAGTAAAGAAATATTTTCTTTTGTCTGTTCTAACTCTCCCAACACTCAATTTAAGCAGATTTCCCCTGGTTCTGGTGATATATGAGAGTGTAAAGAGCATCTCTCTATCCACTCTGTCCATCCCCTGCATAATTTTGTATGTCTCAATCATGTCCCCCCTCAGGAGTCTTTTTTTCTAGGCTGAAGAGGCCCAAACGCCATAGCCTTTTCTCATAAGGAAGGTGCCCCAGCCCCGTAATCATCTTAGTCGCTCTCTTTTGCACCTTTTCCATTTCCACTATGTCTTTTTTGAGATGTGGTGACCAGAACTGGACACAATACTCCTTATCATCAATTTGTACAACGGCATTATAAAATTAGCCGTTTTGTTCTCAATACCTTTCCTAATGATCCCAAGCATAGAAATGGCCTTCTTTACTGCCGCCACACATTGGGTTGACACTTTCATCGACCTGTCCACCACCACCCCAAGTTCTCTCTCCTGATCTGTCACAGACAGCTCAGAACCCATCAGCCTATATGTGAAGTTTTGATTTTTTGCCCCAATGTGCATGACCTTACACTTACTGACACTGAAGCACATCTGCCATTTTTCTGCCCATTCTGCCAGTCTGGAGAGATCCTTCTGGAGCTCCTCACAATCACTTCTGGTCTTCACCACTTGGAAAAGTTTGGTGTCGTCTGCAAACTTAGCCACCTCACTGCTCACCCCTGTCTCCAGGTCAGGGAGGTTGAAAAGGTTGAAAAGGTTGAAAAGCACCGGTCCCAGGACAGATCCTTGGGGCACACCACTTTTCACTTCTCTCCATCGCTTAGCCACAATGGACTAGTCAGCTAACTCTTGTGGGCCAACACCTGCTTTTGTCTTCTGACTTTGCATCATGCAGCTCCTTCCATGAACTCTGCCAGTCGGCAAGAAGTCCCCCATGCCATGAGTCCACACCCATGCAAAGGGAATAGCACTAGAATTCTCTGTTCCAAATTTAAGACTTGTATTATATCATCAGAGATGTACGCCTTTACAAAGTTAAGTATTTTAAAATGGAGACTTCAATCGCAAATAATTTTTTGTTATCACAATTATTGATGTAAGTCAGAGAATCTTAATAACGCTTGGATCAAACCCCATTCATTTTTGGCTTCAATGCATGTTTTGGTTCGTGTATAGGAGTGTGCATCATTTAGAAGCAACCCTGCCCAGCACCAGATTCTACTGGAAACCCAGTTAACAAACTACTTTAGAAGTCTATTGGTGCATATTCCACTTTGATGTGTTCCTTCTTAACTTCCCACATTTTACACTGTGCTTGATTCAATAAAATGCAAAAGGCAAATGGAGACCAGCTGCAACCATGTTAATGTCTGAGTAAGAAGCCAGCAACAGAGACACAGGCCAGCCAGCATGAAATGATGTTATACACACATAAATAAGAGCCAGACATACTACTATATACAAAAATAAAGTCTTATTTCTCTGTTAAGTTATTATTAAGCTTATGAACACATCATTATAGTTAATTTCTTTTTCATTTGGTACAAGGAGTTAAATGAAATGTGGTAAGATCTGCTATGTCAAACCTTGCATATCAAGAACAAAAGTGGTCATTAAAATATAATAAATTCTGTACAGGCATGACATTGACCATATGTGTCTTTGTTATGGGATTAATTGGGTTTAGAATGTTTAAGCTACAGGAGAGTTTAATTTAAAAATTAGGAATACTCTGACAGTAGTTGAGTCACTGAAATGTGATTTTGGCCCAAATCCTAACCAACTTTCCAGGACTGGCATAGCTGTGTCAGTGGGACATGTGCTGCATCCTGCAGTTGGGTGTCACTCACGGAGGCCTCCTCAAAGTAAGGGAATGTTTGTTCCCTTATGTCAGTGCTGGAAAGTGGGTTCGGCTTGCGCCCTTTGGTGAGCTGCCCTTCCTCCTCACCATCAGAGCCATTCCCAGCGGTGAGAACAAAGCTGCGAATGGAGACAGAGAACAAAACTAAAATTATGAATAGGATGTAATGAAGAAAATAAATATGTTGGGTTGTACCCAAACCAAGTTTGTCCTGACCATATCCCATTGAAATTATTTGTTACGGACATGCTTTAAAACATATGTAACGTGCACATAAAAGGGAAATCTGTTTTAGGTGCAGGGACCAAGTGTAGCAACTTATGGTGCAATTCAGTGGAATAGCATAAAATGAGAAGGAACAGGAGGTTAAAATGCAACAATAGGTCGCGTTTATTGTGGGGATAATACCCAGAAAGGGGTATAAAAATAGAATATTTTTTGTGGGGATTGTGGAGATTGTGGGGATTATACCCAGGAAGGGGTATAAAAATAGAATGCAATGCAGTGTATATAACAATCACTGTCACGAGTAGGTCCTAAGCAGTAGCGTAGTTATGGGGGAGGCACATTTTGCAGGGTGCCTCAATGTGCTGTGCGAGCTGCCCTTTCTCCTCACCATCAGAGCCATTCCCAGTGGTGAAAACAAAGTGGAGGCATCTCTTCCATTTTGCTCTCTTTGCTGGGAAAGGCACCGATGGGGAGGGGCAGCCTGCACAGCGCGTTGAGGTGCCCTGCAAAACTTGGTGCTGTCTCCCCCGTAGTTATGCAACTGGTCATAAGCATTGGTGGCTTCTAGGCAGAAGAAGAGGACAACTTTACAAGGAGAATGGGGCACACGCTGCAGTTTCACAAAAAGAGCAGAAAAAGAAGGGGGAGTGTATGTGTAACATTGAAATGGTCAACTGCGGAGATTGCCGTGACGTTAATGCAATCTCATAAGTGATATGCCATAGACATACCTCTTCAGACTCTTCTGCTACTTGGTTGTTTCTCCTAGCCTGTGTTGTGTTCTTCAGTGATGTCTTCGTACTCTTTTCTTCATCACTGCCTAAATGGCTCAAATCATACATCTTTCCTTTAAAATTGAGCTACTCTAATTGCCTTTTCTGGTAATTCTTTCAAATATCTTTTTCTCTTCCATGACAATGGAAAAGGGCTAGTGACTATTTTTAAGGGAAAAAGAAAAAAAAAAAGATGACTCTCATAGGGTGCAATCCTAACCCCTTATGTCAATGCTTTCCAGCCAATGGGACATGTGCTGCATCCTGCAGTTGGGTGTCACTCACGGAGGCCTCCTCAAAGTAAGGGAATGTTTGGTTCCCTTACCTCAGAGCTGCATTGCCCTTAGGTCAGTGCTGGAAAGCACTGGCATAAGGGGTTAGGGATTGCGCCCACAGTCATTATCATGCCTTTTTTTTTTTTTTTAAGTATAGCAACACTTTGAACCAAACTGAAGACATTTGAATTTGAATGAGCCACCTCAAAATTAAAAGATTTCAGAATCTGTCCCACTGATTTCCTGCACATCCTCTAAAATCATTTCTGTTTCCAGGTCTGAGCAACAGAATTCTGTAACGTTTCTTAGAATGATAGAAAACAGACTTTCTTTTCAATCGGAATATAAGTAATTCCTTCAAAGCAGAGCCGGACCATCCATGAGGCCAACTGCCGTGGTCGCCTCAGGCATCTGCTCACCTCCACCAATCCGCCTGCTCCTAGATTAGAAAAGGAATAGGGAAACAAAGTGGAAGTATGAAAGAAAGGAGAGTAGTGGGCTAGAGCAGGGGTGTCCAAAGTTTTTGGCTGGAGGGCCACATCATCTCTCTGACACTGTGTCTGGGGGTGGGGGGGGAGAATTAATTTACATTTAAAATTTGAATAAATTTGCATAAGTTTACATGAATGAATATATTAAAGATGAACTTATATGAACAAATGAAGGTCTTGCAATAGCTCAAGGCCTATTAAAAGGCCTTGTAGAAAGCAAGGCTGGCCTTTCCTTTGCTGCCTCTGGTGCATCACAGACATGAAACAGCAAGCAGTGGAGGAGCCCTCATCCCACAGCTCACACGAGAGGTCAAACAGTCACCCTCACGCTGAGAGCAGTTGCGTCGGGCCAGTGCAGGCTCCAACAAATCTCCGGAGGGCCAGAGGCTCATGGAAGACTGGGGGCTCCCTGAGGGCCACATTGAGAAACTTTGAGGGTTGCATGTGGCCCCAGGGCCGGGGTTTGGGCACCCCTGGGCTAGAGTGTTGGAAGAGCAGAGCATGGCACATCACCAGGTAAGGGGGGTCAGTAGTTGATATGCTATCTCAGGCAGCAGATGGTCTTGGGCTGGCTCTGCTTCAGATCTCCCATTTCATTTTCATGGGTCTAAGCTGCTTACCCATAGTGCAGGGCAAGTGTCAGGTTGCAAAAGAACCCTGGGGCAAGTGGTACCCTCTCCCCCTTGATGGTGCCTTCTTATTTGAGCCTTCTCTGGGTGGTGAGACAGCAGCAAGAGCCCAGAGCACAGCAGATGTTGGGTTGGTGGACACCATTTTTAATAAATGGCAATCCAATGCACCTGCCCAGACAAGCACATTGCAGTATTGTTGGCACCTGTCAATGCAGCCCCATAAAATGCACTTGGTTGCTGCTCCAACATCACTCATCCAGGTAGGGTCCCACAAGATTGGGGGAGGCTTACCTTGGTGGTAGAGCAGCAGCAGCCTAAAACACTTTGAATCTGCTATGAACTGATGAGCACCATTTTTTTTAAACCACACAACATGCCCATGTATTGTTATTTTTAAAAGATGATGCTTGCTAGTGCAGTCTTGGTCACTGCTGCCCTGCCATGAAGATAAGCCCAAACTAGTCTTTCCAGGCACCTTCTCCATCTGATACTTCTCCAAGAAGCCTGTTCACAGATGGGAAAAGCATCTGAAATGGGGTGATGATGGAGCAACTCAGTTGACTGAGTGGGTCACTGTCATTGTCTTTTTCTGTTTTCCCTGTTCATGAAGAGAAGCTTTCCTTAGGGGGCCTCTAAAAAAGCTCCTATTGGCAGATGGGGAGGGAAAAAGAAAATGCATTTGGACCTTGATATTTCAATTTGGACCCAGAAAGTGGGCTCAATATGTTGAAGGGGGATGGCTGTACTTCTGGTGGAGTTTAACAGAACAGTATGTTCTGTATGCTAGCAGGCTTTTTGATGCGTTCTGCCTGCATGTCCCACCTTCTGCCAAATTCTTTGCTTTTGGATCTCATCTCTTTTCACCTGATTGCATCTGTTTTTGAGATAATTGTTCTTTGGGCAGAGGATAAACAGAGAGTAACTACTACTCAAGGGACACATGACACTCGTATGGAAACGATGAATGGAACACAGTGTTTCAGAAGACATGTTTTTACAATCGCTCAAACCCCATTCTGAAAAACTGTGTTCCATTTATCGTTTCCATACGAGTGTCGTGTTCATGGTATATAATTTATGTAAGGGTGAATCATAATTACTAGCACATGTATTACAGTGACTGTCTGAAATGTGGTGCATGCCAACATTCGTATGTGAGTGTTCTCAGTCCCAAACATACTTTGTGAATGTCTGATATATCAGATATACCCTGAGGAGTGTTGACAGTCACCTCCGTGTCATTGACAGCACTTAGTGGTGGATGCCTGTCACAGTGGGGAAATATATAACTTTTCGTGGACATGACTGTGTTTCATCTGGAATTGTCAGCATTTCACATGGGGGTATTGACATCATCAAGTTTTGGACATTTGGTGGAATTTTCCAAATGGCACCAGTAACTGCCGTAAAGTATAATGGAGCTGACTCAAAAACACCCTGCTCGGTGACCTTCACAGGTGTGGCAGATTTCTTTCAAAATCAGCCTGATTCAAGTTGTTTCCATACACTGCATTGCGTGGCAGTCATCTAACCTGGAGGTTGCGACAACATGGATATCTGTGATTAGCCTATCTCATATGGAGAGACTGCAGCTTATACACCACTTTCAGCTGAGCCTCCAGTGACAAATCGGGATTTATGAACACCTCTAGGCAATGATCCCAAACCTTTGCACAGAATACAAACCTTTGGGAGAGTATAAGTGAAACACCCTTCCTGGTAGGGTTCAGACTATGTGGCTCCTTGCATCTGGAATCAAATTGTATGGTCTGCCCTGGAGGCTGATGGATCCAGATGGATTTCTGAAGGCTCTAGGGCAGGGGTGCTCAAACCCTGGCCTGGGGGCCACTTGCGGCCCTCAGAGGTTCCCAATCAGGCCCTCGGGGAGCCCCCAGTCTCCAATGAGCCTCTGGCCCGCCTGAGACTTGCTGGAGCCCATGCTGGCCCGACGCAACTGCTCTCAGTGTGAGGATGACTGTTCGACCTCTCGCGTGAGCTGTGGGACAAGGGCTCGCTCCACTACTTGCTGTTTCACATCTGTGATGTAGCACTGGCAGTGAAGGAAAGGCTGGCCTTGCTTTGTGTAAGGCCTTTTATAGGCCTTGAGCTACTGCAAGACCGTCATTCATTCATACAAGTTCCATCTCTAATATATTCATTTATGTAAATTTATTCAAATTGTAAATGTAAATTAATTCTTTATTTTCTCGGCCCCCCACACAGTGTCAGAGAGATGATGTGGCCCTCCTGCCAAAATGTTTGGACACCCCTGCTCTAGGGCATTTCCTGCTGCCAAGGCAAGTGACTCATCTGTTAGCAATGGTCAACCTTTGAAATGTGGAATGGTCAACCTCTGAAATGAGGAAATGGCTAGAGTTGCTCCCAGGTGAACTCTGACCCATTGTAGAGCAGACAGTGGCTCCTTGGTTTACTGAGAAGCTGTGGGCAATGAAGTGACTGGGCAGATGTCTTGAGCAACGGTGGAGGAAGGCTCAAGATTCTTACTGAACATGGGTTACAACACTTATTTATTTATTTATTTATTTACTTACTTACTTACTTACTTACTTACTTACCTGCCTTTAATGGCATATAACATATATTTTTAACCACCTCTTACAATATCCACCCCCCAACTAAGGGCCCAATTCTATCCAATTGTCCAGCACTGGTGCAGCCACAATGCAGCCCCAAGGTAAGGAACAAATATTCCCAAACCTTAAGGAGGCTGTTGTGACTGCTGCCCCACCACAAGATACAGTGCATGCCCCATTGGCACAGTTGCGCCAGCAATGGAAAATTGGATAGGATTGGGCCCTAAATAGCCTATATATACAAGCTCATTCTAATGATACATTATAGTGTTCTCAAATACATAACCTGAGATACATAGCAAGCTGAGTTGTACAAAACTCATCATTTCCTGCTAATATGTGTACAGCACATATTAAAGTCTACTCTGTGATAGTGATGGCAGTGTAGAAGGTTTCTTTTTTCCCTCCTGTCACCATCATGTCTGCAGAGAGCCACCCAGCTGAGCTCTTCCAGGAAACGCATGGTGCATTACACAAATTACATGTGAAGACTGCACAGTGGCTTGTTGTGACAATTTTGTTAGACACACTTCATAAAATCATTTGCATCTGCCATGATTTGGACTCCACTTTAACAGTGTATATTGATGTCCCCCAGCAGCTGTTTGTCCTGCTATTTGGGATTCTTTTAAGTTTAAATTGTCCAAGGATGTGTTTTTTTAGAGCAGGAGACCAGCCATGTGCCTGCTCAACCCTTGCCCAGCATGGCTTATAAGATCAGCCCAAGGAGGTCTGACTGATTGACTGGGTGGACAGGGTAGTGAATATATTGTTGATGGAGGGGCACTGCCTGGAGCCCTGAAGATGGTGCTAGTTTGCCTCGTCTTGGAAAAGAAAGCTCCCTGAATCCCACATTCTTTTAAACATTTCAGCTGGAATCCCTAGCATGTATGCATTGCTGAAACAGAAACACCTGTGCTGGCTTGGTCACGTCGTGAGAATGGGCGATGGCCGGATCCCAAAGAATCTCCTCTACGGAGAACTTGTGCAGGGAAAGTGCCCTACGGGTAGACCACAGCTGCGCTACAAGTATATCTGCAAGAGGGATCTGAAAGCCTTAGGAATGAACCTCAACAGGTGGGGAACCTTGGCCTCTGAGCATCCTGCTTGGAGGCAGTCTGTGCTGCTTGGCCTCTCCCAGTTTGAAGAGACACTTGCCCAACAGACTGAGGCAAAGAGGCAAAGAAGGAGGGCCTGTAGCCAGGGAGACATACCAGGGACAGGCTACATTTGCTCCCTTTGTGGAAGGGATTATCACTCCAGAATTGGCCTTTTCAGTCACACTAGACACTGTTCCAGAACCACTTTTCAGAGCACGATACCAGAGTCTTCTGAGACTAAAGGACGCCAATGATGATGTGCCTTCAGGCCACATGTAGGGTGCAATCCTAACTGGCAGTTATGCTGGCATAGTAGGCCCTGGAGTGTCACAAATGTACCGAAAAGCACCTTTGAGCCTCCGTGGGAGGAAGCTGCATCGGCGCATCCAGATGGCGCATCCAGATGGAGGCCTCCTCAGCGGCTTCCTCCCCACCACTTGTGCCAGCGCACCCGCGCTGACACAAGCGGCGAAGGTAGGCATGGGCGGCAGGAAGGAGGCAGGAGGGGGTGTTTCTGGGCAGGGGGAGGGCAGGTAATGGGCGGCCCCAGGGGCAGCATGTGGGGAGCCGGGGGCGGGGCTGGGACCCAGCAGTTATGCCAGATCCCAACCCCCGTCCCCGGGGTGAACGGAGCGGCTTCAAGCCGCTCTGCTTTCCTCGGACTTGCACCACCTCCAGAGGAGGAGACCAACTGGGGCGCGCAGCCCTTACCCAGGGGTAAAGGGAAGAGCTTCCCCTTGCCCCTGGCTGAGCCGCTGCACCCAACAAACCTGCGTTGGATGCAGTGCAAGCCTCCTGGCTTGCCTGCTCCAACGCAGGTTTGGATTGCGCCCTAACTGAATCATTTAGGGCACAATCCTAAAGTACCCTTGCGCTGGAGCAAGTCCCTTGCGCCAGCCTGAGATTGTTGCAAATGTGCCATAAGGCACGTTTGCACCGACTTTGGAGTTGGGGAGGCCAGCGCAAGGCTGCGTCCCAGCTTCCCCGTGCTGACACCTTCTTGGGCCTCCGAAGAACCCAACCAGAAGTGGTTTCAACAAAAACCAGAAGTGGCATTTAAAAGCCTTCCTGGGGCCTCAAAAGGCCAGAGGAGGCCACATGCAGTCTAGACACAATAGTCGAGACCTGGGCCAGGGATCACCAGTGGGTGGCTGTTATTTACATTAAGTCTTCAACCTTCTCCTCTCCACTTCCACTGATGCAGCTGTGCTGCTAAAGCATGTGATGTCTCCAGCACTGGAAAAAGTCTACTCAGACCTGGTTCGTTGGCAACCTTCAGTCTCGAAAGACTATGGTATAAGCCTACAGCACCCGGTATTCCCAGGCGGTCTCCCATCCAAGTACTAACCAGGCCTGACCCTGCTTAGCTTCCAAGTTCAGACAAGACTGGGCACGTGCAGGGAAACAGTTGCTGCATCTGCATCAGTGATTTCACTGGCACGAGTCCAAATGGACCCAGGAAGGTGGACTGAGGCCCAGAAGGGGGATAGGATTTTTGTACTGATGCTCCTGCCAGTACTGCCTCCCTTCCAGCCTATCTCTTCTGCACTGTCTTCTCCCCATTCCTCCCCTCCTCTCTCCCACCCATTGCACTGACTAATCAGAGCTGGGGGACATGACAGATCAGCTGGCCAACTGCTCACAGCTTGCAACAGTGGCTTGGCTGCTCCTGATGGTGGGCTGTGTTTGGGACCTCAATAAAGCATGTTACACCACCAGAATGCTGAGCAGGGCTGTCTTGGAAAAACGACACTGCTCCCAGACAAGCACAGAACTCAGTGGTTCTTGTTTAAAACCAAACGGCTGTAGTGCCCACATGTGACAACCCACTGAATTAACAGTGAACGTGGACTAGGCAGGCAAAGGATCCAAATCTAGCCAGTTTATTCAAAACCCAAAATAAAAAAGAATTAAACAAAATGGGGGAGTGGTGGAGAGAAGTACAGCAAGTTCATGAAGTACTGCAACCATTCCATGCTGTGCTTCAAATGTGGAGTTTATCACAACAGGCGCACACACTCGAAACATTATGCTGGGTGTCATCTGACTGTTCCATGTCCCCCTGGTAGGTTCAATCGCCTTTATTTCTTTCCACTCTGCTGTTTTTACTGTTTCCTCGTTTTAATTTTGTGTTTTGTTTTTAACATTGTGACCCACTTGGAGTGTCTTTGATGGAAACATGGCCTATACATATTATAGAAGTAACTTCTAGAGACTCTGCTTTGGGCACAGAACTATGAAAAACACCAATTCACACTAACATTTTAACAGAATAACCCCAAAAGGCAAAAATAGGAACAAAATGGAGATAGTGATTTACCAGGGACCGATTCTAGAAAACAGGAACTGTGCTAGGCAAATAGGGACCCAATCCTATCCAACTTTCCGGTGCCGGTGCAGCTGTGCCCATGGGGTGTGCACTGCATCCTATGGTGGGGAGGCAGTCACAGAGGCCTCCTCAATGTATGGGAACACTTGTTCCCTTACCTCATGGCTGTATTGTCATTTTACCGGAGCTGGAAAGCTGGATAGGATTGGGCCCCAAGTCGGCTTGAGCATGTCAAAAACAAACAAACAAAAAATCCTGTCCTCTTGAGAAGTTAAGCAGGGTCAGGCCTGGTTAGTACTTGGATGGGAGACCGCTTGGGAATACCGGGTGCTATAGGCTTATACCATAGTCTTTCGAGACTGAAGGTTGCCAACCACCTGAGATATAAAACCAGACAGGTTATGATCCTTGTCTTCCCTTCGTGACTGAGTTAAATGTATTCCCTAACACTTTCAATTTGTATAATTCCTAAAACAAAAAAACAAAAACTAAAAAAACTAAACCCAGCCTCCTAAACTATCATTTGTTTTACCACCAGGTATCAAATGTCTGCCTGAATAAAAAAAAAAAATCCTGCATTTTATATGGGAAAGTGGCATAGAACTTTCCAGTTGTAAGATAACTATTAAGAGCCTACTTCTGATCTCACTAAAGCTGGTGGCAGCTTCTGTACTGTCATCCTTCTGTATCCATGGGAGATGTTCCTGCTGTACCGTGAATCTCTGAAACCGCGGACAGCAGCAAACCTATCCTTACTGTTGCTCTGTGAAAGCCTTCCAAACTGTTTCCTCTGCATGCTTGGAGGGCAACCAACAAGCAAGCACGGGAAGGAAGCAGTTTGAAGGGCAAGTGAAGAAGCAGCAGTTTGGAGGGCTACAAAAGGGCAAACAAAACAAAAACAGATGAGATGAGCAACAAGGGAATCTGTGAACTGTGGATACCTGACATCACAGAAACTGAGTCTGTGGATATAAGGGGTGAGTATAAGTGGGAATTATGGGAAGGTGAGAGTACCAAGAACCAAATGAAGAATAAACTAAATTTGAGCAGGCTGTTGGTCTGGATATATCCCCAGAATGGGCACCAAGTCCTATTTGCAAATAATACCTATACTGAGTAAAAGAAACACTTTCTGTAAAGCTGTCAGGGCAGGCCCTGTAATTTTTATGAAAAGCTGAATGACTCTTTTGTTTAATTGCCAAATGCACAAGCCTAAAACTTTATGGTAAAATATAGATAGAATAGGGAAGAGTAGGAAGCCTCTGATGAAATATTCATTTTGAAGTATGCTTCGGTAGAGAATGGCCTGTAACTTTGGAAATGTTTTGCTGTCAACATGAGTAAGTTTTCATCTATTGTTAACCCAACTCACATGCAAACAGTTCAGTACTAAACTGTTACTTTGATTCTGCATTTGTTTATTTTTATACTAGGGCTGCATGAGTACTGCTTTTTATTATACGCTATAGTGTTTTGCCTGGATTACGGACACGTGGAATAATTGAAAGCGCACTTCTAAGGCCTCACAAACATGTGGCTCTTTGCAGCAGGGTGAACCTGGAGGAAGCAAGTAATAGCATAGCAAGTTCAAGAAGAGGAAGGTGAGAAAAAATGTTTGCAATAAATGCAACCAACTACACTGCCTGGCTAGAATCCCAGCCTAGGGCAAGGTGGGGAGGAGACGATGGGGCTGTTTCATTCTGTTCTGAAGCAGAGCCATTTTGTTTTGTACTACTTTTAAAACATTAATCTCAGCTTTGTCCTTGGTTCCATTTAAGTAACTACAGTATGTTGGCAACCTTCAGTCTCAAAAGACTATGGTATCGCGCTCTGAATGGTGGTTCTAGAACAGCGTCTAGTGTCGCTGAAAAGGCCAATTCGGGAGTGACAATCCCTTCCACGCTGGGAGCAAGTGCAGTCTGTCCCTGGTCTGTCTCCCTGGCTATGAGCCTTCCTTCTTTGCCTCTTTGCCTCAGTCTATTGGGCAAGTGTCTCTTCAAACTGGGAAAGGCCATGCTGCACAGCCTGCCTCCAAGCGGGCCACTCAGAGGCCAGGGTTTCCCACTTGTTGAGGTCCACTCCTAAGGCCTTCAGGTCCCTCTTGCAGATGTCCTTGTATCTCAGCTATGGTCTACCTGTAGGGCGCTTTCCTTGCACGAGTTCTCCATAGAGGAGATCCTTTGGGATCCGGCCATCATCCATTCTCACGACATGACTGAGCCAACGCAAGCGTCTCTGTTTCAGCAGTGCATACATGCTAGGGATTCCAGCACGTTCCAGGACTGTGTTGTTTGAAACTTTGTCCTGCCAGGTGATGCCGAGAATGCGTCGGAGGCAGCGCATGTGGAAAGCTTTCATTTTCCTCTCCTGTTGTGAGCGAAGAGTCCATGACTCACTGCAGTACAGAAGTGTACTCAGGACCCAAGCTCTGTAGACCTGGATCTTGGTATGTTCCGTCAGCTTCTTGTTGGACCAGACTCTCTTTGTGAGTCTGGAAAACTTGGTAGCTGCTTTACCGATGAGTTTGTTTAGCTCGGTATCGCGAGAAAGAGTGTCGGAGATCGTTGAGCCAAGGTACACAAAGTCATGGACAACCTCCAGTTCATGCGCAGAGATTGTAATGCAGGGAGGTGAGTCCACATCCTAAACCATGACCTGTGTTTTCCTAAGGCTGATTGTCAGTCCAAAATCTTGGCAGGCCTTGCTAAAACGATCAATCCATGAGCTGCTGGAGATCTTTGGCAGAGTGGGTAGTGACAGCTGCATCGTCGGCAAAGAGGAAGTCACGCAGGCATTTCAGCTGACTTTGGACTTTGCTGTCAGTCTGGAGAGGTTGAAGAGCTTTCCGTCTGATCTGGTCCAGAGATAGATGCCTTCTGTTGCAGTTCCAAAGACATGCTTCACCAGGACAGTGAAGAAAATCCCAAACAAGGTTGGTGCAAGAACACAGCCCTGCTTCACTCCGCTTTGGATGTCAAAGGGGTCTGATGTGGAGCCATCGAAGACAACAGTGCCCTTCATGTCCTTGTAGAAAGATCTGATGATGCGGAGGAGCCTGGGTGGACATCCGATCTTGGGGAGAATCTTGAAGAGGCCGTCCCTGCTGACCAGGTCGAAAGCCTTCGTGAGATCTATGAAGGCTATAAAGAGTGGCTGTCGTTGTTCCCTGCATTTCTCCTGCAGTTGTCTAAGGGAGAATACCATATCAGTGGTGGACCTGTTGGCTCGAAATCCGCACTGCAATTCTGGATAAACGCTCTCTGCAAGTACCTGGCGCCTCTTTAGTGCAACTCGGGCAAACAACTTTCC
Source organism: Tiliqua scincoides (assembly GCF_035046505.1). NCBI lineage: Eukaryota > Metazoa > Chordata > Lepidosauria > Squamata > Scincidae > Tiliqua > Tiliqua scincoides. The sequence goes on from NC_089826.1 coordinate 30,962,490, forward strand.
TACAATGCTAAGGAGAGAGATGCCACGATAGTTGTTGCAGTCACCTCTGTTGCCTTTGTTCTTGTACAGCGTGATGATGTTTGCATCCCTCATGTCTTGAGGTACTCCACCTTCTCTCCAGCAGAGACAGAGGATTTCATGCAGCTCAGTGATGATGATCTCTTTGCAGCACTTTAGGACTTCAGCAGGCATGCTGTCTTTTCCAGGTGCCTTGCCAAAGGCAAGGGAGTCCAGGGCCACGTGAAGTTCTTCTAGGGTTGGTTCACTGACAAGCTCCTCCAGCACAGGCAGGCACTCAATGTTGTTCAGCGCTTCTTCAGTGACTACATTTTATCTGGAATATAGCTCAGAGTAGTGCCGCACCCAGCGTTCCATCTGCTGCACCCGATCCTGGATGACCTCACCTGTGGCAGACTTCAGAGGGGCAATTTTCTTCTGTGTTGGACCTAGGGCCTGCTTGATACGGTCATACATCCCCTTGATGTTGCCCGTGTCAGCTGCTATCTGTATCTGGGAGCAGAGCTGGAGCCAGTAGTCGTTAGCACATCTCTTGGCAGTCTGTTGGACTTTGCTGCGAGCAGCTCGGAGGACGTGCAGGTTGCGCTCACTGGGACAGGCCTTGTATGCTGATTGAGCTCTCCTCTTTTCCTCAATGACTGGTGTCAACTCCTCAGCATGGGCTTCAAACCAGTCTGCCGTCTTGTTGGTCTTCTTGCCAAATATGGAAAAGGCATTGTTGTAAACGGCATTCTTGAAATGTTCCCATCTGTTGGATGTGTTTGTGTCGGCCGGGCCTGGAAGAGATTCCTCAAGCACTCGCGCAAATTCCTCCACTTTTCTCTGATCCCAGGCCTTGCTGGTATCAATGTGAGGTCTTCCTTCCTTTTTCATGTGGTACAGTCGCTTTGTTTGCAGTTTCACTCTGCTGCACACCAGGGAGTGGTCAGTGTCGCAGGCAGCACCCTGATAGCTGCGTGTGATCTTGATGCCGGGAAGGCTGGAGCCTCTGGTGAGAATCAGGTCGAGCTGGTGCCAGTGCTTTGATCTCCAAGAGACTCCAAGAGACTCTATGTTGGGGCTTTGTGTTGAAGTATGTGTTGCTGACACAGAGACCGTGATGACAGCAAAACTCTAGCAGGCATTGGCCATTTTTGTTCATCAGTGGAATGCAGAAGTGATTAATCACTAGCCATGAGCCAGGGTGCTTTTCCAAGTGGTGTTCCTCTTCTGTTCATCCCAGCATAGCATCTTCTCTAGTGGCTGTTTGCTGGTGGATATTTGTCATTCTTTTAGATTGTGCCCCTTTTTGGGACAGGGATCCATCCATTTATTTATTTAGCCATGTAATCCTCATTGTGAACTCTTCTATTAAAAAGCAGTATATTTATTATTCTTAACAATAATGATAATAAACACCATTTGTATCTATAGTAATGATATTGCAATGGAGTTTGGACTAGATAAGTGTGCTGCCTTAATAGTGAATAGAGGAAAAATAATAAAAACTGAAGGAATAGAATTGCCCAATGGAAAAAAATATTGAGAACTTGGATGAGAAAGAACATAAATATCTGGACATACTTCAGGCAGATAACATCAAACATACTGAAGTTAAAAGAAAAATTGAAAGTGAATACATCAGGAGAGTTATAAAAATTCTAAAGTCCAAACTTAATACTATACAAGCCCATACAAGAACACTATACAAGTCACAAACAGCTGGGCTATACCCATCATTAGATACACTGCAGGAATGGTAGACTGGACTCAGGCAGATCTAGAGACATTAGATTGTAAGACCATGAAGATAATGACCATCAACCATGCTCTGCACCCTTGTAGTAATGTGGACAGACTGTATCTCCTTTGCAGCTCAGGTGGAAGAGGAACGCTACAAGTCCATCAGAGGAAGTAGAGTAGAGGAAGAAAAAAGAGGCCTTGAAGAATATATATTGCCATAGTTCTCACAAGAGCAGTGGTTCTCACACATTTAGCACTAGGATCCACTTTTTAGAATGAGAATCTGTCAGGACCCACTGGAAGTGATGTCATGACTGGAAGTGACATCATGAAGCAGGAAAATTTTTAACAATCCTAGGTTGCAATCCTACCCACACTTACTCAGGAGTGAGTCCCATTTATTTATCATTGTAAAAGCATATACATAGTAGCTTGTTAAAAGTACAGAGTTGTAACATGTCCCCAAATGCATTCACATACCATGGTAGCATAAAGTCTAATATATTAAAATACTGAAATGAATGGGGAACCACCTGAAATTGGCTTGCGACGCACCTAGTGAACCCCAACCCACAGTTTTAGAGACACTGGCTGAGAGGGTACACTTAAAATGGTTAACGAGAATTATTAAATACCAACGAAACATAGCAGGCTTATAAAAAAGAACAAATAAAGAACCAAGCAGAAAGGTGGGAAAATAAGCCACTGCATGGACAATATTTGTGAGACATTACTGGAAAAAACAAACATCACCAAGACCTGGCAGTGGCTCAAAAAAGGCGAAGAAACAGAGGGTCTAATAATGTCTGCACAAGAACAGGCATTAAGAACAAATGCAATAAAAGCAAAACTAGAAAAATAACAACAAACAGCAAATGACATCTCTGCAAAGAAGTTGATGAAACAGTGGACCACCTAATTAGTTGCTGAAAAAGATTGCACAGAGTTCAAGCAAAGGTATGGCAAGGTAGCAACAAGGAAACAGTGGAACACCTGTAAAAAAATTCAAGTTACCTGCAGCCAGAAACTGGTGGGACCACAAACTTGAAAAAGTTGTTGAAAATGAAGATACCAAAATATTATGGGATTTCCGACTACAGACAGACAATACACCAGACGTAACTGTAGTCGAGAAGAAAGAAAAACAAGTCAAAATCATTGCTATAGCAATCCCAGGGGACAGCAGAGTGGAAGAAAAAGAGCTGGAAAAAAATACCAAAATACAAAGATTTACAAGTGGAAATTGAGATGTTGTGGCAGAAGAAGACCAAAGTGATCCCAGTGGTGATTGGCACCCTTGGTGCTATTCCAGAACACTTTGAAGAGCACCTGAACAGCATTGGGGCCACAGAAATTGCCATCCACCAACTACAAAAAGTAGCTTTACTGGGAACAGTTTACATTTTGCGAAGATATTTAAAATAGGACAAAAACCAGGCATCCCAGGTCATTGGGAAGGACAATGTCTGGACTAAAAAAGACTAGTCAATAACATCTACCTGACTCTGAAAAAAATCTCATCATCATCATCATCATCATCATCATCATCATCATCATCATCATCATCATCAAAATTTTAAAATTCTTACGAACAGACACCTCGAACATAATACACCATATATAATAGTAACAGACAATCAGAATGTCTGGCTAATTGATATTGCAATTCCTGGAGATGCCAGAGTTGATCTGCTCTGAGAACTACTTTAAACAACTGCGGCTTACTGAAATAATACCATCAGATCTACCAGAAAATGGCATTTTGGGGAACATCATACATACTGCACCGATACCTAGTTGATACTTAGGTCTCAGGCTAAGACTTGTATTAATTGCTCAACACCAGTTTACAACTGTGTTTCATGAAATTTCGATGATGATGATATCATAGCAAAAAGCTAGTTCTAATATAACTGTGCAAATACTGAAGCCATTTATCTAGTGGATAATAATTTAGGGAAACTCCAGAAGCACTAGCCTTTAATGGAAAGTATTCTCCTGTTGTTTTAGTAAGCCTTGACCCCACCAAGATAGATGGTGATCACACATGCACACTGACAGAGTAATAATCAAGGGATTGACTTCATCTCTCGTAACTGGAATGGGACTGCAATGAGACAGACTGCTGATGTATGGTGACGCTTCAACAAGGTCAGGCCCACCCAGGTGGTGTGACTAAGTCTTTTCTCTGGGTTCTTTCGCAGCCTACACACAGATACTAAAGTAGAGACTAATGCTGCTGAGGAGTATTTGTGCAAATCTGGAAGAAAACATTAAGAAAAGCATCATGAAATAAAGTATTTCTTAGCTTGAGAACCAGTTTGATCCAGTTGATGAGATACTGAGCCTCAACCAGATCAATCAAGATGTGTGCCTCAGTTAAATTACTGCCTCCATTCCTCAGCTCTTCAGTCAGACTAATACTGACCTATTGCACAGTGCTTTGGGGAATATCTTGGGGCAGCAGGGAAAAGTGTATCAAGTCTCCTAATCTGAGACTGCTAGGGTGGGGAGGGAGAGACAGAGGATGGCTATTTCCTAACCCACCCTAGCAGTAGAATACACATAATGTCTGTGCACATCACCATCATCTGTGACTGCTGAAAGGATGACCTAGTCCAATATGAGTCTGAACAGCTTTTAAGGTCTTTGTCAGAAGGGGCCCTACTCAGAAGACCTCCATGTTCTGCAGTGAGGTAAGTGGTAATGAGAAAAATAGTTTTTTTTTCCTTTTTTTGTGATGATGGTCCCTTCTCCAGTCTCTCTATAAGGCTCCCTCTTTGTTGCCCTGACCAATACCCCTTGGTGAACACCCTCCTAGCATCTGGTGCATCTGTGCATTCATGGCTGGCAACAGTGCTTTTAAGCCCTACCGTCCTCTGCATCTGCTTGTTTGGCTTCTCCCCATGGCAACTGCTCCCCTTCAATGGCAGCAGATACAATGTCTGGCCTATCTGGAAGGGTCTGGCAAGGTTCTTGCCATCTGGCTTGATTGGGCCAGATGGCTTGATTGGCTTGAGTGCCATTGGGGCAGGTGTGCCCCAATTGAACTGTGACTGAGGTGTGCCTCAGTCAGGCTGGGACTGAAGTGTTCAGCCTCCATAGGGGCAGGAAAGTCCATCCCTGGACAGTGCCTTGGAAGCAACTAAAAAAACTGCAGCTAACATGAATGTGATGCTGCTGTTTATCTGATTTCTGCTGTTGGTATTTTGTTGATTGTGATTTGTATTCTATATACTATAAACTGACTTATTAATGCAGTCATTTTCGACCACTGTGCCGTGGTACACTGGTGTGCCGCGAAAGGTCTGCAGGTGTGCCGTTGGAGTCAGAGGGAGGGTCATTCATTAGTAGGGCCATTGGGGGATGTGAGCCCCCCCACCAGCAGCATGGTGTGCCTTGTCAATTGTCCAAAAACTGATGGTGTGCCTTGGCCATTTTAATACCTTGTCATTGTGTCGTGAGATGAAAAAGGTTGAAAATCACTGTATTAATGAGTCAGCTTGCTTAAGAGATTTGGTTAAGAGGTGAGGTACAAGGTAAACAAATAAAGAGACAAACAGCAAAATGTTTTGCCACAGCTATGGCTGGCCCAAGACCTCCTGACAACTGAGGCAGAATCCCAAATGCCGTCCCCCTTTACCCAATGATCTGCCAGTCTTAGCTCCACCCACATGCCAAAGTTCTAGCTCAGCATTCTCCTCTCCTCCACATTTCCTCTTCCTCTCTGTAGCCCTCTTCCTTTTCTAATCCAGGGAGTGGAAAGAGAAAGAGAAGCAGTGGAGGCAAATAGACCAACAGGGATGGACACTCCCCTCCAGTCTGCTACTGGAGGCAACCACTTCAGTTTGCTTCATGAATGAGCCAGCCCTTTCTCCAGCGGCAAAACTCTTCTACCTTCCCCTTTGTATATGGGTAGCTGTCATGCTAATACTGCAGGTTTGACGTATTGATTGCTAATACTTTGCAATCAATAGTTGCAAAGGAAGTTGGTGTCATTCTTAAATATTAGCCATCTCCCAAAATCTTTGATAGTATAGGTTCTACGTGGTACGGTTTCCATATGATGGATACTTTTTGTACCGAAGATGGAGTCAGCAGTGGAAATGGCCAGGCACTGAGAATTCTTGGAGGTTTAATTACATTGTTTCTTACACCCTTACAACATCATTAGCTCAGCACAGGTCTGAGTAGAAGCTTGGCTGGACAATTTAGACAAGCTCATATTTGGCAGCATGACTCTACTTGGCCCATGGCCTGTAGCTGACATAGGGGAAAAAAGACTCAAAACTCCCCTCCAAGAAACAAACAAAACTTGGATGCAGCTGACTCTTCTGAACAGTATGAACAACAGAATTTGTGTATCTCAGGCACCTTCCCCTCTGTAGCATCAAGATCTTCACCAAAACCATGTGAGGCAGATCAACAAAATTATCCACAATTAACAGACTGAGGGCCCAGTCCTATCCAACGTTCTAGCGTTGATTTAGCCACAATGCAAGCCTGAGGTAAGGAACAAACATTCCCTTACCTTGAGGAGGCCTCCATTATTCCCCCCCCCCCCCCCCACTGCAAGATGCAGCATTTGCCCTGTTGGCACAGCTGCATCAGTACTGGAAAGTTGGATAGGATTGGGCCTGAGAGTGTCTGAGAGACACTGAAAAATGAAAGGTGAAAGAAGCAGAATTCAGAAGATAAATGGAAACATAGAAGTCTGCCATTGTAATGGCTGCAGCAGTGGCCTAGCTAAGGGACCTGGCACCCAGAGGCAAAAAATTTATAACACCCCCTCCCAGGAGGTGAGATGCCCAGAACACCACCGGGGGCATCTGGGAGATGGTCTGAGGCTCAGGGAGGTCTCCCCAGGCCTCAGAAGGCCTGCTGGAGGCCTTGGAAAGGCACTTCCAGTTTTCACTAAAACCAAACATGTTTTTCTAAGGCCTCCAGAAGACCTTCTGTGGCCTTCCAAGGCTTGGGGAGGCTGCACATGACACCTCCCTGACAAGATTTGTGGTACTTCCAAGGCATCTCCTTGACACCTCCTCAGGATGTGGTACCAAGGAAAATTGAACCCCCCAGCCCTCCCTTAGCTATGCCACTGGACTGCAGCAAAGTAGTCTGGTTTAACATTTTTCTGTTATCAACTGGTGCAACTGCTTAATGCACATTGATTTATTTATTTAAACACTATTTATGTATTTATCTCTAATCATTAGTTCTCAAAGGCCTTGAAAAAGGCCATTAAGTTTCCAATGTATTTCAAGTACAATAAAATTCCAACTAAAATACTTAAGGCATGTGGAAGTGTTGATGAATATCCTGGTATTTGTTTTATTTTTATTTATTTATAATATTTTTATCATCTTTGCTGCGGCCGTACTTGGATCGTGCAGACCTGGCCACGGTGATCCATGCCTTGGTGACATTGAGGTTAGATTACTATAACGCGCTCTATGTGGGGCTGCCCTTGAAGACGGTTCGGAAACTGCAACTAGTGCAGAATGCAGCGGTCCGTGTGGTTACTGGAGGTAGGTGGTTCGACTGTGTCAGTCCGCTTCTCCAGCGGCTGCATTGGCTTCCCATTCGTTTCCAGGCCCAATTCAAGGTGCTGGTTTTGACCTTTAAAGCCCTATACTGCTCTGGGCCAGGGTATCTTAGAGATCGCCTACTCCCGTACAATCCGGCTCGTCCTCTTAGGTCATCAGAGAAGGACTTTTTGCAAGTGCCGCTGCCTAGGGAGGTACGTGGGGCAGCGGCAAGAAATAGGGCCTTCTCAGTAGTGGCACCAACGCTATGGAACTCCCTTCCCCTTGACTTAAGAATGGCTCCCTCTCTTGAGACTTTTCAGTGAGGCCTGAAGACCCTTCTGTTTAAACAAGCCTTCTGAGTTCTTGGCCTCTTTAATATCTTTTTAACATCTTTTAATATTTTTACAGGCCTGATTCTTTTATGATTTGTTGCTGCTCTATGCTCTTTTTACCTGGCTATTTTTTATCTGACTGCTGTTTTTATGATATGTGTTAATATGTTTTTATCTGTTTTAAATTATGTTTTTAATCTGAGTCCCTTCAGGGAGAAAGGTGGGGTAAAAATAAAGTTGTTATTATTATTATTGTTGTTGTTGTTGTTGTTGTTGGCATCCTTCAGTCTCAGAAGACTATGGTGTCGCGCTCTGAATGGTGGTTCTGGAACAGAGTGTCCTCTCCAGTGCGCGAAGCCTGGGTAAAGTAGGTATGGAGGATAGGCTGTTACCCATGCAGCAAACCCCCCCTCTCCACGTCGCTGGAATGGTCCAATGAAAAGGCAGAGGCCAATACGGTTGGTTCCAGCGGCGTCGCAGGAGTTGCCAGAACGTGACTGTGTTCAGCCATGAACTGCCTCAGGGACTCCGGCTCCGGATTTTGCCTCAAGGTTGACTCCTGAAGCCTTTTCCATAACTGGATGTAGCCACAAGGCAGTGGAGGTTTGGGGTCAGAGTTTTCCTTCTCTCAGATGAGCTGCCTTCCCAGGCTGACGAGTCCCATCGACCTGGTGGCTGTTTAGTCGCCACTTACGACAAGTACAGCCAAACTGAGGGCCTATTCTTATCCCCAGCCCCCAGGGGATTATTATTATTATTATTATTATTATTATTATTATTATTATTATTATTATTATTATTATTATTATTATTTGTGGAAGTATGGTATGCTATCATCTCAGCAAAAATGGGACATTTTTGTTCCTCTATCTGTTAATTTAGCATTGTTATCTCAGCTTGTCCAAACGTTCTTGGAGGAATACATCGTTTTGAAAATCATACAGATGGCTCCAAAAGACAATTTCTTAAGATCTGGAAACAAAAAGAAGACATTTTGTCCTAGGCAGTTAGCAAGCTCTGCCTGTTTCCTTTTTTGAGCTGGGACAGTACAATTCATTGTACATCTCTCGTAAGTGGAAAGATCATGGGCAAACTAATAATACAATTGGTCTTAATTCTGTCCAGGTTTACTGAGGTCTTTGTGTACCAGTGGCACATGCTTTACAACATCTTGGAAGATGACCTAAACAATGTGCCTTGGGGGATCCGTTGGGGCCCACATGCGTGCATCCATGGAAACAAATTTGAAATAAAGTGAAAACAAACGGGAGTGCTGTGATGTTTTTACTTCTGCCTTCTCTTTTGGGAGAGCGAAACTTCTTTCAAAGAAACAAGATATTTTTTATCTTCTGGTGCATCCCTTATGTGCTCTTTTAACGTATCGTTGAAGAATGTTTCATCTTAGCACCCATGTCATCCTAGCCAATCTTGGATAGTCTGCTTGCCTATTGCTGGTTCACAGGGTTGTATCTGCTGTCTCTTTATAATTGTGATTGAGGAATAAAATAAGAAAAGTAATGCAGTAGGCCACAGGAGAGCCCATCAAAGTTCTGAACCCCTCAGGGAAATTCCAGGTCCCTGAGTGTTCAACATTTGTTAATGAAGTAAGGGTCAAATCAGATATTATGCAAAATGTGTTAATTGTCCTAGTGATTTTGTTGTTGTTTTAAATAGTCACCTGCATGGGCCACAGAAAATTAACCCCCAAGCACTTGTAGAAGCTTATAGTATGTCACCATCTACCTGCATTTTGAAAAACTGGTCCCTTTTTCGATACAGTGCTGCAACTTTTATCTTTACCTGACATGTTGCAAAACATGCTGTCGCTTCTGGGAATAATGAGCATTTTCTGCCTTTAATGGGTACTGGTGAAGTACAGTGATATATCCAGCGGGTTGAATTTAACCAGTAGGTACTGCTGCAAAATTAGCAATACAAATTACAAAATATGTTTTCATGTATGCTGTCGCTGTTTAGAAATATATTTGATTATTAGAGTGTTCAAATTCAAGCCAGTCTACTTATCTGTATCAGAGAGCCTCCGTTGCTGGTTTTAGAAACATGAAGTTTTAATATACTCTTGGGTTGGAACCAACCAATGGAGACTCCGTTGCTGCTGGATCATAGCATTCCCTGGCTGCACAGATCATTCTGTGTTCCAGAAAAGACTTAACTACTCACCAGTAACAAGGATTGTATATTTGGCGGCTGACCATTTCATAGAAACGTATGCCAAATTCTGGACTGGCACAGCACTTTGGAAATCAATTGAAAATTTTCTTTCTGGAATGGAACTTGGCCCAGACTGCGCTTTCTCAGCAGGCTTGCCAACTTTGAGAGGTGAGCTTTGAGAAAGATGAGGGGGACTGAGCATGTATTTTAATGCTCTATAAAGTTGGTTGTGAGAGTATGAGGAATCACTGTGCTAAAAGGAGCCATTTTGCTGGCAATGTTTCTGTTTAAGTGTCTGGTTCAGGGTTTCAGGGTGCTGCTGTGGTTCAGAAGTGACATCAACCTCCCCATATATCTGAAAAGAGCATTCCATAAAAATTTGTTCTATAAAATCCAATCTAGCTCCCCCCATCGAACTGATGCAGCCATGCCACTGGAACATGTACTGGCAGCGTATTTGAGAGACTGCCTTCTTCCGTATAAGCTGGTCCGTTCTCTAAGGTAATCAGAAGGGGCCCTGTTGGTTGTGCCATCATTGAGAGTGGTGAAGGGAATGGCGGCCAGAAACAGGGCCTTTTCGGTGGTGGCACCTACACTATGGAATTCCCTCCCCTTTGAATTGAGAGCTGCTTCCTCATTATTGGCGTTCCGGCGGGGCCTGAAGACTTTTTTGTTCAGGAAAGCCTTCGAGGCACCATAAAGGGCTGTTATAAATTTGTCTTTTACTGCATGCTATGTATTTTATCCATGTATTTTATCTTGTTTTAATTGTTTTAACTGTTTTGTATTTTTAATCTTTATCTGCTGTTTTGTATTTTTAACCTGATTGTTAGCCACCTTGGGTGCCCTTAGGGGAGAAAAGCGGAATATAAATCAAATAAATAAATAAATAAATAAATGCACTGCATGCTGCGGGATGGGGTGGGGGTGAGGAGTCCCAGAGGTCTCTTTATGGTAAGGGAACATTTGTTCCTTTTCCCAGGGATAAGCCTTCACCACCCTGTTGGGTCTGCTTGGATCTGTGGCAGCAATTTTGCTGGCGCAAGTCTGAATGGACCCAGGAAGGTGCATTGAAGCTGGGAAGGGGAATAGGATATCGGTGGCACTGCTGCCCCTGATACCACCCCATCCTGGCCTTGGCACTGCCCTCCCCGCCCCAGTGTAAACCCCATTCCTCCCCCCATCCCATCCTGCCCAATCCCACACCCCTGCTCATATACTGGCGCCAGGGTATCTTTGGAGGCTTCTGGCATGCAGATGTTCACCACATGTGATGGTGGCAAAGCTACACAGAATGGTGTGTCACCTTTTGTGGCAGCCATAAAATATGCTGCGCCACCTGAACACAAATTCCGGTAGGGCAGTAGGCCCATAGGATTGGAACCTAAGTAATGCAGCAATTTTAAACTGCAGGAACCAAGTCATTCATTCATTCATTCATTCATTCATTCATTCATTCATAGATAGATAGATAGATAGATAGATAGATAGATAGATAGATAGATAGATAGATAGATTGATTGATTGATTGATTGATTGATTGATTGATTGATTGATTGATTGATTGATGCCCCAATCCACTTTACTTAATGCAGTGGTGCCTGCATAGGAAACCAATTCTTCTCAACCAGCAGGAAAGCACCTGGCAGCAGAAAGCTAGCTGAGATTAAGCCAGCTATACTTTGTCAAAATGTTCCACCATGTGGACACCTTCACAAAGAAGTTGTGCATGATTTGCTTTTCAGTTAAAATGTTTCAAATTGGATTGTGAATGACAATGGAATCCTAGTGCATGTCTATTCAAAAGAAGGTTCTACTAAGTTGAAAGGGATTTACTGCCAGGGATGTGTATAGGATCATATATAATATAATATATACAGTATTTATATACCGCCTTTCTTGGTCTTTATTCAAGACTTTATTCAAGGCGGTTTACATAGGCAGGCTTATTAAATCCATGCAGGGATTTTTACAAATTGAAGGAAGGTTCTTTCTTTCAAGAACCACTACATTCAAGGTGTTACACTCCGATCTGGTTTAACATTCTGGCCTCCATCCTCCCACGCTCTGAGCAGATGGAACAGCTCAGCTGCAGCTTGCCAGCTGCTTCAAGGTCATACGGTGCCGGTGGCCTCGAACTGGCGACCTTGTGGATGTTAATCTTCAGGCAAATGGAGGCTCTACCCTCTAGACCAGACCTCCTGCCATTTGATCATGACTTCAAATGTTAAGCATAGCATGTCGGTTACTAACTTGGTGCTTTTGAGATAAAACTGGAGGTAGGTAGACACTGTCGTGATTCCCAGGCATCATATGCCAGCAACTGTGTGAAAAAGGATCTAATGTACTTTGAAAGTACTTTGACTTTCAACCACTTGGCTTTCATCACTTTGCTCTTTCAGTCATTTTCAATTATTATTATTATTTTTTCATTTTCAATTATAAACACATTTCAAATGTTGTCCATGTGCTTTCCTCTTTAGTCTGATTTCATCCAACCTTCCATGACACTTGTCAATGTTCTTATGTTTATTTTATTTTATTTAGGTAGTATCCCCCTCGACCACTTGCATTTTCCAACCAGGTCTACAGGTGCCAGCTGGCAACTCTTTATCTGGTTCTATTGCAGTCTCTGCCATATCAAAATGAAAAGGCAACATGAACAACAGGAAGGGGGTGATGGAGATCCAGTGGAATGCTAGGAGAACACCCATTTCAACAAGGCTGGCTGAAGCTACAGGACTGCCTGAGGCAGTGTGTAGGTCCACTGCCCCATGCCAGCTCTGCCACCCCCTTACCTGGCTCCTTTTTCCATGTGAACTCTTGAATCAAAGGAAGAAATGTGAAGCACACCAGGATTGCTCCCAGAGCACTCTACGTTACCTTCTCTGTTTAAAGAGCACATGCAGAGGAAAGAATGATCTTGCTCCTTCCCCCACAGGGTGAAGGAACCAGATTGCTCAGCTCCCAGGATCCAAACTCAGCAATCTTACCCCTTCCTCGAGAAATTCAACCCCCTCCTTACACGAAGGAGGCAATTTAGGACATGCTGAGAGTGTTCATTCTCTGCTTTGACTAAAGAGCCACACAGAGGCTCTTTACAGACCAGTAAGGGGGCTGGGTCTGTAAGGGGGCTGGGTCTGAAGGTGGTGGTGGAGTGGTGGGAGATAGCAGCCATCTGTTCACTGCTCTACCACTTGGGTCTCAATCTCAATCTTCCACCTTAATGCAAACGGACTCATTTGCATCACAGATCTGCATCTCATGGTATCCTATCACTGTTCCCAATTGCATCAAGGCATTCATTCTGTCATTCTATCCAGTTCCTTGCTGTTGTGCTACATCTCGGAAACCCTATAACCTCTCTTTTTAATTTCACTCATGCACTCCATTTGCTTCCCCTGATGGCTTCTTCATTATTCCACACCATCTTGATGCTCACACCCACTTCACAAAGATGCAGATTTCTTCTTATTTCACAACTGCTGAATACGTGTTGGCAACCTTCAGTCTCGAAAGACTATGGTATCGGGCTCTGAATGGTGGTTCTGGAACAGCGTCTAGTGTGGCTGAAAAGGCCGATTCGGGAGTGACAATCCCTTCCACACCAGAAGCAAGTGCAGTCTGTCCCTGGTCTGTCTCCCTGGCTATGGGCCTTCCTTCTTTGCCTCTTTGCCTCAGACTGTTGGCCAAGTGTCTCTTCAAACTGGGAAACGCCATGCTGCACAGCCTGCCTCCAAGCAGGCCGCACAGAGGCCAGGGTTTCCCACCTGTTGAAGTCCACTCCTAAGGCCTTCAGATCCCTCTTGCAGATGTCCTTGTATCGCAGCTGTGGTCTACCTGCAGGGCGCTTTCCTTGCACGAGTTCTTCATAGAGGAGATCCTTTGGGATCCAGCCATCATCCATTCTCACAACATGACCGAGCCAACACAGGCGTCTCTGTTTCAGCAGTGCATACATGCTAGGGATTCCAGCTCGTTCCAGGACTGTGTTGTTTGGAACTTTGTCCTGCCAGGTGATGCCAAGGATGCATCGGAGGCAGCGCATGTGGAAAGCGTTCAGTTTCCTTTCCTGTTGTGAGCAAAGAGTCCATGACTCGCTGCAATACAGAAGTATACTCAGGACGCAAGCTCTGTAGACCTGGATCTTGGTATGTTCCATCAGCTTCTTGTTGGACCAGACTCTCTTTGTGAGTCTGGAAAACATGGTAGCTGCTTTACCGATGTGATTGTTTAGCTGGGTATCGAGAGAAAGAGTGTCAGAGATCGTTGAGCCAAGGTACACAAAGTCATGGACAACCATCAGTTCATGCGCAGAGATTGTAATGCAGGGAGGTAAGTCCACATCCTGAATCATGACCTGTGTTTTCTTCAGGCTGATTGTCAGTCCAAAATCTTGGCAGGCCTTGCTAAAACGATCCATGAGCTGTTGGAGATCTTTGGCAGAGTGGGTAGTGACAGCTGCATCGTCGGCAAAGAGGAAGTCACGCAGACATTTCAGCTGGACTTTGGACTTTGTTCAAGAGACTCCTTAAAGAGACTCCTTAATAGGAACAGCAATAATTTTCCCATTGGATTGCAGCTGCATCCATTCCTTCCAATGGATGTTCCGCATTATTAATTTCAACATGATGTAACTATATTCTTATTAAAAGTGCATATAGCACTAATTTTAGCTTCACTCTTGCCTCCCACCTACAGAAGAAACAGGCTGAATGTGCAAGAGCGTAAGATGTATGTGAGCACAATATGTGAGCCTGTACAATATTTTAATTGCTTGAAGCAGTGGTTTTCAAATGTTTTAGCATCAAGACCCACCTTAAAAAAAAAAGTTTCACTTTACCAGCCACTAGAGACTCTGTGGCTATAATGGTGTTTAGGGAGCAATGCTTCTCCGAAGTAGCAGGTTGTTTAACCCTTGATGCACATAGCCTAATCTACCCGGTCAGTTTCGCTAACCATCAAAAATTGGGTCACGACCCACAGTGTGAGAACCAGTACCTAAAGTAAGTTAAGGAACCTGAATTTATAATTTTCATGCTTCCTGGAAAATGAGTGAATTTGTAAGAGCCTTAACTCTTTTCTCAAATTGAAAGGATTTTGATCCTATTTAGACACTTGGTGTTGCCTGTCCCAGGAGGCCCTAAAATATTCTGTTGTGACCAGTCAGATGATGCTCAACTTCTATCTTACTTGCATGTCAGAACACTATGTAATCATGGTCTTTAAGCTATTCTGTGCAGAAAAGCCTGAGAAATTATTTTAGAGTGGATTCTGGGTTTTGGCCGAAACATCAGAGAGGTTCAGAGTTTCTATAACTGCAGCCACAGCTTGATCTGCTTTTATTCCATCATGATACAAATATGTGTCTTGGATAGAATATCAGACAATCACTAGAAACTACAACTCTCAGTTAAAGGGAAAATGAGACTTTTGCTGATAAAAAAAGCTAAACGAAAAAACTAAAACATTCTTACAGCCCTAGACCCTATGCATTCTTACATGCATAGACCCTATGCATATTCTTACATGCATAGACCCTATGCATATTTGTTTGGATGTCCTATGGTGATGAGTGGGACTTCTCCCCAAAGAAATATGCATGAGATTAAAGCTATTATCATTTCCATGTTTCTTTTATTAAGTACTGTATATACAGTATTTCCTAATTTAAATGCAAAATATGTTTTTTACAATAAGAAGATGAGTGCCAGATGAAAAGCATATGATTTTTCCTGGAGCATGAAGTCTGAAGCCGCCTTCGCTGATACTACAAAAAATAGATAAAACGTGAAAGCAACAAAGTCAGATAATATGATATTACAGACTGCAAAAAAATATTTGGAAGGAGGAATATATGTGTTCAAGAACAGTAGGGTAGGATCTGTAAATGCTTGCTTGCTGACACTATCTTCCTCTTATTGCAGCCATGTCATGACTGCTTGCTGCTTGGTCTGTTTTCTCTCATATTCTTGAAGTTGCACTATCAATGCCTGATTGGAATTTAAAGTCAGGGCCAGAGAGAGAGAGAGAGAGAGAGAGAGAGAGAGAGAGAGAGAGAGAGAGCCAAGGGGAGCATAATCTATAATCTTCTCTAGAGCTGGAGCAGAACCACTAGTTCTATACTGGTGGTATGTATAAACCTACCATTGAAACTAATGACTGGTGCACACACATTCAACAAGGGAGAGCAAAATGATGGGAAGTCTCTTTTGAGCTTTACAGGAACTACCTCCCAGACACAGGCAGCATACAAGGGAAGATGAATCATGGCCCGTATGTAAGAGACAAGGCACAGCATTAAACTCTTTCTGTAGAAGAAAATGGTGCTGTCCAACTATGTTTTGCTATGAGAGGGTTGTCAAAGGGCCAGAACTGCATAGGAACAAATAGAATGTTATTGCCTTGATTAGTTTTGAAAATAATGTTGCAAAGACACACACAAAAATTCCAACCCAGTAATTTTTTTTTTTTGCTGTTAGTACATTTCATAAATCCTAACAAAGTTAGCACACATACTTGCATTGAAGGGACCAGCGTGGTTCTTTGCTGTGTTTGTAGTGAGGTGTGCCAGTCTGTGCTGTGAACATGAATTAACATAAGAACAGCCCCACTGGATCAGGCCATAGGCCCATCTAGTCTAGCTTCCTGTATCTCACAGCGGCCCACCAATCACAGCGGCCCACCAATTCATGTACACACCCTGCTTTCAAAGATAATTTTCTCTTTTAACAAAACGACTATGGAGGTGGATGGTGCCATCTTGCATTCAGTGAATCTGAACATGTGTGTGTGTAATGATTTCCCATTTGCCATGCAAAGAAAGTAGCCAGTTAGTGCAAACCCTAAGCTTCTTCCACTGTTAAGTCACTGAATGCCTGCCTCATCTCCAATGATCTGTCAAGACCAAACTATATAAGACATGGAAGATGTTTAATGTGTGTGTGTTAGATCAGGGCTGTGACACAAGGGAGAGTACTGATTCTCACTGCACTGATTCTCTGATATGAACTCTCCTCACTGCTTTCTCTGCACTGGGGAAAGCAGAGAGGCACAATACCAGTACAGTGTATCTTGTGTTTTCCTCTTTATTGTGCTATCAGTAGTTCAGGGAGAAGGTATGATTTGCATCAGGGAAATTATGCAGGGGAAAGAGTTAGACCACCCCCCCCCCAATGCCATGATCATGATCCAAACTGGATTGTGTGTGTCATGTATGGTTTGGCCCTCAGTCAGCATAATGCCTGTTGGGCAATAATGTAATGTAATATATTGAATTCCAGTATGTTGGAATCGCTGGACTGGTGAGGGATTATTCACAGAGAAAATGCACTCTACAGGTACAGAACTTCTTTGCCTTGAGGACATTAAAAAGCATACACAACAACTTTGTTTCCTTAGAGGAAAATAATCTTTCATACTGAGGCACTCAGCCAGAATGACCAGAACTTTCTACATGTCTCCCAAGCAGTTGGTTTTAGGTTGCTTCATGGGAAAGTCACCTAGCTGGATTTTTTTTTTTTTTTGCATACTCTCAAGGCTCAGGTGCCAGAATGCTACTTAGCGAATAAATTCATCTGTCTATTAGATAAAGTGATCTGCCCTTTCTTGTGCTTGTGGATGAACTGTGAATTTCACCTCCTGAAGGTATTAATTGCATTTTAAGTGACAGGTTTGAATTTTCCTAAAGTGGAACCATGTTTCACACATGCAGTGCTTGTTGTCACTTAGGGCCATTTAAAATTTACAGTGATTATATACTTTAAATGGCCTTGAGTGAGAAAAGCACTATGTGTATAGAATTAAAAAAATAAATTAAATATTTTAATAAGTCTGTATCTGGTGCAATATAACTGAGAGTGCAATCCTATGCACACTTTCCTGGGAGTAAGTTCCGCTTAACTCAGTGGGACTTGCTTCTGAGTAGACATGCATAGGATTGGACTTTGAAGCACATCATAAGGAAACCTTTCGTCCTGCCCTTGTATGGTGCTCCAATAGCAGCCTGCAGATAGTTCCAAGGATGCCCCCTCCCCCCCACCTCCTCGCCTCTCTCAGATTCTTTGCAGGCCTAACTCACTCCCAGACTGTTTGGTTTCCACATCTGCGAGCAAAGGACTCTTGTGGCCACTGTGTCCCTGAATGTTCCCGCCCTCCGTGCATAGTTACACTGGCTGGTTTGTGGGTGGGTTGCTGGGATCCTACAGCCCGCTTGGCGGGCTTTGCTTGCTTCCTTGGCAGCAATAAGGGGCTCTTTTCGGTCGACACCTGCTCTGTGTGTGCTTTTGGTTCACATACTTGTGGGCTGAGGGTGACCAGATGTCATAACCACAAAAGTGGACAAGGCACCCCAAAATGTAGAACATTCAAGAAAAATGTAGGACATGACAAAATAAAAGCTAAAACACTCATGTATACAGATTTCATGTGGTTAATTTAAACACTATATTACTTACTAAATTTTACACTATATCACATATAATTTATTACATGTAATTTATTACAATTACAAGAAGGCTATGCACTGCCTGCAGGGCCCGCTCATAGGGAAAAGGAGGATGTTTAAGTTCTTTTCCAGACACAAGGCTAAAAAAGAGGACATGTCCTGGAAAAAGAGGACATCTGGTCACCCTGTGTGGCTTGGGCATGTGTGAACAGGGGAGGGGGAGGTCTGGGCAGCCTGGAGACACAATCCTATGCATGTCTACTGAGAAGTAAGCCCTGTTGTGTTCAGTGGGGCTTACTCCCAGGAAAGTGTGGCTAGGACTGCACCCTTGGAACTAAAGCCCATGCACGTCTAGTCAGAAATATCGTCAGTGGGGCTTACTCCCAGGAAAGTGTGGATAGGATTGCAGCCTGGATGAGCTTCTGGGACCATCACCACTCCCCGAGCTCCTTTTGCGTGGACGTGCACAAAAGTGCACACTTTTGCACACTTGCACGCAAGTGAGAGCCTTGTGAGGACTGGGTGGCAGCAGGCGGGCTGCATCACTGCGCAAGTGCTGGGCAGGCGAGGGTTACTCGGTGGGAGCTGGAGGAGGGAACCGCTTCGCCTCTCCATCCTTGCCAGCTTGCGAGCGCACAGCCCCAGCCGCCGCCTCCTCCTCTCCTCCTCCCTCCGCAGCCCAGTCGCACCGGACGGCAGGCAGAGCACCGGCCCAGCGCAGAGGGCGGAGCGGGGGAGGGAGCGCAGAGGGGCTGGGGGGGGGGACACTGGACGGGCCAGTAAAGGAGGGCGCTGGTGGAGGGGGCCGCGCACTGCAGGCGAGCGGAGGCGAGGCGAGGCTGTGCCGTGCGCTCCCGCCTTGGGCGCCAGCAGCAGCAGCCAGTCTCCAGCCGGGGGCTCCCTGCGCGCCCGCACGGAGGACCGGCGCAGACGCCTGGCCGAGCGTGGCGCAGCTCCCTGGACGGAGCGGGAGCCCACCCCTTCCCCTCGCGGCAGCCAGCCACAGCCACCCACCCCCGGACCTCCCGCAGGGGGCAGCCGTCGGGGGGCGAGGCTGGGGGGCAGAGGGAGAAGCAGCCGCCCGGAGGCGAGGCTGGGGGGCCGCGGCAGGGGCAGAGCCGTCCGGGGTGGGGTGGCCGTGGCGGGCGGCCGCGGCAGAGCGCCCCGGGGGGAGCCCCCTGCGGCCGTGGGGGGCTCGGGCGGCGGGATGGCGGGGGGCATCACCACCCTCCCCGCCTTGCCCGGCGACGGAGGCGGCGGCAGCGGCACCTTCCCCCCCGGGCACTTCAAGGACCCCAAACGGCTGTACTGCAAGAACGGGGGCTTCTTCCTGAGGATCAACCCCGACGGCAGAGTGGACGGAGTGCGGGAGAAGAGCGACCCCCACAGTGAGTAGCAGGCCCGCTTACTCGCCCCCGCCCCGCCGCCCCGCCCCAAAGCGCTTGGGTGTGTGGGGGGAACAGCCCTCCTTGCCCCCTCCCTGCTGTGCCCCCCACCACGCGTGTGGCAGCCGCACATGGCAGAGAGAGGAGGAGCCCCCCCAGCACCTGGCAGGCTACAGGTGGTTTCTCTTCCCATCATAGTATGTGAGAAACCAACAGAAAGGATGCTTGGTGTACCTGGGCATCAGTGCACCTTCTGTGTATTTGGTGCCAGCCTTTTCAGCTTGCCAGACTTGCCCCTCTCACCAAAGTGGGGGAGGGTGCCCCTGCCCCCAGCCCAGCAGTCTCCATCTCCACAGCCCGCTCTCCAGACCACCAGCAACCCTGCTTGGTTACATGCTGCTTTCTTGCATCTCTACACATCAGTTCTTATATCAGTGATCAGTGCCTGGCACATTGGTGTGCTGCAAAGGTCTGCAGCAGGCCTGTGCTCACGATTCTAGAGGTGGGTGAGTGACTTTTTTTTCAGGGTGGGCAATTATGTCAGGTATCTATTCTGTTGCAAAATTAAATGATTTGTCCGGTATCTATACTGTGCAAAATTAGAGGATATGTATGGAGAAACATCAAAGCCCCATAAATGTGAGGGGGGGGGGGAAGCTGCTGACTCAGGATGGGCAATGCCCATCCTGGCCCCCCTCTAGTTTTGGCCTTGGTCTGCAGGTGTTCCATGGGAGTTTGGGGGAGAATCATTTATCAGTGGGCCATTGGGGGATGTGAGCCCCCAGCTGGCAGTGCAGTGTGTCCTGTCGATTGTCAAAAAACTGATGGTGCGCCTTAACCATTTTAGCATCTTCTCAGTGTGCTGTGAGGTGTAAAAGGTTGAAAATTGCTGCCTTTGGGCCCAATCCTATCCACTTTTCCAGTGCGGGTGCAGGTGTGCCTTTGGGGCATGGGCTGCATCCTGTGGTGGGTTGTCAGTCACACAGGCCTCTTCAAGGTAAGGGAACATTTATTCCCTTACCTTGGGGCTACATTGAAGCTGTATTGGTGCTGAAAAGTTGGATAGGAGTGGGCCCATATATACTAATGGCAAACTCAGGGTGTTGAGTGCCTATCAGACTGACGCCACCCACAAACATGGTCGTGGTTTCCATCTCCTCAAGAGACTTCCTAGGTAGGCAGAAGTGCACAGGTTGCAACTTGAGAAAAAGAAGAACCTCCTAACAAACAGTGTGATGTGAGCTGCGCTTCCTTACATTCCCAAGTGCCCCCTCCCCCCCTAGTGTTCAGATGTCAGTTGAGAAAACAGCAGTAGCGGAAGACAGGTAAGGGACAATAGCACTTCCACAGCTTATTATAGTATCCTGGAGGTGGGTTTAGGTCTGGAAAGAGGCAGCATTTTGTTGTCGCTCCCATTTGTATGTATGCTAGCTCTCAGCAAAAGTTACTACCTATATGGCTACCCTCCTCTTCCTTTGCATCAACTTTCTACTTCACTGTATTTTATTTATTTTTCACATTTTTATACCGCCCTCCTTTTGTCCTCACAATAACCCTGTGAGGTAGAGAGAAAGTGACTGGCCCAAGGTCACTCAGGAAGCTTCATGGCTGAGGGGGAATTTGAACCTGGATTTTCCAGGTGTAAGTCCACCTCCCTAACCACTACACCACCCTGGCTCTGTAGGTAAAGTGCCTGGTGCCAGCATCCTCACAATTCTCTTTCCACCTCCACCTGTTCAGCTGAAAGCACAGGTGCTTTTTTCCGTTAAAAACAACATGCTTGTTGGGAGGGGGAGACATATGGGGAGTGGAACCATGGCGTGTTCCCTGAGACTGTTTCACTCTGTTTTGTGGTCGCCCCCCATGAGTTATTTAGCAGGTGAGCCTCTGGCTGAACTCACCCCAGGCTGCTACCCACTTCCAATTTTGCTGTCCATCTCCCTGCCAGTGCACATACACAAGTGTGCATGTGTACACAGCATGCACCCCCCTGGGAGCACATGTGTGCACACACACACAGTGGTCACCTCACACATTCTGCTCCCACTCCACCACAGCAACCTGTCCGCTCCCAACAATCTCTCCCCCAACTACTTTCCCAGAACTGAGAGCTAGAGGTTGGGACGAAAGTCCTCTCCTTCTCATGCATTTTCCAAATGCACTGTAAGGGGATGGGGCTACCAGGCAGGTGCCTGGCCGGGCGAACTGGCAGGTGCATGCTTGCCACCTTCTCCAGCCTGCCATCTGAGACAGAGAGTTTATCCAGCCTCATGGCATGGCTGGCTCTGCACAGGGCCTCTGCAAAGAAAAAGAAATCAGACGTACCTTTGTAAGCAGAATCTCAGGTTAAAAGTTTGAGTTGAACTGGTGAAGTCTTTAAGAAAATTTCACTTGGCTAGAATTTTATTACAACAGAAAATTATTTTATCAAAATTGTGGTTGTTTAAAAAATGATATTTATTAGTTGGAATTGAATTTCAGGATGGATGAAATTGGCATTAGTAAAAAAAATATTATTGGCAACAGCAAAAACAAATGCTCCACACTAATGTAGAGATCTAATAAGATTAGCTGAAGAACATAATGTATTCCTGCAACTGAATATAAAACAAAGAATTTGATTATTTTTTATTTTATTTTTTATTTATATACTGCATTGCAGTACAGTAATATTTTTTAATGCGTGAACATGTCCTGTCTCCAAGTTCTCATGTCTCAGAAGGATTTAAAGGTATATTTATCATAGGGTATGTTGTTAAGCTGGGGTAGGTAAAACACAAAGACTTATAGCATGAACCAGTGGCGTAGCTAATGATTGTGTAGCCCGCTGCTGAGTTCAAAATGTTGCCCCAGAAGTGATGTCACAACCAGAAGTGACATCACGCCTGGGCTTTTTAAAAAGTGAAAATTGGGAGGAACCCATCTCCTCCCCCCAGCAGCTCACCACCCACTTGCTCTGCTGTCTCCCTCCAGTCAGTGGCATAGCTAAGGCATTTATCTGCTACCCAGGGTCAAAGAAGATTTTGTAGCCCCTTGCATGATAAAATCAAATTTAATTAAGTGAATAAATAAAAAGTTATTGGTTCCATGCTGTATCATAATAACATCTCATTGGCACTCAGAACAATCAGTCCTATGGGTCAGATTGGAGTTAACCAAATCCACTTTTTGTTCCACAAGCCAGCTGTATTTTAATTTTCTGGTTAATTGGCTGTAACCTTTTATAGAATACAGATATTTCAGTGCAGTTTGTTGCACTGCATTCAGCATTAAATTACCTTTCCAATGATATATAACATGATGTTATTATTCATACATACCAGGATTTTTACAATTTTGGTCACTATTGTCAAGCTCAGCTTGTTGCCCTCCTAAAGCTTGATGCCTGGTGCAACTGCTACCCCCTGCACCCCCTTAGCTACGCCACTGGCATGAACAATATAATATATTAACTCTATGTCCATTTTGCTAGGATTTCACAATACTCCTTTAAAAGAATTTTCCATTCTTTCCATATCTGTTCCTTGGTTGTCACCAACAAAGCAAAACAACTTAAAAAAGGTTAACGTACATTTTTTAGGAGGAAACAAGCTTAGTAATTAATGTTGCTGTTTCTTGCATTGCATGTTGAGACATTGTGTTTTATGCATCTACAATTAGTGTTAGTGTTTTGTTCATATCATTGTATTTGCAAGCTGTGACAAATGTCTAACATTGGAAAGGCTCATACCTATGTCACTTCTCTTTATAAACTGTGAGACCTTTGGGGACAGGGAGCCATTTACTGATTTATTTTCTGTGTAAACCGCTGTGTGAAATAATGATCATGATGATGATGACGATGATGATAGTACGCAGCTTGGATTCTGAGAATATGCTTGGCTGATTTATGAGGAAGCTCTTGTCACAGCTCTTGTCACAGCTTGTGGATATATTCCTGTGAGCAAAAATTTTAGCAACAGAAGGTACTTTCTCACCAGTTGTGTGGCTGATTTAAGATGACTCTATATTTAACCTTAGGGTAAAACATTAATAGCTATCTATACAGAACAGCTGTAAAATAATGTATACTGATTACATAACCTAATATGGATGTAGGTTTCTTAACTTCATTTACAGCCCAAGCCTATGGTTGGGTCGTGCTGGTGAAACTCATATTCCGCTGGTGCATGCTGTCACAAAAGCAATATAAAGAACTTTGTGACAATGTTCATAGCTGGTGTACCTGCAGGAAGGGTGGAGCCTTCCTTTTCATGGTGGTGGTCATTGTGAGGCCCACCAGACCAAGTTAATCTGGCATAGAAGTGAGGAGAGGGGTGTAATGGGGAGGAGATGGGCAAGGTATTGGGCCTGAGAGGGGGTGGAATCAGCAGTGCCAGTGTGCACCATATCCTAACCCCCTTCCTGGGCCTGATATGCCTGCAGTGAGTCAACTTGGGCTTATGCCAGTTATATCACTGGTGCAGGTCCATGTTGAGCCATTGTGGCTGCTGGGGGTTACGCAGGGCCAAGGGACAGGGAGACCTTTTCCCAAGGAGACCTCCAGGAACCAAAAGTGGGATGCAGTGGAGGCCGTGCAAGTACTGCTGCATCACTGCATGGGACTTGGCTGTTAAGCTGTAATTCCTTTGCGCACTTTCCTGGGAGTAAACCCAATTGAAGTCATTGAGATTTATTTCTGAGAAGATACACATAGCCTTGTGCTATTATGTGCTGGAGTTGCCAAGAGAGCCCCCTCCCCCTGCCTTCTTCTGGTTCTTCCCCCCAGCCTTATGGAGCCAAAAAATAAAAAAAAGAACCTTAAGCCTCTTCCCCTCTACCCCAGCCCCCTCTTCCTCCAGCCAATCAACCCTTCTCCATGTCTGCTGCTATCTGCTGGTCTGAATACCAGCTTCCGGATTGCCCTACAAGGTCTTTGCTGCAACGTGGAAGCAGCAAAAATAAAAGTAAGCAAGCATGCAAACACACAAAACCAAGTCACAAGCATGCACAAAAAGTAAGCCCTCACTCAAGTTAATTTGTCATGACTCATTCATTTCCAAATCACTGACCCCAAGTCACATCCGAGTCAGTGACATCTAACTTGAGTTGACATGAGTTGTGAGCATCCAGTGTTTTAATGAGTTGAGTTGTTGTGACTTGAGTGCCCATCACTGTTGTGCACTGTATTTTCTCAAGGATTCCTTAAAATAGATTAATGCAGCAATACACAAGTCTGTTTTGGGACTATCCTGTCCCACTAGTTCGTAGCATGTAGCGCTGCCGACAGAATTAGTGCTATCGTGGGGAAAGTGTGGCAAAAGTCATATTTACTTAACTCTCCATAGACCATAGGCTGTCATTGAGTCTCCTCAGACCTATGTGGGCTTAGCCTTACCTACCTCATAGCACTGTTGTAAGGACAAAAGAAGGTGACGGAACATACCAAGATCCAGGTCTACAGAACTTGCGTCCTGAGTACACTTCTGTACTGCAGCGAGTCATGGACTCTTCGTTCACAACAGGAGAGGAAACTGAATGCTTTCCACATGTGCTGCCTCCGACGCATTCTCGGCATCACCTGGCAGGACAAAGTTCCAAACAACACAGTCCTGGAACGTGCTGGAATCCCTAGCACATATGCACTGCTGAAACAGAGATGCCTGCGTTGGCTCAGTCATGTTGTGAGAGTGGATGATGGCCGGATCCCAAAGGATCTCCTCTATGGAGAACTCGTGCAGGGAAAGCGCCCTACAGGTAGACCACAGCTGCGATACAAGGACATCTGCAAGAGGGATCTGAAGGCCTTAGGAGTGGATCTCAACAAGTGGGAAACCCTGGCCTCTGAGCGGCCCGCTTGGAGGCAGGCTGTGCAGCATGGCCTTTCCCAGTTTGAAGAGACACTTGGCCAACAGTCTGAGGCAAAGAGGCAAAGAAGGAAGGCCAATAGCCAGGGAGACAGACCATGGACAGACTGCACTTGCTCCCAGTGTGGAAGGGATTGTCACTCCCGAATTGGCCTTTTCAGCCACACTAGACGCTGTTCCAGAACCACCTTTCAGAGCGCGATACCATAGTCTTTTGAGACTGAAGGTTGCCTACAAGGACAAAAGGAGTGGAGAAAACAATGTGTACCACCCTGAACTCCGTGGAGGAAGGGTGGTATAAAAATGTGGATAAATAAATCTGAGGAATTTCCTGAGGCTGGTTCCTGGCCAGGAAAGGGGGTTATGATGTGGTGCATAGTGACAGTACGTAGATCCAACCCCTCTCCCTAAAACTGCCTCTGCCCTCCCTGCTCCCCACATTGAACCACCCACAAACTGTCTGCTTCACAAACGTATCTGTTCCAGTGCAGCATCCCGGAGCCATTACTGTGTGCAAAGGATATCCATCCATTTGCGCCAGCAACCCCAAAGTTCATGACAGGACGCTACAATGTTACTTATGGTGGCAGACTGGGAGTTCTGCCACCATAACTGCTGTACAGAATTGGGCTGTTATTCTGTTCTAGGCAATTGCATTTGGGATCAAAAGGAGATGTTTGCACTTCTGAGTGTGTAAAATAGTTAATTTTTAAAGAGTGCAATCCAACATCGCACTGGGATGGCACAAGGCTCTTGCACCAGCCTGGGAGGGTCTCAGATGTGCTGTAAAGCATGTTTGCGCTTCCTTGAATGTCAGCAGGGCCAGTACAAGGCTGCATCCAGACTCTGCACCGACAGAAGGAGGTAGGTTCATGCTGGCCGAGCTTGGCCAACATGGGGGTTGGGGGTGTGTGGGGAGGAAGTGATATGGGGCAGGAGGAGGGTGAGCAGTGGGAGAGTGGGGGGTTGGGGACAGGATCATGCCAGATCCTGACCCCATTCCTGGGCAGCCAGGCTCTGAGCTATTCGGATCCGAGTAGACCAAAGGTCAATCGGACCCGAGCCACTATTGGGGCTGCAGTGGCTGGGGGGGGGAGAGATTCCCCTTGCCCCAGGCTGAACCATCTTCAGTCCCAAACTAGTGCTGGATAAGGGGCAGGCCTGATGGCCTCTCCTTTTCAGCGCAGGTTAGAGTTGTGCTGTAACAATCTTTCATCTCAGTGGAAGGGCTGTAAAAATCTCTTTGTAAGGCAGATAATAGAAAGTCTTGCCCACAGGGAGTTAAGAGCTTTTCTGTGGCTTAGTACTTAGCAGAGACATTCTTACAGTAACTTGCATCACTACAAATTCTTAGGAAGACTGAAAGCAGAGATTGACCTTTGGTAGCTCTGTAGTTCCTGCTCAGCATATCCTGCTGAGCACTTGTCCTTTCACCATTTCTTTCTGACTAGTAAATGGAGGCACAAAGCCCAATAGAATCTGAACATGCAAGAAACATAAGAACATAAGAACATAAGAACAGCCCCACTGGATCAGGCCATAGGCCCATCTAGTCCAGCTTCCTGTATCTCACAGCGGCCTACCAAATGCCCCAGGGAGCACACCAGATAACAAGAGACCTCATCCTGGTGCTCTCCCCTACATCTGGCATTCTGACTTAACCCATTCCTAAAATCAGGAGGTTGCGCATACACATCATGGCTTGTGAGGGTAAACACTAATTTACCCTCCCTCACTTGAGTTATTTTATTTTTTTTATTTTAAGAATTTCTAGCCTGCCTTTCTCCTGGTAAAGACACTCAGTGTGGCTTACAAGATTTAAAAACATAGAACAATAATAAAACATTAAAAGAATTAAAAGAATTAGAACAATTAGAACAGAGACA
The DNA here is from genome assembly GCF_035046505.1 of Tiliqua scincoides. Lineage (NCBI taxonomy): Eukaryota > Metazoa > Chordata > Lepidosauria > Squamata > Scincidae > Tiliqua > Tiliqua scincoides. The sequence goes on from NC_089826.1 coordinate 30,989,825, forward strand.
AAAAAAATCCAGTGGCTCAGTGTAATGTAAAAAAAATTACATTTAATTAAAACAATCAATCAATTAATTAATTGAAATTTTTTTTGCTATATGACTACCACCTGATTGACTGTTGGAAAGTCTGACAGATCCCTAAAAAGGAGCATCACTAAACCTTCACAAAATGTACAGAGAGCAACAGGAGAGTAACATATTTTTCATGCCACAAGCTTTCTTGTTTTACCTATGTTAAGCAGTAATATCCCCTGTTGAAATATGCCATTAATTTTTCTAAACATGAGAACACAGAAGCAGAGGGAATTTTCATGGATTAGAAAATGCTAAAAACAAAGCAAAAGAAAAAAAGGAGTATAAAAAATTATAGTAATAACAACAATTGCAGCACTATCATTTTATGTCCTAATAACAAACTCAGGTTGTTGAGTACCTGACAAATTCGAAGTGAAATTAGGACACCCTCCCAAAAAGACAATTTCCATGTACTCAGAGGATTGTGAAGGAATGCAGAGGTATATAAATTAAAAGAAAAGTAGAATGTTAATCCCTCCAAACCTCTTCCCCAAAACAGTCCTATGAACTTCTGGGACTTTATAGAATGTTAACAGCATGGAGAAATGGGCAGCCCAATCCTATGCTTCCGAGTGCCCAGGGCTCCAACATGCATAGGATAAAGTGGATAGAGAGATGCTCTTTACACTCTCACATAACACCAGAACCAGGGGAAATCCACTAAAATTGAGTGTTGGGAAAGTTAGAACAGACAAAAGAAAATATTTCTTTACTCAGCATGTGTTTGGTCTGTGGAAGTCCTTGCCACAGGATGTGGTGATGGCATCTGGCCTGGACGCCTTTAAAAGGGGATTGGATAAGTTTTTGGAGGAAAAATCCATTACGGGTTACATGCCATGATGCGTATGTGCAACCTCCTGATTTTAGAAATGGGCCATGTCAGATGGAAGGGAGGGCACCAGGATGCAGGTCTCTTGTTATCTGGTGTGCTCCCTGGGGCATTTGGTGGGTCGCTGTGGGATACAGGAAGCTGAACTAGATGGCCCTATGGCCTGATCCAGTGGGACTATTGTTATGTTTTTATCCTTTAAAACTATTTGAAAAGTGTCCTTTTCAGCTTTCTTCCCCCTTGAAGCTCTCCCCACCTTAAATTCTGAACAACTGCTTCTCAAATCTCCTGAACAACCCTGGAACAGGTGCATTCCTCCTAGGGTCTAGGTATACACAGTAACGTTATGCTATGGATTCCATTTGTATTCTTTTAGACCAATTCTGCTTCCAGCCTTTGGCTACAATCCTATACACACTTTCCTGGGAGTGAATCTCATTGAACATAATTGAACATCTGAGTAAACCTATATAGGATATTTAAAGGATAAAACTGAAAAGAACAAATCTTTTAATTTGTTGGTTGATAATTATTTTGTTTTAGCATAGCTGTTTGTGAAAGGTACCCTAAGAGCTGTTATGGTGGAAAAGTAGGACATAGTTTTCAAAATAAGTAAATCTCTTCTTTCTTAGATAGTCTTTATCTTTTAGAGGTGGGAGACATTTGTGTGACACTACTTTGTTTTGGTGTGGAAAATTGTACATCTTGCATGCATGCTGCACTATTTATAAAAGAGCTTCCAAAATGCATACAAGGCCATGTTATGTGTTCATCAAAACATATCACTTGGCCCTTGGGATACAACTCCAGTTTTGATACTGTTTGTACTCTATCTCAGGACGGATTATCTGTACACAGAGGCTTAGTCTCATGTGTGACTACTTTTGCTGAACTGGGACCCACATGTTGGACAAGTGCAGCATTCACAAAAAACCTGACTTGATCCCAGAAACAGGGATTATATATAGGATTCTTATTGTTGCTTTAGAAACTTAAGTGCTTTATTGAACAGATGCCTGGTGCTGTCCGGTTTCACAGTGCTGATCACCTGCTTAAGAGAGGATCTCTATTGCCTTCAGAAATGATTGCATACCTTGTACCATGGTACCTTGCGTACCATGTTGCAAACGTCAATATGATGCAGAAAATGTTAAGGCCCCATAATTCTATCTCAAACTTGCATTTTTTACACGTGCGTAAGATGGCTTTGTTTTAAAAAAAAACAACATTCCAACGATTGCTCTTCTTGCTTACCCTGCACATGCCTGATCTTGTCTGATCTTGGAAGCTAAGCAGGGTCAGGCCTGGTTAGTACTTGGATGGGAGACCGCCTGGGAATATCAGGTGCTGTAGGCTTATACCATGGTCTTTCGAGACAGAAGGATGCCAACCATTTCTTCTTGCTTACTTGTGTCTTGATTTTGTGATCTCCTGCAACTATAAATCTCATTTGGACTCTCCCCCCCCACTTTTCTCCTGCCCTTTCCTCCTTTCTTAGCTGCTCTTATTATGCATTTTCTCTTCTGATCATGTATGGACAAAGGCTATACATCCTTCAGATGTTCTCCATTGTAATGACACTGTCCCCTCCTTCAGTTCTGCACTCTGCCTTACCAATAAATGCTACTGCTTTGTTCTCTTTGTGCAGATTTTTACTCCTTTCCTGTCTTTTACTTCCAGACCATTCTCATTCTTACACTTGTCTGAAATGTTACTTGTTATTTTAAATAATTGACATATTTCAATGTGAATTTTCATTGCTTCTTATTCTAGCACCCTGTAACCACAGTCTTCTATTCTGTCTCCATCTCCCACTGCAAATTGTCTTTCAGTGCTGCAGCGTGTTCTCTGAAGATTACTTCCTTCCATGCCTCTAATTCATCCCTCTGTCTTTCCTGCTCATCTTTAATCCATCTTCTTTTTATATCCTTCCCTGTCTTCTTTCAAATACAATGGATTTTAATCTTTCAGATACAGTGGATGCATGCCAGTGCATTCTGGGGTGAACCTGGAAGGAGCAAGGAACCTCTATGTGACCTGGAAGTGGGTTTTTAAGCTCTAAAAAATAGCTGTAGCAGCTGGGAAATGGCGCAGTTTGGCTGCGTGAAGGTAGGAGAACTGGTTTTGGTGTGCTTTTTTTTTTTTTTTACCTCTCAAGCCTTTTAAATTTAGCCTCTGGTATCCACGGTAAATTTAGCCCCTGGATTTTGGTATCTGCAGGGGGTTCTGGAATGGAACTCCTGTGGTTACCGCAGGTGGACCTGTAAGCTCAAATATCCCTACTATATGTCTTAAAATAAATACTTGATGCTCTTCTTTCTCTTTAGGTACCACCCCATCTTTTTTCTTTCAGATATAGACCTGTAGTCTATATCTGCCACTTTTCTTCAACTCTGCATTTTATTTCCTTTTGTGGCTCTGGTTTAGTATCTTTTCTTATCCCTGTAGGACTAGATGTTACACAGTAGATATGTGTAAAAGTCCTCTGATTTTAAAAAAAACAACACAAAAACAGTCATAGGCTGCCAGTTTGATTGGCAGGATTGTGGGGTAAAGGAGCTGGTTTTTAACTCTTTCCCCTTTGACTGGCTTTATGTTATCCCCTCCCCTGCAGTTTTTTCAACTACAAGAGAAAAGATGGGTACTTCAAATTCCTTTGACTTAGTCTTAATTTTCTTTTGTTTTCACACAGATATAAAAAACTTTGTTTGCATTGTCAGCTCAAGATATGAAATCATTAATTTAAAGCAGTGTTTCCCAAACAGTGAATTGGGACTTATCAGTGGGTTGTGAACCTGACAAGGAAAATGTATTGAGCCCTATGGAAAGTGAAACGGAGCCACATGTGCATGTTTACTCATGCAAATATGCAAGGCCATGTGAAGGGGAATGCACGGTCACCAGAATGGTCCTGACCTGATAAATATGGAGCTAAATAAATTCTCCAGAATTCCCCACTGTCTTTAAAAGGATGAAAACAGAGGCTTGAGCGACTGGTAAAATTAAACTTTTTTTAGTCTTGTAAAGCTAGGTGGGTCCCTAGTGTTATTTTAACTCATTTCTGCCCAGCCCACAGGTGTACACATTTGATCCCTGTTGTGTATATGCAACATTGGGCAGAAGTGGCTTAAAAAGTGGGTCCCGGTGGTAAAAAGTTTGGGAAGTACTGATTTGAAGCATTCATCAAATACTTAGTATACATCAGGTTACTCTTTTTCATATTATTATAAATTTCATCTGCAGCTGCAAGCCAGAAGGGACTAGGAGAAACATCTAGTAAAGTTCTAGCCATTTACAAGATCCTCATCTCTGGTTCCTAGTTAAAGTGTAGCAGTTCATTCATTAACAAGATGTCACTGCATTCTGTTACTGATTGCTGCAGCCTAATGGTTCTCTGCTGTTGACATCTGGAATGTGCATGGAACCATGTACAACACCCTGAGCTCCTTGGAGGAAGGGGGTGTGTAAAAATGGGAAGAAATATAATCTGAAGGAAAGACTTTGTAATTTATACTGTAAAGGCCACCTTGTGTTTTCAGAATTTGGTGATAATAAACAAATCTGGATTTTGGTTCTGATAAAACAACATCAAGATGAATTTAGCATTGAAATACAGCACAAAAATGAATATTAACAATGCTTCAAAAGAGAATACATTATAAATAAAATGTTGAAGAAAACAGTGAGTTTTCATGCACTAAGACATTATACTTTTCTCTCTGTTTTCGTATATCCTTACAATCCTAACGTGTGCTGGAACAGGCAGACCAACTGACCTGTGCAGTATCCAGCACAGGTTAGGAGATAGCTATGGTGCAAATTGGAATAAGGGAATACTGGGGTAAATTGGAGTAAGGAAATATTTATCCCCTTGCCCCATGTCACATGCCACCTTATGGAGCAACTTGGATCTGCACCAGCGAAATGGCTGACAGAAATCTGAGCAAATCCAATTACTGATGCAAATCCGCAAATCTTGTGCAATACTGTGTTGGTTGGGAGGGGTTAGTATCTGACCTAAGGTGCTGAGGCCAGTCCCACCCCCCTCCTGCGCCCAGTCTGGCCACTGGCCTGCCCCCCACACCCCAAAATACCCCTGGTCCGCCCTCTTACCACCCATTCTAACCTCCTGCGCTGGCAAGTGCTTTCTTACCCCAGCACAGGTGGGTTCCAGAGCTGAAAGGACAGTGCAAGTCCTTGTACTTGTTCCTCAAATATACAACTTGTCCTCAAAATGGCCATGGTGCCAGAAGATTGGAGGATAGCAAATATCACACTGATTTTTAAAAAGGGAAAGAGGGGGGACCTGGGAAACTATAGGCTGGTCAGCCTAACATCTATACCAGGTAAGATGGTGGAATGCCTCATCAAAGATAGAATCTCAGAACACATAGACGAACAAGCCTTGCTGAGGAAGAATCAGCATGGCTTCTGTGAGGGTAAGTCTTGCCTCACAAACCTTGTAGAATTCTTTGAAAAGGTCAACAGGCATGTGGATGCGGGAGAACCCATGGACATTATATATCTGGACTTTCAGAAGGCGTTTGACACGGTCCCTCGCCAAAAACTCCACAGTCAGGGAATTAGAGGGCAGGTCCTCTCATGGATTGAGAACTGGTTGAAGACCAGGAAACAGAGTGTGGGTGTCAATGGGCAATTTTCACAATGGAGAGAGGTGAAAACCAGCGTGCCCCAAGGATCTGTCCTGGGACCGGTGCTTTTCAACCTCTTCATAAATGATCTGGAGACAGGGTTGAGCAGTGAGGTGGCTAAGTTTTCAGACGACACCAAACTTTTCCAAGTGCTGAAGACCAGAAGTGATTGTGAGGAGCTCCAGAAGAATCTCTCCAAACTGGCGGAATGGGCAGCAAAATGGCAGATGCGTTTCAATGTAAGTAAGTGTAAAGTAATGCACATTGGGGCCAAAAATCAAAACTTCACATATAGGCTGATGGGTTCTGAGCTGTCTGTGACAGATCAGGAGAGAGATCTTGGTGGTGGACAGTCGATGAAAGTGTCGACCCAATGTGCGTCGGCAGTGAAGAAGGCCAATTCTATGCTTGGGATCATTAGAAAAGGTATTGAGAACAAAACAGCTAATATTATAATGCCATTGTACACATCGATGGTAAGGCCACACCTGGAGTATTGCATCCAGTTCTGGTCACCACATCTCAAAAAGGACATCGTGGAAATGGAAAAAGTGCAAAAGAGAGCGACTAAGATTATTACTGTGCTGGGGCACCTTCCTTCTGAGGAAAGGCTATGGCGTTTGGGCCTCTTCAGCCTAGAAAAGAGGTGCCTGAGGAGGGACATGATTAAGACATACAAAATTATGCAGGGGATGGACAGATGCTCTTTACACTCTCGCATAACACCAGAACCAGGGGACATCCACTAAAATTGAGTGTTGTGAGAGTGAGGACAGACAAAAGAAAATATTACTTTACTCAGCGTGTGGTTGGTCTGTGGAACTCCTTGCCACAGGATGTGGTGACGGCATCTGGCCTGGGCACCTTTAAAAGGGGATTGGACACGTTTCTGGAGGAAAAATCCATTATGGGTTACAAATCATGATGCGTATGTGCGACCTCCTGATTTTAGAAATGGGCTATGTATCAGAATGCCAGATGGAAGGGAGGGCACCAGGATGCAGGTCTCTTGTTATCTGGTGTGCTCCCTGGGGCATTTGGTGGGTCGCTGTGGGATACAGGAAGCTGGACTAGATGGGCCTATATCCTGATCCAGTGGGGCTGTTCTTATGTTCTTATGCACTGGCTTACCCAGTTTATGAGTTGTTGCAAACATGCTGGAAAGCCTAAAACAGGTCTAGATTGCGCCCCCACTGCTTACAGCACAAGTGCGGCAGTGGCCCAGAAGCGCATGGCAGCAGGCCAACTTTTACATCACTGTAAAGGGCCTTGAGCTGCTGGAACACTAGTTCCCAATGTCTTTTTGGCCACATTAGGGTCCAAATCTATTCAATTTTCCTGTGCTGGTGAAGCCGTGCCAATGGGGCATGCACGGCATCCTGTGGTGGGAAGGCAGTCACAGAGGCTGGGAACATTTGTTTCCTTACCTTGAGGTTGCATTGCAGCTGCACTGGTGCTGGAAAGTTGGATAGGATTGGGCCCCAAGCTAGTAGGTTAGGTCAGTGATATCCAGGGTAGTCGTACTTCATATATTCCATCCTAAAACACTCAGATGTTTGTAATATATCTTCTTCACACTTTCCCTTCCAGCTCGTTCTCTCTTCCGACAGGATATGCATATATGACTCACAGTTGTACAGTGCTTAAAACTCTGGTCTCTGTAGTACTTGGATCTAACCTGAAGGTTGTTGTTGGACAGCCAATCAAAAAGTAGCCTTGTGCCAGTTCACCTTCCAAATGCTCAGCCTGTTACAATCTTCCAATCTCTAAAAAAAGATGTGGAGTAATGAGGATTATTTAAACTGCATTACCGTAGTTTGAAGGGGGTGCTGAGTTGTTCCCTTGTCCATGCTTTCCCCAATAAAGTGACCTCTCAGCAGTGGTTTTTTCTCAGTGTGATTCTGAAACCAGAAGTAATCCTTGCTGACCTAGTTGATTTTCTCTCCTGTTGGGTAAACAGTTGCCCAGAAGATGTTTAGATTGATAGAACAGTGAAAGGGGTCAAGGGGTCTATCACTGTGCTGCAGCAGGTAAATTCACAGCTCCTTGTGGTTGCATTTCATTTTTTTTTAAAGAATATTTTTAAAAGGATACTTAGAATCCCCAGGCATCATGTGCCTGGTTCTTCGTTCCTCCTGTTATAATAGAATCAAGTTTTAGCAGGGCTTCTGAATGGGTTGTTGGGAGTGTGCCAATGGCTGTCTTCTGTTCAAATACCAAAATCTGTATTAGTATTTTATTTTAGTTTCTTGTCTACCCATCCCTAGGAATTGGAGCAGGTTACAACTTCAGAATTGAGGAACATGTATCTCATACAAAATCAGAATACAAATACAAACACACACACACACACACACACTCTGAGCTTTCAAAAGCTTTACCCTGCCCGTATAAAAAGATGTTTCAGTGTTGCCAATGAATGTTCAAGTTTTAGGCTTCAGGGAATGGGAAGACACCAAGAACAGCCCTTTGCATCCCTTACTCTCTAGACTGGATTAACTTGTCACAGAAAGGTAAGTACAGAGGAAGGATGTTGGGCAGCCCAATCCTAACCTGCCGTGGAGCAGGCAGGCCAGTGGGCCTGGTCTGCATCCAGAGTAGGGTTGGGGTCCAAAGTGGCTCAACCCAAGGCAAGGGGAACTGCTTATCCTTATGCCAGGTAAAGCCACAGCAGCTCCAATGGGGCTACTCAGATCTGAACCACTTCAAGAACTGAGCGGCCCAGTGCTGCCCTGGGCTGCCTAGGAATGCAGATAAGATCCAGCATAAGTGCCAGATCCTGGCGCCGCCTGCGCATGGGCCTGCCCACCACCTGCCCTCCCCCTGCCCTGAAATACCTCCCTCTCCACACCTCCCAGACTCCTGCGTCAGCCTACCTTGGCCAGCATGGGCTTACCTTCTGGGCCAGCTGGGTGGAGCTTGCATTGGCCTCTGGAGGCTGGCACACATTCGTGTGCCAGTCTCCTTCCTGCTTTTTGGCACTTTTGCGACACCGGTGGGCCAGCACAAGGGACTTGTGCCGACCCAACCAAAGACTGGGATCGTGCTGTAAGAACTGGAAATTTGGCATGTGAGCAGACTGCAATCCTGCAATCCTGTCCACACTGGGAGTAAGCCTCATCAACTATAATTACTTTTGAATAGATATGTATAGGATTGGGCTCTGAATCTTCATAGACCATGCTGAGGTAGTATTTTCACCTATAATTATTTGTGCGCAATGTGAGAAGTGCTTTTTAATGTCTACTAGCATCTTTGTTTATATCAGGGGTGTCAGACAAAAGGCCCGTGGGCCAAATGCGGCCCCTGTAAGCAATTTATCTGGCCCCCATTAAGGTTCTTTCAGCGTTATAATAGGGATCTCTCATGTCTTGAAAATATGATTTGCACATTTTCTCTTTTGTCATTTGCAGCAAATGTGTTTCTATGTGAGAACAAAGTGCTTAATTCTGGTCATCATCTGCTTAATGATGTCACTTTGGGCCCTCAGCAGGCAGCATGAACGCTAACTTTGGCCCTCTGTATGAAACGAGTTTGACACCCTTGGTTTATATTGCAGTAACTTTAGAGGTTAATTCAGCTGCTTCCTAGTAGCTGAAGACTCCAGATTCGCTGTTACTGGTGCTCTGCTTGGAAGTACTTGCTGGAGCAAGATTTAACTTATATGGATTTGGCCCAGTAACTTCACCGCACTGTATGTCATGCAGGGGCCTCCTGAAAGAATTTTCCTCCGAGGGCCTCTGCAAATAAGTTGGAGATGGGCCTTGAACTCTTGGCTTGGAATCGGCTTTTCCGTAGTGGAGACGGTAGTACTGCTAGTCATTGATCTAGAGACGTGCAGCCTGGCCTTTTTCAGTGAGTACACAGACTCAAGTAAAATGAAATGAGAAGTGTTTGGGGGATCATTTTGTCAGTTGAAGTAAATAAGCTGCACGCTAGACTAGAGACATTGTAAAGGTTTAGATTGTTCGTGTTATTTTTTTTCTTTTCCTTGTAAGGTACGAAGGCTTTTAAATTTACTTTCTCACTTTATCTGGATCATGAAGTGTTCTAAGTGGACATGTGATTGTCTTTTTGCTGCGTAGTCTTTTGGGAGATTGGATTCTTACTCTGAAAATGTAAAAGGATGAGTAAAAGATGAGGAGGCAGTTCAGCTTTGGTGTCAGTGAATGCTAGCTCCTGGTTCGTAAAGGAATTATTGTCTTGAAAGGGATTTATCTTTTGTATTTGTTTGGGCAGAAATATTTTAATTTTGAAGGGAGAAGAGCCAAAAGAGGAGAGGAATCTTGTCTGACATTCATGCTTAACAAAGGAAGAAACCCGCTATTAATATGCACTATAGCTGAGATTGAGAATAGAGAAAAATCTTGTGCGCCTGCCACTGTCCTCACACTGGTTTACAGGCCTTGTGCTCAGTGAAGGAACCAGCTAAGTTGAGAGGAAGAGAAAGGGTATATGGAAGGAATGTTTAAATGCTATTTAAAAATAAACTTTATAATGTATGTTACAAGTATTTTGTGACATTATTTCCTCCTCTCTGGAAATAGGAGGTAAATAGAAACCTTAAAAACTGAAGTTTCTCTGTCTCAACCCTTTTTGCTTCATAGCCCAGAAACTGAGTATTTCTGGTGTGGCCACCATAAACATTATTCATAAACCAGGTGCTTTGGAAACAAAGAATGAACTGATGTGTTTTACTAGATTTAGGGCTCGAGCCTAATGTGCCCTTGGGCTGGTGGAAGTACCTTGCACTGGCTCCCTAACATCTTAAATTGTAGAAATTACATATGGAATGCAAATCTGTAACTGAGTGGGTTGATCTGCCTTCATTGCTTAAGGGAAAGATTGCATATCACTGGCTGACTTTTGTTTCATCCCACAATAATATACGCAAAACAAAAGACAAGCCCAGGCTTGTCCTGACAAGTCCAGATAGAGCCTGCCCTGTATCCTAAATATGGGAAAGATTCCCAAAGAAAATCATGCTGTCATATCAGCTTTGCAGGCAAATTCTTATAAACTAAGACAATGTCTTTTGGTAAGCGTTTACTATTTGGAGTAAGCAGAACTTCTGTTTCCTGGATTCTTTTCTGCATCTTCTGCCAGGTGGACAGAGAGAGATGTTTTGATTTGTGACTCAAGGACTTTTGTTATGGATTCTCTCTAGCCACTTAAGATATGAACCACCTGCTTGTTATATCAGCTAGGGAAAGGATTAGAATCTAGAAACATTTTGTTCTGTTAATTTTTTTGATTGCAATCTATGCTCTTCCTTTATATTAATAAACCTGACTGGTGTTTTCTAGTCTGAGGGAGGGATTCTGACTATAATTATCACCCTGTGCTAATGCTTTGATTTGCTGGAAGTTACTGAAAAAGTGCAAGCTAATCCTTTGGGATAGTTGTTACCCTGCACATGCCCAATCTTGTCTGATCTCGGAAGCTAAGCAGAGTCAGGCCTGGTTAGTACTTGGATGGGAGACCGCCTGGGAATACCGGGTGCTATAGGCTTATACCATAGTCTTTCGAGACTGAAGGTTGCCAACCATGTCCCAAACTGGTGGGTTGTGACCCACCAGCCTGGGAAACCCTGCCTCTGGCTCTTTAAGGGGCTGGGAGGGGGAAGGCAGTAATGTGTTCCCCAGGATTGCGCTGCTGCTGGGAACAGAAGGTTTTTTTCTTACCTTCTGTGAGTAGCACAGGCCTGGGGGGGGGGTGCAGGGAGCCCTGCAAATACCTCTGCAGGGCTCCCTGAGCCTTGGAAATTGTAAAAAAGGTGATCAGAACCCACTTCTGGTTTTTGATCATGAACCTGGAAGTGAGTTCCAATCGCTTTTTTAAAAAACAGTTTTTGAGGCTTGCGAAGTTATCCAAGGGGCTTCCCATGCTCATTGGAGACCCGCGCTGCCCGTAGAAGGCAAGAAAACCCCCATTCTGTTTCCTGCAGTGGTGCAATACTGGGGATCACGTTGCTGCCTTAGTCCAGCCCCCGCACCTACTTAGGTGTTTTCCAACTTCCTTGTAGGAGCTGCTTTAGGAGCATTCGGATATTAGAGAGGTGATTAGAACGCTGGCACGGTTGTATTTTGGGACCTCGGTTAGATTTCTCCCGCATAATACATAGGAAGTTGCCTTATACTGTGCTAGACCATTGATTCATCCAGCTTGGTATCATCTATACCACTGGCGGGCCTGGCTATGGGGCCAAGGGGGCAAAAGCCCCAGGCGCTGAGGCCAGGCAGCCTGGGGAGGGGTGCTGAAGCTGCGTGTTTGCAGCTGCTGGCTGGTCCTGGGTCAGCAGAGAGCTGGGTCTACTCAGAAGTAAGTCCTATTTTGTTCAATGGGACTTACTCTCAGGAAAGTGTGGGCAGGATTGCAGCCTTTGTTGGCACAAACTGGAGGGTAGTTCAAAAGAAAACCCTCCTGTTGCAAGTACTGCTTTGCTCAATTGCAAGGGGGACAAGAGAATAGAATTATTTCGCTTTTTCAAAAAAAAACTTATTTATATATATTAATTTTCTTGTTTGAGAAGTGAGTAGTACAGCACCTGCTGGCCATTAATATACACCACTGAGCCTTTATAACTTGGGGAGGAGGGAGGCAGAACTGGATTATTTAGCTTTTTTAAAAAAATATTTTCTAGTTTGAGAAAATGAGCAGTGGGGTCTTGCAGCCACCCCTCCCTGCCAATATTTCTGTACCCAGCGCGTAATTAGTCTGTGGAACTCCTTGCCACAGGAAGTGGTGATGGCATCTTGCCTGGATGCCTTTAAAAGGGGATTGGTCAAATTTCTGGAGGAAAAGTTTATTATAGCTTACAAGTCATAGTAGGTATGCGCAAGCTCTTGGTTTTAGAGGCAGGCTGCCACTGATTGCAAGATGCTGGGGAGGGCACCGGGACACAGCTTGTGTCTAGTTGTCTTGTGTGCTCCCTCAGGCATTTGGTGGACCACTGTGAGATACAGGAAGCTGGACTAGATGGGCCTTTGGCCTGATCCAAATCTTGAGGCTCTTCTTATGTTCTGAATAATAGAAGCCACTAAACTTTCATAATCTGCTGAGAGGCAGGGAATTGGGTGTCTATTATTACACTATTATTATGGGCTGCTGTTAAAAATCATATATGCAGTAAAAAATGAAGACCTGAACTTAATGAGTATTGCTGCTGATCAGGGCCTAGGTGAGGAGGATAAAAGGGGTAATTTGTACCCGGGCCCAGTGTCAGAAAGGGGGTCCAGGAACCAAAGGAGGGGGCCCAGATAGTTCTTGGGATATTTTGTTTTCAACTCACTGCCTGCACATGATGCTGGGGGCACAACCACAAGCATGAAGTGGCAACTGCTGCTACAAGCCATGCACACCAGGCCCAGGAATGCATCCATGACCCTCCCTAACAGAATCAAATCTGGGAGGAAACTGGCCTGCTATAGTAGCTTTTTGGCTTGTGGATCCCATAACCATGAAGGAATGTATAGGGCAGCAATTTTCAACTTTTTCCATCTCATGGCACACTGTCAAGGCACTAAAATTGTCAAAGCACACCATCAGGTTTTTGATAATTGCCAAGGCACACCATGCTGCCAATGGAGGGCTCACATCCCCATTGGCCCTTCTAATAAATGACTTTCCCCCAAATTCCTGTGGCACACCTGTGAACCACTCACGGCACACCAATGTGCCATGCCACAGTGGTTGACAATGGCTGGTGTAGGGGTTCAGGGGCTACAGCTGCTGCAGAAGTTCATGTTGGTGCACACAGCACACTGTCCATTCTAGTGCAAACCTGATGATGCTAATTTTCTGCAATGGATTTTTTATATTTCAAAGATTTTAGAGAGACTTAGGAGTGTGTCTGGTTTTCCACATTACTATATCTAGCTGCCAATGCTGTGTGGTTGAACAGAACTGGGCTCTGCATCAAGAAGCCTGGTAGACCTGGGCTCCAAAGACTGTTTTGGCTGTCAGCACCCTCCCCCAGCTTATTTGGCCCCCTGTTCTGCCTGCCCCCGTTGCCCCCCTTTGGAAAGGGGCCCAAAAGAAACTTTGTACCCCCTGATAAAATTCTTCTCAGAGGCCCTGCTGCTGCTGCTTTATTCTAATGCTCTAACTCCAATGCTCCTTACTGTTGTTTCACATAAACAAATCATGCATTTGCTTGCTACAGTGCTGTGTTCAGTAATATGCTATTGTGCTGTCCTGGCCTTCACTGTTATTTAGTCTACCACTTAGGCAGCTATCTGTGGGAAACAGACATAAAGAAAGCAGGACTAAATTGGCCTTGCCTTAGGTTGATTCACACATGTCTCTTTTGCTGGCCTTGAGGTTTTCGCCATGCCCAGAAGTCTGGGTTTGCTTGCTGCAGTGGTGTATCCTTGAAATCATTTGTCAGATGTGAGATGGCTAATGCTGCTGTGTTGTGCTGCTTCTCCAATAGTGGTGTCTACCTTACGCTGCTTTCTCTGGGAAATAGAGATGCTAGATTGGCCTTGCCCTGGCCTGTTTCCATGCTCTCTTGTGAACCACTCACACAAGCCTCTTTTGCTTTCATTGAACTCACATGCACGTGTCTGTTTTGCTGTCAGCGTCACACTAATACTGCAAATCTGGTCTTGTGGTTTTATGCGATAAATATCTATGTTCTCAGTGTGTTCAGCAGGGTTCTTCCCCATGATCTCAAGCAGTCCAGGGCTGCAAATTGAGTCTTTTGTGCAACATTAATATGCTGCTGTGCTGCTTGTCCAATATGGTGCTAACTATCTTAGGCAGCTGTGCGTTAGGCAGCTTTGTTAAAATCACACAGTTTTGCAAATAATAAAATTAATTATTAAATTAATTACATTGGGGGGGGGATGCCAAAATTTTAGTTTGCCCTGGGTGACAGATGGCCTAGATACGCCACTGATCTATACCAGTGCTTCTCAAAGTTGCTGCTGTGGTGGATCGAGGATGTGCTTTCCCACTGAGTGGTAGTCCTTCCTCAAATAAGGATCCTCATAAGGAAACTAAACATTAACATAAGCATTGCATAAATATCCTACTGCTCTTTAACCCAGTAGTTTTGGCAGCTGTTTGGACATTTTAGAATAGATTTAGTTCCAATGATAAAGCAAGAGCAATGATATTTGTGTCTAATTCTGTTTACCTCATGTTTTCCTGAAGTAACAGTTTCCAAGAGGACTCAGGGATGTTACAGCCCCCTTCGTTATAAAATTCTTTCTTGGTGAAGATGCAAGAACTCGATTACTTCTAGCAGGCTATAAACACTTCTGTGTACTGGAACAAATACCAAATGAAAGAGCAGACTCATTTAAAGTGCTTGAAGGAACAAAACAATTCAAGTTGGTTATTTTAACCATGAAGGTATTTGTAATAGGAAAGTGCATGGTCGAGGCACTAGAAAGAAGACCATAAAGTACTCCTAATGCTAGCAATTAGGACTGCTAATTGCTAGCTAATTGTTAGCAATTAGGAATGCTAAAACAATGCTGAATTGTTCATTCTGTAACTGCAGAAGTTATGATCCAGAATGCAGCAATTAAAATAATCTGTAAATTGGCATGGTAGTATAACAGCTGTGAGCATGTGTAAGCTGTTAGTTATTTGATGTGTAAACATCTGTGAGCCATTAGTTATTTGATTATCTGTGTAAACCACTTTGTGAACTTTCCGTTGAAAAGTGGTATATAAATACTCTTATTAATATTAATATTAATATTTAATTAATAATTAATTAATTGTTTTAGCAATTAGGAATGCTAAAACAATGCTGAATTGTTCATTCTCTAATTGCAGAAGTTATGATCCAGAATGCAGCAATTAAAATGATCTGTAAATTGGCATGGTAGTATAACATCTGTAAGCATCTGTAAGCCGTTAGTTATTTGATCTGTAAACATCTGTAAGCCATTAGTTATTTGATTATCTGTGTAAACCACTTTGTGAACTTTCCGTTGAAAAGTGGTATATAAATACTATAATAATAATAATAATAATAATAATAATAATAATAATAATAATAATAATAATAATAATAATAATAATAAAAGCATCCTGGCATATTTCAAAAAATAGTCAGCTACTTTGAAGGGACTTTCCAGGCATTGGGTTTTTTTTGTAAATAGAAAGCACATAATCTAGCAACTCTGCTGAAGGAAGGTCCAAAATCTTTCCTCCACCTAGTGCTTCCCTTGCAGGGAAATAATACTTTTTCAGCCAGTTTCTTGAACCTTGATGTCCACCTGATTCCCAAGAGTGGGAATGTGTCAAGAGCTCTGGTGACCTTGTAGCATCCAAATCCACAGGTGAAATCTAATTAACATGCTCCATGTAATAAAAAGCGGGATCACTCACACCACTTTGTGCATTTGTCCTGATTTTTATCCAAGCATCGAATACATCAGTGCAGGTTTCCCATCCACCCAAATGGGCAAGAGAATAAGGACCACTATGATTGCTTATGTATTCTAAAGTATCCAGTACACTGCACTGATGATTTATTTTCAGCTTGTCTTGTAGCCTCCATGTGGACTTTCTTGTGTCACTCAAGCTTTCTCCTTGAACATGATTTGTTCTTTCATTTTTATTCTTTCCATTCACACCTCAAAGGGTAAGGATATGCAAATATGACCCAGACTATTGTCATTAGAACACAACCAGTTAAAGCAGCCATAGAAATCTTGTTTGGAATAGTCGTTAAGAAGACTGCATCATTAGAGCCCATATATAAATGTCATATGCAATTTATTGTATCTTAGCCATGTCCGATACTATGTAGGCAAATGATGCAAAGAATAAATGGAGAAATTTGAGATAAGTGAGAAAATGTTGCTATTGACATGACTACCTTGGTGCTGGAAAGTTGGATAGGACTGGGCCCAAAGGAGCTTTAAACTTGACAGTGAGCAGGGAATTATCACAATTGAACATCTCCCATTCCTTGTTCTGAAATCTGTTCTATGTGAAGTATCATTGGCTCAGAAGCTGAGTTCCTTGCATGGTATGTTGGGTAGGATTGTTTTTCAGAATGAGTGAAAAAACAAAATGAATGGGGCCCATTTGATTCATTTTTCATTCATTCTGAAAAGAACGCCAGAAGTAACTAATGTGCCGTTCTCATTCGTCTATTTTTAGAACAGGGTGGGAAGTTTGTAACATGGCCCAGTGGAAGGCTTCCTTCCTTCTTTAAAGCTATTTTTTAAAGTTGTATTAGTTTAAGAGCTCTTTCCTTTCATAGCTGTTGTGTTTTCTTCCCACAATACACTGTAGATGACATTGATCCAAGGCAGTTTTATGGGGGAAAACATGGCTGTTACTGAGGGTGTGCGCGCTATGTACTTGTGGGAGAGGACACTTTTCCCCACAATGCCTTGGACTGACATAACATCAGTGACATAGCTGGGGGCGGAGTTGGCGGCTATCAGGAAATTGTCCAGATAGTTTTAAAAAAGGAAAAGAAAAAAACATTTTGCTTAGGCAAGCTATAAAGTGCCCCCTCTTTGTAAATATTTTTATACATACCTAAAACTCAGTTCATGGATGTTCTAAATAATCTGGACAGCTTTGATAGAAGTACATACCCTTAGATCTTCTTTAACTTAGAGATACAGGTATAGCCTTTTTATACACGGATTTGATTCAACACGAATGGCCCCTGCAAATGAGAAGTAATGTGCTGATCCTTGGAGAAGGGGAAAAATGCACCCCTTTAAAATCACAGTTTAAAAAACTGCTTTTCACTGTTGCAGAGAGACAGATTACAGGTATAACCTAATTATCCACAGATTTTTCTATCCTCAGCATGATGAGAAGTACCCTTGAAATTAAATGAAAGCAGTCATTTAATAATGCCAGAGAGGGAAGCTGGCTGACAATCCATCAATCATTCTCTCTCCAGCCTTACTCTCCCCTGAGCAGGTGAAAGATTGCTAAATGGCAGTGATTATCACCTTCTCTATTCTTTCCTCCTTGCTGGGGCTCCTGGTGAAGGGAGGGATTGCTGCCTCCTAGTGAAGCCTAAGTGCCTGGAGAGACAGTGATTGCCTCTGTGTACTACAAAGGTCAGCAAGGCTGTTTTAAATCACCAGAACAACGAGACTTTGTTTTTTAAATTGATTTGCTATAGTGCATTTTTTGCCATCCAGGTAAGTTATTGGAACGGAACCCACACAAATAATGAAAATTTATATTTTTATCCCTTATTCTTTCCTGAACTTTTTCAGTTACTGAAAATAAATTCTGTGGGTTGGATCCTAAGATCTATAACTGTAAGAAAATTTGTGCAAACATCCCTTTCCCCTTGTACACACAGCAGCCCTTCATGCTGAATGCGAAGAACAGGAAACCCCTTGGGAATGGGGTGTTTCCCTAAACTGGGTACAAATGCTGTTCATGAGTGGAGTTCATGGAAAGTGCTTCTGCCTGGTTTGGGACAATTTATTTATTATGAAATGTGTGTCCTCTTGTCTTAATTGACGCTTAACCTTCAGCCTCAAGAGCACTTATTTGTAGCAAGTTGTCCTTCTAAGGGCGCAATCCTAACCCACTTTCCAGCACCGACATAAGGGCAATGCAGCTCTGAGGTAAGGAAACAATCGTTCCCTTACCTTGAGGAGGCCTCTGTGAGTGCCCCCCAAACTGCAGAATGCAGCACATGTTCCATTGGCACAGCTATGCCAGTGCTGGGAAGTGGGTTAGGATTTGGGTCTAAGTCTAAGACATTGTCAGTGGTACATATACCTTATGCACAGTATCAACAAAGGAAATGAACTATCATTAACCATCTCCTTACTATTAGCAAATAAGTGTCTGGAGGACATTATCCTAGAAATGATTTTGATTTCTCAGTGGGGTAACTTTGTGCACTGGCTAAATGTTATTGGTTTACTCCTGCTATTTTGCATTCTCCACCCTAACCATGCTATTTCTTGATACTCAAAAAGTATCCAAAAGAGCTCCTGACTGTCTTCCTTTTAAACACAAGCAATGTGATCAGTTGACCCAAAGTGATTTACATAAAGAAGGGCCCAAAGTTGATGCCAAAGTGATCTACATAAAGAAAGATCTACTTAAGGAATCAGAAACTCTGATTTTTACTGAATGTAAAGCTTACTGAATACTGTATATACCTTCTTGGGAGTAAGTTCCACAGGTCAATAGAATTTATTTCTGGGTAGACATACATAGGACTGTGCTGTGAATGTGCATGTGGAGTATAAACATATCACAAGACCCAATTGTACACATGTTTGTGTGTGTGTTTCTGTTGTGGTGTACAGAGTGCGTCGTGAAACATTCTGGCTTCTACTGCCAGATACAATTAAATTTTCTTTAGAATCATTTAGAAGCACCTTACAAATCTATTGGATAACCCAGCATTTTTCAACCGCTGTACTGCATCACAGTAGTGTGCCGTGAGGCTGCCTCAGGTGTGCCGCGAGATCAGAGCAGACAGGCAGCAGCCACACATGGGGGGGGGGGAAGCGGCTGCTTTGAGCCTTAGCAGAAGGAAAAGGAGCAGGCAGCCAACCAGCGAAGGGGCTGATCGCGGCCGCTTTGCACCTCCTGCTGTTGCTTGCTCCTGAGCGAGACAAAGGCTGCAACCCGATCCTGATTTACCTGGGAATAAGCCCCATTGACTATTATATGGGGCACTTTCTTGCATAACACTTTAATAACATTTTTCATCCTTTTCACAATCACATATCCTTTCCTCTCCAAGCTTCTTGTGAGTTTCTTTGTCATGTAATAATATAATTGTATTAATTGTATTAACAATTAATTGTAATGTAGTGATTTAATGTAAGTAAAAAACTGGTAGTGTGCCTTGACAATTTTAGTGCTTTGTTGGTGTGCCGTGAGCTGAAAAAGGTTGCAAATGGCTGGGATAACCAGTTAATCCTCTAAACCAGTGTTTCTCAAACTGTGGGTTAGGACCCACTAGGTATGTCACAAGCCAATTTTAGGTGGATCCCCATTCATTTCAATGTGTATTTTCTTTCTAATGTATTAGACTTGATGCTCCCATGGTATGTGACTGTATTTGGGGAAGTGTTGCAGACCTGTGCTTTAAACAGGCTACTATGTACAGGTGAGTGCCGCTTTGCGACGCTCCAACCAGCAACTGGTCGCATATGCAATGCCGCCCCTGGCCCCTGCACACCCTCCTTGAGCCTTCAAAGCTCCCCTCACCTCTGGAGGCTTTTCTGAGCCTCGTAGAGGCAGTGCGTTTGTGCGTTTGTGGCAGTGCACATGTGGTAGAGGCCATGCACATGAAAAGCCTCTGGAGACAAGGGGAGTGCATCTTCCCCTCATCTTCGGAGTCTTCGTATAGCGTCAAGCCTCGCTTGACAATGGGGGTGCTGGTCCACATCCCTGTTGCTAAGCATGCACGACTGTATATGCTTTTAACAATGATATTCAATGGGGTTTATTCCTAGATAAGGGTGGATAGGATTGCAGCCTTTGGAATGGTTTGGAACTTTTTTTTTTTTAACAGATCAGCAACTGCTTGGGAGCATTAGGAAGGTTTTTTTAAAATTTTAAATAAATTTTTAAATTTATTGTAAACTTTTTATTTACTTAGGGCACAATCACTGGCGGACCTAGAGGGGGGCAAATGGAACAAATGCCCCAATTGCTGAGCCTCCAGGGGCGCCTCCTCAAGCTTCGCTCCCAAGTCGGAGGGAGCGCCCAGGAGCACTGCAGAGAGGCAGCTTGCTGTGCCTCAGCGCTGACTGAGCCGCCCCCCTCCCCTCCTCCTTTATAGGAGGATAGGAGACAGGCACTCTAGAGAGGCACTGACACTCTAGGCTGCCTGTATCCTATCCTCCTATAAAGGAGGAGGGGAGGGGGCGGCCCAGTAGGCGCTGAGGTGCTGCCTGAGAGGCAGCTTCCCACTTGCTTCCCAGGAGCGCTCCTTGGAGCCCCTGCTCCGCCTCTGAGGGCATCACTCAGAGGTGGAGGGAAGCAGCACGCGCCTTCTCCGATATCGGAGAAGATGCGTGCCGCTTCCTGGACTCCAGTGGAGCAAGCGTCACAGAGGTCTCCTTTGCAGCAGTCTGGGGCGGCTGGAAGCCCGCCTCTCTGGGCCCCAGACCGCTCCAGAGGAGACCTCTGTGCTGCTTACAAGTGGCGCAGAATGCTCTGCCGGGGCACCCTATCTCCGCCTCTGAGGGCGTCCCTCAGAGGCGGAGGAGAAGTGGTGCCCGCCCCCTCCGATTTCGGAGGAGACGTGTGCTGCTTCCTAGGCCCCCACAGAGCCTTCTGCACCACTTTTAAGTGGTGCGGAGGTCTCCATTGCAGCGGTTTGGGGCCTCTGGAAGCAGCCCCAGACCACTGCCATTGAGACCTCCACACCGCTTGTAAGCAGTGCGGAAGGATCCGTGGGGGTCTCAGCTGCCTCTGCCGTCCCCCCTTGTTTTCAAAGGGGGAACGGAGGAAGTAGCTGCACAGAAGTAATTGCGGTGACGATGACGTCACCACAGTTACTTCTGGGTCAGTGGCAGGGGGAGCAGAGAAGAGGGTGTGGGGGGGAAAAACACAGGGGGAGGGGCAGAAAATGGGATTGCTCCGGGCACAGGGACTCCCAGGAACACCACTGGGCACAATCCTAACTTGTGCTGGAGCAGGCAGGCCAGTGAACCTGCGCTGCATTCAGCGCAAGCTTGGGACCAAAAACAGCACAACCCAAGGCAAAGGGAAAACTCTCCCCTTATTCTGTGTCGTGCTGCACTGGCTCTAGTGCGTCTACTTGGATCTGCTTCACCTCAGGAAGTCGCACAAATCAGAGTAGACCGGAGCAGCCAGAGGCATAATCCGACCTAATCGCCGAATCCTGGCCCCGCCTCCCACTCCCTGCTTGCCCGCCACAGGAATGCCCACCATCCAGCCTCTCCTGCCCCCAATTGTCTCCTGCCCGCCCTTCCCATGTCTCCCAAGACACTTGCATCGGCCAAGCTTGGTTGACGCATGCTTACCCCGCCAGGCCTGGATCTGGTGCAGGCCTGGCAACTCCTGAGTTGATGCAAACGTACCTTATCCCCTGGGTCAGCACAAGTGATTTGTACCAGCCTAACCTGGGTTAGAATTGCACTGCATATTAATCAATTAGCATTAATTAATTAATCAATTAAGGTTAATTTGATTTTTATTTTGTCCTATGAAGGGAGGAAAAATTTTTCCTGCTTGATGATGTCACTTCTAGCCTTGACATAACTTCTGGTGGGTCACAACATCATATCATTCTAAACAGTGGGTCCCAATGCTTAAAATTTTGAGAACCACTGCTCTAAACCATTTTTTTTTTCTGTTCCTGATGGAAAGTTTAGGTTAAATTTTCCTCATCCGCTGAAGCATCCTGAACTACATCACTAAGGGTCTTTGGGAGCAATGGTGTCACTAGGATTCGCGTCACCCGGTACAGGAGGCCTGCACATCACCCCGTGCATTGGGTGGGGCAATGCCCCAGGTGGTGGGCGTGGTGATGTACCATCACCCCGCCCCCACTGGTTTTTTGGCTGTATCTTTTGTTAGTACACACAGATATTTCAATGTGGTTTGTTTCATTGCATTCTGCATGAAATTACGCATTGGTTGATATATAACATGATGGTCTTATTCCTCCAAATTTGATTTTAGTGATTTTGAAAACTTGTAGAGTCACACACACACACACCCCGTGTCAACTTACTAACAGCTTATTGCAACAGTTCTCAAACGTTTAGCACTGGGACCCACTTTTTAGGATGACAATCTGTCCAGGACCCATTGGAAGTGATGTCATGGCCAGAAGTGACATCATCAAGCAAATTAAAATAAATTATTATAAACAATTAAATTAAAATAAAAGAAATAATTAAATAAGGGGGAGCCAGTCCTGTTCCACCAAGTGAATCTACTCTGAAGTAAGTCCTATTGTGGTCAATGGGGCTTACTCTCAGGAAAGTGTGGGTAGGATTGCAGCCTGTGAGCCCAATCCTATGCATGTCTACTCTGAAGTAAGTCCCATAGTGGTCAATGGAGCTTACTCTGTAGTCTGCCTGCAATAACAACCCCCCAAAAAGTATCAGTGAGATTTGCAGCCCTCCCCAGTGCCCCGTTTAAAGTTCTTCTGTTTCAGGCACATCAAGACAAAGACTCACCTGGCTTTGTAAGTGCAAAATGGAAAACTGCCCCTTACCAGCTGAAGCCTCTTTTCTTTGTCCTTTTTGGGGGCCGGGAAGAATCTGCCTTCTGGAGCATTTGTTGCACTCCAGCTCCATTGGATTGGGACCATTCTGGTGTCCTCACATTCCCCGTTGCCTGGCCTGATCACCAGCCAAGGCTTTTCTGCCTACTCGCAAGTAGACGCGACCATGAGGCTGCTTTGCTTTCCATAGGGCTGGGAGGGAGGGACCTCCTTCTCCCTTTTGTGTTTTTGGGGGCTGCGTTCATTGGATCAGGACCATCCTGACATCCTTGGAGTCCTCTCAGCCTGCCCTGGGTCCTCTCAGTCCTTGCCTGGACTAAGGCAAGTTTGCCTACTTGCGAGTAAATGCGGCCACGTGGCTTCGTTTTGGGCTCAATAGATGTAGCTGGGAGGGAGGCAGGGACCTCCTTCTCGTGTTTTTGGGGGCTGCATTCATTGGATCGGGACTATTGTGTGTCGTTGGATTCCTCTCAGCCTGCCCTTTCCAACGGACTATGGCAAGTATGCCTACTCGCGAGTAAACGTACGATACGGCTCACTTTCACTTTCCATAGGGCTCCTTGCATTTTTTCCTTCCGGTTTTTTGGCCGTAACCTTTGAACGAAAGGAGCGATTTCAATTGTTTTTTGCATTGCACTCCACTGGGCATTCATATGGCATGATGGGGTAGCTCAGAAAACTGCGAAGTTAGTGCATCCTCCCTCCAGGGCACGTCACCCCCCTCGTGCGTCACTCGGTGCGGCCCGCACCCCCCACACCCCCTAGCGACACCAGTGTTTGGGAGCAACTTTCAGCACAGCTTAGAGGGCCATTGCAGTGAGAATGGGGCAGTGAATTTTGCTTGTGTAAACTTTTGCAGCTTCAGATCTCAAGATTCAACCCAGTGCTTTTGTTTTTTAGAAGCATTAATGTGTTTTTTTACCTAATCATATTGCAAATCAGTGTTTAAAAGGTGGAAGAGGCAGTATAAACATGTTTTAAATAAATACATGAAATATTTACTCAGATACTACATCTAAAGAATTGATGGGCAGAAGGGAAGATAGAATGGAAGAAGAGTAGAAAGTCGAATATTTAATAATATGTCTAATACTGGAAGTCAAATATTTTCTCCAACTAGGTGTAAAATATTATTCTTTGAATAAAGCAAGTCACAACCATATTTCTGTAAAATATTGTTTGCAGAGTATAGCACATCACTTTTAATTCTCAGTACATGTGGAAGGTAGTGTTCTGACCCCTACTTAAGAGCTTGCATTTTTTAAATTGGTCATGTATTTGTTTTTCTTCTGGAAAAATTGGCAGCTACATGTTACTGTTTATGCTGGCATTAATACATAGCTGTATAGCTTTCACGTTGTCAAATGTATCTGTGTATGAGTTCAATAATTAATACTGCCCTGTGTTTCAAAATATTATTCTATGTCTTGATTGAGTTTCTGTTTCCATACTCAGAAGAACACTGGTGTTCGGGGGGTGGGGGAGCAAAATTCTGAGTTTGGCAGGCTCCCGAACACTGGTGTAAAGCAGCCCCTCCCTCCCTTCAAAGCCACTGCTAGAGCTTTCCTTTTGCTGCTGTGACTGGCTCTGAAGGCGAATAGGAGGGGCCGCTTTACACTGGTGTTTGGGAGCCTGCAAAACTTAGCATTTTGCGCCCCCTCCCGGAACGCCAGTGCAAAAGGATGTGTTTTTTTGTTCTAGAAATTACTATTTCTGCAAATAACTTCTTTTGAGGATGCAGCGATGTGTTTATAATTTGTAATTTTTAAGGTTGATAAAATTTGGGTTTGAAAATCTCTTAATAGTACTGTTGTTCCTGTGGCTGTAGAGGATATAGCACACCCTACCAAGTTCTTTTTTCTTTTAACAAAGCCCTAAAGCTGTTTATACTATGCTGATGTGACCAGTTCCTTTAACTTAGTGGAACCTTTTCTGCATTTCTGAACAAAAGATGTGTAGCAATGAAATTGTGCATGAAGATACTAATACTTTATCTTAGAATTTTTGTTTGATTCGTCATTGGGTTTAAAGCAGAAGATGACCCTTTCAAAGAATGCAACCCCACCCCCCAGGATATACAACCACTGAAAATTCTGGCAGGAGGGTGTACAAGGAGGGTAATTTGTCCCTCCTGAAAAAAAAATCTGCAGTTTGGATGTGACCCAGATGCAACTTTGGGTAATCAGGCCAGGAGCATTTGCAAAGCATTGGCTGGTGTGCCAACTACACCCATTTTGAGAGAAGACAGACTTAGCCAATGTTACATATTTCTTACAGCATTTTCTTAAAGCAGCCATTTTCAACCACTGTGCCGTGGCACACTGGTGTGTCGTGAATGGTCCCCAGGTGTGCCGCGGGAATTTGGGAGAGGGTCATTTATCAATAGGACCATTAGGGGATGTGAGCCCCCATTGACAGCACAGTGTGCCTTGTCAATTGTCAAAATGTTGATGGTGTGCCTTGACCATTTTAGTGCCTTGCCAGTGTGCCATGAGATGAGAAAGGTTGAAAATCACTGACTTAAAAGTGTGGTCCAAGGATGAGTTGCTGGTCTGCGAGCCTTTAGCTGCAGTCCGTAGCATGTTTCATGGGGCCTTCTTCTTTTGGCTTTTCAGAGTCTTCCAAGGCTTGGCATGGGACTTGGACACACGCCATGCCTTGTGAGAGGCTCTGAAAAGCTTAAAAGGAAGTGGGAAAGACCAGGTAAGTTGGTGTGTTGCCTGCCTATCTCTTGTGCTGGTCTGTCCATGAAAAAAATGCTGGTCCGTGGCAGTGTGCACTTCGAGCAGTGCTGCCTGACAGCACAACCCTATGTATGTCTACTCAGAGGTAAGCCCCACTGAGTTCAATGGAACAACAACCGAGTTCAGCACTGGAAAACTTTGAATAGGATCTGTACCCTACATGGTGTTTGTCAGGACTCAGTATTTAAATGGGGGCTAGTATCTACCCCTCAGTGTGGTTGCAGGTTCTCCCACGAAACCATGTACCACATTGTGTCTGGATGCAAACTGAGGGCATATACTGGCCATGGTCTGATTTTTTCTAAGAAGGTAACTCTGTCCTTGAATGGCTGCATGAACTGGACATTGACATTTGATTTAGTCTAACCCATATATAAGTCCATGTATTATATGCCATATGCTAAATAAATGAACTACTGAGTTATTGTGTATGAAATTGTAGACAATAACGCAAAAATTGGATTACCATAATGCATTCTGTGTCCAGAAACCTCAACTCATCTAGAATGTGGCTGTGAGGGTCTTGTTAGGAGCCCATGCTTGGGAACCTGTACCTCCCTTTTCCCCCTTCTGTATTGGTTGCTCCTAGGAACAATTAGAGTTTTAACCTTTAAAACCTACATAGTTTGGGAGCAGATTACTTGATGGACCATCATTCCTACATTAATCTGTCTGCCAACAGTCTGTTCGCCATCAGTTTGCAAGGGCATGTGACATGTATTCCATCTTGGTACCCCACTTTTTCAACTCTGACCCCTGTGGTTCAGCTGCTCTCTGCACTATTGGTTATTTGCCTGCTGATAAAAATATTTTGTCAGGGATTTAGTATCAGGTATCTGGTTTTTATCCCGTGTGTGTGTGTGTGTGTGTGTGTGTGTGTGTGTGTGTGTGTGTGTGTGTGTGTGTGTGTGTGTGTTTTTAATGCTGTTCTATTTTAATGTATTGTTGGTTGTTTTTTTTAAACATCATTGTCTTAATATGGTGGTGGTATTTTTTTTACTTTGCATTTTAGCTTGTTAGCCACCTTGAGGGGTCCTTGTGAGGGCTGAAGGACAAGGGCTGTAAGTAACTAGCAGCCCAATCCTGTGCATGCCAACTCAGAAGTAAGTTCCATTAGAGTCACTAGGGTTTACTCCCAGGAAAATGTGGATAGGATTGGTCTGTAGAAAACTAAATATATTTTGTTGTCCATCAGATGTCTTTGTTCTTCACAGTGCACACGTGATAAACAATAAATACTGTTATCTTTCAGAACTTCTGCATAACGTTAAGTAACTTGAGCAATGGGTAGCTCTCTGTAAAGATGGAAAAAACTGACACTGTCTTTCTTCCTATTCAGTCAAACTGCTATTGCAGGCTGAAGAGAGGGGTGTAGTGTCAATCAAAGGTGTTTGTGCAAACCGTTTCCTTGCTATGAATGAAGATGGTAGATTGTTAGCGCTGGTAAGCAAATGCTAAGTACCTTTTCATATTTTCATGTCATAATTATATTGGGGCCTCCAAGTATTTTATAATGCTTTCTCAAGATGCTTGGGTTTTGTTGAGTTTTCAGAGGAAGGTAGCTTCACAAGTGAGGCCAGCACTTTCTTTTGGGGATCAAGCATTAGCGGACTTTCACTTCAGGACTTTTGCAGCGCTAAACTGGTGAGGGGGCCGTGTTTCATTTTAATTTGATTTTAATTGATATTCTACATTATTATTTAGAACATTTTTATACTTTTGTTTTTCTTTCCAGTCAGATATTTATGTTAGTAAATACAGTTGCCTCTCATCTTACATGAGGTTTATGTTCCAGAGTGGGCACATAAAGCTAAAATCATCTATAAAGAGGTGGGCAAAATAGTCTGGGCAAAGAGGTACTTTTAAAAATGGTACCCTCTTGTATTTAGCAGGAGGAGAGCAACTGTCCCTCTTCACCCCAGTATGGCATATTTTCCAGGGGTTGTTGCTGGTGTCTCTTCTGCTTTTTTTTTTTTTAAAGATTGCGAGCCCATTTATTGATTTTACTATGGGCACAATCCTAACCCCTTATGTCAGTACTTTCCAGCACTGACATAAGGGCAATCCAGCTCCGAGGTAAGGAAACAAACATTCCCTTACTTTGGGTAGGCCTCCGTGAGTGACACCAAACTGCAGGATGCAGCACACGTCCCATTGGCACCGCTATGCCAGTGCTGTAAAGCACTGACATAAGGGGCTGGGATTGTGCCCTATGTAAACTGCTTTGTGAGCAACTCATGTTGAAAAGTGGTAAATAAATATTCTGAATAGTTTGGAGAGAGCTTTGAAAATCAAGGGTTGTATACTAAAATATATGGAAACAAAAGTGTGGGATGCACTAAAATCTGAATAAATTCTGACTTTCCTTTGTGCGTTCAAAATGTTGCAGAAGATGACACTCATAAAATTGTTATTGTTGCACAATTTCTTTGTTGCACACACATTGTTGCATGATTCATTGTTGAACGATTTCTTCCGCACACATTTGTACACACATTTACAAATAGAGCAATGAAAATGTCACCTTATTTCTGTGTGCACTCTTTAGGACACAGCCCAGGATAAATAGTATTAAGTGGATTTAACAAAAACCAGGGCTTTATACATTTGCTTGGATTAAGAGCTGGTCCTAAAATTTAAGATTCACAAAAATGTATTTGGACTGAAACCCTTCACCCAAAAGCTGTTTCGTCTTCTTCTGAATGTATTTGAACTGAAAAGTCCAACCTGGCAGTCTGCCTCCCTGCCCAATCACATTTTTTCCCTTTTATTTGAAAAAGAGAACCCTGACCATGCTTGCCCCTTAGTGCTCTTGCCCAAACAGTGCCTTCCCCCTCCCTTTAAAAAATTTGTTTGAAGGAAATCACCCTTGATTCTCTCTCTCTATCCTGCCTTCTGGCCCAATCAGACTTTTTCTTCTTTAGTTAAAAAAACAAAAATTGATCACTTTTTTCTCTTTCAGGGAAAAAAAAAACTGGTCATTACTATGAGAAAATCTTTAGTTACCATGGCAACCCAAATTTATCAAGCCCCAATTTAACCATTGTCATTTTGCTTAATGGGTGTAATAAACAGCCACATTCTTAATACGTTTGTTTAGATAGGAAGGTACTACTTTGTTACAGTAGCTGGGATTTGAATATATATAATTTGCTTCCTTTTCAGAACTATGCAACAGATGAATGCTTCTTTTTTGAACGTTTGGAATCCAATAACTACAATACGTATCGATCTCGGAAATACAGTGATTGGTATGTTGCACTGAAACGAACTGGGCAGTACAAGCTTGGACCAAAAACTGGAAGAGGACAGAAAGCTATCCTTTTTCTTCCAATGTCTGCCAAGTGTTGACTTCAGTGGTAAAGTCTATAACGTATGCCACAACAGTGATAGATCACTCCTTCCTCATAAGACAGAAAAATGTGACCAAATGTTTGCCAGGATTGATTACATTTGCTGATTGATCCCCAATTATTATTATTATGCAAAATTGTATATATGATAGCCTTCAGATTGCTTTATGACCTAGAACCATTGTGCCTTTCAGCATGTCTATAATTCTGTGCCTGTGGCTGAATGTGTAAGGATGGACTCCCTATACACATTTATTGCCAGTTAAATATTATACTTGATGGTTTTGGGATAGAATTCCAAAATTTGGTTTGAGCTACTCTGTGTAAAGGAGACTTAAAATGTGCATAGTTACAAAGATAGCTAGCATTTATCATGAAATATTATGTTTTCAGAAGGTAAAACATGGTTAAAGAATGTTATCTGGAACAAAACCCACGCAATATTTTAGTACACATAATCTTAGATTACAAAAAAACAAAAACAATTACATTTATTGAAAGTCTGTCATGTTTCTATAGTGGTCTGGCAGCACTCTGTGGTATAACTTATAGAAAAGACCTGTGTACACAGCTGGAAATTCCCTCATAGTTATATCAATTTTATCAAACCCTTCCCTGTATCCATACAGAAGTAGTCTAGCTACATTGCTGGTGATTGGAGTAGTGTCTTTTGTCTTGGCAAGCTCAGGTAGGTCCATCCATTCACACCTCAGGCATTCTTGTTTGCAGAAACTGATGTTGAAAGAGGAAGGCTCCAGTCGGCAGATAATGTACATATCTGACTTCCCAAAGGCTCCAGGGTGTCTATGTTGCTGCCGTATACTTAGAAGGGACTTAAATTCTGTCTTTACACCAGTTTCTTCAAAAACTTCTCGAACTGCTGTTTGTCCTAAAAAGAATTCTTTTTTAAGAGCTTTCATCTTGATCCAGTTCTTGTTCCATCACCCCCTACCCCAGCTCCTGAATCTCACCTCCAGCTCTGAGATATGTGCATGTAACCCCATCCTTCCCTTCCATTAGACTGGGACAAAAAACATTATTTCCAAAAATGTAGTTGGACTGGTTTAAATGATCCTTTCTCATCTGTATCAGGCCCACATGATGTACACATGCACATCCGAGCCCCTTCCCTCATGCTCCGGTGAATTGGAGCAGTTTTCTTAATCGTGTGGGAGCAGCTCACTGAACCAGCCACTGCATGATTTTAAAAAGTGGCTCAGACTTTCCCAGGCATCAAGGAAGGGACAAGAATGTGCATGCACTGTAAGAATACACATGTACAGGGCCAGTTCAGGTGATAGTGTTGTCCAAACAAGTTCCTTGCTGATATTCTAAAATCACCATTGTAGATACGTATTTTCATTTAAATGGTATGTATCTAAAAAGCTGGGCTTACTATTGCTCGTTTCCTATTAAAATATTTTGTATTGAGGTTTTCCAAACTTGGGCTACCACAATTCTATTTAATTCTAGGTACAATATGAACAGCATAGAGCTAGGTAACACTGTTTAACCCAGTGGTCTTCAAACTTTGGAAGACAATTTGCCAAGAAATAAAAACTTCATTTGGAATTTGCAATTCCGAATTGCATCTGGGCATCTGACTTGGGAATCCCTGAACTGAGGTAAGGCTGAATGTCCTGGAAAACATTAACATTCATATTAAGAGGGCATTCATGATAATGCTGGAGTGAGGAGAAGTGACCAGGACACAGCAGGCATTTCAGTGTCACCCATACAACAGAACTGGCAGAATTGAACACCTAGGCATCATACAGATTACAACATCAATAGAGAAGAATGGAAATGGAAAACTTCTAATTAGTGAGCAACAAAACACCCTGGTTATATTAGGGGTTTTGGTTATGTATATGTGGCACTAAAAGCTGAAGCAGTTATTTCTCTGAGGACCCAATCCTACCCAAACATTCCAGTGCTGATGCAGCTGTGCCAGTGGGGCATGTGTGGCATTCTGTGGTGTGGAGGCAATCATGGAGGCCTCCTCAAGGTAAGGGAACAGATGTTCCCTTGGGGGCTGCATTGTGGCTGCATCAGCACTGGAAAGTTGGATAGGATTTTTCAACACCTTACAGTGTATTTGAGGTTGGAAAAAACTTGAATCTGAGGCAGCTAGAAGTATTGTAATGCTAATGAATTTTTAACTCAAATTTACAAAGATTTACACAAAAATGAGTTGGGTTCCTGTTCATATGGGAAACCATATGATTGAAAAGAAATGTTTTTCTGTGGAGAACTTACTATTTGGCTATTGTCCACCTCAATAACTTGCAAAATATTTTGCATCTGTGAAAACTAAAATATTAATTAAAACAACAAAACTGGAAATTCAAATTGTAATCATTTTTGGGATAGCAGGTCTACTGTATACTCTATGCCTATGCTGTGCAAAGAATAGTCAGCAAGCCCAGATCTAATCTCAAATGTTAACATAGATATTTAATTTTAGTGCACACTCTGTACATCCTTCCTCTGGAAGTTTTTAAATGCTGATTTGGTTGGTTGGCAACCTTCAGTCTCGAAAGACTATGGTATAAGCCTACAGCACCCAGTATTCCCAGGCGGTCTCCCATCCAAGTACTAACCAGGCCTGACCCTGCTTAGCTTCCAAGATCAGACGAGATTGGGCATGTGCAGAGTAAAGGAATACGTTATAATATTAAATCTACAGAAAGCCAGAAAAAGCTGTAAGATCTAAGCCAGCAGCAGAACTAAAGGCCACTGAAATTCAGTATGTTTCTAAGAAGTCTACTTGCTGCTGAATGGATGCTCATTACTTCCACCGTCAAAAACCCATTTGGAAGACACACCCATAGATCCGAAATATATCCAGCTGATATGCTTTGGGTTGGGGTTTCTGTGAGGACTTAGCACGATCAAGTTCTTTTGCTATACAATAGTTGGGGTATCAAATTCTAAAATGATTTTGTTATGGGATTATGATTGCTCTTTCCCATGCTGAAATTCACTAACAAAGCCTGCTTCCTCATTTGTCTGAACTATTTTTTGTTGGACAGTTTCCTTCATTTGAGGGTAAATAAATCAACAGATTTAAGGTCTTAGATTAACCCCCTTACTTTGCTTTCCAATTCTGTGGCCTGATGTAGACATAGTTCTGACCAACATTGCCCAGCCATGATTTGAAGATTTAAAAAACCCTGCACACTTGAACATTCATTCTCTTATCTCTTCCACAGTCCTCTTTCCCTTAAGTTCTGTTGATAACTCTGGTTAGCATTACACCTGCACTGACATCTTTGCCACCCATAGTTATCATACCAATGTGAAAGTAGAGTCGGACGCAGGTTGCACTGTGGGCAAACGTGTCAGTGCAAAAGTAATACTAACTCTAGTTATTTCTGAAAGGTAAGTGAAGGACAATGCCTATAAGAAGGAGACAGGAAAAATGTGTGAATCCATGGGGTGCTTCCTAATTGTTGGCAACTGAGCAGCACTGCATGAATGTTGAGTCACTGGTATTCTGCAAATGCCTTTCCACTACATCCATTCATTTAACCATGAATTACATGACATTTATATTTTAGCAAATATTTTCTGAACATCTGAATATTTTTTTTTATGAATCTCCTGAGATAATCAACTACCCATTCTTAAAAGACATATTGTGCAAGCTAAAGAGGTTGTATTCAACCTCTTTACCTGTATACCCTCCCAGTGTGTCTTCTATTCACCTTAAAGGAGCCCCCCCCATCCTTGGAGCAGAGGTTCCAGCTGCAACTACAGATTTCGGAAACTGTAGATAGCAGCAAACCCTACAAGAAGCACTTCCCAAAATGCCCCTCTTCCACATCATGCAAATGACTTATCTGGTCTCTGACTGCAACCCTTCTGTTCTGGTCTCTTGTGCCTGGCTGTTTCTGTGCTATCTGCAAATGCAAACAGGAAGCACTGACAGGAAGTGGGTTGGAAGGCTGAAAATATGGTGCTAAGCTCTGTGAAGTCTATGATAAGTGTTGCGAGGTTTTCAGCTCTCCAACTCGCTTCCGGTTAGCACATACACATCCACCCAGCTCACCCACCCTGACCCTTAGAAATAAGATTTTCAGAGATGCTGGAGACTGGAGAGGGGGGAATCAGCAAACATCTCACATACATTCTTTGTCACAATAGGAATCTACCAAAACCACAGAAAATGCATTGTAGCTAGAGTTCTAGCTCTGATCAAATTTGCCATCAGCCTATCTAGATGACACTAAAGAATATCAATAACATGACATATAACAAAGATACATTATCTAATACATGGGTGCTGTAAATCATATGAAATAACATAAGGCAAGCCTGAATAGTAAAGGTTAGTGCACATAATCTAATCTACATGCAGACTGCACAGTGCATACTGACTGTTATACAGCGAAAAGTTGCCTGACTGCTTCAAAGTGCTGCCAGATTACTAGTCTTCGAGTGACTACCTACGGTTTACACCTTGGTAGATAAAAGACAGTGCTTGAATTATAGGGGGCCAGTTCCCTTACTTTTTGTGCTGAACCCCCAGCTACTGTATTGTGAACTGGACGATGTGATTAGGACTTGATTTGTTTAAAATTGGGAGGAGTCAGGCATTAGGCCTTGTGGATTTCATTGCAGTCCCCATACCTTTCCCCCTATAATTTGACTACAGATAAAGCATATTTCATAGAAGGCTGCAACCTATACTCACTTTTCCTGGATGGAATTTTGCCAAAATGAATGGATTTTACTTCTAAATAAACAGATTTAATATTGAGGTGTATGTGATGCAACAAAGTTTACTGTTTTGAACAGATGGATAAATTAAGTCAGTTTACTGAGTCATTCTTTTAGATGTAACATCATGTCTCTTTGTCTATATTGATTAATTAGGACAAACTACATCTATAGGCTCATCCTTTTAAGCACACAGGAAACTTTATAAAAAATGCGAGTGAGACCCTTAAGGGGGTAGTTTGCATAATCTGTTTAAATGAGTTGGCTAAACTTCCAATGTCCATTTGATCTAAACCTTTTGGTCTGTACAAATTGACATCTTCAACCTGCACAAATGCTCTTGCCCATTCCCACTTGTCTCTGGTGCAGAAAGACATCAGTATGAACCAGTGCAGGTCACACAGTGTCCAGATGGCAAATTGGGGGGGGGGGGGGAGAATGATCAATGACATACAGTAATTGCTTCAGCAGTCAAGTACGTACCAATGTCTTCACCTGGTTCAGACAATCCTCCTGGAAATTTCCACACATTTGTAGTCTTAACGGGGAATAAAAAACAGCAGATAATAATGTTTTTGTTTTTCTGAGTCCAAAGGATAAAGCATTCCTTGCTTTTGTTGACTAGTTTTTACATACAAACTCTTGTTTTTTGCAAATGTGATAACCAAAGACAACTAGATGTTTATACAATATATTGCAAGAAAACACCTACTGATTTGTCTAATGACAGTTAGACAGTTTATACTTGCAAGATTGCTGCTCAATAACAAGTTAAATGTAGAAAAAGGGGACATTAAAAAAGCTGCTATAGGTAGTTGTATTCTGTGGCCACAATCCAACACACAGGTATGCTGAAATCCATTGATTTGATTCCAATGGATTTCATACCTGTGTTTGCTTGTGGCCCATATAATCTAATATTTAATCACCAGTGTATTCTACTTCAGTGTTTGCTTTTTAAAGAACAAATCAATATGTTTTCTAAACAGAGATTATGATTGTAGTACTGTTCTATACTGCACTGGCTATAAAGTTTTCTTTTGTGTCTGTAATAATCCATGTGTGTGCAACATGTCATTTGTTTTCATGGAACTGAAAAATAAAACTTGAGATTCTTGCGTGTCAACTGATGCATCACTTATTCTATAATTCAGCTTAGAAAATAAAATGTTATTGCTTTGTGAGCAGCTACAACCACTTCTTACAAAGAAAGTCAAGTGCATTTTTATTTGTACTCCACAGCATGGCTCCATAGAGCCTTCAGGGCATTGTACAAGCAAAACACATGGGCATATTCCTGGATATCTTTCAGTTTTAAAGCAGAAGAAAATTATAAAGGAAGGATGAAATTAACAAGGGGGAAGGAAGTGCTCTTTTTTTTGATGTGGCATACAAAAAATGTTGACAAAGAATTTGGATTTTATATACACGCACACGCTGTATATACACAGCTAAGCATGACCATGACATCTGGGCAATATCTTGTGTTTGTGCTAGTCACTAGCAAGTCTGCTGCTATGAGGTAGTAGTAAGGTGGGGAAGGAACCTTTTTTGTCTCTGTCAGTGGCACTCTCTCTGCTGGAAACCCTCTCGTTCTTTCTATGCAATGGTGGTGGCAATGGTGGTCATCTACTGCAGCAATGTAATTGTTTAAAGCAGTGGTTCTCACTCCTTTAGCACCAGCACCCACTTTTTAGAATGAGAATCTGTCATAACCCACTGGAAGTGACATGACCAGAAGTGACATCATGAAACAGAAAAATTTCTAACAATTGCTGCAATTCTACCCACACTTACCCAGAAGTAAGTCCCATTTACTATCATTGTTAAAAAGATCTTCATGGTAGCCTGTTAAAAGTACAGATTGTGACATTTCCCCAAATGCAGTCACATACCTTAGTAGCATTAAGACTGATATATTAAAAATAATTTAAATGAATGGGGACCCACCTGAAATTGGCTTGTGACCCACCTAGTGGGTCCTGACCCACACTTTGAGAAACACTGTTTTAAAGGAATCCTCAAGACCAGAGGTTTTCAAAATGGTTCACCAAGACCCACTATTTAAAAACATTATCGGGACCCGCCTAGCTTTATGAGACTTAAAAAAAAATGTAATCTAGAAAGAAATAATGTTTTTATTTATTTGTAAGTAATATTTTATTTATTTATTTGCGAAAAACCCTAGATCCATTTCTTGTAGGGGCAGCCCTAATGAATAGTTTCAAGGCTTGAGGGGCTTAGTTATGTGACCCAGCCTTCACCTGTCTATAATATCTGTCAATCACAGATTTGGAAAAGAAAAAAATAACACCAGAAAAATTTTTATCTCCCTATATTTACACAAACTTGCAAACTGCAGGTGCTCAGCTACTTGCAGGGCAGTTAGCAACTATCTTGCAAACTACTGGAGTTGAGCTCTTTGCAGGGCAGTTAGCAGCTATCTGATTTTTGAGCAGCTTCAGGGCTTGAGGCAATTAGTTATCTGATCTTTTCATCACCTGTGTTTTCATTGGAGGTTCTGCAGGACCCATCAAAAACTGGGTCACAACCCACCAAGTATGTCCCAACCCCCAGTTTGATAAACACTGCTCTAGATAATGCTTCTTGGCTTGCAAAAGGCAGTGAGGGGCCTGCTACAGGAGAAGCAGGAAGACGAAGGGTTTGCACTGGGAGAAGGGAAAATATAAGAAGACAGAAAACAGAAGAAAGGATAAAACCACCATTATAGTTCCACATCACACACCATATTAATGAATTTGTAACTAGTATAAATATAAAAGCAATTGGCAGAAAATACATTTCATTTCATGGGTTTTTAGGCTTTGTTTTCAGTTACTGGAAGCTGTTCTCTATTTTAATTTGTTTTAGCCATGATATCATACAAGCAGCTTTTGAGTGTTCTGACACAGTACAGGTCACCATTGCGCACAAACATACTGACTTTGAACTTTTAAAATGTTTGGCCACATTTCTGGAATTCAAAGTGCTGTGAAGCTTGCAAACATGTCTGTGTGTGTGTGTGTGTGTGTGTGTGTGTGGACTGTACACACACGGAGGACATCTCTGTATCTAAAAACAGCAGTTGGCAAATTTCAACTAAAATGTTTAAAAACAGCAAGATGCCAAATCCTTAACAAGTACAACATGGTTCTTCATGAAGTCATTTTCCTCTTTTAGAAATGTATTTTAAGGCATACTTAGAAATTGTTATTTTGTACATCTACTAAAATAATAACCCCCTTCACCATATATATAGGTACTCCACAGGAGAAACAATGTTCTTTTTCTAAACTGGGGTGTAAGAGTGTTCCTGCACTGGAAATTATAACTGCAGTCAGTTACAGCTTGTGTGCCAAACATACACTCTCAAATGGTAAGTAGTCAAATAAGCCTGGGGGCTTCATTAGACAGAAATCTGAACATCTATTTAACAGTGTGATCCTGTGCATGTTTACTCAAAAGTAAGTTCCACTGTGTTCAACATGACTGACTCCTTAGTGTGTTCAGAATTTCAGTATAAAAATGCAAACTTAATACTTCACTGCTTGCCATATTGGAAGGTCTTAAACTCTTGAATGTCAAATTCAGCATCTTGTTACAAGCATGGGATGTGTGCTTGTGACTGAGTCTTGCACTAGGGCTTGGCCATAAGTAGTCTTGTCCATGTGCAAGATTTGACAAGAGCTAATGTTGCTTAATGGTCCAGGTTGCTTTAATGAGAGATCTCCCTGGAATGTGAAAAGCCATGAGGTGCAGGGGGGGGAGGGAGGAGTGGTTAAAGGTGACTCGTTCTTCCTCCCTGTCCACCTTCAGGATGAGGATATAAATTAGTCTAACAGCAGCAATAGATTTCTAACAGCTCCTCAGTGAGACAGGAAGAGTTGATCTAAGTAAAGCAGACAGTGTGTGCCATGTTTGCTAAGATAGCTTGGACCAAGAGTTGAAGCACCTTGAGGATGTGGGAATGCATCTGGAGAACTGATGTCACTTGATGTTGCTTCTTAACAGTGTTCTTCCTCTACCCCCTGCTCAGCCTCTACATTTGTAAATAAAGCAAATATTACAAGGATACCGTAAGTTCCACTGATCCCTCCTCCAAAGGAAGCCAGAATTGGTAATCAACACTGCCCTAGAAGAACTCAATGCTCAAGAAAGAGCTAGCAACATTATCACAGACTATGAATACCAAGTTCATAGGGGTTCTGTAGCTAGTTGTCTTACAGCTAAAAATGAAAAAAGCAATCATTTAACCAGAATATGAGAAAATAACTCAAAAGAAGCAAGGCTTAAATTAGTTATGGAAAATAATTGCTCCCCAGTACTAAGAATAATATACGAGTTGCTCATAGTTGCTCACAGAGAATGTGTAGTACCATTATTTATTTATTTATGTAAAATTACTGAATCATTTAAGAGGTTCAATATCAATTTTGAAACTATTATATATACAATATCTATCCTTTTCAATATCAATCTATAGATTTCATCAGCTAGATTTGCCACTGACACAAGGCTGGCTCAGGTAATTGGTACTGAGTGATGGATCTTTAATCTGTTTAGTTTTGATTCACGGTTATCTTATATTTGTAGTGAGTAGAAGTTATTATCTTGTGATGAATATTAGTAGTCTTCTCTGACATAACAGCAAGTCCTGTTACCACAACTGACACTGCTCGGCAGTTTTAACAATGAGAACAAGGGTCGAACAAGGTTGAACAAGGGTCATCGCGGTCCTGTGGTACAAAAACCATGCCATACTTTGCCCAATCCTAGCTATCCCTTACTTGTCCTGTTACTACCTCTCACGACATGGATGTGAGGTTGGGCTTTGAGAGGCGAAGTGATTGTTAGCCCACAAAATCTAGCAAACCCCAGAGCAGTAATTTTTTCTACTTATAGGAAAAGGGACAAAACTTACTGTCCCTTTACTGGTATAAATATACCAGGACTTTACAAAACAAAAACTGCCTCTGCTTTAAGAAGCCTACAGAGAATTGCTAGCACATCTTAACATGCAGGTAATGGCAAATCCATTGGTTTGATTGGGCTACTGTGCCTAACACTGTTTTGATTGATAACTACTGATTGTTACCCAAGTTCAACAACCACAACCCACATAGCACAGGTTGAAAATCAGGAGGTGACATTTATGGGTAGGGGAGATCTCTTTTTCAATAAATCTTGATATCAATACATGCTTTGTTCTGTTGAGATTACTTAGCATTGCCTCACATCAAGGTCTGGACCTTCATTTCTGTTTCCCCACTGCAATGCTGTTTACTAACAGGCAACCAGATGGCTCATGGTGCTGGTCCCTGTAAACTTTTGGTTGTGCTTTCCACAGGTAGCTTTGGGTAGGTGGCACTATGCAAAAATTTCTTTCTCCTCGTATGAATACCAGTATGACTCTGCTGTTTAAAAGTGTTCTGCAGAGTGTTCCCACATCAAGACTTGAACCTTTCTCTTGGGGAAACCCTGCTGTTACACCCTTCCTTCCTTCCGGTCTATTGTGATTGGAATAGCAGTCTCTTCCCTGTGTGGCCATGGCTGATTGGGTAGTTTGGACATTGTGGGAGTGACACTGCAACATGGAGGTGGAGTTACCAGGGAAGCTGCAGTCATACCTATGTTTCCATGTTGGCTTTTGCTTCTATCGGTATTATGTTGCCCCTGCAATTATATGAAGCTGGTGTTAGCCCTGCTACAGTAACTCTCCAGCAAGCGAGTTAGACTATCATAAGACTACCGTGTTAATCTCATTCAGGTCCACGAGGCTATGTCAGCTCTAGCATATGTATGCCCATGTACTGTAGCCTTAAAGAGTGTAGAATTCACTGTGAGCTATTGCTTACATAGTAAAGTACACAGAACATAGTATCCTGCCAGCTTGGGCTGCGTACAGCCTCTGCTAAAACTTTTAATGAATTTCTCTTCAAACAAATTACAACAGACGCCCAGAAGCTTATTTTTAAAACCTCAAACACAGCTACTTTTTCCAAAAATTTTAAAGCAATTAAGCTGTTCTATGTAGCTAATGGTTAAAAAAAAAGTATTTTATGTTTCCATTCTGGATTACACCAGATATATGCACTTCGGTAATTCTGTTCATAGAAGTCGAACAGCTAGTAGCTGTTACTGCTAAAGAGACATACAAAAGTGCATCTAAAGCATATATT
The DNA here is from genome assembly GCF_035046505.1 of Tiliqua scincoides. Taxonomy (NCBI): domain Eukaryota; kingdom Metazoa; phylum Chordata; class Lepidosauria; order Squamata; family Scincidae; genus Tiliqua; species Tiliqua scincoides. The sequence goes on from NC_089826.1 coordinate 31,029,561, forward strand.
GTCTGCTCTGATGCATGTTTATTAAGAAGTGAGGATGTGACCACAGAACAGTAAGACTTGAATTCAGGCTTCCAAGTAAGTTATGTGGTATTTTAATAAACTGTTGAATTTAAAAGCATCCAACAGACAACACGTAACACTTCCATTTTCAGTTTTCCATATTGAAAAACAACATCCACTCAACTCTCACAAATTAAAACACTATTATGGGGACACCAATGACCAAAAGGAATATTAACATCAACATTAACTAAGAATGCATTCCTGTGCACACTTATCTGAGAGTAAGTTCCATTGAACTCAACGGGACTTATTTCTGAGTAGACATACATAGGCTTGTGTTGTAAGGCTCTCAGTGAGGTTTGGTACAACATTTGGAAACTGACAAATTGCTCCTTTTGGCCCCCTGGATAGAGAAATAGTCCAGAGTTTAATAGCCTTTTCTAAAATTAGCAAGATAGTCAGAAAATATTACTTCAGATCATTGCTATCTCAATTAAATATGGTCTTACACTGGCAAAAAAAAGAAAAAGAAAATGAAAAAGGAATGATTACATAATGACCTACACACTGAAGTATGGGCTCTTAAACTACTAATTTAACTTTTAACTGCCAAAGCAAAAGAACAAAGTTTATTTGTAACTATTATAATGTAATATAAAAGAAAGGCTAAAAATGGGCTGTTAATACAGTATGCCATTACATTTGTGACAAGCTGTTTATTTCTTCCAAATAATGAAGTAAACTTACTTTATTCCTGTCCTGCACAACCAATACTTTCCCTGTGTTGGCATCTAACACAGCACCTGTTGAGGAAATAATAATTCTCTGTATTCCATGATAAAATGGAGACAGTGTCATCAATTCTTGCTTTCAAAGCTTTAACCATACAGTACTTGAAAATGGGGGAGGGATGAAGTCATAATGATGTTCAAATGAGATATAAAAGTGGCACTGGCATCTCTCACTCTGCAAGAACAGTATGGGGAGAAAATCAAAATAACCAACTGGTCTTCTGACATACAATCTAAAGCTTTCATGACCGGTACTATTAGTGTTGTAGTAAGAAAAGTTTGGGCTTATTGGCCATGGTCTATGAAGATTTTTATTTCCCAACATTTCACTCACAACTATGGTGGGTATTTTCAAAGGACTAGAGATGAGAACCACAGGCTGTTAGTCTCATCCCAGAGCAACCAACAATACCTGTCCACTGATCTTGTTCACCATGTGTTCCTTAAAGGACTATGTGCTTTCTTTCTACAGCCCATTTCTTTTCCTGTTCCAAATTCCCGGATCCCAGCATTTCTAAGGGCTGGTAGCCAAGCATTGCTGGTGCTCAAAGTCTCTTCCTAGTCTTTTAAAGCCAGTGGGTTTATGTTTATGCTTTATGTTAAAGCACATGAGGAACACATGGTGAACAAGAACAAGTGGACAGTTATTGTCAATTGTTCTGGGGTGAGATTAAGCCTGTGGCTCTCGTGTCTAGTCCTTTGAAAATGCCCATCATAGTTGTGAGCAAAACATTAGGAAATAAAAATATTCATAGACCATGGCCAATAAGCCTGAACATTTCTTACTACACCATCCAGACTTTTATTTCTTAATTACAGCATCCACAATCAACAACACTGGTAGAATATGAAAAGAGTGTACTTGAGTTTTCAGTTTGTTCCGCATTAGTGTCATCTCCTGTTCCTCAGTCCATCTTCAATTTGACACAGATGGTGGCTTGTGAATGCCTGCTTTGCTACTGACTTCAACAGGAAACCTGAACAGATATCTTGCACTGACTCTTCAGCAGACAGTGAGATTACAGCTAGAAAGGGAACACAACCTAAAATACCAGGCAAAAGTGTTTCCACATGTGGAATAGATTAAAGAATGACTTTCAAGACTGAAAATACCAGCAGCCCTCTTACTAAAGTAATCACACTTCTATGTGTGGGAGGAATGTTTTAAAAATGAACCAGCAACCCTGAAGTAAAGTCCCTGAAAGGACATTCCTTAGGAAATTATTCATAAGTCTTCTAGCCTAGGTCATACAATGCATATGACTTCATCCTTCCTGTATAAGGTTGGCAGCAAGCTAGCTGGTGTGGAATGCCATTTAGGAGGCAAAACAGCAGAACAATTTCAACTTACCTGTAGAAATGGTAAAATGGCATTCTTAGGTTTTTTGTTTAAAAACAAAAGTGTTTTGTAAAGTGGGCCTGGAGAAGGGGACTGGACAGACATCAGAGACCATGTAAGCAGTATGAATATATTTTATCAGCAAAGTGAACAGCCAGTTCCAATGCTCTAACTGCCTTCCCTAAATCTTCCAAAGATCTCTTCCTGAGATAACAAACCCTCCTTTTTATCAGCTCACCTCAACTCTCCTCAAGTGCCCTTTCTCAACTGCTCTGCAGCAACTGCCCTCTTTGAACAGCTCTCCTCCACTGTCACAGTGATTGACAGGTCATTGCTACAGTGTATCACTGCTACAGGGAGAGAGACCCAGTTACTGTTACAGAGATAGTAAACTTAGAGTAAACTTCACACTTACAACAGTTCCAATTAGTTTTCAGCTCAGGTATATAGTGTTCAAGGTTTTCATATGCAAATCAAGGTAGTATGCTACAGGGGCCTTGACTTTGTCCTTCAACAGGGTCTTAGAGTGGAGAGGATATTCAGCTTGTCTCCTTAATCAGGGTCTTTCAAAATTTTAAGTTGTCAATATTTCTGTACTATCTTGCTTCAAAAGTGATTAAGGTAATCTGCAAGTCAAACTTTTCCACAGGAGAAGTGTTCACTGCTTCTCTTTCACATGACAAGGGAATAGCCATGATACTGTCCTGGTAAGGAAGAATGTTGGCAAATATTTTTTTACTGGCTCTAATTTTTGTCTTTAACAGAAACCTGACACTAGAAATGAATCCATGGCTTCAGTGCTGTGCATCAGGCTGCTATTAAAGACATAGGATTCTTAAAAGAAATTGGCAGTCTTCTTCCTCCTCATGAAAATATGGTGGCTAGTCCCTTGGCATGAAAGGGCGGCAATGAACACATTCCCACCTGTATCGGAATTGAAGAAAATCTGGGGAGGAGGCAGATGTGGTATCAGCATTGGCCCCTTTAAGGGTAAGGCCTGGGCATCCAGCAGAGTGTGCTGCACAGCTGCAGCCACTTGAAGGCAATAGGGCCCTCAGGGATATAAGGAGCACCTGAGGAAGTGAGATTTTGGTGTGGGTAGTAGAAGGAGGAAAACTGCAGACTGGATTAATGGACTGCTGGAACTACTGATGTGTAAATGAACTTTGGAAGCTGCTGGAGCAGAAACTACTGGAGACACTAAGACTGGTGTTTGGCTGTTATGCCCAAGACCTGCTAAGAACCAAGGGGCTGCTGTAGTGGCAGGAGGCTGTTGGCAGGAAGGAGGACCTCTGTAGGTTAAACAGGTGAGCTACCCTGGTGGTGAGGTCCAGCAGTACTGCAAGGCAGAACCAGGGTCACTTTTGAGGAAAGAAGGGGAGCTAATTAGCTAAAAGTAGACATAATTCTCCAGGTGGAGCTTGGACTGGGAATCTGGCAGAACACCACCTTTGAGAAAGCATGAAATGTTGGTAGCTTACATTGCAGATTAAGTAGAATCATCATGAATCCTACATTATGGGCTGAAACATGAAACGATTCCCTCCAGCCTTGGAAATAAAGTCACAAATATTACTACTCCACAGACTTTTTTCCTATGCTGGCTGCCTACACATACCATTTGTGAAACAGAGAACTAGAGTGACAGAGAGAACAAAATCTGTCCCAGCTGACAGATACATCCCTAGCTAATCATCTGCAGAAGATTCTTACCACAGGCCACCATGGCTGCCTCTGTGTGCTTTGTTTGCATGCAGACTGGTAAGAATTGTGGCAGAAGGGCCAATAGTCATAAGGCAGAGCACAGAGGTATTCACACCCTAGACTGTAATCCTAGACACACTTACTTGGGAAAAAGTCCCATTGACCTCGGTGAGACTTATTCTCTGGCATGCATAGGCTTGTGTTAGTTGGCAATGGAGTTATTGGGACTACGTATTACCAGAAGGAAAATGGCACCCAAAGCTATTCACTTTCTCAGAAAAGTCCCAAGAAATACAGTGGAGACTTTTTCTGAGCAAAGATGTATAGGATTGGACTGAAAGGACTGTTAAGAGTCAGTCAATTAGACAGGTTAACTCATCTGTTTCCTCTCTTTTCAAGAGGCTTGACAGTGCTGCATAGACTGAAAGAGCACAAAAGGGGAGAAGTGCTAATGGGCTTGATCAGGTATACTCTGGAATAAATCAAAATTCTCTCTGTAAAATACTTGCAGCTACATGGGCATAATGCCAACATAAATTAGAGTGCAAACAGATCAGATATCCAAAGCCATTTGTTGGAGATTCTAGTGCTTCAAGTACTCACAGTAGAAAAGGCAACTGAACAGTGTGATTGTCAATTTCAGGACCCAGATCAAAACCTACTGCTTGAGGATACCTTCGCTGCCTTGCTTACAGCATGACCCTATACATATTTACTTAGAAATCCCACTGTATCTACTGTGCTTCACTCCCAAGTAGCTCTGCAATGTGTCATAGCACCAGTGGGATGTTTTAATTCTAGACCAGGGGTGCCCAAATCCTGACCCAGGGGCCACTTGTGGCCCTTGAGGACTCCCAATCCAGCCCTCAGGGAGCCCCTGGTCTCCAATGAGTCTCTGGCCCTCCAGAGACTTGCTGGAGCCCGTGCTGGCCTGATGCAACTGCTCTCAGCATGACGGCCAACTGTTTGACCTCTTGCGTGAGCTGTGGAATGAGGGCTCCATCCACTGCTTGCTGTTTCACATCTGTGATGCAGTAGCAGCAGCAAAGGAAAGGCTGGCCTTGCTTTGTGCAAGGCCTTTTATAGGCCTTGAGCTATTGCAAGACCTTCATTCGTTCATATTCATTCCATCACTAATATATTCATTTATGTAAATGTATTCAAATTTGAATTTTTTTTTCCTGGCCCCCAGTATCAGAGAGATGTGGCCTTCCTGCCAAAATTTTGGACACCCCTGTTCTAGACAATGGTTGAAAAAGACAGTTGAAAAAGTTCAACTTAATCCCTTGCAGAGCAACAGCAACCACCCTGGGTACTTTCGTCAAGGACATATATGGCTTTAACTATGGGGGAAGAAAACAAATGAGTGTTTTAAGACAATAATTTGCTTTGTGACTAAAAAAGACTCATACTATAAACCTTTTGGGATACTCCTGAAAATAGTTTTTTAAAGAAACATTTGGGGTGCTGTCTTAGAAACTGAAACTTAGAAACTTTCTTAGGAAGAAAGTGGGAGATGAGACAGTGTTTGTCTCTCTCTTATACAAAACAAGAACTAGGAGGTCATTTAAGGAAAACGACTGGCAGATTCTGGACAGACAAAAAGGAAATTTGTGAACAATTTGTCTAAGATGTGGTGAGACTGACCAGCTTTGTATAGTTTTCAGTTGCAAGACAGCATGCTTTTAACCTGCTTATAGCAGTGGTTCCCAAACATTTTCAACTGGCTTATAGACTTCCCAGAGGCATATGATTAAAAGTCAGTGAGAAATGAGGTGCTAGGTGAGGTGCACCTTTGGTCTTATCCAGCAGGGCACTTCCTACATTCTAAATTTTTTAAAAAGATTCAAACAGCTTTGCAAGCACAATCTAACTGCGTATCTTCACATGAAGCAGCACAGATATGCAACACCATATTTGAATCCACTTCTGGATCAATACTCTACATGAACATTTCTTAAAGCTAACTATATGTGGTTAAGCAGTCAATCAATCTTGCAGGTTCTTCCCATATTGATACAGCTATGAATATCTGATCTAGGGATATACAATTTTTCCTTCAAGGATGTTTGCGTTTAAGCTTGTGCTCAAATACCTATAACTGAGCTCAAGGAAACTTAAAAGTTCTTTGTGGTGAGATCATACCCAAACTAACAATAACAGTGTGCGTTTATAAAGAAAACACAAGCTTTCATAAACTTTTGATAGCACATGTTTAATTAATTTTCATAACTTTTGAAAACATGCTCAAACATGCCCTTAGAAAGAAATTCAAACACATTTATCTTTTGCTGCCCTCTAGTGACTTACGATTCTTATAATAAGTCACATGCAAAGAACTATGTGCATGAGTTTAAAGCTACATGTGAACCAATGTTTTGATGGCCAAGGAAATCCTAGAGTTGGGTTTCTTCAAAATGGCCACAAGGCCAGTTCAAGTCATGGTCAGAGCCAAAGCAACACAACACCATGGTCAAAACAAACCATGAGAATGGGATTCCACACAACAGAGGGGCTGAAGAAAGATTTTGTGAGCATGCTGCTGATTTCCTAACATGGTATGAAGCTTGAAAATGTTACATCTGCATCATGCCATAGCAATTTCACCAGAGATTCTGGTTCTGTACTTCCAACTGTTTTTTTTAATGCTGGTTCCCCCCCTTCCTTCTGGAGCTCACCTGCAACTCCTATCTGATGAGTGGCGTAACAGGGTAACCTGCTGCATCCATCTGCTAACCACAGGGTCAGCGTAGCAGAATCTGCTTCTGCATGGTGGAAGGTAAAGCCTTGTTCAGCAGCTGTAGCTATAAATCTGCTTTGGAGAATAGGAACATGTAGCCAGACTGCTATGTGGCCTTCTGCTCTCCATTGCTTGATAGCATCTAGAAGAGAGAAGCAGAATATAATTGCATAGGCTACAACAGTGGTTTTCAACCTTTTTTGTGCCATAACACCAATAAATAAAGAAAGTAGGGGACTGAGGACCCACTGCCAATCTCACTCTCTCCTCCCCCTCTCCCGCTTTGCACTGTCACCAACCACTCCTGCTTGCCCCATTCCCCCCCATGCCTTGTGTCTTCACAAAAAACCTCTGAGGTAGCAGCCAAAGAAGGGCTGGCCTTAGGAGCTGCAAGAAGAGGCTGTGTGGAATTATATCAAAAACTCAGTTTTGATAAGGCAGTGCTATGACTGGATTGGATCCAAGCCCTCTCTGGCACAGACTCTGAAAGGCTGCAGTGATCCCAAATGAGGCTTCATGACCCCATTGGGGTCTTGATCCATAGACTGAAGAACATTGTGCTACAATTTCAGAACTACTATACTCTTCTCATTCTTTCTGAAGAAATTTATACTGACACCTGGTTTCCTCCCATACTCTTCACATGGCCTTTTGGCAAACTTGGGTTTACCTTGAGCTGCAAGTCCCATTTCTCCAAAATGTATGTCTTTGTGAGCTCAAAACTTAGCAACCAAATCTTAAAACTTTAATAAAGAGTACTGAATTTCAAACTTGTACAAGTTGCAATAATTAGGTAATGAGGTTATGTGACAACAAAGAAGTGTGACTGGTAGGGAGAGATGTGGAGAGGAGGCAGAGCCTCTCCATCAGGGACATAGGGTGGGTGGGCAGGCAGGTGAGGCAGAGCCTCCTCACCATCGACATAGGGTGGGTGGGGAGGCAGGTGAGGCAGAGCCTCCCCATCAGGGACATAGGGTGGGTGGGGAGGCAGGTGAGGCAGAGCCTCCCCATCAGGTCATGTGGTGTGTGGGGAGGCAGGTGAGGCAGAGCCTCCCCATTAGGGACATAAGGTGGGTGGGGAGGCAGGTGGGGCAGAGCCTCTCCATCAGGGACATAAGGTGGGTGGGGAGGCAGGTGAGGCAGAGCCTCCCCATCAGGGACATAGGGTGGGTGGAGAGGCAGGTGAGGCAGAGCCTCCCCATCAGGGACATAGGGTGGGTGGAGAGGCAGGTGAGGCAGAGCCTCCCCATCAGGGACATAGGCAAGTGAAGCAGAGCCTCCCCATCAGGGACATAGGGTGGGTGGGCCGGCAGGTGAGGAAGAGCCTCCTCATTAGGTCATGCGGTGGGTGGGGAGGCAGAGCTTCCCCATCATGGACATACGGGAGGGGACGTCCCTGCAACAGAGGCTACCTGAAGTACCCTGGCAGTGCCCGTGCCCCTGGCCGAGAGACACAGCGGCCTCCGTGCCGCCCCCTCCGCCCGCCTCCGGCAAACAGCTGAGCGGACTTGCCCCGCAGCCACCCTTTGAAGGCGGCTCCGTCCAGGCTCTCGGGGGAGCGCAGGTCAGCCAGGTGCAGGCTGAGGCCGCCGAACTTATCCGGCCGCGGCTGCAGCCCCGCCTCGGCCAGCCTGCAGGCGGTGGAGTCCTCGCGCAGGCCAGCGCTCCCGCGGACACCCCGGGGCTGCGTCGGCCGCCAGCGCCACGGCCGCGCCAAGCACACAGCGGCGGCGCTCCGAGCCATGATCAGCTGGGACGCGGAGCATCCGAGAGAGAGGAGGCTAGAGCGACCTCAACGTCCTCTGTGGTGAAAGCCCTCTATGCGCTCTAAGCTGTTCGAAGGAGCAGACCGGACGTTCCAGTCAAAGGTGCGCAAAGGCTTATGGGGAATGCAGGGTAAAGAGAATGAACTCCAGCCTCAGCGCAGTTCTGAGGAACAGTTCCGGTGTCCCTACGAACTGGGCCTGGTACTCTGAGCTCCAGCGCTTGGGCAACACGCCCGTCTTTGCCCAAAGGAGGCAGAGAAAGACTAGAGCGACAGGTAGCCTCAACCAGTGGGTCTCAGACCCTTTTTGCACTGGGACCCACTTTCTGTCAGGGCCCACTGAAAATGATGTCATGAACCTGGGAGTGATGTCATGGCTGGTGAGTGACGTCATCAAGGTTTGACTCCCCCCCCTCAGCCAGAAGCTTCCTGGGTGACCTTGGACCAGTCACTTTCAGCCTCGCCTACCTCACAGGAAGGGATTGTCACTCCCGGATTGGCCTTTTCAGCCACACTAGACGCTGTGCCAGAACCACCTTTCAGAGCGCGATACCATAGTCTTTCGAGACGGAAGGTTGCCAATACAAATATACCTCACAGGATTGTTGTGAGGACAACAGGAGGGAAGCAGCTGTGTACAGGCCCTGAGCTCTTTGGAGGAAGGGCGGTATAAAAATAAAAAAATAAGCAGGAAAAGTTTTCACACCCCCATACAAGAAAATCAAATCAATTAAGGCTGCCATCCTGTTCACACTTTCCTGGGAGTAACCCCATTGACTATAATGGGACTTCCTTCTGAGTTGACAGGCATAGGCTTGGGCTCTGAGGCTGCAGTTCTATCCACACTTTCCTGGGAGTGAGCCCCATTGATGATGATGATGATGATGATGATGATAATAATAATATTTTATTAATTTATACCCCGCCTTTTTCCTTCTGAGTAGACATGCATAGGACTGGGCTCTGAGGCTGCAGTCCTATCCACACTTTCCTGGGAGTGAGCCCCATTGACTATAATGGGACTTTCTTCTGAGTAGACAGCCATTGGATTGGGCTGACTGTCATTACCCATGCACGCCTATTATGATCAATCAATCAATCAATCAGTCAATTGCCTTTCTATCCCTTCTTTCTCTCGGAAGGGACTCAAGGTGGCTCCCAAAAAGTATGGGGAAATACGAGGATAAAATCACATTTAAAAATATAAATTACATTTTTAAGAAAACCTTCAACAATTAAATAATTAAATAAAATAATAAATAAAACGTTTTATTGTACGCAGATTTTGACTTAAAAAAACAAAAATAAGTGCAGAAAGCGGGTTTATGTGTTTTTATTTCGTTGTCACACCGTTTTCTCACCTCGATTCATGCTAGACAGAGTTTTCAATTCAATATCGGAAGTAGATGCTGTGTATCATGCAGTCCTTTCTCTTAATTCCTCTAGGCGAAGATGGGCCAGCTGAGATGGTGTAGGGGCTACAGTCTCGAATGTTTTTAATATAGACGGCGGGTACTCGATTGCAATGCATAAGCTTGGACCTTGCTTATGGGAGGAAGATAAGGTGAGGTTTTTGTCCAGCTTTCCTTCCCTCTCCTTCTGGGCAACGGGGTGGAAACATGCTTACTTTTTAAGCTCTCTAAGGAAGGGGAGCTTCGAGTTCTGCTTGCTTTGTTTGAGTTTTTGTATTGATTTCCACCTTCTTAGCCCCTCATTCCAAGTGCTGCAGATGAGACCCTGAAATGGGGGTTGCGTGCAATGTTCTGCCTCTTCCAGGTCTCTTTGGGCGGCCCCTGCTAGCCAGCCAGCCTGCTCTGCAGTGCTAATGAGGAAGCCGCTCTCCGGGCCAGGCACGTGGGCTTGCTTGGAGCATCACCGGCTCTCCTGCGATCATGTCCTCCGGCCGAAGGAGAAGCAAAGGGCGTCCCCCTGCAGAGAGCGCCTCCCCTCCTGCTTTTGGGGGTACAGTTCCCCAGGAAGGTCCCCCTTGGCTGAGTCTGGTTGCTGCAGAATTCCAGGACAAGGGTAGGATGCCTGGGGCGGGCGGGGCGGAGCCCTTTGCATTGCTGGCACCAGGCAGTTTCCACTCCGCTTCCTTCTGTGGATGTTTTATTACGCTTGCATCCCGCCTGTGTCCTGCAATTAGTCTGTGGAACTCCTTGCCCCATGATGTGGTGATGCCACCTGGCCTGGATGCCTTTCAAAGGGGATTGGACAAAATTCTGTCGGAAAAATCCGTCACAAGTTACAAGCCGTGAGATGCATGTGCAAAACCCCCCCCCCCCTTTGCCACAGGACTCCTTGCCACAGGATGTAGTGATGGCATCTGGCCTGGATGCCTTTAAAAGGAGTTTGGAGAAACTTCTGGAGTTAAAATCCATCACAGCTCACAAGACGTGATGGGTATGTGCAACCTCCTGGTTTTAGAAGTAGTCTGTGGAACTCCTTGCCACAGGATGTAGTGATGGCATTTGGCCTGGATTCCTTTCAAAGGATGTCACAGGTTACAAGCCATGAGGTACATGTGCAACCTCCTGGTTTTAGAAGTAGTCTGTGGAACTCCTTGCCACAGGATTAGTGATGGTATTTGGCCTGGATGCCTTTCAAAGGATGCCGCAGGTCGGATGCCTTTAAAAGGAGATTGGACAGATTTCTGGAGAAAAAGTCCATCACATGTTATAAATCACAATGAGTATGTGCAACCTTCTGGTTTTAGAAGTAGGCCATCTCAGAAGGCCAGGTGCAAGGGAGGGCACCAGGAGGCAGGTCTCTTGTTGTGTGCTCCCTGAGGCAACTGGTGGGCCACTGTGAGATACAGGAAGGTGGACTAGATGGGCTTCTGGCCTGATCCAGTTGGGCTTTTCTTGTGTTCTTATGCCTCTCCACATATGATCACAACAACCCTATGAAGTAGGATAGACTTAGAGAAAATGAAGTCTATTTAGATAATTTACGATGCAATCGTATACTTGCCTATTCAGAAGTAAGCCCCATTGTGTTCAATGGGACTTACCCCTGGGAAAGTGCGTATAGCAACCCTGTTGGACTCTATGGCTGAGAACAAATTTGAACCCACGACTCTCCAAATCTAACTCATGTACTCCTTACCACACTGGCTCTCCAACTCTACCTTGTGCTCATCTATGTTCCAGTACCTCTGATGTAGAGTTACCTTATACAAAGGGGAACAGAGTGCCTATACCTTTAACCACTGTATAGTAGAGGGAATTTTGGCAATTGCAGCTCAACATGGCATGGAAGAGTTTAAAAGAATGCATCTGCCAAAATTCTTTCTTCTATACCAATGTTTCTCACACTGTGGGTCTGGGCCCACTAGGTGGGTCGCAAGTCAATTTCAGGTGGTTTCCCCATGCATTTCAGTATTTTATTTTTAATATACTAGACTTGATGTTACTATGGTAACTGCTCTTGGGGAAATATTACACATCAATACTTTTAATAGGCTATTATGTATATGCTTTTAACAATGATGTAAGTCAATGGAACTTACTCCTGGGTAAGTTGGGTAGAATTGTTAAAAATTTGTCCCTCCCGGATTGGCCTTTTTAGCCACACTAGACGCTGTGCCAGAACCACCTTTCAGAGCGCGATACCATAGCCTTTCGAGACTGAAGGTTGCCAATATATACTAAATATCACATTCTGCTGCTTTTGGTAACTTTTTCTTTGGAAAAAAATAGATCTTATTGCTATATGATTTGACTCATGCACATGATTAATCAATGTATAATTTTTTTTCTTCCTTTTAATTTTAGCGGATGACAGAATTCCCAAAATGTACCGACAGTCCTTTGTGCAGTTGGCACTCAACAATATGAAATCAGCAAATATCTGCATAGGGCGACCTGTGTTGCTTACTGGTAAAAATGGAAAACAAGAGGTGATGATCATTCTTTTGTTCAATACTTTGTGAAGGGCAAAACAGCATGCCTGTTAGATCAGTTAGAAGCAATACAGATGTACAGTTTTCTGATGCAATACAAACCTTTTATGGGACTCCAGACTAGACATTTTCCTCACACAGCAGGAAGTGTGGAGGAGGAATTTGGAATTGGGGCCACTTTTAAACAATCAGTGACCCACATGAAGGCCAGTTTTTTGAAGCATCTCAAAATCAGGGTCTCCCCCCCTCTCTACAAATCAAGCTTTTGTGTTAGAGTAAAGGAGGAGCAAATAGAAGAAGTGTACCATGTCATGTACAGCATGTTTGATTTGGCTTTTGTGAATTCTAGAAATAGAAGTGTTAATTTTTGAATGGTATTATTTCTATATGCAATTTGGCACCAGTTGGTTGTGTTTTGCATTTGTAGTATGATAAATGTAGTATGATCGTACATTGCAGTGGTTCCTAGACTTTTTCGACTGGTGATTCCCTTGACCTACTGGGCGCAGCTCTACATTAGGCCTACAATCCTATACATTGCATAGGGCAGTGGGTTTTTTGTGAGATTCAATGGTTCCCCTGGTAGGTTTCTGCTGCTCCCCAGGGAGCCACAGCTCACAGTTTGGGAACCACTGATATTCTGTATGATATGTTGTATGACACATGCATGCAATCTCTTTTTTTGTTTTGTTGCTTTTTTGGGTATTTGAAACAAATACCCATTTGTTTAAAACTAGAAAAAGGCTCATGACAATTTACAGGACTGTGCACATATTGGGACAAACCATGTTCCTATCCCTCTGTGATTATTTTTGATTCTCTGCTAATTTTGGCTAAGAGTGTTTTTAACCCTCCTACTGGGTGCTACTGTGTGCTTTGTGGCATCTACAAGCACGAGAAGTGACTTTGGCCTCAGCCAGTGGCATAGCTAAGGGGGTGCAAGGGGTAGCAGTTGCACTGGACATCAAGCTTTAGGGGGCAACAAGCTGAGCTTGACACTAGTGAGCAAAATTGTGAAAATCTTGGTATGTATGAATAATACCATCACGTTATATATCATTGGAAAGCTAATTTAATGCAGAATGCAATGAAACAAACGGCACTGGAATATGTTTTCTATCAAAAGCTATGGCCAATTAACCAGAAAATGAAAACACAACTGCCTTGTGGAACAAAAAGTGGATTTGCTTAACTCCAAACCGACCTATGAGACTGTTTGTTCTGAGTGCCAATGAGATGTTATTATGACACAGCATGGTACCAATAACTTTTTATTTATTTACTTAATTAAATTTGATTTTGTCATGCAGGGGGGCTACAAAATGTTCTTTGACCCCTGGTTGTAGATAGATGCCTTAGGTATGCCACTGACTGGGGGGAGGCAGCAGAGCAAGTGGGTGGTAAGCTGCTGGGAGGAGGAGGTGGGATCCTCCCAACTTTCACTTTTTGAAAAGCCTGGGTGTGATGTCACTTCCGGTTGTGACATCTCTTCCAGGGCAAAATTTTGAGCTTTGCACCAGGCTACACGATCATTAGCTACGCCACTGCCCTCAGCCTTGATTCTGCTGTTGGATAAACCACTGCAAGCTTGAGCAGTAATGGGGGTTTCCCTCCCTTGTTATGAAGAGGAATGTAAGATTCTGCTGATTGCTGGGTATGTATGTATTGACATTTTTTTTTTTTTTTGCAACAGGTTTGTACTGCTTGGCCTGTTGCAGGATTTCCTGGTGCAAAAATTGGCTTAAGTGGAAATACGCAGAGAAATCTGAAGGTGGTGCCTGGTGATGCAGTCCATGTCCAGCCCATCACTGGTCCACTGGTGCAGGCAGAAGAAGTTGCTGTAAAGTTGAGGTACGTTGCTAAATATGTAGTTTTACCCAATCTCCTGATGATTGCAATTCAGACCTAATGTGAGTACGGACTGTATCGTGTGACCTATAAACTGTGACTTTATGAAAAGTGGTCACAAATTTCTCCATACTGAAACAGTGGTATTGCTAAGTCGTTTGCGTCAAATGATATAAGGTGTAGAGAACAGAATTTTAATGTAGCATCAGGAAGCAGGGAATTGCAAGTAGGTGCTAGGAAAAGATGAAACTGTGAAAACCCTGGTTTATTTGGAAGAGTGGTACAGAAGCAGCAGCCAAAGGATTGTAGGTGCAATCCTAACCAATTTTCCAGCACTGACATAAGAGCAATGCAACTCTGAAGTAAGGGAACAAACATTCCCTTACCTTGAAGAGGCCTCCATGACTGCCACCCAACTGCAGGATGCAGCACATGCCCCACTGGCAAAGCTATGCCAGTGCTGGAAAGTTGGTGAGGATTTGGGCCTGTGTTTGAAATGTTTTTCTTGTTTGTACATAACTGATCATGTTGGTTGGGATGCTTGGGAAAGAAAGATGTAACAATACAATAGATATGTAGCAATTTGCAAGATTTGGGCTGCTGAGTGCCTGGTGGACTGAAGTTTATCTTGAACTTCTAAACAACTAGAGCTAAGTTCCTTAGACAGAAATGGGATCTGAAACTAGTTTTCATTGCCTAGTTTAGAATGCCCGCTAAACTAAAATTGATTGTCATTTTCTTGATTGTAAAATTGATTGCAATTTTATTGGCAAATTCTGTGCAAAATAAAACTAAAAGAGAAGGTTATTTCTGAAGGAAGACTTTTGTTTGGGTATTGACATCAACATACTCTGCACCTACTCGCAGCTTGGGGACTGTGTTGATCCCTACTAGTCCAAATGAGACTAGTGAAGTTAGGACTGCATTTTGGTGGGGTTGCAGCATTGCGCGCCCCCACCCCCAGCGGACAAAGCATTTAATCAGTTCAGACAATCGCCAGTGCAGGAAGCTGGCCTTGCCACACAGCCTAAATCTACTTGGGGCCAGCAGTTTTCATATTCTGTAAAAAGATAAACAGTAGATGTTTAAGATTTTCCGTAGCTGCTTGCATGCATAAGGGGGGGGGGGGAAACATTTGTGCAGTATTTTCATTGGATGGGGGTGGCCCACCTGTGAGGTTAAACAAAGAGCTCACTTCAGGATGGCAAGGCCTGCTGCCTGCCTGACGAAGCTACCCAGCCGTTGTCTCATCCAGCCGCTGTCTCCTTGGAAAATAAGCAAGAAGGTGGTGTTGGTGGGGGTGCAATGGCTTACTTTCTCCTCTGAAGCCACTGCTGAGGAACTGGAGGAGAAAGTAATGCCATTGTAATTCTGCTTTCCAATGGCTGTCCTGAAAAGATCATCTTTGGGAAGAGATTGCCCCCTCATTACTGCCTTTCCCACCAGGGCATCTTTAGAACAGGCTGGTGTGGGGAGGAACTTTGCCGTGACCACTCTCACTAACCAGTATAATGCACTGGCAGAGATGAGGAGAGGTGTGGACAGTGGCAGTGTTGTCACTATAGTTTGCATCACCTGGTGCGGGAGGCCAGCACATCACCCCTTTGATGGACCTCCTCCTATGCAGTGGGTGGGCAACACCCTGGGCTGTGGGTGTGGTGCTGCTGTTTTTTTTTGGCTGTAACTTTTGATAGAATAGAGTTTTCAACTCGGTTTGTTTCTTTGCATTATTCAACTTGTGGTTTTGTTTTGTTTTTTAAATTATGAGCATATGGTTTTATGCTGTAACTTCTATTCCCCCTCCCCCACATTTTCAGAGGGAAAGATGCCTGTCTCAGTGCTGAAGAGTTATCTACCAGTCTCCTTAGAAATTTAGGTATGAAGTTTAGCTTACCTGATTTGGTGTGTGTTTGTGTAATATGCACTCTCAATGGGTTCTTACTCTTTTTTTTAAAAAAAAGAAATGCAAATGGCACATTCTGTGCTAAAGTTTAGAATTGTATTGCTGACAGTGCTTTGATTTTTTTAACCCTATTTTCACATAACATATGGCAAATTCTATATGTTAGGATGGAATATCAGGTTCTACAAAGAGTCAATACTCTGGTTTAAGTGAGTAACAAAACGGGGGGCGGAGAGAGGATTTGATACTCATTGATATAACTTTTACTAACAAAGGATACCTTTACACATTAATATTTTTAGTTTGGGATTGCTGGAAACTTCTAATTAGAATTCTGAGGTCAGAGTTCCTGTACTGGTGATTTCCTTTACTTCATATTTGCCAAGTTAGGGTATCAGATTTTAAAATGCTGTGAAGGATAGTTTTGTTAACTCTCTATGATGTAAGGCTGTAAAATACCATTTTTCCCCCAGTTCTGCTCCAAAACCTTCACTATATAGCTACTCCCTTTTAGATTTGAGTACTTCCCTGTTACTGAAATAACGTTGATAAGGTCTGACTTTCTACACCGTTATGTCTAATGTCCATACTGCTTTCTGGCAGTAAGTAAATTTTAGGTGCTTAAGCAGCTAGAGGAAGAGGATAGCATGGTTGCCTTTGGTCTAGTTCAGGGGTGTCCAAAGTTTTTGGCAGGAGGGCCACATCAGCTTTCTGACACTGTGTCAGGGGCCGGGGGGGGGGAGAATTAATTAACATTTAAAATCTGAATAAATTTACATAAGTTTACATAAATGAATATATTAAAGATGAACTTATATGAACGAATGAAGGTCTTGCAATAGCTCAGTGCCTATAAAAGGCCTTGCACAAAGCAAAGCTGGCCTTTCTTTTGCTGCTGCTGCTGCATCACAGACGTGAAAGAGCAAGCAGTGGAGGGAGCTCTCATCCAACAGCTCACATGAGAGGTCAAACAGTCACCCTCATGCTGAGAGAAGTTGTGTTGGGCCAGTGCGGGCTTCAACAAATCTCCGGAGGGCCAAAGGCTCATTGGAGACTGGGGGCTCCCTGAGGGCCACATTGAGAGGCCTCGAGGGCCGCAAGTGGCCCCAGGGCCGGGGTTTGGGCACCCCTGGTCTAGTTCATTGTTTCTAAGGTCCTCTTAAAGGAGAGCAGACTTTTGGCGTGGCATTGGCAAGTTTGCAGAAAGAACAATAACCAGCTTTGTCTGCATTCGTTCTGCATGTGGACTGTTTTTTTGGGAACGACTTGTTTTTCTGAGAGATGCCCTTTCCCCCCCCTTATTGGACTTACTTTGCCTTCTTTGAAGGCACTTACTTGAAGTCACATTCATTGATTTAACTTTTACTACCAAAAGATAACTTTACACATTAATATTTTAGTTTTGGGATCGCTGGAAACATCTGATTTTAAAATCTCCTTGTATTATAGATGGAAAAATTGTCCTACCAGGCAATCTCTTGCAAATTACTTTCTATGGCAGATGTTGCAGCTTGATGGTATCCAAAGTGAAAGGGACAGATGGTGTTCTGCTTCAGATGCAAGACAACTCCAGTTTGAAACCGGCTCAAGAATTGTCACTGGAAGAGTCTGATTTTGATTTAGACTTGACTGCACGACTTGACAAACTGGTCATAGAAGATAATCCAGAAAGAGTGTCCACCAGCACTCCACTTAAACCTGTGGATCACAGCAGATCCAATGCTGCGGTGCATGATGAGAATCCTTCTACAGCAGAGACTTGTTCATTCAGTGAGGATGTCTCAGCCCCCATTCCTCATTCTGAGTCAACTAAATCAAAAGACAATGAGACATGCTTTGCAAGTAAAGGATTGCTGCAGCCGGGTCAAACAGGAACACCATTGAACTCTGATACGTTTTATTTCATTTCTTCAAGAACTAGGATAAATTTCAGTGAATCTCGGACTAAACTAGCAGAAGGATGTAACTCTGCACCCAAAGTTACTTATGCTTCAATAGGTGGACTCAGTAGTGAGCTGCAAACCATAAGAGAAATGATCGAACTTCCTCTGAAACAGCCTGACCTGTTTAGAAGTTATGGTAGGAAGTCTGCAAATTGATCTACATTGCTGTGGGAATGACAGTGGATTTTATTTTTAATGTATTAATTAATATATTTCAAAGGAAATATCTTTCCTGTGTTCTAAGCTTTCTCTGCTTCTGTTTTCTTTGCTTTTTCCTCAGCTTTAAGTATCATTTAAATGATATTTAAAACTTTTACTGACCACCTTTAATAATTTAAGAAATTCTGTATTATGTAATATTGTACATCAGCAGTGACTCATCTGAGGCACAGATTGATTTTTTTTTTTTAATGGTTTGAAGCCAATTGTCTCTTATAATTATTTTTTGCGTTTCCTTAAATTAGAGGGTGGCATGATCCAGATAGAATTAAATACTACAAGGCTGCAATCATGTATTCTTTTACTTGGGAGTAAGTCCCATTGAACTCACTGGGGCTTACTTCTGAGTAGACATGTATAGGATTGTGCTGAAGCCTTGTTGATTTCAATCAAAGAATTAGACAGCAGGAAGTTAACTGCTTCATGTTACCGATTGATTTGTCTCTTCAAGCGTTCAGGCTGCCTGTCTGCATGTCCTTACTCTATGCATGCATGCTTATAGCGGTCAGTGAGAGGATGAGGCATTTTGTCTTGGTGCCAGTGGTAAGAACTTAAACAAAGTTGATGGGCATAGAGAACCAGATCAGCAGATACCAAATCCGTAGATATTGGGGGGGGGGGGGGGAGGAACGCCTGTAGTTCTGTTACTGTTTGAAACAAAAACCCAAGTTGCTCCATGAAATGTGCTTTTTTTGTATGCTGTATGGTTGTGCTAACTTTTCCTTTGTACTTTATATCTAACTCTTTGAAGGAATCTCACCTCCCAGAGGGGTTCTGCTGTATGGCCCTCCAGGAACAGGGAAGACACTGATTGCCAGAGCAATTGCAAATGAGGTTGGAGCCCATTTTTCCACCATTAACGGTCCTGAAATAATGAGCAAGTAAGCCTGTCTTAATGTCTTTTCTTTATATGCCATCTGGAGTAGCTGCTTAGAAGTAAAGAAACACTGCTTCCGTTAGGTAGCAGAATGTGGTTTGTGGCTTCTTCCTGAAAATAGACTGCTTTTCCACCTGCAAGCTGAAGAGAAGGAATAATTAAAGGGGAGGACAGAAAGGCAGCCCTCAGATACGGTTGGGAACATGACTAGTGCCTGCAGGAGTGCAGCCACTCTAGGCACGATTCCCGGCCGATCTGAGAGCTACCCTCCTCTCCTCCCTTTTGAAGAAAGGGGTTGGCCCTCAGATCAGCACAGAACCATGCACCAACAGTGACTGCAAGAGTGCACGGTTTCCAGCTGTGCCAACAAACCAGTGGCGGGGAGAGAGCAGGTCACAATGCCACCCCCTGGCATCTAAATTCCTGATGCCTGGGGTATTTGAAACCCTCCCCCCCCCCAGGTAAGCCACTGGGCATTTGTGTCAGCAATTAAAACTTTTGTCTAACTTGGAGTTCTCTAATGGAGAACTGCATGCAAAAAATGCCAGTTATCTTGTAAATAGCAAGGCGTTCGTTGCTAAACAATTTTCGTTTTTGTTGCAGGTTTTATGGAGAAAGTGAAGCCAGATTACGACAAATATTTGCAGAAGCCTCTGTACGGTAAGCTGTCTCAGAGCGTAATCCTGACCTTTGAATGGGCTGGCACAAGTCCCTCGCCCCGACCCAGGAGTGTTGCAAACGTGCCGTAAAGCACATTCGCGCCTCCTTTAGAGTCACCCAGGCTGGCGTGAGGATGCATGCTGGATCCAGCCTGTGTGCTGCCCCAGATTGGTGAGTTTTTGCCAGCTTGGGGAGGCTGGTGCAATGGTTTGGGGAAGGCAGGGGGAGGGTTGGAGTGTTTCTGGGCAGGGAAAGGGTGGAGGGCGGATGGGTCGATAGGTGGACTGGGCTCAGGAGGGGGTGGGACCAGCCTCCAGCACTTAATACAATAAGTGCAGTACAATACAATGCAATATCCCCCTTCTGAGCGGACCAGCTTTAAACTGGGCTGCTTGGATCTGTAACAGCAAATTCGCTGATGCAGGTCCAAGTAGCCCCACTGAGGTGGCTGCTGTGTGACAGAGAGTAAGCGGAATAAACCTCTTTACTCTGAGTTGTACAGGGTCCACCTCAACCCCTGTGTGGGATACAGCACAGGCCAGCCAGCTGACCTATTCCAGCACAGGTTAGGATTCAGCTGTCAGAGAAGTTCAGATTTCTAATCTCAGTAGTTCAATTGGTTACATCCTAATCCTAGGCCACAAAGTTCCTGATTCAGGCCTGTGTATTCTGATAGAAGTTTATAAGATGTGTGAATGGCCATATATGATATATTTTGAAGAAAGGGAGAAATACATGATAATCTTACCAGAACCCAAAGAAATAGATGGACAGTACGTTAAGGGGACAGACAAAGCAAATACTTATTCACACAGTGAGAAAAGGGCAGTATGAATTGAGCCCTGGTATGTTACTACTCTAAACAAAATAGGCATGACATTGTATTATGCATTTCAGTGCGATCCTTTTTCATATATATCTAATCTATCAAATGACAAAGCCATAATTTTCAAAACTGAGTAAAAGATTTTCTATTCTATTCCATTTGAATGCATTTTATTGGGCCCAAATTAGTAAATGATGCTTGCATTCTACCATCATAAATTTGTTGCCACAGGATGTGGTAATGTCCACTAGCTTGGACAACTTTAAAAGGGGATTGGACAAACATAGCTTCTAGCCATGTTTCTCCTCCAGGTTCAGCGGTAGTGTAACTCACAATACCAGTTGCAGGAGATCAGTGGAGGGAGAGATGTATGCCTTTCACTTCTGCTTGTGAGTTTCCCAGAGGCTTTGATGGTGGGTCTGTGGTAGCAGGTGGTCTGTGGATAGCAGGCTGCTGGTGGGACCTGTGGGTAGCAGGATGTTGGACTAGATAAGCCTTTGGCCTGACTTAGCAGGGTTGCTACTGGAAGTCCTCATTCCCTCAAATCATAGTCTGATTACTTAGGTATGAGAAAAGGCTATAGGATGCTCCCCATTCAACATTTTGTGCTGGCCATGATCAGGAAACATTTCGTGTCCCACATTTTGATATTTAGATGGATAAGAATGTTCAATGTTCGCACCTCCTTCCCTATCCTTTTATTACATGTGTATGAATCATTGCAGTTGTTGATTATATCAGGTTTTTACCACATTTAATAACCAACATCATTTGTACTTAGATCTGTAGCCTATATTTTATTATTTATATTTCATGTATCAAATTAAATTCATAACTTCATGGCTTGTTTTATTCAACAATTTTTGTTCTATGTCCTTTTATTCACAGTACATTTCTCAAGTAATCAATATCTAAACTCTAGCACTCCAGCGTGTCAATACAGTTGGTGTCTGACTTACATTATGTCAGTGATGTAATTTTGCATAGCCTCTTTAGAAGAACAGGCTTTTTATGTTCCCTTTTCCAATAATCTGCATGTCTTGGGCTATTGTCCAGCTTCCTGGGTGGCTTCCTGGATGGAGCGTGGAAGTATTTTTGACCATTTCACATTTCTTGAACTCTGTTTCATTAAAGAGGCTTAGCAGTGTCTCACAAACTTTTCTAGTACTCAAGCATGTTTTTGGACGCTTGTATACCAAAGTTATCTTCATCATTTGTGGGAGAACTCACAGCACAATCCTATGCATGTCTACTCAGAAATAAGTCCCGTTGTGTTCAATGGGGCTTACTTCCAGGAAATTGTGCAGCCTCACGATGGCAGCCTCAGTGTCATCCCCTGCTTGGTCTCCCTTATGAGAAAGAACTATACTCTTTCATAAATGGTGTGTGTGAGACTTTATAACAAATTTAGAGTTTCTTAGCTTAAATGTTTTAGTTTACTGTTTCTGTTTGTCCTGTTTGGGAGAACAACTATAACAATTTTTTCAAGGTATTTAAAACCTTATTGCTTTCAATTATTTTCCTTTTCAGTCGACCATCTGTAATATTTATTGATGAAATTGATGCACTTTGTCCCAAGAGAGAGGGGGCTCAGAACGAAGTTGAGAAAAGAATTGTAGCATCTTTGTTAACGTTGATGGATGGCATTGGATCAGTAAGTAAAAGTACATTGATGGAGTTCATGGGGATAGACCTGAAAAAACTGTGGTGTTTGTATAGATTGTCTTCCTGTGGAAAGTATTTTTAAGTGCTTGTACCAGTACAGTCTATTGAGAGTGAAACTGTAAATTTCCACACTACAGAGCAAAAACTTGATCTTTCCACTGTGGTTAGACTTATTTTTATTCTCCTTTTTGTCTTCATGTGCCATAAGTGAATTGTGGCCAATAAACACTATGAATGGTCTATTGTGCTATAGCCTTTTCTTCATATACTGGAAATATATTAAGAAAATAAATGGGATAGTGGAGTGAGACATGTAAAAGTTTCCATTTTGTCCCACCCCATCATTCATCCTCATGATTTGTTAAGAAGACATGGGGCCCAATCCTATCCAACATTCCAGCACTGATGCAGCTGTGCCAATGGGGGGAAGCACATCCTTTGGTGGGGGGGACAGTCATGGAGGCCTCCTCAAGGTAAGGGAACAAATGTTCCCTTACCAAGGGGCTGCTTTGCAGCTGCATCGGTGCAAGAAAGTTGGCTAGAATTGGGCCCTTATGGTAGTACACTCCAAAGGTAATTTCAGAGCTGTGTCTCAACTTATTGTTCTACTTGAGAAATATTTTTTTGAGGCTGAATTTTGACCCAGACTTCACAGATCTTCTGCACTGAGTTCCAGAATGGTCATTTCAGGCTGTGAAACGAAAGTTGGAATGGCTGCTAGGCCACCCCGTACACATGTGGAAGCTTCTAGTTTTTGTGAAGGCTGAAGATACCTTATTTGGTGCATGTTGCTATCTGATACATTGTACATGGTGAAGCATGGCGTGCTGTGGGGATGCTCCAAAACTTACTGGAGATTGTGACAAATTTTAGTAGGTCCCTGTGTTGGTTTGCTTGGACTTCCATCAGGGCAGATTCATACTTACCCCTGAAATTTGGTTTATTTTGTTGGCATCTCTGGCTTTCCTTTAATGGAGGACAGGTGTGCATAGTTTGGGAAAAATAAGGTGACTTGGAGCAATTGCACTTGTTGTGTCAGTCTTTGTAGCTTGTTTTTATCTTTTTAGTATTTTTCACTCTATAACTACTATGTAACTTATCTCATTCAACCTTAGAGCTATCTTATGTAACGTTATAGCCAAAACCAGTGTACATTAACTCAGAAACCAATCCTGCTGTGTTCAGTTACTTACTGGACCTGCTCCCAGGTGAGTGTGCATAGGATTGCAGCTTTTATTTCAGGGATTTCCTGAAGGTTCATGAGCATCATGCCTAAGTTTTTAAACATGAGTCTTCCATACTCAAATACATTGCTCTGTTGTGCCACATTGGCTTCTTTGCTTTGGTGTCCTCAACTTACAGTAAACCTGTTTTGACTCTGTCACTTAGGAGGGAAATGAAGGACAACTCTTAGTGCTTGGAGCTACAAATCGTCCCCAGGCGCTAGATCCAGCATTACGCAGACCTGGCCGCTTTGATAAGGAGATAGAAATTGGTGTTCCCAATGCCCAGGACCGGCTAGAAATCCTCAAGAAGCTCCTTGACAGGGTTCCTCATTCTCTGACAACAACAGAGTTGATTCAGCTGGCTGACAGTGCTCATGGATATGTAGGAGCAGACCTGATGGCTTTGTGCAAGGAAGCAGGTAAGTGAAGCCCATTTCACATTGGGATCTATGAGCCTGCCTTGAATTGATTTACTCTGAATATGTTTGTACCAGTAGTTAATGCCTACATGACTAAAGCTGGGTGCTTGAGATAGGATTAGGATTCGCTTGTTGTACCACTCACTCTGCTGTCCTAAAGTCTCCTTGCCTGAACTGGCTGGGGTGATCTCAGGCATGACATTGAAGTCCATTGACTTTCAGTGCTGCTGAGCGATTGTCAAAAATAATAAAACAACAACAGAAAGCCGATCCAATCCAAGACAAGTTTTCAAAGGGGCAATAATATTTTTAAAAATCTATGAAGACCTGGTGAAACGGGCAGGTTTTCAAATGACGATGAAGAGCTTACATACACACCTCCAAGCCCAAAGTGTTCCACAGTGCAGAGGATATTACTGAGAAAAGCCCTCTTAGGGTTGATGCTTACCAGGCCTCCAAGGGTGAAGCAGCAAGAGAATCTCAAAAGACCTTACAAGGTGGGTGCATTCACATGGTAGAAAGCAGTCAGCTACCTTGGACCTAAGGTGTTTACAGTTTTGATAGCAATAGACAACTCTTTGCATTGAGCACAGAAACAAACTAGTAGCCCATGCAGCTGGAATAATAGGGGTGTAATACAATTGTAATGCCCCCCTGTCATAATACTTTCCTCAGCACTCTTAAGTGTCTGAAAGGTCTTCAGAGGCAGCTTCACAGAGAGCATCCTATGACTTTTTAACCAAAAGGTAACAAGGGAATGGGAAAGTGGCTAGTTCTGCTTGAAACAGGAATGGGTGCACCAGCCCGTGTGTTCTTTCTCTCTTAATATAACTCTGAGCTTCTATAGCTAGTATCTTGAAGGATGACTGAGGCAACAGACTTGCCAAGTTAGTCCTGATGTGGGAATCCACTTTATCAGAAGGCACGTGCTTTGCTAGCCAGAAGGCAACTCATCATGATGCCCTACAAAGAGCTAATTTCATAATATATATACATTTTTTCCCAAACCTTTTTGGATTTCATTTGACTTTGAATTTCTTTGACTAACTAGAAAAGTAGTTAACGTAGCAATCCTGTGCATGCTGACTTGTAAGCGAGTGTTAACAAATGTAGTGGGATTTGTTTCAGAGAGGACACACATAGGATAGTGCTGTATTCTTTACATATAAAGTGAGCAAGGTTTGTTATAAATGTAAATATGCAATAACAGTGGCATATTTGCAAAGCTTTGTCTGAACAAACATCAAGATGAGTTTAACATTTTACATGATAAGACAGGGGTGCTCGCACTTTTTTGGCTCGAGAGCTACTTTGAAACCCAGCAAGGCCCGGAGATCTACTAGAGTTTTTTTTACAATGTTCGCGCCATCATAACATATAACATTTATGTGTACAATGTATGTTGGTGTACCTTGAGCCCCACTGAGTATAACAGGATTTACTCCTGACTAGACATGCCTAGGATTAGGCTGTGAGGCTGCAATCCTAGCCACACTTACCTGGGAGTAAGCCCCATTGAGAACAATGGGCATTACTCCCGGCGTTTCCTCCCAGAGGCACCTGAAGGGGGGGGTCGGCACTCCGCGATCTACTCATTTCGCCTTGCGATCTACCGGTAGATCGCGATCCACCTATTGAGCACCCCTGTGGTAAGATAAAGTGAATCTTTTGTTGTTAATTTTCATCATCAAGTTGTAAGCTGGGGTGACATCTTGTGGTGGAAGATGAGATTTTCACCAATATAGCTGTTTGATCTAGATGCACCTTCTGATTTTCCAGTTCATGTAAAAGTGAGATCACTGAGAACTCTTTCAAAAAAGTTCAGAATCTTTTTAGATTCAAGCTTTTTTTTTAAAAAAATAAAATAATAAAAATTCATTTTTCTTAGTCCATGTACTCTGTGGATGCCTTATTTGCAGGCGCAGACTCAACAATTCTGTGGCTATAAAAAAACTAAGCCGATGTCAGCATTCTAAAAATGACAAATGGCAAGATCTGTGAAGATCATTTATTGTGGAGCGTCTTCCTGAATGGAAGATGCTCCTCTTCCTTTGAAATCCTCTTCGTTTAAAATCCTGCAGTATGAAAATATGCTATTTCTTTCAAGATACGATGCAGTTGTCTGTTGGGAATTGTGTCTATTACTTGAAACATCTGAATGAGCTGTTGCATTAAATGCTACTGCATCTGGCTCATTTCTTTTACAAAACATACACATTTTTTTCTTACAGTTTACAGCCGTCATATTGATTAAAGTTATTGTGCATCCCACGACTGTAGTGCTTTCCAGTCTTTGTTGGTTTGCAGACACTCAAGCCTATCCCATTCTCTGGCCTTTAGTACTTTTAAGTAAGGACCGAGCACTATGACAAAATCTAGTGAAATCAAGCATCAGTTTTTTAGTTCTGACATTTTCTCTTAGGTCTGTGAGTTGCTCTAAAAAGTACTGGAAAGGCAGTATTTTCAGCATTCAACACACAACGCTCCTTGCGCCTGCTACAGCTAAATGGTAACATCTCTGTATGCTCCTAGGATTATGGTGCTGTTCTGACTGCCCACAAAACATTTTATTATTTCACAAAATGTTTATAATAAGAAGGGACCACCAGTGGATTTAAAAACAACAACAAATGAGATGTTAATTAGGCAGTGAAGTTGTGGCTGGAATAAACAGTGCTGAATGTTATAGAATGCTTAGCAACTAAAGTTTCTAATTATAGCGATTCATTATAAACGTATCCTTCTAAGGCTGCCAATAGAAGTTGAGCAGGATGGATTGTAAATATAACTCTTCCTTCAGAATCTGCGAGAGGCTTTTTTGTTTATAGTGAAAGGAAATGATGACTTAAAAAAATGTAAGCACTTAACTTTTAAGATATTAACTGTGCTGTACAAACAGGATAAAAACAACAATGAAATAAGGCAGTGTTTCTCAAACTGTGGGTATAGTATAAAATACTATCCTCCAAATAACGGAAAATACAGTATTCCTCCAACCCTACCATACTCTATAACAGTTTTCTCAAACTGTGGGTTGGGACCCACTAGGTGGGTCGCGAACCCATTTCAGGTGGGTCCCCATTCATTTCAGTATTTTATTTTTTATTTATTAGACTTGATGCTACATTAGTATGTGACTGCATTTGGGGAAATATTACAGACCTGTACTTTTAACATGCTGCTATGTATGTTCTTTGAACAATGATGTAAGTGGGACTAACTCCTGGGTAAGTATGGGTATGATTGCAGCCTAAAATTGTTAAAAAATTTTCCTGCTTGATGATGTCACTTCAGGTCATGACATCACTTCCAGTAGGTCCTGACAGATTCTCATTCTAAAAAGTGGGTCCCGGTGCTAAACGTGTGAGACCCACTGAAATAAGAGTGCAAATGTTTTTTGATTAAATGGTGGTTTTCTTTGCGTTGGTGCCTACAGAGGTATCTCTTCATTCTGATATATTGAGTGTTTTCAAGGCAAACAGTTATGGTGTGTGTTGCATCTGCAAAACTTAAGTAGCTTGTCCCACTGGGTGGGGCATGGAATGCTTTGTGCATATGCTGCAAGTATGCAGCACTGTTGGTTTTGCTGCTTGTCTTCTTTGTAAGATGTGCTTCCTTCCTGCCTCCAGAACCTCAAACTGCTCCTCATGTTCAAAGTTCAAAAAATTCACAGGCATTTGGGAGAATCGCTGTGAGAGTTGTTGACCAGGAGAAGAAGGGGCAGTGGGGGAAGATTGGCATTTATGGTGCCATTTTTTCTTCTGAACAGTTCACATCTCTTCTCCAAACCACCTTGTGAACTCAGGGGGATTTAAAGAGCAGGGTAAGTGGGTATGGATGTAGAATTCGTGTGCCTGCTCATCATTCTCCTTGACTCCTGGCCACGTTTTTTTGTTGTTTAAGTTTTCATTTATTTTTGTAAAACTGACTTTTACAGTGCTGTTTTCACAAGCATCCTGTCTGAAACATTATGAAGTTTTAGATATTTTAAATTTTAGAACCTTTCATAATCAATTTTAGTTTTTAAACTTTGGCTGAAGTTTAGTTTGAATGCACGTGGCTTAGAAGATGTTTCAGAAGTTCAGGCAATTCCTGTGTGCAGCTATTTTACCACATTTTGCAAAATCCAAAACATTCTCATAAATCACTAAAAATGTTTACGTTTGTTTTAAACAAACGTAACAGCCCAATCCTATCCACACTTACCTGGGAGTAAGCCCCATTGACTCTAATGGGACTTACTTCTGAGTAGACATGCATAGGCTCGGGCTCTAAGTTGCGAGGATGAAGAGAAGCTCCTGTAAATACTAACTGTGAAGGTGGCTTTAAATGAATCATGCTAGTTAGTTGCTGTATCATTTGTGTTGGTTACTAAATTAAAAAAAATTAAAATGGAACTCAAAGCTATAACCCAGAGGTTCTTAATCTGCGGTGTTGTGCCACCTCAGTCAGGGAAGCCCTGTCTCTGCCCCTTAGGGGTGATGGTGAAGGCAGGGATGCGATTGCCATTATCACGTTGCTGCTGAGGCCAATGGGGTTTTTTTAAGACTTGCATAACTTATTGCTGGCCTCTGCAGGGCTCCCCAAGCCTCCAAAAAGTTATTTTGACCCGCTTCTGGTTTTGCTATTGCAAACGAGGTGGATCATGATAGCTTTTTTGGAGGCTTGGGGAGCCCTGGAGGCATCTGTGGAGATCCCTGCATGCTCTGCCTTAGGGCCAAATCCTATCCACGTTTCCAGCACTGGTGCAGCCATGCCCTCAGGGCATATGCTGCATCCTGTGGTAGGGTGGCAGTCGTGGAGGCCTCCTCCAGGTAAGGGAATATTTGTTCCTCATGCTTTCCTCAGGATTGCATTGCAGCTGCACCTGCACTGGAAAGTTGGATAGGATTGGGCCCTTAGACAAGTATAACTCCCCCTTTTAGCCCTGACAGTGACATGAATGAGTCTCTGCCTTTGCTTCTCCCCTGCATGCACTTACCTAGGTTCCCAAACTCTCCGAGAGCTGTAACCCTTCTGCTGTAACCCTATGCAGAATAACTGCAAGTCAGTCCCATGGAACCTGTAACTAATAAACAAGTAGAGAACGTACAGAACTGAATTGTAATGTTGTGTAAAGTGTTACTGAAGCTCACAGAGCTATTCTGTGGGGTTATGTGGAATAGGGCTGAAAGATTAAAATGACTGACTCATTTTGTATGTGTGTTTTTTTTTGTATTTTTCCTGTTGATATTTTTGTGTATCCTAGTGCTTGCTGCAAGGCACATTGGTGCTTACAGAACCTAAACTTGAAACCACTGATTTTAAAGATAACAAATTCTTGATCACATTTTTTTTATACAGCAAGGTCCCATGTAAAACAGTATTTTAAAACTTTTAAATTTCTTTCTAAAGTGAACACTCTATTTTTATACCTCTTAGTAAATAAGATCCTGATATCCCACTGCTTATATATCCACATGCGAGGCAGAATAGCTTTTGTTGATGAAAGCTGTCGCATATGCTTTGTGGGTTGGGTTTAAGACCATTGGTTCATGGTAATTGCTTTCATGTAGAACTAGTTACATTTGGATATTAATGCTTGAGGGAACATGTTTAAGACAAGATGGAATGTGTTGACCTTTTCCTCCTCTCCAGGAATCATTTTCCCCCCTTCGGTTCCCCTCCTAAATGAACAACTTGAAGGAAATAAGAAAAGCTAAACTTGGAACAACTTTGGATGCAATGATTTGCATGCTAAGCAGGAAATGTGAATGACTTATGTTTCCCATTTGCACAAGTGGTCTCAAGAGAATAGGCATCTATCTGGAAGGGAGATTTACAAACCTCTGTTTTTTTATGTTGCTGACAAATGGCAAAAAGAAGCACTGGTGACTGTTACAGCACATCGGTGGTTATATTTTAAAACCAATCCTGGAATTACTATTTTAATTAATCCTTTTCCAGGTATAGGTGGTTTGAAAAGACCTTTTTTTAATATGACTGCTACACCCTCCCTACTGTGTCTGAAACTCAGGGAAACCTGTTTAGCAGTGGAACCTTCCTGTGTGCTTCTCCAGATCAGGTCCTTTTATGTTGCATCTGTTATTTTTCCAGGATAGGACTTGGATGTTTTACAGTGTAATCCTATCTTGTGCTGGAACAGGCAGGCCAGGAGGCCTGACATGTATCCAGCATAAGACTGGGGCCAGAAGTGGCTCAGCTGGAGGCAAGGAGAAACTCTTCCCCTTACCCCCGGGGTAAGCCACCACAGCTTACCTGAGGTGGCACAAGTTCGAGGAGAACGAAGCGGCTTGGAGCTGCTCAACGCTGCTTGGGGAATAGGGTTGGGATCCAGCATAACTGCCGGGTCCCAGTCCTGCCTCCTGCTCCCTTCCTGGCCACCCCCAGAATGCCCTGCATCCTCCCTCCCTCCCACCTCCTCTCTGCTGTCTCCAACCCCTGTGTCGGCGGATGCAACATTCTGTACCCAGGTCGG
This sequence comes from Tiliqua scincoides, assembly GCF_035046505.1. Classification (NCBI taxonomy): domain Eukaryota; kingdom Metazoa; phylum Chordata; class Lepidosauria; order Squamata; family Scincidae; genus Tiliqua; species Tiliqua scincoides. The sequence goes on from NC_089826.1 coordinate 31,059,871, forward strand.
CGCGGAGGCTGGAGGCAGCCTCCATGGGCTGGCATGCATCCCTGCGTTGACCCAGCAGACACATGAGGAGGCGCAAATGTGCCTAACCCAAGGTTAGGATTGTGCCCTCAGTTATGCCCTCATTGCCCTCGGTTTAGTGGAAGCGGAGCGCGATCGCTCCAGTTTCACTTGTTAAGCTTCATGGAGCCCTGCAGACAGTTGCCCCGGGAGGCTGCAGGAAACTCTGGTAAGTGTACCCAAGTCCCTGCACCCCCCTGAGCAGCACGATCCTGGGGATTGTGTCGCTGCTTCCTCCCTGCCTCCAGGCTTCCCCCGCCCCTTAAGGGGAAACAGGCCAGGGCCCACGGGCTGGGGCGTCATGGCGCCACAGTCTGAAAAGCCCTGCCTTAGCCTCACCAGTGCTTTTTCAAAAATTCATGTCAAACTATTAGAGTCATATGAACTGATTGTTCATAACAACTAAATGCTTGGGATTCAAGCATCATCAGTTGTGGGGCTGCAGAGGTGGTACACAGATGTTCCAAGTAAGATACTTGGAACATCTCCCCCCCCCCCACATCTGCAGATCCAGTATCTGTGGTTTCAGGTATGCACGGTTCTCTGCTGCCTCCCGCATCCCCACTCCTCCTGCATCCCCTGCGCTCATTGCCTTCACATTTTCTTCTTTAACAATCAGGCATGTTTCTTGCTTTTACAGAACTGTCTTGCTTCCTGTTAACATTCTGACTGTGTCCCCCTAGCATGCATGTTGCCTGCCTGTCACTTTGCTTTTATAGCGTCTGTAAAAGCAAGAAAGGTTAAAGAAGAAAATGCGGATCATTGTACTCATAGGGGCCCCCTTTATACACCTTCTTCATACCCACGGGAGCCCATAGAATGGTCCTCTGTAGACACATGGGGGATGCCTGTATTGAAGTTTGGGAAGTTAGGCCAGTGTCAGTGATATAGGTAATGATACTGGTCTTGCAGAAGAGAGGCAGATTAAAGAACAGACATTCCACTTTAGATGGAAATTACACATTGTGTTAAACTTTTACTTGCCAAAACCAATTACAGACACTTGAAAAACGACATAGTCAAACTTCTTAATTATGCATGTGGTTGCATAGGTGGTAGGATTTTATCCTAACTTATCGCTCTCCCAAAAGATTTGGAGTGATAAAATATAATTTCATGAAACACAAGGGTATTTTCATTGTCATCATCTGCCTTTATTTGGTCCTCCATTTTGTTTTGATGTACCACAATCTGTAACTGATTTGTAGCATTTTGTTTTCAAACATCGCATTTAATTGGACCCACACTAATCCAATTATGTGTTTAGATCTATGATCCTTTGAATTTTTGGCTGATGTTTCTATTTATTTTTTTCCTTTCCAAATTGGTTCCTGCCCATTTGCTTCCTTTGTTTACATGTCATAGGTAAAAACAATATAGATTCCTGCTAATCCTTAGTTCAGTACAATGGCCCATCTGTAAGAAAGGGCCTGTGGCGATCTTCAGGGTAGCACTGAGAAATCTGGTGCTTCTCCTTACCCTGAGATCACATCAAAACCACACATACAGTCTTGCCCTGCCTGTGTACATGAAGAATATATTCCTGCTACCACCAGAAATGCAGGATAAGGGTCATGTTTTTATCCTTTCACCCAACTGGAGGACTGTAATTGACAGCCCTCACAATGAGTTGTCTGAGGGAAGGATAGGGAGAGTCTTGACCAATCTCGTTGCTTCTCTTCTCTCCATGTCCCATCCACACATCTTCATACAATCACGCCTACTCCAGTCTTCTCTGGGCAGCGTGCAGGGCTGAACAAGGCATCAGGGGTAGGAGGCCATTTGTTCTATAAAGCACCAGGCAGGTTGGTTTTCATTAAAGAGAAGGAAAACATTTATTGGCGTTTAAAATGGAAAAAGGAAAGACACAATCAAATACTATCAAATACTTGAGACATACAAAATTATGCAGGGGATGGACAGAGTGGATAGAGAGATGCTCTTTACACTTGCACGTAACACCAGAACCAGAGGACATCCACTAAAATTGAGCGTTGGGAAAGTTAGAACAGGCAAAAGAAAATATTTCTTTACTCAGCCTGTGGCCAGTCTGTGGAACTCTTTGCCACAGGATGTGGTGATGGCATCTGGTCTGGATGCCTTTAAAAGGGGATTGGACATGTTTCTGGAGGAAAAATCCATTATGGGATACAAACCATGATGTGTATGTGCAACCTCCTGATTTTAGAAATGGGCTATGTCAGAAGGCCAGATGGAAGGGAGGGCACCAGGATGAGGTCTCCCTGGGGCATCTCACTGTGAGATACAGGAAGCTGGACTAGATGGGCCTAAGGCCTGATCCAGTGGGGCTGTTCTTATGTTCTTACTATACTTGAGATCAAGAGGCAAAGTTTGAAAAGAAAGTAAAAAGCTGAGTCTAAGACTTTCTGACTTAAAGCATCCACTTAAGTTGCAATGTCTTCCTGGTGCTGGAGGGAAAAAGACGTCCTAGGATTTTGCTCTTTCCTAGCTGGACAGCATCGTGATTTGGCTGGCATCTTAGAAAGCCCAATTTGCATCTTGCTCGTTCTGCCTTCCATTTCTTCTCTCTCAGTTCGCAGCTGGACAGTTCTATTCCCTTTTTGAAAGTGTTCAAAGCATCAGCTGTGGACAGAAGACATAAGTTTGGCTTGGGTTCAGTTTATTTCTAGCATTGACCCTTGACCAAAATCAGGTGTCATCCCAATGCATATAGGTGTACTTAGTAACAGTTTGTTATTGAGCACTACATACCTCAGGTTAGAATTGTTCCTAGAAAACTCTATGTGTGTAAAATGAGTTTGTACATGTTGTGACTGTATTGACTAAGGCCCAAATCCTTACCATCTTTCCAGCACTGGCATAGCTGTGCCAATGGGGCAGGTGCTGCATCCTGCAGTTGGGTGACAGTCATGGAGGACTCCTCAAGGTAAGGGAATGTTTGTTCCCTTACTTCAGAACTGCATTGCCCTTACCTTGGTACTGGAAAGTTGGTTAGGACTGCACTCTAAGTTTCTTATAGAGCAGTGGTTCTCACACATTTAGCACCGGGACCCACTTTTTAGAATGAGAATCTGTCCGGACATACCAGAAGTGATTTCATGACCGGAAGTGACATCAGCAAGCAGGAAAATTTTTCCTAGGCTGCAGTCCTACCCACACTTACCCAGGAATAAGTCCCATTTACTATCATTGTTAAAAGAATATACATAGTAGCTTGTTAAAAGTACAGGTCTGTAACATTTCCCCAAATGCAGTCACATACCATGGTAGAGTCGTCTAATATATTAAAAATAAAATATTGAAATGAATGGGGACCCACCTGAAATTGGCTTGTGACCCACCTAGTGGGTCCCGACCCATAGTTTGAGAAAACTGTTATAGAGTATGGTAGGGTTGGAGGAATACTGTATTTTCCGTTATTTGGAGGATAGTATTTTATATTCTCTCTCTGCCAAAATCTTATTTTTATATGGATAACTTTGAACAAAGAACTAGTGTTTAAGGAATTATTACTAATTATTGCCTTTTCCCCCCTTCACTGCAATTACTTTCAAATTGTGAATAGCTTCAGACTTGATCATAATAATCCTCTTGACACATGGCCTTGGCAATAAAGCAAGTGTGTACAGTTGTCTGTCTTCCTGTGTGGAAGAACTCTTGGAAAAAATATTTGAACCAATACTAGATTATTTGGGAAGAAATGTAAATTACATGTGCATCTAGACAGTTTCTAGCCAATTGAACTTGCAATGTACAGGTTTTGAAGAACCAAAGGTTCTTGTATGAACAGGATACATCTCATTCTACTTTAATAGCTAATACTGTACTGTATATCACACGCTCCTTTTCCATACTGATAAATTAATGTCTGTTAACAAACAAATTTTGAGCTGAGCTTTTCTGATTCTTGGCATGCTAGGAAAAAAGGATACTCGTGTTGCATCTCTTTAAAGAGATCCTATATAATGAGCCACATTCATCCAGCAGATGCATCTGCCTTAAATTAGTCCCATATTTTGCCCCATATGGCCCAGTATGGACTGTTTTGATTGATAGCCTCTCTCAAGTCAGGTCTCGAGTGGTAGTCTTTTTCAGCCTTGCTGTCTGAGGCTGCTTCACTTAAGGCCAAACTATGTATGACTGTAATCATGTCCTGATGTGCTTGCTTTTTCTTATGTCAATAGTATGTGTGTGTGTGTGGGGGGGGGGGGCAGACTGGGACCATAGCAGATGGAAGGAACTTTATGTCCCTGCTTGTCCCTGCTACATCTTCCATTGGGTCCAATGGAAAGGTAACAAATAGCATGTGTTGGTGCCTTCAGTTCACACTGGCACCCTGCACATGCTATTTTCTATTTAAAAAAAAAAAGAAAAAGTAAGCATACCAGGGCCAGTGATGTGATTAAAGTAGTATCTGGTGACTTTAGATGATAGAAATTCTATATTACTGAGCTATGGGAATTTAAGTAGGCACTTGTAAGTTGTGGGTAGTTTTGATTTATTTTAGTGGGACTTAGGTGTACCTCACTTGATTTATCCAGGTTATTATGTAAGGAACATACAATTGAGCAATTCATTAATGTTTCTCAGTTGAGGCGGCATGTATGCTGCCATCTACAAAGGGGGTCCTGCAGTGGAAGCTGACTAGTTTGTTCTTTCTTGCCTCTGAGGTGGTGCAGGGGTGGGTCCAGTGTTTGTGTTTGGGGGGGGGGCATGAGCACTACCAACTCCAGAGTGCAGGTCAGCCCAGGCCCAGGCAGGTAGACCTGGGCTCCGGTTTGATGGCCTCTGTGGCCAAGGTTTGCTGGGTTAACCTGGCCTCCTGCCTAGCCTTGGAGCCCAGATCTATCGGCTGGGTAGACCTGGGCTCCCATTCCAGCCAATCTTGCTGGCGTCTGTCCAGTGAGCGTTACCCTTGCACCTGATCAATGTTGACACAAGGATCTCCTGTACAGCATCCATTCTGGGGAGGAGGCTGTAGCTCAGTTGGTGCAGCACATACTTTGCAGGCAGAAGGTCCCTGGTTTCATTCCCTGGCACCTTTTGACTGCCATCTGGCACCCCCAGCTAGAGGTTGGAAAGACCCCTCTTAGAAATCTTGAAGAGCCACTGCCAATCAGAGCAGGCGATATTAAGCTAATGTAACAGTTGTCTGAATCAATATAAGTTTCTTTGTGTTGTTGGGGGTTCTTTTTTTTTTTTTTTTTTTGCTCTTTAGCACTGTGGCAAGGAAATCTTGAACGTATGCATCCCTTAAAAAGCCACTTAGTGTTCCTAGGTCAAATAACAAGCTCAAATATGAACTAATGTTGTTAAACTCAGTGAGACACGGCAACTGGCAGTGATTTTCCCTTGTACAAAGGGCTGCGTGGACTTCCTTGAGAGAACTAACAAATTCTCCAAACCTTTTTGTTTAGGCCCTCAGTCCCTAAATGGCTAATTGCTTCTTTGAATGAGGCTTTCAGGAGAGGTCAAATAATTAAGAAAACTCAATTGTTCACTAAGCCTCCGGAAATAGGTGCCATCCGATACATAAGCGTGTGCTCAAAGCCAACTAACAATAAAATTTAAGAGTACATCTGATCCAAAACACATTCTGGCAAACCCCCGTTTAAAATGCTCATTTGTGTTGACCAGATGTTTGCTGTTTTCTGGGAGACAGTTTAAACAAAACCGAACAAAATTTTGATTTCATTATTTGCGATTTGTATAATTTTACAAATTAGAAGCCTGGTTTTTAGACTTTTTTTAAAAAGTTCTCTAGTAGTGTGAGTGTTTAAATGTCCTTTAAAGAAGAGGGTGTGTGTGTGTCTCTCTCTCTCTCTGACCTTATCCTTTCCTAGCTATAATGAAACCAATTTTTAAGGTCGATTTTAAGTGGCAAGGGCAGGAACAAATGATTATGCTAACAAGAGGAAACAGGAAGAATCAGGGTCTTGCTTTCAGTGTGTCCCTCATTACTGTTTTATTGTAAAATATTGTTTCAATTAAAGGTTGACCTATATAATGGTGTGTGCACGCTTGTACCTTAATGAATTCAAGCTTTGTTTGGACAGTTCTGATCATTTTAACCCTGGTGTAGGTTGCAACCTTTTGTTGCTATCCTGTGACAATAGGAATGTTGTGTTGCAACCTAGCAATGACTTTGCATCTTATGGACCATGTTCTTTCTATATTCTTTTCAATTGGGTAGCTATAGATTGATGGGGAATCCCATCAATCCTCACTGGGGATTTCTTTGAAAGATATCTCATGGGCCAGGCTATATTGCATGTTCATTCCATGCTGTATGCCATTTTTAACAGATAAACCCAATTGACTTTATCAAGGAAAGAGAAAGTAGATAGCTTCTTGTAAAACATGAAGGCATTAAATAGAGCTACAAAATTAATCAAAAAAATGGGAGATCTCTTAAGATTTCAGCCTAGAAAGTCAGTCTGACTTTCACTTGTCACTACATGGTAGACTTCTCTCTATGGAGAACTCGTGCAAGGAAAGCGCCCTACAGGTAGACCACAGCTGCGATACAAGGACATCTGCAAGAGGGATCTGAAGGCCTTAGGAGTGGACCTCAACAGGTGGGAAACCCTGGCCTCTGAGCAGCCCGCTTGGAGGCAGGCTGTGCAGCATGGCCTTTCCCAGTTTGAAGAGACACTTGGCCAACAGTCTGAGGCAAAGAGGCAAAGAAGGAAGGCCCATAGCCAGGGAGACAGACCAGGGACAGACTGCACTTGCTCCCAGTGTGGAAGGGATTGTCACTCCCGAATCGGCCTTTTCAGCCACACTAGACGCGGTTCCAGAACCACCATTCAGAGCGCGATACCATAGTCTTTTGAGACTGAAGGTTGCCAACAAAACAACATGGTAGTGACATGTCTTGGTAGGTGGCATGTCTTGGTATATGGCATACATGGTAGGTGGCATGTCTTGTTGACATATGTGATCCCACATTGGAAATTGCTGGTGTAAAGAAAATCTTTCATCACATCCAATCTCAGGTTGGTCATTCTGTAGGTTTTTTACATTTAGATGTATAATTTACATTTAGAAATACCATTGTCAACAAGCTGCTTGTTCTGATTGTCCATATAGGAAAGATAGCTGATGAAGTTTTTTAACTTTTAATTAGGGGAAATAGTCTTCTTACAACTTTTGTAATGGAATTGAATGAAATAGTATAATGCCTCTTCTATTTGGGGTCACCTCAAATGAAATTTCTCTTTATGACATTATGGTATGTTTGTATCCTATAGGTTACCTATTATATTTTTGTGAGTAGTAGGAAGAAGTTGACTTAACGGGTATTATACTTTCCATAGGATTGTATGCTTTGCGGAGAGTACTTGGAGAAAAAAAGAATCTCTTGGATGACTATTTGTCTGGATCAGTGATAATCACTTGTAGTGACTTTCTGCAGTCTATGAATGAGGTCAGGCCCAGTGCCATGAGGGAGGTGGCTATTGATGTGCCTAAAGTAAGTACGTAATCCCCACTAATAAATTTTACAGTTATTTTTTCACGTTTGAGAACTGTTGGATATTGGTATACTTGATAGTGATAGCAGTCAGCTTACCATAAGAACACGCTTAGGTGCCAAGGAACCAATATCCTATTCCTGATTCCTTGCCTTCTCTGGGATGGTTTGTCTAGTAAAATTGTGTGTCCAACTGTAGAGTAGGGCCAGCGTGTCCCACATGCTCACATAAAGGCTCTTAGTGCGTGTACTTCTATGCTCAGGTCTACTTTTAGTATGAGGGTGTCATATATGTTGGACTGAGAGGAACTGGGCAATTTATTTTCCAGTCTCTTCCACCTTAAGACAGTTCCTTCATCTCCATTTGTTCCTTAGCTGCAGAGGGGTAAAGGTAGATGCATATGTTGCTGCTGCTCCAAGACCATTTTGTGCCTGCATTTTCCAGACTGAGTTGTTGTGGCAGCAACTGCTGACTTCCCCCCTGTTCCATGATTCTGAGTAACTGATGAGAACCCACTGCAGCCTCAAGACTATTATACCTCCAGATCACCAGGGGGTGAATAGAATTGCAATGGTAGTGGGGACTGTGTTGTATTTAGGAATATTCTATTAACTATGCAGTGTCTACATTATACAACCCAAAGAAGGCAGAGTGGACTTCCTGACACCATTCCTCTCTCCTTCCTTTATTGTCTCCTTTGTGTCTTAGATTGTGAATCACTTGGGGACCTGTCTCCTTTTCTACTGTAAATCTCTGTTCACATTGAGGACACTATATGAATTCACCCTGATAACCCTAGATGCTCTACTGTTACACCAGTTTAACTGATTTTTGGTTCATTTCCAAGTGCCTTGAAGGTGCTGGTTATTAAAGTCATAAATTGCTTAGGACCAAGGTACCTTTCTAATTCCTCTGACCACAGAACAGCTTTCCCCCTTTAGTCAGCTGGAAAAGCCATTTTGTAGATTCTGCCACCAATGAAATCTTGTTTGGAGGTGGCCTAGGAGAGGGCTGTGATAGACAATGTTCCGTTTTCTGGAATGTTTAGTCCAATTGCCTTCCACCCAGGATGGAGTGTACATTGCTTGAGAGTGGCCAGCTGGGAAGTGCATTCAAAGCTCTGAGGTGGAAGAAGAGCAGGGGGAAAAAGATGGTTAAACTGAATCCGAGAGAGTTGGTGGTTGGTGTTGAGAGAGTTGATTGTTGGTGCAAAGTAGGAGTGGGAAAGGAAGAGTATTCACTCTGTTGGGGCTGTGTGGAGACTGGTGTCAGGCTTATAGTTGGCAGGCTAGTCTGTCTAGGGCAGGCTAGGAGCGATTTTGGTATTGAAAATCTTACCTTGTAGCACAGTCTATTAAAGTGATAGTACTTTGAGGGGCAGGCTGAGGTCTTGCCAAATGTCTACTCCGAGGGTAGTTTTAATTAATGAAAACTGATGTCAGTGTAATAGGAAGTTTTCTGTAATGAGTGAAAGTAAACATTTGGAAATGCACCTTGCAGTATTAGCTTTATCTGACTGACTTCAACTGTCAGGTTGTAATCTCTTAAGTCAGTGTTTCCCAAACTGTGGGTTGGGAACCGCCAGTGGATTGTGAAAAGTTTTTGAAATGTAAAAAACAACAACAACAACAAACAACTTTTCAAGTACCCTTGTCTGGCTGCAAAAGCAAATTGTTAGCTGGTATGACGTAATCGTCATACCCACAAATTAAAATTTCGCATTTTCCAATTATCTCTAGTAATTGGTGTGCCATAGATCATGTGTGAACCCAGTTTCAGCCTTTTGTCTGACCTGAAAGCCCCAAACTGCACAACATGCTCTTACATTCAGCCTTCTGGGTACCCTAGAATGAATGTAAAGGTTTGGGGGTGGGGTAATCCTTGAACTCTTTTTCTAGGGAGAGTGTAGCAGATTTCTACCCACACATAACTGCTCAGGTCTCTTGATCCATTAGAAGTGTAAAATGTTAACCTTGTGTCATTGAAATGAACTGTAGTCTTTGAAGCACTGTGGAAAAACCTAGAGGCACACCTGATATGTGAAGCAAATGGTTAAAAATGCATTTTGAGTTTGTATTTATATGCAAACTTGGAAACAATTAAAAGAAGGAACAACTGATTGTATTCTGCAAAGTGTTCCCTACAGATTTTCTTATGTTTTGACATTCTGTACAGGTAGCCTGGTCAGACATAGGAGGAATGGAAGATGTCAAACTGAAACTGAAACAAGCGGTTGAGTGGCCACTGAAGCATCCTGAATCTTTCATTCAAATGGGCATTCAGCCCCCCAAGGGAGTACTACTTTATGGACCTCCAGGATGCTCAAAAACAATGATAGCAAAAGCTTTGGCCCATGAAAGTGGGCTTAACTTCTTGGCAGTAAAGGTAAGGGGAAAGTTTTGTTCTTAATGTGGGATATTATGTAGGGCACAGGTGGAAAATGAACTGCTAGTCACTTGTGCTTCTTGTTCTCTCTGTCTCAGTGGTGAATGCTCACTGGAACATAAGCATTCCTGCCCAACTAGGGGTGTGAGCCATCACTGGAAGCACATACATCTTTCCTTGATTGGAGTTACACAACTCCAGGCTTCCTTTTCCACCAGCATTCATAGTGTCCCAAGTCTTCCTTTCAAGAAGTCTTATATAGAATAATCCATCAACCTGTTCCTTTGTATGCATATATGTAATTAGGCCCATTTTTGGCATCTTCATTTGACCTTGAAGGCAGCTAGGCAAGAAAGGCAACTTTCTGTCTGCTTGATCTCCTTCTCCACTGTACCCAAGGTTTAAATCTATTTGAATAATTTAAAGCAGTGGTTCTCACACATCTAGCACCAGGACCTAATTTTTAGAATGAGAATCTGTCAGGACCCACAGGAAGTGATGTCATGATCGGAAGTAACATCAGCAAGTGGAAAAATTTTGAACAATCATAGGCTGCAATCTTGCCCACACTTACCCAATAGTAAGTCCCATTTACTATCATTGTTAAGAGTATACATACAGCCTGTTAAAAGTACAGATCTGTAACATTTCCCCAAATGAAGTCACATACCATGGTAGCATCAAGTCTAAAATATTAAAAATAAAATATTGAAATGGGGACCCACCTGAAACTGGCTCATGGCCTGCCTAGTGAGTCCCGACCCACAGTTTGAGAAACACCGATTTAAAGGCATGAGTCATATACCCCTGTTATGTGTATTGTGTCCTAAAAAACTAAGTAGAGAATGCCTATGATGGAAGTGGGGAGTCTTTGTCACCCAACCCAAGAAAGATCTATAAAGTTTTCATGAAATAGACTAGGAAACCCATCCATGTGTGAATTTAAAACTAGCCTTTAGATTGGGGTCAAAGTCATTTCATACAGTGGGCCAAATAGCATTCAGGATGCCTGCTGAGGTCTGGAAGTGATGTCATTAAGCAGGAAGTGGTGTTATCAAGCAGATCATGACCAGAAATAAGCACTTTTTTTTGCTTAGGAACACATTAGCTGCAAATAACAGAAGGGAAAATACAGGAACCCTTGATCTCCCTATACTGAACACTATCTCCCGATCTTGTCTGATCTTGGAAGCTAAGCAGGGTCAGGCCTGGTTAGTACTTGGATTGGAGACCGCCTGGGGATACCGGGTGCTGTAGGCTTATACCATAGTCTTTCGAGACTGAAGGTGGCCGACCATATAGACCATATAGATCATCGATTATTAGAAACATAGAGAGGGGGGTTTGCGACAGATGTGAGGACCGCATGGTGACTTGCCTGCCTGGTGCGAAGGTTGCGGACATCACTTCTCGTCTAGACAGGCTGGTAGACAGTGCTGGGGGAGAGGTAGCGGCTGTGGTGCATGTCGGCACCAACGACGTGGGCAAGTGTAGCTGGGAGGTCCTGGAGGCCAAATTTAGGCTTTTAGGCAGGAAGCTGAAAGCCAGGACCTCAAAGGTAGCGTTCTCTGAAGTGCTACCTGTTCCACGCGCAGGGCCAGCTAGGCAGGCGGAGATCAGGGGTCTCAATGCGTGGATGAGACGGTGGTGTAGGGAGGAGGGGTTTCGATTCGTTAGGCACTGGGGAACGTTTTGGGACAAGCGGGGCCTGTACAAGAGGGACGGGCTCCATTTGAACCAGAATGGAACCAGACTGCTGGCGCATAACATTAAAAAGGTGGCAGAGCAGCTTTTAAACTGATCCCTGGGGGAAGGCCGACAGGAGCCGAGGGGCATCCGGTTCGGGACTCCTCATCCCTATGGGATGAGGATGGGGAGGTTAGAGAACAACAAGACAAAGGCAGGGTAGGAGAAGAAATTGGGAAAGGTAGGGAGATGGGATGTGATAGACAGTTTGGCACAATGAGAGGATGCGGGGACAAAGGAGCGAATAAGCAGCCCATCCTGGGGCATTCCATGTATAAATGCTTTTATGCGAATGCCCGAAGTCTACGAGCAAAGGTGGGAGAACTGGAATGTCTGGTGACAAGGGAAAATATTGACATAGTGGGCATAACGGAAACCTGGTGGAATGCGGAGAATCAGTGGGATACCGCAATCTCGGGCTATAAACTCTACAGGAGGGACAGGCAGGGGCGTGTTGGAGGTGGGGTGGCCCTTTATGTTAAGGAAGGGATAGAATCCAGCAAAGTAGAGATTGAAGGTGGGTCCGACTCCACTGTAGAATCTCTGTGGGTTAAATTACCAGGCTTGAGCAGCGATGTAATACTGGGGGTGTGCTATCGTCCTCCAGACCAGAAATCTGATGGGGACCTTGAAATGAGGAAACAGATCAGGGAGGTGACAAGGAAGGACAGGGTTGTAATCATGGGGGACTTCAATTATCCTCATATTGACTGGGTCAATTTGTGTTCTGGTCACGATAAGGAAACTGGATTTCTTGACGTGCTAAATGACTGTGGCTTAGATCAGCTAGTCACAGAGCCCACCAGAGGACAGGTGACTCTGGATTTAATTTTGTGCGGTACGCAGGACCTGGTTAGAGATGTAAACGTTACTGAGCCATTGGGGAACAGTGATCATGCTGCGATCCGTTTTGACGTGCACGTTGGGGGAAGAATACCAGGCAAATCTCTAACAAAAACCCTTGACTTCCGACGGGCGGACTTCCCTCAAATGAGGAGGCTGGTTAGAAGGAGGTTGAAAGGGAGGGTAAAAAGAGTCCAGTCTCTCCAGAGTGCATGGAGGCTGCTTAAAACAACAGTAATAGAGGCCCAGCAGAGGTGTATACCGCAAAGAAAGAAGGGTTCCACTAAATCCAGGAGAGTGCCCGCATGGCTAACCAGCCAAGTTAGAGAGGCTGTGAAGGGCAAGGAAGCTTCCTTCCGTAAATGGAAGTCTTGCCCTAATGAAGAGAATAAAAAGGAACATAAACTGTGGCAAAAGAAATGTAAGAAGGTGATAGGGGAGGCCAAGCGAGACTATGAGGAACGCATGGCCAGCAACATTAAGGGGAATAATAAAAGCTTCTTCAAATATGTTAGAAGCAGGAAACCCGCCAGAGAAGCGGTTGGCCCTCTGGATGGTGAGGGAGGGAAAGGGGAGATAAAAGGAGACTTAGAGATGGCAGAGAAATTAAATGAGTTCTTTGTCCCTCAACTTGTCCCTCAAAACGGCCATGGTGCCAGAAGATTGGAGGATAGCAAATGTCACGCCTATTTTTAAAAAGGGAAAGAGGGGGGACCCGGGAAACTATAGGCCGGTCAGCCTAACATCCATACCGGGTAAGATGGTGGAATGCCTCATCAAAGATAGGATCTCAAAACACATAGACGAACAGGCCTTGCTGAGGGAGAGTCAGCATGGCTTCTGTAAGGGTAAGTCTTGCCTCACAAACCTTATAGAATTCTTTGAAAAGGTCAACAGGCATGTGGATGCGGGAGAACCTGTGGACATTATATATCTGGACTTTCAGAAGGCGTTTGACACGGTCCCTCACCAAAGGCTACTGAAAAAACTCCACAGTCAGGGAATTAGAGGACAGGTCCTCTCGTGGATTGAGAACTGGTTGGAGGCCAGGAAGCAGAGAGTGGGTGTCAATGGGCAATTTTCACAGTGGAGAGAGGTGAAAAGCGGTGTGCCCCAAGGATCTGTCCTGGGACCGGTGCTTTTCAACCTCTTCATAAATGACCTGGAGACAGGGTTGAGCAGTGAAGTGGCTAAGTTTGCAGATGACACCAAACTTTTCCGAGTGGTAAAGATCAGAAGTGATTGTGAGGAGCTCCAGAAGGATCTCTCCAGACTGGCAGAATGGGCAGCAAAATGGCAGATGCGCTTCAATGTCAGTAAGTGTAAAGTCATGCACATTGGGGCAAAAAATCAAAACTTTAGATATAGGCTGATGGGTTCTGAGCTGTCTGTGACAGATCAGGAGAGAGATCTTGGGGTGGTGGTGGACAGGTCGATGAAAGTGTCGACCCAATGTGCGGCGGCAGTGAAGAAGGCCAATTCTATGCTTGGGATCATTAGGAAGGGTATTGAGAACAAAACGGTTAGTATTATAATGCCGTTGTACAAATCTATGGTAAGGCCACACCTGGAGTATTGTGTCCAGTTCTGGTCGCCGCATCTCAAAAAAGACATAGTGGAAATGGAAAAGGTGCAAAAGAGAGCGACTAAGATGATTACGGGGCTGGGGCACCTTCCTTATGAGGAAAGGCTACGGCGTTTGGGCCTCTTCAGCCTAGAAAAGAGACGCTTGAGGGGGGACATGATTGAGACATACAAAATTATGCAGGGGATGGACAGAGTGGATAGGGAGATGCTCTTTACACTCTCACATAATACCAGAACCAGGGGACATCCACTAAAATTGAGTGTTGGGCGGGTTAGGACAGACAAAAGAAAATATTTCTTTACTCAGCGCGTGGTCGGTCTGTGGAACTCCTTGCCACAGGATGTGGTGCTGGCGTCTAGCCTAGACGCCTTTAAAAGGGGATTGGACGAGTTTCTGGAGGAAAAATCCATTATGGGGTACAAGCCATGATGTGTATGCGCAACCTCCTGATTTTAGGAATGGGTTAAGTCAGAATGCCAGATGTAGGGGAGAGCACCAGGATGAGGTCTCTTGTTATCTGGTGTGCTCCCTGGGGCATTTGGTGGGCCGCTGTGAGATACAGGAAGCTGGACTAGATGGGCCTATGGCCTGATCCAGTGGGGCTGTTCTTATGTTCTTATGTTCATGTTTTCAAGATATGGGAGAGCCCAGTCATGTGGGCTGCCCTTTTAGCTGTGGCACCTCAGCACAGTTCAGCAGCTGAGAGCAACCAATTGTAGTGCTGGGAGAGCCCGAGGGCCAGATAAAGAGCTTCCATGGGCCTTATGTTTGAAAACTCTGTCTTAGGTTGTCCTGAACTGTTCAGTTATAAAAAAAAAAGTTTTAAACTCTTGTGTATAAATTGTCATTGCAATGATAGAAAAACCATAGGTGCAATTATACAAAGAGAAGTGCTATGACTGATAGAATGAGCTCCAGCAGCTCTGTAATACACATCTTATGGGTTCAGAAAATAGAATTTTGCTAATGCAGAACTCCCTCAATGTAGACAAGAGTACCAATAACCATAGAACAAACCACATTTTCCAGAAAAATGTTTTCAGTGTAAAAAAAAACTGGAAAAAATGAGGAAGATGGATCTCTGGATGCCTGCTAGACTCTAATGCACTATGATCGTATCCCAAAGAGCACCTGTGCTTGATCTACACATCCCAGATCTTTCCTTTTATTTTGGGGGGAGGGGTGTAAGCAGTTGCTTGAAGTTCAGGGAAGGGGAAACTGTTGTGCCGAAGGTGTGATGTAGTTTTCCATTACACAGAGAATTGAGTGCCATAAAGTCTTAGATTAACAGACTCAAAATTATTTGAATGGAAAGTTGCATTGCATTATTAAATAAACAAATTTGCATGGCCAAGTTTTTTGTTTTTTTTTAACTGTGGTAGGTTATTGTTTTTTGTCCCAAGCTAATTATGGCTTTCTTACCTACTGTGTTACCTGCTATTCTGTTGCTTCTATTATTTTAGGTTGGTTATATAGTATATTGCGTTAATTGCTATGAGGCACATTGGGCATTCATTTGCAATGGAAAAGCAGGTTGTAAATTTCTAAAATAAATAACTAATGCACAACCTGTGACCTGAAGTATGCACAAAGAGCAGCCTGTGATCAATATTAATAACTCAGTATGTTATTTCATCGTGGATTGAGTTATGCTTGCCTTGTTTTGTTGCTAATTGATTGTTGTTGGTGGTGGTGGCAACCTTCAGTCTCGAAAGACTATGGTATCTTGCTCTGAATGGTGGTTCTGGCACAGCGTCTAGTGTGGCTGAAAAGGCCGATTCAGGAGTGACAATCCCTTCCACACTGGAGCAAGTATAGTGTGTTCCTGGTCTGTCTCCTTGGCTATGGGCCTTCCTTCTTTGCCTCTTTGCCTCAGTCTGTTGGCCAAGTGTCTCTTCAAACTGGGAAAGGCCATGCTGCGCAGCCTGCCTCCAAGCAGAACGCTCAGAGGCCAAGGTTTCCCATCTGTTGAGGTTAATTCCTAAGGCTTTCAGATCCCTCTTGCAGATATCTTTGTAGCACAGCTGTGGTCTACCTGTAGGGTGCTTTCCCTGCACAAGTTCTCCATAGAGGAGATACTTTAGGATCCGACCATCGCCCATTCTCACGACATGACCAAGCCAACGCAGGCATCTCTGTTTCAGCAGTGTATACTTCCCCTGTGTATATTTCCCCTGGGGGCTGTGTATATTTCCCCTGGGGGCTGGGGCTAAGAATAGGCCCTCAGTTTGGCTGTACTTGTCGTAAGAGGCGACTAAACAGCCACCGGGTAGATGGGACTCGTCAGCCTAGGAAGGCAGCTCATCTAAGAGAAGGAAACTCTGACCTCAAACCTCCACTGCCTTGTGGCTACATCCAGTTCTGGAAAAGGCTTCAGGAGTCAACCTCGAGGCAAAATCAGGAGCCGGAGTCCCTTAGGCAGTTCATGGCTGCACACAGTCACGTTCTGGCAACTCCTGCGACGCCGCTGGAACCAACTGTATTGGCTTCTGCCTTTCCATTGGACCATTCCAGCGACGTGGAGAGGGGGGATTTGCTGCATGGGTAACAGCCTATCCTCCATACCTTCTTTACCCAGGCTTCGCGCACTGGAGAGGACACTCCAACTTCGCCATACGGCGTCGGCACAACACGGGAAGCAGCAGTTTACCGGTTATAAGTCTTTGCTCGATTGGCGTAGAGCATGACGCCAGGGGCTGCTTCTGACGGTGGGAGAGATTTTATTTTTTGAAGAGACACTTTGCCAACAGTCTGAGGCTAAGAGGCAAAGAAGGAAGGCCCATAGCCAGGGAGACAGACCAGGGACAGACTGCACTTGCTCCTGGTGTGGAAGGGATTGTCACTCCCGGATTGGCCTTTTCAGCCACACTAGACGCTGTGCCAGAACCACCTTTCAGAGCGCGATACCATAGTCTTTCGAGACTGAAGGTTGCCAATACATACACGCTGGCGATTCCAGCTCATTCCAGGACTGTGTTGTTTGGAACTTTGTCCTGCCAGGTGATACCGAGAATGCGTCAGAGGCAGCGCATGTGGAAAGCGTTCAGCTTCTTCTCCTGTTGTGAGCGAAGAGTCCATGACTCGCTGCAGTACAGAAGTGTACTCAAGACGCAAGCTCTGTAGACCTGGATTTTGGTATGTTCCGTCAGCTTCTTGTTGGACCAGACTCTCTTTGTGAGTCTGGAAAATGTGGTAGCTGCTTTAGCGATGCGTTTGTTTAGCTTGGTATCCAGAAAAAGAGTGTCATAGATTGTTGAGCCAAGGTACACAAAGTCATGGAAACCTCCGCAGAGATTGCAATGCAGGGAGGTGAGTCCACATCCTGAACCATGACCTGTGTTTTCTTCTCCAGCATCTCATGAACTGTTTTAGCAAGGCCTGCCAAGACTTTGGACTGACAATCAGCCTGAAGAAAACACAGGTCATGGTTCAGGATGGTAATTGATTTTATCAGTCTGTTAAATGCATTTTGGTGTTGTCGTGCTTCTGCTGTGTTTTGTTTTGGTTCTGTTGAACACATTTGTAATTTGCAAAGGTAATGGGATCTTCCCTTTTGGTGCTTATATAGCATTGTGGAGGTAACTATTGGCTGTTTGAACTGCAGAGAGATGCTTCCACAGAGCTTTATAAAATATGGTCTTTGGGATTAATTTCCAGTCCTAAGGAGAAAACTATATGTTAAATGCAAATATATATAACAAAACTCCCCAACATTTAGTTTTTGTAAACAAAAGCATCTTTGGGAAGGGATGTATTTACACAGAGAAGTGAGTTAACCCTTTTCACTGCTGACTTCTCAGCTATAGTTTCCCCTACCTAGGTTTTTCCTCTCAGGCAGTTCCAGCTGCATGTTTACTCTTTACAATCCTAACCCCCTTTCCAGCACTGACATAAGGGCAATGCAGCTTTGAGGTAAAGGAACAAACATTCCCTTACTTTTTGGAGTCCTCCGTGAGATAGAGCACTTGCCCCATTGGCACCGCTATGCCAGTGCTGGAAAGCACTGACATAAGGGGTTAGGATTGCACCCTAAACCTACAAAATAAAAAAGCAGTTTTGTGGGAGTGTAGTTTCAGTGGAAAAAACACTAAAGAGGGAAAGGATAAAGCACACACATGCCCATCATACCTCCATAGAAGAACACCTCCCTCCCCATCAGATTTTGCTGATGAGATTTCGTCGCACACACTTGTGCCGAACATTGCTTCCGTTAAGGCTAGCAGCTCCCAGAGGTGAACATTAGATTATTTAAAACATTCTGGACATCCACAGTGTTCAGGAATATCAAATGAACTAGTGTTTTCTTGATTTTGAGGGTATTTTAATGGGTACTATGTATAGTTTCTTCAAAAGAGCAAGACATTCACAAAGAGGGAAGGAAGTTGGCAGCTCTAAATTATTATTTGTATTTAGTTAATATGTCCAATTCTGCTAAAGACTTATGGGAGGGAATATTCCTGATGACTTATTTTCCATTTCTTTTTTAAATGAAAAAAAGTGTCAACTGCTTCCTCGACCCCCTTTTTTTTTGAATTTGCAATAATTATGAAAATATACTCTGTCAGAGTTCTGGCTTCACCTTGGCACTTGCTCACTGTCTGTATCTCTCGTTGGAAGCCTTCCTGTGGCTGTCTGCACTTGACATGTGCTTAAGTTTAGTTTGTAATCTGGGTCAAGTACGTCAAAATATTTTCCAGTCAAAATTTCCTCTGCCATTTTTTTTTCCTCTTTTCCTCTTGGCTGCAGCAGTTAAAACAAATTAATGAGGCTTGGAAATCCTGCTGCTCTGCTTCACGAATAACTATCATTGAACCTCTGGAAGAAGGCCAGTTAATGTTCTGACAGGGATTTTCGTCATGTCCTTTGTTTTTGTGAGCAGAGCGTGAAATGTAGAGCTCGGTGATCATGACTGGGCAAGCGATGGATATTTTAAACATTCAGTACAGATCTTATGTAGAATTATACATGGCACGCTTGAATATTAACTAGGCAACAGTAAAATAGACATCACTTTAACTCAGCGGTTTTCAACCGCTATGCCATGGTACACTGGTGTGCTGTGAGGCTGCTTCACGTGTGCGCGGCAGCTGTTGCGCGCACGGGAAAAGGGGCAGCCCGCAACGCTCCTGCTGTTGCCTGCTGCGTGTGCTGATTGGGCAGGCAGCTAGAGAAGTCCAGAGCTATAGCTCCCAGCAGGTGGGAATGTGGAGGGCGTGAGGGTGAGCAGCGAGAGCAAGGAGGGAGTGAGAGCAAGCCTGAAGGTGGAAGCAGGTAGGAGCCAGAAGCAGCTGGCTGGAAAGGATCCTGGAGAGACCCCAAAGTGATCCTGCCTGCATTGCCTTCCCCTGGCAAGGCTTTGGCAGGAAGGGTGCTGGGCCACAATCCCATCCACACTTACCTAGGGGTAAGCCCCATTGACTATAATGGGGCTTGCTTCTGAGTAGACGTACAGAGGCTTGGTCGCACTCTTTCTTGAATAAATGACCAGGCAAGTGATGCTTTTCTTCCCCCCACCTCCTCCCCTCCTGCACACACACCCCCATCATAATTGCAGTTTACCCCTCTCTTTCTGCCCCTCCCCTCCCTCTTCCCCACCTTCCAAAGTTCAAAACCAGTTGCCTCCCATTCATTCTTTCTCTCTCCCCCCCTACCCCAGTGAATCCTGTACTTGTTTCAGCCACATCTTCTCACTGTCCCTCAAGGCACATTTCTCTAGTATGCTCAGTCTCATCTCTCTTTGGCAACACTTCCTGGCATATCAGAGCACATCAATTGATTACAGTTTGAACAGAACTGCTTCAAAACCTTTCCAGAAACCACATACACCTGCCTCTCCAAGTTTCTTGGGAATTTCTTTCATTGTCATGTAATGATCGAAGGCTGGAATCCTAACCACACTTTTCCTGAGAGTAAGCCGCATTGAACAAAATAGAACTTACTTCTGCGTAGACATGGTTAGGCTTGTGCCCTTAGTTATATTAATTAAATTAATTGTAACATAATAATGTAATTAAAAACTAGCTGTGTGCCTTGACAACTTTAGTGCCTTGTCAGTGTGCCGTGAACTGAAAAAGGTTGAAAATGGCTGCTTTAACTATTGAGTGGGCTGCATCACTGACACCGATTGTGTGCAGATATTGATTCTCTCCTTTTCAAGTAGCACCAGGCTTTATGATATAAACACTGTGCTAGGTGCCAAAAAGAATGTAGAGGGGACGTCTTAGGGCCCAGTCCTATCCAATGTTCCAGCACTGATGCAACCGAAATGCAGCCCCAAGATACAGGAACAAACATTCCCTTACCTTGAAGAGCCCTCTGTGATTTTCCCCACCACCACAGAATGCAGCCCATGCCCCATTCACAAGGCTGCATCAGCACTGGAAAGTTGGATAGGTTTGGGCCCTTAATCTTGATTTAGATAGGGATGCATGCAGAATACTTGAATGTTAGACTTCCTTTTTTTGTTTTGCTAATGTTTGTTCTTGGTTTGGTCTTGAAGTACATCAAAGCACAGTAGTGTACAGTACTTCCACATAATCCTGCCCACTCTCATCAGAGAGGGCACTGCTGAGAGTGCCACTGCAGGGAGAAATGAGGGATGCAGCAGCAAGAAACAGGGCCTTCTCATGCGTGGCACCACTTTTATGGAATTCACTACGAGAAAATCTAAAATCTGCCCCTTCAATAGAGAGTTTCTGGCAAGGCCTAAAAACATTTTTATTCACATCAGCTTATGGGGAATGGGCAAGGGTGGAATACTTCTGGTTGTCTTCTTTGTGGCCTGTTTTTATTACGTATTCATTTTTTTTAGATTGTTGTGTATTTCTTTTTTACTTGTCACCACCTATAGGTTTTTAGAATTACTGTATTATTTGCTGTGCTGGTTTTAAATGATCTAGATTTTAACTGTTTTTATAATTTTGTGCTGTGTTTTTATGTATTAAGTTTTGTAAGCCACCTTGAGAAATGTGGGATATAAATAAATGGGGTTCAGTTTTGTTTTTCAAAATAGAATGGATAAAGGAGCAGAAGTATAAATTGTACCTAAATGACAAAGCATGAATAGTTATATTTTATTTATTTGCTACTCTTATTTTTCTGTATGTGCAGTAAAAACTTGCTTAACCAACACTTTGTTAACCAGCATGCTTGGCTAACTGGCATCTCTGCCCACCCTGATGCTATAGATAGAGGTGCCGGTTAACTGAGTTTGCCCCTTTTAACAAAGTGTTGCTTAATAAGCTGGCTGCCTGTCATCCCTTTCCATCACTTACAAGACAGAGCTTCATCTGCAGTGCTGTCCTTCCTTCCTTCTGAATGCTCTTTACGAATGAAGACTGTGGGTGCTCTGACCCACAGATTTAACTATCTGCAGGTTTTGACATCTGAAGGGGTTCTGGAAACGAACCCCCCATGGATGCCGAGGCACCACCTGTATGTAGACGCGAAATGAGAATGAGATCAACAAGGAGCCTGCATCATCCTTTTCAAAGAGGCAGTCCACAGCATGCAGACCTTTCATGGAGTGGGGCTCAGTTAGTTTGACTGTGACTCTCAGTTCTGTTCCTTGAAGCTTACTGGAGATCCTTGTGAGTCATTGGCCTACAGGTGATCAAAGACTCCTTCTCTCAGGCTTTAGATTGCTCGCATTTTAGAAGGCCAGTAAATTCCACTGTCACACAATAATTGAGTCACTGCACTTTTCCATGCAGGGATCTGAATTAATGAACAAATACGTTGGAGAGTCTGAACGTGCCGTCAGAGAGGTAAGCTGTTAATGAATTTAACTAGAACTTTTAGGTGTAAGTCTATAAGATTGTGTGGTGTTTACCTCTTTAGCTACATCACATCGTTAAAAATATTGTAGTCATTGCATTGCAGTAATTAATTTTCCTAGACTCTATATTGTGCCAATGGTTACCATCTTGTGTCATGTGTTTATATGCTGAGGTCTGTTTGAATATATATTTACCATATTACACAGAGAGAGAGAGAGAGAGAGAGAGAGAGAGAGAGAGAGAGAGAGAGCGAGAGAGCGAACAGCAGGGGGGGTTCTTGGATGAAAGAAGTTGAGATAGGGAGGCCTTCAGGTCCCATCCTATTTCCACCGATATCATTGGGAATATGATGGAGCCAAAAATAATGAACTAACTTCAAGTCTGGCTTGAACCGAGCTGAAATGACTTAATTTGAGACTAGTCTTTTTATCAGATCAAGCCTAGGGAAGATGGCCTATATCTAGTGTTCACATGCTTTTGTTCAAGTGTATTATTGTTGTGTGAATTTCCATTGAATGTTTATGGTGGGGTCCTATCTATATTAAAACATATATGATTATTTCTTTTGCCAAAAGGCTATTAAAGCAGTGCACAATCAAGTTTAAAATACAATAAACCATCACCAGCTTAGTTAAAAAGAGTAGCCTTAAAAATATAATTAAAATACAGTTATCCACTGAGACAGAGGAAACCAACAACTCAAGGTGGACAAACTATACTTACACATGTCATCAATTTACTGATACAGTCAAAGACCAGCATAGACAAAATATGACAATACAAAAGCACCATGCTTATGTTGCTAACATGTCAAAAATGTGGATTAAAAAGAGCTAAAGTTCCAGCAAATTAAAATACACGATCCATACAACAACAGTAAGTAAGCATTAGAATTTTTCTTTGTTGCTAATAATGCCTTTGCAAGTTATGCGGGTGGCTGCCAGGAAACTTGCATTCTAAGTTGTAAAACACAGATTGGATCCTAAGAGGATCTTCTTGGTGATCTCTGCATCATGCAGACCTGATAATTTTCACATGAGGGGCAGCTCAATCCTAACCTGCATTAGAATAGGGAGGTGGTATCTTGGCCTGCCCCATATCCAATGCAGGGTTAGGGTTGGTTGTGGCTCAGCCCGGGGACAGGGGAATGCATTACCCAATGGGGTACTTAGATTTGTGCAACCTAAAGAGGTGGCACAGATCCAAGCAGTCTGGAGCTGCTCTGGGCTGCCTGGGACCAGGGTTAAGGATTTGGTACAAGTGCCGGATCCTGGCTCCACCCCCTGCTCAACGGCGGGCTGCTCACAGGCCCGCCTGCCACCTGCCCTCCCCTTCCCCCCCACCCAGAACGCCTCCTTCCTGCCCTCCCCCCACCCCAATCCCTGTGCCAGCTTAACCGGCATGGCTTACCTTTTGTGCTGGCCCCACAGAGCTTGGGCCAGCCTCCCTCCTCTCTCAGTGTCCAAACGCCCCTTATGGCATGTTTGCGACACCTCTGGGCTGGTGCAAGGGACTTGCGCTGGCCTATCTCCTTTTGTGGATTGCTCTCTCATTGCTTTTAGTTGAATTGTCATATGTACAGCTGTAGGCAGGACTGCAGTTGTTACCTGAAAAAAGGGTGTGTGATCTTCTTGTTCCATACAAACAACATTTAATGGTCATGTTAAAAAGTTTGCAACCCTGAGCAAATTCTTTGTCCATATTGCTTGTCAGTCTGTGACAAGAGCAAGATTCATGTTGGCTTGTTCTGTACTCGTGATAAGTCCAAGCAGTTCCTGGGGACATGTGCATGTCAGAACCAGGCAGAAACAATTAGCAACAGGCAATTGTAATTTACAGTGATTCCTGTAATCAAGCTGGCTGGAAAATTGTGATTGCTGCTGCAGTTGCTGAAATGCTGCTGGCCTCCTTTGTGTATAGCCTCGTACATAATGTCTCTGCAGGGTGGGAGCTATGTGTGCGAGTGCTAGCATATAGAATAAAAAGTTTTGGATGAGCTTGCCCAAATCTGGTGCTTGAACCCTGGTTTCTCCATTCCAAGTCCATCTTCTGTCCTCTTAATCATACCAACTCTCATATTTTTCTGCTACATTATATTACTTTCCTACACTGTTTAGACTTCTGCTGTCCTGCCAGCACACAGATTTCTGCAAAGTGTGAAGCTAAAATAATTCTATGACCAACAAATTTGTAAGCGGTCATGGAGATACATGATTCTGTGGGAGTTGTTCAATAGAATTTTGCGCATGACGGTGTTCGAGCCGTTGAGTTGAACCACAGTTCTTAACTCAGGCTAATTTTGTAGCAGTCAAAAACTGTTCTTGAGTTTAGAAGTGTAAAATTCCTATCAATTATTATTGAAAGACTTTGTTCAGTAGAAATATTTAAAAGGCACATGATCTCTATAGGGCAGTGTTTCCCAACCTAGGGGTTGCTACTCCCCCCCCCCCAGCCTACAGGAAATGCTGCCTTGCTCCTTAAGGCGAGTAGCAGGCAGGGAGACTGGAAGTGGGTCACAATTACATCACAAAGCTGTTCTGAAGCACAGGGAGACAGACTCAACTGCAGCACCCCATCTCTGGCTGCAAGTACTTAGTAGTTCTCCAACCTTCAAGCAAAGGTTGGGAACCACTGTTACAGGGTATGACAGTGTTAAGCGATGTATGTGCACACACACACTCTCCATCTTCCTCTCCAAGGAGCTGACAGTGTTGTGCAAGTTTCTTCCAGTTTTAGTCATGTAACAAACCGGTAAGATAGGTTAGATGGTAGGTGACTAATGATGGTGGGTGACATTGAACTTCATGGCTGAGCGTGCATTTGAATCCCTAATCCAAGTCCACCCTGTTTATCCATGGAACCAGTGGATTTAACTCACTGTGGTGGAGGGCTGGACCTGAGCCCCAGATGTGACTGGAGGTGTTATCTGGTTGAGTTAGGGAGGGTTTCTGATTCTCCCAGAAGTGCATTTCCAAAACCTCCAGAGGCATTTCTGTGGCCCGGAGAAGGCCATGCATGGTCTTTTTGGTCCTTAGAACTCCTATGGCTGTGACCAGAGAACCATCTCCAGTTGTGTCCAGAGGTCATATTGGACCGGACCCGCTAATTTGCTTAACTGTGGAGGGTCTGGGAATGGATCCCCTCTGATACCAAGATCTAACTGTATGTTAATCACTATCCCATGCTGGCTCTTTTAGAGGTTCTAGATGACCCAAGGTCATGTTATTAGGGTGCCTCATGTGAAAGCCCTGTGGCTTTAACATGACATTGCAATTTATTTCAACCACCAAGGATAGAACATGGATGTCACTCTCCTAGAAGTGAGTCATGTTGGATATATGTATTTTGAGTTGCATGTGACTGCTTGCAAGTCGAGTGCCGCAGACTGGATTATTGTTTATTTCCTGTTCTCTGACCAAAAGATGTTCTCGGCCATGTATATACATTAGATTTGCTGGTGGTCTTTGCAGAAGTCTCAGTTGCCAGTAAGTTTCTCGGTTGCTGCTGTTAGGAAAATGGTTTGCAGCCTAAAATACTAACCAAACAAGATCCTTGCTTTTGTGTTTAATTAGGGAGAGGCCCAACACAGGGCTCCAAATGCAGTGGAGCTGAGCTCTGCTGGTCTCACCCTGCTCCATCCCCTGCCACGCCTCTCCCACACTCCCCCTGCTCCAGGATGCCTCCCCCTGCCTCTCCCTATGCCCCCACTTACCTCTTTGCCGCCCAGCACTCTCATGGAGCACCGGACGGCGGTCACTTGTCCTCCACCTGGCACTGCGCTGAGCCAGCGCCCACGTTGGCTGGACAGTATGTGTTGTAGGCATGCCTTATGGCACGTTTGTGTTCACTGCATGCTGGCGGTGATCCAGCGCACCAGGTTCTGGATTGGGACCTGAGGCAGCAGTTGGGGGAGGGAAGGAAGCTACAATGGGGTATAATTACTTTTATGTATGTGTAATAGTAACTATTTAAATGCCGTTTCTTGATGCAGCCATCTAATGAGATTATACTGGGAGGCAGCAACTGTAATCTCATCTGCCTGTAACTAGAAATAACATTGACAAAACATTTATTATGTCAGTAATAATACCGCAGAGCTATTGCATCATCCCTGCTCTTTGTATGAATACTTAAGTGGGGACTGAGGGTGGGGAACTACACAGTGTGCCCTCTTACATCATACTAGTGTGGCGCTGGTGAGCTCTGAGGTTTTAAATGAAACTTGCCAAAAATATCTTTCAATGATCTGACTTTCATTGTCATCTTGTCACAGATCTTTAGGAAAGCCAGGACTGTTTCCCCTTCCATATTGTTCTTTGATGAAATAGATGCCTTGGCAGTAGAACGGGGGAGGTAAGAATAATTATTTACAAAAAGTTCTTATTTCTGTAAGGCACTTCCAAGATACTTGTGATCCATGATTCCAGGTCTCATGCTGCTCTTTCTATCCATGTACAGTGTGTATTTTTGACAAGTAAGGTGATGGCTTTTGTAACTATCTGCACTGAAACCTTGGGAAATTTATTTCCCTAGAGGCCTAAGTGACAAGCAATAACTACAGACAAGTTATTTCCCCACTTGTGTTAAAACACTTTAAAACTGTCCATCAGTTTGAGGCTTAGAGCCCAATCCTGTGCATGTCTACTCAGAAGTAAGTCCCATTATAGTCAATGGGGTTTACTCCCAGGAAAGCGTGGGTAGGGTTGTAGCCTATCCAGTTTTCCAGTACTGGTGCAGTTATGCCAGTAGGGTGTGCACTGCATCCTGTGGTGGGAAGGCAGTCACAGAGGCAGCCTCAAGGTATGGGAACATATGTTCCCTTACCATGGGGCTGCATTGTGGCTACACCAGAGCTGGAAAGTTGGTTAGGATTAGGCCCTTAGTTGTTTATCCTGGTTTACAGCCCATATAAGGCCACAGATGTGACATGGAAGATCTGTGATCTGATCTCCCAACTTTTGTTTAATTCTAAAGCAGCTTAGGAGAGAGGAAGAGATGAGGGCTTCTGATTTTGTTGAGCAGTGTTGTCAGGGACTGTGGTTGAACCCTTTTCCTGTGAACTGTTTGCCTGGCTGAAATTTCTTTGGAAGCTGCTATTAGCTCTACTGGAAGGAAAAAGTCAGGCACTTGTATTATGCCAGCCTTTCTCCTTTTGACATCCAGCCAATGGTAGATTTGGGAGATGATTTTGACAGTTCTGAAACAGAAATATATCCAACTTTTTGCTCTTTGATACAAGTTGCTTGTGGTAGTTGCTATACTGCTATGCTGTACTGGGGGTGGCAGCCATACTTCCATGACACTTCCATGAATGGAAGCTGTCTTCGAGAACCGAAGGAGCATTCCATCTGCACAGTGATCTCTTCTGCTGTCGTGAGTGGAATACTTATTTTGTTCAAGAGGGGTGCTTCATGTGTTTGTGCTGACAGAAGTGTTACTCTGGGTACTACCCTTGGTTTCCTCTCTACTTTTTTCCAGTCATACTTACAAACTTTGGAAGTTTTTTACTACTACACTGAAGAACATTCAAACTTCAGTCTTATACCCAGTATAATGAAGAGATCAACAAAAAAATGAAAATGGCTAACTTGTACCACTGCATTCATAGGGGCCTTTTATCCATTTCCCCCCAACTTTGCATATATGCAACAGGGATCAAATGTGTGCACCTGCGGGCTGGGCAAAAATGGGTTAAAGGATGTTTCTAATTTGGGGGCTAGGTTCACTTCCCAAAAATCATTGTTTTATTTGGACACTGATGGAGAAGGGAAAAGAACATTGCCTTGGCCTAGCTTCCTTGGAGATAGGAGAATGGCCTTCTGCAGTCATGTTCCATTGGTGACATCTGGTTTTTTTGGAGCTTGCAAAAGAGCAGAGTAGGCCACAAATATTTCATTGTCAAATCTGAACCATATGGGAGGTAAAATATGTAACATAGTTCTCATAAAATTCATCTGAAATTAAACGGTGTAGGAAACCAGACAAGGCACTTATTGGGAGTGGGCTGTTTTTACAGGCTGATTTTCCACAGTAGGAATTTGCAAATGCATTAGAGATGCTAACAATTTGCAGCCTCCAGAGATCCATTTCCTCCTCTATAACCAGATTGAGGTTTTCAAGGAAACACCTGTTGATATTGTCTCCCTAGCCCCCCAGAGCTTTTTCACTACAGAACATGCTGCTGTTATTTAATGTCCTGTTTCCTTTCCCCAAACACACTTCTGGTAGTAATTTACCCTCTTATTTGGCAGCATTTGTGTAAATGTAACTGGAATGCAGGATGCTTCAGGTGGTTAGTGTTTATGGTGAAAAGTAACATGCCAATATCAACTGCCTATCTCCATGATATAAACCAGTGATTTTCAATCTTTTTCATCTCACAGCACACTGACAAGGCACAAAAATTGTCAAGGCACACCACCAGGTTTTTGACAATTGACACCATGCTGACAGTGGGGGCTCACATCTCCCATTGGCCCTATTAATAAATGACCTTCCCCCAAATTCCTGTGGCACACCTGTGGACTGCTAATGGCACAGTGGTTGAAAATGGCTGATATAGACTATGAAAATGTAAATTTTGAAATGCGTAAACTTACTTAATATATAATTGAAACAGAAGAAAGATTATGCATGTGATAATGCAATGAATGCTGAGTTGATACTTCTGTAAAGGGCCGCTGTGTGCCTAACTGCAAGGCCAGTTGTAACCCAGAGCTCCCTGAAGTTCTCATTTGGGGGCTCAGGAAGATAAAGTGAGCCCTCAGAGCCAGCCTGAGAAGGGGAAAAAAATGAGCATTGTCAATTGTAAGTAAAAAAAAGACAATAACTTAACTGGTGATTTTTAATCTCCTCCTCCATAGGTAGATTGCACTCTACCTGTGTTGTGGGGCTGTGAGTTCCTATGGAAGTTCCTTACCATAACAGGAAGCAAAGAAAACTGCTTAAAACAGGGAGTAGTTAACTGCATGGTTAACTCACATAGTTGTTCCCCTGAATTACTTGATGAAGATTAGAATGGTACACCTCTTGGCATAAGCAGTAAAGATGTACAGAAAAAAAAAAATTCCAAACAAAAAAGGTAGGGTTGATGGGGAATGTTAGAAAGAATTTGTGGTTCTCCTAGTAATGGTTGGGATGTCTATCTTGCGTTTAGCGATGACTGGGTTTAGAAAAAAAGCAAGAAAATTGCTAGGGCAGAAGAAGGACTGAAGGATAAATGAGAAGAATTATGCATGATCTGCAAATAATGATAAAAGTGGATGGAGAAATCTGTTTCATAGATTTGCAAAGATGAATTCAGAGAATAAAATGAGAGGTTTCGTTTTGAGGTGTTGTGGTTGTTCCTGCTGACTATCATAAAACCGGTTTGGCAGTTGGAGTTGTTACAGTATTTAATAAATCTCTCCCCCCCGCCCCCCGTTGTATTTGGCATATTTTAAATGAAACTGACCAGTTCAGTCCAAATTTACAATAAGGAACAATCTGTACTACTGGAAAGATGGATGTCTTCCCCATTTTGCTGTGGTTCTGACTAATTTTGGGCTTCATTTTAAGTTAGCTGTGTTTTCTTGGCACTGATGCAGAAAAAAAGTCTGCATTGAGGTCATGTCCACATGAATGTTCCAGATACAACTGTATGCTAGAAGGAATGTTTGTTTCTAAGTAATCCTTTCCTTCTCAAAGCTTAAGATTCTTCACAGATTGTGCAGCTGCAGAGAATTATGGGTACTTGTAATTCTTTGGTATCCTGACCTTGTAAAACCAAATTCCACTGACCAGTAGAGATTGCCAAGAGGAAATGGCTTGGTAATTAAACTTGAAGGTGATGAATGAACATGGCTCTGTGTAAATGGTGTTCAAACAGTCTGTTTGCTGAACTTGGGATATCTACGTGCTTTGGAAATAGGATGATGTTTATGTATGTAGAATGGTGGAGAGTTTAGGCAATAGACATGTTTGTTCCTTTTTGTTTTTTATAGGCAGCTTTATAGCATGAAGAAGGGTTGGAGTGATGTTAAATTCCTCTTTTAAAAAGTCATCCCTTTGCTGTACTTTATTAAAGGCTGAGAACTATATAAGGCACCTATTCTGCTTTTTGAGGCTAGGCATAAAGCTTTATGAAAAGAAGGTAACCTCTCTGCTCCTCAAAATATAGCCATTTAGCACACAGCATTCAAGTTATATTTTAAACCCCTGGTTCTCAAACTGGGATCCTCTTTTTAGAATGACAATCTGTTGGGACACACTGGAAGTGATGTCATTAACCTGGAAGTGATGTCATGGTGGGAAGTGACATAATCAAGCAGGAAAATTTTTATAACACTCCCATATTATAACACTCCCATATTATAAAATCAAATTAAGTAAATTATAGGTTAGTAATAATAACTATAAATTAAAAATATATATTTAAAATAAAGTGGAACCCTCCCAAGCAGCTGCTGATCTGTTTTAAAAAAAATTTGAAATGAGCCCCATTGACTATAATTATTAAAAAGATATACGTAGTAGCCTGTTAAAAGTACAGGTCTGTAACACTTCCCTAATGCAGTCCCATATCATGGAAGCGTCAAGCCTAATATATTAAAAATAAAATACACATTGGAATGAATGGGGAACCACCTGAAATTGGCTCGCAATCCACCTAGAAGGTTCCGACACACAGTTTGAAAAACACTGCTTTAAATGCATGGTGCTTCTTGGGGACCAATCTGGAAAGTCAAGTGGTTTCATTTGAAATAGTGGTAAAAGAACAGGCAGAAGCAAAAATCTATAGTCAAAGGTATAGACTTCAGGCATAGTTATAATTAGCATCTGAAAATGATATAGAATGTGTATGACATTAGCAAGTTAAATTCAGAGGTAATTACAATGAACAGGATGTTTTGGGCTATACTTGGGAATTTTATATTCCTTTCTGCACTTTAAATCCTTTAAATCAGGGGTCTCTAAACTCTGGCCCGAGGGCGAGATGCAGCCCATGGCGAGCCTCTATCTGGCCCGTGGCCAGCCTCTGATCCCCTGAGAACCTCTGGCCCAGTTGACCAAACACAACCAGAGTTGTGCTTGTGGGGTGGGGGAATGGGTGTCCATTTAAGTGTGTGCTTTATTTCTTGGGCTGTGTTCGTTCTTGGAGACGTTCTGGACATTTGAGCCCACTCATTTATTCATTCATCTAAGTTCCATCTTTAATGTATTTATTTAAATTTTATATTTAATTTTTTCCCCCGGCCCTCGACACTGTGCCAGATATTTGATGCGGCCCTTCAGCCAAAAAGTTTAGAAAAGTTTTAAGAAAAAATGATGTCTTAAAAAACAATTTCCACTTTAGTCAATTGTTAGTTGCCATGCAGGGATATATGAGCAATGGCCCAATGCTGGATGGAGAGGTTATAGTACCCTTAAAGCCTTGGTTTTGAGGATATTTACAAATTTCTAGGTAAGGAGTGCTCTCCGCTGTGCGTTAACCATGGTTAAAGTCAGTGCAGATATAACAAGCTGTGGTGAAGGGGAGGGAAGAGGGAGAATTTGTTCCCAAGAGGGTGAGGGGCTAGATAGAAAGAATAATAAAACTGGGACAGAGTTGATGAATGCTGGTTCCTTGAAATTCTTCCATCAGTGGATTCTCAGGTGCATCTGACTCTTACTATTGTGCTGAAAGAACTGAAGGCTGTCTCTGCAAATAACGAAAACTGTAGTATGCTCCTATAGCATCCACTTTCTCTAATTAAACTATGATGTTTCTTCAACTTTACTTTTTTTTATTTTAAAAAAGTGCAATTCTTGTACCTCTAAGGAACGCATAGTTACCATGGCTCAGTGTTTCTTAACCAGTGGTACGGATACCACCAGTGGTACTTAAGGTGGTGGCCGGTGTTACGTGCGGGACCCCCAGACCCCTGCTGCCTGGCAGCGAGACTAGCAACACAATGCGACAAGCAACGGTAGGAGGCTTGGCTCAGAGGGCAGAGCTCCAGTGAGTGTTTTATGTGTGCTCAGAAAAGCCCTCCCATCTGTCCTGAGCCTCTTGCCGGTGTTTGTTGGGTTATATCTGGCCTCCAAATCCAGAAGTGACACCATCGCCAGTTATTTCTTGTGGTACTTTCAATAGGTGGACTATGCAAAGTGGTATAGCAGAGGACTAATGTTGAGATACACTGCCATAGCCTCTTTGGGAAGGAGTATCATGTGATTCTCTCTCATTTCCATCAGAGTGGCAAAAAACAGGAGTTGTCTTTCCTGAACTTCCATTTTCGGCTCTAGTAAAATGAGTTCAGCATGTCTGGTACTTGCATTGTTCTTAATCTTGACCAGTCTGAGTCACTCCATACCTCTCCATTCTTGAGATGAGCTTTTTGCAGATGATGTTCTGTGCGTGCCTGATACTGCCAGTTTCTCACCTGCTTTCTTTCAGTCTGCAGTTACGACAGAGCTATGCACAAGTTCTTCCTCACATTCGATGCTTCCAAGTAGGCACACTAGGCTATCCATCTGCAATAGTTTCAGGGCTGTTAGGTGAAGTAACATACTTCAGCAGCAAGTCCCCTCTTGCTATTCTCTTTTTTTTGTCACTACTCTTGCTACATCCTGACTAATCTGAGCCATCCAGGCTTCAAATTTTTCTTGTGCCAGAGTGATTGCTGTCTATGGAAAACCATTGTCTGTGATAGTTCCCCCTTCTGGTTCATCCAGGGTTATTGCCTCCTGGAAAGCTTCTTCCATCTGAGGAAGTACAAGTTGAGTCTTCTTATTCTCGAGGGTTCCATTCCCAGGACTCAGCGGATGACAAAAATTGCACTAAAGCAAATCCATTTAAAAAATAATGTCCTTTTGCTCAGTGATTTAAACCGCCTTGCTGACCTTTGTAATGGATCAAGCAGTCAATCAGTCTCTCTCCAGGCACTTAGAAAGGCTTCACTCCAAGGCAGCAATCTCTCCCTTTACCAGGAGCTGCAGCATGGGTGGAGGGGGGAATGGAGGAGGTGATAATACTGCCATTTAGCATTCTTTCACATACTCAAGGGGAAGGGTAGGGTTGCTTGCCTCAGAGTGGAGCTGTTCAAAGTGCCTAGAGAGAGAATGATTGATGAATTGTCAGCTGGCTGCCCTCTCTCTCATTAACGAAGCTATTGTTAAAGGATTTTTTTCCATTAACTTAAAGGGCCCTTCTCATCACATTGAGATAAAACTGCAGGTGAAAAATCCGTGAATAATTAGGCTGTACCTGTATAGAAAGATCTGTATAGAACACAGATCTTTCTCACTTCCTCCAGTTCTCTACAGCTTTGCCCTAAATCTCTGACCCTTTAACAATTAGTGTTGAATATTGAGGAACTACAATAGTAACAGACGCATAGTAGCTTCAGTGACACTGTCATCAGAATAATCTCATAGGATGTCATGTGCATCAGATTTCAAGAACCCAGAACAAAGCATGCTGTTTTAGTCCATGTCCTGCTATGTATTCAAATTATTCATCATGGAATTTAAGGTAGCATATTTGGAATTTCCAGGTTTGGTAACTGCTTACTTGCTGTCTTAAATTCCTTAATTTCAAGCAGCCATCTAGGTTTTCAGACAGTGTACAGTTGTATTACATTTGCAAGCAGTACTGAACATGCAAGATTGCTATCAGACATGTAGAAGTCCTTTTGAATGGATCTTGTTGGCAGAAACATTTTAATGGCATAGTAGCATTGGTTGGCTGACAGTGATGATATCTGATCTGTCCTTGTTCAAATGCTGTCATTTTCTTCTTTATCTGTGCTGATTTTGTTGTGTATGTGTTCGTTTTGTGTGTATGTGTGTGTTTTTGCATAACAATGTAATTTTGTAAAATCAATAAAAGTTACATTAGAACCCATCCAGGCACTGACCAGCCAGAAACCCCTTTTGCTTCAGGAAGTATCATGTGCCCTCAGACCATGCAATGGGCCTGGTGAGTTCTGCTGTTGTTGGTAAGGCACCCTAAAGTTTTTCCTGTGGCTATTTTGTGTGTTTAGCCTGTAAAAGGCTGGGGGGGATGAATGCTGTAGTGCTCTTCAAATATCTGAATGGCTGTCACATGGAAGAGGGCAGATTTGTGTTCTGCTGTCCCAGAGAATAGAACTAGCATTTATAGGCTTAAGCTGCAGGAGGGGAGATTTCGGTCAAGTATCAGGAAAAATTTCTTTGTGAGAGCAGTTGGACAAAGGAAGTGATTACTAAGGGATCAGTGGTGGTTTCTCCATTGCTCTCGGTCTTCAGGCAAAGTCTTGATAGGTACCATCTGGAGATGCTGTAGAGAGAATTTTCCTACTTCAAGCAAGGGTTGGATTAGATGGGCTTGTGCCAACCCTGTGCTGCCCTGTTGTATAATCTGTTAGCAGATACGGAAATAAGCATAATCCTCTATCACACAACTCCAGTGTCTTGAGTGAATGAGTTGAGTGGTCCGGTGACAGCTTCAGCCACGTGTGTGCTCATAAAGGCATTTCTCATGCCACCACAAAGCACTCGACCAGTTCACCACATACCATACGTTTCACAGATCAGCTCAAAATGCATTTTCAGTATTCCCGCTTGGTCATATGAAAAGTTTAATCTTATAAATATTTGAAAATTAAGTTTCTCAGTCCCCAGAGTGTACTCTGTCTTATAGAAAGAGACAACAAAGGTCTTGCTGAGTGTGAGACTGATTAGATGTTTTAGCATTTGCTAGTATTCAAACCAGAAATTCCTGGTATTATATTTAAATATTGATATAATGTTCTGCTGCAAGTGGAATCCAGGCTTGTGTCCACATTGTAGTCTGTAGTACTTCCAGATTAAACTTCAGTTGCTTCTACAGTAGACATGATTGATTGCCATTCTCAGCTTGATTAACTTTCAGGAATGCACAGAGGGAGAAATGCTGAGAAAAACAGAAAGAAAGGAAATGGAAAATGTACTGTTAGGTTTCTTCTTTCAAAGACATCTGCATGTAAGCAGAGAAGAAGAGGGGAATATTGAACATGATCAATTTTCTGCTATGCATAAGTTCTGTATTACGCTTGTGAAGTTTCTACTGTTGTGTAGGCCAGTGGTCTTTAACCGTTTTTATGCTACAACCTCAAAAAACAAAGGCTGAGACTGGAAACCTACAGCTGATCCCGTCCACCTCCAGGAATTTGATTTACCCACCCCCTGCCCCTGTTGCCACCCACTCACCCCATTTTCCAGGGATAAGCAAGTCCAGTGTGGCTTGACTTGAGTTGAGTCACGAATCTCCACCCCCTGTGACTTGACTTGAAAATGAGTTATAATGAGGGCATTTTCTGAGTTGCCCTGAGCGTTTTTGTGACTCGAAAAGACTCAAGTCACGAGTTGTTCCCTTTAAAAAGCCAACAGCGGAAAAAACTGGAGCTGCTGCAGGGGTGTGTGTGTGTGTGTCGTTCTCTTTAACCACTCCCCTGATGACCCCATCCCATCTGTAAACAAGGGAGGGGGTGGTACAGACTGTGAGAGAGTGGGGACAGAAGCAACAAGAGGGAGGAGGGTCATGTGCAGCAGCTGCAAGGCTTACCATGATGACCCAATCCTTTGCAGCCTTACTCAGAAGTATTCCCAATGCAGCCAGTCATTCAATGAGGCTTCCTCCTCCTAAGTAACAGTGGAGTTCACCAGTGGTTAGAAGGGGTGCCTCACCTTGGCTTGTAAAGGTGACTTTCTCGGGTGTAAGGAGAGCCTCCTTGAGTGTATGCAGGTGTGTCAGTTGTGGTGCTTTTCCATGGACTACAATAGGGTGGTTCTGTCTCACCTTC
This sequence comes from Tiliqua scincoides, assembly GCF_035046505.1. Taxonomy (NCBI): domain Eukaryota; kingdom Metazoa; phylum Chordata; class Lepidosauria; order Squamata; family Scincidae; genus Tiliqua; species Tiliqua scincoides. The sequence continues at coordinate 31,095,509 of NC_089826.1, forward strand.
TATCCCACACTGCATGTCACTGCTTCAGAGCTATTCCTAACGGTGAGGCTCAATGCAACACAGTGCTTTGCAAGCCTTGTTTAGGCTCCCTGCAAAACTTAGTGCTTTTTACCCTCTCTAGTTATGCCAGTGGAGTCATGCGGTCGGAGTGATTGCTATGAATTACCTCTCCTCCTCCCTGGGCTTTTCCAGCTGATTCTAAGGCAAGAACCCCCTTGGGCTCATCCGTCTCCACTATTTCATCCAAAGAAAATATCAGACTGCCCATCCTTTGTCCAGTGATCATCAGTTCCTATCAGAGACGTGCAAAAGAGCCTGCTCCTATCCCCCCCCCCCCGATGCAAAAGCAAAACATTTACCCTTCCCTGCCTCCTGGCTGGAAATTCCCTGCTGCTTGCCAGATCTGAAAGATGGCTCCACGAGGTCTTTTATGCACCAAAAAAGGTAAGTAAGCACACCCAGACACAGGCAGACTCCAGTGTGGGGAATCATTGGTTCTCAACCTTTTAGCACCAGGATGCACTTTTTAGAATGAGAATCTGTCAGGTGGACCCTCTGGAAGTGATGTCATGACTGGAAATGACATCATTAAGCAGGAAAATTTTTAACAATCTAAGACTGCAGTCTTACCTGGTGCAGGGGAGGGCACCAGGATGCAGGTCTCTTGTTGTCGTGTGTGCTCCCTGGGGCATTTGGTGGGCCACTGTGAGATACAGGAAGCTGGACTAGATGGGCCTATGGCCTGATCCAGCGGGGCTGTTCTTATGCTCTTAACCATATATGCAGTCAGTCCTGAAGCATGGTGTGACACTGTTGCACCACTCTGTGTGACTCTGTTTCCTAATGGAAACTGTTAGGAAACTGTTCTTAGTTAAAACTGATTAGTCTTTCACTGATGAAATGATAATTCATAAAAACGAGGTTTTCTGTTACAGTAGAGGTGAAATGACAGGTTTTTATAAGCCATTAGGACTGTATTTCTTTATTTAAATTGATATCACCATTGTTGATTGCTGCTGTTGAAACAGGGTGGTGATTTCTTTATTATTATTTGGGGGGGAAGTAGTACTTTGGAAGAGCATGTCCTTCCAAACTCATATTTCACCAGAACTTGTGAAGGGAAGGAAATAAAACAGTGTGACAGTTAATTACAGCCATGGCAGTTGGCCTGAAAAGACAGACCTGGCAGGTGTGCCTTGCTGACAGTTCTCCTCCTGTGAAAGCCTGACAGAAATGTCAGACTCAATAAATTCTTCAGACTGTGTGATTGGGGTGACTTTAGTGTGGAAGTGTGTTAGCAGGCAGGATTTTTTTTTTTTTAAGGGGGGATATTTTAGGAATGCTTTTCCCTCTGTAGTTTTTAGAAAAATTAATGACACTAGTAGAAAGGTCTGTTTCAATGGATGATATTTTTTTAGTGGTTTCAACTTGTTTGGAGCATTCTGAAGTGTTATTTTAACATACCTATAAAATACAACTGTTTTCCAAAAGAAACTTGAAGTGAAGCAGCCCTTATAATTTCTCTCCACTACTTTTCCTTCTCTCGCTTTATGAAAAGAGTGGGCGAATGGTTGGTTTGTTAATACTGTTGGGATAGTATGTTTTAATAGTACTCTGGAAAGCCGTGTGCTATCCAAGGACCACGTCATTAGAATTTGTGAGGGGAAGGAAATAAAACATTGTTTTTGCATGTTTTTTCCTGTCATAAATCTGTATTAATTTCTTATGTCTTCTGCACAGTCCTCACATCTTCCCTCAAAGATGTGTCTGTGCTACAGAAAGGTCATATTTTCTAAGTATTCCAGAGTGTGGTATTACATTTTCCTAGCAATTTCTGTAGATAGAACATTTGTTGCCACTGTGATTGTTGTGTATTTCAGACACCTGTTGGGTATCTTGAACATCATTGTTTGATTAATGACAATAAGATCTTTGGAAGTTGTGTTCTCTTTGGCTGTATAGCAGCAATACTGAGTGTGCGTTTCCCCCCCCCCCTCTTGTTATTATATAATAGTTTTGCTGGGGTTGTTAATTAAGTCCCAGCAAAAATATTTGCCCTGAACTTCACAGCCAATATCCACAGATCTCAATGATGAATAACTACATCTTCATTTTGTCAGTAGTTATATGTTGACATTTTATACATGAATGGGTATGCCATGAACTTGGATGCATTTGACTTAATTGTGCCTTCAGTGTAAATTTCAGAGGAGGCTTGAAAATAGAAGGGAACCAGAACTTACCATTGGTCACCCAGTACAACACCATAAGTTCTGCTCTAAAGAACCAGACATAAATTATCACACCTATTTACTTGTGAAGAAAATGTAAGCAAGTTTGTTTGATATACACTGTGTGGACTCTTCCATCCTTGAAAGATTTTAGAATAAAGTTTCATGGTATTACTGAAAAGACCAAAAGATATTAGTACCTTCTAGAAGAGGAAATTGGGATTTGTGGCACATAACCTGAGACAAACAGTGCCAAATACATGTTTGATTCATGAATAAAAATGAACGAAATGCTTTTCCACATTATTATTATTTATTTATTTATTTATTTATTTATTTATACCACTTTTCAACAAAAAGTAGTTTTGATATCCATAACTATTTTTTGCAAATCATATTTTTTTTAATGACCTGTGGTTTAAAAAAAATTGAAGTAGAGCATGTCAGTGTTAGGAGGGCAGGTGCTTCCCCAGCCAAACAAAAAATGAGCTTAAGTTTACTATTAACTGTTCATAGCTTGTTTCTGTATAGAACATATACTTTTGGTCTGATAGACAGTTGTGTGTGTTCTTTCGACTGCTTCCTTCCTAAACACAGCCTACAGGCTCCTTGAGAGTCATGACCCACTAGTTGAGAATCACTGCTTCAGTACACCCTATCATGCTCAGAATAATTGCTTTTGGAGAGTACTAAAATGCTAATTTTACTCCAGCTTTGTGATGGATGCTTATGAATGACTTTGTGAACATCCATGTTTACCAATCAAGGGTGGCCATTTTTCCAAGTTAGTTAGGATCAAATCCTATCCAACTTTCCAGCCTTGGTGTAGCCATGCCTAAGGGTTGTGTACTGCAGCCTCTGGTGGGAGAGTAGTTATGGAGGCCTCCACAAGGTAAGGGAATATTTGTACCCTTACCTTGGGGCTGCATTGCAGCTGCACCAGTGCTGGAAAGTTGGATAGGATTGGGCCCTTAATCTAGAATGAAAAATACACTTGGTGTAAGCTCTCATGCTTGTCAACAATTCTGGGAATGGTTCTATTTGTAATTGTTTTGGAGCAGGGTCATGTTGCATGCTGCTAACAGTGGTAAATAGTTTGGCTTTATTTCGTTGGTTTACAATTTTGAATCTAGAAAATGGGCAGTGTAGAACGCGTGACTCGTTTCATACAAAACTGTAAGCACAAACAGAGAGCTGGGCATGCTCTTCCAAGTCTTAGGGCACAATCCTAACCAGGTCTACTTCTAAGTTCTATTTTGTTCAATGGGGCTTACTCTCAGGAAAATGAAGTTAGGATTGCAGCCTTAGGGCGCAATCCTAACTGCTTATGTCAGTGCTTTCCAGCAGTGACTTCAGGGCAATCCTGAAGCAATGCAGGATTGCTTCCAGGATTGCAGGCAATGCAGCTCTGAAGTAAGGGAACAAACATTCCCTTACTTTGAGGAGGCTTCCGTGAGTGACGCCCAACTGCAGGATGCAGCACATGTCCCATTGGCACCGCTATGCCAGTGCTGGAAAGCACGGACATAAGTTAGGATTGTGCCCTTAATGTTTTAAGATCTGTGACTCCATTAAGCAATTGTAGGATGAGCAGAAAAGCAGTGGAGGTATGTATATTACACACTGAAGTGTATGCAGGGGAAACATATGTGTGTGGTACTGTTGTCAGACTTGCAGTCTCAACAGTTCTGTCATAAAATAGTCCGCTCATATATTTAAAACTTTGTTTCTATCTTTGCAGTTAGGTCTATTTGCTTCAGATTGTTGTCCTTTGACTTGTAGGCACAGTTGCGCAAGAGCACCCACGTGCATGCTGTAGGCTGTCAGTTTGTTGACAGGAAATTATTTTACATCAGTGTATGCCTGATTACTATTTTTGTGGTGTTGGGACGATGACATCAATGCTCACAGGTCAGATAGAGGGGAGAAAAATGCTGCTTGCCTGGCCGCTGTTTTGGAAATTGAACTGGAAGATTTTTGTCTCTGAATTATGATTGCGTCAAAAACCTGGGCAGCCTTAATTAGCCTTGCCTTCTTTAGTTTGAAATTCGTGCTGGGAAATCATGGGAAAATGGAAAAATGCATGCTTGGATGTCACCCTTCAGATTAACAGTTTATGCAGAGTTTAAAGTTCTGAGCACACATGCTGCTGACGCAGTTCTGGGGCAGCTGGTGGAGAAATCTCCTGCTATAAATGTCTGTCTCTCTGCATTTTTATAGGATATCCTGTTAAGCCAAAAGGGCTTGTTTACTTGTAGGAGTCATGCTAAATATGGTGTGTAATCTGACAGCTGAGTTCTACACATAAAGGCAAGCACAGCAGCTTGAGGCAACATGAAGGACTAAGATTTATACTGGTGTCAGTACTAGCTGCAGTCTTGCACAGCAAAGGAATGCTGTATAATTGCTTATCCAGGAAGAAACCAGATTATACGTGACATTCACAGAATATAGTTACAGAGAAATACAAGGAACACTTGTTTTAGTATTCCCAACTCGCAGCAATAGGACATTCACTTTTTAAAATAACTGTGTTTTTTTTGTTTAAGTTTCTGTAGTACAATATTTCTAGTCATTAGGTCAGTTTCAGTATGGAATTTTGACATGTGTGAGTGTCTGGACGCTAAATTCTGTGACTAAGTATTTGTATTCTCTTCTCTGTCCACCTGTTCCAAATTTTCAGCTCCACTTAACAACAGTTGTTCCAGGGAGCTTTTGAAACAAACTACATTCTTCCAGGATGCTCTTTGTAGTGGGTTATCCACGTTGATAACCTGCAGCTGAAAAAGTAAGGGTGTAATCCAGCCGAAGTTGATGACTTCATTCTCTGTTCCTTAGGAGAATGTAGACCTCTGATATCAGTGATAATTAAGAGTGCTTTATTTTGGCAGGATTGCGCTCTAAGATTTTATATGCAAAGTTTGCACTTACTAGACAAATTGTACTCTTATATTCATGCCTAAGCTTCATCTTCCACTGTGCTGTTCACTTTCCTGGTTTGATCCATGTGTATTCCATATGAAAAAAATTAGGGTATCCCAAAATTCTTGCACAAGAGCTTAGATTAAACCACACCAATAAGATTGCTGTAGTTAACATTTGTTCTGCAGGTAGACAGATGTAGTAGTATTTGTTGCTCTAGCACAGAATGAAGGGCTTAGTATTTTGCTTTGACTTAAAATGAAATGAGTATAATTGTACATAAGATTAGGTTGCCAGTGCTATTGTGGAAAGGATTCTCAAAATGGTATCAACATTAATCATACATAATATGCAAGTGTGATTACAGGAGCAATCTAGTTAAACTAGTAGTAATCTAGTTAAACCAAACCTAGTCAAACAAAAACAAAAAAAGAGAAATAAATTTAGACAGTATAAATAAATACCAAATTGCATTTTTGAACTCCTTTTTCAAATATTGTAAAACAAAATTACAAGCGCAAGAAGGCTTAGTTCTTAAACCTGAGATGAAATTTTCCAAACGTCTTTTTTTTTTTTTAGGTTTAACCTTTTTTCATAATTTCAAAACATCATACACGTGTACCATCTGGAGCAACAGATGTGCAATTAATGACTTTATACTTTAACAGGCCACTGCTCAATTTGGTGCTGTGTGATGGAGTTGGAAGAAATGAAACTAGTGAAAACGTGCAGGTCTTCATTTCACTTATTGTGTACTTTGTTCGCTGACTGGCTATGAGGCAGGAATTAAAGCATTGTCCAGTTAGTTACCTACTAATGACTAGTACTGCTGACGGATAGTTTTGGCTACTAGTTGCATGAGCAGCAACTTTAAGAAGAATCTCCACATTTGTCTTTTCCATGCAAAAATGAGTCTTACGGCACCTTGAAGACTAGCAGATTCATTGTAATGTCAACTTTCATGCACTGTAGTCCACTTCAGGAGACGCAAGACGATCTCAGCAGGCAGGTTTGTGTGTTCTTGCTCACTTATGTGCATGCAAGTGTATACACCCAAATGGGGGAGGGAATTTGAAACAGCTGAGTCAAACGCAAAAGGCCTGGTCTTGTAACAAACTTAAAATTATGTGATGTAAATAAGATGACAATTCTTAGCTGGTGATAACTACCTCAAAGCAGTGTTGATTTGATTAACTTGGTTATGTGCTTTTAAAAAACCCAGTTTCTGTTGAGACTTTAACGCTGTATCTACAATATCATATATTCACTCTTACCTAAGTAAGTTTAAAAGCTTTTACTTCTTTGTCGGCTATTTTGTGTTTTCAATTAGTTCTTCAAGTTCTGGGAATGTGGCAGACCGTGTCTTGGCACAGTTACTGACAGAAATGGATGGGATAGAACAACTAAAGGATGTGACCATTTTGGCAGCTACAAACCGACCAGATATGATAGACAAGGTAAGAGGCTACAGCTTGTGTTGCTATTTTTGTGAAAATTAGTTTTGGAGACCACTTGATTTTCTTTGTTTAGGCCACAATCAAGTCAGTAGCCACATTTTGTGTTAGTGTACTGGGTTAAAGAGGGCATATTGGACAGATTATATCACACTGTGGTGGTGGTTGTTCTGTGGTGGTGGTTGTTTTGTATAAAGCTCAATAAAAAACAAATGTTCTCTTATGTGGTTACTGCAGCAACTGTTACCCTGCACGTGCCCAATCTCGTCTGATCTTGGAAGCTAAGCAGGGTCAGGCCTGGTTAGTATTTGGATGGGAGACCGCCTGGGAATACTGGGTGCTGTAGGCTTATACCATAGTCTTTCGAGACTGAAGGTTGCCAATCAACCATGTGGTTAAACGTTCTGTATGTGGTTAAAATACAGGCATGTGCCACTTAACAACTGTTCGCTTAACGGCGCACTGCATATATGATGGTGGTCAAAGCACAATAAAGATGCTCTTAATGAGGCAATCACATCTCCCAAAACCTGTAGTAGAATGTATGTTTACACAGAGAGTCTCTTAATGCAAAGAAGAGGCAATCTATCTAAAGTAGCCTCTGCGGCCAGCTAATTTCTGACAGGGAGTGTCTGTTTACACAACAAAGGCAAATGATTGGACTGAATGTCACTTAATGACCTAATTGCATAACAGGGATCAGAGAACGTATCTCCTTTGTTAAGTTGTGCACACCTGTAATTTATCTTCCAGTTTGATTTTTTCCCCTTTCAAGTAAAGCTCATTGTATTTGGGAAAATTTCATGGACCGGTATATTTTTGTGGCAGATTTCCCTCCCCCGGCCATATAATATAAGAACTTGCCATGTAAATTGGAGCCATTGTTCCATGATCTATAACCAATGACAGGTAAAGATATGATGATTCCAACTTCGGCAGTGTCTTGTACTAAATGACACACCTGAAAGTGAAGTTGAGAAACTAACCTTAGGAATGTGAATCCACATGGTGAAAGTAATGAATCAGTCGCTCCAGGTTGTTTCTTCTCCAAAAGATCTTTAACACCACTCTTGACAAGGAATATGTTGCCCATTTCCCCTTATTCAGCATATGAATGTCATCTGCTTTTAAAAATCAGTCTGTTCCAAATCTATTTCTTTTCAATGTGGTGTTATCCCAGCGAGGAATAACTTTTTGTCTTTTCCAGAGATGCTTTTTGTATGTCTTATATACATTGAGTATTGAACTTCGAAATATGGAAAACTGATGTACAGATGAATGTCAGTAAACCCCCATGTGTTACTTTTGCAGCCTACTGAAATGCAGTTAATTGATGCTCTTGAATGTACCCGCATTTCAATGCTTACATAAAAAGAGTCCTCTTGAGTCTGGTTAAGGGTCTATCTAGTCCAGCTTCCTATATCTCACAGTGGCCCATCAGATGCATCTGGGAGCAGTCCAGATAACATGATCTCTGTATCTTGTTGCCACTCCTCTGCATCAGGCATTCAGAGAAAGGCTACTTCTAAAACCTGGAGATTCATCATGATTTGTAACTTGTGATGGACTTTCCCCGCACATATCTGTCCAATCTCCTTTTAACCGCTTCTAGGCCAGGTGCTATGCAACATGCATCTCACAACCCAAACATTATCAACTAATGCGTGTGTTGGTAGATGCATGTTGTGGTGGCACCTGGCCTAGATGCCTTCAAAAGGGGATTGAACATACAGTTTTATTTATTTAAAATGAGAGCCTAAATTTAAATATATAAAGTGTTATATTTATATGTTTACTAATTATCACAATTTTGGAGACATTGGCATGAAGTACAGAAGTATTATAATTTTGCTGTCCCTTGTATTTTTCTGTGAAGGAACCTATTCATATGTTTTGTTCCTATGTCCTAATGGATTATATATTCCATTATGCATGTGGTGGAAATATGTTTTAAATAGCAATTAAAGGGCACTAAAATGCATCATGGTTGCACATCAGTAATAATAATGGAAAACAAAGCTCTTAATATGCAGTTCGAGTTTTTTCCAGCATCTTTGGGAAACAGCAACTGGGATCAATAGTATAAATGCAAATTCTTGTATTCTGTATATGGGGATGAATAACTGAGCATTTGTACTTGCAAAACATGTACAAAAATATAAGGTATTTTTAAATCTGAAATGGAAAACAAACATGAAAATTTATTTTGGGTTTTGTTTTTTTTAAACGTTAAACATACTGTTTGAATGTTTGTCTTTTGGAATGGTACACCTGCTCACTTTGGCATCAGGAGCTCCCAATCACCTTGTTTTTACTTCCTAAGCAGGATACAATGGGCCTTCAGCATCCATGGGGGATCTGTTCCAGGACCCCTCATGGATAAAGAATTCAGCGGATAGTGAAATCTGGGAGGGGGGGCTCAGCAGACCAGACGTGCCTCTCAGAAGACTCTGGGAGGCCGTCTGGGGTTCAGGGAGGTTGCATGCGACCTCTGAGTGCTTCAGAAGGCCTCCTGGATGCAGCTGGAAGGCACTTTAAAAAAATGTAAATATTACTGGGCTAGATGGACCGGTGCACTGACTCTGTACACGTTAGTTTCAGATTAAGGGCCCAGTCCTGTTCTCTCCAACTTTCCAGTGCTAATGCAACTGCAATATAGCCCTGAGGTAAGGGAACAAACAGTCCCTTACCTTGAGGAGGCTGTTGTGATTGTCGTCGTCCCCCCCATCTCAGAAGAAAGCACATGCCCTATCAGCATGGTTGCATCAACTCTGGAAAGTTGGATAGGACTGGCCCTTAAGAATGCTTGTTGATATGATAATAATAATATAATAATTCAGTTTTATTAGCCCTTAATTTTGTCATATTTTTATGATATCCCTCCTCAGAACAGTGTACATGGTTTGCTGTCCATTTTGGTCATATGGGAATATTTTAAAAACTGATTAGAGACTGCAGTTTACTTGTTCACTGTAGTGAAAATGTGTATTGGTTCCTCCTTGAAGCATAGGACAAAATCATCCAGAATAGATTGATACAAATGTAAATGGATTGTGGCTTTATTAATTTAGTGTATTGGTTGTATTGGGAGAGTGAGGGAAGAAAATACTTCAGATACTTGAATGGAAAAAAGATTTTATTGATAATGCATTGGAATAGTAAATTCCAAGACTATACAGTATATGCTTTTCACATTTGTGAACGAAACTATCCTTCTGAGAAATTGTACTGTATGTCATATCACTGTATTTCAAAAAAATTTTTTTAAAGGAGTTGGTCTTGTCCTTATCCTACTAAGACTATTCTGCCTTTCAAGGAAGGAGAGGTACTTTTTGAACATTAGTTGAACCTTCTAATGCTACACAAAGGATTAAGCCTTCTAAGTAGTTTGCATCCTTCTTGTGGCTTTTGTCATCACTGGGAAACAAGGCCACCATAACCACACTTTCCTGGGAGCTTAAAATGTGGATCCTCTGAGAATCTCAATTTCTTAAGGGATAATTGGTCATCCTTGAATGTCCTGAAGTTTGGAAGCACTGTCAAATGTCACTGTGTCATCTGGTGGATTTCTGTTCTTCTCATAAGCAGGGGGGCATTTAGGAGATTGCAATACTTGGTGGCGGTGGCGGTGATGATGATGAAATTTATAAATTGTATTTTCCCTTCCTATCTGAGATTAGCCAAGATAGCTAAAAACACAATTGCTAAAAAACAGTATAGAATCAACTAATCATAAAGAACCATAGTAATACCACAGTGCTTAAAACATTTGGTTGAAAAAGTATTTTCATCTGGTGACAGAACACTGTGATGCAGCTTTGGCCCCTACTGATAGTTTAAATTGTAGGCAGTCAGTGGAAGCCTTTGTCTGTTTGAACACCATGTTTATTCTACTCTATGAAACCTATCTAGGTACAGGTCCCACTTCAAAAAGTATTTGTTGTTGTCTTCCTGCCTACAAGAAGAACAGAATTTTATTGGGTAGAATTTTCTTTTTGGGCTTGCCATAATCAATAATTCCTCCAGCTTCTATTTGTGATGGCAGGCTAGAACAGAAGAAGCTGTTACAACCCCAGGGAACTGCATGATTGTTTCACAACAGGAAGTAAGATGTGTAGCTGAGGAATTGGATTGTTTTAGCTCCTGCTGGGCGAGATCTGAGTGTCAAATGCATTAGCTCAGATATGTAGAGCATAAGGGCTGAGAATGAAGTGATAGGTTTGTAGTCTGGGAAGGCACCCTGGAGTTTCTGACAGCCTTATTCTTCCTTATCACAGCAGTGTGCAGCAGTTGCATCCTCAAGTGCCCTATTTGCATGAGAATGACAGGATGTGATTGGACAAATGAAGATTAATGAGAAGTGGTGATGTCAGTATGGTGTATTGTCCTTAGATTGATGGTGCTTTATATTTCATCACTACTGAGAAGCTTTGGCATAGCATAAAGTAGAAACTGGTGGAAAACCTGGTAAATGAAATATCTGAGAGAAGTTTAGATCTACTTTTCATTAAAAACAACAACTCTCTTCATCCCAAATTAATCAGGTGGCATCTATTCCTGCACATGGAACAATTAGCAAGGATATAATCCATGCAAGTTTAGATATTTTTTTGTCTCTAATTCCCATAAATTATTCACACTCTGAACTTGTCACACATTTATTTGTTTTGTGTCCACAAAATTGCTGTGGGACCAGCATAGGTGATTCTGTGCGCACTTATAGTACCATTGTCACAGGATTTTCCCACAGCATGTTGTACATGCTGTTTTGGACAATTCTTCCTCTGGGTCTGTTCTGGTAGTGACTGAACCAGGAGCTGGAGAAATGTCTGTTTTGCCGCTCCCTTAAGTGATAAAGTTGCCTTATCAGTTGCATTAAGTTGATTGAAAGAAGTTATCATTTTTTAATTATTATACATTTTGATTTCTAGACCTAGGTTTGCTATTAGTCCTGAAATGTGTTTCATCTGTTAGGAAAAAAAGTTACAACTTCTTTACCCCAAGGGATAGTTATGGTAGTATCTTAATTGCTGCTGGTTGATTTCTTATCTCTGTTTTTGAAGTACTAACCATTTTGTGGTTAAACCCTCTATCCAAAGAGTCTAATAATATTTAGGCTTGAAGTAATCTTTTCCTGATACACTTTATACTTGACAATGAGTGACAATACTTTTTCTTTCCACTTGGTGAACGAAACGGTACAATTTATGCCTATTTGCATTTCTTATCCCTGACCAATACAGGCACAGTAAATTTCAGTGCAAATGGCAAATTTTCATGGCTATTACATATGCATACAGTACAGACTCTGGGCCACTAGATGGAAGCAGGAGAAGAAGCTTCCAATGCCTTATATGTAAAAATGTCCATAAAACTTCAGTGAACTCCATTAACTGTAACAAATAGGTTTCTAAGGGCCCAATCCTATTCAACTTTCCAGCACCAGTACTGCCATGCCAGTGGGGTATGTGCTGCATTCTGCAATTGGGGGGGGGGGCAGTCACAGAGGTCTCTTCAAGGTAAGGGAAGGAAGTGATAGATTTGTTTCCTTATTTCACAGCTGCATCAACACTGGAAAGTTGGATAGGATTGGGCCCTATATTCATTGCTTAAGCAACAAGAATTTTAGAAGAAAATCCAGTTATTGTATACCTTTTGTAATAGTATCAAAACTGCCTTGTATGCTCTCTTTAGAAGCGTTTCACAGGAGGGAAATTAAATTTTAAAACCCCTACTTGAAAAAGTTCTATTTGATTTCACTTGGTATTAAAAGTTTCATATAGATGTTTCAGTGGGTTCTGATATGACATTCAAAAATGTGAATGCTTGTTGTCTGAGTTTTGTGTTAATTAAAAGTAGCTTGTTTTTGTTGAAAATAAAAAGTGAGTGATTTTGGCAGAATCAATAACAAGATTTTAAGTTCTAGCCTCCAGCCAAAAACAAAAACAAAAAAAAAAACACTCTTGTGAAACTTCAAAGTTCTGTCCTTTTGGAGGCTTATGAAAGAAATTCAAATATCCAAGTTTATTGGTTTTTTTGGAAAAGGGAAAGTGGGAGAGAGTCCTGTACACAAGTTATCATCTGGCAGCATGCTGAGTTTTCATAAATCAGGTAATCTGAAGCTATAAACATGTTCAGAATTCAGTTTGTCTGGAACAATTGATGGTTATTGTTGCTCATTTATCTCTCTGTATTCCTATTCCAGAATTTTCTGTCTTCTATATGATTGATTGGTGAATATATGATGTTAAGAGGTCTTGCTAGTGGGTCAGCTTGAAAAAAGTTAACAAAGAGCACCAAAGACACTTCCCATAATGTACTTTCTTGCCATGAGAGTGGCCCTCATAAGTGACTCTAATTATTCAAATAGCATCCAAAAAGATAGTTACAGCTATACTGACTCTATACAGTACAGCTGTACTCTATACAGCTATACAGCACTCAGTTCTCGTCATACTTAAATGTGTTCCATAAGTAGATAATGAAACTTTTTCATTCTTTTAGACACGAGCAGCTTTTTATAAAAGCAAAGCATGAAATGAAGCAGTGTAGAAAGGATTTCTGAGTGCTTATCAGTTTAGGGCTCTGATTGCACTTGAAGTGATATAACTAAAGATATTCTTTTGGGACTTTTTTCTGTGAGTAGTTGTCTTATGAAATGTCTGACAGTTGGAAGCTGGATGTAGAAATAAAAGGAAAAAAGTTTTCTTTAATTTTGATTAAACTGGAGTTGAGGATAATTTCATGATGACATCAGAATGTCCGATTTGAACATTTGCTCTTTTGTATCTGCCTGCATTTTGTTGCATTACTTTGGTTTCTTCATATTAATTTCTACCAATTTGTGCACAGCTTCAATAAGGGCACAATCCTAACGAGGTCTACCCAGAAGTAAGTCGTATTTTGTTCAATGGGGCTTAGTCTCTGGAAAGTGTGGTTAGGATTGCAGCCTAAGTGTTATACAGACAGGGCCAGCCTGTCCATAAGGCTGTTGTCTAAAGTAGTAGATTAGCAGGAGGTGCCTGTCTCAGGGAGTGAATGTTTTTGCCTTTAGAGCTTCAACTCATAGTAACTATGCCTTTTCAGCTCTGTCTGTCTTGGTTCGTGTTGTGGTACTGGTTAAGGGTGTGCTCTTAGGACCTGGAAAAATTCTACACCTGCCCTATAATGGATGCTCAACTTGAATGGCTCCTTCTGATTTGAAGTGCTTTGAGTGTTTTGGAATATTAGTCTAAGGATTTTAAAACGGGGGAAGTCATTTTAAAGTGTGTCTGTGTGCATCACAATTTCCGACAGTCAGGAGAAAGAGCACTACATCATTTATTCCAGTTGCAGTGTGGTTTTCTTGAAATGGCAGAGGAGGTAAATGTGAAATATATAATATGTTTTTTAAAAGCTCTAATGATCGTGCGTATCAGGATGTTTGTTTCATGCTTTAAAAAGAGTAGCAAATATTTTTAACTTTCTTCCTTGGGTTGTTTATCAGACTTGCTTTACATGACACATGATTGTTGAAGTACTTTATTTTAAAGCAGGGGTATCCAAAGTTTTTGGCAGGAGGGCCGCATCGTCTCTCTGACACTGTGTCGGGGGCCAGGGGAAAAAAAGAATTAATTTTCATTTAAAATTTGAATAAATTTACATACGTTTACATAAATGAATATATTAAAGATGAACTTATATGAATGAGTGAAGGTCTGGCCTATAAAAGAACTTGCACAAAGCAAGGCTGGCCTTTCCTTTTCTGCCACTACTGCATCACAGATGTGAAACAGCAACCAGTGGAGGGAGCCCTCATCCCACAGCTCACGCAAGAGGTCAAACAGTTGCCCTCACGCTGAGAGCAGTTGCATCGGGCCAGTGTGGGCTCCAAAAAATCACTAGAGGGCCAGAGGCTCATTGAAGTCTGGGAGCTCCCTGAGGGCCGCATTGAGAGGCCTCAAGGGCCGCAAGTGGCATATATTCCAAGTGTGCATTTTTATTAATTATAATCAGTTTAAGGATTCAATGCTGGTTTCACATCCTTATTTTAACTGTGGTTTGTAAATCACAACTAGGCAACAGCACCAGGTTTGGATGGTGCATCAATTAGTTGTTAAACCAGGTTGTTGATTTTGGGACTCTACGCCAGAGTGGAGGAAGGGCAAAAAGGAGCATGAAGGCTTGGGGGACATCAATCTTTGTTCCAGTATCATGGTTTATTGGGTTGTCTGAACTGGCCTAATTTCATTGAGGGTCCAAGGCTCTCTGAAATTAAACTTTTCTTGCACAAACATATAAAATCCAATAAAGAAAGGGGTAAGGCAAGGTTCCAAGGAGAATGAATGCCATTGCAGAGAAGGCCTTTTCTTGTATCGGCACTGTTCACTGTTTTGATGGGGAGATGACGACCATGGAGCCAGGGCTTCTGCGGTTGGCCTAAATGCACAACCACGTTCATACTGGAGAAGTGTGTGCATGTCAGGGGCAGATCCAAGGGGGGGCCATGGGTGCAAGCCCCCCCAACTGTTGTGCCAGTGGAAGGCCACCTGCCAGGATGGGGAGCAGCCCAAGCACAGCTGGGAGGCCAGGTCTACCCTGCAGGTAGATCTGGGCTCCAAGTCCAGGCAGGAGCCCTGGTCTACCCGCCCAGCAAACCTCGGCCACAGAGGCCAGTAGATCTGGGCTTCAGGTCTAGGCAGGAGCCCAAGTCTACTTACCCTGCAAACTTTGGCCACAAATGTACCTGTCTGGTTGACAGGGCCTTGGGCTCTGGAATTAAGGTAGTGCTCATGGCACCCCCAAACACAAACAGTGGATCCCCCCTTGGTCCGTATGTGTGTAAAATATGTATGTATAAAATAATATGGGGCTAGTTAAGATTGATTTAAAGCAAAGTAAGTATGCTGGGAGCAAATAAATATTTTAGGTTTTATAGCAGTAAACCATTATTTATGGAAACATCATTCTGGATCTTCCAGTTTATAAGATTACGTCTTTAAGGAGCTTTTAAGTGCATGGGGGGGGGGGGTATCTCACTGAACTCTATCAGTACTTTGTTTTTGACATGAACAACCTTTGCCTCTGGTGTGTTCCTTATTTATTGGTTGTATGCTGACATTCACAAAGGTGTGTGAATTATTGCCAATGTAATTTTAAAGTTTTTTTTTTAAAAAAATACACACATACACACAAGAATGAACGAGAGTAAATAAATATCCAGGTGTGCAGAAGTGATTTCTGCTTCCAACCCTTCAATTGTCAGGGTAGAGAGAGGGTGGTAAATCAGCCTTGAGGCTGCTGAGTTGTTGGTGGTTTTTTTCCCCCCTCTCCCAGCTCTTGGTGACAGTTGAAGAGCTCAGTGACTTTTAAACTTAAGATTTATTACTTGCTTGACAAAACAAGGTGGGAGAAGAACTTGCTGGGCTACATTTTTTAGCTTTCACAGCTATACTGTGAGGCTGGGATGAATGACTTTTCCTTTGGCCATACGTGGATAATTGCTTATGCTGTAGCTTGTTTATTATTTTAATTATTAATTTTATTTCAGTTAGGATAGAATGTAAGTATGCCTTTTTTACTGCAGGTTCATACTTCTCCTAGCAACCCAGTGATGTGTCTTTGATACCAATACTTACTGTGGGCCCAATCCTATCCAGTTTTCCAGTGCCAGTGCAGCCATACCCATGGGGCGTGCACTGCATCCTGTGGTGAGGAGGGAATCACAGAGGCCTCCTCAAGGTGACATTTGTTCCCTTACCTTGGGGCTGCATTGCGGCTGCACCAGTGCTGGAAAGTTGGATAGGATTGGGCCCTGTGTCTCTTGATCAGCCTTTTGTAAACTATTATGCTGTATGGCTACAGTTCACATAAAACTGCTATGTGAGCAGCCCAGTTGAGAAGGCTGGTTGATGGGTCACCTTAGCTCTTAGTTGTAACAGCAGATGCCAAGGAGGGTAGGACATCTGTATCGTTAATAGTTGTGCAGAAACAATTTTGGCAATGCTGCTTGGGGCAAAAGAAATTGAATCTCCTGAAATCCCCTTTCTATGCAATTCTTAAGGTTGCAAGACCCCTGTTCTCCTTTGTATCTGGTGATTCTACTAAGAGCGTCTGTGAAGGTCTCAAGCTTTTTATAAGGCGATGTGATCCAGCTCAAGCAGAGCAAAGGCAAAACTGTAACGTTAAAACTTTATTTCAGTTTGCCTCCTTTGTACAGAAATTATGCATAGGAATTCAAGCCTCTGTTATAATATTATACAGAAAAATTTATGTCAGAATGGACTGCTGTAATGGCTAAGAGACTGACAGCCCAGTCCTGCCTGTGCCACATTCACCACTGTATCTGGCACAGTAATGAGGCTGCTGGAGGTCTGTGTCTGTGCTGACTCTTTTGCTGGTGCACAGACATGACAACATTCATATCAGGCCTTCTGGCGCAACATGGAATTCAGGATCTTTCAGAGCAGGGCTTAACTTCATGTTTATAGCACCCAGTGCTGGCGCTGGAGCTCATTGCCAGCACTGGGAGTGTTCAGGATTGGACCCTTAGTTATATAGGGAAAGAAGTTAAAGGCATTACAGAAATGGAAACAAATTCTGAAGATTTTTTATTTTGCCAAAAATTTTTATTTTGGCAAAAGGCTTTTATTTATTTTATTGATATTTTTCCCATATTTTTCTCCATGTGCGTGACATCCAAGGTGACTGGGGCTATATTTTGTTTGCATGTTGTCAAATAGTGTAGCAAAATATTGTCAAGTTGTTTTGTATAAATGATTACCTCAGTTCTGTATTTATTTAATTTTTTTTAATGTTATTTTCTACCTCATTCAAGGCAGCTAACAATTCAGTCTGAAAACACAAGGTATAAACAGCAATATTCAGAAAACCAACAGCATCATCCAATTTTTAAAAAGGAATAAAAACAGCACCAAAACACTCAATAGAGTATACAATCAAATTCAATTCCAATCTGGAAATGTGTAGGATGACAAATGATAAATGAGGAATATGCAAAAGATCCTCCCTGGAAGATCTCAGGGCACAGGGAGATTCATGTGGGGAAAGATGGTTCTTCAGGTATCCTATTCCTAATCCAAGATCACTGAGATTGCAATGGCACATGTGTATGTAGGCATGGCTGCTGGCAAAGGCACTGGTAGGCTTTCTGGAAACATATTGTGGTGAAACCAGGTGTATTTTCTTCCTGGTACAGATACTCTCTAGCTAATGCATGCATGGGGTAGCTCAACCTCAGGGTTAATCTCAGAAGTTGAAAATACCCCATGCTAAAAATGGACCCAGCAAGGAAGGGAGGAAACAGCTGAATTGGAGGGAAGTGGTATGGGGAATTAGAAATGAAGATGATGTGCAAGAGGACTTGGTGGCAGTCACCTGCTTTCCTTGCAAGCCCACTGTAGCCCTTGTGTTTAAGGTGCTGGGGTCAGCTGCCAGTTGGTATAGGCCAGGGGTCACCAAACCCCGGCCCGAGGGCCAGATGCGACCTGCGACAAGCCTCTATCTGGCCTGCAGCCAGCCTCTTGTCCCCTGAAAGCCCCTGGTCCATTTTGCTGAACGTGACTGGAACTATGCTCTGGTTGCATCTGGAGGGTGTTCTAAGGGCCAGAGAGGTTGAATGAATGAGCCTGTTCATTCATTTATTCACATATCTAAGTTCCCTCTCTAATTTATTTATGTAAATTTTATATTTAAACTTTTTTCGGCCCTCAAAACTGTGCCAGACATTTGATGTGGCTGCAAAAAAGAAGTATGATGATAGTCCTTGGACCTTCTCATAACTTCTGAAAAAAGCTACCTTAGCTTTTTGAGTCTCGTATCCCTTGTTTTTGCTGTTGTCTCCCACACAGTTGGGAGTTAGACTGTAATTTTTTTATCTTGCTGTAAAGATATCTGGCCAGATATAGCAAACAAAGGCTGTTTGTTCATATTATGAAGCAAAAATAGTTTGCCATTTTTTTGTTGCTCCAGCATGTAAAGAGAGGAGCTCACTCTCTTGTCTTTTTTGACCAGATGCAAGACACACTCGGGAAGATAGTTTAACGCAACATTTTGTCCTTCAAGCTTTTCCAGATGGAAGCTGTTCACAACCATACATGCTTTCTGAAAGGCTACAGAGCAAGAAGAGGTAGCTTCAGCCAGTTAGTGAGGCAAACCTTATTCCATTACTTAACAAGGCAGCACGTGGGCTATGTAAGTAAGAACGCACGCCAGGGTGTGTGTTCATCAGTCAACACGCAAGGTGTACGTAACTGGCAAACACACACCCTGGAACATGTTACTGTGCTTATAAAAATGGCCATTTAACTTTTATTAAAAGCATGTAGATACAAAGTGTGCCTAGTTTCCAAAATGCTAGCTTCTTAAATATCATTCTGTAGCTCATGTCGTTTATTTTGTTAAAAATAAAAAAAATATGTTTCTGTTCAAAGTATGCAGAAACATTTTGTCAGTAAATGAGTTCATTTCCTAATGCTTTTCAGTCCCTTCAGCTGTCCCAAGATGTACTCATGGGGCAGAAGGGCTTTGGTTCCTCAAAGTGCCTTGTAGGATGATGAAAAGCAAACATTGATGCTACACCAAATGTTCCTTAGTGTAAGGGCCCCATAACAGCAGAGAAGGAGGTAAGTTGTAGGATTTCATTTATTTGTACAGTACTCTTTTTGCCAGCATCAGTAGGCTTATTTATTTATTTATTTTAAAATAACTGGTATGTCATCTTTGTAGCTAAGGCATGTGTGGCTCAAGCTGGAATACAGGCAGGACTGTGATGTTTATCTTATTTTTCTTGCATTCTCCCTCATACTTTGGTACCCCAAATTTAATCAGTGTCTGAAAAAGTTATGAACCATAATTTTTTTTTTTTTAATTTGCAGGGGAAGTCAAATTAGTAAAAGGCATATCTGTGGGCTAAAAACCCGTTCCCATTGAACAGTTCTACTGGCTCTGTAAATGGCAAATATGTTTTACTTCGATTATCATTGCAGGTAACTTGGAAAACATACACCTTTTAGACGTTTCTGGCACTGAAGTGGTTCTCACAGTATCAGCAGGTGGCAGTCAAGCCAAACTTCAGTTTAATTGGCTTCATGCTTTCTAAATACTGAATATAGAAATTCTGAGACAGAAATTGTCAAGCAAGGTAGGCAGGCTTTTTAAAAAATGTATTGTTTACTAACTGATGTGTATGTGTTTTGCATTAAAGAAGAAATTCAGCTCCAACCCACCTATGATTGCAGGATGTTTTTTCTCTTGACTATAGAGTAAGTCAGTTCTTCTGTACACTTTGTTACAATAAAGTAGTTTTTGACAGAACTGCTGAAGTATGGAGTTCAACTGCTATTTCTTTATTTACAGATCACCTCTGTTTGAAAAAGTGTTTAGACATGTCTGTTGTTATTGTGGGGCAGGTTTAAGAGCATGATCACTTTTTTTCTTTTGGCAAGATGGAGCTGTAAAAGCAGTACCTAGAGTTGGAGGAGACCTGAACAAATTCATGAATCTAGGTTAGACATGAATCTCTGGGGAGAAATCTCATCCCAGTAAGTGCATGTGACCACTTCCATTATTGTATGATATAAGGAAAAAAGCAAGTAAACTTGACTGTACTACATTTATTTGATGACAGAATTTTCTTGATCCTGGGCTTCATCCTGTGATTGCAAGGCAGATATGGGATATGGGGTCAGGGAAGTCATGGGTTCAACTAGATATAGTTCAATCCAGCTCGACTGCCTTAGATTGGAAAAATGTGAAAGGAGCACAGATCTGATCGTCAATAAATACGATAATGGTAGACTAGGGTTTAATGAGCACACACTGGCTTAGTTGGGAGCAAAGCCCTGAAACAAAGCAAGGCTTCCCTTGCTGTTTCTGTTAAAGCACAAGGCTTCGGTCCTACAGTAGCTACCTAGTATGTGTGAGTGCAATTTCCTACATCACAACCTTTGTTCACTGGAATGCTCTTCTGTGGCCCTCTCATGACACAAATCATAACATAGGAAGGTTTCCTTCTTTGGTCAGAGTGATTTAAAAAAAAGAAGTCTTTAAATAGCAGCAGGTGGCCTGGTGAATGAGTGGAAAGCTGGTGGAAGAATGCTAAGCAAGAATTGTCCTGGTTGAAGTTTGAATGGGAGACAGAAAACTGATAAAGCTATTATGAGACAACAGAGCCAGGAGGAGTATGGCCAACCTGAAACTGCTCCTGCTGGAAGCTCAAATGTGGCAACTGTGCCGTGATAAATTCCATCTGGTTGGAAAGGGTACTACTAGTTGTCCGTAGAACAATTATTGTAAAACTCATTTGTACTCTACTATGGTGGAGCTTTGTAAGCCACCTTGGGCATTTGCTTTGGCATGGAAAAGGTGGAATATAAATTTCTCAAAAAAAAAAAAAAATTAAAAATAGCTAGCCTAGCATGCCCATGTTTAACTTGCTCATTCATATAGGTTCCCTATTAGAATTTGTGTGGTATGCATGAGAGAGAGAGAGAGAGAGAGAGAGAGAGAGAGAGATGGACACGCACACACTGAGAATGACTGACTAGGTGGTGACATGCTAAGATTTTTCAGCTAAGCTAGAAACAAACTGTCATCCTACAAAAAGGGAAAACCTGATAATGTTTCTTAACAATTGAAGTAACAGGAAGCTTTACAAATGTAGTAAAAATGAGAATTTTCCTATTTCCATTTTGTTATCTTTCTATAAAATAGCAACCAAACTATGTTACTATCCATGAAGTTTTGTAAACAGATCAGTCTTCCTCAACCTGCTTCCTAGCCCTTCTTTGCTCATTAGTCTTACATTTTTTTTTTTCTGGCTGTGACATGTAAGCTGCTTATTAATGAAGAAAAGGCTCTGGGAAATCCTTTTGATTTTCTCATGAGTCAGTGTGTTGACTGCATGCATTTTTTCTCATTCTACCTAAGGGGTTAATGTTATGCATATTAAACTAACAGCATAGTTTACACTGAGCATTTAACATCTTCTGGTGGAATTACCATACTTCCTGTTTTGTGTTCACAATAATGGATTTCTAAAGAGCTGCCTTTGTGTATATACTTCACTTACATTCTAGGCAAGTATATTCATGTCTTGAATGAACAGAAACAGAGTGATGTGTTGGAACACTGCTCAAGAAGGAAATCTTTGTGCTCCATGAATGATACCTATGACGTCTCATACAAATATTTTTTCAAAGTGATAGTTGTAGGTTTGTTTTTTCTGTGCTTATTATGGTGCTTTGAAAGGACTGCGAAAGGGGTGTGTGAGTGTAAAAAATTATTCATTTTTTACCTTTAAGAAATGCTTCAAGAAATGATCTGTTTACAAATGATGGTACAACCTCTTTTCACATGGTAGAAAAGGCCACTGTAGAAAAAGTGACTCAGTGGGAAGGGATGTGCTGAAGAGAAAGAGGATGAGTAGAGCATCGCCTCTCTTTTTTAAGCATTGCATATGGCATGGGAAGCCTCACCCTGTACATGAATGAAAAGGTATGATCTGCTGCCCTGGGTTTGCTCAGTTCTTCAAACCACCAACTGAAGCACCAATGTTGTCAGAGGCAACCTGATTCCTATTGGCTGAGAGTTCTGAAGTCCTAGCATCTTTCTTTTGCATGCCTTATGAGGGTAAAGACTATAGCTACATTGATATGTTATAAACCTTACATTTATGAAAAGGCAATTTGGTATGCCTTTGCTCTTTATTTATAAGATTTGTATCATGCCTTCTCAAAGTTCAAGGTGGCTAACAATAATTCATAATTACATTATTACATTGATACGGATGGTCCAGCCTCATTGGCAATCTTTCCAATGTGGCCCACACTTGCTCCATGTTTTTTGGTTTAGTGTGACTGTTGTCCAGTGCAGCAGTCCCTGCTGTTTAAATGACCTGGAAAAGGTATCTGACCAGCGAGTAGCTAGTTGGCTAGGGTTTTTTTTTTACATGGTATGGGATCCAGTACGTGATTCTGGTGCTCCATCGGTTGTCTTTGGCGGATGCCATGTCCTACACATCTGTGCTTTGTAGAAGCCATGTACTTGAGCAGGTTGCGTATCTTGGATTCTTGCCGGAGGTCTTGACTTCTGAGACCATATTGCCATTGCTTTCAGTGGTTCGTTCTGAGGAGGCATCTTTCAAGTACCCAGTGAGTGGTTTGCATGACAGTAACTATGGTCTTGTTATCAGCCCATGTTTCTGCGGCATAGTAAAAAGCCAGAAGTACTGTGAAGTCGAACAGGTGGAAAGAAAGAAGGGTTCCACTAAATCCAGGAGAGTGCCCGCATGGCTAACCAGCCAAGTTAGAGAGGCTGTGAAGGGCAAGGAAGCTTCCTTCTGTAAATGGAAGTCTTGCCCTAATGAGGAGAATAAAAAGGAACATAAACTGTGGCAAAAGAAATGTAAGAAGGTGATACAGGAGGCCAAGCGAGACTATGAGGAACGCATGGCCAGCAACATTAAGGGGAATAATAAAAGCTTCTTCAAATATGTTAGAAGCAGGAAACCCACCAGAGAAGCGGTTGGCCCTCTGGATGGTGAGGGAGGGAAAGGGGAGATAAAAGGAGACTTAGAGATGACAGAGAAATTAAATGAGTTCTTTGCATCTGTCTTCACGGCAGAAGACCTCGGGCAGATACCGCTGCCCGAACGGCCCCTCCTGACCGAGGAGTTAAGTCAGATAGAGGTTAAAAGAGAAGATGTTTCAGACCTCATTGATAAATTAAAGATCAATAAGTCACCGGGCCCTGATGGCATCCACCCAAGGGTTATTAAGGAATTGAAGAATGAAGTTGCAGATCTCTTGACTAAGGTATGCAACTTGTCCCTCAAAACGGCCAAGGTGCCAGAAGATTGGAGGATAGCAAATGTCATGCCTATTTTTAAAAAGGGAAAGAGGGGGGGCCCGGGAAACTATAGGCCGGTCAGCCTAACATCCATACCGGGTAAGATGGTGGAATGCCTCATCAGAGATAGAATCTCAAAACACATAGACGAACGGGCCTTGCTGAGGGAGAATCAGCATGGCTTCTGTAAGGGTAAGTCTTGCCTCACGAACCTTATAGAATTCTTTGAAAAGGTCAACAGGCACATGGATGCGGGAGAACCTGTGGACATTATATATCTGGACTTTCAGAAGGAGTTTGACACGGTCCTTCACCAAAGGCTACTGAAAAAACTTCATAGTCAGGGAATTAGAGGACAGGTCCTCTCATGGATTGAGAACTGGTTGGAGGCCAGGAAGGAGAGAGTGGGTGTCAATGGGCAATTTTCACAATGGAGAGAGGTGAAAAGCGGTGTGCCCCAAGGATTTGTCCTGGGACCGATGCTTTTCAACCTCTTCATAAATGACCTGGAGACAGGGTTGAGCAGTGAAGTGGCTAAGTTTGCAGATGACACCAAACTTTTCCGAGTGGTGAAGACCAGAAGTGATTGTGAGGAGCTCCAGAAGGATCTCTCCAGACTGGCAGAATGGGCAGCAAAATGGCAGATGCACTTCAATGTCAGTAAGTGTAAAGTCATGCACATTGGGGCAAAAAATCAAAACTTTAGATATAGGCTGATGGGTTCTGAGCTGTCTGTGACAGATCAGGAGAGAGATCTTGGGGTGGTGGTGGACAGGTCGATGAAAGTGTCGACCCAATGTGCGGCGGCAGTGAAGAAGGCCAATTCTATGCTTGGGATCATTAGGAAGGGTATTGAGAACAAAACGGCTAGTATTATAATGCCGTTGTACAAATCTATGGTAAGGCCACACATGGAGTATTGTGTCCAGTTCTGGTCACCGCATCTCAAAAAAGACATAGTGGAAATGGAAAAGGTGCAAAAGAGAGCGACTAAGATGATTACGGGGCTGGGGCACCTTCCTTATGAGAAAAGGCTACGGCGTTAGGGCCTCTTCAGCCTAGAAAAGAGACGCCTGAGGGGGGACATGATTGAGACATACAAAATTATGCAGGGGATGGACAGAGTGGATAGGGAGATGCTCTTTACATTCTCACATAATACCAGAACCAGGGGACATCCACTCAAATTGAGTGTTGGGCGGGTTAGGACAGACAAAAGAAAATATTTCTTTATTCAGCGTGTGGTCAGTCTGTGGAACTCCTTGCCACAGGATGTGGTGCTGGCGTCTACCCTAGACACCTTTAAAAGGGGATTGGACAAGTTTCTGGAGGAAAAATCCATTACGGGGTACAAGCAATGATGTGTATGCGCAACCTCCTGATTTTAGAAATGTCAGAATGCCAGATGCAAGGGAGGGCACCAGGATGCAGGTCTCTTGTTATCTGGTGTGCTCCCTGGGGCATTTGGTGGGCTGCTGTGAGATACAGGAAGCTGGACTAGATGGGCCTATGGCCTGATCCAGTGGGGCTGTTCTTATGTTCTTAGGTGCTCTCTCAGCTGCGGATTCTGGATCTGGCTGGTGACTTCTTGGATTGATCCTATGGTGGACACGCAGCTTTCCTTCGTCTCTTGATCTCAATCATTAGGTCGTTGACCATGTTCACTTCATGTCCCAAGTAGATGTAACTGTTAACTTTATCCAGGGTGGTACCACAGAGTTGCACGTTGCTGTTGTTGCACCTTTGGTTGGTTATCGTCTGAGTTTTTTTCATATTCATCTCCAAGCCAATAGCTTTGCCTACTTTATTCAGCTTGTTCAGCATCTCGTTCATCTCTGCTGTATTGTTGCTGATAAGCACAATGTTGTCTGCGAACCGTAGGTTTGAGAGCTTTCTATTGATCAGCAGACCCTTATGGTCCTAATCAAGTTGTCTCATGGCATACTGGAGGGCTGAGGTGAAGAGCTTCAGGGAGATGGTGTCACCCTGTCAGACTCCTTTTGCAATGGGGATACGCAGCTTGTGGTCAAACAATTGGACGGTTGTTGATGTCCTGGTGTTGCATTGTTCTAGGATGTTGATGTACGACGGGTCCACTCTGGCGTGTAGGAGAGAGTTGAGGACGGCGTTGACTTCTGCTGAGTCAAAGGACTTTTTGTAGTCCACGAACATCAGTATAAGTGGCATCTTGTACTCTCGGCATTGCTCGATCAGCTGGGTAATGGTGTGGATATGATCCATGCAGCTGAAGCCCTTTCGGAAACCAGCTTTTCCACTGGCTGGTATGTGTCCAGTGTTGACTCCAGTCAGTTCAGGATGAACTTGGTAAAGACTTTGTAGGGATTTGATAGCAAAGCGATTGGCCGGTAGTTGCCGATGTATTCTTTGTCGCCCTTCTTGTGGATCAGGACCGTCTTTGAGTTTTTCCATTGGTTGGGGATATTCCCAGTATCAAAGTAGGAGTTAAAGTGAAAGGCCAGCAGTTTGCAGCAGCAGTTTCGCCTCCTGCTCTGAGGAGGTCCATAGAGATTCTGTTTGTCCCAAGGTGTCCCTCTCTAGTAGATGAGAAGCCACCGCCCATCCTCGCCTGTGAAGTCAGGAAAGCCATTCAGTCACTAAAGAAAGAAACAGCTACGGGACCCGACAGAATAATTCATAATAGAGCACATTAATAATATCAAAAGATGCAATACAAATAAATTATAAAAGTCAATTGCATCCAAAAAATCAGCGCACAAACCCCATTGCAGATAATAAATTAAAATTATGATTAATTAATTAATTAATTATATAAATTAAAGCAGTAGTTTTAAAACTGCAATTATAATTAAAACAGCAGTAATTTTTAGATTAGTAAAAACAAGTACTCAGATTATGCTCAGAATAGAACTGTAGCATTAAAAGGAATAATAAAACCATGGGCAGAAAAAAATAAAAACAGCTTATTCCACCCCCAACAAGCGCTTTTATAATAGCTGCCTACTACCTACATGGTTGAAATTTTTATTTTCTGGCAGATGCAAGACAGTCACTAAGGGCGCAATTCTAACCCCTTATTTCAGTGCTTTCCAGCACTGACTTAAGGGCAATGTAGCTCTGAGGTAAGGGAACAAACATTCCCTTACTTTGAGGAGGCCTCCGTGAGTGACACCCAACTGCAGGATGCAGCACATGTTCCATTGGCACTGCTATGCCAGTGCTGGAAAGTACTGACATAAGGGATTAGGATTGTGCCCTCAGTATGTTATTAGCATACAGGTGGAGCCTATTTATCTACGTTAGTTCGGTTCCGTGACTCGGCTTGATTAACAAAAAACGCGTTGTGCTAAATCCCATAGAGTTACGCAAATAGGCTGCAGCCTGACGCTTCCGGATGGAAGGAAACTAAGGCAGCTGTTATCAATCCCCTCTGCTCCGTACTCAGCCCTCTCGCTTCTGTCCAGCTTCTTTCACAGGTGGGATGCTGACCTTTTAAGAGTCCAGTCTTATGCCTGCCTACTCAGAAGTAAGCCCCACTGTAGTCAGTAGTCAGTGGGGCTTACTCCCAGGGAAGTGTGGATCGTTTGGTTTGTGTTGGCTGGAAAAGAAGAGCCTGCACCATGGGGGGGGGGGAATTAGGCAAACACTCCCTGGGATTTTTAAAGCAATCCCCTCTCTTCCCCCTCCTGCCTCCCCCTCCGTTCTCAGCCCTCCCCGTTGCCAGCTGTCCCTGCTTCTTTTACAGGTGGGATGCTGACCTTTTGAGAGTCCAGTCCTATGTGTTTCTACTCGGAAGTAAGTTCCATTCTAGTCAATGGGGCTTACCCCCAGGAAAGTGCAGAGAGGATTGTAGCCTTGCTGGGCTGTTTTATTTTCATAGGCTGGAGCAAGGAGAGCCTGCACCATGGGGGGGGGGGGTGGAATTAGGCAAACACTCCCAGGGTTTTTTAAAGCAACACAAGGACATAATGAAATATTGAATGTGCATAGGTTCCAATAACTAAGGGCCCAATCCTATCCAATACCAATGCACTACATGCTGTGCTGGGGAGGCACACACAGAGGCCTCCTCAAGATAAGGGAAAGTTTTTTCCCTGACCTTGGTGCTATATTGTGGCTGCATCAGTGGTGGAAAACTGGATAGGATTGGACCCTAAGTAATCTTGAACTTGAATTTGGCAACAGTTTAGTATCTGTAGCTGGTGTGATGTTGCTGTTAAGAGCGTGAACTACATACTGGTAATTCTTTTGTTCAAATCACAATTTAACCAACAGATTCATTGGGTGGTCTTAGCCAGGGGTGCCCAAATCCTGGCCCGGGCGCCACTTGCGGCTCTCAAGGACTCCCAATTCGGCCCGCAAGTAGCCCCCCTTTTCATATGAGGATCTGGAGACTTACTGGAGCCCTTGCTGGCCCAATGCAACTGTTCTCAGTGTAAGGGCGACAGTTTGACCTCTCGCATGAACTGTGAATGAGGGATCCCTCCACTACTTTCTGTTTCAGGATTGTGATGCTGCAGCAGCCGTGAAGGAAAGGCCAGTCTTGCTTTGTGTAAGGACTTTTATAGGCCTTGAGCTATTGCAAGACCTTCATTCATTCATAGAAGTTCCATCTCTACATATATTTACATAAATGAATATATTAAATTTATTCAAATTTGAAATGTAAATTGATTCTTTTTTATTCCTGGCCCCCGACACAGTGTCAGAGAGATGATGTGGCCCTCCTGCCAAAAAGTTTGGACACCCCTGGTCTTAGCCAACGCACTGCGTCTGAGCTTCTGCTCCTCATCTGTTATAAGGGGATATTTTTGCTCTCTGCTTTACTCAGTTGGTATAGGAATTACAAGCATAATTTATGGCACATTTTGGAACACTTTGGAAAAGCTGTATATACAGAACAATTTTTGATGTTTATTATTTTTGCACTTGTCAGTCCGTATGGCTTAGGTGGGGGGGGGGGTGAAGAGTTCTTGCTTGGTTTTGTCCCCAACAAGTTGATCTGTTTATGATTTCTGCATTTCTTTGTAAATGTGTTTTGTAAGGTTTAGGTTGTTTGAATTTGTAGATGAGGAGGAATAAGGGCCATGCAAAAAAATTCTTCTTCCTTTTATTTATATGCTTTTGATTGACATTTAAGTGTTCCTTAAACTGCACTCTGAAGATGTAAGATGAATCCTTGAAATTATCCACAACCTCTTTATCCTTCCTTCGGAAGGAAAAAATGTGAAGAATTTCCTCTAAAGATACGAGCACTTCCTTTAGGCTGTCTATAAGAAAACATTTCCTGCAATCAGGTCAGTTGGAATAATGCAGAATAAAATAGAAATGGGGAATGTGAAGTATCTTTTGCTTGGAATTCCGGTGTTAAATTTGAATCAATCCTTGTATTAATAGAAAAGAAGGTTTGCAGTTCCACAGGGCTGTTTTTATGTCTCTAAATATATGTTCAGTGAGTGCATTTTTTTTTCCTTCAAGTGGGTATTAGTGGTGCCTTGGCAGCAGTTTTAAAGAGTGATCTTTTGTTCACAAACATGACATCTGATCTGATAGTAATTAAGTCTATCCTTTCTGAGAAGCATTGCTATGTATGTATATAAAGATTTCATGCGGTTTCTTGCCTGGCTTCCCAGTTCTGGTCACCACAACAGGGTGACCACCCTCCTCCTTTTGCAGCTCATCTTGAGACTGTCCTTGGTGGACCTGCAGAATGAACACCATTCATCTTGCATGTGTGTGCCTTGCATGTGCAAAATTTCTCCTGTTCAATCAGTGGATAAGAAATGGCTGCTGGAATTACTATTAGCTAGAAATACAATTATGTAGTATCTCATGATAAAGAAGATGCCAGATGAAATGTTATGGTGGCAAGATACATTAGAATACTGTGTAAACGTTGATTTATTTTCAACTTTTTCTAACCTTTAAAAAACAAGCATAAAAACACAATGGATTGACTTTGACATTTATACGAAATTTTTAGTTGCATTGATCATATTTAAAACTCAGTATAATCACTGTTGGCCTTAGGGCAATTTGGCCAAATTGGGCCCCATGCCTCGAGGGTCTCAACACTGGGACAGTGAGTGGCAGCAAATCGGTCGCAGCTGGCAGCTCACTCTGTAGCTGACACTCTGGCTTGAAATCTTTTATGCCGAGGTATCTTGAGGAGAGTGCAGCGAGCTGCGCCTTGCCACTGGACGGCCCACCTGTCCTTGGGTGCAATTGGTTTGAAGTTGAGGCCCCAGAAATAGCTGGTGGTGATGCCATAGCCAGGAGCCTCATCCACTCATCCTGGTGAGTAAGGGGGCACGTGGTCCCCCCCATATTTTGCATTGGGCCCTGCAGCTCCTAAGGCTGGCTCTATTTAATGTTAATCTATACTAATGTATACAGCTATGCAAATATCCTAGAATAGGATATTTCTCTCCAATTAAAATTTTAGTAGAACTACATGAAGTAGACTAGAAATTGTAGTGAAGATTCCATGAGTTCTATATTGGCTCACAAGTGCCTTGAGTAAATGCAGCAGTTGCATCTTGTTACAGCATCTGAGCATTAAAGAGAAACATGTGCAGGAAACATGAGACTTGCCTCGTTCCTACCTTCCACACCTGTGTTGTTTCTTGACTCCACTTGGTTGTCACCAGCTTGGTTGTTGATGTGTCTGTTGTCTACTCCTAGATGTATTGATAACTTAGATCTCTGGCAGTGGCTTGTCATTCAGTGGCTGATGCTGTGTTGCCATGTTTATCAGCTCTGAGAATTCTGAGATGCCAAGCTATTGTAGGTTGTAAAGATCTAGTTTCTTTTTCATACTGGATAGAGTCTTTGATTTGGAGAGAAATGGGACTTGGACAATGAATTGGAAAGAATATGAATAACTTAGAACAGTGGTTCTCACACATTTAGCATTGGGACCCACTTTTAGAATGAGAATCTGTTAGGACCCACCGGAAATGATGTCATGACCGCAAGTGGCATCATCAAGCAGGAAAAATTTTTGCAATCCTACGCACACTTACCCAGGAGTAAGTGCCATTGACCATCATTGTTAAAAGAATATACAGAGTAGCTTGTTAAAAGTACAGGTCTGTAATATTTCCCCAAATGCAGTTGCATTCCCTGGGAGCATCAAGTCTAATATATTAAAAATAAAATATTGAAATGAATGGGGACCCACCTGGAATTGGCTCGTGACCCAGCTAGTGGGTCTCGACCCACAGTTTGAGAAACACTGACTTAGAATATTCTGAACACTTCTAGAGATCTGTTTGTGCAAATCAGCTGAATCAACTGTATACAGTATTGGAGCTGCATACTTTGGTAATGGTGTCCAGCCCCCCCCCCCCAAAGCTAACTAGATCTTCTGCCAAATGTCTAGAAACCTCATTGGATATTCACTTGATGCTACTTCCTCCATAACCCCGCGACTAACATAGTCCTGATGTTGCTTCATTCCATCAAACCCCAATGAGCACTTTTCTACCTGCTATTGACATCTCAGTTCTAGCATGTTGCGTCCACTGCAGTCCAGCACTACAATTTCAATCCTCAGTTTCAAGGAGCTGGGAGATGGCCAAAGCTCATGCTTCAGGAAACCATAAAACGCAGCAGGTACTGTGGGTCTCTCTTAGTAAGTTGCGCAGAAGTGTTGGTATGCCTCATCCTTACGTACTGGTGATCAGTATCCTACTAACAGCCCAGTCATGAGCTGTCCAGTGTGTGGGGCTGCAGCGGCACAGAAAATGGCTGCCACTGCATCCAGCGCACTTCAGGCAACTGCCGCCTGCTCCTCGGGAGAAGGGAATTTTTGTCCCCTTCCCCCAGGTAAACTGAGTAGCCCCGCAATGGGGCTACTTGATTCTATGACGCAGGGCCTCTGATAGGAATTTTATCAGGGGGTACAAAGTTTCTTTTGGGCCCCTTTACAAAGGGGGAGGGGTGAAACAGAACAGAGGAGGGAGGTGACGGGTATCAGAATAGGGGCAGGGAGGGGTGAAACAGGTTGGGGGAAGGTAGAGACAGCTGGAAAAGTCTTTGGAGCCCAGGTCTACCAACTCATGTGGCATCAGTAGGGTCCCCAGCATCCCCAGTCGTGGTAGTGTCCCGTGTGGGCAACAAGTCTGAGTAGATAGGAAAGCATAAGATATCAGAAAATTTCTGGGCCTCCTCCTTTGGTTCCTGGGCCTTCCTTTAGACCCTGGACCTGGGTACAAATTACCCCCTTTACCCCCCTTTCCTAGGCCCTGCTATGACGACCCAAAAGTTGGCTTAGAATGAAGAGCCTCCGTGTCAGGTGGTCAGCCTGACAAAGTGGCTCTGGATCTGGTGGAGTGAAGTTCCACCGGTCCCGTCTTCTTCCTTCCCTGCTCCCTCTCCCAGCACTACTCCTCCCCACCATCTCCCCGCTGTCCCTTCACCCCAGAACACCTCTCCCAACCTCTCCCCATGCCCCCACCTACCTCTCCACTGCCCGGCAGTCCACCCAACTGCTAAGCAGCAGAGCTGCGGTGCCCCACCGGCGCTAGCCCAGTGCCGGCCAGCACTGGTCTAGCACTGGTGGAGCACCAACGATAGGATCCGCATACATGCCTTATGGCACGTTTGCAACAGTGCATACTAGCAGTGAGCTGGTGCACACTGATTGGGTCCTAAGACACCTGTGCCAGTGAGTAAAACTGTCTTGTGCTGCTCTGAAAAATGCCAAACAATGATCTATATTTTGATCATAATAGCATGATGTAATAAGTAATGAATAATGTAATGCTTATATCTTTGGCTAATCACAAAAACATTGAAATCTCATTACAGTTATTTTATAGATGTTATTGTTAAGGATATTTATATGCTGCTTTTCAACAAAAAGTAGTTCTCAAAGCAATTTACATCGCAAAATAAGAAATGATTTCCTTTTCCTAAAGGGCTCACAATTTAAAAGGAGGTGCAGAAGGGACAGCAACAGTCAGTGGAAAAGGTACCATGCTGGGTGAGGAGGAAATATTATTGTTGTCCCCTGCTAAATGGAAGAGGACACTGCTTTAAAAGGTGCCTCTTTGCTCAGTTAGTAGAGGAAATGTAATTGATTATCTTGATAGTTGCTAAAGAAGGAATATTTCATTCAGTGTTATCCTCTTTCCTGTATCTCATCAGTGTGATTTGATAAAGAATGGGGGGGGGGGGGAAGGGACTGAAAATATGCCTGATGTCTCTTAGCCCATGGAACAAATTATCACTGAAAGATATAGCTACAATCTTTAAGTTTGGCAGGCTTCCATTTCCTTTCCCCCCCTTCTTTCCTAACTATTCCAACAGCAGCTCCTTGATTCTGAAGAACAAACTTGGAAGTTAATGATCAGTTAAAGAGATTATATTACTGGTCAGTTAAAGAGTGGATTAATTATAAGCAGGCACTTCCTGATTTTAGACAAGGGCATAATGATCTTAAGATTTCTAGTTCGAGGCAAAATTTGAGGTGAAAAGATTCATTATTTTTTGAGGTTTAAAAGAGGTCCAGTACAGGGTTTTCCTTTGGTCCCCCGCTATCCAGATTCTGGCCCAGCACAGTGCAGTTTTTAAAATCAGCTTGAGATAGCGTGAGGTGTGTCTTAGGATGGGAAAATAGGAATTTCCACTGTTTTCCACTCCTGTTCAAATATAATTAAACCAATAGTATGATGGCTATGGAAACTGCCAATTCATCTCTCTCTGGAGGGACTTCTAGAGATGAGGAACTGTCTGTGAGAATATTTCTGTTTCTATCCTTGCTGTTCTTCATCATGTACAGTATGGGGCAATAAGAGATCCTTGTGAATTGGAGGAGGAAAGGAGTAAATATATTTCATTTTGCCCTGCATGGTAACTTGTGCCCAGTGCTGTCATTAGGGGGTGCAGACCGCACTGGGTGACACCAGGGAGTGATACTATCAGTGGCCAAAATTGTGGAAATTTAATGGTATTTAATGGGGCTACTCAATTTTCCTGGTGCAGATCTAAGCAGCCTGGTGTAATGCCAGGCTGCTCAGGAGGGGGCTTAGGACATGGCCTAGGTTGCGCAGGCCCTCCTCCGCCCATCGACCTGCACCCCGCTCCCCAACCCCCTGTGCTGGCCACTCTCGGCCAGCACACATACCTGGGTCTGGTGGTGTGGAGCCTGGAGGCGACCGCTGTGAGCCAGCGCGCATCCGTGTGCTGGCTCAACCAACTCTCTCAAAGGCATGAACTTGCTTTATGGCATGTTTACAACCCCCCGGGGCCAGCATAAGGAACTTGTGTCGCCCACCATCAGGTCTGGATTGCATACTTAGGGCGCAATCCTGACCACTTTTGTCAGTGCTTTCCAGCACTGACATAAGGGCAATGCAGCTCTGAGGTAAGGGAACAAACATTCCCTTACTTTGAAGAGGCCTCTGTGAGTGACTTCCAACTGCAGGATGCAGCACATGTCCCATTGGCACCACTATGCCAGCGCTGGAAAGCACTGACATAAGGGGTTAGGATTGCGCCCTTAGCCTGTTAAAGTTACATATTACTTTCTTGTAAGTTAGGTGGTTCTTATTTGGGGAGCAGCCCATTGCATAGAAAGAAGCAGGTGCACACAGCTCCTCTCAGCCCATGTGGCTTGCCTTACCCTTTCCTACAGGGAGGAAATGTCTCCTAATCACATGATGTATTTACTATTTTAATTTAGTCATAAAGAATATGCACTCTGCATCTGTTCAGAGGCACCTTCACATCTTTATATTTATGTTTCAGGTTTGATGCTAGGGCTGAGCCTTGGCACAATTAAACCCAGAATAGCAGTGCTGCTGTTATGTAATGAAAGGGGAGTAGCTTTGCTTCACAAGTCAGAATCTTACTACAAGAAGACAGCTGTTCATTATTTTAAAAAGAAGAGAACAATCTGTGCAGCTGTGCATTTTTAATGCTGGAGAGGCTGAACACACAACCTTTAACAAGCTAAATAAAATCAGAATTATTTTTAGAAGTAGAAGACGTTCGTAAAGACATCTGGATCCTGTTCACCTACTTTGCATTTATATAATGATAAATAAAAATATCATAGCGTGCACAATTTGTTTTGAAAAGTCCTAATCATCTATTTTATGGTACACAAATGTAGTGACAGCACAGAAATACTTAAGTTCAATGTAGTATACTAAAAATATGTTTTTAATACCTTTCAGTAGAGATGGAACCTCGTATAAGTTTCTCAAAATATAACATAAGATGTAATTGAATGTTAAAGTTACCCGTATGGCCTAGATTTAAGAGAAGAGATCTTGGGATCCTGCAGTGGATGCTTTAATTTGTATTAATTTCAT
This sequence comes from Tiliqua scincoides, assembly GCF_035046505.1. Lineage (NCBI taxonomy): Eukaryota > Metazoa > Chordata > Lepidosauria > Squamata > Scincidae > Tiliqua > Tiliqua scincoides. The sequence continues at coordinate 31,130,267 of NC_089826.1, forward strand.
GCATACGTATTTAATTTGTATTCCAGTATTTGAGTCTTTTTTTTCTGGAGAGATCTGGTTTTGTTTGTTCAGTACATTCGTCTGCAATCTCCATCCACTTACATGTTGATCATTGGTGATTATATTTTTATTTACATATTCTTGTGAGTTCTTATTATTCTGGACTACTTTGGATTGCATTTTGCAGAAAAGCAGGGTGGATTTTTTTTAAATTAATATTTTGAACCACTGTACATCAGTAAGACAAAGCAGAGGTTAGCCACGTATGCTAATTTTGCTTGTGAATTTCACTGTAAACATAGCTTTCATGCATGAGCCCTGCCAAGGAAGGTTTCTGCCAGAACGAGTTTATTTAGAACAGTGATAATTTTGTATGTGGAAAAATTGCTGTTTAAAAGATTCAGGGCTTGTGTCTGAAACACAATTTTCTATTTGTCAGTACATAACATCACAGTAATTGAAAAATAAGCCCATATTATTCCATCAGAACATTACTCATAGTAAATGTAGTAATTACATAGTAAATGTAATTTGTCACCCATGTGTTCATGAAACAGTTATCTTTCTCATATCTGTTCCTTCTGTAGCAGACAATTCATTAATCGCTATTTTCATCTCTGAGGTTGGAAATTAGATTAAAGGAGAACCTATGGCAGAATGAGTTCATGTGTTGTCCTTACATTAGAGCAGGGGTCTCCAAACTTTTTGGCCAGAGGGCCACATCAAATATCTGGCGTGGTACGGAGGGCCGGAAAAAAAATTTAAATATAAAATTTACATAAATTAGAGATGGAACATAGATGAGTGAATAAATGAATGAATGGGCCCATTTATTCAACCTCTCTGGCCCTCAGAACCTCCTCCGGACACAATCAGAGCACAGTTCTGGTCATGTTCAGTTGAGTGGGCCAGAGGCTTTCAGGGGACAAGAGGTTGGTCACAGGCTGAAAAGAGGCTTGCTGTGGGCCATATCTGGCCCCTGGGCTGGGGTTTGGAGACCCCTGCATTAGGAGAACACGTAGAAACTTCAGTGTAAAGCACTCAATTGATGGGATGTTGCACAGCTCCTTTAACCTCCTGCCAATCTTCATGACAGAAGCCAATATAAACCATCTTCTTCATGTAAGTGTTTCATGGGAAGTCATGCATTTTAACTGAGGCAGTTTCACATCTGTTCTGTGTCATGACAGCTTCCTCACAGAACTTGGGGGGGAGGGGGGAGAAAAAGGATGGGGAAAGAAATTAGCTGCCCTTTTTTAAAAGGCTACCTTAGAGAATTTTGAATTGCAGTTATTCAAAAACAGACACCAGCAACATGGTTTGATAATGCACCAATGGTAAAAAGCCCTTACTTGACTTGAATTCTTATGTCAACCTCTGAAACCTGTGGCCAATTCCAGTGATGGGTTTTCTACTACGAGATTGCCTGAAATGATTCTTGTTAAGAGAACTATGCTGCAAAACTTAGCTTGATCTGTGATATCAACATTTGTGTTTTCAGATTAGTACATTTCCATTACAATAAATAAGAAAGGAAGCATGCAACAACAAAGCAACATATGGTCATAAAACATGACTGTATGTTGGGCTGTAATTCTTTAAAAGAAACATGGGTGAGCAAGATTGCCAGCTGTTGCTCACGGCTCCATTCTTCAAAATGGATCCATTTTTCATCCTTATATAAAGGGTTCCATGTGTGTTTCTCCAGAGGACACATTCCCCAGTATTTTGATAGACAAAAAATATTGGAACTAGCTCTCATTAGCCAATATTGATTTCAGATACCATCATATAAAGATATCCTGATAAAATGTTTTCAGTTATGATAATAGTAAAGAATTAGATAAAGCAGAAATGTAAAAAATATATTGATTATAGCACTGTAATGAGATACTGGAAATAATTATCTGGGAAGTTCTCTTGTACAGGTCTAATTGAAAGTGTATAAGGGCCCAATCCCATCCAGCTTCCAGTGCCCAAGCAGCCGCAATGCAGCCCTGGGGTAAGGAAACAAATGTTCCCTTACCTTGATGAGGTATCCGTGACTGCTTCCTCCCTTGCAAGAGGTAGTGCCTGCCCCATTGGCACAGCTGCATCATCACTGGAAAGTTGGATAGCATTGGGCCCTAAGAGTGCTACAGAAGTCGTGCTATTTTTGCAGGGTAATTTAGTGGCATGTTGTTATACCCTTTGATTTTATGGTAAGTGAGAAAAGGCTTGTACCAATAATTAAAAATTAATTAAGCTATGTCAAATACCTGGGGAATCTGTCATTTCTCATGGAGCCATTTTAAAAATTATATTATTATTATTATTATTATTATTATTATTATTAACAGTATTTATATACTGCTTTTCAACTAAAAGTTCACAAAGCGGTTTACAGAGAAAAATCAAATAACTAATGGCTCCCTGTCCCAAAAGGGCTCACAATCTAAAAAAAATGCAAAAGAATACCAGTAGACAGTCACTAGAACGATCACTGCTGGGGTGAGGTGGGCCAGTTACTCTCCCCCTGCTAAAAGAAGGAGCACCCACTTGAAAAAGTACCTATTACCCAATTAGCAGGGTATATTATATTTCCAATCATTTTCACACTTTTTTCTTTTTTGAACAATATTCAAAGCAGTTAACAAAAATATGATTAAAATACAGAATAAAAATTCTAAAAGAATATTACAACCAGTTAAAATCATGAACAGCTCAGAGCGTCATGATGAAAATGGGAAGAGACTACATTTAAACACCAAGTTAAACAGGGACCATGTTTATAATGTCGTGATGTGTATATATACACTAACTACTAGTTCAGCCCCTGCAACCTTGATAAGTGAGTAAATGACAATCTGGATTTTAAAAATTACAGTTTTACACAATGTTATGCAAGAACTTGCAAATCCATATGTGATTTCATCCTGGTGTCTCATAGCATTTTCTTTTGAAGCTTCTTAATTAGCACAATTAATATCTTGTGTCATATTCCCAGTAAAGCACCAAACTTCAGAAAATCTTATCCAGCAGAGGACTGAATTTAGATTCGGTCCAGCACACAGAAGAAAATATTTTAAACAACAAACCGAACATAAAAAAGTAAAATCCGGCAGCGTAAATTATACCAACTTAGGTACTTTTGAAGTGGTAAGTGCTGCGTTATTACAGAAGCTGCTTTTCTTTGCCTTTGTTCTGTCATTATCCAGGATGAGATTGTTGTTTTATAAACAGTATGCAGTATTGGGTGCCAGATGAAAGCATAGCTAGAAGATTAGATTACATTATCAAGGGAGAAATAGAGGAAGATGCATTGAGACTGGATCTGTTGCTAACCACCAGGTAATTATCAAGGTCCATAATTATAAAGGGGTAGCCTCTCTTTCTCATGTCTGTTTTAAATGATAGACGTGATTAAGAGCGGATTGATTGTTTGGGAGAGGAGAAAATCCAGTTTGCTTGTCTCTTGTTTTTACACCATAAAACTATGGAAAAAGTCAACTTGAAAACACTGTATCTTCAAAATGGGAAGCTAGTTTCTCAAAGATGCAGCTGCTGTATAGAATGTTATTCTTCAGTTTACTGTTCAACTAGATGTTCGTTTGGTAAGCTAAATATCTAACATAACCATTAGATATTTTGCAATAATTGCCTCTTTTTCATTGGAAAAGAAGGAGCAGAAACCATCCTCCAGATCCCAATTCTGCCATTCTCCCCCCCCCCCCAATATTTGGTGTTGAGGATTAACAGGCCTATCCTTTGCTGTCCAAAAGAGTCATCTTGTCCTCTAGCGGCTCCAGGGAACCAAAGGGCGAGAGCCTGGGAGGTTGATAGATCTTAGGATATGAGGCAGCCTCGTAGATTCATCCTTCCTGACTTATTTTTGTGTTGGCTAATGGGACAGCCAACACAATTTCACTTGGACAAACACCATGGTTCCAGCACATCCAGGGGCTTCATTGGAACCTGGGTTTGGGAAGATGCTTTGTGTTCCCACATCAACATTTTCCTATAAGGGCAGGCTGTCCTTCCTGAACTCCCATTTGTTTTGGCATGGGAAAAGTGGAATATAGATTTTTTTCAGATAAATTTGATTCAATGAAGTTTACTGAACTTTGCATATGCTTTATAATGTCTGCTTGTGGAACTTGTTACCCATTTGCAAAGTGTGTCATGGTAAGTTGATAAGAACAAGAAGATGTCAGGATAGCTTGAATACTCTCTGAACATTATTTATGTCAGATAATGAGCATCCACCAGAACTTCGCTTTAAAGTAGAGTAATAGATAGTTTAACAAGGCCGTTCATAGCTCATCAAAATGCGTAATAAGCTTGATAGGTCAGTTCTGTTTGATATTATTGATATTCATAATGAGAATTCTGCTACGCGTTTCCTGAGCTTCATCCAGTTTCATATATTTTTAAAGTGTTGTTCTTTTTCCTGAAATGACCTTCTTGTGCCAATTCTGGCTACAGCAGATTATAATTTTAATTATTTCTAATGTTTTAGGTTTAGTATAGAGGTAGTTAAACATAAGAACAGCCCCACTGGATCAAGCCATAGGCCCATCTAGTCCAGCTTCCTGTATCTCACAGTGGCCCAACAAATGCCTCAGGGAGCGTACCAGATAACAAGAGACCTGTATCCTGGTGCCCTCCCTTGCATCTGGCATTCTGACATAGGCCATTTCTAAAATCAGGAGGTTACACATACACATCATGGCTTGTAACCCGTGATGGATTTTTTCCTCCAGAAATTTGTCCAATCCCCTTTTAAAGGCATCTAGGCCAGATGCCATCACCACATCCTGTGGCAATGAGTTCCACAGACTGACCACACACTGAGTAAAGAAATATTTTCTTTTGTCTGTCCTAACCCTCCCAACACTCAATTTTAGTGGATGTCCCCGGTTCTGGTGTTATGCGAGAGTGTAAAGATCATCTCTCTATCCATTCTATCCTTCCCATGCATAATTTTGTAAGTCTCAATCATGTCCCCCCTCAGGCTCCTCTTTTCTAGGCTGAAGAGGTCCAAACGCTGTAGCCTTTCCTCATAAGGAAGGTGCCCTAGCCACAATCATCTTAGGGCACAAGCCTAACCAGGTCTACTCAGAAGTAAGTCCTATTTTGTTCAATGGGGTTTACTCTCAGGAAAGTGTGGATAGGATTGCAACCTTAGTCGCTCTCTTTTGCACCTTTTCCATTTCCACTATGGCCTTTTTGAGATGTGGCCATCTTATGTGGCCATCAGTAGTTAATGATATTGGTGACAGTTCTATGCTGCATTCAGATGTTAGATTAAGTATACTCAAATCCTGTTGATTTGATGGGTTTTAAGTTCACTGTATGTGGACTAGAATGCTACAGCTAAACTCTTCAAGGATGACAACTGTGCAAAGATATCTTTTAAGTATCTTTAAAAATACTTTAAAGGCTCTTTACGTGTGTTTAGATGCTCTCTAACAAAGGTCCAGGCTTTGAGCCCTGATAGCAAAGGGAGGTTCTGCTGCTGTCTTTGGGATCAATCTTATGCAATGCGCACTGGCACATTTGCAGGGGTTAGCGCCAGCCCAGCGCTGGAGCTGGCCCAAAGTGAGCCGCACTGGTACAGCACCGGTCAGAGGCCAGCAATCCGCCACCAGGTGCTCCATGCAAAGTGCCTGGCGGCAGAGAGGTAAGTGGGGGCGTGGGATGGGGAGGAGGCGTTCTGAGGTTGGTGGAGTGTGGAGGGAAGGTGTGGCAGGTGGAGGGAGCGGGACCAGCGGAGCTTAAATAATTTCTGGCTAGTTATTTAGTTCCAAACGTGTAGATCCCTGTCATGTGAAATTGTACCAATCAAATTGTCCTTTCCCACATCATTTCCGAACCTCATATCTAGCCACAGAAACTTGCCTTAATCATGCTGTCACTTTCTAGGCTAAGTCAGATGATCCAACCCTCTTGCACATTACTGAGGTGACATGGAGGCAAACCATCAGGTGAGGTGTGTGGTTTTGTTTTTGCCATTGACCTATTTTTGGCATTTTTGTGCTAATATAAGAATTTCAGCATGTAACCAGTCTCTTCAACTACTTAACAAACCCCCTGTATATTATGTGTGGGGCCATTTCGTGGCCTATAGAAACCAAGTCTGATCACAACTCTTGTAACCCCTACAGTTATATTTTCACAATATTTAGCATAATCTTGAATTTAGAAAAGCATTAACATAGCTTTGTGTAAATGTAAATGAAGTACTGCTCCTTCCTTTCGTTTACTTTATTACTGCTGTACTGTTTTATTGTGACTCATTCATGTCTTTAGAAAGGAGTGAGGGAGAGTGGCAGGCAGGCAGTCTGTGACAAACTATTGTGTCTGGTAATCAAACATGCCCACAAGGTATTTTTTTCATGAGGAACTACTGAGTTCTTCCTTGCATCCTGATTAGGGAGACAGATTGTAAAAGGAGGAAGCCTTGTGCTTAATAAGCTTTTTTGTCAATAGCTTTGAAACTGCCTGCCAGAGCTCACAAGCTTTGTGTTTTGATTTGTTTATCATCACTTCCTTCCTATGAGACAGAATCAAAGCCCTGAATGAAGGGGGGGGACGGGACCCAAAGCAAAATACACATTTGGATGGGATTTAACAGCTGGGAGGCTGAATTGGTTTAGAAAGAGAAAATCATTTCATGCTGAACCTTAAGTTTATTTATACAGTAGAGAAGGCAGGAAAAATCCAATTGTAGAGTGCCAACTGAATGTAGTTGGTGGTGTATGTGTGGCTCAGATAGAGTTGCAACATGGTTTCTGTTGTGTGAGTTTGTAATGCTAGGAGTTAGTGAAGAATTTCATTGCTATGATGAACAAAACTTCATAGGTAATGGCACGTTCTGAATTTGAGGTGCTGAGGTGCCTACCATTACCCAGATGTGCTATTGCTATTTGTCCTCTTCCTCCACACTTAGCCGTTCTGCATTTTGTTCTTAGCTGAGCAATTTGTTCTGCATTCTGCTTTGCCCTAATGGCTCCAACATCAGGGTTAAACTCAAAGCTTCAAGCCTGCTGCGCAATACCTTAATAGACAGAGTGGTTTGTTATCCCAGTGCAGTGCACCTACATTCCACCAAGCATGGCTTTTTTAATATGTCATACTAGACAATATCATTGGCATCCATTTGCCCCACTGTCCAGTGACTTGATGAGGCAGACCTAAATCAAAGCTTCAGATAGTAGTATGTGATAGCCACATGAAAATCTTGAATTAACCACAAAAATATCTAGCCAAATTCAGCATGATTTGCTCCCTCACTAAAGTTGCTTACAGACTATCACAGTGGTTCTCAAACATTTTAGCACCAGGACCCACTTTTTAGAATGACAATCTCTCAGGGCCCACTGGAAATGTCATTAATCTGGACGTGATGTCATGGCTGGAAGTGACATATCAAGCAAGAAACACCTCCATACAACAAAATCAAATCAATTAAGTAAAGAACCTCCCTAATCCTTCAAAGCAGTTTCTGATCTGTTTTTAAATAATTCTGCACCAAACATCCCAAAGGCTGCAGTCTTATCCATTTATCCAGGAATAAGCCCCATTAGCTATCATTGTTAAAAGCATATGCATAGTAGCCTGTTAAAAGTACAGATCTGTTACATTTCCTCAAATGTAGTCACATACCATGGTAGCATCAGGTCCAGTATATTAAAAATAAATGAACATTGAAATGAATGGAGACACACCTGAAACTGGCTCATGACCCAACTAGTGGGTCCTGACCCACAGTTTGAGAAACACTAGACTATTGAATAAGGCACAATATCCCAAGAACCTTTCCTACAAATGTACACTAATTAGAATTGGTGGACATTGCACAAAAGGTGTTCCCAGTGGCACTAGTTCTGGTTAACCACATATTTAAAATAAAACGATTTGTAAAAAAGAACTGACTTCTTTCTATGGCCAAACATAGCATCTCTGTGCAGGCTGTTGCTTCTCTACTGTTACTTTCCATTAGGACTTGTTGTGCTGTTCATTGAGAAATATCTGTGCCAGTGTGACCTTCACCCTTTACCAAAGTGAATGGGAAACCTCTACTTGTATATCCCTTTTTGGTGTTCCATTGTCTAGAGCAGGGGATTCTTAACTGGGGGTATCCATACCCCTTGAAGGTATGGGAACCAATGGTGGGAGTATGAGATTTGATATCTGAACAATTAAAAAAAAATTGTTGTTAGATTAGATTAACTTTCTCCATGATCAATATGAATTGAGGCATTCTGTTCCTGGCTATCCCTATGTAAAGTAAAACCAAGCTGTTGACGCCTTTTGAAGTAATACTGGTACCTAATAAGACTGATGATGATGATATTGACAGTCTGATGAAGGTGGTATGGAGACGTATTAGGGAATCCATTGGAAGTCTGCAACTGTAAAAAGGTTAAGAACCCCTCGTCTATAGGAAGTCTGTAGATCAGTACTGGAGCTCCATCACCTTCTCACTCTATATTATGACAGTTGACACCCACCATGATATCCTTATAAGTGCTTAGGTAGCTTCATGTGGAGAAAATAATTTCCAGCATCCCTCAAAAAAGCGAAGACCCTGTAAACTTGATATTTCCATAGCAAGTCTGGGGTGGTTAGCAACTGATGATGAACTGATATGAAATGATAAAGAAGTTACTATGGCACTTGTGTTGTCTGACTCAGGAAGAGGTGCGCCTGTCTCTTGCCTGCAATAAAACTGATGACATAGTCTGATAGACAAGTGCTACACAAAGACAGAGAGGAATTTATAGGCACCTGAAGGCAATTCAAGCCGATGATGAAAGGCGTTCTAAATGTTAGACACTAATTCATAGTGAAATGAAATCTTGCAAGGGCTTTGTGTCTGCAGTGCAGCTTCCCAGGATGAAAGCCCACCAAAAATTTTCAGATGGAAGTAAGTTGTAATTCAAGCATGGTTCTGGTGCCACAGTGAAGTTCACAAAAGAAAATAAAACTATTAATTAGAACTCAACTGCAAACTTCTTATTACAGTTCCCTTTGTTGCCTATGGCACTTTTTATTATTGCATTCTACCCTCAAGTTTTCCTGGTGACTTGATTCTACTTTTTGGCTTCCTTTCTGATAAATCATTTTAATACATCAGGAACATCAAAGCATACTCTGAAGGTATCTTACCCCCTACTAATTATAGGAGGAATGGGTAAGATTGCTGGATTTGTTTTAGGGAATAATAAACCTCCCCTCTTTTTCTAAACGTTGTGTTTCCCAAGCATGGAGAGTCCTGGTTTTGTTTTTAAATACATGAACTTTATGCAAATGTTGTTTGCTTGTTGCTTTGTCACCTTTTCTTTGCCCGTTTGGTTCTGTTGCACATTTGAGCTGAACAATATATTGGTTAATATTCGTACATTGTAAGCAACATGGTCCACTTAAGTACTCAGAGCAAGGGATGGAATTAGTGGGCAATGACTTTAAAAATGCAAATAGTCAATAGTTTAGTCATGTGTTAATGCTGAGGGTTGTTGTGCTCCCCAAAAATAGGAAAATAAGGTCCCAGTGGAGATTGGCAGAACACTCCATGATGTCTTATGCAAATTAAACTGTAGATTGAAAATATTTGCACACTGACAGGATATGACTGTAGGTGTAACATACATGTCACTAACTTTGCTGCCACCATATACAGAGCTATTGTAGAAGTAACACTAACCAGCAAAGAGTATAATCCTTCCAGGATCTGTCATCCCAGAAATGAAACATCCCATAAGGATCTTAGAGAGAGATTTGTTACGTAGCAGGCAACACAAGAGAATGCAAAATATCTTTCCTATTCCCTCCCCCATTAAACTCGCATATGGTAAGCAAATAAAATGGAAAGTTTGATGCTTCTAACTTGCTACCTTTTTCCCCTGTTTAGTCACTTTTTATTCTAACTCCACTGCAATCCCTCCCTCTCCTAATCCCCCTCTGCAAACTTCCCTTTGCCTCCTCCCTGCTCAGCCTCTGCAATCCCTCCCCCTCCCCCTCTGCAAACTTCCCTTTGCCTCCTTCCTGCTCAGCCTCTGCAATCCCTCCCTCTCCCAATCCCCCTCTGCAAATCCCCCCATGACAATATCATTATCAACTCTGTTACTGTAATACCCAAACTGCCCCAACAATGGATGCTCTGTCAAAATGGAATTCGTTTTATATGTATGACACAGAAGTATCCTCATGTGAAGCAAAACCTGGAGAGCCAAAGTGAGGAAGGGGCAAGATGTGAAAAGAGAGTTCTGAGTGTTAGGTGAGGGAGGAAAGAGGGAGATGGAAGCCAGCTTGCAGGGGGCTAGTCAGGATCTTGTGAGAAAAGAAGTCTGAGGGCACCTTAAAAGGACCCTAAAACCAAATGTAAACAGCTAAGCATTCAACAGGTTCAATTCCTGGTCCTCATACCTGCAACATAGGTGACTGGAAAGAGCAGAGTAGAGATACAAGTGGGGCAAAGGCCTAGCTAAGAAGTTAACTATAGGTAACATCAAATGTTTTTTGTTGTTCTGTGTGAGGACTCTGGACGCTAGAAGAGGGATGCCTGACACTTTAAATCCCTGCACCTTAAAACAGAGGGAGAAGTGTCTCCCTTCTGCTGATCCTGGGGATGCACTGCTTCTTTACTTCTTCTGCTTACTTTTCTTCTTCTGCTTACTGCTTACTCCTGCTTCATTTCATTATTTTCTTAGTAATTTTCTCAGATTCCCTTCATAGTATCTGTACTCTGTTATGAACAATTTTCATGTCTGTCATATTTCCATTTATTTGTCTTTGAAGTTCCTGGTTATGTAGTTTCCTGTTATTAACTACAAACCATTCTTAAATATGTAGGCATATTTATCCCTGTATTGTTCCCTATTTCATTCCTTTCTTTCTAAAGAATAGGAAGAGCTGCCTCAGTGCAGGGCATGAATCAGTACTAGATTAGATAGACCATTGACTTGTCAATGTCAGTTGGCAAAAGATTCTCATAACCAGAAAAAGCAGTTAGTCTTTATCTTCTTACTTGAGATCTTTGAAGTAAATTTGGGGCATCATTCCTGTTCGCTACAACTGTACTGTGGACACTGCTTCACTATCTGTGGAAGAAGTATATGTGCAAACTATTTTTTAACCCACTCTTATTTGAACACCTATCTGCATTAGATTGCCGATTCTTCTGTAGTGGTGTAAATTTGTTTTTAAATGTGTCCACACTGTTGAGTTTCTCATTCAGAGCTCTTCTGCACAATAGGATGCTGCTAATGAGAGGCTAAGATAGCATGATGACATGACATTGCGACAGCAATTGATGCTGCCCATATTCTTGATTATGGGCTCTGTGCTTCCACATCTTACAACCCAATACTACCTAAACCCCCCACTTGGTGCTGCGTGTTGTCTGCTACCATTCTGCGGGAGAGTTTTGGCTGCTGGAGCTCTCCTTGGGGTTATCTCCAAGATAAGGGGACCACTGTGGGTCTACTCGAACCTGCACCAGAGATATCGCTGACCTAAGTCCATGTTGATCCATCCAGGTGGAGCACACTGCCACTGCCAGACCCACCTCCCTCCTGAGCCTAGTCTGGCCATCCCACTCCATCTCCTCCCCATGTTGCCCACCGCACACCCTGGTCTTTTCCCCCATCACTTAACCCCCACCCCGTTCCACGCCCTGTGCCGGGTTCACCTCCAAGGGTCTCAGAATGGCATGTGTGGTTCTCTGTCTGTCCATTTCACAATAACCCTGTGAGGTAGCTTAGTTTGAGAGATTGTGACCAACCCGCAGGGTGTAGTATCTGACTGTAACTGTAGTGTTAGGTGGTTGTTCTGAGATTATTTATTTATTTATTTATTTATTTATTTATTTATTTGAGAATGTATAGTCTGCTTCTTAACTTTTGTCCTCAAAGTAGGTAACAAACAGATAAAATTAATACTTCCTAAAAAGATTATGAATATTATAGTTGATTAAAAATTTTTTTAAAGTGTCATGTTTACATAGGGCTCCTATTCAAGGAAAGCCACACCCACTTTGTTTCAGCAGTGTTTCAGCCAGAGGCCCACCCAAAGCAAAACATTTAAAATGTAACATTACACAGGAACTGCAAAATAGAAAATTTCAGGAAACAAGAATTCAGGGGAATCCTTCCAATCATATATAGGTCAGAGTTTTGTTTTTCACACTCTTCCTAAAAGGCTGAGAAAAGTGGTTGGATCGGGCATACTTCCCATAGGACTGAGTTTCACTGTTGTGTGGGACTGCTCATTTTTTAACCTTGACTCTTTGAACTTTATTGAAAGGTAGGGTCCCTGAAATGATTTTCTAAAATTCATTTGTCTTTGAGGAATTAGAATTTCATTCTAGCAAACTGACCCTTGATGTTAAAAACTGCTAAAACATGACAAGAAAAATCCATCAAGATCCATGTTAAGCCAAGTATGAGAAGAAACTTGTACCCAATGTATAATTTGGATGCTTCATTCTTAGTACAGTTAATATATAGAAAAGGATCTCTTTTGGGTAGGGTTCCAAATTATATCTATATACATAGTTGAAACTTCACAGTTGTCTAAATCTCATGACAATCCTAAGTGCCCCCATGGAGTTCTAGATCATAGATATTTATACGGGTTGTGCCTCGTTATCCACTGGGGTTCCGTTCCATAACCCCATGTGGATAAAAAAAAAACAGTGGATAGCAAACCAGTGGAAAAATAGCTTTAAAGACCCACTTCTAGGTTTCTTGCTCCTCTGTGGTTTTCCCAGAATGCATTGGTATAGACCAGGGGTCTCCAAACTTTTTGGCCAGAGGGCCGCATCAAATATCTGGCATGGTGTTGAGGGCTGGAAAAAAAAAAATTAAATAGATAAATTAGAGATGGAATTTAGATGAGTGAATAAATGAAGGGCAGCCCAATCCTGAGCTGCCCAGAGCTCCAGGACCTGGCGGCTCCACGGAGGTCTCCCGTCGGATCCTGCGCTATCATGGGAGTCTCCTTGGGAGCCTAGTTTGTCCCCTTCCCCCAAGTAAGGGAAGCAGCCCTGCTATGGGGCTACTCACTTTAGTGGCGACCTTTTGGTCACAGCTAAATTAAAGGTGCTCATGTAGGGCGAACAGCCCTATGGCATGTTTGCGACTGTGATCCGCGGTGTGGAGCCGTGGCACGGACCGCAGGATCGGGCTCTGAATGGGCTCATTCATTCAACCTCTCTGTCCCTCATAACACCCTCCAGTCACAACCAGAGCACAGCTCTGGTCATGTACAGTTGAGTGGGCCAGAGGCTTTCAGGGGCCCCAGGCTGGATAGAGGCTTGTCGTGGGCCACATCTGGCCCCTGGGCCGGGGTTTGGAGACCCCTGGTATAGACACTAAACCGCATTCAGCCACTAGATGGGGTAAATAATGGAATCAAATAGAATGAAATAATTATTTAACAGTGAAAAGGTAGGAAATTGGGTTTTGGTGCTTTTTTTCCTTGTTACAAGTCATTTAAAGGTGGACCTCTGTATCAGTGACCAGTCAAATCAGTGGATACTAAATCAGTGGATACCAAGGTCCCACCTGTATAAATAGATGAGTAGAACTACTTTTACATGACTTATTGCTCTGTAGATTTTAGGTGCCATCTGCATTACTAATATTAATGCATTTTCTCCCTTCCCTTCTACGCTACATAAGATATTAATTCAGGGGCTGTTGGTGATCTTCAGTAAATAGCATGATGCTGTATTATTTTTGAGCTTCATTCCTTTTGCTGGAAGAAAAATAGCTCTGAAATGGTTTGGAGTCTAATTCCAGGTGATTAGGTTTTCATTTTCCTTGCATATCATTGTTTAAATTCTGCTGTTTTGACACATTTTGTCCTAGAGCACTACCTGTTTACAATTCGGTACTTCCATTAGCTTAAGGCCCAACTAAGCTGATCCTGTTCTGTGTTAGTAAATGCCGTGCATTTTGACAGATGTTGGGAAAAGACCCTGATGGATGTGACAGCTTCAGCCTTAACATGGTGGTGATGAGAGACGATACATACTTTGTCAGCCATATTGGTAAGAGCAGAGTACACATCTCTTTCAGTGGAACAAAATGTTTGTTGCTTTACACTCCATTATGTATGTAGGTTTTGTGTGGGGATATGTTTAAAGGAAATGAGGGCAAGAGCCTGCTGTTCTCAAGCCACCTCGAGAAATCCATTTAACGTTAGCTGATTAATCATGGCAAAAGGTTTAAGGCTTTGAATATAGTGCTTTTTAAGCATTTTGGGAGCATTCTTTAAGCATTTTGTTTCTTCCTTTGTGTGTAGTAGCGCTGAATGATATACATTGCTGCATAATACTTTAACACGTGGGCAGCACTGAATACAAAAAAACCTAAAAGGGAGATTATTTTATCATCACATTGTATCCCACTTTTATTCCTAGTGGCTAAGAGTATCACCTGGCAGGACAAAGTTCCAAACAACATAGCCCTGGAACGAACTGGAATCCCTAGCATGTATGCACTGCTGAAACAGAGATGCCTGCGTTGGCTTGGTCGTGTCGTGAGAATGGGCAATGGTGGGTTCCCAAAGGATCTCCTTTATGGAGAACTAGTGCAAGGAAAGCACCCTACAGGTAGACCACAGCTGTGTTACAAGGATATCTGCAAGACGGATCTGAAGGCCTTAGGTAAGGACCTCAATAGATGGGAAACCTTGGCTTCTGAGCATCCCGTTTGGAGGTAGGCTGTACAGCATGGCCTCTCCCAGTTTGAAGAGACACTTTGCCAACAGACTGAGGCAAAGAAGGAAGGCCCATAGCCAGGGAGACAGACCAGGGACAGATTACACTTACTCCCAGTGTGGAAGGGATTGTCGGCCTTTTCAGCCACACTAGATGCTGTGCCAGAACCATCATTCAGAGCACAATACCATAGTCTTCTGAGACTGAAGGTTGCCAACAAGTAGCGCTGAATGATATAAATTGCTGCACAATACTTTAACACATGGGCAGCACTGAATACAAAAAAACCTAAAAGGGAGATTATTTTATCATCTACTGAAAGTAATTCATCCTGATTCTGAAGGTGAAAATAATGTGGGAATTGTCCTAGTAGAGAAACCCTATTGGTCCTGCAACTGCCCTTTTACTTCAGGGAATGGCAGCCTCTCATGATCACAAATCCTTGGTTAGTTCTTGCTTTGATGGTACCTGATGAATCCCTGGTCTTGTAGGCTTTGTTTATGCCAGTCGTCTTCAACCTTTACTGTGCTACAACCCAAATAAGTAAGCAAGCCTGGGTGATCTCACCGCTGCCCAGGATTCTATCTGTCCACCTCCATCATTGCCCATTCCCCACCCCCATAATGCCCTCCCAGCACTATTCACTGTATCCAGATATTTTTATTAGAGAAAAATTTAACAGAAAATGTTCCCATGCAGCCTGGCACTAGTAAATACTATTTTAGCACAATTGCTAAGAACCTGAACAGGACTGGGACACAATCTCCTGACACTTGAAGGGGTACACCAGATGTTTCCCCCTTTACCTGATATTGCACTCATCCATTGGTCTTTAACCGTTTTCATTCCCCTAAGTTGCCACAACCCCACAACTGAGGCTTCACAACCCTATTGAGGTCCCAATCCCAAGATCGAAGAACACTGGCTTATGCCTTTGGAATTGGTTTTGAGTGTTATGCAACAAGAATTATTGTTGTATTCCTCACAAGTTGTTTTGGGATGACTCTAATGTAATCCCAGTTCCACTGCCATTTTAATACTGTATTCTGCCATCTTGCATTTTTGCACTGCTCCAAATATATGTGCAACGACCACATCTCTGGTGCTGATGCATGCCCTTCATCTGCTCATCTTCAGTAATTAGTGATTAGTTTGCTTCACAGAATCATGTTTTCAGGATATTGTTGTGATGGGGCAATTGCTAGACAGGCTCTTGCTTTTCTGGCTGTAACAATGGGATTTAGGATTAGCCAGTTAGTGGCAGCTTTCCATGTGTTCTTGGAACATTTGGTTTAGGGAATAGACTAATTACTAGATAAACAGTTTGTAGCAAAAATCTCAAATTAGAGCCATTTGGCTGTGCTTCAGTGAACAACAAAATATGATGCTTCTTAGTGTATGTCCTAAGACAGAAAAAGGTTTTTAAAAAATTGTTATGAAACAGCCTACACCAGGGATATTAAGCAGTCAGAATAGGCAAGACCAACCATGTGGGAAAGTATAGTTTCAAATTAAATAAACTGTGTTGAATCCTTTACTAGGGTGGCTTAGAAGGTTTCTCTTAATCTTAGTTATTCCAGTTGAAATTACTTGTTCCAGAGTGTGTCCAGAATAACATTTTATGTTGCTATTCAGGATTCTTCTATATGTGATTATAATCAGTTAATTCATTTTAGATTTATAACTTAAAATGTATATTCTTTCCCATTCAATTTTTTAAAATACAGGTGGGGGCTCCCGAATGCTCCCTCTATGGTACTGCATAATTTTTGCCTCAGAGAATCAGTTCACAGCCCCAAACCTGTGCTATTCCCTCTACCCCTTTCTTGCTGCATGCTACTGAGCCTGTGGCCCCAGAGGGGTCACTAAGGTTTGCATAACCGGGACCTCCTCCCATATGAGACCATACAGGATAAATTACAATGTCATACACATAGCAAAAATGCAGCTGCATCACTAGGGCTGATGTAATCCCCGTCAACTTTATTTATTTGTTTAAATATATTACAGTACTGATTTGTTGAAATCAGTTGAAATCACTGGAGCAGATTTGAGCAGACCTGTGTAATGGTTAGGATCCAGCCTAAGTGCTGGAGGATGGTGCCCCCCCTCCTGGACCTGGTCTGCCCACCAGCCTGTTTGTCTGCCGACCCCACCCCAAAACGTTCCCATTACACTCTGCTCAAGTCCCCATGCTGGCCTCTCCAGGCCAGAGCGAATTTACCCCTGCCTGGTGGAAATATGGCGTGGGTTGGCCTTATAGCATGTTTGTGACACTCCCAGGCTGGCGCAAGTCTCTTGCTCCGGCCCAACGAGTGCTCAGGATTGCGCTCTTTGTCCTATATAACTTGTTAAGCAAATATTTAAATCAAGTACAGGTCCAGCCTTGTTATACATGGATTTTTTTATACACGGATTTGACTCAACACGAATGGCCCCTGCAAATGAGAAGAAATGTCCTGATCCCTGGAGACAGGGAAATATGCACCCCTTTAAAATCACAGTTTAAAAAACTGCTTTTTACTGTTGCAGAGAGACAGTCATGCAGGTGATTACAGGTATAACCTAAGTATCCACAGATTTTTCTCTCAAAGCTGATGAAAAGGGCCCTTTAAATTAAAGGAAAACCGTTGTTTAATAATGAGAGAGAGAGTGCTGGAGCAAGAGGGCAGCTGGCTGACAATCCATCAGTCATTCTCTCTGCAGGCTTCATGCCTCCCTTCCCCTGTGCATGTGAAAGAAGGCTAAATGGCAAGGTTCATCACCTTCTCCATTCTTTCCCCCTTGCTTGGGCTCCTGGTGAAGGGAGGGATTGCTGCCTCCTAGTGAAGCCTAAGCTCCTGGAGAGAGACGGATTGACTCTGTGCATTACAAAGGTCAGCAAGGCTGGTTTTAAATAACCAGAGCAAAGAGACCTTGTTTTTTGAATTGATTTGCTATAGTGGAAATATAGTTTTTTGCCATCCACATGAGTTCTTGGAACAGAACCCTCCCGAATAATGAGTCTTAGGGCGCAATCCTAACCCCTTATGTCAGTGCTTTCCAGCACTGGCATAGTGGTGCCAACGGGACATGTGCTGCATCCTGCAGTTGGGTGTCACTCACAGAGGCCTCCTCAAAGTAAGGGAATGTTTGTTCCCTTACCTCGGAGCTGCATTGCCCTTATGTCAGTGCTAGAAAGCACTGAAATAAGGGGTTAGGATTGCACCCTTAACTTGTTATAACACAGCAAGTAAGCTGTTTTGGAATAGTTTTGCAACATTGTTTGCAAAACAACTTAAATCGTATCCTTTTTTAATGCAACTGCTTTTAAATAGAGAATACAACTAATAACTTTATAAACATTGGTAATCTGTGTTCCCTGTTTTAGAAAACGTTGCAAACAAGGTGAATTTGCATATAAGCCATGAAGCTTCCTGGGTAACCTTGGGCCAATCATTTTTTCTCAGCCTCACCTACCTCACAGGGTTGTTGTGAAGACAAAAGGATAATTTTTCTTCTCTATAATTTCTTCTCTTTGATACATGCTGGCTATGTTGCTTGGTTATATTTTGCTGTATTGATTTCCTCTCTTTTTGCTATGATGCTAAGACATATTAAATGTTCTCCCAAATAGTATTAAAAATGCCCAAGCTAATTATTTGACCCTGCTAAATGGGCAAAGAAAAAGCGAGGGGCTTTTAAGCAAGGGGTTCTCCAGTACTGAGCAGGGAGAATGTCTCCATTCAACCCAGCTTAGCTTCATTCCAGTGACTGTTGCTGGTTTTCCCTTCGGAAAAATTTTGCAGCTGTTTGGAGATACATGGTGTGTTATGTGGTAGAAAATGGACTTCCTTCCAGCTACTGTTCAATTAGAGGAGCTGGGAATACATATGAACTGTGTGGCTTGTATTATCACCAGTTTTATTGGTTATAGTTTGTCAGACGTTTTTCATATGCTCACCAGATGGTTGTTTTAATGCTAGTTTTTCTCAATGCATGTGCTTTTGAGGGGACAGGCATAACTACTGTTCTTAAATTATACTCTCCAGAGCATTTGAGGTAGAATGAGATAAAAATTGTAACAATAATACTAAAGTCTTTCATTTTTCTCTGCCTTTTGTATCCAGTGAAGAACTGATAACACCTAGCTGTTTTACTGTGCCACTTGAGCAGGCTGGCATTCTTAGGACCATGTATTCCAAATGAAGCTTTCAGTGTGTTTAATAATAACTAATGGTGAATTAAAAGGAAAAGTTAGATCCTTTTGTCCAGTAGCTTCAGGGAGTATCATGAATGTAGAAGTCACCTTAAGCATTCTTCTTTTGCTTTCAAATCTAAAAAATGAAGCACTGCAAACCATTCAGGACAGCATGTTGTAGCTTGTTGGAATAAAACTTGCCCACCAATGTAAAATGAGAATGTTAATATTTCATGTGGGAACATGACTTAGCTTTAAACTGACAAGATCTTTGCAATTTAAAAACAACTTAGAACTCCAACAAGCCCCAGCAAAATTCTATTTTTAATCATCCTTGCTAGCTTTAAAATAGTTACTGGAAATGCCTCTGTTAAAAAAAGAATAGAATCTATTTTCTCCCTACTTGGGTGATGCATCACAATGATGAGGTAATTTGCCTTTCCTGGGGAAAGGGGGATATCTTAATTTGGTATTTCCACCCAGATTATCATTACATTCAGTATTTGTGATTTATTCATATTGGTCCATTGCATCTCACTTGACTGATATTATAGAAGATTTCAAACTTGGTGTAAACATTCCTTCTGTCCAGAAAGACTGGCTTTCAACTGAAGCGTCTTAAAAAGTGAAAATGAGGGTTCACAAGTAGGGTCAGAACCATGCACAGCCCCTCATAACCCTATTGTGGTTTGGGGGCATTTTGCACCCCTGTAAAATTAAACAGTAAATGTTGGGGGGGGGGAGTGCTTGGTTTTGTGAGGAAGAGGAGGAGGAGAGCTGCAGCAATAGCCACAGTGGGCCGAACTCACCCTTGTTTTATAGTTTGCTCCTTACTATGAAGCTTTCCTTTCAAACTGGAAGTAGTCATCAAATGAAGAAGAGAAACATCTCTCCCCCCCCATCTATCCCAATCAAATATAAATCTTAATTAAGAAGAGTCCATAAGAGTAAAAGGCAAGTTATAAAAATTATATTGTTTGCATCCTTCAGTCTCGAAAGACTATGGTATCGCGCTCTGAATGGTGGTTCTGGAACAGCGTCTAGTGTGATTGAAAAGGCCAATTCGGAAGTGACAATCCCTTCCACACTGGGAGCAAGTGCAGTCTGTCCCTGGTCTGTCTCCCTGGCTATGGACCTTCCTTCTTTGCCTCTTAGCCTCAGTGTTGGCCAAGTGTCTCTTCAAACTGGGAAAGGCCATGCTGCACAGCCTGCCTCCAACCGGGCCGCTCAGAGGCCAGGGTTTCCCACCTGTTGAAGTCCACTCCTAAGGCCTTCAGATCCCTCTTGCAGATGTCCTTGTATCGCAGCTGTGGTCTACCTGTAGGGTGCTTTCCTTGCACGAGTTCTCCATAGAGGAGATCCTTTGGGATCCGGCCATCATCCATTCTCGCAACATGACCGAGCCAACGCAGGCATCTCTGTTTCAGCAGTGCATACATGCTAGGGATTCCAGCACGTTCCAGGACTGTGTTGTTTGGAACTTTGTCCTGCCAGGTGATGCCAAGGATGCATCGGCGGCAGTGCATGTGGAAAGCGTTCAGTTTCTGGGAAACTTAAATTACTTAAGTAGCAGAGATGTTTTGAAGGAAGACAAAGAAATTTCAAAATATCAGTAGATAGCCCCATTTTTTCTGATAACACATCAGAAGAATTATGACATTGTGGTGCCAAAGGATAAAGTTCCAAAAATGATTGAAAAACTAAAAGGTAACGAGTCTCCAGGGACCATATCGCTTTCGCCTAGGACATCTTTAAGAACTTATTGAAGAATCAGATGTTAAAAAATTATCTTCAGTTACTAGATAATGGGGACCAACTATAAGGAATGACTGTCATCATTACCATGGATTGCCTTTGTGAGCTTTTCAAAGACGTGACTGATTACTAGTGGTGGCAGGTACTGAATCAACAGTTCAATTTGTAAGTCCTTATATTTTTTATCACTAACATAATGAACATTGCATAGAAAACAAAATTAGGAGAAAAAAGTATATAAAAGTATTTGTTAATCTTCCTGTAGCATTGCTTATATAGTAGCAAACTGCCTATCTTTCATTTTCAACCAATTTAATCCTATTCCAAAAAATGAATGGAGGCCATTTGCACCAATAGCAGCCATTGATCAATCTTTAGTTTCCCAGTTTTTTTAAATAGTACATATGTTTCATTAGCATTGTGTGTTATAATTTCCTTTTCTGTTCCTCAGTTGGGAGAAGTTGGTGGTGTTTCCATATTTTGCTATAAACACAGGGCCCGATCCTATCCAATTTTCCAATGCTGGTGCAATTGTGCCAGTGGGGTGTGCATTGCATCCTGTGGTAGAGGGGCAGTCACTAGGGCATCCTCAAGGTATGGGAACATGTGTTCCCTTATCATGGGGCTGCATTGTGGCTACACCAGAACTGGAAAGTTGAATAGGATTGGGACCACAGTCAGCACGTTTCTGCAGTTAAGGGTTTGCAAATGTTTCTGGATTCACTGTTGGTCCTGGAAATCCACTCCTGGATGGCAGCTGTGGCCATGAGTACCTCTGTCTAGTTCTGACTGGTAGCCAACTGTGCCTATTCCTGGATCAATCAGACCAGGATTACTTGTGCACTGGATGTATTGAGAATGGTCATACTCCGTTTGTGGCTGCCCTTGAAGACGATTTCAAAACTTTAGCTGATGTAGAATGCCCCTGCTTGAGTTTTGACTGGTGTAAATGTTTTGTGATCATGTTAATATCACAGTTGGTTGCTGTTCTGTTTTCAGATAAAATTCAAAGTACCGTTTGCACCTTTAAATCCCTGAATGGCTGAGGATCAAGGTACATAAAGAACCACTTCACCCCATATGGTCTGTACCCCAAAATAATTTGGTAGACCCTCTTGCATGTTCTACTCTTTTCAAGGGTTTTGTTAGAGACATGGCCTTTTCTGTTGTGTCACCCAGAATGTGAAACTTCATGTTGTGAGAGAGAAGATCAGTTCCCTCATTATCAACCAACCATTATCCTACCGACATTTAGAAATGTTTGTGTTCCAACAAAAGTTTTTTGTGGGTCCAGTGGAAGCAGAGGTTAAATATTACTAATGCTGCTCCTTCCACTTTCTGAGGCTAGAAGGGACTCTTTTGAAGGTGGCCTGCTTTCTGTGCCCCTAGTCACCTTCTCCTTTGTCTTCAGCCATCTCTGAGCTCCTGTGGGTTCTGGCAAGAGCTCGGTGGGCTACATGAACTGCCGGTCTCTGCATGCCACTCTCCTGTCTCCTCTGACCAGGCTGAAGCAACGCTGTGCCTCCCACCTGGTATTTCCAGCCCTGCCTGTCCCCTGCTCAGCTCCAGGACAATTGCTAAATCAGACGGGGCACCAGGACAACAGGCGGAAATCAGGACTGTCCTGGGCAAACCAGGATGTATGGCCATCCTATTTATGCCTGATTTATAGAGCCTTCTGAAATGAGAATTTCTGTTACAAAATTAACACAGACTAATTCTTATGCCAGGATTTCATTTATGTATTCAATGAAAGGTGTGTTGTTGGTGCTAAATGCTTTGGTGAAAGCAGATGCTGATGTCATTTGAAATAACTACTTTTCTCTCAAGCAAATTATGTAATGGTGAATTAGAATGTTTAAACTTTTTTTTAATGGCTTGAGTGCAACGTGCCACATTTCTTGTTTGGAGCAGAAAGAGTTGCTGTTTGGCACAGAAAAGGTTTCCCTTGGCTACACGGCAGGAAGGACTGAGAGGTCTGTTTGTCACTTAATCCCTGTTGTTTTTCTAGCAAATGTGAGGCCAAGTTGTGGGGTGTGTGTGTGTGTGTGTGTGTGTGTTTAAAAAATAATTAGAATCTCACATAATTTGAAACCAAATGATGTATTTGGCATAAATTTTAGAAAAACTGAAATCTATTCTTAAAGTGGTATACTTTTTAATTTCTTAGTAAAAAAACAAATTGTGTGTCTTGTGTGTAAATCTCAAGTAATCAAAGAAGTGAAAGGTTTGATAATGGAATTCTAGATACTCTGATTAACTTTTTAAATTGAAATTTAGTTTTAACTCCAAATAGATCAGCTTCCTAGTTATGTATAGACCGAGTTAATGCCAAGATTAGATTTTTGCGGAACATGTGCAAAAAATTTGAAAGAGGAAATACTTAGAATAACAATTTCATTAACATTAAAAAAAATACACTCCAGTGTTTTGATAGGATAGGACAGTCTTTACATCATTCTATCTGGCCTATGGAAATGGCCAAAGTCCTCTAGCGACAGGTGGTTTTTGTACTGGATAATATGTCATTCCAGGCTCTAAATAGGTGTTAGCACTGGCACTCGAGGTTTGGATCCTTAGTATGAACTGTAATTAAGTAGTCCGAGGACAACTTTTTGACCAAGAAGCTATAAACCTGAAAGTTCATAAATCTGATACCTTATGGTGTGAGTAGGAGTTGTGTGGTATTTTCTCTGTGTTCCTCATTTGCAGTTAATTGCTTTTAATGGCTTGATGATGGTTTGATATATTGGTTGTGAATTAATGATGGTTTGTTGAATTGAGATGCAGCGGGAAACTGCAGTTTATTCCAAATCACAAACAGAATCTGTAAATCTCCTTCCTTTATTTCAAACAAAGAACCACATTTTACATGTATTTTGCCCTTCGATCCAAATAATGAATCTACAGCTGAGTGCTGAACCAGTGAATTCAGAGGTTCCCAAACTGGTTATTGCAACATGTTGGGGCGTCACTACGACTCCCAGGGCATCATGAGCCGCGGTCCTGCCGAACTGCTCAGCAGCATGAGCATGGCAGATCACGGAGCAGAGGCTGTACTCCATAGTCTGAGGGCCATGCACACTTAGGTTGGTCTCACCCACCTACCCTTTGGGGGTTTGTGTTGTTTTTAGGGTCATTTTCTAGGCACAAACCCAAAAGTAAGCATCATTGGCACTTCTGGGTTTGGTGGACGACAGCTGCAGGAGTAGGGCATTGCCAGCCTGGTAAGTTTGGGATGTGCTGAGCGTAGCCTTTCCTTATGTGTCCTGTATTATTAGCTAACCAGTGGGGAGTGTTTAGGGCCCAGTCCCATCCAAACGATATGCTGGTGGATCACAGTGCTTCTGCCAACCTCTCCCACAATCGATCATCGCAGCTGAGGGTCCACAGAGCTCAACTGCCAGTGCAAAGACCAGAAGGCTGCACACTGGCTGCGGTGTGACATATCCTGCCTTTCAATGCATATACATTGGCAGACTGTGGTGGGAATCAAACTAGGATGAGGCTGGATCTTGGTGGCAGCAGTACCTGCAAGATCTAGAACTTCTGTCCTGAACCTGACATATCCCCAGTGGTGGGAACTGGTCTATGCCAGAGAAATCGCTGGCATAGATCTGAGTAGACCCATGGGGCCCAAGCAGCAGAGAGGAGTAAAAGTTTTACTTACCTCACCCTGGTCTGGTCCCCACCTGGCCCACAGGATTCAGTGGAGAAGGTGTGCAGCAACACTGTACCCCACAGGCCAGCCAAGGGTAGAATTGGGCCATAGGACACATAACAAAACTTTGCCAGGCAGTGAAGGTCTCAAGGGTCCCTCAGGTACCACTGGACACCACCTCAAATACCACTGGTGGTACAAGTACCACTGATGGAGAAACACTGGTGTAGCATATAGAATCTTAAACCAGTACTTGCTGAGTCATGAACAAGCTAGAGCAGTGGTTCTCACACATTTAGCAAAGGGACCCATTTTTTATCTGTCAGAATCTGTCAGGACCCACTGGAAGTGATGTCATGACTGGAAGTGACATCATCAAGCAGGAAAATTTTTCACAATCCTAGGCTGCAATCCTTCCCACACTTACTCAGGAGTAAGTCCCATTTACTATCATTGTTAAAAGAATATACTTAGTAGCTTGTTAAAAGTACAGGTCTGTAACATTTCCCCAAATGCAGTCACATGCCATGGTAGCATCAAGTTTAATATATTAAAAATTAAATATTGAAATGAATGGGGACCCACCTGAAATTGGCTCATGACCCATCTAGTGGGTCCCGACCCACAGTTCGAGAAACACTGAGCTAGGGAGTTTTGCACATGTTGTGTTCTCTTTTAAATGTGAATGATGAGCTGTTTTGAGGTTGAATTATATGAGAGTGGTTTGCAACGTAAATGTACTGTACCAGAAAATAACAGTAATAACAATAATAAATACTACCACAGGCAATTGTTAACAAGACAGAATTGTTTTCATTTGCCTTTGTGAGGGGAAAAAAAGATGGATTGAATGTTCCTTTGATACCTTGCCTTGGCTCAAAAGTCATAATTACTTGATTCTTGGGGAACAAAGCGCAAAACAAAACAAACAAAAAATGGGATTTGGTGTCTAGTCTGGTACTGTAAGAATATGAAAATTCATCTTGCATTTTACTTTACATTTTCGCTTTTGTGAACTAGCTATTTTTGGTTGTGCGTACTCTGCTGGAGACCCCAACATCAGTGAGAATAAAACATTGCTCTAGAATTACTGCTTTGTGACCCATTTGCCACTGAATGTATTGGGGCATTCTTTCTCTGTCAATTTGGCACTTGTGAGTTCAGACTCCCATTCTGTTTTCCAGCAGATGTGGCGGTTACTGCTTGTTTATTTTTAGCTAGGGATTGTGAACCTTGATCTCAGTGGGATGCTTCCTGTCTTCATTGTCTTTTACAGAGGGTTGTAAATACAAGTGGTTTATAATAACCTGCCCTTGTTTCCCCCCATTGGGACCAAATGTCACAAGAATGCCACCCTCAAATGTTGCAATTTACTTAGAACTTTCTAATGAGAACCTCACTGGATTCAGAATTGCTCCTGCTTCAGGTTTATCCAGGATATTTGTATTGCTGTTTATCAAAGCTGGAAGATCAGAATCTGTCTCAGGCTTCAGTGCAAAGTGTGTGTGTGTGTGTGTGTGTGTCTGTGTGTGTGTGTGTGTGTGTGAGAGAGAGAGAGAGAGAGAGAGAGATGTAAAACAGCTTATAAAGTTACAAACAGCCCAACAATAAAGTTTGAACTAAGAACACAACCCCAGAAAAAAGCTACATTAAGAACTAATGAGCTAGCCCTAAAGATAAAACACATGACAAATTAAAAACTCATCAAAAGACAGCAATAGCATTAGCTGACTCTCCTGGGGCAGGAAGTTCCAGAGTTACTTCAGAGCAGCTCTACTGAACTTAATCAAGACACAGTAGGGTTGGAATTGCTGTTTTAAGGAACTTCTTTTTACTTTTGCTATATTAAGTTATTTAAATATTTATTACAAGCATTTTACCCCTCCTTTCCATTTTGCAGTGCTTATGGTAGCTTAATAATGTGTAAGACAAACAATATAAGTACTAAAACAACAAAATACGCCATAAAAACAGCAGCTAAAATGATAGAGCAGCTATTAAAACCTATAACATTGTAAAAATCCAAAACAGCAGTTAAAATAATTGAGCCAGCATTTAATTGCTCTTTAGCAGCAATTAAAAAAATAGTTAATACAAGATTGGTGAAACAGGAAGATCTTTGCATGACAGCAGTAACAAATGCTGGAGATGGAATGAAGTATCGCTCCTGCAGGAGGGTATTCTATAATTTGGACTCAGCCATCACGAAAGCCCACTCCTGTAACCCAATCAAATGTACACTGGAAATTAGTGGAACATGGAGAAGGACCTCTCCAACAGATCTCAGGGCAAGAGGTCTGGTCTAGAGGGTAGAGCCTCCGTTAGCCCAAAGATAACATCAGAAGGTCGCCAATTCGAGGACACCGGCAGGACTGAGAATGGCGAGACCTTGAAGCAGCTGACAATGCGAGCTGAGTGATTCCACCTGCACTTGCTGTGAGCAAGAAGTGTCTTGGCTGCCCTCCATGTGAGAGATGGAGCTGCTTGTCAGACTGCGTGGGAGAACTGGAGACCAGAAGTGAGACCAAACCAGGAAGATCCATTCTGAAATGTTGTTGGTTCTTGAAAGAGAGAACCTTTATGATTGTAAAAATCCTCTTGAAGGATTTAGAAATGACCGCCTATGTAAACCACCTTGAATAAAGTCAGAGTAATCCGATGACTGAAAAGGCGGTACATAAATACAGAGTTGTTGTTGTTGTTATTATCTTAATATTTGGGAAGACTTGCATGGAAGGATAGCCTTACTGCAAGCCACTTAAAATCACATTTAATTACAATTATTCTTATTGTTACTCATATAGATAGTGTGCATACTGTTTCCACCCAAAAATTCTTTAACTGTGGTGAAGCCAATGGTCATGATCCAAAAGGCCATGTATAGAATACTGTTCAAACACTTGAGCATTGGCTCTTCCTCCTCCTGCAGTTTCTTATACTGTCTGAAAAGCAGTTCCTGGAAAGTCTCAAAACTCTCTAGATCAGTGGTTCCCAAACTTCTTAGCACCAGGACCCAAGTTTTGAAATGACACATTCTATTCTATTCAGACCCAACTAGCTTTATTAGACTTAAAAAAAAAAAAAAAACCTTTCACTTTACCAACAGCTCAAGCCTCTGCTTTTATCCTTTTTCCTATGGTGGTGGTGGAGACCACTTTCTGGAGCATTTGTTGAGCTCTGTGTTCAACAATTAGGACCATTCAAGTGGCCTTGCAGTCCCCTTTGCCTGGTCTTTGATAAGATTCAAGGCACATTTGCCTGCTCACAAGTAAACACACACATGTGGCTCGGTTTTCTCTTTCCATATGGTTCAATTCATTTTCCTTCCTAAAAAGTTTATGAACCACTACTCTAGATCAAGATTTAAAGGGAATGTGGTCAGACGTGAAAGTTGCCACCATATCTGCACATGGAAGTGCTTTCCAATGGCTGGCTGTGTGCGCATGCAAGTGAGTTGGAATCTTTTCAATAATTTATAATCTGAGATGAACCCTTTTAATTATACACTGGGAGAGAGGGAGAAGCTCCTAGAATTCTGTAGGCCCACATTCAGTATTGTGGTACTCTGGAGGTTGTAAAAGAAGTTTACACTTTGAATTTAGAATGTTGCTTTTAGAATAAGTTGTAACATTGTGATACAGTGTCATGCTTCCAAGGGCCAAACTGCATGCTGTGTTAAGTGTGTCATTAGAGCTGATATAAGTGGTGAGGTTTTCTTTCTCCCTCTTACATAGGAGTTGGGGGAGTTGATTCAGATGGGACACTTTGCATGTGTCATGGTCCTGATCTAGACTGAGGGACCCTATGGCTGCTATTTAGGAAAAAACCAAGAATGTCAGTTCTGGCACACTGAATTTGCAGTTTGGCCCCAGGAAGGCTGAAGTGGTACTTAAACTATGGGCTCTTTTAATCTTCCACTAAGGGCACAATCCTAACATGCCCTTGGCCAGCGGGGCCGGGACTGTCACAAATGTGCCAAAAGGCACGTTTGCACTGACTTTGGAGTTGGGGAGACCAGTGCAAGGACACACACTGGCCTCCTCGCGCTGACATGGGCTCTGGGTATGATAAGTTTGTGCTGGCCATTTCAGGGGTCTAGGGAATGGGGGAGGGTGGGCAGTGGATGGGCACTTATGCCGGATCCTAGCCCCGTTCCCGAGTAGCTCAGGGCAGCTCCATGCTGCTCAGATTTGTGCCACCTCTTCTACTTTTACCTGCATAATTATTAGTATAACACATAGGGTTGTGGGGGCAGAGACATGAAAAATAAAGAGAGAAATTAGGCATAAAAAACATGACACTGTGTTGGTGTGTTTATAAGGATATCTGAATAACTTCAGCTGTCATAGATTCCCTTCATTTACATGGGCAAAAAGGAATTACTTTGCCTATATCTATTATTCAAAGGAAAGAAGGTTGGCCAGTGAGGAAGGAAGGGAAAGACCATAGAGAGGTCCTTCAAATTCTTTACACTGAGTGTTAAATATACACAGGAAAGATGCAAATCTGGACAGAAAAATGATACAACAAAGTAGTCTATTCACGATAGTGTAATCTAGCCACCAGTCTACCAGCAGAAGGAGAAATGCAGAAACATGCACTTGCTTTTTTCATGATGATTAGAGTAGGAGTAGGAAAAGCTGGTATTCCAAAACTAAAATATTATGAGTGTTCATTCTTATCTTGCTACCTTGTTAGTAGAATTGTTGCTGAAAAGGTGAAATGCCTGTGAGGATAGGAATGTATTTAATATATGTAACACTATTGATTATAGCTGCAATTTTTTTTACTTAAAAAGAAAATAGCCTCTGTTATATAGACGAATACTGCCATTTTGCATTAAATAATAGAAAGTACAACAATAAGGGCCTGATGCCGTTGGGCCAGCTCCAGCACTCCGCTGGTGCTGTTGCAAATGTGCTGTAAGGCACATGTGCAATACTCACCACCGGCTCAGCGACAGCCCATGTTGAGTGAGCACCAACCAGAGGCTCATCGCATGCTGCCTAGAGCTCATCCCTTGCTCTGGGCTGCGGAAAGGTGAGTGGTCGTGCAGGAGGACCACCAATTTTATCTAGTCCCTTGTCTCCAACCTAGATATCCACTGGTCTGCCAAATCTCTTCTCTTTAGTCTTTAACTTTCCATTTTTTTTCTAATAAATTTCACATAAATTCCTCTTAACAGATCATGGTTTAATGTACTCGCTCTTCTTGATAAATCAACATCTTGATGAATCATCTCCTTCACTGGATCATTCCAATCTATGTCAGTTGGTTGAAGTATTTCTTCTTCCTTCACTTGATCAATTCGATCTGCATCAATTAGTCGAAGTATTTCTTCTCCTTTCTGGTCTGGTGACTTTTGAGTCTTTATCTTCCAAGCTATCTCCATTAACATTGTCCCTTCCAATTGTTTGTTTTGTCCTGTCTCCAGTGTTTTGGATTTATCTTCCATTTCTTTACTCTTTTGTTGATCCTCTCCTGTTTGTTGCGTATTAGACTCATTTGTCTGTTGAATTAAGATTTCCAGGCTAATTTGGATTTGTAAATATCGATGTTGCTTTCCCATTTCCAGTACTTTTACCATAATCCTTTGTTTTTTCTCTTGTGATTTGGATATAACATCTTTAAGTTGCACACTAAAATCATCTAGTTGTGTAGTTAACGCATCCAAACTAGCTTGAACCTGCAGATATTGATTTGTTTGTTGCTGTCCCATCGCCACCAATGAAGAAAAGCTAAAAACAGCTTTTCTTACTTTCTAATTAAACCATAATTGTAAAGGGACACACTTTTTAATTTTTTTAAAATTGCTTTCATTTAACACATTTTATGGTATCAGCAGGGAGTCCCAGAATCAAACCCCTGGTGATATCGAGACACAACCTTATTAGGAGCAGTAGAGGGGCAAGAAATCTGGAAGTGGGTCTTTAAGTCTATTTTTCCATTGTTTTTTTTTTTGTCCACTGATTTTTTTTTATCCACAAGGGGTTCTGGAATGCAACCCTAGCGGAAAACGAGACACAACCTGTACTTGCCCATGATTTTCCCAGAAATTAATTAATGCTGTTTATTTTATATTTCTTTCATCCTTGTTGACCTGCAACAATTATAAAAGGTATGCAGATATTCTCATAAGGCATTTAAAAGTACTGTACAGTCTAAACGAAGATCCTGAGAGCAAATTTTATTTTACCTTGTGGATATTTTGAGTCTAAGAAAGCATATGTTACAAAGATGAAAGGAATATTCCATCAGCCCGAACTGTGCTTTTCCCACACACCCCACTCTTGTGATGGGAAGAAGACACTGAGCCAAAACTAAAAATAGTTTTACCCAAACCGGATGCTCTGGGACCTGAAGAGCCAGTTGCACCCAAGGGAGTTCACACCTAACCATCTCAATACTTTCACACTGGGCTCATATTTCTCACAAGCTGCACAATTTAATCTAGTGATTTGTGCACTCCATTTTTCAGAAAAAAGCAAGTGTGAATAAAATACTTCCCTCAGTGGACAAAGTGTTTTCAGCAGTGTCACAATGAGGATTGGATGGAAGTCATTATTAACACAACTATTTATGTATCTCCCTCTCTTCCAACATACAAAAACCTGAGTATCTGGGCCCTCATGAGTCCTCTGTACAGATCTGTCCAAGTCCCAGTTTACATATTACACTGGAAAAGTGGCTGTTGCCTTTGTGCCTTTCTATGTGATTACTGACTTGGACAAATAAATGCTTGCATGGCTTGGCTTGGCTTGGCTTGATTTATATCCTAATTTGGGAAGACTTTTAATTTTTGGTCATATCATATTTCATGTTGTATCCTACTGTTCCTCATAAGCAGCTCATTTTAGCTGAGTCTGTGGTGGGGTGGAGGGAAACGGCAGCAGACCTGAGTGAAGGGTAGCCCAAAGCTGATGCTTCCCCTTTGTACCAGCTGCTATGAGTCGTATTGTTTGCTTCATGGCTAGTTCGGACCTGCATTTGATAATCTGATTCCAAAAGTTGATTTAGAAATTAAACCTACAGGTCCCTCCTCTGTATACATGAATTTGGGACCTGTGGTTTTAACTAACACGGGTTCTGAACCCATGGTGGATGTGGGAACTAAGCTCCTAGATGTGACCGGGAAACCAGAAGTGCCTTTCTGGCACCTCCAGAGGCCTGTAGAGGCTTCTGTTGAATACCTCTGGATCAGGGGTGTCCAAAGTTTTTGGTAGGAGGGCCACATCGTCTCTCTGACACTGTGATGGGGGCCGGGGGGAAAAAGAATTAATTTATATTTCAAATTTGAATAAATTTACATAAGTTTACATAAATGAATATATTAAAAATGAACTTATATGAATGAATGAAGGTCTTGCAATTGCTCAAGACCTATAAAAGGCCTTGCACAAAGCAAGGCTGGCCTTTCCTTTTCTGCTGCTACTGCATCACAGATGTGAAACAGCAAGCAGTGGAGGGAACCCTCATCCCACAGCTCACGCGAGAGGTCAAACAGTTGCCCTCACACTGAGAGCAGTTGCATCGAGCCAGTGTGGGCTCCAACAAATCACTGGAGGGCCAGAGCTCATTGAATACTGGGAGCGCCCTGAGGGCTGCATTGAGAAGCCTTGAGGGCTGCAAGTGGCCCCAGGGCTGGGGTTTGGGCATCCCTGCTCTGAATGATCAGAGAACTGGAGATATTTGGGCTGTTGGTGAGAAAGGAGGAAAGGAAATAGAGGAACAACTTGCCCAGCAATGATGCCACTGTTTGCTTTCTCACCAACAGCACAAATATCTATAGTCCCCAGGTTTACTAGAAACAGAGTCAGTAAAGACAAGGGCAGGTTTTAGAATAGAGGGAAAATAACAATAGGCTGATTAAACAGGGGCGAATGGTTCGGTGAAAGAGGGTGAGCTGAGGGAAAGAATGACAGAGAAGACAGTTGAGAAGAGAGACAAACCAAGCAGAAAGGAGGCATGAGACAGAACTTCTCACAGGATAGGAACAGAAAGGCAATGACGTTTGGAAGCTTCGGGATTGACAGCAAAGAAGATCATGAACATTGAAGAGAAAATTTGGTAAAGTATTTTAGGAAGGACTACACAGAATCCTTTGTAGCTGCAGGCAGGAAACTACTGACGTACTATACCTGACCCTGCTTCCTGACTGACAACTATTCTTTTTCACATCCAGTTTAATTACAGTATTCAGAAAGTTGTTTCCAGAAGATATGCAGCATTATTGGGTGGTGTTCAGAGTATGATTCAAGTGGTAAAAAGCAGCCCATTTGCAGAATGATACTTCTGCAGGAGGCATCAACAAGTTTCTACATTAAATCACTGCAGTATCTGATTGCCTACAGGAAAGGATATAATATTCACTTAGCAGCCAGTGGATGGATGATTAAAATCTTGAAGCCATTTAATATGACTGAAATGCAGAGTGGAGCTATATTCTGGTGTAAAGTTACAACAAGGGGTTCATTGGGTCAGAGAGAGAGCACATAAATGCATACCTGAGAATATTCAGGTTAAAAAAAAACAACCTCAGGTATTTTATCAAGAATTACAGTGGTAAATGATTGTGCATTTAATTTATGTAAATCAATGTCAGCACCTGTTGATGCAAATAAAGGGAAGCAATATAAAATGTCTTACTTAGTTATTGTTAAAATGGACCACACACAAGCTTCATAATTAACAAGCATTAATAGTGTTAATGTCCTTACTATTGAAAGGAGAGATAGTACAGGGGGGTGTTTCTTCTCTTTGTCTGTGTTAATGGCCTCTATTTCCTGGTCAAACAGGGTAATTTATTTCATGGAACTCTTGAGGTTATAGGCTGGAGCAGGGGTCTCCAAACCCTGCCCCAGGGGCCAGATGCGGCCCGCAGCAAGCCTCTTTCCTGCCCATGGCCAACCTCTTATCCCCTGAAAGCCTGTGGCCTACTCAGCTGAACAAGACCAGAACTGTGCTCTGATTGTGTCTGGAGGGTGTTCTGAGGGCCAGAGAGGTTGGATGAAGGAGCCCATTCATTCATTTATTCACTCATCTAAGTTCCATCTCTAATTTATTTAAATTTTATATTAAATTGTATATTTTTATTTTTTATTTATAAAAAATATTTAAAATATTTTATTTTATATTTCCGGCCCTCCACACCACGCCAGATATTTGATGTGGCCCTCTGGCCAAAAAGTTTGGAGACCGCCAGGCTGGAGAATCGCATGAGAAATAAACTCAAATCCTTAAATATGTTTTAGCCTAGTACAAATACAGTAATTTGAATTGATTTTGAGTCAAAGATAAATAAATACCAAAGTCCTTAATTCAGCACAGTTGTTATATTCCCATTAACACAATTACCAGTAGACCAGTTAAATCAGGGGTCTCCAAATTTTTTGGCCAGAGGGCCGCATCAAATATCTTGCATGGTGTGTAGGGCTGGAAAAATATAAAATTTAAATAAATTAGAGATGGAACTTAGATGAGTGAATAAATGAATGAATGGGCTCATTCATTCAGCCTCCCTGGCCCTCAGAACACCCTCCAGACACAATCAGCACAGTTCTGGTCATGATCAGTTGAGTGGGCCAGAGGCTTTCAGGGGACAAGAGGTTGGCCGCGGGCCAGAAAGAGGCTTGCTGCGAGCTGTGTCTGGCCCCCGGGCCAGGGTTTGGAGACCCCTGAGTTAAATCATTATGTTATCTCATTGATAGAAAGGCTTGCTTGGTCAGAATTTAGATTTTTTTTTTTTTAAATGAGCTCTAACTTCTGAATTCTTTTATTTGAAGATCATTTTTCTGCTTGTCTTTAATAGTGAAATGCTTGTTAAAGGTATTTTTCCTCTGAGGTCAATAAAAATAAACTTTTTAGTAAATTTGAGAAAAAGAAACACATAAAAACTATCTGAAGAAGTCACTTTGATTCAAAAATGTGTCTGTAAGGAATGCATTTGCTTAAATTCTAAATCCTATTCACACTTTCCTGGGAGTAAGACTCATTTACCATAAAGGGATTTACTTCTGAGTAGACATGCATAGAATTGGGCTGTTAGTGCTAATCCTATTTCTAAATTCTTCTAAAGCAGCATTTCTCATTTAGTGAGTAAAGGGCATCTTACCATTTTGAATATTTAGGGCACAATCCTAACTAGGACTTGGGCGGGCCCAGGTCCCTTGGGCTGACCCAGGAGGGTCACAAATGTGCCATAAAGCACGTTTGCGCCTCCTGACGAGGAAGCCATGTCAGTGCATCTAGATGCACCGATGCGCGGAGGCTGACATAAGCCACCACGCCAGCTTCTCAGCAGCCGGGTGTGCCAACGCAAGCAGCAAAGGTAGGTGTGGGGGGCCGGGGAGGAGGAGGGAGAGAGGCATTCTTGGGTAGGGGGAGGGTGGGCAATGGATGGCCCCGGGGACGGGGGCTGGAATCCGGCAACCTGTCCCCGTGGAGAATGGAGTGGCTTCAAGTCACTCCTTTATCCTCGGACTTGAGAGGTGGCGCAGGTCTGAGGAGACTTATTGGGGCCAGCAGCCCTTACCCAGGGGTAAAGGGAAGAGTTTCCCCTTGCCTCTGGCTGAGCTGTTGCTGGCCACAAACCTGCATTGGATGCAGCACAAGCTTCCTGGCTTGTCTGTTCCTGTGCAGGTTTGAATTGTGCCCTTAGTTGTGTTGCATAAGCTATCAAGATATAGTAAGCTTGTATACTGTGGTGTACTGTAGTTCGAACTTGTACGGTGTGGATTTACATGGCTGTTAGTGCATTTATTTCTGATGGTCTGTTCTTTTTACTTCTTGCTGAATTAGAAGTAAGCTCTGTGTTTACATAGCAGTAGTCTACCTTGTGCCAAAAAGCCTTCCTCCAAAATGTATCCTCTACTCTGTTAGCTGGAAGGGGGGAAGTTGTTGTGCCTCTGTCCTGCTCTCAGATAATTCTTTCAAAATGTATTACTCCCTCTCTAAAATAATAATAGCAACAGGTATTTATATGCTGCCTTTCTGGCAACTGGATTGCTTCTTTGGCTTTATTCAAGGTGATTTACATTAACAGGCTTTCTCTAAACCCACGAAGGAGTTTTTACAATGAACAGAGAAGTTCTTTCCATCTTTCAATAACTGACTATATTCCAGGTTGATCTTCCCACAGTCTGGTGACAAACATATGCTGTGGGTTTGTGCATACAACAGCAGCAAACCCCAATCCAGTGGCGTAGCTAGATCATTTCACATCCGGGGCCCATAAATTTTTGACACTGCCCCCATACAACAAAATTAATATGGGTTTCAAGTGTGGGTGGTAGCCCAGGTCTACCTGCCCAGCAAACAGCCATAGAGGCCAAAGTTCGACCAAGAGCCCAGGTCTACCTACCTGGAAAAGATGACTCCAGGAGGGTAGTCAGAATGGGAATCTATGTCTACCTAGCAGGTAGATCTGGGCTCCAAGTCCAGGCTGGAGCCCAGGTCTACCCACCCAGCAAAAGTCCACAGAGGCTAAAGGTCGGCTGGGAGCCCAGGTCTTCCCACCTAGTTAACCTGGGCTCTGGAATTAAGAGTGCTCATGCCCTTCCCTCCCCAAACACAAACACTGGATCTGTCCCTGACTCAGTGACATACTGCCCCTGTATCTGGAGGTCCTATGTAGCCATCATTGTTAATAATCACTTATAGAATATAGTCCACCATGAATGTTTAGAATCCACTTTAAAAGTCATCTAAGCCAGTGACCAACAACACCCAAACTTCCCACCAGTAGTATCACTAAGATTGGTGTCACCCAGTCTGGTAACTCATGGTGTCACCCCATTTATTTATTTTACTGTAGAATAGTACAGGTTACCAAACCAATCAGTAACCAACAAAAAAACAGTAGCCAACTTGATGACCCTCACACAACTGAAAAGGAGTTTTGAGTATTAGCTGTGATACATGGAAAAGGGAGCTGACTCATGATAACAGCTTATTGGTTCCATGCTTTGTCACTCAGCACAGACTCATTGGTCAGTTTTGAGTTAAGAAAATCCACTTTTTGTGACATAAGGCAACTGTGTTTCCTTTTCTAGTTATTTGGCTATAGCTTTTGATAGAACACAGATATTTCAATGCAGTTTGTGTCATTGCATTCTGCTGTAAATTATGCATTGAATGATATATAACCTGATGTTTTATTCCTAAAAACCACAATTTCCACAATTTTGGTCACTAGTGTGTCACCCTTTCCAGTCTGTCACCTTATTAACACCTTATTGGCTCCATGCTGTGTCATAATAATATCTCATTGGCTCTTTGAATAATTGGTCTTACTGGTCCGTTCTGAGTTAAGAAAATCTACTTTTTGTTACATAAGACAGTTGTATTTTTGTTTTCTGGTTTTGACCATAACTTTTGATAGAATGGAGATATTTCACTCTGGTTTATTTCATTGCATTCTACTGTAAATTATACATCAAATTGTATATAACGATGGTTTTATTCCTAATAACTGCAGTATTAGCAATTTTGGTCACTAGAGGTGTTACTCCTCTGCAGCTTGGCACCTGGGGTCTGCAGTCCCCTCATTCCCCCATTTGTATGCCACTGCCCCAATCCCTCACAGAACAGTTGGGAAATGGGCAATCAATTTTTGTAGTGGGTAGGAAAAGAAAAAGTATTGAGGAAAAGGCATAGTGCAGAAATATCTTCACACACAGGAATCACAGTGGTCAAATTCTGGATCATCATCTATGCATTTGGTTTGTGTAAGAATCTTTCCCTCTTCACAGCTGTGCAGCTTCCAGTGATTGTACCTTGATTTGCAGATACAGTGCCTGCTAGTCATGTTAACTTAACCTCAATTTAACCCGCAGTAATGTATCATGAGCCAGAGCTCCATGGAGCTGTGACTCTGCTCAGAAGATACTTTGACTAAAGGGCCACGTTGAGAAGGGAGTATGGTGGGCAACAGCATATCCTTCAACATATTCAGAGTCTCTCCTCTGCATCTACACACATTTCCTGCTTTTGATTCAGAGTCTCCAGGGCTCCACTCCTTGAGTCATAGGGCCTGAGTCTGAGACCACCTGGCAATCCTATTTGTAGCCCAGATAAAGCTTAGGGCTGGCTCCAGGTTTCTGTGGGTGCTTGAGCACCGAACCTCCTTGGGTCCTCTTTGGCACCACCCCTTCAATAATATCCTTTCTTCCTCTAACCTCACCCCTCTCATTTTGGCCCCTCTTGCTTTAAAGAAAAGCAAAACTTGTTCAATAAAGTCCAGTATGATTTCTGCCAGTACAAACATAAATTATTATGTATGTATGTATGTGAAGTTTATCTGCTTGATGGTACCTTGTCCTGAACTACTACAATGGGGAAGTGCTTAGCCTCTAAAATAATTATTTTTGAAAATGGCACATTCGAATAGCTTGTCAAACAGTTTACATATGATGAAAACAGTGTTGCTCATTGCCAGTATAGCACATGCATTAACCAACAAGTATCTGTGAAACTTCCATAGCAACATTCTACACAGCTGGGAAAGGTGTATATACAGAGGTAATGCTTGGAATAATGCACCCAAAGTTTTTTTTCCTTCTTCAAACTGAATATCTTAGCAGAGCTCCGAGAGGCCTACCCGAGGCCAACTCCTAACTTCCCTATCCATGCCTCACCTTTTCCATGCAACGTGCAAGCTTTCTTCTTTGAATGTGCCCCTCCTCTAGTTTGTGTTAAGATTTTGGGGGTTGAAGATGTGATAAATCTTTTTAATAACAAAAAATAATACGATGAATAGAGCTGGTAATCTCTGAAAATACTGAGCCATGTGGGGTCTCTCTTCGGGTTCTTTTTTTCCTCATTAATATTTCTGCAGCAGATATAAATTCATTCTGGCCTGAATCAGAGATAAGGGGTCAATCATGAGAAACGTCTGCTGAATCAGACCACTGGTTCATCTAACTCAGTGTTGTCGACACTGACTGGTAGCAACTCTCCAGGGTTTCAGACAGGAAAAGGCTTTCATAGACATAAATGGTGATTGAATCTGCGACCTTCTACATGCACCCTTACTTACCACTCTGTCTCACCCCAGTTCTGTTCCTTTTTTAACAAGCCGAAGCAACCTTTGCATCAGACAATTATCGAAGACCATATACTGAAGCGATGGTGTTCCTTAGGTTATGTCTAATACAGCTGTTCTAATAATATACACACTCAGCCACCAGCGGATGACTTAATGTAGTTACTCAGTTGTGGGGATTAATGTAATCTGTGTACAGTGGGCCCACGTTATCTGCGGGTTTGGCATCTGTGGATCTCCAATATCTGCAGGTGCTGGACGCTCCCCCCCCCACCTTAGAGCCCAACCAGAGCACACTCCGGTTGGACCCGGAGGCTGTCTGAGGTTCACAAAGGCTGCATGTGACTGCTGTGAGCCTCAGAATGCCCAAACATATAAAAAAGAGCTATTTCTGTTTTAAAACCAGAAGTGACGTTTTTAATGCTTCCCCAGACCTCCCAATGCCTCATAAGGCATTAAAAAGTCACTTCTGGTGTTGTTGTAAAACTGGAAGTTGCTCTTTTTTTTTGTATTTTCAGGGATTTTGAGGCCCACAGCAGTCGTGGGTGGTCACACATGGCCTCTTTGAGCCTCATAAAGTCTCTGGGCCAGACTGGAGCCCAGCTGCAGTCAGGTTCAGAGGTTGGGGGGGGGGGGTTTGAAAACTGCAGGTTTGAATACCTGTGATTTTCCACAGATAATGAGGGCCCCCTGTACAGGTGGAGCCTTGGTATCTTTGGAGGGTCCGTTCTTGGACCCCCATGGATGCCAAAATTAGCAAATAATCAAATCCGTGATTGGCCCCTTTAAGCACTCTGAAGGGCACCAGAGCTGCACTCCTGTCCCCTCCAGAGGGCTTTCTGAAACCCACAGAGGTAGCGTGCTTCTGCCTGCTGCCTCTGTGGGCTTCAGAATGACCCGTAGAGGTGAAAAATGCCACTCCCAGTTTCCAAAGGGAAACTAAAAAATGATGTTCCCTGGGTCTCAGAATGTATTATATGGCATAAAAACATCACTTCCATGCAGAATCCATGGAATATGGAGGCCCCACCTGTATACTCAAAGGCAATACACTATTATTATATAGCACGTTTGAGGGCAGAGTTTGGGCTTAAACTGAGAACAGCTTTGTTGCACCTAAAATAATGTCACCAGAGCCATGGAGACATACTTGGGGCAACATACATTGGGATTTCCACACTCTTACTCTCACGCAGTTCGCAATACTTTATTCTCCCCCCAAAATGTGCATGTGTCCGGAGAAACATTTTGCTGTATCCTCAATGATCCATAACATCATCAGAAAACAGTGAGACTCACACTCGTAGTGTATGGGGGATGTTCTGTAATGAAAATTTCATATTAAGTATTAAGTATGTGCATCTCCCTAAAAGTAGATGCAGTTGAACAAAGTAGGGCTTACTTCTGAGTAAACATAGATAGGCTTGCTCTCTATACCTAGATCCTTTATCAACCCCTCTTCTGAACCTTGCCCATGTCCTTCAACTTAGTTAGCCTCAATGTTTGCAGCCAGATATGATGAATTTTTGCTAAGAAACAGAATATCCCACTGACTACCCAGCTATGACTGACCTCTCTTACTTCCTGCTGCTATGTCTAGTCTTCTAGTGCCAGGGTTTGAATCTGGGCACTTCTGTATGCAAATTGTTTCTAAAGTCCTACCATGGCGGTTTAACTGTTCTTATCTGGCTGCTCAGCCACTACAAGTCTGGGAATTGGGGATTTAGCCACTACTGCTGCTGTTTGCATCCGTCACTCTCTTACACCACATGCAAGGAGGACATAGGAGCAGCCCAGACTGTGAGCGATCAGAAGTTCAAGCTCTCACAATCAGAGTCGAGGGTGGATGTCAGAGCCGCAGTTTGCTGATGCTGGAATTGAGTGTGAAGGATTGCCAGTGGTAGGCTATGTGGGGCCCACATCCTTACCCCAGTGCCCACAGCCAGTGCCCTACCTGGCTAAACCCTTCTGCTGCCTCTGGTTAAATATGTGTGGCTGGACTCAAATAGGAATCCTTGGTTTAAAAGCAACAATAAGTTGGTGTAATGTATGTTTTCTTTAATGTACTGATGTCCAGTATTGGACGTATAGATTCCAGTAGATTCCATATAGATTTCCAGTATTGGAAATATAGATTTCCTTTTCTCTGGTTCTTTCAGCCTCTCTAAGCATTCACTGAGTAACGTCATGTTCACTTTCTCAGTATCAGTGGCGACAGCCAGTCTGACCTGGGAAGGAGCCAAACACAGTGGCTGTCTTCTTTCAAACCCGGAAGTGTCAGCAATTCACAACACTCCCTCACTCAGCTCTGTTTATCTTAGGGTATGTCGTGTCTGTTTCACCTGACTGTACTGCCAGAAGGTAGCTTAGTGCTCATGTAAAAATGCCTGCAGCTAATTGGGCTTAATTTCTTTAAACATCAGATGTCATGTGCATATTTTGTCATTGGGAAATGTAACAGAATTCAGCTGTCCTTTGTGGAATGGCACCGTTCATTTGTTTTGAAAAATGAAACTTGCACTTCATAAAATGGACCTGTTTGAGAGCAGAGTGGAACCCTGATGCTATAAATTTGTGAGGGATCCCACAAGTTATTGATTTACAGCACAAGCCTATTCATGTCTTCTCAGAAGTACCTGAAGTCCCAGTGTTTTCAATGAGGCTTACTCTCAGGAAAGTGTGTTTGGGATTGCAGCCTTAATTTCCTCAGCCTAATACAGGTTGACCTTTATCTAAAGCAACTTCACAACAACTTGAATCAGTTTTCCCACAAGAGCACAGCTAGCGATAAAAGTGGGAAGAAACAGACAGGCACAGTGCCAGAAAAATTCAAAATAACTACAAAATATGTCATTGTATTCATAATTAACCTTGAAGTACACTTACAATATGATGGAACTTTCAGAAAAAAACTGTAATTGCAGTTTCATTATTGGAAATAGCCTGTTAGGCATTATCTGTACATTCCCTTGAAACTTTACTGTAGATAATTAAAGTTACCTCTTGGAAGCAGACATGTAGTAGTACTTTATGGACGATTGCTTTCTTCTACTGGACCCATGAAACTCTAGAGCAGGGGTGTCAAACTTGTTTCATACACAGGGCCAAATAGCATTTATGATGCCTGCTGAGGACCAGAAGTGATGTCATTAAGTAGGTCATAACCAGAAATATGCACTTTTTCTCACTTAGGAACTCACTAGCTGCAATAGCAGGTGGGAAAACGTGCAAATATTTTCAAGATACGGGATTCAGGCCACCCTTTCAGCAGGGATAGCACAACTCAGCAGCTGAGAGTGATGCTAAGAGAGACCGAGGGCTGGATAAAGAGCTTCCAGGGGCCGCATCCGGCCCACAGGCCTTATGTTTGACACCCCTGCTCTAGAGTCTTGATCTTTTGGTGTGTGGCAGTTGCCCAGTCTTATCGCCCACAAATGCAACACACTCATTGCCTCAAACTCTCTTTGTCTCTTCACTCTCTTGCCTTAGGAAGCTCTCATCCTTGACTAGGCAGAAACAAGGAGCCCTCTCAATTGTCCCTTAACACATACATATCTGATGATTGAACTTCCCTTGCTCCCTTCTCCTATCAGTATGTTTCAGTTAAGGAAGCCTCTGTGTAAGGTTCAACAGGAAAGAGACTTCTCTGAGGCACTTTGAAAGTAGTGTCATTGCAGAGAGACCTCATTGTCAAGCAGACAAGAAGTTGGTGGATTTCCTGTCTTCATCGTAAGTCTGCCAAGAACAGCAGCAGCCCACTGAGCCGGCCCACCTGCTGCCATTGGCATGCGCCAGCACACTGGGCACCCTAGCTTACCCAGGGCACCCAGATTAGAGGACATCTAGGAATGCTCAGTATCTGTAAACTGTAAGTATCAGTATCAGTATCTGTAAATCAGTGATTTTCAATCTTTTTCATCTCGTGGCGCTCTGACAAAGCGCTTAAATGGTCATAAGAACAGCCCCACTGGATCAGGCCATAGGCCCATCTAGTCCAGCTTCCTGTATGTCACAGCGGTCCACCAAATGCCCCAGGGAGCACACCAGATAACAAGAGACCTCATCCTGGTGCCCTCCCTTGCATCTGGCATTCTGACATAACCCATTTCTAAAATCAGGAGGTTGCGCATACACATCATGGCTTGTACCCTGTAATGGATTTTTCCTCCAGAAACTTGTGCAATCCCCTTTTAAAGGCGTCCAGGCCAGTCACCATCACCACATCCTGAGGCAATGAGTTCCACAGACCAACCACACGCTGAGTAAAGAAATATTTTCTTTTGTCCTAACTCTCCCAACACTCAATTTTAGTGGATGTCCCCTGGTTCTGGTGTTATGTGAGAGTGTAATGAGCATCTCTCTATCCACTCTGTCCATCCCCTGCATAATTTTGTATGTCTCAATCATGTCCCCCCTCAGGAGTCTCTTTTCTAGGCTGAAGAGGCCCAAAGGCTACGGTGCCTTTGTAGGCGCCTTTGAAGGTGCCCCAGGCAAGGCACACCATCAATTTATTAACCTTGGCAAAGTACACCATGCTGCTGGTAGGGGACTCAAGTTCCACAACTGCCCTACCAATAAATGACCCTCCCCAAACTCCCGCAGCACACCAATGTGCCACAGCGCAGCGG
This sequence comes from Tiliqua scincoides, assembly GCF_035046505.1. Classification (NCBI taxonomy): domain Eukaryota; kingdom Metazoa; phylum Chordata; class Lepidosauria; order Squamata; family Scincidae; genus Tiliqua; species Tiliqua scincoides. The sequence goes on from NC_089826.1 coordinate 31,173,242, forward strand.
TTGAAAAATAATTGCTGTGAACTATCCAATCACTGAACGTAGGCTTTTTAAGGGTGTTTTGTGTGTGTGTGTGTGTGTGTGTGTGTGTGCATGTGCATGTGCATGCGCTCTCATCTGGTTTTCTGAGTGAATCTGTGCATGACCAGTTCCGCCACCACACTGGGGTTTGGAGGTTGCAATCATGTCTGGAAAGCCAGCCCCTATGTCCCTGATAGCAGCACAGTCCTGGGGATCGTGTTGCTGCCTTCCCCTCTCCCCACCCCTTAAGAGTGCGTCTGCATTTGTTCTCAGGCTAGTGGGTCATGACCCAATAGTTTGAGAACTGTTGGTCTAATCCAGCGTCTCCAAACTTTTTGGCCAGAGGGCCCCATCAATATCTGGCATGGTGCTGAGGGCCGGAAAAAAATTTAAATGTAAAGATGAGTGAATAAATGAATGAATGGGCTCATTCATTCAACCTCTCTGGCCCTAAAAACACCCTCCAGACACAATCGGAGCACAGTGCTGGTCATGTTCGGTTGAGTGGGCCAGAGGCTTTCAGGAGACAAGAGGTTGGCCATGGACCAGATAGAGGCTTGCCGCGGGCTGCATCTGGCCCCCAGGCTGGGGTTTGGAGACCTCTGGTCTAATCACTACAGCTCTTAGATCTCTCTGGGCACATTACCAAAACTCACCCTACCCCTATCTTCAACATCCACTTTTCTTCATTTTCATTGTGCTCCTTTGCTGGTGCCTAAAGTTCTGTATTTCACCTCCAGACTGCTTTTCTGGATCCGACCCATGTCCTGGACTGGAGCCTCTAAACTTTCCCTATTTTAAGAGGCTGCGCTTCTAACAACTCCAAATTGCTCTGTGCTTTTACACTTCTGGGAAATAGATCACATGTTTAGACTGTTCAGATGCATGTTTTGAGCTTGTATGTGAGCTTCTGCTTCTTAACCTTCGGAAACTGAGTTATACATGTTTTGAGGAGATGCAGATTCACTAGTTATTTCCTTATTTGGTAAATAAAATGTGAATCCCGGAGCAGCTCAGAGATTAAATTATTAAAATAAGAAATTTAGTGTCAATGGCATGTGTTTAACAGTTGTTAATTGTATTTACAAACTAGAACATGTTCTCTGTACTTTGTGTAATCAGCATAATATTTAAACCACAGCCAAGTGGTTTGCCAAACTTCTCTGGCTTCCAGGCACCTGAGAATTCCTGTTCCCTTCTATGTAGGGATGGGAGAGGTTATTGAAGTTCTCGGTGGCGTACAAAAAGAAGAAACAGCTAGAAAAAGAGTTCAGTCCTTGTTGAGAGCTGGAAAACAGATGTCATGAGTGTGTGTATGTATACATGGTGATAGGTATGCAAAATTAAAGATTTGTCTCCATACCCATTAATTATAGTTTTTAGAAGTATCTTAGCTCACATGTAAACATCCTCTTAGGTAGAAAAAAAATGTCATGGTAGATAAGACCAGCATGAGTATGTTTCAGTTTCCCATTTCCAAGAGCCTCTTGGCAATGACTGAAAGTTCACCAGCAAGGCCTAAATGACCACCCCCTGGTCATTGTCTCCAGCATCTGGTTTTCTAGGGTATGCTTCTTTTAAACATGGAAGTTTTGTTTATCTATCCTGGCTAATAGCCATTGTTTGTTCAGCCTATTGTTTGTTAATTTCTCTTTAACGCTACGTTTTGAATGAAAATCTACCCTAAGCGTTTTTCCTCTTCCAAGATCACATGTGTTTTATTTACATAAATTGGTTTGTTTTGCAAACAAACATTACTTGTAAATAAATAAATACAAATATTATTTCTTTCTAGATCACCTTTATTTAAACATCTCATAAAGCTAGGTGGGTCCCAATAGAATGTCATTTTAAAAAGTGGGGCCCAATGCTAAAAGTTCTATGGTGTTTGGGGCTGTGCAGTAGCCATGTAGTATGGCCAGCAGGCACACCACCATCAGGTGATTTTGCCCATAGGTGCAATCTTGCTCCTCTTTACTGAGCACGGAGAATTTTTTGAGAAGGGGGCTAATTTATACCTGTGTGTATAGGCACAGAAAGTTCACCAGGACCATCTTGCATGATGAAGACCAGAAGCTCGGTTCACATAAAAAGCAAAATGCCAACTATTTTTCCCATCACATGTATTCATGCCTTGCAAGATAACATAAGAACAGCCCCACTGGATAAGACCATAGGCCCATCTAGTCCAGCTTTCTGTATCTCACAGTGGCCCACCAAATGCCCCAGGGAGCACACCAGATAACAAGAGACCTCATCCTGGTGCCCTCCCCTACATCTGACATTCTGACATAACCCATTTCTAAAATCAGGAGGTTGTACATGCACATCATGGCTTGTAACCCGTAATGGATTTTTCCTCCAGAAACTTGTCTAATCCCCTTTTAAAGTCATCCAGGCCAGATGCCGTCACCACATCCTGCGGCAAGGACTTCCACAGACCGACCACACGCTGAGTAAAGAAATATTTTCTTTTGTCTGTCCTAACCCTCCCAACACTCAATTTTAGTGGATATTCCCTGGTTCTGGTGTTATGTGAGAGTGTAAAGAGCATCTCTATATCCACTTTATCCTTCCCATGCATAATTTCGTATGTCTCAATCATGTCCCCCCTCAGGCGTCTCTTTTCTAGGCTGAAGAGGCCCAAACGTCCTAGCCTTTCCTCATAAGGAAGGTGCCCCAGCCCAGTAATCATCTTAGTCGCTCTCTTTTGCACCTTTTCCATTTCCACGATGTCCTTTTTGAGATGTGGCAACCAGAACTGGACACAATACTCCAGGTGTGGCCTTACCATCGATTTGTACAATGGTATTATAATATTAGCCGTTTTGTTCTCAATACCTTTTCTAATGATCCCAAGCATAGAATTGACCTTCTTTACTTTCGCCGCTCATTGGGTCCACACTTTCATTGAGCTGTCCACCACCACCCCAAGATCTCTCTCCTGATCTGTCACAGACAGCTCAGAACCCATCAGTCTATATGTAACGTTTTGATTTTTTGCCCCAGTGTGTATGACTTTACACTTACTTACATTGAAATGCATCTGCCTTTTTGCTGCCCATTCTGCCAGTCTGGAGAGATCCTTCTGGAGCTCCTCACAATCACTTCTGGTCTTCACCACTCAGAAAAGTTTGGTGTCGTCTGCAAACTTAGCCACCTCACTGCTCAACCCTGTCTCCAGGTCATTTATGAAGAGGTTGAAAAGCACCAGTCCCAGGACAGATCCTTGGGGCACACTGCTTTTCACCTCTCTCCATTGTGAAAATTGCCCATTGACACCCACTCTCTGTTTCCTGATCTTCAACCATGTCTCAGGAGAGGACCTGCCCTCTAATTCCCTGACTGTGGAGTTTTTTCAGTAGCCTTTGGTGAGGGACCGTGTTGAACACCTTCTGAAAGTCCAGATATATAATGTCCATGGGTTCTCCCACATCCACATGCCTGTTGACCTTATCAAAGAATTCTAAAAGGTTTGTGAGGCAAGACTTACCCTTACAGAAGCCATGCTGATTCTCCCTCAGCAAGGGCTGTTTGTCTATGTGTTTTGAGATTCTATCTTTGATGAGGCATTCCACCATCTTATCTGGTATAGATGTTAGGCTGACCAACCTATAATTTCCCGGGTCTCCCCCCCTTTCCCTTTTTAAAGATTGGCATGACATTTGCTATTCTCCAATCCTCTGGCACTGTGGCTGTTTTGAGGGACAATTTGCATATTTTAGTCAAGAGATCAGCAACTTCATTCTTTAATTCCTTAATAACTCTTGGGTGGATGCCATCAGGGCCCGGTGACTTATTGATCTTTAATTGATCAATGAGGTCTGAAACATCTTCTCTTTCAACCTCTATCTGACAATTCCTTGGTCAGGAGGGGCTGTTTGGGCAGTGGCATTTGCCCGAGGTCTTCTGCCGTGAAGACAGATGCAAAGAACTCATTTAATTTCTCTGCCATCTCTAAGTCTCCTTTTATCTCCCCTTTCCCTCCCTCACCATCCAGAGGGCCAACCGCTTCTCTGGCGGGTTTCCTGCTTCTAACATATTTGAAGAAGCTTTTATTATTCCCCTTAATGTTGCTGGCCATGCGTTCCTCATAGTCTCACTTGGCCTCCAGTATCACCTTCTTACATTTCTTTTGCCACAGTTTATGTTCCTTTTTATTCTCCTCCTTAGGGCAAGACTTTCCATTTACAGAAGGAAGCTTCCTTGCCCTTTACAGCCTCTCTAACTTGGCTGGTTAGCCATGCGGGCACCCTCCTGGACTTAGTGGAGCCCTTCTTCCTTTGCGGTATACACTTCCGCTGGGCCTCTATTACTGTTTGTTTTAAGCAGCCTCCATGCACTCTGGAGAGATTGGACTCTTTTTACCTTCCCTTTCAACCTCCTTCTAACCAGCCTCCTCATTTGAGGGAAGTTCGCTTGTCGGAAGTCGAGGGTTTTTGTGAGAGTCATCACAAAAGATGATGAATGTCATCAGGTTTACTTTTAGGCTAAATTGGAGCTAAAAAAATTTGGTAGAAATATTCAGTGCTAATTACCAGCTGAGTCTTGTTGTAGCTATTCACAGAGTAGGGGTTGGCCTTCTTGAGCCAATAGGGTGAAAGTATACGTGTGTAACTGGAAGCATTTGTTTTTCCTCTTTGAAATGGGGGGGGGCATGTTGCCAAAAGAGAAGCATCAAACAGTGTTGTAATTCCTTTTGATGTTTTTCTTTGGAGCTTAAATCATACTCTGGTGTTAATTACTTTGGGGCTTTTTAATCTTGTAAGGATCCATGTATAGAAAATCATGTGTGTGTTGTATACCTCATAGATTTGATGCTATGCAAGCTTACCAAACCTGGATTTTGGTTCTCTAGACTCCTGTACAAGAGGTGAATTTACAATTACAACTTACTTACAGTTTTCAAGATCTCTTGAGGTTCATCGGAATTAAATTTACATGTGGAAGTGACTATAAAGTTTCAAACTTTGTGTGGCATTGCATGAATTCTACTGGAATAGGTTTCTTTGTGAACTCTTCTTATAAAATACTATTAGGAGATGATGCTCTTAAATAACGTGGTACAGGGGTAAGCTGTACTTGTTGATTACTAGGGTCTTGGCCAAGTGCCTGTATGTGAAAGAGGGTATTTCATCTGTTAAAGTCTTCCTCTCTCAAGAAATCTACTCTTGAGTTCTGTGAAGTTGTAACCATAACATAGATTTTCTCTGGAATGTATAGATTTGTGTCAGAATTTAGTGGATCCAATATTGAACATATATGTTTTGCATTTTAGAACATGTTGCATCATGGAATTTGTAGTCTGTACAATAAAGTAGAAATTCAAAAATTTAAACTTAGTGCCTCCTGGAACTTGGCTAGATTTGATGTAAGAAATTTGGTGTGCTTTAGAATTTGATTTTAAGGAACACGTGTCTCACTTTTCTGTGTCTTTGGCTTTCCTAAGTGAGAAATTCTGTTAACAAAATGGCATTTCCCCCAAAGTAGTTAATCTTGCTACACTTGATCTTAACCAAAAGGCCGAGAAGCGATCAGACCAGGAAATAGTTTGATTTATTCTTTCCACAGAAGCAGCCTATGTAGTTGAGAGAACAGCAAACTTTTTGTGGGAGATCCTTAAGGGTTGGGTTAATGAGCAACAAAGATGCTGCAATTGGAGAATTGTGGATTATGTGGATTTTTCTAGTATTTACATCATTATGCCAACAAAGGTTTCTTGTTCTAGTTAATCTTTTTATTCTGAGGTACCACATCAAACCAAATTACTTATTTTCTTTTGTTCCATCTTCTTCCCTCCTCCTGTCCTCAACATCCTCCAGACCCTACAACTTAGTGGAGAAAATCTTTACATTCACACTGGCCAAGTGCCATAGGGATTTCATTAGTATATAGTCTATACTTCATCAAGTGTCCAGTCCAGGAAGCTATGCAGGTTTACTTGGTCTGGAGGAGGGGGGGGGGTGATTTAATGTAGCTAAATCCTCATGGATATTTTTAGATTTTTCATATCCAAAAATGTTGTTTATAAGCAACAGTGGGAACCATTTTAATGTGCAAGGGATTCAACCTTAAGTGTTTGGCTAGCATCCCAGTCTCTACTCCAAAAGCTGTGTTGTGCTAGTCAAGGATAAGCCATCATTGTGTTATGTGTGGAATATATTGAAGTCTTCAGGGTAACATGTTCAGACAATAAGAGAGGCTGGGCTGGATGCCTTGGGGGACTAAAGAAATAAAAAAGAATATGCATTGTTTTGTCAATTCATCTTCCAGATGAACTTCCCATTTCTTGTTTGTTTAAGACAGGTTTTACCTTTCAGACTCTGAAGGCATTTGTTAATAATTCTTTCGTTTTACTTGCAAAGAGACATGTTATTCAGTACTTTATTTTAGGAATGCACTAAGCACTCACTCCCTTGGAAAATAAATTATGTATTTGCCCAAAGTAAAAACAAAAACAAAAAACAAGCATTTAGATTGGGGTGGATGATTCCCTAAGAAGAATATTAATAGTGGACCAAAGCTGTTTCCTTGGGGTAAATTGTTTCATGCAGTGAGTGTATGTAAGAATTTGTACATATCTTCCGTATACTCATTCAGTCTTTCTAGGAGCTGGAAGCTAGTCGGAAGACACACTCCCTCCTGCTGTCTACTTGACTGTTACAATTACAAGGTATCCTGGACTGTACATTTTCCATGTACATATATTGGAAACGTAGTGCAGTGGGGTGGTTGAGGAGGGGAGATGCATATTCACACATGCTTGCCTGCTATAAACTGTACCTTTTTCTTTTTCTTTTTTGTTGGTGCTGCTTCCTCTATTTCTCACTTAGCGCTAAACCCCAGAGCTGGGAGTGGTGAAGTTGGAAAAATATTAATTTACTGTTTGTGTTTTGCATATATGAAACTATTTTTTCTACTTACCTTTGTTTCAGCATTGGTTTTGGCATGTTGTTTAAGATTCCTACAGTTTCATTGGCCAGTTTATAAAGATGCACATGATGTCCACAGCATGAATTGCAAGATCTCACAAGGCTGAGTTTCAACCTTGCAAAGGTTACCTCAAGAAGGTGGATCACACTGTAGGTGAAAAATGGGAGTGTCTGCTTTAGACCAGGGGTGCCCAAACCCCGGCCCTGGGGCCACATGCGGCCCTCGAGGCCTCTCAATGCAGCCCTCAGGGAGCCCCCAGTCTCCAATGAACCTCCGGCCCTCCGGAGATTTGTTGGAGCCTGCACTGGCCCAACGCAACTGCTCTCAGCGTAAGGGTGACTGTTTGACCTCTTGTGTGAGCTGTGGGATGAGGGCTTTCTCCACTGCTTGCTGTTTTACGTCTGTGATGCAGTAGCAGAAGCAAAGAAAAGGCCAGCCTTGCTTTGTGCAAGGCCTTTTATAGGCCTTGAGCTATTGCAAGACCTTCATGCATTCATATAAGTTCATCTTTAATATATTCATTTATGTAAACTTATGTAAATTTATTCAAATTTTAAATGTAAATTAATTATTTTTCCTCCTGGCCCCCGACACAGTGTCAGAGAAATGATGTGGCCCTCCTGCCAAAAACTTTGGACACCCCTGCTTTAGACAAATGCCAAACTGGCCATGGTCATGATTTTGTGGGTTTAAATATGGTCCAATCATGTAGGAAGAACACATTGTTGAGCAGTGCAGGGTTCTCCCTCACCCCATGACTTACATCCTTGCAGCTTTGCTTCTCAAGCACTTTGCACCTGAGCTGTGTTTGTTTTTCAGCATCCAGTGCTAGAAGTGCTAGTGAGCTGTTTTTTCCCCTTCCTTTCAGAATGCTAGGGTAATGTTCGTTTTTCACCTTCTAGCACGCTCACCAGGCTAGCAATCTTTCCTGCAAGCTCAGGGTTAGAAAACATAGCAGCCTCCATGAATGATGTTATCATATTGCTCTGTTCCAAGGTAACAACTGGGTGCAGTCATCTTGTACAGCAAATAGGGGAGGTGGTGGAGGAGGGGTTTCTGAACTTGGACAAAAGGAGTAATCTATTCTCGATATTTTAAGAGCATTGTACAAAAGTTAATAACTCTAAGGTGCAACTTTATTGCCTATAAGGCAATGATGAAATGTTGAGGAAACACCCTGAAGTATGTTGAGTCCAATTTTCCTTCTGTTTGTATGGAATTGTGTTTCTAGCATGCTAGATGCATGCTAGCGACTCACTTCTGGCTATTTTCTAGCCAAGAAACAAACGTAACTCAGACTGAGGCTACTTAAAGGTTTAGAGCTGAGATGAGGAGAAAAGTACTTGTGGAGAGTAGCTACAGGGAGGTGGTTTGCCACACAAGTAAAGTCTTGCTTTCCAGACCTGTTTTGTGTGTGTATGTGTAAAATAAAAGCAGATATCCCCCCCCCCCCAATTATAACAGCATTTCAACACATGAAATGACCACTGGCACATCTAGTTTGAACTAAATATTCAAAGGTTCTGCTTCAGGCTTAAAATATCTTCTGTTGCTTTTGTCTGGATAAACTTTTGGAGTAGAAATGAAATGCTGTTATTTAAAAAAAAAAAAATCACTCTGGGTGGCATTCAGGGCCATACTTCTACTTACAGCATCCATACACAATATCATGAATGTAAATGTGCTCTGAGAATAGAAAGAGCATTCCGTTCTCTTAGAGGGCCCTCAGGGTTCTTATGACTTTTTTTAAAAAAGGAGTTTTTAGGATCATGTAATAAATTTTGTTTACAGCGCAGTTCGAACCTGTACCAGTACAGCCAGGCTGCATGGCCTGCTCTGTATACAACACAGGTTAGGAGCAACGTAGAGGTAACTTCAGGATAAGGGGATTTTTTTCCCCATACCCTGAGTAACACCCCAGCCTGGAGTATGGGACTTCTCGGATCTGTGCTAGCTATTTAGCCTGGAAGCCCCCAGCCTGGGAGCTGGGGTTAGGATCATGGCATGTGCTTCCACAACCAATCCCACCTCTATCCTGGGCTGATCCCCCCCTTGCGCTTCTTGCCCAGATACACCCCTTCCCTGCCTCCACGCTATTTTTCCGCCACTTTCTCCCACCTACCCCCATGCCAACCAGTGCACACTTATTCACTTACTCACTTCATTTGTACTCCACCTTTCTCCCTGAGGGGACCTAAGGCGGCTTACAAGAAACACAATTAAAAACATGAATTTAAAACTAGATAAACACTTTAACAAGAAGAACATTCTTAAAAACAACAATGAAATAAAAAGATGTAAAAGGAGCAAATAGCAGCAGTTTATAAAAAGGCCCCAAGCCTGTAAAAGTTAAAAGCTGTTAAAACGTACCTGTGCTGACCACTGCTGGGACTGGCTCTGGTGCCAGCAGGCCAGCACACATCTTTGTGCCAGTATCGCAGGCTCCCAAGTCAGTGCAAACTTGCCTTATGGCACATTTGAATACTCAAAGCCAATGCAGGGAGGCCTGCACTGGCCAAAACTACAGTTTGAATTGGAAGAGAATCCTAGTGTTGGAAGAGGCCTTCAAGGCCATCTAGTTACCTCCCCTCCCCCACTCTCTAAGGATCTCAAAAAGGTATATGCCACAACTATACCTGAAGAACTCCAATAAGGGAAAACTCATCAGTTTCACTGTTGAAGTGCTCTTACTGTGAAGAATTTCTTCCTGATATCTTCCCTCCTGCAATGTCAGCCCATTAGATCTAGTCCAACTCTCTGGGGCAGTAAATAATAAATCTTTGCCCTTGTCTATGGGACAGTCCTTCAGGTATTTGAAGAGCACTATCATGACCGGTCCCATCCGCTCCCCCTCCCATCCCAGTCTTCTCTTCTAAACAGTGGTCTAAACATACTGAGTTCTCTCAGTCTTTCATCACTAGTCTTACCATGCTAGTTCATTCCTTAAAGACAGGAGCCTTTAGGGATTTCTGTATAGGTGTGATGCAACATACTTGGCACTTGTAAAGAGCCTATGTAATTGTATAGTCATGTGCCTTGTTTTCAGTCCATTCATTTGCCATTCGAAGATTAAAGCTAGTTTGGAAGAGGTGTACAATACATTGCATCCGTTATTCCTTCCACACAATGACTTGCATTAAATATGAAATGACATAGACTCAGTTCTCTTTGACCATCATGCTGTTATTTAACAGTAATTTCTGTGGGTTTGCTTTTACATTACTTCATATTAAGGCTATATGGATCCACAGGTACTGTTTAAATTCATGCTTGGAGATTAAATGCTCTTGCTATATTTATTACCTCTTATAGCAGTTTTATTGAAATTTAGTGAAATAAATTGTATATAACTTGAGAAAACAATTTCAGAAATGAATCATGCCAGCTCTTTCTTAAGAAATCATTCTAATCTGTTATCATAATTTAAAAGTTCGTAACTGGCAGATTACTGTTTTTGTGCATCTTCCCCAGCAAGTCAATATTAGAATCAAAACCCCAAATAAAATAAATATTAAAATGTAATCTGCCTGTAACTGTGGTGTATGTCTTTATTACAGGGTTGTACCTGTTAACATTTTATTGCCATCTTGCCAGATCAAATGTTTAAATCGAAACAAATGCAACTGGATAATTAGCTCATAAAAATAGAGATCAGTGTATATTGATATAAACGCTAATTAAAGAGACCTAGCTATTTTTAAACCTTATATAAATTCATTTTTTAAAAACATAGGCTCTGTCTCTGTCTTTCGGAAGGTTGCCAACAGGCTCTGTCTCAGTGTTTGAAAAGAATTGTAATTCAGGACACTTCAATACAAAAGTTTTCATTTTGGTCATATTGGGCTGAAGCCAGTACACAATATAAATCCTTGGGGAACCCAGTCCTATCTTGCTCAGGAACAGGTAGGCTGGCGGGCCTGCGCTGTAATATAATAATAAATAATAAACTTTATTTGTATCCTGCCCTTCTCCCAGAAAGGGACCCAGGGCACTATATCCAGCATAGGTTTTGGGCTGCTCGTGGGTCAACCTGAGGCAAAGGGAGGCTTTTCCCCTTATCCCATGGAGAGCCACAGCAGCTCCAATGGGGCTACTTGGATCTATGCCACCTAAATCGGTGGTACAAATTTGAGCAACCTGGGACTGCCCCAGGCTGCCTGGGAACAGGCTAGGATCCAGCAAAAGTGCAGGATCCTGGCTCCTGCCCACTAGGAATGCCTGCCACCCTGCCTCTCCCACCCCAAAATGCCTCCCTCCCACCTCCTCCCCATGCTCCCCTGGACTCCTGCGCTGGCCAAGCTCAGCCAACACAAACCCTGTTCAGGGTCCACGTCGGTGCGGGAAGGCCTATCCTGGAGCGTTGGCCTATCTCCCCTTATGTCTGTACAAAAGTGCTTTACAGCACTTTTCTGACGTTGGGCTGGCACAAGGGACTGTGTTGGCCCAAAGGCACCTTTGGATTGTGCCCTGATAGTATTGCCTAGATCCTAAATTTGCTGACTGTGCCAAGAAGCACAAAGATAGCTAAATTTGCTATCTGGGCCAAGAAGCACACATTCATCTGGATTCCCCTGCTTCTGATGGCAGCATTACATTAGTAGAAACCCTTCTGCATCATGCATCTCACTTGTGGTGAGATTGTGGTGATTATTTTTCATTAAGTCCTCTTTAATTCAATATAACTTGTTTCCATTATGCACTGCATAGGATCCTTCCGTAAACCATCTTATATCTCTGTTTACAGAAAAGTGCAACTATTTAGAGCAGGTTTTGTTGATGGTTTTGGAAGTCTCTGTGTATGGAAATTACAAAGTGCTTAATGTAACAATGATTTTTTTTAACAGCGCAAGCCACATCCTGCTGAAGTCAGCTTCAAAACGCTCAGTTATTTTTATGATTCTACATTACACTCTCTAACTTCTTTCTTTTTGTACCCTGTGTGCTTTCTCATGCTTCAGATCCATTTATGCACATTAAAGACTTGGCTGCATAATAGGTATGCATTTGGAATTGTGGGTCGTACCTTTGTTTTGTGCTATACTTTTATTATCTCTGTTCAGGATTCTGTAAGCAGGCATACAGAGTGAGCTGCAACTATGCTAACCAATCCCTCCTTTTCCAATCATACCTCTTCCCTTTTGTCTGGAATGCAGATTGTTCCCAAGTGGTCTGTTTCAACAGATATATGGCTTAAGAAGTAGAGGGAAGAGTTCTCTTTAGGGAAAAAAGGGGGAAAATGGAATTCCACAGCTGCAGATGAAACAAGCTTGTGGTGTTAGTGAACAAGTTGTGCAAGGGGGATGCTGTGAATAATTACTCACCATGTGCTACCAACTATTCAACGTACAGCTAGTATGCTTTCCTGTGGTTGTTTATTTATGGACTGGGGAAGAAGAAATTTACTGTTGGTTTGGAAGCAACGTGGACTGAGTAATTCAGAAAACAGGTGACTCCTAAAAGTTGTGTGTATGCTGTGGAGCACTATGGACATTTAAATCTAACTTTCCACCTTTGTTTGTTAACACAAGTGTAACGGGCAATAAGCAAAGTCAAGATTTATATGCAAGGCAGAACCAGGTAACTAAGCACAGCTGTAGTGAGTAGACCGTCCACAATTCCCTTGGCTTTAGTGTATGATTGAATTGATGTCATCAGACTTCCGCCTGTGAAATAAAATATGATGTACCGTGTGACAAGTGACAGGCTTGCATTGTGCACAGGGAGTTGGCAAAGTTTTATGAAAAGCACTTCCTGTATGCCAGAGAGGAAGGGGAACAAAACATAGAGCTTGGACATTTGTTCCACTGTTTATTGTCTTGGGAATCTCTGCAGACAGAGAATCCTGTGGCTGTCAAGTGGAACAATAAATCTTGCAAAAATTATGAAACCAGCTGAATTGTGAAATTCTTGTGCTGTTTAAGCAGAATTGTACACAGCTGTACTGAGAGGAGAGATCAGAATTAGAGGACGTTTCTGTTCTGCAGCTGTGGAACTGGTGTGGGGAAAACCTTTACAGCACTACAGTAGCAGTAGTCGCTTGTGTGGGCGGTAGGAAATTTCATTCCCTGTTCAGTTTCCTGTAGGTCTTGAGGTAAAAGAAAAAATGGGAATTTGTAAGTACAGTATGTTCTTGATACTTTTGATTTGCAAAATGTCTAGAGGATGCCGTGTGGAAGGAGAGAGGCTTGCACTGTGCACAGGGAGTTGGCAATTAAGAGTTAATATGTTCAAGTTACTTAATTGGGCCAAATGCTTCCTGAAACTGAAATATTTTTCTGCATGTACCAAAGAGAGCTACTCTTTGAAGATAATTTTGAGACCTAAAAAGCATATATAAAAACTTAGCTCTAGTTCACGATACATTTTTTCTTGCAAGCAATAATCATTGTCCTTAAACACGCAACCATCATGTTAACCATTGCTATAAATATCAATAGAATGCAGCTTGCCATGGGTCCTGGGAAGAAACCCTAAACTGGACCTCCTATGGCATCCCCTGCTGCTCAGGTGTTGGCCTGGCCAAGTGGACTCTTTGATGGGCATGGGCTCTTGACCAATGAGGGCAGATTGGCACATTTGGTTGAAATTCTGAGAAGAATTCAGCAGAGACTTCTTTGGTGAGCACACAAATTACTGGAGGCAGAGTTGGAAGTGCAATTGGATGTGATGGGGAGATTTTCTGGGAGATCATTTTAAATTACTAAACCACTTGCATAAGGCTTGGGTCTTTTATCCTGTTAACACCAGAAGTCATTCAAACATTTTCCTAACCTACAGCTTCTGCACAAGTGGGAAAAGCACAGTAATGGCATTGTAGACTTGGAAAAGCCCAGTACCTATGTAATCTAGAAAGCAAAAGGTACTGGTACAGAACCAGTTTTTAATCCCAGTGGAATGCCCCTCATGTGTGTGGGATGGGGGGTAGCCTCATATTAGCAATTCTCTCAGTGGGTATCCCTTTGGGATTTAATATGGGCAGTGAACACAGAGCTTATTATAACTGTCTGTGACAAACCACCAGGCAATCCTGCATCCATCTCATTTGGGCTTCAGCATGGTTAGCTTTTTAAGTAGAAGCTCTTAGTTTACAACTAAGGTGCCTTTGAAGGTCGGAGTGCTCCTGGGTATTCACTTGCTGGGATGTTATAACTCAAGGCTACCTCTTGGCCAAGGTGTGACGGACAGAAGACAAAGAGCAACTGATAATGTATTGCTTCTTCTATGATGATTCTCTGGCAAGGGCCCTAGGAGTGGTCCTTATGATGCTTTTGTAATGGCTTGTATCTTTTGAGACTATCCTGCAGTAATATCCTATTTTGTCAACAGCCTTTCTTGCCTTGGAAGCTGCTTGAGAATTTCCTCCTCACATTCTGAAGGCATGCTTAGTTTCTTTTCCTCCCACAGAAGAACATAAATCCTAATTTTGCCATCTTTAGTTGTGGGAAGAGAGGACTAGAACAAGGAAATCATATCAAATGTGTTGTATAGAATGTTGAGGAATGACTGCTGTCTATTTAAAAACATTGTTCTGAGTCAGTCACCTGTATCTTTATTAAGATTTTAAAATTGCTTCTCATGCTCAGCATGTTCTACCAACACAAGACTTTTGACTTCCAACTGGATAGAATGGACGGATGCAAGTTATCAGTTAGGGAAGAGTTTATAAAAAATAGAAGATGTTATTAATTAGGAAACATTCTTTTTCTATGAAAGAGAAGATAGACAAGTTTTTTGTTTTGGATTTGTTTTTTTTAAATAAGTGGTTGAGTATGTTTCTATGCAGGAAACCCACATTTGCTGGTAATTTAATTAAGACCAAGCATGTTAGCCCAAAGCTGTAGGCTGTACATAAAAGAATGCTATTTAATATACATATAGATTCTTGTTAAACCATTTTGAAGTCTGATAGTATCTAGATTAGACTCTCCTGTTTAGTCTTGACACATAAGGAAGGGATGTCATATTACTGGACCATTGTCACAGTGTTGTGACATACTCCCTCCCTCTTCCTCAGGAGGGGAAAGAAAGGACTCTGCTTTTGTGCTGAAACTTCAGGTGGAATGAGGTGGTTATAAAAGCATCTATCAACACAGTGAGAACTTGCCAAACCAAGTATTTGGGTTGGAAGCCATGCCTTCCCAACCGCTTGAAAACAGGAAGTATCTCTGTTAAGTGATGGAGAGCTCTATTTTGCTGAGAGTAAGGAAGGACTTAAAAATGTTTTGGCTAGTATAAATTCTACAGTTGTTCTGCAGAGTGAATATCATTTAATACATAGTATCACATACATAGAGGGGTGTGCGTGTGTGAGAGCACACATATGCATTACATTTTTGTGGGTCCATTCCTTATTAAAATCTGAGAACTTTATATGTGAGCAGTCCCTCTCAGAAGCCAGCCCAGGCACATCTTATCCCTGGTGATTCCTGAAAAGCACTCGGAATCTGTCAGAAACAGCCTGCAGGATTGCAACGGCTACTGGGTGATTAATTGCAAGAGGAGTCTGGTTCCAGGTTTCATTACATATAATTGTTATCTTTTCTAAAGGGGTTCTTTTAAACCCCTACCTCAAAAGATTAAAAAGGGGGGGGGGAAGCTATAGCATTCCTGAGGTTTAGCACTTCTTTACTGGGAAGGCAGAGGACTCATGTGAATGTATTTTTTTTAAGTTGCTTATTATCAATTGATAGATTCTTTCCCCTCATCTTTCACCTTTTCAGTTAATTTTAACTTTACTGAAAATTATTTCACCTGATGTCAGGGTTAGACTCTTGTCTGGCCAGCAGATGAAGTAGAGAACTGGAAATCAAGTTCGTCTGGTAACTTCTCACTAGGGAAAGTAAGCTGAATCAGACAAGAAGTCACTAGCCTTATGAGAAGCACTGAAGTAGTATCTCATGTTGCCCTGGAAGAAGATGGAATCATCCATAAGTGCAGTTAAGGACAATGTGTAGGATGGGGGGAAAAAAATCCCCGGTACCCAATTCTTTTGAAACTAGTAAAGTTAGTGCCTGGGAATTTGAAACATGTTCTCATAACAAACTTACTGCTAGTATATTAAACGGGGCAGGAACCCACTTGTGACTTAACAGATTGTGCTAAAGTGGCAAGTACTTGTGAAATAGAAATTGAATTTCTAGTGCTGCCTGCTTCCCTCTACCCCCCTCCCCCAAATTTTCCTCCATCTAGCCCTAAGGCATATTAGCAAAACTTTCTGTTATTGCTAATCCATATTGGAGCCAGTTTGCTCAGTTCCTATTCAGGTTGTTCCAAACTTCCCAATTCTAGAATGCATTGAAGTCAGATTTCATTTTATAATCATACCTAGCATTTGTATAGTGCTTTTGAGTGTTCAGAGCTCTTCATGTATCTTGTTGTTATCTTTACAACAGACTGGTATGGTAAGTACTGTAGATACTTGCCTATAAGACAAGAAATTTCTGCCAATAAATCAACAATAAATCAAATGTAAATCATTTCCTTGCCTTATCTGTGGGTCAGGGCTGTTCAGGAAGCCAGGGAGAGCAAGAGGACAAAGCAGAGATAACTAGAAGGCTATTTGTCTCCAGGGCAAGCTTCAGCCAAAGTTAACCTTTTTAGTTCTTCTGAGAAAAGTAAGCCAGGGCTCAAGGCTTCCATTTCAATCAAGCAAGCCTTATTCTCTTTGGCAGGATCACACCCAACCCTTCTGCACCATTTTGCAAAAGTTTTGCAAACATTTTGTACCATTTTGTAAATTTTGCATTTTATACCATTTTGTAAATTTTGCATTTTATACCATTTTGCACATGTTTGGCAGAGGTCTGGTTTTTAAAACACCAGGGTGTAATCCTCATTTCCAACTGAAACAAAGTCCAAGACTACAATTCAGTGCACCATTACTCAATGACGCCCCTGGAAAGCAATGGATTAATTCTGAGTAAATTAAGTTGCTACTATGGATAGCTGTGTTTGCTCAGGCTCAGTTCTTGTTGCTTGTCTCTCTGCTGTGAATTGAATTGCACACTCCCACTTATGTGTTACAAGTTGTATGTTATATGTTGAGCCTCTGGCTTTGCACCAGGCACCTTAAAGAAAGATTTGATTAATGGTACTACTGGTATGTTTACTGGGCACTTACTCAGAATTTGTGAAGAACAGAATTTTAGGGGTTAATGAATAAAAATATATCTTGATATTTTACTATATTTTTAATGAATTAGTGACTGTACAGTTCTTAGGTAACAAGTAGTGGTATGTTATTTTTTTTAGGATCTGGCCTTGGGTGAAATAAGACAAAATTATAGTTGGACACCCCCTAAGAGTAACCTATCCAAGGGTCATAGAAAATCCTATCCAATCCTATCCAATTTTCCAGTACAGATGCAGCCACAACGCAGCCCTGAGGTAAGGGAACAATCATTCCCTTATCGTGAGGAAGTCTCTGGGGCTGCCCCCACCCCACTGGATGGATGCAGTGCATGCCCTATTGGCAGAGCTGCATCAGCACTGGAAAGTTGGATAGGATTGAGCCCGTAGCCACTTTGCTATGCTAGCTCTATATATTTTAAACCAGGCTATTTTTTAAAAGGAAGTGTACTGTATTATACTTAATTAAAATAATAATAAATAAAAAATCCAGTTTAAATTAACAAAATCTCAGTTTTCTATGCTCTCTTTTGGGGAGCCCATCTACTACACTTTCTCGTTAATTTATCTCTTTTAGTACTATGCTAGTGAATGGGGGAGAATGGGGTTCATTAGATTTTCATTGTGCCTTATCCCTCAGGGTTGGAACAGAAGTTTTAAATAACAAAGCACAGCAGAAATATACAATTAAAATATATAAAAATAACTTCACTCTTGCTTATACCCAGTCTTAAAGAAGATATTACAGTGCTTCTGGAACGTGTTCTGGCTCAGGATTTGGCAAACCCAGGTGAAGGAGTTTCAACTGTTTTGGCAACTACTAAAGACACCCTGTTATTTTGTGTTGCGTAGATGGTATGATCAAGAAGGCACCTTTGAATCCTCTTGAAGGTCATGGTGAAATAGGGAAAAGACAGTCCCTGTGGTATTTTAGCTTGCCAAAATGAAAGAGAAGACATTTATCTGAGTTTAATTCCTAGGGCAGAAAAGGTTAATTCATTCTAGGTATCTCATGTGTACCTAATACCTTGTTTTCATCTTAGGTAAGATGTTGGGCAACATGAAAACGAAGCTCACAGAGTGAAACTAGGCAAGCCATGGCACAAATAATGAGAAAATATCAAGATGGCCTCATGATACAAAATGATGAAATGCTTCATATGAGGAGAGAGTATAAAGTTCAATGCAGATGAGTTATAAGGAATTCTCAGAGACAGTTTAGAACAATGAAGGATGTCATGAACATGGGTTTGCTAGTCAACAACAAGACTGTGCCGCAACTAAGGAAAGCAAAGGGAATTTAAATATGCTGTGGTCATATAGATTGTGTGAAAAAATTGAAAATCTCAGTCCTTTCTTATTATTTTAGTTCTGAGAAAAATGAAAAATCCAAGGTGTATTAAGATTTTTGTATATGTTGTGCATACTTTACCTCATTGTTTATACCAAGGGTGTCCAAAGTTTTTGGCAGGAGGGCCACATTTTCTCTCTGACACTGTGTCGCTGGCCGGGGAAAGAAAGAATTAATTTACATTTAAAATTTGAATAAATTTACATAAGTTTACATAAATTAATACATTAAAGATGAACTTATGAATGATGAAAGTCTTGCAATAGCTCAAGGCCTATAAAAGGCCTTGCACAAAGCAAGGCTGGCCTTTCCTTTGCTGCCACTACTGCATCACAGACGTGAAACAGCAAGCAGTGGAGGAAGCCCTCATCCCACAGCTCACGCAAAAAGGTCAAACAGTTGCCTTCACGGTGAGAGCAGTTGTGTCGGGCCAGTGCGGGCTGCAACAAATCTCTGGAGGGCCAGAGGCTCATTGGAGACTGGGGGCTCCCTGAGGGCAGCATTGAGAGGCCTCGAGGGCCGCATGTGGCCCCAGGGCTGGGGTTTGGGCACCCCTGGTTTATACTAACCTTTACAAATACAGATAAATGAAATTATTAAAATACTTATATACCACTTTTCAACAAAAAGTTCACAAAGCAGCTTATACAAATTCTAACAGGATTAAAATAGACACCCATAACTTCCCACTCCGAAGAAATTTTTTTTTTTCATCCTGTGACTCAGTTTGTAGCCCCTTAATGGAGAGATTTTGATTCAGGAAGAGCAAGGCAGAACTTAGCTCAGTTCTGCCAACCTGCATCTTCATTTCTTCGGTAAAACAGCAAGGAGAAGACAGTGCAAAAAATGAATCCCACCTGTGGTGTCACTATGGGGGTGCAGGTAGCGCATGGTGCAGGCCGCAGCACAGAGATGACACTACACCGTCCAAGCCTCCATTATGTGATCATTGGTCCTGTCCCGGCTCAGCCACCTTGCACTCTCACCCATGATTGTGGTTTTACACTTGCCAGCAAGACCACAAAGTGACTGTTCCGAGATAGGTCCTAAGATTGCCGAATGGAGGCAGTCCAGAAGCAGGCCTATCCCGTTAAAGCAGTGTGTTGGGGCAGAAGGTTGGGGAGGGTAACATGATTGCATCATTATGTCACCCCTGAACTTGCTGGACACCAAGCTTCTATGGTAAATCCTGCATAGGTGCAATGCACTCTCAGGACACCTCAGAATCCCACTAGAATTTCTTTGTAATGCCCATTATTCCACTGGATTTGCTCAAGTGAGACGTATCAATGTCATATCTGATATGGTGTGTGTGTGTGTGTGTGTGTGTGTGTGTGTGTGTGTGTGTGTGTGTGTGTGTTGTTTTGCGGTCCAGTTCTTTAGGTGATTTACAGAAAACTGCCCAATTGATTTTCTTTGGGGGGGGGGTCTAACTCTGGTTTTTTGTTTGTTTGCGATCCAGTCTTCCTTCCTCCCAAATAACCTTCCTGGAGAGTAGGACAAGCTATGTACTATCAACTAGGCACTTATTATAGGCTGTATGGGCACATTGCTGTTTCTTCTAAATATACTGTTTATATCTCCCCTTGAGCAAATTTAACTCAGGGTTGTAGAAATCTCCCACTATGCCATCTGTCACAGAGTGGTTGAATGAATTTAGTACATTTACAAAATTAGCAGAAACTCACACTATATTTTCTGTTGAGGGAAAATAAACTCCACAAAGATAACTCCTTAGCTGGAATTCCTTTTTTTTCTGTATGTTATCTCATAATTTATATGCATTAGAAATGCATTTAATGTAAAATCTTTAATTGCTGGCTTTTAAATTATGTTTTTTGTCCATTTTTATTTGAAATGTGCGTTTCAAACGGCATCGTATTTTTACTCTATTTTTTAAAATACGTACATGTGTGTGCCACTTAAAGATGGGGATAAGTTCTCCAATCCCCGTTGATATGCACTTAGATTGTTAAGTGAACATTCAGCCCAACTTAGTGCCTTTGTTGTGTAAACACACAGTCCCTGCCAGAAACTAGCTGTCTGCACAGGCCTCTGGAGACTGATTGCCTCTTCTTTGCATTAAGAGCCTCTTTGTTGTGTAAACAGACACTCTGCTGTGGACTATGGGAGTCCCGACTGCCTTGTTAAGAGCCTCTTTGTTGTGCTTTGACCACCATCATATATGCGGTCTGTCATTAAGTGGAAGGTTGTTAAGTGGCACACACCTGTAGTTTTTTTGTTGAATATACTGTATGTGCCCGCATGTATGCACATAGGCACCCATGCCTGACTCAAGCCAATCTGGCACCTACAGTAGCACCCAAACTCTGCTAAACCCCCTTCCTTCTTTTATTTTGTTTGGCTTTTTGCAAGTGCATCCTGTCCGCCACCATAGCTGCTACTATCTCCTCCTTCCTCCTCTCTCTGCTGCTTCTGCTAATCCGGCCCCTCCCTCCCTGGCATATTTTGCAGAAGGGAGGAAATGGCAGAAGCTACAGCCCTTTTCCCAATCACTTGCTTGGAAGAAGAGTGAACAGGGTGGCAGCAGCTGCTATCTCCTCCCACAGATCCACCTCACTGGGATCCTCAGCAGTAGTGGAAAAAGAAGAAAGTTATCTCCCTCCATTCTCCTTTTGCTTGCTCTAAAAAATGAGTGACAAAATGATGGGTAAGTAGAGAGGGTGGAATGGCCAGGCAGGTGGTGAGCCAGTAGGCTGACACAGGGAGCGGGGTGCTTCATGCCAGCTCACTGTGTCCCTCAGCCTGATGCTCAAACATCAGTTGACACAACTTTGTGTCTGTGTGTTGAATAAAAATTGTCTTGGGGTGGCAGCAGTGAGCCAATTGGAAAACTGTACTGAGAAGGAGACTTCCTCCCTTCCCTACTGCCCCCTCCAATCACACTATAAATGAAATATAGCTACAGGGAGGAAACAGAATATAAAACGTACGTTTTAGATCTAGGAATGCCTAGTTTTTAAAGTCTGCTTTATTTTTTAGTACATTTATACTGTACTTCTATCATAGAATGGAACTCAGTGCAGCTTGCATTGGATTCCCAAATGCTCATCCATCCAGGCACTGACCAGGCCTAAATCAGTTTAGCTTTAACAAAGTGATTCTATCAAGTGTCCCCATATTGTGCCCAGGGACAAGGTGGTCCCCAGGCCTTGTGGAAGTGAACCACAACCCACTGTCTGCTGCACAGTGAGCTAATGCTACATAAGCAGGTTGTACCTGTTTTCCTCGACAATTATTGCACAATATAGATTATTCAAGCAAAGGCCCTTACCGTTGGTTACTAAGGAGAGGTATGTTCTAATTCACTTACGAATGTATTCATGTTGATTCCATTTCATTTATTTTACTTGAACTCATTTCAAATAAATATCCTCTCCTTCTGAGTTGTCAAATCTTGCTGGAAGATCAAGTCATCTGTTTCTTCTCCTTTTTATTAATACTTTTTGGGTAACAGCCATGTAAAAGGTTTCAGCCTTGTTGACTGTGCCTTACAAAGTGCTGCCACTTGATATTGCAGATTCTTTCCTGAACACCTGCTGTCAAACACATCAAGTCTTTTCTTGTCAACTTGCACAATGCTTCACGTATTGAGCAAGACTGACATGACAGAAATGTTCTATAGCCTGATCCTTTAAAATAGTTTTATCTCTGTCTCTGTTATAATAGTCTGCTTCCAATGTTCTCTCTTGGTCACACTGTAAAAGGTCTCAAGCTTCAATCTTATGCCCACTTACATGGGAGTAAGTCCCATTCATTGGGGCTTACTTCTGAGTAGACATGTATAGGATTGCACTGTAAGAAATGTGACACATAGAAGGGTACTTTTTTCTTCTATTAGTTAAATTATAAGTAGTTAACCTGCATGTTTAGTGCCAACCCCAGGTTTGAGGGGGCCTTGACAGTGTCCTCCTGTTTGTGATCGTGCAAACCAGAAGTGAGCCTCAATTGGCATCCAGATCTCTGGGCAGTTGCACGGAAGCTTGCAGAGGGGGCTGCAAGGCTCCAGGACCTTGTGGAGGCTTCAGGAGCCCCCAGGCATGTTAGAATGTCCCTGGGTCCTCGCAGCACTGTCACGGACCCATTTCTGGGCCACTCAGTTTAAAGGTGGAATGTCCCATTTCCAGTTCTCATGGTGGGTCACTACTTGGGAACTGCTATTCTGTTTGGGAACTGCTATTCTGAGCCAAGAAGAGAGCAGTTGCTCTAAGCCAGGGATGGGCAAACCCCACCCCAGGGGCCATTTACAATCCTCAGGGTCCCCAATCCAGCCAGCAGGGAGCCCCCAGTTTCCAATTAGCCTCCGGAGACTGTTGGAGCCTGTGCTGGCCCGCGACTGCCAATTGAACCCAGCGGACATGAGCTGCAGATCAAGTTAGAGCAAGGCCTTTTATAGACTCCATGTGTTTTTTGCTTTTTCCTGGACATTATTTTAACCCTCCTCCCATTGCCTCTGAACAACTTATGTCTCCATTTATTTCTGGCTTGGTCTTTAAGTTTTCACTGTGAAAGAGGTGTGTGTCAAACAGTTTATAGTCCTCATGTGGTTCTACATGTCTATATTATAGTTCTCATTATAAATAAGCTCAGCAAAATTCATTCATTCATATCTGTCTCTAATGTATTCATTTTTGTAAATTTTTATAAATTTATTCAAATTTGAAATGTAAATTAATCCTTTTTTCCCAGCCCCCAACACAGTGTCAGAGAGATGATGTGGCCCTCCTGCCAAAATGTTTGCTCTAAGGGGATAGGACGGGTGTCAAACTCATTTCATGCAAAGAGCTAAAGTTAGCATTCATGGTGCCTGCTGAGGGCCTGAAATTACATCATTAAGCAGAAAGTGACATCATTAAGTAGATGATGGCTAAAAATAGGCACTTTGTTCTCACATAGAAACTCATTAGCTGCAAATGACAGAAGAGAAAATGTTCAAATTTTCAAGATATGATAAAGCCCAAATGTCACTCTGGGAGAGCCCAATTACAATGGGCCATTCTTCGAATTCAAATTAAACAGTATTACAATAATACCTCCTACAGCATGGGGAATATATTACTGGAAAGTCATGCCCTGTGTGAAGCACAGCTAATCGAGACTTAGTTAAAGATAAGGCAGGAAAATGGCAGCGATTGACCCCGTGTTGTCCCCAGAATGCACTGCTCCCATTGACTAGGATAGCTGTCAATTGCATCAGGACAAACAGTGCCGTAACGAATCAGCGCTAAAGGAAGCAGCACTATGGGAAGTATTACTGCACTTGTTATCCTGATACAGAAGTGCTATAACCTTTTTTTTATGCTCTCTGCAAGTGATGCAAACAGATCCCTGAATTACAGAAGTATCTAACTTTCTTTTGATTCAGTTGTAAAAGCAGACTCAGATGCCACATGTTTGGCCCTGTGAATGAAGGATCTTCTCTTTCCAGTAATAACCAGTGTAATACATACTGTCCAAAAAGTTGCTCCAGAAAATGGATGAAATTTCAAACCTGACTGCAACATTGCAGGGAGCTGTTGCTGGGGAACAAAAGTGTGCATGCTTATTGCATGCACCTAGAGGGACCCTGGCCCAGAGCCAAAATGCTATAAATTCCAAAGCAGCATCCTGATCTGAATGCATCCTGACTAAACAATGAACTGGCAGTGATGTCTCCTAGTTTGCTGAAACTTCAAGAAAACACTCTGATGATCGTATGGGTGGCTACACTGTATTTGCTGTAGAGTTTCCTTAACTGAGGATATTCTTGTTTTTGTTTTAAAAATAACAGGACATCTCCTAGCATGCAAGACACATTTTTCCACCCTACAGTACTCACAATGGTCTTTTAAAAGAAACTCTAGGAAGGGTGTTAACTTGATCAATGCTGTGCAGGAAGGAAAGCTTTTTCCTACTATTTTTCAGCGTGACTTTCACTGACATGATCAGGCTGGGAAAAGTCTTATTGGCTGAGAGCCCAGGACAACCGTGCAATATCTCTAGTCAACTGGAACTCAAACTACACTGCCCAAGGGAGAACTATAACATAAAAAACAATTTGGGTTACGTGCTTGCCTTAAGCACATCCAGCTGAAAATCTATTTAAAATATAGGATTTGCATGCAAGCAGTTTTGTTACCAACATGAAAATGTTTTTCGGAAATTAAAAGGTCTGTCACGAAGGTTTTTTATTTGATTCCTCTATTTTTATATAATATCTGGAAAAAGGGAAAGAGGAGATGTTGAAAAAGATCTGATAAGTTGGATAGTGGAAGAAGAGTGTATAAAGTGCCTAGGTATTTTAAGGACTGTGATATGAGGGATCAGGGACCTTGGGAGAGTAGAGAAAGGTTTGCATGTGTTAACTTAAACCTTTTGTGTTATTCTCTAATGTGGAAGTGATAACAGGTGTCTTAAGCAGGGAGAAGGGTATTTAAGTTAGAGTCAGCTTTTGTACAGAGCGCTAGCTAGCCTTACAGCCAGGAGCCCTGCAGTTTATTGGAACAGCAAGTGGATCTAAAGAGTAGTAAGCATGTAACTATGTTTAGATAATGTTTATTATTTTATTTGCTGCCTTTGCTGTTATGAAACCTTTGCTGAAAGCCCTCATGTGATTGCCACATTTGAAGATAGAAGAACTTCTGAAAGATATGATTTTATTTGGCTGTTTGACTAATAAAACTCCTTTAAGTTTATGAACTGCATTGTTTAATTATGTGGACGTGGGGGAGTATTGCCTCAATGAACTTGTTAGAACTGAATGAATTTCCTGATCCTGGGAGAATAGCTGATATGCTGAAACCCCACCCCCAGCTGTCTTCAAGGCTGCCCTGAACTGTAAACAGCAGAGAGTTGCCTGTTTGAGATAGTTGGAGTAGGAGAAGAGTCCATGCGCTTATAGTCATGGGCAAATGGACTATGGGTTTGCAACTGAATAGTTAAAGTAGAAGCTGACAAGAATGATTACAGGTCTGAAGGACTAGGCTCAAATGCAAACACCATGACAAGGTCATTTTAAAATATAAACTTGTATAAGGAGGAATTAGGGAAATCCAGTGTTTTTATTTTCCTATTGTGCTGTCACCACAGTATGTACTTCTGTGGGGTTAAACATGATTGCCTGAAGGGTTATGATGTGTATGCATCAGATTCCATAGCCTTTACTTTTTCAGTATGGAGTCTTTCACAAGTTGAGCTCTTTTAAACAGCTAACGCTCATGGTTCACTTAATTCCCACCAGCATGGGAGCTGTTGTCCCTCTTCATACCAGCAATGTCAACTTTCAGTGTGGTGTCTTTCCACGTGGTTCAGGTCTTCTCATCTTACCCAGCAGCACGGGAAGAAGTAGCGCAGCTGTGGTTCCCACGCCGCTACAATTACATTACTTTGGCTCAAGAATACCATTGCATGGTGACTGTAAGAAATCATTGCATGAGGGGGGGGGGATTTCATAACTCTTTTTGAGGGGGTAGACCTCTAGCAGTAGTCAATAACATTGAGTAAGGACAGTAAACACATGATGTTATGATGACATGAGTGTGTCTAAGGCATAATGCTTAGAGATACGGCAGAGTAAGAGACTGCAACATGAACTGTCAAATGTTGCAGCAGTCCAAAAGATCCTTCTGAATGACGTAAGGCTCTAGTGTAGGCAGGAGTACAGTGTACAGGGCACTGAATGAAGCATGCACAAGGAAATATCCAAGGAACTCAATGCATGGGGCATTTCCTGATCAATTTGAGGAGGAGGAAGTCGGCGACCATCAGGAACCAGCTGCTAGGAAAACTATCAGTACTACCAGAGCTGTAAGTGTTGTTGATGCTTAAAAAGGCAAAGTGAAAAGGGGTTTAAGCAAAGTAAAAAATCCCACTGCCACTGCTAGTCCCAGATCGCAGGCCTCTACTAGCCATGTGACAAGCATATCGTCCGTTGCAACAATGTGTTAAAATAGTTGCTCAGAAAAAATATACAATATGTCCTTTTTGGCAGCTTCCTCCTCATCCAGTTGATGGGTGACCTTTGTTGGTTTCTTCACCGTAGGCTTTGATGCGACCTGGTCGAATTGACAGAATCATATACGTGCCTTTGCCTGATGCAACCACTCGTCAAGAAATCTTTAAGCTTCAGTTTTGCACCATGCCTGTCTCTGATGAAGTCGACTTAGATGAGCTGGTCCAACGAACACAGAAGTATTCAGGAGCAGAGGTAATAAAACCTTAATGGAAATGTGAAATTCTAACACCAATAACGATTGTTGTTGTGCATTGGATCACTTTTACATCACTTTCCCCTCATGCCACTATGTTCATTGTCTTCTTTCTTGCAATATTATGAATTAGTTGACAGAACAGAAAATGTAGGGTTGTTGAGGCCACATGCTCCGTTGGTGGAATTTGAACACCAGACTCTCTCATCCAAGTCAATAGAGTGCTTCAGATATCACAAAATTTCAAATATTGCAGTTGGGTTGAAGACTTGGTCTGAAGCAATTGTGTGGGGGAATATAAAATCCAAGTGGGCTTTAGAATTGTTCAGAGAAGTGATAACCCTGGTTTCTTGTTCACTGGCATGTACATATTTAAGGTTTTTAAAGTATGTTTAAAAAATAAAGGTCTGAGTGAAGAAGACTTAGCCAGATAGCAGTCCTATTAGACACAACACAGAAAAAAGGGCAGTCTACAAGAACGAACTTGCCACAGAAGTCAGAGACAGGCACATTACCCTTTGTAGTCCTCAGAATTGCAGACTAGCTTTGTCTTCTGATGTGCTTATCAGTCTCCTAGCTACCTGAGCTGTCTTCTGTGGCATCAGATTCATGTCGGAGATGGATTTTTGTCCATTCACATCTCTTTTTGAACTGGAAATCTTTAACTTCCCTCTTGATATGACAAGACCACTAGGCAAGAAGCTGTGTTCAAATGTTCTCTACTTCTTTCCATTGAGAGAATTGGAGCTAAATAAGATGATGGGCAAATGAAAAGACAGAAGGCATATATCACTTTACAGTATATCATATTTTACATTTTTGTAAAAATTTGTACAATCTCGACCCTTAACCAGTTCATACTTACAGCAGTCAAAGTCTTGGTTGTTCTTACAAGATACATAGTAAACTTACCTTTAAGTCTTTGGGCTTGCTAAAATTAACAGCAAGTTTTTGATGTGTTTTTATGACACCACATTATGTTTACTAACCTGTTCCTTAAACATAAGGATCAGAATCCAGAGGGTCTGTGTGAACACCCAAACATTCCTTCTCATGATCCAAGGCTTCCCGTATCTTCCATTCAGAATGTAATTGTTTACACTGTATGTAATTGTTACACTGTAATTGTTACACTGTAAACAATTACTTTCTGAATGGGAGATATGGGAAGCCTTGGATCATGAGAAGAAATGTTTGGGTGTTCACACAGACCCTCGTGAGTTCTGATCCTTATGTGGTTCTCAAACTTAGCACCAGGACCCACTTTTAAGAATGAGTATCTGTCAGGACCCACTGGAAGTGATGTCATGACCAGAAATGGCATCATCAAGCAGGAAATTTTTAACAATCCTAGGCTGCAATCCTACCCACATTTACCCAGGAGTAAGTCCCATCGATTATCATTGTTAAAAGCGTATACATAGTATCCTGTTAAAAGGACAGATCTGTAACATTTCCCCAAATGCAGTTACAGACCAGGGTAGCATAAAGTCTGATATATTAAAAATAGAATATTGAAATAAACGGGAACCCACCTGAAATTGACCCAACTGAAATGGGTCCCGACCTACAGTTTGAGAAACACTGGCTGACACTGTCAGAGGGTACTCCAGAAGAACTCCAGTTTAACTCACTGACTTTTCAGCTGTTGCGGTAGGAAGATGAGGTTTCATGAACCCTAATGCCAATTAAAAAAACAAAACATTCCGATATGGCCCTTTGCAGTGGACCCCATTTGTGATCTCCTTTTCAATTTTCATTTGTATTCAGTAGTAGCTTATGTGATATGTCTGTTTCTTAAAGCAATACTTCGATTGACCCATTTTAAAATTAGCAGAAGAACTAGTAGGCATTTTAGGAAATGCTGATCCAAGCTTCTTTTTTAAAGCTTTCACTTATTTTCTTCTAACCATTCTTTATATTTTTTGGAAATGTTTGGCTTTAAATTGTACATAAATTATCTCAAGAAAACTGACACTGTTTATTTTATGAAGTTCAACATGGGCTTTCTTAATTTGCTTTTCCGTGTCGTAATTACAATTGCAAACGAAGCTGTAAACTACTGCTTGCTGCAAGCAAAAATGAAGTCATGTAGATCCTGACAGATGTCAGGTTGCTAATTCTGTCATTCAGAAACTCTCTTATCCGGAAAGGATAATATAATTATAATTATCATATATTATCTGCAATAAAAGGGTGAATGTAAACGAAACATGTCTTGGCAGAATGAAGGCTGGGTGCATAGCTTGATCTTTTATTAGATTTGATTTTTAAAAGATGTTTATATCACTTGCCTTTGCAAACTGAGAGAAGAAATAATCTGTTTAGTCCTAAATACTTTCTCTCCAAACTGCGGAGGAAATGTATGAGGCAGATTATATTACAGATGTGTGCCACTTAACGACAGGTATATGTTCTCCAATCCCTGCTGTTATGAGATTAGGTCATTAAGTGAACTTTCAGTTCAATCTATTGCATTTGTTGAGTTCACAGACACTCCCTGCCAGACACTAGCTGGCTGCACAGGCTACTGGCGATAGATTGCCTCTTCTTTGCTTTAAGAGCCTCTCTGTTGTGTAAACAGACCCTCTGCTGCAGGCTATGGGAGACGCGATTGCCTCATCAACAGCATCTTTATTGTGCTTTGACCACCACCGTCATATATGCGGTCGTTAAGCAATTGTTAACGGTTGTTAAGAGGTGCACGCCTTTCTATTCAAGAAAGTAGTATTCAGTACATTCCTGGAAACCAAGATGCAACTTATCCATCCTTTTCATCTGTTCCTTCCAGCTCTAAAACAAATTCCTTTTTAAACCCTAAAGGCAACTATAAAGGCAAGGCTTCTAATAAGCAGGCTAAGTAATGTTTGAAATATTCTGATCATGGATCTGTTGAGAATAATAAAAATGGAGACATCTTTCCAGCATATTTCTGGTATCACTTTGAGGTGCATATGTTTATGGAAAAGTTGTGAGGCAGGCTTAACTTTAGTCTTTATGGTAGACAGTTTATGGTGTAACCGCCAAAGTTATGGGGTAATTGGCATCAGGTTACATAGTATATCATATAATCTTGCTTACCATTAAAAAAAAAACCCAGTGATATTCAGCATGAGAAGAGACCATAAATATATCACTTATACTTAGAGAACATGGTCTAAATTTGATCTTCCTTGTTCATCAATAACTCACAAGGGTTACGCAGAGAATGCAAAACAACATGCTGACAAGCTTTCAGTCTGCTGGCACCATGTACATAACTGAATCCGAGAAGCATCTTTTCAGACTCACAAAGTCTTATTATATAGCTGTGCCCAAACTCTAGTACATCTCAGTCTTGTAGCACATCTAATTAGAAGTAAGTCACAATGACAGGGCCTACTGATGCAAAGGCACTTTTTCAAATCAAATGCTGACAGTTTTATTACTTGAAAATGACTCTGTTCAGGACTCTGTTTTGTTGTGCTTTTGACCTGCTTTCACAATATGCATATCTGTAGTTGAGCATGAGCAATGCAAGGAGTGGAGAGAGGCAACCCAGATGAACCAGACGTATTCCCGTATCACATTCCCATTTTGATAGGTCACTCAGAGTTTGGTTACAGTTTTAAGAAGGCTTACTAGGAAGAAAGGTCAAACACTTCAAGGTAAACATTTTTAGATTTGAACTGAGTATTCATCCTCCATTACATTTGCAAAATAACCTTGACTGTTCAAACAGAGACAGAACGTGAATACAGCAACAGAGACTGAATTGGAAGTAGTATTTTCTCTGTCCCGCTTTTCAGACATCAAGCACAAAGAGATGTGATATGAGGAGAAGGGCAAAGTTATGTGTTTGCCGCACAATGAGTGCAACTTTCATGACACTAAAGGTCAAGTTAGATGTGAGGAGAAATGTGTCCTTGCATTTCAATCTTTTTGTTTTAAATAACAGTCACAGGTGACCTGATCCTGACTGGGACCATGGAAGGGGAGGGCAGTTAACCCTTCCCTCTCTAGCTTCTTGATGAAAATTTTCCTCTCCCTGAAGCTGCTGTTTATTCTGGAAGAGAAGCTGCTGTTTACACACAAAATTGAAACACAGAAATGCTATTTGCATGCATAAGTATGTTCCTCCTGCAGCACATAGCAGCTAGGAAGGAAAATATCATCAGGAGAACAGTGCAGGGAGGAAGTGCTAGCACCCTCCATCACACTGGGCTACCAATCTGAATGAGGTCCTTTCCTGAACATGTATTTATTCATTAAGAATTAAGATGGAAATGTGATTATGTATTTCTCATTATATCTATTATTATTTTAAAAAAATATTTACAGTGGGTCCTTGGTTTCCGCAGCAGATTCATTCCCGGACCCCCTGTGGATACCAATTTTTGTGGATGCAGAAAGTCCTCAGAACACCTCCCAGGCGCAACTGAAAGTGCCTTCCCTGGACTTCCTGTAAGCCTCTGAAAAGCATTTTCCGGTTTTCACTGAAAACCAGATGTGTCTTCTAGACGTCTTCTGAGACCTTCTAAAGTAAGGGGAGGCTGCATGTGGCATCCCTGGGCCTCAGAACACCTCCTGGATGCAACCGGAAGACCCTTCCAGTCAACTTTAGCAGGGGGTCATTGAGGCCCTTCTGATGCAGAGTCAGCACCCATGTGGGCACCAAACCCATAGACAAGAAGGGTTTACTGTACATAACACTTTTTAACAAAAAACTCTTGATAATGTTGCCCTTTTTACCTATACAGCTATGAGTTCACGGGAAATGGAAGCAAAAAAAAATCTAGCATATGGGCATTTTTGACTATGAAGTTCCTCTCTTGGGTGTGTATCGTGTAATATATTGTTGCTTCTGCTGCAGATTGACTAGTGATTTTCACTAATTTCATCAGATTCCTTTTGAGTTTAGCAGATCTCTTCTACTGTGATGTCTATCTGTTATATAACCCTTTTGTAAATGGTGGCTAATTGGATGTATATGTTCACGTTGATGTGGCAGCCTTGTAATTACCAAAATGCTTCCAGAATGGGCACCACATATGCAAGTTATCCACTAATTGCAGTAGTGTACTAGTGCTGCCCCGTGCTGTTATGCTGACTCCGTGTCCTGTATAGGATTGCAATGCTAGAGGGTCACAGTGTCTGCATTATTATGACAATTTTAATTCATTGTCTCTCTTTAATATTACTGCTTGTATGCCAATAAAGGTTTCTATCTATCTAACAAAAAAGTTCACAATGTAATTAGCAGAGTTCCGTTTGACAATAAGATTTCCTGTCTTGTGAATTGTAATATCAGGAAGTAGATGCCAGGCCTATCGGATGGATACACTTGCTTGACATCTGTCTCCTCAAAATTTGTCTTTTTGTTTAGGTACAGGTGATCATACTCCTGTAGAACTTTGCAGGACTTAGGAGGTGGTAGAGAAGAGTTACTATAAAGGAAGTAGAAGAATAAACATGGTGATATTATAAAATGGGTTTCTTGGATCTGAAAATGTGCTATACATTTCAGGGGGCGACTTTCTCTTTAACTTGTATAAACGTGCTGCATAAGAATTAACAGTTTTCAGCAGGCATTTGCTCTAGCCAGAGGGTCTCCAAACCCCGACCCGGGATCCAGATGTGGCCTGCAACAAGCCTCTGTCTTGCCCGCAGCAAGCCCCTGGTCCCCTGCAAGCCTCTGGCTCGCTCAACCAAATGTGACCAGAGCTGTGCTTCAGTTACATCTGGAGGGTGTTCTAAGGGCTGGGGAAGACATGCATCTACCCTCAGAATGCCTTCTAAAGGCCTAAAAACATCACTTTTAGTTGTCCTGAAAAACCAGAAGTGACTTTGTGGTCCTTTGGCCTAAACGTTTAGAGACCCCTGCTCTAGTCACTGGGCCAAGCAACGAGTCAAGTCACGAGTCAGTGACTTGAGTCACGTGTCATAGTGCATGGCATTGTGACTTGACTTGCAGAAAATTTTGAGTCTTTCAAAGTTGAGTCATGAGTCATTTTGAGAAAAGAGCATAAGAAAAAAAAAGTCGACCAACTTTCTCACCGCACCCCCCAGCGCCCACCTCCTGAAACTACTTATCCTCCTCTCACCACATCTGCTGCTATCTTCAGCCTGAAGTCAACTTCCAGATCATCCACAAGGTCAAAAAAGCAAGCAAGAACGCACACACTAGGGACTGTAGACAGAGACTCTAGTCAATTTTGGACATTACTTTTTTCCAAGTCACTGACCACAAGTCAAATCTGAGTCAGTGATGTCCACAACTCAAGTCAACTTGAGTTGCCAAAAATAGTGTTTTTCACAATTCAAGTCAATTTGAGTCTAGT
The DNA here is from genome assembly GCF_035046505.1 of Tiliqua scincoides. Taxonomy (NCBI): domain Eukaryota; kingdom Metazoa; phylum Chordata; class Lepidosauria; order Squamata; family Scincidae; genus Tiliqua; species Tiliqua scincoides. Next base: position 31,206,199 of record NC_089826.1, read on the forward strand.
GCCCATCCCTGGTTTTCAGTGTGTGCACATGGACCACAAACACACACACATTCACAAACACACACGGTCTATGTTTAATCTATGTTTTATCTCATGGCACATTGACAAGGCACTAAAATTGCCAAGGCACACCCACTCTTGGTAGGGGGCTCACATCCCCCAGTGGGCTTACTAATAAATGATCCCTCCCCCAAGCTCTTGTGCCATACCTACAGAGACTATTCACAGCGCACCAGTATGTGACAACACACTGTTTGAGAATTGCTAGTATAATGTATTTACTATCCATGGTGACCTAAATGGCATCAACAAGTGCAAGATTTATAAGCATCAGTCCTTTACTGAGCTTCTCTGCTTTCTTTTGGAATCTTACAGAGAAATTAATTTCTGTTCCTTTTTAACATTTAGCTGTGGTTGAAAATTGACTCCTGTTCAACAAAGGTAAGGTGGGAATGCTATTAGCACTGTAAAAATGTGTTTGGCAAAGGTGGAGAGAAGGTGAGGAAAGCACTGGCACTCAGATTATTTTCAAAAAGTCAGCATTCAGCAAAAATGAGGTGAATCACTTCTCTTGTTTGTGATTAAAAGGAAGTAGCTTTCTTCACAGGCTCTACCACATAACGGCTGCTGAGTGAGGTTCCCACAAGGATACTCTATGCATTTTGGAGTCACAGGGATGAGTACCATCTAAGTAAATGGATACTTTGTCTTGCACATCTTGGAAGCTTGCTTTCCCACTGTGTGCCTCTACAATAGGTGATATTATTGCCACTGAACTTTTACATAGACAACACTAAATATCTTGGAGATTTGTGTATCTTTTGTCACAATATTAGTGTATAGATGGGGCTCAGTATGTGGCGGGGATCCATTCTCAGACCCCCACAGATACCGAAAATCGTGGATAATAAAATCCATGCTCTTTAGCCCCTTAAGCCCTCTCGAGGGAAATCATATGTCATGTTTTTTTCTCCTCTGTGGGCCATTCTGAAGCCCACAGAGGCTGTGGGCAGATACACAGCTCCAGTTATTTTTGGAGAGATCAGATAGGGCAAAGTCTGGCCCAATATGGGTCCGGGGGTCCTTTTTTGAGCCAAATTCATGGATAAACAGGCTCCACCTCTATCTTTTGTCTCATATTGTACCAATTCCTCCTTCCAACCAGAACCTAATATGTATATATGGTTTCCATGTGCCTTGCATGCTCATTAATGAAAGTGTGGCTGTCCTCTACTAAGCAACTTCTGGTTCCAAATAGGCAGTTTCTCTTTTGGCTTCTCTCCTTATCAAGATTTCAGAACAATGCTCAAAGGACTTAATTGAGACAGCAAAGAGAGGCAGAATTGGAACATGTAGTGTATGCTGTGCAAAATTTCCCACTATTTGGTAGGGATCCATTCATACAAGCATACACCTGTATGCACAGAGGTTCTGTTCTAGAACCCCTGTGGATACCTGAGTCCGCAGATACAAGGGGACACCTACCCCTACCCTCCAGAGGTAAGGGGAAGTATGCTCCCCTCACTTTTGGAGGATCCCTTGAGCCCAGTAGAGGCTGCGGATATCTGTCCACAGCCTCTGCCAGGCTCAGACTGAGCCTTAGAGATGGTTAAACGTCACTTCTGGTTTTTTTTCATAAAAGGTTTCCCCAAGGGTTTCCCCGAGCCACCTAATGCTTTATAAGGCATTATACTCTGGTTGAGTTCCCTTCGCCTCTGGAGAGGATGCATGTAGAGTGGCCCACGGGCCCGCAGACCTGATCTATAGATAAGTGAATCCGTGGATATGGGATCCATGGATACGGGGGCCTCAAGTATATGCTTGTTTGATTGTGTAACTTCAAGCAGTGATACTAGGAGTACAGTGGGCCTTCGGTATCCATGGGGGATCCATTCCCTGACCCCCCACAGATACTGCATTCTGTGGATAATTAAATCCATGGTAGGGGGCATGCCAACAACCAAAAGAGCCTTGCTGAAACATCCAGGAGGCCATTGCTGGCACTGCATTCTGAATAAGGACTGTGTCACCTTGGTATTATGTTGGTACTGTATCAATGTAAAGTAGTAATGACCTAGAGCAGGGGTGCTCAATAGGTGGATCGCGATCTACTGGTAGATCGCGAGGCAAAATGAGTAGATCACGGAGTGCCGACCCCCCCTTCAGGTGCCTCTGGGAGGAAACGCCGGGAGTAAGGCCCATTGTACTCAATGGGGCTTACTCCCAGGTAAGTGTGGCTAGGATTGCAGCCTCACAGCCTAATCCTAGGCATGTCTATTCAGGAGTAAGTCCTGTTATACTCAGTGGGACTCAAGGTACACCAACATACATTGTACACATAAATGTTATGTTATGATGGCGCGAACATTGTAAAAAAAAACTCTGGTAGATCTCCGGGCCTTGCTGGGTTTCAAAGTAGCTCTTGAGCCAAAAATGTGTGAGCACCCCTGACCTAGAGCTTAATATTGGATGTTTTTCTGTCATCATTATCTGCTGAAATCATATGAATTATTGGAACATAAGGCTATGACAGCAGCTTCAACTAATCATGTTGATCTTAAATTATAAGGATGATAAAAATAAGCTTGTCAGTAGCTTGTCAGCAGTGTGTCAGAAGCAAGGCTCTTTTTGAACAGATGATGTTCTGAGTTCTTGAAACAAGGGAAGTATGTGTGGGTGGGAGACCTTGTTAATTGTCTATACCTGAAAAAAGCCAGACATGCATGCATGGAATCAGTAAAATGCCACCAGAGAACTGAGTCTCTTTCCCACTCCCACTGCACGTCTTGAGAACCAGCAGAACTGCATGTGTCTCCCTCTTGACATAGGCACACTGACTAGGAAGACATCAGGCAGAAGGCATGGATGGTGGGCAGAGGTGGAATACACTTACCACCTTCTTCAAGCCATGTGAATAATGGGAGCACTCCATTGAATTCTGTGGGAAAAGTGGGAATCCACAACTGCAGAACTGGGAGACTACCCACTTGAATCTTGATTGTCAGACTTTGAGGACAACACATTTGTGTCAGGAGTGAGGGCTCCCCCACAAAATTACACTGTAGAGCTCTGTGGTCAAAGAAATGGGATTCACCATCAGGAGAAAAAAAAAAGTTGCTTGCCCACTGCTTTCTAAGATGGGGATATGGTAGTGAAGTGTGTACAGGTGGCATGTATTTAAGAATGCAAGAGAGTTAGAAAAGTACGTGACAGGAGGAGAGAACCCCCATATTAGTGAATTTTCACAGATCTTCTCTTGCTGCTTACTAATTTTATATCTGTTCTCCTCCTCCTCCATTTTGTGCATGTGTTTGTAAAGCATCTGATTGACATTCTATTAATTTTTGTTCTATTTCTAGACAATAAAAATAACTGTGAGGCCTCCCTGTGGGGGAAGGGAAGGGGGCTAGCCTGCCCGGCCTTTCTGAGGGGGACCCCCTTGTGGAGGCCTCAGACTAGTTGACCAGAAGAAAGGGGGGGTTGTGTCACCTGGCTCCCCCTCTTTGGGTTGGCAGCATTTGCCAGAGTCGGGAGCAGGGGCTACTATCAGCAGATCCTCCTGCCTGCTCTCCCAACTGCCTTGTCATCCCTGGCCTCCAGGTTTATGTAGGGCAGGCCCCTCCCCTTTGGTCCCTCCCCTTCCCTCACAGGGATGGTACAAAAAGGGTGTGTCTCTGAGACTGCCCTCCCCTGGGACCACCACATCTCCTCCCCTTCCTCTCTCTGTCTCCCTCCCACCTCCTTTCACCTGGAGCTGCCAGGATTGTTCCTGAGATGGCTGGGGAGTCTGCTGCCTCTGCTCTGGTCTCTGCCTTTGGGGGGTGGGCTGGTCTTGCCCACCTGGGTCCTGTAGCTCTGCAAACAACGTCAGGAGGTCTAGCTGTGGGCTCCCGACGTCATAGCCAGGTGCCCTGCCCGGCGAGACAGGTCCCAGCTGGCTGGGTGGGGGAGTGCTCCCCTTCTCCCCTGAGACGGGGGAGGGGTGGCTGCCCAGCAGCCGAATGGCCTGCGTTCTGTCTCCCCCCTCCCTCCTCCAAGGTGGAGGGGGAAGCGGGGGTTTGGTGCACAGTGTTCCTCCGCTGCGCTTTGCAACCCACAAGAGTGCCCAGGCAGCATATGGAGAGGTGGCCCCATGTTCCACAGGCTTCCTCGCTGATCCTCTGGCCCAGAAGTCTTCTCCCTGGGTAAGTTGGACACCTGTGGGAGGAGGGGAACCCCGACAATAACAAAATTGGATATTTTCTCACTGTTTCATATGCTTCACCATATGTCTAAAAGGCTGGCTAAAGAGCCCATTAGCAGCTTAATTCAAGGTCAGTGTACTGAAGGCTCCATTGTTGCATCTTTCCTAAACTCTTAATAGTCTGGGGACATCAAAATTTCCTTCTACACTTCCTTTACAACTCCCCCCCCCCCAAGAAAACCTGTTACTTGAATCCACCAACATCCAGCTACTATTTAGCTTCACATTTTCACTTCTGTTGGCATTTGGTGAATTTAAATTAGAACTACCTGAAGGCTCATTTAGATAGGATGTTTATTCCAAACCAACAACCCAAGTCAGGAACACATTGTGCTGCCCTGCTTGCATTTTTGATACTGTGCCAGTTATTTGAAGCTGCTATCAGGTTACATGAAACTCTCAAAGAACAACAAATATAGAAATGAACATTTGGAGGAAGAAATAAGGGGTATCCATTAAGCTGTAATCATAACGTTCAATATTTTCTTGCTGCATTTCTAATCGAATAGCTCTCTGTTTGCATTTCGCTGTGCATATAGATGTTTGTGAATGTAATATAGGATGTTTGCTATCCAGAGTCATCAGTGGAGCTATTGTTAATGTTATGCAAGTTCCAAATCTATTCATCTTTGTGGCTGACAAAGCTAGCAGGTCAGTCATCCATTGAGGAGGACCTGGTGTACTGTGCCAGACTTCAACCTTACAATCTTTAGCTAGAACCACAGAGCTGGAAGTAAGTTTTTCAAGTACTTTATAGAACAGGTTTTTAGTTCAGTTCTGAAGTTACTTCTGTGTGTACGTGTAAAAAAAATTAGCATGCAACCTGTTCACATATGACATTGATCAGACAAGGAGTCTTTGCCTCATTTTGTCCTTATGTGATATTTATACTCAAGAGGCTTTGTGATATATGCTTGAACGGTAAAATGGAAATGTAGTGTCTTAGTACGTGGTATTTGGTAACGCATTTTAAATACTATGCTCCTTTTTATACTATGAAGAATCAGTCATTAGACAGATGTAAAATGTAATGCAACTCCTTTGGATTTGGGGCTGGTTCCGACATTCCATATTTAGTCCATGTAAACTGTGCTGAATATGCATCTATATGTTCAAGTGTCGTTTGGGTTGTGATATACAGTAGTTTCATCTGGCTCACCTATTTTGGCCATGTCATGCAAATTCAATGGAAAAAGTGATTTGGCTCAGTATGGTTGGTGGAAAAAGAAAGCCAGGTCGTCAAAGGATGGTGTCCATCAAGGCTGACACTAATCCGAACATAGAGCAACTGAAATAAATGGTATGCCTAAAAGATGCCTCTGGAAACCCCAGAAGGAGACCATGTAGGTAAATAGTAGACAAAACTATTTATATGAACCTAACAGAATCACTGAGTCATAGAAACAAAGGGGTGTGACCTAAAAGGTCATCTAGTCCAACCCCTGCCTGTAGCAGGAAATCCTAGAGCATCTCCAGCAGGTGCTTGTTGAGCCTCTGCTTGAAGATTTCCAGTGAGGGAGAATCCACCATCTCCCTTGGAAATCTGTTTCACTGCCGAACCACCCTTACCATCAGGAATTTTTTCCTGATAACAATTGGAATCTCTTCTCTTGCAGTTTGCACCCATTGGATTTAGTCCTACTTTCAGAGGCAGTTGAGAACAAATTAGTACCTTCTTCCACATGGCAGCCCTTCAGGTATTTGAAGAGGGCTATCATTTCCCTCCTCAGCCTTTTCTTCTCTAGGCTGAACATACCAAGTTTCCCCAACCTTTCTTTGTAGGGCTTGTTCTCCAGCCCTCTGATCATCCTCTTTGCTGTTCTCTGAACCTGCTTCAGTTTGGCTGCATCTTTCTTAAAGTGATTTTCCTCTTCACATAAAAAGCTCTAACTTTTTGAGAGGTTCATACAAGACCACTGACATGAGATTATAAATTGTATGTGTGTTGGTATTCGATCTAAATATAGTATTATATCTGAGTTTTGTAATGTTTATTTATTTTTCACGTTTTTATACCGCCCTTCCTCCAAAGAGCTGAGGGCAGTGTACACAACTGCTCCCCTCCTTTTGTCCTCACAACAACTCTGTGAGGTAGGTGAGGCTGAGAGAAAGTGACTGACCCAAGGTCACCCAGGAAGTTTCATGACTGAGGGGGGATTTGAACTTGGATCTTCCAGATCTAAGTCCACCTCCCAAACCACTACACCACCCTGGCTCTCTGTTGTGGCTCTCTGAAAATGTATTTTCAATTTTGTGTACTGTACATATTGGGATCAAGGGTGGCCCAAATGGAACTATTGCCCCAAACAGCACCAGTCCACTGTCCTCATCAGCTCACAGTGCTAATCTGCCACCTCTATCAACGTGCATCTCATTGTCTTCTTCTCCTCAGATGCCACTTTTTGTAAAGTGGCTGATGAAAAGGATCTTGGGAATGAAACTTCTTTGTTTCAGCATCCTTTCCACCTGACCACGTTAGAAGAAGCAGCTGGAGAGGAAAGCAGCTCAGGCTCTTATCCTGAGCACTCTACTGAAAGCTCTCAGGAAAAGATCACAGTGGCAGCAGTGTTGGAAATCAAGGAGGCAAAGCCCTACCCATCCTCCTCTTATATGCACCAAGGTCAGCATGTGTGAGGAGGATGGGGCAGCTGGGTAGATCTGGCGGGTCATTGTGGCCATCCCTTGTTAGCCTACCACCTCCCCCAGCCTGCTGCTTGGGATAGCCATCATGTTAACTACCATGAGTATAAAAAAGGTATAGTACCAATCACACAGTACAGATTTTCATGCACCCAGATTCCCTGCAATGTAAAGAGCTAATTCTACTTAGTGGTTGTGTGATAGTAGCCTCTTGGAACTTCTGAACCTGTGTCCGGCTAGTTGTGTTTCGAGACTGCTATGCATAAGATTAAACATTTCACACATTGCTGAAGTAGAAATACAATTATAACATACCAATGCAAGAAAAGTACTGTATAATCCTAAATAGTATTATCTCTTTAGAATTGGCTATCAGGGGCTCACGTGAAATTTCAGATAGCTATTACAAGCCCCGTGGTTGTGTAAATTGATGCTTATTGCAGATTTAGGAAATGTCAGCTGCTTTCTGCATTCCAAAACATTAACAAAATCCTTGGGAAGACCATGCTGCAGTTGGAAAATCCAACCGAATTGAAGTACTAAGTTGTTAGGATATAGATCTCATGATATGGTATAACATAGTTTGCAATTAAGGAAGAAACACAACTAAGAAGATCTTTAGCAATTTGGTGACTGTTCTGTGGTTTGGGGGCATTTATCCCTTAAGAATCCAGTTCAGGCTCTGAACTATACCACTAATTTGAAAACCATAGATCTTCACTCTAACGTCCCCAATAATATGTCTGAACCTTCAGTTCTGAGAAACTTAAGAATACAACAGAACAGGTATGTGTGTGTGTCATTCCTCAAATATTTGATAACCTGAGGCATTTTGAGACCTACCACCACATCCTGCTGCTCACCTCTGATTGAAGATGGAGCCTTAAGTTTATCAGAAACCCAAGCATGACATTGTGGTTGTTCCTGGGGAACAAAACTTCCTTACGAGTGTCACAAAGATAAACGGAAGCTATTCCGTTGAAGTTACTATCTGTGTCGAACAGGTTGTTACTTGCATGTCAAAACAACACTGATAAGATTTGGCAGTAGAAGCAGATATGCACACTAATATTAGACCTGTGATAACAGACAAGCTTGCATTCCAAATTTGCATTCCAAATTTGATGTTTGGTAGCTGCCAGGGCCCTGAGAAGTCAGAAACAATAAGGTCCAAGGTGAGCTAGTGGTAACGTTCGGGAGCAGGCAGGCAACACACCAAAGGCAGATGGCAAGGTGTAAGATGGGTTGGTGTTCAGAGTCTGGAGCCGACAGACCAGGACATGAGACAAGACAAGGGAGTCTCACTCAAGCAACTAGTTGCTAAGGCTGAGAAACCAAGCCTGTTATATGAGTAGAGCCAGCCAGGCCCCTATTGGTTCCTCAGCATTAGTACTGAAGAGCAGCAGTACCATCTCTGGAAGTTACATGGGTGATGCTGCAGTATAGTACAGGTCAAGCCAGTAACTACGAGAATAACAATATATTCTCATGTATAAGTTAAGAAATTTAGGTCTTAATATTGATCCTAAAAACCTGGGCTAACTTATACACAAGTACAGGTGTGCGCCACTTAATGGCGGGGACTCCGATCTTTGTTGTTATGCGATTAGGTCATTAAGCAAACATTCCACCCAATCTAGTACCTTTCTTGTGTAATCAGACACTCCCTGCCAGATACTTGCTGGCTGACAGGCTACTGGAGGCAGATTGCCTCTTCTTTGCATTAGGAGCCTCTTTGTTCTGTAAAGAGACAGTCTGCTGCAGGCTATGGGAGACCTGACTGCCTCATTAAGAGCCTCTTTGTTGCGTTTTGACCACCGTCATATGTGCAGTCTGTCATTATATGGTCCATTGTTAAGCGGCACATGCCTGTATATATGGGAAATCTGGTCACTGACTTGTTCTTAGAGCAACTTCGAGTTTAAAGGAAAAGAAGGCAAGAGAGGCAGAGGCCAGAGAGAGAGAGAGAGAGAGAGAGAGAGAGCCATTACACAAGCACCCTGAGCTACACTAAACTTGATTGTAGCAACACCAATCTGGGTAGGTTGGAGGGAATAAGCCTGTATGGAACATTCAATTGTATTGCAGAAGTATCAAGTTGGGAGGCAGCTACACCTGTTTGAATAGGTTTGAAGGGAGGGAACAAGCCTTTGTGGAATGGAACTACTAGTGGCATAGTCTTGCTGGAGTTGCTTCCATGGAGGCAATAACCTCCCCCAAACTTGACTTATCCATGGGTCACAGGAAATGACTGGATTTTTGGCTCAAATTTTGCCCTTGACTCATCTATCAGATCAACTTATATGTGAATCTATGTGGGACTTCTGCCAGGAAGCTGTCTTGTTGGTCAAGAATAAGGACACCTGCCAGGGTTCCTATTTGAAATCTCCAGCACCTTACAGTAGCACTTGCTCCTCTTTGTTTGTTCTCTTCCTTACAAGTTTACTCCTGTCCTGTTCTGCAGTTGAATGAGTTCATGTATATGTCTCATAAAATAGAGAAAAGAGCAGGGCCGCTGAGAACTGGCATTGGGCTGGGGCAAGATGCCTGATTGGGTCCCCCTTTCTAAATTTTTCTACAAACCAGATGTTACTACATTTTTTTAAACTAGTTTTTAATCAACAGTTTTAACTTAGCATGAGCAAGATTGAAACTACAGTAAATGAAAATATTTATCAGAATGGGATGATTTCCTTACTTTAAGTAAGGAAATTTCCTTTCTTCTACCTAAGCAAAGTCCTCATTTGCTTTTTCTTCTAATAATAATACAGGGGTATCCAAGGACTGGCTTTCACTATCTCCCTCATTACTATGTGATGATTTTGAAACAAAACCCAGGTGAAATAAGCTTGCCTGGTCTTTGATTTTTCTCCCCCCCCTTTTTTTCTTTCCTTTGTTCCAGACTTATATTTGAACTCCCTATAGTTAATCTCACCTTCAGACAATGCCAAAACACATGATCCAAGCAGACTTGATCCAAGGCTTTTTTTTCTAGACACACACTAAACTAGGGGAAGGGTGGAGCTGACTGTTGGGGCCTAGGAATTCAGTGAACTATTGCTGGGGTCTTGTAGTTCTGGTCTGAAGGTGTACATTTCACCTTCCTATGTTTGAATTGTACTAATACATGTTGGTGAAAGTAGAGAAGACCTGGGCTTCATTTCCACTACAGCTTTAATGCACTTTCAGTGTGCTTCTACTCACCTAATGCAGGGTGACCGGATACAGTGGAGGGCAGAGCACCTATCCCTTTAACCCACTGGTTCCCAACCTGTGGTCTGTGGGTTTGGGAAAACCAGGGTGTTTTTTAGCCTTTAGAAGACATTCTGAGGGGAGGTGCATGGCTTCCCCAAGCCTCAGAACACCCTCCAGATGCAACAGCTCTGGTCACATTCAGTTGAGTAGGCCAGAGGCTTGTAGGGGACCAGAGGCTTTCTGTGGTCCGCATAGAGGCTTGTTGCAGTCTGCATCTGGCCCCCAGACTAGGCTTTGGTGACCCCTGATAATAGAAGATTCCCAAGCAGTCCAGAGACTGACAAGATCAAGACCTGCAGAAAGGTAGCTACATCATGTCCACGTTCTCTACCATTGTATAGGCTTCCCATGTGGGGACCTGGTCTGTGTGCTGCGTCTACTAATGGAGGCACCAAGCTAGATATAGTTTTGTTTGCATTTGTCGCTTTGTGTCACAGCATCTCTTTTTCTTAGCAGAAGAATCCTAACTTTTTTTTCTCCCTTAATCCATGACTTACCTGGAAGGCACAGTTTTCCCACTTCTAGTATGTTTAAGGTAGGATGACAAGAAAATCTACACATTGCTTAAGGTGTGGGCAGGGCATTGATTTGTATCCGGGCATTATGAAAGTTTCTTTGTTCACAAGCTATTACTTTCAAGCTGTGGGAGGAGTAGTGATTTGTATCGGGGCATTATGACATTTCCTGTATTACAATATGTTACTTTCGTAGTAACCTTCAACATTCTGTTTATCTATTTGACAGCAGCAATCTGGTGTGCTGGTTTCAAGGATTGTTCATAGTGATTCCATCATCCATTTCTAAACATGCTTATATAAAAGTCAGATGTATTGAAACTCTGGGTTTCAAGTAGTGTTTATGATTAGCTGTTAGATCGCATGTGACCTGACCCAATGATTGTCTGCTCCCAAAAGAATACTTAAGGTGGGGTATACCTGTTGGCAGCACCCACACAGTGTTGAAAATTTTGGTGATGTGGTGCTACTACAAGAAAGCCATCTTGTGCAAATATTTGAGCTCTGTGCTGATTTTGAAATCCAAGCAGAGATTATTACATACAAGAGGGAAGCACAACAAAATGTGGCAGAATAATGTTGCATTTGTACAGTGCAGCCTCAGCATCTCCGTGGGATCCATTCCCGCAGATTCCGAAAATGGTGTGAAATCAAATCTGCTTTTGAAAAAGTGTCCCTTTAAAATTGCTGTTTATAAACCGCCTTTCTTACTATTGTAGAGATGCAGACAGGTGAGTAGGCAGTCAGTCACCAACAATTAGAACTGCTGTTTTCAGGTCGCCCCAAGACAAGCAACCCCATCCCTTGGCCTGGCTCACCTAAGATTGATTAAACACTTCCGCGTTGCATCCTGGTGTGACTGGGGGAGGGAGTTTGATCTGGTGCAAGTCCATGTTGATTCATGCAGGCTGATCAGGCCCAGGAAGGGGGTTTAGATACAGCACGCACCAGCACCACTGATCCTGGGCCCGATCCACTCAGCCCTTCCTCATTCTGCACCTCCCCCTGCTTGAAACATTTGAAAAACGTTCAAATCCCTCTCCTCCCTCCCATGTCCCTGCACTGGACATACCTGCTCTGGTGGTGTCCTTTGCTTGACCAGCATGCTCAGGAAACCTCCAGTCTTCCTGCACCCCAGCTACCTGAGCTGTCACAAAGCTCTTTACAACAGCTTTTTGCAAAGCTTTTTGCAACAGCACATATGTTCCACTAGTATAGTGGTTGAATAGGATTCGGCTGTGAATCACATAAGGTTACTGTCTATATGCTATAGCAATTAGTATTTATTTTTTAGTGATTTTTTTCCAATTTATATGAAAGTTTAATTCATTAGAGCAGGATAGTGGTTTTTTAAAAGCATAATTTCCCATCATCCCAGAAACTCCTCAGCAGATGGAAGGTTCAGAAAACACATACACATGCCTGCCATATTTAAATTTTTGGCAAAACACTGTTGTCAATCTGCACAGGTCGCATTGCTTTGCCTTTTTCTTGTTTCTTGTGACTGTTTTATATCTACTATGGAGGAGTTGTAGATTTGTAACTCAAAAACTCATATGCAGACTAGCCCAAAAAATGAACATTTGTTAGGCATATTTTGGCTGACTTTGTTTACTTAATTTTTGCTTTGCTTTTGTTCACCCTCCAAAAAGTTTTGCAATCGGAACCCTTTAATTAATTTCTTACGCAACCAGTGCTAGCACAGCATGTTGCAGGATGTGCTTAGGAAATGGTTTCCCACAAGCAAAACTAAATTATTTACTAGTGAAGTAAATATTACAACCACACTGGCTCAGGCTATCCATTGGCATGAATGCTAAATGAATTTATCATGAAATAAACTTAACTTTTTTTAAGGATAGCATGTGAGTTCTGAATATTTTCAGGTTTAGGTTTAGGGTTGCCAGCTAGCAGTGGTTTTTTCTTCATTCCTTGGTGCTATATTAATTATGCATAAATTCAATAAAAATTGTCAGACTGAAGTTGCAACCAAGTTGGACTCAGTCACTAGAAACAATGGAATATATACATGTGTACAACAGAAGAACCATGTAATCACCTGGAGGTTTGCTTGCCTTTTCTGTCTTAGGGCGCAGTCCAAACCCCTTACCAGTGCTGGAAAGCACTGACATAAGGGGTTAGGATTGCGCCCTTAGTTGGTCACACTGTCAGAGAGAATAGCCACTATTCTATTGAAAAAGTAGTTCCTCTGAACATAAGAAGAGTACTGCTGGATTAGACTAAAGATCCATTTAACCCAGCATACGGTTTCCCATAGTGGCTAACCTGATGCTAATGCCAGGTCCCAGTGGCATACTACCTCTGAGGTTAAGCAAAGCTTTGACAGCACACACAGATCTCTCTTGCAAATATTCTTTGGGTCGCAGAAATTTGAATTGTTGAATATTTCCAACCTTTAATGGCAAAATTGAGAATGCTTTTAGTTGGAACTATGGAACTTTAGTTGGAACTATGCTTTTAACCAAACAGCCGCAAAGCACTCCATGGAGAGCAAGATTAGAAGTAGCAGAAGTGGCGTGTGCACAGGTTGCTTTTGCCAAAGTGTGTATGCTTGCCTCTTTTTCTTTCCACTGCTTTTCTGGAATACCCTCTTGCCAAGGAACTTGATGTGCATTTGCTGAAGGTATCTGCCCTTATTGTTAGGAAAGGCACATGAATATCAGTGAGATAACACCTGCCCTTTAAAACTATACTTTTGAAGATTATATTGTATACATCATCAACTGCTATAAATACAGGTTACCCTTTTGTTCCAAATCCTATCAACCATAAAACATTTCAGTGGCATCATTAGGGTTGAGTCACCAAGTGCGGTAGGTCAGTGTGTCACCTCCATGAGGGGCTTCCTCCTGTACCAGACTGTACAGAAAAACAGCCCAATCCTGAGCTGCCCGTAGCGCCCAGGCTCGGTGGCTCCGTGGAGGGCTGCTGCCAGATCCTGCGCCTCCCGCGCTACCGCGGGAGGCTCCTTGGGAGAAGGGGATGTTTTTCCCCTTCCCCTGAGTAAGAGAAGCAGCCCCGCAATGGGGCTACTCTCTTTAGCATTTTTGTGCTGGAGAGGACGAAACAGGAGATGGGGCAGGCCCAGTGGTGGCAGCACATGCTGGATCCCAACTCCCCACTCCCAGACCTTTCAGCCTCACACAGTCTGATTGGATTTGCGCTGACTAAATAGCTGACACAGCTCCAAGTAGCCCCATAGGGCAAACTGTGACTTTACTTGGAAAAAGGGGGAAATATTCCCTTATGCCAAGGTAACCTCCAGCCTGTACCTAATCTGCACTGGATACCAAAGAGATGGGCAAATCCAATGCGAGTTGAGTTGAGTCATGAGTCTCCCCCCCCCTTTAACTTGACTTAAAAACAAGCTCTAATGGGTGGACTTTTTGAGTTGCTCAGAGCATTTTAGGAACTCTAAAAGACTCAAGTCCTGAACCTTTTCTGTAAAAAAAAAGTTGGCTGTGTCTCTGCAGAAAAAAACAGAGCTGCTGCCTGTTTGTGTGTTCTCATTTAATACTCCTCTGATGTCCCCATCCCATCTGCAAACAAGGCAGGAGGGGGTGAGACGGATTGTGTGAGAGTGGGGACAGAAATGGTAAGAGGGAGGAGAGTCACACGCAGCAGCTGGAGATTTACCAGTATGGCCCAGTCCTTTGCAGCTCTACTCAGAAGTAGTTCTATAGCGGCCAGTCATTCAGTAAGCCTGCTGGAGCCATGCCATGAGTTTCTCCTGGATGACTAGGAACTGCCTCTCCCCCCCCCACCTTCTCCCCTCACTATTTCAGGGGAAAAACCTTCATCCAATGATCATCAGTTCCTTCAGAGATGGACCAGAGAGCTCGCTCCCACCTCCCCCTGAATAGGAATAGGAGTTCCTATTCCTGGGATACAGCACAGGCCACTGTGGCCTTGCTGTTCCAGCACAGGTGAAGATTGTGCTGTGATTTAAATCATATTCATTGGCCAAAGTCCCATGGTGGATGCAACTTACTGGGCAGTGTCAGGGAGTGATGGCTGAAGCAAGCATTCCTTCAGGGTAAAACACAACTGTGTGAAGAGAGAGAGTATCTGAACTGAGAGCTTAGTGGAACGAAGGAATAAAATAATTTCTCCACCTCTCTAGCTATAATCCCAGTCCAATCCCAATGCAGCTGCTTTTTAAGTTAGAAAAAAACACACAGTATAGTATAGTATGTTACAGCCAAAGTACAGTATGTGTTTCAAGTTCCGTATGGTGTGACCCTTAGAATAGGTATTCCCTGTTTTAGAGAAAGCATCTTTTAGATATCACATCTGTTGTTTTTATGAATATTGTATTCTTTCTTCTTTCTTTATTCCAGGTCATCTTCTAAGCCAACACACTGCTGTAGGTGCTGCGGGTTTTGATGCATGAATCACAATGTGCTTTCATTCATTGTGATCCATGACAATGATTCTGGCATTCGCTGGTTCTTTAGATCTTCTTCTATATGTTTTGGCCATGTATTATTTTTGTATTAAGGCATGGAACACATTGTATTGAGGCAATGACATGCTGACTTCATAGCGATGACACGCTGCCATCAAGATGCTGCTCCAGGAAGCTGTGTTGATGTTTGCATGGATGTTGGGGGTGTTACTGGGAAGGGCTGCACCAGCAGTACTTTGCAAGGACAAGCTTGGAATTTGGCCCTTGTTGCATCTACATCTGTGCACTCTCAGTGTGGCATTGCCGGGACAGATTTAGGTTATGTCATAAACTACTCCTGTTGAAAAGCGGTATACTGTATAAATATTCTTAATAATACGATGGATGTCATGCTGGCACTATGTAACATCGGCGCAAGTAGATTGGACCTTGAGCGTACTACATTTTGTAACACCTAAGTATCACAGCTGCACATCAAAGGTACAAATTACATTTGGGTATTATACCCACAGCGGTTTTATTGAATTTCTTCTGTTAAATCAGTTGGGAAGTAATGTGAAGTCGGTTGGCTAGTCATTTTTGTTTCGCCAACTTTCTTCTGAGAACTTGCTGCCTTTCTGTTCAGCCTACTTAAACATCCCATGGGACGTGAGAACTTGCACATTCTGATAGCAACAAAAAGTCTAATTTTAAAAACCAAGCTCCATTCTTATCCAAAAGTAACCTAAAATACTGAAATCAGTGTGGGATTCCAACATTGTGTCATGTATCTTAACTCTCTAGGACAGAAGAGCAACTTTAAAGGATAAAAATAGACTGAGTATTTGCAATACTTGAGTTTTAAATCATAAAGAGCTTTTTGCTAGCTCTTCCTGTTCCGTTCTTAGCAGCTTCCTACGCAGCTGAGTCCTAGACGTTGTTAAGATAAAGGTCAGCTCCATTTCTTCCTTGTAAAATTCTCCGGTTAGTATGTGGTCCCACTTTTAACATATTTGCAGACTTCTTCGATTATCTCAAATCACTTTCACATGGAGCTGAGGTTAAACACTATTTCTCTTGGCTTGTCCCTTCTGCAACAGCTGCTTCCTCCTTACTCTGAAAAGGACAGAGTGATGTTCAAATGCTTGGTCCTAAGCCCAGCATTTAATTTGCAAGTTATTTAATTTCCTTTAAAAAATTGGGAGCAGAACTTTTAACAATGAATGTAGAACTTTTCATTTGTTTGTGAGCTGTTTGGAGACTAATGTAGTCATTATTAGGAGATCCTGGTGTGATTAGGGTGACTTAAGGTAAAGAATCATAAATTGAATACATGGAGAAAATATTTGCAAGAGGGAGGGTGCTGATATATAGGCTTCTGTCATTTACAAATTGCAGCTTTTAAAAACATGAACAGAAAATAATCAATTCTGTGTGTTAGGTGGTTAAAATACCTGCCTTCCCTAGTAGTGCAATAGATTATATGTAACAATGTATTGCATTTGTAATCCTTTTCAGATTACAGTATATCCTGGAACTCAGTGGAAGCTTTTATATTCCACAGGGATTGTTCATTCAGTTTGGAGGTTTTCCATGTGAGGCTGATGTTGCTCTCCTGCAATAAGGTGCACACATGCCGTGACATGAATGCCAAAACTACTTGAAAACGTCACATGCACCATAGTCAGGAAATTAAAAATTAACTCTGGAAAGGATATCACATAAACATTTGGCAGCAAAATTTTGATACTTTGTATATTTAGAGGTGAAAGACCTTCCTGCCCCTTCTCTAAAATTGTGAGATGGGAAACATTTGTTTCATGGGCTTTTGAATGATCCAGAGTTTTGTAAATTAAATCTTTGAGGAAATTTGTTAATGGGTACCATAGGCATAGTGAAGCGTCATACTATTTCTGGTGCATTTTAGCACAGTGTTCAAAATTATTTCTGTAATTGTACAAGGCAGCTTCTCATAGCAATGCCCGAATATCGCATCTGATTTTCCCCACATGCAATGTGTAATGCAGTGAGAAAGAAGAAGCTTTTGAGGACCATGCTATGTGGGGTACATGTGGATTAAGAATTATGCAGGTGCTAGTGGCCTGGGCTGTACTTTGTATTTGGAGAGCCAGAGAACTTCCTTGCCTCCATAGGATAGAGAAGCCCTTGCTTTTGTGTACCTAACTTTGAAATTCCTGTCTAAGTAAATATAGAACTGTTGTGTGATTCAAGCCAACAGAAACTCTGAAGCTTGATCTGCTTGATCCTTTCAAATATGTTGTCAAATCTCTTTAGCACAAAAACAACAGAGAGCCATACAGTCTTGGAGAGATATTGGTATTATTTCTCTTTGCCTTGAATATGTTGGACAAGGTACGGGACTGAAAAACAAAGCCAGAGTATGCTGTTGACAAAGCCATGCACTGATGCATTTGTTTCTCGAATCCAGATGCACATTCTGTTCGAGACTGCATAGGTTTCTTCATTTTGCTATTAATAACCATGTTGTTGTATGGATTCATTGCTGAGTACTGAGCAGAGAAAATACACACACATACACGTTTGTTGGTCCTCCATACTGTGGAAGTGTTTGTTTCCATTGCTTTACTACCCGGGGAAAATTTTGCCTGTGTTGTCCACCTTCTTTTAACTATCATTTTCCTGCCTCTAAGTGTGGCTCTGGGCTGAGTTTGTCATTCCACAATTCATGTTTTGGGGGAATACACGGTGCTTCTCATCGCTGCATGCAAACTTGGGCCTGACACACAGGCTTCCAGTCAATTTCTGGTAACATGCTTAAGGGATAACACACTGCTGAAAAGCTGCAACTTCCAGCTTTTAGAGAGAGTATTATAGACTCTGGTAAGCTGAAGATTTTGAGCTTTGCAATCTCCCTGCTCCTCAGCTTTCCAGAAAGTGTTTTGGATGGTTACCTGTGCCTGGCAGTGTCCTTGAATTACTTAGAGAAAGTTCATGCTATGACCATCCAATGCAACCTTTGGCCAATTGGGGAAACTGGGGATATTTTGAAAAACGAGAAAGCTGCCTAGAGCTGTATTTGTCTGTGTAGTGTCATCGGTCCCTTACTCCAGCCCTCTGAAGTTTTTAGAAAAGGAGCTTCTCCCTTAAGAGATGGTGATAAATCCTTCCAGCATTGATTGCGGCATGCCAGGGAAGTAACAAGAATGAGCGTTTCCTCTCTCTGTACTGCTTCCTTGTTACCAAAAAGGCTGCTTTGTTTAGGGGAATTAGTATATTAGCCTTTTGGAAACTTTTAGGATCGCAGGCTGGATAGCAAGACAGCGTAAAGCAAAGAACTCCCTTGCTTAGCTTAAAGAGGAGACTGGGAGAAAGGTAACTTTCAATCAAAGGATTATATTTTTATTGCAAAAACACACAAAGGTAAACATAATACACATGGAGAATTGATAAGTATAGACTTCTAGTACTTGTGTCTAGTGTACCTAGCTTGTGGTGGCTGCATGTGCTATGTATTTGGGTGCATCCGAAAAGGAATCAGAAACGAATAGGGTGTAGGGAAGTATTTTAGGGGTTCCTTAATCTGCTAAACCCAGTTTGCTAACTAAAGATGGGGAAGAAGGGAGGAATAGATAGGATGGAAGGGAAAGAGTTTTAGACGCAAGATATATTTACCTGTCCTGGGAGCAGTTGGATGGGAAAGAGTCCTAGGATGGACCACTCCCGTGGGAGGGCAGCCAGAGAGAGAGAGGCATGTGCTCTGAGCTTACTCTTAAGGGGTTGTCTGACCTGGAAGCTGACCTAAACTGACCGGAAGTATCCCAGAGGTGTGCACATGCTCAGTATACACACAGGTACACGTGGAGTATGTAAAACAAAGGGTAGAAGGGTCCAGAAACCAGCTATCAGCAAAGCCTGATTGTGGGGGAGGGGGGAGTAGCTTGCTTCCTGTTGCTACTGGATTTTGGAGTCTGGTAATGGCTGTGATTTAGTTAACAATAGGTGATAGACTTTGCTGCCAAAGTCCTCCTCCTTTAAGGTGTTTGCATATTCAGTGATTGACTTAAACAATAAAGACATTTCCAGTGTCTCTAGAGAAAATGAGTCTTCCCAGACTGAAGGTGGCCAACAACATGAGAAATGAGTGAGCTTATGATTTGACTCCTTTTGTGGCCTGTAAGAGAAGTTTTAGGCCTGCATTTTAGTCCAAAATACATAACCAGATATAAAAACACAACTTGGAAGGGAAAAGGGGATTTTCACGTAACATCCTTGCTTCCGTTCTTCTGCATCTTTTTAGATGGTGAGTCCTTTTGGGACAGGGAACAATTTGATTTTTTTCTGTAAACCAATCTGTGAAATGTTTTGTTGAAAAGCAGTAGATAAATACTGTTAAGAATAGACCAAATTAGACTGTAGTCACGGTACTGGGAGCAGGCCCAGTACTGCAGCCTCACAGCCCAATCCTGAGCTACCCAGTGCCCAGAGGAGCAGTGGTGCCAAAATGGTTACTACTGCATCCTGTGGCCGCCAGGCAGCTGGCAGCGGCTCCACGGGGGAAGGGAACATTTGTCCACTTCCCATGGGTAAGGGATGAGCTCCTGGTGATGCGTGAGGGGCATCCAGTGGGCGCTGGGTCTGTACCAGCGCTGAGCTGGCGGTAAGTATCGCTGACATGCTTTACAGTATGTTTGTGACATCAGCACCGGCGCTGGGCCAGCGCTGACCACATAGGATAAGGTCCTCTGTCTGGTATGGTCTGTCTTCCTGCAACCGCTTTAAAGTTCTAGAAAAATTATGGGAACTCCAGTTGCAAATCTTTCAGTGTTGAGTCTAGTTGCACCACGTGTGCCTGAGAGCTTAATGTCAAAATACTAATATTATGGGTATGATCCATTTGCATGCCTGCATGTACACAATTCCCAGAGACTTCAGCAGAGTCCTGTTTTCTTTCTCTGTGCCATCTATTCTTGTGTGCACATAATGCAAGAGGACATTGGGCAGAATAGGAGGCCATGCCAATGTCAGGCAGCGAAAGACGACTTGACAGAGTATGAGAGGCATGCACAGTCTTCTTATTTCCCCAACCAAATATCTCATCATACTATCTGTGTGCATGAAAAAGGGGAAGAAAAGTCTCTGTGGAACCTATGGGAATCCTTTGCACGTGGGAATCCTCTGCACATGGACAGATTGTGCCTGACTTGAAAAAAATTAAAATATATACCCATGTTGAGGTATCAGTTTCTTATTTATATGTACAGGTCCATGCTCTTTATCTGCAGGTTTGGAACCTGCAGTTTTGACTCACCACAGATTCCAAGCCTGTGGAAGGCCTTATCTGATCTCCTGGAGGTAGTCTCCAGTCACACCCAAGAGGTTTTCTGAGGCCCGCAGAGGCCACACACAGCCTCTCTGGGTCTCAAAAAGGCGAGAAGTGACAGAAAGGCACTTTTGCAAAAACCAGAAGTGCCTTTCCTGCACCTCCAGAGGTCTCTCTGGACCTCAGAACACCTCTGGACATGACTGGAGAACATCTTTGATTGGGTCTGGAGGTCCTGTTGGACCTGACCCATGGATTTGCTTATCCATGGGTGTTGATATCCATGGGTGGTCTAAGAATGGATCCTCCATGGATACTGAGGTCCAACTGTAGATTTAATTTGGGTTTTGTCTGTTCATGTTTTATTTTTGAAATTGCAAAACAAGAGCAGGTACTCTGATCCAGTACTATTTCTACAAGTCTCTCTGGTATTTCGCATATACTTTTGAGAACGAGAGAGAGAGTATAAAACCTCAGCTTCATATATTCAGGAGGTTTGCCAAATTTATATAATTTTTCAGTTTTGTTCATTTTAAGCATATGAGAAAGGGGGAGAGAATGTGAAACACACACACACACACACACTATATTGAATTGTTCCCTAAAGAACATCTCTTCATGAAAGAAGCTCCATTTGCTCAAGGAGACAGGCTTATTTTTGCCCATTTACCACTTCCTATATTTCTTGAATACGTGCTCTCAAAGGTTCCCCACCTCTTGGGAACAGATTTTTTTGAGGTGCAAAAGGCTGCAGGGAAAAAGGAAAATTAGCAAAAATCTCCCCTCCCTGCTACACAAATAGAACTTCTTTCATGAACATTTAGGAATACTAAGATACAACCCATTATTCGTAATACTTAGTCCAAGTACTGGTGCCAGATTGATTGGGGGGGGGGGGTTAGGCCAAAACTCTGTGTTGGGCCCCTATGGCACTCCGTGAGAGTACAATTGGGTGCCACCAGTTCCGTTTCAGGAGTCAGCCTCCAGGGGGCCCTCCAATGGGCATGGATTCAGGGCTCCAAGAGGAATTTTATCAGGGGGTACAAATTTTCTTTTGGGCCCCTTCCCAAAGGGATGGGAGGGGTGAAACAGAGCAGGGGAGGGTGAGGAGAGGGGCAGGCAGAACAGGGGTGGAGAGGAAGCAAAACAGGGCAGGAGGAGAGTGATGACAGCCAGAAAAGTCTTTGGAGTCCAGGTCTACTTCCCAAGGTAGAGCTAGGGTCAACCCATTTTCACAATCTTGGCAACAAGATACAGAGAACCAGACACACGCTTAAGGGCACAATCTAACCAGGTCTATTCAGAAGTAAGTCCTATTTTGTTCAGTGGGGCTTACTCTCAGGAAAGTGTGGTTAGGATTGCAGCCTAAGTCTCTAAATTTTTTATATACAGAAAATCATTGCAGAAAATTAGCATCATAGTATTTCGGCTCACCCTAGAATGGAAAGTGTCCTGTCTGTACCAAAACGTACTTCTGCAGCAGCTGTTGTTCCACAGCTGTGTCCTTGAGCTCCTATACACTCCTTCATGGTTGGCAGATCCACAAGCCAAAGAGTTACTGTAGCAGGTCAGCTTCCTCCCAGATTTGACACTGTATTAATAAGGAGTGTCATGTATGCATCCCTTGGCCCAGCAGATAGGGCTTGCGGCCACAGCTGCCGCTGCATGCTCAGCATCCCATGCAGTCAGCAAGTTTGGTAGAGGTAGGAAAACATAAGAATCCAGGACATTTCTGGGCCCCCTCCTTTAGCTCCTGGATCTCCTTTTTGACACTGGGCCCAGGTACAAATTACTCCCTTTATCCCCCTCTCGTGGGCCCTGATGGATCCTCAGCCATTGCCCAACCCAGCCAACTCCTGCATCCCCACTGTTTAACATTGGATTCTGCTATCCAAGATGGCATTTTGTCAAACCATATATTAGGTGTGCAATATTCTCTTTGAGTACATTAGAAGTATGATGGAATAAATTTTGACTGCTGATCATCTGTTCTTAGTACTTCAGTCACAAACCGAACTTTTCAGCTATAAATAGATGAGACACACAAAATACAGAGAAAAATTATGCTCATAGTTTCAGGGATCAAAGTGTAGTTTTAGATTACTTCACATGGCTCAAAAGGGCTCTATCTGTTTTACAGCAAACCTATCATTAAAATCTGGCATGTCTGATGACTGTAATTATTAAATGCCATGTTACTAAATCACCAAAGCAATCAATCAGGAGGCTTTAAAAAAAAATCTGTTGAATTTTAAGATGTCCAGTAGATCTTTGGAGGCCAGATTGGATTTCAAAATGCTGATGAGGTCATCTCATCAAAATCTTACTAGCTATCCTGAAACGCTGCTGGACACCTCAGTTTTCCTTCCGACACATAAACTATTCCCCGTCACAGGCCGTTTTTATAACAGCCTCAAGCTGCGTTTATAAATAGTATAAAACATAAAGAGTAATACCCTATCCAGGTAAACCAAATATAAATGGATATTGAACTACTTCCAGGACCTTTGCCAACTTGAAGCTGTCTGTGCTGTTTGTTCACTGTCCCAGGGTCCCTTTTGAGATTGTGTTTTCTTTTGAAATTCGCACTCTCCCCCAACTGAGACTTACACATACATTTTTTTTGTAGATATTTTTGTTTTGAATTTGAACTTCTCATTACCTAGTGGTTTCATGGCTCACTTTCCATAACTTTTCAGTATCTTAATTCTGTATTTTTTTTATGGCCACGAATGTGCTCCTGCTCCCAAAACGCTCCCTTATTTCATTTGTGCTTGGTTGTATTGGGTTCAGGGTCTTTCTTGCTGTTTACTCCTGCAAATGTTGTTCTAACAATATCCTTCATAGATGCTTTCAGTACTCTTCTTCAGTGAAAAGGAAAGGCGGACCTTTTTCTGGTCTCATGAACACATGGCAGGAGAGTGATTCACTACCTACTGCACTTAGGTTATAGACACAGAAGACTTTTCTCCACTTCACTTACGCTCACACAGTGTGCTGTCTTCTACAAATACATTGCAGGGTCTTATGGCATGTTACTGTGAACATATAATTTGAGACTTCTATGCTTGTTTTGTGAATGAAAATTGAACGTGCAGGGGGCCTGATCTGGACCAGGACTGCAGTGCAGATGTTTGTTGGAAACCTTCAGTCTCGAAAGACTATGGTATCGCACCCTGAATGGAGGTTCTGGAACAGCGTCTAGTGTGGCTGAAAAGGCCAATTCGGGAGTGACAATCCCTTCCACACTGGGAGCAAGTGCAGTCTGTCCCTGGTCTGCCTCCCTAGCTATGGGCCTTCCTTCTTTGCCTCTTTGCCTCAGACTGTTGGCCAAGTGTATCTTCAAACTGGGAAAGGCCATGCTGCACAGCCTGCCTCCAAGCGGGCCGCTCAGAGGCCAGGGTTTCCCACCTGTTGAGGTCCACTCCTAAGGCCTTCAGATCCCTCTTGCAGATGTCCTTGTATCGCAGCTGTGGTCTACCTGTAGGGTGCTTTCCTTGCACGAGTTCTCCATAGAGGAGATCCTTTGGGATACGGCCATCATCCATTCTCACAACATGACCGAGCCAATGCAGGCGTCTCTGTTTCAGCAGTGAATACATGCTAGGGATTCCAGCACGTTCCAGGACTGTGTTGTTTGGAACTTTGTCCTGCCAGGTGATGCCGAGAATGCGTCGGAGGCAGCGCATGTGGAAAGCGTTCAGTTTCCTCTCCTGTTGTGAGCAGAGTCCATAACTCGCTGCAGTACAGAAGTGTACTCAGGATGCAAGCTCTGTAGACCTGGATCTTGGTATGTTCCTTCAGCTTCTTGTTGGACCAGACTCTCTTTGTGAGTCTGCAAAACGTGGTAGCTGCTTTACCGATGCGTTTGTTTAGCTCGGTATCGAGAGAAAGAGTGTCGGAGATCGTTGAGCCAAGGTACACAAAGTCATGGACAACCTCCAGTTCATGCGCAGAGATTGTAATGCAGGGAAGTGAGTCCACATCCTGAACCATGACCTGTGTTTTCTTCAGGCTGATTGTCAGTCCAAAATCTTGGCAGGCCTTGCTAAAACGATCCATGAGCTGCTGGAGATCTTTGGCAGAGTGGGTATGACAGCTGCATCGTCGGCAAAGAGGAAGTCACGCAGACATTTCAGCTGGACTTTGGACTTTGCTCTCAGTCTAGAGAGGTTGAAGAGCTTTCCGTCTGATCTGGTCCAGAGATAGATGTCTTCTGTTGCAGTTCCAAAGGCCTGCTTCAGCAGGACAGCAAAGAAAATCCCAAACAAGGTTGGTGCAAGAACACAGCCCTGCTTCACGCCGCTTCGAATGTCAAAGGGGTCTGATGTGGAGCCATTGAAGACAACAGTGCCCTTCATGTCCTTGTGGAAGGATCTGATGATGCTGAGGAGCCTGGGTGGACAACCGATCTTGGGGAGGATCTTGAAGAGGCCGTCCCTGCTGACCAGGTCGAAAGCCTTCGTGAGATCTATGAAGGCTATAAAGAGTGGCTGTCGTTGTTCCCTGCATTTCTCCTGCAGTTGTCTAAGGGAGAATACCATATCAGTGGTGGACCTGTTGGCTCGGAATCCGCACTGTGATTCTGGATAGACGCTCTCTGCAAGTACCTGGAGCCTCTTTAGTACAACTCGGGCAAACAACTTTCCTACATCGCTAAGGAGAGAGATGCCACGGTAGTTGTTGCAGTCACCCCTGTTGCCTTTGTTCTTGTACAGCGTGATGATGTTTGCATCCCTCATGTCTTGAGGTACTCCACCTTCTCTCCAGCAGAGACAGAGGATTTCATGCAGCTCAGTGACGATGATCTCTTAGCAGCACTTTAGGACTTCAGCAGGGATGCTGTCTTTTCCAGGTGCCTTGCCAAAGGCAAGGGAGTCCAGGGCCATGTGAAGTTCTTCTAGGGTTGGTTCACTGTCAAGCTCCTCCAGCACAGGCAGGCACTCAATGTTGTTCAGCGCTTCTTCGTTGACTACATTTTCTCTGGAATATAGCTCAGAGTAGTGCTGCACCCAGCGTTCCATCTGCTGCGCCCGATCCTGGATGACCTCGCCTGCGGCAGACTTCAGAGGGGCAATTTTCTTCTGCGTTGGACCTAGGGCCTGCTTGATACTGTCATACAGCCGCTTCACCTTGATGTTGCCCGTGTCAGCTGCTATCTGTATCTGGGAGCAGAGCTGGAGCCAGTAGTCGTTAGCACATCTCCTGGCAGTCTGCTGGACTTCGCTGTGAGCAGCTTGGAGGACCTGGAGGCTGCGCTCACTGCAGTGCACTCACCGCAGTGCAGAGAGGTTTGCAGATTTAACTGCACTTCTGTCACCCCAAAGTTAGCTACATCCGTGGCAAGCAGAGAACTATGTGTGATTTCAGGCTGCATAATTCTGTTTTCTGTTACGATGGATTCTTTGTCACCGTCATGGGCCTTGGAGAAGAATGGGCAAGCTCCAGGTTGCCCAGGTAAATAGTTGCTTCAGAAAGGCATGCAAGCTTTTAAGTATCTTTCAGACATGAGTGAGGATCAGTATAAGTGAAAGTCATTTGTATTCTTGTAAACAAAAGCTGGCTCAGCTGAAATTGTCAGTTGAGTATAAAAAAGAAATGTTTTTTCTTTCTCCCTCCCCCCTCCACTCCAAGTGAGATCTACTCTTTGTGCATGGAGCCAAATCCATTTTCGGACTAAGAGCTTACCTAACTTCTTCAGTCATGCCCTGGTAAACAGCATATAACATCACAATAAGCATGCCAGACACTCTCCAGAGCATTAAGTTTTGCTTGGGTGTATATAGTGATCATAGCAATCTGCCTTATGCTGAGTTAGAGTCTTGGTCCATCTGGGTCAGCATTGTCAACACTGTTTGGCAGTGGATCGCCAAGGTTTCAGACACAAATTTTTATCTATCCTAGCTAAAGATACTATCAAGTTTTGAACCTGAGCAGTTCCACAAGCAAAACAGGTGCTCTACCACTGAATTATGACCCTTCCCCTAATGCATACCAAGAAGGTTGAGGATATATTGCAAAAGGAGCCTGCTGCTTTCTAAGCTGAATAAATGACAGATTACCATGATCACTATTCAGGATATATGTCACTTACTCAAATGCTCCCAAACTGTTGTGGCTCCCGCCTTCCCTAGAAAGGCTTGAGCCTGGTGCATTACTTTGACAGTCTTCGTTTTCTTATTTTTGGAAACAAAGTCATAACTATTTAATGCATGTTGTGAAACAGCAGCTGCACAGGCTGGCTTCTTCATGCTCAGAGCCTAAGCTAGGACAACCTAGAGCCAGGGACACAACCTCCAAGTTTTTAGAAGATTGCTAGTTATCACAGTTGAATTTCTCTTCCTTGGAAATAGTTAGCAAAATCAACTGGAGAGGTTTACATCTCTGCAGGAAGCATAAGCTGCGACAACTTACTCTGCTCTATTAATAAAATATCCTTGACCGGGAAGGGATGCAGTAAATCACCTACTCCAAACTCCTGCCTTAAAATAATATCTTATCCCTAAAATATTTTTGACAGATATCTTTCTAACTTTTCCTTGGTGGATTTCAAGAAAGATATTCTGTAACCTTCCTGAATAGTTTAGTCTATTGTTGTGCTGCTTTTTATAGTTCTTGCTGATGTTCAGACACCAGAATTCTCAAACAGTCATTTCCCTTCTTTCTGACATCTTCCTTTTTAAATGTTGGAAGTTTCTCCACTTAACCTTCTTTTCTGTAGTCCATCGTGCTTGGTTCCTTAAGCATTTCAGAATATGATTTGCCCCAAAGAAATTATTCTAGGAGCAATGTACCAGAAATGAAGTTTAGTCTCATACTGGAGTGTGTGCATATAGTTAAGTTCCACAAATATAGCTGAAACTAGCACTTGGCAGAGAATGTTGTTTAAAAATATTCTGTCCCAGCATGTGCAAACTCGTTTTTGTTACAGAATTCTTTTGTTAAAGGTGCAGTCCTGCCATGTCTTTGCCAGAGTGATGGGATCTGTGTCAAATCAGTATGTTTTGGAATGCGGCTGCATTTGGAGCTTGTACTTACAAATGTTAAATTGGAATTCATGTTTAATATATTGCTTGGAAAGGTACCATGTCTAGCAAAATTTCACAAATAGAAGAAGGGGAAGCTACGCTTGTCGCTAGATTCAGAACATGCCCTGCAGGCGTTAACTCTTATCAGAATGATTGAGAATGAGCATAATCTTTCTAAGAGATCCTTTGTTTGCAATGTAGAAAGATTTGGCATAACCCCATGAAAACCTTCTAACACAAATAATCATCTCTATTTATTGTGTGGCTCTAGTGTTAATTCTGGGAACACAGTTCACCTGCCTTTTCCACACTGTATCTGTGCAAACATAAGGCAGATAAGCATCAGTAGAAATAAACGTGCATATTTGATGTGCAAATAATATGGAGTTCATATATATTGGTTTTTAGAAGAATTATATTTAGACAAACCAATAGATCTTAGTGTTCTACCCTTCCTCTTCCATGTAAATGTGTATGCTTAGCTTATTACAATGTACAGTTAGGTCACACCTTACATGTGGGTTAGGTTTTGCAGTCAGTGCATAAGGCAAAAATCACATATACTCACTGACCAATCCTATCCCCTGCCACTATAGCATGCAATTGCACCAATGGAACACATATTCATCCTATGGTGGGGAGGAGATAAGTAAAAATATTTCTTGGATCAGCCTATGGATCTCCTCCTCCTACACCAACCATTTTGCTGCTGGAAGTCCTAGGAGAATCAGGGGTGGGGCATGCAAAAAAATAAGGAATAAGATCTGCCATGCATGATGGCCAGTTCCACCCCCTTCCTCCCCAACACACTGCATGGTTCCTCCCCTAACATCTTACCAGAAGCTCCAAAGCCTTCTGAAACCACTATCAAATGCATTACACCTGTCCTTATTTGCTGCAGCAGCCCAGCAGTGTGCAACAGTGGCCTAGATTTCATACCACTGTAAAGTAGGAGAGGGGGGCAAAGGGGGTAATTTGTACCTGGGCGCAGGGTCAGAAAGGGGGGCCCAGGAGTCAAAGAAGGGGGCCCAGAAATTTTCTGGGATCTTACATTTTCCAATCTCACCTGACTCACTACCCCTGTAGCATGCTGGGGGCATTACTGTGAGCACATGGCAACAAGTACTGCCACAAGCCATACCCACCAGGCCCAGGAATGCATACATTCTTTAACAGTGTCATATCTGGGAGATATTCTTCAAGATTCTCCCCAAGATTGGATGTCCACCCAGGCTCCTCAGCATCATCAGATCCTTCCACAAGGACATGAAGGGCACTGTTGTCTTCGATGGCTCCACATCAGACCCTTTTGACATCCGAAGCGGAGTGAAGCAGGGCTGTGTTCTTGCACCAACCTTGTTTGGGATTTTCTTCGCTGTCCTGCTGAAGCAGGCCTTTGGAACTGCAACAGAAGGCATCTATCTCCGGACCAGATCAGACGGAAAGCTCTTCAACCTCTCCAGACTGAGAGCAAAATCCAAAGTCCAGCTGAAATGTCTGCGTGACTTCCTCTTTGCCGACGATGCAGCTGTCACTACCCACTCTGCCAAAGATCTCCAGCAGCTCATGGATCGTTTTAGCAAGGCCTGCCAAGATTTTGGACTGACAATCAGCCTGAAGAAAACACAGGTCATGGTTCAGGATGTGGACTCACCTCCCTGCATTACAATCTCTGAGCATGAACTGGAGGTTGTCCATGACTTTGTGTACCTTGGCTCAACGATCTCCGACACTCATTCTCTCGATGCCGAGCTAAACAGGCGCATCGGTAAAGCAGCTACCACGTTTTCCAGACTCACAAAGAGAGTCTGGTCCAACAAGAAGCTGACGGAACATACCAAGATCCAGGTCTACAGAGCTTGCGTCCTGAGTACACTTCTGTACTGCAGCGAGTCATGGACTCTTCACTCACAACAGGAGAGGAAACTGAGCGCTTTCCACATGCGCTGCCTCCGACGCATCCTCGGCATCACCTGGCAGGACAAAGTTCCAAACAACACAGTCCTGGAACGTGCTGGAATCCCTAGCATGTATTCACTGCTGAAACAGAGACGCCTGCGTTGGCTTGGTCATGTCGTGAGAATGGATGATGGCCGGATCCCAAAGGATCTCCTCTATGGAGAACTCGTGCAAGGAAAGCGC
This sequence comes from Tiliqua scincoides, assembly GCF_035046505.1. Taxonomy (NCBI): domain Eukaryota; kingdom Metazoa; phylum Chordata; class Lepidosauria; order Squamata; family Scincidae; genus Tiliqua; species Tiliqua scincoides. Next base: position 31,235,732 of record NC_089826.1, read on the forward strand.
CCTACAGGTAGACCACAGCTGCGATACAAGGACATCTGCAAGAGGGATCTGAAGGCCTTAGGGATGGACCTCAACAAGTGGGAAACCCTGGCCTCTGAGCGGCCCGCTTGGAGGCAGGCTGTGCAGCATGGCCTTTCCCAGTTTGAAGAGACACTTTGCCAACAGTCTGAGGCTAAGAGGCAAAGAAGGAAGGCCCATAGCCAGGGAGACAGACCAGGGACAGACTGCACTTGCTCCCGGTGTGGAAGGGATTGTCACTCCCGGATTGGCCTTTTCAGCCACACTAGACGCTGTGCCAGAACCACCTTTCAGAGCGCGATACCATAGTCTTTCGAGACTGAAGGTTGCCAATATATCTGGGAGAAAACCGACCTGCTACAGTAGCTCTTTGGTTTGTGGATCCACAAACCATGACGTTTGTGGATAGAGGAGGTCAAGGACAAAGCTGCAGGATTGCAGCTGATACAAAAGTCAGTTTTGGTATACACAGGACAGTTTCCATTTTAGTGTGAGCCTAAATACAATGACTAATCTCCTGCAATGATTTGCTATATTGGAAAGATTTTAGAGAGACTTAGGAGTGTGTTTGGTTTTCTGTGTCTGGCTGCCAACACCAGGCAGGCAGACCTCAGCTCTACCTTGGGAGGAATGATAAACCTGGGCTCCAGCTGTTGCCACTTTCCCCCTGCCTGTTTTGCCCCCATTCTGCCCACCCCCATTGCCATTCCCCACACTCTGTTTCCTCATTGGGAAGGGGCCCAAAAGAAACTTTGTACCCCCTGATAAAATTCCTCTCAGAGGCCCTGCTGTAAAGGACCTTGCATGGCCAGAATGATAGTTCTAGCAGTGCAAGGGTCCCAGTAGGATTGGGATCAAAATTACCTTGAAAATCTCTTAAATCTGAAAAAATACCATCTCTTTTAAAACTACTAGGGACATGCAGGAACTGAGACCAACTGAGAGAATAGCAGGTTCACACTCCAGTCTCAGGCTCATTCTATGGCAGACACTCATTGAGTGGAATGCAGGTAGAATCACCAGCACTATTTAATTTTTTTTTTGCGTCAGTATACCTGAATTTGTGCAAGTAAAATGCACGTATGATGCAACTTGATTGTAAGAACATAATAACAGTCCCGCTGGATCAGGCCATAGGCCCATCTAGTCCAGCTTCCTATATCTCACAGTGGCCCACCATATTCCCCAGGGAGCATACAAGACAACAAGAGACCTGCATCCTGGTGCCCTCCCTTGCATCTGGCATTCTGACTTAGCCCATTTCTAACATCAGGAGGTTGCACACACACATCATGGCTTATAACCCATCATGGATTTTTCCTCCAGAAATTTGTCCAGTCCCCTTTTAAAGGCATCTAGGCCAGATGCCATCACCACATCTTGTGGCAAGGAGTTCCACAGATCAACTACAATTGTGTATTGCCTTCAAAAATACATGACCGTTTGTTCTTAACAGAACTGCTTAAGAAAACCTTGCTGGATCTGGTCAAAGACCCATCTAGCCCAGCATTTTGTTTCCCACAGTTGCCCACCAGCTGCCCCTGGGAAGCAGGAGAGAAAGGTGGACCTCTGTCCCGCCCTTGCTGTCTGGCAACTGGTAATTCAGAGGCTTACTGCTGCTGAACCTGGAGGTAATTCGTAGCCATCATTAGCCATCATTAATAGACCTTATCGCCACAAATTTGTCTAATCTCCCTTTAAAGCCATCCAAATCAGTGGCCATCACCACATTTTGTGCAACAAACTAGTGGCATGCTGTGTGAAAAAGTACCTCCTTTTGTCCAGCCAAAATTTTCCACCAGTTAATTTCATTGGATGCCCCTGGTTCTAGTACTGTGAGAAAAGGATAGCAACGTTCTATCCACTCTTTCTAAACCATGCATAGTTTTATAAGTCTCAATCGTGCCCTCCCTTAATCACCTTTTTCCCCAAGATAAATAGCTCCTAACGCTGTAGCCTTAGCTCAGAAGGAAAGTGCTCTAGTCCTCTGATCATTTTGGGTGCCCTCTTCAGCAGCTTTTCCAGACCTGCAATATCCTCCTTAAGGTGAAGCAACCAGAACTGTATAGTCTTTCAAATGTGGCTATATAGGGGCAATATAATATTAGCAGTCTTATTCTCAGTCTCTTTCCTAGTGACCTCTAGCATGGAATTTGCTTTCTTCACTGCTGCTGCAGGCTAGGTTGGTATGTTGTGATGTCTCTTCTAACCAGATGGGAAAGATTGAACTTCACAGATGGAGAGCTGAGGGAGGGAGGGAGAGATAGTAATTTGCTCCAGGCCAGACACTGTAAGTTCATAGGTTAGCTGAGAAGTGGCAATAGGTGGAAGAAGTCAAGGTACTGTGAAAAGTTGAATTTATGGAGAGATCTAGTGCTCTCTGATCTTTCCTTTGAGGAGACTCATAAGTCCCACTTCCCATGTTTCATTTCAAGGAGAGACAGGAATACAATTCATTTTTGCTGATTGTTTTGTTGCTCATTGGAATGTGTGAACAAGTGCTTGCACCTGCATGCAGGGATATTTGACTTCTTGTACAAGATATTCAGCATTCATTCTATTTAAAATGCAACATGTGCAGAATGTTAAAGACAGAACGATGAATAAAACAAGACTGATTATTTGGATTTCAATACAGTCCAGCCAAACAGTCAGGTTTAAATAGGAGGGCAAGGATCCAGGGAGGGTAAATTCCCAACCAGCTAAAAGAGACCTGCAGCCTTGCAGCTCCTGGAGCTATAACTGTCATCTACTGTCCTGCTAATCCCTTGGAGCCCAGCCTTTTCAATCAGTCAGAAGGGTAGGGGGAGAAACTAGATAAGAATATAAAACTAGGGCCTTCTTATGAATGAGATATTTCCATGAGCTGCAAGTGTGCCTTCTGGGACCAAGTGCCTCATGGGGACAGATTGTCAGATAAGACACAGACAAGCAAATTAAGCATCTGTGCAAGTTGAGGAAGTATTTCTGAGGTCCTTAGAACACCTCTGGATGTGACCAGAAGGTGCTACAGGTCACGTTTGGAGGTTCTCTGATGAAGGAGTTTCACCATGGAACGTAGCCCTTACATATACCAAGGTCCAACTGTATATATGTTTTTATGCAAATATCTGAAATCTCCAAGTTAAGATGGGGGAATTGGAATGGTTGGTGGCTAGGAACACACTGATATAGTGGGCATAAGAGAAGCCTGGTGGAATGCAAAGAACCATGGGATATTGCAATCCTGGGTTACAAACTCTAGGAGAGACGGGGAGCTACACGTAGGAGGTGGGGTGGATCTCTATGTCATAGTAGGGGTAGAATCTAGCAAAGTAGAATTTGAAGGAGGGGGGTCCAACTCTGCCTTAGAGTCAGTGGGGTGGGAGTGAGAGACATCTTGGACCATGAGCAACAGTTTTTGATTCTCTTGCCTTTTGTTCCGGAAAAGTGACCTTAATTTTCCTCTTATTTTTATCTTGATTTATTTTTTACAATGTAGGTACCTTTACTGAACATTGGTTGACTTATTTGTGATGTAAGCAGGTGTGTGACTAGTCAGAGTCGAGCTTAGAAAAGATTTGAATGGGGGGGGGATATAAGTATCTTTAGATTTGACACTTGGGATGTATTTTTTTCCCCCCTTAAGGCTTAATTTTGGAACCTTTTCACTGTCCTGCCTACTGAGTGGGAAAGTTGGTGTTCCCACTCTCTAATCCTGCTTCTTGAGGTGTGTAGGAGGCACTCGGGGCAAGTTAGCGTGCACTGTGGCAGGTACCCTTCATCCGGGAAGCTCCACAATTTGTGCTATTCACAGACCACCACAGGATGCCAATCTGCTCCAGGTTCCTAATCCCTTTCTCACACAATCTCTTGTAACCATCTACAGGGGGGAAACAAACTTGAAAGAAAGGGAAAGGAAAATGAAACACAGTGTAAAAGCCCAACCTATCAGACTGCCGGTTGCTGCATATACAATTGGCACCAGCTGCAGCCCAATTAAATTCAAAAGTTCACAGGTGTTCTCGGCAGAGGATGCATTAATGAAGCCACTTTCTTGAAAATACCTAAGACTTTAACACAGAAGCTCATTTCTTTCTTTTTTTCTTCTCTCTTCCTTTCTCCCTTCCCCCCCCTTTTCTCTCTCAAGATTCTTTAAAGCTTTTTTGGAGCACTTCAAATATAAAGAAACTGAAAAGGACTTTCAGCCCTTTGCAAGAAAGTTGGTCCTTAAAACCACAATGGACCTGACACAAGCAAGCTGAATCAGCTATTCATCTCGTTTGATTCATCCTAACAGATGAATTGTCAGGTTATCAGCCTGTGGTTTCAGCAGTAAAATAGTTTGTCCTTGAATATGTTTTCATGCAGGAAGCTACAACTGGGTGACACTGATTTTTGTTTGCTTCACTTGTGACGCTAAAATTAATATTGATCTCCAATGCACACTGTGTCTGTGTGTGTTACCAGTGACTATTGTCAGGAATTTTAGGTGAAAATAACTAACGTGCTCTCCACGACTAAGTAAATTAAACAGTACATTAAATAGTTAGAAACAGTAAATTAAACAGAAAAGGTGTTGAGAATAAGACGGCTAATATTATAATGCCGTTGTACAAATCGATGGTAAGGTCACACCTGGAGTACTGCATCCAGTTCTGGTCCCCACATCTCAAAAAGGATGTAGCGGAAATGGAAAAAGTGCAGAAGAGAGCAACCAAAATGTTTACTGAACTGTGTATCCTCCCTTACAAGGAAAGGCTACAGCATTTGGGACTCTTCAGTCTAGAAAAGAGGTGTCGGGGGGCATGATTGAGACATACAAAATTATGCAGGGGATGGGCAGAATGGATAGAGAGACGCTCTTTTCCCTCTCACATATTCTCATGTACTTACATAACACCAGAACCAGGGGACATCCACTAAAATTGAGTGTTGGGAGAGTTAGAACAGACAAGAGAAAATATTTCTTTATCCAGCGTGTAATTAGTCTGTGGAACTCCTTGTCACAGGAATGCCTGTCTTTAAGAGGGGATTGGACAAATTTCTGGAGGAAAAGTTCATCATGGGTTACAAGCCATGATGTGTATGTGCAAGCTCCTGATTTTAGGCTACCTCAGAATGCCTGATGCAGGGCAGGGCACCTGGTTGTGTCTTGCTGCCTTGTGTGCTCCCTAAACCATTGGTGGACCACTGTGAGATACAGGAAGCTGGACTAGGTGGGCTTTGGCCTGATCCAGCGGGGCTCTTCTAATGTACATTTCTTATTGATTTTCTATGGGATCCTCCTCTATCTCACAAGTGTACAATATACAGTGGTACCTCGCATAACGAATGCCTCGCGCACCGAAAAACTCGCAGAACGAAAGCGTTTTGCGAAGTTTGGTAACTCGCACAATGAATTTTTATGACCCGTGCTTCACAAGACGAATTTTTTCCTTTTTTTAAAAAAATTGTCCTGGTTTGTTTTAAATCGCACAACCGTTAATACCCAGGATGCATTGTGCCTGGAGGTTTAAAAAGCCTCCCCAATGCAGCCTGGGCTCACTTCTCCATGTGCAGTTCCAGGGTTGACTTCCAGGAGCCACTGTGGCCTGTGCTGTGGGCGAACCCTGTCTTTGGTCAACTGTTCTGAGCAGTTCTGAGCAGTTCACCAACTCCTTGGGGAACCTACTACCAGCAGTTAAGGTAAGTTTCTTTGAACTTTTCATAACTTTTGGGAAGTGGTGGCCAGCATTTGAGGTACGTTTTGGGGGGCCAGCTGGCCAGTTGGCCAGTTTTGGCCTGCTGTTTTGGGGAGGTTAGGGGAGTTTTTCCAGCAGTTTGGGGAATCTGTGGAACTCATTTGCAACCGTTTTTCCAGACCAGGATTTAAGGGGCTTCTTCACAGGGACATCTCAAGCAGTGGAAAGGTAGGGAGCATAGCTTCACCATGTGCATTTGTTCTCCTGTGTTGGGGGAGGGCTGTTATGCCACTTTTTTGTCCCGGGCAGGTTTGGCCAGGGGTGGGAAGGTGTGCGTGAAGCGGATGTGAAGCACTGCCTTTTGTTTTTGCGAACGTAGCAACTGCTGACATGGGTCCCAAGAAGGGTGCTCCTGCAGAGGCCAGGAAGAGGACAAAGATGATGCTAGAAATGAAGAAGGAGATCATCCAGAAGCACGATGGAGGCATGCGAGTGACAGACCTCGCCAGGGAGTACGGGAGGAATCCATCCACCATCGGGACCATCCTAAAGATGAGGGAGAAGATCCTTGCGACAGATGCAGCCAAGGGAGTCACCAGGATTGTGAAGAACCGGTCAGCTGTTCTGGAGGAGGTGGAGAAGTTGCTGCTCATCTGGATGGAAGAGAAGCAGCGTGCAGGGGGCACAGTGACTGAGGCTGTCATTTGTGAGAAGGCCAAGGCCTTGCACGCAGACCTCGTACAGCAAGAGCCAGGAACCTCAACCGAGCCAGAAGTCTTCAAGGCAAGCAGAGGCTGGTTTGAAAGATTCAAAACCAGATCTGGAATCCACAGCGTGGTCAGGCATGGAGAGGCTGCCAGTTCCGAGGTTCCTGCGGCTGAGGACTTTGCCATGGAACTGAAGGACATCTGCCAACAGTGGAAAAACGTGCAGACTTATGCACAGCGGCACCACCCAGACAAGGCTCTGGCACATGACCTTGCGAACATGTTTGCTACAAGGATCATGTCCTCTTTCAGAGGGGTGCTGAAAAGACGGCTGAAGCAGCAGACCATGGAGAGGTTCTTCATGAAGAAGCAAAGAGTGGAAGAGGAACCTGCTGCTTGTACCAGTGGTGCCCAGTTGCCTTCATCCTCCTCCTTGTCCTCCTAGAAGCCTTGAAGTCAAGCCTTGAAGCCTTCTCCCAGTTGTCCAAGTTGTTAAGTTAAGTTAGAGCAGTGATGCTGAGACTTGGGGGACAGAGGGGTCTGTCTCCAGGTTGTCTTTGGCTAACTGTAAACTGCTTCTGTCCTAGCTAGCCAGCCTGAGACCGTTCCTGCATGCGCCTTCTCCACGTTTGCCAGTGTCCCTGCCTACTCTACTGCGCCTGCTCCCAGTTGACCAGCGTTTGTGCCATCCCCAGAGAGACCCTCTGCAGCTCTGGGAACGTAAAAGACTGCTGCTGTGATGTGGAGACAGTTCTGTCTGCCTCCAGTTTCCTGACTTAAAAGACTGGTCCTGTAGGTTGAGACATTTCAGCCTGACTTGGTCACCTTAAAATGTTTGTGTACAAGTGTCCCCTAGAGCCTTAGAGAGTCTTTTGGTGATTTTAAAAAGTTTCTGTATTGGTTTCTGTATGATGTCCCTGTTTACATGCCTTAAAAATGTACTTTCTGACGAGTTTTGCACAGTCCAAGGACTGCTTGTGACTGTTTCTGTTCAGTTTCAGTGTTAAGCCTCAAGTCAGATGGTCCTGCCTCATGTTTGCTGATTTTTAAATGTTTTTCTGTCATGTTTAAAAAGTTGAAGTTTTGTGCTTGAAATTTTTGAAATCTTCTGTACAGTATGTATGCCTTTAAAGAGCACTTAATAAACACTTTGTAAACCAAATTTGACTTTGTTCTGACTTTTCTTGCCCATAGGAACGCATTAATTAAATTTCAATGCATTCCTATGGGAAAACGTGCTTCGCAAAACGAAAAACTCGCATAACGAAAGGACTTGCGGAACGGATTAATTTCGTTATGCAACGCACCACTGTACTGCACTGCTATTTTGCTTGGGCCCGCTGGTTCTGTTGAAATGTCAGGCGTCAAATGTTCTAATAGTTGCAGAGAAGTTGGGGAATAGTAAAATATACCCTGGAGAAATAAGATTGTTGATAACATGTTGTTCTTTTTTACATTCAGTAATTTAAAACAAATAATACAATTTGGGGGAAACCTTTTGGAAAATGTGTATTTATGAATAATACCATCATTTTATATATCATTTGATGCGTAATTTAATGCACAATGCAATGAAAGAAATCATGCTGAATTATTTGCTTTCTATCAAACATTATGACCAATTAACAAGAAAAAGAAAACACAACTGCCTTATCTAACAAAAAGTGGATTTTCTTAACTCAAAACCGATCAATGGGATTGTTCTGAGAGCCAGTGAGATGTTGTTATGACACAGAAGGGAACCAATATGGTGTTAGTATGAGTCAGCTCTCATTTCCATGGACCAGATCTAATTCTAGAACTCTTATTCAGTTGTGTGACTGTCATCAAGTTGGCCACTGGTTTTTTTGTTGGTTACGGATTTGTTGGGTGACTAGTACTGTTATATATAAAGTGAATGGGGGTTCTACCAACCCTAATAATGCCACTGCATTTAGATTGTGTGTATATTGTAATTTATTCTATGTGGTCTGGTACAGGAGAGCTCCATCATGGGAGTAATGCAAACCCTAGTGATACATCTGCAAATAGATAAGAGAAAGGGAATTTTACAGACTCTCTCACCTGGAATGGTGTGCTTTCTTTCAAATTCACACGCACCCAAACAGACACAAAACACAAGCATAAAGAAGCAAAAGAAGTTCAGACATTTGTTAGAAGAAAATTAAAGCAAGCAATCTATTACCAACCGGAATCCCTTCTTTCCCTCCTACATGTTCAGTTTGGCCTGTGAGCTCCCTTACTTCCAACCCCCATTGACAGGCGTCCCATAAGAATTGGGGCCAGTCTCAATCAGACCTTAAGAGCATACTTCAGGTTTTGATACTCCAGGTTTTATGTTTTTGTATCAACATTTCACAAATTGTTGAACAGACCTATTCATCACCTGACTTGCTGTTCTGAAACACCCATACCTCTTTTCCCAATATCTAGAGGTTCCCAAATCTGGGTTGCCAGTTTTCCTTTGATACTGCGTACAAATCAGTAGAAACATGGGATGAAAAGGAAGCTCTGTGGGCCAACTATGGTAGACCAGGTCTCTCTCGTGTAAAACAGTGTGTTTTAATGCCAGTATTCATTCTGTCTTTAAATGCAATCACTCGCATTGAAAGGGCGAGTGTCTCTCTCTGGGAGTTAAATGTCACTCTCTTGAAAGGGAAGAACAAGCAGTTTTGACTTTTGGCATCCCAAAATGTCCAGTAAGAGAATAAGGAAATGTATCCAGATGATCTTCTGACGATTTGTCCTGCATTACCATGTTTCCTGGTTTAGGAATTGAGAAATAGGATTCATACATTAGGCACTACTGCTAGTTCTTGCCAACAAGATGGTTCATGCCATTTCTCACTTTTTAATATCTTGGGTATGTTGAAAAACAGTAGCATGCAGAAGAGTGCCTGATCGGAAGTAACCTCAATATTCTTGTAATTTCACAAAGCTGTCTAAAGCCATGCGTTTGTTTTTTTCTCTCGGAAGGCTTCCTGAACACATGCTAAATCCCCTAAAAAGCTCCTAAATGACTTTGGCAGCCATTGGTCCAGCACAGGCAGTGGAAGTCTTTTCAGCAAGTGAACAAGCAATGAAAATATGCTGAATAGCTGACAACTGGATTTCAGCTGGCTTTCGTTTGCACACTTAAGGGCACAGCAATGTCAATCACTGTTTTCCGTCTTGCACTGAAAATCATGATCCCCCTGCTCATTCCTCAAGTTCTTTCCACCGCAGAAATGTGTTTTTGGAATGACATTAACGTGAGGTTGTTTCTGCTGTATGAATCCCAGAGAGTTAAGAACGTATCTCAGGCTTTGAGACATTAGCCTTCTTCTCTTTTCTGTGCATTTGTTTCCTCCAGTTTTCTTTTTTGAATTATTGATATTCCTTTTCTTACTATTACTTAAAGTATTTGATCTCTCACTTGTTTGGGGGACAACTTATTTGATAAGTGAACTTTTAATTGAATATTTGCCATGCAGGATTTTAATTACATGGGAGGCAGCCCAAGCCAAAGTTGTGCTCAGCTTCCACCATCCCTTTCAAAGAAATGTATTTGGATATGCCCTCTCCCATCACCACCTTCTCCTCCACCAATTCTTCTAAACTAGCGAGGCAGAGAGGATGTTGTGAGCTGAACTAGAAAAAGCAGCAAGTGACGGAGGAGATGGAAGGAGCAGTCCTCTTCTCTCTTGAAAGGGTTGGGAATAGAATTGTAGTGGCCACTATCTCCTTCTCCACTGCTGCCACCACAATATTCAACATTGATGCTGGCGGAGGAGGCACTAAACTACCTCCCTGTCCTCATCCTGAGTGAGGGGCAGATGGAAGAGACAATAGGATGGTGCATCTGGGCAGGCGGGGGGTTGTGGGTGAGCATGGAGTGCAGAACACTCCTCCATTATTCACCACCTCCTCCGCCCTGCTGCTTGAAGCAGGCACTTCACCATCCTCATGGGTGGGCCAGCTCTGTATAAGAGGGCAGCATATGGTGTTCCAATTACAAACATTAGTCTGTTAATGTGCCTGATGAATTTTGCCACACTTTGAACTGGAATTTGATTTTTACAGCTACTACCACAAGACAACTTTGCAAGAATGTGGCCTTCTCTTAACCTTGCTGTGACTGTTGTCTGCCTCCAATCATCAGAAGATAAAATGTTTGATTGATGGATATGCCAACATTAAAAAAATGAATATTTGTCTATTTTATTTCAGATTACTGCAGTTTGTAGAGAAGCTGCCCTTCTAGCCCTTCAGGAAAATATTCAGGCGAACTGTATTATGGGAAGACATTTTCAACAAGCCTTAGCTATTGTAACTCCTCGAATTCCAGATTCTCTACAGCAGTTCTATGAAGATTATCAGAAGAGCAGTGGCATGCACTTGTTGTAAGAACTGGATTAATAAACATATATAATGGAATGTGATTTAAGGACACCTTCTATAAATTGAGCAGCGAATCTATAACTTTTTTCCAAGCATTTTTTTAAAAGTTGTGTTTGAACTGAACTTTGCAAAGGAGTTTACATAATGAAAAAACCTGGAATAGCAATTGAACTGTATGAATGCAATAAACTGCTGAAAGTTTCTCCTCTACAATAGAATGCCAGAATTTCTACAGCTTTGTTATAGCATTATAATTTTGCTACTGGTACCTTCATTTTAAGCTGATCTCTTTTCCACAAAGCAACAGCACAAGACTTTTTGGTACCTGATCATGCCCCAGGCTCATGGGATCATGCCCCAAAGCAGGTACCCTTCCATCCGCCCACTCTTTCATTACATTGGCATCCTTTAGTCTTGGAAGACTATGGCATCATGCTCTGAAAAGTGGTTCTGGAACAGAGTGTCCTCTCCAGTGCGCGAAGCCTGGGTAAAGTAGATATGGAGGATAGACTGTTACCCATGCAGCAAATCCCCCCTCTCCACGTCGCTGAAATGGTCCAATGGAAAGGCAGAAGCCAATATGGTTGGTTCCAGCGGCGTCACAGGAGTTACCAGAACGTGACTGTGTTCAGCCATGAATTATCTCAGGGACTCTGGCTCCAGATTTTGCCTCGAGGTTGATTCCTGAAGCCTTTTCCATAACTGGATGTAGCCACAAGGCAGTGGAGGTTTGGGATCAGAGTTTTCCTTCTCTCAGATGCGCTGCCTTCCCAGGCTAACAAGTTCCAACTACCCAGTGGCTGTTTAGTTGCCTCTTACAATAAGTACAGCCAAACTGAGGGCCTATTCTTATCCCCAGCCCCCAGGGGTAACACTCTCATACTCACTCATAAAAGCAGACAAAGATATTTCAATTTCATCCTCCTCTGCCTCACTTTTGTTAGCATCCCAGGTAGTGGTAGGGTGCAGTCTTATACAACTTTCCTGGGAGTAAGCTCTATTGAACATAATGGGGGTTACTTTTGAGTAGGCATACATTGGATGGTCATATTAGGATTGCCTCACTGATGAGAGCTCCCCTTATTGGAAGGGGTGATGAGTTGAGAGAAGGGGGGGCAACTAAGAGCAAAGGGAGTTCTTCCCCATGTTCTGCACCTGTGGAGGAAGAAATGCAAGAACTAAAATAATGGAATGAGTGTGGGGGCATGTTGGGGCCACTTCCATATTTGAATAGTGTCCCTGCCGAGTCCATGGTTTCCATATATGTGTGTGCGTGTTTGTGGAACTAGTTCGCCTTGCATAGGCCACAAAATAGCACCAGTCCTGGGTGTGTCTCAGTGATGCATGGAAGTTTGACAAATGGCAGATCTGCTCTTCCTGAACGTTTAACTTGGGGTTGGGCACCCCCACAAACCTTTGAAATTTGACAATGTGGTAGGTCATGACTTCATGGCGAACCTTCTGTAGCCCAGTTCCAGGGCATCTGGGAAGGCACCTCAGATGTCCAGCTCAGATGTCCAGCTGCATCTTCCATTGGGGCATCAGGTGGTGGAGATGGTGGGCTTCCTTACAGGTTCAGTATTTCATTGCATGCCAAACAAAGTGCTGTTCAAAGAGCAGAGTGAGTCCAAGGATGTTTTTGACGAACGAGATGGGTATCTTGTGGACACAAATATATACCAAGCATTATAAATCCAACTCACTGATGAACAGAAATGAAGCAAAGCTGAGCATTACAGAGAAGCTTTTTCAAGGTAAATGCACACTCCCAAAGAACCCATAATCTATGCCATGAGCTGTGAAACGGGCTTTTCCCTCCAGGTATAGGAAATGATGTCAGGGCTGATGTTACCACAGAAGTGATCGAAACTGGGCAGGCATAATGTTTCTATGATGTCATATCCCCCACACCTACAATGAAAGCAGTGGGTCTATATTTGGGGTAGGTATAGGGTAATGGCTGCCACTTACTGCCTTCTTGCAGTCTTCTTCCTGCAGTATATCTTGTGAAACATGTTCTGTAGTTTATGATGGAATGGATCAATAATGCTGCAAAGACAAGACGGATCTTGTGAATAGATGTGAGAAAGCAAAGAAACCAGAGGACCCTCCGCTTCCCGTGAGGTCTCTGACGAAGAGAAAGGCTGCTCACCAGTCCATATCTTTCTTTGTTGAGTGCCTGGTTGCGGGGCGACAAGCCTGTTAACACAAATGAGAAAAAATAAAATATTGAGGACTTGTGGGGAGGAAGGTTATGTGGTCTTCGTTTCTTTTGAATTCAAATGTTATTTTTCAGACTGCCACACCCATTCCGCTGCTGTTGTTTCTTAGGTGGTTCCCCAGATTTGGGGGCTACTTTTCATTTGGGAAGGATTTCTCAAGGAGGTTTCCTTCCATGTAGGCTAACTCTGAGTGATGGCAGTGTGAGCTACCTTTTCTAGTCACTCCTAGTTAAAAGGTGAAGCAGGGAGATAGTCATTGACTGCTAGGTGCTCCACCCACCAGGCCCTTCTCCATTCACTTACATTTGTGAACAGTCCTAGGATCTGAATCTGAGGAGTTCTGGCAACCTCGTTCGTTGTCTCAGGTCTAGGCCAAAAAGCTAGTTCTTACATTCAGAAGAAAACATATTGGTGAACAGTATGGCTCCTCCTTGGATGAGCTATTGACAAATCCTATAGGGAGACCCCAAGTCAAACCGGGGAACTCATCTTTCCTTCCACACTGAGGCTTTTCCCTTACCCAAGAATGGTAAACCATCCTGCAACCCAGATAATGAAGAGAAACAGAAGCAAGAGCTGCCCCAGCCCTGCAACTAAGTCACTGTCCATCACAAGTACAAACATGATGCTGCTGTACAACCAAAGACCAAGAGCTGGCAAATTCTGAACCAGGCCTAGGAACTCCTTGGGAAAAGAAAAAACCTCTAACATCACAAAGAGTCTAGCCCTGATTGGCTCAGGGGACCTTTGTAATGAAAACACAGCAGACTTCACAATTCTTCTCCGTAAGAAGGCCCAGTAGTTTTTCACCTTAAAAAAAATAACAAGTTAATTTGTTAGTTTTACTGGCAAACTGCCTTCTTCCTCTTGCACACGCTTGTCCTCCACTGATGGCTGGCTATTTTAAATTTGTTAGTCATCCTGGGCCTTAAGGATAAAGATTCTAATCAGGTTTATTTCAGGTATCAAACACTGTTCCCAAATTAGGAAAAATTCTGACTAAGAGAGTGAGTCACTCAAAAGGCACATTGTGGTTGGCAGCAATTTTCAGATTTTTCTCCCCAAATTTGGGTTGCAAAACTTGATAAATTGAAATATATGTGGTTTGCATTGGAGCACTGGTGTAAGGTGCAGGAGATGTCATACTCGTCCTTAAGTAAAAACAATCATACCCACGTTATCGTTGCCAAACATTTTAACAATTTTATAGCATTTCCAAAGATGGAAGCTAATGGTTTTTTTTTAAACCACGTATTCCATAGGTTACCCTTACTCATGTTCATTTTTAAAACTTGCGTACCATTTTTAACATGTGCATGATTAATACAAGGAGCCACAAAATATAAAAATAAACAAAGCAAGAAAAAAATGGAGACCATAAATGTGATTTAAAAAAAATACATACATACAGCATGGCAGATGTACTTTTAGAAAAATAAGTAAACACTGAACTGTGCTTTTAAACCTAATGCCAAACATTTGACAAAACAGGACCATCTTCACAAGTCCCCTGAAAGACCACATTGATGTTGCCTACCGTGCTCCAAAGGGTTAAGTTGGAGTCACAGCAGAGACTTTCAGTGAGGAAGGGTTGTGAATGGAGCACATGGTTTGCAAATAGAAGGTCCCAGCTTCAATCCCTGACTACTCTGGCTAGAACAGAGGGGGGAAAAGTCCCTGTCTGAAACTCTAAAGAGCCACTTCCAGTCTGTGCTAGTAATTCAGACCTAGGTGATGTCTGATTCAGTGTGACAGTTTTTTCTATGATCATATAAGTTTTGAATTGCACAAAATAGGACTCATTTACTTTTTCTCAGTTTTATCTCCCTCTCCTCCAGTTATAGGTCTTATGTTCCAAAACTTTAAAAATTTAAAACAGTCCTCCTTCTGTGCAAGCCCCCATTTTGAAACTCTTGTTCATTTATGTGAATCTTCCTGATGAGAATTTTCTGATTAATTTCAGGTGGATCAATTTTTCTCCAAACCAATGTGAATTTTGTAGCTGTTGCTGTCTCAACAAGCAAGCAAACAAGCAACCAAACAAGCCATAATTGTAAAAATATAATTGTGAATACAGTTGTGGGGGATAGGTTATTTGAGAGACCACCTTCGAGAGTGTATTTGAGAGACCAGCATATTTGAGAGACCGCCTTCTACTGTATATTCCAGCCTCTTCGGTCATCAGAGGGGGCCCTGTTCATTGTGCCATCATCAAGAGAGGTTAGGGGGATGGTGGCCAGAAATAGGGCCTTGTTAGTGGTGGCGCCTGTATTGTGGAATTCCCTCCCCTTAGAATTACAAACAGCTCCTTCTTTATTAACCTTCCGGCGAGGCCTGAAGACGCTTTTACTTCAGCAAGCCTTTGATGCCCGATGGCTGCTTTTAACAATTGTTTTTACTGCTGATTTTATTGCTGCTGGTTTTTTTTAATCTATTTTATTGTTTTTATGTATTTTATGATTTACAGGTAAGTAATGAGTGCCATAGAGGGGCAACTGCAAAGGGGGAAAATTGTGAACTATGGATAAGTGAAACTACAGATACAGGACCTACAGATATGAACGGCTACTGTTTTATGAAAGAAGGTGTAGGCTATTGCTCTTTTAATTTTGGGTAGAAGAAGGAATTTTGAAATTTTGCCATGTAGGTATTACATCTTCTCCACAATCATTAACAATGTAGGAGACTTCACCTTCTTTCCAACATTTCCTTAATTCTCAATAAACAAAAGCTATTTATGGTATTGGACTTAATTTTGGGTTTTATAATCAGTGGTTGGACAGCTGGGGCACCGGCCAAGGGCCCATGCCTGTCACGGTTACATGAACAGGTTGACTCTAAACCTCAGTACTGATAGCAATAGTAGTTCCCGTTCAGGGGATTGACGGGTTGCCATGAGAAGCCCAGTGCAGAGTTTTGCCCCAGGACTTCCAGCAACCTGCCACTAGCACTGTCTGGGGAAGGGAATAAGAACTGCACAGTTATTAGATTGTTGCTTCCAGACTGGTTGTTGTGTAAATCTGTAGCAGCAAAAACATGCTGTGTAAGTGCTTGTTGACTTTCTTTTCTGAAAAGTATGTACACTTATTGATGCTGTTATAGACAAAGGGCCAAATCCTATCCAAATTTCCAGCCCTGGTGTAGCCTTGCCAATGGGGTGTGTGCTGCATCCTGTGGAGGGAGACTAGTTATGGAGGTCTCCACAAGGTGAGAGAACATTTGTTCCCTTGCCTCGGGGCTGCATTGCAGTTGCACCAGCACTGGGAAAGATGGAAAGACTCTTGTGGTACGCTAAGGATGAACAAATATATTTCAACATAGGCTTCAATGGATTACAGTCCACCATCAGACACATGAAAGCTGCAGGAGGCAGGAGAGGCATACAAATGTAAGGATTTCCCTTTTCTCTCCTATGAGCATGGAAAGAACATGGAGAGCGTTATCTGCACAAACAATAGAAGCTGAAGGTGTGTTTCTTGAGTATTTCCTTTCATAAATAGCAATTGAAGGTCCCTGTACTCCCAGGGCTTCCGCTCAGAACCACAATGTGTTGATTTCCAGAGTTAACATCTGGAAGATAAATTATGCTAATTAAGGGCAAGTGAAATGAAGTTTTAAACCTGGATTTACATTTCATAAGCCTGTAACTTTCATTTTATTCATATATTACTTTGATTATGAAGACTGCAGTAGCAGCTCACCTGGGAATAAGAGCAGGTCACCATTCACTGGTGGGAAAAGAGTTCGGAAAACATGGGAGGTATTATCAGATGGGCTTGCAAGCAACAATTCCTTCAACATAAAAGATGCTAAGGAGTAACAGGTATGTCCTAACCGCTCTAATTGTTGCAGTAGGTGTGTTTCAGTGCTTTGTTCACCATCCCCAGGTTCATGCTCATCCCATATAACACATTCAAATAATGCAGAGCAATATGGGTTTTGCAATCCATATGGCTGGTAACCTTTAGTGTGTACCAGAGTGATATGGGCAAAAACTACCTGCTCTTCCCTGGAACACTTCTGCTTTTAAGTATACACTACAGCAGATGCAGCTATCACTACCCACTCTGCCAAAGATCTCCAGCAGCTCATGGATCGTTTTAGCAAGGCCTGCCAAGATTTTGGACTGACAATCAGCCTGAAGAAAACACAGGTCATGGTTCAGGATGTGGACTCACCTCCCTGCATTACAATCTCTGCGCATGAACTGGAGGTTGTCCATGACTTTGTGTACCTTGGCTCAACGATCTCCGACACTCTTTCTCTCGATACCGAGCTAAACAAACGCATCGGTAAAGCAGCTACCACGTTTTGCAAACTCACAAAGAGAGTCTGGTCCAACAAGAAGCTGACGGAACATACCAAGATCCAGGTCTACAGAGCTTGCGTCCTGAGTACACTTCTGTACTGCAGCGAGTCATGGACTCTTCACTCACAACAGGAGAGGAAACTGAATGCTTTCCACATGCGCTGCCTCCGACATATTCTCGGCATCACCTGGCAGGACAAAGTTCCAAACAACACAGTCCTGGAACGTGCTGGAATCCCTAGCATGTATGCACTACTGAAACAGAGACGCCTGCGTTGGCTTGGTCATGTTGTGAGAATGGATGATGGCCGGATCCCAAAGGATCTCCTCTATGGAGAACTCGTGCAAGGAAAGCGCCCTACAGGTAGACCACAGCTGCGATACAAGGACATCTGCAAGAGGGATCTGAAGGCCTTAGGAGTGGACCTCAGCAAGTGGGAAACCCTGGCCTCTGAGTGGCCCGCTTGGAGGCAGGCTGTGCAACATGGCCTTTCCCAGTTTGAAGAGACACTTGGCCAACAGTCTGAGGCTAAGAGGCAAAGAAGGAAGGCCCATAGCCAGGTAGACAGACCAGGGACAGACTGCACTTGCACCCGGTGTGGAAGGGATTGTCAGTCCCAAATCGGCCTTTTCAGCCACACTAGACGCTGTTCCAGAACCACCTTTCAGAGAGCAATACCATAGTCTTTCGAGACTGAAGGTTGCCAACTCCAGCAGGGATGGTCCTGAAGGTGGAGATACGTTCCTTGGAATTTTGTGAGAGGAGCAGATCACAATGGGGGCATATGGAAGCAGTACATGAATTTCTGTTGCTACTTTTCACTTGAGTGGTGGTGCAACTCTTTTGGTGCCTGCCAGAGATATCACTGCTTGAGACCTGACAGGCACCCCCTGCAAAGTGTTAACAGTCCCTTGAAGCATCTAAGCCAGTGGATCTCAAACTGGGCCGCGACCCAATTTTTGGTGGGTTGTAGAACGGACCAGCTGATAGCTGAAAAGGAAAAAGTCTTGAGCCCTAAGGAACCAAAAATAGAGCAGCACATGCACATTTTCTCATGAGTAGGCCAACATGCCTGGGTTCACATCGAAAGGCAGGCCAAGGGAACGCAACGCCACCAGAATGCTTCTGGTCCAATGAATCCAGGCCCTAACAAACTCTTGAGAATGACATCCCCCCACCAGCTGACAAGGAAACTGTATTGAGCCTTGGAAAGCGAAAGCCACATGGGCACATTTACTCATGAGTAGGCAAATGTGCCTGGGTCCACTATAAAGGGGAATGCAAGCCATCAGAATTGTCCCAATCTGATGAAATGGAGATCAACAAATGCTCCAGAAGGCGCCCCCCCCCGCCATAGTTAAAAAGGATAAAAACAGAGGCTTGAGCAGCTGGCAAAGTTAAACAGTATCTCATTAAACTAGGTGTGTCCCAACAGAGTGTTGTTTTAAAAAGAGGGTCCAAGTGCTAAAAATTTTGGGAACTGCTGATCTAGGCCACCCTTCCACTTTGGCCTAGAAAGGGCATTGCAAGTACGGAAGCAGTATCAGAGTAGCTCTCATGCTGCTTTTGGCATAGGTGGCACTGCTCCTTTTGCCAACTGTGGGCAGGGGCCCTGAAAATGTTTCAAGTCCTAGTGCAGCCAGTGGGCTGCCAGTTGGCCATCTCTGCGTACACAACTGGGAAATGTGGGAAGATGCTGTCTAGACATGTCCTCATGTTAAGAGAGGTTTCAACTACCTCTGTATTACAGTGTATGAAATATGGCTGTAATGTGGGTTTGAATGGCAAAATAGCTAGACAGTACAGCTGTCATTCCAGGATGAAAGCATTGAAACAATGTTGGGTTCTAACACAAAAAAAAATCCACGGATTCCTGCAGATTATAATCCCCTCTCTAGCTGCCCCCTGAGATCTCTTCTAAGCCCTTGCCAGCTTTAAGAAGACTTGGAAGCCCACAAGGATGTCTGCACTTGTTTATAAAAATATTTCTTTGCTCCTTCCATCACAAGGAGCAAGCCTGTAATGTAGCTAACAAATCATAACACATAACAAAATATAATTAAGAACTAATAAAAACAGCAGCAAGCCAATCTAAAGCAATGTAACAGGGGTGTCAAACATAAGACCCGGGGGCCAGATGTGGCCCATGGAAGCTCTTTATCCAGCCCTTAGTCTCTCCCAGCACAACCTTCAGCTTCCCTCAGCTGTTGAGGTGTCACTACTTAAAGGGTAGCCTACATAAGAACAGTCCCACTGGATCAGGCCATAGGCCCACCTAGTCCAGCTTCCTGCATCTCACAGCGGCCCACCAAATGCCCCAGGGAGCACACAAGACAGCAAGAGACCTGCATCCTGGTGCCCTTCCTTGCATCTGGCATTCTGATCTAACCCATTTCTAAAATCAGGAGGTTGCACATACGCATCATGGCTTGTAACCCGTGATGGATTTTTCCTCCAGAAATTTGTCCAATCCCCTTTTAATGGCATCTAGGCCAGATGCCATCACCACATTCTGTGGCAAGGAGGTCCACAGACCAACTACATACTGTAATTGGGCTTTCCCTGACCTTGAAAATGTGGTCAAATTTGTGTATTTTCTCATCTTTCATTTGCAGCTAATGAGTTCCGAAGTGAGAAAAAAGTGCTTATCTCTGGTCATGACCCACTGAATGATGTCACTTCCTGCTGAACGATGACACTTCTATCACTGTATGGAATGAGAGTTAGACAACCCTGCAATATAACAATGCAGCAAAGAGGGAGTTAACAGCTCTGCATGTATGACAAAATGAGATAGTTTTTATTGACTACCAGCAAAGAAGGGGCTAGATGGGGCTCTAGTGGTAGGGATTTTCATACCCTGGGCATCGGAAGACCATGTCCCACATGGCCACTCTTCTGTTGGTAGTGGCGCTTGAAGGCCTTGCCTGTTCATGAGAAGGGCTTAGGTGGCCACTTCAACTGGTAGGCTGGGGGTTAACAACACACTAGCACGGTCCCCTGCACACACTGTCACTTCTTCAGTCAGACCACCTCCCCTTACTGGTCTCTCAGCCAATCAGCTGAGAGTGTGAATGATTGGGTAGTCGGGAGATGGAACAGGGCCAACGGTCTCAGCCTACTGCAGCTGCTCACATGGACTTTCAGCCCATGAGCTAAGAGAAGAAGGGCACAAATCCTGTCCAACTGTTCAGCACTGATGCAGCCATGCCAACAGGACATGGTGTGCATCTTGCAGTGGGAAGGGCCGTCACAGAGGCCTTCTCAAGGCAAGGGAACATTTGTTCCTTTACCTCAGGATTGCATTATGGCTGCATTGGTACTGGAAAGTTGGATAGGATTGGGCCTGCATCCTGGTCAAGAGCACACTCTTGGGCAGGCTCACTGGTGTTCCTGGTGGGGACGCAAAATACTAAAGGCCAAATCCTATCCAACTTTCCAGCACTGGTGCAGCCATGCCAATGAGAATATGTGCTGCATCCTGTGGTAGGGGGACAGTCACAGAAGCCACAGAGGTCGCAACTGGCTCTGAAGGCAAGGAGGAAGGGCTGCTTTACACAAGCAGTCAGGCGCCTGAAGAAACTGACAGCCCAATCCCATGCATGTCTACTCAGAAGTAGGTCCCATTAGTGTCAATGGGGCTGACTCCCAGGAAAGTGTGGCTAGGATTGGGCTGTACATGTTTTGTTCCCCTCTAAGAATGTCAGTGGGCAGACTTCCTCAGGAAGAGGAGCAAGAAGATTTTTTTAGTGTTTTCCTTTTCGATATAATGAGCCCAAATGAATAACATTAAATGACATTTTTTGTTTAGACCCTCACTAAGCATCTCATGCAAGCATACTTTCAAAGCAGCTTATACAAATACTGAAGTTTTTCTATGTCATTTTGGAGAAATCTTGTTTAAGTTGAACATGTTGTATTCAAACAACTTTGAAACAACTGGTTATCATGGTTCAATTCCACTTCCAGCATATGCAATTTTTGTAAAAGCTGCTTTTGTTGAGATAAAACACGTCGTAGTAACTTGTTAGGCTTTTAACTACAAAGGAGTATTTTATTTTCCTGGGAGATTAATAGTAAGCCAGAATCAGCTGGTAGTGCCAAGTGCCTTGATAACACAATTGACCACAGAAGGCTTTGTTAGGTCTTTTTTTTCTTCCTTATTTCCCAGAAAGACTGGAAGACGAAGACACAGTTGCCCGGGTTAGTGGCACTGATTTTGTTAGTCATTCATCTAATGAGTGTTTGGGAAGTACAAATGTCAAAAACAGGACAACTTCATCATTCGTCATAGACTGATTACAACAAATAGCAAAAGGAAAACGTTCCAGTGAAATAAAGGACAAAAGGGTGATTATGGGGACACTTCTATCAGAATTAGAGGCAGGTCTGATTCTCATTCAACCTTTTAAGGTGCAGCCCACCAATGCAGTCTCAAGCATATTTACTGTACAAATGCTTTATAATATTTCACTAGTTTGACCTCACATTCCTACTGTGACGTCAAATCTTTGCTGCAATAAATTATTTTCAAACTGAAGGAAACTTGAGAGCTAGGTAGTTTTTTCACCAAAAGAATGGGGTGGCATTCCAGGGGTCTATTTTCCATGCAATGGTAGCCTTGTAGTTTCAAGTTACAATTGATACTAGTCACAAAGGCCACCCATTAAGACTCGTGCACAAGTAGAGTCAAAGGAGGCTGGGACTTGGAACTCAACTCGAGTCTTGCTGTGGTGGATTGGAACATTATGCTCTGCACATCCCTGATGGATACATCTTTGAAAGGTGATTGCATAAAGCAGAAATGATGTGAATTAAATTGACATCAACTGACAGACCAGATTGAGGTAAATTACCCCTCCCCCTACTCCATTGCCAGGTACTGGAAGCAGAAGCTTTTTTTCTTATATCACTGGGTTTTCCAATTCATTTTCCAATTAAAGGGAGGGGCTGTAACTTAGCAGATAAGCATCTGCCTTGCAAGCAGAAGGTCCTGGGTTCAATGTGCAGGTAGACTGGAATGAATGAATGAATATCATTATCACAGTACTTAATGGATGGACTAATAGTCTGAGTCAATATAAGGCAGCTCCTTAATTTTTCATATTTTGCTTTCTACAAATCCTAGCTGGGTGGTCAGGCAACAACCAAAAGGGTGACGAGCTGTAGAAACAGCAGGATCAGGAGGGGGGTTGCATCCCAAGTGGATCTAAGAAAGGGTGTCTTGTGCCCAGCTGACAGCACAATCCTATGCATGCCTTTCCAGAAGTCCCATTTAGTTCAATGGCGCTGACTCCCACATGTGTGTGTACAGGATTGCATGCTGAGTTTGAGTGTGTGCTTGAGAAACATTTCTCTGTATTTTGGGAGAGAGCATGTGCAAAAGGAAAATGTTTTCTGGATACATATAATTTGACCTTGACCATATAATTTACATTGTGACTTGTAGTATGTAGTTAAACTGGCTTACTTCCTTGGGTGCTCTGCATTTGCTCTGTATTTGTTTTGAGTTCTCCTATCTCTACCATAGGTTCATTGATTTGCATGAAAGATTATCTGTTCTTGGTTCCTCCCATCTGTAAAATGGGTCAAGGTTTTGTGGTTGATTGCTTAATAATAGGCTGCATAAACATCTGTTATATAAGTACAAAAACATGTCAGACTATGGTGTGGGGTGTAGAACTCAACATCCGAAGAACCACACCTTTAATTTAAAACACAGCTCCTACAACCTAAATCATCAAGAGATCAAGACTTACATATCAACTCCAAGAACACCTTCAGTAAAGGAACATAGCAAGTTACTAATGTCATGCCAATGGTAGTTTCTGCTGGGCGTGCACATTGCCACATTGCCCCAATGTTGCTCAACTGGCAGATGTGATCATGGGAACGAATCCCTACTTACAGAGATTAGTGACTCACCCCAACCCCATATATATGGAATGGGAACATGGGAATGGCCAATCATGGCTTGGCTTTCAGAACTCCCCCCCCCCCAATCTTATCAGATGCCCTGTCTTCCAAGATGTTCCTGTGTTCCAAATCCAAATTACACTGGTGAGAAGACTTTCATTCATAACAAAATTCAACCTCTTTAGATGTACGTATATATAAGAGATCCTTGCATCGCGGACCATGAATCAAATTAGTGGGTGTTTACATGTCATTGGCTAACCTGCATAAGGAATTCAGTAAATCATCATACTTTGACACCAATTTTATTAAAGAGCTTGGAGCCAAATCAAAGTTACTTATTAGTTTTCCTAGAGAGGCTAAAACTTTGTTCACTGAACGCCAATCCTGAAAACTAGAAAAGAAATTATATTTATTAGCCATTACATGTATCTAAGCCAAAATTGTAAGATACCTAAAGTTGAACCAATAAGAGACATCACTATGTCTTATTCAATGGAGGCAGGAAGAGATATAGCAGGAATTACTGGTTGGTCATCTTCCCAGATTCTGCACCAGGGCTCTCCAAACCACCAGCCTGTGGACCAGATCTGGTGTTTGGAGATAACCTTCCCCCATGCCAGCAGCACTTACATTGCCGCCATGCTGCTGCTACTGCTCCTGGCACCCAATCTCATCACAAGGACGCACTGGGCAGTTGCGTCTGCTCAGACATCCTGTCACAAAGCCTGATGGGGCTATTGGCAATAGATGCAACTGCCTAGAGCATCCAGCCACTAGGACTGCAGTCCTATGTACATTTACTCAAGATCAAATCTCATTGAACACAGTGGGACTTACATCTGGGTCAACATGCCTAGGATTTGCACTGTAATGACCAATACATCTTGACAGCAAGATTAATATCATATTGTCCTGGGTCATTATTCTGATTTAAATATAAAAGTTGTCCCATAACCATGCTTAGAGCTGTGGCCACAGATGCTACAGACACAGAAAGCAGCCTTGGCTTTCCATGTATATTTTCAAATCAGCTGGAGAATTTGTCCATACAGCCACTTTCTGTACTACTTGTGCTTTTCTGCAAGAAGAAACAGGGTCCTTTAGGTTATGCTACCTACACTGATCAGGTCAGCCTGCCATTTGGCTATTGTAGATCAGCATCGGACTAGGCAGGCATGCAAGCCGGAACAAATTCTCAGTCTGGAAACACCCTTGAGACCTCGCTCACCAGTTAGTGACCGCTTAAAAAGTATTAGACCGCTAAATAATGGACATTGCCTCGCAAGACATGTTACAAGGGTCCATCAACAGATTCATTCCAGGCAGCCTGATCAAGAAGGATCCCATCAATAGCTGATATCTCCATCAATAGCTGGACAATATAAACAAATGCAAAGCAATCTATTTAAATTAGCGCTACATTCTTCCACTTCCCTTGATAATGTTCTCCACACCCAGGGAGCGGTTTCTGCTTGAGGAAAACTGGGCAAGATTTCTACCTCTGTTGTTTTTGAAGTGATGTGCTACTTTTCGGTCATAAAACATTTCCTCTGATACTTTTATCAACTATAATTAAAACAGCTTCTTCATCAGTCTCCCAGCACATGCAAGTACAGTCAAATCTACAGTTCTTAAGCAGGTCATAAATATCTATAGCTCCAGAAAGTGTGGTCCCTAATTATGCTCAAGAAAAACACGATGGCAACCTAATAGTTTTGAACACATTTATTTGAAAGCAAGCCCCACTTATTTTGAACTTCCAGTCAAAGAAATATGCTCTATCAGCAAGCATATGAGATGTATAGACCTTGGTCTCGTCCTTGGTCTCGTCCACTTAATCAGAGTAAGGGAACTTTAACACAATAACATTTCACACTATTTTGTGTATGTTTCCATATAGCACACAAGCACCCCAAGATCTATTTGGCACGCAATAAAAGATGAGAGGCATGAACTAAGGGAAAACTCTTTGCAACAGTATTGTCCTCACATTATTTTCTATCAGTAGCAAGTAGAGAGTAGCTTGTATTCTGAAAAATAGTTTATAGAGTCCATATATTTCCAGTTTTTGACAAATGATGAAACAAGGATGAGATCACATATGTGTGGTCTTCCTTAAAGGTTTGTATATGAAGTGATGCCTTATTTGTGTGAAACTGCTGTAACAGATCAAGCGCACACCATAAAAAATGCCTTCATAGTAATCAATTTATTAGATGGGCAGCCCAATCCTAACCTGCCCTGGAGCAGGCAGGCCTGCCCTGCAGCCAAGGCAGGGTTGGGGCTGAAAGCAGCACAACCTGGGGCAATGGCAATCACTTCCCCTTACCCCATGTTGTGCTGCAGCAGCCCCAGCTGGGACTGCTTGGACCTGCGCCAGGTCTGAGCAGCCCAGAGTTACTTTGGGCTGCCCGAGACCAGGGTTAGGGTCTGGTGCAAGTGGGGGGAGGTGGGGGAAAGGCAGGCAGAGGGCAGGGAGGAGGCGTGGCAGGGGAGGGAATGGGACGGGAGAAGAGCAGAACCAGTGGAGCTCAGCTCCACCAGTTCATGAGCCCCACATGGGACTGTGCAGTCTGACATGGGGCTCTTCAATTCTGTGGCAGTTCCAGAGCTGCTGTAGAATGGAGTAGCCCTGTTGTGGGGCTGCTTCCCTTCTTGGGGGAAGGAGATGAAAGTCCCCTTTCCCTTGAGAAACCACCAGCGGCTGCCCAGTTGCATGCTGGATACCATGGCAGCCATTTTGGCGCCACAGCAGTCCTGCATACCAGGCAGGTCAGGATAGGGCTGTGAGGCAGTTTTCATTTCAAAACCAAGTTATCCAGATCAAGGTGCAGCTAATATGCTGAATCCTGAATTTTCTTGAAGGTCCACCATCAACGTTCACTTGATCGCCTTGATTTGAAAAAACGGATTGGGAACCGGCCAGCAGTTATTCAGGTTGAGGGGATCAAAAGATTTTTTTCCGTACAGGTTTTACACAACCATCTCCATCAGGGCAGCAAGAACGACATGTTCCTAACAAAATGATCATACCCAGTTTGAACTAGCCAACGTATCTCTGCTGGCTGTAACCAAGCAGGAAGGGCAAGGGTTGACTGCACCCATAGTGGACTAAGCGATTCCAAGACATGCCCTGATAACCTGAAGTGAATGCACAGCAATGTATTCAGTGATGGGCGCTATGGAAACTCCTGTACTGAAATTATGCTTATCACGTCATCCAAGTCAGTGCATACGTAAGGGGCACCATAGTTGGCACAGTTGGGGCATCCTTTGTCCAGGAGGTAATAGGTGGTTGACCATATAGAAATGCTCCACTGGATGGCACTGCATGGACCCTTAAAATAGACTTACCTGAGTTTGGTTAGGTTCGTCTCAAGTCTTCCTCTGCTGATCCTCAAGTCACTGTTCCAGCTTGCACAGTGGCATACCATGGTATTTGGCACCTGGGGCCCATAAATTTGAACCCTCTCATGACAAAATTATTTTCAGTAATAACCATGACATGAATAATAATAAGGGCCAGAGAAGAAGCACAGGCAGTGAACATTTTCTTTTATTGAACGTTGTATATACATACGTACAGTATTAACTTTGTAAGTTTGTATATTTATATATTACTTTGTAACTTTGTGTATGGCATCATACCAATGAACAGTTGAAAAATAAGTTTAAAAGAAGTAAGTTTTCTTCGTAAAAACAATTTTAAACATCTTGGGGCAGCCTCTCGAACACCTCCCTGCACCCTGGCACCCTGGCCACCCTCTTTGTACGCCACTGCTACTGCACTTTAGCATGTACAATAAGGCATGCTGGAACTATTGTGTTTACTGTCCAAATCCGCTTTATATGTAGTTTGCACATATTGACTGGGGCTTTATCAGGCTTGTCTGTGATGCTGGCTTCCAAAACCCCTATGCACTCAGGAAACCTACTAGATCCATCATCTGTTTCTGGTGAACCATTTCAACAGACCCACTGCTCCTGTAGAAGCAAGCTCATGGAAGGCTCCTCAGTAAACTTTGCAGTCTCAATTTGAAATGACAAGTCCTCTTATGGAGGATGTGTGACTCCTGCAGCATTTTTGTGTAGTTTTCAAAGGTAGCCTCCAAAATAATTCTTAATAGGAAATCTTATTAGTTATAATTATAGGTCAACACCCTGACTCTCTGCATTCTTTATCCCAGGGGTCTCCAAACTTTTTGACCAGAGGGCCGCATTAAATATCTGGCGTGATGTATAGGGCAGGAAAAAAAATTTAAATATAAAATTTAAATAAATAAATTAGAGACAGAACTTAGATGAGTGAATAAATGAATGAATGGGCTCATTCATTCGACCTCTCTGGCCCTCAGAACACCCTCCAGACACAATCAGAGCACAGTTCTGGTCATGTTCAGTTGAGTGGGCCAGAGGCTTTCAGGGGACAAGAGGTTGACCGCAGGCCAGAAAGAGGCTTGCTGTGGGTCGCTTCCGGCCCCCAGGCCAGGGTTTGGAGACCCTTGCTTTAGGCCATTGATACGTCCAGCACCATTAATAGTTCTAAAGAGAAATGATGAGGACCATAGGGGCCTGGGCTGTACCTATACAGGTGTTTTACTGCACGATAAGGTATGGAACCACCACGTACCTTTGTTCTGTCCATTTGGCAAAAATAAAGTAGAACTCTAGACATTAGAACAGAAATCAGACCACATACAAGCCATAAGGGTACATTTCACATCTACAGTATTATCTATCTTGGTATCAGGTCTGAAGGTGATCTGACCTTTTTATTAATGTATGACTATAAAAGAAATCAGTGCATTTTAGAATTTACATTTAAAATTTTCATTAGATTTAAAATTTGAGGAGGAGTCAGCACTCCCTCTTTCTCCTACTGCTGACATCCATGGTATGGTTTTGCACAATGGAACAAATGATCCATTTTGCTCAGTACACATGTAGGAGGTGTGTACATGTATGTGTGTGCTTTCTTGAACTTGATACAGTTTCTCAGTGTAAAAAAAAAAAAATGTTATCGATCTCTTTCACATCATCCCTGATTCCGCATAAAGTGCAAAGGAGCCTGTACAGTTTAGCTGAGTTGTTTATATTGCAAATGAGCAGGGAAAGGAAATAAATTTTAACTATATTTAACTCTATTTTCTACATAGACACATGGTGCCATATTAGGGGAATAATTTGTGTCATTAATAAAGTAAAAGGAGAGGTGCTATTGATTTCACCAGGTCTAAAGCAAAGTTCAAGAGTTTCAGATAATAAATCTGAATGAGATTAATGCAGTGCAACTAGATATCCAATTTATGTTTTATGTTATCATTATTCACTTCAGTCCTTTGGCAGGAGTTAAGGGAGAAGTGTAAATAATAAGTGTAAAGTATAAAGTGTAAAGTCATGCACATTGGAGCAAAAATCAAAACCACATATAGGCTAATGGGTTCTGAGCTGTCTGTGACAGATCAGGAGAGAGATCTTGGGGTGGTGGTGGACAGGTCAATGAAAGTGTTGACCCAATGTGCAGCGGCAGTAAAGAAGGCCAATTCTATGCTTGGGATCATTAGAAAAGGTATTGAGAACAAAACGGCTAATATTATAAGGCCGTTGTACAAATCGATGGTAAGGCCACACCTGGAGTATTGTGTCCAGGTCTGGTCGCCGCATCTCAAAAAGGATATAGTGGAAATGGAAAAGGACTAAGATGATTACTGTGCTGGAGCAACCTTCCTTATGAGGAAAGGCTACAGCATTTGGGCCTCTTCAGCCTAAAAAAGAGGTGCCTGAGGGGGGACATGATTGAGACATACAAAATTACGCTAGGGAAGGTTAAAGTGGATAGAGAACACATAATACCAGAACCAGGGGACATCCACTAAAATTGAGTGTTGGGAGGGTTCGGACAGACAAGAGAAAATATTTCTTTACCCAGCGGGTGGTCGGTCTGTGGAACTCCTTGCCACAGGATGTGGTGACGGTATCTGGCCTGAATGCCTTTAAAAGGGGATTGGACAAGTTTCTGGAGGAAAAATCCATTATGGGTTACAAGCCATGATGTGTATGTGCAACCACCTGATTTTAGAAATGGGCTATATCAGAATGCCAATGCAAGGGAGGGCACCAGGATGCAGGTCTCTTGTTATCTGGTGTGCTCCCTGGGGGATTTGGTGGGCTGCTGTGAGATACAGGAAGCTGGACTAGGTGGGCCTATGGCCTGATCCAGTGGGCCTGTTCTTATGTTCTAAGAGCATAGGACTAGATGACATTCTCTTACTCCAATGAATCTGAAATAACCCTGTCTCTGTATTCAGGCAAATGGAAGCAGCTTAGGATCCCCAATCTAGCCACCCCCTGAAAGAGAAGAAATACCTACCCATTTACATCTCTTTGTACTTCCAAGCGTGAGTTCAAAAAGTTCATTAAAGTGTGTTGAGAAGTAACTAATCTGGGTTAAGAAATCCTGACTAGGCACTTTAGGACTTGCACTTGGACTTCTTTTCCAAGGGATTGAGTGTCATGCCAGGGAGACACCATCTGTGTTATTTTTCCACAGGAACATGTGGTGGGTGGGGGAGGGCAGGTGAGGCAGTGCCTCCCCACCGGAGTCCTTCGAAAAGCACCACCACCATGTGAGGCACCCAAGCACTCACAACCCACGCATGGAGCGAGGAGGGAGGAAGCACAGAGCATGTGGGTTGTGAGTGCTTGGGCACCTAATATAGGCCCAGCCTGGCGCTTTTCAGAGGACTCCGGTGGGGAGGCACTGCCTCACGTGCCTTGGGCTTCTTAACCAGAGGGTTTGAATCTCTGTGGAAAATAACATGCCAGGGAGACACCATCGGTGTTATTTTGTTCCAGGGAGGTGTGGTTGATGGAGGGCAGGTGAGGCAGTGCCTCCACATCAGAGTCCTTCAAAGAGTGCCACCACTGAGTTAGGTGCCCAAGCACCCATAACCCACGCGTAGAACACAGAGTGTGTGGTTGGGGTGCTTGGTCACCTAACAAAGCGGCCGCGCTTTCGGAAGGACTCGATGGGGAGGCACTGCCTCCCCTGCCCCTGTTTTTCCGGACGTGGCAAAGGAGAGCAGCCAGCCGGCCAGCAAGCAGCGTGAGGGAGCCAGGCGGCAGCAGCGGCGCTCCGGCGTGGAGGGGAAAGGATCCACTCCGGCTTTTCCCAGCCGCTCTCTGAGTGACAGCTTGACATCATCGGAGGCGTGCCGGAGGGCTGAGTTGGGGGCTCGGCGCTGAAATGCTGCCGTGCAGAGTTACGATCATTCGGAAACAGCCACGCGAAAGCAGCACCCGCGCAGCTTGCACGCGATCGCGGCCCCCGCGCACCACCACGGCCAGCCCGGCTGCCTGCGACGCAGCTGCGGATGTACTTGGAGAAGCGGCTTTCCTGCGGTAAGCGCCCGCGGAGGCTTTCGCAGGGCGTGCGGAGGTCGCTCAGGTGCCTCCTCGCGTGCGTAAAACCCTACTGCTGAGACGACCACGCAGCCCCAACGTTGCGTTTCAGGGCTCCCGCAGCATTCAAGCTGAACGCAAACTGTGCCTGCCTACTCAGAAGTAAGTCCCATCAGAGTCAGTGGAGCTTACTCTCAGGAAAGTGTGGCTGGCACTGCAGCTTCAGAGCCCAAGCTGATGCCTGTCTCCTCCACCAGTCAATGGGGCTTATGCCCGGGAAAGTGTGGAGCCTCCTTTCGTGGTGGTTTTTTTTGGTTCTCCTGTGAACTGCTGTCCTTGGGCTTGATACCGATGCAGCTACTTAGAGCCCAATCCTATGCATGTCTATTCAGGAGTAAGTCCATGGGGCTTACGCCTAGGTTCATGTGAACAGGATTGCAGCCTCAGAGCCCAATCCTATGCATGTATGCTCAAGAGTAAGTTCCACTCTAGTCAGTGGGGCTTACTCCTAAATCAGTGTGGATAGGATTGCAGCCTCGGAGCCCAACCCTAT
This sequence comes from Tiliqua scincoides, assembly GCF_035046505.1. Taxonomy (NCBI): domain Eukaryota; kingdom Metazoa; phylum Chordata; class Lepidosauria; order Squamata; family Scincidae; genus Tiliqua; species Tiliqua scincoides. Next base: position 31,266,905 of record NC_089826.1, read on the forward strand.
GCGTGCCTAGGAGTAAGACCCACTTTAGTCAGTGGGGCTTACTCCCAGGTCGGTGTGACTGGGATGGCAGCCTCAGAGCCCAATCCTAGGCATGTCTACTCAGGAGTAAGTGCCACTGTAGTCAATGGGGCTTCCTCCTAGGTCAGTGAGTCTAGGATTGCGGCCTCAAATGCGTTCAGTTCTGCGACGCTTGCAGCAACGCCACTTGCGTTCTCCGGGTTCATAAGCGATGGTGCAGGAACTTGCAGCCCGCCGGCGCTCCATCTTCATTCTTTCTTTCAGCGCAGGGCTGGAGGGACAGTCGGTGGGAAGACCTTTTGCCTCTGTGTGTGTGTGAGTGAAAGGAGGGGAGGCGCGTGGTCTGCGCCCCCCAGCGACCCCCTCGCCCTTGCTGGCTGCGCTGCATGTCAGCCAGCGCGCACATGGGCAGCTCTGCAGAAAGAGCCCCGAGGCTTGGAGACGCAGTCCCCGGGGGGAGGGGGTTTGCTGCAGCGGTGCTCACCCTCTGCTCTGTTCTGCACTCCCTCCCTCCGGCAGGCATCCCCGTGGCCCCGGGTCCGAGATCGGAGAGGAGACTGCGGGGGACCAGGCCATGTGCTGAGCAGGAGACCGGAGCCCAGGCGCGGAAGGCACCCGCCGCTGCTGCCGCCGCCGCCGCCGCCCGGGAAGTGGAGCGGTGCGCCCGCAGAGGAAGAGCGGGCTGGAGCGGGGGGCGGCCGGCTGGGCTTGGCGAGCCCTCTCCCCCGGAGCCCCGCTGGATGCGCCGCGCGCAGTCGTAGCGCCAGCCGAGAAGCCCCCTTGCGGCGCCCCCTGGATGCTTCCCCGCGCCTGAGCCGAGGGACCCGCCCGGGCTTCATGCGAGCGAGCGCCTCGGGGGTGGGCGCCCCCTTGGATGCCGGAGCTGCCCGGGGAGCGGGCGCGTTGCATGGCCTCCTGCCCGCGGAAGGGCGCGCAGTGACCGCCGCTCGGCCAGCCGGAGGCGCGCACGAGGACTCGCCCTCCCTCCGCGGGCCGAGCGCAGCCGGAGTCGCCAGCCTGTGAGAGACGGAGCCCCCGCCGCCCTATGGATCTCACCTAGCAGGGCGCTGCTGGCCCGCCGACTTGCCCTCCAGGACGTAAGTGGGCGCCTTCCCCTCCCCTCCCCTCCCCTCCCAGCTCTCGCCTACTGGCGGGAGGCATCCCGGCTGCCTCGCCTCCTCGCACGTGTGGACTGTGCCGGAGCAGGTGCCCCCCTCGCAGTGCTGTGTGGGCCAAGTTGGGGACTTGGGGGGGGGGGTGAGCAGGGATCCTGGAGGACGGGGGAGGCCAAGCCTATGCATGTCTACTCAGAAGTATGAGCCATTGTAGTCAGCGGGGCTTACTCCCAGGAAAGTGTGGATAGGATGGTAGCCTCAGAGTCCAAGCCTGTGCATGTCTGCTTGGAAGAAACTCCCATTAGAGTCAGTGGAGCCTATGCATGTCTACTCAGAGGTAGTCAGTGGGGCTTACTCTCAGAAAGCGTAGATAGGATTGGAGCCCAAGCCTATGCATATCTACTCAGAAAGAACTCCCATTAGTCAATGAGGCTTACTCCCAGGAAAGTGTGGATAGGATGGTAACCTCAGTGCTCAATCCTGTGCATGTCTACTCTGAAGGAACTCCCATTAGTGTCAATGGGGTTTCCACCCAGGAAAGTGTGAATAGGATGGTAGCCTTGGAGAGCTCTCAGGCTTCCCACTGGTCCTCCACCACTGCTGTGATGGGGTGTTCCAGAGAAGGGTTTGCATTGTTCTGAACTGGTTGCTCTGGGCAAGGAGGCTCAGATGGTGCAAAGGGGTGGCACTGCAGGATCAAAGTGTTTCTGCTGGGGGGACAGGAGTTTGTTCAAGACAGTTGGATTTTGTTTTGGGAGGGATTTTGTTTTGTTCTCCTTTGTTTGTTGTTTTCTGGCCCTAAGGGCCCAGTCCTATCCAATTTTCCAGTGCAGCCATACCAATGGGTAGGGGGTACCCATTGCATCCTGTGGTGAGGAGGCAGTCACAAAGGCCTCTCCAAGGTATGGGAGCATTTGTTCCCATGCCTCAGGGCTGCATTGTGGCTCCACGTGTGCTGGAAAGTTGAATAGGATTGGGCCCTAAGACAGGCACATGTTGACAAGCATCTTAGCACAGGAGTTTATCTGATACAACACTGAAGTTAGGATTATGTGCCCTGGAAGCCCATAGAAATCAGTGAATTATTTCCATAGCTTGGTTTTGTGAGATGCAGAAGGCATGATAGGCCTCTGTGCATTGCTAAATGCCTTGATTGTTGCTTTATAGAGTTTGGATGTTGCATGTGCATTGATTGGAATGTAGGTTCTGATCTCTTCTGATAGCACAATCAGTATCAGGATTCACATGTCCACAACAGTGCAGGAGAAGGTCAACGTCACTCTAAACATTGTGGGCAAGTGTCAGGTCTTGAGCTGGTTTAACATGGATTAGGTGTCCCTTGATATTGTTTATCTGGTGTAGATATGCGTGGATTTGGTTGGGTGCCTAGTCATGAATGGAAGGGATGTTTTGGAGTGAGTGTGTGCTTGTGTGTGATACTTTGTTTTTGACCAGTTGAAAGAATTGGACTCGCATAACAAAAGATAATATTCCATATATGTAAAATGTGCTAGAGACAGGTGGAAGTTAGAATAATTTTAGCACTTAACATATACTTTCTAGAAGTACTCAAAAGATTGCTAGCCCTTGGCATTTGCAAATGGTGTTGGTAGCTGCACTATTGGCTCAATCCATTTTTGCCCGGTCCACTGGTGCACGCATTTGGTCCCTGTTTCGTTTATGCAGCATTGGGCAGAAATGGCTTAATGAAATGCTCGCTAAAAGTATTCTTTCCCGACTAGTGCTGTTCTTAATTTTGTGTGTGTTTAATTGCATGTAGTCAGCGCAGGAGGGATTTCCCCTCCAAGTCTAAGTGAGATTTTAGTGGGTCAGTGGAGAGGCGTGGAGGCTGCGAGGAGGAAATGGTGGGTAAGACAGAGATAAAGAGGCTTCCACCCCGCCTCCTGAGAAAGTACAGAAGGGGGGCCGACAGACTAGCTCAGACTAGCACGCACAAATCTTTCATATTGCTCTTGAAAAGTATAGGGAGAGCAGGAGGGCCGTACAGCTTTAAGGATTGGAAAGTCCGCCCCCCTGAGGTAATGGTAACCTCAGCCTTTTCCCCTCCTCCTGCAAATGGGGGTGAAAAAAAATTCCTTGTTTTCATTCATAACTTTTTCCTCTTCCTTCCTCCCTGTCAGCTCTGCATTCATCACCTCCTTTGAGCTCAGATTGCAGAGTGGGCAGTGCTGCCACCCTCCTTTCAGCAGTCTGGTGCGCTCTGGTTTCTCACGTCCATTCAGGGTGGAATTCGAAAGCATGTTGTTTTCCCCCCACAACAGGAATTCTGGGCTTTGAAAGGTTTTTGTGAGGAGGAAACGGAGAGAAATGTGGAATGATGGAATGATCAGCTTTCTGTGGAACTTTGGGAGGGGAATGTTAAAAGTTGCCACCAGAAGATTTGTGGTCTAGGTGTCCGACTTGGTGGGTGTCCCCCCACTTTTGGGAATCATTAAATTTAGGTTGTAGACCAAAGGGAGGGGGCCAAAATAGCCGCTTTACCTCATGTTTTTAGTGTTTTGTCTCAGTCTGTGAAACAGAAGGAGAGCCCCCTTCTCTCTCCCCCAACACTTGCAGTTGCCCTTTCCTCTGTGTTTATTCCCACAGCTTTTTATCAGCTCATCGAAAGGTTCCTGGAAAAGAAAGCTTGTGTGAGGCAGTGTAGGTGTGATTGAATTGAGCAGAGTCCTTTATCTTAAACTCTACACCTTGTGCAGGTGATATGTTGGGGTGGAGGAAAACCAGATCTGTCACTATTGTGCTTGTTTTTTTGCCTGCGTCCTGATAAGGGCGAGAGAAGCATATTTTCTCTGGAGTTTCTGCATGAACTTTTTTGGGGTATGTTCCAGGCTAACATATGTTGAGCAAGAAAAGGCAAGGGGCAGGAGGAGGGGAATTGTCAGCCCTTGAGGTGAGGGGATGGGGTTAGGGATTTTCTTGCCATTTGTTGTCGGAAACCAAATGGTCACTTTTTTAGCATAATTACTAAATGATCAATTCACACGTTTGGTTTATAAATACCATTATAATAATTGTTGCAACCCAACCTTTTGCCCACAGGGGACCTTCGTGGTGGCTCATGGTTTAAAACCAATATGAAAAAGTGTCTGGTTGAAATTTTAGCTTGGCCACAAAATCATTAGGGCTGCCATCCTAAACTCTTATGAGGGAATAAGCCCTATTGAACAAAATGGGAGTTACTTCTGTGGTAACATGTATAGGATTGTACTGTAGGTGGGTTTATGGAGGACAGTGTTCTCTCTCAGCTTCTTCATATATTATATGGTAATAATCATACTGGCTTAATTTTCAAGGCTGTTTATTGGGATGATAAATGTGAAGCACTTTTGGAAAGTGATGATGTATGTTGTACTTAGTAGTGACATACTACTTTGGTTCATTATCTCAATTTCTTTTGCATTGATTAGTGTGAGGAACTCTCTGGACGCAATTAAGAGTATTTATATACCATTTTTCAACGACAACAAAAAAAAGTTCACAAAACAGTTTACAGAGAAAACTAAATGGCTCCCTGTCTCAAAAGGGCTTACAGCCTGAAAAGATGCAGAAGACACACCAGCAGTAAAGACTAGAGGACCCTGTGCTGGGGTGAAGAGAGACAGTTGCCCTCTGCTAAATGTAAAATGTGAAAGCACTTGAAAAAGTGCTTCTTTGTCCAGTTTCTGCGGACAAATGTGAAGAATAACGCAGGGATTCTAATTTCATCTAATCCAAATTTATTCAATCCCCTCCCCCAAAATGCATTTCTAACAGCATGTTGTCAAAAATGTTTTTCTTATAGTACTAATTGTCAAAAGAGTGATTGCCATGTTGGTCCCTAAAGTGACAGACCCAGAGCCAAAATAGTTTACTGTTTTTTTTCCTCTTTGGCCCATAAAAGGAACCATTGTGAATTCTGTGTAGCTACATACTCCTCACACACACACACCCAAGTATTCGTGACAGTAAGTGTGTTCTTTCCTGGCTCTTCATTTAAGAAAGGTGCACATACTTTCCAGTGCATCAGATAAATCCAGAGCTTATCTACCATCAGTTCTCCTGCCACCCTTTCCTGTCTCCACCTCCTCCTTTCTCACCTGCCTTATGGTTCCAGAACACTAGGAAACGGATTGTGTAACAGGATGTTGTTGACATCTGGTGGTTTGATTTAATGAGTGTGTAAAGATTAGGTTTTTAAAGGGATATTTCTATCCAGAAAGGATCCTTTAGTTCATCAGTTTGGGAAGTAAGTTTAAAGAGTATCTGTGCTGAGTTAAATATTAAAAGAAACTAGCTATTTCAGTGTAGCTTTGATGGGGAAAACAATCCTTTGTAAACCAAAACAAGAACTTTCACAGATCCTACTGCTTAGGATATGAACTTGATTGTATCCATCCCTTTGCCATGTGACTTTAAAGCATTAATCATACACCACTGCACACTTTGTTTTTGCACTCTATCTCCAAGTGGCTAGAGCTACCAGTAGTTGTTGTAGCAGCCTTTAGTGTTGCCTGGGGGACATGTGGGCATCTATCATCAGCCAAATATATACAAGAATATAACGTGTGTACACGCTGTACACTCTGTAACCATGCTTGGAAATGAGAGGTCATTTCACATGTGCAAGTTTTCTGGTATTTAAAGGCTTTCAGTATCAAGTTTTGCAATGTTTTCGTTACAATTCTTACTCATGTTTGGGGAATTTGTTGTTTTAAACTTGCCTGCGCCCAGGTATTTGTACCCATCAATCCCCAAGTGATTGCCAGGGTGACTTGTGATTTGCCAAAAGACAAGTTGATTTTTTGGTTTATTTTGTTTAGGGCTTCCCATGACTTACTCCTCTTTTAAAACCGTTGTCCTTCTTTTTCAGGATTTCAGATGCATGCCAGGTTCCTGGTGAATGCCAGAAGTAGAGATCTCTACAGATGGAGTCCCAAGGTCAACATGGCAGTGGCAGTTCATTAGTTGTCCTTCAACAGCCTTCTTTGGATAGCAGGCAAAGGGTGGACTATGAAAGAGATGTTCAGCCCACAGCTATCTTATCGCTGGATCAGATCAAGAGCATTGGGGGCAGCAACGAATACACCGAAGGTCCATCTGTGGTGAAAAAGTCTGCTCCACGGACAGTGCCCAGGCAAGAAAAACATGAAAGGACTCATGAAATAATACCAATTAATGTGAATAATAATTATGAGCACAGGCCCAGCCACCTGGGACATGTGCTGCATCAACACAACACAAGGGCTCCTGTGTTGAGCAGATCCACGAGCACTGGGAGTGCAGCCAGTTCGGGGAGCAACAGCAGTGCTTCTTCGGAGCAGGGCCTGCTGCTAAGGTCGCCTCCATCTAGGCTAGGGCCTGGCCACAGATCTGAAAGGCCAATCTGGACGCAGCCCAAGCCGTCATCTCTGATTGTGGATGATCTGAAGAGTCCCTTGAAAGAGGACTTGACGCAGCACAAGTTTATCTGTGAACAATGTGGGAAGTGCAAATGTGGAGAGTGTACAGCGCCCAGGGCCTTGCCCTCCTGCTTGGCCTGCAACAGGCAATGCTTGTGCTCAGCCGAGAGCATGGTGGAATACAGCACCTGTATGTGCCTGGTCAAAGGGATCTTCTACCACTGTTCCAATGATGATGAAGGGGACTCTTATTCGGATAATCCTTGCTCTTGTTCCCAGTCACATTGCTGGTCTAGGTACTTGTGCATGGGAGCCATGTCCTTGTTTTTGCCTTGCTTGCTCTGTTATCCTCCCGCAAAAGGATGCCTAAAACTGTGCCGAGGATGTTATGACTGGATGAATCGTCCAGGTTGCCGTTGCAAGAACTCCAACACGGTTTATTGTAAGCTGGAAAGTTGCCCTTCTAGGGGTCAAGGCAAGAACTCATGATTTATAGAGGAAACTGTTGAGTTCCTCAGACTCTCTTTCAGGTTGTGGCTGGCTCTTCTGTCTTGATTTTTCTCTCCGTGCCCAGTCCCTTTCTTTTTTCTAACTTTCATACACGAGTTCTTTCCTTTCCAGACCATAGCTTCTCTCAATGAAGGCAAATCTGGGTATTTCCTTGGTCTTTGGTAACTGTGGCCCACGTACTTGCATCTCATTTCTCTGCTTGGCAAGTTATCTCAGGTTTGTGAGTAATCCACTCCTGAAAGTAGTAACAAGAGTAAATGGCTTTTCTGAGCCTTTTTACTCTGCAAACTTTCCAAAGATGCTGTTTCGTTGTTCTCTGCAGTATTTTATTATTATTTTAAAACCACTGTTTATGACTTCCAAGCAATTATTTCAAGGTGTTTTTTGTTTATTTTCATGAAACAGCTGGATTATAAAGCATTTTTTTTTAAAGAAAAGTAAGTATTTGTTATAGATGGATTGGAACTTAGCAAACATAGCACTCTTATTTTCACAGTGCTTTTTTGCTTGCTCCTTGATAGTACTTTAAAGTTTCTTGATCCAGACTCTGAAACATGATTGTATTTACCTTGGCTTCCCCCCCCATCATTAGATGGATCTGCACATTAGAAATGCTGTGGTAATGACAGCTTTGCTCATTGGTTTCTGCAGCTTTTGGATGTGTACAGGGCCCTGCTTTCTCACTTTTTAAACTTCCTTTAAGTTGTTGGTTTATGTGCACCTGAGTAATAATCTTCAGGTTATCATGCAGTTTAAATTGTATAAACATCCTTTGATCTCTAACGTTTCTATTATTTCTGTGGTTTAATGACATTTAACTCAACCCTGTGCTTGAAAACTTTAATCCTCTGTCTCTCTCTTTATTGCCTTAGCCACAAATTGTGGTGCTTTTTTTGTATATTTTATGTAAAAACACAAAATTGAATTCTGACTATTTTTAAGGCAAACTTTTTTTATTGTAAAGAATATTTATTATGGGAATCTCTATTATTTTATGATATTTATTACAAAAAATTGTTCCAAAAGTATACTCCTGTTTGACTATAACAAAATATCAATACTTAACGAAAATAAGGTTGACCTGAAAAAAGTTCATATGTTAAACTATAATTCAGAAAATATAATAATTAATGAAAATGTCTCTTGGGTTCTTTATTTTTAACATAACAGTAAACTGTGCTAGCAGTATTAGTAATAAGAGTACTGCTCCTTCTGTTCCTTCCTCATTGTTGTCACAACTGTGAAACCACTTCTAGTATTCTAGTTTTATTTAATCACTTTTTGTTGTTTTCAAACATGGTTTTTATTTTGAGATATTTCAAAGTATTCATATATGTTGCTCAGTCAAGGGTGAACATGGTCCTCAAGATACATTTGTGTGGCTGCGGATTTTTGGGACATGATTTACAACACCATCTTTAATTTTCTCAAACTCTCTAGTCCTTGGGGCCACAACTAGAAGAATGAAAGTAGGAAGGCAAAAGTTGCTAAATTGATTGGTAGGGAGAAGGCAGGAACCTAAATTCCTAGTCTTTCAAATTGCATGATGCCCATATATTATGATTTTTCAAAAGATTCTGTACTTCCAAAGAGTACTATAAAATAAGTGCAATGTGAAGAAATGGCAATTTGACATGACCAGATTAATAAAATATGCACATTATCTGCATCTTTATCACTATCTTTTACAATGTGGGTTTTGGTACTGAACCTGTTGCTTATCTCTGTTCTGTACAGTAACTAGAGCTTTGGGTTCTGCTTCCTTTAGAAGGCATTATGGAAGCACCGTTACATGCAAGTTTTTAGTGCTTGCTTTATCTAAAGTATGAAACATGCCTGTAGAAGTACATATGTCAGCTGGTTGAATTGTGTACCCTCATATCCATATTTATTTGCATTTGAATGGAAAAAAATAAAACAGAAGGACATAGGTGCCATGCGTTACTGAAGTCCTTTAGTTTGGGAAGCATTTGGGGGTAATTCACATTCTTGGGCTGACTGGGTTCCATTCCTACATCCTCACCTGTTTGTTCTCTATAAGCTACCAAAGGGATAAGTTTGAGTATAGAATTGGTACAGTTCCAACTCTTAGGGCAGTTTAAAGTTCTTTGGCACAGCTGAACTTTAGGACATACTGTTGTGCCACTGTTGTGAGTTTTGCATGGCAAAGCCTGCAAATGCTGCACATGGTTTCTAAATCTGTGTAAATGACTATACTGTTGATTGTTGCCCTTTTCGACATGTAGAATGTCCAAGTCAGTTCACCTCTTATGATAGAAACGACATTGATGCTCAGTATTTTTCTTGCTCATTGGTTTATTTTTTTTTAAAGTTAAAAAAAAAGCTCACAGTATCTTATCACTTGCCTTCGTAGTTGTGCCTTTCTGAAGCAGAAAGTCAGAATAATTTTAGAAATGACCTTGTTCCCTCAAACTTGATTTGACATTACCTGGGTACTTTGGATAAGCATCATAATCCAGTAAGGATCAATACAGAAAGAGGTATCTATACATGTTCAGCACTTCTGGATCTGTCCCTCCACATACAACAGGGAAATGTCCCTCCCCGCATTCAAAATGTGGGGGTGCATATGCAGTTAGCAGCACTAACCATTAGCAGGGGAAGGAAATAGGGAAGAGTGCAGAATCTGTTACAAACAAAGATAATCACTTTTTTCTTAAATCTCCAATTGCTTTTCTGAAGATTATTACTCTTTCACAAAGGAAATAAAACAGGCACATAATATTTTATTGTTCTCTAAGTGATGGTGTTTAATTTCACTAATCCAATCTGCAAAGGGGCTGTAGCTCACTGGGCAAAAGTGCCTGCTTTGCAGAAAGTTCCACATTCAATCCCTGGCAGTGCTGGGTGCAACTGAAAAAGGTCCCTTCTGAAACCCGGGGGAGTCCGGGTAGGCAATACTGAATTAGCTGAATCAAGAGTCTGATTTAGTATAAAGCAGCTTCCTATGTCTGAGAGCCCAATCCTTTCCCCGTGCTGACACGAAGAGACTAGCTGGCCTGCCCTGTAACCCAGGTTGGGGCTGAAAGCAGCTCAACCCAGGGCAAGGAGAATTGGGACAGAGGTGGCCCCGGGCACAGGAAAGACCAGGACTGTCTGCTTCCCCTTGCCCCAGATAAAGCCATAGCAGCCCCAATGGGGCTACTCGGATCTGCGCCACCTCAAGGGGCTGGCATTTGGAGGCTGGCACATGTCTGTGCGCCAGCCTCCCTTCTCCGACTTGTGCCAGCCAAGGGTACCCTCAGGATTGTGCCCTGATTTTAGGATCTTTCCACATGTTCACTTTTTTGTCTTACACCTGCACATTATTTCCCACTTGTTGACACAGTTTTTCAATCTGATTGCATTTCGTAGTACTTTCAGCAAATTTTTTTTGTTTCTGAAGTATTTGTGACAAGTGAATATACACAAGTTCTAACCTCCAACATCTAAGTGCGCACTGAATGTTGCGCTCTTGGTATTGGAAAGGGACTTCCCATGTATTGGGACTTCCCATGTACTTCTTGGTATTGGAAAGGGACTTCCTTTTGCAGAAAGACTTCAAGTCCAGCAGTTAGAGTGTTTCAGATAATAACAAAACAACATTGGAATGCTTTTTGGACGTACACCAGCAATTAGAACTGCTGCCTATATAATAATGGAACTCAAAGACAAAACAGTGATTTTTAACCTGGAATCCTAAGGGGATTGACCAAATGGCCTTAATTTATATATATATTTCTATGAAAATGCCAAGTAAGTTTGTTTTGAACTCTGAGTAATATGTGACAAACTAGCTTCAGCCACAGTTTCCTTTCAGCTGTCTGTTTTGCTTATAGTTTGTCATCAAAGACAGCTGTAAGAAACAGGAATTAGGCATACTTTGGTTGTAAACAGACGCAACACATATACTGTATGCTGGCAGTTGATTCATCGTTCTTTTCGGGTTATGTAACTTATTCCATGGAATGATTCTATCGCCTGTTTTCTGCACTGCCAAAACTATATTGACTGTGAGCTAAACTTGTTTAAAGTGTGCTAAAATTTTGTATTTCTAGTATAAATCTTGGAAACTAAGGAAGATATTTCACTAGAACACCGTTTTTTAAGAGCAGACAAGTCTTCCTCAAGGAAATTGCCAATTCTTAGCTAGCTGACAATAAAGGTTTTTACAATCATTGTCATGGTGAGGAGAAAGTGCAGGAAAAGCAACTGGAGAGACTAGGCATATGACCCTCGTCCACCACTCTGCCTGATTAGTCTTTCAACACTTTAGTGATCAGCACCAATGCCCCTTCTGTATCTGGCAAGAGGAACACACAATTGTACTGTCACAGGCTGTGAGAAGGCCCTTTTCCCAGGTGCATTCTCCTATGTGATTGCATTAATTGGTGTAGTAATCTGTGTAATTCATATAAACACTGTAGTTGCTATGTATACTGTATATGGATGGTTTCTGTATCTAGCAGTCTTCTGTACCAACTCTTCAAACATATCGTGCAATATGTTGAATGTGGTAGCATTTCTACACATTATAATTGAGGATTTCAAGATCTAAGCATTTCCACGGATGGGTTAGTTACTTTTCTGTTCAGCCTAATGAGGAGTACTGATTTACTCGAACACTTGCATATTCCCTCATTGGGCTAATAAAACACCACTGTATTTCTATGTGTAAATTCTGTAGGTGTTTTATACTCTGCAAAGCTGATTATTGCTTGTGAGTTAAGAATTGCAATGCCTTTGATTCAGTTTAGGCTTTGGGGGTATTGAAAGTTGTATGAACAAATGGTGAAGCATTCAAACAGTGATGTGCAGTCTGGTTTATTTGCAAGCACTGTCCCCGCCTAACAATAATAGTAATAATACTATTAATGTGTTTTAGCTTTCCATTGTGTATTTTAGAAAGCACATTGAGGAAAGAGTTTTAAGAACACTGTCATTGATTCTAAAATGGAGCCTTATGCTATTGCAATAGTGAGATAATACTAAGACCAGAAGATTAAAAGTTGATAGTTCTTGAGTTTCATGATAAAGTCTTGTGCTCTACAAGAAACATTCTAACACTATACATTCGTGGAATTTACTGAACTGAAGCCAATCTTGTGAGTGCTTTTAGTCAGGAGAAAGATGGCAAGTACTGGAGGGGCATTTCTGCAAGACCAGTCAGCTTGTGGTGGCACTGCATTTTAGCCTTTTGTAAAGATCTTGCAAGTTCCTCCTCAAAGCCAGCTGTGCATTTAAAGGGCAGGGATTTAAATAGCCATGTATTATTGAAGCGATGATTATTTTTGCATACTAATATTTAATTCTTTTAACATCTGAATTTAGATGTGCTTCCCCCTACACAGGAACACAAGTGTGCAGTCTGCAAGCAATTTTTTAAAAGCCTAGATGAATGATAATTTGGGAACATCTGACTTTGTGTGGCTTAACTTGAAAGCTAGCCACACTGATTCTTTAAAGCCCAGGACTGTATCCTAAGAAAGTTGGTCATAACGAAGGTTCATTGAAATGAATGGGACTTAAGTCAATCGTGACTTTTAAAATTGATTTCAGTGGTGCTTGGTCATGATTGTCATTCTTGGGATACAAGCTCCGGAATGCTTGACTTGGTGGTGGTAAGAAAAGAGAGAGCTGGAAAGTAAACATGTTAAGACAGTGGAGAGAGATGGAAATACCATGCCTGACTGATTTGTGTTCTGATTTGCAAAGCACTTCTGGTGGAACATGCACACACAAAGGCCATATGGAGCAGGTATTTTCTTATTACGGACTATTTTACACAACCAAGTTGGCATGTTGAGAGTGTTGTTTGGGTGTATTAGCAGAATTTGCAACAAAGTGGCATAATTGATGTGAACTGAGTTTTAAAATGGGCACTTGGTGAAGCAATAATACAAACAATTCAGGAGTCGCTAAACTCTATACAGAATCACTTGTGTGCTTAACCCCCTCCCCCCAATTTGGAATGAATGGACCTGTCCTGTCCTGACTCACAAAAGTGGAGGTGAGAAGATGAAGACGATGGCACTAACCAACTCTTGTTCATGATTTATAGGTGTTGACTTCCAAGTGTTCGATCTGTTGCATTATATTCATTTTTAAAGTATTTCCTCCTGGGTTCTTAATACGCTTTATGGAACAATGCTTTGTTTTTCATTATGCAGCTAATGATTGTGATTTGAAAAACAACTTAGAAACAATAAGTGAAGAACTGGGTAGGCTAATTCAAAGGGGCCGTTTGAACAAAGATAAATGAGAATATGATAAATTTTTGTTCAAATGTTGTTCCACCAGAGCACCTTATTTGATCAGTTCTTAGGGCTCAATCCCATGCTTTCCTGCTGTATCCTGCAAGGCCCAGAAGCAGCCGGAGGTGACCTTGGGTAAAGGAACTTTGGTTCCCTTACCCCATATAGAGCCCCAGTGGCCCCAATGGGTCTACTCAGATCTGCACCAGCTTTTTAGATGGCACAAACCAAGGAGTCCCATATCAGGCTCCATGGCTTGGGAGGGAGTATAGGATTTGGCGGCAGCCTCCCCCCCTCCAGGGCCCAATCCACTGTCCAGCCTGCCTTCTCTCAACCCAGCTCTGCCTCCTACCTGCCTTCCCCCCTTCCTGAGAAGCCTTCCTGCTGAGTTATTGGGGGAATTCACCACTCTGTGGTGCCACTGATCAACCATCGAGCACAGAGACCCAGTGCCAACTGGTGCTGGCCTCTCCACGGGTGCTCCATATGTCCTGCAGTTGCCAAAGTCCCATATGGCACTTTTGTGACACCCAGCACTGGCACAGAGGCCGTTAGGATCAGGCTGCCCAAAAGGTTTCAGGTCCAAAGATGGTCACCTTGTTTCCTTCTGGAGGGCACTGCATGATCTATTTGTTTTAATTTCCTGCACTTATGTGATGTCACACTAATTCATGCTTTGTGTTTTCAAATATTTAATATTTTCTATATTCTGAGAAATTGCACACTGGGAAGATAGCCCTAATACAATGTTTCCAGTAAAAAGTGCTAGGAGGGATTGACACCATACCTTATAATGCTTGCTCACAGATTGAGAAAAGTGTAACCTTCCTGCTCCTCTGAATTTTTAAATCAAATTGCAGACACTACAATTCATATTAGAAACAGTTACACCTGATTCAACTTGAACCATATGCACAAATATTAAGTAGTGAAGCTCTCATGGAAACAAGGGAATATAGTGAAGACAACTCTTGTCATGCACCTGATCTTAGAAATTTGAGTGATACAGAATTATAAAGCATTCTGTGTTATAAACCACGGGTGTCCAAAGTTTTTGGCAGGAGGGCACATCATCTCTCTGACACTGTGTTGGGGGCCGGGGGGAGGGAAGAATTCATTTACATTTAAAATTTGAATAAATTTTCATAAGTTTACATAAATGAATATGTTAAAGATGAACTTATATGAACGAATGAAGGTCTCACAATATCTCAAGGCCTATAAAAGGCCTTGCACAAAGCAAGGCTGGCCTTTCCTTTGCTGTTGCTACTGCGTCACAGATGTGAAACAGCAAGCAGTGGAGGAAGCCCTCATCCCACAGCTGACGCAAGAGGTCAAACAGTCGCCCTCATGCTGAGAGCAGTTGCATTGGGCCAGTGCGGTCTCCAACAAATCTCTGGAGGGCCAGAGGCTCATTGGAGATTGGGGGCTCCCTGAGGGCCACATTGAGAGGCCTCAAGGGCCACGAGTGGCCCCAGGGCCGGGGTTTGGGCACCCCTGCTATAAACTGAACACTCTGCTACCTATGGTATATAATTACAAAATGAAGTACAATTAAACATTGTGAAATGCCTGGGTAAGTAAGGCTGCAGTCCTTTGCACTCTTACTTGGGAATGTGTTCCACAGAGCATAATGAATACTATTTACTGCATACTAAGTAAAGATGTATCTGATTCACTTCCAGAGAGGTACTTGATAATCAGCAAAAAGCCAGTAAAACCTCTTTTTGGATCTGTTGAAATGGACTGTAGTTCAGGAAAGCTTATGCCATAGTGAATTTGTTAATCTTAAAGGCACCACAAGAATCTTATTTTATGCACAGAATTATGCTGTAGAGTCATGTGCAACACAGTCCCATGTGCGTTCACTGGGAATACCCCCCCCCCTCGTAAGTGTGTTTTGAGACAGTAACTTAACTAAGGTAGGGATCCTGTGACTGACAAAGGGCAAAATCCTAACCAGGTTTACTCAGAAGTAAATGGGGTTTACTATCAGGAAAGTGTGGTTAGGATTGCAGCCTTACTGTATCATAAGCATCCATGCATCCTGTCATAAAAGAAATGTAGTGAAGAATAGTTCTTGGGAATTGAATGGCTACTTTCTCATCTGCTCACTGGCCATTTCCCAGCAATATGTTGTTGTTTATTTGATTTGCAATCTGCCTTTCTCCCTGAAGGGCACCTCTGTTGTGCCTCTCTATCTGTTATTAAAAGACTGAGCTTTGCTTCTGCTTAATCTTGTGACTGCTTGCAAAAGGAGGAATAAAAAGTAGCCAGTAGCGGGAAAGGTAAAGGACATATACCTTCCATCAACATTTTTTAAAAAAATGTTACAAATATAAATTACGTTCTTGTGATCTCCCCAGTGTGGTCTCCAAGGCTGCATTGGCTTTACAAGGTTCACAGCCTATCTTCTTTTTGGGATCACCAGGCAAGACATCTGGGAAAGCAACAATGCCCCTGGGCATTTGGCTTTTCTGTATGGGCGGACGAGACATACATAATACATGTTAGTTTCAGGAACCAATGCCCAGATCTCAGAGTCTTTTAATTAAAAAGCTTTTATTTCCACAAATTTATTCTGTGGTCCTTCTTCCAACAGATCTGCCTTGGATTTCTAATGGGGAATGTTTTAGCAGGAATGTAGCCTTTTGTTACTATGAATAGTTCAGGGCAGATTAGCGCTATGCCAATTTCCTGTTGCCTTTCAGAACTGCAATCTGAGCCCTATTTGCTTCTGGCTCTTGCACAATTGAAAACAATGGGTGGCTTCTTTCAGGTTTCACTTCAGAGCTCTTAGGAACAGGGGAAGTGGCTAAAGCCCTACTTTACAGGTAATTAACAATAGATAATGTTTGCTTTCCTTTTTTTTTTTTAAGAGCTGATAAAAGCTAGAAAGACCCTCCTGTCTCCCAGTATAAAGGCAGCAGTGGCTTCCTGTTGTCACTGTCTTTGCATTAGTAAACTGGCACTGAATATCTGCATGGGATTTATATTAGACTGACCCTCGCACACACACTAACCAAAGCAGCAGCACAAAAATAAGGTTAGAAAATGTAGCATAACTAAGGAAGGCTGTGCTTTCTTATTTTCATCTCCATGAAACTTTTTAGGTTTGTTTTTTATGACACATAATTTTAATCATGTGATTAGTAGGGCAGGTAGGGCTATTTTTTTTTTTAACCAAGCTGTGTAGAACCACTTCAAAGATTTATTTCCAATAAAGTACATACTTGCTGAATTCTATTAAACATTAAACAAAGACCACTGGTTATTGTATAAACTGATGGTGAGCCTAGAAAGTGAATGAAACATTTGTTTCCTTCCTGACTGCAGTCAACTATGCTATGTGGGTAAGCAGATCTGCCACCCCCAGCACGTATGCAAATAAGCTTGCCCATTCAGCTCAGTGGTGAGGCAGCTCCTTCTGCTGAAGTGAATGGGGAATCCCATGTACTCATTTGACCTCATTTGAAAACCACAAAGGATTGATGGAAGGACTATCCATCCAAGGACCTATGAGAGGGGGTAAAGGGGGTAATTTGTACCCAGGCCCAGGGTCAGAAAGGGGACCCAAGAGCCAAAGGAGGGGGCCGAGAAATTTCCTGGGATCTTCCATTTTTCAATCTCACCCAGACTCACTGCCCATGCTGCGGCAACTACTGCCACAAGCCATACACATCAGGCCCAGGAATGCATACATTCCTTAACAATGCCACATTCAGGAGGAAATGGACCTGCTACAGTAGCTCTTTGGTGTGTGGATCCACTTCCCATGAAGGAATATAGAGGAGCTCAGGGACACGGCTATGGAACTACAGGACACTTTCCATTCTAGTGTGAGCCTAAATACAATGATGCAAATTATGCTAAGTGTGGCACATTTGTGACAGTGCGTGCTGGCAAGGGGGGGGGAAACCACTCTAAAGTCGCTTTCTAAACACAACAATGCTAATCTCCTGCAACAAATTCTATATTTGAAAGATTTTAGAGAGACTTAGGAGTGTGTTTGGTTTTCTGTATACTGTATCTAGCTGCCAATGCCAAGCAGGCACATAGACCTGAACTCTGCATTGGGAAGATTGGTAGAACCAGGCTCTAAAGACTATTCTGGCTGTTGCCACTTTCCTCCTGCCTGTTTTGCCCCCATTCTGCCCACTCCCATTGCCACCCCCCACTCTGTTTGACCCCCTCCCTCTTTGGGAAGGGGCCCAAAAGAGACTTTGTACCCCGTGATAAAATTCCTCTCAAAGGTCCTGTGATGGAAAACATTGTCTGGTATTGTCTGCACTGTAAATATCTGGGAAATTATGTTAGCAGATCTGAACATTTTAGCACGCTGAAGTTGAACAAATGTTCTTTTTCAACCACATTTTAAAAGTGTGTCTAACAATCCCAACAGGATAGTTTTGTTCCACATTTAAAAATCTGAATTTACTTGTGGAGTAAACACTGCACTCAATTTGTTACTTTTCTACATCATTACTTTTGTGTTAACATCCCTGCATTTCCCCTGTGATTCTAATTTAATCTCCATAAGTCTGGAGGAATGAGGTTAGCTACATAACAAGTGTAGGTGCAATGGCTTGCAAATCCCTGTTTGTCAACTTAAATGCTGTACAGTACTTACTGGGCAGCCAATCCTGAGCTGCCCGGTGCGTGAGGCTGCCGCAGCATCCTAAACATACTGGGCAGCTGGCTGTAGCTCCTGCAGAGAAGAGGACATTTGTCCCCTTCCCTTGAGTAAGGGAAGCAGCCCCACAATGACTCTGCACAGAGTAAGGTTCCCTCATGTTGGGTTGCTAGGCCCAACATTGGAGTCCTGATCCAGGGGAGCTGAGCACCACCGATTCTGCCCACTCCCCCTGCCGTGCCTTCACCCTGCCCACCCCGGTACGCCGCCTCCGCTCCTCCCCCCTGCCCCAACTTACCTCTCTGCTGCCCAGCACTTTGAGTGAGCACCGGGGTGGCAGACCACTGGCCTCCAACCACTGCTATCCCAGTTTGGGCTCGTGCTGGGCCAGCGGTAACGCCTGCAAATGTGCCTCTTGGCACATTTGCGACAGTGCGTGCTGGCAACGAGCCGGCAAGCAACTGCTCTGAATTGGGCCCTTAAAGAGGTAGCAATGGGGGAAAAAAACCACCCTTAAGTCACTCTCTTCATCATAAGTGAATGTAATGGGAGCAACCAACAAGAGGCCAAGAGCAATGGACTGTAAAGCAGTGACTCTGCAACAGACTTTGCTGTCTGTCTAAATGCTGTAATTCCCTGTTCGGGTCCCCACAGGATGAGTGCCTTCCTATCGTGTGTTAAGTGCCGTGACTCACATCTGTCTGTTGTGATTTATTTTCTCTCTCATTTCATCTCCTCGGGGGACGATCACATGTACAAGTGTAGGGGTTTGTTTGATAGTTTTAAAATAATGTTTTGGCTCAATGGATTTTTTGGGTTGTGATTGTTGCTGGGGCATATTTTTGTTTTCTGAGATGGAGGATATTAGTAGTTTCTTTCAGGAGCATGTTGCTGCTGGACATCTTATTAGTGATGTTGGACTAAATAAATGTGGGGCTGTCTAACATGACTTGACTATGGATCCTGGGCATGCTGTTAGCATTTCTATGCTGCACAAAGAACTTTGCATGTTTACAATTGTATCTGTTATGGGAATATTTTAATAAAATAAGCATAGACTTAATAGTGCTCTGGTGTTTTAAATTGGTATCATAATGGTGTCCAAAAGAAATAAGTTTCCATGAGCTTCATGAAGACAAATAAATTTTTCTGCTTCAACTTATTGTTTAGAGAGAGTACTTTAAAAGACCCTTTAGAGAGGTGTGAAAGCCAGGTGACTGTCATGCACTTCTGGACCATACTGCAAATGGGCACTGGTGCAGTGTGCAAAGCATCAGTGCTCCATCAGTGCTGGTAAGTTGATGGCAAAGGTGTGCTGTGGGTGGGGAGGGGTAGGGCAAGGGGTGTTTCATGAAGGATGGGGAAGGACAGAGGACAGGGAGGACGAGGATCTCAGTGACACCAGGATGCATTAGATCCTATTCCTTCTTTCCCAGGCTGTCCTTCCCTTTTTCTCTCCTTGGATGCACACCAGCAAAATGGATGGCATACTGGCTGGTGACATAGGTCTGAGGAGACCCGCAGGCAATCAGGCACCCTACCAGGCAAGTAAAAAATAATTACAGGTGTGTGCCACTTAACAACGGGGATATGTTCTCCAATCCCTGTTGTTATTCAATTAGGTCATTAAGTGAACATTCTGTCAAATCTATTGCCATTGTTGTGTAAACAAACCCTCCCTGCCATGCATAGCTGGCTGCCCAATTGCCCCAGCACCACCACTGGGTACAGCACTCACTCCATCAGCATAGCTGCATTGGCAACAGTGGTGCAGGGTTGGATTGGACAGTAAATCATCTAAATGATTTTCAGTTGAGTCAGTACATACACAGCACATTCTGTTGCTAGCCATCAAGTATACAGTGATGGGAAATCCTATGATGTACATATATTGGTGAAGGAACCTTAACTTTGCCCACTGAACTGCACTGATTTTTCAGAATCTATTTGCATTTTGTACAGCTATTTTCAGGAGGCGGGGGGGAGGGGAGGCCAGACCAATGCCAAATATGCTGCTGCGAATGTCCTTTCACCCTAAGGGTCATTCACTTCTAGTACACTGAGGCACGGTGAGCCCAGATTGAAACCCACATGTAAAGGCCACTGGAGCAACACATAAGCATAGTGAAAAAAGGCTGCTTGGTGTTTAGAAAGAATCATTTTGCAAGTCTGAAGCACAGAGAATAGTAAAAGCTGCTTGATTTTATTAAAGGCAATAAGCTGACTGAGGCTGGAACTTTGGGGCCTCAAAGGCTGTGTTATACACTTTTTGGAATTTAGTTTAGATAACAGCATTAGGCAATGGCTGGAGATGCAAGACTTGGCAGAAGTTAAACACACCTGTGTCCCCCAGAAAAACTCTGTAACTATACTTTCATGCTGTAAGAGCAAAAGCATACATATGGAGACCAAGTAACCTTTGATACCAAACCAAAGTATGTACCCAAAGTAAAAGGTCACAATAATTATATAGAATTAAGACATAGAAGTCAAATTGCTTTATTTTAGTGAAACTGTTAAAGGAAGTTTAAAGGTCTTTGCTTCACAGAGGTTTGCAGAGGGCCCCACAGTGTCTTACTAAAACCAGGAGAAGAAATGCAGAAGAGATAAGACAGGTGGTCCAAGGCCATCCTAATTAGGATGAGTCTGAAGGGGATGAATGCCAAGAAGTGAGTTTGAAGTTCTGCCAAAAATGAGGTCTTCACACCTGTGTTTGTTTTTGTGTTCTCCTTTAATGAGGGTAGTCTAAACCTTGTCAAAACAATTTTTAATTGAATTGAAGGATGTGAAAAAGGGTCAACAATGGGTCAACACCGGATAGATGATGTTATAGCACACTCTACTGGTTTTTGAGAACTTTGTAATTCAATATGTTTAATTATTTCATTTTACCTTTTATGGGAACTGTAACCTGAAACAAGCCTATCAGGTGTCTCTAAAGTTATCTATAGCCTATTAAGTGTCAGCCTCATCTACGATGTCAAACTTCAGCCAATGGGAAGTCTAAATTTTCAAACAAAGAACCCAGAATGGTATAAAGGGTCCAGTTAATATTGAGAAATTGCTCTCATGCTTTGGACACTAGTCCCGTTTGCAATGAAATAAAAGCCTGCAAACCTTCACTCCTGAGTACCGAGATTTCTTGAGTTGCTTTCTTCAACCTTGCAACAGACACCACTGTGACCTTCTGCACCTGTACGTCAGTAATAAATCATCCACCTTCAATAGGGAAAGCAGACCTCTGCCCCAAGCCTTCCCCTGTAGTGGTGGGGGGGGGGAGGGCTTACAGGTGGTGAGGTTTGGCCTGCTTTCATGTTTAATTATTATTATTAACAGTATTTATATACTGCTTTTCAACTAAAGTTCACAAAGCGGTTTACAGAGAAAAATCAAATAACTAAATGGCTCCCTGTCCCAAAAGGGCTCACAATCTAAAAAGATGCCAATGAATACCAGCAGACAGCCACTAGAACAGACAGTGCTGGGGTGAGGTGGGCCAGTTACTCTCCCCCTGCTAAAAAAAGGAGCACCCACTTGAAAAAGTGCCTCTTACCCAATTAGCAGGGGTTGAACAGCAGGGTTGAATTAGCAGGGTTTAACATCCCATAATACAATATATGTTGCAGTGATGATAACTGAACCCTTTTTTGTATATATCCGGAATTTTTTGTTCTTCATAAAATGGTGTCAGAGACACATTGGTAGACACCATAAATTTATACTATAAAAACAGATCAGTTCAAGTTCCTGCTTACTTGGACACCAAACTACTGAAAAACAACACTGCAGAAATACTTGAGCCTATCAAAACTGGAATGTAATATCCATTACACACACACACAGAGAGAGAGAGAGAGAGAGAGAGAGCGCACAGCACCAAGGAGTGGTGTACCCAATGGCTGCAAATGTCCGACGTACCCAGTGGGGGCAAATGCCCAGGATGCCAGGTTTATGGGGCAGAGCTGTGACCTGATCTCCCCCCCCCACCGGTTTTGTCGGTACGATCCAGAATCACACCGATCTGAGGGCTGCCCTCCTCTTCTTTAAAGAAAGGGTGGCCCTCAGAACAGCCGGGTAGCCAGCTAGAAGTGGCACTTGCCTCCTCTGAGCCTTTCATGCTGCTCATAAGTGGCATGAAAGGCTCCATCGGAGCTGCTGGAAGCACGCCCAGGAGGTGAGTGTCACTTCTAGGAAGTGAACACCACTTCCAGGAGGGAGACGGTGCTTGCCCCTTAGGTGATGCTTCCAGCAATGTGAAACAACTTTGATGGAGCCTGGGCTGCTTCCTTCCTCCCCTGCACATGCCCAATCTCATCTGATCTTGGAAGCTAAGCAGGGTCAGGCCTGGTTAGTACTTGGATGGGAGACCGCCTGGGAACACTGGGTGCTGTAGGCTTATACCATAGTCTTTCGAGACTGAAGGTTGCCAACCAACCTTTATTCAAAGGGGGAAAGGAGGCAGCAGCACAGAAGTAATTGCGGTGATGATGACATCACCACAATTATTTCAGGGTCAGGGGTGGCAAATGAGGGGGTGGCCCTGGCGGGAACATAAGAAGAGCCCCACAGGATCAGATGGGGCTCTTCTTATGTTCCTGCCAGGGCCACCGCCTCATTTGCAGCCCCTGACCCTGAAGTAATGGGAAAACCACTGACACAAATCTCACATTCCTAAATTTATTATTTTGAGATGCTTTCTTTTGGACTCCTATCACCACCACCACCAGCTCACATCATTAAAGTATACAAATACAATGAGTTGAATGTTAAAAAATCATCATAAAATCATTATCGCCATGGAAATATTACAACAAGAATGAGGTATCATTATAAATCATTACGAGATATGCCTTGCTTGCTTCTTTTCTCCTCTTCCTCACCAGGCACTTGGTGTTTCTATAGCCACTGGCTATGGTTTCTATGGGGAAGGGCACAGTCCACGCTTATGAAAGGCCTCGCGTCTCCAAAGGGAAAATATAGCATGGAAATTTTACAAAGACATGTCTCAACAACAAACTCTGACAAAATATTAATCAAATGTATTGAATATTACCCCAGTCTGAGACACAGGATAACAGGGACACTGTGTACTGAATTTAGCCACAACGTAAAGACTACTGTAATAGATTTTAGTAGGTCGCATGCCAACCCATAACTGCCTTGAGTTGGATTCCAAGCTTCTAATATGGTAGACCAAAGCTCCTAAGTCTGTTGATGTTAGGGCTGAAATTAAGAGCCTGTTTTAAAAATGTCTGGCTACTAATTTTCTCCTTAGATCACCAAATAAGAGATTTTGGATACATTAACATTTGTTCCTGCTTAGGAAGAATATGTGAGGCAGACAGTCATGGCCAATCATATAATTTTTTTATCAACAGTAGCTGTCTATTAAATAGTTGATGAGGCTTCTTTTGGATTAATCCTCCAACTAGCTGACACAGTGAAGAGGTCGCAGGTCTTGACTCACTTCATATTTTGTGAGAATATAACAAAGCAAACAACGTTTGGATTCCTTTCCATTCCTTTGTCTTTTCATTTCTGCTGTCATCACATGAGAGTTTTTCAGAATGCAATCCTAGGCGCTCCTTGGGCGGCGCAAGTCCCTTGTGCTGGCCCAGGAGTATCGCAGAGTGCCGAAAGATACGTTTGTGTCTCCTTGTGAGTCATACGGGCCAGTGCAAGGATTTGTGCCTCCGCACCGATACAGCCGGATAAGTTCACGCTGGCCTCCTTAGGCCAGCACAGAGGTTTAGGGAGGGTGGAGGGGGGAACGGAATGGATACATCCCAAGGCAGGCCAGTGGGCAGAATGGCTTGGGGAGGAGGATGGGACCAGCATCTGGCACTTAGGCTGGATCCTAACCCCTATCCCTGGACTGGTCGGCCTTACCCAAGTTGCTTGGATTTGCACCAGAGATTTTGCTGGTGCAAATCCAGGTAGCCCCATAAGGCTGACCAGGGTGTTACTTGGGGCGAGGGGGACATAAGTTTGCGTATTCTGAGTTGCGCCTCAACCTGCACTGGATACAGTGCAGGCCAGTCAGCCTGCCTGTTCCAGTGCAGGTTAGGATTGCTCTGCTAATGATTATTATAGTTGCTAAAACTTGTACCTTTGGGGGGTGGGGAACACTTCGATAGGTGTGTAGTAGCCCCCAAATAGCAGAAATGCTTCTCCGTTGTTCCTATCACTTGGACTTTCACAGGGATATCATGGAAATGACGACAAACCCAGGAGGGAATGGAAAGTTGTTTCTTTGGTATGTGGAGTTTGAGCCCAGAGGGGCTTTGAAAGACTTGAAAGAAAAAACAATACGCAATGTTATAGAATATTCTAGAAAACAAGTTCATGTCTTTTGAATCAGCGTGCCTGGAGTCATCTAAACGCAGCATTGTGAGGGAAGACACTGTTTGATTCAACTTCTCCTTGCCATGACGTCATGAAATCTGTAGGATCTTTTTTTGGATCAGTTGGCAAGTCTAGGAAGTGAAGAGCCTGGGTGGGCTGACGGTCAGTGAAGAAAGGGCAATCTAAGGAAATAAGCCAAGGTTTATTTTGTGGTGCAAAATAAACCATTATTGTCACTGCAAAGAAACCTGGTTGTAGATGAACTCAGATGTAAAATGGTTGTGTTTGGACAAGAAGTGGGTCATCATTCAGCCAAAATTAGGTACATTGAAGTTCTACTGGTATTACAGGAAAAGTTAAACACAACTCTTTTTCACTGAAATTATTGGGGCTTTATAGTACTGTACTTAGCTTCAGCGGGATCATACTCACGGTCTATCTGCATTGGTTAAAAGCCAAGTCCATAAGTGATTCTCTCTGTAAATGATTCTGTCTGTAATAAAATTCTATGTAGGCACTGGACGCATGCCAATCAAATAAATTCTAAATATAGGACAGACTCTTTAGTTTCTATCAAATGTCCATACTAATTCAGACCACTTGTTCTTCCTGAGAGCTGCATGTGATGTTCCTACATAAAAACTGATGTATCTTTAATGTTTTCCAGTGAAACTTCTCGTTTGCCAAAACAAGTGATGCACATAGGAATATTTGACAACCCTGTTTTGACTTTGGGTCGCCTATACAGTATTCTTTTTACAATGATTTCTAGATAGGTGGGTGCTATGCCAAAAATTAGAATATGCAAAAAGAAAAAAAAAGTAATGATCTCATTTGATATTTCTATTTTAAACAAGGTGCTTTTTGATGCTTTACTAGACATGACATCACAATTTCCTGTTCCATAATTTAGCTGTGCTACACAGAGCCAGTTGCCCTGATCCTGTCGCTAACATGCATATCCCTTTATGAGAAAGCAGTTGCCATTTACAAGAACAGAAAGAAGAAAAGAAACAGTGATGAGTTGGAAGTAGATAGGCAATCTGGTGTCAGCTTTAAAAGGGGTGCAGCATTTATAATTTTAAACTGCGCCTAGTAAAAACCTAGTCAAAATAAGATGACTTGACTAAATTGTTCTTGGCTTGTCTGGGGGAAAAGAAAATTGGAAAGGATGTTGTCAGAGTTTTAGGCCCCAAAGTTCTTCTTCCATGGAAACTGCTCTTTTAAGAATAAAGATGATGTCTTCTTGAGATGAGTTTAGCCTGTTTTGCGTTTCAATCTGGCAGGGCAGTTGCCCCTGAAGTGGCAAAGTGTGGGGGTATCATGGGATGTGGTTAGCTATTTCAGTGCCGGTTCACATATGCCCGTCCATCACTGGATGACTGCTGCAGTAAATGATGACTTCCAGCACTGATGAGCCATAACCACAGACGTCACATCATCTCACAATGTTTGTCAATGGAGACCAGTGATGGGGTTAAATGTGTGAGGTGTTTTTGTGTATCTTATT
Organism: Tiliqua scincoides; assembly: GCF_035046505.1. Classification (NCBI taxonomy): domain Eukaryota; kingdom Metazoa; phylum Chordata; class Lepidosauria; order Squamata; family Scincidae; genus Tiliqua; species Tiliqua scincoides. The sequence goes on from NC_089826.1 coordinate 31,292,689, forward strand.
GTTGTATACATTCCTATTCTATTCACTTCATGTTCTATATCTTTTCTCTAGGTTCCAACTCTGAGGAACCCCTCAATACGTAGAAGGAAACAAAACAAGTCCTCAAGATAGCTTGTGCGGTAAATATGAAAACTGAGCAAGGTTAGTTTGTTCTTTAATGCTCTCTGGGCTGGGACTAATGTCATGTAAAGTTTTTCTACTAGATTTTGGCAATTACAATGTGAAATTATGTCATTCCATCTGGTTTCTCAAACAATTCCTATTAATAAATGTACTCCTTTTATTAATTTGCTGTCCATTGCATTTCCTCTGATAAGCCAAAAAAGAAACAGTTTTGCATAGACTTGTCAAGAAAGGTGATACCTCTTGTTACTACCCCTTGCAAAAGTAACTACTACAGATATTATCACTTCCACTATTTGACATTTACCTAAAGCCAGCTGTACAGTATTCTGTCTGCTCTGTCAAATGCAGAACGGACAGAACTCTCTCAGGTAATTTCAGGATGAAATAGAGAAACTGCAATAACACAGGCCTACAAAATTGAGGGTCAGAAAATTTTTTCCCAAACTTTATGGTGGTTTGATATGAATTTGGGGTGCTGATTCCAAAAATGGCATCCGTTTTGCCCTATCACGTCTAGTTTTGGAGATATAGTATAGCCTCATTAGTGAATGGTTCAAGCAGCTTCCTCATGAGGAAGCCATGGTGTAGGCTATGCCATGTCTCCAAAACTAGATGTGATAGGGCAAAACGGATGCCATTTTTGGAATCAGCACCCCAAATATACCCAGGAACTGGTGTAACATTTAAGGAAGCAAAATGTGTGTTGGCCTGTGTTAGAGCCCACAGGTAGCTGAGGTTACAGCTGCAACAGCTTTCAACAGTAGGTTGCAGTGAATAGAAGTATTTGTAGAAGCAGTTGGATTTTGAGGAAGATTTGAAACAGGAAAGAGCTTCAACAAGGTGGGGGTCTTCTCTAGACACAGGGATAATCAGTACAGATCACTCTGGGTACAAACTCTGACTCTGAGTACAGACGGTAAGTTGGTAAGAGGATTTTTATAACAAGGTTCAAAATCCTGAAAACATTAGTTTGCTGTCTGCTGCATAATGTTTAGTGTCTCCAGTAGGTTATGTTGCTATTATATCTAACACTCTGCCCCATTTCCTTTTTCCTGGGGATGGATTAGGTGGAGGACATTTGTTCAGACCCCACCAATCTCCAGGCTTGCTGGGAAGTTTATTCAACCTGTTCCTAACTTAAAATCAATGCAAATCAAGCTGAGCTTCCAAGTTAAGCTCTTCTCTCTCACTAGTGATGGCAACCTCACAGTGAGCTATAAAGCATGGGGGGGGTGTTGTGTGAGAGAGAGGGGGGGGCAGCAGGTAGGGCAAAAAGCTGCCTGTCACATTGTGAAGGCTTTGGGCTCTGTTTTGTGCATATTAGACTACTGAAATTTTGATGCCCCCCCCCCCCCATGCATGAATTGTGGCAACTTGTCTGTGTGAACAACTTTAAAGTAGGAGGAAATCAGAAACTCCAAAGTGTATTGTGAGGGAAAGTGACAATGTGTGCTACTACTAGGGCTTTGTTCAGTGCTGTTTGTACAGAAATGTTTGTACAGTAATTCTGTTCCTCTGTGGGCCATGGCAACTAGTCCGATTTTAATCTCCCACTTCTTAAAAAAAAATCATTCAAACAAGGCCATCAAACTAGGAGAGACGGGTATTTCTGAGGAACAAGTCTTAAAAAATAAAACGACAACTGCTAAAGATTAAATATTGCCCCCACCCTTTTTTTTACCAAGTTAGTAGCAAGTATTTCATGCACGTGGGAATTTTAATTAACAAATGCTTCGGATCTGGCCCTTTGATAAGATCCTGATATCCCAAGTGAATAAAAATGAGGGATGTGTCTCGCAGCCAGCATGTGATAAGACATGTCCCCCACTCCCTGTGTTGGGAAAGTTCTCTTTTTCAATTTCTTGGTGCCTGGGAAAGCTGCTTTTAAATTACAACAAAAGTTTGAATCATTGCATAGAGTCACTGGCCCCTCTGAGGGGGCTTTCTCTGTCTTCTTAAGAACAGACCACGCACAGAGCCAGATGGTTCCCGTCTGCTGGCTTTATTCAATGCACTTCCTCCCACAGACGGGAGCCCTCTTGCCCTCCTTCTACCCCTCCTCTTTCAAGCATCCACCATGGAGCCTTTCTGTTCTGTGGCTGGAAATAATCTTTTATTGCCCAGTTGTTCGGAAGTGACCTTTTGCCCTTGATTAGATAGCACCAGGCTCTATCACCGGATTGCTTTTGAGCTGGCAGTTGCTTTTGGTCTTTGCTGATCCCATGTCAGGAAGAACAATGTAAAGGTTTGCAAAAAAAATTTAGTTCAACTTAGGCCCCATGTGGAATGGAGAAGGGTGGGGAAAGATGCTGGCATTTTGCAGAGTAGACTTTGCCGACCATGATGATTTTTTTGTTTTTAAAGAAAAATACATACTAATGTAAAATCACTAACTTGGAGACAAACATCTTCCTGTTATTCCCCCATTGCCCTTTTCTACTCTTCTGAAGAGGTAGTTGTGATAATCATCTATGAAGAAAATAAAGATTAGATACAGGATGTGTTTGGACATATGCAAAGGCCAGTGTATTGGCTTCAATCTACAATTGCTGCACCCTGATTATAATTATCTTTACTTGGAAATAAGTCTAATTGATTTCTGTGGCTCTTAATTCTAAGTAAGTGTGTTTTGGGAGTGTGCCTTTTAAGCTGAGATGTCAGGCTCAGCTGAGAATCCTCTTTCTTTCTGAGACTGTTTGCAAAACTTGAATTTATAAAGAGTGGGTTCAGAGAAGCCTGTATAACCTAGAGATGGAACAGAAATGAAGGTACAGCTGTGTGGTGTTCATCAGTATCTCTCTTGCTTTTTAAGGGGCAGCACTTGTGAATTCACAGAAAATATGACTTCCTGGGTGTACTAAACTTTGATTTGTTAGTAAATACAAATTATTTTCTAGATGAGGTATTGAATCCACTTTTTAACATTCCATCTATTAGGATGTGTTCTTTGGATTCTTGTTCTTTTAGTTCTAACTTTTAATTTTTTTATTCTGCCCTGTTTGTTCTTCTTCCTGTCTATTTCTGTGAAAGTTGGTTGGGTCTCATAACTGACAGATTCATTCACTGATAGATTACTAAAAGCTTAGGAAACTTCCTGACAAGCTAGATTCCAGAAATATGGTTCACAATCTCTGATTTATTAGTAAAGTCTTTAACATGGGTATTTATATACCTCTTCCTTAAAATGTTCCTTTCCAAAGAAGCTGTAAAAACCATGGGCAGATGGCCAGTTGATTAAATAACAATAGTGTGCCTTAAAAGATGTGATTTACTTAAAAATTTTTTTAAGAAGTTCCTCAAGTGGGCTAGAGCAGTGTTTTTCAGCTAGTGGTACAGGTACCACCAGTGATACTTTAGGTGGTGTCTGGTGGTATGTGTAGGACACTGCACCCATCACTTGGCAGTGAGATCAGTGATGTAACGCGACAAAAATTGGTAGGAGTCTTGGCGTAGTGGACAGAGCTCCAAAGTGTGCTTTTCACATGCTCGAAAAAGCCCCCCACCCCATCCACCCTAAGCCTCTTACTGGTGTTTGTCATGTTGCACCTAGTCTCCCAATCCAGATGTAACTGCTGATGATGTCATCACCAGTTATTTCCAGTGGTACTTCCAATAGGTGAACTAAGTAAAGTGGTATAGCAGGGGACAGATGTTGAGAAACTCTGCTTTAGAGTTCCATGGCCATAAGTAAATTCAAAAGGTGCCATTAAAATGGCACTTGTCATAGAAATTCAACTGTCTGATGAGTCAAACCTCCATTAAATAAACAGATTTTCTTTTGCAATTATGTTTTGCTAAAAGAAGGCCTTGCATAGCAACAGAATGTGTATGAGATACATGCTAAACAGTGAATATTCATTGCAATGGTTCCTCTCTTCCATATTTTGAAGTATAAGGAATGCTCTTAAAAATTACAGTAAAATAATCCTTATATGGCAGGATGTACGTATGGAGGTATGACCTTGTGTCCAGTTGGTACTCAGCCTCCCTCCTGTAATCCTGTTTACCACCTTCCTTCCTATAATCCCTATAATCGTGGTAGTTGTATGAAGTCCATGAATTACTTTTCCTATTTTAGCTATGGAGATAAATTAAGAGGAAACTGATTTAGCAAGAAGTGTGATGAATTAGCAATATGCTGATGGTAACTATATATGGGTGCTGTTAGGCATGGTTTATTGCTCTTGTTAAGACCCACCAGTGTGGAAAAACTTTTTGTTCTGGTACAAAATTTGCCATTTTAATTTAAGAATCATTACCTTTTAAGTGTCTTGTGAACTTAAATGGTGTGCATTTCTTTTAGAGACTGCCTTTTCTTAGAGGCAGCTGCCTTGCTAACAAATTTCTGTGCTGATTTTCATTCATGTTAACTCTCCTTCCATCTTAAAAAAAGAAGCCCTCAACAGAGGACAACAGCTTTTTCTGCTTGTTTCTGACAATCTAAGGTCAACTGAGCAATATAATTTAAGCCAATGTCCTTTACCCTTCCCAACCTTTCATGTAATCTGCATCATGACAACCACTTTTAATGCTGTTTACATTATATATAATACTTGAATTGGAATATACACACATTATTGGGTACTCAATGCTAATCTTAAGACCCAATGTTGCATTTGTTTTAGCCTACCAGTGAATAAATATGTAGTTTAAGTAATGCCACTTTTGCTATTTTAAAAAACAAAAAAATGATTTTTTTTAAAAAACAACAGCTTATTTATGTATGTTTTAAACACCTTGCCTTGGATTATAATTTACTTCCGAAAAACTCAGGGTTTACTTTGTAACAGAACCCAGTGCTGAATTTGGTGATGAATTCATTTATCTAAGCATGCGCAGTGCACCTTTCTATCACACCACTGTCAATTCTCATTCTCATGCACACATTCATTTGTGAGTAGGAGGGCTCTGAATATTGGCTCTTCCTCTCAAAATCATTGGCAACATCCTTAGGGAGCTCTGGGCTCAATCATGAACTTGTCAAAATACAGTGCCACAAAGCAGGTGCAAAGTTCCTTTCTTACAACCACAGCCACCTCTCTTTCACCTGCATACAAACATCCGACTCTTCTTTGTGTGGGTAAGAAGAAGGCTTCTAGGGCAGAAGAATGTGTCACGACCTGTGACTTCCACCTGCATTTTTCAAAGGAAAGGCTTCATCTGACTTATGTAAATTTCCCCTTGAAAGTCTGAGAATGTTGCAAACCCTCTCAGGGAGCCAAAGTGCTTCATACCAGCCACACCAATCATATGAGCCATCTTCACTTAGTGGTTGGCCTTAAAGAGGGAGGCAGAGTTAATTATGGTGGCAGTGGCTTCTTATCTCTGGGAGGTTGGTGAGGCCCTTCAACCATGGGTCAAATCTGTGGGTTTTGAACCTGCAGATGAAGGGAGCCCACTGTTGTAATTTGTATTCACCCATTATGTCAATTTCAAATGTGTCCATTACAAAGCAATTACAAGTTTGAATGAAACTGGTCTTAGTCATAATGTATTAGTGTTGCATCATCCTATTGTGGTTTGATAGTATTCTATTGTTGGGCAGAGAAGAAGCAGGTGCCCTTCTCCTTCAGAGTACTGCCATTTCTCTCACCACACTGTTCCCTAGTCTTATGTGCTCTGACAAGAAATAATAATAATAATAATAATACAGGTATTTATATACCGCTTTTCTTGGTCTTTATTCAAGACTTTATTCAAGGTGGTTTACATAGGCAGGCTGATTAAATCCCCATAGGGATTTTTACAATTTGAAAGAATGTTCTTACAAGAACCACAACATTCAGGTGTTACTTTCTTGATCTGGTTTCACATTCTGGCCTCCATCCTCCCATGCTCAGAGCAGATGGAATAACTCGGCTCAGCTTGTCAGCTGCTTCAAGGTCGCACGGTGCCGGTGGCCTCGAACAGGCGACCTTCGGATGTTATCTTCAGGCAAATGGAGGCTCTACCTTCTAGACCAGACCTCCTGCCCAGAAAGCAGGGCTCCCTTGGAGACTAGGCTCACAAACAGTTAAGCCCCAAAACTGTTATCAATCCCAAGGCTCAGCCTCAAGGATAATACTAGAAGATAGTGCCTCAGAGCATGCATGGAGTGCATTCTCCTACCATGGCGGAAGTGGTGCAATATTGGGAATTGAGAGGTTTGAAATGCAAGGGCATAATCTTTAGAAAGGCTCAAACTATCACACACAAAAAATTGTTTCATGCTGAAAGTATTTTTTTTGGGGTGGGGGTGGTGGTATAGAAAATGCCGGGAAGAAAAACCTTAATCAAAAATCTTAATCAAATTCATAGGCATTTGAAGATGGGGCTGCTTCTTTGCATAGCAGTACCCTTCCACAAAGCCTTAATATTGCTAAAGCCCTCTTCTAGACAAAGTCTGGCAACCTTATCCTTTGACAGCCCGATATTTTCTGTGAAGTCAGCCCTTAATATTACCACCTTCACAAGATTAACATACATTAGCCATCATGTTTTAGTATTTCCCTTTTATGTATACACAGCTATTAGATGTGTGTGGAAAAAAAATGTCACGAGTATCAAAAGGCCTATTTGCATTAGAATTTCCACTGGAAATGTCCCGGTGACCTTTTTCTTGTCTAGGGTGGCTAATCCTATTTGAAATTCCTGCCATGCTCCTACAGAGGGTCAGCGCACTTGTGAATCAAGCGGCACCTGCTGCAGGGCCTCAGTCTTCCCCTCCCAAGATCTGACTACAGGAAATGAAAGAAAACGCAGTTTGTGAGGTACCTGAGGAAAAGGCCTCCCTGCAGTTGTCCAAATTTTGTATTAAAAAGACTATAAGAAGCAGTGAAGCATTTCCAGGAAAACTCAGTTAATGAGTTCTACTTCATACTTCTGGGGTGTTTCTGACTAACTCCCCACAAACTGAAATGATGGCAGTGCTTTCTGTATTAACGTGATGTGCAATAAGAAAGCAGCTTCGCCCTCAAGTGTAAGATGTCAGCATGGACACTGTGGAAGTCATTCCACCTGGGATGACAGGTGGCAAGTCCCATACTGATTACTAGGGGCTTCCTCACAAACAGAGTATGTTTGCCTGCTTCTGAAGAGCCTGGAGGCTTTTGCTGGAGCTCTGGCTTTGAAAGTTAAACAGGGAAAAAGAAATGGTTGCTTGAAGAAAGCCATTTCTGAAAGGCACTGAACAGCAGCTCCTGTTTCAATCCCGTCTCAGTGTCTACATGAGTAGAGACTGAGGGCCCAATCCAATCCAAATTTCCTGCGCTGATGCAGCCACAATGCAGCCCCAAGGTAAGGGAACAAATGTTCCCTTACCTTGAGGAGGCCTCCATGACTGCACCTCCACCACAGGATGCATTGCATGCCCTACTGGCACTGCTGTATTGGTGCTGGAAAATGGGATAGTTTGGGGCTCTGAGGCAACCCAGCCATTTGGCAAGTTGAACCCATTGCTTTAGGCCAGGGGTGTCCAAAGTTTTTGGCAGGAGGGCCACATCATCTCTCTGACACCGTGTTGGGGGCCGAATTAATTTACATTTCAAATTTGAATAAATTTACATAAATGAATATATTAAAGATGAACTTATTTGAATGAATGAAGGTCTTGCAGTAGTTCAAGGCCTATAAAAGGCCTTGCACAAAGCAAGGCTGGCCTTTCCTTTCCTGCTGCTACTGCATCACAGACATGAAACAACAAGCAATGGAGGGAGCCCTCATCCCACAGCTCACTCGAGAGGCCAAACAGTTGCCCTCACGCTGAGAGCAGTTGCACTGGGCCAGTGTGGGCTCCAACAAATCTCTGGAGGGCCAGAGGCTCATTGGAGGCTAGGGGCTCCCTGAGGGCCACATAGAGAGGCCTTGAGGGCCGCAAGTGGCCCCCGGGCTGGGGTTTGGGCACCCCTGCTTTAGGCAGTGGGCTGAGGGAAGTGGCAAGCTAGTGAGGGATGACCCACCCCTCATGTGTGCCTGTCTGCTCTCCCCCCAGCTCACTGCCCAGCTGCTCCATCCTCTTCTCACACACTTGGAGGATAGGGAGGGCTTATCTTCTGCTCTAGCTCGGCCACCTCTAGAGAAAATACTGGGGGCAATTCCATTCTCAAAATTCTTCCTGCTGAACCTCTTGACAAAATGTGGTGGTGGAGCAGCAGTAGGAGGGGGATGAAGCTATAAGCTGTGTTTGTCGTGGGCGAGGTGGTGTGTGTGCATGTGCTGGCAGAGTAGGACAACAAATGGAGGGGTAGATGGTGGAATTTGGGTGTGGGTTCAGGCAGCAGTTTGGCTTAGCCTGCCTTGGCAATGGAACAGGTGTACGTAACGTGCCAGGCCACAATGTCATGGGATTTCTTTCCACAGTTTTGAGCAGCAGTGGAGCACAGGCCATGATGATTAACTTGAACTCACATTGACTGTACTTGAGGGCAGTTTGCCTCCTTGTAAAGAAAAAGGAACATGGGCACTGTTTGAGTTTTTGCTTGCCAGATTTAGTATACAGTACAGTGACCTTCCTAAACATAAGAAACCTGAGGGTCTTTTGTAGGATAAGCAATGTACCTTTTGGGCTCTAACAACATCTCCAGAGACACAAAATATTTGGCATTCGTCTACCAGAAACACAAGTATTAGCTGGCTTGAGAAGTAGGAGTTTTACTTTATTTTTCACATTATGACATCATATATTATAATAGTTTCAGACATATGCCCCAACGAGATAACCTTATTAGATTTCAATCAATGAACTTCCTATAAAAATCACCCTGGGCCCCTGAATTGTGTTTTCATCCATTATTTATAGACAAATTGAAAACAAATGGCCCTCAAGAGAGGAAAAAAAGGTGAAGTGGGACCAGCTGGTATTACGTGTCTTAACCCTGGAATTTATCTGCATTGCAAAGCTGTAGTAAAAGCAAAGTCTTCCTTTTATCTGAAGCATTTGATGGGCTTCAGTGGCAATTCAAGTGGAAGTTAAAGTGGAAAGTGTCATTGGTGATTGCAGCAATATGCTAATAGTGGTGTGTAAAGAAATAAAAGTCCATGCCATAAAACAGTGAGAATTAAAGTTATTTATCTTTGTGCATTGCTCTAGCTAATTATTATTGTTTCCTGCTGTTGCTTATGTTGGAGAGATTTATAGCCTGCCCTATCCAAAGGGCTTGGGTCACGTAAATGCTATTATACAGTCAGATCTATGGGTGGATTCCTGTTCTAGAACAATCCAACAGCATAATCTTAGACATGTTTACTCAGAAGTAAGTCTTGTAGCCCACGGACCTTGCTCCCTGGTAAATGTGTGCAAGATTGCAGCCTAAAGATATCTGTGGATGCTCAAATAGAAGAGGTGAGAAATGAAATGCAAGTGACCCATGTTTCTGAAGAGAGTTGAGCATTTATCTGTGGGGAAATTGTCCCTCAGAGAAATGGGGGGACAGGGACTCATGCCTTATCTCAGGGGAAATGTGTATCTTCAAATTACACCCAGATACATACAGAGAAGAAGCTCAAGGCCTCTGAATGTGTGAAGCAGTTTTCAGATATCAATCAGGTATAGGAGAAAATGAGTTGGGAGAGACAGCAAAAGACTGAAGATAATATCGGCAACATTATAAACACACCTGGTAGTGACTGGATGACTCACTGAGTGCTCAGATGTAATAGGAAACTATGGTTTCCTGCCACAAAAATGCATCTTTGGAGAGCCGCCGTCTTGCGCATCTTCTCTTCCTCTTTTGTGTGCAACTGAAAAGTCTTCACCCCTCCTGATTTAAACCAAACCACAGTTCTGGAACATGTATGAACTCTGGGATCTGTGGTTTAGTGCAAACCAATTAGGTGACAAATCAGGATCTGAACCCACAGTTTGATCCTGGTTTGTTTTCCCTAACACTGAATTCATTCATAACAAGGATCTGTGTTTGAGTGCAAACTGAAAGCAAAAGCTTTCCCCCTCCTCCTCTCATGTGCATAGGGGGGCACTTCATGAGCCTGGGATTCCCTTCGGCTCTTCCATGAAGAAGACAGTCATGGGTTTCCCATTATGTCTGAATCCAGCTAGTCAGATAAATATATTTAGAAGATTGATAGTTTCATACTATTGAGTTACCTAAAACTTGATATAGCTACAGGCTATGACCATGCTTTCTAAAGAAAGGCTGACAAGGAGAATGGTCTTTGATATGGGACCAGGAGTGTTATCCCAAATGGTTAAGATGTGTTTCCTGATATCTAGAAAGTTGAAATTTGGTGCCATTGTAGCCCAAGACATTCTGGCTATTAGAAAAATATGGATATGTTTATGTTTAACAGAAGTATCTTGGATAAGAACATGACTTTTCTGTTGTAATAGAGGCTAGCATTCCAGCACTGGGGGCCTGATCAAAATGGCATCGTGTGGGCCCAGCACTGGTGTGCAGTGTTGCACACTGGTGTGCAGTGTGCAGCACCAGGTGGAGATGACCACTGACCAGAGCTCCAGGTGAGCACCGGGTGATGGAGTAATAAGTTGGGGCGCGGGGGAAGGCATTCTGGGGCAGGGGAAAGGCGTGGCAGGGGAGGGATGGGACAGGAGAGAGGTGATGGCGGCAGGCCCTGTCCTCATATCCTAACCCCCCCTCCTAGCCCTGGAGTCCCAACACAGATCTCCTTGAATTTGCACCCACTTAATAGCTGGCGCAAATCCAAGGAGACCCATTGGGGCTGTCTGGGGATTGCATGAGGTAAAAGAGCATAAACTCCCTTACCCCAAGTAGACCCAGTGCTGCTTTCTAGCCATTTCATGGAATGCAGTGGCAGCCATTTTGGCATCTCTGAAGGCCTGGGCTCTGGGAAGCACAGGATTGGGCTGTGGGAGGGAATGTTGGGTTGTAGGAATTCTAATTCCTTATGACTGATTTGAATCAGCCTCAGGTTGCGAGAAATAGAATGGTAACTAGACACATATATCACTTCAGCTCATTTGAGGGAAGCATTTCTGAGCATAGGACTAATGTTACTGGGCAGGTCCCTTTGACAGCAGCTGACGGGCCAGTGCCTTTGGAAGGCCCATTGCTGACCCTGCTCTGCCCTGGAGACTCCAGAGAGAACTGGGCCCAGTCTTGGAGAATGTCCATTGGGTGGGTTCTCCTCACACTGGCAAGGGGTGGGTGCTGCATCACACAGCACACTCCTCCTTTCCACCTCACCTATTCTTCTTTTTCAAAATTGAGCATGCAAGTGAAGTTGAGAAAGAAGCAGTGCAGTGATGCAGCCATTTGCCCATGTCCAGCTACTGGTTGGTTGCAGCATGGACACCCATCACTACCACCAGAATAACTGCATCATAATTGCCATTGACAACATGCAACCACTAAGGGGTTGCAAGCGCTTGCAAGAGCCTGTGACTGCTATGGACTGTTTGGTAGTAATCTTGTCCATGCCTGGCACCAAACCAAGGTAGGGGGAGGGGCACCAGACTTTGGAGCAGTTTGTGTATTATTGTCAACCTAATCAGAATATAGCAATTGTTATATAACATGTTATATCGCAAGACTGAGCAATTCTTCCGGGTATAAGTCCTGTTGGAGCAGATCCAGTCTGAACTTCTTTCACTTCTATACTGTGAACTGTGACACCTTTGAACCAGAGAGATAACCATTCTCTTTTCCTTAAATGCATGCACACACACACAAAAATGATTTTTCTGCCATTACATAGTAAAAAACAAAAAACAAAAGAAAGAGAAAGAATATAGCTACACTTTTACTGCTGCAGAATGGGCTTTTGTAGCTTGTCTTGCAGCAGAAGCAGCAGCTCATAAGATCAGTCTTTATGATGGGAGGGGCTAGAAAGGAAAATGATGAATGAGGTCTTTGATACTGCAGAGTGCAGTAAAATGTTGAAGCACTAAAACATAATAGCAAGATGAAAAATCCACTCTGGAAGGACTGCTTTCAATCATGGGGTGTGCCTTCTGTACCATAGCCTGGGCTGTGAGTTTTGTTTTTGAGCTGTAATAATGGTTTCGGTTGGGCATCCTACCCCGTAACAAGGTAGACAGGTGCATAATCCCCTCCGCAGTTCTCTTGTGAATGACATTACAAATTGTTATGGTGCCTATGGGTGCTAAACTTCAGGTTGCAGGAATTGCAGCAAAAGTTGTTTGTCACCTGAAGTGGGGAGGGGAAACAAGCAACTGTGTGTGAACAATTCTTGACACTAAGAACTGTATTTCAACAAATTTCAATAAATCTGATGCTTCCAAATGACCATTGGCACTTTGTAGCAATAATGATATTGGTGGCAGATGAGGACAATTGTTAATACCAAATGTAGTTCTGCTGAATGAAAGAACCCTACCCAAGCCAGTCCTTGAAGCTAGAACATTCGATCTAGCCTGGCGAGTCATTCGAGCAGCTTGTAAATCTGTTGCTGTTGGCTGGGGGTTGAAAAGTTAAGGACACTGGAGGTACTGTGGAGTACATGGCCTCATTAGCATTTCAATGAGACCTGCTTGTTGACTCTGTGCCCAGCGCTTGGGCAGCTCCCATCAGAATCTGTCTTTGTTGGTTTTAGCTCCGGTCAAGTCCACTTGCCGCAAGAGGGGAGTTAGGAGCATTTAGTTTGTTTAGTCAGGCAGAACACTCAACAGGAAGGAAGGAAGGGAGGAAGGAGGAAGGGGATTCTCGGGCCTTGCCATTGTCTGGGCAACAGGGCTTAAGCAGCAGCAATGAGGTTTGCAGCTATAAGGTGCACTTCAATCCCCCACAAATCCTCTCAGTGTGGAGCAAGAGGGAGCCCAGACTGAGACAGATGGTGCAAATCCTCTTTGTTTTAAATAACAAAATAGAAATAGTGGTGTTTTTTTTATTTCACTGAGATGAGGTATCCTTCTCTTTAACAGTCATTTTCTTGGTCTGAGAGATTATTTGTTATCCAACTTGAGCAGTGAAAAGTTTTATCTATGGACTAGGGTGCACTTGTCCCCAACCTTTCAGATACCCTTTGGGAGTACATTTGCAATTTTTTTTTTATAAAGGCAGAGCTCCTTGTCCTTGAACAGCGGAGTGACAAGCTACTAAAGCTTTTCATAGCAGCTAGATGAAATGATAGCTAGGAAAGCAGGATCTGCTAAATTTCCACCTATGCTGTGTGAATTGCAGGAGAGGCCTGCCAGAAAGAAAACTGGCAATTTACCTGAGAAGTGATCTGAACCATCAATTACCAAGCACAGCCTAGGAAATGGTCCTTTCCCCTTGTGTGTGAGTGTTTCACACTACGGCTATGCTTTATTGATGTGTAATAAACTGTTCGGTCATGCTGCTGAGTTAGGATGTTGGATATTTACGGTGAGGGGGAAGGCCTTCCATTGCTTCCTGCTGACCCTTTTTGGGGTGATTAAGAAAAAGCAGAGATTAAGCTCCAAGGGGAGTCTCTTTCAAGCTTCCTCTGTCAAAATAGTTGCAGACCCTTTAAAAATACTTCTCTTTCTCTCTCTCTCTCTCTCTCTCTCTCTCTCTCTCTCTCTCTCTGTGTGTGTGTGTGTGTGTGTGTGTGTGTGTGTGTGTGTGTGAGAGAGAGAGAGAGAGAGAGAGAGAGAGAGAGAATGAGAATGAATGGTCAGGACCACTAGATCCTGAAGAATGATGAGAATTTCCTAGAAGTGGTTATTTTGGCCACTTTGACAAGAGTTGAAATGAGAAATTTGTATTCCCTAGGGAATGCATTGTAACCTGTTTCAGGAAAAAAAAAAATCCCTTCTGATTTAAAAGCATTGGGACACATCCTGCTTTCACACTGAAATGGGGTCAGTCAGCTGTCAACAAGTGACCCATTTTCCCAGCTGTTGTTGAATGCACTTAGCCATGACCATGCTTAGACTCGATGTCACTCAAAAGAATTGTTAGCAATGCCAGGAGGAAAGTGAGCTCAGGACTAGTTTAATCAAACGTTAACTTTCCACCATGCTTAAAGTCAGCAGGCTATTAAAAGAGAAAGTACAATTTAAAAACAAAATAATTTAAACAGAAGTAAAATTTAATCACAAAATGATAAATTTTACTTTTCTTATGGAAATGTTCTGGTAGGACACTTGGTCATAGCACAATCCTGTTTCTGCGCTGGGTCAGCACAGCAGCCACAGCACCAGCCAAAATGGTCACAAATGCACTATAAAGCACATTCACGATACTGCACACCAGTATTACAAACGGTAGGGAGGCTTGAACTACCTGACTGGTGTTGTATCCATAGGCCTGGCTGCTGGCGGATGTAAGTATACCACTGAGCAGTGCAGGGATGGGGGATAGTGGCAGAGAGGGGGTGTTTTGGGGCAGGGGGAATGGGGTGGATTGGGCCCAGAAGGGTGGCAGGATTGGTGAAGCAGTGTGCTAACCCCCTTCCCAGGCCTTGTGGCATTATCCCAGGCTTCCTGTATTTGCACCAGCTGGTGCAGATCTGAGAAGCCCAATAAGGCAGGCTGGGGCTTTACCTAGAGTAAGGGGAAAAATACCCATAGGCCTCCAGTCTCCTAACCTGCACTTAATACAGCATAGGCCATGTGGCCTGGCTGCGCTAGCACAAGTTAGGATTGGGCTACCCATTTTCTTTCTCAAAGTATTGTGTGTTTTTTGGTCACAGGGCTATTTTGTCCTCTAGGTGTGGATGCATATGATATGATTTTCAGTTTGGTGAACTCACAGTTTCTAAAAGCCAGGTCTAGACTACCCCAAGAATATTACAATTTCTGAACACAGATTTTATAAAGGGAACTTGTATATCACTAATCTATAGGGACTTTTGGTATCAGTAGGTGGAAACATAGGATGATCCGAATGCTAATAGTGATGGATCTTGATCACACTTCAGACCCCAAATTCTGCTGCCATCCTCCAACCCAAAAGCACATGCCAAGCGTGCACCATATCATGAATGTGCACAGAGTGCACACTAATACCCCAATATGTACTATCGATAGTGTGTGCCAGGGTGTTGCGCATCCACCCTTAACTTGCCAAGCAGCCCCATTTCCTTCTTGCATGCTAAGTGTGCAGGATGAGGAGAGCTTTTCTCCAGTGATGATGTCCAGTGTTGCTGTTGCAGTCACCACTTCTTCTAGTGGCTGGCAGAGGGGAATGATGGGAGTCCAGCCACTAGAAAAAGACCTGGACATTGTTGGAGGTAAGCCCACACCATCTTCCTCTTGGATGTTAGAGTGCAAGAAAAGGATGGGGTTGGCTGCCAGCCAGGCAGTGGACTAAGAGCCCAGTCGTATCCAACTTTCCAGCACTGGTGCAGCTGCAATGCAGCCTTGAGGTAAGGGAACAAATGTTTCCATACCTTGAAGGGGCCTCCGTAACTGCACCAGCACCACAGGATAAAGCGAATGCCCCAATGGCTCAGCTGCACAGGCACTGGTAAATTGGATAAGATTGGGCCCCAAGGCAGGAGATGGGCAAATGTGGGGTATGAGGCATCCTCCACAATTTTAGCAACACTGCTGTTTGCCCCACTGGATGTTCTAGAAATTTGGCAGTGCAGCTGTAAAAAATGGTTGCAGACTTACAAAACTAAGTGAATGGTGGCCATGTGTCCTTGGATGTTCTCTCAACTGGACTTCCAGATCACTGAGGGATGTTAGCAATTATGCACTGCAATGACTAAGCACAGTGGATGAAGTGAGGGAGAATCTCTGCTTTGCATTTGAATCCATGTGTGCTTTATGTTTTCAGTTTCTTCCGAGATCACCAAAAGGACCTTTTGTAAATAGTATACCGTGCAATACCATAACACAGGTTTTATCTTAATATGACACAGTGGAGGCAGTCACAGAAACAAAGGATCTGGCTTTCAGAAACAGTAAATTCACAATGCTACTGATAAGGAATCCCTGAAATATACATCCATATCTAGATGACAATTACAGCTCTGTGACCCAAGACATTTCACCTTACCGAGTGATATGTAGCAAGTATGACTGGGTATAAAAGTGGTCCAGTCTTCTTACAGCAGATGTTTGGCAAAGGATGCATAGATCTTTGGGGGGAAGATGGGATGAGAATGGATTTAGGTGACTATAGCCCCTGTGAGAGCTGATTAAAAGCTTACCACTTGGGGCCTGTAAACCACGTGAAGAGTCTGTGGCTTGTTGCTGTTGGAAATCCAGGAAAGCTGTGGGGTGATAATGTTTAGCAGCTACAAGGTAAAAAGCTATACATTATCCCACCTTTCCAAGTGGCAAAAATGCCACAGAACTCTCCCCCCCCCCCAGGTGTCTATTTTTTTATTCCACCCTAATGTTGCAACAAAAACCCTGTTCACCTGGTCGGAAATAATGTACAGGTATTTTGAATGAGTGGCATAGCTGGGGGAATGCAGGGGTAGCAATTGCACTGGGTTGCAGGATGCTTGGGAGCAACAGTCTGGCCAACTGCCTGTGTAATTGCGTCCCACCCCCCCCCACCCCTCCATGCTCGAGAAAAGGCACTCTTTGCAAGAGGGGCAGCAGGGATTGCAGTCAATGGCCACTTGCTCCCCTTGCTCCGGGGACTTGGGGCATCAACCAGGGGACTCGGGGGCGAGAAAGAGGGGGATGGGGTGAGGGGAGGTGGCAGAGCAAGGGGAGCGAGTGGCCAGAGACTCCAATTGCTGCTTGCACCTCTTGCAGAAAGTGCTGGAAAAAACCAGCACGTTTTGCAAGAGGGGCAGTGGCAATCACAGTCTCCAGCCACTTGTTTCCTTTGTTCAGGGAAGTTGGAAGGCAATTGGAGGATTTGGGGGGGAAAGCAGGAGGGGGCTGGGGGAAGCAGCAGATTTTTTATTTTTCAATTAAAAAAACACACCACGGGTGTGATGTGGGGGGCATAATTTTTAACTTTGCCCCAAACTCCAAGGTGGCTAGGTATGCCACCGTTCTGAATGCATGGAGGGGGAGGGCTTTTCTGCCAGTTTTTCTGTTTCCAACCTCCATACATTAATGGGCTCTGTGTACACAGAACCTGTTTACATGCTATGTGCTCCCTAGTATCTAGCAAGGGCCAACATATGTACTAGTTGTTCTCTGTTAGGCTCTGTGGAGGTGAGAAGCAGAAAGAGTGGACAGTGTCACTCCCCATCCATGCAACTGAACTATAGTTTTTGACAATGTAAAAAAGGCTGTCATAGAGTTAGATGCTCCTACAATAAACAGCATCAGCTTGTATATCATTAACTGATTATTGACTCGCTTCTTTGACTTCTGATATGATGTTGGATTTGGAACCTGTGCAGACACCTGCACATCCAAAGCTACCATGTGATCTTTCCTAGGACTTCTTGCCTGATTGTGCTGGACATCTGACACCTGTCCTGAACACCTGCCTCTTTCAGATTGTGAATCTTATTGTGCTTTCCCACTGACTTGAGAACCTGTTAGAACTCCCTCAGACTTTTTCCTCCCCCTGATTATGAAATCAGTACTGATCCTGATATAGGCTGAACCACAGCCTAAATAATCTGGGACCACCCATGCCTTCTCTTACAACAGCAGTCCTTGAGTCCTGATTCTTGCTCCCTCCAGACATGGACAGGAATATACATACTGCTAGGTAAACTTCTATGGAGAATGGGTTAAAGATTGTTTGTAAGTTATGTAGCATCTTTCCTAAACCTAAACCTAAACAAGACAGCAATCGTATCCTGTAAAAGTATGACAACGCCTGTGATTCCCATTAGGAAGAGTTAATCAAACTATCAGCTACATATTGCATGAGGTTAGCTTAAGCACATCTGCAAAACAGCATGACTTGGATAGGTTTCTCTTACTACTTGGAGGCTTTGTCAGTTCACAAGAATGAGTGAAGAGAAGCCAGAGAAATATAAAGGCCAGACAATCAAAGCTTTTATCTTTTAGATCTTTGCACATGGGCCTTCTGATCAAATGACTCACAACTGCTGCCAGATCAGCAAGCAGCAACCACAAAACACCTGTACTTACTTAAGACTTCTAAATTTGCAGTTCTTCATGTAAACTATATTTACACCCATCCCATTTTTAGGCTCTGTGTCTCCACTCTGCAGTTAATATGATCTCACTTACATGAATACGAATCAAGGGGCTCAGCAGAGCTACATCTGTATGAGGATGATGACACAAGGTGTATCCCTAGGTGAAAAATATTCGCTTACATATCACATATCCTCCAGGTAGAAAAGAGACCTAAATATGTGAGTTGGTCTACTGAAATCCACATTGCTTTCATTGCATTCAGTGCACATTTCTCCAGGGTTCTACTGTTTTTAGTCCAGGGCAATGAACATCTTGTATTCTTGTCATATTTTTACCCTTTCATGCTGAATCACTTCCTGTAAACACATTAGCATGGAAACTATTGAGAAGATACATGGCAGAGGTACAAAAATTACAAATAGTGCGGAGAAAATGAATGCAAAACAGAACTCAGCATCATTCAATTAAATTGATTGGCAAGACAGGCAAATGTACAGGTGGGACCAGTATCCGGTATCCACTGATTTCACTCATCACTGATCCCGAGGTCCACATTTAAATGCCTTGTAACGAGAAAAGCACCAAAATCCAATTTTCTTTGTGCTGTTAAGTAATTATAATTTCATTCCAATATTCAATCAATCTAGTGGCTGATTGTGGTATAGTGTCTATACAAATGCATTCTGGGACAACAGAGGAGCGAAACCTGGAAGTGGGTCTTCAAAGCTATTTTTCCACTGATTTGGTATCCAATAATTTTTTTGATCCACTGGGGGTGGATCCCCACCTGCCATATTGATTCCCTCCCTACCACTACAAGGATCTCTTGCTCTCCACAGTCTCTGCCTGCCTGCCAGCTATGTCCTCCCTTGCCACTGCTACCCTCCTGTGATTCCCTCTGTCCCTCACCATAAACTCCTACTAACCTTGCCTCCTCCATGATTTCTTCCACCTGCCATTACTTCTGCAATTACTTCTGCATCTTGCTACCTGCTATAATTTCTTTCCTTGCCAATTCCAGCCCCATATGCCACTATTTCTCCCTTGCTGCTGTGATGGTGGTGCTGGAGGCAGGCCAATTTACCTTTGGCTTCCTCTTTGGTCTTCATGTGCCACTCTGTGTTTTAAAATAGATTGGCAAATCCAGGTGGAACAAGGAAGCTGAAAGAACAGGAAGTTGGCATGTGTTTCTCACAGCTTCTTTGCTACCTTCTCTGTTCTGTCACTCTGTTTCAAACTATAAAGATAGTCAGAGAGATAAATCAAGGAGGAACAGATCAGGGAGACAATTGGGGCTAGGTGACTAAGTACTGTAGCAACCCCATCACTGTAGCAATAGGGACACTACATCGGGGACCAGTGAGGATAGTACTGCCTGATGGTCCAGCATTTCCACTAATCTGTCACCACCTCTCCATTTTACATCCAAACCAATGAGTGCTTAATGACCTGAATTTGCTACTAGAAGGAATGGTTCGATCTATCCACAGCCATTAGGCATAATTTCCTAATGCTCACAGATAATATATTTTTGAGTACTAGATACGGGGTGCAAATAACGGGGTGGGCTATTGCCGGCATGCCCTGTTTGTGAACTTTCGAGAGTCATTTGAAAAAAGGCAGGAATTTGTAGCGACAGTCTGGTGATGGAATACAGAGCATCCTTGTATCCCTCTTTACTTTCTTTCTGTTTTCATTCTTTGTAGTATCAGCAGGACACAGTAATTCATTATTCTTTTCCCTGTCCTGTTCTCCATAATCTTAACCCTGTCACCAAATGCTGGCCTCAATGAAACAGTTCTTGGCATATTTCTGAATGGTGCTTACTCTTTGGTGAGTCTAAATTGTGCCTGGGTAGTCCTCAAGACTAGGAATGCCTTTCTGTGCCTGCTTGATGTTCTAATGTGGGGTACTAGTCAAAGGCCTGGTTTCAGGGATTGTGAAGCCTTGGCAGTGGCGTAGCCAATGATCATGTAGCCCGGTGCTAATCTCAATATGTTGCCCTGGAAGTGATGTCACAATTGGAAGTGACATCATACCCAGGCTTTTTAAAAAGTGTAAGTTGGGAGGATCCCACCTCCTCCCCCCAGCAGCTCACCATCCACTTTCTCTGCTGCCTCTCCCCAGTTAGTGGCATAGCTAAGGCATCTATCCTCAACCAAGAAGATTTTGTAGCCCCCCCTGCATGACAAAATCAAATTTAATTAAGTAAATAAATAAAAAAGTTATTGGTTCCATGCTGAATCATAATAACATCTCATTGGCACTCAGAACAAACAGTCTCATAGGTCAGTTTGGAGTTAAGCAAATCCACTTTTTGTTCCACAAGGCAGTTGTGTTTTCATTTTCTGGTTATTTGGTCATAACTTTTGATAGAAAACAGATATTCCAGTGACATTTGTTTCATTGCATTCTGCATTGTTACCTTTCCAATGATATATAACAAGATATTATTCATACATACCAAGATTTTCACAATTTTGGTCACTAGTGTCAAGCTCAGCTTGTTGCCCCCTAAAGCTTGATGCCTGGTGCAACTGCTACCCCCTGCACCCCCTTAGCTACACCACTGAGTCTTGGTATAGTTTCAGCACGTATCTATGACAGTGAAAGGACCATTGCATCCTGGACAACTGTGTCCTGGTCAAACGCACCTCAGTATTGGACATTTGTGTCCTTTCTTTTTGCCTCCTGGACATTTGTGTCCCAATATATGTGTCGGGGCCCCTCCCAGATGCCCTGACCCCCAACTTACCCTGGAGCAGGCACCCCATGCCCAGGGTGGGGAGACTTCCCTGCCCTTGAAGGGGGCAAAGCAGGTTGGCTCACCCCAACCAGCCAGAGGGGGCTGGCAGGGCAAACAAGGAACACTACAGGAAACAAGCTAGGAACAGGAAAGGCCTTTTCTGCCCCACCTGGAGGAAGGGGAGGGGCCAAAGGGGGCGGGCTTTCTCCATAAAACAGGGAAGCCAGGGATGAGAGGCAGTCAGCGTGAAGCAGGGACTGTGAGGTAAACAGCTCCTGCTTGTAGGCCAGGTCTGGCAGCTCTGCTAGGGAGGAGGACAAGGGTGCTGGAACCCCCTCCCCCTTCAGCCAATCTGAGACCTCCCTGGGGGTGGGACAAGCCTGCTCCAGGCCCCTCCAGGGCAGGGACCCTACAATATGTATATTTATATTAGTTGTACTTTTTTATTCTTAAAACACAAAGGTAGGGTTAGGATTAGGGCTGGTATACAAGGTTATATAACATGGGGTTTGTTGCCCAGTTATAGTGGAATACAAATGACCAGGATGCCAAAAAACCAGATGTGAATGTCCAGGGACACCAATGGCCAAGACACATTTGGACAGGTCATGACTGTCCAGGACACAAATACTCTAGTGACATCTGTGACCCTACGCTATTGGTTAAGAGTGCTTCAGCTTACTATAGTTACATGCTGTCTGGCAGGGTCAGAAGCACAAAGTCCTTGGGAAGTTGTGGCTTCTTTCCAGGCACACACTTCTCATGGCTGGAGGGCATTGTGTCTGAGTCAGTGAGACAGCCTCCTCCAGCTCCAGTGAAGTGCAGGTGGTTGCACAAGTCTTCTGTCTTAAAAGGGTGCAGTCCAGCCCTTTTGCATTATTGCCCAGTTATTCAGTGCTGTTGACACTAAAGGCATGCACAGACAATGGTTTGTGGTGACTATAGTGACATCTTTGCCTTTCCTCCCACCCCAGTTTGCTAATTAAGAACACAATTTTTTTCCCCGCTCAGACTCTCCTGTTATTGACTTTTAGTCTTGGTCTGATGGTTAATAAAACGAAAACAATTTCTTTCATCTCTCTCCTTAGGTGCAATTGTGTTGGGGTTATAAAATGTGCACCTTCCCCGATCTGCTCAGGCTGGAAATGTTTTTCTTGCTGCTTTAAAAAAAAGAAAAAGAAAAAGAAAAAAATTAAGGCAGCTCATACCTCAAGGACTTGTTGCTAGGCAACCGGGTTCCATTTGCCAATTGCCACCATTTCCTTCTTACCGTATTACAGGCCTTATTATTAACATTTAGTTCAGAGAAATTGCTGTCATTATGTGAAGTAACTTCCTTTTGAGGTTACTCATTAACCTTAGGTATTTCACTGTGTGATTATAATTGCCAAATGCCACTGGCATGGAAAATCTTTGAACTCTTCAAGATATTACAGTATGGGAGAAAGAAGATCAACGACAAAAAAATTTATATAGTTTTCAAGTTCTCTCCCATCTGTTCCCCCCCCTTCTTCATCACAATGGAGCAATAATTGATTACAAATTGCACTGTGGTGAACATGCCAATGACTAACAAGTGTTGGTAGAGCTATGCTTTAGATTAGAAAGTGAGACCAAGGGAAGAGTCACATATGTTCATACCAAACTTTGGTTAATTAAAAAAAAGTGGCAGAATTATTCTTCATCCTTCCATCAAAGATGTTAGTATGGGGCTTTTTCCTGCTACATGACCCTTGATTTGTGTGTGTGTGAACAAAGGCCTGAGTTGTCACCTGGAAATTCCTGATGAAAATCATACATCAGACTTGAGCGCACCAGGTCAGGGGTGGTCAGGGGACAAGGAAAGTCAGGGTCTACTGGTGCACAAGTGGCACATTTTCAGTATACCACCTGCTAGGGTTCTTGCCAGGAACCTGGACTGAATAGCTTTGGGGTGATCTGGCAAGGCACATCCTATGTTCTTAATCCAGAGTGGAGATTCCAGATCCTCTAAGAGGGGTTAGTGATGTCTTTACTGTTAGGAGAGCCTGACTTTGCTCTCTTGCTTTTGAATTAAAAGCTGTGGACTATGGAGATTCCAGTTAAAAAAAAGGTTGCATCATGCATGACTGAAGTCAGCCCACTCCAGCACTAGGTGGCCTTTGGCAAGCCACTGTTGTCTTAGCCTCAGCCCTTGCACCTTCTCACTAGCAATTTGGGAACAATGACACTAGTCTGCTGTGCAGGGCTGATAAAAGGATTGCTGACATAATGTATGTGATGTGCTCAGAGCATTTGAGAATTCTTTTGCTGCTACTGCTTTTATTTCTGTTGTTTAAGCAGTGTGGTAAAATCCAATGTAGATGCACCATAAGGTTGTTAGTCAATGAATTTTTGTCCCAGACCAACTGTTTATTCCAACTCTATCCAAGAAGGCAAACCCATTTATTCATTTGTACTACATTGCTTTTTGTTTATTGTTTGTATAACCCAGTGATTCCCAAACTGTGTGCTGCTGTGCCAGAGGGTGCTGCAGTGAACTCATAGGGCTGCCATAGGATATCCCCAGCAGCCTCTTCTTCCATCTCTCCTGAGTGCCGCCATCTGGGATCACACAAGATCTTGCACAATCCTGGGAAAACAGAAGAAGGGAGCATGAAAGAAGGGTACCATGACTGTGGTAAGTTTGAGAACTGCTGGTATTCCCTTGCAACTTTGGGGTTCACCTGGATTCACAGCTGCTCATGGATCCCCAGGTGGCAGCTGTGACCGGGCATGGGGGGGGCTTTGCCCAGCTTATGCACCAGCTGCAACCATACTTGAATCATGCAGACCTAACCACAGTGATCCATGCCACGGTGACATTGAGGTTAAACTGTTGTAACATGCTCTACCAGGACGACCCGATCCTTGGCAGTCCTACTCAGAAATAGTCCCACTGCAGCTGGTCATTCAGTGATAATTCCTTCTCCCTTTCCATGTGGCTGGCAAGCGTGATTGCTCCCCCACATCCCTGCCTCCTCCTTCTCCCTGGGCTTCTCCAGCCAATCATAAGGCAAGAACCCCCCCCTTTGGCTCCTTCTCCTGCTCTCCCTCAGCCAATGAAAATATTAGAATGCCCATCTTTTGTCCAATAATCATCCGTTCCTTCCTTCCTGTCAGAGAAGGGAAAAGAGAGCCCAGTCCCACCCCCACCCCCTGCTCATATTAAGCCTTTCCTGCTTCCTGGCTGGATGCTTGCACCACAAGGTTTCCGTGTGGTGAAAACAGTAAGCAAGCACCCCCAGGCACAGGCAGTCTTGAGTCAGTACGTGTGCAGACAAGTACCGAGTCAGGGGGGCCAAGAATCAAGTCTTTTTCAGAGTCTTCCATGTGCGCGACTCACAAGTCGCTGAGCCACCCAAAATCACACATTTTCGCTACTTGAGTCTGAGTCACTGGCTTGAGTTCCTAACCCTGAGGCACACCAATATGCCATAGCATAGTGGTTGAAAACATGCCCGATCTCGTCTGATCTTGGAAGCTAAGCAGGGTCAGGCCTGGTTAGTACTTGGATGGGAGACTGCCTGGGAATACCGGGTGCTGTAGGCTTATACCATAGTCTTTCGAGATTGAAGGTTGCCAACCAGTGGTTGAAAATGGCTGTCTTAGGGAGAGAAAGGCAGGATAGAAATGGAATAAATAAATAAAATAGAATTGTAAGGTTGCTTGCATGAAGAAGTACAGTGAAGTGAAAACTGCGTACACAGAACATACAAGGTGTTAGCTGAAATCTGCTGCTCAGTTGAAAGAACCTTAAATCAGAAGCCACAATTTAAATTGCAGTGCGCCGTAGCCAGCTGTGGCATGCCTTTCACTTTGCAGACAGGCATATTACAGAGAAATGGTGTAAACATTGCTACTTTCTGCATTAATCCAGTCTTTTGGTACTAGTAGTGACATGAGGCCCATGTTATCTAATCTCTGGCTTTATAGTCGCATGCAAATCAGATGGAAACAAAACCTGAATGTTGCCTCTCTTAGGGCTTTTCTACAGGACCCAATTGCCTTTTCTTTCACTGGAATGACAATAGCTTGAGATTTCAGTTTTGCTGCTGCAGGACAATTGTGCTTCTACCCTGATTTTAAAGTCAGACTTAAAAAATAAAAATAAATGCAGCAACTGCCATTACAACTTCACTGTTTCTAAAAAGCCTATGAAGTAGAGGAGATGAGACCCCATCAGGGATCTTAACACTGGAGCAGTGGCGTAGCTAATGATCATGTAGCCCGGTGCCAAGCTCAAAATGTTGCCCTGGAATTGATGTCACAACTGGAAGTGACATCATGCCCGGGCTTTTTAAAAAGTGAAAATTGGAAGGAAACCACCTCCTCCCCCCAGCAGCTCACCATCCACTTGCTCTGCTGCCTCTCCCCAGTCAGTGGCATAGCTAAGGCATCTATCGGCTCTCCGGGGTCAAAGACGATTTTGTAAACCCTTGCATGATAAAACCAAATTTAATTAAGTAAATAAATAAAAAGTTATTAATTCCATGCTGTATCATAATAACATCTCATTGGCACTCAGAACAATCAGTCTCATAGGTCAGTTTGGAGTTAAGCTAATCCACTTTTTGTTCCATAAGGCAGTTGTGTTTTCATTTTCTGGTTAATTGGCCATAACTTTTGATAGAATAAAAATATTCCAATGCAGTTTGTTTCATTGCATTCTGCATTAAATTACCTTTCCAGTGATGTATAACATGATGATATTATTCATACATACCAAGATTTTCACAATTTTGGTCACTAGTGTCAAGTTCAGCTTGTTGCCCCCCTAAAGTCTGATGCCCGGTGCAACAGCTACCCCTGTTACCAAAAGGGCTGTTTTGTTTAGGGGAATTATTACACTGCCCTTATTGGAACCTTAGGATCGCAGGCTGGATAACAAGACGGCATAATGCAGAGAAATTCCCTTTAGCTTAAAGAGGAGACTGAGAGAAAGACAACTTTTAATAAAAGATTATAGTTTTATTACAAACGCACAAAGGTAAACATAATGCACATGGAGAAATGCTGAATGTATGTTTTTTGGTCTTGGTACTTGAATCCAGTGTACCTAGCTTTCATGGTGGTTGCTGCATGTAAAGAGTATTTGGTGCATCCAAGGAAATTAGAAAAAGGAATGGTTATAGGGAAGGATTTTAGGGGTCCCTGATCTGCCAAACCCAGCTGCTAACTAAAGATGGGGAGAGAAGGGGAGAAAAAGGGGGGGAAGAAGGGAAAAGTTCCAGTCACAAGATAACCTGTCCTGTAGAGCAGTTGGAGGGGTGGGGGAGAGTCCTATGAACAGGACCCTCTGACACCACACAGATGTGTTGGTCCTTGGAGAGAGAGTCAGCGAGCGCATGTGAGAGGAAGCCCTCACTTAAAAGGGGTTCTGACAGTGCTGAGCTGGATGGTAACTTGCTTACTACCACCCAGCAGGGTGCTTGGAATGTGTAAAACATTGAAAGGATAGGATGTCCCTTATCAGCAAAATTCAATGGCTGACTTCCTAGCTGGGGGAACTTCAGCAACCCAAGAATGCAGTTCAAGTTTGCATACAGGACTTAAACTGATTGGATTAGGAGACACTTTTGCCTACAGTTCTTAAACAGTGATTGGGTTAAAACAATACAATGAATA
Organism: Tiliqua scincoides; assembly: GCF_035046505.1. NCBI lineage: Eukaryota > Metazoa > Chordata > Lepidosauria > Squamata > Scincidae > Tiliqua > Tiliqua scincoides. The sequence continues at coordinate 31,319,145 of NC_089826.1, forward strand.
CAGTAATGTAGGAGACACTTAAAAAATGATTTAAGATGCCAGACTTCCTCCCATAATTTGTGACCATGGGGAGGTGGTAGTTATGTAACCATGAGCTTGTGACTTGACCAGAGTTTTGGAAATGTGGCCTGTGAGAGAAGTTTGGCCTGCATGATATTTTAGTCCATAGTAACATGACCAGATATAGAGAGAAAATTACAACTAAAAGGAAAAAGGGGGTTTTCATGTAACACCCCCCTGCACCCCCTTAGCTACACCACTGCACTGGAGGATGATGTTATAGCACCCCAAGTTGGGACTTCTACAAGTAGGTAAGGCTGTCCAATATTGATTCTATATCTAGTGTACCACCGAAAATGAACCTTCAGTTTGCTAATATATTATGGTTCTCTTCACTGCTGCATTCTACTTTGCAAGAAACGGTTATATTCTGATTAGCAGGGATGGGTTAGCGGTTGTGACTCCCAAAAGGTTCACAAGCCAATTTTCAGGGATGGTTGTGGAGTAATAAAAAACCAAGTAATAAATCATAGAACCAGAGAATGTTAGAGTTGGAAGGAACTGTGAAGGACCTCTAGTCTACCCGCCTGCTCAATGCAGACAGCTACAGCTTTCCTGACAGCCTCTGCTTGAAAACCTGCAATGAAGGTGCCCTGTACTGCATGAGATGGACTATTTCAGTCCCAAACTACTCTTACAGTTAAGAAATTCTTCCTCATGCCTCACCTGAATCTACTTCCCTCAGTGGCATCACTAGGGGGTGTGGGTGGTGCGGGCTGCACCGGGTGACGCACACTGGGGTGGTGATGTGCATTGGGGGGGTGATGCACTAAAATTGCGATGGTTAGGAGTAACCCCATTGTGTTATATACCGTTGGATGCAGAATTTCCAGCAGCATGCAATGCAAAAAACCAGAGTGAAATATTTCCTTTCTATCAAACGTTATAAAACCGGATAACAAAAAATGCATGGAGCCCTATAGAAAGTTAAATCAAGCTGTATTGTGCGTTTACGCGTGAGTAGAAGACCTTGCCTTAGTCCGCTGGAAAGGGCAGGTGGAGAGATATCCAATGACACCAGAATGGTCCTGATTCAATGAATGTAGCCCTCCAAAAACACCCGAGAACAAGGTCCCTCTCTCCAAGTTGGCGAATGTATTGAGCCCTATGGAAAGCGAAACTAAGCCACATGATCATGTTTACTCTCGAGTAAGCAAACGTACCTTGGCTCCTGGGCAGGTCAGGCGAAGTGAAATGTGAGGCCACCAGAATGGCCCTGATTTGATACAACTGGAGCTCAACAAATGCTCCAGAAGGCAGCCCCCCCCCCCAATAAAAAGAATGAAACAGGCTTGACAGGGTAAGGTGAATCTTTTTCAGTTTTAGGCTGCAATCCTATCCACACTTTCCTGGGAGTAAGCCCCACTGACTATAATGGGACTTATAGTAAAAAGGCATAGGATTGGGCTCTCAGACTTGTAAAGCCAGGTGGGTCCTGATGAGGAATGCATGGCCAGCAACATTAAGGGGAATAATAAAAGCTTCTTCAAATATTTTAGAAGCAGGAAACCCGCCAGAGAAGCGGTTGGCCCTCTGGATGGTGAGGGAGGGAAAGGGGAGATAAAAGGAGACTTAGAGATGGCAGAGAAATGAGTTCTTTGCATCTGTCTTCACCGCAGAAGACCTCCGGCAAATACCACTGCCCGAACAGCCCCTCCTGACCAAGGAATTAAGTCAGATAGAGGTTGAAAGAGAAGATGTTTCAGACCTCATTGATAAATTAAAGAGCAATTAGTCACCAGGCCCGGATGGCATCCACCCAAGAGTTATTAAGGAATTAAAGGATGAAGTTGCTGATCTCTTGACTAAAATATGCAACTTGTCCCTCAAAACGGCCACGGTGCCAGAGGATTGGAGGATAGCAAATGTCACACCGATCTTTAAAAAGGGAAAGAGGGGAGACCCGGGAAACTATAGGTCGGTCAGCCTAACATCTATACCGGATAAGATGGTGGAATGCCTCATCAAAGATAGAATCTCAAAACACATAGATGAACAGGCCTTGCTGAGGGAGAATCAGCATGGCTTCTGTAAGGGTAAGTCTTGCCTCACAAACCTTTTAGAATTCTTTGATAAGGTCAACAGGCATGTGGATGCGGGAGAATTCGTGGACATTATATATCTGGACTTTCAGAAGGCGTTCGACACGGTCCCTCGCCAAAGGCTACTGAAAAACTCCACAGTCAGGGAATTAGAGGGCAGGTCCCCTCCTGGATTGAGACCTGGTTGAAGACCAGGGAACAGAGAGTGGGTGTCAATGGGCAATTTTCACAATGGAGAAAGGTGAAAAGCAGTGTGCCCCAAGGATCTTTTCAACGTCTTCATAAATGACCTGGAGACAGGGTTGAGCAGTGAGGTGGCTAAGTTTGCAGATGACACCAAACTTTTCCAAGTGGTGAAGACCAGAAGTGATTGTGAGAAGCTCCAGAAGGATCTTTCCAAACTGGCAGAATGGGCAGAAAAATGGCAGATGCGTTTCAATGTAAGTAAGTGTAAAGTCATGCACATTGGGGCAAAAAATCAAAACTTCACATATAGGCTGATGGGTTCTGAGCTGTCTGTGACAGATCAGGAGAGAGATCTTGGGGTAGTGGTGGACAGGTCAATGAAAGTGTCGACCCAATGTGCGACAGCAGTAAAGAAGGCCAATTCTATGCTTGTGATCATTAGAAAAGGTATTGAGAACAAAATGGCTAATATTATAATGGCGTTGTACAAATCGATGGTAAGGCCACACCTGGAGTACTGTGTCCAGTTCTGGTCACCACATCTCAAAAAGGACGTAGTGGAAATGGAAAGGTACAAAAGAGAGTGACTAAGATGATTACTGGGCTGGGGCACCTTCCTTATGAGGAAAGGCTAGGGCGTTTGGGCCTCTTCAGCCTAGAAAAGAAGCGCCTGAGGGGGGACATGACTGAGACACACAAAATTATGCATGGGAAGGATAAAGTGGATAGAGATGCACTTTACACTCTCACATAGCACCGGAACAAGGGAACATCCACTAAAATTGAGTGTTGGGAGGGTTAGGACAGACAAAAGAAAGTAGTTCTTTACTCAGCGTGTGGTCAGTCTGTGGAATTCCTTACCGCAGGATGCGGTGATGGCATCTGGCCTGGATGCCTTTAAAAGGGGATTGGACAAGTTTCTAGAGAAAAATCCATTATGGGTTACAAGCCATGATGTGTATGTGCAACCTCCTGATTTTAGAAATGGGCTATATCAGAATGCCAATGCAAGGGAGGGCACCAGGATGCAGGTCTCTTGTTATCTGGTGTGCTCCCTGGGGCATTTGGTGGGCTGCTATGAGATACAGGAAGCTGGACTAGATGGGCCTATGGCCTGATCCAGTGGGGCTGTTCTTATGTATTCATTTATAAAACTGATTTTTTCAGCCTATGAAAATGTGTAAAATATACGATGTTGCTCCCATACCGAAAAGTTTATTTCACTAATTTTTCTAACAGTGATGGCCTGCGGAGAGTTTGACATGGGCTACATGCCTTTAAAATGGTATTCAGTGAACTTTTTCTCTTCCACTCCCCCTGTGGAAGTTGCAGATCCACAGGGATTTTCTGCTTCCTTCTGTGTTAGCCTGCGTGGCAACTTAATGACAAGTTTGTTTCCTCAGCTGTCTGACGGCGTTTATCTGATTCACATTGACCCCTTCATTTTATAATGAGCCAGTTTATTGGCTTGTGCAAATTGGGTTTTCTTAGACAGAAACATAACAGACCTATAAAGAGAACAACCTTTTGATAATTTCTTGTCTGGAACTGGAAAAGCTACAGCACTCACTGTACGCTCTATTGCCAGCTAATAATATTGTTACTGCTTTTGCACACTTCATTGTTGATTTTTTTTTCTTTAAATACCTCATTGTAATGTCTGGGTGAGAAATGTGCTGTTATTCAGTCTGTGGTAGAAATAGTGTTGGGATTTACAAGCAAATTATGTGTGACTATTCTTAAAAAATCCAGACCCTTTGCTTAGAAAGGGAGCTGACCACTTTCATTCTTGTTTAAATACTCTACCTCTCAAGTGCGGCCTCTGCCACGGCTGCTGATTGGAAGTTTTGAGCATTTGCAAACCCCTTGGCAGAAAACAAGAGGTAAACATGTTATACAGATGGTGCTGGTTTTTTCCTTGATGGGACATCAGTCTGCTGCATACTTCGACAAACCTAGGCATGTAAGGCAAAAGAGAGAAAAAAAGAAGTCTTTACTAAACAAGATAGGCAATAGGAAATAATACTGGTCAGGGCTTATTTTTCTGGCGCAGGGCCCCACTCCAACCTGTTGCAACCAACTATAGGTCTGAAGGGACACCCCCATACAGGAGGCCCCATGGAGGAAAAGAACTTTTGCATTTCTGTTTGACTGGGATCTTTGCCAGTGGCTAAGTTCAGTGTGCAGTTTCCAGTAATTTGCTAGTACTACTCTGTGCTTTTGATAGGGCAGGGCAGAAGCATGCAACCCAAAGTAATATTTCCTGATTTCTGTCATTTCTCAAGACGTGAATGAAGGTTGCGGAGGGACTGGAGGAGTCGGAAAACTGGCTTTACCTCCAGAGCCACTGATGTTTTCTTCCCCCTCCTCCTCCCTAGCCCCCAGGCTCTCTTTTCACATCCTGTCTTGTGCCTTTATAAGTCTCATACTTGGAGGCAATTCATGTTGATTATTTCCCTGTGCAAACAATGTGCGCCTGTTCTTATGCAACCAGCAAACAATGTTATTGATTTACTCGTTGGGACAGTTAGGTGCATGAAATGCTATAGACATTCTAACACTTCATTGTCACTGCCACACTTATAATGTACTCTTAACATTGTTTTTTTCCTTACAGCCCCGTTTGCGCATTAATGAGGGCACAAACCTGATTATTGATGCAAAGTCATTCGGAACTAGGCTGTAAACTAGAGTGTATTCAATGACAGGTATTAGTATACAATCCTGGGGTGGTAGAGGTTTCTGTTTAGTAACTTGAGTGGGTCTCTCCCTCTTATTAACCTGCCTAGCAATTTCCCTTGCTGGTCACCTCCTCTCCCTGCTTTTTGCCCCTTGATGCTGCCTTTAACTGGATTACTACTGCAACTGTTTATTGCTCCTTGTATTTTATTAACACTTCATGGGTGAACATATATTACTCAAGTTAACACACATACACAACATTAAAGTGGTAGTGGCAAGCAGTAATAGTGGATGCAATGGCAGGAGCAAAACAATATCTCAATTTCAATTTGTGTTGCGGCACATTGAACATAGAAAGTTACCTTGCACTATGGGATCATTGGTCGATTTAGCTCAGTATTTATATCGGGGTAGGCAACCAACAGATATATATGAACTGCTTAACAAAATGATTAACTACCAAAGATCTACTGTGATGTATGAAGTTTTAAAAATTGGATTTTTCATTATTTGCATACTTTTTTAAAGCAAAGATAAATTATGTTTGAACAGTGGGACCCGGTGCTAAAAAGTGCCAAGTCTAAAGTGTATTATCTCAGATTTCAGACACTGTACCACACATGCCAAAAAGGGTTTAGCACTCACTGGAGGTATGCTCTGTGTGTGTGTGTGTGTGTGTGTGTGTGTGTGTGTGTGTGTGTGAGAGAGAGAGAGAGAGAGAGAGAGAGAGAGAGAGAGTACACACTAAATGGCAGTACACACTAAACCTCAGCTTTCTGGAAGTGTGCTCCAGTGTGCTCCAAAGACTGGGAAAGAACAAAGATAAACATGCTTTGTTATTTGTGCAAACATATAGTTCAGATACTGGAGGAATATGTAAGTTGGGTTGGCTCCATCTAGCATGGAGATGGATGTATAACTTGGTCCTTGCAAGTACACAAGGAACAACATAACCTGTGGAGACCACTGCCTGTAGAGAGGTGATATCTCAGGAGGATTCAGAAATGAATGCAAAGCTCTGCTATGAAATGCCAACACAAACATAACAGCCATAACAACCTCTGCCATTTCTGCTACCTAGCCCAGTCACCAGCTCCATGGGTGTGTGAAAGAGCTGAAGCACACAATCTGTTTGCCTTCTAAGCAAACAGGAAACACTCAGGAGACACTCAGGTATTTCAGTGGTAGGGACCAAGGAGATAATTAAAGAGCAATGCCTGAAATGCACTGCACTCTGCACACACTCAGAGGCAACTCCATTTTATTATTACTTCACACATGCCTGCCACCCAAAACATGTCCCTAATAAACCCTGGTTTAAATTATATGCTAAAACAGTACCCAGAATAAAGTAGCCCACACAGCAATGATAAAAGCAAAACTTTTTTAAAAATCTTTTTCACCCCAGGATCTTCTCAGAAAAACACCATCAGTCCAGAAGCAACACGGAACAACTCATCCCTGTTTCTGGATTGTAGCACACCCCGAAGCAGCAGAAATACACACGGGATAAGGATCTCAGAGCCAACGGGGGGGAGGGGGAAACATTCTTGGATTGCAGCTGACACAAACATTCACCCAAAGAAGCCCTCCACAACCATGTGTGCCACATGGAGAGGGAGAAGCAGGCACAAGTTCTTCCTCTCAAGTGACCAGCTGCCAGTCAATCAGCTGCAGAGGAGGCAGCCACAGTTCTTTGCTGCAAGCTGCCCAAAGGCACATGAGCTACCAATAACTTGCAACCTGCTGGTTGCCTACATACAATTTGCAGGTACGGGTCTTTCCCAGCCTCTTTTGGAGAAATCAGGGATTAAGGTTGCAATCCTAATCTCTTATGCCCATGCTTTCCAGCACTGGCATAGCTATGCCAGTGGGGCATGTATTCTGCATCCTGCAGTTGGGTGTCACTCATGGAGGCCTCCTCAAAGTAAGGGAATGTTTGTTCCCTGACCTCGGAGCTGCATTGCCCTTATGTCAGTGCTGGAAAGCACTGACATAAGGGGTTAGAATTGCACCCTAAATGTGAGAACTTCTTCATGCAAAAACCATGTGCTGTGCCACTCATTCAGCCTCATGCCTAAACCAGCAGCATTTGCTTGACAAATATGGATTAAATGAAGTCTCTTTCAGACATTTATATGACCTTTGTCAGTATCGTGCATGTTCTGTGAAGAATATTATATTTACTGCTTGGACTGCACATTCAAGTGCGGCTTATTATATTGCATTTCGTAGAAGTCTATATCGCTAATAGGAATTTGAAGAGATGCCTTCAACCTGACTGGTGACTATTTTATCTAGCGTGTGAATCATCCTTCAGAGGCTGACTGTACAAGTTGTCAAAACCACAGCCTCCTGTGGTAACAAAACCTCTGGTTCCTTGCCAGGAGCTGTGATGACCCACGTTCCATTCATGAAGGCTGAGCTTATTTTATTCTATGAGATGTAACAGGTAAACAAGAAGGAAAAACCACACACCTGTCCATAATCCAGCCAAAGTTAATTACTTTTAAGTCCTATTGATTTTACTGTGGGAATTGAATTGGGGTTTTGAAGACTCTTAACTAATCATGTCCATCACAACAAAAGTGAACGTTCCAGTGTGATGAAAACACTTCTAATTTTGTGGGGAGGATTTTTAGAAACAGTATGAGCATTGCTGTGCCAGCCGGTTGATAATAAGGGCAATAACAATTCTAATAGAGCTTTACTGAGGGGAGAAAAAACATTTCAAGGATTATTGAACATTTATCTTGTTTGCCCTCACAATAACACCACACAATAACGACCGCCTGCCACTGTTATTTCCATTTTGCAGGTAGGAAATGGAGGCTGAGCAAATGGTGGTTGTGTAACACCATGCAGCTGATTCATTACAGGTACAGGGTGGAGGATGGGTGTGTGTAAAGAGCGAAAGGAAATGAGAGAGGAATAAAAAAGGTTGTTTGAATTAAGGAACAGACTATTGGCACTTATCTCACCTCTCTCATGGTGCCAGTCCAGCCTGAGGACCTACATAAGGAAGGCTTTGATGCTCTCATTTTACAAAAGTCCATAAGCAAGACTAGACTAGTTGGGAAGCTACATTACCTCATATGGCTTGATAGTGCTTCCCTCCAGCTTCAATTTGAATTGCATTCCTTTTTTCCCCCCCCAGAACAGAGAGGCCGTCGCGCAACTGGATGTACAAACAGCAAATAATACTGTTATGTGAGTAGGGTGAGCAATTCAGGAGAAGAGCAACTGCCGTAACTTTAATAACATACAGTTATTTACAGTTTTCCACAGAGCTGCTGTTGCTGTTCCAACTGCTGCCGGGCCTTGGTTCTGAGGTGGAATCTTGGAATTTAAACCAGTCAGGGCTACAGTTTCCAGAGCCTTGGGAGTCAAGTTCACTACACTGCCATGTTTTGGTTGCTCAGCTCTAATTGGCTTTAACACAGTCACTATGAAGTATATCATGAACATGCACCTTCTGTATATATTTGATCTTACCCCTGCTAACTGGGTAAGAAGCACTTTTTCAAGTGGGTGCTCCTCTTTTATTTAGCAGGGGGAGAGTAACTGGCCCTCCTCATCCCAGCAGTGACTTTTCTAGTGGCTCTTTTGTATCTTTTTAGATTGTGAGCCCTTTTGGGACAGGGAGCCATTAGTTATTTGATTTTCTCTGTAAACCGCTTTGTGAGCTTTTTGTTGAAAAGTGGTATATAAATACTGTTAATCATCATCATCATCATCTTATGTACTCTTCCCCAAACTAAGAGAAGATTAGTGGACAAGTTCACTTGGTTTCACTGCTATCTCCCCGTTTCAATTCTGAGCTCACCATACTGCGGCCCTGAGGGAATTGTGCTTTCCATTGAAACCTGGGTATGATTCAGATCTTGAGGTATGGCTGATACAGATTTATAATCAACAACATATGCAAAATGTCCTTGCCGTCCTAGTTCAGAAAACACAGCTACAATGCTTTCCTTTTCAGAAAACATTTCCATTTGGGTTCCTTCATAAACTGTGAATATCTCTCCCCCTACAGTTCCTGCTACTTCTCTAACAGCCCAGCCCTAACCAACTTTTCAGCATTGATGCAGCTGTGGGCACATGCTGCATTCTGTGGTGGGAGGGGAGGGGCAGTCAAGGAGGCCCTCCTCAAGGTAAGGCAGTGGTTCTCGAACTTTTCCAGCTCGAGGCTCCCCTGATCTTTGTAGCCATTGGCCATGGCTCCCCATTACAACACCTCACCTCAGTCACCCCCAAAATGGGGATGAAGGTGTTATAATTATACACTAGAAACCAAAAAACAGCTGCCAGCACTCTGAGGCTGCAATCCTAACCACACTTACCTGAGAGTAAGCCCCAATTGAACAAATTAGGACTTACTTCTGAGTAGACCTGGTTCAGCTTGTGCCCTGCGTTGGTTAGCAGCACACCTGGAGGGTTTTGGAAAGGGAGGGGGGAAGTTATGAATTTGGTGGGGGAGGGCAAGACTTTGTTTTGTATGTGTCTGCTAATTGCAAACTGAGACCCAGAGACTGTTTGGCTGCAATCCTAAACTCACTTTCCTGGGAGTAAGTCCCATTGAACACAATAGGACTTACTTCTGAGTAGACTAACTAGGATTGTGCCTTTTATCTTAAAATAGCAGCCAACAGAGTACCCCCCCCCCCAAAAAAAGGAGGCAGGAGGAAAAAGGGGGATGGCTGAAAAGAAATGGGGATTTTTATTTTTAATCAATTTTTGGAGACAAAGCCACCAAGAGTGTTTTTTTCTTTTGGAAGGAGGAGGAAAAAAGAGAAAGGTGAGGATCCTTGGTTAACCTGACGCAGACCCCAAGCCTATGTAGGTCTACTCAGAAGGAAGTCCCATTTTAGTCAATGGGACTTACTCTCACCCTAGCTAGGATTGTGCCTTTTATCTTACAATAGCAGCCAACAGAGTACCCCCCCCCCCAAAAAAAAAAGGAGGCAGGAGGAAAAAGGGGGATGGCTGAAAAGAAATTGGTATTTTTATTTTTTAATCAATTTTTGGAGACAAAGCCATCAAGAGTGGCTTTTTTTTTCCTTTTATGAAGGGGGAGGAAAGGTGAAGATCCTTGGTTACCACCATGCAAATTTGAATAAATTTGCATAAGTTTACATAAATGAATATATCATAAATTTGCATAAGTTTGCAAATTTGCATAAGTTTATGCATAAATTTGCATAAGTTTACATAAATGAATATATTAAAGATGAACTTATATGAATGAATGAAGGTCTTGCAATAGCTCAAGGCCTATAAAAGGCCTTACATAAAGCAAGGCAGGACTTTCCTTTGCTGCCTCTGCTGCATCACAGACATGAAACAACAAGCAGTGGAGGGAGCCCTCATCCCACAGCTCACATGAGAGGTCAAACAGTCTCCCTCATGCTGAGAGCAGTTGCATCAGGCCAGTGTGGGCTCCAACAAATCTGCAGAGGGCCAGAGGCTCATTGGAGACTGGGGGCTCCCTAAGGGCCGCATTGAGAAGCCTTGAGGGCCGCATGTGGCCCCAGGGCCGGGGTTTGGGCACCCCTGGTGTAGAAGATAAGTGCTGTCCTTTTGGGTGGATGTAACCATTGGCTGAACCTGCTGAAACATTGTTTATTACATTGTGTATTTCTTTAACATTGCCTGCTTAATGGCAAGTTGAACAGTACTTCACTTGATCAAATGTTTACTCTTTCTCAAATATCTAATCTCTTGGTACGAGAAGTCATTGTCTGGCTTTAAGAACAGCTAGCAGGATGAATATTTTCATCAGGCTATTCAAATAAGTAAATGTCCAGCAGGTTTTTAATTTTCCACAAACCAGGGTGTTGCTTCTGATGGAAATATGCATTTACAGAGCAGAAAGTAAAGAAATCATATTTTAGTCCTTCTCTTGCCAACCTGTTCTGTGCTTGCATACTTTCTAGTTCCATGACTTTATTTCTGAAAGAAACCCTCCTAGCCTTTTTTATAATCATGAAAACAACAGACTGTGGCAAAGAAGAAAATACTTTATTTACAAAGTTAAAATGTTAGTGATGCAAACTTTTTTCCCTTTTCTTTTTTTGTATATAGGTTGGCCCTATATAGATTGTATACCTATGTATATAGGTTGGCCATACCAAAAATGCATAGAAAGCAAACATGTCAGGGAGATGACCTCCACCCTGTTGTTTAGCTTTCAGTATGCAGGGCGATCTTGTATGTTCACAAAAGCTTTCCATCCTATGAGTCTTCACCTGCAGTTTATCTCCTCACAAGTTTTCTCATGTTAGTTAGTTGGACCTTAGTGACTAACTGCAAAATATGAGCTCCTGAGATGAAACTGTTTACTGATGAGATAATAAACAATCTTGTTCTAAGGTGTGAGAAAACCTCAGTCAACATTGATCCCGTTTTCAGAAAGGCAGCTGTCTGATGACTACCTGCAATAAACAGTTGATGTCATGGTCTCATCTGTTATTCAGAATGTCACTTCTGCATAATTATATGGGCACAGACTGTGCCTTCAAAGAGTGGTTATACATTTGTGTTGTGTAGTGTTAATATAGCTCAATTTTACTTCATGATTTGTGCGAGGGCCTAGGCAAGGAGAAAAATTCTCCCACTTTCAACTGCATAGGGAACTTCCCTTGAACAGAGCTCACTGAGATATTAATGTACTGGACAGAAGTTACTGTTCAACTTATGCATATGGCTTGTTCAGAATACATTCACTGTGGGTTTTGTTTTTGGTCAATAGCGACATGAAGCTCAGAATTATTCTTGATGGCTGAACACTTTATAACAGGGCAAAAGATCCTCTTAGGAATGTAAGGTCAACAATTTCCTAAGTGAAGAATTTCCTATGTGCATCAACACACAAGCATTTGATCCCTAATCCTTTAATATGATTTTTATGGACTGATTTCAACAGATATTTGAAAGGAAGTTTTTACAGCAGGAGAACTGCTTGTGGGAAAAACTTAGAAGGTGTGCTCAAAGGTGGCTTGCTAATCTTTTCATGTTGTGATTGCTAAGTGCATTTGTTTAGCATTGTAACTTTTTGTCAGTTGTTGTTGTGGCACTTAAATACCCCGTAGATCCTTTTCGAGAGATAAAATAAATCAGGATTCTTGTCAGAGTGAATGGGATGCGTTGATTGGCCTCAGCTGCCTCATGATGGCGCATGATAGAAGCAATGATGGCTTGGATCAACCCTGTTTCTATCTGAAATAGCTGGTGCATGTTTTTGCTAGTATTTGGACTCATTGTTTCTCCTGATCGCCAGGTGGCTGCAGTGACCAGGGGGTCATTAAGGCTGGCAAAGCAGCTGGGCCATACTTTAAGTAGTCAGACCTAACATTACAGTGGTGATGACTTCAAGATCTGACTACTGTAACATGCTCTATATGGGGCTGCCGTAAAGATTGTTCAGAAATTACAGCTTGTGCAGATTGCAGCAGCTTGTGCAGAGACTGGAGTTTGGTGGTTTGATTATGTCAGGCCACTACTCTGGCAACTGCACTGGCTGCCAGTTCAGTTTTGGGCACAATTCATGGGGCTGGTGTTGACCTTTGAAGTCTCATACAGCTTGGGATCGAGATATTTAACAGCCAAATTGTAACTGGACCTTGCGCTGCAGGAACTCGCATTCTGGCAGCGCAAGACCCATTGCAGTGGCACACACTTCTGGGCTGATGCTGCAAATTGTTAGAAGTGTGGCGCACATGGCTATGGCTGCCGTAGGCTCTACCACTCTCTGTAAAGTGGCAGTAGGGACATGTCCTGGGTGGAAAGGGTAGGGGACGTTTCTACATAGGGAGGGGTTAAGGCAGGGGATGTGGGGGGAGCGCAGTGGGTGAATCACCGGGCTACTGGCATGTGCCAGGATCCTAGCCCCACTCTCCCAGAGTGCCCTGCCCCCTTTCTCTCCTCAAATGTACTCCAGTACATAACTAGCATGAGTCCAAGAAGACCCATAGACCACCAGGAGGCCTACACAGAGTTAAGTAGGCAGGCCTCCTGACTACTCCTCCCCCAAACATTGGTTGCAGAGCACACTCACTCAGTGCAGCTGCATCTTTATCCAAGGATAAAGATAGGCTAGGGATAGGACTGGGCTGTAAAGGACTGTCTTCTTCCATACCAACTGATTCATCCCCTGTGTCAGAGGAGGCCCTGTTGTGTATACCACCACCACTGAGGCCAGGTTAATGGCTGCAAGGAGTGGCGCCTTTAGTGGTGCCTCAGCTTTGGAACTCCTTCCCTTTAGAGTTAAGATAAGCACCATTCCTGCTGGCCTTCTAGTGGGGGCTAAAGATGTTGCTTCTCCACTTGGCATCTCCCCTCCAAGCCTTTCTTGCTGTTTTTAGCTGTCATGTATAAACTGTTAATTGGTTGCCATGTTTAATCATCTGCTGCTGTTTTTTTTACTGCTTTGCTGGTTTTTGATGCATTATCATTTATTGTTTTAATGCCAAACAAACAGGCTGGAGAGGATCCTGGCCCTGTAGAGTAGCGCAAAGTCCTTATGGGACACAGCTGTTAAGTAGAAGAGCTTGGAAATCAGTACAAGCAAAGTAGCAAGAATGGCAACTTCAGTGCTAGAGTGGGAAGGGGTGGTGGTCTGGCCACTGGAATTTTGCAGCCTGCTATAATGATCTGCTGGCACAGGAATCCTTCACCCCAATGAAGGGGGAAATGGGAATAAGAATGGGCGGTTAGTCACCTCTTTCTGGGAATAACATTAGCCTTGGATTTACACTATTTTTATTCTTTGTTCAAGGGAATGAGGACTGTGATTCGACACCGTAATTTAGCAGATCTAAAAGCAGCTCCGGTTTGAGGAAGTAATCAGGGCTTTGGGGCCCGGGATTGAAAGGGTTATCTCTCATCTGACTAAGAGCACACCCTACATTAGCCAGGAGGCACAAAGATAATAATAGCATGGGAGGATGGCAGCCTGCGCTCTGGAACGGTTTATGAGGAGGAAGTCCGTAATTACATATTTCTGGGCAAACATTAACCAAGACTGAAGCACAGTTTTGTAGGAAAACAACTGACTGGAACCGCCAGTAATATAGCTTTTGAGCAGGCTGGAAACATTTGTGTGGCACTAAAAGCAAAGTTAAGAATGTGAGAGGGACAAAACAAACGGCCTGATAACATTTAACAGCCTTTAGATTTTTCGGCTGAAAGTGCCCTGTACCTCCCTCTGCTGCTCATGGCTACTGCAGGCAATGTGGGAGAACTTAATGTACTGTATTGGGGTGTCAGAACAAACCAAAGCAATGCAATTAATACTTGCAATGAGAAGTATGGGTGCGATGGGTCACAATCTAACCCAATTCATCCATGTGGTTTAAGGTTTGTCACCAAATATTGGACCTTATGCGTTAAGGATACAAGGTCACCATGGGCCTTTCTTACATGCTGGATCCACACAGCTGGATTACCTAGTTTGGAACTATTGCTATTTTTGTATGACTTGGTAACATGATATTTGTAGCTGGGACTCAGGGCGCAATCCCAAAGGTGCCCTAGGCTGACGCAAGTCCCTTGCACCGGCCAAAGAGTGTCACAAAAGTGTCATAAGGCACTTCTGTGATGACTCAGGAAGAGGGAGGCTGCCCCAAGCCCTGTGGGCCAGGGCAAAACTGCGCTGGCCAAACCAAGCTAGTGCAGGGCTCTGGGGGGCAGGGGAGGGCAGGCAGTTGGTGGCCCTGTGGGCAGGTGAGTGGGGGATGGGGCTAGGATCTGGCACTTATGCTAGATCCTAACCCCAATTCCAGGCAGCCCAAAACTCCGTTACAAAGCTCCCAGATAGCCAGCCTCCCTGTTACAGCATGGGTTAGGGTTGGGCTCCCTGTCTGATAAACTTGGAGGTAACCATTTTTCAAGCTTCAGCTGTCTAAATATACCCTGAATGTTAATAATATCATTCATTAAATATCTATCATAAATGACAAGCACCCCATTTATTCTGTTTCTTCTCAGCAATGAGCTTCTAGGTCAGTATTGGGCAGAGCAGCACCTCTTACGGACAGACAGCCTGTACCATCACTTGTAACATGCTTCCAGTAACTGCTTTTCTTTTCTTTCTGTCCTATGTGTGTGCATCACGAAAAGGAATCGTGGCTGTTTGGACTAAGGCATCATGAGCCAATAGATGCAGTGTGACAATGGCCGTGGAAGAGAAAAGGTCAGAGGCAAAATGGGTTGGCCTTAAAAGCTCAGTAGTGATCATCAGACCCTCTGTTGAGGAATGTAATCTGGGATCTCATAACGTTGGAGTCTAGGCTATAAACACAAATGGCATGTCTTTCTAATCACATCCTGTATGTCTGACATCTACTTATAGAACAATTTTCATTATTTCTCTGGCTGTTCCCTTCATTCAATTTAGCAGGTGGTTCTATTGAATAAACTTAGTAATCATCAAGTTGTCTGCAGGAAAGTACCTATTTATCTGACTCTAAAAGTCTAACGAAACTCAAAGTTCAGAAATGTAATAGCTTCTCTAAGAGACTCCTATTAGATGGAATATTAGCAGAATATTTTGACTCTCAAATTCAGTATCTTCCTTTCTTCTGATGTGGAACGCAATGTTAGCTTGTCTAAAACAGGAAAAGTCTGATAGAAAAAAATCACATTGATGAGTAGTTGTGATTGTGCCTTCTGTTTCTTTCCTCTACAAATTCATCAGCATCTACACCAACCATCTCTTGCTCTATCTGAACACTGAAGAAAGATGTGATTGTGGGTAATTGTTAGCAAATGCTCTGGTCCTGAGCATTCCATCTGACTTTAATTCTGACAGAAGGCTATACAGAGGTATAATTGCCTCAAGATAGATGGACCATTTAAGCACCCATGACATGGCATCGCTTTAATTAGAGTAAATTGGCAACATTTATAATTAATGGTAGTTTTGAGAGCCGTTAGTTGCAAAAAAATATTTTCATGCACCTCATTTCCTGGTGAGGCTAGGCCCAAGAATTAGTTAAGAGACACAGGATAAAATAATGCAGTCCAGTTAACCCTCTCCCTGTGTTGAATGAGGAACAATTGACTTGAGAGCTGACAGTAGTTAGGCACTACAACAACCAACAGGAAACAGAAAGGGATGAGATAATGACTGTAATTATTTAAAGAACTCCATTAAATTCTAACAGGCCAGGTCACCCGGTGTTGCCACCAAAAGCTGAATATGATTTGGTATTAAGGGAAGAACATTACCATAGCAGCACCTGTAGTGGGACATCAGTTACTCAGCAAATTCTTGCTATTCTGTTGGCCTATTCAGAATCTTAACATTTGCAGAAAATTGTAATACTATTACTACAGTAATATGTAATTATATTATGATTATTATAGTTATATAATCAAGTATGAAAAGGACGTGCACTGATGTATTTGGAGGCAAACAGAATATACAAGAACATACTGAAGGAAAATGGCCCATTTTAAAAGTTGAATATATGCTCAGGATTTCAGTGTATTAAAGTATGCATATAAATATATAGGTCTGCATCAGCAATTACTAGGGAGGCAGCAGGCAGAGTTGCCTCAGTTTTGTTCAAAGAAATTTGTGAAAACAGCAGGGAGCCTGGCTCTCTAAAGCTATTGAGCTGCCTCAGGAGGCTTGTTGCTGAGTTCTCCCTAGCTCTGAGTAGGGGAAGAAGGGGTTATTTCTTTTTATTTTGGGGAGGGGGGAGAGAGAGAATGTATTCATGTGGTTGTGCCTCCCCCGGCCTGGACTTCAGTGCACATCACTGCCCTGTCCACACTCTCGCTCACCCAGTTCCACCACCCTTGATAGTCCTTTGGTTCTCTCAGATGACTCCAGTCTTTCTCCATTGCCCCCATTTATATCTGGAATTGTCTCCCACAACACCTGTGTGATGCTACTTCTTTCCTCAGGTCCATCCTCAAAACCGACCTTTTCCAAGGTGGCTGGACACACTTTCTTAATTCCTATACCCTTCTGGAACGTAGCCTAACATACCCCACATGGTGGTTAGGAGAATAAATTTGGGACAACTCTCCAGAGGTAGGGCAGTTGGGCCCTTGATTGGGGGACTGGAGGGGAGTTGTATCTGAATTGCTTGTGAGTTCAGAGGCCCTTTCTCTATTCCAATTCCCTCTGACTTGGTATAGGTCATACAAAGGAGATTTGTCCAGTTCACTCTTGTCGCCCTTTCCATTTTCATAGCTCTCCTTAGCTCTGTCTAGGAACCAGCTGTCAACATTAGCCATAGGAATCTTCAGTAGTATGCCTTTGCTCCTGAATTCATCCTCTTCCTCTGAGTAAGGAAAGTAGCCCCAAGATGGGGCTACCCAACTCTGCCAGCTATTTAGCTGATGCAGAGTAAAGGAGTCCCAAGTCAGGTCGAGAGGTTCGGCGTAGGGCTGTGAATCTGGCGGAGCTCTGCCGGTCCCTCCCCTGCCATGCCTCTCCCTGCCTCCCCCCTGCCCTGACTTACCTTTCAGCTGCCTGGCGCTTGCCTGGAGCAGTGGGTGGCACTCCACCAGCCACTGACAGGTGCCAGTTCAGCATGAACCCTGAGCCTGCTCCGGTGTTGGGCCTGTGCTTGCAAGTGTGCCTTATGGCACGTTTGTGTCAGTGCACACTGTCAGTGAGCAGGATTGGGTTCTAAGACACTCAAGACATAAACACAATCTGTAAAGCATTATGCCCATTAATGGCGTAATAGTAATATCTCAAAGGCTAAACATTTCAGCTTTAGATTTGGTTTAGTTCACTCTTGTTTTTGTACAGAGAACATGTAATCGTACATGGCAAGTATTATATATACATTGACTGTTTTAGGGTGCAATGTTTCTTGACCATGTGAAATATACCAAATATTAGAAAATATACAAAAATGCGACAAGTTCCATTTAGAGATCCGAGAACAAGGAGTACAGTCCTATGCTGTGTGATTAGCAGAGTACATAACGATTCTGATCAAAGCCTTGGAGTTCAGTTAATGAAGCCTGCAGCATACTCAGCAAAATGGGTTGCTGGACTAGCAGCATTTTGTAAAACACAATGACCAAGTGGTATTGAGCTGACCTATTGCAATAAGTAGCAGGATCTATTGAGTATGCAAGTGGATTATATCATTTGCTTAGGGAATCTCTTAATTATGAGACTAACAGCCCAGTCCTATCCTTTCCCGCCCACCATGGGTACTGCTAATTCAAAAATGGGTGCACTGAATCCAGGAGGAGGGCAGACTGGGGGGCTTTGGGGGGAAAGGGGATTTAAATCCTCTCACCCTTTCATAAGCCTCCCAGTCCACAATGGGTCTTCTTGGACCTGTGATAGTGATTTCACTGCTGCAAGAGAAATGAGAGAAATTGGGTGAAGAGGCTGCTGTCAGAGGGGACAGGATCCAGAGGTCACTATTGCCCCCTTCTGCAGCTTCCCCACCTCCATTCCTACCCTCTCCATGCCCCGTTTTGCCCCTGATGGCCCCCATTCCACCCTAACCAAAGCCTCCTGCCTCCCCTGCCATCTTGTCTTTCTTAGTATAAGAAAAATGATTATCTTTCTAAAACCTATGGGGGGGGGGGTAATTGGTCAATACAGAATTAAACTCTCCTGCTCAGTCCCACCCAGTTGACAGTTATAGACAGTTGGTGATGGTTCTGCAAATAAGCGGGTTCAGATTGGCTGCACAGGTGGAAGGTTCCATGAGAGGAGCATATAAAAAGGAGAGCAAGGTGCAGCACGGGGCACACAGTTGTCTGTGGGAAAGGAAGGAGGCTGACTAGGAGTCTGCAGGGGAAGGGCTTGCAGGGAGAGAACTTTTCTGTCTTGAGGATCTGCTTGAGCTCCAGCCAAGACCCAAAGGTCCATTTGTGGTCCAAGTTACCTACTAGGGACTTCTGTCTGTTGTGTTTACTATTGTTGTGTTAAGCTTAATGCCGCTGTGAGAGTAACTGGGTCTCTCTCCCTGTAGCAGTCATATACTGCAGCACTAACCTGTTAATCACTGTGACAGTTGAGCAGAGCTGTTGAGAGAGGGCAGTTGTTGAAGAACAGTTGAGGAGGAAACTGTGGAGAAAGAGCAGCTGAGGAGAGAAGTTGCTGAAGGTGGAGAAACGGCAGTTGGGGAGAGCAGTGGTGTAGCTTAAGGGGGATGCAGGGGGTAGAAATTGTATGGGGCAACAAACAGCTTGACACTAGTGGCCAAAATTATGAAAACCTTGGTGTGTACAAATAATACCATCATTATGTCATTGGAAATGTAATTTAATGCAGAATGTAATGAAACAACCGCATTGGATTATCTGCATTCTATCAAAAGTTACGGCCAATTAACCAGAATATGAAAGCGCAACTACCTTATGGAACAAAAAGTGGATTTCCTTAATTTGAGACTGATTGTTCTGATAGCCAATGAGATGTTATTATGATACAGCAGGGAACCAATAAGGTGTTAGTATGAGTCAGCTCTCAATTCCTTGTATCATAATACTATTACCCCTGCTAACTGGGTAAAGAGGCACTTTTTCTTATATTTAGCAGGGGGAGAATAATCATATTTAGCAGGGGGAGAATAATTGTCCCTTTTTACCCCAGCAAAATGTCACTAACCAATAAGGGGCACACTTTTTATTTATTTACTTAATTAAATTTGATTTTGTCATAGAGGAGGAGCTACAAAATCTTCTTTGAGTCCAGGTAACAAATAGATGCTTTAGCTATGCCACTGGCTGGGGGGAGGCAGCAGTGCAAGTAGGTGGGGAGCGGCTAGGGGGGAGGAGGCATGTTTCCCCTCCCCCCAATTTTTACTTTTTAAAAACCCAGGCATACTATCACTTCTGGCTGTGACCACTTCCAGGGCATCATTTAGAGCTCAGAGCATGATCATTAGCTACGCCACTGGAGGAGAGTTAAAGTGAACAGATAAAAAGGAAGATTAGTTACCTCCAGAAGAGATTTTAGGAAGATTTAGGGAAGGTAGTTAAGACTGTTGAAACTGGCTGTTCTGTTTAATTTTATTTAATATAAAATAAATTATATTTGTAGTTACATCACTTCTGGTGTCTTGTCCAAGCCCCACATTACATGCCCAAAGCTCCAGCAGTCCAGCAGCACAGTACCAGCCAAAGATATTGGCTAATATTATAATGCCATTGTACAAATCGATGGTAAGGCCACACCTGGAGTATTGTGTCCAGTTCTGGTTGCCACATCTCAAAAAGGATATAGTGGAAATGGAAAAGGTGCCAAAATAGCTACTGGTTACTGGGCTGGGGAATCTCCCTTATGAGGAAAGGCTACAGCGTTTGGGCCTCATCAGTTTAGAAAAAAGGTGTCTGAGGGGGGACATGATTGAGACATACAAAATTATGCAGGGAGTGGATAGAGAGATGCTCTTTTCCCTCTCACATAACACCAAAACCAGGGGACATCCACTGAAATGAGTGTTGGGAGAGTTAGGACAGACACACAAAAAAAATTCTTTACTCATCATATAGTTAGTCTGTGGAACTCTTTGCCACAGGGTGGGGTGATGGCATCTGGCCTAGATGCCTTAAAAAGAGGGTTGGATAAATTTCTGGAGGAAAAGTCCATCACAGGTTACAAGCTATGATGTGTATGTGCAACCTTCTGATTTTAGAGATGGGTTACCTCAGAATGCCAAGATACAAGGAATGGCACAAGATGCAGGTCTCTTGTTGTCTTGTGTGCTCCCTGGGGCATTTGGTGGGCCACTGTGAGATACAGGAAGCAGGACTAGATGGACCTATGGCCTGATCCAGCAGGGCTGTTCTAATGTGGAAAGAAGAAAACCACACTCACCCTCCCCTTCCAATAACCTGCCTAGCAGACAGTTTCGGAAGGGAAATAGCTAGGTATATGTTCTGGGGATCTTTGTTCTATATAATAAAGTTTTACGTGTTATCTCTTTCTCAATAAAAATCTTTGTTCTTGGTTATCTTCAACCTGGTGTCTGTATGTGATCTGTGCCTTTCTATTACCCATGGTTGTTAAGGTGGCCCTCTTGGTTTGCAGCCAGTGATCAAAGAGACAAAGAGAAATTTGGCTAACAGTGGTAAGGAGTACTTGTAATGGAAATGCACAAGATACCTTGAGGAAATAGGGTGTGGTATCAATAGTGGTCCCTTGCTCTGGCAGACAAGCATGGGGTTAACACCAGGGCCTTAGATTGCAGTAAGTGGGCTGCACAGCTGCAGCCTCTTAAAGGCATTAGAGTCCTCAAGTAGCACCTGATGAAGGGACAGTTTGGTGGGTAGTAGGAGGAAAACTGGAGAAAGGAAGGAAATGGAACTGATGGATTAATGAACTGAGGAAATAACGGCTGATGGACTACTGGAACTGCTGATGGACTAACTGACTAAAGGACAGATAGATGAATGGGCTTTGGAGACTGCTGGAGATACTGGTGTGTGGCTGCCATGCCTAAGACCTACTGAGGACCAAGGTGTTGCTGTAGTGGCTGGAGAAGCTGCTGGTAGGAGGAAGGAGGAAGGAGGACCTCTCCAGGTTGAACAGGTGAGCTACCCTGGTAGTGGGGCCCAGCAGTGCTGCAGGGCAGAACTAGGGTCTTTGTTGGGGAAAGAAAGGGGGCTAATTAGCTGAAAGCGGGCATAATTCTCCAAGCGAAGCTTGGATTAGGAATCTGGCAAAACAGTATCCTAGGGACTCTCTGAAGAAATGTACTTCTGTTTAGCTGCAGCTGTCACTTGAGAGCCTTGGTTCAACTTGTTTTGCTGTAAAGAACATAGCATCTTTCAGTTTGCACTTTCAGACTTCTTAGCTTTATACGGGTTAAGTGAGCTTCTGTCAGTAGTGTAGCCTTTCTCCCTGGTCTATCCAAGAGCCATAGTTGAAATATCCTTGGTGATGCCCTTTCTGCTGGTGGCATGGCTCGCTCGACATGTCCAGCTTCAGTGTTCTTGGGAACAGGAGCAGTGTGCCATCTCTCTCTGCCCTCATCAATCTGAGAGCACAATCCTAGGCTTGTCTACTCAGAAGTAAGTTGCTTTCCTTTAATGGAACTTACTCTCAAGAAAGTGTGCATAGGTTTGCAGCCTGAGAGCGCAATCTTGGGTCAGCGCAAGTCCCTTGCATTGACCCGGAGGTGTTTAAAAAATGCAGTAAGCCATTTTTGAACCACCATGGGAGTTCGGAGGCTGAATCTGGCCTCACTTTGATGGTAGAATGGCGAGTCTGCACTGGCCAAGTCAGGCCAGTTTGGGAGTTTGGGGAGGGTGAAACAGGGGCGTTCTGGGGTGGGGGAGGGCAGGTAGCAAGTGGGCCAGTGGGAGGACTGAGCCCCGGAGGGGGGATGGGATGAGGATCCAGTCCTTGGCCAGATCCTAACCCCCCTCCCGGGCAGTTCAGTCTTATACTTTGCTGCTCCGATCTGTGGCTCCTATTTATTTATGCAGACTCGCAAATCTGAGTAGCTCCATAGGGGCGGCTGCTGTGTGACAAGGGATAAGGGGAAGGAATTCCCCTTACTGCAAGTTTTACTGCAACCTTGCCCAGCCCTGCTCTGGATGCAGCACAGGCCAGCTGACTGGCCTGTTCCTGGGGCATGTTAGGATTGGACTGTGAGTCCTGCTGCTGAATCTGAGATATCACATGAAAGACTTCCTGATCTGTGTTCTTGTTTAGGTGGGGTGGGTGAGTAATGTGTTTGACCTCTACTGAAATCCCTCTGACCTCTTCACTTTTCAAACCTAACAAAGATAGGACTCCACTGACCTTTCAGCTAAGGCTGATGCTCTTCAAGTCCTGACCATATGGCAAGTTTTAGAGTGCACGAATGTTAGTGAAAAACTGATAAGTAGGACCCACATTAGATGTCACTTTTGCTTTTTGTGCATGTTGGCTGTTTAGTCTTCTTATCAAAGATCTCTGTGGTACTCAGATTTGAGTAATGACCAGTTTCACAGTGTCAATCTGAGAATTAAAGAGAACATAACAACAGGAGAGGAAACTGAATGCTTTCCACATGCGCTGCCTTATTCTCGGCATCACCTGGCAGGACAAAGTTCCTAAGAACACAGTCCTGGAACGTGCTGGAATCCCTAGCATGTATGCACTACTGAAACAGAGACGCCTGCGTTGGCTCGGTCATGTCATGAGAATGGATAATGGCCGGATCCCAAAGGATCTCCTCTATGGAGAACTCGTGCAAGGAAAGCGCCCTACAGGTAGACCACAGCTGCGATACAAGGACATCTGCAAGAGGGATCTGAAGGCCTTAGGAGTGGACCTCAACAAGTGGGAAACCCTGGCCTCTGAGCGGCCCGCTTGGAGGCAGGCTGTGCAACATGGCCTTTCCCAGTTTGAAGAGACACTTGGCCAACATTCTGAGGCTAAGAGGCAAAGAAGGAAGGCTCATAGCCAGGGAGACAGACCAGGGACAGACTGCACTTGCTCCCAGTGTGGAAGGGATTGTCACTCCTGAATCGGCCTTTTCAGCCACACTAGACGCTGTTCCAGAATCACCTTTCAGAGCGCGATACCATAGTCTTTCGAGATTGAAGGTTGCCAACTACTAACATACTGTACTCCCAACATGTTTACCCACAGGAAAGTTTGGACTTGAAATGAAATTGGTATGGATTCGAAACTGAAAAGGCACAGGATCCCCTCTGTCCCTTTGGAAAGCAAGTGGTGCTGAGCAAAAATCAAAAGTATGGTGAGATACTTTGCTATGGTAAAGGTGGAAGTAGCCCAAAAATCCTCTGCTTTGAATGGCACGGGAGGTTTGTTTTTTTTAACCCAGGAAGTATTGGTTCCCAAGCTGCCCTTGTAACAGGTACAGCATGCCCAGGAATGACTTCATTACCCAGTGAAATGCAGTCACAGCAACTTTTCACTCTTAATAGACGCATTAAAAATTATTGCATCCACTTCAAGCTGTGCACATGCTGTCAGAAGGCCATGTAATTATTTATGCTGGAATTCTACCCATGTTATTTACCTTGCACTCCTAATGTGTGTTTCCTCAACTTTAAAAAAAAAAATGTTCTGGGAGTAGAAGTGATCAGTAACCTATGGGCCAGACTGTGTGGTCAGTTATACCACTGTTAATTGATTCTGTGAAGCTATTCTGGATAGATACCAGACAACTGGCTGAAGCATTTGGTCCTGTGCCAATGCTGTATATGAAAAAGCTATAAGTGGGCAAATGACAAAACTCCAGTGAGCTCTGGTTCCAGGAAAAATGTTATATACATCAGGCTTGACTTTTTGTTTGAAATGACACTTCTCCCCATATCCCTGTGAAGTCATTTGCAATGGATTGGATTTCATTCTTTAGCTTGCAAGGAGGAAGCATATGTTGTATTTATGACATTGGCTCAGACATACAGGATTCAGAACAGCAATCCATTGCTGCATGTCAAGTGCAGAGGCCTCAGGAAGAGTTTAGAAGCTGGGAAGGATTTTTCTTTCAAAGGGGGGGGGGGGGGGAGAGAGATCTCAAATCCTTTGTTTTATATACCTTTTCTCTCTGCAGCAAAATGTAGTATGTGCCACGACTTGATAGTGAACATCTAATCCCAAAATAAACTCTGAACTTTATGAGGATTTAGCTTTCCTTTTAATTAAAGTGCAATTCTACAATTACAGGTTCAGAGGTGCAGCATGTACTACAGCTCTTTTGGGGCGGGGGGGTGAGAATGGAAACTCCCATTTTCAGGAATGGGGGAAATGTCTAGCTTTATAACTTCCAGACTCTAGAGAGAGAAAATGCCTTTTTAGAAAAAAAAAAATGAAATTAAACTAATCATATTTGATTTGCTTTGGAAAATATTGTTTTCCCTCACAAGAGCAGTTGATTGAAAAGCCATGTATTATTAAACCCCAAATTCATCCATTCGAATATCAATCTAAATTGAAAGCTGAACTTGAAAATGCTGAGAAAATAGGCTCTAAATAACAACACAACAAACCATGTTTTGTTATGTCTTGATTCCTCATAACCTTAAATAGCAGGATATTTTGGAATTCACTTATTAATACAGTATGTAAAATGTATGCAAACCAGCCTTCCTTGTAAGCTCTACAACCGCGTAGATCTAATCAAAGCCCCACACAACTTCCCTCTTGGCAGTCCAGAGCTTGGCGATTATGATGATGTAAACGCCAAGTGCTCCACAGCCACTCCAGTGCAGCTACCTTAGGGGAACACACTGAGGGAAAATTAGAGAGAACATTGATGGAAATGTTAGAGAATTAGCCAATTTTAATTAGCATAATTTTCTCATGGTTTAGGAGGCTTCTTCAGGGTCTCCCACAGGGTAGGATCAGAGATTGGTCAGGATGGCCACTGGTTGAGGACCTATATACCCATCATAGGGATACCCTCAATACTAGTAGCAGTAGTAGCACCCAATACACAACTGGGGGCAGGCAAGAGCACTTTAGGAGACTCACTGTGGGACTTTACCACATGGACACTAGCAAAGCGGGACTGGCAGTGCTTTCCCAACTTGGAGCAGTTAGCCTGGCCCTTGAGACCAGTACTGGAGACTGCCTGGCCCTTGAGACTGGAGTACTGGAGACCAATGGGCATGGTCTCCCAGGCAGCAACCAAGGCTGCAATCCTATACACAAGGCTGCAATTCTGTACAATTCTAAACAATCTTGCCATATATGTTGTAAAGGACAAGAGATTTTTTTGTGCAAAGTGCTTCCTTTGTGTACCATACACTTTCATTACAGTTCCCGTCATCAACGTTCCCCTTTGAGAAACCAGAGAGGTTTCTCCCCATACTCATTTGAGATGTAGCCTCCTTGGCATGGGCTTTATATTGGGGTTGTTGTACTGTGATTGGTTGCCAAATGTAGTCTGTACCTTATGTTCTGTTGTTAGGGAGTGGGCAGGGCAGAGGGGGTTGTTGGAAGTAAAAAATTTTTTTTTTCCATTCCCCACTGTTCCTTATGGGCTTATGCCTACCTATACTAACTCTGTTGTTGGCATATCATTTTTCCAGTATTAGGGTGTGTGTGTGCCATTGTCTGTAAGGAAGTTAGGATATGGTACTGACATGCCTGGGGGGGGGGGCAAGGGTTGAAAAATCCATGTGCAAGCCATGTGGCTTGCTGGAGGGGGTGGGCCGCACCGCTATCAATGCTCCTACTCCCCTGCTGGACCCCTGTATGGAGGCCTTTTTGGATGAAAAATGGAAGTGTTTTCAGCCTTCCAAAGACATCAGAATGCCATCTGAGGGCCAGAGGAAACCACACATGGTCTCTTCCAGCCCTCAGAAGACCCCTCCCAATATGGTGGCAGGAGGGCATTCTCCTGGGGGGGGGCAGCATTCTGTGGCCCTGGGCTGCACAGGATTACAAGTGGAATATGGTGTACATCGACTTATCGTTGATCCTCCCACATCCCTTTCATGTCCCTTCCACATCACTCCAGAATCTCCTCCCTGTTTTAGCCTTTCTGCCAGCAGAGTTGCAATGGCATCCCATTGACATCTGAGCTATGTCAGTGCAACATTTTCTCGGCATTGTGCCAGCATCCATGACACATCTGTTGGTGGGCAGACCTCTGTGTTAGCTGGGCTGTTGTTGGGCTGCTGTATGTTGAAATGTACTGGCATATTTTGACACATTTGGGTCACTAGACTAGTAAAGTCAGCATTGATGGACAATAAGGGACTGAAGGGGGTTACTCAGTCTCCAAAGAAAGAAAAACTGTTCAAGCATACGCTTAACTTTCCTGTGTGCCCCTGTTCCAGGGTTTGGTGGCGTTTACTGAGTATCAATACTATCTTCAGAAAGGCCATGCCTTGAAAACAGCTGTCTCCTGGGTGTTCAGACAGAGCATGTCCAGCTCAGAAAAACACAAAGGAGCCTTTTACAGTTAAATGTGACAAATCTTGGGGAAGGAAATAAGAAACGTAGAGTGGAAATGGCGGATTAGAAAGAACCTTGCATGCAAACAAGCAATACCCCCCCCCCCCAAATGTAAATAGTTTCCAAGGCTGCAACACCATACTTGTTTTCCTGGGAATGAGCCCCAGTGACTTACTCCTGAGTACACATACCTAGGACTGTGCTGTAAGTTTTGGTTTTTAAAGAGAGACTGCCTGATGAGCACTAGAGCTTTGCACAGTCACTGGAACCTGAGCAGAATAGCTAACTGGTTCCTGCTTCCTCTTTCTCCATGGTTCATGTTCTCTCTCTCTCTCTCTCTCTCTCTCTCTCTGTATTCACTGTATCACACTCTGAATTACTCCCCCCCCTTAGTGTCATCTCTCATGGTTCCCATGGCAACCAACAAGCATCCTTTCAGCCTAGGTTATTGGGTCTCCGGAAGGAAGTGCTCCACGGCTGGTCTGCTATTTTTATAGAACCTGTTACATAATGCAATCTATTAAAGCTTTCTCTGGGCGTTTTATTGTGCAAAGGGGAAATTAAATTTGATGGCTTCCAAAATGCTTGATGGCATATGCCAGGCAACTTTGGGATTGCTTTTGTGTCAGCCGCAGAGCAACAGTTTTTCTATGTGCCTTTCAGGCAGGACAAATATACATTAGAGCCACTGGCAATATTTGTCTGCATGCCTGTTAGAGGAGGAAATTGAATTCCAAGCAGGACAAGTGTAAACACTGTAAAAACCCACAGTCCTATCTGAGGTACCAGAGCAGCTAACAACGTGAGGAATTTTAAAGGGAAGGGACATGTGTTCACAATGGCTTTCTGTTTTCCTTAGTCCAGGGGTTTTTCTAACAGTGCTCCATGGGACTAATAAAGCACTTTAAAAAGTCTCAATGATAGAAATCTTATACTTGGAGCTCCGCCCCCCCAGCCCCATGGCAACCCCTTTTTCTTTTCACTTTCTCTAAGCAGGACTAGGGTGGAGAATCATTTTGTACAGGGCCAGCCATTCCTAGAAAGAGGAAAGGTCATAGGAAGAAGATACAAGGTGCTACCACTCATTATTCTCTCAGATTCTTAATGACAGCCAAACAGCATCTGATATTTTGCATGCTACTGGCCCTTGTGCATATTTCTTATAACAGCCATGGCACCCCCCCCACCCCCCAACTAAGTCTGGACTGAGCTGGGGGAAGGAGTGTGGATTTAACTATCATAATCCTGATTCAGATGGGATTCCCTAGAACTAATACTTGCACTGGGAAAGAAGCTGCCCTAGACACCAGTGTGAGGTTTCCGCTTGGGGCAAACAGCAGCTGCAGACATTCTGACTGGGACTACAGTGGGGGCAAAATGTTTAACTTTCTTTCTCTCTCCCAGCCCTGATGAGTACTAGGCCCTAGTTACAGCTGCTATTTAGGGGAAAAAAACATAAGCATGCAAGGGCTGGCAACATGTTTAATGTAATGGGTTTTTAACTTGTTTTAAAACATGTTTTGTGAAGTGTTAAAGTTTTAATTGTTTTTATGTTTTTGTATCTTATTTATTGTTGTAAGCCACCTTGGGTTCCTTTGGGGAGAAAGGTGGGTTACAAATGTAGTTAATAATAAATAATAATAATTAATGTGTAGTTTGGCCCTTGGTTCCAATTAGTAAAGCAAAACACAAAACCCCTCAAAGAACTGCAGGGGCTCTTAGTTGAATCCCTGAACACGGATTCATTCTCCCTTAATTCACCATGCCAGCATGGAGTCAGTTTTGTAAAATTTACTTGAATATTTCTAATAGTTTGCAGGCACTGCACCTAATACCATCTTGTGTCCCAACCTGTGCTGTACTTCTGGAATGCAAAAAAGTATGTCAATCCATTAGCAATAGTTGCTTGCACAGAATAACTCCACAGCCCTACAACCCCAGACGTTGTCCTGACTGTGTGAACATCTTCCGATTTGTGTGCTTTCCCCAGTGGAAATTCATTTCCCTCATTCACGCACAGGACTCCTATTTCGATGATCTTTATGCATTTTGTTTTTTAAGATTTCCATGTACCCCTTTCATATTCTGCACATTTTCTCTTGTAAAATTTGGCAGTGCATACAAGTTAAACTGCATGCAAGTTTGGCACAGCACACCCTTCCCAAATATGAAAAACAGGTTAGAGTATAATCCAGTGAAGTCTTTAAGCCGGCTTCTGTGTCACAAACATGCCATAAAGCACATTCATGCCACAGTGGGAGTCGGGGAGGCCGGCACAAGGATGTGCACCAGCCTCCTTGCACTGGAGCAAGCCCCAGCAAAGGTAAGTTTGCACTGGTGGCGGGCTGCTGGCTCAGGTGCTTGGGGACTACATTTTGGGGTGTTCTGGGTTGGGGGAGGGTAGGCCTGTGGCAGGTGGGGCCCAAGTGGGGAGTAAGACTGGCCTCCAGCACTTAGGCCAGATCCTAACCCCCCTCTCAAGCAGCCTGGCCTAACACCAGGCTTTGTGAACTTTTAGTTGAAAAGCGGTATATAAATATTATTATTATTATTATTATTAACAGTAACACCAGACTGCTCAGATCTGTGCCAGCTACTTAGCAGGTGCAGATCTGAGTAGCCCCACTGTGGTGGCTTGGGCAGTGATCAGGGTAAGGGGAAAATATCTCCTTGCCCCAAGTTGCTCCACAGCCACCTCCATCTCCAATCCTGTACTGGATACAACACAGGTCAGCTGGCCTGCTTGTTCCAGCACAGGTTAGGATTGGGCTGTCAGTTATTAAAGGGGGAGAAATATGCATATATGCTTCTATGAGATATATACTTCATGGGGAGAGCAAAAACCCAATGTTTTAAGCAACAGTGCACTTAGCATTGGAGGTTTGCCTGTACAGATGCAGCCTTAGCTCAAGGTAACTACAGGTCCAACCTTGTTATACACTAATTTTTTAACAGATGGATTTGACTCAACGCGAATGGCTGCTGCAAATGAGAAGGAATGTGCTGATCCCTGGAGAAGGGGAAAAATGCAGCCCTTTAAAATCACAGTTAAAAAAACAACTGTTTTCTTACAGTTGTAGAGAGACAGTCGTGCTAGTGATCATTCCATTCTTCAGCTAAGCCAGAGAAAGGCAGGGGGTCATTTGCATTTCTAATTTCTGACTGCCTCTCTACAACAGTAAGAAAAGTTGTTTTTAAATCACAGTTGTAAAAGGGAGGCACTTTTTAAAATTGCTTTTATTTAACACATTTTATGGTATTAGCAGGGA
Organism: Tiliqua scincoides; assembly: GCF_035046505.1. Taxonomy (NCBI): domain Eukaryota; kingdom Metazoa; phylum Chordata; class Lepidosauria; order Squamata; family Scincidae; genus Tiliqua; species Tiliqua scincoides. Next base: position 31,349,243 of record NC_089826.1, read on the forward strand.
GTACCAGACTCAAACCCCTGCAGATGTCAAGGAACAACCGTATTCCATTAGGAACAATGGAGGGGCAAGAAACCTGGAAGTGGGTCTTTAAATCTATTTTTCCACTGTTTTTTTATCTAATGATTTTTTTTTTAATCCACTAGGGGTGCTTAGCATTTGGGAAACACTGCTTTGGGCAGATAGTGCTAACATTTAAAATAAAAGCAGAGATTCTTAAGGTTATACCTGAACTCTGGATAAAGCAGTTAGTCACCTGTGACCTAGCAAGTGACTGAGTTATTTACATGTCTGCCTTACCGCTTGCCCATATCTACATCAAAGAAGCATATCAGCCTTTTATCTTTCTGGATTATGGTGAATGAATGGTCTTTCCTTCTGCATGGTCAAGCAGTGAACATTCATCAGCCTGACTGATTAGTGCCATTCCTGTGTCATAACCTGATTTTAAAAAAAAATGACTGGGAAGAGTCCAGCATTTTGCCTGATGCAAGGCATATACATGGAAATAACCTTTGCAGGAGGTAGGCAAAGAAGCTGGAAGGATGCTTTGCATCTTTTTCACTCACGCACCTTAGATAGGGCAGGAGGTCTGGTCTAGAGGGTAGAGCCTCCATTTGCCTGAAGATAATATCCACAAGGTCGCCATTTCGAGGCCACCGGCACCGTGCGACCTTGAAGCAGCTGACAAGCTGAGCAGAGTTATTCCATCTGCTCTGAGCGTGGGAGGATGGAGGCCAGAACGTGAAACCAGATCAAGAAAGAAACATCTTGAATGTTGTGGTTCTTGAAAGATAGAACCTTCTTTCAATTGTAAAAATCCCTGTGGGGATTTAAATCGCCTGCCTATGTAAACCGCCTTGAATAAAGTCTTGAACAAAGACCAAGAAAGGCGGTATATAAATACCTGTATTATTATTATTATAATAAAAGGAATGTGGCTCTGTTGCAAATAAGGGCCAATTCACATAAAAAGACTGGTGTGCTGGGAGTAATGGTTAAGTGGACTTGTGCAGATTTTGGCACATGGTTAATAATAATAATAATAATAATAATAATAATAATCTTTATTTCTATCCCGCCCTTCTCCCTAAAGGGACCCAGGGAGGCTTACAACATATTAAAAACAGATTAAAACATAATTTAACAGATAAAAACATATTAAAAACACATTAACAAAAACCATGAAAACAGTAGTCAGATAAAAGTCAGAATAAAAAAAGAGCATAAAACAGCAGTTCATAGAGGAATCAGGCCTGTAAAAAAAACTAAAAGATGTACAAAAGATGTTAAAAAGGCGATGAAGTCAGAAGGCTTGTTTAAACAGCAGGGTCTTCAGGCCTTGCCGAAAAGTCTCAAGAGAGGGAGCCATTCTCAAGTCAAGGGGAAGGGAGTTCCATAATGTTGGTGCCACTACTGAGAAGGCCCTGTTTCTTGCCGCTGCCCCACATACCTCCTTAGGCGGCGGCACTTGTAAAAAGGCCTTCTCTGATGACCTGATTAAGTGATTATGTGCCCAGTAAGACACCTAGCTTGCAACACATCCCCATTTACTGCGCCACCACTGAGTCCCCCAAAGCTGAGTGAGTGATATGCTGAAAAGTATAGTGGAAGATGTGTGTGGTTGGGCATACAGAATCATGCCACTGCTTCTGTATGTGCTGAACGTTGCATTGAACTGGGTGCACACTCACAGCATGACAATTCAATCATCTGAATTTGCTCTAGCAGGCAAATGAAGCTGTGACTTAGTGATGGTGTCAGAATGTAATGAGGACCTGTTTCTGCCACAAAAGTAGCATTTTAGGAGGCTTTATTGTAATAACAGTGCTATGTCTGGTACAATATAAGCTGGGTGTGAGTTTCGGTTGCTTTTGACTGCTAAGGAATCCAGGTCAGATTCTACTGACATGTTTCATATGGATACCATCTCAGCTACAATTGCATCTGCTCAGAGCCGGGTAGTGGAGCTTTTCCAGATAGTCCAAGGCCTCTTAATCTTGATCCTCAGAACAATGAGCTGAACTCTTTGATAGCCTGCTGGGACTAATTTGTGAGGCACTTTGCAGATAAAATTGGTGGTATCTGTCACAACTTGGATGCTGATTTGCCTGGTCCTACTATTGATACTACTACCACTGCTTGTCCCACAGTTTTGGATTCTTTTCAGCTTCTGCAGCCTGAGGATGTGGACTGGATCTTTGGAAGCATGAAATATTTCACATCCATGCTGAACTGTTGCCCATCCTGGCTAGTAATAGCCAGCGATGAGCATATCAGGTGTGGCTTGACTTGAGTTGAGTCTCAAGTCCCCTGCGACTTGACTCAAAAACAAATCATAATGGGGGCACTTTCCAAGTCGCCTGGAACATTTTTGTGACTCCAAGACTTGAGTCTCAAGTGATCTGTTTAAAAGCTTGCCACAGCTCTGTCTGCTGTCCCTGCCCAACCCACCTGTCAGGCAGCAGTGTGGAATGTGCCGACCTGTTCCCTTATCATTCCAGGCGTGATGAAAGAGCTAACTTCAGGCTAACTGGGTAAGAGGCACTTTTTCAAGTGGGTGCTCCTCTTTCTAGCAGGGGAAGAGTAACTGGCCCACCTCACCCCAGCACTGTCTGTTCTAGTGGCTGTCTGCTGGTATTCCTTGGCATCTTTTTAGATTGTGAGCCCGTTTGGGACAGGGAGCCATTTAGTTATTTGATTTTTCTCTGTAAACCGCTTTGTGAACTTTTAGTTGAAAAGCGGTATATAAATACTGTTAATAATGAAAGAAACCCCCCCACATCAGGGGCACGGCTGGGAGGAAGGGAGCAAGGATGCATCCCAGCTTGACAAAGTGGGAGAATGGCTGGCAACCTTCAGTCTCGAAAGACTATGGTATAAGCCTACAGCACCCAGTATTCCCAGGTGGTCTCCCATCCAAGTACTAACCAGACCTGACCCTGCTTAGCTTCTGAGATCAGATGAAATCAGGCATGTGCAGGGTAACAGTGGGAGAAAACGTGACAGGATGGGGGGGAAGCCCACAGATAAACCGCTGTGAGCTTAGCAACAGCACAGGCAGGCTGAATCAAGGGCAGCTAGAGAGAGACATACTGCTCAGACACCTCTAAGCAACCCAAGTAGAATAAAACAACTCTGTCCTGAGTAGAAAAAGAAACACCCCCCCCCCCAAAAGAAAGGCACAGCTACTATGGCTACTGCTTCTGCAGAAGTATATCCCATGACACTCTGCTCTGCCTGCCTGCCTAGTCAAACACTAAGGCTGCATGCTTGGATGGACGCTGTGCTGGGAATATGAGAGAGTGCGCATGAGACAACTGCTTGCTTCTGCTGCTAGGAATGCAACAAGGAGGCGAAATGAGGGTGGCTATTTTTCTATCTCTCGAGAACAGCTTTCTCCCCTGCTTCCCCAGCCTCCTGCAGCCCCTCCTTCTGCTTGCAAAACCCACTTGTCCCTATGGGAAAAAATGGCTGCACCTGTCCCCCTCCCTCTCCCAGAGCAATGGATGGTCCAGGGGACCAGAGGGGGCATCTCCCTCCCCCCCCCCGGTTCTGTAGATATGCAGGTGCCTCACTTGTGTTACTGAGCTAGCCAAACCAGGTAAAATGGTTACTTTTGCAGAAGCCGCTACAATTTCTGCATCACAAGACCCTACAAGTTTTTTTAAATGCAAACAAAGTTACCCCTTTCGCTCCACCCCCCCAGCCCATCTCTGAACATAGTGTACCGTGCTGCTGCTGCTGTTCCTCACGTGCACAAAAACCAGCTTCCTGGATCAATCCAAGAGATTTTTTGGGCAAGATGTAGGCAGCGCAAGCAGTAGCCATTGGCGAGTGACTCGAGTCACCCAAGCGGATGGCAACTCATAAGTTGGGGCCCCTGACTTGAATGTTTTGTGAAGTCTTCCACACATGTGACTCGAGTCTCCATGAGTCAGCAAAAAAACACTGATTTTTGCAACCTGACTCAAGTTTCCATCCCTGGTAATAGCAGATTGGGATGGTTTGCACATTGGCCAAATGGTTTGGGATGCTGGTCTTCATTGTTTGAAGAGTCGACTCCAGCTCCCCATCTTCAAATATATTTAAGCATTATCAAAGAGTCTCCTGGACTGATTTTTGGCCTTGGTGGATGACCAACAAGACTTGTGGAGAGCATCCCTGTTGGTTCCCCTGGACCTTCTAGTAACATTTGATACCATTAACAATGGTATCCTTTTGAACTGTCTTGTAGGGTTGAGGTTCTGGGGCACTGTTTTGCGGTGGCTTTGCTCCATCAGATTCAGTAGAATCTGAATATATAAAGAAGCTTCTGCCAACATGCGCCCAGTTCCTCCCCAACATGCCCTGTTATGTCCCCTTTCTGCCCACTGCTAATCCTTGCCACCAATATACCCCCTCTGGTGGTGGCTGAGTGCTCTGGTGGCAGTGCAATATGTGAATGCTGAGTTTGCAATGTTGATGGAGCAGGCCTTTATCACTCATAGTGACAGCAGATGTCACTCAAAGGACTGGGCCCCATGTCTAGGTTGTCCAAAATGCACAAAATGTTTAGTGTGAAAAAGTTGCTTGGAAAGACGGGCCAGCCTGGTCATGCAACAGTTGCTTGATTGTTTTATTGTGGGTTTTTTTTTTTGTTTTCAATATGATCATACTGTTTTTATGTAGTTTTACTGTAAGTTGCCTTGAGCAAAAAGGAAAAGTGGAGTAATAATGTCTTGCAATTAATAAATAAAATAAGCAGAAGTGCTGCACTTTGTGCTAACTAACCTACCCTGCATGGACCTGCAAAGCCAGGTTCATTAACTTGTCACTTTATTGTGTCAAGAACCATGTACAATGAACAGTGTTTTTTCACAGAAATCAAGTGCATGGGATTTCTTGTATGAACCAGGAGAACAAGTACAGTATAGTCACAGAAGCCGTGGGCCAGAAGCATATGTAGAAGTTAATAAAAATAGCAGCTAGGCTTTTGCGCATGGATTTTTACAGGAAAGGAGAGTACCTTGGAACAATGAAAGGTGTGTACAAAATGCAAAAGGGGGCTTTGCAAACACTGATACTTTAAACTCCCATCTGCTTTTAGGAAGAATACCACTGAGTGAATTGAATGAACCAAACAGAGACCTAGAATTATTCTTGACTTTGTCCTGTCAAATGTTAAGTCAAAAAGGAAGCAGGGAGGGTTTCTTTTCTTACTTTTGGCAAACACTTCCCTTGCTTCCTAAGGGGTGGAAATAGGCAATAAATAGCAGGGTATCTTGTGGCGTCATTCCAGGCCTCCCAGCTACTCGTGTTGGCAAGGAAATGGTTCTCCTTTTTCTTCCTCCTTGTTTTTAGTATTGCATTTTCCCGGGGTGGAGGGAAGGTCTGTCATTATCAGGGAGAGAGAGTCAAACCACAGTGGCTGGCTTCTGCTGAACTCCTATTGCCCTGCCAAACAGGAGGAAGCCATAACCATATTATTCACACCACTAGTGGTTTTTCTCTGAAAGTGAGACTTCCTTTCAATTAGAGCATATGCGCCCACATGCACAAAATGTAAAATTGTAGTCTGCAGAAAAAGTAGCATTCAAAAATTAACACAACTCCTTCAAAATGTATCCTTCCTTAAATCTTCCACCGCATGAGACATATCTTATAGTTCGCTTCTAAACAATGACAGTATTACTCTTGGAACACAGTTTTCAGGAGGACCATTTTTATGGGACGGTAAATGCAGGAAAGTATTTTTCTTTTGTTCATATCCCTGTAAAATTGGCTTGCTTTGCTGCTCAAAATCTGGTGCAAACCCTTTGGAGTGACATCAAACCCACATTTTGTTTTTGGCATCAATTTCCCTCCATCCCTCCAGTATATCTTGGATCTCAAAAGAGTAGAATTATGTACATATGTCAGGTGTGGGTATCTGGTATTCTTGAGAGCGGAACAAAAAGCCAGGGAAAGTAAGTGTGGCTTTGGGTTTGATGGGAACATTTGGCTTGAAGTGGTACATGATGTGATTTGAATTCCATGAAAAATTGGCAAGTCCAGTGGTGGTTTTCAGATCCCTTTTACTGATTTCCTCAGAAAACACTACAATTCAGAGCAATGTTTAATAATATTTCCAAATTCATATGCAGATTCTCTGGGATCCTATTTTTCTAACTGCAGGAATCAAATGTGATTTTGAGAAACAGCAGGCAATAAGTAGGGGGCTCATGGCTAGTTTGGCGCATTCAGGAATTTGGGGAGGGGTTCACTGCATTATGCCTGTTGGTCACTAAGGGCCCAATCCTATCCAACTTTCCAGCACCGGTGCAACCACAATGCAGTCCTGAGATAATGGAACAAACGTTCCCTTACCCTGAGGAGCCTCGTGACTATCTCCCCACAATAGGAAGCAGTGCACGACTGCATTGGCACGTCTGCACTGGCACTGGAAGGTTGAATAGGATTGGGCCCCAAGCTCACATCTCCTCCTGCTGCTGCCGAAGCCTTTGCTGGTGTCATTTTGATTTTCATGGGCATATATTTGCAATGCATCAGAGATTTGCAGCTAATTTGACACAACTAGAAACCATGCCACAATGCCTGTAAAATACTCAATTTGGTGAACTTGCAACATAGTATCAACTGAAAGGTTTACTGAATGACCTTCGTGCATTCAGTCTGCCACCTGTGCAGCCATACTCTGCTCTCCTGGAATGCCCAAATGAAATGTGGAAAAGCTTGTTACTTGGTACTGGATCTGCCCAACTTGGATACATGATGCCATACAGATTTTACTCCGCTCTAACTGAGCAAGCCCTACTTCTCATAAGCCCTACCTTACAGTCTAGTAAAGTAGTGATTGGTTTATGTTTCATGGTGTGGGATGGATATCCAGATACACTAAAGGTGGATACCCTTTAGTCCAATCCTGATGCCACTTTTTTTTGGCATCGATGCAGCTGGGAGCTTTCTTCTTTGAGTCAGTTTCCTTCTTTTTTCTCTCTTTAAAGGCTAGCTGCAAGTTTTGTGGGCTCTTAGGCCACAATATCCATGATATCTCTCTCCTATTCTTTTTTTCCAGTTGTGGTTCCACTCTTTTTAGCTCGTCTGTGCCAGTTGGGCTCAAAGGAGGACAAATGAGTCACTCCATCAATTTTTTTCATGTTCTGTCATGAGAAAGTAGGAGACTGTGCCAGAGGCTCTGACAATGACACAAGGCCCTCTTCCTATTGCTTAGTGGGTGTGTGAAGTGAGACTCTCTTATTTTCCTTTCTGCTCCATTGGCAATAAAGAAGTGCAAAAAAACAACACCAAAACAAAAGCCCACCATGTTCTGCCTCCTCCAGGTGCCCCTCTCATTTGGGCCATGGGAGACCACCTAAGAGACTCCTGCATCATCACCATCATCATCATCATCATCAAGTTATCAGGGGTGCTTTTCCATTTCTTTATGTGAGAGCTGTTGGGAGGCAGCCAAGCACAACTATTTTGTACTCTGCTTCCTCTGCTTGCTGTCACCAGGCATGTCTCGCTGAAAAAATGGGAGATCAGAGAAGTGTCTCCAGGCTACAATGGACCTGACCATACCTTGCATTGATGCTGGTCCTGCTCTCTTTCCCCTGGCAGTTGTATGACTGTAGCCATTCAAAAATGGAGTGAATAATAGTAAGTAATGTTAAACTGGAGAACTAGTTTACCATAGTGGCTAAGAGATTGAACTGTGAATCAGGACTTCCTTGGTTAAATCTCAGCTTTGCCAAGGACCAATGACCTCTTTGACAAATTATGGACAGTTCAGAACATGTCATTGGGGCAAAATAAATGGAATACCAAGAGGCTTCTAAGGATTTATTCAAGCCCTCATAATTTTAATTACTTCATTTATTAAACACTGAGATATAAAACAGGTCACTGGCAGCCCTATCCTATCCCATGCTACCAGCACCAATGCACCTGCACCCGAAAAGGTGTGCGCTGCATCCTGTGATGGTGGTGGGGAGCAATTGGACAGCCTGCAGGAGATAAGTACATTTTGTACTTACCTTCTTGTAGGCTGCCCGATTGTCAATGAGTCTTCTCAGAATACATACACCACCTCTTGCACAGCTCATTTGTACAAAGTTACTTGGTATTTCTTTGTTTGAGATAGGGAGGGTGAGATTTAGGAGAAATAAAAGGGAAGTACAGATGGAGCCTATTTATCCGCGTTAGTTCCGTTCTGTGACTTGGTGTGATTAACAAAAAAACGCGTTGTGCTAAATGCCATAGAGTTAAGCAAATTTGCTGCAGCCTGACACTTCTGGATGGAAGGAAACTAAGGCAGCTGTTCTCAATCCCCTCCCCTCCCCACTCAGCCCTCCTGTTGCCTGCTGTCCTGCTTCTTTCACAGTTGGAATGGTGAGCTTGCTTGGGAAGCCTCGTCCTCTGTGTCCCAGGCGGCCTCCCAACAGCGCTGCAGGTTCTCCGCCTTCTCTTCACTGCTGCTGCTCTTGCAGCCCTCCCTGGCCACCATAATGGAAGCTCCTCTGCCCTGGGGGCATTCTGGGACTTGTAGTCCAGCTCTCTGCTCACCCTCACCTGTCTCTCCAAGGCTTCCCAAGGCTTGCTTGGGAAGGCTTGCTGGAGCAGGAGAGCCTGCATCATGGGGGGGGGGGGGAAATTCGGCAAACACTCCCTGGGTTTTTTAAAACAATCCCCTCTGTTGCTACAGTGAGTGAGTGAGCGAGCGAGCTCCACCTTGCTGCAAGTGTTCTGGTTACACAGGGTTTTCTGCTCCCCTCTTCAGCCTCTTTCCTGGCTCAGGGGCTCCAGGAATGTTACTGTTCCTTCAAAAGGGGAACCTCTTCCATGGATCCAGGACTATTCCCTGCCTGGGTGAGGCAGAGCCTTTTTGCAGTGTTTTGGGCTGCCTGGAAATGGAGCGAGAGGCCGGTGCAGGGCAAAGGAGGCAAAGGTGTGTGTGACTTTCAGTACCCCCACCCCATTTGGTTGAGACAAATCCGCAGATAAAAAATTCGTGGATAAATAGGCTGCACCTGTATACTTTCAAACACATATTTCTAAAAATGGTAGGCAAAACTGATGGAAGCTTTCTTGGACAAAATTCGGCCTCATTAACAAAATTGTCAATTCTGTGCACAAGAGGTTTTCTATTAAGTATGGATAGCTTCTTAAATATGAAGATTCTATATTAAGGATGTGTAAGTGGCAATCCTAAAGGATTGCTTCCTACATCAAGGACTATTGCCCAAATTCAACAACAGAAATCAGCAGATTTAAATACTTTTCCATATACAGGTGAGGCATCTGTTTGGCATTTACAGTGAAGCAAATCCACAGATACCAAATCCATGGGGATTTGGTGTCTGTGGATTTGCTTCACTGTAGATACTGAACCCCCCAGATAGCCCCACTGAAGACCTCCAAGTCACAACTGGAACCTTCTTCTGCTCACATCTGGGTCTGAGCGTTAGAGAGGCCATGCACCAGAGCCTTTTCTCATCAACTTTCGGTTTTTGCAAAAACCAGAAGTCACCAGAAAAAGGCTCCGGGCAGCATTCTGAGCCTTGAAGCAGCCAAGCATGGCCTCGCTGAAGCTCGGAACAAGTCTGGACATGACAGGAGCATGGCTCTGGTTACGTTTGGAGCTCATGTGGGCTCTGAAAACCATGGATTTCGTTATCTGTGGTTTTCGGTATCCATGGGGGAGGCGGGAACAGAACCCCCATGGATAAACAGGCTCCCCCTGTACTTTGTAAGTACTGATGCAGATGAGCACATTTCAGTGTTCATCTCAGACTTATTTATCAACTTATGGGCAGCGACCTTTATTTATCTCAGACCTATTTATCAACTTATTTGACTGCATCTTTTGTTGTGAATGGGAATTTGCTAATACATCTGGGCCCAGCAACTACATGTGTAGGGCTGGCCCAGCCATGAAATGAACAATGTGGCTCACATCGGGGAGGGTGGTGGAATGAGCAGGGTGCCCTTCACCCGGAGTCTGCTGCTGCTCCCTCTCTCTAGCTCGCTGCCCATGTGAGCCACATTGATCCATATTTTTTCATTCCTTCATTGCATGGTTCGTTTTGCAAACCAGGAAGTGTGGAACTCCCTGGTTTTATTTGAAGTTCTTCTTTGCATAGCTCATTTAAGTATATCAGGAAGTCTCGTATCTCCTGGTTTAGGAAAAGAACCATGTAATGGGGGACGCTACAGACTTAAGGGGCTTTTCCACCTTTCTTTTGGAGTGTGGTGTGGTGGGATCAGGCTACGGAATCACTTGCACTGTCCCTGTACATATGACATAATGATTGAGGCTATGAATTTGAAGTCACTTCCCTATGTGACTCCTGCCCAACATCCCTCACTTGTTGTCCCTCAAATATTTGGCCTGATCAAAAGCAGTGCCATACCTGCCATGTGTATTTGATCTATCCTCTAACCAGCTTAAAGGCTTTGCAATAATAGTCCTGAATTCAGTAGGTCCACATATTCTTCAAAAAGTCACTGATTAAGTGCTAACTTGCACACTAGATCTCTCTGTCTCAGGCAAAATACCCTCTCTGCATTTCAGGGAAGAGGTATGAAAGTGCCTTCTGTTTGCTAAGATGATTTGTTTTAAGTAGTGTCTGTCATTAAACTAATACTTTTTGTTCTTTGAACCCCTCCAATTTCAAATACACATCTTCTCTCATAACAGAGGTTGCTGCTGTAAGATTATATCAGTGAATTAAAACTGCTATCTATCTCTTGGCACTTACTGACAATAAACCCCATTATATTCTAGGTTTACGTTTCACTTAAAGTGCCTACTCTTTAGACTCTGTTAAGGACAAGGTTTAATAGTCTCTGGTAATTATCATCCTAATCCCTTGTATAATAGCCTTTTGGAGTGTGTAAATTGCTTGTTATAACAAAGTATGCACTGTACATACTGCAATATTTCTATCAAAAGACCTATGTATGACAGCAGGTTGCTTGACTATAATCAGATTGTCTCAAATAACTTGAAAGGTAGAAAATCCTCCTTTAATTTTTGAAAGAGGTTGACAATGGACTAAGGTATGGCATTTCCTAAGCTGTAAAGCATATTTAATGCAATTCCATTGGGTGTACTTAACAGTCTTATTCATTGCCTGAGTGTATATCATCTAAGCCATGGGTGCCGAAGCAGATGCTCTCTTGCTAAACTATACTTCTCAACAGACATCACTTGCATGTAAATACTAGGTAGCCCTGAACACCATTATTTCTGATCATTCTGAGACTGAGAACAATCTGCTGGTAGTAACCTCCTGAAGTTCTTCAGGAAGGTGTAGATGAGAAAATAACACAACTCTGTAATTTCATCTGCCTCTTTCAGTGTAAACTGTGTGACCCGGATCCATTTAAATGACATGTTTGAGTAAAAGAGTTGGTGTCATCTGAAAACAAGTCAAGATTTCACTGATCTATGGAAATCATGTGGGAACGCAACCTACCCACATTTGGTGGACAGTGTGTGAATATATTCCTCATGTGTTGGGCTTTCCCTGTGTGATCATGAACCCTGGAAATTCAGTGATTCCAATTGTATGGAGAGAGCCCTGTTTGCGTACATTTGTACCTGCCAATGTTGGGAGTGGGGACAGTGAGCACAATCCTTCTCCTCCATATAAACGAGATAACCCAGTAACAATATAATGTAATGAATTGTAATAGCATTTAGTGGGAACATTCAACAACCTAGTCCAGTAATTCCCAGACTTTTTGAGCACCAGGACTGACTCTTCAAAACCACCCTATCAGGACCCACACAGCTTTACAAGAGGTTTATCAGATTAGGACCATTCTGGTGGCTCGTGTTCCTCTTTGCCTAGCTTTCAGTAAGATCCAAGCCTTGCTGGTACTCATGAGTAAATAAGTACTCATTTAGGTACTCATGAGTAAATGCACATGTATGGCTCAGTTTCATTTTCCATAGGGCTCAATACATTTTTCTTGTGAGCTTGGGGTTGGGGGAGACTTCCTTCTCGAGAATGTGTTGGGGCCTGCATTCATTAGATTAGGACAGGGGTGCTCACACTTTTTTGGCTCAAGAGCTACTTTGAAACCCAGCAAGGCCCAGAGATCTACCAGAGTTTTTTTACAATGTTCGCGCCATCATAACATATAACATTTGTGTACAATGTATGTTGGTGTACCTTGCATAACCGCATGAGCCAATATTGCACAATACAACATAATTAACTATAAACATTTTTTGTAATTACTTGAGTTTACTTTGATGACTTGCACTGAAGTGAATCAGCCAAGGATGCATAGTCCGGACAGTAGCTGCTGACAGCCAGCCTCAAGCACACTTCCAAATGTTCATCAGTCATGGTGGAACGGTACTTGGACTTAATGATCTTCATGTAGGAAAAGGCTGACTCACATAAATAAGTGGAGCCCTTCCTGCCTCAGGTGCTCTTATATCCCTGAGGGCCCTATTGCCTTCAAGTGGCTGCAGCTGTGCAGTACACTCTGCTGGATGCCCAGGCCTTACCCTTAAAGGGGCCACTGCTGACACCACATCTACCTCCTCACCAGATCTTCCTCGATTCCAATACAAGTGGGGGGGGGGGAGCAGATCTCTATACAGACCAGTGCAAAAACAGGGGAAAGGTGTGGGTGAGGGAAGATCTCTATATAGACATCACAGTGCAAAACCCCTTGTACACAGAACCAACAGATGGAAGTTGGGGGGGGCAGATCTCCATACATACCAGTGCAAAAACAGGGGAAAGGTAAGTCAGCTCCAGTAGAGTCAACGGGGCTCATTCCCAGAGATGCGTGGACAGGAGAGAAGCCTGCCAATGGCTCCTCTCCAGGTCTACTCAGGAGTCAGCCCCAGTAGAGTCAATGGGGCTCACTCCCAGGGATGCGTGGACAGGAAAGAAGCCTGCCAGCGGCTCCTCTCCCAGGGAGGAGCCTGCCAGGGGCTCACTCCCTGGGCTCACAAGCCTGCCAGGGGCTCACTCCCAGGGATGCGTGGACGGGAGAGAAGCCTGCGATCGACTCATTTTGCCTCACGATCGACCGGTAGATCACGATCGACGTATTGAGCACCCCTGGATTAGGACCTTTCTGGTCAAAGTGGTCCAAGGCACAGTCATCTACTCATGAGAGAACATGCACTTGCTGCTCCATTTCAGTTTCCATAGAGCTCAATAAGTTTTCCTTTCAGCTATTAGCTTGTCAGTTTTGTGATCTACCAAAAATCGAGTTGAGAACCACAGGTTGGGACTGTTGATCTGGTCAGTTCTTCTCTTGTCTCGAACATTTCAGTAAACTTAAAATGTACCTGTCTTGGTGAAGAACATTACATGAAGCATTGCCTATGCTCACTTAAGTGAAAATTTAGGCCTTAGTCTTATAATTAAATTTTTTTCACTTGCAATGAAAAATCATAACTGCAGCTCCTTGCATGATAGGATTTGCTTCATGGTCAGGATGATCTTATCTGAGGTCTGTTCCACACATCTTAATTTTCTCATGGAAAACAGTAGGCCATGGCTTTCTAGTACACGCTGTGATTGCACACTTCTAAGAGTGTCAGAAGTGATGTGATCCACATGTAGATTCCATGCATTCTCCTACCCAGTCGTGCTTCCATATAAGAATATAACATGTAAATCAGCCTAAAGTCCACATGCACAGATTTTCTCAGTGTGATCTGGGCACACTGAACTTTCTGAGTACTGAATAATAAGGGCAGCGAATTTCCCAGTTCCAGTTTGCCATCAAACGTATTAAAAAATAAAAATTAATGCACCTGGGCCTAAGTCCTATTGAACACACTGGCACTGAGCTGTGAACAAACATGTCAGATTCTGCTGTTAGGGTCATAATGTGCAGCTAAAATGATGCTATAGGAGTGGCTCCCTAGCTAGCTAGGCATCTTCATGTGTCTAATTCTGAGTTAAACCTCAAATGTTTTTTCAGATTTTAACTGTATTCAAATAGCCATGGATACCTCTGTCCCAGTTCCTTTGTTGGTGGACTGATTCTGTGTTGGTGCAATATTTCTGCACCAGCAGAAACACATTGTGGCTCCAAGTTGGTAGAACCAGATGGCTACTAAATATGACAGCTGGTTGGTGCAATCACATAGCTGTCATCTGTACAAGAATATTTTGCACTGACATTTCCTGGACCCTGCAGCAGAATCACATAGGTAAAGATCTGTGACTACTGTTTGCACTAGGGCTGGAACAATATTGGCACAGGCTCCTCCTGCACTACAAAATTTCTGCTTTACAAGGCACAAATGACCTCACTCCTCCTTCCACTTCCTACAGTATTGAAGTGACAGTGGCGGAAGGTGCAGTCACGTCTTGTGTGTCATGGTACATGATGAAGGATTTGCACTGTGATTCTTTGAAGCCATGCCATCTGCCTTTAATTTTGCAAGGGCTGCCAATCTCATTAGATTTCATGCTATGAGTGTTTGCACTTGCACAAAAGCTGTCCAAACAAAGCTAAATCTTTGTCACCAACATCCACTGATGGCATTGGCAGAAGACATATGAAACACATTGGTCCTAGATCTGAGTAAGGTACAGAAATGAGATACAAACCTCTTCAGTCAAGGCAAATGTTTTTCTTTTGCTTTAGCTAAATTATTCTAATATTGTATGTTACAATATTAGATGAAAATCAGAGTTTGTGTTTATACATACTCACCAGTATATCGAATATGTAGCGCACAGAGTGTTGAAAAAGGACCAACGAGATGAGGGTTCAAATCTCTGCTCAGCTGTGAAGCTCATTGGATGACTTTAGATCCCATTGAACCTTCCTCACAGGGTTTTTGTGAGATAAAGTGGGAAGGGGAGTGTGATGTCCCTCTTGGGGCGGAATCAAGAGGTGCGTCATCTACTGTGCGGTCCAGGCCCACCCAGTCTCTCCCTAGCCAGCACAAAGAATGGAGAGCTGCAAAAAGGGGTTTGTTGACCTTTTTTACTTTAGTTGTGGGTTTTACATTCATATGACGGGGCCTGTTTCATCAGGAACCCTTGGGGCATCCCCCATACAGTGTCAGTTAAAGTCCATAACAATCCCTGAAAAGGGGTCAGTTACCTCACAGGTCACCTCTCCAATAAGAATGATAATGATAACTAGGTATTTATATACTGCCTTTCTGATCATCGGATTACTCCTCTGACTTTATGCAAGGCAGTTTGCATAGGCAGGCATTTCTAAATCCCTCAAGGGGATTTTTACAGACAGAGGTTCTCTCTTTCAAGAACCAACAACATAAGTAATCCTCACCACGAGTTGTGCTGGATACGTTGTGCTCCCCGCTGGAAGGCAGGTATGTCAGGGCCATCCCCTTGGAACGGGCAGGGTCTGGATTGTGTTCTTCTCCCTTCCTCAATCCCCCAGGTAGTTTCTGGCCCAGAGATCTCAAGGCTCCTTGCTCAGCCAGATGGGGAATAGTCCTCTCTCCAGGTGAGTGGGGTCAGGCCAGATGGGCTCCTAGGGTCTCCTCCCATTGGGGCTCTCCCATAGCCCTGGGGGGTGTTTCCCCTCTTTGGGCAGTAGTCCCTGGCCTCGGCTAGCCTGTGGCTGCCTCCAAACTGCAAGGGGTCCGGCCTTCCTCCTTTCATTTGCCTTATCGATCTCTTCCTTCCTGGAGCTCAGGAAGATGCTTCTTCCCCCTTTGGTTGCCTGTTCTCCTCTTAGCTTCCTGGGCAGCCCTTACAGCCCCGCCTCTTCCTGGTCCTGCCTGGGTCTGAGATCTCATGTCTTCCTACTGCAGGCCCCGCCTCACCTGTTAAAAGGGATAGCTGCACCTGGGCTGCTATGTTTCTTGGGAGGCTCCTGCCCCACCCAATCGGTGAGTAGGCTGCCAGTAGGGATGGCCCAGGACCTCTGCAGGTTGAACAGGTGAGCTACCCAGGTGGTAGGGCAGTACCCAGCAGTGCTTTCTGCAGAATTAGAGCTGTTTTGGTGAAGACGGGAACCAATTAGCTTAAAGTGGGCATGAGTCTCTTGGCCAAATTTGGAAAGGGAATTTGGGATGTGAGCTGCTGTCATTCAGCAGACCTTTAGGTGCATAGTGTGTTTGCCAAATCAAGGCAGAGGTATAGGCAACAGTTTGAGAATAGGCCTGTGAGCCAGTCAGTGGCTTGCTGCAAAACCAAATTGTCTCCTAGAAGGAGGAGATTAGGGAGGTGGAAAGAATGACAGTTTTAAGGAACAGAAGACATTGCAAGCCTCTGCCTGCTAATTTTGTTCTAGAGCATATTTGAAGGT
This sequence comes from Tiliqua scincoides, assembly GCF_035046505.1. Classification (NCBI taxonomy): domain Eukaryota; kingdom Metazoa; phylum Chordata; class Lepidosauria; order Squamata; family Scincidae; genus Tiliqua; species Tiliqua scincoides. Next base: position 31,365,503 of record NC_089826.1, read on the forward strand.
GGTTTAATAGTTTAACTCTCAAATGATAGATTGTCTTTAATGCTGTCCCGACTTAGTATTTATAGCCTTGTCCTTTCAACAGCACCACCAGGAATTTAATAAATGATTTGCACAGATTTCTCAGGTTTCTTTAGTTTCCTGCTGAAATCAAGCCAGGTTGCCCAAACCACAATATTTAGATACGGATCCAAAGTTCCCTAAGACTGTGTCATTTTTTGATTCTGGGGTTTTGGTCTGGACCATTTCAAGAAAAATATGAGTAGATGCAAAGTTTAGGAGCAGATGTAAATGTTCCCCCCAAGTTCATTTTTAATCCTTGTTTTGAACTAAGCCTATTCGTAAATGAAAAGGGAGAAGAAACTTTCTTATGCTCCAATCAGCTTCCTCTACGCTTTTGCAGAAGTCTATCATTCTGTCATTCTGAATTAATTTATAAATCACTAGTCGCATATACTGTATCGTTGTGCCTGTCTAATAAAATGTGAAGGCATATCAGCTGACAACAAAGCTCTATGAGTAATTAGAAAAGAGGTAAAATTCATTTTAGCTTTAAAACAAGAATGCAGCAGCTGCTTGAATGCCACAGGGTAAGGAGTTCTAGCAAAATGGAGCCAAGTGAGGGGACTCGATGGCTCAGGGGCTTGATAATGTGATACGGATCCCTTTTGCCCCGAGGCCACAGATTGAAATGCATCTCATATTTGTAATGGCTGGAAGCCATGATCATCTGGATTTAACAACCTTTGTGGTCTCAGGCCGACTCGGAGTGTACAAGTCTCTGCTTTGTTTGAAAAAAGAGCTGTCACTAACAACCAACGGCAAGATCTGGATACTGAAGAAAGCACAACCCTCATCTTTCAGCAGGCAAAACAAAAAAGTCAGGACCAAAAACATGGCTGTTGGAATACCAATTCACATTGAATATTGCTGAAAGTTCTTAGGAATTTCATGAAGGGCCCAATCTATGGTCAACTCGCACTGCTGGAACTCACGTTCCGGTAGGGCAGGGTGCTTTCTGGTGGTGCAAAAACCAGGCTGCCATTGCAGGCATTGCAAAGAGCAGCAGCATGGCGCACACCACGATGGTTCCTGAAGTCCCTGTTGGCACTGGTAAATTGGTGGCGGAGACGTGTTGTAAGTAGGGAGGGGAAGGGCAAGGGGAGTTTTTGGGGTGGATCAGGAGGCAGACAGGGCAGGAAGGGGGAGAGAGCGGGTGCATCTCAGAAGCACCAGAGTGCACCAAATCCTATCCCTTTGTTTCTCAGGCTGCCTCTCCTCTTTTCTCTCCTCAGAATTTTGCCAGCAAAATTGGCTGCATTTGGTTCAGTGGTGCATTAGATTTTTGAAAATTTTAGATGTTGAGAGAGGAACTTTTCTTCAAGCCAATTTTTTTCTGTGCAAATTCATTAAAATACATTGATTTCTACATACATCGGAGGATCTCACTTGAGTTTTAACTAATCTCGGAAAGGGGAGATATGAAAAAGTATCCTCTGAATAGAAAGATAGGAATCATACAGAAAAGGAAGGCCTACAAAGCTTATGTTCTCACTAATACTTGTTGCTGAGCACACACTACTCCTGTTTAGAGTGTCAAGCATTTCACTGAAATGAACGGCTATTGTTCAGTTGTGGTACTTAATAGATGAACCTGGAGAGTGGAAGAACTACGAATAATCTCTCTCCAGCCAGCTCTATCCACTTGTAAGTGTAGATGTTTGGTTGTCTTCTAAACATCTGCTCCAAAATCAACATTTCCACTGACAGCCAGATGTTGAACTTTATAATCATAAGCAGTAAGATGAAGCTACACAGCCTGTATCCAGCGTAGTTTGCTAATTAAGCATGACTTGTACATTCATCAGTTACTCATCTATCCAGGGTTCTTTTTTCCCCTTCTTTATTTTGTTGCTTTGGGCTTGTTTTCCACATTCCTGAACTCTGCCTCTCTGGGAACTATCATCTCTCCACCTGCCGGAGCTATGCAACTTCAGTATATGGTGCAGCACTTAAGATCGGGTTTTAGAGAGAAAGTAATTCCAAAGCTGCTTGACGCTTTACTGCCAGCCGACCCCAAATGTCTTTTCCATCCTGAAATATTATTTTTCAGTTTTCATGGCAAGGAAATTGAATATGATTAGCTTTGCAGCACAGATTAGCTGAAAAATTCCGAAGTTGCAGTGTGGATGGAATTGGATAGTCGCATTAGGGGCAAGTCGTGACAGTGAATTTACTCAGATGTGTCTGTGTTTTGAGAAAAGCCTACATGACATTATCAATGACCAACTTGTTTAAGTCAGTTTTGGTTGACTTGGTATAGTACTGATATTTCTTTGACCCATACGTGCTACTGTTTTTAACAAATAAAGCTTACACAGTTATTATACAATGATTAATTTAATAATACAAATATTTAGGAGCATCTGTGGTGAACAAGATCCCTTCACCTTAATGGAAAGCCCCTGGATGTACTGGCGTGCACAACAGCTGCCGGATCTACCCTTTCCCTCTCCCAACATGCCCCCAGTCCCTTCCCTGAAATGTTCTGATCCTCCCCCTCGCTGTCCATAGGCCAGACCCACTGCCAATGTCCTGGCACCAGCAAAGCATGCAGCTGTATCTCGTGTGGTCACAGAGCCCTTGGCTGATTCTACCAGCAGCTGTGCATGGCAGTGGTACAACATTTTCTCTGTTGCTGGGTCTTTTGCACCAGTGCATTGCAAGATCCACAGGTGGCCCATGGAATTGGGCTTCTAATGGAATTGGACCAGAAGTCACTTCATGAGATAAATAGGTATAATTTTAAGATGCCCTAGTCACAATTTTGTGCTTGATTTAATGGACTGGTGTTCACAACAGGGAGAGTCTTTCCAGCATATGCTACTATTCTTAGGAGATGAAAGGACTATCATGTGGTGGCAATGACAAGGGACTGTATAGAAATTTAAATCATGATGTAAAATGACTGTCTGAAGAACCCACTATAATGTCCTTCCGAGAAAGTAGGCAAGGCAGTAGGTGGACAGCGGTGATTTAAATCCGTCCTGTGCCAATGGAATTAGGAAGTGACGCTCATGCTAGTATAAACCATCTGGATTAAAACTGGAAGATCTTTTGAGTGTATCATATGATTCAATTTCATAAACAAAAGTGGAATCTCTGTTTGTCTTGAAAGAGTTATTGCAGTTACAGTATTATCTCCTTGTGTTCATTTTAAATAACACAAACCAGGCTACAGAAGAAGCTAACATGAGCGAAGATATGTTTTGCTATGGAGAAGCTGCATACGTAACCAAGCAGCTAAAGGGCAATGGGTGTTTTGCAAAGCCAGGATGATGTAGAAGTGGAATTATGTTCTGAGTGGAGAAGCCGATATGAAGCAATGCATTCTGGCATCAATGATTTATAGTAAGAATCCAGAACCACGTGCTTTTAAAATGCACATTTTTATTTTGAAGGCTTTCGTTCTTTGCTTTTAGTGGTGCTAAAAGTGTTTTATTTGCTTAGCAGTTTCAAGAAGAGTTATGTGTGCTTACAGGCCACTCACTAATGGAAGAAGCTTCAGTTCCTGTATGCAGTTTTTACACAGTTGTGCTAGATTTATTGTCGGGTTCAGCTTGCAATTGGCACGTAGAGCATATCTGGATGTACTCAGTTCCAGATGGAAACTTCTTGCCCTGCCTCCATTGGTTTGGTTTCCCCCCTGCCCCCCACCTCTCTGCTTCCTCTCCCTTTATTGTTCTCTAAGACATGAACAATCTGTCTGAAAGAGGTTGAAAAACAGATTCCTTCCACCAGCTGAATTCTGGCTTCTGATTATCCAGGAAACATCTTTGAGGACCTGCAGAAACATACAGCTGTTAAATATCGGAAACTTTCTCCCAGTGAAATACGCAAATCCCGCTAGCATACGCAAGATCTCATTTATTGACCTGTTACAGGATAAACTGCCTCCTTAAGGAAAGAGCAAGAGAGGTGCATAAGCTTCAGGAATAGTCTTTACTGCAGTTCAGTCTCTGAAGTTTTGATCTCCTCATTCTTGCATCCCTGTCATAGATGGTAAATAAGTACACATCCGGAGCTGCTCCACACCTTACATGGCAATCAGGTTTGCTGTGATGAAGATGTGAAGATGTTAAAGGGAGATGTGCATCTCTAACAGCCCAATTCAACTCAAGTCCCTTTGTAGCAATGCAGCTGTGCCAACATGGGTCTTGCTGTATCCCATGGGGGAGTTTCAGCCACTGGAAACCTCCTCAGCGTATGGGAGCATTTGTAAGGATGGAGGCTCTGGAGGCTGCCTCAGTGTTGCAAAGAAAGGGAGACTTAGGGTTCTTGGTTTTTTGAACCTTACAACCCTCAAGGCTCCTTGCCCAGTAGTACTGCCACCACCCTGTATGTGCCAGTGCCTCGGTCCAGGGCCACTGAGGCCTTCTAGGCTTAAGGCTATCCCTTGCAGGCACTGAGCTCTTTCTCAATTAAAGCCTCAGTCCTCAAGTTACTAGACCTCAACGAGTACTTGGTAGCTTGCTGAACGGCTAGGCAGGATTCTGAACCTTTGTCCCCAACAGACAATGAAACAACTTAGTAAAAGATATTTTAGTTTATTAAGTACAAAAGGTTGCACACTCTACAATAAGGCAGCAAATGCTAGAGGCATAAACGTCTAGGAAACATATCAGCAATAAAACAATAAAGCTAGCTGGCTATCACTATTAAGACCTATCTCTCACCTGGTTAGTTACTTTTTCCAGATCTCTTAGCTCCAGGGCTACCTATGGGGTCAAGTGCCCATGCTGGACAAAGGAGCTTGCAGGCGTGCAGATCGTTGCACCCCCCCCCGACTCTCTGTCCAAGAGGGACCCAAACACACCCCCTGAGCACTCATTATTATACCCCTTATGCTAATAGTACTGAGGTGACTTCATAATTATTAGACTATCCAATCAGAACCCTTGATGAACAGAACCTTCTCGAAGTTGGCCTGGTTGCCAACCCCTCATAGTTCATACCCCTCCCAACTGAAGATTCACAGCTGCACTCAATCACCCTTGATACGGGACTCTCTGTCTGCTAAGGTGCCAAGCACTCCAATTGGTCGTAATTCTTGTTGTCTGTCCTTCCTGGCCATCAAAGGAGAGACAACACATTCCTTCCTCTTTGTTTATTTACCCACATTCCTGCAGCTGGGAACTGCTAGCAACTTCTCAGTTACACTTTCTTACTTTGGTTCAGGCTTCTCATGCCAACTTAGGCCTAACATGGGCTTATTCATGACACTCAGGGTAAACTTATACTGGCCTGCTGGGTCTACTTGGACCTGTGCCAGCTGTATAGCTCAAATCTGAGTGAACCCAGGTCAGGGAACTGAGAGCAGGAAAGGGGTTAGGATATCAATGTGTGCCACTGCTGTCAATATCACTCCTTCCCAGCCTGCCCCCATGGCCACCCTGTTCTTCCCCCCTCCCTGCTCCATTCCACCCATCCCTGTGCTAACTGACCAGAGCCAATGAGCATCCCTGGTCTGCTGGTGCTTTGCCCTGGTTGCTTGCTGCTTGTGAATGGCTTGTTGCATTTTGTGACAGCCTTAAGGAGCCTTACAAGTGTTCCAGTGGCATAAGACCTGAACAGAATTTGGCTGTGAACCCTCAAGGTCATTTGGTGGACACGTGCCCAGTCTCAAGTTGAAGGTGGTCACACATGTCTGATATGTGATTCCTGCATGTTTGGAGGCATGCATCTCCCTTTTGTCAGGACAACTAAAGAATCCCAAAGCAATAAACAGTGAGCTTTCAGATTTTCCAGAACTCTTCAGACCTCTAATGAAGACTTCTGGAGAAATCAATTGCTCATTGCTCACTGCTGTGTGACTCGGTAGGATTTTTCCCCAATAGACCAACATGGCTACTCATGATTCTGTGTACCTCCCTGTCAGACTTTGGGTGCAATCCTACCCACCCTTGGGCTGGCACAAATCCTTTGTGCTGGCCCAGGAGGGTTGCAAACATGCCATAAGGCATGTTTGCACCTCCTCAAGAGTCGACTGGGCCAGCATGTGGATGTGTACCACCCTGTGGAGGCTGAATCCAGCCTTCGTGCCAACATGGGGAGGGAACCTTGTCGGCTAAGCTTGGCCAACGCAAGGCTCTGGGGTGGGTGAGGAGGAGATGGGAGGGAGGCATTCCAGGGCGGGGGCAGGCAAATGGGGAGCAGGAGGCAGGGCTGGGACCTAGCAGTTATGCCAGATCCCAACCCCCATTCCTGAGTACCATAGAGCGGCTTCTAACTGCTCTGCTCTCCTTTACTTGCACCACCTCAGGAGGTGATGCAAGTTCAAGGAGACCCATAGAGTCTGCAGTGGCTTACCCAGGGGTAAGGGAAAGAGTTTCCTCTTACCTTCGGCTGAGCCATTTTGAAGCTCTGTCTTGCACTGGATACAGCGCAGGCCTCCTGGCCTGTCTGTTCCAACACAAGATAGGATTGTGCTGTTTGTGTGTTTACTGCAATAAATACTAGTGTAAAACTAATGTAGCTCAAACAAACATTGTTGATTCATAAAGTGACTCTCATCTTGCTTCTAGTTTATAGTTACATTTGTTGGCAATTAGAGATAGGCAGGTTATAGAAAAAAGCCCCTTGAGTTGTTTTTTTTTTTTTAACCAGTTTCTATATCCTTGATGCCCTCTATACTCATAATATTAGGGTGAATCTGAGCAAGTTTTGCTGGGCGCAGGAAATAAGCTGGGTGATCATTTTGGTTCATAGGGCCCAATCCTATCCAATTTTCCAGCACTGGTGCAGCCATGCCAAGGAGGCATGCTCTGCATCCTGCAGTAGGGGAGTAGTCACGGAGGCCTCCTCCAGGTACGGAAACGTTTGTTCCCTTTCCTCAGGGCTGCATTGCGGCTGCACCGGCACTGGAAATTTGGATAGGATTGGGCCCTCAGTTCGCTACAAAAGGGGATGTGGTGAAGGAGAAAACAATATCCTAAATATATTCCAGTCATATTTATTTTTTGTACAATTTATCCTTGGTGCTAGCTTAGTGCTTGGATCTACTGCCTCAGTGCATCTGTTTTCTTAGAAAATATATGTGAGCTAGAACCAAGAATAGCAGGGTCATTTCAGGCCAGTGGTACTAAACTGACGTGCGTGAGACTGACTTAGTCCTTGTGAACTTTCCATGGAAGACCATTGCTTGTTTGTGTTTGAGTGCACTATCTGTAACCACATGCATACAGAGTAGACACTTCAAGCGATTATGTCAACACTCAATAGGTTCACTCCTCATGGAGAAGCATGGCCTTGTGAATCCATCTGTTATTGTCCAAATGCGATATCCTCCAAACCTATATGTGGTTATGTAGACCAAGGCAATGTGCTCAATTTTTATGTGACACAGTGATGCCAAGTCTGCAGTTTGGCCTGTTGGAACTTGATAGCTCTGTCAACACTGTATTCTTAGTTGCCATAACACAAGGCAAAATAATATGGAATCTCTCATATAAATATAGTCATGGCTTTGTGGAATGGGAGCACTGCTAAATGGCTTAAGCTATACAATGCAATAATTCCTAGAAATAGATGTGAACATCATTACTGATTGCTCATGGGATCCATGCCTTGTCCTGGTATTTTGCCATTCTGTCCATCATCTCTTGGTGCAGTATCCCATAGTACAGGGAGACCTTGCTATCAGCAGCAACTTGCAAGGGACTATGGTTTGGAGGAAAAAGCTGTCTCCACTGAATGGCAGGCGATCCCCAGACCTGGATGGGCATCATAAAACAGTGGAGGCAGGAAGTATCTGGGTTTGAAGTATGCAGGTGCACGGCTGCTGACTGGCCAAGAGTACCTAGTGAAAACATGGGACATGGAAGTCTGCATTGACTGCTCCTGGCTAGTCAGAAGCCATGGTGGTGAAATGCCCCTGCTGCCACCTGTTGATGCCTACTACAAGACACATTGTCTTGTCAGCCATTATTGCTTGATGAGTAAGTGCTGGGTTCATATCACTGTTGCTGAACTGAATCAAGAGAGAACAACCCAGTGAATATGAACTTCGGGGAACTACTGCACTTATTCCCTCCCATCTCCCTCACTGTGGCAAGCAAGTAACAAATGATTGGGAATGTAACTCTTTGATCTGGACATGGTTAATTCCCACCCAATCTCAGAAATAATGGTTTTTCAATTGGGTGGCTATGGAAACAACGATAGAGACAATCCTATTCATCTCTACTCAGTAAGTCTCAGTAAGTACGTACTTAGATACTTACTGGATAGGATTGTGCTGTATGGCTTGCAATCCAAAACACATTTACCTGGGAGTAGGTCCCACTGAACTTAATAGGACTTACTTCTAGGTAAATGTGTTTTGGACTGCAATCAATACAGCACAATCCTATCCATATCTACTTAGAAGTAAGTTCCATTGAGTTCAATGGGACTTACTCCCAGGAAAATGTGAATAGGATTGCACCCTTAGTCAGATAACTAGAGAACAGCTCAGTTCATTTGTGGTTGGTTACAAAATGTACACATTGCTAACATGTGGGTCTCATCCAGTTGTTTGAGGATCGCAAGAGCTATTTAGTTCCCAGTGATGTTTCAAAATTTGACTAAAGCATGTGTGGACTTTGTTTTCTATGTGCAATATAAACAGAGAGGTTTGATGCTTGTATAGTTACTCTAGGATCAAACAGGAGATCTACTTATATTTCTCTTGTTCAGGAAACATTGCTGCCAACCCCAATTGATTATTGAATGGGTGATGATTGTAACAAAATAAAACCGGTATAGGAGATGTCTTAAGAGACCCAGAGATCTCAATGCAAGGAAACTTTGTTAGTGAGAACTCAGTGAATATACATTGCTGTGTTTCCTTCTTCCTCTCACATTAATGAAAAACATCTGCCCTAAAAGGATATTTGCTTCTCAACTGTTTCTGCTGAATCTTTTCTTCCACCTGAAGCCATAATCTTCTGATAGTCCTTCTGTGAGCAATCACTTGTTTGGTTGTAAACAGAGGATTAAGACTTCAGATGAGGAATAAGAAACAGGAAGAGGTCTTAGAAACGGTTCCAGCTCTAGACTTTGATGAGTCCAGTGCAAAGAAACATGGAGCCCTAAGAAACCTGCTGCCTGAGGCAGTAGGGCTTGCCTGCTTTGTTACTGGTAGAGCCTGTAATTAAGGGAGGGTCTGCCCATGTTTCAGACTGTCCCCTTACTGCACCAGGTGCTAATCATTAACAGGATGCTGGACGCATGGCCATTTTTAACGCTGATGGAATGCCACTCCTCTCCTCCTCTGAGTCAGAGGATTGGTCAAGTGTATGCATGACTGAGACCTGAAAGAACTATTTGTGACTCCTGCAGTACTGGGGTGAATGTGAGAATATTTTGGCTGCTAAGTAAGGCAACAACACCATCTGATGCATTGCTGCTTGGATGTTAACTCTAGTTAGCCTGACTCCAAAGGGCAGCTTCTCCCACATATAGTACTGTGAGCAGTTATGGGGATGGGAAATGCCCAAAGAAAGATGTGTCAACCAACGTGGGGGTTTGGTGCTCACATTTTTGCTTTTGTGTTACAGTTTCAATGCACCTGCTTGTTAATTGGAAGTAGCAGTGATCAGCCTAGTCCCTGTGCTAATCACAAGAACCAGGCAAATAAGAAATATATATTTCACTCACACCAGGAAATTCTAGTTAATTACATCAGTACATAGGTTGTGGTAATCTTTTTTCTTTTTCTTTCATGATTATCCTGAAGGTAATTATTGTAGAGTGTTTTTGCTTTATCTGCCATGAATGGGAGAGCAAATAATACAAGTGAATGGATTTACATTGGATGCTAGGAAGAACTATTGACTTTAACAGGTTGGACACTTTTCTGACTCTAAAAAGGGCAAAGCAGGTTGCTTATGGTTGTGATGGAATGTCTGGAGGTATTTTTCAGCAGCCTAGGTAAGTGTTTCGTGGAGAATTCCTGAGGCAGGAGGCTTGGATGGAGGACCTTTTAAAGTCATGTTTAGGTGTGTATCGGGCATTGAGAAGAGTGCACAGTAATTTGAGAAAGCTTTGGGTAGGATTCTTGCTTCGAAAGAGGAAGACTTTTTGATGAGAGCATGTATTTGCTTATTTGAATATCCAGCCTCATTCCAAAGAACTGAAGCAACTAACGGTTCCATAAAAAGTGTAAGTTAAAAACATTGAAAAAACCAATAACAATATTTAATCAAAAATGAGTAAAAAAAAAAAAAACAGCACCAAAACAAACCCAAGGGACAGAACACAAATCAAATTCAAACAACTGGGAAAGGCTTGGAAGAACAAAGGAGTTTTTAAAGGGCACCTAAAGGGAAGGGGTGCTATGAACCACCCAAGGGACACATTCTATAAGGAGGGAGCTACCCCTGAGAAGGGTTTTGTACAGCTCTAAGAACATTAGAAGAGCCCTCCTCTTCTTCTAGAGCAGCTTTCTGTGTCACATAGTGGCCTACCAGATGCATCAGGGAGCCCACAAGGCAGTGAGATATCTGCATCCTGTTACCACTCCCTTTCGCCTGACTTTGGCTGCAGTCCTAGCCACATTTTCCTGGGAGTAAGTCTCACTGAAAACAATGGGACTTACTTCTGAGTAGACACGCATAGGACTGGGCTAGACTCATCTCTCTCTAAGTGGTTCTCAAGCTTTTATCATTGGATTTGTCCCCCGAATATCTCGCCAATATCAATCTCTACAGGGCCCATTCAATCATTAAATCCAAACTTTGGGAATCTGGATCCATTCAACTTTTTTCCAATCTTAACCCAATTTGTTCTCCTCAGTTTTTTGGCCTTCTTCCCTCACTTGGTCGCTCTTTTAATTATTTTACTAAGTTGGTTGATCCTATTAAGAGGCGAGTGTTTATGCGAGCGAGACTTAACATTTTTCCTTCAGGTGTTCACTCTGGCAGATTCTCCAAGATCCCACATGACTGTAGATTATGCCCTTTTTGTTCTCTAGAACCGGACACAGTGGCTCACATACTGCTTTGTTGTCCAGCCCATCAGTCCCTTTGAGTCACATACCTGATCCCCATCTTATCTTCTTTTTCTGCTCTTTCTACTGATCCTCTATTTGTCCTAATAAGTGATAGCTCTGTGGCTATCACTAATGCTGTAGCAGACTATCTTTCCACCGTTTCTAAGTTAAAATTCCCTCCCTAACTTTATATCTCTCTTTATTCCCCTTCCTTTTTTCCCCTATTACCTCCCCGCTGTGATTTCCTCTCTGGTATACAGTCACTGTGTTGGCTCTGTTATTATTGTTATTAACTGTTTTTAATGCCAATAAAAGTTTACGGATGGACGGATTGGGCTATTTCTCAGGTAGCCTATTTCTAAAACCAGGAGGTTGCACATACCCACCATGGCTTGTAACCTGTGATTGACTTTTCTTCTAGAAATCTGTCCAATCCTCTCTGCTCCTTCAACCTCACCGCAGAAAAATGAGGAACATGCAGGACAACCTTCAGGCATTGAGAAGAGTTCATAATAATTTCTATTTATAAAAATAACACGATGCCTAAGATTACCCCTCTAACTCGTGCAATGAGACTCGTGGGCTGTACAGCCAAATCCTAATCATGTCTCATACTGCTAGCTTCTGAAACCGGCGCTCAGACCCAGATGGCTCTTGAACTGACACTTAGAGATGGGAATGGACTCACAATATGACTATTGCAACTCCAGCTCCCATCTCCAGTAGATGAGACAGATACAATGTCCTGAAACCTGGAGGCACAGGTGGACACAAAGCAATTTTTCCTAACTAGATAAGCTGCCAGTACAGTCATTCAGGATTCAATCTAGGAAGTGAAAGATTGTATTACTGACTGATCTGGCATTCAGCAGCAGTACCTTTAGCCCACAGAGACTGCAACTAGGGTCACCAGTTTGTGTCTGGTTGCGATAGGAGCTAGTGGAGGGACTGGCCACCTTCTGGTATGTCTGCTGTCCCCTGTATTGGCAAAATCTCTTCCCACTGCTATATCTCTCATTACCCTCTGAGTAGTATGTCCCTTCTCTCTCTTCCTTGACTTAGCTCAGGCTTCAGTAACAGAACCAAAATAAAGAAAATTGAATTCCCCCCCCCCCAGACTATTTGAATAAAATAGCCATGAGAAAGCTCAAGTTAACAACCTGTGTCTTCATTGGGTACAGCTCAGTAACTCATGGTATTTTTCCCCTCCTTCCCAGTATTAATATAGCCAGAGAAGCTATTTAATCACACAAAATCCACCAGAAACTCCTGCTTGTGTTGAAATACATGAAAATTCATTCTCCTAGAATTTAATATCACATAGCTGTACTTAGAACACCAGTTGACTTTTGTGTTTATGTCTAGGACTGTTGTTGCCTCAGTTTCTCTGCCACTGCAGTGATATCACAGACAGTATTGTCAGAATAGTTAGAAATGAAATCTGGCTTTTTGAGGAAGCACTAGTATCCGTCTGCCCTTGCCATCCCGCTCCACAGCTTGCAGACAGAACAGCTGCAAAGAATGTTAAGCATATCCACTGACTCTGACCAACACTCTAGTGGCAAAAACAATATGACTTTATTTTGTTTAGCATCTCTCATCTGAACTGTACTTTCAAGGGCTTTGCAAGAGTTAAACAATCTAAAACCTGGCATGGTATGAATTACAGAAAATGGGCGTTTGGAAGAAAAGGATATTGTACAACAAGTATAAATTAAAAACTCATATGGCCAGGGAACAGATGGTAGGAGAAATGGAGAACCTGACGGCAAAGGAGAAATGATAGACTGGAGATCTGTAAATAAATAGAGAATTAGTGAGATACTAAAAGGGGATCATTGTTGACATGAGCTGTAACGGTGATAAATTTTGCAACTATGTTGGCCAGACAAGCTGCAGTGGAGATTCAGAGAACAAGTGGATTCGAGGGATCAGGGAAACAGAACAGATGAGGTTCATGAGGCATGGTGGTGAAATATATCTGGGATTTAAATAGAAGAAAAAGCAATTATGAATGAATTACAGAGCTAAATGAGGGAGGCAATAGAATTCTTAAAAATGGGCATGCACTCTTGTATCCAAGTCTAGGATTTGTCTATAGATGAGCCAGTGTGGTGGTTCAGGAGTTTGATTTGGACCTGGAAGATCCAGATTCAAATCCCTGCTCAGCCATGAAGCTTCCTGGGTGACCTTGAGCCAGTCTCTCAACCTCACCTACCTCACAGGGTTGTTGTCAAGACCAAAAGTGGGGATGTGTCCTGAGCTTCTTGGAGGAAGGGTGGTATAAAATTGTGAAAAACAAGGCTGCAACAGAGAACACAAATAAATGGATGATAAAAGGCGCAATCCTAACCAACTTTCCAGCAGTGATATAGCTGTGGCATGTGCTGCATCCTGTTGTGGGGAAGCAGTCAAGGAGGCCTCCTCAAGATAAGGGCATGTTTGTTACCTTTCCTTGGGTCTGCATTGTGGCTAGGTCAGTGCCAGAAAATTGGTTAGGATTGCGCCCAAACTCAGCTAAGTGAAGCTGCAGCAGAAGTAGGATAAACTGCATGTAGTAAAATAAATTTCCTGTTTGTTGGCCCTTCTTTAAGTCTGTTTTACCAGATTGCTAAACCAACTGAACAAATATTCCTTAAATTTTTCTCTCCGAATCTTTATTCAGATGAATTTTTTCCTAGATTTTAGAATCTTATCTTTGAATATACAACTCGGGTCCCAATCCTATTCAGCTTTTCAGCACCGGTGCAGTTGCAATGCACCCCTGAGGTAAGGGAACAAATGTTGCCTTACCTTGGGTAGATCTGTGACTGCCTCCCCACCACAGGATGCAGTGCATGCCCCACTGGTCTAGCTTCACTGGCACTGAAAAATTGGATAGGATTGGGCCGTCAGTTGATAAAGAAATTAATTTAATAATATACTTACTTTGATTTTGCTAGAAGCTTTCTTTAAAAAAATAGTATCTTTGCACAAAGATATCAATTATGGTAGATGTGACTTTCATCTAATGATTGAGGTGTTTGTTTCTGGTGAGTAAGGTAGGATTACAGCTCAAGTCATACTGAACACAATGGGCTTACTTATGAGTAAAAAAATAACACCATTTTCAAATACCTCTAACAATGGTTAGTCTAGTTTCTTCTTTCTTTTTGAAGCTTATCTCTACATTCTTATGAAATTACAGTGGTAATTCATCTCTTTTCACTCAGGCTTTTATGCCTGGCTGGCACCCAGTCTCCAGATCTGTTCACAATATTGTTTCCCTGAAAATGGCACAAGAAAAAAAAACAAAAAACTTGGATCCTGCTGCAGTAAGCTATTTGTTTTTGTATATGCATTGCATTGCAGGACTCAAACTGGTCTTGAAAATAAACTACATAGTTCTCCCCCCTCCGTCCAGATATGCAATAAGTCTGAGACGGCTCAACTACTACTGCTTCAGCCAGGAGGACTCATAATCTTGTTTTATTTGCCCTTTTTCTAGTATTTTCTTTAAAGATGGAAACCTTTTACACACTTTCCAGTTTTACTGGGAAGTGAAATCCCAGTTTTACTGGGAAGTGAAAATGATAATTAGTAGTAACCGAGTGGATGTATAGAGCACAACTATTACTTTAACCAAGGTTCACAAAAAGAAGACTATCAGAGAGAAATTTCAGTTGCCAAGACAGGAATTTACTGTTTCAAAAGCAACCTTAATTTTACTGTTAAAGCTATATGAATTTCCAGGCCCAGTACTCAGTCTGTATGATAATATCAGTAGTTCAGATTGAAACTAGCTGAGGTCTGGACAACACGAGTGACATCAACTCATCTGCCTCTTTGCTACCAATGGAGATCAGATGGGTTCCTGTTTCTGCCTGTGTCCTCTTCATGCTTTCTAGTGACCAAGGACTGACTTAAGTTTTGCTGTGTGGCTCTGGTCATGTTCTCTGCCACCTTGCTTTGCTCTGTTACATTGTGTTGATTCTGTGGTATGTTACTTTTCATGTTTAGCTATCTGACTTCTTGTTGCTATTATGTTTTAAAGTGACTGCAAGCTACTTTGGATGATCCCCTGCAGAAAAGAAAAGGCAGAATATAAGTATTTTAAACAAACAAATTAATCCCTAGTGTGCTTTCTTTTGTCTGTCCTGTATCTCCTGCCAGACCTTTCATTAGCCCATTCATGATAAGCACGTCCCCAAGGAGCATATGATGGGTGTTTAGGATCAGAGCCTGTAGCATACTGAATAAATGAGGCATTTTCCACGGAGTCAGACCATGGAGCTGTCTCAACCAGAATTGTCTACACAGGTTGGTCCTTTTTATCCATAAGTTCAGAACCAGTGGATGTGACTCACTACAGGTTCTGACCTGACCTCCTGGACGCAACTAGACGGCACTTGTGGTTGTGTCTGGAGGTGAGGTGAGGACTCAGAGCCACAGATTCCATTATCTGCAGGAATGGAACCCCGGATAATCATAAACGAATGACTATCCAGGAATGGAACCCCTGTGGATGCCAAGAACCAACTGTACTGACTGGCAGTGGCTCGCCAGGGTTTGGCCCAGTTTTTTTTGTCAGGAAAAGTAGCAGTTAAGAACACGAGAAGATCTGCTGGATCAAGCCAAATGTCCATCTAATCCAGCATCTTTTTTGTGCAATGGCCTGCCAGATGTCTCTGGGAAGCCCAAAAGCAGGAGATAAAGGACATGTTTCTCTCCCACCATTGCTCCCCCTGCAGCTGGTGTTCAGAGTCTAAAGGCACAATCCAATGCATGTCTACTGAGAGGCAAGCCCCACTGGTTTCAATGGGACTTACTCCCAGGTAGCTGTGTACGGGATTGCAGCCATCATGCTTGATGGCCCATTAGGCATCATGACTGGTGGCCATTGATTGACCTGCCCATGACTTTGTCTAGTCCCCTTTGAAAGTCAGTTATGGCCACTACATTTTGAGGCTGCAACTTCTATAAATGAACACTGCATTATGTGCATCAACATTTTCCTTCGCCTTTGTTCTTTTCCAGGCGTGATTCAGAAAGAATGGATTGGGAAATGTGAATTTTGTGCCCTCTATTATATAGTTTGCGGCAAACTGTTGTGTGGGTTTGTTCAACAAGCTAAAGCTTTTAGGTCTGAAAGCTCAGAAAGAATGTTTTCAATTTTTACACAAAGGTTTGACACCAAGTTTCTATGTCATGGTAGCATTCCTCTATTGGTGTACTGGGGGAGGGGGCAATGGGTGCAAATGCCCAGGACACCATGCTGAGGGCCCTCCACAATCTACTCCCCCTGTGCTGATCCACTGGTTTTTTTTTGGGTTTTTTTTGGCTCTGTTTAATTCCTGTGGCTTTTTTCTGAGCCACTGCATTCCGGATGGCTAAATTTACTTTCCCCCACCCGGTGACCCTCAGTTGCACCACCCATCACCATTGCTGTCCAGTGAGTCAGTCAGTGAGTGACTTGTTCCCATTGCCAGTTCTGTTCCCATCTGCTGCTCCTTTCACCTGTAAGTAATGTAAATCATCCTGTAAGTAGTGCTTTTATTGTGCTACAGTTCCCCCCTCTTTTTTGTTTAAGGGGAAGACCGTCAGCGGTGTGGTCCGGAACCATGCCCATAGTGGCTGTGAACTCACAGCCACTATTGACATGATTCTGTGCTGCCCTGAGGGCCGCCCCTTCTTCCCCATTAAAAAAAAAAGAGAAGGGGGAAGCCCTCAGAGAGGCTTGATAATACTGGAATTAATTGCAGTGATGTGATGATGTCACTGTAGTTACTTCTGGTCAGAGGTGGCATTTTACCCCATGGCCCCAGAACAGCAGGATGACCAGGACTGCCAGTGCATTCCTCATCTTTTCACTGGGTCCTACATGCAAGGCTTCTGTGTGAGAAGACATACCACATGCATGGCAGATGGGACAACTTGTTGGTGGAGACAGAAGGAGCCCACGTGGGTAGGAAAGCCTTCCCTGTGAAAGCCAAGTCTGTATTGTGCAGAGACGGGTGATAGCTCAAGAAGGTACACTTGAAATGATTTGACTGCTGGGTAGCACTCTCTGTTTCATGATTTATGATGCAAATCACAGCCTCTCTGGCTGCTCTTGAAAGCGTGCAATTATGTTGCTTTGCTTCCTGTTGTGTTCTGTGGCCTTTGTCATAAGAATGAAGCAATGGAATTTCAGTAGCGAACATGTTCTGTGAATGGTAGCATTGTGCTGTACCACTCTGACCTTTTCAATATTCCATCGTTCAAACAGGAGTTGTCTCTTTGCAGTCTCGGCAGCCTCCGGGAAGAGCAAGGTTACAGGAAAATGCAGAATACTAAAAAGAGAAATAATAGTATGATTCATTGTCTCGGAGCCACAAACTGTGCTTGCATTGTCTCAAATCTCCTTTAAGTGCATGAAGTAAAATTAAACCAGGCTCCTGCCGGCGTTAGCCCTGGGACACCCTGGACGACCCTTTGCAATACAGATCCAGCTGTTTCACATGCATCTCAGTTCTGCACTCCTGTATTCCGATCTGGTCCTGCCTGCCTCTGTTTTTTGCCTTCAGGCAAGCTACTTCTTCAGACCTGACCTGGCAAATCAAGATCCTGTTTTGTGACTGCTAGTCATGGGGAATTAATTTCATTTACTGTTGCACCCTTTCAGGGCTGGCACTTGGGACAAATTCCCTGTTTACCAAATACATGGGCCTGAGCTGTTCCTAAAGGACTTACACAAAGATGATGGGAAAGAAGTTCTGTATAGACTGACGCAGGAAAAAAAAAATACTAAAATTATAGATAATTTGATGTGGGGGACAAAGCCATTACTTCCCATATGAAGCAAGAAAGCTGTGAATGAGCCTTGGTCTCGTAAATTAATTATTATTAAGTACTAATAGTAGGTATTGTAGTACTATTTCATATTACATTTCTACCCTGCCTTTCTACAAAGATAATCAAGTTGATTGAGTGTTACTATGTCAGATAAAATGCAGAAAGAAGCTTTCAGCAATGCAAGAACCTGGATTGCATCATGGAAATGTCCTTCTGTGTCTCAGGTTCCAAGGAAGCAGGCAGATGATGGGGAAAGATTATAGACATTCCTGGAGCCCACAAGGGAAAAACTGCTTCCTCTCCACTTCTGTTTATATTTCCTCTACTTACCAGAGAACCAGGGACTCTCTGCCTATTAAGCTCATCAGCTTCACCCTTTTCACTCACCCAGCTGGCCAATTAGGGCTTGCTACTTGATTGCTTGCAGTAACATTATCAAGTGGCTGCTGTTTGGCACCCCCCCCCCCCTTTCAGGAAGAGCCTCCAGAAGCATACGGCCATGAGAAGAAGAAGGGCATGCTAATTCTTGCTTGCCAGATCCACTAAGGGGCTGCCTGCCTAGTGTTTGGCTGTTGACTTGTTTGCAGAGCTGTGTGTGTGGCCAGCACCTTCTTCCAAAGAATGAACATTGTCAGCTGTGGCTCTGCAGAGCAGACCTATTCCTGTAATGCTATCTGCAGCCCATCTTGCAGAAGCTAACCAGCATGAAACAGTCAAAGAAAGTGCTTTTCTTTAGAAGAGCTGTGAAATACCAGTTTAACTGAAACAGAACTAAGCAAAATAGCCTGGTAAACTCATCTTCTAAGCTAGATTGGAAAAGTAAAAGAAAACAAGATTTTATTAGACTAGCTGCCCATTTTGAACATGGAATACAAATAAAAGGTGATTAATTATGGTTCTTCCTCTGGAGCAAGTTATTCTGGATGCTACCTTAATAGCCAATGAAGAAAGCCTTTAAAAGGAAGGAGCATGATGACTGTCAGATAGGCAAACACCTTTGAGAATCTGAGTTCTTGTGTACTTGTATGTGCTTCCTAATCTCTGTAACAGAATCAAGGATTCTTACAGCCCAATCCTAGCATATCAGGCTGACTCAGAAGTTGCATTGTATTCAATAGGGCTTACTTCCAGGAAAGTGTGTATAGGATTACAGCCTGAGGTTGCAATTCTGTACGCATATTCCTCTGAATAAGCCCCAGGCATTGAACACAGTGGTACTCACCTCTGAGTAGACATGCATAGGATCGTGCTCTGAATTATGAAGTGAATACAGTTGCTGTGGGGATATGTTTTTGAGAAAATGTGTATTTCATAAAAATCACATTTTCAACTTACACATGAAACTTGTTTCTTATTCATATCCTTATTTTTTATAGTGGATATTTTCAGCCCATTGATTTTATGTACCACTTCCTGAGATCTACCTCATGCAAACAGTACTCAATGGGAACAGCGAGAGAGCAACACAAAGGAGTCAAGTAGACACGCTATAGTTATATTTCTTGTTTAGTGCTTCCACTGCATGTGAAGAATATCTCCTTATCAATGAGCTGTTGACACTCAGAACATAATTGTTTTTTCATTGCTTTCATTCTATCATCTTTGATTAGGGTTGTCATCTAGCAACCTGGACGTGGATCTTTAAATCTCTGGTCAAAATGGTTATATCTATTTTTTGTGGCTTTGTTTTTTTAAATGCAAGTTTGTACATGAGATCATTTTTGTTTCTTGTCATATTTGTAAATAAAAGGTAGCTAGTAAGTTTCACATAATTTCATGATCAAAATTAATTTCATCTATTTTAAAGGGTGAATTAATTACTTGTTTAAATTGCACCCAATTCTAATGAATATGCTTTTTCCTATTTTAACTAGAGAGATGTCATTATGAGAATTTGAAATCAAATGCTTTTTAAAAATTTGGAGAAAAAGGAAAGTCTAGTGCTGGCAGCACTGTTGAAAGTGGCTGTGTGGATCATTACATACAACCCCTACCCTAACTGTATATTGTATAACCAAAGCCTTGCCCACAAATATCAAACTTGCAACTTTCGGCTTAACCATACTGTAATTTCAGTAACCTTGGTTTTTGTTTGTTTGTTTGTTTTAAATTCAGTATCACTATAAGAGTTTGCCAAACAAGAGTTACAACAGCTTGCTTTCTGAGCTCACAGGTGACATCTACTGGTCACCTGCACATTGCATTAGCTAGTACTGGAATGTGACATGACAGAGACATATGAAATTATGCAAGGTGTGGAGAGGCAGTTCTCTTTCAAATACACCAAAATAATAGACGTAGGGGTCAACCATAAATATTATTGATTGTCGTTTCAGGACCGACCACAGAAAGTACCCATTCAAACCAAGTACAATTAATTTTGCAGAATCCATCTACAGTAAGAAGGGATGAGTGGTGGCCCTAAAGCTTAGATGACTTCAGAAAAGACTTACAGCACAGCCCTGTGCATGTCTACTAAGAAGTAGATCTCATTGTGTTCAATGGAGCTTATTCCCAGGAGTGTATGCAAAGGATTGCAGCCTGAAATACATTCAAAGAGGATAATTTACCAATGTCTATTAACCACAAAGGCTAAAAGGAACCTCTTCATTCACAATCATAATTCCTGGTTACTAGATTTCGAGGATGGAGATCTTCCAGAGGATCTCTCTCTCTCTCTCTCTCAGTTGTGCTCTGCTTGTGAGCTTTCCAGACTTAGAAGCTTTTCATATTTGAATGAACGCCGTTGACAAGAGAGTGCTTGACGAGATGGAAGACTGCGGGATAGATACAGGCGGAAGACAGCAAGACAGGTCTGACATTATAACTTATTTTAAGCACCACCGTTGCAGTGTGAAGTGCTGCCAAGGCTGGATCAGGTCTTGTGCCAAAATAGTGGTAAGGAGGGGAGGCTGCTCTTGTTACTCCACTGAAATAATAATCTGTCATCAGATTTGCTGATGGATATATATGGAGGAAGCAGAAAGGAGCAATGGGACAAATGCCTTAAGAACACAAACTTTTGGGAAGTTTGACAATGCAGTTGGAGGGCGATGATGAGGGTATTTCAGGGGTTTTGACCTCTTCTCATCTCTCCTTCTCTCATGCAAGCATTCAAAACTAGGGGTGATGAAGGCACATGGGAGGGGATGCAGAATCATGGCAGCAGGCTCTGTGTTTGACCCACACACATTCATTAGAATATCTCAAAGTGTGCCCCACACACATACAGGGGAATCTATTCAGACACTCTAGCAGACTACCTCGGAATGCCAGGTGCAGGGGAGGGTACTGGGATGCAGGTTGTGTCTTGCTGTCTTTTGTGCTCCCTGAAAGATTTAGTGGGCCACTGTGAGATACAGGAAGCTGGGCTAGATGGGCCTTTGGCCTGATCCAGTGGGGCTCTTGTTTAACACACAGAAGTCAAGCACAGAGCTTGTTTATTCCCCTTGCCCTCCCCTGCATGTTCTTTCATTATCTTCCGTTTTGAATGCCTGAGAAAGGCTTTCTGGATAACATATTAGCATGTGGCACTCTCCACAGAGAGTTCTGCTCTCATTGCCACCGTAGTGGAGATGGAAAAAGTGCAAAAGAGAGCAACCAAAATGACTACTGAGCTGGGGCACCTTGCCTATGAGGAAAGGCTACAGCGTTTGGGCCTCTTCAGTCTAGAAAAGAGGCGCCTGAGGGGGGACATGATTGAGACTTACAAAATCATGCAGGGGATGGACAGAGTGGATAGAGAGACACACTTTTTCCCTCTCGCATAACACCAGAACCAGGGGACATCCAGGAAAACTTAGTGTTGGGAGAAGAAAGAAAATATTTCTTTACCCAGTGTGTGGTTGGTTTGTGGAACTCTTTGCCACAAGAAGTAGTTATGGCATCTTGCCTGGATGTCTTTAAGAGGGGATTGGACAAATTTCTGGAGGAGAAGTTCATTATTGGTTACAAGTCATAGTAGGTATGTGCAAGCTCTTGGTTTTAGAGGCAGGTTGCCTCTGATTGCCAGATGCAGGGGAGGGCACCGGGACGCAGGTTGTGCCTGTTGTCTTGTCTGCTCCCTGGGGCATTTGGTGGGCCACTGTGAGATACAGGAAGCTGGACTAGATGGGCCTTTGGCCTGATCCAGCAGGGCTCTTCTTATAACAGGCAGCTTACTTACTGGTAAACAGCCAATGGTCTCTGTCTCTTTCTCTTCTAGCCTGCATCCCATTTTTGTTCTTGTTCTTATCCTTGATCTCCCTTTGATCCCCACCACTGCTGCGTGCTCCCTCCCCCTGCCCAAGCCTTTAGAGGTTGCATCTAAGAGGAAATGATAGCTCTGGCTAGGCCAGGAGGTGTACCAGTAGCTTGGCATCAAACTAACTTTGAATGATTCATAATTGCAGAGCTAGAAGAGAAAATAACAATTTAGCCTGATTTTGCTCTTAGTAATACTAGCATCTAAATCTTGAACAAAGCCCTTCTCAGTGAGTTATGTAGAAATTTGTTCCTTATTTTGACTTGCTTCCGAGCCATTAGAGTCAGTAGGAGGCTGTTAGTATTTGGCTCCTTTCACTAACATGCTAGGCATATTTAATTTCCTTCTTGAATCACAGCTCTTGCCATCTGAAGCTTGAAGGATTTTCAGGCTGCAATCCTGTGGCCATACCTGGGAATAAGTCCCATTGAACTCAGTGGGGCTTGCTTCTGAGTAGACATCCAAACAATTGCATTTGAAAGATTATTTCTAATTTCTGAATATCATGTACTAACTATACCGAGGAAAAAGAATTAAATTATTCATTCCATTTTATTTACTTAAATATCTATAGGCTGTCTTTCCGTCCCATTCAAAGGGCCATCAAGGCAGCTGACCATGTCCATAAAACAACAAAATCCATTTAAAATATAAAACAACAAACAAATCACACGTAAGCCCAACAGACAACAATAACCAAAAAGTCGAGATGAAACAGAACAAAAAAGTGTTTTTCTACTTAAAAGAAGCAGTGTATAAGTCATGTGGGTTTCACAGGGGAGGGAGTTCTACAATAAGAGAGCCACCACCAAAAAGGCCCTGTCCCCACCCATGGCATGATCTTGAATATGCAGAGAAGAGTCCAAGATAATGAGTGTAGTATGAGAGCAGGATCACATAGGGAGAGATGGTCCTTCAGGTACCCTGTCCCTAGACAAGCCTTCATTGGTCACAACTAGTATCTTGAATTGTGGCCAGAGAACATAGAGATAGTTGTTATGTGCTATGACCAGTTGGTTTCTGAAAGCCATTGCTTCTCTACCATTTGAAATTTTTTTGACAGTCTTCAAGGACAGCCCCAAGGTGATCATGTTACAATAGCCCAGATGGGATATTATTAAAACATGAATCACTACAGCAAGATTTGCTCTCTTCATGGAGGATAATACCTGGTACACCAGCTGGGGAAAAGCACTCCTGGCCACTGCCTTAAACCTCCAAATTTACACCTGAGTCCAGCAGCACCCTTAGACTATGAAGAAATATTCCTTATTTCAGTTCTTTGTTCCAAAGTCAATTTTGTTGTTTGAAACGTTCACCTATTGGACCTTTAAAAAGTTGAGCACCAATGATTACGTGCAGTGTAGTCTTTGTGTGTGCTTGTAATTTACAGTTATTTATTACATGTATTGGTTCCTCGCCCCCACTTTATCCATAACACAAACCTGCTGAGATAGGTTAGTTTCAGAGAGTGTGACTGATTCAAGACCATTGAGTGAGCCTCAGGGCTATTTGAACCTGGGTTTCTCTAGTCTACTCTCACTAACCATTATCATCACAGTAGCTGTCTTAAGTGAATCTGAGCCATTCTTCAAGATATTGGTACCTAGGCTATTATTTATGTGCCCACTGGGGCTTGTGCTGCTCCAATAGTGGCCTCCATGTTGCATAAAACATCATTTGGGGGAATTTTGAATTTCCTACAAGTTACATGGGGGGTGGGGCCCCTAAGAAAGTCCAACTGGATATATGGAAGACCATATCAAGTAGCTTACTGGACCATCTGCTGAGGGTTTGCTGGTAAATGTGATGGAGCAGACATTCCATTTTGTTGTACAGCGCCCCCTGCTGGTTTCTGGACCTTGTTTCAGAAAGCCAAATCTTAGAATTTTAGCATTCTCATGAGTTAGAACTCTCCTTCCCAACAATGCAGTTGTACCCTTGCAGCTGAGGTCACGTGTGGAGACTGTGTCTTCTATCTGAGAAGGCAAGCGTATTAATTTCAGAAAGGTTTACAATCTGTGTGTATTTGGTTTCTTGCCAGATGTGAGAAACAGGACAAGACCACTTTTTGAAAGTCAAATTGAAGTGCGATTTGCATCTTTTGTGATTTATCTTGTACTGCTCAGATGCAGATACATAAATTCAATACTTTGCAATGTGATGTTTGCCCAGACTGGAACAGAGGTAGCTGTAATATATATTGCCAAACTATGTTTGATCCTGGAAGGAACTGAGTATTTGTATTACAACTTTAAGGGTGCCAAGAAATTCTTTGAAGCAAAGATTGCAATTTCTTAGATGGAATAGGATAAAACAGGAACATTCCTGAAGGATGACATTGTTATATTATATATATATATATATATATATAAATATGGCACACACGTGCACTTGCTCACACATAGACAGACACCCCCCTTTTACTATGTGAAGTTTTAAATTACTTGGCCTGAATACTTCAAATGAATACACTACTGCCCATTCTAATGGAGTCTGGATTTTCAGGAGAATTGTATTCATTCATCAAAAGCCTTGATCTTACTGGGTGGCTTTAGACAAAGCCAATTTTCAACCTCATATGCCGATCAATAATATTTGAATGTTGATGACCTGCCTCTCAGAAAGATTCTTCCCCAGTGTAACTGGGCAGATCAAGAACACATTTATTGATCTGCCCAGGTACACTTGCAGCCGCAACAACAAAAGTTTCAAGTACCAGCCCTGAAAAATGGGTACATCTTGTGTGCTTTTGTCACCATTCATATATCTGCATTCAGGCACTCAAAACACACAAAGCCTGGTCCCAACCTAAAATTCATGTTTTATTTTATAACATGTTGTCTCTTCAATATAGAGGAGATTTCTGCTGCTCTGTCTCTATAAAGGAAAAGTACAAGACATATTAGTGTGCTTCAGGAGGTTTCGATCCAAACCAGTTGTTGGGTAGACAGTGATTTCTTTCCACCTTCCAGTCTCTATCAAGAAAAGCAGAAAAAGTTTCCAAATTTTTGGAAAAGCTACTGCAGTTGGCAAGCAGTTTAAGTAGATGACATATATAAAATCAATATGGGATAATAACAAAGCAAGTCCCACATTTTCCTTACATTCTCCTTGCTCAGATGCTTATACCGGAAGCTTTCATTCTTACCATCATTATGGAGTTTCTACTAGGACTGCCATCCCTCGGGAATTGGCCTGGAGTCTCCAGGAATCCACATCAATCACCAGGCAACTACTGAAAGCAGCGCTGGAGATTTTAACAGGGTCTCCAGGAATCGACAACATTACATCATGCTGGAAGGAAAATCTCCAGTAATAGCTTCAAACAGAGTTGACAATCGTAGCTTCTACACTAGCAATAAAATAAAGGAATGACAATTTAGTGAACTGTTTCCCATAGCCCCTAGCTTAATAATAATAATAATAATAATAATAATGGTATTTATATACCGCCTTTCTTGGTCGTCAGATTTCTCCTCAGACTTTAATTCAAGGCGGTTTACATAGGCAGGCGATACTAAATCCCAATAGGGATTTTTACGATTGAAGAAGGTTCTGTCTTTCAAGAACCACAACATTTCAGATGGATCTTTTTATGATCTGGTATCACATTCTGGCTTCCATTTTCCTCCCACACAGGCTGACAGCGGCCAAAGAGCAGGTGGAATAACTCGGCATAACTCGGCTAGGCTTGTCACCTGTTTCAAGGTCTTGCCATTCACGGTGCTGGTGGCCTCGAACTGGCGACCTTTGGGTGTTATCTTCAGGCAAACGGAGGCTCTACCCTCTAGACCAGACCTCTAGACCAGACCTTCAGGCAAACGGAGGCTCTGCCCTCTAGACCAGACCTCCTACCCTCAAATGCTTATGATTTCTGTACTGGCTGTAGTGTCCTGGGTATTTTAACAGCACAATCTAGGCATGTCTTCTCAGAAGGAAGTTCTATTGCATTCATTGGGGCTTACTCCCAGGAAAGCATGTATAGGATTGTACCCTAAATTTCATCTCTCAGTGACTCCCCCCCCATCTTATTCCCATAATATCCCTGGGCCGATTGCCAGAGCAAAACATTTCACTAGACCAGTGTTTCTCAAACTGTGGGTTGGGACCCACTAGGTGGGTTGCGTGCCAATGTCAGGTGGGTCCCCATTCATTTCAGTATTTTATTTTTATTATATTAGACTTGATGCTACCATGATATGTGACTACATTTGGGGAAATATTACAGACCTGAACTCAGTGGCTTTGCTCAGGGGGTGCGGGCCACACTGGGTGTCGCGCACGGGACAGTGATGCGCACTGGGGGGGGTGACACGCTAAAATTGCGGTGGTTAGGAGTAACCTCATCATGTTATATACAGTTGGATGTGGAATTTCGAGCGGAATGCAATGCAAAAAACCCAATATATCTCCTTTCTATCAACAGTTATGGCCAAAAAACTGGAGAATAAAAAATGCGTGGATCCCTATGGAAAGTGAAAGTGAGCCGTATCGCGCATGTATTCATGAATAGGTGAACTTGCCTTAGTCCTTTGGAAAGGGCAGGCTGAGAGGAATCCAACGACACCAGAATGGTCCTGATCCAATGAATGCAGCCCCCCAAAACACCTGAGAAGTAAGTTCCTCCCTCCAAGCAGATGAATATATTGAGCCCTATAGAAAGCAAAGCTAAGCCCACCTCCTGGGGTATTGCCCCGCCCACTGCATGGGCGGTGATGCACTGGCATTCCACACCGGGTGATGCGAACCCTAGTGCCTGAACTTTTAACAAGCTACTATGTATATTCTTTTAACAATGATAGTAAATAGGACTTACTCCTGGATAAGTGTGGGTAGAATGTCAGCTTAGGAGAGTTAAAAATTTTCCTACTTGATGATGTCACTTCCTATCATGACATCACTTCTGATGGATCCTGACAGTTTCTTATTCTCAAAAGCGGGTCCCAATGCTAAATGTGTGAGAACCACTTCAATGATTCACTTTTTGATTCAGTTTTCAATTATTCACTTTTTGAAGTTGGATACATTTATTTATTTTTTGGGTTTATAACTTGTCCTATCCACATAGCTATACCTGGCTACAAGCCTGAGTGCCCAGGAGCCTGAGCCCTTCAGTGATGGCACCCCCTTTCCCTCTCAAGTAGGGAATGTGCTGATCGTCATTATTTCAGTTTTCTGTAAGTGTAAGCCTCTAGTCCAGCGGTTTTCAACTGCTGTGTTGTGGCACACTGGTGTGCTGCGAGGCTGCCTCAGGTGTGCCATGGGATCAGAGGAGGCAGGCAGCAGCTGCACGCCCACGTGCAGGAGAAGTGGCTGCTTTGGCAGGGAGAACAAGCAAGGGAGCAGCCAGGGAAAGGGCTGGTTGTGGTTGCTTTGCATCCCACGCAGCAGCTGCAGAGTCCACTTGGAGCTTGCTCCTGCTACTGAGCTCAGGCTGTATCCTGATTGTCACTTTCTTAGGAGTAAGCCCCATTGGCTACTATGGGGCTTACTTCTGAGTAGACATGCATAGGGTTGGGCATGAAGGTGGTTGTTGCCTGCCTGCGTGCTGATTGCCCAACCAGAGAAGCCCAGTGGAGCCAGGAGGTGGGAGCTGCGGAGTGAGTGAGAAGAAGGAGCCAGAAGCGGGCATGCAGGTACCTGAGGCCCCCAACCTAAGGACTGGTTGGCTGAAAAGTTTCCCTGAAAGTCCCTTTTCCTTGCCAGTTTGCCTGCAACTCCCCAAAATGACCCTCCCTGCACTTTGGGGCTTTTAGAGGAAGGGAGCTGGGCCACAATCCAATCCACATGTACCTGGGAATAAGCCCCATTGACTGTAATGGGGCTTTCTTCTGAGCAGGCATGCATAGGATTGGGCTCTGGGAGTGCTATCCCAACCACACTTTCCTGGGAGTAAGCCCCATTGACAATAATGGGGCTTACTTCTGAGCAGGCATGCATAGGATTGGGCTCTGGGAGTGCTATCCCATCCACACTTACCTGGGAGTAGCAGCATTCCTTCCCCCCAAATCTCACAATCACAGTTAGCAACCTTACTAGTCCGCACCTTCCAAAGATACAGAATCACTGCCTCACACACTCTCTCTCCCCCACCCCCAGTTTAATCCTGCACTTGTTTCACTCATGTCTCCTCACTGCCCCTCACCTACTATGTGATCAACCTGCCCTGTCCTTGCCAACACTTTCTGGCACTTTTGATAAGAATTTGAACATAGAACGTTTCCTCCTTTTCAGAAACCACATATACTTCCCTCTCCATGCTTCTTGTCAATTTTTTTGTCAAGATGTGGTTGAATGAAAGGAGAGTGTATTTGGATGTTGTCAGCATATTTACAATGAATAACTTCATGTCTCCATAAGATCTTGCTCACCAAGTTCCTAGACACATTGAAAAGGAGAGTGATCAGGATGCTCTTGAGACTCGAAGTAACTTTTTGGATCTTCTCACTAAGGTTCTAACTATGGGCACTTGGCCAATTGTTGCTTTTTCACTTGCAGCCATGTGGAATTACAGCATTGCTTCCACACTTCAGTAGATATAGCATGCTTGGGGGGACACACTGGATACCCTTCTTTTTAACCTTCCACTATCTGTTGTGGTTTGTTGTATCTGGGCATGCATCTTGTCTTACCACAGCTCCTCCCCACTGGGCCTTGTGCCCGCTTAAGGCTGATTAGTTTCCCTTGTGAAACTCACCAGTGCAGCAAGCAAAAGCCAGAGTCCAGTTCCAGTCCACAGATTCCAAGTAAACCAGTCCAATCAATGAGAGTTGCCAAATCAGAGTCCAGAGCCAACAAGTCTCAGTCAGCCTCCTCTCCAACCTGCACTCCTTCTATAACCCACAATCCTTTCTATCTCAGGTGCTCCTTAAATCCTGAGGGATCTCCTTGCCTCTAGTGGCTGCAGCTGTGCAGCACATCTCTTGCAGAAAGGCCAGGCCTTAACCCTTAAAGGGGCCACTGCTGACACCGCATCTACCTCCTCGCCAGGTCTTCCGCGATTCCAATTCAATCTCTCAAAAACAGGCAGAACAATAATGTTAACAACAGACCGAGATGACATGGTCTTATCACTGTTCTTAAAAATTCAGATTTTCTATGTTAATAAATGTGATGATTTAAGCACTGGGAAAATACAGTAGACTACAAATGGATGGCAATGTCCTTTGAAACCCCCCCCCCCCCAAAATAGTGTGCGAACAAAGTGGGATGTTTCCAGACTAAATACCCCATCAGGAAATACCCTAAGGATGACTGGACCTGCTCAAGAGCAGTTCCACAATGGCCTGCCAGGTCCCAGAGAAAAATCTGCAATGGGACAATAGCTGGCTGGGGACTCTGCACTCAGGTTTGAAGTTCTGAACAGGACGTTGATGCCAGCCAGCACCCTCCCCTCCCTAAACAAGGTGTTAAGTATTGCCAGCCAGCAAAGGATCTCAAGGCTCTTGACTGCTTTCACCAGCTAGGATGGGCATGGGGCCAGCTTTCAAGTAGAAGCCTGCATAACGCCACACACACCCTCTGCATCAGCAGGCAAGTCTGACTGAGACCCATCCAAGCAGGACAAGGCTGACACTCTGAGACCTTGAACTCTGATTCCTTGTTAAAAATAGGCAGACTTTCATATCCTTACACAGAAGGGTGCATTATGATTCTTTTCCATCTGTACGGCCCATTGCGGTTAGGAAAAGCTGTTGCTCGCTTTTTGTCTTACCTTCTTCCTCCGTGGCATAGATGATGCTGGCTTGTGTGAACCAGTCCTGTCTTAATCTTTTTCTTTGGGAGGGGGAGGGTTCCATTTGCTTATGCATGGCACCTGCTGAATATGGTCTAAAAAGGCATATGGAAATATGGAGGCGTATTGTGAAAATATACAGCAATGTAAAGAGAAGACTTTATTGAAGTTCATCTCTCTCTCTATTCTCCCCTCTTTTATCTTGGCTCTCCTGCTTATTTGACTATTGCTTTACTGTGCATGTGGAAGTATAAATGGTAGTTAAAAGTGTAAAAGCCCTGTAAACATCTACAGGGATTTATTTATATATTTATTTCATTCATATACTGTCTTTCTTCTCATGTTCCTCTATAGGACATGACAGCTGGGGAGCGTGATATTTGTTGTTGTCTCTGTGGCCCAACTTAAATTGGTAGGTAAACTGCTAATCCCACACTCCCTAGTACAAAATGACATTCTGGCGTTTCCTTAGGGGGTGACATTCAGTGGCGAACCTCCCATAGACTCAATGGGGCAGATGCCCAGGTATGGAGCTTTAGGGCCTCTTGGAAGCCTCTCCGAGGCTCCCAACAGGGTCGGAAACTGTGCTTCCGATTTACCGGAAGCACAGTTTAAAGCATCAGGGAATTTTGTGCCTTTGAGGATCTTTTGTAGTACACATTCTCTAAGAAAGCTGAGTTCAGACTTCAGTAAGTTGAGCACACATAAACTGCACTATGTGCATACTGCATGCATAAGGTTCCAGGTTTCCTCAACAAGAGGAATTTCAGGTAGCAGGGTTAGGTTGGAGACCTTGGAGAACTGCTGCCGGCTGAAATGGACGGACCAATCTGAGTGCAAGTCAGTTTCCACAGAATCGTTATCTGGACAATTCAAAGGATGGGTGCCACACTATCAGCTTTCAAGCAGCTATCAGAGGGCTCCCATTCTTCGAAATCCTCCTAACATTCCTTTGCCAGATGGAACTTTGCCAGCTGAGATCCTGGAAGTTTGGTTCGCTACATAGTATCAGGACATCTAAACACCTGTTGAATCCATTTACAAAATGAAGCTCTAGCTGGATCCTAATATCCATGTTAACAGTAAGAGTTCCCTTTGTGGTTGGGGGAAAAAAATGTTTGTAAGGATTCCATCATTCTGGCACTGAAGGCAAATGCTGTGTCTGAATCTCACTGAGTCCCTGCAGCTCAGATTAAGCCCTGCCATTAATTGCTTCTTCCCTGCATCACGATTGCAATTTGAATGAAGGTGTTTCAAAAGTTTGTTTTGACTGCCCATCAAACCCTCAAAGCATTGGTGAATGGTATCTCTGCAATTGCATTTTAAAAAAGGGGGAAAAGAAAAACTGTAGATTTGTTTGCCATTTCCTTAATCTGTTGTTAATAAACTTGAAAGAGCACAGGCCTGTCTAATAAACACATCAAACTAATGGGCACTGAAGCGGTTCAGAGGAGCGTTTGTTGTTTGGTGTTTAGATTTCCGTCAAAATTAATCAACAATGGAGGGGGCCAGCTGTATTTATTAGCAACACAAATCCTTGTGATTCAGTGCCAGGGCCCTTTGAATCATTCCAGGGCATGCTGGCAGGGATACAGGGCTGATAAATACTTACATCCTTGTGCTTAGGAAAAGGGGGGAGGTTTAGGTGGGTGGAGGAGGGGAAACAGAGCCGAGAAAACAGACTGCACAATTGGCATACATTCCCAAAGAGCCATTTTGAATTCTCTCTATACAGCAAACCTATGAATGGAAAGTAATTGATTCAAGAACAGTGGAAGCTCTCTCATTCAACACCCCCCCCCCGTCTCTGCCTTGGCTGCCTTTGTAAACTCTTCAGCCATGCAGAAGCCTGTCCTGCATAATTCAGACTGGTTTTGTTCTTCTTTCCCCTCAAGGCTACTCCCTTTTTCCTTAAACTTTCATTTCCCTTCTTTTTTCAATCCCCCCCCCCCCCAATGTGGGGTTGGGTTGGCTGTAGCAGTGGAGGTTGCCGCTGTACATGTGTATGCCAGTGGTTTTCAAGGCATCAGTGGAAATGTATTCAGACTGTTGATTATCAAAGTCTGAAATCTATCCCAGTGCTTAGAAACTGAAAGTTGCTTTTTAGGGAAACAGTCTCATTTTTGGAGGATGGGTGGGGAGGGGGGAAGACAGGAATAGTCATAGATTGCTGTTTAAAATTCCCCAGATCTTTTCCCCCCCTAGGGGCATAATACACTTTCAGAGCATACTTCACCCCCACACCCAGAACAATATCATTTATTGCACAAAATTAACCCCATGAAATTTCAGTACAACCCTAAAAAATAAAACGGCAAGGAATTTAAGAAATGGAAATGGCTCAGATTCTACAACTTGTTGACTTGTGGCATTCCAGGTCTGTTTCAGAGAAAGTTAAGGTCCAATCCTATCCAACTTTTCAGCTCTGATGCAGCCATGCCATTGGGGCGTGTGCTGCATCCGGTGGTGGTGGGGGGGGCAGTCACAGAGGCCTCCTCAAGGAACAAATGTTCCCTTACCTCAGGGCTGCATTGCGGCTGCATCGGTGCTGGAATATTGGATAGGATTGGGCCCTTAGTCATGCTTAAGACCCATTCAAAGAAGTCAGTGGATTGGATTCGAGAAGCTGTGAGCAGAATCAATAACCACGTCTCTTATTCAGTGCTATAATAAATAGGTGTTTCAGCAATTCTTCTTTAGCACAAGAAATTTTGCAAGAAATCACACAAGGCAGCACTTGGGCAGGCAGAACAACATGGACTGCTTCACTTTTGGCATGTGCCCACCAGTTAGGCAGCCAAGCCCACTTGTCTAGATAAAGGGGTGGAATGAAGTGGCTGGGTGATTTTCCCCCTATCCATTTGGATGACCTTATGACATCATCAAGCCTAGGTTTCTTGAGGTCATACACAAGGATGCTTGGGAGTGTTCCAGTTTGGTTCTCTGAGAGAAAGTATGCATGTGAGGACAAGCCCTCAACCACCTGCTGGGATCAGAGAGGTGTGATGGATTCTTCAAGTTGAGGAAGTGCCAGACAGGGAGAAGTGAGATTTAGACGCGTATGGGAATTGTTTTGTTTTTAAGTTTGCCTGTAATTGCCTGCCAGTAGGTTTTACTAAGATCCACACCTTGGCACTGCCAATGCCCAAACTCTTTTCCAAGCCTGTGTGTGTGATTCTTTCATCCTTGCAATTACTCTACCGCCCCTTTTTGCTTACTTCCCCTTTCTTTGGGGTTTTAATAACCTTTAATAACCAAAAGTCAAAACCTTTTGACTCCTTTCCAACTTAGTCCATTTTCACTGGTACTTAACAGTGCAATTCGATGCACTGTTTACTCAGAACAAATCAAATGTTTACTCAGAGGTAAGTCCCACTGTGTTCAATGGGGCTTACTCCCAGGAAAGTATGTACAGGATGGCAAACTAAGTGGGAAGTCCCAGCTTTAGAACCACTCGTGTTCAGTACTGTGATTTGGAGTGCTAGTTTTCATGCTCTCCTGGGAGAGGAGAAGATTCTCAGAGGGTCTCCTATCTGGTTTTCCCAGTGTGGGATGGTGGCAGTGGATATCTACCAGTTCCCTCCCCCTGATTCAGCTACTGTCCCAGTAAAGTAGTGAAGCAGAGAGCAGGAAGCCTCTGGCTTCCCTAATATATCCCTTACTCTGTAATGTGCACTTTTTCTCATTTGTTTGAGTGGTATGACATTATTTTTAAGAACAGATCTATCTGGCGTTTCCAGATATAATCTTGAAGACTTTTGGCCTTGTGGCACTCTGCTACACCGAAACAGCCTTCCCTTCAGTAGGACCTCTGCACATGTGCAGCTCAGATCTCCGTGGAACCCTGCAGTGCCAAACCTCTCACTTGTGCGCTTTCTACAGCCCTACTGTAAGGATTGCATCAGTGTTTATATTGCTGGCACTTGATAAACTGAGTTGCAATCTTCCAGTCAGTTCCGCTGTGCTGTGCAACTGCCATAAAGATAACCCCTTTTGACAAAAACAACTTGCAGTCAGTTCAAATTACCAGTTATTTTAACCAGTCATATTACAAAACCCCCATCAAAGTCATTAGCTGCTAAAAATAAACCTGAAAAATTATGAATGTTCGTGATGACGGAGGATAATAGCCAGTTCAATCTGGACAAGATCATACCATTCTTTCATTTACAGTTGGTTGTTTTTTTTTAAATGGTAAGAATGGTCAGGAACAAAAGGGGGAAGATATGTGTTGCAGAGAATTATGTATGTAGTGAAAGATGTTGCTTGCTCTTAGCAGTTCCCATGCTGAAGAGGCAAGCCATTTTCTAAATACTCTCTCTTCAGCTAAAGGATTGCATGAAGAAAAGAAGCAAGCAAATCTCTGGTGTGAAGGGATTCTCTTCTACATTACCTTGTGAACATTCTTCCAGTGTTCCTATCATGTGATTGTTTCCCTCTAACAACATTACAGCACCATCAGGTTGGGTGGTACAATGAGGCTGCAATCCTATGCACATTTACCTGTGAATAAGTTCCCATGGAACTCAGTGGGATTTACTTCAGAATGCGTAGGATTGGGCTGTCAGATTTTTCAACAAAGTAGGAGTCTTAAGAAGGGCCTTCTTCAGGCTAACAGCTTAGATTACTTGCAGCACAAGTCTAGTGTATCTACTCAGAAGTAAATCCAATTCTGTTCAGTGGGGTTTACCCCCTTAAAAGTGAGTATAGGATTGCAGCCCAACAATACAATCCTGTGCATGTCCCTCCAGAAGCAAGTCCCTTTGTGTTCAGTGGGCATGTGAATAGGCTTGCAGTCTCATTCAGTTTCTGGCCTGAGGGCACATGATGTAGCAGCTTAGCAGAAGCTAAGCATTCTCACTCTGCTCATTCACCCTGAATGGAAGACTGCCTGGGAACCCCTTGGCTTTGAGTTCCACAACAGAAGAGAGATGGAATATAAATGTCATAAATAAGTCATTCATGATAAATAACTTTATCTTGAATGAAGAACAAATATGGAATGTGCAAGGGAGGGTGTCTTCGATTTCTGCTGATTTCCTGAAGCTGCAATCCCCACATCTGAAACTATTCCAGATGGTCCTTTAAACTTTAGGAGCCACTCTGGGTGTGTGTATGAGGGGCTGTAACAGGAAGAAAGAGGCAAGAAGACCCCAGTGCATGTGCAGAACTTCATTTACGATTCTCCAGGTTCTGCTCAAGTAGATTTTCCAGGGATTCCAGAAGAGGAATGCTAAGGCCACAGTCCTATGCATGTCTACTTGGAAGCAAGCCTCATTATATTCGATGGGACTTACTCCTGGGAAAGGGCATGTACCAGAGGTTCCAAAAGTGTGTGTTGCTGAGCCCTGGGATGCTGTGGTGCTCTTACAGGTGTACCATGGGATGTCCCTGTTGGCTCTTCCTACTGGCTCTCCTGGGCACTGCCATTTGGATCACATGAGATCTTGTAAAATCTGGATGCCATCATCTCAGATCATGAGATCTTGTGAAATTTGGGTGCCGCCACCTTGAATCATGTGAGATCTGGGCACCACCATCTTGGATTGTGTAATATATCATGGGATCCAAGATAGTGGCACCTAGCTGAGCCAGGAAAAAGAGGCTGCAGGGCTGCTGTGACCCTGTTAAGTTTGGGAACCGCTGGTGCATAGGATTGCAGCCTTACCGTGTTTAACCATAAACTTAAATTGGTTTCATCTCAGGATAATTGCAGTCCTGTGATGAAACTAAGGAGCGCTAAACGAATTTTCAGTAATTTCAACAAACTAACTCTGCCAGGTGTGATTGGCTTTTGCAGAGTTAAACTAGACATCTGGGGTTCCCCCACTTTACTTTTCTGCGCTTGACTGTTTTGAGCAGTTTTCTGGTAGTGGGATGCAGAAAAGTGCCTAAAAGCATTGGAGCAGGGTGAGAGGAGAGAGAGGGTGCACATTTCATTTCTTTCCCCAGCGTGCTCTTTTTGGACTCCCCAGCATTGCTCTAAAGGTCAATAAGGGCAAGCACATATTTAACAAACCCCTGGTGGTCCCAAACACCAAGCATGGGTCTTAGCCAAACAGTACATCTAGCCCAGGCTTGCTAACCCTGATCGGCCACAGCTCTCTGGGCACAAACCTTCCCTAGCTCTGCAACCTGCCATTTTTTCACTGCAAGTGCATATGATAGAACTTGTGCCTGAGGGAAACCATTCTAGGAGAATCAGTTTACAACAGGCTTAGATTTGTAACATAGCTGTGCCAACTATGAGTTCTTGGAAAATGCAAAAATTGAGTCAACTACCTGATTTATTGATTTCACACAAACCAATGGAATCATTTGTATTACCCACATCATTTGAATGGAATTCTGTGAATGGCAGAAGACCACAGTATGTTGTCTGATTTGCTGAAAACTGGCAGGAGGCTTATGTATTCTGATGAGGTCTACAGATATTTAGGACAAGTGAGCCAGCAAGGAAAGTGCCCTCTTGTCACCGTTGCCATTCATCTACTTCTGGTTTGACTTGCTGCGCTCTGTAGACACACAATAACAACTCCAGTGGGCCCAGGGATCAAATGACATGCAGCTAAAGGATTAAGAGCAATTCTATCCTCTTGGCATGGGCTTTGGAATTTTCATTAAAATGACCTTGGGTGTGTCGAGAAAGGAATTTAGACTGAACGGCTCAGAAGCTAAATAGCCTACCTGGGAAAAGCATACAACTTGATGGCTCCTTCAAAATGATACTCAACTTGGCCCTCATTACTTTATTCTGTGTGAAGGTAATGGGCACAGATTCAGAGGACATTACAAAGTACTGGAGTGATGGGGTGAGGGAAAAGAGACCCCACCTGTTCAAATGTGGTACAAAATGAAGATCAGTGCCTTGTGTGTTGCATCTTCTACAGTTTTAAAACTTATGTGTCCCACCTTTCTTGCCAGAAGGCAATGCAAGGTGGCTTACAAAACAGAATAAATGCTTGATGTTATTAAACAGCAAATGAAGTTTAAGGCAGGATTAGGATATAAAATCCAAGGTGATTCTAGTTTGGCTATCCACCACTATTACAATCCTCACTGCCCCTCCCCTCCAAAGACGAATAAAAAAAGGGAGGTTTTAATCAATCTTCTGAAGGCGTGCAGAATAGGGGCCAACCAAACTTCAGTGGGTAGGGTAGTGCTCAGGGTCAGTGCTACGTGTTGCACCTCTGATGGCAGAGGATTCTGGAGTAAGACCTGAGATGATGTTTGGCGCATCCAGGAAGGCACATATAGAAGGAGACGTTAAGACAGAGGTTCCAGACGATTTAAGGCAGTGGTTCTCAAACCTTTTAGCATTGAGATCCACTTTTTAGAACAGTGATTTTTAGCCTTTTTCATCTCATGGTATATTGGCAAGGCGCTGAGATTGTTAAGGCACACCATTGGTTTTTTTTTTTTCAATTGACAAGGCATGCCATGCAGCCAGTGAGGGTCTCACGTCCACAATGGCCCTACTAATAAATGACCCTCTCTCAAATTCCCATGGCACCCCTGTGGACCATTTGCAGCACACCAAATTCACAGTTCTAGAATTACAATCTGTTGGGATCCCCAGAAGTGATGTCATGAACCTGGAAGTGATGTCATGGCTGGAAGTGACATCATCAGTTTAAGCTTCAAGCCTAAGCTGCAATCAGCCAAAGGTCCCCTTACACAACATACTTGTGCTGTGATTTTGTATAGCTCGGAATTCAGACATTCCAGCTTGGAAGTCAAAGCAGAATGCAGACTTGAATCCTTCTCCAACCACACAGCCTTTCCCCCTTTCCAGAGTCCCATCTTCCCACCTATTCAGGGCAAAACACTATGCCTCTCTCCCACTAGGATCCCATCTGGCCCAGCAGATCTGTACCCAGTATTTTCAGTGGGGGCTGAGCTAGGTGCTATGCAACCCACCTGAAATTGACTTGCGACCCACCTAGTGGCTCCTGAGCTACAGTCTGAGAAACACTGAATCAGAGCTTTAAAGGCTGCAACCAGCACCTTGAATTGAGGCTGGAAACAACTGGCAGCCAACATAGTTCATGAAGAATTGGGCTGATGGGATCCCACTGAGCAGCTCTGGTTACGATGTTAGTAGCCCATCTTGTATCAACTGAAATTGCTGACTGCTTTTCATGACCAGCCCCAGGTAGAGCACATTACAATAATCCAACTGGGAGGTGATCAGAGTATGGGCAGCTAAGTCAGACTTCTCCAGGAAAGGCTGCAGCTGTCAAATTAGCCAAAGCTGATGAAAGGCATGCCTTGTCACTGAAAGTCACCTGGGCTTCCAGGAAAAGCTCTAGATCAGAGGCTGTGAACCTGCTCATTATGGGGACACTAGCTGGCTGCACAGGCTATTGGAGATAGATTGTCTCCTCTTTGCATTAAGAGCACCTTTGTTGTGTGATCAGACACTTTGCTGCAGGCTGTGGGAGACCTGACTGCCTCACTGAGAGCCTCTTTGTTGTGCTTTGACCACTGTCATATATGCGGTCTGTCCTTAAGCGAATGGTTGTTAATTGGTGCATGCCTGTACTGTGCATCGTATTTCAGTTGTTCAAAATACTTTCACTGGTATATCTTGCTTAGAACAACTTGCAAGGTAAATGAGTATATTGTATTGTGGGTGGGAGACAGAGACACCAATCCTATCCTCCACACCCCCCTCCAATGCAGCTGCTCTGCTGGAATGTGTACTGCATCATGCGGGAGAGGATTCCTCTGGGTAAGGGAACCTTTGTTTCCTTACCTAGGGGAAAGCTTCCAACACTAGAATGCATCTACTTGGACCTGCATCAATGATATTGCTGGCATAAGTGTGGGGAGGAAGAGTAAGACCTGGAAGGGGGATAGGATATCCAGCCCTTATTTTGCCTGATCTCCTCCCTGTTCCTTTCAGATGGAAAGCTCTTCAACCTCTCCAGACTGAGAGCTGAAATGTCTGCGTGACTTCCTCTTTGCCGACGATGCAGCTGTCACTACCCACTCTGCCAAAAGTCTCCAGCAGCTCATGGATTGTTTTAGGAAGGCCTGCCAAGATTTTGGACTGACGATCAGCCTAAAGAAAACACAGGTCATGGTTCAGGATGTGGACTCACCTCCCTGCATTACAATCTCTGCGCATGAACTGGAGGTTGTCCATGACTTTGTGTACCTTGGCTCAACGATCTCCGACACTCTTTCTCTCGATACTGAGCTAAACAAACGCTTCGGTAAAGCAGCTACCAGGTTTTCCAGACTCACAAAGAGAGTCTGGTCCAACAAGAAGCTGACGGAACATACCAAGATCCAGGCCTCAGAGCTTGCGTCCTGAGTACACTTCTGTACTGCAGTGAGTCATGGACTCTCCGCTCACAACAGGAGAGGAAACTGAACGCTTTCCACATGCGCTGCCTCCGACGTATTCTCGGCATCACCTGGCAGGGCAATGTTCCTAACAACACAGTCCTGGAACGTGCTGGAATCCCTAGCATGTATGCACTGCTGAAACAGAGACGCCTGCGTTGGCTCGGTCATGTTGTGAGGATGGATGATGGCCAGATCCCAAAGGATCTCCCCTATGGAGAACTCGTGCAAGGAAAGCGCCCTACAGGTAGACCACAGCTGTGATACAAGGACATCTGCAAGAGGGATCTGAAGGCCTTAGGAGTGGACCTCAACAGGTGGGAAACCCTGGCCTCTGAGCGGCCCGCTTGGAGGCAGGCTGTGCAGCATGGCCTTTCCCAGTTTGAAGAGACACTTTGCCAGGAGTCTGAGGCAAAGAGGCAAAGAAGGAAGGCCCATAGCCAGGGAGACAGACCAGGGACACGGTACACTTGCTCCCAGTGTGGAAGGGATTGTCACTCCCGGATTGGCCTTTTCAGCCACACTAGATGCTGTTCCAGAACCACCTTTCAGAGCGTGATACCATAGTCTTCCGAGACTGAAGGTTGCCAACAACAGACGCTGTGTCAGAACCACCTTTCAGAGTGCGATACCATAGTCTTTTGAGACTGAAGGTTGCCAATACTCCCTGTTCCTCCATCTCCCCACCCTGTTCTGCTCACCTCCCACTTCCCTCCCACCCCCTGTGCTCACTTGCAGGTGATGCAATGGATCTGCTGGTAGGTTACTGCTGCTGCCGCTTGCAGCAATGGCCTGGTTGCTCCCCAAAGTGGGTTGTGTTTGCTTTATGGTGCTGGAAGGTCTGGCAGTGTAAGGGCAGCCTTGGATTTGTCTGTCAGAGAGAGAGAGAGAGAGAGAGAGAGAGAGAGAGAGAGAGAGAGAGAGAGAGAGAGAGAGGTATGAAAGATTTGAACTGGGAAGATTCTGATACATATGAGTTCAGTGTTACTCGTATGTATATATATATATATGTATATATATGTATATATATGTATATATGTATGTATATGTATATATGTATGTGTATATATATGAACATACTCGTAGTTCAGTGTTAGCCCAGGGCTTTTCAGACTCAAGCCTGTGGGCTGGAGCCAGTGCCCTCTCTAATTCCTTCGCCATGTGAATGGAGCTTACCATTCCATGGGGAACCTCCTTTTTGTGCTGCCAGTCTTCCCCGAACTATGTTCTGGCCTGCCGCTTCTGGCTTCTGTCATGATTTCCAGGCAGACACAGCTGACCAGGTCACAGTTTCAG
The DNA here is from genome assembly GCF_035046505.1 of Tiliqua scincoides. Lineage (NCBI taxonomy): Eukaryota > Metazoa > Chordata > Lepidosauria > Squamata > Scincidae > Tiliqua > Tiliqua scincoides. The sequence continues at coordinate 31,405,976 of NC_089826.1, forward strand.
GCAGATTGGTGGCACAGAATTGTGGCTCCCTAGTGGAACTGTAAGCACCATTTGCACTGCGTTGCACCTTTTCCAGTGTGCAGCAGTGTCCAGTTTGGAAAATACTGTTTTAGCCAGTATGCTAACACCTGCTCACAGGGATGGAACAGCAACTGTAATATGTAACCACATACTGTAGTACAGGCATGCCCCTGTATCTATGGGGGATCTAATTCAGGGACCCCCTATGGATAATCCTCTGTGTGTCCCCCCCCCACACCCATTAAGGGCGCAATCCTAATTTGTGCTGGAAGCAGGCAGGCCAGTGGGCCTGTGCTGCATCCAGAACAAGTTTGGGGCCAAAAGCTGCGCAGACTAGGGCAAGGGGAAGCTTTTCCGCTTATCCCATGTTGCACTGCAGTGGCCCCAATGGGTCTACTTGGATCAGGTGGTGCAGTTCTGAGCAGCCCAGAGTTGCATCATGCTTCCAGGGAACGGGGTCATGATCTGGCATAACCGCCGGATCCTGGCCCCGTCTCCTGCTCCCTGCCCACCCACCCACAGAAATGCCCACTGCCCGTCCTTCCCCTGCCCCGAAACACCTCCTTCCCGCCTCCTCCTCACTCTCCCCATATGCCCCTCAGACCTCTGTGTTGGCTGAGCTCGGCTTACGCAACTCACCCTTCCTCTGGGGCCTACATCGGCGCTATCTACCCGGAAAGTACCCGGCGCTATCTACTTTCAGAAAGTGGCGACACTTTCAGGCTGGCACAAGGGACTTGCGTTGGCCCAAGCGAAGGGCAAGATTGCACCCTAATGTTGTTTAAATGCTTACCAAGTAGCCTGAACACTCAAAAATACTAGATAGGGGTTAGCAGGAAGTTGAAGCTAACTTCTTCCAGTTAACCTTGACCTAGCCTTTGCAAGCATTCAGGCTGTCAGGAGGTAGCCTATGTGTTGCTATAAGCTTGTATGCTTACAGCAACCCTTAAAGCAAGAATAATTTTGCTCTGAAAGCATTTACCATAAGTCATGTGAATAGGTATGGGCGGCACAGATCCGCAGATAATTGAAACCATGGATACTGGGGGGGGGGCTTCCTTATAGGAAAAAAGTGTCTGTGTCAAACAGCATGAGATCTAAGTTGAAACAATTAAAGGCGACAAACCACAATGGTGAAGCTGAAATGGAAGACAAAATACACTATCAATTGACTCTCTGAACAACTTGACAGAACTGAATTGTCATAAATACGTTTTTCTCCCCTGAATGACTAAATAAACGCCAGCTCTTGGCATATGCCTCGCATTCTAATCCCTGTTAGTCAAGTAGTATTTCATAGGTTTCACTGCAGGAGCAAATCTTGAAAAGAAATTTGAAAGAAAAGAAAGTGTTGGCTTTGTGGCTTTGTCCAAAGTGTGCATTTGTATGGAATGAATGGCAAAGTCAGTAGGAGAAATGCAAACATAATCATTAAGGGCAGTTGTAATTAGAAGAACCTTCTCTGCTGTCAAATATCCCTTCCTATGGGGTACAAGGTACTTGAACAGCCAAGCTTACAGTAACTTGTGTCATTACTCATCATATCATCAGAAGCATATTTTTTTCCTACACCTAGAGTTTGCTAGAGTTGGTCTGCTAGAGCTAGCACCAAAATTAAATGACAGATTGGGGAAGTAGGTCATCCTGTTCCATTGTGATGGTGCTGTTTTATTGCAGATAATACAGTTTCAAAATTAGAAATGAAAGAACATATATATTTGTATGGCAGAAGGTGAAAAATCTGCCAGAATAAAACCTGTACCTGGTTGTGTATATTTTATTTTATGGTGCTCTCCTGCCCAAAATTAAGTTGGTAGCTGGTAATGAGTAGAGATGTTTGTTTGAGGCTGCAATCCTAACCACACTTTCCTGAGAGTAAGTCCCATTGAACAAAATAGGACTTACTTCTGAGTAGACCTGGTTAGGCTTGTGCCCTAAGATAGGTTTACAGCCTAAAATTTACTGAACATAATTACTTCTGAATAAAGTAAATAAACTTCATTACTTCTAGTAATGAGGGTGAATTCATGTATATTCCCTACCCCCAACATAATCATATCAGCTCCATTCATTCTATGTGGTGCAATCAAAATATGTCTCCTCTAAGGACTCAGAAAGGTACAAAGAAATTTTCTGGTAGGTCTTCATCTTATGATGCCATTTCATTGTGTCAGCAGTTGTGCTGGCATAGTCCTTCAAGTGTGACCTATTGTAGTCCTGGGGGCAGCGATAAGTGACCAAGCAGGCTGAGCCTTCTTGCTTTGCAGCAGTTGTGATGTTGGTAAAAATTACTCCCTGCATTGCCATGACTATGCAGTTTTATGGAATTAGGGTTGCAGCTCTATGTGCACTTGCTTGGGAATAAGTCCCATTGGAGTCAGAGGAATTTACTTCTGAATAGACATACATTAGGGTTGCACTGTAGAATACTGTATTGGAATAGCAGAAGATCTGTTGAGGAGGTAGGATGTGGTGGCAGCAGTGGCCCCTTTAAGGGTTGAGGTCTGGGCATTCAGCAGAGGGTGTGCTGCACAGCTGCAGCCACTTGAAGGCAATAGGGCCCTCAGGCATAAAAGCACCTGTTGAAGGGAGATTTTGGGGTGGGTAGCAGAAGGAGGAAAGCTTGAGGAAGGGGAGACTGGATTAATGGACTGAGGAACTGCTAAGTGAATGAGCTTTGGAGACTGCTGGAGACACTAAGGTTGGTGTTTGGCTGCCACGCCTAAGACCTGTAGAGGACCAAGGGGCTGCTGTAGTGGCGGGAGGCTGCTGGCAGGAGAGAGGATCTCTGCAGATTGAACAGGTGAATCACCCCAGTGGTGGAGTCCAGCAGGACTGCAAGGCAGAACTAGAGTCATTGTTGGGTAAAAAAGGGGAGCTAATTAGCTAAAAGTGGGCATATTTCTCCAGGTGGAGCTTGGACTGGAAATTGGGCAGAACAAATACCCAACTACTTATTTACAAATTTACTCTAGAGCAGCAGTGAACCTAGCACTGGGTGAATGGGGAAAATGCCCTAAGCCAGTGGTTTTCAAACTCTTAGGGAGAGCTTGAGCTGCTGTAAGTTCTTGTGGGGGGAAGACAGCAGGGGTGGGGGGAAGGCAGTGGTGTGATCCCCAGGACTGTGCAACTCAGGGGGGCTGCAGGTGCTTGAGTCCACTTACCTGAGCCTCCTGCAGCCTTCCTTCAGGGAGCCCTGCGTGACCTTCTGCTTCCCCACAGCTTCAGAGGTGAAAATGGAGCGATCGCACTCCACTTTAGCAGAGGTGGGGTGCGATTGCTCTGCTTTAGCTTTCAAAGCTGCGGGGAGCCATGCAGAAGGTTGTGTGGGGGCACACCCAGGAGGCTCAGGTAAGTGAACCCAAGCCCCTGCAGCCCCCCTGAGTGGCACGATCCTGGGGATTGCGCTGCTGCCTTCCCTGCCTCCAGGCTGCCCCTGCCCCTTAAGGGGAAACAGGCCAGGGCCCACAGGCTGAGGCGTTGTGATGCCCCAGTTTGAAAAGCCCTGCCCTAGGCGCTGAGTCTGTGTGACTGTAGGACCAAGCAGGAAGCCTCACTGAGGCTCCTGATGCGGTTGGAAACTGTACTTCTGGTTTTCTGGAAGTGCAGTTTAAGACTGTGGGGAATCTTCCGGATGTTTCCCCAGTTGGTCTAGAGGTTGTGCAAGACTCCATTGCGCTGAAAAGGTAGGGGGCAGCTTCATGTGCATGGGGGTCAGCATCTTGCAGGGAGGGGAGGCTTCAAGGACCTTTGCCCTGGGAGTAGGGATGGGTAAGTCCATCACTGCTCTAGAGCACATTTATTTAAGGTAGTGAAACTGCTCCAAAAACAGTGGGTTCCATATTACACTCTGATTGTGTTCAGCTGATAAGAAAGAGTGGTTAGGCCACTTTTTTTGGTCATAGGCCCGAGAATTTGTTTTGGAACAAATTAAAACCAAACTCATTGGGGCCTATTTGGTTCAGATTCAAGTCATTCCAAACAAAAACTGACTGTGCACAAATGGGCCTTATTTTTTGAATCCTTTTTTTCCCCTTATGCCTTTTGTTTCATGACCGGGCCAATTTGTTTTGATTGCCCACACTGCCCTGGCATGCTGCTGCATCCCAGGAGGGTTATGGGTGTTCAAGATGGCACCCCTCAGGAGGCAACTGTGCATTGTAGCTTCTGCCACTGTGAACACAGGTGGTAGTGAAAAATAAGCTAGAATAAGAATTTTTCTTTTAACTTAGAAAAATGGAAACAAATGGAGTTCTGAAAACAGAACCTCTGAATAGGTTCCAAAATGGGAGTTCCAACAAACATGGTTGTGGAACAATTTTGTGTAAGACTATGCACATTCCTATTGTGCACATGGAACTCCCAGAGGATTCTGCCCAAGAGTTCTATGTATGAAGCATGGGAAAAAATGTTGTCATGCAGACAGGAAGCTTGAAATCTGAACTTTTGGCTTTTTACTTTTATGAATGGGCTTCACTTAGGTGTTCAAACACCACAGTTGATTTCAGCAGTTTTTTTTTTTCAGAACTAACAGCCAAATGTAATTTATATTGAAACAAAAGATTAACTCACTCAGCAGGAGAAGACTGCTAGATACATTTCATTAAACATGGGAACTACACCACACACCCTCTATTAAGTTCACACATTTCTGCCTTTCTGCACGCAGCCTAGTGTGTCACAGTGTTCAATTTGAGCAAAAGCTTTGACACCTTTCAGCAGCTAATGTTGTAGCTTCAAAAGTAGCTTGAGTCAGAGGAGGAAATACACAGTGGCCTGCACATGGTGGGTTTTATGTATTCTGGGCAGCGTTACAGAAGAAGGGCTTTGACTCACCAAACCAACATGGGTGCTTTTTTGTGTCTGTACTAACAAAGATGTCCTTGTTCTTCCAGGCCTCTACTCTTTAAGCTTTCAGTGACACAATGAATTATACTTTACTATAATAATAAGAAATGTGATTTCAGCCTTATAATGTTGCATGGAGGTTGGTCCTGGTTTAATCCATGCAGAGTGGCAGGGACCTGTCGTACACATGTCAGTATAGTAGCCCTGCAAGTCAATGTCTAGTGGCCCCAGGGATAGTATTATGATGTCTCTGAAATACTCGGGCTCTTCAAAACTTTGCATGGCTATCAAAATGTGTACATATTGCTACGGAGAGGACTTGTCCTAGGATTGTGCAACTCCTAGTTGTCCAAAACTCGGGGAGTAGAAATATTTGACTCAGCAGATACGTAGCCAAATATTTGCTTGCGGAGTGTATATGAAATCCAGCATACCTCCATCATTTCTTTGGTCTTTGTGGCACACAGTCTCCTTGACTCCAAATTGCTAACCCTTCTAACAGCCCAATCCTATCCAGGTCTGCATAAGCTGGTACAGGTCCAAGGAGACCCACTGCAGAGCAGGAGGCTTACAGAAGGGTGAGTGGAAATAATTCCCCTTTCCCCTCTGAAGCCTCCTGGTCTGTCCCCTGCTGGATACAGTGCGCGACTGCACTGGTGTGGCGCGGGGGAAAATGGGTAACCTTGGGCTCTTAATCATACTGTACAAATTCTTCCTGGTCTATTCATACTTTTCCCTATTCATACTATTCAGCAAATGTGTGGAGAAAGAAGGGAAATCACAGCCGCTGCACCTGCTCCCATCCACCGCTTTTGCTTCTATACTTCACACATTCAGGTGATGGCTGGAGGTGGAAACTATGCACACATAGCTGTAAATGCAACCTCCCCCCCTCAAGGCTACAGACCTTCATTCAACCATAGTGAGAAATGGGGGAAGGCCAGCAGGTGTAGTTGTGCTTCCCCCTTATGTGTTGATTAGACATGTGGACGGAGGAGTGGAAAGAGAGGTGTGGATAGGGCTATATGCCTAACATGAAATTGTTCAGCAGGCACACACTGTCCTTAGGTTTTTCTCTTTTCAGTTTTTTCTTTAGCGCACTTTTCTTCTGCCCTACTATCTCCTTCACTTGTAATTCCCACCAATTCTTTCTTTTCTATCACTGTCACCGGCAACCTTGCCCCTGGGTTCCTTTCTCACACAGTTCCTCAGAGCATTTAATTCTCTGGCATGGGGAAAAAAGTCTTTCCTACAAACATGCATGCAGTGGCTAGCATGTTAGGGAGAAGAACCTTGTGATAGCCTTTCTCTTAGCATGCCAACTGATCTTAAGGAGAGTTCATTCAAACCATTGTTACCTCTGTCTGTACTCTGAAGTGATACCTTATGGAAGTATTATGGGACCCAGTCTATTGGCAGATTGTGGAAGACCTGCAACTGTTACCCTGCAGATGCCTGAGCTTGTCTGATCTTGGAAGCTAAGCAAAGTCAGGCCTGGTTAGTACTTAGATGGGAGACCACCTGAGAATACCAGGGGCTGTAGGCTTATACCATAGTCTTTCGAGACTGAAGGTTGCCAACCATGCATGTCAAGGAGTTCGCAGTCTGCCAAAGTTTTTCCCTATGGTCATTCTGTTCCTTCTGACTGGGCTAATCTTTGGGCAAAAGTGCTGAGTCATGTGTCATTAGCTTTCACACTTGTTAGTTAAGATGCCTCCCCTGCCTTATCATATCTGGAGATGTTCTGGGCACTAAGCCAAGGACATGCGCCTGGATGAAGCCACTTCTCAGGGGATTGCATCATCTACTTTTATCCCTCATGAAAGTATATAAAAGGGGGCTTGAATCAGCCATTAGTTATGCATCTGGTGTTGGTGGCTGCAGACGTACTACACAGTTTACCCACGATTAGAATGCCTACATAGAAGGAGGCACCATTCTATTGTGAGGGACATAAGCACTGTATTTCATTCTTGTTTCTCTGATTACTGCTTCTGTGATGCTAATAAATCTAATTTCTATCTTTCTTCCACTGGTCTGTTCCAGTTCTTCCACATTAAAAAAGAACCTCCAGGCAATACATCCAGGTATGGTCATAGAGCACTTGATGCAGTGGCCTTGCTGAAGCTAAAGAGGTCTAGATCTGGTTAGTGCCAGGAAACTATTAGAGAAGCCCAAATATCATCCCTTTGAATTTTATCATGGATGAAAGGTACATGTGATGAATCAGATGCACTATTTCTGCACATTTGAATCATAAATGTATAGTAAAACACATTTCAACATATAGCATGGTGTATGTAATGCAGTAGTCTTGCACCTAGGAGCTAGACCTGTTGAAATAATAAACACTAATTCTGGGCCCAATCCTATTCAACTTTCCAATGCTGATGCAGGCATGCCAACAGGGTGTGCACTGCATTCTGCTGTTGGGTGGGCAGTCATAGAGACCTCTGGGCCAAGGGATTTGTTCCTTGGGGCTGCACTGGCACTGGAAAGTTGGATAGAGTTGAGTCCTCTGTGTAAGCATTGCAGTGGCACAGAACTGCATCTGCATGAAGGCTCCAGCTACAATGGGGAGTACTTAGCCTAAATGACATGTTTTTTTATCCCGAGCACCATATTTTTAGAAGTCATGAAGTGATGTAGATGTGTGATGAAAACTGTGTCACTCATAGTCAATGTGCCACAAGCATGTAGCCAACAATGTGTATGCAACTCTTGCATAACCATGTCCTACAGAGCATCCATTGCACTACACACAGGTGGGGTCAACATGGGCAATCATATTTTCCCTAGTTTGAATAGAGGGAAAATGCAGTTTCCAAAAGTGCAGTACTATGTTTGACAAAGATGTCTGGATACTAGCCTGCAACATCCACGTAGCTACTACGATACACAATAAAGGGCTTTTTGGAAAAGCCCTTCGGGACTTTCTGTGTGCAAAGCTTAAGCTCTTCCATTGACAGCTCCACCTTCAAAATCAAGAAGCACTTCAATTTATAAATCAGTTTTATGTAATCCTCAGGCAGACTGTGAAAGCTATGTCAGTGACTTATGGCCTTTCCTGACCTTTGGTTAATTTTGAAACAGCAGCCCATTTATGAAAGTGTCAACAGAAAATCCCAGAATCCAAAGTAGGGTCTTAGTGTCTTAGTCTTATTGGGCCAAGTTAAACCCAAGCTGCAGTCTGGTGTCTTCACTGAGGGATGTGAGGGTAAACAGAATGCCAGATGCAGGGGAGTGGCAGTGAGATGCAAGTATCTAGTGGTCTTGTGTGCTCCCTGAGGCATCTGGTGGGCAACTGTGAGATACAGGAAGCAGGACTAGATGGGCCCTGGGCCTGATTCAGTAGGACTCTTCTTATGTTTTTATATAGGGCAATGTGTTTATTAGGAACCAAAAAATTCAGACAGCAAGTTTCTGAGTCCTTAAGAACTCTTCACATAGGAAGTAATAATTCGCAGTTTGCAAAATATAAAGATGGAGTTCATCAGGTTTTATATGGGCTTGGATCAGCCTCTGAAGGGTTAATACAAACACCAAGGGCTGCTACACTCCTGCATATGCACAGATACACATACATACATGGCCTTCATGGTTTTGCTGCTAGAAAGTGCCTCTTTTAATCAGAAGCTCAAACTAACACTTGAAAGTAATGTATTTCTAAGCATGTGTGTCTATGAACTTATGTACCCCAGCTCCTCAGCGAAGAATGTTTCTCTTTGAGTAAAATCAGAACTGGGGAAGGAACTGTGTGGTTTTTGCTCTTGCTGTGGAGTTTCACGGCACGGTTGGGGGAACTTTCTTGGTGAGGTTCTTAGCATGTAGCTGGCACAGAGCTTAGATAAGGAAGAGGGAATGTAATGTTGAGAATATGTAAGTACTTTTTAAAAAATGGAGTATTCATTAAATCAATTATTAAATTAGATTTTATTAAATCTAAGAAAATATTAGAGATGTGAACCAATTAGTCTTCAAATTCTCCCCCCCCTAGTTTAACCTAAAGCTTCTAAAATTATTATTATGCTTATTATTAGGCATTTTTAGATACCAGCTGCATGCGTAAGGATGCATACTACTCGGTTCAGAGATCTGTTATGTAATCAAGTCAAGTAACACTTTCCAAGGAAATGTTCCCTTCAGAACCAAATATTTTCCAAATGTAATAGAGGCGGAAGAGCTCTTTTGGTCATCTTTGCTTCATTTTAAAAGAGGAAGCATTGTGTTTTGTTTGACTGGGGAAAGATCAAACCACACTTTAAGCAGTTGACAATTCTTTAAACTCAAAGGCAGTCAACCCAGGAGACGGAGTGAAATGGTTGCTTGGAGTGGCAGGCTGGAGAAGGTGGCAAACTGAGAAGTGCGCTATCCCCTGTAACCACCCTCTTCTTTCTCAATACCACTGCCTACCCTCCAGCTCCACCTAACCACTCCTCCTCTTGTGCACTCCCCTTGAAGAGCAAGCTAGAGAAGGAATGTGGGGGAATGGTTTACCTCTTTCTTCCCCAGTGCTGCTGACAAAGATTGTGGTGGAAGAGCTGGAGGAGGAAATAGCTGTCAAGACGAGCCCGTTCCAGGTCCTTGTTTTTCAAGGAAAACAACAGGAAAAGAGCTGCTGTTCAATAGCATAACCAGAGGGGATGGCAGTGTGATAAGTACAGCAGGTACCACAACACACCGTATGGCAGTATATATTGCAGTCGCTGCCCCAATGGCTCCAATGGTGAGTGGGAGCGCTTGCATAGAGAGTTGTGGCACCTGCTGTACTTACTGTGCTGCCCCCCTCTGACTACACTACTGCTGCTGTCTCCACACCTCCCACTGCCTGTTCTAAATTGGCCAGGTGGTGAGGATGCTGGGAGCAGTGGGTTTCTGCTTCCTGGCTCCTCTCCCTTACTGGTCAGTCTAGAAGTAGCAGCAGTAGTGAGAAAGTAGTGGTGGAGGAACATAAGAACAGCCCCACTGGATCAGGCCATAGGCTCATCTAGTCCAGCTTCCTGTATCTCACAGCGGCCCACCAAAGGCCCCAGGGAGCCCACCAGCTAACAAGAGACCTGCATCCTGGTGCCCTCCCTTGCATCTGGCCTTCTGACATAGCCCATTTCTAAAATCAGAAGGTTGCACATACACATCATGGCTTGTAACCCATAATGGATTCTTCCTCCAGAAACTTGTCCAATCCCCTTTTAAGGGCATACAGGCCAGATGCCGTCACCACATCCTGCGACAAGGAGTTCCACAGACCGACCACGTGCTGAGTAAAGCAATATTTTCTTTTGTCTGTCCTAACCTTCCCAACACTCAATTTTAGTGTATGTCCCCAGGTTCTGGTGTTATGTGAGAGTGTAAAGAGCATCTCCCTATCCACTCTATCCATTCCCTGCATAATTCTGCATGTCTCAATCATGTCCCCCCTCAGGCGCCTCTTTTCTATGCTGAAGAGGCCCAAACGCCGTAGCCTTTCCTCATAAGGAAGGTGCCCCAGCCCAGTAATCATCTTAGTCGCTCTATTTTGCACCTTTCCATTTCCACTACGTCCTTTTTGAGATGTGGCGACCAGAACTGGACACAATACTCCGGGTGTGGCCTTACCATCGATTTGTACAACGGCATTATAATATTAGCTGTTTTGTTCTCAATACCTTTTCTAATGATCCCAAGCATAGAATTGGCCTTCTTTACTGCCGCCGCACACTGGGCCGACACTTTCATCGACTTGTCCACCACCACCCCAAGAACTCTCTCCTGATCTGTCACAGACAGCTCAGAACCCATCAGTCTATATGTGAAGTTTTGATTGGAACAGTGCATGTGTGGTCAAATAAAAAAAACAAGAAAAGAGCCTGGCACTGCTTGAGGTGCTGACTCAGTTTGGCCTGGGCCTATTTAAACTTCCAACTTTTTTTTACAAGAAGCAGTTGATTTGGAGCAGCTGATGAAAACGCCTTCTGTCTCCTTTTATGCCATGGAGCCTTAGAGATGCAAGCCAGAGCCAGAAGATCCACCAATCAGTTGTGCTTGCAGTGCTTCCATCTCCCCTCTTTGCCCAGTACTGGTCCCCTACTGCTTGCTTGTTGCTCAATCACTCGTACCCCTGAAACATTTCTGTTCAACGATGTCCCATCCAGTATCTGCTGCTTTTGTGTCCTTCCAGGCTTGCTTGTCTTGCTTGCCACCAGCTGGGCCAAGGGTGACTTTTATGTGCCTGCACCAATTCCCTTTATTGGTCTGCTACCCTTGCCTGAAACCATCTTTGCTTGATTTGAATATTTGTATGCAGAAGCAAATGGAAGAAGTGAGCAGGTGCTGGTTTTCACAGCTGGAAACTCTCGTTGAGGGTGGTTGCTGGCATTGGGATGAAGTTGTGGTCAACTGCAGCTGTAGGAAAGGCAACAGTAGTCAGGGAGTGGTAGCCCTTGGCCAGTGTCTGACTTTGGGCCTAACCCTATGGGCCTGCTAGGCTGCCAGAATTCACGTTCTGGCTGTGCAGTGTGGTTTATGATGGTCTCAAAAGACAACCCACCATACTTCATAGTAAGTTTGCACCTTGAGTGGCATGTAGTCACAGCCTCTGAAGAAGTCCCGGCATCAGTAAGTTGGCATAGGAGTGGGTGGGAGAAATGGGGTAGGGAGGGGGAAAAATGGGGCAGAGACAGGGGTGGGGTGTGTGTAGACGCTGGGAGGGGATGGTGGCAGCAGCACCACTACTATCCTATCCCCCTTCCTGACCTCAGTTTGCGTTCCTGGGTCCACTTGGACTAGTGATAACACAATTGCTGGTGCACATCCAAGTAGTTCCATTGTAGCAATGGAGGCTTGACCACAGGCAAGGGAACAAATGTTCCATTACCCAGACCTTTGAGACTAGCCCACTCCCACAGAATGCAGCGCATGCTCCGGGAAGTGGCTGCATCTGTAGGTGGGTGGGAGTTAGGTTAGATTGGATTGCACATTGACCTTTGCTGCTGACAATGCTCCTTTTGAACACATGTTCTGAAAAAGAATGCTGAAAGCAATCACGGAAAAAAAGAATTTCTGAAGCAGCTGGAGAAATAAGGAAAAATCAAACTGAAAAATGACTAAATCGGTCTGGCACATAAGCTTGGACTCTGTAACCAAAAGTCCACAATCAGGTTGAACAAAACAAAGTTTGACACCAAATGTGCTAGAAAAAAAAATGTTTTGTCATTCTGAAATCTGCTCAATTTGAGCAGCCCTTCCCAGAACACATGCCATCTGTCCTTAATATACTTCACTTAATTTGTCATCAAATGTATTTTCTATTAGATTTGTAGAGAAATATACCGAGAATTATACAATCTCCTTAACGTATACAGCCGTAATTGAATATCTTGCGTTGGCTGTTTTCAATCAGGATTAAAAATTTGTTAGCCACATCCACATGGTGCAATTATGCTCCGGGCACCAAACAATGACAGGAAACACTGCAAGCCGAAAACAAATAAATAAACAAGTCAGTGACCTTTTCCTAATGAACGCATAATGGATAATATCCTGGGCAAGTGATTGAAATGTGGCCAAGTAAATTGATCAATTGTATAATGAACCAGGGTTGGGAGCCAAGGAGACAGTACAAGAGCACGAGGCCTTTAACAATACACTGACGCTGAACCCACAGTCTGATTGTTCCTGTCCTCAAATGTCGCTCAGTACAAACATCATCATTCCAAACCAAATTATATTTGCAGAAGGCTGTTCTTCCCCGCCTAGCCCGGACTTCTAAAAAATGTTCCAACCACCATTTGGATATTTTCCTCCATGATCTCCTTAAGCCACTTCCAGGCAGTGTTTTTCCAAGTACCAGTCTGTTGCCCGGAGCAACTTCAGGAGCAGCTGGTGCTGCTAGCTGATCCTTTTCTTTAAGCAGTTTTCTGTTAATGCCTCCCTTCCAAAGCAAAGGTCAGTTGCTCATGTCAAGGTCAAATTGTGGACAGTCGCTGAATGTCTGTCCCTGATAATCCAAACCAAACATACCATGTATAAGGAGCTTATCTCCCAAAATAAATGGTCATTAGCATAAACTACTTCCCGTGCTATCACCAAGTGTGTCTATTATCATATTCTCCATTTGGGGGCATGTTAGTGGTTTGCCTCATCACAGCATTTCTTCGGATGGGAATGAAGTTTTTCTTCTTGACTTGTTGACTCACTTTCTAATGATTTAAAATGATTATGTTTGAACCTATAAATTTGCACATAATCTCCTCAACTTTGACAACTGTCTCTACACCAGCATTTCTCATCTGTGGGCTGGGACCCATAAGTGGGTTGCGATCCAATTTTTCTTGGGTTGCAAAACCGACAAGCTGGTAGCTAACAAGGATAATGTATTGAGCCCTATGGAAAGCAAAACTGAATCATGTGTGCCTCTATACTGAATAGATAAATGTGCCTTGGTCTACTTCAAAGGGCAGTTTGGGGGAATACAATGGCCCTGATCAGATAAATTCAGGCCCCAACAAAATCTCAAGAAGGAAGTCCGTCCGCCCCCAAGCTGACAGGGAAAACATATTGAGCCCCATGGAAAGCAAGACTGAGCCACATGTGCACATTTACTTGCAAGTAGATGACCATGCCTTGGCTCTTATCAAAGACCAGGTGGAGGGGAACACAAAGTCATCATGATTTATGATATGTGTTAATATGTTTTTATTTGTTTTAAATTATGTTTTTAATCTGTTTTAACCTGTTGTAAGCCGCCTTGAGTCCCTTCGGGGAGAAAGGTGGGGTAAAAATAAAGTTGTTATTATTATTATTGTTATGGTCTGTGTTTGCTTTTTGTTCTTTCATGCACTTCCAAGCCCATGTTTATAGTTCTGAGGGCTAGTAACCTGCTCTTTAAAATGAAAGTTGAAATCCTCAGCATGCTGCTTTGAATCTTGCAGGCAGCATGATTAGTCTTGTCTGCAGCTTATGCAAGTGGCCAATGATTCAGATGTCACGGGAATCGTGGAAAGGCCTGGAAAGTTACAAACAAGGTGGTCACGGGAACTGGTCCTGAGTCAGAGGCAGGAGTATGTTATTTTCACTATGTTCCCAGAATGTGTCCAGAACAAAATAGTAGAACAGTCTTCTCTCGTTTTATTGCCTTGTAAGTGAACAGAGAGATATTTTAGGATATAAGAAAATGGACGCTTTGTTTTACAGAGGGTCAGTGAGGGTCCATCTGAAACATCCGTCTGTTAGTAATACAGCTTGGGATATCTTCTGTCAGTGGAAACTCTTACTCACCCGAGCCACATGGCAGTTGTTTCCACCATTCTTGATAGAAAAGGATCATATGGCCTGTCATGCATAGTCTGAGTGTCTGAAGCCGTGCTTCTCTTCGCTGCAGCTTGCTGCAGCTGTCCTCACAGGCCCCGAGGACCGACTGTTCATTTTGTATAAGGTGGTTCAGAAGGCGTTCAAAAATGGTGCAGATTGTCAGCTTTGAGCCAAGCTGAGCTGGTGGCATGGAGTCAACCTGGTACAAGGGCAGGGAATCACACTGATCTCGAGGAGTAGCCCAAAAGTGGGGCATTAATGAAGACATTAATTACTCTCTTTGTATGTAGTCTCCGAGGACATGTATGCAACTCTTTGGTAAAGCAGATGGACCTAATATAACCAAAGGACCTATCCGTTCCATATTCTTCTTTCAAAGCCTGTTCACCACAAACTGTTCTGACAAAATCTCTCATCTGAGACACTACATTTTTCATGGCCACTGAAAGATGTTTTGAAATGACAATACTAATTTAAGACTTCAGTGTGACCTCCCAGAAGTGATAAAAATGTAGCGGATACCTTCAAAATATGTGTTTGCAAAATACCTGCAAAATAATTTGTGTTTTGCAAGAAAACACATTATTAGTGAAATAATGAGTAAGCAGTCATCTTGAAGGGGAGTGAGAAGTCTTTGAAATGCACAGCATATTTGCATGTGATCAGATCTTGTTCCACCAACTTGCACGAAGTCATATCACACTTTTAAATGTGGGGGCAGGCGGCGTGATCTGGAGGTTGAGCTGTCACCTTGCCCGGTAAAGCTAAGCAGGATCAGCTGCCTTGGGTGGGAGACCTAGGCCAGTGGCCTATCTCTGTGGAGGAGGATGGATGAGTCAGCTGGCAAAAAATAGAAACGAAAACTGGTCTGAAGCTTGGTTTGCCGCTAGCTGCCTACAAAAGATTAGAGGGTGCAAGAATCAGCAGCCAGGATGATGAAGGGAAACATGAGAGGTTCTATGAGATTCTCCCATGGAGTAGTACTTGTAAAAACCTCATTGAAAAAAATGGGTTTCTGTTCAGCCTACCTGTGTAAACAGCCTTGAGTCAAAGAGGAAGGTATATAAATACTGTTAGTATAAATATAGTATAAAAATAAGCAGGATCAGGCCTGGTTAGTACTTAGATGGGAGACCACCTGGGTAGGCTTATACCACTGTAGGCTTATACCATAGTCTTTCGAGACTGAAGGTTGCCAGCCAACCAACCAGAAAAATCAATACATAAAGGTTTAAAAACTGAAAATACAAAGTCACATTTTAAATCATAAAATGAGGCAGAACTGAAAAGAGCAGCTTTGCTGCTACATGGGGAGGAACACACACTGCTGCCTAATCAAAGCTATGCTAAAAATCCGGCATTTCTCCATTGTGGCAGGTTTCACTTTTTCACCAAGAAAAAAGGAAAAACTCTTCAATAGTTTCCTAAAGGAACTAGTAAGTTCAATCCTCATTCAACTGAACTGTGACTAACTTTTTTCTGTTTCTGTGGGTCACATTTGTGAGTGGGAAAGAAAGCACATTATCACTGCTTCCCTTGCATGTCAATCCCAGCTCTGCTATCTCTCATTGGTTAGAAAAATGGAAGGTGGGAACAAGCTCTTCTCACTGAATGGTCTCACAGAATACTGACTGCTCATGTTGGTTTCCATCTCAGCTTCCAGAGGACTTAGAAACATGGTTTTTTACAAAAGGGAAGGCTGACAATCTCGGTGAGGTAACAGGCAAAGCTGGCAGTGGATAAGAGGCCTGAAATCCTGTGAAAACCCAGTGATTTGGGCAGAGGCGTAGTTAGTTCATTTGACACCCGGGGCCCATAAATTTTTGTCACCCCATATGACTTAATTAAATAATTAATTCAATACAATTAATTAATAATTAATAATTAATTTTTATTAATTATATTGTTTAATTAATTGATTCACTTTTTATAATAATAATAATAATAGGCCCTCAGTTTGGCTGTACTTGTCGTAAGAGGCGACTAAACAGCCACCGGGTAGATGGGACTTGTCAGCCTGGGAAGGCAGCTCATCTGAGAGAAGGAAAACTCTGATCCCAAACCTCTACTGCCTTGTGGCTACATCCAGTTATGGAAAAGGCTTCAGGAGTCAACCTCAAGGCAAAATCCGGAGTCGGAGTCCCTGAGGCAGTTCATGGCTGAGCACAGTCACGTTCTGGCAACTCCTGCGACGCTGCTGGAACCAACCGTATTGGCCTCTGCCTTTCCATTGGACCATTTCAGCGACGTGGAGAGGGGGGATTTGCTGCATGGGTAACAGCCTATCCTCCATACCTACTTTACCCAGGCTTCGTGCACTGGAGAGGACACTTTGTTCCAGAACCACTCTGTTCCAGACACTCTGTTCCAGAACCATTCAGAGTGTGACACCATGGTCTTCCGAGACTGAAGGATGCCAACAATAATAAATAATAATAATAACAGGTATTTATATACTGCCTTTCTTGGTCTTTATTCAAGACTTTATTCAAGGCGGTTTACATAGGCAGGCTTATTTAAATCCCTTATTAAATAGGGATTTTTACAATTGAAAGAAGGTTCTTTCTTTCAAGAACCACTACATTCAGGTGTTTCATTCCGATCTGGCTTCACATTCTGGGCTGCATCCTCCCACGCTCAGAGCAGATGGAATTGCTCGGCTTCAGCTTGTCAGCTGCTTCAAGGTCGCACGGTGCCGGTGGCCTCGAGCTGGCGACCTTGTGAATGTTATCTTCAGGCAGACGAAGGCTCTACCCTCTAGACCAGACCTCCTGCCTTTTTATACCACCCTTTCTCTAAGCAGCTCAGGGTGATGTACATGGTTCCTCCCCCTATTTTGTCCTCACAACTATCCTGTGAGGTAGGTGAGACAGAGGTACTAATAGTCATGACATGGAATGAATAATAATGATGACCAGAAAATAAATGCAGCGAATATTTCCCCACAAGCAATGGATGAAATTCTGCATCAAATGATGGTATTATTCCTAAAAGGCACAATTTCCAGAATTTTGATCACTACGGGTGTCAAACCCCTCCCCCCCCATGTCTCATTGGCCTGTTTTGAGTTAAGGCAGTGGTTCTCAAACTGGGACACTGGGACCCACTTTTTAGAATGACAATCTGTCCAGGACCTGCTGGAAGTGACATCATAAAGCAAAATAAAATAATTATAAATAATTAAATTAAAGAAAAACAGATAAATGAGGGGAAGCCAGCCCTGTTTCACCAAGTGAATTTTCTCTGTAGCCTGCCTGCAATAACACCCCCCCGCCACAAATAAAGCGGTGAGATTCTCAGCCCTCCCCGGTGCCCACCTTACCAGCTCATGTCTCTGTTTTATTCTTTTTGGGGGGGGGTTGCTACCTGCAATAACACCCCCCACACACACACACAGATTAAGCAGTAAGATTTTCAGCCCTCCTCAGTGCCCACCTTACCAGCTGAAGCCTCTGGTTTATTCTTTTGGGGGGGGGGTTGCTGCTTGCAATAACCCCCCCCCCCACAAATAAAGCAGTGAGATTATCAGCCCTTCCCTGTACCCACCTTACCAGCTGAAGCCTCTGGTTTTTTCTTTGGGGGCGGGGGGGGGGCGGGCTGCTGTCTGGATCATTTGTTGAGCTCTACTTTCATTAGATGGGGCCCATGCAGCTAGCCTTGCATTCCTCTTTGCCTGACTTGACCAGGAGCCAAGGCACATTTGCTTACTCATGAGTAAGTGCAACTGTGTGGCTTACTTTTGCTTTCCATAGGGCTCAATACATTCGTCTGCTTGGAGGGAGGGACTTCCTTCTTGGGTGTTTTTTGGCAGCTGCTTTCATTGGATAGGAACCATCCTGGTGTCATTGGATTCCTCTCAGCCTGTACTTTCTGAAGAACTATGGCAAGTTTGCCTACTCACGAGTAAACATGCGATATGGCTTGGTTTCATTTTCCATAGGGTTCCATGCATTCTTGGTTTCTGGTTTTTTGGCCATAACTTTTGATGGAAAGGCGATATTTCAATCCAGTTTTTTGCATTGCATTCCGCTGGAAATTACGCATCCAAAGGTATATGGCATGATGGGGTTACTTCTAACCTTCGCGATGTTAGCAATGTTGGGGCATTTGTGGTGTTACACCCCCCCAAGGGTGGTACCCGGGGCGGAACGTCCCCACCCCCTGCTAGCTACGCCACTGGATCTGGTAACCCTAGACAGCCTGTACTCAAGTAATTGCCTTGCTTGACAATCATTATTTGTTCACCCACATTTCAACATTACTCATAATGCTTTATAGTTCTTCCTTGTTGGGAAGTGTAACAACTAGTATGTGATGACCCTTCCTTATGGGTGCATTATTGCATCTAATAAACATACTCATGGTCTTTTAAAATGCAAAGTATACACCAATGTTTTTTGAACTGTGGGTCAGAACCCATCAGGTGGGTCAAGAGCCAATTTCAGGTGGGTCCCCATTCATTTCAAGATTTTATTTTTAATATATTAGACTTGATGCTACCACGGTATGTGACTGCATTTGGGAAAATGCTATAGAGCTGTACTTTTAACAGGCTACTCTGTATATGCTTTAACAATGATAGTAAATGGGACTTACGCCTGGATAACCGTGGGTAGGATTGCAGCCTAGGATTGTTAAAAATTTTCCTGCTTGATGATGACACTTCCAGTAATGGCATCACTTCTGGTGGGTCCTGACAGATTCTCATTCTAAAAGTGGGTCCCTGTGCTAAAAGTTTGAGAACTACTGGCATATACTATCGAGCAGTGTTTCTCAAACTGTGGGTTGGGACCCACTGTGTGGGTTGTGAACCAATTTCAGGTGGGTCCTCATTCATTTCAATATTTTATTTTTAATGAACTTGATGCTATGCTGCTATATGACTGCATTTGGGGAAATGTTACAGCTCTGTACTTTTAACAGGCTATCTGTATATGCTTGAAACAATGATAGTAAGTGGGACTTACTCCTGGGTAAGTGTGGGTAGGATTGCAGCCTAGGATTGTTAAAAATTTTCCTGTTTGATGATGTCACTTCTGGTCATGACATCACTTCCGGTGGGTCCTGACAGATTCTCATTCAAAAAAGTGGGTCCTGCAGTAGAGGTCAGATTACAGCTGTCCTTGATCGTCATATGAGAGGCTGCAATGGTAGGATCATGGTTACTCAATGTAATCAACACCCTTCCAACTTTATGAAGGTGAACATTGTCTAATGCAGGGGAGTCCAAAGTTTTTGGCAGGAGGGCCACATCTGCTCTCTGACACTGTGTCAGGGGCCGGGGGGGGGGAAAATTAATTTACATTTAAAATTTGAATAAATTTACATAAGTTTACATAAATGAATATATTAAAGATGAACTTATATGAATGAATGAAGGTCTTGCAATAGCTCAATGCCTATAAAAGGCCTTGCACAAAGCAATGCTGGCCTTTCCTTTGCTGCCACTGCTGCATCACAGATGTGAAAGAGCAAGCAGTGGAGGGAGCTCTCATCCCACAGCTCACACGAGAGGTCAAACAGTCGCCCTCACGCTGAGAGAAATTGCATTGGGCCAGTGCAGGCTTCAACAAATCTCTGGAGGGCCAGAGGCTCATTGGAGACTGGGGGCTCCCTGAGGGCCACATTGAGAGGCCTCAAGGGCCACAAGTGGCCCCCGGGCTGGGGTTTGGGCAGCCCTGGTCTAATGAGTAGTCAGCTGGATGAAAGGTATCCAGAATGCTAAGAATGTAGTTTCCCTTATTTTGCTGATTTTTCTCACATCCTGGAGAATCCTTCTACTTATAGTACAAAATACTTTTAAGTTTTAAAAGATACTTTTCCCTTCCAAAAATGTGGCTTCTGTCTGATGTTATGCAGCTTAGGAAGCTTAGTTTTACATAAATCGTTAGCTTCTATCATAGAGAATTCAGACCATTTGCAGACCAAGTGCACAGAGGAAAATGACATTGCAGCACTTTCCCTAGTGATATGTGAACTGTGTACCAGTTGCTACATGTATTTTATTACCTGGCTGATGGAGAAGGCAGATGGGGCCTTGCCTTCCTTGTTTTATGGACTCTAATCTGTTTGGATTTGTCTGGGTGTAGAAGTGCCTGGGCCACTCTTGTGCTTGACTTCCTGTGAGCTTTGCTTTGCTTTGGAGTTTATGCAGAGCTGAGATAAATGTAGATGTTAGTTGTTTTCTTCTTTTTAGTCTCCTACTGTTTTCTATAAAAATGGTAGAATTACTCAATTTCCTATTCTCATGTCTTACAGAGATCATTCTCTTTCTTTCATCTCTAGTGCTGTGTGTGTAAGTGTGTTGTTAAATATCTGTATTTTTCTGTGCTGGCTGTTACCCATAACAATCATTTGTAAAGAATGCATGTCAACTATGACAGCAGAACTGTGATACAGCTATGTTGTAAAGATGGAAGGGCGGGAGGGAGACCAATGATACACATTGCATAAACAGATGTCCCCTCCTCCTGTAGTCACAATAGCTTTTAAATCTCATGCATTCACAAGCTGAATCCAGCCAAAGCCCACAGCTGTCATGCATTTTCAACAGATTCCGCAGGGCCTAGATGAGGTTTGAAGACATTCCTTTTCTCTTACACATTAGCTAGAAGGAATTACCGTAACATCTGATATTGTGGAAGTGGGAAATTTGCCATTCTGACCTTGCCCAAAGCAATCCGGAACTGGGGGTCCAAGGATTTATTATCTCAGATGGCCTCCAGAGGTTGCAGGGGGCCCTTTAAGTGGTGTTCCAGCAGTAACCAATTCATTTGGAGGAACTGTGCATTTTTAAAAAATGGATAAAGTAATGTTCAGAGATATACTGCTGTTGTTCTCTGAATCACTGTCATAGGAAAGGCATGTTCCACTGGAATAATTCCCAGCTGTCAGTAATGTGCTGATACACCACAGCCAATAATCAGGGAACAGGCCAAATAAACAGGATGTTCGCAATGTGTGTGATTGCATGAATGTCTAACAAACTTTCTGCACATTTCACAGTCTCCTAATGAGATTGACATGCACTGTTAAATCTACATTTGTCTGGTGCTGAAATACCATACAGGCAATGTGTAAGTGTGCTTAGTTTCTTGCTTGCCTGGCTGGTGATATGGTAAGCTGAAATGCAGTGTAAATATTTTTTTAAAATTGTTCCTTTGCTTGTTAGGAAATACTGGACAGGCAGCCAAACACAGACGGAAGACAGTATTGATATGATGATACAGATTTTAAAACTGCAAAACAACAAAAAAGGCCAGATTACTTTTTTTTTTAAAAGATCTGTTTTCATTTCTGGCTGGAGAATTTATTAAGCTTGATTTCAGTGAATAATATTTTTAGATTAGATGTTTAACAAATACATATGGTTTTGAAATTGAAATTGAATTGAACAAATACATATGTGGTATATGACAATATGTATATGTTACAATGAAAGTCCAAAGTGTAACAATGCTTGATAAAATTATAGGATGGTGGCAATTCCACATTTATTCTGTGGAGTGACAGAAGGCTGTAGTTTTCACTGAGGTGATAAACCTTTTTGGTGGATGTTACCACCTCAGAGTTTGGGCAGGGTCTCACACAACTTGTTATTCCATAGGGGTGAGGAGTCCCAAACCAGCTGCCATTTGGCTCCTGTCGGCTTTCCCCCAGGGGCCAGTTCAAAAGCTGCTCTACCACCTTTTTAAAGTTATGTGCTAGCAGTCTGGTTGTATCTCGGTTCAAGTGAAGCCTGTCCCAAAATGCAGAATCTTGTATAGGCCCAGCTTGCCCCCAAATGCTCCCCAGTGCCTAATGAATCTAAACCACTCCTCCTGACACCACAGTCCCATCCACGCATTGAGGTCTCTGAGCTCTGCCCGCCTAGCTGGCCCTGTGTGTGGAACAGGTAGCATTTCTGAGAACCAATTCCGATCACCACATCCTAAAAAGTACATAGTGGAACTGTAAAAGGTGCAGAAGAGAGCAACCAAAATGATTATTGGGCTGAAGCATCTCCCTTGTAAGGAAAGGCTGCAGTGTTTGGGGCTCCTAAGTCTAGAAAGAATGCGCCTGAGGGGAAACATGATTGAGACATATAAAATTATGCATTGGATGGATAGAGAGATGGTCTTTTCCCTGTCACACCACACCAGAACCCGAGGGCATCCACCAAAATTTAGTGTTGGGACGGTTAGAACAGCCAAAATAAAATACTTCTCTACCCAGTATGTAATTAATCTGTAGAACACCTTGCCACAGGATGTAGTGATGGCAGCTGGCCTACATGCCTTTAAAAGGGGATTGGACAGATTTCTAGAAGAAGAGCCCATCACAGGTTACAAGCCATGAGGGGTATGTGTGACCTCCTGGTTTTAGAAGGAGGCTACCTTAGAAGGTCAGGTGTAAGGGAGTGGCACCAGGAAACAGTTTCTTGTTGTCTTGTGTGCTCCCAGAGGCATCTGGTGGGCCACTGTGAGATACACAAAACTGGACTAGATGAGCCTCTGGCCTAATCCAGCAGGGCTTTTCTTATGTTTTTATGTAACTGAATGTTCCTGTATATGAAAAATTTAATTTCTTTGTGAAGTAGCATGGTCCGGTCATACGTTTATCACCTCAGTGAAAGTGAGTCCTAGTGAAGGATGACAATAACCACTAACTGTCCACATTGCTTTCTGTATTTCCAAATGTGAAGATATAACATTCCCTGATTATTGTCTTTCACATTTTGGTCATATGGTCACAGGCCCAAGTAAGAAGGGTTTCTGTGAGAGCACACTCTGTCTCCTCAAGAAGCAATAC
The DNA here is from genome assembly GCF_035046505.1 of Tiliqua scincoides. NCBI lineage: Eukaryota > Metazoa > Chordata > Lepidosauria > Squamata > Scincidae > Tiliqua > Tiliqua scincoides. The sequence continues at coordinate 31,428,923 of NC_089826.1, forward strand.
CAGCAAAGGGTTTGAAACACCATTTCTTTTTCTTTCTTTTGTTTATTTCACATTTTAGATGTTTATATACTCCGCAGTTTTAAATATCGTGTAAGCTGTTCAAGGCCTATGGGATGTGACAGAATAACAACAGCAGCAGCATTAAACACACAAGTAATCTCTTGGCCTTCTGCGTTTCCTTAAGGCTTAGTTTTTGAAGACCCCCCCCCCCACGTCCATTGTAGTAATGCTTGCTCTCTTCCATCAGAATCTCCTAACACATAATTATCCTCATTAAGGATGACAGATTGCCCAGGTACCGCATCAGAAAAGACATGAGACAAGGTGACTTTGGAATGAAATTGGGCCATGTTTATCGATTAATGAAAACAGTCAATGACTGTGGTGGGTCCTGTCTAGGACATTCCACCCCCCTCTAAGTGTAGGTACCTATCCTGGAGAAGACAGCTGATCTGCCCAGACGCCCTTGGGCAAAACTACTCTGGCTCCAACCTGACATCACCTCTTGGTGACCCTAGCTTTTCACTGCCGATCCTTGGATTGGGGTGAGGGAACACACACTTTTTTTGGTCATTTGAATCAGTCATGGACCATAAAAGAAATCTGGTTCTCTATCTAGAAGCGACAAACTGAGTCAGCCCTTTAGGGATTCAAGTGTATGGTTCCAATTTCCAACTTGGTATTTAGGCCACTTAATGATTTCCATTGTCTGTGATTGGCCTGATAACGAATGGAATTTGTCTGAGTTCATAGAAATGCTGACCAAATGCACTACTTGTAAAGGCTAAAGACCCAAAGCCGATTCATTCCATCAAGTGACCTCTTTAAATCCAACAATAGCGTAGGGCAGATAGTCTGGGTGACAAGCTATTCATGTTGCACTGCTCATCCTGTGAGACTTCTACGTTTCACTATGACACCACATACAGAAAAAATTTCACTACGACACCACAAACAGAAAAAAAAAGTTCGGGAGAGAGAGTTTGAAATGGTGGTCTGAAAATCAAAATTTTGGATGGCTGAACTGTGATCAGCTCACCATTTGGAGAAGTGTCTACAGAACTAAATTTGATGTGGTTCATGTGAACTGATCCTCAGATAGATGAATGCAACTGATTTTCCTGATTATACTATAAGGCGCCGAACCATTGCTTAGTTCTGTATTCTACACACGAGCATGGCTGTGCTCACCTGATCCCAGACAGGGCAGTGAGAGCAGTGGCTTTGCAGAGTTCAGCAGCAACTGACAATGGTGTAATCATCACTGGTTGCCATTGACTCCACAAGAGTGGAGGATCCTGCAAAGACAGCCCACCTTGCAGTTGACAAGGATCAGCTGCAGGGGGACATGAGTGGCTGGTATCAGTTGGAGGCTGAAAGTTGAGCTTGGGAGAAAAACAAGGTGGGAGAGAAGATTGAGAATGTGGGAAATGCTAGAGAGAAGAGACAGGACAAGGTAGGAGAGAAATAGTAGCAGTAAGACAAAGGGAGGAGCAGAAAGAAGGAAATACAGGTGAAGAGATGGGGTGTTTGATGAGAGGAATCACTCAGGGATGATCAGTCCATGAAGTGATATGGTTGCCTCAGCAGTAGATTGCTGTGGATTGCTTTACACTTATTGACTCTGAACTGCATTTGCTGTTTGGTTGTCAACTCAGTTTGGAGACATCTTTTTGGAGCACTTCACCATCATCTTTGGGTTTTACCACTCTGAATGGATTGGTATAATCATCAAACTTGAGTACCTCAAGGTTTATCTCTAATTACAGATCACTGATGAACAGGATAAAAAGCACTGGTTCCAATACAGTTCCTTGCAGGATCCTGAAGTCTTACTTTCCTCCACTGTGAAAATTGCTCATTTAACTGTTCTCCTTTAACTGTTCTTTAACCAGAGATCAGTCCATAAGAGGATCTGTTGTCTTATTCCAGGACTCAAGAGCCTTTAATAATGGTTGATGCAAGACCGAACCTGGTTGGCTCAAGAGCCAAGACTGGTTGACTCAAAAGCCTTTAATATTGTGGAACTCTGTCAAAAACTGTTTGAAATTCCAAGCATACAGTGTCAACTGAATTACCTTTATCTGCTTGACACTCTCTAAGAACTCTAGGTTAGTGAGGCAACACTTACTTTAGCAGAAGTCATGCTGATTCTCCTTCACCTGGGTCTCACCTGTCTATAACACTAGCCCTATACCACATTGTGTTAAAAGAGCTGACCTCAGAAGAATGGCATTGAAAATCCTGGAGCACCATCAATGCTTGAGGGACATCAGTGGTTATGATTTTAGAATCTAGACTTGTCCCAGAACTTTATAGAAATAGCTGGAAGCCAATTCAAACTATTGGCTAAGAAGAACAGAGGTATGCACCATTTGTTACAAAACAGGAGATGTACTGATGCACAGTAAACAAGGGTCTCTAGAGAAAAGATTTATGTTATCATAAAGTAGGCTGTGGAATTGGTCAGTCCTGTGGCATGTTTGGTTTTTCCAACAATACAGTGCTATTCTGCAACATTCAAAATGTCTTGAATTTATCCTCATATTTTTTTTTAAACTGCTTTTCTTGATTAATAATGCAAAAGATGGTCATTTTTATGATACTGGAGAGTTGTTTTCATTGTACTATATGTTTCTCAAATCGTGGGTCAGGACCCACTAGGTGGGTCGCGAGTCAATTTCAAGTGGGTCTCCATTTCTTTTCAATGCATCATTTTATTTTTAATAAATATTTTTAAACAGATCAGCAACTGTTTGGGAGGGTTAGGAGGATTCCTTATTTTAAAATATTTTTTAAAACTTATACTTACTGTAAACTTTTAATTTGCTTACTTAATTAGGTTTGATTTTGTTGTATGGTAGGTGTTAAAAATTCTCCTGCTTGATGATGTCACTTCTGGCCATGACATCACTACCAGGCTAATGGCATCACTTCTGGTGGATCCTTACAGATTTTCATTCTAAAATGTGGGTCCTGGTGCTAAAAAGTTTGAGAACCACTGTACTATATGATCATTTTGTGTGATGCAAATTGTACGAGTACCAGTAGATGTTCATGTAGACTGGCTAGATGCTGCAAATTAAACAAAGTTGGCAAGTGAAACTCAATAAATTGTTTCTTGCTGCATAACACTTTTGCCCATACTTGGAACGCATAGACTTGAGCATTGACTTTGAAGCAATTTTTAGGAGTTAAAGGGCACAGTGTCTGAAAACAGTGGAAATTGTGTGTAGAAATCTTTGTTTATTTTCTGTCTTTTTGGAAACCACTTGAAGCCATCCAACACTTTGTTATGAGCAGTGGAAGCAAAGACTATGGATATTCTGGTCACCCTGGAAACATGCAGTAACAGAAACAGATGTCAAAAACCTTGTGGCTTTCTCTATTGCAACCTGCCTCGGTAGAGTTCACAAAACGTATCCCTGAAACATCTGTCTATGCAGTGCAATGCAAGGCAAATGTATTAGACTGGAAAGGCTGTCGCATTCATTCAGTAGTCATGATCAGTGCAACCATTTCATTTTTTTTCGCCTGTGTGCTGATGAATACTCTGATGGCTCATGCATTCTCCATGTATTTCCATCCTGTGTGTATAGAAACAGCAAACATCCTGTACATTTAGCCTGGCTGACGGAGAACCTGACTGGTTACATTTTAGTGCCAATTAATGATATCTGTGATTCATCACTGTACAAGGTAGTGCCTCTCTTTCTTTCACAGAACAATTGCTCTTTCAGCATGCTGATGCTCAGGCTTATTAGCCTAGATCACTAATGCATACCCTAATGCACAGGCTTATTTACAAAGTTAAAACATCCATGACATCCATTAACGGTAGTAAATGGAATCAAGAGTCACTGATAGTGTCTCAGGGGCACTGGGTAAAGTTGCATATTTTCTGAAGGCATCCAAGGGTTGTTTGGAGATAGGATTGAAAATCCTATCTTGTTGGAGAGATTTTTCCATTTATGAAGGGAATGAAGCAAGACTGGCCCAATCGAAACCTGTGTAAGCACATAGTGCAGCAAGGAGGTAAGGAGACTTGGGGGCCACACGTGGGCCTCACTGCCAGTGTCCCTTACTTGCCACTGCCACCTTGGCCAGTGGTGCCCATATGCGCCCTCCGCATCTCCTTACCTCCTTGCTGCACTATGTCCTTACATAGGGTTTAAGTGATGCATTTCTTTAAACTTTAAATCCCACTTAAGGATGGACTGCTTCGCTACCTCATTTTGTCCTTGCACAGGGTTTAAAATTTAAAGGGAAGTATCACAGCTGAGTGCTGGCATTCACAAGAGATTCTACAACTGAATTCTGGTGAGCATGCTCTTAAATTTAGCCCTGGTGATGTCTAGCTGGCTGGCTGACATTTGTAATCAAATCCTTCCTAGATCTGTGATGAGGAGAAGCTATGGAAACCAGCTCAAACTAGTTTGAACAGAAGGTTTCATCTTGTAGTGTATGGTTTTAAACCATGTGAATAAATCCAGCTGTTTTCCAAATGATTTGTAGGAAGTGGCTTAGCCTTTTAAAATAACTAGGAATAGAAGGTCAGGTTCAAAAGCAGGTGTTGACAAAGTACTGATTGCTTCCACTTTGCAGGCAGCATAAATGTCAAGACAAAATATTTGTGCTGCCTGTCTTTATTAGGAACCCCCTCTCCACAAATGTACTCTTCAGAAAGGTATCAGGTTGGCAACAGTGGAAACAGAAGGTCAGACTCTATTAAGAAATTCTGGAAATCTTGGCCCTAATAGATGAACTGGGGCTGTGCTGAGTAATGAAGGCCCATCCGCCTAGTTTCTATGGGCTGTGTTCTAAAATTGTTTCAGGCCAAGTGAACTTAGTGAGACATAGTTATTCTCACCTGTCTCATTGGTTTTCAAGAGTCGTTAGTCATGACAAACTTGATCTATTTTATTAAAATATTATACCCATCTTTCTTTCCCAGTGGAGGCACCTAAGATGACTCACAATTCGTATAAAACAACAGAGCAACAACATACAAAAAATCAGCAAGAAAACACCCCATAAAAGACCCTAATACGAAAACAGCAGCCTGGGTAATTAAGCAGGGAGTGTGCAAAAAATGGAAGAAATTATGCACATGTAATCGAGCGGGTGGTGGCGTCTCAGCTCCAGAGGATCCTGGATGAAGAGGATTATCTGGATCCCTTTCAATCTGGCTTCAGGACGGAGACAGCCTTGGTCGCCTTGGTGGATGACCTACGCCGAGGGCTGGACAGAGGAAGTGCATCCTTGCTAGTCCTTTTGGACCTCTCAGTGGCTTTTGACACCATTGACTATGGTGTCCTTCTGGGACGGCTGGCCAAGGTAGGGATCGGGGGCACTGTTTTGCAGTGGTTCCGGTTCTTCTTGGCCGACAGGTCCCAGATGGTGGTATTGGGGGACTCCTGTTCGGCAACCTGGCCCTTGAGGTGTGGGGTACCATAGGGTTCTATATTGTCCCCCATGTTGTTTAACATCTACATGAAACCACTGGGAGAGGTCATCTGGGGATTTGGAGTCGGGTGCCATCAGTATGCTGATGACACTCAGCTCTATCTCTCCTTTCCACCTGACTCCACGGTGGCTGTCTCTGTCCTGGAGCGTTGCCTGGAGGCCGTTGGGATCTGGATGAGGGCGAACAAGCTCAGATTAAATCTGAACAAGACAGAGGTCCTCCTGGTGCAGAAATCCACGATGCAGGTGCTGGACTATTGCCCTGCTCTGAATGGGGTTGCACTCCCCCTGAAAGAGCAGGTTTGCAGCTTGGGGGTTCTCCTGGACTCGCAGCTCCTCCTGGATGTCCAGGTGTCAGCTGTGGCCAGGGGTGTCTTTGCCCAGCTTTGGCTGGTGTTCCAGCTGTGGCCGTACCTGTCTCGGGCGGATCTGGCCATGGTGGTCCATGCCATAGTGACATCAAGATTAGATTATTGTAATGCTCTACGTGGGGCTGCCCCTGAAGACGGTCCGGAAGCTACAACTAGTGCAGAATGCGGCGGCTCGGGTAGTTGCTGGGAGTTGGCGGTTTGACTCCGTCACGCCGCTACTCTGGTGGCTGCACTGGCTTCCCATTCGTTTCCGGGCTGAATTCAAGGTGCTGGTTATGACCTTTAAAGCCCGAAACGGCTTGGGACCAGCGTATTTGAGAGTCCTCCTTCTTCCGTATAATCCGGTCTGTTCTCTAAGGTCATCAGAAGGGGCCCTGTTGGTTGTGCCGTCATTGAGAGTGGTGAAGGGAATGGTGGCCAGAAACAGGGCCTTTTTGGTGGTGGCACCTGTACAATGGAATTCCCTCCCCTTTGAATTGAGAACAGCTTCCTCATTATTAACGTTCCGGCGGGGCCTGAAGACTTTTTTATTCAGGAAAGCCTTCGAGGCACTATAAGAGCTGTTTTGATAAATTGATAACTTATGCCTTTTACTGTATGCTTTCAGTCTGTTGCTATGTATTTTTATCTTGTTTTAATTGTTTTTAAGTGTTTTGTATTTTTAATGTTTATCTGCCTTGTATTTTTTAACTTGATTGTTAGCCGCCTTGGGTGCCCTTCGGGGAGAAAGGCAGAATATCAATCAATCAATCAATCAATCAATCAATCAATCAATCAATCAATCAATCAATCAATCAATGTAACACCCTAAAAAAATCAGAAAGTCAACTTCTCAAGGCACAATTTCATTTGTATTGAAAATCCCCTGCATTTTCAAGATTTTCTCAATCACCGCTCCCCCATTCTCTGGATTACAGTACAACTATGAGATAAAAATGTCAGGCTTTCCAAATGTATGCAACACAGACATAGCAATGTTGGTACAACTGTTAACAGTGCTTCTCTGTGCTCTACAGTTCAGCGCGTCAGGCAGGCCTCCTAGCTTTCCACATGAAAGGGGGCTCCATCATTTCTTATTTAAGCCTGTATCTCTCCTTAATTTAACAGAAACAATCTACTGCATGGTACTGGGTCAATTTAGCAATTTGCATTGTATGGAAAGTTTCCATAGCCATGCAGTGACAAAACACAAACTGTAGCTGTGTGAGATTATTTCTGATTCCAGTCTGTGTTATCAAATGGTTAATGTTCTGTTGTGTATATATACTATTTTAGTACCCACCGGCATAAGCTCCCTTGTTTTACAGTTGTGTGAAACAACAGTGCTATTTCAATCAGTGTTTTGTTGCGCTGGAGCCAACCTTTCCTCATTGATAACTTATGAGTATGAGTCAACCCCCCAATGCATGTTATTGAAATCCTGTACATGTTCCCAATTAAGAATATCCCACAGCATTCTTGATCATCCTTAGCAATTAGCATAATGTTGGAGTTCATCCACAGGGTAAATGTTGTAACCTGACTCAGAGCTCTTGGCCATCAGGTGTTTTTAATTTGTAGCCATATCAAGTGTATGTAACTGCAGCAATGTAGGAGAAATCACAATAAGAACAGAGCTGAAACAGTTGTCTTGATGGGTTTTGATTTTAATTTAGATTGCTGGCCTATAGTTGCTCTTCTATGATTAAACAAAGATATGGAAACTTTCCATTGCTACATGCGAATCTTTCCATTGCTACACCGACACATGAATATTATGATTATGGTGAAAGGTTATTGAAATGTCCCATAAGTTGTGGGTTTGCAGAGTGCTTGTGTAGCCCAATGAATTTGGAGCAGGAAGATCTATGTTCTTGATTCAACAACAAAAATTGTGTTGTCTTGTCCCAATGTGCCCCTAGCACTTCGACAACTTTATGACACTTGCACCAAGGACTCCCATTTACTACTGCCTGATGAATTGGCTGGGTCTGATGCAGCCAACCTTCTCAGCTGCCACTCCTCTTCCAGCGAATGTGATGATGGAGTGAGCCACAGTGTCTAGCAGTGGTTCATGGAAGGAAGAGGCAGGGCCCAGTGCATTATTAAACAGCACATTATGAAACAGATTAACAACACATAATCTCTCTTGATTATGTGCACTTACAAACTCATACACTCTCCCCTCCCCCATGGGTATCTGTAATATGAGCCTGAGGGCCCTTTCACATGGCAGAATGTAACATGTTATGAAACTGTGTTTAGACCTAGAACAGAAGCCATAATTTCTCTGGGAATTTTCAAATGAAAGGTGATTATGTGGTTGTTCTTAGGGACCACCTCTCTCCTCCTATAGTACCTATCCACCTGTTAAGGTCTTCTGCAAGGCCCCCCTACTCAATGTCCCATCTCCTTCAGAAGTCTGACTGGCAGGGACACAACCTTATGGAAACACCACCCCAGCTGCCAAACTCATTTTTCCTGGAAACCCAGGTGACTTGGCTTTTGCTGGGCAATCAAGACTTTTCTTTTTCAAAAGGCATTTGGCTTTGGTATTTTACCGCTTTCTAAACCCAACACCGTCTGGCGTGCTATTATTGTTGGTTGTTTGAATTTTGTGTTTGTTTTTTAATGCTGTGAGTGAGTTTGGACACCTTTGTTGGAAAAGCAGCTTATAAATATTGTAAATAGCCATATATAATGCGCATCGAAAATCACTGTGTGTTCCACACACTGTATCCCACATAAAATCTATGTGCACGTGGTACAAATAATATGAGAGTAAGTCAAAGGCATGTTTTACTAGTCTGAAAATGGCCTCACTCATTCAGTGGAAACAGAAAGTAGCCTGGAGTCTTAACAAGAGATTTTTCCCTTGTCACTGGGGAGACTCAAAAGGCATTAATTTTAGAAGTAGATGGGGATAATTAGTATTTCATTTATGTTAGAGGTCAACACGAGTGTTCTTTCCTCTACTGCAGACATTTTACAGAATGCTATGCCTCATTGCTTTTATTAGATCCAAGCAATGGGTGAAATAACAATATTATTAACCTCTAACACTGTTGAAAAGTTAGGAAAAATAGGTGAAAACGAAAGGGCAGTGAGGCAGTCCTGTTTCCTTTCTAACTGTATTTCTGCAAACCTGACACTTTGGAGTGGGGCAAGATGTAGATTTAAGAGTCTCTGGCAACCATGTTTATTTAGTTAGTTCAGTTTCTAACCTGCTCCTCCCAAAGGGCAGGTAACAACAATCAAAAATAAAACAAAGCACACATAGTAACACACCCCATTAACAGCCCAATCCTGAGCTTCCTGGCACCCGCTGGAGCAGATCAGCTGTGCCAAAGCAGCTACTGCTGTACCCAGCAGGTGCCGGGAAGCAGTCAGTGGTTTCCTCAGCTCTGCCAATCCCGCCCCCCTCCTGCCCCAGTTCCTGTCTCTCCCCACTCTCCACACCCCCTGATGCCACACCACCGCCTGGCAGATGACCTTACCCCCAGTAGTGGCGCGTCCTCTTCCTGCTGGTGCTGGGCCCAGTGCCAGTGCTCCTTACTTGCTGGGTGCTGTAAACATGCTTTATGGCAGGTTTACGGCACCCAGCTTTGGCGCAAGGGCTCAGTGCAGGCGCTGGCCAGGTTCAGGATTGAGTCCTAAATTGTCCCATGTCTGCCTTACTCTTCCTTTGAATGCCAACCCAGACAGGAAGAAACTTCATGTGACTGTTTTGGGTGTGGAGCCTTGCACTACTACAACATCCAGAAGCAGTGTGCAGAGAAGTAGACAGAGGTGCCTGGAAGCAGTGTGCTTCTCTTACCCTGTGGAGATCTCGGCTACTGCTCTCCCCCCCCCCACCATAGGATGCAGCACACACTTCCTTGGTGCATGTGCGTTGGCAGGGGGGTTTAGTAAGGATTGGGGCCCTAATCCAATGGACTCATGGTGCTGTCAGGACAAGTGTTCCACCAGCACTACCTGCTTTACTGCTGCTGTAAACACGTTTCCAGCAGCATGAGAACTAGCATGCTGCTAAAGTGCTGGCAGAAAGACAGGAGTCATCTTGTGCACTTTGGGGGATCGTTGATTAGATATCCCACTTTAACAGTGATCACCAGTTGTGGTTACCATGTTGCTCAGCCAGTAACTGAAAAACAAGAAAAGGAGAAAAACTAAAAAGGTTTTTTTGATATCACAGAAATGGGACAATTGTCTACCTGGATCGTGCATAGTTGTGAGGCCTGCGCTGGCAGCTGACTTGAGGCTCAGGAGCAACAGCTGTGTGAGACAAGTGGCAGTGAGAGCCAGCGAATCACCCCTTCAAGGCTCTGAGGGTGGAACCCCTGCAGGCATATTTTGAGTCCAGCTGGTCAATTGTACTTGAGGAAGGCAGGAGGAGCAAGCCATGTTCTTGTGTGGGTCCCTAGATATGTACACCCCCCAGCATCACAATTGGGGGGACATCACAATTGCCCAGAGGTGTAATACCGCAGAAAAAAAGTGAATATTAAGGAGATTATTCCTTTTATAATCTGACAAAATTGATTTCTAAAGACCGTAATCCAGTGTTTTCCAAACTGTGGTTGGGACCCACGAGTGGGTTGCGAGCTGGTTTTTGGTGGATTGTGAAAAGTATTTGAAATTTTTTTAAAAAACACCTTTGTAAGCACCCTTACCCAGTTTGCAGGAAAAGATCATTAGCTGGAATGCTAACCTGCTAACCTAATTTTCATATCCTCAAATTACATCACATTTTCTGATTTTCTCTAATTGGTGTGCTGTAGGTCATGTGCGAAACCAGTTTCGGCATTTTGTCTGGTCTGGAAGTCCCGAACTCAGTGGTGTAGCTGATGGCGTGCAGTGGGTAGCAATTGCACTGGGTAGCAATTGCACTGGGCAACAAGCTTTAGGGGGGCAACAACCTGAGCTTGACACCAGTTGCCAAAATTGTGAAAACCCTGGTATTTTCAAATAATGCTATCATGTTATATACCATGCAAACAAACTGCATCAAAATATCTCTATTCTGTCAAAAGTTATAGCCAAATAAACAGAAAATAAAAACACAACTGCTTTATGTATCATAAATGCAATTTTCTTTAACTCATAACTGTCCAATGAGACTGATTGTTCTGAGAACCTAACAATTAGGTGTTATGATACAGCACAGAACCAATAAGGGTTACTATGGGGGAGCCTGGGGGGAGGCAGCCTAGCAAGTGGGCGGTGAACTGCTGGGGGGAGCTGGTGAATTTCCCCCATGTTCACTTTTTTAAAAGCCTGGGCATGATGTCACTTCTGGGGCATCATTTTGAGCTCGGCCCTGGGCTACAAGATCATTAGCTATACCACTGCTCTAACTGCACATCTTGCACCCCAGTTTAGCCTTCTGGGTACTCTGGAATGACTGTAAAAATTTGGGGGAACACTTCTTGAACTCCATTTCTAGGGTGAGTCTAGCAAATGTCTACACACACACATTATATGTAAGGTCTATGGCAGCCTTGGGCGCACAGGACCCAGATTATTATCTAATAATTTATTAGTTATTATTAGTATTAATAAATAAAATATTTTGTTCTAGATCTTTTTTTGTCTACTGGGTTGCAAGAGACTTTCGTTTTAAAAAGTGGGTCCCAGCTTTAAAATGTTTGGGAAGCACTGCTATAGTCTGAATTTGCCAGAGACCTGCAATAATGATTGAATAGGATTCCTCCCCCATCTCTAATTACTATGCTTTTGAATATTTGAAAAATGTATGAATAGTTAAAATGATGGATCACTGAATTCAAACTGTATTAAGTCATTTCAAATACTGTAATTCTTCTGGGTAACAATTCTGCTGCAGATCTAACTTCCATGCATTTATTTCTTTTATGGCTACAGCATTTCGATACTCCCAGAGTGGTCGTTGTATTAGTCTGCAGCAGCAAAAACAACAAAAGAGTCTTGTGGCACCTTCAAGTTTTACACATTTATTTCACCATAAGCTTTTGTGGACCACAGTCTACTTCAAGGGTGTCAAACAACTTTCATACAGTGAACCGAATAGTATTCATGGTGCCTGCTGAGGGCTGGAACAGATGTCATTCATCAGGAAGTGATATTATTAAAAAGATTATGACCAGAAATAAGGACTTTGTTCTCAGTCAGGAACTCATTAGCTACACATGACAGAGGAGAAAATATGCAAATCTTGATCATATTTTCAAGATATGGGGGAGCCCAATTATCATGTGGGCCGCCCTTCCAGCAGCTCTGCTTCTACTGATGCAGCTCAGCAACTGAGAGGGACCCTGCAAAGTAGTGGAAGAAGTTGTGTTGCTGAAAGGGTGGCATGCCCTATAACTGGGCTCTCCCAGTGCTGTTGTTTCAGCAGTGCCACTTCTGCTAATGGTGGTGCTGAGAGAGCTCAATTTTCATGCAGGCCAGATTAACCCATTTCTGCCCAGCCCACAGGTGTACACACTTGATCCCTGTTGCGTATATGCAATGTTGGGCAGAAATGGCTTAAACAGCTTCCTTATGTTTGACATCTGATGCATCATCACTTCATGATGCCAGTTTAGATCCCAAATCTACTTGGGCAACATTATTATGGGACCCAACAATATCAGCAACATTTTCAGGAGCTCATTCAATTGTTCATCTTCCAACCTGAACTTGCCATATTCCATTTTTCTCTGTTAACAGAGAATGCAGTTGTAAATTTCCCACCATGCCACATTTCTCATTCTAAATATCTGTGGATGTGAACAGGTGCATATATCTGTCCGCTGAGATTTTCATTTCATGCATCTGATGAAGTAGACTGTCATCCATGAAAGTTTGCCATGAAATAAATGTGTTTGTCTTTGGCTCTAATCCTACTGAGAACTTGTGTCCTGATAGCACAAGGTAATTTACAGCAGCACCGAAGGTAGGCCACTCTCATGCACTGTCAGATGCTGCTGCAAATCCCAAGAGGCATGTTGCATGATGAAGTATGTCCAGGAAGCTCTGCAGGTGATGGTAAGTTGGTGGTGGGGGCAGGCTATAGGAAGGGGGGATTAACAGGCATGTTGAGGGAGGAACTGGGGGTGTATCGGGGTAGATCTAGCAGCAGCAACTTGCACCTGAATTCTATCCCCCCAATCCCTCCCTGGAACCCCCTACAGGCTCTCCTTGGACTTATGCCAGCAAAATGGCTTGTATAGGCCAAGAAGACCCATAGGAGATTGGGCAGCCTACTGGGTGGTAAGTAAAAAATATTTTTACTTGCCTCCTGCAAGCTGTCTGATTGCCCCCCCCCCATAGGATGCAGTGCAGCCTCCTTTGTGTGACTGCATGCTATAACGTGGTGGGGCAGAGGTGTATCTTGGGTAGCAATGGAGGGGTGGGCGCTCCAGGAGCCAGTTAGGATGTCAGCTTACAGATGGAGTTGCAGTGGCGGCAGAGACGATGAAGAAAAACAGCAAAAGCGGAGGAAGGTTAGGCCCTCCTGCCCTCCCCTGTGTCTATTTGGCTCCGAAATGAAGCCATTCCTGACGCTGGGGGTTGTGGCAGTGCTGGACAGGGGACAGCTTGGTGATGCAGGGGGTAATGTCACTGTATTGCCCACCCTGGGCGCAATTAAGACTCATTGTGGCTCTGTGGCTGGGTAAAGGATTGGGCATTTTGTCAGTGATTATCTTTATATGACCTCATAATGCAACAAATTTAGATGCATATTCTTAATGAGATGTGCTACTGTTAGAAAAGGGACTTACTGGTACTTAATATCTATTCTCTATGACTTAATTGAATATTTGAAGCCAGCAAATTACTCTTCAGTATGGCTGTCTGGAAACTTAGCATCCCAAACCAGGCTGCCATTAATGGAGTTTTCTTGAACAAAGGGAAACTTAGGCAGTGCACTTCAATTGTGGAAGTAGTTTGATTCCCTGGTTCCAAACACATTAGTACACTATTTTCCTGCTTATATAGGCTTTTGTGTCGTGAGCATCTGACTGTTCAAATGCCCCAGCAGGACATCCAGAGATTGCAAAAAGGAGAAAAAGAAAAAAGTTTGGAACAAATTTGCATTAGTTCAAGGGCAATGTTAAGCATTTTGCAGATGGTTTATTGCTATTCTTGTGCTGTTTAAGCTGTCTTTCATGTCAAAAGTCCTTTCCTGCTTACAAATCATCAGGAAGAATTCCGGCCACCATGCTGTTTGCATAAGCTTCTCCAGGGGTTCTGGCCCCTTTGATCACAGATATCGTTTGCAATTGAGTTAAAAATAGGAGGCTGCTGCGATAAGCCTTGGTTCTGACAGTACACCAGCTTTCCTTTTTCTTCTCTAACTTTGTTCTTGTCTTTTGTAGTATGGGAACACATAATCTCTACACAGAAGGAGTAGTGTTGACGGATAAGTATGGGGTTTAAAGGCATTGGGTAGGTTAATGAAAGAGAACCAGCTTCTTACAAAGTGTGGTCCACCTTTCCATAAACGAAAGGGGAAAAAGAAAAATCAAAAGGAGACAAATGCTGATCTATATTAGTCTTTCAAGCAGATTACCAGATGACTAGGCAGAGCACAATTTTAACATCTTCTATAGTACCAGAAGAAGAAAAGAAAACCCTAAACTTTCTATTTTGCTTTGTATCCAACAATGGTGTTTTAATGGAAGAAACAAATGTTTCTTGAACTCAATAGTGAGACCCCCCATTGACTTCCTATAGATGTGGTGTCAGTCTCAAAGCACATTTCCATGTTCAGTGTCATCATAAGGATCTTTAAAAGAGACTGAAGCCCAGACAACTTTATTTCAGTAGTTGCAGGGTGTTTCTCATATATAAAAGGATAAACACATTCATTGTTAGTTAGCCATGACATTGTAAAAAAATAGACTCCACCAAAAACCATGATCTCCAGGTTGATGTGAGCAGAGGCGTCACTGGGGTTTGCATCATCCAGTGTGAGAGCTCATTATATCATCCTCCCATACCAGACTATACAGAATAAATTACAGTATCATATGCATGGCCTAAATGCAGTGGAATCACAAGGACTGGTGTAACTCCCATTAACTTTATTTTAATATATAACTGTACAGGTCACCAAACAAAAAAATATCAGTGGAAAACTTGATGACACACAACTGAATAAGAGTTCTAGTATTAACTTTGATATATGGAAAGGAAAACAGACACAGGGCCCAATCCTGAACAGTGCGCGCCAGCTTACCGCTTGCATGCACTGTCACAAACGTGCTATAAGGCACTTTTGCGGGCCATAGTGCCAGGCAAACGGCGGTGGTTGCCCAGTGCTGGCCGGCCACCCAAGCTCATGCAGACCACTGAGCAGCAGAGAGCAGCAGAGAGGTGTGGAGGGAGGTGGGGAGGAGGTGTTCTGGGGAGGGAGGAGGCGGGTGGAGTTCTGCGGGGAGGGAGTGGGGTGGGAGGGTGGTGGAACTGGTGGAGCAAAGCTCCACCGGATCCAGAGCCTCCATGTTGGGCTTGCCACCCTACACGGAGGCTCTTGATTCACCACTGACCTTCTGGTTTAGCCCAGGGGTCTCCAAACCCCAGCCTGGGGGCCAGATGCAGCCCACAGCCAACCTCTTGTCCCCTGAAAGCCTCTGGCCCACCCAAATGAACTTGACTGGAACTGTGCTCTGATTGTGTCTGGAGGGTGTTCTGAGGGCCAGAAAGGGCCAGAGAGACTGAATGAATGAGCCCATTCATTCATTTATTCACTCATCTAAGTTCCATCATTTAAAATTTATTTAAATTTTATATTTAAATTTTTTTTCCGGCCCTCCACACCACGCCAGATATTTGATGCGGTTCCAAAGTTTGGAAACCTCTGGTTTAGCCCATTGCAGGGCTACTCTCTTTTACCCGGGGGAAGGGGACGAAAGTCCCCTTCCCCCGAGGAGCCGCCAGAGGCTGCACAGGATGTGTAGGCAGTCATTTTCGGTGCCACTGCAGCCCTGCATCCCGGGCAGCTCGACCCTGTGCTGTCATACTAGCACCTTATTGTTCCTTGCTGTGTCATAATAACACCTCATTGTCTCTCAGAACAGTCAGTCTCATTGGTCTGTTTTGAGTTAAATAAATCCATTTTTTGTTACATAAGTTACTTATGTTAGCTTTTTCGGGTTATTTGGCTACAACTTTTGATAGAATACAGAAATTTCAATGTGATTTGTTCCATTGCATTCTACATTAAATTACACGTATTACACAATTGATATACAATATGATCGTATTATTTGAAAATGCCATGATTTTCACAGTTTTGGCACTATGGTATCGCCCTCCCGGTGTGTCACTTGGTGCAGTTTGCACACCCTAGTGTCACCGCTGGATGCAAGAGTTCTATTTCTGCTTTCTCATACCTGCTGGCTCTTATGCATATGTAATGTGATGTGATGTAATCCCGTGCATGTATTAATCAGAAAAAGCATGCGGAACAGTCTTCACTTGAGTGTTCCATCTCAGAATGCAGATAGGAGATTATACGTCTTCATACTTCTCCCTCTATACATGGGAAGCCAGGGAGAATGGTTTCTAGCATTATTTTATCCCTAACCTGCATTTTCTAGTGGTCTAGCCCTATGTTATTTGGCTGCAGGTTGAATCTAGACAGCCCAGTTATATGGAGCACTCAGACTTAGCAGCAACAAGAATGTCAGTCAGTGACTGGCAAATTCTTCTCAGCTTGATTTGAAATTGGCTCAGCATTTAGTGGTGCTGGGTTCATGAGCATCATTAAATGGCCCCTGGGGATCATTTCTCCGCTGGCTGGAAACTGAATGCCAAAACAAATACAGCTAGGGGCAACTGTAAGTTGTGCATTGATTACAACTGTAGGTTGTAGGCAACTGAGGGCCCAGTCCTATCCAACTTTCCAGCCCTAGTGCAGCTGCAGTGCAGCCCCAAGGGGAGGGAATAAATGTTTCCTTTCCTTGTGGAGGTCTCCATAACTACCCTCCCACCACAAGATGCAGCACACACCCCATTGGCATGACTACACCAGGGCTGGAGAGTTGGCTAGGATTTGGCCCTGAATTGGGAACAGCAACTACTTAAAACATTTGAGAGAAACAATGGGGAGGATTTACTCAAATTAAAAGAAGGTGCTCAGCAAACAAAAGGTTGTTTGGTCAGGTGTTTTGGCCACATAGTTCACAGCAATAATTGTGAATAAGCAACTGATATCAAAGAACTCTTGAGCAGGGCCAGCCCACTCATGCAGTGGGATGAACGGGCTTCTTTGGGAGGCCAATGTGGTGGGGTGTCCCTGTGCATCCTGCCTGTGGCTGACAGAGTAAGTGATTGGCTGGTGGGAAGGGGGGAGCCTGCCTGAGAGAACACTCTGGGTTGCACTGCCTGTTTGGCCTGCTACAGCCTATTGCAAAGAGCATGATTTCATCTTGGTTGTCTCTACTGCTCTTCTGTGTCCCTTCATTGGTTGTTTTGACCAGCCAGCTGAGATCCAGTGAAGGGTTAGGTGGGAGGAAGAGCCCAACCAGAATCACTCTCTTAGCCAGAATCCCTTTTTAAGCCTGCAAGCCTTGAATCTATGCCAGAGCAGGAGCTCTGTTGGCTGCAACTGTCTTTTCTACAGTCCCACCAAGGCAATGTATAGTCTGGCTCATGTTATCTCTCTCAATCTGAAGAGCCTCCACCCTGGTTTTCAGAGCCTCTTGTTCCCAAGTCACAGCTGGATAGTCCTTTGCAGTGCTCTGCAGCTTCTCAAGCGATAGTTCTCTCTCCCTCTGCAAGGCATGTAAGACTTTTCTGGACTGTGCTCTTTGTGTCTCTACAGGAATATCAACATGTTTACTCCTACTTTTCATTCTTTCAGTAGTTACCATTTGAATACATGTTGCACTGTTTTCAAATACAGGACTAGGCTGTTTCATTTCAACATTTAAGTCCTTGAGTACTTGTTTAAACCAGATAGCCTCTGAGCATAATTCAGATAAGGCTGCAAATTCAACCTATGCTGTTGAAACTGCTACAGAGGTTTGTCTCCTCGACTTCCAGCCTATTACAGAATCTGAAAACATTGTTACCAGACCAGAAATGGATCTTCCATCTTGCACATTGTTTCCCCAATCACTATCCACATATGAATTTACAAGCCTGAACAGAACAGGACTAAGTGCACTGCCACACTGTCTTGTTGGCTCTTGAAGGGAGGGAACAAGGCCAAGGTGTGATCTTGAGAAGCAAGATAAGGGAGGGGAAGAGGGGAGTGTCTGGTCGTAGTATACTTCATTTGCCAGGGAATGGTAGTGATGCCCTCCTGTCAGCAGGAACCAGGCCTGTTCCTATGCATGCAGCTGTAAAGTGGCTGACTTTGTATTTCCTGTAATTTCATTGCAAGTGATTAGAATTTCAATGCAAATATTATCAAGATTAAGGGAATATCAGTACAGAACTTTTTCATATGTGCCTGTAAAGCAACCTGCTCAGCTTGACTGGTCACCATGCAGCATTTTATTTTACCATCTAAACCAGAAAGAAACATCATGAAAAAATGGTGGTTGATTTGTTTAAAAAAAAAAATAAAAATCCAAGCTTTACTTGTATTTCAATCCAAGTAATTATAAGTTTCATTAGTATCTCCAGTTTCAGCTACAAGACCAAAGGAATTGCTTACACATTCAGCAAAATCACAAAGTAGAGTCCTTCTGGACTTTGCTTGCTATAGAAGTCACATGTTTTGAATGTTCTTCCGCTGTAAAGGTATTCCCATCATGAAGAAAACTAGCATGTCATGGACAGAGCTGGCCTCAAATCTCCCTGACGCAGTATATTTCTATGAGGAAAATTCTATCTGCCACTTTCAGTCTGAGATGGTACATTTCTGAAGGACCTAACCACATGATACTGCTGAATGTATAGTTCATTCTGCAGGGCTGTTACTACAATTTAAATATGAATTCTTTTTATTATTGCAAAACACACTCTAGTAATAGCCATAAATTGGTGGAAGCAGTGTGTACTACCATTTTGTTCTGGAACAAGAGTGAGTTGCTGGAGGACAGAGGATATTGGGTGTACAGCTCCCTCCCCCCAGTCATCACCCGCTTGGAACTGGTGGATCCCAACATCCAACTTAACAGTTTTGAATGTACACTTGGAAAGGATATTGTCAGTGCACTGGCTTTCTGTCAATAAGCCAAACTTCTTACCGGCATTAGTTTGACAAGGAGCTGGATTGGATGATACCTAATCTGGTCCACTGTGTGTCTGTTGTCCTTGTGTGAATGAAATGTCTGATTATGTTGTACACGCATAGAATCAATGCACATTTATCATGTGGCCATATACCAGATTTTTTCTCAGGGACTGGATATATGATTTTGGCCTATGCATGTTGGATTTTAGGCACATAGGTTGCAGTTAGACATTATACCCTCATATGGATGTGAGGGAATAGTAGAGGTGTGGTCACTCTGTGCCAGGAGTGTGAGGAAGTCGGGCGTGCACTTTCACTCCCCTTCGTACAATGGGTCAGAGTGGTTGAAAGGTACCCTCCAATCCAGAATATTTCCTTATATATCTCATCAGACCTATAGTAATATAAATTATAGCAGTGCTTTCTTTTTATTCCAAAATCGGGCAACTGACAGAATGCTCAGAACTGTTCTAATTTTAATTGTACAATGTATAATAAGGAAGGAGATGAAAGAACAGATTGATGAAAAAACCAGAATATCCATCTGTACATATGTCTGGAAAATCAGTCTCTATTATATTACCTATTAAACTCCTTGTGCCCGTGGCTGCCCATCCAACTATCTGTTGCCAACAATGAGTTTTAAACATTATTTTCTCAATGTTAAGAAAGATCTAAATGTGCACTCATTTGCACACACACATTCACAGGTACACAGAAACATTTTTGCCTTCCAAGTGTTGCTGCAAAGAAATGCAATTCTCAGTGAGATTAGGATCTGTCACAGAACTGAATCCTAGTTTACCTGCTCTTGGGATTAAATACATCCTGTTTCTACATTCAGAAAGCAGCCCAGGGAAAAAAAAGGAAAGATATTGGCATTCATGACTCCTGAAACACAAAACAGCCCAGACACAGAGGAAATGGGATACTCAGTCTTCCGCTCTTTCAATGTCAAGGAAAATGTAAACTAAATATTGCAAATCTTTCCTGACAGAATAATCCTTTTAAAAGAACTTGTTGTTTTTTTTTATAATATGAAGTCTGAGTTGCAAAAAAAATTTTTTTTAAGCAGTTTTTGGAAAACTTCAGCTAAGTATATGAGTGGAAAACAATTTATCCAGTTTTCTTTACTTACTTGCTAATTTTATTTCTTATATATTTATCAATGGCAAAAACCACATGAAAAACATTTATGGTAATCATGAAATAATTTAATGATACCTTTTAATTATGGGGATAAGTGGTATTTTAATGTGCAATATTTGGGTGATGAGATTGTGAATTGTTGAATAGTTGAATTTGTATTTCAAGCTACAAAGTATGCTGGTTATCCTGGGTAAATAAAAAGAAATAACTTCACCTAGAACAGGGGTGTCCAAACTTTTTGGCAGGAGGGCCACATCATCTCTCTGACAATGTGTTGGGGGCCAGGAAGAAAAGAATCAATTTACATTTAAAATTTGAGTAAATTTACAGAAATAAAAATATTAGAGATGGAACTTATATGAATGAATGAAGGTCTCATGGTAACTCAAGGCCTATAAAAGACTTTGTGCAAAGCAAGGGCGGCCTTTGTTTTGCTGCCACTGGTGCTTCACAGATGTGAAACAGCAAGCAGTGGAATGAGCCCTCAGCCCGCAACTTGTGCGAGAGGTCAAACAGTCAGCTGTTGTGCTGAGAGTAGTCACGTCAGGCCAGCGTGGGCTCCAGCAAGTTTCTTAAAGGCCAGAGGGTCATTGGAGACTGGGGGCTCCCTGCAGGCCGGATTGGGGGTATCTGAGGGCTGCAAATGGCCCCTGGGCCGGGGTTTGGGCACCCTTGACATAGAACCAAACCGTACAATAAAGTTACCATTAGCTTTCCTTCACTAGGGAAAATGGGAGGGAGGGAAGATGGGAAAATGGGAGGGAGGAATCAGAACAGTGGCACCGTAGACTGGATCAATAAATATTATTAATACATAAATTATCAATAAATAGTAAATGCTAAGCCACTGAAACTAGACCTCTTCATTCTTTCAATAAGCAAGGAACAATTGAAACAGAAAGTAAATTAGACCAATCAGTAACTAGGAGAAGCAGTACCTCGATACACAACAGGACATGCTAACAGACATTCTTCAATACAAAACTTCTATGTATTACAATCTTCTGAGGATGTTTAGCAATCTCCAAATTAACAAATAGGCACTTTACAGATCAGAGGTGGACCTGGAGGGCAGCAAGTGGGGCAAATGCCCCAGGTGCAGGCAGTGGTGTCACTAGGGGCTGTGGGGGGTGCGGGCCGCACCGGGTGATGTGCACAGGTGGGGTGACGTGCCCAGGGGAGTGACACGCTAAAATCGCGATGGTTAGGAGTAACCCCATCATATTATACACTGACAAATGTGGAATTTCGAGCGGAATGCAATGCAAAAACCCAGAGTGAAATATCTCCTTTCTATCAAATGTTATGGCCAAAAAACCAGAGTACAAAAAATGCATGGATCTCTATTGAAAGTGAAACTGAGCTGTATCGCGCATTTACTCATGAGTAGGCAAACTTGCCTTAGGTCACCGGAAAGGGCAGGCTGAGAGGAATCCAACGACACCAGAATGGTCCTGATCCAATGAATGCAGCCCCCAAAAACACATGAGAAGGATGTCCCAGATGAATGTATTGAGCCCTATGGAAAGCAAAACTAAGCCTCATGGTCGTGTTTACTCACGAGTAAGCAAACATTCCTTGGCTGGTGTGGAAGATCAGGTGAAGGAGAGTGCAAGGCTAACAGAATGGTCCTGATCCTCTGCACCTGGAGCTAAACAAGTGCTCCAGAAGGCAGTCCCCCCCCACTAAAAAGGATCAAAACAAAGGCTTCAGCTGATAACCTTTTTGAGACTTGCAAAGCCAGCTAGATCCTGCCAGTGATCTGGTTTAAACAGAAGTTCTTCAGTTGAACTGGGCACTGGGTAGGGCTGAAAACCTTACTGATTTTGGAGGGGGAGGTGTTATTGCAGGCAGGCTACAGAGGAAATTCACTTGGTGGACCAGGGCTGGCTTCTGCTTATTTAATTATTTGTTTTACTTTAATTATTTATACTTATTTATTTTAATTTGCCTGATGATGTCACTTCCACCATGACATCACTTCTGGTGGGTCTTGGACAGATTGTCATTCTAAAAAAGTGGGTCTCAGTGCTAAAAGTTTGAGAACTGCTGCAATAAGGTGTTAGTAAGTTGACACCCGGGGTGTGTGTGTGACACCACTAGTGACCAAAATCACTAAAATCATAATTTGGAAGAATAATACTGTCATGTTATATAGCAATCAATGAGTAATTTTATGCAGAATGTGTTCTATCTTTGTTCTATCAAAAGGTATGGCCAAAAAACCAGTGAGGGCGGAGTGATGGTGCATCACCACGCCCATCACCTGGGGTGTTGCCCCGTCCACTGCATGGCGGGTGACGCGCTGGCATCCTGCACCGGGTGACACGAACCCTAGTGATGCCACTGGGTGCAGGGCAAATGCCCCAGGCACGGGGCCAGGCTAGCTGGAGTGGGGTGCTTCTGCAATCCCCCCATGCAGATCCCTGTTTAAAACAAAAAGATTGAATGCATTGGTGAAATGCTCCTCTTCACGGTATTTCTTTACAAGCTGCAGCATGTTTGGAGCTTTGGCGGGGGGGGGGGTGAATTTGCTTTCCCCACCCCCTGAGCCACGGACCTTCCATCCTGCATCCGAGCCTGGTCCCCCCAGCCTTTTTTGCGGCTTTCTTCCAAGCCACAGTGTGTTGGGGAGCAAATTTTCTTTCCCCGCCCCCTGAGCCTTTGACCTTCCATCCTGCAATCTCCCCCCCTGCACCCCATCAGCCAATGAATACCTGCCTCTCCTGCTCCTCCTTTACCTGCGCAAATCAAACCTTGATGGTCTGTGTTTTTGTTTTGGTAATTGCAGCCTCGCCTTGCTCCTCTTCCAAGCCACAGCATGTTGGGGGCTGTTCATCAACCAGTGCCTGCCTTTCTTGCTCTTCCTTTACCCTGATGGTCCAGTTTCTGTTTTGTTGTAATTGCCAATACTCTGCTGCTCCTCTGTTCATTAGTACTTCAGCACCAGCAATTACAAAAAAAAACAAAAAAAAAACAGCTGTCATGTTTTCAAATGTGCTTTCCCCCTATCCCCTTGGCCTACTGACCTCCTGTCCTACTGTTCTCATCTGGCTGGCTGTTCCTTTTTTACTTCCTGGAACCAGAAGGTTGCTGGAGTTTAAAAGAAAGCATCATCCATCCTGTAAGTTGTAATAGATAAACATATTTATTTCCCTTTTTTTTGGAAGTGGGTAGGGGCAAGGTGTAGTAGGCAGCCCCTGCTCAAAGAGGACAGTAAGCATCCATGACCTTTGGGGAGGGTAGTATTGTGCTGATATTTAATTTTAAGCAGTTGATGTAATTGAAATAGGTAGAGGCAAGGTGTAGCAGCATGTGATGATCCTATGTCAATAATTCATGCATTTATGTAAGGTTCTCAGTGTTTTCTAATGGTTCAAATCCAGCCTTGTGTGCCTTGAGCCCTGGCCGGATGTGAACCATTCTCCTATGTGAACCATTCGCGCATATCTGTGTTGCTCTCAGTGTGTTGTCTCATGCTGCAAATCTGGCCTTGAGATTTTCTTGATGCTTTCTAATGCTGCAAATCTGATGTCTCAGTGTGTTCCAACACAGGCATCTCTGGACTGATCCAGCAGGGCTCTTCCTATGTCAACTGCTGCAAATCTAGCATTTTATGCAAGAGCAAAATCCAAAGTCCAGCTGAAATGTCTGCGTGACTTCCTCTTTGCCGACGATGCAGCTGTCACTACCCACTCTGCCAAAGATCTCCAGCAGCTCATGGATCGTTTTAGCAAGGCCTGCCAAGATTTTGGACTGACAATCAGCCTGAAGAAAACACAGGTCATGGTTCAGGATGTGGACTCACCTCCCTGCATTACAATCTCTGAGCATGAACTGGAGGTTGTCCATGACTTTGTGTACCTTGGCTCAACGATCTCCGACACTCATTCTCTCGATACCGAGCTAAACAAGCGCATCGGTAAAGCAGCTACCACGTTTTCCAGACTCACAAAGAGAGTCTGGTCCAACAAGAAGCTGACGGAACATACCAAGATCCAGGTCTACAGAGCTTGCGTCCTGAGTACACTTCTGTACTGCAGCGAGTCATGGACTCTTCGCTCACAACAGGAGAGGAAACTGAGCGCTTTCCACATGCGCTGCCTCCGACGCATCCTCGGCATCACCTGGCAGGACAAAGTTCCAAACAACACAGTCCTGGAACGTGCTGGAATCCCTAGCATGTATTCACTGCTGAAACAGAGACGCCTGCGTTGGCTTGGTCATGTCGTGAGAATGGATGATGGCCGGATCCCAAAGGATCTCCTCTATGGAGAACTCGTGCAAGGAAAGCGCCCTACAGGTAGACCACAGCTGCGATACAAGGACATCTGCAAGAGGGATCTGAAGGCCTTAGGGATGGACCTCAACAAGTGGGAAACCCTGGCCTCTGAGCGGCCCGCTTGGAGGCAGGCTGTGCAGCATGGCCTTTCCCAGTTTGAAGAGACACTTTGCCAACAGTCTGAGGCTAAGAGGCAAAGAAGGAAGGCCCATAGCCAGGGAGACAGACCAGGGACAGACTGCACTTGCTCCCGGTGTGGAAGGGATTGTCACTCCCGGATTGGCCTTTTCAGCCACACTAGACGCTGTGCCAGAACCACCTTTCAGAGCGCGATACCATAGTCTTTCGAGACTGAAGGTTGCCAATACAATAAGCTGTTGTGCTGCTTTTCAGTGTTGTGCTGTCTACCTTAGGCAGCTATCTTTGGGGAAACTTCTGCAGCTATAAAACACAGACCATGCTTATGTTTTTCCAGCTATTAACATTAACAGCACAATGTATGCTGAAGTAATAATGCAATTACTCATAATTTCATGATGTAATATTGCATACATGTATTCATGATACTCAATAGATGGGTCAATAAAGTTCAATATTTTTCATTTAAAGTAAACTTACCATACGTATTGTGTTTTTTAAATCACATAGGGCACAATCCTAACCCACTTTCCAGCACTGACATAAGGGCAATGCAGTTCCTAGGTAAGGAAGCAAACATTCCCTTACTTCGAGGAGGCTTCCGTGAGTGCCCTCCAACTGCAGGATGCAGCACACGCCCCTTTGGCACTGCTATGCCAATGCTGGAAAGTGGCTTAAGATTTGGGCCATAGTTTCACATAGAATAAATTTAATTTAATTAAATTGGGGGACGGGGTGCCAAAATTTTATATTGTCCCGGGTGACAGATGGTTTAGGTACACCATTGTTACAGCCTAAAGTTGGCAGGTGGAGAGAAATAAAGACAAGAGGAGGAGCAGGATGAAAGAGGCCCAGGTAACAAGAGATAGCGAAGAAATGCAAAAAGCCATACTTAAGAGTTCATTGCGGTTGGGATAAAGGTGTGGAAGGAATCGGACAACAGATTTGTGGGAAAGGTGAGTTTTCAGAAGAAAAAAGAGACAGACTTGGCACCGAGCAGATGTTTTGTGTGGGTGTTCAGGGCACAGTTGTTAAAAAGGGAGAATGCACCAAACCATTTAAAACAACAGGAGACATTACTGTATGTCAGGGTGGCCAAACCGCAGCTCACAAGCTACATATGGCTCTTTGACATATAATGTGCTGCCCTCGGAAATATGTTGACTGAGCTCCTTTTTGCAGAAAAGGTAAATAAGGAATTTTCAAGCTTTATAATTATTTAGCGGGTATAAACTGAGAATTCACTGGATTAAAACAAGTTTAATGTTCATGGCGAGTCAATAGATTTTAGAATATTTAAATGCTTCTCAAATATTGCAGCTCTCAGACATCTGAAGTTTATCGTATGTGGCTCTTATGTGATGCAGTGTGACCACCCCTGCCATATGCAATCATTTTATTTTGCTGCTTCTTGCAGCCAACTGTTTGCTCAGACCCTTTGTGGAGTTCTTGTGTTGGGCTCTTTGCCTTTTCCAAAGAACGCCCACAGTTTGCAACCCAACCCAAAATTTGTCCTGCTGAGGTTCTTCCCAGCTCTGCTCCAATACAGCCACATCAAAGAATGTTCGCTCCAGAGCATCCCAAAAGCTCACCATGTTCTTTGGCCCATAGTACCTTGGGTTCCCCTCAACCGAGCGGATGTATTAATACCATAATTTCCAAACGTGTGGTTTCCAAGTATATCTTGGTTGTTGTAGCTCATCCATTGTGCTATTTTACTTAAAATACACCACATTATGCTTTTCAGCCCATTCTCCCCTTCATTTCAAAATGTATGAATTCATTTTGGTTTCCTTGCATCAATCAAGGGGATCTCTCTTGGAAGTCAGATGGTGCAGTGAGAGCCAAAGAGGCGGGATTGCTGGTGGATGCGGAAGGAAATGATTATTTATTCAATTTTTGCATGTTCGTGAATGCAGAAATCATTGTTTTACGGAGAAAAAGCAATGGTGTTTGTAAACAATACAACCATTGTTAAGCTCAGACAGCTTATATATCTATGTGTGCAATTTCTTCCGTAACAAGGATATGCTTTCTTTGCTGGCAGAATCTGGAAAGATTCTTGTTGACGATACATTCTCCTATAAAATGTTTTAGTGGGTATCCTCGGGTGGGTTGTTTGGGAGGCAGACAGATTACTTAAGCCCCAGCAACTGTTTGTGAAAGTCACTGATCTTGGCAAAAAAATAAAGGGGGGGGGGGAAGAGAAATGCCATTTGTTTTTTATGCTAGGGCAGCTACTCGTATGCCTTTTGATCTGTACGTAGGCGAGACAGCTCCCCAATTTTGGTTGTGTCCTGCAGGGATGACCGAGATATTTTTGGAATGCCAGGTCATAATATAACTGACCCAGACATTTGTCCGAAGGTAGACAAAGGTGCCCAAAGCCAGTTAAATGGTCCAGGGAAGCTGCTTAAATGCACCTTATCTCAGACATGGTAATTGGTTTTCTACTGGGACAGTTCTGTTAAATGCGGGCCTGAGGGGAACCACTGTGTTGGGCTGTGGTTTATTATTAGGTGAGGAAATTACCGGACACTTCCAGCTGTCATTAATCAACCATGGAGCCCAACTGGAGCCAAAGGAGAGGCCTGCGAGTGTATTCCATTGAATGGTTGGGAAATACAACAAGACAGAGACAAATGTTTTTCAGCTCAACTCTGCCCTTTCACAGACCTTAACATGCATGTTCAAATTGATTTAGTCTGTTTACCCCCTCAGCTTCGGCATCCATTTCCCTTTTAAGACTGACAGTTTTATGTGTTGCTACCATGTTATTTTGTGTTACCGTTTTACCAGTAGCTATAGAGTTTCAGAAAGAAAAGTTCACCTCCAGACACTTGGTGGAATGATAGTGGTGGTAGGAAAGTTGAGTCAATTAATTAAATGCTCGTAAGGAATGCAAAATGTGTCAGGCATGACCCCATTTTTCCACTTTATTCTCAGTTCCTCCTCTCTGTCCTCGTAACCCCCAGTTCATTTCATGTTTGAAAGCCTTAAATAAACCAGTGTGATTGAGAAACACATCTGTCAGGTGATGTAAGCGTCTGGCTTGTAATTCTTCCTCTTTGGTTTACAAACACGAAATTTCTTCATGGCTGTGGAATGCCGACTTAAAGTCTGCCATAGGTGTGTGCCACTCAAGCAAAAATGACTACAAGTAGCAAATCACAGGACTGACTTGGCTTGTAAACACCTTTTAACTGTCTTTTCTCTTCTCTGCTGTAGGGACAGAATATGTGGCACGGGAATGAAAACTGAACTTGGCTATTTGAAACAAGTTGATTGATTAATTAATCAAAGAATAAAAAATCAATAGGAAACTTTCAGTGAAGAGCTATGGTGGTGTCTGAGGCACTAAAGTTGCAGAGAGCATACCGTTTATTTAAATGAATACAGGTCGAGTCTTCTTAACTGGATTTTTAATCTGTGAATCAGACTCAACCTAGGTCCCCTGACCTGTGTTGAGCCCGACCTGGCCCCAACCTGTACCCTCCGGACATGGCCGGAGAGCTCCAGCCATGTCCAGAAGGTGTTCTGAGGACTGGGGAGGCTGCCCATAGTCTCTCCGGCCCTCAAAATGACTTCTGAGGGCTCTGTGAGGCCTTAAAATGTCACTTTCAGTTTTTCGGCAAAACCAGAAGTCACATTTAAAGGCTTTCTGATTGCCAGACATGTTCTTAAGCTCTGCCTAGCTCTCAGCAACCTCCTGAAAATCAGCTCACAACCCCCTTGGGGGTCCCAACCACTGGGTTGGGAACCATTTGACAAATTAAACATTAACACAGGGTTAATGTTCCTTGTGTCTCTATAGCAGTGTTATGAATAGTTGCCCTCCTCCAATGTGTTGCTGCCCTTATGATTTCATTTATTTTTTTATATATTGTATATTTTTAGTCTTGAAACGTATGCCGCCTTGAGCATTTCTTCCTGCATAGGAAAGGTGGGCTATAAATAAATAAAAACTTTCAGAAACCAGTTTACCATTAGCAGAGCTGATACCAGTGTGCCTGGAGAGGTCATTCAACAGGCCACTTAACAGGCAACAAAACTTGGGCTGCAATCCTATACAGCAGCAGTTCTCAAACTCTCAGGGAGTTTGAGCCCCGCTATAAGTTCTTGTGGGGGAGGAGGGGAGGCAGTGACGCGATAGCCAGAATTGCATTGCATTGGAGGGACTTGCTTCCATTTACCAGAGGCTGGAGCGGACTCCCGGGGGTGCAGGGAGCCCCACGCCAGCCTCTGCACAGCTCCCCGAAGCATGCAAACAGTCAAAAATCAAAACCCAACTATCAAAACCCAACTATCAAAACCTAACTATCAAAACCCACTTCTGGTTTCGCAACTGAAAACCAGAAGTGGGTTGCAATCATGATTTTGTCTGCACACTTCGGGGGGCCCAGTGGAGGCTGGCGTGGGGCTTCCTGTACCCTTGGGGGCCTGCTCCAGCCTCTTGTAAGTCTAAGCAAGCCCCTGCGCCCCTCGACAGCGATGTGATTCTGGTGATTGCGTTGCTGCCTCTCCCCCTCTGCCCCTTAAGGGTGCAGAAGCCAGGGCTCTCTGGCTGGGATGTCATGACGCCCCAGTTTGAGAACCACTGCTATACAGTACATACTTTCCAGGGAGTAACCTACGCTGAACACAATAGGATTTACTTCTGTGTGGACACGCATAGGATTATGAAATGCATTTTCACTACCAGAAAAATAAACATCACTGGAACATGCATGGTAGTAATAAAGAGGAGAGTATCTATAAGCATGCTCAAAGTACCTTTACAACTTTTAGGTTAAGGATACTGTGTGCATGTGTGTGAGTGTGAGAGAGACTAAACCAATGCAATTGATCATTTAGAATTGCCTCATTAATTTGCGGTCTGAACTTGAGAAAATGCAGGAACTGAGGATTCTGACCCTTGTTTTTAGTCCATATTACTTCCTGCTTTGCCCTCCATGCAGGTATGCCCACCAAAATAAACACAGAATTTCCTTCTCGTACTCACCTCATTTAAATCAAGCCTTTTCAGTAACTTGGGTCTCATGCTTAAATGGGAGCTGGAGGATGCTTCTAGCTAACTATGTTACTGACCAAATCCTTGGCTAATAAACACCTACACCTGTGGCCTGAAGTTTATTTAGCCTAGGATATGGTTATTGCTCATTAAGAGAAATACCCTGAAGTTATTATTTAACAATCCATAGCAGGAAAATAAAGCTAAAGAAAAAGTAACACTTACTTCAGCTGTCCAAGATCTCACCTGAGAGGGTTTTCCCAACACCTTCCAAAAGAGCTGCCTCAGGCAACTCATAAAAACGTGAATAAATCAACACACTTGAGAAAATAACTGAACAAATAAAAATAAAAAGTCTCCATTTATTCCAAGAGATCTCCATGGCCTGGAGGCTTTATAAAAATAACAGATACCAATGCCAAAAACACTCAGTGATGCTATCAACAGTTGCAAGACATCTTCACCTCTTCCAGAGACTGGAAATGGCTTCATATGGATGACTATGCAGTGAAGCCTCCTGGTTGCAGCTACATGTCAATGCACTGTCACTACTGTGTGATGAGAAATGCAGGTGGGGGTGGAGAAGGTGACTCCAGAGCCATTAGTACTTCCAATAGTTACCTAAAGTCACTCCACTGGGCCCCCCCATCTCAGTGGTGTTAACTTTTTCTTTTCTTCTTCCTAGCTCCTGGGAACCAGCAGCATAGCTAGAGGAGTGCAAAATCATAAGTAGTGCAGGCTCCCAGATGCAAGTATAAGCAGCCCCTCCCACTCAACCTCGGAGCCATTCAAGCAACAATAGCTGCATTGTTGCTGCCTAAATGACACCAGGGCAAGTGGAAGGGGCTGCTTATACTTGGATTTGGGAGCCTGCACTGCTTGCTATTTTGCATTGCTCTAGCTATGTGACTGCCTGGAATGCAGGTTCAAATCTCAGGTCAGCCTTGTTTGGAGCCCGGGGGGAGAACTGAGTATAGCACACTACTCTCTGTGTATGTGTGTAACCAACGCACAGCACAATCCTATGCCCATCTACTCAGAGGTAAGCACCACTATTTCAGAGGGACTTACTCCTAGGTAAGGGTGTATAGCAGCAATTTTCAATCTTTTTAATTTCATGGCACACTGACAAGGCACTAAAATTATCAAGGTACACTATCAGTTTTTTGACCATTGACAAGGCACACCATCCTACTGGTATGGGACTCAAATTCCCCAATTGCCTATTAATAAATGACCCCCCGCCCAAGCCCCACAGACCATCCACGGCACATCAGTGTGCCATGGCACTGAAAATGGTTGAAAATGGCTGGTGTATGGGATTGCAGCCTAAACCTAATCCTGGGAATAAGCCCCACTGAACACAGTGAGACTCGCTTCTGAATAGGCATGCATCAGATATCAATGTTAAACATGCAAGTTATTGTACAAGCCACCATTATGCAACTGGCTTCATGTCTCCAAGCCACCATCTTGCAACATACTCTGCTTCCTCAACTCACCGTTTTGTACTGGTAGTTCCCAAAGCTCTGGCAAAAAGCAACATAGCTCCCAGTCAATTTCATCAATTCCTGGCATAAGGTACTACAATCTTGAACGAAGAATCCTGACAGCCAGGGCTTTGGCAGCAATGTATTTTTGTATTTGGGATGTGCAATTCTTATTATGACCAGAGGTCTAGCTTCTGTGGAGTAAACCACAGTCTTTTTGTTTGGCTTATAGCATTTTGGGGCCAGGAAGGGGGGCCGGAGCAGGAGGCAAAGCCAGGATCGATCCTAATCCCGTTCCTGGGCTGTTTGGATTTGCGCCACCACCGGAGGTGGCATAGATCCAAGTAGCCCCATTGGGACTGCAGTGGCTTTCCCTGGGGTAAGGGGAAAAGTTTCCCCTTGCCCCTGGCTGAGTTTCTGTCTGCCTGAAACTTGCGCTGGATACAGCACAGGCCTGCCAGCCTTCCTGTTCCAGTGCAAGTCAGGATTGGGTGGTATGTTAAATAAGAGTATAGACTCTATTTCTTAAAATTGTAGTTGATCGTGTTGGTCCATACAAGATGATCCACAATGCAAAGCAGGGTAATGTTTTTTTATTAAGTCCAACAGTTTATGCTTTTTGACTTTTTGGTTTGTCCTGATAAAAGCATTACCCTACTTGGACTCTAATTCTGCCTCTCGTTTTCAGAGGGAGCCAGATGGTTCACCTCTGCAAAGCTCATTGTAGAAAACTACCCTTGTATCAGGGCCTTTTCCTACACTATGATTTTACAATGCAGGAATGAGCTGCACTCCAGTCAATAACTGGATTCTTTAAGACACTGTTACGAATATGACTTAACTCTTCCCATGTGATATTTTTTCAGCAACACACAGAACTGACATGTGTGAGCATTCTTGTGCCATAAGAACATAATGTGGAAAGCAGTTTTATAAACAGAGTCATGAGGCCTGGAAGCGGTTTTCTCAAATTGCTAGGTAGAAAGCTGATTGGCACGTTTGCCTTTGCATTGAATCTCATTCCCATTAATGTTGTGTAAAGTCTTGCTCTAAAAAACCACCAATATGGAAATGTATCTTCTAACCAGTGGCCAGACTTTTCACTTGCATTTGGGAGTCTAAAAATGAGATTAAATCTGGACAAAACAAGATATCCTCTTGGTTTGGAAATCAACAATGCAGGAATATTGACCTGTTTTGAGTGGGATTGTGTTCCTGCTGCAGGAGCAAGTCCACAGCTCAAGGGTTAACTTGGACCCTCCACTGCTCCTGGATGCTTAGATGATAATGACAGCCAGGGGGCCTTGCCCAGCGTAGCTTGGTGTGCTGGCATATCTGAGCCAATAGGATCTTATCACAGTGGTTCTGCCTTGGTGACACTGAATCTCAACAACTCCAATGCACTCTATGTGGAGCTGCTCTTGAAGACTGAAAGTTATAGTTAGTGCAGAATGGGGCAGCCTGTGTTGTCTTGGAGGTTAGGCAATTTGTCTCAGCCCAACCACTACTCTGGCTACCAATCTGTTTCCAGGACCTATTCAAGGTGCTGGTCTTGGCCTTTAAATTTCTATATAACTCAGGACCAGGATGTTTGAAAAGCCATCTTCTCCCATGCAAACGAACTCATCTCCGAAGCAGGTAGGCAGAGACGCTGTGCTGTGTATGTATTGCTTCTGGCAGAGGTTGATTGAGAATAATGAGGAGCAGGGCCTTCTCTGTGGTGGCACCTTTATTATGAAACTCCCTTCCAGAGGGATAAAGAACTTCTCCCTGTTAGCTTTCTGGCTGAGGCTGAAGACTTTCCTTTTCTGCCCGATCCTGCCTTCTTAATTATTTACTTTTGGGATTTGTGGTTGTATTCTCTATTTTGTTCTAATGTTTTTATTGCATTGTTCTTTAAGACTGTTTAAAAAAATGATTACCACAACTATATTCAGTTCCTATATTTTGCATTTTACTGGGTTTTTTCCCTACTATATTGCATTCCACTTAGAGTACTGCATTTATTTAGAAGGATATACATCATTTAAATAAATAGATACATTTGCGGTTGCACTGGAATGACCACTGAAGGTGTTATCCTTGGTCAAGAAAAAGTCAAAGAGGTGGTGTCTGAATCTAAGACATAACTGTTGGAAATCTATATGTGTTTATTTTATTGTGAGTGAAACATTTTTGTAGTTTATTAGGACCTGCAAATTCTATTATCTATCAAACAAGTGCACCTAATGTGATTTCCCTGGGGACTGGGATAAGAATAGGCCCTCAGTTTGGCTGTACTTGTTGTAAGAGGTGACTAAACAGCCACCGGGTAGATGGGACTCATTAGCCTGGGAAGGCAGTTCATCTGAGAGAAGGAAAACTCTGATCCCAAACCTCCACTGCCTTGTGGCTACATCCAGTTATGGAAGAGGCTTCAGGAGTCAACCTCGAGGCGAAATCCGGAGCTGGAGTCCCTGAGGCAGTTCATGGCTGAACACAGTCACGTTCTGGCAACTCCTGTAACACCGCTGGAACCAACCGTATTGGCCTCTGCCTTTCCATTGGACCATTCCAGCGATGTGGAGAGGGGGATTTGCTACATGGGAAACAGTCTGTCCTCCATATCTACTTTACCCAGGCTTCGCACACTGGAGAGGACACTCTGTTCCAGACCCACCATTCAGAGCGCGATACCATAATCTTCTGAGACTGAAAGATGCCAACCTAATGTGAGTATATATGGCTGTGAGGGAAAGAGACTTCTAGGAGTAGGCTGGCTGACCAAGTGGAGTAGGGTTGCCTAGTGATTAGTGTGCACCCTTCACGTTCTCCACTTTTCCTTGCATGCTGGCCAATTGATGGAGTGGAACCATCTTGTCACTTCATCCCACCCCCTTGACTTAGATGGACAGGCTTGGCTACCTAATTGCTAAGAACATGCCAGTTCTTGGGGGGGGGGGGAGCCATTAAAGACAGGAAGAGAAGCCAACTGCAAAAACAGCACATGTTTGGAGAATGAGTTTTCAAATAGAGGAGAAAGGTTGCTTGCAAAGGATGCCCCAGCAGCTTTCTGGGCTGCGGAATCTACCCAGGTGCTTCCAGGGAGTTAAAAATGTCCAAACACACAGAGAAATAGGCAAAAAATAGGCATTTATCACAGTGGCACTGACTAATTGATATACTGACAGGTGGCTCAAGTTAGATCTATGATGTTGTGCTACTGCTGTTGAAGAAAAACAAAAACATCAAGAGGTAGCTATGCTATGCCTACAATTAGCAGTATAAACATCTTAATAGGCACAGAGAACACAAACAGATGTTCTAACTGCATGTCTGTGAGAAACCCATCTGTACTACTTCCACTCTAACTTGACCTTCAGTCCCATTGAGAGTTTCAGTGATTCATTAATTTGGACCCTATGACTATCACATGGGGGGAAAAAACACCTCAACAACAGTAGTTTTACCTAGAGCTAAACTGAAATGGGGTGTGTAGGGAAATGATGCCACATCAAGGCAGGTGCTGCCAAAGTGCTGTAGCAGAAGCCCTGCACTGCTCCCACCCACCCCTCACTGGTGCTTTGAGCAGTATTGCTGCCAGCTGTCCTGGGATGGATGTGGACACTCAAGCAGTGCCAACATGGCACCAGGCCTGACATGACACTGTGACATCTTCATATTCATGAGGTGATCCCTGGTTTGCTGGGATCAGAGTGAAGAAGAAAACTTCTGTTAAGGTGGAGTTTTTATTTTCCAAAGACTTCTTTTGTACCCTGTCAAATATTGTACCTTATTGAAAATTCTGAGCAGCATTAGTCTGAATCAATTTCTGTATCCAGTGTACCAGTCATCTCAGAAAGGAATCCACTCTCTAAGTTAGGGGTGTCAAACTTGTTTCATATAGCAGGCCGAATAGTGTCCATGACACCTGCTGAGGGCCGGGGTGACATCATCAAGCAGGAAGTGACATCATTAAGCAGATTCTGGCCTTTGTTCTGAAGTAGGAACTCCTCAGCTGCAAATGACAGAAGAGAAATATGCAAATCTTGACCACATTTTCAAGATAGGAAACAGCTCAATTATCACATGGGCTGCCTTTTAGCAGTACTGCTTCTGCTGAGGCATCATTTTGCATCTTAGCGACTGAGAGGAAGTGCTCCATGAAGTGCTCCCTTGGCATAAGTGGCACTGCTGAAACAGTGATGTGCATGTGCAACCTCCTGATTTTAGAAATGGGCTATGTCAGAATGCCAGATGCAAGGGAGGGCACCAGGATGCAGGTCTCTTGTGATCTGGTGTGCTCCCTGGGGCATTTGGTGGGCTGCTGTGAGATACAGGAAGCTGGACTAGATGGGCCTATGGCCTGATCCAATGGGGCTGTTCTTATGTTCTTATGTTCAAAACCCAATTATAAAGGGGGCTAAAGAGCTTCTGCGGGCCACATCCAACCCGCAGGTCTTATGTCTGATACCCCTGCTCAAAGTTAATCAAAACACGTATAGCTGCAGCATGCTCCACATTTCCAAGCCATTAGAAAGATGGTTTATTTAGATGATGTGGTGCTATCAGGAAACATGGGGAAAGTAGAAAATGGGAAAGGAATTACACCTCCAACTGATGGTAGCGAAAAGACCATTCAAGCCTAACAAATCCCCTTTGTAAAGTAGGAAATTTAGGAAAAGAAAAACTTTTTGGAGAGTCACTGTAACTGTAGATTCATTCAAATGCACTCTTGTAATGAAGTTCTGCTGAAAAGTGATTCAAAACCTCAGCTAAACTTCCAAAGCCCATTAAGGGTAGCCTTAATGTTTGTCTGAAAGATGTAACAAGATTTCTGTAAGAGAGGATTATTGTGCTGTATCTTCAGTCTGAATGACAAGTAAACGTTAAACTAATTTGTTTTGCTTAAGCCCTTAATAAATGCAATATACAAGATCCTGATGCTGTGCTCTTGTTTTCTTTACCTTTGGAAAGCAGAGTGATACGGATCTTTATCAGTTTCATGTCAATTTGCATTCCCCCCCCCTTTTGATTTGGTAACTGTGTAATGATATTATCTGTCCTCAGCAAGCAAAGCTTTGACTTTGCAAACAGAGGCTATATCAGTGTAAGTTGCAGCAGTACGTTTATTACTGACATACTGGAAACAAGAGCCCTCTTCTGACTTTGTAAAGTGACCATGGGACCATGGAAGGGAGCAAGAGTGTACCAGCAAGCCCTGCTCTGAACCAACACACTCCTGAAACCCTGGCCTTCACTTTCCTGGTGCAGTGACCCTCACTGTGAAGTTCTAGCATTCTTATGGTCCAATCCTATGGACCTTTTATGACCATGTACCCAGGGTCTAGGAGAGGGGGGGGGGTAAAGGGGGCAATTTGTACCCAGGCCCAGGGTCAAAAAGGGGGTCCAGGAGCCAAAGGAGGGGGCCCAAAAATTTCCTGGAATGTTACATTTTCCTTTTTTTATGTGTGCAAAGTTTATTTATTACAGATACAGGTGAGGAAAAATGGGTTAGACTTAGGGCTGGGACTACACAGGTTACACATGAGGTTATTGGCCATTGATTACAACATAAATTGTTCCAAAAAAAGAAATCTACTGAAAAGAAAAATACTCATCAATACAAAAGTTATCATATTTGTCATTATGCTAATTAATGATTAGTCAATATTGTTTACCTAAAAACAGTCAATATTGTTTAACTAAAGTTATCTATCCAGTCATAAAAAGGCTTCCAATATCTTCTTTCTCTACCTAAATCTCTCTCATTCTTTCTGTTAAAACCTCCATTTCTGCTATTTCATAAATTTTAGCTATTAAATTTTCTCTAGTTGGAACATCTGTAGATTTCCATTTTTGCACATACAATATTCTAGCTGCTGTACTGATATGTACAATAAGGTGTTTCTTATATTGGCCTTTGTATGGGAACCACGGAAGATCTTGCAAGGAGGTAGAATGTGGTGTCTGCAG
The DNA here is from genome assembly GCF_035046505.1 of Tiliqua scincoides. Lineage (NCBI taxonomy): Eukaryota > Metazoa > Chordata > Lepidosauria > Squamata > Scincidae > Tiliqua > Tiliqua scincoides. The sequence continues at coordinate 31,465,920 of NC_089826.1, forward strand.
TGGCCCCTTTAAGTGTTAAGGCCTGGCCTTTCTGCAAAGGGTGTGCTGCACAGCTGCAGCCACTAGAGACGATGAGATCCCTCAGGATATAAGGAACACCTCAGGCAGGAAGTGGTGTGGGCTGTAGAAGGAGTGTATGTTGGAGGAGAGGAGACTGACCTTGGACTGTGACTCGGCTTATTGGCTCTGGATTCTGACTTGGCCACTTTAGTTGATTGGACTGGGAACTGCCTCTGACTTTTGCTTGCTGCACTGGTGAGTCAAACAAGGGAAACTAATCAGCCTTAAGCAGGCACAAGGCCCAGTGGGGAGGAGTTGTGGCAGGACAGCCTTTAATTTCTGATGTCACATTTAGGAGGAATATTTCCGGTTTGAATGGTAATACACAATTCAATATCTCTTGTAACAATTTATGTATCATTTTCCAATATTTCTTTGCGGATGTTACATTTTCCTTTCTACTCAGACTTGTTACCCACATAGGATGCTGCGGACACAACCACGACACTGCGTGTGGCTGCAGCCTCTGCAACTACTGGCAAGCCATATCTGCTGGGCCAAGGAATGCATACATGATACTCCTTAACACAGTGTCAAATCGGGGATGAATCTGGCCTGCTACAGTAGCACCTTGGCTTGTGGATCTGCTAACCATGAAGGAGTGGTTAGGAGCTTGGGGACACAGCTGCAAGACTACAGCTGCTGCAGAAGCAAGTTTCAGTATTCACAGGACACTTTCCATTCTAGTGTAAGCCGAAATACAGTATTGTTTTGAGCAGTGTATCATCATTGTATGATGATCAGAGGCATAGCTAGGTCATTTGACATCTGGGGCCCATAAAATTGTCACCCCATACGACTTAATTAATTTATTTTATATTATATTATATTATAATTAATTAATTAATTCACATTTTTATACCACCCTTCCTCTAAGCAGCTCAGGGTGGTGTACATGGTTCCTCCCCTTATTTTGTCCTCACAAAAACCCTGTGAGGTAGGTGAGACAGAGATAATAGTCATGACATGAGATGAATAATAATAATGGCCAGAAAATGAATGAAGTGAATATTTCCCCATAAGCAATGGATGAAATTCTGTATCAAATGGTATATAACATGATGGTATTATTCCTAAAAGTGACAATTTCCAGAATTTTGATCACTAGGAAGATTGTGGGGGATTCAGGCTGGGGGGGGGGAGAAAGGGAGATTGTGGGGGATCCAGGCTTGGAGGGGGGGAGATTGTGGGGGATCCAGGCTTGGTGAGGAGGAGAGCAGGAGATTGTGGGGGATCCAGGTTTGGAAGGGCGGGAGAAAGGGAGATTGTGGGGGATCCAGGTGTGGAGAGGGGAGAGTAAGCATATCACTGTCAGGACTCACCCAGCTTTGCAAGTCTAAAAACAAGTAAAAATTCACCTTACAGCTGAAGCCTCTGTTTTATTCTTTGGGGAGGGGGAGATGCTACCTTCTGGAGTATTTGTTGAGCTCTACTTTCATCAGATGGGGACCATGCAGCTAGCCTTGCACTCTGCTGTGCCCAACTTGACCAGGAGCCAAGGTACTCGTTACTCATGAGTAAACGTGAACATGTGGCTTCCTTTTGCTTTCCTTAGGGCTCAATACATTTCTCTGCTTGGAGGGAGGGACTTCCTTCTTGGGTGTTTTTTGGGAGGCTGATTTCATTGGACAGGAACCATTCTGGTGTCGGATTCCTCTCAGCCTGCCCTTTCCGACAGACTAAGGCAAGTCTGCCTACTTGCGAGTAAACGCGCGATATGGCTTGGTTTCACTTTCCATAGGTTTCCATGCATTTTTGGGTTTCTGGTTTTTTTGGCCATAACTTTTGATAGACAGGAGATATTTCACTCAGGTTTTTTGCATTACATTCCACTGGAAATTCCGCATCCAATGGTATATGGCAAGATTCATTATTGCTGAGCGCCTGGGCCCAAGGTGACCTGAAGATTGCTGAAGGGAGGATCAGGTGGTGTGTTGATGAGTCTCCCTTGAGCCTCCCCCCTGGGGCGGCCTGTCCCCCTCCCACATGTTGAACCTAGTGAAGACTGACTTCATTCAGCAAGCCTGCCTGAGTTCTATAATCACTGACACAGGCCTTGTTCTGGCCTGATGTAAGTTTGGTGAGTGGTACCAGGGATAGAACCTCTTTTGTTGTGATGCTGCACCCTCTGGAAGTCTCTCCCTAAGGAGATCCACTGGCTAGCCTCTCTGGCAACGTTTCAATGGATAGTGTAGACAGTTTTAATCAGCCAAGTTCTGTGCTGATTTTTATTACTGTTTGATTTGCTGTTTTAACCTTTGTCACCTGCTGTTTTAATTATCATTTCAAAACAGATGGTTTTTACTATTGTGTTATATTGGTTTTATATTGATGACTGTGCACTACTTTGAGAGGTTTTTAAACCAGAACATTGGAATAGAATGATTTAAATACATAAACAACCTTGGCATTGCCATAAAGGAGTTGGGTGCATAATGCACCTGCACCTTTTCAGAGATAATCACAGAAAATAATGAAAACCTAGTGTAGAAAATCTAATAAACTTGATTCAGAGCACTTGATTCTATGCTAACCACCTGTACATTGTGTAGCTGGGAAGAGGCACCAAGATAATGTCAGCTTTAATTACTGTTTTCTTCTGAACACAAGGAGTATTCCAAAGGCCATGAATAGAAATTAAAGAAAAATTAAAAACAGATGGTTGAGGGTACTCTGAGAAACTGAAACATAAGCAGTACTATACTCAATTTAGCAGAAAGAGAGAGGGTTGTCACTAGAGTTACTGTGTCCCCTTTTCCGTCCATAATATATCTTCTCAGACTTGAATGCACAAAGGAATGCTTTTCTGAAAGGTCCCAGACAATTTAGATAGCAACTTTTGGAGCAGATTGCTTTTATTTTCAATCTCATACATATTTTTGGGGTAAGAATTTACAGGGTGTTTTTTTGTGTTTGTTTTGTTTCAAGATCCAGGACAAGCAAAATGTTAGCTTTTGATTCCTAAAATCATGTACATTTTAGAAAGCCAACAAGTGCCATGACTTCCTGAAGTAGTAGTTAGGAACCAATTAGGGTCAGGAAAGAGAGCAGTGGGTCATACATCCCTTCCACAAGTAACGTAATAGAGTTTTATATAGAAGTTTTTGACTATTCTGCTTTAGAAGTTCTGTTAACTCACACTATGCCCAATAACTGTTTGTGAGATCTGTTGAATACTTCTTTAAAGCCCACAGCAAATCTGAGCTGGAGGTCCATTCTGAAGCATCAGGGGGAAAAATGACTTGCACAAGAGGAATGGCATTTGGGGTGTCTGTGGTTTACATTTATTCCATGTGCCACCCCATTGCAAACTCTCTTTTGCTCTTTCCCACATTATATAACTAGTCCATATATTGGAAGGTATATTGCCCCTACCTGGAAAGTGGGAAGTTTTAGGAGGAAAGGTGTTTGGCGGAGATGGTGGTTAGAAGAAAGGTTATGTAAACTCCTTCTACTTCTTTCCAATTTCCCAGTATCCCCCAGCGTGTTGCTTTTCAGTGGAGAAGTGGTGGCTAGAATTTCCAGACCCTTGTTTGCTGCCTGCCATTCAGCTATCCCTTTAACAGAAATTTCTAGAACAGTGTCCTTCAACCTTGGGGTCATGATCCCAGTGGGGTTGTGAAGCCATATTTATGGGGTTGTGGCAAGTTAGGGGAACCAAAATGGCCACCATCATGTCAAGTCATACTGTTGAGGTGTCATGGTGAAGTATGGGGGGCAGAAGTTTGCACATAGGCCAACGTTCCACATGTGAAAATATTTACACACTGCTTGCATACATAGGATTGTTGCTGAGCTTTGCTCCATTGTTAGATTTTGCTGTCTGCTACATGCCATCCTATGTTATCTGCAGTTGTCTGTCCAGCACTGATATAAAAGTCAAGGGGAGATACCGACGAGCAAAAATGGTTGTGCTTCACCACACAACTACCACAGTGGGAAAGAGTCTTCTCCACTGTGGCCTGTGGGGACAGGGAGTGGGTGGTGACAGGGGCAGGGTGGGTGGATTGGGTCCTGGAACGGGGTTGGGGTGGGTGAATCCCCAGCCTCATACCTTATTTATTTATTTACTGGGGTCATGGCAAGAAAAAGGTTGAAGACCACTGTTCTAGAGGACATTGACATGGTGCAATACAATATATTCACTACTGGTTGTTTGAATGAGCCCTTGAACACAACTCGCATATGAGGTTCAATGTCATCAGAGTCGCTGAGGGGACAGAGGAGCCACAATTATTCACAGTAGGGCTTAGTTCCTAGGAACCTTTCCAGAAGACCATAAAATGCAAATTGTTGTTACAAATGCTAAAGTAGCATTAGCCATAATGCTAATGCCACATGCAGCATCAGTGGTGCCACAGACTTCTTTTCATGTAAGGGAAGGCAAGTTGCCTTGATTCTGGTGGGTGCAACCTTACTGTGGGTGCAAAAGGATTGCTTATGCCAGAAATGCTGTGCACTTCACATATAAAAACTGTGACCTCTCTGGAAGGGCCTTTGATGTTCCTCTGTTGATAACTTGTTCTGCTTCAACTTTCAGAGTTTGGGAGCCAGAGAGCTTCAGCCATAATCATAAACATACTTTTTGAGTAAGTCAATATCTGCTGAAATCTATGATACTTCCAAACAGATATAAATACTGGGTTATCAATAACAAGCAAAGTCGCGCCTGTAATGCACTTTGCTTTTGGAGTGAAAGGGCAGGAAAATGGTACAAATAAGAAAATGGCCTTAGAGTCATGTTTTTGTCAGTAAGATCTGTTGAGTAAGCACTCAGGTAGTAGCTTATTGTACCTTATTAAAGATTTCTGCCTCCATGAAGACCAAGAAACTGGGGTAGGTAAGAAAGTAGAAGCAAAGATATGAAAATAATTGTGGGACTTGGACACTTCACCAGAGAAATATTGCTTCTCCTCCCTCACATTCCTCAAAATCTTAAAGGAGGGATAGTCCTGGAATGTGCTAGCCTGGATGAGAGTAATCTCTATTATAAGATACATTCTTCATTTCATAATCTTTTTCTTCCGGTCAACCAGCTGTGGTTCCTTAAAAGAGATTAAGTAGAATCTGTTAGATTTCAGTTTATGTTAGGTCACATCAAGGTGCCTTACAGCACAGACCTGTGTCACGTGCAGTTTGTCCCTGGCGCATCTCAACTACAACATTCACTCAGTGCAGGCAAGGTGCACATCACACAACACATGTCAGTGCAGAAAATATGGTTTTCCCAATGTTGTCATGCTGTATGTTGCTCTGGAGATTTGTCGATGTGGGCCAGGATGTCTTCTATGAGTGATGTAAGACATTCTCTTTGGGGATTTTAAAAAAATGTATTGAACTTCGTTTAAAAATAGGTTAACAGAACCTTAGTATGGGGGCTGGGGAGGCATAGATCATGGGAAAGCAGCATGGGTGATCAGGGAGGGAGTGTTATTATTTCAGGCAAATGTAGACTCAGGTTCTTCATTGGGCTTTACATATACGAGGGCCACTGTATTGACCATTTAACATGGGTATTATATTTTTGAAATCTCTATATTGGCTCCTTCACATGAAGGAGCTGCACTAAGGAGCTGCACATGAAGGAGCTGCACTAAGACAATATTTAATATATGTGCCTGTCTCTGAGCCTTCCATGACAGGAGGAATATAAATCTGTTGAGAAAATAAATTTGTAGAACTGCGCACTTTTACACAACAAACCCCGTTTTATGGAATGGTGTCATTTTTGCACCATTCATATTCCCTGCCTCAGAGTCAATTAGTGTTTCAAGTGGACCTGACATACACTCAACTCACAAGGATGAAATGGCAGATAATGGATGTGGAATGTATCAGTGGCATCACTAGGATTCGTGTCACCCGGTGCAGGAGGCCTGCGCATCACCCCATGCAGTGGGCAGGGCAACGCCCCATGTGGTGGGCGTGGTGATGTACCATCGCCCTGCCCCCACTGGTTTATTGGCTGTACCTTTTGTTAGAACACAGATATTTCAATGTGGTTTGTTTCATTGTATTCTGCATGAAATTATGCATTGATTAATATATAACATGATGGTATTGTTCTTCCGAATTCTGATTTTAGTGATTTTGAAAACTTGTAGAGTCTCTCTCTCTCTCTCTCTCTCACACACACACACACACTCACACACACACACACACCTGTGTCAACTTACTAACAACTTATTGCAGCAGTTCTCAAACTTTTAGCACTGGGACCCACTTTTTAGAATGACAATCTGTCCAGGACCCATTGGAAGTGATGTCATGGTCAGAAGTGACATCATCAAGCAAATTAAAATAAATAATTATAATTAAAATAAAAGAAATAATTAAATAAGGGGGAGCCAGTCCTGTTCCACCAAGTGAATCTACTCTGAATTAAGTCCTATTGTGGTCAATGGGGCTTATTCTCAGAAAGGTGTGTGTAGGATTGCAGCCTGTGAGCTCAAGCCTATGCATGTCTACTCTGAAGTAAGTCCCATAGTGGTCAATGGAGTTTACTCTGGAGCCTGCCTGCAATAAACCCCCCCCCCCCCAAAAAAAAAGAATCAGTGAGATTTCCAGCCTTCCCCGGTGCCCAGTTTAAAGTTTTTCTATTTCAGGCATATCAAGATAGTGCAAAATAGAAAACTTCCCCTTACCAGCTGAAGCCTCTGGCCTGACCAGCAGCCAAGGCACATCTGCCTACTCATGAGTAAACGCAATGTGAGGCTGCTTGCTTTCCATAGGGCTCAATAGACTGCAGCTGGGAGGGAGGCAGGGACCTCCTTCTCCCTTTTGTGTTTTTGGGGGCTGCATTCATTGGATCAGGACCATTCTAACATCCTTTGAGTCCTCTCAGCTGCCCTTTCCGACGGACTACTCATGAGTAAACGTGGCCACATGGCTTCGTTTCCAGCTCAGGATCAGACTCGCAGGTGTTTTTTGCAGGCTGCTTTCATTAGATTGGGACCATTCTGGTGTTGTTGGAGTCCTCTCAGCCTGCCCTTTCCAACGGACTATGGCAAGTATGCCTACTCGTGAGTAAACACGCACTACGGCTCACTTTCACTTTCCATAGGGCTCCATTTTTTCCTTCCGGTTTTTTGGCCATAACGTTTGAACGAAAGGAGCTATTTCAATTCTGTTTTTTTTTTTTCACTGCACTCTGCAGGCCATTCCGCATCCAACGGTGTATGGCATGATGCGGTAGCTCCTAAAGCCACGAGGTTAGCATGTCACCCCCAGGGCGTGTCACCCTCCCCGCGGGTCGCCTGGTGCGGCCCGCACCCCCTTAACAACGCCACTGGAATGTATACTAAATGGGCAGAATGTCCTTGCTTTCCTCTGCTATTCATTAAATGAAACAGATCTATTTCCCCATTTCAAGTACATAAAATAGTAATTTTGCAATGAAAAGAGTCTACCTGCCTGTGTACATTAGCTTAGAGATAGATTTCTCATATTGCAATAATTAATAATTAATGTATGAAGGTTGAAGTTCACTTTAATGCTCATTTTTTTAAAGGGCCAAACTACATGTTGGCCTAATTGTGTTTTTTAAGAGACATGCTCAATGTGAGCCTAATGGCCCAATCCTATTAGGGCAGTGATTTTCAACCTTTTTCATCTCCCTGCACACTGGGAAGGTGCTAAAATGGTCAAGGCACACCATCCATTTTTTGACAACTGTGCTTCCAGTGGGGGGCTCGCATCCCCCAATGGTCCTACTAATAAAGGACCATCTCCCAAATTCCCACGGCACACCTGGGGACCATTCACGGCACACTAGTTGAAAATGGCTGTATTAGGGCCTTACACTGCTGGAATGAGTATGCTGGAATGGGCTCTTTATGGCTGTTGCAAAACATGACAGGCTATTCAGCATGACCTGGCCACTGCCATGAGTAGCAAGACACATGTGCCAGCAGCTGGAGAATGCTCACCAGTGCCAGTACATCAGCATGGGGTGGAGGGAGGCGGTGAGGGGCTAGAATGAGGTGGCGATGGGGGCAAGGAGGAGGGCTAATCAATGCTGGGAAGGGGGTGGTAGTGGCAGCAGCAGTACCACCAATATTAAATCCCCCTTCCCTCATGTGAACTTGCACCAGCCCCTTTGGTGCGGCTGCATCACTGTGTAGGAGGTGTAGGACTGAGCGGCCTATGCATTAATTCATCTTCTGTGATTTATTTTTTTTAAAGAGAGTAGGGGAAGGTGGTGACAAAAGGCAAGATATAAATAAGTAAGGGCCCAATCCGAATCCCTTATGTCAGTGCTTTCCAGCACTGACCTAAGGGCAATGCAGCTCTGAGGTAAGGGAACAAACATTCCCTTACTTTGAGGAGGCCTCCGTGAGTGACACCCAACTGCAGGATGCAGCACACGTCCCATTGGCACTGCTATGCCAGTGCTGGAAAGCACTGACATAAGGGGTTAGGATTGTGCCCTAAGTAAATAAATAAATGGCCTAAAACTGCAGCAGTGTGGTAGGGCAGCTTTAGTACATTATTTCCACCACACTTCCACTCCCAACTGCAAATTTCCTTCATACTACTTTTAGTGGCAAAAAAGTGTCCACAACTTTTAGGTCCCTGCCCTGAAGGCTTACAATTCAGGTACTGACATGAGAGAGACAATGGACGGGATGGGATAATTTCCCCAAATTGTCCAAAGGGGGAGCAATTCTGACAAACATTTTCATGAAACTGGCCACCATTTTGACTCAATACCAATCCTATCTGTCCCAGTGCCCAGAGGAACGGCAGCACTGAAATGGCTGCCACTGCATCCTATGGGTGCAGAGGCAGTTGCCTGAGTCTCTTTGGCTTAAGGGAGCGTTTGCAATGGGTCTCCTTGGACCTGTGCCCATGTCAAGGAGGCCCATGTCAGGCTTTCTGGGCAGGGAGGGAGCACAGGAAATGGCAGCAGAGGTTGTCACCATCTCCGCTTCTCTCGGGCCTGACCCTCCCTTGCCCATTTCTGCTTTTCCCCACCTTTCTCCTGCCCCGAAAAGCAGCTCCACCAGCTCCTACTGGGGCTGGCCCAGCTCAGGCATTCCTTGTCCCCTGGGTGCTATGAAAGTGCTTTATGGCATATTTGCGACACCCAGAGCCGGTGGTACATGCGTACTGCTGGCGGTAAGGCCTATAGGATTGGGCCTTAAATCTAGGCATAATGTCATGTCACTGTAGGCTGAAAATACCTAAAATGTTTTTCAGATGTATTCTTCTGAGATAATTTTATTGAAATAATCAACACACACACTCACACAAACACAAAAATGTTGGTCCTCTGTTTATCAAGGATACAAAACAAAAGCTTTTTCCTTGGCTTTCAAGGAAAGGCTGTCCTTTTTCTTACATCTGTGTTCTTAGTGATCCAAAGGAAAGATCAAGTTAATAGTACTATTTTCCAGTCAATTGCATTTGGTTAAATGTACAATAAAGTCAATTATCCATTTCCATGAAAGAGTACTTTAAAGGAACAGATATATCATGATAAATGCCTGCTGGACAGCTCATGGTTCAATTAGATTTATACTTAAGAATGCTGTTGGGGATGAAATTGTATTTGCATTGAATTTCACTGTAACTTTTTACTTGCATTACATTTATCCTCTGAAACCAACTGGTCAATGTCTGCAGATGGCTAAGAGTGTACTAAGTGCACCATTCACAATACATATGTAGTAAAAGTAGACAATTATGCATGGCCACTCTCTCTTATTTGGTAACCTCACTGATATGCCTTTTGGTATTTATCATTCCACAATCTATAATATATTGTGCAGGGAAGGGCCATGTTCAGTCCCTGGCACATCCAAGAAGGACTGGGAAAGATCTCTACCTGAAATTGTATATATGATGAATAAAAAAGATGCTTCAAGTCGAACTGTTGTTAATAAATGGCATTAATAATGCAATGGTTTTTTGGTTTTTTTTGCAACAAAGTTTATTTATTACAGATACAGGTAAGAAAAATGGGTTAGACTTAGGGCTGGTACTACACAGGTTACATGTGAGGGTATTGGCCATTGATAACAACATGCATTAGTCCCCCCCCCCCAAAAAAAAATCAATAATGACTAAAAAAAAATTATTCATCAATATAAAAATTATCATATTTGTTAATCTGCTGATTAATGATTTAACTAATCAATATTATTTAACTAACATTATCTATCCAATCATAAAGAGGCTTCAAATTTTACTTATACACGATTCCTGCCACTAAACTAATATTTACAATAAAATAATATTTATCTTGGTTCTTAATTTCTGATGTCGCATTTAAGAGGAATATTTCCAGTTTGAATGGCAATACACAATTCAGTATCTCTTGTAACAGTTTATATATCATTAAATACCATCTATAACACATTTTATATAATTTCTCTTTACAAAATTACCGCTTTAATTATCTTAATACCACTTTATTGCAATATTTGTGTTCCAAATTTGTTTTCATTTACATCTGCTTTGATTTGATATAATTAATGGAATACTCTTCACTTCTAAGGAGAATTCAGTGCATTAATATCTACAAAGAAAATTTCTACTTGTTCAGCCATTTTCACTTTCTGTCTTAGTTCTCTGTCTTGTTAGTGTTTTCCTTCTTGCTCTTCCCACTGCTCCTTACACTTCTTCTTAACTCTTGTATTTCTTGATCCTTCTCTTTTCTTCTTTCTTCTTCATTCTATTCTTTTTGGATTTAATCCAAAGATTCTTCTTCTTCTTCTTGAAACGACGTGCTCTCTTTCTCTGAAAGTTCCCTCTTTTTTCTTCCTTAAAATTCTTAATTCTGATAATAACTGTTGCTTTTTCCATCTCCGGTCTCATTCCAAAAATCTCCACTTCTTTAGTTTCATCAGACATTTGATCCATTCTTTTTTCTTGTCTGTTATTTGTAATCTGTTCCTGCATGCTTGTCAGGGAAGAGTTTATTTGCTTCATTTGTTCAGATAATTTTTTGACCTCTTGCTTAATTTCACTTCTGAAATCCCACAACATATCGATTAATAAGGACTGGCTTTTACTAACATCTTTTAAATTTTTGGATGCCATTCTTATTGACATCAGATCAAGCCAATATACCTCTGGCTATAAAAAACAGATATAAAATGGTCCAGCAATTAAAAAAATCAACCAACTCTCATTATCTTGCTTCACCTTCTTGTAAGGGTAATTTCCAAGTTTTATATCCAAAAGGGGTAAGTCAATATTCCACTTCCAGTCAATAACAATGTCAAATCAGTCCAACAATTAAAGAGTCATCCAAGTCTTATTATCTTGCATCCTTTCTTGTCCAAGGTAATCCTTAATTTTTACTATCTAAAAGGGGTGGAGCAGTAATCCAATTCAGGTCAATAACTGTCAAATTAACTGTCAAATTAAAAGTATGCTTTTAAATGACCAGGTCTGAGTCCAGCCTTATTCTGTCTTCTTGCTGGGAAAGTGAAAGCGAAAGTTATTCCAGCTGTTAAAGGTTACTTATTTATTCCTTTTCCATGCATACCTTTTCAGCAGGGTGATCTTTTATCTTCCCTTATTTATCTTGTCTTATCTCTCGCCTTTTCTTCCAGTCACCCTTATTACAAAAAAAGAAAAGAAAAGAAAAAAAACTACTCCAGCAGAGGCTTCTTTAAATCCAGGTTTGCTCTTTTCCCCTCTGGGTGGCTACAAGCCAACGTAAATAATCTTAAAGTTATCTTTCCTTCCTTCCAACCTCTTGATTGCAGTTCTTTTTATAGCCTTTTAATGAACTGGTTACTCATAGTTCAAAGCTTTCTTCACTGTCATATTGTTCTATCTTGGCCTTGGGGGGGGTACCTAGCTATCCGAATCTGTCTTCTCCGAATCTTCTCCGAAGATGCCGTCCAGTATACGATGTGATCCAGCATAGAGTGATATCTGGGGGTTTCCTCTGCGACCGCCGTCCCTAGAGACCCCCCCAAGTTCAAGCTCTCAGCCTTCATGTCTTCTTCTTAGACAATGAAGAGTCTCTCATTGCTGAGGTCCTCTGGAAACACATCTATTTAGCAGTTCCCCCCGGAGTCCTCCAAGGTTCCCTATTACTGCACTGAGTGTTAACTCCGCCCCCCCAATAATGCAACAGTTTAAACATGGGGAAAATATTGGAGGACAAGGGATGATGACATTGTGTAAATCACCTATAACGAGTGAGTGAAGAATGTGACCAAACTAAATACCCCAGCTGGATGCATCTCAAGATCTGCCGGTAGAAAGTGTTCTCAATAAAATGCAATTATTCTCATTTTTTAAATGCCAAAATTTCATCTGAACCCCATCATCTCAACATAGAATGTAGTATTGGTGTCACCAAGTATAGCTGCAGTTTGAGGACTTGGACATGTAGGAAACTGTAGCACAGCCACAGACATACGTTTGATAAGATGTGGGCGATCAAAGAAAAATGTAGTATAGGTGTGGAAAATGATGGACCCCGAGGTCATCAGATGTAGAAAAAATTTCGTTTTCCCTAGGCACATGTGGGGCATACTGAAGAAGTGATTGAGGAAAAATGTCGTACATGGGTGGAAAAAGATGACCCTGGGGTCATCCGTTGGATGTCCTACAGCTTCCTTGGGTGTCCCGCACTTCTCCTGCATGCCCCATATGTGCCTGTGGAAAACGAAATTTTTTCGACATCTGATGATTCCAGGATCATCGTTTTCCTCCCCTGTAAGACATCTTTCCTCAATCTCCCTCATCATGTTCCACGTAACTCTGAGTATGTCCTACAGTTTCCTTGGGTGTCCTGGACTTCTCCTGCATGCCCAACATCTGCCTCAGGTAAAGAAAATTTTTTCAACATCTGATGACCCCGGCTCATCCTTTCCCACCCCGGATGACATTTTCCCTCGATTGCCCTCACCTTGTCCCATGTATCTCTGTGCATGTCTTACAGTTTCCTTGGGTTGCCTGTACTTCTTCTGCATGCCCCACATGTGCCTCGGATAAACAAAATTTTTTCGACATCTGATGACCCCGGGGTCATCGTTTTCCATGCCTGTACTACATTTTTCCTCAATCGCCCTCATCTTTTCCAACATATGTCTGTGAATGTCTCACATTTTCCTTGGGAGTCCTGCACTTCTCCTGCATGCCCCACATGTGCTTTGGGCTAACAAAATTTTTTCGACATCTGATGACCCCGGGGTCATTGTTTTCCATGCCTGTACAACATTTTTTCTCGATTTTCCATATCTTGTCCAATCATGTCTGTGGATCTCCTACAGTTTCCATGGGTGTCCTGCACTTCTCACATGTGCTTCGGGAGAACAAATTTCAGAAAAATTTTGTTCTTCTGTGGCACATGTGGGACATGCAGGAGAAGTGCGGGACTCCCGAGGAAACTGTAGGATATACAGAGTGACATTGGACAAGATGAGGGCGATCAACAAAAAATGTCATAGAGGCATGGAAAACGATGACTCCGGCGTCATCAGATGTCAAAAAAATTTCGTTCTCCTGAGGCACATGTGGGACATGCAGAAGAAGTGTGGGACACCAAACGAAACTGTAGGACATCCACTGACGTAAGTTGGACAAGGGAGATCAAGAAAAAAATTCATACAGAGGTGGAAAATGATGACCCCGGGGTCATCAGATGTCGAAAAAATTTTGGTCCCCCAAGACACATGTGGGGCATGCAGGAGAAGTGCGGGACGCCCAAGGAAACTGCAGGACATCCACAGAGTTACATCAGACATAATTTGGGTGATCAAGGAAAAATGTAGTACAGGAATGGAAAAGGATGACACTGGGCTTTTCAGATGTCGAAAAAATTTCGTTCTCCCAAAGCAGTTGTGGGACATGCAGAAGAAGTGCAGAACACCCAAGGAAACTTTAGGACATTCACAGAACTACGTCGGACAAGATGAGGGTGATAGAAGAAAAATGTCGTACAGGTGTGAAAAACAATGACCTCAGGGTCCTCAGATTTCAAAAAAATTTCGTTCTCCTGAGGTACATGTGGGTGATGTCGAAAAAGTGTGGGGCACCCAAGGAAACTGTAGGACATCTACAGATATATGTTGGATAACGTGAGGGTGATTGTGGAGAACTCCAGTACAGGTGTGGAAAATGATGAACCCAGCGTCATCAGATGTCGAAAAAATTTCGTTCTCCCAAGGCACAAGTGCAACATGCAGGGGAAGTGTGGGACACCCAAGGAAACTGTAGGATATCCACAGACATATACTGGACAAGATGAGGGACATCAAGGAAAAATATCGTATAGGGTTTGAAAACGATGACCCCGGATCTCATAATAATGATGCTATTTAGGCCAATACAGAGTTGAATATTACAAATTTACTGGCATATATGAACATTATGATGTGCTCATACGACATGTGAATATATTACTGATTTCAAGCCATGCAATTTTTAAGGATGACATGATTGCTACTCTTGTTCAAGTCAGAAACAAATGGCTCATATTCCAGTGTTTTTTCTGAGTCTGCCCCAAAATTCACAAACATAGCAATCGCTACTTTCTGCATCAAGCCAACACAGTCCTACTGCAAAATGAAAAAAATGCTGAATCTTTAACACCCCCCCCCCAGGAACTATATTGCTATTGCAGATGCTGAATTCGATGCAGAGTGTTTCATTACTGCTCTTGGCCACATAACCACTTAACACTAAGTACAAAAACATACTCCTCTCATTTCGCTTGGCATAAGTACTGTGGTTGTGTGCCACTCACTAAAATGCAAAGTTGTTTTTCCCCCTCTTTTATATCTGACATTTCAGTATCAACCACCAATTCTTCAGGCCAGTCATGCACTACTTCATAATTCTTCCATGTCAAAATCTCTATTTCTATTTTCACTCCCAGCTCACTTTCAGATGCATTTTCAGTATGTAGTGCAAGATGTAACCACATCATTGCACAATGCCAGATTGCGATTCCCTTTTAGAAAAATACCAGTAATATGCACGTTATATTCATTTTCTTATGACCTCATCTTTCTATATAAAACTGTAATCAAAGTAGCTTAGGAGTAAGTAGCAATAATCAAGTAATAATGGGCAGCCCAATCCTGAGCTGCCCGGGCCGCCCAGCCTTAGCGGCACTGAGAACAGCTGCCGCTGGATCCTGTGCGCCCCAGGCTACTGCAGGCGGCACCTAGGGAGAAGGGGACTTTCATCCCCTTCTCCCGGGTAAGATAAGCAGCCTCACACAAAAGGTCGGTGGTAAAGTAAAGGCGTTTGTGTAGGGCGCCGAGCCCTTCACAAATGCCTTGGATCCAGTGGAGCAGAGCGCCACGGACCCACCTCCCTCCTTCCCCTGGCACGCCTCCTGCCCACGCCCCTGCTCGCCCCACCTCCCGTCATGCCTCCCCCACCTTCTCTCTGCCCCCTGCCGGCCTCCCCCCTCCCCGGAACTTCTCCCCACCCCTCTCCGCTTACCGTGTCGTGGCTCGGCGGTTCGTGAGACTGCCAAGCCATGGAGGCTGGGTGCCTGCCCTATGCTAGCCCGGCGCTAGCCCAGCACTGGCCGTTGCTGGGCTAGTATGGGCAGTAGCCTGGCAGTGAGGCTCACAAACATGCACAAAGTGTGGCACTGAGCCAAGGATTGTGCTCTAAGACAATTAAAATAGTAAAAAGCAAATTGTAAACAGCGTTTAAAAAGGGTAAGATACAATCCTTAAGAAAATCAACATCCCAGAAGAAAAAAACCCAATGAAATAAAATGGCAGTGGTAGGCCAGGCATATCTCTCCTGATGCAAGGCATACTTTAATCTTTGTCCCCCCCCCCCAAATGCATGCAAATTATGTGTTCTTATCATTCAGTAGTTACTATTTGGGGTAATGAATTTTGTAAGCTGCCGAATTTGCATGGCATGGTATGAATGTAAGCAGTGGTGTAGCTAATGATCATGTAGCCTGGTGCTAAGCTCAAAATGATGCCCCGGAAGTGATGTCATAACTGGCAGTGATGTCACACTTGGGTTTTTAAAAAGTGAAAATCGAGGGAAAACATGCCTCCTCCCCCCCAGAAGCTCTCAACCCATTTGCTCTGCTGCTTCCCCCCAGCCAGTGGCATAGCTAAGGCTACCTGCTACCTGCGGTCAAAGAAGATTTTGTAGCCCCCTTCCACGACAAAATCAAATTTAATTAGTTAAGCAAATAAATACAAAGTGTGCCCCTTATTGGTTAGAGACACTGTGCTGGGGTGAAGGGGGACAGTTATTCTCCCCCTGCTAAATATACATAAGAGGAGCACTACTTGAAAAACTGTCTCTTCTCAGCAGGGGTAATATGATACATGGAAATGAGAGCTGACTCATATTAACACCTTATTGTCGTGGTTCTCACACATTTAGCACTGGGACCCACCTTTTAGAATGAGAATCTGTCAGGACCCACCGGAAGTGACATCATTAAGGAGGAAAAATTTTTTAACAATCCTAGGCTGTAATTCTACCCACACTTACCCAGGAATAAGTCCCACTGACTAACATTGTTAAAAGACTATACATAGTAGCTTGTTAAAAAGTACAGGTCAGTAGCATTTCCCCCAAATGCAATCACATATCATGGTAGCATCAAGTCTAATATATTAAAAATGAAATATTGAAATAAATGTGGACCCACCTGAAATTGGCTCGCAACCCACAGTTTGAGAAACACTGCCTTATTGGTTCGATGCTTATTGGAATTGAGGAAGATCTGGCGAGGAGGTAGGATGTGGTGTCAGCAGTGGCCCCTTTTAAGGGTCAAGCCTGGGCATTCAGCAGAGAGTGTGCTGCACAGCTGCAGCCACTTGGAGGCAATAGGGCCCTCAGGCATAAAAGCACCTGATGAAGTGAGAGTTTGGTGTGGGTAGAAGAGGTCTGGATTAAATGATTAATGGCCTACTGGAACTGCTGATGACTGATTGGTTAATGGACTTTGGAGACTGCTGGAGACACTGAGATTGGTGTTTGGCTGCCATGCCCATGGCCTGCTGAGGACCAAAGTGCTGCTATAGTGGTGGGAGGAGCTGCTGGCAGGAGAGGGAGGAAGGAAAGGGACCTCTGTTGGTTAAACAGTTGAGCTACCCTGGTGGTGGGGTCCAGCAGTGCTGCAAGGCAGAACTAGGGTCATTTTGGGGGAAAGAAGGGGAGCTAATTAGCTGAAAGTGGGTATACAGGTGGGGGGAATTGAAAGTCGCACATACCTTTGCCTCCTTTGCCCTGAGCTGGCATCTCCCTCTGTTTCAAGACAGCCCAAAACACTGCAAAAAGGCTCCACCTCGCTCAGGCAGGGAAATAGCCCTGGAAGAGGTTCCCCTTGCAAAGAGCTTCCCCTTGTAAGACTCCTGGAGCCCCTGCTTGCTTCTTGAGCTACTGACCTCCAGATTTAGCTACTGCACCCTTGGTAGGGAGCAAAACAACAGAAGCACTCATTCCGGATGAAGAAGGCACTATTAAGGACCATCAAGTCACAAAAGAAGGTTCCTTGTGGAGCTCATCTCACAAAACACCCCATATGGGAAAAAAAGGTCTAAACAGCTGGTTACAGGATCCCACATGACATTGTTCCTCATTTCCTGTTCTGTCTTGCTGTTGGTATTATTATTCATTGACCTGCTGTTGCTGCATGAAGTACCTCCATTCCAGCCACTATTTGAAACCACTGTGTCAAGCTGGCACCCAGAACTGGTAACCAACCAACTGTTCTCTTCCCTTTCCAGCCTCTTCACCCTCTTCTCTGCTTTCCTTCCTTGAATACAACCAATTAACTGCTTCAGCCGTGGCCAATGAGTGGACACCCTGCCTGTGCCATCATGTGCTGGGCAGGTATCTTTTCATGGTGGGCTGCCTCTCAATGCCCACCCACTTCTTCCAGGAAAGCAGTTTAAGCTTTCTTGCTCTGCTTCTTGCCCTATAACTAGCTACAGCTACAAAGTAGGTTCTGGGTCTGCCTTTTGCACCCTGCTTTTGAATCCAGAAGATCATATGGTCTTGGCAATATAGTCCTGCAATTTTTGCACTACGTTGCACAAGAGTCCGCAGAAATGAATAGATAGCCTTGATCCCTGGAGAAGTCTATTGACCCACAACCGCTTCCCTCTATTTTCTTGCCTTGGGTGCATTCAGATTGACAAGTTTCTTTTTGCCTTTATCATTTTACTCCTTAGTGTGAGTGAGTGTGGTATATGTGAATTTAGAACTCTTGCACTGTTACTGAATTTGGTAATGTTTTATTCCCACTCCTCCTGATTGTATCATTTTTCTCACCATAGTTTGCTTACAAAAATTCATGTTGTTGCACCTTCACTCACTCTTCCCCCTTCCTTGCATGTGCCATTGGCCACGGAGCTTGATCCCTGTACACACAAAACCCATGTGCAAATGATACATGTGTTCTGAAAAGCATACCTGGTACCAGACCTTTTGTCATATGCTAATTTGGTGAATATAGAAATAGACCAAAAAAAATAAAAATCCTCATATCTTTCTGTTACACATGGAAGATTTAGATTTTATGCATGTGTGACAGTGAGCTTCCATCTTTTGCTTCAATTAATTCTACAGCTTCTAGTTCTTGGACCATAACCAGCCCAGGAATTGCCAAACTACCATGAGAAAGGATTCTCATGGAGATTTTCCAGCACATCACTGTTGAGGAGGACAGGCAGTCACATAGGAATCATTTGAATTTTGGCAGTGCTCTGCAGCCATCCAGCTGCAATATACATCAAACCACCCTTGACGGGATCTGATGCAGAAGGTTGGAATAGACAGTTGCTGCTGTCTTGGTCTCAGAGGATATGATCATGTCTACTAAGTAGTTGACTACACTCACATTTTGACAGTATAGCACATAACCAGATGCACTGTGTAAGTGCACATGGAAAGATCCGGCATTGTTCCTGCAGGAAAACTCAGCACCAAACCTGGGAATATAGGTAGGAAGATATCATGCTTGGACCAGAAACTGTCTGGCATGTAAACTTGCATGGAACTTCCTTACTCAGTATTTCATTCCACAAAGTGTGGATGACACATTACTGTCATCTTAAGAAGTTTCCTGTTTTTTTGTATTTTTGTTTTTTTTTTGGTGATCAAGAGCAAAAGAGAAAGGTTCCTAGTTCTTGGGAATCTGAGATTTGAGCACTGTCTATTTATATAATTACCACTGATTAGGGGAAAAGGCCCTTCTCCTGCCAATATCTAGGGAAAATGTCGACATAAATTAGGGCTCGGAACCATTTTGGGTTAGAAATGGTAACAAATCTTCTGGGAACTCTGAAACCTTGCTGTTTTGTGGCATTCCTTCCATCCCCTAATATGCTTTAATGAATGATATTGAAAGATAAGAACTGTCTGTTTCTGAAAACAGCTGGCCTGGGTTTGGTTCTTTAGAAGCACATTTTCAAGTTCTAGTTTTAAACCAGTAAGCTAATAGGAATGCGTCCAAATCAACTATACCCTTCTGATATTAATTAAAACAATTTTGTGAAGGTTAAATTGTAACCAATGACAACATTGTTTGCAAGCCAATGCCCTATTTTTAAAAGCAGTATAGGAATTTAGCAGCCCAATTGGCAGCAAGGTTGCTTTGGAATTTAAAGATGTAGCTCTGCTGATTTCAGCAAAATGATCAGCTTAAACCCAATCCTTGGGCCTAACTGGGTTGTGCTAGAAACTGGAACCTGATCCTAAACACATGTAATTGGGAGTAAATCCCACTGACTTCAATGGATTACTGCCTACTGCTCAAACTACATGTGATGTGGAGTTGTGTGTTTCTTACCCTTAACTGTTTCTTGTTATAATGAAAAGCAGCCTTGGGGGCAGCAGTCAAGAGTAGCAGTAGCAGTGGCAGCAGGAAGAGGGATGGTTAACCCTTTCCTTTTCTGCCATTTCCAAATAATGTTACTGTTGTTTAATGGAGTGGCTTAAGATGTTATTGCTCATTTATGGTTTCTCTTGTGGTGACTGCAATTCTTATCTGCTGAAGTTTTAGAGGTTTATAAAAAGAGTTATCCTATCCATGGCCAGCATGTCCAAAACAGAGATGCTGAGGCAGCCTCTGCTGCATCCCACAGGCTGGTTGGGGACCAGGCCAGCCAGGAGAGGTAAGCAAATGTAAACTTACCTTCTCCATTGTTCTCTGGTTACCAATAGCCCTACTCAAGTCTACTCAGCCCTACGCAGAGTGCCAGCCACCTTGAGTGTCCTTAGGGCACACTAAGCCGCCTTGAGTGTCCTTGGTGGGGTAGAAATGTGGGGTATAAATTCTACAGATAAATAAATAAAATCTGAACTGCTGCAGGGGGGGAGGGTGTCAGGCCTGGGATGGGTGCTCCAGATCTTGTGGATGCTGCTGCTGCCAAGATCTACCCCCATCCTGATCTGATCCCCACCCTGATACACTCCCACTACCAACATAGCTGGACCGGCAGCTGGTCTGCAGGGGTGCCTCTGAGGGCTCATGGCCTGCTTGCCTTCACAGCAGCAGTTGCGCTCCACAGACCATTGAAGAGCTGCAATGGTGGATTGGGGAATACATAGCACAATTATTAAATCCATGTTTCCAGTGGTGTACCTGGGGGGGGCAAGGTGTGCAAATGTCCCGGGTGCCAGGAATTTAGGTGCCCAGGGACAGCACTGCAACCCACTCCCCCCTGCCACTGGTTTTTTTCATGTTCGTTACCAAGCCTAGAGTGGCTGCAGGAGCGCAGGCACTGTCGAAACTGATCTGAGGACCGCCCTCCTCTCTTCCCCTTTCTTTAAAGAGGAGGAGAGCAGCACTTTGATCAGCAATGAACCGCACCTAGAGTGGCTGCACTCCTGCAACCACTCTAGGTGCAGTTCCCAACTGTGTCTGAGGGCCGTCCTCCTCTCCTCCCCTTTAAAAAAAAGGCGAGGGGAGGAGGGTGGCACTTAGAATGGCCGGGGAGCCAGCCTATACAGAAGAGACACACTTTTCCTCTGATTTTGGAGAAGGCACGTGCCACTTCAAAGGAGCCATTTGCGCTGCTTCTGGTGACGTGTAAGGCTCTATCAGAGCTTTTTCACACTGCTGGAAGGTGCCCAGGGGGCAGGCAGCGCTTGCCTCCTTGGTCCCTTCCAGTGGCATGCACATCTCCGTTGGAGCCTTCTGTGCCACTAGGAGTAGCGCAAATGGCTCCTTTGGAGCCTGGGCTGCCTCCTCCCTCCATGCTTATTTTCAAAGGGGAATGGAGGAGGAGGCATGCTGGAGGTAATTGTGATGATGATGACATCACCTCATTTACTTCCGGGTTGGGGGCAGTGAATGGGTGAGTGGGCCTGGCAGGAAAACTGCCAGGACCACCACTGTCCCAAACTGCTCATAAGCTAAAAAGGTACTAAACACACACACAAACTGCCCCTGGGAAGGATGCTATGCTGGTCTGAATGTGGACAGTTACATTCTCCCTGCTAGATATATCAGGAACACTTTTTTTAAAAGTGTGGAATTCTTTGTCACCAGAAGCAATGATGGCATCTTGCCTGGATGCCTTTAAGAGGGGATTGGACAAATTTCTGGAGGAAAAGTTCATTACGGGTTACAAGTCATAGTAGGTATGTGCAAGCTCCTGGTTTTAGAGGCAGCCTGCCTCTGATTGCCAGATACAGGGGAGGGCACCAGGATGCAGGTTGTCTTGTGTGTTCCCTGAAGCATTTAGTGGACCACTGTGAGATACAGGAAGCTGGACTAGATGGGCCTTTGGCCTGATCCAGCGGGGCTCTTCTTATGTTCTTATGACTCTTTGTCCAGAGAGTAAAGGTTTCGGGATTTTCTTTTGAATTATTTGTATGTCTTGTTTTTTTGTATTTACTTGCTACAGGCCCCTTAGTGGTGAAAGTTGGACTGTCCTGCTCTATTGCAACTAGATGTCTGTAGAGGGAAAAAGTAGATGGGATTTATTATTCATGCACATGGACCAACCTGTTTGCTCTTTCTATTCCCTCTAGAAAACTAGGTCAGAATGCTGCACAGAAAGTGATGTACTGCACATAGCTAGTCTTTGAAAAGGATGGCCAATAAAGGTTAGTACTGCAAGGGAGCCTTCAACCTTAACTAAATAACAAGTTGCATTTGGAAAACAGAGTTAATATTTTCCTATTGCTGGGCAGACACCGTTGTCATTAGTATTTTTGTGACTATGACTTTTAGTAACAAAGAGCCAAAGCTTTTTGCAAGCAAAGGACAAGAGACTTCAGTCGTTCTGGCAGCATCTTCCTTTGTTGGTGATTAAAGTCATCCTTTATGAATGAAAACAGTGATAATAATAAGAGAAAAACGTGTACCATGCTGTGAACAATTTCCTGCCGCTCTGAGTAATCTACTTAAATAGCCGTTGCAGTTGTGGCTATTTGGTTTGAAAAGCAAGTTATGAATGCAGAACTTATAAGCTCACCACGGTGACCTTCTAACGGTGACCTTCTGTATTCACGCCCAGAAGCTGGATTCTTTGTTTAGTGTTTGATAAATTGTAACCTTTAGGGAAGGTGAAGGAAAATCCGAGTACAAAGGACAAAATGTTCGCTAACTGTAGAGAATATTCTCTGTACACAATTTTGAGCTGAAAAACTTTCAAGTCATACTTTTGTGCCACCGTGTCGTAAGTTGGTATGTGAGTGGAAGGGCAAAGAACTAAATTTCAGTCTAGTAAATAATATGTTTGGGACAAAGTATTTATTTTAAAATTTATTAAGTCCCACTGATGACAAATTTTCATCTTTAGGGAACAATTTTTTGCTTCCAAAATACCAGTTTGAGTGGCAAAGGGTTATGGCATATGCCCTCGGATGCTGGTGCAACAAAAGCCCCACTATCATAGCCAAAATTCCACCAGTGGATGCACCATGGATGCCAGTGGTTTGCTGTGCCAATGTATCTCCGATGTCTGCACAACTACTGCTAGGTAAACCCCCAAATGAATAGTGGAATGGTTGTGGGAGGCATGAAGTATTAACACATGCCATATCCTAAACCAGTGACATGGAATGAGGTCCAGGCCTGGGGAGGCAATAAACACTCACTCTTCCCCCTCCCTCTCAATCTCTGAAACTCTCTCTCTCTCCCATAAATAAATACGACCAGTCTGTAGAACACACACACACACTCTCCATGGAAATAATTTTTTTTAAAAAAATAAACCCTCACCTTTTCTTCCCCCACTTGGAGCTAGGGAATGCTCAGCACAGGCCCCCTGAAGCAACTGAAAAGCTGCCTCTCCTGGTGCTATATAGGGCGATCATTTGCACAGGCTTCCTGCTTTTTTCTTGGCCTTTGTTTTTTTTAACAGAAGAGAAGCAACTCCTCCCACTGCCTCCCTACAGCTTGCTGATGCAGGCATCCTGCTGTTTTTTGATTGGAAGACAGCTGCCCTGCTTTTTTTTTTTTTAATTGGATGACACCCATGATTACAGCCTCATCTGCTGGAGGCAACTCTTCCTGATGCCTCCCCAGAGACTGATGTCACAAGGACTGTCTTTTTTTTTTTAATTATTGGGCACATGGAGGTAAGCTCTCCTTGATAGCTTTAACTGCACAGGTATCCCTGCCTGTTTTGTCCCTTGAAAGCTACCATAGTGACTGGCAGCTCTCCTTATTCCCTCTGTGATTGTGTGTGCGTGTGTGTGTTGCTTTAAATGGACAGAGAAGAAAGGAGCAGCTTGAGAAGGCATTTAAAAAAAAACATTTTTGGCCCTTTATGCCTCACAGCCCAATCCTATGCATGTCTACTCAGAAGTAAATCCCATAAGAGTCAATGGGGCTTACTCCCAGGCAAGTGTGGATAGGATTGGGCTGTCAGGCATTGAGCCTGCACTACTCTAGAACCACGTGGAAAGCCTCCCGATGTGGTCAGTTTAAGCATTAGAACACTTCCCTGGTCGGTCCTACAGTCGTGTGATGCTCGGTCATGCTTCAAAGGTAGGGGGCAGCTTTACACGCCGGAGGGGGCAGCATCTTGCAGGGGGAGCAGCTTCGAGGACCCCACTTCACAGCCATCACAGCAAACCAACCCTAGTATTAAAGCCACCACCAGGGAGACCAGAACTCAGACGACAGGGTGTGTGGCATGGAGCTGCACCTCTCTGGCGTCACGTCATGCACATGTAGAGCACGTACACACAAACTGTGATGATGGGAACTAAGGAGAAAGGGCACTTTGCACACAAAAGAAACGCTTTGTACAAACACTTTGTAAACCGCTTTGCCTGTTGAACTCATGCATGACAAGGTACTTTGTTAACACTTGTCTTCTCAGAATTATTGCCACAGGTGCTCTGTCCTAGGAGGACTTAACACACAAACACCCAAGTGGAACCTCCATTTCACCACCTCAGCAGGGGAGAAGGGCAATGCACCCCACAAAAGTAAGTACTAGAGGAGGGCAAATCCCATGTTGCAATGTATTGATGAGGCCTATATGACAGCAACTGGGGCAGGGGATCAGGCGGATTGGGCCTGGGCAGGGGTGGGATTGCTGGGACCGCTGCATACAGTATCCTATCCCCCTTCCAGGGCCTGATCTGCCGACAAGGGTCCATTTGGACTTGCACCAGCTATTTCGTTGACCTGTTGCACTGGTTAGGGCTTTCTGGGGCAAGGGGATGAATGTCACCTTACCTTGAGAAGACTTCCAGCATGCAGAATTCCCCCAGAGGATGCAGTACAAGGTGCCCTGGCACCGCTGCATTAGCGTGGGGGAATTTAGTTAGGGTTAGGCTGCTAATCCTAAAAGCAGAGTTGCCACTGCAGTCTCCCCTTTCTCATTTCTTTCGTCTCTCTATTAGGCTTGTAACATTTTGCTTCTCTGACATACAACGTTCCTTTTGTTAACACCATTGCAGTTTCCGTTGCCACCGCCTCTTACGAATGAAAGGCTGCTTTCCACGCACATATGGTTTTCATAAAGCTGAATGCCTCCCATCAGGCCATCAGCAAAATCAGAGAGAGAGAGAGAGAGAGATAATAATTCTCATTTCCTTACTCTTTTGAGTGTGCCCCTTGATTTTTTAAAGAGGCTATAAGAACAGCCATTACTAAACGGTTGATGATGATGACGGAAGGGGTGAGGGTGAGGGTGAGGAATGAAGTTTAATAGGTCTGGTCTTGTGGCGACTTTTCAAGGGTACAGACGGGGTCCTTGAGAAGTTGAGAAAGATTAGCTTTAGGCTAGTGCACAATAACAGCTTCTCTTTTGTAAAACTGGTATAATATAAAGGGTGGAAAAGGCTGCTATGTTATCTCGGTTAATGGCTCAGTCAAAGCTGATGCCTGCAGTTCCTGAAAACCATTGCCCTAGGACTAACATCTTGAGTCTGTACATGGTTAGTCAGAAACGAGTCACACGAGGTCTCCTAGAATCTACTCCCAGGTATGTGCTCATAGACTGCGATCTTAAAATGCCACATCCTTCTTGTCTATGGGGCAAACCACATGCTACATTAGGTGCATAATTTAGCCCTGCCCAGTTTTCTTGTTAAATAGCTGTAGGAGAGCAATCCGAGTAAGGAGAGGGAGATAGTATATTTTAACCCTTTTCTGCTGCCCTCCTGATGAAAATTCTGTTCTGAAGCTATTTGCCCCACCATACCATCAACGGAGCTGTCTTGGATTGTCTAAAATGATTAAGGGCACAATCCTAAGCAGGCCTACTCAGAAGTAAGTCCTATTAAGTTCAGTGGGACTTACTCCCAGGAAAGTGAGGTTAGAATTGCAGCCTAAGTGCTTATTAACTACACAGCATCCCATTTTTTTCTTCTGCTTTTTATCCTGGCGGAAAGATCAACAGATTGTGTCTAACAAGCTGACATTCAGGCTACATTAAGCACCAGTGATTGCTTGCATAACAGAATTGTCAATGATTTATAAACTGGGCAGACAGAGCACCCAGCAACAATTGCTCAAAACAATTGGTTACTCATTACTGCGTTGTTTCAGCAAGTTTTCATCTCACCCACAAGGCTGGCCTTAAAGCTGTTGCCATCTCACTTCTGCGCATGTTGAGAGGATTGGTTGCCTTCTTCTGGGTCAATCCCATTCTCCTGACGAAGGTGTAAGAAGGAGCCCACTCAAGGAAAATTTTCCTCTTTGTTCGCATGCTGCCTGCAAATGGTTCAGAGAGAACCCTAGGTTTAGATGGTAATCTGATAGACTGCCGCAGTTTCTCAGGCCTAGTTTGAGGCAATCCATGAACTGTAATGGGAAAAAGAGAAGGGCTGGAGATCATCATCCCATTAAACCCATTAAAATGACAGAAGAAGAGACAGCATCTCTTGGGAGAGCCCATAGGCACATTTTTCTCCTCTTCTAATCGTACTGCATTCCAGGGTCACCCAATAAAATTCATTGGCAATTGTTTCAGGCCAAACAAAAGAATTCCTTTAACAATGCCTAATAAAATAATGCTAGTCACTACAGCATCATCATAATGTGATCATTAGCTTAGATGTCTTTAAATAGGCTTGGTCAGATTCATGAAGGATAGATTTATCATTAGGCATGAGAGCTAAATGGGACCTTGATTTTCATTTGTTTCTGAACACCAGATGCAGGGGACAGAAGGAACTTTTATCTCCATGGAAGCTCCCAGAAACAGCTAATGGTCTGTATTAGAAGAAGTAAACTTGACCATATAGACCAGGGGTGTCAAATTCCTTTCATAAAGAGGACTGAGGTTAGCGTTCATGGTGCCTGCTGAGGGCCAGAAGTGACATCATTAAGCAGATGATGGCCAGAAATAAGCACTTCGTTCTCACATAAACTCATTAGCTACAAATGACAGAAGAGAAATATGCAAATCTTGTTCATATTTTCAAGATATGAGAGAGCCCAAATATCATGCTGGGAGAGCCCAGTTATGGTGGGGGCCAGACAAGTTTCTTCTAGGGGCTGCATCTGACCCATGGGTCTTATGTATGACACCCAGACTGTAGGTCAGATGATCCAGAAGGGTTCAGTAATGGAAACGTTTGATCCCTCAAGGAAATAGGGCATTATGTGGTATCAAGAGTGGCCCCTTGCTCCAACAGGGCTGAGAAGCATGGGGTTAAAACCTGGGCTTTTAGTAGTGAGTCTGCTGCAGGCTGCAGCCACTAGAGGCAACAAGTTCTTAAAGGATAAAAGCAGTACCTGGAGCAGTGAGAGTTGGTGGGTGTAAAAGGAAGGAAGTTGGAGAGACTGGAAGGAAGGAGCTTGGAGGAATGAGGCTAGACTGAGTAAACAGAAACTACTGGAACAGACTGGTGTGTGACTGCCACTCCCAAGACCTGCTGAGGATCATGGTGCTGCTGTGGTGGCTGGAGAAACTGCTGGCAGGAGATGGAAGGAAGGAGGACCTCTGCAGGTTGAACAGGTGAGCTACCCTGGTGGTGGGGTTCAGCAGTGCGGAACTAGGGCCATTGTTGGGGAACAAAGGGGAGCTAATTAGCTTCAAATGGGCATAGGTTCTCTAGGCAAAGCTTGGATTGGGAATTTGGCAAAGCAGGTTCTTCCTAAATTATGTTCTCAGCAGAACTTGCTTTTAAATATCTTAGAATGCTTAAGGTAGAAAATCTGACTTTGACGCAATTGTGAGATCTCACCAAATATGGTACATTGTTGGAAAGTTTGCATACTTGGTAAACAAGCTAACTTCCAAGTATTACAAAGAAACAGAGAATTACAAAGGCATGGAGAATGATGGCCTGATCTCTAGGTACACACACAAGATATAGACAGTCTTTTTTTTTTTTAGGTATTTGCTGGTCAATTTTATTTTTCTCACAACATGTACAAATATGCATGTGGTACTCTGCATCAACACAGAATGTAAGTTAAAGGGAACAGGAGGAATGTTAAAACATTCCTGGTTGTTTAGGAAAGAAAGAATGAGAAAGTTGATTACTGTAATAAGTGCCTTATCAACAGCTGTCTGGGTTTGTGCATTCCATTTCCTTGTGCTGAGCTGGCCTTCGGAAGTGAGCCCAAAGGGCTGACTGCTAAGTTTACATAAGGAAGGAAACAATCAATTTAGGACTGTTACTGAATGAGCTCTTATCGTGGTCATTTCCTCACCATTGCTCACAAGCTAAATATTATATGTTCAGGAGCAATTTCAAAAGCTCTGCTGCTCCGCTCTCTGGCTTTTATTAAAGAAAATTGTTTCAAGGACACAAAGCTTTTACCTAGCTTGCAGGCAGAGCGGGGATCTCTGGCTGCCAAATGTGCCCTGGAAACCCATGCGCGTGCTTGGGTGTGAGAAGAGTTAGTGGTAGGCAGATTTCTTCTTTATTTCTGTCTCAGCATTTCACACTTAACATTGATTTAAGTGGCTCTGTGGTCTGCCTTTTAGTTTCAAGTAGACTTTCCTCTTCTATGTAAGACAATACTTCACAAAGAGATAATTGTGCTGGGCCAGTGCTGTATCCAGCACACATCTGGGACTGAATGCAGGCCAGCCCAGGGCAAGGGGAAATAATTCCCCTTACCCCGGTAACACCACAGCAGCCCGAATGGAGCTACTTGGATCCACGCCACTTATAGAGGTGGCGTAAATCCAAGCAGCCTGGGGTTGGTCCGGGGCTAGGATCGGGCGCAAGTGCTGGATCCTGGCCCTGCCTTCCACTCCCCACACACAGCTCCACCCACCGCCTGCCTCAAAATGCCTCCGTTTGCCTTCTCCCTACCCTTCCCAAGCCTCCCAGAAACCTGCGCCGGCTGAACTTGGCCGGCACATACTTACCCATCCCTGAAAATGCCTGTGGCCTCTGTGGACCGGTGCATGATCCTGCACTGACCCAACCAACTCCCACAGAAGTGCAAATGTACTTTATAGCACATTTGTGACCCTCCCAGGCTGGTGCAAGAACTTGCGCCAGCCTTGGGTGCAGTTTGGATTGTGCCCTAAGGCTATGACCAGAGCCTGCCTAATTAGAATGAATTGCCAGCTTAACTTTTTTTAAAAAAAAAGTCCTTGGCTGAGCCTCTTCTTATGGGAATTGTACGTTTTGATTTGTTTAATCTTGGGTCAAATAGCAACTTTGAGGGGGGATTATTTCAGCAAAAAAGACAACATGGGGGAAGAGGGTTCGATATCCTCCTCTCATGCCTGAGTCTTAATCTGAATTTCCCATCCCTACTCTATGGATGTGGTGGTCATTTAAAAGAACTGTAGGAAATGCAATCACAGGTTTCGGACAATCAAGTCCCGGTTCACCCAATGATTTCATATGCATGATACTAGATATCTTATTAACCCTAATAGAGTTGGTTTTTCTTTCATTAGTTGCATCTGTGAGGTGGGAGGTGATACAGATTGTGACAGCTGAGGGCTTTCTTTTTAACAAAGTGTATATCCACTGTTTTCCTTCTAGGGGACCCCAGATGACTTACAAACATCAATTAAAGCAACAAAAGCACTAAATAGAGAAATAGTAGAAGAAAGCAAAAACATAGAATTGGTTCAGACACAATGTGGAACCATGGTTTATTCTAACTGTGGTTTGTCCAATAAGGGTTGCAGGTGTTCACCAAATTCTGGTCCATTTTGGCTCCATCCCTCTGGGCCTGAAGTGCTTGGATGAAATCTTAAGTGCCTTGTTAATTCCCAGCTGCTGGCAATGTGTCTTCTAGTTTGCTAAGCTCTTTGGCAATTGGTCAGAAGAAGAAAGGGGGCATGGCAAACAGTTCACTAACTGGGCATTTCCACCAATTCTTGGCAAAGCCCACCAGATGTACAAAGCATATCCTTCCCCTTTCTGAGAAACATTAAATGTTTTTTGCCCATTTCTTGCATTAAAAGTATTCTCATGTTCAAAGAAAAAATACTTTGGAGTTCTTTAATTACCTTTATTTACAAGTTTACCCTCTTTTCACTTTTGAATTTATTGGGTGTGAAAGACTAAAACTTGAGACAAGAAGGCTTTGATCCCTTTACAATTCTTTGCATGTGTTTATTTGGTGAGTGGGATGGTTAAATTAAGCTAGTGGCGTAAATGAACAGTTTATTCTGTACTAACACAGAGATCAGTTTCAATGAATTAATTCACTGAAATTACCAGGATGAACCACAAGTGCAAGCATTATTTTATTCTACACTCATAATGAATGAAAGCTGTTCACCATGTGGGTCACCCAGAAATTGTCTAGTCCAGCGTCAGTTGGTTTCAGAAGGTGCAATGCTGGCAGGGAGAGTCTCTGTGTGATCAAGGCAATCCATGAAGTGAAAAGCTCACAGGCATTGATAGGTGTTACGTGGAGCTACTGCTATATGGAAGGATTTCCAGAAACATCTATGTAATAGCCCAGTATTCTCTAGGCCTTCTGAAAATGCATCACCAGAACACCCAGTCACCACCAGTGCCTGTGGTGGTGGCGGCGGTAGGCTTTGAATGGGAAGGGGAAGGAGTGGAACAGGGATCATAGCTGCCAGGGGTGTGTCTGGGAGGTGGATATTGGAGAAAGCAGCTCTGCTGATATCTATGCCCCCTTTCTGGCCTTGTCATGCCCTCTTGAACCCTCTTGGGCATGCAGCCAAAGATCCAAGTGGGCTCATTTGAGGATCAGAGTTGGTAAGTAAAAAATTCTTTTACTTACCTCTCTTCCATGGCATGGTCTCCTGCTGGCCCATAGGATGCAGAGGAGGCTGTGCCTGTGTTGCTGCATACTGTGGGCCTGCCAAGAGTAAGGTTGGGCCACTAGCTTAGGAAGTGGTCCATGGTTGGGTTTGTGATAGTGTAGTAATGTTTATGATGGTTTGTGATGGTGCAATAATGCTGGATTTCTTCTCTTTGAAGATTGTGTCGCATGAATGGCTTTTCAACTGAAAGCTGCTTGTATATGATTAGAGCTGTTTTCATATGTGGCGGTCCTTAGCTGATGCTTAATAATTCATTGATATCGACTTACAAAATGGGTCCCACAACAAAATACTGCAAAATATTCACATCTTTCTTGGAGTAAGCCCCATTGGATTCTAAGGGAGGCTATTTTTTTGTTCTGTGTCAGAAAGTATTCAGGGGTACAATCAAGAGTCAAATCATGGGGGGGGGGGTAACTCCCCCCGACTCTATAGTTTCATTCTGCACTCCCCAGTTCCTCTTTTTAAAATAAACTCACTGTGCCACATTATGCATTCTGTAACATCTGGTTTGGCCCTTATATTCCCAAGCCAGCAAATGTGATGTCCAAAGTAACAGAAAGCCATGAGCCCCACATGTGCAGTTCTGCTCAGATCATTTGGGGGGACTTTTTTGCCCCAAAGGGTTTTTAAAATAAAGAAATGTCAAAACTCTGCAGCTGTCTGGAGTCTAATATCTACCCAGAAATCTCCTTTTTCTCTGTGGGTGGTTCCATTTTGGCTGCAGTCATCTTGGCATGCAAGACCTGAGTTGGCTATTAAAGGGAGAGATACATTTGCCTGTTGTATTTCATTGTCAGATGCCATACATTATATCTAGATACTTTTGTTATAGCTAATGAGCTATAATTTGGAAGATGGATATAACATGCACCCTTCCATTCAAGCATTAGCTAAAAAAGATTCCAAAAGTCTGGCAAGTTTGAATCCTACCACATTCACCTATGTACAGGAACACTTAAAAAACCCACCATAGAAGGTTTTCTATACCAAAATTGATGTTATAAAAACCCTTTGAGCTACCTAGTGTATTGTTGAAGATGTTATTATATTTTCATGTGAGAATTGTAGGCATCAAAAAGATTTTTAAAAGGCTCTTCAGATCATCCCAGTGGTTTTGAAGAAGCCTACTAACATATAGTGAGAATTACACTTAAAAATATGTGTCTTCGAAGGTATTAGAGAAAACACCTAAAGGCCCAAATGTATTCTCGAGATCTGTCAGTGTTCCTCCACATACGCTGGTGCAATGATAGCCCCGCTAGTGTAGAAGACTGCCTGCCAAGAATGCACCACAGATACCAGCGTGACAGTGGAAAAACACTGCACCAAAGTAGCTTGGATGTTACTCAGGGGCCAGCATAACTATGCCAGCAGAGAGGCCTAAATGAGGAGGAGAGTGGGGCATGACATGGGAAGGCATCAGAGCAGGGTGACTAGATGTCATAACTGCAAGAGAGGCCAAGGCACCCCCAAAAAGTAGGACATCCAAGAAAAATGTAGGACATGACAAAATGAAAGCTAAAAAACACTCTTATATTGATTTCATGTGGTTAATTTAAACACTATATTATTTAAATTTAAAACTATATCGCATATAATCTATAAATTACAGGAAGGCTATGCGCTGCCTGCAGGGGCCGGCTCACAGGGAAGAGGAGGACATTTGAATCACTTTTGTTTTTTCAGAACTACATCATTGCCACAGGGGACTCCTCAGAGTTCTAATGCAACTACTACCCCACAGAGGAACATACGAACATAAGAACAGCCCCACTGGATCAGGCCATAGGCCCATCTAGTCCAGCTTCCTGTATCTCACAGCGGCCCACCAAATGCCCCAGGGAGCACTCCAGATAACAAGAGACCTCATCCTGGTGCCCTCCCTTGCATCTGGCATTCTGACATAAATTGGGACCTGGGACAGGTAATGTCCCAACCAACTATGTTCTGGCCCCTACATGTACACTCTGGTGGCATCACCCTCACTCACAAACTCCAAGCATGCATCTCAAGCCAGAGAACAGGTGTGACTGATGCTATTGTTAAGCCCCTGTTACTCTCTGTATGTTTCACCTTGATCCCCACAGGCAGTTGTCTCACTGGTGAAGGCACCATGCAGATCCCAAGGGAAGCCTACATCCTGCCTGAAGTGACTGCTGTGAGCTCAGCTGTTGTTCAGTGAGGTTGCTACCTATTCTTTCCAGTCAGGTCTCCATGGCAGACAGTGAACCACCTGTTACTTGGCTGCCTTTTAGGTCTCGGGGTCTGCAACATCCCCGCTCTGTGACTTATTGAAATTTGAGGGGGGGTACACTCCTTGTTGATCATGAGTCCCCTGTTCCTTACTGCCAGGGTGTATGCTGGGGAGTGACAAGGAGACAAAGGAGCAGCATACTGACAGCCACCATCAGGTGCCCTGTGTCACCTGTCAGTCCAGTGATAGGCCCACACAGTGCTTCCTCTAATAGGTCCATATGTTTCAGCCTTACAGCCAGGTGGGCTTGTCTGCACTGATGCAAGGTGTTAAATGGGATGCCAGATGGGATGCTCTTTTCCAGCCTCCTGCTGTGGCTGGGTGATTGGCAAGCAGTTTTATGGAGTGGCCAGTGTGGGTTCTGGACTTGCTTCCCTCTCTTCTAGTGTCCCTGTTGTGTGTGCTTGCGGCCAGGCACATGAAAGGGGAGTGTCTTATTGGATCGGCTGGGATTCTTCCCACCTGGTTCCAAGCCTGTAAATTTGTGCAGGGAGCCATCAGCACTCTGCTTTGCCTGACTGCTGTTGAGTTTCCCTTTGTGACTTGTTCCAGTCCCTCTCATGGCAAAACGGTTCCTCCCAGCTGGCAGATGCCCCCACAGGGACTTAAACCTTGCTATCAAAGAATGTGTACATTTGTTTCACATATTGTAGCTGACCTGGAAGAAGGCAACCATCTTTCACCCTCTGCTATACTCTGGTGTTGGTGCGATTTTGTTGCCAAGATGGGCTTAGCGTATGATGGATGTCATGCTTGTGACTGTGTGATATTGGCCTGCTGCCTGAATAGGATTGGGCTTTAAATTCCAATAATGTACAGGGTAAAATTGCCACAATGAATCTCTAAACAGTCACAGCTCATTCTCTATACAAAGTCCAAACACGTCATGTTAAATTCAGATGAATGAAGAAAATATTTGGACTGAAAATGAATCAACTCTAATTTTGGATGGAGTCTTCAAAGCAATCATTTAGCACAGGCGATGCCAATCTTCTGAGATAAAAGATTCAATAATTGCATACTTCCATATGTTAATTACTATCAGGGCATCCAGATTAAAAATGGGTCATTGCTTGACAGGTGCTTAAAAATGAGCATGTTGATTTGAAATGGGCTTAGTAGCAAGCCCAAAGTCACACAACATAAGTTTTGGTGAGGAATCATGTGGGGGGAGGGGGGGTACAATTTGCAGCCACTGTGATGAAGGGACTGATTTTTTTGGCACACAGAATGATGAACATACTCCTGCAGGAGAAGGTTTTAGGTGGCAAGTGCAGAGAGGGGTTTATTCCTTAAGATTTTTTATTATATCATTTAAAGCAGGGTTTCTTAACCAAGGAGTATCTATTCACCTCGATGGTATGAGAACCAAATGATGGGGGTATGGAACTTGTTCTCTGAACAATAAAAAAGAATTGTTAGGTCATTAACTAATCATCAATATAGATTGAAGTGTTCTGTTCCTAGCTATCCATACATAAAGTAAAACCAAACTATTGGCATCTTTTGTGGTATCTAATAGAACTAGTGATGATTATGATGATGATGATTTCGACAGTTTGTGAAGGGGGTATGGGGACACATTGGGCAGTCCGTTGGGGGTCTGTAAAAATATTAAGAACGCTGATTTACAGCATTATAGATGGGACATTGAACAAAGCTATCCAGAATCAAAGGAGAAACCAAACAACAGATTTACATGATGCCACAATGTGTTATTAACAGTTATTTGGTGAAAATGACAGTTGTGCATGAGGCAAGTGCCAATATATGCGGTGATATTGCTTGGCTCACAACACAATGCTAACGTGGTGGCATGAACTCCTTGCACTCGATGCATCTGTTAGCACAGAATTTCATGAGACTGAGAAATAAATGTATGTTTTGTCCTTAAGGTGCACATGGTACTAGATATTATTTACTGTCTGCTTGTGGAAAAGTATAATTTGAACTAAACAATTGAGGATTATGCATTGTTTTGAAAGAGGTGGGTGTAGTTTGCCCTTTGGCATCAGTACTCTTCCTATTTCAAGCTTTCTGAAATAACTCTGCTGTTGTGCTGGTAAGTGATGACCCACCTCCCTCCTACCCATGATAATCTTGCATTAGCAGACTTCAGTGGCTGTGATCTGTGGGTGCCACAGCACCTCTGCCAACTCCGCTATTATCATGAGAATTCAAAATAGCTGGAAACAGCCCTGAAATTATGGGAGTATTGCGTGAGGAGAGAAGGGTGTTGTTTGAAATTCACACTAAGTGGAGCCAATCCACCTGCCCTGCAGGGCCATCAGCTGCCATTGGGAACAAATGCATATCTATACAACATTTCTGCAAGAAAAACAAAGGTAGCTGGAATGTATTAAATAAGATCAGTACACAATCAGACGAAGATTTTTTAAAAATCATCAAGAGTATCTGTGTGTATGTTGGAGACAGAAAGATTCCATTCACATATGGTATTTATTAAGAACAAACATTTGGAAGCAGGTGGAGATCACTGTGTACCCAGCCCAACCTTCAGGCTTCTAGAGTGTTTTGAAAAAGATTTTGGGCAGAATTCAGTTTCTGGCTTTCAAGTCTCTATTTTATTGTCTTGAAGGTTATGTTAACTCTTTTGGGGGAGTTATGCCTCATATTTGCACAGATGCCCACAACCATTTAGGTGACCACCAGAAAAAGAGATTCTAAGGGAGCAATCCTAACCCCCTTTGCAGCAGTGCAGTTCCAAGGTAAGGAATGCCAATCTCACAATGTAAGCAGCGAGATCGGGGTTTGTCTGGCCCAGCCTCGAACACGAGGACAAAAGGGGGACAAAACAGAAGTGTGAGGAGAGGAGAGTGTTGGGCTAGAGTAGTGGAGGAGCAGAGGCTGGCACTAGTTAAGCAGGCAGCTTTTGGCACACTGCCTCAGGTACCAGGAGGTCTTCGGCCTGCTGCCCTGGCATTCTTTGATGCTTTGTTAAATGTGAACTTTCTTCCCCCCCTCTCACCACAGGTTATTTTTACCTACAGAATAACCCTCACTTGAAATGACAAACTGCTGACAGAAACATAACAGAGCCAAACATACAGGACAAATCTTGGGCTTGGCTTCAGCTGACTTAAATGAGGCCACGAAGCCATGTATTGTACCAAGTCAGACCACAGGTCCATCTAACTCAGTTTTGTCTACAATGGATGCAGCAGATCTTCAGTGTTTCAGAGAGGAATCGGGGTGTCCTACCTGCAGATGGTCAGAAATTGAACCTTGGACCTTTTTTATGCAATACATGTACAATGCCACTGAACATTGATATAAAACAAAGTCTGGTTACAAATACCAATATGAGGTGATTGGGGGTAATGCCAGGTTGCGCTGGGCCTTCAGGCAGAGAGTTTGAGAGGAACAAGGCCAGTGGAGAAGAGAAGCAGGAAGAATCTGGTAGAGCAGAGAACCAGAATGGTGTGGTTCTGGTGTTGGATGTAGACCTGGAAGATCCAGGTTCAAATGCCTGCTAACCCATGAAGCTTCCTGGGTGATCTTAAGCCAATCACTATTTCTCAGCCTTGCCTACCCCACAGGATGATTGGGAGGGCAGAAAAGGAGGGAAGGTGCTGTTTCCATCACCCTGAGCTCCTTAGAGGAAGGGAGGTATAAAAATGTAAGTCCTGCATGGGCTCTATCTGCTCTCCCCCGCCCCCACTCCTAGTCAGTCAACCTTAGTGACATGCTCTGTGACATGCTCTGTTGTGTGCATTGCTACCCACCATTTCAGGGGTCAGTAGGATGGGCCCTCATTCAGTGCCTAATCTGGCCAACTGCTGATGTTGCCCATGAAGGTCATGCAAAATCCGGAATTGGCCTCCCATTGACAGCAGCTTGCAAATGGTCATATTGCGACAGCCAGTGATGTCATTCAAATAACTGACTTGCCTTGCAGCCTATTAAACAAGGGTGTAGTTTATAGCTATTATGTTTGCAGCTCATATAGGGAGAGAGGTGTAATTTCCCAAAACAGCGGGAATCCAGTTCCTGGAGGAACAGAGGGCCTCTCACAATACACGTGCAAAAGGTTTTACTGAATTGGCTCATAGTTCTGCAGCCATTAAAACGCAGACAATGCCTGTTTATGTGGAAATACAGTCCTTTGGTAATACATGTGACTCTGTGATTGCGAGACACTCTTGCAAGTCACCTTCACTCTTACATGCAAAGTGCAGGTAGAGATGGGCTATAGTTGCATCTTTCAAAGCTAATTACAACGTTTCTCTACACTTTCCCAGCAACACGAGTTCATTTTTCATGGTGCTCATCCAGAATGGTTTTGATCTGATGAACATGGAACTCAACAAATGCTCCAAAAGGCGGTCCCTCCCACTATAGTAAAAAGGATAAAAACAGAGGCTTGAGTGGCTGATAAAGCAAAACACACTTTTTTAGTCTCATAAAGCTAGGTGGGTCCTGATAGAGCGTCAATTTAAAAAAAAGATCCCAGTGCGAAAAAGTTTGGGAACCATTGGTCTACAGCAGTAGAAATCGGCCCCCTCCCATTAAAAAAAAAATCATCTTATCTACTTTTGCCATTTCTTTTTCTAATGGTCTGAATGCCTTCTAGAGGCATGGGTCAAGTTATGGCAAATGTGAGATTTCATTAGTAACCTTTTCTTTATTGAATAGCAGTCATTACACTTCATGATGGAAGCTGTCGATGAATAAAATTATGGAACTGAAAGAAAAGTGAGAATCCCGGCTGACAAGGAGGGTGTACAGACTGTGCCCCTGATGAGATGCAGGACAAGGCTTGGCAAATGGCTCATGAACTTATAAAACTCATTAAGCAACAGAACAGTAAAATAATTCCACTGTGCTAATTGGCTTTTTACTAAGCAGTTATATAAAGAGAAAGAGCCACTCTGGTAGGTGGGAAGCTTGTTTTTTAGCTGAGGTTACAGACACTGATGCAATATAATGGTACTTTTTGATGGCTATTAAATTGTTATGGTCTGTTTCCATTGCAGCAAAGTTACTCTTTGACGCAAAGGGGACATTTGCCATGGACTGGTTATTGTTCTTGACAGATAATGATATTTTAAAGGCTAATTGAGACTCAGTTTTCTTTGTGATGAAAGGTCACACTAGGAAATGAATCGGACTTGATTTTTAAATATTGATTCGTTCATCCCACCTTCTCCAGTAATTCTGAACATTTAAGGAAATGCTAAAAATAGAGCAAATTAATGGAGGCATTCATTTGTCATGGAACTATAATAGAAATAATCACATTATTTCTTTACGATGAGATGATCACACTGCTTATGCATGATTGGAAATGAAAACCAGGAGTCCCCAGCCAGCATCCCTGAGTCAAGCAGCCACTGAAGATTGGTTTGGACCCCACTCTGGTCGCGTGCTTACCTCAATATGCAACCCCAATCTCTATTGGTGGGGGGCACCCATCTCTGTTGGCCTACTTGCCTCCACTGCTTTTCCTTCCCTTTCCACTCCCTGGATGGGAAAAGGAAGTGGGGGACAGAGGAAGTGGAGGGGAAGAGAGTGCCGAGTAGAACATTGGAGAGCGAGAGGAGCAGAATCCAGCACGTGGTCGTCGTCATCTTTTGGTTAATCATAGTCCCTCTGATAGTGGCTGGTGTTTCTAAACATCAAGACTTTCCCAAGGACCTAGGATATTCAGGAGTATTTAAGTAAAATATATTGGGGCGTGGTGGCTGAGTGGTTAAAGGCACTGGACTGCCACCTGGGAGGTTGGCAGCCCAGGAGTTCGAGACCCCAGTGCTGCGGAACAGGGTGAGCTCCTGTTATTTGCCTTGGGTCCTGCCAACCTAGCAGTTTGAAAGCATGTAAGTGGTAGTAGATAAATAGGTACCACTTTGGTGGGTAGGTAACGGCGTTCCATGCGCTTTGGTGTTTTGTCATGCTGCCACATGACCATGGAAGAAGTCTTTGGACAACACTGGATCCCTTGGCTTGGAAACAGGGATGAGCACTGCCCCTAGAGTTGGACATGACTGTGCAGGGGAAACCTTTACCTTGAAGTAAAATATGTGCTATTCCCAGTGGAGCTGCTTTTTGATGCTTATATGTGATAATTTCATTGTTTAAATAACACTTTTTAACAAAAAGCAGTTTACATAGCTAAATACCCAATAAATGTTTCACTCAGGCTACAATCCTATACTCACTTTCTTGGGAGTAAGTCTCATTTAACACAATGGGCTGTACTATTGAGTAGACATGCATAGGTCTGTGCTATCGAGGAGGTCCAAAGAAGTTTTGCAGGGAGCCTCACCACAGCATGTAAGCAGCTCTTCCCTCCCACTTCGGAGCCATTCAGGGTGGGGGAACCAAAACGGAGGCTAAGCTTCTGGTTTCCCTGTCCCCCACGGGCTCACAATCTAAAAAAGATGTGGAAGAGAAACAAGCAGCAGCCTCTGGAAAAGACACCATGTTGGGATGAAAAGGGACAATGGCTTTCTCCCTGCTAAAATGTAAGAGTTCACTACTTTAAAATGCGGGTCTTTGCCCAGTTAGCACAGGCAAAGGGAGGGGCAGGTATGTGGCTTGCCACTCCAGGCATCAGGAAGCCCCGCACCTAGTTCTGCGATTGGCAACCAGCTACCCTCGGATTGTTGTTCTGGGTGAATAGGACGCTGGTGCCAGCCTCATTAAATGGTTCCAGAGCTTGAGGAGGAGCTGAGATGGCTGCAACAGCTCTTCAGAATCCAGTTGCCTGGCACCATTTTCCTTGCCTTGCCTATTGCAGGGCATGGAATGGGGCAAAGAAGCTCCTGCACAATTACATAGATTATTGAGCAGTGTTCTTGAAAAATGTGCTGTCAATTTCCCTGAAAACATTATTTGCCATTGCTGTAGTTTTCAGGATATGTGCACAAACTTCAACTGGCTGTAGCATGGATGTTCTTTGTCCCCATGTCTTTTGAAGGCTGTTTTCATTTAACCTCCTAGTTCCCACATCACTCACTTTAACAGCCCAATCTTTAATACCCTCTCATTTATCAGTTGATCATCTGTGGCATGTCTCTCAACCTGACAAAGCAGATTCCTTTTCTGGACCACCTGGAATGTGTCACTATACTGGATGGTTGAAGAAAGTGTTTTTTTTTTGTTTTTTTTTACTACAATGTGACTCAAGATCCTGAAAAGAATAAAAAATGGGTTTCACCCCCTTACTTTGATGCAGTAAGCTTGGAGCTTGCAGTAAGGTTTGAAGTTATGGAGTCCATGGCTGCAGATGTAAAAGAAATGTGATTTTCTTTTTATTTTTTCTTTCTTGCTGAGATTAAGTTATTGTTTCATTCCATCAACCAACTGAATTCAAACAAACAAAATATATACCAATGTATGCTTGAGCTGTTTCTTTGCTATCATTGGCTGAAAATAGGAAGATATATGGGAAGAATTTCTCATTTTTATTATGTACATCTCTTGTCAAACTCCAGAAGGAGAATTGCTTATAAAAGCTGTTTGTAAATGCAAATAGATTTTCATCCACGTCAGCTCTCCTTTATGGCAGTGACATCACTAGGGGAGTGCGGGCTGCACTGGGTGATGTACACAGGGGTGTGTGTGACACCACTACTGGCCAAAATTTTTCACATCTTAGTATTTTTGGAATACCATCATGTTATATATATCATTTGATGTGTAATTTCATGCAGAATGCAATGAAATAAATAGTGTTGAAATATCTCTATTCTATCAGTAGTTATAGCTAAAAACCAGCGGGGATGAGGGCATCGCTACACCCACTGCCCAGGGTATTGCCCTACCCACTGCATTGGAGGAGGTCCATCATGGGGGTGACATGCTGGCCTCTTTCACTGGGTGACACAAACTCTAGTGATGCCACTGCCTTATGGTGCATACCATCAACAGGACATACCATACATCCCATTGCAAATGCATAGGATATAACTTTGTTCTATGATAGGCAAAGTATCCATTGACTAATTAGTCTTCAATGATGCAGTGCTAAGATTTGTCTTGATTTGCCTGTTTCTTTGTCTTAGCTCTCAAAATGACACTGAAATTTGGCTGATGTGCAGGTGATGTGCATAGTACATTGTATTATATAATATGAGATGCAGATAGTGGGCTACAGCAAATTGCCAGTGTGGTGGAGTGGTTAGTGTGTGGGTCTTGGACAAAGAAGACCAAGGGTTCAAATCCCTGATCAGCTATGAAGCTTACTGGGTAGCTTTGAACCAGTCACTATCTCTCATCTTAGCCTGTCTCACAGGAAGTGCCACACAGGGGTGGATCTACTATGAAACTAATGAAGCTTAAGCTTCAGGGCCCCAGAGGTGATTTTAATTAACATTCCTTAAAACTTTGGGGACCTCCTGCCTCCCTCCCGCCTCCTCCCAGGCCTCAGTCGGCACAGCCTTCCCTCCTCAGGTTGGTGCGGAGGCTGAATGCAGCCTCTGTGGGCGGGAGTACATCCCTGTGCCAGCCTAGCCGACACACAAGGAGGCACAAATGTGCTTTATGGCTTAGGATTGCAATCCTAACAAGGTTAGGATTGCACTCTGAGTGGGTAAAATAAATACAACTAATAAACATCACTAAGTAAATCTCAGCCTCCCCCTCCCAGGCTGAGCCCATTTAAAAGGGAAGTAATACAAAAGCTTACATCCTGCCATTGATTTGATTTTGAAACTCATTCTTCCAGTCAA
Source organism: Tiliqua scincoides (assembly GCF_035046505.1). Taxonomy (NCBI): domain Eukaryota; kingdom Metazoa; phylum Chordata; class Lepidosauria; order Squamata; family Scincidae; genus Tiliqua; species Tiliqua scincoides. The sequence goes on from NC_089826.1 coordinate 31,507,538, forward strand.
TATGAGTCATTAGAAAAGAAAAATCAATAGCAAGGCATGTGAAAGGTAAGGTCAGGAGGCACAAAAAGGCAAGATAAGGAGGCATTTCATTCCTCAACTGAAAAGTACATATTACTTTGTTTTCTGCTTATGGCCAGAAATGCTGTTAGTAAGATGAACAAAAGTTTGCTATATGTCACAATTTGTTTCATAACCTTTGCATCTCAGTGCTTGTTTGATGACTGTGCCTTATCTTGGGGAAAAGTAATTCTTATAGCATAAGGAAGTGGCCTTTAAGTACAACACAATTATAGGATGCAGCTTATCAAGAACAATTGCTGTATAATTGCTGCTCACTTTAATATGGCGTCCATCTATTGCTGTTCCGAAGTGTTCCTGAGAATTCTGCTGACACGGCAGAAAGGTGACACGTCTGTCTTCAGTGTTTAATGAATCACCATGATTACCAAATTATGATAAATACACTTATCCTCTGAGTAGAGACCACAGGTTCAAGAAGGACTTACGCAGAACTGGGATCTTCAGGCTATGCTTTTTTAACCCCTTTTTTGGAAATCAGGGGACAATGACAACTTGAGATAGGACGATGCTGTGCCATTTGGCACAACAAAGATTGTGCTGCATTTTTCCTTTTTCCCTGGGACTCAAAGTCATGCAACCTGGTCTTGCTTTGAAGGACACTGTAGCCCAGTCTACCTAGCTATCTAAGGATAAGTATTTTTTTCTTCTCTCTCTTTCTAGCCTTCATAATAACTTCCCATTCATCTTAAAATAATTCATTTTAGTCTTTCCCCCAAAGAGACCTCTGGCAGCTTCCCAGTGCCCACAGGATACAGATGTCACCATTTTGGCACTGCTGCTCCTCCATGTGCTGGGAAGGATAGGATGTAACTGTGTATAGGATTACACTTGTCCAAATGGAGCTCTTTGCAAGTACTCTTTCATGCGCATCCACTTAAGCCTCTGCACAACTGGACTTGCATAAGAACCATGCCTTTTCCTGTTTTCCTATATCTCTTTTAAAAAAAATTGTTCTTTTGGAAAACTGTCTTGTAGTTACTATTAGCCTAGTGAGAGGCATTTTGTTGTTTGCTCTGCCACCCGATCAATGGCCCCCAAACAGCCATACATTGCATTTCAGCCTCTCATAAATTCCCCCAACTGAATTGAATTCTGGGCTGGGCCTGAGACTCTCTCTTTCTCTTTGTGTAGTAGTGAGAGTGAGAGAAGGGTGCTGGCAATAACTCCCATCCAGCAGACTGGCCTGGAACAGGCCAGTAGCCCAATCCTATGCTGCTGCCCCACAGTACAGCAGCGCCAGCCAGCCAGCCAGCCAGCCAGAGGTCTTCTCCTGTGGCCCCTGCAGCTTCGATGGGTCTATTCAGATCTGCACCAACTCAGTTTCAGGTGTGGGAGGGGGAATAGGATGTGATGACAGCTGAGACTGTCACAACTGGCCCCCTCCTGGGCATGAACCACAGGGCCTCCCTGCCGGTATCATTCCTCTTCCAGGTACCACGATGTGCCTTACGGCACATTTGCAATGGTCATTGCCAGGATAGTGTGTGGGAGACAAGCACTGCCCAGTAATAGGATCAGGCTTTAATCAAGCATGTGAAAGTACACTCAAGGTGCACCTCTAGCTCTGAACTTTTAAAGACATATCATGGGAAAGGAATTGTCAGAATATCTCCTCCCTATCTCAAAATTTCTGGATCTCCACCCCAAGTTACTTTATATTTTGGGCTGCACCAACACCCCTGTTTGGTGCAAACTTTCTGCAGCACTGATGTGAAAGCGCAGCAGGTCGTGTGCCTGCATTGTTTGTTCCCATGATCATTTTATTTTTAAATGTATCTTTTTTGGAACTAAGCGAAGAGGACGTTAGATAAAGTGTTGTAACTTCAGAAATGAAGCGGCCGAGAGCAGTTGCATAGGTGCATGCCATAGTTAGATGTGCGTAAGCTTCTTTAGTAGACGACTTGAATAAATCTATGTCTGTTCTTTAATTGAAATGGACATGAATTTTTAAGCCACTAGAAAATGAAGTAATAGGAAAGTTGTGGCTCTCATTAAACATATTCCCAGGAGGTGGGTGTGGGTGCATCTGGTTAATGTCCAATGTAGCAATTAGAAAAGGCTAACATGATGTGGAAAGGGAAGTAATACAACGAAGATAACAGTAATAAACTATACAGCTGCTGAAGGGTGATACATTTGGAGCATTTTTGCAAAGAATTGATTTTAAAATAGGAGACTATTTGCCAGTGCATACACTTACTGTGATATATTTACTGAGCATGTGGTATGCAATCTACAGTGGACACAGAAGAAATAAAGCTCTAATTGGTACAGCCCATCTAAGCAGAGAGTTCTGCTTAAAGTATTTTATTTTCCACTAAAAAGGAAGACCTCTGTGATAGCAGTTGCAGACACACACACAATTTTAAATTGACAGTAAAACATTTCCTGTGAAAGAGAGCTTTCAACACATGGCTTTTTGAAGTTCTAATTCTGACGAGTTTCTAACAAGTTATCTTTGATAGCAAGATGGATAGATGCAGCCATCTGGGAAACTTGCTATCTGCAATTTTCATACATTCTTGTATTAAAGTAATAAAAAAGATTAAGAATCATTTGCCCCATTCAGCGGGGCATCCTTTTTAGTCAATCAAAAATATTTTAAATCCAGCTAGTTGGCATCCTTCAGTCTCGAAAGACTATGGTATCGCGCTCTGAATAGTGGTTCTGGAACAGAGTGTTCTCTCCAGTGCGCGATGCCTGGGTAAAGTAGATATGGAAGATAGATTGTTACCCATGCAGCAAATCCCCCTCTCCACGTCACGGAAATGGTCCAATGGAAAGGCGGAAGCCAATACAGTTGGTTCCAGCGGTGTCACAGGAGTTGCCAGAACGTGACTGTGTTCAGCCATGAACTGCCTCAGGGACTCCGGCTCCGGATTTTGCCTGGAGGTTGACTCCTGAAGCCTTTTCCATAACTGGATGTAGCCACAAGGCAGTGGAGGTTTGGGATCAGAGTTTTCCTCCTGTCAGATGAGCTGCCTTCCCAGGCTAACGAGTCCCATCTACCCGGTGGCTGTTTAGTCGCCTCTTACAACAAGTACAGCCAAACTGAGGGCCTATTCTTATCCCCAGCTCCCAGGGGCTAACTAAATCCAGCTAACCATTAGTTGAATTCATATTGCAACTCGAATTCAAATGGTCTAGACCAGTGTTTCTCAAACAGTGGGTTGTGACCCACTTGGTGGGTCTCGACCCAATGTCCAGTGGGTCGGAAAGAGCAGTGTGCTGCCATCTTGGAAGCTGGCAACTGTGTGGGCGCTGCCATCTTGGAAGCTGGCGGAAGCTTTCCCGCAAGGGGCAATGGCGCTGCCGCTGCCTGCAAAACGGTCCCGAGCGGCTTGCGGGCAAAGGGAGTGAGAGCGGCAGAGGTGGGGCCTCAAGGCGCCAGGAGCCCTAAGAGGAAAGACTCTGGAGCGGCTTGTGGGGAGGGGTGGGAGAGCGGCAGGCAGGCAGGGAGGAGGAGGAGGAAGAGGAAGAAGTAGGGGGCTGCCCCCCAATCGCCAGCAGCCATCCGGAGCGGCTTGTGGGAAGGGGGGGAGAGAGGCAGGCAGGCAGGCAGGCAGGGAGGGAGGGGAGGAGAAGGTGGTGGTAGGGGGCTGCCCCCCCAAGCGCCTGCAGCCACTGCCTGGGAGGTTCCAGAGCAGCTTGTGGGGAGGAGGAGGAAGGGGGCTGCCCCCCCAAGCTCCAGCAGCTGCCGCCGCTGCCTGGAAGGGAGGCTCCAGAGTGGCTTGTGGGCAGGCGAGCAAGAGGACAGGAGAGTGTCAGAGGCGGGGGCTGCTGACCCAAAGTGCCCAGCTTCCTCCACCTTCTGAGAGAAGAAGGCTCCAAAGCAGTTTGAGGGGGGAAGGGCGGGGGGAGAAGCAGGAGAGCCGACACTGCCGCCCCAAAGCACCTGGAGCTGCCTGGCTGGGAGCTTGAATGAGTTTGGGGTTACTCCCACCCCGCACAGTAGCTGCTCTTGTGGGGGGAGGGTGAGAATTTAGAAAGGGATGAGTTGGGCTACAGTCCTATCCACACTTTCCTGGGAGTGAACCCCATTGACTCTAAGGGGACTTACTTTTGAGTAGACATGCCTAGGCTTGGGCTCTCAGGCTGCAATCCTTGTCACACTTTCCTGGGAGTAATCCCCATTGACTAGAATGGATATACTTCTGTGTAGACATGCCTAGGACTGGGTTCAGTGAGAGACTGCCACTCTCAAAGGCTACAATCCTATCCACACTTTCCTGGGAGTAAGCCCCATTGACTATAAGGGGATTTATTTCTGAGTAGACATGCTTAGGATTTTGCTCTTGATCTGTTAAGGCAGCAACAGGTATGCAGAGGCAATCTTCCTGCCAACAGTTAAATAAGCACAGATATCATGAATGATGCATTAAAGTGCACCCCCCCTAAAAATAAAAGCAAGAAAGTAAGAAGTAAGGTACTATTTCCTTGCCTCCATCTTTTTCTGTCTCTGTCACTCTTCACCACAAAATGGGAAAGCTTATGCAAAAGAGAAAGCTGGAGAAGATACATTTTCTTGTGAAAAGTGACTATTGGCTCTCTTATTGTGCCATTTTCCTTTTATTATCTGCCTCCAGCTTTATTTTATTAACAGAACCAAAATTATTTTCCAAAGACATTTCACCCCCCCCCCCCTTCTAACATCCACAACTCTTTAAACATCATTAGAAAAATATAGCCTCAGTGGCTGGGAGAGATGAGCAGGATAGTATGGAATCCTGCAATAAAAAATGAAATCAATAAATATTATGTAAGAGAGATGTAAAAAATAGAAGGAGAAAGAAACACCCTGGCAGGATTTGCTTGGGAGGTTTATTCTCTTCTCCCTCCTGCCACTTTCCCCTTTTAGTAACTGTCCTTTTGAGATCAGTGACATCTTACAAACTTTATAAACTCTATTTACACAGGATTTCAGTTTCCAAGTGTAAGTCTAACCATAACCGTAAGGTACCATAAATGGAAGGCACAAACAGTTCATCAGGTTATACTACTTCAAATGAGTGGAAGGATTTGTATTGGGCGGTGCTATTGGGGGGTTATTAAGTGAATGGTGGTGGGAATTATTATTAACAGTATTTATATGCCACTTTTCAAGAAGAAGTTCACAAAGCGGTTTACAGAGAAAAATCAAATAACTAATGGCTCCCTGTCCCAAAAGGGCTCACAATCTAAAAAGTTGCAAAGAACACCAGCAGATAGCCATAAGAAAAGACACTGCTGAAGTGAGGGGGGGGGGGCATTACTTTCCCCCTGCTAAATAAAAGAGAAGCACCCACTTGAAAAGTGCCTCTTAAAAAGTTTTTTTTTTTTTTAAGTGAGCTGTGGTGATAGGGACTTGGGATTTACCCTGTTAGCAGAGGAAATAGGGTCTTGGAATAGGAGAAGGGGTTGGAGGTTCCTCCAGCTGTTTTCATCCCCCTGTCCCCAAACCCTGCATTACATTTTTTTTTTCAACACCTCTCCCTGTCTCTCTCACGTTGTGTCCCCTGCCTGTCATGTCAGAGGCACTGTGGTCTCTGGAAGAGTTCCCTGCAAATGTGGCTGTCCTCCATAGATTCTGAGCATGTGCTTATGCAGCTACATAAGGGTACATGGGAGAACTCCTGTTGTTCTCTGTGTGCACTTTTTTGAAGGACTCATGATGCACTCTCAAGTTTGAATTAAATTAACCACCCTGGTCCTCTTAGTTGGAAAATTTTCTCTTGTCACCTGCAGTTTGAGTTCCTAGGTGAGAACAGTGATATCACTTCCTGCTTGATGACATCACTTCTGGCACTGGCATCACAAAGATGTCATTTCCTGCTTGATGATGTCACTTCCGCCCATGACATCACTTCCAGGTTAATGACATAACTTCTGGTGGGTCCTGGTCAGATTGTCATTTTAAAAAGTGGGTCCCATGCTGAAAAGCCTGAGAACCACTGGTCTAGACAGTTCAGTGTTTCTCAAACTGCAGGTTGGGACCCACTAGGTGGGTTGTGAGCCAATTTCAGGTGGGTCCCCGTTCATTGCAATGTGTATTTTATTTTTAATGTATTAGACTAGATGCTACCATGGTACGAGACTGTGTTTGGGGAAAATGTTACAGATCTGTACTTTTCACAGGCTACTATGTATGTTTTTAAGAATGATAGTTGATGGGACTTAACTCCTGGGTAAGTGCAGATAAGATTGCAGTCTTTTTTAAAAAAAACAGATCAGTAACTGCTTGGGAGGCTTAGGAGGGTCCTTTATTGTAAATAAATTTTTTAACTGATGCTTATTGTAAACTTTTAATTTGCTTACATAATTAGATTTGATTATCTCATATGGGGAGAGTGTTAAAAATTTTCCTGCCTGATGATGCCACTTCTAGCTATGACATCATTTCCAGGTTAATGACACCGCTTCTGGTCATTCTAAAAAGTGGTGGCAAGAAGTTTGACCACCACTGATCTAGAAATTTATCCTATTTGTAGAATTGTTGTCATTTTGTGTCTTATTATAAACCCTGTTATATTTATTAGTTCCCTCCTTTTATGCATAATGTATGTGTTAATTTCTGGGGGAAAAAAGTTTTGCTTGATTTGAATTCTCAGCTGCTCACAATGATCTTAAGGATGATCCGGGAGATGGTGCGAGGCATTCAGTAAGCCAGTCTCAAAATTCCTGCAAATCGTAAGGATAACTTCCTAAAGCTCTCAAATGGAAGGAAATTACAAAACAAAAGCCATGTCAGGTAGACACATGCCCCACTGCACAGCACTCAATCCGAGCCTATGGAAACATGGTGAAAGACGAGTTGAACAACAGGCTGCATGCAAGCAGACAGCGAGTGTGAAAACAACAGCTGAACATACATGTTCACACTTGAAGGAAAGGAAACTGAAGTTACAGAAGTCACAAGATAACTCGAGATGAAATCATCGCATTGTTAATACGGTGCTTTGTCGGCCCTCTGAAGATGTGCGCAGGTTGCTGCTTGCTCTGCACTGCAATATAAGGAATTGTGCTATAGTAGCATTTGACTGGAAGCCGCCAAGAATAACAAGCTTCCAAGGAAGATGTCATGTACAAAGAGATCCCTCTGTTATCACGTAGAGGTAGACTGCAGCAGGGCTAAACGGAACAAAGGAGAACATTTTTGAAAGTAAATCTACAGCCATGCAAATTCTGAGTAGGCCATGTTTCCCCTCCAGGTTCTACATTCTTGATCAGAACAACACAGACACCAAGAAAACATTGTGGGGCCAACTGGGCCAGCAATCAAAAGGAGCAAAACATAAGATACCATATATGGGCACCAGAGATGGCAGATATTGTCTTACGTAACAACGCTAAAGTCTACCGTTAAACAAGACAGGCAACAAAAGGAGAAGGAAGAGAAGATGATTAACTCGTCCGTAGCTTCTGACAAGATGCCTGCAAGGTTTACATATCAAGATAGGTAGCCAAATTTCAGTGGTGCACCTAGCACTCAGGCAGATTGCTCCCACAGCCTTTGGCTGCTCGAAGCCATGGATAGACCTGGCCTCCGCCTCGAGATCCCCTTGGAGGAGTCCAGCTCTCCCCAGCATTTGAAATTCCTACCTCTGCCTCAGAATTCTGCACAGAGGAGGCCAGGTCTACCTGGCATTTTAAGAGCCTGGCAGCTCTTTACTGCATGCGGATCCCCACCTAGCCCTTGGTACGCTGTCAATTTTTAACTGATAGATTAATTGATGAATGGCCCAGTCCTACAAGCCTATTGTGCTGGCCTACTGCCAAGTGCCCTACCAGTGCCACAGCTTCTCTGTGTAGAACTGCTGTCAGTGCAGCGGCTGGAAAGTCATGTGCCTACAACAGGTGGAAATTTGGGGAGATCAGGGCAGTGGTTGGAGTGGGATAGGCAGGTCACAGTGGCTCCAGCATCTGCTGTATCCTTAATCCCCATCTTGGGCTGGACTGCCCCTAGCAACCTTCTCAGAACTACATCAGCAAAAGAGCTGGCGTAGCTTTGAGGAGTCCCATAGGAGACTCTTTGGTAGCAACAAAGAGGTACATTTCTTCCCTATTCTCTCACTGGTTACCTTTGATAGCACACGGGATGCCTGTATCCTGATGACTCTGCATCTCTTGCACCGGCTTCAAATAGGATTGGGCCTTAAATTTTTTTGGCCTGGTACGGGAAGAGGTATCATGGGGTGACCCAATGAGGTCTCGCTATGGGTGATGCAAACCATAGTGATGCCTCTTATTCCACCTTCTCTTTCACCCAGGAAAAGAATTTACTGCACCTTCTAAAATGATGCTTACCGTGTGGAGTTTTTAATTGCTTGAAAAACTGAAGAAAAATGGCATGCCGTGCCATCACCAGGGTTGCTGTAAGCCCATTAAATTCATTCATTCATTTTAGTATATAACAATACAGAACACCCAACAAATCAACAGTGTGGAGATGAATCAAAAAACCAGTGGCCAACCTGATGGCACTCATGCAGCTGAATAAGAGTTCTAGTATTAGCTCTGATACATGGTAATGTGGGCTGACTCATACTAACACCTTGTTGGTTCCCTGCTGCTTCATAATAACACCTCATTGGCTCTTGGAACAATCTGTCTCATTGGTCAATTTTGAGTTAAGAAAATCTACTTTTTTGTTACATAAGGCAGTTGTGTTTTCTTCTGGTTATTTGGCCATAGCGTTTGATACAATACAGATATTTCAATGCGGTTTGTTTCATTGCATTCTGGTTATTTGGCCATAGTGTTTGATACAATACAGATATTTCAATGTGGTTTGTTTCATTGCATTCTTCATTAAATTACCTATTCAGTGATATATAACATGATGGCATTGTTTGAAAATACCAAGATTTTCATAATTTTGGCCAGTAGTGGTGTCGCACTCCCCACCCCACCCCCAGTGCATCACCTGGCGCGGTCTGCACCCTTAGCTATGCCACTGGGCATGACTCTTCTAAGATGACACTTGATGCAACAAGGCAATGATTCATCTCTGCGCAAAGGAAGCAGGCTTTTCTTTTTAGAACAATTGGATTTTCTCATATGCAATACGCACATTCAAGTAAACCATTAATCAACTACATCTCATGCAACCAATCAATCAGCATTTTGGTTCGGTTCAGAATCCTGTATTGGCATATATATCACATATATAAGACAAGAAAAGCAATGAGTGATAACCTAAACTTATTCACAGCTGAAATTCCTTTGCAACCAGCATTTCTTTAATTGGATCATTGTCTTAACCAGTCAATGGACTGAGGTGGAATTCTGTGAATTCATCTGCAATGAATACATCTATACTTTCTGCTTAGAAAGATGTTTGCTTTTGGAACCTAAGCATTTCCTTCCTTTCCAAAGGGTGTTCAAAACTTATTTGTCAGTATTTATTCCTGGCTGGAAACTTGTCCCAGGGAAAAAAAGAAACCAGTTTATTTTCTTTTTATTGTTCACTGATGGCTATGCATTGGTACGGTCCAAAGCATAAAAATCAGGAAATTAAACATTATGGTTCATGAAGAAAGCTAACCTAGTCCTCTTAAACTTGTATGGCTCTCTTTCTTATTGCAGCGCAGTTACTTAGTGGGTGCTGTAATGTTTAATTTTCTTACTTTGGTAATTTTATAGTCTCTGCTACCGCCACATTAATATGTTTTCCAATCCTTAATTTCTTTGAGTAACTGCTTTAGTGAATTAGACACAGATCTGCTTAAGTACAGTGAGCTAACTGCAGCCCAGAGTGTGCAGTAACACCAAGAGTGAACCTTACATTCCTCTACTTAAAGATTCAGGCCTGGTCAACACATGCAGCAGAATGAGGTAATAAAATCCAAAGGTGGTAGAGTGGATTGTACCACCTCAGACTGCAGGTGTTACGTGTCACTTCTTTAAAAAATATTCTCCCACCTGAAAAACACCAGGTATCTAAAAAAACTCTTCACATCCAGGTTCTGACTCAGCTGACTTCCAACACATGTTTCTACTTGTGTGGAGGAATTTGTTTTCTGTTACGTAGAGGGGGATTCAAAAATGTTAACCCCTCCCATTTAAGTTCTGACACCACAAAACTTTACTACCTCGTTCCCACCTCATTTTTCTGCACATGTACGCAATATCTCAATTTGTGTCTTCTGGCATTGGTCTGTCCACCTACCAATGGCCAAACTACATATTATGTTAAACACTCTTATTGGGGGGGGGGGAGGAGAGAGAACAGCAGGAAAACTTCACAGGGTGAAAGTGTCCCCTTCTAGCTTGCTGCAGTTCGGAATCAGATTTCCCTAAGACCTTTTTTTAAATAATTGGTATTGTTGGATAGTATTTTGATAGTTGACATGCATTATTAATATTTGCCAGCATGATTGACATGCAAAAACATCAGGTATTTGCCTGTGGGCACAATCCTAACCAGGTCTACTCAGAAAGTCTTATTTTGTTCAATGGAGCTTACTCTCTGGAAAGTGTGGTTAGGATTGCAGCCTCTATTTGGTAACTGGCATGCAAGTTTTGTTTAGTATTTCCGTTTTATGCTGGAGCAGCTTGATCATCAGCCAACTAAAATAAGTTTCTCCGGAAATCTTTTTATCCACCTTAATTTGTAAAAGTGCTTCCATCTTGCATGCTTGAACTTTCAAAGAAAAGGTTAATAAATTTATGTGGTGGGGTCTGGTAAATACTTTTTTCTTTCCCAGGGAATTCTTGATTCACTGGAGATTTCTAGCAAAATGGGGGGGAGGGAGAGAGAGATTTCCCCAGGGAAAAATGTGCAAGCCCCTTGCAATCTCTTGGAGGAGCAAAGGTACTGGTATGCAATGATACAAGGGGGAACTGTACTGTCAGCAACAGGAAGTGGGTGAAAAATGAGCGATGCTGCCGGGAGAGTCAAATGCAGAGCAGATGGCTCTAATTGTGAGTCACATTGTGACAACTGACAAGAAAAAAATCTGCTCTCTTGACACTTACAGATACCAAAAATACCGGAAAACGCATTCCAGGGCTTCTTGAAGCCTTTCCTATCAGGGGGAGTGCAGACTTTCCTTGTTTCCATCATGGAGCAGTCCATAAAACTAGCATTGATAAGCTTCCTCTGGCAGCCAAACATTCTAATAGATAAGTTATTTATGTCCGTAAAGGCACCGAAGAAATAAGAGGCGAGAGGTGCAAAGAGGACAGAGAGGCACAGCAGCTCCAGTTGATTTAGAGGCTGATCCTTTCAATGGCAGCCTCGTTTAGGATAAGAAGGGGAAGCTAACATCATGCCTCATGAACCCTGATGGATTGAGAGACTCTCCTTATTTGTTTGGAATGCATTAGACAGCATCAATTTGATGGGTTTCATTTATTGCCGGATACAGGACTGTGGATTTATGTGCATGTGTTTCTAAACGGAAATCCAGTAAATCAAGACCAGGAACCACAGAGCAGTTTGTAGCTAATTTTTAACAGCATCAGACATATATTGGGACAAATTCTTCCCCAGTGTAAATCCATGTCCTCAGGTTCTTATCTCCCAGATATCACCGGCCAGGGCTTCCAAAGGGTTCCCTTTTCGTTTGCTCTGACAGGTCAGTTCACTCCTCCAGTCAACTCTTCAGTCTAGTCTTTAGGCAGCATTCCTCTGAGCCTCACCGGAACTAATGGAGTTCTGGGTTTGGTCACTGTGATGATCCTGGCTTGCTTGACATTTCACAGGGCCCCCAAGTACATTTAGGGAGCTAGCAGAGCGTAATAGCCATTCCTGAATGGTATGTGTGTATGTTTAATTTCCTGTGTCTGACTCTTGTCTGCCAGATACAGCAAGCAAACTTACTTTTTTTCCCTCTGGGGTGGTTCACACGATCAACTTAATTACAAGTGGGGCCTCTTTATCCGTGGATTTGGCATCCGTGGATTTTCCTCATCATGGATTCCGAAACCCCAGATCGCCCCTCCCCTGCAAACCTCCTAGATGCGACCGGAACCTTGTTTCAGTTGCGTCTGGGAGGTTTTCTGTGCCTTAGAAAGGCTGCATACCACTGACCATGGCCTGTTCAAGGCTCCAAATGTTTCCAAACACAACCAGAACAAGGCTCCAGTCACTTTTGGAGCAGAGCGAAGGTGGGCTCCAAAAACCTCAGATTTGGTTATCCTCTGTTTTTGGTATCAGTGGAGGGGTGGGGTGGGTGGGTCTGGGAACAGAACCTCCACAAATAAAGAGGCCACGTGTATATTCCTTTTCAAAGATGTCTCTGCCTCCTTTCACCAAATGACCCCAAGGCTACTTACAACAGATTAACCATTTTAAATCGGTAAAAAACCCACAACAAACAGACAATGCAAAGAAGACACAGTGAAAAACAACTAACACCATCATAACCCCAAGGGTTATGATGAACCAACTGGGGGCCCAATCCTATCCAACTTTCCAGTGCTGGTGCAGCCACCATGTAGTCTAGAGGAAGGGAAACAAACATTCCCTTACCTGGAGGAGGCCTCCATGACTCTCTTCCTACTGCAGGATGCAGCACATGCCCTGTTGGCACAACTGCAACAACTGCAACTGCTGGAAAATTGGATAGGATTTGGCCCTGGGTCTTTAAGAACCTCTTCATGATTGGGAGAGAAAGAACCCTCTGGATTTCTTACAAGAGCAAGTTCCAAAGTCTGGGGGGCCATCACAGTGGAGACCCTGGCTTGTGTGTATGTCAGTTGAGCCTCAGAAAGTGATGGCACGAGGAGCTGAACCCCCCTGCCAACAGATCTAAATGGGTGGGTAGAGTAATAGATGGGTGTGTAGTTAGAATTGGAAATGTGGCCTTAAGCCTAACAAGCCAACATTCCACCGTCCCTACCTCCTTGGTTTGGTTGCACAGCCATGATGACTGCATCCTGTACTCATTAAACTGTGCTTTTGTGGCTTATGCAAATTCAGGAACTGTGGTGTAACTCTGGCTTAGACACCAGAATATGAAGCCAAATTCATGGTTTAAAAACCAGAATTACTAAATCACAATTCCTAGCTTCACATTTGGTGTCGTTTCAAGTCACCAGGATTCCTGCCTACACAAGCAGGAAGAAGGGGGGGGAGAAGGGGATTATATGGGCTCAGGTTGCATTCACAGTTAGATCAATCATGGTTCATTTAATTGTCTGAACTGTCTGCTTGTCTTATACAGATGACAAACATAATCTCTAGGCCACAAATTTTTCATTTGTATTATCTATAAATACTATGAAATGACCTGATCTTCTGCCTAATCTCCTGTGTTGAGAAGACTGTTGGGACACTGTTCTTCCCCAACACTGAAAAATGTCTGTGTTCAACACACCCTAAAATCTGAACAAAGATACTGTATCAGTTTATAAAATGCCACCTCTGTGGTTCCTAAACACTGTATTAGGACCCACCTAGCTTTACGAGACTAAGGGCACAATCTTAATCAGGTCTACTCAGAAGTAAATCCTATTTTGTTCAGTGGGGCTTACTCTCAGGAAAGTGCGGTTTGTTGCAGCCTAAAAAAATAAATTCACTTTACCAGTTGCTCCAGCGTCTGTTTTTATTCTTTTTACTGTGATGTGGAGGGGACCGCCTTCTAGAGCATTTCTTCAGCTCCATGATCATCAGATTGGGATAATTTTGATGGCCTTGCATTCCCCTTCACCAGGCCTTTTAAGAGCCAAGTCATATTTGTGAGTAAACATGCATGTGATGCTCAGTGTCATTTTTCCATAGAGCTCAATGCATTTTTCCTTGTCAGGTTGGAGGGGGTGACATCCTTCTTGAGTGTTTTTGGGGCCTGTTGTTTTATCAGACCGGGACCATTATGGAGTACTGTGTTCCTCTTGGCCTGCCATTTGACGTGGATGGAGGCATGTTTGCCTGTTCATGAGTAAACCTGCATGTGCAGCTTAGTAACACGTTCAACAGGGCTTAATACATTTTTCCTTGTCAGCTATCAGCTTGTCAGTTTCAGTTTCATGACCCACCAGCAATGAGGTTGCAACCCACTGGTGGGTCGCAACCCACAGTTTGGGAAACACTGTGCTACCTGTCTAGGACGACTGGGTGTCCTTTCCCAAGTCCCACCCCTGAATGAGTCAGATTGGAGCAGCAGGCCCTATTGGCCTTGAGAGGCAGGACTTGAGAAGCATTTTTCACTCTGTTCTCTCCCTAACATTCTGAGGTTGAGTGGCATGGCAATCCCAACTCACCGTCAAGTAGGGCAGTCTGAGATTAGCCCTTGGGGCTGAGTCGTAATTCTTTCCTCTTAACCTCTTTGGCCACGGTTCCCCCTTTCATCCCTTACTGTCTTTAAGGTGCAGTGATCAGCCAGGCAGCCACTCTAGCATCTGTAGTGCTAGAGGCTGCCTGGCTTAGAGATGCAGTCGGGTGACCTCTCAGGGCCCATGAGAGGAGGGTGGAGGGGATAAGTTGTACCCAGGCCCAGAGTCAAAAAGCAGGCCGGGGAGGGGGGGGCGCAAAAATTTCCTGGGCTCTAACATTTTCCAGTCTCATCAGGTTCCATGAGAGAGGGGTACAGGGGGTCCTGGGGTAAAAAAGGGGGGCCTGGAAGCCAAAGGAGCAGAGCCAGGAATTTCCTGAGATATCAGAAAACATTTGCATTTATTGTGTGAAGACTAGCATTCACTTTTTATGTAAGCTTACTTAGTTTCATATATTGTAATTCATAGAAATTATGATCCAATTTGTATGAAATTATGATCTAAAGGAGAAGGAAAGGAAACATTGTGACCCCTGATAAAATTCTTCTCAGAGGTCCTGAGTGTCACCTTCAGGTTGGAACCAGGGTGGTGATGTCCAAGGGGGAAGCAGCAGTGGTCTCTTCTGGGTAGGTACCTACACTAAAAGGGTGGAAGGAGTTGCATATAGATAGGATCCACTGGATATTGGTTATTATAAGTTGTTAACTAGTAAGCATGGCTCATTTGGCCTAAAAGTGGCATGCGGTCTTTCTGAGACTCAGAAAAGTGATCTTGTCTCATGTGGTTTGTGGAGGGAGGGGCGTGGTGATGGTGTTGGTGACCAGGGCAATAACAGTTAGTGGGAATGATGGTTTTGATATGATACCCACAACCTTTAATGTGAAACAACCAAAAATTTGTATTGCTATTTCAATTATTTCCTGCATTACATGGTTATAGAGATGAAAGTTGAGGAAGGCGGTTGTGGCAGGAGAGAGAAGATTGTATATTTTTTTAAATCAAGAACTAGAAATATACTGGAGTAATTCTAAAAGCTGTTGACAGATTCCTTGTACCAGTAGCCTTGTTAGTGCAAGAATAACCAACTGTGAAAGTTATAGTATACCATTAAAACAATCATTTGTGGAAAGAATCTGGGAGACAACTTGCTGCCCCTCATGGAACTTGCAGCCCCTCATGATTCTTCAGCGTTTGCGAGGTTAAAGCTGGTGATAATCAAGAAAGCAAATGCTTCATGCAAGGGTAAACCCTCTAATTATGTTTGTGTTGATCAGCTGCCAGAGACCCATTTCAGGATGTCCGCAGTCATGCCTCTGATCTCACTATTCTTTCCTGGGTTGTTGCGCAAGTGTGCGGTATGTTTTTGTGGTGGTGGCAAATGTTAGAAAGCAGAGCTGTGAAAAACACCCAGAAAAGAGACCCATGTTATATTTTTTTTCATTGCTTGCCTTGGATGGAAGCCTGTAGAAGGTTGCATAACATAAGAAAACACACTCTGGTCCATTCATGAATTCTGAATCTGATCTCCTGGACATGTGTGTAGATATGACATTTTATAGAAAGAATGAAAAATTTATAGTTGTCTGTAAAAATGTACACTCAGTAATGGGACACAGTTCAAATGGGCGTGCAATATATACTGGTGTTGATCCTGGACTAAGTCAAAAGAAGAGATCCTTTTAAAAAAGTTTTCATCAGCTGCATAAAGCTTGTCTGTTTTTCAGGGGATGGGGCAGCTGTGAAAGATGCCAAAATGTAGAACCATTCATGATGAAGGCAAGAAGTATAGCCCTCACTCTGAATTGGGTTTGTGGCCTTGTAATATAACCAAATCTGATTGGTTCTCTGGTGTTGTCATGATGTCATACTATCATCATGCTGAGTCTGTAATCCCTGAATGGCTGGGATCACTTTCTGGAAAGAAACAGTTCTAGTTTAAAACAACAACATTGGAACAGTTGTCACTTGGGTGGAGAACAGCACTCAGATAGGGGCAAAAAAAGTGAGGAAGAGAGATTGGGGAACGTTCCCACTCCCCAAATCAATGCTGCTTTTGCATTGATAGTGTTCACATATGATCCAAAAGGATTTATTTAGAAACACCATAAACATTAAAGAGGGAAAAGGTCATGCTTTTGCCTTGTGTAGACTGGTTTGGGAAGATGGGTTGGGCACAGCTTGAACATCATATCACTGATTTGTGTTGAAGCTCACTTTCCTTTCTGGGGCTTTCCTCTCTTTCATTCCCTCTGTGCAATCAGGACAATGCAATCCTATGCATGTTTCCTACGAAGCAAGACCCCCGATGTTTAAGGGCGCACATTTCCTAATAATGGTGTTTTGGCAGTCTCAAGTATTCATAGAATCTCTCTTATAGAACCACAGTTCTATAGTGTTCTGTAATTACGCAGAAGGGACAAAAAATAAAAAAAAAATCATCTAGTCAAACCCCATGTGACAAATAGCACAGGAGGCACTATGATGCTTCTTGATCCAGCGAAAACACAAATGTTATGGTTTTCTAAGCCTATTGACAGACTGAAATAACACAAGTACAACTTGGCAGAGAGAGAGAGAGAGAGAGAGAGAGAGAGAGAGAGAGAGAGTGTGTGTGTGTGTGTGTCTGTGAGAGAGACAGAGCGCTAAACAGAAAGTTGGATGGGTACAAAATGAGGCCATATTGAGGTGCAGGGCTGTAGTCATCTGCCCTGCCACAGTTTTGAGCCCATTTACTCCTCCACCCCACCTTGTGAGCTATTTTTTTTGAGGATAAAAGCCAATTTTGCAGACTCTTGTAGAGACATGTTACCAAGGATGGGGAAGTCAGGCACAGCTTGAGTCAAATCATGAGTTTCTCCCCCCCCCCCCCACGACTTGAGAATAAGTTATAACGGGGGCACTTTCTGAGTCACTCAGAGCATTCTGGTGACTTGTAGAGTCTCAAGTTGTTCCCTTTAAAAAGCCTGCCATGGCTCTGTGGAAGAAAATGGGGCTGCTGCCAGACTGTGTGCGTGTTTTAGAGTTCCTTTTAAACACTCCCCTGCTGTCTCTGCCCATCCCCTCTAAGGTAGCAGTGCAGAATGTGCCAATCCCTTCCCTTCATCCATACAATCCCAACCCAGCCACATTGAAACCCACTCCCCTTCACATCATGGGCATGGTTGGGAGGGAGCAAGAACACTTCCCAGCTTGGTAAGGTGGGAGGGCTCAGGGGGCAGAGCAATTAAGCAACTAAAAGCCCGCCTCCCTTTAAACACTCCCCTACAGTCCCTGCCCATCCCACTTGTCAGGCAGCAGTGCAGAATATGCTAATCCCTTCCCTTCCCACCCTAGATGTGACAAAGGAACTTCATGGGCACAGCAGGGAGAGAGGACTCATCCCAGTTCAGCAAGGCAGGAGGTCAGAGGTTGGGATGGGATGTGGGGGAAGCCCAGGTAAGCCCCTGTGAGCTTAGCTTACACAGGGGTGGTGAGGCGTATGATCCCATTGATCACAGCAGCACAGGCAGGCTGAATCAAGGGAAGCTAGAGAGCGAACATGCTGCTCAGACATACAGCGACTGACAATTACTTTCAGGCATATTTCTAGAAGAAAGGAGAGGTGTTCTGGGGGGCCAGAGTACCCACAATCCATCCAGGTGTCCCATAATAGCAGCAGCCTAACAGCCTGGTCATGGGAGATTAACCCTCTGCATGTCAAGCAAGCAGCATGCCGGCAGTGAGGAATGACACACCTCAGTTCTGAAGCCTGCTTCACCAGCATGTGTTGTGCCACCTAGAGACACACCTGACCTGTACTGTGGACCAGAGGTATCAGAGGGTTGCTTCACCCACCCCAGCCCTCTTCTCCACCCTCACAGTCAGTGACAGCAGGGAGGGCACTTGCTTGCCTGCCACCAGCGAAGCCAGACTCCTAGGGGTGGAGAGGGCACGTGGTGGCACTGCTACTGGCACAAGATGATGGCTGGCCTGGCTGGCAGCATCAGGAGGATCTCCATGGACCCCATCAGGCAGGCTGAATCACGGGAGGTAGGCTGGGATACAACATGCTGCTCAGAAATACAGTGACTGACAGTATTCTTCCATGTTTCTGGAAGAAAGGTGGGGTGTTCTCCTCTCCTTGAGCTGGCAAGCATCTGTGGAACAGTACTTGCTCATCCACTGACCTTGCTACATCAGGATGTACACTCAGAACCCTACTCCTACCTTCCTGGCCTGCACAACACCAGCCTAAAGTGACCAAAAGAAAGGTAAGCAGAAACAAAAGAATGCAATGACAACGTCAACCAACCCAGTCTGCTGGGGTATCGATATACTTGCAAGGGCAGACATCACATTTTAGTCAGAGACTGGGTTTGAAGTGAGTCTGCAAGCCTGGATTCATTCCTTTCCACCTCTGGGAGTAACAGAAATGAGCAGCTGATCAAAGGCAATGAAGGAAGTCTTTCTAGACTTGTAAATGCTGTTGAGAATGGTGTTTGCAGTTGAACGTTTGTATGAAGTTCGTAAGCGGCAGAGAGCATTCTGGCTGGAACGTACAAGCCTAGAATTTTTAAAAACTCTCTGTAAAGAAATAGTTTGCCTGAAGCACCGTTTCCTGGCTCCGTATACCCCAGGACTTTTTGACAATAAATATTCCTCTGTACCTTTGGGATTTTTCCACTTTAGTGTTTGTGCAGGACACCTCCATATGCTGTTGGTTGGCTCCAACTGAAAGTCAAGACATTTCACAAAACAACAACAACTTCTTCTTCTTTTTAGATTTCACTGTCAGCTGAATATCTGTTCAATGGTTAGCCCTTTGGAAATCCTCCCTCCCATTGCAATGATAAAACAATCTCATTTAAAACTGCTGCTAGGGCATTTCAGAAAAAGCTTCATTTAGTTTCACCTCCCACAACAGGGAGGGTCAGCTGCAGTGCTAGGCTCTGCCCTGTACTAATTTTCCAGTTTCCTACAAGCAAACATTTGCAGTACTAGACTGTCTTGCCAAAACACCTCTATATAGGGCTAGAATGTCCTATTCTTTTGCATTGAATGCTTTCAAGCCTGCTCTAGAGCAAAGAGAAGTTTGGGGATCCTTTTGCAAACACACCTCTTTCTTTTAAAAAGTTTTCTCTTGCTAATGTCATACAGAAGTCAGATTTTTCTTTTCCTAACAGATCTGGAAAGAGAGAATTCACAGCAATATGTTTTCTTAATATCAGAATACTGATCTTTCCCCATCTAAGCATCCTCTTGCTGTTTTTATTAAAAGCATGTGGTGTTACTACAAGAAAAAAATCAATTCAATTCCCAAAACATGAAGTCACGTACTCTGCATGCTGAACCCTGAAATCTCATGTGTCCAGTTGTTCTTTAGCTGTTTCAATAAGCATGTTTATTAGTTATCAACAGAATTGCTTGCATTTTATTTGTAGCTTTTGATCACTTGATGATTATTTGCAAATGAGATTGCATGTTGAAATTAAAAATGAATCATTCTTCAATGAATGATTGCTCAATATGAACTAAGCAGCTCAGTCTAAGGGGCAATATTCGTGGTGATGTTCTGCCCTGGTATCCTTGTCTCTCCTTTGCTGTTCAATAAATCTCTGTTGCCTCCCTGGTAAAATTTAGATGGTAAGCTACTTCAGCCAGGATCTGGTCTTGTTTTGCTTATGTCACTCTGCAAAGGACCATATACATTGATGGCTTTGCTTTGCCCCCTGGGAGAAAGGAAACATGGGGAAAAGTAAGCAATAGCCTCACATTCCCTGCCCAGTGGACAGCAGTATAAATATTTCTATATAAGGTAGCCGCACATCAATCACAGCCTGGGTTGGGGTGGTTGTGACAGTCTGCTCACCCACATAACTTCAAGATTACCACTCTTTTTCCACCTCCCTTAGGGTGGGGGTGTCTTTACCCTGACCCCATTGCAAGTGAGGCAGGGGCAGGCTAATGGAAGCATCCTTTTTGCATATGGAGCCACATAGGAATTTAGGCTTTTTTCCCTAATTGGCCATACCAAGAGTTGTGTCAAGGGCTGAAGCACTGGCTGAGGGCCAGTAGCATATCCAGGGAATGGCAAGCCAGGGCATGAACCCTGGATGCCATTTGAAGGTGGGAGCCAGCTGCCCTTGTGAGTGCACATGTGCTCTAGTCACTTCCTGGGTCAGGAAGTGGTGGTATTGCATGGGCAGTCACAGCAGGAGTTGGGGCCATTTTCATAGAGACAGCTGGGGCGAAATACTCCCAGTCACTGTTGTGAGTGCACATGAATTCCAGATGGGAGCACCTGCCACTGTAAGCATGTGCATGGAGCACTTTCCCAGAAGTGATGTCATGTGCCATCATTATGTCATGTGACGTCACACCATTCTTGCCCAGGGTGCACCTGCCACTGATTAGGCTCATTGGGCTAGGCTGACTCCTGACCCTCATGATCAGCAGTAGT
The DNA here is from genome assembly GCF_035046505.1 of Tiliqua scincoides. Classification (NCBI taxonomy): domain Eukaryota; kingdom Metazoa; phylum Chordata; class Lepidosauria; order Squamata; family Scincidae; genus Tiliqua; species Tiliqua scincoides. The sequence continues at coordinate 31,528,254 of NC_089826.1, forward strand.
GTCCAATGCACCACCACCAGGTAAGTTGGGAAGATGCCATGGGGGGGTACTCTCAGGCCCCCAGCAATCTAGTATAAGCACTGCCTGATGTGGCTGGAAGACCAGGAGATGCTTCATTTATCCATTGAAAGTGAGGGCAACTTGGTGCTTAGATAGATCACAGCTGGCAACTTTAGTGGGAATCAGACGGATGAAGCATAGTGTATGCTAGTGAGCACCCAAAGTATTGTGTGATGGAGGAAGGCTTACCCAGACTGATCTTTTACTGCTTATCTGCTCAAGGGTCTAGGTTGGAGAGTGTTCTTGACCCCTGTTGGCTTCACTGAACCCAAGGTTCTCCAGCTGAAGGGCTGACAATGCTGATAGGGCCTTATTGGCATACTGTTAAGGCATGTGGGCAGTGAAAAGTGAAGGCCAACACCAATCAAGTGCTTTGCCAGAGTACTGGACCCAACCAAAGCTGGCCATGGGAGATGCAATTTTCTGGCTCTGATTGTGGTAGCAGATAACCTGCTGCAAGACAGAGGGATATTGCAGATCAGTTAAATAAGTAGGGTTGTGGTTACTGTATTGACTTAATACTGCAGGACAATGTGGTTCAATCCAATGTCTGAGTCTTGTGTTTTCTTTCCAGGGGGCAGGGACAAAGTACCATTTCCTGCAATTTCAATACTAAGCATGCATAGACTGGAAATTGCTATCAGTAAATATTGTTCGGATAAGCTTTCAGTGACTAACGTCAGGTTATTGCTTTCATCACCATTTGATTTCCTAGAACCCTCAAGCATGATATATTTGTGTGCGATTCATGAGTACTTCTTTCAAAGCAATGAATCATACATTGTAAGTTCCCATTATTGCAATGATCTTATTTAGCAAGGAATGCATGGTGTACCCCTAATTGGTAGTTTTCAGATGTGGATGGCCTGTCCAGGAAAATGGTGATTTTATTTTTAATTTTAGGAGGAGCGATTGCCACCATTAAAACACTGAACTAGCCATCGAGTTCCATGTTAAATCACCTTAATCACATTGATTTAGCCATCCTTCTTTCTTTTCCTTCTTTTTTGGTAGGACAATGTTTTAAAGACACTTGAACAAATCCCCTTTTTCTCTCAGTAATGTGGTTAACTGTCTGGAATTTCAGTCAGTGGAAATTCTCCTCCAACAAAAGAATCTCCATGAAGCCTCCAAACCAAGTTACTTCATCCCCACAGCTGGCTGGCTGGTTGGGAGAGGATTTTTATTTATTTTTTTATTTTTTTCTTTGTGCCTAACTACTTTCTATGTATGTCAGCCATTAAATCCCCATCTCCCCCTACTCCAGCCAAAGTTTTAGGAGCAGGTGTTTGCCTTTTGCGTCCTTTCTGTTTCATCTGTAGGGAATAGGCTGGAAAAAGCCAACTAATTAGAAAATTCTACAGGGAAATTAATTCTGCAAACAGCTGTGGAACAGCGTTTCATTAGAACATGCTATCTCTGTCCATCAGCAGGGCCTTCGCCTGACAAGTGGCAAGTCCCCCAGATGTACAACATTATGCAATGTGACCATAACAGCATTGCATGGTCATCTTTGTGTGAAAACAGGGGGACTCTTTAAGTAGAGAATGTTCAGAAGCTGAATTTGATTAAACAGTGGCTACTGTTTAATTCAGCTTCTGAACATTCTCTGGCCACTCTCTGCAGTGCTCTAGAACGAGTATGCACAAGCTAAAATTGTGCACATGCTCATAGGTGACATTACTGACCAATCAGCTGCCAAGTCCTCCCAAATGGAAGGACCTCCAGTACTTGGGATTATCCTAATTGGCCTCTGGTAGGGAAGGCAAGCACTTCCTCTCCTTCCAGCTGTCAATGGCAAGTCATAATGGAAGAGGTGAGTTTGGGATAAATTGCTCCTACCTGTATTCTGCCAAACACCATATGTAGAAGCTCCTTCTATGAACAGAAAGAAAACTGTAGTCATGCAAGTGACCCTCGCGTAAGGGTGCTTGCATGCACACAACTGTCCTTCTGTGCATGGAAGAAGAGATTAACGATGGTGCGTTGCTGTGCCAAAGATCTAGATCAGAGATTTTCAACCTTTTTCATCTCATGGCACACTGACAAGGCACTAAAACTGTCAAGGCACATCATCAGGTTTTTGATAATTGCCAAGGCACAGCATGCTGCCAGTGGGGGCCTCATATCCCTATTGGCCCTACTAATAAATGACCTTCCATCAAATTCCTGTGGCACACACCTGTGGACCACTCGCAGCACACCAGTGTGCCACGGCACAGTGGTTGAAAATGGCTGATCTAGATGCTGCCCAGAACGTATGTTCATTGGATGGATTCATTTTGCAGCTTGAACAAAGTGTGATTCCTTCTGGCATGACTGAAATATTTTTGAATTTAACCATCAATGAACAAAGATCTTTTCCTTGATTGAGGAGCTTTTGATTAATTAACCAGCTACAGTTGTAACAACTCATTAAAGGCTTCTGAATGAAGGCAACAATTATGAAATAATTTAAGACCCAAAGGTTAGCTACCCATAATTCAGAGAAAAGGAAACCACCTTTATGAATTTGAGATGGAGGCAATCTTCTTCTGCCCTCCTTAAGATTGTGAATGACTCCTGAGACAGCTGACGCTGGCAGTTCTATGGCCTTATCATCCATGATTTTAAATGCATCCCTGTGTTTATAGTATCAGCAGTGTAGAAAACTGCACTGATGTGGCTGATATACACAGAATGTTCTTTGTTTCCAATCCATATTCCTTTGCTCACACAAAGGTAATTTTAGAAGCACAAAAAGAGCCGGATTTACAAGAATAGTGTCTTTTCTGATTAACTTTCTCTTAAGCAGTAGCTTTCCACACGACATTCCTGACCATTTTGGAAAAGCAGAAGAGTTTAAAAAGCATGTTTTGATGTATCAATTGAATGGATGTTCAAGTCAAAAAAAACAGTTAAAAAGCCTACAGGGCCTTTGGATGCTCTCTGAGTCCATCTAAAGGAATTGTCTAGATTGTGGCCACAGTTAATAAAATGGCAAGGAAGCATTCTTTCCACTACAATATGATACTTTTAGCACAAAATAATTACTGTTAATAACTCCTTAAAGGGTCAGATTTTTATCAAAGGTTTAGATTCTTCTGCCAGGGGACCAGTTCCATTTTAGGCACTTCTCAAGTTATCCATCCAGCTGGGAATGGACCAAGATTTTTTTTTTTTCAATTTTATGCTAGAGCATTTTAATGGTATGGTAAAGGATTTAGAATGTTAATGATGTGTAGCATGTTTGATTGGTGTTTTAAGGGTGAAAAGCTACTTATGCCTTTCTCTTGCTGAATTAAACTACGATATTTTAGTAATAAAAGCATGCTTTTAATAATGTCTTCAACTTATTCATTCCAATGAAGGGCTACATGAGGCGTTGTCATTGATTTAATATTTGAGGTGGAAAAAATTCAGGCATCTGTTGAATTATTTAATTCGTCAATTAACAGAAAGAAAGAGAGGAAGCACATAGAACCTAGATGATGGAAAGGTGCACATAAATGCTTTTAAAATCAGATACCGGCAATGCAAAAGATGCTTTATGTATATAATTTGATGTGCTATCATAAAAATGATCTATTGAACAGTGTCTATGATCCAGGTCTGGGTGGAGACCACTACATATGCACTGGGACATCTGTTTTTCTAAGAGCAGCTCTATGCCTTGCATGACACTTCTGAAGATTATGGAATTCAAAAAGTAATTTTTAATGCAATTATGGCCTAATGCACATGCTCCCAAAAGTTCTCTATGCATAGCAGTCGTACATCAGAGTATATGTGAAAACGTATGTGAGATACACTAATGTAATTTTAATTTCCAAGTATCTGTGCTGAGGATAATAATGAAATCCAGGAATAGTCATCTTTTGCAGAGTTTATTTGGCAGTTTGCTGCTCCAGTGTCCTTTCTTTTTCCTTTTCTTGACACGGTTCCATGACTTCTTTATTCTCAGTATCTGTCAGCTATTTTCTCATATCCTTTCATGGATTTCTCAAATGCCAGAACAATAAGAACATGCAGAGGCTGATTTAATAAACCTCTAGGGATGCGTTGACGTTTTCATCCTGGTGATTTTATTTGGGTCATGTCACTGTCTTCTCAATATAATTTAGTGGCTTAAAAATCTAAAAGGCCACAGAATTCATCTCTCTCTTTCCCCCTCACACTCAGACATGCACACAGTCTTACAGCACAATCTTATGCATGTCTATTCAGAAGTAAGTTCCAGTTTGTTCAGTAAGACCTTCTCCCAGAACACATGTACGATTGCAGACTTAGGGCCCAATCCTATCCAACTTTCCAGCACTGATGCAGTCGCAATGCAGCCCCAAGCTAAAGGAACAAATGTTCCCATACCTTATCTGGGACTGCTGCCTCACCACAAGATGCAGTGCATGCCCCATTGGCACAGCTGCACCGGCACTGGAAGATTGCATAGGATTGGGCCCTTAGTGGTATTAATAATAATAATAATAATAAACAGCATTTATATACCACTTTTCAGCAGAGTTCACAAAGCGTTTTACAGAGAAAATCAAATAACTAATGGCTCCCTGTCCTGAAAGGGCTCACAATCTAAAAAGAACTACTTGCCACAGGATGTGGTGATGGCATCTGGCCTGGATGCCTTTAAAAGGGGATTGGACAAATTTCTGGAGGAAAAATCCATCATGGGTCACAAGCCATGATGTGTATGTGCAACCTCTTGATTTTAGAAATGGGTTATGTCGGAATGCCAGATGCGAGGGAGGGCACCTTGCTGTCTTGTGTGCTCCCTGGGGCATTTGGTGGGCCACAGGAAGCTGGACTAGATGGGCCTATGGCCTGATCCAGCGGGGCTGTTTTTATGTTCTTAAGATGCAAAATATAATGCTGCAATGACAGTGAAGAACAATTCAAGAATGTTGTGGGCAATACAAAATATGCATTTGTTGTTCTTTCTGTGCATTAAGTGTTGAACATTTAAACTTACCTGAGAGTAAGTCTTACTGAACTCCATTGGGTTAACTTCTGAGTAAACATGCATAAGATTGTACTGCAAGTCTCAAAGTGGGATAAAATTGGTTTGGTTATCTAGTCTAACCATGCACTGAATATCAATTTTAGCTTCAGGTGGGCCCTCAGGATCTGCAGGGGCACTATTCCCTGAACCTGTCTGAATACTTGAAATGCTCCAAAACGCAACCAGAACAATGATCTGGAACTAGTGGATGATAAAACCCACAGATTCCAAAATCAAGGGTAATGCAGGCCACCTGTCTTTCCAATACGCTGAATGACCATTTCTTCAGTCAAGATTGTAGGTGATTTCCAGTGTTTAATATAAGTGATTTTGGCAGCTCTTCGAAGAGTTGAGACCAAAGTCTCAACTATAACATCACCAGTAAGAGAATGTTCTTGCCAAAAAATTTAACAACTTGTTAGAAAGAAATGAAACCCACAACAACCACAACTAAGAAATTAATTTTTTCTTGCATTTTTTAATTGAAATGCAGATAGTAACAATGGTAAAGTCACAAATAAACTTGTTTTTGTCATGCCCCCATTGCTTTGAGGAATTTAAATAGTGTTTTGTTTTTGTTTTTTAAGTTTAGTCCAACCCAAGGCAACACCAGGATTTCATAAATTTCAAGCAGGTCTAAAAGGTGCTCATTCCATCTTTTCTTTTGAAGGTGATCCCCAAAAGTCCCACAGACAATTCCTTCTATTGTTGACGATAATTTGAAAAAGTGTAGCACTAGAAGCATATTGGATGTTCTATAGAACATTCTTGCTTTGAGGTCTTACACGCTGCTTTCAAAAAAAGAGGAAAATTTTACATTGTGTAATGCAGATAGATTGAAGAACAGCTATAGCTGATATTTTGTACATTCTAAATGTTCACCAAAAGAAGTCCTGACTGTTCCCCAAGGGCACATTTGTATAGAGCATACAGCACTGTTAATAACTCCTTAATAACTAATAACTGACTGCAGAAGCATGTTTTCAGCCACTTGTGATCTGAAGACCTTGCGTATTTGCAAGCATTAAATTGGAACAGCTATCCTCATCTGACTGGATGCTCCTGTTGTCCAAGTGCAACAAAATCTTGCATGCGGTTGAATGCAAAGAAGATAGAAAGCTCAGTATCACAATTCCACCACATATGGCAAAAATGGATTTGCACGTGTGGAACTTATGTTCCACATGTCTAATGGACCCAAATGATTGGCCTTTGGCACGTAGTTGAAAAAACATACCAATCTAAATAACTCCAGAGAACGAGACTAGTAAAATTATACATTAGGCATATTTTTAGAAAAGCGAACTTAAGCAGCATGGAGGAAGAAAAATCCCAGACATGGGCTTAGCTGTGGTTTATGTTAGCATATAATTTATAAAAGTTAGTAATAAACATGCCTGATTCAGATTGGCAAAAATTAGGCAGGGAAACACTACAATGAACTGAACCATTTTTTATTTTTTTATTTTTTAAAGACAAGTAGACGTGGATTGGCTGGCCTTATACCTCAGGCCTGCTGTTTGTTCTCTCATCCTACCAGAAAAATAGTTATATAATTCAAACCAAAATGTTTAAAGCAGATTTTTAAAAAAATGCATTTTGAATAGAGATTTTCAGTCCAGATATTAAACTGGAAGCTGGTGGAAAACTGGAATTTTTTTAATTTAAAAAAATTAAATGTGATTACATATTTGTGTTCAGGTAGGAAACAAATCAAAGATGTTTACTCAGACACAATGATAAATTTGCTATGAAACAGTCGCACATATTAGAAATTTGTTTTCACGAATTAGTACTGGATATGCATGTGCTACTGCTACACTTTACACACTATTTATTTCTTAAATGCACAAGTAAGGCCCAAGGCATAAAAACGGAGAGTTGGGCTCCGATCCTATTGGGACCTTTGCTCTGCCAGAACTCATGTTCCAGCACTGCGAGATCCTTTATGGCAGCATGAAAGCTGAGCAGCTGTAGCATGCTGCTAGGTTGTTGCTACAAACAGCAAGTGGGGTGGCATGCACACTAGTGGTTTGGGGAGGTTCTGGAGGTGATGGTAAGGTGGTGGTGGGGTGGGCAAGGCAGGGTGGGGAAGGGAAGGTTTGTGGGCCTTCCAAGGCATGGCGAGGACAAGGGGCAGGAAGCAGGCTAGGAGGAGGATCTTGGTGGAGGAAGAATGCACACAATAGGTCTTATTTCTCTGCCTGCCCCACACCCCTTCTCTTCTTGGACTTAACCACCTACGAGTATAAAGCTGGCATGGGTCTGAGGAGACCCATAGGTCATCAGCGAAATACTATGTAGGGGTTAGAACAAATATGTTTACTTACCTCTGGCAGGCCTCCTGAACAGCCCCACCCACCCACCAATGGATGCGTCACACATTCCACCACCTTGGTTGCCTTGGGCACCAAGGATGCCGGATAGGATTAGGCAGTTAGGCTATCCTTCTAGAGGTGCATCTTCTAGGACCCAAGTAAGTAAGGTTCTAATTATTTGAAACACAAAGATGCCAAAATACTTAATCTTTACATTAACATCCCTTGGCTTCGCCATGTCCCAACCATGGTCTGAAACCTAGTAAGTCCAAAGATTATGCAGCCTGGATCATGAGAAAAGAGCATAAAGTGGGCCCTTAGTGTCTGTGGGGGATCTGATATGAATTCCATGGATAATTAAATGGGGGGGGCAACCAGATCTGCCTTTCCAAAGTGACTTCCCTGCATTTCAGAACACCTCTGGAAACAACTGGATTTATATTCAACCAATCTTCCCCCCAAATGGAGACAGGTCTTTAAATAGGTGAGAAATCAGAGTCAAGATCTGGTGGAATTGGATTAGATGGGGACAATCCTTGGCATGCTGGAAACTATTAATGGGATTAAGAAGCTTTTAAGCTTTCAGATTTAGTGCCCAAGAAATTGTGGGCCATCTCCCATCTTAACTAACTAACTAACTAACTAACTAACTAACTAACTAACTAACTAACTAACTAACTAACTAACTAACTAACTAACTAACTAACTAACTAACTAACTAACTAACTAACTAACTAACTAACTAACTAACTAACTTTCCTGCACTGAGGTAAGGGCAATGCAACTCTGAGATCAGGGAACAAACATTGCCTTACCTTGAGGTGACTTCCATGACTGCCCCCCAGCTGCAGGATGCCCCACTGACACAGGTATGCCAGTGCTGGAAAGTTGCTTAGGATTGTGCCCTAAATAACCTAAGAGCCCAATCCTGAGCTGCCCAGTGCGCAGGCCTGCCGTGGAGCCAAAAATTGCTGCTGCTGCATCCTGACTGAGGGAGGCAGCCACCAACGCTCCCATTCCTTCCTCAGGGGAAGGGGACATTCATCTCCTTCCCCTGGGTAAGGAAAGTAGTCGCGCAATAGGACTAAATTCTGTGGCAGCTGTTTAGCCAGCACAGAATCAACGTGCCTCATGTCAGGCCATGAGGCCTGACACAGGGCTCTGGATCCAGCAGATCTGAGCTCCACCAGTACTGCCCCACTCTGTTCCCTTGCCGTGCCTTTCCCCCACCTTCCGTTTACCCCAGAACACCTCAGTCCTGCCTCCACCTGCCCCCTCTTACCTCTCCACCCCCCGTGCTTTGCACTGGCTCTGGGCTAGCTCCAGCACTGGGCCTGCAGTAAGGCTTGCATGTGCTGGCGGTGAGCTGGTGCATGAAGATCAGAATTGGGCCCGATCTTTCCTATGAATACAGGGCCTGCACCCTAGCCAGGTGCAATGTATTTCCTCAGCTGTGCCATATGGAAGATTTAATAAGACCCCATATAATGAAAGATGTTGAAGATGTGAGCTGGGTATGGTAGCATCTCTTTCTCACATGATTTTGCATTGCATGCTCCATCTAATGGCATATAAGATATATTTAGCCCCCTATCTGAACAAGTGGGCAAACTGTTTGAATGATATTCAGTTGAAGAATTTGTTGTCATCTGAGGATCCAACTATAACTGAGAATATGGGGACTTTTTTAAAGTATCTCCTGAAACAGCCAATAGCCTTCGGGAAACAGGTTGTACCTTCTAATATTCTGGAAATTAGTATTACTCCAAGTCTGTTGACTGCCTGTTTCTGTACTTCTGTGTGTAATATGCCAATGACGTTCTGACGGCCTGACAACTAACTAACCTAAAAGCTCTACCCAGCAAGTAATTAGCAAATCATTAGCAGTCACCAACATGCAACACAGATACAAACATTTATGTAATATTTTCTACAGTTATTTGTGGATTCTGAGTGTTTCTCCCCCTTTAACCTTCCCAGCCTATTGATTCTGACTGAAGGACCTACATTTTGATGGCATTTTTTATTTGCTGCTTTCAGGAAAGCAGATTGATAGCAAAGGTTTAGGGCAGTGGTATTCAAACTGGGGCGTTGCGACACCCCAGCCTATGGGTCCTGGCCTCTGCCCCCTTAAGGGGCGGGGGCAGCCAGGAGACAGGTGGAAGACAGCTCAGGGAGGCTGCAGGGGCTTGGGTGCACTTGCCCAAGCCTCTTGCAGCCTCCTGGGGGTGCGGGGAGCCCTGCTCAACCTTCGGCAGGCCTCCGCAGGTCAGGAAAAGGGAAAGTGGAGCGATTGTGCCCTGCTTCGCAAAACCGGAAGCCAAGCATGATCGCTCCGCTTTCCCTTCTGACGGGGCTGCAGGGACTGGGGTGCACCCTCCAGTCCCTGCAGCAGCCGTCCCTGTGCCCTGCGCCCCAGGTCAGGGAAAAGGAAGTGCTCCGCTTCTGCTTGCGGAGGCAGAGCAGATCACTCCACTCTCCCTTTCCCTGACCTGGGGCACCCTGCAGGCACTCGCGCAGGGCTCCCCGCACACAGGGATGGATGCTGCAGGGACTGGAGGGTGTACCCCAGTCCCTGCAGCCCCCTGAGCGACACGATCCTGGGGATCGCATCGCTGCCTTCCCCCTGCCCCTGCTGCCTCCCTCCCCCTGCCCCTGCAAAGACTTACTGCAGGTTTCAAACTCCCGGAGAGTTTGAAAACTGCAGGTCTAGGGACATTGTGGGATTTATCATCACCTCTTCCCTTAGAGAGTTTGGAGTACACTCTGTACCAGCAATCTTCCTGACAGCCTTTACTGTTTTCCTTCCTGGAGCTGATCTGATATTTTAAAAGCTGGCTCTAATCAAAGTTTCCACTTCAAGTTTAAAATAGATAGCTTTATAAACTCAAGGAAGCTGAAGCTGCCAAGAGTCACTTGCCATCTTTCCTGAGCTGGATGTATTTGAGCATCTTCGCTTCTTAGTAGACTCATGCCCATTCATTCAGCTGTTGACCCTTTTTGATGTTGTTATTTAAAGCTATGGGGTATTTTCAAACACAATGAGAGAAACAAAACATGTGGACTGCATTCTTGCAATGATGCCATTATTTGATGGTATGCACATGGGAAAGTGCTTGTGTTCCTTTCTATCCTGTGGTTTGACCAAGAGATAAACATGTCAGTACAAACCCAAAGCTTATTTTAGGTGAGGGCTCAGCCATTGAACCTGTTTCCAGTGCCAGGGTTCTACCACAAAGCCCATATGAAATCCCAGAGCTCAACTCCAGAGCACGTGTGATGCAGTTGTGAAGATCAGAGCTTCTTTCTTTCATCAGAAAGAACTTTCAGGGGAAGTGCTAGTATTCACTGCCACTTTGGTGAAAAGGGGGGAGCTGTTCTTGGTAAAGGGGGTTTTTGCATTATGTTCTCAGAAAAAGGACACAGCAATGAAGGCCTGAACTCTAAGCTGTTTCATTCATTCTCAAATTCTGTTATAGCTTTTGGGGGGCTTCCTTTCTCTTTTTTCTTTCCTCTTCTCTTCATACTCCAGCTCGTCATCTGCTGAGAAACTTCTGAGGAACAAACAGAAAAAGGCTCAAATTCTCACCAGTGGGCCGCCACCCAATTTTTGGTGGGCTGTAAAAACTGACAAGCTGATAGCTGACGGAAAACTTATTAAGTTCGATGGAAACAGAAACTGAACAGCACATGTGTGTTTACTCATGAGTAGATGATCATGCCTCAATCCACTTCAAAGGCGAACACAATGTCACCAGAAATGTCCTGATATGATGAACACAGGCCCCATCAAACTCTTGAAAAGGAACTCCCTCCACCTAAGATGCCAAGGAAAATGTATTGAGCCCTATGGAAAGTGAACCACACATGAACATTTTCCTGCACATAGGCAAACATGCCTTGGCTCGTATCGGAGGCCCAGTGAAGGGGAATGCAAGGGCGCCAGAATGGTCCCAATCTGATTAGCGTGGAGCTGAACAAATGCTCCAGAAGTTGGTCCCTGCCACCACCATAGTAGAAAAGGATAAAAGCAGAGGCTTAAGTGGCTGGTAAAGTGCAACTTTTTTTTAAAGCCTTGTAAATCTAGGTGGGTCCTGATAGCATGTCATTTTAAAAAGTGGGTCCCAGTGCTAAAACATTTGGGAACCACTCCTATAAAAACATAGTAGGGATGTTTAAGGACTTTATGCAAGGAGCAAATGAGTTGTGCCTTCCACATTAAGAAGTCAACAATTTGGCTGGCACCATACTCTATGGTTTACACAGGATTTGTTGGGTATGCTCTTCGGTGCCCTGGTCACATGGAAACCTAATAAAAATGCAAGATGTGAGCATGAACCTTGAAGAAACTTCAAGGTGTCTTCTCTATTTTAGAGGATATTTTGTAGCTATTTTTCCTACTCTTTACAATGCAATCAAGACTGACTTAAATGTGTATATTTTTTAAAGAGAAAATTGCATTCACATCTGGCTGATGGAGCTCTCATATGGAATTGGAAGCAATTCTTCTCTACATGAGGCCAAGATGAACATCCTGCTTTCTCTTTGATTTATGGTTCTGTTTAGGAAACCTCTGAGCTTTATCATCACAAACCCAGAAATAAAAAAGAATACAAGAAAACAAGCAAATAGGGGGTGAAAGATCAACATAAGGCAGCATTCCTTGAGCTATTGTAGAAGACCAACGTGGTGCACCCATACTCATGTTGATTCCGAAGTAAATTCCATTGTGCTCAATGAGGTTTATTCCCAGGACACTGTACAGGACTGCAGTCTTTGTCCCAAACATTGATGTTACCTGGAAACATGTGTGACAAACTACGATGAGCCATTTTTCTTTCAGAACTTACTTATATCTACTTTGAAACTTACTACAGGTTGGGCATCTCTTATCCAAAGTGCTTGGGACCAGAAGCATTTTGGATTCCTGATTTTTCCATATTTTGGAATAGTTGCATATCCCCAATTAGGCCCCATCCCCAAGATATCTCTGTCTAATCATGAAATTCATTTATTTTCATATACGCTTTTAGACACAGAGCCTGAAAGTAATTTTATACAATGTTTTAAATAATTTTGTGCAACCTGTCACATGAGGTCAGGTGTGGAATTTTTTCACCTGTGGTGTCATGTCAGTGCTTAAAAAAATTATGGTTTTTCAAATACTTTGGATTTCAGAATTCTGGACACAGGATGCCCAACTTGTATAATTCACTTAAAGATTAGCTCATTTCATCTCAGACTCTCAGTGTGTGTTGCACTTGTGTGTTGAAACAAGTGTATAAAAACTTTAAAACTGGTATTACATCCCAGAGAAGTATAAAAGGTATACTAGAGTGCTAACGTATTCATGTTTATTCAGAAGTCCCATGCATTTAATGGTTGGCAACCTTCAGTCTTGAAAGATTATGGTATAAGCCTTCAGCACCTGGTATTTCCAGGCGGTCTCTCATCCAAGTACTAACCGGGCCTGACCCTGCTTAGCTTCCGAGATCAGATGAGATCAGGCATGTGCAGGGTAACAGTTGCATGCATTTAATAGGACTTACAGATACATTGTAGGATTGTAGTCATAATGTAACATACTGTCTCTCAGGCAGTCCTTGAGAAAGATGGTGACCTATACATAAACATATGCCCCTAAGCAGTTTGCCTCATGTTGATCCTGATTTTTTTTTTTTTTGTTATGGTCTTTTGAAAATAAATACCTGTATAAATAAATAAAAACATTTTAAAGGCAGCACTTGAGAGCTCCTGCTGACTCCACTGTTCTATAAGAGAAGTTTTCTTTCCCCTGGTTATAATTCTGATTATGCAGTGTGAAATACAGCTGCCTGTGCACATGATCACCTAATGGACAGTGCCCGTGACATCATCCACAATACATAACTTGACTTCCTTCAAGCATATGCTATTTTCTGTCCATTTGCTTATATTATTTCTTGTCTAGATAAGCCCTGTGGGGAAAGAAGTAGTAGAGCATACTGAGGTGTTGATTTATTTCTGTTGTTTTAGGGTAAGTGAGGCTGCAATCCCATACACCACTTACCTGGGAATAAGTCTCATGGGCTACTTCTGAGTAGGCATGCATAGGATTGTACTGTGAGCCTCCCTAAAGAAGGAAGGAGAAACCTAGTTCTCCATTACGTTCACCATAACCAAGCTTTTATGTGTCTTGCCTGAGCATGAGTATATGCACTGAAATGTTGGTGCCCAATTAGTGAGATTCCATCATGGAGGGCCCAATCCTATCCAACTTTCAAACACTGAGGCAACTTTGTCAACAAGACGTGCCCAGTATTCTGCAGTTGAGGGGGGCAGTCATGGAAGCTTCCTCCAGGTAAGGGAGCATTTGTTCCCTTGTCTCAGGGCTGCATTGTGGCTTCATCACTGTGAAAAAGTTGGATGGGATTGAGCCCTGAGCCACTCAGGCTGTAATCCTATACACACTTACTTCAGAGCAGAACACAACCCCAATCGCCCAATTGAAGGGTGATCGGAGTTTGTTTAGCCTGGCCTGGAACACAAGAGTCTCCTCCCAGTGGGGGAGTGGAAGAGGGCTGGAGCTGGCAGCTATGGGGGGCCTTTTAAAAGGCACAATACCCAGCCCTCTTACTTCTTTGCACGTGGGTGCTGTGGGAACACCCACCTGCACGTCCTAAAGGCAATCTGAGTTTTACTGGTCGCCGTTTGGGGCCGGGTAGGAATTTTTTGCTGCCTGCCAAGATTGGCCAAGGGGCAGGCAGTTTTTTCACCTACCCCAGACTGTCATGGGCTGGGGGTTTCCCCCCTTTCAAGCTGCCATTGGTCACTTTAAGAAGGCAGGTGGTGCGGGTTAGGAGGCGTGAAGTGGACTTCAGGCATGCACCTTCAGGCAGCATAGGCAGGGCAGAACCCAATTTCAGTCCTCAGGGGCTCGGCAGCACAAGGACACAGACGGGGCCCTGACTGGGACCACGGGGCACACCTCAGAGGCTCAGCGGCTTGAGGTGGCACAGCCCACGGTCCGGCTGCCTTCCCCTTAAGGGACAGACATGGATGAGATGCGCCGCCCAACAACAGGGCGCGACTTGGAGTCGGGTGCATGCCCGCCTGGGGGCAGATGTGTTCTGGTACCGCCCAGAGGTCCCACCTCTGCACCACAGGGGGCTTCGCTGCCTCGGATGCTGCAGGTCTCAGCCTCCTCTTCTGTTGTAACTGTTAATAAAGTGGCCCTTTCTCCCATATCTGTTGTCTCAAGTGTTCATCGGATGGTGTGAAAACAAAGGTGTTTACTTCCAAGTGAACCTGCTTTGGATTGCACTGTGAGCCTCCTCTTGGCCTGGTAATAAGGTTCGGGAGAAATCTCTCCCCATCAGAATTCCCCAGCAACTGGTGCTGAGGTCAATCTAGGGCCATTTGTTTGGGTGGAGGAGAAAAGGGATTACATTGACAAAGCCTGTGAAACTTTGATTTGGATGCTCAAAGGGCTGTTGATTCCAGAGTCATGTTGTCCTCCACAGAGAACTACAAATGTCATATTGCAGTGGAAAAAAAAAAAATCCAAGTGGATTTTGCAAGAAAAGATTCGCAATCAGCAAGAGCCCAACATCTGGCTCATGGATTCTTCTGGAGTGACATAATTCATGGGTACCCGAAACCGCTGCCAAACCCAGGGCCTCTTCAGCACCACCCAAACTCCACCACCGCTCCTGCCCTCGCAACATTCAGTGACCGTAATGGCTCATCTCTATAAACAGCTGTTTCCTTTTCACTCAAGTATTTTTGGAAACTTGTTTCCTTCCCCCTGCCCCCAGATGTAAAAAGTTTCAAACTTAGTAAATAAAGCATACGTCTTACTGGGACATGAAATCCCATCACAGATGGACAGATTTGCTTAACCTATAAAATAACTCTTGAAAAACTATTATATTGGCCAGTCTGAAAATGTAACAACGCTTGGTTTTTCTTGGCCTTGCCCAGTTTGCTTGCTGAGGGGGTATGCGCGCTCCCCACTCAGCATGCATATGCAGTTCCCATTACCATTAAGAGGGATTTAAATTTACACACAGACATCTAAAAGAGACTTGACCACTTATTTTTAATGTCCCTATGCCAACTAAAGCAAAAACCTCTTGCTTTCTCTCAAATCTCTGCACTACTAATTGAGAACAATGCTTATGCAAGACTTCCTTGGGGAACTTGGGACCTGTGGTTATATCTCGGCTGAAATTCAAATAAGAACTGCAGCTGCTTTAGAGAGGAGTTTTGAATGTCTTCAGCTGAGCTGCAGGGAACTGCGTAATGAAAAGCCAAGTCCCTGAAAGCTCGTACAGAGGGTCTGACATTTAACAGGTAAACACAGCTGACTATTTTTTATTCAGACATGCTTTTTGAGATCAAAATGATATTTCTGGAAAATAAACAACTTGGCCAAATAATGGACACAGCCAATCCTTAAGAAGAGGGCACATTTTTATTATTTCCCAATGAGACAGATATACTTTTGTTTCCAGAGCCTAATCAGTTTCCAGAGCCTAATGTGGCAGAAACACCCCCCATCCCATTTTCTACACTTTCCTGCCTCAGAGAATGATGACATCACAGGATGCCATCTTTCTTAAATAGATCTAATTCATTCTCTGCCTTTTCGGAAATGCTTATTTGCAGACATTGCTCAGGCAAACAAAGGGAAGACAATCATAGTTTCTAGATCAAGGGTGTCAAACTTGTTTCATATAGTGAGTGGAATAGCCTTCGTGGCACCTGCTGAGGGTCGGAAGTGACATCAGTAAGTAGGAAGCAATGTTATTAAGCAAACGTTGGCCAGAAATAAGCACTTTGTTCTCCCATAGAAACTCGTTAGCTGCAAATGAAAGAAGAGAAAATGTGCAATTCTTGAACATATTTTCAAGAGCGGGGAGAGTCCTATTATCATGTGGGATACCCTTTCAGTAACAGCGCTTCTGCCACAGTGTCACTTTGCAGCCCAGCAGCTGAGAGGTGGTCTGTGAAGTGATGCTTTGGAAGAAGCTGCACTGCTGAAAGGGCAGCCCATGTGTTAATCTGGATCTCCCAGTACCTTGGCAGCATTTCCATCTCTTACCCCTTGTGGTCTGCCCCTTATGCCATAGCATTCTTTGCCTTCTGAAGCCTCCTTTCATCTCATAGGCTTGGCCTAAGCGGCTCTGCTGAAAGGGCATCTCTGGGACAGCCCAATTATCATGGGGGTGGATCCGGACTGCGGGCCTCATGTTTCACCAGTGGCGTCACTAGGGTTTGCGTCACCCGATGCGGGATGCCAGCATGTCACCCCCCCCATGCAGTGGGCAGGGCAATATCCAGGTGATGGGTGTGGTGATGTACCATCACTCTGCCCCCCCTGGTTTTTTGGCTGTACCTTTGATAGAACACATTCTGCATGAAATTACGCATTGATTGATATATAACATGATGGTATTATTCCTCCAAATTATGATTTTAGTGATTTTGGTCACTAGTGGTGTCACACACCCCCAAGGGTGTCAACTTACTAACACTTTATTGCAGCAGTTCTCAAACTTTCAGCAAATTGTCAAGGCACACCATCAGGTTTTTGACAATTAACAAGGTACACCATGCTGCCAGTGGGGGGCTCACATCCCCATTGGCCCTACTAATAAATTATCTTCTCCTAAATTCCTGTGGCACACCTGTGTGCCATGGCACAGTGGTTGAAAATGACTGAAATAAACAGAAGCCAGCCCTGTTCCACCAAGTGAATTTCCTCTGTAGCCTGCCTGCAATAACACCCACCTCCAAAACCAGTAAGGTTTTCAGCCCTCCCCAGTGCCCAGTTCAACTTAAGAACAACTGTTTAAACCAGATCACTGTCAGGATCCACCTGGCTTTGCAACTCTCAAAAAGGTTCACCTTATCAGCTGAAGTCTCTGTTTTGAGCCTTTTTAGTGGAGGAGGAGAGGCTGCCTTCTAGAGCACTTGTTTAACTCCAGGTGCATAGGATCAGGGCCATTCTGGTAGCATTGCACTCTTTCACCTGATCTTCCACACCAGCCAAAGCATGTTTGCTTACTCACAAGTAAATGCAACCCTGAGGCTTAGTTTTGCTTTCCATAGGGCTCAAAACATTCATCTGCTTGGAGGGAGGGAATTCCTTCTCAGGTGTGTGTGGGGGCTGCATTCATTGGATCAGGACTATTCTGGTGTTGTTGGATTCCTCTCAGCCTGCACTTTCCAACAGACTAAGGCATGTTTGCCTGCTCATGAGTAAACACGCAATAGGCTCACTTTCCATAGGGATCCATGCAATTTTTGTTGTCTGGTTTTTTGGCTATAACTTTTGATAGTAAGGAGATATTTCACTCTGGTTTTTTTTTACATTGCATTCTGCTCAGAATTCCACATCCAACGGTATATAATATGATGGGGTTACTCCTAACCACCACGATTTTATGTGTCACCCCCCAGTGTGCATCACCCGGTGCGGTCTGCACCCCCCGCACCCCCCTAGGGATGCCACTGTGTGTGACATCCCTCTTCTAGATAGTCTCTTCAAAATGAAGCACTCTGGCAGTGTCCCATGGAAGCATAATGCAAACAGCTACATAATGAAATTAATGCCATGGATTCCTGAGGTGGTAAGTAGGAGACTCAATACGCCACCTACCTCTGGAACATACTGTACAGTAAATGTACACAAACATCACATGAAGAGACATAGCACCATGACGTAAGAGTAATATCCTCATTAGCTTCACCCAAAAGATGATGGTATCATTCTAACTGTCCCTATTTTCCAGAGACAATCAGTATTTTCTGGCCTCTCTCCTTGGTATATCCCAACCCCCATTTTTGCCTTTCGAGGATACCTTTCTCAAATATATTTTAGGATCCATTTTCTTTTCTTCCCACTGTGTAAAGTGTGCATAAAAGGAAATGTTACAGGTTAGTTTTCTAAAATGCCCTGATGTAGAAGCCAGTGTATGACAGGCAATTGCAGGGTGTATTAATATATAAGATTGTGCTTTTGTTTCAGGATAAATGGTAAAACAGGACAATCAGGACCTGTTTTGTTATCTTTTGCATTCCCAAATGCCCTGGTGCCATGAACCAGACCTGAGGAGCAGGGATCCCATTCTATGTTCGGGTCTAATCACGTCTGCTTCATTCTTTCAGCCTCAGTTCTACTTCCTGCCCATGCTAGAGCCATGAAGAGAGGGAGGGACCAGGAGAAAAACTGACAGTGCAAAGTCTCCATCTTTGAACTCAGACCCACTTTTGCCAGAGTGTCCAAGAATCTGACATGAGAAACAGTAGGTACTCGGTGTCTGTTGTGTTCCATCCCTGAAACCCCTGCAGATATCAAAATCCGCAGATAATTAAATCTGCGGTTGTACATTCTGGCAGGCACTTCTGGTTAACAAAAACTGGAAGTGCCTTTCTAAGGCCTCCAGAAGGCCTTCTGAGGCTGGGGGAGGCCGTTGGTTGCCCCCCTGGACCTCAGAAAGCCTTCTGGATGTGGCCAGAAGACACTTCCAATTGCATCCAGGAAGTCAGGTGAGGTCTTCAAGCGCGGGTTCAGAATCCGCACTGCGTCAAATCCATAGGTTCCAAAGTTGTGGATGAAGAGGACTCACCTGCACAGATGCTCTAGTCATAGTGGCAGAGTGCCAAGGACTACAGTGTTCAGAAAAATAAACCAGAATGACACCACATGCTCTTTTTATTTTGTCAGATGGGCAGGGTCATGACTAGGAGCAGAGGGAGAACTGTATGTCCTTGAAGCCCTCTTCATATGAAGAAATGTGGGAGCAGAGCGAGCACACCAGCAGGCTGTGCTGTCATTTTCTGTAGCCTCACCCCTCACTCTCTTCATGTATAGTGTTTGCCCATGGGGAGAGCTTCCCCCCCCCACTGAGAATGCTGCCTGTTGAACATTTGCAATCATGAAGAAAAGCTGTTCCCATGGAAAGCATTTGTCTACACAGACAATGACTATCCACAGTGAGGGCCCAATCCTACCCAACTTTCCAGCACTGATGCAGCCATGCCAAAGGAGCATACGCTGCAACCTGTGGTGAGGGAGGCAGTCAAGGAGTAAGGGAATAAGCATTTGTGACTGCATGGGCTGCACTGTGACTGCATGGATGCTAGATAGGATTGGGCAAGTAGTCCTGTGAGTAAAAATAATGGGGGGGAGTAAATGGCAACTGGCAGAAACATAATTGCTGCTGCAGTCAAGACTCAAACAGTCAAGAGCAAAAAGGCCAGGTGGGGGGCAGTGGTGGAGCTCCCATTCAGTCTATGGGCAAATGCCCCAGGTGCGGAGCTTTGCATGCCTTTAGGACCCCACGGAAACCTCTTCTGAGACTCTGGAAGGAGTTGGAAACTGTGCTTCCATTTTTCCAGAAGCACAGTTCAAAGCATCAGGGAAGCCTTAGGAAGCTTCCTGTTCTGCCAGATTCCCAGTCCAAGCTCCGCCTGGAGAATTATGCCCACTTTTAGCTAATTAGCTCCCCTTCTTTCCTCAAAAGTGACCCTGGTTCTGCCTTGCAGTCCTGCTGGACCCCACCACCAGGGTAGCTCGCCTGTTTAACCTACAGAAGTCCTCCTTCCTGCCAGCAGCCTCCCACCACTACAGCAGCCCCTTGGTCCTCAGTAGGTCTTGGGCACAGCAGCCAAACATCAGTCTTAGTGTCTCCAGTAGTTTCTGCTCCAGCAGCTTCCAAAGTTCATTCACACATCAGTCCATCAGCAGTTCCAGCAGTCCATCAATTCCTCAGTCCATTAATCCAGTTTGTCCTTCCTCAAGTTTTCCTCCTTCTGCTACCCACACCAAACTCTCCCTTCAGCAGGTGCTTTTATGCCTGAGGGCCCTATTGCCTTCATGTGGCTGCAGCTGTGCAGCACACTCTGCTGGATGCCCAGGCCTTACCCTTAAAGGGGCCACTGCTGATACCACATCTACCTCCTCGCCAGATGTTCCATGATTCCAATACATTCCACCCTTTGGTGTCACAGTGGTCCCCTTGATCAATTGTTCATTGTTTTCTTTCTTGTGCCATTAACCCCTTGGGCTGTTTTCTTTCTTGGGCCATCCACCCCTTGGTCTGCCTCATCTTTTCCATACTGGTTGCTGAAACTCCCATACAGTCCATTCCCGTCCTATCCATTCTAGTGCCCATTTGGTCTATGTCATGCCCCATCCCAGAGCACAGCCTATCAATCCCAGTGGTCCTGCAGTTAACTCCAGAGGCCATCCTATTAATTGCAGGCATGCTGGCTCCTCCACCTCCATCTGTTCCCCTCTCTAGGGCATCCCCAAAACTATGAGGCATTCCCATTCCATTTCTTGGGGAGTCTCTTTCAAACCCACCTCCAACTGAACAGCCCATTTTATTCATCCTGCCAAGCCCCATTCTAGGTGGGTAATGGCCCAAGCTCTCCATGCCATGGAAAGGGCCTTCCATTCCTCCCATTTTGTTCATCCTAAAGCCCAAGCCTTTTATACCCATTCCTCCAGGTTCCAAGTTGCCTATCCCCAGGCCCTTGTTCAAGTGGTTTGCATCAGTAGGTATCCCTCCTGGTCCCAGCCCCATACCAATGCCCCCAAGTCCATGAGGAAGTTGCTGGGGTTGCTCTGGAGTGAAGCAATCTCCTTTTGGTAAGGCTCCTTCATCCATCTTCACATGCATCTGTCTATCAAACAGCAACTGCCCATTGAATATGGAGATGGCCTGAACAGCTTCAATCACTTGCTCAAAAGTCACAGTGCCGATCCCTCGACTTCTGCCATCTTTGTCTTTAAGAATGTCTGCATGGACAACCACACCGGCCATGCTTACACATCCTTCAGTTTCTTCCAGCCAACTTTGTAATTCAGATTGGCAACAAACACAGTGCTCCCCAATCTGTCAGCCTGAAAAGAGTCAAAGAGGCCTTCTTTGCTGCTGCTGCAGCCCCACCCCTTTATCTCTAGTCAAGACTGGCATTTCAGTTCAACCAGGTGTCCTGCCTGTGCCTTATTAAGGCTTTCTGCTGCCTTTATATGTTTGTGGGCATTTGCCAAGGCCTCCACATATGTGAGATTTTTCTCTCTTTCTATGCGATTTAGCCCTTTTAACCTGGCAACTTCCTCTCTCAAAGTTCTCTTCGCCACATTCTCCCCACCTGATCCTCTGAGCCTTTTCAGGGAAAGGATACCATATTTAATGGGTCCTCCCATATACTGCACCATCTGGAATATGGTCCAAAGAATGCTTAAAGTAGCCCAGACATTCCATAATAGGGCAGGAGCATTTGCTTTCCATATAGCAAGGTCCAGGGCCTCCCAGATCTGCCAGAGATCCATTTGCTTTGCTGTCTTGTTATGCAAGGAGATACTAATTGCTTTGGGCTTGAACCCCACTCCTGGTACCAATTTCTTCTGCCAGATTCCCCAGCCAAGCTCCACCTGGAGAATTATGCCCACTCCCCTTCTTTCCTCAAAAGTGACCCTGGTTCTGCCTTGCAGTCCTGCTGGACCCCACCACCAGGGTAGCTCGCCTGTTTAACTTATAGAGGTCCTCCTTCCTCCCAGCAACCTCCCGCCACTACAGCAGCCCCTTGGTCCTCAGCAGGTCTTGGGCACAGCAGCCACACACCAAACTCCAGTGTCTCCAGCAGTCTGTTCCAGCAGTCTCCAAAGTCCATTCACCAATCAGTCCATTAATGCAGTCTGTCCTTCCTCAAGTACCACAATAAAGGTGGTACCACAATGAAGGTACCACATCTACCTACTCGCCAGATCTTCCATGATTCCAATACACTTCCCTAACTCAGTCTGGGGTCCGTAAGCTTCAGGGGGCGGATTTGCACGCCGGGGCGCGGTGACATTCTGCGGGGGTGCCATCATGGACCTTTGCCCCGGGCACATGGCTGGGGAGTTCTGCCACTGGTGGGGGGGTGAGTTATGTGAAAACTTCCTGCTGGATACCCCCACTTTCAAGACAAAAAATTTCGAAGAAGTATTGGCTCTATAAACTGTTTTTAGACTGTTTTGCTTATATTGGATTTTATGTGATCTTATATTTGTTTGTTTGACCTAATCTTTTTAGTTAGTTTGACTGCTGTGGTAGAACAATGGGATATAAATATTTAAACAAGAATAAATGAAAGCACTGCTTTCTATTCAATTTAAAAATAATGCATGTGTTAGAATCCTTTTTTTTTTAATGATGTGTTAATATGTTTTTATTTGTTTTTAAATTATGTTTTTAATATGTTGTAAGCCGCCTTGAGTCCCTTTGGGGAGAAAGGCGGGATAAAAATAAAGTTGTTGTTGTTGTTGTTGTTGTTGTTGTTGTTGTTATTATTATTATTTCTGTCCTGGAAATCTACATGAGTTATTTAGTCATGGATGGAAATGTTCTCTTTGTGCTGCTTCTGAGCACAGGACCCGTTACGTATATTTCAAACCAAAAATGCTATGTGTCTTTTGAAGATGTCCCATGCAACATGCATCTAAGTTGCTTTTTATTGTAAATGATGAGTGAGTTGGAAGGAGTCTAACCAGTTTCTTTCTGGCTATGATCTGATACTATCCATTTTCTTTCTTCCTGAGCTTTCCAGGAAGCTGTAGCTGTAAAAGGTAGAGAGGGAAGGTTTCTTATGCCACGTGATATGTTGTCTTCCTTTTGGAAAAAGTGATCGCTAAAGCTGAAGGGAGCTGAAATTAAAAAAAAATAAAATTAAAAATTCTAAGAGACTGAACAAGTTGCTGGTTTGCTATATGCTCCTTTTATTTTTATTGGCAGACAGCTCTGAGTGGTTGAAAGGTGGTCATTAACACCCTGACACAAAGTGCTGACAGGGCGATTATAAGATTAACACCTTGTGTTATATTAACCGAGTCAAAACCTCCCTCTTACCTTTCAGTGAAAAATAACAGTATGAAAGGAAACATGAAAAAGAACAGTGAGTTTGTTTTTTTTAAACATTTTAAAAAGTATGAGCGAGCCATGAAGGGGGCTTGGTGGAACAAACAGAACCACCCCCACCATTCCCCACTTCATGGGAGTGCCATGACTCCTCTTCTTTCCCTCTTGGGAAGATGGGGAAATGAGTGCTTAGAGGTGATGAAGAAAGCTAGGCTTGGGAGTAAAAGGAGAAACCTTCTCCTTGACATTCACATTTTGAAAGTGTGAAGGACATTTTTTAAGCAGGAAGGGAACACACCTTTTCCTGTTATTTTCAATGTTTATATCAGCCATTTTCAACGTTTTTATTCTCGCGGCACATTGACCATTATGGTCTTTGCCTCTTGTGATGTCACTTCCGACTTCTGGTTTCTGTGCAGGTGGTGAGTCAGCAGGTGGGGCAGCTGTGGTGTTTTCCCACAGACAATGACAGGGCAGTTCTGCCTCACCTGCCGCCACCCCCCACTGCACATCCCTGGTCTGAAGGGAAGGGGTTTGCTAACATGCCTGTGGGGGGCTCCATGCAACACATAGTGCTTTGCAAGCCAAGGTAAGGCTCTCTACAAAACCTAGGGTGCAGTCCTAACCCACTTTCTAGCACTAGCATAGCTGTGCCAGTGGGGCATGTGCTGCACCCTGCAGTTGGGGGGCAGTCATGGAGGTCTCCTCAAGGTAGGGCAATGTTTGTTGCCTTACCTTGAAGTTGCATTGCCCTTATGTCAGTGTTGGAAAATTGGTTAGGATTGTTTTGCACACCCTCTAGTTACACTAGGCTTTGTTGTTACTTGGGAAGAAGAAGCCTCATTGAACAACCAGCACAAATGGGACTACTTCTGAGTAGAGCTGCAAAGGATTGGGTCGTTCTGGTAAGCCTCGCAGCTGCTGCGCATAACCCTCTTCTCTCTTGCTGCTTCTGTCCCCGCTCTCATGCAGTTTCTCCCACCTCCTCCTGCCTTGTTTAGAGATGGAAGGGGACATCAGGCGAGTGTTTAAAGAGAATTCTGACACACACACCAGCAGTAACCCCATTTTTTTTTTCCATGGCTGGCTTTTTAAAGGGAATGACTCAAGACTCAAGTATTTTTGAGTTGCAAAAATGCACTGGGCAGCTTGGAAAGTTCACCCTATGACTGGTTTTTGAGGAGAGTTGCGGGGATGGATACTCATGACTGGACTCGAGTCAAGCCACACTGAACTTGCCCATCCCTGGGAGCGAGTGGCCAAACAACTCTTCCCAAAAAATGTGTAATACAGCACTAGGCATGTGTAACACATGATATCAGAAACCAAAGGAGTCACTGTGTTGGTGGCTAATGGAGGTATGAAGGGTAGCAGTGAGAACCACAAGCCCTCTCCCCAGACCTCTTGTTACTTGTAGTGCCAGAAGGGTGAGGTTCTTTTCAGAACCTTGGTTCTTTTCAATTTCTATTCTTGCTCTTCGTGCAAGAAGCAGTGGAATGGACCAGTTAGAGAAAGACAGAAACTAGGCTTTATTAGCTTTGCACAATAGGGAGATGCTCTTTACACTCTCACATAACACCAGAACCAGGGGACATCCACTAAAATTGAGTGTTGAGAGAGTTAGAACAGACAAAAGAAAATATTTCTTTACTCAGCGTGTGGTTGGACTGTGGAACTCCTTGCCACAGGATGTGGTGATGGCGTCTAGCCTGGACGCCTTTAAAAGGGGATTGGACAAGTTTCTGGAGGAAAAATCCATTACGGGGTACAAGCCATGATGTGTATGCGCAACCTCCTGATTTTAGAAATGGGTTATGTCAGAATGCCAGATGCAAGGGAGGGCACCAGGATGAGGTCTCTTGTTATCTGGTGTGCTCCCTGGGGCATTTGATGGGCTGCTGTGAGATACAGGAAGCTGGACTAGATGGGCCTATGGCCTGATCCAGTGGGGCTGTTCTGATGTTCTTATATTCTTATCTCCCAGGCAGACAGAAAGACATACAGTGAGTCTTCTTACATCCCTCAGTGCCTCCTTCTATTGATGCATTCCTCTTGAGGGCAAGTTTACAGAGCACGCCTGTAATTGTCCCACAAGCTGATACCAGATGCATGCCTAGAGGTGTTTCTGAACCCCCTTTAATATACCTTCATGAGGGAAAACAGTGTATGATGCAATCCCCTGAGACATGGCCTCATCCAGGCAGGTGACCTTGGCTTGGTGCCCAGAACATCTCCAGATAGAATAACGTAAGGGAGGCACCATTACTAGCTGGTGTGAAAGTTGACTAAGCATGACTCAGCACTTTTAGAAAGATTAGCCCAATCATGACAGAACAGTCTGACCATCAGGAAGAACTTGTGCAGATCACTAACTCTTTGAGATATATAGATCTTCTGCAGTCTGCCAAAATATTACTGCTGCTATATTATTAAAAAGACATCATTTTCAATAAATAGTAGTGTACTTGGGTTGAATGCGTGCATTGTTTTGGGGCAGGGATTTGGACCTCATCAGATCATATCTGTGATCTGTGGGGCTGGAATTTGGACCTTTCAGCCATATCTGTGATCCCATTCTTGGTTTGCATGAACAGCTTATTTAATATTTCTTTAGAAACTTGATGAACGGAGAGCTAGAGGGCTTGGTTGCACATCCCTTTTCTGAAGCTGCTGGTTGCAAATTATTGTACAGGGTGCTATGATTTCCCTTCAGTCTACCCGAGGCAATTGCTCAAAAAGATCCAGTTTCTGTAAAAACAGCTATAGGTCAAAAACTGAAGGAGCAATGAAAAGAGTCATTTTAAGCCTGTGGTTTTTGGCATTGAGATGTTATGAATGTATAAGCCATATAAATGTTAGCTTTCTAAATAAACATAACCTCCGGTTGCATGGAAGCAGAGAATAAAGTTGAAACTTGTTCCTTTTGCAAAACAATGTCTTCAAACTGGCATTTCAGTTTTGTTCTAAAGGAGAACCTCTCTTGATGAATTGCAGAAACCATAGACAGGTTCTGCCAGCTCTGTATCCTAAGCATGTGATTTAGTTTTCAGTAGTGATGAAGTGGGCAGAGGTTTGGGCTTAATTTCAGTGGAAGCAAGTTTGTTAGATGTCTCTCTAAACCAACACAGTGATAGGAAACCCAATGATGGGGAAGGTTAGGTTCCAGATCTGCTTCACACATGACTTTCTCTCCACATGTGTGTAAGAAAAAAATAGTATAGGCATTCATGCACCCCATCACATGTGAAGATCAAACACATGCCTGTTTTATCACTGCTGTTTCCAAACACAGGCAAAAAAAGCACATAAACACTTGCACAATTGCCACATTTCATAAATGAAATTGCCACATTTCATTTCATAAATGTTTCAACTAGAAATGAATGAAACCACAGCTCTGCTCTGCACCTCCCATTAATTTCCATGAGATCTCCTTTGAAACAGATCCTGGGAGATCTGTTGCAGCAAAAAATTTGTTTAAAACATTTAAAGTTAAAGAATGCAAGTTAGATTTTGAACTGATAGGTGTCTTTTCTCATATGAAAAAAGGCAAGGAAAGAATTGCATTTTTTTTTTTTAATGGACTGGGTCTCCTGTCTGTCCTGGCTAAGTCTGCAGGGAGTTCAGAGACTACAGTCTCCAGAATGCATTGGGGGAAGAATAAAGACAGGTTTGCAGGGCAGCCCCCTAGTCCATTTCCACCAAATTGTAGCATTTCTGTTATCCTGCAGGAGCTGAAGCAATGATGGAAGTGGAAAACTGTTGTGTGCAATTCAGTGCATTCAAACAGCATGTAATTATACTGACAGTTTGGTTTGAGTTCACCTCTATCTTGTACTTGCCCTGATGGCTAATGTGATGTGTGCAGCATAATGTTACAATGGATATGACTTTGAGAAAGTGGCGAGGACTAATAGACAAAGTTATCAAACATAACAGCCATGGGCCAAATGTGTCCCTGGAAGCCATTCATTCAGCCCCTGTTATAATTGGATTCTCTCAGCATGATAATTGGGCTCTCTCATAGCTTGAAAATATGAATAAGATTTGCACATTTTTTCTTCTATCTGCAGCTAATGAGTTTCTATGTGAGAACAAAATGCTTATTTCTGACCAACATTTGCTTAATGACATCACTTCCTGCTTAATGATGTCACTTTCGGCCCTCATCAGGTGCCCTGAATGCTATTCGTCCTACTATATGAAACAAGTTTGACACTCCTGATCTAGAAACTATGATTGTCTCCCCTTTGTTTGTTTATTTCTGGCCATCATCTGCTTAGTGATGTCACTTCTGAAACCCGCCCGCTGTATGAAAAATGTTGGCAATTCTTGTCACCAAATGCTTCTGAATACTTTTGACTGATGAGTGTACTTCTGACCAATCTGGCACTACCAGAAAACACTGTAGCCCGTGCAACTGCCAAAACAGAGGAGGGGGTCAGGAAATCTAGCTCTTTCATTTTTCTTCCCTTGCAAGGCCAAACATGCTGTCTTTGGAAAAGTTTCAATCCTGCTTTAATTCATGAAAAAAAACCTGAAACAAAAATCACCATTTACATTGCTGACAGCTGGCAGGTTTTATGTGTTCTTATTATTCCTGCCAAGTTTTGTCCCCCCCCCCCTTTAAATTTTCATTCAGCTCTGTCACGGATCCTGGAAGTGTCAGAGTCTGGTCACACAACCATGACACACAGTACCTGCAGGCATGAAGGCATTACGCTGATAAATTGGTGTAAAAGAAGTTAGAGAGAAATATCCCTGCAGGATGAGCAGAATGTTCATTTCCACCCTTCACCCATCAAGTGCCAGCATATCTTGGTTAATCATGTAATTATGTCCTAGCATGCTTAAGAAAAGACAAGAAAGGAAAAAAAAAAGGTAAATATGATCTAGCACTTCCCCTTAGGTGTCTGTAGCCTCTTAAATAATTGTCAAGTAGCATTAAGAGGAAGGATTTGCTTGTGGTTAAGACGGCATTCTTGCATTTAGGAAATCACGTTTCAGTCACTGTCTCCACCTTAGCCTTTTACCGAGTCTTTGGACATGTCATTGCTCTCTTGCTAGTAGAGTTTTGCTCCTTAAAATACAAATATGATGTAAATCCATTTATCTCCTGCATTCTGGAGGATGCTGTTTTGTGTTGGACAGATAGATGTTCAAGACAAGAGATGGAGCAAGCCCAAAGCAGCCGCCTTTTGCCAATCTACTTGCAGTTGCTTGCAGGGCACTTAGCATTTGGGGAGGATATTGCTGGGTTAGGGCATGCCCACGTTTCTCAGCAGTGGTTAGAGGCTGCCATGCGGCTCCTGAGGATCCAACATGGAATGGCGTAGGGCACCCAGACAGCAACCTAGTATGGCTGCTGGTAAAGTAATGTTACTGTACTGGAGCTGCATATAAATATTCCATGCAATTTACAAGCCATCAAGCAATATATAGCTCACAGTAAATCTGCAATAAAACAGAGTATTTTTCAAAAGGCCACTTTAAAAGAGTGAGATTTAAATTTCTTCCCAAATACAAAAAGCAAGTGCACTTGTCTTGAGAAACCTCAGAGAGGCCATTGCAAAGGGTCCACATCTACCCACAACTGATCTTACCTCCCTGATAGAGCAATCCCCAATAGAGAGGGCTCTCCATCCTACCTGCAATGATTTGGGGTCAGTTCCTATCCACAAGGCATTTCTTTTAGAAGGGTCTGTAGCTCAGTGGCAGAACATTTACTGTGCTTTGTGTGCATGCTCAGTCTTCAGGTAAGGATGGAAAACCAAAACCCCTGAGAGCTGCTATCCAAAACCACTGGGATTCTGCCTCAATCTCCTGAGAGTTGCTGCTAGCTAGTTTAAACAGCACTTATTTAGATGGAGCAACCACCCGGCACACAGCATAATCCTGTCTTTCTGAAGCACTGGCGCAGCAGTTGCTGTGCCAGCATGAGCCATTATAAAAGCACTGAATGATGACTTGGGAGGAAGCAGCGTCAGTGGGATGGCCTGAGCTGGCCCACCAGCACTGTATCCAAGCCCCTGGCCCCAAGTGGAGGGGAGTTTCACACCTAGTGGTGTAGGGGCTGAGAGAGTGCGGCGAGAGGATGTTTCGGAGGCAGGGAGGTGTTTTTGGTGGGGGAGGGTGAAGGAGGGTGGACTGGGCCCAGGAGGGGAGTGGGATTGGTGGAGGCCTCCTCCACCATATCCTATCTTCCCTCCCAGACCAGGCAGCCTTTACACGGGGCTACTCGGACTTTTGCAGCTACATAGCTAGTGGAAATCTGAGTAGCCCTGTAATGCAGGCTGGGGTGTTACTCGGAGTATGGGGAAAAATATCCCCTTACCCCGAGGAGATATACAGCTGTCGCCTAACTTGTGCTAGATACATGTCACGTAGCCAGGCTGCACTAGCGTAGGTTAGGTTAGGGCTGTCAGTATAGGGCAGCTTCATAAGGTCATACAGTCCCCCATGTGAGGTGGCAAAGTGGACGATAGCTTATCTTTCCTCTTTCTTGGAGAGAGAAAAAAGGCAAAAAAAGAAAAACACCCTAAGGTTCCCTGCATAGCTCTCCCACCTTCCTTCCACCATCCACACTGCCTCATATGGCCCTCAATGTCTGTGCAAGCTTCTAGTCAAGCCAGGATTCCTTAAAAGGACTTGAGCAAACTACTGCATTAATGAAACAATTAAATTGTGCTCTTCTGTCATATTGCAGTCTAATCCAAGCACAGCTTTGCTTCGCAAAGGATGATACAGAACATTCTGGGAACTTCTCAGTCTAATAACTACTTTTTGCCCCAGTGAATGTTACAGTTTAAAAAAAAAAAAAAAGGAATAGGGCCCTGTTCCTCAGCCCAATGAATCAAAAGAAATTAAATCAGCAGACAAATGCTTCAGATCCCTAAGGGCTTTCAGCCCCTTTCAGTTTTTGCAGTTGTTTATACTAGAATCGTGTTTTTTCCCCCTTAATGAAAAAAAAAATTCCTGTGATATAACTCCAATCCAAAAGAACAGTATTGCTATAATTTCCAGAGGCATTTGGGAAGGAGTTATGGCAGATTTCAGACCTGAAGGCTCAGTTCGTACAGGAACAATGCCAGATCATTATTCCTGGCTTTCTTAAGTTTGAAAATAGCTGGAGGCGAGGAGATGTTCTGTGCTGCTTGCAATACATTGCAAAGGAATCCCTATCTTGTCAATCAAGCGCTGTTGATGTTGCTTGACTCTTTCGTTTTTGTTGGGTGTTATTGCTTTTATTTTCAAATCGCAGCTCTCAGATCGGCTGCCCCTTATCGTTTGCAAGAAGACTCGCTCAGGGTTGCAACACTCAGACCACAACTATGACACATCTTGGCACTGAAGCACAGAAGCCTATAGGCTCAGTCTTCTCTTCCCAAATGCAATCTCCATGGCATGTGTGTTGCTGGGAGCTATTTAATTTATTAAGCCAACAACTACTTAAAATGGCAGGTTGCTTTTGGAAAAAATCAACTTGCTGATTTTTGTCTGTACAAGATCCCATTTGATGCGCCATAAATTTCTGAGAAAACGTCCGCCTGGAGCGACAATCTCCCTCTCTCTCTCTCTGAAATGCAACAGAAGACTGAAATAAGTCTTCAGTAGCATGATTCACAGTAGGTGAATGCAAGAGACACACATGATTTGTTACCTCTTTGTCTGGGGGCCCATCCGGTGTTAGGGCCCATCCTTGACCAGTCTTTAATGGCAGCTAAATGTTAATATAGCTCTAATGAAAAGAAGCCAGTTATGGATGTCCTTTTGTGATGTGAAGACATTCTCTATATGTTGCTGTTGTTACATGCTGGATATTGACCAACCAGATATAAATAGGAACAGGAAGTATGCTGGAATGCAAGCACCTATCAGGGTGGTTTGAAAGAGGCCTTCCTAGACTGGGGGGAATGGCAAGGTGAAGCAGAGGCCACAGACTTGGGTCAGGGGAGCACAAGAACCACGTTTCAGAGGGAACAGTTTCCTTTCCAAACACCTGCTGTGAGCTGAACATTCAGCCAGTGTCTTCAGGGCAAGCCTTCTGGAGAAGACTGAGCAGGAGAACATGCCAATCCTAGCTCTGGAATCCCTCTCTCTTCCGCCATACAGTCTTTACACTATTACCCTACGTGGCTGTGAAATGTTTATAGCCTAGTTAGGGACAAGCTGAGAGAATGTCAGGGCACCCAGAGTAATGTACAAATCGGTGCAAGTGTTTCATGCATTCATTCATTTAAAAAAAATGAATGTCAGGCAACTCTTAGCTTTACTGTTATGGACTTCTTGACATGGAACTTCACCCTTGGGGCCATTATGACAGGCGTCTAGCAGGTAAGAGATTCTTATACTGGACAGCAACTTCCTGGGATGGGAACTCAAGTCAGGTGACTCGAGTACGAGTTGCAAAAACTTGTATTTTTTCCTGACAAGTTTACACTCAAGTCACCCGTGTTGATGATTCAGGCACTGACTCGGGTCACTGCCTCTGACTTGGCACTCAGTCCCCACACAGGCAGACTCAGATCTGTCTGTGTCTAGGTGTGCTTGCTTACTTTTTTTGCAGCGTGAAAAATCTCATGGGGCCATCATTCAGACTGGGCGAGCAGCAGGAAAGTTCCAGCCAGGAGGCTGGAGATGGTTAATGTTTTGCTTTTGGATTGAACAGGAGATGGGGAGAGGTGGGAGCAGTCTCCCTTGTCCATCTTTGAAGGAACTGATGCTCATTGGACGAAGGATGGGCAGCTTAATTTTTTTTTTTCCTTTGGATGTGGTAGGGCAGGAGAAAGAGCCCAAGGGGCTTCTTCCCTTAGAATTCGCTGGAAAAGCCCAGGGAGGGGAAAAAAAGAGGGTGGAGAAGCAGTTGGTAGCAATCATGCTTTTCACCCGCATGATTCCTCATGGCTCTGTTGTTACTTGGGAGGAAGCCTCATTGAATGACTGATGCAAATGCGTCCTAGCTGCAAAGGATTGGGTCATACTGGTAAGAGTCCCAGCTGCTGCACATGGCCCTCCTCCCTCTTGCTGCTCTCACACAGTCCAGCCCACCCCCTCAGGCCTTGTTTGCAGATGGGATGGGGCAGCAGGGTAGTGTTTAAAGAGAACACTGACATACACGTACACACCCCGGCAGCAGCTCTGTTTTTTTATCATGGAGCCAGAGCTGGCTTTTTGAAGGGAAAGACTCATAACTCGAGTCTTTGCGAGTTGCAAAAACACTCTGGGCGACTTGGAAGTTCCTTCTGTTATGACCCATTTTCGACGCAAGTTGCGGGGGCAGAGACTTGTGACTCAACTCAAGTCAATCCGCGCTGAACTCGCCCTCCCCCAATAACTTCCATGGAAGTTGTTTGGTTGGCCACACACACACGCACACACACACAAAACTTCAGTGTGACATGGGCCACTAGCAGGTGGCAATATCCATATGTATTTAAAATATGCATTTTCTTTCATCCAGATAAAGGTTTCTCAAGTGGCTCACAACATACTAGAAAATATTCAATTATACATAAATTAGTACTTCTAGTAATAGTTGAAAGAGCTAAATGCCTTAGTGCAGTGTTTCCCAACCTTTTTTCACTTGGCAGCCCATTTCCATAAATTGTACTCCTCATAGTAGCAAAATGTTTGTAATTTATATTAATAATCAATATTATAATTAATATTCCTTTTGGTGCGGGCTTAACACCTTTTTATTAAGGGAAGCCTTTTTATGCTGGCACCAGGGGGCATGGCATTTTTTTTTGGAAAGTATTTTAAATTCATGATCTAAGTTTTATTGTTTTTTAAATGTCTTATTTTTATACATTTTTATATATTTTACGCTTTTAACATGATTTTATTTGTGAGCTGCCTTGAGTGCCCTTTACTGGGAAAGGCGGGATATAAATTCTATAAATAAATAAATAAGCACTCATCTCCTATATATAAAAACCCATTATTCATCATAGTATTTTCTCTTTTTTGCTGTTCGAAGAACTGAAGAGTGTGCCTTTTCACTATTTCACACAAACCATTTTGCACCAAATGTGTCCCAAGAAATTCTTTGTGATTGATCACTTTCCACATTACGTTTCAGCTTTATTAATTATGTGCTGGTTTTCAATCACTGATTCATACATGAATTGATGACTAAAAACTAGCTGCTGGGTTTTTCGTAGCCAGCTACCTTTCACAGCTAGCTTACCTTCCTTCCTGCTTTACTGGCCCTTCAAGTCATTCTGGGGCACTACCTGCCTTTTCCCACTATTATTCAATTCTTTCTCAAGTACCCCTGAAGGTCCTGTTGAGTACACCTGGGGGTTCATGTATCCATAAGAACATAAGAAGAGCCCTGCTGGATCAGACCAAAGGCCCATCTAGTCCCTGTATCTCACAGTGTCCCACCAGATGCCTCAGGGAGACCACAAGAGGCCTGCATCCTGGTGCCCTCCCTTGCTTCTGGCATTCTGAGGTCGCCTACTTCTAAAATCAGGAGGCTGCACATAACAAACCACATTATGGCTTGTAACCTGTGATGGAGTTTTCCTGCAGAAATTTGTCCAATCCCCTTTTAAAGGCATCTAGGCCAGTTGCCATGGCCACACCCTGTGCCAGTGATTGGGAACCACTGCCCTAGTTCATTGCTGTACAGGGAAGTCATATTCTTTGGAATGTGGTGATTCCATACTTTACTAAGGGTGGAAACAAATATTTTTTGTGCCCACCATCACCGTCAACTCTGAAGGGGATCAAGATAATGATGCTGGTGAAATTATTTATCTCTTAAAAACTTTATCCACTTTGTCACACTAAAAACCAAAGCGGTTAATAAACATAAAAGGGTGAATTTTTTTCCAATTCTTTCAACGCTTTGCGAAATGAGTTGTGAGTGTGAACGTGTGTGTTTTCATTTGGATGAGTATTATAGGATGCTCCCTCCTTGCTCCTGCCTTCACAGAAGCAAGGAGAGGCTTGGGCAAGGCCCCACTCTCGAGGAGAATGTTGTGACGTTCTCCTCAAGGGCAGGGTGCTTCTTTGTGCTCCCTCCCACAAGAGCTGAGTTGGAGGGTGGTTAAGCCCCAGCTCTACCTGCACAGGGAAGGGACTTTAGAAAGGCTCTGAACATGACTGGAACTAGGTTCTGGCCACATTCGGGAGCTCTGTGTAACCCAGAAGTATCACATCACTTCCCGGTCATTAGGCTCTGTGATGTTCTCAGCCTCACTGGCACAAGAATGTCATGGCACATCCCTGATGTGTACATATGGCACATAGTAGGGGGAGTCTTCCTGGCATCCAACTACAGATCCATCACATATCCACTGCTATGGTAGTGCCATGATTCACCCGCCTGCCTTTCCTACCTGCTGTGGTATGTGGGGCTTTAGCTCCAACCATAACAAGCTTTACTCATAATTGGAGTGAGCCAGACAGCTGCAATTTCCTCAAAGCCATCTCCAGCTGTCACAAGATATGCATGCACAGGTATCAAATAGTCCCTTGAGAAGCCTGGTCTAAGCAAATTAGCAGCAGAATACAAAATTACCAGCACCGTTTTTAAAATCGAGACTTGAAAGTTGTAAATTCTGAACAAGGCAACTGAATAAATG
This sequence comes from Tiliqua scincoides, assembly GCF_035046505.1. Classification (NCBI taxonomy): domain Eukaryota; kingdom Metazoa; phylum Chordata; class Lepidosauria; order Squamata; family Scincidae; genus Tiliqua; species Tiliqua scincoides. The sequence goes on from NC_089826.1 coordinate 31,563,115, forward strand.
GAACACTGTTGGTCTATTCATTGAAAAATAATTATGTGTGTGTTGATTTGTATTACACTAACAGCACATCATTTCTAAAAAGTGGCACAGATTAAGGCCCTTACATTTCCTTGCCTGGAAGCTGGAAAAATCATCTTTAGGAACAGAAGAGTTGGCTGGGCTCTAAATTTAAAATGCTCAGCAAGGATTCTGGAATAGGTAGCAGGAGGAACTCTACATATTATGTGGTCAACCAGCTTGAAAGTTGGACTGCTGTGCTTTGCAACATTCAGTTTCCTTGAATTATCGCCAATATATTCACTCTCCCCTCTTTATCAGAACTTTTGCTATAAAGATTTACACCTATCCATGCTACACATATGAAGACCATCCTCCTCTATCCATACCAAGATCTATCAAAAATGGAGGGGGGAGGGCCAAATCTCTCACTGAGAGGTCTCTCTCTTCCATTTTACCCAATGGTCACATCTCCCCTCTGCTTTGAGATCTGGAGATAAAGAAGGGGACAAATTTGCTTCATGCTTCTAAGAAGGAGTTCCAGGAGGTTGGATCAAATTTTAGATTTCTCCCCCTGGTAAGACAGAGGTCCAGAAGGGCCACCTTTCTTGGTTGTGCTTCTGCTTCAGAACTCTCAGAGGTCAGAGCAAGACTGGAGAAGAGGCACTCACCTTTGTGTAAGATGCACTGTCTGATGGGTAGCTCATCCCTACACTTTCAAGTATTACAAGATCCCTTTTACAGTGTATTTGTTTTGTTTTGTGCTGTGTTCTACAAATTACTGTCACTATGGATTCTAAAGAACAGAAGACGAAGAAAAATCATGGGAAAAGTGGAAGAACAGGTCAAATGTAAGAGTTGCTCATAGTTTGCAATTAAAGCTTGAGGTGCTAAACCTCATTGTGATGCTAGAACTTGCACAACATTTTCATCCTTGACTTTTACACTTCATTGATGTGGTATAATGTTGCTATTAAATGTTATTTATTCTATTTTACTGTCATACAGCTTTTTCCTTAGATGTTTAGGGTGCTTTTGGGGGTGAACTTGGAATGGTTTTGGAAGAAGATAGAATTTTTCCCATTGAAATAAATGAAATAATTTCACATTACCTAGATTTTCACTATCTTCATCCCAACCCAGGTTTGGGCGCTGCTGTAAAAAAACCCCAGGGAAAAAATAGCTGCCAGGAAGAATAGACTAGCAGGTGATATTGTGGGGGACAGAAGCTTCTCCTCTACTGGAGAAGAAATTGATTTCTGAACAATCAGTTCCATGAAGGAAATGCATCTTTAAATTGGGATAAGGAAGCGTGACAATGGAATAAAGTTCAAGGGTAACAATGACAGCCATATGTGTCTGTTACCTACTTACACAACAATGGTTATTAGTATGATAAAACAATGTTCCCCTGTATGACAGTCCTTCACCTTGCTATGCTACTTCCTAATCCCCTAAGCCTTCAAGTACAATGGTATGCACTAAGTAATTCCATTATAATGACACAGTGAAAGCATAGGATTTGAAATGTACTCACCACTCTCCTAAACATGCCATCAGGTCAAGCCACTAATATTAGCAAATGGGAAAAATTGTCCATGTCATAGCTTGTTGTTTAGAATTACTGGCCAACTTTAAAACGATCAGTCAAATATTTTTAAAAAAAACACGCACACAATACTTTGAAAGAGGACATCTGTTACAAGTCAAACAAGGAGAGCCCAATATGACCAGCAGTGAGGCTTTTCTTGTGGGTGCATCTTACTCTAATATATTTGTTCTCTGTCTTCGGTATCTGATCTAAAGTGATACATTACCATGCTGACAACCCCAAAACAAACAAGGGACAGAACCACTGTTTTCACAGGATTCATTATACCTAGTGCATTCACCTATGAAATTCAACAGCGTATACCACAAAAGAATGGGCGAACAAAAAGAAAAAGGAAATTCAGAAACTGAAAGAGATTTGAGAGTGAGATCAAGAATTATATGTTGATGAGAACAATCTAAATTAATCATTGACTCAATCCAAACAAACCTGTTTTTGCCTGACTCAGAGGGGTACAGATTTGGTCCCTGTTGCATATATGCGACGTTGGGCAGAAATGGCTAAAAGAAGGAACATAACTATTTGTTCTCGAAGTTATGGAATAGAATACACAATGTAAGGACTTTAGGGCGAATAATGTTTTGGGGTGGATTATTTATGAAATGTGGGTACCAGAGTTTTCTCATCTGTAATTTTTTTTTCTTTTTACAAATCTGTGACCTCTGAATTTCAAACACAGGAGCCAAGTATGTCACAGGCTGCAATCCTATCCTGCGCTGGAACAGGCAAGCCAGGAGGTTTGCACTGTATGCAGCGCAGGATAGGGGCCAATAGGAGCTCAGCCAGAGGCAAGGGGAAACCTTTTCCCTTACCTCTGGGTAAGGCGCCTTCTCCCCTATGGGTCTCCTTGGACTTGTGCCACCTCTTGAGGTTGCACAAGTCTTGAGGAGAGCGGAGCAGTTGAAGCCGCTCCAATCTCCCTGGGAACAGGGATTGGGATCTGGCATAACTGCCGGATCTCCACCCCGCCTCCTTCTCCCCACCCATTCATCCACCCAGGAACGCCTCCCTCCTGCCTCCTCCCTCAGAGCCTCTGTCAGCGCGGAAGCTTGTTCCAGCCTTACAGCACCTTTGCGACCCTCCTGGGCCGGCACAAGGGACTTGCGCTGGCCCAAGCCTGGGTCAGAATTGCACCCTAAGTTTGTTAACTGCGGTAGCATGACATTCCAACAGCAGTGAGATGATGCTGTTGGTATGTAGATGAAGTGGATTATTATTAATGGATCTGAGAATTCTGTAGATTAAAATTTAAGATTACCAATAAGTATCCAAGTGTCTGAATAAAAATGACTTAATAGCCTCTGGTGATTAAAAGTAGAAAATGGATCCACAAGAAGCGAAATGGAAATGGATTCATAAGAAGTAAAATGAAAATGGTAGGAGTTGCTTCCTTCCTTTGTATTTTATGTGCCTCCTTACATATCTGCATTTCAGAAACAAACTAATGGTTGCTTTATGAGAGCCTCTTAGCTTCCTCCCCCCTCGTGCCGCTAGCCATCCAGCCTCCCTCCCCTCCCCTGCAGCCCTTGCTTCCTGGTGCCAACCTACCCTGTAGCCTCCTCCCGCCAAGTCTACTGCTTGCACCAGTTTGGATGCAAGCTTCTGGATTGTGCCATGAGGTCTTTCAGGGTGCAGAAGAGGCAAAAAACAAAAGTGAGCAAGCAGGCGCACAGAGATACACACAGAGGGCTGGGCCAAACACTCAAGAAACTAGAGGCTATGAGTCAAAACTTGTTTCTGAAAAAAATACACGAGTCAAGAGTCACTTCCGGATTCAAACACACTTAACTCAAGTATGTATGAGTCGGTAAAAACATGTGTTTTGCTGACTCAAGTCCTAGTCATCCAAGTGTTGGCCCATCTCTTCTACAAACATCCATGTTCTATGTCCCCACCAGATGAATCTTGGTAGGCAGTGGGGCACAGAGCAATGCTTGTGCAAAGAGTAGCTTGTGCAAACAGGTTCAAGTACAGTATCAGTACACATCCGCTATGTCACAATGCAATGTTGCTTTCAGTAGGACCACAGTCCAGTTATCTGTGCTATAGTTCCATTTTCGTTCTGAAGCACGGAGTCTCATAGTGCAAACTACTCCTTAGACACTTCCAGCCAGAAGCATATAGCTTGCTAACTGCACTCCAGAATATGTTGCTTCCCTGGGATTATTGATTTGGGTGTTTCTAACCTCCTGTGAAGCTCTGCAAAATATCAGCAAGCGTATGTCATTTGACTTTTATACTCCTTGGGAGCTAATCAAACAAAACAAAGGTTGTTCTATTAATAATGACCTTATGCAGCTAAAATGTCTCTCCAAAGGGGTTGTGATGACATTCATATCCTCACCTTCATGTCCCTGATGCTTTCTCAAACATGACGTGAAGTCTTGCTCTTATTAACAGCAAAGAAGATAAAGGTATTTCCTAAGACTGCAACAGATGCATCACTAGGTTTGCATCACCCAGTGTGAGAGCTCATGGAGGCACCCCCATGATGGACCTCCTCCCATACCAGACCATAAATTACAGTAGCATACACACAGCCTAAATGCAGTGTCCACACTTGGGTTGGTGTAACCCCAATTCACTTTATTTTATTTATTTATTTATTTTCATATAGAGCACTACAGGTCACCCAACAAATCATTAACCCACAAAAAAACCAGCGGACAACTTGGTGACACTCACACAACTGAATAAGAGTTCTTAGCTCTGACGCATGGAAATGAGAGCAAATTCATACTAACACCTTACTGGTTCCCTGCTGTGTCATAACACCACCTCATTCGCTCTCAAAACAATCAGTCTTTTTGGTCAGTTTTGACTTAAGAAACTTCATTTTTTGTTACAGAAGGTAGTTGTGTTTTCCTTTTCTGGTTATTTGCCCAAAACATTTGATAGAATACAGTTATTTCAGCATGATTTGTTTCAACGCATTCTGTATGAAATTCTGCATCAAATGGTATAAAACATGATTTCACAATTTGGGGTAGCAGTGCTGTCACCCCCCCCCCACAATGCATCACCCAATGTGGTCCACACCCCTCCGCACCCCCAATAGGGTTAATGTCATGCATTTCATATACAATATAAAAGCACACCCTGTTTGCTAGATGTAGTGACAACTGAATTCCTTTATGGGGGTAACTGTTGCTTAACTATGGCAGTTTTTTAACTCTTTGGTTGCTCATTTTGCTCTTAGCAATTGGTCATTACACTAGCCTTTGTTGGAAGTTTGTGAAGCTCCCGTATGCAATGGTTTGGCACAGAAGACCAATAGCTGCTAGGTTAGCAACTTTTGGAAGGCAAACCATAGTAGGCCAGGCTTTTCAGACTGTGCATGCAGCAACTTGGGACCATTTCTTAACTTCATGATCCATTTATATCAGAAATCGAATAGCCATTAAATGAAATAAGGGGGGGGGGGGAAATCCCTAAAAGTTCAAAGCAGGTATTTTTGGGAAAGGAACTGCCAGTTTAAAAATTCACTAAGATACATTCCAGTGTTGGAGAACAAAACAAAGAATATCCACTATGCCCTACAGAGCTGTAGTTTTCTGCAGAAAATGGACATTGCCTTAAGCCATTTCTGCCCCACATTGTGTATATGCAACAGCGGACAAATTTGTACACCTGTGAGCTGGGCAAAAATGGGATAAAGCAAGAGACATCTGGCAACTCGAACACAGTTAGCCACTCCTCAATAGCTTGCCTGACTTCCTTTAGCAAAGCTCAATAGAAAACCAACACCTTCACCTTAGCCATATTGCCCTGGCCTAGGTCAGATAGATTTATATAACCCTAACTCTGACATGATTAGTCTCAGCTGGGTGAGTTTCCACAAAATTAAATTAACCTCATGTGAGCCGAGCACACGAACATTACTTTCAGCAACCCATCCTTCTCTATGCTGCTATGAAAAGGTCTCCCAGAGCTAATTATTGTTATTCCTGACTCTTTGAAGGGTCTGTTCAAAGTTAGTCCAATGGGTTTCTTTTGTATGTTGGTTGCAATATAGAAAGGGAAAGAGAGATATTTTTTAACAGAATTAATATTCTGATCCAAACTAGATGGCAATTCATTGTCAAGACCTAAGACATCAAATAACATTTGTAATGAGATGTGATACAAAAGATTAGTGACCAGGAAAACGAAGTGCAATTCTTATTCAGAACCAGCCCAAGACCTCCTGGCACCTGAGCCAAATGCTATTCCCCCTTACCTGGTGAGGAAGCTTCATTGAACTCAGGGGGACTTAGTACCTACAAGAAACATTCATAGCACTGGGCTGCGCTTCTCTAAACTTGTTTCAGTAAACAAGTGTCCCCTTCCTATAGTCGGAACAGTCGAATCCAAGATTACCCAATGAATCAAAGGCAAAACCAAAATTTGAAACCAGATCTCACATAAAGCTTCCTGTCTACTAGTTTCTGTGGCTTCAAGAGCCATTTGACAATGAGATTTTAAGACTTCAGCGCAGAAAGAATATCTCTTCATTGTTTAATCAGACAAATATTTACAGTGTGCTTGTTGGTATGATATGACTTATGGTGAATGTAGAAGAGACGACAGAAAGTAAGTGGTTGACTGCACTGCAAAGTTGAGACTTAAAAAAAAATTACAGATCATTCTCCTAAACCTACCTATTCTGTGGATTGTGTTGACTTTTTAGGGACTGGAATTCTGTGGTGCAGCTGGGATTTAATCAACCCTGTCACACAAAGCTCTTGGCCTTATTTCTATGCTAAAGTTTTTATTGAAAAAAAAATTGAAAAGGGATCTACGGGAGATATCACAAAGGGACTAAAAGCTATACTGGAGGTATCTCCCCTGCAGGCATTTTTCCTCTGAATAGGCCAGAGTTTAGTTTAGGTCAAAAGAAAACTGTTGATCTGGAAATAAGAGTACATTCCGGAAAGGCCCAGCTGTCACACCTCACCTCCTAGCTGCTCTCCATTATGGCAAACGGAAACAAAACAAAAGCTGCAGAAGCATTGCTGTTGTTGTGTGATTGCGATTGTGACAGTTAGTAGGAGTACATTATTGGTAATGTTCTGCATCAGGGTAATTGAACATTTTATCATCATAATATTATTAATATTACTCTGCCCTGCCAGATCCCTGGTAAGCAGAAGCTAATAACCCTATTCAGGTGTTTGTTTGGGGAGCAAAGAAATGTATAGAGGAGGCTCACAGCCCAAGCCTAGGCATGTCTACTCAGAATCCCATTCAGTTCAAATGGACATACTCCCAGGTAAGTGTGCACAGGATTGCAGAATAAGGCCCAAATCCTAACCATCTTTCCAGCACTGGCATAGCGGTGCCAATGGGATATGTGCTGAATCCTGCAGTTGGGTGTCACTCACGGAGGCCTCCTCAAAGTAAGGGAATGTTTGTTCCCTTAGAGCTGCATTGCCCTTATATCAGTGCTGGAAAGTGGGTTTGGATTGCACCCTAAGTTTCTTCCACTGGCTTAACCTCCACTGGCTAAAAACCCTGTGTTTACATGCCCAAATGTGCATAGGATCCTGTGTGCATGATCCACTACCCTGAAGCATGGATTTTTCTCACTCATATGGCATAAGCAGTTGCCTTGTACTGAATCAGAGTATTAGGCCAATTGTCAACAATTATTGTCAACGCTGAAATCTCCAGGATGTCAGATAAGCCTTGCTGGTCCTAACTGGAGATGTCAGAGGGCAAACTTAGGACCTGCTAAATGTCTGAAGTAGATTCAATGGGTATAACATCAAGCACTCGTTCAAAGCCAAGTTAATGCCTGAATAAGACTATTTGCTATATTTAAAAACAATAAAATGCTATGCTTCTGGGGATGGGATGAAGATGAAGAAAGTTAGGCAGTATGGTTGAATCATCTGCCCCAAGATGGCCACATTCTGCACTAGAATGAAAGACCGCCATTAAATATGTCCCTGGGCTCCAATATGCCTAAGGACAACCTTACCAGTCCACCTTATGGCTGGCAGAACCAACCTAGTGTGCTAAGGAAATAATATTAATCTTAAAGTTACCTATTGAGGCACACTTTGAATGGGAGTACCAGAATATTAAATAAAAAATGAAGACCCTGCACATGAACATAAAGGATAAGATAAAATTACATATTTATTACTATGTGCTACATCATCAATATGCTATCATCAATTTTTCTATCTTCTCTTAGCGACAAACTACATGTTACAAAGAATGCATGAATTTGGCCTTTGTCTGTCTGTCTGTCTGTCTGTCTGTCTGTTTTTTAAAAGCACATGAAACTAAGGGACTAGGGGCCCAATTCTACCCAACTTTCCAATGCCAGTGCAGTCACAATGCCGCCCCGAGGAAAGGGAACAAACATTCTCTTAGTTGGAGGAGGCCTCCATGAAAGCCCCCCTAGTACAGGATGCAGCGCATGCCCTGTTGGCATGGCTGCACCAGAGCTGGAAAATTGGATAGGTTTTGTCCCTAGGTCAGTGGTTCCCAGACTGTGAGCCATGGCTCCCTGGAGAGCCACGGAAACCAGTCAGGATGACAGGGTGCTGAAAAACCCTCTGCCCTATACAATGTATAAGATTGTAGCCCTAATGGGAAGCCACGACCAACAGCCCAGTAGGCCAAGGGAGCTGCCAGGTGAAAGAAGTTTAAGAACCACTGAACTAGGGGGACTTTTAGATTTAACCCCTGCTGCTCTTCCTATCCCAGCTGCGTGCTTCCTATTTATAGGAATAGTTTTTATAGGGATAATTGGGATAGAATAGTTTTCTATCCCAATTGTGTGCTTCCTATTTATAGGAATAGGAATATAGGAATCGGTGCTTCCTATTTATAGTTGCCATGAAAATCCTCCTGAAACTCCTTTTGTTACTGTAAATCACATGCCAGACACAAACACATTTGAGATCAGGATAGGATCTGTAGCAGGGGGCAAGTGCTAAAATCTCCCCATCCCCCAGTGTTGCACCTGTGACCCTTGTTGTTTTACTTAGTGTTATGTGGAGGGGTGTGGGTATGTGTCTATGGTATAAGAATGCAGAGAATCAAACAGGTGATCTGTGGTTACAATGAATAGATATGGCAAGTGTCACAAGCTGGGAGCCAAATGGGAGTACTGGCTGGGGCTGTTCAGGTGCAGAAGACAGCAACCAAAATGATTAGTCTTTCCTTTCCTTTGGGCAATGACTTTGTTAGAGCACTCTAAGCCTTTCCTTTATTAGCAATGTAAATTGTATCTGTTTGCAAGACTGTCTGCTCAGAGAGCTTAATAAAATGAATTTGGCCCCTTCAAGTGTTCTTCAAGGACTTACAGCAAAAGTATACATATCTACTCAGAAGAAAGTCCTGTATCTTCAGTGGAGTTTGCTCCCAGGAAAGTGTGGATAGGATTTAATCCTGATTTTAGAAACGATTAGATCAGCAACCTCCTGATTTGAGAAATGGGCTATGTCAGAAGGCCATATGCAAGGGAGGGCACCAGGATGAGGTCTCTTGTTATCTGGTGTGACTGATGTTTATGCTTATGTTGTGTTGTCTTTGTATATTTCTGTTTTGTTCTGTTCTTTCTCTGTATTTTATGCCAATAAAGGTCTTACTGAACTGAACTGTTATCTGATGTGCTCCCTGGGGCATTTGGTGGGCCGCTGTGAGATACAGGAAGCTGGACTAGATGGGCCTATGGCCTGATCCAGTGGGGCTGTTCTTATGTTCTTAACTACAATTCCCAGAAAGCCTTGCAGGTCTCTTGTTATCTGGTGTGCTCCCTGGGGCATTTGGTGGGCCGCTGTGAGATACAGGAAGCTGGACTAGATGGGCCCATGGCTTGATCCAGTGGGGCTGTTCTTATGTTCTTATGATTTAATCCTCTTTGTATAAACCTGGGGTTTATAAATGTGGATTGGGTTTCCTGAAATGTTAAATCATTGATGGTAGAGTTTTAAACAACAATTAGTATCTTTTAAGGTCATTTTGAGTGCAACCCCTCCCCACACCCCCAGCTCCATAGATCTGAGCTGGGGTAAATTTTCCACCCCATGCGCTATTGTCAATGTCACTATGGAGAAAATTCTATTCCGGGTATATTTTTATTCACAGGAAATAAACCGTACATGGTATCTGACTCAGTCTTGGATACGTTCTCTACCAACATCCTGAAGCAGTGTGCTAAAAGGGCAGAGTTGCAGAGTGACTTGCATTTCAACAAGAGGTACACCTTTGCAGTTGTTACAAACACCCCTTAGGGCAGGTTCAAACCTTTAATGTGATGACATTTTATTCCGCTTAATTAAATTTGAATGTCTTTCCCTTGTTACTAGTCCTGAGACTTCAGGGGTGGACTACACATCTTAAAAACATTCTGTAAATCTATCTTCATCCTTGTGACATTCCATTTGTTCCAGGGGCAAGAGAAGTCACATCCACAGGGGCCCTGTCACACTGGGGTCCTAGCTCACTCACACGCAACATGCCAGCAGACAAATCCAGCAGGACTGAGCAGGTGCCATCTCCGAAATCTGGTAGGATTAGGTTTTACTTGTAGTTTAACAGGCATCCAGATATATTATCCCCTGAAACGTTTCAATGTCAAGCTCTTAAAGATTTATCTAGCTTAAACAAACCATAGGGCGTTGCTAAGGGAGATATGATAACAGAAGTGTTGTAACATTTCCTAGGAAGGCTTTGTTGACATGTCAGGTTTCTCTCCTGCTCTCGGACTTTGTCAGGTTTATATAGATGGCATTTGACGTGACTGCCTTTCATATGTGGCAGCCGAGCTTATCCTTTCTTCCCAAACAAACTGTAAAGATACCTGTCAAGCAAACACTATAGAAAATCTTGGAAGTGAGAGTACTCTGTGTTTGTGTTGGGTCAAAAAGAGAATCTGAATGTTTGGCTCTGTATGCCAGTGGCCGCTTTTGTTGTTAGCGAGACATAGACATTAAAATAAAAAAACAAAAACATGTTTTACAATAGTATTTGCAGCAGGGCTTTTTCTGATCACCTTTGAAAAAGAAAAACATTGGTCTCTCTGTGTGCACTGCTGCATTTCCAGTGTCCCTGAAGGTCCTACTCAAATGGAGGCTCTCTAGACTCAGATGCATACTGTTATGAACATCCGTTCTGCGTATACATTTAATCACATAATACGTTTCCTATATTATGCAGCCAGGCTGAACTTTCTCAGAGCCCTGGAGTGTCATATTTATTACCTATCCCCAAGGACAGGGATTTAGCATTTGGATAGCTAACAGGAACAGAATGTTTTCATCTGTGACTAATGGGATGGCTAAGTGCTGGGATCCAAATGGAACCCAGACCTATCGGGACAAAACACATCAGGATATTAAGAGGATAACACTGGAAGCCTTTCTGAACTCCGTCAAAATGGGAACGCAGCCATCTTTCCAGAGATGAAGGAGAGATCTCCAGTAACAATCCAGAAGTATTTGCAGTTTCTGATTTAGTGCAGCAAAGTCTCATTTAGGATCTTTTTTGAGTTTGTTTTTTTTTTAACTATGCAGAGGGGGAAAAAAGATCTGGAAGTCACAGGGAATGTGGATAATGCCAACAACAACAATAAAAGAAGTACCATTCAACTTAATAAGCAGCTGACCAAAGAAATGAGTGATACAGGACTCTTCAGTGCATAGTTGAGAGAAAATGAACACCAAAGATGAGTGGACCATATTGGTAGTCATGGAGACTGATGCTTCGTGCAAAAATAAAAAAAAAAAAAAATTAGCATTCTCTAGTTAATCCTCAAAAGTTTACCCAAGTGAGTTTCTTTTGAGTTCTCCTCTCTCTGTGGTTAGGAAAAAAGGCTGTTGTGTTATTGACAAAAACTCTGGGTGATATTTGTTAAACAGCTGCTATATGGGAAGACATCCATCTTGAGTGGATCCATGCCTGTGCTAGGGTTTTGCAAGAAGCTCCCAAGTTTAAGAAAGAAAAAAAGCCAGAGGAGTGGCAAAAGCCAAATCAGACTAGAGGTCTGAGGTCTTCCCTTTTCTTCCTGAGAAGCAGCAAAGGAGATTAATTTCAATTTGACTTCCTCCAAGAGGAGGCAAGTTTGTCCTAGGAAACATCATTTCAAAACAATCCATCATCCTGCAGTATTCTGTGCCACTACCAAAAAGACAACCGAGGTGGGGGACGACACACTAGTGTTCAGTGTCTAGAAGACAGCATGGAGGTGATAGTGGCTAGCAGCAGTGTGGCCATACTGCATTTCCCTGTCTTCCTTTAGTACACTCTCCTGTGCCCCAGCAGCTCTGGCTCTTCCCTGAGAAGCTAGCTAGTTCCACTAGCATCCATCCAGGCTGGTGCTTTCCTGGAGTAGTGAGGCAACAGGAAGACTGCTTGTTGAGTAAAAGGCTGTAGTGGGCAGGGAGCAAGCTGGGCACAGTCTTGTTCACAGCCAGTCGATGGGGGGAGTTGGAGTGCAGGAGTTGATAGCAGAAATTTGAATTGACTTTCAATGGGTGACGATTTCTCACTTGCCTGCTGGAGATTCTGCATGATGTGGCTTGCCTGGTTTCACCTGTCATTCAAGTGTTAGTATCACCAGTCCCAGTTGAGAAAACATGCCTGGGAACTCTCATGATCCAGATAACTCATGAAAAGCAGTTTCATGTTTCCAGTGCAACAGGGGAGTGGCACCCATAGTACAAAATTAACATAGAAACTGGGCCTAAAAGAAAGATGGTTGAAGAAATGCCTCTGAGGAGTCACCGAAGGGCGCAATCCTAACCAACTTTCTAGCACTGGCATAGCTGTGCCAGTGGGGCATATGCTGCATCCTGCAGTTGGGGGGCAATCATGGAGGCCTCTTCAAGGTAAGGCAATGTTTGTTCCCTTACCCATAAGTTGCATTGCCCTTACGTCAGTGCTGAAATTTGGTTAGGATTGTGGCCTAAAACCTTTAGACCTGAGAACCTTCAGGTATGTGCTCTGCTGCCCCATGTGGCAACTGAAGTTTGGACAATTCACTTGGTTATGATATGTTCATAGATTCCAGGGTGACTCCACCTTTCCATATAACTCATTGGCTTTCTCTCGTTTGGTAAGAATATAAATGCTTCCAGATCAGGCTGTGACTTTGTTGCTTAGGCAAAAAATTGATTCCGTGCAGACTTGCTGCCCACCTCTTCCCATAAGGCCCACCATTTCCCAACTTATGTAGAGTTGCCAGTTTGCCAGAAATGACCTGTTTCTCCAACTCTTCCTTTTTTCTCAGGTGGGTAGGTGACTAAGGTAAGTTATAGGCCATTTAGGGACTGTTAATGGGCCCCACTCCTTTACCACTGAGCTCTGCCCTCTTTGCCACTAAGCCCTGTGCTGATACCTGATTTCCCTCCCCCCCGGTTTGTCAACAATGGGTAGTTTCATGACATCACCAGGTCACACTTTCAGAAATTTCAGGTTTTGGATATCTCTGACCAGTCAACCCTAGAACTGTACCTCCTACTTTATGCTCTCCAGCTGCCTTTGGCTGCCATGACCCCGCACCTGATCGTGCCTTACAAATAAAGAAGTTCAAAGTTTTCAACCAGCCATTACAGCTGCCAAAGGACGTTTTTCTGCTTATTAATTAAAAACCCTTCTGAACAGCCCTTTGCCCAAAGTCTCTCTACTTGTAGCAGTTGTACTATAAACTAAAACTCTGAAGCTGAGTGACACGGAATGCGTATAATTTGGGGATCACTATTTTTAAACAAAGGAAGATGGCATTTATTGAGCGGCAGTGTACTAAATGGCTATATTTATTCACTAGGGCTCTGCTCATCTGTTTTCTCATCTGCAAAGAACAAAAACTAGCTGAAAACCTGCCCCAGTCTGGATTCACTTCTATTATTAAGCAGTGAAGCTTAGGCTGTAACATGAATACATCCATATGCTGTTTCCCTTTCTCCCAACTGGAATTGTAGCAAAGCATGCTGAGATGTTACCATGGCTGTGTAATAACAACCAATTGCATTTCGCTGCTTTTTGCCATCTGATCTGTTTTGAGTTTGGAATGTTTGCTGGAAGGAGTGATGGCTCTGTAATTTCTGAGTCATATTTATTCAATGCAAAATGTTTTCACAGAACTCCTCTCAGAACCCTAATAAAACAACCAAGACCATGTAGGCAATCATGTCCTAAAATAAGGGTGCACAGCCATGTCGCATGTGTGTGGGAAAGCAGAACCATGTGTTGTTTTTTTTATCTTCCCAGAGCAAGTGAATGAATGAATAAACCTTTATTAGGCATAGATAGAGAAATCATAAAAGCAAACATAATTAGTCCTAATCCCGTTTATCAAAAACGGAGTTAAGATACTAAATTACTAATAAAACATTTACAGTTCAACATAAAATATCAACATTTTTGACAAATTACATTAAGAAGGCTTGGAAATCACCAAAAGCAAAAATTTAGAAATTCCCTCTAGCACATCTGGTGAGCAGTCATTTAGGAGACACTTCAGTTTTGCCTCATCTGAAAGCCCATTCATTTTGCCGAGAAGTGGAGTCATGTAAGTGTGGCGGGATCTAGTGTGCCGAGGACAATAAAAAAGAATGTGTATGATTGATTCAAGATTTCCCAAATTACAAGGGCAGAGGCGTTCTTTATATGGTATTTGCCTATATCTGCCTTCTGTGACCTTGGATGGAAACACATTGAATCTTGCCAAAGAAATTGCACGACGTTCAGAGGGGTTGATCAGAATACTCAGATAAGGAGCCATTTGCCCATACTTTAGCAAGAGTATAGATAGAGATAGAGAAACAGAGCAAGTGTTTTAAAGGGCTAGAGTAGCAAACACAGTGTTCATTTTGTGAAGAGTCAGACATTAACACCAGGGCTGTGTTAACCATTAAGCAAAGGATGCTATAGAGCAGTGTCCCAGATATACTGAACCCACGTTGTAGTACCAAGGTTCTTCAGGTGTGAGGTGGGCCTCCGTAAGAACTATGGGGACATTCTTAGGCTTAATCTTAGACAGAAGTGAAGAAATATAAGACATATAATGCCTGTGAAGAGCTGGCATAAGGGGTTGACACTGTTGGGTTCCTGGTAAGTCCCAAAGTCCTGCAGGTGTCCTACTGCTACTGGCCAGAGTGTCAGCAGCTCTACTGCAGTTATTTGCTTTCATTTTCTATTTACTTGCCTTCTTTCAAATGGTACTTGGTGGCAAGGGAGAAAGAACAGCACTTTTGCTGTGGGCTATGGTGCATTTTGGGCTTAGAAGGAATAGGTGAGCAGTGATGACTGTGCAAGGAGGAGTGGGGGCAACATAGAAAGGGTCAGGACCAGGCTTGTGGAACTGCAGTATAGTTCATGTAATTGGAACTGATAGATGGTACTACTGATTGAAACTGGTTCTCGCTGGTCCTTTGTGTGATAGCTGTCGATGCCTTTTCAGACTCTGTGGAACTCTATGAAATTTGTGGAAGGTGTGATTTTTCACCTGAAGGCAAATAATATTTTATTTGCCGTTTGCTGCATGGTTTTGTTAGCGAGCGCATAACGGCTTGCTTCCATAGCTACCAGCAGTTAGTTCAGTGCATTTGTATTTGTTTTGGCTACATTTAAAACTGCTGTAAAAACTTCACATTGGGATAATGCAAATTTGAAATTTTGCACTTGAATTAGAAGAATCTACTGGATCCCATTTCATCTATTTTTTTTCCCCAGGCTTTAGAACATTTTACAGGGGCACTGTCCATTTTCAGTGCATATTCATATTAACTAGTGGTTCATTTAGGGAAGCTTGCATTTGTCGGTTGCATGGAACATGTATGAAACATCGTGGCTGTTTCATAGTCATGTCACAAGGTAGTACCTGGCCACACAAGGAAGATAATCTTCAGTGGTGGACCAGCCTTTCACTGAATGGGGCAAATGCCCCAGGTACAGAGCCCTGCGCATCTCCAAGACCGCACAGAAGCCTCATTGAGGATCCTGACACAGTTGGACACTATGCTTCTGGTTTGCCGGAAGTACAGTTTAAAACACTGGGGAAGCCTCAGGAGGTTTCTTTGACCTGTTCTGGAGTTGCACGAGGCTCCGCAATTCTTGGTGAGTGGAAGGGGGGGCAGATTCGCATGGGGGGGATACCATCATGGACCTTTGTCCCAGGGCGCGGGGCTGGGAAGGTCCGTAACTGATAATCTTCTGGTGTGTATTAGAGCAGTGTAAGATTATTGGGATGGAATGAACTCTGTATTCTCATAGCTGTCTCCTGATTTGAGCAGTGTGGGGCTCCAGGCAATGATTGAGCAAAATGTCCTGCCTCCCTGTTCAACACCTTATGATCGATAGGTGCCAAGGAGACCAATATTTGTTTGTGCTGTCTCTAGTAAGATAATCAGAATCAGCCTGCCCTCTTGCTAGGAATACGACTATGGTATTGCTGTGGAGAGAAAAGTCACTGCTAGATCCCCTGCAGTTGAAGTTTGCTAGCAAAAAGTTCAGGCTGTGTGGCTGAAACAAATAGTTTCATTTGAGAACATGTTGGCTGATCTTGTGAATAGCCGTTGTCCGTCATCTTGTCCATTACTACAGTTGGCAGTTGTACAGTTTTCAGAAACGTAACTTCTTTTGTGTTTTGAAATGCATATGTTAATTAGCATAGGCAGGATTTGGTCGACGTTGAGTGCTTTTCATTAATTATTTGAAATCTAGCAGATAGGAAATTCTGTTTCAATGGATATTGATCTTTAATTTATTTCAAATTTCAGACAATCATGAATAATGTTGTAGGTTAGTGATTCACCATGAATAATGGTGTAGGTTAGTGAATCATGAATAATGGTGGATATTAGTGATTAAAGGCCCTAGAAGAAGCTGCCTGATTTATAAACCAAGGGCTGTGGTTATAATGGTGATTGGGCAGCAGTGCACCCCCCCCCAAATAGCAGCTTGTTTAACCCCTGATGCGTATAGCCTAATTTGCCCTATCTGTTTCACGGCCCAACAAAAATGGGGCTGCAAAGCAACAGAAATCGTGTCATGACCCCACTGGTGTGTCCTGGAGCCACAGTTTGGGAACCTCTGGTGTATGTGAAAGAAGACACCAGATGGGCTGTTTGTGGGGAAATGATTTTGGCAAAACAGAAGCAAGGGACCAGCAACTTAAAGGGGATGGCTATCCTAGAGAACATATTATAATGTCCCACTCTAAAATCAAGAGATCTACAGACAAATGTTTGCTGAAGGTGCCAGCTGCAGTAGACCCCTTGCTCTGTGTTTCACATGCCTCAGCCTGTGTGATGCTCTAATTAATTTTGTTTTGTTTTGTTTCAAGACAGAGCTCTCCAAGTTCAAGCTGGTGCCAAAGGCAAGTTCAGAGATACAGCCAAGGAAGATAGAAAGGAACCGGCACTTAAAAGTGATGTTCTCCAGAAGGCACGAAATATGTAAAGGTCTAAATCTAAAATATTCAGTTATGTTTGCCTTCAGCTCATTGCTCAATCTGCACTTCCCCGTTTCTCCGTACTTGGATGCCTCAAGGGAAATAAAATTTATGAAACAACTTCTGAGAGCTGTTCGCTGTGTTTAGAGCGAGTTGGTGCATGTTCATTTTCTCTCCTTGCCCTCCCCTCTCACTCACATTTATCAGCTCAGTGCCAAATGCACTCAGCTCATACAGTGAAAGAAATGTTACCTTTCTTTAGACCAGGGCCTCTGAGAGGAATTTTGGCAGGGGGTACAAAGTTTCTTTTGGGCCCCTTCCCAAAGGGGGAGGGGTCAACGAGGGGGGAGAGCAGCGACGGGGGTCAATGAGTATAATAAATATAAATAAATAAAAGATGATAACAAAGCACATTTGATTTGAACATATTTGTTTATAATGCAGATGAGAAAGAACAATACAGATAAGGAGACAGAATTCACATTGAAACATCATTTTATATTAATATGCAGATATGATCATCAGAAGACATAACTATTATTAAGAAACTTACAGTGCAATCCTATTCATGTCTACTCATAAGTAAGCCTCATTGTGTTCAATAAGGCTTACTCCCAGGAATGTGTGTATAGAATTGTAGCTTTAGTATTTACTTTCCTGGCCTTTTTCTGTGAAAAGTTTTGAATCACAACATGGAAATTAATTGTTCTGGCAACGCTTGATTTGATACTTAGCCTGGCCAAATCCACAAGACATCCCTGAGACATTGTAGATCTT
Organism: Tiliqua scincoides; assembly: GCF_035046505.1. Taxonomy (NCBI): domain Eukaryota; kingdom Metazoa; phylum Chordata; class Lepidosauria; order Squamata; family Scincidae; genus Tiliqua; species Tiliqua scincoides. The sequence continues at coordinate 31,580,892 of NC_089826.1, forward strand.
AAATAATTCTTAATTAGCTTTAGTTTGCTAAATGACCGCTCTGCAGAAGCTACTGTTGCTGGAATTGTTAACAATATTCTTAAACTAATACAAACATTTGGAAACAGGTCACCTAGCCTGTACTCTGTTCACAAGTTCAACAGATCTAATGGTTTTAATTGTGCAGTTCCAAAATTTGCTTTATGCACTGAAGGTAAATGTTCCGTTCATAACATACTTTTCTATTTCCTTTTGAGGTGAAAACTCAGTTGTGATATATCCAGTGTCAGGGCCTACATTATGATCACTCCTCTCTCCTTCCAAATTCACTTTCACATGCATCTGTATGTCTATCTCTTTCTGTTTTTCATTTTCACTTTTTGCATCTGCCTCTTTATCAAAACTCTGTGCAGAAGCAAAGCACCCAAATCAATTTGGGGATAAGGCTTTCAACATCTTCTTCTTGTTCCAGTTCTACAGGTGAGCTCAATGGAGAACTCTGTGCATGTGAAGCTGCACCTAACCCAAACTGAAATAGTGTTTGTTGACCCCTTCTATGAGTTTCATCTCGTTCTTTTTTGTCTTTTCTTTTCTGGGCTCCTGATTTTTGAGAATAATACATTTTAGACAGACCAGACTGAAGAGAAGAAAAGCCACATAAATTTTTTTCAGACACTGAAAATGTTGAGGGAATATTTAGGATGCCAGCAGGCCACAAGAACAGATCCCAGCCTCTCTCTTACAGCTCAGAGCACAGGTCTGCCTCATGTACTAGTGCCCAAGCCCAGTAGGTGGCGCTGCCTCTTTGCCTTGTGGGAGTTGGAGGCCAGTTCACAGAGCTTGCTGCTGAGTGCTGGCATTGCCTCGCCTCTGAGTTCCAGGAGGCAAAGCAGCAGCGCTCCTGCATGAGGCAAGCCTGCGCGCCACCGCAAAGCTCTGAGGGAGGGGCGCAGGCCCAGGAGGCTGTAGCCTGCTGTTTTGCCTTCGGGGACTTGGAGTCTAGTTGGTCGGAGCTAGCGTCAGCGTCCTGTCTCCCGTGCACCGGTGTGCTGAGCTCTCAGGAGACTGTATCGCTCCGGGCCCCCTCCTCTAGCTCCTGGGCCCTCTTTCAGACCCCAGGCCCGGGTACATATTACCCCCTTTACCCCCCTTTCCTAGGCCCTGCTTTAGACACTTCCCATTTCAGAGCCAATCTTTAAAAATTCAGTGGGCTGAGACCTTCAGGCTTTCTGGACTCGTGCGCAGAAAAACAGCACGTGGGTGGGATGCACTGTTCATCAACTGGAGGTCTGGTCTAGAGGGTAGAGCCTCCGTCTGCCTGAAGATAACATCCACAAGGTCGCCAGTTCGAGGCCACCGGCACCGTGCGACCTTGAAGCAGCTGACAAGCTGAAGCCGAGCAATTCCATCTGCTCTGAGCGTGGGAGGATGCAGCCCAGAATGTGAAGCCAGATCAGAATGAAACACTTGAATGTAGTGGTTCTTGAAAGAAAGAACCTTCTTTCAATTGTAAAAATCCCTATTTAATAAGGGATTTAAATAAAGCCTGCCTATGTAAACCGCCTTGAATAAAGACTAAGAAAGGCGATATATAAATACCTGTTTTTACTATTATTATTATTATTATTATTATTATTATTATTATTATTATTATTATTATCAACTGTACACTAAAACACCTCTTCAAGCCTTGATTCAGTTCTTCTGTACAGAGCCTGTACACATGCAAGTTGTCCTTGTGCAGGGTCCGTAAGTGCGAGCCGGACCCATCTGAAATGCAAGGCCCCTATTTTGAGAGACCCTATGAGTTTGCAACTTGCACACAGGCTCTGTGCAACAGAGTTGAAATTTCTGAATCAGGGCAGGAGACGCGTGTTGACTGTACCCTGTTTGAGGCAGCTGAATAGACCATTTTCCAGTCTGTCATTATGTCTATGTTGTTTGCATGCACTGGGACTATGCTGTGTACACAGTCACTGCCATCAGCTGAGTATTGACCAGAACATCAGAATACATTATAACACCAACATCTACAGTTACTACTGCTACTGCATACTGTATCTATAAAGAAGCATCAGTGTGCTGGGTAACTTTGGCTGCAATCCTATCCACACTTTCCTGGGAGTAAGCTCCACTGACTAAAATGGAACTTACTTCTTAGTAGACAGGCATAGGATTGGGCTCTTTATTATCTTGATTGCATCCAATAGTCTCTATATGCTTAATAAAATTGTAGGGGGACAAATACAATACTATGAATTCAGTGCTAAACTTGTCAATATGTTGTCTTTTTTTCTGGACAGCCTAATCTAAGTTAGCCTATATTAATCTATCGTAGTTGTAGTGTATTGTTAAAACTATTAAAGCAGCATGAAAATTCTGTTCTGGGTAGAAAGCATGTGTTTTGAGCATTTTGAGGAAGGAGGAAGTATTGATAATAAACTGTAAATCATGTTGAAAAAGATTATAATGCTGACAGACCCTTAGCTACCCTGGCATGAATGGCACCACTATAAATGCTTCCAAACAGATATGAACCCAGAGGCAAAATATAATCAAGTCTCTCTCTCTCTCTCTCTCTCTCTCTCTCTCTCTCTCTCTCTCTCTCTCATGCTGCTTCTGTGCCTGATGCTGTCTCACCTACCATATATCTAGTGAGTGACTCATCCTCCAATTACTGTTGCTGTCATTCTGGTCCAAATTGCTAGGAGGAAGGGAAGTACTGATAGAAACTCTTAGAAGATTAAAATAACCCTGTTGTGAAGCCTTATAAAAACTTTGCGGTAAGCAACCTGAATTCTCCCTGATTATACTTTAGATAGTTTTGTATTCACATGTGTGATGTCCTCCTGGAGCAGCACATTGGATCTCCCATTGAAAATGGACCTATGTATCAAGAGAGTTGTTCCAGAAAAGAAAGGTCTTTTTGTCCAAAATACACAGTTTGATCAATTTCTTAAGGCCATTTTTCACTTGTACAGTAAGCAAGGAATACAGCTGGTTGGAAGTGGGTGGTATTGGGGAGGGTCTTCCCCCCTCCTCCAAGGAATAACAATACAAAATGAATTTCAGGAGATTGGGCTCATCACCCTGATGTATGCACACAAGCTCTTTAGCTTTCACAGTTAGAAGCTTGTACTTTTGGAAGGAAAGCAGGATTGCACCTGTCTCTCTCTCCTCTTAACTTCCATGCATTCATCAAAAACTGCATGCACAGAACCTAAAGCATACCACTTGTACACATACATGCTCTCTGCATGTTGTTAGGGAACTTACATGTATCTGTACATTGGCAATCTCTGTGCACACATGGAGGCAGAGACAATAGTAGCCATAAAGAGTTAGTGCAAATAATGTACTGTGGTTGCTGTTATATTTGGGAGGCTTTTCCCTCTGAATTTACTTTCCTTAGAGCACAATCCAGAAAGCATCCTTGGCTGGCACAAGTCCCTTGCACTGAATGATGTGCGTCACAAAAGTGCTATAAAACACTTTTGCACCACCCTCAGAGGAGGGAGGCTGGCACATGGACATGCGCCGGCCTCCAGATGCCAGACCAAGCCCCACTGGGCTGGAAGAAAAGGTAAGCTAGTGCCAGACAAGTCCGGCGGGTGCAGGGGTTGGGGAGAAGACGTTTCAGGACCAGGAGAGGGTGAACAACAGGCAGGCTATGTGCAGATGAGTGGGGGGGGGGTGAGGTCAGGATCTGGCACTTATGCAGGATCCTACCCCTGGACCTGGGCAGCCCGGAACAGCCCCAGACTGGCCAGATCTGCACCACCCCATTGGGGCTGCTGCGGCTTTACCCAGGGTAAGGGGAAGTGATTCATCTTGTCCCAGGCTAGGCCACTTTCGTCCCCAACCCTGCATTGGATACAGGGCAGGCCAGCTGGCCTCCCTGTGCCAGCGCAAGTTAGGATTGGGCTGTTTAACTTATCCCATTAACCATAGGTAGTGCAGTCAGAGAGTTGTCTCCTAAGCAGTGCAAGCACAAAGGTACTTGTGCTACTCATATTTCCATCCCCCTCCTTCCTAGGGAAGCCCCTAAAGTCCCCCAAAAGTCACCCCTGAGAGTTGGGGGACCCTTGAAGATGGTGTGGGATGCAGTGCAGGGTTCAATTGTGGGAGGGGAAAGTCATGGAGAACAGTTTTCATGAGAGGACCTCTGCTTGTGGAAGATGTCTCCACATGGTTCTCAGCTCCCAAAACAGCTCACACAATTTTGGAGGGATTTCCGCCTCTCAGGGGTGACTTTTTGAGATATTAAATATGCTTTCCTATGAAAGATTTGAACTTAAGTTGGACTACTTAAGATACAATTTAAGACCATTGTTTTGATTGGACTACTTAAGATACAATCCAGATTACATGCGTATGTTTCCAATATATGGAGTTGTGTTGTTTTTCCCACAGTGACAGACCCCAGTCCTGACACAACTTCCAGGCTGTGGGCCTAGTTGTAGAAAGCAAGTCAACTTCCAGCAATTACACAACAAGATGTTATTTACCTCCAGATAAACTCAAACCAGTTTCTAAGCCTTAGTTGGACATTTAATAAACAGTTTCCTAGTGCAGAGTACACATCATTTTACAAGGCTAGAGCTGCATCCCATAAATCCGTCATTCTGTTTTTAGATAAACATGAGTTGAGATTAGAGAGCCAGGTCACCCTCCAAACTTCCATTCTTATGTGAGTGTGCTGTCAACAATCAAGCTGTGTATACAGAGGCCTTTGCAGCGAGACTGTCTATTTCCCCCCAGCTTTGCTTCAGAAAGGGCGGAGCAGAACTGGAAATGTCTGTCTCCGGCTAGACGAAATCTGGAGGAGAGCCAAACTCCACTGGTCCTACCGCTTTAGGGAGGCAAGAGTTGTAAACCAGCAATTAGTAATCCTGCTACTAAGAGGAAAGATTGCTGGGAAGTATAAATAGGGTCCCTGTTTATACACAAGTTAAACTAGGAAGTGAACAGATTATATCGCTGCCAAAACGGCATGAAGAGGAAAGAGCTTGTGAGAATTTGCTGGGCCGATTTGCGTGACCCTTTCAGAGTGGTGCAGAGTTGTCTGACTCTTGTCGAAGAGCTATTTGGCGCATTATGCCAAGGGAAGTGGACTGTACCACTTTGGACTGCAGGTGGTGTGTGTGCTTCGTATTTTTGAAATGTCCTTGACGTTACAAACAACTTATGGCTGTTTATTTACTTATTTAGCGTATGGCATATAATACATGGACATATATCAATTAGACTAGATCAAATGTCAATGTCCAGTTCGTCCAGCCATTCAAAGACAGAGTTACCTTCATTGAAAAAGTCAGACCATGGGCCAGTACATGCCCTCAGTTTGCAGCCAAACACAATGTGGTATATGGTTTGGTGCGAGAACCCGCAATCACACTGAGGTAGATACTAGCCCCCATTTAAACATTGACTCCTGACTAACACCATGTAGGGTACGGATCCTATTCAAAGTTTTCCAGTACTGGTGAGGTAAGTCGAAACCTGGCACCTTAAGTGTAGGATCGTCTTACTACCCGTTTCTGGGTGTCAACTGTTCACTTAGTTTTCCATTGGGCATTGATGTTAAAATTGTTGTGCAGATGTTGTGCGAGTACCCGAGAAGGCTTCCTGGATTTAAGCTGACCGATTGATAGATGAGGAAGATTGGCATGTACTGGTAAAAGTGAATTGTTGGTGATTTTTTAATATTCTTTCACTAAAGCCTCTTGTCTCCGTAGCGTTGGTGGTGCCATGTGGTTCAAAACAGGGAGCCAACAGACAGGAGTGGGTCTTATACAGCCGTTTATGATCCTCATGCCATACTAAGCCATACTTAAGCCATACTGGAGCACAGTATTCTGCTGCGGAGTAGATAAATCCTAATGCTGATATTCTGAGAGTAGTGGCTGAAGCTCCCCATCTTGTTCCTATTAATTTCTGGAGTATGTTGTTCCTGGTATTGATTTTTGGGGCCATGTTCTCAAGGTGTGACTTATAAGAGAGAGTCCGATCCAAAGTTACTCCAAGGTATTTTTGTCTTGCAACAGCTCCTCCCCACTGGGCCTCTTAAGTGAGGCCCCCCTGGGCCTCTTAAGTGCCCGCTTAAGGCTGATTAGTTTCCCTTGTTAAACTCACAAGTGCAGCAAGCAAAAATCAGAGTCAAGTCCCAGTCCACAGATTCCAAGCCAGTCAGTCCGATCAGTGAGAGTAGCCATATCAGAGTCCAGAGCTAATAAGTCGAGTCACAGTCCGAGGTCAGATTCCAGGTAAGCCAGTCTAATCAATGAGAGTTGCCAAATCAGAGTCCAGAGCCAATAAGCCGAGTCACAGTCCGAGGTCGGTCGGTCGGTCGGTCAGTCAGTTCTTCTCTCCTCTCCTCTCCTCTCCTCTCCTCCACCCTACACTCCTTCTACAACTCACAGTCTTTAGTTCCTCCAGGTGCTGTTTATATACTTCAAGGTTCGCTTTAGCCGCTAGTGGCTGCAGCTGTGCAGCACACCTCCAGCTACCACCTGGGCTTTAACCCTGCATTTACTTAGAGCAAGGGGCGCTGTGGACACCACACCCAATCTCCTCGGTGATATCTTCCGCGATGTCGCTACAATTTTGGATGGGGATTGTAAGGGAGTAGGTTGTTATTTAGATAGACCTTCGGGGCTCCATTGTTAAGGTGGAAGCATGTAGTCACTGTTTTGCTGGTACTGCATATTAACCTCCAATCAGCAAAATATTTTCCCAGGATCTTGAGGTCTTCTGAGAGGAGGCCATCCAATACCTCCATGTTTTTTTCCCTGCACTGCTAGAGCCAAGTTGTTGGCATATCCAAATTTACATCCCCTTGTTACTGGCAAGTCTGAGATGTACAGGTTAAATAGTGTGGGTACCATTACAGAGCCTAGTGGGAGGCCATTGTTTAGCCTTCTTACCTTACTTGCATTGTCCCCCATTATGATCTGGAAAGATCTATCACTTGTATATTGTTGACTAATCAATACAGTTTTTTACATGGAATGATGTGACACAATTTTTATAGCAGAACCTCCCTCCATGCAGTGTCATATGCCACAGTTAGATTGATAACGCAGTTAGGTTACTTATGGTTGTAACAAAGTATCACATCAGAGAGGAAGGGTTGTCTTCGGGTCAGACTAGATGATGAACTGGAACTAGAGCATGATTGGGGCTAGCCAGCTTGCTTTCTATTCAGTAAACAGCAGTTGGATTCGTTGGATTAATCTTGGAAGTCTAATTTATACTGGCAATTTTTGAAATAACGTGATCATTTAGCTGTAGGAGCAAGCACAGAAAGGGGCTTCTAAAGGCAGAAGAATAAAGGGATAAAAAAGGCACTCTCAGAGCAGTCATTTACCGCCTTCTCAGCTTCCTTACTTGCATCCTTGTTTTCGCTCTTGCTTTTTTCAACCATCAGTATCAGTAGCCACTCCACTCCCAGTAAGCTGCCTCTTCAACCCTCCCCCAAGCCATTGTGGGTAAGCAGAAGTCACCATTCATCAGCATGAGTATTTATTGATTTCCCCCTTACTCAGTGGTTCAGTGGTTCTTAAACTTTTTAGCATTGGGTCCCACTTTTAGAATGACAATCTGTCAGGGCCCACCAGAATTGATGTCTTTAACCTGAAAGTGGTGTCATGGCCAGAAGTGACATCATCAAGCAGGAAAATTTTTAACAGACCTATCCACACTTATCCAGGAGTAAGCCCCATTGACTATCATTGTTAAAAGTATATATATATATCTATAAATTTTCCCCAAATGCAGTCACATATCATATCACCATCAAGACTAATATATTAAAAATAAAATATTGAAATGAATGGGGACCCACCTGAAATTGGCTCACATCCCACCTAGTGGGTCCCAACCCGCAGTTTGAGAAACACTGCCCTAACTTACATTGGTTTTCATGATAAAAAAAAATATTTTAATTAGCACATTTTTAATATACATGCAGATTTCTAGGAATGCAACTGCTGCATAAATCAGAAGATGCTGGTATTTAGACAATTGGCAGGCAGCCCAATCCTAACCTTGCTGGTGCAGCCCAGCCAAATGGCCTGCCCTGTTTGCTGTGCAGGTTAGGAGGCAGCTGGAGGTCTCCTGGGGGAAGGGGATATTTTTCCTCTCACCCTGATTAACACCCCAGCCAGCCCTATGGGGTTGCTTGGATTTTCAACAGCTATATAGCTGGTGGAAGTCTGAGCAGCCCAGTGCAATGCCAACTGGGCAGGGAGGCGAGTTAGGATATGGCAGAGTAGGACTGCGCTGAACTTGCCCCTCTCCCGGGCCTGATCTGCTCCCTCTCCCATGGACTCTCGCACCTCCATTCTGCCCTCCCCAAGCCCTGCGCCGCTTGGCAGCATACCCCTCCCTGCCAGTGGGCAGGGGTCTGAATACAGCATCAGTGGGGTGGTGCAGGCCTTCCTGCCGGTACTGCCTACTTCTGCAATGTCACATACACATACATACACCAGCGGGGGCATGACTTAGGATTGCGCTGTAAGACGTCTTTAATTGTATGATGGCCTTACTAACCACAGAGCTAAAATGTATATAGGCACAGCACACACCATACATATAACAAGCATTATTAGGACTGACACATACTATGTTCAGAACTGTGTGAGTGAATGACAACATAAAATGAGGAGGAAATCTTTTATGACATGCCCTTCACTTAATGGCATGTCATTTTCCACCACAATGTATATGCAGGATCTGATGTGCTATTTAAAATGATTATTGTAGACATTCTTTCTTATTACTCTAGAGAAATACGTATAGTTAATTAGAATTTAATTTCACTTGATAGTAGGACCAAGAAACTAAATTCATATTACCTACTGTGTTCTCACAGAACTCAAGCAGCCCAGAATCTGAGTTTTCTAGGCCCGAAGTGGCACCCATATCCAGTGGTGACACTAGGGTTTCACAGTTTCACAGTGGTGACACTAGGGTTTCACAGGATGGGCAGGGCATCACCCTGGGAGGTGGGTGTGATGACATATCATCACCCTGCCCCCACTGGTTTTTTGGCTACAACTTTTGATAGAATAAAGCTATTTCAATGTGGTTTGTTTCATTGCATTCTGCATGAAATTACACATCAATTGATATATAACATGATTTTGGCAACCCCACATGCGCGTCACCTGGTGTGGCCTGCACCCCCCGACCCCCTAGCTGTCTGCAACACCACTGTCTGTACCATAGTATGTGTTTGCCTGCCTCATACTGCACATCTGAAATTGTGATTGATGCACATATGAAATTGAGCTGTCATGATTGATTTTGGCCTTGTGAATGTACCCTTCATTTGTATTACTGATGCAGAATTACAAGACCAAGCAGAGGAATTCCTTGGCCTGTATTGTTGTCTATGGGCTTGGATCCAGTTTTTATATTTGTGTCGCTGCAAGGCAAGCATGATCCCAAAGCACAAATAGCACAAAGTGCTATTGTTCCAGTTTTCTTAGCTCATCCACATGGATTAAGCATTTCGTTTACTCTAGTCATGCACCTAGCAAAAGATGGCCATATTTAGTCATACACCTGTTTAAAAACTTTGGCCAGCACGTTCAAAAATAGTATAAATATTATGGAATGCAAAGTATTGTACTTTGGGAACACCCATCACCTCTAGCATTGGCAAGGGCTGAATTACATAAGCATTTATGTAATCCCAAAATTACATTAATTTAGGGACAACAAAACCACAGGCAAAACTGGAAGAGTTTGAATAGCCTTTCAGTTCTCAGCAGAAAAAATCCTTCATGCACACTGCTGAACTTGTATGTGTGTGTGTGTGTGTGTGTGAGAGAGAGAGAGAGAGAGAGAGAGAGAGAGAGAGAGAGAGAGAGAGAGATCCTCCTGTCCTCTACAAGGCACTTTTGGATGCAGAGCAATCCAGTGCCCCACTTATTAGCCAGATGACAATAAGATATCAGCCAGGTAGAAAACAGTGCATTTTACATCAGTATATTATTCCAGATGTGCCAGTGTAATGATATACCCCATCACCGCTATAATGCTACCATGCAGGAGCCAAGCATGGCTGACAGTAGAGATGTATTGAGGAGGAACAGGTAAATTGATGTTCCAAGCTCCCATAGACCATGGTCCCACTTATGATGATGGTGTAAAGGTAAAAGTGGTGGCATAAATTCAAGCACTCCCATTGAAGTTGAAGGACAGCCTGCTGGGCTGATAAACAGTAGCTATAGGCAGCTCAATGTATGAACAAGGGACAAGGAGATGGGGCTCTGTGTGATGTGATTGTACAAAATGAACGGCATTCTGGGTCATGTGAATGCTGGACATTAACAAAATAGAGTTATTAGTCCATGCCGTCTTGTACAGCACTCTCTTAGTTGTGCCTGCAGTGAGAGGCTCTTCCTTGTCCTTTATCTGGGTGGCAGCATTCAGGGCTTGAGTCTGGCTTCTCGTGCATGCTAAACCTATGCTGTACCATTCAGCTACACTTTCCAAAGTAACTATTTCAGTTCAGACTGGGGAATGTCAAATGGCCCATACAGTGTGTTTTTCTTGTCTGCTCTTGTGGTTGTATGGCATCGAGGATGTGGGTTCTAGTCCTGTGTTGTCCCTCACATGACTCTAGCTGGCTGAGCTGCCATTTTGTGGCTGAGCAGAGATTTGAAGCCAGGCATCCCTGAGCGAAGTCCAGGATACTAAGTACCACACCATACAGGTTTTTGCTTCCTCTGTGGTTACTCCTGAATCAACACAGGAAAAGGGGGGGGGGAGGAATCTTTATGCACAAGTCCTTTCTTAAGTTATTTGAAGAAAAAAGGTAAACAATAAACAGTTGTTCAAATATTTTATTCTAGCAAACATAATAAATCTTCTTGAAGTTATTTTGAGAGAGAGAGAGAGAGAGAGGGAAAGAGAGAATTGAAGTAATGTAAACAAAACTTGATGTTTCATCTTTTCCCATTTTTTTTTTCCAGTTTTGAAATGCTTGATGCGTATTCTTAAGTCCAGCTTATTCTCCATTTCATGACTTGGAGGCTGGGTAGAAGTGCTATTTTGCTGCAGAAACCAACATCCTCCCAAAGTTGGTGTCATCTAGAGGTTTCACAGTTATGACCCACACATGTGTTGGTTAATGTAACATGTTGTACATGGGACATCAGGTATCTTCCTTTGAATGTGATTTAGAAGTTGCAGTTAATTCACAAAATTAAGATAAAAAAAAATAACTTTTTAAAGAATATTTATATGCCTTTTTTCAACCAAATAAATAAATAAATAAATACAGGATATGAATGCCCTGAATACAGGTGCCATGAATGCTGTTTAGCCTGCTGAATTTGATTCGAGGAGGTGCTCTGGTTTATAGGAAGGAATATTCCTCTGTTAGGAATATTGTTGAATAGGAGGTGGGCAGGCAAGGCTCTCTGTGCTTTACTTTCCAAATATACTGATGATCTATCAGTGATTTTCAGTCTTTTTTGTCTCATGGCACACTGAAAAGACACTAAAATGCTTAAGGTACACCATCAGTTTTTTGACAATTGACAAGGCACACCATACTGTTGGTGGGGGGCTCACATCTCCAAATGGCCCTAATAATAAATGACCCTCCCCCAAACTCCCAGGGCACACCTGGCACACCAGTGTGTCATGACACAGTGGTTGTAAATGGCTGCTCTATATGGTTTCTAAAGAAACATGCTTTTTTCAGGTTGACGCAGTGAGAAAATTATGATGTTGCCTGTACAATGTTACCTTTCCAATGAAATTGCCATGGGCAAATGTGGGTTATTTTCAGATGAGAGGATTTAAAAAAAAAAACAAAAACAGAAAACAGTCCTGCTTGTCTCCTCAAGAATAAGGTGTGGAATCCGTACCTAGTTTCATCATGACTCCACTGTTTACTGTGGAGTAGAGCCAGAGAAATAAGGCGAGACATTTCTACCAATAAATCAAGGCTAGATTGACACCTCGTCTTATTTGCGGGTCACTCAGGGATCAGGGCTGTTCAGGCATGTTGCAGCAGCCTGGAGAAGCTTTAAAGGACAGCCCTAGTTTCACAAGAGAAACTATGGGAGCAAATTGCACCTGAGGCCAGCACAAGTTCCTTTGCGCTGGCCTCAGAGTGGGAGGAGGTAGGTTGGCACACATGCATTCACTGGCCTCCAGAGGCTGAATTGGGCTCCTGCTGTATAGGTGGATGGGTAAATATGTGCCAGCCTGCCTCTGTCGGTGTAGGAGTTTGGGGAGGGTGGAACTAGGGCGTTCCAGGGCAGGAGAAGGGCGGATGGCTGGTGGGCCCATGGGTAGGCTGGGCCCGGGGGGGTGCCAGGATCCGGCATTTAGGCCAGATCGTAACCCTCCTAGTAGTAGTAGTAGTAGTAGTAGTAGTAGTAGTAGTAGTAGTAGTAGTGTTAATCACTCTGATCACCTGAGCACTGAGTGGTAGAGCAGCAGTTATATACAGTTTGGTTTCTTTTGGATGAGAAGAAAGACCACTGGAGACTTATGGGGTCTTTACAATGTCTGTGTGTTTTTACATGTATATAGGCAAAAGTGATCAGAAGCAGGGCTGACCCCAGGAGCAGTGGGGCCCAATGTAAAAAATTTTGTTGAGCCCCACCCCCATGGCCCACCTACACACCAAGAAGCCGTTGTGAGCCCAGGGCTATTGGTACTGTGCGCAAAACATAGCATGCAGAAATAGGTGGCAGTGGTGTGATGACATCACTGCCAACCGCTCCCAAGAGGTCCAATTTCAAGGCAATCAGACCCTGGGGCAGGTGGGAGGGCCCACACAGAGATGCTACAGCCTCACAAGTGGTAGCGATGGCAGCAGGCACTCCATTCACTGGCCCAGCATGGGACCCCATCCCACATGGGGCCCAATTCAGTGAAATCAGCTGAATCGTCCTAATGCTGGTCTTGATCAGAAGCAAGCAGATACCTAAAGATAAGGTCGCTTATAGAGAAATGAGGAGTTCTGGAGAACTTGAAAGCTTTTTGCACAGGACTACAGGTTGAGCCTCATTATTCGCATGGGTTCCTTTCCAAGCACTTTTTTTGGATGGCAAAAAAAAACAACACTATAGCAAATCAATTTAAAAAGTTTCTTTGCTCCGGTGATTTAAAAACAGCCTTGCTGACCTTTGTGATATAAGATGTAAGTAAGTCATTATGTAAGTAAGTCAAGATGTAAGACATTAAGAAGATAATCCATCAATCAGTCCTCCTCCAAGTGCTTCACTCAGCCCCTCCCTTCACCAATGCAAAGTGATTAACTTTCTTTCAGTGCTCAGGGGGAAGGGAGGGGTCCGCTGGAGAGAGAAAGGCTGATGGATTGTCAGCCAGCTGCCCTCGCTCTCTCATTAACAAGGCTATTGTTAAAGGACTGTTCAGTTTTTAAAACCGATTTTAAAGGGGTGCATTTTTCCCCTTCTCCAGGGATCAGCACATTCCTTTTCATTTGCAGTGGCCATTCGTGTTGAGTCAAATCCATGTATAAAAAATTTGTGTATAAATAGGCTGGACCTGTATATGTCATTTTGGCTGGTCCTAATAAAGATATTACTTATGCTTAACTTTTGGATTTTTTCTGTGGGCCAGCATAGCAACCTATGATTTTTTAGACTAAGCAGTATAGTAAGTAACCCATAGTACAGGCAGCAATCGTGGCAGCCAAACAATACTAGCTCAATCTTATTAAAATAAACATATTTGTTGTGGAGATTTGGAAATATTGGTATTTTCTGTCCTTACTCAATAAAAATCATTCGTAGGAAATTGGTTCCACATGCTCATGTCTAAATGAACCAGAAAAGGGAGAAATCAAAATTTAGAAAGCAGACTTCCCTGTATTGTGCAATATAATGTTGCACAATTATCCATGTGTACAACAATAGTTTTCACTCAGCGCTTCCATATATTACCTAAATCCTGCCAGGCTCAGGATGTGGATCTGCATGAGTGATTCAATATGGCACGTCCATTGTTGCATAGACATTTGAGAATTAAAACTTTCCATAAGAGCACACATTTTGTAACAATCTCCTGTAAATCATACCTTCAAAAAGGTAAAGCCATTAAATGATCAAGGATTCATTGCTGAAACACACATTCCCTCAGAATGTATGAAAAGTCATTACTGTTGACCCACCCAATGTGCAGGAAAGCACAATTATTTCAACAACAGCTTAAATCTTACTTGCAGCACCATCTCACGTCCAGTATGTCAGAAGTAAGTCCTACTGATTTCTGTAGTCTTTAGTCCCAGGAATATGTGTATAGGATTGCAGCCTTATTTTCTTAAATCTTACTTACACTATTTCAGTTAGGAAAAATGCTTCTGTTAGGTTTCAAATTGGATGTGAATTTAAAGGCCATTATATAATGTGGTGGCTAAACTTGCTTAACATAAGAGCCACATATGATAAACTTCAGTTGCTTGAAAATCACAATATTTAAGAAGCATTTGCATTCTTAAATGTATTTACTCATCATAAACCAGTGGTTCTCAAACCTTTAGCATTGGGACACACTTTTTAGAATGAGAATCTGTCAGGACCCATTGGAAGTGATGGGGGCCAGCCAGCTGCAGACGTGCCTTTCTCGAGCTCTTGAAAGTCACTCTGTTTTTCCCCAAAAACTGTGGATCTGAGGAGATCTAAGTATTGTTTGTCAGGAGAGACAAACTCCTCCATGAGATGCCTAATTCCTGAGGAGATAAAGCCCGGCCAGGGGCTTTCCCAGGAGATTCCGCTGTCTTGACAGCAATGGTGAAGAATTCATTTTGAATCAAGCTGAAGGCCCCTGCAGGGAAAGACTTTTTAAAGACTTAAGTAAGTGTTATTCCATTTGTGTATGCCTGGCGTGGACTGAGTAATTTGATTGCCTGATTTGTTTTCTTGCCGTGAGAAGAGGAGGGGGGGGAAGGTTCCCCCCAGCTGTTTATCGGTGTGAGGAGAAATCGTAGAGGAGATTTACCAAGCTTGCTATGGATATATGAAAATATAATTACAATTTTACAACGTTGAATTTCGGTGGATTACAAATTAATTGTCCTTGGAAAGTTTGTGTATTGAAGCGCTTATTGCCTTGGTTTGTTATTATCATTTGGGAATGCCTGAAGGAGCGGCTGGATGTTTCGACATTCCTGCAGATGGAGGAATGGCGTTGCCAAGGCTATAAGTATAAATAAGATAAGAGAAATATAAATTAAACAAATGTGCACCAGTGGCATCTAGTGACATTAGCGGATTTTAAAAGACATTGCAAGAACTGGATTTGTGTTTATAATTGAAGCAAGGAAGATAATATGCTGAGGACATCTAGTGGCATTAAAGAACATTGCGAGCAGGAGGAAGGAAGAAGGAAGATGGTGGGCAGAACAGTGAAAGTGAAAATTAGTACAAGAGGAACCGAAAGGGAAAGACTGGAAACAGACTGTGCAAGATAACATGGAAAAACTGTTGGCAATGTTACAGCAACTAACAAACCAATCTGAACAAACTCAAGCTAGTGTGGATGCCTTAACTAAACGATTAGATGATCTTGCTGGACAACTGATGGAGGTGAAAATTACATCAGAAGAAAATAAACAAAAGATTGAGAGATTGGGACAAAAGATGAGAAATGATCAAGTTAAAATATTGGAGACAGAAGAAAATCAGCACGATGCAGAGACGTTAATGGAAATTCAGATGGATAGTGCAGCTCAAGTGGTGAGGATACAAAATATACCAGAGGAGAAAGGAGAAGATACATCGCAATGGATTGTCAGATTAATATCAGAATGGATTGATACACCGATGGAGGAGATATCTAAAGAACTGGACTCAGTGAGCAGAGTGAGTACTTCCTATCTGAGAAAACACAAATTACCAAGAGAAATCCATGTGAAATTCATCAGAACCTTTTACAGAGATAAATTACTGAAGGCCCCACAGGAAAAGGAATGGACAGTGGATGATAACAAAGTCAACATTTTGAGACATATTCCATGGAGAGTGAGGAAGAAGAGAAAAGAATATGAAAACCTGACAAAATTTTTAAGAGAAAAGCAAATACTATATAGATGGCTTTCTCCGGAAAGTATGTTTTTTCAATATCAGACACAGAGATATAATATAAATTTAACGATGAAAGCAGAAAACTTCTTGAGTACAGTGATGAAAGATGAGATAAGAAAGAAAGAAAAGGAGGAAGATAAATTGAGAAGAAAAGAATTAGAAGAATATAGACCAGAAATGGAGTCGGATGAAAAGAAATCAGATGACTTAGAAGCAACAGATGAATCAGAGAGGGAAGAGCCTAGAGGAGAGCATAAGAGGCGCTCACCAATAGCAAGAAGAAAAAGACAAAAAGAGAGGAAGACTAGTAAAAAGAAACGTGACTAATGGGTATTGTTGGTGAATAAAAAATTTGGAAAAGTTTTTGTGACTTCAGATAAAAAAAGAGGTGTTGCCATTTATGTTAAAGAAAAATTGAGATCAAAATTAATATATGCTTTATAAGATGGATTATTGAACTTTGAGATGTAAGAAGAAACAGTAAAACAATGCATGATAAAATGTGCGTAAAATATAGGCCATAATATCACAATAGATCAATGGGAACAGATCTGGAAGCATAATAAAAAACTTACTAGAGCAACAAATTTTATATTATTTTAGATATTTTAGATAAAGAAAATGATGTATACCTAGTTATTATGATTTTAACTGTAGTGAGGATCTTATATGCTAGATATTGGAAGGATTCTAAAATACTAATGAAAAATGAATTAATAGAGAAAATAATGAATGTGATGGAAATGGACAGACTTAGAAGTTTTGGATTAACAACGAAAACCGACACAAATTGAGCAAGGGAAAAAACCCTTTTATGCTTGGGTGAAAATGAAGTTTTAGAAATATATGATAGGGCATTTAGATGATTGTATTACATATATATTATCTTTGATATGATATGATACATGTATGATGAATGAAAAATGATATTAAGAAGTAATTTTAGAAGAGGAATTGATTAAGATATGTAATGATTTATTAGTCTTAGTGATATATGATAATGATATATGATTTCCTGCACCCTTTGTGTTTTTTGTGTAGTGAAGTGTTTTTTTTGTGTGTTATGTGTTATGTGTATTTGTTTATAGTTTTTGAAAAAAAGAAAAAAGAAAAAAGGAAGTGATGTCATGACGAAGTGACATCATCAAGCAGGAGAATTTTTAACAATCCTAGGCTACAATCCTACCCACACTTACCCAGGAGTAAGCCCCTTTGATTAGCAGTTTTCAAAGCATATACATAGTAGCCTGTTAAAAGTACAGATCTGAAACATTTCCCCAAATGCACTCACATACTGTCAAGTCTAAGATATTAAAAATAAAATATTGAAATGAATGGGGACCCACCTGAAATTGGTTCGTGTGCCACCTAGTGGGTTCTGAACCACAGTTTGAGAAACACTGCCATAAACATTATATTTATGTTTTAATCTGGTGGACCATCAGTTTATAACCAGTAAATATTAAATAATTATAAAGCCTGAAAATTTCTTATTTACCTTTTATATTAATTGTGATACAAAAAGGAGCTCAGCTAACATACTTCCAAGAGCTGGATATTATACGTTGAAGTGCTGCATGTGGCTCGCGGCAGTTTGGCCCTGTCAGAAATAATGTCCACTTACTCCTGGCAGAATGCAAAGTGGGGTTGATGGCAGCTCTTGTAAAACCAACTTTATTATAAATTCACAGGCGCATGTTTGTTCTGATACTGAGTGACAGACCTGTCAGCAGAAACAAGTTTCCAGATAGATCTCCTCTTCTTCCTACTGAGCATAGAGATATTGTTAGAAGCGTCCCCCTCATCCGGCGTCTAGGACATGTGCACTGTGCGTTCACTGCCAAATAAGAAATCCGCATCTGCAGCTTGGACAGGTTTGATGTCCAGGGGAGGAGAGATCAGGAAATGGTTGCTGGACTCCTGCCAGATGTTTCTCCCCCCAGCCTGACCCTGTAGGTGATGGATGCTTTCTGAACTGACAGGACTGAATATCCACTTGGTCAAGAGAAAGGAGGAACATTTGAGCCTAGCAGCTGGTGCACAATCTTCCACTGTGATTAGGCATCTCTGGATTGGGGCAAATGTGGGTGCGTAACTGTTTGGAGTGGAATGATGCTCCATAAAATGACAAAATGATGCTTTCAGCCAGAAGTCATTAGATACAATGGGGATCTGTGTGACTGGAGAGGAGAAGAACTCCTTTGAGTTATTTAATTCAGTTTGAGTTATTTGAATTATTTAAAGACCTGGACCAAATCTACAAAGTAAATAGCAGACAAATGTGTGTGTTTGTTTCAGTATCTAGAAACCACGACATGAGGCCTTCCTTGCGTCAAAAACAAAAAACCAACCACCAACCTTTCTGTTATATTTGGGGATTTTGCTCAATGAGAATGGCAGGGTTTTGAAATGCACCCTATATATTATTTTAATTTTATTTCTGCATTAACTCTCTTGAAGCCATTATCTAACACAGAGCGATACTTCAAAATGAAATGCCTGCATTTGTACAAAAAGCTTCGCCCAGGCATTCAGATACACAAGAAGTAAGATTTAAACACAAGCGAATGAAGTTTTTGACTTCCCCTCCATCGCATGGGGACAATTGAATCTATGCAGGCTGCCATGCAACGGTAGCCAGTATTGTTGATATGTCTGAATAGCCACAGCTTGAATTTGCAGGATGCCAAAGGCTGTGACAATATACCTTTCCTAAAGGAATTTAAGCAAGTGTGACTGAATGAAAAGCTCTTGAATTTGCCTTTCACCGAACTTCCTGTCCAGCGTCCAAAAGGTTTCCTGCTTATTTTTCATGCAGACTCATAAATTCAGTCTTGCTGAATTCAAGGTACATAAAATGCAGGCAGTTCTGCCGTGTTCAGAATGTGATAGGTGGGATCCTGGTGGATGCAGACTGTCACCATCCATCAATGTCTAGTGAAAAGACTGCTTTCCAGGTGGCTCAAAGACATTCCATGGAACAGGAATTTTCTTTTCTAATACCGAGACTGTATGAATGAGAATCATCTGTTACTAAAACAAAGACCGGGAACACTAAGGACAATGTGGGAGTTTTATGCTGAGCATATGAAACGTATTCTGCAGAAAGAACGACTAGAGCAGAAATTCGGAAGGGGGAAATAAAAGAATGGGATGTAATCCTTCTTCAGAGAATGAATTGTAATATGTTACCTAAGAACACACAAAATGGTTTGGTCATAGGTATAGCTTTTTCATGATACAGTGGTGCCTCGCAAGACGAATGCCTCGCACACCGAAAAACTCGCAAGACAAAAGTGTTTTTGTGATTTTTTCTGGTGACTCGCAAGACGAATTTTTCTATGCCGTGCTTCGCAAGATGAATTTTTTCTATGGCCGTGCTTCGCAAGACGAATGTTTAAAATTTAAAAGTTGAAGTTTTGTGCTTGAAATTTTTGAAATCCTCTGTACAGTATGTATGCCTTTAAATAGCACTTAATAAACACTTTGTAAACCAAATTTGACTTTGTTCTGACTTTTCCTGCCCATAGGAACGCATTAATTAAATTTCAATGCATTCCTATGGGAAACCGTGCTTCGCAAGACGAAATTTTTGCAATATGAAACGACTTGCGGAACGAATTAATTTCGTCTTGCGAGGCACCACTATATACTATTTGATGTTTTCAGGTATCTTGAAAAGAAATAGCAAGGACTAAAGAGAAAGAAGAATTGGAGGGGGCTGTTGTGCCAGTGATAAAGCATCTACTTTGGTTGCAGAAGGCACCAAATTCAATCCTTGACATTTCCAGGAAGGGTTGGGAGAGTCTCCTGTCTGAAACTTTGGAGAGCCACTTCTAATCAGCAGTGGTGTGCCTGGGGGGCAAAGGGGGTCACTTGACCCCAGGCAGCAGTTTGGGGGTGCCCCTAGCCATGCTGCCCCCTACTGGTTCTGTTTGCTATCTCTGTTCCAGAGGCCTTAGGAGAGCTGGAGAGGTTGCACATGGCCTCCCCAACCTTCCAAAGTCTTTGTGAGGCTCTTGGTGGCCAAAAAACATAACTTCTGGTTTCAGATGAAAACTGGAAGTGATGTTTTTATGCCCTTTAAAGACCTGCTGAGGGAATAATCACTTTCAATTTCCCCAAGAAATCAGAAGTGATGTTTTACAGCCCTCAGAGGGTCTTACAAGGCCTTAGGAGGGTGGCCTCCCTGGCCATCTGAAAGCCTCTGGAAAGGAAGCAGTGGGTGAGTGGAAGCCTAACAGGGGGGGGCAGTAGCTTGCAGTCATGGCCTCGGTTGGCACCGGGGCCAGGATTGCCGCTACTAATCAGAGTAGACAATGGATGGAGTCAATTAACTGGTTGTGTGGTTATTTAGGTAAAATTAGAGTACTGCACATAACTCTGGCACAGAGGACACCTCATTTCCTACCTACTTCAAGTAGATTGAAAAGCATATAGGAGGTGACATTAGGTAATACGAAAGGTCTAGCTGTGGTGTTAGGACTCCTATGGTTCTTTGACATGTGCAAGCCATTGATGGATGGTGTAGTAAGTCAGTGAAGAACATGCATATATGAATGTTAGCCTTGGAACGCTAGCTAACCTAATGACATAGGCATGGAAGAAATGGTTCACTGTGGACGGCAAGAAACAAAATGTTAAGGCAGTGGCTCTTAAACTGGGTCATTGCAACACCCCAACCAGAGAGCCCTGGCCTCTGTCCCCTTAAGGAGCAGGGAGGGGGAAAGGTAGCAATGCGACCTGCTGGATTGTGCCACTTTGGAGAGGTACAGGACTTGCTGCTGCTTACCAGAGCCTGCAGCAGCCTCCAAGGGGTGTGGAGAATCCCCCACCAGCCTCTGCAGGGCTCCCCAACATGTGGAGACGCTCAAAATCGCAATCACGACCACTTCCAGTTTCACGCAAAACTGGAAGTGGTCGTGATTACATTTTGAGGGTCTCTGCAGCATGGGGAGCCCTGCGGAGGCTGGCATGGGGGCTCCCCACCTCCCCAGGAGGCTGCTGTAGGCTTTGGTAAGTGGTAGCAAGCCCCTGTGCCCCTCTAAAGCAGTGCAATCCAGCGGATTGCATTGCTGTCTTCCCCCTGCCCCTGCACACATTTACTGTGGCTCAAACTCTCCCTGAGAGTTGCAAACTGCTGTGTTAAGGTAATGAAATTGATGTGACCAGCTGAAAAAATCCAGGCTTCGATTTATCTCATCAGAGCCTCTTCTTCTGGTAGTGGAAACTCAAGTCAGAAACTAAATAGACCACCATTATCTTCCTTGATAGGCAATTCAATTATGCGATGGCTATCAAATCAACCCTGGACCCCTCAAATATTTTTAGGGATGCAAGTTCTTGTAGCATCTCTAAGCCACTGATACTGCAGCTAAGTGCTGTATTGTTAGGCTATTGCATGTTAAAACTAGAGCGTGACTATGCATCCAACAGAAGGTTCTATGTCCTCCAATTAATAAGGAAATTACTGCCTGGAAATAGGACTTTGCTAATCATCTGCTTTAATCTGTCATCCAAGTTATTTAGCATATGTGCGTAATTTTTTTTTTAAACTTCAATACTGCAAAGATTCCCCAGCTGAGAACTGAAGTGACTAAAATTAACCTGAGGCTTAATCTTTGTACTACACTAACATGAGATGAATTAACATGCAAAGCTGGCATGCATTAGGAGCATTGCCTTATGTCATAATTTTGTCTAATTTTTAAATTGCAGGGAGCACAGAAAAAGATTTCTGAAGTTCAGAGTGGAGCCCAAAGAAAAATATTGACAGTACTTTTTCATGGTGCTATGCACCCTTCGATACAATCCCCTCACTGTTTTCTAAGTTATTTCATGACCAAATATCAGCTTGTAGCTCGTTGACAAATATATGCGCATTTCCCTCCATGTAAACTTTCTGCTATTTGCACATGCTAGAAGCCTGGTGTAACAATTGCTGTTAATTTGTCAGTGACACACAAATGGTATTTCTACTACCTTTCATTCCTGTTTTAAATATTTTGAGGTCAGGTTGAAATGTCAGGGACAAGCATAGAGGAATGCAAGGTCAATTTTTCTGATGGAAAAATCAAGGGGAGTAAACAAGTGGTGAATTTTAATCTCCAGTTCTTAGGTGGGTAAAATCCTGCTTGCTCATGTTGGATTGGCTCAGAAAATAAAGTATGTCCAAGAGAACTGGAAATCTCAGCTTATGTTTTCTGAGCCAACTCTATGCGTATTCACTTTTCAGACTCCCCAAGCTTTTCCCTTCCACCAAGCTTCAACTCCCCATCTCTTTCAACATATCTGCAATGACAGATATGGGGAAAAATACATTTCAAGCATCAGTGGGCTTTCTTCTCCTGGCACTTGTCATGAAGGCAGAGGAGACATTTATTTTTAATTATCTTATTAGAGAAATATATATCCCACCTGTCCTATGCCGAAGCAAATGCCCAAGGTTGTTTACAATGCTGCATAACAGTGTTTCTCCAACTGTGGGTCGGGACCCATTAGGTGGATCGCGAGTCATTTTCAGGTGGGTCCCCATTCATTTCAGTATTTTATTTTTTAATATACTGTATTAGACTTGATGCTACCATGGTATGTGACTGCATTTGGGGAAATGCAGTCTGTACTGTACATCTGTACTTTTTACAGGCTACTATGTATATGCTTTTAATAATGATAGTAAATGGGACTTACTTCTGGGTAAGTGTGGGTACGGCTACAACCTAGGATTGGTAAAAATTTTCCAGCTTGATGACGTCATGACATCACTTCCTGTGGGTCCTGACAGATTCTCATTCTAAAAAGTGGGTTCCAGTGCTAAATGTGTGAGAACTACTACTCCATCATAAAGTACAAAGTATCATAGCAGGTAAGAAGCATTAAAAAAGTTAATTTCAACATTAAACAGTAAACATAAAAACAAAAAACAAAGCAAGACATAACACATATTGTTGAGCAATTAGGGGAACAAATAAGTCCAGAAAGGCAGTCAAGTCACAGCAGAGGTGCAGAGGCCAAATATCTACTCAGCAACCAAATGCCAGATGAAACAGGGTATGTTCTGAGCCCTCACTGAAAAGCCATGAGAGAGGGAGTAGTTCTCAATTCTCCTGGATGGGAATTCCATAGTTGTGGTGTCACCATAGAGAAGGCTTACCCCTGAACTGCCACCCCTCTCACTTGGGACAGAGGCAGCACTTGTTGAAGAGTCCCCTCAGATGACATAAGAGGGCAGGCTGGAACTGCATACATTACATATCCCTCTCTCCCTTCATCCCCATTTCGAGGCTGTCACAGATGGATATTCTGTGGAAAGGTCAAGGGGGGGGGGGTGATTTGAGGGCACATGGGGAGGTGGGTGGGTGGGAAGGGGGGGAGCCTGGAAGTTTTCTCCAGCTCAAGTCGACTTTGTGAGCTCTAGAAGCTCATTTCCAGGCCCCAGTACATTAAACTTCACCAACATCTACAGAAAACTGTCAAGCTATTATGTGGACCAACAGAATGTTGGATCTGGAGGCAGATTCACTGTCTACCCCCCCGCCCCCCCCAGAACTCGGTTTTCCACTACCTCTGAAAACCCCCAATCCCAACCCTTCGATTTTGCTACCTATATTTCATCAGCCCTAACCTTATTTACGTTACTATCTCTTTCCTATAACTTTTTGAAAGTCCAGAAAGCCACTTACATTCTCTCTTACTGAGAGGAAAGGTTTACATTAGTTATTCTAAGTGCTACTAAAAAATAAAGAAACTAATGCTAAATTCATAATCTCATTCATTTTGGCTCTCAAAATGACTCACTTTGTCTTGTGGGGGCTTCATGGTAACAGCTTCCAAAAAATTAATGGGAGATGTTTCAGCTCAGAGCCCAAAATTTAACAATTACTCATTCTACTAAAGAAACCATTTTCTGAAACCCTGTCTGAGGCACTTAGTAACCAAGACCCCATGTTGATCATCTGGAAAATCGCTAATGGAGAAATGGACAGGTATAAGGAGAATCTGTTTTCCTATACTTCCTGTGTTACTTAATTTCTAGGGATTTTCTTCCATGGCCTTTTTATAAAGCTTGCTAATAGTTTGCATTTTGGAATGTGACCTTGATGGTAATTTATGCGCTGTATCTCTTTTTTCCAGTTATGCATTAAGCATCTGGAATCCATATGGAAATTTTACTTATTTCAGTTTAGTGAAGGCATCCTCCGATAAGAAGTGAAAAATAGACTAAGTGCAGAATGAGGAAGAGTCATCTGGCAGTCCTGGGAAAATGACAAGAAACTCCTATTCCCTGCCCTTGGGGTCCTAAGAATCTATCATCCCCAGTCACCTGGGTTCTCAAGCATTATCCTTGGCTAGGTCCCAAGGGAAGATCACTTACAGACCGGCAGTTACTTCTGCTTCTATCCTGGATTTTAGGGTCTGAATAGTTTATTAAAAGGAAACATAGCAGGAAAAGGAAGATACTGTGAACCTAAAATACCCAATACATAGATCCCTAGAAAGGTCATAACTTTTTTTTTTGGCTCTCGCATAGGAAGGGAGGCAGGTCTTTGTGGTTTCTGGTGTCTCCTCTTTGTCCTTGAAGAAAGGCCTGTGAAACAAAAAGCAAGAATAGTAACAATTATCAGAATCATTAAAAGCACACACACACACACACACACACCAAAAAAACAAACAAAAAACCCAAATACATGTGCCCAGTGCTTTTTTTGTAAAAAAAAAAAAAAAAAAAAAAGGTGCAGGAACTCACAACTTCTTTTATTTTTTTATTTATTTTAAACCATTTTTCGCACACACACACACACACACACACACATCCATCCCGTGTGAGCTCCCTGATAGCAAAAGCACTCCTGCCACAGCTGGAGTGAAACACCCCATTTTTTTTAGGTGGGGAGGTGCTCCATTGGGCTATAGGAGACTCTCTCCATTGGGCTATAGGAAAGCCTATTGTTAAAGTGTTCAGGACTAATATATAAGGTCTTGAGCCCAACTGGTGGCCATCAGTGCCTCAAGTATTAGTTCTAAACACTTTAAGCCTAAGAGCTCTTATGGCTCAATGGCTAAAGTGCTGGTCTGTGGAGCCAGAGGCTAGCGGTTCAAATCCCTATGAGGAATAATTTTTTTTTAGGTGGGAAGGTGCTCCATGGATGCAAAATATAAAGGTTGGTTGCTAGTTGCTAAAAGGGGGGCCAGTTGAGGCTGCAAAATGCCTCAAAGTTCAGTCCCAGGCAGGCTTTTTTTTTTACCTTTTTTTTTTTTTAAGTCCCAGGTAGGCCCCTTGACTCAGCATTCATCCCCATGCACCCAGACTCAAGTATGTCTGTGTCTGGGTGTGCTGCTTACTATTTTTGCGACACAAAAGATCTCATGGAGCCATCATTCAGACGGGGCAAGCAGCAGGGAAGTTCCAGCCAGGAGGCAGGGAAGGGGTAATGTTTGCTAATGAATAGGAGATAGGAGGAGGGAGCAAGCTCTCTTACCCATCTCTGAAAGAACCAATGATCATTGAATGAAGAATGGAGATTTGATATTTTCTTTGGCTGAGGTAGAGCAAGAAGAGGAACCCAAGCGGGTTCTTGCCTTACGATTGGCTGGAGAAGTCAAGGGAGGGGGAAGAGGCAGGAAACTGGGGAGATGTGGTTTGTAGCAATCACGCTTGCCAATCACATGGCTCCATTGTTAGTTGGAAGGAGGGAGCCTCATTGAATGACTGGCGCAAATGGGATTATTTCAGAGTAAGGTGCAAAGGATTGGGTTGTCCTGGTAAGTCTTCCAGCTGCTGCGCTTGACCCTCCTCCCTCTTCCTGCTTCCTTCCCCACTCTCACATGGCCCATCCCACCCCCTCCCACCTTGTTTACAGATGGGCTGGAGACAGTAGGGGAGTGTTTAAAGAGAACACACACCCTGGTAGAAGTCCCATTTTTTTCCTCATATGGCTTTTTAATGGGAACGACTGATGACTCAAGTCTCTCGAGTCAAGCTGTGCTGGATTTGCCCATCCATGCTCAGTTGGTTGTGAAGAAGGAGGTGACCTGTCTGCTAGGGGTGTGGGCTCTGAGAGAGAGGTACCAGACATTGTGATTTTGGTAGCTAAATGATCCCAACTGGGGAGCACATTTTAAAAACACTCTTAACAATCTTGCCTCGAAGAAGCCCAGGATAGTACATGATCCTTCCTTCCTGCTTTATACTCATCATAACCTTGTAGTTAGGCTGAGAGTGTGGTAATGGCCTAGTACTGCCCAGTGAGTTTCCTAGCTGAGATTAAACCTGGTTTCCTAGTATTAGGCCAATATACCGCCTTGTTGTGTGTGCATGCTCTATCACACACAAACATACACTATATTTTCTAATATTAGAAATTTATTTTCCTCTATCATGAACACTTTTAATGTCAGAGTGAAGACATTTTTACTTTTCTTCCAAAATAAATTCTACATACAATGACTTATTTATCCAGACCACTTCATTAACTTTTTACTGATGCACTAAATTCTCAGACCGGTTTGCTTTAACCTTTTCAGGAATGTGAATGAATGTTAGTTTCCAGTTAAAGATCAAGCATCTGTATGTTCCACATCTTCCTGAAACTGGCAAAACAAATTCATGCTGAAACTGAGAATAAAATGGGCCTGACAGATTCATTCTGGGCATCCTTTCCTGACTTTCTCATTGCCAGATCATGATCACTGAAAAAGCAATTTCTTTCCTCCTTGAATAAATGCCACAGAGTGATTCCAACAAGAACAGCCACAGAGACCACAGAGGAGGTGGTGCAATACTTACTTCGATATCCAAGAACGTGTGTGTGTGTGTGTGTGTGTGTGAAATAATGGTGCTTTCAGAACAAAATTTAGGTTATAACTGATAGAAAAACAGTAACACAACATGGTCCTATAGAAATGCATGCTCATAGCACTTGGTAGTTGCAATAACGTGATGACCTGCATGTGGCAATTACTGAGAGAACTCCACAGAGTGAATGTTCATACAATCAATATCAAGTGAGGTGAAACCACTACTGTCTCTGTTTTGGAAGGACAAGAAACAGCAGCTTTCAACATTTGAAAAAAAAGAGATAGGAAAGAAGAAGCGAAAGCGAAAATGAGAAGTACAGGTGGAGTCTCAGTATTCGCAGGGGATCCATTCCCGAACCCCCCTGTGGATACTGAAACCAGCAGATAATGAAATCTGCTGGTTCCAACTCATAGGGGATCCAAACACGACTAGAACCTCATTCTGGTCATGTCTGGGAGGCTTTTGGGGGCCTGTAGAGGTTGGGGGCCTGTAGAGGGACTAAGAGGTTTCTCCTATGCATTGTTTTTACTGCCCCAACTGGCTCTGGCACCAAGGAGGAGGGGCTGCTTACATGGCAAGGTAGGATGCCATGGAAGACTTAGCATTTTGCACCCCTCTAGCTACGCCTCTGCAGAAGGTGATCTCTCAGAGCTGCTGGCCCTAAGCTATAAAGGACTTTAAAGGTGTCTAGACTAGCATCTTGAATTGGCTGTAAAAGCAAACTGGCAGCCAACGAAGCAGTGGTCCAACATGATGAATATGTGTTAACCCATTTCTGCCCAGCCCACAGGTGTACACATTTGATCCCTGTTGTTCATATGCAACATTGGGCAGAAATGGTACAATTGCAAACAGCTCAATCCTATTGGGCTTCCCTGCTAGCAGAACTAGTATTCTACCTGCGTTTGTTGCTGTAAAGCTGCCATAAAGCGCACTCCAGCAACTAATGAGCTGGTACAGGTCCAAGGACACCTATTGTGGGATGGGAGGCTTATGAAGGGCGATTTAAATCCCCTTTCCCTTCTGAAGCCTCCCGCTTTGCCCATCACACTGGATGCAGTGCATACCTTTTTAGCACTGTTGCAGCAGTGGGGGGGGGGAGGATGGGGGGAAGGAACTGAAGCACAATAATATGGTTCATAAGTTCCCCTACTTTGAGGCAACTTATGAACAGTTCTACAGTTTGCTCTTAAGTCCAACATTAGTATTATCGGTAGCAAATGTATAATGAATATGTAGTAAAATCTACAAAAAAAGTTTTGTAAGTTTGTTACCCCCAAAGTACACTCATCTGCACCAGGTAACAGCAGAGGTGTTTTGCGTCACCCAGTGCAAGAGCTCATTGCATCACCCCCCCATGATGGACCTCCTCCTGTACCAGACCATACAGAATAAATGGCAATATCAATTGACAACCTCAGTGCAAACTGCATCACTAGAGTTGGTGTCACCCCAATCACTTTATTTATTTATTTTCATATAGAACACTACAGGTCACCCAGCAAATCAGTAACCCACAAAAAATGAGTGGCCAACTTGGTGACACACAACTGAATAAGAGTTCTAGTATTAGCTCAGGTACATGGAACCGAAAGCTGACTTATACTAATGCCTTATTGGTTCCCTGCTCTATCGTAACAACACCTCATTGGCTCTCAGAATAATCAGTCTCATTGGTCAGTTTTTGAGTTAAGAAAATCCACTTTTTTGTTACATAAGGCAGTTACGTTTTCCTTTTCTGGTTATTTGTCCATAACTTTGATAGAATATAGATATTTCAATGTGGTTTGTTTCATTGCATTTTTCATGAAATTCATACATTGTAAGATATATAGCATGATGGCATTATTAATAAATACCAAAATTTCACAATTTTGGCTAGTAGTGGTGTCAGCCAATGTTGTCCACTGCCCAGCACCCCCTAGTAACACCGCTGCGTGACACTGACAGACCCTAACAAGACCTAACCAGACCATAAATCGCATATCCATAACTAGGGGAGCTTCTGTGGTGCAATTAAAAAAAATCTTTATTGAGCTAAGGTACAAATGCTCAGTTGCCTATAGTTCTTTTAAAAAACATGAAGAGAAAATATATACAAGTTTTGGAAGACATCCCAATTCTGAAGAAAAACTAGGAGGGGGAGAAGCACATTTTCCGACTTCAATAGCTTTATAACCTGAGTTTTACTTTTCCAGAGACTGTGCCAGTGGGCTTATTTTCTTGAATAGTCTTGAGTTATTTCTCTATCAGAAGTTTACAGCGGCTATACCTAGTTACTTCTCGTGAAACTCATAGCTTGGGACAATTATATTGCTTGGGTGGTGTGGGTTGCTTTGGTACTACCTTCCATCAGAGGTCTGCACAACAGGGCTTCTTTCAACCTTATTATTCTATAATGCAACCATACTTGAATATACCTATATTTTCAAAACAGGAAGAACACAATATACTTTCCAAACTGCAGATTTCCTTTCAGTGCAGCCAAGGCCAGCCTTAGGGCACTTTGACCAATCTGGTCAAATTGGGCCTTATGCCAGTAGGCGCCTTGCACTGGGGTGGCGAGCAGAGCGCCCGCAATTGCTGCTAGCACCTTACTCCGTAGTTGTCACTCTGGCATGGCATTTTCCCTGCCAAGGCATCATGACAGTGTGGTGAGTGGAGCATTGCCACTGGATGTCCTCTCTTCCTACTGCCTTTGGTTCCAATTGGCCCACTCCTGGAAGCAGTTGGTGGTGACACCGCTACTGAGCGTCTCACCACTGCCACTCATGCTGGTGAGTAGGGGAGCCTGCAAAAATGTTTTGCTTTGGGCCCTGCAACTCCTAAGGACAGGTTTGTGTAGATTTCCTTGAGAAGCCTGGAACTCGACAAGGATAAGACACCAGCCCTCCCTCCAGTAAAGAGGAGCAGATCTTCTGCAGCTCCTGTTGCAGACACAGACGCTGTGGAGTCAACAACTCCTGAGGAACAGTTAGAATAAGGATAAGACACCAGCCCTCCCTCCAGAGAAGAGGAGCAGATCTTCTGCAGCTCCTGTCACAGACACAGATGCTGTGGAGTCAACAACTCCTGAGGAACAGTTAGAATAAGGATAAGACACCAGCCCTCCCTCCAGAAAAAAAGAGCAGGTCTTCTGCAGCTCCTGTCACAGACACAGATGCTGTGGAGTCAACAACTCCTGAGGAACAGTTAGAATTTGCCCCCCTGTGGGGATCCAGTGTCCTTCTGTTACAATCTTCCCCACTTCTGGACACCCCTTGTCACCCCTCCAAGACTCCAGACAGTACAGGTTAGAGCCTGGAATCATCAATTAAGAGCCTGGTTTTCTGTCTGATGGTTCCACTCCCCCATCCTGCTCAAAAGAAACACTTTCCCTAGATCAGTACCCAGCTAAGATCCAGAAAGGGGCACAGCAGTCAGCTACTACAAGTACCCTTCAACAATTCTATGTAGTTATCTTGTCATTGAGCCTTCAGTCTCACTCTCTGGCTTCTGGACTGAGCTTCAGGCTCCAGCATTGTGTGACCTCCATCTTCAGAGGAAATTGTATGCCTGAATGGCTACACTTATAGCAGGGGTGCTCAAACTTTCAACTTTAGGGATGCTGGACCTTTAACAAGTGTATAGAAGAGAGAATTGCAGCAGGTGCAGCTTGTCATCCCACAGATGACAAGCTGCACCTGCTGAAATTCTCTCTTCTATACACTTGTTAAAGGTCCAGCATCCCTAAAGTTGAAAGTTTGAGCACCCCTGACTTATAGGCATAGTGCTTACTTAACTGACAGTCAGTTTATGGTACTGCCTTGATGGAGGCAGGGGAAGATGGATTGGGCAACACCAGGCATATAAAGGAGAACGGTGTCTCTCACTTTATAATCACTTTATTTTCTTGGATTTGAGGAGAGGAATTGCTTTGAGAGGCATTGTGTAAGCAATCTCTTTGTCAAACACATGCAATACAAGAAACAAACATTGAAAATGGCCGAAGGATACAGGAAGGACTGCCAGTAAAGGCACAAAAAAACAACAACATTAGATTTAAACCAAGTGCTACTAATGCTTTAAAATAGCAAGAAGTATACCTCTCTAACCATCACAGAAGACAAGAAGCACAGCACCTTTGCAAAAGTGAAGAAAGGGTTTGGTAGTATAGTAGCAGGATCATCATAGGATTGTGAGTCCCTCCAGTTTTCAGAAGCAGGTTCCTCTCCTTAGAGGCCTGATGTAACAGCTGTCCAACAATGGCCAAGTCCAAGCAAACAAAATGGGGGCTAGGTCTATCTGATAGCAGCAACAGCTGTGATAGTTCCTGCTACTGTGAAGAGCTAGGAAACAGTGCAGGTGTGTGCAGCAGCAGCTGTCAACAAGAGCATTTGGTCTACTCATGTGTCCTGACAACTGTTACCCATTTCTCCTGCTTCCTTGATGTGAGGGCTAGGCACCCATTTACAACATTAGCAGGAGAGGATGCCTGATGGAATGGAGAAAGAAGAGCCAGGATGGGAACTAGGTCTGATTATTCTTTTGTAGTGGTGTTCCCAAAGGGGAGGCACAGCGCTATGTTTTGCAGGGCACCTCAACGTTCCATGTAAGCTGCTCCTTCCCTTTGCCATTGGAGCCATTGTAGATGGCAAGAGAAGATGCCTCCTCGTTGCTCTCACAGCCTGGAATGGCCCCAACAGCAAGGCACCCTGCAAAACGTAGCACTGTGCCCCCTCTGGGAATACCACTGCTTTCTTGCAATGAGATTGCCAGAGCTTGATCAAAATGAGTTTTCCATGCCTCTACTGTCTATGGGATAAGATCTGCAATTGCAGCTTCTTCCTCACAGTCTTCCAAAGACTTTGCCTGCCAAGCTTCATCCCATGTAGTTATTTAAAGTCCAGGAGCAGCTTTCAAGGTAGATTCTTGATGTAATCACTGGCATAGGAACAGCAGTGGTGGTAATGAAGGTCAACCACTGGTTATTTTCTGCTGAAGGCAATTTGATTGATTGCCTCCATCTCAATTCTGGTTGCTACAGGTCTGCCCCCAACCCTCTTTATCTGGATAGCTTTTGGGTCTCCTGACTCAAACAGGGTCTCCCTGTACTTGATTTGCACAGGTGTATGACATCCATAATAGTCAAAATTGTAGTTATAATTGGACTGGTTTTGATCTAGACCAGGGATGTCCAAACTTTTTGGCAGGAGGGCCACATCATCTCTGTGACACTGTGTCGGGAGCCAGGGGAAAAAAAAGAATTAATTTACATTTCAAATTGGAATAAATTTACATAAATGAATATATTAGAGATGGAATTTATCTGAATGAATGAAGGTCTTGCAATAGCTCAAGGCCTATAAAAGGCCTTGCACAAAGCAAGGCTGGCCTTTCTTTTGCTGCCGCTACTGCATCACAGACGTGAAACAGCAAGCAGTGGAGGGAGCCCTCATCCCACAGCTCAGGCAAGAGGTTGAACAGTCACCCTCGTGCTGAGAGCAGTTGCGTTGAGCTAGTGCGGGCTCCAGCAAGTCTCCAGCTCATTGGAGACTGGGGGCTCCCTGAGGGCCAGATTAAGAGTCCTCAGGGGCCACAAGTGGCCCCAGGGCTGGGGTTTGGGCACCCCTGATCTAGACTAAGCCTTCTTTGTATATATGCCTATGTTATGTTAAGATTGAGAAATGTAATGTATCCAATGTCTTCTTATCTTGGTTGTCATAACTGACCTTCAAAAAATATCAAAAAGGACAGTGTGATATGTGGCAAGAATGGAAGGGTAGAGCCAGGGCCAGCCCAAGACCTCCTAACACCCAAGGCGGCATGCCAGATGGTCCTCCCAGTGTTCTAACTCAGCACCCCCCCCCCATATTTCCTCTTCTCTGTCCCCCTCTTCCTTTTCCAATCCAGGGAGTGGAAGGAAGAGTAGTGGAGGCAAGCAGGTGAACAGACATTGCTGCCCACCAGTTCATTTCCTGAGGAGACCACTTCAGTTGGCCCCAGGGAGGTCCTGGGTATAGCCTTCAATGTATGAGCTTACTCAGTAAGCGTTGAAGCTTTAATTAAACAATTTAGTATAATTGCTTAGTATTTTTGAAGTTTTGGGTAGCTAGTTCTCTAAAGTCTTTTGGTTGTTTCCTATCTTTAGAGAGTTTATTTTATTTGGCTCTCTTCCTTTCCCCCCCAAATAAATCAGGAAGTCATGGTGGCTTGGGATCTTGGGGAGGATATTAAGGTAGACATTGCAAAGGGAATAGAAACTCTGAGAGGCTGTTAATTTTATGATGGCAACACAGCCTGTTAAATCTGAGGTAATACTTGACTCTTTGTCTTAGTCTTTTTCACTTCAGTGAAATACTGTAATTTGAGGTAATTTTGTGACTGAGCATATTGTTGCCTCAAGGTATCGGAAGCTTGCGCTGCTCATTTTATGGGACTCATGACTATGGACTTCCTGAGGTGAATTTTCTCGTTTACGATAATAAATTTAATTTTGGATTTGTTCATTATATAATGTGATTTTTTTTCTTTTTAAAATGACCACTAGACCTGTGGTATTTACTCTTACTGGGCCTCTAGGGGAATGTTGCATGGCTCTTGAGAATAAGAGAGTATCTGCATGTCATTTTTATTTGGTGAGCAAAGGAATGATATTGCTAAGACAGTATTTTTGGACTGAGAAAGAAAGATCATGATGGAGAATATGGAGGAAATGGCCTGTGGAGTGTGGGGCTTAAGACATTTAGGGCTCAATTCGATCCGATTTGCCAATGCCGCTGCAGCAGTGCCAATGGGGCAAGCACTGCTTCCTGTAGCGGGCAGGCAGTCACGGAGGCCTCCTCAAGGTAAGGAAATGTTTGTTCCGTTATCTCGGGGCTGCCTTGTGGTTGCACCGGAGCTAGAAAGTTGGATAGGATTGGGTCCTTAGGATTGTACAGGTGAATGATACCTAGAGTCTGGAACTGTGCCTGGAACACTTCTGGAAATCATTAAAAACTCATTCCCATCTTTAGGAAGGGGATCAGCTGCAGGAAGTAGAGCTTCTAAATTATGAACGATTTTCTGACACATGCATATCCTTTTGAGTAACTTTCGGAAGAAGTGCTTAGGGTGCATTGTGTCAAGGCACAGAGAATTAACTCTGCAGTGTTCCCTTAAAGATATCCCAGGTTTCAGACTCCCACTCCCCTGTCTTCCCTCAGAGTAGGAGGAATCTTTCTGCAGGGCTGTGTTAGTGACCCTGACAGGAAGTGGTATGCGTTTGCGTTTGCGTCGGCCGGACCTGGAAGAGATTCCTCAAGCGCTCGTGCAAATTCCTCCACTTTTCTCTGATCCCGGGTCTTGCTGGTGTCAATGCGAGGTCTTCCTTCCTTTTTCGTGTGATACAGTCGCTTTGTTCGCAGTTTCACTCTGCTGCACACCAGGGAGTGGTCAGTGTTGCAGGCAGCACCATGATAACTGCGTGTGATCTTGATGCTGGGAAGGCTGGAGCGTCTGGTAAGGATCAGGTCGAGCTGGTGCCAGTGCTTTGATCTTGGATGTCTCCAAGAGACTCTATGTTGGGGCTTTGTGTTGAAGAACGTGTTGCTGACACAGAGACCGTGATGACAGCAAAACTCTAGCAGGCGTTGGCCATTTTCGTTCATCCTCCCAGTGCCAAACTGACCTAAGCAAGTGGGCCACGAACTGTGATCAGCACCAACTCTAGCATTGAAATCGCCGAGGATGAACAATGGCTCTTTTACAGGGATTTTCTTGACAGTGGTGGCCAGGTCATCATAGAATTTGTCTTTGGCTTCTGCTGGAGACGACAGAGTCGGTGCATAAGCACTGATGAGAGTGACAGGTCCTGCTGATGACTGGAGCTGCAGGGACAAAGCGGTATGCAGTCTTGTACATTTCCATCACTTGTGTAGAACCCAAAGTCAGGTTTCAATAGGTCACACACAGAGTAACTACTTGTGAAGATCATTCATTTGTATCGGAACAAAAAATACAGTCCCATTTCACTTTATCCGAACATGTTACCCCCCAGCTCAAGGGTGCTCTGGATGCTGGTTTACAATACTAGCCTAGCATATACACAAATTTAAAAGTTTGGTTGTTTCCAGATGGAGTAAACAGAGTAGAGGAATTTTTTTAATCCACAGGGTGCTCTGAACCATATTTATGAAGCTCTGTGTCTCTAGTTAGGCCCTGTGAAACATTCACTCTGTGTTTTGTGACCAAGGGGGAAAGGCCCTAACAAAATGGAGGATGGTGTCTAATACAGTGCTAGAAGTAACTGGGGATGTGGAGTCTTTCAACATTATGATAATGATCTCCATAGTAAGAACTTATATTACATCTGAGACAGGGCTCATTTGCTATAGGTTAGAAATCTTTAGCACCATCCCTGTGATGTGTGTAAAATGCCCTGTTGGGTACCAGCCCCACAGGACGCATGTGTGGGGAGTCAGTACCAAGTCAGGTGACCTCAGACTCAAGTCAATCCCCAAGTCATCATGCAGGTGACTCAAGTGTACACGAGTCAGTAAAAACATACTGCTGCTATAGGTAAAATGCCCTTTGAGGACACACTATACTCAGTGATTCTGTGAATCTGTGATATTTTTTTTCCTATCAGATTCCATTGCCATACAGCTTCCACCTCTGAGGCTCTATTTTTGTCTGCTTTAGGGTGCAGGAAGAGGCAGAACTGGTCCTGCTCTAAACCCTTAATTGTGGTATAAAGATTAATGGACTGTTTGGATTTTATTTTGTTATTCAGTAACATTTGTAATGGTTGTTGTTCAATTACATATATAATCCAAATAAGAAACAGAAAGTACAAGACTCAACTATGGGTTTTGTGGTTTCC
Source organism: Tiliqua scincoides (assembly GCF_035046505.1). NCBI lineage: Eukaryota > Metazoa > Chordata > Lepidosauria > Squamata > Scincidae > Tiliqua > Tiliqua scincoides. Next base: position 31,616,590 of record NC_089826.1, read on the forward strand.
CTGTAGGAAATACTTTTTCACCCAGCATGAAATTATGCTGTGAATTTAATTGCATAGGATGTGGCACAAGCCAATAATTAAATAAAATTCAGAGTTTAACCATCTATGTATTTGTCAGGAGTGCTCAGAGCTATATTAGCGGATATTCCAAAATGCGGGTTGAGAAACCCCTAATTTCTCAATGACTGCATAACACATGTAATTCTAGGTGGGCCACAAAAACAGGAAATTTATCAAGGACATGGTGGGTTGCTGTAGATGGCTGGGGTGCTGCATGTAACCCAGAAGCTTCAGCCACTGGAAGCCCATCCATGAGCAGAACCACACATCAGAGCAAAAGACCCACATTTTTGTACACAGCTCACTGTCAAACTCTAGTACACACATAATTTTGGAATTATGGAACTATCAGGAATTAGACAAATTTATGAAGAGTTGATCTGTCAAGGGCTGCTAATCAAGAGTATATAGGTTATATAGAACTTTCCGGTTCAGAGGTAATATACCACTGTCAGTTGCTGGACAGCAAAAGAAGGAAAAGTCTGAACCAACTACTCTTCACATCCCCCATTGTTAGAAGTGTTGGTTAATTACTCAAGCTGAGAATACAGATGCTTTTTTTTTTTATCAGACTCCAACTCAGATGTCACGCTCAGGGTAGCCAAATTCTTAATGGCTGCAATAAACATCAGGAAGAAGATGGTGGATTGTGGACTGCTAGGCTGAACATAGTGGAATTCCAATATTTCTATTATGGATGGTATTGTTTGGGGGCCAGTTCTTGCTTTCATATGGATCAGAATTATTTATTAGTAGTAGTTTATAGTAGATATCAGTAATTAGATTAGATTCAATTATTGACTTTCTGCATGAAAGAGAGAACAATGAGTTAATGAGTTTTGGATTTGAAGATTAGATTGTAAGAGATAGGGAATATTATTTCAGAATAATAATTTGAAAAGGGCTGTAGGAGATATATCATATATAAGGGCAGAAATTTAGATTATTAAGATATAAAATTGCAGTAATTAGGATATTCAACTTCTACTCATGCTACACTATTAGAGGTTTTCTTTATCTGTATTTTTTATTTATTTTTCAATGTTTATTTTCCTTTTTATTTTATTGTATATTTTTTCTCTCTTTTTCTTAATAATAATAATAAAAATGGAAAAAAGTAATTAGATTAGATTCAGTTTTATTTTAGGGAATAAAGTTATGATATAAATTAGGAATCTAATGATAAGTAGTGTGGGAAGCACAGCATTGGGGAGGCCTCAGGAAGCTTCCCTGACACAGGGTCAGGTCACACGAGGCTCCATGAGCCTCAGATTAGTGGGGGGGGGGACAGGTTTCCATGCGGGAACTTTGCCCCAGGGCGTGGGTCTGGGGAGGTCCGCCACTGACTATAATTACAGTTCAGACCTAGCAGGTCCCGTGACCTGCATTGGGACCTGACCTGTATCCAATTTTTATTTTTTATTTTTTATTTTTTTTTGGGGGGGGGGACGACAGGACAGACAAAACTGGAAGTCCTTTTTAAGGCCTTCTGGAAGCCTTACAACACCCTCTAGATGTGACTAGCACAGCTCCAGTCGCATTCAGTGGTCTGGCATATTCTGACCTGCAGTTTTGTTAATCTGCTAGTTTGGGCATCTACAGATTTGAGCATGAGATTAAGAACAGAACCCCCACGAATGCCGAGGCATTACTGTAATTCCTATAGATGTCAATTGGGTAAATGAACAGTGTCTTGAATAGAATATTTCCATGTCTTGTCTTGTTGCTGGACTTTTTTAAAAGATTATTTTCAGATGTTGTTGTGAATTATTTGCCCTTGAATGCTTATCGATTGCTTCACCGTCCATATTCAGACCCTTCCAACTAACATGGAAATCTAGAATAAAAGGCATACTATTTTTCCATCAGTAGATGTATAGCTATCTAGAGACATGTAAACTGGGACAAATTTATTGCAATGTTCCAGTTCAGTTTATTTGTTGATATTATTTGTTCCTTTGGAGAAAAATAAAGCGAAAAAGCTCTTCAAAAGCTATGTTCGTCCTGAAGAAACAGTAACATTATATACTACAGGCTCACATTATATGCTTCTTGGCAACAGCTTCCCTCAGATATCCGAGACAAAAGTCACTTTCTTGTTTCAAGTTGGTATGCAAAACATGAACTCTGCCCTGCTCAACAACACATCCGGCATGGATCAGATTAATGTTCGGCACAGTCTGTACATACAAAATAAACATCTATCAAACAAGAATATCCAGTCATTCCTGATGGCATCAGGGCAGATAGGCTACCTAGAAATCCTCTACAGCACCTTTTGATGTTGTTCTTCATTCCCATCCTGTTATTTGATGGCAAATCTTTCTTCTTTGGGTGGAGAAGGAATTGTGAAGCTTAATTCATGCATATCATCAGTGTGTCTCCAGGGCTCTGGCTGACAGGAAAGGTGGTTCCTACCTATCTGCCTCTTTCTTTTCCTCTTTCTTGCAGGGTGTTGCTGCTGTTATGATACACTGAAATGAATCTGAAGGATTCATTATTTTTTTTTCCTTTCAGACAAAGGGAACAGTCTTACACGATTCCTTTTACTTTGGATGCAGCTTGCATATATTGATAAAAGTAATCAGTGCTATTTAAAAGACATTTAAGACAGCTGGAATCACATAACAGCTAAGAGATTAACCTGTAACTCAAGCTGCAATCCTATAAACACAGTGGGACACAATGGGACTTGCTTCTAAGTAGACATATATAGAGTTGTGCTCTCAGTCACTTGGTCAGTTCAAATCTTGCTTCCGCCCAAAGCTAACCAGAGGACATGTGGCAAGCCACTCTCCCTTACATTCAGTTGTAGTCTAGGGATCATAATGCTTACTCACCTTACAGGGCTGTTGTAAGGCTTACATCAAGATACTCTGCATACTCCGAAAGCATCACAGCAGCATTTTTCAAAGTTTGCTCCTAGGAGCCCTTTTGATGCCACGTTAAGTGGCTGCCATCTGCTTAGCGCTCTGCTCCGCACAGGCAGCAGAGCACTGGGGCTCCCCAAGACTTCATGCATGCGCTGGTGGGGCTCCTTGAAACTCAACCACTGCACTACAGGATTGCCAAGTCTGATTATTACCAGATAGTAGCCTGATCTTTTTAGGTAGCAATCTGATAAATACTTGCCTGGGTGTAAGCCCATTGAAGGCAATGAGATGTGCATAGGATTGTTTTGTTAACCTTTCCCTACAGGACGCTTTCCTTGTTTTTTACATTTTCATCCACCCCTCCAGATGCAAGGGAGGGCACCAGGATGCAGGTCTCTTGTTATCTGGTGTGCTCCTGGGGTATTTGGTGGGTTGCTGTGAGATACAGGATGCTGGACTAGATGGACCTATGGCCTGATCCAGTGGAGCTGTTCTTATGGCAGCATACACAGCTCCTTTATACTCACAACTACCCTGTGAGTTAGGTTAGCCTGAAAAATAATGAGTGGCTCAGTGTCAAGTACTAAAATTTGTATGGCTGACTATGGATTTGAATGAGGGTCTCCACTGTCTAAAAGCACAATCCTAATCCTGCACCCGTACAGCAGAAGTTAGGAGGCGGCTGGAGGTCACCTCAGAGTAAGGGGATATTTTTCCCCTGTGTAACACTCCAGCCATCCCTATGGGGCTTCTCGGATCTACCTCAGTAATTTAGCTGGTGTGAATTCAAGAAGCCCGGTACAATATTGGGCTGAACAGGAAGGGGGGGTTAGGATACAGTGTATGCTGCTCCCGCTGATCCCACCCCCTCTCTGGTGCAATCTTCTCCCATTTTTCTCCCCCTGCCCAAAAATGCCCCTCCCCAACTCTGATCTGACCTCCCACCACCCTCTCCTACCCTCATGCCACCTGGCGCAATTTTACTTTTCCAGCCAGCACAGGGTAGGATCCAGAATGGCTGGATGTGTAGTAGTTACAGACTTGACAATGTTGCAAGATGAACCTTATATTTATCTTAGAGATCGCTGATGTTAACAGATATTATGATTCCCAATTGTTCCCCAAAACTCCAATAGCAGGTGATGCAGGTCACAAACTAAAGATTTCCATTGAAATCAGAGAAATTCAAGGTAACATTTAAGTATATAAGCACAAAAAATGTTCTGTGATTTGTCCATAATTTTAAAAGGGACGGTTTGTTGCTTTAAACTCCTTACTGAGGAATCCATAAATTCATTTTATTGTAAAACTTCTCAGTTGAACCACAGTGGTGAAATAAAGCATCCTTGAGCTAATAAGATTTTTAGAGTTGAGATTCTTTAGCCTCATCCCAAGAGTCTGCTATCTTAAGAGGTGATGGCTTAGAACAAAAGCAAGTGAATATGGAAGCATTATGCTCTTTTGGTCCAATACTAATGTACCTTCATGCCCACAGTGCGCAATAAAGCACATTGTGACAACCTGCTCCTTCCCGTCAGTGCTAGTGCAGGGGCAGGGAGAGGGCAGGGAGGGGGTAGAATGGAGCAGGGGGAAGGTGGTGACAGGGGGAGGGGGTGATCAATCAGTTCCAGAAAGGGGAGGGGTCAGCAGCACAAGAGCACGCTCTATCCTATCCCTATTCCCATGCCTGATCAGCCAACATGGATCAACTCAGCAATTTTGCTGGCACAGGTCCAAGTAGACCCACTGTGCTGGCTGGGGCTTTCCTTGTGGCAAGGGGACAAATGTCCCCTTACCTCTGTGAGACCTCCAGCATGCAGAATTCCCCTGTGGGATGCAGCGCAAGCCATGCTGGCACACCTGCATTAGCACAGTGGAATTTGCACTGGATTGGGCTGTTAGAAATGCAGTATTTCAAAATGTACATAGGTACACCTGGTTCTTCATCTGAGAAGATTGTTTCATTGAGTTAACTAATGGCTTTCCAAGATGTTTGCAGTTTCAGCCCTGCTATCTCACATACTTTAACTGGAGATGTTGGGTTCAATCCTAGGACCTCATATATGTAAGAAATATATTGTACACTGTACTACAGCCCATCCCAATGTCTGTATTTTAATCCACTTTTTTTACCAGTTGCTAACCCTGGTGTGAAACTCAAGCATGAACCAGATCATACATAGAGTACATGTTTCTAGGAAATGAGTTCAGAACACATTAATTCTATAGGATCAAATCCTATATGAGCAATAATAGTCATAAAAACATACATGTACCCAGAGCAGGATATACGAAATCATTCCACATTTCCAGGTTAGTTCTTTTCTTAAGGTGATGCTGGTACAACTGCCTTTCTTGAGAAATGTCTCTTTCTAGATTTGAAAAGTTTCTATGTTCAACTTAAAAGCAAGCCACGTGAAATGGTATTCTAAACACTCTGGAAAATGTTTTACTTGGAAATGTGTGTTAGTTAGGAATAAGCCCATTTCCTTTCCTGGTAAAAGCCTATGTGAGAGCTAAAAATGAAAGATAGGAAGAGTGTTGTCAAATGATTGCTGATGTGTATAAGTCTATACAATGACATATAGTGCTTATGTTTGGTGAATTAACAATAGTGTGCTAGTGCCATCTGCTGTTACATGGCCTACCTAGGCTGCCATACTAAGGATGCTTGCTTAGAAACACAATTGTATCAAACTTAATTGATCCCTTTAGATATTAAATGTGTTTAGAATTGGGGAGTTAAATTAACAAATCAATATTAAGAAAGCAATAAGAAACTGAGAGAGAAGGAAATGGTTGAAAAGTTAGCAAAGAAATTTTTTTCCCCAAAAGACTAAAAGGAAACTCTATCAATATCCATTCTACTCACTAGGGCGGTTCACATGTTATGATGTATCAAGGTACATATTTTCATGACAGAGACAGTTATTGTTTCTGAATACACAGATGGACCCCAGTACACATTAATGTGTAAACAGTCTTACTGAGATTGCAGTCCTTAAAACACAAGCAGAGCCCTGCTGGATCAGATCAAATAAGGCCAGTTCCAGCTTTGGGGTGCATCAGCAAACCGTCCACTATGGGGCCTCCTAGCAGGGTAACACTTCATGACATTCATGATGGGGCTTTCTCTGGCAGATCGGATGGGACAGAAAAGGTGATGATGACTCTGTAGGCCAAGAGAGTTACTCTGCTACCTTGGCATTAAAGGTATGAGCACAGAGGCAATAATGGGACAACTGCTGCCTAGAGATGACAAGCCCCTGATGCTGACCCCAAGACCAAAGTCCTATTAAGTCCATCACCCTGTCAGAGAGTGTCCCAACCAGATGTCTCTGGAATGCCCAAAGCAGGATAAAGCCTTCTCTAATGTTGATCACAAGAAGCTGGTGATTCAGTGGCATATTGTTTCTGAACCGGAGGTTCTGTATAGGCATAATTACGAAACCTTCATTAACTTGTCCAAGCTATCAAAGCTAGTAGCCATCACCACATCCTCTTGCAGCAAACTCCAGTTGAAACGCTTTAGATCATAAGAAAGTTTCATAATTTTTGCACCTTTCTTTTAAAATTAAGCAACTCTTAGTCTTCCCATGGATGAAATTGTTTACAAATTATGAAACATGCGCACAAGATCAGATATGCTAGGGTAAAAAAAAAAAAGAGAGACCTAAGAAAATCCTAAAATGTATGTAAACACAAACATTCCATAACCTTAACGACAAAAGCACTTTGTTGATGTAGGTTTATAATCAGGCTGAGGGTTTTCATTTGAAATGAACTTTGATGATACCATCTCCATTATAAATACATCATGCTCACACTTATCCACTATTGTATAAGACTGGTAGCAGTTGAAAGTATAACATACATCTAGGTTTGCTAGGAAGCTCCCCTAGCTGGCAACTCATAATATTATGCTAGTCTGAACGAATGAACAGGCATCTCGTGACTCACTGTGAAAACAGTTTCCAGTGAATGGGCTAGCAGTGCAACAGTGCCATTCATAGGTGAGAGTCTGATTTTCACATCAAAGCTGCCTCGGGTTTAATACTGTCAGATGCAATTTGGTCCCAGCAGAATGAGGCTTGCAGTTAATCCAGGAGCAAATCTGTCAATTGGGCTCTGCATGCAGAAAAACTGCTGGTTACACAAGCCTTAAAATGGAGCTTCCCTTGGCAGATTGCCCAACAACTTGCAGGCTGGGGCGTCGAGTGGAGGTGAAAGTGTTGGCTATGTTCTAAATTCCCCAATGGAGACATCTGAATGGAAGGAAAGATGAGAATATATATTTTTTCCCAACAATAGGACACACTTTTACAAAGACCATTCATTAAAAAGAAAGAAAAACAATTTCTTTTTAAAAGAACACAGGAAGCGGTTCAGTTTGTGCTTACAATATATTCTTTTTAAATGGAACGTTCACCAATGCTAAAAGTTCTGTTTTTTCCTTTGCTTACCAATTCATAAGCTTCAGGACTGACACTGAGACAGCTTGCTGGTCTTTTCTGTCTGCCAAGCTTATTTTTTACACGTTCTAGTACAGAAAAATATATTTAAAATACCTCCAAAGAACTTGCCTGACATTACAGCTTGCAAAGGATATGAACAGAAGAATAAAAAGCCTTAGATATTCTGACTGGTTTATTCAAGAAGCTGGTGTCTGAACTGAGTTCTTCTCCAAAATCTATACTGCATTTTGATTTCATGACACGAGTAGTCACTCTGTTCAGGCCACACTACATACTACATCAAGCAATTGTGCCTGGTGTGCTTTCTTCTTCTTCTTCTGTAAACGTCACCTGTGGAAGGCACAGATTGGTGCAATTTATCTGTAAGGAGGGGGGCTCTAACACTTTGCTCTTACCATGGTCCTTATCCAGATTCTCTCCTTGCAGCTATTTGCCTTGGGAGTTGTCATGGGGAGATCTGAACTGGGAGCATGGTCAGGGCAAAGGGTTAATCCTATCCCCATGCTGCAGTTCTAATCTAGCTCCTCCCTGCCCACACTGTTTTTCCTTAGGGCAGGGGTCAGCAACCTGCAGCTCTAGAGCTGCATGTGGCTCTTTCAGCTGTCTGCTGCGGCTCCTCCCGGTGAAAGTGGCAAAGGGGTTAACAGGAGGCACCTGAGTTGGGAGGGCAGGCTGCTTCCCTCCGCCCCCTGAGCTCACTGCCCTCCTCTCCCTTCACCCCCACCTGCCCCACACTGGTTTCCCTTTTCAATTTTGCCTGCTCTGCAGGCTTAAGCTCCCTGTTTTTCCCTTCCCCAACTCTCCAGCAGGCTCCTGGCTTTTTCTGTTGGAATGGCTCAGGGCCCTTCACTGGCTGACCACCAGCCAATCCTGAGCTGCCCTCCTCCTCAGCAATTGCAAGCCCTTGCAAGCAATTGCAAGCCGGGGTTTCCTTGAGCAGGTCCCCACTCAGTGCAAGGAGAGATCCTGTGTGTCTACTCAGTAGTAAGCCTCATTACAGTGGATGAAGCTTACTCCCAGGAAAGGGTGCCTGGGATGGCAGCCTTGGAGCCTGCTCAAGGCCAAGTGCAAGGACGGGTGAGTGGGAGCCCATGCAGGTCTGTTCAAGAGTAAGCCCTGATGTAGTCCCTGGGCTACTCCCAGGAAGGTGTGGAGGGCTGTAGCCTCAACCTCCTCCTGTGCAGGTCTACTCACAAGTAAGCCCTGCTGTAGTCAGTGAGGCTTCCTCCCAGGAAGGTGTGGAGGGCTGCAGCCTCAGCCCCCTCCTATGCAGGTCTACTCACAAGTATTCAGTGAGGCTTCCTCCCAGGAAAGTGTGGAGAGGACTGCAACCTGAGAGCTCCAACCAACTTGTCTGCTCAGAAGTCCCATTGTAGTCAATGGGGCTTACTCCCAGGATAGTGTGGAGAGGGTTGCAGCCTGAGTGAGGGAGGGCAGGCAGGCAGGGCAGAAGCTGGCCTGTGGCTGCCCGCTTCTCTTCCCCACCTCTGGAGTCTGTCCTTTTTTTCTTCCAGCAGGGTGCCTCTGGAAGGTGGGGGGAGTTCTTTAGTATCCATGTAAGATAAGCAGATGTCATAACCGCCATATGTATTGGAATCCTGGAAGATCTGGTGAGGAGGTAGGATGTGGTGTCAGCAGTGGCCCCTTTAAGGGTAAGGCCTGGGCATCCAGCAGAGTGTGCTGCACAGCTGCAGCCACTTGAAGGCAATAGGGCCCTCAGGGATATAAGGAACACCTGAGGAAGGGGGTGTGGGTTGTTGAAGAAGTGCAGGTTGGAGGGAGGAGAGGAGACTGACCTTATTGACTTTTACTTGGATACTCTGACTGATTTGACTGACTTACTTTGGAATCTGATCTTGGACTGTGACTTGGCTTATTGACTTTGGACTCTGCCCTGGATACTCTGACTGACTTTGTGACTAATGGACTGCTGGAGACACTGGAGTTTGGTGTGTGGCTGCTGTGCCCAAGACCTGCTGAGGACCAAGGGGCTGCTGTAGTGGTGGGAGGTTGCTGGCAGGAGAGAGGACCTCTGCAGGTTGAATAGGCGAGCTACCCTGGAGGTGGGGTCCAGCAGGACTACAGGGCAGAACCAGGGTCATTTGTTGGGGGAAAGAAGGTGAGCTAATTTGCTTAAAGTGGGCCTAATTCTCCAGGCAGAGAATGGCCTTGGAATCAGGCAAAACACCATAGAGGACCAGGCATCTGAAAACACAGGACAAGAATGTATGACAAAATTAAAAGCTACAAGAGGGGGCTACATTTTGCCTGTAAGGGCATAAAGGTAAAAAAAACACAACTATCTATGCAGTATTATCTTCATTTTAGATGTCAAAAGGGTTTTGTGACTCCTGAGGTTTTTTTTCCTCCAGAAAACGGGTCCAAATGGCTCTTTGAGTGTTTAAGGTTGCTGACCCCTGCCTTAGGGAATGAAAAACAAGCACATCAGATCCAAGCGCATCTTAACCTCATGTTTAGGTTGATCCTCAAACAATGGATTTTTCTATATTCACAATGTGCTCCACATATGCTTTAAGTCATCTTTAAAACAGCCCTGAAAATTAGTTCTGTATTATTATTCTCATATTAATGGTGTGCATGCATATGTGCCTGGGAGAATTGTGGCTTCCCTGAGGCCACCAAGCAAGTTTGAACAAGAGGCTTCTTCCACTGCAGAGCAACACCAGTTTTTCCACATGGATTTCATTGCTCCATGTGTGGGCTGTCTAGCGAGTCATATATGTTCAGTGCCTCACCACATGGAGTGCCTTTTGCTATGTTTGCCGCCACAAACCTTTTTTTTCCTGGCCATGGCAATATGGTGAGAAGTTGTATGATCCACAAATTGAGCTCCTGCCCAAATAAAGGACAACTCCACATGCTGTGATATGAAACCATTTAAAAGTAGCCATATATTAACTGGAATAAATATATTGTGAATAGGAACACTAATTGCATATCTTCTAACTTGTGTTATATTCCTCCAGTATCCCCCCCATTCAACATGTGTTAACAGATTTGCCAAATTAAAGGCCTTGTTTATTGATTAGCAGTGATTGGTCGATGCAGCAGGTCCTGCCGAATTCAAGAGAAAGCCCCTAGCTTAGAGGAGGGGTTACCTGCCTAAGCTCGCCTTCAGGCATTGCCATCTTGGTTCCGAACCCATGATCGGAACCAAGATGTGGCTTTCTCAGATTCCTCACAGCTAATTCCTGCAAAAGGGGACCAAGGAAGCTGAATTGGTCCACTGGTCCTGCATGGGGGCAGCCTCTTGGGACAGAGTTACAGCTCAAGCCTGAAGATTTATCAACCAGCATCCCTGTGCAGGAAAGCCACTGGAGACTAGTTCTGGTTGCTCCCTCACATTTCTTGCTTGCCTAAGGGCAGACATCATTTCCCTATTTCTCCACCCTGGGCCATGCTGACCTGCCACGAGCCCCACATTCAGTTTGGCATAGGCAAAATCTTCACTACAAGGCCAATCAGGATTGGAGGAAAAATGCCTACCCAGCCCCCAGTGGACAACCAGCAAATCATCGGACTGAACTTAAGAGGTGGATTCAGTCAAGAGACAGCTCAGAATGGTGCCAGGGCTGATTCCCCTCCATTCTCTCCGCGAATCATGTTGGCAACCTTCAGTCTCGAAAGACTATGGTATCTGCTCTGAAAGGTGGTTCTGGAACAGCATCTAGTGTGGCTGAAAAGGCCAATTCGGGAGTGACAATCCCTTCCACACTGGGAGCAAGTGCAGTCTGTCCCTGGTCTGTCTCCCTGGCTATGGGCCTTCCTTCTTTGCCTCTTAGCCTCAGACTGTTGGCAAAGTGTCTCTTCAAACTGGGAAAGGCCATGCTGTACAGCCTGCCTCCAAGCAGGCCGCTCAGAGGCCAGGGTTTCCCACTTGTTGAGGTCCACTCCTAAGGCCTTCAGATCCCTCTTGCAGATGTCCTTATATCGCAGCTGTGGTCTACCTGTAGGGCGCTTTCCTTGCGCAAGTTCTCCATAGAGGAGATCCTTTGGGATCCGGCCATCATCCATTCTCACAACATGACCGAGCCAACGCAGGCGTCTCTGTTTCAGCAGTGCACACATGCTAGGGATTCCGGCACGTTCCAGGACTGTGTTGTTTGGAACTTTGTCCTGCCAGGTGATACTGAGAATGCGTCGGAGGCAGCGCATGTGGAAAGCGTTCAATTTCCTCTCCTTTTGTGAGCGAAGAGTCCATGACTTGCTGCAGTACAGACATGTACTCAGGACGCAAGCTCAGGACGCAAGTGTACCTCAAGACATGTGTACCTCAAAATATCATCACGCTCCTCGAATCACTGTCTTGCATTCTACACATGTGTGGGGGTGGAGCTAGAGAAGGGACGCTCCCACCCCTATATACAAGGGAAGGAGCAGCATTTCTTTGACATATTTCTCTGAGAAATGACCCAGTTGTCCATTCAAACCAACAGCAGAACATGATTCCAGGGCCAGCCCATCCATGTGGCCAACTGAAGTGGTTGCTCAGTGCCCATCTCTGTCCACCTACTTGTTTCCATGACTCCTTCCACTCTCTAATTGGAAAAAGAAGAGGGGGCCAGAGAGGAAGAAGACTCATGGAGGGAGGGTGCTGAGCTAGAATGTTGGGGGTGAGGAGGAGAAACTGGCACATCACTGGGTAAGGAGGGAAACATTTGGTATGCTGCCATGGGTGTTTCAGGTTCACATGACCTTGGCCAAAAATCATAGCAGTACCAACTGAACAGATAATCTGGAACAGAAATATGTTATCTGCTCCCACACTAATGGCCTCACAAATTCTTCCATTCCAAAGAGAATGCAACTAAGATCATGCTTTTGGCCCAAAGTATGGAAGCAAGTACATAACCGTTTGATTTCTGCCATGCCAGCTCCACCCACAATATCATGCAGCTACGTATTTGTATTGCATTTTTTCCAATGTTGCCTGCCAGCCGCAGTCTGAATTGGTCTGTGTTTTTTTTTTTTTTAACCCACTTACCTTTCCTTTATTTTATAACCAAAAACTTGGTTCTGATTATTCTTATAATGATTCACATTAAAATGAATAAAACTGCAGTTTGGGAAATTAGAACATTCCTCCCCCCGGCCACCTATTTTGGCAATGATTGCAATGAAATACTGGCCAGTCTACTCAAGCTACAACCCTTACCCAGGAGTAAGTCTCACTGAACTCAACAGAACTTACTTTTGAGTAGACATGTCTAGGATTGTGCTATTAATCTGGCCATTTCCTTACCAACAGAGATTTCACCAGCAATTGTGATAAAATCTATCAGAATTTCATCCAAGTCCCCTGTGGAAAGAGACAAATAACACAAAGCTCTGTGAGTATTTTATTGTGCAAACCCTCTTGAGTTTTTGTAACATGAGAACTTGCTATTCGGACAACCTATCTTCAAAGGAAGAGGTTAGATGGAGATATTATATCCTAAGGAGTTTCAATTTTGTTTCATACCAACTTGGCAGAAAAGGACATCTCACACTGCAACAGTAAACAAAATACTCTGTACGTTCTGGTTCTTCACATGAGAAAAATGATTAGGAAACTTGGTAGTGTTTCAGATGATGGGTGTGGAATGAAAAGACAAGGAACATTCAAGGTTAGGAAATGGGCATAAGAATTGGGTTGTGTCATCAGGATGATAATTCACACCAGCCAAAGCAGTGAAAATGTGGCTCCTCGTGAAGGCTGGCATGTGGGAAGACTTGCAAAGATGCTATTGCTTCATTATGTTTACAACTGAACCCTTGTTTACTCAATCCAATTTCAGTAGCTGCAATGAGAAATAAGGCACAACCTGAAACCTGAATGGTGAAGCAACAGCTAGTCCATTTTTCTATGTAACCTGAACTCAGCCCATATCTTGTTCCATTTTGTTTGAGCTGGTTCTTCTCATTGATTGGGAATCCAATTTTTAGCACAATCGAGGTTTGTGAGTGGGTGCTAAATCCTTCTCCTGCTCATGAATTTACCTACGGTCTGCCCGTTGGGACACTTTTTCCTCAGCCATGCTCCAGTACAGGCAGTGAAGTTGGCTGAGAAAAAGAAGTGCTTGGGGAAAAGCTTTGGGGTGGTAAGTAGCTGGCTCTTGGAGGAGTTGGTTTGCCCCAACAAATTGGTCTGCTGCTCTCACATTTAATTTGAGCTTGTTTGGGGGCACCACTGTTATTCCCCAATAGCCTCATGAACTTCAAAGGCCCCAATTGAAGTATACAAATATGTCAGTGGCTCAAAATAATAAAATTCATTCAAAATACCTCCTAGTCATTATTAAAGGTTTGGTCTACAAAACAGATAAACAGGTATGAATGTGAAAACTAGTTACATTTTAAAACTAAATGTGGTAGAGACTTCTGATAATCTGGCACCTTTGGGATCTACATGTGCTGGATTATTGGATATATCAGAAGGACCAATAACAGACTGATTCCCCTGCTGACCTTCCATGATGCTGGCCAGTGCTGGGGGTGGGTGGGAAGGAGCCAGCTGTGCAGTCACTTTGCTAGAGTTGCCCTTGGTGGCAGATGTGGGTGTGTCTTGCCTTTCCTAGCCGAATGGGGGGGTGGTTCAGAGGAGGAGGGGGCCTATGAAGGGCTGGTGTGCTGACAGTGTCATTTGGTTGGTTGTGGTAACTTGGTGTGATTGCCAAGTTCAGCTGCCTAAATATGGCTTCATTGCACTTTGACCCTCCACTGGTCACTCAAAAGCCTTGAAGCACAAGTTCTATGCATGTCTACTCAGAATTTACTCTCATTGATGTCAATGGGACTTACTCCAAAATAAATGTATATAGGATTGCAGCCTTGATCTAATAAAGAACCAAACACACTTTTGTCCTTTGAACTCAGTATGCATAACCATACTGAACACTGCTGGATCGTGGCTAATGGGATTGAAGTATTTGAAGCATATGCAGGAGAGCAGCATGGTCCTTTCTCTATCACAAATGTAAGAACAGTAAGGAGCAGTTCATCACAATACAAAAACATGTTTGATTCCTGCTCTTTGGCAATGTTCTAACACAAAATGTTGGGAAGATCCCATTTTTTGGTGTCTTTTTTTCCTTTTTTTGGGTGGGGGCTGTGAAATAAGCTCTTCCCTCTTGCTACTCTGCATGTAACATACACACTTACTCTGGATCCAGTGCTGGTTGCCTCTCTCCTATGATTTGGTGGGTTGCCTACCTTGAAAAAAAAGTCAGATACATTTTGTGTGTATGTGATTAAACACTTGTTCTATACTTAAAAAGACATAAACATTTAAAAATAATAAAAATAATAACTACTACTACAACAACTACTACTACTACTACTACTACTACTACTACTACTACTACTACTAGTAGTAGTAGTAGTAGTAGTAGTAGTAGTAGTAGTAGTAAAACTTCAAGTTAAACTTGAGAAATTCTTTTGGGGTGCTGGGATTGGAAGTAATTCATGAGGCTAATGGGTTCTGAGGCATCTGTGACAGATCAGGAGAAAGATCTTGGGGTGCTGGTGGACAGCTCAATTAAAGTGTTGACCCAATGTGCAGTGGCAGTGAAGAGGGCTCGTTCCATGCTTGGGATCATTAGGAAAGGCATTGAGAATAAGACAGCTAATATTGTAATGCCATTGTACAAATCGATGGTAAGGCCACACCTGGAGTACTGTGTCCATTTCTGGTCACCACATCTCAAAAAGGATATAGTGGAGATGGAAAAGTTGCAAAAGAGAGCAACCACAATGATTACTGGGCTGGGGCACCTTCCCTGTGAGGAAAGGCTACAACGTTTGGGCCTCTTCAGTCTACAAAAGAGGTGCCTGAGGGGGGACATGATTGAGACATATAAAATCATGCAGGGGGTGGACAGAGTGGACAGACGCTCTTTTCCCTCTCATACAACACCAGAACCAGGGGACATCCACAAAAGTTGAGTGTTGGGAGAGTTAGGACAGACAGAAGAAAATATTTCTTTACCCAGAGTGTAATTAGTTTGTGGAACTCCTTGCCACAGGATGTAGTGATGGCATCTTGCCTGGATGCCTTTAAAAGAGGATTGGACAAATTTCTGGAGGAAAAGTTCATTACGGGTTACAGGTCATAGTAGGTATGTGCAAGCTCTTGGAGTTAGAGGCAGGCTGCCTCTGATTGCCAGATGCAGAGGAGGGCACTGGGATGCAGGTTGTTTCTGTTGTCTTGTGTGCTCCCTGGGGCATTTGGTGGGCCACTGTGAGATACAGGAAGCTGGATTAGATGGGCCCTTGGCCTGATCCAGCAGGGCTCTTCTTATATTCTTATGTTCACAAGGGCCAACAAGTCAGCACTGTGTAGAGCAGGGATGTCAAACATAAGGCCTGTGGACTGAACACAGCCCCCTGTGAAGCAATTTCAGGGGGGAAGCAATTTCAGGGAGCCAGGGTGGTGTAGTGGTTTTGGAGGTGGAATTAGACCTGGATGATCGAGGTTCAAATCCTCCCTCAGCCACAAAGCTTCCTAGGTGACCTTGGGTGGGTCACTTTCTCTCAGCCTCACCTACCTCACAGGGTTGTTGTGAGGACAAGAAGGAGGGAAGCAGCTGTGTACACCGCCCTGAGCTCTTTGGAGGAAGGGCGGTATAAAAATTAAATGTCCCCCCCATTATAATTGGACTCTTCCAGCTTGATAATTGGGCTCTCTCATGTCTTGAAAATATGGACAAGATTGGCACATTTTCTCTTCTGCCATTTGCAGCTAATGAGTTTCTATGTGAGAACCAAGTGCTTATTTCTGGCCATCATCTGCTTAATGATGTCACTTCCTGCCCTCAGCAGGAACCATGAATGCTAACTTCAGCCCTCTGTATGAAACAAGTTTGACATTCCTGTTCTAGAGCATCTTGAGCTGCAAAGAGAAGGACAGATTTCCCCTAAGATATCTCTTTTGCCTTGTTGGCAACCTTCAGTCTCGGAAGACTATGGTATCGTGCTCTGAATGGTGGTTCTGGCACAGCGTCTAGTGTGGCTGAAAAGGCTGATTCAGGAGTGACAATCCCTTCCACACTGGGAGCAAGTGTAGTGTGTCCCTGGTCTGTCTCCCTGGCTGTGGGCCTTCCTTCTTTGCCTCTTTGCCTCAGACTGTTGGCCAAGTGT
This sequence comes from Tiliqua scincoides, assembly GCF_035046505.1. Classification (NCBI taxonomy): domain Eukaryota; kingdom Metazoa; phylum Chordata; class Lepidosauria; order Squamata; family Scincidae; genus Tiliqua; species Tiliqua scincoides. The sequence continues at coordinate 31,633,136 of NC_089826.1, forward strand.
CTCTTCAAACTGGAAAAGGCCATGCTGTACAGCCTGCCTCCAAGTGGGCCGCTCAGAGGCCAGGGTTTCCCACTTGTTGAGGTCCACTCCTACGGCCTTCAGATCCCTCTTGCAGATGTCCTTGTATCGTAGTGTGGTCTACCTGTAGGGAGCTTTCCTTGCACGAGTTCTCCATAGAGGAGATCCTTTGGGATCCGGCCATCATCCATTCTCATGACATGACCGAGCCAACGCAGGCGTCTCTGTTTCAGCAGTGAATACATGCTAGGGATTCCAGCACATTCCAGGACTGTGTTGTTTGGAACTTTGTCCTGCCAGGTGATGCCGAGGATGCGTCGGAGGCAGTGCATGTGGAATGCGTTCCTAAGAGGAGAATTTTGTGCATCTTTCTGAAGCAGTGTCTGTGCTTCCATAGTGGGTTTGCTATTAAAATTATGTAGGTCTAGACACACCTGTAAACAATGTTATAAGAGAGAATCAGAGAACTGATATCCAAAGCCCCATCATCTTGCATGACAGTATACATTTATTTTTAAAGACATAAAAGTCAACCAGAGAAACCTAATTCGCATATTGGCTATGATCCAACATAGGCTTTGACATGCAGGAGAAACCGAGTATTAGAGTTTTTGTATTGTTTCCAGTCCAGCAGCCACATGTGCTTATGCTCATGAATTGCAGAGGGGTTGCTGATTTGGAAAGGACTCAGGGAAAAAAAAACAACCCTGGTACACATGCAATGTGACCACAAAAATGTGCTGCGTGAATCAGCCTTAAATTACAGTCAAGAGACATTGAACGATTCTTCCTGTGAAAATCTGTCTAGCCATGGGCAACTTACTCTTGGCCCGATGTTTAAAGACACTAAAGGATTTCTATTGATCATTAACTTCTTCACCTATAGCTTTTCATCTTTAGAATATTCATCAAGATTAGATTCCTCAAGTTCGTAACAGCACTAATATAAATTAATTTTTTTTACACATTCATCGTTTTGAAAAAGAAGATGATGTGATCAGATCTTTTCAATAACAAAATCTTTTGCCTAACAGCTTCTGTGCCCACCAATGGCCCACCCAGGGTGTATTAGAGCAAGTAAGGGTGTAGTCCTAACCAACTTTCCAGCACTGGTATAGCTGTGCCAGTGGGGCATGTACTGCATCCTGCAGTTGTGGGGGGGGGGGGCAGTTACGGAGGCCTCCTCAAGGTATGGCAATGTTTGTTCCCTTACCTCGAAGTTGCTTTGCCCTTATGTCAGTGCAGAAAAATGGGTTAGGATTGTGCCCTAAGTTGGCAGAGAGGGTGTTCTGGGGGAGTATTGGAGCAAAGATCAGGACCAGCTGGGGCATGTTGAAGGCAGGCTGGGGGTGGATATCCACAGCAGTGGTAGTGCTGATATCCTATGCCCCTGGCCCAGGCTTGACATGCCCCCCCGAACCCACTTGGATTTACACCAGCCAAAGAGCTGGCACAGATCCAAGTAGGTTCATAGGGAACAAGGCAGTGGCAGAGTAAGCAAGCAAAATGTTTTTTAACTTATCTCCCCAATGCTGCCTGGTCCCTGGTCAACCTTTAGCTTACAGGAGAGGGTGCACCGGCACCACTGCGTGCTCTGGGCCAGCCCATGATAGGACAGGGCTGTTAGTCTTAACGAGTTGCTTATCTTCTGTTGATTACTCTGTCAGATATGCTGTATGGAGGCTGCATTGCCAAGTGTACAATTAAGTCTTAATTAGTTTCTTCTTTACTCTTGTTACGATGAGAGATATATTGAGATTCCTCTGCAGAGGAGACTGGAATAAACCCAAAGGTGTAAAAATGGTATACTTCCTACCAATCATGTTTTAGATGGAAACAAATTAATACATGGGATCAGAGATGCATGTGAAGCGGTGATTGTGGAAATGCTGGCACAGCTGTAAGTACAAAAGAAACATCTGACCATGCTTTACAACCACAGCACACTGCGCGTCCCTATCAAAGGGCCGATATGCAAACAGCGGATCAAAGTCTGCCCGCGTTCCCATGCTATAGGGATGGAAATAACTGCTTTCTTCCATTTCAGATGAACCCGAGATGAAAATGAGGCAGCGAACTAAATCACTTCCCAGAGATGAGAGAGAGACAGATACTTAAGACGCATTTACTGCTGTTAAAACACACACATCTCGTTCAGGTGTTGCCTCCTGGCAGTTTTTGTGTGTTTTTGATTATCCATCTTTGTAGTTTAATCACTATCAACATGGATGGTAATTATCTTAAATGGCAAAAATGCTTTTTATGTTGTCTTTAACGCAACATCCAGGGTTCTTTGTATTTTTTTTTAATACTGTTCCTTCAGATTGTAAACCACACTATCTAAACTCTAGCCTCAGTAAGAAATCTAATCCTCTCTTGCTGAGCACAAATATTTTAGCCAGGAGGTGGTTGTCAAAGTCGAGACAGTTGTAAAACACTCTCGTGCTGCAGAAAAGCCTTCTCCTGAAACGATTGGGAAGGCTCTGTTTTGATATATAGCATTTTGATGTGCATTCCCAACTGTATCACAACGTACATCTGGCTAGTGGCGCACTGCAGCCCGTGTCAGCATTGCCATGCAGATGGGGATGTGTAGCCAGATGTGGAAGCCTGCTTCCACTCATGGCTCTCCCTTGCTGCACTGTGGCCAATATTGTTACAAGATAGGTTAAAGCAGCCTACCGGGGTCATACCGGGGGTCTGGGCCCCACCAGTGTGTTGTGACTCAATTTTTGGTGGTTCACGAAACTGATGGGGCAGATCAGACTATGTCAGTGTTTCTCATACTTTTTCAACTGGCAGCTCCTTTGACCTACTGGGACACTGGCTGTGGCTCCCCGTTAGGGCTACAATCTTATACATTACATAGGGCAGCAGGGTTTTAGCTAGGATTCTGCTGCTCCCCTGGCTGGTTTCCCTGGGAGCCACGGCTAACAGTTTGGGAACTATTGGACTATGCACATCAAGGGTTAAACAAGCTGATACTGGGTGGGGGGAAGACTGCAAGTCAATCTAGGCCAGGGGTGCCCAAACCCCAGCCTGGGGTCCACTTGCAGCCCTTTGGGACTCCCAATCCGGTTCCTGGGGAGCCCCCAGTCTCCAATGAGACTCTGGCCCTCTGGTGACTTGCTGGAGCCCATGCTGGCCCGATGCAACTGCTCTCAGCATGAGAGTGACTGTTTGTCCTCTCACGTGGGCTGTGGGTTGAGCACTCCCTCCACTGTTTGCTGTTTCACGTCTGTGATGCAGCAGCGGCAGCAAAGGAAAGGCCAGCCTTGCTTTGTGCAAGGCCTTTTATGGGCCTTGAGCTATTGCAAGACCTTCATTCATTTGTATAAGTTCCATCTCTAATACATTCATTTATGTAAATTTATGTAAATGTGTTCAAATTTGAAATGTAAATTAATTCTTTTTTTTTCCTGGCCCCCAACACAGTGTCAGAGAGATGATGTGGCCCTCCTTCCAAAAAGTTTGGACACCCCTGATCTAGGCTGAAGGGACAGGTCTTGGTCTATTTACTGCAGTTGTGGAGCACCTATTAGTTGAGATGCTTCTGCCACCAAATTGCGTAACTTTGTAATAGATTTCTTTTTTAATGGTGCAAAGTACGATTCTGACATTTATTGGGAACATTGTTTGTATACTTTCCATCACTCAACAATGTCATTCAACAGGAATATCATCAGCCATTTGGGACTGTGAAGCAGAATAGAACAGTGCTGTGTTCTGACATCTCTGAAACTTGTAAGGACTGATCCTGTCGAAAAACCAATCATTTTGGCTGACTTACAAACTGGGTTTCAATGGCGTGTAAACCTTGCAGGAGCAATAATTGACTTTTGAAATGTTGTTACTCACTTGGCATTTCCTGGCTCTCTTCCCCAGCACATTGCAGCCAAAAAAACAACATGGATAAGAAACAGTTCCAGCAAACACTCGAGGGGATCAATGTGATTAGACAGATTAGGAAGGTACTAGGCACATCACTCCAGATTTTCAAGTCTGGCAAGCAGATATATCTCTATTTGATTTGATACCGAGCCCTGTTAATGTCAGAATACCAGATAAGACGGTCAGCCCCTCCCTGTGTAGAATAATACATGCTGAACTACATGAGCTTATCAAATGTGACATCATGAGCAGAGAACCATTGCATGCTTCACCAAAACCTGTTGTGGTCCAACAACTTAACCAGGTCACAATGTCTATGGAAGCCACTCAAGGAAGCTACTTCCTCAAATACAAGCCACTGTATTTGAATACTGTAGATGCTAAAGATCTATATGGAATCCTCTTTGTTTTGCCTCTGGTTTGTAATTTAATGAATAGAAATGTAGTTGCCCTTTGTCAAACAAAACATGCAGTCAACATACAGTCTGAAGCTGTCCTTTTCAAAATTTGGGATCTGTACTGGGAAGGCAGGTTCGGAGGTCAAAGAGAAACAGAAGGTTAGTACATGGGAAACCCACGTCACATGGGTTTCCAAACCCATGCAATTCCCTTTGTGTATGTGATTCCCTTTTCTTTCTCTTCTAGGCACACACATGGTAGATTCTAAGAGTTTCAGCTTCCATCATTTTCAATATGATTCTAGAATTGTTGGAAAGTGCAATGGGCAGGACTCATCTGTTGAAATGAGTTTGAGGAGAAGTTGGTGAGAAGCAATGATTTGAGTTCAGATTCAAAACAGAATGCACTGCTCTCTTCCCTCCCCCATGCTATTTGCTGCTAATGCAACCCCCATCAGTTTGCCCTGAACTGCAGCCCGAGCAAGGTCTTTCCTTTGGGTAAGCTTGACTTCTGCTGCATTTCCTGTCTTGGGGAACATTGGCAGGTCTGTGCATGACACTGCATTACCCTGGAAAGTCAGTAATTAGACACTGTGCAATCAGCTGCCTTCCACTTGTAACTCGTCTGTCTTAAATCTGCCATCACAATTAATCAAGAGATCCCCTCCAGGGAAGTTATTTCCTCTACAAGCCACTAACCTGTCAACTATAGGATTTACATTAACACTTGCTACTACCACCTCAATAGAAATAATTTCCTCTAATGTGTAAGTGGCCAGAAGACTATCAGCCTTAGAAAATGCATTCATTCTTCTGACTCAGTGCTGGAGAAGTGAAAAAACGAGCCTTTATTCCCATGTCATGTTAGTCACCACAATCCCACTGACCTTAACAGGGAAAGCATATGTGTTGTTATTATTTACAAATCTGTGAATGCAGTGAAGTGATTTGTAGAAAGACTGGCATATATAAACATGGAAGCAATTGGTGTTGTTTTTTATTTCACCCAAAACTCAAATTCATGATCCAACTAAACTGAAGGATTAACTTCCAATGAAATCAAAACAGAACACTGCACTCCACTTAGATAAAAAAAAAAAATACAGATATATGGTATTTGAATATTCTCAACTAAGGCAGAGTTCTTAATCAGGGGTCCAGGGAAGATCTGGCTCAATACCTCCTGGTGCTCAATGCCCAATGCCCCCCTTATGTGGCTATGTGCCAGTCTCTGCTCTGAGCTCTGGATGGGAAAAGAAAGAAGGGGATGGAGCAAAGAAGAAATCTGGAGGAAAGGAGAGTGGTAGGCTAGAGAGTCTCCACAATTCATTTTCTGCTTCACCCTCTTCCATTCCCACTCTAGTGAGTGAGAATAGGAACAGTAGTGGAGGCGTGTGGGTGGATGAAGGTGGGTTCCTCCTGCTAGTTTACTGTCTGACATAAACATCTTATTTGGCCTCATGGAAGTTTACTATGAGAGGGTAGTAAAAGCATCTTGAGGAAGCAATAGAGAAACCATATAAAGGGAAAAAGGCTAAAAGTCCGCCCTCCCCACACCAAACTTCTACTTCAAACTGTTTGCCTAGAACCATCATTGTATTTAAAAAGACGCCCCAAAGATTCCTAGAACTATGCATAGAAAGCAGTCCTTCCTTTGCTGCTTTTTGTGAGAACAGCGAAAAGACAAGAAAGGACTTGTGTGCCATCTAGTGGCCAGGTGATGTACTGAATAGTATTTTGAATGGTTGGTAATTTTGTTACAGTAATGAACATATGAAATGAATTCCATTGGGTTTTTTTTCCCATTAGTAAAATAAAGCCCTTACAATAAACTTGAGAACTTGGTTAAGTCCTGTTCAGCATAGTAAGGTTGGTTCTCAAGAAAACACTGGAGCTACACCATTCAATTCTTAACCCAACAGCCATCAGAATAATGGTTGAGAAGATAGCTCTAATAACATGCTGCTGTTAACAATCAGTATTGACCAAAATTCCAAAACTGCCCAATTCAATACAAAGAAAGCACCGACTCAAATTTTCCCTTTAAAAAAAAAATCAGAATTTTTTTTGTCCTAGTGTTCTAGTCCTAGTGTTCTGATTGAACTGTCCTGATTGAAGTATATGTTTTTCTGCCTGAGCTTATCAGATGTGACATTATAAGCAGAGAACCTTTGCATGCTCCACCAAAACCTATAGTGGTTCAAGAACTCAACATGGTCATTATGTCCAGTGAAACCAGTCAATGTATTTGAACATGGAAGATGCTAAAGATCTATTTGGATTCTTCTGTGTTTCATCTCTCATCCATAGTTCACAAACTTACTGGGGTCATGGCACTCCTGCAGCCTCTTCTTCCCAGCTCGGCCAAGCATCACCGTCTTGGATCTCATGAAATCTCAAGTAGACACAAATAAGATTTTCTTCCAACGAGATATGCATTGGATGGACCCTTCTATAGCTACTGCAGAATTTTCAGGGATCCTCCAAATGGCTTACAGGTAAATGTAAATCCACACGGAGAGAAATTCCTGGAGTGTCCCTGTCCTCTCCACTAAGAATAAAAAAATGCATTTGTAGTTTCTTTTGCACCAATATTTTCTCAGAAAAATGTCTTTTATTTTTCTCCTCATTTCAAACCATGGCCTGGCAACCCTTGTTTCTTTCAATTGGCAGGCACAACAACTGCTTCCCTTCCATATTCTGATTATTTTGACCTCCAGAAGATCAAGAAGCCCTTTCAATTGCTTCTGTTTCAGAACTGTCACCCTGGCCGGAGCTTTGCTTCCTGCCAAATCAATGGGCAAGGTGAAATTACAGAGCTGCTACTGTGACAAATGACATGATTGGCTTTCACAGGCTGTGCACATGTATTGTGGGGTTGTGTACGCATGTGACCTTTCAAACAGCCCCATTTCTTCACAGTATCCCACCAGCTCTGGGCTCATTCCAGTTTGTTTACAAATCAGAGGGAACTGACAGAAACTATTGGAGATCAGGGAAATCACTTGCTAACTGGGAGAGGGGAAGAAGAGGGACAAAATGTGTTCAGCATGTAATCTTAGAGTGCCCCGTTCGCATGTGAAGATCTTGGAAAAGTTCTGACCGATCTGTGATGCACACTTTCCACTGTATTATGTTCACATATCAACTGTATTCTCTTGTAGTCTAGAGCAGTGGTTCTCAAATTTTTTAGCACTGGGACCCACTTTTTATAATGACAATCTGTCGGGACTCGCTGGAAGTGATGTCATTAAACTAGAAGTCATTGCTGGAAGTGACATCATCAAGCAGGAAAATTGTTAACAAGCCTAGGCAGAAGTCCTATCCATACTTACCCAGGAGTAAGCCACATTGACTATCATTGTTAAAAACATAAACATAGTAGGCTGTTCAAAGTACAGATCTGTAACATTTCCCCATATCTGTTGGCAACCTTCAGTCTCGAAAGACTATGGTATCGCACTCTGAAAGGTAGTTCTGGCACAGCGTCTAGTGTGGCTGAAAAGGCCAATCTGGGAGTGACAATCCCTTCCACACTGGGAGCAAGTGCAGTCTGTCCCTGGTCTGTCTCCCTGGCTATGGGCCTTCCTTCTTTGCCTCTTAGCCTCAGACTGCTGGCAAAGTGTCTCTTCAAACTGGGAAAGGCCATGCTGCACAGCCTGCCTCCAAGCGGGCCGCTCAGAGGCCAGGGTTTCCCACTTGTTGAGAAACCCTGAGAAAGGCCAGGGTTCCCACATTTCCCCATATGCAGTCACATATCATGGTAGCATCAAGTCTAATACAGTAAGTTGACCACCTCTCTATATTGACCACCTCCTTAAGTTGACCTAATTTTCACAGTATGGACGAACACTGCATATACACTATGGGAGACCAACCTCTCTATATTGACCACCTCCATAAGTTGTATCTTGACCACTTTAACCATTGCACAGAGTATTAATTCACCCTCCATAAGTTGCCCACTGAATGTGATTCTATTGACAGTTGACAACTGTCCTGGCCACCCGCAAGTGAATCGTCTCACAAATGTGACACTGAAATTTCTGCCTCCAAACACGACATCAAAAATCCAACCTCTGGACCAAGTCGTCATCAGAGCATTTAAAATGCACTACCGAGCCCAGCTCCTAAAGTGGGTCATTGCTAAAACACAAATCTCTTCTCCACCCAGGGAAGCAAGTTCTTGTGCTGCATCAATTAACGCACTTGGCTGTGTTTTCTGAATCAGTTCTGCTTGGAATAATGTTCAGCCAGAAACAATACAGAAGTGTTTCAGGAAAGCAGGATTTCTCACAACCCCAGACCTTCATGTTGCTCCCCTATCAGACAGTCCATCTTCCATGGAAAAATTCGATGAGGTAGATTTTGAAGAATTTGTTGCAATTGATGATGAGGTTGCAACCTGCAATGAACCTGATCTGGAAACAATATTCCAAGCAATGTTGTCTGAAGTACAGCCCAGCAGAGAAGTGAAGGACACACCGGAGGAAGTGGAAGAAGAAAGTGAAGACGACATGGATGAAGAGATTCCAAAGGAAGGAGATGTTTGGCATCTGATAAAACAGTTGAAGTCATATGCTGTGAATAAATGTCCAGGCATGTTGAATGGGATAGCCAGCACTGATAGTGCATTCTCTTCTTATCTTTACACAAAAACGAAGAAGCAAACCAGGATTGACTCTTTTTTAAAAAAAAAAGAATAATAATTCACATGCAGTATATGTATGTATGTAATGTAAATAATTTTGAATGCATTTTTTCTATATCTTCACTGTATATATTTAGGTATGATATCTGTAATAAAGACTCTAAAAATATTATAAGTACAGTATTATATATTTTTCCGTATGTTGACCACCTCCCTATGTGGACCAATTTCCTCCAGTCCCTTGGGTGGTCAACTTAAAGAGGTGCTACTGTATATTAAAAATAAAATATTGAAATGAATGGGGACCCACCTGAAATTGGCTTGCGACCCACCTAGTGGGTCCCGACCCACAATTTGAGAAACACTGGTCTAGGACTATAACAGTTCCTGAATGCAATAGGATTAGTACCAGGCTTCCAAATGAAAAGATACTCTTTTTTTCACTTGGAACTAAAGGAGATCTGAGTGATCATACTGAACCATAATAATTTTGATTAAAGAAAAAAAGGAGAATTTCAAGACTTTGATGCTTTGGGGTGGTAGGAATCAGGTGGCCATTCTTGCCATTTTTGTCTTGTGCTGTGAACTGCTGCATTGAGAGGGGCCTTACGTGCTTTTGTCAACCAGGTTCTTCCATAGGCCCCAAGAAATGCCTTTATGGAGTTGTACATGCTCTTCCCGTGGGCCTGCAACCATAAAGATAAGAAAAGCGAGACAAATTATGAAGCTATTGATGGACCACAAGAATATCAAGAGAGTATTTTTGGAGATCTGGCTCCATCTATGACATTTATATGAAATTCTCTACCACTCTCATTCTTTCAAAAAGAATGAGGATACACCACTAGATGGCACTGAATCCCTTTTTCAGAGCTAGCCCAGTAGTGTCTCTTGTTACCTTTTGTTCATCAAAACTGCCTTTTGTGGTTCTGTAATTTTCAGCTGCTGTTGTAGCTGTTAGGCAGCCTTATATTAGTGTGGGCTTTCCCCATCCCCAAATGAATAGCAGATGAGAAGTGGGATTGCACTACAAGACTTTGGTGCAGTCATCTGTCATTGGGCCTCTTGTTCTACAGTCCTGATAGTCCAACTAGACTTGAATGAATTCTGTTGCAATGTACTTCTCTCATGCAGTATTAAAGAAGCAATGAGTATGTTGTGCCATGACTGCGCAGTGTGTGTTTGGTGGTGCAGATTTATTTATTTATTTATTTCTTCGATTTATACTCCGCCTTTCTCCCCGAAGGGCACCCAAGGTGGCTAACAATCAGGTTAAAAATACAAAACAACAGATAAACATTAAAAATACAAAACAGTTAAAAACAATTAAAACATAATAAAATACATAGCATGCAGTAAAAGACAAATTTATATAAACAGCCCTTATGGTGCCTCAAAGGCTTTCCTGAATAAAAAGTCTTCAGGCCCGCCGGAATGCTAATAATGAGGAAGCTGCTCTCAATTCAAAGGGGAGGGAGTTCCATAGTGTAGGTGCCACCACCGAAAAGGCCCTGTTTCTGGCCGCCATTCCCTTCACCACTCTCAATGACGGCACAACCAACAGGGCCCCTTCTGATGACCTAAGACAGGGGTGCCCAAACCCCGACCCTGGGGCCACTTGTGGCCCTTGAGGACTCTCAATGTAGCCCTCAGGGACCCCCAGTTTCCAATGGCCTCTGGCCCTCTGGAGATTTGTTGGAGCCCCCACTGGCCTGACGCAGCTGCTCTTAGCATGAGGGCAACTGTTTACCTCTTGTGTGAGCTGTGGGATGAGGGCTCCCTTCACTGCTTGCAGTTTCACATCTGTGATGCAGCAGAGGCAGCAAAGGAAAGGTCAGCCTTGCTTTGTACAAGGGCTTTTATAGGCCTTGAGCTATTGCAAGACCTTCATTCATTCATATAAGTTCATCTTTGATATATTCATTTATGTAAACTTATGTAAATTTATCCCCTGAGGGCTTTATCCCCCTTTATTTATCCCCCTTTATCCCCTGAGGGCTGGGGATAAGAATAGGCCCTCGGTTTGGCTGTACTTGTCGTAAGAGGCGACTGAACAGCCACCGGGTAGATGGGACTCGTTAGCCTGGGAAGGCAGCTCATCTGGGAGAAGGAAAACGCTGATCCCAAACCTCCACTGCCTTGTGGCTACATCCAGTTATGGAAAAGGCTTCAGGAGTCAACCTCGAGGCAAAATCCGGAGCTGGAGTCCCAGAGGCAGTTCATGGCTGAACACAGTCACGTTCTGGCAACTCCTGCGATGTCACTGGAACCAACCGTATTGGCTTCTGCCTTTCCATTGGCCCATTTCAGCGACGTGGAGAGGGGGGATTTGCTGCATGGGAAACAGTCTATCTTCCATATCTACTTTACCCAGGCTTCGTGCACTGGAGAGGACACTCTGTTCCAGAACACTATTCAGAGTGTGATACCATAGTCTTCCGAGACTGAAGGATGCCAACAAACAAACAACATGTAAATTTATTCAAATTTTAAATGTAAATTAATTCTTTTTTTTCCCCAGCCCCCAACACAGTGTCAGAGAGATGATATGGCCCTCCTGCCAAAAATTTTGGACACCCCTGACCTAAGAGAATGGACCGGATTATATGGAAGAAGGCGGTCTCTCAAATATGCTGGTCCCAAGCCGTCTAGGGCTTGGGATTCCAGCCCTAATGTTCTGGAATCTGGAATGAATCTGGAATGTTCCAGATTCCAGCCAATGTTCTAGCAGAATTTGGAAGTGTTGGCTTCTAGAGTGCCACTTCATACCAGAGCTGTGGAAAAAAGCAAACATGTTCAGAGTGGCACTGAATTACACAAATGTGTTTATAAACTGCAAAACAATTGGTCATGCAAAGCTGCAAAGCAATTGGTCATGGCTGCTTAAACAGGGAGCCATAAGACAACCAGAGAGGAAAAGAAACTAATGAGAAACCTAAACAAAATAGGAGAGAGTAATCCACAAGCCTTCAAACTAGGAACTGAGGTTGCAGTCCTATCCATATTTACCTGGAAGTAAGCCCCATTGACTATAATGGACCTGAGTAGACATACATAGGATTGGACTCTTGGTAGAATAGAATTCTATTCTATTCTATTCTATTCTCTGAGTAGGTAATTGCTCCCCCTGCTGGTAGGGATGAACACATATACCCACATCCCGTGTTACTGCTCAAATCTAGCTCGCATGCTGTCACTTTTCCAACACCACGGATAATTTACAAGATGCTACCCATGTGTCATTTGACCCACCACACATTCCACATTAATACTGCTCATCTGTTGTGGGCAAATGTTTAGAAATAATTATTTGATCACTAGTTTATACAATCTGAAGAGCATCACTAGTGTCATTAGCCCTGTTCACACAACCAAGGTGGACATCTTGAATACCTGGACCTGAGAAATTGAGGCAGGTGCTTCCTTGCCACTGCATGTTCATTGGCTCATAGTTTGGACTATGAAAAGCTGAGGAATGCACATAATCCTGCAAATTAACAGTGTGCAGATGCAGCCCAATGCTCTAGGATGTGGAACAGGGGTCTTGTTTCACAGCTGATGTTGGCCAAAGGAAGGGTGCTGTTTTAAGAGAACAGCTTTAAGAAACATGGTTGGCAACCTTCAGTCTTGAAAGACTATGGTACAAGCCTATAGCACCCAGTATTCCCAGGTGGTCTCCCATCCAAGTACTAACCAGGCCTGACCCTGCGTAGCTTCCAAGATCAGACAAGATCAGGCATGTGCAGGGTAACAGTTGCTGTCGGCTTTAAGAAAACAGCTTCATGTTTGGGTGTGCTCCCCCACCACTAATCCTTCTCCCCACTACTTATTCTTCTTATCACACTGCATTGTCTCCAACCACTCACCCTCTCTCTGTCTTGCAATGCCTGTTTCTCATTTAAGAAGCAAGTGCCAAGAGAAAGAAGGAATATTTAACATGCTGTATTCTCATTCACCAGAATTCAGAATTCCTCTCTTCTGCCATTCTGACTATGCTTGAATTAAAGGGGGGCAGAGTATGGTCCAGCCTGCTTGCCTTGTGTGCTGCCCACCTCGTTGCTACATGTCTACAGAGGCCATGGTTTTTCCTAAAACTTCCTAAAAGAGCATGACGTTTGTGGATTTCATTAAGAGCCCCCTCCTTTCATCCCATAACTGGTTTTGAGGGGGTTCTCCTGCCTCCGTGAACCCAGAACCACTGCCAGAACCAGCCATGAAGCAGAAGCAGAACTCTTATAGGAAGAATGGGGCAAAAGCCCTGGGTGCGTGAGGCTTGGTGGCGATCCAGGTGAGTGTGGGGGGGTGACTTCACACAGGGCGGGTGGCTTCATGGTGCTTTGCCTCAGGGTGCCTCAAGGGCAGGTCTCCCACTGTATGAAAGAATACGTATTGTGTTGAGGGTTCTCCACCTCTTTTGGGATTAGAGTCGTAGCAGGAACCAATCAGAATAATTACATTTCTTGTGGATGTCAACACAAGCCGTAACTTGGCTCACGATCATTCAAAACAGGTTTGCGATCCAGACTTGAATTTCAGGACTCTAATGAAATTCCACCCCAAGTGAATTTCACCTGGTTTCACATATGGCTCCAAGTAACTCCTGCAGCTCGATTTATGAGAGAAGGGAGAGCTTGGTGTCTCAACGCTGTATCTTTTCAAAACTAATTTCATAAAAGAAGCACATTTACCATTTAAAAAGGAACTCGCAGCACAGTTCCCGTCTTCAAGGGAATTTTAAAAATCCTGCCAATATTTATGTCATGTTTCAAGGCCATTTCTTCCAGAGAGTATAAACAAACATCTGGAACAGCTGCAGTTTCCATGTGTTTGTTTATTGAGCACGCAGGAGGTTCGGAACTGCCAATTAATTTTTGTCTTGAACGTTTGTATTAACTAATTTCCCTGGGATTAAAGATTTTGCTGCCAGATTCCAGCCAGAATGATGATGTTTGGCTGAGCTATAACTGCTGTGAAACAAAAGCTGATATGCTTAATCCATCTGCTTTAACATAGTCACAGCGATGCATATCAGGATACTCTAGAGCAGTGGGCATCAAACCCCGGCCTGCAGGCCCAGTGGCAGTTCTGGTGTTCACCCCACCAGGGATCCCTCCATTTGCCACGCTCAACCCAAAAGTAATTGTGGTGATGTCATCATCATTGCAATTACTTCTGCACTACCTCTTTTTTTCCCCACTTCAAAAAAGGGGGGCGGCGGAAGGAGGTGGCCTGGGCTCCAATGGAACCTTTTGTGCCACTGCTAAGCAGTGCAAAAGTCTCCACCCGAGTTTTTGCACTGCTGGAAGCCCAGGAGTCAAGCACCGCCTGCCTCCTGGAAGCAGCACTCACCTCCTGGGCACCACTTCTAGTGGCACCAAAAAGTTCCAGTGGAGCCTTTCAAACTGCTTAGCAATGGCACAAAAGGCTCCATCAGAGCTTGACATGGTGTGCCCCTCCTCCGAAGTCAGAACTTCTGACCGGCTACCTGGCCATTCTGAGGGCCACCCTCCTCTCAGGAAGTGCAGAAGCGCAGCCAATGTCACTCACCTAAAGAAAAGGGAGGCGAAGAGGGCAGTTCACCTATCACATGGAACTGCAGTGACAGTGGCTGTGGGAGGGCAGCCACTGTCATGCAGTTCTGGACCACAGGGGAAAAAAGTGGTGGGGGAGTGGATCATGGCACCCCCCCTCCCAAGTTTGATGCCTGGGGCATTGCCCGCATTGCCCTCCCTTGTTATGCCACTGTGCAGGCTGGATCTGGCACCCATCATGAGCCTTCCCCTGGCTGAACACAGCTCCACCAGGGAGCCTTTGCAATTTGCCTCAGATCATCCCCAAACTGCATGCTGGCCAGCAGCTTCCACTTCCACTTTCCAAGGCTTTTCACCTGGATTTCTGGGCAGACACAGCTGGCCGGTGCACAGTTTCAGGGCAATTGGAGGCACATTGCAGAGGCTCTCTGACAGAATGGTAAACTCTGTTTGTGCCGGAAAAGGGTTTTCAAACTGGGGACCTCTCTCTAGAGGACATCATTTAAGAAGTGCAGTGAAGCTGTACAAATGACATATGCCTAATGTAAATAGAATTATGCCCCCTGTTAGTAACGAAAGGGAAGTGATGCTAGGTTCCTAAAGTGATCTATAAGTACAGGGGTGATTTTACAGGGATAACGAAATAAAAACACATAACACCGCTTTCTGTAAGAAACAGAAACACTCAAAATCTGGAAAAAAAAAAAAACACCATTCTCTTTCACCTCTACATACTGCATTCTCTAACACCCCTGTGGCTGTTGACACTATACCACCTATTTCACCAACGTAGTATGCTTTTAAAGTGATGATTTTAATTATAATGTATGAAAATGTGCTCTTGGAATAAAAAAAAAACATAACACTGCTTTCTGCACTTCTCATTTGGGGGGAGAAACTAAAATCTGCAGGAAATAAAATGGGACCTGCACAAACAAACAATGAATGAATGAATGAATGAATGAATGGGACTGGAAGGTGCATGGGCAATGACTGAGTCTGCATCTGCTGACACTGAACCACCTATATCACTTACCTAGCACACTTTTGAAGTGATTATAATTTATAACAATACACCCTTGGAAGAAAAACACATAACACCACTTCCTGCACTTTTCCTCCAAGGGGAAAACATGAAATCTGTGAAAAAATAAAGACACTTTAAACATCTCTATCTATATATTATTATTAGTTATTCACAAATCTCATGTAACAGCTCCACTCCACAAGTGTAAAACACCCCAAAAACTTTACTGGAACCAAAGCAAGTCTTTTCCTGGCTCTTGCCAGCGTAGAACAATATACAGAATGGACTGTTAAACTAATGAAAAGCATTCATAATTTTATAAAAAAGAAAGTGAAGGCAGAAGAAAAATCTGCCATCTACATTATATACTGATTACTTTCATGTTATTTCTTTGGCTCTGTCTCACCTGCCTTCTGTGATAGAACTAAGATGGAGTTCATGGGATTCCCATATGTTTGGTTGGCACCTGAGGCCTGCTGAGATACCCCAGGCCTGCTTTGCTCTAGCAAGCTTGTGGTACCAATGTGCCATTGGTCTTTAGAACAAGCTCTGAATATGTGGGAGCTCACCTCAGACTTTTGCACCACCAACTTTCCACATATAAATGCCTATAAGAGTAAGAAACAGATGCTTGTAGAAAAATATGGAGCTACAGCCCACCATGCTTAATGCACAGCAGCTGTTATAGTTTCTTTGTATGAAGATTTTCCAAGACCTCATGAAATACAAACTGCACTCCATCCAATTATATTATATTTGTAATGATTTGGATGGAACAGACATGCTTTAAATCTTCAAAGCTCAAAGTAATGAGGTTTTAATGTTATCTCCTCCTTGTATTGTGTCATGGAGTGTTTCTCAGACTCTGTACCCCATCTAAACACAAATTCACACCAACACATTCACTAAGATCTTGCAAAGAAAAATGCAATTCTTAAAAAACATGCAGATGATCATTATTTCACTTGGACTATATTAAGAATGTTTCTGATGAGGCAGCCCCACAAGGACTTGTGAATAAAGTGCAACATGTACTGGAACCTGGTAGTTCGAAAAGCCGGTTGAGATTACTTCACCCTGGGCAAAGTGCTGTGCGGCAGTCTCAGTGACCAAGCTGGCTTCCATTTTGCAAAGGCCCCAAACTCTGCTGTAGAAGGTAGCAACGCCTACGAAGCAGCTTGTTCCACTCCATTGATGCAGCATGTTCTATTTGGTCTGCCAGTGCAACACTAGGGCCAGTTTGACTCCAAGGCCAGTTTGGCAGAGTCTGCCAGTCTGCCTGGCCTCATACCTTTGCCAGGTAAATGCCTTTGAATTGTCCTGCTCCCATGCCTGACATTATTCCTGCCTTGATGGTTCTTCACAAGCCTTCCCTCCAGCCCTCATGTACAATCTTACTTGCTGCATGTCATCAGGTTGGTTCCCCCCAACCTTTCTTCCTGTCCTAATGTTAGCTTTTCTCAATGGAAGGGCAGGACCTGGGAAACTTGCAGATCCAGTAGGGAGTTCTGAGCATCCGGCCATGAGGTCAACGTCCTTGTTTCTGTTTTCTTGGAGATGTGTGCTTGGGCCTAATGGTGGCAGATGGCTGGCCCTGGAGGATGTGGCTGTAGAAAACTGACTTTTCATTTCTAAAATAAAATCTGCAGCTATGCAAGTATGGGCCTTGTCTCTTTTCAAATCTTGGGACACTGAAAGATTAGGACAATGTAAGCAATGGTGTATCACCATGCCTGCCATTCAGAGTGTTGTCCCGCCCTCTGCATGGGAGGAGGTCCATCATGGGCATGACACACTGGTCTCCCACACCAGGTGACACAATCTCTAGTGACACCACTGGAACTGAGAGTGTCCTATGCATGTCTTGAATAAAAGAGTGAACCTAATTATGTATATCTTGGAACTTATAAAAATCCTGATGTTGTCTCAGTAACTCCTGCCAGAAAGGAGTTGACAATCAAGTCAATTCAAAGTTATAGGCATTTAAGCCAGTTTAATTTAACTGGCTTCAGCTGGAATGAATCAAATAAGTCCAAGAAGTTTAGCCGTAACCAGGCTGTGGATCAGACGCTAAGTTGGAAACCGAGCTGTACAGTAGTATAGCGTTTGCACTGACAACGAAATGGCACTCAAATTATATGAACTCTGAACTTATTTCATCTTGATTAAGTGTTAAATATATTCTCCCAGCTCCAGTTTCAACCTCATTTGATCAAATTGGCTCATTTCCGAGCACTTGATAGAGAAAGCTGTAATACGATTACACTGATTGGATTTAAATTGAGATGAATGAAGATTTTTTTTTTTAATGTTATAGAGGGTTTGATAAGGCCAGAAGTAGCATCTATCAAAACAGAAAGCACACATTTGGCACTCAGTATGGGCTGAATTGTATTTTGTTTATCCATTTATAATCCCTGTCCCACCCAAATGGCTCACAGAGGCCTCGGGGTATTACATAACATATTCAAAGCACCAATGATAACTGTAACAATAATAGAGCACTCATTAACAATTCTGAGAGCTTAAACCTGAAGAATATCAAAAGAATATCAAAAGAACAGCTAGAACAAACAGTCCTCCCTCTTGACTTGAGAGTCACTTGCAGCCTAAAGAAAAAAAAAGACCCACTAGGTGGGTCACGAGCCAATTTCAGGTGGGTTCGCATTCATTTCAATATTTTATTTTTAATAGACTTGATGCTACCATGGTATGTGACTGCATCTGGGGAAATGTTACAGCTCTGTACTTTTAACAGGCTACTATGTATATACTTTTATCAGCGATAGTAAATGGGACTTACTCCTAGGTAAGCATGGATAGGATTGCAGCCTAGGATTGTTAATTTTCTTGCTTGATGAGGTCACTTCTGGTCATGAGATCACTTCCGGTGGGTCGTGACAGATTCTCATTCTAATAATAATAATAATAATAATAATAATAATAATAATAATAATAATACAGGTATTTATATACCGCCTTTCTTGGTCTTTATTCAAGACTTTATTCAAGGCGGTTTACATAGGCAGGCTTATTTAAATCCCCGTAGGGATTTTTACAACTGAAAGAAGGCTCTATCTTTCAAGAGCCACAACAATTCAGATGTTTTGTTCTGATCTGGCCTCCATCCTGGCCTCCATTCTCCCACGCTCAGAGCAGATGGAATAGCTCGGCTTCAGCTTGTCAGCTGCTTCAAGGTCGCACGGTGCCAGTGGCCTCGAACTGGCAACCTTGTGGATGTTATCTTCAGGCCATTGGAGGCTCTACCCTCTAGACCAGACCTCCTGCCCCAAAAGTGCTAAATGTTTGAGAACCACTGAAATAAGGTGTTCACAGTGTTTTAAAAAATATTGAGGAAGCTGACCCTACAGGTTCACAGAGAGGGATGTTTTGCAGAGGGTATGCCCCCATCAATAAGGCCTTCCCTCTTGTCTCCACCAAGCAAATCTCAGATATAGACACATGAAATGGAGTCAGATCATCTCCATCAGTATTACCAACACTGACCAATTCTGGCTCACCAAGGTTCGAGACACAGGTCTTTCCCAGCCCTGCTGGGAGAAGCCAGGGACTGAAATTGGATCCTTCTGCATGCAAAGAATGAACTGTGCCACTGAACCCCTGAGATTTCGTAGACAGCATGTTCTCACAATCCAGTGACAGGACCACTGTGCCCTGGTCAACTGTGCCCTCGTCAAATGTATCCTGGCACTGGACATTTGTGCCCATTTGTTTGCACCCCAGACATTTGTGTCCCAATAAACAATTAGATGTACTTTTTATTTTTAAAATGCAAAGATAGGTTTGGGGTTAGGGCTGGTATAAGAGGCTTAGGACACTGGTTTTCAACTTTTCTTGTGCCAATCCTCAAATATAATCCTCAAATAAAGTATGAGACTGTCGATCCTGCCCCCTTCCAGGACCCTAAACACCCACCCCATCACTGCTCACTCCCTGCCCTCATAATGCCCTCCCAGAACTGTTCACTCTAACCAGATACTCTTATTTGAGAGAACAGAAAAAGTTACCATGAAGCCTGGCACGAGTGAAAGCTATTGTAGCACAATTGCTGAAATCCTGAGCAGAACTGGGACAATATCTCCTGGTGCCTCCCCCATTACCTGGTGGTGCTCTAGTCCATTGGTCTTCAACCTTTTTCATTCCCATAAGTTGCCACGACCCCGCAGCTGAGGCTTTCGGACCTCACTGGGGTCCCAATTCCAAGGTTGAAGATCACTGGCTTAGGATATATAACATGAGGTTTGTTGCCCAGTTATAGTTTGTTTGTAGCCCAGTTAGAGTGGGATGGAAATAATCAGGATGCAAAAGATATCAGAGGTGAATGCCAATGACTGGGATGCATTTGACCAGAACACAATCATCCAGGACACAAATATCCTGGTACCCAGATAGTCCAGCCTGGGTATATATCATGGTGATTGGGCTAGTCACCAAGGAACAGTTGTAGCTGGAATACCAGCTGTAAAGGATAAAAGAATATCTGAGAGCCCAATCCTAGGCATGTCTACTCAGAAGTAAGTTTCATTATAGCCAGTGGGGCTTACTCCCAGGTAAATGTGAATAGGATTGCAGCCTTAGAGCCGCAGACCACAGTTGCAAACCTGCTGTAAGGCACATTTGTGGGGCTTACCGGTGGGCTCCCGCTGGAGCTAGCCCAGCGCCAGCCGGAGCTGGGCTGGCGCACGGTGGGCGCCTGGGTTCTGTGGCTCGGCGGTCTCCCGGACTGCGGAACGGGAGGTGGGGGCATGGCCGGGGGCGTGGGGGAGACGTTCCAGGGAGGGGGAGGCGTGGCCGGGGGCGTGGGTGAGCAGGGTCAGGGGGAGGGGGGACAGGCGGATCCATGGAGCCAAGCTCCGCAGGATCCAAGGCACTCGGGCAGCGCTGCTCTCCCTACACGAGCGGCTTTAATTTAGCGGCGACCAAAAGGTCGCTGCTAAAGTGAGTAGCCCCATTGTGGGGTTGCTTCCCTTACTCAGGGGAAGGGGACAAACATCCCCTTCTCCCGAGGAGCCTCCAGCGGTAGCGCGGGAAGTACAGGATCTGGCGGGAGCCTGTCATGGAGCTGCCGGGTCCGGGAGCTCCAGGCAGCTCAGGATAGGGCTGTTAGTCTCAGAGCCACCTGCGTGTTGGAGATTACAACAGATGAAGGTGTTAGTATGGCCCACAACCTCTTAATTTGCAGCCTTTCTCCATTATTGTCCAGGATACGCCCAGTATTTTGATAGGTTTGTCTTGAATGTAGGTGGTTGCAAATTGGCAATTCTAATTATTGATATTCCATTCCCTGAATGCTAGATATTTTCCTGACACTTTTTGGCACAGCTCTATAAAAAGAACTGCAAGTCAGTTTCTATTTCAGTTGAAGTGAGAAAGTGTTAGAAATATTTATAGCTGAACTACAGCTGTTAGCTCTGCAACATAATTAGCTTTACTTGAAAGAGATATCATTAAGAGATAATTTGGAGGCTGCTCAGGTGGAAGCAATGAGAACATATGTAGCTATCACCTCCATCCTAAAAAGCACAGGGTGCAGAGGGTCATACTAGCCAGAGATAAGCATTTATGATGATGATGTAAATACACTTGATTTTAACATCAACAGAAAGTCCTGCTGATTGAAATTTGTATGCATATGGTTTGGGGAGAGTTTTGTGGAAGTGGATGGGCAGACCCCTGGGGAGGGGACAAACCTAGAGGAGTTGCATGGTCATGGGATGCCTGGCCTGATCCTTCAACCAACCTCCTAGCTTGTCCACACAAATGGGTAAGGTCAATGTTTTATACAGTGATGTCTTGATTTAATGGACAAATAGGGGGAGTGTTGGTAATGCCAAAAGTCAATTAAATCTGAATAGATTTATGGCAAGGCACACATGCTTGGACAACATATAGTAAACCTATATACTAGGTTTTTTTTTTTAAGTAGATAATGACATTTCTGAAGTCTATTAAATCAATGTCCATTAAATTGAGCATTCACTGTACGTATATGAATCAAGAGTTGTGGGCAATTTGTGGGCAGTTCATGGGCAGTTTGGAGGAGTATCAGGGTAGTGAGTGGGGTGGCTCAGGGGCAGGAGAGGTTGGATTCTGGTGACTGATGCACACCACATTCAGACATACCCCCTGAGGCTCCTCAGACTTACACCGGCTCAATAGCCGGTGTAGATCCAAGGAGACATACGGATAATCAGGTAGCCTATGGAGCGGTAGGTCAAAACTGACAAAACTGTTTTACTTTCCTCTCCTGGGCCATCTGGTCTCCAACACCACTATAGCATGAAACAGGCACTCCAACATTGCTGTTGCATCATGTAAAGTGGTGGGGGGGGGGATAGGATTAGGCCATTAGCTATGTAAACCACTTTGTTCACGTTTTGTTGAAAAGCAGTATATAAATGTTCTTAGCAGCAGCAACATAGATAACTTGACCCTACACCAAGAGGCATTTAAACGCACCTGTCAAAAAGGCTGAGGCAGCAGCTGGAGAGCTGATGTCGTGTAGCAACTAAGTGATTGAGCTATGAATTCAAATCTGGTTTAAATCTCACCTTTGCGATAAATTCACTAGGTGCTATGGCCTTAGGCAAGCCACCCCTTCTCAACCCCCCATCAGCAGTGTGGGGACAATATTAACCAAGAGTATGGGGAAAGGTCTGGAAACCGAACCTTATGAAAAACAGCTAAAGGATCTTGGTATGTTTAGCCTGGAACTAGAAAACCAAGTGGAAATATGATAGCCGTCTTCCACTTCCTCTCTCTCCTCATGCTGCTTGAGCCATGGGTTAGGGGCAATGCCTCCAGGTAGCAGTGTAGCTGCTTCCTCTCCCCCCCCCCCCCGATCATCATTGGCTAATGAGGCAGGGCTGTCTCCTTGGAGCAACATCCCCATAGCTAGTAGATTGTGCATACACTCCCTTCCCCATCTCCACCAGCCAATGAGAAGCATCCACTGTTGGACCCTTCAAGGACTGTGGATCACCCATGAACCCTGCCTGTAGACAGAGTTTTTTCTTTTCTTTTCTCAGCCCTACCTGGAGATGCCAATACAGTCCATCCTCATGTGGAATGCTCTGTTGTTTGAACCCTACTGGCAGACTTTACCTCATAAAGGGAGAACTGCTGAGGACTGGAAGAGGAGGAAACAGACATCAAAATACTTGAAGAAATGGAGAATGAAAGAGAGCAATCAAATGGGGAGCTCTGATTAATGTGAACTTTGCTTTTAAAATGCAGTCAAATTACTAATTGCCTAGTTCTGTCAATGAACTGATTATCGCAGTCATCCCTGACTTTTCTCTCATTTCAATATTTTTCTACCCTATAAAGGACCCTTCTTTCTATATTTTATGAACCTATCCATATTTTATGCCCTGATCCTTTGGATCTTTCTTTTTCCATATTATTAGCCACTTTATGAGCCTTTTTAAAAAATGTAAAGCAGAATTTATGTACCGTTGTTGATATTTCCCAGCTCCTGACAAATGGCTAGAACCTTGCCTGATGAAAAAGATTAATCAGTAGAGCCTTAGGCAGAGAGTTCCTACTTTAGACTGCATTTCTGCACACTCATTAGAATAACCTTTGAAATCAATAAAGAGTTATGCATACAAAGTATATCTGCAGTTGCATCTCAGTCCTCCTTGGTGCACTATTAGACCACATATAATTGTACTATATTGTTGTTTATCGTCCCATCCCTTCTTTAAGGAGCTGAAGGCAGAGTTGATGGGTCTCTCCCTTTCCCCCCGCTTTTATCCTCCTAGATTAGGTTGAGAGTGACTAGTCCAAGGTTACATATTAAGTTTTAGGGCTGATTGGGGATTAAAACCGGGTCTCCATTGTTCATTAAGGCAAATATTTTAGATCCTTTCCGGAGCAAAGAAAGAAGCCAACATAACTATATCCAACTTAAATATTTGGCTCCCTTCACAACCACCCACAGTGACATATGAACTGATTCCCTGTGCTGCAAATCCACATAATTGCAGCATGCCTGTGACTGTCTGAACCACCTGGCCAGGGCCAATCATGTGAGACTTTCTCATCTGATCAAGCTGAGAAGGGGTGAGTGTGTATGCAACTAACAGACAAAAGAGGGAGAAAGATCTGTGTGATTGGTCCTGCTTATTTGGTTCTATGAGTCCCACCCATTCTGCTGGGATGGAGGAACAGCTCCCATGTCACTGCAAGCACATGTAGGCTTCAGCCCCATTTGTCTATGAGAGTAGCAGCATGCTTTTGATGAAAAACCAGCTCCATATGAGTGAGGCTGCATGTGGTTATGACCATGTTTGTAAGCAGTGAACTATGCAATTCAGGGCACAATCCCAACCAACTTTCCAGCACTGACCTTGCGGCAGTGCAGCCCCAAGGTAAGGTAACAAACATGTCCTGACCTTGAGGAGGGCTCATTGACTGCCTCCCCACTGCAGAATGCAGTGCATGCCACATCAGCACAGCTATGTCAGTGCTGGAAAGTTGGTTAGGATTGCGTCCTCAGTGTTATCTCCTGACTTGCACTCAGACTGATGGCATTGGCCCCAGGGAGGTATGAGGCTGGGCTGTCCCATCTGATAGTACTGAACTACATGGTTCACTATCCGTGCAAAGCTCTGGGAACCACTGGAATCATTGTCTTTAGCATCTACCAATGTTTGAAGCTGAAGCCGGGGGAGGGGGGGCAATACCAGGATACAAATATTTTAAAGCCACTGCTGATATTCACAGTAACCTTTCTGTATGATCTAGTGATGTGTGGTGGGGGGGGAGGGGGTAAGACTAGGCTACTGATATGATCTCTCCATATGAAGAATTGGAGCTTCAGAACAGTTTATGCTCAAAACAGGAGACAGCCGTTTTCTCTGTAGCCTCTGAGGTCTGCAGTTTTTTTTTCCCATGGAACCATTTACAGTATATTTTCTTCTACAGAGAGTCTTAATTGGCTCAAAATCCTAAATGGAACCCTTAATTGTTGTTGTGGATAGTTGTCATGGTTACAGATAACTACAGCATGCAATTAAATTCAACTGACTTCATAACATGCTCCGGCTGCCAGGCAGAAGTTCTAAATTTTCAGTTTGGCCTGGAGTTAAAATTTGGCTTTCTGACCATCTTATACCAGCAGCTTTTATGCCAACTATTCTCCACTCAGACACTCTATACTATTCATTTTATGGTTGTAGAAGTTTCACAGACACACAATAATTAGAATTCCCAGATTAAAACGATTCCCAATCAACTCTTTAACCTCAATTCCAAATAAACTATATATAGATACGACTGCGGCAACAGAAGTAACTCTAGATCAAGACCAATTTACCTTCCATAGGAAGAAAAACATTTACTTTTGAAATGACATGATCTAAGGGAAATATATCAGAGTAGATGTTAAAAATCCACTCTGATATATTTCCCTTAAAATAGCACCTCATCTCTTGTATGAAATACTCACATATTTTGATTTTCCTTGTATATGAAAGGGTTTAAAAAAAAAATTCTGATTGTTGGAGTTCTTTTTGTATAACAGCTATCAGCACTGAAGTAGTAATAGCTCAATGATCTTTATATGTCTATTGCCCCAGCTTTAGTCATGGCATCTCTGGTTAAGAGATTCAAATTTAACAGGAGTAGAAACAGTGGACAGTGAGGACTGCTGCCAGTCAGAAAAGGGCTAGATCAGCCTGATGATCAGAAATCATCACCAGTTACTTCTAGGTTGGAAGGCCTGCAAAACTACAACATGATGCACCAAATACTGGTAAGAGACTCAGAATGGGTTGGAGGGCATTTTCAAGCATGCAAAAACTGTGTGCAGGAGTTGTGTCCACCAAGCCAAATGTTCCACTGTTGTTTTGTGCATCATGTCAAGGTCTTTCTGCCATGTAGTAGGTGTCTGGGAGTGCCATGTGTACCACTGAACACAATCTCCTGTACCACTGGTGGCATGTGTACCACCAGTAGAGATGGAGATGTGTACCACCATGCTGGGCTAGATGGAGTTGATAGACTGTAACCATCTTTGTTGAGTCAATAGGACACTTTTCCTTATTTGACTTGCCTCCAAGGCAGTCCAAAAGTAGACTGTTCATTCCAAATTTCAAGTCCAGCAGTATCTGTGAGTTTGGACCTAATGGCAAAAATGAACCTGTTCAGGACTCTGTATCCCATTCAGCTTTACTTAGGGGTTGAATGGAAGATAAATTTGAACAAAGATTAGCGTGGCCAGACACAGCAGAGAGACAGTGGAGCAGCTGCAAACATCTGGATGCAATCTTTCACCCCACGGCCCCCCCCCCCCAAAAAAAAAAAAAAAAATCAGTTCAGGCACCAGAACAAATTCTTTTGTCCAAAAATCTGCTTGGCCTGTGGCAATAAAAGGAAGGTATGTGAAGGAGTGATAGCACTGGAAACTACCTTGATGCCTGGAGGTCTGACAAATATTTCTTTCTATGTGTCAGAAGACTTAGCCAGAGTCAACATGGAGCCACCAGGGGGCAGTTTGAACCTGTGAGATTCCCATGAATACAAAAATAACAATAGAAAGTTCTGGCACTCTTGATATCTCAGCAGTTCTACTCTGTTGGGATTTCTGACCTGCCAGGATTCTTTATGGCAAATGGAAAAGTAGGTCAGGAAACTTGGAAAAAAACACAATCATTTTGTCCATGAAATTGCCACCATTCAGGAGAAAAGAATTGAGAAATACCAGATAATGCAATAGTATATCTGAAAGCAATTATGCCTGAGAGGGTAGGAAGGGAATGTGCTGGCTGATGAAACCCTGACTTAAGTGGCAGCCTGGGAGAGCTGATCATAGGTGATGTGCAGCAGGTCTGTTTGCCCACAGGCTCTGTGGCCTTGAGAGTCAGAAAAGCACTGCAGTCTCCCTCTGCAGAGATGTTCATCCTGGGTGATCCTGCACCTGCTGGCTCTAAGTGAGGCATTTGGGGTGTGTGTGTGTTTATGAGTACATGTGAATTGTTTACGTGACAGTCCTTTGATTGACACTGACACCACAAATCAGAAACAATAACCCTAGAGGGGCAAAGCCGTTCCCGATTTCCTGCTGTATGTAGGTCTTCCTTGTTACAAAGTCAAGATCTGCATTAGCCCTAGAATCCTGCATTCCCCAGACGTTTCATGCATAGCAACATTTTGGCAGTCAACCAATCATCCAGATATTTTGGGGCCTGGCCAGGTTCCAGAAGTAGCTCGACAGGCATAGATCTCATTTGTTGTACACTTGCTGGAACAGCAGTTCCAGGTTTGGTCAGATTCCTTCAGGTGACCTTTGATTTTATGTATTTAAAATGATTATCTTACAAATACATGATTTTTTAAAAAAAAATTTATAGCTCGTTACAGCAAGAGAACTTAGAGCCAGTTCACCAAACTTGCTATAAAAGAAGTTGAGCACAGCTGGGGCATGATATCAGAAAGTCATGGCAATGGAAATTGTGGACTATATTCATCCCTGAGGCTGGAATACACAGGTGGAAGATGTGGCATCAGGTATACCTATACACAGGCTTAAATCTTTCATCTGCCAGGCACCCATTGCTTATAAGCTTCCAATCTTAGTATTGCCTGAGTTGCAATTTCATAGAATGTTCACAAACACTCTCTCTGCTAAGTGGAAGGGCCAATCACAGAATTTTAATGATTAGCACTCTGTAGTTAGGGAATCACAGAGGTAGGGCCCAATAGTTTCTGGAGCTGATGTAGCTGTGCCAATGGGGTGTGCACTGCATGGGGGGGGGGGCTGTCACAGAGGTCTCCTCAAGGTAAGGGAACCTTTGTTTTGCATCTGGCACTGATGCATTACAGCTGCATCAGTGCCAGAAAGTTGGATGGAGTTGGGCCCTGAGTCATCCAAGAAAAGAAAGACACCCTGGGGTGATTTGAACTACAGCAAACTGTTCTAAAAAATGCCTTTTCCATTGTGGGTGGCTTATGATTGGCTCATAGTGAAGTGTTCCGCTTTCTTTTAGCAAAGAGTAAGGCTGGATATGCATTTGCTGGCTGCTAACTGGCAGTGAAGTAAAATATTTCATACACAGACAGGCAGATGTCACTACAGGCATGGGAAAACTAGAGATGCATATTAAGGCTGTGTTAAATGTCTGAAGTTTTCCCTTCTTTGGATTTTGGCATGAAAATTTTGCTTTCAGTGGAGGGCAAGATGTTTTATTTTTTTCTCCCAATTACCAGTAATTACAGAAATAGTCATCATTTCTAAAGCATGCTCATTGCCATTTTTTCCCAGTTTTGCTACTGATTTGTGCATTTTTTCCCCTCTTATGATTATTGGGTCAGTTTCTACTTCTCACTGTCAAAGCCAACCAATCAGGAACCACATAGTGAACGGGATTATGCCCCGATTTGGCTACATGGCACCGAGGGCAAACAAAGCAGCCTTCAGGATGCATTTGCGTAATTCTTTGTGGGCAAACACTTTCGCATCCTTATGATGAAATGCCCAACAAATTGCTGAATGGAAAACTGCTTTTTGACACTGCCAAAAACGTTCTGCTCAGGTCTTGTGGGCAATTTCCTAGGAGCTGGACTATTGAATTTATGGAGCTATTTGAAGTCAGTGAGCTTCAAATGAGTGGGGCGCAGGGGGGTAAATGCCCAAGTGCCAAATCCATGTAGCAATGCGGACCGCATGGGAAGCCTTCTGAGATTTTCGGTGTGATCTTAAGCAGTATTTTTGGTTTCCTCTTCCCCCTTATGGTTTCCCAGAAGTACTGTTTAAGACTGTAGGGAAGCCTCAGAAGGCTTTCCAAGGTGTCTTTGGTATCGCACAAGGTTCCATTGTGCTAGGTAAGGGGGGAGGGGAGGAAGCGTGGTGCGGGGGGGGGGGGGAGGCGGCATCGCAAACATTTGCCCCAGGGCATGTTGATGGGCTTCTGTTATGGCTTCTATTCTGTTCTGAAAGAAGGTGAGGATCATTTCAACTTGCTCTTTGTTTCTATGCACATTACACCAATGGACCTGTCATTTTCTCAGCCAACTTTTTTTCCCCGGTGAAACAACAAATGATGCCAGGTAAACTAAGCTGGACCATTAAAAAAAATAAATCCTGAAATAGCTCTTGTGTCTCATGGTCACAGTTAGCAAAATAAACTTTTAAGGTTACATGAGAGACTGAAAAGAATTAGTGACGTGGTTAAACTAAAACAAACAAAATGCACAGGAATGTCATGTGCTTCAAGTGTCATTATTAAGTTATCTTTTCTGAGCTGTTTAACAGCCATAGACATGGGGAACAGCAGAAAACAGACTGGGTCTTTACGTGGCTTGCAAAACATATGGGCTAATTCAGTTTACAAGACGAGCGGAACAGCAGACTTAATTTAGCCTCTTTATTGGCTCACTGTACCATTTATGAAGCTCAGCATTCTCCCTCCTGCAAATCAGTGGCTTTTGGACCTCTTGGCAGTGCCAAATTGTACATCCTGGGTTCGTGTCCTACAATTGCACTCAAGTCTGGAGATAATAAGCTCATTACGCACAAACTCTACAGCCCACACGCACACACAAAAATTGGATAATTGGCTGTGGATAACATTAAACAATTTGCAGCTCTTGTAATCATAGGCCCATTTCCTTAGGGTTGAAGGGCCGCTTTGAGACAAGCAGGAGGTTGCATCCACAAGATGCGGCCTCATTTCTGCGATGAGACCAGCCTCAGTAGTTGCAAGGACAAACTGGCTATGGCTTTTAGCAACATCAGAACTGTGTTGTCTTATCTAGGCTGAATTTAGTCTCATGTTGTGTTTATGTTGCAAGGTAACCATTAGAAAGACAAGTATTTCAAAAACTTTCCCTGGAATGTAGACTGCTGTTTTTATTTGACTTATGGCCTAATCCTAACAAGGGCCTGTGCTGGCAGAGCACATGTTCCTCCTGTGTGCACTGTCACACACAAAGTGCTGTATAGTGCTTTGCAAAAGAGCAAGGTCCAAGCACACTGGTGGGAAAGCTAGAGCCTTTCCATAAGAACATAAGAACAGCCCCACTGGATCAGGCCATAGGCCCATCTAGTCCAGCTTCCTGTATCTCACAGCGTCCCACCAAATGCCCCAGGGAGCACACAAGATAACAAGAGACCTCATCCTGGTGCCCTCCCTTGCATCTGGCATTCTGACATAACCCATTTCTAAAATCAGGAGGTTGCGCATACACATCATGGCTTGTACCCCATAATGGATTTTTCCTCCAGAAACTTGTCCAATCCCCTTTTAAAGGCGTCTAGGCTAGACGCCATCACCACATCCTGTGGCAAGGAGTTCCACAGACCGACCACACGCTGAGTAAAGAAATATTTTCTTTTGTCTGTTCTAACTCTCCCAACACTTAATTTCCACTGGCACTGGTGTAGCAACAGAGGCCCGCAGGGGCAGGTATGTCCAGCGCAGGAGGAGGAGGGCGAGAGGGTTGAATGAGGCAGGAGAAAGTCAGAATGGGGGTGGTTGGGCAGATCGGACCTAGCAGGGGTGGGATTGGCAGTGCTGGCGTGCACCATATCCAAATCCCTTGCTTAGGTTTGATCTGCCTGCACGGATCAACGTGGACTTGCACCAGCAATATCACTGGCGCATGTCTGAGTTGACCCATTGCAATTGTTGGGACTTACCCATGGGCAAGGGAGCAAACCCTTACCCCGAGGAGCTTTCAGGCAGCCAGAAATCTCACACAGCATGCAGTGTTGCTCTGCTGGCACAGCTATGTCACTGCCCGGGGATTTCGGCAGGAAAATATGTCCATAGAAGTTATTATTCACAAATATTTTTATATACAAACCCAAGCCAAAATGGGGGCAAAATGGGGAACTAGGGACAGGTACCAGATGAAAGGAACTATTCTTGGTAAGTAGGGAGTGTTGCTGCCTATACACCAGGAAGGCATCTAATTGCCATATTTGACTAATTTTGACCTCCTTAATAACAGAGGGCAATTTATCAATCAACTGCTGATCTGGGCTTAGTAGCAAGAATTGATGGCAAAGAGCCCAATCCTGGGCTCGGCGCACCAGCTCACTGCTGGAGCGCACTGTCGCAAATGTGCCATAAGGCACGTTTGCGGGTCATACTGCCGGGCAAGCGCAAGTGGTAGCCTAGTGCTGGCTGGCACTGGGCTACCTCCAGGCAGGTGCCAGACCTGCGGAGAGGAAAGCGAGGTGTGGGGAGAGGAGAGGAGGAGGCGTTCCAGGGAGGGGGGAGGTGAGCGGAGGGCGGGCGGAGGGTGGGGAGGAGGCATGTCGGGCAGGTGGTGGGGAGGAAGCAGGAGGAGGTGTGCCAGGGGAAGGAAGCTGGGAAGGAGGGACCTTGCTCCACCAGATCCAAAGCCTCCATGTAGGTCTCGCTGCCCTACACGGAAGCACTTGATTCACCACCCACCTTTGGGTGGGTGGTGAATCGAGTAGCCCATTGAGGGGCTACTGCGCTTACCCAGGGGAAGGGGACAAAAGTTCCTTTCCCCTGAGGTGCCAGCAGCGGCTGCCTTGGGCACACAGGATGCGGCGGCAGCCATTCTCAGCGCCCCTGCAACTGTGCACTCTGGGCAGCTCAGAATTGGGCTGCCAGGCTGCAATCCCATCCACACTTACTTAGGAGTAAGCCCTATTGACTATAATGGAACTTACTTCTGAGTAGACATGCTTGTTTGGGCTCCAAGCGGATGTTTGGTACCACTGACATGTAGGCCCCTCACTTCTGACCACTGCAGAGCTTTTCCCAACTTGAGAAAAAATGCCATTGCACTGTTTTTATTATAAATGGTTAACTTAGTGGTGACTTTTCCAAAGGAGAGAGAAAGCTCTTAACGCCTGTTGCCATTCCCCACCCCAGCTTTCAAGGCCTGGCCTTAACTGAGGCTTACTTGCTATGTACCACAGAGCTAGAATTTTTAAGACAGGAGGCAGTGACATTCACATGATCCACTGCATTTTTTCTTTCCGTGGAACTGCAAGCTTTTCTGGGGTTGTGAATGACTTGGAGTGTCACGATAAGCTTAGGGAGGAAAAAGAAGAAAACTGTAAACATTCTATCAAGCTTTGCTGAAAACAAAAGACAGCATTCAGCAGAAGTTAAATTTGGTGCTTCCATTGTCACAGACACTGGTGCAACAGTGATCTTTGGAAAAATGTTGTGAAAGGAGAGGGCAGAGAAAGGCTGCTTTATGTTTTGGCTCTCAGTGGTATAACAACCAGTGCTAAATGAGCAGAGCCCACCAAGCACTGCTTCTTGGCAACCTCCTCTCATTCCCACGGAGCCTGTATAAGGTTCTCATGGAAGACCCCTGGGAATGAAGAGACAACTCTTGGTGAATTGCAACGGCAGCCCATGCTATATTTGTTTCACTGCACTTAAATCTTTCCTTGTGATCTGAAAGCAGAACATTTTGTGGTGGGTCATTTTGTCACACCATTTTTTTGTTTGTCTGTTTGTTGAAAGAAAAGCTTTATGGTGATGTAAAACCACCTAGGTCAAAATTCCAGATCCAGCCAGCAGGGTTGAGTTCCTGCATTTAAAATTGCAAGCTGTTGGGAAAGAAAGAACATACATTCATGTTTAAACAAGAGCATCATGGATAGGGAGTTCTAGTCCATGGGAATAAGTTATAGTTGATGAAAGTCTAAGATTAGCAATAGGAGGTTTTTAGGGTTTTGTTTGATGAGATTGAGCATTTCTGCCCAGCATTGTATATATGCAACAGGGATCAAATGTGTACACCTGTGGGCCAAGCAAAAATGGGTTACAAAAAATGGTGCCTTGATCGGAACCAAGACTTGGGATAGGTAGATCTATGACAGAAACTGGGATGATGGTGGTCAAAGGCAGAGTATAGAAGTACTTGGTAGTCAGGACAGAACCAGGAGTTTTTATGAGGTCCTGGTAGGACCTGGTCCTCGTAGGTCCTGAGGGGAGCCAGGGTAGAAACTGGTTGATCGGAGATTCCATCGAGAGAATATGGTGGGATTGTAACTGCACAGGCAGTAGCAGCTGCTACCCAAGCGTCTCTGGGTAGGACTGGGAAAGAGTGTACCTGAAGCCCTGGAAAACTGCTACCATTCAGTATAGTCAAATCTGAATTTGATGGACTCTCAATATGGCAGCTTGCTCTGCATTAGACCCTGGCAGAATCAGGCATTTATTGGTTTTTTTCAGATTCCTGTACCACTTGCTTGACATGACACAAACCCAGGGTGACCAGGTACAATGGGCGACAGAGTGCCTATACCTTTCACCATTGCATGGAAGGGGGGGATTTTTGAACTCTTCCATGTTGAGCTGCACCTGCCAATATTCCTTCTTCTGTACAGTGGTTAAAGGTTATAGGCACTCTGTTCTCCATTGTATTTAATCAGCATGCACAAACCAAACCTGAGGGACCATGAAAAATCCAATTTGCAGAAGATAGCAGTGCCCAGGTGGCTGCTTTGAGTTCCGTAACAGAAGAAAGGCAGGAGTGACACGACATAATGAATACAATGCCGGTGTGTTGGCAAGCCCACTTAGGGACATGCGTGATTGATGTATGAAATTCCCTGCCATAAGATGATGGGTTGAGATGGTTTTGAAAGGGGATTAGAAATCTTCATAGAGGACAAGTCACTTATTGGGTATTAATGATGGTTGTCAAATAAAATGGCTGAGTTAGAGGCAGTATTCTTTGCATACAAGTTGCTGGGGGGGGCAGCAGGGGAGAACTTGTTGTTGTCATGCCCAGCTTGAGGACCACTCAGTAATAATAATAATAAAATAATAATAATACAGGTATTTATATACCGCCTTTCTTGGTCTTTATTCAAGACTTTATTCAAGGCGGTTTACATAGGCAAGCTATTTAAATCCCCATAGGGATTTTTACAATTGAAAGAAGGTTCTATCTTTCAAGAACCACAACATTCAGATGTTTCTTTCTTGATCTGGTTTCACATTCTGTCCTCCATCCTCCCACGCTCAGAGCAGATGGAATAACTCGGCTCAGCTTGTCAGCTGCTTCAAGGTTGCACGGTGCCGGTGGCCTCGAATTGGCGACCTTGTGGATGTTATCTTCAGGCAAATGGAGGCTCTACCCTCTAGACCAGACCTCCTGCCTCTGTTGGAAACAGAATATTTCCAACAGTAGCATCTGTTGGAAACAGAATATTGAACTACCTGGACCCGCGGCCTTATCCATCAGGGCTCTGATTCTCTTAGGTTCTTATGAAACCCACAACAAACCATAAAACATATAAATATATAAAATATAAAAATGATGAGACATGAAAACAATTAAGTCCAACACTTTGAACTGGAGCAGAGTCTTCCACTCAGGGCATTTTCAAATCAATCATATTCTTACTGAGTTTGGGCCCAATTCTATCCAATTTTCCAGTGCCAGTGTAGCTGTGCCAATGGGGCATGCACTACATCCTGTGGTGGAGAGACAGTCACAGAGGCCTCCGCAAGGTACGGGAACATTTGTCCCCTTACCTCAGGGCTGCATTGTAGCTGCATCAGTGCTGGAAAGTTGGATAGGATTGGGGTCTTCATTATTTACGGCCCAATCTAATACACGCATATTTTCAAGTAAGCCGCATCGATTTATATTTTGATAGGTTTGCTTAAAACTACAGCTGGTCATGTTGGCCAACTAGCTCACTTGGGGCATAAGCCTAACCCACTTTCCAGCACTGACATAAGGGCATGCAGCTCAAAGGTAAGGGAACAAACATTACCTTAATTTGAGGAGGCTTCTGTGAGTACCACCCACCTGCAGGATGCACCATACATCCCATTGGCACAGCTATACTCAGCGCTTGAAAACTGGTTGGGATTTGGGCCTTGGTCAACTAAGGGTACAATCCTACCCTGCACTGGAACAGGCAAGCCAAGAGGGTTGTGCTGTATCCAGCCCAGGATAGGTGCCCAAAGTGGCTCAGCCAGAGGTAAAGAAGAACTTTCCCCCTTACCTCCGGGTAAGGCACCCTGGCCCCTATGGCTCTCCTCGGACTTGTGCCACCTCTGGAGGTGGCACAAGTCTGAGTAGAGCGGAGTGACTTGAAGCCACTCCAAACTCCCTGGGAACGGGGGTCGGGATCTGGCATAACTGCCGGGTCCCAGCCCCACCTCCTGATTCCCACCCTACTGCCCCTGGGGCCACTCACTGCCCACCTTCCTCCCGCCCCAGAATGCCTTCCTCCCGCCTCCTCCCTGCCCACCCCAGAGCCTTGAATCAACCCAACTGGGCCAATGCAAGGCTTGCTGCGCAAGCCGCCATGGAGGCTGGATGAAATCTCCATGTACCAGCACACCTCCATGCACTGGCGCGGCTTGCTCGTGAAGCGGCACAAATGTGTTTTATGGCCCAAGTTCTTCTCTGGGTTGAGCCCTAAGAACAGTTGGTCTTCAAACTGACCAGAGGAAATTCTGTATTATGTTGTGCACAGAATCCGGTGCAAGATGTAAGTGCTGTTGACCCAATAGGGAGCACTGATCATAGTGATATCTAATTCAATATATATGTAAGTCTCCTCTTCAACCATACACATATGGCATCCACCCAAGAGTTCTTAAAGAACTCAGATGTGAAATTGCTGATCTTCTAACAAAAATATGTAACTTGGCCACATAATCAACATCCATCCCAGAGGTCTGGACAGTAGCCAATAGCACACTGATTTTTAAAAAGGGATTCAGGAAAGTACAGGCCACCAAGTTTAATTGTCACTTCCAGGCAAATGGATGGAAAGCATAATTAAATATAAAATTATGAAGCATATAAAAGAGCAAGACTTACTGAAAGAGAATCATCAGGGCTTCTGCAATAGTGTCCTGCCTCACTAATGTTTCTAGGCATGTTTATGTTCTGGGCATGTTTATGAAAATGATCCCATTGACATTGTATACTTAGTCTTTCAAAAAGATTTTGACAATATAACTGTTACTATTATAGTGCTTTCATAAAAAAAAAAATAAATCTATGGTGCAACCACACTTGGAATCCTGTGTACACTTTTGGTGACCACATCTCAAAAAAGGGTATTGTTGAGCTGGAAAAAGCTCAGAAGAAGGCAACCAAAATGATCCCTGTGAAGAAAGAGTATAGAATTTGGGGCTTTAAGTTTAGAAAGGGAACAACTAACAGCAGAATTCTCTGCACATTTTCTTGGAACTAGTCCTATGGTGTTCAACAAGACTTCCCAGCAGGGCAGTGTGCATGGAACTGCAGCATAAAAGCTTGCATGGTTTGGAGAAAGTGAACAGAGAGATGTTTTTCTCCCTCTCTCACAACACAAGAATCAACGAACACTAGAACACAAGAAGCAGTGACACGGATTGGTAGGAGGTTTAGGATGGGCAAAAGGAAGTGCTTCTTCACATAGGGCACAATCAGTCTATGGAATTAATTGCTACCACTAAGCTGCGGTGATGGCCACTAGCTTGGATTGCTTTAAAAGGGAATTCATGGAGGACACGTCTATCAATGGCCACAAGTCATGACTACTAGATGCTACCTCCTAGATCACATGGCAATATGCCTCTGAATACCAGTTGCAGGGAAGCAGTGCCCATATCTGCTGGTGGGCTTTCCAGAGGCTGTTGGTGGGCCACTGTGGGCAGTTGGTGGGCCACTGTGGGCATCTAGAGGATGCTCGTCCAGACTGGCTCTTGGTCCAATCCAGCAACATTTTCCTTATGTTCTTATGCAGCCTCAATTACGTCACTGAGTGATTTGTTGC
Source organism: Tiliqua scincoides (assembly GCF_035046505.1). NCBI lineage: Eukaryota > Metazoa > Chordata > Lepidosauria > Squamata > Scincidae > Tiliqua > Tiliqua scincoides. The sequence goes on from NC_089826.1 coordinate 31,669,410, forward strand.
ACTCAGTTCTTCAGTATTATATTTGATTTCCCACTTCTTTTCAGCAAACATTTTGGTTTAGCTTTGAAGTTTGGAGTGCCCAAAACATCTGCTGCACTGCTTTCTATTTATGTTCAAACTGACCTTGTTGTAACTGGTAGCTGATAACAGGTTTGCTTCCATGTGCTCCTGACAGCTTGTTTCTCACTATTAAATTCCACCAGGATTTGGTTCGAAATTAACCTTTCCAGCATAATTACTGAGTTGAATGCTTTTTGCTGAGAGGTTCCCAAATTCATTCTTCTCTTTGTGCCTCTATCAGAGTCCCACAGTAGGAGTTAAGGATAAAAACACAGAAACATTTTCTCTGCCTTTTCCAGTAGGGCTTTCCTCATCCATTCCAAGATGTCGGTTGTGGGTATACCTCTCCCCCGCCATCCCAGTCCTGTTTTTCACCTTCCTGTGCTAAAAAAAGACTTAACAAAACACATTGGCTTGGTTTGCTGCTGCACTGGGGGAAGACTAGGCACCTACGGACTCTCCATTGTGCTTTGAAGCCCAAGGTCAGAACCTTGAAAGTCAGAGTTTTATTGGATACATTCGTCTGAGCTCGTAGAATAACCTGGGGACCCTATTTGCAAGGCTGCCCTCCAGTTCCCTGAGAGCACAAATATAGCACAAATATAGAAGTGATTTACAGATGCAGCTGATGAGTGGTCTTCATAATGATAGGGCTGAATGCTGTCATATTTCCTAAGGGAGGTTAATAGCATGAGACTCTAGATTCTTTTTGCCTGGTGGAAAGCCACCAGTCAGAAGGGGTAAAGAGTGCCTGTCTGGAGCCATGGATCCACCTCCAGCTGTGCATGAGTGCATCAAAGGCATCTTAAATGGCCTCCAATCACTGGATACCCTTAGAACACATCAAATGGTCAAAGATTGAAAAGACAACTTTTTTTCCCAGCCGGCTATCTATGTGCCTGCAGTCTTGCAGTGACTGCAAAGTCTTTCTCTTTCATTGCTAGAGGAGCGTTCAGCAACTTCAGTCTGCCAGAGAGTACACAGATATAATTGATCGTGGAACAGTTACACATCCAGCCTCAGTCCATTCAGGGGCAGACAGCCACATACTTTTTATTGTTTCCCTAGTCAAAGAAAGGAAATGGCAGCTTTCAGGAAATCGTAGCTACTGGAGAAAGGAAGATAAGGAATGTTTATGTTTTCCATAACATTCTTTCCTAGCAGGGATTCCCTGACTCCTCTATAATATTGCAGGCCTCTTTGAGGAGGTCAAACATGCTCCCCCTCAGATATTTCTTTCAAACAAAATGTGATGTTTTGAATTGCCCCGTGCTGCTTTTAATTGCCCCATATCGAAAGGGTAGGAAGAATTATGCCACTTGTCTTGAGTGTGTTTACACTGTTCGGTACCCTCCCTTCCCCCTGTGATAAGAAGTCCCGGGAAGAGGAGAGCTTTACAACAAGAGTTGTGGAGCCCTGATCCAGATCAGAACCTCACAGTGGAATTTAATCCTTTTCTCCTGCCATACTCTTAACTTGGATCAGCCTCTTGCAGCTGCTGTTTGCACCAATATGACAACTAATGAAACGACAAACACTGTGTTACATGCATCAGCAGTGAAACAAGAAACCAAGGTCTCTCCATTCAGGCCATTGTCTTCTGAAAGAGACATGTTATTGTTGACATATTTTCGTTCTCCCATCCTGTCCTTCAAAGGTCCTGCACGACTTCCCTTGTAAGCTTCTAAAAAAACCCAGCATAGGGATGCACCTTTGGAGTCCGGCGTTTTGCCCATTTCCTCTTAAAAATACAAACAGCAGCTTCTAGATCACCAGCCACTTTCCGAGGGATGCTGTTGCCAGAGCTAAGCAAAGCATTTCCTAAGACAGAAAACTCCTGGCTCTTGACTGAATCACTCACCAGCAATCTGAGGAGACACAAACAGAATCGACTGCACACAGTCAAAGGTACTCCCCAAGTGGCTTTGCTCATTTCTTTGTAAACTGCAGCAGTAATTCTAGAGCACTGTAACCGAACACAAGTGTTCGGTTACTGTTACAATCCAAGGACAAGATTTTGCTCCTTGCGAGGCAATAGTACTCTGGGATTCCCAGGGCCAAGGAGAACTGCTTGATTAGCAGGGTAAGGAGACATTCGTTATGCCTATCAGATATATAGGACTTGATATGCCTTTGAAACAGGAACCAGGGCGTAGCATAAGAGCTTGGCCAAGGAAAATGGGTTCACAGAACAAATTCAATCTTCTGTATTGAACGTCTTTCCCCGACTGCTTACTCAGTGTGTGTTCCACAGCAATCTGCGGCTCACATTTTTGCATTGCCATTTTTCTGCTTTTTATGATACTCTCAGTTATGATACCAGCTGTTGCTCTGAAACTGCCCAATAAATCAGAGCTGAAAGGGAGTCAACTGCATCCTGACCCTCAGCCCAAACACAAGACCATTCATCCATCTGGTCTACACATGCAGTCCACAGCACTGTGGACGCAATCCTATTCAACTTTCCAGCACTGATGCAACCATGCCAACAGGGCGAGTGTTGCATCCTGCAGTGGTGGTGGGGGACAGTCACAAAGTCCTCCTCAAGGTAAAGGAGTGTTTGTTCCCTTACCTTGGGGCTGCATTCCTGCTGCATCCGTTCTGGAAAATTGGTTAGGATTAGGCCCTATGTCACCCAAAGTGGTGCTGGTCTGAGCCCCAGGCTACAATCTTACCCACACTTAATTGTAAGTACCATTGACTTTTATGGGACTTATATCTGAGTAGACATGCACAGGATTGGGTTCCCAGTCACTCAAGTAACATCCCCAGGGTTGGGCTGCCCTACTGGAAGAACAAGCATTTTGCCAGTGTTGACTGCCTTATGATAGTTGTAAAAATCACTCCAGCACTGTGTGGACATGCATGCCAGAGCCTTTCCACGCAAACCCGTGGATCCTCCTGGACCTACCAAGGCAGCTAAGGGCCCAATCCTATCCAAATTTCCAGGAATGCAGCCCCAAGGTAAGGAACAAATGTTCCTATATCTTGAGGAGGCCTCTGAGACTGCCTCCCCAATATAGGAAGCAGCGCATACCCCATTGGCACAGCAGCACTGGCCCTGGAAAATTGGATAGGATTGGGCCCTAAGTTGGCAGAGGAGGCGGGACAGGGTGGGAAAGGGCAGAACAAGGTGGTGACAGGGCAGGGAGGATGGGACAAGGAGGCGATAGGGTGAACAATGGGTAGATTGAGTGCAGGAAGGGGGCTGGTTCAGCAGCAGTGGCAGCCGCTGAATCTGCGCCCCTTTCCTAGACCTGATGCCATGGCACAAGTCTGCACAGCCCTGTGTCACACTGCCCCACAAATGTTCCCCTACCCAAAGAAGACTTCCGCAACGGCCCCTCCCCATAGGATACAGCAGTAGCCATTTTGGCATTGCTGCAAGTGACACCCAAAGTCTTTTTCATAGGAGAAATTCCATACATATTACATACATACATACATACATACATACATACATACATACATACATCCATCCATACATAAGACCTTTACTGGCATAGATAATAGAAATACAGAACAACAAACAAACATCCAGAACACACACACACGCACAAACAATAAAATAAAACAATCATAATAATCTAATACCCCCTCCCCCCATTCACCATAATATAGCAGAAGACCCAGAATTCCATCCTGCCAGAATCCGAGAAACAAAGTTGGCAACCTTGTCAAGAGATTCAGTTTCCTCTATAGAAAGAAGAGTTTGTAATTTAAATGAATCCTCCCAGCCCTGCATTTTGTTCAGCAGTGGAGCCAGATAGTTCTTACGAAGGGTGTCATGCAGTGGGCAATAAAAAATATATATGATATAATGTCTCCACACAATTCCTGTCACAAGTACATCTTCTTTCTGAGTAGCGAATGCCACTAAACCTGCCTGCTAGCAGAGCTGATGGAAATGCATTGCATCTCGCAAGGGAGAATGCTCTGTGAGCCTGCGGGCACTGCAGATGATAAAAGAAAGAAGCTGGCTTACCAAAACTGACTGGGATGTGCAGATGGAGAGGGGAGCAAATGGTGTTAGCTGCACAGAATAGCTCTTGACACTCAATATCAAACAATCTTTCTTTGATAGTCCTGTAGGCTTCGCTTAAACCAGGGGTGCTCAAACTTTCAACTTTAGGGATGCTGGACCTTTAACAAGTGTATAGAAGAGAGAATTGCAGCAGGTACAACTTGTCATCCCACAGATGACAAGCTGCACCTGCTGAAATTCTCTCTTCTATACACTTGTTAAAGGTCCAGCATCCCTAAAGTTGAAAGTTTGAGCAGCCCTGGCTTAAACCAATCATATCCAGGCTTGCTGTGTCTAGTCCTATCGATTTAAGCTTGGTGAGTGTATCCGCAACCTCCACAGGCAGTACCAGATCAGCCAGAAGCTGGTACATTAGCCCATGCGGGGCAGCACTGAAGATGATTGCAAGTCAAAATTTTACTGATCTCAGCCAAGCCAACGTTTTGAGTCTGATAAAACCTACTTCAAGACACATAGCAGAGTATGGAGCACATCTGGGAAAACCCAAGATCCTCTGCAGGAAGGAGGCCTGTATGCTCTCATTTGAATTATTCAAGGCCTTATGCCAGACTGGACAGCCATCAAGAACTTGCGAAAGTACCTTAGCCTTGAATACCTCTAAAGCAGCTGGGACATATCTGTTACCTTGGCTAAAAAAAAACCCCGGGAAATTGCTAGGGATTATATTTTTGATGCATTTAGGACTGCATTATGATGAGAAACCCACGAGTGCTTGTAGTGGAAATTAATGCCTAAATATCTGAATGTCTTTACCTGTTCCATTTTGTTGCCCATAAATGACCATTTAAATGGTTTCTGATTGATACATATTAATTCTAATACCCATACTATAAATGTAAACAGTACAGGTGTTATGCCAGTGGAACTGTCATAGCTTCAATGGTCAATAAAAAAATCAGGAGAAGTGTAATTTGGTGATATTGTCTCATGGGGCCAGTTAATATGCTAAAAATGGTTTTGCTGCTCTTCACAGCATTGTTAAATGGCTTGTGACCAGTGAACAGCTATTTAATTATGTCTATGGTGTAACTCTGTCCTAATGTTGCAAGTTTAACAGCAGTTTTTCAACAATCTGTGGTCCACACCCACACTCTGCTCTCTCACCAGTAGAGATGACCAGCATGCTTGCTTTTGTCCTATGTGCTTATTGGGTTGATGGAATTGCTGCAAGCATGGTGTGATAGGGTTTTTTTTTCCCCCTACCAGACATTCTAATTCATTCTTAGTAAGGCTGCCCATATTTCCCTCATGGAAAGTTGGGTGATTGTATTCACACAGCGTGCATAAAGACTGTATTCATTCAAGCCTTCTGGCTTGGTTGGCATAACAGAACATATTTATGCATTTATTTACTTAGCAATGCTGTCCATGGAGCCCTGGATAGCCTATCTTCACAAATGCCCTGTGATGTAGTTCGAACTGAAAGATGCACACAACCATGCAATGCGAGTTGTAAAGCTGCACAAAGTTGGAAGGCTCAAGGGATGCTGCTGTTTCTTTCTGACTGAGGGCTGAACTAAATGTGATAGCAGCAGATGCATCTGTTTCAGCCCCAATCTGCTTCTGTTACTTATATGTCTACCTGATTTTTATTTAGCCACTCCTCCAGGGAACTTAAGTCCAGGGAACTTAGGGCTCTTCTTATCCTAATCCTTCCAATGACCTTGAGGAGTAGGCTAGGGAGAGATAACAACTGCTGCAAGATTATGAGCTCTGTTGTGAATAGAAATTTAAACCCAGGTTTCCCATTCCTGGTCCCATTCCACTACACCAGGCTGGCTTTTTCACAAAAGAGCCACAACCCTTGCCACAACTGACCTGCACCAGTGTTTCATGGTGTCGTGGTTCTGGACCATTGTACTGCTGTTTCTTTCCTTTGTAACTCCTCCTCCTTCTTCAGCATTTGTCCCATGTGGTGGCGGGGTCCGCTATTTTGGACTGGAGTTGCCACTTCTCTCGATTGGGGGTTTGGTCCAGGTGTAGGTGGGTGATTTTCATATCACCATTCAGCATGATTTATCCTTTGTCCGTCAATCAAAATGATCCCCCAAATGGCTTCCAATAAAAATACCAAACAACCCAGGAGTCCCATAGTTTCTGGCTGCTGGCAGAGGGCAGGGTGTGCTTCTATTCCCTCCTCCAGTTCTCAGAAAAATAGGTGATGCAGAACAATTTTTTTCAGGCAGGGAGGGGAAAATGAGCTCTCTGTGGAGGCTCTATTCTCTAGCTCAGGGGTGTCACACATAAGGCCTGTGGGCTGAATGTGTCTCCCAGAAGCAATTTCTCTGGCCCCCATTTTAATTGGGTTTTCCCATTGTGATAATTGGGCTCTCTCATATCTTGAAAATATTAACAACATTTGAACATTTTCTCTTTCAACATTTGCAGCTAATGAGTTTCTATGTGAGAACAAAGTACTTATTTCTGGCTATCATCTTCTTAATGATGTCACTTCCTGCCCTCAGCAGGAGCCATGAATGCTAACTTCGGCCCTCTGTATGAAACAAGTTCGACACTCCTTCTGTAGCCAATGGTGTGAGTCAGGATGATCTTCCTTTTGCAATGGTGTTAATCCTGGGAGAAAGGAGGTGCAGCCTCCAGGGGCCCATAGACCTCTTAGCTGATGGCACAGGCCAGACTTTACTTCCATGTGCTTCTGTGCTTCCACAGGGAACTGCCAGCTGGAGTACTTGGATTAACAGATCTTTCCCCCTCCCCAACACACACACACACACACACACACACACACACACACACACACACACAGAGTTATTTTGTTTAGATCAGTGGTTCTCACACTTTCAGCACCAGGTCCCACTTTTTAGAATGACAATCTGTTGGGACCTGCCGCAAGTGATGTCATGACCAGAAGTGACATCATCAAGCAGGAAAATTTTTAACAATCCTAGGCTGCAATTCTACCCACACTTACTCAGGAGTAAGTCGCATTGACTATCATTGTTAAAAGCATATCTATAAGTGCCTGTTACAAGTACAGATCTGAAACATTTCCCCAATGCAGTCACATACCATGGTAGCATCAAGTCTAACATATTAAAAATAAAATATTGAAATGAATGCGGACCCACCTGAAATTGACTTGCAACCCACCTAGTGAGTCCCGACCCACAGTTTGAGAAACACTGGTTTAGATAATTTTGGGATCATGGAGCCTAAGCAGATCAGTCCAGGTGGATGAAGAGCACATGGATGATGGGGAATGCACAGAGATTAGCACTTGCACAGTGAGAGACAAATGCAACTGAAATGAAGTGTGAGAAGAGAAGTTGCTGAATAATGGAAAGGCTTGGAAGAAGAAGAGGAAGAGGAAGAGGAAGAGGAAGAGGAAGAAGAAGAAGAATACAGGTATTTATATACCACCTTTCATGGTCGTCAGATTTCTCCTCAGCCTTTATTTCAAGGCGGTTTACATAGGCAGGCTATAGTAAATCCCTATAGGGATTTTTATAATTGAAGAAGGTTCTGTCTTTCAAGAACCACAACATTTCAGATGGATCTTTTTATGATCTGGTATCACATTCTGGCCTCCAGTTTCCTCCCACGCAAGCTGACAATCCTTCATATCTCACTTGAAGGGCGGCCAAAGAGCAGATGGAAAAACTCAGCTCGGCTTGTCAGCTGCTTCAAGGTCTCGCCGTTCATGGTGCCGGTGGACTCGAACTGGCGACCTTCGGCTGTTATCTTTAGGCAAACAGAGGCTCTATCCTCTAGACCAGACCTCCTGCCCAAGAAGAAGCCTTTATTACACATACATACACTTAGATGTCACTCACACTAAGGATTCTTAATAGTGGAGATGCACATAAGAAGAGCCCTGCTGGAGCAGGTCCAGGCCCATCTAGTTCAGCTTCCTGTATCTCTCAGTGGCCCACCAAATGAAACACAAGACAACAAGAGACCTGCATACTGGTGCCCTCCTAAAACTGTATCCCAAACACAAAGAAACCTTACAGCAAAAAAAGGACACATCCTACATGTAAGCTTGGCCTTAGTAATTGGTTCTGAGAAGGTACAATCTCTCTCTCTCTCAAGCTCTCTCAAGCTCTCTCTGCATGTGTGTGTTTGCATGCGCAATGACTCTAATGCTAACTTTCAATAGGTAGCTCTGGACAAGTTTAACATGATTCTATTCCTGAACATTGCTACTCTTATGTCGGTTTACTTGAATACATAAATATCAAGGAGCCTCACAAAACACTGAAAGAGCCGGTCAATGTATGTAAATGTGCTGTTGGGTTCTGGAGAGCTGGGTGTAATCCCCTAGAAAGTCTGTGCAAAGGATGGTGGGAATTTAGTGGAGCCATGCAAAATATATAAGAAGCTGGAACCAGGCTCTCTAGCCAGACCCTATTAGTCTAGGATAAAAGGCAGCTGTTCCAACCCTGCGGGGACTCTGTACAGTAATTCCTTCGTATATTCTCTGTTCTGCAACCCTGGGAATGGTGGAGAGAGATGAAGGACTGGAGGCTAATCAGGGATTTGAAAGAGAGTGTGTGAGGGAGCATCAGACGCAATAGAAACATCTGTCATGCAAATCCAGCTGTGGATATTGATGGTGGGTGGTGTGAGACTACAGAAAAGAAGTCACTGTGAATGTCGACTTGGAACAATTGGCTGTTAGCAGCAACAGGCTTGGACTGTAAATGAAATTATCTAAACCAACAAGCCTTCTGTCTGCCATTTCAAAAAGCCTGCCTCTGTTGGAGGAGAATGGCAGTGGAACTCCCAAACAGAACATGTGTAACATATATTACCCCTTCAATTAAGCCATTTCCTTCTGTTTGCATTTTGCCAATGAATGACTGTGCTTTGTGGTTTTAACAGACAAAAACTAAAGAAGGGCAAGTGAGCTGGAGAATATTTGTTCCTGGTTACATTGTCTTCATTTGGGATACTTGCAGCCCAAGCCCAGGCATGTCTATTCAGAAAGGAGACCCATGGAATTAAATGGGACTTGTTCTCAGGAAAGAGGTATAGGATTACAGCCTTACAGCCCAATCCTCTCTGGGCCTTGTGGTGCCAGAATTTGTGTTTCTGCAGTGCAAGGCTCTTTGTAGCGGTGCAAAAGTGAAGCTGCTGTCACATGCTTCCAGTCCACTGCAGCAAATGTGGTGCAGAGATGTGGTGTGTGCAGCAGTGGTTCCCGTAGGCTCTGCGGCTCTCAGTAAATTGGTGGTGCCGGTGGAAAAGGGGTGGATCAGCGGAGTTTGGTGGCAGGGAGGGGAGAGGTCAGGTGCTGTGTTGGGGGAGGGGGGGTTGATCCTGGCATCACCAGTGTGCGGGAGGATCATATCCCCTCTTTTCAAACCCACCCCTGCCCATTTACTCCTTGGACTTAATGCCAGCTATATGGCTGGCATAGGTCTGAGGATACCAATAGGGTGACGAGCCTACATGTGGAGGGCCTCAAGGACCCCCAGACACAACTGGAAGTTCCTTCCAGTCATGAAGCGTCTTCCAGTCCAGTCCTTGAGGCCCTCCATATATAGGCTTGGCACCATCACTGAATCGAATCTGTGGGTGCCGAACCCGCAGATAAGGAGGGCCGACTGTAGTTGCTTGGACTGGTTTAGGCTCAGATAATCTCGCTAGCAGACGGCACCTAGACCAGATGATCATGAGGCTTCTTTCAACCCTAGGATGCCATATTATTCCACTCAATTAAGTGTACTTTTTAAGGGCCAGAAGGTAATCTGATCTGTGCAATTCAGATGACATACAGCAAAGTTTCTAGGTTAAGGCTAACATATGGCTGCCATCAGCCATGTTTGTATTTGATAGGGTTGTGTAAGACTGATACGAGGGCAAATGATGGCTTTGCCCTCTGGGCAGGGTAACTCTGGTAGTCTAGGAAAATGTTCAGAATTGCTCTAGGATTTGGCTAGTTTAATGGACCCCTGTTCGCGATGGCCTTGTTTCTAACAATGTAAAAATTGAGTTGAATAAGCATATATTGCAGTGGATGAGCCAACACAATGATATGGCTCTTTTAGAATTCTTCCCATCCTCTGAGCATTCTTGAATATGAGACTGCAGAGGCTTAAGATTTAATATTTTACTTTTCCCCCCTCATGTCACCGTAACTATCTATCAGAGAAGATGTCTGATTACACACTACAAGCTTATTTAGCGTGTATACTGGAAACAATAAATTTCAGCTGGAGTTTAAGCATGAACAATTTATGATTTCTTCAGTCTTACCCTAGACTTGCATTCTTTATTACCACCTCCAGTTTGGGCCATTGAATCACTTTAGCTTTTAGATTGTTAATTTAGGGGTTTTATATGGATCTATTGTAATGGATCATCATCCTCACAATTTCTAGCAGCATAAAGGATACTTGATAGTTCATCTTATGGTTGGTTGGCAACCTTCAGTCTGGAAAGACTATGGTACAAGCCTACAGCACCTAGTATTCCCAGGTGGTCTCCCATCCAACTACTAACCAGGCCTGACCCTGCTTAGCTTCTGAGAGCAGACAAGATTGGGCATATGCAGGGTACATAACAGTTGCTGCTTCAATAGAAAGCTTCCTTTGGGTGATGTACCAAATCACTGTTTGCCCTTGGAAAATTGGTATATATTTCAAAGAAAATTATTTTCCTCCCAGGTAATTTCTTTTTTGTCCAGTTTGGGGGGGGGGGTTTAATTTATAGGTAAACACAATAAAATGTTGCATTTGATTGGGGGCACAGTAGCTAATAAAGCAGTTCAGGAAAGCAATGGTACTCTTTATATGGGACTAAGGGCACAACCCTGATCCAGGGTTGGGCTGGTGCAAGTCTCTTGCGCTGGCCAAGGAAGGTTGCAAATGTGCCGTAAAGCATGTTTGTGCCTCCTTTTGAGTCAGCTGGGCTGACGCAGGGACGCATGCAACCCGCGGAGGCTGAATCCAGCTTCTGTGCTGACTTGGGGAGGGAGCCTTGTGTCGGCTGAGTTCGGCCAACGCAAGGCTCTGGGGTGGGCAGGGGAGGGGGCAGGAGAGAGGCGTTCTGGGGTGGAGGAAGGGTGGGGAAGGGCGGTCCTGGGGGTGGGCAGACAGGGAGTGGGAGGTGGGGCTGAGACCCAGCTCATATGCCAGACCCCAACCCCCATTCCTGAGCAACGCGGAGCAGGTTCAAGCCGCTTCACTCTCCTCAAACTTATGCCACCTCCGGAAATGGCACAAGTCTGAGGAGACCCATTGAATCTGCAGTGGCTTACCTGGGGGTATGGGGAAGAGTTTCCCCTTACCTCTGGCTGAGCCACTTTGGGGCCCTATCTTGTGCAGAATACAGCGAAGGCCTCCTGGCCTGCCTGTTCCAGTGCAAGAGAGGATTGCACTGTTAATTAACTCCAGATTGCACAGAGGACATCTATGACTGTGGATGGACCACTCAGTAGAACAGTAGGTATTGATTTAAAAAAATGTTATTGTCATTCATAAAGATACATATAGATCTTATCACACACGGGTACACACACACACACACACACACACACACACACACACACACACACACACAAAGAAACAAAGGAATTAAAAGAAGAAAAGAAACAACCTAACAAATTTGAACCAGAGGAAGAAAATCATTTAGAAGGCATCAATATCACACAAACAATTTGTAATATAAAAACTGGAAGACAACTGACAATATTGTTTAAGTGCTTTAAAAAAAAGTTCTGTTTTTCTTGGTTTCTTCTTTTCTCTGCCTATCATTCTTTTCGCATTTCTTCAGCTCTTTGCCCTCTCCCCAATTTTGCATTCATTTTCTACCCTCCCACCTCAAATTGTCTAAACCTGAAAGTCATAATCTCAAGTGTGAAAATGAGCGCTGTTATATGTCACATGCCTCGGAAACTGGCATAGTATTTGACACAAACATCTATTGCCTGCAGTAATTAACGCAGTAAGGATTAATCTCTGGTTTTTGTGATGGGAGTCTCTCAATTTGGGTAAAAAAGACCCTGGATGACATTAATGAATTCTCCAGCCTCAATCTGACAGGAACAGCACTTCCTCAAGGTTCTAGATGAAAATAGTCTTGACACTATTGGCTAACCTTATAGTCAAATGTTAACAAAAGGTTAAGCCCTATTTTAATCCAAAGTCTAAATCAGGGGTCTCCAAACCCTGACCCAGGGGCCAGATGTGGCCCACGGCAAGCCTCTATCCGGCCCGCAGCCAGCCTCTTGTCTCCTGAAAATCTCTGACCCACTTGACCAAACATGACTAGAACTTTGCTCTGGTTGTGTCTGGAGGGTGTTCAAGGGCCAGAGAGGTTCAATGAATGATCCCATTCATTCATTTATTCACTCATCTAAGTTCTATCTCTAATTTATTTAAATGAATTTTATATTTAAATTTTTTTTGCAGCCCTCAACACCATGAGAGATATTTGATGCAGCCCTCTGGCTAAAAAGTTTGGAGACCCCTGGTCTAAATTATTGGGTGAAAGGAAGAGAGGGAGAGAGAGAGAGAGAGAGAGAGAGAGAGAGAGAGAGAGAGAGAGAGAGAGAGAGAGAGAGACTGCCTCTAGCTATGACACATTTGTTCTTTAAAAAGCATTTTCAGGCTCTTTCTAGTCATCTTACTCACAATTTCTTGTTACACCTCATGCCGTATTTAAAGCACCCAACATTTTTATTGCAGTTTTGACCTTAGATATCAGATGACAATCAGAATGGGGAGGAAAAAAGATAAAGGAAGCCACTGAGAGTCAAACTGATATGTATATAGGAGGATTTCCCAGCCCTTTTCATTATGGTTGCAAAATGCAAAACATGGATTGAATCACCCTTGGAACTTCCTGGCATTTTTGGTTCTTAAAGAAATGCAGCAATCGTAATCAGCCTCTTTAAGGATAATCAGCCCAATTTATGTTTCAAGTGTGAAATGCCCAGAACTGACACAGCAGGACTCCTTTCATCATTTCATCTGCGAGCAACTCATTAGTGGAAGGAGTGAAAAGTCTCTGGATTCTATTTAATCCACCTTAACTCGGATGGCAAGATGACTCTAAATCATTAAGTGGCAGAAACACATTAGAGAAGCACTGTGACCATTTGATTCAGCTGGGCTGAATGTTGCCTTAGGGGGGAGCTTAGACAGTAGGGCCTACTACAGCGTTGAGGCAAACTTCAGAAGAGGGTGGCAGCACCAAGAGTTAGACTCACCTTCATAGAGTGTGAAAAGCGGCCCCCTGTGTCTTTCTACTGACTGTCTTGCATCACTTTCTAAACCCTTGAACAGCATGTCGTTATCTGAATTAGGACGAGTGTAGCCAGACCCCTACTGTGTCTGAAGTGGAGTTCCGCTCAATCTGACCCATGATTCCTCTTTCACTGTTTCAATCAAAATCAATGCATTTGGGTACTGCTGGCAAGTTATTAGAAGTACCGTATCCAGATGCATCATTTCAGACATGATTTTTTATTACTGCTATTGACGCTTGAATGTGCCTCCCAAAACTAGTTACAGATGTGGTAAGTGTGTAGCAAACTCTTCAGTAGCATTGGGGTTATGTTGCCTGGAAATTGAGCATTGTGCGAAATAGAGCTAGCGGAAACATCATCAGTCTAGCATTTGGAAATGGGTGCTGATCAGGTCCAGAATGCACTGCTCCCATTGGTCAGAATGGCTGTCAATCATACTAGGAGAAAAAGCGCTGTAATAAATCAGCACGAAAGAAAATGGCATTATGGATATGATTGTAGTCTGAAGTTGTTTTTAGACAGCTTTGCAAGAGAAACTTTGCAAGAGAAACTATCTTGAAACCACACAAGTAGATGCGCAGGGCCTCATATAAGCATCAAAATTACTACTGTCAGTAGTGATGGCGTCTAGCCTAGGTGCATTTAAAAGGGGATTGGACAGATTTCTGGAGGAAAAGTCCATCACAGGTTACAAGCCGTTCTAGGTACATGCAACCTCCTGGTAGATGTAGGCTACCTAAGAAAGCCAGCTGCAAGGGAGTGGCAACATCTGGCAGGCCACTGTGAGATACACAAAGCTGGACTAGGTGAGCCTCTGGCCTGATCAAGCAGGGCTCTTCTTATGTTCTTATGTACTGTTGTATTAAGCACTCACTGCCGCCTCCCCTCCTCCCCCACACATCTTGCATATATTTTCTACTTGACAGTTCATCCTTAGGCTATTCTGTCAATATAGTTTTTACTCCAAACCTCTCCTGTGTTTTTTGTTTTGTTTAATGCTTTTACCTGAAGCTGTTTCAATGCTGTTTATTTGACCTTTGAAAGAACACACATATACTTGTTTGTCACTGTAAGAAGTCGCATTATGGATTCTGTCATGCATGCAGCCCTGTTTTGTTTCATTGTTAAAATAGTCGGGGAAAAATCTGGGGAATAAACAAGCCGAGAACAATTTCCTTACAATTTCCCTCAAGAATCTAATGAAGGTTGGAAGGCGTTTTGTTTCTTTTCACTAAAGTTCAGATATTCACATTTTATTTTATTCACATTTAGCTCGATGATCCAGTAGGCCTTGTTCTATTTTCATAAAATGGCTTCACAGCATGTTTTCATCCATGCAAATGCAAATTTTACATTGGTTAAAAATGCATTGGCTAAAAATATTGGCATTCCTGATTCCTCTCTTCTGCTTTCTATTCCACATTAGCAATCCTCACATTATTCACCTAAATAGCAAGAGAGGCTCAAAATGCCAGTCTCACAATCCTATCCATATCTACTCAGAAGTAAATTCCATTGTAGTCAATGGGACTTACTCCCAGTAAGTGTGGATAGGGTTGTAGCCTAACGGTGCAATCCTAACCAATTTTCCAGCACCAAGGTAAGGGCAATGCAACTCTGAGGTAAAGGAACAAACATTGCCTTACCTTGAGGAGGCCTCTGTGACTGCCTCCCCAACTGCAGAATGCAGTACATGCCCCACTGGCATAGCTATGCCAGTGCTAGAAAGTTGGTTAGGACTGTGCCCTAAATCTCACATATGAAAATGCCCAGTGATCCTGGAAAGAGTTGGGATTACCTGGGGAAATTATAGCAGTCCATTTTTTATTTTTTTTTAAATGTTGGTTTACCATTCCAGGAGACTGGAAATCACTAACAATTCTCCTAGTGCCATTCTGTCACTTACCACGTTACGGGCTGCCTCTGAGTAAGCAATCTATTGTCAGAAGAAGCACTGCAGGTGTTCTGCTAGGGTTCACATTTGCTATAGTGGTCACCAGTATTAAATCAGATGCATGGCACTTATTGGAGAATACTTAATTCAAACAGTAACCCATTCACACCTTTACAGATGCTTTTCATATTCATGATTTGGATGGTCAAGGTGCAGATTTTGGTTTTCACTTTTCCAACGCATGACTATAGATTCTAAAACGCATAGATAGGTTGCATAGAATGTGAAATGTGTGTATCAGCCGCTGCCGGCCCACTCCTATGCATCAACTTAGAAAGAAGCCCTACTGTGCTCAAAGGGATGTATTTCCGAATCAGCCTGTGAAGATGGAAAATTCCCAGAACAGCTTGTGAAAGGGCTAGCGCTATTGTTGAATTCTGCTTGCACTGAAATTCAGATTTGAATTCTGATGGTCCCGTTCATCAGGACCATCCTGCATCATTTGCAGGAATGTCAAGAGAAGATAAAAGAATGTCAGTAAATCAACATTGATTTGCACATCTGTAAGGAGAAATAATTCCAGGTGAATTAAAGTGAAATAAGGTGGCTTTATCTCACATCTCATTATTTCATGGTTAGCCAGAGTGTTTGGCAGAAAGAGAGTTTAAAAGGCAGTGTGGCGATGTCTGGATTTAGATTTACACCCCCGTCTTCCAACGTATTGGGTAAAGAACCCTGTTCAGCCCCTTCTTATAAGGGTGGATGGGACAGCCTGTGTTTGTCCAATGAAAACAAATTAAACGAAACGCACACTGAGGGCAAACGTTGGTGGGAAATGGAAGTCCTTCAGTCTCCGTGGAATGGTGCAAAGAAATGTCATGCATGTATTGAAGAGTGAATGCTGAAGTTACTGTGGGAACAGGCTGAAAATATTTGTCTAAAGGTATGCACAAATGCTGCCCCTTCCAAGAAATAGACCAGGGACCAGAGCAGTTGAAGAGTTACTAATTCTGTCTTTGAGTCAGCTAATGACTTTCTGCAAAACCCACTGAAAGCAAATCCATCTGTCTCTGCAATGTTGGTGGGGGATTGACTAATTTAATCTTGAGACAGATGGCCTGGGCTCCTGTCACAGATGAAGGACTTTCCTCATCCACAGTATATTTTGGGTGCCTGCATGCAGCCTTCTCAACAGCACTTCAGAACAATAAAGGGCTTCGGTTTTGAGCTGTGGACAAAAAGAGAAGATCGCAAGCCGGAGAGTAGTGGGTTTGGAAGTGGGAGGAGCCTAACTCGTAGGTGTGAATATACAGGGTATCTTGAGAACCCTACAATGCAGCCGGTTGCTTGCTCTCCCAGAACAAGCCCTAACAATTTCTCTTATACCACAAAGAATATATATTAACAATCCAATCCTAACTAACCCCACAGATGCAGCTATGTCAATGGAGTGCATGCTGCATCCTGTGGTGATGGGGCCCTGGGGGCAGTTGCGGAGGTCTACTCATGGTAAGGGAACTTTTGTTCCTTTACCCTGGGGCAATCCTCTGTTGCCCAAATGGGTCTCCTTGGATCGGCACCAGCCCTTTTGTTTGCATGAAACTGGGAAGAGTAAGGGAGAGGGCAGTGGAGAGGAAGAGGAATAGAATCTTGGTGCACACTAGTACCATCAGGCAGGGCCGGGGGGGGGGGGTAAAGGGAGTAATTTGTAAACGGGCCCAGGATCAAAAAGGGGGCCCAGGAGCCAATGGAAGGGGCCCAGAAATTTTCTGGAATATTACGTTTTCCTGTCTACTCAGACTTGTTGACTGCATGGGATGCTGGGGATACTACCACGAGCTTGCAGCTGCAGCTACTGCAGCTATTGGCAAGCCATATATGCAGAGCCAAGGACTGCATTCATGACACTCCTTAACACAGTGTCACATCTGAGAGGAAACTGGCTTGCTACTGGAGCTCTTTAGCTTGTGGATCCACTTATCATAAAGGAGTGTATAGGAGCTCAGGGACACAGCTGCAGGGCTACAGTTGCTGCAGAAGCAGGTTTTGGTATGCACAGGACACTTTCTGTTCTAGTGTGAGCCTATAAATACAATGATGCTAATTTTCTGCATGATTTTGTATGTTTGAGGGTGCAATCCTAATGTGGATTCCCTTGGGCCCAAGTCCCTTGGGCTGCCTCCTTGGGAGGAAGCCAGGCTGGCGCTCCCAGAAGTGCTGGCCAGCGGAGGCTGACGGAAGCCTCTGTGCCAGCTTCCTCCCATTGCCTTGAGTTGGCTCGAATGAGTTGGCCGATGCAAGGATGAAAGGTAGGCATGGGGGAGGAGGTGAGGAGGAGCGAGGGAGGCATTCCTGGGCAGGGGGAGGACAGGCGGTGGGCAGCCCTGGGGGCAGGCGGGCAAGGAGAAGGAGGCGGGACTGAGATCCGGCAGTTATGCCAGATCCCAACCCCTGTTCCTGGGGAGAATGGAGCAGTTTTCAAGCCGCTCCAGAGGTGGTGCAAGTCTGAGAAAACCCATTGTGGTCAGCAGCCCTTACACGGAGGTAAGGGGGAAAGTTTCCCCTTGCCTCTGGCTAAGCCGCTTCTGGCCCCTATCCTCCTGGCTTGCCTGTTCCAGCGCAGGATAGGATTGCGCTCTAAAAGATTTTAGAGAGACTTAGGAGTGTGTTTGGTTTTCCATATTACTATATCTAGCTGCTGAGCCATATGGGTGGTAGACATGGGCTCCAAAGATTTTTCCAGCTGTCTCTACCCTAACTCCCACCCCGTTTTTGCTCCTCTCTGTCCCCATTCTGCTTGCCCATCACCACCCTCCCCCGCTCCGTTTCACCCCTCCCCTTTGCAATTCCTCTCAGAGGCCTTGCCATCAGAAATCAAGCCCTCCCTCCTTGTTCTGCCTTCTACCCATCCTCTCTCCAGTCAGATGCTCCCCCATTCCTCCCCTCCCACTGCCTCTTCCACTGCCCACTCCGTGTTGTCTTACCCACGCTCCCCTGGGTAGCTGGTAGTGGCAACAGTCCTTCAACATTACCACTGTATACAGTAGCACTATATGGCTATTTACATAATGGCCACACTTACCCAAGAATAAGTCCCTTTGACTATCGTTATTAAAAGCATATACATAGCTGCCTGTTAAAAGAACAGATCTGTAACATTTCCCCAACTGCAGTCGCAAACTATGGTTGCATCAAGTGTAATAGATTAAAACTAAAATATTGAAATTAATGGGAACCCACCTGAAATTGGTTTGTGACCCACCTAGCAGGTCCCCACCCACACTTTGAGAAACACTGGGCGAGACTACAGTTTCCTGTATCTTATGGGAGTGTGACAGGACATGCTCTAAAGTGGTAATTTCTTCCCTATTTAACGTTTTGCACACAAGACAAAGCCTTGAATTCAGGGTAACAATGCCGTGTGGAGTGTTGGTAAACACGTGGTAAGGAAAGAAGATTGAGGGGGATGATAATAAGTCTACAGATCTCAGAAGGGCTTTCTTTTGTCCAGGCTATTCTATATAAGCTGCCAGTGGCAACTAATGTCTAAAATAAGCTATAGCTGATCTGTGATTCAATGCCACTGGTCCCTCTGAGATTGTGGGCAGACTGACAATCCATCCCTTTCTTCCTAACAAGGCCATCCTCTCTCTCTCTCTCTCTCTCTCTCTCTCTCTCTCTCACACACACACACACACACACACACACAGGTTGATGCCCAGTTTCCTCTCTACATCCTACCTTTCTCCCCTGCCCCCCCCCCACACTGCCACCTACAATCTTGCCTTTAGGTTGCAAGCCAGAGAGAATTACAGGCCTGCTAAGCAGGGTGCCCTTCACAACATGAATACGAAAGAAACTCACCAAGACAAAGAGGTAAATTGATTAATTGGGCATTGTAAGTTCTACACTCACTAATCTTGCAAACAGTGGGTGGAGAGAAAAACAGAGGCTGAACAATGACTTCCCTTTGCCTAGCATTCAGTCCTTCTTGCAAAATAAAAATGGCCCCCAGTGAGGTTCCCCCCCCCCCAACAATTGGCTATTTTTCTCTATTGCCCATAAACAGTCCTTGCTTTTCTGCAGCACCTCCAACAAAGGGTCTCACATAAACCTTACAGGGATGGTTCAATTAGGTAGTAGCAATTTCTATGCACACGGGAGTCTGCCAAGATACCATTTGGATGACCATGTGCTAGTTCTTCAAGGCTGCAAGTAAACGTAAAAAGAATCTCAGAAGAGAATGTTAACCTAATCAGAGCTTATAGAAAATTGTTCAAGGTTTGTCAATTACTGGCATGGAACGTATTTGACGTCATTCTCAATATGTAGTTAAACTACTGCAAGTCTGGAAAGATTGGCTGCTACCTATATGCTATGATGTATGGTATTTAAAAGTCAAAAGGTTAAAAATAATTTGTATACTGCTAGGTCTGAAATGAATTTATATCAGAAAAGCTTTTATGCGCCCGTGTCTTCCACTAAAGGCAATGAGAAGGTGAAGGGGAGAGATAGGCATATTCTTTAGAGCTTGGAGCAAGCTTTGTTGAGAATATTCTCAGACCAATTCTCATTATTTTAGGTAATAAGAGGTAGGGTAAAGGTTTGTTACCCCTGGATACGACAGGAACCAGTTTCCTTGGATACTCCGTCTTTGAATTGTTATATTTAGGCCTGCATTTCTACAGGAGTCATCCAGTTGATTTCAGTACTTCCAAATTAGCATAACTAGAACTGCAGAAACAAACAGAAAATGTCCAAAAAATTGCAGATGGTCTAAGAAGCTGTTGACTGGAATAGGGTTAGTACATTTGATTGTTATCAACAGGCTAAGCTGGACAGACATGGGTTGCTTCCAGTAGCGGAGCTGGAGGGGGGGCAAAACAGTAAATACTGCAGGTGCCCCAATATGTAGTGTAAGTTGCCCCTTCCACTTGCCATCAGAGCTATTCCAGGCAGCGACGACAATGTGCTGGCACTCACTGAACCAAACGGCATCTCCTGCACATTGCCGTAGCTGCCCAGAATGGCTCTGACGACAAGTGGGAGGACTCACTTACATGGTGCATTGTGGTGCCTGCAATGCTTCTGGTTTTGCCCCTCCTCTAGCTATTCTTCTGGTTGCTGCTGAACAACTACAGCACAGTCAGGGGAGCGTGCAATAACTATTGGGCGTAGAAAAGTGGCAGATGGGAGGGGATGCTTAACGCTTCCTCACCTTGCTCCAGGTGTGTTCACCACTTCATGATGAAATAAGACTTGGAAGGAAGCAGGGGTAAGTGGTAGTTAGTGTAGGGATTTGGCTTCCCACTCCTGCCCGTGGTCTCTCCAGCAAATTATACTTTTCTCTCCACTTGTTTTTCTTCCAGCCAGAGTTTCAGGTGCATGTTTACTATATCACAGGGAACAAATGACAGTGGGAGGGGGGAATTGTTACAGAGGGGAAAGCATTGGGAAGGGGAAGAGCATTGGGAAGGGAAGAGCATTGGGAAGGGAGGAGCACTCCCTTCCAATTATCCCCTGTAGGCTGCACTGCCAATTGTTTGGTGGTGAAATGGATTCCCAGCCCCAGGTTCTGCCACCAAATGTCTACTTCAGCCCTTGGGGAAAGGATTATTTCTGTATATAAGTAAAGCAGTTGCATCCCTTATGGAAATGGCAGTACAGGGGGATATGCATTGCCTAAGTAAATACCAGCTCTATGAAAAGAGAAAGGGGAGAGGGGGAAAAACAGGGGAATCCGTAGGAAAAGCACAGAACTGTCACGTGAAAGAAAAGCCCAGCATGCATTAATACGTAGAGACATTTTCTTCTGGGGCTGACATTTGAAGCAATAATGGGTCATGGTTAAATAAAAGTGGAAATCAGCTGTCTCCTATTGGATTTGTCTAGAGCGCCGTGCTCTTGCATTGCTAAGTAGTTTGCCCTTCCAGAGAATGCACGGAAATCAGGACAGGTGAACAGTGACGGCTGCTGAAAGAATACAAGAGATGCAGAATACAAGGCCAAGATACCATGTGACAATAATGCAATCATAAAATTAAAAAGAGGAAAACTGCAGCCATATGTGGGTTTCTGTTTGCTTCCGAGTCTCAAAAAGGAGTTGGGGGGATTCAAGAGCGGAATAATTCATTTCATCCCATTCTCTCCCTTTCAATTAAAGCAGAATTGTTTTTCATAAGCAAAAACCCTCATCAGAAATGCCGAAATGTGAAGCACTCCTTCAAAATGAATCACTCCTTTGTGCTGCGTTTTCATTTTCAAATTTTCACAGCTATTTTTTTGATCTTCAGAGCACTAATCCACAGGGATGTAATGCTATTACATTTGCACAATCAAAGCATTTCTTAAGGCTACAGTCCTATAGCCTTAAGACACTTACCACTGGGAAGTAAGCCCCACTGAACTTTGTGGGACCTAGTTTTGATTAAACAAGTGGCACATGTCTCAAGTTCCTGAAAAAGACATTACAATGAAGACATAGTACAAATAATACATACATATTTATGAATAGAAGTTCTGATGCACATCAATTATCTCTTAATGGGTTTCTTTTGGGAGTGTGTTCTACAATATTACATATACTGCTGCAAAATACACCCCTCTTAACTGCTGCAGATCTGATTCTGATAGGGACCTGATAGGAATCTGGATGGCTGTTCTGTGGTCTCTAGGTCCATGATATTGCCATCAGGTTGAATCTAAGTGGGGCACGTGGTGGTTGCCACCTGGCTGGGAGACCACTGGGGAACCTGATATTGCTGCTAAGAGCTCAGTATTGGCTAAAAGTACAATCTTTCCAGCGCCTACTGAAAAATATGAAAAAAAAAAAATCTAGGGGAAGGTAAGAGAAAATAAGTCCACACCAGCTAGTGCCTTAGAACATAATAATATAAGAACAGCCCTGCTGGATCAGGCCAAAGGCCCATCTTGTTTTCCTGCATGTGAGTAACTACAACTTGCACCCTTGTGGAAGGGCATTTGGAAAAATAATATTCACCAACATATGAAGATGACGGGTGGTGTCTTTTACCACTTCAAAACTGAATACAAATAATAAATTAGTGGGATTGTGTGCAGAAGATACTTGCATGCCCTGAAGCCCTTGTGCTGTTGAGAGGGGTCTCATCTGATTGGCAGTGGCATCACTAGGGTTCACATCACCCAGTGCGGGATGCCAGCGCATCACCCCCATGCAGTAGGTGGGGCTACACCCCAGATGGTGTGTGTGGTGATGTACCATCACTCCACCCCCACTGGTTTTTTTGTCTCTACCGTTTGATAGAACAAAGATTGAACACATTCTGCATGAAATTACACATTGATTGCTATATAACATGATGGTACTATTCCTGCAAACTGTGATTTTAGTGATTTTGGTCACTAGTGGTGTCACACCCCCCCCCCCCCCGGGTATCAATTTACTAACACCTTATTGCAGCAGTTCTCAAACGTTTAGCACTGGGACCCACTTTTTAGAATGACAATCTGTGCAAGACCCACCAGAAGCGATGTCATGGTGGAAGAGACATCATCAGGCAAATTAAAATAAATAAGTATAAATAACTAAAGTAAAACAAATAATTAAATAAGCAGAAGCCAGCCCTGTTTCACCAAGTGAATTTCCTCTGTGGCCTGCCTATAATAACACCCCCTCCAAAATCAATAAGGTTTTCAGCCCTACCCAGTGCCCAGTTCAATTGAAGAACTTCTGTTTAAACCAGATCACTGTCAGGATCCACCTGGCTTTGCAAGTCTCAAAAAAGTTCACCTTATCAGCTGAAGCCTCTGTTTTGATCCTTTTTAATGGTGGGGAGGCTGCCTTCTGGAGCACTTGTTTAGCTGCAGGTGCATAGGATCAGGGCCATTCTGGTAGCATTGCACTTTCCTTCACCTGATCTTCCACACCAGCCAAGGCACGTTTGCTTACTTGCGAGTAAACACGACCGTGAGGCGTAGTTTCACTTTCCATAGGGCTCAATACATTCGTCTGCTTGGAGGGAGGGACTTCCTTCTCAGGTGTTTTTGGGGATTGCGTTCATTGGATCAGGACCATTCTGGTTTCGTTGGATTCCTCTTAGCCTGTCCTTTCCGACACACTAAGGCAAGTTCGCCTACTCACGAGTAAACGTGCGATATGGCTCAGTTTCATTTTCCATAGGGATTCATGCATTTTTGGTTCTCCGGTTTTTTGGCCATAACTTTTGATGGAAAGGAGATATTTCACTCTGGGTTTTTGCATTGCATTCCGCCTAAACTTCTGCATCCAACAGTATATAATATGATGGGGTTACTCCTCACCACCATGATTTTAGCATGTCACCCCTAAGTGCGCATCACCCCCCTGTGCACATCACCTGGTGTGGCCCACACCCCCCACACCCCCTAGTGACACCACTGCGGATTGGTCTCTGCCAGCAACAGTATATGGGTGGGAGCTGCATCTCCTGAACATTGTGAAAGGCTGTATTGGAATATCGGTAGATCTGGCAAGGAGGTAGGGTGTGGTGTCAGTGGTGGCCCCTTTAAGGGTAAGGCCTGGGCATCCAGCAGAGTGTGCTGCACTGCTGCAGCCACCTGAAGGCAATAGGGCCCTCAGGGATATAAGGAGCACCTGAGGCAGGAAGGGTTTGTGGGTTGTAGAAGGAGTGCAGGTTGGAGGTAGGAGAGGAGACTGACTGACTTGGCTTATTGACTTTGGAATCTGACCTTGGACTGTGACTTGGCTTATTGACTTTGGACTTTGACTTGGATACTCGGACTGATTTGACTGGCTTACCTGGAATCTGACCTCGGACTGTGACTTGGCATATTGGCTCTGGACTCTGATTTGGCAACTTTCATTGATTGGACTGACTTACTTGGAATCTGTGGACTGGGACCTGACTCTGACTTTTGCTTGCTGCACTTGTGAGTTAAACAAGGGAAACTAATCAGCCTTCAGCGGGCATGAGGCCCAGTGGGGAGGAGCTGTGGCAAGACAAAGGCCACCCTAGGAAAAATGAAACATATTTCCTTGGAGGACCCAGGGTGCAGGCACACATCATGTTTTCCCCCAATTGTCATTGTACTGAATTAGGAAGGAAGAGAGCATGGACTAGCTCACAAGTTATTGCATTTTTCATCTTCTCTGCATCTGAACTTTGAGGAGCAACTCTTCACTTATAGAGAATGAAAAGGTATAGGAGAAAACAGAGTCCTATAATGTCTGAACAGTGGGGGAAATTGTGACCACTGCCCTGCAGGATCTCTGGAGCAGGAGTGGAACTTGGAAATGGCATGCTTCAGCACCTCCTTTCACCAGGCAAACTTACTGTGGGGCCAACAGTGTGGAAGACCCGTTGGCGACAAGGAAGCACCTTGTAGCATCACCATTTGGTGTTGAAGGTCCTTTAGCATGCTCAGAAAAATTATTTCTGGCTGAGATTAGGGTTCCCAACTGTAATGGAAGCTTTTCCTGGAGATTATATTTTATTTCCGAGTGATGTAATGTCATTCACAGCCCCGCAAAGTGGAACACGTGATCTGCTGCCGGCCACTGCTGAAAAAGTGCCAGAAAGCACATTCTGGTAGTTCTTGCTCAGTCGTATGCTGCCTGGACACCAGTGGATGTTATGTCACAGCCTTCCTGCCCATGTTAAGAACATAAGAACAGCCCCACTGGATCAGGCCATAGGCCCATCTAGTCCAGCTTCCTGTATCTCACAGCGGCCCACCAAATGCCCCAGGGAGCACACCAGATAACAAGAGACCTCATCCTGGTGTCCTCCCTTGCATCTGGCCTTCTGACATAGCCCATTTCTAAAATCAGGAGGTTGCACATACACATCATGGCTTGTACCCCGTAATGGATTTTTCCTCCAGAAACTTGTCCAATCCCTTTTTAAAGGCGTCCAGGCCAGATGCCGTCACCACATCCTGTGGCAAGGAGGTTAAAAACAAGTATGGTGACTAGGAGATTGGGTCAAAAAACATCATGAAAAAAGTGGGTTTAGAGAAGGAATTTAAGAGACATAATGGAGGTGGCTTCACAGCCTCTGTGAAGGTAGGTAGTTTCTGGGAGGTAGTTTAAGGTATACAGAATCTAAGGAGAAAGACCAAAGACTTCTCAATATACAGTATTTCCTTCTCACACATGTATCCGAGTAATTATATGGCTTTAAAGGAATACAGGAACTGCTTCACTGCAAGGAAAGCCTCAGCTCTGTGGCTGCCTGTTACTTGCCCAAAGAAGGGTCCCATTCATTCAACAACAACACATTAGAGATGAATTTTACAACTATGGTCTTCAGGAAAGTTTTCTAAAGTGATGTCTGTACCATGACAGGTGACAATCAACATGGCAATCTTATTTTCAGCTTGGCCCTCTGGGCTGAATAATTGCCTAACGTGATAAGTAGCAATGATTTATGACTGATCATGCCAAAGGTGCCGATAGCAATTTAACACTTTCAAGTTGTCAAGAGATAATTGCAGTTATCACACAAATATTGTAATACGTGAAGTCGCATCCAATTATTAGTGAGGTTAATTACTAATCCTGTGTGTAGCACATTCTCTTTTCCATATGCAAAGACTATAGGGCTTTCCCCTTATTGTCCTTGCCTCACCACCTCCCGTGGTTTGCTCATCTGTGAGCACATACAAAGCTGCAAATGTTTCCATGGGACGATGAATTTTTTTACCACCCATGAAGCACTGCTATTATATCTGTTTAAGAATTTAGAGGTATTTTCCATTTGAATTTAAATAAAACCCAGTGAGACTATAACGAGGAGAAAGTGGAATCCACCCTCCATAAATACTGCCATTGCTTGTAGATATACATTTCAAACCACTGTGCATTTTAATTGGAGGGTGGGCATTTCATCTGAAATATGGGCACTTGTATATGTAAGAGTACTAAGCAAGTTAATGAGAGAATCCGCTTTATGATCCATCTGAGAGAACTCTGGTTCTTGTAAAGCTAGCTAAGCACGGAAATTTTTATAAGATATTAACTTGGGGTTGCTGGCATTTTGATAGCATGGAAATGTTTCATACTATCCCTCATTCCATATTTTATTCACATCAGGGGCTCTCAAACACTGTCTCAGTGAACCTCCCCAAACAAGAATTAGATAGTTAACTGCAATCAATGACCCAGTCCTTGCAGCTGCTGGACATGGAAAATAAGTAGAGTCTATTGTCGTCAGTTCACTTCTTGTGTCACTGGAGATACAAGAAAGAAAAACTAACAAATTTGTTCTGTAGTAGAACTGTGATCACACAAATCTATTCTCCAGCTTTCAGCAACTTGACCAATTCATAAGAACATAAGAACAGCCCCACTGGATCAGGCCATAGGCCCATCTAGTCCAGCTTCCTGTATTTCACAGTGGCCACCAAATGCCCCAGGGAGCATACCAGATAACAAGAGACCTGCATCCTGGTGCCCTCCCTTGCATCTGGCATTCTGACATAGTTTCTAAAATCAGGAGGTTGCACATACACATCATGGCTTGTAACCCATAATGGATTTTTCCTCCAGAAACTTGTCCAATCCCCTTTTAAAGGCATCCAGGCCAAATGCCAACACCACATCCTGTGGCAAGGAGTTCCACAGACTGACCACACACTGAGTATAGAAATATTTTTTTTTTGTCTGTCCTAACCCTTCCAACACTCAATTTTAGTAGATGTTCCCTGGTTCTGGTGTTATGTGAGAGTGTAAAGAGCATCTCTCTATCCATTCTGTCCATCCCCTGCATAATTTTGTATGTCTCAATCATGTCCCCCCTCTTTTCTATGCTGAAGAGGCCCAAACACTGTAGCCTTTCCTCATAAGGAAGGTGCCCCAGCCCAGTAAACCAGCCCAGTAATCATCTTAGTCACTCTCTTTTGCACCTTTTCCATTTCCACGATGTCCTATTTGAGATGTGGCTACCAGAACTGGATGCAATACTCCAGGTGTGGCCTTACCATCAATTTGTACAATGGCATTACAATATTAGCTGTTTTGTTCTCAATACCTTTTCTAATGATCCCAAGCATAGAATTGGCCTTCTTCACTGCCGACGCACATTGGGTCGACACTTTCATCGAGCTGTCCACCACCACCCCAAGATCTCTCTCCTGATCTGTCACAGACAGCTCAGAACCCATCAGCCTATATGTGAAGTTTTGATTTTTTGCCCCAATGTGCATGACTTTACACTTACTTACATTGAAACATATCTGCCTTTTTGCTGCCCATTCTACCAGTTTGGAGAGATCCTTCTGGAGCTCCTCACAATCACTTCTGGACTTCACCACTCGGAAGAGTTTGGTGCCGTCTGCAAACTTAGCCACCTCACTGTTCAACCCTGTCTCCAGGTCATTTATGAAGAGTTTGAAAAGCACCGGTCCCAGGACAGATCCTTGGGGCACACCGCTTTTCACTTTTCTCCATTGTGAAAATTGCCCATTGACACCCACTCTCTGTTTCCTGGTCTTCAACCAGGTCTCAATCCAGGAGAGGACCTGCCCTCTAATTCCCTGACTGTGGAGTTATTTCAGTAGCCTTGGTGAGGGACCGTGTCAAACGCCTTCTTCTCCCGCATCCACATGCCTGTTGACCTTTTCAGAGAATTCTGTAAGGTTTGTGAGGCAAGACTTACCCTTACAGAAGCCATGTTGATTCTCCCCCAGCAAGCCTTGTTTGTTCAAATGGCCCAATTCATGTGCCATTCCGGCAGAGTGGGAACCACCCCAAAACAGTTCCCTGTGAGGTTTTCCTATACTGCCTCATTCACGTGTAATGTCCAGACAGTGTGGGGTTGCACTCTTCAAACAATTTCTTCCCACTAAAGCCTCAGCAACTGGATGGCGGATTTCCACTCTTTTAAAAATTCTGCACCTCCGTCTTTAGTCACGGCCTGAAATGCAGTGTTTAAGCAGGTGTAGGTTTCTCCTTTACTTTATCTCCATGTTAGGCAAAATTTCATCTGCTCAGTTTCTATGTCAAGCTGCTGTTATAGAAGCAGGGCCAGTACAAAGCCGGTACATCAAGCCAAATGTGGGGTGGGGAGTGGTATTGGCATGGGAAGGACTGATATTCAGAGCTTCATAAGTTCCTGAGATGATGTGCCACTGAGCCACAGAGCTTTTTTAGTGGCTACCATACCATCAGGCAGCCCAATCCTGAGTCACCCTGCACGTGGGGCTGCAGCAGTGATGAAAATGGCTGCCACTGCATCCAGCACGCCCCAGGCAGTCACCAC
This sequence comes from Tiliqua scincoides, assembly GCF_035046505.1. Lineage (NCBI taxonomy): Eukaryota > Metazoa > Chordata > Lepidosauria > Squamata > Scincidae > Tiliqua > Tiliqua scincoides. Next base: position 31,697,867 of record NC_089826.1, read on the forward strand.
TGCCTCCTTGAGAGAAGGGGACTTTTGTTCCCTTCCCCTGGGTAAGGCAAGTAGCTCCAGATAAGGCGGGTAGCCCCAGCACACCTACTCCCCACCCTCTCCCTGCCCTCCCTCCTCCTCCCCCTACCCAGAACGCCTCCCCCCACTTCCCCCCATGCCCCCACCTACGTCTCTGCTGTCCCATGGTCCGAGCGACTGCCAAGTGACGGAGCTCCAATGCTACACTGCAAGGTCATAAATGTGTCTTATGGCACATTTGCGACAATGAGTGCCAGCAGTGAGTGGTGAGCTGGCACACACTGAATAGAATTGGGCCCTTAGTAAATTATGAATTGGGTTAGTAAGACAGTATTGTGAGGTCTTAAAAGGGTCATACACTAGATATCTAAACATGGACATGCCACAGAAAATATCAAGTGCAATCAGTAGCCTCAAGCAGCAGAAGAAAAAAGTCTATAGTTGTTATGAAAGTACAATAATGCAACAATCCTATCTGCTTAACTCTGCCAGTGGAGGGCACATTCCATCAGTGGAAGTGAAAGGATGCTGGGGGAAGTGGCATTCCACAGGGGAGCACCAAGAGGCCATGTGCACCATGGCTGGTGGTCACATGCAAAGCCGATAGAAAGGTACTGTCTGCCATCATTGGTGAGTTGGGCTTTCCCAATATGATTTCCTAGTGGCAATTTACAGAAAGGATGGATTCTTTCAGGTAAAAGGTCACAGGTTCCTTAAACATCGAGTATTACTTTAAGGTCAGTCATTAACTTTTTACCTGTTTTGTGCTGGTAAAGCTGTACAAGAGAAGGTGGACAGATGTTCAGATGTGGAAATATGTGGATCTCTCTCTCTCTCTCTCTCTCTCTCTCTCTCTCTCTCTCTCTCTCACACACACACACACACACACACACACATATTATAATAATAATATAATAAACTTTATTTCTATCCCGCCCTTCTCCCTAAAGGGACCCAGGGCGGCTTACAACATATTAAAAACAGATTAAAACATAATTTAACAAAAAGATAAAACATATTAAACACATATTAACAGAAACCATAAAAACAGGAGTCAGAATAAAGTCAGAATAAAAAAGAGCATAAAACAGCAGTTCATGGAGGAATCAGGCCTGTAAAAAAGCAACTAAAAGATGTATAAAAGATATTAAAAAGGCCATGAAGTCTGAAGGCTTGTTTAAACAGCAAGGTCTTCAGGCCTTGCCGAAAAGTCTCAAGAGAGGGAGGCATTCTCAAGTCAAGGGGAAGGGAGTTCCATAACGTTGGTGCCATTACTGAGAAGGCCCTGTTTCTTGCCGCTGCCCCACGTACCTCCTTAGGCTGCGGCACTTGTAAAAAGGCCTTCTCTGATGACCTGAGAGGACGAGCCAGATTGTATGGAAGTAGGCGATCTCTGAGATACCCTGGCCCAGAGCAGTATAGGGCTTTAAAGGTCAAAACCAGCACCTTGAATTGGGCCCAGAAACGAATGGGCAGCCAATGTAGCCCCCGGAGAAGCGGACTGACAGAGTCAAACCGCCTGCCTCCAGTGACCACACGGGCCGCATTCTGCACTAATTGCAGTTTCCGAACCGTCTTCAGGGGCAGCCCCACATAAAGCGCGTTACAGTAACGCATTATACAGGTTGGTCATTCCTTATCTGACGTGCTTAGGACCAGAAGCATTTTGGATATTGGATGTTTCCATATTTTGGAATACAGGTGTGCCCCCTTATCTGCAGGGGTTCTGTTCAGGAACAGAGAAGCTCCACAGACAGCTGAAACTGCAGATATGGGCGAATGCCCATCCTCTGAAGGCGAGGGGAACCCCACTCCCCTCGAAAGGGGCTTCTGAGCTCAGCAGAGGCCGCAGATGTTTGTCTGCAGCCTGTGCAGGGCTTAGACTGAGCTCAGCAACTGAAAGCATGTGACTTCTGGTTTCACAGAGAAACCTGACATGACATTTTCAATGCCTTATAAGGCATTAGGAGACTTGGGGAAACCGGAACTCCCCTTGCTTCCAGAGAGGGTGTGCACGGGGGGGGGGGGGGGGTGTGTCCCTGAGGGCCCGACCCACAAATAACTGAATCAATGAATACGGGATCCGCTGATATGGCCCCCCTGTACTTGCTTATACCTTGTGAGATATCTTGGGGATGTCTGTCTTGGGACAAGATTTCTTGGGGCCCATGTCTAAATACAAAACTCCTTTTTGTTTTACATTCACCTTATACACTTAAGCAGAAGCTAATTTTATACAGCATTTTTAATCATTTTGTGCACACATGAGGTCAGGTTTGGATGCCACTTGTGGCATCATGTTGATGCTCAAAACAGTTGTTGTTTTAGGAAATACGTTGGATTTCAGAATTCCAGATAAGGAATGCCCAACCTGTATATGTGACTATAAGACAACAATTGCACAAAGCATCTGGCCTCTCCTAATCTGCAGAGGAGCAGAATTACAGTTGGGCACATAATCTCAACATTTTTCTTCTTTGGTCTGGTTGATTAATTTCTGACATAGCCATTGCACATAAGGAGAACAGGAACATGTGTTCCATCAAATGCTCTTTCGAAAAGAATACGACTATTTCACACTTTGCATTCTTCTGTTGCAATAGTTATCTTTAATTTGCTTCTTTCTGCCTGCTACTGCTTTTAATTGCACTTTTGGTGTCTGATTTCCTCTTATCTTGTCCTGGTCCTCCGAAAAGCAGTTGCCAAAGAAGCAGGCAGCCAAAATCTCTTCAGTTTGCAGATAACAGCAGTGGAGCAAGGGGCTGGTAAGTGTCTAACAATCATGAATAGTTTCTTCTCTGATTAGCTTTGTACTCCCATATCCTCGATATCTCAGCAAAAGCTCAAGCTGTCCTTTGAAATAATCTCTGGAGGATAACCATTCTAAGAAGAAACATCAACATTTGTATAGGACCAGGAAAATATTCACATTCTCAGATTTAAAGGGGGAAACAGCATCATTATAAGTAGATACAGAAAAACAAAATATGTCATGGGAGAATAGAAGATAGTCTGAACTCATGAAGTAAATATTGAATATTTGAAACACTTTGAAAATATATAGAGGAATACCCACAATAGGTTCTCTAGGGAATTATTCTGAGCAGGAAATTAATTTGTTTGCTTTTTAAGAGGCTTTCTTTCAATGCCATCATATTGCACTAGGAAATAAAATTTGAACAGTTTTGTGTTTATCTGAATACTTCCATGTTTCTTTATTAATTTTGGTGTGAGGATTTAAAAAATGCTCACATTTTGGGCATAGCATCAATAGTTATCAGTTTTATAGTACAACTTTTATTACAATGCATTAGGCAATAGGCTAGCTGAAAACACAAAATTTAAGAGAGCAAAAAAGTTTTGATGATACAGAAGGTAAGATTACCATTGGAATCAGCGCCTCTGAATCATATTAGAAACATTAAACATTCAACACAAACAATTTTGGTGTTACACAGCGAGGTGCAAAATTCTATCCCTGACCATATTATAGCATGCAGCCACACCAATAGCAGCTGCTCTGCATGGTATTTGAAGGGAGGGTGGTGATCAGATAGCCTGCAGGAGGTAAATAAGCATATTTTTTACTTACCCTCCAGTAGGCTGCCTGATTTGGGCCTCCTTTGATCTGTGCCAACTATATGGGAAAGCCAGGGGTGGGGTGGTTATCTAGTGTGCATGACTACTGCTAGACCCAGCCCTTCCCTTCCCTGACACCCCCATTTCGTCCCCATAATGCACTGGTATTCCCTCGTCCCCACCCACAGCCAACACCTGCTGCCTTGAATATGGCACCTCTGCCATATTCTGTCCTCTGTGTTGGGCAGCAAAGCCCAACACAGAGGTTCTCAAGCCTGCACTGGCAAAATAGCCAGTGCAGACTTGAGAGGCCCCATTGTGGGGCTTGGGGCTACCCCCAAGGAAACCTCCAGAGGCTTAAGGGGGGCGAGGGGGGTGCTTTGCACTTACTTTAGAAGGTACAGCTGCACCAGGTTACAGGAGGTGTGGGCAGCCCTGCGCAGCCCTACACAGCGCTCCCCGAGGCTTGGAACGTTCGCTAAATGCAGGTGCAAAGCACCTCCTTAAAGGGACGGGGGAAGCGTTACATGAACTGGTGGGTTGTGACCCACCAGTTTGAGAACCACTGTATTAGACTATATAAGACTTCTCCCATTAGGTTATGACATGATGGAATGCCTATCCAACATGAAGGGTATTTCTTATTTCCACACATCTCTGCCATGTATGCAGTCATTGGCTTCATTGGAAAGACTGTACCATGCTGGAGAAGTTATACCATAAATAAAGCCCTCAGTGTACATGCCTGCAACAGCTTTTCCTGTCATCCTCCTTGGTTGCTGGCAGAAGAAATGGTGCAAAAGTCACATTTCGTATTTGTCTTTCAGTGACAATTATGTGAATTTCAACTCTTGAGAAATTGGATTAAAGTTCATAGGGTTGTCTTGAGCTGTCAGCAGCCTTTCACATTATATCCTGTGTTGAGCATCATGAGGTGATCATGGGCACTCCTCCACCACAGAGGAAGTGGTTGCATGAAGGTACCTTTAGGCTACTTTGGTCATTTGTACAATAAGCTCCATTTGTTCTTCATTTGTTCTGGTTATCTGGACACATTTTGAAACTGTGCTGTTATGCCGGATGTGCCTTTCTGGGAAAGCTCAGGCTGACATTATCCAGGCATTTGAGTCCAGCATCAGCCAAGTGGATAGCTTTGTTGTAAAATTCAAAACTTGATAATGAACAGATTGTGTCCATGAAGTTCAGTCAGGTACCATATGCCTTATTTGGAGGGGGGGGGTGTTAAATTAATTATTTTGGGAATAACAAATGAAAATATATTTTAAAATCAACAGCTGCCTGTCAAGCAGCATTGCAGACAAAATAGTAATCAAGAAACTGGACAGTGAAGGGGGACTCTAAGTGTCACTCACAACCCAATTGCACTGCAATATTTGGTCCAAGCTGGAAACCGGAGATAGGAATAGGTGGGTATGGGCTATCACAAAGATCCTCCCCCCCATCCCTGGCTCAGCCCGCTCCCCACCCCAAACCACCCCAACCCTCCCCCAATCCACCCCTGGTGCCAACTTACTGATGGTGGCCGAGATTCTGCTCGCCAGTGTTGTCCATGGCCTCTGTGACTTTGTGCTGGTGGCAATGGTCCGCAGAACAGCAGAGTGTTTTCCGTGACAGCCGTCCAGGCCTTATGGTGGTGAATTGTGAGATCCACCAGCATAAAGCTAAGAAAAGATTGGGTCCTAATTTTGTTGTCCTTTCGTTAGATAATTTTAAGTAAAGGTTTCAGTCATGTTTTTGTTAACGTCTGTATTTACACTATGTTGTAAATACACTATGTTTTATGTAAATAGTGTATTTACACTATTTACATATTTACACTATGTTGAATTGGCCCCGTGAAAGAGCGATGGTGTATCATCATTAATTGGTTATGTATGTACAATTGCTTTGCATGACATGGCATGTAACACAACTCTCATGACAGAAGGCTGAAGAGGAAGAGGAAGAAAAGAAACCATCTGTGCAACTGCCACTAGATTAGCTGGAACCCCTAGTCTGCCACAATGACCATCTTACACAAGCTACCCTGTTTGGATACACGAAACACAGGAGCAGATGGAGACACCATTGTGAGAGTGAATTGCTGCTGCTAAAACATCTGGGATCTATCCTCCTGCCATCCTCTGGCATCTACCTTTCAGATTAATATTACAGATACGTCCATCCTTCATTCTCCTTCTTTTGTTCCCTGGCTCCATTGATCGGTTCCACTTTGATAATGACTCCTTTAAGGGACATGAAGCATTCTGTTTCATAGAAAATACTTGCAATCTACCAGAGCCTTTGTGATAGGGTGTGATATAAATCAAAATGTATACAATAAATATGAGAGCTATGGTCAGTCTTTCTTGATTTGTGAGCCACTTTGTAAGGCAAACATTGCATCACTGTGACTATAACTTGTTTGCCAGGGCTAGGTTAATCCCTCTGAATAACCAGCATTTAGCAACCTTAGAACCTCAGCTTTCTTTATTTCTTCCTTAACCCAGTTTTGCCTGGCCCACAGGTGAACACATTTGGTCCAGTTGCATATATGCAATGTTGGACAGAAACAGCTTAAGATGCAACGGCATGATCCATCCCAAATTAAGAACAGTAAAGACACATTGATTTCCAAGAGAGTGAAACACATGCTTATCAACCCAAGCCTATGCTTGTCTACTCAGAAGTAAGCCCCATTATAGTCAATGAGGCTTACTCTCAGGTAAGTGTGCATAGGGATTGTAGCCTGCACGATCTTATCAGGTTCACAGCACCTGTTACCCTGCGCATGCCAGATCTCATCTGATCTTGGAAGCTAAGCAGGGTGAGGCCTGGTTAGTACTTGGATGGGAGACCGCCTGGGAATCCTGGGTGCTGTAGGCTTATACCATAGTCTTTCGAGACTGAAGGTTGCCAACCATTATTATTATTAGTGGGATGGAGGATTTTCAGGGTGGAGGGAGGGCACGGGAAGGCAGGGAGGGAGTGGAATTGGGTGTGGGAAGACAGACTGGTGGGCAGATTGGGCCCAGAAGGAGGCAGGGACAGCAGCAGAAGCTGCTGTTGAACCCCTTGTCCCCCTCTGTAGCTGCAGAGTCCAACATGGAACTGGCACAGATTTGAGGAGACCCACTGAAGCCAGCAGAGTTCTACACAGAGTAAGGGAACCACTGTTCCCTAACCTGAAGGAGATTCTGGCAGCAGCTGTGACCTCGCAGGACATAGCAGCGGCCATTTTGGCACTGCTGTACCACATGGCACCAGCAGCCCATAGGTTTGGACTGACCATCTCTCTCATTGAAGTAACAATTTGAACAGAAATGATTTAGTAAAAATAATAATTTTTTTTTTACCCTAGCGCAGGGCCCCCTTAGACATGGGGCCCAAATGGTTGCAATTGGTTTAAAGCCAACCCTGCCTTGTACATTCAATGAGCACACCTCATAAGGTATAGCATAGTAGCAGCATGCTCAATTACCAGTTTAGGTACATTCATTGTATGGTCTGAGAAGAACCCTCTTGCAGTTAGTGCTATACATTTGTGATTTGTGATAAACACGGAAGGCTCTCCATGGAGGGCTCTCCATGATTTGTGATGTACATGGAGGGCTTTCTCCATGCAGTTGGGGACCTTGAAAAGGCAAGAGCTCAGCCCCACTGGATCAGGCCATAGGCCCATCTAGTCCAGCTTCCTGTATCTCACAGAGGCCCACCAAATGCCCCAGGGAGCACACCAGACAGCAGACACAACCTGCCTCCCAGTGCCCTCCCCTGCATCTTGGCATTCTGACATAGCCCATTTCTAAAATCAGGAGTTTGCACATACACATCATGGCTTGTAACCCGTAATGGATTTTTCCTCCAGAAACTTGTCCAATCACCTTTTAAAGGCATCTAGGCCAGATGCTGTCACCACATCCTGCAGCAAGGAGTTCCGCAGATTGACCACACGCTGAGTAAAGAAATATTTTCTTTTGTCTGACTGAACTCTCCCAACACTCAATTTTAGCGGATGTCCCCTGGTTCTGGTGTTACGTGAGAGTGTAAAGAGCATCTCTCTATCCACTTTATCCTTCCCATGCATAATTTTGTATGTCTCAATCATGTCCCCCTTCAGGCGTCTCTTTTCTAGGCTGAAGAGACCCAAATGCCATAACCTTTCCTCATAAGGAAGGTGCCCCAGCCCAGTAATCATCTTAGTCGCTCTCTTTTGCACCTTTTCTATTTCCACGATGTCCTTTTTGAGATGTGGCGACCAGAACTGGACACAATACTCCAGGTGTGGCCTTACCATCGATTTGTACAACAGCCTTATAATATTAGCCATTTTGTTCTCAATACCTTTTCTTATGATCCCAAGCATAGAATTGGCCTTCTTCACTGCTGCCGCACATTGGGTCGACAGATCCTTGGGGCACACTGCTTTTCACCTCTCTCCATTGTGAAAATTGCCCGTTGACACCCACTCTCAGGCACTCTCTGACACTTTTCAGACTTTACAATGAACACATGAGTAGATTAAGTTCAGAAGGTGCTACTATGGTGCTTCAAATACATGGACACACACACACTCCTGCATATTCACTGAGAACATGCAGATTGCCTGGAAAGGGCTGCATTCTGCATGTGTTTATTTTATTTGCTCATTCAGTCCACCTAATTATGCCTGCAGATGTAAGCAAGTTCTTGGATGGTATCCCGGTCAGTATCACAGCAGGGATGAGGTAGGAAATAGGCGTTCAAGAAACACAACAAAATGCTAATGATAAACAACATATGCTGGTTAGCAGGCTGCTCTATTCTCAATGGCTATGATGACAGTCTTTCACACAGAGCAGCTGCCATGCATTCAACAGCTCACACAACCATACGTCCATATGATAAAAATGCATACAACCCATCCCTTTGAACTGATTTATGTTTTCCAATGTTTCTATGAACATGTACATGTACACACCTACTCTTAACAACTGCTTGCATGCCTATATGTGAAGCCTTATGGCAAGTACAATGTAATATCTGCACATTACTTGTGTATGCATGAAAGCACGAGCATTTGAGTGCAATTTCTTATTGTGCAGGTTGTGGAATGTAACTTTTCTTGGCGGAGAATGTGGGCTGCCTAAACATTACTTTTAAAAGCACAGAGTGCACATGGTCTCATTTGATGAACCACGTATATGTCCTCGCAAGGAGTTCAGAAAGGTATTCAAAATCACTCTGAGAGGGTTTATTTTGCACATTTACTGATCATATTCGAGTGCAAGAGTGTCAAATATAAGACCCGTGGACCGAATGCGGCCCCTGGAATCAATTTATCCTGTCCCCATTATAATTGGGCTCTCCCAGCTTGATAATTAGACTCACTCATATCTTTGCACAATCTTTGAACAAGATTTGCACATTTTCTCTTCTGCCATTTGCAGCTAATGAGTTTCTATGTGAGAACAAAGTGCTTCTTTCTGGCCCTCATCTGCTTAATGATGTCACTTTCTACCTAATGGTGTCACTTCCAGCGCTCAGCAGGCATCATGAATGCTAACTTTGGCCCTCTGTATGAAATGAGTTTGAAACTCCTGCTCTAGTGCCTGATGATGGGATAACACAAATCATACAGCTCAGAACAGAACATTAAAAGGTAAAATATTTTAAAACAATATAAAAAACATAATCCGTCATGAAACAACGGGTGTAAGCTGCTTAATATACACTGTATACCAAAGCTTGGTGGCAGTCATTGAAGGCATGCCTTGGCATGAAAAGGAAAGAAAAGAAAAACAGCGAAGCACATTTCACAGATTTGCAGTTAATTGGCAAAACCATAATCAAATTAATTTTTAAGTACTCGGAGATCACATTTGGAAAGCTGCAGTCTTAAAAACAGAATCCCTTCGAAAGCTGAAGTAGAGGGGGATAATCTAAGTCAGGAAAAAGGAATGCAATAGTTTGAAGGGTAATCAGGCTCTCTGATGTTCACAAAGAAGGAAATTAACAAAATGGTTTATAGGTGAAATTACTTGGGGGTCCTTGAGATCTAACGAAACCACAAAAATGAGAAGACAAATAGATGCAATCTCAGAAATGAAGCAGAAGATATCAGCTATCTGAAAGTGCAGCTGTAGCAGATTATCCGGAGTATGCAGCGTGGTGCCAATTTCTTTGATGAAAGCAGCTCTCCCTTTAAGATGCAGTTACAAACAAATGAGGTGGTGACTAGTTCCCATTAGTCTTTTGTAAGGATCCCAGTAAGGATCCAAGATCGGTGCCTAGAAACACTCTGGAAAGTACACCATGAACTTCAGCAATGTAGGTCTTCTTTAAACTGCATTATATTAATAAATACTAAAATATATTCAGATAAATACCACACATTGCTGCAGCCACCACTGAGTGAACCACATTTTCCAGTCTCAGGTTTGGGAAAGACCCATCATCCCAGGAGCCACCGAAGATCTCACCCTTACCCAATGTGGTTGTTCTGTCACTTCAGCAACTGCTGCATCTAATTTCATGGCTGGCCAAAAGAATGGCTTTGGTGAGAGCAAAATAAGACCGCAAACCTATGCACGTCAATTGAGCAGTAAGGCCCACTGAGTTCAGTAGGACAAGTCCAAGTAAACATGCGTAAGATCAGGCTTTATGTTTCAAAACGTGGGTGTCCAAAGGGTCATAACATTTAAAACAAATGTTATGGAAGGGAATTGAGGCCAACGTGCCCCCACTCTACTAGACTGCCCCAGTCACAGCATCCCCCCGAAAGCAGCAACAGAGTTGCTGCTGGGTGTGCTGGGGTGAGCTCAGCCAGCTGACACAATCAGTGCCTCACACAGCAACCACCTCCAGGATGTTGTGAGGCGCTTGGGTTGCAGTTGGTCACATTCCCTCCAGATAATGGGCAGATGGTGGGGCCATGTGGTCACAGCCTCAGTGACCTGCTCTGCTGGCAAGACAACCAGGCACAGAGAGGAGGCTCCCTTAAGGATCACGGCATGTGAAGGGAGCAGCAAGGGCAGGAAGCTACAGGAGAACAATGGTGCCTGTACATAAAGATTCCCCAGGAGCCAATGAGAGGTTAGCAGAGGGTAGGCATCTTTCCTTTGAGGTTGGCTGCCTGTGATCCCTAGGAGAAAGAGCCAGGAGGAAGAAGACGGGTGATTTAACTCCCTCCCCTGGCCAGGTCTGAGGCTGCTTGGGTGTCTCTTTTCACTCCTGAAAGGCTCTCAGCCTCTGTCCTGGACACTGCTCTCACTGCCAGTGGTGCCTTCAGCCGAGCGACCAGCGCTGACGGCCCGAGCCACACAGACTGTACAGGCGTATATAAATGCAGTCAGCAAGTAAGGCTGAAATTCTATACAAACTTACATGCAAGTCCCAGTGAACTAAATGGGGCTCACTTCTCAGTTGACATGCACAGGCTTGTGCTGTTAGTAAATAAATTACATACAGATTACATACGGTTTGTCCATACGGTTTCACTTAACCACGGATCTGATCCACAGCCCCTGTATGCTCCCTACAGCTCCCCTTGCCTCCAGAGGCTTCCAGAGGCCCACAGAGGCCGTGTGCAACCACCTACAGCCACTGCGGGCCTCAGAACTGTCAAAAAGGTTTTTTAAAAAGTGACTTCCAGTTTCATGATAAAACCGGAAGTAATAAGGCCTTATGAGGCATTTGGATGCCCTGGTATTCGCAGTTTCAGTTAACCATGGGGGAGTTCCACAAGGGAACCCCTGAGCACACTGGGGCATGCCTGTATTTTATAAGGCTCTCACTTTTGCTCCGCAAATAAAGTGCATGTTTTATGATGATAAATCAGCAAGGAACACACTTTTCTACAAAGACTTTTTTTTATATTTGAGTCACTTCTAGTAGTGCCTCAAGACTTAAAGAGAAGATGGAAATATAGGCTTGGAGAGGCCTATATTCAAAATCCGACAGGAGCCGACAGGCCGACAGGAGCCAAGGGGCATCCGGTTCGGGACTCCTCATCCCTATGGGATGAGGATGGGGAGGTTAGAGAACAACAAGACAAAGGCAGGGTAGGAGAAGAAATTGGGAAAGGTAGGGAGATGGGATGTGATAGACGGTTTGGCACAATGAGAGGATGCGGGGACAAAGGAGCGAATAAGCAGCCCATCCTGGGGCATTCCGTGTATAAATGCTTTTATGCGAATGCCCGAAGTCTACGAGCAAAGGTGGGAGAACTGGAATGTCTGGTGACAAGGGAAAATATTGACATAGTGGGCATAACGGAAACCTGGTGGAATGTGGAGAATCAGTGGGATACCGCAATCCCGGGCTATAAACTCTACAGGAGGGACAGGCAGGGGCGTGTTGGAGGTGGGGTGGCCCTTTATGTTAAGGAAGGGATAGAATCCAGCAAAGTAGAGATTGAAGGTGGGTCCGACTCCACCGTAGAATCTCTGTGGGTTAAATTACCAGGCTTGAGCAGCGATGTAATACTGGGGGTGTGCTATCGTCCTCCAGACCAGAAATCTGATGGGGACCTTGAAATGAGGAAACAGATCAGGGAGGTGACAAGGAAGGACAGGGTTGTAATCATGGGGGACTTCAATTATCCTCATATTGACTGGGTCAATTTGTGTTCTGGTCACGATAAGGAAACCGGATTTCTTGACGTGCTAAATGACTGTGGCTTAGATCAGCTAGTCACGGAGCCCACCAGAGGACAGGTGACTCTGGATTTAATTTTGTGCGGTACGCAGGACCTGGTTAGAGATGTAAACGTTACTGAGCCATTGGGGAACAGTGATCATGCTGCGATCCGTTTTGACGTGCACGTTGGGGGAAGAATACCAGGCAAATCTCTAACAAAAACCCTTGACTTCCGACGGGCGGACTTCCCTCAAATGAGGAGGCTGGTTAGAAGGAGGTTGAAAGGGAGGGTAAAAAGAGTCCAGTCTCTCCAGAGTGCATGGAGGCTGATTAAAACAACAGTAATAGAGGCCCAGCAGAGGTGTATACCGCAAAGAAAGAAGGGTTCCACTAAATCCAGGAGAGTGCCCGCATGGCTAACCAGCCAAGTTAGAGAGGCTGTGAAGGGCAAGGAAGCTTCCTTCCGTAAATGGAAGTCTTGCCCTAATGAAGAGAATAAAAAGGAACATAAACTGTGGCAAAAGAAATGTAAGAAGGTGATAGGGGAGGCCAAGCGAGACTATGAGGAACGCATGGCCAGCAACATTAAGGGGAATAATAAAAGCTTCTTCAAATATGTTAGAAGCAGGAAACCCGCCAGAGAAGCTGTTGGCCCTCTGGATGGTGAGGGAGGGAAAGGGGAGATAAAAGGAGACTTAGAGATGGCAGAGAAATTAAATGAGTTCTTTGCATCTTTCTTCACGGCAGAAGACCTCGGGCAGATACCGCTGCCCGAACGGCCCCTCCTAACCGAGGAGTTAAGTCAGATAGAGGTTAAAAGAGAAGATGTTTCAGACCTCATTGATAAATTAAAGATCAATAAGTCACCGGGCCCTGATGGCATACACCCAAGGGTTATTAAGGAATTGAAGAATGAAGTTGCAGATCTCTTGACTAAGGTATGCAACTTGTCCCTCAAAACGGCCACGGTGCCAGAAGATTGGAGGATAGCAAATGTCACGCCTATTTTTAAAAAGGGAAAGAGGGGGGACCCGGGAAACTATAGGCCGGTCAGCCTAACATCTATACCGGGTAAGATGGTGGAATGCCTCATCAAAGATAGGATCTCAAAACACATAGACGAACAGGCCTTGCTGAGGGAGAGTCAGCATGGCTTCTGTAAGGGTAAGTCTTGCCTCACAAACCTTATAGAATTCTTTGAAAAGGTCAACAGGTATGTGGATGCGGGAGAACCCGTGGACATTATATATCTGGACTTTCAGAAGGCGTTTGACACGGTCCCTCACCAAAGGCTACTGAAAAAACTCCACAGTCAGGGAATTAGAGGACAGGTCCTCTCCTGGATTGAGAACTGGTTGGAGGCCAGGAAGCAGAGAGTGGGTGTCAATGGGCAATTTTCACAATGGAGAGAGGTGAAAAGCGGTGTGCCCCAAGGATCTGTCCTGGGACCGGTGCTTTTCAACCTCTTCATAAATGACCTGGAGACAGGGTTGAGCAGTGAAGTGGCTAAGTTTGCAGATGACACCAAACTTTTCCGAGTGGTAAAGACCAGAAGTGCTTGTGAGGAGCTCCAGAAGGATCTCTCCAGACTGGCAGAATGGGCAGCAAAATGGCAGATGCACTTCAATGTCAGTAAGTGTAAAGTCATGCACATTGGGGCAAAAAATCAAAACTTTAGATATAGGCTGATGGGTTCTGAGCTGTCTGTGACAGATCAGGAGAGAGATCTTGGGGTGGTGGTGGACAGGTCGATGAAAGTGTCGACCCAATGTGCGGCAGCAGTGAAGAAGGCCAATTCTATGCTTGGGATCATTAGGAAGGGTATTGAGAACAAAACGGTTAGTATTATAATGCCGTTGTACAAATCTATGGTAAGGCCACACCTGGAGTATTGTGTCCAGTTCTGGTTGCTGCATCTCAAAAAAGACATAGTGGAAATGGAAAAGGTGCAAAAGAGAGCAACTAAGATGATTATGGGGCTGGGGCACCTTCCTTATGAGGAAAGGCTACGGCGTTTGGGCCTCTTCAGCCTAGAAAAGAGATGCTTGAGGGGGGACATGATTGAGACATACAAAATTATGCAGGGGATGGACAGAGTGGATAGGGAGATGCTCTTTACACTCTCACATAATACCAGAACCAGGGGACATCCACTAAAATTGAGTGTTGGGCGGGTTAGGACAGACAAAAGAAAATATTTCTTTACTCAGCGTGTGGTCGGTCTGTGGAACTCCTTGCCACAGGATGTGGTGCTGGCGTCTAGCCTAGACGCCTTTAAAAGGGGATTGGACGAGTTTCTGGAGGAAAAATCCATTATGGGGTACAAGCGATGATGTGTATGCACAACCTCCTGATTTTAGGAATGGGTTAAGTCAGAATGCCAGATGTAGGGGAGAGCACCAGGATGAGGTCTCTTGTTATCTGGTGTGCTCCCTGGGGCATTTGTTGGGCCGCTGTGAGATACAGGAAGCTGGACTAGATGGGCCTATGGCCTGATCCAGTGGGGCTGTTCTTATGTTCTTATGTTATGTTCTTATCCCAGAGAGTTGCTGCCAATCCGTGTAGGAGCTAGGTGGACCAATGGTCAGATTCAGCAGTTTCATCTGTTTCTAAAATAAATGTACAGTACATGGATTCTGAAACTGTGTGGATGAGGCCTGTTGGACCCCCTTAATTCCAAGTGTATACACACCACCCACACCCATAAATAGGGCTTCAGTCCAAGTTTTCCAACATTTTCCTACTCTGCTGTTATGAAACTAGAGCACCTAATATGGGAAAGGGCTGCTCTAAATATACATGCTGTTAAACTGAGGGTGGTGGTTGAAACTGATTTTACTGAGCGCAAATATATGAGAAGCGTCCATTCCTTTATGCATCAATGTTAGAAAACGCTTTGCGGGAGAGAGATTTTTCCACTCTGCCAGGAATTTGACATTTCCAGTTGTTACTTCATCTGCTTTGTCAAAAGGCGTGAAAGTTACATGCCTGAAATTCAAACTCTTTTTTTTTTAGCAAATTGCTTTTGGCTTGAAAAACCAACTTGTAGAAAGCACCTGCCATTTAACCAACAAGAGAATCCACTCCCTCTTGTCCAAAATTCAAATCTGAAATCAGAAGTTAGGGTTGCTTCGTTGTTCTCCCCAGAAGTAGCCTTTCAGGAGTTGTAGTCAAGGTCAGTGGCGTCACTAGGATTCACATCACCCGGTGCGGGAGGCCTGCAGTCACCCCATGCAGTGGGTGGGGCAACGCCCCAGGTGGTGGGCATGGTGATGTACCATTGCCCTGCCCCCACTGGGTTTTTGACTGTACCTTTTGTTAGAACACAGCTATTTCAATGTGGTTTGTTTCATTGCATTCTGCATGAAATTATGCATCAATTGATATATAACATGATGGAATTATTCCTCCAAACTCTGATTTTAGTGATTTTGAAAACTTGTAGAGTCTCTCACACACACACCCGTGTCAACTTACTAACACCTTATTGCTGCAGTTCTCAAACTTTTAGCACCAGGACCCACTTTTTAGAATGACAATCTGTCCAGGACCCATTGGAAATGATGTCATGGCCAGAAGTGACAGTTTGTCAGCTGATGGTTTGTCAGCTGCTTCAAGGTCAGGGAGCTGCCGGTGTCCTCGAACTGGTGACCTTCTGATGTTATCTTTGGGCTAATGGAGGCTCTACCCTCTAGACCAGACCTCCTGCCCAAATTCTTCCAAATTATTCTTCCAAATTATGATTTTAGTGATTTTGGTGACTAGTGGTGTCACTCCCCCCCCCCCGGGTGTCGACTAACTAACACCATATTGCAGCAGTTCTCAAACTTTTAGCATTGGGACCCACTTTTTAGAATGACAATTTGTCCAAGATGCACCAGTAGTGATGTCATGGTGGAAGTGACATCATCAGGCAAATTAAAATAAATAAGCATAAATAATTAAAGTAAAACAAATTAAATAAGTAGAATTCAGCCCTGTTCCACCAAGTGAATTTCCTCTATAGCCTGCCTGCAATAACAACACCCCCGCTCCAAAACCAGAAAGGTTTTCAGCCCTACCCAGTGCCCAGTTCAATTGAAGAACTTCTGTTTAAACCAGATCACTGGCAGGATCCACCTGGCTTTGAAAGTCTCAAAAAGGTTCACCTTATCAGCTGAAGCCTCTGTTTTGATCCTTTTTAGTGGAGGAGGAAGCTGCCTTCTAGAGCACTTGTTTAGCTGCAGGTGCATAGGATCAGGACCATTCTGGTAGCCTCGCATTCTCCTTCACCTGATCTTCCACACCAGCCAAGGCACGTTTGCTTACTCACAAGTAAATACGACCATGAGGCTTAGTTTTGCTTTCCATAGGGCTCAATACATTCATCTGCTTGGAAGGAGGGACATCCTTCTCAGGTGTTTTTGGGGCTGCATTCATTGGATCAGGACCATTCAGGTTTCGTTGGATTCCTCTCAACCTGCCCTTTTCGATGGACTAAGGCAAGTTCACCTACTTGCAAGTAAATGCATGATACGGCTCACTTTAACTTTCCATAGGGCTCCATGCATTTTTGTTCTCCTGTATTTTGGCCATAACTTTTGATAGAAAGGAGATATTTCACTCTGGGTTTTTGCATTGCATTCTGCTCGAGATTCCGCATCCAACAGTATATAATATGATGGGGTTACTCCTAACCACCATGATTTTAGTGCATCACCCCCCCAGTGCATGTCACCCCCCAGTGCGCGTCACCCGGTACCGCCCGCAATTCCTGCACCCTCCTAGTGATGCCACTGCAACCCCAAAAAAAGATTCAGTGAGATTTCCAGCCCTCCCAGTGCCCAGTTTAAAGTTCTTCTATTACAGGCACGTCAAGACAAAGAGCCACCTGGCTTTGCAAGTGCAAAATAGAAAACTGCCCCTTACCAGTTGAAGCCTCTTTGTCCTTCTTAGTGGGGGGGGGGGGAGCCTGCCTTTGTTGCACTCCAGCTCCATCGGATCAGGACCATTCTGGTGGCCTCACATTCCCATTTGCCTGGCCTGACCAAAAAGGCAAGGCACGTATGCCTACTTGCGAGTAAATGCAACCATGTGACTGAGTTTGCTTTCCATAGAGCTCAATAAACTGCAAGAGGGAGGGAATGAGGGACTTCCTTCTCAGGTGTTTTGGGGGCTGCATTCATTGGATCAGGACCATTCTGACATCCTTGGAGTCCTCTCAGCCTGCCCTTTCACCTACTCGCGAGTAAATGCAGCCACGTGGTTTCGTTTTGGGCTCAAACTTGCAACTGGGAGAGAGGTACCTTCTTGGGTGTTTTTTTTGGGGCTGCATTCATTGGATCGGGACCACTCTGGTGTCGTTGAATTCCTCTCAGCCTGCTCTTTCCGATTGACTAAGGCAAGTATGCCTACTTGCGAGTAAACGCGCAATTTGACTCACTTTCACTTTCCATAGGAATCCATTCATTTTTCTTTCCGGTGTTTTGGCCATAACTTTTGAAGGAAAGGAGTGATTTCAATTCTGTTTTTTGCACTGCACTCCGCTGGCCATTCCGCATCCAACGGTGTATGGCACGATGGGGTAGCTCCTAAAGTCGCGATGTTAGCCTGTAACCAGTGGTCAAGGTTGAAGCTGCCTTACCGGAGCTGGCATTCAAGGCTGCAAAGTTTTCTGCCTGTGCCTCCTTTGTTTTCGCCTCTCTTGCTACTGACTCCATCTCAGGGGCAGCTGCTGTTGTCATCAGTATTTTCTGATAAGAAAATAAGAATGGTAGCAAGGAGCAGTGGTTGCACAGGGATTCCTGCCTTACATGCCTAGACTCCTTTCCATCAACCTCTGCCTGGCCAAGGAGGAGGGGGGATGCCCCTTTAACTGCAGGGCCAGTATGGGGGTTTTCTGTCTTCCGCAGTTGGGGTGCCTGGAGACGTTCCTCTCCCTGTAGTGCCCCAGACTCCCAAAAAGGGGAGAGGGTTGGGTCTCTCTCTGCAAGACAGCTTCTCTGGCAGCCCGGTCCTAACCGGGTGCAGCAGCGCCAAAGCGGCTACTGCTGCATTCTACAGCCCTGTGGCAGCTGCCAGAGCTCTCCTCAGGAGAAGGGGACTTTTTGTTCCCTCAATGGGGTTTTTCAAGTCTGCACCAGCTATTTTGTCCAACACGGCCTGACACGGAACTCCGGATCCAGTGGAACAGAGCGCCGCCAGTCCCACTCGCCTCCCAGCCTGGTTTCTCCCCTGCCCCAGAATGCTCCCTGCCCCTGAGGCCCTCACCACTACCCAGAGCACTTATCTAGCTCCAGGCAGTGTCTGGAAGGTGCTGGGCTCAGCACTGACTGGTGCTGGGGCAGCACCAGCATTGACTCGGCGCAGGGTGTCATGGCCGTGCCTTACAGCATGTTTGCAATTCCCAGCACTGGCAGTATGCTCAAACCACTACAGCCAAAGAGCTCAGGATTGGTCTCTGAGTTATCTTAACTGAGCCTCCATTTACCAAATACATCGTTATACTCTCTGCTAACCTGTCTTTCTCCCCTGTCATCAGCGCATTAATGGTTTGTATTTTATACCTCCCCATACCCTGCTGTGCCCAGTTTCCTACCCTTCCTGCCTTAATGATTCTCCTTCCCGCTCCCAAGCTGACCTGTATGCAGGGAAAGATGGGAACAAGAAATCTTCCTTTTTTTGCAAGTAGCCCACTCTCGTTCCTTGGGTCTTGCTGCAACTCTTGCTGTGTTGCTTTAGCTGCCCAAAGAGTAATCCTTGCTTTACCAAAGAAGTCGCACCTGGCCAAGTTGGCCAGACATCAACCACTATAGACCCGGACACAGTCACCTGGCATTAGCTCTCGTATGGGTCTCACCTGAAATGTCATATACAGGCTTAGATATTTTACAGTTCATTCACGGGCAACATTGCTATTGCTGGCTATCATTCCCATGCCCCTTCCAGCTCCGTGTAGAGACTCTGGGACATATAATACATGCCACAAAATCTCATGAGTACAGGAGAGAAGGAGGCTATTGACTGGATGGGTCACTAGGTTGCACATATCCATATACTGCAGCCTTCAATTACATTGGATGATTAGGAGATAAAAGCATGAGAAAATGTTGACTGTTGTGAGAGTGCATGTAAAATAATATATTTGAGCATTCTGAATACTCATTGAATTATGTGCCATAATGCCATGAATTGAACTCAGTTTGAAATGCTGACAGAGCTAGATTCCTAGACAAGGCTGTCCTAAGAGCTTCTAGTATTTTAGGTAGTGTGCCAAATGCTGATGCCTTTACCTGGTGATATGCCAGCCTCTGCTCTCCCCTAGATTGGAAAAGGAAACAGGAAAGGAACAGGAAAGGACATGGGAGAAGAGGAGAGGGCTGGGCTAGAGTGTCAGTAGGAGATGGAGAAGGAACATTGGAGGTGAGAGGTTGGATGGATGTGGGCATTCCTCATCCATTTGCTGCCTGAAGTAGCCATTTCAATAAGCTTCTTATTGAAGCTTCTTTTTGGGCTGGTCCGGTTCTTAGGTTCTAAACCAACTCTGAAGCGTGTAAGAAAAATCCTGCACATTCAACCTTAAATCAAGATTTAAAAAGCATCTTTCCAAGCACATGGTTGAACTGAGCGACTTGGTTCTCAAGCGAGAAGAAAAAATGATTGCCTTGAGGAAGACAATAACCAGAAATACAGGTTTGAGAAGACTGTGGATGAGTGTCTGAGAGCCGATGGAGAGTGCCCTTTGGTTTGTTTCTGTGAGTTAAATCAGTCCTCAAAGTTTGCATGGTTTAAACAGACCCTGCCTGTGGAATGGCATGCGGATAGTCCTGGACAAGTCTCATGTGCCTGGGGCACTCCCTTGATTTTCACTGGTGACAATAAATGTGGGAGAGGGGAACTTCAGTCACATGGAAGACTTCTAAGAAATATATGCATGGAATTTCAGAGACAAGGACTCAATAATTAACCACAAGGGAAAGGGACTGAGGGAATTTTAATGGTGCACTACAAGAAAGCTTGGAATGTCCTGAATGATTTTTCAAGTGTAATCTGGCTCATCGTAAATACCTTAGCCATAAAGAAAAGCAGATACAAGAGTGACCAAGCTACATTGCTTTGATGTAAATGGGGAAGTCCAGGGTTAGGTTGTCATCCCCCACCCTACACATGGGATCTGGGACAACAGACTAGACATTGCAGATCCAAGATCACCGATAATGATTTTCCTATCACATCTTTCTGTTGTCAGTCAGTGAATGTAATGCTAATGAATCTGACTGTGGTTAATGCCTTCACATAACTAGTCACAAAGTATTTATCCATTTAAAACATGTATATCCTGACATTTCCCCCATCCCCAGATCACTAGGGAAGCTTCTGACATACTTTAAACCCAATAATTATTTTAAAACAATTTAAGCTGCCTTGAGCTCCTAAAAAGAAGTTGGGTATATGCAGAGGTGTTTGTTTCCATTGAGTAAGATAGATTACGTGCAGGGGTGTCCAAACTTTTTGGCAGGAGGGTCACATCATCTTTCTGATACTGTGTTGGGGGTCAAGAAAAAAAGAATTAATTTACATTTAAAATTTGAATAAATTTACATAAATGAATATATTAGAGATGGAACTTATATGAATGAGGGAAGGTCTCACAATAGCTCAAGGCCTATAAAAGACCTTGTGCACAAATGCACTGGTCTGTTGTGAAAAAGAAGATTTTCTTTCTTTTTTTCTTTGCAGAAGTTAACCATGAAGCGATGCAGTCATTGGTAAGGCTTGAAGGTAACTTAGGATCTGTGATGACAGATGCTCCGTACCTTGAACTCTTCTTGACCTCACAGTAGTGTGTGGAGTGGCTAGAGGCATGGGCCAGATTCTCAGCTATGCCGTTTATGATGTGTAGCTTACAAAACCTCGCCTGGTTCAGCCAGGGGCTATTGACTATTGAATTTACTGTCTGTGGCGTGAAGCAATACAGCATGCCGCCAGTATTGTATTTTTTTTCTGACATATTTATGGGATGGTAATCTTCAAGTGTGATTGGAGTTATATCCTTAGGTAACTCTCAAAGTGTTGTCATGTAACCTGATTTATTATTCAATCTAAATCCAGACTGAAGGCTACTCTTGCTACATTGTACTAGAGGGGACTCCAAATTTGCAACAATCTTATACAGTTGCCCTTAGAAAGAAGGGGGGGCGGGAAACAGAGGAAAGAAAAGAAGTCCATAATTTAATGGACACCTGTCATCTTTGAGTACCACAAATTATTCAGTTATTGTTGTTACACCAGTTAAAGCTACTGTCAAAACATACTAAGAAGTAAGTCCTATGAATTCAATAGGATTCACTTCTCAGGAAATATGAATGTGTTTGGGCTGCAAGGTGAACACCAAGAAAACGCCCTGAGAAGAATGATATTTTAGAGGTAATCACATAATCAGTCTTTTATAAGCTTCTCCGCCCCCCCCCCATGACTGCTTTTTGTTCTATAGTATTTTTTTTTAGATGATTGTCCTTGCTTTTGTGACGTTTTTATTTCTTGTTTCATCTAGATATGTAATTTGTATCAGGGCCTTCAAAAGGAGGTACAAAATTTCTTTTGGGATCCTTCCCATAGGGCGGGAGGGGGCAAAACAGGGCAGGGGAAGGGTGGTGATGGGTAGGTGGAACAGGGGTGGAGAGGGGGCAAATGGGGTAGGGGGGAGGATGGTGACAGCCAGAATAGTCTCCAGAGCCCAGGTCTGCTGGGCTTCCCCATGTGGAGGCCATGTCTATCTGCCTGGTAGACTTTGCCTTTTGGTCAGCCTAGCCTCCATCTTTTGCTCTCCACAACACCAGCTGAGATCCCAGGAAATTTCTGGCTCCCCCTGCACTCCTCTGTTGGAGGCCCTGGATAGCATTATGGTGCCAAGTAGGGTTCCTGATCACTCCTATGGAAAGGTGTTGGCTGGGCTCCAAGGCAGGTTGTTGCTGGATGAGTCTGATTTTAGAGCAGACAAATGGGGGTCAAAGGAAGACTACAAACCAGAGACTACAGGCATGATCAAGATACAATGGAACTGAATGCCAGTTCATGTAGGCAACAAGCAGGAGGTCCAGAAGCAGTGACCATGAACCCAGGTTATCTTTTATTGGCAAAGCTGTTGCTCCAACCAAGAAACTAAGCTGTGAGCAATTGTTTACATAGCCTCTTTTAGTTCCTCAGGTCACCTGGTTTGCAGTATGGGCAGGACCTCTTGGAGGAATTTTATCTGGGGGTACAAAGTTTCTTTTGGGCCCCTTTGCAAAGGGGGAGGGGTGAAACAGAGCAGGGGAGGGTGCTTATGGAAGCAGAATGGGGCAGGGAGGGGCAAAACAGGATGGGGGAAGTGTGGAGACAACTGGAAAAATCTTTGGAGTCCAGGTCTATCCACCCACATGGCATCAGCAGCTAGAAACAGTAATATGGAAAACCAAACACACTCAAGTCTCTTTAAAATCTTTCAAATATAGAAAATCATTACAAAAAATTAGCAACATCATCGTATTTAGGCTCACACTCGAATGGACAGCGTCCTGTGTCTACCAAAACTTGCTTCTGCAGCAGCTGTAGCCTTGCAGCTGTGTCCCTGAGCTCCTCTACACTCCTTCATGGTAAGCAGATCCACAAGCCAAAGAGGTTCTGCAGCAGGTCAGTTTCCTCCCAGATTTAGCACTGTGTTGAGGAGTGCCATTTATGCATTCCTTGGCCCAGCATATATGGCTTGCCAGTAGCTGCAGCCACACACTCATGATAGTGTCCCCAGCATCCTGTGCGGGCAACAAGTCTGAGTAGGTAGGAAAATGTAAGCTCTCAGAAAATTTCAGGGCTCCCTCCTTTGGCTGCAGGGTCTCTTTTTGACCCTAGACCCAGGTACAATTTACCCCCTTTACCTCCCTCTCCGAGGCCCCGAGTATGGGTTCTGGTCATTATATGGGTAAAATTGTGTTGCACTGAAGGAGGGAGTCATCTAACTTCGTCTGTTAACACCTGCTACTACAAGACATGTGAGGGTATGTCATTGCATCTCCCTCCCCCATATGACTTTATTGGCTGCCAGTCGTGGGCATATAGAAAAACCCTCAATGCAATTACAAAACGTTGCTAGTTTTGTAAAGGTAGATATTACTAGTGGTGGTGACATGCGGCTGGTGCTCCACCAGATCTCTTTCCAGGCAGTGTTCCAATAAAATCAACACTACCGTCCGTGTCTGTGTAGCTGTGCAAGATGAGCTCCTCCAGAGCACCAAATTTCACGACCAGCAACCAAAGACCAGAGATGGGGGAAGACTGGAATTCCAATGATCAGCACAAGCAAAGGTTTACCAATATTTATTATTCAGTTATCTCATCCTCGCTTCAAGAAGCTCTTTTCTCTGCAGAGCAGCCCTATGAAGTGCATTAGGTTAAGAGGTAGGGACTGGCCCAAGGTCCAATACTGGGACTCATTTGACTGGGACACAATTGTCTAGGATGCAATGGTCCTGCCATTCTATCCACCACTTGCCCCCACTGCTCCTCATTGTTCTCCCACTCCCTAGAAAATGAAGTGGAAGAAAGTGCTAAAGACCGTGTGTGAAAGAGGAGGCAGTTGTCTGGGTCCAGCTGTCATTTGCTAGAGTGGTACATTAATGCTTTCGAAAAAATGCATTGTTGGGAGAAGTGACAGTGGATGGCTTTTGTTTGGCAGACAGTGTGCTTTTTCAAAAGCGTACATCTGCATAAGAAAACGGTCCATGTGCATTGTACACATGAACCACTACATCCGATGTAGTGGTGCACACTATTCATGAGCAGGAGAAATTGGCCCCACCAATTCCGAACATCATCGGTCACCACTGCCACATCCCATTTAAAGAAAATCTTTCTTAGTGGGAAGTTAAATCTCAGGGGGTGGGTGGGTGGGGAGGATGCATTCTAACTCTAGTAGATATGTATGTAATCTCAAATGCATGGACACAAAATCCCAGTGGCTTGTTTTCATTCCTCCCCTCCGCATAGTTAAGGACATAAGACAGACTTCCTGCATTCAAAGTCAGTTCAGGTCAGGCTGTTTCAGAGTAAATCAGCAGCAGGCAAAGAAAAGCCTTCTGTGCCCTGCCCTAGAATGCTGGGATGAGGATTTCAGGCAGTGATACTTGCAGTGTAATACCCCTAATTTTCACTGCACAAGTACACAAGAATGTCTGTATTTTTCTCTGTGATATGCTGGATGGTATGTTATTCCTGTATGGCCTTGGACTTGCAATATTAGAGAGTAGAGTAGGGAAAAAGCCATTCAACGGTAGCTCCCACACTACTTATGATATGTTACTGGCTGTGCTTTTAAAAACATGCATAATGTGCACACATGTGGGTGGGTGGGGGAACCAATTTTGTGAAGGATTCTGTGTCAAAGCTAATGGCATCTCAGTCACCCTTGGCACTGAAAGGGTGACTGAGACAAGAGTCAAGGTGTGCTTAAGGTTTACTGAACATGCTCAAAAAGCAAAAAGGGGAAGGGGATTCAAAGTGGGACTCACTGAAACTGTACAGGGAAGATTCTAGCACTAAGATACTCACACAATGGGACTCTAAGGAGAATAGTTAGAACTGTGATTTTCAGCCTTTTTCATCTCAGGTCACACTAACAAGGTGCTAAAATTGTCAAGGCACACCAGCAATTTTTTTTTTTAATTGATAAGGCACACTGTACTGCCACTGGGGTCTCACGTCCCCCAGTGACTCTACTAATAAATGACTTCCTCCAAACTCCTGCAGCATATCTGTGGACCATTTGCAGCACACCAGTGTGCCCTGGCACACAGGTTGAAAATTGCTGAGTTAGAAGGAGGAAGAGGAGGAGAGGGGAGGGGAAAGGATCTCCTTGCGGGAGAAGAGGTAGAGCAAAGAGAGAGAAAATGCGGACAGAAGAAGGAACGTAGGTAGGTTAGCTGGGTTTCCCAGAGGAACTTGGGTGAAGGAAGGGAATATCTGAGGTACAGAGAAGGAAGAAAGGAGAGAACATCAGAAGAGTTACTCAGAAAGAAAGGTGGGAAGTAGAGACAACTCAGACCATAGCCAAAGGCTGCGGACAGGAATGGCTTTCTGTAGCCTGATCCGAAGGCTATAGGAAAAGAGCAAGCTGTGAAAGCACTTTACCCACCTGTGGTGGGGGAACTAGTCTCACACACTGAACAAACTCTTTTGATGAATGCCACAGGTCCTCTAGAAAAGCTGCTAGGTTGGCAGGGGTGCCCAAACCCCGGCCCTGGGGCCACATGCGGCCCTTGAGGCCTCTCAATGTGGCCCTCAGGGAGCCTCCAGTCTCCAATGAGCCTCTGGCCCTCCAGAGATTTGTTGCAGCCCGCACTGGCCCGACGCAACTGCTCTCAGCGTGTGGGCGACTGTTTGACCTCTCGCGTGAGCTGTGGGATGAGGGCTTCCTTCACTGCTTGCTGTTTCACAACTGTGATACAGTAGCTGCAGCAAAGGAAAGGCCAGCCTTGCTTTGTGCAAGGCCTTTTATAGGCCTTGAGCTATTGCAAGACCTTCATTCATTCATATAAGTTCATCTTTAATATATTCATTTATGTAAACTTATGTAAATTTATTCAAATTTTAAATGTAAATTGATTTGTTTTTTCCCCGGCCCCCAACACAGTGTCAGAGAATGATGTGGCACTCTTGCCAAAAACTTTGGACACCCCTGGTCCAGAGTGCTTGTTTGTAAAGGAGGCCCGACACTGATCTTGGTCCTCCAACAAACAGTTCAAGAATAGAACAACCATCTCCCTCCACACCCACAATCTACAACACTCACAAACAGAGAAGACAGAGTGAGACAATCGCTGATTAACTCATGTCATCAGTTTGTCTTGCACAAAACAAATACAAGAAAGATAGTGAGGATTTGGTGAGTCTTGCACCACAGACCCAGGTTACTGTTCCTTTTCTGTGAAACTTGAGAGCGTTGCATTGCAGGGTTTGTGGTGATAAGGGGCTGATCACACAAATCACCACTGATAAAGAGGGGTCTTGAAGACAGAAAGGGGCTGTGAAGCAAGCCCTTAACATGCAAAGGAGCCTGAAGCCTCGAAGGAAGCTGGGCAAGGGAGATGAGCTGCTTTGCAGCCCAAGAAGCTAGACTGAATGGCTTGGTAGTGCTTGAACATAAGAACATAAGAACAGCCCCAATGGATCAGGCCATAGGCCCATCTAGTCCAGCTTCCTGTATCTCACAGTGGCCCACCAAATGCCCCAGGGAGCACACCAGATAACAAGAGGTCTCATCCTGGTGCCCTCCCTTGCATCTGGCATTCTGACATAGCCCATTTCTAAAATCAGGAGGTTGCACATGCACATCATGGCTTGTAACCCGTAATGGATTTTTCCTCCAGAAACTTGTCCAATCCCCTTTTAAAGGCGTCCAGGCCAGATGCCCTCACCACATCCTGTGGCAAGGAGTTCCACAGTCCAACCACATGCTGAATAAAGAAATATTTTCTTTTGTCTGTTCTAACTCTCCCAACACGCAATTTTAGTGGATGTCCCCTGGTTCTGGTGTTATGTGAGAGTGTAAAGAGCATCTCTCTATCCACTTTGTCCATCCCCTGCATAATTTTGTATGTCTCAATCATGTCCCCCCTGAGGCGCCTCTTTTCTAGGCTGAAGAGGCCCAAACGCCATAGCCTTTCCTCATAAGGAAGGTGCCCCAGCCCGGTAATCATCTTAGTCGCTCTCTTTTGCACCTTTTCCAATTCTACTATGTCTTTTTTGAGATGTGGCAACCAGAACTGGACACAATACTCCAGGTGTGGCCTTACCATTGATTTGTACAACGGCATTATAATATTAGCCGTTTTGTTCTCAATACCCTTCCTAATGATCCCAAGCATAGAATTGGCCTTCTTCACTGCCGTCGCACATAGGGTCGACACTTTCATCGAGCTGTCCACCACCACCCCAAGATCTCTCTCCTGATCTGTCACAGACAGCTCAGAACCCATCAGCCTATATGTAAAGAGATGCTTGGAGATACTTGGATGCTATATGCTTGGAGAAAAAGGGAGAGAAAAGCTGGAAAGGAAAGGGGGTTATGAGGTGTTTCTGTCCTGGCTGCACATTGGTTCTTGAATGGGGGCTGGAATGGGAGAGGCTTGTCACAGCTCCAGTGGGTTAACAGTCTACATGGCAGACAACAAACATGGAATGAAGGATGAAGAACAAACTACTGTGGAGCAAGAAACATGGAACTCTAAAGCCAAGGGTTTATATCAGTTTTTGCCCCATATGAAATCCCATGAGATTCTTAGATAGGGGCAACCCAGGGTCCAATCCTAAAGGGCCATAGTGCCAGCACTGAGCTAAAGCATCAATGCTAAGTGTTGTAAATATGCCGTAAAGCATGCTTATGGCACTGTGGAAAGAGGGAGCACAGTCGCCAGGCCAGTGCCAGTTGGCACTGGGCCCAGCGCTGGAAGGAGGATGCCACGCAACCTCCCGAAGGTTAATGAGACTGCCAGGCAGCAGTGCAGGCTCTCAGGGTGGAAGGGGAGGTGTTCTGGAGTGGGGAGAGGGCAGGACAGGGTAGGGGGAAGAACTGGCCTGGGAGGAGTTGAGAACAGTGGAGGCCTTCTCCACTGGATCCTATCCTCCATGTCAGGCTGAAAAACCCAACACAGAGGTTCTCAAGTCTGCACTGGCTATTTTGCCCCATTGTGGGGCCTGCACCCTTACTTGGGGGAAGGTAACAAAAGTTCCCTTCCACCGAAGAGACTTTTGGCAGCTTCCCCACATCCATGGTGTGCAGCAATCGCCATTTCGGTGCAGCTGTTCCTCCAGGCGCCAGGAAGCTTGGAATTGGGCTGCCTGTTTCTTGTTTGCTTTGGTCTTCTGCTGTTAACCAGGGACCCTGACTGGTTCTGCTTTTGTTTTGCCACTGCCTTTGCTTTTCTCCTCTACTTTACTCTTGCCACCCGGAATGGCTCCTATGGTGAGAGGAGGGGCCACTTCCATGGTGCATCGAGGCACCCTGCCAAACTTAGCACTGTGCTCAGCCTTCTGGGAACACTACTGATCATCTCCATTTTGGAGGTGGGAAGGCAGCATTTAAGCATATGAGCACATTCATCCACCTTTCCCTTACCTGGCTGTGTAGCAGCTGGGTGAGGAGCAGCAGTGGCTGAAGAGCAAAGCACTGCTATTCCTTCTGCACCACCTAGGCTTACTGCTGCTGGGGTGCTAGTGAATGAGTGCACTACTGTACCCAGCGGCAGTGGCACCAGGGAGGTGGCAGATGAAAAGGAGGCAAGAAGAGAAGGGTTAGATTAGTGCCCATCTCAAAACCAGCTAGATAGTGCCACCAGCAGCTCTGTGGCACTGCTGGTGGCAACAGAAATGAGCAAGTAGGAGACATGTTTCCAAATGTGCTGCTCCTCCATTTTGCCACCTGAGACAATTCTTTTCTCCCTGCCGCAATAGTAGGCTCTCCATGATAAGACAGCATTTATTGTCATATATGCAAACCTCTAACACACTGGTTCCCAACCTTTCAGAACTGGGACCGTTTTTAGAATGAGAATCCGCCAGGACCCACTGGAAGTGATGTCATGACTGGAAGTGACATCATCAAGCAGGAAAATTTTTAACTATCCTAGGCTGCAATCCTACCCACACATACCCAGGAGTAAGTCCCATTTCCTTTCATTGTTGAAAGCATATACATAGTAGCAGTGGTGTTGCTAGGGAGGTGCAGGGGTGCAGGCCACCCAGGGGTTTGACGTGCACAGGGGGGTGATGCACACTGGGGGTGACATGCTAAAATCATGGTGGTTAGGAGTAACCCCTTCATATTATATACCGTTGGATGTGGAATCTCGAGCGGAATGCAATGCAAAAACCCAGAGTGAAATATCTCCTTTCTATCAAAAGTTATGGCCAAAAAACAGAACAAAAAATGCATGGAGCCCTATGGAAAGTGAAAGTGAGCCATATCGCGCATTTACTTGTGAGTAGGTGAATTTGCCTTAGTCAATTGAAAAGGGCAGGCTGAGAGGAATCCAACAAAACCAGAATGGTCCTGATCCAATGAATGCAGCCCCCAAAAACACCTGAGAAGGAAGTCCGTCCCTCCAAGCAGATGAATGTATTGAGCCCTATAGAAAGCAAAACTAAGCCGCATGGTCGCGTTTACTCATGAGTAAGAAAACGTGCCTTGGCTGGTGTGGAAGATCAGGTGAAGGAGAATGCAAGGCTACCAGAATGGTCCTGATCCTGTGCACCTGCAGCTAAACAAGTGCTCCAGAAGGCAGCCCCCCCCCCACTAAAAAGGATCAAAACAGAGGCTGTAGCTTATAAGGTGAACCTTTTTGAGACTTGCAAAGCCAGGTGGATCCTGCCAGTGATCTGGTTTAAACAGAAGTTCTTCAATTGAACTGGGCACTGGGTAGGGCTGAAAACCTTACTGGTTTTGGAGGGGGGTGTTATTGCTGGCAGGCTACAGAGGAAATTCTCTTGGTGGAACAGGGCTTGCTTCTGCTTGTTTAATTATTTGTTTTACTTTAATTATTTATACTTATTTATTTAAATTTGCATTATGATGTCACTTCCACCATGACATCATTTCTGGTGGATCTTGGACAAATTGTCATTCTAAAAAGTGGTTCCTAGTGCTAAAAGTTTGAGAAGTGCTGCAATATGGTGTTAGTAAGTTGTCACCCTGGGGGTGTGTGACACCACTAGTGACCAAAATCACTAAAATCATAATTTGGAAGAATAATACCAGCATGTTATATATCAATCAGTGCATAATTTCATGCAGAATGTGATCTATCAAAAGGTACAGCCAAAGGACCAGTGGGGGTGGAGTGATGGAACATCACCATGCCCACCACCTGGAGTGTTGCCCCACCCACTGCATGGGGGGGTGACACACTGGCATCCCGCTCCGGGTGATGTGAACCCTAGTGACACCACTGCATAGTAGCCTGTTATAAGTACAGATCTTTCACATTTCCCCAAATGCAGTCAGATACCATGGTAGCATCAAGTCAAATATATTAAAAATAAAATATTGAAATGAATGGGGACCCACCTAGAATTGGCTTGTGACCCGGACACACAGTTTGAGATATTCAGAGTCTCACAATGCAATCTTATGCATACTGGCCTGGGAGTAAGTTCCACTGGACAAAACTGCACTTGCTTCTGAGGCGACGTGCATGTGCTGTAAACACAGTGGTGAGCAATCCAACTCAAGTCTACAAAAGGAAGTGCACCACAGTAGTCAGGTGTTTCTTACGGGCGACTGTGAGTACAAGGCCATCATTCTCACAGGTCCTGATATTGTCCTGAGGTGGTTTAGTCAAACACTAACAGCCCTGCGATAACTCCTGAGAGAATTTGTCAAGTACCTCAGAAATTCCAGAAAAGTCACTCGACTTGAATTCTTGCTGCATGCGGCTACGAAAGGAAGGAACATGTGCCAACACGAAGGGACTTCTTGAAGGAACATTACTCAAAATGAAAACAATCGCATAATGACTACCACACCCCACTTTGCGCCCAAATGATAATTTTGTTTCATCTATCAAGCATTTTCACAAGATACAAATGTTAGGAGTAATTCCGGGGATGAGGTTTATTATGAAGCCGCTCACATTCCATTTTAGTAATCCTGTCTGCTTCCAAGGCAGATTTTAGAGACGTATCCGTGTTCTGCTGGATAGCTTTAATGGGATTACCTTTAAGGCTGTTCTAATAAGTGGGGTTATTAAGTTGTCTGGTTCACACTGAGTCTTATGCATAACCACTGGAGTTCCCCTCTTTTCTCCTGGTTTTGTTACAAATTGGAATTAGTGTCTATCTGGTATAGGGTTTCATGTTTAAAGAGGATTGGATCTTTCAATTAAATCCCCCCTCTATTTTTTTTTTTTTAAATTCTGCTTATCTTGGAAAATCCCATTCTCCCAGTCTATAAACTGTCCAGAAAGGGATTAGAGACACTATTCCGGACAAGTCAGCCAGGGAGTCCAAGACAGGACCTTAAGTGGCCACTGAAGCAAAGAAATAATATTTCACAAACAAACCCACCAAAACATTATTGTATTTCTGGAGGTCATAAATATTATATATCCAAACTAGAAGACCTTGGCAGTGAATCTTTCCATGCCTTTAAAAAAAAAATAGTCTTATGCCCATAGACTATGCCCAGATGTCGCAATTTCCTAAACCACAGTGGATTTTCAGTCTGAACCCATTCAAAAGATATTTTTTCTGGGAGGAAATTTGGCAAGTGGTAACTGCTGAATCTATGGAGAAATCTATTGTCTGTTTATCATACAGCCAGATGGCAACTCACCGTGCTACCTACATTGAACCACAAATAGGGAAAGGAGCCTGTAGTTAACTTGGTGCAACCATATGGGCTCATATCTTATTCAGTATGGGTTTTGTGTACAGCTAGTGGACGGCGGTGCTCACAGAGTCCTGCAATGTTGAATGTATATCTTAAAAGAAAGTCCCATAGACTTTTATGGAGCTTACTAGTAAATAACTACACAGGTCCCATGGCAGCTGTTCAAGCTGCTGTGTAAATCATAACTTCGCTTCTTCCTTTGAACCACCTATGGAACTTGGGAAACATTTTTGCTGTTTCTTGGTATACCAAGAGCGTAAGAAACAGGGCTGGCACCTCTGGAGATCCTGGGATAAAGCCCTGCACATGATATATTGGGCCCCCATGACCCCTAAACTTATAGGAAGTGGGTGAGAGGCAGTGGATCCTTCTCAATGGCACTCTGCCCTAGAGATACCAAGAAAAATGCAAGGCCTGTGGGGGGGGGAGGCCCCCCATCTGTAAATGAGATTGCTGGGCTGAGCAGCAGCTGACTTGCACCACTGCTGCCACCAGTACTGGGAAGGTCCAGAGGGTGGACTGGACAGTTGGGCCCTTTGATGGATGTAGGCCCTTGGACACTGTCCAAACTGATCAACTATTGATGCCACCCCAGCTCAGATCAAGCAACTGGGTTTAATATATGCAGGCAGGAAAATATGTTCTTCAAGGAAATCAAGCAGATGTCCGAGTTGGTGTAAAATTCTGCCACCCTGTTATCATGCACCCCCCCCCCCACCACTGCTGTTCCTTTTGCTTGGACTGGATCTGGCAAGGCAAGTGTCCAGCCTGGAGGTGGTGGGTTCCAGTTGGAAGAGGATTGCCACACACCCCCTGGTTTCTCCTCCAGCCTGATGCTCGCTCACAGCAGCAGTGCTGAAGGAAGAGGTGAGTCTTCCTGGTTCGATCTCCTGCATCACTCTAAGAGGCCGAGATTGCTCATTGGGGTGGTTGGGTAGGTGGTGGGCCAGGATAGGTAACAGATAGGCACATGGTTCCCCCTGCCAATTGCTGCTTCCCCCAGCATGCCACCTGAAGCTGCCACCTCAATGGGTCTCATGGCTGGGCCTCATGGCTTCCTCCATCTTCCCCTGAGAATAACCTTGGTCCTGCTAGCACTGTATACAGTTTGGCATACATCCTACTGTTCTGGAATTATTACAGGGCAGTCTGAAATGCTGGCTGCTAGTACCAAGGACAGGATCCACCACGCATGCTTTGCAATTCCTTAAAGCAATATGAAGCCAGTAGTTCTGTAAATGCTACCCTGAACGTTTCTCCCCACCTATAATTCAGTATTATTTTGATTGTATACATGGAACGATGGATTCCCACCCCCACTGCAACCACTGGAAAAATAAAGGAAAGAGTTAAGAGGAAACCTTTATGACTGTCATTTTCCAAGTGGAACAGAGAAGACACTATTTTAAAACTGCAATACAAACAAACAAAAATTAATAGCTGCCTTATTTAAAGGCTGAATCTGAGATTTGCCTGCTGTATATGCCTCTCGCTGCAATTTGTCTGTCAGTTGCTGTCCATATTTCCCTACATCTGAGTATGTTTTGTGGAATATCCTTTTGTATCCTTGCACATAGGAACAGACCCACACATGTACCCAAACAAGCACATTCAGAGCCCAATCCAATCCTATGGGCACATGCTGCATAATATGGGAGGGGGGAAGATCAAACTGCCTAGGATAGAAGGTTGTCTGGTCTCAGTGGGTCTCCTCAGACAAATGCTGGCTCTTTTGCTGGTATACATCTGAGGAGACCTCTGGGGGTGGGTCTGGGCTGGGAGGGGGGTACGATTTTGGTGTGTGCAGCTGCCAAGATCCTCCTCCACTCCCAAACCACCCCTGCTGCCAAACTACCTGCTCCAGCAAAGATTCTGCTACCAGCGTGGGGCTAACGAGATCCCGCGCCATTCGTAGCAAGCCACAGAATGATGGAGCAGCTGTGGTCCCACTGATCTTAGTTTTACACTGGTAGATTATCAGCACAAAGCCAGCATAGGATTGGGTCATAGGTACTTTGACCACTGGTCATGACATGCTTATTATTTATTATGATATTTATATATCACCTTTCTCAATAGATTCAAGGTGGTTCGCATAGCAGACTGAACATAAGTCTCTTTTTCAACAAGATATTTACATGTATTATTCCATTTAGACAATCTCATAGAACCTCCATTTCTTCCCTTCATAGTGTTTCATAGTCATTATCCTGACTGCCAGATTTTGCAGTTTCCAAGCTTTCGTAGGTACTGTAAACTAAGTTTCAGATCAGCTTCAAGAATGTAATTTTTTTTGCCAGATGACTCCTCCACATTCAGCTCCTCTACACAGACACACCACCAGCCTCTCAAGGCCCAATCCTATCCAATTTTCCAGTGTTGGTGTAGTGGGGCTTACCTTGGGGCTGCATTGCAACTGCATCCATGCTGGAAAGCTGGGTAGGATAGCGCCCTTAGGGCCCAATTCTATCCAATTTTCCAGTGCTGGTGCAGTTGTGCCAGTGGGGTTTGTGCTGCTTCCTGTGGTGGAAGGGCAGTCACTGGGGCCTTCTCAAGGTATGGGAACATGTGTTCCCTTACTAGGGGATTGCATTGTGGCTACACCAGAGCTGGAAAGTTGGATAGGATTGGGCCCTTACAGCCCAATCCTATCCACACTTTCCTGGGAGTAAGCTCCATTGACACTAATGGGACTTACTTTTGAGTAGACATGCATAGGATTGGGCTGTTGTCTCCTATTCAGGCAACTGATCCTACTAAGTTGTTGTTTTTTTGTTCAGACAAGGTGACAGTTCAAACTCCAGACCACACCTCCTGCACTTAAGGGAAACTGGTATATATAAGAGAAAAGGAGAGTGAGAGAGAGAGGGTGTCCAAAGGGGGTTTAAATCATAAAACACAGTTTATTCAGGGACTGTTTATAATAATAGGAGGGGGAATCAAAATAAATGTGGTACATAGCAGGGATGTACTCCAGTCACTGGGCCGAGTCACAAGTTGGGTCACAAGTCAGCAACCACACAACTTGAGTCAAGAATCATAGCGCGCACCATCGTGACTTGACTCATGGAAAATTTAAAGTCATTTCCATGAGTCATGAGTCATTTTGAGAAACGAGTCATGTCCTTGAACAAAAAACAAACAAACAAAACCTTAAACCTTTTTCCTCCACTCAACCCCCCAAGCCCCTGAATCCTGGAACCACCTAACTTCCTCCCACCACATCTGTTGCTGCCATCAGTCTGAAGGCCAACTTCTGGAGTGTCCACAAGTTCAAAAAGTGAGCAAGAATACACACAAATAAGGGAATCTAGATAGGGAGTCTATTCAAGTCATGACTCTTTTCTGAGTCACTGACCCCGAGTCACGAGTTAAGTCAGAGTCAGTGACATCCACGACTCAAGAGTCGACTCAAGTTTTACAAAATAGCATTCTTCATGACTCTTGAGTCATCGCAAGTCATGGGCCCATCCCTGGTACATGGCATCAAAGCAATAAGAGAGGCAAAACAGCAGTACCAACAAGAGGCAAATGAATGAACAATAATACAACAATAACAATAATATAACAATAATCTCATAAAATGAGATCTCTCTCTCTCTCTCTCCCTGTGTGTGTGTGTGTGTGTGTGTGTGTGTGTGTGTTTCAACTGAAACAACTGTCTAAAGGCAGTGTGATAGTTAAAAAGAGGGAGAGATGAGAGGGTGAAAAGAGAGATATGAACTTGGCTTGTCTGGGAGAGGGAAGAGGGAGACAGGAGAGGTCAAAGATCATCTTGAATGCCTGAGAGAGTGAAAGGCCAATGGGTCCTATGTGGAAGCTATGCAGATAGTGTAGAGGGGCCACTGGTCAATCTGCTGAGATGAGTTGGTATTTGGAATGCTGAGCTGATTGCTTGGGCTTATTTAGTCAAGTTAGGCTGTGGGTCAATGACCAGGAATATCCAAGGAAAGCAGAGGGGAGCAGAAGGGGGGAAGAGGAGAAAAAGATAATCAGCCAAGCACACTCCAGTTATGACTTTGTGATTGATTTCAGCTTCAGTAAGGTCTTGGGGGGAAGGGGGCAGTATAGTGATTTCCAAGCAAGTTAGCTTGGTTGGAGGGGAATGCACAAGGGAAAGGAAGAGAGAGCTATGGATGGCTCTGTTGCTGCATGGCAACATTCAGCACAGTCTGTATCTTTATACAACTTTATAGACAAACATGCCATCCTTTGTTTTCCTGCAGTTTGTTCTGACCTCCTGGAGTCTTTTAAGGAGGAGTTCTCAGGTTGGGTCCAAGGGCTCATCTCACTAGCCTTTCAAGGAAAGATTGGAGTCTTGGTTGTTTCCTCACCTCGCCTCTGTTCTTGTCAATGCAGGGGAAGAGCAAACTCATTTAGGTTTGGTAGGGCATATCATTGATTTGAACCCATTGCTCTACAGTGGCACCAAATTGTCTTGTTTTTGGCTTGCACAGGATTTTTCTACTATCTTGAGAGTGGATCAGGCACTCTGGGTGTGATCTGGAAGTCACAGCTGCTATGGGGAAATTAGCATACTGGCTCCCATTCAAACTTTCCTCATAAAAATGAGACGAGGAGGAGGAGGAGGAGGAGGAGATATGGCGGAAACAGGAAAAAGGTATTCAAGTCTGGCTCACAGGCTTCTGGTCAGCCTGGCCTTGGCCACTGTTTAAGACAGGGGTCTCCAAACCCCGGCCCAGGGGCCAGATGTGGCGCACAGCAAGCCTCTTTCTGGCCCGCAGCCAACCTCTTGTCCCCTGAAAGCCTCTGGCCCACTCAACTGAACATGACCAGCACTGTGCTCTGATTGTGTCTGGAGGGGGTTCTGAGGGCCAGAGAGGTGGAATGAATGAGCCCATTCATTCATTTATTCACTCAGTTCCACCTCTAATTTATTTATTTAAATTTTATATTTAATTTTTTTTCTGGCCCTCCACACCATGCCAGATATTTGATGCGGCCCTCTGGCCAAGAAGTTTGGAGACCCCTGGTTTAAGACATCAGGCCACAGTGACATGGTATTAGGTGCCAATTTGTAATAACAGTGACAGGCTTTCTGTACTATGCCTTATGAAAGCAGAGTTTGGTTGCTGAGGATTCATAAGTTACTGATAGAGAATGCAATCCACAGTCTGCTGTTCCTGGATTGTGGGTTCCACTGAAACTTACGAGAGTTGCATGGAGATGGCACCTGCAACCAGAGTCATTTGGCACCCAATGCCCATACATTTTTGGTACCCCCCCCATGACAACATTAATACTCATGACATGAAATGAATAATAATGAATAATGGCAAGAAAAGAAGTGCAGACAGTGAACATTTTCTTTTACTGAACTTTGTGTGTGTGTGCGTGGCTTTGTAAGGCAGCAACAGCCTTCAGTAGCCATGGATGCTGCCACCGCCATCTTGGAGCAGCCTCACAGCCTCTCAGCCCCCCTCCCACACACACACACAGCCTGACACCCAGGCCATTTCCCCTCACCCTGGCCATCCTCTTCATATTCCACTGCCTGCCAGATTTCTCTCCATTTGTGTGGTAGAGATGAATGGCAGCCTGCAGACCTGTTAATTGCCTGCCTTCCTCAAAAGAAGATGAAAAAGTGCTGCTTGTTACAGTTGGTTATTGATCATCAGAATTGCCAAACTGACAAAGACAAACGTTCCCGGTGACAAACTCTGATCAAGCGCATGGTGATTTCGTGAGACCTCCACATCTCCATTTCTCTCTGGGCAAAAGAAGGGAAGATCTGTATGATCAGTACTGCTGTCACTCCCTTCTACAAGTCCAAAAGACTGTGATCGTTGCTTGCTCTCCAAGCTGCACCTCTTTGCCTGGGCGATTCTGAAGCCCTGCTAAACTCACTACATTCCTAATTTTCATGTGGTGCCTATTAAGAGGGCCTAAATATAGAAGGTTAAATCTTTGTGCATTTCAAGTTATCTGCAAGCCATGAAAAATCAGGGAAAAGCTAAACAAGAGAGTAGGCAGTCTGCCAGCAATAACATGGCATTAACAAGCAAGTGAAATATTTATAGAACATACTTGAAACAAAGGAAATGCAGCACTTCCATGACACAAAAGTTCTCAGTAGTTTCAGTAGTTCGTCCTGCCCTGCAGCACTGAGCACCAGCATCAATACCAGCATCACGAAGCAGTCGATTCATAAATTCACTTTATGTATCTTAAGGGAAGTAAAGTGAATTACACTGTTACCCTGCACATGCCCAATCTCGTCTGATCTTGGAAGCTAAGCAGGGTCAGGCCTGGTTAGTACTTGGATGGGAGACCACCTGGGAATACCGGGTGCTGTAGGCTTATACCATAGTCTTTCGAGACTGAAGGTTGCCAACCAACCAAAGTGAATTAAGACATTAAAAGTCAGGGTTGGCCAAAGACTATCTGGCACTTGAAGCAGCAGGCTTCTGCCATTCCCTTTACCTAGTAAGGTGCCAACCATTATCCTTGCCATCCCCCCTCCCACTCCCTGCATTTGAAACAGAAGGGGAGAACAGAACAGAGGGAGAGGACAATGGTGGGTTAGACTTTGCCAACGCTTTAACCAAGTGCTTCCTGAAATTCCGTGGCACATGTTGCCCACCCCCTGCACTGATGACGCAATCGCTGATGATGTCATTGCCAGTTACTTCCTGGTGACATGATGCTACAAAGCGGTAAAAGGTTCAGGGCAGGCAGGTGGGCTTGTTCAAGTGTGTAAAACCCATGCATAAGAGCTCGGCCCACCAAGCTCAGCTCCTACCACTATTTGGAGTGTTGTGTCACAGTCCTGCTGCTAGCTGGCAGGTGTTCCATGATGCCCCTGTGTGTTTTCCACACCACCCCAGGGAGCTGCTCCTCACAGACTGAGGACCTCTGCTTTAACCTCTCACTCTCTTCTTCTGCTCCAGGTCCCCCTTCCCTTTCAAATCCAAGGAGCAGGAGGAGGAAAGGGAGGCAGGTAGGATGGCAGACGCAGCACTGTCCTGCCTGAGGTGGCCCACCTTATGAATGGGCCAGCCATGACAGTGCAAAGACAGTCCCAGAAACAGTAATCAAGAAACTACAATGAACATCAAGGAACTTATTTTAAGACAGTGGTTTGTACATAAGACCTGAAGAGGTTTCACAATCAAAGCACTGTGGAACTGTATTTGTAAGGAGGACTGCAATATCAAAGGATTCTAATGCCATCTTTTTACACATTTATAAGCTGAAAAGCAGAAAAATGCTTGGAAATTATCTGAAGCTACTGAGCATCTCAGGGAAAGAGAAGGGTCCAATTTTGCAGCAATCTTTTCTTACCATTTTACTCCTATTCGCAGTTTGCTACTTTATCACTAGAGAGAAAGGAATGAAAGATCATGA
This sequence comes from Tiliqua scincoides, assembly GCF_035046505.1. Classification (NCBI taxonomy): domain Eukaryota; kingdom Metazoa; phylum Chordata; class Lepidosauria; order Squamata; family Scincidae; genus Tiliqua; species Tiliqua scincoides. The sequence continues at coordinate 31,736,847 of NC_089826.1, forward strand.
GAATCTTTTGCCTCTGAACCTCACCTCTTCAGGCAGCCCAGGCCTAGCATTCTGCCAGTGCTGGCTGCTGTGAAGTGCACTCCTACAGCATGCGCACAGCCACAGCCTTCCCACATAGGTCACTGGAATGCTGTCGGCCAGCTGGAACAGATAAGCCAACATGGGAGGCACCCTGCTGGTGCAGCCAAGATAAAAATGGGTGTTCTGTATACAACAGGAGTGTGTTTGTGTGTGTGTGTGGGGGGGGGGTGAATCAAGAGGTTTAGGGTGCAATCTTGACTTGGGCTGGTGCAAATTCCTTGCCCTGGCCCAGGAGGGTCGCAAACATGACGTAAGTCACATTTGCACCTCCTCAGGAGTTGGCTAGGCTGATGTGCAGAGGCAGGCTGGCCTGCAGAGGCTGGAACAAGCCTCCACGCCAACAGAGGCACTGAGCCATGCATCAGCCCGGCTGGGCTGACACAAGGCTCTGGGGAAGGCAGGGAGGGGGCGGGTGGGAAGCGTTCCTGGGGCAGGCGGTGGCAACCCTGGGGGCGAGCATGCAGGTGGGTGGGCAGGGAAGGGGAGGCGGGGCTGGGATCCAGCAGTTATGCTGGATCCCAACCCCCGTTCCCAGGGAGTTCGAGCAACTTCAAGCCACTCCGCTTTTCTCAGACTTCTGCCACCTCAGAGGTGGCGCAAGTCCAAGGAGACCCATGGGGCAAGGGCGCCTTACACAGGGATAAGGGGAAAAGTTTCCCCTTGCCTCTAGCTGAGCCATTTTTGGTCCCTATCCTGCGCTGAATACAGCGCAAGCCTCCTGGCTTGGCTTTTCCAGCGCAGGGTAGGATTGCACCCTAAAGCAGTTGAAAGGGATTTAAATTCCCTTATCCCTGTGTAATTTGCCCAACTCTCAATGGGTCTTCTTGGACCTGCTCCAGCAAAATTGTTGGGACAAGTCCAAGGAAGGAGGGAAAAGTGGCAGGGAAGCTGCAGAAAAGGAGGATAGAATCCAGCACACACCTTCAGTGCCAGATCCACCCCCATCACAACCTTCCCACCCTGTCACCCCCTCCCAACCCTGTTTTGCCCTCTCCCCACCTCTGCCACTGCTTTACCTGCTCTGGTGGGAATAAACAGAACTGATGATGGTTCTGGAGCACTGCTGCTTTACATATGTGACAGTGATCTTAAAATGGTAACTGACCAAGCTGCGTGTGTTCAGTCAGCAGCTGTTTTACAACAACAGAAGTGCTTTCCACTGTTACAAAGGGCTTCATGCGCTGGTAGAGCAATCAATAGGCTGGGACTTCAGAATCACCTGAAAGAATCTTGAGGATCATTCTAATCTGTACTCCTGGTTTGTCACTGCGTTTATAGGGTGATGTTCCCTAGAAGCAATTTGAACCCTTGTTCAACTACTCTCAAAGTCCAAAAATGCTATGTATGAGGATCATTTCTCATGTTACATTTTGATCAAGAGAAGATTGTCAAAGGAAATAAAAAAGAAGCACACATGCCTGCCATTGCCTGAGGGTGGCTGGACATATTTCTTTACATTGACAGGACATGTGTTTTTCATGGATGTCAGATGGATGACCATACAGTGGAAGATAAAAATACACAATTGGCCTCACAATATGGAAATTGAGCATCTTTCCCATTTCTCTTGACCTGTACAGGGAAAAGTAATAAGGACCTGTTCTGATTCTTTCTTGTCTTGTCTATATCTATGCCCACTGGCAACTGCTTTCTTTGGAAGGTCTCTAAGTTGCTCACTACTTGCTATCTTCTCAATCTATTTATTTTGTTCTAATGAAGTTACTGTTACCATGGGGATGCCTTTGAAAATGGGGCATTCTCATTCCAGTTGCATGCTGTGTGGAAATCTGTGCTGAGGTGTCCCTATTTCTACTAGTTTCAAAGGAGTCTTGTGTTCAGGAGAGGGCATAATTAAAAACAGGGATGTAGAACTGGGGAAGGGTTTTAATTTAGCATCTGTGCAAGGAGAAGGGGAAGGCAAGTGGACCTCTGAGTTTTGGAGAAGGAGAGGGAAGACTCCCTGGGTTGTGAAGAAGAGAGGAGGAAGAGAAGGAGAAGGTAAGTGTACTCTTTCTAACTCTTTGTCTTCTAACCTTAAATCAACTTTAGATCAACATTGAAATTTAGCTTTACCTTTAGCTTAGCTTTACCTAAATTAGCACCTAATCTAAACCTGAGGGAGGGATTCTAAGGTCCAGCAAGCCGGGGCACAGGAGCTAGGTGAGAGCAATAAAAATAAATACGTACGTGCGTACAGAGGTCTACTCTGAGCAGGAGCAGAGTCCTACTTGTGAGTAAGAGCTCAAGGTACAGGCACTTGGAAAAATAAATGGAACAGAGGAGGATAAAGCAAGTTTTTCTACTTGGTTTAAATTAACCCTATACTTAACCCAAGTTAAACTTAATCTAAATTAGAACATAATCTAAAGGTTCAGTAAGTTAGGACATAGGATTTAGGCGAGAGCAATAAATAAATAAATAAAATAAAGGTGCACACCTAATAAAAGCAGGATTTTAGCAGGGCTAAACAGGATTTAAACCTTAGTGTGTAAGTTCTGCCAAGCCCAAAAAACTCTTAAACCAGTGCAGTTTAAACTCAAATAAAAACCAGCTTGAGGTTAAAAAAGAGTCCAGCCTCAGAGATCTGAAGTTAGGAGGGTAAGAACCTAGGAAGGGTCAGTTCCCACCGAACCAGGGCAATTTAGCATAGTCACTGTCCTTTAGGTCATAGCAATTGACCTTTAGGAGTTGATAAGAGCCCCATTAGGCAAATCCAAGCACCCCATTCAGGGAAATCTCACCTGGGAAGACCAGCCCCTTTTCAATCAGCAAGGAGGGAGGGAAGAGGAGCTAGCTAGGAGTATAAAGCTAGTGCCTGCCACCACGTGAGCCTCTCTGCAGAAGCGCGCATGGCCTCTGGGAAACCCAGTGCCTCGGGAACAAAGTGCCAGGTAAGGCACCGTGAGTTTAGCATATGTATGAGTTCAGCAGCAGGGTGAGGAAGCCAGGGCCCCAGATACCGCCCTTTCTCTTCCCTTGAGAAGGGGGCTGCTAACCAGTGTAGGGTTTTTAAGTACACCTAAACAAAAACAAACAAAATTTAAAAAGCTATGCAGTCAGACAGCCAGCAGCAGGGTGGGGGCTATCCAGTGTTTTGCATCAAGTGCAACATGTATGACTATATGCCTCTGGGACATAAGTCATGGGTGTGTCCTTGGTGCAAGGAGCTCCAGGGACTCAGGGAATGTGTCCGCTCCCTTGAAGCCTTGGTGGCCGAGCTGAAGAAGCAGAGGCAGGCAGAGAAGGACCGTGGGGAGACTTCTGGGACAATCAGTCTTCATCCCAACCCCAGGTGTGCAGCTCCTCAGCTGCTCAGGTGGGAAGTCTCGGGGCTGGAGGACAACATCCTGAAGAGGAGGGAAACAATCCCCTGGGGGGACCCCTTCTCCAGGGGACGAGCCCTTATCCGAATGCACTCAGGATACTCCTTGGTGGGAGGGGGGTCGGGGGCTTCTTGTAGCGGGGGATTCGATTATTAGAAACATAGAGAGGGGGGTTTGCGACGGATGTGAGGACCGCATGGCGACTTGCCTGCCTGGTGTGAAGGTTGTGGACATAACTTCTCGTCTAGACAGGCTGGTAGATAGTGCTGGGGAGGAGGTAGTGGTTGTGGTGCATGTTGGCACCAATGACGTGGGCAAGTGTAGCCGGGAGGTCCTGGAGGCTAAATTTAGGCTATTCGGTAGGAAGCTGAAAGCCAGGACCTCAAAGGTAGTGTTCTCGGAAGTGCTACCTGTTCCATGCACAGGGCCAGCTAGATTGAGATCAGGGGTCTCAATGCATGGATGAGACGGTGGTGTAGGGAGGAGGGGTTTAGATTCTTTAGGCACTGGGGAACGTTTTGGGACAAGCAGGGCCTGTACAAGAGGGACAGGCTTCACTTGAACCAGAATGGAACCAGACTGCTGGCATATAACATTAAAAAGGTGGCAGAGCAGTTTTTAAACTGATCCCTGGGGGAAGGCCGACAGGAGCCGAGGAGCATCCGGTTCGGGACTCCTGCTCCCTATGGGACAAGGATGGGGAGGTTAGAGAACAACAAGGCAAAGACAGAGTAGGAGAAGAAATTGGGAAAGGTAGCGTGATGGGATGTGATAGACGGTTTGGCACAATGAGAGGATTCAGGGATAAAGGAGCTAATAAGCAGCCCATCCTGGGGCATTCCATGTACAAATGCTTTTATGCAAATGCCCAAAGTCTCCAAGCAAAGATGGGAGAACTGGAATGTCTGGTGACAAGGGAAAACATTGACATAGTGGTCATAACGGAAACCTGGTGGAATGTGGAGAATCAGTGGGATACCGCAATCCCGGGCTATAAACTCTACAGGAGGGACAGGGAGGGGCGTGTTGGAGGTGGGGTGGCCGTTTATGTTAAGGAGGGGATAGAATCCAGCAAAGTAGAGATTGAAGGTGGGTCCGACTCCTTAGAAATTCTATGGGTTAAATTAACAGACCTGAGGAGTGATGTAATACTGGGGGCATACTATCGTACTCCAGACCAGAAACCAGAAGGGGACCTTGAAATGAGGAAACAGATCAGGGAGGTGACAAGGAGGGACAGGGTTGTAATCATGCGGGACTTCAATTATCCTCATATTGACTGGGCCAATTTGTGTTCTGGTCACGAAAAGGAGACTGGATTCCTTGTCATGCTAAATGACTGTGCCTTAGACTAGCTAGTCATGGAGTCTACCAGAGAACAGGTGACTCTGGATTTAATATTGTGCAGTACTCAGGACATGGTTAGAGATGTCAATGTTACTGAGCCATTGGGGAACAGTGATCATGCTGCGATCCGTTTCGACATGCAGGTCGGGAAAAGAATAGCGGGCAAACCTCTCACAAAAACCCTTGACTTCTGACGAGCGGACTTCCCTCAAATGAGGAGGCTGGTTAGAAGGAGGTTGAAAGGGAAGATAAAAAGAGTCCAATCTCTACAGAGTGCATGGAGGTTGCTCAAATCAACAGTAATAGAGGCCCTGCGGAAGTGTATACCGCAAAGGAAGAAGGGCTCCACTAAGTCCAGGGGGGTGCCTGCATGGCTAACCAGCCAAGTTAGAGAGGCCGTAAAGGGCAAGGAAGCTTCCTTCCGTAAATGGAAGTCTTGCCCTAATGAGGAGAATAAAAAGGAACATAAACTGTGGCAAAAGAAATGTAAAAAGGTGATACGGGAGGCCAAGCGAGACTATGAGGAATGCATGGCCAGCAACATTAAGGGGAATAATAAAAGCTTCTTCAAATATGTTAGAAGCAGGAAACCCACCAGAGAAGCGGTTGGCCCTCTGGATGGTGAGGGAGGGAAAGGGGAGATAAAAGGAGACTTAGAGATGGCAGAGAAATTGAATGCGTTCTTTGCATCTGTCTTCACGGCAGAAGACCTCAGGCAAATACCGCTGCCCAAACAGCTTCTCCTGACAAAGGAATTAAGTCAGATAGAGGCTAAAAGAGAAGATGTTTCAGACCTCATTGATAAATTAAAGATCAAGAAGTCACCGGGCCCTGATGGCATCCACCCTAGAGTTATTAAGGAATTGAAGAATGAAGTTGCTGATCTCTTGACTAAAATATGCAATTTGTCCCTCAAAATGGCCACGGTGCCAGAGGATTGGAGGATAGCAAATGTCATGCCGATCTTTAAAAAGGGAAAGAGGGGAGACGCAGGAAACTATAGGCCGGTCAGCCTAACATCTATACCGGGTAAGATGGTGGAATGCCTCATCAAAGATAGAATCTCAAAACACATAGATGAACAAGCCTTGCTGAGGGAGAATCAGCATGGCTTCTGTAAGGGTAAGTCTTGCCTCACAAACCTTTTAGAATTCTTTGAAAAGGTCAACAGGCATGTGGATGTGGGAGAACCCGTGGACATTATATATCTGGACTTTCAGAAGGTGTTTGACACGGTCCCTCACCAAAGGCTACTGAAAAAACTCCACAGTCAGGGAATTAGAGGGCAGGTCCTCTCCTGGATTGAGACCAGGAAACAGAGAATGGGTGTCAATGGGCAATTTTCACAATGGAGAGTGGTGAAACGCGGTGTGCCCCAAGGATCTGTCCTGGGACCGGTGCTCTTCAACCTCTTCATAAATGACCTGGAGACAGGGGTGAGCAGTGAGGTGGCTAAGTTTGCAGACAACACCAAACTTTTCCAAGTGGTAAAGACCAGAAGTGATTGTGAGGAGCTTCAGAAGGATCTCTCCAGACTGGCAGAATGGGAAGCAAAATGGCAGATGTGTTTCAATGTAAGTAAGTGTAAAGTCATACACATTGGGGCAAAAAATCAAAACTTCACATTTAGGCTAATGGGTTCTGAGCTGTCTGTGACAGATCAGAGAGAGATCTTGGGGTGGTGGTGGACAAGTCGATGAAAGTTTCGACCAAATGTGCGGCAGCAGTAAAGAAGGCCAATTCTATGCTTGGGATCATTAGAAAAGGTATTGAGAACAAAACGGCTAATATTATAAGGCCGTTGTACAAATCGATGGTAAGACCACACCTGGAGTATTGTGTCCAGTTCTAGTTGCTGCATCTCAAAAAGGACATAGTGGAAATGGAAAAGGTGCAAAAGAGGGCAACTAAGATTATTACTGGGCTGGGGCACCTTCCTTATGAGGAAAGACTAGGGCATTTGGGCCTCTTCAGCCTAGAAAAGAGACGCCTGAGGGGTGACATGATTGAGGCATACAAAATTATGCAGGGGATGGACAGAGTGGATAGAGGGTTGCTCTTTACACTCTCACATAACACCAGAACCAGGGGACATCCACTAAAATTGCATGTTGGGAGTGTTAGAACAGACAAAAGAAGATATTTCTTTACTCAGCGTGTGGTTGGTCTGTGGAACTCCTTGCTGCAGGATGTGGTGACGGCATCTGGCCTGGATGCCTTTAAAAGGGGATTGGGGGGCAGTCAGGAAGCAAGGAGGAGGCAGTGGTGCGATCCCCAGGATGTGGAGCGCGATCACTCCACTTTCACTTTTGAACCTTCAGGGAGCCCTGCAGACAGCCATACAAGGCTCCCCGCACACCCCGGAGGCTGCAGGAGGCACTGGTCAGTGTACCCAAGCCCCTGAAGCTCCCCTGAGCCTTCCCCCTGCTGCCTCTCCCCCCCCCCCCGCAAGAACTTACTGCAGCTTTCAAACTCCCTGGGAGTTCGAAGACCACAGCCCTTATGTCTTACAACCCAATCCTATCCGCACTTTCCTGGGAGTAATCCCCATTAACGGGACTTACTTCTGAGTAGACATGCATAGGACTGGGCTGTTAGCCCAGATCCAAATGTCCTGCTTTATGTGAAACTTGGTCCATAAAATGGGCTGCCGTGCCACTGATTGTCATCACATGCCAAAGACCACCAGGAATGTGGATATGAAGACTCTCCATGCGATGGCAGCCAACTGTGCAGCAACCCATTTTTAAGCTGGGAAGGCAAAGAACTCATGGTGGGGATGCTGTTTCTAGTGATCTGCCCATGGCAATTGTAATATGTGCTCTATCTCTAAGAAAAAAGCATTCAACATTTTTAAAAAGTTTTTTTTTTTTTGAAAGACCATGTGTAATTTTTGAATTCAAAATTCTCATAAAGTTCCCACTCTCATAGAGTTCGCCAATGTGCATTAGAACTAAAGTACTTCCCCCTTTTTCATTTCAATACTCTTTGGCAATGAAAGAGAAAAGCACACTCAGAATAATAAGTAACCCTCCATGCATGCCATATTACTTGAGTTTCCCATCATAAAGAAAGTCTCTTCATTCTAATTTCACTGTTGGTTAGCTCTATCATTTGTGGCTCAGTTTAAAAATTATGCCTATTTTTCTGGCTGTGCTTGCTAAGGAAACAATGAAACCAAAAGTAGTGCTTAGAAGTTGCAACCTCGCAGAGGAAACCCAGTGACAGAGGTCAAAAGGCGCTCCCTGTATTTTGAACCTCTTACAAAGAGGTAAGAGATTCTAGTTTCTGCTATTCTAAAGAGAACTGTATGCTTCACACCGCTGCTTCTAGGAGGCCACTGGTTCCTATTTCTAACTCTGAAAAGCATAAGTTAAAAGGAATCTTTAGAGACCCTTAAGAGGAGAAACATATGCCATTGACAAGATGGCGTCTGAAGATGGCATCTGGGCACCCTCTCTGTGAATGATCATGCTGCTGGATTCGGGTTACCTGTCAGAAGATTAGCAAGTAAAAAGGTATGGAAACAGGAACAGGAACCAAATTATCCCTTTCGGATGCAAAGAAGTGTGGGTGAAGGGTATCTAGATACATTAAGCATTTACCTATCTGATACATTTTCCCGGTGAATTCTGAAAAATGTGTTTCAGCAAGTGACACGGAGCTTAACACTTTCAGAATAAATAAGTTCAGACCCCTCATTCTCCACAAGCGTTTTCATGACTGGCTCTCACAATCTTGAAATGCATTTATTTATACTGTAACTGAGGGGAAAATCCCAAAGGCAGGTAGATATGCTACAAGGCAGAAGTCTGTGGAGCGATGTGACACCTCCTCACTCGTGTGTGCCTGTTTTATGAGAGGGAAATTTAATCCTTTGGTCTACTTCAGCTGAGGTGAAATCCTTTGGCCTACTCTGCCCCCAGTTCCCCCCAGTCCATTGGGGTGGGAAAGGGGGGGTATGGGAGAACTGGGGAGGTTTTCTTCTTCCTTTAGTGGTGGCAATTCCTAACTCAGTTCCCAATGGATCTTCTATTGCTTGAAATTTGGGCAGCAGCAACTGTTCTCTTCCACCTGCAAATTCCAGTCACCTACCCACTTTCGCCCCTGTGGAATTCAAAGTAAGTAGAGGTGCGGCTGTGCAGGGTGACCAGAGGAGCCTCGCAGGAAAAACTGGAGGTGGCAAGAAATACAGGCTCTGGAACCACAAGCAGTGAATACTACAGTAACTAGGAACACCAGTGGCAGTTTTGTAAATGACAGAAACCCCCTCAGGAGAAGAGAGGGAAACCCATTCCTGGAAGCCCTGGTAACAGACTACCACAAGGCTCCAAAGAAGAAATACAATAGTGGTGTGGTTGGAGACAGAGGACGTTGCTTCAGAGCCTGAGATCTGTTCAGTGTGCTAACCTAGTGACTGAGGCAGTGTGGCAAGATGGCACCCTCTGAGTGGTGCCCTGCCATATCAAATGGAGCTCCTCACCCAGTGGCATGCCCCAGTGCGGCCACTGCTCTTCCTCTCTCCTCTCTTTCCCTCCCTCTGTGGCAGTACTACAACCACGACTCCTTTTTTGCCTCCCTCCCTGCTTCTCTCCCCACTAGCATGCCAGGCCAGGGCCTGTCTGTGCCTTTGTACTGCTTCTTCCTCCCACTCCTGCTATTAGACAAAGAGGGGAAGACGGCAAAAGAGAGAGCTGTAAAGTGAGGAGTGTTGTAGGCCAAGGCACTGAGAGGAAGCAACAGGAGAATGTACAATGATGGCATGCCACAGGAGCACTGCAGTGTAAGATGGGCTCCAGGGGGCCAGACAGTGGTCGGCAAATGTGGGGTGGGCAATTGCCTCAGGTGGCCTCATGAGCAGGCAGGCTGTCATCAGGGCTGGTCTTACTGTGAAGCACTCCCTCTGCTGGTCTTCTGCTAGTGCATGAAGACCTTTCTCTTCTGACTAGCATTTAGCCTTCCAGATTTGGGCATTTCAGTCCCCCCAACAAATTTCTCTTGCATGATTTTTCTTTGCTGCTTCTCCTTTTGATCTCCTGTTCTTGTATATTGTTGTCTTTTGATACTGCAAACCACCTTGAGCGCTATTTAACTAGAAAGGAAAAAACGTACTGGAAACAAACAAAATGCATAAACGCTTTTTATAAAACCCATTTGCAGCCCTGCCGTGGCTGTGGCTGTGGCGGCTGGCTCTTGTGCTTGCAGACAGCCAGAGATGCTTGGCAAAAGTGACTGACTGGCTCGATCATGAACCCTGCCCTTTGGCCTGCAAACAGAGCCAGAAGCCAGGCGAGCATTTTCAGAAGCAATCACATGCCAGCTGACACATGCCAGCAGCCGCAATATAATCAGGCGGCTTGTGTCCCGAACATGCGCATAGATCTCATGTAAATGCAGCTTTAGAATTGCCAAGAAAATGGCTTTTGCAAATCTCTAATTGTAGATACTGGTAAATACCGTTTAGGAAAATAATGTGGCAATGATAATTATACTGAGCCAAATGGCTATATAATAACTAAAATATACTGTACATTTTCTTGTTCTGCAGTATGACTGTATGACTGTATGTTCTGTACATTGACTGCAGTATGGTGCTTACATGTAACTTTAGAACTACGATTTTCAACCTCTTACATCTCACGGCACACTGACAAGGGCGCTAACATTATCAAGGCATACCATGCTGCTGATGGGGCGCTCACATCCCCCAATGGCCCTACTAATAAATAATCCTCTCCCAAACTCCTGTGGCACATCTGTGGACCACTTGCAGCACACCAATGTGCTGCGGCACACTGGTTGAAAATTGCTGCTTTAGAAGAAGGTGGTACTTCTTTCTTTCAATCATGTTACACATATAATGTGCAGAACATTTCTCAAGCTTTATTGTGTTCACCCACCTGGTATCCCAGTGAAGGAGGACAATAATATTTCCATTCTGCATATGTAAACTGGGTCAAAGTATCTGAGATTCAGATACTTGCTGATTCACCAGTTTAAGCAGTGAGTTGACTTTTGGGACTGCAAAGAATTGTTGTGCTGGTTTGGTTGGTTGATAGTTTTCCTATCTAACTAGCCCTACTTGTTTGTTGATGCTAAGGCTCATATCCTGGATCCTCCACGCGTTTCCCTCACTTTCATTAAAAACCTATCTAATGGGGAGGAGGGGATAGTTTATCCAAATTACTCCCTTATACATGGTTGTAAATCTGAATAGATTTAGCAGCACAGTGTAACCAAGTGATTTAAAAGTAAAGTGGGGAAGGGGAGAGGCCAAGAGGTGTGCACACTGTGTGTGCATGTCAATTAAATTGTGGAGCCAGTTTGGGAGGAAAAATATCATCTGAGCTGGCCCCATCGTGCATGAAATTCTCTCCTGTTCTCCAGTTGGCTCTAGCATATTGAAGAAAGAAAGAAAGAAAGAAAGAAAGAAAGAAAGAAAGAAAGAAAGAAAGAAAGAAAAGCTTTCAGCCCAGTCCTGTCTGGGCCTTCTGCTATTGAACTCACATTCTGTTAATGGAAGGCCTGAACCACTGGTGCTGCAGCTGCATTGACAGTTTGTGGAATGGGACTGTCAGAGTGAATGGTTGGTGACCACGCACACCACTGGGGTGCGCAGCCACTGCCAGCACCAGTAGATTGAGAGCTGGGGTGGTCATGGGCAGGGAAGGGGAGGATCAGTGCTGGCCAGGGGCATGCTGGAGGAGGGCAGATGGTAGTAGTAGCTCCCTGATATCCAGTGCCCCCTTTTCAGCCTGAACACACTCCCTTGGGCCCACTCAGATTAGGTAAATAAATTCTTTTACTTATCTCTGTGTTGCTGCATAGTGAGCCCATAGCATGTGAGCCCATAGCATGCAGCGGAGGCCACACCAGTATGGGTACATACTATGGGCCAACTGATGAAAGGATTGGGCTGCTAGATTAAGAGAGACCCAAAAGGGTGGGTCAAAGAAGCAGATGATAATCAGTTTCCCAATCCTATCCCATTCCCTCACTGGTGTAACTAGCATGGTGCTTGGGGGAGGCTGCTTGATGGCTGTGTGCAGCCTCCCCCAACCCGCTGACAAGCATAGCGGGTTCGCCAGTGGGAAGGCCACGGTGGCCTCCTGTGTACCAGTGGTCCAACAGACACCCGCCAGAGCAGATAAACCTGTGCAGGGAGTTGAAGGGAGCAGGGAGGGGTTAGGGAAGGACAGAACAAGGTGTTGACATGGGGCAGAAGAGGGTGGATCAGACCTGGGAGGGGGCAACAGTGGTGGCACATTGGTGCAACAGCAGCACGCACCAAATCCCAAGCTCTTTCCTGGGTCTGACCAGCCTTCATAGAGCAACACAGACTTGCGCCACCTATACAGCTTCCTCTTGCCTTTAGTGTGTGAAATACTAGTAGGCTGTCATGTGTAAAAGGCATCAGAAAATTTAATGTGGAAATTGCATTTCCCAGGTCTTCCTATACATGCAGGCCAAGCCATACTTTCTGTATCAGGGATGAGGAAGAGAGATTGAAGGAAGAGGAGACCTCCCTCTTTCCATCACACTTACAGCAGCTGCATGAGACTGAGAGCACAAACCTAGGCTTGTCTACTCAGAAGTAAGCCCATTATCTTCAGTTGAGCTTACTCTCAGGAAAATGTGCATAGGATTGCAGCTTGAGTGAGAGTTTTTTCAAATCCAAGCTGGAGGAAGACTCGCTCTCATACTGAAACTTAAAACTTGACAAGCCACCAGATTTTGTATTCTGAGCCTGGAATGTATGAACTTACTTAACATCTTTAGCTGGACTGCATCCAATTTCAGTTGCTCATGATTTATGTCAACAGAGCTGAAGGGCTGTCATATGCTGAAGCAAGGGAGTAATTTCTGTGGCCAAACATCAGAGGTAGACGGAACAAAGGCATGTATGTTCTACAAAAATGACTTCTTATAAGAGGATAAAAGGCACAAGCAGAGCTATTCTGGGCGAATTATATCTAGGTATTTAGAATGCTCAATTAAAATGATTCAGAAGCAAATGGATGGAAGTTTTAAGAACAATGACATTTGCAAGGGGTACACAGATCCTTGAATGAATTGTGACCAAGAATTTGAAAAGGGATGCCAACATGTTTTCAACCGTGGAGTGTTTTGGATACAGTCATTGTGAAATGTTCCAGGTAATGCATTATTTTTTTTAAGACACTAGAGGATTTGCCTATCAAAACGGGCTGGTATCTTTGGATCAATTTGGAAATGCATAATTTTAAAATATGCCAAGGTAATCAAGCAAGTCCACTGAAGCAGGTGTTGATGCCATTATAACATTCAAAGTAGATTTACATCACCAATGAGAAAACTATGTACTTGTTGGCATACTGCCTGCATGATATTTTCCCTAACTACAAATCAGCATGAAAGTATCAAAATCAGAGTAAGAAATTAACTACAATATATTGATCTCAAAAATCTGTACAGAAATGTATTTAAACAACATTTTGGTGGGGAGGATCGGTTAGCTTTACATACAAAAAACCCCCAAGAAAATATTTCTTTGCCCAGTGTGTAATTAATCTGTGGAACTCCTTACCACTGGATTTGGTGATGGCACCTGACCTAGATGCCTTTAAAAGGGGATTGGAAAGATTTATGGAGGAAAAGTCCATCACAGGTTACCGGCCATGAGAATGTCAGATGCAAGGGTGTGACAACAGGACACAGGTATCTTGTCTTGTGTGCTCCCTGACGCATCTGGTGGTCCACTGTGAGACACAGGAAGCTGGACTAGATGGTCCCTTGGTCTGATCCAGCAGGGCTATTCTTATGTTCTTAAGTGCAATCCGTGGCATCACCAGGCACAGCTGGGAAAAATGTCTACCTGAAACCTTGGGGAAGCTGCTCCCAGATGGAGCAATGATCTGACTGGGTTTAAGGAAGGGGTGTCACTCATTTCATATAGTGGGTCAAATAGCATTCATGGTGCTGGCTGAGGTCCAGAAGTGACATCATTAAGCAGAAAGTGACATCATTAAGCAGATGTTGGCCAGAAATAAGCACTTTGTTCTCACATAGAAACTCATCTGCAAATGACAGAAGAGAAAATGGGCAACTCTTGTTCATAATTTCAAGATATAAGAGATCCCATCCATCCCCCACATACTCCACCTTTCCCAAATCTCAAGGTGGCTTATAAAACTTATTACATAAAATGAACAGTTAAAATCTATATCATTATTTAAAGCCAACACAGCAAGTAATATAGTAATTCTAAAAATCCATAGGTTGTTGCAAGTAAAAAACGCAATACACAACAAGCTAAAGCATGTGAATACACAATAAAAACAGCCACATAAAAGACAATCAGGGGTATTCCACCCTTACCCATTCCCCAAAGCTCACATGAAAAAAAATGTTTTTAGGCCTTGCCGGAAACTCACTATTGAAGGGGCAATTTTAGATTTTCATAAAAGTGGAGGAGGCCACTGCACCCCTCCTGGCAACAGCACTCTTAACAGGGCCCTCTCCGATGACCTAAGAGAGCGGGCAGGATCGTGCTTGAAAAGCCCAATTATAATGGGGGCCAGAGAAATTGCTTCCGGAAAGGGGCGCATCTAGCCCTCAGGCCTTATGTTTGACATCCCTAATTTAAGGCATCTTCCTACGTTCTTCTGTGTTTAGGTCTCTGGAAACTTTCTCTTGTACAAAGCAGGTTTGAAAGCAGTTGAACAGCAAATAACTGGTTAAAGCAAGAAGAGCTTATTTCTGCCAACAGGCCTGGGCCAAGTTGTGATTTCATGTCTATGGAAACATTTATTCTTCTTTACATTAAGCCTTGGAAATATTACCAATGAATGGCAAGCTCTGAAATGCCTGTGAAGGTTACAGGGAGCAGTGTCACAGCAGTGCTGAGTCGGAAAATAAGGTCACTGACAAGAGGAAACACAGCACAAGAGTCCTTTGAGCAGTCAAAGAGATCTGACAGAGAGGGGGATGTGGTTAGACATTGGCATCTTAAAGATGTCTGCAGCAATACAACCTTTGTCCTAGAGAAGAGCTACTTTTCAATTGCCTTTAGGAAATGAATATTCCTGTACTGATGCATCATGGGAGGAGGAAACGATGAACAAGACTGGCTTGCCAGCATAGGAGGAAGGGGAATTAAATTGCATAAGAGTTACAACTCCAGTTGCAATGAAGGTAGTAGGATGTACAATAGCTGTATCAGGTTGCTGGTACCCACTAGATTTTATGATTTAAAATCCTTGTCCAGAATGTATTCTAATCTGCTGTCCACTATGCCATTTGCTGAGAAAAGGACTGATATAAATTAGAAAGACAGAGTCAAATTACACCCTATAATTTTGGGTCCCCAACTCATCTTAAAGAATAGCTCAAAGTAGCACAATGAAAATCATAATACAATAAAAGAGCACATGGTCAGAACAAGTTAATCAGAAATTTAAAAAAAAAAAAAAGCAATCTGCAAAATGAAAAGGAGGAATTGGTCAACACCAGTCTCAGCAAACAGAAAAGGAGCCCAGTAAAGCCATTTATCTCTTCCAAAGGAGTCCTTAAAAAGCCAGATTTTGATGAGGTGTCAAAAAGGACATAAAGAAGCAGGTGGGCTTCCTTTGAGAGTACCAGACATAATGTTGGTGCCAGAACTCAAAAGGCTCTGTACCTGGTATTCACCTGCTGCACTTCTAGTGGCAAGGAAACCCAGAGCAGTCTTCAGTTCTTGATCGGTGGGGGGTGGGGGAGGGGTGGGCAGATAAAGATGGCAATGTAGTATGCTAGCTGGAATGAACATGGCAATAGCTTCTTTATTTAGGGAAATATACTTGAACTTTTCTGATGCTGGAAGTTGCTGCTGCAAAATTCCATTCATTCCCACATACAGAAATATCTCAGCCTGGATACATTCAATGATATTGAAATGTGAAAATTCTGAAATTGAATTGTTTCCAAAGGAATTCCATCATGAATGGAAAACTCTCAGTTATTATTTCAGTAAGATTTAAGTTCAGTGGCAATCCTGGCTCCAGTGCCAGGCCAGGACCATGACCGCAAGCTACCGCCCCCCCTTCACTGACCTGGCTGCCTTCCCCCCACCAGGCCTGCCAGCTGTTTCCCTTCCGGAGGCTTTTGGCTTCTCTGGTCCTTCGAAAGCCTCCAGAAGGGAGGCAGCATGCAGGACTGGTGGGGCGTAGCAGCATGGCGGGAAGGTGCCCCCCAGACATGCTGCCCAGGGTCAAGTGTCCCCCTGGTCCCTCCCCAGTACACCACTGTTTGAGATTATACAAGTTTGCAAATGTTAATCCAGTTAGTAACAATGGTAAAAAATAAAAAATAAAAAGAAGTGACATCCTTCTAAAACGGTCGCTCTGCTTACTGGTTAAGAATATTAGAATTTCTGCAAGTATTTGATGTGCTATTTATACACTATCTTAAGACCTTCAAAAATGACTACTTCCCCAGGACACTGCCACTTCCAAACCAAAACACAGTCAGTTTTACACAATTCATCTTTCATTCTCTCACAGAGATGCAGAAAATGCTATAAACAAAACTGTTTTTTTTTCTACAGGGATGGACAGGGAGTTGGTATCATTATTTCTATTTTTAAATGCCGTGCAAGGCGCTTATTACAGTTTATGGAGAATTGTAAATACCTAGATGGAAAACAGATTTGATAACACCCATATGTATCACAATAATCATATAGTTGGACAGTGGAAAGATTATGTAAAGCCTTGGATCTAAAGGAAAATCCCACCACGTGGTTTTTTTTCATCCCTTTGGTCAACTTGTTGATGTGGAAGACAGGCCTTAGATGCTGTCATACATCGATCCCTCTTTTTGTAACTATACTGTCTCTTTGTTTTCACCCAGGGAACTACAACATGATCATTTAAGCTTCTCAGAGGAGGTAAGGGATATTTTTCCCCTTACCCTGAGTAACACCCCAGCCTGCCTTATGGGGCTACTTGGATCTCCACCAGCTATTTAGCTGGGAGATACCTGTGCACCTGGTGTAAGGCTGCCTGGCCCAGGAAGGGGGTTAGGGTATGGTGAAGGAGGCCTCAGCCAATCCTGCCCCCCCAAGCCTGACCCATGCCATTCTGCTCTCTCCCCACCCAGAAACCCCCCTCCCTGCCTTCCCCCACCCTTCACATCTTATAGCGCCTTACCTGATTGTACTGACAGCTAGGGGCTCCAAATATAGTGCTGGTGGGGCAGTGCAGGTTGCTCTGCTGAAGGTGCTTACTTTGAGGTATCATGAATGTGCTTTATGGCACTGTCACCTGGACCCAGCCCAGGTGGCCAGGAGTTCCCTGGGCACAGGGCTCTCCTCGGGAGTCAAGGCCCGAGTGTCAGCAGGACTGGGGGCCGTGCAGGACACCTACACGGGAGTAGGGACAGGGAACAGCTGGGAGCAGGAAGACACGTGGGCCGGAAGGGTGGGGTTAGGCAGACCTGAGGTAAGCCTCATAAGGGAGCTGGAGAGGGAAGAGGGAGGTTGCTCCTCTCCGGAGGGGTAGAAGGCCAGAGGGAAGCCAGAGGGAGAAGGTGACGCAGGCCAAAGGGAAAGGAGAAAGGCCTCCATAGGAAGGGGGCTGCGGTCAGCTCTAGAGAGAGGAGGCCGGGGCAGAGACCTCCCTGAGCCAGGGCCTGCCCAGACCCAGAGAGCATACCCTGGAGAGAGGTGGTTGTCAAGACGGACGCTCAATGCCAACTACAACCCAGGGGGACTAACTGAGAAGGGAGCCAACACCAAGGTACCGTGGGTCCTCCCAAGGCCAGCCAGCCTGACCCCGGACAGCCGGGGCAGTGTCCCCCAGAGCCCAGGCGCAGGGCCGAGCGACTCAGGCCGGGAGGCTGGGACTACAATCTCCAAAGAACCGGAAGGACCGGGGCCTGAGCCGCTCCGATGACACCAGTCAGCCTAGACTGAGGGAGGCCGTGAAGTAACGAGCCCCCATGAATGTAAAGAGGTTGACTCAATTAAACCGTCTGTGTAAAGCTGCCATACCTGCTTCCCATTCATTAATTCACCCCCGACCACCGCGCCTCGACCGGGTAAGCCCCTCGCGCTCAGTACTGACCCCAGGGCAGGGGCCTCCTCCCGCCATGGACGTTACAGGCACGTTTGTGACACCTTCCACAGGTAGAGGGACCACTGCATCGGCAGAGCTCCCAGTTTGGGTTGCACTTGGAGTTCTTAAAGAATATCATAAGGCTGGCATTTCCTCTTTTGAAAGAGTGATGAAGGACAAGCTGGGATGATCCAAGAATACCGCAACAGATAGGAAGTGAGCTCTATGTTTCTTAAAAGGTAACAAGTCAAAGATAGGTTGCAGCTGGGTAGCAAACAGGAACCTGGCCATAGATAGGAAATTAAATACATGTGAAGGATCTTCCATGCTCATGGAATGCAGAGACAGATATCTCTTTCTGTTCCTCCCACAAGACAAATGATGGCGAAAAACAGCTATGTGTGGACTCTGGCAAGAAGAAGTAAAGCCATTTTTGCAGTGGACATTGATAATGTTAACAGTCTTTATAAGTCATACTTTCATTATCTTCAAGCAGTATTTGACACTTTCAGGGTTAAGTAGCTGTTTCAAGGGGTGATTTTCAGCAGGCACACAGTACAGAAGGAAGGAGTTGAACACCCCCTAGCTCCATATGGTTTTCCTGATCTAGGTTGGAACTACACACAGCTGCTGCACCAAACTAGACAAGCCTGCATTTAACATCCTGTTTAGTTTGGCTCTAAGTGTGTGCAGGTGGACAACAATGGTGACTAAATAGTATCCTTTCCTGCTGAAGAGCTCTGCTAAACCAATGGAACTACTCTGGAGGAACAGTGGAAAGAGGCTTTAACCAGCAAGCCTAGCAAGGGAATTTCTTCAGCGATTATCACCTTCTCAGTAGCATTTGAGATTTTCCATCTCCAAGCGTCTGAAAGGATTGATCTTGATAGCAGACCTATTTTTTTGACATAGGCAGTATGATCAGCAGAAATCCTTAAAGGGTTGGGGAAGAAAACTAGGCCCTGTCAACAAAAGGTTTAGTCATTTAATAGGCTCTTTTCATGTTCAAGAGCACTGCCAATATGAGTTAAAAAAACAGACTCACCTCTGTAACCCATTCCTGCTATCCAATCCGATCCTATTATGAATGAAAGCGTGAGCTAGCTTGGGAAGTTTATCATACAGGCAACAGCAGCTGCCTCACATATTGAGGAGATCCTTGTGCTCTACTCTAAAGGCAATGCAAAATAAATTGGATATGGAAATGTCACCATATTCAAGACGGAAATGTTGTCTGCACTATAAAGAGAAAAAAAAGCTTACATCATTTCCTATATTATAATAAAAGTAACTGAGCCAAAAATAGTGAGCCAAAATTGTTGCTCACTATAAAACAAACAAAATGATCTCCTGAATGCACACTTTTCACCAAGAGGCTCAGAATGGTAGCCTGTTAAGAACATAAGAACATAAGAACAGCCCCACTGGATCAGGCCATAGGCCCATCTAGTCCAGCTTCCTGTATCTCACAGCGGCCCACCAAATGCCCCAGGGAGCACACCAGATAACAAGAGACCTCATCCTGGTGCTCTCCCCTACATCTGGCATTCTGACTTAACCCATTCCTAAAATCAGGAGGTTGCGCATACACATCATGGCTTGTACCCCATAATGGATTTTTCCTCCAGAAACTCGTCCAATCCCCTTTTAAAGGCGTCTAGGCTAGACGCCAGCACCACATCCTGTGGCAAGGAGTTCCACAGACCGACCACGCGCTGAGTAAAGAAATATTTTCTTTTGTCTGTCCTAACCCGCCCAACACTCAATTTTAGTGGATGTCCCCTGGTTCTGGTATTATGTGAGAGTGTAAAGAGCATCTCCCTATCCACTCTGTCCATCCCCTGCATAATTTTGTATGTCTCAATCATGTCCCCCCTCAAGCGTCTCTTTTCTAGGCTGAAGAGGCCCAAACGCCGTAGCCTTTCCTCATAAGGAAGGTGCCCCAGCCCCGTAATCATCTTAGTCGCTCTCTTTTGCACCTTTTCCATTTCCACTATGTCTTTTTTGAGATGCGGCCACCAGAACTGGACACAATACTCCAGGTGTGGCCTTACCATCGATTTGTACAACGGCATTATAATACTAACCGTTTTGTTCTCAATACCTTTCCTAATGATCCCAAGCATAGAATTGGCCTTCTTCACTGCCACCGCACATTGGGTTGACACTTTCATCGACCTGTCCACCACCACCCCAAGATCTCTCTCCTGATCTGTCACAGACAGCTCAGAACCCATCAGCCTATATCTAAAGTTTTGATTTTTTGCCCCAATGTGCATGACTTTACACTTACTGACATTGAAGCGCATCTGCCATTTTGCTGCCCATTCTGCCAGTCTGGAGAGATCCTTCTGGAGCTCCTCACAATCACTTCTGGTCTTTACCACTCGGAAAAGTTTGGTGTCGTCTGCAAACTTAGCCACTTCACTGCTCAACCCTGTCTCCAGGTCATTTATGAAGAGGTTGAAAAGCACCGGTCCCAGGACAGATCCTTGGGGCACACCGCTTTTCACCTCTCTCCATTGTGAAAATTGCCTGTTGTGTAGAAGTGGTGACACAAGTAATGTAGGTGGAGCTTAGCAGGGAAGTACCCGTATCTAGTGGTGCTCTTACACTCCCATATTTCCTCCTGATGCTCATTCAGAGGGAGGGCAACACAAATCAGCAATGTGTTGCCTGCACAAATCCTGAATTGGATTTGTGTCCCTATGGCTGTATCATCAAATACACAAATCTGGTTGGTTGTGTGGAGTCATGCCTTCATGCAAGATACCGGCATGCTCCCTGATTGGCTGGTTCACTCCAGGGAGAAAGAACAGTAGGAAAGACTGGAGCCAAAGCAGCAACACAGAGCAGGCTAGGAAAAGAAGAGGCTGCAAATACCTGAGAATGGTGCCATAAACAAACAAACAAACAAAGATCAAAGCCTTCTCAAAAGCACAACTTTCACCCCAGAAATGTGCCCAGTTAAATATTCAGTGCAGCACTAAACAGAACATGTATGTTTCTTTAAATAGATTTTGACTTTCCCTTTGAAATGGGGTATTCTTGGTAAAAAAAAAAATGTGTAAAACAATCCCCTGAGAACAGCAGCTTTTGTATTTGTAGCTGGAATAGTGTTGTAGGAGGTTATTGGTCTTGTCTCTGCCTGGCAGAATTAATCTACAATATTAAGCACAAAGGTATTTTCTTTCTCTCTGTTAAGGGCTCATATCTCCCCACACTGACAGTTCATTTATACTTTCCTCTCTCATAATCCCTTGTTCCAGTTACATTCTCCCACCCCATGCCACCAATTAATGTTATATACATTCTACAGGGGCTCTGTACATGCAGACTGGCTGTCCTTTGTATGTGTAAACCTTCACTGGAACTGGCTGTGTGGAAAGAAAAGGACAGAGGTTGTCTATCTGCCTGCATAAAACAGTGCAGATATCAGGGATGGGCAAATCCAGCACAGCTCAATCTCTTCCTTCCTGCCTTACATTAACATAGCACAGGGGTTCTCAACACACCCACTCCCCCGCCACAACCCACCTATTCTGTGGTGGAGGGTGCAGCAACCCAGCTCCTTCTCAGGCCCTGGGTCTCATGGACCCAGAAGTCAACTGGAAGTCATTTTCCGGCTGCTTCTGGAGGCCTGTGGAGGCCCACCGTGGTCTTCAATTGCATATGGAGGGCTCCACAGGCAGATGGATGCAAGGGTAGATGGATGTAAGGGCAGTTGGGTGGGCCCAACCCAGGACCCACTGGACACTGGTTTGCAACCAATGGTTTGCAAGTGGTTTGCCACCCACAGTTTGAGAAACTCTGACACAGCGTCTTTGAATAACCGATTATAATAATCTGGCAATAAAATTTCTGAAAGTGAAGGAAGGCCAACAAGTTCCTCTGAAAACATCATGTTCACAGAATTTCAGACTGAGTCTTCTGCATCAGCTTCACTGCTCTAACAAGCAATGAACAGGAGACCAAAAAGTACATCGTACCAAAATGCCTGCAGAGCTGTAAGTCCCAGATGTAACTCCAGCAAACAAGCTAAGCCACATGTTAAAGGGGAAAAAGGCCGTTGCAAATGGTATGGCACTTGAAAATGTCACAGTACCACATGCCAAAACCTTCATCAAAGCATTTTATTTCTAATGGAACAATGTTTCAAAAGCATAGCTTTCCAATTGCCCGTTATTTTTCAGTGGTTGAAACCAAGCACAGAAAATGGGCTGTTTTCTAGAGCAAAATTGTCTCCTGATTCCTGCAGGCAGACTGAACTGGCACACGACGCTTCTTTGCTGCTCTGGCAGAAAAGGTTGCCTTCCTTCGTTTCGTTGGATGTGGGCCGACATTGTTGCCAACCGCAATGTTGGGTGTGGCACTCCATCAGGCTCTGGCTCTCAGGCAGCTGGTTTCTAAGGCTTGCGCTTGTTTTAAATTAAAGGGGAGACAGTTGAAAAGAACCAGCTTTATGTTTTATTCATGAGCAGATTCAGCTGCCGAGAGTAAAGCATGGAATTCAAAATGACGAAAAGTGCTCAGAATTATATAATGAGGACTAACGAACCCTTTGACCATATTGTATGTTAACTGCATCTTTATGCACAGTGAGGACGCTTAAAAGAATTGTAAAAGGGCAGACATTTTTTTTATATACAGAGTCATGAGTAATTCTAAGAATGAAAGAGTTGCCTTGTGCCCAGTCAGATCAATTATCCATCTAGCCCTGAGTCTTTTTTTTTTTTTAAACTGGCAGACTCTCCATGGTTTTAGGCACAGAGCTTTCCCAAACCTCACCCCAAAGAGGCCAGGAACAAAACACGGGGATTTCCTCACACAAAGAATGTGTTCTAGCATTGGTTTATTACAGCAGCCTATGGCAGCATCCGTGAAGCATTCTCAGTAGTGAAGCAAGAACAAAATCAATTGACATGGAATAAAAATGTAAGCTTGCATGTGCATTTTTGTAGGCTCCTTTAATTAAGGGTGGCAGCCTCGAAGTGATTCACGATTAACCTATGAGATGAGGTTAGGTGGTTTTGCATTTGAAGCAGGAAAACCATGGGCTGGAAAACACACAATAGTTTGAAACACACCTAACATCAATAATCAATTGTGCTATCACACTCTAGAACAGGGGTGTCTAACTCATTTCATACAGCAGACTGAACAGCATTTGTGGAGCCTGCTGAGGACTGGAGATGATGTCATTAAGCAGGAAGTGGCGTCATTGAGCAGGAATAAGCACTTTTCCCCTCACTTAGGAGCCCATTCGCTGCAAATGACGTAAAACACACAAATCTTGATCACATTTTTTTAAGATATGGAAGAGTTCCATCATCATGCAGACCACCCTTTTAGCAGTGCTGGTTGTGCTGAGGCGTCACTTCACAACTCAGCAGCTGAGAGGTGCTCTGAAAGTAACTCCTTGGCAGAAGCAGTGCTGCTGAAAGGGAGGCTACATAATAATTGAGTTCTCCAGGAGCTGCCCTTTCACTAGTGCCACTTCTGCAAATATCCCCTCGCAGCTCAGCAGCTGAGAGCAGCTGATGATGGTGCAGGGAGCGCCCAATTAGCATGACACCCCTGCTCTAGAACAGGGGTGTCCAAAGTTTTTGGCAAGAGGGCCACATCATCTCTCTGACACTGTGTCAGGGGCCAGGGAAAAAAAAGAATTAATTTACATTTAAAATTTGAATAAATTCACATAAGTTTACATAAATGAATATATTAAAGATGAACTTATATGAATGAACGAAGGTCTTGTAATAGCTCAAGGCTGATAAAGGACCTTGCACAAAGCAAGGCCAGCCTTTCCTTTGTTGCTGCTGCTACTGCATCACAGACGTGAAACAGCAAGCAGTGGAGGAAGCCCTCATTCCACAGCTCATGCGAGAGGTCAAATAGTTGCCCTCAGGCTGAGAGCAGTTGCATCGGGCCAGTGCAGGCTCCAACAAATCTCTAGAGGGCCAGAGGCTCATTGGAGACTGGGGGCTCCCTGAGGGCTGCATTGAGAGGCCTTGAGGGCCGCAAGTGGCCCCAGGACCGGGGTTTGGGCACCCCTGCTCTAGAAGATCCAAAGGAGGGAAGTCTCATAAGATGAATACATAATAAATCAAGCATGCATTGCACTGCACTAAAGGCTTACAATCCTTTTTATTTCTTTTTAAACAACAGTATGGGTGATGTGCATATATATGTGTACATTGTACTGGATGCCTGCCAGGAGAGTACGACTCAGGTCAGTCATATAATTCTGTAATAGTACTGAGCAAGAAGGCTTAGATCTCACAGAGCTAGAGGAGCACCACACTTTTAATTGTCAGAGCAATCAATCCCCGCCCCAATCAACCACACTTTGCTTACACAAAACATTTGACCCTGTGAGCAAATGCCACATCCTGGGAACTTCCTGACTTGGAGCAAACAAAAGTCATTCACACAAAAGAAAGTTCTCAAACCATAACTGCTCTCACCAACTCCAAGGCCAAATTCAATCAAGGAGTCCATGCTAATGAAGCAACTGGCCTCCAGTGATAGTGCAGTCTGTTTCCTGGTATGCCCTTTATCAGTTTCAAGTGAAGGAGCAACACTAATAAGCTTCATTCTCCAGCCTGAATCAATTGTTTTTGTAAGTCAAGCAGATTCATGTTAAGCTCTGCCATCCAAACTGAATCCACGGTTAATGCAATTTCACGTCTGGAAGTAATCCATAGAAAGAATATCATGTCTGATGAAATTCTCAGCCTCAGACAGACAACAGGAATCACATCACGTTAACACCTTCAAGTGGAGACAGATCAGAAATGCCTCTTCTGCCTTTGAACTGGCCATATAGAATGTGATTCAATATTCACAAATCATTGACAGTGTTGAACTTGCTATCCATGGAACCAGCCAAGGGCTAATAGAACCAATTTTGAATGCTTGATTGATGTGTTGAGAAGATCCACGTACGCATGGAAATGTATCACTATTGATCATGGTATATAAAATACAAGCAAGGTTTAGTCCCTTGGATTTATATGCCCTGAACCTCTGTGGCTGACTACCTGACTTGCACATACAAAGTTCTTGGTTGCTTTCCTTTCATTTTACAAAATGGATCAGACACAATTTACAACTGTTCCCCAAGTAGACCTCCAGCCCTGCTCACTTTCAGCGCTGAATACGGCGTGGGCAGTGTGTGGCCCGGCTAACCAGCGCTGAATAGCATTGGGCTGCTAGTCTCCCTCCTATTTTTTGTAAGCCACCTCAGTCACTTTTTGGAGTGGTATGGTATAAATTTATAAAAGGAACTACCAGAGGTGATGCAAGTGTTTTTACATTATTTTCTCATTATATTCTGTATGTCTTATAACAGCTTCAAGTATGCGGGAAAACTCAAAGAGTTTCATTCTCTTTCACTCTTGTTTTGAACTGGTGCAAATAAAAGGTTTCTATCTCCTGCTTTCTTTATTCTCTGTTATTTTTGAATCTAACTTCCCTTAAGGAATCTGTGCCAGCTATACTTGTGCTGGATCAGCAGTTCCTGCCCCTTGCGACCGACTGCAGTCTGTGTATTTCCTGCTGTGGCTTGTGTGTAATGCGACTGTCATGTGTTTTATCTGAAACATTAAAAAAAAAGATTTGAAACCAGAAAATGCATCGTCTAGCACTGAGCTGTAGGCAAACCAACCATGTGAAACTTGGCGACAAAACAATCCGCCTTTGTGCGGAAGTATAACTGCGAAACTTCACACAGTAAATGTGGTTTGCATTTCCTTGTCTCCCCAGTTCAGTCAGATGTTGTACTTGCAGCTTCAGTTATGGCACGTTGGGCCATGGTTACTATTCTCAGGTCTTTTGGTTTTGACCAGTGTTTCTCAACCAGTGCTATGAGCAGCACCAGTGGTACTTGAGGTGGTGTCTGGTGGTAATCACGGGATCCCCAGACCCCTCCCTCTTGCCCAGAAGCGAGTCCACAACAATGACACAACGAACAGCAGTAGGAGACTTGGCTCGGCGGGCAGAGCTCCAACATCTTGCCTCCCAGAAATAACTGGGGCTGATGTCATCACCAGTTACTTCCGATGGTACTTCAAATAGGTGGACCATGTGAAGTGGTATGGCACAGGAGAAACGCTGAAAAACACTGGCCTAGACTGCAAATTCTTATCACTGCCATAAACCCATAGCTACATCTGAGTGTGCGGTAAGCAGAATTCATCCTCCAAACTTCCTAATGAAAATTGCTTAGTTTTCTCAATTCAAGAGCCTCTGATGGGTTTCGATGGGATGCTCTAGAAAGGAAGCGGGCTGTGGTGATTGTGTAGCCCCTCGCCACTGTGCTGTCATTGTGCCACTTTGACAAGGCAAGGTTTCGGTCAAAAATGTATAGTCCACTGTTATATATTTTAAGTGAGCATGTATTTTATTGCAGTAGATTGCATTTTAACCTTTCACAGTGGACACCATTCAGCCACAGGTAAGCCGTTTTAGTTTGAGAGTTTTACATAGTTTCAGTTTTCATCTACAGAGAATTTGGTGATGGCTGTCCTCTGGTAAGGTGATGAATGGAGCAGTAAGAGTCTGTCGCATGTGACCACATGCTCTTCCCAGCAGGCACTGAAAGGCGATGGTAGAGTCACAGAGCTGCTAAATCAATACTCTGTAGGTACATGGCTACTTCCTAGTCAGCACCTAGTACAGTTGTGGCCATGATATCAGCATCCAAATTTCAGCACCTATCAGGGAAAGGGAAGAGAAAGAGTCCTAGGAGAAGGCCAGTTGACCTAGGGGCAGAGCTTAGTGGTTAGCATGCCTTTACCCCTTCCTTCTCCCAATTCCCTGTACTGGGCCAGCAGTTAAATAGGGGGGAAAACCAGGGATGGGTGAGTTCAGTGCAGCTTGACTTGAGTCGAGTCATGAGTCTCTTCCCTTTCCGTGACTCAACTCAAAAACAGTCCTAACAGGTGAACTTTCCGAGTTGCCCAGCACGGTTTCATGACTCAAAAAGTCTCAAGTCTCAAATCTTTTCTCTTTAAAAAGCCAGCTGCAACTCTGTGGGAAAAACCAGGGCTGCTACCAGGCTGTGTGTGTGTTTTGCAATTCTCTTTAAACACTCCCCTACTGTCCCCGTCCATCCCATCTGTAAGGCAGCAGTGCAGAAAGCGCCATTTGGTTCTCACCTTATAATTCCAACCCAGCCGTGACGAATCCATCCCCTTTGTATCACAGGCATGGGTGGACATACAGGGAGGGAGCTGCATCCCACCTCGCAAGGCGGGAGGGGATTGTTGTAGCATGGGAGATAACAATGCAATGAGCATGCAAACTGTGAGTGGCTCTTTTTCTACTGCTCCAGGAACCACATCCCCTGGCTTCCCGCCACCTCCTCCAGCCCCTCCTGCTAGCAAAACCCACTTGTCCCTATGGTGAAAAACAGCTCCTCCTCTCCCCCTCCCTCTCCCAGAGACACATCCTCTGTCCAATGGATGGTCTGAGGGACAAGAAGAAGTGCTGCCCTCCTGCGTGTTTTGTACATGTGCAGGATCCTCACAAGGAGTTCCCAGCCAGCTAAAATTGATACTTTTGCAAAAGTTGTTACAAGTTCTGTAACCTGAGACCCTGCCAGTTTTAAGTCCAAACAAAAAAAAATTAACCATTTTGCTCCACCTCCCCAGCCCGTCTCTGAACATAACGTGCCTTGCTGCTGCTACTTGTACGCGCAAAGGCCAGCTTCCGGAACAATGTAAGATTTTTTCGGGCGACATGGAGACAGTATAATCCCTTGCTGTTTGTCTGCAACTTGAGTCACCCAAACCCATGGCAACTCAAAGGAGCCCCAGACTCGAGTGCTTTGCCAAGTGTTTGGCACTTGTGACTCCAGTCTCCACAAGTCAGTGAAAAACGTGCATTTTCGTGACTCAGACTTGAGTAACCTGACTCGAGTTCCCATCCCTGGGAAAAGTCATGGTAGTTGGTATCCACTGACACCATTCCAGGCTGTAGAGACCAGACCCAGGAGGGGGGTGTGATCTGGGAAAAATGCCTTTCCAGAAGAACATTGAACCCCAGGAGCTCTTATTAAAAACCAAAGACATGATCACATTTGCAAGTCAAAGAGATGTGACGATCCACTGAATTATCCATGAACATAGACTAGGTAGGCAAAGGGTCAAATTGTAATTAGTTTAGTAAGAATTTAAAATAAATGGGAATTGGACTATATGGGAAAAGTATTGGGGGCAGTAAGTAAAAATACAGAACGTGGATGGAAAACGCCTGAGATTGGCTGGAATGCACAAAGAAAGATTTAATCAAATGGATGCATGCACGATGGTAAACCCAGGGAAGTTTACATGCTGACTGGAATGCGCTCACACCCAAGAAAATAAAGTAATTCTTGAATGCTAGAGGGTCCCTAGCTTAAGCTACTTCAATCACTCAATGAAGCCCCAGTCCTTGCGGGTGACTAAGTAGGTACTTTCTCTGAGCTCAAACAAACATGTCACTCAGAACAATGAAGACTTCCTGTGAGCTGATGCTTCTATAACTTTGGTTTGATGATGTCATCACGTGACCTCATTGGAGAATGGAACCCACCTGACTTCTCCATTCTACCTTCTTGAACCTGGAGAGACAGTTTGCAACCCAATGGGCAATGTAGCTATACATCATAATTATGAATAATCAGCAAATTAGATAATTAGAGTCTTATATAATAAGGCTTTTCTGCTGCAATTTTCTGAGCAATACATGTTAACCTGCTCTAATATCACTGTTTCTGTACTTCCAAAAGAAATAGCTCTCTCCCTTATTATTTTTTCATTTGCTGATC
The DNA here is from genome assembly GCF_035046505.1 of Tiliqua scincoides. Taxonomy (NCBI): domain Eukaryota; kingdom Metazoa; phylum Chordata; class Lepidosauria; order Squamata; family Scincidae; genus Tiliqua; species Tiliqua scincoides. The sequence continues at coordinate 31,765,484 of NC_089826.1, forward strand.
ATTTTAAGGATCATGAGGCTAATTTAGATACAGCTAAGAACTTCAATCTGACAACGTGAACTAACTCCTCCCTCTCAAGAGCCAAATGTCAGGGAAGACTGCATTATGGGAGCAACAAATCAAACAAGAGTTGCTTGATGAAGTTTACTTTGAAAACTGCAAAAGCTTATTAAATGCCAGACAATTTATCTGTCAGGGACTCCGAGTCAACTTCAAAATGGCAAAATTATCAGCAGGGCATATCATCAGCGCCTGGTACAGTCAGATAATTATACAGATGCTTCTTGCAACTCAGTAGCGTAGCATCCAATCATAAGTCCAGGTGTATAGGTCAAGTTGATCGTTCCGATGGGATTAAAATTGGTACCAGCTAGCTTAATGTTCTGACCTTTCCGCTTCTCAAATGTGCCACAGTGACCTATTTAGGGCCTGAGCGACGCCACGAAAAATGTGCATTGAGACATTTTGACATGAGAAGCGCTAACATTTTTTTCCCACTCATACAACATTTATCACACAATTCCAATTACTGGTCAGCAGTTTTCTGCTTAAAGGTGGCGAGTCAAATTACATTCACAGCCTCAGTCACAGGGGTGCTTCATACATTTTCATCAGTTTTTATGATTTATCCCATTCCTTCCAGCCTCGCTGTTGTGCCTGAGAATGTCTGATCAATGACAGTTTTGCTGTCTGAGAAATTTGAAGCACACCGATGTTGCCCAAATGTCACACACGAGATTGCGTTGCTTTGTGTCAAAGAGAATCAATATTTGAACTGTAGCCTGGTTCAATGGTGCATTTAGGGAGGCAGATTGGAGCGATAAATGCAGCATTCTGAAGATAAATTTTTATTTGAAACTGTAAAGTTTGACATTACAAATGGATCATTTCAAATGTTCCATCCAGTCTTCCCAGGTTTGATGGCAAATCTAGAAAAAGTCAAGCCAGAATAATTGATGACCCTCCATCCACTATAAGGTTCCCAAACTTCTTACCTGCGCAACCAACCTCAGTGTCTGCAGTAAGTCCTGGGCCTGCTGCAACCAGGAAGCTGCAAGGCAATATGGGGTGCAAACCAGATGCTGCTTCCAGGTTGCACCAGCCTGCAACCTGTGTCATTGGCTGTGTCATGCCCCAGAACACCTTGCAGACAGTTTCTGCAAGGCATTCTGGGGCACAACGTGGCCAGTGTTGTGGGTCATGGGCCGGCATGACTTGGACGTGTCCAGAGTTTATCACCAGACTTGTGAAAACCAGACTATATGATACAGAAAGGCAAGAGATTCTAAGTGCAGCACAGAAAAATGTTCCCCTCTGAATTTTCATCTTAAAATTACAAGTGGTCAACAACCAAAATATCTGTCCCTCCTAGTGCACCCCCTGGAGAGAAGGGCCTTTACCTTGGCACGTTGTAACGTGACCCCCTCTAATGACTTACATGGCAGATTTAGAAACGCCTCCTGGGAAGATCGTTTATGTAGCTGCAATTTAGGTGAAGTAGAATCATCCACACACATTATGTTGCACTGTCCCAGATGTCAAGCACTAAGACAGCAATTTCTCTCTCCCTTGCTCCATGCTAAAACAGGGCATTCTGAGAAAGCTATAATTCAATTCCTTCTAGCAGGTGATGTAGAGCATACAACCCTCTCAGTCGCACAGTTCCTAAATTTGAGTAATTTGAATCAAGCCAAGCTTTCTGTAGCAAGTAATCACTGAGTACATTACATCTTTGGCAATATCTGCAGAGTAACTGATTGTTTTGTTTTTTAAATAATACATGTTTGTATGTAAAATGTATTGTACGTTTGTATCTGTGTGCACACGTAGGTGTGCACATATACATATATTTGTGTACTACTTAGGTTTATATTCTCTCTACGGTTTCCGTACAGAGTCTTCACCTACCAAATGTTTATGCCTAATAAAGGTTGACTTGACTTGACTTGGACGTGGCTTCCCTTTGTGGCAGGCCTGCAACCCACCAGTGGTTCAATTTGGGAAATGCTGCACTATATTGTTTTCCAAACGATATTCAGCTGCAGTTCAGTGGTAGAACATATGCTTTGCATGCAGGAAGTCCCAGGCTCAGTCCTTGGTATCTCCAATTAGAAATATAGAAAATCCCAGATTCAATTCCTGACATCTCCAGGTGAGACTGGAAACATCCCAGCTGAAAACTTGGACAGCTGTAGCCAGTCAGTGTGGATAATACTGTGCTAGATGGAGCAAAGGCTGCACTCAGCTTCCAGTGACCTGCCATTTTCATTACTATGCAGTCTCTCCCTGTGAATCAACTTCATGATTATTCCTTTGTAGCACCTTCTAACATTATATCGCTAGGCGTTTCGAATGGACTGTAATTTCAGTCCTGAGTATCCATACATTTTGCTACATTTCTGTATTTTTCCCCTTCCCTTTCCATCTCATGTGCTTGGCAGTTCCTCTTGACTGGGAATTATTGTGACTCCAAGCAAAGAAGAAATAATTTTCATATCATTCCCTGGCTCTGGCAATTAAAAAATATTGCAAGATATCCATATTACTAATATATGTCATGATGTTAAGCCAGGAAAAACAATCACATCTGGGAGAGTCTTTTCTTCCACTTGGGGTTGAGTGTGATTTCACAGTTGGAATCTATTCCCTATGCCAATACAAATTCTATTGTTATCAGTCTAAATCTTAGCTGCAAATCACTTCTGACATACAAGGTTCTTCTTGATAACTGGTAGATTAATTCTGAAGTTACTTAAAATAGAAATCACCACTTTTTTCCATCTCTTTTGCACCTGGCATGTTCATACTTAATTAAACTTGCATAACACCTTCTCCATTTCATCTTTAAATTGCAGACAGATGATTTCTTTCTTTTTTAATAATGCTCAGAAACCTCTTTTATCCCCCCCCCACCACTTTCTTTGCTCAACAACACCCACCCTGGAAAAGAGTTCTGGGGAACTTGAAAGCTTTCTCACTAATTTATATTTCAGTTGGTCCTGATAAAAACATGTTGCCGGGTTGTATTTATATTCATTTCCTTTTGTAATTGGATGGTTAGCGTTAGTTAAATGTTAAGACTTCGTATTGTGTCATCACCAAGGCAATTTTATCTTATTAGATCTTTCTGCAGCCCTCGATATAGTTCATGAAATATTGGTGATGGAACTGAGGAAACTGGCAGATGTTGAAGGGTGCTCATTTGAAAGTACCCAGAAAAGTGAGGAATCATTGTCAACATCTCCCTTTGGTCTTAACTGCATATTCCCACACAGTTCCAGCTTCTATTTCAACAGGTTCTAACTCTATTAGACTAGGCAGAACTTTCAGCTTTGATAGAAGCTAGCTCTAACTTCCATATTCATTTGCCACAAAGTCTTATCTAGTGTTTGGTTGTGGTTCCCTATGGCCTGATCCAGTGGGGCTGTTCTTATGTTCTTAACTACAATTCCCAGGGGGCCTTGCAGGTCTCTTGTTATCTGGTGTGCTCCCTGGGACATTTGGTGGGCCGCTGTGAGATACAGGAAGCTGGACTAGATGGACCTATGGCCTGATCCAGTGGGGCTCTTCTTATGTTCTTACGGTTGATATCTAGATACAGGTGAGCTGATGTGAGGCTGAAACATGGCAAGGAGAAGATAATGGTGGTTTACCAGGTCTCAGTCAATCATGCTCTCCTTTATACATTGCTGCAACTCAAAACCAGAGATTCTCTTGGTCTCCATTCTCTTCACTGCCTCTTCCATTCTGTTCTTCTCTTTGTCAATATGGCAGGCAAAGAAGAAAACATGGAAGTGCTTGTCCCATGGTGAGAGGCAGAGGTGCACATGTGGTGGTGAGGCCAAGTGGGCACCCTATACTAATAACCGAACCATCCATGGCTGGGTTATTAGTCATGGCTGGCTTTCAGTCATGGCTGGCTTTCAGTCAACTGGACCAATTGCTCACAGTAGGGCTCTGCGCCGAAGGGGGCCCCACAGTAAGGTAATCTACTCTAGCTTGTCAAATACACACAACAGCACATTCCAATGGACGACTAACACTGCAATTTTGTATTAAAATGTGCTTAGATCCATTTGGTCCATTAACTCACATAAATAAAGTCTATAATAAATTTTATTTCTCTCTCTAAGATTCTATAGACCTTGACTATGAACCTGGGGCACAGCAAAAAACAAAACAAAAAGAAAAACAATTCCAATTGGGGTCCTTGGTGCCTAAGGCCGACCCTGCCACCATCTTTGGTGTCCCCCTGAATATGGCACCAGCCCTGAAGGGCCAAATTAAAGATTCAAAAATGGTGTTCATACCTTTGTAACTTCAAAGCCCCTTCTCTAGATTAATGGATAGTGCAGGTCTCATTACGTGCACACAACTTGCAGAAGAACACAGAGGAAGGTTCTTAACTATGGAGTAATAACTAAAAAGCCCTAGGTAGAGGTGGGAGAAATTGGTGAAATGAAATAAAAAACACATAACAGCACTTTCTGCACTTCTCATTTAAAAACAAAACAAAACAAACAAAAAAACCCACCCCCAAATCTGTGAAGAAATTGAACAGTTTTATTTGGTTTTTATTTATTATTTAATTGGGGGGGGGGGCTGGCTAATGACTGTGGCTGCATCTGCTGACACTATCCCAACTATACCATCTAAGCTTCTAAAGTGATTATAAATTATGTAAATTTTGAATAAAAACACATAACACCACTTTCTCCACTTCTAACTTTTGGAAAAGACTAAAATGTGCAAAGAAAAATATAAAAAATCCCCCATCTAGTTTCCCCTTTCAGAAAAGATTCTGATTTCTAGCTTAATTCCCATTCAGACACTACATCATACTGAGAAATGAATAGCTTTTTGTTGGCAACCTTCAGCCTTGAAAGACTATGGTATCGCGCTCTGAATGGTGGTTTTGGAACAGCGTCTAGTGTGGCTGAAAAGGCCAATTCGGGAGTGACAATCCCTTCCTCACCAGGAGCAAGTGCAGTCTGTCCCTGGTCTGTCTCCCTGGCTATGGGCCTTCCTTCTTTGCCTCTTAGCCTCAGACTGTTGGCCAAGTGTCTCTTCAAACTGGGAAAGGCCATGCTGCACAGCCTGCCTCCAAGCGGGCCGCTCAGAGGCCAGGGTTTTCCATCTGTTGAGGTCTACTCCTAAGGTCTTCATAAATGTATACCTAATAGACTTATTACGAGATGAATTTTAAGCCTCTAAAAGTAAATGTGGATGATTTCTTAAAAAGAAAAAAAACCCAGCAAACTCCAGCTCTGCTGATGTAGAAATACATGGCTGGTGCATTTCTTTAACTGAGTTATAACTGTAAAGGGTAGTATTGCCTACTAGCATTCATTCTGCTAGAGACAAGATGTGACATAAGTTATTGCTCTATGTCAAATCTAAGTGTTGGGAAGGTTTGTCCAGCGGGAAAAATGCTAAGAAGTCTTTATAAATAACACTTTGAAGAAATTTGTCTCACATCCTAAGAACAACCTTAGTGTAAAATTACTGCCTGTTAACTTGCAGTGCAATATACTAAGCAAATGAAAAGTTGCAATGGACCCAGAACATTTTATTTTTCCCCTCTACACCACTATTACCAATAGAAGTTATAGCAGCTTTATACATTCTACCAGGCACTGTTCATCTATTACAGCCAAATGTCATCTTTTCTTTGACAAGGTGAGATCTGTTCTGATCTACACATGCACTGGAATAATGTGATAGAGCTTCTTCCTCATGAGATTTCAGGAGAAAGATTACATTTCACTGCCTGCCCCTTCTGTAAAAGGCTAAGGTTGAAAGACAGCATAGGGTAAATTCACAGAGAAATTTACAGTGAATTATAGATCCACATAAACATAAAAACAGAAGCAAAATTATATTTTGCTGGGTATTTTTCTACGTACACTCTTTGAAAAGCTTGGGAGCTGCCACAGTTTTCCTTCAAACAAAACTAATGCCAGGAGACCATTTTTAAAGATTTTGCCTAATGCCATAGGAATTACTAGTTAAAATATATTATAGTGTACAAGCAGTGCTAGCTGGGCATCTAACTAGAAATACCATAATACAAATAGGTTCATTGTGATAGATCAAGGTGGCCAACATCATTATTTTCTGACGTACTTGATCCTCTAGCCACTAGCATAAGGAGCCAAAAGAATCTTCTTCATAGATGATTAGGGACCCAATCCTAAACTGGCCCAGCACTGGCCCTGAGTCCTAGTGCCAGCACTGGGTGCCATAAACCTGCTGTAAAGCACATTTACAGTATCTGGTGAGCAGGGAGCGCTGGTGTTGCACCCGCACCAGTCAGGTGCCAGGCCCAGCACCAGCAGGAAGAGGACAGGCTGCCATCAGGGGTAAGTGCCACCGCTGGTGGTAGTGTAGCTTCTGGAAGGTGGGGAGGAGCGGAATGAGGGCAGGGGAGGGTGAGGTTGGGGGAGGAACCAGGGCAAATTGGCAGAGCTCTGTTCTGCTGTATTCTGAACTCTGTGTCAGGCCAGAAGGCCTGACACTCTCTAGTCTGCACAGGAAAATAGCCAGCACAGACTTGAGAAGCCCCATTGTGGAGCTTAGGGCTTTCCCCAGGAGAAGGGCATGAAAGTTCGGCTCTGGCTGCTTCCCAGCTGGATACAGCAGTCCCTGCTTTGGCGCTGCTGCTCCAGAGGGTGACAAGAAGCTCAGGAATAGGCTGTAGGCTCTTCAGTACACTTGGTATTGCCTATCATAGATATGGCTTCATAGATATGGATTGCATGTAATTGTAACAGTGGCATCCCAGCAGTAATTGAGGGGACCCCTCTCTCAGCAGGCCCAGGTGGCTAGGCTGACCCTGAACCCTTGGGATTTGTGACTAGGAAGCATCAACAGGAGGCAGGTGGGGCCCAAGTGAAGAGTTTTACTCCATGGCCCCCAACAACCTGGCACCAATATTGTGTACTTGTATTATATGATGTCAAGACGGATGGGAAGAACATGAGGAACAAATGGCTTTCCAAAAGATCCCATCAGAAGACCAGACTTCTTTGACTTTCCAGAATACACACAAGCTAGGAGTGTATATGGCAGGTGGAGTTCAATTGTTCCTTTTCCCTAAACAAAGTAAAACAAAAAGTTACTGTACATTAATTTCCATTTATTTTGAGGGTGAGCTAACATTTTTTTTCCAATAGGGTCAGATCTTGCTCGTATGCTACAAATTGGACATTGCTCTGTCTAATGGAATACCAGTAGATTAACAGCCCAATCCTATGCATGTCTACTCAGAAGTAAATCCCATTCTAGTCAATGGGGCTTACTCCTAGGAAAGTGTGCATAGGATTGCATCCTCAGTTAGTTTGATAATCAGTCTGTCCAATAAAAAAAAGAAAGAAATCAGCAGTGTTAAGTATGTCTTTTGTGAATCGTTTAACAAGAGGAAGGAAGATTATCTGAATCCTTCCAACAAGCCTGGCCAAATGTTGAACTCAGTCTGTTTACTGCAGAGTTCTTTGAAAACATTCTCAGTAGCCAAAAAGTCCTGTCAGGAACTATGCTTATTCTCCATTAAATGCTGTTCAGCAAGGAGTGAAAGGAAATTCATTATAGCTGTGGCTTATCTCACAATGACTGCAAGCCTGGAGAATTTTCTTCTGGAATGACATTATAAATCCAGAGCATTTGATAAAATGAAAGAATTGTATGCCTTTATTCTCACTTTCCTGACATGGACCATTTTTGTTTTCCCCAGGGATTGTGGGATGACTGGTGTGAACTGTAACAGGAGTTAATTAAAGACACTTGGATGAAACAGGCACAAGTTTTTCAAAGCCTCTTGTAAAAAGAACCCCATCATAAGTAATTTAGCACAGGAAACCAGTCTGTATTGCTGGGGAATTCCATCTTAATCATTAACATGGCACCATTGTAAAAGCCACAGAGGATTCTTCAGAGATATGCAGTTTTCACGAAGATAAAATCCTGCAGATAGTTAAAGGCAGGAAATCCAAAACAATCCAAACCCATGACCAGGAATTAACCTAAACCATACTTTTGCATAATTGGGTGAATTTATTTTTACACCTTCCCAATAGCTGGAGCCAACACATTAGAGATAAACTTTAATGGGGCCTTATTAAAATGAATATCCATTTATTAGTATAGCCTTGTATGGGTTCTCTCTCTCTCTCTCTCTCCCCCCCCCCCAATTTGGGATCCCCCTTCCTAACTATCAAAAATTCCGTTTCCCAAAGCTACCTGTTTTGCTTGTCAATTTACCATGACATGGCCACTAAAGCATATTTTTGGTCACAAAGTGGTAATTTCTACGGGATGCTCCATCCCTGAATCAATCTCTCTCACTCTTTAGAGAAGTAATTGTCTCAGATTGGGGTTAATTTCCAGGCACGTCGTTTACAGAAGACTTGATCATCCTATGTATGCTGAGAACATTATTATAATTTGTTGACTACATTTACATACCACCTTTATTCTAATGAGCCATAATTTTCATTTCGAAAATAAGAAATGGATGCTGAGAGAACTTGAATTCAGATTGCCAATGCTGGGCTGCATTGAACCATGTGTCTCCCCAATCCAGCCCGCTGGACAGAACGGAGTACATGTGTACAGCTACTCCCTGTTCACCTGGAACATCATCCCAATCACCAGCCATCACCACATGTAGAATGGAATGTACAAATGCCACCTAATTTCATGACTAGCTATTAAATCAACCATGTGATGAGTGGCATTTGGATATTCCCTGCGTGTGCGTGCCAAATGGACAGGGAAGACCTGTGCATGCTCTGTATTCTCTATCTTGGGGGCTGGATTGGGAAAGATATACAATCCAATCCAGCACATTGATTTCTATGAGTTTTTCCACAGATGTTTATGTGATATATGTCAGGGATGTCAAACTCGTTTCATACAGAGGGCCAGAGTCAGCATTCATGGTGTCTGCTGAGGGCCAGAAGTGACATCGTTAAGCAGGAAGTGACATCCTTAAGCAGATGATGGCCAGAAATAAGCACTTTGTTCTCACTTAGAAATTCATTAGCTGAAAATGGCAGAAGAGAAAATGTGCAAATGTCGTTCATATTTTCAAGTTATGAGAGAGCCCAATTATAACGGGGACCAGATAAATGGCTTCCAGGGGGTGCATTCGGCCCACAGCCCTTAAGTTTGAAACCCCTGACGTATGTTGTAGCTCTGTGGCACCTAGCTTACAGGGTTGTTAGGGGCACTGGTATCATTTGCATCTCATAAAGGGCTCTGCTATGACTTTAGGGAGTCATGATTATAAATGGGAAGACGAAAGTAACTGTAATCTTGGAGTATATGGGCAACTATGAAGGGAAGAAGGCATGAGTAGAAAAACAGTGAACATTTGGAGTGGGAGAGAGAGGTGGGGGAATTCTGGAATTCTTTTGTCTCTTTACAAAAACTGAATCCTAAAGTCACAGAGGTTGAAGGGTTTTTTAAATCTTTGTACATACTTTCAGCATAATCACTGAACATGGGCCATGAGCAACCACTCTGAGCATGAATGGCATGTGGGAGGGGTTAAGACTTGGAGTGTTCTTGCTCTTCACTTTGGAGTCCTGGCTGAGAACTCTGTTTAATAAAGGTCTACAGCCAACACTGTTTATCTTATGTCCTCTTATCTCTGCAGAAGCTCATATAATTCCAGTCCTAGCAGCAGGGGTCCTTATCAAGAACAAGATGAAGGGATACAATAAAGCCTGACCACGAGGGTTGTTTTCAGACCATCTTCTGGTCAGCTGCAAGCTGCATCAGGTTGTGAATCTGCGTTCCTTATGGCACACACTTCAGCTAGCATGGAGCCAGTAGACAGACATATAACAAGTCATCTATTGTGTCATTTATTCATTTGTTAACATTTAGCCACAGAAGCTATGCGCACAGGGAACTGGCAGCCCAATCCTGAGCCAGGGAAGCAGCGGTGCCAGAATGGCTGCCACTACATCCTGTGGGTTTCAGGCAGCTGCCGACATCTCCTTGGGGGAAGACCCAAGTACCGCAAGGGGGCTACTCAAATCTGCAGCAGCAAATAACCAGTGCAGAGTTTAGAGGCTCTGTGTCAGGCCGGGAGGCCCGATCCCAGGTTCTGGATCCGACAGATTCAGAGTCTAGTCTACAAACATTTCAGTATTCTGAGAATATCTGACATTTGTACTCACAGAGAATTGTGGGAAACATGTTTGTTCCAGCTCTAGTCATAAGAACATAAAAAGAGTTCGGCAGGATTAGGCCCAGGGCCCATCTAGTCCAGCTTCCTGTATCTCATAGAGGCCCACCAGATGCCTCAGGAAGCCCGCAAGACCACAAGAGACTTGCATCTCTCTGCCACTTCCCTGCATCTGGCATTCTATTTGCCCTTGCACCCCCCAATGAAGATAAGAAGAAAGTCAAATGAAATCATAAAGCAGGACAAAAAGAAATCAGTGGAATTTAGGAAAAACAAGAGCCCTGTTCTGGGGCTCATCCTCTCTGCAGAGATGGGGGATATGCATACCTGGAGGGTGTGTGTGGCAGGCAATATAACTACACTTATATGCATGTGCACAGTGCTCCATGTTATTGAGAATCCTGAAAAGGCATGATTCCCAGAAACGTAAATACACATACAGGCATTCTGCAGAGAGGCATTGAACATGTGCATTAGAAGGGTGGAACCTCCCACCTCTCACTGTATATTTGCTCATTGTGTGGGTCAGTAACAAGCTCTGTTGCCTACACAAGCCTCGCTCTGGCCTGCAATCTGAATCAAAGCTGAACAAAACTGGAACTAGTACCCAACATGCACGTTTAAAAAAAAACCAAGAAAAGACTGCAGAATTTACCTTACAATTAAACTGCAAGATTCCAAATACAACTCATATTTATTGCAGTGACACAGTAGGGAGTAACTGCTGATTACAGTCTGGGCATATTTTTCCTTTTATTCATGATCATCTTTTTTTTTCCAGTTAGAACCTGTTGCAATGCATGATGGACAGTATGAAAGAACAAGAATAATATTTAAGTAGACCAAGGTCAGAGTCTATCACTACAGATAATGCTTATGGGAGTCATTTATTTAGATGGCAGAAGGGGTAGTGCTGCTGGTGTTGTCTTATATTGCTAAAGGATGTTGTTCTCTTGCTATGGAAGTTGCAACCTGTCACAGAACTAATGGATTCTCGTAAACAGTTTTTAATTGGATAATCCTTGATTTTGGACTGGCAGAAAAATATATATATATATATATATATATACTGCTGTTCTTATGAAATGTCAGTTATTTGAGCAGCTGTTCTCTGGAGAAGAAAGAGCATGCAAGTGACAGCAGCAAACTAATGATGGAGAATAGGTGTGTTCTTTATTGCTACAAGGTGTACAAATGTACAAAGCTATTGGAAGGCAGTAGAACTTGCATATATGGAGACATATAAGGCAATGTAACGTTCACACACACATATGATGGAGTGATTTTCTTACATCAAAAGCAAAGGAAGCCAAACAAAGTCTTAAATCAATGAATGGAAGACGAGCTCAAATCAATTTGTGAATATGAGCTTTCGACATACCTGGGCCCCTCGACCTTTTTTTTCAAGCCCCCTGCTCCCTGTCTTCCAGTTCCAATTCTGTTTGAAACTATGAATCTTTCTCTCAGCCACCTTGCTTCTGAGCTTCCTGGTCTTTAGCTTCCTTACCTCTTTTGGTCCTTAGCCTGCCCTGTAGAGTTGCACCAGTCCCTCAAATGTTTCACAGCAGTAAGCCTGTGTGAAATTTTAATCCCCACCAAACTGACAACTTTCCCTTTCCTCATAGAAATCAGTGGCAGACCTGCCATTCACTTGATGAGGCAAAAGCAGAACCTCGGGCACTTTTAGGATCCCACAGAAACCTCTCTGAGGCTTCCGGTTTGTTGGAAGCACAGTTTAAAGTGTCGGGGAACTTTCAGGGGGCTTCCCTGATGCATCCTGGAATTGCATGAGGCTTCATGCGCTCCAGGTAAGGGGGGGGGCGGATTTGCGCATGGAGGGTGGTGGCATCCCGTGAGGGGAGTGCCATTGTGGACCTTTGCCCCTGGACATGGGGTTGGGGAGGTTCGCTACTCATAGAAATTGGACTGAGGAGAATCTATCAGCTTTGTTAGAATGCTCACACTCTGTGCCATTGCACCAGTTCAATTAATATTAGAGACCTGAATGTCACAAATGTAATACAGTCTGTTCTCATTATCTGCTAGGGTTAGGTTCCTGGAAACCCTCGCAGATAGGGAATTCACAGATAATGAAGTATGGGATCCTAGGGGATCAATGGGGTTAGGTACAAGGAGTACAATGGGAAGGAAGGGATAACTTCCCTGCACCAGAAGAATCCACCAGAGAACCTCAGGAAGACAGCAGATGCTGTAGGAAGTGCCAAAATATATCTGAATGCTGCAGACACCTTCCAGAGGCTGCAGGTACCTTCAGAATGGCAATCATAACCAGCGTGGATCTCTTTAAAATGACAGGTGGAAGCTTCCGCTGGGCATTTTAAAGGGGTCTGCACTGGTCACAGGCACCATTCTGAAGGTTCTTGCAGCCTCCAGAAGGTCTCTGCATTGCAGATAATGAGAACAGAGGTGCAGATAACAAGAGAAGGTGGCAATTCTGCCCCTCGCAGATATGCAAATTTTCAGATAGCGGGTTTGCATATAAAGAGAGCTGACTATACAGTGTCAATGATAGACATTGGATCTCTGTTACTCAACTCAGGAGGAAAGAGATGGGAAATAAAAAAGGCTAAACATAACGCCTGCATTTTCAACCTTTATAGAGAATGGAAGATGTGATAAGTCATCACAACTTCTATCCTGATGATATCCATATGCCCATCAGAAAAGTACGGTCTACACTTGGATTTGGTGTCAGGGAATACAGTTCTGTATAATACTGTATATGTGGCAGATGATGCATGCAAGTGGTGATATAACACATACATGTTCAGCCCAAGGGCATAATGGGGTCTATGCAATTTGGAAATTAAATATAACTGGGTGTGTGAGTTCCTATGTCAATGTTTCCCAAACTGAGCCGTGGTTCCCCGGGAAGTAGTAGAAACCAGCCGGGGGAGCTGTGGAATCCTCATGAAAATCCTGCCACCCTATACAGTATATAGGATTGTAGCCCTAATGGGAGGCAGTGGGCAATGACCCAGTAGGTTAAGGGAGCCACCAGTTGAAAGAATTTGGAATCACCTCCCCAAGTCATTTCTGGTTGTACTCAAATAATTAGCCATCTTTGAATAGCTTCAGTAGAACACAAAACTGTATACAAGACCTTACTTTGCTGTGATACTCCTTTTTATGTCTGTAACAGCTGTTTACTATTCTCAACAGTAATCAATAGTATTAGCCTGGGTTTGTTTTCATGAAAAGTGATATCTACCTTTACTGCAAACGTGACTTTGAACAGATCTTTCAGGATTAAACAGGCATTTTAAAAGGACTGCATGTATTGGTTTGGCTTCTCCAAAACAAGATAATAACGGAGGGAGTTATGCCAAACCTTGATAACTAGATACCCTCAAAAGAAAGCAGAGACGGGCACAGATCTAACCACAGTACACACCTGTCTTAAAAGCCACAGAAGAGGAAAGCTAGTTTGGAATCTTGACAAGTGGGGATTGAACCGAACTGGAACCCAAAATGGAACAGAGAGATGTTTTTCGTGAAGTGGAACCGAACCAAAAGCCAACAGTTCCAAAGTTGCATAGAAAGTAGCAAGTAGTTCAACATAAATGGTTTGATAATCAGGGTTCAAGCTTTCAGTCCTGTGATTTATATCTATTTTCTGAGGTTTTTAATCTTGTTATATGTATTCTGTTTGTTAAAAACTTAAGCATAAAGCAATGTTAAATAATTAAAAATATATTTTCTTGGACAGTTAGCAGTCTTTGGCTACTGTGTTTCAGCAGCTTCTTGGCAATTGTGGAAGCTATCAAAGGTATTTTCATCCATGGAGAAGTATGAAGCAACTGTCAGTATGTTGGAGGTTGGAGTGGCAGGGTGTGGGTTTCCCTTCCTGATCCAATTTTTGGATCACTTGCCATTAAACCCACCATGAACTTCACCACTGTCATTGATAGCATGGCTACTAAAGAAAACAAGTTTTCATCTGGTTTGAGAACCAAGGCTGAGCACAACATATATTCCTTTATGCTGTGCAATTTTCTATGCAGCCTAAGCTACATTCTAAGCTATATTCTAAGCCAGGGGTGTCCAAAGTTTTTGGCAGGAGGGCCACATCATCTCTCTGACACCGTATCGGGGGCCGAATTAATTTACATTTCAAATTTGAATAAATTTACATAAATGAATATATTAAAGATGAACCTAAATGAATGAATGAAGGTCTTGCAGTAGTTCAAGGCCTATAAAAGGCCTTGCACAAAGCAAGGCTGACCTTTCCTTTCCTGCTGCTACTGCATCACAGACGTGAAACAACAAGCAGTGGAGGAAGCCCTCATTCCACAGCTCACTCGAGAGGTCAAACAGTTGCCCTCATGCTGAGAGCAGTTGAGTCGGGCCAGTGTGGGCTCCAACAAATCTCTGGAGGGCCAGAGGCTCATTGGAGGCTAGGGGCTCCCTGAGGGCCACATAGAGAGGCCTTGAGGGCCGCAAGTGGCCCCCGGGCCGGGGTTTGGACACCCCTGTTCTAAGCAATAAGAATGTGGCAGTGCAGTCTTTCTTCTTTTCATTATAAGGAAAGCAGGTCCTTGTCACTGCAAATGAGGCTAATTCTCTCTCTCTCTCTCTCTCTCTCTCTCTCTCTGTGTGTGTGTGTGTGTGTGAGATTGGGCTGTCGCATGCATCCATTTACGATAGAGTCTTCCACTATTGTAAAATTGCCACCGACAGAGCACACAGTGCGCTATCAATGGCCATTTTGGGAGCGCTGTTGCAAGAGCTGCTGGAACCTGCCTGGAACCACCAGAGCAGGTAAGGCAGCAGCAGGGACGGGGTTAAATGGGGCGGGAAGGGAGGGGGAATGGGGTGGAGAGGACGTGGCTGGATCTGGTGGCAGTTGTACAGGCCAGATCCTATCCTTTTCTGCAGCCAACTACAAATTCTAAAAGGAAGAAGAAACAAAACAGAGAGTGGTGTTCTAGAGTGATTGGACAGTCTAGCTCACCACTTTCATCTCCACTCTTCCTCTTCTGCTCTGTTCCCCTTTTCCTTTTAGAATCCAGGGAGTGGAAGGAAATTGAGAAGTGGCAGAGACAGTGGCTGGTATGCTGCAGTGTATTTGGCAAGCCACCTCAGGTGCTGGGAGTTCTTAGGGCCCAATCCTATCTGACTTTCCAGTGCTGATGCAGCCATGCCAATGGAGTGTGCACAGAATCCTGCAGTGGGGGAAGCAGTCAAGGAAATCTCAAGGTAAAGGAATGTATGTTCCCTTACCTCGGGGCTGCATTGGCACTGGAAAGTTGGATAGGATTGGACCATTAGGCCAGCCCTATCTCCCTGCCCTAGTGACAGTTCAGAGTTGCCCCCTTCCCACCCACTATTTGCCAAGGGAGAGAAGCCACCTTAAGGCAATCAATGAAGAACACAGCATAAGGAAAAAGAATTAAACACCTCCTACATAATGTGTAGTTGGACCTGAAATCTATTTAAAAATAATTGCTTCTTGTCCAGTCCACCATAGATACAGAAACAATTTTTCACATTTATGGTTATCTTTTCAGTATTTGAAAAATGCACATCCCTCTTTAATCTTTTGTCATTTCCAAGCTTTCAGATAAATTCTTATATTAAAGTATGGAGGGTTGCAAGGGTATCAAGGTTAAAGCAGTCTGACATCATCTGGCCAATTCTGAGCCTCATAATCACATGAAAACCAGGCATCTTGGAAGAAAAAGGAAACACATTAGAAAAACCTATCAAAGGGTATTATTTTGCAGCAGACAGGGGCTTTCTTGGCAAAATGAGAGCTTAGAAAATACAGAAATCTGTAAGTCTTCCAGACAAATGCTCTTATTCCTCCAATATGAACATCACATATTAAGATGGGAAAATAAGTAACCTGGATCCATTTGCATCTACCAAACAGCCCCTGTTCTAAGTTGCACTCTGTTGCCAGTTTCACATACTGCTAAAGCAGGTTGCTGCATATCAGGTAATTGAAAATAAATATGAAGTAAATCAAGCACAACTTATAGTTGGCCCCTGTACTCCATCCACTGTTCTGCAGCTTTGTTCCATTCAAAGGTACAATGAAAAAGACAAGTACCCAATGAAATTTAAGAATTTTTATTAGAAATGGAAAATAAAGAATACAGCTGAAAATGTATTTTATAGAACAATGTTGTACCCACAGCTGTAGTACTGTGGATGGGGTTGTTTTAAATGTCCGAAAACCTGCATTTTCGCCACAGTCGGTACTCACAGTCACCAACAGAGTGCAATCCTAACATAGCGCTCCACCAGTGCAGCAAGAGTGTTGCAAACATGCCAAAAAGCATGTTTGTGACAACTCAGGAGTAAGCAGCACTGGTGGGAAGGCCTGTGTCATCCCACCAGTGACAGATCAAGACCTGCGGCTGCTGGAGCACGTAAGGTCTGTACCAAGTGGCATAGGGGTGTGGAAGGGTGGAATGGAGGCGGAGAGAGGGTGCTTCTGGGCAGGGGGAGGGTAGACCATGTACAGGATCAGGATAAGGCCAGGAAGGGGGCAGGATCTGTGAGCAAGCTTATGCCGTATCCTATGGGCCCTTCCTGAGCCCTTTTCCCTGGACACTGGTTTCTTGGTCTTGCATCAGATCTGAAAAGCCCTATTGGGCAGGCTGGGGCTTTACAAGGAGTAAGTTGGTAAATGTCCTCTTACCCTGAGTAGACTTCCAGCCTGCTCTTAACCAGCGCAGAGTATGGCATGGGCTGCCCAGCCCCACTGTGCTGGGCTGGTTAGAATTGGGATGCCCATGTGGTTACTCCCTAAAAGAAATCACTCCCCATAGTTGAGCTCCCTCTCTATATCAGTAAAAAACACATCACAAGGATACCTGGATGATGTGGCTACTCTCATGCAAGCACCGTCATGAGGATTTATGTGTGGATCACTTATTCTAAAGGAATATAAATTAAATCCTACTGGATTGGGCCAAAAGCCCCTCTAATCCATAGTGGTCTGCCTTCTGCTATTGAGAAGCCCATATGAAAGAAGGGCATATTTCTTTCCCACAATTCTCTGCAACTGGTATTCAGAGGCATACATGCTGCTGAATGAGGAGCTAGTGTATTGCCATCATACCTAGTAGCTGCTGTTAGACCTGTCCTCCATGACTTTGTCCAATTCCTTTTTTAAAGCAATCCAAGTTCGTGGCCATCATCACGACTTGTGGTGATGAATTCCACAAACTAATTGTGTAGTGCAGGGGTGCTCACACTTTTTTGGCTCGAGAGCTACTTTGAAACCCAGCAAGGCCCAGAGATCTACCAGAGTTTTTTTTACAATGTTCACGCCATCATAACATATAACATTTATGTGTACAATGTATGTTGGTGTACCTTGAGCCCCACTGAGTATAACAGGACTTACTCCTGAGTAGACATGCCTAGGATTAGGCTGTGAGGCTGCAATCCTAGCCACACTTACCTGGGAGTAAGCCCCATTGAGTACAATGGGCCTTACTCCTGGCGTTTCCTCCCAGAGGCACCTGAAGGGGGGGGTCGGCACTCCGCAATCTACTCATTTTGCCTCGCGATCTACTGGTAGATCGCGATCCACCTATTGAGCACCCCTGGTGTAGTGTGAAGTACAGTACTATCTTTTGTCCATCCTAAATGTCTCACTTTCAGGTTCATTGAAAAACTCCTGGTTCATATGAGAGAGAAAAAGTGCTCTCTATCCACCCCTTCCACACCATACACAATTTTATATCTCAATTGTGTGTCCCTTTTAATCATATTTCTAGCAAAAAAACAAACAAACAAACAAACAAAAAAACTCCAAATGCTGTAGTTTTTCCTCGTAAGAAAAGTGTTTCAGTGGTTGTTCTCTTTTGCACATTTTCCAGCTCCATAATATTGTTTATAAGGGCAGCCAGAACAGTATTTCAGATATGAATGCACTATTGCCTTGTACATGGGTGATATGGTGTTAGCAGTCTTAAATTTCTTTATCCCTTCCCTAATAACACTTAACAAAGAATTTGCTTTCTTCCCTGTCACACAGTGAGTAGATATTTTCATTGGGTTATCTATCATGACCCCAAGGTCTCTTTCCTGGCTCCTCACTGATGGCTCAGACCCCATCAATGTGCATGTGAAGATGGGGTTTTTACCCCCAACATAACATTCCTTTAAATTTATTTACCTTAAATTGCATTTCTCATTTGGTGGCCCAGTTATTCAGTTTTGGAGCCCTCACAATCTGTTTTGGTTTTCACCATGTTGAATAGTTTGGTCTCATCTGTAAACTTGGCCACCTCGCTGTTTACCCCTAACTCCAGATCATTTCTGTGCAAGTTACAAAAAACTGGTCCCAATACTGTCTTTTGGGGGACCCTGATTTCCAAGTTTCCTGTCCTGTGAAATTTACCCATTCATTCCTAGTCTCTGCTTCCTGTTCTTTAACCAGTTACCAATCTGAAAGAGGATTTGTTTTATTCAATGATAAGTTTATTCACGACCCTTTGATGAAGGACTTTATCAAAAGCTTTTTCAAAGTCCAAGTATACGTCAACTGGATCACATCTATCCACATGCACAATTCACATTCTCAAAAGAGTCTGGAAAGTCTTACTTTTGACTTACTTACTTTTGACTTATTTTTGACTTAAGATGACTTACTTTTGTCTTAGTTTTCCCCCCCCCCCCATACCCCAGACATTGCATTAGGCTGAGGCATTGTGGAGAAAACAATTGCCATCGCAAAAACAGGGCAACTTTCCTAATGTCCCAACCTGATTCTGAAACCAAGACACCATAGGGGGACAAAACAAAACAAAATGGCAGCTGCCTGAGCCCAATTCTCAAAGGGGTCAGAGGCAGGCACCAGTGTAATGGGGCTGCAAAAGAGATTTGATCAAATGGTTATTTGAGAGCCCCAAATCTCCTGACTTTGCAGAACCATCCTGTTATTTGGTCACAACTTATCAGCATGGCCCTTTGTAATATTACATATGAATTACAACATAAGGCAGCTTAATATAACTTTTTCTCTGTGATTTTTCCACCTTTTGCTATCAAGTTATGGACCTGTCATAGATGGGCAATTTCCATTCTTTATGAGAACCATTTTTTTTTAACAGAGGGCAGAGAGTGAACTGAATGTTAAAATAGCTTTTTCATTGAAAGGGGGGGGGGTGAACTTCAAGGCTTCCCATTTAGCATCTTCACATTATTTTTTTAAATAGCTCTGACTGCAGGCCACCAATAATATATTTCATTTTTCTTTTCTTTGTACATCACAGGAAAGACATTTTAAGGGCACACAAGATTTCCTATCAAATACTCAGTTTCCGTCAAGTCTCTGGAAGATTGATTATGCATATTTATGAATGATCTAAAAGTCACCTCAATCAATTGTATCAAAAATTAGATGCAGAGTACTCACTCCTCACAAACAAAATTACCTCATCAAGGCAAAGTATTATTAGTACACTTCGATAGTTTGCAATGGATTTTATTTCCTTACATAAATAAGGCACAGCAGGCAAGTGAAGTTTAAAAATTAATTAAAGCTGAAGGAAACCAATGACATTTCATGTGGCTTCCTATCCCAGAGGTCTTCATATACTGACCCGCATCCATTCCATTTCTTAACATAACCTTGCACATAAGCATAAAACTAGTACTCTATTTCTAATTTGCTTGCCAGGCTGTACACTTCTAGGTGTTAGAGGGCAAAACCAGTGGTGGAGGTGATGGATATGTGAAGCCTTTGGGCTAAGAGGGAACATGCTACTAAATACCAATGAATGGGCACAGCAGAGCAGAAAAAAGCTATAGTAGTCCCTCAGTATCCTTAGGGTATCCATTCTTGAACCTGCTGCGGATACCAAAATCCGTTGATACTGGGAGGGTCTGTGTTAAGTTCCGCCTCTGTCCCAAGTGAGAAGCATGTCAGCTGAGGGCAAGCCTTCTCTGTAGTGGTGCCCCACATTCCCTTCCAGGGGAATTGAGAACCACTTCCTCCCTCATGACTGTTTGTCAAGGGATCAAAACATACCTGTTTCATCTGGCTTTTGGTTGCTGAGTGAATATTTGCCCTCTGCTCCTCTGAAGTACTACAATGGCTTGATTGACTCCCTAGAATAATTTGCTCCCCCAATGGCTCAATGACATGTGTTAGGTTTGCTTTGTCTTGTTTTCACGTTTCACTGTTTTCTTGTTCAAACTAATGTCCTTAATGCTTTCTTTAGTATTTTTCTTTTCCCTTGTTGACGTACTAGTACTTTCATTATGGAGCTTTCTAAGCTACCTTGGGCATTTGCTTTGACATGGGAAAGGTGGGATATAAATTTTTCAAATAAATAAATAAATAAATCAAGGCAAAGGTTGCCCCTGCACAATCGTGTCTGACCCTAGGGAGCGGTGCTCATCTCTGTCTCCAAGCCAAGGGAGCCATCATTGTCCAAAGACATATTCCGTGGTCATGTGGCCAGCATGACTAAATGCTGAAGCACACAGAACGCTGTTACCTTCCCACCGAAGTGGTACCTATTTCTCTACTTGCATTTACATGCTTTCAAACTGCTAGGTTGGCAGGTATAGATAAATAAATAAGGTAAAAAATAAGTTTTAGAAAGCATTCCTTTACCTTTGCACTGTGAACTGCACTGGCTTCAGGGCAGTCTTTGGTGCTCCCAACAGCCACTTCTGGGTTGCGCCAAGGTCAGTGACCCCCTCCCCGGGCTTGCCTCAAAATGAATCACAGAAGTGTTTCCCAAATGCTTCTGCAATGCATCCTGGGACAAGCCAGGGTTGTGGGCCTTGGCATGGCCCAGAAGTGGCTTCCAGGAGCTCTAGAAACTATCCCCTGCCATCAATGGATGGTCAAATCTGCGGATGCCTTGAGTGCGAATGGCACAGGACCACTGTATTGCTTTCAATTCCTGGATGTGGGCTTCCCAAAGGCATCTGGTTGGACCCTGTGAAATGCTGAACTTGACTGACCTTTTAAATGATTCAGCAAGGCTCTGCTTATGATCTGGGGACAAACTACTTATCTGCAAGAACTGGCATGTCCTTGGGCAGTGAAAGGCTGTATTCTCATACAATCTAGAACAGGGGTGTCCAAAGTTTTTGACAGGAGGGCTATATCAGGAAAAAAAGAATTAATTTACATTTAAAATTTGAATAAATTTACTTAAGTTTACATAAATGAATATATTAAAGATGAACTTATATGAATGAATGAAGGTCTTGCAATAGCTCAAGGCCTATAAAAGGCCTTGCACAAAGCAAGGCTGGCTTTTCCTTTGCTGCCGCTACTGCATCACAGACGTGAAACAGCAAGCAGTGGAGGGAGACCTCATCCCACAGCTCACGCGAGAGGTCAACAGTCACCCTCACGCTGAGAGCAGTTGCGTTGGGCCAGTGCAGGCTCCAACAAATTTCCAGAGGGCCAGAGGCTCATTGGAGCCTGGGGCTCCCTGAGGGCCGCATTGAGAGGCCTCAAGAGCTGCAAGTGGTCCCAGGGCCAGGGGTTGGGCACCCTGATCTAGAACATAGCAGATGTCTGGCTATGCTGTCTAATAACTCTGAATGTACCCCGTATCAGAAAATGGATGCTGATGCACAACTATGTACAAATATTTCCAGGCCAAGAACTGCAAGACCTTCCCACTGAAATCATTACCATATTTACTTGAAAATTCCACTTGCATTCCATGTGCTCGTAGACCAGTGCTCTCGGCAAAGGTCTGATATGTCCGGTTTCCCTAGTTAGCATCAGAAGGAATGAGAATTTAGTGCCAGCAGCACTGTGGCACTTTGCCTGCTAGGTTCTATGTTAACAACTGCCAACACATGCAGGAGTGCTGTAAACTTGTGAAAATACGTCAGCTCGGTTTACAAACCAGTCAACACTTCTCGGCTGTGGATGCTACTAGACTTTGTCTAGATGGGATCCTACAAATCTATCGTCCTTGTTTTGCGTATTTGTAGAACTTGGGAATATACGTCACATATAAATGGCCTTATACCAAATCAGACCAATGGGCTCTTTAGATCAGTATTGGATGGCTTTTTTCCCCCACCAGCCTTACTTAGAGATGCTAGGGATAGAACCTGAGACCTTTTGCCAAGCATGTACTCTCTAACTTGCTGTTCTTCTTTATGTGACTAACTGCAGCATTTCTCAACCGTGTGCCTCTGCTATACCATTTTGCTTGGTCCACCTATTGGAAATACCGGTGGAAGTAACATCTGGCCTCCCAATTCAAAAGTTACGTGACAAACACAAGGAAGAGGCTCAGGGCAGATGGGAGGGCTTTTCTGAGCATGCAAAAAGTACACACTGCAGCTCTGCCTGCAGAGCTGAGTCTCCTCCTGCTATTTGTCGTGTTGCATTGCTGGTCTTGATGCCAGGCAGCAGGGGTCTGCACATACCACCAGATACGTCAAATTTCACAGGGGTAAGAGTACCACTGGTTAAGAAACGCTGCTCTACCAAGTTTATCAAGTTTATTTCAATACCTGCATTTCTGTGTGTATATGGGTTCTAGTTGACAAAAGGTTATCCTACAGTAAAGAACTACATCTCACAACTTTTGATTGTCATCTGAGTTGTACAAGTTTGTCTCTGAAAGAACTGATGGGCAATCAGGCATCAGAACAGGTTTAGAAGACCTTTGATCTATTTCGATTGGGCAAGAAATGAGAGGTGACTGATCTCTACAAGGCTAACACTCATTATGGAAAACTGTTTTGTGCTCACGCTTATTTTTTATTTTAATAGTACTTGGAAACCTGTGTCTAAATTCTTTCCCTTGAAGTACCATGTTTATAAAGGGTTTAATCAAAAGGAGACTATTATTCTCCTGGCTACTTTAAAACAACGCAGGCTTTTAGCAAGTTTCTCTTGGCCGTTTCCTAAGCTCTTGACACTCACATGATGATAACACTTCTGCACTATCAGGCACAGGTGCTGTGTCTGATTAAAAGGGGACACATAGCTGACTTCTTGAGCCGGAAGCAAAAAGGAAGGTAATGTAGATCAGGCACCTCCATTTACATCATTCTAAGCAAGAACATTCTAAGCAAGAACTCTGTGTTAGCCTCGGTCTTTTGCGTGCAGGGGTACAAAACTCTGGTTCACTTTTTTTCGTCTGGGATGGATTTGCAGTGAAAAATAGTTAGAAAATCCATTATCTGAACCTCTTTCTTCATATAATCAGGCTAAGAATTTAATACAGCACCCTGCATTTCATCAAACATTTCAGTGAAGGGAATTTGGAGGCATCTGGGGGAAGAGATGTTACGTGAAAATCCCCTTTTGCCTTTTAGCTGTGATTTTCTAATGTCATGCAAACTGAACTGCTCTCCCAGCTTACAGGCCACATTTCCAGGACTCTGGTCAAGCCACAAGCTCATGGTTACACAACCACAACCCTCCATAGTCACACATTATTCAAGGAAGTCTTGTGTTTTAATCCAATCACTGTTTAAGCGTCTCATACATTACTGTATGCAAACTTGAACTGCCTTCCATGATTTTGGTGTTGACATTCTGTTTCTGATTCATTGCATTGTACCTATGTTTTCCACAGTCTCTCTCTCCAAGTTCTAGGAAGTCAGCCATCAATCTCTGATTGAATTTTGCTGATAACTGATCCCCATTCAAATGTATACATACTCCAAGCACCCAGTTTTGTGTTAGCAATCAAACTACCATCCAGCTCAGCACTGTTTCACAACCCCTTAAGAGAGGACTTCCTCTCACTGGCATTGCTAGGGAGGTGCGGGCCACACCAGGTGACGCGCCGGGGGGGTGACGCGCCCTGGGGAGGACGCACTAACATCGCAGGGTTAGGAGCTACAGTATCATGCCATACATCATTGGATGCGGAATGGCCAGCGGAGTGCAGTGCAAAAAACAGAATTGAAATTGCTCCTTTCATTCAAAAGTTATGGCCAAAATGCCGAAGGAAAAAATGCTTGGAGCCATATGGAAAGTGAAAGTGAGCTGTATTGCGTGTTTACTCGCGAATAGGGATACCTGCCATAGTCTGTTGGAAAGGGCAGGCCAAGAGGAATCCAACAACACCAGAATGGTCCCGATCCAATGAATGCAGCCCCCCCATAACACCCGAGAAGCTGTCACCCTCCCAGCTGCGAGACTGAGTTGGAAACGAAGCCACGTGGCCACGTTTACTCACGAGTAGGTGGACTTGCCTTAGTCGAGGCAGGCTGAGAGGCTCCAAGGATGTCATAATGGTCCTCATCCAATGAGTGCAACCCCCAAAAACACCGGAAAAAGAGGTTCTCCCTCCCAGTCTATGGAGCCCTATGGAAAGCAAAGCAGCCTCACAGTCGTGTTTACTCGAGAGTAGGCAGACATGCCTTGGCTGCTGGTCAGGTCAGGCCAGGCAAAGGGGAATGTGAGGACACCAGAAGGGTCCTGATCTGATGGAGCTGCTCCAGAAGGCAGCCTCCCCCCTAAAAAGAACAAAAAAGAGGCCTGAATGGTAAGGGGAAAGTTTTCTATTTTGCACTTGTGAAGCCAGATGGGTCTTTATTCTGATGTGTCTGAAATAGAAGAATTTTAAACTGGGCACTGGGAGGGCTGAAGAGTTCACTGATTCTTTTTGGGTGGTTGTTATTGCAGGCAGACTACAGAGTAAGCTCCGTTGACCACTATGGAACTTACTTCTGAGTAGACATGCATAGGATTGGGCTCACAGGCTTCAATCCTTCCCACACTTTCCTGAGAGTAAGCCCCATTGACCACAATACGACTTACTTCAGAGTAGATTCACTTGGTGGAACAGGACTGGCTCCCCCTTATTTAAT
Source organism: Tiliqua scincoides (assembly GCF_035046505.1). Classification (NCBI taxonomy): domain Eukaryota; kingdom Metazoa; phylum Chordata; class Lepidosauria; order Squamata; family Scincidae; genus Tiliqua; species Tiliqua scincoides. The sequence goes on from NC_089826.1 coordinate 31,790,484, forward strand.
TATTTTAATTTAATTATTTATAATTATTTATTTTAATTTGCTTGATGATGTCACTTCTGGCCATGACATCAGCTTCCAATGGGTCCTGGACAGATTGTCATTCTAAAAAGTGGGTCCCAGTGACAGGGTGTGTGTGTGTGTGAGACTCTACAAGTTTTCAAAATCACTAAAATCAGAAATTGGAGGAATAAGACCATTATGTTATATATCAATCAATGCGTACTTTCATGCAGAATGCAGTGAAACAAACCACATTGAAATATCTGTGTTCTAATAAAAGGTACAGCCAAAAAACCGGTGGGGGTGGGGCAATGGTACATCACCACGCCCACCTGGGGCATTGCCCCACCCACTACATGGGGGTGACACACAGGCTTCCTGCACCGGGTGACGTGAATCCTAGTGACGCCACTGCTTCCTCTTACACGCACTCTCTCTCTCCACGGCCCAACTCATTTGTGTTGTGTCAGAGGGTGCTCTCCACAGGACTCCCCCCCCAACTGCTCTACAAGACAGGTAACTATATTGCACCTGGAAGTCTTTCCGTTCTTCTTCCCTTTTCTCCCCATCTTTAGTTAGCAGCTGGGATTGGCAGAGCAGGGACCCCTAAAATCCTTCCCTGCAACCCTTCCTTTTTCTGATTTCCTTGTATGCACCAAGTACTCTTCACACGCAACCACCATGAAAGCTAGGTACATTGGATTCAAGCATTAGGACCAAGAAATATCATTTCTCCATGTGCATTATGTTTACCTTTGTTCTTTTGTAATGAACCATAATCTTTTATTGAAAGTTATGTTTCTCTCAGTCTCCTCTTTAAGCAAAAGGGAATTTCTCTGCATTACGCCGTCTTGTTATCCAGCCTATGAGCCTAATGTTCCAATAAGGGCAGTGTAATAATTCCCCTAAACAGAACTGCCCTTTTGGTAACAGAGACAGCTCTCTATTCTTGTTTTGTTCCATTTTCAAAATAGATGATAGAATCTTAGTTTATCCTGTACTCCATTGTGCCAAGCTGTGTGCTTCAGCTGAAACACATACACACACACTACAACAACACCACCAATGAGAGGTGTCACTCATGCCCACAAGATTATATTACCTCTGATGGAAAAAATGCCCCAGATTTTATACAAAAATAAGTAACAGATTAATATTACATGAAGACTGATTGCAACCAATGCAAAGTGTATCACTATGCGTTTGGCTAGCTGATAAGATCACCACAGAATCTTTATGAACAATATCAGAAGATAATACAAACATTGGCACAAGAGAAAGATATTCTAGTGAATATCCGATTTCTGGCTTTGGAACGCTCTCCAGTGCTGATGGCTTAGAACAGGGGTTTCCAAACCCCAGCCTAAGGGCCACATCCAGCCCTCAACACCATGTTAAGATATACGATGTAGCCATGGGGCTGAAAAGTTTGGAGACTCCTGGCTTAGAATCTGCATCCGTGCTAAGTTTGCACTGCTGTTGTTCGAAGGGCCTTTTCCTTGGAAAGCGTGACATGAATTTACTCTGCCAACAAGGCCCAGTGCAATCCACAGGTCAGGTTGTCCTAAAATATTTTGACAAGATTTGAAAAACCTTGTCCCATTACTCTGTCAGTATCTCTGATCAGTGTTCCTGGTTTCTCTACAGAAATATGGTCACAATTCAGCACTGAATTACACTTAGCCAAACCCACCAAGTTGAGTAGGTTTAAACCAGACAACCTCTGTGCTGAATTGTGGCCACCATCTCTTGCTTGCCAAGCATAGCTTGGACTAGTGGCATAGCTAATGATCATGTAGCCCAGTGCCAAGTTCAGAATGATGCCCCGGAAGTGATGTCAAGCCTGGGCTTTTAAAATTGTGAAAATGGGAGAAAATGTGTTTTTATTTTCTGGTTATTTGGCTATAACTTTTCATAGAATAGGGATATTTTGATGGGGTTTGTTTCACTGCATTCTGCATTAAAATTCTGCTTTGAATTGTATATATCATGATGGTATTATTCAAAAATACCAAGATTTCCACAATTTTGGCCATGATTGTCAAGCTCAGGTTGTTGTCCCCCTAAAGATTGTTGCCTGGTGCAATTGCTACCCCCTGCACCCCCTTACCTATGCCACTGGCTTGGACAAAGGGGTCTTGCCTCTCACTGTGTCCGGTGAGTAAAGTGGGCACTCAGATCAGTTTTATCTTTAAAGGTTGGCACACCTCTGCCTACACTGGTTTTCATTACAGAAAACCAGTAATTCCTTGTGCTTTTTTATGGGGTGTGTGCATGTGTACATTCTGATCTTGTATAGCCCCACCTACTTCACAATCCCACAGAGAGATCTCAAACCTTTCCTTTCAGCTCTTCCAGTGCTATTACCGTGGAAGAAGAAAGTCCATATACATTGACAATAATTAGTACTTGGGGAAAAGGAGAGACAAACTGCAAGGCACCCAGGTGGCACTGGTATAGACATATAGTTGTAATGGAAGATCAGAAGAGCATCAGGTGGATGATGTGGTGTTGACAGTGATACCATGTTTTGACAGCTGGTTGACAGCTCTGGGAAGGGCAGGGCTGGCTCCACAGCTGTAATCAATCAAGGACAATGGAGTCTCTGATGGACACCTGAGCTTCATTTGACCTTGATGGGACTTTGAATGGACTGAAGAGATGGCTCAGCTGAGCCTAACTTGGACTTCTCACAGCTGAGCTGAATTTGGATTTAATAAGGGGCTGCAGGATAAAAGGCAGCTTCAGAAGGAGCAAAGGGCTGGCCAAGCAGGATGCTGACCCAGCCGGAAGCCAACCAAGAGGGCTACCTGACCCAGACCTACAGGAAGTGAGGACTGCCAGGACCCTGCTGGAGGAGACACACTGCTGGAGAGGAGGAACTCTACTGCAGAAGACTGGACTGTGTTTTGGAGACCGGATTGGACTTGGACTGGAGGCTTCAGACGTTACCCCCGGAGTTAACTGGAGTTTTGGGGAGGGAAAGCCTCTGGGCAAGAGGACTTGCAGGGAGTGTCTGTGTTTGTAGCAATAAATTCTTGTTAATTGCTATAGATAAGAAGTTCTGTGTTTATTCCTTTGTACACCATAGCTGTGCTTCTTGGAAAAGGAGGGTGTTAATTAGCCAAAAAGCGGGCATTAAAAGGGAGTTGGGATATTTGGACGGGACAAATTGCTGTGGTTGGCAGGAGTTGAGAATTTGGCAGAACAATAGTAACTATCAAATACAATAAAATCCAGTCTACCTGATAATATTCATAACTGCCTTCCCCCAAGAATTAAAAAGGAGCAAGCCAAATGAAAACAGGTGTCTGCTGAAAAGCAAATATATTTATTATGCACTTTCATATACATAAGGATTTTTTGCTTAATATAATACAAGAAATAAAACAAAATTTTACAATGTGAAATTCAATGTACATTATAGGCTATTTACAACCCAGTCCAGGAAAATAAAAACAAAAAAACAAAAAAGACAAAAAACAGTCTTATCTGCGCACCAAGTTATTTGAAGGGCTCCCATGGAGAATATTGAGCAAAAACAGATGCTTGCATAGCAGCATAGCTGGCAGGAGAAAATTATGCTTTAAATAAAGGGGAAAAAAAAGACATTTTCTAATACTGATCGTGACAAGGGCTACAGGTAATAACTCTTCCTTACTATGTTAGATTTTGATAGATGAATTTGCCATTAGGTTCTCTTGGCAGGCAAGTGGTAGAGATAATGTTCACAGTCCTTCCTAGTCTCTCCATCACGAATTGGGACACCTTCCCTAGTCCATTCTGGGTGACAGCTTTGGACAAGACAGATAAAAGTGAGATAAAGCAGGACAACAGATACAGGGAGCTATGGAATGGAGAAAATGAATGGTCTCAAAACCTGGTTTGTTACAGCTGTTTCTTTGTTACAGGTCTGGCCAGGTCATAGTTTAACAGACAGAAACGTACTACACCCAATTACTCCCAGTTTCAAAAAAAGAATTGCTGATATATAAGGGAGATGACTTTGATCTTTCTCTGAGAGGGTCCACAAAAACACACACTAAAGCAATATGGCTCTGAAATTGTTCCCAATCCTATTCCTTCCCCTCCAACACAGCAGCTCCAAAATGGCTACCACTGAACCCTACAGGGGTGCAGTTCTGGAGATGATCTCTGGGTAAGCCTCTACAGTGTGCGCAGGGGTAGTCTACTTAGACCTGTACTAGTTAAATAGCTGGTGCAGATCCGCGTGGACCTGTGCTGCGGGATCAGGTCTGGGAAGGGGGTTGGGATTTGGCTGTTTGGGCTTAACAACCATGATCTATGAACGATTTCATTTCCTAATGTTTCGCCCATGACTTTGGTGGGCATTTTCAAAAGACTAGAGGTGAGAACCACAGACCGTTTGTCTCAACCCAGAGCAACCAACAACCGTTTGCTGATCTTCTACTGAAATTGCACAGGAAGTTTCCTTTTGAGTCTGGAAGGTAGCAGTTTTCTGCTGACCTCCTTTTAGCCCATTTCTGTTAACAGGGGCGTTACCTCTCCTGCTCTTTCAAATGTCAAAATTATGCTGCTGAAAACATGAAGCTGCCTGTGTATCCTCCTTGTAAAGATGGCCAGAAGTTTTATCAACTAGTCACAAGGTACATACTGTAATAAAAAGCAATACTATTAAATAAATACAATCTCAGCAACAGCTGAGATCCAAAAAGGAAGGCAATCCTTAGAGATATCGTTCTGCAGACCAAAACATACAACGAATAAGCAAGAAGAGCTTTAAACTTGTGTGGTATTGCAAATGTCCAGTACTTGAATTTCAGAACAAGTCAGCAGAAGTTTATAAGCCATTCAGCAATGTTCTTAAAAGTTTCTGCAAAGAACACTTAAGAATTTTTTTTTTGCAGGTATCCCAAGAGATACTAATAATTCTGTAGTGAATTCTGTATCACTACCAAGATATTCCTCACTGTGATTGACAGGGATCAACATTCGGGGACCTGCGTATTGCAGTTATCCCAGATGGGGTGAGCCATTGCTTATGGAACAGCATTCTCCCTGACACAACTACATCCTTGTCAGAGAGGACAGGCCATCCGGGAAGGGGGGGGGGGGCGCGGAAACTATGAATTTGTTACAGCAACTCCGAATCAGAACTTTATAGGAATGAATGAAAACCACGGGAAAAATAGAGCTGCATTTTGTAATATCACTGGGATGAAGAACAACCTGATCCTGATTATCTCAGCCATTTGAGAATTTACTCCTATCAGTAAATCTGAGCTTCTGTTTTTTGGTCACACAAATGTGACAGGATACGGGGAACAGGATTTTATATAGGTAAATATTGTTGTATGTCTTCTTGGAACAGTTTTTCTGTTTACAATTACCAAGGGTCAAAAGATTTTTTTTAAAAAAATTCATACGGACATACCCCGGTATCTGAGGGGGTTAAGTGAAACCACAGATAACAGGAGATGTGTCCCCCATGCTCCAGAGGTGAGGGAACCTGAGCTCCCCTCACCTCTGGAGGGTCTTCTGAGGCCCACAGAGACTTAGCACAACCGCCTGTGGCTGCTATGGACCTCAGAATGATGGAAAATAGTGAAAAAAATAGTGAAAAAAATGTTATTTCTGGTTTTCGATCAAAATTGAATTTTTTTTTTTTGCTATTTTTGATCATTCTGAGGCCTGCAGTGTTTGCGCATGGCCTCTGCAGACCCCAGAAGACCCTCTGGAGGTGAGAGGATTCCAGCTCCCCTTACTTCCAGATGGAGGCACGAGGGGGGGGGTCTGCGGACCTGATTTGCGAATACCTGAAACCATGGATACAGGCCCCACCCTTTATTTAAAACAGGAATGACTGAGGTTCAAAGTTCTATAAAATCCAGTTTTATAAACCTATTTTAAATGGAAGCACACCTTTCACTGATAAAATTATCAAGACGTTAGGTAGCTCAGAATTTACAACTGGTATCCAATTCAGGTATAATTCAACAGACAACTGAGAACCTGAAAACAAATATTAATAGCTTTGGCGAGCAGAGCGAGGTTTGGGGTAGCTGCTACCAGAATGAATGAGCTGTTGCTGCAACATCAAGCACGCAGCAAGTTCTCACTGCTGGTTCCAGGAACACCGACTTGTTGATGGCTCCTGCAGATATCATTTGTGTGCCTGTGAAAGAGTCATACGCTGAGCCAAGCTGTAGAACCTTCTGTTCCTGACTGGCAGAGGGTTTCCAGGTCTTAAGCAACTTCTAAGCCTGAGATTCTTTTGGATGATGCCAGACAGTGGAAACGGGCCCTTCTACATGCAAAGCATGTGCTCTGCTGCTGAGCTGAGCTCCTCCCAAGGGAAGCTTGGAGGAAGGCATGGGGACTGCTGGAAGCTGTTGGCACAGCCACTGCTGGTTGCCTCTTCCTGAGGCAAGTGTATGCAGGGGAGGCTTGAGTACAAAAAAGCCTTCATTAAGTGGGTAGCATGAGAAAAAAAATCTTACTACCTCACAAATAACCTTTAGCATGAGAAATAGTGCTTGATGGATTGTGCTATACCCCTCTCTCACAGCTGACTGGAAATGAACACAAGTACTGCACTTCTGTCAACACGGTCACAAGAGTCGCTTTTCCTGAGAGAAATAATTGAACTACACAAGCAACTGCCTACACACAATGTAGCTGTGATGCAAGGTGCACCGAAGAGCAGCTGTGTTAGGGCCTGTTCACACTTTCAAAATCTGCTCCATGTTCTGTGCCTGTAGTCACGTGTGCTGCATATATGCCCATGACTGCATGAGGGAATGCAGGATGTGACCCAATTCATCCATGGTTACAACTGCCACAATCTGGTATTGGTATCTGGGAAAAAGTGATCCTTGAGTTACAACTCTGAATTTCTGTCCTGTATCTGGGGGTAACTCAATTCATACAAGATATTTTCCATGCATACGGCAGCCCCTGTGTGGATTTTGATCAAGCAAATGTGCCATAGTCTGTTTAAGTCCTGTGGCACCTTAAAGTCTAACTAGTTACAATTGTGTCACAATATTGTTGGTGTAACCAGTATAAAAAGAACTACATCATTTAATTTTGGCTCAAACAGCCTTTAATAACATTTGTTATTAAAGGGAATTTATAAGTGACTGAGTTAAAGGGGGCCCTCCTTGATCTTTAAGGTGGCACAGGACACGCCAAGTTTGCCTTTAAAGCTGTACGCCAAGTTTCTTTACCACATGAATATAAAATAAATACAGAAAGGATTGCCTTTCAATACAGTCCATTGTGGCACATGGACACTGATCAAGCCTTCTTAAACAGGAAACTCAAATTCCTAGCTCTCACCCTCAGCTGTGTGAGGAAAAACAGCACAGATATTTGGCTACTAAGGAAGAAATAAAAGTGCTTATTCTGTGTATTAAGTACAAAGTACACAAAATAAAATTTATGAAGCACAGAAGGTTACATTAAAGAAGGCAGCCTTAAAACTTTTAGGCACATTACAGTAATCAAGGTAACTGTACTGCAGCGATCACATTCGTAGTTTTCAAGGTGGTTCAACAAGCAGGATGTGCTTTTATCCCAGCCCAGACGACAAATGATTCCAAGCAGAAGCTCTTCTTTCTATTCGCAGTGTTGCGGGGTTGCCCTAAAACACACACACACACACAAATTGAAATGCCATATTCCAATAAGATCACCACACAACTATGAATATGCTGGGGTTTATCACAATCCCTCTAAAGTCCAAGGATGCCTATTAAATGACTGGTAGCTGAAATTTCACTTGCAAGTATCCCCCCTCCCCGGACTGCGTTTGAAAGGAAATGCAGGGTGCATGCAGGGCTGAACTGCAGCCCCCAGTCATGTTCCCCCTTGCACATGTAACATGTAGCATCACTTTTACCACCATGTTGTGCATTATTCCACATTATTGACTGACACAAGCAGGGACGTGCACAATGTTGCAAAGCAGGTAAGTGGGTTCCTAAACATTGCAGGGGACCAAAGCTCAACATGGAGCTCCTGCTTTGGCATTAGCCCTGCAGGACAGCATAACATACAATCTGACCCTCAGAAACCCTGTAAACAGTGTTGACTTACAGCCTAGTCTACTGAGGATTGGGCTGTCACATGCAGAGCTTTTGAGAGCACTGCTGCATGACGTGACAGCACTCCCGGTCCATTGTTAGAGCTGCCTACGCCCACTGGAGCAGGTAAGGCAGCGATAAGCGGTGGAAGGAGGTGGGCAGGTTGCAGGAGGGGGCAGAGCCAGCAGTGATGGTGTGTGCCTTTTTTTCAGCTTCCCTACCCTCTTTAGAGCTGGGGCAGGTTCAAGGAGACCCACTGAGGAGCTGAAAGCTTATGGAGGAGTACAGGGTTTTAATCTCCTTTCACCTCTGAAGCCCCTGATCTGTTCCACCCTCCCCCCATTTTTGGCACAACTGCACTGGGCTCTTTGAGATCCAAAGTCAGTATACCATAAGTTATCAAGTAGGGAAACATTCATTAATTGTAGGAGTGTGTGTATGTGTACAACTTTTTGTGCATTCCTGACTGTTATAGGCTCACTTGCAAGGCAACAATCTTAACTAATTTTATTCAATAATAGGAGATGACAATAACATTACCTTCAGTAAGACACAGGCTGGTCTTTTTTTAAAATGTCTCTTTACAGCCTATGTACATAAAAGCAGACCTAACACACAGCAGACCTAGCTTGTATCCCGTTACTGAAGTACTATACATCTCTCCTAGAGACCTTGATCCTTCAGATCAGACAAATACATGTATAAATTTAATCCACAGCTGCCTTGTGTTCAGGTCAAAATGTCATGCTTTCATCACACTCTAAGAATTCATTCTGATCAGACAACTGTGTGAAGTTAAATAAACTGGCAGTTTATTCTGATTACAGTTCATGGGTGCAACACTTTGGTGAGAATTTTGCTTCTAGAGTACTAAAAAATTTCACATCACTTATGGTGTCTCCTTTAACCACATAATTAAATACAGTGGACCTTTTCTTTCTTCCTTTTTGGGGGCAGGATCTGTATTGGGAGTGGAATGCGGCTCTACTCAAAACAATGGAAACTTGATTATGCATTTAAATACGAGGGCAAATTTACTCTTTGTTTTAAAATACATTGTATGCATGTCGATCAATTAAGTCATATCAATCATCTGAAACACACTGAAAAACACAGGAGTAACCAGCAAGCACTGAGCCATGTTATCATTTAAAACTCTTATGCTTTCAAGACCATGTGGTTAAGAGGTATTTTGTTACAGTGTACACATATCATTCACAAACTGGTTAGAGGTGGCTGGTGGTGTGGTAAGATTGGCAGGAATCAACCACTGGCACTGAAGAGCAACTGAGGCAGGGCTGCCAATGACCTTCTTGGTCAGTATCATGTGATGGCACTAGAGGAAAAGGTTCCTGCCTGGCTCATGTGGGCACAGGATGATTTGGCCTAAACGGAGTGCTGCTGGCAACTCAGCAGCCATGCACCTGTACAATGCTGGTCTAGCTGCCTTGTTGATGCATTGAGATGTGGGGCCTCCTGTCCTTTGGCCATTGCTTAGCAGCAGTAGCTGATGTCGACCCGTTGCACCACTTTGCCAGTCACCACTGAAAGTGGCTCACCTCTTACAACGGTGTTTCCTTCTTATAGTTGAAGCTGGGATCATTGCCCTCAATTTGAAGTTTTAAGGCTTGCTTAAGGCTCAACTCTGTCTCTGCAGAAGGATAGCCTTCCAAAACCTCCTGGTGCCCTCGATCCTGTACAGTTCGTGGGACGGAAACCCTACCGAGAAAAACCTGATTGCTCTGAAGGTGGTAGTTTGGATTCGTCATTATTCCATTTCTCTTCTTCTGCTCTCCGCTCTGTTGATGGATCAAGAACTGCTGCTGAGATCGGCAGACTTCCTGCTGTGCTGGAGGGACCAAAATTTTGCACTGAGTGTCTGTAGGCATTGATTTAAATGGCACGCTGGCCCCACATTTGGCAACGGGTATTCGCTGATCAAACTGAGTCATTTCGTATTCTAGAACTTTGGGCTGGGAGGAGGTGCTCTGCTTCGCTTTCTTTCCAGTTGATCCCGATTTGCTGGAGTTCTCCGGTTTCCCTGCTTTGCTTCCTTTTGTGGATTTCAAGCTAGGCTTCACTTGGCTCCATTCAAATTCACTGTTTGGTGAACTGTGATTCTGACTTAAGGAATGAGTTGTGGAAGAAGGAGAAACAATGGACTGCCTGCTTCGACTGCGGGGCAGCGAATGCTGCTGTATTTGTTCCGTAAAGGACATACTGTGAAAGCTATCGATTGGTACAGTCTGGGCAGTCGCTGTAGAGGAAGTGGTACGAAGAGAAGAGTTCTTTGAGCTTTTCAGGGAATTATTGGATAAAGAGGACTTCTGCCGATCGACTGTAGAATCGGGAGATTCAGAGGGAGAACTGAAAGCATGAGCAGGCCCGTTAGACAAGCCATGCAAAGCAGGCTGCACCTCTCCCCCACCAGTGCTCCCTGAACTGTTGGATTTTATGGTTAAAGACTGCATCTTTGAGGATGCAGACTGTAAGGGTTTTTGCTCCATCGTATGGACAGGAGACGGAGTGCAGCCGTTTAGACTAGAAGCACCATATTTTTCCAGTAATTTAATGATCTGGGCGTGCCCATTTTTGGCAGCCACACGCATAGCTGTGCGCCCAAATTGATCTGCGTGGTTTGGATCAGCCCCGTGTTCCAGTAAGATTTGCACAACATCGATGTGACCTTCCTGGGCCGCAATACAGAGAGCAGTAGCACCTTGATTGCACGTATGGTCAACAAGGGCCCCGTGCTCAATCAAAAGCTGAACCACTTTGACATGGCCCTGCCACGCAGCCGACTGCAATGCAGATCGCTTCTCGTTGTCCGAGGCATTCACGTCAGCATGGTACGTTATCAGCATCTGCACCATCTCCACATGGCCCTGCCAGCAGGACACATGGAGTGCTGTCCTTCCTTCTGCGTCACTTGCTTCAACATTGGCACCGTTTTCTAAAAAATACTCAGCCATTGTTAGTTGGTTTTCTAGAGATAAGATGTAAAGTGTTGGCCGGCCATCCGCATCTTTGTAATTCACATCAGCTCCATGGCTGAAGAGCAGCTCAACTATATCTCTGTGACCTTCTAGAGCAGCAACACGGAGAGCGTTTCTCCCATCGTAGCCTCTGTGATCAATATTCGATTTATTTTCCAGTAAGGTCTGTACGCAATCATAGTGACCTTCCTGAGCAGCCAATATGAAGGCTATGCGCCCATCATTGTCAATTTCATTTGTTCGAGCACCTTGTTCTATAAGTGCTTCACATATTAACCGGTGTCCTTCAAAAGCTGCCATGTGCAAAGGAGTCCATCCTGCATCATCTCTATGATTTTCATCTAACCCTCTATCTAGCAGAGTCCGTACTACCTCAACATTGCCTTGTGCAGAAGCTATGCTGAGAACTGTCCGTCCTTCACTATCAATGCTATCAACAGCTGCTCCCCAAAATAAAAGAGTATTTACAACTGAAGCATGGCCCATTGATGCCGCAGCAAGAAGGGGGGTGCGCCCATTGTTGTCAGTATGGTCTACATCTGCTCCACCTTCCAGAAGCAAGTCAACAACATCTACATGTCCTTCGTAGGCTGCTACCAGAAGTGGAGTCATGCCGTCTTTATCGCAATGATCTACCTCAGCGCCCCGGTCAATTAAAAGGCTCACAACTGAAGCATGTCCCTTACTAGCAGGTACACAAAGAGCAGCCACAGACAGAGCAGTCCTTCCATCCACATCCTCATGGTTTACCTCTGCACCATGGTCCAGCAGATGCTCCACAATCTCTTTATGCCCCATATATGCTGCTGCAATTAAAGCAGTTCTGCCTTCATTATCCGCTTTGTTGACCTCAGCCCCATGTTGCAACAGATTCAGCACAATATCTTCATGTCCTCCCCAGGCTGCTGCTCTTAAGGCTGTTCGACTATCGGCATCTGCACAGTCCACTTTGACTCCAGCATAAAGAAGAGCAGAAACCACCTCCGTATGCCCACCCCACGCTGCAGATCGCAGCGCTGTCCAACCATCGTGGTCTGTATGATTTATATTAGCAGCACATCCAATCAAACAATTGACAGCCTTGGTGTGTCCCTGCCGAGCAGCTAAAGTCAGTGCTGTCTGCCCATGAGTGTCTTCAATCTCCAAATCTGCTCCTCTGGAAACAAGCAAATTGACTACATCAAGGTTCCCACTATACGCAGCGTTGGCCAACAGTGTTCTCCCATTTGAATCACACTGGTTTACGGAAGCACCGTTATCCAACAAAGTTCGAATTGAATCTTCCCTTTCTAAAGCCTGCCGTACAATGCAAGATGTCCGATCATCTTCACTGTTGACATGAGCACCAGCTTTCACGAGCAACTGTAAAACTTCTTGTTCTTTGGGGATTAAGGTTGACAAAGAATCTTTGACAGGGGTTCCATTCCAGATCATCCACAAAGCCAACTCAGAGGTGTCCAACTGTAAGTTTGAATTAATCAGATGCAATGCAAATTCCTGAGCCTCCAGTGGTGACAAATCCTTGGCTCGACAGGTGTAACTCATAGCTAACATTCTGTGGCCCTCTGCTGCGTTGCACAAATACTTTTGGGTACAGTGCTTTACATCCAGCAGCCATTCTGCAAAGCTGTAGTGAAAAAGGATCTTTGTGTTCCCGAGTCCATCAACAAGAACTTTGGACAGAACGTCTAGCTTGCGTTGGAAGTCCTCCAGAGACAATGCCATGTTTTTGGTCCACACCGCATGGAACAATTCAACCGTAGTCAATGGCCTGCAAGCAGCAAGAATTACATTCAGAATCGGCTGGACCTTTGCAAACTGTTTTCGCACAAAAAGCCTCTGACAAAGCCAGAGGTAGAGGCCATTGAGTGTTCCAGGGATATCACGAATCTCTCGCAACATTATAAAGTTTTCCACCACTCCATCAAGGACACGTTCCAAATACAGAAAGCATCCACTGCTTTTGATGTGAAGTTGATTCAACATTTCTGCAGTTTCTTTTGTGAGATGCTGTCTTAGTGCTTCTTCTTGATCCAAACGATGAAGAATATACTGCTGAACATCTTTCACAATGTAAGCCTTTCGGAGGTCATCCAGACTTATTTTTCGGAAGCCTATGAAAAAGGTAAGAGAGGAAAATAATTAACATTTTTGAAGTTTAGTTTCATACAAGCTTTAATAGTCACTTGTTACCAAAGATTATCTGTCCATAAATATACTCTCTTTCCACACACACACGAAAGGTCCCGGAAAGCGTCCTAAGGCCACTTCCAGTTCTGTTAAAAGCTGTGCTCCAGTTGTCTCTGGAGGCTCTTCTGAAACGCGTGGAGGCTGCATGCAGTCTTCATGGGCTTCAGAGGTCAAAAACTGAAAGTGCCCTCCTAGGACCTCTGGAGGCCATTCTGAGGCCCCACTGAACAAAATGGGCTTACTTCCAAGTAAGGTAAACACAATTTTCAAACACCTCTACATATAAGAGAACACTAAGGTTTGCTCCACATCCTCTTTCAGTTACTTGGCTTAATTTAATTTTCAGTTTGTGGCTTAATAAAAATGAAAACACAATGCCAGATTTTACAGTCAACAGTTATTTGGCTAAAAACGAAAAATAAGCCAACACCATGAATTAAAGTAATTTAAAATCAGAAGTTCTATAAGGTGCAATTCGGAATATGTTAAGGGCTTAATCCTATCCAATTTTCCAGCATTGATGCAGCTATGCCAACAGGGTGGCGATGCAACCTGGTGGGGCAGTCTTGGAGGCCTCCTCAAAGTAAGGGAACATTTGTTCAGTTAGGGGACTGCATTGCAGCTGCATCAACACTGGAAAGCTGGATAGAATTGGGCCCCAAATCTGTTGAACATATACAGTTGCCTCATCTAGTAAGAACACTGGTCTATCTAGGTCACCATTGCCTACACCAAATTGCAGCATCTTTTGAACGTTTAAGACACTGGTCCTTTCAAGCTATGCCTGGATACACTAGCAATTGAATACGGGACCTTCTGCATTCAAATGATGTCTTCGACCACCACTGGGCTACAACTCACTTTTTAAATTTGTTGAAATTAATGGGTCTAAAAAAGGCTCAATTTTTGGCTGGGTTGCACTCATTGTCCATAATGCAAACTTTTCAGCCATTTTGGGTTCCCATCTTAGGCTCAGAAGTTTACATTTTAAAAGGTGACTGGAAGATTGCAACTTTCTGAAATGCTACTGAAATATGAAGTACAGTTTATTTATGGCTGTATAAGTGGATGATGTAACAAAAAGCAGGACTGACTGACTTTCATCTTGCATGGTCTTAAAGAGAGAGAGAGAGAGAGAGAGAGAGAGAGAGAGAGAGAGAGAGAGAGAGAGAGAACTGTAATGGACCACCAAAGTAATTTTAATTTAACAAACCATGAATGCATACACAAGATTTCCTAACACATATGGGATAACTAATCTGCTGTCTAATATTTTAAGAAGGTAAGTGTGTTGCAAATCAGATCAGAAAGTTGCCTTATCCCAAGCCAGATCATTGGTTCATTTAGCTCAGTATGGTTTTCAACAGGGTCTTTCCCAACCCTATCGGGAAATGCTAGTAATTTGAACCTGGGGCCATCTACATACAAAGCAGGTGCTCTAACCCACTGAGTTATAGGTCTTCCCTGAAGGATCTAGGACAGGGGTGCTCACACTTTTTTGGCTCGAGAGCTACTTTGAAACCCAGCAAGGCCCGGAGATCTACCAGAGTTTTTTTTTACAATGTTCGCGCCATCATAACATATAACATTTATGTGTACAATGTATGTTGGTGTACCTTGAGCCCCACTGAGTATAACAGGACTTACTCCTGAGTAGACATGCCTAGGATTAGGCTGTGAGGCTGCAATCCTAGCCACACTTACCTGGGAGTAAGCCCCATTGAGTACAATGGACCTTACTCCCGGCGTTTCCTCCCAGAGGCACCTGAAGGGGAGGGTCGGCACTCTGCGATCTACTCATTTTGCCTCGCGATCTACCGGCAGATCGCGATCCACCTATTGAGAACCCCTGATCTAGGACACCTACTGCCTAATCCTATCCAAAACACCATGAAAGCAGAATGCATGGTGAAAGCGTGAGGATCCAGGCAGAAGTGCCTGGAATTGGCATGTACATCGCATGGCATTGTGACATTTGTTGACACTGTTGGTTAGCACAAACAAGACTGCCAGCACAGTTGCTGGCAGCTGCACGCACTCACAGGTGGCCAAGACACCAGCACCAGGTAAGGCAGTGGTGGGTTTGGGTAGTGAAAGGGATGAGATAGGGACAGGGGAGTTTCTGGGCCGGATTGGTGGCACTCACATGCAGCTATACCCTATCCCCTTTTTCCTTCTTCACCTTCCTCAGTTCTGTGCCAGCAAAATGAGGAGACTCATGGGAAAAGTGGAGGCTTTCCATAGGGTAACGGAACAAAAATTCCCTTACTCTAAGGCAGGGGTGTCCAAACGTTTTGGCAGAAGGGCCACATCATCTCTCTGACACTGTATCAGGGACCAGGAAAAAAATAATTAATTTACATTTCAAATTTGAATAAATTTACATAAATGAATACATTAGAGATGGAAATTATATGAATGAATGAAGGTCTTGCAATAGTTCAGGGCTTATAAAAGGCCTTGCACAAAGGAAGGTCAGTGTTTCCTTTGCTGCCACTGCTGCATCACAGATGTGGAACAGCAAGAAGTGGAGGGAGCCCTCATCCCACAGCTCACGTGAGAGGTCAAACAGTCGCCCTCACGCTGAGAGCAGTTGCATCAGGCCAGCGTGGGCTCCAGCAAGCCACCAGAGGGCCAGAGGCTCATTGGAGACTGGGCGCTCCCCGAGGGCCAGAATGGAAGTCCTCAAGGGCCACAAGTGGCCCCAGGGCCGGGGTTTGGGCACCCCTGCTCTAAAGAGTCTTCTGCAAGTCCCCTCCCCAAGTACAGGATGCAACACAAGTCTTCTTGTCCAATATTCTTTGCAAAAATCCCAGCAACCAGCAGGCAGTATGTGATTTGCTCTGTTACTAGGTAGCATCTATCTGCCTATGTACTTCTGCCTATATACTCTGCTGCAAAGCAACTGATTTCAAACCAAAAACTTTAACATAAATGCCAACTGATTTTCTAATAATCAAAATTGTTTAGTACTCTTAGTATGCTTCTTTCTCTTGGGATAGAGGCCAACAAAAAAACTGCTTCCCTAAGGAGAAGGATCCCGATGAAAGTGTCATCTGGTCTACCTAATGACAAGGATGTAGCAAAAGAACAGACTACAGTATGTGATTTGATGATATGAGCTAAGTGTTGCTGTTTGTCCTTGGAAATAGTGTCAGATTTTGGCAATCCTCCCAGAACCACTTCTTTCAAACCCAGAAAACATTATACAGTCTGCACGTACTTTTCTGGAAGCAGTTTCTTGAGTGAAAGGAACTGCTCGATTTCAAGTACATGAATTTAAGAGTGCTTTTATAAAACTACATCTCAGCTCTCTTTCTGCAGTCAACTAACCTCAGCTTTTCTGCTGAGCAATTTGCATAGAGTCCCTGAAAGTAGGCCAATTTCTACCCATCTTTGAATTTCAAGCCATAAATGGTCATTAGGGTCCAACATATCTTGCAGTAAAGGCAGCCATACCACAAACAAACCAGGAAAGTTTAACGTATACATTCAGTTGGAAGTGCAATTGTTTTAAGTCATTTTTACTGAGTTTATAGCACACTGGGACAAACATGATGCTTTCCAATAAAGCTTCCTGTGGGACACCATGG
This sequence comes from Tiliqua scincoides, assembly GCF_035046505.1. Classification (NCBI taxonomy): domain Eukaryota; kingdom Metazoa; phylum Chordata; class Lepidosauria; order Squamata; family Scincidae; genus Tiliqua; species Tiliqua scincoides. Next base: position 31,807,332 of record NC_089826.1, read on the forward strand.
GGTGATTAGAGTCAAGATGGAATGTGGAATTCCTAAGGGCAGCAATACTGCTGGAATGGTGGTCCAGAACAGGAGAGCTCTTGGGCCAGTCATGTGCGGTGTGGATTAACCAATCATGATGAATGAACATCTGCATATCACAGCATTGGCGCCAGATAAGTTCCATGTTGGCAGAACTGAGGCAGACTTTCAAAGTGTATAATCCCCCCTCCCCCATTACCCGTGATCAAGTTGCAGAAGAGCTGCTAAAATGCAGTTAACAAGTTAAATGCAGTTAACAATTCAAAATGTGCTTCAAGGCAGTATTCAACATGCAATGGGAACAGAACTGAAGCCTTAAAGCGCAGAGTTGTGCTCAGAACAACGTTCACCTACAGATAATTGAATCCAGGACCCGAAGAGGCTAAACTGAAGAGTTATATAATTTCTCTTAAACCAGAGGTTCCCAGACTCCTCTGAGGGAGTTGGAAACCTCATAAGTAGTGGCAAGGGCGGGTTGGCCTCAACACCACCATAGTGATTGTGGTGCCTTTGGGAAACCAGGGACAGTCTCATGTACCGGGGGGGGGGAGCCCCTGAATCCTCCATAAGGGTCCTGGAAGCTCACAGCCCCCTCTGCAAACCTCTGTGCAGCTGCCTGGGCTCCGATCTTCAACTCGAGCTCACTTCCAGTTCACACTATCGCAAACTGGAAGCGAGCTCCTATCAGAGCTCAGGGCAGCCACGTGGAGGCTCGCAGAGGGGGCTACGGGCCTCCAGGACCCTAATGGAGGCTTCAGGAACCTCCCAGGTATGTGAGACTGTCCCTGGGTCCCTGTGGTGCCGCAACCGCTGCGGTGCCGTCGGGGAATCATTCCTGGGCCACTGCCCCCTCCATTTCTGGTTCCCCTGGTGGGTCGTGACCCACTAGTTTGGTTTAGGACCGCTTAAACCACAGTTTAAGACCAGTCCTAAACTGCTTAGTGTCCAAACCATTCTTTGCAAACCAGAAAAGAAATGCAAGATCACAAAGTTTGCATGATTTATCTATGACAAGAGAATTTAGGCAACTTTGTGTTGTGGTTATAGAGAAAGCCTTAAGAATGCGTGAACCAAATGCAAGCAAAATGGAAGTGAGTAAAGGTACATGTGATCCACAGGACATGGCTTTCATGAGAGTGGATACAGAATGTCTGATGTGCATTTTCCACTGTTTGGAACAGTGAACAATCTCTCAATCACTACAACACAGTTATTCCTGGAAAAGATGAAAAGAGCTTATTAGCCCAGCAACATTCACTAGCATTTTTTAAGGATGTATCTGAGCAAAGGACATTTTGCTATTGACATAGAAGATACTTCAGAGGACCGCAACGGTAATACAATGCATTACCTTATCATTTAAACCTGCTTGGAGAAGGCTGCTTTAACCACAGGCAATATAGTGTGGTAGCTCTAAATCAGAAAATAAAAGATAACTCAAAGAATGGGTGCTAATTAGGAGAAGGGAATATGCTGCAGTTGGCGATGCGCTGTTTTGGACACGCTAACATGATGAACCTTGTTGGCTTCCATTCTCTTACTTTGGTTAATCAACAATCAGCATGGGATTGGCAGAATTCCTATGCCAGTGGTTCTCAAACTTCTTAGTATTGAGACCCACTTTTTAGCATGACAATCTCTCAGGATCCACCAGAAGTGATATCATTAACCTGGAAGTGATGTCATGGCCAGAAGTGACATCATCAAGCAGAAACATTTTAACAACCCCACAAAACCAAATCAAATTAAGTGAATTAACAGTTTACAATAACTGTAAGTTTAAAAAAATTAAAATAAAGAAGAACCCTCCCAAGCAGTTGCTGATCTGTTTAAAAAAAATTCCTCAAACATCCCAAAGGCTGCAATCCTATCTGCACTTACCTGGCAGTAAGCCCCATTGACTATCATTGTGAAAAGCATAACATAGACTGCTAAAAGTACAGATAGTAGGAATTTCTTACATGAGAATTCCAGTTCTGGGAAAGGAAGGATGGAATTCCTACTGCTGGGATGCCCCTCCTCCTGGGAGGCAAGACCGGGACCTTGATGGATGGATACCTCTCCCACGTTGGGGGGCCTCCCTCTGATCTCCAGTTCCGGACTTGACAAGCAGAAAAGAGAAGTGCCTGGGGAAAGGGGCTAGGAGGGACCTATCCCAATGCCCTCCTTTGATCTTGCCCCCCCCCCGCATTGGAGGCGGTGGCGCGCAGTGGAGGCACACGCCCGCCTGTGGAGGGGGGAAGGAGCGCTGACCCATTTTGTGGGGGGGAAGTCGTGCCTGCCTGCAGGTGTGCACCGGGCCAATGGCTCCCTCCCCCCCCCCACCGCTGAGAGAAGGGGTGGCAGAGCTTGTCCGGGGCTTACCCGATCTGCTGCGGGTGCTGGTTGGTTGCGGGGGGGCGTGCTAAGTGCGGGGGGCCCTGCCGCCTGCTGTCTCTTCACAGCCGCCTCCGCTCCACTGCCGCTATGGGGGGAATGGGGGGGTTGCTAGATGGAGCCTCCAGTGAGGCGCAGCATTGCTGGAGCCCACAGTTCGCTCCTCCTCCCGCTCTCCCTGGATGGCGCAGCAAGTTTTCCTGCACCTGGGAGAGGGAGAGCCAAGGTGGTGTCCCCCACTTGGTCGGGGCTAGGCTCTGGCACCAACGCGTGGTCGTCCCGGCGCGGGTACACCTGCCAGCGAGCTGGGGGAGACCTGCCTGTGTGTGTGTGTGTGGGCTTCTTACAGCGGGGGGCGAGCCACCCAAGCTGAAGCCGGCTGCTGCTCCTGCTCCTTTCCCCCACTGTCACAGGCTAGATGGGCTCTGGCTGTCGACCAGAGTCTGAGAGTGGAAGGGGTGGGGGGGGGGGCGCAAGATTACCCCACCAGAAGTGATCCAAGGAAAAAGGGTGAAAGTCGTGCAGGAGCATGACTAAGATTCATCCTAGCTCCTGGAAGGCAGGACCAAAAACTGGAGATCAGAGGGATGCCCCCCTGACATGGGAGGAGTATCCATCAATCAAGGTCCCGGTCCTGCCTCCCAGGAGGAGGGGCATCCCAGCAGTAGGAATGCCATCCTTCCTTCCCAGAGAACTGTAACATTTCCGCAAATGCAGTCACATACCATGGTAGATATAAAATAATAAAAACACAAATAAGCATTGAAATGAATGGGGACCGACTTGAAATTGCTTTGTGACCCACACAGGGCTTAAACACATCTCCAGCTAGATGCATCCCTAAAATGTAGCTCATTACACTGAAAGGAATAGTTTTGTACACACATCTGTGCTCTCAGCTTCTCTCACACACAGGCACATCTATTCCATGGCCTAACTTTTCTCATTTTGCTAAGAGGACTATGCCACCGAGTTCAGCTGAGAGGCAAGCATGGATCTGAACTCAAGACCATGCACCTATTGACTAAGTGAGTCAAATCAGTTCAAAATCATTCAGCAAATATATCCATTCACTGAACACAATTTTGCAAGCGGCATTCAATACATACACATGGCATGCACAGACAATAAAGATATTATGGGCCAAATTGTTCTATTGTGGAGCTTTCTCATGAATTCTTGTACTCAGCAAGTTGGAAGCAGTGAGCACTACTTATGATCCCACGACCCAGCCTGTGCATTGTTCAAATTTTTCCTACAAGACATAATTTGCTCCCCAACGGGAGCTCCAGAATGGATTTCCTTGATTTACTGAATTCACTTGAAGCTCTGTAAACAAACTAGTTCCAAATTTAGCTCCTAGCTTTTTAAATATGTCTTGGGTAATTTCATGATGTATCTGGGCTATATAAATTTATTTACTCTTCAAAGTGCCTCTTGGTCATTAATGTAGCCAAAAAATGTGAACAGTAAAGACAAAAAGGAATCCTGTAGCACCTTAAAAACTAAGATTTTATTGGAGCATTTTAGAAACAGAGGAAGTCTGGTTGTTTTTAAGGTATTACAAACCTCTGTTGCTTTTGCTGTAATGAACTAACACAGCTATTTCCCAGGGAGTACTAACACTAATATTCTTATTTTGATCTGTTGAAATGTTAATCTGAAAAACATGGAAAACTTCAAACCAAGCTTCTTTAGATTTGTCCTTCATTCAGTTCTCTTAAATATGTAATCTAAATCACAAAGCAATATGCCCAGTGCTTTAAGTATGACTAATTTACATTGCCAATCTAAGCTGATCTAAGCATAATTAAGCATTTATATTATATTTATGCATACCTACTCACAAGGAACTAATCTTCAGCAGTGAAACATTAATCAGAAAACTTAAGACCCTCCCTTAAGGACATTTGAGCCAGGAAGGAAGCAACAACAGCCTTCATTCAGTGTACACTGGTAGGAATGAGGTATAAAAGAATTTGCTGGCCAGATTCAAGTGCTAATGGGACTGGATGGGTTAACTTGTACTTAGCAGTAACAACCTAATTGGGATATACAGTAATTCCTTAAGGGCACAAGCCTACCCAGGTCTACTCAGAAGTAAGTCCTATTTCGTTCAATGGAGCTTACTCTCAGGAAAGTGTGGTTAGGATTGCAGCCTTAGAATGTTTTGTGCTTCCCAGCCCGATATAACTTCCAAAAGCCCATTCAAGTGCAATACTCTGAATGCACAACTTGGTTTCTGGAGATATCCTTCTAAGTGCAGATTCATGTAAACGTTTCACTGGAATGGATAGTCAAACAATTTCTTCACTGATGGTCCCATCAGTGGCGTCACTAGGGTTTGCAGTAGGGGGGCCATCGTGTCACCCCCATGATGGACCTCCTCCCATGCAGTGGGTGAGGCAATGCCCCAGGTGGTGGACATGTTGATGCACCTTCACCCCACCTCCTACTGGTGTTTTGGCTATACTTTTTGATAGGATAGATATACTTGATGGTTTGTTTCATTGCATTCTGCTTGAAAATACATAATGACTGATCTATAAAATGACGGTATTATCTGAAAAGACAAAAATTTTGGCCAGTAGTGGTGCCACCCCCCCGCCCGTGCGTGTCACCCAGTGCAGCCTGCACCCCCTTCAACAATGCCACTGAATCCCATAAGCAGGATGTTGTAGTTCAAGCTTATTGTGAAGTTTCTACCCCTTGCAGGTATGGCCATCAGTCTTTATGGTTTGTCAAATTTGAAAAATTTTAACATAGTTTTAAAAAGCTCTAAAGAACCAGAAATTTCCAAACATAAATAATTCCAGGAACCACATAGGATTCTCACAGGAGGCTGTATCCTAAATTCAGTTAATCATGATAAACTCTGGATACAGATCAATGATAATTTGCAACAGGTGTCCAACAGAGGAAATCCAAGGTCTACAAAGAACAGCTCAGTTAATGCATAGAATTTAGCAGTATTTGGGGGGATGTCATATGTATATACCTCTGATCATGGGTCCTATCTACAAGCATGGGCACTGATGCAGCCATGCAGATGGAGCACGTCTGCATCCATGGGGGAACTACAAGGAGGGAGGCCTGCCAGATAGATTTTTATTCACCTTTGTGTAGGCTTTATGGTGTCCTAGGACTCTCCTTGGACCCATTTCTATATAGCTGGTGTAAGTCTGAGGAGAGAAAGGGGGCAGGGTGGGCTGTAAAATGGGGGATAAGATCTGGCATTTTCTAAGATCTTCACCCTTTACCCCTCTCCCTGCCCCAGAATGCCCTCTTTCTCATGGCCAATTTCCACCACCTGTGGAACCTCTTGGAGCTGCTGCTGTGCACATCATACCACTTGCCATTTTTTGGCAAAGAGGTGGCAGTGCGCAACAACAGACTGGCTTTTGCAGCGCTAGGCCACAATAGGATCGGAGCCTTAGATTTACAAGCTGCTGTGATCCAAAGTAGTACCAAAAGAACTTTTGAGTTTTTCCACAAAAGCCAGTCGACTACAACGTTAGTATGTGAATTAGATATTGGGTTTTCATCCAGAACATTCTGGGCTTTCAGTTTAGTTGAACAATGCCTGCAAATGAATTATTCATCGAAATGCTTATAACAAGGTGTACTAATTAAACTTAATTGAATCCAAACATGCTACAGCTGTGGTTCTCAACCTTTTTAGCACTGGGACCCACTTTTTAGAATGACAATTTGGCAGGAACCACCAGAAATGATGTAATTGACCTGGAAGTGACGTCATGACCAGAAGTGACATCATGAATTCAAGCTTCAAACCTAAGCTGTGATCAGACAAAGGTTCCATTACACAGCGCACTCCTGCTGTTGTTTTGCCTAGGTCAGAATCCAAACATTCCAGCTTAGAAGTTAAAGCAGGCTTGGATCCTTCTCCAGCTATACAGCCCTCCCCCCATTTCCAGCATCCCAGCAGAATGCAGTTAGAGCCTTCACCAACTATACAGCCCCCCCCCTTTCCAGTACCCCATCTTCCCACTTATTCAGAGCGAAGCACCAGGCCTCTTCCCAGCAGCTCTGCCCCTGTATTTTCAGATCTGTATTTTTAATGGCGGCTGAGCTAGGTGCTACATGACCCATCTGAAAGTGGTTCGCAATCCACCTAGTGGGCCCTGACCCACAGTTTGAGAAACACTGTGCTAGAATTGAAAGAGCAGGGAAGAAATGCAAACATGCACCATGGATTTCCAAAGTGGTAGTTTGGATTCTTCACAGAGCTGTTCAAGAGAAGTTTTCAGGAAGTTCAAAGTAGTAAACTAGCTTAAGGACAATTAAGATGTGAATGACTTATGAGAGGCACCAGCAGCAATGAACACAAGTGACTAGCTGAGGACAGCTATGCTTAAGTAAAATTACTTAATAGACCTTAAGACCATAGACCTCTCACACATTAATGTTTGCAACTCAGAGGCAGATATTTTAGCTTATGGAGGGGGTTTTGTAGCACCCCTCTGCCCAATTCAAGGGGTCCCAGCTAGCCAGGAATCCGATATACATTTGGTGGCACTCTCACCACAGAAAAGGTAAGTGTTATGAAGACTACTTGAAAACACACATTTGCTGCAAAATCAGGAACCCAAGATTTTCTTACCCATGACCCCAAATTTAGCACAGTGCCATCCAACTCTCAGCAGTGATCTGTTCTGGAAAGGGGGTTCGGTAGGTGTCTTTTGAAACCAATATGGGCCATATCCCGTATTCATATCCACTATGATTGGATAAAGGATGTTGTTTCTAGCATCCTTATGATCAACTCTTGACTTACACTTTCCTAACCAGAGAAAGGGGTGGGGTGAGGGGAGGAAGCACTTTGTGCCCTTAAAACATTCCACTGGTGAGAATCTAACTTCACCCTTCAGCCCTGGAGATGTGCCAGTTAGATTAGATACACATTAATGGGAAAATGGTGCTGTTTTAATGTTACAGTCAGAATAATATTTAGCACTTAGAGCAATAATGCTGTTTTCAAAGCTTTAGTCCTTGTCATAATTGAATTGCAAAGTTTCTGCCTTCTTTTATGGAGGGATTTTAACTTTGAAACAAATCTCCTAAGCTTTTGTAACCACCCTGTTTATTGTAGTACAAAGACACCAAGAATAATTTGCTTGAATCTGCAATTTTAATTCACTTTCTTTCTGAGGAGATTAGATATATTGCTCTTCAAAGAATGTTGCTACCTATTCTTTTTAGTCATTGTTTTCTTAATTTGATCGGCTAAGTTTATCTGCTTATCTCATGCCATTGTTTGACAAGAACAATGAAGCTGTCTGGAGCAAATGTTATACTATGACTTCTGTGTTGGAAAATTCAGTTAATTTGAGCTCGACTAGTGACATCCAGCGCTACTCTTTTTAATTAGAATATAAAGAGAAAATATGTACACTGTTCCTGAACATAAATATTTTATTGCACATTTTCCTTTAATTACCACATTTGCTAAATTCATTGCCCCTTCAATGCAAAACACACTTCTGTTCAACTGAATTATGGTATTTGCAGTACAAGTGCAGACTATGTTCCTCGTAGATTTCCGTATTTATAATGATAAACAACATTAATCAACATTACTCAAGGCATGCAGTAAAAGCCAGGGGTTGCATGCTGCTTGAAAGAGGTAAAAGCCAGGTCTATAGGCTTACAATCTAAAATGTGTCCACCACACTACATATTTTCCTGTAAAAAAAAATGAAGACAGATTACTCCCAAGGCCACGTAAGAACATAAGAACAACCCCACTGGATCAGGCCATAGGCCCATCTAGTCCAGCTTCCTGTATTTCACAGCGGCCCACCAAATGCCCCAGGGACCACACCAGATGACAAGAGACCTGCATCTTGGTGCCCTCCCTTGCATTAGCATTCTGACATAGCCACATACTTGGGCAGCAAAGTTTCAAGGGGAAAAAAAAATACTGGGCTTCAATTTAGGAAAGAGTACTCTCTAATCCAGTAACCTTTTTTTTTTTTTGTACATGTTCCAGATGGCATCCATTCAGTTTGAACACGAGTTTATAACTCAACACAATAGTCCAAATATGACACTCTTTCCCTTTCTGCTGCCATTACACTCCTCAGTTCGGCACAAGCAAAATAGCTAGCGCAGAACCAAGGACAGAGGGATTGCATATTTTTCTCAACCTTAACCCTAGAGATCTCTGAGACTGCCCCCCACCCCACTGTAAGATGCAGCACATGTCTTTGTGCGCATGAATTTGTGGTGGGGATGTAGTTCAGGGCTCCAGGGCCCAATCCTATCCTACTTTCCAGCACCAGTACAGCCACCATGCAGCCCGCAGGTAAGGGAACAAACAATCTCTTATCTTGAGGAGGCCTCCGTGACTGCCCTCCCCCCACAGCAGGATGCAGCACACACCCTGTTGGCATGGCTGCACTGGCACTAGAAAGTTGGATAGAATAGGCAGTCATAGGCACAGGGAAAAAAGTCAGCTAGGCCAAAGCGATAGGAAGGGTTCTATAATTCACTTCCAAATACAGATTCACCCCTTAAGGAGTTGATTAGGGTGAAATCCTGAATTATGTTTTTAAACATTTGTATGGGTAACGTTTGTAAGCAAGCACCAAGTCGATATCTCATTGGGTCTAAGAGATATTGAGGAATCTGTGAAAACACATTTTATACCTTTTTGCCTCCTTTGGGTCAAATTTCTAAAAATCCCTTCTAAGTGCATCCTTATGTCATGGAAGGAACATAGTCCCCAAATTTCATGTTTCTAGATCCAGGGGTTTGGGCTGGGTGTTGATGAGTCAGTTTGGACATTCGTTTTTATATGCAATATATAGATTGAAATTTCGGTCCTGTCTACAACCAGCCAATACTTTCTTACTTCCTCCTCCAAAAATAATGAAAACTGAGGAAAATGGGTTCAAGACCTTGTGGAAACCTATGTTACTTATTTCTTTCAGACTTGAAGTTTGTCTTTTTAGCCTAAATCCTTACTCTCCAGTTAGTCCCTTTCTGCCTTTGACTTGTTTACATGAGATCTTATCTCAGGGTAACAGTCTCTGAACTCACTTGAGGTCAGACTATCTTGATTTCTGGATGCAGATGCCATCCTGAAGCTTTAAGAGTCCAAAGTAAAGAAATCAACTCCAAAAAATTATTTATTTTATTAAAATAAATTAATTATGAAATTAAATATTAAAATGATTATTTATTTATTAAAAGATACATATCCTGCACTTTCCCCTCCCACAAGGAAGGCACTCAAGGCAGTTTCCAACTGAATAATCAAATAATATCAAAAACAGCAGCAACCAGTAGTGCTCCATAAACAAACCAGCAGTCCAGGAGTTTAAGCCACAGCACCACAAAGCAAAGGTCAAACAGAACCATAATGTCTTTCAGTGGTCATAGAAGACAAGAGACGGCACCAACCAAACATCCTGGGGCAGGGGAGTTCACAAATTGTGTGCCACCACAAAGCAGGTCCTTTTTTTCCCCTGTAACTGCCAGGTACATTTCTGCCAATGGTGGAATGCACAAAAGAGTCTTCCCAAACATGGAGAGTTTCATAGGGAGGAGGCAGTCCTTCAGATAATCTGGTTCCAAGTCAATTAGGGCTTTAGAAGTTAAAATTGGTGCCTTGCATTGTGCTCAAAAACATACCAGCAACTAATGCAGATGGCACAGTACAAGCATGATACACCTGGCAGAATTTCCTCTGTAGCCTGCCTGCAATAACAGCATCCCCCCCCCCTCCAAAACCAGTAAGGTTTTCAGCCCTACCCAGTGCCCAGTTCAATTTAAGAACTTCTGTTTAAACCAGATCACCGGCAGGATCCAGCTGGCTTTGTAAGTCTCAAAAAGGTTCACCTTATCAGCTGAAGCCTCTGTTTTGATCCTTTTGGGGGGGGGGGAGGCTACCTTCTGGAGCACTTGTTGAGCTCCAGGTACATAAGATCAGGACCATTCTGGTAGCCTTGCACTCTCCTTCACCTGATCTTCCACACCATCCAAGGCACGTTTGCTTACTTGCGAGTAAACATGACCATGAGGCTTAGTTTCACTTTCCATAGGGCTCAATACATTTATCTGCTTGGAGGGAGGGACTTCCTTCTCAGGTGTTTTTGGGAGCTGCTTTCATTGGATCAGGACCATTCTGGTGTTGTTAGATTCCTCTCAGCCTGCCCTTTCCAACGGACTAAGACAAGTTCGCCTACTCGCAAGTAAACGTGCGGTACGGCTCACTTTCACTTCCCATAGGGATCCATGCATTTTTTATTCTCCAGTTTTTTTGCCAAAACTTTTGAAGGAAAGGAGTTATTTCACTCTGGTTTTTTGCATTGTGTTCAGCTCGTAATTCTGCATCCAACGGTATATAACATGATGTGGTTACTCCTAACCACTGCGATTTTAGCATGTCACCCCCCCCGTGCGTGTCACCCCCCCAGTGTGTGTCACCCCCCTGTGCACGTCACCTGGTGCGGCCCACACACCCCTAGCGATGCCACTGAACAGTATCTCTGTCCCGGCCAGATTTAATTTCAATTTGTTCATCTTCATACAGTACCTCACCAAGTGTAGACTGTGATTCAGGACCTACAGAGCTTCTCTAGTACCATATGGAATCAAGGTATTGAGCTGGGTGTCACCTGCAAATTGGTGACAGCCAACCCCATATCTCTTCATGGCCTTTCCCAGCAGTTGCATAGATAGGCTGAACAACATGAGAACAGAACTGATCCCTAATGGCCACAGCACTGAGCCAGAGCTGTCCAAAACTACCTTCTGGAATTTACATTCCAGGAAGGACCAAAGTAACTTCAAAGTCCGCTCAACTCCCATTTCATCCAGATACTGCAGAAGGAACCAACAAGGATGCATACTTAGGCATATAAGGTTTCCCCTTTTCTATTCTTGGGAGAGAAAAAAGAAAATCTCTCACCCTTCTCTACTCCATTTCCCCAGTGGGTTCATCAAACGAAAGAAGCCTACAGCCCAGTTAAACTGAGACGAAAGGAAGCCCTTCATGGCCATAGTCTGCTGTATTACCATATACCAGGTTATTGCAGACTTCCAGCTTGTGGGAACAACTCTGCCCTTTAACTAGAACTCCAATATCCACCACCAGCAGGAACAAGGTGCAAAATGACAGAATAGAGGCAAGCCAGATCCAAAATAGTTACTCAAGGGGCACAGCCAAGCACCTCATTAGCCATACAGATAAACTGCATGTACATGCACAACCCACATATGAGATAAAGCAGATCAGGGATTTTGATCCAAACTCAGAAGATAAACTAGCAGAGCTGCACATATGCTGGTCAGAGGCAAGCAATTAATACTCATAATTTACAGGTGGGGAATAGACTGAAGCTTGGTAAGAAGCAATTAGCACAAGAGCAAACGTGGCAGAGGATTTTTAAGATTTTTTTTTTTAAATTCCCAATGTTAAACTACAGGAAGTCAGAAATGCTTGCACATTCTACTGCAAATCATGTCACTCTAAGACAGGGGTGCTCACACTTTTTTGGCTCGAGAGCTACTTTGAAACCCAGCAAGGCCCAGAGACCTACCAGAGTTTTTTTTACAATGTTCGCGCCATCATAACATATAACATTTATGTGTACAATGTATGTTGGTGTACCTTGAGCCCCACTGAGTATAACAGGACTTACTCCTGAGTAGACATGCCTAGGATTAGGCTGTGAGGCTGCAATCCTAGCCACACTTACCTGGGAGTAAGCCCCATTGAGTTTTAGCACCTTGTCAGTGTGCCATGAGACAAAAAAGATTGAAAATCACTGCTCTAAGATCTCTCCACAGATTCAAATCTACCTCCTCTGTGGCCCTGCTATAAAAGCTGCATAGGCAAAGAACATTCCTCTCTCTCTCTCCCCCCCCCCCATGTATAGCACAGTACTCCCAGTTGGTGACTATCTCACTAGAACAGGAAAAAGGTGGTACCCACTTCTTCTTCATGGTTTCATTTGAGACTTGACCATTACCTGTTACCATTTAGCCCTCCCCAAAACAACTGGTAACAGGCGGACAGATTTTCAAATTTGCAAAAATCTGCATCTTCACATTTTTGCAGATGAATGTAAAATGACATGTTCCTCGTACGGAGACCTTTGATTCTTGCACACACAAATAATTCTCACTCAATGGGCAATACTTACTTTCACCCATAACTCCTGTTTGATATCCTGACATCTGAGCATATCAAAGTTCAGATAATGTTTCTGTTCATCAGCAGACTGGGTCACATGAGATCCAATGCCTAAGTCACATGACTATAGCACCCTACTTCAGCGGTTCCCAAACTGTGGGTCCAAGACCCACTAGTGGGTCACAATCCAATTTTTGGTGATTTGCAAAACTAACAGGGCAGATTAGTTTATGTGCATCAAGTATTTTAACAAGCTGCTGCGGGGGGCAGGGGGTGGGGAAGCACTGCTGCTTTTTTATATATATATATTACCATTATGGCCATATCCCTCGGCATTTATAAATCAGGCAGTAGCCTCTACAGCCTCTAAAAAGTTTGGAAACCACCGCCCTAGCTCCTTTCAGACATACCCCCACAACACACACACAAACTCTGATCAGCAAGGATCTGAATCAGATGGAAGCTCCCGCTGTCAACACTGGCCTTCCCAGGAAGCAATGTGAAACAGTCACACTGAGCAGCGAAGCTGGAGCAGCGGTGAATTGATCAGCCCATCTGTCTGCTGACTTCTACAGTCTGTCACTCCAATTCCTTTTCAGCTTGGAAGAGGATTGTGGCAGCCCCCTTCTCCCACCAGTGCTGCTGGAGCAAGGGGGGAAGCTGTTGTATCGCCAGTTGTAGCTCCCTACCTGCCTGGTTGCTTATGAAAGCACTAAGTGAGTAAGGAGAGGCACTATGGAGACAACCCACTGTTTATCTGGAGCTGGTGCACACCCTCCCTCCTCCATGCCACTCCTGTTTTGAACAAATAGAACACTGGCAGCAGACCATGTTTCCCACCATGCTGTACTCCACTGGAAAAAGAAGGGCACAGTGGAGGGAGGCTGGGCACTGAGAACAACCCCAGGTTAGCTAAGGGAAGGGTGGGCAGTTCACCCTTCCATAATACACTGGTGTGCAGGCAGGGCTGGCAAAACTGGGAAGAATTTGAGAGACACAGGACAACCCTGCACTCCACCCTTACAATGTGACCCTCTTCTGACAAAGACTGAATGTATGACTTCCAGAGAACACATTCACTGAGTGTTCAGTGTTTGGGTGTCCTTGGAATAGCAACATTGATGCTGAATTCTTCCCCCCCCCCCATTCCCTTTAAGTAGCTGTTTCCGATGTGGTCTGCCAACGTACCAAGTCTCCATTATGAATAATTTCAATTAAAGGATTTTCATTGTTGGAGAATTTAGCCAGGTTTGAGAGGAGAACTTCCCAAACACAAAAACTCTTTTGAGTTCTAAGAGCTTGGAGAAAAATCCAGATTGGCTGGGTTAATTATATGCCTGCTTTCTAACAGGGAGGATCTTGGATAATTTTCAAGCTGATTGTCGGACAAGCTCAAGCCAGGCTCAGCCATCTCTATTTTAACCATGCTCTTCAATCAATGGTTCTAGAGCAGCTTGCACGAAGTCAATACCAACACCACATTTGTCTTGCTTCCCTTTACTGCAAGACTTGTGAGCCTAAATTAACATTGGTGTCAAACATAATTTAAGTTACTAAGCAAGAATTACTCTGAATTGCTAAGATTTCTATCACATAGTGGATTTCAAAATTTGCCTGTCAGTATGGAGGAAATTAGCTTGCATACAGTTAGCCCAACAGTGATTAGATGTAATTTGATAATAATTAAATACAGAAGAACTTGAGGGGGAAAAATGAATTTGACTATTAGAAATGTGTTGGATGAACATCTAAAAATAACTTCCTTTAAGAAACCTGATACTTGGCAAGCAACTATACCATGATAAAAAGTAATAACTTCTGGTATTTGAGAATCCGACACTTATTGCTTTGAGGCACTGGTGGCATTTTAAGACTGCCTTGAAAATGTGTAATTACTATAAACATACACAATCAAGTACAAAATGCATTAACTAGTGCTTATTTCATGGAATTTATTTGGTAGGCACCAAATCATTTGTTCCCATTTAAGGACTACAAATTTTCAACTAAAATTAGTACACATGGTTATAGTGCTGCAATATGTATTCTTTTTATTACATTACCAAACTAGTAGTACAGTAAAACAATTTTTCAACTAACAGAAACAACTGGGGAAATGATAAAACATTTTTAAGCCCCATCGAGGTCGATGGGAGAATTAAGCACAAACCAGTTAATTAATGGGACTTGCAGCATGACCCTAGGCATGTTTACTCAGAAGTAAGTCACACTGTGCTCAAAGAAGATTACTTCCAGCGCATAGGATTGCAATCTTCACCATTTTTAAGACTGGCTAGGCGAGGGGTGTCAAACATAAGGCCTGGGGGCAGGACGTGGCCCATGGAAGCTTTTTATTCGGCCCTCAGGCTGGTGGTGAGGTGTTACTGCTAAAAGGGCAGCCCCCACAAAAATTGGGCTCTCCCATATCTTGAAATATGATAAATATTAGCATGTTTTCTCTTCTGTCATTTGTAGTTAATGAATTCCTAAGTGAGAAAAAGTGTTTGTTAATGAGTTGTTTAATGACCTCACTTCCTGCCTAACATCACTTCCGGCCCTCAGTAGGCATCATGAATGCCATTTGGCCCTCGGTATGAAAAAAAGTTTAATACCCCTGGGCTAGGCCATGGCCAAATTGATTAAAATGCTTTTACAGCAGTATTAATGTTTCTACAGCAATATTAATGTACAGTGTGTCATCACTGGGAATATCAGGCACTTTCCTAACACCCCAGATGTGTCAAATTCTGTCAACTGTTACCCTGCACATTCCTGATCTCAGAAGCTAAGCAGGGTCAGGCCTGGTTAGTCCTTGGATGGGAGACCGCCCGGGAATACCGGGTACTGTAGGCTTACACCATAGTCTTTCGAGACTGAAGGTTGCCAACCATTGAAGTTAGAACTTCGGGGTTGTTGAAGATTAGTGTTGAAGAATCCTGGAAGCAGTACAATCCACCGAACCTAACAGGCAGTTGACACAAACTTTCTGTTTGTGCTACTTGCAGTGGTTCCCAAACTTTTCAGCATTGGGACCCACCTGAAATAAAGTTTCACTTTACCAGCCTCTCAATCCTCTATGGCTATAATGGTGATTGGACAGCAGTACTCCCCTAAATAGCAGGAGGGTTGTTTAACCCTTGATGCACATAGCCTAATCTATCCTGTCAGTTTCACAACCCATCAAAAATTGGGTTGTGACCCACTGGTGGGTCACGGACCCACAGTTTGGGAACTGCTACACTACCAAGATGGGGTGTCAATTTTTTCAACTGCCATAATCTGATTGGTTGGTTCAAAAGTTTACCATTCAAAAATGAACATCATACACACAGTTGGGCAATGAGCCCATTCAATTTGCCCCAGGTCTTTCAAAGCTCTCATCACTATTAAAGAGAACTGGCAACATTGGGGACATGCTATGATTTGATTTTATACAGAGAAGAACAAGGAGCAAGATGTACAAACCACAGAAAGGAACCTTTGTTTCTAGGTTGAAACAAAGGCAAGAAGCTGACAATATTAGGAGACTGAGGGCGCAATCCTATCCAACTTTCCAGCACTGGCATAGCTGTGCCAGGGGGGCATGTGCTGCATCCTGCAGTTGGGGAGCAGTCACAGAGGCCTCCTCAAAGTAAGGCAATGTTTGTTCCCTTACCATGGAATTGCATTGTCCTTCTGTCAGCGCTGGAAAGTGGGTTCGGACTGCGGCCTGAAGGTGCAATTCTAACCAACTTTCCAGCACCGAAGTGCAATGCAGCTTCAAGGCAAGGAACAAACATTCCCTTACCTTGAGGATCGACTGCCACCCAACTGCAGGATGTAGCACATGTCCCACTGGCACAGCTGTGTCAGTGCTAGAAAGTTGGTTAGGATTTGGGCCTGGTTCTCACTTTTCTTTTCGTACTTGAGAATGTGAATCCACAAATACACCTGACACCCTGGAAGCAGACACCAAGTTATACCATTGCTCTGTGGTGAACCTGGTGGGGAGCAAGGGAGGCAAAAGCCCCAGGCACGAGGCCAGGCTGGCTGGAGGGGGTGCCGCTGCACTCTACCACAAGACCGGTTTTTTCTTTGGTCAGGTCGGCGCAGTAATCTTTGCGACTTTTTGCCCAAGTTGAAGCATGTTGGGGGGCAAATTTATTTTCCCTCACCCCCTTTAGCCCACTAAATAAACACTTGGGGAGGTGAGGGGCTCCGTTTTGGGGCAGTGAACTCAACTCCTAAACTCCGCTGCAAATATGCACCCTCTAAAACACTGCTCCCCCAGTCTTGGACTGATGCCTTTGCTTAGTCCAGATCAGGACTCACAGGCTCGGTGAGAACAGAGGAAAGGTGACAGGCAAGGAGGTTCTGAAGCACTCTGAGGGCATTGCTTTGAGGCCGGCTAGACCTCATGCCTCTATGCCTCTCCTTCCAACCGGAACCCTGGCATGCTCAGAGGCTCCTGCAGGCCTGCCAGCTAGGCTGCTCTCAGGGTCCTCGGGCTGTCCCTTTGACTCCTGGGGGAATCCAGGACCAGATAGAGAGTTAGATGAGGAGAGGTGATCCTTGTCAGCTTGAGTTCTGAGTGGAAGCAGAACCACAGCTTACATGTTGGTTCAGGGAGCAGGTGTGGAGGGATGATTCAGCAGAATCATCAAGCACCTGGGACAGACACACCCTGGGTGTGACCAAGCCAATACTGATTGGCTGAGCCGACTACATAAGCTTAGTCTGCGGGAGCCTCCAGTGCAGCAGTAGGGGAGTTGATGGAGTAACTGTTAGACTGCTGCCAGTGACTGAGGAGGCGGGATACTGTATGTATATGATATTACTGACTTATGGACTGAACCTTTGACTGTGTATTATTGGAAACTGATTTGGACTTGTTATACTGGAACTGACTGCTCTCCGTGCTGACTCTTGGACTGTTAACTGACTACTCTGAATGTGATATCCCTTGCTCAATACAACTGCTGAAAGTACTCTGCTGTATTTGATGTGTTTTCTTGCAACCTGCTCACATTGGGACAAGACTGGGAACCTACACCAATCCTCTCATAATTTATACAAAACTCCTTTAACCTTGACAATCCTGCACTCTTTTATCTCAGTGAGGGAGGAAAGTCAGGTTTGTCAGTGCTCTCACTCCCCCCATCTCAGGGCAAGAGTGGGATGTGGTCAGCTCTGGGACTTGGGTGTCTGGCTGTTATCTCTCACCAGGCGCCTCCATGAGCCTCGTGTGCTTCTCCCATATGCCTTCTTCTTTTGTATTTTAGCCCATCCTGTCTCCTCTTTCACTAAGAACCCCTGCTCCCTGCTCCCTCCATGTGGATCTCTCCACAGAGCAATGGAGCAGCCAGGAGACAGGTGAGGGTGAGCCAGTTTGGAACTGATGATGCACTGTGTTGCTTCCTCCCCATTATCTTCAGAACGGGGAGGGGACTTTTCCTCTCACCACTGTCAGCCAGGAGGCCAGAGCCAAGAGTGCCACCAAGTTTGGACAGTGCACGTGTTTAAATCACTCCCTCCCCCCCCACACACACACACAGAGCTGGGGACTGAACGTGGGATCTTGTGCATGGAGAACATGACAAGCTCTACTCCCCTGCTTGCTATCAATGCCAGGTTGGCTAGAGCTTCTCCCCCACCACTTTAATTCGAAGGAGGAGGAGGAGGAGGAGGAGGAGGAGAGCACTCCTGGAACTAATTGCAGTGACTTCATCATATCACTGCAATTACGGTGTGGGGGGTGGCATTGGAGGCTTGCCCCAGGGCAGTATGCAGCTCAGGACTGCCACCGCTCCATACATTTTGAAATGTATACTTTGACTGGCAGCACTTTCTAGTCTCAGGCATGCAAAACTTGTCCTTTGTTGCAGAGCTATGATCTCTCTCTGTACAGGACAAAATATACACGTGGCAGTTCTGAAGTACACATTCAGTGTACTTTCATTTTCAGTGCTTGGCCCCTTCAAAAGGCCACATAAGGACACACAAAATGAACTGACTTAATCCTGTGTTAGGATTATGAACCCAACACAGAACCATTATGCATTATACCTGAACTGATTGTCTAATGGCAACAGGAGAGAAGGAGGCACAGCAGACAGAAGCAGATAGATGCCAAGAAGTAGAAAAGTGAAGGAATTAGAGGAGCGATAGCTTTTATGGGAGGGGGAAAAAGACACCAAGCCAAGTGTTCCAACAGGCCTTTAGTATTACAGCAGTTTTATTCCATTGCTGCAACACAGGCAGGCTTTACACAGAGGCCAAAAATCCCACCATTATGACTCGATATATTTAAGAAAAATCCCAGGAACAATAGCAGCAGAGTGATGAAATAATCTCACAATTCAGCAAAGACTGGATCAACAAGTTGTAGAAGATTCCTGGCAGTCTTTGCCAGTAGTATACTCCCAGGACCAAACTCAGCTACACCCATGCAGTGAGCTTGCAAAATGTAGCCTCCGCTCCCACAAAACAAAAGATAACAAACCCAGATGTTTAGAAGGAAAAGTCATTGAGAATTTTCTTTTAATGCCCGCTGATATGCAGTAGAGAACAGAGTCCTGTATGCATGTCATATCCACAGTTTCAAAGTCACTAAGGAAGGATAAGAGCCTAATAAATCCCATATGATACACTAACATCCTTAACATTTGGCTACAGCACACACACACACACACACACACCCCCAAGGTAACAATATCAATGTACAATATTTGCTGTGTATTGTACTGGGTAAACTCAACAGGAAAATGTCTTCTAAAGGTCCTGAAGGAGACTTGCAGCACAATTCTATGGATGTTTACTCAGAAGTAAGTCCCACTGTTCAGTAGGGCTTAGACCCAATTTAGTGTGTATAGTATTGCAGCCTTTACCAAAAGGTTACTTTCTGGTAACCTTTCATGAAAACTCAAGATGGGTGTTTATGTGATAAATCTTAATAGTGCAGGAGAGACTAGAATTCCCCCATGGTTCATACTCACCTGTAAACATTTTTGTAACAGCTTTGCTCTGCTTCCGGGCAGAACATAGGAGCAGCAACCACGGAGGGAAAAACTCATAATGACTAGCTAGGAGCTCTGCTATCGTTCCAGACAAGCCTGTAGACGTTTGGTCGCCTTCTGCAATGTTACATCCTTCATCCACTGAATCTACAAGAAGGATGAGACTTTGCTGGGGGGGCTTGGTTCCCAGAAGGGGGAGCAGAATGCACCTGTCAAAAACAAAACACAAGGAAAAGAAACATTTATTGGACTAGTTGCCCACTTTTCAAGAGTTGCTGGTAAAATAAAATTAAAATAAAATACAAAGAACAGTCAAATTGTTAACATATAGCATACTAGATAGCAATCTAACATTGAGGGACCAATCCTATCCAACTTTCCAGCACCGGTGCAAACATAGTGTAGCCCAAGATAATGGAACAAACATTTCCTTACCCTGAGGAGCCCTCCATGACTGACTCCCACAACAGGAAGCAGTGCACAACCCATTGGTACGTCTGCACCGGCACTGGAAGATTGGATCAGATTGGGCTCTGAGCCAGCACTGAAGTAAAAGGTTTCTGGAACAGGAATGCGGGGTGTGTTTTTCTACGTACACCCCAGAAACTTAGATGGAACTTGCCCACATTCCCAGGCAGTCTGCTGCATGGGCAGTAGCATTACTCAGTGTTCCTCTTGCAAGTGTAGCATTCGAGTCATGAGCACTTGTGGAAAATCCTTCACCATCAGTAATCTTCGACACCAGGGATCCCTAGGATGGCAGAGCTCACAATTCCACAGGGGGAAAACCCTCTGCCCAGTCACTTGTATAACTGGAGAGTGCCAATTAAGAATGTGTGACTTTAGAGTTCTTTACATACACAGAGGTTGCTATCCCAGAAAAGGAAAAAAAAAAAAACAGCCATGGAATAAATCCCCTTGAACACTGATTATGCATGTCAAATACGAAGTAATAAAAAGGTGTGACATGTTAGATGGAGCATCAACACACCACACACCCTTCACAGCCAATGCATGCGTGGGGCTTATCTTGTCAAACTTTTTTTTTCTTTTTGGAATTCCTCCATTTTTAAATTTATTTCTTCATCAACAAGTCATAGTAACCTAGTCAAAAAATAGCATTACCAAAGTGATAGTCCTCTTATATTTAGCAGAGGGAGAGCAGATGTCCCAATTCCCAACCCAGCAAACCATATTTTCCAAAGGCCGTTTGCATCCTTCTCAGAACATGAAACAATTTACTTGTTTAGCTACTTAAACTACTTTGTGAACTTTTGTTGTTGAATAGCACTAAATAACCATCACCACCCACATTTCTGATTTCTTTCTTTATTGGTTGTTCTAAGACTACCTTTCCACCAAATGCCCTCAAAGCAACACACAATGCAAGATAAAGAACATTGCTATAAAATAATCACTCAATATGGTTAAAATAATCAATCACTCGATATGGTTATTGGGCTGGATAAGGTTGTAGTACTATATTTTAGCAACCAAGAAAAAAAAAAGTCTTCATCATAGCTTGCATTGTTCACATACCAAGGAAGTAATTCACTAACCACTTTCAGTAACACAGCTCAATAGACTGACCAGCTGAGTGAAAGACCTGAACCAATTCCAAAAATGTTGTTTCATACTAGGTACAGTGACAGTTTACTGAGTTCTGCATTGGCATCGCTCCCCCCCCTCCCAAAAAAAATCCCATAAGAATTCATTTTATTCCCTTACACATTTTATGTTTTAAATTATTTTTCAGATTTCACTAGGGTTTATATTTTAGATCACTTGATCATGGCTATAATATCTAATTATGTAAGTGATTAAAACCATTTCAAAAGTGCATATGACAAAAGCATCTTTTTATTTGATTATTAAGTATATAGAAATACTCTGAATAATATTTAAATTAAAAAGAATGACAAATATCAAATATTTGCTTTGTAGTACTTGTACAATTTCAGGCTTTTTGTAATTCTGAAGGCAGTAGTTGCTAGCTGTCAAAAACGTACATGAAATGACCAGAGTTTGGACTAGAGCAGGGGTCTCTAAACTTTTCGGCCAAAGGGCCGCATCAAATATCTGGTACAGTGTTGAGGGCCGGAAAAAAAATTTAATAATAAAATTTAAATAAATACATTAGAGATGGAACTTAGATGAATGAATAAATGAATGGGTTCAAATGCCCAAGATTTCTCCAAGCACCAACACAGCCTAAGAAATAAAGCACACACTTAAATGGACCCCCATTCTCCCACCCCACAAGCACAACTCTGGTTGTGTTTGCTCAACTGGGCCAGAGTCTCTCAGGGGAACAGAGACTGGCCGCAGCCCAGATAGAGGCTGGTCGCGGTCTGCATCTGGCCCCCGGGCCGGGGTTTGGAGACCCCTGGACTACAGCTACCATCTCTCTTATCCCTTTGTTTTGACTTTAGATTTCTAAAGTTAAAACAAATCTCTCTAACAAATTAAATTTTATTAGGTAAAAAAAGGAATGTATCACAGGTACTATCACATCTTCAAGGCTAGAGCATTATGCAAGACAAGAAGAGAACTCAGGGCCGAATTCTGCTGAATGTGGCTGGCTCGCCGCTGGTGCGCACTGTGGTAATGCACTGTGGGCGTGCACGCTGGTAATGCACGCTGGTAATGCACTGTGGGCATTACTGCTGGCCCAGCACAAGCTTATGCTGGGACAGTGCTGATTGGAAGCCAGCGATCCACCACCAGGATCAGCAGAGCGCTGGGCAGCAGAGAGGTCAGTCAGGGCATGGGAGCAAGCAGGGAGGCGTTCTGAGGCAGGCGGAGAGTAGGGAAGGCATGGTGGGGGAGGAAGTGGGGCGGGAGGGGGGTGAGACCGGTGGAGCTGTGCAGCCCAACACGAGGCTTCTTGATTCTGCACCAGCTAAAGAGCAGCCACATAGTCAAGTAGCCCCATTGCAGGACTACTTCCCTTACTTGGAGGAAGGAGACAAATGTCCCCTTCTCCCGAGGAGCTCCTGGTGGCTGCCTGGTGCACGCAGGATACTGCGACAGCCATTTTTGGTGCTGTGGCAGCCTGGAAAGCTTAGGATTGGACTGCCCGACAGTAACAGAGTCCCTGTAAATCTCTTTTTAGTGCCTCCTATCAAGCCAATTACTGACTCCCAACTGCAGCATGACTTCAGGCCTATTCAGCTGTTCTTTCAATAAGGCAACTGTTCCTGCAATGAAACAGTCTTGCCCAGAAAATAATGCATTTATTTTCAAAACGCTATCTTGGTTTCAAGCGGAATTAAACGGTGGCTTTCCAGCCTGCTTCCACCATCCACATGTTTTGGATCTCTAGAGAGTCTTGCAATCTCCTTGAATCCATTCTGAAAATAGGATAAAATGCTTTGGGCACTTATTATTCATCACCCCTATATAGTAAGAAAAACGCAGCATCCCATCAATCCAGATGACATTTTCAAGTGGGAGACAGATTTGCACAGTGACAATGAGTGAAGCAACAGTTGAGAACATCTGAAGTAACTACATCTCCACAAAACCCTGGCTCACGTCTCAAATCAGATGTGCACTGAGAGCTTTGTAAGCTGTACTCCTAGCATCCTTCATTCTGCTCTAACTGCTCTTGTCATAAAAAGTTGGCTTCAGGTATTCATTTACTCCTCCTGCCAGCATCTTTACGAGGAGGCCTTTTACACTAAATCAGAGGTCCTTGAAGTACATCATAAAAAGCCTCCCTTTTAAATTCCTGGCACTTCACATTTGTGAAGACTCATCCGTGAGGATCTACCATTCAGAAGAGGACTGCTGGAGACACTGGGGACCACCATCCCACTTTGTGGCACAGTGACAAAGGAAACCTTGGAGAAGCAAGTGAGCCTTGCTTTTGTTTACACTGTCTTTGTTTTAAGGGAGCAATAGCAGGACAGAAGTATGCCTTTCTTGTCTGCTTGTGGGCTTCCAAGAGACCTTTGGTGGGCCACTGTGGGAAACAGGATGCTGACTTTTGGCCTGATCTAGCAGAAACTTTTGTATGCTATTATTTCTCTGCCCTTCTTTTCACACATTCATATGTCTATGAAAGAACTCCGGTGGTGGCAGCAGTTAAGGGATCTTGGCCAGTGGCATAGCTAAGGGGGGGAAGGTGAGTCAATTACCCCAGGTACCATGCTTTGTGGGGGTGATAAGGGAGTGCCTTTTGAAGGCCTTAGAAAGACATTTCTAGTTTTTAGCAAAAACTGCCTTTAAGAACATAAACTGCCATAAGAACATAGGAACAGCCCCACTGGATCAGGCCATAGGCCCATCTAGTCCAGCTTCCTGTAGCTCACAGTGGTCCACCAAATGCCCCAGGGAGCACACCAGATAACAAGAGACCTGCATCCTGGTGCCCTCCCTTGCATCTGGCATTCTGACATAGCCCATTTGTAAAATCAGGAGGTTGCACATACACATCATGTCTTGTAGCCCGTAATGGGTTTTTCCTCCAGAAATTTGTCCAATCCCCTTTTAAAGGCATCTAGGCCAGATGTCATCACCACATCCTGTGGCAAGGAGTTCCACAGACCAATCACATGCTGAGTAAAGAAATATTTTCTTTTGTCTGTCCTAACCCTCCCAACACTCAATTTTAGTGGATGCCCCCTGGTTCTGGTGTTATGTGAGGGTGTAAAGAGCATCTCTCTATCCACTTTATCCTTCCCATGCATAATTTTGTATTTCTCAATCAGGTCCCCCCCCCCCAAGCATCTGTTTTCTAGGCTGAAGAGCCTCTAGGAGGCTCCTTAGATCCCTGGGGGTAAATGGGGGATGTTAAAAATTTATAAGCCCCAGGTGCCAGATGCCCTAGCTACCCCACTGCTCTTGACCTGGCATGAAACAACAAAGGGTGCTGGGAAGGGCTACACCGCAATCTTATCCCATCACACCTATCCCGTCACTAACCTTTCTGACACCCTGCAAGTGGCACAGGTTTGAACTATTACATAGTTTACTCATATAGAATATTCTGGTATAAAGTGTGTCTGTCGTACTTGTATCATAACTTACGATAGTACAATCAGTCCTCATTCCAGTACAATTTCAATTTAAACGTCCTCTTTTGCACAAGACATATCTGCAGAGACAAGCATAGGTGCCGATCAGCAGGCCATAAGAAATCTGCATGAATTTTTACAGTGACAACTTCTAATGTTGTCGTTCTAGGCACTGCTTTCGCTTCATATTCGGCCAGATACACATGTTTAATTTTACTGTGTCCAATGTCTAATACAAGATATAGACATCACATATCGGCACTGCAAGTGTCCTAGGAAACGTCCCCTAAGTTTTGCAACGGCCGTAGTCAATGCTTCAGAAGCCTCTGCTGGAACTGTCTCTTGCAGCCACTTCACAACCTATTCAACAACAAACCTGACAATTGAGGCTCCATAGCCTCAGCTCATCAATGCTACAGTAGTCACAGTGAAGGAAAAAGTTTCTTTCAGACCCAGAAGTGCGTTCACTTCCATTTGCCACCCACTCTTTCTCATAATTTGTTCATTGCGCTTCCCATTCTGGGACCGTAAGAGTCTTTGGTGCCAATACTGTGGGAACCTGCTGCCAAAGAGGAGATCGGAGTGCCTGAGCATGAAGGGAACATCGCTGAAACATCAAGACAAAATTACTGCGAGTTACATAATTCTCTTTTGTTAAAAGGGCTGTTAGTGCGCCTCCCTGGCGCGCTGGCAGTGATTGCCAGGGTTTCCCCCCTATCAGCCGGCAGCAGGGGTTTGCTGCCAGCTGATTGACTGGCTGGCTGAAGGGGGTGGGATGGGAGAGCAGCCCAGGCGCGCAAGGAGCTGCTCAGTCTGCTCCTGACAAGTGATCACATCGGTTGCTCGCCTGGGAGCTGGAGGGAGGTGGCTGCCCTTGACGGGGCTTGATTAGCGCGAGGCACGCAATCCAGCCCCGTCATTGCCTGAAGCCTTGCGGGCGTTGTCGGGGTGACCCGTGAGGCAGGCCCAGGCGGCGGGAGCCTCCCGCAGCCGCAGCAGGCGGCTGGGTGCGCGTCTGGTGAGGGCAGCGGCGCAAGCCTCCACAGCCTCAGCAGACTGCGGGGCAAGCGGGGGCGAGCGTGCAGCATTGCAGCGGCCATTTTTGTGGCCACGTGGCGCAGCATGGCGGTGGGGGCCAGGCGCCTTTTTTCCCCTGCCTTGCGCCCTTGCGGGAGCCTCCTTCAGCTGTGCTAGGCAGCCGGGCATCTGGGGGCGATCTTTTGGGGCCATTTTGAGGCTGCG
Organism: Tiliqua scincoides; assembly: GCF_035046505.1. Lineage (NCBI taxonomy): Eukaryota > Metazoa > Chordata > Lepidosauria > Squamata > Scincidae > Tiliqua > Tiliqua scincoides. The sequence goes on from NC_089826.1 coordinate 31,833,152, forward strand.
GGGCGCCGCATGGCAGTAAGAGCCCAGCACCATTTTCCACTCTGCCCCTCCCAGGCTTGTCACCCATCCCTCAGCCTTACGGTCACAGTGCCTGGGGTGCGTGGGACAGCTACCCCGGGTTGATCCTTCAGGACCTGGTGGTCCCTTTTGGGGGCTTGGGTGGTGATTCCTCCGACAACCTCCCCCCTGCCCCCCGCATTTCCCAGTCTGCCCTGCTCATGCCTAGGCACTGGAGCTGGCATGGGAGGCAAGGAAGTAAGGAGCTGCTGGCTGCTGGTGGTACAAGAAGAGTTCCCGACGGCCAGAGTCTATAGTGCCCTGCAAAGGGCTGCTGTATCCTACTTGTCAAATCAAGAACACTTGGGGGTTGTGGGCCCTCATTACACTTTCTCATCCAAGGGGACCTCCAGGTATGAGGGCGCAGAAGACGGGCAGTAAGACTGCCAAGGCCCCCTCCTGTTTTTGCCCCCTCCATCCTCTTCAGGTGAGGAAGATCAGGTGGCTAGTTCCAAGCCGTAATGGCCTGTTTTGCGGTGAGGTCCTGTGCACACTTTTCTGGAAGGCCCCCCACCTTTGACTATGGTGGGACTCGCTTCTGAGGGGACAGGCTCAGGATTGCATTTCGGTGGGCTGAAGGCACTCATCACGCATTTCAAAGTCCATCAACAGGAAAAGCGCCCCAGACAGCAGGTTCGGGGAATGGAGGTGGATGTCAAAACATTCGGAGTACCCAGGAGCAAGTTCCCCCCTCCCTTTGTAACCTGCTGCTTATAGTGACATCACCTACAGCCTGGCAGAAGTTCCGATTTGGTCGGTGGGGCTTGCTCCCAATAAAAGGTGGAGATATTTGCAGTCCCAGGGCTTTGAGAGCATTTCTTACTCACTTTTGAAGCTAACAGTGGGGAGAAATTACAGGGAGCGGGTCAGGCTGATGGAGGCAGTTGTATAGGCATCACCTGTATCCCTCCCCCTCACCCCACAGATAATTTTTCCCAATCTTCAGGTTGACAATGTTCCTGCATTGCCCCTCTCATGGGGTGACAGTGTTATGTGGGAGAACAGGCACAGGTGGTTTGACTTGCTCAAATCAAAGGCATAACATTTTAAGAGAGCGTCTGACTTGGGGATAGCGGAGCTATAAGGCCGTTCTGGTGATGCGGGTGGCATCTGCTTCTCAGTATAGATTTAGGGCTGGTGGTGCAGCTCCTTGGTCACCCAAGATTGTGAAGAAGAGGGTATCACAATCATGACCTTTTGGGAATTTTCTCCTTTGGTGATTGCCTTAATGCTGATGACCTTGCCAAAATTCAGCCCACTGCTAGTGCAACGACTAGGCAATGGTGTATGTTATTAATCACCAGATTTTCAGGTCACCCCAGGTTAGGAATCTGGTCAGAGCTTTGTTACTCAGTACCTGACTATTGTCATAAATGTTTCAACCTGACTTGTTCTGGGAATACACAACAGCACTGCCAACACTCACATTCAGGAGGAGCGTTTTTAGTTGCTAGCTACAGAAGCCCACAAGAGGTCTTGAGTGCATGCCTTTATGGCTCTACCTGGGCATTTCAATGCTACCTGGGCATTTCAAGTTTCATTCACCTGAGTCAGCTACCTGAGGGAATTGGTGCCTTCAGCATATTTAAAAAGTTTGTTTCCCTCCCGGAAAAGGGGGTTTTAACCCCCTCAGACCATTGTCATTCCTACTTGAGCGAGGGAAAAGGGGGCTGGCAGTTAGGTCAAATAGCACCCACCTGGCTAGGTGAGGCTACACCAAGGATGTTTGGATTTGAAAGATGCTTGAAGGATTGAGGAAAGATGCTCCTACGGACCAGCGCTTGCCTGACTTGCATTGCAACAAAGGTTGCAGGCTGGGCATTAATGCTCTATAAGGTCTATTTCAGGTTAGTCACTAATATTCTTTAACCATGGTTCACAAACTGTGACTTCATGACCCACAATAGGTCCCAACCAAATTTTGATGGGTCATAAAACTGTCAAGTGGCTAGGCTATATGCATTAAAATTGAAACAAACCATTATTTAGGGAGGAGCAAATAACTGTTATAACCATGGAGGCTTGAGTGGTTGGCATAGCCTTAATTTTAGTGAGTCTTGATGCTAAAGTTGGGGGTGCCATATCGATTCCACATGGGCTCTAATATTCTACCCTGACACCTCCAGATGTCAGACTGACCAAAGGGGGCCCAGGTGACAGTTGAGAGCAGTATTCCCTATCAGTATAGTTGCCTAGTCCAGGCCAGGTCAGCTTTTTGTCTAATCGCTGCACATTGGCACTTGGACTTTTACCCACTGTCATCGGTCTCTGACACAGGCCATCAGTTCCTGCCAGTAAGAAGCATCAGGATGGCGGGACTTCCCCAGGGGTTTTTCAAATTAATGTGCCAAGGGGAATTTATTAAAGCTGCCCCTGTGGTGGCTGATCGCCACAGGCTTATTGCCCAACATCATGTACAAGGGATTACCATGAAGTTTGGTTAGTTTGTCCCTTGGCTTTCATGGCTCCACAGCTTACACAGTGTCTTAGCACCCTTTAGTGGGAGGCATCTCCCCCAGCGAGGTGTTGCTACACGTTTAATACCAGGTGTGGTAGCCCTGTGCAGATAGGCACCGACGCATGGGCCTTTTGTTAAGGCTAGAGTCTGGGACGTTATTAACCCACTTAGTGCGTGAGCTGCCTCTACTCTTTGAGAGTGGGGGGAGGTCCTGTCAATAATCTGCTTAAGGGGCTTGCTCCCCTTACTCTTTGAGGCTGGGGTGAGGTCTTTTGGTAACCTGCTTAACAGGCATGACAGTTCTGCTGCCTTGTGCAGATAGGCACAGATGCAATGACCTTTGCCAAGGCTAGGGTCTTTGTAATTATTAACCCACCTAATCTGGGTGCACTGCCTCCTTGAGAGTGGGGGGGGGGGTTTCTGTTACCAATCCCGCCTAACGGGTGTGCTGTCCCTACTCCTCGAACGTGGGGTGATGCCTTTAGTAACCTGCTTAACAGGCATGGCGGTGCAGCTGCACATTTACCAGGTGCAGTAGCCCTGTGCAGATAGGCACAGATGCAATGGCCTTTGCCAGGCTAGTGTCTTTGCAATTATTAACCCACCTAATGGGTGCCCTGCCTCTATTCCTTGAGAGCGAGGGGGATTTTGTCCCTTCATTTGAGGGTGTCCAAGACTGACCAGGCGGGGCGTGGGCAGTGGATTCAGCTTAAACAGGCTCCTGTGTGGTACCTGTGCCCTGTATCTGCCATGGAACAGTATTCCTTGTTGGTTCCTCCAGGAGCGGGCCCACTATTTTGACATTTGGATCATTCCCCCCTTACGATTTATCAGTTTCGGGCCATTTTTAAAAGGGTATTGGCTCACTTGGGTTTGAGGCCAGAGCTATACGGGCTTCATTCGTTTAGAATTGGGGCAGCATCAGCAGCGGCTCGCATTGGTTTTTCGCGCCAAGACATCAAGCGCATCGGCAGATGGCGCTCTGGTGCGTTTAAATATTACGTTCGTTAACGCTAGGCCTGTTAGTATAGGCTAGGGGTGCCCAAACATTTTGGCAGGAGGGTCACATCATCTCTCTGACACTGTGTCGGGAGGCCGGAAAAAAAGAATTAATTTACCATTTCAAATTTGAATAAATTTTCATAAATGAATATATTAGAGATGGAACTTATATGAATGAATGAAGGTCTTGCAGTAGCTCAAGGCCTTGCACAAAGCAAGGCCAGCCTTTCCTTTACTGCCACCGCTGCATCACAGATGTGGAACAGCAAGTAGTGGAGGGAACCCTCATCCCACAGCTCAGGTGAGAGGTCGAACAGTCATCCTCTTGCTGACAGCAGTTGCATCCGGCCAGCACGGGCTTCAGCAAGTCTCTGGAGGGCCAGAGGCTCATTGGTGACTGGGGGCTCCCCAAGGGTCTGATTAGGAGCCCCCGAGGGCCACAAGTGGCTCCCAGGCCAGGGTTTGGGCACCCCGGGTATAGGCCGTGACTCCCTGGGTGAGCCTGGGGGGTAATTATTCTGCAGTTGCATTTACCCTAAGGTGCCGCGCCACGTTGGCACGATGTGTAGGTGCCATTTTTGGTCTGTAAGGACCCCTGTTGATCAGGCTCAGGCCTGGATCGTGTTTGCCCCAGTCCTGTTTCGGATGGAGCGATGTGTTTGTGATGACCAGGTTACTGGCCACACAAGTGTTTGCCCAGACCCCTTTGGGTGGGGCAATGTGTATTCCTTACAAGGTTGAGGGAATTTGTTATACCTTTTTAGCCGTGAGCTATTCTAAGTGGGTGTTAAGTGAGTTCGCCTCACGATGTGCTTTTCTTTCAACAGGTCCGTGAGGGAGGTGCCCAGTCAGGGTCCTGATCTGCAGACATTCCATAGTTGTTGTTGTTGTTGTTTTTTGGGGGGGGGGGCGGAAGCACGCCATGTCATCCAGTTTCAGCTCTCAGCTGGAGCTGGGTGATGTTGCTCACATTGCTTGGCTGGCCAAGAGGGGTATGTGTTGGAGTCAGTTTTTCTCAGCCTTTCTGGATTTTATTGCACTCAACCCCCTGCCCCAGGTAATCGTAGTCCACTTAGGCGAGAATGACTTGGGCCAGAGGACCTCTATGTCCTTGAGGCTCCAGGACCGCAGGGATTTTACAATGCTTGTTAGTCAGTTCCCTGGGATTACTATCCTATGGTCTGATATGCTGCCTAGGAGGGTTCAGGGGTGGGTGCACAGCATTAGAAGAATAGAGGTTGCCCACAAAAGAATTAATGCTTACCTGGACAGGGTCATCACAGAGCTCGGGGAAGCGGCTATCCATCATCCTGGAATTTGTTTAGGGCAACCTGCTCTTTACCGTGGCGATGGAGTGCATCTTTCCCCTATGGGTTATGGCCTCTTTTTAACAGACTTGCAACAGGGCTTGAGAACCTTTTTGGGTGCAGGAAAGGCCAAGCGCTAGGCTGACCTCTCCTTGTGGCGTTAGAAGTGTGGGATGGGTAGGCAGAAGACATTCTTGGTGTCCAATCTAAGTCAGCAATGGACGTGGGGTGAACCAGAACCGCTTCCATGATGCCTGAGAGACTCGAGGAGGCAGGCTGGCTAACCCCTTGTCCGAACTTGGGGGCCCTGCAGGCGTGACCTGAAGGCATAGCGGTTCTGCTGACTTACCCTCATCGGGCGACATTGAGAGGCGGGCTTAATAACAATTGAGTTACATCCGGAGTCGGGTGGACGCCCTACGAGACTGGGGGACGTAGACGGCTAGGGCCGTTTCCCCCGCCTAGAACCCCGCACTTGGGATGGGTTTGTTTAACCCCTTTTGTTGCAATGTTTGGTATTTTAATAAAAGTGGCCCATTTTAATTCCATACCTGTTGCTGGCTGTATTTATTTGGGGAGTGCATGGCAATCAATACCGTATTCTAAAAGTCTGCCTTTCCACTTCTCTCGTCCAAGTCCATTTCCATTGTGAAACTTCCAACGATTACAGCAGCAGTCGCCAAACTTACGACCACTATCCTTAAAAAAAGCTGTTCCCATTTGGACCGGAGCTTACCTTTCCACCTCCGCGCCATGTGTATTCTCAATAGATCTGGGCACGGTGACTCTCTGGGCAGTCGTGTCTATTGCCCAGAGTCCCAGAACACTGCAAAAGGACGTCCGGGCAAATGCAACTGCCCAGAGCGTCCCAGTGTCCAGATCTATTGAGAATACACACAGTGCAGAGGGGGAACGGTAAGTTCCGCTCACGGAACAGAGGGCTTTTCCTAAACCCTAATTCCAGTCCCTGGGCTGAGGTTTGGAAAGCCCTGGATTACAGGATGAAATCTATTTAATGTAGAACCTACTGCTATCCGCCACAGACTTGTGCAATAAGGTAGGGCAGTAAACTGATATTCTATCACAAGAAAAGGAAATGTCCAAAAGCAGCTTGGGAAGCACAACCTTCAGTTCAATGCTTTAAACTACAATTAATAGCATACTTCATAAGTCAGTAGCCAACCGTGCAATTCCATTCCCGGATAATGTCCACTCCAAGGATCAGTACTAAATCTCCTTGCTTCAGTGGCTCACATGATTTACATCTCTTGTGACTTCACAAGAGCACAGAGTGAATACATGCAGATAGTGCATGCAGAGATCTCTGCCTGGTAGGGCTAGGAAATGCCCTGACTGAGATCCTGGAGACCTGCTGTCATTCCTTGGGTAGACCAGTGGTTCTTAACCTTTTGTGCTTCATGCACCTCCAGGAGAATTCCGAATTGCTCATACATACCTCCTCCCAAATATATACACTCACTTTATTTTACTTATTTGCTACTTTGTTGAAATTGCACTCAACATAAAACTCAAATAATCTGTATTTGAGTAAAACTCAAATAATCTGGAACCTAATTGCATTTCCAGGAGCCTGGCATCAAAATTTTTTGGAAGCAGATGCTCGATCTTGCTGGTCTCTGTGCAGGTGTAGCTGCAGTTGGCTTGGTGATGGTATTGCTGAGACAGGCTACAGAAACTACACAGAGAAAACTCAAGTGGCTTGCAAGCAGGGTTCCTGCCAAGCTGTGCAGCCACACAGTACAGAGCTCAGCAACCCAGAAGTTTGGCAACGATGTACACTGGTGCAAAGCTCTCACAGGGAATGTAGCTTGCATGTAATGTAAGGAGCAACCCATCACTAGATTCAGGCAGTAGTACTGATGGAGATGCTAGATCTGGGCAGGATTGAGGGTGGATTAGCACCTCCAATAGTCTGATACATCTGATAATCTTGTGTCAAATAGGTCCCAAAGTTGTCACACTACTGGAGCTTTACTGTGTATGACAAAAAGTGGAATTAAAAAAAATTAAATTTCAATCATAGAAAGAAATGCGTTCGCTTCACTGAATGCAGATGTCAAATTCATAAGAAAAATTATTGAGCAGACTACTGCTGTTTCCCCTTAATCAGAAGGTTATTTCTTGGAGCAGTTTTTGCTAAAGCCAGGAGCATGATCATGTCTTGTATCTGACCGAATCCAAGACTTTTTAGTCATCTAGTAAAAAAACCCCACTTAATTCTGGGACCACGTCGCACATCCTCTGGATTCTAGGGCTTTCAGAATCTAGGGGATTCCGGATGCAGGCCCCACAAGTCAATACCATATTGGTGGAGACTGTGGGCGCAATCCTAATCCCTTATGTTAGTGCTTTCCAGCACTGACATAAGGGCAATGCAACTCCGAGGTAAGGGAACAAACATTCCCTTACTTTGAGGAGGCCTCCGTGACACCCAACTGCAGGATGCAGCACATGTCCCTTTGGCACCACTGTGCCAGTGCTGGAAAGCACTTACATAAGGGGTTAGGATTGCACCCTGTATTGACCAAGATGGACTAGTGGTCTCTCAATACAAAGCAGTACTGTACGCTGAGCTGTTTTTCCATCTCTCAAGGGATGGGCTCAAAATCCCCCTCCTATTTCCTATTGCTGTGTTTTGGATCTTCCACTGGTGACTTGCTATTTCAGTCTTCCTTAACCAAGTGGCAAAATTCCGTCTCCCTGGAGAAGACGCCATGGACTTTCATCCAGCTGAATGCCTATATATACTGCTGGATATGAAACGGAGTTAAATTACTACACTGATGAGCACAACGCTGCCACATTGATATTGGCAACTTCTATGTATCATGGCTAATATGGTGTGCGGCCAGGAAAAATATTGGATTTTATGAGTGGTGATGGTTTAGCTGGAGAATTTATGAGAGTTGCTGTCATTGCTGCTACTTTCCTTCTTCCTACTACTGTTGATATGCTTCAGACCACAGGATACTAACTACTTACACTGGTACAAGCTCTAGCATAATGGCCACAAGCTGGGCCAAAGGATTGGACTATGGGAGTATTGCTGCCAAACTTGGTAACTCAGTGGTGGGAGCAGGCTGTCGGCAGGGATTATTGGCCTGCCCAAGTACTAACAGAATTCCACTTACAAATTCAGAAATCTGGAAAATGTGACCTTGAACTGCTCAACTGCCCTTCTTTGCCTAGCTTCCAAATTTACCAAGGCAGATGGTGAGCTTGCAATTTATGTTATTGCTCAGAAAATCTCTTGCTAGGAGATCACAATGAGCCTGCAGAGACAGCCACTGAAAGTCTGGGTTTACAAGATTTGCAATTGCCCCTGAATTCCCAGTTAACCCCTTTGTGAATTTATATTACGCCATAAACAAGAAAGGGCCAGCCAAATCTGAAAAGTTTTTCATATGATAAAGAGGAGGCGCTTCTGCAGCAGTGACAGGATGTCCTTTGATATAAAGGAAGGCAGCAGACAATGGAAGAATACAGGCTTCTGCAGTATATGCAAAGGCACCCAGACAGACCAAACAATTCCTTCTAATAAGTTTAGAGCAACACTACTACCTAGAACAATGTCTGCTTTGGTTCTGGAAAAATCAGTGCTACTTCTCCCTTCAATGCTTGTAATTGGACAGAGGAAATGTGAAACAGAGGAACTGCATGAAGTCTAGGTACTTCACCATAGGCTTAGTGGTTATCCATCATCATTGTCAATTCATCATTTCTAACAGATCACCCGAATTAGGTACAATTTAACAAATGAGGCCTCATTAGTCCTTCTAAACTAGGGGTGTCAAACGCGTTTCATACAGAGGGCCGAATAGCATTCATCATGCCTGCAGAGGGTCAGAAGTGATGTCATTAGACAGGAAGTGATGTCATTAAACAGGTCATAACCAAAAATAAACACATTTGCTCACTTAGGAACTCATTAGCTGCAAATGACAGAAGAGAAAACAAGCAAATCTTGATCATATTTCAAGATAAGGGGCAGTCCATTATAGTTTCATGCAAACTTCCCTTTCAGCAATAACACCTCAGCACTGCTCAGAAGCTGAGAGTTGGATAAAAAGCTTTCGTGGGCTGCATCTGGCCCCCGGGCCTTATGTTTCACACTCCTGTTCTAAAATGTCACCAGAACTTCTTTACCACTACTACTAACAATGCACTGCCTATCATCATCCAAGAGCTGCCTTTGCAGCCACACATCAAACTGGTCATTTGCAATTGACCACCATCCCAGGTTTAACTGGTACCCCTTTCCCCCCCATTCTTGGGAAATCAGATACCTAACAGCCCAATCCTATCACCAGCCAGCAGTGATGATGCAACCATGCTAAAAAGGTGCTCACTGCATCCAATGGTGGGGGGAGGGGAACCTAAGGGCAAACAGGAGGTAAGTTTAGAACATTTATACTTATCTCTGCATAAGCCTTGGAACTGCCTAGGGTCACCTTGGACATAAGCCAACTCTTCTGGCGGCATATGTTTGAGGAGAGAAAAGGGTGGGGAGGTTTAAAACGGAGGGGACAGGATCCAGCGTGTGCCACTGTCACTAGATCCATCCTTCCCACATTCTCCCCCACCCTGCCCAGTTCTTCCACTCCCTCCCTCTTCCCACCCACAGCCTTCCTCTACTACTGACTTACTGAGTCTGGTGGGCATGTCCCAATCGCGAAGCCATCTCTTGTGGCAGCACTTACAGAATGGAACACCAAAAGTCATTTTATGGCAGCAAAGGATTCTTCCGCTGTTGTATGTCCCTTCCCCACTGAAATACAGGACCTTTTATCCTCTGTGCTACTGCATTCCATTCCATTTCTATAATTCAGCTTCATGAGACAATCCCATTCATTCTGCATAAATTTTTCATTATTACTAATTACTAATACTAGTAATTACTCTCGAATCTCTCTATTTAGTTTATATAATCAAAAATGGTTTTCTGTATAAGAACAGTGGTCAAGTAAGGAAGATCTAAAGAAAAGATGCAGAGGTGGTCTTCCATAAGGTCACTGAGGACCACACCAATTAGTGAATAGATGATCTGAGTTAAAAGTATGCTGGGTATGCTAAAAGTATGCTAATTGCTTGTTGCTGCTTTCATGTGTGTGTACCTTTAGGCCAAAACTGCATGTTGCACCTCACCTCTCCCAGAGGATGATGACCCTCACAAAAAATTTACCAACTTGCAGATCTGAACCATGAGTTAGCAAAATAGTATGAGGAAACTCAGTGGAGATACATTGAGCATTCTCAAAGGAGGAAATAGATGCTATGAGCCAAGATCTCTCATTAAACTCTGGCCAAAGTAATGCCACTTTAACATCAGTTATGACTCTGTTCTTAAAGATGCTTGTTAGCAAGAAGCTGCAAGTCACCCCTCACACAGTGTCTTATCCTAGACAGGTGGGCCTCAAAAGTCAGTCTGTAACAATTCCTCGGAACAAGGGAAATCTACGTCGAAGTGCCTGTGGTTTCTTTTAACTCTCCAGTATGGTCCAGCTCACTATAGCAAAGGGTGGAGGGATAGGCCAGTGGGTGGGGGACTGGGGAGTGTAAGTGGAAGGTTCCTGGACCCTTGTCCCCTTAGCTTTGCTAGCCACACCTATGAGTTGAAATGGGTATAAAAAGCTAGCTGCATCTAGCTACCCTTGTCCATGATCTGAGGAAACTGGCCTCCTTGCTACCTTGCTTTGGAACCAGCAATGAACAAGCTGTTTTCTGCTATAGCTTCCCTCAGAATGTTAAACTGGGATGTAGTACTCACGCTGCCTTTGTGGGTTCTAGGGCAACATTTCTATTTCCCTACCCAAGGTCACTAATAAAGGAATTCCCCTAGTTCATCCTCTTGAACAGTATCTTTAAAATCTTTGTTCATCTTCCCTTTAGCTAGTCTTTACTCTTAAATCTACTGCATTTTCTTTGTTAAAAAAAATCAGTCCTAGTTAAGTAGAACACATATACCGATGAACTCAAGTTACTTCTTTTGTTATATTCTTTCATATCTTTAATTATTCGTTAATATTTGTCCTGGGGCGTCACCTACCAGTAAATTCAGGCTTACAAGTCTATAATTACCTGAGTTACTTATTTCCTTTTTTTGAATTAGGTACAACACTAGCAATTCAGAAATCAAATATGATCTCTTTGCCCAGAATAAGTAGTTAGAAAACTCTGCTAATGGTATAGTCTGTGTGCTTTTTAATCTGCAAGACATATCAGAATTCGTATCCAAGGAAGAAAAAATATTTTTAACCTATGTTTCCCAGCCGCATTATATCATTTCAGAGTACGGTAGCAGAAAGGCACACAGCACGCAAAGTACAAATGCATCACAAATTTTAAAAGGCACTAATTTTGATCTCTTTTCTTATAACCTCCAATATAAACACTGTCATTCTGACAGTAGCAGCACACTGAGAGGCAGAAGTGGAGATCGCACAAATATTTTCCATGTGCAATACTCTGGAGTTTGGGGTGAAGTAGCATCTACGTATACAGAGGACTCCTCAAGCTCCTGCAGAATCTATGTGTTTATTCAGTCTTCTGATTCCACTGAGGACAATGGAGAGGGGGCAATGTATTTGCAATGTGTGGGATGCTTTTAAGCTCTCCTCCAGTTGGCTGGTCTGAATGCCAAGATTCCATTTGAAAGCCAAGGTTTGGAGGCAATAAGGTGGGTCAAAAGAGTTTGAGCAGAAAAACAGAATTTTGGGGAAAAAACTTACGATTTTCAAAAAAACCACACAAAACTGTTAGTGATACGAAGCAGAATTCATTCTTCAGCGAGATCATATAACAAAAGGGAGAATGGTGGGTCATGATCTAGTGGGCCATGCTTTGTTCATTTCACACCTCTAAATGGCACACAAGCAAGATGTTCCCTCCTCTCTGAAGAGGATCCATAGCCCTGTTCCCTCCCTACAAGAACATTACAAAAGTGAAAATGTTGAAAGCAAGTTAAACCAAACATGTGTGAAAATATGGTGAAAGTAGTTCAAAGATGATGGAATAATAGTAATATTTCATGCATTTAGAAGTAAGTGTGATTACTCAACAAGGCAGAGAGAGTACCACGGTAGGAAATCCTGCATTCTCCCTTATCTCAAGCTACTAATGTCTCTAGCTAATCTACTGGCATTTTTTCCAAAGAGTTGCCCTTGCATCAACAGCTTAGGAATTATTATTTTGAAATAGCAGAAGTCATTGAAAAGAAACTAGGCTGTTGCCTCAGATATATTGCAATGCACAAGAGCAAAGAAATCTAGGGAGGAGGAAAGCTATTATCACATATGCAAAGAGATGCCATATGCTTAAAAAAAAAAAAAAAAAAAAATTAGATTTGTCCCAGCAACTAGGCACGTGCAGTAATAAAGTCTGCAGGCAATTTACTGGCTTCCTATTTAAGTTCCTGGCAAAAAATGTCTAAAACTCATTTGCATAATGATTCTGTCTATATAGCAAAGTTGGTGGCCTCATGCCAAGAAGTAGGGAAATGAAAAAAAGGCCACCCACAGTCAAGTTAGGGAACTCCCAAGGTACACAGAAAAATACTCTATTAACATTTTAGGGACATCCCTTCTCCAACCCTCCTGTTGGACTACATATGTTAGGACTGTTAAGGACTACATATGTGCAAAGCCTTCTCATAGGTACAGAAAAAAGTTAAAAGTCCCCAAAGTAATAAAAACCAGAGAGGAGCTGATTCCTCCACCCTGTACAATGAAGATAATGGGGAGGGAAACTCTGCTTGCTTTCCTTCAGCCTAAGGATCAGTGGAGGGCAGGAAATTAGGTTTGGGACATGTGTCATGCCACTCATTTTCCAAAATCCAATTCTGCTATTCCAGAATCCTTTGAGCTCCTCTGAGTTCAGCCTCGTTGGCAGGGTTCTTTGGAAGGTCCTTTGGGAGTGGATAATTGGGATCATAGAAAAGAGTGCATCCTCCAGTCCAAATCAAACCCTTCAAATGAGTTATTTAAGCCCTCCACCAAAAGGACTCTCCTTAAAAGGATTCTGGAATGGGGGAGGAGAATTAGAGTTGGAGATGGAAGGCATCGGACATGGTGGAAAAACAAACCTGCTTAGAGAAAATACCATACTGACAACACTGAGCTAATGATCCACAGATGTATCACCGGCAGTGGAAGCCCAGGTTGACCCTTGCCCTATCTTGGCTCAAGCCCACATAGCCAGCAGTTAAGCCTTTTCCTTCTTCCACTTCTCTCTCCCTTCCTCTAAGTCACATTTTTTATTGTACTGTAATGTCCTCCAGAGAGAGACTCCTCCTCAGTACTTTGTAAAGCATCTTGCAAATTGATGGCACCATACATAGGTGATTCAACAACTCTATGACCCTGAAACATTATGGATTAATGACTACTCCACTTCTCCAGCTTTATGCCCCAAAGCAGCATTCATAGGGTTGCCCATATTTCCCCACAATATAACCAGTTTTCAGTAGCGTGGCTGGAGGGAGTCTACAATGGTAAGTACTGCAGGTGCCGCAATGCACCACATAAGCAACACCTCCCACTTGCTGTCGGAGCCGTTCCAGGCGCTTGCTGGCCTGGAACTTGCTGGCACTTGCTGAACCAAACTGTGTCTCTTGTGCATTGCTGTCACTGTCCAGAATGGCTCTGATGGAGAGTGGGAGGGGTCACTTACATTGTGGCAGCTGCAGTACTTACAGTTTCGCCCCCTCTCTAGCTATGCTACTGCCAGTCTTTAAAATGTACTATAAGAAGAAGTCCAGCACTGTCAGCCTTTTGATCTCAATAAAAATTGTGGCATTTGTCTATAACATATCACAACGGTCCCAGCTTAGATGTCTTCCAAGTTGAGGCTCGGATTCAAAGGGCTGCAGATTACCCTTTTTCCAAAGTAGCCCAACATATCACCCAATGAGCCACTCCTGAAACTCAAGGAAACTGTAAGAGCTGACTCCAACAAAATACAAGGAACACAAGGGCGAAAAGGCCAAAGTAATACAGCTCTCAGGTAGATGGGCCTAGACATAGCCAAGGGGTTATATGAGCCCCAGCCTGTACCTGTTTTACATTTCCTATAAAGCAATCAGCCTTACTGAATTCCCTCTCATATGTTTATCAGTTTCTTACTCTCTAGTACTTTTAGTTAGATGAGTTAATTTAAATTAGGGGTGTGAACCAATTAAGGATCTTTTATTCATCCCCTGCCTTTATACAACATAAAAATACTGTAAAACTTAAATGATTTTGGGATACTACTTAATACTGCCTAAAATTTCCTGTTATATATTAAAAGAAGTGAGGTATAGTTTTGTTTTGTTGTGTTTTACCACAAGAAAAGAAAAGCCTCAAAACAGAAGGTATCCTATTTTCAGCCCACATCAATTAAAGTTTGAGGTTACTGATCAACAGACTGGAGCTTGCTGTCCTAGTTTAAATACATCCACTCTCCAGCTTTACTTTAATTCAGGAATCACTCAGTTTTAAGGTATGTGTAAAAAAATGTAGGACAGTTACACATTGTGCATAAATAACTCATAGCTTCCCTTCAAAAATCCATGCCAGAAAGGAAGTGACAGGCAATACGGTAAGAACTAGTTGCATTCCTCTGAGCAGATTAGTGGGAGGGGGAGTAGATTTCAGTGTATCCTCACTCCCTACCAAGAGTGCTTCAGGGATCCGGCCAGCCTAGAACAGGAACTTTGTAAAACTGTTTGGGGCTCACGAAAGGTACCTTTTAATTGTCTTTCTCCTGCTCCTGAAACCTTTCCCACCAGGCTTTACTATGGCTAACCAGCTATCCAGTCTTTCAACATAGCTGCTAATAGAGAATGTAACATGGGCAGAAGGTTTTTAAAAACCTCACACATTGCCCTCACCCTAAGTATCTTGTCCAGGGATTCAAGCAGGCCAATAACCTTGGTCTCCATTTACAACAGGCACCTTCACCACTTCATAGCTCAACTGCCCCCAGCCACAGAATTGCTAGACTTGCACAGTCTACCTGCTTCCTTAACTCCTCCCACCCTTTTCCTTTTTGGGGGAAGAAGTTAGAATAACCAGGATTTCAGTGAAACTGTGAATGGACATCCAAATATCTTCCCTCCACTCCCACAGGAAAAAAAAAAAGAAACAAAAGCAGGAGTTCCCACTCCAGCTAATGAGAAGATTCTCTAGTATTTTTTTAATTGCTATGCCCTCAACATTCCACAATGTTCCATAAGTTCACAAGGCTGCACTGGGGTGTTTTTTCTAAAACCTCTTGAATTTACAAACATATGCTCTATATGTAGTGTAGTCTATGGAACTCCTTGCCACAGGATGTGGTGATGGCATCTGGCCTACATGCCTTTAAAAAGGGGTTTGGACAGATTTCTGGAAGAAAACTTGTTCACAGGTGGGTATGTACATGATGGGTATGCACAGTCTGAGATTAGCGGGTCACTCGTCATGAAGGCAGGGTAGGAATTTTTGGGCCATCCAAATTGGCTGTGGATGACAGTTTTTCGCCTACTGCAGACTAGCAAGGAAGGGAAGGTGTGTTCAGTAGGTTTCCTACATCAAAAATTGGTCACTTGTGTTTAATAAAGTGGCCCAAGTTCAACCCAAGTCCAGTTTGAAGTCTTTGTTGATGAGTGCAAGGGTAAATAAAATGCCAAATACAGAGGAGCGGCAGCGAGATGGTCTCTTGTGGTCTTATGTACTCCCTGAGGTATCTGGTGGGCTGCTGCAAGATACAGGAAGCTGGGCTAAATGGACCCTGGGCCTAATCCAGCAGGGCTGTTCTTAGGGAGTCACTAAAGTAAACATTACCCTATTACTTTGCTTCCAAACTCACACAAATTCAGCAGAGTTCACTATTTAAGGGGAGATATATACTGTATAATATACACACTCGGAGTGAGTTGATGCACATGAGCTTTCTTTCACACATCAGTAAATCTCCTACCTACACTTTTTTTTTCAGTTCAGCAGCACACTCTATGCTGCTGACACATTTCTGTAATACAAACCTATGTTGACTTTCCTCTTCTTCCACTGAGTTTTAATGCAGCTGGGTGGTAGGATTAATTATGGGCAATAATTATGGACACTTGCAAGGTTTGTGTTCATTTTAAAGCTTCTGATCCATACTGTACTGAACAGCATAAATCCACATTGCAAAGAACTAAACTTACAGCAGCACAAGGAAAAAAAAATTGTTTAAATGTTACACAAACTGCTGGGCTACCAAAGAGACACACGCAGTCACATGTGAAGACTGAAGTTCCTGTGAAACTCTGCAGAAAAGAGTGAGGCCCTTATGTACTGGGTACTATGTTGGCAACCTTCAGTCTCGAAAGACTATGGTATCGCGCTCTGAATGGTGGTTCTGGAACAGCGTCTAGTGTGGCTGAAAAGGCCAATTTGGGAGTGACAATCCCTTCCACACTGGGAGCAAGTGCAGTCTGTCCCTGGTCTGTCTCCCTGGCTATGGGCCTTCCTTCTTTGCCTCTTAGCCTCAGACTGTTGACCAAGTGTCTCTTCAAACTGGGAAAGGCCATGCTGCACAGCCTGCCTCCAAGCGGGCCGCTCAGAGGCCAGGGTTTCCCACCTGTTGAGGTCCACTCCTAAGGCCTTCAGATCCCTCTTGCAGATGTCCTTGTATCGCAGCTGTGGTCTACCTGTAGGGCGCTTTCCTTGCACGAGTTCTCCATAGAGGAGATCCTTTGGGATCCGGCCATCATCCATTCTCACAACATGACCGAGCCAACGCAGGCGTCTCTGTTTCAGCAGTGAATACATGCTAGGGATTCCAGCACATTCCAGGACTGTGTTGTTTGGAACTTTGTCCTGCCAGGTGATGTACTGGGTACATGAAGAGTAATCCACCAGGTATTACTGTTGCATAACCTTTATTCTTTTCAACAGGGTGTGTAGTTCCATCAATCTGAATGGGACTCACCCTCCAAATGGCTATCCTCCCCAGATGTATTCAGTGAAAGTAGGGCCCTTCCTACTGGCTATATTCCAATCACCAGTCCCTGGTGGCCATGATTCACCATTTGCGTGAAAGGGGCATCACATGAACACCTTTGAAATCAAATAGGATTGTTTCAAACAACAGGGAATCCTGAATGAATGTCTTTGAAGTGACATCACTTGCCAGTGTATGAAATCCTGCTGTTCCCCAACATGTTTATCAACTGCACACCCACTGATTTTGGACTGCGATCCTCTAACACTTACTCAAAAAGTAAGCTCCATTAAACTTAATGGAACTTGTGTCCGAAGAAATATGTATGCATGCAGGCAACAGGGCAAACCTAATTTTTCCTGAATTACACCCATTTAAAGCCACATGCATTTTCTGAAAGCCAATTTCAACAGCTGTGTTTTAAAGTTAGAAATGATCCAATCAGATGTAGTCTTGCAGCTGTATTCAAAAGGAAGCCTATTAAATTTTAATTTCCATGGCCTTTGAAGCTGAAAGGCCCCACACAGAAGCATGCAAAGCAAGGACTTGGGAACAGATAAGCAGGAGATGTTTCATAGAAGTAAAACCCCTGCCCATTGCAAACAGGCAATTGCCTGCCTGGACTCCAGGATACTTTCATTGGGAGAAGACATTCTGGCTGAAGACAAAAACAAAAGAGCAAAAGTCTACTATGTGCATTTGTTGCATTTTATTAAAATCTCATGGAGGCAAATCCAAGAGAGTGGTTCCTAACTTTATTAAGCAGGTCCCTCTTTCAGGCACCAGGAGCCTCCTCTCTACCTAGCACACATCAGGCAGAATGATTAATAGAAGTTTCCTTCAACACACAGCTAAGACCCAATTTAAAGTGTTGCAGCTATGAATGTGTTGGATAGTGAAAAGATTAAAAAGAGTTCCTGCTTTCCCTACTGAATCAGGGTAACTCTGCATGTTGTACTGAAGATGTACTGGTGGAACATGTTATATGAATATTTAAAATAGCAACTAATTATGTGTTATGTACACATAATTTTCATCCCTGTGCATGGTGGGGGGTGCCTATGGCAAGGGACTGGGATGAGCTCACTTCCCACCACTTATATAGGGAGCAGAAAACATGCATTTCCTGCTAATTAACACATGAAGCAACCCTCAGTAACCACCAAGGACTGGACTACAGCCAGAGATGCAGATCACATTTTCCCTTGGTATGCTTCCCTGAATGGGTGGAGGGTGTGACTGATCAACATGCATGCTACAGAGGAGGAGTTTTCCCAGGTCTGATTGACCAGTGACCCTGTGGATTCTCTGCCTTCTTCTGAAATGTGTGGCTTGGCTCACCTGAACAAATCAATTCAAGCTCTTTGCCCTGTAAATACTTCCCCTCAAAACACACATGATCCCCATGCAATGTTACAAACTAGTTTGCAGAGTTACAAGGGAAAAAGGGAATTAGAGCTGCTAGAGAAGTGAATCTGGCTCACATGGGGGCACAGACAGTTTTCTCATTCCTTCCAATTTTAGTTTTACAACCAGCACTGCCATGAGGAAAATGTTGAAGGCAACAACAATTTGAGCTAAAGACTGTGTTCTTTGCTATCTCCTGATCCAAGCCATACCGAGAAAGAACCCAACACTTATTGCACCCCAGTTCTATTGCCTTTTCAGCTGCTAAAACAGTCCTGGGTATCTTAGGGAGGAAAAAAACTAGAACCGAAGTTTTCCCCAAGGGCTGAATAATAAAGACGAACATTTCTGAAAGGCGAGTACATGGATATAAGATGTGAACATATGCATTTCTTAAGGGTTTGTGCACAAATCTTTTAAAAAAATACCTATGTGAAAGACTTTTAGGAGAGACTTTGGCTAGCCTCTCTTTTCAAGCTGCAAGTAGTCTAAATAGCCATCACCTATCTCCACTGGGAGAGCTCTGTCACAATTATTCCAAGCATAGTGCAGGTACTGATTTTGCAGGTATCCCAATGCAAAGTCAGAACCTAAACTGCTAAAACTTTTGCTTATACAGCAGCTACAAATGTCCTAGACACGTATTCGTAATCTTTACCCTTTCAGCTTCAGAAATCTTCAATTAACTCTGCACAGGCCCAATCCTGAATCTGCATGTAGCCTTAGTAACTCTGCCTGTTGAGGCTAGCACTGGTGTCCATTTCAAATCAACTTTCTTTACGTCCTAGTTACTAGTAGTTTTAAAAGGAGCTGTAAATTAGAGCGTTGAGGAAACATTTTGATAAATAGTTAAATGGAGAAGCTGCTAAGATCTTTCCCCACTTTTATACAAGAGGATAAGACACTGCATTCAAGTATGTGCATTTTAATTTGCCATAGTGTTAATTTACATAGTGCCATCTATATGTGTGGCAGTTCGAAAAGAGCCAGAAGACAGATTCCAGTCCCAAGGAGATTCACAATACAAAATACATAAAATGAAATGCTTTTATGGACTCTGCTTATTTGACAGAATTTGCTGCCACTGGATGTGGGACAGAGCTGTAGTTTAGTGGGTGTAAAAGATTTCGCAGATTTAAACATGGCTACCTGTAACTTCCATGTAGACAGTATACTACTGAATGATCAGTTGTGGGAACTACCTCAAGCAGCAAGTTATTACCTTCCAATCATGCTCATGGACTTCCCAAAGGCATCTAGCGCAGAGCTACTGTGACAAGCAGGATGTTAGTGTAAAATGGACCTTCAATCTGATCCACCAGGTCTTTCGTTCACAAGTCTTGTTTTTGAAATGAACTTTTATGATGATCCCCCACATGAGGAAAGCTTTTGGAAGTTTCAGCTGGCCCAATCAAGTAGATTCCTCACACATTCAGAGTGTGGAGACTTTCCATATGATCAGGCTAGTGTACGTCGCAGTCCTCGTGGCAAGGGTCACCATGCACAAATGCATTTCTTAGGAGATTCACCAAAATTGAAAGGGAATCCCAGTAGATGTGCTCAAGAAAGCCTATGCAGTACATCTGCAGCTCTTATCAAGAGTTGCAAGTTTCAATAAACCCTGCACACTCACATGGCTGAAAGCCCCAACCCTAATAGCAGGTTATCAAAGCCAGCAATTGCAAACATTTAAAACAGTTTCATTAAAGGGCAAGCAGCCACTGCATCTGCTAGGTAGATCTATGTTACCATAAAACCACCTAATAAAAGATTTTTAGTGAAGTTAATCACATTTAGGCTTAATAGCACATGGGTTTCAAATTTCTAACAAGTCTGTGCAGAATACACACTACTCCTGTTTTCATATACCAAGACTGACGACCCAAATCTTCATTTCTAATTTGTGCTTTTTCCCTTCCATCCTGAAAGAACTATGCAGACATTCCAAAGACAATCATAGCTTCAAGCTGCAGCTTTGTTTACAGGTATTTTAAAATGCAGTTACCTGCAATCACACACACACTTGGGTACTTTCTGCAGAATCAGTTATTTTAAAAAGATATTTCTTTGAAGTGAAATTCCACCATTCCTCCTCATCTCCTTATTTTATGGTTAAATTTTTGCCACTGTGAGATACAGGAAGCTGGACTAGGTGGGCCTTTGGCCCGATCCAACGGGGCTGTTCTTATGAGCTCAGGACAATGTGCAGGACTCCCATCCCCTTTTTACTCTTACAACAACTAGGGTTAGACTGAGAGATGATTACAAATCTTAAGTCACCCAGTGACTTCCATGGCTGTGTAGCAATTTTAATTCAAGTCTTACCAGTCCAAGTTGAACAGTTTAATGAAACCACATCCCCTCTATTGGGGACACCAAACATTTCCAAGTGGTGAAGACCAGAAGTGATTGTGAGGAGCTCCAGAAGGATCTCTCCAGACTGGCAGAATGGGCAGCAAAATGGCAGATGCGCTTCAATGTCAGTAAGTGTAAAGTCATGCACATTGGGGCAAAAAATCAAAACTTTAGATATAGGCTGATGGGTTCTGAGCTGTCTGTGACAGATCAGGAGAGAGATCTTGGGGTGGTGGCGGACAGGTCGATGAAAGTGTCGACCCAGTGTGCGGCGGCAGTGAAGAAGGCCAATTCTATGCTTGGGATCATTAGGAAGGGTATTGAGAACAAAACAGCTAATATTATAATGCCGTTGTACAAATCTATGGTAAAGGCCACACCTGGAGTATTGTGTCCAGTTCTGTTCACCGCATCTCAAAAAAGACATCGTGGAAATGGAAAAGGTGCAAAAGAGAGTGACTAAGATGATTACGGGGCTGAGGCACCTTCCTTATGAGGAAAGACTAGGGCATTTGGGCCTCTTCAGCCTAGAAAAGAGACGCCTGAGGGGGGATATGATTGAGACATACAAAATTATGCAGGGGATGGACAGAGTGGATAGGGAGATGCTCTTTACACTCTCACATAATACCAGAACCAGGGGACATCCACTAAAATTGAGTGTTGGGCGGGTAGGACAGACAACAGAAAATATTTCTTTACTCAGCGTGTGGTTGGTCTGTGGAACTCCTTGCCACAGGATGTGGTGCTGGTGTCTAGCCTAGACACCCTTAAAAGGGGATTGGACAAGTTTCTGGAGGAAAAATCCATTATGGGGTACAAGCCATGATGTGTATGCGCAACCTCCTGATTTTAGAAATGGGTTATGTCAGAATGCCAGATGCAAGGGAGGGCACCAGGATGAGGTCTCTTGTTATCTGGTGTGCTCCCTGGGGCATTTGGTGGGCCGCTGTGAGATACAGGAAGCTGGACTAGATGGGCCTATGGCCTGATCCAGTGGGGCTGTTCTTATGTTCTTATGACCAGTGCAAATGCCCTCAAACAAGCTTTCTCATCACTATGTTGTTAGCTACTATATAACCATCACCCAACCTACCCTCATCATGACTTATAACCAAGTTCTAAGGATATGGCAAGAGCTGAAAATAGCAGCTCTTTAATCATGAAATGGAACTAGATAGAGTATGATGAAGAACTGTGTTCCCTTCTTTTGATAATAGTATCTTGGTCCTAAACCAAATACAAAATACTTTGCATTTTCTTAACAGTGTTGATGCTGGCCTAATTGAACAGATCAATTGAAGAGAACCAGAAGAATGTACTACTGTTCAATATTTACTTAGAACCACTGTGCTTGGTCCAGTAAGAGATATATCAAAGTAGCATGATTCCTGCTAAGAGGCGCAGTGAGATGATGCTACAATGGTTCGGAAAAGGTTTTGCAGACAAAGCTGATGTTTAGGGAGGAAAGCTCAGCAAATGAAGAGGGAAAGGCTGTTCTGGGGATATGAAGTAGCATGGCAGCCAGTAGCAGTAAAAAGGAAGACACAAAGTTTGCATCCTAAGCAAGTTAGTCAAAATTAAGCCCCACTGAATCAAATGACTTAAGTTAGCTACGACTAATTTGTTTCATTGTCTTCAAAGGTGCTTAGTCACAATGAACTTGGTCTGGATGAAACCAAAGGGACAAAGCAGATCAGCTTGTGCAAAATTATCCAGAAGAGCCAAGAGGATAACACAGATTTGGAACTTCAGAGCCAGTTGCCACTTTGCATGGATGCTTGTGGCAGCTACCTCTACCCGGCAAGACATTCGTGCACAGCAGTGCGCAGGGACTTTTTTTTTTCACCCAAAGATGACAAACACACAGCTGTGCCAGTATTCTACCCATGTGTAGAGAGGGGGGAAAAACACAAATAGTCTAGTCCAAGCAAGTTATGCTCACAGAAGACAACAGGTTTGAGAACAACCCCAACACACAGGAGCAGGATACATGATGTTGATGCGGGATACAAGATACAGTCAGTGCCAACATTCACACAGTGATGATTCCTTTCCCCCCCCCTTCCATTGCTATCATCTCAGCTTAAGTCTTTACATAGGACCCAGAACTTCAGACACATCCTTTTTGAACTGTTTCCACTGTTTGCTTCCCAATCCACCAAACGGAACACTGGGGAAGTAAGACCTATAACTAATTGTAATGAAGGGGAGGTATCAACACTACAGTTGCATTAAAAGTACAAATGATCATAGCAGTTTGAATTGTTGTATAACCCCACCTTCAGACTAGCCAAGTAACTAGCCCCTTGCACTGGCTATAATGGTCCCATTTTGCAAATACAGCCAGCCACTTACCCAAGCAGAACAAACCATGGAGCACTTATAAACTCTTTGTAAGCTAAGCTCCAAATCAACATCCTGCCAAACAGCACTCCTCCCCACACTGCTGATCAGGTATAGATTTGAAGTTTGCATAATGAAGTTTACAGCAGAAGGCCATTCTTCAGCAACAATCTTAGCCAGTAGTTACAGTCATGATGCCAGCTGCCACTTTTAAGCCAGTGACCTGTATCCACCCCACTAACTATTTAAGGCCCTTATGGTACAAGTGTGGTGCTACAATCAAGCATACATCTCTACACTAGTGTACAGAAGGAGATGTATGAGTGTTTTGTTAAACCATTTTAACAAAAGCCACATATAAATTAAGTTTAATTGGACAAAAGACAAGTGCTGTTGTGTTTATTTTCAAGGTAACTTCTATTATCTCATTGTTGGGGGGGGGGTGTCAGCAAATGAACTTAAGAATTGTCTCCTCAGGAGCTATTTAACCAGTCATGTTTACTTCACAGCCATCATATTAGCAGCACAATCCTATGTAAGCAAGTGAGTCCAAAGGGATACAAAAGGTATATAGGATTACATTATACTCCAAATCAGATGTTTATCACCATGAACATTACTTCTTTCATTCACTCCCAAGACATGCTAAATATCTTGTTTTACATTGCATGGCTTATGGTTTCAGTATTTCCAAGAGAGACTGTCATGCTTTTATTCAGGATAACCTCTCCATGTAGGGCTAAGATGCTGTGTATGTGGGAAATCTGACTACCACTGTTTCAACCTCCACTTAATAATTGTTATCTCTGAACAAAATGTATAGGGGGCCTAGCAAATACAGTCAAAAGCTGACAGCTCACTCTTCTTAAAATTGTATGCAACCAGGGATGGGTAGCCCTTCCTGTGCAAAACCTACTTGTGTCATCAATTTATAGCCCAATGTAACATTTACCAGAATTAAGAAGACCAAACTGGAGCATGTGTCTTGATGAGCACAACCTTAAACCAACTCTAGGAGATGACATTCTCTTTTTGATCCTATACTTGAAGATACTTAAATCTTCAACTTAGACTTTGAGAATTCTCTGGAAGCTGCTACGGTGGTAGTACTACTGAACTCTTCAGCAAGGAGTTTGTCTTACTCAAGCCTTACTTACTTGCCTTTGAATGAATATTTTGTCTTTGAATCAGGGCCTACTTGTCAATCCTACGCAAGACTAATTCTTCTCTATCACAGTCTTGCATTTCTCCCTCAAGTGATAGCCTACAAGCCCTGGCCACCTACTAAAACATCACATCAATGTATTGTTTGGAAGATGCCAATTTGCAACCTATTCTAGGGTATTTTGGCTGGTAACATCTGCTGCAAGGATAGGTTCTTCCCATACAGCTGGGTGCAATTTATGTAGTTAGACACCGCATGAAAAATAGGTTTTACCTGTTTGTGAAGGGCTGTGTGTCTCATATTTTGATCAAGAGATATGAAGGAGGCAAAGACAGGCTTTTGTGTTTACCTTTTAAATGCTTCAGCAGGGTTCCTCTCACACTCCCCAGGTTGCAACAGAGTCTGAACAGCAGGATCTCTCAGTTTATCCTCGTATCCCTGAATTAGTCCACTGCGACAGATCTGAGCCACTAACCCTCGAATAAACCCTCCGACACAAAGGGTGTCTGAGTCCTGAGCTCTGCAGAAGTGGAAGGCCAGAGTATGATGATGCAAACCCCTCTGTAGGCTTGCAGGTGAGCTTGGCCACAGCAATTCAGTACAGAGGGCTGTCTTACCACTCCCAGGTCCTCCTACCAGCAACACCCCCCAGGCAGCTCCCTTGCCAGGCACAACACAAGTATTCGTCCCAGCATTCAGCACAACCAATGGTTTGTTGGCAGTACTGTTGCTGCAGCTTATCTTTTCCTGGAGGCAGTGCTGAAGCTTGTGAAAGACCCACTCTCGACAATAAAACTGTTTGCCCTGCAGCAGACTGGTCTGAGCCATTTTACAGCCTTTCTTCTCCAGGACAGATCAGAATCAGCAGTGCATCTTAAAATGTCATTTTAGGAACAATCCTTAAATCCAAGCAGAGGTGAAGCTGGCTGGAGCTGTGTCGCGACTCCCTTCATCACCTTCAGAGAAGGGTCAGCGGCATCTTTGTACGATCAGAGCCACCTTTCCATCCGTCCGCCCGTCCCCTTGATTAGCACATAATGTATCACAGTTCATCCGATTTAGAGGTAAAGCTATGTTTGATAGCAAGGCTCAGTAATACTTCTTATATGGCTTACAAGGTCATGCAGTGCCATGACTACATCTGCAGTTTATAGGGCTGCATGTTCCATAACACAGATGATTAAAAAGTATGACATGCTAGCAGGCAGAGTTCCCACATGTTTTGTGCCACTTTAGATTCCAGTCATTCCAAGTATGTGGTTCTCACACCCACCACAAAAGCTGGCCACATCAAAAATGAGACTTCTGAACATGTAACAGGAGAGCTTTTTTTAATTTCCAGGAACAGTCTATATTGCAAATCTACTTTGCTTATTGAGAAAAGTGTTTGCTGAAGTTCATGCAAGCTTCTGTGGTCCGAAGGAGTCCTTCAAATTATGGAGCTGAACAACCACAACAAGGTAGAAACGCAGGAAGCCTTCGACACAGGAGACTTCCATTCAAGTGCTTTCTTCACTATCTTGAGTTGTACGAAACCTCTTCAGGTGTCTCGACTGCAGGTGTCAAGGCATACCGCCTTGCCCCGGCCCTGAAATGAAGCATCAGACACTTGTTAGCTGACATGCACAAGCGAATTCCATTCCAAATAAAACAATCCAACACCAATTGCTCATAGGACTCAAACAAGAGAATCCACAACTACTGGTTCACCTCAAGCGTGCCGTACATCCTAAATTCCTCTCTCTCTTTGCAACAGAAGAAACATTGCCTATGAAGTGTATAATAGAGCCAAAAAAAATAGTCAACAACCTTTCTAAATCACAGAAGAACCCCACTACCCCAGTTGTTCCTCAAGGTTTGTCCTCCACCGTACCACTTCACATGGTCCACCTATTCAAAGTACCACCGGAGTGACTGGCGATGATATCATTGCTGGTTACTTCTGGGTCGGGAGGCCATATGCAAGGCAACACACACCAGTAAGAGGCTCAGGGTGAACGGGAGGGCTTTCTGAGTGTGGGAAAGCATGCTTTGGAGCTTCCTACCACTGGTTGTTGTGTTGCCTTCCTGGTCTCGCTGCCAGGTGGCAAGTGTCCAGGGGATCCCATGAGTGCCAAGGGTTGGCTGTACCTGCTTTCTGATGTCTGCTAGGACAGCACTTTGCAGTCTTTTGTTCAGGGGTTTGTAAGCAGTAGGATACAGGGGAGACTTGAGAGCCACGTTTCAACTTACCGTCCTCCCTTTTCCTCTCCCTCTCATCCCGATCTCCCCCCCCCCCCGTTTTGTTGCCTTGCAGCGGAGCTGTCTGTCATCCATCCGACTTCCCTTGGCTGGAGCCAGGCAGCACCATCCCTTCTTGATCCTCGGCTTTGTCTCCCAGTCCTGCACAATTAGGCTTCACATTGCAGCTGATATAAAACTGGCAGCGCACAACAAAAAGCCCCCCTTTCCAAAGGGGGTTTGGTGCTGCTCTGGAGACTCAAAACCTCTTGGGTTATGCAAAAAAGGGGGGCTGGATGGGAGGAGAAGGGGACCCCCTCCAGCCACCCAGAGCCTGGCCCGTCTGCTTCCCAGATCCACCACTCAGCACAGACACACGCCCTGTCCCCATCCCCCCTGCCTGCCTGCCTGCCTGCCTCCTCCCCCAGCGCCAGCACAACAGAGATCGTACAGAAGGGGACATGAACACACAGCTCCGACAGCAGCACAAAGATCCCAGGCAGCAGCAGCAGGGAGAGCAGCCTCACAACTCCACTTCACTTCGCATTCTCTCCCCTTCCCCACATCCATGCACTTCACAGGCTGTCTCTGGGAAGGAAAAGGGAAATCCTCTCCCCTTCTTAATCTCTTCTCTCCCCCCCCCCATCCGCTTGGCCAACTCCATGTCGCAAACCCCCTTCTCTCCCCCAGTTGGTGGGCTTCAGATTTCAAACACAAACCCAATGCTGCGCCCCCCCCCCGGGTGACAAAGGTGTCCTCCTTTTCCAGGACATATACTCTTTTGGCCATAGGGAAAAACTTCAATGTCCTCCTTTTTCAGGACATGTCCTCTTTTGCCCTGGAAAAACTTCAATGTCCTTTTCCCTGTGAGCAGGCAGCGCAGAGCCTTCTTGCTAAGAATAGACATCCATACTTACCTGGGAGAAAGCCCCATTGACTATAATGAGACTTACTTCTGAGTAGACATGCATAGGTTTGGGCTCCAAGGATGTAATCCTATCCACACTTACCAGGGAGTAAGCCCCATTGACTATAATGGGACTTACTTCCGAGTAGACAGTGCATAGGCTTGGGCTCTATACGTCATATGGTTTTAAATTAAAATATGGTAGTAAATTTAAATTTACTAGGTTAACAAGTAACCTAATGTTTAAATTAACCCCATGAAATCCATACACGGGGGTCTTTAGCTTTTCTTTTGTCCTACCCTACATTTTTCTTGTATGTCCTACATTTTGGGGTGCCTCGTCCTCTGGTTATCCTGCCCCCCCTACTTTGTCACTCTCCTTGCATTGCACTCTCCCCTTTGTCACTCTCCTTGCATTGCATCAAAGGAAGTGGGCATATGCCCGTACATGGGCCGACATCAACACAGCACCTGGGGGGGCTCACCCCCAAAGCATGCACAACAAGAGCAGCCAAGGGAAGGCAGAGAGGCAACCTTGCGCCGGCCGGCCAGCCAGCCGAGACAAAGCCTTGCACAGACAGGACGCAGCCCTCTCTCTGCGCACGGAGCAGTCTTGCCCAAGGGGAGCGAAGCGGAGGCCCGACGGGGCTCACGCGGGCTAGGGTGAGATCCAAGGGGCACCCACTGCAGAGCTGACCCCTCTTCCCCTCCTCCGGCCCCGTTTCCACCCACTCCCCTCCCAACGCTGCCCGGACAGCTGCAGACGGAGCGCGCACCGAGGGCGCAGGGAAGCCAGCCCAGTGGCAGGCGAGAAGCAACAGCCCCTTCCCCAGCTGGGAGGGCGAAGACGCCTCCCTTCCCTTCCCCTTCCCTCCCCGGCTCCTGCTCAGTTACCTCCCCTGCTTTCTCTCCTCGGTGCAGGCAGCTGCTGCCGCTGGCTCTTCCCCTCCCGCTGCCGCCGGAGCCGCTCCCCCGAAGGCGGGCGGACGGAGAGGCAGGCGTGCCCGCAGCGCTTCCCTTCGCCTGCCTGCTGCCGCTTTCCCGCAGGGACGTCCTCGCAGCGCACCCGCGGAAGCCCCCCGTCCGTGCCTCTCTCGCAACCTGTCTGATCAGCCAGCCAGACTTCGCTCCTCCCGGAGGCTTCCCAGCCGTGCCTCCCCCTCGCTGGCCACTCCTTCCAGGCGCTGGTGGGGGGATTGTATACATTCAGGGGGCGTGCCCTGCTGGGAGGAGCGGGCGCTGCTTCACACCACCTGGGGAGGAAGGGGCTCCCTGCCAGCAGAGTGAGGAAGGTGATGCCCTCCGTGGGTCCTGCCGGCTAGCTCCAGGATGCCCTCTGGCTCTCAGGGTTTCAGCAGTACAGAGCCTCTGAGAGCAATGTAATCAGGGGGCCCTTCCCAAAGGGGGGGGGCTAAACAGGGTGGGGGGTCCTGTCCGCAGGTCTACCTGCCCACGTGGCATAGGCAGCTAGGTACAGTAATAGGGAAAACTAAACACACCCCAAGAGCCCAATCCTGACAGGCTCCTGCCGGCCCACCGCAGGAACGCACTGTTACAAACGTGCCATAGGGCATGCCTGAGACAGTCAGCGCCAGAGCTAGCTCAGTGCAAGCCCACACTGTGCCAGCACTGCTCAAAGGCCGGCTGGATGCCACCCGGGGCTCTGTGCGAGCGCCAAGTGGTGAAATGATAAGTTGGAGTGGGGAGGAAGGTGTTCCAGGACTGGAGAAGGCGTGGCAGGGGAGGGAGTGGGGTGGGAAGGAGTGGAGACAGTGGCCTATTCCCCTCCTGGCCTGGGAGACCCAACACAGGTCTGCTCAAATCAACCCACTCAATAGCAGGTGCAGATCCAAGGAGACCCACCCTGGGTCTCATCCCTGCCTGGTTGCTACACAGGGTAATCGAGCGTAACCTCCCTTACCCTAAGCAGTCCTGGCACTACTTCCCAGCCCTTGGCTCAGGATTGGGCTGTAAGTCTCAGGCTGTAAGCTGTAAGTCAGGATTGGGCTGTAAACTGTAAGTCTCTCTAAAATCTTTTAAATATAGAAAATCATTGCAGAAAATTAGCATAATCATATTTAGGTTCACACTAGAATGGAAAGTGTCCTGTGTGTACCAAAACTTACTTCTGCAAGTGTGCCCTTGAGCTTCTACGCACTCCTTCATAGTAAGTGGATCCACAAGCCAAAGAGCTTTTATAGCAGGCCAGTTTCCAGATTTGACATTGTGTTGAGGGGTGTCACATATGCATTCCTCAGCTCGGTGCATATGGCTTGTGGCAGTAGCTGCTACTATGCCCACAGTATCCCATGTGGGCAGCAAGTCTGGGCGAGATAAGAAAATGTAATAACCCAGGAAATTTCTGGGTCCCCTTCTTTCAGTCCTGGGCCCCCTTTTTGATTCTGGGCCAGATACATATTGCCCTCTTTACCTACCTCTCATGGGCCCTGCATCAGCAGGTACCACCCTGAATCTAACGGTACAAATTACCCCCCTTACCCACCTCTCATGGGTCCTACATCAGCAGGTACCACCCTCATGGGCCCCTTCATTCCAACCCATCCACATGCGTAGGACTTTGACCTCCAGCCCAATCCTAAGCAGGTCTACCTGGAAGTAAACCCTACTGAGAGCAGTGAGACATACTCCCAAGCAAAAGTTTATAGGGTTGCAACCCTGACCCCTAGGTATTGTCTCTTTCCTTTCCTTGTCATCCTCATCAGTATTTATATAATGCTTTTCGACAAAAAAAATTCACAAAGTGATTTACAGGCAAAGCCAAATAATTAAATGGCTCCCTTTTCCAAAATGGCACAGTCTTAAAAGATGCAGAACAAACACCAGTAAACAGCCACTGGAAGGGACACTGTGCTGGGATGTACTCACCCCTGCTTGATATAAGAGGAGCACCACTTGAAAAAGTGCCTCTTGCCCAGATAGCAGTAGCAATATCTGAATTCTTCACGACTTCAAATCTAGAACACCCAACCTTAAATAAAACAAAACAAAGGACACCATGAGACCTTAAGGAAACACTATCCTTGTCTATAATGCCATCCTAAGGAAAGATGCTTTTCTTTCAGAAAAGAAAGTTCTTGCTTTCTCAGAGCAAGAAAATTTTTTTTGAATGAGATGTACTTAAATAAAGGAGGAAATTGATTCGAGGAGAGAGATGGTGTTTCCTTTGCATAAGGCATATTCAGTAACTGCATGGATCGTGATCTAAATTCTATCTGCCTTCCTTTTATGTTGCACTTGGAAGAGGAGGAGGAATTGGGTTGTAAAAGTTTGATGGGAAGGAGATATGCAGTATTTGTTGTTGTGCTCACCTTGTTTTTGTGGGTGTGGAACCAAGTTCCCACCGTAGAAAGTGGATCCACCAGAGAGACAGGATTGATGTCCTATTCAATCTGATTGCCCTTTGTTCTCAAGCTTGACCACTGTTCTGAATCTCTGCTCTGGGTACCCCTAATCCTGCAATGGGGGGATGATTTGGGATCTACTTTGCTCCTGCCCTGACACTAGGAAGGAATGACAGCCAAAAGCGAGACACAATGATGAACCCTCTGAGTCAGGCTGCACTGCTGGTATAGTAGGAAATTCCTATCAGAAGCCTTGTGCTACAGTGCTGCTTCTGAGCATGCTCAAAATATTTGAGCATGCTCAGTGGCTGCAGCTGAAGCCATTGCCCTTACTTTCCCAGGTCTGGCAAAAACCTGAAATCAGGAGTGAGCCTGTGTGCTTGAGAACAGGCTTCCTTGCAGTGCTTCTTCTAATAAAGTTGCAGAACATTGGGAGATAAGGCTGAAAAAGAAATATTAACAGAACTTCAAGTGAGGCAGATAATAGAGTAATTAATACATGTGACATTTAACAATTTATTTTGTTATGTAAACTGCTTTGTTATCTACTCTTGCTGAAAAGCCGTATATAAATCTTCATCATTATCATCATAAAAAGCAACTTTGGAGATAATTATGCTATGTCGAAGGACACAGGGCCCAATCCTATCCGACTTTCCAGCACTGGTGCAGCCACAAGGTAAGTGAACAAATATTCCCATACCTTGAAGAGGCCTCTGCATACCTCTCAGGATGCAGTGTACACCCCATTGGCAGAGCTGCACCAGCACTGGTAAATTGGATAGGATTGGGCTCACAGAGCCAAGCACTGCTGCCCAATCACCATTATAGCCACAGAGGCTTGAGCAGCTGGTAAAGTGAAACTTTTTTTAGGTGGGTCCTGATGCTTAAAAGCTTGGGAAGCACTGGGCTCGTGTAATATATCCATCATAATAATCCAGTCCTTGAATCTGGATTACTATGTCTCCGCTAAAAACCAATTTTTTAATAGTGATTCCCCAATCAGCATCCTGTTTCCAATCCAAACTTCTCTGTGGGTAGAAAGGAGAGATTTGTTATCTTCTTGTTATTTATTTAATGTATATCCTGCCCTTGTGAATAAAGCATCTGAGGTGTAGAAACATCGAGTACAAAAATACAAAAAAAAACCATAAAAGCAGCAATTAAAACCATAAACAGAGCAGCAAAATCACAAAAGTGGTTTTGGCAGACTTACAGGTTGCAGACATACCTGGATAGCAGAGCTTTCCATTACATCTCTTTTGAAATTGTGGGAGTTCTCAGGATGTCTGACAAAGAGAAACTCTAAATCTTGAGCCTGCTTCTTGGAAGTAAGTCCAGTGCCTTCAACAGTACTTATGCACAGACAGGAGTACATGTATATGAGTGAAGAATGACTTTCAGGTGAATGTATTTAAAAGTGAGTGTGCCAGTGTGTGTATTCTTGTTTAATGTGATGAAGTGACATGATGTTTACAGTGATTATTTGTAGCCAATCACAAAGACTAGACATCAAGCTAGGGTGGAGTCTTAAAGAATGCTGCTGTAGAGTTCTGCAGTGGTACTGAAACTTGAAAAGCAAGAAAGGAAGCTTGCTTAGGTAGCAAGTGTATTACAAATTATTTCAGTCCCGCTGTGTTACAGTCTGACTGTAAGCCTATCTTGGTGGCAGTGCACAGTCAATTTGACAATGTTTCTCTTCCCATGTTAACCCACGTTAATGTTTACAAGTGATGCATTCCAACCCACAAGATCTTTGTAGATTTTCATTTGTAACCAAACCCCCTTCAAAAAGCAAAGTGCTGTCACTTTCTAACACAGCGATTTTCAACCAGTGTGCCATGGCACATTGGTGTGCCACAAATGGTCTGCAGGTGTGCCTTGGGAGTTTAGAACTGGGTAATTTATTTGTTGGGCAAATGGGGACTTGATCCCCTCTCCACTGGCAGCCTGGTATGCCTTGTCAATTATTTAAAAAAACTGATTGTGGGCCTTGCCAATTTAGCATCTTGTCAGTGTGCCACGAGGTGAAAAAGTTTGACAATCACTGTTCTAACTTGTTTAACAGTACAGGTCGTGCCTTTTTATCCATGAGGTTTCTGTTCTGGAACCCCCAGTGACTAAAAAAAAAAAAATAGTGGAAAACAAATCAGTGGAAAAATAGCTTTAAAGACCCACTTCCAGGTTTCTTGCTCCTCTATTGTCGCCCCAGAATGCATTGGTATAGACACTATACTGCATTCAGCCACTAGATGGGGTGAATAATGGAATCTAATGGAATGAAATTATAATTATGTAACAGCGCAAAGTTAGAAAGTAGGTTTTTGATGCTTTTTTCTTTGTTACAAGGCATTTAAAGGTGGTCCTCAGTATCAGGGGTGGGTCAAATCAGTGGATACCAAATCAATGGATACTGAGGTCCCACTTGTATATCAAATCTGAGTGTCAAATAGAGACATTGCATCAGAAACCATACCCTGAATACTTTGAACTAGTCCATTGCAGTGTGATAGCAGCAGGACTATTGAAAGCACAAGACTGTATACGTTCCAAATGCATTCCTTGTTAAAACAATTTTGCATCACCCTTCTTGCACTTTTTAAAAGCTGTTTTGCCAAGACACATGGCCATCTTGGCCAATCCCGATTTTTCCCTATGTGTAAAGTCATGTGGATCAGTGGTTCTCAAACTCTGAGGGAGCTTTACTCCCTCAGTAAGTTCTTGCGGGGGAAGGGCCAGGGCAGCAACATGATCCCCAGGATTGTGTTGCTCAGGGGGGCAAGGGGGGTGCTTGTGACTTACTTGTGCTTATGCTTGTGAAGGCAGGGCTGCAGCAGGCTGCAGGCAAAGCGCCTCCTTCAGAATGGAAGTGCTTTGTGTTCACTTTCAGGGAAAGTTCCAAGCCTCGGGGAGCGCCGCGCAGGGCTGCGCAGGGCTCCTGCACCTCCTGCAGCCTGCTGCAGCCCTGCCTTCACAAGCGCAAGCACAAACATGTCACAAGCACCCCCTCACCCCCCCATACGGACAAGATCCTGGGGATTGCTTCCCTGCCACTTTCCTTCCCCCGCCCCTTAAAGGGATGGGGGAACCTTTACACGAACTGGTGGGTCGCGACCCATCAGTTTGAGAACCACTGGTGTGGATGATACCGTTACATTACAGTTAAGGTAAGGTGTTTACCGGGTAGATGGGACTCGTCAGCCTAGGAAGGCAGCTCATCTAAGAGAAGGAAACTCTGACCTCAAACCTCCACTGCCTTGTGGCTACATCCAGTTGTAGAAAAGGCTTCAGGAGTCAACCTCGAGGCAAAATCAGGAGCCGGAGTCCCTGAGGCAGTTCATGGCTGAACACAGTCACGTTCTGGCAACTCCTGCGACGCCGCTGGAACCAACCGTATTGGCTTCTGCCTTTCCATTGGACCATTCCAGCGACGTGGAGAGGGGGGATTTGCTGCATGGGTAACAGCCTATCCTCCATACCTTCTTTACCCAGGCTTCACGTTCACTCCCGGATTGGCCTTTTCAGCCACACTAGACGCTGTGCCAGAACCACCTTTCAGAGCGCGATACCATAGTCTTTCGAGACTGAAGGTTGCCAATACAAAAGGTTTGTTTCTGTAGATTAAAAGATGTATTCAGTTGTCTCTAACTCAGTTGTCTAAGACAGTTGCTTAGACAGTTTAGCAGTTAAAGTCCCAATGTCGACAGGCTCTGGGCGGGTTCACCCAAACTGCCCATTTTGCATGATGAAAGGATAGGTATATTCTCTCCTCCCCCTGTAAAGTTATGTGTGCAGCAGGTGCTCCAATGATTCATGTGGTTCTTCCCATCAGAAAGGGTGAATGATTGCACAAGTCAGGCCTAAATGTGTATGACACACACACACACACACACACACCAGTAAGTAGCTCAACCACTTGCTACCTTCCCATTCTTGGACACTTGTTGTAACTTGAAGGGAAGATACTTTTCACATACTCAGGGTGCTTTTCTTTATCTGTCTATTGGCAGTTCCCCATGGGCTACCTTTCATTTTGTTTAAAATTGGAACTAGAGGCATCATTAGGGTTGGTGTCCCCCAGTGTTGGTGACTCATTGTGTCACCCCCATGGTCCTCTTCCCGTACACGGCATCTGCTCAGATTGCTATCTCTTTCTGCTCTTTTGTCAGTCCATGGCCGCCAAGTTCCATGGCTGCCAAGTTGGGTATGTGCCAACTCGACACATACCCTGGGCAGGCTATGCATGCCACTTCAGTTCAGCTGAAGTGCGTTTAACAGGAGGGGGCACTCAGAGCTTTTCCTCAGACCCCACAAACTGTGGCCAGGCAGTGCTGTACACTCCTACACTATATACTCCACTCAACGTTTCAAAACGTATAGGTGTGGCAAAAGGGGGGAAGCAGCCTCTTGCAGCAATGGCAATCAGGAAACCGAGCTCTGTGGAAGCAGATGTACATTGGTGTCACCCCCTGATATTGCCACTCAGTGTGGTTCGCACCCCCTGCACCCCCTAGTGACACCATTGATCAGAATGCCACTGATCAGAGCATTGATTTCTTTCAGAAAATCTTGTATGTTGGACACCATTCACCCTCAACCAGAAATGCACTTTATCCCTTCTCTATCCCTGACACACACACACACACAGAGTGCATCTCAAGAAAATGAACACACTCTTTATATTGTCAATTTATTATGTTCTAATTCATATATATACTATAATACTATAATTCACACATTTACTGCATATAATGTACAACAAAACAGTTCCTTGACGTACAGCCCAATCCTATCCCATGCTGGAACAGGTAAACCAGCCTTCGCTGTAACTAGTGCAGGTTTGGTTCTGGCTGCAGCACAACCTGAGGCCAGGGGAATCGATTCGAGTATCAGATCCTGGCTCCACCCCGTCCTGGGCCTGGTCCACCCATGGGCCAGCCTGCTGCCTGCCCTCTCCTAGCCCGGAACACTCACATTCCACCCTCCCAGAACCCACGCCAACTGAGGCAGGCCGGCGCATACTTACCCATCCACCATTGTAGCGGGGCCCAGTTTGGCCACCAAAGGCCAGTGCACATCTGTGTGCCAGCCTATGTCCTCCTGCAGTGGTGTAGAAGTGCCTTACTGCACTTTTGTAACACCCAGAGGCCAGTGCAAGGGACTTGAGCCAGCCCACTGCACACTTTGGATTGTGCCCTTAGTCAGTTTAATTAACTAATTAGACCACGTGCTTGAATGGGGAGGCAACAGGATGGGGGAAGGGTAGATTTCGTTCAGGAAGGGGACGGATTTGGCAGCAATGGCAACTACCAAAACCTACTTTTCTTTCTAGACCCAATCCTGCTGTGCAACTCCATGTGGGCCTGCACCAGTGAATTCGCTGGTGCAAGTCTGAATAGACTCATCCATGCTGTGGAGGCTTACCCCTGAGTAAGGGAACACTTATTCCCTCACCCATAGGAGACCTCCGCTACTGCCCCCGTGCCCCTCCCGAGGATGAGGTGGTAGCCATTTTGGCATCACTGCATCTGCAAGGGGGGGAGATAATAGGATTGGGCAGTTGGATTTGTCACTAATCGTCAGCTCCATGTTTGCTGTGCCTGTATAAACCTCAAACACTTTCTAGCTTCTACCTCCAGGAAAATCTAAAAGGAATACATATATTTTGAAACGCGCATCACAGACTTTTTTCCTTTGTTCCTTTATGTTTTTGTCCTTGTACTTTTATCAGGCAGATGTTCTTTCTATCACATCAGATGAATGAGCACTTCATCTTATTTGCATGCACTTCAAGATGTGATCCTGCTCTGATATTGCTGAGGTTTTCATTTTGGTGTCTCCCTTGCATAAACATGTGTTTTAGTTCTGTTTTGTTTTGTTTTAGGACTGAATTGCTCATACAGTATTGTAGAACTATTTAAAGTCAGTACAGCAGTAACTTGGGTTGTACTTGCCAATTTTCAGCAACGATGCCCTAGATTTGTATAAAAAAAGAATAAAGGCTCTTAGGAAGTCGCCCACACATTTCCTCATGCAGGCTGTAAATGTCTGCATAGCTGACAGCTTGCAGGGACGTATCAGTATGAATACATGCTTTAAATGAGCACTCACCTGATTCAACACAAGTTGCACAGATGTCTGGGCACATAATTAAATTTTCAAATAGACATTTAGATTGCTTTCTCAATCTTAATTTATTAATTAGCATGCTTAATTTATTATAATTGTACTCTAAACCCCTATGTAGTATAGACTGTCTGACAGATTAAAATTTTGGAGGAAGTGAATTGTCTAGTGTCAGATTCTCAGGCTCAATTTGTGCAATCAGCAGAATCAAATGTTTAAGCTTTTCCCAAACTATATCACCACAGCATGAAAGGGAGACTTGGGAGACTTCTGTCAGCCTCTGCAGGCCGGCGCTTCTCGGAGCACCGGCCTAGCTTCCCTTCGAGGAGGCACAAACATGTTTTACGGCACGTTTGTGACCCTCCCAGGCTGGTCCAAGGAACTTGGGCTGGCCAAACTCAAGGTTAGGATTGTGCCCTAGGGCCCATTTGTGACAGAGAGCACCAGCAGAACTTATGTTCTGCTGGCGCAAGCCCTCAATAAGTTTGTGCCACAAATTTGTGAATGTGGCTAAAGTGAGGATGCCTCTCATAGGCTGCCTCTCATAGTAGTGGTGCCTCAGACTGTAGTCTCAAGATGATCACAGAGATCTTCCTATGAAAGAAACATGGACCTTGGATGTGCACCGATGTGCTCTGTGTGGGAGATGCCTGTGCAGACCAAATCTGAAAATTCTGATATATTAAAAACATTCTGGAATCTGTCCTGAATTGCCCAGGGGTCTTCAGGGTGGACCAGGAATGGGGTGTCATGTATATGAAAAGATGGTGAATTGTCCTAGTTTTGTTGCCAAAATGCATAATAATACCACAACAACCAGAATTCAGGTTGAGTATTGTGTGTTTACCATTTCTGAATCTTGCAATGAACATTCTGACCCTGACAGTAATTCCAATAATCCACCATACTCTCAACAAACGGTAACATCTATGTCAATGTTATTCAAACTGTGAGGCGCGGCTATTTAGGGCGGTGCCAGGAACTCAAAAGGGAGACGTGGGATATCCTCTTGCAGCGATACAGTCACACCCCTGGACAGAATACGAGCCCGTCTTCTGCCTGTCATCTGCGCTTTTTTTTAAAGCAGAAGTTGCTCAGCTGCGAGAGTGGCTGCTGCTGCCTTCTGTGTTCACTGCATGTTGTTTCTAAAGCTCTTGGACTCCAACCCCCATCTGGCAAGTTCCAAGCATGCTCGGCTTGCAGTCCTTAACCCTCACTGATCCTTGTCTGGTTGGTTCCTAGTTCCCAGCCTGGGATCGCTTCTCATCAAAGTGAAATCTCTCTTTTCAACCCCTTCCCTCTTCCACTCCCCCCTATCAATCTCCAAACCTTCCCACTTTCCTCCCCCTCCCCAAATAAAACGCTTCCTATTTTACTAGTCATCAGGACTCTTAAAGTTGCTTCCATGCAGTTGGCAAAGGGGGGGGGGGGAGAGAGAGAGAGAGAAGCACACACTTTACTTGGCCAGGAGCAGAAAAAGGGTACTGTCTTTAAAGTGATTCATTACTCTTGTTTGACTGAAGAGGAAAGGTTGTATTTTTAAAGTGATGAATCTTGCTATTTGAAGGGAATACTTACCAGCCATTGATGAAGTGATTGCCAGCCCAATCCTATCTACACTTTCCTGGGAGTAAGCCCCATTGACTATAATGGGACTTACTTCTGAGTAGACATGCATAGGCTTGAGCTGTGCATCTCCTATCATAGGAGACAAATCAGCTTCCTAACCAGACCCTTATCAGCTCTGATATATTTTCATGGTCTATTTTTGTTTTCCGCACCAGCTGCTGGAAAAATTTCATTTCATTAAATTAATAAAGGGTTCAATCCTATCCAAGGAGAATGGAAGAAATGACTAGTTGGATTGGGGTCCACAGGGGGGTGTGTGTGTAATGTTGGTCAGACTGGTTGTTCACAAAGTTCATTTGATAAAACAATTCTATTGGTATGCTTACAAAGTTAAAAAAAATGAGTCTTCCTGCACCAGACAAAAATCTACCTACTCCAGCATCCTGTCTCCAACAGTGATCAGCAGCTGATCATTTATAAAGCATGTATATTGCTGTGTATTAATAATATATTTTTAAGATCTGCATTTAATTAATATGATTAATATAATTACTATTAATATAGTTAATATATATAATATTTAATATTATATTATAATAAATATACCGTATTTTTCGCTCCATAAGATGCACCTGACCATAAGACACACCTAGTTTTTAGAGGAGAAAAACAAGGAAA
The DNA here is from genome assembly GCF_035046505.1 of Tiliqua scincoides. NCBI lineage: Eukaryota > Metazoa > Chordata > Lepidosauria > Squamata > Scincidae > Tiliqua > Tiliqua scincoides. The sequence continues at coordinate 31,872,078 of NC_089826.1, forward strand.
AAAATATTCTGAACCAAATAGTGTAATAAAATATTTAATAAACTATAACAGAATAACATTTGAACCATGTAAAGTGAACAGTCAACAGTGGCATTAAGAGCCATTATCACTGTCATTAACAAATGGAGAGACTTAAAGGTTTGAGCACTCTAGTTTTCTGGAAACACCAAGAACTCATCATCGCTAGAGTCAGAATTTATGAAGCTCACAAAAGCAGGTGCATACAAATAGGGGATCACATTATCTTTCTGCTACAATGATGTTCTGCCAAATTCCAATCCACTGGGCCTCGTGCCCGCTTAAGGCTGATCAGTCCCCCTTGTGCAACTCACCAGTGCAGCAAGCAAAAATGAGTCCAGTTCCAGTCCACAGATGCCAAGTAAATCAGTCCCATCATTCAGAGTTACCAAATCGGAGTCCAGAGCCAATAAGCCAAATTACAGTCCAAGGTCAGGTTCCAGGTAGGTCAGTTAAATCCATCAGGGTATCCAAGTCCAGTCACAATCCACAGTCAGATTCCAAATTCAATAAAGCCAGCCAGCCAGCCAGCCAGCCAGCCAGCCAGCCAGCCAGCCAGCCAGCCAGCCAGCCAGCCAGCCAGCCCTACCTCCAACCTGCACTCCTTCAAAACCCACCAACCCTTTCTGCCTCTGGTACTCCTTATATCCCTGAGGGCCCTATTGCCTTCCAGTGGCTGCAGCTGTGCAGCACACTCTGCTGGATGCCCTGGCCTTACCCTTAAAGGGGCCACTGCTGACACCACATCTACTTCCTCACCAGATCTTCCTGGATTCCAATACAAGGGGGGGGAGCAGATCTCTATACAGACCATTGCAAAAACAGGGGAAAGGTGTGGGGGAGGTAAGATCTTTGTATAGGCATCACAGCAAGACCAGTGCAAAACCCTTTGCACACAGAACCAACAGATGGAAGTGGGGGGGGGGTGCAGATCTCCATACATACCAGTGCAAAAGCAGGGATGAGTGGACGGGAGAAAAGCCTGCCAGCGCCTCCTCTCCCAGGGAGGAGCCCGTCTCAGTCCCTGGGCTCCCTGGACTCACTCCCTAGGCTCGCTCCCTGGGCTCACAAGCCTGCCAGGGGCTCACTCCTAGGGATGCTTGGACGGGAGAGAAGCCTGCGATTGACTCATTTCGCCTGGAGATCGACTGGTAGCTCTCAATCGACATAATGAGCACCCCTGCTCTAGGGGCTTGCTCAGCAAGACTGCCACGCCACCCACGCTTTCCTGGGAGTGAGCCCCAGTGACTCTGAGACTTACTTCTGAGTAAACAGGTGGGCTTTCTCAGCGAGCCTGCCATTCCCCCTCCTTTCCTGGGAGTGAACCCCAGTGACTCTGAGACTTACTTCTGAGTAGACACGCGGGCTTGCTCAGCAAGACTGCCACCCCACCCACGCTTTCCTGGGAAGCGGAGCCGAGCAGAGCGGGCAGGGGGCGGGGCCAGGGGCGGAGTTTTTTTGTTTTTTGTTTTTTGCAGTATTCGCTCCATAAGACGCACACACTTTTCCCCCCACTTTTGGGGGGGGGGAAGTGCGTATTATAGAGCGAAAAATACGGTAGTTAATATTTCTGGCCACTTCCTGTTTAATGATGTCACTTCCAGCCCTCAGGAACATGATGGGGAGTCATGGCCAACAGCCACAGGGGTCAAGGGAGCCACTGGCCGGAAAAGTTTGAGTACCACTGGAATAAGGGGAACTTGTACATAGCTCTGCGGCAAAACACACTGCCTTGCCAGCAGCAGGTCCCTGGTATAGTTCCTGCTTTTCTAGCAGTGACAGCATGCAGAATCTCCAGCCAAAAAGGATCTTGAGTAGTAAATCTAGAAAAGATCCTTGTCAGAGAGCCACAAACATACAGGATAACACTGGGCTATATGGGCCGATGGTCTAAATCAGCCTCTACACACTTAAGGCACCATTGTTTGGCACAAGGGAGGGTGGTCAAGCATCAAACATGTGCCAATTGTGAGAGGCATAACTCTTGGAGTAGCCTTTCCAGTGCTGGTTGGCATTCTAGGAATGGTTCTGTGGAGGTTTTATGCCCATCCTGAACTAAGTGCTTTCATTGTATTCCTCCATCCCAATTCTTATGATTCTAATGCAAGTGGTAATTATATCTGAATCCATGTCTTTGGTACAAGCAGTTCATTCCAACTGCATTTCCTGATAATTAATAAGTAGACTCTTTGTGAGTCACCTTTTTCATTACATAGCTTTGGTAAGCAACTTGTTCAGCACTGAGGACTGCAAAAGAGATATACCCTGAAGAACACACCAAATTCCATAGCATACCTGTTTACGTTTGACATGTTTCAAATTTCATTTTGAAAATTGCTGAAAATCAAATTATAGTTTGTATAAGTGTGTTCATAAATGCCCATACACCACATCAAGTTTTTTGTGGAGTTATATCTCCAAATGTATAAGCCATTTCTGCCCAACATTGCATATATGCAACAGAGATTAAATGTGTACACCTGTGGGCTAGGCAGAAATGGGATAATCCTGATTCAGATCAGAAAAATCTTTACATGTTGACTAAGGAAATGATTCTTTCTTTGCTTATACTTATACTGGGCTATCCAGTGACTTTACAGTCTAGGGTCAAGGGTCACCATGTCTCAAATGCCTCATTTATTTCAATTCTTTAGGACTTCACATCTTCAAATCCATCCCTACCATTTTAAGCACACACACCCTTCTGAAATAATTACACTGGTATTCGCTGAACTCCAAGGAATGCCTACAGGGTGCGCAGAGGAGCCTTTGCAAGGAGGGGAATGTGTTACCCAGACTTTTCTACATCATCTCTTTTTATCCATTCCCTGATCCACTTATGCAGAGTGATAGGAGGCTGTTCTTTCCTATCCTGTAGCTTTTGTTTTGTCTTTGTGGTTTCTGTGTGTGTCCAGACTGGACACTTTGCTCACAACAGGAGAGGAAACTGAATGCTTTCCACATGCGCTGCCTCTGACGCATTCTCAGCATCACCTGGCAGGACAAAGTTCCAAACAACACAGTCCTGGAACGTGCTGGAATCCCTAGCATGTATGCACTGCTGAAACAGAGACGCCTGCGTTGGCTTGGTCATGTTGTGAGAATGGGCGATGGCCGGATCCCAAAGGATCTCCTCTATGGAGAACTCGTGCAAGGAAAGCGCCCTACAGGTAGACCACAACTGTGATACAAGGACATCTGCAAGAGGGATCTGAAGGCCTTAGGAGTGGACCTCAACAAGTGGGAAACCCTGGCCTCTGAGCGGCCCGCTTGGAGGCAGGCTGTGCAGCATGGCCTTTCCCAGTTTGAAGAGACACTTGGCCAACAGTCTGAGGCTAAGAGGCAAAGAAGGAAGGCCCATAGCCAGGGAGACAGACCAGGGACAGACTGCTCTTGCTCCCGGTGTGGAAGGGATTGTCACTCCCGAATTGGCCTTTTCAGCCACACTAGACGCTGTTCCAGAACCACCTCTCAGAGCACGATACCATACTCTTTCGAGACTGAAGGTTGCCAACAACCCAGGTCAGCACAGGTTTGAAGGTGGAGGGAGTGCAACGGAGTAAGAGGATTTATGTTCCCTTATCTTGAGTAATGACCTAGCCACCTCAAAATCACTTGCACAAATCCAAGCAGCCCGGTGTAATGCCAGGCCTTTCAGGACAGCGTTAGGATTTGGCCTAAGTGCCAGAGGCTGGTCCCACACTCCTCCTGGGCCCAGTCCGCCCACCAGCCTGCCAGCTGTCTGTCCTCCCCACCCTGAAATGCCCCCATTTGGCCCTCCCTAAACCCCTGCACTGGCCTCCCCAGGCCAACGCAAATGTATCTTGTGCTGGTCTGGATCTGGCAGGAGCAGACTGGCATGCGTTCTTCCACCAGTGCGTCCTTTCACCAGCATCCTTCCACTCAACCTGCTCCTGAGTCATCGCAGGAATGCCTTACTGCACTTTTGCAACACTCCCAGGTCAGTGCATGGGACTTGTGCTGGCCAAAGGGTACATTTAGATTGCACTCAAAATTATAAATATCCTGTCCAAAATACTGAATCTCTTTTTCTAAGCCTCTGTGACGTCTGATTCTGCAGTTCATGCCTGGGGTCCTTCCTACCCCTATCCCTTATATTGGGACATCAGATCATATATGTTGACTTGTTTAATACACCCTAATAGAGTCACAAAGTGTACTGGTCAGTGACCGTAATAAAAGATTCTTCTTTTTCTAGAGTCACAAAGTGTAGAGACTGCAATTCTCCATCTGGATGTATATTTGATCAAGAATGTCTCTTCATAGGTTGCTTTTCCTGCAATGATAGCATGCAGTCTTGTGTCTTTGTTCCTATTGCTTTGGCTTGCCTAACTCTGGATCAGAGCCCTTCAGCAAATGAGAAGCGTATTAGAGTCAGTGTTTATTTATTCAGTTTGAGTGACGATACAATTACTGTCTCATGTAATCACAGTTGGCAATGTAGAGGTAAGTCAGAGTTAATAATAAAGGCTAATACCCCATAAAACAGGTGTCACAGATGATAACTAGCTCAGTTTAAAAAAAACAACAAAAAAACCCACCTGAATTCACATGTCACTGAATAACATTCTGAAAAATAACGTAGACTGGAAAAAAGGCACTGACTAACCATCATAGACATTGAGTTTCAAAAATGACCTTTCATATAAATTGAACAATAAATTTACCCATTATAACTCGCTGACTGCAGAAGATAGTTAAGAGCTTAAATTTGTGGTAAAATGCATTGATGATTAACACAATTGACTGCAGCAGTTCTAGTGTTATGATTGCGAGAGTACTGTATTTCTGTGGATTTGTCTTGTGCATATAATCAGTTCTGCACCAAAATGCATGAATTGCAGAGAAACTTCTGGAATCTTGGAAGTTCACAGATTTCATCTGCCGGGGAAGGTACTAGGGTACTAAACTGGTAGCACTTGATCTGACAGTTATGCCCACAGCATCCTTGCAAGGAATAATTGCTCTTAACAGTGGCATAGCTAGGTCATTTGACGCCCCGGGCCCATAAATTTTTGTCACCCCCACCATGAAAAAAATATTTATTTGTTTATTTTTATTTTTCACATTTTTATACTACCCTTCCTCAAAGGAGCTCAAAGGGTGGTGCACATGGTTCCTCTCCTTCTTTTGTCCTCACAACAACCCTGTGAGGTAGGTATAGTTCCTGACTCGTGCCCTGTTTCTCAGTTCTGACTTCTAGTTTTGACTCTTTAGCCTTGATTTCCAACTTTTTTTTTTTTTTTTTTAAACTCCTGGCTTATTTCCTGCTCCTGACTTTTGACTGTCCCACAATGAATGCCCCATGGCCCAGCTCTGACACCAAGGAAGGCAAATGTAACAAGAGAAGACAGGATCAGGGAGATAAGAACGAAAAACAAAACAAAAACAAACAAAAAAAGTACAAAGTTATCTCTTACTCTAGAAAAGGCTAAGACCTGAACCCTGAACTGTAAGCTCTTGTAGCTGACCAAGGTGATAAGGAAGAAGCCAATGGAAAGCTGATAGCCAGTTTGAGATGAGAAAATGCAGCCAACCCCAATGCCTTCAAGAAGCTAGCCTGTTTTTCTGGAGCCTGTGAGGAAACAAACAAACTTTTTGATTCAAGACTGGCTAACGGGACTTAACACATGTTGACAAAGAGTGGCAAAAGGATCTTGCTCACTGTTTAACTTCTGTGTGCCCCCTGCTCGGCATAAATGCCATTCTGCCCACTTGGGACCAGTGCCAGGCTATTTCGCGCTTTAGGCAAGGCTAATTACTTGCACCCCCCAAAAAAATTTTCAACTTTAATTTTCAAAAATTAAAGCACCTTTGAAAATTGTAGAAAATGGTAGAAAAATGAAAAGCGCAAAACTTGAAACGGCTAAATTTATTTTAAATTGCAAGAATAAGTATAAAACTGTCCCTCAAAGGTCAGTACTGAACCCCTTTGAGGTCTGCACCCTAGGTGGCTGCCTATTTAGCCTAATGATAGCAACAGCCCTGTGCCCACTCCTAGGTATACAATTGCACTGACATAGGACCATGATGACAAAAATAAATTTATAATTTCATAAATGCTCAGAGAGGAAGACCTTATCTCAATACCACCCAATTAGTCATCATAATTCAAACTTACCTGAAAGATCTTAACTGTACTTTTAAGTAACCAAATTATTATGTAATTGATCGTGTCAGCCCAAATAAGCATTATGAAATTTTGATATTATAAGCTATATTACAGATATTAAATATTATATAAGTGTTTATCTTCTCTAATATTTAAAATCAAATGAATAGTGTCATAGGAGGCTTTTTTTGTTAACTGGTTGAGACATGTTTTAAAATGAGCATCTGATCTTTGGAATGTCAAATGAACAGCAGTGATAAATTCACAGAGTGGATAATGAAGTCTACAAATGGGATTTTTGCCATTAACTCTTGAGTTCTGAATTTGCTGAGTTAGCACTGCATTTATTGGCAAGTGGGTAAATTCTAAAGCAGGGGTCTCCAAACCCCGGCCCAGGGGCCAGATGCAGCTCACGGGGAGCCTCTATCCGGCCTGCGGCCAGCCTCTTGTCCCCTGAAAGCCCCTGGCCCACTTTGCCGAACATGATGGAACTGTGCTCTGGTTGCATCTGGAGGGTGTTCTAAGGGCCAGAGAGGTTGAATGAATGAGCCCATTCATTCATTCATTTATTCACACATCTAAGTTCCATCTCTAATTTATTTATATACATTTTATATTTAAATTTTTTTCGGCCCTCAAAACCGTGTCAGACATTTGATGTGGCCCTCTGGCCACAAAGTTTGGAGACCCCTGTTCTAAAGTGACAGATCCATGCAAAGTATACTTGCTTTTGCTGTCATTTACATATTTTAATTAATATCTGAGTGCTATGAGATGTAGAAATTCATACCCTGGGATGCTGTGTATGCTTTTGATAAACAAGTGCTTAAGCACAGTGTTGAAATTATATCTTTTTAAAGGGATTTGGTTTGCATTTCCTAATTATACCATTCTGTTGGGATGATTAAATACACTTCCTTTAGTTGCTACCTTCTACATTCCTTCCTCAGTATGGTGCAGTAGGCTGTATTAGGAATGAAGCAGATAACCTGAATTCAGTCTAGTACTACCAGATTATTTCTAATCGGTACCTATCAGTGCAATCCTAACTCATTGATGAGCTCATGCAGCCGTCCCTGTGATGGCTCAGAATGTTGCAAATGTAAGGCACATTTGCAGCTACTCACAGAGACGGCCGAACAACCTGCACCAGCCTGCCGGCACCACATCCAGTCCCAGTGCTGGCCAGCAAAGGTAAGGTTGCCCCAGGCAGTGTGGGGGCTCAGAGAGGATAGCAGGAAGGCATGTTGAAGGCAAGGAGGAGGTGTTTTGGGTGGAGAGAGGGTGAAAGAAGGAGAGGATCGGGCCTGGGTAGGGATGGGATCAGTAGCAGCGCATCCAAACCCCTTCCCCATGCCGGGCAACCCTACACAGGGGTTCCCGGATTTGCACCAGCAATATAGCTGACATGGCTCTGAGAAGTCTCATAGAGGTAACTGGGGATTTACCCAGGCTAAGGGGAAATCGATCCTCTTACCCCAACAAGACTGCCAGCTGCATCCTGAGCTGCATTTGATGCAGAGCAAGCTATCAGTGGTCCACCCCTCTAAATTTACATATATTAGGACACGAATTGAAGAATGGATGCTAAAAGAATGGATGGTAATGTCCAATACGAGAATGCATTTGACCGGGACACAGTTGTCCAGGACACAATAGTTCTGTCACTGTTAAAAGCACAGACTCCCTGCCAGACAAAGTCCAAGATAGTTTAAATTGCACATCAGTCATGGATTCAGTGGTTTGCCTTTGAAAAGTTGCTGTTAGTTTTAAGCAAGTTGCTATCAGCCTTTGGACCAAATCCTATCCAACTTTCCTGCCCTGGTGTAGCCATGCCAGTGGCCCTTAGAGCCCAAGCCTATTCCTGTCTACTCAGAAGTAAGCCCCATTATAGTCAATGGAGCTTACTCCTGGGAAAGTGTGGAACGGATTGCAACCTTAGTCCTCATAGCTGCACTGGGTTCATATCTGTGGCTTAACTTCCCAAAACATTTTATAAGCACACAAATATGATACATCAGTTCTCAGTAGTAATACTCACTGTTATTAATTGTAAACTTACCATATTTGTCATGATCTTGATGAAACGAAGGAGAGAAGGTATTCAGCTTATATTGCTGGTGGAAAACATTGTTTTACCAAAAAAAAAATTATTTGCCCTTAAGCTATGCCTCTATATCAGTGTTTCTCAAACTGTGGGTTGGGACCCACTAGGTGGGTCACGAGCCAATTTCAGGTGGGTCCCGGTTCATATCAATATTTTATTTTTAATATATTAGACTTGATGCTACCATAGCATGTGACTGCATATGGGGAAATGTTACAGACCTGTACTTTTAACAAGCTACTATGTATATGCTTTAACAATGATAGTAAATAGGACTTACTCCTGGGTAAGTGTAGGTAGGATTGCAGCCTAGGATTATTAAAAATTTCCCTGCTCGATGATGTCATTTCCGGTCATGGCATCACTTCCGGTGAGTCCCGACAAGATTCTTTTTCTAAAAAGTGGGTCCCGACGCTAAATGTGTGAGAACCGCTGCTCTGTATGAAGTCAATATTTTAAATAATGCATGCAGTTCAATTCAGTGCATTACAGCTCAGTACTGTAAAATTAGGCTATGATGCATCGAATACTCTAAGCAACAAAGTTCTGAATTAGGTCTTCTTCTGCCTTTGCATTGTTTCCAAGAGATATAAATTACCAGAGGAATATCTGTCAATATAGAGTTATGCAAGCTTATGGAAGGGGGGCATATAATTTGCATCTGTACAGGAAGTACCATTGGCTAAAATACAAATATTTCCATGATGCAATCCTATGGATTAGCATAAGATGTGATAACGCAGACTACAAAATGCCTAGGGTCTTGTGGGAAAGCTTGGTGCATTGCACAAGCATGGGAAGTCATGCCTTCATTCCCCCGTTCTTTATGCTAGCCGTAGGAATGCTATTTCAGAAGGTTTTTTTTTAATAGAATTGGGTTATAAATTGTTCCACAGGCCACCCTATTATTAAACAAAATTTATGCATATTTTAGATTAGGTATGGGACAAATTGCTGCTATATTCTCTAGTAGGCAAATTTAAAAAAAAAAAAAAAAACTGTTTCATTCTATCTGATGAAGAATTCTGTATAATTACAAAGCTTAAGATTATTGGTCCAGAATTGATACTGCTCTACATTTTCAGTATTTGCAGATTTCTATTCAAGACATTTTATGATTTCAGGAACTGATAATTAGCCCTAAAAATATTTTACAGTGCCTTCTTCCACCTACATGTAGTCAGAAGGCTGCTCTGCATTGGTAGAAATAGTCCCAGCCAAGATACATTTGCAAATCTCAATGTTGCTTGTTGGCAATAAAAACATATTTGTTGTCAAGCAGTTCCAGATGGAGGAGAATGTGATGACGTGTCCCAAGCACAATATGCTAAGAGGTGATTAGTCCCAGCATTGCACTGATAAAAGGGGGGGAAAAATCCTTGCCCGTGGTCTTGAAAGCCCCAATGAAGGTGGGCCTAATGGTGTCTCAAGGACAGCTTCCTCTCCGAACATGAAATTCCATGACAATTTCCATCTTTAGGAACAATGGAAATGTCAACAAGTTTGAGACTCAAGAGTGCAGATGATGACTTTTTGGCAGCTGGTTCACAGCTGTGGATGATCCTGCCACAAGCAAATGTGTTTAGAAATGGTGTCATAGAAAAAATGCTCTGAAATATTTGGGTACACCCTGCATATGCAAGTGGAGAACACCCTGCTCCAACTGCATAGAGACCTCAAAGTTTAAAGGCATGGTCCAGTCAATGTTAAATACCCCAAGGTCCATGGATTCTTGCATGAAAGATATAGGTATGTGCATTCACTCTCTAAGAGAGAAATCTAACTACATAATAACCCCCAAGCCCCATAGTCCTGTATGTTTAACTAATCTGTATGGCACAAATGCCGGATTTGTAGAGGCAGACTAAAACGGTTTTATTTTGTCATGGATGGCAGTGTTATCCTAAAGAAAAAAGGGTTGAAAGTGGTGTTATAGCAGTTTTCATTCCAAATTAATATTTTAATCAATTTTAAAGCATTTTTATCAAGTGTAATCACCGTCATATATGTGGTCTATATGTTTTTACGCCTGTGGCTGTCTGCAGGCATAGCTACAAGAATAAAACAGACATAAAAACACATCACACACAAACACAAATACCCAAAGAGCACAACTACATAGTCAACTACTTGAATTAAACTTACAGGAGTCATTTAACATTTGCATGCTACTTGTAATAACAACTACAATGAACTGAATGCTGCCAAACACAGACAAATTAAGACATCGCCAAATTAAAACACTGAGATGACAGCAACTTGAACCAACAGAACTGAACATAGCATTGAATTGCTATGGAAACAAACTGGTTTTAAAATACAGGAAAAAAACACACCAACATAGCAAGGGGCCATTAAACATTTGCTTACTCATGAGTAAACATGAATGTGTAGCTCAGTTTCACTTTCCATAAGGTTCAATATATTTATCAGTTTGGAGGGAGGGACTTTCTTCTGGAGTGTTTTTGTGGTCCACAGATTGGGACCATTTTGGTGGCATTGCATTCCTCTTGGCTTGCACTTTCCAATGGACCAAGGCATGAATGACCACTCACAATAAATGCATACTGTGGCCTGGGGAAAATCCAGTGTTTGTGTTTGGGGGGAGGCCATGAGCACTACCGTAACTCTAGAGCCCAGGTCAACCAGGTGGGTAGACCCGAGCTCCCAGTTGAACTTTGGCTCCTTAACCAAGATTTGTTCGGGAGGTAGAACTGGGTTCCCATCTGAACTTCAGGCTGAGTAGACCTGGGCTCCCATTCAACTCTACCCTCTTGCCCCACCCAGTGGGCATTCCCCTGGCATCTGAATTTACTCCCCACCCCAGCAGGTGCCCTTCCCCATTGGCGTAATGGTTGGGGGGGGGGTACGCACCCATGGCTCCCCTTGGATCCACACCTGACCGTGGCTCGGTTTCACTTTCCATAGGGCTCCGTGCATTTTCTTTGGCAGCTTCTGACCATGCTCAGAAGACTCTACAGCCAGTTAAAGCAACAGAGCTCTGAGGGAGTTTGGGGCTCAGAAACACTCGGAACGAGCCACAGATGCTCTGCAGTCACTTTACTAGGTACATGTCAGTGTTATTCATTAATTGAGCAAGATATCATGCTTTGTTCTTTTATAAGCCCAATTTCACATTATGATGGTGTGATTTCATTTTTACCATTTTAGACTGCTCCTGTCTATTTGGGTTGCAGCACTAAACTGACCAAACTTATATTAGAAGTACCTCTCCTTGCCTCATCCAGCTTTATTCCTTGTGCAAGCACCCTCTGGTATCCATTGTGGGATACTCCTGAAGGGAGTACCCATTGGGCTCACCCCTTCCTCTCATGCAGTTCCAACGCCTTTATACCAGAAAATTCATTGTAGATGCCTCCCAGACATTGAACCACCAATGAAAGTAACTAGGACGTTAAAGCAGGATTTTTCAAACTGTGGGTCATGACCCACTTGGTGGGTTGTGACTTGATTATTGGTAGGTCGCAAAGCTTTAGCTGATGAGCTGATAGCTGAGAAGGAAAATGCATGGAGCCCTATGGAAAATGAAACTGAGCCATATTGCGCATTTACTCATGAGTAAGTAAACTTGCCTTAGTCCATTGCAAAGGATGCTGAGAAGAATCCAACAACACCAGATTGGTCCTGATCGGATGACATCACTTCCACTGGATCCAAGACAGATTGTCATTCTAAAAAGTGGGTCCCGGCACTAAAAGTTTGAGAACCACTGGGCCGTTGAAGAATAGGAGTCACAACTACTTTACATCATTGTACATGAACTGTATCCAATAATAAATGAATCCTGCAGCATTATTTCTCTTGTTTGTGCTTTGAATATTCCTTCAGAAACAAAAAAAACAAAAAAAAATGGATTAAAATGATTTGAGGCAAAGAAATAAATAATCGTCAAATTATGTTCTCATTCTTCATCAGAGGCTTAAACTATAGGAGCGTAGCTTCACTCTTCACTGGAAAGAATTTTGATGAGCCCCAGTCCCAAGAGCTGAATAGTCTGGCACTCTGAACAGTATGAGAGGGACCCAGTTTGTTCAGAAACCTCGACTTACCTTGGATAATGGTGATTGTTACTGATCACAACCTATCACATCAATGAAGGCTTTTGGATGCAGATGGAACAGGCGCAAGAATATGATGTGTCAATTCATGTTAGTTTTCCAGCCAGTTATACCCTTTGTCCCCAGAACAGATTTTCAAATAAATAATTTTACGTTATCCTGCTAGAATTTTGCACCATGATCCCATGCATGTTTATCTTAATTAAATTGAACTTGCTCCCAGGTGTTTACAGGATAGTAACTTACCTGAATGTTGGCACTTCTCTTAGTTCATCTGGATTTATGCTAAGACAATGGTGAAATGGAAATGTGCAAGATCCCTTGAGGAGATCGGCTGTGGTGTCAACAGTGGTCCCTTGCTGTGACAGGTCTGGGAAGCATGAAGTTTGCACTGGGCTTTAAATTGGAGTGAGTGTGCTGCACAACTGCAACCACCTGGAGGCAACAAGGTTCTCAGGGATCAAAGCAGCACCTGGAGGAAGGAAAAGGTGTGGAAGGAAGGCACTTGGAGGAAAGAGGATGGGCAGGCTAATGGACTGGCTAGTGGGTGGATGGACCAACCAACCAACCAGACGGAAACTGGTTGACTGCTGGAGATTCTGGAGACTGGTGTGTGGCTGCCATGCCCAAGAGCTGCTGAGAACCAAGGTGTTACTGTTGTGGCTGGAGAAGCTGCTGGCGAGAGGAAGGAGGACCTCTGCAGGTTGAAAAGGTGAGCTATCTTGGTGGTGAGGTCCAGCAGTGATTCAGTGCAGAACTTGTTGGGGGAAAGGGAACTAATTAGCTCAGAGAGGACATGAGTTCTCTAGGTAAAGCTTGGAACAAAACAAGTGGTTCTCAGGCTTTTTAGCACTGGAACCCATATTTTAAAATGACACTGTATTGGGACTCATCCATCTTTACAAGACTTTAAAAACTGATCTAGAAAGAAACAATATTTTATTTATTTACAAGAAATTTTTTATTTGTTTGCAAAAAACTCGATCATTTCTTGCAATGAGGCAGCCCTTATGAATAGCCTCAGGGCTTGACGGGCTTACAGCCCAATTCTATCCAATTTTCCAGGGCCAATGCAGCCATGCCAAGAGGGTGTATGCTGCATTCTGTGATGGTGGGGCAGGCATGGAGGCCTCCTCTAGGTAAGGGAACATTTGTTCCCTTACCTCGGGGCTGCATTGCAGCTGCATCAACACTGGAAAGTTGGTTAGGATTGGGCTGTTAGTTGTCTGACCCAATCTTCATCTGTCCGCACAGTCATTGACCGATTTGGGGAAAAAAACATACATGAAAAAGTTGCTCAAACATTTATCTCCCTATATTTGCACAAGCTTGCAAACTGCAGGAGCTTAGGGCAATCAGCAGCTATTTGATTTTTGAATAGCCTCAGGGCTTCAGTCAATTAGTTATCTGACCTATCACCAATGTTTTCATTAGAGGTTCTGCAGGACCTACCAAAAATTGGGTTATAACCCGCCAAGTGGGTCCCGACTCACAGTTTGAGAAACACCATGCTAAGACATTTTCTAACATTTATGGAAAACATTTGTTTCTTCTCTCCCCCCCCCCCCCGCCATCAAACTATTGCTGAAGCTAAACTGTGTTAACGGAACATTTAAGCTGCCTAAAGGCATCTGTTTCATAAGCGATGTCACTTTTATATTCAGTAAAGAGGATAATGAAAAAAGACTTCAAGTCTGTCTCATTTCAAATGGAGAGAGATCTGTCTACCTTAAAGTGATTTCTGCAGTCCCTTAGAAAGTACAGATTCATTTATTGTTTGTCATTGAATAAATGTCTCTAACTCCACAAAAACAATACAGAACTGGAAGGGAAAAACCACAAGTTTACCACTAGGACTGACTTTCCAATAAGCATCCTAGGCTGAACGCCAGTCCTCCCAAGCTGTTGTGCCATTAAATGCCCATATATTTATTTATTCGTCCAACAGACCTCAGTCTGCATGAACACCATTGACATTTGTTTCATACATTTATATTCTGCCTTTCCTTTCCTTAGAAGAGCTCATCAAGGTGCTTCTGGAGGCTTAAAGACACTAAAACAAAAATGCAAAGATCAATAGCAGTAAAAGCCAGAGAAACAGCCCGCACAATATCCAGCAGCCAGGAGAATACAAACCAAACCCACAGCCCATCAAACAAGCATGTCACCCTACCCCAGAGTTAACACAGCTAAAGAACAAACCCAAACACCAAAGCATTTTATCCATGGCAAGTTAACACCCTGTTACTGTGGGCAGTTTGCTTAGGCTGCAATCCTATATACTGGAGTATATAATCCTGGGAGTAAGTCCCACTGAATTCAGTGGGGCTTGCTTCTAAGTAGAAATGCAAAAGATTACATTGACTCATTTTCTTGGAAGAACCACACATTGTAGTTTTGTGATTGTCCCCTCCAGGCTTTTTTTTTTTTAATCATGTAAAGCAGCTAGTTAGTATCTGGATGATTGGAGGACTGGCAAGGAGCAGGTGAAAGAGGTTGTTTAACCTTTTCTTTTCCAACTGTTTGTCATCTCCCTCCCCAGCTGGTTCTCTCCCGAACAGGGAAAAGATTTAGATTCCCATATCTTTTTTTCCTTTCTGTGAAGAAAAATAGAACAGATTTGGGGGGGGGGGAGGAGTTTTGCTGAAAAACACCTAGGAAGTGACACTCTGGTCACAAACATAAGACACACGGACTGAATGTGGCCCCCAGAAGCAATTTATTTGGCCCCCATTATAATTGGGCTCTCCCAGCTTGTTAATTGGGCTCTCTCAGACCTTGAAAATATGAACAAGATTTGCACATTTTCTCATCTGTCATTTGCAGCTAATGAATTTATCTGTGAGAACAAAGTGCTTATTTCTGACCAACATTTGCTTCATGATGTCACTTTCTGCTTCATGATGTCACTTCTGGCCCTCAGTAGGTATCAGGAATGCTACTTTCAGTCCTCTGTATGAAACAAATTTGACATCCCTGGATTAAACAGTCCTGTCTCTGAAATCATCTGTAACTGCTTTACATTTTTAAGAAAAAGGCCCCCAGGAAAAGACTCTTATATAGATATGAGGCCTGTTTGGAAGTTTTGGCTCTAGGTGCCACACACTGAGCAAATTCATCTAAGGCAAGGAGCAGCATGATAGTGGCAGGTTCTGCAGCCATCACACAAGTCCTGTGCCCAGGAACATTCTGGCGCCTGGTCTTGTCTGACATCTCAGGCCTTCCTTTTTCTTCTGAAGAAAATGTGTAAATGTAATTTACAGCCCAGTGTGCAGAGAGCAAACTGCGTGCAGTGATGGCTGGGGCAATCAGAAAACCAGCGAAAGTTAAGTGAAAATATATTTTACTTACCTTCTGGTAGGCTGCCTGGTTGCCAGTGGAACTCCTCAGACCCACCTGT
Source organism: Tiliqua scincoides (assembly GCF_035046505.1). NCBI lineage: Eukaryota > Metazoa > Chordata > Lepidosauria > Squamata > Scincidae > Tiliqua > Tiliqua scincoides. Next base: position 31,887,815 of record NC_089826.1, read on the forward strand.
GCTATTTTGGCTGGGGAGAGGTCTGATGAGAGGAAGAGGGTGGGTTGGGCTTGAGAAATGGGGATAGGACCATAGCACATGCTGTTGCCACCAAGATCCCAATGTTTCCTACATTTCCTTGATACCAAGTACAATTGATTCTGGAAACAGAGGGAAAACCATATTTTCTACTAGAGCAGCATATGTTGGTTTAAATAAACCACCTTCTGCTCTTGCTCTTGTAGGCACCAATCCCAAAGGATGACTTTGTTTTCAAAAATGAGGGGTTAACACTAGATCTCAAGGATTGACTCAACTGTTGTGCCTGAACCTTCAGGTCAGTTTGTAGAGCCCAAAAGTTACACATTCTGAATCACACTGAAGGCACGGAACTCCAAGTCATTGTATACCTGAAAGCTATTGAAGTTATCAGTAATTTCCCCCAAGATGGCTTCTGAACTGAATCCCTGGTCCCACAACACAATCTGTTAGAGATGACATCCAGGTCTTACTTCCCAGATGTAACAGATCCCATCATCAGTCACATGACATAACAAATTGTAATTCAGCCAATAGGTGACAAGGTCTACCCCAATACTACTACCTATAAACATTTGCATTTCATCTCACAAGGTGTGGTTGGTATCTCTCTAAAGACCAAAGGAACATTCCACGTACTGAGCTACCAAGAAATACATTATGTATGGGTACTTAATGTTCCTTTTAATAAGCTCCTCTATTAAATTTCTTACATTGACGCAGATACTGTTGCCTACACATAATGTACCCAGGACCGACTTTTCAGTGACATCTTAAAATTCTTGAGGAGTGTTGTATTTCAGTGTTTCTCAAACTGTGGGTCAGGATACTCTAGGTGGATCATGAGCCAATTTCAGGTGGGTCCCCATTCATTTCAATGTGTAGTTTATTTTTAATAGACTTGATGCTACTATGATATGTGATTGCATCTGTACTCTGAACAGGCTACTATCTACTGTATATACTTTCAACCATGATAGTCAATGGGGCTTACTCCTGAATAAGTGTGGATAGGATTGCAGCCTTTGGGATGTTTGGGGAATTTTTTTTTAACAGCTCAGCAACTGCTTGGGAAAGTTAGGACGGTGATTCTTAATTTTAAATAAATTTTTAAACTTATTGTAAACTTTTAATTTATTTTGAAAATTTTCCTGCTTGATGATGTTACTTTCAGCCATGACATCACTTCCAGGTTAATGGCATCACTTCCGGTCGTTTCCAAAAGATTGTCTTTCTTTAAAGTGGGTCCTGGTGCTGAGATGTTTGAGAAACACAGTTGTATTTCATTTCAGACTGAGTACCATTTTTTTAATTGTTCTCATGCTATATGCAAGTTAATGTTTCCATGTTGCCTCTTGGAAGGCTCAGTATTGAATGAATGCCATTTAAGGGCCCAATCCTTCCCAGCGCTGATGCCGGTGGGGTGCATACTGCATCCTATGGTGGAGAAGCAATTGTGGAAGCCTCCATAAGGTAAGGGAGTATGTACTGCTGTTGCATCACTGCTGGAAAGTTGGACAGGATTGGGCCCTAAGTCACATGCATCCTAGGCTGCAATCTTAAAACTCTTTCCTGAAGTAAGCCTCATTAAACATATGTCCTGCATAGAAATGCAAGGGATTGTGCCACTAGGGAGGTGTAATAGATGTACCTATACCAACTCCACACAAGGCCTGATCTTCCTCATCTATCATTTCTAATAATGTATTCTGTGCCAAATGAGCTTCTAACAAATCAAAGGGCAGCCATCCAGCCCTGCATTGATTGTGGATATGGAGACAAAAATTTAGGTTTTTAAGCATAGGCACATTTAGCTGCATTTTAATCTTTTCTCCACTCAAATGCTCATTTGTGAACCCACACACACACCAATGAGAAACAATAGGTGGTGATTTTAGCCCTGAATACAAGTATAAGTGGATAAAGTTTTAGTTCTCCCCAAAAGCAAAATGATCTGTCCTGGGCTAGAAATCCCTAGAAGTCCGAAATGTATCGGATGGTTAGCTGAGTCTGAAACCACTATTTCTCCAAATTAGATAGCCTGTGTGCTTTTTGAAACACCAAAATTAATGCATACCCTTTTACCCAGATGACATTACAGTCGTGCTTTTAGTCTCTGAAAATGCTGCACTGAGCAAAGTCAATGTTGCCTTATCCATCCTCCAGTGGCTCTTTTGTGTTTTCTTTTAGTTGCCTCATTGCTTTTGTAAAACCTTTTTTTTTTTTTTGGTTCAATGCAGTTTTCTCCAGTACCACATTCCTGAGGCAGCTAAGCCTGCAATCCTATATGCTTTCCTGGAAATAAAACCCCACTGAACACAGTGGGCTCTACTTCTGAGTAAACTTGCCAAAGATTGTGCTGTATGACTATAGGGTGCAATCCTAACCAACTTTCCAGCACTGGAGTAAGGGCAATGCAACTCTGAGGTAAGGGAACAAACATTCCCTGACCTTGAGGAGTCCTCCGTGACTGCCCCCCTAACTGCAGGATGCAGCACGTGACCCACTGGCACAGCTATGCCAGTGCTGGAAAGTTGGTTAGGATTGCACCCATAATCCCATACACCAGTGGTTCCCAAACCTTTTCAACTGAACTTGACCTAGTGGGCTTAGCGGCTCCCCATTAGGGTTACAGTCGTATACATTGTATAGGGAGGCAGGATTTTCATGAGGATTCTGTGGCTGCCTTGGCTAGTTTTTGTGGCTCCCCGGGGAGACATGGCTCACAATTCGGGAACCACTGCCATACGCATTTACCTGGGAATCAGTCCCGTCAAATTCAGTGGGGCTTAGTTCTGAGTAGCCATGCATAGGATTGTGCTGTAAAACACTTCCTTGAAAGTTGGCTCCATGGATATTAAAGAAGTTTTCCCCAAGCTGATGTTTTTTAGGATCAGGGTGCGAGGATAGCTCACATGCTACAAAAGTGGTGTTATGTGATCCTAACCTGGAGATCAATGAATACTGTGGATCAGCCAGAATTCAGAGAACTATTTTTTTTGTTAAGATCAACAAAGATTTTGTTGGATGGACTTGGTGAGTCTTTTAACTCTCCTCCTTTTAATAGCAGACTCTTAGGTTGTATCATAAGCTGCATTTGAAGCTCTCAGTTTCAAAAGCAATGTGTCATGTAGCATGGAGGGATTGTTCTTTGGGAAACACGTCCAAAACTGCCATGACAATGTGAATCTAGGAGCTTCATTCCTTGAACAGGTGAACTGATACATTTAAAAGTGATATGCCCTATTGTCCAAGCCATGGCTCACAGTTTGGGTACCACTGCAGTAAACCATAGATGAGGTTTTGCTAGTCATGGCAAACTACTTCCATTTTCCCCCCTGTCAAATCTTTAGTCATAAATGATGTTCTGAATTATCCTTCTGCTTGCTGAGGTTCTTCTCAAGTAAGCCAAATAGCATGCAAGAAAATGCTTTTGCCGTTGGGATCGACTCCAATGGTGACTCATTATGGCAATCGATATTCCCAGTTCCTGCAAGAGCATTAGTGGCAATTGAAAGCAGAGAAGCAACTCGGTTGGCATGGATGCAACTGCAGATAGCATTTGTGCATCGCGTCAAAGTGTCTGTTTCCAGATAAAATCCTATCCTCCCCCCCCCCCCCGTGCAGTTGTGTTGAAAAGGTTGACACTGTGTCTGGTGGAGGGTGTGTGTGTGAAGTGGAAGGCTTTGGAAAGAAAGGAGGGTTTAAATCTCCCCCGTAACCCTCCCACCCTGCAATGCGTGTCCTCAAACCTGCACCAGCTTAGCCTGTTCAAGTCAGAGAGAAAGGGTGTGGGAAGGCTGCTGTCAAAGGGGATAGGATCCAGCATGCATTATGACTGCCAGATCCACTGCCTTCCTGCAGCCTGTCTGCCCCCATTCCTCCCCCTCCCCTGCCCCTTTCTGACCTGTTCCACTCTCCCCCCACCTCCTCCAGCCTCCCCTGCTGACTTCCCTGCTTCAGCAGGTGGCCAGCAGTCTGGCAATACACACGGGAAGACTCTGGTCTTCCCATCAGCATTCCAGAAGTTGGCTATTCTGTGCAAGGTTGGAGCGCACTTTACAGTTGCTTTGCCACTAGTGGCACAGCCAATAGGGTCTAATTGTAAGCCACCCTGTATTAACTTGGTCTGAATGGCTGTTGGCAAAAGAACTGTACAGTATTCCCAATGCAGTACATGCGGAACATCCATGGCCGTTGATCTTAAATCTAAGTTTACTGGTGCTTGGCTAGAAGTGAGATAGTGTCTGAGCATTCCACGGCCAGTCGACGAACTAGTGCATTTATGAAGCTGAGCAGTTGGGCTGGTTTCAATCGCCTTTTTTTTGGCTAACATTATTCCCAGTTTTACAGAGGGACTGCAGTTATTTGTACCGCTGATTCCTGCAGCACTGACAATCCATGAGCCAACTTGTACTGATTTCCTAAAAGGGAACACATCACTTTGGTTTTCAGCTATAATCTAGCACCTTAAATATGAATGTTTTCATTTAACATGCCATTGTCTGTATAGATCCAGGTCATACCAGGCAGTGGTAGCATTCATTCAAATTGTTATTGTATGCATTACATGTATAGTCTGTGTTCTATCCAAGGTCCTCAAGGCAGCATGCTTGAGGCTTTCCTCATTTTATCCTTGCAACAACCCATGAACCTAAGAATGAGTGACTCATCCAAGGTTCCCTGCTGAGCTTCATGGCTACATGGGGATTTGAACCAGGTCTCCCTGTTCTATGTCTAGCATTTTCAGTGCAAATCACAGTTCATACAAAAATGAAACAAAAACAAATGAACAACAACAAAAACAACAGCCTGCATTTGTTAAGGTCTTAAAATGATGAAATCATTATTGACCTTTGCAATGATGGGCTTGCCAGATTTACAATGTGGAGTATAAAAACTTTTACTCTATTTGGGGGGTTTCTTGATTTGTTTTGTGCTTGCTAGCATTGTAAGAAACACTGATGAAAAGTGTTTGTGAAATGTTTGACTTGCTTTTCTGATACAAGAAATGTGCAAAATGACTTGGGAAAAGGTCAATAGAAAACAGCTCAAACAATCAATATTTTAAAAAAAACAACTCACTCATTGAAAACAATGTATTTAGATATATCAATGATTTATATCCAGCTTTTAAACTTGGCTTTCAGTGTGGCACAGAAAAGCAATTAAGACCAAAGCTGCAATAAAATAAGAGAGCAAGTAAAATATTTAAAACATCATAAAATAACAAAATAATAAAAACCACTGCTGAAGACAGCACACAAAAACAGCAAATAAAACAACCTAAAATATTGTCTCAGATAAAATTTGGGTCCCGGTTCATTAAATGCTCAGGCGGATAGAAAGGTTGGAACTTGATTGTTAAACTTAAAAGTGTGAATAACAGACAGATCTCCATAGGAAAAGCACTCCATAAAGTCAGGCACCACAACTGAGAAGGCCCTCTACATAGTCCACACCTGTCTCACCGCAGAAGCAGGGGCCATAACACCTGGAGGAGATCTGATGAATACCATAATGCTGGATAACTTCATTTGGGAGTAGGCAGTTCTTTAGAAATCTGAGTCCCAAGCTGCAAAGGGCAATAAAATAACACTCCAGCTGTGACTTCATCTTATGTTTACAGTTTCTTTCATTGTACCCTTATTGCTGGGACTTGTCGTGTGCTTGGTTTCCCTTGTTTATTCACAGAAACCTCTTCCTGAGTAGAATTTTGTGCAAACAACCAAATCCTTTGGACTGTAGCCTGTGGCTCCGATACAACAGCCAGGGCTGGTCCAAGACCTCCGACACCTGAGGTGGCGTGCCAAACGTTGCCGCTATCTGACAATGGACCACCGTCTATTTCTCCAAATCTTTAATGCTCTAGCTCAGCATTCTCTCCCTCCCCATTATCTCCTTTTTATGTTCCCCTTTTTGTTTTCCATTCCAGGAAGTGGAAAGAGGAGGAAGAGCAATGAAGGAAAGTAGGTGGACTGAAATGGGCAACTCCCACCAACCTGATGCCAAGCTGATGCCAAACTGACCTCTTCAGTTGGCCTTGTGGATGGGTTTGCCTGTTCACAACTAACATTTGGAGTGTCCCAAATGCCCTTTATTTAGAAAAAAAAAAACCTGATGTGCCCCCAAAGGGTATTTGGTGGGAAAGGGGGATCAAGAGAAAACTGACCCCTGCTTATTGTCATGAATGGTTGTATTTTGTCTTTTCAAAAAGGGCTATGTGTATTCATCTTCAGTTTAGAGCTTCTTGGAAAATTGCAGGCACATCAGGCAATGGTGTGTATCTTCCTCATTCTGTTAGAAATATGCATATGGAAGTGGCTCATACTTGGGTAGCTGAATTGGTACATGTCTGTTTTCAACTAAAGTCAAATAGTATAGATCTCCAGACAGATCTCACTTCTGTGTTAGTATTTTTTTTCCAGCATTTTGATCAGGCTTTGTAAAAAGCTATCATAGGAAATCTTTTTCTCAATCTTATCTTCTTACAGCTGTTCAAAACCACATGAATTGCATGCGCCTCTGACAAAGAGCTTAATTAAAGTTCAGTAAACTATGCCCTTGCTGGATTCTTACAGAAATAATCACAATGAATTAATGGGAAAACTCTCTTAAGGTTTTATCTGCACATCTCAGCATTACAGCTTGTTTTCTGCTGCAGATTAATGGTTGCCTTGAAAATATACACACATCCAAATCCTATAATTTGCAATTGTTTGCTCACACAAAAATGTCAGAATCCTTGATTTAAAGAGTCACATTTGTTATTCACAAATGCTTAAACAAATCTTCTATAGTCATTAAAACATGCCCAGATCTCAGAGGCTTTCTAAATCTCCATACAAATAATTATTTAATAGGGGGGGAAAAACATTGTTGAAACCATCAGTTATTCTTGTTGCAGTTGGAAATCTCTATACTAAATACAAGTATACTAAATGCTAATACTATACTAGCTCATAATCATGCCCCAGGAGTTCATTTAAAACACAACTCTAAAGAAAGGACAGCCAAATCTGTGCTATTCATCATTAGTTCATCTTCTAAACAGCACTGTTTTCAATGCTGTGTGCCAGAATATTTCACCTCATCAGGAATTATTATTGATATTGATGATAAATAACAACAATAATAATACAGTATTGCTTTTCAACAAAAAGTTCACAAAGCGGTTTACAGAGAAAATCAAATAACTAATGGCTCTCTGTCCCAAAAGGGCTCACAGTCTAAAAAGATGCAAAAGAACACCAGCAGTCACTAGAAATGACATTGCTGAGGTGAAGAGGGCCAGTATATAATAATAATAATAATACCATATTTATATACCACCTTTCTCACTGACTCTCACAATGAGTGAAGTCTTACTTCACTGCAATGATCTCCATGCAGCCGTAATGTGCTTTGTGGCTTGTAAAAAGATTGTTCCTTACCCCTTCTGCGCTCTCTGGTTGCCCAACAGGCCCATAGCATGCAGCGCACACTCTGTCAGAGTTGCTGCGTGCTATGGGCTGACAAGGAATAGGACTGGGCCCCCCAAAGAACTATGCATTAGCCTTATTATTGGGGGGGGGGGGAGAGAGAAACAAATATAGCAGGGCAAATTCTGTGATTCACATCACCACTTGTTTGGCATTTTCTTAACAGTGTTACATCCCATGAACTGCATGGAAACGAACTGCTTGGTTAAGCCAGGGCTCCAGATGCCAGTTCTTTATAGAGCTGTGTCACTTGTTAGATAATAATTGATCAATAAGCACAATTCTCGCACACCATTTTTCAGCATTTCTCGATGTGATGCATTTGACAAGCATGCATAACATTTTGATTACTTTTCCCTAAAGCGTTTGATCCATTTATTATTGCACAGCATGCAAATTAAGCCGCCATTACAATTATGCTGTATTCCAACGCTTATCATCATTAGACATGCCTGTTCTTTTTGATATAATGTCCAAAATCTAATTTAAATTAGTCCACTATATAACAATGCTGTGACAAAAAGTGGCAAGGCAATGAAGCTGATAAATTATTGAAATACATATACTGATGTGGAATTAGAAGGAGATAATTAATTCAGTTACAGCAAACCTGCATTTATTCCATTTGAGAAAAAACCCAACAGGCATGAACTTACATTGTTAAACATTTCCTCATGAATGTTGTTTCAGATTTTAGAGATGCCCATGATCAGTGATCAGGCAAACTGGTTAAGCTTTTGCACTTGGAAGTGGTATGCCTTTATGCAGAAGACCTTGAAGATGCTTGCATTCCTGTGTCCAGTATCCCAAACTACACTCCTACCATCTAAGGCAGGGATTGGCAGATCCAGCCTGTGACCCAAAGTCATCTGGCCCATGCAGAGTTTGGCTTGGGACGTAAAGCTCCTGCCCAATTTGCCACAGGGATGGATCCAGTGTTTGTGTCGGGGGTGGGGGGGTGGGGGGTGGTAGGCCATGAGCACATCAGCACTACCTTAATTCCCAAGCCCAGATCAACCAGACGGGTAGACCTGGACTCCCAGTTGAACTCTGGCCACCATGGTTTACTAGATGGGTAGACTCGGGCTCTCATCCAGACTTACTGGGTAGACCTGGGCTCTCATTCTGGCTCTGCCCTCTGGAGCTGATGCTTCCAGGTGGGTAGACCTGGGCTCTCAGTTGAACTTTGGCCTCTGGCTGCTATATGGAGGAAGAAGTAAGACCAACAAAACATGTGGTCTGGGTCTTATACCAGAAGCTGTGTGTTATGATCTCAGTGCACAAGAATTAGATTGGGTTGTATCAATCAGAATCCGTAATGTTGGCAACCTTCAGTCTCGAAAGACTATGGTATTGCACTCTGAATGGTGGTTCTGGAACAGCGTCTAGTGTGGCTGAAAAGGCCGATTCGGGAGTGACAATCCCTTCCACACCAGGAGCAAGTGCAGTCTGTCCCTGGTCTGTCTCCCTGGCTATGGGCCTTCCTTCTTTGCCTCTTAGCCTCAGACTATTGGCCAAGTGTCTCTTCAAACTGGGAAAGGCCATGCTGCACAGCCTGCCTCCAAGCGGGCCGCTCAGAGGCCAGGGTTTCCCATTTGTTGAGGTCCACTCCTAAGGCCTTCAGATCCCTCTTGCAGATGTCCTTGTATCGCAGCTGTGGTCTACCTGTAGGGCACTTTCCTTGCACAAGTTGTCCATAGAGGAGATCCTTTGTGATCCAGCCATCATCCATTCTCACGACATGACCGAGCCAACGCAGGCGTCTCTGTTTCAGCAGTGCATACATGCTAGGGATTCCAGCTCATTCCAAGACTGTGTTGTTTGGAACTTTGTCCTGCCAGGTGATGCCGAGGATGCATCGGAGGCAGCGCATGTGGAAAGCATTCAGTTTCCTCTCCTGTTGTGAGCGAAGAGTCCATGACTCGCTGCAGTACAGAAGCGTACTCAGGACACAAGCTCTGTAGACCTGGATCTTGGTATGTTCCGTCAGCTTCTTGTTGGACCAGACTCTCTTTGTGAGTCTGGAAAACGTGGTAGCTGCTTTACTGATGCGCTTGTTTAGCTCGGTATTGAGAGAAAGAGTGTCAGAGATCGTTGGGCCAAGGTACACAAAGTCATGGACAACCTCCAGTTCATGCGCAGAGATTGTAATGCAGGGAGGTGAGTCCACATCCTGAACCATGACCTGTGTTTTCTTCAGGCTAATTGTCAGTCCAAAATCTTGGCAGGCCTTGCTAAAACGATCCATGAGCTGCTGGAGACACCAGTCACTCTGGAGCAGTGACACCAGTCACTGCTGGAGTCACCAGTCACTGGTGCTGGAGTCACCAGTCACCAGAACTCTGAGGAGTTGACACCAGTCATTGAGGAAAAGAGGAGAGCTCAAGCAGCATACAAGGCCTGTCCCAGTGAGCGCAACCTGCAGGTCCTCCGAGCTGCTCGCAGCAAAGTCCAACAGACTGCCAAGAGATGTGCTAACGACTACTGGCGCCAGCTCTATTTCGAGATACAGATAGCAGCTGACACAGGCAACATCAAGGGGATGTATGATGGTATCAAGCAGGCCCTAGGTCCAACACAGAAGAAAATTGCCCCTCTGAAGTCTGCCGCAGGCGAGGTCATCCAGGATTGGGCGCAGCAGATGGAACGCTGGGTGCAGCACTACTCTGAGCTATATTCCAGAGAAAATGTAGTCACCGAAGAAGCGCTGAACAACAATGAGTGCCTGCCTGTGCTGGAGGAGCTTGAAAGTGAACCAACCCTAGAAGAACTTCACATGGCCCTGGACTCCCTTGCCTTTGGCAAGGCACCTGGAAAAGACAGCATCCCTGCTGAAGTCCTAAAGTGCAGAATCAGTAAAAGGAACTGATATCTAAGGAAGCAAAATATGATCAAATCCCAAAGCTCTTCAAGATAATTAGTAAATGAAATCTAGTTCCTGACTGTACAGATTTTTTTTTTCTGTTGAAGCCCACATAGTAACGTCTTCTCCTCTAGGAGTTACATGAGGTCAATGTTATGAAGCACTGTGGATGGATGAGTTCCAGATTCCTTTCAAACATCACCCTCTGTTTTAATGCTAAAATATTAAAGAGACAGGCAGAATGAGAATGAAGGGGTCTGTTTGGCTGAGCAGTGGAGAAGAGGAGGCTGGGCCACTCAGATGCAAATGCTCCTAAAATCTAAAGCTCTTTCTACTGACATTTTTGTCTTTTCTGAATTAAAACAAATGCTAAGGGAATGGATGTTTAAACTGGATAATGATCAGGATTTAGATATAGTAAGATCTTCAAATTTCTCCCATTTGTACTGTTTCCTGAAACCAAGTCACTCAAGAGTGCAATATTTATATTCACTTACCTTTGCCTCCTTGAAAAAGGCGTTCACTGAACTGCGTTTTCAAACCATGCCAACTGCAGTTCTAGATGGCAGATATATGTCCATTCCCAGGCATTTGAGGCTTTGTATTTGCGGAGCAGGACAGATTGAAGATATTGTACATTACCTGCTTCATTGTCAGCTTTATCAAAATCCTAGGGTAAGATTTTTGGAGCATATTTTGGCTACCCCTCAAGGGGAGAACACACCTACAAAATTGTATTGGTTACTTTCCGAATATGACCCATCGGTCACCTATAGCGTGGCGCTGTTTGCCAAAGCTGCCAGAACTATTCGTGCCAACTACCTGGGGGAAAAAGCGGTAGATTGTAAAGGAGATTCCTTAATACGATGGGTGTAGGTGCCTTTTGTGCTTGATTTTGACCTAATTTTATCATTTTATCATTGTTTGTATCTTGATGTATTTTTGGATTTACATGTTTTATCTTATTGTGATGGCTATTAGCTAATACAATAAACAATCTTTGACTTTGACTTTGAGAATGAAGGGGATTCTGAAACTAAAACTCCACACTGTGCATCATTTTATAACAGTTGAATCCTGACTACATCATCCCACCCCTCCCCCCCTCCCCCGTCAATGCAGACATGTCAATGAAGAGCATCTGCATCTTGCAGGAGGGGAGCAGTTCTGGGGGCTTCCTTGAAGTCAGGGAACATTTGTTCCTTTACCCTGGATATCCTTTACCTTCTAGGATATGCAGTAGACCAGTGTTTCTCAAACTGTGGGTCGGGACCCATTAGGTGGGTCACAAGTCAATTTCAGGTGGGTCCCCATTCATTTCAATATTTTATTTTTAATATGTTAGACTTGATGCTTCCATGGTATGTGACTGCATTTGGGGAAAAGTTTCAGATCTGTACTTGTAACAGGCACTTACAGATATGCTGTTAACAATGCTAGTCAATGGGACTCTTGGGTAAGTATGGGTAGTGCAGCCTAGGATTGTTAAGAATTTTCCTGCTTGACGATGTCACTTCCGGTCATGACATCACTTCAGGTGGGTCCCAACAGATTGTCATTCTAAAAAGTGGGTCCCGGTGCTGAAAGCGTGAGAACCACTGCACTAGGCATTTTGCTGGTGCAGAAACAAGAAGAGTAAATGACAAGGGAGGGGAGAGGAATGGGAATAGGATCCTGGCACATGCCAATGCCACTGGGATCCACTCCTCCCTCCCCTGTTCTGTCTCCTCCCTGCCCAGAAACTCCCGATTCCTCCCCTTCCATGACCCATTCCTCCCACTGCCCATCACCTGTACTGGCTTACCTTTGGGTCCCACATGTAGATGGCTACAGCAGCAGGCCTTCAACACTGCTGCCGTTTGTAGTGGCATTTCCATAATGGACACCCACAGCGTGCTGCCTGCACTGCTATATGGCCATTCAAAACAGCAGAACCACTGTGCCACTGTCAGAAAGCCCAATCAGGATTGGGCTGCAGTTTCAATCATGTTTGTCTGCCTTCCTTCCCAAGTTTCCAAGCTCTAAAGCCCCGAACACTGTAGCATGACCTTTTAAGGAAGATGGTCCATTCCTCTGATTTTTTTTTTTTTTGCCCTCCTTTGTGCATTTTCCAGCTCTACAATATCCTTCTTGAGGTGTAGTGACCACAACTGTACACAGTCTTCCAAATGAGCAGGAAATGTGGTTTGGAGGTTGAGGTGTAGCCCTGCCTGAAGATGCTAAGCAGGATCAGCTGCCTTGGATGCAAGACTGGTAGTCTCTGATGGAGCTTGCAGAGGAATGTGAAGTGTGTGGAATGTGGTGGAGTCAGCTGACAAGAGATTAAAATCTTGAGAACAGACAAAGGTGTGATGGAAGGTGTAAGAGTGCAGCCAGGGTAATGACCGCACATTGAAAGGGAGACATCTGGAGAAATTGAGGGTTCTATGAATTGTATATAGAGCAATAATTTTTTAAAAACCCATTTGAAAAAAAATGGGGTTTATGAGTAGCCTGCCAGCGTAAACCTCTTTTTGTCTTGAGTAATCTTGAGAAAGGTGGTGTGTTAAAAAAAAACAACCCTTAAATAAATAATTGATACACGTGCTTGCAACACAGATTTACATAGGAGTGATATAATGTTGACCATCTTAGAGCCCAGTGCTGGGATTGGCGTGCCAGCTCACCGCTGGCACACACTGTTGCAAACATGCCATAAGGCACATTTGCGGGTCATACCGCTGGGCGAGCACCAGTGGTAGCCCAGTATTGGCCAGCACCGGGCTACTGCCAGACGGGCACCCAACCTCCGCGGTGTGGTGGATGCGCAGACCGCCAAGCAGCAGAGAGGTAAACTGGGGTGTGCGGGGAGGCGAGGCGGAGGTGTTCTGGGGAGGGAGGAGGCGAGCGGAGAGTGGGTGGAGGGCGGGGGGAGGTGTGCGATGGGGAGGGAGCGGGGAGGAAGGGAGGTAGGACCGGTGGAACTTAGCTCCACATTCACAGGATCCAAAGCCTCCTTGTAGGGCTCGCTGTCTTACATGGAGGCTCTTGATTCACTGCCCACCTTTGGGTAGGCGGTGAATCAAGTACCCCCATTGTGGGGCTACTGCGCTTACTGGGGGAAGGGCACAAAAGTCCCCTTCTCCTGAGGTGCCGCTGGCGGTTGCCTTGGGCGCACAGGATGAGGCGGCAGCCATTTTCTGTGCCGCCACAGCTGTATGCCCCAGGCCGCTCAGGATTGGGCTGTTATTCTCTATTCCGAATGATCCTTGGCTTGAAACTTATCTTCTTCGCAGATGCCACACCCTGGGCCAAAGTTTGCATTGGTTTGTCACTGACAGCTCAGACCTTATCAGTGTATATGTGAAACTGCGATTAAAAAAAAATTATTATTATTTTTGCCCCAACATGCATAACTTTACACTAATTGACACTGAATTGCATTTGCCATTTGGTTGCCCATTCACTCAGTTTGGAGATAGACTTTCGGGGCGCTTCATAAGTCACTTTTTTTTCTTCTCCTCGCCAGCTGTTTTCTTTTAAGAATGGGCTTATTCTAAGCTTCAGGTTCCCTGTGATGTCTCTCTGAGTATTTCAATTTTTTTCTTGTTGTTTGCTGGTTTGTTTTTCATCTGTAGGGGGGGGGGTACCAAACTCATTGTTATCATACACTGTATATTTATGTATATACTTGATGTCAAGTTCTCTTTACTTATGGATCATGGTGGCCTTTGGCTACAAGTTTATATGCGTGCATATGTCTGTCTATCCATCTGTATATGTTCGTATGAATATATCCTGATTTCTTCTGTTGTTTTTTAATTCTATATTGAGACGTTGTTGCCGCATACACATAAAGAAGCATGAACTATCTTATGCATTTCCAGTTTCATAATTATCTGGAATATTATAAATAGCAAAAACTGTTAAGATGTAAATATGTTTGTTGTTCAATAAACCTAGCTATAATATATTTATGAATAGGCCTTTGAATTCCAGCATCCTGCTGGGAAATTGCTTGACAAATTACATTTCTGTCTGATTTTCAAGGTTCTTATATGATCATTCAGAGGCTAAATCACTTGTACGCATTTGTTAATAGCATGCTAAACTTAATATATAGGGATGTGTCAGGGCCATAACTCATGAGTTAAGTCGATCTCTTTCTGAGAAATATCACATTATCCATAGTTGCTCTTCCAATTATTTTACCAGCTTGCAAAGCTAGTGCACGTTTTCACATCTCTGATTATGTTTCTCTAGCTCTTTTTAAAAATTCAGTGAGGAAATTCTCTTTCGATCATATTCTCTTATGTGTATGTAACATTCATGACTGCAATTGCAGGAGACTAGGAGCCACTGCAGATGATATTCAATTGGCTGGGGTGCCTGTTGGGTGGGAAAGACTCATGTAATTGGTCTCCACCTGTTTGGCTGAATTTCTACACATAGTGCAGCTTCCTGGGACAGAACTGTTAGCCTGCAGGTGTACGTGAAGAGGACTTGAGTCTGCCTAACATTCAGACAATGTTGATAACATTATTCCCACGTAGGTCATAATACCGTTATCCAATATTATTACAAATTTTAGACATCAGAATTTTGCATTGTAGTTTAGTAGTGTGGGACCACATCACCACTGTAAATATCACTGATTTATGAAATTTGTGTCTTTGAAATGTGGTTGTTCCTGCATAGCACATACTACATTTTTGGCCCAGTCCTATCTGGGCTGGGTGATGTCTGAGTTTCTCTTCCACTGGCACTGACTGCTTTATGACAGCCAGTGCCAGTCATAAAAGGTGCTCCCGCAGTGTGCTCAATAGAACCTTCCTGCCCACACCAGTGGATCGGACACACCTGCTGCCAAAGGTAAGGTGGCAAAATTTGCAGATCAGGGATGGGGAAAGGTGAGACGAGGCAACAACGAGGATGGGGAGGGCAGAATGGGGCAGAGATGGGGGCAGGGAGTGGGTTGAATGGCTGCAGTAGTCACCAAATCCGAATCCCTTTTCCAGACTTGATCCTGCAGCATGGGTCCACGCAAATCTGCACCACTTATTTACCTAGTTCCAGTCTGAGTAGACACCCCCACCCAGAAGAGACTTACACAACCTCCCCTTACAGGATGCAGCGGTAGCCATTTTGGTGCCTCTGCTTCAATGGGTGGACAGAGAACTGGGCTCTTTCTTTGCCCAAAACAATGGATGATAATTGATTGCAGGGGGGAGATGGGAAAAAGATTTTCCTGCCTAAACCCATTGAATGAATGAGCGCTATGCAAGAGAAAGTGAGAGAGAGAGCATCACTATCACAGCGGCAGCCCCATTCATTTCCAAGGGGCATGTCCAGGAGAATGTTCTAGTGAAAAAACATTCCAGGAAAAATTTCAGAACAACCTTTTTCTACATATTTTTCTCCACAGGAAAGATTGAAGCTGTCCAGTACTTTTTGATTTCATTCAAAAAGTGCTTAAAAGTGATTTCAAGTGCTTAAAACTACCACATTTTTTATATTGTGATTTGTTAATGAAATGTTCTGCTTGACCTTGCAAAAGAATGTAATAACATTTTTAAAAATTGGGTGACAAATTTGTGAAACTTTATACAGGCGGCCCCCAGTATCCATGAGTTCAGTACCCGTGGATTTGAATATCTGTGGATTCTGAATCCACAGGGTGGGCCACCTGTAGCCCTCTGAATGTGACAGGAGTTGAGCTCTGGTCAGATCCAGAGGACCGTAAAGCAAGATTTCCACTTAAGAACATAAGAACAGCCCCACTGGATCAGACCATAGGCCCATCTAGTCCAGCTTCCTGTATCTCACAGCGGCCCACCAAATGCCCCAGGGAGCACGCCAGATAACAAGAGACCTCATCCTGGTGCCCTCCCTTGCATCTGGCATTCTGACATAGCCCATTTCCACTGAAAACCAGAAGTAATGCTTTTTGGCCCTCCAAAGGCTCTCTGGACCCAACTGGAGCACAGCTCAGGTGGGTTCAGACAGCTTGGGATCCCTGAAATCTACAGATTTGAATATCAGCGGATTTCGGTATCCATTGGCTTTCTGGGAATGGAACTCCCACAGCTACTGAGGGCCACCCTGTACAGATTATTCTTTAGTAGTAATTTTGGTGTTTTAGAATTCCAGCTTCCCCCCCCCCTGAAATTTTGATGTTAGCCAAGCAATAAAAACAAAGAAATAAACATAAATATCACTTTTTTCAATTTTCAGCATTTTTTCAGTGAGTGCGTAATTGGGTCCCTGGTACTACTAGGGAGAAGAGCCTCCATTGGTCTCCTTTTACTGAACTGTGGAATGCAAATGCCTTATGAATTATAGAAAGGCTTTCTTTATGTTGGTGAATTCATAAGCTTAAGAATGAAAAGGGGTAAATCCCTATTCATAGCATTGTGCTTAACAGAGCTGCCAACTTCTCAGTTTGAAATCCTTAACACAGGGGTTTTATATAACTTATACACAAAAACCTTGCTAAGGGATAGGATTTAGAATACATGGAAATGATGTTACCATTTATCAGATGATCCATTAACTGTCCACAACTGCTTTTGCAAGCAAAGATGAAATGGTGCCCCTTTGTGCACTAGGATAAGAAAGAATTGACAATCCCGTTGAAAAGAAAAGCCCCCCAGGTTTCCCCATATCCCTAATTTTAATTTCTTCCTGAATCAGACAAATGCTTTATTTGCCATAAATCTTAGTGCTTTCTTTGTTGGCTTTAACATCCTTGGTTAATTGTGTGTCTGCATCAGTGTTTATTTGGGTCAATGCCATTATTTGGCTGATATTCTGTGCTGATATTCTGTGCTATTACCCTGGGGGCTGGGGGCTAAGAATAGGCCCTCAGTTTGGCTGTACTTGTCGTAAGAGGCGACTAAACAGCCACCGGGTAGATGGGACTCGTCAGCCTAGGAAGGCAGCTCATCTGAGAGAAGGAAACTCTGACCTCAAACCTCCACTGCCTTGTGGCTACATCCAGTTCTGGAAAAGGCTTCAGGAGTCAACCTCGAGGCAAAATCAGGAGCCGGAGTTCCTTAGGCAGTTCATGGCTGAACACAGTCACGTTCTGGCAACTCCTGCGACGCCGCTGGAACCAACCGTATTGGCTTCTGCCTTTCCATTGGACCATTCCAGCGACGTGGAGAGGGGGGATTTGCTGCATGGGTAACAGCCTATCCTCCATACCTTCTTTACCCAGGCTTCGCGCACTGGAGAGGACACTCCAACTTCGCCATACGGTGTCGGCACAACACGGGAAGCAGCAGTTTACCGGTTATAAGTCTTTGCTCGATTGACGTAGAGCATGACGCCAGGGGCTGCTTCCGACGGTGGGAGAGATCATTGCATCTCATTGGGCAGCTACCGCCCGCCTTAAGCTGGGCAGTCCCCAGCCAGTAAGGTGTTGCCTCGCCACGGTCCGTTAACCTCATGGGGTGCGTGGGGTTTAGGGTGAAAACCGACAAGCGGATCGACAACTCTGCACCATGCAACAGAAAACAGAAAACTACTGCCCTAAAGCTGGGCACCTGGAATGTTAGGACAATGACACCTGGCTTCTCTGATGACCTGCAAGAAATAGACGACGCACGCAAAACAGCTGTCATCGACATGGAGATGAGCAGACTGCAGATGGACATCGTCGCCCTTCAAGAGACTAGGCTGCCAGATTCCGGATCTGTCAAGGAGAGAAATTTCTCATTTTTCTGGCAGGGAAAACCACCAAACGAAACCAGGGAACATGGCGTTGGCTTTGCGGTCAGAAATACCCTGCTGAAATCCATCATCCCACCTACTGTGGGAAGTGAAAGAATTTTGTCCCTGCAGCTCCAGTCATCAGCAGGACCTATCACTCTCATCAGTGCTTATGCACCGACTCTGTCGTCTCTAGCAGAAGCCAAAGACAAATTCTATGATGACCTGGCCACCACTGTCAAGAAAATCCCTGTAGAAGAGCCATTGTTCATCCTCGGCGATTTCAATGCTAGAGTTGGTGCTGATAACAGTTCATGGCCCACTTGCTTAGGTCAGTTTGGCACTGGGAGGATGAACGAAAATGGCCAACGCCTGCTAGAGTTTTGCTGTCATCACGGTCTCTGTGTCAGCAACACGTTCTTCAACACAAAGCCCCAACATAGAGTCTCCTGGAGGCATCCAAGATCAAAGCACTGGCACCAGCTCGACCTGATCCTCACCAGACGCTCCAGCCTTCCCAGCATCAAGATCACACGCAGTTATCATGGTGCTGCCTGCGACACTGACCACTCCCTGGTGTGCAGCAGAGTGAAACTGCAAACAAAGCGACTGTATCACACGAAAAAGGAAGGAAGACCTCGCATTGATATCAGCAAGACCCGGGATCAGAGAAAAGTGGAGGAATTTGCACAAGTGCTTGAGGAATCTCTTCCAGGCCCGGCCGACGCAAACGCATCCAACAGATGGGAACATTTCAAGAATACCGTTTACAACACCGCCTTGTCCATATTCGGCAAGAAGACCAACAAGGCGGCAGACTGGTTTGAAGCCCACTCTGAGGAGTTGACACCAGTCATTGAGGAAAAGAGGAGAGCTCAAGCAGCATACAAGGCCTGTCCCAGTGAGCGCAACCTGCAGGTCCTCCGAACTGCTCGCAGCAAAGTCCAACAGACTGCCAGGAGATGTGCTAACGACTACTGGCTCCAGCTCTGTTCCGAGATACAGATAGCAGCTGACACGGGCAACATCAAGGGGATGTATGATGGTATCAAGCAGGCCCTAGGTCCAACACAGAAGAAAATTGCCCCTCTGAAGTCTGCCACAGGCGAGGTCATCCAGGATCGGGCGCAGCAGATGGAACGCTGGGTGCAGCACTACTCTGAGCTATATTCCAGAGAAAATGTAGTCACCGAAGAAGCACTGAACAACATTGAGCGCCTGCCTGTGCTGGAAGAGCTTGACAGTGAACCAACCCTAGAAGAACTTCACGTGGCCCTGGACTCCCTTGCCTTTGGCAGGGCACCTGGAAAAGACAGCATCCCTGCTGAAGTCCTAAAATGCTGCAAAGAGATCATCGTCACTGAGCTGCATGAAATCCTCTGTCTCTGCTGGAGAGAAGGTGGAGTACCTCAAGACATGAGGGATGCAAACATCATCACGCTGTACAAGAACAAAGGTGACAGGGGTGACTGCAACAACTACCGCGGCATCTCTCTCCTTAGCGTTGTAGGAAAGCTGTTTGCCCGAGTTGTACTAAAGAGGCTCCAGGTACTTGCAGAGAGCGTCTATCCAGAATCGCAGTGTGGATTCCGAGCCAACAGGTCCACCACTGATATGGTATTCTCCCTTAGACAACTGCAGGAGAAATGCAGGGAACAACGACAGCCACTCTTTATAGCCTTCATAGATCTCACAAAGGCTTTCGACCTGGTCAGCAGAGACGGCCTCTTCAAGATTCTCCCCAAGATTGGATGTCCACCCAGGCTCCTCAGCATCATCAGATCTTTCCACAAGGACATGAAGGGCACTGTTGTCTTCGATGGCTCCACATCAGACCCTTTTGACATCCGAAGCGGAGTGAAGAAGGGCTGTGTTCTTGCACCAACCTTGTTTGGGATTTTCTTCGCTGTCCTGCTGAAGCAGACCTTTGGAACTGCAACAGAAGGCATCTATCTCCGGGCCAGATCAGACGGAAAGCTCTTCAACCTCTCCAGACTGAGAGCAAAATCCAAAGTCCAGCTGAAATGTCTGCGTGACTTCCTCTTTGCCGACGATGCAGCTGTCACTACCCACTCTGCCAAAGATCTCCAGCAGCTCATGGATCGTTTTAGCAAGGCCTGCCAAGATTTTGGACTGACAATCAGCCTGAAGAAAACACAGGTCATGGTTCAGGATGTGGACTCACTTCCCTGCATTACAATCTCTGAGCATGAACTGGAGGTTGTCCATGACTTTGTGTACCTTGGCTCAACGATCTCCGACACTCATTCTCTCGATACCGAGCTAAACAAGCGCATCGGTAAAGCAGCTACCACGTTTTCCAGACTCACAAAGAGAGTCTGGTCCAACAAGAAGCTGACGGAACATACCAAGATCCAGGTCTACAGAGCTTGTGTCCTGAGTACACTTCTGTACTGCAGCGAGTCATGGACTCTTCGCTCACAACAGGAGAGGAAACTGAGCGCTTTCCACATGCGCTGCCTCCGACGCATCCTCGGCATCACCTGGCAGGACAAAGTTCCAAACAACACAGTCCTGGAACGTGCTGGAATCCCTAGCATGTATTCACTGCTGAAACAGAGACGCCTGCGTTGGCTTGGTCATGTCGTGAGAATGGATGATGGCCGGATCACAAAGGATCTCCTCTATGGAGAACTCGTGGAAGGAAAGCGCCCTACAGGTAGACCACAGCTGCGATACAAGGACATCTGCAAGAGGGATCTGAAGGCCTTAGGGATGGACCTCAACAAGTGGGAAACCCTGGCCTCTGAGCGGCCCGCTTGGAGGCAGGCTGTGCAGCATGGCCTTTCCCAGTTTGAAGAGACACTTGGCCAACAGTCTGAGGCTAAGAGGCAAAGAAGGAAGGCCCATAGCCAGGGAGACAGACCAGGGACAGACTGCACTTGCTCCCGGTGTGGAAGGGATTGTCACTCCCGGATTGGCCTTTTCAGCCACACTAGACGCTGTGCCAGAACCACCTTTCAGAGCACGATACCATAGTCTTTCGAGACTGAAGGTTGCCAGTACAATACTACTATACAATACTATTCTGTGCTACCACACAAACTTGGATTATTACCAAAAGGGCTGTTTTGTTTGGGGGAATTATTTCAGTGTCCTTATTGGAACATTAGGCTCATAGGCTGGATAACAAGATGGCGTAATGCAGAGAAATTCCCTTTTGCTTAAAGAGGAGACTGAAAGAAACATAACTTTCAATAAAAGATTATGGTTTATTACAAAAGAACAAAGGTAAAAATAATGCACATGGAGAAATATATTTCTTGGTCCTAATGCTTGAATTCAATGTATCTAGCTTTCATGGTGGTTGTGTATGAAGAGTATTTGGTGCATCTAAGGAAATCAGAAAAGGAAGGGGGTTGTAGGGAAGGATTTTAGGGGTCCCTGCTCTGCCAACCCCAGCTGCTAACTAAAGATGGGGAGAGAACGGGAGGAAAAGGGGGGGGGGAAGGAAAGAGTTCCAGGCACAAGATAGTTAACTTTCCTGCAGAGCAGTTGGAGGGGAGGAGTCCTGTGGTGAGGACCCTCTGACACAACACAGATGTGTTGTGCCTTGGGGAGAGAGAGAGAGAGAGAGAGAGAGGAAGACCTCTTATAAGGTGGTTGGGAGACAGTGCCTACGTGCTGAACTAGAAGGTAGTTTGATTGGTAACACAGTGCTGGGTGCTTGGGGTACTGCTTTCATATGTTTAAGTTTGAATGGGGATCAGGATGTAGGTATCAGTTATCAGCAAAATTCAATCAGGGGTTGATGGCTGACTTCCTAGAAGGGGGAACTTAACAAAGACTGTGGAAAACATACAGGATGTAGGTACAATACAATGAATCAGAAACAGAATTTCAACACCAGAATCATGGAAGGCAGTTCAAGTTTGCATACAGTAATGTAGGAGATGCTCTAAATGGTGATTGGATTAAGACACAAGACTTCCTCCCATAATGTGTGACTATGGGGTGGAGAGGTGGTTGTGTAACTAGCAATGAGCTTGTGACTTGACCAAAGTCCTGGAAATGTGGCCTGTATGCTGGGAGAACAGTTTAGCTTGCATATTATAGCCCATAATAGCATAACTAGATATATAGAGAGAAAATCACAGCTAAAAGGCAAAAAGGGGGATTTTCATGTAACAGGATGACAACACTTCACAACACTTGGATCGTGCTTTCTGAACATGTGAAGTACTTCACAAGTATTATTTTGATATAATCCTTACAATAACTAGTGAATTCATAGCAGAGGCAAGATTTCAGCTGGGAAGTCTTGATCCACAGTTGAATCTCTTGGTCATTACACTGCATCTGTTTTCTGTCTTCATGTAGCCATACTTGTGGTTAAAACACACACACACACACACACACACACACACACACACACACACACGGAGTGGGATGCATCTCCCTGTTTTGCCCACAACTTCCATGTGTTGATTCAAAAGTTGATGTAAAAAAATGTATATGTGTGGGCTGTGGTCATACAGTCTGCAACTCTGCAAAATGCACAGATCACAATTGCTTGGAAAGAGCTAATACACACAGAGCTTCCAGTAAATGTCTGGAGGCTGGAGTAAGGGTACCCTTTCTCTCTTCTACACCTTCATTTCTGTGAATATGTTGTGGAAACCAGGTGATGTAATTTTGCAGGTGACATCTTTGAGATGTTCTCGAAATCTGAATTACAGACCAGGGAGCAATTACTAATTTGTATTAACAATACAGCTGATATATGCATGTATGCCTGTATACCTTAGTAACATCAAGATGCAATACAAGGTATCTCATACCAAATCTGATTTGCAAGAATTTGTGGGCAGATTCTGCTCCCTTATCTGTCTCTTTCCAATCAAGAAGACACCAAAACTAAATTAAAAACCGGAAATAAATTCTCCTCCTAAAAAGGCGCCTGCAATTAATCAACTTTTCTTTGTGCAGTTGTGACTATTTTTAAAATAAGAAAAGATTAAAATAATTTAAAAAAAAATTGAGGAAACATGTGGTGGGTATTAATCTTAAAAATTCTTAATTGTCTAGCCTAGGGGTGTCCAAAGTTTTTGGCAGGAGGGCCATATCATCTCTCTGACACTGTGTCAGGGGCCAGGGAAAAAAAGAATTAATTTACATTTCAAATTTGAATAAGTTTACATAAATGAGAGCCCAATCCTATGCATGTCTACTCAGAAGTAAGTTCCATTGTAGTCAATGGGGCTTACTCCCAGGAAAGTGTGGATAGGATTGCGCTGTTAACATACTAGAGGTGGAACTTATATGAATGAATGAAGGTCTTGCAATAGCTCAAGCCCTATAAAAGGCCTTGCACAAAGCAAAGTTGGCCTTTCCTTTACTGCCACTACAGCATCACAGATGTGAAACAGCAAGCAGTGGAGGGAGCCCTCATCCCACAGCTCACGCGAGAGGTCAAACAGTTGCCCTCACGCTGAGAGCAGTTGCATCGGGCCAGTGCAGGTTCCGGAGGGCCAGAGGCTCATTGGAGACTGGGGTGTCCCTGAGGGCCGCATTGAGAGTCCTTGAGGGCTGCAAGTGGCCCCAGGGCACCCCTGGTCTAGCTCATCAGTGTTCTCTCTTTCATATGTGCTCTTTCACTCCATCTTCCTCTTCTTTTTGCAACCCCTGGCACAGGAGAAGGAGGAATGGAGGCAAGTGGGCAGGCAGAAGTGGGTGCCCCTACCAATCTGTTTCCTGAGGTAAGCACTTCAGTTGGCCACATGGGTGGGCCCGTCCTGCCTGCCTGCCTATGAAAAAGATGTCTAGCCTAGAATGCATACAAAAAGAGTGCCCATTTTATATTATTTTTCCCATTGGCTTACAACCGTGCCAATGATTAATCACCAATGTTTTCCACTCCGCAAGCATGCCTGAGGCGAAACCTTCTAGGAGACTTTCAGCAACATCAATTTACACATCTCTGAGGAGGGAGACAAAAATACAACTTCCTTGTGAAAAATATGTTTTTCCATTCAGCTCACTGAGATGGTCTGATAAGCCATTGTTCTGAAGACAGGACTTAAATCCATTAGGGATCTTTGCTTAAGACATAAGTTCCATGTTAGTTCTATAGACTTCTTTTTCTCCTATCACTGAGCTAAATTACATTGTTCAAAAAGAGATATTTGCAAATGCTCAGTTGAGATGAATTAGGTTGTAAGTGGATAACTTGATAACTTCATGTGTAAGATATTTCTGGAAGACTGAGGGTATGCTCTCTTTCTGGTGTTGCAGAGAGCTCTTCTGTGCCTCCTTCACACACACTACTGCCCAGGGATGGGCAAATCCAGTGCGACTCGACTCAAGTCAAGTCATGAGTTTCTGTCACCCACGACTCAACTTAAAAATGAATCATAATGGGGGCACTTTCCGAGTCACGGAGTTGCTTTTTCACGTCTTGAAATGACTTGAGTACCGAGTCATTCCCTTCAAAAAAGCTGCTTTGAAAAAAAGGGGCTGCTGCCAGGGTTTGTGTGTGTGTGTGTGTGTGTGTGTGTGTGTGTGAATTCTCTTTAAACATTCCCCTGCTGTCCACACCCATCTGTAAACAAGGTGGGAGGGGTTGGGACTGTGTGAGAGCCAGGAGAGAGGTGGCAAGAGGGAGAGGGGTCACATGCAGCAGCTGTGGGACCAGAATGCATTACCAGCAGCAGTACCAGGATGACCCAATCCTTGCAGCTCTACTCAGAAGTAGTCCCATTTGCAACAGTCCTTCAGTTGGGCTACCTCCTCCTAAGTAACAATGGAGCCATGAGGAGGAAAGAGTGATCACTATGAACCACCTCCTCCCCCACCTTTGGATTTTCCAGTCAATTCCAAGGCAAGAACCCGCATGGGCTCCTCCTTCTGCCCTGTCTCAACAAAGAAAATGTCAGAGTGCCCATCCTTTGTCCAATTATCATAGGTTCTTTCAGAGATGGGCAAGAGAGCCTGCTCCCACCTTCTGCCTCCTATTCATTGCAGAAGCAAACATTAACCCTTCCCTGCCTCCTGGCTGGAACCTCCTTGCTGCTCACCTGGTCTGAATGAGGGCCCCAAAAGATTTTTCACACTGCAAAAACAGTATGCGAGCACACCCAGTCACAGGTAGACTCGAGTCTGTGTGCATGGGGATGCGTGCCAAGGGGCCCTTGACTTGAGTGTTTTTCCGAGTCTTTTATGCGCGTGACTCAAGTGCATGCGAGTCAGCGAAAACTCTCATCTTTGCAACTCAGACTCGAGTCACCTGACTCAAGTTCCCATCCCTGCTACTACCAGGGCCAGCCCAAGACCTCATGACGCCTGAGACGGCATGCCAAATGCTATCCCTCCTCGCCCACTGATGTGTCAGCCTCTGCTCCTCCTATTCTCTGTTGTCTTAGCTCAGAATGCTCTTGCCCTCCACATTTCTTCTTCCTCGACATCCCACTCTTCCTTTACTAATCTAGGGAGTGGAAGGAGAAGGAGGAGGAGCAGTGGAGGCAAGAAGGTGGACAAGGAAGAGTGCCCCCCCACCAATCTGTTACTTGATGCAACAGCATCAGTTAGGCCAACTGGGTGGATGGGCTGGTCTTGACCACTACTAACATATCCCATGGATAGACTGGTTCTCATGACTATTCCCCACATCAGTATCAATGGCCTGATAAAGAAGGAGAAGCTTGCCTGGGAAGTATTTCTGTGATCTGTTGTGGATTGCACATGGTTTAAATATCTCTGTCTTCCTAGTACAGGATGGGAGTAATGAACAATGCGTACTGTCAACTGACCAGAATAATGTTCTTTTCATGCTGTGAAGTCAGATATGTGAGTCATGCTGTGAGTTCCTAACACACTTTTTTTAATGCAGGTATTAATATGAATGTAGTTTAGACTGACAATTTATATGTCAATTAATATAATGTAGTAATAATACAATAAATATTCATAATATAATTCATAATATAATTCATGTTCAATTAATATAAGTGTCATTTAGACTGACAGTTGGCAATTCAGAATTGCTGAGGGGTCATCACCCCCAAATTGGGCCTCAGAGCCACAGATCTCTCAAGGCTCCATCAGGTACTGTCAATATGTACCACTATTACCAAGTAATTGAGTGAGGCTGAGTAGTGAGCTGGACATATTATCAAGCTGTCATTCAATTACATGCTGAACTTTGCACACCAGAACCCTTCCTGGGTGTTCTATAACTGTGGACGTTGACCATGGTTACCGAATAACCAGGAGTCCTCAAGCCACACCCACACCGCCCACATGCTCCATAGCTTCACTTCTAACTCTGGGAAAAGCACAGGCAAAAGCTCTGCCTGGAGAGAGGTCCTCCTAGTGATGTGAAGCTTGAGGCACTGGAGATGGGAAACTCTTGGTTGTTCTGTAACTGTATTCTGTATGCATTGGAAATAACAGATACTGTGGCAACTTTCCTATATCAGCTCATTGAGCTGCGCAATTGAAAAGTCGATTTGTTATCTGGCTGACCAAATGTATATAGTTGTAGATTTGTATGTTTTATATGCCAATAATGAAATGTCTGCGTGACTTCCTCTTTGCCGACGATGCAGCTGTCACTACCCACTCTGCCAAAGATCTCCAGCAGCTCATGGATCGTTTTAGCAAGGCCTGCCAAGATTTTGGACTGACAATCAGCCTGAAGAAAACACAGGTCATGGTTCAGGATGTGGACTCACCTCCCTGCATTACAATCTCTGAGCATGAACTGGAGGTTGTCCATGACTTTGTGTACCTTGGCTCAACGATCTCCGACACTCATTCTCTCAATACCGAGCTAAACAAGCGCATCGGTAAAGCAGCTACCACGTTTTCCAGACTCACAAAGAGAGTCTGGTCCAACAAGAAGCTGACGGAACATACCAAGATCCAGGTCTACAGAGCTTGCGTCCTGAGTACACTTCTGTACTGCAGCGAGTCATGGACTCTCCGCTCACAACAGGAGAGGAAACTGAGCGCTTTCCACATGCGCTGCCTCCGACGCATCCTCGGCATCACCTGGCAGGATAAAGTTCCAAACAACACAGTCCTGGAACATGCTGGAATCCCTAGCATGTATTCACTGCTGAAACAGAGACGCCTGCGTTGGCTTGGTCATGTCGTGAGAATGGATGATGGCCGGATCCCAAAGGATCTCCTCTATGGAGAACTCGTGCAAGGAAAGCGCCCTACAGGTAGACCACAGCTGCGATACAAGGACATCTGCAAGAGGGATCTGAAGGCCTTATGGATGGACCTCAACAAGTGGGAAACCCTGGCCTCTGAGCGGCCCGCTTGGAGGCAGGCTGTGCAGCATGGCCTTTCCCAGTTTGAAGAGACACTTTGCCAACAGTCTGAGGCTAAGAGGCAAAGAAGGAAGGCCCATAGCCAGGGAGACAGACCAGGGACAGACTGCACTTGCTCCCGGTGTGGAAGGGATTGTCACTCCCAGATTGGCCTTTTCAGCCACACTAGACGCTGTGCCAGAACCACCTTTCAGAGCGCGATACCATAGTCTTTCGAGACTGAAGGTTGCCAATACAAATGCCAATAATGGATTCTATATCTATATCTATCAATGGATCATAGATTAGAAGCATTTCAGATCTGTGGTTTTCCCAGGGATCCATAGACATGTCTTCATTTTAAAGATATTTACCTAAATATTTACAGTTCTTGTTCGTTCAGTTTTGAGTAGTATGTAGGTGGCAAAAATGATGGAAGCCACAAAGGAAATAATTCTTTGAATGTGTTCTTTAGAAAAAAAGGGGGGATTTTTGTTGTTCTGGTTATTTCTTTAGGCTTTTAGAAAGCTCCAAAATGCTAACATTCAAACAACCCACAGTCTGAATTGAGCACATCTGCTTCCATTATGGACAAGTAATGAGTCCTTGGAGTAAATGCATCTGCTCTGTTTAGAGAAAGCAGTAACTTTTTGCAAATGTGTCCACTGCTCCTACACAAACCTCAGCCAATAAATTGTCTTTTGGGGGGAGTTCAGCTCAGTACTAAATGCACATTTTGTGCCAAGCAAGATGATAATTGATTAACTGAAAATGAGCTTGGTTTAAATTAATAAACTTGGTGTGGAGCTGTAGAATGACAATCTAAAGAGGGGAATCCCAGTGTCTATTTCCTTCCCTCCTTGCCATCTAGCTTGACGTTAACACAGTTGGCTGAGTATACTTTCTCAGAATACTGCTAGATCTTTAGCCAAAGCCTACTGATATCATGGAGAATCTTTCAAATTATTTTGGTCATTTTAATTTATTCCTTTGGCTCTCTTAGAGAAGAAGACTTAAAAAATAAGGGGAAAAAAACTTTTGTTGGTCATTAAATACAGTGAAGGACCAAGGGCACAATCCTATCCTGTGCTGGAACAGGCAAGCCAAGAAGCATGCACTGTATCCAGCGCAGGATTGTGGCCACAAGCGGCTCAGTCAGAGGCAAGGGGAAACTTTTCCCCTTACCCCTGGGTTAAGGGCCGCTAAGCCCCTATGGGTCTCCTTGGACTTGTGCCACCTCCTGAGGTGGCATAAGTCCGAGGAGAGCAGAGTGGCTTGAAGCCGCTCCGTTCTCCCTAGGAATGGGAGTTGGGATCTGGGATAACTGCTGGATCCTAGCCCCGCTTCCCTCTCCCTGCCTGCCCCCGGGGCCGCCCACTGCCCACCCTCCCCCCGCTCTCCCCCTGCCCAGGAACGCCTCCTTCCCACTTCTCCCCACCTACCTTTTTCGGCCCACCTGGGCCTACGCAAGTGTTGAGAAGGAAGACAACGTGGAGACTTGTGTCAGCCTCTGCAGGCCAGTGCTTCTAAGAGCACTGGCCTGGCTTCTTCTCAAGGAGTTGCAAATGTGCCTTATGGCACATTTATGACCCTCCTGGGGCAGTGCAAGGGGCTTGCGTCAGCCCAAGGGCGCGTTTGGATTGCGCCCTAATTTGGGTGCCCTCATGTGTACATTTTTGCAAAGCTGAGAAGCATTTAGCCTTCTCCAATCATCCCTCTATGGGCCCAATCCTATGAGCTGCAGCACTGGAACTCTGCTGGCACTGCTGGCCCAGGATGTTGCAAAAAGTACCGTAAGGTACTTTGCGCTAGCAGAACCAACACACCACCAGTGCTGAGCCCAGTACCTCAGTAGTGCTTGTCCTCATTGCTGAAAGATCTCCACCAAGAGCTCCTGATGGTAGGAATGCAGGGACAGAGCTTTTCAGGGTGGGGGGAGGGTGGGAAGGGGGCGGAACTGGGTGGGAGGAGGACAGGGGAGGGAGCAGCAGAGGTGTAGATCCAAGGAGACATATTGGGGCTGCCTGGGTTTCACATGGGGTAAGGGAACATTTGTTATATGCTTCCCTGTCCCATAGCATACAGTGGTCGCCATTTTGGCGCTGCTGCAGCCCTGGGTGCTAGGGAAGCATAGGATTGGGCTATATGATGGCATATCATTGGAGGTGATGGTGGTGGTGCTAATATTAGGAAACAATAGTTTCTGCCCCAATTGTATCCCCCACTATCTGATCTTATGCAGCCATGATCAGTGGTGTACCTAAGTAGGGGCGGGAGGGGTACATTGCCCCCCATGGCCGAGTGGTGGTTTTTCACTGTCTCCACTGGGGGCTGACGGCACTTACCAGAGGCACCCACCCTTGTCCCTGTACTTCTCTAAATGGAGCTGTTTCTGGGGCCAAGGCCATGCATGAGGGGACAGCACAGGCAGGGTGATGATGTGATGATGTGGGGTGGCATTGTGTCACCCAACCTCTGGTACCTGCCCCCCACTATGCACATTGCTGGAATGAATGCTGCATGCTATTGGGGTGGGTGGTAAAAATATTTTTACTTACCTCTCTGGAGGCTGCCTGGTTATTAATGGGACTCCTTGGACCTATGCTAGCGATTTTTCTGGTGTAAGTCTAATGAGAGGCAATGGGTGTGTTGGGCCAGGAAAACAGGGATAGGATCTGGTGTGCTCTAGTACTGCTGGGATCCACCCCCTCTCAAAATGACCCCTGCCTTCCACTGCTCCTTGCCCTGCTCCCTGTCCTGATCCCCCTCTGAACCACCCCCACTGCCACCTGACCTGCCCCAGGCATCTGGCATCTGGGAGCTGCTGGTATGCGTGCTGGGACTCCAATCATTAGTGCTGGTGGTCCCACAGCACACCACAGCAGCCACCTTAGGCACCCCCCATATGGGTCAGCAGATGTGGTAGAAATTATTAAATGAACACACCTAAGAATACAGCATGAAACAGAAATATGCAGTTTCACAATGCAAGAAAAAATGATTTGTCTTTTCCAGTTTCAGCTTTGTTTTCTCCCCACCCCACTGTATTATCTCCAGTTGTCTCCCTAGATCTTTTATCAAGTCTGCAGCCTACTTTACGACAAGATTGAATGGGGCAATCCGAATCTAGATTCTAAATCAGCTGTGTGTATTTAAAACGACTTTGCTCTCTCTTCTAAGGAACTGAAAGGTGAAACCATTTTCAAGAAGCACCAATAAAGAAGAAGGCATCCCCCATGAAGCGGCTGCAGGCTGCAGGCTGCAGTGTTAGCCGACAGGGAAAGAAAGCTAAAAATGTTACCCAGCCTGTTGAGCAGTACAAACCCAGTGTGTTTTGGAAGCATCGGACTCATTTGCATTTGATTTACATTCCGCCCAGTATTCCCTGGTTTCTAATATTTGTATTTATATTCAGGTCTCCAGAGACATTGGAGCCTTCTGCCATCCCAAACACTCCAGGCATATGTAGAAAATCAGAGCTCATAACAGCTGGTGTTATGCTGTCTACCCACCACCTTATTTTTAACCGTTACTACACATACTGCGGGCATGTGGAAAAATGGCTGCCGCACATCAGCAGACATGTGAGGGCCAGTGACAGTGGCCGTTGGAATATATATGCACATTAGCATCACAAAATATGGCGAGGGCAGGCAGCAACAGGAAAAAGGCAAAGCAGGAGCAGTGGTCATGGATAAGCAGGATTGGCTGGCTAAAAGGTTTTGGTGGGGCCACGGCCTAAAATGGAGGACTGGAGAAGGCAGTGGGTTGGTGGGCGTGCTCTGTGTGCACCTGGCATCTGCCTGTGCCAGTCATAGCACCATGCCTCAGCCCTGGTGTTAGGGAACCTGGTGGCTAGCTAATTGCCACCAAAGCATTTTCTCTAGCTTTCTGCCTTGACGAGAATGGAAGGGGAAAAAAATGTAGCGAACAGGAGAGTTATGGGCTAGTCCGTTTGCCCTAGCCCACTAGCCTCTTCTTCTCTGCTCATCACTTCCTCCCAGTGGTGTCGCCAGGAAAGTGCGGAAAGCGCAGGTAGCATCGAGTGATGTGCACAGGGTCTGTGTGTGACATCATTATTGGTCAAAATTTTTAAAATCATGGTATTTTTAAATGACACCATAATGTTATATATCAGTGGCTCTCACACAATTAGCACCGGGACCCACTTTTTAGAATGAGAGCCGGTCAGGACCCACCAGAAGTGATGTCATGACCAGAAGTGACATCGTCAAGCAGGAACATTTTTCACAATCCTAGGCTGCAATCCTACCCACACTTGCCTAAGAGTAAGTCCCATTTACTATCGTTGTTAAAAGAATATACATAGTAGCGTGTTAAAAGTACAGGTCTGTAACATTTTCCTAAATGCAGTCACATACTATGGTAGCATGAAGTCTAATATATTAAAAATAAAATATTGAAATGAATGGGGACCCACCTGAAATTGACTCATGACCCACCTAGTGGGTCCCAACCCACAGTTTGAGAAACACTGTTATATATCATTCGATGTGTAATTTCATGCAGAATGAAATATTGTTGAAATATTGCAATTGAAATATCTCACATTGAAATATCTCTCTTCTATGAAAGGTTATGACCAAAAAACCAGCAGGGGTGGGGCAGTGGTGCATCACCATGCTCACTACTCAGGGCATTGACCGACCTACTATATGGGAGGAGGTGCAATGTGGGAGTGACATGCTGGCCTCCAGCACTGGATGATGCAAACCCAAGTGACACCACTGCTTCCTCCCATGCCTTAGAGAATTGGGAGGGGGGGGTTGCAGTTCCCATCAACAAAGAAGAGTCCCTGGCCTCTCCTCAGCAGTATGTATAGAATGGTTTTTCCCATCAAGGATCAAGGCAATGATTCCATGATCCCTAGCAGGAAATGACAGAGTGTGCATCATTTGCAGCCCAGAAGAAGTCTCCTGGGACATTTCCTGTGTCAACCACAGGAAACCCTTTGCTGTGTCAACCCTTTGCTGCTGGTTACTCCACTTTTTCGTGCAGGAGTGACAAGGAAGGACAAGCAACATCTCCAAACCAAATGCACATGTGTATGTGGGGGGGGGGGGAAGCTGACAGTTACGAGTATATAGGTGGTTGTTATTTTTAACACAATTGCCTTTTTAACATGGCATCTTGACAATGTTTCCATTTCTAATAAAAACCTAGAAAACTACAAGTTGTTTATGTATCTTAAACAAATGTTTTGTTGATACATTTCAGTTTTTTACAGGCGTGACAGCCAACTCCATAAGCTACCTGATAAACTAAGAGCTGGTCCAACATTGTACAACTTACCACCCCCATTAACAGGCCCATTAATAGAATTCTCAATTTATTTATTATATAAAGGCAGCTCTGCGTTTTCCTTGTAATGCAAAGGCAGGGCTGGACCCTTAGAGGGGATCATCAGTGGGGTATGATGGATGGTGCTTCCTCATGCGCCAATCTCAGAAAGTCCATTCATTTTGATACAATGCTTCTATCTCTGATTTGGGTTTGTGACATCATCACATAGCCAGATCCGATTGGTTGCATGATGTTGTGGTACCATCACATTAACTATGTCAGTGTTCTTCAACCTATGGGTCACAACCCCAATGGGTTGTTTAGGGAGCATCTGAAGAAAAAATTGAGAATCTTTCATTACCTCTCACTTCCACTTCAACACCACTGGGTCAAATGTGAGCTTAGGAACATGTGTTTGCCCAAATAAGGTTTAGTTCTTCCCTGACTTCAATTATCTTTTCTATAGTCAGTTCCAACATTCTACCCATCGAAACATAACTAAACATTGAAAGATCCCCTTGTAATATTGCAATAATGGCAGAATTCCCCCCCCCCTTTTGTCTGCCACTGTAAGCAAAAAAAGTCTCACCAAAGCACATGAATCTTCACGACCAAATTGTTCAGGCATATTAAATAGTATTTAATTGCTTCAAAGTGAAGGCTTATTCCCTTTATCTTCATCAGTTTCTGACACTTATAACCTGGACTTAAAAAATAAAAGTATAAAGTTTGTTAAAATTAGTTTGAGCTCCATAGCTCCTGTGTTCTGCCCTTCAGAATAAAAGTGATCAAAGGTATTTCATGCTTTGAATTGTACTCATGAAATATGAGTCTCTGTCTGGAAAATTTAACTTCACCCAAATAAAAAAATGTGTGGTTGCATGCACTCCTGACTTAAGTTCAAAGAAAAACAAGCAAGAAAGTGCCAAGAGATTTCTGATATTTAATTGCTGCGATCTACTGACAAAGTATTCAGTAATATATCACCAGTCCTGAGAACATATTTATGTATGCAGTGATTCATTTTTGAAATGAAACCTGTCAAGAAGTCATACTCTCCGATTTAAAATGTCTCCTGCTTTCTAAATGCACATAGATTGATTGTATTTCTCATTTAGTAAAGAGAGGAAAGCATTCTGCACATGCTCAGAGATGCTTTTGCCCTTACATTATTGCTTCTCATAACCTAGTTATGACCACAACCTTGTACTGAAAATTGGTTTCTGAGTTAAACCCTGGTAAACCCTTTTTTTCAAACTAGGACATTTTTAAAAGATATGCTGTGGAAGTAAATGCAGTGACTAAATGTAGGCTGCAATCCTAACCACACTTTCCTGAGAGTAAGCCCCATTGAACAAAATAGGACTTACTTCTGAGTAGACCTGGTTAGGATTGGGCCAGTAGTGACTCAAAGTCTACAGCATCTATTGAGTTAACATATGCATTTCTCATAAACCAAAACATATAATAAATTATATAAAATACTTACAAATGACCAATTAGCTAGCCATTGAATTGAGCTGAAATGGAAAAAAAAATGTTCTGTAAAAATCTTCACCATCTGTGAAATGTTGTAAAATGTTATACTCTCTGAGGCTTTTGTGGCTGGCATTGTTATTCCTACAATTAAAATTATACAGGTTTAATGATCATGGTCTAATAAAAACTTTAGCACCTAATGTTTCACCCACATCTTTGGTAGGCATTCTCAAAGATTTTGAGAACACAAAACCACTCAAACTATCCCTTTCTCAGCCAGCAGAAGGTCTAATTTATATATCTTGGTAACAGGTTGGTTACTGGGTTTGTGGTAATTGAAGGCACAAGCCCAGAGTTAGACCTCCTGGCTGAGAGAGAGACGGTTTGAGTGTTTTTGTGCTCTCAAAACCTTTGAGAATACCCACTAAAGATGTGGGTGAAACATTAGGTGCTCAAATTTTCATTAGTCCATGGGCATTAAAACTGTGAAATTAGAAGAGTCTCATTTTCCACTAGGGTTCTGTTCCCATAACTCACATGCATGGCAAAAATTGCATTAAACAATCCATTTAAAAAACAATGGGAACACGCCTAACCAGGTCTACTCAGAAATAAGTCCTATTTTGTTCAATGGGGCTTACTCTCAGGAAAGTGTGATTAGGATTGCAGCCAATGTCCCTTTGCTAGGTGATTTAAAAACAGTCTTGCTGACCTTTGTGATGTAAGACAGAGTTATTAGGCAGACAATCCATCAATCTGTCTCTCTCTCTCAGCTCTTAGGAAGATGACCTTCACCAATGCAAAGTGGTTATCTTTCTTTCATGTGCTCAGGGAGAAAGAGGGGTTGCTTGCCTTGGGGTGAAGCTGTTCTAAGTGCCTGGAGAGAGAATGATTGGTGGATTGTCAGTAGGCTGCCCTCTCTCGCATTAACGAGGCTATCGTTAAATGACTTTTCCCCTTTCATTTCAAGGCCCCTTCTCATCATGTTGAGATAAAACCACTGGTGAAAAATCCGTGGATAATCAGGTTAATCGGGTTATACCTGTATACTGGTATAATGCCCATGGTCTGTATACATGGTTTGTATAATGCCATACAAATTTGAGCACCTAACATTTTGCCCACATCTTTGGCCCACATCTTATCATCACCATGCAGCCAAATCATACTGACTGCATGGTTGTGTGACATCATCACACTGTGTATGTCACATTGTGACATACAACACATTGTGTTCCTTGATTGGTTGGTATCATTTCAAGAAGAAGCCTGTGCTTTAAAACAAACAAACAAAAAAGCATAAGTGCTACAGGCTGGTGAAAGAGGCAGCTCAAATGGGCAGTAAGCAGTGAATGAAAAATGACACCTGAAATTCCCCCCCCCACACACACACACATTCCCTTTTACCCCCAAAATGTTCATGGATGCAAATCCTACTAATTTGTGCTTCACTTAAGGATTGGGTTCTTGGAGCTGACCCAAGCGATCCACTGAACCAATCTGTTATTTCAAATTGCAGCTCCCTCCCTGCTGTTAAGCAGATTCATGATTAATTAACAAACTATAGCAGACCACAAAAGACACAACAGTTAAAGAAATCATTGAATTATCTTTACTGCCACTGGCCTATGCTCCCTCCTGAATGAAACTCCTGAACAATTTGGAAGAGAATGAGCAAGGTGTCGGAATATTTTCTGTGTCAGCAAATAATAGTCACGTGTACATTGCCCCTAGTAATAACTCTGGTCTGAGTACATCAGCACCATTGTTAACTTGGAGGAGCCAGTAACTGAGCTGTATGACCTAATAGCCCCTTGCCTAAACTGTATTCTTGACAGTAAACTGAAACC
This sequence comes from Tiliqua scincoides, assembly GCF_035046505.1. Taxonomy (NCBI): domain Eukaryota; kingdom Metazoa; phylum Chordata; class Lepidosauria; order Squamata; family Scincidae; genus Tiliqua; species Tiliqua scincoides. Next base: position 31,923,780 of record NC_089826.1, read on the forward strand.
ACAATTATGACTGCAGTGTGATTGTGTATTTTTCACCTGCCACAAGATGGGAAAATAATTACATTCAGGAAACGGTCAAAGAAGATGTGATGTGATTTTTCAAACGGCGACACTGTTGGTGTTTGTCTTTATACACACTCATCATATAGAGTACTGTAACTGTGTGCCCACTATTTATCACCCTGTCTGCAGTAGACAGGCAGGTAGATAGGCACGGATAGAGAGAATGCTGGCTGGTCATATTGCCTGGGCCATTGATTAACTCCATGCTTTCCAATACATCATTTCAGGAGACAAATGTTATTCATAGCTTCAGGGAAATTTTATTACTTCGGTGAAATGCTGGGCATCTTTATCAGCCAAAAATAGATGAGGAAGCCATATTTTTTGTAAACATATTTAATCAATAGAGAAACTTCTCCCATGACCCTTTGTGTGTGCATGCATGCTTTTTTTTTTTTTTTTAAACCCACTCAGTGAAATAGACTTGGATCCAAAAGTGCCTTTTTGTTGGCGAAAGGCTCCTCCACTCACAGAGCAAATGATTCTGGCCCAGTGGAAAAGTATTATGTGAAAGTCATGACTCCAGATCCAGACCCTATTTGCACTAGCACTTTTCAAGACGTTTTATGGCTCACATACTATGTAACTACCATACAACGCAATCCTAACCAGCGCTGGTGCAGAGGGGCAAGTCCTCCTATATCTAGCACTCACTAGGAGCAGGTTGGAGATCTCCTTGGGGTAAGGGGATATTTTTCCCCTTTCCCCAAGTAATGGGCCTAATGGGGTTCACCTGACACAACTCTTATCTCTGCCAGTGGCCATCCTTCTGGATGCAGTGTCGGCAGGGTGGCGTTGGCCTTCCTACCAGTGCTGCTTACTCTCCAGGTGCCAGGTGCCACTCTACAGATACCCTTGGCTGGCTCAGTGACCACTGCGCCAGCAGAGAGGCAAGTTAGGATAGTGTTGTTACCATCTTTCTTCCCAGTCACCATGTGGCACTACCTGCAGGAAGACTTCCACTACTACTTCCACAAGAGTTCATTAACAGCCCAATCCTATCCTCAGCCAGCCCTTAGCATGCACAGGCTCCCTTGCATGCTATGGGCCAGCAGAAGACCATGGTGCAACAGAGAGGTCAGTAACATTTAACCTTTCCTTTTTAAAAAAATTACAATACCTACTTTGCCAGGCCATGCCTCCAATGGGCCTATTTGGATCTGTGCTAGCTCTTTGGCTGGCACAAGTCCAAGTTGACTCAAGGTGGTGAGGTGTCGAAGCTGAAAAGAGGATTAGGATATACATAAAATTTCTCATTAATACAACTGTAGAAAGCACCATAGATACAATGGTGGATCAGCTTCTACACAATTGTCCTATGATCTTCACCACATGTTTTGGAAGAAAGTTCCACTGATATCAACCAAACTCATGCTCAAAAAAGTGTACTTCAGATCACAGCCCAACGTGGCATTATGAAGCATACGCACATAAAATATATAGAAAACCATACTGAATCCTAGTCATTTGGATATGAAAGGATTAAAGGAGAAATTCTTGCTGTGATAAGTCCCATAGGGAAATGTTATGCATTATATTTAAAATTATATGATCCACCAGCATGAAGCATGTAGACAGCCATGTATGTAGATTATAAAAACAAATCTCCTTTGTAGCTTGCTTCCTGTGGAAAAAATAGAAGAGATGGTAAGAACAGACAGGCTGCTTTAATCAAGGATTCTCCCCAAGAACCATAAGAGTAGCGTATTGATTGGTAATCACTGTGTGGGTTCTCATCTGATAAAAATTAAATACCAAATGTGGATGTTTCCAAGTCTGCAGATATCATTTCATTTAAGCATGAATCAAGAGTTAATCTGCAATGCATGTTAAAATGTAGATGTAGTTAAAATGTAGGCAGCTTATCGGGCACCAAAGTTGCTCTTGGTATCTGCACACAGGCTAGTCCCTGCATTAATTGTCATCAAGACAGACCCCAAATCACCCTTTTTCAGAACACTGACATATCCTAAATGTTTCAGATGGGTAGGGGAAGAAGATGTGTAAGGACTGGGATCTCCCAAAAATCCACATGTGAATGCTCCCATAAACAGTTATTTAAATACATGAGACACCCACACAATCAAAATGCCCTCAGTTGCTTGAACCAGAAGATGGAAACCTAAAACTGTTGTTGTGATCCATACAAGCTTGCTTTACTCAGTCATCAGCATTATTGTATGTATGCATATTTACAATTTTGGTACATGTCTCCTGAATTTGAGATAATTCCAAGTGGCTGCTGCAGGAAAGACAGACAGAATGATCAAGGATGTGAAAACGTATCTCTACAAGTGGCAGAATGAGGTATATGCTGATGCTGGGACACCTGGAATATTACCAGGTAAGTATTGCATTCAGTTCCTAGAGATACTGAATGCAATGCAATGCAATAGTTTTTCAGCACCTCTAGTGACTGAATGTGGTATATAACAAGGCAGGGAGACCCAGAAGTGTGCCTTTTAAACTCTTTTTTGCCCTGAGAGGATTGGAAACTGTGTGGTTTGACTGCCTGAGGGTAATTTTGTGTGATTTTGACACTTTTTCTCATTTTAAAGGCATTTAAATGGTGACCTGGATATTTGTGGATTTCCAGAGCCAACCTCCCAATGGAACGAGTTTTCTTCTGGAGTAAAGAACTCTTCCATCGAAGGGGAACTCCTTCCATTAGAAAAAATGTAACCTTTGCATTCAACCTCATATATGTTTATGAAACACAGAAAGACCTAGACAATTTTTTAAAATGTATATGATCCTGATTCTATTTTGTTTGTGCCTTCTAGGAGTCATGCGATCTAGTTGGGAGTTGAAAACAATTTAAAACCCCATTCTCTCCTCACTTTTGTTTGAATGGGGCAAATGCTTTGAACAATGAACCAATGCTGAATAGTTCATTATAGTCAAAGGCTTATTCTTAAAAAACAGTATTGTTCTAGGGGGAAAAAAACAACTCTATTCCCTTCTTTAATCTCCCACAACAGTGTGATTCAGCAAACTTCCAGAACTGTATTTTTCTTACAAAAATGCTACGAAAAAGACAAATTCTCTTGACTTCCGCACGTTTATTCAGACATACAGGGACTGAATGGCTGTGTTTTTCCAGCCCATCTCCAGCAACATAGTTACAGAACATTGCATTGGCAAGAAATATTCAGCTGTGACTCTAACTGGAGCCACGTCTAAATGTCAGAACCCTAATAATCTCAGGAAGGAAGGCCCATAGCCAGGGAGACAGACCAGGGACAGACTGCACTTGCTCCCGGTGTGGAAGGGATTGTCACTTCCGAATCGGCCTTTTCAGCCACACTAGATGCTGTTCCAGAACAACCATCCAGAGCGTGATACCATAGTCTTTCGAGACTGAAGGTTGTCAACAATAATCTCATGTCTAGAAGTACTGGTTGGTGGCAGACATGGGAAACCCAATCCTAACCTGTGCAAACACAGCCAGGCCACGTGGCCAGAGCTATATCCAGTGCAGGTTAGAATGTAGCTGGAAGGGTAAGGTGATATTTTTCCCCTTACCCAGTGTTGAGCCCCAGTCAGCCCTATGGGGTTTCTCAGATCCATGCCAGCTATTGAGCTGGTGCAAATCCAGGAAACCTGGTGTAACACTGTGATGGCCAGGAAGGAGGTGAGGATATGATGGAGGGGCCTGAATCACCTCAATTCCGCCCTCCTCCTGCCCAGAAATACCCTCTTCTGACCTCCCTACTACCCTGCTCTGGCCAGTGCTGCTCCCGGATGCAGAGGTCGTGGGCCAGCACAGGCCTTTGCATTGGCATTGCCAACTCATGAATAGTTGCAAATGTGCTTTATGGCTAGTTTGTGACACTCTGAGCTGTCACAAATGCAGTGACGGTTGTGCCCTGCGCATGCCAGATCTCATCTGATCTTGGAAGCTAAGCAGGGTCAGGCCTGGTTAGTACTTGGATGGGAGACCACCTGGGAATCCTGGGTGCTGTAGGCTTACACCATAGTCATTCGAGACTGAAGGCTGCCAACCATTATTTTGCCCTGCTCATGGAGATGTTAGAATTGTGCTGTGAATCTCAATCATTCATGTTTCTAGGCCAGGGGTCGGCAACCTTAAACACTCAAAGAGCCATTTGGACCCATTTTCCAGAGGAAAAAAAACCTCAAGAGCCACAAAACCCTTTTGACATCTAAAATGAAGATAATACTGCATATATAGTTTTTTCACCTTTATGCTCTTATAGGTCCCATTTTTATAATGTAGCCCCCTCTTGTAACTTTTAGTTAGTTTTTCCTGTTCTTGTCCTGTGTTTTCAGACACCTGGTCCTCTGAGGTGTTTTGCCTGATTCCAAGGCCATTTTCTGCCTGGAGAATTATACCCACTTTAAGCAAATTAGCTCCCCTTCTTTCCCCCAACAAATGACCCTGGTTCTGCCCTGCAGTCCTGCTGGACCCCACCTCCAGGGTAGCTCGCCTATTCAACCTGCAGAGGTCCTCTCTCCGGCCAGCAGCCTCCCACCACTACAGCAGCCCCTTGGTCCTCAGCAGGTCTTGGGCACAGCAGCCACACACCAAACTCCAGTGTCTCCAGCAGTCCATTAATCACAAAGTCAGTCAGAGTATCCAGGGCAGAGTCCAAAGTCAATAAGCCAAGTCACAGTCCAAGCTCAGATTCCAAAGTAAGTCAGTCAAATCAGTCAGAGTATCCAAGTCAATAAGCCCAGTCAGTCTCACCTCTAACCTGCACTCCTTCTATATCCCTGAGGGCCCTGTTGCCTTCAAGTGGCTGCAGCTGTGCAGCACACTCTGCTGGATGCCCAGGCCTTACCCTTAAAGGGGCCACTGCTGACACCACATCTACTGCCTCACCAGATCTTCCAGGATTCCAATACATATGGCAGTTATGACATCTGCTTATCTTACATGGATACTAAAGAACTCCCCCCACCTTCCAGAGGCACCCTACTGGAAGGAAAAAAGGACACAGACTCCAGAGGTGGGGAAGAGAAGAAGCCAGAGCTGGGGCGGGGAAGGTGGGGGGGCAGCCACAGGCCAGCTTCTGCCCTGCCTGCCTGCCCTCCCTCACTCAGGCTGCAACCCTCTCCACACTATCCTGGGAGTAAGCCCCATTGACTACAATGGGACTTCTGAGCAGACAAGTTGGTTGGAGCTCTCAGGTTGCAGTTCTCTCCACACTTTCCTGGGAGGAAGCCTCACTGACTACTTGTGAGTAGACCTGTATAGGAGGGGGCTGAGGCTGCAGTCCTCCACACCTTCCTGGGAGGAAGCCCCACTGACTACAGTGGGGCTTACTTGTGAGTAGACCTGCACAGGAGGAGGCTGAGGATACAGCCCTCTACACCTTCCTGGGAGTAGCCCAGGGACTACATCGGGGTTTACTCTGGAACAGACCTGCGCTGGCTCCCACTCACCCATCCTTGCGCTTGGGCTTGAGCAGGCTTCAAGGCTGCCATCCCAGGCACCCTTTTCTGGGAGTAAGCTTCATCCTCTGTAATGGGGCTTACAACTGAGTAGACACGCACAGGAGCAGGCTCCACAGCTGCAATCCCAGGCACCCTTTCCTGGGAGCAAGCTTCATCCGATGTAATGGGGCTTACTACTGAGTAGACACACAGGATGTCTCCTCTGCTGTGGAGGAAAAGCCTCTCCTTGCACTGAGTGGGGACCTGCTCAGGGAAAGGCAGGCTGCAAGGGCTTGCAATGGCTGAGGAGGAGGGCAGCTCAGGATTGGCTGGTGGTCAGCCAGTGAAGGGCCCTGAGCCATTCCAACAGAAAAAGCCAGGAGCCTGCTGGATGCTGATTGGCTGAGCCTGCTGGAGAGTTGGGGAAGGGAAAAACAGGGAGCTTAAGCCTGCAGAGCGGGCAAAATTGAAAAGGGAAACCAATGCAGGGAAGGGAGAGGAGGGCAGTGAGCTCAGGGGGTGGAGGGAAGCAGCCTGCACTCCCAACACAGGTGCCTCCTGTCACCCTCTTTGCCACTTTCACCAGGAGGAGCCGCAGCTGAAAGAGCCGCATGCGGCTCTAGAAATGCAGGTTGCTGACCCCTGTTCTAGGCCATCCTGTCCTGAAGGCCATTCACACAAATCACATTCACACACGTTAAGTACATACATGGAAGTTGACAAGATGGATCTCTGACCTGAAGGCTCACAATCTACAGGCAAGGAAGAGAGAAACTACAGGAAAGACAAAATAAAAACCTAACAGGTGGCATTCAACAAAACAGGGAGTGCTCTGGAACTATAGTTCCAGCAGAAAAGTTCTACTTTAGGTTAGAGGAAATTGTGGATGCTACCTATAAATACCTAGAATTTATACAGAGATTCTGGAAGGACAGAAGACAGAAGCTCTTTTAAACAATATTCCTTGTGGGAAAGAGCCAATATGTAAAGGACCTACAGGAGACCATCAGGTAGCCACAGTTCCATCTCCCCTCCCCCATATGCTCACTCACCACATCCCTGGGGCTCTTGTGTTTTATATGCTTGTCCTCACAAGCCCTCACAAGGCAAAGTGGAATGCACAAAGGATTCTACCACATGTTGAATCTGTAAAAACTCTGAACTGGAAATTGAACCAATCTGACACAGCTATGTATCATCAAGCTTGGAGGAGCCAAAATCAGAGATGGTGTCATCACTTTGAGATCTCTCCTCACTGTGCAAAAGAAGATTCATTTGAGCAAAACAACTTTAAGTATTGAGCAATTGATTAGAAAACATTGTCTGTGAAACCTTGTGATGCTTCATTTCTCACTGGGAAGGTTGACAGGAATTCAGATATGCCTAAAGCGTATATAGGACACTCAACTTATCAAGAGACAACACCTGAACAGGAAGAAGGTAAGGGTGTGCACATGAGTCTGTGGGTGCACGTGCAGGTGATAAGGGCTTCTGCAATCTAATGACAGACAACTAATCCACCTGGACTGCTCATTCTATAAGGTTTGACAGCCAAGATGGAGGAGGTTGATCTGTTCAAAGTGAAAACTAGTGTTAGGGTGGTACGCCACAGACTGAATGGGCCCTTCTGGTCACAGGAGAAAGTGAGGTGGTTGCAACTTTGCCATGTAGGTACATCAGGCTCAAGGATAATCTATGCCCAAGTCTCTACTATTACTGGTAACATCCCTGACCATTTGAGCTACCAGGCTTCTGGGCAGGTCTGCAGTGTGATATGTCATTCCATACTTTATTAAGTATTCTGTTAGGAATTGGTGTCACTGCCCAAATTCTCTGGAATTTGCCTGTGCCAACAGAAGGAGGTAAGCCTGTGCCAGCTGAGCTTGGCCAGCCCAGAGGTCTGGGGGGGGCATGGAGAGGGCAGAAAGGAGGCATTCTGGGGCAGGAGAGAGTGGGTGGCAGGCACGCCCATGGGCAGGTGGTGGGAGAGCTGCGGGTAAGGCCAGGACCTGGCACTTGTGCTGGATCCTGACACTGTTTCTGGGCAGCCCAGGGCAACTTTGGGCTGCTCAGATCTACGCCACCTCTTTAGGTGGCGCAGATCTGAGTAGACCCACTGGAGCTGCAGGGACTCTCCCTGGGGTAAGGAGAAGTGATTGGATATGCGGCAGGCCTGCTCGCCTCCCCATTCCTGCAGAAGTTAGGTTTGGGCTGCCCCATACTCAAGAGGCAGAAACATGAATGTGTCATCATGTTCTTTGGTTTTCATGAGCCACACATGATTTTTACTGCACTTGTTTCCTTTAAGTCACTCCTTTTTCTCCATTTTCTTGGGAAATGGCATTTTGCTTCCAAAGCTAATCTATAGCATATCTGAGTTCACATGAGGTGTATTCTAAACAAGGGAAACAAATCAGATTGTGTTTTAATTAGGGAACTAAACACAGATGAATCCTTATATACCATTGAAGCTAGTCAGCAACTCCTATCAGTGGCCCCTTGGGCAATTCGGCACAATGCTGAATTTCAGAGTTTTATTATTACCCTTTAATTCTGGTGAGGCTGAAGTCATGTTTGGAGCCCAATAAAGTGTCACCTCTTTTTCTGTTGAACAGCAAATTGAACAAATGGAATCCATTGTGTTCTGTTGGCACAACTACAGAACCTAAAAGACAATGGAATACTCATCTGGCCCCATGATGTGGCCTGGAGCACATTATAGAACTGCCAATATGGAGAAAGACATTTGAGATTAGAGACCCACAATCTGTGCCCTAGTTTCGTAAACCATGTAACAGAGAGCTGAATCTTGCTTTGTCTGCTTTTAGTGGAGTTGGGAGGAGAGTGAAGCATTGTCTTTGATGCTGACCCATCAAATAAAATTCAAAGCATGCTGAGAGACATTTCTGTTCCCATTTTGTAAAGGCATAGCAAGATAAGGTTTAGGGAAATAATGACCCAGTGGCTATGAATTAGCTGAAATGTCACAAATACCAGGACAGCAATATAAAATTGGGGCTAGCCCAGGGCTTTTCAAACTGGGGTGTCGTGACGCCACAGCCTGCGGGCCCTGGCCCCTGCCCCCTTAAGGGGCAGGGGCAGCCTGGAGGCAGGGAGGAGGCAACGGCGCGATCCCTAGGATCGTGCTGCTCAGGGGGACTGCAGGGGCTTGGGTACATGTATCCAAGCCCCTGCAGCCTCCTGGGGGTGCGGGGAGCCTGGCGCGACCTGCAGCAGTGAAAGTAGATGCGGAGCGATCGCTTTAGCGGAGGCGGGGCGCAATCGCTCCGCATCTACTTTCACTGCTGCGGGGAGCCCTGCTGCAGGTCACGCCAGGCTACCCACACCCCTGGGAGGCTGCAGGGGCTTGGATACTGCCTTCCCCTGTCTCTGCTGCCTCCCCCTCCCGCCCACGCAAGAACTTAGTGGATCTCAAACTCTCCCAGAGAGTCTGAGAACCACTGGGCTAGCCCAAATGTTGAAGACCTTGATCTCATGTGACTTGCTTCCCCAAACTGAAGGGTACTGCTTTTTTTATGTTGTGTGCAGAAAACAGAAAGACTATGTTTGATCCGTTAAGAACGATTGGATCCAGAATCATTTGCTTTGACAGTTTTGCTTCAGTCATGCTTCTTGTGCCTGTAATTGAAAATCAATTTACAGCAGTGGGTCCCAAACTCTCTGGAAGTTTGGGAGCAGTAAGTCTTTGCAGTGGAGGGGGGACTACAGAGACGTGGTCCCCATGAACATGCTGTTGCCAGAGGCGACAGGGGCTTTGTCTCCCCCCCCCCCCAGCAGCAGCAACAGATTACTGGGGATGTAGGGAGCCCTGCAGGAGCCTACAAACAGCTCTGCATGCCTCAGAAAATAAAAAAGATCGCAACCGCTTCCAGTTTTTGATTTTGATATCATTAATCAGGAAGTGATGTAATGGCTGGAAGTGACATCATTAAGCAGGAAATTTTTTAATTCCATATGACAAAATCAAAGCAAACTAATTAAGGCTGCAATCCTATCCACACTTACCAGAGAGTAAGCCCTATTGACTATAATGGGGCTTATTTCTGAATAGACATGCAAAGGGTTGGGCTCTAAGCAAATTAGAAGTTTATAATAAAAATAAGCTTAAAAAGCTTAAAATACAGAAGAACCCTTCTAACTCTCCCAAGCAGTTGCTGATCTGTTTTTTAAAAATTACCCAAACATCCCAAAGGCTGCAATCCTTTCCACACTTATCTGAGTGTAAGCCCCATTGACCGGCGTGACCAGAAACAATGGAAGACATAATGCCTCTTCCTTTAAACACTGCATAGAAGAGGGGCTTTGGATAGGTGCAGCTCAACATGGAAGGGTTTAAAAAGCTGCACCTGCCCAAATTCCCTCTTCTATGTAATGATTAAAAGTAGAGGCATTCTGTCCTCCATTGTATCTGGTCACCCTGCCATTGACTATCTACATTAAAACTATATACCTAGTAGCCTGTTAAAAGCACAGGTCCGCATCATTTTCCCAAATGTAGTCACATACCATGGTAGCCTCAAGTCTAATATATTAAAAATAAAATACACATTTAAATAAATGGGGACACACCTGAAATGGGCTCATGATCCTTCTAGTGGATCCAGACCCATAGTTTGAGAAACACTGTAAAAGAGTCTATAGGGTAGGAGTTCAGTGGTTGAGCTGTCCTACACCCTAAAGAGCTAAACAGAAGAAATTCAGCCTGTGTCCTTGGAGGGAAGACGTGAAGCCAAGCTGGCAAAGTGCTATTACCCGTTGTGAGAGGACAGAGTCACTGATGGTGAGAGAGTGGGTGAGTGTGGAGAGGTCAGCTGGCAAGAATAGTTAAAACCTTGAGAACCTGCCTGGCCTTGATTTACTGTGGCCTGCGGAAGCTCAATGCCTCACAGCCAGAAGAGATAACCATGCCATAAGGGAAAGCATCTGATGGACTGAGGGTTCTGAGAGAAAGCAAATAAAAATAAATAAATAAATGTGCTTATTAACCCCAGTTCAAATATGGTGCTGTTCTTTGTTTCGATCGAGTCTCGTTGTGGTACCTCTGAATCTCAGTTGGCCCTGCTGGTTACGTTTCTCCACAACTACTTTGTGAACTACAAATTGCCACTTAACACTCGACAGAGAAATTAGAATTAGCTAGAGCACAATGAACAATAGCCTGCAGACCTTCTGTCGTACCAGTCTTGTCTTAAAAAGCAGCAGACTATTTCGAATTTACACACTTTGTGAATCCTACATTTATCTTAATTATGGAAATTAGAAATAGCCCATTATGGGGAGGAAGATGTGTCATTGCTTGGAAAATAATATGCACAGACAGCGTAGAAGCCCATTCTTGTGACTAAAATGCCTTTAGACAATAATGTTGCCTTCCTTTCATTCACTGCAGGGGAGCAACTGTAGTTATCCAAAATATATTAATTTGTGTGGCAACAATTTGTCACTGTAGTAACATAGAGTTTGTAAAGATTGCCATTTTAATGTCATATGTGTTGCTTTGTTTTTCTATATCCCTTTCTCTGAAGGTTATTCCTGCTATTATTTGAAGTATCCATTATGAGTTTAAAAGTCTGTTGGCGCAGTCATGCCTTGTGTCAGTGCAGGCCCCCTGTGTTGGCTCCCAAATGTCGCAAAGGTGCTATAAAGCATGTTTGCACTGACTCAGGAGCAGGCCATGTCAGCATGTGCGCCAGCCTCCCGCCAGGAGATCCCATTCCTGCGCCAGCTAGAGAAGCTTTGTGCCAGGCAGCGTAGGAGTGGGAGAAGGTGGCAGGAGGATACTCCTTGCCTGGGGTAGGGAGGGGGGTTTCTGGGCAGGGGAGGGTGAAACGAGGGGAAAATCAGGCCTGGGGGGTGGGACTGGTGGTGGCAGCACACTCTGTATCCTAACCCCCATTCCTGGAGGCCTTATACAGGCTGTTCAGATTTGCACAGCTAAAACGCACTCTGTAATCAGAGAGGCCAGGATACAATGAATGGCTGTTATGAGGCTGTTGACTGGATAGTGGAATAGACAATCTCTTCGCTTCTGACTCTTCCATTTTGTCTCCTTTTTGTTTTTTCAAACCTGGGCCTGTGTTTTTTGCAATCCCTGCTTCCCCGCTTAGGTCCTTGTTAGGCCAGCATGGCTGCCATACTGGATGAACCCAAGCCTGATGAACCACAACAGCACAGCAGGCCGGCCTCAACTGAGAGGAGTCAAGACAAAGGAGGCAATCAAGGTGGGGACATAAAGATGGACCGGGGTGGGGAGGATCACAGGAACCGGTGGGAAGTATTATGTGTCCCCGCTGGGTGAGCACACATTAGGAATAGCAGCTGCCGCCAACTGCCTACCTGGTTCGCCTCTGGCCCTGCCAGCCTGAGGGACTGGAGAGAGGGATGCTCAACTCAAGATTGTCATCGTTCTCAGCCTCACCATGACTTGGGCCCTAGCATCCCCTCCAATTGGAAGGCCCAACCTCTGTGTACCTCTCATGGGAACTTGCCTGGGGAGAGCAACCCCCCCACCCCCACCCAGAGGGCTTAGCTGCTGAGGCTGCCAAGTTGCACAAAGGCTAAGTTCATACCCCACTGCCAAGTGGGGTGATTACAGGACACCAGAAAGTCCTCTGTGAGTGGGCTCTGCCCAAGTGTTCTGTTTGTTACTTTTGGGTGAGTTGCCCTCACTTTCTGCTTTTGGGACTTTCTGGATTGTTCCAGTTATCTAAGGAAGTTCAACTTACCCTGTGAAGCAATTAAGAGGGCATTGATTGTAATACCTGTAATAAAGCCTTCTGGACCTGCGCCATGCCTCCCTTTGTGGCTTATCATTGAGCCTAGGCCAGATGTCTTCCACTGACTCCTTCACCACCACCCTCTCTTGGGGAGACGAGGCCGGGCAAACAAGCAACATCACAGTCCTCCTGATGAAACTGTGTTAAGGGGAGCCATGTTTTGTTTATTTTATTTTCTTGCTGATTAATGCTGACCAATCCCAGTAAAATCAAAATAAAGGAAATATCTGAAAGGGAAATCACACAGAGAGGGAAATTATTATTATCCTCAACTCTTCTGCCAGTGTTCCCGGTAAGCTGTGTGGCCACCCAGTTGGGCAGCTCAAAGTGAGCTCTATGCACCTTGGAAGCTTGGCTGAACTGGAAGTCAGCTATGATGTCATTGTCGAATCTTGGAAGATGTTGCCAGGCTACAACCAAAGGGTGCGGGCGCCTTTGAGGAAACATAGGTCATAAATGCATCAGGGCCCAATCCTATCCAATTTTCCAGTCCTGGTGCAGTTGTGCTGGTGGCTTGTGTGCTGCATCCTGCTGTGCAGGATCAGTCACTTGGGCCTTCTCAAGATATGGGAACATATGTTCCCTTACCATGGGGCTGCATTTTGGCTACACCAGAGCTGGAAAGTTGGATAGGATTGGGCCCTCAGATAATCATCTTGCATTCCTTTAGCACTGTTCCTAAAACTGTTTTTATTCTACAAAACATTCTGTTAAAGCCGTAAAGTTGCCTAAGAACATAAGAACAGCCCCACTGGATCAGGCCATAGGCCCATCTAGTCCAGCTTCCTGTATCTCACAGCAGCCCACCAAATGCCCCAGGGAGCACACCTGATAACAAGAGACCTGCATCCTGGTGCCCTCCCTTGCATCTGGCATTCTGATATAGCCCAATTCTAAAATCAGGAGGTTGCACATACACATCATGGCTTGTAACCCATAACGGATTTTTTCCTCCAGAAACTTGTCCAATCCCCTTTTAAAGGCATCAAGGCCAGATGTGGTCACCACATCCTGTGGCAAGGAGTTCCACAGACCAACCACATGATGAGTAAAGAAATATTTTCTTTTGTCTGTTCTAACTCTCCCAACACGCAATTTTAGTGGATGTCCCCTGGTTCTGGTGTTATGTGAGAGTGTAAAGAGCATCTCCCTATCCACTCTGTCCATCCCCTGCATAATTTTGTATGCCTCAATCATGTCCCCCCTCAGGCGCCTCTTTTCTAGGCTGAAGAGGCCCAAACGCCCTAGCCTTTCCTCATAAGGAAGGTGCCCCAGCCCCGCAATCATCTTAGCTGCCCTCTTTTGCATCTTTTCCATTTCTACTATATCCTTTTTGAGATGCGGTGGCCTCTTTCTCTTTCATGGTTTTATGCATTTAATAATATTTAAGTTTTTTTTTCAGTTTAGGTTTCTTGTGTGTTTGTTTTACACAAAAGCACAGCATCCCTTTGCTGCCACAATAAATATCTTCCAACAACACACACTATTGAAATGTAGGCTTGTAAAGCAGGAAGGGACCTCAAGGTTCATCTGGTAATTTATCCTCAAAATGTTTCCCTTTCTTATGGATACTTTTAGAAGCATTTTCTGCTAAACTGGTTATACCATATGAGAGAAATGAAGATTCATTTGGCAGCATTTCTTCTTAACAAATCCATGTTGGCTGCTTATTATTACTTCCAAGTTGTCTAACAGGTATACATATAATTGGTATGAAATTCCTTGGAGGCCTCTCCTACGACTATTCTACAGAGCAACATGATTCATCCCTCTGGAGAATTTCCTCCTTCCATGACTTGAAAAATTGTTCCTGATTCAGTCCCCTCCTTCTCCACCACAATGTGTATTTCTTCGGCTTACATGCACCTGATCTTAGACGTGTTTTTCAAAAGTACATTTGAAGCCACTGTTCAATGGGAGCCAAAGTTCTGCTTCTAGCCATCACAAGCAGCAATGTGATGATACCACCGTATTAATCCACATCTGTGAGTTCCCTCGGGCAGCCCAATCCTGAGCTACCCAGGGCTGTAGCAGTGCCAAAATGCCTGCTGCGGTATCCTGAGCATGCCAGGCAGACACTGGCAGCTCACGACCTCTCCTCAAGGGAAGGTACGCATCCCCACAATGGGGCTACTCGAATCTGCGCCAGCTGTTTAGCCAGTGCAGCGTAACCTGCAGGTGCAGCATAACTGCTGCTAACCCCTGCTAATTGGGTAAGAGGCACTTTTTCAAGTGGGTGCTCCTTTTTTTAGCAGGGGGAGAGTAACTGGCCCACCTCACCCCAGCAGTGTCTGTTCTAGTGGCTGTCTGCTGGTATTCCTTGGCATCTTTTTAGATTGTGAGCCCGTTTGGGACAGGGAGCCATTTAGTTATTTGATTTTTCTCTGTAAACCGCTTTGTGAACTTTTAGTTGAAAAGCGGTATATAAATACTGTTAATAAATACTGTTAATAATAACTGGCCGGGAGGCCCGACGCAGGGCTTTGGATCTGGCGGAGCTGAGCTCTACTAGTCCCACCCCGCTCCCACCCCACTCCCTCCCCTTCCATGCCTTTTCCCCATCATCCCTCAGCCCCAGAACACCTCCTCCCATGCTCCAACTTACCTCTCCGTTGCACAGAGCGCCAGGTGGCTGCTGGTTTCCTACTGGCACCAGCCCAGCACAGGCTCACACTGAGTCTGCTTTGGCACTGGGCTGGCACTAACTGCCGCGAGCATGATGACCAGTGAGCCAGCGCACTTTCTTCTTGATTGGGCCCTTAATCCTTCTCCTTCAGCGGTGCATTTTCAACTTTCCAACAACTCATGGTGTGTGAATTCTCCCTGGTTTGATTTGGAATCTGGTTGGTATTTATGACCTTTCTCAGCAAGCATTTGGAAGAAAGTGCATCTGTTTCCCAGAGCTCTTTCCAGGCTTATAATACTGGCGCATACATGTTCAGCCTCACTCTGCTCCCTTACAATTGTAGTTTTTAGAAGCAACCGTGCTTGAAAGCAGTTTGGAAATTTAGCCACCCCCCCCCCCCCCGCTTCTTGCCAAAACAAACAAAACCAGAAAGAAGAAGAAACAGTTTGGGGTATACCACACCAACCACCTAAAATGTTTGCAAAAGCCAATTGAGATAATTGATCCATACAGAAAGGAGATACTTGCCAAAACACAGCTCCTTGATCAGGTGGGCTCACCACATGTTTCACGGCAATAAAGGGTCATTAAGGGTAATGGGGTCACTGCCATTAAAGAACTTCTTTGAGTAATTTTCCAAAGCAACTCTTGTCACAGTTCACGTGAGAATAAGAGGCTAACATTACAGAAATTTCATGCATGGGTCTACAAAGTAGCCTGTTCCACCTGACTGCCAGTTGGGTTGTACAGCATTCATTTTACTTTCCAAACCCAAGAAGAACTTTCAGGGAGATGCCACTCAATTCATAACACAGCTGAACATTATGAAATGGAGCAAATTATGTTGTTAACCAGGTAATTGTTGAAGTAGATGACATCTCTGTTTTTAACATGATCAGCTAGGTAGGTGAGTTCTGAGTCATGTGGGCCCAATCCTATCCAACTCTGCAGCGCTGGATTAGCCACAGTGCAGCCCCATGTTAAGGGAACGCAGTTCCTTTACCTTGAGAAGGCCCCAGTGACTGCCCTTCCACCACAGGACACAGAGCACACCCCACTGGACAACTGCACCAGCAAAGGAAATGTGGATAGGATTGGGCCCTAAAATACCTAGTCCCCCCCCCAACTAATTTATACACATGGTTAAGGTGGTTACAGAGTGGGAATGCAGTCCCTTGCTAGTTCTGACAATGCAGATTCAGGTTAAAGTTTAGCAAAACATAACAACATGCTAACACAACAACTCAATTACTGTTTAAGAGTCCAATCCGGGGCTCAAAGCGCTGACTTAACGCCGGTGCGCACTGTCGCAAACGTGCTGTAAGGCACATTTGTGAGGCCTAATGCCAGGTGAACACCCGTGCTAGCCCAGTGCTGGCCAAAGCTGGGCTAGCGCCAAGCGGGTGTTACCACTTGGTGGTTACACAGACCTCCAAGGCATGGTAAGGTAAGCGGGGGGCAAGGCGTTCCGGGGAGGAGGGAGGCAGGCAAAGGGCAGGGAAAGGGTGGGAGGTGGCGTGATGGGGTGGTGAAAGGCAGAGAGAGGGGGTGGGCAGGAGGAGGGCCAGGGGGAAGGAGCGGGAGGAGGGAGGGAGGCGGGTCTGGTGGAGCTCTGCTTCACCAGATCCAGAGCGTTCATGTGGGGCTTGGTGCCAACACCAACGCCCTTCCCTCACTGCTGACCTTTTGGTCGGCGGTGAATCGAGTAACCCCATTGCAGGGCTACTTCCCTTACCCAGGAGAAGGGGACGAAAGAGTTCAACTACTGTGGAAATGGTCCTAAGGATATCTCTGATATTTGCTTTAACTGGTCACGTGAAAGACGGTTATCAAACCATTTCAGAGATTGACAAGCTGAATATCGGTTAGATATTAACAGATATTTTACATTTAAAATATGCCAGGGAGGCTGCTGTAATTCAAGAAGCACAATCTTGAACACTGCTGACTGCTTTTTTCACAGTGGCATTGTAATATTACTTGGAATTCATTGTTTCCTTCATAATAGACAAAAAAACCAGAGCACCAAAACAGCTGATTGCTCTATTTGTGGCAAGGGGGTTATGCATTTATGTTCACATTTCAATAATTTCCAATGATTGCAGCAATTTTCTGGCTGCTTGGTGAATGCCAACTGGAATGAGTGTGGCATTTGCTAGACAATGGAGGGTAATGTAAAATGCAAAGCATGTTGTAATCAGCATTGTTTAAGCAACTGGTTTTTTTTAAATAAAGTCACCCAGACAAAAATATTGTTTTTGTATATGAGGAATCAAATGAAAGATGGCTGCACAATACAAGTGAATGACTAAGTATCTAAATGATAGATTGATCAACATAGATACATATGCATTTTTTTTCCACATTATTAATTCTCACACATCCACAGTAATTCCAAGGAGTTAGAATAGCAGTGATGAGTCAATATGCATCATCTTCTTGATTTTAGCAATTCAAAATAGGTGCACAGCAGCTTAAAATACAGCATGCACCAAATAATTGTCCCAGACTTTAATGGATGTGATTATATGAGGCATGTATAATAGAATCCACATGATTCAGGAGCTTACTTTCTGCTCCCTGAAAAGACGTATTGTGCAATCCCAAGACTTGCTGTGTCAACAGGTAAGTAGTTTGTCTGGGATGTACAAAGGCAGTGATTTTCAACCTTTTTCATCTCATGGCACACTGACAAGGCACTAAAATGGTCAAGGCACACCATCAGGTTTTTGACAATTGACAAGGCACACCATGCTGCCAGTGGGGGCTCACATCTCCCATTGGCCCTATTAATAAATGACCTTTCCCCCAAATTCCTGTGGCACACCTGAGGACCACTCGCGGCACACCAGTGTGCCACTGCACAGTGGTTGAAAATGGCTGTACTAAGGGTTGCACCTGAAGAGTCTTGCCAACAGGAGCAAGGGACGAGCTCCGGGCAGCATGCAACGGGCCTCTGCCCAGTGCTGTCTCAGTGTGGGCTGGCACTGCGCCAGTGCTGACCCAGTGCTGAGTGTTGCTGACGTGCTTTACAGAATGTTTGTGACACTCAGCGTCTGTGTAGGACTGGCGCTGATAGCATAGGATCAGGCCCTTAGTTTGCATTGTGAGAACAGGGCAAGATTTACATTCCATTGGGAAGTTACTAGGCTTTAAGTACATGCAAGACCGCAGATCTAATATGTTCTAGTTACAGAATGTGATTCAGCAAGGATCTTAAATAAGTGTGTAATTTTAAATGTGCATGTTGTTCCTGTGAAAATGCCTGCATAGGCTTAAAATTGCTAATATGGTTAGTGTCTTGCAGACATGGAAATTAGTTCATTAAACCAAAGCGCTGGTTTGTCTTCCATTTCTCATCTGCTGCTGTTTCAGGCCATATAACATATCTATTCTGGAAAGCTGTGAACAGTGGAACAAAACCGAAATAGCATTTCCCATGTGCTCTGAGTAGAGATTCAGGAAAGACAAGGTGCCAAAATGCAGCAGGGTGATTTCTGTCAATGTAAGGGATACAATAGCAAAGTGGAAATCACTGATGAAACTGGCACAATCACATTATTGATTGTAATGCATAACAGTTTGTCATCTTAAAAGTGTTCAAAGCAGGTGACTATAGTATTTTCTAAGGGCAACTATTTGTGCACAGGAAGGTGGTAATTGTGTAGTTGTAGAAGACAGAAAAGAGTGATATCAAAGAGCTTCCCCTGCAAAAATGAACAAGGATCTTAAAGGGCGCTCGATGATCTTGTTCAATGATCTTGAACTGGTGCCCGAAAATGTATTGTATATATAAAATGGTCAAAGTGCTTCAACATTTGTCTCCCTTGGGGTAAAGAAAAAATACTGCACTACCTAGTTCTAATAACAATGGTAGCCACTATAGAAGAACACTTACAGCATAATCCTATGCCAGGTACAGTGTATGTTGGAACAACTTCCAAGCCACATCCATCATATCCTAAGCCCTAACTGGGATTTGCTGTGATATTTGCATAGCATTGCATTGACATTTGGGGTGTGTCCGTCATTTGGATGGGGTTTAGGAGATAAGACATACATTGGCTCTTTCTGTCCTGCTCATGTCACTGCCTTCTTTTGGGCTTATGCAAGCTGGAGTTGCCCTGACAGTGGAGGCATCCAGGAATAGTGTTGAGCCACTGTCAGGGAGCTGTGTTGAGCACAGAATTGCATTGTTAGGGCCCAATCCTACCCCCCCCCCCACCAGTCCATAGCATGCAGTGCTGCTGCTGGAGTACATACTGTGTTCTCTGGTGGGGGGGGGGGGTGACCAGAAGGCCTAGAAGAGATAAAGGGCACAATCCTAACCAGGTCTACTCAGACATAAGCCCTATTTTGTTCAATGGGGCTTACTCTCAGGAAAGTGTGGTTAGGATTGCAGACAGAATCTTTTTGACTGACCTCCCTGTAGGCTTCTTGGCCTCCAATGTGTCTGTCTCCTTGGACCTATGTCAGCTCAAGGAGGGTCAGGGATGGATCCAGGCCAGAAATGGGGGCATAGTCTCTTTGCATGCACGAGAGCCACTGAGATTCTTCTCCTACCCCCACACTGCCCTTGGCCAGCCTGGTTCCCACCCTCCAAACCGACCACAATCCTACCCCAAACAACCCCAGCCACTGACCTACCTGTTCTGGCAGAGGATGGGGGAGATTCTGTGGGCCAATGGTGCCCACACAGTCTCTGGCCATTTGCACTAGTGTGCCTGGCCTGCAGAACAAAGGACCAACATTTGTGCAATTGTTCTGGGCCTCACAGTGGCACATCTGCTACTTTAAGGCCTGAATAGGATTGCACCACTAGTGAGGCTGGAATCCTATACACTCGTACCTGGGCACAAATTTTCATGAACTCAATGGAACTTACTTTTGAGGAAACATTTATAGCAGTGTTTCTCAAACTATGGGCTGGGATCCACTAGTTGGGTCTCAAGCCAATTTCAGATGGGTCCCCATTCATTTCAATATTTTATTTTTAATATATTAGACTTGATGCTACCATGGTATGTGACTATATTTAGGGAAATGTTACAGACTTGTACTTTTAACAAGCTACGGTGTATATTCTTTTAACAATGATAGTCAATGGGACTTACTCCTGGGTACGTTTGGGTAGGATTGCAGCCTAGGATTGTGAAAAATATTCCTGCTTGATGATGTCACTTCTATCATGACATCACTTCCGGTGGCTCCTGACAGATTCTCATCCTAAAAAGTGGATCCTAGTGCTAAATATAAGAGAACCACTGATGTATAGGATTGTTCTGCTAAATGGTTATTCTTAAATGATTGTGAGTAACTCACTACCAGTGGGCAGGGTGAGAAGCGAGGTGATGAACAGGTGCTGACTTAAGACCAGTTCCAGATACTCCCAAACTGTGTACACTCATGTTTTCCAAGTTAATAAAAGTGCTTATTTTTAATTGGTCTCATCCTTTAAGAAGGCAACAGACTTTCAGTGTCATTTGTTGACCTATTCTAATTGACCTATTCTTGTTAACCCCTGCTAATTGGGTAAGAGGCACTTTTTCAAGTGGGTGCTCCTTTTTTTAGCAGGGGGAGAGTAACTGGCCCATCTCACCCCAGCACTGTCTGTTCTAGTGGCTGTCTGCTGGTATTCCTTTGCATCTTTTTAGATTGTGAGCCCTTTTGGGACAGGGAGCCATTTAGTTATTTGATTTTTCTCTGTAAACCGCTTTGTGAACTTTTAGTTGAAAAGCGGTATATAAATACTGTTAATAATAATTAATAATAATATTCTCAGCTTTTGATCATATCTGTTGGGATAATAAGTTATTGCAAAAGTTGGGGATAATCAACACTGATTAATGCCTTCTATTTCTAATTAGAAAATTGTACAATAATACAGAGGTCAAAATCCATATGAACTCTGACTGATGAAGGGATTTGGTGTTGTGGTTAAAATGGAGGATAATAAATTATCTGTGCAGCTTTATGCAGATGAGATTCTCTTATTGGCACAAAATCAAATAAAGAGGGCTGCTAAAATCTTTTAGTGAGTACTGTTTAGCAGAACATCTCATTAATTATGCCGAAATGAAGATTACGGTCTTTGGGCAGAAAGCTCAATATAATTGAATGCGAGACAATCAATCAATCAGGTAAATAATTTAAATATTTGGACACGTTTTTCTCACAAGAGAAATGGAAAGCCTTGGGAAAATATATTAGGTTCATAACTGCTGTCATTTCTAAGGCAATGGTCTGTTTTTCTTCTTCAGAAATAACACTGGGGAGGGAGTCTAATGTATGCTGCTCTATGTCTTTTTGAAGCATGCGGCATCTGGGTGTGGAGCTGTTGCGGTTTATTGGGAATCAAGATGGTTCAACATTCCTCCTATCACTCCTTTTTCTGCCTACCCATGCTCCTGCTGCTCTGCTTGGGTGGCACCTGATTCACAGTCTATCTCTACTAAAAGAGGATTTATTGTGTTGAACTTTTAGTTGAAATTGCCATTCATAATTCCAGATTTTTCAAGCTAAATCCAAAGGAGCTGACCTCTTGTAGTTCTCCTTGTAATAAGGAGATTCTCAAATGATTAAAGAAATTTGGTGTTTCAGAGATTTGGCATTTCAAAAGCACACCAGTCGCTGTCACTCTTTCTCTGGCTCACTGAATTACAAACAGGAGAATGGGACAGAAGAAGAAGCGTGGAGAAGAGGGTGGTGGGCTAGAACGCAGGAGGCACTTTTGTCTCCTTTCCTCCATACTTCTACTCTGTTCCCATTTTCCTGGGATCTGGGAGGGTGTGGGGAGGGCAGGGAGCAGGCATTTGCCGGGGTGGGTGGGTGGGGAATGGGAGGTAGAGCCAGGACCCAGCAGTTATGCTGGATACTGATCCCATTCCCAGGTAGCTTCGGGCAGTCCCAGGCTGCTCACATTCTCACCACCTCCAGAGGTGGTGTGGATCTGAGTAGCCCCATTGGGACTGTGGTGGCTGTCCTTGGGGTAAAGGGAAACATTGCCCCTTGCTGAGCCTCTGGCTGCCCGAAACCTGTGCTGGATACAGCGCAGGCATGCCGGCCTGCCTGCTCCAGCGCAAGTTAGGATTGGGCTGCCCATCTCCTTTCCCCTGTGAAGACTTCTGATCTACCTCCCCTGGATATACTGTTGGCAACCTTCAGTCTCGAATGACTATGGTATCGCGCTCTGAATGGTGGTTCTGGAACAGTGTCTAGTGTGGCTGAAAAGGCCGATTCAGGAGTGACAATCCCTTCCACACTGGGAGCAAGTGCGGTCTGTCCCTGGTCTGTCTCCCTGGCTATGGGCCTTCCTTCTTTGCCTCTTTGCCTCAGTCTGTTGGCCAAGTGTCTCTTCAAACTGGGAAAGGCCATGCTGCACAGCCTGCCTCCAAGCGGGCTGCTCAGAGGCCAGGGTTTCCCACCTGTTGAGGTCCACTCCTAAGGCCTTCAGATCCCTCTTGCAGATCCCTGGATATAGTGAACTCTATATTCATACAGCTGTGGTACAGTACAGCTGCATCAATTGCATCAATTTCAGTACAGCTGCATCAATGGTGGTGGTGGTGGGGAGCTAGGACTGAGCCCTTAGTTGCAGGAGTGTGTGAAGATGATTGCAGTTAGAGGCCAGCCTAGATTACATGCAGAATACATGATTGGAGCTTCTGCGTTTGTATTGATAAATATAAATAGCAACCTCATGGGCCTCCCAATTTAGGCTGGGACCATGATGTGCAGGAGGATGATTCAACAGGCCACCCCTGCCACAGTCTCAATCTGGATTCCCATCACCCATGGCCATTATTTGTTATATCAGGGACGCACCCATAAGTGCCAGTCTTCACATTTTTTTTTCTCTACACCCCTGTGCATCTATACTTACCTACTGAAGATTTCACTTCACGCAACTGATGATGTGGACTTCAGTCCACAAAAGCTGCTGCTGAAATAAATTGCTTAGTCTGTAAGATGCTCCAAGATGCGTGGTTTTTACAGCAATTAACAAAGCTACCCCTCCAGACACAAGTGAGGGTCTGAAATATGGGGAGGGAGAAGAACAACTGCTCTCCCTAAATAGCACTCTT
This sequence comes from Tiliqua scincoides, assembly GCF_035046505.1. Taxonomy (NCBI): domain Eukaryota; kingdom Metazoa; phylum Chordata; class Lepidosauria; order Squamata; family Scincidae; genus Tiliqua; species Tiliqua scincoides. Next base: position 31,946,750 of record NC_089826.1, read on the forward strand.
GTCTTCTTTGTATTTGTCTCTTCTATGTTCTTGCAGCACCAGATCCTCTCTAAAAATGCTATTTAGAAGGAACTCGTCGGATTCTTCATTCACTGTGAAAGTTGAAGCGGCACTGGGATATCTTCTTCTCAGCCTCCTAGTCTTCCTGGCCAGTGTAGCATGTGAATATCCCAATCAGGTTCAAGGGCCATGAAGGGGTTGAGAGGCAATGAGTCCATCCAAAGCTAGCTCCCTTTTGGTTGCACTGGGGAAAGGAGGAACCTGTTACAGGGTAAGAACAGAGGAGGCCAATAGCCTGTTTTGTTTGCAAAATTGGACATTTATTGGACAGAGGGAGGCTTGCCTGACCTGGAGGCACTGCACTACCATAGTTCTGTAAATGTTCCCTTGGCTAAAAACAAGGCCTGCAGAAAATGCTTGCATATGATTGATTTCCCCGTCTCCCAGCATTCCCAGTTAAATGCAAAGGGTGAGGCAGGGAGTAATGAAGAGAGTAAGAGATCACGCCATCGCCTGAGTGCTCTTTTAAGGACAGCATCACACTTGACAAGCCTGTAGGTTAGGAGTGTCAAACATAAGGCCCACTGGCCAAATGTGGAAGCAATTTCCTCTTGGAAGCAGTTTATCCGGCCCCCATTATAATTGGGCTTTCCCAGCTTGATAATTGAACTCTCTCATATCTTGAAAATATGAACAACATTTGCACATTTTCTTTGCAGCTAATGCGTTTCTATGTGAGAACAAAGTGCTCATTTCTGGCCATCATCTGCTTAAGGATGTCACTTTCTGCTAAATGATGTCACTTCTGGCCCTCAGCAGGTACCATGAATGCTAACTTTGGCCCTCTGAGTGAAATGAATTTGACAACCTTGCTGTATGTTATGGTAGAGCAGGTCAGCATTAAGCAGCGGCGTAGCTAATGATCGTGCAGCCTGGTGCCAAGCTCAAAATGATGCTCTGGAAGTGATGTCACAACTGGAAGTAATGTCACACCTAGGCTTTTAAAAAAGTGAAAACTGAGGGAAAACCTGCCTCCCCCCCCCCAGAAGCTCGTCACCTACTTGCTCTGCCACCACCCCCCAGTCAGTGGTATAATCATCTACCTGCCACCTGGGGTCAAAGAAGATTTTGTAGGGCCTCCCCCCCCAACAAAATAAAATGTAATTAAGTAAATTAAAAGTGTGCACCTTATTGGTTAGAGACACTGTGCTGGGCTGAAGGGGGACAGTTATTCTCCCCCTACTAAATATAAGATGAGCACCCCTGGAAAAAAGTGCCTCTTTACCCAGTTAGCAGGGTAACTGTATTATGATACATGGAAATGAGAGCAGACTCATATTAACACCTTATTTATTCCATGCTGTATCATAATAACATCTCATTGGCTCTCAGAACAACCAGTCTCATAGGTCAGTTTTAAGTTAAGAAAATTCACTTTCTATTCTATAAGGCAGTTGTGTTTTTTTGGTTAATTGGCTATAACTTTTGAAAGAATATGGATATTCCAGTGAGGTTTGTTTCATTGCATTCTGCATTAAATTACCTTTCCAATGATATATAACATGATGGTATTATTCATACATATCAATATTTTTCACAATTTTGGACACTTGTGTCAAACTCAGTTTGTTGCCCCCCCTAAACCTTGTTGCCCGGTGCAGCTGCTACCCCCTGCACCTCCTTAGCTATGCCACTGGCATTAAGACCCCTGTGGTATGAATAGAGATAGATCTTGCTACACAAATAGAGATGGTAGAAAGCATTCCTTCCCACCACACAGCTTTAATTTGCTTATCAAAAAGCAGAGCAGGGTCAAACAAATCACCAGACTCAGAAGCTGGTCTGACAAGGAAATGACTGTTCCATCAACTTCAGACAAATGTGATCAAGAAATACAAGTCTACAGCCCCCTTGGGTGTACAGAACGGGTAGCATTGTCCTTTGGATTCAGGACTATCGACAAATGTAAGCTGAATAGAGAAAACTTCTGTGTGATAGGAAAACCATGAAAAGTAAAATAAAAACTTGCTCCTTTTTTGGAGCCAAGCCAAGAGTTTTTGCTGCTGAAAAGTACTATTGTGTATATGAGTTTAAAAAACAACAACACAACTTTCTAATACCAGATTCCTTGCAATATCCTGACTACCATCTGACCCAGAGCTGTGCCCCATATCTTCTGAAATGTTGCAAGGGAGCATGGAGGGTTCCCCTCAGATCATAATTAAATTTGCCTCATTGGTACCCCTTACTCAGATTTCATCTTTTAAGTAAAAGAATGATCATTGAGAAACACCACTCAACATCAAAAGGCAGCAATCATAAAATCAGGGACTCTTTATTATATATGACATGCAATATAAAATCTGCATGTTTGAGGTGTCGCCATGATTTATTACACTTCAAGAGATCTAGATCAGGAGCTCATGTAGCATTTCAATAAAGCTGAGGGCTGCAGCCCTCATTTCTCTTGCACAGAAAAATAAGAGCTCACCACCCTCAGAACTTCTGGCAATGTATAAATTATCACTATAGGCCAGAAGGTTGAAGAAATTAAATCAGAGCATCTCTGTGAGCTGGAATGAAGTGCTCAAAATTTCATAATGCAGTATGCTTTGCCGTTGTCAGTTTTCCAAAGTTGCGTTTAAGTAATTGCAATTCAGTTAAGAAAGGTGTGCTTAATATTTGATTAGAATGTATGGGAGTCTATGCGCATACAGTTATAAACATGTAGGCTTGTCATGCAATCAGAGAGCCCAATGGTACAAGACTCCTGAATTTTGTGAGGACTGTACTGCTGTATGCTCATAGGTTTCCCTTTCATATGTGTACAACTGTACAGGCTTAGGGCCCCAGTCCCATCCAACTTTCCAGCACTGGTGCAAATCACAACACAGCCCCGAGATAAGGGAACAAGTGTTCCCATATCTTGAGGAGGCCTCTGTGACTGCTTCCCCACCACAGGATGTAGTGCATGCCCCATTGGCACAGCTGCACTGGCACTAGAAAATTGGATAGGATTGGGCCCTTAGGCTCTTGGGCATGGGGCCAGCAGGATGTGAGGTTGGTATGCATTTCAACTTTCACCATGTTAGCTATATATTTAGAGGGGGACACGTACACTGTTTTCTCACATTTATGAATTTAGTAAATGTGAAATACCATTATAGCTGGATGGTTTGTGTCTAGGTGTAGAAGAGAAACCATGACATACAAAGCCAAGTAAAACTAATACATACAGATAGACCCAAGATGCACTTAAAATGCAGTGGCTCTAAGGGAAACCAATTGCACAGCCTTACTATCCACTTGAGCCTTGAAAAGATTCTGCTTTTGACTTTTTGTCTCTGGTCTTGAGCAAGCAATGGTCATGCTGAGCTCTAGTTTCATCAGATGCCTTTAGTGGCAGCTCTTCAGTCCCATTTTATTATGACCAGATTTTGAGTCTATTTGAGAACTTATTTCAATCCACATCTTGATGCAAGTTACCAGTCTTCCTTATCAGGCCAACTCCTTTGCTTATCAGTTCAGATCCTGTTAGCTGCACGGATGGTGATTTCATTCTGTTGCATTTCAACTTTCACTCTTACACCTTTCTTGAATAAAAAGGATAATGTACAGTTCCAGCCTATTTATACATGGATTTTTTATACACGGATTTGACTCAACACAAATGGCCCCTGCAAATGAGAAGGAATGTGCTGATCCCTGGAGAAGGGGAAAAATGCACCCCTTTAAAATCAGTTTAAAAAACTGAACAGTCTTTTAACAATAGCCTCCTTAATGAGAGAGAAAGAGGGCAGCTGGCTGACAAGCCATCAATCCTTCTCTCTCCAGATAACCCCTCCCTTCCCCCTGAGCTGTGAAAGATGAGGACTGATTGATGGATTGTTTTCTTAATGACTTATCTTACATAGCAAATGTCAGCAAGACTGTTTTTAAATCACCGGAGCAAAGAAACTTTGTTTTTTTAATTGATTTGCTATAGTGCATTTTTTGCCATCCATGTGAGTGCTTGGAACAGAACCTACGCCATTAATTAGGCTCAACCTGTATTTGTAAACCTATTGCTATTAAAAAGCCATAGCAAATTCACCTAATGCTAAGATAAAGAGGCCATTTGTTACAAAGATGCCGTCTGCCTCATATTGATTTATTTGGTATTGTGTATGACTTTGTTGGGTCAATATTGACTCTTTTTAATTATAATGTGTGATATATTTTCAGCGTTGCCTATCATCCTTCATGTCTCCTTAATGATTTGATCACTAGAATGACTTAGAAACAAGGGAAGGAAATTTCAGAGAACCCAACTGTTGGCTCTGAAGAATGGGCATGATCCAGCAGGAAGAACTAGCAAACGTTCAGCACAAGACTTTTCTGTTGGAATGTGTCCATTATCCGCATAGTGAAGTTCCAACAGAGAAACTGTCTGTGATATAAAGACAACTGTAACTGATGAGGCAAACAAGCCATTCAGACATGGTTGGTAACCTTCACTCTCAAAAGACTATGGTATAAACCTACAGCACCCAGTATTCCCAGGTGGTCTCCCATCCAAGTACTAACCAGGCCTGACCCTGCTTAGCTTCTGAGATCAGACGAAAATGAAAGTAACTCTTAAGTGCAAAAGAAGCCATGGTTGGAGGGGTAATCCTGACTGGGATCACAGCAAAATGCAAAGGGAGAGCTTAACACTTCCCACATGTTGGATTTTCCTGCTGAAAATCATTCTCCCTCCCCTAAATTGATGGTCTCTGAAGCAACTATTTGCTGCAAATAGATGAGGGTGGGTCAGAAATAAAATAGGGCACTTCAGTGGAAATGCACAAGATCCCTTGAGGAGAGATGGTGTGGTGTCAACAGTGGCCCCTTGCTCTAGCAGGCAAGCATAGGGGTAACCCCTGGGGCTCTAACTAGCAGTGGGTCTGCTGCACAGCTGCAGCCACTAGAGGCAACCAGGTGATTAAGGGATAAAAGCAGCACCTGAAGAGAGTTTGGTGGGTGTAGAAGGAAGGAGTTTGGAGAGATTGAGGGCCCACAGTTTTCCAGTGCTGCTGTGCCAATGGGATATGCACTGCTGGGGGCGGCGTCACAGAGGCCTCCTCAAGGTAAGGGAATTTGTTCCCTTACTTCAGGGCTGCATTGTGGATGCACTGGTGCTGGAAAGTTGGATAGGATTGGGCCCTGAGAGAGCAGAATGAAGGAGTTTGGAGGAGAGAGAACTAAACTGATGGATTAATGGACTGCAGAACTAATGGACCGGCTGATGGACCTGTTGACTGACCAATGGACAGGTGGGCCAATGGACTTCTGAGGATTGCTAGAATGGGGACAGCTGGAGACACTGGAGATTGGTGTGTGGCTGCCACTCCGAAGACCTCCTGAGGACCAAGTGTAATGGAAGATCATTAGATCATCAGGTGGATGATGTGGTGTTGACAGCGATTCCATGTTTTGACATGGAGCTCTGACAGCTCTGGGAAGGGCAGGGCTGGCTCCACAGCTGTAATCAATCATATACATATACATATACAGTATTTATATACCGCCTTTCTTGGTCTTTATTCAAGACTTTATTCAAGGCGGTTTACACAGGCAGGCTTATTAAATCCACGCAGGGATTTTTACAAATTGAAAGAAGGTTCTCTCTTTCAAGAACCACCACATTCAAGATGTTACGCTCCGATCTGGTTTAACATTCTGGCCTCCATCCTCCCACGCTCCGAGCAGATGGAACAGCTCAGCTGCAGCTTGCCAGCTGCTTCAAGGTCGCACGGTGCCGGTGGTCTCGAACTGCCGACCTTGTGGATGTTAATCTTCAGGCAAATGGAGGCTCTACCCTCTAGACCAGACCTCCTGCCCAATGGAGATCTGGATGGACACCTGTGCTTCATTTGACCTTGATGGGACTTTGAATGAGCTAACGAGGTAGCTCACAGCTGAGCTGCATTTGGACATAACAAGGGGCTGCAGGATAAAAGGCAGATTCAGAAGGAGCAAGGCTACCTGACCCACAGGGAACCTGACCCAGACCTACTGGAGAAGGGGACTGCCAGGATTCTGCTGGAGGACACAGAAGAGAGGACTACCAGGACCATGCTGAAGGAGACATTCTGCTGGAGAGAATACAGAGGAGGGACTGTGCTGCAGAAGACTGGTCTGGGAAGACTAGACTTGGAGACTGAATTGGATTTGAACTTGGACTGGAGGCTTCAGACCTTTACCCACTGAGTTAAGTGAAGTTTGGGGGAGGGAAAGCCTCTGGAGAAGAGGACTTACAGGGAGTGTATGTGTTTGTAGCAATAAATTCTTGTTAACTGCTCAACTGATAAGGAGTTCTGTTCATTTCTTTGCACACCACAGCTGTTCTTGGAAAAGGAGGGTGTTAATTAGCCAAAAAGTGGGCATTGGAAGGGAGTTGGAATATTTGGATGGGACACCAAGTTGTTGCTGTGGTGGCTGGAGAAACTGCTGGCAGGAGAGGAAGGAGGACTGCTACAGGTTGAACAGGTGAGCTACCCTGGTGGAGGGGTGCTGCAGTGCAAAACTAAGGCCATTGTTGGGGAGCTAATTAGCTCAAAGTGGGCATAATTCTTTAAGTGGAACTTGGACCGGGAATCTGGTGAAACAGGCACAGGAAAAGTGTTAACCTGTCCATGTGCCATAGATCAGGATTAGCACTGGTGTTCCTGGAGGGGGGCAAAACACTATGGGCCCAATCCTATCCAACTTTATAGTGCTGGTGCAGCTGCAATGCAGCCCTGTGGAAAGGGAACAAATGTTGTTCTCTTACCTGGAGGAGGCCTCTGTGACTGTCCCCCTACTGCAGTATGCATCATGTACCTTGATGGCACAGCTGCACCAGCATTGGAAAATTGGATAGGATTTGGCTATAAGTTTCTTCAGGCACCTGACTGCTGGTGTAAAGTGGCCCTTCCTCCTTGCCTTCAGAGCCAGTTGTGGCTGCAAAAGCTTTTGTCAGTTTCCACTGGCTCTGAAGGTGAGGAGGAAGGGCCACTTTACACCCGCAGTCAGGCGCCTGAAGAAACTTAGGCTGCAATCCTAGCCAACTTCCCAGCACTGACATAAGGGCAATGGAGCTCTGAGGTAAGGGAACAAACATCCCCTTACCTTGAGGAGGCCTCTGCAACTGACACCCAACTGCAGGATGCAGCACATGTCCCATTGGAACCGCTATGCCAGTGCTGGAAAGTTGGTTAGGATTGCACTCTTAGTGTTTCTCTCCCCCCCCCCCCGAACACTACTGAGGATCAGCACTGCCTTGACTGCTTTTAAGCCTACCTCTTAACAATTATTTAACTCAATGTTAACTTGGGTTCACTATTTTGCTCTTCAGGTTAAAGATGAGGTTGTAATGTGAGAACGCGGCAAGAAAAACAGGTTACTTATTCACATATTGTACAATCTTGATGGTTATGTACATTATAGTTATATGTTATACGTACATTGTACTCCTAAGCAAATTTGGTAAGTCATTGGAGTTGGGATGGGAATTTTCAGCTCAGAGGATGCACGGAAAGCACCTGCTTGCTCATTTGGCTACGGATACTCTTCTGCACCATGTCCTCTGTGCAGAGGTGTTCCTGACTTGGAGCGCACCCGGGAGGTGGCAGCGCTTACCTTGGGCACTATTCCGGAAGTTTGGGGGTGATGTAATTACCTCATCCCCAACCTTCCTGGTTCTGGCATTGGTTTAAATGTAAAAAAAAAACCCATATCCACTAGGTGATGTTTCAGGCTGTTTTAGACCTAGCTACAGTGTGCTCTCACCAGCTAGCAGCAAAAACATTACTGAAGGCAAGAACCTGTGGCGGCTGGGCTGGAAAGTCACTGAAGGGAGGCTCAGGCCCTTGCTGAGCCTCTCACCCAGATGAACTGCCCCATCACCCCACCTTGTGATGCCATTGCTTCTGTGCACCCAGGATTTGCTGCCTTCTGCACCATGATACTACAGGGACAGTCATTGTTCTGGCCTCTTGTACCTGATGTATAGCAGTGGCTCAGAGCCAGCTGTTATCCTGGCAAATAAGTGTTACCCTGCCTAATAAGTTTTCCGACAGCCTTTCAATTCTACCATCGGGCTTGGGATCTGCTGAAAGCTGGTCAAATGTGTTCTGTGACTCATTCTCTCCTTAACGTTGCCAACTTGAAATCAGGATGAAAACACGGCAGTTCTGTTTATAAAAAGACTATTTAAGGTATGTTGTGGGAGACTATGGAAACTCATCTGCCACTTTCCCCTCATTGTTTTGCAGATCTAAAAAAATAATCAGTCCCATCCAGAGGAACTCTATTGGGAAGCTGTTAAGCTATCTCTGAAGTGTCTAGTTAGCATGGGGCATCCATTGCAAAGGTATCTGTCGGACTCTGCTTGATTCTCAGTGGTGCAGAGACTGATTACCTGTAGATGTAATTTAGTATGCCTGACACTTTGTACTTTCCATGGAACGACACCCCTCACTCTGCAGACATGCTGGAAGGCAAATTGTGCTTTCAAGATCAGATCCTCTGCCTGGACTGTGCAATTGAACGATTGTTTTTGTCTTTGAATCTGTGAACCATGACAGAAATGTGTGTGTGTGTGGGGGGGGGGGGAAGCTTACTTAATTCCTCATTAAAAATACCTTGGGGGATTCAGTCCAAAAGTCAAAAATGCATTGTGACATAGGAAAGGACCCCGTGGGTCTAAGCGGAGCATGATGCTGTGCTAAGAACACTATTTGCATCTCAACATTGGTGTTCTGGGCAATAGAGACATGCATCTGCTGCTTTTGCTAATGCCTTCTTGCTGTGAGACATATGAGCATTAGAAACCACCCTTATAATCAGCCTGATCTTAGGTCCATCTTGCCTAGTATTGTTTGTTCTGTTGGGCTGCAGATGTCCAAAGCCTTCTGCAGGGGTCTTTTTTTAGTCCTGCAACTTCAGATCCCTTTGACTGAAAATGCCAGCAATTAAACCTACATGCGAAGCACGCACTCCACCACTGAGTCATGAACTACCAGAATCACATTTTCCTGGTGGGGCCTACCATACTACAGGTTGAGTATTCTGTATCCAGAGTGTTTGGGACGTATTCCAGATTTTTCCAGATTTAGGAATACTGAATGCAAATAATGAACCTACTGTTGGCTCGGTCTATGTTGTCGGATGTGGGTGAGGCTCCCGGCTTGCCTCTTCCTGTCACTCCATCACCCCCTGCAAGGCTCTCAGAGTTGCCCGCTTGGCTTAGCATACCAAGTGCCCCATAGACCTCATGCTATGCTAGTGACTGTGCAAAACAGTAGAACAAGTTTTAAAAACCGTTTGCGTGTACCCCAGCATGCATCGTACTATGCTGGTTGGTTCCTGCTGAAGCACAAAAATGTCATAAGGTTTTTTTAAAAAAGACATGTCAGAACTCAAAAAAGATTGTAGTTTTCAGAATACTTTGGATTTCAGAATTTTGGATGGGGGGTGCCCAACCTGTGTACGGTTGACCCTTATTATCTGTAGGTTTGGAACTTGCAGATTTGATTCAACGCGGGTCCCTGACCTGTATCTGAGAGCTGACTTGTACCCTCCAGTCATATCCGGAGGTATTTTGAGGCATGGGAGGCTACACACAGCCTTCCTGTGTCTCAGAAAGCCTGCCTGAGACCAATAAGATGCATTTTCAGTTTTTTGAAAAAATCAGGACTTAGAGGCCTCTGACAGGCCTTCTGAAATACAGGGAGGCCTCATGGGGAGATTGCATCCGGAGGTCCTCTTATGCGCCCACCCATGGATCTCATTATCCACTGATTTTGGCATTCATGAAGTTTCTGAGAACAAAACCCTGCGAATGCCAAGGGCCAACAGTTTTGGGGTTAGAATTTTCTGCTTTCCCTAGCCCGTGCGTTAAGTCAGGAAGCAAAATAACCCGTGGAGAGCAAATAAATCAGGGAATGTATGGGGGTTAGGAATGGAGCAGTGGAGAATGAATCTCCAGGTTTTGTGCACTACAGCAGTCTTCTTCACCCAAGGGCCTGTGGTGTTGGTATATTCTGAGGGGGTCAAGTCATATTTTGGAATGATATTTCTCCCAGAGTGGATGAAAGGAGTCTTTTTTCCTTTGCAAGAAATACACAGTTGTAGCAACAAAACCCATAACAACCAGCAATCCTGGGAAACGCAGAACAATACACAAGATTTGGTTTCTATTGGGCAATTTTAATTAGAGGGAGCGCATCTAACCTTTCCAGCAGAAAAAAAGCAATTGCACGGTTAAGATCGTTTTGCTGCAGCACTGCCATATATAGTCCCCAGCCATTCTGAGCTCCCTGAAATAATTCAGTTTTGAACGATAAATATACACCATAAAGCCACAGAGCTGCTAGGGCTATGACTTGTGCAAGGAAATTAGCATTGCAAGCAACCCCTTCAGTGGCTCACCTTTTCTCCTGCCATCTCTCGTTCTACATACAGTGAGGTTGGGTGGGAGGGGAAAAATAAAACCTGACCCTTTTTAATCCATAGTTCAGCTTCGATGGGCTATTGCAAAACAACACTGGTAGAGTGGAGGAGAGGCTGGAAGGAGAAATCTGCTGGCAGGAGTGATTTGAGGACAAGCTGAGTCCACCGAGTGAGACAAGGAGGATGAATGTCAAGCTCCATTATTTCTTGTCTAGGGAAGAGGACAGGCAATTACCTTGCTGGTAATGTTACCGAAATACTGGAAAGCAGCTATTGTGTGGCCGATTATGGTCCCGCTGTGCCTTTACGTACGGCTCCTCAGTTCCGGCTGTTTTCAAATGTATTAATTTGGCATAATGCGATTCATTTTTGGTTTCAGAAGCAGGTTTTACAGCAAAGGGCACCGGAAGTTCCAAAGAGACAATTTCAATGTCATTAGCAAAGAAAATGGCTGGTGAAATGTGCCACTGTTCCATTGTCTCAGTATCATGTTTTACACAGAGATTCATTTTTTTTTTTGTCAGAGAGGTGCAAAATGTGCCAGCTTTGAAAGCGTCACAGCCCAGGAGAGACAAACTGGGAAGCTCCATCCTCTTGTCATGGATGATTCCTCAGTGAAGGCTGGTTCACAGTCGGCTGCCTCTCTCGATGGCTTGCACGGTAAATGTATGAATGAGCTGTCACAGATCAGACTTTGGGGAGAACATTGACATTGCCTTGCAGTCACTCAAACACAAGGATTGTCAACAGAGTGATTGTTAGCTAAATGGCGTTCCACGCTGCTTAATTGAGCCATGAGGAACCAACAACCCAATCCCCATGCGGGAATGCAGAGTCACAGGCTCACATCTGCATCAATGTGATGCATAATCCATGCAGGTGGATTATGCCAGGGAAGTGTGTTTGGATATGGCATGCACTGGTGTCACCAATCCCACCCCCCTCCCAGACCCAATTCGTCCACACCTGCCTTGTTCCACCCCTTTCCAATCTCCTTCATTCCTATGCTGTACTTGCTCTAGCAGTGCCTGCAAGAAGATTTCAGCCTTCACATTGGTGTGCCTGTGACTTGTGTTGTCACAAAGGTCTTTAGGGGCACATAAGAACAGCCCCACTGGATCAGGCCATAGGCCCATCTAGTCCAGCTTTCTGTATCTCACAGCAGCCCACCAAATGCCCCAGGGAGCGCACCAGATAACAAGAGACCGGCATCCTGGTGCCCTCCCTTGCTTTGGCATTCTGATATAGCCCATTTCTAAAATCAGGAGGTTGCACGTACACATCATGGCTTGTAACCCGTAATGGATTTTTCCTCCAGAAAACTTCCTCCAGAAAGCTTGCGTTGTATCCAGCACAGGATTGTGGTCAGAAGTGACTTAGCCAGAGGCAAGGGGAAACTCTTTCCCTTTCCCCTGGGTAAGGGCTGCTGGCCACAATGGATCTCCTTGGACTTGTGCCACCTCCTGAGGTTGCACAAGTCTGAGGAGAGCGGAGCGGCTTGAAGCCGTTCTGTTGTCCCTGGGGATGGAGGTTGGGATCCAGTATAACTGCTGGATCCCAGCCCCGCCTCCCTCTCCTCGCCCGCCTGCCCCTTGGGCCGCCCATTGCCCTCCCTCTTCCCTGCCCAGGAATGCCTCCCTCCCTCCTTCTCCCTGCCCCCCCATGCCTACCTTTTCCGCTTGTGTCAGAGGTGGGCCGACACAAGCGGCGGAGGGGAAGCTGGTGTGGAGGCTTCTGTCAGCCTCCGCAGGCCGGCGCTTCTCAGAGCACCGACCTGGCTTCCCCTCGAGGAGGCACAAACAAGTTTTACAGCACGTTTGTGACCCTCTCAGGCCGGTCCAAGGGACTTGGGCTGGCCAAACTCAAGGTTAGGATTGCGCCCTAGGGCCCTTTTGTGACAGAGAGCACAAGCCCTCAATAAGTTTGTGCCACAAATTTGTGAATGTGGCTAAAGTGAGGTTGCCTCTCATAGTAGTGGTGCCTCAGACTGTAGTCTCAAGATGATCACAGAGACCTTCCTATGAAAGAAACATGGACCTTGGATGTGCACCAATGTGCTCTGTGTAGGAGATGTGCGTGCAGACCAAAACTGAAAATTCTGTGTCTTAGACTCTAAAACTATTGGGTGTTACTAAGAAAGCAGGACATGCACTCCATGTTTAGGGACACCATACATGCATCACATGAATGACTGCAGTTCTCAAAAAAATTATCCTTTGAGGGTCCCTGAATACCTCCTACAATGCTGATGTTGCTGGCTGGCCAAGCTCTGTACTGTACTCTTCCACCTGCCTCCTGGTGGCACATAGAGCACAACCACTGCCACCGGTACTCAGGATCCAGAGGTCATTCATACTACTGGTAGCAGGGGATGGTTGAGGAGGAACCTCAACCAATGTCTAACCCAGAACTCCTGGCACTACCTCTGACCTCCAGAGGCTTTAGTCTACTTAAGGCAGTGTGCACTGTGCCCCCGACCTGCCCATTTTATCCTCTCTGACAGGCAGAGTAGGCTGAGAAAGAATTATTGGATGCAATTTATCCAGTGAACTTTGTGGGTGAGTGAGTTTTTTTTGGGGGGGGGGGTGTCAGGGTTTTAACAGCTATATTTAGTTTAGTGGTTTAGAATCCACTGGGCCAGTGCCAGAGCTGAACTCCAGCACCAGCGCTGGGTGTAAATCACATCTGCAACACCCTGCACAGTGCCAACGCTGGCCCAGTGCAGGTCAGACACCTCCTGGAGCTAGTTAAGAGCTCCGGGCAGTGGTGAGGGCCTCAGGGGTTGGGGGAGGTGTTCTGGAATGGGGGGGCAGGGAGAGGAATCAGGGTTGAAAGGGAGTGGGGCTGGCAGAGCTCCACTCTGCTGGATCCTGAACTCCGTCTCAGGCTAGAAGGCTAGGCACAGAGTCTCTCAAGTCTGTGCCAACAAAATAGCAGGTGCAGACTTGAGAAGCTCCATTGTGGGGCTTTGGGCTTTCTCTGGGGGAAGGAGATTAAAGTCCCCTCCGGCAGCCTTGCCAGTGCTGCTGGATGCAGTGGCAGCTATTTTGGCACCACTGTACCCGGCGGAGCTGCCACCTTCAGGATTGGACTCTTTGGGGCTGCTTTTAAATATGTAATTTTTGTATTTTCTTTTATTTGCTGTTTTTACTGCTGTTGTATTTTTTTTTTAATATGTTGCAGTTTAATAAAAGCTGCCTTGAGTCTTGTGAGAGTGAGGTGGGCTATAAATATTTTAAGTATTACAGATGTAAGTTCCATCAGCTTGGAAAGGGATTTAATTCCAAGTAAGAGTGCTGAGGGCTGCAGTCTTAAAACAGGAACCATGTTAATCACTTATTATCTGTAGAAATAGATTGCTCATACATCTTTCTTATAATGCCTGTGTCTAAAATGAACAGTGTTTCATTCACTGTGCCAGAATGAGTATTATGGAAACTCTGCTCTCACTTCACAGCAATTTATATAGATACAAATGATGGATGGGGTTTATTAGAGCATGCAACAAATTATAAGCATAGTTCTTGAATAGGCATAAATGTTAAATGTAGGGCTTTGATACTACGAAAAGAACTGAAATGACTATGACAACCTGACTATGACATCTCTGTGAGGACAACCATTCCATACATTTGTGTTGTTGGTTTTTGATTATGTTTAAATAGCATGGATTTCCCCACAGAATCCTGGGAATTGTAGTTTAGTGTGCATGCTAAGAACTCTTTGCTAAAGATCACCCCACCACATTTTCAATCTCCTAGGGTTTTCTGGGAGAGGGAATGACTGTTAACTGCATTTGTCTTTAGCATAGATATATCTTCTGCCTCTCACATGACAGGCAGAAATTCAACAGTTGGCTGGAACTTTTATCACTGTGTTTCCAAGTTGCAAAATATACCGACTGTGTTACCACATAGTATGTAGCTCTTAAAGGCATAAAACCTCGACTGGAGCAAATACGATTGTCAAAAAATCAGAGGTATTTATGATAATCATTTTGTAACCCACAGGCGTAAGAGAAAACTGCTCTTCTGGACTGAATTGGCCTAAGGTTGATGTAATTATCTGCAGAATGAGATTACCAAGTTTCCAAATGAAAAGCCAATTTCTCATTCTTAGTCACCCTGGACAGAATGCCAACATAGTTTTGATCCAGTCAGAGGGGGAGGGGGGAATAGTGTTTGAATGTCATGTATGCCTTCCAAAGGAACCTCAGGGATCTCCTGAAGTGTCAAGCTTTGTGCATGAGTACATAAGAACCTAAGAACAGCCCCGCTGGATCAGGCCACAGGCCCAGCAGCTTCCTGTATCTTCCTGTATCTCACAGTGGCCCACCAAATGCCCCAGGGAGCACAAGAGATCTGCATCCTGGTGCCCTCCCTTGAAAAGCAGTCCTCTCAGGATTCATTTCCCGAAATGTCAGCAGCTAATCTTTCTACCGCTGAATTTTTCCCAAAATCTTCCTTTAAAATGGTCCAAACCAGTTTCTGAACTTGACACACAAATGTCCCCTAATGATAACTCTTGTGCAGGGAGGTCCTAAGTGTCTTTGCTCAGGAGCAAGTCTTGCTAACTTCAATGGAACAGACTCCTTAATAAGCCTGCGTAATTAAGAAACTGTGAGGTCTGTCGCACTGGCTATTTTTTGGCCAAAGAGAAGGGAAGCCAAAGGGAAACCAATGGAACACTACGTGAATTGGGAGCACTTTGCTCCCCTCACAATGCCAAGTTTTGAGAAAGGCTTGCATTTGTTTTGAAATGTTGTAAGTCACCTTGGGTGCCCTTACTGGGAGAAAATAAAAATAATTCTTGTCACAGTGTTTTCAAATGGCATCTTGAAAGATTTAGCGGATTGGTGTACCTTAGATCAGTGGTTCTCACACATTTAGCACCGGGACCCACTTTTTAGAATGAGACGGGGAATGAGACTCCACCGGAAGTGATGTCATGACTAGAAGTGACATCATCAAGCAGGAAAATTTTTAACAATCCTAGGCTGCAATCCTACTCACACTTACCCAGGAGTAAGTCCCGTTTATATAACTGTTAAAAAAATATACATAGTAGCTTGCTAAAAGTACAGGTTTGTAACTTTTCCCCAAATGCAGTCGCATTCCCTGGGAGCATCACGTCTAATATATTAAAAATAAAATATTGAAATGAGTGGGGACCCACCTGAAATGGGCTTGCGACCCAACTAGTGGGTCCCGACCCACAGTTTGAGAAACACTGCCTTAGATGTTTCAAGCATATATTAATTAGCAAGAGCTTTCCTGATGCCTTCCAGCACTGTATTTGTTCAATCTCTTCCCTGTTCAGGGAAGCAGGCAGTAGCCATTGTCCCAGCCTGCTAACAGGTGTTGTAGCCTTGAGGGGGAATGTTGATGGATTCCAGCTGACTCAGTGTAGCAGGTGTAAGGAGACAACAGCCCCAGCACAAAAGGGAGAGAGGACTATAAAGTGTATTCAGTGAGAAAGGCTTAGAGTTTGTGACCACTTTGCTGCAGGAAATAGTCACAGCCAAGTTCACAGACCTGCTGAATAATGTGGTGTTTGTTGTTACTGCTTTCTTAAATCCTTAAGAAAACAGTTTTGATTAAAACCAAGGAGGTATTTAATTTCACTTGATAGTAAAGACAAGGCTGTCGACCTGATATACTGTGGCACTTGCTTCCGGACAGTCCCGCTGAAGTTTGGTAGTAAATCTCACGGAAATGTGAGACCTCTTCAGATATTGGTAAGAGGCAGCCAATGTGCAGTGTGTGGGGCAAATAACAGTGCGCTGGTTAGCTACAGCCCCTGCATTCACATACTACTTGGCTGTGACTCCTGGCTCTCCCAGTGTTCCAGAACCCTGGTTCTAAAAGGTGAGGAGAACTAGGAGCATGGCCAAGAGGTATATTGATGGGAGGGGAAAAATGGCTGGAGCATTCCTGACACTGAACATGGGAACAGACTTATTTGAGAAAAAGGAGAGGGAGGTCAATACAACACTACAGGAATTGAGAAGTAACACTATGTTCTCCTTTAGTTCTAACTTGACATTTTGAGGGGAGCTTAGTGTTCCCAATTCATGTAGTGTTGCATGTCTTTTGATTGCACATGGTAGAATAAAAAAATTGTGATGAAATTATTCTTAACCAGGCAGTTTAATTGGGCATCACACAAAAGTTTGATGATGCTATCAGTGGCGTCACTAGGATTCGCGTCACCTGGTGCAGGAGGCCTGCACATCACCCCATGCAGTGGGCGGGGCAACGCCCCAGGTGGTGGGCGTGGTGATGTACCATCGCCCCGCCCCCACTGGTTTTTTGACTGTTCCTTTTGTTAGAACACAGATATTTCAATGTGGTTTGTTTCATTGCATTCTGTATGAAATTACGCATTGATTGATATACAACATGATGGTATTATTCCTCCAAATTCTGATTTTAGTGATTTTGAAAACTTGTAGAGTCACACACACACACACCCCTGTGTCAACTTACTAACAACTTATTGCAGAAGTTCTCAAACTTTTAGCACTGGGACCCACTTTTTAGAATGACAATCTGTCCAGGACCCATTGGAAGTGATGCCATGGCCAGAAGTGACATCATTAAGCAAATTGAAATAGATAATTATAAATAATTAAATTAAAATAAAAGAAATAATTAAATAAGAGGGAGCCAGTCATGTTCCACCAAGTGAATCTACTCTGAAGTAAGTCCTATTGTGGTCAATGGGGCTTACTCTCAGGAAAGTGTGCATAGGATTACAGCCTGTGAGCCCAATCCTATGCATGTCTACTCTGAAGTAAGTCCCATAGTGGTCAATGGGGCTTACTCTTATGAAAGTGTGGGTTGAATTGCAGCCTGTGAGCCCAATCCTATGCATGTCTACTCAGAAGTAAGTCCCATAGTAGTCAATGGAGCTTACTCTGTAGCCTGCCTGCAATAACTCCCCCCCCCCAAAAAAAAAAAAAAAAAAAAGAATCAGTGAGATTTTCAACCCTGCCCAGTGCCGGGTTTAAAGTTCTTCTATTTCAGGCATATCAAGATAAAGACCCACCTGGCTTTGCAAGTGCAAAACAGAAAACTTCCCCTTACCAGCTGAAGCCTCTTTTTTTTGTCCTTTTTAGTGGGGGGGGGGGGGAGACTGCCTTCTGGAGCATTTGTTGCACTCCAGATCAATTGGATCTGGACCATTCTGCTTTTCTCATATTCCCCTTTGCCTGGCCTGACCACCAGCCAAGGCATGTCTGCCTACTCATGAGTAAAAGTGATGTGAGGCTGCTTAGCTTTCCATAGGGCTCAATAGACTGCAGCTGGGAGGGAGGGACCTCCTTCTCCCTTTTGTGTTTTTGGGGGCTGCATTCATTGGATTGGGACCATTCTGGTGTCCTTGGATTCATCTCAGCCTGCCCTTTCCGATAGACTATGGCAAGTATGCCTACTCATGAGTAAGCGCACGATATGGCTCGCTTTCCATAGGGATCCATGCATTTTTTATTTCTGGTTTTTTGGCCATAACTTTTGAAGGAAAGGAGCAATTTCAATTCTGTGTTTTGCATTGCACTTTGCTGGGAATTCCACATCCAACGGTGTATGGCATAACTCCTGAAGCCACGATGTTAGCATGTCCTCCCCCCCAGGGCACGTCAACCCCCCCGGCTTTCACCCTGCACAGCCCGCACCCCCCGCACCCTCCTGGCAATGCCAGGGATGCTACAGAATCTGCCCTATGATGTGTTTGTGCAGCAGCTGATTTTTTACACAGCACACTGGACTTACTACCATGCTTGTGATGTTCGCACTATATTATGGGACCTGCCTTCAGGTTCTTTTTAAATAGGCACAAAAAAAGATGGTTCTGTAAGGAATCTTACTGTTTGGTTTAGCTAAGCAAAATCAATGACAAAACAATCTAAAACACTGATTGTTTTGTCATTGATTTTCCTATAGTTGCTGCCCTAATGCACCTCATAAAAAGAACATTGCTGGATCAGACCAAAGTCCATCTCTAGTCCAATATTCTGTTTGCCAGAAGAGTTAGTCAAATACTTCTAAGCAGCCAGCAAGCATGAAGGCAAGGGCCATCTCTCACTATTGCTTTCCATCATGTGGCATTCAGTGGTGTACTCTCTTTGAACACTGATGTTCCATACATCTATCATGAACAGTAGCCACTGATTTCACCTCAATTTGACCAATTCATTTTAGAAGCCATCTAATCTGTGTCTATTTTCACTGGATAAGCATCGTCACTGTTTATGTTTGAATGATTATAGTTCATCATTCCAAAATTATGCCATCTTTCCAAAATTAAACAAATGGATCTGAAAATTGTCTTCTTCTTCTTCTTCTTCTTCTTCTTCTTCTTCTTCTTCTTCTTCTTCTTCTCATCAAAATGACAACACAGCTGATAACGATCGTATATGTACACACAAAAACCACCACCTTTTTCAGCTGGTAAATCTCATCCACACGGACACCTGTCTGATCTCTAGGTGTAGATGAGGTACTGACAAAGCACGGACACTGTGCCGGTTATGGCAATCTTTTGAAGTTCAGCTGGTGTTATTGCCGGGGCAAAGTACTCATTAAACTGTGTTGATATTATTCCTTGTGTGCCGATTACTATCAGCAGCACTTTTACATGCTTTGTCCAAATTTTGTCAATTCTATGCGCAGGTCGCGGTATTTGGATATTTTCTTCTGTTCTTTCTCCAAAATTCATGAGTTCCTGGGAATGGCTACATCTACAGTTAACACACACCTGGCTTCTGTGATGGTAATGTCTGGAGTATTGGCCCCCACACGTCTGTCAGTCTCTATCTGAAAGTCCCACAGAATTTTGACCACTTCACTTTCTACTACTCTTTCCACCTAGTGTTGCCACGGCTTCTCTGACGCGGGTATGTTGTTCTTTTTACATAAGGCCCAATGGACTAATTTGGTCACATTATTGTGCCATTCTTTGTAGTCAGTGTTGGCTATTTTGGGACATTCACAAATGAGATGATAATTTCATCCCATTTTTTTGCATGAACGACATCTACTATCATTGCTAGTGTCTCGTACTTTTGTTTATTTTTATTTTGTTTATTTTGTAAATTGTTGTTGTACAATAAATGTACCCAGATGGAGCACTTGTAGGAGTCTATTTTTAAGAAGGGCATTTCAGAAGCCATATAATTAGTACATTTACATTCCAAAGACATATTTGTTACAAGAAACAACTACAGCAACATTCTAACAGAAAGTTCAGCTCTCATCTTAGTGAACTTTATTGCTTCAGCAAGCAAATGTAGATCCACCTTTCTTTTATCACAGATATTTCAAAGCCTCTATGAAAAATACCAGTGCTTACCATACAGCTGACTTCACAAAAACATTTCTATCTAATACGGGGCAATCTGTCACTAGAAATTCCAATTACGTTACTTCTGTTTTAGAAGCTAATGACCGGATCCCCATAACTATGATGGGATGGCTGTAATGAGATAAGCATGACGCATTCTGGCTCCAGGCCTTTCCTTGCTTTCTGTATGCACACCATGTGTTATGCCAAGGGCTAGATGTGCTGATGCGTTCAGGTTCCTTCCATTATGAAATCATTTGTTTCTATTAAAAGACTCAGCAATTCTTAAAGTTCACAGAGAAAAAAAAAAACATAGGTCGTGTGGGAGATGCAGATAAGTGTTGATGTCAGAGAAGGATTAATAGAAGGGCTACTGCTCATTTCAGCAAAGCCCATGAATTTCTAAGATTCTCCAGACCCTGATAGTTAACGTTCATTTCCCTTCTTAAAATGCTTAGTGCTTAACATTGTTTCAGCTTTGAATGTTTCCTTAACAAAAGGACTAGACCAGTGGTTGTCAAAATTTTTAGCACTTGGACCTACTTTTCAAAATGATACTCTATTGGGACCCACTTACCTTTAAGAGACTTAAAAAAAAATCAGAAATTATTTATTTATTTTCTTACTTACTAACTTACTCAGAGACCAGTCCTGAGCTTACACCACTCCACCGGCAGTGAGCATCGCAAATGTGCCATAAAGCACGTTTGCGGCCCTCAGCGCTGGTGCTACCTCAGTGTGCGCGGCGAAGAGGTGTGTGGAGGTGTGGGGGAAGGCAGGGAGGAGACATTCCAGAGCAGTGGGGGGGAGGGCAGGGAGAGAGTGGGGAGGAGGCGTGCTGGGGGGAGGGAGCAGGGCGAGAGGGAGGTGAGACTGATGGAGCTCTGCTCCACAGGATCCTGAGCCTCCATGTCTGGTCCGCCAACTTACACAGAGGCTCTTGATTCTACGGTGACCCAAGGGTTGCTGTAGAATTGGGTAGCCCCATTGTGGGGCTACTCGCCTTACCTGGGAGAAGGGGATGAAAGTCCCCTTCTACTGAAGTGCCATCAGCACTGCCCGGTTAGCACTTAGGATGCTGCGGCAGCAATTTTCAGCTCTGCCGGCAGCCATTTTCATTACCACAGCAGCCATGCACTCCGGGCAGCATAGGATTGGGCTGCCCCTTACTTACTTACTTACTTACTTACTTACTTACTTACTTACTTGTAACATTTTATTTCTTTATTTGCAAACAACAAACAAAAAAGAACCCTTGATCCATTTCTCATAATGAGGCAGCTTGAACAGCTTAGTTATGTGACCCAGCCTTCTCCTGCCCCCACTACCTGATTGACAAACTTGGAAAAAAACACATCAGGAAAAAAAAAAAAAAACAACACTCAAACATTTCTCTCCCTGTATTTACACTAGCTTGCAAACTGCAGAAGCTTAGCTGTTAGCAGGGCAATTAACAGCTGTCTTGCAAACTGCAGGAGCTCAGCTCTTTGCAAGGCAGTTGGCCGCTACTTGATTTTTGAATAACCTCAGGGCTTGAGGTAATTAGTTATCTGATCTTTCCTTCACCCATGTCTTCATTAGAAGCTCTGCAGGACCCACAGAAATCAGGTCAAAACCCACTATATGGATCCCGACCCACATTTGAGAAACACTGGACTAGACAGTTGTGTTAGCTGTTCTATATGGATGCAGAATGGTCTGAAATAATCTCTAATATGTTGAGATGCTTTGTTCAGCATGAGAAGCATAGGAATCTTCTTAAAATCAGTAGCATTGGGCAACTCTAATCTTTTAAATATAGCCTGGTGGATTTCTCTTGGAATCTCATGTCCTCTCTACAACATATGAGAGCATGCACTTAGTTTTTGGTTTGGGAAACAGTTGGTTTCTTTAATTACCTATTTGGAGAGGAACAATTTGAGGAAAAAAATATGGTCTGCAATCATTCCAAGCAATCAAATTTGTAACAGTGTATATTCAGAGTAAAAACATGACAGATCTTGTAGCCATTAAAAACAAACACATTTATTTCAACTTAAGCACTCACTGTAGTCTGTTTCATCACATTCATGAAGTGCTGTGTGGCAGGGGTGTGTGTGTGTGTGTGAAATTTTTACCTTATCATTGTGCTTATTTCATGTACTCAGTTTCATTTACAAATAGTCACCCACAAAGTTTCTCACACTCCATGATCATTTACTCACTTTGGCTACAGGTCTGGGCCCATTCTTGTCGGCTCATTTAGAAACTATTGTTCTTGGCTGGGTAAATTAGCTACACATTGCTAGAGAATCTGCTTTACCTACACCTACTGTTATGAATTATCACCGAACTTTACACAATAATGTTTGCTGACTGTTAGCCTGATCCTGTGGTCTGCGCCATGCCTCTGTGGCGCGGACCACAGTTGCAAAGGTGCTGGCTGGTGCTGAGCCAGCACACGGCAGGCGCCCGGGTTCTGCAGCTCGGCGGTCTCTGTGACCACTGGGCTGAGGAATGGGAGATGGGGGCGTGTCCGGAGGTGTGGGGGAGGCGTGGCTGGGGGCGTGAGGGGAGGCGTGGCTGGGGTCATGGGAGAGGCGTGTTGGGGCGGGGGAGGGGCAGATCCAAGGTGCTCGGGCAGGGCTGCTCGCCTACATGAGCACCTTCACTTTAGTGGCGACCAAACAGTCGCCACTAAAGTGAGTAGCCCCATTGCGGGGCTGCTTCCCTTACACAGGGGAAGGGGACGAATGTCCCCTTCTCCCAAGGAGCCTCCTGCGGTAGCGCGGGAGTTGCTGGATCTGGCGGGAGCCCTCCGTGGAGTCGCCGGGTCCCACAGCTCTGGGCAGCTCAGGATTGGGCTGCCCATCTCTTCATTCACATAGATGTTGAACTCCTTCCCTTTACCTTCTTTTTATCGCCACATGTGTGCTCTCATGTGTATGTATAGTAAATCCTTGTTAAACCATGCACTCCATTCTAAATTTACTTAACCATGGGAACAAAATTATAACTTACATTGCACCCTCCGCTGCCTGTTCTCAGCTCTCTGTGACCATTCTGAAGTTATTCGTGGTGGCCTTTCTGAATCTGTGAAGGCCATTCTGAATCCGCGGTGGCTATTTTGAAGCTGTCCACTGCTGGCATTCCTGACCAGGTTAGCTATCCCTCCCCCTAACCGCATTGATCCCATAGGATCAATGATCTAGTATCTGCTGGGTTTTCCAGGAGCCTACCCCCAGTGGATAATGAGAATTGACTGTATATATACACAGGGTGTGAGTGTGTGTGTGAGAGAGAGACAGATAGAGAGTGTGTGCTTGTGTGTGAACTTACGTAATACAGGTGGAGCCTATTTATTTGCAGATTTTTCACCCACAGAGACCAGTGTTGAGCCAGACCTGGTTCCACCTGAGCCCTCCGAAGGGGACTGGAGCACAGCTCTGGAGGGCTTTCTGAAGCCTGCAGACACAGTGTGCATCCAGAGTGCAGCTCTGGTCCCCTCTGGAGGGAGAAAGGGGCAGAAAACTGAGGATTTGATTATTCACAATTTTCGGTATCAGCGAGGGGCTGAGTACGTAGGACTCTAGCTCACATAAGCTTATGCCAAAATAAAGTTATTAGCTTGTAAAATGCTTCAAGACTTTTTTTTTTACTCCTGCAACAGACTAATATGGCTACCCCACTGGAAGTTGTTACCATGGAATTAAGAGTATGCTTCAGCACAGTTCATCTGGCTTAAGCGGCAGGCAGAATTTGGTCAAATGATACAGTTGGTAGTAGCTGCCAACCTCTTCAGCATAATTAACTGTCTTGAAATGTTAATATGAATTTGCTAATGTGAAATATTTTATTACGTGTCCTTTAATTCATGTCAGACTGTTCCCTTGCTGTATCGAGCACATTAATAATAGCGGATTAGGTCACTTTAATACTTTGTCACAAGGATAGCTTTAAGCAATATACGCAATCAAATTGCATATTTATGAATACAGGTTTTAGGAGCATGCTTTTGTGAATCTCAGTCATGACTGAGCCCATTTCCGAACTAAAGTTTCGGTTCTAAGTCATTCCAACCAATTTTTTTACCACCATGAACTGCACCTTAGCTTGCTGTCTTTCTGGTGCTGTGTAATGGAGGCTTTTTTCAATACGATCATTTTTTTCATATCCTGGAAATGTCTTGATCATGTATTGTGATCAGGTTCCCACATAGTAAAACTGGCCATTAGCATGATCTGGAAACAATATGGACCACTTTTCAGTGTCCTGGCCATTCTTCCATACTATTTATTTCTCTTGAAATTGATATGTTTTCATTATTTTATATGCCATTCTTCATAACCCCCCCTCCTCATTTTTTTGTTGCCTCTTCTGCTGCTGAAGTGAATCAGACCTTTGTCTGAGAGGGTATAATTAACTTGGAGTCTCAGCACTTAATTGCAAAAGACTATCATTGGTGTGGGAATGACTGGAATTCCAGGCTCTTTTGCCAAACCGTTGTTCATGACCTGGGATCTAAAGAGTCTTCCATGTGCACACAAGCACTTCTGCATACACAGTATGTATGGGTGCCTATTCTTATTGCAGCCCCTCATAAGACTCCTCTTCATATGAATGTCACTGAATGAAGTGAGGAGAGTGGGACCATGCCTGCTTACCCCTCCCCGAAGCTGGCACATCTAATATGGCGATTCCCACTCCCCCCCCCCCGAAGCTGTGCTTTTGGCATCCACAAGCAAAGGGGCATACCTGTGCACTCCACACTAGAGGGAACCCTGAATAACCACCTCTCTGCTTTTTCATTCAAGTGGAGCATTTTTGGCATTAGAAATATCCTGCAAGTGAGCTGTACATGCTGGTATAATAAACTCACAGCCCAATCCTATCCTGTGCTGGAATAGGCAGACGGACTGGCCTGCACTGTCTCCCCAGCACAGGGTAGGAGGTAGCTTCCACGCAACTCAGAAATAAGGGGATTTATTTCCCCTTACCTTATGCCGCATGGCAGCCACTCCAACTGGGTTACTTGAATCTAAGTCCAGGCCAATCTCATCCTCTCCCAGGCCCTGTCCGCCCACCAACCTGCACTCTCCCACCCAAAAATGCCTCCGTTCTGCCCTCCCACCAACCTCTCCAACACCCCATGCCAGCCTTCCTAGACTGACACTAACTCACCCATCACTGGCCTGGATCTGGCAAGGGAAGGCCAGCATGCATTCTTCTGCTGATCTCCCCAGCTCTGGAGTTGTCAGAGAAATGCCTCACAGCCCATTTGCGACACTCCCAGGCTGTCGTAAGGAACTCAGGCCGGCCCATTGACTGG
The DNA here is from genome assembly GCF_035046505.1 of Tiliqua scincoides. NCBI lineage: Eukaryota > Metazoa > Chordata > Lepidosauria > Squamata > Scincidae > Tiliqua > Tiliqua scincoides. The sequence continues at coordinate 31,971,855 of NC_089826.1, forward strand.
TTAGGGTTGCGTTCTTAAGCTAATTGGAAAAATTGCTTGTATTGTTTCCTCAAGGAGAGTGTAAGTATGAAATATGTATGTAAAATAGTTGTAAGAATATGATAATTCGCAGAGAGAAAGAATGAGACAATTTGCAGAGAAAAAAAACTCTGGCTAAGCCAATGGAACTATAGTGAGAATGGAAATCACTTTTTCTCACTAAAAGGAATGATTGATTCATGCTGATTTTGTCTTCCCAAGCTGTGTTACATTTAACACTGTTCTGGAGTGTCCCCCTTGTCTTCCAAAGTGACTTTTGAGGAGTTTAGGGAGCTAGAGCAGAAGAGTGAGGTAAGAAATATGTAGTTTGTTGGATCCAAGCTAGAATTAAGAAGAAAATATATACACACCAGGATAAGCAAATAATTGAGACCATGTAAAGAATATACTTAGCACATTTATCTTTAAATACAAAATGAATTAGGATTCAGATCACAGATGAAAGAGTGCTAGATAGGCTACATTTTGCTTAAGCTGCGATAGTTCGTATCTCAAGGCAAACCTGGATCAAACAGCATACGGAACGAGTGAGATAAATGTTCATAGACATAGAGCAAGTCATTAACCACACAGAGAAGGGTATCCACAGAGCAGGAAATCAAAGCAGGAACATGGTTTTAATGGTCCCAGCTCATCTTTAAATGCACTGCAAGAATCCTGTAATTTCGTTGTTCAGTAGGGTAAAGGTTAGTGCTCCCGTTGCTTTGCCTTCGCAACAGTGAATCATACAGCTCTGAGGTGCCAAGACAAATTCTTTATTCAAGAGTTTCACTTTATCTCCTCTGCTCTCTGTGGGAAATCTATGAGCTGTGAGCTCTGGCTGCATTTCTGTGCTGGTATCAGCTAATTTCTAATCCCTTCCTATTTATCATTTTTAGCTACTCATTTGAAAACTTTTTTTTTTTAATTATGACATGCAAATAATCCAAGATCATCAAATAAGACCATCATGTTTTGATCAGATACTTTTTATAAAGGTACATGCATATGATTCTTACTACAACCCCTGAATTACCTGGGTTGTTTCTTGTGTTGCATTACATGGCCCTGATAGGTGAGAAGGGACTGAGGTTGCCTTTTCAGGTCATGTGGTTGTCTCAATTCCCAGTCTCAGTCCTAGGTTTGTTTTTTATTATTATTATTATTATTATTATTATTATTATTATTATTATTATTAATAACAGTATTTATATACCGCTTTTCAACGAAAAGTTCACAAAGCGGTTTACAGAGAAAAATCAAACAACTAATGGCTCCCTGTCCCAAAAGGGCTCACAATCTAAAATTTGGTGTTCTTTCTGACCACTGAAGGTGACTGGTGGCTCAGGCTGGATATAAGACTGCATTTCTTGAGTCTGCTCCGAGGTTGTATGCTCAAGGGCAGTCACAGTTTTTCTTGGATGGTCCACCCTCTGTCCTTTACTTTTCTTATTCCATTTGCTATGGGCATTGGCAGTCACTGGTTATTGGGGCTGGACAGGAATTCTATCTGCACTACTTCAATTGGCTTGACAGGGGTCCTGCTCTTGGTGCAAAGGATAGAATGTTCCTCCTGTGAGCTGTGCTGAATAATAAAGTGGTGGCCTGTGTTACTTATGCCCTTTTCCCCACCTCCCTCCAACCCCCACTGTGGGCACAATAATCCCATAAGTAGCACACATTCTCTGTCCACTGTAAGCAAATCGACACCAACAAAAGTCTATTGTTACTGCATTTTACTTCCTAAAAATTATTCAAAGGATTTTGCATTCAAATTCTAAGTTCTGAACGCTTTAGTTAACCGGCTAACTGGCTTCAGCTGGCTGCCCTTCCCCATGATGACATCAGAGAAGGCATCAAGAAGGGCCTAGTCTATGCATGCATCAGAAAACAAACTTCCTTGTAAGAACCTTGCATAAATCATAATGCTGTCATAATCTATATTGTTCACCAAACAGCTTCAAACACAGATGTTTACGCAATAGTCGCTTTTGATGATTTGTGATTTAGGTGGGCTTGTTGCATTCAGTAGACCAGGTGAAAGTTCCAGCAAGCAGTGAAGTCAGATAGCAAGGGCGAGGCCAGAAGAGGGAGAGCTGCATTGTGAAGAATGAGGTTTGAAGAGAATTGGAACTTGTTGTACGTATAAGTGCATTGCTGGTATTTAGACCTAGTGATCCCAAGTTGCACGTTATATTGTTATTGATTTACAAAGCACCTCACGTCACTTGGTGCTGTACAAAAATTAGAAATCACAGAGGCCGCACGCTGAGGCTAACAAGCTAAAGCCATGATACATGATGTTATGAAGGAACAGAGAGGGGAGTGAAATGTAAGAAGACTCAATCAGGGAAAGTCAGGGTGAATATACCTTTTGTTTGGTCATTTTCAGAGTGTACACCCTGCCTGCCCACCAAATGGGCCAAGGAAGCTATATTTTGATTGAGCTGCAAGAGCTGTCAAAACAGACCAATGAAAGGGATTTTTCCCACCCCAGCTGCCTCATGAAGAGTGGGTTGTTGCTGCTGGAGTTGAAGAAGAAAGAGGCTGGGTGGCAGTTGTGCCAGGCAGGAGATTGGACCCAGGAGGAGATAGGATGGGTGACACTTGTGCATGCTGAACCCTTTCTGTCTTCCTGGGCCAGAAAGTTTGACGCAGGGCAGCTGGGACTTGCGCCGGTGATTTAGCCAGCACAGATGCATGTTGCCCCATTGAGCAGGCTGGGGCTTTACACAGGGTAAGGAGATAAATTTCCCATTACCTTGAGGAGGTCTCCAGCCTGCTGCTTACCAGTGCTGGATATATTGTGGGGTGTGTAGCCTCCTCGCTGCACCAGTGCTGGGTAGGATGGAGCTGTTTGTCTCTCCCCTACCTTTGCAAAGCTGCTGAGTTACTGGCTGCTGATGGTCTGAGAAGGGAAGAGAATACTAGCCAATGTTAAATACTATAATCAGAAAAAGAGGCAGTTAGGTGTAACATCGAATCTGGGATTGATTGTTCAATTCAGAGGCAAGAGACAAGTCATCAATTATCCATTCTCTTGGCTGAGAACAATAACTGCAATAAAACAAACTGTCCACTTTAGCACGAGAGTTTATGTACCTCTCATATGCCTTACTTTGTTTGTCCGACCCTCATTTTTATTTTTAAAAGCCAAACTTTCCTTCCTGCAACATTTTTGTCATCTGTTCATAACTCTTAACCTTTGGGAAACATGCTGGTGTACTGGCAAATCATCCCCATAATGAAGCCTTGTTCAGAAATATAGTTGAGCTGCCCAGCCAGAAACTGGGGAATTAAGTGCTTGCCTGTATCTGTAAAACTTTCATGTGATGCTAATTCTAATATTGACTGAGAGAGAAAGAGAGAGCATCCTAATGACATCTTTGCCAGTTTCGATCATCAAGGCCAGTTGCTCTATTTTCCTCAGGTTCTTTGCTTGTAGTCTGCTAGAGTTGTAGCCTGAACATGTTTCAGAAGCATTTTGAAATCTGAGTTAATCCTGAGTACTTTGGAATAAGTAGAATGGTATCAATTTTATTATATTCTAACTAAATTGTATGCAACACCTTGAACATGTTCCAGAAAAAAGTATGTTTCAGTATCACTGATTTCCATGGGAGACTGCTTAACCTGCTTTAACTGAGGCGAACAAGATTTAGGGCCCAATCCTATCTGGGTCTAGCACCAGGTCTGAGCTCCAGCGCCAGCACTGGGTGTTGTAAATGTTTCAGAAAGCACATTTACGGCACCCGCCGAGTAGGGCATGCTGGAACCTGGCCAGCACCAATCGGTACTGGGCCCAGCATTGAACAGAGGATGCCATGAGAGCGCTTGATGGTAGGTTGCACTACTAGGCAGCAGTGTGGGTTTTTGGGATGGGGGGCAGGTGAGAGAAAGGCAGGGTGGGGGGGAGTGACCAGTCCAGGAGGGGGATGGAACCAGCAGAGCCCTGCTTTGCTAGATCCTATCCTCCATGTCATGTTGAAAAGCCCAACATGGAGGTTCTCCAGTCTGCCCTGGGGACTGGAGAAAAGCCCTTTCCCCCGAGGAGACCTCCAGTGGCCTCCACAGGGCTGCTGGATACAGAGGTCACGATTTTGGTGTAACTGCACCCAGTGGCCCTGCCGAGGATAGAATTGGGCTACTAGGACCTATTAGGAAACAGATTCTTCATAGCAGTACATGGACAGTATTATCATGGCAATCTTTAACAAGATCTTGAATTTGCAGTGTTTAATATGTTTCCCTGCAACTTGACTTTTGCTGTTAAATTTTGAGTCTTCCTCTTTTTCAATTGGCTTTGAGTCTTTTTCTTTTTCAGTCTTCTTCTTTTTCAATTGGCTTTAATTTCTGCCATCACAAAATTTACAGCACAAATGCCTTTGAAAGTGGATACCAGAAATCAAAGAGAAAGGAAGGAAATGCAGGTGTGAAAAAATATCTCACCCACTCCTCAGCGAGATTTTGTTTCTATGCAAACCAAATAAAGCTGCAAAAGCAAGCTTAGAATAGAAATTTGATAGCACTGGCATTTGTTAACATCCTAGACTATATATTCTCCAGCTGTATAATAAGAAAAAGTGCAAGGAACAGTTAACTGAGGTATTTATTGATGGGTAACAAGAAATGTACTCCATCCTCCCTTGAAGCCCCTTGTGCATGGGTTGCTAACTATTTTTTTTGTCACTACTTAAATATTATTGTAATGTGTATACTAAGTAACCAGGCCTGTTAAATTGTTCATGCAAAACTACATCACATTAGGTATCATTTACGTGAAAAAATAAAGATATTATTTAAATACCTCACAAAAACTTCACAAAAGGCCTCACAAAAACATAGCATGGCATCCCACAGCCCAATCCTAACTAAATTCCCATGCAGTGATGCAGAGGCTCTGGCGTGGGCTACATTGCAACCCATGGGTAGAAGTTTCCTTGGGGTAAGAAGACATTTGTCCCCTTGCCCCTAGGTAAGCCCCAGCAGTAGCAATAGGTTGGCTCAGACCTATGCCTGCATTGCAGTGGCTGCAGCTTCCCCCAGGTCAAGGGAACAAATGTCCCTTACCTCAAGGTAACCTCCAGACTGCAAGATCTCCCCCCACCCTTAAGATACAATGCAAGTTACACTGACCCTGCAGGGAAATTTTCAATAGGACTGGGCTGCCCAACAGATTTGAGAATCAAGTTGGTTTATTATAGAATCATTGCAAAAGAAGGGACCCAAAAGATTGTCTAAACTGTCCTGTCCTTTATACCTTTAATAAAAGGGATTTTAACCTGGGTTCCATGGATGGGATTCTGGGGAGTCCATGAATGACTTACATAAAACCCCTTTTGTACGTAGGTGTTAATGTGCATTTTTTGAATATTGATTGAAAGATTGAATATTACTGTTGTTTTTAATATAATTGTGGCTAGACTCCTACAATAATTTTGAATGAGAATGGCCAAATTAATGATCCATCTAGCCTAGGACTGTCTATAAGCTACTCTCCAGGATTTATTTATTTATTGGATTTGTCTTCTGCCTTTCTCCCGAAGGGCACCCAAGGTGGCTCAGGGAAAGGTCTTTCCTAGCCCTGCTATCTGAAATACTTTTAACTGAAGATGCTGGGAACTGAACCTCAATTTAGAGCATGAGATTTACAGTTGAGCAAAGATGTTGACTTGAGTCAATGCCTTTTTTGGTGTGTGTAATTGTATATTTGAGGGATGCTCTTACAGTCTTTTAAGAGCGAATTAATTTAGGTCAATTATGTGATGTCATTCCCAATTGTCATCTTGTTTGTCATTAGGAACTATTTAAAATGGCAGTATTCCACCGAGACGACTAAACAATGGTGATAAAGCATGCAATTAGTTGTTTACCCAACAGAAAGTAATGGGCTATACGTCTTGGTTTCCCTCGAGTTGCGAGAAAACTGTCTCAAATGGATGGGGAATTTCAGTCAAGATGGCAAATGGGCCCATGTGTGGAGGTCAGGGCAGCATCTGCTCTGCTGTCCTCATCTGGAGAATTAATCCTTCTGTAGTCACCCATTCAAGCCTACAATAAATGGAGTTCAGCGGATTAGAACTTCTTTCTCAAGCTGCTATGTATCTCCATGCCTGTTCAGCTCATTCAAATTTCAACAGCCTCACTGCAGAAATGATGGCATCTCCCACCAGCTCAGTAGTGTCAACTTTCAAATGACAAGAAGCAAAAATGCACAGAAAGCATGAGAGAGCAATCCTAACCCTGGGCTGTGCTGTATCCAATGCAGGGTAGGTGGCTGCTCGAGGTCACCTTGGAGTAAGGAGATATTTTCCCCCTACCCCATGTAACACCCCAACCTGCTGTATGGGGCTACTTGGATCTGTGCCAGCTATTTAGCTGGTGGAAATCCGAGAAACCCATGCAGGGCTCCAAGGCCTGGGAATGAAGGTTAGGCTGTGGTATGTGCTGCTGCTGCGAGCCTGCCCCCTCTCAGGCTTGATCCTCCCCCTGTTTTGCCCTCCACCTGCCCAGAAATGCCCCCTGCCCACTCCAGAACACCACTCCCCCACACCCCCCACAATGACCAGCACAATCCTACCTGCGTTGGCCAGTGCATCTGCGTGATCGAGCGCCAGCAGTCTTGTGCTGTCCCTGCCAGCTCTTGAGTCAACACAAACATGCCTTATAGCATGTTTGCTACCCTCGAGCCAGCGCAATGGGACTGTGCTCATCTTTAGGATTGGGCTGTGAGTTGTGCATAGGGTTTGTTGCTAACATAAGAAGAGCCCCATCTAGTCCAGCTTCCTGTATCTCACAGCAGCCCACCAAATGCCCCAGGGAGCACACCAGATAACAAGAGACCTGCATCCTGGTGTCCTTCCTTGCATCTGACATAGCCCATTTCTGAAATCAGAGATTACTAAAAGAGACCAGTATTGGGTTTGATGTCCACCTGGAGTAGAGCTGAAGCAAACTTTTGCACAAATTCAAAATCCTGCTATTTTTTTTTTTTTTAAATGATCCTTTAAAATTATCAAGTTATGGTTTTGAAATTTGAGTTGATATTGTTTTGGATGAACTTTTTTTTTTTAAACTTCCTTGATTTTCATTCTTGGGGAGCATAAACATGACTAATGCCGTGAAAATGCCACCGGTTTTATCCAGCGGAGTATATATAATTAGCTGTTCTCATAAGATTGTTTTCCTCAGGTTGTATACCATGCTAATTCGTTTACATTACATCCTAAATGGAATGCAATTTCACCTTAAAAAGAAACCTGGTAAACGTCTTAGTTCTTCTATGTGTGCGTATTAGATCAGTTTTGCAACCTCTTAATGACCAAATGACGCTGTTGCGACATCTTGCTGAAGAAATGACCTTTCTCATTCATTTTGCACTGATCAGATTTTATCTGTAACCTTTGTGCTCACCTCCATACCCTGCCCTTGACGTCTGCCATATATAAAGTATTACACCACAAATCATCTGCTAAATGACTGAAAGTGGAAGAATGTTGTCCATTTTGTTGATTTTGTTTTTATTATTGTCAATGCAAGCAAGCATTAGAACCCTCCTGCCTTATTCTCAAGAGGATACCCCAAAGTAAGTATTTAAAAGTTGTTTAGAAAGCCTTTGACCACAGGAGGAGAAATCATGAAGAGGGAGCTGTTTATCCACAGCCTTTCTACACAGGTTCAGACTTTTTATCTGCGGATACATGACCTGTAGTTTTATTTAAATTTCATTTCATCTAGATTTCATTATCCACTGGTTTTGGCATCTGCAGGGCTTCTGGGAACCCCCACAGATAGAGGTATGACCTGTATTTTGGAATGGAACTGATTACATTCAAAGTACAGCTCCAACCCCTTCTTGGTAATCAGGGTACGAAGTATGGTACATATCAGAATTTCCTTTCAAAGACTTGGAAAATGGTTTATGGGAGGAAGATTCCTAGTGGTGTACTTACAATTTCTGCAGTTACTATCTAAATAGTCCAATCCTGTGGGGCCTTTACAACAGTGTTCTTGTGTTCTGTCATTGTAAAGGCTACTGTTATTGGTGCACTAGTGCAAATGGCTGGCAGCTCCATGCACCCAGGGTGACCAGATACAATGAAGGACAGAGTGCCTATACATTTAACCATTGTATAGAAGAGAGAACGTTGGCAGGTTCAGCTCCCCATGGAAGGGTTTAAAAAAGCTGCACCTACCAACTCCCTCTTCTATGCAATGGTTAAATGTATAGGCACTCTGTCCTCCATTGTAGCTGGTCACCCTGCATGCACCTGCACTGATGGATTCAGCCTATGCCAGAGCAGGGAAGGTGGTTGTGGGGGCAGGTTGTCAGTGGTTCTGGTTAGATATGGAGAGGGGGGAGGAAAGGGGGCAGTTCAGGGGCTGGGGAGGTAGATCTTGGGGAATATTTCAGCTCAACTGCTTCCTTTCCTCGGACTAATGCCAGTAAAAGTAGATATTTTTACTTACCTCTCTCTGGCTGTCTGATTCCCCCCCCAGCCCCAGTAGGCAAATGCAGTTTGTCAGCACAAATGGCTGGTTGGCTGGCAACCTTCAGTCTCGAAAGACTATGGTATAAGCCTACAGCACCGGGTATTCCCAGGCGGTCTCCCATCCAAGTACTAACCGGGCCTGACCCTGCTTAGCTTCCGAGATCAGACAAGATCATACCCAGCATGTGCAGGGTAACAGTTGTCAACACAGTTGCATGGCAAAAGATGGGAGATTGGATTGGGTTAAAAAAATGTGTATATATAACTATCATTTGGGTATTCCAATGAATTATAAGTACCAATGACAGGTTGCTGGGGGCCTTGGGCAAAGTCCTGTGTTCTGTTCCCCTGGTGGCCCCCAACTCCTGATGGCACATTGAACACTACTGCTACTATTGGTTCTAAGGATTCAGGGGCTAGTCCAGCAGATTTAACTCAGCATGGGTTCCGAACCTGCAGATAAAGAGGGCTCACCTGTACAAGTGTTATTTGTTAACTCAGTGAGTGTTCCAAATGTCCTGGATGGAACCAGAAGGTGACAAGATGTGACAAGAGGCTAAGATCATAGAGGTCAGTGCACAATGAGAAGAAAAAAAACATTGAAAATCACTGCTCTAGGGGATTGTCCCACTGGTTGGCGGGGAGTGCAGGAGAAGGAAGACCTGCTGAATAACAGCCCAATCCTGAGCTGGATTAACGGTGCCAAAGTTGCTAATGCTGTATCCAGCAGGTGCCAGGAAGCAGCTGGAGGTCTCCTTGGAGGAAGAGGACTTTCATCCCCTTCCCACAGGGAAAGCCCCAAGTCCCGTAATGGGGCTTCTCAAGTCTGTGCCGGCTATTTTGCTGGTGCAGACTTGAGAGATTCCAGTCGGGCCTTCTGGCCTGACACAGAGTTCAGGATAGGGCGGAGCAGAGCTCTGCCGATCCTGCCCTGGTTCCTCCCCCCATCTTACCCTCTCCCTGCCCTTGTTCCACCCTCCACCACCCCCCCAGAGGGCGCACCACTGCCCGGCAGCCACACATACCCCCGGCACCAGCATGCCCTCCTTCATCTGGTGCTGGGCCCAACGCTTGACTGGTGCGGGCCCAATGCCGGTGCTCCTTACTATGAGGGCGCTGTAAACATGCTTACGACAAGTTTATGGCACCCAGCACTAGCGCTAGGATTCACCACTGGCTCTGGGCCACTTTAAATCTCTTGGCAACAAGACTGGGCCTTCAATTCATGCAGCCAATCTTTCTCCCATCCTCCTCTCCAGCCTGTGGGGCCTCCAGCCTGTGACGGCACTGCCTGTGTGGTTTGTATGCTCCAGGTACAGTGATTCAAAACTCCATCCTGAAGCCATTCCATTCTATGTACAGTATTGATTCTTCCTGCTGATATGTGATCATTTTCCTCTCTTTAAACATGATAAGTGACAGTTTAAAAACGAAAGTGCACTGAACTCAATTCTGTGTCAAAGTCTTGTGGAGTTCAATGGAATTTACTCTCCACTACGTGTAGAAAAAGTTGCAGCCAGCGGTGACCAAAGAGGGCTTTCACACATTGCTTCATTCTCTATGCTTTTAAAAATCTTTAAAAGAGGAAGCTGACAGACTGAGGCTTGTTAATGGCAGAGTTAATGAGATTGGCTTTCTAAGGGCTTTTGATGATTTATTATTGCTGTATGTGTAAACCACGTAGCTACTGGAGCCTGCCATTTACATACTGTTACAGAAACAATCCCTTCTGCTTTTATGGTAGCGCCATAAATCAAGTGAAAGCCAGAAGGATAACAAAGCCGATAACAATGGAATCTGAAAGATAATTTAAACAAGTTCTCATAAAAACCGTCAAGCTAATGACCTTCTAGAACTTTGCCTTCTCTTGACCAGGACACCTCCCCCACTCCCACGCAGGCAAAACAATTCCAAAATACTCCCTGACTATGGCTTATTAAGTGTCTTACCACTTTTAATTTTTCTAGCTGCTCCTTGAGGAGATACATAGGAAGACGTCATCTTATAAAACAACTCATGGCCTGCATCTTGAGTCATGTCAGCAGTTGAAATCTGTATCTCTGCTACCTGGGTAAAGAGGCATCTATTAGGTGGTGGCTCCCTTATATTTAGAAAGGGAAGAGAAATTGTCTGTAACCATCCCAGCATATCGTTTGCCAATGTTTGCCAACATCTCTTTTTTCGGGTTGTTTTATTAAAGATTGTGAGATGCTTTGGGTCAATGAACTACCCCTCCCATTTATTTTACTATATACAGTGCTTTGTGAATTGTTTTGCTTTTCAGTGAGGAAAAATGCCAACATTTTCATTGTTCCTAAATATACTCTACAGTTGATTCTTCTTTCTCATTAAAAAAGAATTATTGAATCCGATGCACCATTTTAAGCTATGGGATCTTAATGCAACCAAGCCTAGTGTGTCAGCAGCTTTAGAATAAATGTGGACAGACAGAAGTGGCACCTATGAATATTTATTTATTTATTTATTTATTTATTAAGTTTCTATGCCACCTTTCTCCAGGCTAAAGGCAGTTTACAAGATAGAAGCATACATAAAAAACTAGTTACTCCAACTTATCTATTTAGACCGCAATCCTAACCAACTTTCCAGCACTGACATAAAGGCAATGCAACTCCAAGATAAAGGAACAAACATTGCCTTACTTTGAGGAGGCCTCCTTGACTACCCCCCAACTGCAGGATGCAGCATATGCCCCACAGGCACAGCTATGCCAGTGCTGGAAAGTTGGTTAGGATTGCGTCTTAAGGGGGCAATCCAGCCCTTGACTTCGGCTGGCGCAAGTCCGATGAAAACAATCCATTTCTTTATTTCATGGGTCCTGATCTCTAGGATAAGCTTAGCAACACTTGCCTATAATACATTAAATCCCAAGATTTATAGCCCAATCATATCTAAACCACTTGCCCACCAGTGCAGCTGTGCCACCAAGTCTGAGTGGACTCAGGAAGGCGGATCAAGGCTAGGAAGGGGGATAGGAAGGGGAATTGGGGGCACTGTGGTCACAGATACCACCCCCTTCCTGGCCTTGACACACACCCCTCCCCACTGTCTTCTCTGCCCCAATTTAGTTAGATGTATATAAAACTGCTGAAATCTGCTCTTATAGCACAATAATGTATTATTTATTGCAACTTAGTAAAGAATTGATTACTGTCAAAAAAGGGACAGTTTGATGGAGCTGTTAAGCACATTATCTGATATCAAAGACATACTTTCTGTTTTTGTTAAAATGACCAACTCACCTATAGCTATACCCCCTGACAGTATTATATACAGCACCTAGCACATTGTTGGTGCCATATGAGCATCAAAAATGACATCTTCAAGCAAACGTATTCACCAAAGGAAGTACACTATAAGATTTCAGATTAGTATATCATAATTTGGGTTTCTTATGAATGTTTGCAACTGTGGAAGTTTATGCATACCTGCTCACCAGTAACTTCCATTTGATGTCTGTGGAACTTACTCATCAGTAGACACATTGAGGATCACAGCCTCAGTTTCTGGCAGAGCAATCCTATGAGTGTTTACTCAGAAGTAAGCCCCATTGAGTTCAATGGGTCTTACTCCCAGATGTGTATAGGATTGCACTAAGACACCCAATAGCCTAATGAATCATGAAGCCCAATCTCAGGGTCTGTGCATTTGAAACTATATGAGCTTTGTTGAATCTTAATACAAAAGCTATAAAATTACCTGTGTTTACTATGCAGATGTTAAGATATTAACAACCGGTCATGTACAAGCCCCAAGTGAATGTGAAAGCCTTTGTTTGCATGCACTGAACACTTGATACCGAAGCCACTGCCAAGCATAGTCTGTGAGCAGCTTAGAACATCACTGACACCAAACACTAGAAACGCCATTCTGAGCCCTGCTGGGATCGATATTGATGTAATGGGCCTCATGACTCTCTGCTTGCATTAGAGACCTTTCTTGGCAAGTCCGCTTTCTGACAGACAAAAGAGGAAAGGAACATACGGCTTTTCCATGTCATATCACACAACCTTTCTGCTCAGAGCAAAAGAGTGTGTCAATCAATACGTTGCTTTCGGCTGCCTGGCAAATACGCACCCTTCAATTTTTAATAGGTCTCTGACAGGGACGCATCTGGTGTCTTCAGCCAAGAGACTGTGACTGGCAGTCTGCTCTTCCCCTTTAAAGGACTCTCCTTCACTGAAGGTTCAAGGTGGAACAGAAAGAAATCTTCACTCCTGGGTGAATTGTAGCTTTTCCTGTTCTTCAAAGTACTAGAAAATAATGAAGTCAGAATAGCCAAGTCACCAGGCAACTGGATACTGGAGTAATAAGGGTTGGTATCTGATAGCAAGTCTAATTCACCTCTCAGGAAATTCAACTGAAAGTGTCCCATTTATTTTCATGGGGGCTTTTTTCCACTTTTTATATCATACTCTTAATTAGGTGGAAATAAAAAAAATATGCACTATGATCCAAAAGTTACCCACTGAAGGATAAATGGTTATGATGCATTATGGAACTTTATAAGCTGTCTTGGTCATTTGCTTCGGCATGGGAAAGGCGGGATACAAATTTTTATACTACTACTACTACTTAATAATAAATAATAATAACAATAATAAATTAAAATCAATGTTTGAACAGACTATGATCTATGCATGTTTTTGACAACCAAATGTTTTACAGTGACTGAAGCATTTAAGGTGAATTTTTTTCGATAGCCTTTCACTAATGATATCAATTAATGATAACCACTGCCTGTTCCTCAGGGCAGAGGGATGGAAAGTGAATCCACTGCCAGCATCCCATCAGCTGGTTCACAAGGAGAATTAGGGAGCGTGCATATTTATGAGTACAGCTGGTTGGGGAATTTCTGCCGGGATGAACGTTTTCCATAGATATTTCTCGATTTGGCATTTTAAGCACATGGGGCTTGGCCCATAAAACTGTACACCACCGCATATTTGGTAGTGTTTAAGGTGCCACAAGACTCTTCGGGATGGGTCAGACAATACTTTGCTTATCCATCTGGCTACATGTGATCTGTTAATTGCATGGGGAAGGGGGTTGACCAAACCACTGTTCCACCTGTGCTGTTAACCCAGGTTTAGCAGCATATGTAGAAGGGAGGTTCATCTGAAATGCCTCCCAGAATTTAACAGTTCTACCCTCCACCACTGGTGACAATGCAGCTGTGCCAGTGGGGTATGTGCTGTATTCAATGCTGGGGGGAAGGGTGATCAGGAGGCCCAGGAGAGACAAGGAAAAAAATTTTCTCTTACCTCTCCATAGGCCTCTTGGTGCCTATGGATAGGGATATTCTTCAACATTTTTTTTTTTTTTTTTGCAGATTTCACTTTTTCCCCCCAAGGAGGAAAAGTGCAGAAAGCAGTGTTATGAGTATTTATTCCAAGGGTGCATTTTTATAAATTATAATTGTTTTAAAAATGTACCAGGTGGGTGACATGTGGCATCGTGTCCGCAGATGCAGCCATAGTCATTATCCTTTGCAGTCATAGCCTTTGCAGTGGGTTCGTCTTAGCTACTGATATTACAATAAGGAATGGTGCCCAGGGGTCACTGGGGAGCTAGCTGTCAGATGGCTGCTGCTGAACTTGGGATCAGCTGCAGGCAGCTTATGATCAGTCTCCAAGGGCAGCCCTACATACATTGCATTCATGTAGTCTGGTCCAGCATTATTTGGTTTCAAAGACTCGTTTTGAAGGCTGATATGGTTTTCATTTTGATCACCACCCACTTAGGAATGCTACGGAACAATCAAACTGTAGAAAGTAAAGGAGCCACTATAGTTAAACCAAAAATAAAAGCCTTTTAAAAAGCCTTAAAACCATCCTTTTTTTTTTAAATTGCCAGTACATAAGCTTACAAACAAACCTTCCACTTGCTTTTCAGATATAATCTTCTCATTTTACGTTCTGTTCTTTGCAGAGGATCAGGGATGACATTGTAGTGTGCAGACCTGCTGTCTCATCTATTCTGTCTCTGTTTTGGTTCATATTGATGCTGTGAGCTGAATTCAGTAGAAACAGTAATGCTGACTGGCGCAGCTCCTGTGATTAATAGTACTGCACTGGAAAATTCCTTATCCACTGATCTGATCTTTATGATCGTCTTTCTAGCATTCAGTTCACTTCTTTCTGCCTTTTATTCCTTGCACCGAGTGCTAAAAAAAGCAAACAGATGCAAAAGAGGTTTCAAAGGACTACTTATGCGGCAGAATAGAAAAGTAGCTAATTCACAATTATATGGAGAATAAAGCCTTTTTCATGCAATAATTGCATGAGAATCAATGAGTGGAGAGCAGAGTAGGATCATGCCTGCTGGCCGTGCCCCTGACCTCTGGCTGTTGATCCCTTAGGGTCAGATCATAGCCAGGACATATATACAAGTGTTGTATATCTAGGGGATTAAAGACATCATTTTGATGGAATTCCATCCGTGTTGCTGGGAGAGAAGCAACATGCAGAGCCTACAATCAAACAAGAGGAATACTTGTCGGTCCTTTTCCAATCTTATGAATGCAGTGAGGTTGGGTGGTTGTTTAGGCCAGTGGTTGAAAGTTCTGTTCTCCCTCCACAGACTGATTCTAAGTGTCAAATGAGATGTGACATTAACCGTACCCTTAGTTGTGATGCTGGGTTGTGCTTGCTTTTTCGTAAGTAAATACTAAGCATGCAATTGTCCAATCTGGATTGGGGACCCTGTAAACCTCCCTTGTACCATTGTCCTGATCCGGATTGGAGCCCCACACATGTACCATATACACAGGGCCTAGGAGAGGGGGGTAAAGGGGGTAATTTGTACCCGGCCCAGGGTCAAAAGGGGGGCCCTGGAGCCAAAGGAGGGGGCCCAGAAATTTCCTGGGATCTAACATTTTCCTATCTACTCAGACTTGTTGCCTGTACAGAATGCTGGGGACACTACCATGACGGGGGAAGCTGGGGACACTACTGATGCCACATGGGTGGGTAGACCTGTGCTTTTCCAGCTGTCTCTACCCTCCCATCACCTTCCTTCACCCCTCCCTGCCCCTATTCTGCTTGCCTCTCAGCACCCTTCCCCGCTCTTTCACCCCTCCCCCTTTGCAAAGGGGCCCAAAAGGAACTTTGCATGCACTGATGAAATTCCTCTCAGAGGCCCTGCATATACATATGCACAGACTTACACCACATTCAGGCCAGGATCAGTGATCATGTCTGATTTGGCCCTACATGTGACAGTTGTATGAAAAGGCTTTCATGAGCATCTAAGCTACCACAGGCAAGGTTTTGCAAAGTAGTCCACATTTGCTGCACTATAGCTTCATGGGTAGTCCAATCTTCAGCCACCACTGCATTCTGTGGGTCCGGATGAGCTGCCAGAGTTTCCTTGGGGTAAGGGAACATTTGTTCCCTTACTCTGGTTAGAATACAGCTGGTGGCAATGGATCTCCTCGGAGCTGCACCAGCGATTTGGCTGGTGCCAAACCAAGGAGGCCCGTATCAGGCTTTCCAGCCAGGTAGAGGGCTTAGGTTTCTGTGGTGGAGTGTACTGCCATCTCCACCCCTCTCCCAGCCTTGATCCTCCAGCCAGCCCTTCCTCTGCCCAGTTCTGCCTCTCCCACCCTCCTCCCGCCCCAAAAAGCCTCACTACCAGCCCGTGGGAAGACTTACCACCAGAGACACTCCAGCATTGTCTTTTCTGCACTGAGCCTCACTTTTCTGCACTGAGGCACTCCAGGATTTGGCCCTTAAACAGTTCCAAACAATATCGTTCTTGGATTGGATGGGTGGATCTCCCAGCGATACAGTTTGAATGCTCTTTATTAAAACGCCTTTTTACTAAAATAATGCTCATTTGGAGCAATCACTAACCATTCTACAGCAACCTGTGTAATAGTCGTGAGATGAAGTTCTGCTGAGGAAGTGAGCTGTGGCTTTGCAGTGCTGCACAGGGATACTTTGACTTGACAAAGTGAAAATTATTGTGAATTTGCAATCATGATTATTTTCTCAGCCTATCATCACCTGGGGCAATGAGAATTGAGTCTCAATTCTCAGTCCCAAATGATAGAAGAGGGAATTTTGGCAGATGCAACTTTTCTTGCTCCTGCTCAATAAGCAGCATTTTTGAAATCGCCTCTTTGTAAATCTTTGAGGTATAAGAACTTTGTTCTCTGTCATCCTCATCAGTTTCTTTTTGATGGCAGTTCTGGGAACTTTACAATGTCTTACAGAATCCTTTCTATTCAGGTGATGGCACTGCAGAAACTCCATGCAAAGACTTCTAGAAGGGCAGGAGAAATGTCTGCAGTGCTATCTCCAAAGGAGCATAAGCATATTTTACGCTAATCCCAACTACTGGAAGCTTGGCAGTGATGGCTGTTAGCAAGAGAAATACACTCTTCACATGTTGAAAGGCACTCTATTATTTCACATCTGCTGGATCAAGCTAAACTCTGCTTCTTGTGTTCCCATTTATATCCAATACTTTTTGTTTGAAAAAAAGGAATCCAGTTACATTTTAGTTACAGTCATGGTGTCAGTCGTGATGTCATCAAGAGTTTTGTAGCATGATATGTGTTTTTATGACAGTCATTGAAAAAGATTATTCCCACTGAAAGCCAATGGTGGTTTTAATATTTTGCAGTTTTTACTCTGTGGCTGGCAGTCTATAACCTTTGGACTCCCTCTAATGTCTTTTTAAATGTCCAGAAACTCTCCTGCTGCCCCTCAATGGATCTTAAGATCAGAGGGAAGCTGTGCCACAGTTGCCAAAGGTTTGGGCCAAGCCAGACTGCAGATCCTTACCCTCAGTTGTGCTGACAGATTTCTTCAGAGCCCATTTGGCCTTCACAAGCCTCCTGAGTGCATGAGATAATGTGAAACAATGGCTCCTGCTGGCTGGGGGAACCACAGCAGGCCCCCTGCCAGGGGCAAATGGCGCACTGCATAACGTACAGACCCTTTTCTGTTTGTACCTACATTGCAAAATGAAAGGTCAGTTGCTAACAGAAGCAGAATAATATTCCTTTCATGCCTGACGTGGAAGCAGCGTGGGAGGAGACTGTCAGCACAGCCTCAGGCCCTACCTTTGGTGCGTTCATCCCTTGCTATGAACAGAACTTGCTCCTGTGCAAGGTGTATACATGCTGACTCTGCTCCAGCTTACGCTGAATGAGTGAAGGGCCAGGGGCCGGGCCAGCAAGCAAGCAAATCCCCATGCGTTTGTCTCCACAGCTATGCCAGATGAGCAAGGCTAGTCTCTGCTTAATGCCTGATCAAGAGAAACAGACCACAATCTGGAGCTAATTGTGCAAGAAATTGTTACGGCTGTTTAGAAGAATCTAAAAGACAGAAAGTTCATATTGCATTAGCTAATGGAAGAAAGAAATAACAATGCCTAACATTAAATAACATCTTTATAATGCTGGCAATACTCACGGTACAGCCGTGGTTCCCAAACTGTGAGCCATTGCTCCCTAGGGAGCCACAGAATCTAGGAGAGAGCCACAGAACTAAGAGAGCTGCGGAACCCTAGCAAAAAGCCCACCGCCCTATATAATGTATAGGATTGTAGCCCTAACGAGGAAACACAGCCAATGGATGTCTTGTCCAGTAGGTTTGAATCCCTTCGAATGCCTGCTTTTTGGCTAATTAACACCCTTCTTCAAGGCCAGCAGCTGTGGTGTCTACAGGAATGACTACAGAACTTCTTATCAGTTTGAGCGATTGACAAAATGTATTGCTCTAAACACAGACATTCCCTGCACTTCTTCTTGTCCAGAGGCTTTCCCTCCCCAAAACTCCACTTAACTTAGTGGGTAAAGGTCTGAAACCTCCAGTCCAAGTCCACAGTCTCCAGAGCACAATCCAGTCTGCCCAGTATCAGTCCAATGCAGCAGAGTCCCTCCTCTGTGTGTGCAGCAGAGTCTCTCCTCCAGCAGGGTCCTGGCAGTCCTCTCCTGTTCATGTTCACCAGCAGAGTCCTTGCAGACCCCTGGTCCTGTAGGTCTGGCCTGTCCCATAGGTCTGGGCTCTTCTGGGGCTGACTTTTATTCCTGCAGCCCCTTGTTAAGTCCAAATTAGGTTCAGTTGGGCCATGCCTTCAGTCCATGTCCATTCAAAGTCCCATCAAGGTCAAATGAAGCTCAGGTGTCCATGTGTTAGGTGTTACAATGGCTCAGTTTGTCAAGGGAGCCACTAGTCAAAAAAGTTTGGGAACCACTGATTTACAGGATTGATGTAGGGATTGCAATATATGCAAATTGCTTAGCGCATCTGAAAGCACTATACAAAGGCTAACAGCCCAGTCCTATGAATGCCCACTCAGACGTAAGTCCCATTATAATCAATGGGATTTACTTCCAAGTAAGTGTAGATAGGATAGCAGCCTAATCCTGTCTGGGCCTTGCACTGACAAAAACATGCATGAATGGCTGGCAGGCTTAGGTGCACTTTAGGTGCTTTTCTAGTAATAATTTGAGGCAGATGTGGCAAGGGGTTCAGCAAATTACTAATTATAAAACAAAAAATGTTGCCCCCACGGATGGAGATGCTCTGTTGGCAGAGGAGCTGAATAACTTTTTTGCCTGGTTTGAGGTAAGTCAATCTGAAGTGGCCACACTGCAGTTATTAACTCAGCACCACTCCCTCCTTGTTGTGGGAGAGCATGATGTGAGGAAGACACTGAAAGCGGTAAATTCAAGGAAGGCCGCCGGACCTGAAGGCATTTCCGGCTGGGTGGTAAAAGACTGTGCAGACCAATTAGCTGGGGTTTTGACTAAGATTTTCAATCGGTCTCTATCCCAAGCCATTGTTCCATCGTGTCTGAAAGCTTCCACCATTGTTCTACTGCCAAAGAAGTCCTTTATAAGTAGCCTCAATGATTATAGAATGGTGGCACTCACTTCTATTATTATGAAGTGTTTTGAACAATTAGTTCAACAGTACATCATCTCCTGTCTTCCAGACTCATTTGATAGATATCAGTTTGCATACAGGGCAAATAGATCAACAGAAGATGCTATAAACACCGTCTTACACACTGCTTTAACTCATTTAGAGCAGTGGGGGACCTATGTAAGAATGCTCTTTGTGGATTTTAGCTCTGCATTCAACACAATTATACCGTACAAACTGATATCTAAATTTAAAGATCTTGGGTTTCCAGATCCAATTTGTATGTGGATCTTGGACTTTCTTTCAAATCGCCCTCAGAGGGTGAGATTAAGGGACTTAGTTTCTTCGGTCAAGACTCTCAATACGGGAACCCCACAGGGCTGTGTGTTGAGTCCACTACTGTTTACCATCTACACTTCAGATTGCACCAGTATTTATTCCAGCAACAAAATCATTAAATTTGTGGATGACACCATGATAGTGGGGCTCATCTCTGAAGATGATGAGTCTGCATATCGTGAAGAGGTACAACGGCTGTCTTTATGGTGCAAAAACAATAACCTTATTTTTAACGTCTATAAGACTAAGGAGTTTATTGTGGACTATCGGAAAAGAAAATCTTATATTCGGCCCTTGTGTATTGAGGGCGTTTGTGTAGAGCAGGTGGACGAGAATAAGTTTCTGGGGATCATCATGAAGAAGGATTTGACATGGAGTGCAAACACCATGGTTCTGGTCAAGAAGGCCCAACAACAGTTGTACCTTTTGAGACACCTCAGCAGACAAAGATCGTCTGAGACATTGTTGGTAATTTTTTATCGCAGCTACATAGAGAGCATTCTTTCTTATTGTCTCTGTGTTTGGTTTGCGAGTTGTACAGTGGCGGAGAGAAAATTGTTCCAGTGGGTTATCAACACTGCTCAGAGGATTGTTGGCTGTTCCCTTCCTTCTTTGGAGGAGCTTTATAGCACAAGGTGCATGTCGAAAACCCAAAAAATTCTGAGAGATCCCTCGCATCCTGGTTATCAGTTTTTTGAACTATTGCCATCAGGAAGAAGATACAGGGCGATAAGAACAAGAACGACTAGATTAAAGAACAGTTTTTGTTCCAGTGCAGTGTCTAGATTAAATGCGGGAGTACAGTGATATGTTGAACAGAGTTTTAGCAACGCGGTGATTGTATATGTAGTCTGTCTGACTTTGTGATATTGTTGTTTTGTGTGGGTCTTGTTTTTACCTTGCGAAAGCACCTAATTTCGTTGTACTTGTGTATACGGGTACAATGACAAATAAATATTCTATTCTATTCTATTCTATTCAAGGGAGCAGCCAGGATCCATCAGAGCAGGTAAGTAAGCAGAGGGGGTATTCTAGGGGAAGATCCAGGCCTACTGTCCACGTCCCAGAGTGGCCATGCATTTGGTGTTTGAATGAAAGGTGCACATAGAAGCAAAATGGCATTGGACAGATGGTAGTGCCTAGCTATTAGAAATCATTGGTAGACCTGCGCTCTCTAATTTTGCCCAGTCCCCCTTATAAAGCCATCTAGTCTTGCCAAGTGTTTTTTTTTTTTTTGCTAGTTGTGCTTATGCACCCATTGAACAAATCACTCTATTCGTTAGAAGCCTCAAGAACTGCAATGCTATGCTCATCTTCTTAGGAATAAACGCCATTGCACGAGCCAGACTTAGAGCCCAGTCCTATGCATGTCTACTCAGAAGTAAGTTCCATTGAGGCTTACTCCCAGGAAAGTGTGCATAGGATTGCTGCCTTACTGGCAAGTAAAAATACACAGGATGGTACTGCAGTGCACATATTACTAGGACAATATTTATCGGAGCCATTGCTGTGTCAGGCACTGTAAATATAGGATTTTTGGGGTGGGGGAATAAATCATTCTGGTGTTGTTTGCGCTGCCTGGACTAGATCAGATAACAATTTGACTGAATGACAATGCAAAAACTCTCTTGCCAAATGGACTGTTATCGATCCTAGATTTTGCCTTGAAATAAGCACAGACTTTGCCCCTCCCTTCAACACTTTGGTGCTGTTGAAACAAAAACTGTATATTTTGTAAATCATGCCCTTCCTGAGCAAGGCACAGTCGCAATCAAAAAATTTTTCAAGCTGCTTATCTTTAACCCATTGCACGCCATCTTTTGAACCACAGATACTCTTCAGGTGGATGGAGACCAAACTATTCATCACAAAGGCCTGGCTCATTTTATGTTCTTTTTTATAATCATGCTGCATGACTGGGCTGCTCAGCTTTGACTTGCCATTTTTTTTTTATAAATTTGAGCAATGAAAAGTTGTCAGTGCTAGGGCCCAGGGCAAACCCTAATCACACCCTGATGGTGATTACATGCTGCCATTGTCACCAATCGTGAGAGTTCCAGGGTTGATCTGGCCAAAAGGGCCAGCTTATAAACTGGGGCTCTCAGCCAGCATCCAATCTGGACAACCTCTGACACCACCTCTGAAGTCACCATTCAGCTGAAGAATGAAAAATGACATACTTTATAGGTAGATAAGAGGTGACCCCCCCAGGTAATGGGGAAAGCCCCAGAGTTCCCACGGTGCCGTGATCATTGTGGCACTATCAGGACACTCATTACTGGTCCACTCCCCTTAAAGTTCCAACCCACCACTTTGGGAACCAATGAACTAGACACTTAGAAGTGGCTCTTTGTTCAGGGTGCACTAAGTGCTGAACTGCACAAAACTCACAGGAAGTGAGAGTGAGGGCGGCAGTGACACTCCATAGACGTTGTGTTGCCGCAGCGATCAAGGGACTTCTTAACATGCTGGGGGAAACATCAGCCCTCTGCGGGCCTCCCAGCTGCTCAGAACAGCTCTTTTTGGTGATCATGACCCACTTCCAGGTTCCTTAACCCCTCTTCCACTTAGATTGAGCTCCTGCTCCCCTACCTTTGTCTCTCCTCTGTTAGTGCCATTACACACCCTCCTTGCAAGGATTTCCTCTTTCTTTTTCTTCCTCCCTACCAACCTACCAACCACTGATAGTTAGGGCCTAGTTATGTGTGTGTGATTGTTGCGCACATTGCACTGCATTCTTTTTTCTTCAGTCCCCCTTCCCAATATTCTTATTCCCAACATAAAATCCATCACTTCTTGAACAATAAATTTGGCCTCCCTTCCCAATTCTTGCCATTCCATTGAGTTGCACCCTGAGGCGCTGTGCTTGGTCCCTGCACACACTACAGATTTCCCCCATGTGCGCATGTTGCATGCGTCTGAGAGCAGGTCCAGTAACACCTGAATACTGGTGTCTGTGGCATTGCCCAATGTGGCATCATTGGGTGAGCAGATGGCACCATGGGGAGGACTGCCGGGCTTTGCCCTGGGGATTCCAGCAAACTAACAGTGGCACTGCTTAAGGAAAATATCTGTTTTCCTTTTTGAAGACTGGCTGTTTCTTCATGGACCACTTTCCTTTTTTATCCCCTGCTATTCCTGTATTCCGGCATGGCTGCCGACACCAACTGACAAGTGGAAAACTGCGCCTAAGAATTGTTTTGACTATGCTAAAAGCAATTTAGATGTTTGCCTTCTATATTCTCTCCGGAGGGTCATGGTACATATCATGTGGTCCATTTTAAGTTGTGTAACCGTATACGTATTTTCATTTCTAAGGCCTGGCAGTAAAACAGTGTTACAAAAATAATGGTAAGTGGCATGACTGAGTGACATGACAGATTGACTCCAAAGTTCTGAGCCCTGGATCCTTGGGGTTGAAATGGCAGAGGTTAACAGGAAAATGTGTCAGTGGGTTTCATTTTACTCTGATTGTACAAAAACCACATTGCTGTGGGACCTGGCCTGGAAGCGAGATTTCTCTACTCGCTCTGCTCATAGTTTTCTTCCACAGCTCCAGTGAGGACCTTGGGTTCCATCTCCATCTCCTGTGGGTTGAATAATGTTTTGCATGAAAGCCCAATGGAGCTGAAGAAACATCAGGAAGTCATTTGCCTTCTGCACAATCCGTAGATGTGGAGACTGTGCAGACGCCGAAAAGAATTCTGAAGGAATGTCAGTATAGTTGTATCATGCTGGCTGCTTGATATGTGTGTGTTTCCTTTCCTCTCCCTTAGAATCAGGGGTGCCATATCAATAAACAGGAAAAGGCCTGCTGTAACACTGATCCAGAATTAAATTTCAAAAAGGTAGTGCATGATAAGAGTGTTGGTTTTGCCTTTACCTTATTATTGGTCAATTATTATCAACCATGGTGAAACTAGTAACTCTTTGCTTAGGTCATTTCTGCCCAAGGTTGCATATACACAACAGGGACCAAATGTGTACACCTGTGGGCTGGGAAGAAATGGGTTAAAAAGGAAGCCATTCATGTTTTTGAGATGCCCATATAGTGCACAGAGTTATTTACAGCCCGATCCAATGCTGCTCCAGAATCAGCACTGGGCCTGCAGCACGGGGGAGTCTGCACCGCCCCATTGATGCCGCAGTTAGAGTCCCTGCCACCAGAGGAACACAGGCAAGCCCAAAGCAGCTTTGGGGCATGGAAAGGCTTCCCGAGTGGAGGGAAGGCAGAATGGGGGTGAGACAGGCCCGAGAGGGAGTGGGACCAGTGGAGGCCTTCTCCGCTGAATCCTGTCTCTTGCATTGAGCTCGGAGGTCTGACATGGAGTTACTCGAGTCTGTGACACAGTTCCAAGAAGCCCCATTGAGCAGGCTGGGGCTTTACTCAGGGTAGGGGATGAAGGTTCTCTTACTCCAAGGAGACCTCCAGTCTGCTTGCATCCAGCATAGGATGCAGAGGCTGCCATTTGGCACTGGTGCTTCTATCCTGAATAGGATTGGGCCCTAAATTGTTTATAGGAATATTTACTCAGGCTGCAATCTTACACACCGTCCTGGGAGTAAGCCCAATTGAAAACAATGGGGTATACTTCTGAGTAGACATGCATAGGATTGAGGTGCTTCTGAGGGATTATATTATGTGATTTGACACATGGGCGGGTGGCAGGTGCTCCTAGCCAATCCGGAAAGGTGCTCCTGCTTTTCTGCTCCTTCCAGTCTTCTGTTTGTTACATTATGATCTTAGCAATTTGTTTGGAGATGAAACAAAACTCATATCTCAGCTCTATTGGATTATTGGAATCTTTGTGTTTCAGTCACAAACTTAACCTTAGGGCAATTGTGTACATTAATAGAAATATATGTGAACAGCCTCCTTAATCACTGGTATGAAAGAAAATACTGATGGATGTAAGGTAAGGAAATACAGTTATATTGAAAGATGTAGAGTGGTGCTGCCCAAACAGCTGTTTACCAGTGATGAAGGAGTGATGAAGGAAAGAGTAGTCAAATATATCTTGGTAATATACCAAGCTCTCAATCAAAAGATCATTCCCATCTATGATCCTGTTGACTTTGAGTTCAACAGGTCCAAGATAAGTCCAAGTTATAATATTTTGGACACCAATCATTTAATAGTTGTCAGCCAGGAATACAGCTCGAGTCATAAAGTTAAACAAATGATGTGTTTATACAATTGATATACATGCTTATGTACATTGTAGATTATAAATGTCAGGGTCTCTTTGATGGCTTCCTTGGTTCTTGAGCGTCCTGCACTTAGTGGTCTCACTGAGACTCTGCAAGCCTCATGGTAAGGTCATTAGATGCACACAGAACTGGGATGTGCTGGTAACACCTTTGCAGAGCCCTTTACACATACAGATCTATTGGTCTCTTCAGGGCCAGTCCATTGATACAGCCAACTAAAGCCATTGCCTCAAGCAGCAGACTGGCAATGGGTGCTACTTGCTCATGTCCACCGTTTGCTTCCACTGATCCTCCTCCTCTCGCTCCCTGGAATGGAGAAGGAAGAGAGGGGCAAAGGCTCAGTCCAAGGCAAGGGGAAACTTTTCCCTTTACCCTGGGGAGAGCCGTAGATGCACCCAATGGGTCTACTTGGATCTGTGCCACCTGACAAGGTGGTGCAGATGCAAGCAGAATAGAGAAGCCAGGAGCTGCTCCGCGCCACCCAGGAACAGAGGCTAGGATCTGGCATAACAGCCGGATCCTGGCCCTGCCTCCCACTCCTGGCCCTTGGCC
Source organism: Tiliqua scincoides (assembly GCF_035046505.1). NCBI lineage: Eukaryota > Metazoa > Chordata > Lepidosauria > Squamata > Scincidae > Tiliqua > Tiliqua scincoides. The sequence goes on from NC_089826.1 coordinate 31,997,371, forward strand.
CGCCCTCCCCCTGCCCTGAGACAGGTCATCCCCATCCTCTGCCTGCCCCCCAGAGCCCCACACTGGTTGGTCGGTGCAGACCTACCTTCTCCTGCCACCACCGAGGCTGGATTTGGCCTCCGCGGGCTTGTGCCAGCCAAGGGCACAGTTAGGATTGCTCCCTAATGGTGCTGTGACCAGGATATGTTTTGAAACTGCTGGTCTAGTCTGTGGCCATTGCAGTAAGGGAACAAAGTACATTGTGGGAGGGGGAGGATTTGATGTGGAAAACAGAGAAGTGAACTTGCACAGGTCGTTGACTGCATAAACTCAGCCTAAGAATGCATAAACATAAGAGAAAGTGATGGAGGCTTATGTTCCATTTCTAGAATAAAATGGAAATTGGAGCCTATATTCACTTGGCATCTAATTTTGTAAGCTTTCCTTCAAGTTATTTATATATTACATTTTCATCTTTGGCCAAATGAGCCTTTTAAATAAGACATTTTAAGTTGGCTTTATCTGATTCTTTATATGGTGTATTTTGATCAATAGGTTATACATTTTATGGTGTTTTTTTGTACTATGTAGTGGATTGGAAACTGTCCTGGAAAAATTTTTATTTGAAGGGCATAGTAGAAGTGAATCAAATAATTAAAACAATAAATCATCAGAACAAAAATTTTGTATGTGTTTTCCCATTGGATCCAGCTGGAATTTCTGGGGCTGAGAAGCACTTCCTATAGTTTTTTATCCTTAATTTTCCATAAAGTAAAATAAATATTTACCATAATGGGCAGTCCAGGGCAGTGTTTTCTTGCATTGTTTGCTGATTGGGTAGCTTATGCATGGAAGGGTGGGGGAAGGAAGATACAGTGGCATGGCTAAGGGATTTGGTACCAGAGGCACAAAAAATTTAACACCTCCTCCAAGGAGTCAGCACTCCCGGGGGACCAGATGCAATGAACACCCTTGGGGGCATTTGCGAAAGCAGTAGATGCATTTTGTAAGGCCTTCAGGAGGCCTTCTGAGGCTCAGGGAGGTCACACACAGCCTCTCTGAGCCTTAAAACATCTCCCAGATGCCTCAGAGTTCACAGTTGGGGTGCAGGTTGGCACTCCCTCAAGGTGTGGTACCCAGGGCAGTGTACTCCCCCTGTAGTCCTTTAGCTATTCCACTTCTGAAGAGTAAAAGAAAATATTTTATCCCCACGCATTAGTTCCTCAATTAGTATACAATGCAAGGAAGCAACTTTCTTATTTTTCAAAAAGGTGTAATCAAATCAGCAGTAAATCCCAGGGAAAGGGAACACTAGAAATCCTCACTGAGAGATAAAATAAATAAAAAGATGTGAAAAAGCTATACGTTTCACGTAAACAAAAGGATTTTACTTCCTTGAAAGGCAAGAGTGTGACATGGCATGAAGCCATGAAGCCAGCTTCAGAGAGGTTCTGGAATTCACCTGCGAGAAAGAACCAAACTAGTTATGCTACACTGTGTTGATCTTTTACCAGGGTATCGAGGTTAATCCCTTTGGGAAGCTCAGCTGCCTCATTTCTCATTGAAACCAATGTGAACCACTGACGTTCACTACCTCCCACGATCAGCCTCTAAAGCTGCAATAAATTCACAGGTTTTGCTTCATTGTGGTCCATGTGATTATCTTCTCCGGTTTCAGCCCATGTGTTGTTATCCAAGTTAAGATAAACGTTCTGCTAGAGATGCCATGAAACATGAACATGGTAAGCCCCCGAGTTCGAACATACAGTCTGGTCAAATCTCTTGTCCTATTATTTCTTTTAATTATCCAAAGAAATGTGAGCTACACAGGAGAGTCTTAACCTCAAGCTTGCTCCAAGGAGTAATTTCTCCTTCAAGGCTAATCAATACAAAGAGCCATTTTGACAATAGCTTCTTGTTTTCACCTCTTTCCTTCCTGCAGGTTGTCAGTTTGGATCCCACAGTTAGGTCTCCATGGCTTAGGCGTAGGGGAAAAAGGCAATGATTGGCCTACATTTTCCTTTCTTTTCTGAAAGGAGTCAGAGAAGTGATATTTATGCTTGCTTTTTTCAAAAGGAAAGCAAGGAAGACATTTCCTCCTCCTCCTCCTCCTCCATCTCTTCCTCTGGGCTTGAATGAAGAGAGAATTGGTGGCATACAAAGAGAGTGGCTTGGGGGAGCGGCCCCAGGTGGCCAAGGGGAGTGGCTGAGAGACTGCCCCAAGATGGCAGCGGGGGTGGCCCCAGCTGCTGCAGCAATTTGGTTAGTGCTTGCTGCAGCCACCTGCAAGAGAAGTATGTTTACTGGTATGATTACAGTCGAGCGTTGCTGAATGACAGGGATGCGGACTCCATATCAAGCGAAGCTTAACGTTATATGAAGCCTCCGAAAGGTGAGGGGAGGCATGCTCCCCTTGCCTCCAGAGGCTTTTCTGAGCCTTGCAGATGCAGTGCGCATTTGCACGCTGCCTCTGTGATGCTCAGAATGCCCATTTTGGGCAAAGAGACGCAACTTTCGGTTTCCCAGGAAACCGGAAGTTACGTGTTTTCGGTCAAAATGGCTAATCTGAGTCATGCAGAGGCAATGGGCAGACGCACACTGTGCGGCTCAGAAAAGCATCTGAAGATGAGGGAAGCATGACTCCCCTCGGCATCAGAAGTTGGGGGGGGGGTGAACAGGGACCAGTGGCTGCCATCACATATATGGACTGTCACTGGTTAGAATGTCGCTAAGCGACACATCACTGTATATACAAAGTTACAAAGTTATATATAAATATACAAATACACATATACAACATTACAACACGCCCCAGTATTCACAGAGGTTCAGTTCCAGAGCCCCCTGCGGTTATCTGAAACCGTGGATACCTGGATGCCCCCTCTCCGGCTGCTCTACCTTCGCCTCTGGAGGGTTTTCTGAGCCCTGCAGTCATGCGTGTCTGTCTGTAGCCTCTGTGGGCCTCAGAATGACTGTTTCAACGAAAAAAGTCACTTCTGGTTTTTCAGCAGTGCTGTTTTTATGCCTTTAAAAGGCATTAATGGGCCAGTGTGGAAGAGATTGTCACTCTCGAATCGGCCTTTTCAGCCACACTAGACGCTGTTCTAGAACCACCATTCAGAGCGCGATACCATAGTCTTTCGAGACCGAAGGTTGCCAACAACAAATGGACCTTAACCCTGCACTCATAATACCTTTTAAAGGCATAAAAACATTAAAGGCATGAAAACCTCTGGTGTATGGAGGGGGGCTTCTGCATCCATGGATGTGTGAAACAGAGGGTACAGGATCTGTGGATAATGAGCCCCCCTAAGAAAATGTTCACTGTCTGTGCTACTACTCTGGCCATTATTATTATAGTTCATTTCATATTAAGACTATTGCTGAAAATAATTTTGTCATGGGAGGGTGCCAAAAGTTTTTGGGCCCTGGGTGCCAAATGACGTAGGTACACCACCGTAAGAACCGATGGCAATATGAATGCAAAAGTAGGTAAGGAATACAGGCTAGTTTTAAAAAAGGGGGGAAAGCAATCATATATGGTACACCAGCCAAGATATAGAAAACAATCTTCTGAATGAGTGAAGGACAAATATTGCAGCTACGAATGCCAACATTTACATTCTCTAGATTTAGTCCAGACTAGCTTGTAAGAATAACACTCTTCACAGGGTACACACAGAGTACATCTGTTGGCATGCAAGTGTTCCTTTCAGACGTTATACCAAACATACAGGCAACACTGGACTTGGAGTCAGTCCTGCCTCCCTTGTCCTGCATTTACTCTATGAATGGTGAAGCAGGTAAATCTCCCTTAAGGTCCAATTGGTCTCATAGAGTGTGCAAACCTCACTGAGGTTTGTGATGATGCTCACTGAGGTAATTTGTGATAATCCTTTTCATCTGGAACTGGCCCCACCACAATTAAAGGCACAAGCACTCATAGGGTATACACGTCTTGGCCCCTGTCCCAGCTCTCAGGCAAATCTCCTTCATTGCACAGTGGGTGTCTGCCTGTCTTTTCATTTCCAGGATATATCCTGAGTTGCCTGGAGCCGGTTGAACGGGGAAGTATTGTCCAAGCTAACCCTATGTGGCTTGGGGATTGGATGCACTGTATCAAGATGCAAGACCTTTCGAAACACTGTTTCTTTTTTTTTCTTTTTTTTAAAAGTAGGGTATATATTGGTGAAATGACTGTGATTAGTGACTTGCTGGAAAAACTCTCAAAGCAGAATAGTTTTGAAATTGACACAGAGACATGCAGTTTGGGGGGGCTGTCTGAAGACACACTGGTGCTATACCTTACTGTGCTTTTGTTCTGGATTTCTTAGCATCAGTATGCAACATGCCTTTGTAAAGGCAAGTATAGTTTTGGATAGGAAACACTGTGAGGGGGCTTCACAAAACCAGTCGGTAAATCACAAGATGCAAGATGAATGGAAAAGTACAGGGTGATGGCAAAGGCACAGGAAAAGCACCGGGGTGCTTGTTGATGGTGCAGAATGAAAAGAACATCCCTGGTTCTCTGGGTATCCTGCAGAACACTTTGCAAAAAGACCTGTGAACGTCCAGGGCTGCTTACAAGTGCTCATAAGAACATGGGAAAGGCTCTCCTCAATGATCAATAGTGTGAATGCAAGAATAGGATAATTTCTAAAAATGTATGAACATACTTTGAACATGTAAGTGCAAGTGAAAGAGCTTATCAGGTGGTTTTGGAGGGATACCATCAGCTCCTGTCTGCACAACTCCTTCCAACACTTTTGGGGAGCAACCTCTCCCTTATGGATCCATAAAGCTGCATGGCAAACGTTTGTGTTCTAACAGGCTTTCTTACAATCCTGGACAGAAAGCTTCAGATAGTTTAAGTGACAAGCAGCTAACGTGAAGAAAGTATCACCTCAATTTCAAGATGCTGGAAACCTTTTAGGTGTCCACGTTCTTACTTATAGTCAGGGTAGTGCTGGTCACTATCCTCCCTCAGCTAATTAGCTGGTTGGTTTGAGTTCTGTCTGCATCTCCTATTTCTTTTTCCAATCATTGGAGATGAGCAGTTGATTATTATGAGGAATTCCTCAGTTCCAGGGTTCCTTGAACCTGTCTTTCTTAGGACTTGTCTGTATATTCTGGGTGAGAGCAATATCTTCAACTCATTCCTTCACCTTCTCAGCAATCTTGAAAGCCCAGGTTTCTTCAACTGGGCATGCTCAGTTTTGCTTGTCTGCATTTCAGTACACTGAAGTCAAAACTGTACCTTTTATGAGGCCCTTCTGGCCTTTGTGAATGATGGAGGCAAGTTATGGCCCAATGGCCTTGCAAATCTACAGAATGTGTAATTCCATGTAAGCTCCCAATTAAGTCAGTGCAACCCTGAACATCATATCTACATGTAAACCTGGGCAGATCGCGATCATTACATGTAGCATTTTGTGTGTAACTACCTGCCTTCTCCACTGTTCTTCATTGTTCCATGTTTTACTTCTAACATAATTTACTCTGCCGTTTTAGCACTATTTAGCAGTATCAGCTCTATTATAACTACAATCCTGCCACTCTGCCAGACCCGTTTTATAACCATATTTAAAGTAATTGTGACAACCAGTGACAATTCCTTTTGTAATATAATTGGTGCATAATGTCTACATTTTAACATGGAGAGACAGATAAAGCAAGCAGAATAATTTGCAACCACTCTGTTGACTTGCTTTCTTTTTCTGGGACACTGTTTAGTTCTGTAACTGGATATCCCTTTGCCATTCTGTCCTCTCCAGCTCTTTGCCCCAAGTTCAGTGAGATCTTAACTACTGAAGCAAAGACACTGATTACTTATACATTTACACAGTGAGAAACTAAGAACATAGTTGGAAGCTCTCCAAATTCCAGTCTGAACTCCAGTGAAAAGTATTAAAATCAGAAGTATTTTAAGGTCTAAGGCAGAGAGCTTAAAAGACCAAAGGACCCATTCTTGTGTGGTCTAATCCAATAATATGGACATGGGTCCACATAAAAGCAGAGAAAGCCTAATGTATTTCAGTATATTTCAGTGCATCCTCTGCACATTTTCCTGAGCTTAAGCCCTACCAAAGACAATGGGACACAGTTCTGAATGGGCAAGCATAGGATTGTTCCTTAATGGCCAAATTCTATTCTTCCTCCCAATGCTAATACAGCAACACCAAAATGGCTGTTTCTCCATCCTGTGGAGGTCTCCTCTGGGTAAGGGAACATTCATTCCCTTACCCGGGGGTAAGCCTCTGCAACATAGAGTGGTCTACTTGGACCTGTGCTAGCAAATCTGTTAGTGCTGCAGGATCAGATTGGAAAGGAGGCTGGGATTTGAAACACACCCTTTCCCAGATCCATTCTGTCCTCTTCCTGCCCCCATTACTGTCCTGTTCCACCCCGTACTGTCAGGGCTCATGAAGTTTACTACTGAGATCAGGACTTCAAATTTCTCATCTGACAACAAGGTGCGTGGAATAAAATTATGTTTTTTAAAAAATCTTTTAGTGGGGACCAAGGTCTTTGTTATCTCTGCATTATGTGTATGGGGAGAAATCCAGCCATGGGGGCTCTGCACATGGTGCCCTTTTCTGGACTAGGGTCACGTGCACATTGCTGACCTGATGGCTCTGTCAGCTTCAAAGATGTGAGTACCTGTTTGGAAATGCAGAAAGCTTGACTGACTGTAGGCCTCCTTTCCCCAGTACATAGGAGCCATTATGTGTTTGGTAGGCAGAGGCTTGTTTAGAGCAGCTAGGGTGCAGGCCACTGCTGCCCTTCAATATCACTACATTTGTTTCTGTAATCGTAACCCTAGACAGCATTCATGGATAAGAATCATGTGCCTTTTTTCTGCTCCCTTAGACAGGATGACTAAGCAGAATTACCATCTCAGATGCAGCCTGACACCTGAGATTTTGGAGGTGGAACCTGATGATGTCGAAAGGTAGGGCTTGGTGATGTCACAGGACCACCAACCCTTTAAAAAGGGGGGGGTGTCTGATACCACGACTCAGCAGAACAGGGGTAAAGCCCAGGGAAGGCCCCTGAATGACTAAGATTAGTGCTTGCAGTTCGTTTATCTGAGAAAAGTTGGAGAAACTGGGCAAACTGGCAAAACTATGTATAAGTGATGCATATGAAACATGAATCAATACACTGAAGTGACAAGAATGACATGCCATTTTATTAAGCATACTTCTGGGTGAAATAATATTTACTTCCCATTCACAGTAGGCAAATTATAGGGGTGGTTATTAGTGCTAAACCAAAGAAGAGATTGTTATTTCAGCAAACATTCCAGCATTCACCTGACAATTCTTGGCCAAGCTTTTATCTACACACTTTTAGAACTTGTATTTAATGGTCCTTATGTAAGACGCTGGAAATAGAGTTCTTTGTAATTCAGAGGGCATTGCAAATATGCAGTCGGTTAAAATTGTTGGCCGCAATTGCAGTCCTGTGCATTCATATTTGGGAGTAAATCCCATTGAACTCACTGGAGGTTACTGTCAGGTCAATGTGGACACGACATTGTGCTGTCTGTTCTTATTGTCTGATTCCGCAAGTAAAATCTTACATTCTCTGTAACCCCCTGAAGATGCTTTCTACAGTGAAAGGTTGGGATTAAATCCCAGGTGAAACGTTCCAAGTGAAACGTTGGTATTAGAGCCTACAATTTGTTTTAATCAGTGGTTTAAAGACTTGATCAACATTTTAAATTATGTTTTAAAATCTTACAATGTACCTCATTATGAGATGCTGTCATAGGTTGAAGCTACCTAATGCTTATGAGATACAACTGCATATGGAAGTCTGGTGTGAAGCTCGGATTATTGGGAAAGACAATCCCTCAGTAGCTCTTGCTGTAATTCCTGGTGTCTGTTTCTCATCACAGCCACACTGTAAACATAAGATACTGGGTGATGCATGGCTTTTTTTCCCCTTAAAGATAAATATTCCCTGAGGAGGTTAAGCATCACAACTATAAGCTGGAAAATCTAGTGTTCAGTAACCGATATTTATTTGCACTCTTGCAGATTGTAAAAGAAATGTGATGTTGTGATAGGGAAGACGGACTTATGGCATAATCCTAATCCACTTTCCAGCACCAACATAAGGGCAATGCAGCTCCTAGGTAAGAAAACAAACATTCCCTTACCTTGAGGAGGCCTCCGTGAGTGCTCCCCAACTGCAGGATGCAGCACACGTCCTATTGGCATAGCTATGCCAGTGCTGGAAAGTGGGTTGGGATTTGGGCCTTAGAGCCCAATCCTAACCCGCGCTGGAATAGGCAAGCCAGCTCAACTCCCCTTTTCAAACTGGGCTGTTAAGAAAAAGATTCTATCCACAGTATCATTTGGTTTCTATTATCATTGCAAAATACAGATGATGGGTCTGGCAGATGAAAAGATTTCTCTCTCATCTGCAAAGTATAGTATGTCACTGCGATGTGAACTACTCTTTGTCCTATGGCAAGTGCAGTCCACTCATTAGAACAGTGAGTATGAGATTTTCACATTTTTAAAAGTATTAAGCCCAAGTTTTGTCCCTATGGTGTATAGAACACCATAGCGACAGAACACCAGGGATATAGGGATTGAACACCATAGAACAGTTATGTGAAATAAAAAGATTGTTGTATTGTCATGGTTAAGATGTGATGTAATCTCTCTCTCTCTCTCTCTCTCTCTCTCTCTCTCTCTCTCTCTCTCTCTGTGAGCTGTAGAACTACCTTATTTGGTCTCCAAATAAAGTTACCCTGAGTGAGACTTATTAAGGTTTATAGTGCTGAATGTAAACATTATAACCTCCTTTGCATAACTGATTTTTAAGCATGTAATCTGTTCTCACGCTTGTCAATTTCGTCAACACTTGTCAATTTCTGTGGTGGCTCCTGTCTGCAACTTGTTCCTCCTCATTCCTTTGGAGATAAAATATGGGGTTGTTGGTGGGAGAGGGTAAATAAATATGCATTGTTCTTCAAACACACTAGTTTGAAAACATTAGGATCCTCCATGAGAAGTTAATGGAAATATTCTCTCTCTCCCTCTCTCTCAGGTTCTTTATTAAACTGAAATGTCCCCGTGACATGTTCATCTGAAACATCTCACACTAATGTCTCAAAAATGTTTAGACCACTGACCTCACTTTTAGCTCACAGCATGACCTCTGCGTCCAGCAGAAACCCATTCGCAAAACTGATTTCTGGAGTTAACAAAAACAGCTTCAAGAACTGCAGCATAATCTGAAACAAAGCAGAGGCAGCTGTGTTCTTTATCTGTAAAAGAAAAGAAGTCCTAAAATATTACGTGTTCACCAAACATTTGTCTGCATTAAGAGGGGATTTGTATGCGGCCTTTGAAATGGATTGGATATGTTTTTATTCATTTCATTCTATCCATACACTTAACTATTAATCTCCAAATAGACTGAATGGATTTGTAGATAGTTGCTTATAGTAAATGCTATATTTTTATTATATTTATATTCCATGTTTTTCACTGGGTGTTCAAAATGGCATGCATACATGCCAGGGTCCAACTGACTTAGCTTCATATTGCTACATCATCAGCCTTCAAAATGCGCCCTGGGATCTATTTTTGCAGCATATTTGACCCATTTAACAAATTTTGAAAGAAAACAGCTCTATGTCAAGAGTGATCAAAAGCTTAATTATTTATGTGGATTTCTCAAAAGCCAACACTTGCATTGTAAAAACAGGCATATTCTGAGATTCTTTCTAAATGCATTTATACATTGGCAACATTCTATGTGATGCTACAAAAACAAAACACCCCTGCTAAGCTGTGGCACTTGTAAAAAACATCAGATTCACTAATGTTGTTTGAAGAAATGATGTTTTGGCTCTTGGAAAATACATATTGTGCTGAAGCTGACATGGGTGATAAAAATCTATCATTGGGACAATGATCTCAGTCTATCATTGGGAAGATGATCTCATTGCATGCACAGCTAATATTCACATTTTAGGATGCTCAAGTTATTTGAGTGTGGCGAGAGGACAGAATATTGTTGTTAATCTTTAAGATGTCACAGGACTTTTGCTTGCTTTTGTGATATTAATATGACTTGATTTAATCTTTGAATACTTCTGATGTGATGAGATCATTGCCTTTTTTTTTTTTTACAAGGAATCAACAAATATTAACCCTGGAAAATGAAAATCTGCATAAGTGACCTGTGATTAGAAGCCTTTTTTGCTATCAGAAATGATGTCATTAACCTGGAAGCGATGTCATGGAGTGAAGTGACATCATCAAGCAGGGATAATTCTTAACAATCCTAGGCTGCAATCCCAGCTGCACTTACCCAGGAGCAAGTCCTACTGGCTATCAGCGTTAAAAGCGTACACATTGTAGCCTGTGAAATATACAGATCTCCCCAAATGCAGTCACATACCATGTTGGCATCAAGTCTAACATACTAAAAATAAAATACTGAAATGATGGGGATCCTCCTGAAATTGGCTCGTGAACCACTGAGTGGGTCCTAACCCAGAGTTTGTGAAACAGTGGTTTAGACCTTGTCTCTCCAAGGCTCTCTCTCTGAGTCCAGGTGGGTCCTGGGTCAGGGAGATCTCTGCCCCAGCCTCCTCTCTCCTGAGCTGAGGGCAGTCCCCTCCCTCTGGAGGCCTCTCTCCTTCCCCTTAGGCAGGGAAACTTTTCCCCCCTCTGGCTTCCCTCGGGCCTTCTTCCCCTCTGGAGAGGAGCAACCTCTCTCTTCCCTCTCCAGGCTCCTTATGAGGCCAACCTCTGGTGGTCCAGCCCCACCCCTCCTGACCATGTGTCTGCTTGTTGTTCCCATCTGTTCCTTGTCCCTACTCCCAGGTAGGCGTTCTTCAAGGGACCCGAGTCCCAATGACACTTGGGGCTTACTCCCGAGTAGGCCTCAACTGTAGAGGAGGTCCCTGCTCCTAGGGAACACCTGGCCACCTGGGCTGGGCCCAGGTGACACCACCCTTATAAGTGGTCTTGCCTTGGAAATTATCACACACTGATATTGAGTAAAACTGATTTTCTGCTGCCTGCTCATTTTCACAGCTCTTTCTTTACTTATTGCAGCCTCCATGACTTTTAACAATCTGTAAATTGAACAGCTATTGAATATCTATCTAAAAGTTAGCTGAACTCTCCCCCCAGAACCTTTCATAACAATTTTCTCCAATTAGCAGAGAAAGAAGTGCTACAGGAGATGCACTTACATTGGTTAGCTGCAAGCTACAGCAGAGCAATCAAACTCTCAGCAGGTCAGATGATATAAAACTGGTGTGAAGAAGAGGTGTGACTCCTCTTCCTTCACTTGAATGTTGCTGATTTGTACCCAGCTGAAAACTCAGTCCAAGTGTATAATCCAGCAGAACCTACAGAAACATGTAGTTTAGCTTGATGCAGAGATCATATTTCTCACCGAAAGACAGAGGGATGGAAGACTAGTAATGACTAGTTGCATCAAAGTCACACTAGGAACAATGTATAAGTTCATAGAGAGTAGCAACATAAAAATCAAACGTATGATGAAAAATGAAAAAAAACAAGACCCTGATTCTGAATACTTGTGGTATTCCATAGGTCTCATTCCAGAGGTCTATGGCCTCAGGCTGCATGAAGGACATCTCCAGTAGGCTGCAGGCACAAGGTGGGGTGCAGTAAATACTTCCTCAGTGAAATTAAAAAAAATAAATAAATCCCAACCAGGACACACACAAAAATGTACAGGTTTCTTCTCCTTTTCCATGCTGGTGACCCTGACCTCATGGACTCTAGACTTGGTTGGGTGAAGGCTCTGTGACTCCAGGGGAGATCTTGCGTGATATGAGGAACCTCAGGTTCCAATAACTGTAGCTAGGCAGATATTTAGAGCTGCAAGTTTTTGCAGCTCTAAATTTTAGAGCTTCCATTTTTTGCAGTTTTGGGGAATGCTCCCTCACAAAAAGAAGTCTCCTCATCTACCTTCCTCGGTTATACCTGCAGCTGGCAACTGCTCGCAGCATTTAATGCCTCCAGGATCTTCTCAGAGCCTCCCATCTTTTCCCTCAATCAGCTTCTCCCATCTCCCTCATTATCTCTGCCACCCCCCTTCTTTCTTGGGTTCCCTCTTTCTCCCTTTTTCTTGTCTCGTCCTGCTTGAGCAGAGCACCAGTCTGTTAATTTCCTTTACTTTCTCTTCCATTGTTAGCCTTTTCCTCCTTCTGTTCTAGTACCTTCCTCTGAGGTAGTGCTTTTTCTCCCCAGTGAGCTATCAAGCATCTCTGTCGCAGAAGGGAGCAGTGATAATGTCATCACTGGGTACCTCCACAACAAATTGCAATGGGCCTCATGTGCGGGGTCATTCTGTCCTGGTGGATCTGTGACATGCCACAGTGCTGCTGCACTGCGGCATTAGAACAGCCATTTTCAACAGTGTGCCGTGGCACACCTGTGTGCCGTGAATGGTCTACACGTGTGCCGTGGGAGTTTGGGGAAGGTTCATTTATTGGTAGTGCCATTGGGGGATGTGAGCCCCCCACCAACAGCATGGTGTGCCTTGTCAATTGTCAAAAAAACTGCTGATGTGCCTTGACAATTTTAGTACCTTGTCTGTGTGCTGTGAGATGAAAAAGGCTGAAAATCACTGCATTAGAATCTGAAGGATTGGTCCTTTCCTAAAAATTCTTGGATCATCTTTTAAAGAAAGAGAGATACTTTGTCATGCACTTTATATGGCCACTGGAGTAAGTAAGAGGTCAGGTAAGGTGGCAGATTGGGAGTCCCTTGGGATGGGAATCAGGTTGGGCCAGGGGCAGTTTGAGGGCAGATCTCAGCAGCAGTGACATCCACGAGATCCAGAGCCTTCATCCTGGGCCCGACGTGCCCCCTTGAGCCTAACAGATTTGTTGCAGCAAAATAGCTGGTGTAGATCTAAATAGGCCCATTGAGGACTGGGAAGCAGTATTGGAGGTCAATAAAAAAATGCCTTTACTCACCTCTCCTGGGCTGCCTGTTCCCCTGCTGGCCCATAGTATGCAGGAGACACTTCATCAGTGACAGTGCATGCTACAGGCTGGCCCTAGACAGGAATGGACCATTCGTCCCTTTTGCCAAGGTGATGTCTCTGAATTGCCCTTGAATTCCGAAGAACTCTTAAACAAGTCAGTTCTCTCTCTGGACCCATCACAGCCCTTTTTCTTTTGTTTTTATCCTGCTCCCCAGAGCTTTTAAAGGGGAAATGATGTTTATGAACTGAATTACAGCACTGCTTCTGGAAGCGCTGCACAGCAAGGCACTCCCATGCTAGTGGTTCTCCAGAGAGAAATTTGAACTACTCGTCTCGTTAACAGTGTAAACACTCACGGGGAAACTCAACACATGAATATTACAGTCTTTTATTGCTGGTATTTACCAGGGATATTTAGAAGTGTGTGGTATACCAGATATACTGCACTGCACTGAAAAGGGCATGTTTGCACCTAAGAAAGCATACGGTCTTGTTAGTCTTTTGTACCTCTAGGTTTAAAATTAATCACTTGAAAAGATTTGAGGGAAACTCTTGATCCCACAGCAGCTCAAGGCAAAGCTTCTCTTCAGTTCCAGTGGGACCAGGATTTACTGCACATTCTTAAGACAACGTTATTGTCTTAGATTTAAGACTGCTCTGTGTTCTTTCTTTCTTTCTTTCTTTCTTTCTTTCTTTCTTTCTTTCTTTCTTTCTTTCTTTCTTTCTTTCTCAGAAGGACACTTAACTTGGTGTTTGCTTTTGAAAATCTGACGAAGCCTGTGACATTAGAAGACATAAGGCCTGATCCTTTTGAGGTTGTGTGCCAGACAATAAATAGTCATGACATTCTTGACTAATACACTAGGGCAGTGGTTCTCAAACTTTTAAGCACCAGGACCCACTTTTTAAAATGAAACTCTATCAGGACCCACCTGGGTTTATCAGACTTTTAAAAAAGGAGATCTAGAAAGAAATAATATTTGTTAGTAATAATAACCAGAAAAAAGACCCTCAAAACATTTATCTCCCTATAGTTACACGTGCTTGTAAACTCAGGAGCTCAGCTGCTTGCCAGGCAGTTAACAGCTACAGTATTTGATTTTGAATAATCTCAGGGCTTGAGGCAATTAGTTATCTGATCTTTCCATCACTCTTGGGTGACTCACCAAAAATCAAGTAACGACTCACTAGTGGGTCCCGACTCACAGTTTCCCTGCCTACTCGGTGCTTCACAAGGTGACAGTTCACATGATGGTTTCACATTGCTGCATGACAAGACGTACTGTATAGCAAATACTTGGAGGGGAACTGGCTCTGGCCATGATCCCAGTTGATCTCACTCTGAATGTCTGTGCATTTGGCAACATGTGTGAGCAAGAAGCCTACACACATAGGCCAGGATGGTGTAGTGGTTCAGAAGTCAGACTTAGACCTAGAAGATCTTGGTTCAAATCCCCGCACAGCCATGAAGCTTCCTGGGTGACCTTGGGCCAGTCATTATCTCTCAGTCTCACCTACCTCACAGGGTTGTTGTGAAGACAAAAGGAGGAGTTATTACCCTGTACCACTCTGTACCATGTACACTGCTCTGAACTCCTTGGAGTAAGGGTCGTCTAAAAATGTGTAAAATAAATAAAAACAAACAAAAGAAAAACCTCCAAAACATAGGAGACCCAATGTCTCCTATAGGAAATCCCCCAATGTCACATTAAGCTTGATCCCAAACTACTGTGCTCCACTACATCTCACCTGCTATGTATTGTATGATTGCGCGTGATGTAGAAAGCAATTGCGAACATTAAAAAACAACAACAAACCAACTACAGGACAACTAAATGAAGTGAACATCTAATGAAGTGAGTGAATAATTTATTAGCAATGAAACAAATGATTAATCACCTAACAGTTCTCAGGTTAAACGTAGCAAGCACCAAATCTCCTTTTTTGAATACCTTGAAGTGTAAATAGTGACCTTTTTTCCAGGTGGTGGTGTAACTGGAGGGGGATGGTGCACCCTGTCTGGCAGGGAACCTCAGCGCGGTGGGCAAGCAGCCCCTCCCTTCAGAGCCATTCCCGGGGGGGGGGGGAACAAAGCCATATGGACATGTACAAAAATGCCAATAGAAAAATACTTCTACAGAGATGCTCAGTTGGTGACTTTGTGGGTCACAGGTTATCTTCAAGGTACTGTTTTGGATGCCTCTGGCTTCTGGTGAGTATCATGAGCATCTCAGTTTAGATTGCTTTGAATTAAAAAAAAAAACTATTTGGAAAGTTAACTGTTAACTATTTGCAGTTATTGCAGAGTTAAGTCTGAATATGTATGAATTCTGGATGCAGTTTTCAGTGCTGTAGAAGCGTTTCCCTCTGATGGTTATGATTTTGAACAACTTTTTTTTTTCCAACTAAGAGACGAATGGTCACCACCAGGGGTTTGGACTTGGAGAAGGGAAAACTGAAAGAAATGACTGGAAATTGTGGTTCTTTTTGGTGTGCGTTGGGTACTACCTCATACCTGGCAGAGTTAAGCAAGCTTATGTTTTATGTTAAGTGAATTAGATAGGCCTAGAATGACAAGATTCCCCATGGGCTTCAGTGGTATGACTCAACACATATTTCTTTGAAATATTAACTACAAAATTGACATTCCCTGCAACCCAGCAAGTGCATTTTGTAATTTGTACATTTTCATTGTTTCACAACATCATTGCTAGTGGTCTATGAAATAAATAATGGTTCCCTTGGAAATAAATACATTCAATAGTTATAGCCCCATGCAAGTGCAAATTAACCACTCACAGTGGAAGCCGCCCATATTCTCAGATGGATCACTTTGGCCTTACCTCCTTCCCAGCATCCTCCACAGGTGGGAACCTATGAAAAATTCCTCTTTCGTGTCTCTGCCATGGCTGTGCCTGGAGCATTCCGAGGAGTTGCACATTACCTCATTGCAGGGGAAGCTGTTATCCATCTGGTAGAGGCATACCCCTCAGAACACTGACACATGTAGAAACACAGTGCAGCAGATTATTTGTGCACTTGCACACAGAGAAACATGAACCACCTCTAGTACAAGTGTGAATATAACTTCGGTTTCAATTAAGAAAATGAAGATCTCTCTGGATCAAACCACATGTGATTCTAGAAGCATCGTGAATATGCTTGGCTTTTTTTGACATTAAAATAAGCCAGGTTTGATTTATCGGTTGCCCTCCACCCTCCCCTCTGCAGCTGCTATTTTAATTTTAATTAATTTTAATTTTGAAAAACAAAGATGAAAGCACCAATGACCCTTCTAGCATCACATGTGGTTTGACCCTCTGGTTTCCAGAGTTTGAAAGCCACCGCATCAACACATCATAAAAAAACAGAGCTGTGAGATCCAATTCAGTGCATAGTGCTGAGACGACACACCAAGAGTGCACTGCAGGTAGTTAATGCTTTCTCCGGGTATTTCTTATCATATGAGAAGCGGGGACCACATTCTGCTGCTGAATTAACACATCTTACCCCAAGGTGTCATATGCTGTGTATGTTCCGAAAAGAGACAGCGGTGTTATGTTGACGTCCTCTTAGGCAGGGAAGCTGGAGGGCATCTGGCTTCACAAGCCTTTTCCTCCCCAATAAATTTGGGCAGGAGAAGTGGTAATGCCGTCTTATAGGCATAATTCACCCTAGACTTTATTGCAGAGAGCAGTTCACAGATGCTCTTTTAACTTCAAATTGTTAAAAGTACAATCCCTTTAGCTAGAGCAGGGGTGTCCGGAGTTTTTGGCAGGAGGGCCACATCATCTCTCTGACACTGTGTCGGGGGCCGGGGAAATAAATAATTAATTTACATTTAAAATTTGAATAAATTTACATAAGTTTGCATAAATGAATATATTAAAGATGAACTTATATAAATGAATCAAGGCCTTGCAATAGCTCAATGCCTATAAGAGGCCTTGCAAAAAACAAGGCTGACCTTTCCTTAGCTGCCGCTGCTGCATCACAGATGTGAAAGAGCAAGCAGCGGAGGGAGCTCTCATCCCACAGCTCACACGAGAGGTCAAACAGTTGCTCTCACACTGAGAGAAGTTGTGTTGGGCCAGTGCAGGCTTCAACAAATCTCTGGAGGGCCAGAGGCTCATTGGAGACTGGGGGCTCCCTGAGGGCCACATTGAGAGGCCTTGAGGGCCGCAAGTGGCCCCCGGGCCGGGATTTGGGCACCCCTGAGCTAGAGTGTTGCAGGTGCAAGCCAGCCATACATTTTATGATCATGCTAATTTTGCTTTTTCTCCTCAGGTCTGCCTGAGGGATGGGGGCGTGGAAGCAACATGGGCCTCTAAAACAAATTCCTGCCTCTGTTGGAATAAGAAATCCAAAACATTTTAAGATGCATTTGGGAAGGAGATGGTGACAGTCATGCAAATCCTTGACATCTTCTGCTCCTTTTCATTGGTTCAATAGCTGTGATGATGGCACAGGACTGGTATTTTTCATGAAGTGACTGCGATGATCACATGATTGGCTACTTGGAGAGGTGCTAACTCCAATCAGCCCATCATTCCACAGTACTTAAGTATTTTCCTATGTAAGATAATAGCAACATTCCGATTGTCTTAATTAAAAATAACCGCTGCCTGTGGCCAAGCCAGCTGTCACTATTCCAGGGGCTTAGTATATCCTACAAAACTAGGCCAAATTCAAATGTAGACCTGGGTCAGCATGCTATTTCAAATTCCACTGTAGACAGGAGAGCTGTTCCAAAGTGCTGAAGTATGGAGAGGGCTTTCTTCCTAGAAAGAGGAATCCAGAAGCTTCAGGTCAATAGTTTTTGACAGCTTACCTTGAGCCCATTTCATGTTAACTTGCCTGCTGACCAACTCCTTAGTATGTACCACAGAACTCTTGTCCACTCCAGAGGATTCTGGGATATATTCTAGGGCAGTGATTTTCAACCATTTTCATCTCATGGCACACTGATAAGGCACTAACATTGTCAAGGCACACCATCAGGCTTTTGACAATTGGGAAGGTGCACCATGCTGCCAGTGAGGGGCTCACATCCCCATTGGCCCTACTAATAAATGACCTTCCTCCAAATTCCTGTGGCACACCTGAGAACCACTCATGACGCACCAATGTGCCATGGCACAGTGGTTGAAAATGGCTGCTCTAGGGCAGTGTTTCTCAATCAGTGGTATGGGTACCACCAGTGGTACTTGAAGTGGTGTCTGGTGGTACAAATGGGACCCCTGGATACCGGCCACTGGCAGTGACAGCAGCAATGTGGTAGGAGGCTTGGTTTGGTGGGCAGAGCTCTAAAGCATACCACACTGTAAAAAAAGCCCTCCTGTCCACCCTGAGCCTCTTATTAGTGTTTGTCGCATCTCCTGCCAACCCGGAAGTAACTGGTGATGATGCACTACTTCTGGTAGTACTTCCAATAGGTGGACCATGCGAAGAGTTACAGTGGAGGACAAACATTGAGAAACGCTGTTCTAGGGTTCTGTATGATGTCATATGGGGCTGGACAGGTCATTCGTCATGATGTGAGATTGTGCTCCAGGGTAAACTCAACCCTGCCCCACTCATAGCGCAGAGGAACCTAAGGACATCTCCATGCAAGACCTGAGTTCTACCACTTAGCTACAGTTCCTCCCCATCATTAAAAAAAATACAGTGTCAAAGAGAAGCCCTGAAAACTAGCCTGTGTTGCGGCAATGCATTTTTTCCCATGCAGCAAAGATTTATCCAGATGGAGAGAAAATGGAGGTGGTAAATATCATTGAAGATTTATTGCCTGAGAACAAATGTCCGAGAGGTGATTCTTCTATTACAGTCACAGCATGCTTACTATTCTCTTGTGGCTCCATCCATACCTGTTCAGCAATATTTTAATCTGAGAATAGACTGTGCAAGGAACTGAAAAGGTCAAGGCTATGCTGACATGGAAAATTACCTTGTTGCTTGGCACTTGCTTTGACATGTTACTGGAGCAACATGCAAAGCTGTTGTCTGTCGAATGGGACCATTGATCCATCAAGCTTAGTATCATCAACACAAACTGGAACCAGAGTTCCAAGTTGTCAGGCTAGGTTCTTCCCTGGTCCTACATGAAGATACATTCAAATCTGAGCTCCAGCCCTTCCCTGTAAGGCAGAAGAAATTACTCCACTCAAGTAATATAAGTGGCCGTGAGTTACCTGAGGAACTATCACTAAGGTCACCAACCTCTGGATTTTGCCACTTCCAAATGATACATTGGGCAGAAATAAAACAGCAGTGTGAATCCTAACTGGTGTAAGCAGCTGAGGCGTTGGGCAGACTAAGGTTTTATATATTACTGTCTGGAAGATGGATTAGCATCACATGGGACTGCTGTTGTCATGTTGCTAGCAATACTTTCAAAATAATGAAGAAATAGTCACATCTGGGGTGGATTTAGATGAGCCACCCTTCTGAGCAGCACTACCAAATGTGCACCCTCATAATGGCAAGAAAAGCACATCCCCGAAAACCAATTATATTAATAGCAGTCTGAAGTGTGGGCCAGCATAATGGAGCATAGATTTTCCATATTATAATGAGAGTCTATTGTCGCATGAAATTGATGTAGGGACACGCGGACTGAATAAAATGGGGTAAAAGAAAAGGCGGCTTCCACATATGGAATTAACAGTCTGATTAGGGTGAGAGCCGACATGACTGGTTTACTGTTGGTTTTCCTCATTGCTTCTCTGCCTGCCTCTCTAGAATGTGACATTTTACCACAGGCTGAAGTGGTAACTAACTTCCTCAGTTTCTGTTTTGAGATGGAAGCATTTTGCTTATCTGAGAATGGGAATCAGGAGAAGGCCAGATGACCAAGGGCCCAATCCTATCCAACTTTCCAGTGCCTGTACAGTTGTGCCAATGGGACATGCATTGTGTCCTGTGGTGGGGAGGCAATCACAGAGGCCTCCTCAAGGTATGGGGACATTTGTTCCCTTATCTTGAGGAAGCATTGTGGCTGCACCAGTGCTAGAAAGTTGGATAGGATTGGACACCAAGAGTACATAGTGATTCGCACATGCCCACCCCTCCCTCTTCCTGCTTTCCCTCTACTGGACCAGCAACTAAATGGGGATAAACCTTGGTAGTTTTTATCTGCTGCCACCATCCCAGGCTATAGAGACCAGGCAGAGGGGCCATCTGGGAGAAAAAACCTTCCCAGGAGAGCACTGGATCCCAAGGGTTCTAATCTAGTGCACAGCATTATCTGCAGGGCAAAGAAATGTGACAATCCACTGAATTATGTGTGAATGTGGATGGGGCACACCAACAGACAGCGGCATCTCTAGTGGGATGCAGAGGTGCGGACCACACCGGGTGATATTCTTTGGGGGAGGACATCACTAGTGACCAAAATTGTGAAAACCTTGGCATTTATGAACAATACTATCCTGTTATATTTCATTTGATAGATAATTTAATGCAGAATGCAATGAAACAAACCATGTTGAATTATCTGTATTCTATCAATGGTTATGGCCAATTAACCAGAAAAGGAAAACACAACTGCCTTATTTAACAAAAAGTGGATTTGCTTAACTCAGAACTGGCCAATGAGACTGATTGTTCTGAGAGCCAATGAGATGTTATTATGACACAGCAAGGAACCAATAAGGTGTTAGCATGAGTCAGCACTCATTTCTATGGATCAGAGCTAATACTAGAACTCTTATTCAGTTGTGCATCATCAAGTTGGCCACTGTTTTTTGTTGGTTACTGATTTGTTGGTGACCTGTACTATTTTATATTAAAATAAATAATGTGAATGAGGGGTTACACCACACTAGTGCTGCCACTGCATTTAGGCTGTGCGTCTGATATTGTAATTCATTCTATAAGGTCTGGTATGGGAGGAAGTCCATGCAAACCCTAGTGATGCATCTGCTATCTGAAGCTTGGATGGAAGGGAGAGCTGGATCCATCCACTGCATTTACTCTAATAGGCAATCCTTGGAAGAGTCTGGAATTGAAGCTGAACTCGCTCTCCCATCCTTCCTTAGGCTGTTGTATGCTTCTTTGGCACCTTTTCAGCCCATCCTGGGGATAGTCTCCTCAATTCCTCAATTCCCTGTCCTCCCGTCCTCCCCCATTTCCCTTTCCAATCCATCACTTCAGACCACAAGTGATGCTACCTCCACTCAACCAATGGGCAGCACTTGGTCATCTTGGGAAATGTTCAATTGCTTTGTGGGGGCAATTTTGCAGCAGTGATAAAGAATTCATGACAGTATCATTTTTCATTCCAAATCAGTCAATAAGAATGATGATGATTATGATACAAATATTTCCCTGTGCTTTTGTGATGTCCCAGAATTTCCTGCTGTTGGAACATTAATTCCATGACATCATCTGATTGGATATCAGGAAAAAATTCCTGACGATAAGGGCGGTTTGGCAGTGGAACAGATAGCTGAGGAAAATGGTGGACTCTCCCTCGCTGGAGATATTCAAGCTCCAGGCAGACCTTTTAGGACACTTCCAACTCTACGATTCTATGAAAAGAGCTGAATGCAGAGAAGGCACAGACAAGATGTAGAGGAATATTAATTTAGCACAAGGAGGCAGCTCTCTTACCGCTGCCTGTTTCTCTCTCTCTCCTTTTCCTCTCCTTTACTGAGCCGAACCCCTCTCTTTTCACGATACTGCTGCTATACTAGCAATTATCAAGTAAGTGTCACTGGAAAATCTGCTTGCTGAAGTCTCTTTGGATTGTCTTAACATGTTTTTAAAAAATGCAATGACAATATAAAGGCAAAAATCTGAGCGAACCCCAAGTGACTGTTTCATAACTTCTCCAAGTGCCCCAATTAATTGGTGACTGTCGGGATGTCATGATGCTGGGTGCTTTCCAGCTGTTAGAATGCCAGTTGTGCTTTCCAAAAGTGTTTAATTGCCACTTTACTCCCGGCTTTGCCAACCTATGAGTAGTAGCGAGCAAAGTGCCAAGTTAAAAAAAAAGAGAGAGAGAGAGGGAAAAGTGTAGAACCTTGCATTCGAGCCACTGGAGAGCCCTCAACATTTGGCAGAAGAATAAATTTGTAATCTATCCAGTGTGGTGTTCATGGAGATAAGCAAATATATCCTCTGCAACAGACTACATCTATTTCCAACATGAAACTTTCAGAGAAAAAACAAAAATTTCCTTACCACACCCTTCTATTTCACATTCTTCTATTGACAGACAAAATTCACCACAAAGTGACCCTTCCTTATAATTTTCCTCTGATGGGCAGCTCAATCCAATGCTGGGCTCATGCTGATGGATCATGTGATGCCAGAAGCCCTTCTGGAGAAAGTTAAGGTGGGAGCAGAGGAAGGACAGGAGGATCTCAGCAGCAGTGGTCCTTCTAGCTCTGCATTATTTACACCAGCGGTTCTCAAAGTATGGTTTTGGGACTTCCCCCCTCAATAAGTCATGACTCAATTTTGGTGGTTTGCAAGACTGACGGCAGATTAGGTTATGTGCATCAAGGGTTAAACAAGCTGCTACTTGGCGGAGGGAGCACTGCTGCCCAATCACCTTTATAGTTTGTCATTTAGAAATCAGGCAGCAGCCTTTGGGACTCTTGAGAACCGTGGGTCTACACTAAGCAGTACCATCTTCTCCAGAGTTTCAGGCAAAGGTATTTCTAAGCCCTAACTCAATGACCTGATGTAGGATTTTCTTCCTACAAGAAATGTACTATAACACAGAGCCACAGTTCCTGCCACCTTTTGCAGCCTCTGCAAGAGATGATAAGAGTATGAATCTGGTCAAGGCTGGAGAACATCAGGAGGAATTAGAAACACACAGTGACAGCCCAGTCCTGAGCTGCCTGGCACGCAGGGCCGCTGCAGCGCAGAAAATGGCTGTCGCATCCTAAGCACGCCGGGCAGCTACCAGCAGCTCTTCAGTGGAAGGGGACTTTCATCCCCTTCCCCCAGGAAAGGGAAGTAGCCCCTCAATGGGGCTACTTGTTTCTGCAGCAGCTCTTTACCCAGTGCAGAATCAAGGAGTCCTGTGTTGGGCTGTTTGACCCGACACAGGGCTCAGGATCCGGTGCAGCTGAACTCTGCCAGTCCTGCCCCCTCCTGCCCCGCTCCCTCCCCTGCCATACCTAAGAACATAAGAACATAAGAACAGCCCCACTGGATCAGGCCATAGGCCCATCTAGTCCAGCTTCCTGTATCTCACAGCGGCCCACCAAATGCCCCAGGGAGCACACCAGATAACAAGAGACCTCATCCTGGTGCCCTCCCTTGCATCTGGCCTTCTGACGTAGCCTATTTCTAAAATCAGGAGGTTGCGCATACACATCATGGCTTGTACCCCGTAATGGATTTTTCCTCCAGAAACTCGTCCAATCCCCTTTTAAAGGCGTCTAGGCTAGACGCCAGCACCACATCCTGTGGCAAGGAGTTCCACAGACCGACCACGCGCTGAGTAAAGAAATATTTTCTTTTGTCTGTCCTAACCTGCCCAACACTCAATTTTAGTGGATGTCCCCTGGTTCTGGTATTATGTGAGAGTGTAAAGAGCATCTCCCTATCCACTCTGTCCATCCCCTGCATAATTTTGTATGTCTCAATCATGTCCCCCCTCAAGCGTCTCTTTTCTAGGCTGAAGAGGCCCAAACGCCATAGCCTTTCCTCATAAGGAAGGTGCCCCAGCCCCGTAATCATCTTAGTCGCTCTCTTTTGCACCTTTTCCATTTCCACTATGTCTTTTTTGAGATGCGGCGACCAGAACTGGACACAATACTCCAGGTGTGGCCTTACCATAGATTTGTACAACGGCATTATAATATTAGCTGTTTTGTTCTCAATACCCTTCCTAATGATCCCAAGCATAGAATTGGCCTTCTTCACTGCCGCCGCACATTGGGTCGACACTTTCATCGACCTGTCCACCACCACCCCAAGATCTCTCTCCTGATCTGTCACAGACAGCTCAGAACCCATCAGCCTATATCGAAAGTTTTGATTTTTTGCCCCAATGTGCATGACTTTACACTTACTGACATTGAAGCGCATCTGCCATTTTGCTGCCCATTCTGCCAGTCTGGAGAGATCCTTCTGGAGCTCCTCACAATCACTTCTGGTCTTTACCACTCGGAAAAGTTTGGTGTCGTCTGCAAACTTAGCCACTTCACTGCTCAACCCTGTCTCCAGGTCATTTATGAAGAGGTTGAAAAGCACCGGTCCCAGGACAGATCCTTGGGGCACACCGCTTTTCACCTCTCTCCATTGTGAAAATTGCCCATTGACACCCACTCTCTGCTTCCTGGCCTCCAACCAGTTCTCAATCCACGAGAGGACCTGTCCTCTAATTCCCTGACTGTGGAGTTTTTTCAGTAGCCTTTGGTGAGGGACCGTGTCAAACGCCTTCTGAAAGTCCAGATATATAATGTCCATGGGTTCTCCCGCATCCACATGCCTGTTGACCTTTTCAAAGAATTCTATAAGGTTTGTGAGGCAAGACTTACCCTTACAGAAGCCATGCTGACTCTCCCTCAGCAAGGCCTGTTCGTCTATGTGTTTTGAGATCCTATCTTTGATGAGGCATTCCACCATCTTACCCGGTATGGATGTTAGGCTGACCGGCCTATAGTTTCCCGGGTCCCCCCTCTTTCCCTTTTTAAAAATAGGCGTGATATTTGCTATCCTCCAATCTTCTGGTACCGTGGCCGTTTTGAGGGACAAGTTGCATACCTTAGTCAAGAGATCTGCAACTTCATTCTTCAATTCCTTAATAACCCTTGGGTGTATGCCATCAGGGCCTGGTGACTTATTGATCTTTAATTTATCAATGAGGTCTGAAACATCTTCTCTTTTAACCTCTATCTGACTTAACTCCTTGGTCAGGAGGGGCCGTTCGGGCAGCGGTATCTGCCCGAGGTCTTCTGCCGTGAAGACAGATGCAAAAAACTCATTTAATTTCTCTGCCATCTCTAAGTCTCCTTTTATCTCCCCTTTCCCTCCCTCACCATCCAGAGGGCCAACCGCTTCTCTGGCGGGTTTCCTGCTTCTAACATATTTGAAGAAGCTTTTATTATTCCCCTTAATGTTGCCGGCCATGCGTTCCTCATAGTCTCGCTTAGCCTCCCCTATCACCTTCTTACATTTCTTTTGCCACAGTTTATGTTCCTTTTTATTCTCTTCATTAGGGCAAGACTTCCATTTACGGAAGGAAGCTTCCTTGCCCTTCACAGCCTCTCTAACTTGGCTGGTTAGCCATGCGGGCACCCTCCTGGATTTAGTGGAACCCTTCTTTCTTTGCGGTATACACCTCTGCTGGGCCTCTATTACTGTTGTTTTAAGCAGCCTCCATGCACTCTGGAGAGATTGGACTCTTTTTACCCTCCCTTTCAACCTCCTTCTAACCAGCCTCCTCATTTGAGGGAAGTCCGCCCGTCGGAAGTCAAGGGTTTTTGTTAGAGATTTGCCTGGTATTCTTCCCCCAACGTGCACGTCAAAACGGATCGCAGCATGATCACTGTTCCCCAATGGCTCAGTAACGTTTACATCTCTAACCAGGTCCTGCCTACCGCACAAAATTAAATCCAGAGTCACCTGTCCTCTGGTGGGCTCCGTGACTAGCTGATCTAAGCCACAGTCATTTAGCACGTCAAGAAATCCGGTTTCCTTATCGTGACCAGAACACAAATTGACCCAGTCAATATGAGGATAATTGAAGTCCCCCATGATTACAACCCTGTCCTTCCTTGTCACCTCCCTGATCTGTTTCCTCATTTCAAGGTCCCCATCAGATTTCTGGTCTGGAGGACGATAGCACGCCCCCAGTATTACATCGCTGCACAAGCCTGGTAATTTAACCCACAGAGATTCTACGGTGGAGTTGGACCCACCTTCAATCTCTACTTTGCTGGATTCTATCCCTTCCTTAACATAAAGGGCCACCCCACCTCCAACACGCCCCTGCCTGTCCCTCCTGTAGAGTTTATAGCCCGGGATTGCGGTATCCCACTGATTCTCCGCATTCCACCAGGTTTCCGTTATGCCCACTATATCAATATTTTCCCTTGTCACCAGACATTCCAGTTCTCCCACCTTTGCTCGTAGACTTCGGGCATTCGCATAAAAGCATTTATACACAGAATGCCCCAGGATGGGCTGCTTATTCGCTCCTTTGTCCCCGCATCCTCTCATTGTGCCAAACCGTCTATCACATCCCATCACCCTACCTTTCCCAATTTCTTCTCCTACCCTGCCTTTGTCTTGTTGTTCTCTAACCTCCCCATCCTCATCCCCTAGGGATGAGGAGTCCCGAACCGGATGCCCCTCGGCTCCTGTCGGCCTTCCCCCAGGGATCAGTTTAAAAGTTGCTCTGCCACCTTTTTAATGTTATGCGCCAGCAGTCTGGTTCCATTCTGGTTCAAGTGGAGCCCGTCCCTCTTGTACAGGCCCCGCTTGTCCCAAAATGTTCCCCAGTGCCTAACGAATCTAAACCCCTCCTCCCTACACCACCGTCTCATCCACGCATTGAGACCCCTGATCTCTGCCTGCCTAGCTGGCCCTGCGCGTGGAACAGGTAGCACTTCAGAGAACGCTACCTTTGAGGTCCTGGCTTTCACCTCCTTCCTGGCCTCCCCTGCCTTGGAACGCTTCCTCCTGCCTTCCCCCACGTTCCCATCAACTCTCCACTGCTTGGCAGTTGGGGGGGGGAGTTCACAGTGGGCTAGCTCTGGCAATGGGCCTGTGGTAAGGCTCTCAAACATGCCTTAAGGCTCAGGACTGGGCCCTGACTCCTCAAGCAAACCCAACTCACATGTATTTTTAAAAGATCTTCAATATGCAGTGCATTTGAGAACATGCGTTCTTTCAAGATTAGAGCTCAACGTATTTATCTCTTAAGTATTTCTGCTTGGTTTCACGCAGTCGTCAGCCCATCAAAATGGCAGATTTGGGCTGGGAAGGACCTGTGCTCCTCAACGCATCATGAATTTCCCTGCAATGCAGGCTCACAATCTGTTAAATGCACGAAATTAATACCATTTGACTGGCATGCAAGGGGTCAGCACATGTGCCTCCTTTCCTATCGACGATGCGCGTCTGATACTAGCAACTGCAGCAGCTGTTGCGGCAGCATTTTGCTGGGTCCATCAACGAAGAACACAAGGAGCAGCAGCAGAAACAGATGATGCTGAACCAGATTGGTTTTGACATTAGAACGACGCCTGTAGGTGCTGACTGCAGATGGACGATAACTGACCTTTCGGAGCGAGAGTTTATCGTGCCTCCCTGTTTCTGCAATGTGAAAAGATCATTTTCAAACCATACTTGGCTGTCTGGTTGGTGCAAAACCAGCAGATGGATTGCAATCCAGCAGAGCCCTTATTTATAAATATGCTCACTTTGAAAGACGGTTGCTGTGATTCAGGGCCATGGATCATTGTTCTTTAAGTGTTCTTCTGATACCTGCTGGGATAGGTTTTCTTATGCTGCTTTGGCTTGATGACCTTGGCCTGTATTTAAGGTTATAAAACACCACCCGAAACAGAATGATAGTGAGGTCTATCCTTTTAGGCTGATGGATGTTTTAATTTTTCAAAGTTATGACAGTAGAACTGGCATTTTGTTATGCTTTTTCAAGCAATCAAAAATTCTAAAAGAAATCACCTACTAGCTGGGCTAGTGGCAGGTGGCTCTTGTATATTTAGCAGGGGGATATAAGCAACTGTCCTTATTCAAGCAAGGATAGCATCCCTCCCAG
This sequence comes from Tiliqua scincoides, assembly GCF_035046505.1. Lineage (NCBI taxonomy): Eukaryota > Metazoa > Chordata > Lepidosauria > Squamata > Scincidae > Tiliqua > Tiliqua scincoides. The sequence goes on from NC_089826.1 coordinate 32,025,104, forward strand.
TAGCTGTTTGCTGGTGCCTCTTTTGTGTTTGCCCAGGTTTCCCTACACACACACACACACACACTCACACACAGAGTTTTGGTAGACATTAAGGGCCATGTTTATTGATAGTTTGCATGACAGCAGTTGGTGAACTCACCTGCTTCTGCCTTCTCTCTGATCACCCTCAAGTGCAGGCCTGTAACTTGGAGGGGTCAGTTACCTGCTTGAGCCTCCTTCAGGCGTAGCCACCCTGGCTCTGAACTCAGGATCACCTTGCGGCTCTCCCAGCTTCGTCACAGCTAACCCCTGTGAATGGGGGTCAAGGAAGCGGAATTGGTCTGCCGGCCCTGAACCGGGCAGGCTCTAAGGCCGGTGTTACAATTCACTATATACCCTACATGGTTGCAGTTAAAAACTTCATCAAGGTAATACATATGAAATGCTTTAGCGTGCTCAAAAAGTGCCATATAAATACTATTACAGGTTGCAATGCTTCAAACCTTATCTGAAATGCTTGGGACTAGAAGTTTTTTGGATTTTAAATTTTTTTTCTATTTTGGAATATTTGCATTTACATATTGAGATATCTTGGGGATGGGACCCAAGTCTAAACATGAAATATATTTATGTTTCATATACTCCTAATACACATAACTTGCACACGTACCATTTTATTACCCTTTATGGGTGTGTTTGTGTAGGGGGAATCTGGGTGTGTGCAGAAAAGATGTATCACAGTTGAAGGGAGTTGGGAGGGTCTCACCCCCCTTGGAGACACTGAATAAACTGTCTGTTGTGCACCTATACTTTGATTCCAACACATCACAAGAGGTCAGGTGTGGAATTTTCCACTTGAGATGTCATGCTAGTGTGCAAAACATTTTGGGTTTTGGAGCATTTCATTTTTTTTGGATTAGGGATGCTCAGCCAGTATTAATATGAACAAAACAAACTACTGCCACCAGTTTATGTACATTATTATGCAGCAAAAGACGGGTGTCATTGGTAAAGTATTTGATTGACAGTGCAATCTTGACCTGCACCAGGCTGCAAGTACAGCCTAACTGTATGGCCTGCATTGTATCTTGCTCAGGTCACCTCGGGGTAAGGGGATATTTTTTCCCTTTATCCTAACGCTTCAGCCTATGGGGCTACTCGGAACTGTGCCAGCTGGTACAAATCTGAGAAGCCCACTTTAATGCCAAACCAGCTGGGAGGAGGATTAGGATACAGCCAGTGGCGTAGCTAATGATCGTGTAGCCCGGTATCAAGCTCAAAATGTTGCCCCGGAAGTGATGTCACAACCGGAAGTGACATCATGCCCAGGCTTTTTAAAAAGTAAAAATTGAGAGGAACCCACCTCCTCCCCCAGCAGCTCACCACTTGCTCTGTTGCCTACCGCAAGTCAGTGGCATAGCTAAGGCATATATCTGCTATGCAGGTTCAAATAAGTTTTTGTAGCCCCCCGCATGATAAAAACAAATTTAATTAAGTAAATAAATAAAAAGTTATTGGTTCCATGCTGTATCATAATAACATCTCATTGGTACTCAGAACAATCAGTCTCATAGGTCGGTTTAGAGTTAAGCAAATACACTTTTTGTTCCACAAGACAGTTGTGTTTTCATTTTCTAGCTAATTGGCCATAACTTTTGATAGAATACAGATATTCCAGTGCAGTATGTTTCATTGCACTCTGCATTAAATTACCTTTCCAATAATATATCACATGATGGTATTATTCATACATACCAAGTTTTTCACAATTTTGGTCACTACTGTCAAGCTCAGCTTGTTGCCCCCCTAAAGCTTGATGCCAGGTACAACTGCTACCCCCTGCACCCCCTTAGCTACGCCACTGAATACAGCATGTACTGCCACTGTCAATTCTGCCCCCTACTGGGCCTGATTCTCCCTGTTCCATCTGCTCCCACTCAAAATATCCCCTCCCCTCTTTCAAACCGCCTTCCCATTGCCCTTTCCCACTCCCCCCCATGCTGTCCAGGCACACTTAGCTGTGCCAGCCATCACAGGGTTAGGATCCAGCCTGGCCAAGCCAGCGCAAGCCTCCACACTGGCCCAGCCAGCTCTTGAGTAAGTGCAAACTTGCAACACTCAGAGCTGGCGCAAAGAGGCCTGCTCTGGCTCAAGGGGGGGGGGCTATAATAATAATAATATAATATACAGTATTTATATACCGCCTTTCTTGGTCTTTATTCAAGACTTTATTCAAGGCGGTTTACACAGGCAGGCTTATTAAATCCACTCAGGGATTTTTACAAATTGAAAGAAGGTTCTCTCTTTCAAGAACCACCACATTCAAGCTGTTACACTCCGATCTGGTTTAACATTCTGGCCTCCATCCTCCCACGCTCCGAGCAGATGGAACAGCTCAGCTGCAGCTTGCCAGCTGCTTCAAGGTCGCACGGTGCCGGTGGCCTCGAACTGGCGACCTTGTGGATGTTAATCTTCAGGCAAATGGAGGCTCTACCCTCTAGACCAGACCTCCTGCCCAGAGGAGGTCTGCCCATGGGCTAGGTCTGCCAATGGGCTAGAATTGGGCTGGCCATTTCCAAAGCAGGCATAGCTCAGAAGGAAGGAAATACAGCTTTCCCGATATAAGCAAGAGCTATTTGTACACTCTGGCTCAGGTGCTTCAACCGTACCCTGAAACGACAAATGCCAGTGGATACTATTTTCCATTCACAAATCACTCTAATGCACAACTGCTAACCACTTAAGCCAATGACCCTAAACTGAATATGCTTTATTCATACTGCCCCAAAAGAACTTGAGCCTGTTTAAGTGGAGCAAGGTAATTTAGATGATTTGCGGGCTGGATGCTCAATCTCTCATTGAAAAACGGATAATTATTGCCCATTGTTCCAAGAGAATAAGGCCACCATGAATGCACAATTTCAGGTCTCGAGGCATAAACCCCCACTATATTTTCCCCCTTTTTTTTTCCAGCTACCCCCTGGTATAGTAGTCCTCCAAGAGGAATGTCCAAAGAGCAGGAACGCACTGAAAAATAAACTGCAAAACACTTGCTCCTAACAAGAAACACATGAAAATGATCTGTATATCCTGGTGTTTAAATATTTCCCATCACTCCCAGTTTGACCTAAAGAACAAAGGGGAATCACTCCCTGCTGCCTGGAGACAGAAATGAAAACAAACATGTGCTATAACCCAATACTCACTGCAGAGCCTTCAAGTAATCTGTTATTGATATGCTATTTATAGTTTCACAACGATTGCTAGTTCAGCAAAAAATTTAAAGGGTCAGAGAAGCATCTTTGATGATGACTGCTCAGTAGTGGAGGAATTGCCACTTTTTCCATTCCAGTTTGCATTCATTAAGCCTCCCCTCTTTTTTTGTTATTGCAATTAGTCTAGATTTCTTTACCATGATCCTGTGTGGAATGAGCATCTTACAATGAAATGAGCAAACAGAGATGTCAACATTTCTCTTCTGCTTATACATAGGAGGGCACAGGTTTGTGCTAGGAGTTTATTAGGGGTCAATCAATGCTAAAATAGACCTAATTTGCACAGCAACCATCAGTAGCTGGAAGAAAGGCAACTTATTATGACATTTATATTTTTGTTGCCTCCACTGACCACATAACTCGCTTGTTTACGATGCTACTGTGTTGCTTGTGTTTTGAAATCAATAGTGACCATTTTCTTGTGCAATCCAACCCAAAATGTGGTCTCTGTTCCTGCTTGTTTTGTTTTAATATTTTTGGCAGTTGCCAAAAGCCCTGATGATCACTTTTAAGGAAGTGTAGGGACAGGCACTCTAGAGCTAGGCCAGGTTCCAAAGAGCAATTGAATGGAATTCTGAACCATTTTTTGTTGCAAATTAGAGATATGCAGCTATCTGAGGTTCATATCTAAAGGGTTTGAAAATGATCTGATCTGTTCTCCAAAAACCCAGGAAAAAATCAACTCATTTCAAGGCCTGATTAAAGCTTAAAGGTGATCTGCTAGGATGCACTGAAGGCTTCTGTTTGAGAGACGCAAGTCCACGCTAGCAATGGGTGAAATCACTTCAGCTTCATATTTGCCAATTGGGCTGGCAAATATGATCATGATCAGAATATGCCTGGAAAATGACGTTTCGTTCTGACCGTTTTAATTTGGCTTACACCCTTGACCCTTGTCCTCCTCCCTGGAGGCAAGACCTGAGGCCCTTGGTCTTCAGGCAGGGGCTCCGGCTCCAGCCTCCTGCCTTCCTTCTACAGAACTGCCTGACATCACAGGCCTCCCTGCTTTTATCCTTCCCAACCACACCCCTCCCCCTCCTCCCTCTCTAGGCTTAAAGGGGCCCTGACCCTGGCCTGCTTCCCTCCTCTTTGGTGGTTAATGGTGACCCGGCCCTGCTCACTGCTCAGGTCAGGTGAGCCCTGGGGAGACAGTCTCTCAAACCCAGCTGCCCTACGTCTTACCTGGTCAGCTGGAGAGGTGGCGGTGGCTCTATGGCCAGACAGTTCTGCCCCTGGCCTGCAGCCAGGTAAGGCAGGGGTCGGACAAGGGCTCGACCCCTGACAAGTGGGTCCCAACCCACAGTTTGACAAACACTACTTTAAAGGATTTGCATGCTGCATATCCTTGGGATGGAATTACCTTTGAGTCTGTAGCAGTAAAAACAACAAAAAGTCATCTGGCATTTTAAAGGCCGGTAAATTTATTTGTGGTCTATGATCCGCTTCATCAGATGGCATGAAATCAGGCCTGGCTGGAGTTCCAATGCCCAAGATAAAAAACCAATAGACAAATAATGGTAGAAAATGATCTCAACTTGTGACAAGCTTAAAATTATGTAAAAATAATATATGGTGATGGTTCACAACTGGGGTTACAGTAATTGATGCTGGCACCTGCATTAACACCGAATGCTGACTTTGAGCAGCTAACCTGATGAATGCCGCCAAGACTGGTACAAAACTGATATCTAAATTCATAACAGTCTCCTTTTGCACTGAGAGCATGTAAAATAAATTTCAGGTAAAAACGTTCTCCTCAGAATACGTCTGGATATTACTAGCAGGAGATATTCAGATTCCAAGCCCATTATTTCCAAACATCAGCAACCAAATGGCTAATCTGCCCTAGTTTATGGAACAATCTGTGAGTTTCTTTGTATACATTCTTAGTGATACATTTTTTAACGGGTCTTTTCAGGTGTACTGGATTTACCTATCTGAAAGAAGCAGGAAAAGTTAGCAGCTGGAATGTGCCAGATTACAGAAAGGAGGATAATGTATGCACCAATCCTATTCCCCACCGCTTGCACTGATGCAACCACATCGTGGAGGCAAGTGCTGCATCCTATGGTGGAGCAGGTGATCAGGACGCCTCCTCAAAGTATTGGAACAGGTGAGCCCCCTCTTGCCCTATGGATGTACTCAGGCCTGTGCCTTGGCTAGAACACTCCAAGTTGGCCCAAGGGGACAGGGCAAGGCTGGGTGGGGGGCATAGGACATTGTTGGTGCCTTTGCTGCTGCTAAACACTACCTAGTGAAAAAGGAAGGCGAGTCATAGTAATGGCAACAAATTGTGCTGAGACGTCACCATGATTTACATTTGCATATTCTGTTTGAGGTTCATATGCATATATACCCTATTGCTATCATTCCCCTTTTTAAGGATATGTACATGAGGCAATACCATTTTATTCTAACACCAACCCAGCAAGGTAGGAACTCTCAGAAGGGGAGGTAGTGATTTGCCCAAGCCCTTCAAGTGTGGGTTAGACTAGAGCATTTCCAACTTTTTTAGTTATTAAAAAAGTAGAGGAGAATTGAGGAAACAGCATGGGAGAGAGACCATGGGTGGATCTGGTGGCAATGGCACGTGCTAGATCCTATCCTATCCTTACTTTTTCAAACCTCCCTGTCCCTTTCTTCTACTCAGACCTGTGCCAGCTAAAGAGGAGACCAACTGCAGAGCAGGAGGCTTATGGGAAGAGGGAATAATTCCCCTTTCATCTCCATAGCCATCCAATCTCTCTCCCCCCCCCCTCTAGTTTCAGTGCAGGTGTTTTTGATATGGCTGCATCAGAGTGGGGTGGGATAGGACAGGACTCTACGCTGGTCTTTCTTAACATGAGAAAAAATGTCAATAAGCATATTTTTAAATGCAGTTGACAAAAGTTCTAGGACTCCTGGAGGCCCACCTGGAAGCTAACACTACTGCAATCTCAGATTTTGCTCTGGCTCCACAATAGAACAGATCTATTAACAGGACATTTGGGTCAGTATAAGCCCGCACACTCATCTTGAATTTGGACTTTAGGATGGGTTCCCCCTTCCCAAAAGAGCAGGGTACGATTTTGCTGAGTGTCCATGCACTTTTAGATATCCTTTCCTCTCCCAGTCTTTGTGCATTACTAGGAATAAGCCTTGGACTTCTCTACCCCTCTGCAAGCAATACGGCTTGCTGATGCAATTCATCTGCAAATGCAAACACTGCTTGCTGAAGAGGACAAGTGGATTAACCCTGCATCTGAAGAGCCACGGCACAGGGCATCCTGTTAGGTTCATTACAGAGGCAGAGACCCTCTCTGCAGCCAGGAAATTTGGTAATGACAGCTTTCCTTCATCCCGCCTTTGTTTCTTCAATATCCCTGCAGCTACAGCCAGACAGTTAGGTCTAGCACTTATTCCCTTCAAAATCGGGAAGGCGAGTTCATTTTAAGACAGGTCAAGAAATTGGATACAGGTTCAAAAACATGTGGTATTACATTGAAGGCATATGAAAGGGGACTCTTTTTCCTCCCTCGACTCAAATGTCTATGAACGAGACACTTTCTCAAAGTGAAACATCATTAATATCCCTTCTTATTGTAGCCACATGCTGGCCAACAGGCCATTAGTCATGGCTGAGTCATGTGTTGGTGTCAACTGGTCTGCAACTTCATTGACTTCTGGTTTGATAAGGCCTTCAGGGCAAATGCCGTTGACCTTAGCTGAAAGTAAGCATATCTATTTGGTATATAAATATTTCAGAACACACACACAACATGCAGACATACACCCCTCCCCCCAATCCACAGCTATTTCTTAATAGGTGGAAATATAGCAGCCCCACTGTCCATCTTCTGTGGCATTCTAACTATCCTCACTTGCATTTTGATACAAGTCATTGTAGGCTGGGATGTCTAAAAAATCTGACCTGTAATGCACCTTCTGTTTGGAGGACTTCATAAAATGATGCCTAATTTCTTGCTCAACTGTGATAAACTGCTTGCTGATGAATGTATCACAGGAAATGACTAGATCTGAATCTATAACCTTCTAGTTGAAATGCTGAAGGACACATGGTTTCATTGCCTTCTTTCCCCAAACAATACTCTTTTTAGAAGAAGAAGACCCAAACTGGAACCACCCCTTTCCATTGTGGCAAACTATGTTTCCAACCAGAATCTGTATTTTAATCTACTGTGCTTTGATCACATTTTGAATATTATTTTATTCTTATTTTTACATATTTGTTTTGCTTTGCATTTGAACAAAAATCAATTCCAGCAGTTCAATAAGATTTGGGAGAGTTTCACTCCACATGAACTGTCCTCCCAAATAAATGCTAGGCCCAATCCTGTCCAATTCCCCATACAGCAATTTAGCTGTGCTGGCATGCCTTCTGTTGCACCTCATGGGGAAATTTTGGCTGATAGGTCTTCTCAGTGTAAGGGGACATCTGTCCCCTCGCCCTGGGGTAAGCTCCACAGCTGCTATGGGGCAAACTGGACCTAAAGAGATGGTACACCTGTTATTCCATGTGAGCCCTCCTGTCAATAAATGTTTACTGACACTTATTCTTATGTTAGAGTTCCCTTACCTTGAGGAGTCCTCCAATGGAGACACATTGGTGAAAGGATCCCTTACAGAGGGATAAGGGGACTGGGCTATAAGATCACTCCATCTCGCTTAGTGAGCCATCTGGCTAAGTGGGAAAATTGTACTTCTCATTTACTTAAAAAAAATTTGCCACCTCTTTCTCTCCCCCCCTTCCTCCAAAGTACAAGTGTTTCTTGCCAGTCATGCAAAAGGTGAGTGCCTTGCTGATTCGGGCACATCCTCTGGTTCAGCTTGAACCCATCTCACCTGGCTCCCAGCCTGTGTCTTTGTATAGTGAGCTACCAGCTCCCTGGACACCACACTGATGACACACATGCATAACATCCATGACACATGGAAGTAACACCCAATGACTCACAAGCATCATGCTTGTGTCATGCGTGTCATCATCCAATGACACGATGATGTCAGGATGCTGCTCCATGGGTGATGGACTATGTCAGGGTGTCCTTGGACTCTGGCTGTGTTATTGGAAAGAGCTGTACTGGAATCGCATTGCTTGGATGGGCTTTAAATCATTCAGTATGACAGGCTTTGTGCTGGCGTCGGCGCAGTATCAGCACAACATCTAAATAGGACTGGGCAGAAAATTATCCTAAATTTATTCTCAAATAATATTAATAGAAGATTACAGTGATGGAGAACACATAGGAGCAGATATGATTTGAATAGGACATGTCCCAGAGAAATTGGTGTGCTGGCTAGGAATCTATCAAACAAAAATCATTGTGGCAAATTGTTTCTGCTTCTCCTTCCTCCATGAGAAAATCACCTTCAGATTCTCAGTGCACCATTTATACACCACAACTCAATATGCAGAGCAGAGTGCTTGGGATCTTGTCACCTGTGTATGTCTGCCATATATCATACTGACACCCAGCAACTGCATTTACATGTTTGCATGGGTGCTGCGTACAGGCTCATGCTCGGTGACAATGGCTTGGAAAATAATTCAATACAGTGATGGGTAGGGCGGTTTGGCAGTGGAACAGATTTCCAAGGGAAGTGATGGACTCTCCATCACTGGAGATCTTCAAGCAGAGGCTCGACAAGTACCTGTTGGAGATGCTGTAGGAGGATTTCCTGCTCCAGGCAGGAGGTTGGACTAGATGACATTTTAGGTCCCTTCAAACTCTATGATTCTTTGATTCTATGTTACTCCTGCCTTGCTTTTAGCTCTTCCTCTCAGAGCACTCTAGAAACCTAGGTACAATGTTGAGTCTCTTTGGTGAATTGCAGTCTTTGCAGTGCTATGGTTACAACAAGCATTTATGCAACCATTACATGGGGAAAGGAACCACGTACGGCTCCCTGAACTCCTTGGAGCAAGCGCAGCATATAAATGTAATGAATGAGTAAATAATTCAGTAATAGGTATGGTTGATGTTATGATTTGTGTTTAAAGCTGGTTGATTTTGCTTTCATTTTCTGATCACAAGTTATTCTGTGATCTGAAATGGTGTCTGATGTGCAACATATATGACTAACATTTGTACAGTCCTTCCCAGAGAATGCAAAGTGCTTCACATGTGTTATCATGATGTAATCCTTACAACAACCCCGTAAGGTAGCTATTACTATTGCAGTTGGGCAGCTGAGACTCAGAAAGAGTGGCTTGCCCATGGCCACTTGTTGAATCCATGGGAGAGGAGATTTTCAATCCAGGAAGTCCTGATCTGTGGGTCAGACTGTTCACCTTACTAGTATACCAGCTGAAAGCTGAACAGATGAATCATTGTGGCACTTAGAATTGGGCGACCTGCTTTCAGATTCCCTTTCAGGCATGGATACAGGACCAAAGCAGATGTTGCATTAAACACCTGTTCCCGAATGGGCGCAGTATTCGTTGGATTGTTTGGCAACCTTCAGTCTCAAAAGACTATGGTATAAGCCTACAGCACCCGGTATTCCCAGGCGGTCTCCCATCCAAGTACTAACCAGGCCTGACCCTGCTTAGCTTCCAAGATCAGACAAGATTGGGCATGTGCAGTTTGTTGGATTGCGGAGAGGCAAACAACAGACAGGAGGATTCAGAAGGCTTCGGAAAAAGCTTTTACTACGTTTTGCAAAATCCACCACACAGGCATGATGGACAAAGAATGGGCTACAATGATACAGTTTTTATAGGGTTTTCTGAATAGAGGAGGGGCACAAAAGAACACAAAGAAAGAGGGGTAAACATCCTTGGAAAATTACCAAGTAATCCGACAGAGAGCATGGTCAGCATTCTTATCAGTTTGGAATGGTCTGTAGGAAGGTACAGTACAAGGTGCATTGACAGGGTGTCTACATACAAGATATCCATTATCGAGGGTTGGGTAATCACTTACACCCCCCTTATCCTAACTATCCTGCCTCACACCCTTTTGTTCATTACCACCTGTTCTTCCTTGGAGGCCCATGTTTTGCGTATTTGGCTTATCTGGTTTGGCCAGATCTTTCTGAGGAGGAGGGTGGTGGGTGCTGACTGGTAGCATTCCTGAGCAAGGGTTGGAGAAAAGTCTAAACCAGAGAAGCCTGATTTTGAAAGCCAGGCCTTGTGGGTATTTCAGTATTGTGAGCTGGGCATTTTGGGGACACACCCATGGTCAAGAGCAGATGGAAGGGGCCAGGGATAGCTCATTCATTAGGCAAGGTGATGGGGCTGAATCAGTGGCAGATTGTAGAATGGGGGTGAAGACGGTGGTGGATGCAGAGCGCCCTTCTCCTGGGTCTGCTGCTGCCAATGCTTCTCTCCAGCCTGCCCCAGATGTGAGCCACAGTGATCTGCTTTCCACTCACTACAATCAAATAAAAAGTGGATCACTGGCCTAATTGCTCCAGGCATGATTACTTCCAAACTCAGAAGTGCAGAACTTCCAGTTTGGTTTATAGCAGCGTTCCTCAACATTTGTCCTCTGCCATACAGCTTCACATGATCCACCTATTTGAAGTACCACCGGAAGTAACTGGTGATGAAATTATCATCAGTTACTTCTGGATTGGAAGGCCAGATGTAACATGATAAACACAATAAGAGGCTCAGGGTGAAAGGGATGGCTTTTTAGAGCATGGAAAACCATGCTTTGGAGCTCTCCCCGATCATCCGAGCCTTCTACTACTGTTGCTTATATTACATTCCTGGTGTCACTGCTGGGTGGCAGGTGTCCAGGGGTCCCATGAGTATCACCAGAAACCACCTCAAGTACCACTGGTGGTACCCGTACCACTGGTTGAGAAACATTGGTTTATAGTGACCATGTGAATGAAGGAGCTTCTTCATTCACACAGTCCCTTTAAATCAAACTATAGACCTACATTCCTGCAGTTGAGGAAAGTTGAAAAGCAGTGTGTGAAATGGTTGTTTTGTTTTTGCTTTCATGCAGAGATAGGCATTCCAGGATGTGAACAGCCTAGGAGGGGTGTGATGTCCATGGCAGGCGGAGACCCCGCCCCTTTGGGTGTGCCCGAGCATGGGGGGCTTACCCGGACGATGCGCGCAGGTTGTCGGCGGAAAGAAGGACGTGAGGCAGATACAGCAGATTTGTACAGACAATTTACTCTGGTTAAACTCTTGACATTCATGGGGCCTGTTACGTCACAGGCCCCTTTGCTTTACAGAGACACGCGGCGTCGGTGAACAATATGTGCATTCCCCACTCCTTCCCGACACCTTGCGGGTTCCGGCAGGGTTCCCCAGCAGGTGCCAGTCGGAAAGGGATAGGGGTTCCCGATGGCTGCCGTAGTGTTGTCGGGGGTCAGCTTAGCTGTCCTTTGGAGGACCCCCGTACCTCCGGTCTTGCCCCTTGATAAGCTGGCCTCCACTGGGGGTAGTTGAGATGGGGTCCTTGGGGCAGCAGCCTCGCCTCTCCGGTTTTCACCCCCGGGCCCCAGGTGGGTCTAGCATGGGGTGGTTCCCAGCCTCCGGCCCTTCTCTCCAGGGCTGGGGCGAGCAAAGTTCCCCTTGAAGCCTCTGTCGGCTGAATAAGGCCGGGGTGGCTAACCCCTCTGGCCTCCTCTGCGATCCCCCTCCCGACTGGAGAGGAGCGACCTCTCCCTAGGCTGTCCAGCCTCCTTATGAGGCTAGCCTTGCTCTGGTCCAGCCCCACCCCTTCTGCCCACGAGGCTGCTGACTGCTCCCAGGAGGCACTAGGGCCTATTCCCAGGGAAGTGACTTGCCTGGGATCCCAGTTCTGATAGTGCTCAGGTTCTACTCCCGAGGAGGCCCTTACCCATGAGGAGACCCCTGCTCCAGGGTGACTCCTGGCCTCCTGGGCTGGGCCTAGGTGACAAACGGCGATCAGGTTTGGAATGGCAGCGCATAGGGAGGGGGTCTGTAACCTTGCATCACAGTCCCAGTCAAAATGTCCCCTCCCTAAAGCTGCCATTAGCCTCAGGAGCTGTGCTCATCTCTTGAAACATAGCACAAGAAGCTGCTCACATTAAAGAAAAATGAATGAGTGGCAGCACTTCCCCTCTCATGTTATTGAAATAGATGTTGATGAGCACACTCCCTGGGCAATTACAATGTATGCAGAATCAATTCTTTGGCTGTCAAACAGCAGCCCTGACACTTTTTCCATATGCAGCTGGGTCAACCCGCCCAAGGTTATATAGGATTAGTGATGCTGGTAAGTATGGCAGCAGACGTAAAGAGTTTTAAATCTCTGGAAAATTGAATCAAATTGTATACTAAAAGGCTTGAATCGCAGTTGCCTCGACGGTGTTTAGAGACGTGGGTGAAAAACGGATTTTCAGACGAAGTGTGCATTTCATGCAGGTTCCGTCTGCAACCAGCCCAATCATTTTTGCCTCCCAGTCACTGAGCGCAAGTGAGAGCAACTGAAATGAGCATGAACATTTGCGGGTGAAACACTACATATTGTCAAAAAGGGTAGACATTTTTCTGAACTGCTGAAAAATCCTACAGTATACTATAGTACAGTGGTTCCCAAACTTTTTAGTGCCAGGACCCACTTTTTAAAATGAAACTCTATCGGGACCCACCTAGGTTTAACAAACTTTAAAAAAAGGAGATCTAGAAAGAAATAATATTTTATGTATTTATTTACAGGCAATAATAACCAGAAAAAGACCCTCAAGCATTTATCTGCCTATATTGACACATGCTTGCAAACTACAGGAGCTCAGCTCCTTGCGGGGCAATTAGCAGCTATCTTGCAAACTGCATGAGCTGAGCTCTTTGCGGGGTAATTAGCAGCTATTGATTTTTTTGAATAGCTTCATGGCTGGAGAAAATTTGTTATCTGATTCTTCCATCACCCTTACATGACCCACCAAAAATCAGGTTGTGACCACCAGTGGGTCCCGGCCCACAGTTTGAGAACCACTGCTGCAATAGTACACTGTAGTATGCTGTAAATACAGTATGCCATTTGAGCTCAGCTCTATCGTCTTCATTATTTTAAAAGCTCCATTCTTTAAAAAAAAATCATGCATATAAAACATTACGTATGATTCCTTAAACCCCCATCCAACCTGAAAATGGGAATAGCCCAGAAAGAAAAATCCTTTTAATATTCATAGGGTTTTTGTTGCTGTTGTAATAAAGAATATGTGTTTTGAAGTCGTTTCTTTAAGACCCTTCATTCAAATCACTGAAGGACATGCTGGCTTTCTTTCTTTGCTGAACAAGTAGAGGTAGCTCTGAGCACAAAGGCATAATTCATTGTGGGGTGTATAAATAAACGCATGTGAAGAAGTGGATGGTCCTCATTCAAGTCACATTAGTATGCAGAAGGAAATGTATTGGAATATGTATTGGAGGATGCCAAAATAAATGGAGAAAAATGACGCAGGGTGTTCTCCCTTGCAAGGAAATGGGAAATGGGAATTCTGCATACACTATAAGCAATAATCATGCCTTTGCGGTACAGGCAGCGAAATCAGATCATGTTGGGATGATAAATTGACTAGCCAGACTGGTGTGTGCTGGGGAGGGTAATGAATCACCAAATACAACTAACAGCAACGCTTACCCTGCAGCGGCTAGTCTAAACAAATGAGATGTTGCTGCAAAACAAAATATTGGGAGCCAAATTACATGCTTATTTGCACCCTGGGAAAATCCCCTCTCGTTATAGGTTTGTAGGAGATCACATGCTTGCAATGGAAAGGTATGGAGACAAGAGGTTTAGACAATGGGGAACTTCTCCTGTTTTTTCTCCTTCACAGGCTCCATTGTGCAGTTTCTACGCATTTCAACAAGTTATAAACATGTGAAGTTCTGGGATTGTGCGCAAAAGATGATGTGACAAGCACTTAGGAAGCTTCAGGCGATGCTAGGAAAGTGAGGACAAATTGAGGCTGGGGCACTTCCCAGAAGCCATGTCAGACAAAGTGCTAGAATAAAGTTGTGGGCTGGCACCAACTGTGTATAAATAAAGTTGCTGTGCTAAGTTGCTGTGGCACCATAAGGCATTCCGGGGCTTTACCCAGCCTTAGAAAGATTAGGAAACACTGCAGAAAACCTTTCACTAGGGATGCTTTTCATGGCATTCCCAGTTACTCGTACATAGGTTCCACTGATATCAGTGTGACCAGAATGTTGTGAAACTGAGTGCAGTTCTGGGACATTTGAAATGTTAAAAATGCATCTTGGTATTAAGAAAAGTTGAAGGAAATCTAGCACTGGCATTGGCTCCAGCACCAGCAGTGGGTGTCATAAGCATGCCATAAAGCACATTTAGGACACCCTCGGAGTAAGGAGTGCTGGTTCCGGGGCAGTGCCAGTTGATGCTGGACCCAGCACTGAGTGGAGGATGTCGCAAGATTACCTGGAGGAAGGTAAGAGTGCTAGGTGACAGTGCGGCAGTCCTTTTGGGGTGAAGGAAAGGCATTCTGGGATAGGGGGAGGAACCAGCCTGGAAGGGGGTTAGGACCCGAGAAGGCCTCCTCCACTGGATCCTATCTTCCATGTCAAGCTGAAAAGCCCAACGTGGAGGTTCTCAAGTCTGCACAGGCAAGTCTGCATCTGTGCAAACATGAGAAGCCCAATAGCGGGGTGTGGGACTTTCCTCAGGGGTAGGGGGACGAAGTGACCTTCAGTGGCTTCCAGCACCTATGGAATATAGTGGTTGCCATTTTGTTGCCAATGTTGCTCCGGGAACTAGGAAGGATAAGATTGGGCAGTTAGTCTGTATAAGGCCTATAGCTGTGACAAAGAGGCTATCATGTGTCCATATTTGGACAAAAACATATACACAATTGCATTCATAATTGCATTGCCTTCATAGTTTTGTGAAACAGAATACCCACTGGCTGGTTCGGTAAATTTATTGCAAATCATTCTTCTCTGAGGTATCATAATTCAAATCTTCCCTATAGTATCTGAAAACATCATTCTGATTAGACAGCTGTATGGAGTGAAAAGGGAGAGAACCATAAAAATGCACTGTATAAACAGAAACTAAGATTAAAAGCTATGGATCTGCTTCAGGTTATTTTCCACTTACATCGTTCCACCACCACCGCTATGGCTGCAAAGTATAGAAGCAGAAATATGACCTTATCTAATTTTATTTTCTATTTGAAGGATGCATTTCAGCAGCCCTCTCCTTTGTGCTTCTTACCATGCATTCAGAAATTGGTGTGCTGTTATTCCGACGGTTTAATAAACCCTTTCTGTTTTGTGGTGCAATTTCAGACATTTTAATTTTGTTCCTTGCAGCTAATAGCATGAAGACAGACAATGTGAGATGAAACATACTGGCCACACAGCCTTTATAAAGTGACCTTTGCAGAATTATAGTGTTTTATAGTACAGTTTAAAGTACGGGAAATAACAAGGACACCTGCGTTATTTTTAATTATGTATTTTGTTGGCCGATATGTTCCCCAAGAACTCTGACCTGCAATTATGGCTGAATATATAAAAATGTGTAAAGTAAAAAGGGCAAAAGAGCTTGTGCTCTAAACTGGGGGAAGGAAATACGGCTGCCAGCTGACAAGAAAAAAAGGGTCTTGCCTATTTCTCTGCTTTTTGATCGGCATAAATCAGTACTGAAATTTTCCATAAATTACGTATATTCCAGTGTGAATATAAGTATTATAACCTGCAAATGTCTGTTTACAACCTTTGTATATGGCTTGAATTACTACTACTACTACTACTACTACTACTACTACTACTACTAGTAGTAGTAGTAGTAGTAGTAGTAGTAGTACTTGTTGGCAATTTTCAGTCTCTAATGACTATGGTATCGCTCTGAATGGTGGTTCTGGCACAGCGTCTAGTGTGGCTGAAAAGGCCGATTCGGGAGTGACAATCCCTTCCACACTGGGAGCAAGTATAGTGTGTCCCTGGTCTGTCTCCCTGGCTACGGGCCTTCCTTCTTTGCCTCTTTGCCTCAGTCTGTTGGCAAAGTGTCTCTTCAAACTGGGAAAGGCCATGCTGCACAGCCTGCCTCCAAGCGGGACGCTCAGAGGACAGGGTTTCCCACCTGTTGAGGTCCACTCCTAAGGCCTTCAGATCTCTCTTGCAGATATCCTTGTATCGCAGCTGTGGTCTACCTGTAGGGCGCTTTCCCTGCATAAGTTCTCCATAGAGGAGATCCTTTGGGATCCGACCATCGCCCATTCTCACGACATGACCAAGCCAACGCGGGTGTCTCTGTTCAGCAGTGTATACACGCTAGGGATTCCAGCTCGTTCCAGGACTGTGTTGTTTGGAACTTTGTCTTGCCAGGTGATACCGAGGATGCGTCAGAGGAAGCGCATGTGGAAAGTGTTCAGTTTCTTCTCCTGTTGCGAGCGAAGAGTCCATGACTCGCTGCAGTACAGAAGTGTACTCAAGATGCAAGCTCTGTAGAACTGGATCTTGGTACGTTCCGTAAGCTTCTTGTTGGACCAGACTCTCTTTGGGAGTCTGGAAAATGTGGTAGCTGCTTTACTGATGCATTTGTTTAGCTCGGTATCCAGAGAAAGAGTGTCAGAGATCGTACACAAAGTCATGGACAACCTCCAGTTCATGTGCAGAGATTGCAATGCAGGAGGTGAGTCCACATCCTGAACCATGACCTGTGTTTTCTTCAGGCTGATTGTCACTCCAAAGTCTTGGTAGGCCTTGCTAAAACAGTTCATGTGCTGCTGGAGATCTTTGGCAGAGTGGGCGGTGACAGCTGCATCGTCGGCAAAGAGGAAGACACACAGACATTTCAGCTGGCCTTTGGACTTTGCTCTCAGTCTGGAGAGGCTGAAGAGCTTTCTGTCTGATCTGGTCCAGAGATAGATGCCTTCTGTTGCAGTTCCAAAGGCCTGCTTCAGCAGGACAGTGAAGAAAATCCCAAACAAGGCCGGTGCGAGAACACAGCCCTGCTTCACTCCGCTTTGGATGTCATAGGGGTCTGATATGGAGCCATCAAAGACTACAGTGCCCTTCATGTCCATGGAAAGACCTGATGATGCTGAGGAGCCTGGGTAGACATCCGATCTTGGGGAGAATCTTGAAGAGGCTGTCCCTGCTGACCTGGTCAAAAGCCTTCGTGAGATCTATGAAGGCAAAAAAGAGTGGCTGTTGTTGTTCTCTGCATTTCTCCTGCAGCTGTTTAAGGGAGAATACCATATCAGTGGTGGACCTGTTGGCTCGGAATCCGCACTGTGATTCTGGATAGACACTCTCTGCAAGTACCTGGAGAGTCTCTTCAGTGCAATTCAGGCAAACAGCTTTCCTACAACACTAAGGAGAGAGGTGCCGCGGTAGTAGTTGCAGTCACCCCTGTCGCCTTTGTTCTTGTACAGCGTGACAATGTTTGCATCCCTCATGTCCTGTGGTACTCCACCTTCTCTCCAGCAGAGGATTTCATGTAGCTCAGTGGCGATGATCTCTTTGCAGCACTTTAGGACTTCAGCAGGGATGCTGTCTTTCCCCGGTCCATCATCATCATCATCATCATCATTATTATACTGCTTTTCTAAAAAACCCGAAGTGCTGTACAACAAACAAACACATAGAGACATAAAGATAAAGCAGAATCAGCTATTAAAAAACCATAAAAGCTATTAAAACAATTTAAAAGGTAACAATAAAAGAGCACATTAAAATGTCAGCAGCATAAAAGTGTACAGCAGCATAAAAATTAAGAAGGGGTCCCTAAGGAATGCCTCCATCCTTAAAGGTCAGGCAAAACAATCTTCAAAACCTGCTGGAAACCATATACTGAAGAGACTTCCCTGATTCCAGAGGTGTGGTGCCAAAACCGAGAAGACCCTACACCTCACTGTCATTCCCTTTGGCTTCAGATGGTGGAGGTATCCTAAAAGATGACTGCAAGGGATGTACAAGAATATATGGGGAATGTGGTACCTTGAGGTATCCCGGTCCTATTATGAAATAATTAATGGGAGGTTTTTATGAAATCCAGAAGCTCACCCCCTGACTCCCCCAGTTTAGCTATATTATTATTATTATTATTATTATTATTATTATTATTATTATTATTATTATTATTAACAGTATTTATATACCACTTTTCAACTAAAAGTTCACAAAGCGGTTTACAGAGAAAAATCAAATAACTAAATGGCTATTCTGGTCCTCCTTATAGTGATCTCAAAGCAGGAGTCTGGGGGAGTGTCGTTTATTAGTAGGGCTATTGGGGGATGTAAGCAGCCCACTAAAACAGAGCAGTGTGCCTTGTTGATTGTCAAAAAGCTGATGTTGTACCTTGACCATTTTAGCACCTTGTCTGTGTGCCATGAGATGAAAAAATGTGGAAAAATTGTTGGCTTGTTTAAGTAGTATTGTCGATCCTGCCACCAATAAAGGTGGGCTCAGACCCATTCTCCTCCTTTTTCTGGTTTTTAAAATGCCAGAGAAATTTTAATTATGCCATAACAGTCTCCAGTTGCCCTCCTGTGCCGACATACTGAGTTGTCCATTCTTCTTTTGCTTTGTTCATAACAACATCTCTATTCATTTCCGTGACAGTTATACAGCTACAATGAACGGAATCACAAATTAACAAAGCAACCGTTAAAGCAACCCGTTACAATGGATTCAATTAATAGAAAATATTCCTAGACATAATCCTCCAGTCTAGTTTGTTGCTGCCAATTTAGGATTGTCTGTGGGAGAAAGTAACTAGAAATGTGACCTTCAAGCCATTATAGTAATTGGTAGGAACAGTGGCATAGACGTGATGTAAAGTGGCAGAGTTATTACTAAGGTCTCCGATTAAAACAGATATTTTTAAAGAAAAAAATGACATCACTCCCTGACTTTTTTTAAAAAAATTGACGATATGCCTGTGAACAGAAATACATGGGATGCCTCTATACAGACTTAGGGCCCAATCCTATGCTGCCCTGGTTGCCGCTGTATGGCTGCCACTGAATCATGTGGGGCCAGAAGTCCTGGGGTAAGAGAACATAGGCTCTCTTACCCCGTGTAGTGCCACCACAGGCCCTATGGGTGTACTTGGAGTTCGAGGAGACCATGTCAGGCTTTCAGGTGCAGGAGGGGAGGATAGGATCTGGCAGCAGCCTCTACCGCCATCCCCACCCCTCTCTTCCCTCCAGCTCACCCTCCCTCCACCCAGTTTCATGCCCTCCCCACCTTCTCCCCCCCACTAGAAATGCCTCTGCACCTAGTTTCATGAAACTGAAATTCCAGCTTCAAATCTTGGCAACTCCAGGAAAGGGACAGGATACTCTTCTGTCTTAAGCCATGGAGAAGCTGCTGCCCGTCTGTGTGGACAATACTGATCTAACTGGACCAAAGGTATAAGGCAGCTTCCTCTGATGAGTTTCAGGATTTGAACAAACTATATAAAAGGCATGCCATCTGTATATACTTTAAATAAAAGAAAGACGGGTACACAGTGTTCAGGTATGCAGTCACCACAGTTAAGCATTTTAAATTCTCATTTATTTCTATGGAAGACTTGCAGCCCAACCCTACTGAGCACTTATCACAGCAGATTGCTCCATCCCTGCCATAAGTGCCGGTGTGGCACCACTGTCACGTACTGCGGGATTGCTGGTGTAAACAGACAGAGGCCCCATGCACATGACAACGGCCCACCCAGGCCATTCCAGAACAGGTATGTTGGCATCGGGGTAGTTCAGGGAAGGATTGGTGTGGCAACCAGGCAAGGAAGGGGTGGGAGGGGACAGATCTCTGCTCCAGCAGTGCAAGCTGGGATCTTATTCCCCTTTCTCGGCCTGGACCTGCCCAGTGAGGCTCCTTGGACTTGTGCCTCAGACTAAATAGCTGGCACAGGTCTAAGGAGATCCACTGGAGGTTAGGTGGCCTACCAGGAGGGAAGTAAAAAGTATTTTTACATAACTCTCCTTGACCATCTTCTCCCCCCCCCCCGATGCAGCGCACTCTCGGTTGGTCCCGCTGCATTGAATAAAATGATGAGAGATAGCGTTGGGGCCTTAAGCATAATGGTAAAAAGTGCTTAATATCAGCATCGATAGTTTTTAAAAATTTTATTTAAAATTTCTCTAGACCACCAATCCAAGAAGACTTAGGAACAGAAAATAAAAGTTGGATAAAATATATTACAGTCCAGTTCAGACAATATTTTTGACCTTGAACGAGCCCGTCTAGAACGGAACTCCAGACACAGGCACATCATAGCCCTTCCACTTGGTTCATTCTTTTAATTGTGTGTGTGTGTGAGAGAGAGGGGGGGGGGCTCACACAAACTACCCCTGTACACCCGTTTCTAAAAGTACTTTTAAACAAATGTGCATGGAAGTGAGGGGAGGAGGGGCCACTTTAGGATTAAAAACTCGGTGCACCATGAGTGTGTGCATTCCTTTCTCCTCCATGTCAGTTGATGGTTAAAAATACTATCTGAACCAGCCAAACAAAGTATAAAATGATGAAAACTAGCACAGCAGATGCTAAAAATTTCCTGACACGACCATCCAGGAGCGAGTTGGAGAGTGAGTCACAGGAGGCAACTTTACAACCTCTGAGGCTTTCAACACAAACAAATCACACACCGACAGCAGGCACAGGGGAGGGAGCTGCCAAAACCTTGCGTGTGCATCCTGTATGCTCCTGCAGCCAAGACTGGAACAAGGACGCACGGGGGCCACAGACTGCAACTCATTTCCAGGTCAGCCACAAGCTTTTCCTATCTCTGCTGACAGAGGCATGCTAAATTTATCTCTGCATAAAGTGCTTTTTCATCTTTCAGCTCTGTCTGAGCCTGAAAGTCCAACTATAGGATCAGCACATAAACAGGACTCTGTTGTCCAGATGCAAATCAGTTTGATGCTATGTTACGTTTTACCACCAGTATTTTTGTATGATGTAATAACTGTCCGCTAATACCACATTGTTTTCATCATTGATTACTTTTAATTATTGGGAAGGAGGACTTAGTATGGGTGCATGAGTGATAAAAAAAAATCACAGCGTGTGAAACTTGTATCCCTCACTTTAAAAATTATATACTATACATGTTACACTGGGCTGTTATAGACCGTTTTTGCACTTTTGGAAGCTACCAGAAGTAGTAGTGTAATATGTAAGTGGGTAGATCATGAACCTCAGCTGCAACGATGTCTATGCTTCTTCCAAGGTGGCATGTCTCAAAAAAGGTACACACATTTTAATGAGCTCTAAGTCATACATACCCTCATTCATTCATACATACCTGTACAAAACCTGCAACACTCAGACATCTAAGGGCTGCAATCGAAGAGACAAGCAGAACCATCTAAGCAAAACATTGGTGGATGTCTGCAGATATCAGGCAGCCCACTTATAAGTTCTGGCACGGCTGCAAAGTACAGTGGCACTAAAATGGCTGCAACTATATCCTGTGGGGCCAGAGCAGCTGCCAGAGTCTCCTTGGGGTAAGGGAACAAATGTTCCCTAGGATTCTCTTACCCTGGGAAGAGTGTCACTGGCCCCAACGGGTCTCTTCAGAGCTGTGTCTGCTATTTAGTGGGCAAAGAACCGTAGAGGCCCATGTTGGGCAGTGCAGCTTGGGAGAAGGCATAGGATTCGGTGGCAGACTGTCACCATTCCTGCCTCCTCGATCCTCACTCCAGTGCTCCCTCCACCCAGTTCTGCCCTCCTCCGCCTTCCCTCTGCCCCGAAAAGCCTCCCTGCTGGCAGTGATACTCATTGCCTGATGTGCAGGTCCTGTATTCGTCCTGGCACTGAAGTTCTGCACCATTTGGTGCTGGCCTCTCCACCAGCACTGGGTGTCTCCTACTGATGGGAAAGTGCCTTACAGCACTTTTATGACAGCCAGTGCCGGCAGTGGGCCTGGAGCACTAGCAATATGGCTGTTAGGATCAGGCTGTTAGTCAATTATGTCAGCGATATGCAGATGCCAATGGGGATCATTTAGAGCACTTGGTCTAATTCATTAACTCATTAGTTAATTAATTAACTGGGTTAAGCAACTGCTTCTGTGTACACCATATGTACCGTGTGTGTGTGTGTGTGCGCGCGCGCGCGCGCACTACAGTAAAAATGCAAAATCCATCAGAACTACTTTCAGCTTATAAAAACACAAACTCTTGGACATCTTGGGAGTTTCTGGTTCCAACTAGTCCAAATGACAGGTTCCGGAGCATCTTTGGAGATTATTGTTCTGACTAATCAGAACTAGAAAGCAATTCACCAAAACAGCCAGTGCTTTCATGTTCTGAGTTACTCAAATCACTGAAGTTGCTCCAGAGCTTCACATTCAGACTGGTTAGAATGAGAATCTCCCTACTTGAGACATTCATGTTTTTCCTCGTCGGAACATGTAGTGACCAATTTTGTGTTTTTATGGTAACGTATATTTGTATATGCATGTATATAGCACAAGTTATTTTGGGAGGGTGTGTGTTTGTGTATTTAAATATTCTCTTTTTATCTTTCAAAATCTATGAACAGTTTTATGAGCTTTATTGTTCATCCAGTATGATTGAATCACTGGCCACTCCCAGCACTAATCATCCATTGCAGAATGTTGTCGGTCTCTCTCGGATTTTCTGTCTCTTTTTAACTATGTCTTTGTTGTATTATAACCTAGTTGTCCTTGAGTCACATAAGTCACATAGATTACCGCTACTTCTTGACACTTGTGACATGTATAATGTCACAGGAGAACCTTACGACAGTCTCAGCTCTGGCAAAGTGCCATCCATCAGGCTCAACCAGTGTTTCCCAAACTGTTTAGCACCGGGGCTCACTTTTTAAAATTACACTCCATCTGGACCAAGCTAGATTTATAAGACAAAAAAAAGAGAAAGAAATAATCTTTTTATTTATTTACATGTAGTAATAACCAGAAAAAAGATGCTGCAGCATTTATCTCCCTATATTTACAAATGCTTGTAAACTGCAGGAGCTGTTTGGAAGGCAGCCACTATCTGATTTCTGAAAAGCCTTGAGGCAGTTAGTTATCTGATCCTTCCATCACCTATGTTCCATCACCTCCTTCCATCACTGGAAGCTCTGCTTGGCTGCTATGGAACCCACCGAAATTCAGATCATGACCCACAGTTTGGAACCACTGGGCTAGACCATAAGATTTGGGAAGAACACATGTCATTGCTTCAGTCCTTTCTCATTGTCTCTTTATGGATAAAGGAAGCGAGTAGTGACTCACAGCCCAATCCTATGCACACTTTCCTGGGAGTAAGCCCCATTGAATCTAATGGGACTTACTTCTGAGTAGACCTGCAGAGAATTGGGCTGTTAGATAAAGCCTTTTACCAATTCAGTTAAAGGCATACAGTGATGAAGGAAAGAGGCACTGTATGGTGATTGAGTACAGTATGTTGCAGAAACAGGGCAGGACCATAGATTGCATGTCCAGTAAGCAGTCTTGTGTTCATCATCCTTGAGAAAACACAGGCCAGAAGCCATAGCGTAGAAACAGTGATGGAAACAGCAAGACAAGAGGGTGATGCTTTGGGGAGAATACATTTCCAAGGGATGAAAATTGCTCAGTAGTCCTGGGGGAGTGAGGGGCATTCTCCAAAAGAAAAAAATATTACTGAATGTAAATCATCAATCTAGTTTTTCCTTTCCAGTTCAATGGTTTCTATAACTGAGTACATAAACCTACCTCCACGTACATACTATAGAAATGGAAATCTGAAAGTTCAACATATACTGAACTGGAAAGTTTTCAAGGAGGTCCATCCAGCACAGGCACGTTTGATTTCAAAAGCAGGACTTTTGAAATACAGGAAGACCAGCAAAAAATATGCTGAAAGTGTAGAAAGAGGTTAATCAGTAGACACTGTGCATTTGGACTTTCAGAAAGTTTTTGATAGCGTTACATACCAAAGGCCCTTGAGTTAGCTTAGAAGTCATGGCATTATTAGAGGACAGGGTCTTTTATGAATTGGTAGCATCTTAAAGAACAGGAAGCAGAGAGCAGAAATAAATGGGCAATTTTCACAGTAGAGGAAAGTAAGAAAAGGGGTTCCCCAAAGATCTGAATTGGGACCCCCCCCTTTTTTTTTAATCTTGTTCATAAATGACCTGGAGACTTTAAGCAAGGAGGCTGAGTTTTCAGCTGGTGCCAAACTATTCAGGATGCTAAAAACCAGAACAGATTGTGAAGTGCTCCAAAAGACCTTTCCAAATTGGGTGAATGGACAGCCAAATGGCAAATGCAGTTCAGTGCCAATCAGTCCAAAGTGATGCATGTTAGGTTAAAAAAAAACCCAACTTCACATATACACTGATAGAGTCTGAGCTTTCTGTAATGAAGCAGGAAAGAGATCTTGGGGCATGATGAATCGCTCAATGGAAACACTGGCCTGGCATATAGCAGCTTTGCAGAAGGTAGATTTATTTATTTATTTATTTATTTATTTATTTTATTTGACTAGTATTCCGCCTTTCTCCCTGAAGGGCACCCAAGGCAGCTTCCATGATTCCTAGATTCCTAGATTCCATGCTAGGGGTCATCAGGAAAGGAACTGAGAATGAGACTGCTAATATTATATTGCCTCTGTATGGTGTGACCACATTTGGAATGCTTTTTGCAGTTATGGTCACCACTTCTCAAGAAGGATATTGTAGAACATGAAAAGGTGCAAAAGAGGACAATTAAAATTATTGGAGATGGGCTCTAGCTCAGGGGTAGACCACATGCATTGCATGTAGTTCTCAGGTTCAATCCAGGTAAGGCAAAGAAAAATTCTGGCTTAAACACTTGGAGAGCCACTGCCAGTCACTTTTGACAAAACTGAGCTAGATGGACAAATGGTCTAATTTGGTATAGATAGACATTATTAACTACCAATAAACCCTACCAATCCTTGCTGTGTACAAATGCTTCCTGCATACTTCAGCACTACCTACTGCACTGAGGGCACAATCCTAACCAACTTTCCAGCACTGGCATAGCTGTACCAGTGGGGCACGTACTGCATCCTGCAGTTGGGGGGTAGTCACGGTGGTCTCCTCAAGATAAGGCAGTTGTATTGCCCTTACCTCAGTGCTGGAAGATTGGTTAGGATTGCGCCCTGAGATGCAGTTTTTAGTATTGTTGCAACTATAGAATATCCTGCCCAAGGGGGGCCATGGGGCACTTTATAAAGTTTTGACTGTACAGATGGGTTCTTGGTATCTGCGGGGGTTCTGTTTCCGGAATCCCCATGGATACCAAAATCCACAGATGATGAAATCGCAGATTTGGGCACCTGAATCCTTGGAATGTGACCAGAACAGTACTCCAGTCGCATCCAGAGGACATTCTGAGGGCCTTCCCTGCTTTCAGAAGGCCTTCTAGGGTCAATAATCACGACTTCCAGTTTTCAGCCCAAAACTGGAAGTCATGGTTTTCGGCCTTCCAGAGGCCTCAGAAAACCTTCCTGTCACCTTCAGAGAGTACAGGTTGAACCCACTCTGTGGTTTTGGAATCTGTGGGTGATTAAATCCACAGGTCCCAAATTCACAGATAATACAGGCTGCCTGTATATTTTTTAAAAAGATAGAAAGAAGTCCCACATTTTTTATTGAAACAAACATAATTCATGGACTTAAAATGTTCAATGTGCACAACAATCCATTATGATGAAAATGATTACAATATGTACATGTGTTCACACAGATATTTTGTGCATTTTTAAAATAAAAGTTTGAGAAATAAATAAGGAATTTTGGACCCTCCTATACTATATTGATCTATATTGTGACTACTCAAAGGGCACTTTATTAACTAAAGCAGTTTCAGTTTTCAATTTTTCCTCTCTCCCCCCTCCCTGATGAAAATAATTATCCTTAGCCTGGGAATTTCCTCAAGGGGCATTTCAATGGCTTTGCAAAATTCATTATATATAGATCAAGTCCTTTCTTCCTTGTGGCAGAACAACCTGTGCTTTTCACAGACATAAAAACGTGGCAATAACTGGCAATTGGTAGCAAGAGAGGAAAACAAATTTCCCAAAGCAAATATTAAATATGAGACATTTTTCTTTTGCCAAAAATGGCACTGAGAATAGTCGAGAAACCCTGGGGCTTTTATAGGAGTCTGGAGTACTTTCAAACACAAGACTGAAAAAACAGATCATATTTCTTTGTTAAGGTATTTATGGTTCCCAAACAACATAATTCAGTTTAATCAAGCATTAGTAATAGCCCCAGATCTAAAGATACATGGGTGTTCTGCTTCTAGCACACAGAGCCACTGCATGAATGAGCTTCCCTGAAAGGAAATTTTGTGGGTAGAATGGAGATGCATTTATGAAGTTTCATGTTCTTCAGGTGAATAGGGAAGCCTGTGTACACTGGAAAGAGTAATATGGACTGCCTTCTAGCAAATAACCTGGTCAGAAATTGTATCTATGGAACCTGAAGCCTTCCAGCAGGTTCTCAATTTATTGAAATTAGATAGGTAGTGACCAGGGAGAGGGCCTTTTCAGTCGCAGCACACTACCTATGGAATGCCTTCCCAGAGGTGTTCATGTGATGTCATTCCAACATTGAACTCCAAATCTCCAGAAAGCCTCTCCCAGTAGTTTCATGTACACGTTAAGCAGCATGGGGGACAAGATGAAACTAGGCCAGGGGTGGACAAACTTTCAACTTTAAGAATCCTGGACCGTTAACAATTGTATAGAAGAGGGAATTTCAGCCAGTGCAGCTTGTCATCTTACAGATGACAAGCTACACTGGCTGAAATTCTCTCTCCTACACAATTGTTAAAGGTCCAGGATCCCTAAAGATGAAAATTTGGACACCCCCGAACGAGGTCAATGGTCGGGGAGTTGAACAGAAATCCCTCAGTGTCATCTTCAGAGCCCCATCCTATCAGAGGCATATGAAGAAGAGGGCAGGGGAACAGTTTGCCTCGGGTGTCAAATGCACGTGAGATGTCAAATGTACCACTGAGTGGCCAGTAGTCCTGGCCTCTTCTAATGATCTTTGTGTGGAGGCCAGGTCTACCCTTCACTTTGAGCAGCCACTACCCTTTGCTGGTAGCCCTGGCCTCTCCTGTGGGATTTTGAGATGGAGGAATGGTCTCTTCATAGCTTTGAGCAGCCCACCCCAGGTGTCAGATACCCTAGATATGCCACTGCACCCTTGTTTTGATGATGTGCCTGAGATACCTGATTGGAGGAATGGAACCCACCTGGTCACTGTATCCCACCACTCTATCCCACCTCTTCAACCTAAACAGACAGGTTTGCTACCCAATAGGCATGACAACTCTGTTGCTAAGCAGAACAGCTACCTTAGGCAGGAAGACGAACTGTGCACAGCTAGCATGTGAGCGGGGAATAATGGAATTTTCAAACAAAGAATAAGAATGCTGCAGGAGGATTTTCCAGCAAGACTGCTAACACTCCACGGGAGTTCCTGGGGAGTTAAAAGCATCTAAAAATACAGAAAAAAATAGGTAAAAGGGGGAGGGAATAGGGCATTCATCACACAGACATACTCCCTGTCCAACCCCTGGTGTAGGTTATCTAACAGGGTGGTGTACAGCACAATCCTCTGCATGCATACTTAGAAATAAGTTCTACTGGAGTTTACTTACAGATAAGTATGTGTATTATTATGGTCTAAGGCAGTTACAATCCCAGAGGGATCCAAGTCACAATCCCAGTTACAAGCCTGGAGGGAAACCAGACTGAAATTGATCCATATAAATCTTCAAGATTGGGTGGGGTTGGTACATCACTACCTGCTTGAGCACCTTGCCACAAAAAGGGAGGTCAGACACAAGCTTCTTTTTAAAAGAAGCCTTCTTTAAAAAAAAAAATCCACCTCTATTTCTTTTAGTTTAGCTGCTGTCTTTCTGCAAAGATTTGTTTATAACTCTACCTGTTCATGTGCATTCTGCCCCCTCCTCAGTTTAATTAGCCAAGATGTCTTCTCCATCAAGTGGCCTCCTCCAGCAGACTTACTGCCCAGACTTATCTTCTGCTGGTGCAGGTGCAGCTGCTGCTGCTCCAGCCTAGACAGTCACAGGTGTTTGATAAAGCACATTTGCAGTATCCTGGAAGTAAGGAGTGCTGACAGAAACACCTGCACTGATCCAACAACACTGGATCCGGAGCTGAACCTGATGGAGAAGGTAAGAGCTGTGAATCAAAAACAGGAAGAGGTGGGATCAGTGGAGGAGGCTTCCACCATATCCTATTCCCCCCTCCCAAGTCTTTTCCCCCCAACATGGGTCTTCTCAGACTTGCACCAGCAACTTAGCTGGCACAGATCCAAGTAGCCTCATTGGGCAGGCTGGGACTTGACACTAGGTAAGGGAAAAAATGTTCCCTTTTTTTGGGAACATGAGCATGAGCCATGCAGCTCCACTGTGGCAGCACTAGATAGTGTTGGGCTGTTAATTAGTCAAGTATTGGCAACCTTCAGTCTCGAAAGACTATGGTATCGCACTCTGAAAGGTGGTTCTGGCACAGCATCTAGAGTGGCTGAAAAGGCCAATCCCGGAGTGACAATCCCTTCCACACTGGGAGCAAGTGCAGTCTGCCCCTGGTCTGTCTCCCTGGCTATGGGCCTTCCTTCTTTGCCTCTTTGCCTCAGACTGCTGGCAAAGTGTCTCTTCAAACTGGGAAAGGCCATGCTGCACAGCCTGCCTCCAAGCGGGATGCTCAGAGGCCAGGTTTTCCCACTTGTTGATGTCCATCCCTAAGGCCTTCAGATCCCTCTTGCAGATGTCCTTGTATCGCAGCTGTGGTCTACCAGTAGGGCGCTTTCCTTGCACGAGTTCTCCATAGAGGAGATCCTTTGGGATCTGGCCATCATCCATTCTCACGACATGACCGAGCCAACGCAGGCGTCTCTGTTTCAGCAGTGAATACATGCTAGGGATTCCAGCACGTTCCAGGACTGTGTTGTTTGGAACTTTGTCCTGCCAGGTGATGTCGAGGATGCGTCGGAGGCAGCGCATGTGGAAAGCGCTCAGTTTCCTCTCCTGTTGTGAGCGAAGAGTCCATGACTCGCTGCAGTACAGAAGTGTACTCAGGACGCAAGCTCTGTAGACCTGGATCTTGGTATGTTCAAGTCAAGATTAGTCAAGTATTAGTCAAGATAGTCAAGGAATAAGAGAGCAAATGGTCAGCCTCAAACTTCCAAGAATTTTGGTCATTTCCTTAACGTGAACAAGCTAAAATTCCTAACTCAAGAAGTTAATTTCTAACTCAAGAAGCTGATGCATAGACAAATTCACAGATTCAGTACAGGGGTAACCTAATTATCCACAGATTTATCTCAATGCAATGAGAAGCGCCATTTAAATCACAGGAAAAAAGAGTCTCGTTAATTTGAGAGAGGACAGCCAGCTGATAAGCCATCAATCATTCTCTCCAGGCACAGCTTCACTTCAAGGCAAGCAACCCTCCCTTCCCCCTGAGCATGTGAAAGAAAGATAATCACTTTGCATTGGTGAAGGGAGGGGTCCTTGGCTTGGAGTGAAGCCTTTCTAATGGCCTGGAGAGAGACTAATTGATGAATTGTCTGCCTAATGACTCTGTCTTACATCAGCAAGATTGTTTTTAAATTGCCTAGTAAAGGGACATTGTTTTTTAAATGAATTTGCTTTAATGCAATTTTTGTCATCCAGGTGAGTATTGAGCACAACCCTCCTGAATAACAAGACTCACACCCCAATCCTATCCACACTTTCCTGGGAGTAAGCACTATTGACTCAAATGGGACTGACTTCTGAGTAGACATGCATAGGATTGGGCTGTCAACCTGTCCAGAGTCCAAAACAATGGTTTTCACCAATTTTATCTTCAAAGTGTTTTTTTTAGAAAGGTCACAGCAAGCCTCTTAAAGTTCCTTCTCACCTTCCCTAGGTCCAAGATGCAAGAGGCCTCTTACTACACATGACATCACAGCTAGCTAACACTGTGTTGATGCAGTGGTAGCAGAAAAGGGTGAGTTGTTTGCTACTTTCACTGTTACAGAGTAGGACCTATGATGGGCTTTAGGCCAGGGGTGTCAAACTCGTTTCATACAGAGGGCCGAAGTTACATTCATGGTGCCTGATGATGGCTGGAAGTGACATCATTAAGCAAATGATGACCAAAAATAAGCACTTAGTTCTCACATAGAAACTCATTAGCTGCAAATGACAAAGGAGAAAATATGCAAATCTTGTTCATATTTTCAAGGTAAGAGACAGACCAATTACCATGCTGGGAGAATCCAATTATAACGGGGGGGGGAGGAGATAAATTGCTTCTGGGGGCCACATTCAGCCTGCGGGCCTTATGTTTGCCACCCTTGCTTTAGCCCATCATCAGATTTATCCCGTCTTTCTCTACAATCACCATCAAACTTGCTGCTTCATCATGGAAGATCATGACCATTTATAGAGGGCTCCAATATGAGTATATTGCCAAATCTGAGCTTTGTCACACTGAGCAATTTCATATATACTAAACAGTAAAGCTACCAACTGAAAATGTCTTCATAGGGCCAAAGATCTTGCATTCCAGGGGGAAAATGCAAGGAAAATAGTTTAGTCAGGGACTATAGAGAACTGGATTTATCTCCTTGGAGAGATATGCATGATTTTTGAAAGCACACTGAAATGCCTACAAAATGCTAATTTGCATAATGATTTGAGCTCTGCTGATTGCTTATATAATAGTACAGGTAGACATTTGCAAGCATATTGTCATTCATACAAAAGCTTTATATCAATGTATGCTTTTTTAAACATAAGGATACCATTCAGGCTGAAATACTCTCCCCACAAAACAACGCAAAATATAAAAAAGTCTATTGTGACCAAAGACTAATGCACAAAACGTTGCATGCATATTTTGTTCTTAGCCAAGTTAAGGTAAAAAAATTCCCTACATTTTTCTTATGTTGAAACAATAACAAAAGATCTATTCTCCATTTTCAGATGAAAAGACTCACTTTGAATGGAATGTCAAATGTCCCTGAGCACTGAGAGAAAAGCTCTCATTTTTCAAACTAAGCGCTGTACTTCTGTTAAGAAGAGAAAATAAGCTGGGTTACTTTGTCTCGACTTTTATAAAATCTATCAACTAGCAATACATTTCCTGTCAGTTACCTAAGAGTGAGGAGACCTCTCTCAAAATAATTATTACTGAATGCTCATGACTCTGCGCAGAGAGTTAACAATCATTGCTCCCATTTTACTGTGGGGAGACTGAATGGGCAATTAATCTAAGTCCACATTTCCCAAACAAATCAATACCTCACCTGTAATGAGAAGGATAAAAGGATGCACTGCATCTCAGCATTGAACAGTTTGAAAGCCAACCCTATGAGGATCTCTGTGTTATCTACTCTGTGTCCTCAAACTTGCAAAATTGTCCACATATACCAAGGATAGTGAATGTCAAAACAGATACAAGACCATGCACACACAAACAAGACCAATCACACACATGCACATTGCTTGCACACACACATACACAAACCATATGCATGACACAACCTTGCAGTGCCATCAGTCATATAATTAATTACGGTATATTTGCATTTTCTTTGTGTGAATGGTATGTGCAAGGGACCCCCAATCTGAATCCTGATCATGGTGATGGAACTTCCCCGGCCACCCAAATGTGGTATTTACAAAATAAACAAAGCTCCCATTGGGTTCAGCGCTGGATTAGGCTTCAAACTCCACTACCCTGTTGTAGTCCTGATCTAGACTGGGTTCCATGAGCATGCTATTTATTTAAGAAAAAAAGGAGGCAAGCTAGGGCCAGTGATGTGATTAAGGTTGCAATCCTAACCTCACTTTCCTGGGAGTAAATCCCATTGAATGCAATAGGACTTACTTCTGAATAGACCTTGTTAGGATTGTTAAGAACATAAGAACAGCCCCACTGGATCAGGCCATAGGCCCATCTAGTCCAGCTTCCTGTATCTCACAGCGGCCCACCAAATGCCCCAGGGAGCACACCAGATAACAAGAGACCTGCATCCTGGTGCCCTCCCTTGCATCTGGCCTTCTGACGTAGCCCATTTCTAAAATCAGGAGGTTGCGCATACACATCATGGCTTGTAACCCGTAATGGATTTTTCCTCCAGAAACTTGTCCAATCCCCTTTTAAAGGCGTCCAGGCCAGATGCTGTCACCACATCCTGTGGCAAGGAGTTCCACAGACCAACCACACGCTGAGTAAAGAAATATTTTCTCTTGTCTGTTCTAACTCTCCCAACACTCAATTTTAGTGGATGTCCCCTGGTTCTGGTGTTATGTGAGAGTGTAAAGAGCATCTCCCTATCCACTCTGTCCATCCCCTGCATAATTTTGTATGTCTCAATCATGTTCCCCCTCATGTTCCCTAAACGAATAGTCCTGGACAGGCTGTGCCTGAGGAAAAACCGGCTGAATGAGAAAAGGTTGTTTGATCTCTCCCAATATCTCTTTTACCAGCTTAAAATTGCTCTCATCAGGCTACTTATTCCACCCATGGGCAAAAGATGCAGGGACTTTCACAGAGCATCCCATCCTTTCTCTCAAGACAGAAAGGAGTAAGCTGTTTATATTATTATCTTAGGCATAATCAAACTCTAAAAGTCCAGCACCTTTGGGACATTGGTGGTACCAAATTATCAGGTATGCCAGTCTGTCATGAAGTGCGGATGTCATGACATCCGAAGCGGAGTGAAGCAGGGCTGTGTTCTTGCGCCAACCTTGTTTGGGATTTTCTTCGCTGTCCTGCTGAAGCAGGCCTTTGGAACTGCAACAGAAGGCATCTATCTCTGGACCAGATCAGACGGAAAGCTCTTCAACCTCTCCAGACTGAGAGCAAAATCCAAAGTCCAGCTGAAATGTCTGCGTGACTTCCTCTTTGCCGACGATGCAGCTGTCACTACCCACTCTGCCAAAGATCTCCAGCAGCTCATGGATCGTTTTAGCAAGGCCTGCCAAGATTTTGGACTGACAATCAGCCTGAAGAAAACACAGGTCATGGTTCAGGATGTGGACTCACCTCCCTGCATTACAATCTCTGAGCATGAACTGGAGGTTGTCCATCACTTTGTGTACCTTGGCTCAACGATCTCCGACACTCTTTCTCTCGATACCGAGCTAAACAAGCGCATCGGTAAAGCAGCTACCACGTTTTCCAGACTCACAAAGAGAGTCTGGTCCAACAAGAAGCTGACGGAACATACCATGATCCAGGTCTACAGAGCTTGCGTCCTGAGTACACTTCTGTACTGCAGCGAGTCATGGACTCTTCGCTCACAACAGGAGAGGAAACTGAGCGCTTTCCACATGCGCTGCCTCCGACGCATCCTCGACATCACCTGGCAGGACAAAGTTCCAAACAACACAGTCCTGGAACATGCTGGAATCCCTAGCATGTGTTCACTGCTGAAACAGAGACACCTGCGTTGGCTCGGTCATGTCGTGAGAATGGATGATGGCCGGATACCAAAGGATCTCCTCTATGGAGAACTCGTGCAAGGAAAGCGCCCTACAGGTAGACCACAGCTGTGATACAAGGACATCTGCAAGAGGGATCTGAAGGCCTTAGGGATGGACCTCAACAAGTGGGAAACCCTGGCCTCTGAGCAGCCCGCTTGGAGGCAGGCTGTGCAGCATGGCCTTTCCCAGTTTGAAGAAACACTTTGCCAACAGTCTGAGGCTAAGAGGCAAAGAAGGAAGGCCCATAGCCAGGGAGACAGAACAGGGACAGACTGCACTTGCTCCCAGTGTGGAAGGGATTGTCACTCCCGGATTGGCCTTTTCAGCCACACTAAACGCTGTACCAGAACCACCTTTCAGAGTGCGATACCATAGTCTCTCGAGACTGAAAGTTGCCAATACATGAAGTGCTAATCTCCCCCCTTGATGATCCCCAGAACCCACAATGGCAGTTACCATATAGTGTTAATATGGTCAATTGCCCTATAGGAGACTACTGGAAACAGTGGCTTGGTTGAGGTATCACATAAAACTAGGGTTCAAGATGTTTCCATATGGCTCAGTATTTCTGACTTGCCAAACCATGGCTTGTGATGGTTTCAGCAAACCAAAATAAGAAACCATGACCTGAAGTGGGTTTGAAAACAATGACTTGGTGTGATGTTCAAATGGACAAGCTGTAGTTAAGGCCATCACCTCTGGAAGCTTCTGCACCTCGAGATGGACCTTCAGACTGGAGCAGACAGAACATGGAAGCAAACCAGCAACGGTTTGCCTGTTATATGTTTGGAAATGGAACCTATGATGGAGTGTGATGTGTGAAGGGACCTGCAGTCTTCCTGTAGTCTTTGCTTATGTACAAATATGTAGTAGGAAGGCACATAGGTAAACTAACTGAAATTAAATACAACAAAGAAAAAAGTTGCTAAAGCATTCCAAGGTATCATATACCTGAGCATCATTTAAAAGAACTCATGGCTGTACATACAAATCGAGCCACTTCCAAAAGTATTTCGTCCTGATTTCCTTGGCTGTTTTTGTTCTTGCTCTGACATGTTAAAGGATTACCTTCCTCCTAGATTATTAGGTTTAAGCCCTGATAAGTTATTGATTATACTTTGAGCTGGCTGTGTTTGATTTACCTCCTCTGCTAGCTGTTCATCTTCTGCTAGATCACTCACCTTAAAATACAGCTGTCTTCACTTGCATTTTAGTGCCGTCTCTAACCACCATAATCCCCCCTTGGACTTTCCATTCAAAGCTGGGCTTCTAAAGTTTATTGTTTTGTTCATTCCATAAAGCTGTGTGTTAAAAATTCCAGTTCCAACATAAGAATTATTTCCCAGCTTTAAACACTATACCTGATTGTCCACCCACTGACATAGAGCTGTGAATATAGTGGTGTGGTCCTAGGAACCCTTTGAGAACAGGCCTGCCTATTGATCTTGATGGTGCGATCTTGAGTATGTAAGGAACTGTTCCTTTCATGAAATGAATTAGGAACTCCTGGCAACTGGGGTATTCTCAAGAAATTGTACACACACTTTATACTGTTAAATGTATCATGCTATAATTCACACGTATATCTCATATGGTGTACACAGAAGCAGTTGCATATCCACTCGAGTAACTAATTAGTTAATGAATTAGACATCCATGCGCCGGCCTGTCTCCCCAAAAAGTGGCATTATGGCATTTTCATGACACATTTCATGAAGGGGTGCTTAGGATTGTGCCCTGAGTGTTGCAGGTTTTCTACAATGATGTATGAACTAAAATGTGTGTACATTTTTTGGAGACACCCTGTGTATGTGCATTGGAGCTCTTGAACCTGTGAAGAACCCCTGGATCAGGGCAAGCATGTCTGACAACTTACTCCAATAAGCATAAGTTTCCCAGAACAGTTGCTGGTGCCCTCATATCAATGTTGAGCCTTGATATGATCCCTGAGCCATATGAGCCATTTCAAATGTGACAAATGGGTGAGGGAAAGGCTCTCCATCTCATTCAGAATCAATCTTGCTCACCTTCTCACCAGAGAGATTCCCAAGATCGTTGCTCCTTCTGTTCCCTTATTGCCATGCCCCAAACTATTCTCTGTGTTGAAAGCATATAAGAAAACGAGTGCATTGTTCATCTGAGCAAACTGAAGCATCTTTCTAAGAACCCCTAACTATGATGGCAACCACTTCCTGTGGTTGTCAGCTGATGAATGCCAGTTTCCTTCTATTATTCAGTTGTTAGATCTGTATCCTACTCTTCCTCCAAAGAACTCAGAGCTGGATTTGTGGCCTCTAACTATCCCAAAAAATTAGGATGCAAGATCATTTGGGCGCCCTTTGGGGAGAAAGGCAGAGTATAAATCAAATAAATAAATAATCCTCTAACTGTATACAAGAACAAGAAACCTTTACTGACATAATGATGTAAATACTAAAAAAATCCACATAATCCACAGGGACTCCAATTACAGCATCATTGTTGCTCACTAACCAAACCCTTAGCAATCTCCCACTGTATAGCTACATAGAATATACATGTCGGGGTAGAGTAACAGCACCTGCTGGCTGCACCCGTGACCTCCACATATCCCTCATTCCTTTTGAACACAGCCTATGTCTATACTACAAAGTTACTATAAGCATATTGACTCTGTCTGCCCAGTCTATATGCATCCCCAAGGCAGCCTGCTGATCTT
This sequence comes from Tiliqua scincoides, assembly GCF_035046505.1. NCBI lineage: Eukaryota > Metazoa > Chordata > Lepidosauria > Squamata > Scincidae > Tiliqua > Tiliqua scincoides. The sequence goes on from NC_089826.1 coordinate 32,061,469, forward strand.
TGTATCCAGCAAAGGTCCAAGTCAACCCTAGGCACTAAAGTCACTCCTAGGCACTAAAACTCCAACACGCTGGCTTTCTGTTGCTAGTGGGTCAAACTACACATTGCATAAAGTGTGTGCTTAGCTCTTCCATACTGTTATTTTGCAGTAAATAGCAACCCCCCCCCCAAAAAAAAAAAAAAAAAAACAAAAAAAAAACCCTTGGGTATTACTTAAAAACCATAAGTGGTTTTCAAATGTCTAATGAATCTCATACAGTGTCAGGAACAGTGTTGGCTGCCAGCATTGTTGGGCACTTGCTAAGGGTAGTGGGCTCTCAGAAGAGCCTGCCACTAATTCCCAACCCACCTTTGTGCCCACAGCCTTTGTGTGATATGCAGTGGAGTGGCTGTCTTAGGAGCTACCCATGTAAGAGGGGACAGTTTGCAAGGGCCGCTTGAAACCTGGAGATGACCCAGTACAGGGTTTATGACAAATGCAGATATGAGCAAGACAGTTGCAAGAGTTTTAAATGCTGCAATTGGAATGCTAAGCACATCCCTCAAAGTGAGCCTGAGATCAGAGAATGAAGCTGCTGTTCCCTTCAGTTCCTGCCTGCGTCTCATAATTTTTAAAGAGACAGTGCCTATTTGTCCAATGTCAGGGATTGTAATTTTGAGTATATGCAATTTTAGTTTTATGTGCTGACTGTGGAATGTATCCCTCATATAAGACGAAATGCAACTATATGTAAGTATCTCAGGTAGTATGGGGTATATACATTCCCTGAAAGTTAAGCACTGTGTGAAAAGGTGCTATTGGAGACTCCAATCTGGTGAACCAATTTTTCATCTACCAGCAAAAGCCTATGCATGTCTACTCAGAAGCAAGTCCCACTGAGTTCAGTGGGACTTACTTCCAGGTAAGAGTGTTGAGGATTGCTGCCTACAAGGCAGGAAATATGCACTGATTGACCGAGAGTGCTCTGCTCCATGCTGAGATCAAGAGTGCTAAAACGAATCAATGCGAAAAGAAGCTGTGTTGTCGCAAGTATGACTGTGTATGTGGATATAAGCCATCAAGACAAAAGTGCTTGCTAGAAGTGCTTCTGGAACAAAATGTTGTCATGTGAAAACAGCAACAAAAGCCTAAAATTACTGGAGTGAACAGCACCTGTTCATACACTAATCACGGAACGTGCTTTTCGAGAAGACAGAAACAGCAATAGGAAATGAAACAACTTGATCCACTTTCCAGTGTTTCAGGTTGGCAAGTTCATGGAAATGTCCTGATTGACAGGAAGCCTTCATTGTAAGGTACCAATTCAGTATATATGTGCCCAGAGCAGTGGTCCTGGGAGTGGTACGGGTGGAAATTGTATTCCCCTTTCTATTGTCCTTCAGTGGCGGCAACAATTCCTGCTAATGAGCCACTTCACCAGCTGCTATGGGGGATCAAAACGTGTATAAGTGCAGACTCTCTGAATGCTTTGCAGGTATCAGACAGCATAGGAGCACATCTGCACCCACAGAAGGAACCCTGCGTTCTTCTAATCATAGATATTGGTTCCATGATACAAAATGTGTAACAAAGGATTGGATTGTTGCGTGTGAAAGGTAGTGGTGCTGAGGGATGTGTATGTGTGAGACAGAGAGGGGGTGAAAATGATGATGTAGTTACAATGTTCCTCATGACAGGGAGGAACCGACAGTCCCTTTGTTTACTCTCCTACACAAAGCAAACGCAAAGCCCGGACTGCAGGAAGCATTTAGCAAACAAGCAAGCAGATCCAGCTTTTTTTTTTGAAAGCTGGAAAGAATGCAAGTGCCACATCAGCAAAAGCTACAAAGCATTTTTGGCAAAAAAACAGTACAGTACTAAACCTTCGGCGAATAAAACCCGGAGGCCCCTTTGGGATTTTTGTGTTGTACGAGACTTTTGGCTGTAAATGCTACTCATCAGAAGGGGAAACAAGAGGAGTGAGGGGAAGGTCATGTGTCACGCCGGAACATCTCTCCCTCACTGTTTTCCCTCCCTCTTTTGCTTTGGCCTTTTGTCAGCCTTAACTCACGTCCCTGTGGACACACGGTCCCTTGGGAGTAAGCAAAAGGGAGTCAATTATATTCTAACAACAGTTCCCATTACCCTCAATCCTTACTTCATATGGTAAATATCACACAAATGCAATCATTCATTATTATCTATGCCACGCAACTCATCTAGATCCAATCATTTTGGCCTCTCCAGAAATGGTGGCTATAGAAGAAGTGTCTGTCTCTATCCAAAACACCAGTGGGATATTATGAGCTGGATCTGCTGGATTAATTTTCACTGGTCTTACTGGATGGCTGCCATCTCTCAGCCCCTGCCTTTTCACAATATGCTGTTGGTAACAGGGCTGATGCAACTATTATTAGGTGTATTTATCTGTCACATTGCCATGCTGGACTGTGCCCAGGGTGACACAGGGCTGGGGTCCTATCCCTGTTCCTTATCCCTTTCCCCCTCTCTCACTCCCCTTGGACTTACGTCAGCAAAATACCTGATGTAAAGAGGATCCATTGGAGGAAATGAAGGCTTACCCTGAGAACAGAAGTTCCTTTACCTTGAGGAGGCCTCCATGACTGCTTATCCCCCCACACACACACAAAATGCAGTGGATGCCTGCTTTGCTACTGAGGGAGTTGGTTAAGATAAGGAACTCAGATCCTATTCAGGCTCACAGCCAGGGCAGAGTAGCATGCTGCTAAAACATTGGCAAGAAGGTCAGAGCCTTCCTATGCATATCAACGGAGCACCAGCAGCCCGCTGGGGAAGGTGAGGTGGTGGGGAAGAGGGAGGGACAAAACTGGATGGGAAGGGGGGGAATGGGGGCAGGGAGGCTGTGGGAGGGGGTGGATTTGATGGTATTGGCAGGCAACGGATCCTATTCCCTGCTCCCTTTCTCTCTTCAGACCTGCGCCAGTGAAACCACTGGTGGATGTCCAAGGAAACCTATGGTCTTCTCTTACATTTAGCAAGGGGGAAGTAACTGTCATTTTTTTTTTTATTCTGACATACCACACTGTCTGTCTTAGTTGCTGGCATCTCTGTTGAGTTGGCCATTTGGGAACAATGTCATCATTCTCTTTGCGAGGGCAACCGCTTGGAGAAGTTTTTCTTTGCAAAGTGGTTCTAAAAATATACATCATAGTAGTGTAGATTGTAGAAGGATAGCAGAAAGGCATGTATATATGAGGTGCTTTGAGCACTTAGGAAGAGTGCTATGTAATGACTGACTCAAGGAGTACTATAGCACAAACTGACACGAGAAGTCACGGCAAGAATAGAGACTATGACAAGGATCTCTTTTGGAGCCTCCACCTTTCACAAGCCATGCAACTGAAAGCTGAAATCATCTCACGATGATGATGAAGTCATACTGAAGGCTGCAAAAGCCAGCTTTGCTGGGCTTATGCAGCATTCAGCTTTTAGGTTGCGCCATGAACAGTGCTTGAACAGTGACAAAAGAGGAAAACATAGGAGATGGCTTTGTGGAGTGGCATGTCTGGGAGACCTGAAAATACCAATTTTACATGGTCAATTACAAGCATTTGGCACCTTTCAAAATTCAGCACAATACATTTGTAGTCAAATGTTGCTAAAAGTCAGTTTTTTTGATGTGACCATGCTAAAGACAGAAGGCTCAGGATACATTACCGTTTTTGGAGTTTGTGTAAGACACACGTCTTATAGACCTCAATTACAGAGGCATAACCAGAAACCCCAGTGCCTGGGGCAGTGACATCAAGATGTTACACTTCCATGTTCCCCCTGGAAGCGGAAGCGCTGGTGGCATGGTGTCCCCCATCCCTTCTCTTCTGGAGGCTCACATTTGAAGGAGCACCCCCTTCAAGGGGGAGGCTCTACAGGAGGGGGGAAACAAAGCCATCAGCTCCAGGAGAACCATAAGAGGCACAAGGCAGTCACTTCTGGGTTCACCCCAGAGGAAGAACCACTGGTGGCTTTGTGCCCCCCTTGGTGTAGCGTCTAGGGCAGGTGCCCCTCAGACTCCACCCTAGGTATACCGCTGCTCAATTATACTGAACTTTTGGATGTGCTTGCTCTTTCTCTCCTACCAAAGCAGTACTGCACTGGAAAGGGCTGGACTTTTACGTAGCTACTTGTGTTACGTGTTTGTTGCAGTTGAGGCTATCATTTGAGGCTGTCAAACACCTCATTCGTTTACCTCTGTGGGCTGCAGCCAGCACTATAAAATATGGGAAATGTAGAGCTCATAATAACCAGTGTGAAATGGCTGCTTGAACCTCTCAGGTTCATTAAATATATTAAATGGGGATTTCTGTCAGGCAGAGATATTTCTGCAGTTTGTGGAGCACAGTGTTAGACTCCTCATTTAGTTCACCATAAATCTGACAGAGTTCAAATAAGAAATGTCTTTTAAAAAACCTAGAATAAAATATTTGCTTATTAAGAGTCATTTGCATACAGGCCATGCCCTATTCATCAAGTAAACTAGTGCTCGGCGAGAAAGAAAGAAAGAAAGAAAGAAAGAAAGAAAGAAAGAAAGAAAGAAAGAAAGAAAGAAAGAAAGAAAGAAAAGAGCTTGCTGAAAATGTCCTCTCTAGTCTTGGTTCTCTCTTAAGTCACGTGATAGAAGACCTGAAGTTCAGCGTTTGGCATTTGAATAAAAGCACTCTGGGGGATGGGCTGTCGCACACTGGTAGAGCACATGCTTTGCACACAAAAGATCCCAGGTTCCACCCCTGGCATATCCAGGTAAAACAGGAAAAGTGTCCCCACCTGAAACCCTAAAGAGCCACTACCATTCAGGCAATATTAAGCTAGATAGGCCAAAGATATGCTTTACCAGCAACCTATAGCTACTTATGCTTTTGCGGTCATGCCATAATATGCTATACTTCTGAGTGGGGGGGGGGAGGTGTTGGCATAAATGTTTAAAGCTAGAACTATAAAAAAATATTTTATTAGAAGGCCCTTATGCAGTCTGTATGAGCCGAGGTTTCTCATTTTGTTGATGAACCTATTAAGCATTTCCCCATTGACTTTTGGTCCATCTAATAATGCTTTGAAAGTGGTACACAAAGAGCCCAATTCTATCCTTCTCCCTCCCTCCCTCCCCCCTCCACTGATGCAGCTGTGCCAAAAAGAAGCATGCTGTACTCAGTGGGGAAGGGCAGATTGACAGGCTTCAGAGGGGAAAGGGGATTGAAACCCTTTGTAAGTCTCTTGGTCCTCAGTGGGGCTCCTCAGACCAGCATCATCTTTTTAGCTGGCACATGCCTGAGGAGAAAAAGGGGGTGAAGAGGCTGCTGATGGAGTGGATAGGATTCGGTGCACACTGTAGCCATTGGATCTACTCCCTCCTGAGGCCTCCTTGCCCCTAGTCTTCCCCCTCCCCACCCCCCCCAACCCAGCGGCTGCTTTACCTACTCTAGTGGATGCAGCAGCGTTCGGCAATGGATGGGGAGCGTTGCCACCTCTTTGCAGAGCTCTGTGCATGGTTGACAGCCATTTTGTGACAGCAGAACATCATTTCACTGTCACAAAGTGCTCTGGCCAGCAGCCCAATACAGCATAGGATTGGGCTGAAATAGTCTTAATAATAATCTAGTTCAGTGTTGTCTTCACTGACCGGTCACAGGTTTTCAAGATCTCAAGCAACAGACTTTTCCCAGTACCACTTAATGACATCCTTGAATTACACATGCTGGAGAGTGAACCTGTGACCTTTGGCATGCTGTGAGCATGCTCATATGCTGAGCTATGGGATCTACTTTACAGTATTTATTTGCGTGTTTTATTTTCTGAGACATAAAACAGCTGAACTGAAAGTCTGGCCTTTGATGAAAAATCACTGTCTATATTAGCTTCTCGGCCTTATGGCTAAGATCATATATATACAGCATCAACATCAGGAATGTGTTGCAACAAATATGGGCCCTTTCTTGCTTAAAAATTTCAGCCTATGAAGTGTACAGCTGACTGCATTATGAAGGGAAACATCTGGAGAAATGGAGGGTTCCATAAGTTTCTCTCATAGAATAACACTTGTTAAAATTCCATTTCAAAAACGGGAGGTTATGGTGAGCCTGCCCATGTAAACCACCTTGAACCTATGATACTCATGTCTACGACTCTACAAGAAAAACGTAAATCAATCAATCAATCAATCAATCAATCAATCAATCTGCCAAGTTCCTGAAAGCTCTGTATCACAAAGAGACATTTTTAGGTAGTATTATTAGATCAAGGCTTATTATAATCAGAATTTTTTTAAAAGTAATGTAAGAATGTAAGAAAGTGATTATTTCCCAGGCGTTCACATGAATAATAAGGAGACCATTGATAAGGTTTATGTAATTTGTTTCCAAAAAAGAAAGGAGTTTGTGGTGATAAAATTGTCACAAATTGCTGATCAACTGGTAGGGTGTCTCAACCTTGAAGAGTTGAACACTCCAGGAATCCATCTCTTTATTACTGTGATGCTGGTATTAATCAATTGATGTTTTGTTCATTTCACAAAAATGTTTTGAAATGGCTGGTTGTTGCTGTATACCAAATATACTGCACTGTATGACATCATTATGAGATTAGTGTACTGGCAACATTCACAGTGAGCCATTGACATCATAGACTAGTGTTTCTCAACATTTATCCAAGGCTGCACCACTTCACATTGTTCACCTATTCGAAGTACCACTGGAAGTAGCTGGAAATGACACCATCGTCTTTTGCTTCTGGGTTGGGAGACCAGATGCAATATGAAAAACACCAGTAAGTGGCTCAGGGTGGATGGGAGTGCTTTTTCGAACATGGAAAAGCATGCTTTGGAGCTCTACCCGCTGAGCCAAGCCTCCTACTGTTGTTTGTTGCAACACATTCCTGATGTTGATGCTGGGCAGCAGGTATCCAGGTATCCCACGAGTTCCATCAGGCACCACCTCAAGTACCACTGGTAATATCCATACCACTGGTTGAGAAACACTTTCATAGACCGTGCCTGCACAGTTTGAGCTAACAGCCCCCATTTCTCTGCTGGACTCCAGTGTATTGGCTATCCTTCATCCTAGGTTCCTCTCCTCCTTCCTGTGTTCCCCTTGTAACGCATCTCAGCAATGGATGGAGGTAGCAGTCTCCAGCTAACTGCCTCAAAAGCTGAGACTGAACAGTCCCCAGTCTGGATTGATTGTCCGCTTTAAAATTTAGTATCATTTTGCTCAAAGAGAAATGTACTTCTAGTGTCACATCGTGTACCCCACTCCATCTCATAGGTCTGCAATTCAAGAACTGCATGCACTTTTTCGAGATGAAGGCACAATCATTCCATAACACCATGCCAACATTTAACTTACCCAAACAACACAACGTTTTCATCTACCTCTTTTTTATTCTCAGTAAAATGTGATGACTATTAAGCTGCTCTAGAATTATCCCAAAAAGAAATTATGACAGATGGTAGTGAGAGGAAGCACAATGTTTTGGTTTTGTATTTTGTTTTGTTTTATTAGACCAAGGTTACAGCTACAACTATAGCTAATAAACTATTCATTTTTTTTTAATCACTGCGGTAGTTTATGATGCCTTTGGATCACCAGCTGCCTCTGCTGAATCAGATTGTGAAACCGAGTGAAGCAGTGAAGCAAGTCATCTGCTTGATTTCCAAAACCATTGGCTTAAAAATGGAGATAGGAAACAAAGTCACTTTTGGAATATCCAGATGCAGCATTTGCAGAAATTGTGAGAGACAAAAGAATGGACAGTGGTTGTACAGAGCACACTCAAACATAAGACTTTCTACGATTTTCAAGCCTTTTCATCTCATGGCACATTGACAAGGCGCTAAAATTGCCAAGGCACACCATCGGTTTTTTGACAACTGACAAGGCACACCCATTGACAGCAGGGTATTCCATTCCCCAGTGGCCCTACTAACAAATGACCCTCCCCCAAACTCTCATGGCACACCTGCAGACCATCCACAACACACCAGTGTGCCATGAAAATGGCTGCTCTAGATGGTAGTGATTTAGCATGAAGATCAATATGAAGACTATTAGGAATGGGATTCTCCAAGAAAAGTGTTTCTGGGGACTGTTGTCTCCACCTCCTCATCCAAAGGGGGATTTCCACCTCCAGGCGGTGTGCCAAGCCTGTGACATAACAGCACAGACATGGCAACAGTGTTTCAGGCTTTATTGTTTTCCCCATAACTCCTGGTAGTTACATAAACATGGCCCCTTGGCCATCGTCCACCCCTCCCTAGATTGTCTTCACCCTTGTCATTCTGGGGGTCCCAGCTGAGCAACTTGCATGTAAGTCTGTATTCAGTAGTGTAGTGTGGAATAAAGCCGCAAGTTGCTTGTTAGCTCACCAGAATGTTCCAATTCAGTCCTGGGATGTGGTCCAGACCTCTGGGCCTCCACTCTCTGCCTCTTCCATAGACAGTCTATTGGTGTATTGCGTATTATTTTTCCTTTCAATAACAAGAGGAAGCTGTCCACATACCATCAAACATAAATTAATCAAATATACCCTGGTGGATGTAGTAAATATAGAATAGGGGGGAAAAATGATCATGCCATGTGGAATCATTGTGGGAAAAATATACAACAAACATATAAACTGTATTAGGACGCAATCTTAACCAACTTTCCAGAACTGATCTAAGGGCAATGCAGCCCTTAGCTTGAGGAGGCCTCCATGACTGCCCCCTACTGCAGGTTGCAGCACATGCCCCATAGGCAGAGAGCTGGAAAGTTGGTTAGGATTTGGGCTTTAGTTTATTACATCTGAAAACTTGTGCTTTGTTGCTGCAGAATAGTTGAGGGTTTTGTTTGTTGAACTAGTTAACGTATCCATGATATTCTGTTATCAGTACTTATTAAATGCACACACACAGCTTGATAAAATCTGGGTAAATATGATCACCTTTAAATGATGGGTTGTGAAAGACTACCAGATTTTTATTTTTATTTTTGACAGGGTAGCTTGGGATGTTTTCAAAATCTGTTATACTACATAGTTTAATAATTCATCCCCTTTTGTTCCAATTTGCAGTCTGGCAGCTCTACTTTAAAATATTCCCAATAGCAACATGTCTGCATTTGGAATTCTTTATCCAAAAAATCCTACACTAATTGATTCAAAGATGTCATTACCTATGCAATTCTGGCCCTTTCTTGCACATTAGTGTTGGACAGGAGGGTGTTAAAAAAATAGACGGTGGATTCATTATATTGGACCAGACATTACGATGCCAAGCATTGAGCTGGTGGCACATTTAATTCCTATAATCAGAAGTGTCTCAGTGTGTGTGTGTGTGTGTTTTCTTGATCGGTTCCCAGAACCACAGTAGGCAACTTGAAGTATTGTGGAATACTTCAGTGTATATTAACTCCTGGCCTCACACTCTCTCCTTTTCCTATTGCCTTCTTGGCAAGGGCAGAGCTTCTGTGCTGGGAATGCATGTGATGATGTGAACTTCAGCAAAATCACTACTACATTGGTGCTTATTTTATTGATAACTCCAAGTGGAAGAACATAGTTTATAGATGCTTTACAAGTAATAAAACTTTAAAAAGTTGATAGATTTAAGGACTTGCTCTAGCAAGCTGCCTTACATAAATTGCCTCTGCATGCTCCAAGCTATTCCCTAGCCTCTTCTTAGTACAGGAGCTTCCTGTACATACACAGTGGCAAATCCCAATACAGGACTAGAATCCTTTTTTTGTAGAAGTCAATGAAAATCCCCTATGAATGCAGAGCTTTTGATCCATGCCCTTGCATTTAGCCAGTTTATATCTAACATAGGAGCAAAATCCAGCCAATGTTAATTCACACTGATCTCATTCAAATTGTCCACTGAATTAAGTGAGATCTAAAAATGCTAAACGTCTTTGAATGATATACCAGTGGTGTAGCTAATGCACCTGGCATCCAGGGTCAAAGAAGATTTTGGATTCCCCTCCCCATTCCTGGAGATTTTGGAGTCCCCTCCCCATTCCCATTTTTGCGAAAACTGGAAGTCTGTTTAAAGGCTCTGGGAGCTCTTCTAAGTCATGGTCTCCCCACGACTGACAGAGGAGGGAGGCCTGAGGCCACCTCTGGAGGCTGACACAGACCCACTTGGTCAGCCCAGCAGGTGGGCCTATGCTGGCCAAGCTAAGCTAGCGCAGGGGACTGGGGGGGCATGGGGAGGGGGGGAGTGAGGTGTTATAGGACGGGGAGAGGGTGGGGATGGGCAGGCGGGCAGGGGTTGAGCTGGGGACGGAGCCAGGATCTGGCACTTATGTCAGATCCTAGCCCCTTTACTGGACAGCCCAGGGCAGCTCCAGTCTGCTCGGATCTGCTCTTCCTCTTTAGGTGGTGCAGATCCAAGTACATCCATTGAAGGTGCTGGTAAATGGTATATTTACCAGCAGATTCCCCTTGCCCCAGGCTGAGCCATTTTTGGCCCCAACCCTGCCTTGGATGTGGGCAGGCCTACTGACCTGCCTGCTTCAGGGCAGGTTAGCATTGGGCTGTCCCACATACAAAACTGACTTTGCGTGTGTAACATGGTCAACGTGTAGAAATCAAGCTGGTTTTTCAGGAAAAAGATTTTCATTGTGCCTCCAAAACATTTGCATTTTCATGACATGAGAATGGATGGAAAGGTTTTGTATGGTCTGCTTGGAGAGTACATCAGATAAGGATAGAAAATTTTGATTAACTCTGAAGATTCTTTGGACAGTTTTTGGCTTTCCTTCTAGTCTCAGGTCAAGGTGCTGAAATTTATTTCACTTGGCAATATGGGACTTTGGCAGAAACAGGCAAAGCAAACGTTCAAAAGATAGCTATACCTCTCAGAAACGTTCCTAGTTTTAAATGCATTCTGTGCTATGGAGTGAGAAACAATCCCTTTTGTGAGGTTTTAATTTATACTCATGAATTGAAAGAGAATCAGCCTCCCAAGTTGCTTCTTTGCACATTTTTCTTTTTATGTCCAGATAATCTTCATACAGTATTTTTTTTTCCAACATACTGAAGCTGAACTCCAACTCTTTTAACATGCTATAGACTCTTGGCCCCACAAGGCATGGCCGTCTGTCAACTGGAGCGACTGTTCTGCACATTGAAGGTTGGGAGAAAAAGAGGAGCCAAGTTCGACAGAGAGTTAGAAAGCAGCATAAATCCACAGTCTCCCTATTCTCCAGATCCTGTGAGACTCAAATCAAAATCCTGCTCTTTGTGTGGGGGCAAATCAGCAGCAGATGTTAAGGGCAGAGAGCTGCTGACTTGAACTATGGAAAGCAAAGACAATGAACATGTTGAAGTCAAAACAATCAGATGGTGTCAGAAAGTTCAGCTAGTACAAGTAACTGGAATGTTGCATAATATTACCTGCTAGAGACGTAACTGATACGTAAAGATCTTCCTACCCTGTTTCTTTGCCCTCCTTCTCACAGATTGCCCCATATTTCTCATCAAAATGGCAGCAGAATGGCAGCATCTCTCTCAGGTTGCCTGCATCTTAATGAGCAAGCTTGCATTCCAATTCATGTTTTAAAACCTGCCCTGTTTTCTTGCACTTCCAGCAACTGATGTCAGCCTTCTGTACTTGCGTACCCTTGGAGAACAGGCAAGCCTTTGCCAATTGTGATTTTCTTTCCCCCAGAATGAGAAGCATCTGTCATGGCATTACCTTGGATCAAAAATGTGAGAGCGATAACATGGCCTAGGAAATATGGAGGCAGCAGTCGGGGGGGAGGAGAGCAGCAGAATAGAGCACCAATCTTCTCAGATGACATACAGTATTTTATAGCCAATCTGTGTTGCCTGCTACCTTGTCAATTGTTTTCAAGGTTCCTGTCATAAAGAAAATGCCTCTCTTGACTCCTCCAAAATAGGTGGCATCACCTTGTTTCTAGGGTTTTCACCAGTGAGCCTCACTGAAGAAATGAGGGCAGGACAAACGAGACACCATAGTGATGTAAGAGCACAAGGAACATCAACCACCTCTTTGGGCAATGGGGTGACTGCAGCCTAGGACATTTTAGAAGTCTTCAAGCAGTGGTAGGGAGCATGCACAACTTGCTTAGGCCAGCATAAAAAGCCAGTCTGAGCTAAATGAATGAGAAATAACCAAATAGCCTTCAGTAGCACAAGTGAAGAGTTTGGGAGGGGAAGGAGAAACCTCTTCTCTCCAACTAACCCCTTCCCTCAACTAAGATTCTTCACTGCTAGTTAGATCCTGCTGACTTTCTGTTATCTAGCAGAAAAAAATTAAGAAAGAAGCTTCCCAAGTCTCCAAACAGCCCCAAGCTCCAAGATAAGTGAAATAATGTAGTCAAAGTTCAATAAGAATGTTTTCATTTTGTCTTGTTTGTGTGTGTGTGTGTGTGTGTGCGTGCGTGTGTGTTGGGACTCCTCTTTTTCTTTCTGTTTACTTCTTTCAAGTGTCCTATTTACATGAAGAATATTTATAGTATTTTACGAATTAGGGGTTTTTATATACATTCTCCAGCTGTGTATGAATGATACATGACCTCAGTGTTACAGGAACTTGGACACCGACTCATAAGTTCCCATATAGCAGCAGTAGATAAAAGCGACAAATCAGACTGTAGGTGCGTGGAGATACTGAATGCAATAGGGGAAAGGACAGGACAGGACGGACTAGAGTTCCCTCCCCTGTGTATTAATACAAAATAATTAGTATGAGGAACAAAAAAATACGCAATGTTTCACAGCAAATATGCTCATTGAGATTAATCCCATGAAGAATATCCATTTTCCTTCATCTGTTTTGATAGACTTGAAGCATTTGGTATTGAGATGCTCTATAGGATATTGATGAGGTGGAAACAAGACAATTTGAAGCCATGGGCTAGCTAGAACAGGGGTGTCAAACAAGGCCCATGGGCCAAATGCAGCCCCAGAAGCAGGGCATCTGAGATGAATTTTATCAGGAGGTACAAAGTTTCTTTTGGGACCCTTCCCAAAGAGGGAGAGGGCAATTGGGGTAGGTAGAAGGGGATGGCAAAGTAGGCCAAGGTGAGGGTGCTGACAGCCAGGATAGTCTTTGGAGCCCAGGTCTACCAGGCTTCTTGATGAGGAGCCCAGGTCTACCTGACCATGCTGCACTGACAGCTAGATAAAGTAATATGGAAAACCAAACTCCCATGTCTCTCTAAAACCTTTGAAATATAGAAAATCCATTGCAGAAAATTAGCATCTTCATGTTTGGGCTCACACTAGAATGAATGGTGTCCTGTGCACCAAAATGGACTTCAGCAGCAGCTATAGCCCCACAGCTGGGTCCCTAAGCTCCTATACACTCCTTCATGGTTATTGGATCCACAAGCCAAAGAGCTACAGTAGCAGACTTGTTCCTTCCCAGATTTGACACTGTGTTAAGGAGGATGATGGATGCATTCCTGGGCCCGGTGTGTATGGCTTGCAGCTGCAGTTGCTACTGCATGCCCATGGTTGTGCCTCCAGCATCATGCACAGGCAGCAAATTCAGGTGACATAGGAAAATGTCAGATCCCAGGAACTTTCTGGGCCCCCCGTTTGACTCCTGGGCCCCCTTTCTGACCCTGGGCTCAGTTACAAATTATCCCCTTTACCCCCCCTATGCCCTGCTTAGAAGCAATTTATCCCTTACCCCTGTTATAATTGGGCTCTTCCATCTTGATAATTGGGCTCTCTCACATCTTGAAAATATGAACAAGATTTGCACATTTTCTCTTCAGTCATTTGCAGCTAATGAGTTTCAATGTGAGAACAAAGTGCCATCATCTGCTTAATGATGCCACTTTCTGCCTAACGACGTCACCTCCAACCCTTGGACACATCAACATTCTGTGGCTCTTTGGGGGTTTCTGCGGATATTCAGTCTGCATTAAGTTTCGAAGGAGGTGCTTTCCTGTGTCTTTTAACTTATGAACTTGTAAATTAAAAAACTGTACACTTCTGTGTACTCAGGGAGTCTTCCAGGTAGAAATCACTACATTATTTTTAGGTAGTCCTGTTTTGCTTCTAAACTGATAGGCAGTCAAGTACCTGAGTGTGCTATTTTTGTGAGGAATAATGGTTATGCTAGACCAGGGGTCGGCAACCTTAAACACTCAAAGAGCCATTTGGACCCATTTTCCGGAGGGAAAAAAACCTCAGGAGCCACAAAACCCTTTTGACATCTAAAATGAAGATAATACTGCATATATAGTTTTTTCACCTTTATGCTCTTATAGGTCCCATTTTTATAATGTAGCCCCCTCTTGTAGCTTTTAGTTAGTTTTGTCATACATTCTTGTCCTGTGTTTTCAGATGCCTGGTCCTCTATGGTGTTTTGCCTGATTCCAAGGCCATTCTCTGCCTGGAGAATTAGGCCCACTTTAAGCAAATTAGCTCCCCTTCTTTCCCCCAACAAATGACCCTGGTTCTGCCCTGCAGTCCTGCTGGACCCCACCTCCAGGGTAGCTCGCCTGTTCAACCTGCAGAGGTCCTCTCTCCTGCCAGCAGCCTCCCACCACTACAGCAGACCCTGGGTCCTCAGCAGGTCTTGGGCATAGCAGCCACACTTCAAACTCCAGTGTCTCCAGCAGTCCATTAGTCACTAAGTCAGTCAGAGCATCCAGGGCAAAGTCAATAAGCCAAGTCACAGTCCAAGATCAGATTCCAAAGTAAGTCAGTCAAATCAGTCAGAGTATCCAAGTAAAAGTCAATAAGCCAAGCCAGTCAGTCTCCTTTCCTACCTCCAACCTGCACTCCTTCTACAACCCACACCCCCTTCCTCAGGTGCTTGCTATATCCCTGAGGGCCCTATTGCCTTCAGGTGGCTGCAGCTGTGCAGCACACTCTGCTGGATGCCCAGGCCTTACCCTTAAAGGGGCCACTGCTGACACCACATCCTACCTCCTCACCAGATCTTCCAGGATTCCAATACATATGGTGGTTATGACATCTGCTTATCTTACATGGATACTAAAGAACTCCCCCCACCTTCCAGAGGCACCCTGCTGGAAGGAAAAAAGGACACAGACTCCAGAGGTGGGGGGGGAGGTGGGGGCAACCACAGGCCAGCTTCTGCCTTGCCTGCCTGCCCTCCCTCCCTCCCTCACTCAGGCTGCAACCCTCTCCACACTATCCTGGGAGTAAGCCCCATTGGCTACAATGGGACTTCTGAGCAGACAAGTTGGTTGGAGCTCTCAGGCTGCAGTCCTCTCCACACTTTCCTGGGAGGAAGCCTCACTGACTACTTGTGAGTAGACATAGGAGGGGGCTGAGGCTGCAGCCCTCCACACCTTCCTGGGAGGAAGCCCCACTGACTACAGCGGGGCTTACTTGTGAGTAGACCTGCACAGGAGGAGGCTGAGGATACAGCCCTCCACACCTTCCTGGGAGTAGCCCAGGGACTACATTGGGGCTTACTCTGGAACAGACCTGCACGGGCTCCCACTCATCTGTCCTTGCGCTTGGCCTTGAGCAGGCTTCAAGGCTGCCATCCCAGGCACCCTTTCCTAGGAGTAAGCTTCATCCTCTGTAATGGGGCTTACAACTGAGTAGACACGCGTAGGAGCAGGTGCCAAGGCTGCAATCCCAGACACCCTTTCCTGGGAGTAAGCTTCATCCTCTGTAATGGGGCTTACTACTGAGTAGACACACAGGACGTCTCCTCTGCTGTGGAGAAAAAGCCTCTCCTTGCACTGAGTGGGAACCTGCTCAGGGAAAGGCTGGCTGCAAGGGCTTGCAATGGATGAGGAGGAAGGCCGCTCAGGATTGGCTGATGGTCAGCCAGTGAAGGGCCCTGAACCATTCCAACAGAAAAAGCCAGGAGCCTGCTGGATGCTGATTGGCTGAGCCTGCTGGAGAGTTGGGGAAGAGAAAAACAGGGACCTTAAGCCTGCAGAGTAGGCAAAATTGAAAAGGGAAAGCAATGAGGGGCAGGTGGGGGTGAGGGGAGAGGAGGGCAGTGAGTTCAGGGGGCGGAGGGAAGCAGCCTGCCCTCCCAGCACAGGTGCCTCCTGTCACACTCTTTGCCACTTTCACCTGGAGGAGCCGCAGCAGACAGCTGAAAGAGCCACATGCGGCTCTAGAGCCGCAGGTTGCCGACCCCTGTGCTAGACAAAGTGCTGTCACTTTGCACGTCGGCTGAGAAATGAGTATAAATATACACAGCACAGTACTTTAATAAAAACACTGCCAAAGAACACTGATTCCGCATTAACTTTCTTCAATGTTACTGTAGAAGAGAAACAGAAAATACCACAGGTATTCCTTGGCTTCGCCCCCTCGAGGAAACCCGAAGATGAACATTTGCCAAGTGGATTCTTTTGATGTTTATCAGATGGCTCAGCTCCTAAGCCGAAACACATTTTAGACCTTTTCTCTTTTTGGCTACACAAAGCAGAGAGCACTAAGGATGAAGCCAA
The DNA here is from genome assembly GCF_035046505.1 of Tiliqua scincoides. Lineage (NCBI taxonomy): Eukaryota > Metazoa > Chordata > Lepidosauria > Squamata > Scincidae > Tiliqua > Tiliqua scincoides. The sequence continues at coordinate 32,077,887 of NC_089826.1, forward strand.
TATATGAGTACGAGTTGGAACGGTTGATCATTTGTAAATATTGCAGGGAGCGGGTACAACATTTGTGAAATCTTGAGCAGTGCATCTGGAATATGCCCTTTTATAGATATATGTGCTTGATCATTTCTTGTTGTTCTTATCCATCATTTAGCTGTTCAGATTCTTCTACCGCTTCCCCCTCCCCTTGTTGTTCCCAGTGAGTCAAAAAGAAGAAATGACCAGTCATGAACACAGAAAGCTGCGGTATACTGAATCAGATCATCTAAACTGATAGGCCATTGATTTCAGACAGAATTCCCCCCCCCCCAGCCCTGCCTGGAGAACCTGCCAGGAACTGGATTTAAGACTTTCTGCATGAAAACTAGTGTGCTATCACTGAACCATGTGAGTCCTCTAGTTATGACATGCATTAATTTATAGTTATGCAGATAACAAATGTGGTCTATTCCCCAAGGTACTGCTGAGATGGGCATGTTGCTGTTTCCGCCATGCATGAAACCCATCGGTGCTGCCAAAGTAACAGAGATGGAGCTTGTGGTCATTTCAGCTACCCTGGTTCTTCCCTTTCAGTGTGTGCTGGTCTTTGAAGTGAAGCCTACCCACCCATTCAAGAAAGCAGCCTGGGGTTAGCTAGTTGCTTATAGGGGCCAAGTGGGAGTATTTTGCTCCTCACCTAATTGGCTGTTGGTATCCACGTTGGTCACAACCGTGCTGTATAGTTTAGAGTGTATATTATAGTGCAGGGTAGGGATGAAGAAGTCAAAACGTGGTGTGCCTTCTGTGGAAGAGAGGGGCGGGCATGGGAGGTCCAGAACCAATCTGCAGAGGCTGCTCAGCTAGGGGATGCTGACTGAGAAGCCCATGCCTAAGGTTTGTCAAATCACCCTTAAATGCTGTTTAGCACTGTCCTGCCCAAGTCATTGGCCATATGTGCCCACTGTATCAGTTTCCCTCAGGCAAGACGTAGCAAGACACATTCTGCCAACAAGGTGGTACTTTGGAACAGGTGCTTCGGTGGTGTCTGTGTGATGCATAGCAGGGGTATGGTACCCTCAGAACTAGATGAGCAGAATGGCCCACCTTCATGCCTGGTTGGAATTCCTGGGGAATTTTAATGGGGCTTCCTTTCGACAGAAGGACTGACTGTTGGAGGCAGGACTTCAGATACGTTCTGACGCAACAGGGTAGGTTGTATGCCAAAAGGTAGCCTCATGATTGAGTAAAACTTTTCCTAATAGTACTAGCAGTACATTTTAGAATCTGAGAATATGACAGTGCCTTTTTGATGTGATAAGCAACCACAGTAGATAACTTGCCTCAATTCGAGCATTTTGGGAGATGGCACCATTGGCCCATGACAAGCCAGAAACTGTGCCTTGGCACTGTGGAGCCTTGGATCAGACAGTTTACAGGACTAGTGCCTAGCACAGGGACAGGCTACCAGCATACAGCGAGGGAACTTTGACCCTTTTCTTCCTCTTTCTCCCCTGCTGAACCATGGAACTGCCATTGGCTGTGGTACAGGGTCCAAAAAGGGCTGGCCTTAGGGCAATTTGAACAATTTGGCCAAATCGGGCCCTGTACCTGGAGGCTTCCATCACTGGGGTGGTGAGCAGAGCACCTCTGCAGCTGAAGCTCCCGCATGGAATCTTTCATACCAAGGCGTCATTGAGGAGGGTGTGGTAAGTGGAGCATCCCCTCTGGATGTCTCTCTCCCACTGCCCCAGGTCCGATTGGCTTGAAATCCACCCCCCTGAAGAAGTTGGTGGTGACACCGCTGCTGGGTGCATCGCCGCAGCAGCTCATCTTAGTGAGTAGAGGTGGGGCCCCTTGTAAAAATGTTTTCCATTGGGCCCTGCAGTTCCTAAGGCCCTGGGTCCCAGCACATTAAATGCATGTTTGAGGCACACATCTAGTAACAAATTGAAAAGCTCACATGATACAGTTGAAATGGGGGATCAGCTCACGAAAGGTTTTTCGGCTTTGATGGCTTTTTTAAGATTGGCCTGTCAACCGGCTTTCCTTCCGGTCTCAGTGAAACACAGCAGCAATGTGGGTCTGATATGGTTGTGGAATTGAGGAGCAGCTCTGGTGTTAATTTGTATCCTGTAACCTGAAGACTCAGTTCATTTACTGCTTATTAAACCAGTTCTTGGTCCTAAAAATGCTTCCAGTCTTATTACATTTGTGAGCAAGTCTTCGGCGTTTTGAAGGAGTGGCAGGTAGACTTTAAATAAACGCAGCACTTCTAGTCATGGAGAGGCAGTGATAGGGCAAAGCTTCACTTCTTGAACATTTTCCTTCCATGCAGATGTCAAAGGCACATGAGTTCTGCCGGAAACAAAAATGTGCACCCCTAAACACCTCAGGGGTGGTATTCCTTGCTTGAGTAACACTCACATCTACAAGGCAGGAAGCAGTATCCTGGAGGTGAGTTGGGTATTGAGGGCCCCATGTCTGTGATATTTCAATTCATGGTATTTCCAATCTGTAGTTTATTGCTGTAGTTACATAGACAGTGACACTTTTTTTTCTGGGCATCTGGCCACAGAATACTAGTGACTGTGTTTGTCAATCAGGGGAAGATATTTGCAGCTGACAGCAGTTTACAGTGAATTCAGTGACACATTTCAAAGATTACTTACTTACTTTGTGCTTGAATGAGATCACCTTTTATTTTGGTAGAAGAGATGCAAACAGATGGGTTGATTTCAAAGCCTGCCAATAAAATACACTTTCAACCCAAACTTATCCTGCACCAGCTTATGTGATGCAGGGCTCTGACAGAGCACATGCTATGGTTGGGAAGGGGCAACCAGGTGGCCTGGGAGAGGTAAGTAAAACTCATGTTTGTTTACCTCCCCTTAAACCCCATAACCACTTGGCTGTCAGTGGGTCTCCTATAGACTGAAGAGACTCAGGGGGAGTGTCGGGATGGAAGGGGGATAGAATTACGGTGTGCGCCACTGCTGCCAAAATCCTCCCTCTCGCCCCTGAACCCCCCGCAGTTTGGCCCATTCCCTCCAACGAACCACCTTCGTACCTCCCCTGCTGCCACCTTACCAGCTCCAGTGTGGGCAGGGTGAGCTAGTGGCATGTGTGCAGGGTCACAAGCTGTTTGCGCTGGTAGCGTGACAGTGGCATGACTTCAGCAGACTGTTGGCCCAATCCTATACAAGTGATACACTGGCAGAACATGCCTCTTCTGGTGTGCCAGGCCTTCGTACTGATGCAAAAGCACTGACAAATACTTTGTGACAGCGTGCCTTTTAGCAGTGCTGGCAGAAAGACTGAAATCTTCTTGCTGGCACTGGTGTACACCCACCAGAGCAGCTAAGACTGGTGTAAAAGCCAGGGAAAGGCAGAGGTGGGCAGATCAGGCCTGGGAGGCGATGGGATTGGCAGTGCCAGCACACTCCATATCCTTTTCCCTTTCCTGGGCCTGATTCACCAACATGGGTTAATGTGGACTTCTACCAGTGATATTGCTGGCACAGGCTCAAACTGATGCATTGTGGCTTCCAGGGCTTACCCTGTTGCAAGAGGACAAATGTCCTCATGCATATCTCCAGCAGCTAAAATTCCCCCACGGAGAATAGCATAGCCCACACCAGCACCTATGCATCAATGCAGGTGAATTTAGGTAGGATTGGGCTATGTGAGATTTGCTACCAAAGGCCCTGAATAGGATGGGGTTGTAAGTAAATTATATGAAAATGACATGTAAACAGGTTAACAGCACATCACAAAAGATAATTTAATAATTCACAGGGCTGGTAATGCTGGTACAAGCTCGAAAGGAACAATAAATACAGCCTCCGGTTTTTTTTATTTGGAAATAAATACAAATCAAATATCACAGATCAACTTGGATGCTTGGGTTGTTTTTCTGTGAAAGGTCATTTTCAGAGCATTGTCTGCTGGCAATGAAGTGATCAGTAGTGCATTCATGTTGAAGAAGGGCAAGGATCGAGGGGTGATGCTTAGATGATGCAAAGTTGGAGCAAGGTTAATAGCTTGTACATTTGACATCTACCATGTACAAACATTTTCAATGCTCCAGTGCCTCTCTCTCTCTCTCTCTCTCTCTCTCTCTCTCTCTCTCTCTCTCTCTCTCTCTCATTTGTATTCTGCCTTTCGTTCTTAAGGAAGATATTCAAGTTAGGTTACAATTCTAAAAATACATCACAAATACAAAAGTCAACAGAAATAGAACAGAATCACATTGGCAGGATACAAACTGAACCACATTCACTGGATAATTCTCCAGCTATTCTCCAGAAGAACCATGTTTTAACCAATCAGTGAAAAACTAAAAAAAGATGGAGCTGGGCAGCCTTCCGAGAGAGCATTATATCACTGTGGTGCTATGATGGGAAAGTTCTTTCCTTCATGACTTCCAGATGGTGGATGGGGTAATGAATGAATGGAGGAGGGCCTCTGATGTTGATGTGTTTAGGTAGGTATATATACAGGGCTGGTTCTGTTGGAATTTGGATGCAACACCACCTGCAGAACGCTGGAGGGCAGTGTACTGTCCAGTCACCGGATCCCATCTACATGTCCCTCAGTGGTTCAAGCAGGAGATGTGATCCTTAACACAATTTCCTTCCTGCCCTTTCTTCATCTCATTCTTTCTTACACTTCCAACAGATCACCAATGGAGAAGGATGTGCTCCATGCCCGCCAGGCTCATCCTTACCAGCCTGCCACACAAAGGGAACAGCTCTAAGGTCTCTGTTCCTGTTCCTGCAATCACTTCATGAGTATGTGTACAAGATGCATGTGTACAACTATGAACTGTGAGTACAGTATTTCTAATGAAACCTTATCTGAGCCTCCACTCCTGTATGTTCTATGGCTAGCAACTAACCCAGATGGTGCTTTTTACCATATCTTACCTATCTTACCATAGGATGAAGGGTGCTTTTGCTGATCATTCTGCTTTTCCCTCTCCCTTCCAAGAAGCTCAAGACCTCCTAGCACCTGACGAGTGTGTAAAGTGCTGCCTCCCTTACCTGGTTCATGTGCCAACTTCTGCTCCTCCAACACACTCGCCCCATACTCTCCTTTCCCTCACACTTCTGCTTTGTGATTTCCATTTCTTCTGTTTGTGATTTCCATGGAACCCCTCTTCCATTTTCAATCCAAGGGGAGGCAAATTAGTGAAAGCAAATGGGTCAGTGGGCACCCCCTGCTATTCTGCTGACTGGGTGACCACATCAGTTGGCCTTATAGATGGGCCAGCCCCATCCATGGGTGGATATGGTCCTTAAGAGATCCAAGTCCCAGGTCCTTTAGGAAGCTTTAAAGGTTACAGCTAGCAGAGACATAATGCACTGCCCCAGCACCCAGGGCACTGATGTCCCGGAATCACTTCCAAGTTCTCCCTGGAGGAGGGAGTGCTTGCTGCCATGAATGGGGGAGAACCTGGAAGAGACTGCCTTGAAGGGAAGTCTCCAGAGGAGAAGAAATAAGGTGCAAAGCCACCAACACCAGCTCTGAAACTAGGTTTCAAAGGAGGTGCCCTCCAGTCTCTGTGCTTGTTACACCTCTGACAACCAGCACCTTGAATTGTGCCTGGAAACAGATTTGGAACCACTGTGGATGGTAAAGTATTGGAGTAATATGTTACATTGTACTTCTGGCCCAGTTAGTAGTCTTATGCCTGCACTACTACCTTCAAGCCATGTGCTGAATTTTCAGCCAGTGTCCATGCTGAATGGTACTGCATCTTAATATAACAGAGCTGGACATACTGAAGCATTTTGACCTTTATTATAAAACCTATTGCTCCTCAAGTGGGTCAGCTCAAGGTCACGCACTGGAGCAAAACCATGCACTGTGCCCCCAAAGTACCACCCATCCCCTGTTGGTATACTGGGTCCTACCGTTGACTCAGGATTGAAGGTTTGGGGGTCAGGCTGGCCAGGTGGCTCTTCTGATAAGCATGGACTTTTGACCAGTGCTCCATCTAACGTACCCATGGTGCTACCCTGGATTCTCAGTTCATATCAGTTTGGTGGGGAAGCCCCATGGATTTCCATTCAAGCAATGCTTCTTGCTTTTAGGCATATTCTGTATTCTGTCTGTTTATATAAAGATGTTGGTCTCGCAACTTCCCCTCCCTCAAGGGAAGCACTCAACGTGGCTTACAAAAACACTGATCAAAACAGCTAAAAACACAAAACAACTGTAACATTTTTTAAAAAACCATAATAATAGCAGCCTAAAAGGGAGAGGCACAGAGCAGAAATCATAAACCAAAGATTGAATGAAACATTAAAATAGTATATGCTAAACCAGGGGTGTCAAACCTATTTCATACCAAGGGCCGAACAGCATTCATGATGCCTGCTGAGGGCCAAAAGTGATGTCATTAGGCAGGAAATGATGTCATTAAACAGGTCATAACGAAAAATATTTTCTCACTTGGGAACACATTAGCTGCAAATGACAGAAGAGAAAATGCACAAATCTTGACCATATTTCAAGTTATAGGAGAACCCAATTTTCATGTGGTCTGTCCTTGTAGCAGTACCACCTCAGCACTGCTCAGCAGCTGAGAGCCTGAGGGCCAGATAAAAAGCTTCCACGGGCTGCATCCAGCCTTATGTTTGACACCCCTGTGCTAAACAATAGCAGAGATTTCTCATAAAAAAAATGCCTTGATGACATTTTTTTTTTTTTTTTACAGTGTGGTGTCTCTATTCATTACCCTAAATTAATAGTCTGGAATAGAGTACAATGAAGATTATAAGGATATTTTTTTCCCCATCATAGTCCATTACTGATGACCTCCAGCAAAAATCATGACTGAATATTTTGGTTATGCATATTTTCAATGTTGCATGGTATAATTTCATTTCATAATCTGGTGGGTTTATTTAAGAGATTTTTGGCATAGGTACTGGGTTCTATACTGGCAATGTCTTCTTACTGGTTCAATTGAGTTGTCCCTCTCTCCAAACCTGTTTCCTTCTGTCATTCGCATTCCACTTTCTTTTTACTTCCTCTCTCTCTCTCTCTCTCTCTCTCTCTCTCTCTCTCTCTCTCTCTCTCTCTCTCTCTTTCCCTCTCCCTCATCTGCTTTTCCTATTTCAGCTCCTTTTTTACAACTTAAATGTAAAAAACAGAGCTGTCACTTTTCATTGGGCCACAGTCTGCTTCTCGAAGGAACAGCTGGATATGTGTAATAAATAAAATAATTCCCAGTGACTGGGAACCAGCATGACATGCCTCCGCCAGAGCCACTCCATAAACAGTGGGTCTGTTCCAAGTGAGCAGATTTTAGTCCATGATAATTCACTCCGAATTCCATCACTGTCAACAAACACTGCATTGTCCTATGTTTCTTTTGTGTGTACTTTCTGTCTCAGTGATACTGGCAAAATACCCTTGACTCTTTTTTGGCATTTTGTGTGTGTTACTGGGTCCGATCCATTACCAGTTAAAACGTTTCAGTTATAAATCCATTCTAATCAATAACTCAGCTCTTGTTTCAGCCAAAGAGGGATGAAAACAAAGATGTACTTTGTTTTATAGGTGTCTAAATGAAGTGCGTAAAACAAGATAATATGATACTAAACAGAAGATTTACTAAAAGCAATGGGAGGGACTATCCAAGTAAAGTTTTAGCCTCCATCCACTTACAGTGGGGAGGTAATATCCTTTAACATCAATGCTAATCACATAAGAACATAAGAACAGCCCCACTGGATCAGGCCATAGGCCCATCTAGTCCAGCTTCCTGTATCTCACAGCAGCCCACCAAATGCCCCAGGAAGCACACCAGATAACAAGAGACCTCATCCTGGTGCCCTCCCTTGCATCTGGCATTCTGACATAACCCATTTCTAAAATCAGGAGGTTGCGCATACACATCATGGCTTGTACCCCATAATGGATTTTTCCTCCAGAAACTTGTCCAATCCCCTTTTAAAGGCGTCTAGGCTAGACACCAGCACCACATCCTGTGGCAAGGAGTTCCACAGACCGACCACACGCTGAGTAAAGAAATATTTTCTTTTGTCTGTCCTAACCCGCCCAACACTCAATTTTAGTGGATGTCCCCTGGTTCTGGTATTATGTGAGAGTGTAAAGAGCATCTCCCTATCCACTCTGTCCATCCCCTGCATAATTTTGTATGTCTCAATCATGTCCCCCCTCAGGCGTCTCTTTTCTAGGCTGAAGAGGCCCAAACGCCGTAGCCTTTCCTCATAAGGAAAGTGCCCCAGCCCCGTAATCATCTTAGTCGCTCTCTTTTGCACTTTTTCCATTTTCACTATGTCTTTTTTGAGATGCGGCGACCAGAACTGGACACAATACTCCAGGTGTGGCCTTACCATAGATTTGTACAACGGCATTATAATATTAGCCGTTTTGTTCTCAATACTCTTCCTAATGATCCCAAGCATAGAATTGGCCTTCTTCACTGCCGCCGCACATTGGGTCGACACTTTCATCGACCTGTCCACCACCACCCCAAGATCTCTCTCCTGATCTGTCACAGACGGCTCAGAACCCATCAGCCTATATCTAAAGTTTTGATTTTTTGCCCCAATGTGCATGACTTTACACTTACTGACATTGAAGCGCATCTGCCATTTTGCTGCCCATTCTGCCAGTCTGGAGAGATCTCTCTGGAGCTCCTCACAATCACTTCTGGTCTTCACCACTCGGAAAAGTTTGGTGTCGTCTGCAAACTTAGCCACCTCACTGCTCAACCCTGTCTCCAGGTCATTTATGAAGAGGTTGAAAAGCACCGGTCCCAGGACAGATCCTTGGGGCACACCACTTTTCACCTCTCTCCATTGTGAAAATTGCCCATTGACACCCACTCTCTGCTTCCTGGCCTCCAACCAATCCATGAGAGGACCTGTCCTCTAATTCCCTGACTGTGGAGTTTTTTTCAGTAGCCTTTGTGAGGGACCATGTCGAACGCCTTCTGAAAGTCCAGATATATAATGTCCATGGGTTCTCCCACATCCCCATGCCTGTTGACCTTTTCAAAGAATTCTATAAGGTTCGTGAGGCAAGACTTACCCTTACAGAAGCCATGCTGACTCTCCCTCAGCAAGACCTGTTCGTCTAAGTGTTTTGAGATCCTATCTTTGATGAGGCATTCCACCATCTTACCCGGTATGGATGTTAGGCTGACCAGCCTATAGTTTCCCAGGTCCCCCCTCTTTCCCTTTTTAAAGATAGGCGTGACATTTGCTATCCTCCAATCTTCTGGCACCGTGGCCGTTTTGAGGGACAAGTTGCATACCTTTGTCAAGAGATCAGCAACTTCATTCTTCAATTCCTTAATAACTCTTGGGTGGATGCCATCAGGGCCCGGTGACTTATTGATCTTTAATTTATCAATGAGGTCTGAAACATCTTCTCTTTTAACCTCTATCTGACTTAACTCCTCGGTCAGGAGGGGCCGTTCGGGCAGCGGTATCTGCCCGAGGTCTTCTGCCATGAAGACAGATGCAAAGAACTCATTTAGTTTCTCTGCCATCTCTAAGTCTCCTTTTATCTCCCCTTTCCCTCCCTCACCATCCAGAGGGCCAACCGCTTCTCTGGCGGGTTTCCTGCTTCTAACATATTTGAAGAAGCTTCTATTATTCCCCTTAATGTTGCTGGCCATGCGTTCCTCATAGTCTCTCTTGGCCTCCCGTATCACCTTCTTACATTTCTTTTGCCACAGTTTATGTTCCTTTTTATTCTCCTCATTAGGGCAAGACTTCCATTTACGGAAGGAAGCTTCCTTGCCCTTCACAGCCTCTCTAACTTGGCTGGTTAGCCATGCGGGCACCCTCCTGGATTTAGTGGAACCCTTCTTTCTTTGCGGTATACACGGTATCACATGGACCTTGAGCTGATCTTCTTAAGTATCAAGTGCAATAGTGAGTGCAGCTATCTACTAGTGGGTTCTTAAGATAACCTGTAGACAATCTGCTAATATAACTTTCTAAAATCATCAAGGGGGAGGATTTTTTTTAAACTAAGCTCATTAAAGATATAATAATTTGCACTGTAATTTAGAATGTATTTCATTATATTAAAATAACTTCCAGAGAGATCACTGAGTTGTAGCCCAATCCTGAGCTTCCCAGCGCCCACTGGAGCAATGGTGCCAAAGTGGCCACCACTATATCCATCAGGTGCTGGGAAGCAGCTGGAGGTCTCTTTCCTCCTTCCCCCATGGAAAGCCCCATACCCCACAGCGGGTGGTGGGGGCTTCTCAAGTCTGTGCTGGCTATTTTGCCAGGGCAGACTTGAAAGACTCCGTGTCTGGCCTTTTGGTCCAACACAGAGTTTACAATATGCAGAGCAGAACTCTGCAGATGCCACCCCCTCCCCCCTTGGTTCTTCCCCCCACCCACCCTCATTTTGCTTTCCTTTCATCCCCCAGAGGCTGCACTGCCACCCAATGGTCACACTTACCCCAACAGCAGCACATCCTCCTTCTGCCAGCTCTGGGTCTGGTGCCTGACTGGCTTGGGTCCAGCGCCGGTGCTCCCTACTCTGAGGTTGACGTAAACATGGCTTACGGCACATTTACGGCACCCAGTGCCAATGCTAGGGTTCAGTGCTAGTGCTGGTCAGGTTTAGAATTTGTTCCTTAGTCTGTGTGAAACTGACCAAGAGCCCAAGCCTACCCTTGTCTACTCAGAAGTAAGTCCAATTGTGTTCAATACGATTTACTCCCAGGAAAATATGTACAGGATTTTAGTCCAAATCCACTTCATTCCATGCAACTGTGCTTTATCTTGAAGGTGCTACAAAACTCGTTGTCATGTTAAAAATAAATACAGTCAGCTCTCCTTATTTGATGGTTTGGCACCCACACATATGACTCAATGCTGGTGCCAAGTCCATGTCTGGAAGACCTCAAAGACCTCGCAGATGCATCCGGAAGGCAATTCTGGTTTGGGGTGAAACCCAGAAGTGCCGGATGCCTCCAAGAGGCCTTCTGAGGCTCAGAGCAGGTTGCAAGTGGTCTTCTTGGATCTCAAAGAGCTTCCCGGATACAACTGGAAGGTGCTTCTGGTCATGTCTGGGAAGTCCTGTGAAGTCCTTTCTTGGATTTCATTATCTGCGGAAATCGGTATCCGCAGGAGACCTGGCACAAATCCCCCATGGATATTGAGGGTTCACTGTACTTAATTCTTCATTGCATTGTATTCTAGTAACACAGCAGCACATACAAGCTGTCATCTTTTTTAAAAAAGGCTAATCCCAGAAGCCTGAAAGGCAAAACAGGTTTTAAATTAATTCCAGAAGTAGGCATACAGCAGTTTCACTGTCAGTATAACCTTACAAATATTTAGTGGCACAAGGAAGCAGGATGATCTGGAAGGTTAATCCATCCCAAACCAGCCTAGTTGTGAAAACTGAGAACTGAAGAATGCAAAATGGGTTTTGTAACCTCGGTTGTTAAAAGTTAAGGATTTCACAGAGAAAGCCCAGTGCCATTAACTTGAATTTATGAGCTACTTTAATCTGCAGCACAAGTGCATGTCCTTCCATCAAAATCCATTTCGCCTATAATCTCTTTTCGTACATTTCATTTTTCCCAAGACTAGCATTAAGACAATTCTAAAAGAAAAAACTAAGGGAAAAGAAAACCTAGGCTGTTTCTTACCCACCCCTATCCCTACCTCAAGAATTGTACATCTACCATTGAATCTGGACATGCAAGACTTGGGTTCTAGCATTATAAAAATATTAGTCACACTGTAAAATGTTCAATATCTATTGGCACATTTTTTTCAGGATTACTTGACACATTCCTCTATCTACACTGTGCTTTGAGGCATGCCTTAGGGTACATGTTAATGATCTACTGACCTTTTCCTTACCTGTAGTCAATGTGATAATCTGTTGGTTCTCCTTTAACAAGATGCTTCTTGATTTTGATCACAGCCATGATGATGAACATAAAGGTCCTGAGCTGAATTGGATTCTGTGGAATGTACTATCTTAAAAGTGGCTCCTTGGCCCATGCATACAGAAACAGAACTCATAAAAGGCGAATTCAGTGGAAACAGTAAAGTTCACCTAAGCTCAAACTTACTCTGGTTGTTCAAACATACCATCAAACTGCAAATCACTACACAGGTGTCCACCATATCTGCAGATCCAGTATCCATGAATTCAGTTATCCACAGTTCTCCATGACCCCCTACACTCATTATCTTCTATTTTTTTCATGATCAAAGCAGGCATGTTTCTTGCTTTTACAGAGGCTAGAACACAACAAGAAGGCAGGCAGTCTGCATGCTAGAGGGAAACAGAACATTAACAGGAAGTAGGAAGATTCTAGAAATTCAAGGTCCAGATAGGATTGGACTAGAAGGCTGCAATCTTATGCACACTTTCCTGGAAGTAAGGCCCGTTGAATACAATGGAACTTCCTTCTGAGTAGGTATGCATGGGATTTCACTTTAAATTTCCTTAAACCTCATGCAGCACAAGTGAACTGGGGATTCCATATCTTTGTCTTACCATTCTCGATTTGTTATACTTCTGGTCTTTTTCTGCTTAACTTGTACTGGAGAACAGAGTCACTTCTGAGAAAAAGGAAGAAGAAAATGTGTCCGCTCAACATTTCTGATGTAATATGCTCAACATCTCCACTGACACAGTTTTAGACTATATGCTGCAGTAACCCTCCCTGTATGTATACAGCTGCTTATGAATATATTGGGAATATATACAGGTGAGATTGTTTTTAAAGGGCAGAATATGCATTCAAGCACTGAGCACTTCCATGGTCCTGATTTCTTCACCATGGTTATGGCTTCAGCATTAGCAATCCACAGACATCACAATGACAACCATTTTCATGTTCCCCCTCTTTTTTAGTTACTCTGATGTCTTCCCAGGAACATTCCTTGTACAATAGCGGTATCCACACTGTTAATGATGACAGCTCATTTCAGGAGTACGCCAGCCGAATCCCAATGAATAAATGCATGATCTAACCTCTCCGTGACCCTGATTCGACCAGCGTTTTGATCTAGTCCCACCCCACCTCATTAACTGGCTTTGGAAAAACGCAGCCCTATAGAATCACGTCTGATCTCACATAGCCTGTAAGAGGAAAGGTGAAGTGGGGAAATATGGAAAATAACTGCTTTGGCTCTGGAAGGGAGCCAATTTTATGTTTTCCCCTGCCCCTGCAGGTGGGCATATATCATAATTTCTAAACAGAATTGTGCCTCCTGGATGAGAAACTAAATTCACATTATGATCAGACTCAGCCTTCATTAGGCTCTGTTAATTGTGTTGTGAGCTGCATCTGGACTAATAACAAGCAGATTCCTTTTCCAAGGACACCCTGATAATATCTGATCAGTGCTGCTTTTGCAGTCATCAGCTACAGATTATTCAGCACCCAGACAAAAAAATAAAAATAAAAAAATGCAGTGCTCAGTTGTTATAATTAATTCACTCATCATCCTGTCTACAGTTGGTCTCTGGCACAACACATTTGGTGCATGGCACCTGTCTGGTGCCCAGCATGTTTCTGTTGCACCTGTCTTTAGGAAATGAATAGACTTGCCAATTTGGTACCAGATCTGACTCTGACGTACAGTGCAGTCCTCAAATCTTGCTCTGTGGATTTCAATGGGATTCATTTAAAGCAAATTGATCATCAGTTTAACACAGCAGGCCAATTTGTATGCTTCATTTTCGACTCGGAGGTTGCTCATGCAAGTAATTATTCTGTTTGGAGAGTTGTGAAAAGGGAGTTTGTGAGAATTTGTGAGACAGTCTTATTAAACAACTTGCAGCCCATCAATTTGAACTGGTGTACTTGTGACTAATAGACAAGCTGTGCATTCCACATGTTTGCATGAGTCCCAGAGCTGCTTGTTCTTTGATGGCAAAGGAAATCTTGATGCACACAGAGCTCCATTGCATGTGTGGAGTGTTGCCTTGCACAAAGAAGTGAGCAGAAGCACGTGCAGGGCTCTGCATCAGCGATGGATTCAGGGATCGGCCAGGTCAGGTGCACCTTTTGCGGTGCCACACAAGGACTTACAGCAGAGAATCTGTAATCCACTGAGGTGTTTGAAAACAATGTTACTTTGGGCCCAATCCTATGGGCCTTCAGCATCGGTGCTGAGCTCCAGCGCTGATGCTAGGTGTCATAAGTGTACCATAAAACTTATATAAAGCTCAGTGGGAGGGATGAGCACTGGCACCAGCTCAGTGCCAGTCAGCTCTGGGACCAGTGCCAGAAGGACTCCACTCAGAGCAAGGGTGAAAACTCACACAAACATGAAAACTCACGCTGTGGGGCCTGGGTTTTTCTTGGGGGAAGAGGACAAAAGTGCCCTTCCCCTGAGGAAAGCTTTGGTCGCCTTTGTGGGGTGACAGGATGCAGCAATCCCCAGTGACATCACTAGGGTTCATGTCAGCCGGTGCGGGATGCCAGCACATCACCCCCCCATGAAGTGGGCGGGGCAGCACCCCAGGTGGTGGGCATGGTGATGTACCATCGCCCCACCCCCACTGGTTTTTTGGTTGTACCTTTAGGTAGAACAAAGATAGATCACATTCTGCATGAAATTATGCATTGATTGATATATAACATGGTGGTATTATTCATCCAAACTGTGATTTTAGTGATTTTGGTCACTAGTGGTGTCACACCCCCCCCCCAGGGTGTCAACTTACTAACACCTTATTGCAGCAGTTCTCAAACTTTTAGCACTGGGACCCACTTTTTAGAATGACAATTTGTCCAAGACCCACCAGAAGTGATGTCATGGTGGAAGTGACATCATCAGGCAAGTTAAAATAAATAAGTATAAATAATTAGAGTAAAACAAATAATTAAATAAGCGGAAGCGGAGGGGAGAGGAGAGGCTGCTTTCTGGAGCATTTGTTGAGCTCCGGTTCCATCAGATCAGGACCATTCTAGTGGCTTCACATTCCCCTTTGCCTGGCCTAATCACCAGCCAAGGCACATTTGCTTACTCGTGAGTAAACGCGACTGTGAGGCTTAGTTTCGCTTTCCATAGGACTCAATACATTCGTCCGCTTGGAGGGAGGGACTTCCTTCTCAGGTGTTTTTGGGGGCTGCATTCACTGAATCAGAACCATTCTGGTGTCATTGGATTCACCTATCCAACGAACTAAGGCAAGTTCACCTACTCACGAGTAATTGCACGATATGGCTTTCATTTCCCATCGGGCTCCATGCATTTTTTTGTTTTCCGGTTCTTTTGGCCATAACTTTTGATAGAAAGGAGATATTTCACTCTGGTTTTTGCATTGCATTCCACTGGAAATTCTGCATCCAACGGTATATAACATGATGGCATTATTCCCAATCACCGTGATTTTCGTATGTCTGCCCCCAGTGCGTGTCGCCCCCCCGTACACGTTACCTGGTGCGGCCCGCACCCCCCGCATCCCCCTAGTGATGCCAATGGTGATCACCATTTTGGCTCCACTGCAAGCGGCAGCCTTTCCGGGCATAGCAATGGGCTGTTATTTTATTCAGAAGTAATCCCATTGAATTCAGTAAGACTTAGGCTGTAGTCCTCTCTTACTCAGTACTGGAAAAAAAAAACACCTCTATTAACCCGCTGCAATTAAGTCCCTAGTACAGTGGTTCTCAAGCTTTTCAGCATGGAACCTACTTTTTAAAATGGCAATCTGTCCGGGATCCACCGGAAGTTATGTCATGACCAGAAGTGACATCATCAAGCAGAAAGTGACATCTTTGTGATGCCAGCGCCAGAGGTGATGTCATCAAGCAGGAAGTGGCTGCCATAATGGATCAAAAGCAAGAGCCTAAGCATTTCTACTCAGAAGTAAGTCCCCTTATAGTCAATGGAGCTTACTCCTAGGAAAGTGTGGATAGGATTGTAGCCTTCGAGAGTGGCAGTCTCTCATTGAACCCAGTCCTAGGCATGTCTACTCAGGAGTACATCTATTCTAGTCCATGGGGCTTACTCTCAGGAAAGTGTGGATAGGACTGTAGCCCAACTCATCCCTTTCTAAATTCTCACCCTCCCCCCACAAGAGCAGCTACTGAGCGGGGTGGGAAGCAATGAGCGAGGGAAACCCCAAATTCATTCAAACCCCCAGCCAGGCAGCTCCAAGCGCTTGGGGTGGCGGTGGTGGCTCTCCTGCTTCTCCCTCCCCCCTCCCTTTTCCCCTCAAACTGCTTCAGAGCCTTCTTCTCTCAGAAGGCCCCCAGCACTGGGTCAGCAGCTCCCTGCCTCTGCCACTCTCCCGTCCTCTTGCTTGCCTGCCCGCAAGCCACTCTGGAGCCTCCCTTCCAGGCGGCGGCTGCTGGTGCTTGGGGAGGCGGACCCCTACCTCCTCCTCCTCCTCCTCCTCCCTCTCTCTCTCTCCCTGCCCGCCTGCCACTCCCCCCTCCTCACAAGCCGCTCTGGAGTCTCCCTTCTAGGTGGCGACGGCTGCTGTCGCTTGGGGGGGCAGCCCCTTACCTCCTCCTCCCTCCCTCTGTCCCTCTCTCTACCCCTGCCTGCCGCTCTCCTCCCCTCCCCACGAGCCACTCCAGAGCCTTTCCTCTTAGGGCTCCTGGCGCCTTGAGGCAGCAATCACCCCACCTCTGCCACTCTCACTACCTCCGCCTGCAAGCCGCTCAGGACCCTTTTACAGGCAGCAGCAGCGCCATTGCGGAAAGCTTCTGCCAGCTTCCAAGATGGCGGCACCCACACAGTTGCCAGCTTCCAAGATGGCGGCGCACTGCTCTTTGCGACCCACTGGACATCGGATCGCAACCCACCAAGTGGGTCGCGACTCACCATTTGAGAAACACTGCCC
Organism: Tiliqua scincoides; assembly: GCF_035046505.1. Taxonomy (NCBI): domain Eukaryota; kingdom Metazoa; phylum Chordata; class Lepidosauria; order Squamata; family Scincidae; genus Tiliqua; species Tiliqua scincoides. Next base: position 32,094,696 of record NC_089826.1, read on the forward strand.
TAGTAGGATTGGGGCATAGATATGGTAACTTTTTCCAAGGGACTATACCACTCTGAACGGTCATACATATTGCTTAATAGAAAGACCTATCAAGTCATAAACTTGCACACACATACACTTTTTTTTTTTTGCTTTAGTTCCACAGCGGTACTGCAGAAACTCAGCATGTAGCTCCGATATCGTTGACAGCTTGTGAAACACCACAGAGAACTCATAGGTAGAAACATCTCCTAAAATCCAAAACAGAGAACAGAAAGAAAGGCCACTTAATAAGAGGAACTCTAAGCAAAAGGAAGCAGAAATTACTCGTTTTCCAAATATGCTTTTAAAGACGCCAATGTTTTTCCAGTAACCTTGAATCACAAATGAATTACTCTCTCATGAGAAGTGAGCGGGATGTGGTTTCTAACAGGACATTTTGTAATAATTTACTATTGGAAAACTTCAATCAGTAGTATTAACTGCATTTCCTTATACCAATGATTTTCAATCTTTTTTTATCTCATGGCACACTGACAAGGCACTAAAATTGTCAAAGCACATAGCCGTTTTTTTACAATTGACAAAGCACACCATACTGACACCAGAAGCTCGCATCTCCCAGTGGTCCTACTAACAAATGATCCTCCCCCAAACTCCCGCAGCACACCTGCAGACCACTGCACAGTGGTTGAAAATGGCTGCCTTATACAGTATATGGAACTTGAGGGCCCTGCTAGTGGTGGAGATTAGATGTGCAAAACGAAGGTACTTCTTGAATGGTTCTGTTGCAAGTTGTGGTGATCAGGGGGAAGAAGTCAGCTCTGAAGCCATCCTTAATCTCCACCCTAACTCTGGCACATGGCCTAGCTCAGGAGATAGCTTAGTACCTGCCTCATTAAAGACCTTACCCCTTCTTTGCCCTGGGCTTGGTAAAGAACCTTGAATCCGCTACTAGGATGTCTGCAAGATTATTGTGTCCTGGTCAAATGCGTCCCAGTCATTGGCATCCCTGGACATTAGCGTCTGGTTTTTTGTGTCCCAGTCATTTGTATCCCACCATAACTGGGCAACAAAAAAACTATAACTGGGCAACCAATCCCATGTTTAACCCCTGCTATTTGGGTTAACTAATTAATTAATTGGGTTAGCTAATTGGGTTAACCCCTGGGCAACCAATCCCAATTAACCCCTGCTAATTGGGTAAGAGGCACTTTTTCAAGTGGGTGCTCCTTTTTTGAGCAGGGGGAGAGTAACTGGCCCACCTCACCCCAGCAGTGTCTGTACTGGTGGCTGTCTGCTGGTATTTAGATTGTGAGCCCTTTTGGGACAGGGAGCCATTTAGTGATTTGATTTTTCTCTGTAAACCGCTTTGTGAACTTTTAGTTGAAAAGCGGTATATAAATACTGTTAATAATAATAATAATAATAATAATAATAATAATAATAATAATAATAATATATCCCAAGCCTCTTATCCCGGTCCTAATTCTAACCCTACCTTTGTGTTTTAAAAATAACAAAGTACATCTAAAATAAATCATCATATATTGGAACACAAAAGAATGGATGCAAATGTCCACTACTAGGATGTATTTGACCAGGACACAGTTCTCCAGGATGCACTGGTCCTTTCACTCTTGGACCCATCAGTCTCAATGACTCTTACCACCCAAGTTACCACAGTTGAATGGGATTTGCTGTCAGGTAAGTGTGTATAGGATTGCAGCCCTACAGTCCAATCCTATGTCTGGGCAGCACTGCTCTTGCCATAAAGTACTTAGCCACAGCCCAGTATTAGTTGCTGTCAGTGCTGAGGCTGGCAGGGGCAAGCACTGGCCTATCGTGTCAGCTGGAGAGGGATTGGCTGCTAGAAAGGGTAAGTGCATTGCCCAGCAGGGGTGGCAGGGGGAGTGTAGAATGGGCAGTTCAGGCCCAGGAGGGGGGCAGGGACACCAGCAGAGGCTGCTACCACAAAGGGGAGTGGACAAGTTTCTGGAGGAAAAATCCATTACGGGTTACAAGCCATGATATGTATCTGCAACCTCCTGATTTTAGAAGTGGGCTATGTCAGATGCAGGGGAGGGCACCAGGATGAGGTCTCTTGTTATCAGGTGTGCTCCCTGGGGCATTTGGTGGGCCGCTGTGAGATTCAGGAAGCTGGACTAGATGGGCCTATGGCCTGATCCAGTCATACAGGCTGTTCTTAGGTCCCATTCCCATGCCTGAAAGCCCTACACAGGCTACTCAAACCTGCACCAGCTATGGAGCTGGTGCAGATCCAAGTACAGTTGCATGCCTGCCATGGAGTGAGATGGGGCAAAAGCCCCAGGCGCTGGCCGCTAGGACCCCGTGGAAGCCTCTCTGAAGCTCCCAACAGGGGTGGAAACTGTGCTTCCGGTTTGCCAGAAGCACAATTTATAGCATCAGGGGACCTTACAGAGGTTTCCCCGACATGGGAGAAGGTTGCGCGAGGCTCTGTGATCCTCTGGTGAGTGGGGGGGGGCGGATTTCTGTGCGAGGGTGGCGGCGACAGCCCACGGGGGGCACTATCGCAGAGCTTTGCCCCAGGCACGGGGCTGCGGAGGTCCGCGACTGTCCAAGTAGACCCAGAGAGGCTGCCTGGTCTCAACAAGGGGTAAGGGAACTGATGTTCCCTTACCAAAAGGAGATCTCTAGATGCCTTCTGGGCCCTGCAGTTTACAGCAGCAGCCAGCAGCCTAGATAGGATTGGGCTGCCTGTTTATCATGAACCAGTTTTAGAAGGAAAGTTTTTCTTCCAGCGCTGAAGACAGAATTCAAAAAGTCAATGATCTCCATATATTTGGATTAATGAAGCATCAGTTATTGCGAATGATTTGTCCCATCATACCATCAGTATAGAAATTGTACAGCAGTTTGTGCTCTAGAATTAGCTATATTGGAGACCTCACCTTGGCAGTTGTCTGCAGGTGGATATTATCGGAAATTGTGACATTCTGTTTTAAAGTTCAGCAGGTAGCAGGTTTCCTTCAGAGTGGAAATGCCAGAGGTGTGTTAAAAGTATGTATTTTTAAACCGCTTTCTGAACTTTTTTTATTGAAAAGCAGTATATAAATACTACTACTACTACTACTACTACTACTACTACTACTACTACTACTACTAATAATAATAATAATAATAATAATAATAGTCCCCCCCCTCCCATGGAACACTACCTTGTAGTGGTGGTGGGACTTGCATGCATCAGTGAGGCAGAGGGCTAAGGGCACAATCCTAACCCCTTATGTTAGTGCTTTCCAGCACTGGCATAGTGGTGCCAATGGGATATGTGCTGCATCCTGCAGTTGGGTGTCACTCATGGAGGCCTCCTCAAAGTAAGGGAATGTTTGTTCCCTTACCTCAGAGCTGCATTGCCCTTAGGTCAGTGCTGGAAAGCACTGACATAAGGGGTTAGGATTGCACCCTAAGTTGGACAGGGCTACCCAAACCAGTCAGGCCTCTGCTGAGAAGTCAGACCAAATGTCCCATTCCTAGTATGATGTGAAGAATAGAAAGCTGTGCCATTATTATTATTATTATTATTATTATTATTATTATTATTATTATTATTATTATTATTATCCAATGTTGATTTCCCTTATAGTTGATTTTGAATTACTCTATTAGTGTTTATTGCACTATTGTAAAACCTTTAAATGCCAATATGTAGTGGAAAGGCATACTATGGAAGATTTTTTAAAATCCCTATTTATTATTGATTATTTACAGTATGACCATGGTCAATATTTTAAAGTACGATCAATAATTCCTACTGCACAAAAGTTTCCTGCCCAGAATGGAGTCGGCAGACTTCTGAAAACTAATCTGGGTTGGGAACTGACTTTTTTTGTTATTCTTTTAAATGTGGTAGGAAGTCTAAATGTTCTGTTATTGGGGGAGTGAGAAGTATAGAATTTCAAGTGTCCATATTTGTGGCGTGGCTATATTTCAATGTGAATACATCCAAACGTGTCTGCAATGCATACCCCGCTGGATCGGCTGAAAGGTCCATTCTTGTGGGTGCCTGAAAACCCTCTTTAGCTCAGCAAATCCTCCTTTGTTGAATAAATGTTGGCTTAGTGAAATATGATGACATTTTCAGAAGTCTTTTACAGGACAGGTGCTGATGAAGCCTCTCTCTTAAAACCATAGCATTAGATGTGTAGCAGCAGGCCCTTCTGAGTCACCATCCTCAGTCTGGATTTACAGGATACATGGGTTTCATTAGAGAAATGCAGGCAACGCAAATAGAGGAGCTTTCTTTTCTCTTGCATTCTGAAGTGGTTTTGTGGTTTTTATAGAAACTGTTCAGTTGAGACAATTTCTTTTACAAAGCATCAGCATATTATTTGCAGTGGTTGGGAGAAAACTATGTGTGTGTGTGTGTGTGTGTGTGTGTGTGTGTGTGTGCGTGCGCGCGCGCGCGCGTGCATGTGTGTTGGGGACATATTTATTTTAAGTATATGTTCTTTCTGTACACAAAATTGAAACCTTTTCATGTCTCCAACTGGGGCTAAGTTGAAACCACTCACCCAGTTTCTATTTTTTTGTCCTTTTCTGAAAAGAAAAAAATAAATAAATAACACTCCCTCTTTGGGGCCTTAATCAGCAGGCCCTTTGACAGGACTTGTAAGTGGTGAGGCTAATGGGATCCGGCACCTGAGGGCAAAAAAATTTTTAACACCCCCAGTAACCAGAGGCCCAGATCACCCCTGGGGCGTCCGGGAGGTGGTTTGAGGTGTGGGGAGGCCTCCTCGGGCTCCAGAAAGCATGCCAGAAGCTTTCTAGTTTTAGCAAAAAAAAACAATTGCCTTTCTAAGGTCTCTAGCAGGCCTTCTAAAGCCTTCCAAGGCTTGTGTAGATCACAAATGGCCTCCCCAGGTCTCAGAGGGCCTCAGAAAGTCACCCCGACACACTCCAAGCGTGGCACCTGGGGCAATTCTGTCACTTCCTCAAATGTACCACCTTAAAATGATGCCGTTTTCCTTGCTGCATGGGGATGACCAGCTGGGCTTGTCCACTATCCAATGGGCTTGCAATAAGAATTATACTCCATTGGTGGCCATTTTGGGATTGGTGCCACAAGAGGCAGCAGTGCTCCCAGTTTGTGGCTGGACCTTCACGGACCTGCCAAAGCGAGTAAGGCAGCAGTTGGGGGTGGGGATTATGGGGCAAAATGGGAAGGGAAGGAGAAGGCGTGGAATAGGGTAGCTGTGGGAGGGGTGGATCTGGTGTTATGGCCAGATCCTATCCTCCTTTTTTGCAGCCTCCCACCCTCTTTCTCTCTTTGGACTTGTACTAGCTAAAGAGCTAAGGAGTTGGTGCAGGTCTGAGGAGACCCATTGCAGAACAGGAGGCTTATGGAGTGGAAAATTCCCTTTCCCTTTCAAAGCCTCCTGATCTGTCCCCCTGCTGGATACAGCATGCATCATTCAGGCTATTAGCATTCCCAAGCAGGTCCCTTTGGGCTGGTGCAGCTCTCCTTCAAAACCTGGACTGGAAACCTGACTCTCAACTGCAAAATGGCCTTGACGGCTAGCAGTGGTAGAGCACCAGCTTTACATTCAGAAGGGACCATGTTCAATTGCAGGTATTCCCAGATAGGAATGGGAAAGATCCCCTCACAAAGCCCTAGAGAACTGAGGTCAGCCAGCACCAAGCTCAAGGGTCCAAGCCAGCCTCTTATATCACATTGATTGTTGAGGTGCCTGCCTATGTTCTTGACAGAAACTACGTAAAAGGAACATTTTGGATGTAAAAATCAAAGGGTATGACAAGCCTGCCCAGCTCTAGCTCACGCCAAAATAGGGTCTTGCTCTTGTTAACTTATTAAAGCAAACACTCTGCTGCCTAAATTCTTTTGCCCTCATTATTGACTCTGAGTGATCTGAGTTTTCCATAGAAAGCCAAAATAGAACTTCAGTCAAACTGGAAGAAATGTCATCATTTTCTCTAGCTTCCTGATACTAAGCCTGTACCTATCCAATTGGTGTTCTCAACCATCTCTTTTGGAATTCCTTCAGGGGAGCAGAGCAGTTGTTCTTTTGCTACCAGTCCTCTTCTACAGAGATTGGAACCAGGTTTATTACCCTTTGAACTCTCCTCTGCTGTTTTGCTCAGTGGCTATGTTGGCACTAGAGAGAGTACAATCTCTTGATCCTTTGAGCTCCTTGTTCACATACACCAAATGCGAACCAGAATGTTAGTCCTGTAAAAGCCCAAGCCAAAAATCACAGATGGCCATTGGGCCAATTAAACAGAAGCCACAAATGAGCCAAAGGTTAAGTCTACTATTTTCCAAATACGTAGGGGAAACTGATGCTGATTCCAGTGAACCTTGGGTGTGATTCCCAGACTGCAAGTGGTGATGGCAACACACCTGCCAAGGCAAGGGCTGTTGCACAATGGTAGAGCACATGGTTGCATGCATGCCAGCATCAGACCCTACCGTTAGCAAATGGGGTAAATGCATGCACCTCTAGGACTGCAAGGAAAACTTTCTGAGGCTTTCTGAAAGCTTCCAGGAAGTACAGTTTAAGGCCTTGGGGAAGCCTCAGATGGCTTTCCCAGTCAGCCCTATACCCGCGCGAGGCTCCATTGCGCTGCAGGTGACTGGGGGGGGCAGCTTTGTGGGGGGGCACCATCGCAGATCTTTACCCTGGGGTGCCTCAAGGGTACTGATGCACACAGTCTCAGATTCAATCCCAAGCACAACCAGGCAGGGTAAGGAAAGACCCTGGTCTGGAGAGTCACTGACTTGTTAGACAATTTAAGCAGCACTAAACAGGATGGACACCAATGGTCTGCCATACAAAGGCAGTTTCGTATCCTGCTTCCCTCAGTCCAACCTAGGACTACACAAACATGTTTTCTTCCATAGATACACATGGAAATAAAAGTGTGTGCACATGGCGGATCATTACAAGGGATGAATCGCACACAGCTTGACTGGTTTTTATGACACAGAAGTATGGGAGTGCACATTTGAAGTATCTCTTACCACCCTCGCTAGAATTTGATGGGCTATTTGACAAATGAATGCTGAAAACTGCATCTCATTGTTAACCTTTTTAAGTTGACTGGATGGTTTATGAGAGGCTCATTAACATGAACATCCTAGGAAAATTGCACTACTTTGAATAATGCACCCGTAAACCTTGGAATACCACAGAGCCCCACAGTTCCCATTTTATAGCCAAGGAAAACCAAAATGACACTGATTTGTTACCACCAACTGCTCTGTCCTAAGATTCAGTACCATTGTTGTTAATGTGACACTCTGTCTACAGGCCAGATCCTGCAAACACTTACATGAGTTTTATTACTCAGTCTTGACTACATAGCAGCCTAGTTATTTGCAGGGGTCATTTATCTGTGTGAAAAAATTCCATCACGAAAAAAAATCATGAAAGTAGTCAGTAGTACTGAACACAGAGAAATAATATTATGCAAGGAGGAGATTTTCCTAAATTGTTCTGTTAATTTGTGTATCAGAGGATTTATAGCCCACCTTTCTACCCCTAAAGAGACCTTCAAAATGGCTCTCAGTGTGTTAAAAAAATACAGTAAATCAATACAATCACTGCAACAAATCCAAACACATAATCAAACGAAGCTAAATAATCAAGGGAGTGTAATAACAGCTCACAAAGTGAGAGTGCAAAAAAAAAAAAAATGACTGTACATGAATTTCTTCTGCAGCATGAAAAGATATGAAATATTGTAGAGCATAAGTGTAAATAACTGCAAGAACTACTGCTGTGAACACACAAAGGTCCTTTCCACTGAGCCTGATTATTTCTTTACTGACTCCAGTATTGTCAAACTGGTCATTGATTGCCAAGGTGTCCGACGGAAGTTTTTCCAGCACTGCTTTCTAACATCCTCAAACTAGTGGTACCAGGGAATGATCTCAGGACCTTATGAATGCAAAATAGCCACATTTTCCTTAAGCGATGGCACTGTGACTTAAGGCCCTTCTTAATGGTACCCTGTTCTCCCCCACCAATCATTTGAGTGAATTTCTATGGTAGGTTTATTTCATCCTGAGTCTGTGCTATGCTTTTATTTTTTTGCACAAGGTGTACACTCAGTTGTTTTAAGGTGCTTTTAAAAAACCCTTCATCTCTGCTCCCAACGTGCACCACTCTTTCTTCGTCCGCCAATTTGCCTCTGGAACCAGATAATGGGTTTAATGCAACACAACTTCAATCAATTTCCTGCACCCTTTTTTCTGCCTGGCATTCAATCACGGGATGACTTTTCTGAGGCTTTAGGAATGGCTATGAATCACAATATTGAGCCTGTCTTTGCTTGAAGAAGTTCATTTCCTATTATCTGTGTATTTGGCTTGTCTCCCGTCTCAGCAAAGACATCCACCAATATTTTTCAGTAAATCCCGGTACTGGGTGATGACTGGCAGGAAAGAGAGAGAGAGAGAGAGAGAGAGAGAGAGAGAGAGAGAGAGAGACAACAAACACAAATGCTTAGCACCAAGAAATCACTTAAAGGAAATCATTGATTATTTCACTTCAGTGAATGTGCAGGACTGTATATTGCTGATCTATTGACAAGATGATCATTTTCTGACTGAACGGATGACTGGGCCTAGTCTTCCTACTAAGTGATACTTCCTTACAGCCTTTATAAAATATTTTTAAAAGTCCAGGCTAGCTAGACCTTGGAAGTTCTCAAGGAATATCTTAATAGAATGGATTGCACACTCCTGCTTATACAGGTCAAGGTGGATGCACTGTCTCGTCTTACAGCAGCATGCAATTTGTGGCTTAGAGAGTGGAGGGGGAAAAGTGCTCTGAGTCATTGCTTTTCTTGCTCTTTCCTCTTGGTTCTAAAAACAAAATGCAATGCCATTCTGTCCTGATTAGGGCTCTTGTTGTCCTGAACTTAGCCTTCAAGGAAAGTGCTGGGATGTTCTTTTCCTGGGTCTGGTTCTCTGGGGACAAAGAAAGGAACGTCTACTCCATCTTTTCTGAAAACTTATGATACCAGGCATGCTCAGAAAGTCATGTAACATGTGCACACAGGGGACTAGAATGCATGTGCAGGGACCTAGTTGCAAAGGCTTGTGACACACAACTTTGGGTTGGCATTGAATAAGGATGAGAGAGAGAAAGGTATAGGTACTGCACCAAGATGCAAGGGATCATCCCCATGGAGTGGAATGCATCAAGGCTTTCTGTTTTCCCACAGAGAAGGAAGTTTTCATCCCTGCCACTAGAAATTCAAAAGGGTATGGCACGGCTCAGCCCCTGGTATCACACCATTTACTCATCAAACTAACAGTTAATGACTGCACAGGTTGAACATCATGTTACAGCAAGTTTTCATCATCTCCTGACTTGCTTGGTCTTTGCAATATTTTCCACATGCAATTTTCGCAGAAGAAAAGGATGGTGACTTCATCATTTGGACAATATAAGTACGTGTATATTGAAAGTCCTAGTTTTGATATATCACCTATTGTATGACCAGATCATTATCAAACCAAAGGTTTACTCTTTTCTTTCAATGAAATTAAAATTAAATCCTGATACATTTGCCAAGTCTTAAATGATAAAAAGAACTGGTAAGGATCTTTACAATGAACATGTGATTGCACAGCAAATGTGTGGTTATTAGTCCATTGTCGCAAGGAATTCAAATACATTTCTCAAGCCAGCTCATCTGCTGTGGGCAACTATCATTTTCACAGTGTGCAGATATTAATATGTTGCTGCTGGGAAAATGCTATTAGTTTTCCATCAAGTTATTGCAGTTTGGAGTCGATGCTGGAATGTGGCTATCGAAGTGTCATAAACATCTATTGGATAATGCCTATGGCGTCATATTGATGAGTGACACCTTCTATGTTTGACATTTGAATATAAAAAAATTGATTTGAGTGCTTTTCCGCCTTCTTCAAAGCCAGGCAGCCCAATCCTATGCAGGACCCATGGCAGCAGATCTCACTACAAATCCTCTGCTACAAATCCTGTTACAGTGGTGCAAAAAGCACACCACCGATGTGTGCTCCAGAGCCACTGGTGCAAATGGCCAGAGGCTCCACATGCTACCCAGCAGGTCTCAGATGTTGCACTGGAGCAGAAATGGCTGCAGCGGAGGCAATTTGTGGGTGGTTCATGGAGAATATGGAGAATTGGGACAGGGAAAGGAACACACAGGGAAGACTTGGGGATGAGGAGGAGTAAATCTTGGTGGCACTAATGCACACCAAGATCCTATCCCCATTTTCCTTTCCTGCCCACTGAGGCTTGTCAGACTTACACCAGCTAAATAGCTGGTATAGATCTGAGGAGACCCATTGACAGCCAGGCGGCATACAAAAAGGTCAGTAAATTTTTTTTTTTTACTTACCTCTCCTGGGCTGTCTGATCACCCTCCCACCACCATAGCATGTACCATGTACTCCAAGAGCATGGCTGTATAGTGTAAACTTGTGTGAAATAGGACTGAGCCATGAATATTCTCCTCGATTCTAGTCCAGTGTACAAATGCTCACTGTTCCTTTTAAAGGGGGAGGGGGCAGAATATGACCACCATAAAGGCAGCTTTCTCTTCTCCAGCAATCCCCCAATATGTCTTCAAGCATATTTCTTAAGTTCCAGTTCTCAGCTGTTCATTTCCCCTCTCCAGGTCATTGATTTTAGCTGATATTTTCCTGGCATCGATGCCACAGAAAGAAGAGTCAGGTCCTAAGCATTCTACAAAACCATATATTTTGGGAGGTCATCAGCTATTTACCATTAAGAAAAAAGATAATCTTCTCCATCAATCAGTCAGTCAATATCTTTAAAAATCAATGGCCCAGACTGGCTCACAAACGGAGGGTAATTCTCAAACCGCATCTTGCTAATGATCAAACCATATTGCCTCTCTGCACAAACCGACTCGTTTCTTAGCAGAATGTGTACTTACAAGTATGGTCCCTGCCTTTGCATGCAAATGCATATGCTCAGTTAATGGGATGGTAATGCTCTTAACACTGCCCTATAATTAAGGAACCAAAAAAAGGGGACCACTTAAAAGAGTTTCCTACTGTGCAGAATTCGGCAGATAGGGGCATTTTCACACAGTTGTAAAATGCTATTAGTGCAGCTGCAGAATCTGTAGCCATGATGTGGCTGGCCTTTTTAATGCTGTTATCTAGAGACTCCCAACTTTGAGGGGGGAGGTTGTGCAGAATGAAAGAAGGGCTGCTTGAAACGCTCGCTCAGCCACATCAAAAATCTATCCTGAATAAACAGCTTTGCTTCTCTTTCAACACCCAATGATGCTTGCCTAATTAAATCACAGGCACTTGCATTTCCCTGATGCATGAGACTTTTGGCCTTTGCAAATAAATCTCCAGACCATGATTTAATTCTAATCTTCGTTCCCCAGTGGCTCACTTGTCATGCCTGTTTAAATATTGCCCTTCAGTTTGATTTTTTTTTTTCCCCCCATTGAGTGTCATGTATGTATCCCCTGCCACTCCCATCTGTCACAAATTGCTTTGGGCCAGGACACCACTTTGGTCTGGCACTTTTCTTGCCAACAGCCACTTAGCTTTGTATGCATCCCTTAAGAATCTTTACAGATCCGTCTTTGGATTCTCATCTCAAGCAGGCCACCATCAGGGTCAAACATAAACCAGGGTTTACCAGAACATACCTCTGGAAGTTGTCATCATCGCCAAGACTGAGGTCCCTGTGAGGTTGCACATTACAACATTTGCAGTCCAAGAAGAGAATGGCAAGCAAACATTGTACAGTGCAAAAGTAGTGCGGTTTTGGTAGAATTGGCAAATCTGATGCATTCAGAGCTGCATTTGATCCTTAGAAAAAGTAAATGATGACATATGGGAAGGATTATAAAGAGAAACCATGTAGAAAGACTAGCTTGTTTATCCATTGTATTCACACAGAAAATATCCGAAACATATGCCAAAAACAAATGTATGTCAACCTGTAATCAAAAAAAGGAAGCAATCCCAAATTTTTAAAGTAAATTGACTATCAGATTGATTGTATACATGCTTATTTAGAAGTAAATCAGACTGGGTGAAATGGGGCTGTGGATGTTTGCATGATATTGCACCCTTGATTGCAATCATGGCAGCCCTTGTGCCACCTGGAGAAAACCAGAAGCAATGTTTTTGAGGCCCTCTTAGGGCTAGAGAGGTCGCATGCAGCTTCCCTGATCCCCAGTAGACCGTCTAAGGGCAAACTATGGTTGGAACAAAACATCACTTACCTGTTTCTGACACAACAGCGAACAATGGTTTGCCAAGGAAAAAGAAGTCAGTTTAGAAAAAGCCCCAGTATGCAAGAAGATTTAAGCCTGAAACTCCGCTGGGGCACATGCCAAACCATGGTTCTGTATTAAGCCTGAGTGTGGCCACTCTGTTGTCCAACCAGCAAGGCATTGCAATATATTCCATGGGAGATGTTACGGAATTCAGTGCAAATTAGGATTTAAGACAAATCACAAACAGATGGTTTTTAAAAATTGTTATTAATTTTTTATTTTTATTTTGCTGCTGCCTAATTTCATAATCTTCTCATTGCTCAAGCCAATTGATGCTACTGGAGTTCTTTGCTTTGGGACAAGGTCAGAAAAATGGTTTGGGGGGGTGGGGTTCAATTTGAAGCACTCAGTCGTGGTCGTGCAGTGGCGTCACTAAGGTTACATCACCTGGTGTGAGGCCAGCGTGTCACCCCCATGATGAATCTCCTCCCATGCAGTGTGCGGGGCAACACCCCAGGCAGTGGGCATGGTGCAGCACCATTGACCTGTCCCCACTGATTTTTTTGGCTATAGCCTTTGATAGAATTGAGATATTTCAACGTGGTTTGCTTCGTTGCATTCTGCATGAAATTATGCATCAAACAATATGTAATGTGATAGTATTATTCAAAAATACCAAGATTTTCACAATTTTGGCCAGTAGTGGTGTCACCCCCTGCGGCCCGCACCCCCTAGTGATGCCACTGTGGTCATGTCACTGTAAATCACTCCCCACCCCATCTCTTCAGGTGGTTGCCTAAGTTGGGCTGCAAGCACAAAGTTTTGTTCTTGTCCCTCTGATATTGTTCCTTAAAAGGAATAGCAGTTTCTCCTACAGGAAAGGCAGGCTTCTGGAAGGTCTAGCCAGGCAGTTGCCCCTTAATTAGTTTGCCTATGCTGTTGAGCCAGTGTTGGATAATCATCTTTTAGTTTTTCCCCTTGCCACAGATGAGGGGTGGGAGTGGTAAGAAATGTCTCCTAGTAAGTACTATTCAGTGTTTATAAAAGCACAAACTCATTTGAAACGGTAACTTTCGTGGTGCTTGACTTCACCCTGGTTCCGTTGTGTCCGTACAGTGAGTGACTGGCAAGTGCATGAAAGCCACAATTCTTAAACTTTTCAGGGAAACTGTGAAAAGTGCCCATTCTGCCCATTTCTCTTCTCTCCACATTGCACTCAAATGCGCCTATTAGTAAAACATAAAAAGAACCTTCTTATGACAAGCACAGGAGGTTAATGTGTCCTTCTGGGGCTCTGAAGTGCGCTGTTTTTGTCCTAGGCAACCACTGCAGTAAAAGCTTCAGAGGCACATTAAGAAAAATAAATCTCCAGCATTGAAATGCACTGGTGCCCAACTATAGGCTCAAAGGCTGCCCCTGTGTGTGGTGAATTTGTTGCCGCCTAGAAGCGCCATCCGTTACTCAGAGAGGATTTTAACCAAGCATATGTGATCGGACAAAGTAGTGAAAAGCACTTTATTTCAGCAGCCTTTATCCTCATCTAATGGAAGAAGACATACGAGATTCATGCACGAAATCTGTCATGTCTGTGGAATATCAACTGCAATTACGTAACTTCATGTTCCACTCATTTTTGCAACATTAGGATTCAGAGAGGATTTAGATACCCCCACTTGAAACATCTAGTAGGGCACTAGACACTTTTACCTATTAATCGTGAAGTATGCCCTTCTTCTATTCTGTTCTTGATGCTTTCCTCCTAATTCTTGCTTTAGAAGGGTTTTATAGATAATTCTGTATTTCATGAAATTGATGGCGTATAAATGGGGGGCTGGGGGGACATGGGCTTTGCGTGCCAAGCTACAGGGGGGTGACAGAGGCCACCTCTCAATTTTTAAAATCTTGGTATTTTTGAATAACACCATCATGTTATATATGATTTGATGTGTAATTTTGTGGAGAATGCAATGAAATAAACCACATTGAAATATCTCTATTCTATCAAATGTTATCACCAAAAAAACAGAAAAGGAAAACACAAATGCCTTGTATAGCAAAAAGTGGACTACACTGGGAATCCTGTCACAAAAGGTGTAAACTGTAAAAAAAAAGAAAAGAAAAAAAAAGTGGATTACACTGGGATTACCATTGGGAATAAATAGCTTGTTGTATTCTTCATAAATATAAATATTATTATTATTATTAACTATTAACTATAATTATTATTGTTAATAAATATGTTTTGTCTTTCTTCTAAATTACAAAATTGCTTTTGTATGTATGATAGACCACAAGCCCACTGTATAATATCTTGATGGGCATTCTTTCCCTGTTTTGTTTTGGGTTATGATCTCTAATGTTCACTACCTATGTGAAACCTATATAAATTCAATAAAAGAAAATAGCCACTGTCTGTGCTTCTTCTCTGGCCATTATCATTTTTTCATTTCATATCATGACTATTACTGAAAATAATTTTGTCATGGGGAGGGTGCCAAACATTTCTGGATCCCGGGTGCCAAATGACCTTCGTACACCACTGCACAAAATATCTATTCGCCTGATCTGTATAAAGGAGTCATATGATTTACATATTTAGTGCTTTTATTAAAACGGAGGTCTCTTTCAGCTCAACTCTATGTGTGTTTACTCAAGAGTAAGTCCAATTCAGTTCAAAGGGTTTATCCCCAAGTAAGGGTAAGTAAGCATGTAGCCTTAAGTCGCAACCATAAGACTTACTAGAGAGTAAGTGCTATAGCACATGTGTGGCCTGATACATTTTTATATACGTGTGAATGTGGTGTCCGGTGCATTCCAGACAAGCATGATGCGGATCAGTCTCATGACATTTTGCTTTGGCTGATGGCAAGGAAATATCAGGTCCCGCAGGCTTTAGGAAGAAGGGTGCAGAACAACAGAGACATCCATCTTGTCCAACAAGTGTGATCAAGAAACAAAAGAACAAAACCATCTTGTGCCATCAAGAAACAAAAGAAATGAAAAGGAGTTCACCCCACAATACCTTATATGCTGCCAGCGCAAAATTTGAGTTATGAAAAGCTGGGTCACACACAGTGGTGTCACTTGCTGAGGGAGACCAGCGCATAACCCCTATAATGAACCTCCTGCCATGCTGTCGCCAGGGCAGTGCTCCAGGCAGTGGGTGTGGTGATGCATCATTGCTCCACCCGCTCTGTTTTCTCCACTATAACTTTGGATAGAATAGGGATATTTCAACACAGTACATGAAATTACACATAGAATGATAAATAACCTGATGGTATTATTTGAAAATACCAAGATTTTCACAATTTTGGCCAGTAGTGGTATCACCCCCCCCAGCGCATGTCACCCGGTGCAGTCAGCATCCCCTGCACCCAGTGATACCACTGGTCACACTCAACCTCATGTTCACTGTTCGGTGCCACCCATTGCTTGGGCATTGTTCAGTAACCCACTGATCCGGCATCAACCACCCCATTCCCTTCACTGTGTTTTGAGAATGCAGCCTCAGCTGCAATGTTGGTGCCGAATGTCCAATAACAGTCACATTATATATTAATAAAGAAACGAATTCTTAAAGGAAAGATGCATTGCATAGTTCAAAGAGCTGAGGTTGTCATGGCTGAGCCTTCTGGCAGCTGGAACTGTCCTTGGTATGGATCAGTTTTCTATCCCTGCGGATTCCGCATTTGGAGGTTGTAAGCAGTGTCTCTTCATAGTGCCTTTTCAGCATGGCATTGGATTACATCCTGGTACTCTCTTGAGTTCTGCTTTTTATTTGATTCTATTTGGACAACATTAGCATGCTTCATGAGTGCCAAAGACGCAGGCATTTAGCCTGCTGTAGCACCCCCACCCCCAACCACAAATCATAATCAAAAATAACCAGTGGTTCTGTAGCACCTTGAATACCAACATATTTGTTGCAGCAGAAGCTGTCATCAAGTCCACATGAAACTCCATCAGGTGCAGAAGGGTACTTCTAGACGTGGAAACAAAAAAACAAAGACTTTTCTAGGGAGGTATAAATGATAACTAGATTCAGTACTCCTTGCACCGCAGCTGCTATGAAATGGATTGGCTTCTTCAGAAGATATAGCTATAGTGGAAAAACATTGCACCTTCCCTCCCTGTAACTGGAATGTACCGCCATTATCCATATCATGCAAAATGAATGAATGAAACTGAGAAATCCCATGCCAACTTTGTCACAGTTTTAAGAATTTGGGATTTCAACTGCAAGAGCTCACGAAAGAGGGAAGGTATTTTGGAAGACCAGAGAATTTGTGGAGAGGCATCTAGACCGGCGTTTCCAAATGCTGCTCCCCTATGCTGTCCTCGGAGATACCACCAGAAGTAACTGGCAGTGATGTCATCACCAGATTTGGAGGCCATGACGGGTGCTTCTCATCAACAACGTAATCCTAACTTGTGCTGGAACAGGCAGGCCAGCGGCCCTGTGCTATTTCCAGCACAAGTTTGGGACTGTCTGTGGCTTGGCCCGAGGAAAGAGGAAATACTTTCTCAGAGGAAAGCTCATGTTGTGCTGAGGCAGCCCCAATGGGGCTACTCAGATCTGCACTAACTAAAGAGGTGATGCAAATCTGAGCAGCCCGGAGCTGCTCCAGGCTGCCTGGGAACGAGGCAAGGATCCGGCATAAGTGCTGGATCCTGACTCTGCCTCCCGCTCCCCACCTGCCTGCTCATGGAACTGCCCGCTAGCTGCCCTCCCCGTGCTCTGAAACATCTCCTCCCTGCCTTCTGCCTGCCCTCCCCATGCCCCTCCCCCAGACCCCTATGCTAGCCTGGAAAGGCCAGCGCAAACTTACTGGGCCTGAAGCTTGCATTGGTGCAGGGAGGCCGGTGTGTGTCCTTGCACCGGCCTCCCCAACTCCCAAGTCAGTACAAACGTGCCTTATGTTTGCAACAGTCTCATGCCAGCACAAGGGACTTGCACCAGCCCAAGAGCATGTTGGGATTGCCCCCTTAGAGGCTCAGGGCAGGCAGGCGAGCTTTTTCTTGTGCTCAGAAACCACACACTAGAGCTCTGCCCATCGACTTGAGCTCCCTATTGCCATTGGAAGCTCCTGTTGCAGTCTCACTGTTGGATAATGGGCGCTGCACATACCACCCAACACCACCCAGCATACCACCGATGGTACATGTACCAATGGTTGAGAACTGCTGATCTAGACCAGAGGTCTCCAAACTCCGTCCCAGGGGCTAGATGCGGCCCGCAGCAAGCCTCTATCTGGCCCGTGGCCAGCCTCTTGTCCCCCGAAAGCCTCTGGCCCACTCAACTGAACATGACCAGAGCTGTGCTCTGATTGCATCTGGAGGGTGTTCTGAGGGCCGGAGAGGCTGAGTGAATGAGCCCACTCATTCATTTATTCATTCATCTAAATTCCATCTCTAACTTATTTATTTAAATTTTATATTTCAATTTTTTTCCGGCCCTCAGCACTGAGCCAGATATTTCATGCGGCCCTCTGGTCAAAAAAGTTTGGAGACTCCTGATCTAGGCAATGAAGAAAAGTAGAGTTATGAATCCTAAATCATTTTAACCTGATATAGTACATCCCATGAATATATTTTTATGTATCATATGACATTCTTTTAGAATTATGACTTGCTACTTCATCAGCTGTGCTTTTTTAGACTAGAAAACATTTCTCTGAGCTTTCACTGCTGAATCAAGTAACTGAACAAATACAGCTTTCCCTATAGGCATAGATACAGAGAGGAGGGCCAATATATTTGCCCCAGTCAGAATTTATAAATGTCCCTAATATTTATGGCCTGCTTTTTATTCCAAGGCAGATAATGTACTAGATCCTGCACAATCTAGCGACACACAAATGTTGCAAACTTTTCTGCGTATTCCAAGTTGGAAGGAAAGCTGCAGGCAGAAATGGGCTCTGTGCTTGAGATCTTACGTCGAAAACTTCCTAAGATCAAATCTGAACATTGGTCTTCTAGGTCACAGTCCTATACAGTATACACACTACCTGAGAGGTAGTTCTATTGACCCCAATAGAACTTACTTCTTAGTAGATACGCCTTGGTTTTGCATTGCTAGTTTAGTATTGTTTTCACTGATTGCCCACAGTTCTCCAGGGCTTCATAGAGATACTGTCCAACCCTAACTGAAAATGCTAGTGAGTGAACCTAGAACCTTCTTCATCAGCAGCAACAACAACAATTACTAATAAAACACATCAGTGGAAACATTTGTCAATTTTTTTTTCTCTCCTGCAGGGACCCTAACACCAGACCTCCCACTTATCCTTCTCACAACCTGCTACTACCCTTTAGTCATTCAAAACGACTGTTCCCAGGACTTTCGCACAGGGACAGAAGGGCATAAAATCATTTTTTGCTAGATTCACATCATTAGGATTGCATGAGCAGGGGACTTGAAAGCCAAAATACTTATTTGTAGCTACACTAGAGTGAGCACTCCTTTTAAAAAATTAATTCAAGCCATTAGGATCCATCTTCAAACAGGAGTTCAATATAATAAAAAGATTAGGTTTTTTCTTCTTCTTCTTCTTTCAAAGTCATTAAGGTTTGTTCATATAGTTTTTATTTGCTTTCAGCAAATGGTATAGCTAGTGAGGGTGAAAGCAGTGGCGTAGCTAGTCGGGGTGCAAAGCACTACGTTTTTCAGGGACCCTCGCCGCAACATGCAAGTCTCTGAGGACTAACTTTTGAATTGCAGCATCTGAACTAAGCACCAAGCATGCAAATAATGAAATATCTCTTTTGTGTTCATGACATTTAATATTCCAGTTATGGTACCAAGTGTTTTACATATATGGCACAAACCTATTCATGTCTACTCAAAAATTGAGCCCCATTGATTTCAATGGGATTTACTTCCAGGTATGTATGTATCAAATTGCAGCCTTAAATCTTGGACAGCCCAATCCTAATTGAAATTCCCCTGTACCAATGCAGCAGGGTCAACATGGCTTGCGCTGTATCCCATGGAGGAATTTTGCAATCTGGAGGTTTCCTCAAGGTGAGATGACACTCATCCCTTTGTCCTGGGGAAAGCCCCAGCCACAACAATGGATCTGCACCTGTTAAATCACTGGCACATATCAGTGGGCCACTGGCACATATCACTGGCACATATCCAAATCAGTGGATCCATGTCAGAGGATCTGACCCAGGGAGGGGGATAGGATATGGAGCATGCCAGCATCATAGATCCTGCTCCCAACCCAATCCACCCATACCACACTCTTCAACTTCCTTCAACCAGTTCCACTCCCTTCCTACCCTCCCACTGACTCTCTGTTGCTCAGTGTGGAGCTTACCTACACCAGCACACATGGAGGCCTATATTGTCACCTTCCCACTGGTGCTGCTAACTTCTATGCTGTCACAATGTGCTTTATGGCACATTTATGACAGTCTGCACTGGTGGAGCGCTCACACCACCAGCCCAGAGGCACAATAGGATTGTGTCATTAGGCTGCACTGTTACTAAGGAGTACTAAGACCCCATGAACATAGTGAATATCTTACCGTACCTCTGAGTAAACATGCTTAGAATTGCACTGTTAATAGAGTAACAGAAATAGGGTCCCAGTCCATGATGAACCTTTCTTAGACGAATTCCATTCAGTGAAGTAAATGGGACAAATCCCATTCAGGGTCACAGTGCAAATATTGACCACAGGTACTGCACAATTATATCATGAATGTTGGGTATTGCCCATTCATGGGCAATGAATGGGCAGAAATATGCAACTGACGTTGCAGATAGTTTAGAAAATCATTCATTGAAGGCATCAGCCCTCTTCAGATATTTTTTCTCTGTGGATATGAAGCATGCTTGAGAGCCCCATCCAACACTGAGCATCAGACCTTCCCTCCCCCTTCACAGGCATCTCTGCAAATGCCATGACAGTGGAGGATGGGATTAGAATACATTGGCGCCCAGCGCATGGTCATCTGGCACACTGGCACTGTACTCCCACTCCACAAACAGGGAACATCTGAAGAATGCTTACAGGTTAATAATAGCATTCATGAAGAGGCAATGCATGTCTCCCCAAATTCTGCAGCAATGATATTAGAAAATGGTTACCGCCCTGGGTCCCTTTTGGGGAGAAGGGCGGGATATAAATAAAGTTTATTATTTACTATTATTATTATTACAAAAAATGTTGTAATGAATAATTGGAAAATGTCAGGGTTCCCCTCCTCCCACAAGTCCCCAACTTACCCAGGGAGAAGGCTTCTGGGCCAGAGGATCAGGGAGGAAGCTGGTGGAACATGGGGCCACCTCCCCATATGCTGCCTGGGCACTCCTGTAGGCGGCAAAGCGCAGCAGAACATGGTGTGCCGAACTCCCCGCTTCTCCCTCTGCCTTGGAGGAGGGAGGGAGGAGACAGGACGCAGGCCATTCGGCAGCTGGGCAGCCGCCCCTTCCCCACCTCGGGGGAAAAGCGGAGCACTCCCTCGCCCAGCCAGCCGGGACCTGCCTTGTCGGGCAGGGCACCTGGCTATGACATCGGGGGCCCAAGACTGGACCTTCTGACGTTGTCTGCAGAGCTACAGGACCCAGGTGGGCAGGCCCAGCCCACCCCCCCCAAAGGCAGAGACCAGAGCAGAGGTAGCAGCCTTCCCAGCCCTCTCAGGAAGAACCCTGGCAGCTCCAGGTGAGAGGAGGTGGGAGGGAAACAGAGAGAGGAAGGGGAGGGGCCAAAGGGGAGGGGTCTGCCCTACATAAACCTGGAGGCCAGGGATGACAGGGCAGTTGGGAGTTAGAAGAGCAGGCAGGAGGATCTGCTGCTAGCTGCCCCTGCTCCTGACTGGCAAATGCTGCCAAACCAAAGAGGGGGAACCGGGTGACGCAACCCCCCCTTCTTGTGGGGAATGAGTCTGAGGCCTCCACAAGGGGGTCCCCCTCAGAAAGGCTGGGTGGGCCCTCCCCCCCCACAGGGAGGCCTCAGGAAATTAAAAAAAAATGTTTTAAAGGCAAAGAGCTGTGGTTTCCTTTTAAGCCCAAGAAAACCATCAAGATAGTGCAGGCAAACACAGTTTGATGGACCTTGATGGCAGTGGTGTCCATCAAATCTGGAACCCCTGTCCTGGGCCTTATGCCTCCAGCCATGGAACAGACCTACACCAGCAAAAGAGGTGCATGCCAGTAAAAGATCTGAGTATGCCCATAGGGGAGTAGGCAGCAGTGGGAGAGATTTTACTTCTCTCTCTCTCTCTTAGCAGGCCTGGCCCCTTACTGCAATGCTGCATACAGCATGCAAATTGTTGTAAAAGTAAATGGGTAGAAACACAGGCTATACATTTCATGACCACCTCGTTTGTTAAAACTTCTTCCTGCCCCTGCTTATCTCATCTTGGAAAGCACTGGGCATTGTTTCAAGGTTCAACACCTGCAACCTAGGGGTGGGAGTTTGTCTGATAGTTTCCCTCTTATACTAATTAATGGCTGTTATTAGACATATCTAAGAAAGTCCCAAGACCATTACCAGTGAGCAGCTGCATAGGCCATCTGCAGGTGTGCTGCACACCATGGCTATAGGAATCACCTGCCATTGAATTGGTGCTCCTGAAAAGTGTTTACTTTTAATTGATGTAAACCCTGGATAGGCTTGGCCCATCAGTCAATGACCACAGTTGATGATATACTGATAATGATGTAGAGGAATAAAAGAGAGAAGTTCAGGGCATCTATTAGTCAAGAATAAGCAAGCCCTCTAATCTTACTCTTCTAAGTACAGGTCAGAGCATAACAATGATTTGGCAACTCTGTTGAAAATCAGTAGTTGTTGGAATTTTAATCTTTGTGTCACATCTGTCTCTTCTCCTGTATAAAAATGAACATATGCCAGCAGACAAATTTCCAAAGTCAAACATAGTTTTACGGAGCTGTGCATGTCATCTGCTTTCTCATCTTAAGAAGTGCCTAGAGCAGTGAGGGACATGGTCCAACCTTTTTAAAAAAGGATTTTGTCACTATGACTGTGATGGTTGGTGCTGTGTTGACTTCAGAGTATGAGGATAATTTAGGAATATAGGAATCTGCCTCAAACAGGAGCAGATCCAGTGTTTGTTTGTTTTGGGGAGGGGCCATGAACATTACCTTAACTCCAGAGCCCAGGTCAGCCAGGTGGCTCCTACCCAGACTTGGAACCCAGATCTACCTGCAGGGTAGACCTGGGCTCCTGCTTGAGTTTATCACCTCCATGGTCATTTGCTGGGCAAGTAGACCTGGGCTCCTGATTGAGCTTATGGTCTCCATGGCCAAGGTTTTCCTGGGCGGGTAGACCTGGGCTCCCATTCCAACTCAGCTCCGCCCAGTAGGTGTTCCCCTGGTGCCTGACTTTGCTCTCTGCTGGTGTGACAGTTGGATCTGCCCTGCATCTGCCCATGCCTCATAATGAGTCAGATCTCTGGTCTATTTAGCTTAGTATTGTCAACACTAGCAGTGGCTTGCAGTTGCATGCAGAAGTTTCTCCTAGTTCAGGTGGGCCCTCATATCAGTGGATCCAGTATCTACAGATTAAATGAGCCCCCCCCCCCCCGCCACTAGTGTAACCATTACAAGTACCTTTTATTTTCATGGTTGGTTTGCAGCATGAGTGTTTCTTGCTAAACTGAAGAACTGAATGTGCAAGTAATCAGCCTGCACACTAAAGGGCAACTAACTGAACGTTAACAGGAAGCAGGAACTCTTGAATGTCAACATTCAATTAGTTTCCTTTCTGTAGCATGCATGCTAGTTGCCTGCATGTTCAATTCTTCCATTTAGCAAGATTGTAAAGGAAGAAACACTTGAGCTGAGAGCGCAACTACGAAAATAAAAGGTACTTGTAATGGGTTTGTGGAGGCGGGGGGGGGGCATCCAGTTTCCGGTATCCAGAGGGGGAGCAGGAACTCATCCCCACAGATACCAGGGCCTGCCTGTAATATTCAGAAATGCCAGGAATTGGACTTAATGCCTTCTGTAAGCAAAGCATGTGCTCCATCATTGAGCAGCAGAATTCTGGGATTTCTGTGAAAACTGAACTCTTACCTTATTTTGCCTGTATCTGTCTTATATTACTGTTGTATAAGAGACCCAACCATGTGTGTCGAGATCCAGTGTGAAACGCAGCCCAAACCAGGTGCAAATTATATATTTTTTTCTTGAAACGAACTGTCAGACATGACGGAAAGTCTTTGTTTAAAGTAAACAGAGAAAAGAAAACAGGTTACTGATTCAGTACAGAGTTCTGGTATATAATAAGTTGATCTGGCACCACTCCAAAATACTCAGCCTCGCCAGTTCCACAGGAGGAACATTACAAGCATGTTCATTAGAAGTGCAACATCTGGGGACTCGGGAAGCTAACAACATCTGCTTTTTGTACATGTTTAGTTCATCCAGAGTTCTCGTGCACTATTTATTCATTATTTGGTTTATGGCGTGGTTCAAAGTGACAAACTGAGAACACTTAAAATGCTCCAGGCATTTTTACACATCAGCATTGCCACAATGCCCTGTATTTGAATGTGACTCGCTTTAAGCTTGTTTGGGATGGTCCTGAACAGGTTACTGAACTAGTACTCACATTTATATTCTGCTTTTCCTGCAAGAAGTTCAGGGCAGGTACTCGACCCCAGGCGTCTCTAGATATTTATTTATTTTTCACATTACTGTTCAAATGATTCACATACATGATCTCTGTAATCCTTACAATAACCCTAAATACGTTATTAGAGAGGGGTTGGGAGGTGCCTGAGAGATGGTGGCCTGTCTAATGTAATCTTTTTGTTACTTCACCTTATCATTCCCAAAATTCTCTATAAGAAGAAGAAACCTGAAAGCTATGGTTCTGAAACTCCCTGCCGTCTTTCAGTCCCAAGAGTCTGGCTCCATATCACACAGCTTCATATGTACAAGAACCCTATGCTGCTAAGTAATGATTGAATAACTGGGAGATAAATCCTATCCAGGTTTCCAGCCCTGGTGTAGCTGTGCCAATGGGGTGTGTGCTGCATCCTGGGGTGAGAGAGTAGTTATGGAGGTCTCCAAAAGGCAAGGGAACATCCCTTGCCTTGGGGTTGCAAGCTGCACCAGCACTGGACATTTGGATAGGATTGGGCCGTGAGTTTACACATCATGAGAGTTCTATGCTTCGGCCACACTGTAACTACAAAAAAGCACAACAAGCTACAAAAGTAACAACAACAACAAACTGGAGATTGGTATTATGATATTGACTGCAGTGGTTCTCAAACTTTTTTGACTGGCCTTTACCTACTGGGACCTTGGCCATGGCTCCCCATTAGGGCTACAATCTTACACATTATCACAAGGATTCTACAGCTCCCCTGGCTGGTTTCCCCAGCTCCCTGGGGAGCCATGGCTCACAGTTTGGGTACCACTGGGTTATGGGAATGGTTTAGAGAAAAATACCAATGTGGCTACATGCATAGTAAGAAAGATGAAGAACTAGTTCAATATGCAATTTCCTTTCCAGATCCAGCTACAATCTGTATGAATCTTTTGAAATTGTATAAGTTAGGAGACTACATCTGAAAAACATTGAAAATAGAAGACTGAATGTCTTCGGCATTCAAGATGTCTACAGATGTTCATGTGCATATTGTTTTCATTGTCCTAGTTTGACAATATCATTTTTGCCTGTATTTATATTTAGACTAAATTATATGGAATGCAGATCTTGGAAACCCTCTTTTCTCCAAAAAGAACACACACACACACACACACACACACACACACACACACACACACACTTCGAACTGTGGTCCCTTTATATTTAGTAAGTAATTATCTAAAATTACTTTTTCTTTGAACATTGTCAATGAATACTCTTATGCTATTATAAAGCTTCTTTTTTTTTTTTTTGCTCTTGAAAAATCCCAAATGGTTTGATTTGAGTTCCAGCCTAATTCCAGACAGCAAATGCATTCATGATTCAAAACAGTCCCTTTACTCTATCCTCATTAACCTTTAGCCCTCTCTTTCCTATTTCCTGCCTATTGGTCCCAGGACTGATATATTTGTTGTGTATAAAAGGCTCTACGGTAATATCCCTACAACAGATATATCATTATTATCATTCTCTGAGATACACGGTCAGCTAATTTCTTCCTTGCAATCACTTTGCACGCATGCTGTCCTTCTAGGTCTCAGCTGCTGCATATTTTGAGGCTGCATGGCCACAAAAGCATGTCCATCGTTCTGCAGGTATCACTGCTGGATGACTGTCCAATAGACTTGTTTCAAGCAACCCCATTGCATAGTTGCAATCATTTTGAATTTCATCACTGAGACCACAATCTTAGCTAGAGGTTGCGCAAAACAGAAAGTGCTGTAGGCGCACTCTGTGTAAGCAGCCCCTCCCATCCGCCGCCTGGACAGTGACAGCAATGTGCAGCTAAACCAAATGGCGTCTCCTATTGCTGTTGCTGCCCAGAATGGCTCTGATGGTGAGTGGGAGGGTCTGCTTACATGGCACATTGTGGCACCTGCAGTACTTACTGTTTTGCCTCCCCTCTAGCTATACCACTGATTAAGACAGCTCTAGTTTCCCAGAAAACAGGCCTATGGAACTACTGGCTCCCAACCAGGACTGGCCTATCCATGAGGCTACCTGAAGCAGTAGCCTCAGGCAGGAGATTGGTGGGGACACCAACCTGTGTCCACCTACTTGCCTTCACTGCTGCTCCTTCTCCTCCCTGAATTGGAAGAGGAGGACAAAGACGGAGAAGAAATGTGGAGGGGATCAGAGTGCTTAGCTAGAACATTGCAGAGTGGGAGGAGCAGAGGTGGGGCATCATTGGATAAGGTGGAGCATCGGGCATCAGTTGATCTTGGCCAGTTCTGTTCCAATCTATAACAACTTAGAAGATTAGGAATGTCAGATATATGGAAATGTTCATTCTAGGCCTGCCGAGGTGTGTGCCCTATACCTGGAGATGGGCCAATTCTGGATCAAGACATGGGCATGACTGAGGGCCTTCAAGTTCTGGCTTACAGTCCATTATAATGGGGACTAGAACAGTTTCTTTTCAACATTGGAAGATCCCACTAAGGGGTGCCCTCTTCCACAAGACAGTAGACTTTTGCAGATCCCTGATCTTGTCTGATCTTGGAAGCTAAGCAGGGTCAGGCCTGGTTAGTAATTGGATGGGAGACCTCCTGGGAATACCGGGTGCTGTAGGCTTATACCATAGTCTTTCGAGACTGAAGGTTGCCAACCACCCCTTAGTGGGATCTTCCAATGTTGAAAAGAAAATCAAAATGATGAGCATTGGAATTGACTCCCTGGGCTCCCTGCCCCAAATGGAAGCCTATCGGGTCATCAAAAGAAGTCTCATAGATATCTATTGGCAGGGATTGTTAAGTGCATCAAGCAAGACCTGTTTGCCATTGACTATTCAGATTTTATTCCGGGTCGACCAACCCACAAGGTATCTGTATCTGTTAGACTTGCCACTGAGTCGAAGGACTTTTTCGTTAGCAAGATGTAATGCTATGCCCTTGGCTGTGATGGACGGCAGATACAAGGGAATTCCTTACAAGGACAGTTGTTGTGTATATATGTGAGCTGGGAGAAGTTGATTTGCTTGCCCACAAGATCCTGTACCGCCCACTTTATACTGATGCCAGTCTGAAGTTTCTTGACCCATTGCTGCTCCTAAAGAAGAACAATGATCGCCAAGAGAGTGAAATTCTAAGATATATCCTCTCAGTTAGTTTCAGTGAGATATATCCTCTCAGGCTCAGTAGAAAAGGTAGCTGCCTTCCTGAAGCTTGTGCAGAAGAGCAGCAGATTAGGACAGGGGTCTCCAAACCCTGGCCCAGGGGCCAGATACGGCCCACAGCCAGCCTCTATCTGGCTCGCAGCCAGCCTCTTGTCCCCTGAAAGCCCCTGGCCCACTTTGCTGAATATGACTGGAACTATGCTCCGGTTGCATCTGGAGGGTGTTCTAAGGGCCAGAGAGGTTGAATGAATGAGCCCATTAATTCATTTATTCATTCCTCTAAGTTCCATCTCTAATTCATTTATATAAATTTTATATTAAATTTTCCCCCCCGACTCTCAACACCATGCCTGACATTTGATGTAGCCCTCTGGCCAAAAGTCTGGAGACCCCTGGATTAGGATATGGAGAACAGGGGGATAGTTAACTATATATTATTATGATTTGTATTTGTATCTGAAATTGTTTATTTTATATATGCCATTAAAGGTTGTGACTGACTGACGATGGGGAAATGTTCACTTTAATATGTAGTTCATGCACATGGACCTATGTTCAAGTTATTAGAGCTTTTAAGTGACTATGAGACCACAAAACTAATTTTTTCAAACAGTCCTGAGATTTTGAGTCAGAGATATATACTTTTTTTTAGATCCTTACAGGATGCATTTCTTTAAGAATTCCATCTTGTGTTAGACAGCACCCCAGATTTGGAACAAGCCTGACTTATTTTCATATTAAGGCCCATACTTAACTAAAAGCCCTGTCCTATCCTTCCACCTCCCATTGATTCAGCCATGCCAGAAAGACACATGGTGTATCCAGTGGGGAGGGGGGAAATTGGGAAGCTTCAGAAGAGAAAGGAGATTTAAATTTCCTTACCTAAGCATAAAAGCATCCTGCTCTGCACTGAGTCTCCTTGTACCTGTGATTAGTCTGGGGAGAGAAAGAGGCAGGGAGGTTGCAGCCAAAGCGTTAGTGCACAACTCTACGCAATGCCAGAGTGTACTTCACAGCAGTCAGTGCTGGCAGCGCATGTGTTCTACCAGCAGGGCATCCCAATACGATTGGCCTACTACATAAAGTTTGTACCCATGGGAAAGTCTATTTTTATTTCTGATAGATCATATGCCAGGAAGTTGATCCCCACATCCACTTTGCAATGTATATTTTTCAGGAGAAAGGAAACATAAATATGGACTTTATGTGTGAAAATACGCTCTCAAAGAGTTAAGAAAACATGTCCTGAATAAAGAATGCTTGTCTCCTTTAAATCCATCAAAATATGCTTCTGTATCATATTGCCATTTGATTCTGTTGACACTGAATCTGATTTCTTTTTGAGAGCAAACCCTGATGGTTATGAAAACTTTCTTATTTCAGAGAGCGGTCTCTGTACTTTTCAGATGAAAACAGCTTCCTTCACTAGTGAACAACTGGTTCTCAACTGCAGCTGTTCACGACCCAATGAAAGAAAGACCCACAGGTTAACCGAAAAGACAAAGTATCTTATGGCACTTGAAATAGTAACATATTTATTAAAACAAAAGCTTTACATGGATTAGAGTACATTTCATCAGTTGAAGTGGATTGTAGTCCACAAAAACGGATTCCAGAATAAATGTGTTAATCTTCAAGATGCCATATCCTACCCTGTGCAGCGAGCCCTATGGAAAGCGAAACTAAGCCACGTGCCCGCATTTACTCGCAAGTAGGCAAACATGCCTTAGTCCGTCGGAAAGTGAAGGCTGAGAGGAATCCTAGAACGTCAGAATGGTCCTGATCCAATGAATGCAGCCCCCAAAAACACCCAAGAAGGAGACCCGTCCCTCCCAGCTAACGAGTGCATTGAGCCCTATGGAAAGCAAGCTCAGCCACATGGTCACGTTTACTCGCACATAGGCAGACGTGCCTTGGCTTGTGATCAGGTCAGGCAAAGGGGAACGTGATGACACCAGAATGGGACGATCCGATGCGACTGGAGCACAACAAATGCTCCAGAAGGCAGCCTTCTCCCCCCCCCCCCACTAAAACAGACTAAATAAAGAGGCTTCAACTGGTAAGGGGAAAGTTTTCTATTTTGCACTTGCAAAGCCAGGTGGGTCTTTATCTTGATATGCTTAAAGTAGAAGAACTTTAAACTGGGCACTGGGAAGGGCTGAAAATCTCACTGATTCTTTATGGGGGGGTGTTATTACAGGCAGGCTACAGAGAAAATTCACTTGGTGGAACAGGACTGGCTCCCCCTTATTTAATTATTTCTTTTATTTTAATTTAATCATTTATAATTATTTATTTTAATGTGCTTGATGATGTTGCTTCTGGCCACTTCCAATGGGTCCTGGACAGATTGTCATTCTAAAAAGTGGGTCCCGGTGCTGAAAGTTTGAGAATTGCAGCAATAAGGTGTTAGTAAGTTGACACAAGGTCAGAAAAGTTAGTAAGTTGACAGAAGTGTGTGTGTGTGTGTGTGTGTGCATGAGTTTTCAGAATCACTAAAATCAGAGTTTGGAGGAATAATACCATCATGTTATATATCAATCAATGTGTAATTTCATGCAGAAATACAATGAAACAAACCACACTGAAATATCTGTGTTCTATCAAAAGGTACAGCCAAAAAGACCAGTGGGGGCGGGGCGATGGTACATCACTGGGTGTTGCCACGCCCACTGCATGGGGTGACGTGCAGGCCTCCCACACCAGGTGACATGAATCCTAGTGACACCACTGCCAACAGTAGCCTGCAGGTTGGCTATCAATGAACCCGAGCCAGCAGAAAGGTAGGTTTGGGGACATATCAGGCTGGGTGTCAGGCTGGAAAGGCAGATTGGTGTGGGATGGGACACATCTCAGTGGCAGCAGCATTCATGAGATCCAGAGCCCCAGTCCCAGGTCTGACACATCCTTAATCATATTGCCGCACATTTGAGCAGCACATTTGAAACTGAAATGAAGTTTCATTATATAACCAAAGGTCATTACAATAGATCAGAGCACATATCCCAATATGTACATATAAAAGCACAAAATAACATTTCAGCCTACGTAACGAAAAGAATAAGGCAAGGGATTTTAATACTTAACATGGATCAGAACCATAAAATAAAGATATTTTTAAAAAGGTTCAATAATAAACAAACCTTAGCCAATTATCAGAATCTTGCAAGCTAATAAAGAGGACAATGAAAGTTAAGTTCGAGACAGCAAAAATTTGGCTCGTATTTTCTTTGCCAACAGGGCAAAGATAGCCACTTTATAGGTGACCTCAGGATCCGAGTCAGCAAGTAGCCAGCAAATCAAGGCTAAAGTGGATCTCACTTGAAACAAAGCAATAATATTTAATAAGTATTTTGCTCTAGGAAGCTCATATAGAGGACATTTTAATAGATAGTGGGAAATGTCCTGTATTTCACCTGACTTACAAATACAAGTCCTAAGATGGTAAGGAATGTTTTTATATCTGCCTTCAAGGACCGTAGTCTGCATGCACTGAAAACGCAGAGCAGTAAAGGCTTTGTGCAATGCTGGAGCTGTAAGATAGGTTAAATAATTTTCTGATACAAATGAAAACTTATACAATGGAAGCCAGGATGAATAAGGTGAGCTGGAAATATCACACAAATCACGTCTCATATGATAAAGTCGAATTTTATCTTTTACCATAATCTTAATGCTTTTAGATATATAAGAAGGCAGTGTATCCGTGACTATTTCATATTTCTCCAAGGTCTGTTTTACTAAAGTTGCCCAGGATAGCTGAGCAGGGTTATTAAGTTGATCTCTAAAGCAGATCTTGGGGAGACGAGAGTCATCCATTGCTTGAGCAGCACATTTGTGACAGTGCACACCAGTGGTAAGCCAGTGCGCTGAGCTCATAATTGGACTCTGCATCTCTTAGACAAGCCCTGGTCAGGTTTGGGCCATAGAAAAAGGAACACATCTATGACTAAATGCAACACATCTATGGCTAATGCAACACAACCATGCTTCTTTATGACTCCAGCACGATTTTATTCCAAGAGGCTATTAAGTGATTTACAAAATGTAACTTTGAGAAGAAAAAGAAGATGGATAGCCATGTTCAAGTTAGGCAGGAACACAAAGAGCTATAGCTTTCACGAGACCTCCTTTCAAAGATCTTTGTGCTTGAGGCTGGATAAGTGATGGCTCACTTGAGTTTTGCATATACTGAAAGCAAGAATTATGCTGACGAGCAAGGACATTCCCTTTGTAAAATGGCCCTTTCCTTCCCCTACGTCACATTAACAACATCCATTATACGAATATATCGCATTAACCACATCCGCAAATGGCACATTCCAGACTCATTCTTCGCATCACTTGAGAAAATGCCCTTCGACTCTTGAGCGATGCAGTGGCTCCTGTTTTAGCTCAATGCTGATCAGGGAAACAAAGCTCCATTGCACAAAAGAAATCTCTGTCCATACATAAAAGGCAAATTCTTTTATGACCCTGAACTATGTGCAGAATTTTACAGGCTTAAATATGAGCGGAGGGCCCCTGTACGAAAGCCATATTGGTACAATAAAATATTAGCATAATCATAAACATGACAAGAACTCATTGAAGTCCTGGTTGAAGAACCCTATCATGAACGCAGTGATTTAAAATATGTGAACCATCTGCACTATCATGTAAATGCAGTATTTCAGTGGGAATATTGATGGCGGGGTTTGTAAGAGGCAGGAAAATGAATTTTTCCGAAAGCTGTTTTTGTTTTCAATCTCTTCCTCGCAATGTATTAGGAGAACACGCCCCCTGGCCTTGTCTGATTTCTCAGAACTACAGTTCCATCATGGCTACAATTGAAAAAAAAAAAATCACAAAGAAAAATTGAAAATACTCTTCACCCAATACATGCTGCCTGGAATGTTACCATCCAAGACAAAAAGCAATAAAAACAAGTCAGTTATAAGAAATCCCATCCCGTTACATGAACAGGAGACAAAGAAGAAAAGAAGCTTGCCAAAGAATAAAGAAAACTTAAAATCTCTTTTGTTTTTTTCTGTCTTTAAAGTGGTGTTGGTCAGGGTGGTGTAGTGAACTTATACCTGGAAGATCCAGGTTCAAATCCCCCCTCAGCCATGAAGCTTTGTGGGTGACCTTGGGCCAGTCACTTTCTCTCAGCCTCACCTACCTCACAGGGTTGTTGCGAGAACAAAAGGAGGGGAGCATCTGCGTACACGCCCTGAGCTCTTTGGAGGAACTACAAAGGGCGGTATAAAAATGTGAAAAACAAATGAACAAACGTTGGCTAGAAATTCTCAAGAATAGGGTTCGGGAACCCTATAGTAGGAACAGTGACAGCAAATAGCATGAGAATATGTTATGGTTGTCCTTATAAGCATGATATGAAAACAGATTCACTGAAAACACTGCCAATTTCAGAATGGCTTCCAAAATTTTAAGACCAGGATTTGGAAGCGAGAGCAATGCAATACCAGACCTGACCACCCACTTTTAACATCTTTATAATCAATCTATTTTCCTTTCAAGAGTCCAGTGATAAAGTTGCCTTATGAAGGAGTAACCGTCAGTTAGGACCTCAGGTTAAGATCAGAACCAGCCCCAAATTTCAGAGGTCCCTTGGTAAAGTGACTTCCATCAGTCTCCTCCTAGCCAGGTGGGCCCTTCCTGTCCATCTAACACCATCACAAAGAGTTTGTGTCAGGGATCAGCAGTGGCTCTTTCTGAAAGCCCTGGCAGCTGTGTAACAATGCTAACAGGTGACACATACTACTCTGGTTAAGTTTCCAGGACATGGTGAAAACTTGCTATATTGTATATCTAAAGAACTGCTTCTCTCCCGTGAACCACTGAATGTTTCAATCTGCATCAGACTTTCCCCTATGGGTCTCCCTGCCTTCAGGTTTTCTTGACCAGGGAGTGAGTCTTCATTGAGTCTTCTCAATGGTGTTTACGGTACAGTTTAAAGTGCAGTACAGTTGGTTCTGTTCCAGAACAGAACCCCTTGCAAATACTGGAACCTGCAGGTATCAGAATCCACATTTAAAGCCCTTTAAAACAAAAAAAGTGTCAAAATCAGGGTTCCGACTTTTTTGTGCTCAAACTGCACAGTTTCCAAGATTATAACGCTGTTTTTAGTACTGAAAGACCCACTTCCAGATCGCATGGAGGTTCTTTTTTTCCCCCAGACTTGCCCCAGAATGTAATTCAAATGTGATGTTATTTTTGCACCAGGCAAAGCCTTTAAAAGAAAAAAATGATCAGGTTTTTTAGCATCTCCTAGCTATTTTTAACATGGTTGGTGATTTATTTCCAGATTTTTAAAAAAATAAATGTATATATTGTTTTTAAGGGGTTTTTTTGGCCGTTTTTATTCCTTGTATGTATTGATTTGTCAATTATGTGCGTTGTCCTGGTTGTTTTCAAACTGCAGGGTGACTCATCAATATTTTAGACAAATATTTCGATGGAGAGTCATTTGCAATATTGCCATACAGAGGCTCTTTAACAAGCCCACTTTATCATGGGTCCCTCACTCAGCTTCCCTTGCCTATTAAAGATGTACACAAGGGAAAGGCACACAGTATAATATTAGAAAGAAGCCAATGCTTGTAGTAGGTGAATTTAATCTGCCTGCCTTCTGCTTCCTGGGGTGGGCAATAACACCTCTTGATTCTTTTCTGTGCAAGGAATTAAAAACCATACTATAGTAATGATAACAATAAAGCGAGGTTAAAATGTTCATAATCATTCCCAAGCAAACTTAGCCTGAACATATTGGGAGGCACTCAACCATGATTCATTGGAAGAGGTTTCAAGGCTTTGAACGGGAAAGTCCACTCTCAACCATTTGTATATTTTTGCCGTGTTGTCACATCATTCCGTGCCTCAGCCTTTGCTTAGTTGCTTATGTGAGGAAGAGCCTAATCCTACATCATGGGGGGCTGGATGGGGGGGGTGGGAGTCACCAGGTTGCTTAGCAACATCATGCTGTAGCCTCCTGCTACCACTTGATCCAATTGCAATTTGCACAGAGGATGGTTTTCAGTCTCAGGAACTGTGAGATTTAAAGCTCATTCCAGAAAAGCATGGGGGAGGCATAAAGTTGGTGGTGCTGAGAGAGAAGCCGAAATTGAAATAAGGCCAATCTATAAAGAGGGCCATTATAGGGAAAGTATGTATTTAAACAGCCCAGAAAAAAAAGACATTAAGGAGCAGTAATGCATGATTTGGCCGTTCCATTGGCTTAAGATGTTTAAGCTTTAAATATTGCTGGATCACGGTCTTAGCATGTTATATAATGAGGCAGAAATACGACTTGTGATGATGGGCTGCTATTAATATTTATAGTCCGTCCAACTTTAGTAAAGCGAAACTGACTAAAATTGGACTGACTAAAAAAAAAAAATGTTAATCAGATTATAAACCATTTCAAGCATAAGAATACTCCAGTAGGTGGTTTAAGAATAGCACATTTCAGAAATACTTGCAAAAAATAATTCACCAAGCCTAGCTGCATTGTTAAATGCTGCTTGATGGTGGGCCTAGTAATGTTATGTCTGCTCTGTTGAAATTCTAAGTCTTGGCATTACCTTTTAGCACAGTTTAAATTGGGAATATATATCAAAGTGGGCACTAGCGAAATGATTTCTTTTTTGTAACTACTAAGGTTTTCTTAGTAAAAGTCTAGAAGTACTAAGGCTTTTAACTGTATATATATTTTTTTTTAAAGTATCACCTAAGCTAGTCCTCACCAGTTCACTTACCAATGTACAAATTCCTTTATTATGAATCACAGAGAGTGGTAGGGTGGAACAGTGGCATTCCAGAGCCTCCAGGCATCCAGGGCTGGGTGAGACAATGATGCGGAACTGTAACCCCCCCATGCCATTATGTTGCTACATCACAAAGTACACCCCCTTCTTCTGGAACGGCTCCATTTTGGAGCCAAACATAGACGTGGGAGGGCCTGTGGGCCCAATATGGCAGGGCTCACCTCATTAAACAATATGTGCTGCTCCTCCCCCCCCCCGGGGAGACCCTGAGAAACACCCAAAGGAAGGGAAAGCATGCCACCCCCTACAACCCATGCACCACTGCCCCAGAAAGCTCCCTATACCCTGCCGCCTGGACTCCCCAACCACTTGCTTTGTCCACCATTGGGGTGGGGGATGGAAGGAGAATCAGTTATCAGTATGAAACACATAGATTTCCCAGCATGCTGGTTCCTTGTTCATTAACCTGAAAAATAGGATAAGAACATAAGAACATAAGAACAGCCCCACTGGATCAGGCCATAGGCCCATCTAGTCCAGCTTCCTGTATCTCACAGCGGCCCACCAAATGCCCCAGGGAGCACACCAGATAACAAGAGACCTCATCCTGGTGCCCTCCCCTACATCTGGCATTCTGACTTAACCCATTTCCAAAATCAGGAGGTTGCGCATACACATCATGGCTTGTACCCCGTAATGGATTTTTCCTCCAGAAACTTGTCCAATCCCCTTTTAAAGGCGTCTAGGCTAGATGCCAGCACCACATCCTGTGGCAAGGAATTCCACAGACCAACCACACGCTGAGTAAAGAGATATTTTCTTTTGTCTGTCCTAACCCGCCCAACACTCAATTTTAGTGGATGTCCCCTGGTTCTGGTATTATGTGAGAGTGTAAAGAGCATCTCCCTATCCACTCTGTCCATTCCCTGCATAATTTTGTATGTCTCAATCATGTGTATGCATTTGCCTTTAATGCATTTGTATGTATGCATTTGCCTTTAAAAAAAAAATGCTTGATATGCCTACACCCAGTTATCATATGATTCAGATGGAAATAATTATGCATTGTGCCAAGTGGCCTATGGCATCTTCCCAACAAACTCCCCAAAATGGCTTTGTTGTGTTGCGTGGCTATGTGTTGTGTGGCTTTGTTGGAAGAAATGGCACCCAGCAAGAGTTCCTTCAAGACTGTTGATGAGAACTAGGGCTGTTACAAAACAAAAAACTTTCAGATTTCATTTGAAAAAAGAGTTATCCCATGGTTTTCATCTTTTGGTTCAAATTTGAGCAGCTCTGCCTCTTGAAGCTACCCCTTCCATCCACGCCAGCTGCCAGAGCCTAGTTCTCAAATGATTGAATTAGTGTGGAACTATTTCTAGGAGATCTAAACAAAGAAAATTGACTGAAAATCTCCTACAAGCTCCTGAATTATATTCAAGTCAGAAGCTTGCCTCCTTCATTACCCCCTTGGCCATGGAACTTAATCTTACACTGAGAAATGGAAAAGGGGTTGGTGAACAACCACCTGTTCAAATCCTTGGACATTTATTCTGAAGGATGGGAGGCCTCTGCATGCATAAATCCTCTTAATCCATACCTGAAAAAACTACTCTCCTTCCAGAACATTAGATTGTATTAGAAGTAATTGCATACCATTTTTTGTCACTCCAAATTGTTGCACCTGCTTACATACACCAAGACATCAAGAAATACATGAAGAAGAAGAAGAAGACTACATCCTGGAATTTTGCTGTTAATGGAACTCACTAAAGATGCAGTCATTTCTTTGATGTACTTCTTTTAGGTCATGTTTAAGCCTGAGGTTACTATTTAACACCACAGTGAGAAGTAAATATCACTAAAATCTATAAGACTTCCTTGCAAAGGCTCTTATCTGAAAAGCTGTTAAATGTCTCTCTCTCTTTTTTTTTTAGGAATAAGGTTCCTTCAGTTTAATTCTAGTATCAGTATTAGAATTTGGTAGTGATGAAGCATGTGAGTGAGCTGATGTGATGTTATGGAACGTTCACAAATATTTCATCTGCTATAGAAAATCCTTAACTTTAGAGCAGTGGTTCCCAAACATTTTACCAGTGGGACCCACTTTTAATTTGATACTCTTATCAGGACCCACCTAGCTTTACAAGACTTAAAAAAAAGTTTCACTTTATTAGCCACTCTGTTTTTATCCTTTTTACAATGGCTGTGTTTGGGGGAGAATGGCTTCCAGAGCATTTGTTGAGCATTGGATTGGGACCATTCTGGTGGCCTTGTGTTTGCCTTCACCTGGTCTTTTATAAGAGCTGAGGCATGGTCACCTACTCATGAGTAAACATGCACATGTGGCTCAGTTTTGCTTTCCATAGGGTTCAAAACAATTTCCTTGTCAGTTTTGGGGTGGGTGGGATTTCCTTCTTAAGAGTTTGTTGGAGACTGCGTTGAATTTGGGACAATTCTGGTAGTGTTGCATTCCCTTTGGCCTGCCCTTTAAAGGGGACAAAGATGTGTTCTCCTATTCATGAGTAAGCCCACATGCGCTGCTCCATTTCATTTTCCATGGGGCTCAATAAATTTCCTTTATCAGCTTGTCAGTTTCACAGCCCACCTAAAAATGGGTCCCAACCCACAGTTTGGGAACCACTGCTTTAGAATGTTCATGATAATTCAGAGCAGTAGATTGAAATGTCAGATCAATGACCAAAAAAGCCTTTAGCTTGATGTGATTTTTATCACACGTGCTGATCCTGTTAGGCTCTGCTCTAAGACATGGCCTCCACTTGTTTACCACTAGAATCTGTCTTGACTGCTATGCTCTGCTTCTTGGTACCAAACCTGACCTCTCAGGTTTTGTTTCTGACCTCATTATGATAACTGACTATCATTCTGATGTTTCAAGTGTTGGAAATCATAATCATAATTATAATTATAATGTTTCACTTGGACATGTGCAGTTCATAGAGGATATTTGCACAGAGATTGATAGTATGCATGTACAAGAAAAACAGTGCCTACATGGGAGATCAGATGCCTTGTAGTAAAAGGGGAAAGACCAGAATGTAGTGGCAATGCATCTCTGCACTGAGTCAGCTAGGAAGTCATTCTAAAAAACAGAGAGAGGCAGGAGGCGATAGCAGATTGTAAATGAACAGCAGCTTCAGGAATAAGGTCTTCAGAAGCATCTAGTAGAGGAACATTCTGCTTAAACAGGAAACTGCTTACTTCTTGCCCATGGTGTTTATACCACGGGGACCATTCAGAGTTGGGAATGTACCTATGTACTTGGGTGACCCATCTACCTGGGTATGATACCTCAAGTGTGTTTTGTTTAGTTCTCATTCCTGAATCTGGCTGGCACCTGTAGCTTGAGACAGCATACTAGAGAGCCTTCCAGCACAATCCTAACGAGCCTAGCACCAGTGGAATGATCGCACACACTGTCGCAAATGTTTTGAATAACATGCTACAACAGCGCAGACGCTCCTGGAACAGGCTCTAAGAGTTGTGCTGACCTGCCAGAGCCGGATCCCAGTGGACCTCCCAAAAGAGCAGGTCAGCTCCCAATGGGTGGTGGAAGGGTGGGGGAGAGGTGGAACGGAGCTAGGGAGGGGGTCTAATGGGGCAGCGGAGGGTGGAGAAGGGGCAGATCAACCTGGGAGAGGGGCAGGAACAACAGTGGTTGCTATTGTCATATCGTATCCCCTTGATTTCCCAACATGGGGATGTTCAGACTTATTCCAGTGAGGGGCTTACCTCAGGGAGACCTCCTGCAGTCTCTCTTCCCCTGTGGGACATAGTGGAGGCCCTTTCAGCACTGCTGCATCACAGCATGGTAAGTTAGTTAGGATTGGGCTGTGGGTTAAGGTCTTCCAGCTTAACATCCATACCGAGTAAGATGGTGGAATGCCTCATCAAAGATAGGATCTCAAAACACATAGACGAACAGGCCTTGCTGAGGGAGAGTCAGCATGGCTTCTGTAAGGGTAAGTCTTGCCTCACGAACCTTATAGAATTCTTTGAAAAGGTCAACAGGCATGTGGATGCGGGAGAACCCGTGGACATTATATATCTGGACTTTCAGAAGGCGTTTGACACGGTCCCTCACCAAAGGCTACTGAAAAAACTCCACAGTCAGGGAATTAGAGGACAGGTCCTCTCGTGGATTGAGAACTGGTTGGAGGCCAGGAAGCAGAGAGTGGGTGTCAATGGGCAATTTTCACAATGGAGAGAGGTGAAAAGCGGTGTGCCCCAAGGATCTGTCCTGGGACCGGTGCTTTTCAACCTCTTCATAAATGACCTGGAGACAGGGTTGAGCAGTGAAGTGGCTAAGTTTGCAGACGACACCAAACTTTTCCGAGTGGTAAAGACCAGAAGTGATTGTGAGGAGCTCCAGAAGGATCTCTCCAGACTGGCAGAATGGGCAGCAAAATGGCAGATGCGCTTCAATGTCAGTAAGTGTAAAGTCATGCACATTGGGGCAAAAAATCAAAACTTTAGATATAGGCTGATGGGTTCTGAGCTGTCTGTGACAGATCAGGAGAGAGATCTTGGGGTGGTGGTGGACAGGTCGATGAAAGTGTCGACCCAATGTGCGGCGGCAGTGAAGAAGGCCAATTCTATGCTTGGGATCATTAGGAAGGGTATTGAGAACAAAACGGCTAATATTATAATGCCGTTGTACAAATCGATGGTAAGGCCACACCTGGAGTATTGTGTCCAGTTCTGGTCGCCGCATCTCAAAAAAGACATAGTGGAAATGGAGAAGGTGCAAAAGAGAGCGACTAAGCTGATTACGGGGCTGGGGCACCTTCCTTATGAGGAAAGGCTACGGCGTTTGGGCCTCTTCAGCCTAGAAAAGAGACGCTTGAGGGGGGACATGATTGAGACATACAAAATTATGCAGGGGATGGACAGAGTGGATAGGGAGATGCTCTTTACACTCTCACATAATACCAGAACCAGGGGACATCCACTAAAATTGAGTGTTGGGCGGGTTAGGACAGACAAAAGAAAATATTTCTTTACTCAGCGCGTGGTCAGTCTGTGGAACTCCTTGCCACAGGATGTGGTGCTGGCGTCTAGCCTAGACGCCTTTAAAAGTGGATTGGATGAGTTTCTGGAGGAAAAATCCATTATGGGGTACAAGCCATGATGTGTATGCGCAACCTCCTGATTTTAGGAATGGGTTAAGTCAGAATGCCAGATGTAGGGGAGAGCACCAGGATGAGGTCTCTTGTTATCTGGTGTGCTCCCTGGGGCATTTGGTGGGCCGCTGTGAGATACAGGAAGCTGGACTAGATGGGCCTATGGCCTGATCCAGTGGGGCTGTTCTTATGTTCTTATGTTCTTATGTTCTTATGTTCTTATGTTCTTATGCCTTCACTTCCAGCAATGTGTGTTTCTCTTTGAATGCTTTCATTCTGGATGAAAACCAAAACTGACCATAAGACTCTACAGTTCAAAGGATGAAAGATGACATTTTGCACCTCATTATTAAGTGGATTTAAAATGCAGCTTTTGCGGTGATGAAAAGCGCTGCACTATAATTGATTTTCTATGTGGAAGTCCTTATTATCAGAGAGCAGTCTTTCATAGATTAAATAGGACTCCTTGCACCCGTCAGTCTGCAATTTTATTGCATGTGAAAGAGGTGGTATGATTAACTAACATACTGAAAAGCAATAGACAGGTTTAGTTTTCAGTATCGCTCTAGAAAAAAAAGGGGGGAATCCAATATTGCTGAAAAGGGGGCTATAATATGCTACACCTACCTAGCAAAACCAAAATTTAAATCATCTCAATGAGTCAGGTAATGGGGATTAGTCCTAAGTCTCTTTTGAATTACAACTTTGAGAAATATGATATGGCAGTTTAATTTTTTGTGCAGGGGGTGGAGGCAGGCTAAATCCATTAATTCTCATGTGATCATACCATTAGGGTTGAAAAATCTCTCCTTAATTCCTGACATATTGAAATGGAATCTAGAGCAGGTGAATTACTCTCATT
The DNA here is from genome assembly GCF_035046505.1 of Tiliqua scincoides. Taxonomy (NCBI): domain Eukaryota; kingdom Metazoa; phylum Chordata; class Lepidosauria; order Squamata; family Scincidae; genus Tiliqua; species Tiliqua scincoides. Next base: position 32,135,471 of record NC_089826.1, read on the forward strand.
CATCAACAGTTGGCTGCCTACCAAAGTGAACAGCAAGGGGAAAAAAGTGTTGAATGCACAAAACCTTTCTGACTTGTGCATACAGAGAATTGTCTAATTAAATTCATTATAATATTAAGTGGACATGCCAGTAAAACCTAGCATAATACAAATGTGATGAAGTCTTTTTGAACTTTGGTCTTCCAAAGTTCAGAAATTACTGGCAGAGGAAACTGTACATTACAGCTTATGTAAGTGATTGTGTTACTTTTGGTGTTCCCCTTATAGATTCTGGATGCACAGGCAGTGCACTCAACATACTTCAATTTTGCCACATCATTTAGCATGCAGTGCAGGTTTTGAAGAAGGACAAACCTGCAAAAAAATCAATGTTGTTCCAGGAGTTCCTGTACTATATGACAGTGGTGTCAAAAGGGGGGGCAATGGTGCAGGCTGCCCTTGGTGATGCCCCCCAACGAGGTACGTCACAACACCACCCTTCAGTGATCTTTGAGATGATTCCGGCCCAGCCACCACACAGTCTCATTGCCAATTGTGTTTTCTCCACTTGCTAGAGAGAGAGAGAGTGTATTGTCCAGGCCCCAAGTGGTCTGAAGATGGCCAAAGGGAGGTGGGCTTTCCCATTTAAATCAGTGAGAGCCCAGAAGCTCAGGGGAGATGTGAATACATCATTATGCTATCCCTGGTAATCATTACATCATCATTTCAAGGTAAACACCACCGCCCTGAGTGGCAGCCATCTCAGAGAGGCCTCTGCGATATGGGCCTGCTCTTTGTTCCCCTTCCCCATCCACAATTTGCTAGTTAGCAGAAACAGCTGGACTTATCCTAAATGTGCTGAAGCTTGAGGTTAAGAATTACATGACTTAATATTGGCACTGTGAAATCTCTTTAAAACCATCCTTATTCATCATTCACATTTAAAAAAAATTTTTTTTAAAGTAGAAAAATCATTGATGAATGCTTGAAAAATGAGGCACTTTAATAAGTCACTGTTTGTTTTCAGTGGACACCAGGGAATCACAGTCGTTTGACTTATAGTGTGCCTCCCCAGGGAGAACGCGATACAACTGAAAGTATTTTTAAAGGACGCTGAGAATGGCTCCCCATATTCAGTTGCTGTTTTTCAAATGTTAATAACCAGTCCATTTCAATTACAAGAAAAATGGGCCTGTTCCTTTGATATTTCCACTAATGATTTTCAATAGTGGCTGAAACAACCAATTCCCATCTTGAGCAATAAAATTGCAACAAAAACTCATGATGGAACGCCTGCGTACTATAAAGCAAAAGTACTCTGTATTCAAATTGAAATTCAGCTCTGTTTTCTCTGTGCTAGAATCCTCAGTGCTGGAGAAAGAAGGGAGAGAAAATATCACTTGCAAAAACAAAAGATGGTGCTGTGCAGTTTCATGACTGTAAACAAAAGAAATAAGTAATATTCACTTTGAAGCTGCATAAACTTGTGGGTGATGGTGCTGCAGATGTTAGTATAGCATTGAGATTCAGGAACAGACCGACCATCGCGCCATGCCACGATTACATTTCTGCCTTGAAATTCCATTCCAGAAGGGATCTGGAAACCATCTGCTCAGTCCTAGAAGGTGCTGGGTAAGGAATAAGTCTAAGTACAGTACTTCCTCAAAAGCTCATTCTTCACTCAGTGTGATATTTTGGTTTGAGTTTTGACTTACACTGGGAAAAGCTTAGTTCAATTACTCATCTCCCGTGCTCATTGAGGGATCTTAGGCTAGCCTCTCAACCTAACCGCTTCTCAGGGCTGCTGTGAAGATAAAGAGAAGGGACTATGACTACCCTGAGCATTTGGAAGGCAAGGAGGAATAAAAATGAAATAGATTCTTTTGTATCGCATTTATATCTTAGCACTTTTCCGTATTGCTAAGGATTCTAGCAATAGAACTAGAATCCTCTAGAAATTGCTAGAGGATTCTAGCAATAGAATCTAGCAATAGATTCTAGAATAGATTCTTATGAAGAACCTTATTAAGTAGCTAATTTGAGAGACAGAGAGGGACTCAAGTTTATCTAGTGAGATTTCAGCTGACCGCCAGTCCTATTTTTACAGGCTAGTGTCTTAGCACCTCTTCTGCTGGCACTGACTCTTGTAAAGCCGTCAGCTCTGTGGTAAAAGGTGCACTGGCAGCATGCTCAGAAGTACGCTGCCAATGAAGCTGGTAGGCAGGCTCTCAAATAATTGGCTCTGCCACCGCCCACTGGAGCAGGTACGTAAGTGGCAGAGGTGGGAGTGGTGGATAGAATGGGAGTGTCCATTCTGGGGAATGGGGCAAAACAGGCTGGGGAGGGGCCATAATGGTTATGGGGAGGCTGCAGAAGGGGTGGATCCAACAGCAATGGCATGCACCAAATTCTCTCCCCCTTTCCTGCAACCTCCCTGCCCCCTTTCTCTCCTTGGACTTGCACTAGTAAAATTCTAGTCCTACACTAGTCCTACATTGCTAGTGTAGGACCAAAGAGACTCATAATGAGTTGGGAGCCCACAGAGATTTGAGCCTCCTGCTCTATCACCCTTCTCCCCCCACTGGATACAGCATGCCCTTTTTTGGTACTGCTGCATGTTCTGCCAAATCCCAATCCAAGCTCTGCCTGGAGAATTATGCCCACATTTAGCTAATTAGCACCCATTTTTTACCCAAGAATGACCCTGGTTCTGCCCTGCAGTACTGCTGACCCCACCTCCAGGGTAGCTCGCCTGTTCGACCTGCAGAGGTCCTCTCTCCTGCCAGCAGCCTCCCGCCACTACAGCAGCCCCTTGGTCCTGAGCAGGTCTTGGTCACAGCAGCCACACACCAGACTCCAGTGTCTCCAGCAGTCTGTTCCAGCAGTCTCCAAAGTCCATCAATCCAGTCTCCCCTTCCTCAAGCTTTCTTCCTTCTACTACCCACACCAAACTCTCCCTTCAGCAGGTGCTTTTATGCCTGAGAGCCTTATTGCCTTTAGTGGCTACAGCTGTGCAGTACACCCTTTGCTGAAAGGGGCCACTGCAGACACCACATTCTACCTCCTCACCAGATCTTCTGCTATTCCACTACACTGCACCAGTGGCGTGGGGTATAGGAGTGCGCTCAATGTGAGAATTTAAACCTGAATTTTCCCAGTCCTAATCCAACACACAAACCACTAGACCAGCCATTTTCAGCCACTGTGCTGTGGTACAGTAATGTGCCGTGAATGGTCCACAGGTGTGCCACAGGAATTTGGGGAAAGGTCATTTATTAATAGGGCCAATGGGAGATGTGAGCCCCCACTGGCAGCATGGTGTGCCTCGTCAATTGTCAAAAACCTGGTGGTGTGCCTTGACCATTTTAGTGCCTTGTCAGTGTGCCATGAGATGAAAAAGTTTGAAAATCACTGCACTAGACCATGCTCTAGATAATTACTCTATAGCACTAAGTCCTGTCACTGCAATAAACCAAAACCAAAAACCAGGTATTTGGGTTAAGAGTGTGTTTCCCAAACATTTCATACCTGTTTCTTCTAGTTATTACTTGTGCCACACTTCATGCGTATTATTAAAAACGCACATATAGTTTCTCAGTCAGGCACCTGAATAAGGGGCATTGCATCTTTGGAATGGCTCATTCATTGAATACTGTGTCCTGGATTACCATCCTCCTTTTTGTCCAGTTAAACAAAGAGATGGAATGACAGTTTATGGACAACAGTGATGCTTCTAGGATTCTCTTGCATCTGTCAGATGCGGAGTCCTGATCTGTCTTACACCCGTCCTTGTGATTATGTTACTACCTATAAGTTAGTAGAAATATTGGGAAGCAAGGATATATGCTGTAGCTCCCCAGCCTGCAAAGTGTAGTGGATGCAGCCAACATGATGGCTCACAGCCCAATCCTCTGCATGTCTACTCAGAAGTAAGTCCCATTAGAGTCAATGGGGCTTACTTCCACGAAAGCGTGGATAGGATTGGGCTGTTGATCTTTCTGAGGAATGCTGATGCGGCCCAGTATACGATTTGGGAATTGCCAAGCTAAATCTTCATTCAGCTCAAATTAAACTTTGATACCCAATGTAGTGGTTCTGGAGTTGGACTTAAACTTGCAAGATCTCATACTCAGCCATGAACCTTCCTGGGTCAGCTTTGGCCAATCGCTATCACTCATCTTCACCTACCTCACAGGATTGTTGTGAAGACAAAAGGAGGGAAGGAACTATGTGCACGACCTCAGCTCCTTGAAAGAAGGGTGATATAAAAATGGGAAATATAAAATAATCGCCTCTGTCCCCTTGTCATTCCTCCACCAATCTTACTCCAGTGTTGCTCTTGCTGTTATTATAGCCCACACAAGAAGAGGACTGCAACAAGCTTTCTGTTATTTTCAAACTGCACTGCACATTCTCCAGAGTAATTGAGCCAATAGTGGCGCCGTGTATGAGGACTACAAAACCACTGAGGGAGGATACAAGGCTCCGTAAAGCCATTTTGTGTTTGTTCTTTCAGCCTCTCAGGGCCGAAGCAGCAGCTGTTACCTCTGCAACACCACAGCAGGCTTTCCCAGGCACCTAATTTGCATGACATTCGATTTCCTCCTCCTCGTACCCAGCTGCTTAATCCTGGCAGGGAGCCTACCTTTCTTTGTACAGAAGGTGTAAGGAACTCCCTTCCATAATGTTATGCTGGAGTGTCACATTTCTGACAGACCATCAGATTCCTTCATTGCAAGAACATTTCATCAACCTTGCCATGTTGGCAGTGGCTCCCCAAAGAACTTTTTTGTTGTTTTATTCTCTTCCTTTTGAAACAAAGTCATTAACTAATAAATACAACAGTGTCGATGGCTGACAAGAGCTTTTAACAGCCCAATCTTATGGTTGTGCTGTGTCAGCACATTGACATTCCGCTGGTGCATGGTGTTGTAAAAGCTGTTGTAAAAGCAGGTGTGCTGGTGGGAAGGCCAGAGCCTTCCTGCATGTGCCAGCAGAGTGAAGGACACTTGCTGAACCAGGTAAGTTCAGTGCAAAGCCAGAGGAGTTTGGAACAGGGAAGAGATGGGGCTAAGTGTGTGGATCAGGCCCAGGAAGGGGCAGGATCAGCAGTGCCAGTGCATGCCGTATCCTAATCCCCTTCCAGGGCTTGCATGGATCAACTCAGTCTTGCGCAGGCCTGAGTTGAACCATTGTGGTTCCAGCAGCCAAATATCCCACGCAGGATGTAGTGTGGCCTGAGCACCACTGCATTGCCACACTGGGATTTTGTTAGGATTGCGCTGTCAGACTATTACAGAAAATAATTGCATCTCCTGAGTAAATAATACTGTACAGGAAAATCAGTGATTGCTTGAGAAAAACAAAATCTTCATGAAACCATTGTTGGATTCAAGGGATATACCCAGATCTGCTTTGAAGAATACTATCAACCTTGAACACTCTTCTGCATGGATCTAATTTAAATTCCTTTAAAATCTGCACTTAATGAATTAAATGATTAATGTGTTTTTCATATCACAGTCCAATTACTAGACTTTTCACAGATGAACCATTAATAAAAACTTCCAGCTCTTCCTCAATATTAAAGTGAGCTTGCATTATTTTGGAAGAAAACACATTTAGGGCTCAATCCAAAACAACTTTCCAGCATCGATGCAATGCAGATTGCAATGCAGATGTGACATTCCCTTGCTTTATTGTATTTTTTAATTTTGAGAAATTTATATCCTGCCTTTCCCATGCCAAAGTAAATGCCCAAGCTACTTTGCGGTTTTTTTTACACCTAGGGCAATTCTTATATCCCAGCAGCAGTGCAGATCTTTAAGTCCAAGGTTCTGGCACGACTGCTGTTTCATACCCCTATCTGGATTTCAGCCATTTCCACTCTAGTAGAATGTGTTCAATCCAGATTCCTCTATAAGATCTTTGCGGTACCTCACTGCATCCCTTACGCAGCATTGTGCCTTGAAGCTGATCTGCATAAAATTGAAACACTGGCCTGGCTGAGATTCTTGAGATTTTGTAAGGATCGAGGCAAATCAGAACATCATGCTCTCCAATATTCTTGCTGATGTTTCTTTTCCCCCTGGTCTAACCTTATTTCACAAAAGACTCCAGCTCCTAGGTCTATCAACTGATCTGATAGGAGGATTACCCATGTCTGCAGCTTACAATCTTATTCGGACCTGATTATTTGATATAGAGAAACAGGATTTGCAAGCTGCAGACCGTAAGTCTTGTTCGCCTCTATATATTGGTCTTTCATGGCCCTCTGATTTGGGTTCAAGCTATCTATCGTTCATGTGTTCACCTCAGATTTGTAGAGCCTTTACACTGGGTAGGTTTAATATCTTACCTACAAATGTACTAAGAGTAAGATTTAATAGACCATTGGAAAGTCCCCAGTCATGTTCTTGCAACCTGACCTCAAAAGAGTCCTTGTCCCATGTACTTCTGTACTGTACCCACTGTATTGATTTGCGCCATCAATTTCTATATCCATTTCTGGAAAGCTTTCATGGTTCAGATACAGACTTGGTCCAGTACTTGTTAGACGAGAGAAATGAGTGCTGCTCATCAAATGTAGCAAAATATATATTTAAGGCACTGTCAAGGTATAAATTCCTCTGTATTTCTTTGCCTGATCAATGATTGGTGGCTACCCTGAATGTTTTAATTTTGTTTTCTTGTTGTTGTAAATGCCCAAGGTGCTTTACAAAGCTCCATGGCAGAGTACAAATGAGTTGGTGTTTTATTTTTATTTTCATTTTTTTACAATAATTGTTCTACAGGCAGCTCATAGAACCCTTCTCTTCCAGATGGAATCCTGCATGGTGTGCTCATCACATCTAGTATCTGGATATGCCTTTTGAGCTTCTAGCAGGAGCAGTTTCAGGTCAGTCAAGCTCCTGTCTTTGTTGTCTCAGGACAGCTTTATCGGCATTCAGTTTCCCATCCAAAATTCAACCAGGACTGATCCTGCTTGGCAATTCTTCAGGCAGCCTTTTGTTCAACCACCAGACCTTCCACCAAGTAGTGGTCTTTAAGGAGGCATATTTATTTATTTATTTATTTATTTATTTAGGTCAGCTCTCAGCTTAAAGAGATTTGAGACAATGTATAGAAAACCTATAGAAAAATGTGCCCAAGGAGAAAAAAGGCAGCTGAGGGAGGACATGAATGAGACATTCAGAATTATTAAGGGGATAGATAAATAGACAAATGTTCATGAATTTTTATTATGTAAGTTCTAGAAGTTGTGCTATTAACAAATGAACCAGCTTTCTTTACGGCAATGGGTTGGTAACCCCTGTGGCTTGGCCAAATTCCAAACTGCCTAATCACATTCTGACTTCAAATATCTGCATTTCCCCTGTAATTGAGAAAGGGAGAAATCATACTATAATTTCATCCCTAAAATAACACTGTGGTACTGCTCACACAAATGCCAATTGTATTCAGCAACTGAAGACCACAGAAATCACTATTATTAGTTCTATGGATGTAGATTCCATTGTTTGAGGACCTCTTTGACATTCCTCAGAGAAGTCATAAATTATAACTAGTTGTGATTGGTAGATGTGCACGTACATGAATATGGTTATTACCATCCTCTGTAATTTGTCCAATTCTCATAGTTCGTAATTGGATACATTTAGATGAAGACATTTCTAATGATGTATATCTGTCAGATAGTCATGCATAGTAGCAGGCTGTTATCATAGCAGAAACCAATTCAAAAATAACCCCCAAAACAACAGTCGCAATCAAGTAGAACAAGAGTCGTTTATAGGCCAAGTGCATTCCTCATTATCTTTCTGTGGGACTATAGATTCCTGCAAGACTCCAAAGCATAAATGTTAATATTTATAGTTTTAAAAGAATTATCAGCCTCATGGCTGCAGGTGCACATGCTTGAAAAATGCAATGACAAAAATTTAACAGGGAACAGAAACCAGAAGGACTTTTAGATATTTTCCTTCTAGTTCCACTGTGTCCAAAGCTGTCATATGAAATTGGTTGGCTGGTAAATAATTTTGGGTTTGCTTGTCCCTGGATAAATTGTTCCCTTACCCAGAAGAAACCATCACAAATGCTCCCCCACCATAGGATGCATTTTGACACTTCTGGGGGGGGGGGGGAATGGATAGGACTGTTGATAACATAATGTCCAGAAAGATGGGCCACTGACTTCAATTATCATCGATATATACAACCTTTCAAACAGAGATTTTAAAAGTATAGCGTGGATATATCCAATTAATCTGAGAATCTATTATAATAACTTGGTGTACAAAATAATACTCTCTTTATGCTTCCTATGTGATCTCTATAAGAACAACCATAGCCTTGTTTGGGCAAAGCCTACCACTCTTACATTTGAGATGTAATCTTCAACAGGCCTACTTGGGGGGGGGGGAATTATGTTTTTTACTGCTCCAGAGTAACTGTGCTTAAATGATGATGTGAATAAAAATATTTGCATAGCAAGTCCTATCTGCACAGATATGGCTCAGTTCCCAGGCTGACTGTATGTGAGCAACTGAACAAGGAAATGCCGCCGGCACGGTAAAATTTCTGCAGAAAAAAAAATAACCAAAGAAAGTAAAGAGTGTCAGAGTCATCCACAACATTTCTGGCAGTCCAATTCAACATAAAACCCTGTGTGGCGATGCAGTGATGCTAGTGCATGCTCTGCTGCATCCTGTGAGGATTTTTGGCTGCTGGAGCCCTCCTCAGGGTAAGCTCCAGAAGCAACAGTTTGGACCCACACCAGCTATTTTGCTGGCTCAAGTCCTTGTTGATCCATGCAGTCGGATCAGGCCTGGTAAGGGCCTTGGGTTTTGGTGTGTGTCGGCATCGCTGATCCCTCCCCCCCACTAGGCCTGATCCACCCACATCTCTGTTCTGTCCTCCCCCTTCCTGTTACACTTCCCACTTCCCTGCCCTCACTCAAACCTGGACTTACCTGCTTTGGCAGGCCTCTATCGCTTTGCAGCACCAATGAGAAGGCTCCAGCCTTCCTGCCAGCATACCTGGGCCTTGCACTGCTGCAAAGTGTTTTATTCAGGGTCATACCACCCTGCGGCAAAACATGGTACGTGCCGGGCACCAGAGCGTGTGCCCTAACTGCTTCCCCATCAGGAAAGTGGAGCCCATGGCCCTGTTGGCAGCTGGTTGGGCAAAATCACCCTGCCAGCTGCCGGGCGCATGCTTGCTCTCCAACTGCTTCCCTGTTGGGAAGTGGGTTGCCAGAAGCTCAGGGCGTGCCACTGGCTTTACGGTGCCTTTGCAACAGCATGCGCTGGCATAGCACACGTCCACTGGAGCAGGCCCTCAATAGGATTGGACTGTCAGAATGATTTGGTACACCTGGAGTTGCCACCATTGAATGGACAGAATCTCAGTCGTTTTCGCAACTGCACAAGAGGGAGGAAATCCAGAAGAGGGGCAAAGTCTTTCCTTGCAAAGAAGATGACACAGATGGGACCACCTACTGAGAATGTCAGTGTCTATCCCCACTATGTAGTTCCAGTCCCCTTGACATGAACGGGAGCACTTGTGCAACTCTCAGCTTGGTCTCAGTAGCCTTTGCACAGGAAAACCTCCCAACAGAGAGTGGCTGTGATATTACACAAGCTCCGTTTCAGCGCCTCTTCTGTACTTCATCTAATTTCCTATGGCTTCCCCATCTGTAGGTCTGGGCGTCCTCCTCCCACTCTCTGTCCTTAACAAGCCCTTTGCAGCATCCTTTGTCCGTTTCTAGTGTTGTTTGTTTTCTAGGTCTGTCAGCTCTCCTTTGGTCCCTGCTGCTCTGGCTGCCTTTTTTCTAATCTCCTTCCCAGACTGAACTCATTTCCTTTCTGGCCTTCCTCCTCCTGACCCTTTCCAAGCTTCCTTTACACCTGCCCAGAGCTATTTTCCTGCCAAGCCCCGAATATGACAATTATGCTTTGAAAGCAGTTCATCAAGCCAAAACTGAAAGATGCAGTACATGATAGCATTTTTTCCCCATTTTCTGAGTGTGCATGCATGTCCTGTGTGCACACGGAGGATGCTACTGAAGAAAAAAATTGAATTGCTGCAGCTAATATGACAAAAAAAATCAAAAATATATGACATCCATTACACCAGAAGCATTTTCTGCATGGGCAATAGTTAAAGACGATGTAATATAACCCGTTGCTAATTTTGTTTCAATTGAATAAACTTCCCCAAAGTCTTCCCATTAGAAAGGAAGTTCCTGGCACTTCAATTCCCCTTTCGGCAAAGCAATTTGATCTGAGATTTTTGTTGCATTGGGAGATCATAAATATTGTTTACTTCACATGTTATTTTCTCCCCTTTTTCCCATCAAGGACTGTTTTTCTTCTCCCTCACCAACATTAGGATTCATATCCAGTCTTTAACAGTTCTCTCACTTCTGCACTGACAACTCTGAAAACAAAATGATACAACAATAAGAATATCCATGTTACATAATAATTAGAGAACATACAATTAATATAAATCTTCCGGTGAAAGCTCTGCTCCTTCCGTCGGTGTTTTAAGAAGAAAGTGTCATGACAACTTTCTGGAAAATTCTTTTATGCTGCCACAGGACATATGCAAGCAAGGATCATTGCTGTGGTCCCCAGTAATGAATTTATTCTAGCCACAACATCTCAGACAACATCCTAAGAGGAAACAATAGAAGGTCAAATACCGTAGATACTCACCTATAGGGCGATAAATTTGTCCCAACAGATCGCTCCTGAATCAACCCTTAGCCTTATCTGCGGGGCCACTAGGGGTCAGGGCTGTTTCAGGCACACTGCGGAGCAGCAGTGGTGCTGCTGGGAAGGGTGACACGCCACCCACTCCCCCACCGCGCGCTTCCAACCTGGAGCAGGGAGCCTGCTGGTCTCCTTGGCTCTGACTTCCTCCTCCTCCGCCCCTGCTAGTCTTTGAAAGGACAGGAAAGGGGAGCAGGAGCCTGGAGCGCGTCCCATACATGTCGTCAATGGGGCTCACTCCCAGGAAAGTGCGCATAGGATGGCAGCCTTTGAGCCCAAGCCAGTGCATTCCATTATTGTCAATGGGGCTAACTCCCAGGAAAAGATCATAGCTTGAAGATGGGGAGAGAGACGGGAGGGCTGCTTCTTCATGCAGAGTCTGCAGCTCTGCATCTGCTTCTTTTGAGCGAGAGGGAGGAGGGGAGCCCCACGCACAGCCTCCTTCCCTCCCACCCGCCCCACTCCTCCACTGCCTGCTTCTCTCTGCCCTTCAACCCCAGCCCCTGTCTTCCCTCCACCAGCCTTCACTGTGTTGTACTGTTTTCTCCCCCTTCCCCTCGCCCGCTGTGCCCCTCTTCTCCTCTCCCTTCCCCACTGCCCCTTTCTCTGCTCCCTATTTACAAGCCATGCAATCAGGAAAACTGACCAGGAAACTGATTAGAGCAGCAGACAGCAGTTTCCAGTCGCACATCCCCCAAGACAGATAGCAGAGCTAAACCAGCTCCCCAGAATCACCCCAGTTCTTTAAGAGTGAAACCCCCCTGACAGCCTTGATCCTGCTGTAAATCAAGAGGACGAAACAGCCCTCGGACCAGTTGAGGGTGGGCTTGTTGCAGCTGCAGGATGCACCTTCCCTGAAAGTGGAAATATTCCCATCAAATGTCTCACAAACTACAATTCAGGGTACCATTACTTAGGAATAACACCCAGGGAAAGCAATGGGTCTGCTTCTGAGTAAATAGGGTTTCAGCTATGTGCAGCTGCACTTGGTCACAGCCATTTGCTGTTGCTTGTCTCTGCTGTGAATTGAATTGCACACTCCCAGTTGTGTTCTAGGTTGTATGTTATATGTAGAGCTTCTGGCTTAAGAGCAGAAGACTCTGCCTTTGCACTGTTTTGCACCAGAAATGTCCTGAGAAATTCTGAGTGATTGATCACTTTTTTATATTTTAGTTTTTTCCTGTGCTGGTCTTCAATCACTGGTTCATACATGAATTGATCACCAAAAATTAGCTATTGGTGGGGCTTTCACAGTCAACTAACTACCTCCCTTCCAGCCTTGCTGGCCCTGCAAGGCATTCTGGAGCACTGCCATTATTCCATTCTCTTTCAAGTACCCCTAAAGGTCCTGTTGATGCCCCTGGGGGTACATGAACCCCAGGTTGGGAACCACTGTTCTATTCGTATGTTGTTTACAATGCAGTTACTCTTTGATAGTGTTTACAAAAAGATGGTGAAGACCAGAATTTAAAAGTTTATGAATAAAAATGAATCTTATGATTTTTTACTATATTTTTAATAAATTAAAGATTGTCAGTTCTTAGGTAACAATTAGTGGTAGGTTATTTTTCAGGATCTGGCCTAGGGTAAAATCAGACAAAACTATAATCAGGCACCCCCCAAGTTTATGACCCCGACTTATCCGAGGGTCATAGAAAATTCTATGATTCTTGCCTCAAAACCTGCCCTTGACTTATTTGTGAGATCGACTTATAGACAAGTATCTGCGGTGAATAGTATTTGAAGTGCTCCCCCCACCATTTCTCAGGGACTGTATGGACCGTCACAATTACAGCCCAATCCTAGTGGGCACTTTTGCACATTCCACTGCCTTAGAGCAGTCACAAAAGGGACTTTGGCAGCATGCCATTTGGCAGAATGGCCCCACATGTGGCAATGGTTGAGGACTGGCCCACCAACCCAGGTAGGTCATCAGGGAAGGCAGGACTGGGGGGGGGGAAGAGCAGAACAGGGCTGTGTTGGGTGAGGAGGGGAGCAGATCAGGTCCAAGAAGGGGGTGGGTTTGACTGTAGCAGTGGAAGCCACAATGCGGTGTCCTGGACAGAAAAATTCAATATACTGTAAAAATTTAAATACTGTAAAAATTCAATATACTGTAGAAAGATGACTGCAGAGCAGGGAGCTCCCTGTTGGTCCCAGGGAGACCATCATCTGAAGGCACTCTTGTTAAAGTTGGGGTCGTGGTGGACAGGTCGATGAAAGTGTCGACCCAATGTGCGGCGGCAGTGAAGAAGGCCAATTCTATGCTTGGAATCATTAGGAAGGGTATTGAGAACAAAACAGCTAATATTATAATGCCGTTGTACAAATCTATGGTAAGGCCACACCTGGAGTATTGTGTCCAGTTCTGGTCGCCGCATCTCAAAAAAGACATAGTGGAAATGGAAAAGGTGCAAAAGAGAGCGACTAAGATGATTACGGGGCTGGGGCACCTTCCTTATGAGGAAAGGCTACGGTGTTTGGGCCTCTTCAGCCTAGAAAAGAGACGCTTGAGGGGGGATATGATTGAGACATACAAAATTATGCAGGGAATGGACAGAGTGGATAGGGAGATGCTCTTTACACTCTCACATAATACCAGAACCAGGGGACATCCACTAAAATTGAGTGTTGGGCAGGTTAGGACAGACAAAAGAAAATATTTCTTTACTCAGCGTGTGGTCGGTCTGTGGAACTCCTTGCTACAGGATGTGGTGCTGGCGTCTAGCCTAGACACCTTTAAAAGGGGATTGGACAAGTTTCTGGAGGAAAAATCCATTACGGGGTACAAGCCATGATGTGTATGCGCAACCTCCTGATTTTAGAAATGGGTTATGTCAGAATGCCGGATGCAAGGGAGGGCACTAGGATGAGGTCTCTTGTTATCTGGTGTGCTCCCTGGGGCATTTGGTGGGCCGCTGTGAGATACAGGAAGCTGGACTAGATGGGCCTATGGCCTGATCCAGTGGGGCTGTTCTTATGTTATAAAGTTAATTTGGCTTGAGTTTGAGGAATGCTTATCAGGGGGGTAGCGAAATATTTGGGGTGCAGGAGCCCCATTGCTGCCCTGTTCCACCCTCCTGCCACCCCATCCTGCCTCTGCCACCAACTTACCTGGGTTGGTGAACCAGTCCTGATTCATCACTACATGAGGGGGGGCACTCCAGCCTCCGCCTTATCGCCTTAGTAGTGAGTTTTCAGGACCTTCCGCAGATATACGGTTAAAAACAGAGATCATAACGAAACGTGTGCCTTCACAAACATTTGCATGCTCTTGGAATGCAAATGGGGGTGGGCGAGAGGGCTGTGCTATTTCCCTCTGTTATACACAAAAGCATATTTTTGTCACATTTGCATGTCGCTCCTGCCGCTGTTCCTGTTATTGTTCCTGAGGCATATTGAACTCATCAGATGATATCCTCCTGAATTCTTTGACTGCATAGTGTTCTGTGTATTCTTGCAGCAAAGTCAACACCTGCTTCTTGAGACTGAGAAAGTCAGCTGTGTGCTTTCCCAGAGCTGAGATTAACCAACATCCTGTTTCCAAACACCAAGCCCCTGTTTTTATAATGGCGCCACACAGCAATTTTGAAAAACCAGTACTCCGTCTTAGAGATTTGAAATCCCGCATCCTTTGTCTTCCTCCTCATCTGAAGAGATCATCTTGTCTGTCATATAAAAGCTATTTTATTTTGATGACAGAGCTATTGACAGCACTATAGGCCTGAGCTGAACTGCACAGTAAAAAAAAATGATAAAACAGAAACCTTTTTATATTCTTATTTTATTTATTTATTTGTTCTCCTCCTTTCCAAAAGCTCAAGGCTTACAATACACAATAAAATTGATATAAAATACAAGATATACAAGATATAAGTGAATACACAAATTCAAAAAGTTTGAAATCCAAAATGTATTTAAGAAGGGCCCTGCTGAATCAGGTCAAAGGCCCATCTAGTCCAGCTTCCTGTATCTCACAGTGGCCCACTAGATGCCTCTGGGGGCACCCAAGACAACAAGAGACCTGCATCCTGGTGCTATTCCCTTGCATCTGGCATTCTTAAAAAGCCAGTGCAACAAATGGTAGTAATTATTACATGAAAAGTTAATGTTTCCATAATGGGAACTAAGGGACAGTTTACACAATTAGCAGAATCAAGTAGTAAAATGTTTTTTTTGGGGGGGGGGGGGGGGAACATAACAATTTCTAGCTGTGAGTTGGTGGGGGCAGGGAGAAGTTATCCGTTTGAATGCTCCCTGGTGAAAAATGGATTGTCTAACCCATAGAAAATTAGCTTTCCAGGGAAAAACTAGCATAGTATTTTTCCATGATGCTATTTCATTTCAGCAAACAAGGCCTTCCCCCCCTCCGCCTTGGAGGAGCATTAAATTATGCAATACTAACACCACCATCCCACAGCCCGAAGTGCTACCACCCAAGATAAGTGCCATCCATTGATTTTGCTAATTAGATGGTATGACCTTACTTGTAACTTGAGGCTCTTTTACCCTGACTGAAAATAATCACATTTCACAAACAAAAACAGACGAGAGATCCTGTGTGACTGTTGTAGAACTGCCTGCATCTCATCATCAATGCAGCGCTAATGCAGTTCTTGGATATAGAGTTGCATTTCTAGTAGCAATGAAGCACTATTATGTGAGGAACTAAATGGCCTTGTTTTGGAATACTGGGCCCAGTGGTAGGCACCCATGTCCAGGGAGGGTGGTGTCAAACTGGAGGCATGTAAGGAAAAGTCTATCTGATTAAAACACCTTTGCAGTTTCTTCAAATCAGTGAAAAACTTACAACCCAATCCTACCCATTCTCCTCCCGCGATGCAGCAGTGCCAAAATGGCAGCCGCTGCATCCCTATGATGGAAGGGGCAGTTTCAGAGGTCTCCTCTAGGTAAGGGAAAAATTGTGGTACACAGGGTGGTCATGGTCTACTCTGACCTGAACTAACTAAATAGCTGGCCTTTGACTCCCTTGATCGAGTATACTCATGTACTCCTAATTGAAATGCAGTTTGGGTGGGCAAATTTCAGCCTGAGGTGGGGGTCATTTGCAGCTCTCAGGGTCCCCCAATCTGACCCACAGGGAGCCCTTACCTTGGTGCTGGAAAGCTAGTTAGGATTACGCACTAAGTCAGGTGTCCCCTTTGTCCTAGATCTTGCAGGGTTTGGTCATGGGGATTGGCCACCACTGGGCACTCTAGCAAGCTTCCCTATGTCTCCTTTTTAACAGGTAAAATGTGGTAAACTTTTGTTCGCTTACCCTGGGGAAAGCCTCCACTACTGCCATGGGTCTGCTAGAACAGCTTTAGGATTGCGCTCTGAGTGCCTGGAGTTCTTTGGCAGAAAGCACTATAAAAATATAAAATATATTAAAATATCTAGTAAAGAAGTTAGCACTGTAAATCCCAATTACTCCACACTAAGTGCTTCGAGGACTGCAGCTTATCTTTCTTTAAAACTGTAGCCTAAGAGCCATGGAAAAGGAATTGATCCCTAGAGACAGAATAATGAACCCTTTGTTGACATGTTTCAGGTATCAGTTTCATTATGTTGTCAAGAGTATTGCTTTGTGACAGTACAACAGCAGAAGGAACACTCTTTATGCCTGTCTGGTATGGATTTTGAGTCCAAAATAGCCACACAAAATCCAATTCTACCTCTTTTAGAAGTAGGATTTTTTCCCCCCTCAACTTGCACAAGTTTTGATGGATTTTTGTGCAGGGAATTTCTTGTTTGAGGTCTATTGAAACAATCATTCAGTCGCTTCTGTGTTTTGTCACAATACATTGCCGTTGTCATAAAAAATGGAGTGGGATTTGAGTGTCTTATTTCAGTCTCCTGACTAGCTTGTTGGAGTAGTCACTTTAAGAATAGAACTTTCTGAAACCAGTTTACTGGAGTTTTTCAACTCTTCATGGAAAGAATTGCCTTGGTTAATGAGGAAAACAAAGCAAGGGAGATGATTAATGAACTAATCATTGTTCCGGGGGTGGCGATGGTTTAGACACCAAAGGAAATTAAATTAAAATAAATAAATGTAGGTAGTGTGGGGGTTTCCAGCTATGTCAAGTTGTCTTTTCTTCTGTAGGATGGAATTTTAATTCAAGCTCATTAACTGTGAAACTGTGTCGTTCTTATAGTTTGTCAGTTTGCTTTGTTAATAATGAGGTTTTCAACTCAGCCTGACTTTTTTTTTGTAATTAATTTTATGTAAAATAAATCTCACTATCGATGAGCAACATGAACAAATGAATGACCACCTTTACATATGGCTGAAGATCTACAGAAGGTTTGTTTGCTTCCCTTTAATCCCTGGGTTACCGTAAATCTACATCCTGTCCACCATCTTCTTCTCCATTACACTTTATGAATCCAGCTTAGGAACTTTGAGCTTAGGAACTAATCTTATCAATGGAACCCATGCAAGATCAATATCACTTAATAAAATAAAAAGAAAGAAAAGCCTAATTTGTCAATGTTACAAGTTATTAGTTAAGCAAACACTGCTCAGAAATTTCCAGAAGAGATCTGTCTACAAAACCTGTGCCTCTAAAACAGTATGAGACTGATTTAAGGAGGACAGGTCTCTTAATGGGTATTAAGCCATGATAGATGGAATCTCAATTTTTAGAAGGCATTCCTTTTCATACCAGTTGTTATGGGAGCAAAGAGCAGGGAATTGTTGTATCCTCCATCCTGTCCTGTGTGCTTATCAGAATTATCTGATTGGCTATGCTGGAAATAGGATATTAAACTTGATGACCCCTTGGTTTGATGTTCTTCATCTCCCGTTGCCACTGCATCTGGCTTTAGTAATCTTGTTGACCACCAGTGTCCTTCTGTCTGCAGACATGTATCCAGATGGGTTGAACATATACACGAACCTGAGGAAAGGCGGACAGGAGAAAAAAGTCCCTGGTGCCTGGGCTTTCAGGCAGCCTGGGCCATGACAAAACAATTATACAGTACAAACTCAATTTATTACAAATTTTGGAAGGGGGGGGGGCAATCAGGCATCTTTCCCAAGGCCCAATGCCAGCTCAGCAGCCCTGCATATACATTCATGATAAAATAACAGAACATGGTGGCTCCAGAATATCAGGTATGCTCTACAGATGTAGAGTAAAATACAATTTGCTGCTTGTTGGTAATTATTCCAAAGGATTTACTAATGCAGGTACATGATTTCCAGTGTCTCATGCTATGCTTATTTATATGAAAATTCATTGTGTTGCAGGACTTTGGGCTTCTAGGAGCTACTTCTCTTTCCCTTTTGCCAGACCATTGGAACCTACTAGGATGAAACGGCAGCTTCGGAGACACAATCCATGGCAAAATGGCTGCTTGTGGAGGCAATTTGTACAATAATTTAATTGTTGGCCTCATCAAAAGTGAGATTTTTTTCACATAAAATTAATTAGAAAAATGTCAGGCCTAGTTGAAAACCTCTTTATTAACAAAGCAAACTCACAAACTCTCTCTCTCTCTCTCTCTCTCTCTCTCTCTCTCTCACACACACACACACACACACACACACACACACACATAAGAACATAAGAACAGCCCCACTGGATCAGGCCATAGGCCCATCTAGTCCAGCTTCCTGTATCTCACAGCGGCCCACCAAATGCCCCAGGGAGCACACCAGATAACAAGAGACCTCATCCTGGTGCCCTCCCCTACATCTGGCATTCTGACTTAACCCATTCCTAAAATCAGGAGGTTGCGCATACACATCATGGCTTGTACCCCATAATGGATTTTTCCTCCAGAAATTCGTCCAATCCCCTTTTAAAGGCGTCTAGGCTAGACTCCAGCACCACATCCTGTGGCAAGGAGTTCCACAGACCGACCACACGCTGAGTAAAGAAATATTTTCTTTTGTCTGTCCTAACCCGCCCAACACTCAATTTTAGTGGATGTCCCCTGGTTCTGGTATTATGTGAGAGTGTAAGGAGCATCTCCCTATCCACTCTGTCCATCCCCTGCATAATTTTGTACGTCTCAATCATGTCCCCCCTCAAGCGTCTCTTTTCTAGGCTGAAGAGGCCCAAACGCCGTAGCCTTTCCTCATAAGGAAGGTGCCCCAGCCCCGTAATCATCTTAGTCGCTCTCTTTTGCACCTTTTCCATTTCCACTATGTCTTTTTTGAGATGCGGCGACCAGAACTGGACACAATACTCCAGGTGTGGCCTTACCATCGATTTGTACAACGGCATTATAATACTAGCCGTTTTGTTCTCAATACCCTTCCTAATGATCCCAAGCATAGAATTGGCCTTCTTCACTGCCGCCGCACATTGGGTCGACACTTTCATCGACCTGTCCACCACCACCCCAAGATCTCTCTCCTGATCTGTCACAGACAGCTCAGAACCCATCAGCCTATATCTAAAGTTTTGATTTTTTGCCCCAATGTGCATGACTTTACACTTACTGACATTGAAGCGCATCTGCCATTTTGCTGCCCATTCTGCCAGTCTGGAGAGATCCTTCTGGAGCTCCTCACAATCACTTCTGGTCTTTAGCACTCGGAAAAGTTTGGTGTTGTCTGCAAACTTAGCCACTTCACTGCTCAACCCTGTCTCCAGGTCATTTATGAAGAGGTTGAAAAGCACCGGTCCCAGGACAGATCCTTGGGGCACACCGCTTTTCACCTCTCTCCATTGTGAAAATTGCCCATTGACACCCACTCTCTGCTTCCTGGCCTCCAACCAGTTCTCAATCCACGAGAGGACCTGTCCTCTAATTCCCTGACTGTGGAGTTTTTTCAGTAGCCTTTGGTGAGGGACCGTGTCAAACGCCTTCTGAAAGTCCAGATATATAATGTCCACGGGTTCTCCCGCATCCACATGCCTGTTGACCTTTTCAAAGAATTCTATAAGGTTTGTGAGGCAAGACTTACCCTTGCAGAAGCCATGCTGACACACACACACACACACACACACACACACATATACAGAGGCAAGATTAGGTTAACCCTCTAAAATCTCTATCACAAGAATGCACATACATCTCACTAGTGCACTGTGCAGCATTCTGTCCATCTACCATGCAAGGCAGGGTCATGATCTGAACTCAAGTGTTGTTTCATTAGATTTTTGGGAAGGACGTAGAGGAAACTTCAAGACACCAAGGTGACCACCTGGTCCAAGCCACCAGATAGAATCAAACTGGTATCCGATTAGGGGTGGAACCAGGGGTCCACCAGGCCAGGATCTGCCGAAGGCCCTTGTTGATCAGTCCAATACACCATAAGGAATAGTGGGGGCATAGTGCAGGCCTTTGCCACAAGTCATTCAGCAACCTTGTGCAGGCACTGCTCTAGGGTGAGTCCTACATCCCCCCTGCATTGTCATTGTGTTGAACATTACCACAAATTATGTTGAGATCCACCAGATCAATTTTCTTTCAAGCAAATGAAGAACACCCATAAGTCATGGCATATGGAAGCAAATGCACATCCACAAATTTCCTTATACAGTGAGGTCTCCTCATCCATGAGCTCGGCATCCATGAATTTGAATATCCGCATGTGTCAAGCCCAAGGCTGGAGGGCCTCAGAGGATCGTGTCTGGGAGGGTTCTGAAGAGGCCAGGAGGCCTACGTGAGACCTCTGGAGGGCTGGGTGCTCCCCCCAGGTAAGTAATTGTGCTGTTGTGTATAGTGGCTTGACTAGGGTTTGTGTCACCCGGTGCGAGATGCCAGCACGTCACCCCCCCCCCCATGCAGTGGCTGGGGCAAAACCCCAGGTGGTGGGCATGGTGATGTACCATCGCCCCGCCTCCACTGGTTTTTTGTCTGTACCTTTACATAGAACAAAGATAGAACACATTCTGCATGAAATTACGCATTGATTAATATATAACATGATGGTATTATTCCTCCAAACTGTGATTTTAGTGATTTTGGTCACTAGTGGTGTCACAAACACACCCCAGTCAACTTACTAACACCTTATTGCAGCAGTTCTCAAACTTTTAGCATTGGAACCCACTTTTTAGAATGACAATCTGTCCAAGACCCACCAGAAGTGATGTCATGGTGGAAGTGACATCATCAGGCAAGTTAAAATAAATAAGTATAAATAAAGTAAAACAAATAATTAAAGAAGCAGAAGCCAACCTTGTTCTACCAAGTGAATTTCCTCTGCAGCCTATCTGCAATAACACTCCCCCCTCCAAATCAGTAAGGTTTTCAGTCCCGCCCAGTGCCCAGTTCAATTTAAGAACTTCTGTTTAAACCAGATCACTGTCAGGATCCACCTGGCTTTGCAAGTCTCAAAAACGTTCACCTTATCAGCTGAAGCCTTTGTTTTGATCCTTTTTAGTGGGGGGGGGGGAGGCTGCTTTCTGGAGCATTTGTTGAGCTCCAATTCCATCAGATCAGGACCATTCTGGTGGCTTCACATTCCCCTTTGCCTGGCCTGACCACCAGCCAAGGCAAGTTTGCTTACTCATGAGTAAACATGCCTGTGAGGCTTAGGGTTCAATACATTTGTCTGCTTGGAGGGAGGGACTTCCTTCTCAGGTGTTTTTGGGGGCTGCATTCATTGGATCAGGACCATTCTCATGTCATTGGATTCCTCTCAGCCTGCCCTTTCCAACGGACTAAGGCAAGTTCACCTACTCACAAATAAATGCGTGATACAGCTCGGTTTCACTTTCCATAGGGCTCCATGCATTTTTTATTCTCTGAGTTTTGGGCCATAACTTTTGAAAGAAAGGAGATATTTCACCTTGGTTTTTTGCATTGCATTCCGCTCAAAATTCCACATCCAATGGTATATAATATGATGGGGTTACCCCTAACCACCACGATTTTAGCGTGTCACCCCCCCAGTGCATGTCACCCGGTGTGGCCCACACCCCCTGCACCTTCCTAGTGATGCCACTGGCTGTGTGGGCTCCAGTGGATTTCATTATTCCCAGGATTTGGTATCCTTGGGGGACAGCTCTTGGAATGGATTCCACACAGATACAGAGGGCCTACTCCATGTGCCATAAAAAAGCAACCTATAAAACATCTCAATACTAAGCAAATGTATTTGGCAATGCATCTCACTGATTTCAGCTGAACTGAACTCATAGTCAGCATGTAGGTGCCCTTACCTTAAATAGGCTATTGCTATTCATATTTCCTCAGAACTTTTATTATCTCTAACTTTGAAGAAAAATAATAAAACACAAAGATTATAATCAGTGATTTAGATGTAGGGTGCTGGAATCATAATGCTGTTTTTTTATTAAATGACTCACAGCTTGCAAAGAGAAAGAGAATATTTTAGTTAAATTCGTAATGTGAATATTTCCTTGTTCAGTGATTATTAAATATCATTTCTAAGCACTTAGACCTATCTTTTTTTTTTTTTTCCTGAAAGAAAATATCTTCAGCTGTCTTGTGCATTTTTTCCATATACATTTAGGATATAAGTGTGGCTATACTCTTGGTTGGAGACAGAAAAAACCTTTCCACCAATTGTCTTAGGAAGTCCTGGCAGCCTAGTCTCAGTAATACATTAGGTGAAATGTCTTCCTAATACATGAAGCCCTTTGGAAATGGCAGAATACTTACATAAAAGGAAAGTTTAAATGAAACATTATAGGACATTAAAAAGGAATAAAACTGCTATTGCAAATTATATGCTATAATTCTAACCAAATGTTTATTTTTTTTTTTATATTTTTGTTGTGCCCACATGTGTCTTGTCTACCTGATGGTGGTAGCTACAGAGCAGTTGCTGGTTGTTTCTGGATCAGAAGAATAAGAAGGAGGGAACCAAAGTGGTGAGCAAGGAGGGAATGGCTAATTTGGCAAGATGTATTATGGCCCAATCCTATTCTAACCCCCACCCCACCCCCTGGCAGGTGCAGCCGCACTGAAAAGCAGTGTGTTGTATTCAGTCGGGGGGGGACAGAGGCAGATTGGAAGGCTTGGGAGGGAAAATTCCCAGTCTGAGGAGAGAAAAGGGGGCATGGAGACTGCAAAATGA
The DNA here is from genome assembly GCF_035046505.1 of Tiliqua scincoides. NCBI lineage: Eukaryota > Metazoa > Chordata > Lepidosauria > Squamata > Scincidae > Tiliqua > Tiliqua scincoides. The sequence goes on from NC_089826.1 coordinate 32,158,238, forward strand.
GGGGATAGGATCCAGCATGTGCATTGTCACTAAATCCACCCCTTCTGCAGCCTCCCCGCCCCTGTCCCTCCCTCATCCCTACCCCCTCTCTGCCTCATTTTACCCCCACCCCACCTACTCACAGATAGGGTCGATTCTGCTGTTGCAAAGTGCTCTGGCTGGATGCCCAGTCCAGCATAGGTTTGGGCTGTTAGGCTGCACACACATTCCTGAGAGTGTCATTGAACCCAATGGCACATACGTTTGAGTAGATATTCATAGGATTGTGATGTTACCCCAATCCAGGCCTTGCCCCAGAGTCTGACACAGCTTGGTGACAGACCTGAAAATGAGGAAAAAGTTATAACATGCTCTGTAATACTAACCCCTCTACAATAACCATATGCTTCCTTAAGCAAATAAACTCACAGCAAAAGAGATTCTTGTATAATTCCTTACACGTGATGAACTACATTTTGTAAATCTTCTTCAGTCATGCAGATAATATATATCTGAAGGACTGTCTTCTCCCACACTAGCCTGCTTAGTAATTAGTATCATTGTCTCTGAGGTATTTATCTGGGTATCTCTGCAGCCCTAAACAGAAATTTCAACCATGGTTGAAATCCAGTGCTAACCCTAGAGGTCTTGTTTTGTCTGAGTCTGTTGGAATAGGTTGGCATGATGTGTCTGAAAGACTTTACCTCTGTGAAAAGTTATATCACAGAACATATGTTCCTCACACTTCCACCACATCATAACATGGCAGGGCAGGGGCTGTAGCTCAGCAGAAGAGCAACTGCTTTGCACATGGAGGATTCCATGTTGAATCCATACTATCTCCAGTAAGGCTAGGAAAAGACCACTGTCTGAAACATTAGAGAGCCACTGGCTGCAATCCCAACTTCACTTTCCTGGGAGTAAGTCCCATTGTACACAATAGGACTTACTTCCAATTAGACCTGATTAGGATTGTGCCCACGGATAGTCGATGACAACAATATTAAACTACTTGGACCAATGTTCATAGTATAGAGTCAACCCCGTTCCCTGAATCCCCGTGAATATTGAAATATGTGGATAACCCGTGGGTCTGGGCCACGTTCTCAGAAAAACCAGAAGTGCCTTTCCAGCACTCTGGGGGAATACAGGAAGCCTCCTGGATGTGACTGGAAGATGCTTCTGGTTGCTTCTGGAAGGTCAGGTGGGGCCCTCCACTGTGGGTCTGGAACCCTCAGTGAGTCAAATCCGCCACTTCTGATCCCACATAGGGACCACCTGTATATGACACTATAATATATATGAATATCTATGTTATATATGAATATCTGTATTTTTACAGCTTCATTTAAGGAGGACATTAGCCTTTTTCTTTGGAGACATACCACTCTCCCCCCCCCCCACAAGAAAAAAAGTTTGGAGAATCACTTATTTTGTCTGCAAGAAGTGGTGTTCTCTTGTTGTTTTAGGACCCAATCCTATCCAACTTTCCAGCTCCAGTGTAGCCACAATGCAGCCCCATGTTAAGGGAAAACATGTTCCCATAACTTGAGGAGGCAAGTGACTGCCCTTCCACTGCAGGATACAGTGCAAACCCCATTGGCACAACTGCACCAGCAGTGCAACATTGGATAGGATTGGCCCTCAATCAAGCTTTGTGTCTATGCAGCCAGCAAATCATGAGTGCTTGCTTCATTTTTTGTCCCACTTCAAAATTTTGTTTCTTTATCCAACGAGGAACACTTTATAAATCTACAGGTGCTCGAGCTGCTTTTGTTACATATATTTCATTTCCATCTGCTTTTATGTGTGGGAGAACCACTGCACAAGGTTCCAAGCCGTGGAAAGCACATTTCACAAGACTGCAAATTACAACACACTGGCATGTTTTAAGTAAACTCTAGAGATAATGAATGAGGGAAACAAACAAACAAAAAATCAATTTATGCATCAGCCCACACACCAAACCTGGAAGTCAGGATTGAAAAACACAATGTAGAGAACTTCTATTCATTCTGTATATGGGTCGCCCTACCCTATAGAGCGGTGGTTCCCAAACTTTTTAGAGGCCTTAGAGCAGTGGTTCTAACACTTTTAACACCAGGACCCACTTTTTAGAATGAGAATCTGTCAGGACCCACTGGAAGTGATGTCATGACCGGAAGTGACATTATCAAGCAGGAAAATTTTTAAGAATCCTAGGCTGTAATCCTACCCACACTTACCCAGGAGTAAGTCCCATTGACTATCATTGTTAAAAGCATATACAGAGTAGCCTGTTCAAAGTACAGATCTGTAACATTTCCCCAAATGCATTCACATACCATGGCAGCATCAAGTCTAATATATTAAAAATAAAATATTGAAATGAATGGGGACCCACCTGAAATTGGCTCACAACCCAGATAGTGGGTCCTGACCCACTGAGAAACACTGCCCGAGGATGCTGCCTGATTTATGAAAGCCGAGGGGTGTAGCTATAGTGGTGACTGAGCAGCAGTGCTTCCCACTACCCCTTCCCCTCCCAAGTAGCAACTTGTTTAATGTTTGATGCACATAGCCTAATCTGCCCTGTAAGTTTCACAAACCACCAAAAATTCACTCATGACCCACAGGTGAGTTCTGGACCCACAGTTTGGGAACTACTGCTCTTGGGTATTTATGATGGTGGTTCTTGTGATCCGCCACCATAAGTGCTGCAGGGGTACTGCAAAATCTGTGGTGCCATCATGTGCTTTGTTTCTTTTTCCCCATGCAAATGAGTGCAGTGGGAGACTTTAGATCTGAATTTATCAGAAATTCTCTCCCCACTTGCTTGCAAATTATTCATTTATCTTTCCTCATTGCAGTTCTTGTCATATTCCCCTTTCTTTCAAAAGATACAGTCTTTCTTATACGAAGGTTGGCAAAATTCCAATGCATGTGTTTGGCTTTGGAAAAGAAACAAATGGACATGAGGGAACAACATATTTTTTTGCTATGGATTACAAGTGACAAGATTGAGGGGGAAAAAATAGCATATGTCAGCTCAGTCAAATTAGCCTCTTCTTGTTTCTGAAAAGAAAATCTGTTTTCCTCTAAACATCTTTTCCACAAATGTTAGAGTAGGGTTGTTCTGCAAAAAGAGATCACTCCTGAAGATTGCCCCAAAAACTCTACTAAAATCAGAAGCAGAGCTGGGGGAGGGGTATAGTATAGCGTGTACAAGGAGCATATATAGCATATAGTGTACAAGGCGCCTTGTAAGCCGTTGCCCTGAATGGCTTCAGTGCTGAGAGGGAGGGGTCGCTTACCCGATGCATAGCGGAGTATGTTGTGCTGACTGTGCAACCCCCTAGGTCTGCTTCTGACTCAGACAGATCTAATGCCCATAGTACGGGGCCCCTGTATCTGCGGGTTCCATATCCACAGATTCTCTTATCCGCAGATTGGATCCATGCGTACACCCCCTCCAGAGGTGAAGGGAGCTCCACTCCCCTTGCCTCCAGAGGGTGCTCTGAGCCCAGCAGAGGCCATGGAGGGCTTCCCCAGGCCTCCTAATGCGTTATAAGGCATGAAAAACATCACTTCTGGTTTCACAGAGAAAACCATTTTTTTTATTTATTTTTACTGTCAGGCTCAGTCTGAGCCCAGTAGAGACCACGGATGGACATCCAAAGTCTCTGCTGAGCTCAGAAGACCCTCCAGAGGCAAGGAGAGCAGAGCTCCCCTCGCCCCCAGAGGGTTGGGGGCATTCTCTGGTATTTGTGGTTTCACTTAACCACAGGGGGTTCCGGAACAGAACCCCTGTGGATACTGGGGCATGTCTATATTGTCCAAATGTCTTCTCACAAAACAATAAATGTGGCTTCCAATATTTTGACTGGAGTTGCTACATCAGATCACATTACACCAACACTTAACTGCTTTACTGGTTACCCATGTCTTTCCAAGCACAATTGAAGGTGTTTGTTTGACTTTTAAAGTACTAAATGGACTAGATTTTGAGTATCTCGAGACTGACTGTGTCCCCTTTCACTTGTCAGGCCCTCTGTTGGGCTCCTGTGTCATCAGAGGAGTTGCAGGTTGACACTCAGATAGAGAGAACCTTTTGCTTGTGATGTTCCAGTATTACAATTTTAGATGACCAGCAGAGAGAGCAACAGACTTTCTCAGAATCCTTAATAAGGATCTGAGCTACTTCCATGTTTTATTTATTGTATTTCATTTAAAATATCTGAAGCTGCCTTTTCCAATTCAGATTGGGAGCTGCCCAAAGTGCCTGACAATCAGGGCTGGCCCAAGATCCCCTGATGCAGAAGGCAACATACCGTATGCTGCCCTCTTGCCCAATGATGCGTCAGCCTTTCTTCCTCCCACCCTCTAATGTTCTAGATCAGCAAATCCCCTGCTCTCCACATTTCCTCTGTCTTCAGGGTCGGCCTTAGGGAGCGGCAGGACTCAACGCTAAACACTTTTGCAAGGCCCCACTTCCCCTTGCAGGCCCCCCTTCTCACAGGGACAAATGCAGCTATGATTGCAGGGCCAGTGGTGCCCCATGCAAAACGAGACACCCAGAAGTAGGTAGCAGTGGCCATTCTTCTTCTGGTGGCCATTTTGGGTTCTTCAGTCCCGGGGTGGGCAGGAGGGCCATGCAGCAGTGCTCCAATCATTGCGCTTTGCTCGCAGTGCCTCAGCATGGACGATTCCATGCCAGAGTGTCAGCTATACAGCGGGGTGGTGACTGCTGCGAGGGGCCCTTCCAAGCATGGGGTCCAATTTGGTCTAATCGGCTGAATGGCCCTACGGCTGGCTCTGTCTCGCTGTCTGTCCCCCTCTGCCTCCTCTTCCTTTTCTAATTCAGGGACTGGAAGGAGAAGGAGGAGCAGTGGAGGCAAGCAAGCAGACAAGGATGGGCGCACTTTACTGACCTGCCGCCAGAGGCAACTGCAGTTTGAATGTCCTGTCTCTCACGGGATTATGCACGAGGCACACCATGGGGAGAGAAGTGCAGGTGCAAGAAATTCATTATATGATTGGCGGGCTTTCTGGTCCCACCAAAGTATTGTCTGAACCGGCCCTGAGTATTATGATTGCATTGCTTTATCATTGTATGTTTACATAGGTGAACAAAATGGTGCTTAGCTTGTCAATTGGCAATTAGCTTGGCAGGAGGTCTGGTCTAGAGGGTAGAGCCTCCGTCTGCCTGAAGATAACATCCACAAGGTCGCCAGTTCGAGGCCACCGGCACTGTGCGACCTTGAAGCAGCTGACAAGCTGAAGCCGAGCAATTCCATCTGCTCGGAGCGTGGGAGGATGGAAGCCAGAATGTGAAGCCAGATCGGAATGAAACACCTGAATGTAGTGGTTCTTGAAAGAAAGAACCTTCTTTCAAATTGTAAAAATCCCTATTTAATAAGGGATTTAAATAAAAGCCTGCCTATGTAAACCGCCTTGAATAAAGACCAAGAAAGGCGGTATATAAATACCTGTTGTTGTTGTTGTTGTTGTCAATTCATACAAATGCATCTTGAGAAAAACTCCCCAGTCTCTCCAGAGAGTTAAATAGGCAACTAAATGGCAAATGTGGCATAGTGTTTTGTAAAGTGCTGAACACTGGGGTAAAAAATAAAAACAAACAAACAAAACCCCAACTTTATATGTACAGATTTGAGTCTCGTTATTTGCGAGGGTTCCGTTCCCAGAACTCATGGGGATGGCAAAAATTGCATTAAAGCAAAACCATTTGAAAAACAATGACCCTTTGCTAGATGATTTAAAAACAGCCTTGCTCACCTTTGTGATGTAAGACAGAGACATTAGGCAGGCAATCCATCAATCTGTCTCTCTCCAGGCACTTAGAAAGGCTTCACTCCGAGGCAGTGACCCCTCTCTTCACCCTGAGCATAGCACTGAGAAAGAATGGAAAGTGATTATCGTTCTTTCATGTGCTCTGGGGGAAGGGAGGGTTGCTTGCCTTGGAGTGAATCTGTTCTAAGTGCCTTGAGACAGAATGATTGATGGATTGTCAGCCCGCTGCCCTCTCTCGCATTAATGAGGCTATTGTTAAACAACTTTTTTCCTTTAATTTAAAGGGCCCTTCTCATTGCATTGAGATAAAACTACAGGTGAAAAATTCATGAATAATTAGGTTATACCTGTATAATGATAGAGTCTGAGCTTTCTAGTATGTTAGTGACAAATCAAGAAAGAGATCTTGGGAGAGGATTAAACTAGAATCTTATGGCAAATGGTTTATATCTTACTCTCCAAATACAAATACAAATAGGATCCAAATACAATAGGATCCCATTCATAGTCCCCACATATATTATTTTCAAAATATTGTATCTTTTCCCTGGTGCACTGTTAATGACCTGATCCAGTGAACCAGATGGGAAATGTATACTCTTGGTAGATTCTTGAGAGGGATCCAGTCTTTAACAACTTCCGTATAGAATGGGCTATGATAAGCTTAATCTAGACCACTGGTTCCCAACCACAGGTCCGGGGTCTGTGGTCCGGAGACCACAGGTGGTCCTTGAGACCCTGAGAAGTGGTCTGTGAGGTCTCATAAAAAAAATTGCCTTTAATCACCTCCAGTGTCTTGCTGAGCAAGCAATCTCAACCAAAGACCACCAAAAAGGGTGGAGACTGCCCACTTAAGTGTCAGCTATGACTGTGGATAGTTCATTTTTTGTCCTCCCTAATAGTCTGTAGGGAAGTGCTTGGGAGACAGACTACCCCAGAGGATGAAGGCCAGACCATCCATAGCTACATATGGTCCATGACAATCCCAATTTTTGCCTCAGTGATCCTCAGGCTCCTAAAGGTTGGGAACCACTGATCTAGACCAGGGGTGTCCAAAGTTTTTGGCAGGAGGGCCACATCGTCTCTCTGACACTGTGTCGGGGGCCGGGGGGGGAAGAATTAATTTGCATTTAAAATTTGAATAAATTTACATAAGTTTACATAAATGAATACATTAAAGATGAACTTATATGAATGAATGAAGGTCTTGCAATAGCTCAAGGCCTATAAAAGGCCTTGCACAAAGCAAGGCTGGCCTTTCCTTTGCTGCTGCTACTGCATCACAGAATGAAACAACAAGCAGTGGAGGGAGCCCTCATCCCACAGCTCATGCGAGAGGTCAAACAGTCGCCCTCACACTGAGAGCAGTTGCGTCGGGCCAGTGTGGGCTCCAACAAATCTCCAGAGGGCCAGAGGCTCATTGGAGACTGGGGGCTCCCTGCGGGTCACATTGAGAGGCCTCAAGGGCCGCAAGTGGCCCCAGGGCCAGGGTTTGGGCACCCCTGATCTAGACCGACCACTCCATTCCTCTAAATTAAAATTGAAAAAAACAACAATGCAAATTTCAAGTTAGGGATATAGCAACTGAGATATAAAAATACAAAATTACTGTTCAAAAACCAGCTGCAAGGAACTTGTTCAGTGTACTGCGGCAAACTAAATGAATCAAACAATTAACTTCATAATCAGTGTTGTTTACTATAACCCCCAATGCCACATACAACTGAAATAATGTCCCATTGTATAGCAGCCCGATGCACAGCAAATTATCACATTACACCATCAATGTATGTTCACTGTAAGAAAGAACAAAAATTACAAACCCGTCAAATAGCATAGATTTTATAATAATCTTGCGGCTATGTTAAGTGCATTTATCTCATCTTTTCTGAAGTTATTCACATCGCAGCAACTGTTAATCCATTTCAAATGGCAAATCTCTTTGCAAGTCCTAAATAGGTCTGCAGGTGCAAATAGGTTTTGATTGCAGCATCTGAAGCTCTACTGGGGGGAAAAAAAGTATGAGAAACATAATTCTTTTAGTCTTTGAGCAGGAAAGAACAAAACAAAATGCTGATGAGCTGAAAACTAGGAGTGGAAGGATTGGAAGAGATGGGCCTCTGATTTTTTCAGTCAGTCAACAGAAGAGTGATTGGTCATATGGCCATAGCCCTCTACTGGTCCCCTCAAGGTATGTTGAACCCCTCCCATCCCAAGCAATGGGTGGTGTACAATGGGCCTCCTATTTTCCCTATTGGTAAACAGAAATCTTATAAAAAAAGAAACAAAAAGTCTCATAATTTTTAATAAATGCACCTTACTTTCAAGGACACTTGCAATGTCACTTGAGAACGGTGGTGTGGAGACGGATCCCTGCTCTCAAACAAAAATACCCAGAAATAAGAAAAGGGTTTAGGTTCGGATGTGCAATATCTACATAAAATACTTGCAGGAATCAGCAGAGAGGAATGATTCAAATAATGCAGTGATTCACAAAGAAAAGGCTGCTTGTTAAGGTCATGGTGGCCTGGCCACATCGTTCACAAAGATCAATGACAGTTACATTGAGGGTAAGGGGTTAGATTAACATTAAGGAACTCCTGAGATTACACCTACAAAGCAGCTGGTTTTGTAGCTGCACAGCAATCTGTAAGGTTAGCATTAAAGAAGGCATGCTTTACGTTCAGCCAAGCCATGGCTGTTCTGGCCAGCAAAACTAGCAGCTAGCGTGTGCTTGGGAGTGCACGTTCTGGCCAGTTTTCCCCTGTAATGCAATCATGAAAATATATTGTGCTTCCTGCATGTTTAAGTCATTCAGAAAACATGTGTGTTGATGTTTTTGCTATGTGGTACTTAGCTTTTGAGCCTATAATACATACAGGGGTGCCCTCTTGGCCATGGGGGTTCTGTTCTGGATAGCTGAAACCGTGGATATGGGCGAACACTCTTTCCTGCGGTCCAGGTGGCAACCCCCTCTGGAGGTTATAAGGCGTTAAAAACATCACTCCCGGTTTCTCCGTGAAACTGGAAGTCATGTGTTTTGAACCTCAGAGCTCAGTCTGAGCTCAGCAGAGGCCAGGGACAGATGTCCTTGGCCTCTGCTGAGCTCAGAGGCCTCTCTGGAGGTAAGGGGAGCAGAGCTGCTCTCACCGCCAGAGGGGATGTGCGTAGGGTTGCGCACATGCTGGGAAGTCCGAAACCAATCTGTGGATATGAGATCCACGGATATGGGCCCCCCCCCCCCCCGAATGTGTGACTTGTCACAGTTTGCAGTTTGGCTCCCCTTTAGAGTTATCCTCTCTGCCTGTCAAAGTTGTCCTCTCAATTATGCTGTCATCTGTAGGGTGTTTGTTTTTTTAATTCAGATTTGGAAATACATTCTTTCCTTTTCAGGTTTGTATTCTGAGAGGTTTGATTTCCTAATAAGCAACTTTAATATATTGCACCACTTTGCCTCTAGATATGAAATCAATCTTCTGCGCACACCTGTCAATTTACGAACTCGTGTGTAGGCTGCTGGTAGACATTCTTGGCTTATGTGAGCAACTGAGGCAGCCTAGGGGACACAAAGAACGGGATCTGTAATGAACAGCACAGACCTATGCATGTGTACTCAGAAATAAGTCCCATTTGGTCTTCAGCCTAAGTGCCCATTTGGAACAGTTCAGCCGATCAGCACAGCTCTTATGGTTTTTTAAAAATGTCAACTGGGATATTTTTGAGGTCTCAGAGCTAGAAAGCTGGTGCACATCTCTGCTTGTCCCATTCTGCACAATGGCAATATGTGGCAATATATCTGCCCAGGTGCGGACCTAGAGGGGAATGGTGCGGTAAGTACGGCACACTCCCCAATGCGCTGTGTGTGTGACCCCTCCCCTTCAGCATCAAAGCCATTCAGGGCAGCGATGGTATGTTGCTGTCACTACCCTGAATGGCTCCTACGCCGAGAGGGAAGGGCCGTATACTCAGCCCTATGGATTGTCAGCAGGTTGATAATCAAGAGTAGTGATCCGTCTTCCCATAGTGGCCCCACCTCACTAGTTCACAATTCTAAGAGGGTGCAAAAATAAAAACACATTAAAATGTGCTAGAAATAGTGATGGCCAGAATCCAAAAAACCACTCAGCTAGCTCTGTCTGCTTATGGAAGATTTAGATTTGTGTTTCTAAATGAGAGCGCCGCATGGAACATAGAACACCGCCTTATACTAAGCCAGACCATTGGTCCATTTAGGCTGCAACCCTATATACACTTACCTAAGAGGAAAGCCCCTCAGGCTGCACAAGATTTCTGAGTAGATTTGTATAGGACTGCACTGCTACAGTCTATGTGGACGCTGCGCCAAGAGTGCAGGAGCACCAGCACGATGTCCAGCAGGTCCTATGCTCTGCTGTGGTGGAGAGGCTGGTTGAGGAAGAGGGGGTGAGAAGTGTAGTGCCTATATGCTTGTTCCAGCTGCTGCATAACTCCTTATGGGGCTCCTTTGAGCGATGCCAGCTCTGTTGTTGGCATAGTGCTTCTCAGGCATTGGGAACATGTCTAGCTCAGGAATAGGGTTGGGGATCAGTTGGCTATTGACTCTGCCTTGTCCTGCCTTGCTCCGTTTTTCACCCTGTTGCAGACTCTCCATTGGTATGGTTGCTCCAGTGGCCGGTCTGTGCCCCATTAATGGTGGAGCACTGCTTTCTGATGGGTGCACTGGCATCTGTGTAGTGCCCACTGATGTAGGGACTTTAGGTGTAGTGCCTATTGGTGCCCATGTAGTGCCCATTGGTGGGGCTGTATGTGGGCTGGCATACATAGTGGTAAACTGCCATTTCCCCTGGTTAGGACTGGGCTTTTAGTTCAGTAATGCCCATACTGGCTAATAGTAATTCAAATTGGTCTTTTCCCATCTTGCCTGGAGATGTCAGGGACTGACAGGGCAATCCTGAGCTGCACATGGGCCTGCACAAGTCTCTTGCACCAGCCCAGGAGGGTCGCAAACATGCCATAAGGCACATTTACGCCTCCTCAAGAGTTGGCAAGGCCAGCACACAGAGGTGCGTCAGCCTGTAGAGGCTGGCAGAAGCCAGCTGGGCCAACACAAGACTCTGGGGTGGGTGGAGAGGAGATGGGGAGGAGGAGGGGGGAGGCGTTCCTGGGAGGGGGGAGTGCGGGTGGTGGACGGCCCGGGTACAGGCAGGTGGGGGTGGGAAGTGGGACCAGATCCCAGCCCCCATTCCCAGGGAGTTAGGAGTGGCTTGAAGTCGCTCTACTCTCCTTGGACTTGCGCCACCTCAGGAGGTGGTGCTAGTCTGAGGAGACCCATTGGAGCCAGGGCACCTTTCCCAGGGGTAAGGGGAAGAGTTTCCCCTTGCCTCTGGCTGAGCCGGTTCTGGCACCTATCCTGCACCTATCCTGAATACAGCGCACGGAGCGCAGGCCTCTTGGCTTGCCTGTTCCAGTGCAGGATTGCACCCTGAACCTGGCATCTTTTATATGTGCTCTTCCACTGAGCTATGGCCATTTCTGGCCATTATGCCAGAATGTGAGCAACTTTTGCAATGGGAGGAAGTTTCAAAAGCAGTTTGTGATATGTCCTGGTATTCTGGGTCAGCACATACAAGCTCTTGGATCCATGTGAATGTACATGTTCATATTCTCTGCTGAATAAAAGTGAGACTGCCAGTACTAAATAACTCTTACTGCAGTTCGTACAAAACAAAACAACTTGGTAAAATGTAAACATGTTACGTTCTCTGAATCAATTGGGAGTAGCAGTTAATTCGTGAATTTCCATTCATCCTAAAGAATGATCAGAACTGTTTATGAACTACTTGAGCACATTACAAACATAAAGAGAACATAACAGCTACTATTGCTGATTTCTGCATACAGTAGGAATTACAAAGCAGCCAAAACACAGGGCTTCCCAAATGAATCAGTGAATTGACAATGCACTCTGTGATATAAACACAGATGCAATAGATTAGGGATTGGAGCAAAGATCTGGAATGGTATCAGGCTGCTTCCCAGAGATAAAAATCAATCAAGGACCAGTCAAAGAAGAAACTATGCCGAAACCCCCAAAGGGATGTATGTGGCATTGCATTGGTTTGTGAAATAGTCTTCAATGCATAAGGAAAACATTAGACTGAAGTCTTTGGAAACAACCACAAAGAACTCCTGGTTATAGCCTACATGAAACCATTGTACCCACATAACTATTGTGGTTAAAGGAAAGCTGTAGATGGCTGTCACTGCGATACAGGCAGATTGCTCTTAGCGGAGCTCTCCCACATAGAACCATCTGAGGACCAATTATTTCCGTGCAATTTTCTTATGGAGGCACCATTTGGGGTCCTTCCCATTTCAGTTCACCAGTGCGCATTCCTCAGCATCTACACATTCTGACAGCTCTTTGATTCTACACAACAAACCCAAACATTCTATCTATGTGAATAAAGCTTGGCTCTATGCAGTTCTGTGTATGCTTGTGTAAACAGTGTCTCTGGAAGGATCCGAAAGGCTTCCCGATATGTGCCTGTATGTTTCTCCTTCATCCTTTAATCCAGACCAGTGAAAACCAGCAGACTTGACTAGAGATGCGTGAGCATCTCAGTGTTTGACCTGAAATCAAGTTGCACTGTTGGGTGTGTGCCAAGTGACGTTGTGCAAGAACATGAGCCTTTGCAAACTCGAACTCCCTCAAAGGTTCAAAATGTGCCCACACAAGGCCAAACCTTCACAAGCTCCAAATTGCACCAGCAATTTTTGCTGGTGCAAGTTTCAGTGGATCTGGGAAGGTGGCTTGAGATTGAGAAGACGGATAGGATATCAACATAGTTGCTGCTGATAAACTCTCTTCCTGGCCTCAACACCCTCCTGCCCGCCACTATCTCACCCCATATCTCCCCTCCCCCCTCCTCATTCTTCCCACCACTCCCAGACTTACTGGTGCTGGGGCTTTTCAGGAGCCCGTTTTGGCTGCCCGGAATGACCTGCCACATTTTGTGGCTGCTGTCAAGCCCACTGTACCACCAGAATGTGTGTCTGGGCCATCCATGGCGGCAACTGTTTCAAGTGAAAAGTTTGTTCTGAATAACTGCTCTACTGATCAGGCAAATTATTTTGCAAATGCAGGTGTTCTTTGAGATTGTATTTATACAAGCGGATAAAGAAAACATAGAACAAAATAGCACCTAATCATTATACCAAACCAGTCTTTTTTTTTTTAACTGCTGTAAAAAACTGCTCTCTCTCCCATATTATTATAGCAAACAGCAATAATAATATGTTGTAAGAGGAAGACTCTGTGGCCATTAATCCTAAGAAACGGAACTGGATTCAATGCATTCTTCTTTCATTATTCTAATGGGTTTAGTGAGGGTGCTGAACAAAACCCTCACAACACTATTTCGGTTTTCCTGCTTTCTCGAAGATGAGAAGCTGTCTTTTTGCCGTAGCCTGAGGCATTAGCACAGACCATGTGGCCTACTTCCTCCCTATTTTTTCCCTATTTGAAAAAAGGCTCCAGGGATGGTGGCTGCTTTTCCTGAAAGGAATCCCTTAGCTCCACTGGGCTAAGGTGGAGAAAGGAAATTCAGATGCATGCAGCTGCTCTCCTCCACTGGCTCTGTCTCAGAGTGTCAGATGTCAGGACCCTGAACATATAATGCGCTATTGTTCACAACAGGGCGGGGGGAAAAAAAACAACCACGGGATGGAAGTAAAGCAAAATCTCATGTCATCTGATCTTAGAGAATTGCATGTGTTTGTATGGACATGCAACACCAGCAAATGCACACACAACACCAGCAAACCCACATTGCGTGCAACACCAGCAAATCTTCATGCCTGAATGACATTAGCTGGAGAGGGGAGCATTTTCAGTGGGAATATCTAAAAATAATGCTCTCCACCCACTTCCCATGATAATGGATCAAACTTTGGACACTGTGTGGGCTTTGGAGTCTTGACAAAGCAGCCTTGTTAACATTGCTTATATCAGTTCCAAGAATTTCTTGTCAGGAGGGGCAGGCCATAAAAGCCTTCTATACATAACCTACTGATTTTATTTCTGCCTCTCAGATGACATTCCTCAGATAATTTTCTCCAGAGTTGTCCCACAGTTTAAGATCTTTGTGTGCATATGGAGTGTGGTGCAATTGTTTGTGCCATACGAAGAAGAGACAAGATAAATGGGCAAACTGATCTTAACTAGCGCCAATGCAGTGGGGCCAGTGCGGCCATGCTGCGTCCTGTGCTGGGATTGAGCAGGCTAGAGGTACCCTCAAAGTAAGGCGACATTTGTCTCAGGGAAAGTCCCAGCCATGGCAACAGGTCTACTCAGACTTCGACCTGCTAATCCTTTGGCACAAGTCTGAGTGGATCCATGTCAGAATTCCAAACCCGGGGAGGGGAATAGGATTCAACGTGCACAGCTGCTGTCAATCCTGCTCCTTCCTTGGATCCAATATGTCCATCCCCCTTCCCGCTACATACCCTCCCCACCCCACTGCGCACATTAAAGCCTGCTCAGGGCAAGGGAATATATAAAGCTGGTGCAGTTCTGAGAGAATCCATGAAAACAGATTGGGCAGAAAGGGGGTGAAGATTCTGTGGATGCCACTGCTGCTGGACCCACTCCCCTCCAAGGCCCATTCTGCCCTCCTCCCCACTCCATCACCTCCCCTGTTCCACCCCTCCCCACCTCTCTCCTGCCCAATGAGCGGGCAGGGCACCAGGTTCCAGTGTCCATTGCCTTGCAGAGCCAGTTGCTCACCACTTCCAGCGGTGGCCAGCTTGCGCACTCCAGCATGTTGCCTTTCACAAAGGCCAGAAAGCATGTTATGTCATTGGAACACTTGTTTTGATGTCATGACATGCCATTGATCAGACTATGCATTAACAAATTCTCTGCAACTAGATATCTTGTTTTCAATGGGACATAGTCCCGCTTATGGCTTGTTCATGGAATTTTGTAGCAGTGAAATGCATGTGGTCTAAATTCTATGAAGTTCCCCAAGCTCCAGAGGAAGCTATGTAGGTTATGATGGTCAAATTATAGTCAAAAGCTGTTTTATATGACATGCACAGTACAGAGAATGGGGAATGTCACTCACCCAAAATACGCCAGGCAATGTTCACCAGCCACCAGGGTTTCCTCTGTTCCCTCTTCACCTGACAAGGCTCGCTCTGCAGTGCTTCTCTGCCATCCTTCCTGCCTTCACACGGACTCTCTAGGAATTGAGATGGTCCATTTCTTTCCTTATGAGACCCTTGGGTGGAAAGAAGTGGAATGTCTCTGTTTCTAGGGGGCCCATGTGAAGGAAGGAAGGATGGCAGAGAGGCACCCCAGGGGCAAGTGGAAGAGGAGGCTCAGAGGCAGGCAGGCAGCTTGCTTAACCGATGCTTCATTAAGCAGCCCATGCATTTAACTGGTATCTCTGCACCATGGAGATCCTGGTTAACCAAGTGTGTTTAACAAAGCACCATCTAAGACAGCTTTTACTGTACAAGGCTACAAGCCTTGATTATGTCTGAGCACTCTAAGCAGTGCAGGCACTTTCGTAAGCTAGGTAGCTTCACAGGTGCCTGCTCTTGGCTGAAGACCTTGAAAAAAAGGGTAACGGATAAAGGACTGAAAGGACATTAATACATGCTGGCACTGCCCTCACAGTCCAGTTCTTAACCCAATAGCCTGGTTACGGTACCGGTGAAAGCCTTGTTATTCATGTGAAAGATGACTACTGGAAATGCCTTCCAATATAGGAATCCATGCAGGAATCCACACAGGAATCCACAGGGTGCACATATGCATGTACATGAAGGCCATTTTTCAGAAAACATTGCAATGAAATTATCCAGTAAAACAGTGGTTCTCACACTTTTCGCACCAGGACCCACTTTTTAGAATGAAGATCTGTCAGGACCCACCGGAAGTGATGTCATGACCGGAAGTGACATCATCAAGCAGGAAAATTTTTAACTATCCTAGGCTGCAATCCTACCCACACTTACCCAGGAGTAAATCCCATTGACTATCATTGTTTAAAGCATATACAGAGTAGCCTGTTCAAAGTGCAGATCTGTAACATTTCCCCAAATGCATTCACATACCATGGCAGCATCAAGGCTAATATATTAAAAATAAAACATTGAAATGAATGGGGACCCACCTGGAATGGGCTTGTGACCCACCTAGTGGGTCCCGACCCACAGTTTCAGAAACACTGCAATAAAAGAAGTTCTCAGATACATGACATATTAAGCAATACATCCAGTCCTAGACATTTTGAAATTCCAATTTCTTCCTCAAGGGAAAGGGAAGTCATAAATAAGAGAAGATTAACTTCTGCTTCAGATTAATTAAGCTGGAAAGTTCTTTGTGGAAAGTGCTGTCTTTCTACACAAGTGTCCTTTCCTCAAAGTTCCCATTACCAGGTTTCTTTTATGTGCTCAAGGTGTGCACATTGATGAGAAAAGATTTGAGTTCCAGTTGTTGAACTAAAGCTGCAATCCTACCCACACTTACCTGGGAGTAAGCTGCATTGACTATAATGGGACTTACTTCTGAGAAGACATGCATAGGAATGGATGCATAGGAATGGCATAGGAAAGCCAGCTCAAGTATTTTGTTTGCAGCCCCTAGGATCTTATAAATATGTGAGAAAAATAACACTAGGAAGTCCAATCATGCCCCTTACATTACTGGTTTGGACTGTAACCACTACAGTATATGGTTTGGACCTTACACTATTGGCTAAACAAGACTGCCTTGAAAGAATGACATACTGAGTTAAATGGAACTAACTTCCAAATAAATATGCTTAGAATTGCCCCATTAGACCCTATGCTTATTATAGTCATAAGACAGGGCTGGAATTCTCTTAAAATATCTTTCAAAGCAAAAACCCTACTTGTATATATAAAAAGAGTTCTGTTCTGATTGGTCATCTCATCTGTCATCAGTGATTTGTCCTGATGTTTATGAATGTAAGTGTAGCAGAGCACATAGAATAGACATTCATACAGTCGTGGACTTCATTAGTTGCTTTTTTTTTAAATTAAAGACAGGTCTGCATTTGGCAACTATTTTCTTAGGAAACGATTAGCTGTATGTACATAAAGACATGGCTGCTGCTTGGCAAAATCATTGTGTGTGAAGAGCAACATATACCAAGGAGAGGTTCAGTTTCCACTTTCAAAGCCAAACTCTTTGTGTGCTTGAATGGAAATAACGCAATCATCACAGTGCAAGAAAAACTCACTTAGGGGCCTAATCCTATCCAATTTTCCAGTGCCGGTGTAGCTGTGCCAGTGGAGTGTGCACTGCATCCTTTGGTGGGGAGGCAGTCACAGAGGCCTCCTCAAGATAAGGGAACGTTTGTTTTTTTGTTTACCTTGGGGCTGCATTTTGGCTGCACCAGTGCTGAAAAGTTGGATAGCATTGGGCCCTTAGTCGCCATAATGGATGCATAGAAATTATGAGTTATTGCAACATTTCTTGGACACAGTGAGCTGGTTCAGACCATGAATGCTGCATACAGATGTTATTTCTTTATTTATCACATTTTTATACTGTCCTTCTGCTAAGGAGTTCAGGATGGTATACGTGTTCAGGATGGTATTCTGCTTCTCCTTTTGTCCTCACAACAACTCTGTGAGGTAGGTGAGGCTGATAGTGATTAGCCCAAAGTCACCCAGGAAGCTTCATGGCTGAGCCGGGATTTGAACCTGGATCTTCCTGGTCCAATCCTGAACCACCTGGTTTGGGATCCCACAACTTTCTCTTCTGCACGTACAATGCCTTGAATGAAACTTAGGAATGAACATTAACAAGTGAAGATGCTCTCATTCACATTTCCTCTCTACTGACAATGGGCTGGGAGGGTTGCATGACCCAGAGGACTTAGGCACGCATCTTTGTTTGTTAATGTGATGTACAAAATGTGATGTGTTGATGTGAGATACAAAAGCCAGTTTGTCAGACTAGGACTGGGGAACTCAGGTTCATTTCCCCACTTGACAAAAGAGCTCACTGGGTGACCTTGGGCCACAGAAATGACCTCTCAGCTTACCCCACCTCAGGTGCTATTGTGAGGATAAAATGGATAGTGGGAGAACCATGCATGACACCCCCTGATCTCCTTAAAGGAAGGCAGAGATAAAAATGTAAAGAACAACAATAATACCAAATGCTCTGTGTTTGCCTGGGGAAGCAACACGGCCATATCCCGGTTTATACTATGATCCCCAAATAGTTATGCATGAAAAGACCCTGATTTGAATCTCGCTTCTCACAAAATGCAAATGAAACATATTGTAGATGAGGTGAGCTATGGCTGAAAGGGACGTGGCATAACGCCCCCTACTGTATCCATGGCAGAGGTGAGATTCAGACCGTGGATTCCTCATTCATAGCTATTTGCTGAGCCATACAGTTAGCCTCTTAGGCACTACGTGACACAAGCAGTAGCGTAGCTTGAGGGGGGGGCAAAACGGTAAGTACTGCAGGCGCCGCAACATGCTGTGTAATGGCCTCTCCCATTCCCCACTGGAGCCATTCCCCACTGGAGCAATATGCAGGAGATGCCGTTTGGTTCAGCAAGCACATGTGCACTGCTGTTGCTGTCCAGAATGGCTGTTGACAGTTGGAGGCTCTGCTTACACAGCGCATTGCAGCACCTGCAGTACTTACCCTTTTACCCCCCTCCAGCTATGCTACTGGACACAAGGTCCATACACAGGCTAGACATGCCAAGACGCCGTGTTCAGAATTTAATTAGTATACATGTGTTGTGCTGCTGCAGCTGGTTACGGTTTCTTATTTCTATTTTTCATGGGACTTGTTTGATTTTTTAATTATTTCACTATTTCCTGCCCTCCTAACCAAAGCTCCATAAAAGCACATCAAACATCTTCCCTAACTATTTTCCATTACAAAGCTGCCACTATAACAAGATTTGTACAATTTAATTTCTAAAGAAATAATTAAAATGTCAAGATTCTGCTTGATCCTTCCCTGAAATTCATTTCTTCCCAGTTTATTCAGCTCGCACAGCAAATATCCCTTCTGAACGCAGGGCGGCTGGTACAGCATTGGTCATCAACCGCATTGCTTTCTTTTCTTTCATTGACTAAAGCTGCCCTCCTGTGTACATTTACCATGGAGCAAGCCCCACGGAAGATAGTGGGACTTATTTGTAAGTAAATATGCATGTGATTGTACTGGAAACATTTATTTTATTATCTGTTAACACTTGGACAGCCCAATCCGAATTTGCGCTGGAACAGCCAAGCTGAGTGGTCTGTGCTGTATCCAACACAAAGGAGGTGCTGGCTGGAGGGCAACTTGGGGTAAGGGGATATTTTGCCCCTTACCTCGTGTAGCACTCCTGCCAACCCGAAGGGGCTACTCAGATCTGTGCTAGTGATCTGTGCTAGTGAAATCACTGGTGCAAATCTGAGCAGCCCATGTAAGGCTGCAGTGAACAGGAGTGGGGGGGGTTAAGATTTGGCCTGCATTGCTGTGACTAGTTCCATCCCCCTCCCAGGCCAATCTGCCTCCTGTTCCACCCTCCTCCACCCAAAAATGCTCCCGAACCCTAAAATGCTCTCCCGCTATCCCCTCCCAGCCCCTGCGCCAGCCTGCGAAGGGTGGTGCAAATTTACTCCCTCCAGGGCAGAATTTGACTCCGGCAGGCCCACACATGTCCTTGTGATGGCCTAGCTGGGTCTAGAGTAGCTGCAAGCGTGCTTTACAGCACTTTTGCAACTATCCTGGGCTGGCACAGGGGGCCTGTGCTGGCTTACCAGTAAGTTTGGATCGAGCTCTTAACTATAATTTGACAATATACTTCCCCTGGTGCTAGCCATAGTTAATGCTAACCAGGGACATGCGGTGGGTGCAGAGGCAGGTGAGGCAGAGCCTCCCCAGCGGAGTCCTTTGAAAAGTGCTGCTGCCATGTGAGGCGTTCAAACACTCACAACCCTCACATGGGAGCATGTGAGTTGTGAGTGCTTGCGTGCCTCACACAGCAGTGGTGCTTTTCGAACGACTCCGTTCTCTGCTTCACCTGCCTTCCTATCCCTGGTTAGCATTAACTATGGCTAGCACCAGGCTAACGAGGCTTCCACTTGGTTTGCAAACCCATTCAAGCTCTTGTTAAGGGGGAAACTTGGTGAACATTAACCATGGAACTCACATATACCAAAACCAGAATGTAACACATTATAACACGTTCAGTACAGCACTTCAATTTCCCCAAACTCTATAGTGTTTCTCAAACTGTGGGTTGGGATCCACCAGTGGGCTGTGGCCTGATTGTTGGTTGGTCCTGAAACTGAAACTGACAAGCTGATAGCTGACAATGAAAATGTATTAATTCCTATGAAAAGTGAAACTAAGCTGCAGTGAACATTTACGTGAGTAGGTGAACATGCCTCAGTCCATTTTGAAAGGCCGGGCAAGGAGAATTCAATGCCACCAGAATGGTCCCAACTCGATGAATGCAGGCCCCAAAAAACACTCTAGAAGGAAGCCCCCCCCCCCAAGTTGACAAGGAAGTATTGAGCCCTATGGAGAGTGAAACTGAGCCGCACATGGGCATTTACTCATGAGTAGGCAAACATGCCTTGGCTCTTATTGAAGGCCAGGCGAAGGGGAACACAAGGCCACCAGAATGGTCCTGATCTGACGTTTGGGAGCTCAACAAATGCTCCAGAATGTGTCTCCCTCACCACCATAGTAAAAAGGATAAAAACAGAGCAACTGGTAAGGTGAAACTTTTTTAGTCTCATAAAGCAAGGTGGGTACCAATAGAGGACATTTTAATAAGTGGGTCCCAGTGCTTAAAAGTTTGGGACCTCTACTCTTAAAAAAAAGGAATAAAACAGTCCCTGATACCCCCAGCCACACACAAGCCATCAGTAGCCTAAGCTTACCTGAGCCCAAATAGTACTCCAATGGTCAAGATGGGTGAGCAGGTGGGTTTTGCTATTCCAAGAGCAATTGGACCTGTGGAATTGGATTTTCACCCAGTACCATCCTTTATCTCTATGAAATTAACCAGAACTTTGTGACAGGTTTCACTTTCAACCCTTGGTGCCAGTCTCATTCTTTCCTCCCTTCTAGGCATGCTTCCTGCGATTGACACAAAGACTACAGAGTCTTATGGAACTTTACATTTATTGTAGTATATTCTTTCATGGAACAGATCCCACCTCATCAAATGCAAGCAAAAGGATATGCTAAAATAAAATTGTTAATATTTATGGTGCCACAAGACCCCTGGTAATTTTTCTTACCGTCAACTAACACAGCTACCTGTCCGAAAACTACTACCATAGATAATGATTAAATACAATAATGGACTATCATTTGTTGGTGACCATTCTGAATACCAATCAATCCATCTTTCAGTCTATACTCAAGGAGGCTCATACCATACTTGGCATGGGTGGGGATGGAAAATTTAGATAACTCCAAATTACAGAATTATGTTAAACACTGTAGTATTTCAAAGGCATTCACAAATTAAAACATCCATGTTGTAGTTCTGATAATGGTTAGGCCCCACTTACCTGCTAGCAACAGATCATTTTATATCACTGTGGGGGCAATCCTAATCCGTATGTCAGTGCTTTCCAGCACTGGCATAGCGGTGCCAATGGGACATGTGCTGCATCCTGCAGTTGGGTGTCACTCACGGAGTCCTCCTCAAAGTAAGGGAATGTTTGTTCCCTTATCTTGGAGCTTCATTGCCCTTATGTCAGTGCTTATGTCAAGGGTTAGGATTGTGCCCTAAAAGTCACATACTGACTCCCACATTTTTCAAAAAAGTGTTCTTTTTCTTTCTGCGCATGCACATAAACAGTCATTCATATGTCTTCTTTATTCACCATTCAACCATCTTTATTCACTTTATTCAACCACTCAGTGGCTAAGTTGGATGCATTTCAAAACCTCACATTTCTGAGATGGGGCCTGGTGATGTCATAAAGTGGGACTCAGTGATGTCACAGCACTGCTTACCCTTAAACATGAAAAAAAAAAAAACATAAGGTCCTGGGGCAACAGTAAAGTGGTAGGGTCTAGTGGCGTTCCAAAAATAACCTGAGATTAATCTTTACCATTCATCCTCTTGAAGAAAAAAAAAAAAACTGGAAAGACAGGAGCATTGTTAGCAAACAAGTAGTCCTATTAATAGCTATGTTACTTAGTTCACTTGTATTAAAACATTTCACTGAATAAAACTGACTGCATGCCTGTTTAGGTGCAGGCTGTGGATGGAACAAAAAACCTCAAGCAGCATAGATGGTAGCTCCACAGCTATTGTCTACACAGAGTACAACCTTGACAATCCCAGCATCATGAGAGACACTGTATATATTTGCATAATTGAGGCTTGCATAATTGAGACAGTTTTCATCCTAATGGCCTTCAGAGATGACTCTATTCTGAAGAAGATGCACTGTGAGATAAATGATGTGCCGAGAGTTAAGCCTGTATGTGGTGCGATCAGAATGAAATATTACGTATTCATTTAGTAAAAGCGCAATTTATTTCCTTTCAAACTGAATTGTTCTCTGATTTTCCAGAGCTGTGGCCCAAATCCGGTAACCGCTCCATTAAATCTGGAGAGATAAAAATGGCATATCAAGAAATATGAAGATAAAAGTGAAAGGTGCTAAATAATCTCTCAAACAAATATCTGAGAGACAGATTTACTAAAGTCGTGATTGTAATTAACAGTAATACTGTTTGCCTCTGACAAAGAAGGATGAGATTCATTTTGGTAGTGATTCTCTTTGTGTGTGTGTGTGTGTGTGTGTGTGTGTGTGTGTGTGTGTTAAGTTAAATTGCTAATTAGTACTTTATTTAGATTTTCAAGCAATTATAGTCATGCCTGGGGTTAGGCTTCAAAAGACTGAAGATTCACAGAAGCATAGTGATGAATATGCAAAATATTTTCCCCTTTAAATAATAGAAAAGAAACACCCACACTGTGAGATCAAATGGCTGAATATTATTTGTTGGCCTTTACACAGCTTCAAATGGAAACGACACTAGCGGCCTCTAGTGTTAACTTGTTTCTCAGCAGATGTTCTGGAAATGGACCCAAAACCTGGAGAGACAAAAAGAAGCAATTAAAGACATTACTTATTTGCATAAATATGTAGATGAAGCAAACAATGTGCTCAGCTCAGCTTTCTGTATGATTTACGAAGGCAAAGGTTAATTAAAAAGAATTAATGTGGACTGGACAGAGGCTGAAAGACAGCAGGAGAAGGTACCAGGCGTATCTGGAGGGCCTGGCTATAAAAGCAGAGGCTACAAGCAGTTGTAAACTACTACATACACATGAATCACACAGAACGTCTACAGTAGGGGTGCCGAACTTGTTTTAATACAGCAGGCCAAATAGCATTATGATGCCTGCTGAGGGCCAGAAGTGATGTCATTAGAAAGTGATGTCATTAGGAAAGGACGTCATTAAGCAGGTCATGACCAGAAATAAGCACTTTTTTCCACTTAGGAACTCAGCTGTAAATGACAGAAGAGAAAATATGCAACTCTTGATCATATTTTCCAGTTATGGGAGACCCCAATTATCATGCAGGCTGCCCTTTCAACAGGAATATGTCAGCACAGCTCAGCAGCTGATGGTGGTGGTAGGAGAGCCTGAGAGCCGGATAAAGAGCATCCTCAGGCTGGATGTACCCTGCGGGCCTTATATTTGACCCTCTGATCTACAGGTCCTGAAGTGGGGAAAAGGACAGGGAATATTGGGGACTGAGTGATGTGATGGGTTCAGAATCTCAAAGGACATCTATCTTGGGCCTAGTTTTTGTTTCCTTTGAGGTTCAGAGAAATTGAAAATGCTGTATACATATGTATTGTTAAGTATGGCCTTAGCCCATTTATTGATCTGGTAAACCTGCGTCCGTGGATCACCTGACTGAATGCTCCTCCACACTCCTTCCATGAGTACAGAAAACTATCTGTTGGGCAGAAGACTATTTTAGGTGTCTTCTCCCTGACATCTAATGTCTTGTGTTGAGGGATTCGTGGTATGCAAAAGTGTTAATCGGATGAACGCTTTCATACTTGCAAGTGTTGCAATTTAGACACAGGTTTATTACTTATAGGCCCTGAACCCTTTTAAAAGGAATACAATATTTTGATTGCCATCCCCTTGACTTTTGTTGCTTTGCTCTTTCAGTCGTTTTCCATTATAAATTTTGCCCACGTGCTTTCCTCTTTTGTCCGATTTCACCCAGCCTTCCATGACGTTCATCAACATTCTTATATTTATTTTTCTTTTATTTCTGTTTATTTAGGTTTTGGGTGCATTTGCATGTGTTATATAGTTAGTTATGTTTTTCACCAGCCAAACTAAATTTGCACATGAAATAAGGCTATGCTTTGACGTTCATTCATTTTTTACTTTCATCCATGCTCTGGTCCCTAACCAGACAAAAGTTCAAGGTATTGCCATATTGTATTGTTGCCTGCCAAGCTGAGAACAACATGGCATTGACAACAATGAATTCTTCTTGTAGTTTGTGGATAAAGCATGAGCATCTAAGATTAGGGGCATAGTCAACCTCACTGGTTTGTCTTATAATTCTTCCTTTTATAATATTAATACTTTATTCCTTAGGAGTATCTGGAGGTGGTAATCCTACTGCGGATACTCTCTCCTTCCCAGGTCCAGCCACCATCCTCCCTGCCCTGGTCTCAGCCTCATTCTATCCCCTCTCTGCCCCATTCTGCCCACCCTCTGCCTCCTGCCCAACCCCCTGCACTGACTTACTTGCACCAGGGCTCATGGGAAGGCTTCAGGTGCAAGGCTTCTCATCTCTTGAGGTGACATCCTGGCCACCACATAAAAATGTATAGAAACGTTTAATATTATAATGCAGTTGTACAAATCGATGGTAAGGCCGCACCTGTAGTATTGCATCCAGTTCTGATCGCCACATCTCAAAAAGGATATAGTGGAAATGGAAAAGATGCAGAAGAGAGCTACCAAAATGACTGCTGGGCTAGGGCACCTCTTTACGAGGAAAGGCTACAGTGTTTGGGGTTCTTCAGTCTATTAAAAAGGCACCTGAAGGGGACATGACTGAGATATACAAAATTATGCAGGGGATGGATAGAGTGGATAGCTCTGTTCTCACACAACACCAGAACCAGGGACATCCACTGAAATTGAGTGTTGGGAGCGTTAGGACAGACAAAAGAAAATATTTCTTTACCCAGCGTGTAATTAGTCTGTGGAACTCCTTGCCACAGGATGTGGCAATTTCATCTGGTCTCTAAGCCTTTAAAAGGGGTTTGAACAGATTTATGGAGGAAAAGTCCATCACAGGTTGCAAGCCATGATGGGTATGTGCAACCTCCTGATTTTAGAAGTGGGCTACCTCAGAATGCCAGATGCAAGGGAGGTCACCAGGATGCAGGTATCTTGTTGTCTTGTGTGCTCCCTGAGGCAGTTGGTGGGCCACTGTGAGATACAGGAAGCTGGATTAGATGGGCCTATGGCATGACCCAGGGCGCTCTTCTTATGTTCTTATGACTGTGCCAAATGGCATGTCACCATTTGAGACAGCCTTAAAGCACACTGCGCTGCCAGATTGTGAGTTCCAGCAACACAGCATGCACACAAGATTGGGCCATAAGTTAGATAGTGTTACTTCAGTAGTGCCCTCTGTTGGAAAGGAAGTCTACCTTTCTGAATGCTCACCATACAAGACTGTACTAAGAATAACATTAGATGAGGAGACATCATATACAGTTAGGGTGCAATCCTAACCAACTTTCTAGCACTGACATATCTGTGTCAATGTGGCATGCACTGCATCTTGCAGTGGGGAGGCAATCAAGGAGGCCTCTTCAAGGTAAGGGGATGTTTGTTACCTTACCTTGGGGCTGCGTTGCGGCTAAGTTAGTGCTCGAAAGTTGGTTAGAATTGTACCCTTAGTCTCTGACTTAATGGATGTCCAACCTACAGGCATCCTGAGTTACAGATAGCTGCAGCTGTACTTTCATAGAGCCATGCAGGCATGGTCCAGCTAGACTTGCGCTTTTGCACCGGCATGATAGCACTGTTCTGACTTCAATCGGCTCTGAGTTCCTGTTTGTAAGTCGGGGACTACCTATACATTCAAACAACATTGTAGAGCATGTTGGTTGAAATGCTTTTTTATACTTTTCAAATACCTTTTTCAAAAGTACTGGCTGGGAACTGTGTATATTGAAAGCAGTACAAACAAGGAACCAAACAAGAGGGGAGGGGTTATATTGCCATTATTTTAAAAGAAAAGCGCACAAGAGAACTTGTACAAAAATATAAGCCAGTGGAGACTGGAGCTCAGCTTCAGCTTCCTGAAAAGTTTCTGTTCGTAACATGCCTCAGCATGGTGGTCCTACCACCCCAAGGGCATGCCCAACTATGTGTTAACATTTTATTACTGCAATTATATACTTACATAGAAAATATCAAAAAAGACTTCCACTTACATTGCTTCCTGGGGAAAGTTAACCACCTGCCAGTTTTTAACTGAAACTTGCACTAAAACAGGCAGGCCTAATGGCCTGCGCTATATCCAGTGCAAGGTAAGTGCCAACTGGTGCACAACTCAGGGTAAGGGGATGGTTTCCACCTTACCCTGAGTAATGCCCCAACCACCCCTATAGGTCTACTCAGATCTGCACCAGAGCCCGGGAGTGGAGATTAGGATATGGCCTACAGAAGCCCCCCATCTCTCACTTCAAAATAAGTCTTCTGCTTTAATGAGGTGTCACTCTGGCCAGGCCCCAGCGACATGGGTCTACTTGGGAGCAGGGGTCTCCTTGGGAGTACTGCCTGGATCTGGCCCCCAAGCAGGAGGTCTCCCTGGGAGTAGGAGCCAGCTGGTCACGTGGCTAAGCCAGCTGATGGGTTCATAAAGAGCCCGGCAGCCGTAGGGAGAGGTCGCTCCTTCCTGGGGATGGGGGAAGGTTTGCCAACCCCACACCCTTACTGAGGTCTGTCTCTGGCCTGAGAGAGGTGCTCAGAGCCCCTGAGGAGGATGGAGAGTCCTACTTCTTGGGGATGACCCACCCTAGGCAGGGCGTAAGGGCTGTCCCCACCCCCCAGCCACTGGAGGCTCCTCCCGTACCTTGGGAGGACTGAGAGCCAGCCCTTGGAAAGCACCAGGAGTGATATCAGCCAGCCACCAGGCAATCGCTCTCAGCACTACCTTGTTCCAGCACCGGCCAGGAGCTTCTCCCAGACCATCCCTAGTGGGGTCCCTGCAGACAACCCTACCACCGGCAGGACCTGAGAGACAGCAAAATCTAGCGCCTGTGAGGTGGATCTTGATGAATGGACTTTGCAATGGCTCCTGTGACGTAACAAGGGCCAGATGAATGTAAAGAACTTAACGAGAATAAACTGTTAGTGCAGACCCCTTCCTAACCCTCCATGACTTCTTCTGGAATGGGTTAAGTCCAGGCAACCCCAGTTCTCCCTGGCAGTAACTCCTCCCCCTAAGCCATCCACGTGGGGGTCTGCCATGGACAAGACAAGGGGGTACTTTAAAACAGATTCTTATAGGTGTTCCAAGGATTTGTCTATTTTGTAGTTGACATATAGTAAATGAAGATTTCTGGACCTACAATTAATATAGCTTACAGGCCAATCCTATGCTGCCTGGGCTCCAGTGCTGATGCTGGGTATCGCAGGCCATCCAGAGAGTAAGTCGCATTGGCGGGGAGGCCTACCCTGCCCCGTTGCTGCCACAGAACAACCCCCAGCTGCCAGCTGAGAGAAGGTAAGCACCAAGCAGCGTCGGGGTCACGGAGAGGGTGGCAGGTGGAGGCATTCCCAGGTGTGAAGAGAGCAGGGAGCGCAGACCAGGCATGGGATAGGCAGAGGCCCCCTCCATTGAATCCTATACCCCCTCCCTGACACTGAGCCTGACACTGAGTCTGTGATAGCTAAATAGCTGGCACAGCTCCGAGAAACCCCATTGAGCTGTTTCTTGACAGGGAGGACAAGCTTTATTTTTTGAGCTAAACTTTTCCCATAGATATATTTTTGAATGGGGATGAATTATTTATCTTTATATAATAAAGTGAAGTTCAATCCTCTCTTGGAGCACATGTGATACAGGGCATAAATGATGAAACCTTATGAGTTCTGAATTATTTACAACTATATATAAGCTCATCCAACAAATAGTTCACAATTGTCAGGTAATACGTGAGCAATGAATTCTGTGTGGCAATGAACTTAATCCATCAAATTGTAGTAAATTAAGTATACCTGTTATCTTTAGTAAGTGTTCCTATAATACCATCAATTGCAATAAAGGAACAACTCGATTAAGGAATTATGCCACCTGGTGGACTTTCAGAAAATTGCAAGTTCATGGTTGCATTTACAATTTACATTTTACAATTTACAATTAAGTGGTTCTCAAACTTTTAAGCTCAGGACCCACTTTTTAGAATGACAATCTGTCAGAACCCACTGGAAGTGATGTCATTAACCTGGAATTGATATCATGGCCGGAAGTGACATCATCAAGAAGGAAAAATTTTTAACAGTTCCAAGCTGCAATCCTATCTATGCTTACCCAGCTAAGAGCAACTAAGCCCCATTGACTATCACAGGTAATATCATATACACTGTAGCCTGATAAATTACAGATCTCCCTGTTCTGCCAGATTCCCACTCCAAGCCTCACTTAGGGAACTTATGCCCACTCTAAGCTAATTAGCTACCCTTTCATTCCCCGACAATGGCCCCAGTTCTCTACAGCAGCACTGCTAGACTTCACCACCAGGGTAGCTTGCCTGTTTAAACTGCAGGGACCCAGTTCCTAAGGCAGCAGTCCTTCCTGGTATAGCAGCACACCTCAGCTCTCCAAAGCCTGTTCGAGTAGTCCATTAGTCAGTTCATTAGTCACAAAGTCAGTCAGAGTATCCAGGACAAAGTCAATAAGCCAGGTCACAGTC
The DNA here is from genome assembly GCF_035046505.1 of Tiliqua scincoides. Taxonomy (NCBI): domain Eukaryota; kingdom Metazoa; phylum Chordata; class Lepidosauria; order Squamata; family Scincidae; genus Tiliqua; species Tiliqua scincoides. Next base: position 32,187,006 of record NC_089826.1, read on the forward strand.
CGAGGTCAGATTCCAAAGTCAATAATCCAAGTCAGTCTCCTCTCCTACCTGCACTCCTTCTACAACCCACACCACTAGTTCCTCCAGGTGCTGTTTATATGCTCCTAGGTTCACTTTAGCCTCTAGTGCAGGGGTGCTCACACTTTTTTGGCTCGTGAGCTACTTTGAAACCCAGCAAGGCCCGGAGATCTACCAGAGTTTTTTTTACAATGTTCGTGCCATCATAACATATAACATTTATGTGTACAATGTATGTTGGTGTACCTTGAGCCCCACTGAGTATAACAGGACTTACTCCTGACTAGACATGCCTAGGATTAGGCTGTGAGGCTGCAATCCTAGCCACACTTACCTGGGAGTAAGCCCCATTGAGAACAATGGGCCTTACTCCCGGCGTTTCCTCCCAGATGCACCTGAAGGGGGGGGGTCGGCACTCTGCGATCTACTCATTTTGCACCATTTAAAAGTGCTTGATATTGAGCCATGTCATTAATCCACCTAGATACCCGGTACTGTCTACTCTAAGTGGCAGCGGCACTGCGAGATCTTGGTCTGTGGAAGTCTTTCCCAACCCTTCTTCCTCAGATCTATTTACTGGGGATGCTAGCCAATGAATCTGTAGCCTTCTGCCTAAAGAACCTGTACACCCCACTAAACTACTGTACTTCTGCCAAAGTACTCCATCTTCATCTGACAACTAGAACTAGTTCTTCCAACCTGAAAACAGCAGTTTGGACCGCTCAAGTCATCCAGCTAGAAGATTTCTTCTTCTCCAGAAGTAAAGTTGTGTCTTAGACCAGGTGCCTCCTCCGTCCCCATTCTTTTCCTTAATATGAGACAGGGTTTGCCAAAGAACACCTGAGACACATGAATTAGGAGAACGGGCCACTTTATTAAACAACACAGAGAAATTATGAGACCTGCAGCAGCTACTGCAACTAAGGGCCCAATCCTAACCTAAGGCAGGCTGGCTGGCCAGTGATGTGCAGGGTCTGAGGTGGATCCTGTGCAATTTGGAGTAAGGGGATTAATTTCCCCTTATCCTGTGTCACACTGCAGCCACCTCAATGGGGTTACTCGGATCTGCACCAGTGAAATCACTGGTGCAAATCCGAATAGCCTGGTGTAACACCAGGTTGCTCAAAAGGGGGGGGGATGTTAGGATCTGGCCTAAGTGCCAGAGACTGTTCCCACCCACCCCCCTCCCAGGCCCAGTCCATCCTCTGGTCTACCCTACCTGCCCAACTCTCCCCAACCCCCTGTGCCAGCTGCTGTCGACCAGCGCAAATGCACCTCAGCAGGGACTGGATTTGGTGCATAAATCATTGCACTGGCCTCCTCAACTCCCGAGGTGGCGCAAATGTGCTTAACAGCACATTCGCAACACCTGGAAGCCGGCCCAAGAGACTTGCACCAGCCTAAAGGTAAGTCTGGATTGCTCTGATAGTGACAGTAGCGGGGAGACTGGATCACATGAGAGATGCCAGAAGATTATCCCATGAACCCCACAAAGGGGCAGAGGAAACCTGACCGCATAGGGCCACCCCAAGTCACTGAGCCTTTGACGCAGTCCCTGTGATCCAGGCCAGTTACAACTTGTCCAGCCTCTCACGCCACTGGACAACTAAGGAGTGAGAAGTGAGTTCTACTCTGCTTTTGCTGACCTCAGGGTGCACACCAATGGCCACGTTCATGCCTTTGAGCCCACACTACCTACCACAAGGAAGGTTTAGCCTAAACCTTAATCTCCTCCCACCCACCAGGGAGAAGAAGTCCTTGAAGGTCATGCTGCAGGTCTTCTCAAAATGTGCCTGATCCCTCATCAGACAACTGGACCCAATCACCCCTGTAAAGTGATGGAAGGGGATAAAAGGATGGTGGGGTGCTGAATAACCTGGCTGCTGAACTGAACCACAAACTTACCAACTTCCTTGGTGATTCTTCGACACATCCATTCTACCTTGGCTCAGCTGGAAGTCCCCTGCCATACCCTCCTCTGCAGGAGATCTGACCAGGCTGAAATGGTCTTGAGCATCCACCTGGTCAGGTCCTTCCATGCTTGAAGTCTCAGTGAGAGACCAGGACTCCAGCACAAATCATTCTCTCCAAGATGAACCACCAATATCTAGGAAAGGAAATTCTTCCAAAGGAACTTGGCTACCATGGGTAACAGCTGATCCCAAAACATGCCCTGCCTACCTGTCCAGCTGACCCGCAGCCCCGGGGCCCTATTCTGCAAGCCCCGGCCTCCCTCTTGAGGGCTCAAAAGACTATGGAACAGCCATCAGAATGTGAACTGGATTCTTCAAGCACCCTGTAAAAGAAACAGCAGGTGAAGCCAGCAAAAGGAGTAAGTTGAGTGTAAAACAAAGCAAGACCATCAGGCAACAATTAGCCCCAGAAGCTGAGGCAAGCCGAGAGCAGCACCCATCTTGAGGCACCTCTACTTGCAGATGTTCTGCTTATAGCCAGAAGACTGCCAATGGCCGATCCACTGAATTGTTTTGACTAACAGCCCCAGGGCAGCTGCTGCAGAAACCACTCCAATATGCAGGAAATGCAGCCTGCCACTCCTTGGGCTTTAAACCCATGGAAAGCACCCCCCTTGAGAAGATTGAGCTAAATTGAAACAGGATCAACAGGCTCCATTTGCATGCTGAGACAGTACCCTGACCCGGCCTCTTAGGTAGTCTTGTAGCACCTCTGCCAGGCACTAGTGGAAACTTATAACTTCTTTAAGAACCATGGCCTCGTCCAATCCCCTCTGGTCTGCCTGGGACCATTGTAGTCTGAGGGTGACCCCACCCTCAACCCAAGATTGGTCCCTCCTCTGCAGGGCCTGGCTGGAAGAATCAAACTTGCCACTGACCAGAAACTCACTGGGTTGAAAGACCTCATAGAAGGTCATGAGGAGATCAGCTCTAAACAGTAAGAACTTCTCCAGCAAGGAACAAAGCCACTTGAAGGTCTGTAAGATGCCCGCCAGAGTGTCAGGTGAAATAAGGCATTTCTGGTCTGGAGGCATCGGGGCACCCTTAGTCCCCCTCCAACATGTGCCCTATCCTAAAATCCTAAGAAAAGTTGGGGTGCCCTACCACTTACTAAATGAAGGTCGATGCTGAGGGAAACCCAGAAAAGAACTAACTGCTCCACCTGACTCTTTAAAGTGCAACAGGAAGTGCATCAGCTGCTTGGGAGGAATTGGCTACAGATTGGGCAGAAAGGCTTCCTGTTGGAACATTAGGAATTCTTTTACTTTGCTCAAGTATCCCTGCTGAGTGCTGGGATTCAGAGAAATACAAATCACCTCAAGGGCCTTGGAACGCCCTGGATTGATGTCACCTCTCTTGACGGTACTTAAGATAGACCATGAGAAGTGGTATATTGGGAGACAAAGGTTGAGAAACACTGCCTTAAGAGTTGTTGACTTGGTTTCAAGAGACACAATAAAAGGTGCTGTTAGTTTGTGTAAATGGATCATATAGAGTAGCAAGAGGAAGCAGTAGTAGCCAGACAACAGGATGCAACAAATACATTAATCGAAGTCACATCAGAGTTCTTGTCCTTTGCCATCTCTCTCTTGCTCTCTCTAATTCCAAAAGATGCTAATCTACAAAGACTGTAGCCAAATATCTGCTGCTCTCTCATATTCATGCCAGATGCCAAATGACTCATCGAGAAGAACAGGAGACTTGCAAGAATTAATGACCTGTGATATCTCTTTGTTTTGGAGAGCAACATCATCCAGGAATCAGCCCAAACATCTCTCCAGTAATGAACTCCAGCCAAGGTTCCAAGTACTGCTTGCATTTGATCTCTCTCTTTCATAGTAGCTGCAGGAAGACGACACCGCCACAACAACAAAACAGCCTCTTGCTTCATCCTCATGCCAAACAGGAAATGAGGGAGTTCTTCAGCTTTGCTGTGTTAATCTTCTGCCCCAGTGTACTTCACGGATCTTCTACTCTTTCTTTCTCCTTCAAGGGTATTTTGAGTCCTCTCGCTTTAAAGAAAAACGAGGTGATCGTTTTATTTCTTCAGAGTAACAGAATATTATGTTGTTTGGTCACACGTGATGCTAAGATTGGCTATTGTTTCATTTTCTTGCATTGGCGTACAGGACAGTACTGTACTATAATGCCATTTAGGGCATGGCTGTATTTGAATTGAATGATTTGCCATGTGAACAGTTTAGTATACCTGAAAAAGGAGCAAGGCAAAGTTGTGAATCAGACAGTTGTGAGTTGCCTATGGCAAATGTGCTGTGGGGTTAGAGCAGCATTTCTAAAACTGTAGATCAGGACCCACTAAGTGGGTTGCAAGCCGAATTCAGGTGGGTCACATAGCACCTAGCTCAGCTACCATTGACCATACAGAGCTGAAAATACAGTGTACAAAGTTGCTGGGCAGGGCAGGCTCCTGGTGGGAGAGAGACATAGTGTTTTGCCCTGAATAAGTGGGGATGCTAGAAAAGGGGGAAGGCTGTGGTTGGAGAAGGACCCACTTTCCAGCACCGACATAAGGGCAATGCAGCTCTGAGGTAAGGGAACAAACATCCCCCTTACGTTGAGGAGGCCTCAGCGATTCCCACCCAACTGCAGGATGCAGCACATGTCCCATTGGCACCGCTATGCCAGTGCTGGAAAGTTGGTTAGGATTGGGGCCTAAGTTGATTATGTCACCTCTGACCATGACATCACTTCCAGGTTAATGACATCACTTCTGGTGGTTCCCAACAAATTGTCATTCTAAAAACATGGGGTCCCAGTGGTGAAATGTTTGAGAACCACTGGATTAGAGGTTTCCAAGTAATAAAGATCTGTGCTGAACTACAAGAAAGTGGATACAACTGTACCTTCCACACAGTATGTGCTTCTCTCATGTTCTGTTTGACAGCGTGTTCACCTCATCTCTGAGATCAAATGTACCTCAAGCTGTGACTGAGATAGGTTTGATCTCAGAGACGAAGTGAGCACCCACTAGAAGCAAGGCCTTCTCAGTGGTGGTCCCAGTGTTTTGGAATTTTCTTCCTTGGGTTCGACCCCCCCCCCCAATACTGTACTTCATAAGTTCCAAGCGAAAACTTGCTCTTCTGTAAAGCTTAAGGTATCTTGTGGTCTTGTGTGTGCCGGTGACATTGCTCTGCGAAGTATACAGTATACACTCACTGTATATACAGTGTATATACAGTATACACTCACTGAATGGTCACTGTGCAGCTGTAATTGGCAATAGAAACAATCTCCCTTGTTTTGCTGTACCAATTTCATACTTGTAGTGTGAAAGATATTTCTGGTCTTGACTGATCCCTAAGCAAACAGAATCAAACCTGCTTTGCATCAATTTCCCACTGAGCTAAAACTGAACGGATCAGAGTCTCACAAAGTAGGAAACTACTGGAGGAGAACTGATCAGAGGTCAGCCCAATTCCTGGCTGCTGGGGCAATGAGCGGTGGATGAAATTTCGCCCATTTTCTGTCCAGAGAGGAATTGCTTTGGGATGTGAAACTGTCTTTCTCTTTCTTTGTCCTATGAACATAGGAGTACATAACACATCCGTTACAGAAATTATAGCCTGAAAAAACAACTGTAACAAATACGTTTGAAATTGGGGGTACACTAGCACACACACTTCTGCATACCTTAGGGTATGCATAGGTATACTTTGGGGTACGCATTGGCCACTGATTTTGTTGGTAGGGAAAGTGATAGTCTCTAAACACTTCAGTCTTTGAGCATCAAAGATACCACTGAGTTCCAAGTTGCAAATCTGTGCACAGTAACCTGGGAGTCTGTCCCATTGAATTCAGTGGGAGTTTCTCTTTGTAGGATAGGGCTGCTGCAAGCCATTTTCTTAGCAGTTCAGGGCGTTTTCTCACCAATGTCATATTCACATCTTCTTTAGCCAACTATGTATCAAATACTCCGTTGAAATCCTCTTCTATTCCCTTTCTTTAGAAGAGTCTGGATTAATGAACTGCTTAAAGAAGGATTTATGAGATATTATGAGGTGTGTAAACTGATACTAGGTCATATTTTTGTCTGTTTCAGGTTCCTTTCCATTTCTTTCTCTTGCCAGCTATCAGAGTCCTGGAAGGATCCTTAAAATAAAATTCTTGCTGACAGCGCATCCTCCTCACTCCCACTCCCAGGTGAATGGAAGGGGGGAAAAACACTCTAGTGCACCATTTCTCAGAGTGTGTTCCTAGGAGCCCTGGGGCCCCTTGAGACCCCTTCAAGGGCTCCCTGGACACACCATAAGCAGCACTCTCTGCCCCCAGCTCCTACATCCCTTCCGCCTCCCCTGTTCATTGCTCTTCTTCCTCGTTGCTCCTTCTGTTCTGACTCTGCCGGTATTCCGCATTGGATTCAGTGCCATGCCACTCCATGCATGCGTTGGTGATCTGGGACTTCCTGAGGAACTGCCCATGCGCCAGTGGGGCTCCTCCTACACTGAGGAGTGTAAAAGGCTCTGAAGACCAAAATTTAGAACCACTGTTCTAATATACGCCCTCAGTCAGGAGCAGCACATTGTCTTCCTTTGGCTGCACAGAAGAACGTGCCACCAGGTGGGGGAGGTGCCAGTGCCATGACCCCCTTCCCTTGCCACCTTTTTTTTTTCTTGATAGGCCCATTTGCAGGGCCTTAGAAGGCCTCTGGAAGGCCACTTCTGGTTTTTGCCAAAAAACGGAAGTGATCTTTTTAGGCTTTTTGGAGGCCTCATAAGACCTTCTAAGGCCCTGTAAATAGGCCTATCAAGGAAAAAAAAGACAGCAGGGGAGGGGGTCACGGCACAGGGCATTTGCTGCTTGTTCCCTCCCCCCCCCGAAACGCCAGTGATCTTACCTTCAAGTTTCACATTTGCTTCTGATAATGAAGAGGAAAAAAATTGCAGCAAGTAGCAAGATGGATCTGGATGAACGTAGAAATGTTTTATGTTGAAACTCATTCATGTATTGTTAGACAACTCAGAAAAAAGAGCAATGAAGGTGCATTTATCTGAATCCTGAACTGATCTATTGCAAAAATTTCATATAGACCCAAAGTTCAATTTTGCAGCATTGCCGCCAGAGCTGGAAAGCGAAGATTTTACGCTACCATATACTTCTACTGAATCAGACCCTTTTGCTTGGGATTGTCTAGTTTGATTACCAGCAATTCTTGAATATCTTGAAATTGCCACCTGATATTCTTTTGGGCAGCAATCTTAGGCACACTTACTTGGGAAGAAACCCCACTGAATGCAGTGACGGCTTAATCTTATCCATTGACTTACATTAGCACCTTACAGTGGCATGCATAGCACGCTGTCCTTATCCATTTTGGAGCTAGCAGCACAAACGGCAATGATGGTGGTGGCCTGCTACCAGAGTAGGTCAGCTGGTGTGTGTGTGGGGGGGGGGGAGATGATGGGTGGGGAGGGGGTGGAACTGGGCATTCCAGGGTATTGCAGAAGATCTGGAGAGAAGGTAGATGTGGTGTCAGCAGTGGCCCCTTTAAGGGTAAGGCCTGGGCATCCAGCAGAGTGTGCTGCACAGCTGCAGCCACTTGAAGGCAGTAGGGCCCTCAGGCATAAAAGCACCTGATGAAGGGAGAGTTTGGTGTGGGTAACAGAAGGAGGAAAGCTGGATTAATGGACTAAGGAATTGATGGTGAATGGACTGTGGAGACTGGTGGAAGAAACTGCCGGAGACACTGGAGTCTGGTGTGTGGCTGCTGTACCCAAGACCTGCTGAAGACCAAGGGTTTGCTGTAGTGGCGGGAGGCTGCTGGCAGGAGAGAGGACCTCTGTAGGTTGAATAGTCGGGCTACCCTGGAGGTGGGGTCCAGCAGGACTGCAAGGCAGAACCAGGGTCATTCTTGGTTGAAAAAGGGTGCTAATTAGCTAAATGTGGGCATAATTCTCCAGGCAGAGCTTGGTTTGGGATTTGGCAGAACACAGGGGAGGAACTGGGGGTGGATCTGGCAGCAATGGCACACATCAAATCTTATCCTCTCTTTTGAAAATTTCCCCCATCCTTTTCCCTTCTCAAATATCACCAAAGTATCATAGATGGTATATGTCTGAGGAGACCCATAGGTGGCCCCAGAGCTTATGCAGAGGTAAAGAAAACATATTTTTGCTACTTCTTGTGTGCTTTGGTTGATCCCCCCCATCCCATAGGATACAGTGTGCACCTTTTTGATATGGCTGGGTCAGCACTGGTGGCAGGGGATAGGCTTGGGCTGCAAGACTTATAGGACTGTACTGCTAACAGAACATGTCAGGGATTATACCTGGGGCCTAAACCATATAAAATGCATGCCACAACTGAGCACTGACCTCAGTGCTCCTAAGTGGCAGCAGAATAAGGTTGCAATCTTCTGTCTACTAGCTAGTTAGCAATGGAGTTAGCAATGGAGCATTGGACTCAGTGGAATTAATAACTGTGAGCATGCACATGAACAGACATCGTATCTGACTGGGGCTAAACTTGGAGCCCCAAGAAAGAGGTGCGCTGAAGTTCCTTCTTTAAGCACGCATGCTGGTTTTAGAACATTGCACTTTTGCTGTCATATGCATGAACCAGCTGTACACTGCTAAATGCAGTGCATATTGCTCTTTTGCTAGTATCCAGATATACACTTATTTAAATGCTTGGTGTGCTGCCATTCCCTGATTTCCATAATATGCTGTTTAGTTTTTGGCAGTTTGAGAATCAGGGTTGCCAGGAAGTTTCTTCTTCAGGAAATAACTAGCGGTTGAATACAATTTGAAGTTATTGTAGCATAGAAACTATACCTTCTCCCAAAAGGTGTAATTCAGAAATTTCTGCAAATCTTTTTTTTCACTGCTACTATCCCAAGCGAATAAAAAGGAAATAGTACTGTAATCAGAGACTTCTTGTCTACTAATAAAGTTAAATGGGACAATTGAATGAAACACATGCACCAAGAACACAAGAGGGCACTCTTGATCTGCCATTGAGTTGCTCAACATTTTGCTGGGGACACTAATCTGTAGAGGAGATTGAGAAGCATTAGGAGAGTGAAACATAAGCATTTTTATCTGATTTAATATTGCTAATTCATCTCTACTTCTATAAACAAAAGGCCTTTCCAGACAATAAAAAAAACCACAGATTTTATTTTTAGTGTCACATTTCTGCTCATCCCTTTCGGAGCCAATAGTAGTGTCCTTCATGAGATGAATGAGAGGGAGAAGACCTGGCTGCAACTGGAGTAGCTTGATTAAGAGGGGGCAGTTACAGAAAAAAAAAATGGATGCCTTTATAAATGTGAGAATGTATGTTATAGTGCTGGAGAAGAAAGTAGTCAATATTTTTTTTAAAGGAGCATAGTTCACAAATTCTCCCAGAAAGGCTTCAGTGAGTGAGTAACCTTATTTGTATATGCCATTTAATACCCCCCCCCCCCCGCATTTCATCTAGGATTGTGAATAAATGATATGCTGAGAGATCAACCTCTCTATAATTTAAAATTAGATTTCAAATGTTTGCAATTCAGTGCTCGCACAAGGGTGGTCATTTGTGTCATAACACCAAGATGTCGTGGGTGCTGTCCAACAGGTAGCCATGACATTCCCTCAGTTGTTGCAATTGTGGAATTATTATTCACAAAAGAAGTTGTGCGATTCCCCCCTCCTACTATGAAAGGCCTAGATAATTAATCTGAAAATGTGAAGGATATATTTCATACAAAATGGCCATTCCTTTTAGGTTTACAAACATTGGCTTGAAACAAACAAAAAATCTAGTGCTTCTCTGGTTCACTGTATCATTAAACCTGGGTTTTTTTTCATGAGCAAACCTTATAATCCCGTGTTCTGTGTTACTGAAGGTGATGTCCAATGTGCTTTACATTAAAATAAAATGATATTTAATGCTATAAATGTCTTATTGGGATGTTTATTTTCAATATGCCATGATTATACAACCATTCAAAATCATATGATCTGAAAAAGAAAATTATAAAGACAAAATTTAAAAGCACCAGCTTTCCAAATCTCACTTGTGGGATAATAAGATTTATACTGATACAAACATCTCAAATTTGTTCATCTGCCTCCATTTTTAACCCCTTTCTCTTTCTTTGCTGCATCTAGTATCTACAACAGGCAAATAGATGTCCTTGAAAGAAACCTGTAAAATAAAAGAGTTTAAGATGACTCATCTGAACAGATTATATCCAGTAGTTGTAAAAAAATGAATTGTTTGTGGCTCTCTCTGGACATATGTAGTTCTTTTTCTTTCCCTGGAGTAACAATAACAAGCCTCAAGCCAATTCCACTAAAACCCCATGGGGGTAAGAATCTCTGGGAGGATTTGAAGCCAAGAAGCTGCTTCTTGCAGGGTATTTAAGAAGGGCATCTGGATAACTTAACATGCTGTTTTGTTATGGGGCGAGCTCAGTTGTTAAGATTAAGGGGGAACGATGTGATTTTTAATAAACTGTGATGGTGCTACCTCTGTCTTCCCCCTTCTAACATTCTTCACAATTTATCTCATCCTCTGGGTACTATACTATATAGCAGCGATTTTCAACCGTTTTCATCTCATGGCACACTGACAAGGCACCAAAAGTGTCACCATCAGTTTTTTGACAACTGACACCACACTGACAGCAGGGGCTGGCACCCCCCAGTGGCCCTCTTAACAAATGACCCTCCTCCAAACTCCCATAAGAACAGCCCCACTGGATCAGGCCATAGGCCCATCTAGTCCAGCTATCTCACAACGGCCCACCAAATGTCCCAGGGAGCACACCAGATAATCTGCACACGCAGACCATCTGTGGCACACCAGCGTGCCATGGCACAGTGGTTGAAAATTGTTGCTATATATAGCATACTCCCACTGCCCCTTCTCATGATGCTATTTCATTTGTGCGGGTTTCATCCCCATGCTTGTGACACCAGAAGAAGGGAAATGACTTTTTTTGAGGTGGGTTGTCTGAGGTGGGCATCATCAGGCAGAGGTCCCAGTGTTTCAGGAGCAGGTGTGTCTATCAGTGCCAATCCCTTCATAACAGAGACCACCATCAGTGAGATGCCCCCCACCCATGGGCTTTGGGATCCTTGGTCCCCCTCTTCCTCTCCCCCCCACCTCTTTCTCCTCCAGCTCACAGTCTGATCACTCCCCCCCCCCACTAGCTCTGTGTGACCCTAGTTGCTGGGCCCAGAGAATCTGTCCAAGGGGGGGGGAAAGCTGCTTTTGAACGGGGGGGGGCGTGATGCTGCAAGGGTGTGGGGGCGCTGTCCTCTCGCCTGGGGGGGGGGCGTCGCGGCCCTGCACTCCCAGCCACCGGTGCGCTATCCTGCAAGTGACCGGAGGCTGCTGCTCCTTGCAGCCCTGCCGTGGCTTGCTGGAGCGTGGCCCGCAAGGCGCAGCAGCCGTCGGGGTCGCTCTCTTGTTGCTGCCGGGAAAAGCAGAGACGCCCGTCGCGACTCGCCGGAGAGCAGGCAAAGGCTGCCACCCCGTGCGCACTTTCCTGGGAGTAAGCCCCATTGCTTCCTGCCGAGTAGACACGCATAGGATTGGGCTCTGGGACTGTAATCCTATTCACACTTTCCTGGGAGTAAGCCCCATTGGCTCTAATGGGGCTTACTTCTGAGTAGACAAGCACAGCATTGGGCTCTGGGGCGGCAATCCTATCCACCCTTTCCCGGGAGTAAATCTCATTGAGCACAATGGGACTTACTTCCGAGTAGACAGGCAGAGACTTGGACTGTGGGTCCGGTGGGACGAGCTGGGGGCACGAAGGAGCAGGAGCGGCCACCGAGGGCAGCCACCCCATCCGTCCCAGACCGAGGCTACAATCCTAGCCACACTTTCCTGGGAGTAAGCCCCACTGACTATAACGGGACTTACTTCCGAGTAGACATGCCTCGGCTTGGGCTCAGGCTACACTTTCCTGGGAGTAAGCCCTACTTCTGAGTAGACACGCACAGGGCTCTGAGACAGCAGCGGTTCTCTGGAGCAGAGCGCGTCGAGGGGAGGGGACCCGGGCGCGAGTCTTCGCCTGCATCTGCCCGGCCTCAGCCAGGGAAAGCAGCGCCGTCCCGGAGACTCTTCGCTAGGAGGAGGAGGATGCAAAGCCCACCCCCCCCCCGCACCCCGCTTCCGAAGGGGCTGAAAGAGTTAAGGCTAAATCCGCGTCGCGCCTTCCCAGACGTGCTCTGCTTAATCCCTTTCTGGGCTGATTGTTTCTCGCAGGAGCCCCATGTGGGCGCCCCCCTTCCTCTCCCCCCCCATGAAAGCGCGACCACCACCCCACCGTCGAGAGCCCGGCGGCAGCAGCAGCGGCAGAAGAGATCCTCCCGGCTGGACGCACAGCCGGGCAGCCTGTTGCAGGGAGACTCCCCGCCCGCAGCCGGGCTTTGGACAGAGACCCAGTGCGTGGCGCTCAGGGGCGGAGTGGGAGGCGGGGGGGAAGGAGTGGGAGGCGGGGGGGGCCGGCACTTGGCCCGATGCGGCTCAATGAGAAGGCTGGTGGGCGGAGAGAGCGCTGACCACCCCCCGGGGGAGGCGGGGACGGGGAGGGCGCCGCGCCCGGGAGTCAAGAGCGCTCAGCTCCAGGAGTAGCAACAAAGTTTCAGCCCGGGTCGCCGCGGCGCGTTGTGTGGGGCAGGCGGGCGTCCTTCCTCCTCCTCCTCCTCCCCCCGCGGAGCCTTGGCCGACCCCAAGGGCAGGAGCCCCGACGACCCTCGCCCGCTCTTGCGGTGCCAGCGACGGACACTCCCCGGGGCGCCCCCAGCCCGCTCCGGAGCAGGAGCCGCTGCGCAGGGAGGGATGCTGGAAGGGAGGCTCCCGCCCCATCGCCGCCGCCGCCGCCGCTGAAGAGGACTTGCCAGCCATGGCCAGGAGCGATCGGGGCTGCGCGCACCCTCCGGGGGGAGAAGACGTCCAGCGGAAAGGAGCGCAGGGGGCCCGCGGCTGAGGAGGGGCTGGCCCGCGAAGGACGTCTCCGCGCTCCCAGCGGGGGCAGGAGGGCGCAGCCGGCCAGAGCAGCCTTGGCACGGGGCCATCGGAGTTCCGCGGTGGGCACTGAACGTGAGTAAGAGGCACCGAAGCTGCTAGGGGGCTCCCCCCCCCCGCACACAAGGAGGGGAGTGGGAGAGGTTGGTGGCCACGGCTGCTGCCGCCTTGTGCCCGGTGGTGCCCTCTCGCAGGGGTGCCCGCAGCTGGAGAGGCGGTGACAGCCCACCCTCCTCCTCTCCGGAGCCTCTGGGGATGTGGATTGCTGCTGGCCGGACTTCTGTTCCACCGGAGACTTGTGAGGGACGGTCGCCACATGCTCACATGCGCCATGGGCCTCTGGGGGGCAGGCCGCGCCGCCGCTGTGCCCACCTGGCTGCCCCGCTTCGCCTTCCTCTTGCTGCTACCCCTTCATGCCTCCGCTGAGCCCAGGCAGCTGTTCCAGGTGTTGGAGGAGCAGTCTCCGGGCACCTGGGTGGGAACCATCACCACTCGGCCAGGCTTCACCTACCGCTTGAGCGAGCACCATGCGCTCTTCACCATCAACGCCACATCGGGGGACCTGCACACTCGCGCAGTCATCGACCGGGAGAGCCTGGCCAGTGACATGATGGACCTGGTGGTGCTCTCCAGCCAGCCCACGTACCCCAGTGAGGTGCGCATCGTGGTGCTGGACCTGAATGACAACGCTCCCGTCTTCCCGGATCCCTCCATCGTGGTGACTTTCAAGGAGGATACAGGGAGCGGCCGACAGCTCATCCTGGACACGGCTACTGATGCGGATAGCGGGACCAACGGGGTGGACCACAGCTCTTACCGCATTGTGGGTGGCAACGAAGAGGGACGCTTCCGACTCAACATCACTCTCAACCCTAGTGGGGAAGGGGCTTTCCTGCACCTGGTCTCTCGTGGTGGGCTGGACAGAGAAGCCACCCCAGCCTACCAGCTCCTGGTGCAGGTGGAGGACAAAGGGGAGCCACGGCGGCGTGGATACTTGCAGGTGAATGTCACTGTGCAGGATATCAATGACAACCCACCTCTCTTTAGCCAAACCCTGTACCAAGCCCGGGTGCCCGAGGATGCACCTGTTGGGGCCAGCGTCTTGCAGGTGACGGCGGCAGATGCTGATGAGGGCACCAATGCTGACATCCGATATCGCCTGGAGGCAGCAGAAACCTCTGGGGGCGATGGCGCAGGGGTGCTTCCTTTTGAGGTGGACCCAGAGACTGGGGTCATCCGCATCCGTGAGCCGCTGGACTATGAGTCACGGCGGCAGTACTCCCTGACGGTTCAGGCGGTGGACCGTGGGGTGCCAGCTCTAAGTGGCCGTGCGGAGGCTCTGATCCACCTGCTTGATGTGAATGATAATGAGCCACGGGTGAAATTCCGCTATTTCCCCGCCACCTCTCGCTTTGCCTCTGTGGATGAGAATGCAGCACCTGGCACTGTGGTGGCCCTGCTGACCGTGAGCGATGCTGACTCACCAGCAGCCAATGGGAATATCTCTGTATCCATCTTGGGGGGGAATGAGCAACGTCATTTTGAGGTCCAGAGCAGCAAAGTGCCCAACCTCAGCCTTATCAAAGTGACTGCTGCTCTTGACCGGGAACGTATACCCACTTACAACCTTACTGTGGCTGTGATGGACAACTTTGGGGCTCCTCCGCCATCACCTGGTGCACCCCCTTCTTCTCTGAGCCCTGATGGAGAGCCTCCTGCCCCTGTGAGTCGCTCCTCAGTGGCGAGTCTGGTGATTTTTGTCAATGACATCAATGATCACCCACCTGTCTTTGGACAGTCGGTGTACCAAGTCAATATTAGTGAGGAGGTGCCACCTGGCAGCTATGTACAAGGCCTGAGTGCTACTGATAGTGACTCTGGGCTCAATGCCAACCTCAAATACAGCATTGTTTCTGGCAATGAGCTGGGCTGGTTTTGTATTAGTGAGCACAGTGGCCTAGTCACTACCAGAAGCCCTGACGCTGTCATGGCTAGACCTCTCCTTGGCATTCCTGGAACAAGCATGGCAGCATCTAGTGGCCTTGACCGGGAGATAGCTTCGCAAGTAGTGCTGAACATCAGCGCCCGAGACCAAGGTGTGCAGCCTAAAGTTTCTTATGCCCAGTTGGTAGTGAACATCCTTGATGTGAATGATGAGAGGCCCCAGTTTAGTCAGCCAGATGGCTATCATGTGTCTGTGGCTGAGAATTCCCCTTCAGGAACAGAGTTACTGGTCCTTACTGCGGTGGACAATGACTTGGGAGACAATGGGACGATTCGCTTCTCCTTGCAAGAGACTGAGCCAGGAGGAGTGGCTGTTGGTCCTTTGGTAGCTTCATGGCGTGTTTTTAGATTGGATCCTCTGTCAGGCAGACTTAGTACAATCTCCCAGTTGGACAGGGAAGAGCAGGGACACTACATTCTACAGGTCCTGGCCACCGATCTGGGCTCTCCTCCTCTCTCTTCAGTGGCTCAGGTCAATGTGACCCTACTTGATGTGAATGATAACAGCCCTCTGTTCTACCCTGTCCAGTATTTTGCCCATATCAAGGAAAATGAACCTGCAGGCAGTTATGTTGCCACGGTGTCTGCCAGTGACCCAGACCTTGGACTCAATGGGACGCTCAGATACAGCATTTCAGCAGGAGACACCTCCAGGTTTCAGATCCATAGCCAGAAAGGGATCATCACCACCAAAACCATTCTGGATAGAGAGGAGAAGACTGCTTACCAACTGCAAGTAGTGGCCAGTGATGGTGGCAGGCTCCAGTCCCAAAACCAGGCAATAGTCACTGTCACTGTCTTGGACACTCAGGATAACCCCCCAGTTTTTAGCCAGGATGTTTACAGTTTTGTAGTGTTTGAAAATGTTGCCTTGGGTTATCATGTAGGCAGTGTTTCTGCTTCTTCTATGGACCTCAACACCAACATCACTTACCTTATCACAATGGGAGATCAGAGGGGTATGTTTGCAATTAACAAGATGTCAGGCCTGATCACCACAGCTAGTATTATTGATAGGGAAGAGCAAATCTTTTACCAGCTCAAAGTGGTAGCGAGTGGTGGGGCAATAACCGGAGATGCTTTAGTCAATATAACAGTCAGAGATCTAAATGACAATTCTCCCCATTTTCTTCATGCTGTGGAAAGTGTGAATGTGGTAGAGAACTGGAGTACTGGGCACACCATATTTCAAGCCAAAGCTGTTGACCCTGATGAAGGTGTCAACGGCATGGTATTTTACAGCCTGAAGCAGAATCCCAGGGACCTATTTAGTGTTGATGAGCAAAGTGGTGCTATAAGTTTAACAGGGCCGCTGGACATAAACGCTGGGTCTTATCAGGTTGAGATTTTGGCCTCTGACTTGGGAGTTCCCCAACGCTCCTCTAGTTTCATTTTAACTGTTTCTGTTCACGATGTAAATGATAATCCTCCAGTGTTTGACCAGCTCTCATACGAAGTCACTATCTCTGAATTGGAGCCAGTCAATTCCAGATTCTTTAGCGTGCATGCTTCTGACAAGGATTCAGGCGCAAATGGAGAAATAGCTTACAGCATAATTGAAGGAAATACTGGGGATGCCTTTGGCATCTTTCCAGATGGCCAGCTGTATATAAAAAGTGAGCTGGACCGTGAACTTCAGGAAAGGTACACTCTGCTGGTTATGGCTTCTGATAGAGCAGTAGAACCACTCAGTGCCACAGTCAATGTCACCATCATTCTGGAAGATGTAAATGATAACAGACCATTGTTTAACAGTACTAATTATGTTTTCTATTACGAGGAGGAGCAGAGTGGTGGATCATTTGTAGGTAAAATCAGTGCTGAAGACAAAGACTCGGGGTCGAATGGTGAAGTCCGGTATTCATTTGAGCACATGCAACCTGATTTTGAGTTGAATGCAATAAGTGGAGAAATAAAAAGTACTCATCAGCTAGACAGGGAATCCCTTATGAGGCAAAGGGGAACTGCAGTGTTTACACTGACAGTTATTGCAATGGACCAGGGCTTGCCAAAGCCATTGAAGGATCAGGCAACCGTGCAGGTTTATTTGAAGGATATTAATGATAATGTCCCAAAGTTTTTAAAAGAACTTTACCAAGCTTCTGTATCAGAATTAGCAGCAAACCTGACACAGGTTTTAAGAGTTTCTGCTTCAGATGTTGATGAAGGTAATAATGGACTGATCCACTACTCTTTAATTAAGGGCAATGAAGAAAACCAGTTTATAATAGACAGTAGCACTGGACAGGTGACTTTAATAGGCAAACTGGACCACGAGGCCACTGCTTCTTACTCTCTTGTCATCCAAGCAGTAGACTCTGGGACAGTTTCCCGAAGTTCAGTTTGCACGTTGAACATTGATGTGCTGGATGAAAATGACAACAGTCCTTCTTTTCCCAAATCCACTTTGTTTGTCGATGTTTTGGAGAACATGAGAATTGGGGAACTTGTATCTTCTGTCACTGCCACGGATTCAGACTCAGGGGACAACGCGGACCTTCATTATAGCATTACAGGGACAAATAACCATGGAACGTTTAGTATCAGTCCCAACACTGGAAGTATCTTTCTTGCCAAGAAGCTGGATTTTGAGACACAGTCCATCTACAAATTAAACATAACTGCAAAAGACAAAGGAAGGCCTCCTCAATCATCTACCATGTCGGTTGTAATCTATGTCAGGGATTATAATGACAATCCGCCTAAGTTTCCAGCCGGGGACATTTTTAAGTCTATTGTTGAAAACATTCCTATTGGGAGCTCGGTCATTTCTGTAACTGCTCATGATCCCGATGCAGATATTAATGGCCAGCTAGCATATACAATCATTCAGCAGATGCCAAGAGGGAACCACTTCCGTATAGAGGGAGTCAAAGGAACAATATTTACGAATGCTGAAATAGACCGTGAGTTTGCTAATCTCTTTGAATTGACAGTGAAAGCTACTGACCAGGCTGTCCCGGTAGAGTCAAGAAGATTTGCATTGAAGAATGTGACTATTCTAGTCACTGACCAGAATGACAACGTTCCAACTTTTGTATCGCAAAACGCCCTCGCCGCAGACCCTTCTGTTGTGATTGGTACAGTCCTAACTACCATTGTTGCTGCTGATCCTGATGAAGGGACAAACGGGGAGGTTGAATATGAAATAATTAATGGGGACACAGAGACCTTTATTGTGGATCGCTACAGTGGAGACCTGAGAGTGACCTCAGCCTTAGTGCCTTCTCAGTTGATGTACAGCTTCATAGTTTCTGCCACAGATCTTGGGCCTGAGAGGAGAAAATCAACCACGGAGATGACTGTGATTTTACAAGGACTTGATGGCCCTGTTTTCACTCAGCCCAAGTACATTACCATTTTAAAAGAAGGGGAACCCATTGGAACAAATGTGATATCCATAGAAGCGGCGAGTCCTAGGGGGACTGAAGTTCTAGTGGAGTATTTTATTGTCTCGGTGCGTTGCGAGGACAAAATGTTTGGCCGCCTCTTCACCATTGGGCGCCACACTGGTGTGATCCAGACGGCTGCTATTTTGGACAGGGAGCAAGGAGCACGCCTGTATCTGGTCGATGTTTTTGCCATTGAAAAATCTGCTACTTTGCCCCGGACCCAGAGAGCAGAGGTAAGGTCTTTACTATTTAACTACGTTTTATGAAGGAATGGCTTTGTCATTTTTTTTAAAATGGTACATCTGCTTTTGTTGGAAGTTGTTTGGGTTGAATTTCTCATTTGCTCTATAAGATTTACTTTTGAAATGACAAAAAGCAAGGTTAATCATCATTAGGAGTAAGTGTGCAGGGGGCTGCATTAGAACAAAGTACGGACTTTTCCCCCCTCTCTGAGATCAATTATCTGGGAAGCATGCTGCATAACTGGCTTTTCATTCTAGTTTCATAGGCTAGCAATTGGCTTTGTGACCTGCTTCACTCATTTCATCCTTGTAGGAACAATACCACCTTTGTTTTAGGTGTGTTATTGAACATTTCAGTTTATTTCACTTGTTATGGGGAAAAAATGGATTTTTATCTAGCGATGGCAGAGAGTGGACCATTTTCTTACGTATCATCATGTGAGCGTGTTTGGGCAAGGCCCAGGAAAAAAATTTGCTGCTTCTTCCAAATGAGCTTCCTTTTCCTCCCAACACAGCTTCTGTTCCTCTGGCTTTGTAAGACTCCAGTTTTAGGTTTGAAGTCTTGCAGGATGTTCCTTGGTCTTTACAGAAGCCAAGTAGTGAATGCCAGCAGAACTCTTGCACAGTCTGATTGGGATTCAGAGTAGATGATTTCAAAGCATCAGAACATGCCAGATTATTGTTCTGCTATAAGTGTTTGGCTCTAAGCATGTTTGATCGTACCATTGCTTGTATTGTTAAAAAGATACACTGATATTGTCTTGTGGAGGTCGACTTGGAAACCGCTACTAGGTTGATCAAGACGAGGCTTTTATTTTTCCTGATGACATTGTTTAGGTCTTGATTCCTGCACTGAACTCTGAGTCACTGCATTCATTCCCCCCCCCCCCTCCTTCATTGGAAGTTTGGAGCAAAATCTGTTCTATTGTCAGCCACCAGGGGATGCCGGAAATGTGGAATGATTCAAACAGTCTGAGCACTTTCAGCTATGAATACAATAGCACATTCCAGGAATTGCTGTGAAGTACTGCAGCACTAAGGGCTGCAGTCCTGCATATGGTGGTTAGAGAATAACAGTGAGGCTTAGTTCTGATTAAAAAATGCATAAGATCGGGCTGCCCAAATGCTGCATTTTGGTGCTAGGCAATGATTACGAGTATATCAGCTATGGTATAGTCCAGTGTTTCTCAAACTGTCGGTCGGGACCCGCTAGGTGGGTTGCTATTCATTTCAATATTTTATTTTTAATATATTAGACACTAGATGCTACTTTGGTATGTGACTACATTTGGTGAACTGTTACAGATCTGTGCTTTTAATAGGCTACTCTGTATATGCTTTTGACAATGATAGTCAATGGGGCTTACTCCTGGGTATGTGTGAGAAGGATTGCAGCAGAGGATTGTTACAAATTATCCTGCTTGGTGATGTCACTTCCAATCATGACATTGTTTCTGGTGGGTCTTCACAGAGTCTCACTCTAAAAAGTGGTTCCCGGTGCTAAAAGTTTGAGAACCACTGGTGTAGTCAGTCATCTGCTATGACACATACAGCTTTTGATATTACTTCAAAATGGTCTTTCTTTTGGATGGTTCTTGATGTGGATGGCTACTCTGGAGTAGTGTCTTTGACTTGAATGGAGCTATTGTAGTAAATAATTGCAAGGTTACTATTTGAATTTGTTTTTTTTTTCTGATAAAGTACACATAGTAGAGAAAATACCATCAAAAGAGTGGGTTAAATGTATAAAACATGGTTATACTATTAGAAATATTCATAAGGAATTTGAAAAGCAGAATATAAGATAATCCTATTTAAACAGAATGTATTCAGAGTGTCGCAAATGTGCCGTAAAGCACGTTTGTAACTACCTGTGAGTTGACAGTGCCGGCCTATTAGCCTGCTCCAGCCTGCTGGAGCTGCATCCAGGAGCATGTGGTGTGGATCAGGCCCAGGAAAGGGGTGGGATTGGCAGAGTAGTCTTCCACTGTATCTTAATCCCCCTCCCCAACCTGCCCAGCATTACACTGGGCTTCTTGGATTTATGCCAGCTATATAGCTGGTGTGGATCTGAGAAGCCCCATAGGGGTAGCTGGGGCTTGATGAGGAAGGCTTAGCTTGTTGATTTTCTGCCTGGTAGGGAGTTCCTGAAGGCAGCTCCTAGAAAAAGATGGTAGACCTATCTGTACTTCCTGCTTACCAGCGGTGGTTGTTAATGTTTGGAAGAAGTTCAAACATAGTTCTAGAGTCTGCTTTCAGTGCTAGCACTCAGTCATGTATAGCCACTATGATGTAAGGAAAAAAAAAATCCCCTAGTCATGTGCAAAAAGACGTACTCTTATCAGTGCTGTTCCCACCCCAGTCTTGGGAAAATAGCAGTAGCAGTGACTTTAGTGAAGAGTTCCACTATGGGGAGGCTGAGAGATCATTCTCGCCATCCCTCATTTTCAGTTTGTAGTCCTTCATTGAAACCACTGTCACAAACTATGCCTGTTTTTGTCACAAAACAACACCTGCTTTTCAGGACTTTAGGATAGCAGCAACTGATTGGATAAAGATGTCCAGAGTTCTGTGGAAAACCCTCCCCTTGTTCTGCAACCTTCATCCAAGATACTGCAGCTGCTACTGTCCTAGTAAGATATGTGTAGTAGAAGGGCAGAATTGGTCCCATCTGTCCTGCCTTTAGTAACGATCATAGAGCCTTCTGTTCCCTGATCTCTTCACAAAGCTCTGAGCTTTTCTACAGAAGAAAGGATGATCAGGCCTACCTTGAAACTATTATTGTGTGTTGACATGTTTAAAATGAACTTGTATTATATTGTGCAGTAACAAAGCAATTAAGTTCCTATGTGTTCCCTCTACATGCAATGCGGTTTTTGTTGAAGTCAATGGAAAAAAATCCTTTGATTTTGCTATGGCAGGATTTCAACTGTTTTTGTTGGCTACCTCTACTCAGAGAGGTATTGACTTTTCTAGATAGGCTGCACTTGGGGATATATCCTGTCTTCTGTCACAAAAGTTCTGTTCAACCTCACAAATATCTCCGGCCTATAGCCTTTGAGCCTGCCTAGTTTTGTGATATTTAGCACTGCTGATTTCAAAGGAATAAGCATAAGTGATTGTGTGCAGGATTGCAACCATATGCAAACATCCAAAGGGATGATGGAAAAACAGGTTTCCATTCTTGGAGCTCCCATCTGGAATGCAAACGTTGCTATGTTGGGAAGGGATGATGGGCCTGTCTTGAATTCAGGGGTGTACATGCTGTGGGAAAGGCTGAGCTTGATTATGGCCTTGCTCCTCCTATACACGCATCTGTGACTTAGGTTGATAAAACTCATTACATTCTCTTGAGTATGTTTAGGAAGCCAAAAGATTTCTATAGGAATTGAACAGAAGGATTATTAAGATGCCTGAATTATGAAATACCTCTGCACAACTAAAGATTGATGTTTTCCTTGGGGTGTTCATATAACAATTTCAGCTCCCTTGTGACTTTTTTCCCCTCTCAATTTTCTATTCCTTCATTGTTGGTTTTGCAATCTATCATGAGACTTCAGGCCGACTGAATGATAAAGAAAAATTGCCACTAGAATAGCAACAACATAGTTGCGGGGGAAGGCCCTTAGGACAGATTTTCCATACCTTCTTTTGGCTAAAGGATCCTGGAGAGATTCCCTGATATTCCCTCCCAAAGCTAAGATGGAGAAGGGGAAAATGGGGAGTGTAAGAAATCTGTCACTATTTTGTCACCCACCTGGAAAGAAGAAATTTCTTTCTTTCTTTCTTTCTTTCTTTCTTTCTTTCTTTCTTTCTTTCTTTCTTTCTTTCTTTCTTTCTTTCTTTCTTTCTAAGGAGAGATGGTATCGTTGTGTCAGTTTGGATCGCAGTTTGGATCGCTCAAGAGAAATGTGCTTCCATAGGGTGAAAAGTAGCTTGGAGACACCAGTTTTGACCAGTCCTTCTCAGCTGGAATCTACTGGAGACTACTTTTCTACTGGAATCTACTGGAATCTCAGCTGGAATCTACTGGAATCTACTGGAGACTACTTTTCAGATTAAAATCAGATTAAAATCTACTGGAGACTACTTTTCAGATTAAAAATAGTTGGGAGTGAAATCACACAGATGTGCATATTCTGTACACACACACACCCTCTCTCACAGCTCCAGTTTCATTCATCCTATTGAGCATGCATTTAATTAAACATGATCAGTGATACTATATTATTTTAAATCCAGTCCTTGACAGATTTAAAACACCACTTGACCTTTGTTCTACTGATAAAGAAAGAGGGAATTGGGAGTAAACACTTTCTTTGCAAGGCTAGCTTCTATTGGATAGGAGAGGGAAATATACATGCTTGCCAGAATACTTGGCTCAAACTAAAGGAACACAGATGGCTATGACTGATAAATGTGTCCATTATTGTTATTTTTTTCTGATTCCTGCAAGTAAGAATACACATATGTGATGCTATAAGTAACTAAGATAGTAAGAGCAGCAATTAAAAACAATTAAAAGGTTAAGGTACACTTTGTGAATGCATTGTTCTCCTGTGACTTGATTCGATTAAAATTCCTTAAAGGGGCAGTCCAAACTTAAAAAAACAATGCAGAAACAAAGCCTGTTTCCTTGACCATGTAGAAAATAATCAGTACTGAAGGTCTGACCCCTGAGCCAGAGTCAACCATGTTGTTCTACACACAGATTATTTTGTGGATGTTGCCAAGGCATTTGGAAGCTTCTTTTTTGGGTGTGCAGTGGCTGGGACCATGGCAAAACAGGTAACCCTTGAATGAATTGCCTAATACCTCACCTCATTTGAAGTTAGAAGTGGAAGTCCTTCAGAATGATGGTTCTCAAAGATGTATGTGGGCTTCCCTAAAGAAGTGTGCACATTTGCTTTGGGCGGTGTGATTGCCTCTCCCCATCCCCATCAAGTGTTTTGATTCTTGGACAGGGTAAAGGTGCCAAGAAACCCCTGCTGCGGGTGGTTACTCTGGTTTCTCTTCAGATTGTATAAACCTTTTACTTACTTACTTACTTGACTGATTGATTTGATTCTGTTGTATGGAGGATGTTAAAAATTTTCATGCTTGATGATGTCACTTTTGGCAACAACATCACCTCCAAGTTAATGACGTCACATCTGGAGGGTTCTGATAGGACCTTCTAAAAAGCAATTGCAAAAAGTGGGTCCTGGCGCTAAAAGGTTGGAGAATCACTGATCTGGTGCAGTGGTTCTCACACATTTAGCACCAGGACCCACTTTTTGGAATGAGAATCTGTCAGGACCCACCAGAAGTGATGTCATGACCGGAAGTGACATCATCAAACACGAAAATTTTTAACAATCCTAGGCTGCAATCCTACCCACACTTACTCAAGAGTAAAGTTTACTCACACCCACACCCCTTCCCACACTTACCCGTTTACTATCATTGCTAAAAGAATATTCAGAGCGCATTCAGAGCGCGATACCATAGTCTTTCGAGACTGAAGGTTGCCAACAACGTAAAAGAATATACATAGTAGCTTGTTAAAAGTCCAGGTCTATAACATTTCCCCAAATGCATACATGGCAGCAACAAGTCTAATATATTAAAAATATAACATTGGAATGAATGGGGACCCACCTGAAATTGGCTTGTGACTCACCTAGTGGGTCCCGACCCACAGTTCAAGAAACACTGATCTAGAGAGTTTCAGATACAGGTTATGATACAGTTTAAAGTGATAAAACTGCAGCAACAACAAGAATTTTGTTGAGCATACATAAAGGCTGCTGCCAACCCCATTTATGTATCAGTGTAAGCTAGATGGGCAAACCGAGGGGAGGTGGTCTTCCAGGTCTTCCAGGCCCCGTTTCTCAGTACATCACTAACATGGGCCGGAGACATTGAGAGATGATTTGTTATGGTCTGTAGGTATTCCAGCTCCATGTCCAGGGTTCCTGTCTGGATGAGTCTTGGTTTTTAGTGTTTATCTCTGGCGTTAGGCAGTCAGGTTCTGTTGGTGAACTGATTACGTCAGTTCCATGGTGGTTTCTGTGCCTGAGCTGGTCTCAGATCTTATGTGGAGGCCCCTCAGGTGTATGATTCTGAGGGAGCTGCACTGTCATTCCGGGGCTTCCTTGTCAGGAAAAGCTCTGGGAAATGATCAGTTGGGTTCAAATGTAATGAGACCTCTTTCTGAGATGGGGGTAGAATTCTGGGTGCCTTTCAAGAGGTGATTGTTCAGTCCCTAAATAAACTCTGCCTGAACGCTGGCAACTGCAACAACTTTATATTGGTCACAAATTTCTCCTTAGGCAAAGTGCTTGCAACTCCAGTCACTCTTGATTAAATTTTATTACCTGGATCCATTTCAATGTAGTCAGATCTTACTTTGGCACAGTAAATGCCCTAGGCACCCTGATGATCTACTCCAGGATGAGGAGTGTTGGCAACCTTCAGTCTTGAAAGACTATGGTATCGCGCTCTGAAAGGTGGTTCTGGAACAGCGTCTAGTGGAGAGGGCACTGATACCAGACTAATTTTTCTCGACCTTTAAGTTCCTATACAGCAGTGTTTCTCAATGTTTGTGTTCCACCACACCACTTCACATGGTCCATCTATTCAAAGTACCATCAAAAGTAACTGGTGATGACATCACCACTAGTTACTTCTGGGTTGGGAGGACAGATGTGATGTGACAAACACCAGTAAAAGGCTCAGCGTGGATAGGAGGGTTTTTTTTTTTGTTTGTTTTTTGAGCATGGAAAAGCATACTTTGGAGCTCTGCCCACCAAGCCAAGCCTCCTACTACTGTCAGTTGGGTCACATTCTTGGATTCGCTGCCGGTGGCAGGTGTTCAGGGATCCCACGAGTACCACCAGATGCCACTTCAAATAGCCATACCACTGGTGGTACCCAAATCACTGATTGAGAAACACTGTTAAAGAGAGTTCTAAAAATAACCAATAGAAAGCCAGTTCTTTGTTTTTCAGAGCAGTCAGAGAAGGCAGACCTCTTTAGATATGGTTTCCTAAGAGGATTTACTGCATTTACACAGGCTTTCCCCAGAGGGAGTTATTACTATCATTGATGAATTTTCAAAGTGTGTTTGAGAGCTTAAATTTACAATGGGTTTCCTTTCTTTGCTTCAGTTTTATATGTTGCAGTTTTTGGAAGAGGCTGTGATTGTTGAAACAGCTGATCGCTTCTTGCTGCCATAACTTTCCTACAGGTTCTTCAACTTTAATTACGGCTTTTGTGTAGCCCTCCTAAAGAAACAAAACACGGGGAAAGAAATTCCACTCTGAACATCTGATTTAAGAAGTGCGAAAAGAAAAACGTTTACTTTTTGCTGTTTTCCAGGCATCTTGCAGCACAGTTGTTGAAGCTGTATTACTCTTTAAGTTGTATGTAGTGTCTCCTTTGCTGCTTCTTACCAGAAGTGTGATACTCTGACAATACACCAAGGGAGAACAGATTCATGACTGCAGTAGTGGTCTGCACGATCATTTTGGAGCAGTTTGACCGGATTAAGAGCCTGATCCAGATTGTTTTGTGCCGGCTCAGTGCCAGCACAGTGTTGCAAAAGTGCTACATGGTACGCCAGCACAGGTGGGACAGGTGACTGCCACCTGGAACTCCAGGCGAGTGCCAGGTGGCAGAGAGGTGAGTGGGGGCATGGGGGGAGGCATTCCGGGGTGTGGGGAGGGCAGGGGAATGTGGGGCAGAGGGAAGGGGTGGGAGGGGCTGGGACTGGTGGAGCTCAGCTCTGGTGCCGCATCCATAGCACCGCGTCGGGCCTCCTGGCCTGACACAGAACTGTTTTACTCTACACTGGCTAAATAGCCAGCACAGAGTTGAGTAGTCCCATTGTGGGTCCACTTCCCTTACTTGGGAGGAAAGCGATGAATGTCGTCTTCCCCCGAGGAGATGTCAGGAGCTGCCAGTGGCTGTCCGATGTCCATAGGCTGCAGTGGCAGACATTTTGACACAGCTGCAACCCTGGATGCTGGGCAGCTCAGGATTGTACTGTAAGTGGGATGGCTCCCAAGTGGTGGATTGTAGTGCCAGGGCCAAATTGTATAGGTTTATAGTAGATGAAGCAGCACAAAACTATAAAAATGGCATCACAGACACCCTTAAAAAGATAATCTCTGGATATAGTCAAATTGTATACAGTCTATTGCACCATAACGCGTACGTAATAGAATTGGCAAAAATTGTCACAAAATCCATACAGTTTTGTCATTAATACTCAATTTTTGCCATTAAAAAAACCCAAAAAGGTACTCTTTGCTCTGTAATTAGGCAGCTAACATGGGCAGAATTCTTTAGTTAGAATTGTAAGACAATGATGTTAATGAAGTACTACTTTGAATGAAGTTAGTGATAAATTCAAGTACTAGGAAGACAACAGTGCAATTTAATGGAGAACTTTTCTATAGAAACCTCAGTCAAGGAGTCAATTAGATTCTGTGTAAAACAGTGTTTATTGTACAAATCTCTTTAAAAATAAATAAGCAGTTTTGTACAAATCTCTTTAAAAATAAATAAGCAGTTTTTGATAATTCTATTATTTTCTGGCTTGTAGTAACATATACTTCTGATAAGATGTAAAGGCTGCCAGTTGTCTTTTATCTGAAATAATTCAAGGCAGTTGAATTTTGCTTCTGCTTTTGGAAATATGAAAAGACTACTCTAATAGCAGGAGTATATTGGAAGTCTGATATGTTGCAGATGTAGTGTCAGCCATTTCTTGTACTTGACATAGGGTCAAGGTACAAAAAAAGTTTTAAGTTGCAATTATCATTTTTGTATTTAGGATTTAAAAAAAAAAACTTATAATATTTTCTAACTTCTTAGAATGTGGAGAAAAATAGTTGATTTAAATCAATTGTTAGAGACAGTAAACCTTAGATATAACCAGGTATCTTGGTTCTCATCATAACATATGGGCTGATTCTGACATAATAGGTTTTTTTTTTTCCTGTCTGTGGAATGTTTGGGGAATCTAGAACAGCTGGGTTATCTCTCATTAGATTTATGGAGGCATAGGACCATTTTACAGTCAACAGATCATGTGATCAAACTATTCCTAGATAGTATCCCTTTGGCTGTAGGTGGGGGCTTGAATGTTCAAGTGCTTTCTCACATCAGGACCTGGCTGCTCAGGGAGAATAGCGTGATAGGGAGAAAATTCTAGAAAAGTATTTTCTATATAGAACTGCCTATGTGCAGTGATTCAAGTACTTGTGTGTGTGTGTGTGTGTGTGTGTGTGTGTCAGAAAGAGAGTAAGAGAGCTCCAATACGTAAACCTATAGCAGTGGTTCCTAAACCTTTTAGCAGCAGGACCCACTTTTTAAAACAACACGCTCTCGGGACTCACCTAGGTTTACCAGACTTTTAAAAAAGGAAATCTAGAAAGAAATAATTGTTTGTTTGTTTATAAGTAATGATCAGAAAGAAGACCCTCACACATTTATCTCCCTATATTTACATATGCTTGCAAACTACTGGAACTCAGCTCCTTGCAGGGCAGTTTAGCAGCTATCTTACAAACTAAAGGAGCTGAGCACTTTTCAGGGTAAAGAGCAGCTACAGTACCTAATTCACGGATTTTTTTCCTTCGGTTATATCTCAAAGGAAAAATGTCCTTGAACAATTACCTGAGACTGGGCAGCCAGCTGACAATCCAGCAATCATTCTCGCTCCAGGCACTTCAAACAAGGCAAATGACCCCTCCCTTCCCCTGAGCACATGAAAGAAAGACTTTGCATTCCTTCCCAACTCTGGGCTCTGGGTGAAGGGAGGAGTCCTTGTCTCAGAGTGAAGCCTTTCTGGAGAGAAACTGATTGATGGATTGTCTGCCTTATGACTCTGTCTTACATCATAAAGGTCAGCAAGGCTGTTTTTAAATTGCCTAGCAAAGGGACATTTTTTTTAAATGTTTGCTTTAATGCAATTTTTGTCATCCACATGAGTTCTGGGAATGGAACCCTCATGAATAATGAGACTCCACCTGTATCTGATGTTTGAATAGCCTCAGGGCTTGAGGCAATTAGTTGTTGTTTAATCTTTCTATCACCCTTTGACAGCCCACCAAAAATCAGGTGGTGACCCACCAGTGGGTCCCAACCTACAGTTTGTGACCTACTGACCTGCATACTTAATTGGTACAACCCTGGAAAACCAGTACCATGGGAGAAAATTAACACTCAGAATCACCCTGTTTCAGAGCCCAATCTCTCTTAAGTAGATCTACCATACATAGACATCTGAGAATGAAATACCACTTCTACAGTCTCTAGGCTGAAAGTTAAATAACTTTTAAACTCTATTCTCATTAGCTGTTTAGTCTCTCTTATACCAATAGGATTTACGTCCTCATGTCTTTCTGTCTGTCTGCTTGAGCTGCAGACCTGTAGAAAAGTTGATGGATGCTCTCTTTATATAGTTGGGCATGGAAGTTGCAATAGAACTGGAGATATAGTGATTTGGTTTTAATTTACATTTTTGAGTTGTTAATGAGTAGTTACATATGTTGCAAAGTCAATGCGGCATGCCATATACATAGCCCTTCAATGTTTTCCAGCTCAAGTATGCTATATCCTATTGAAAAACACATTTTCCAAATGATTTCAGTGAATTAATAGCATTTGGGGAGGGGGTCAGAGCAATTAACATAATTCAAACACACAAGAGCTGGAACAAGAGCCTCAGAAGGAGGAGGGAGAGGAGAGGAGCTCATAAACTTGTGTGCTACTGGTGTGCTACCATGTTTAGGAGATAGGGCAGTTCTTCAACCCTTACAGCCCCCAGTCCTAAATGCGTCACTGCAGCGGGGTGCAGCAGTGCCAAAGTGGCGACCACCACATCTTGCATTCATGTGGCATCTGCCAGAGGTCTCCTCAGGGGAAGCCCCAAGTTCTGCAATGGAGCTTTTCAAGATTGTGCTGGCTTTTTTGCTGGTGTAGAGTTGAGATTCTTCATGTCAGACAGGAAGGCCTTACATGGAGTTCTGAATCTAATGGAGTAGGGCTCTGCCGGTCCTGCCCCCACCTGCCCTACTTCCTCCCCCTGTCCCACCCTCCCCCTGCCCTGGAATACTTCCCCCCCACCGGCCCTGACAAACCTTTCTGCTGGCCAGAGCTCTTTCCTTGCTCCGGTCAGTGTGCGGCTGGCGTACGGCTGGCATTGGGCTCAGCGTGGACTGGTGCTGGGCTGGCACCGGTGCTGACCCAGTGCCACGGGTGTGCCTTATGGCACATTTGTGACCCCCAGAGCCAGCGGTATGCTGGTGCACTGAGCTAGGGATTGGACTCTTAGTACATAACGCAACTGATCGCATAAGATTGCTTAATGAAAGAAGCATTAACAGTACGTGCAGTCTCAAGTCTCCCTTATTTTAGTCTTGCACAATGGTGAATATTCTGGATTCTCCATGGTTATCAAGGAGTAATTCAGATGCCTGTATCTTGCTGCCAGGGCCTTGAATTTGCATTGCTGTTATATACTAGCGTTGCTTCAGAAGACGTAAGCTTTGTGGCGTTAGAAAAACACGTATTTAAAGCCAATGCAAATTAGTCTTCTCTTCTCATTGTGAGTTTACTACTGAAATAATACAACTTTTCAAGACACAAAGATTGTCTCTAAGAAAAAGATTTTACTGGGCTCTCTTCCTTCAGAGCTCAGAGATGCCCTTAGTAGGCAGGCCATGTGAGGCATCCCTGGGGTTTCTTACAAAAATCTCTCCTTTACTTTGCCTACTTGGTTACCAGTGGATTATGTGCATTAGCTGTTATCCCATTATATGGTACATTTATAACTATTCTGTTCAGGTTTTGAAGTGGGCAGGATAGAACTCCATGTAGTCCTGCTCCGATAATGAAGCCCAAGACAGACAATGTGCTGAATTTGGCTGCTGTTGGCACTTTCGGATCTGCTTTCTAGTTAGTTTTGTTCAGTTTGCGTTGGTTCTAAGCAAAGAGTTCTTCTAAGATAACTGCTGTTCTGCAAATAACTATACTTTATTCCAGTGGTTCACAGACTGGTGGGTCACGACCCACCGGGGAACTGGTAATCTCAGCAGCAACATGATTGGGACGGTCGTACTGCTGTCAGGGAAAGAGGCAGTTTTGCAACTTAACTGGGGGTTGCTATGGCTCTCAGGAGGGTCTGGGGAGAACTTTGGGAACCACTGCTTTATTCTATTTAAATCTAAGCCCTAATTTTTAATAACTCATAGTACTGCATATGAAGTGTTTGCATGCACACTTAAAATGCACAATGCAGTACAAATGATGATGTTTCTTTTGGTTTCAAGTCACAATCCATTCCAATGTTCTGTAGATGCTTTTATATATGCTGATCAAGGGAGATGATCTGATACCGTTCTGCTTGGTTTGGCTCTAAGAGCTTGTCCCACCCCTCTGTTGAGGCAACTGTAGCTGTTGGGGCTGTTGCTCTGATTCTTCATAAGAGCATCACCTCCATGAAGCATATCTTCATGAAGCGGGATAAAAGCCGACCTCTCCTAATGTTGCAAACAAAGTTATGAAAGTAATCCCACTCTTTTACACCTAGAGCTTTGTAGGATAAGAACAATTTGAACATTTCTGAGGCAGGCAGTGCAATGGCGTACCTGGAGTGGATCACTACTGCCAACCCTCCCTTGACCACTCAAATCAATGGGTAGATCTGGTCTTTTCTTCAAGATTCCCCAGTAGAGGCCAGGGCTACCGACTGAAGTGAAGGGTAGGCCTGGTTTCTGTCTTGAGATATCCCTGGGTGAGGCCAGATCTACCCAGTATTCAAAGCAGCAGGTAGCCCTGGACCTACTAGTGTGACAAGCACACAAACCGAACTCACTGCTGGCACCTGGGGCAGGCTGCCCCCCCCACCCCACCCATGCTGCACCACTGAATCAGTGTAATATTGTGGTCTGCTTTACTTGTCTGATGCTGTTTTAGCAACTAAAGTTGCAGAGGAGATCTTATTGCCATTGCAGAACTGTCTAAAACCTCATTATTCCATCTTTCATGCTGATATTAATTAAGGGAACTGTGTGATATCTCAGCATATTTAGCATTAAAATAATCATAACAATGGCACATCTTATAAACGTTTCCCTTGAGGGTGTGCTGCTTGTTGTCTAACAGCCAAATCCTGAGCTCCTGTGGTGCGCGGCTGCGGCTGCACCGAAAATGGCCGCTGCCGCATCCTGCGCACCTTGGGCAGCTGCGGGTGGCACCCCAGGAGAGGGGAATTTTCATCCCCTTCCCCCAGGGAAGGGAAGTAGCCCAGCAATGGTCAGCGGTGAGGTAAAAGCGTTCATGTCGGACGGTGAGCCCCACGCGAACGCTCAGGATCCGGCGGAGCGGAGCTCCATCGGTCCCATCTCCCTCCCTCCCCACTCCCCACTCCCCCCTACATGCCTCCCCCTCCCTCTCCCCTCCTCCCACCTACCCACCATGCCTCCTCCCTGCCCCTTCCCTGCCCTCCACCTGCCTCCCCCCTCCCCGGAACGCCTCTACCTTCCCCCCGCCCCTGCTTTCCTCTCTGCGGCTTGGCGGTCCGTGTGACCACCAAGCAGTGGAGGCTGGGTGCCCACCCAGCACCGGCCAGCAATAGGCTAGAATGGGCACTGGCCCAGTGTTAGGCCTCGCAAACGTGCTTCATGGCACGTTTGCGACAGTGTGTGCTGGCAGTAAGCAGGCACGTCGAGCCAAGGATTGAGCTTTAAGTAACTAGAGAGCAGGCATCAGCAGGAGAAGCTGCCAGGATAGAGATGCTTGACTCAGAATCATAGGCATGTTCACAGGGCTTTCTGTTCTTGTGACTCTCTGTGTTACCCATGGTGCAGGTTGGCCACTCACTGTAATGCTAAATGAATCTATTGCAAAAGTGGAACAAGTCCAAGAGAAGGATCTTGAATTTTTATTTACTTATTCAGAACATGTAGATCCTACTTTTCCTCTCCTAAAAATGGGATATAATTGAAGTCATTATTGTTGCAGTTACATTTCATTTTCATTTTGTTCTCTGAGGTGTAAGATGCAATTTGTTAAGAAATATAATGGGATTTCAGTATGTGAACTATATCTCATGGTGTCGGCTTTCAATGAAGAAGAATGGATAGATCTTGTATATATTTTACTGGGCAATGTTGGGGCAACTTGTGTAGAGAGGGATGATAAGAAGCTTGAAACCATATCTTTCTTAATACATATTCAGTCTTTACAATCAAATTATACTGGAATAAATAAGATACTTTCCAAAGTTAAATGAGAGATAGATACTTGTTAGGAGAAAGTTTAACGTTTAACACCTAGGTAAAGAACTTTGGAATAATGTCAACACAGTTCTTGGTCAACCCAAGGAACTGATGCAATGTTTCCTTTCAATATTTCCTTTCATATATTATTCTTATAGGAGTAGGATCTCTGACTTATTTTGAGAAATTGGGGCAGACGATTTAGTTAACGATATATAAATATTTGTCTTTCCATTTGTAAGACATAGGGCCCAATCCTATCCAAATTTCCAGTGTGCTAATGGAGTGCACACTGCATCTTATGGTTGGGGGGGGGGGGTCAGTCACAGAAGCCTCCTCAATGTAAGGGAGCGTTTGTTCCCTTACCTTGGGGCTGTGTTGCAGCTGCATTGGCACTTGAAATTTGAATAGGATTGGGTCCATAGTGTTCCATTTACTCACAATAATGGACGGATAGCCTAATTCTAACTTATGCTGGAACAGGCAGGCCAACTGGCCTCTGCTGTATTCAGTGCAGGTTAGGAGGTGGCCTCAGTCACCCCTGTGGGAGTACTCAGATCTGTGCTAGCGATTTCACTGGCGCAAATCCAAGCAGCCCATGTAAGGCCCGATCCACCTCCCAGACCGCCCTCCCCCTGCTCAAACACATCCCCTCCTTGCCGCTCTGCTCTCCCACCCACCCCTACCCCCCCCGGCCTTCCTGGGCCAGTACAAACTTACCCTCTTTGGCAGCATGGAGGATGGAACTGGTTTTTAGGAGCTGGAGCCAGCCTCTACACTGGCCTAGTCCTGAGTTGATGCAAATGTACTTTATGGTCATTCGTGACACTTCTGGGTTGGTGCAGGGGGCTTGCACAGGCACAATAAACACTCTAGATAGCGCTCACAAAAAGTTAACAGTTGATAGCCAGAAGTTTTTAGTTGACCGGGTACCATTGGCTAGTGTAAACAGCTTTGCACAACCCGTTGATCTCAATGGGAGAGTTAAAAACATGCTTTAACTGTCTCCCATCATCATCAACAAGACCTAAAATGTCTTGTTTCCCGGATTATGTTGGCATAGTGTTCAGATTTTATTGTCCTGGAGTTTGTGACATGGTTAATTTACTTAAAAGGCTGACATGTTAAATACTCACTTTTGCACTCTCGTGACCTCCCCTAACTTTATCTCAGGCCACACCATAGTATATAGAGACAATGGTCGTGGTTTGTTCGGGTGCTTCTGATCTACTGGAGATCAATCATTGTAAACAGGAAATGTGATTATTAAAATTATTACTATTTAACTCGCCTTCTACAAAAGTCTTTTTTAATGGTCTTGAAAGGTCATTAGACTTTTGAGAACTATTCAGTCTTTTGGCCCTCACCCTAGAACTTGGATTTCTGATTAGTGATGCTTTAATAAAGTCATTTGGAGTGCAGTGGACTGCATCTTCCACCATTTTGAATGTTTCTATGGTCATCAAGAACCAACTCTCATTCAAGCCTCAAGTCTTTTTTATTTTTGAAGTTCGGATCTTTGTAAAGTTAAAATAACTCTTGGATATGTCTGGGTTTTCATTGGCTGATTTTTTAAACAACTACAGAAGCTGATTTTTCCCTCTTTCTCATTTTCTTTTTTATCTTTTTAGTTTTGATGTGACGGCAATTGACTCAATGCGGGCCTTTTAGGATGACAAAAGTTTGGGAAAATCTGTGGACTTTTTATTGCTGGACTTTTTTTTTTTTCCACAATAGAACATTGCCAGATAAAGGCCGTTTCCACTTGATTAAATAGTAAGGCGAACACAGTCTGTGAGTAAAAAAAAACACCTTAGCATTCCCTGATTTTTCCTCCTTTATTTCTTTCCTTTTTCTTCTCTCCATTTTTTTTATTTGACAAAAAAGAAAACTGTGCCTAATCGGCCACAATAAAACCATTCAAGGAGAACCTAACTTTGCAGGAATTAATGCATTTTTGTATTGGCTAATGACTTGAGTGAACATTTACAACATGTGAAAACTGGGGGAAAGAAAAATTATAGCCATCTCTTGGTTCACAGAAGCAAGGGATGCAGGTCATTGACTTGATTTTCATGGGAAGACTGACTCTGGCCTGCTCGCATAGTCAGAGGCTAAATAACCTGATATTGACAGCTGTGGTTTGGGGAGGGCAGGCTCTGTCAGCATTGTGCCTTGGTTTGTTGAGGCAAAACAAGGCGAGGTTTAAAAGAAAGCCCTGAAAGGGAACAGTAGTTCTAGTGTCCTGGACTTGAGTGGCTGCTTCTTATAAGAGGCCAATAAAAACTGTTCCTTTCTTATTGAAAACGTCATTTAGCATAGTGACAGGGGAAATATTTATCATTAAAGCGAGAATTGCCACTTAATTAAATGGAAGGGAAAAAAAATACACACAGTTTGGAAAGAAAATCAAGGAGGAGTGTGCTTTTTTCTCCCCCAAGGATGTTTGCAGAACACAAAGTTGTAGTTGTGCAGATGTCCTTTTACAAAGTGGCTGTTGAACATATTTTTGGCCAAAAACTATTTATGTGATTTCATTTTTCTTTTTTAAATAGCACCTCTTCTCCTCCGCAATGTTAGGTAGTAATTGAAACATACCCTGGTGACAGAATCATGGCTGTAACCCTGTTCATAGGTATTTAAGAGTAAACCCCAGTGGGATTTTATTCTGAATTTACTTGCACAGGATTGTGCTGTACATACTTAGTGGTTGTGGCAGCCACACACCTTCAATCATAAACTTGTCTAGGTTTTCTTGCATAGGTTCCTGACACTTGTATTTTTCTACTAAAACATGTTTAATTTTTTCTCTCATATACAAACCTGACGTTTAGAGCCATCTAACACACAGCCCATTCTAGCACAAATTCCCCTTGCTGATGAAGTGGGGCCAGAGCAGCGTGTGCTGCATCCTGCAGGGGAATTAAGCGGGCAGGAGGTCTCCTCAGGGTAAGGGGACATTTGCCTTCTTGCCCTGGGGAAAATCCCAGCCCATGCAACAAGTCTGCTTGGACCTGCGTGAGCCATATGGCTAGCACAAAGTCTATGTGTACTCATCAGGCTTGGAGGAGAGAAGGGATGTGGCACATGCTGGTGCCACAGACCTTGCCACTCTCCTGGGCCGTATCTGTCTGCCCTGCTAAGTCAGACGCACAAACCCTCTGCTGATCTCAGAAGCTAAGCAGGGTCAGGCCTGGTTAGTACTTGGATGGGAGACCACCTGGGAATACCTGGTGCTGTAGGCTTATACCATAGTCTTTCGAGACTGATGGTTGCCAACCAATCACCATCCTCACCCTGCCCTGTTCCAGCCCCTTCCTGTCTCCCCCCCCCCATCCCTGTATATGTCATGGCAGGGTTATTTACCTGCTCCAAGCAGGCATCCTCTGCTGTGTCAGTGCACTCTCAAAGGCCTCAGCCCAGCCCTGCCTCCGCACCATCTGCACCAGTGCGCCCAGCCTCTGCACCACTGCAAAGTGCTTTATGGTACTGTTGCAATGTGCAGAGGCCTGGCATGCCAAAAGAGTGCATGCTATGCTGCCTTGTCAGTTAGGTAGGATTGGTCCCTCAATCTTCATTACATGTGAAATGATATAAATTCCTGTGTCTCTGCACTCAGGGCTGTATTTATCATTCTGAACAAGCAAATGTACCTGCCTGCCACAGGTAAAGAAAATGGTGATGTTAGAAGACCTTATACCTGTGACACTACCCTTATTGTTCTCAGTATGAGTTATTAACAGTGCAATCTAATGCATGTCTACTCAGACATAAGTCCCACTGTGTTCGAGAGGTCTTACTTCCAGGACAGGGTGTATGGGATTGTAGCTGAGGGCCCAGTCCTATCCAATTTTCCAGCACCAGTGTAGCCACAATGCAGCCCCAAGATAAGGGTACAAATGTTCCCATACCTCTGTGACTGCTGCCCCATTACAAGATATTGTGCATGCTCCATTGGCACAGCAGCACTGGCACTGGAAAATTGGAAAGGATTGGGCCCTAAAGCTGCAGATGGCTGTCACGATGTTAAAAGAGGCATTGGTCCAGAGGCACTGATTCCTGCTGTTGTAATATTTGAGTTCATAATCCAAAAACAAACTTTTTTTTTTTTTGCTTTAGAAGCCTTTTTTCATTGATATGCAAGTTTAATCCATGATTAATCAACCAACAGTGTATGTATGTTTATTCATAAGTATATCCTTTTTTTATTTGTCTTACTTCCAGGTAAGTATGCATAGAATTGCAGCCAAAGATTTCTTTAATCAGCCCTAGAGAATACAGTAGTCATCTCTGAACTGTTTTGGTTTTCTTATTTTATTTGTTTCTAAACTTTCTATCCAGTTAATACAAAGCTAATTGTACCAATATCCAGTGTACAAACATTCCAATGTATATAAAATGTATATAAAATTCCAAGGCCTACACAGGGCACAGGGGAATCCATCAGTATCCTTATCTTAGATCTGAAATGTCTGAATCAATTTGTCACGACAGAGGACTGCAAAATGGAATTGGTTTGATCAGCAATCTTGGCACTTGGCCTAGGAGATTATCTCTCTTTATCTGACTTGCAGGGTAACACCCTGTTAATCCTGAGAAAGAAAAATGCCATCTTCTTATTCTCCCCCTCCAGGAGCATTTCTACTATACAAGTGGTCTTTTCATTCAGAAATCCAGATGTTTGTAACCCATCCAAGGCCCTTTCAGGACTACGTTAGGGGTGACTGAAACAATGGCACTGCCCAAAGACACCAATCCTTTCTTACGAATGATTAAGAAGTAATTATTTATTAGATTATTTGACTGACAAGTAATTTTAAAGCTCTGTTCTAACAGTGTATCATGAAAAGCATATCAATTCAGACTGCAGGGATGAAGATGGTTACATGTATGGGAGAGTCCACATATGTTGTAAAGCATGTTTATGCCTCCTCTGAAGTCAACTGGGCCGGCGCATAGGTGTGCACTGGCCCGTGGAGGCCATATCCAGCCTCCGCAGCAACAGGATGGGGTAAGTTCGTGCGGGGGTGTGGAAAGGGTAGATAGGAGGAGTTTCGGGGTGGGGAAAGGGCAGGTGGCAGGCGGGCCCGTAGGTGGGTGGCAGAAGAGTAGGAAGCGGTGCCAGGATTCGGCACTTATGCCGGATCCTATCCCTGTTCGCGGGCAGCCCGGAGCTGCTCCAGGCTGCTCAGATCTGCATCACCTCTTTAGGTGGTACAGACCTGGGCAGACCCATTGGGGCTGCAGCGCTTCTCCCCGGGGTAAGAGAAAGTGATGTTCCTTTCCCTGAGCTGCTTTCAGCCCCAAACTTGCACTGGATGTGGGACAAACCTGCTGGCCTCACCGTTCCAGCACAGGTTAGGATTGCGCTGAGCATCTCACAGCACAGAACTTATTCCTTGTCGTATATTCATTGCCCGCCTCGTTCATAAGTACATGTTAATATTAATTTGCTTTTTACTCCTTTTCTGTGACTGAAAAATGCTGTCGTTTCTGTTCGTAGTTAGGAGTGTATCTCCGTGACTGGCATCGGTGCAATTTTCTTATGCACTTAGGTGGGTGCGGGCTTGCTGTCTTGCCTTTGGGAAGACAGGCACCCCTAAGCATATTAACTAATTAAGGTAACGTGGTTAAACCTCACGATTAAAAATTCACTTGACGTCGGATTAAAGCTTTGGCAACAGATAGGATATGAAGGTTGTGATAATCCCTGGAAGCAATCAGAGTCATAGCCAGGGTTCGCTGGACTTCTCAGGGCTTCGTGTGCGTTTACACGTCAAGCACCATTGATGCTGTGTGTGCAGCCGTTTGCCAAACAGCACAACAGCTTCAGCATGAGATGAATTTCACAAGGCTTTTGTGATAAAACGATGAGGAACGTACAGGTGCTTACAGCATTTCCTAGAGTCTTCTACCTATATGTGAATGGATACAGTAGATTCCTTGGAAACTGGAGAGATCTTTAGACTTCTAAGCGTTTCATTGCAGTAGCTAAAGGTACACTTGACAAAGATTGCCATACCTAAGTAGCTGTGGCGTGCTCAAAAGCTGTGCCTGCCCCACAGCTGCATTCCCCATTGACACGGTAATACCCTCAAAGTGGCAGCCCTGCTGTTTTGATGGTGTTCTTTTTTTTTTGGCCAGCGGTATATCAGCAGCTTTGGTGGGCACG
Organism: Tiliqua scincoides; assembly: GCF_035046505.1. Lineage (NCBI taxonomy): Eukaryota > Metazoa > Chordata > Lepidosauria > Squamata > Scincidae > Tiliqua > Tiliqua scincoides. Next base: position 32,226,066 of record NC_089826.1, read on the forward strand.
AGTGTGGAGCTGATAAAAGCTGCCTTGTCATTGGAACTTCCTTTGAATTATTTCAAAGGCCAGTGTGGCAGCTGCCTTATTGCTCACATGGACAACCAGGGTGGCCTCGTTTCCGTGCAACCTAATAATTTGCTGCAAGCAAAGTGGTGCATGTCATTATTTAGTCCAACCACCCCTCTCTTTTTATCTGACTGTGTCTGCAAAATAATGAACTGCTGAATGTTTTAATGTCTCTATAAACCTTTTAAGGCTGTAGCTGTACCAGCGGCATCTAATTTAGAGGTATCATCAGCATCAACCTTGTTTTGAGGAATTAAGAGCAAAAATACTGGAATAGAGCACAGATTTCCTGCTTTGTGTTCCCCAGACTGTACCAATCCATTGACTCTCACTTCAAAGGATAGGAGGAAAAGACAATATGCATCCTTATACCACTTTCATGTTGTCACAGAAAGAAATGCTTAAGCTGTTTAAGGTGATGCCAGAGGAGGTGAGGAGTCCTTCTTCTTGGCAAAATTGCTTACAATTGATGTCTTTGAGCAGTCATTCATACCCTGCATTGATGCTAATGTGCTTCAGTGCAAAAGTAGCCAGCACAAGAACTTTCAAGATAATTTAGAAGTGAATAAGGGACTCATTTACTATACACTCATGTACTTTTCATCACTACATGATAATTTAAATGTGTGGAACTGTAATTAGTATCAAACCGGATACTCAGAAAAACCATGCAGTACATCTTTCTGCACCATTTTGCAACCTTCTGGCTTATGCCGGGATCACATAACAGACAACCGCATGTGGTCATCTGGTTGTCAGGGACACACGCACCAACCCTCCGAAAGTGTTCTGCTCCCCTCCCTTCCGAAGGGTTGTCTGAGCCTCCCAGAGGCAGTGCACATCTGTGCACTGACTCTGCAAGGCTCAGACTGAGGGAAATAGTGAAACTGGAAGTTGCACGAGAGATGCAATTTCTCTCAGTCTGAGCTCCACGGAGGCAGCGAGCAGATGTGCATCTGGGAAGCTCAGACAACCTTCCGAAGGGGAGCGGAGCATCCCCTTCCCTGTGGAGGGAACGGATTGTGTCAAGCCCCGCTTGACGATGGGGATCACGACCCCAATCCCTGTCGTTAAGCAGTGCACGACTGTATAGTGTGTGGTTACTTGAACTGCTCCACTGAATTAAAAATGTGCTGTACATAGAAAATCAAAAATTACTATGCCAAGAAGAATGCTAAGTTTGGAATTCTTCTCCCTGATCTGATAGCTGTGCCCATGCAGATGTTTTTGATGTGGGGGTGCATCCGGTGATCTCCTGTGTGTATTATTTAATGCACATATTTAATGGTTTAGTCCCAATAGGCCTGTATTGCATTATCATTCCAAGATTGTAGATGAGTTCTTAAAATGCTGTGCATTCATTTTACATTTGCTTCTTTAGGAAATTACCTAATAGTGGGAGTGCGAATATACTTTGAACTAAATATAGATGGTTCATGACCCACTTCACCATAGCTCTCATATAAACAGACTGTGTGAACTTGCCTTCAGTTGCAATGGCTTTTTACCACCTCCAGGATAGATAAGCTGTCGAGATGCACCAAACTGAATTTGTGCAGCACAAATTAGCCAACTTGAAGCGCTGTCTTAAAAGGCTGTGCAGCACTTCTGCAACAAAATACTGTTGATTAGTATTGGCCCAACAGTCACTGATGTAGAAGGTGCAATTTGGGAACAAACTTAGCATTTTCGCTTATGAGATTGGCTTAATGGAGCTTCCTGCTACAATTCTAGATACCATGAATTTACAGTCCACAGTAAATTACCTGGATTTTCAACTAGACATTAAGGATTGCATGATCGTTGAAAGGGAAAAACGTACTTTTGCAGTTTGGCCTGGTTAATTATATAAATAATAATGAAATAACTTCATTCATTTTTCATTTAAAAAAACTTTTATTGGCATAAATGACAAAAAAAAAGTAAAAAGAAAATTGCAATCATCGACCACCCATCATTTCACAGTGAGATGGCAGAGGGCCCAGAATGCTGACCTGCCATAACCCCAGATGCAAGATGGCAACCTTTTCCAAGGCCCCGACTTCTAATGTGGATAAAAAAGACTGGGTACAATTGAGTCCACCCAACCCTGCATCCTAACCAGCAATGGGAGCAGATATTTCTTATGGAGGGTACCATGTGGTGGACAATAAAAAAATGTATGTTGCAAAGACTCCACACAGTCCATTCCACAAGAGCATCTACTCTTTGAGCAAGGGACACCAGTAAACCTGCCTGCTATAAGGCTGAAGGAAAAGCAATTCCTGCTTTTCCTGGGCAGGAGGTCTGGTCTAGAGGGTAGAGCCTCCATTTGCCTGAAGATAACATCCACAAGGTCGCCAGTTTGAGGCCACCGGCACCATGAATGGCGAGACCTTGAAGCAGCTGACAAGCTGAGCCGAGTTATTCCATCTGCTCTGAGCGTGGGAGGATGGAGGCCAGAATGTGAAACCAGATCAGAAAGAAACATCTGAATGTTGTGGTTCTTGGAAGATAGAACCTTCTTTCAATTGTAAAAATCCCTACAGGGATTTAAATAGCCTGCCTATGTAAACCGCCTTGAATAAAGACCAAGAAAGGTGGTATATAAATACCTGTATTATTATTATTATTATTATTATTATTATTATTATTATTATTATTATTATTAAGCAATGCATCTCATAAGCGAGAATGCTCTACAAGCCTGTGGGCACCACAGGAGGTAAAAGAGAAAGGATGTCTTTCCAAAGTTGATTGGAATAAGTAAATAAAGTGGAGAACATGTGGTGCTAGGTGCAATGATCAGTTCCTGCCATTCAATATAAAGAATTCTTACTTTGGTAGTCCTGTACACTTCGGCTAGGCCAAACATACCTAAACTTGCAGTACCTGGCCCTATCTATTTAAGGGCGCAATCCTATATAAGGGCGCAATCCAGAGGTTTGCGCTGTATCCAGTGCAGGATAGCGACCATAAGTGGCTCACCCAGAGATAAGGGGAAACATGTCCCCTTACCTCCAGGTAAGGACTGCTGGCCCCTATGGGTCTCCTTGGACTTGCATCACCTCTTGAGGTGGGACAAGTCCGAGGAGAGCAGTGTGGCTTAGAGCCGCTTCGTTCTCTCTGGGAATGGGAATTGGCATAACAGCCGAATCCCAGCCCTGCCTCCCGCTCCCCACCCACCCACCCCGGGTTCACCCACCGCCCACCCTCCCTCCGCCCAGGAACACCACCCTCCAGCCTCCTTCCTGTCCCCCCCCCCACCTCAGAGGCTTGCGTCTGCCCAGTTGGGCTGATGCAAGCCTCACAGAGGAAACTGGTGTGGAGGCTTATGTTGGCCTCCACAGGCCGGTGCTTCTCTGAGCACCAGCCTGGCTTCCTCCCGAGGAGGCGCAAACATGCCTTATAGCATGTTTGCGACCCTCCTGGACCACGCTGGCCCAAGTCAAGGGCTGGATTGCACCCTAAGTTTTGTCAACTCATCAGCAATCTCCAAACGCAGGACTGAATCAAGCAACAGTTCATACATTAATCCAGAAGGAACAGGATTGAAAAAGATCCCAAGTTAATTATCTCAGCCATGCCAGTATTTTCAACCAAATAAACCCCACTTCAAGGCACAAAACAGAGTAGGCAACACATCGAGGAAAACCAGTATCCTCCAAGAAGAAATTACTTCTCACTGCCATTGTAGCCAGAAATGCAGAATTCCCCTCCCCGAATCAGAACTGCAATGATAGAAAACATACAGTACCTCTTTTTTCAATTGCCAAAATAAGAAAGATATTTGGAATGAAAGGTCATTGCTGTATAATCATCAGTCTTTGTCAACGTCCCAGTTATCTTAAAGACAATACGTTACTGTCACCATTGTTGCTGGCTGTAGAATGTCTGTGCTATCGCTTATTGATTATAGAGCCTCAACGTATTTTAGTTGTATAATTGGAGGTACTATTAATATTCATTTAACAAGATTCTCTGTACATGCTTTTGGGTTTAATGACGCAGTCCTTTTATCAAGAAGGAGAATTTTCTGTATCGGGGCTAGTTGGTTCAGTCATTGGTGGAACTCTTGTTGTTTTACTATTACAGCCTTCATTCAGCTGGACCCCATGTTTTTACAAACAACATGGGTGATGCCTCCATTTGTTGGGGTCACTTGTCTTCTGTTGTCAGATTGTAGCAGACTTATGTGAGTAATGAGCTGAGTAGGGCTTAAAGTGTTGACCTCAAGGTGAAGGGCTTTGTATCCCATTGCAAACTTCACTGCCTTCTGTTCCTCTCGCCAAGATTTTTTGGGAGGGATTAGGTGTATTGTGACTAACACGAAAACAGAAAATGCTAAATGATTCCTGATAGAATGTCAGAATATTGTAATACAATAAAATGGTAAAGGCTTAAGAATGGAATCATTGTAAATACGAGAATATTGTTAATAATAAGATAATAATCTTATAATATTATAATCTTATAATATATTTATAATATATTATAATATTATAATAAGATAATAATAATAATAAGATAATAATAATCATTGTTAATAATAAGAATGGAATCATTGTTAAAACTCATACACCAGTTTATTAAATTAGTGGTGACTAACATGCAGAGCGTTCTGATTTTAGAGTTTAGTAGATGTGCAGTTTTAGCATGCTTCCCACAGGAAGCTGTTTTTTTCCCCTGTTACCACCACCCAATTGAGAGATGTGTGGTAACTCCCAGCACCCCTTCAATGCCAATTTTAAAGAAAAAAATATCACCTGCCTGAAGTGCCAGTTTGCTTCTGAAGTGGCAGTTTGCACCAAAGTTGACCTTGGGTAAAGGGAATGTTGGAGTGGAGGTGAACCCAACTATGGAGGTGGTGCCCAGAAAGCATCATTTTAGAGTTCTAGTCGAGCTGGCATACACCTAGATTGTGCACCCCTGCTCACTTGACTAGGACCTGGCAGCAGGTAAGGATGCCCAAGTGACCAATCCTTGACTAGTGAGTCAACCAGTGACATCATTGAGCAATGGACATGTAAGATCAAGGCAAAGGATGCTTTTGTTTCTTGACCCTCTTGTGAGCAGTGGTATTGAAATCAAACCCACCTTTTTCAGAGGGAAGTGCTATGGAGGATGATAACTATCAACTAGAATCAGATTAGGGACTGCAGTTCTGTATATGCTTAGGTGTTTAGAGTAGATGGAATGGGTTCCATTGAATTCCATGGGACTTCTGAGTAGACAGGCATAGGCTTGGGCTATTCATCTAGAAAGTCACATCAGGTTTCCTGTTCTTTTTCATGTATTTCTACCTAGTGACCATTTAATTTTTAAGAACTATGACGAGCTTTGCCATCATTTAAGGGCCCAGTCCTATCCAACTTAACAGCACGTATGGTGTAGTGGTTTGGGCGGTGGACTTAGACCCGGAAGATCAAGATTCAAATCTCCCCCCAGCCATGAAGCTTCCTGGGTGACCTTGGGCCAGTCACTTTCTTTCAGCCTCACCTACCTCACAGGGTTGTTGTGAGGACAAAAGGAGGGGAGCAGCTGTGTACACCACCCTGAGCTCTTTGGAGGAAGGGCGATAAAATAAATAAATAAAAATAAAAATATGCTGCATCCTGTGGTGCGGGCAATCATGGAGGCCTCCTCACATTTTTTTCCTTACTTCAGGGCTGTAATGCAGGTGCATCGGTGCTGGAAACTTGTATAGGATTGGGCACTAAGACGTTGCTTATGCCTACTTGTAGCTTCTCTTTTACTCCCTTTTGCCTGCTATCCTTGTTTTAACTAACTTTCCCTATATTTCAATCTTTAGCTTGCCTAATCTGGTTGACCTTGAAGACTGTAAAGCCTCATCCCATAATTGATCTCCCTAAATTGCAGTACAGGTATCCCCTTGTATCTGCGGATCCGTTATCGGCTGTTCCATTAATCAACTATTCTCCATGCTCCTCATGCCCTTTACCTTCATTTTTTTATATTTAAAAATTTTATGTCATGTTTATGCCTGCATCTCATGTTTCCGTATCTGTTCACCCCACACCCCCCGGAACAGAACCTCTACGGATGCAGGGGGACATCTGTTTTGTTTCTTGACTCGTCCTGGGAACCTGGGATTTTGGTTGTGCAGCTGGGTGGAAGGCATTCCAGGGCAGACTCCTCTGTCTGGTTTTAGCCTTGATGATGACAACGATGACTGCCTTTTTATTTAAGTATGAGTTGGAGGGAGGCAGGAGACCTCTAGGTGCAGGGCCTCCTTCTCTCTACTTTCATAAAGGGGAACCTCTACATTTCCATCAACAGTTTTGCACTAGTTTTCTTCTGTTGCAGGTGCGTTATGATTCAGATTAGAACACAAAATACTGCAAGGATCTGGGAAATAGATGAAAGTGAAAGCACTGGGAAAAGGCAGCTGTAAAATTCCCTGGAGTTGAATTTTTTTAAAAAATATATCTGCCAGATATCTGACATCTTTTTTTGGGTTTTTTTGTGTAACATGCTTTATTTTCATTTTGATTCTTTATCTTTGTAGTTCAGCCCCTTTTAAGGATAGCCAGTAAAAACAATGGGCAAGCTCAGCAAATGAGGAAAAAAACAGCATATGGTAAGCAATGTCAACTGACAGCCCAATCCTAAGGGGCAGCCCAATCCAGAGCTGCTCGGGGCGCCCTCGCTTGGCGGCACCACGAGGGCTGCCGCTGCTTCCAGTGCCTCCTGTGCCACCGCGAGAGGCACCTCGGAAGTAGGGAATGTTTGTCCCCTTCCCCCAGGTAAGGGAGGCAGCCCCGCAATGGGGCTACTCTCTTTAGCGGCGCGCTTTGGGCACTTCTAAAGTAAAGGCACTCATCTAAGGCATGCAGCCTCCACGAGCACCAAGGATCCAGCAGAGTGGAGCTCCATGGGTCCTCCTTCTGCCCGCCCCCAGGCATGCCTCTGGCAAGCCCCCCCTCCCTGCATCACACCAACCTCCCTGCCCCCTCCCCGTGTCACACTGGCCTCCCCCCTCCCCGGAACGCCCCCGCCCCACCCCGTTTGCTGTTCTGCAGCCCGGCGGTGGCAGGCACTGCTGAGCTGCGGAACGCAGGCACCCGCTGGGCGGTGGCTCAGCACCAGCTGGAGCTGAGCCACCTCCGACGGGAGCCCGGCGGTAAGCCCAGCAAACATGCGGCACATTTGCGACTGTGGTCTGCACCGCGGAGGCGTGGTGTGGACCGTAGGATTCGGCCCTGAGTGTATTCAGATTAATATAATAATAATAATAATAATTAATAACAGGTATTTATATACCGCCTTTCTTGGTCTTTATTCAAGACTTTATTCAAGGCGGTTTACATAGGCAGGCTTTATTAAATCCCTATTAAATAGGGATTTTTACAATTTCAAAGAAGGTTCTTTCTTTCAAGAACGACTACATTCAAGGTGTTTCTTTCCGATCTGGCTTCACATTCTGGCCTCCATCCTCCCACGCTCAGAGCAGATGGAATTGCTCGGCTTCAGCTTGTCAGCTGCTCCAAGGTCGCACGGTGCCGGTGGCCTCGAACTGATGGCCTTGTGGATGTTATCTTCAGGCACACGGAGGCTCTACCCTCTAGACCAGACCTCCTGCCCTCCTGGAAATCAGTGGGATTTCCAATTCATCACATTATGAAGTAGATGAAGGAAGGTGACTTTATTTGCAGACATGTCCATATCATTTTTCAGCTTCTGTGGTTCTCTTCAACTGTACTCTGCCTTCAGAATATTTTTTTTAATGCAGAATAGAAATTCTGTAGAATGAGTTGCACTTTTCATTAGCATTTGTCTTGTGCTCCAGTCTGCTTGGCATTCTATAGAATTCACTTGGAAGTTTGATTTCACTTGATAAGTATAAGAATTCTGTGAGGGTTGAAAAAATTATTCAGTGAAAAAACTATCTGGTATTCCCATCTGTCTTCATTCTCAACTTTATTACTGGTATAGACATGTGCATAGCCCATTTAGGGCCTGATCCTAAAGATCCAGAGCTGGCCCTCTATTGGCGTTGAGTGCCATTCCCTCAAGGAGCCGCTGGCATCTGCCTGGCAACCATTGGATGCAGCCATTTTGGTGCCGCTCCTCCTCTGGGCACTGGGCAGCTCTGGATTGGGCTGCCCATAACCCATTCATCCATCTGTTAATCCATCCACCAAAAAATGGGCAGGACGACAGAGATAGAGGAGCAGGATTATGCAAAGCAGAGAGGTGGCCTGTGTTTGTTTTTCTAGTTTCTTTTTACATCAGGTGTTGCCATCTCCTCATTCTTCATTGCTGTTTCTGCCATGGCAGCCTTTTCTCTTGAATGTCTGGAGGTGATATGAACTGTCTTTATAAGAAAAGAACTATTTATGTAATGGTATGACCTACTTATTATATCTGCCAAGCAGTGGCTATTTCAGCTGGCCTCTGTGTAGCAGCTTAATGTTTTGTCCGACCCTTAGAACGGGGTGTCATACTTGTTTCATACAGAGGCCTGAATATAATTCATGATACCTGCTGAGGACCAGAAGTAATTAAGCAGGCAGTGTTGTCATTAAATCTGGTCATGACCAGAAACAAGCACTTTTTCATTTTGTAACTAATTAGCTGCAAGTGACAGAAGAGAATATGCAGTTCTTGATAATATTTTCTAGATATGGGAGAGCCCAATTGTCACATCCCACCCATTTCAAGCAGTGACAACTCAGCACAGCTCCACAGCTGAGAGCTGCAGGTAGTGCTGCTGGGAGAGCCTGACGGCTGGATAAAGAGCTTCCGCAGGCCACATCTGGCCCTGGGACCTTACGTTTGATACCCCTGCCTTAAAACATTAGTAATTAGGCTCTTGTAAATATACATTTAGAAAAGGCAGTTCAGCTAAGATAGCAGTGGCTGAAAATAATTACACTGCAAAATACATGGAAATTACTAATGCAGAGTTAACTTTTATGAATTAAAATTCATCAGCTCTAAGATTTTATGAACCATGTTGTTGCAAACAATTTATCTAACCCCAAGGAAAGCAGCACAGTAATTGACTCAACTTTTCCCTTTTCTATCTCCTTTCACTCTGTTACAAAGGACAGTTTGCAGTTATGAAGAACAGACTAAAATTCATGCAAGTATATAAACTGAATGCTGAATTTTAAAGCAGTATGAAAACTGATTTTTGTCTAAGTAGGATGAGATGAAGGAAAAAAAATCATTCTACTTCTGTGATTGGAAGAAGCCCAGGTTTAATGTTCAATTTAAGAGTGTGTGTCAACAAAGATGAACAGGTTTATTCTGAACTCAGAGACATTGCTATATCACAATGTCTGTTGTTTCATATACACATATAGAGGGAGATCACCTATTGTAAAACTGCTTTTAAGAAAGATAGATGTAGGATAGATGCCTTGGTAAGGATAATGTCGTTAAAGTGATTTCAAGCATAAGGTTTGAATTGATGGTCTGTTTGGTGCCATTCAGCTTCGTATTTTTATGAACAAGAGTTTGTCTTTAATGCCATGATAAACATCTTAAGCTAATGCTATCAGTATGGATACCATTATTTATTTTAGTATGACATGCACCCATCCAGATCTCTAGGTTCAGAAAAGACACATTTCCTGCTCTGGCATGAATCCGCAGCTGATGGATGGTATTTCTTCTGTTGTAAGTTTTGAGCTGTTTGTCATCCCTGCTTTTTATAAATAAATGTATTTCAGAACCAAGATATATATCCATGTCCTGCCCTCTTTCATTTATTTCAGTCATCTTGGGAGCTGTGCAACGGGCTGCAGAAACTGCTGAGAGCCCATAGCTCACACATTACAGCCTCAAACTACAGTTCATGTTGTCCTAGGTGTGTGCAGTTTTCTCTTGGCCAACACGTGCGTAGAAGAATGTTTTCCCCCACTTTCAATAGGATACCATGAGTCTTGTGAATACGCACATGGAAGGTGCCACCACCTGATTTCAGCAGATTCCTCCCTTCCCCTAGACTAGAGCCATCTGTGTCATATGCCATACTGGGGGGTTCTGAACCCCCAGGAATGGCTTATCATGGCATGTCGGATGGGGAGGATGGGGGGGAAGTCCCTTGGTGTGAGCTTCTTTCTGAAAATCAGGATACAACTGATTCATTGTGTGAATTCAGATGAATTATTTATAATACAGAAAGATATTTATTTGGATCTGTTTTGAAGGGCACACATTTTGATGGCGCTTTAAAATACTTTAAGGGCTCGATTCTATCCCTGACAAACCCAGACCATACAGTGCTGCCAGTGGAGCAAGTGCTGCATGCTGTGGGTGGGGGGAACCAGGCAGCCCAGAGAGGTAAGTAAATATCGTAGATACTCAGGTATAGTACGTGAAATTTTTGCCAAGTAATCAAGCTCCAATTCTCACTTCGCCTTATCTCCGGGTCAATCAGAGAGCAGAGCCTTTCAACTCTGAAGGGTTTTGTTTCTGCTAAGCTTAGGCAGGCAGCTGGTTAGTTGCTATAGTTACTTTCCTGGGACGTTTCAGCCAAAGTTAACCTTTTATTCCCCTCCGTTCCCTTTTGCTGCTGTAACCCGATTCCCTTTTGCAAAGGCTTTGCATTTGGCAGAGGTCTTTTTTTTTCAACACCAGGATGGGATCCCCTTCCCATTTGAAGCAACAATTCCCAGGCTACAATTCATTGCAGCATTACTTAAGAATAACACCCATGGAAAGCAGTGGGTCTACTTCTGAGTAAAAAGGATTGCAAATATATGCAGCTGCATCTCTCTTGCAAATATATGCAGCTGCAGCTGCTGTGAATTGAATTGTACACTCTCAGTTATGTGTTATGGGTTGTATGTTGTATGTAGAGCTTCTGGCTTAACACACCAGACACCTTCAGGGTGGATTTGATTCATGGTTCTCCTGCAATGGTTGCCAACCTTTTTCACTTGCATATCCCTTGGCAATAATAAATTGTACCCTTCATATTAGCAAAATGTTTGTAATTAATAATACAAGCCCTTATCTCCTCTATATGAAAGCCCAGACCTCATGTATTCATATTTTCTCTTTTCATCTGTATGAAGAACAGAAGACTCTGCCTTTGCACTGTTTTGCACCAGAAGTGTGCTGAGAAATTCTGGGTGATTGATCACTTTACATATTATGTTTCAGCTTTTTTTACTGTGCTGGTTTTCAATCACTGGTTCATACATGAATTGATGACCAAAAACTAGCTGTTGGTGGGGCTTTCAAAGCCAACTAGCTGCCTCCCTTCCTGCCTTGCTGGTCCTTGCAAGGCATTCTGGAGCATGACCTGCCTTTTTCTACCATTATTCCATTCTTTTTCAAGTACCCGTAAAGGTCCTGTTGAGTGTCCCTGGGAGTACATGAATACCAGGTTGGGAACCACTGATTTACTGATATGTTGTTTACAGTGCACTTACTCTGATATACAAAAAGGTGGTGAAGACCAGAATTTAAAAAGAATAAAAATGTATCTTATGATCTTTTACTATGTTTTTAATAAATTAGAGACTACAGTTCTTAGGTAACAATTAGTGGCAGGTTATTTTTCAGGATCTGGCCTGGGGTAAAATCAGACAACACTATAGTCAGACACCCCTCTAGGTTTAACCCCTGACTTATCCAAGGATCATAGAAAATTCCATGATTGTTGGCTCAAAACCTGCCCTTGACTTATCTGTGGGGTCGACTTATAGGCAAATATCTGCGGTATCTTTTTCCCACTTGATACCCAGTAGGCCACCCAGTCTCCAGTGGGTCTTCTCTTTAGCTGGCGTAAGTCTGAGGAGACTCCTAACAGTGGGTCCAGGCCAGGAAAGGGGGGGATAGAATCTTGGCAGGGGTAAATTCTATTGAGATCCTCTCCTGAACTGCTCCAGCCCAAACCACCGCAATCCAGCACAACCTTCCCTTGAACTTCCCCCACTGCCAACTTATCAGCAACAACAGGGGATGGAGGATATTCAGTGGGTCGCTGTTGCCAGTACGTGGCTTTCAGCCATTTTCCCTGGTGGCTGCAGCCTACCAAATGGAGGAGTGGCTTTCCTTCCATTGGCCAAGGCTTGTGCTGACATATCACAAGATCCATCAGCATACACTTTGGATAGGATTGGGCTTTGAGTCACCTAAGAATGCAGCTTACTCTTCTATCGCATTATACGTGAGGGTTGTTGACCATTGATCTATATGGTCAATAATTTGGGGTGTATAAATGAGGGTTACTGATGTAATCTATCATGATTTTTTTATTTAAGCTTATGAATGTTTATTCATAAGCCCCATAAGCTTGGACAAAAAAATCATATAGATTATTTGTATCAATTCACAATTAAAGTTATCACTGGCCACTATTGTAAGAATTATTGGACAATTTGTAAATATAATTTTGTGACTACATTGCATGGCTTGTCTTAAATATCGCATCATCATTTTGTGTTATGCACTTTCAGGTTTTAAGCTATTTAACCATTGTGAATGGTGGAGAAATACTTTCTTAATTAACAAATTCCAGGAAAGTATAGATTAGTAATAGAAAATGAGGTTCTGTCAGTACAAATGAGAACTGTACCTGCTTTTCTCCTGTTCTCCAGAGACAGCCAATAAGAGAAGGTAATCCCCCCACAGCTGTGATATGTCTGGCTTTAAATCTACTTACCCTGAGAATCTGAGTTTTTGAGAATTGGTTTACTGAATTGCTTCTAGGAGAAGCTGCTCAGTTCTCAGTAAAAAAAAAAAAAAAAAAACACAAGGGATGTATAAAATGACACATCCAAGTTGTTGCCCCCATTGTTTCACAGTGAGATCAGAACTTTGGTGCACGCGCGCGCATGCACACACTCCCCCCTAAGCTGCACTGGCGCAGCCAGGCCGCATGGCCAACTGGAGGTCTCCTCAGGGTAAGGGGATATTTTTCCCCTAACCCTATGTCAAGCTCCAGCCATCTCGATGGAGTTTCATGGATCTGTGCCAACTACTTAGCTGGCGCAAATCCAGAAAAACCCGGTGTAATTCCGGGAGGACTAGGAGGAGGGTTAGGATACAGCAGAGGTCTGCTCTGCCCCCCTCCCAGGCCTGATCTGCCCTCAATTCCACTGTTCCTTTCCCCCAAATGCCCCCACCCTGCCTCCAATATGTCCTGCCACCACCCTCCCCACACCTTCGTGCTACCCAGCATGAAGTTACCTGAGCTGGCTAGTGCAGGGTTGGCATATTTGCAACACTGAGCCAGTGTGGTTCAATCGCAAGTTAGAATTGCTCTGAATTGGTTAGATTAGAAGCTACTGTTGTATGTACCTGAGTTTGTGTGTTTCATCCCTTATGCTACTTCTGTTTTATCCATGTCGAGAGGAACATTTATGAGAAGAGAGTATTTTCAAAACTATCCTTTGGGAATGAGAACAGCTGGGAATAAATAACTAACCTAACTCATGGTTTTGTTTGCTGTGTGTGTTTAGTATATGGAACATCATACTTGGCATTGCAATGCTGGAGAGTTCTGAGTTTAAGAGACTTAAAAAAAAGTTTCTTGTGCACACACAAATATAATGAATGGAATGCAATCGGTTTTCTGGGTAAAATTTCTTGATTTTGTCTGGAAGATAGAAAATAGTGATGTCTGATTACTTATTTAATTCTAGTTACTAGAGAGTTCCATTCTTTTCCTGATAGTGGGTTGCTGAACCCTTACATGAAAAGCTTAGCCTCTGGCTCTCGTTTTATCAGTTCCTGACCCCATTCCCAACCTGACATCTCGTGTGCATTTGTGATCGGTGGCTGTAAATGTACAGTGAGAGCAATGTTAAAACTACAGTGATACAGGGACATAATTGCAATCTGGACTGTTTGGGTATTGAGCCCAAGGCACTCCATTTGTTTTTCATAGGATCAGAACTTTAACATTAAAGGGCTGTCTTATGGACCCTGAAGCACAGCCCCAAATGGGCCACAGATGTGTTTGTGCAAGACTTGTCATGTGCCAAATGAAAGCTTTCAGAATACCTCAGAGAAGATATGCCAATAGCATCTCATTCCATTGTTGAGTGGTTATTGTATAAACCTAGGGTTACTGAGAAATGCACAATTATACTTTGATGAAGCCAGACCTCTGCAGCTCTTTTTGAAAAGACAAGCAGGTACCCATGGGTATAGAATATTTTAGTTTTAACATAATCATGAAAAAGACTCTTCATGGAAACCATAATCCTACAGGACAGTTTCATTCCTGCAAACCCCCTTGTTTTCCTGAACAAAAACCAAAGATCCTTGTCTATTTAAAATGTTTCTAAAGTGGTCACAGAATCTACTTACCCTGAGAATCTGAGTTTTTGAGAATTGTTTTACTGAATTGCTTCTAGGAGAAGCTGCTCAGTTCTCAGTAAAAAAAAAACACAAGGGGTGTATGAAATGGCACATCCAAGTTGTTGCCACCAGTGTTTCACAGTGACCAGCTCACTTACTGGACCAGCTGGACCACAATGGACCAGCTCACTTACTTCAGTATATTAAAATTAAGGAGGACAGAAATCATTTGTTATAGTTCCATTATACATCTGCTGTAAATGAGATTATTTTTGTTGCTGTTGTTGCTGAATGGCATTTCACTTTTATATGAAACTTTTTCAACCAGGTAAATGGAAAAGGTTTAGAGCCCAATCCTGTAGCCTCCAGTGCTGTGGTCACAGTGCTGGTGCTGGATGCCACAAAAGTGCCATAAGGCACTTTGCCACAGCGCCAATGGAGAGGTCCACAGCAGTTGGCATCTATCTATCTAGAAGCAGTTGGCTTCTATGCTGGCAGGACACTGAAGATAAGCTCCAGCCTGCGAGTGTCCTCGCCGGGTGATAGGAAGACTTTTCAGGGCAGGAGAGGGCAGTGGAAAAGCCCAATTGTTGTAAAGCGGTATATAAATACTGTTGTTGTTGGAGGGCAGGGAAAGGCAGGGAGGGGGCAAAACTGGGCAGAGAGAGGAAGGGCCAGGGGGTGGATCAGGCCTGGAAGGGGAGCTGGGACAGTAGAATCCTATCCCTCCTCCCAAGCCGTGGAGCCCAACATGAGTCTCTGTGCCAGCTCCGTAGCCGGTGCAGATCCGAGTAGACCTATCAGGCATGATGGAGTTCTACATGGGGTAAAAGAACCAATGTTCCCTTACCCTGAGGAGTCCTCTGGCAGCTGCTGTAGCCCTGTAGGATACAGTGGCAGCCATTTCAACACCATCGTGCCACACAGAGCCAGGACACCATAGGATTGCCCCCCTCCAATCAATAAAGACATTTGTCCTCCGGTGCTTTTGGATTTATACCAGCGAACTTGCAGAATAAGTACTTTGAGGAAAACAGCCTAAAATGTCAAAGACCTCCGAAAGCATGCAGAGCCTTCCACTTTTGGCTTTGAGGTGTGTTAATATTTAAGAAAATGGAGTTTCTTCTGAGAAGGTGTAACGAGCACTTTATTGCAGATGCAGTCAAGGCCAGCCCAAGATCTCCCAACTGCTGAGGTGGTATGCAAATTCCTCTCTCCCTTACTTTGCTAATTGGAGTTCGTTTTGGAAGTTGAACCAGAGTCATGCAATGTTTGAAACACGGCTGTCATTCCGTTTTGTGATGACAGTTTGTTACACCACATGTCGTGGAATGTTTAGGGGTAGAATCATCTCTTCCTTCAAGGCACTTGCATCATCCCCACTCTTCTTCAGAGCTGTGAATCTGATGGATAGGTTCATGATCCTGCTTCCTGTTAGTTGCCCTCTAGTGTGCAGGCTGGTTGCCTGCATATCCCTTTGCTTTGTTTAAAAAAGTTTAAAGCTAGAAACACCCATGCTTCCAGCATGACTGCACAAAAAAAATAAGGTAATAGGCGCAGGGAGACATATCCGCGGATAACCAAATCCACAGATACGGCATTTGTGAACAAGTGGGGCTCTTTTAGACTTTAACAGATTGTGCTCACCACTTCACTGTGGTGTAAATTAAGAGAATTTCCACCCACTGCATTGGAGTCTCTGCCTGAATGACACTATGATATAGACCAGGGGTAGACAACCTCTCAACTTTAGGGCTCCTGGACCTTTAACAATAGTGTAGAAGAGATGATTTAAATAGGTGCAGCTTATCATCTGTGAGATGTATACAGTTGAAAGGTTGACCACCCCTGATGTAGACTGTGACTGCAATCCTATACATAATTACTTAAGAGTAAGCCCTATTGAACCAAATGGGCCTTACTTTTGAGTAAACATGGATAGGCTTGTGCTGTCAGTCTGCAATGCCAGCATGCATAGCACTATTTTGAATGATGTTTCACAAGCAGTGCAATTTATAGGCTCTCTCCTAAACATTCGTGATAACCAAATCTTGGGATTAGGATGCTAAACTCGTGTCACAAAAGGAATAAAATATTGTAAAGGGGGGAAAAGTGTTTTTCCTTTTCTTTCTTATGAAAAAAAAACAAAGAAACAAATAAAAATCTTAGGCTGCAATCCTGTACTCACTTTCCAGGGAGTAAGCCCCATTGAAACATAATGGGACTTATGTCTGAGTAGACATGCAAAGGATTGTGCTGTTAGTGATTCTCCTCTTAAGACTGAGAAAGGGCCTCTGTTGAGTATTCTTCTCTCCTGATAAGAAGCTCTGTTTAAGGGCCTACTCTCTTCTGACCACTGGACCTTACTTAATGTCACAATTGGTGACTGATGCCCCCCACAGACAGGATTATCATGTGTTTCTACGAAGGCAGTATTGTAGTGTTCTGTGAAACATTTGTGATTTATATTAGAAGTAGCCTAACTGATTTGCTTGGCTCTCTCCCTTCCTAGTTTCTTCCTTTCTTAGCCAGAAGAGTTTTGCATACCTTTGTAAAGTTAAACTCAACTAATTCCCAAGAATTCCTAAGAGGTATTTCCGCAGATTTGTTTTGAGTTAATGAAATCTCTTGCCTTTTTAGATGCTTGGCCTGCTGAGTGATTGGGCAAAATAACCAGCATGTAACCACAGCCTAAGGTTTTCATTATTTGCATGTGTACAAATAGGGGTGAAATAAGAAGCATACAAAGCAAACATGGCCGTATATTTGGAATCCCATGTAATGCAATTCTTACTTTTATTCCCATCTATTCTCTGAAGCCTTTTGCACAACCCTCAGGGCTGTGGTTCCCAAAATGTGCGTTTATTTATTTATTTATTTATTTATTTATCACATTTTTATACCACCCTTCCCCCACAGAGCTCAGGGCATGTACGCAGCTGCTCCCCTCCTTTTGTCCTCACAACAACCCTGTGAGGTAGGTGAGGCTGAGAGAAAGTGACTAGCCCAAGGTCACCCAGGAAGCTTTGTGGCTGAGGGGGGATTTGAACCTGGATCTTCCAAGTCTGAGTCCACCTCCCAAACCACTACACCACCCTGGCTCTCAAGGGCATCGTGACGCCCTTGGGCTTTGCAAGACACTCTCCAGGGAGCCACAGGCCACCGATTGGCTGGCAGTGAAACCACATGGGTCCCTTCAAGGTCTGTGAGAAGGCTCTGGCAGGTTTTCTGAAGCACTGCCTCTCCATCACTAAGAAGGGACGGATCGTTCTCAAAGGCCTTTGCAGAGTCCCACCTGTCTCTGAATCCCAAAGTGACTGCTGGTGAAGTAATCACTGGTGAGGTAATCACCAGTCCCTTCTGGGAGCCATGTGCTGCGTTTGCAATGTGCAGAGGCACTGTGGGAAGTCAAAATTTGAGAACCGCCACCCTAGGGATTTGACACAATCCCTATGTCTACTGCAACTAACTTTAAATACATGTCACCGAAATAAAAGTATATTTTTCCTCCTCTTCCTCTCTTTCCTTTTTCTTCTGCTGTTTTTTTTTCTGTGTCACATTTTAGAAGGTTCCTTCTCTCATTCTTTGTAATAAGGAATATTTTTGAGGGAACTTAATCGTGAAAACAATTAAATCAAACAAGGAAGTACATCTTTTGAATCTTGTTTTCTTCATTGATGTCTGACTAGATTATTGAATGAATATTGAATGGGGTTTAGTGGTAGTTCCCAGAAGATGCAATTGATACCGTATATGAGTGTTGCGATCCCTTCTCTGTCCTCACTGTTTCCAATACTTAGAGACTTTTCTGACTTCTCACTTCCCCTCCGAGCTTGGCCTCATCCTGGGGAATGCAGTCGTTCCTGGCTAAACTTAGCCAAGTCTGATAGCTTCCACTGCCAGCCTTTTGTTGTCAGACCTACTTTTCCTAGTGTACCTTATGATGTCTTGGCTTCCTTGCAAATTCTGCTTCAACAAATCCTGCTATTGTCAGTGAGCACAGCCAGAAATAGTAAGCCTGTCAGTATATGAGGTAGCAACAGTTCTTTAGAAAATAAAGTGGAAGCAATATAAAATGGTTTCACTTGATATGAACTCAGAGTTCCAGTGATACCAGTTCTGTGTAGCCAGAGAGAATTGTGAGATTACCCTCCCTCCCATAAAATATTGCTCAAATTTGCATTCTGGCTAAGTGCCCTCATTATATGTTGGCTTACAACCCAATCCTAAGCATGTCTACTCAGGTCCCCTTGAGATCAATGAAATCTACTCCCAGGTAAGTATCTCAGCCTTAGGGAATTTACTCTTATCAATAGTAACACAATACTATTTCTTGCTTCAAAAAAAAACAACAATAAAAATGTCATTACTTTAGGTAAGCAGTGATTTTTAGGTGTCAGACAAGAGTTTAAATGCTGTTGATCCTTTCGCCTGGATTTCACAACACAGCCTTGACTCTATTCTTGGAATCCCCGCAGATGCTGAAAACTGCGGATAGTCAAATCAGGGCACACTAAACCCTCAGAACGCAACCGGAGCTGTTCAAGTTGGGCCTGTTCGGGGCTCAATACAGGTTGGGGGACCGGCTTTGAGTCAGATCCACAGATGAAAAATCTGTGAATAATCAAGCGCCACCTGTACAGCATAAGTTTAATTTTGGGCAACTTTGAAATGGAAAGGTTGAACATTTCAAATTTTGCACAATTAAAGTGTGAGTCTAAATAAGATTTTGCAGAGTGTACTTAGGAGCCCATTTAAGGAAGTAATGCAAGTTATTTATTTATTTATCCCTTGATGTATTCATTTTGAGCCGATTGTTGTAGGCTCACATTTCTGGTGATTATATTGAATATGAAAGGAAATTAGAGTAAAAACAATTCCAGGAAACTTCTACAATATCTACAAGCAGATGGGATCTTCCTGAGCAGAGCTCAGTGCTCTTTAGGTTTTAGTTTTTTGTGTTGTTGTTTTTTAAATAAGAGTCCATGACTTTGCATATTATGTTGTCATAAGGATTGGCAGTGGAGCGTAATAAAGTAATAAACGGGCAGTGTGTCCAGCCAAATCCGTCTGGTTGTGATTGTGGTGATGGTATGCTCAGCGGCAGGAAGAGCAAATCAAATGCAGATGTTTCTCCATGGAAGACTTTGACATTTAGTAGTGATATGCTGCTCAAGGTGACATTGACAGTGTGAAAAGGGGATAAAGAAAGGCGTGTGCTATAAACTGTTTATATATGACTATCCTTGGTCTCCCCGGTGCAGCAATTGCCTTAGACATCTGGTAGGAGCCTTGTGTGTGTATGGAACAGCTGCAAACGTTGCAAATTTTCTGGTGCTTTTACAAAGCAGTGGGTCTAGATATCCCCCTTATATGCATATAGGATAGTGATGATTACATGAGGGAGCTTCAGTGACCAGTTGTACCTCTCTATGTTGATCACCTGTAGCACGCAGGCAGGTTATGCAGATTTATGTTAGGTCACACTGTGAGAACAGGACTGCATGTCATATGCTATCCCAGGTCTCTGTGTCAGTTTATTCCTTATAATACAGGGGTGGCCAAGCATGCTTAGCGTAAGAGCCATATATAGTAAACTTAAGCTGTTTGAGAGCCGCAATGTTTAAGAAGCATTTAAATTCTTAAATATATTTACTCGCCATGAACATTAAACTTACATTTTAATCCAGTGGACTCTCAGTTTATATCCAATAAATAATTATAAAGCTTGAAATTTTTTTATTTGCATTTTAATTGCGATGAAAAAGGTCAGCCAATATATTTCCGTGAGCCGTACATTATATGTCAAAGAGCCACGATTTGGCTACCCCTGGTATATTGCTCACATAATCTTTGGATCAGGGACCAGCACCTTCGAGGATACGTTATATACTAGGATTCGTTTAGCAGAAGGAAAAGTTTTGGACATCTCTATGGAAGCTTAGCTGAACACTAATTTAGGCACTCCTCTTCCAACAGGTGACAAGTTATTTGCTTATTGGTTTTTTTTAATCATCCAAGGTTTCGTGTACTATTTAAGAAGTCATGTCAGGCAGTTCTGCAACTGGTGAGCACATCCAGAATTTTTATGAGCATCAGTGCAGATGCTACAGGAAAGCAGCTGTTGACCTTTGGGTCACGTCACCGAGCTAGGTCCCTCCTCACTATGGATGCCTGTAATTGGGTATAAAATATAGGAAGTTGTAATTCCACGACTGTACACAGCCCTCTACAGATTCCTTATGCTACTGCATCGACCTGTAATGTCACTTTTCTGGTTCAGGAAGGAAGTAGTCCTAAGTATTAAAAAATTAAACCCAGATTGGACTTAAGAGAGAGAATCATTTAGGGAAGTAGTCAGGAGCAGCTTTTCATAGACCAGAAGTGAGAAGATTCAGCCAGTTCTTATTCACAGTCTATAAATAATCTTTCACCGAACAGGCTCAATGAAGGAAAGAAGTTATTAATGGTTGCAGGTGTGGACTGAAGGGAGCAATGACAGGATGCGAAGGCAGGAAATGTGTGTGATGTAAATTGGTAAAAGTTTGATGGTAAAGACATTGAGAGGTCGAATGCATGGCTGTGTTGTTATCACTGGCAAGAACAGCCTTGATGGACTGCTTGAAACTAATGCATTGTGTCACACCGGATAATTCCAGTTAACCTTTTTTCAGCTGCTGTACAGCAGAATTTCAGTTACTTCCCAAGGAGAGCCATTTTACAATATAAATGTGTTATTATTGATGAAAGTTTTAAAATTTTCTGATCAAAAATAAAAGGGATGTAAAAGTCATTGTATAATTTTCATCAGGTCATTAGGCAGTTTAGTATTTGCATGAACATACTTCAACTGTGGTCTGATAATAATAGAGTACAGGTTGGACCTCAGTATCCATGGGGGATTCATTCCTGGACCTGCAGATATCAAAACCTTCAGACAATGGAGTTCGTGGGTGGGGTCCAATAGAACCTCTGGATGTGACTGGGAGGTGGATCCAGTTGTGTCCAGGAGGTCCTCTATGGGTTCAGAACCCACTGTGGGTTAAAGACCCAATTCTATCCAACTTTCCAGCGTTGATGCAGCCACAACACAGCCCCGAAGTAAGGAAACATTTGTTCCCTTACCTTGAGGAGACCTCCATGACTGCTTCCCCACCATAGGATGTAGTGCATGCCCCATTGGCACAGCTGCACCAGCACTGGAAAATTGGATAGGATTGGGCCCTCAATCCACAGTTCCAAATTCGCAGATACGGAGGAACTTTTTTTAATATAACTTGTAATGTGCAGCACCAATATCAGGGTGTCTTGGATCCTGATAGCCTTCAATTCCACTCATCTTTAGATTTTTGGATTTGGCATCGTGGGCTGGCTGAGGACCTTGAGGAACACTTTTCCTTTCGCCTGTGCTCACCAATCTGATGGCTAAGGCCACCTATGATAATATGAAGTTGTCCACACTATATTGATACACTAGGAGCAAAAGCATTATTCAGATATTTTAGGAGATTGAATGATGTGGACTGACATCATCACCAGTTTTATTCTTTCACTGACATGGTCATCATAGCATCACAAATATCAATATCTGTATGAGATTTGATTCCTCAGCAAGCATGGATATAGCAATAGTTATAGACATACGTGGGGGAGGTCCTCATTGTTAGAGTCTGTGTTTGCCTGCATAACGTTGCAGGTTCAATTCCTGGACTCATGATAATTCTTGGGACTTTCTGTCACTGATTTTACTGCAATATTTCTTCTGATTTGAGCTTGTTTTTAGTGTGTTTATTACTGTTGTAGTGCCTCCCTGAAAAGGGCAGTGTATGTATTTTAAATGAACTAAATAAATACATCACCACATAGGACGGGACCAATGACCCAACTCAGTTTCAGGTTTATTCCCATGTTGATAGGTACAGATGCTGATTTGTCATGAAAGGAGCAAATCATGGATGTTGTTGAAGCTGCAGTGATCCAAACTGATATATCACTGGAATTCCCAAAACGAGCAATATGTAACTTATATTATCCTACTGACATACATGTGGTTTGCTGGGTCAAAGTACGAACAATTTTTCAACACTTTCCAGCATAATGCAATTATATGGAACCTACTGTTAAGGAATTTATTGGCTGACTGAGGGTTCACTGCTGACTAGAGTATGCAATTTAGAAAGTGTATATTTCAAAAGTCCTTTGGGAATTGGACTGGCTGTGAATACCATGAAATCTGCTTTGCAAGAATATACAAAAAAAGGCTGAAATGGTTTAGCAACAACACGTAATAGAAATCATGAGTTTTTCAGGGCTCTCAATGATATTATTTTTTTTCCTTCCTTATTCCCATTTCAGTATATTGTGCCAAGACTTTGTAAAAACGGTGTATATGTAATATTCAGTGGTGGAGCGTTCTTGCTATATTATTGTGGGTAGGTAGATTTTCAGTGGTCTCCTGTAATTCCATACCTTTAATAAGATTCCTCAGCCTACAGTCTTCTAACTTCGAGTATTTGTAAATGATGGTAGAGTATCAGGAGATAATAGGAGTTCAGCTCTTTACCTAACACTCCAATGCCCACGTAGGGCTCAATCCTAAAGGCCCTCAGTGCCGGCCCTGAGCTCCAGCGCTGGTGCTGGGTGTCGTAAACATGCCATAAAGCATGTTTATGGCACCCTCAGAGTAGGGAGTGCTGGCGCTGGGCCCAGACGCCACCAGGACGAAGGTCAGTGCTCCAGGTAGCAGTACAGGCTTTGGGGGCAAGAGGGAGGCATTCCTGGGCCTTGGGAGGAACTGGCCTGGCCGGGGGGTTAGAACTGATGGAGCCCTGCTCTTCCGGATCCTATCCTCCATGTTGGACTGAAAAGCCCAAAACAGGGATTCTGTCATCTGCACTCACAAAATAGCTGGTGCTGACTTGAGAAGACCCATTGTGGGGTTTGTACCCTTATTCGAGGGAAGGGGAAGAAAATTCCCTTCCCCTGAGGAGACCTCCAGCAGCTTCCTGCACCCACGGTCCCTCTGTTTTGGTACCTCTGTTTCTTCTGGTGCTGGACTGTTAGTCACAGTGGCCTTGAATGTGGCTGCTGCGGCATCCTAAGCACAACCAAAATCAAGCTGTTGCAAAATCAAGAAGACTTGTGAACATGGGGTTCTGGATCTGGTAGAGCTGAGCTCCACTGGCTCTGCCCCACCCCCTTCTGCCACGCTTTTCGCCATCCCCAGAATGCCTCCACCCCCCCACGCCCCAACTTACCTCTCCATCACCAGGCACTTCTCACAGAGTGGCACACAGAGTCCTGGCGGATCGCTGGCCTCTGACTGGGCCAGCACTAACCCCCGCAAATGTGCCTTGAGACTTGTTTGCAAAAGTGCATGCCGGCGGTGAGGATTGGGTCCTAAGGAAGTAATCTTACACACACTTTCCTGGTAGTGGGCCCAATTGAACATGGTGAGACTTACTTCGGAGTATAGATGCATGAGCTTGCAATGCAAGATTAAGAAATTGTCTTTTTAACTGTTTTTTGGTGCTTGAGCTCACATGCCTGAATTGAATTGTACCATTGAGAGTTATGCCTGTGAAGTTCCATTTCAGCTGTAATTCTAAATCATGCACATTCATTACTTGCTTTGTTTCGTAGATATAATACTGAAACAAATCATCACTGCTCATAGCAGTGTCTGGTAGAGTTTCAAAACTGACACTCAACAAAGAAAGCAATGAATTTGGACAGAGAGCTAATGTCTTACACAAATTTTTATATGCATTTAATATCAGGGGGGGAAAAAAAAACCCTGTTGTGTTAATTTTAATGATGATATAGTCATCATCATTGATGGAGCTGTATGCTATTTCATTGCAGTGGTCATCTCTAAATCCTTTCCAGACTAGAAGGACAATCCCACATAACTTTCTCTTTGTGGGGAAAAATGAAAAGATGAATTCCAGCAAAGTTGCATATCTGTTTTATTTCCTTCACTTCATTGATTACTTTGATTTCTTTGAGGCTCTTGATTGCTTTTGGTGTAGTAAGAAAGTACTAAGGAGCAGTTTTTGTTTCTTACTTAAAAGCCTTGACGCTTCCAATTACACAGCGGGTGCTTATGTACAGTGGAAGGTCTTCTCCCAAGGACCCAAGATCTTAAATATGAGCCATGTAGGTGTGCCGTGGGGATACTGCTTCAAAGGAGACTTCAAAACTCCCATGAAACTACTGACCACTCACTTCAGGTGACAGGCTGGAGGAAGTGGCAAGCTGATGAGGGATGTCCTGCATCTCACCCCCACCAGCTCCCCTGACTCACCAGATCTACCCAACTGCCCTGTCCTCTTCTAGCACCGTGCCTTGGAGTGCATTAGAGGGGGGCATTAGAGGGGGCAATGATGGAGGGGGGCATTATCTTTCTATCGCTCTGCTTTTGTTGTGAACTCCTCTGAGAGCTGAAGCTGCCACTGCTTCTTTTTGCTTCCCTGCCTCCTCGTGTAAGGCAGTCAGGTGGAGAGGATGCTGGGAGTGGAGAGGGTCCTCTCTCAGGATTGTTGATGCTGGCTAAATAACCAAAAAAGCAGCAACTGGGGAGGACAATGATGGTGAAGTGCATGCTGGGGTGGTGGTGGTAGTGAGCACTGGCTGCAATGCATCACTCCTGAAGTATGTGCTGCTGGGGAGTGGCAGGTTGGAACAGTTTCAGGTGGCCTTTCAGCTTGGGCACCTTGGGAACACTATGTCACATTGGTCTGGAACCTATCAAATGAAAGCTGCTCCCAAAGATCTTTGAAGGTGGGTAGATTCATGTAAGCAGAAGTCAGTCCTGAAGGTTTCAAAGGCCTGAATCGTATAGAATGTTAATGGAAATGATCAGCACCTTGATTAGGATCTGGAAATCGATGAGAAGCTAATGCAGTTTCTGCAGGATGGGAGTAATATGCTCTTCCCTTGTGGCTTAATAATGTGATGAGCATTAGTATTCTGATACCAGTGACCAAGTTCTTCATGAATATTGCCTATAGAATGAGTACTGCTAGGAAAACAAAGTTCTTTAATGGCCTAATACTAATAGCAGCTAGTGGAACTAGCATTCCGGCAGGTACTTTCTGGCAGTCGCAAAGCCCAACATGCCAAATTGTGCAGGTTGGCCATTGCTAGAAGCAGCAAGTGGCTGGCTGTATGTGGCAGCAGAGTCTGGACCCCCGCTGTCCAAGGTTAAGACTGACCAGGGGATGGGAGGGAAGTGAGGGAGGGTGGAAAAGGGTGGCAACAAGGGCAGGGTGGATAGGGACCAGAAAGGGGGCTGGTTCTGTGGCAGCTCCCTTCCTGGGCTCAATCCATCTTCACAGGTTCATGTGGACTTGCGACAGCAAATCACTAGCTCAGGTCCAAGTAGGCCCACAGGGCTGGCTGGGGACTTCCCCAGGGCAAGGGAATAAATGTTCCCTTACGCTGAGGTAGCCCCAACATGCCAAAACTCCATTCAGAAATATTGTGTTGGTGCCACTGCATTGCACACATGGAGTTACGGTGGATTGGGCTGCCCGTGATGTAAAACATGCACTTTCAGTATCCTTGAATATTACATCATTTTCTAGACAACTTGGAAGCTCCAGTCACTATATTGTCTGTGCCAGCGGTGTCAAACATAACTCACGAGCTGGATACAGCCCACAGAAGCTCTTTATTCAGCCCTCCTGAGCTCTTTTAGAAGTGCTGCTTCTGCTCTGGCAAGGAGAGACAGAAGGAGGCCCCAGAGGGCAAGGAATGATACGGGAGAAGGGACAGACCAAGAAGAATGAAAGAGGAAGATGCTGACAAGGGCTGGGAGAGCCCAATTACCATGTAGCCCACCCTTTTGGCAGTGCCCTTTCTGCCAAGGCATCACTTAGCAGAGCCCCTCTCAGCTACTGAGCTGTGAAGTGATGTCTCAGCAGAAGCGGTGCAGCTGAAAGGCCAGGCCGTGTGATAATTGGGCTGTCCCATATATTTTTTTAAAATGATCAAATTTGCATATTTTCTCTTCTGTCATTTGCAGCGAATGAGTTCCTACTTGAGAACAAAGCGATTATTTCTGGCCATCATCTATACAGGATTGGATCAAACTCCTGTTTAGGATGGGGCTGAAAAAGTTCCATTTACAAATCCCAGTCTTAATCATGGCTGGGATCCAGAGAACCATACAACTGGCTCTGTTCCCAAGAGGCCTTTGGACTTCTGTTTCTTGATCAGCAGCCTCCCCCGTGCCACACTGCAAACTGTTTTTGAAACTGAAGGGGGAGTCAAAGCATTTTGTGGTATGGGATGCGTTACTCAAAGAAAAACATTCAGAGATCCCACTGAGCATATGCAAGTGCTTATGCTCACCTAAAGTAGCTTTTTGAATCTTGGCCAGTTCTTGGACTTAAGTTTCTGATTTCATAAGAACTTTACTTTCAAGCATATGTGCTTATGATGACTGTCACCTAAATGGATCTTTGACTTTAGCCCTTCTCAGCTGATACTCATTTATGATTTATTATTTGTGGGTAAAACTATTTCATTCATTTTCATCCTTTTGAAACACTGATTTAAACTTTGAGCTATACTTTCACTCACTAAAGTTTAGATGTGTGCTATCATTATAGTTTTTTGGGTAGCTTTTAAAAATTCAAGAGTGTAACGCAGTGAGTATTGAATATCACCTTTGGAGATACAGCCGTATATGAAAGGCTGAAGGCACATAGTCAGGGACCATGTTAGGAATGTAAACTAATAGATCAGGTCAGAATGCAACAGTGAGTAATGTCACCAAAGGTGGTAGTAGTAGGGAACTTTATACTGTACAAACAAGATTAGTTGAACGTATATTCAGCTGAAGCTTTCTCATTTGTAACCATGGCACACTGTAGTAGGCCATTTTAAAGAGAACTTCAGGTTTCTCCGTTTGTGTCAAATTTATGCACTTAAACTTGTGTATAACTACATGCCCAGTCTTCCTTTCCTTTGTACAAACTTCCCCATATGTTTTGGTCTTTCGGAACTTTTCAGTGTTGAGCTTATCTAAGGAATGCTGTAAGCATGTTTAGAATTTACCATGCCCTGAAGAGTGCATACGAAGAAAAGCGATTAAGATTGCAGCAGATTCCATTGTTTAATGCAGTATTCCCAATTGCATTAAAAATAATAGACCATAAAGCATATGAATACCACAATTCTGGAGGAATGGCATTTTATTTTTCTACCACGTTTATTAACATGTCGCAGGCTATGTAAGTCCTGGCAGCCTGGAGAGGAGAACTGTGTTGTTTCCTTCTTGGCATCCTCATTAATTTTGACAGATCTGTGCAGTTTGCATTTTTGCACTAACATGTTTTGATTAACCTTTTTTTTTTTTTTTTTTTTTGGCTTCAGAGATCTTGCTCAGCAAAAGTGAGCTAGTAGGGCAATTTCTGTAATGTGAAGAGGGGGTCCAATTGCTACAATTGGATTCATTTGGCGTTTATGGTGGCCTGACACAATATATCTCAATAATCATATAATACACAGATTTTTCCTTTCTCTACAGCTGTTACTTGCATCTCCGATTGGCATGTTCACCATGCACTGAAGCACTTTGTGAAGAACTCAAATGCTGAATATGCTGTCTTAAGGGGCCAGTTGCAGTTGCATTTCAGAGATCATCAGTAGTTAAGCATAGTTACTTATTATTGCCATATGTGTGCCATTCCCCAGAATCTGCCAGCTCCTTGAGCTGTATGTATGGAATGTTGCCCCCACCCTATGTTTCAGTATCTATGGCAGTGGTACTCAAACTTTTCCGGCCAGTGGCTCCCTTGACCCCCGTGACTGTTGGCCATGACTCCCCATCATGTTCCTGAGGGCTGGAAGTGACATCATTAAACAGGAAGTGGCCAGAAATAATTATATTAAATATATTAAATATAATATTATATTTATTATAATATAAATTATTATTAATATAGTTAATATATATTTATTAATTGTATTAATCATATCATTAATTAAATGCAGATCTTAAAAATCTATTAATACACAGCAATATACATGCTTTATAAATGATCAGCTGCTGATCACTGTTGGAGACAGGATGCTGGAGTAGATAGATTTTGTCTGGTCCAGGAAGACTCATTTTTTTTAACTTTTTAAGCATCCCAATATAATTGTTTTATCAAATGAACTTTGTGAACAACCAGTCTGACCAACATTACACACACACACCCCTGTGGACCCCAATCCAACTAGTAATTTCTCTTATTCTCCTTGGATAGGATTGAACCCTTTATTAATTTAATGAAATTAAATTTTTCCAGCAGCTGGTGGGGAAAAGAAAAATAGACCATGAAAATATATCAGAGCTGATAAGGGTTTGGTTAGGAAGCTGATTTGTCTCCTATACTTGGAGATGCACAGCTCAAGCCTATGCATGTCTACTCAGAAGTAAGTCCCATTAGAGTCAATGGGGCTTACTCCCAGGAAAGTGTGGATAGGATTGGGCTGGCAACCACTTCATCAATGGCTGATAAGTATTCCCTTCAAATAGCAAGATTCATCACTTTAAAAATACAGCCTTTCCTCTTCAATCAAACAACAAGATTAATAAATCACTTTAAAGACAGTACCCTTTTTCTGCTCCTGGCCAAGTAAAGTGTGTGCTTGTCTCTCCCCTCCCCCTTTGCCAACTGCATGGAAGCAACTTTAAGAGTCCTGGTGACTGGTAAAATAGGAAGCGTTTTATTTGGGGAGGGCGAGGAAAGCGGGAAGGTTTGGAGATTGAAAGGCGGGAGTGGAAGAGGGAGGGGGTTGAAAAGAGAGATTTCACTTTGATGAGAAGCGATCCCAGGCTGGGAACTAGGAACCAACCAGACAAGGATCAGCGAGGGTTAAGGACTGCAAGCCAAGCATGCTTGATCCTTGCCAGATGGGGGTTGGAGTCCAAGAGCTGTGGAAACAACATGCAGCGAACACAGAAGGTGGCAGCCCTGAGAGTGGAGGGAGAAGAGGGTGGGGCAGCAGCAGCAGCCACTCTCACAGCTGAGCAACTCCCGTTTCTTCTGCTTTAAAAAAAAGCGCAGATGATGGGCAGAAGATGGGCTCGTATTCTGCCCAGGGGTGTGACTGTATCGCTGCAAGAGGACATCCCGCGCCTCCCCTTTGAGTTCCTGGCGCCTCCCTAAAGAGCCACGCTGCACAGTTTGAATAACACTGATCTGTTGGATTATTCCTTATGAGCAATTACAGGCGAGCTGTGGCTCACTGGTAAAGCACATTCTTTACATGCAAAAGGGTCCAGGTTCGGTCCTTGGCATCTCCAGATAGGGTTGGGAAAGACCCCTGGCCTAAACCCTGAGAGTTACCAGTAGGCAGTGTAGAGAATTCTGAGCTTGATGAATGGCACTGATTGTGTATTAGATAGATTCATATGTTCATCTACCTCTGGCTACTGATTGATTGATATCCTGCCCTTTCCCCCGAAGGGCACTCAAGGCACTCAGCAACATCAAAATACATAAAAATTTTTAAAAGCATTAAAAAATATAAAGTATATCAGTGGTTCCCAAACTTTTTTGCATCAGGACCCACTTTTTAAAATGACACTATTGGGACTCACCTGAGCTTACCAGACTTAAAAAAGGAGCTCTAGAGAGAAATAATATTTCATTATTTATATTTATTTCATATTTATACACGGATTTGACTCAACAATGGCCCCTGCAAATGAGAAGGAATGTGCTGATCCCTGGAGAAGGGGAAAATGCATCCCTTTAAAATCAGTTTAAAAAACTGAATAGTCCTTAACTGAATATTGTTAAATAGCCTCCTTAATGAGAGGGGGGGGGCAGCTGGCTGACAATCCATCAATCCTTCTCTCTCCAGCAGACCCCTCCCTTCCACCTGAGCATGTGAAAGAAAGGTGATCACTTTGCATTGGTGAAGGGAGGGGCTGAGTGAAGAGCCTTTGTAACTCCTGGAAACTCTTGGAGAAGGACTGATTGATGGATTGTCTTCTTAATGACTCTTATCTTACATCACAAAGGTCAACAAGGCTGTTTTTAAATCACCGGAGCAAAGAAACTTTGTTTTTTAAATTGCTTTGCTATAGTGTGTTTTTTGCCATCCACGTGAGTGCTTGGAAGGAAACCCACGTGAATAATTAGTCTCAACCTGTATAGTTATTATTGAATATGATTAAATATAACTAATGCTCTTAAAAAGTACTCTTTATTATCTTTGCAACATGCAGCCCAATCCGTGCCTGCTTTCTTAGAAGCAAGTCCCATCGTGTTCAACGGCATTTATTTCTACTGCAGTGGAATTGTAATCTTAATCTTGAATCTGTATAAGAACGGGACTTTAAAGCATGCCGGTAATTTTTCTCTCTTTTTACCTCACCTCCACTATGATGTCTGAAATAGCCCCACTGATCAATATAAGAGCTGGAAGTACATGTTTATCCTGTAAATGATACTATGGTTACTTGAGGCATACCACTATTAGAAATTCAAAACTGATATTTTTTACACAGAAATTAAGGAAATGGACTGCTCATGTGTCATCAAGGCTATACTTGCATTACTAATGGATTGAATATTACTGTAATGTATCCAAAAAAAATTTTTTTTCTTCCTCTGACGTAACTAAAATTTACAAGGACACAAATATGCCAGTATAACCCACTAACATATTTATATAGTAACTGTTACCCTGCACATGCCCGTTCTCGTCTGATCTCGGAAGCTAAGCAGGGTCAGGCCTGGTTAGTACTTGGATGGGAGACCGCCTGGGAATACCGGGTGCTGTAGGCTTACACCATAGTCTTTCGAGACTGAAGGTTGCCAACCATTTATATAGCAACCATCTCCTGTTCCACTTTGGTGATTATACTTCATTTCTATTAGGTTGTGATCCTATCTGGGTCTGGTGCTGACAGAACTTGCATTCTATCAGCACAAGATCTGGCCCGATGGGATGGGACCATCAGCACAATTGGCTCGTGGCTGTGGGCATGTGCCAATGATCTAAAAAAACCCACAAGAGCAGCAGAGGGGGCTTTCCAGGGAAGGATTGGGGTGGAGATCAGGACCAGCAACGGGCATGCTGGTGGAGTGCAGACCAGGAGTCAGATATTGGCTGCAACAGTGGTGCCAATAGTCTATGCCTTCAACCAGGAATCAGCACAGTCCCTTGGGCCCACTTGGATTTACACCAACCAAAGAGCTGATACAGATCTGAGAAGGTCCATTGGGGACAACAGTGGAGTAGACAAATAAAAAAGTTTTTACCTACCTCTCTGTCACTGGCCAGCCCCTAGCATGTAGCATAGAGGTATGAGCACCACAGCATGCTCTGGGATGGACCAGCTCTTAGTGTACTATCAGGCAACCATTGTTCTTTTAAGAAAGCTTCATGTGTCTTGTAATGCAATTTTGCATGCAAACTGCTAAAAAAAAAAAACCCAAATATTTCACTAGGAGCAGAGGGAGGACTTTAGCATTTTGCCTCAGCCACAGTTCCAGTCCCAAATACACGTACCATGCATTATTTTAAGTAGACAAAACAAGCTTTTATAGACGTTCTTCTTGGAAGCTTGTTTTTCATTAAAATAGCATATTGATGAGGATCGGAGATGCAACCATGGCAAAGTGCTAAAGTTCCTTTCCCCATCGCTGCGGTTTTGTCTTGGTTTGCAAATAGCCCCCTGCATGCAATTAAACACAACAAACCACTGGACCACATTATACAATGCCCATTTAATTCTTTCCTGTCCTGAATATTTTTGTGCACTTCTTCGCACTCACAAGTTCTCCACTCCCAGAACTGAATCCTTAGAGTGGTTTATAAAAAACAAATTAGCAGTTGCTGAATCTGTACAATTACATATACAGGCAGTGCCCTTTATCCACGGGGGTTCTGTTCTCAAAACCCCTGCAGATAAGGAAATCCATGGATGTTCAAACCTGTGGATTTTGGATCCCCTTGAAGCCTTCAGAGGTTAGGGGAGCTAAGCTCCAGTGGCTCTTCTGAGCCTCAGAGAGACTGCACGCGTCTGCCTGTGGCCTCTGCGAGGCTCAGAATGACCAGTAAGGCACACAAAAAAACCGATGATGACCATTAAAAATTAACAATATGGAAAAATTTATAAAACATCAGCAAAAAACAGGGGGCAGGATAAAATGAAGAGATGACATTGGAGAAGAACAATAAAACAGAATGAGTTATAAAAGACCTGTCTGAAAGCTTAATAAAAGACCTTGAAAGTCATAAAGGACCTTGACTTCTAGCTTAAAAGGAGCAGGTTCACAGATATGCCGCACAGTACTTGGAAGCTAGTTCTAAAGGTTCGATGACAGCAGTGTGAAAGCTCATTCTGCAGTGGCCCACAGCAAATAAATAGGGGGACAACCAAAACTGTCGCCTCGGGCCACTTCAATGAAATATAATTTTGCTTGAGAAGTGAAGTTCAAATAAGCACTGTTCCAGTGGCGGACCTCCCCAGCCCCATGCCCCAAGGCAAAGGCCTGTGATGGTGCCCCCTGCAAGATGCCATCACCCTGCCACAGGCAAATCCCCCCCTCACTTACCTGGAGCACACAGAGCATTGTGCAACTCCAGGATACATTGGGAAAGCCCCCTGAAGTTCTCCCGACTCTTTAAGCTGTGCTTCTGGCAAACTGGAAGCACAGTTTCCAACCCCATCAGGAGACTCTGAGAAGCTTCCACGGGGTCCTAAAGGTGTGCAAGGCTCCGTGCCCAGGGCATTTGCCCCATTGAGTAAGTGGGAGGTCCACTACTGCGCTTGTCTGGACTTTGCTCTACCATGAATGTATGAGGGCTTCTCTAAAGTGTGCTTGATGATCATCCCCCTAACTGATAATGTGTCCATTTAGCCTCATCCCTGCTCTCCACACTAAGCATTTGCCTGCAGTGGAAAAATCATAAAACTGAGAGAGCATCAGAGAGCTTGCAATGAGTTTAGAGTGAACATTTGAACATGCTGTCCTATCAAGCTGTTGAATGTGTTGTGGATACCAACTACACTTGTACAAATACCGGCATCACATCATATCGCATGAAAAACTGCTGATGTGGACATAAGTTCCCCTGCTTACAGCATTTTAAGTGTCTGTTTCCTATGTAATGTAACATTAGTGTCCATGCACTGCTGTAGATGAATCCCTTTCTTGCACTACTCTCTTCAATATGTGGCTGTTATGTGCCTTCACAGAGCTCATGAAAACTGCTTGGAGCTTCTGTTGGAGAATTAGGGCGCAATCCTAACCCATTTCCAGCAGCGACATAAGGGCAATGCAGCCCCTAGATAAGGAAACAAGCATTCCCTTACTTTGAGGAGGCCACCATGAGTGCCACCCAACTGCAGGATGCAGTAAACGTCCCATTGGCACAGCTGTGCCAGTGCTGGAAAGTGGGTTAGGACTTGGGCCTTAGAAAGTCATCTTGTGAAATTATGTGATGGTGGTGTGGTCTCTTAAGGGTTTTCTCTCTTTAAGAAGTGTTACATCTTTTCAAGTGGAAGCATTGCTGCGATGACATAATCAAGTGTTTAGTCCAGAGATTTTCAACCACTGTGCCGCAGCACATTTGTGTGTTGCAAATGGCCCTCAGGAGTTTGGGCGAGGTCATTTATTAGTAAGACCATTGGGGGATGGGCGCTCCCAGCCAACAGCACGGCAGGCCTTGTCAATTGTCAAATAACTGATGTTGTGCCTTGACAATTTCAGAGCCTTGCCACTGTGCCATCAGATGACAAAGGTTGAAAAACACTGGTGGGCAGCCCAATCCTGAGCTGCCCGGCGCACACGGCTGCAGCGGCGCCGAGAACGGCTCCCACTGCATCCTGCGCGCCTCAGCTTGCCACAGGCTGCGCTTCAGGGACTTTTGTCCCCTTCTCCCAGGTAAGGAAAGCAGCCTCTCAATGGGGCTACTCACTTTACTGCTGACCAAAAGGTCGGCGGTAAGATAAGGCATTCGTGTAGGGCACCAAGCCCCACATGAATGCCTTGGATCCGGTGCAGCAGAGGTCCATGGGACCCGCCTCCCTCCCTCCCCGGCACGCCTCCTACTCGCCCTCTCTCCGCCTCCCTGTCACACCTCCTCCCTGTCCTCTCTCTGCCCTCTGCCTGCCTCCCCCTCCCTGGAACGCCTGCTCCCCGCTCACTATGCTGCAGCTCTGCGGTCCGTGAGACCGCCGAGCCATGGAGGACGGGCGCCCACCCGGCACTAGCCCAGCGCTGGCCAGCGCTAGTCCAGTAGTAAGCTTCACAGACGTGCTTTATGGCACGTTTGCGACAGTTTGCTCCAGCGGAAAGCCAGAGTGCCGAGCTCAGGATTGTGCTCTTAGTTGCCTACTACTTCCTTCTGACTGAATACTTCCAAATAACATATTAACTAAAAGGAAGATTTTATTACATATTAATTAAAAGGAAGATATATATTTTCCCTATTTGTCGCTTTGTAATGCACCCCATACTTCAGGATCAAAACAGCAACAAGGATGAATTGGAGTGTTTTTTTGGGAGGGGGGGTACAGATCTGGATTTTGTAAGTATTGGGCTTTTTCCCGTCTTGTCAGACGTAGACTCATCACCCTTTATTTTTCTTGATTTACCAAGGAATACAAGTGTATGTAACATTCTTAATTGCCACTGTGATCTCTCTGGGTCAAAACATTATTATGGTTTTAGTCGTCAGTCAAGCGGGCTTGAGGATAGAAAAGCCAGCAGGTGCACTGCTGTTTTTCATACTCTGTAGTCTTTTGAAGTTAACAAATGGTTTCATTCAAGTTTTGCACTCTTTGGCTTGTTTAGTTTTGCTAACAAGGCAAGGAAACCCTACTGTGAAATGGTGTAGTTAAAGGGTTGTGATCAGTCAGAGCCCAGTCTATAACGAATTCCTAAAAACGAAGTGGCTGGGGTGTTTTTGCTTTGCTTCGGGAAAATGTTACACATATTTCTAATAGGATTATCCACTTAACAATGTAATCTTTCATGTGGCAGTTATGTGAAAATGTTGCCAACCCCTAATAATTAGTCACCTGAATTCCAGCCAACCTTTGCCTTTCAGTCTTCTTGTGTACAATCATATGAGGAACCTTGTTGAGAAATGCAGAGGTTAATAGCACAGTCCTAGTTGTGGGTACTTGGAAGTAAGCCCCACTGTGTACGATGGAACTTAACTCCTTAGTAAAGGTATTTGGGTTTGCAATCTTAATTGCGTGTAGCGAAATGGTTTTGCTCAGTGGTAATTTAGTTTTTGATTCAAACTCTAATTGACTTACTGAGAATATTGATTTCCTGACTGAGTAAGAATTGGTTCTCTGACTGAAAACTGAACAACGGCAAATATCTCTTTCGATTTCTCCTTTTTTCACAAAAGGTTAAACTTTAACATAGGCTTTAATTAGTACTGTGAAAAATGTTTGCATCACAATGATGGTAGAAATGGTGATAATTCATTATAAGCTTTTCAAATTCTTTTCTTCTTCCTTTTTATCTTACATGCAGCACTAGCCTAACTTGCACTGTAGCAGGCTTGCCAGTGGGCTTGCACTAAAATAATAATAATAATAATAATAATAATAATAATAATAATAATAATAATAATAATAATAATACAGTACAGGTGTTTATATACTGCCTTTCATGGTCTTCAGATTTCTCCTCAGACTTTATTTCAAGACAGTTTACACAGGCAGGCTATACTAAATCCCTATAGGGATTTTTACAATTGACGAAGGTTTTGTCTTTCAAGAACTACAGCATTTCAGATGGATCCTTTTATGATCTGGTATCACATTCTGGTCTCCAGTTTCCTCCCACGCAGGCTGACAATCCTTCATATCTCACTTGAAGGGCGGCCAAAGAGCAGATGGAAAAACTCGGCTCAGCTTGTCAGCTGCTTCAAGGTCTCGCCATTCATGGTGCCGGTGGCCTCGAACTGGCGACCTTCAGCTGTTATCTTCAGGCAAACGGAGGCTCTACCCTCTAGACCAGACCTCCTGCCCTTCTGTATCCAGCATAAGCTTCAGGCAGCCAGAGACTCGCCTCAAGGCTAGGGGAAACTTTTCCCCTTACCCCAGGGAAAACCACTGCAGTCCCAGTGGGGCTACTCGAATCTGCACCACCTCAATCAGCGGCACAAATCTGAGCAGCCCGGGACTACCCCGGGACTACCCCGGGCTGCCTGGGAATGGGGCTAGAATTTGGCATAACTGCTGGGTCCTGACCCTGCCTCCTGCTCCCTGCCTCGGGAATACCCACTGCCTGCCTACCCGCCACCCTGGAACACCTCTGTCTACTTTGAAAATGAGTGTGGATTGAGCTTATTTTGGTACTTGCCCACTGTCCAGAGCAAGCTAAATTGTTCCATTATCTCAAACCTTAAAGAACTATCACATTGCAATGTGTTTTACATTTTCTTCCCCTTCTTTGAAAATGGTGTTGGAGTCGAACAGGTGTTTGAGCTTGGACACTCTGAACATGCATACTGGGTTTCTTTTTGCTATCTCATAGTTCAGTGGAGCCATCACTTTGCAAACAAACTCACAAGCAGGCAAAGGGCTGGAATACCATGTGCGCTTGTAGTTAAACCTAAAGCCTCACTTTACCTAGCCAATTAATTTATCATCATTCTTCTTTGGTTGCAATCCTTGTTTTATTTCAGAGGTTGACATTGATGAAATGTGTGACTGCTCTACGATTCAATCTGCAAAAATCATTAGCGGCTATTATATTTCACTGCTAGGATGTCATTTTTACATAATAAGTTTGCTCTGGAACTGAGTGGTATGCAGAAAAGGAGAACTAAGCAGTTTTAGTGTTGTGCCATGGTCTCCAGAGTGATTAAGTAATGCTGAAGATTCAAGATTTTGATGGGATTTTTTTTTCAAACCAACTTCAGTATATTCACCCTAATGCTAGTGATATCTCCTTTTATCATGTTAATTGCACCATTATAGACAATTTTATGATATCAACCTTACAGCCCAATCCTATAGGCAGGGATCTCTGCTTGAACTAGCACGCTGGCAGTGTCTCAGATGCATTGGAGCACATTGCTGCATGCTTCTGGGCCACCACCAGAGACAATGAGCAGAATCCCGCATGTGGCAAAGGCTGGAAGGGGCTCCATTTGTCCAGGTGCATTGGCGGGGGGATTTAATGGGTAGGGGGAGGCTGTTCCTGGGCAGACTGCAGGTAGGGTGGAAGGTATGTTGGAGGTGGAAGGGGGTGTATCCTGAATATCTAGCATGTAAAGTTACAGACATGTTGGTGTGTCATCAGATAGGTCAAGGGAAGACTCTCCTCAAATTTTGAATTGGAATCAGTGCAAATAGGCTTTTCCCATTAGCTAGGCATGAAAAGTATAATGTAACACAATTTAACATAAAGTTAATAAGGAGTGAAGCATCCACCTTCATAGATTACACAGACCTACACACATTTTGCTTCTTTAAACGTTACACCAATTCCTGGGTATATTTGGGGTGCCGATTCCAAAAATGGCATCCATTTTGCCCTATCACATCTAGTTTTGGAGACACGGCATAGCCTCTTTAGTGAATGATTCAGGCAGCTTCCTCATGAGGAAGCCTACACCATGGCTTCCTCATGAGGAAGCTGCTTTAACCATTCACTAATGAGGCTATACTATATCTCCAAAACTAGACGTGATAGGGCAAAACAGATGCCATTTTTGGAATTGGCATAGCAAATTCATATCAAACCACCGTAAAGTTTGGGAAAAACTTTTCTGACCCTCAATTTTGTAGGCCTGTGTCATCATCCATAGGAAGCTAACACAATCCTGTGCATTCCTATTCAAGTGAGTTTCATGGAATTCAGTGGGACTTACTCCCAAGCAGGTGTGAATATCCTATCCTGCATTATCCTACACGATGCAGTTGCTCCACTAGAGTGTGTGCTGCATCCACTGATATGGGTGGGGGGCTACCAGAGGAAAATAAAAATATTTTTTTACTTACCTCTCTGTTGGCTGCCTTGCTATCAATGGGTTTCATCTAACCCACGGCAGCTATTTTACTGGTCCAAGGTGAAGCAGGGGACATCAGGCCAGGATAGGATACCAGTGTGCACTGCTGCCACTGAGATCCTCCCCCCACCTTTCCTGAATTGCCCCACTGTCACCTTACCTGCACTGGCAGAGCATCCGATTGCTGCTGGTTTACATGTGGCACCTCCAGCCATTTGTGTGGCAGTGCCACAAAGCTCAACAGTGGTGCACTGCTTGCGACGCCAGAAGTCCTCCAAAAGTTTGGACTCTCACATCCAGAACTGTGAAGCAGGAGTTTCCCAGATCAAATCTCACCTCTGCTATAACCTTACTAGGTGGCCTTAGACAAGCTCCTCAGCCTTAGCTGCTGTGCTACAAAATGAAGATAATAACACTTTCCTTATAGGGCCATTATAGGGCCCTATAGATAATAACACTTTCCATTATAGGGCCATGTAGAAACGACTACATCAGAGGCCTCCAAACCCTGGCCCACAGGCCATATCCAGCCCTTGACACATGTTAAGTTATACGATGCAGCCAAAATGTTTGGAACCCCTGGACTACATCATGATAATACACTTAAAACATTTTGCACACTTAGAAAGCACCATATAATGTTAAGTATTATTAATAAAAGGCTCTGAAGCTGCCTGTTTATTTGGTTCCATGCATTTGGCGTTGGACTGCAATAGATTTCACTGTTGCCTGTTGCACACAAGACTTGGCACAGCTCCTAAATGGTTGCGGATCCTTTGTAATCAGAAATGTAAAGCAGGTGACTGTTACCATTTTTTTCAGGCAGCATTTCAGTTGTGAAGATAATCTCAAAAAAAAAAAAAAAAACCAGCAAAGACCCAGCCTGCACGTCAGCCCCATTTCTTGCAATGCTACATCTTGTTTTGATATCTGGCCCCTGTCAAGGCTGCTGATTCTTATTGGTTTTGGAAGACTCTGACTATGTAGGTGATATTCTCCATCTGTTAAGAAAATCAGTGCTCTGGATGGAAATTCTATACATCTTTCCCTTCAAATGTTGACACTGCATTTGTGAGGACTAACGTAATTCAGTGACTACTTGCAAGCGTGTAGCCAAAGGGTTTGCCTCCCTGTTCGTGTCATTTTAAGGAAGAAAGGTGTTGAAATGTGAGGTCGATTTGAATATAGGATTATGTGTTAGGTTGCCAATTAGAACCAGGCTATTTGCTGGTTATACTACTCAGTTTGCCTGCAGACAGCTGCATGTGTTTTCATAATGACAAAATATGACTAGCTGTATGGGACGTCATGTTGAACTTCTGATGCAGGCATTGTTCCACCAATGCAGAAAATTATTCCAAGCTTTCTATATATCTAGTTTCACTGAGTCTACTTCTTATAAGGGGAAAAAAAAAGTGATTGCAGGATGCATAAATGCTTGCACCAATGAGGTGGTGATGTGGGAAAACAGAGGCTGAATGTGCATCAGAATGCATGGAATACATTCCCAAGGGTAGATGTATCATCTCGTTGCAACATTCTCAATTGGATCTGCATTCTACCACAACAAGAACAATTGTTTTTATCAATAACACACATCTAGAGCTCAATCAGACTGTATATGGGCAAAAACTAATGTGACACAGAGACAAACAAATCAATATGTTTTTGAATCTGTAGCTGACACTTGCCAAAATGGTCTCTCTCTCTCTCTCTCTCTCTCTCTGTGTGTGTGTGTGCGTGTGTGTGTGTGTGTGTGTGTGTGTGTGTGTGTGTGTGTGTGTACAGATCTGACTTTGTTCTTGCCTGAATTTGTTCTCCCCGTCTGAAATTACACCCATGCTTACACATCAAGGAATCAAATAGAATGGCAATTGTGGCTCAGCCAGAAATATTGCATTGCATTACATAGCAGGGATGGACAAATCCAGCGTGGCTTGACTCGAGTCGAGTCACCAGACTCAAGGCATAAACGGGTTCTAACAGGGGCACTTTCCAAGTTGCCTGGTGCATTTTTGTGACTCAAAAAGACTTGAGTCACAAGTCTTTTTGATACTTATGTCAGGCTTGGAAAAAAAAAATGGGGCTGCTGCCAGAATCTGTGTGTTTCAGAGTTCTCTTTAAACACTCCCCTGATGACCCCATCCCATCTGTAAACAAGGCGGGAGAAGGTGGGACAGAGTGCGAAAATGGGGAGGGTGGCGCGCAGCAGCTGCAATGCTTGCCAGGATGACCCAATCCTTTGCGGCCCTACTCGGAAGTAGTACCACTTTAGCTGGTCATTCAATAAGGCTTCCTCCTCCCAAGCAACAATAGAGCTCACAGCAGCCATGTGTTTTGAAAGCATGATCACTATGAACCTCCCCCTGCTTCCCCCCTCCTTTTTCCCCCTTCCTGGGCTTCTCCAGCCAATTCCAAGGCAAGCACCCCCTTGGATTCCTGCCCTCCCTTATCCAAAGAAACAAATTGGACCACCCATCCTTGGTCCAATGACTGTCGGTTCCTTCAAAGATGGGCAAGAGAGCCCGCTCCTGCCTCGCCCCTCCTACTCGGATGCAAAAGTAAACATTAACCCTTTCCTGCCTCCTGGCTGGAACTTCACTGCTGCTCACCCTATCTGATTGATGGCCCCATGAGGTTTTTCACGCCACGAAAACAGTAAACAAGCACATCCAGACACAGACAGAATTGAGTCTGCATGCAGTGCCAAGTCAGTGTTTTGCCGAGTCTTCTACATGCGTGACTTGAGTATACACAAGTTAGCAGAAAGCACTGATTTTCATGACTTGGAGTTGAGTTTCCTGATTCAAGTTTCCATCCCTGCTATACAGTTTTGGTCATCTTCAATAAATCACTATCAGTTTGCACAACTGCTTTTTTCAGAGAGAAAAGAAAAATGTGCATGAGCAGAAGTTTTTTGGAAAAGCGAGTCTCTCTAAGACACTCCAAGGATTCTTTGTGACTATCCAAGTGTGTGGGGAGGCAAAGTGGAACACTCCATAGACATAAAGTGGGAGGTTTTCCATGTCCCTAAAGTCTGCTGATGTCACTGAAGAAAAAGGGTAGAAACTACAAATATGCAGGAACCCATTAACAAAAAATATAACTTCTTTATATACCACAATCTGCTCAATATTTTTTCTCCTATTTCTTTTCACATCCATTACCATAAATCTCTTTGGGAAACACAAAACACTTGAGAACAGTGTAATGGCAATAACAGTTCTGTATAGACGTGTTGGTGTAAAAAGACACACTTTTACTGCTTTTGACGATCCACATCTAATGGGATGTGGACTATCTCAGCTGATCCCATTGATATAAATATGCAAAGGAACATTTCCATTGATTTCAGCTGTCATCCGTCCTGATGGGTTTAATTCATTTCTGGGCTCAGTGCACTAGGAACTGTCTAATGCATAAGCAGTATGAAATTACACCTGTAAACCTAATTGCTCATTTATTAATTTACTGTAGGTGACTTTTCTACACTTGAATTTCAGGCGGGATTAATTTCCCCCCAGAATGGTCATATTCATGCCTCTGAAATCCATATATTATTAAACATTGATACATCTCATTTGGTTAAATATAAAGTAGTAAACTATATGATCCCCAAATGGATTCATTTCCAGTATTTTACCCTTAAAGTATCCCATGAAAAAGTGCTTGCCAAGCATTTGTATCAGTTTGGCAGATGGCTAAAACAGATTTTATTGACTAAAGGTAATGCTAGCTGCAGGAAGCTTAATGTCGGCTTAAAAGAAAATCGCCAGACTCTACCAAAGGGAATGACACACTGTCTGTAAGACTTAAGTTCTGAGACTCAAGTTATTCAGGTGTAGAGTGTAAAATCCTCACAAGAAGCCTCCTACCCAATTCAGTGCTATGCCAAGTTAGTGGAGAGCCCATTTGTGCAGATAATCCATTCACCGCTAACCTTTCTAGGAGTGTTCACGCACAGTGGACACAGGAAGCGTTTATCTGAAAAAAATGTCCCTTAAGAAGATACGTCAAGATGCCAAGGCAGCAGGAACAGTGGTCCTCATGGGGAATGCAATCTGCCTGTCCACCTACCCTCCCGTGTTCCTCTGCTATTGTCAAAGAGTAACAGCAGCCCCAAGCAAAGTCCACCCTGTGAGATCATTCAGG
Organism: Tiliqua scincoides; assembly: GCF_035046505.1. Classification (NCBI taxonomy): domain Eukaryota; kingdom Metazoa; phylum Chordata; class Lepidosauria; order Squamata; family Scincidae; genus Tiliqua; species Tiliqua scincoides. The sequence continues at coordinate 32,268,546 of NC_089826.1, forward strand.
ACATGCAGTCTCTTCAGGGGCCCATTTCAAGGGCAGACGGTCATCCCTTGAAGGCCTGCTCCAGCCAGACTGGAAAGACAAAGGTGGCGACAGGAACAGTGTTCATCTAGGGGATTGCTGGTTATTTGCCCCTCCACTGCACAACTGCCACACCAGGAGACAGCTGGGTGAATTCCGGTGGTGCGTGGGTTAACGAGCCACCAGCGTTTGCCCCTGCCCCCACATGAGGCACAGCAGGGGCTATCCCTCAACTGGTTGGCTGGGGGCTAATTGGGAGCAAGGTCATGTGGGCACTGCGTCCTGAGCCACCTCAGTTTTTGCCTACCCCAGTCTGTGGAGTTATGGTGGGAATTTCTGGGATTTAAATAGGTTATTCTTGGTCACTTTAAGCAGGTGTCGTGCGAGTTTGGGTAGGTAAGGCAAATTTGGTGTACACCGCAGGGTGGCAAGGGCTGGGAGGACTCTATGCTCAGTCATCCTGGCATACCCGGCTGGGTGAGGTGGGCTGGACGAACCTTGGCTTGGTGGCAAAGGTGCACCACAGGTTCGCTCGGGTGGCCTGCACTAGCCAGCCACCCTGACCCCTTTGGGGTGACAAGGAAGGGACGATAGGCATTGTCCTGATGCAGCCTGGAGTAGGGTGTGGTTGCCCAAAATTAGTTTAGGGGAAGGTAGACAGGCAGCTCTGTTTCCCCCACGTAGAACCCTAAGAACCTTAAGTCTAAGAACAAACCGTTAAGTCTAAGAACCTTAAGTAGAACCTTAAGTCTAAGAATGACTTAGGGCGCAATCCTAACCCCTTATGTTGTTGCTTTCCAGCACCGACATCAGGGCAATGCAGCTCCAAGGTGAGGGAACAAGCATTCCCTTACTTTGAGGAGGCCTCCATGAGTGACACCCAACTGCAGGATGCAGCGCATGTCCCATTGGCACCGCTATGCCAGTGCTGGAAAGCACTGACATAAGGGTTAGGATAGCGCCCTTAGAAAGTTAGTCCCTGCTACAGTTTCAGTTGTAATTTAAATAGTTAATAAAGTGGCCCTTTGCCAGTGTCTTTATTGTGGGGTGCAGGGTAATAACAGCAGCTCATTCACAAGAAGACTTTGCCCATCAGGTATTGTGGGAATCCAACCCCTACCAGCACTCTTCCAAAAAAGTTTTTTAAATTATCTTAGGAAAGAAGGAAAGTCTCTCACTGGTTATGCTCTTATGTTAGGGGTAAATTGTGCTACGCAGCAGCCAACCAAGGATTCTTCTGAAATGCATTTCCTGTTGAAGATCTGAGGGGTTCCCTTTGCCAGCAAAGGGATAGCCCAACCATAGAGTAGTGGCAAAAGAATCTAGAGGCGCAACAAGTGGAAAAAAAAGTCTAATACTCATCTTAAACTCTGGCAGAAATAGTAAGTTCCCCAAGTTTTAGAAGCCACACTTTGAACTTTTGTAAACAGTACAAACATTTTCGGGCCCAATTCTATCCAATTTTCCAGTGCCGGTGTAGTTATGCCGTAGTTGTGCTGGTGTAGTTGTATGTAGTTGTGCCGGTGGGATGTGCACTGAATCCTGTGGTGGAGGGGCAGTCACTGGGGCCTTCTTAAGGTATGAACATGTGTTCCCTTTCCATGGGGCTGCATTGTGGCTACACCGGAGCTGGAAAGTTGGATAGGATTGGGCCCTTCATGGGCTACCTGCATTCTCCTGAAAAGACACAGTTTGTATACTGGTGACTGGTCATGTGTTGCAAAGAAGAAAAGTTCCCAGTGTAGCATCTACTGAACATGTTTATGCCTGAAATTGTTCTGCTTTGATCTTTCTATTATTAATTGTCATGTGCAGTTATTTATGTATTTTTGTGCCATCCTTCTTCCCAGGAGCTCAGGTTTGTGCACATGGTTCCTTTCCTCCTTTTATTCACACAACAACCCTATGAGGTAGGTGAGGCTTCATGGCATTAACCAAGGAAGTTTCATGGCAGAGTGAGGGTTTGAACCTGGATCTTCCAGGTCTAAGTTCAGTTGGCTCTTATTACATTTTTTGTTTGTTTTTAATGTAAGTGTCCTTTGTTCACCCTACTGTGCTTCCCATATGCTCATGTTCCCCAGTGTTTCCCACATTCTTAGATCTACTGCTATAGCCCCAACACGCTGTCTACTATTGACTGCAAGAGCTCCAATGGCCTTCAGTGGTGTTCTTGGAGGCAGACACATTTTGAGAATCAGGCTGTCAGTTACATGAGAGGCAGTGCTTAAAAAGTTCAGTAAACGACTTAAAGAATTACTTAAACTGTATTAATTTCAAGGAAAGCTTAAAAGGACGGTATGATTTGCTTTGACTTGAGGGGGAGAAAAAGAGTCATTCAGTTCCAGCTTTTCAAGGACTACGGTAAGCTCACAAAAGCTCCACTCTTTATTATGTCACCACACACTCAGTGGGTTTTTGAAGGCATTTCAGTGTCAAGAGTAAAGCTAACCATTGCTTGTCCACACTATTGGCCGTTTATACAGTTCTTGGCTGATTGCCCGGTTTGTCTGTCATTCATGCTACAGTTTTTTTCTTCTTTCTGTTCTTGATAAGGCTTGCACTCACATCCCAGGAACACATGCTTCTGTCTGTTAGGTGATACTTGGTGATTAGCAAAAACAAGCAGCTTCATTGGAGACATAAGAGCTACCTCATGTACGAGCCATAGACAACCTTATGCGAAAGCCTTGTATGAAACTGATATGGTGCTTAGATTCAAGTTTTGCCTTTTTCTACTCCCCCCCCCATGCCCTGGAGGGGCCTAACCCAATGCCACAATAATTCTTTGCGCTACCTAGTTTGATAGAGTATTTGGTCTCATAAATGAGTTTGTTTCAATAAGGGAACCAAAGTTGGGAAGCAGAAAGTGCATTTTTGTTTGGGAATTCAAGGCAGGAAGTGTACACTGGAACAGAGGGAATTTGATCAGTGCTTGGATCTAGTGTTCATTTCTCTAGACTGTGTCTGAATTTTTTTTGCATGACTGCAAATTTATCATGAGTGTATTAGGATTAAGTGGTACAAATAATAGTAATTACGTGATGGTCTGTATGTTCAGTGATGTTTATTCATCTGTTTCTGCGCAATTTGAAAGGGATAAAATTGATCAGGCACATAAGTTCTTTACCTATTAACAATGTGTGTTCTCATGCTGTGGTAGTCAATGGATATTTCTTTCTGTGTGATAAATTTTTCACACAAGGAGATAAAGAAGCGACCTGCAAATCTTTATTAAAAATAGCAGTAGGAAAACTGGACTGGGGGGGTATAGACTTCAGGGGATATGTTCCTGGAGCTCTTGGCTGATGGGTTCCATCTCCAGCACTGGGTCAACCTGGGTTTTGGTCCAGCATCTGTCCAGCTGGCTGTTCTTTTTCAGACTCTGAATCTGTGCTGCTATTGGGATCAGGTTTGCTCTCACTCTCTGGCAGCCCAGTTCAGTGCAAATTCCCCCATGCCAATGCACTGCATCCTGTGGGGGAATTTAGCAGGTGAAAAACCTGCTTGAGGTAAGGGGAGATTTGACCCTTGCCCCTGGGAAAGTACCACCCTGTGCAATGGGTCTACTCATACCTGCACTAGCTAAATCATCGGTGCAAGTCCGCGTTGACCCATGTCAGTGGATCAAGCCCAAGACGGGGGATAGAATGCGGTATGCGCTGGTGCTACTGATCCCAGCCCTTCCTGGGCCAGATCCATCCTCTGCACCCCATCACCATCCCCATTCCTCCCCTCCCCTCCCCCGCCCTTACAACGATCAGGGCAGAATACATGTCCAGCGTGCTCTGTTCCTTCTGCTACTGCGCGCAGGCCAGTACTGGCTTCCCACTGACGCCGGCAATTGCTATGCTATTGAAATATGCTTTACAGCGCTTTTTTGAGAGGTAGCACGGGTGTAGCACATGCTTTGCAGGTGCAGAGGCTGCCGTCACTGTGTCTGTATGTGTCTGTGTGCATGCACCAACAGTATGATAGCAGCAGGATATGATAAGCCATAGTATGGGAAACCATGCCCTGGGTCAACACTACTGTACCCTCAATCTTTGTGAATGGATGTCACAAAATTTTTTGGAAGATATTATCTTCCCGACTGGATGCAGAATATAAAATATATTAGATATAAAATAATAGACATCTGATTTTAATTTAAGTTTGTGAGGATTACTGACAAGGTATCTGATACTATGCCGTACAGTTCACGCCATTAGTATGTATCAGCATGTAAGATTACTGGTTTCTTTTCAAAATTTGTAAAACCATTAATATAATCCAATACTATCCCTTTGTATCTGGGCATATTCCTTTGGGGGACCTGATCAGCTTTTTCAGAAGGCTAGAGAACCTCATTTCAAAATATCCTTGTGTACGAGAAGTGTATAATAAGCAAACATCCTTTTCTGTCTCTTATAGCAGGGCTCTCCAGACCCTGTCTCTTGGATCATATACTGCATCCCGCCTTTTTCCTCCCCCGCATGAATAGTGCTTACCATTTTGTGTGGCGGACTCTCCATCCCTGCCGCCGATCTCCCCCAAACCGAGCTTTGTCCTGCCACTTCCGAGTTCCGTCACCCCAGCAGCCACTATGCCCAGACTTCTGGGCAGATGTGGTGGGCCTGAGTTCAGTTTGGGGCAGATTCGTGGCAGGGAAGGACAGCTTACCTGCAGAACAGTAAGCACTGATTGCGCCAAGGACACCCTTCCCATTGCGCAGCATAGTAAAGGATAGTAAAGCATAATATACTGCATTGGTTTTCTTTTTAAATGAACTCGCTAGGGCCCTCAGTTTTAGTAGGACTTTGATGTGAAATATTGCCCCTGTATTTTATGAGGTGTACTGAATTTGCAGGATAAGTTACCCAGTCATCTGTTACTCTTGCTTTTCCCTCTTTTTAATCATTCCTTGTGCCAGATAGTTGGCCAGCCTTCCTTTCAATTAATTCTCAGTGTGCGCCATGAGCTTAGCCGTTTGTGTTCCCCTCATAACGCAGCATATGATGTAGGTTACCACTTAGAACAAGAAAGCTTGGACGTGTAAAGTTTGCCAGATGAAAGCCAATACAAAGGACAATCACGCATTGTGAAAGTGAATTCTGGTGGTAAAACGTCAGTGTGTAACTGAAACGTTAGCGGTGCATGATATATATGGTATTAATAAATAAATTGCAGAGCTTCACAGCTGCTGCACCTTGAAACTGGATCTGGTGAAATGTAATAGGTTTGGTAGAATGACTGGTTGCTCGAGCTGTGTTCATTTAAGGGCCAAGACTTGATTGGCAGCTATAACATATAGCAGACCTTCTTCTTTCTTTTTCTCATGTTCTCAGGGTGGTGGTGGTGTTTTAAATTAATCATCACAGTTCTGTGGCAGTTATTTTCTTTTTAACAATAAAGCTCTCCAGCAATTTAATTCTGTGAAAATTAAACTCTAAAGCTGTTTAATTCGAAAGTCTCTGCTCAGGATGCTGGCCTGAATGCTGTGTCAGCATTGCCCATGCTAATTCTTACTTTCAGAAGCTGTTGCTGAGCTATTAAAAACCCAGGTGCAAATTTGATATATGAGGGCCAAACCCAAGGAGGTCATTATGTATGTCTAATTTAATTAATTCATACTCAATTTATTGATTTACTTATTCCCAAATAAAAGGGTTTTTTGGTGCCACCAGCAAAGCTGATTAATCCCAGACCTGCGGTGATCTTTAGACAGTCCTTGGCTGAGGTAGAACTTTGAAGGTTGCCTTTTATTGCAGTCAGGTTGCTAGAAGGTGGGTGAGCTACAAGTGAGCTGGTGTCATGAATGGCCAATAGGGAGGGCTGTGATTGAGCAATTGGCAGAGCTGCTGGGAGGTGTGAGTCAGGCAATGAGAAACCTTATCAGAGTTGAATCTTTGACCAGCAGATGTTTTGTATTCAGGCGTAATGAATTAACTATGCATTGTCCTTTTACATACAGCAAGACCTCCAGACATTCCTCCTGTTCTAGAATGAGTGGTGGTGCAATGTCCATGGGGGCCATTGGCCAAGTGCCATTATGGGCCCCCCGGAGGTGTGGTGGAGCAGCCTAATTGCCATGGGTTGTACTGAGGGAACACTCAAAAAGTGTTTGTTTCCCTTTCCCTAACCAGGAAGGTACAGGGAAAGGGAGAGAAGCTTTCAGATGATGCCTCTTTTTCAGAACTCCCAAAGCATTGAGGAAGGGCTGGTCCAAGCAGCCTTCTTTCCTATCCCATGTACAGGCTTCCTCAGAGGCCCCTCCAACATCATACAGGTCTTTGAAGAAACTCAGTTGCAGGTGGAACAGTGGAACAAAGCAACAATGGTGCCCTTACTACTGCAGAGCTTGAGGAGTTGGCTGTTTAGGCCCATGTGGGCTCAGGGGCCCTCAGTCAGTGGCCAGCATGGCTATCATCTGGCAACTGTCCTTGGTAGGATGTAGGAAGGATCTTCTCTCCCATTGTAAGTTGAATCCACCTACTCATCTCTCTCTCTCTCTCTCTCTCTCTCTCTCTCTCACACACACACACACACACACACACACACACACTAGGGTAAAATACCCAAGTCCTTGATATTCTCATCTCTCTCTCTCTCTCACACACACACACACACACACACGCACGCACACACACACACACACACACACACACACACAGTAAATATACATTCAGTAAATTCTTATTAACTACATTCAAACTGAAATATGATTAGATTCTTCATTTGAAACTACATAGAATTCTGCTTTGCTGATCAGACAAACCTGATCTTACCAGACCCTGTTCTTATCCCCCAAAGAGGAGGACACAAGCAAAGCACCATGTTTAAAAGAGATTGGTGTTGATTTTATAGTTGGTGCTGCCTTTTGTATTTAGATCAGTGGTTCTCAAACTGGTGGGTCGCGACCCACCAGTTCGTGTAATGCGTCCCCCTTCCCTTTAAGGGGTGGGGGAAGGGGAGGGAGGCAGTGACGCAATCCCCAGGATCACATCGCTAAGGGGGGCGAGGGGGAGTGCTTTGCACTTACTTCAAGAAGGCAGGGCTGCAGCACGCTGCAGGAGGTGCAGAGAGCCCTGCACAGCGCTCCCAGAGGCTTGGAACATTTGCTAAAAGTGGGCGCAAAACACCTCCTGCAAAACGGAAGTGCTTTGCGCCTGCTTTTACCAAATGTTCCAAGCCTTGGGGAGCGCTGTGCAAGGCTGCGCGGGGCTCCCTGCACCTCCTGCAGCCTGCTGCAGCCCTGCCTTCTTGAAGTAAGTGCAAAGCACCCCCCCTCGCCTCCCTTAGCGATGTGATCCTGGGGATTGCGTCGCTGCCCTAGTCCCACCCCCGCAATAACTTACTGAGGGAGTAAAGCTCTCTCAGAGTTTGAGAATCTCTGTTTTAGATCATTCCAGTCGTATATTTTGAACCAAATTTAGGGAAATCCCTTGTGAAGAGTGACGAAGGATGTGTTGAAACACAGTGACAATTCTGTCTACCAGTCTGCTTCTCTTCTTTGACTTTCAAGTGATTCCTCGCTCTGTTTCCTTTTCGGTCTTACTAAACAATGTCTGTTGAGCCAGACCATCATCTCCTTGGTGGTCTTCCCATTTTGGTGACCACTTCTTTGGTTTTGGGTCCTCAGGGAATCTCTTACTTTCAAGAGCAGATGTAAACCAGCTGTTCTCCATCTTTTCTTTATTGGGAGATTATTAGTTTGTGTCTACCTAACAGAAGAAATCTAAATGATTAGCCTTTTAAATGGAGCCACAGCAAGCCTGTGAGAACTAAACAATCTTGCTTGCACAGAACAATAAGTAAACAACTTTGGCAAATATTTCAGATGCTGCCATTAGTGTTTAGAAAGTATCTAAACAGTACTTGTGAAAAATAAAATGTGTTTGAGGTTTGGAGATGAAGAGTGAGCGGAAGCATGTTACAACATACTCTTGGCTTAAATTTTTTAAAAAAATCCCAAACTCTCTCATATAAAAGGGACAATCCAAAAAACCTTATTTTAAGGCTAAACATTAACTCCCCCCTCTTTTTTTTCTTAGACGTGCCAATATGCAAACATTTCAAGGAGAATTTTACACCGCCTCGTCTTTATGTCAGACAGTGTTTAATGGTTGAATGATCTTGTGCCCCGGGTCTTGGCAGCTCTCCTTCAGGGGCCAACTTTTAGGGATTACAGTGACAGTCAATCAGTGGACCATGTCCAATATAAACTAGACTAGGGCCATTTAAATTAGTTACTATCAACAAGTCAAATTAGCTTTAGATTTTTCTGGGAAGATTTCATAACAAAGTGGAATTTTAACCTCCCCAGGACTTTTTCTTGTTCGCGGGTTGTTTTTTTTCCGGTTTGGGCAAGTTCCTGAACATATGATTGTGCAGCATTTATTTGATATAATGTAATGCTGTATCAGCTGCAGTCCTTGTGTTTAATAAATGTCTCAGGATGCTTCTTTGCTCTTGCCCCATAGGTGGAAATAACTCTTCAAGATGTCAATGACAACCCACCAGTCTTTCCTACAGATATGCTCGACCTGACTGTAGAAGAGAACATAGGAGATGGGTCTAAAATAATGCAACTGACAGCCATGGATGCTGATGAGGTAGGGGACTATTATTCATTTGAGTAGCTGTGCACCACAGACATTGTGCAAATGTTGTTGTGGTTGAACTTCCAACCTGGCTTTCTAGTCCATTCTCACAGAAAATTAAGAAGAGTTTCCTAAGGGAGATAAATGCTTCGTTTTTAATGGTGTCTTGAGATCCATGTAATCTGGCAGCAATGTGTGAGTTGCACATACTGGGAAGCCACATGGGCAGCTTCAGGAGCTGTCCACCCTTGAATGCATTCCATCCCTTTCTCTTTGGCTGCCATGGTAGCTATGACTACCGTATAGTCTCTCTCCATATGCAAAGAAGCATGGAAGGCCCCAGTGTGGGCTGCTTCAGAAGGGTGTTTTAAATGCTTCAGCTCAATATTCATGTTTATAAGATTTGTTTGCGCACAGCAAGTCCTCACTTAAAGCTGTCAGTCAGTTCTTGGAAATTGCAACTTGGGCAGCACAATCCTAATGACTTATAACGAAGCCAATTTTACTTCAGAAGGGCTCAATAACACTCTCTCAAGTGCTGGGCTCACTGTCTCACCGCAAAGCAGTTGCCAAGGAAGTAGGCCATGCACCTGGCATGACCTGGAAGTGGCTTCCGGTAGCCCTACAACGTGTAGCCGCAGATGATATGGAGGTCAGAAGATTGAGAACCGCTGACCAACTTTAAAACGAAAAAATATTGAATGAGGACTTTAAGTGAGGACTTGCTGTATGTCTTTCCACATTTAATTGCCCTTGTGACACTATCAGTTGAATCCAAATGCATTAGTGGCAGGGCACCACTAGTTTGCCAGTGTTTATTAAAAACATCTTGTGTGTAATGCACAAATGACTCTTCTTCTTCCTCTTTAGTCCTTAGTTGGTGCTTGGGGAGCAGGTTGACCTCTCAGCCAAAACAGTGCTGTAGGTGCTGCTGGGATCTGTGTGTGATTCATGATGCACTTCCACTCTTGGTGATTGTTGGCGATATTTCTAGCCTCATCAATGGTCGATCTCTGGTTCCTGAGATCTTCATCAATGTGTTTGAGCCACGTTTTCTTTGGTGCTACCCACAGAATCCCCCCAGTAGGGAGGTCACTCTTGTCAGAGGAGCTTGTGTGGCTGTCAGCTGGTGGTTCATTCTGTAGATTTGGCCAAACCTGGTGGTCATTCTGCAGACAAAGCATAAATGAGTGGAGTGGATCACTATTGATTTGCATCTGATGTAACTCACTTGGGCTTTCATTGTCACTGTTTAGGGTGCAAATGCTCTGGTCACTTACACCATCATCAGTGGTGCCGATGATAGCTTCCATATCAATCCAGAATCAGGAGAATTGGTAGCCACCAAGCGTTTGGACCGAGAACGCCGCTCCAAATATTCTCTGCTGGTTCGTGCTGATGATGGCCTTCAGTCTTCTGACATGAGAGTGAACATTACTATTAGTGATGTGAATGACCACATGCCTAAGTTCTCCAAACCATGGTATTCTTTTGACGTACCAGAAGATACCACTCCAGGTAAACAGAAGATATCATCGTTTTACTTTCAATCACAGCTTCAACATACTTTTCACAAGTGTCAATTTATACTTCCTCTGAAATACTGAGTTCCAGCACTTTCCTTAAAACAGCATTTGGTTGTCAACCAATTTATTTATTTAAAAAATAAATATATCCCGCACTTTCCCTCTTTAAGAAAATAATCATTCAAACAATGAAACTAACACCCCAATGCTAATCATGTTTACTCAGGAGTAAGTTATATTAATTTCACTGGAACTTACTTCCAAGTAAGCATGCTTAGGATTGCAAGCTAATTAGCCAAGTATCTTGTCTTAGTCAGCTAGAGCATATTATGGTCTAACATCCCTTCTGCTAGGTAAGCTTAAATGTTATTATTTAGTAGGAATTTTCAGGAGAGAGGAAATTATATAATATATTCATATGAATATATACATGGGGGCCCCGTATCAGCGGATGCAGGAGGGTCCCCCCATCCCCACCCTTTGAAGGAAAGGGGAGCTTGGGCCTCCCTATACTTATAAAGCATTTTTTAAAAGTCACTTCCGGTTTTCAAGGAGAAACCTGAAGTAGCTTTTTTTTTTTTTTTTTTTTTTTGCTACTTTGAGTCATTCTGAGCCTGGTAGAGGCCGCAGGTGGACATGCATCGCCTCTGCTGGACTCAGAAGATCTTCTGGAAGCAAGGGGAGCACAATGAAACTCCCCCTGTATCCACAAATTCATATATCCGCGGGCGATTCCAGAATGGAACTCCTGTAGATATGAGGGCACATCTCTATTAGCTTGAATGACTAGGCAAGCTAGCCCATACCCCAGATCACCCTACCCCAAGCTTTGTGCTGAAGAAAGAGGGAGAGTAATTCCTCAGATCCCCTCTGCTATCCTTCTTTTGTTGACTGTCAAAAGAAAAGAATCTAGAGTGAGTGAAAACATCTGTGATGTCCGCAGTGCTGTTATCCTTTGTTTCAAGTGTGTGTGTGTGGGGGGGGGGGAAGAGTAAAACCCTCAAGTATGCTGATGGCTGCTGAGCTTTTCAAAAATGTTCACTTCATAAGACAATTTCTGTTGAGCAGTGCATGGAGAGGGGCAATTGACCAAACTAATGGGGAAGGGAAGAGACGACCCAGGCATGGCATGTTCACAGCATGCCATAGTTGTGTGGGGTGTGTTCAGGAACAGGAGTGTCATCTGCAAAACCAGTCCCTTGACATTTCATCTTGTTCCCATATGGATAAACAGGCTACCCTGGGGTACGTTCTCTCCCTTCAAGACATCCTGGTCACCTGTATTATCTTGCCAAGTAGTAAGGAGGATTGCGGTTTTTGTTTTGTTTTGTTGATATGCTTTGTCTTAATTACTCTCTAGGTTCTTTAGTGGCAGCCATCTTAGCTACTGATGAAGATTCAGGTGTGAATGGAGAAATCACTTACACCGTGAGTGAAGATGATGGGGACAGGACATTTTTCCTGAACCCAGTCACTGGTGTTTTTAACTTGACTTGTACATTGGACTATGAAGTGCAGCAATATTACATCCTTACAGTTCGTGCAGAAGATGGAGGGGGACAATTCACCACCAACAGAGTTTATTTCAACATACTAGATGTAAATGATAATTCTCCAGTATTCAGCATGGCCTCGTACAGCACCTCTTTGATGGAGAACCAACCTCCTGGATCTACTATCCTCACTTTCAACGTTACTGATGCAGATGATGGTATGCGTTTTCTCGTATTTTCAGTGTGTATATTTCAGAGTATGCTGGCAAGCACTGTATATGTTTATACATTTGGGCAAGTTGAAGTGAATATAAGTTGGTAGAGCAGGGCAAACAGGAGTAATTATTATGATGTTATGAACTGGATATATTATATTATGAAATATGCTGTAAACATGTTTTATTAACTGTTTTAACAGAATTAACAATTATTCTAATTGTGTGAAATATTTAGAAATTCTAATGATGCAATCCTGGGCATGGACGGTAGAGGAAATGCAGGACAGTCCTATACACACCTACTAGTTGGACCCCAGTTTCCACAAGGGTTCTGTTTCGGAACCCCCCATGGACACAGAATCTGCAGATACCAGGGACCAAATTTAAATCCCTTCAAAAACAAAAAAGGGCCAAAATCCAACATTTTTACCTTTTCATAGCCAAACTGGGACAAGCTTGGGAGAACAAAGGAACCGCTGCGCAACTCAGAAGTGGGTCTTTTATCCTATAAGCAGCTCTACATTCTTGGTAACTGTGTGGTTTGACCACAAAAAGGTAAAAACATTGGATTTGGGTTTTTTTTGTTTTTAAGGGCCTTTAAATTTGGACCCCCATTAAATACTGGCATCCATGGTGAATCAAATCTGCGGCTGCTGGATCCATGGTTACTGTGGGTCTACTGTACTCAGAAGTGAGTTCAGTGGAAATTGCTCTCAGGTAAGTATGTGTAGGATTGAGTCCTAAGTGAGACTTAGGACTCACTTCGGAGTGCACAGAAGTGATTGATTCAAAAACCGATCAGTTTCCAGTCCAAATAATTCAGCTGTCTGTTGGCCCAATCCTGACTAGCGCTAGCAATGGTAGCATGTTCGTTTCTCCAGTGCAGGCTGCCACAAAGCAGCCTGCCTGGTTGTGTGTTTTTTCCGAGTATGAATCTGGAAGCAACAGATAGTGTGAATTCTGGCTCATTTCCTGTTTTTCTAGTCTAAACAATGTTGAAGCTAGAATGAGAGTTCAAAAACTAAATATCTATTGTCACATTCCTGTTAAACCCATCCACTTAAAACAATAGTTATTAATGTTAGGTTGGTATTCTTTATATACAAACTGGAATTATGTGAAAAAAAAATGGATTTCAAAGAGATTAACTATACATTAGCTTTAAAATCTTGAACAAATAAACCATATATGCAATGCAGTTCTGTGAATCCTTACTTAGAAGGAAATCTCACTGTGTCCAATGGGATTTACTCCCATGCACATATGTACATATGTACACATGTACAGTATTACAGTGTTAGGGCCCAATGCTATTCCCCAACAGTTTGCATGATACAGTAGCGCAAACAGAGAATGTGCTTCATCTAGGGAGGGGGGAGAGACTAGACAGTCTGAGAGAGGTTTTTTACTTACTTCTCAGTAGGCTGCCTGGCCAACAATGGGTTGCTTCAGACCCATGCCAACTATAGGGGCAGAATCAGGCTGGATAATTCTGCCCAAGGATAAGATCCTTGTGCTTGCTACTGCAGCAAAATCCTTCCACTTGGTAGATGTGGCAATTTTCCATGTCCATTTATTATATACTTTTCTGTAAAGTACAACAGCAATTTTTTTATCTGTAGAGTCAGCCAGGCTAAGTGTATGACAAATATTGGACGAAATAAATAATTATGCAATCACCAGTGTTCATCTTGGCGTATATGCATAATAAAATATAGCATCTCTCTATTTTTAGAATAACAAACAGCCATGATTAATACACTGCATATTTCAGAACTGATGACCCAATCCTATCAAAGGATCACACTGACAGAATATGTGATTGCCATTATAATCACCTTTACGGCTATTGCAGACATGACTAGAATAAGACTAGGCTTTTGAAAAATTTGTCATTTTTCAATGGAAGCACACAGGTATGCTTAATCAAGCATGACATTTGGTGCAGTGGATAAATCTTCTGTTTTTGCTTTGTGTTTCAGGTTCTAACTCACAATTGTCCTATAGTATTACTTCTGGAGATAGCTTAGGCCAATTTAATATCAACAAAAATGGAGTTCTAAGCGTCAGACAGCCAATGGACCGTGAAAGCCAATCTTTCTACAACCTTGTTGTTCAAGTTCATGATATGGCTTCTCTTCCAGCCTCTAGATATACCAGCACAACACAAGTGTCTATCATACTCCTTGACATGAATGATAACCCACCAAGTTTTATCTCTCCCAAGCTGACGTACATTCCAGAGAATACGCCGATTGACACCATTGTATTCAAAGCCCAAGCAACTGACCCAGACAGTGGTCCGAACAGCTACATTGAGTATAATCTCCTCAACCCTTTGGAAAACAAATTCAGTATTGGTACTATAGATGGAGAAGTAAGGCTCACTGGAGAACTTGACAGAGAAACAGTTTCTAACTACAGCTTGACTGTAATTGCTACAGATAAAGGGCAGCCATCTCTTTCTTCATCTACTGATGTTGTTGTGATAGTACTGGACATCAACGATAATAACCCTATCTTTGTTCAAAAATTATACAAAGTTGAAATTGCGGAAAATATTCTTACGGGTACAGATGTGGTCCAGGTGTCTGCTGCAGATGGAGATGAAGGTTCCAATGGTCAAGTTCGCTATGCCATCATCAGTGGAAACACGAATAATGAGTTTCGAATTGACTCGGTCACAGGAGTTATAACGGTAGCTAAACCTTTGGATCGAGAGAAGAAGCCTTCTTATTCGTTAACAGTTCAGTCAGCTGATCGTGGAAGTAGTCCGCGGACTGATACCACTACAGTCAGCATTGTTCTGTTGGATGTAAATGATTATATTCCTACATTTGAACTTTCTCCCTATTCTGTCAACGTCCCAGAAAATTCAGAAATGTTACCCAAAGTCATTCTTCAGGTTAGTATATCTGAGAAAGTAAAGTGTGGGAAACTGCATTATATTTTGCAAACAGAATATATGGGATGTTCTGACAAATGACTTGACAAGTATAATGGTTTGATGTGTGTATAGCAGTTTTAGGTCTTGCATGTGAACAGGGCAGATTTTAATCTTGACCTGTACTTTGTCTTCAAACCCTCTCAAGGTTTTTATTCTTTATTTTTCATGTTTATTTCAGGGTAAATTATTGCTGATTTAATTAAAGTGTAGTTAAACTTTTCATAAGAACTATACTTTGGCCATTCATTTCCCACTTTAGGGAAACTCAATTCAGTGTTTTATTGATATCAGTCGCTAGCTGAAAAAAAATGGTATTTCAAAAGACTAATTATACACTAGATCCTTTTGTTGCTTTACAACCTAGTCCTGCACTCCGGGCATCCAGGGCTGCAGCAGTGCTGAAAATTGCTGCTGCTGCATCCTGCGTGCTCAGCAGGCAGCGCCAACGGCTCATGATGAGAAGGGGACTTTTGTCCCCTTCCCCTGGGTAAGCCGAATAGTTCTGCAATGGGGCTACTCAATTCTATGTTGATCCGAGGGTCGGCATAGAATTTGGAGCCTCCGTGTCAAGCTGGCAGCCCAAAACAGAGGCTCAGGATCCGGTGGAGCAAAGCTCAGGATCCTCCCTCCCACACCACTTCCTCTCTCCAGCATGCCCTCTCCCCGGCATGACCTCTCCCTTCCCTCCTCCCACCTACTCCCAGCCGGCCAGCGCTGGGCTACAACTGGTGCTCCACAAACCTGCCCTACTTATTTTTATTATTGCCCCGCCTTTCTCCCCGAAGGAACTGAAGGCAGCTTACAACAGATTAAAAACATAATTTAAAACGAATAAAAACATATTAACACATATCATAAAAAAAGCAGTCAGAATAAAAATAGGTAAAAAGAGCATAGAGCAGCAGCAAGTCATAAAAGAATCAGGCCTGTACAAAATATTAAAAGATGTTAAAAAGATGTTACAAAGGCCGAGAACTCAGAAGGCTTGTTTAAACAGAAGGGTCTTCAGGCCTCGCCGAAAGGTCTCAAGAGAGGGAGCCATTCTTAAGTCAAGGGGAAGGGAGTTCCATAGCGTTGGTGCCGCTACTGAGAAGGCCCTATTTCTTGCCGCCGCCCCACGTACCTCCCTAGGCGGTGGCACTTGTAAGAAGGCCTTCTCTGATGACCTAAGAGGATGAGCCGGATCGTACGGGAGTAGGCGATCTCTAAGATACCCTGGCCCAGAGCAGTATAGGGCTTTAAAGGTCAAAACCAGCACCTTGAATTGGGCCAGGAAACGAATGGGCAGCCAATGCAGCTGCTGGAGAAGCGGACTGACACAGTCGAACCGCCTACCTCCAGTAACCACACAGGCTGCCGCATTCTGCACTAGTTGCAGTTTCCGAACCATCCTCAAGGGCAGCCCCACATAGAGCGCGTTACAGTAATCTAACCTCGATGTCACTGAGGCATGGATCACTGTGGCCAGGTCTGCACGATCCAAGTACAGCCGCAGCTGGCGCACCAGCCGAAGTTGAGCAAAGGCTCCCCTAGCCACAGCCGCCACCTGGGAATCCAGGAGCAGCTGCGAGTCCAGGTGGACCCCCAAGCTGCGGACCAGCTCCTTCAGAGGGAGTGCAACCCCATTCAGCGCAAGCTGATAGTCCAGCACCTGCATCGAGGATTTCCGAACCAGGAGAGCCTCTGTCTTATCCGGATTTAATTTCAGCTTGTTAGCCCCCATCCAGATCCTCACTGCCTCCAGACAGTGCTCCAGGCCCTCAACCGCTTTGTTATTTGCTTTGTTGTTCACAAAGCTGCTTTTGCTTACATGCGTGAGAAATTGTATGGGACAAACACATATGTGGGTGGAGAGTTACTGTTTTGTTGTGTGTCATTGCTTCTATAGGTTGTAGCAAGGGATGATGATCAAGGTCTAAATAGCAAACTGACCTATCTTCTAGCGGGTGGAAATGAAGATGGTTCCTTTACACTATCAACCAGTGGGGAACTTCACCTCGCACGGAGTTTGGATCGAGAGAAAAAAGAGCAGTATATCATGTTAATCACAGCAGCAGATTCAGGTAAATTCAATCAGTGATTTTTCTAAGTTATCGAGTCCATTGCAGCCCAGTCTTATTAGCTGTGAATGCCTGCAGAACAGATGTTCCACCAGTGTAAACAGCTTTACACTTGTTGCAAATGCGACAGTGCCTGTTTGTGCAGCCTGGCTGCTGTCGCAAGCGGTGAGCAACCGGGTCCAAGCGAAGATGGATGCTGGAAACATGCTGGAACAGGTAAGTCAGTGCAGGGGTCAGGAGGGAGGCAGGAGGGGGTTGGGCCAGGTGGGTGGTTGACGTAACAGGGAGGAGATGGTGGAAGAGAGGAGGGTTGATCAAGTCCAGGAAGGCCCCTTCTTGGGCCTGATCTCCCTTCATGCGTCAATGCAGACTTGTACCAGCTTTAGAGCTGTCACAGGTCTGAGCTGACCCATGGTGGCTGTTGAGCTCCTTTTGATGTAACCGAGATATGTATTTTCATGATGTTTCTTCCTCCGGCCTCTTATTCAATGCATTGTGAGTGCATTACTTAAGCCACTTAAATGTAAGCATTCCTTCAGTTGCAAATTGACAATTATGTCCATTTTACCAAAAAAAAAAAAGTGCCTTCCAGTGCCGTAGCTAGTGAGGGGAATGGTACGTACTGCAGGAACAGCAACGCACTGTGCAATTGGCCCCTCCCACTCACCATCAGAGCCATGCCAGGCAATGATGGCAGTATGCAGGCGCTCACCTAACCAAATGGTATCTCCAGTGGCTTGCCATCACTGCCCAGAGTGCCTCCGATTGTGAGGGGCTGCCTGCGCAGCATGTTGCAGCACCTCCTGCACTTACCGTTTTGCCATCCATTGAGCTGTGCTACTGGTGCCCTCAGAAGATTGCTCTGTGCTTCTGTACCTGCCCCTTTATCCTTAGCCTCCAGGAATCCTCAAAGGGTGAGCAGTGAAGTGGCTTCTAAAGTTTGTCCCTTTGGAGATTGGGTGGTATCTTATCCTCCATGTACATCATAAGAGCAGCAGTAAAAAGGCGATTCCTTTCCTTGGTGTCTTCCCTCATCAACCTTTGTTTTCATTTCTAGCAATCTGTATTAATTAATTGACTCGTGTGTGTGTGTGTGTGTGTGTGTGTGAGAGAGAGAGAATGTACTTATGATTAGTTGCAGTAAGGTAGAGGGGCTAAGTGGTAGTGGCCAAAGGCATAAATATGTATAAAAGCTGAAAACTGAGATTTACAAACTATCCCAAATACATATAAAGATTATATCAGAGTGCTAGTGTAAGCATGCTCACTTATTAGTTAGTGTGATTATCTTCATTAGGACATACTGCTGAGTACATTTGCAGCCTTAATGTAACATGAGCTGTTTAGTGTCTCTCAGGCAACCCTTGAGAAAGATGATAGCCTAGACATTAACATATGCTTGTAACAAATTTCACAGTTTGCCTCCTGCCCAAACCAATGCTTCTTCTCAGCAAAGATCCTCTGCAAAATGTTTGAAAGGTAGCTCCAGATTGTCATCCTACAGATGACATCCCCACTCCTGCTATAAGAGAAGTCCCAGAGCTCTGATTTTCCCTACTCCCCCTCAACTATACCAAGAATGAAGAATCCAAGAAGAAGTGCAAGATAGACAGCGTTCAGGGATTGGATCTTATTTCCTTCCATGGCAGGAAGCTGGCGCGGGGGCCTCCGTCAGCCTCTGCAGGCAGGCGCTTCTCGGAGCGCTGGCCTGGCTTCCTCCCACGGAGGCGCAAACGTGCTTTAAGGCACGTTTGCAACCCTCCCAGGGGACTTGCGCTGACCTAATCTCAGGTTAGGATTTCACCCTAAAATGTGCAATATGTAAAACAGTAAATAAAGTCATAATAAGAACAATAAAAGCATGGAGGGGACACTTAGAACAATGCATTATACAGAGACACAGACATCGGACGTTAGACAACATAGCATTACTCACACCAGACGATAAAGGAATCCTCCCCAAAAAGCCATGAGGAAGGGTGTAGTTCTTCATTTCACCAGAAGGGAATTCTATAATTGTGGTGCCACTACAAAGAAGACTTGCCCTCATACCACCATCCTTCTAGCTTGGGATAAAGATGGCACTTGTAGGAGCACCCTCACAGATGACCTAAGAGGGCAGACTGGAATGTATGGGAGGAGGTGATCCCTCAGATAACCTGTACCTTTAAAGGCTTTAAAGATCAATACCAGCAACTTGAATTGGGCCTGGAAATAGATGGACGCACAATTGTGGTCATAAGAACATAAGAACATAAGAATAGCCCCACTGGATCAGGCCATAGGCCCATCTAGTCCAGCTTCCTGTATCTCACAGCGGCCCACCAAATGCCCCAGGGAGCACACCAGATAACAAGAGACCTCATTCTGGTGCCCTCCCCTACATCTGGCATTCTGACTTAACCCATTTCTAAAATCAGGAGGTTGCGCATACACATCATGGCTTGTACCCCATAATGGATTTTTCCTCCAGAAACTCGTCCAATCCCCTTTTAAAGGTGTCTAGGCTAGACGCCAGCACCACATCCTGTGGCAAGGAGTTCCACAGACCGACCACACGCTGAGTAAAGAAATATTTTCTTTTGTCTGTCCTAACCCGCCCAACACTCAATTTTAGTGGATGTCCCCTGGTTCTGGTATTATGTGAGAGTGTAAAGAGCATCTCCCTATCCACTCTGTCCATTCCCTGCATAATTTTGTATGTCTCAATCATGTCCCCCCTCAAGCGTCTCTTTTCTAGGCTGAAGAGGCCCAAACGCCGTAGCCTTTCCTCATAAGGAAGGTGCCCCAGCCCCGTAATCATCTTAGTCGCTCTCTTTTGCACCTTCAGGCTACTAAGCATCACACAACTTCCATCAAGTTCTGGAACAGATAGGTAAAACTGGGCCCTTCTATATACCAATAGTGAAAGCCATAAGATCAAGGAAAGCATGTATAGAGAAAATTATGGGGCCTAGAGTAGATTCCTGAGTGAACCTAGGAGTCATCGATACCAAAGGCATTAAGAATTTAATGGCCAAAGCAACTTCAGGTAAAAGATAAGCTCATGCTGCATTTCAACCACAGTAACCTGTGAAGAAGTAGTTATGAGTCATAAGAACTTAGAGGATTCACCTATACTTGCATTTTCACCCACCCCCACAATCCCACATCTGATTTTGCTTTGGAGTTATGTAAGAAAAATTGAACCTGAGTTGAATCCCATACAGGCCAGCAATTCCTTACTGCTGCCGTTGCCATGGAAGTCAACATGGGCTGACTGTCCCCATGGCTGTTGGTGGCTGAGATGGTAGTTAGAATAAGCCCTTAAACAGCACAAACAGTGAAATTCATGTGTTTTGCCAGATTCCTGGTCCAAGCTTCACCTATAGAACCTATGCCTGCTTTAAGCTAATTAGCTCTTGTTTGTTCCCCAACAATGGCCCTAGTTTTGCACTGCAGGACCCCACCACCAGGGTAACTTTCCTGTTCACCCTACAGAGGTCTTCCTTCCTGCCCCTCTCCTTCCAGCAACTTCCCCAGCCACTAAAGCAACACTTTGCTCAGCCTGTCTTGGGCTTGGCAGTCGTACACCAGTGTCTCCAGCAGTCTTTGTTTCAGCATTTCTCATGTGTCTGTTAGTCCATATGTGGGTCAACAGGTCCAGTAGTCAGTCCATTAGTTCCTCAGTCCATTAATCTTTGTCTAATAAGTAATTGTTAGTTAATTGATTATTAATGAATTAATGCCTGAATTACAGCACCCCTCTTTTACTGTAGGATACAGAGAGAGATGTGGTTAATAAATAGGAGTGTCATGTAAACACACTCCTGTTGAGATCCAAGTCCACTTAGTTGTACGCCTTTCAGAAAAGTAACTTGCGATCATTTGAAAATGATTTTATAGGACTCCTAACATAAGTTATTGTTTTGGTACCATTACCTTTTTTTATGAAGAAACCCCATTGGATAAGAGAGCCTTTTCTTTAAAACATCCATATGTTGAAATGCAAAGATGATCGAATGGCAACTTGCCTTCAGAGAAGCTTTTATCCTAACATCTCTTGTCTTTGAAAAAAAAATTTTCTTAAGAAATGTTGGCTTCCATCCTTTGTTTTATTACTTGCCTGACTGTGGAGTAACAGATGTAGATCCTTAGTAGCTGCTTGGGTCTAGTGTCTTGAGTAAACCACGGCCTCTCCTCACTCCCCACCCCACTCCTGTATTGATAGAGCCAAATGATCTGTTACCTGAGACATGGCTTACAGCTAAAATACTCTGCCTTCTAATGTAATGCAGGGTGCAATCCTAACCCCTTATGTCAGTACTTTCCAGCACTGGCATAGCGGTGCCAATGGGACGTGTGCTGCACCCTGCAGTTGGGTGTCACTCACGGAGGCCTCCTCAAAGTAAGGGAATGTTTGTTCCCGTACCTCGGAGCTGCATTGCCCTTAAGTCAGTGCTAGAAAGCACTGACATAAGGGGTTAGGATTGCACCCGCAGACTGCAGTCCTAGACACAGTTACCTGGGAGTAACCACTGTTACCACTGACTATAATGGCACTTCCTTCTGCATAGACATGCATGGGATTGAGCTCCAAATTTTCTAACCTGAGAAGCCTCCTCATTGTTGGCCTGTTCTTTATTAAACTGCTAGTGAGATAAGATATACATATGTGGGATTTTTACCATGCATTGGCACTTACTGTTTCAGACTTCTGTCTACTGTGTTTTGCTAGGGAAAAAAAAGTGATGATTAGTTTCTTTATTCTTCTTTCTATGCATGAAGAGGGATATATTTGTAACCAGACTGCTCCACTGGCAAGAGCTTTTCCAGCTTAAAATAAACTAAAACCATGCAACTTCACAATCTTGATTTGTTATGCTTCTTTCCTCATAGTTAACTCTGTTCCCCTAAGTGGCTTGGCAAATTATATATTACAAAAAGTTGCTCTAATTCCCCCCCCCCATGCATTCCAAAGTTGAGGTCTCAAACCACTTACTGCCTTTTAAAGAGTTTGAGATAAATTCAATGCACATCCCCACAGAACCAGGCAGTCCATGAGGCCAAATGAAGTGGTAACCCCAAGTGGTGGAGTGTAGAGGAGAGGAGAATGATCAGCTAAAGTATTCCTCTCTTTGTTTTCAAATCCAGAGAGCGGGAGGAAGAGAAAATAATTATGGAAGTGGGACCTAGCAGGGAGGTGGGATTGCTATGTCACCTTAGCACCAGAAAGTCTTGGGCCAACCCCTTTCCCCCTCACACACTGTATTACTTTTTTCTATTTAGTATCTCATTCTAGTACCAGTAGCACTGTTGTACTCCATATCCATTTCTTCCCTGTATCCGGGATTGAGCTGTCAGAGGCAGGGCTTTGCAGCAACGAAACTGGCTGCCAACGGAGTATGCAGTGCTGTCCTGATGGCCATTTTCTGAGGTCTGCTGCAAGAGGTGGCAGCACTCTGTGTGCATCACCTGCAGCCACCACAGCTGTCAGAGAAGGTAAGGTGGGGATGGGCAGAGAGAGGAGCAAAACTGGGCAGGGGGCTGTGGAAGGGGGTGGATTTGGTGGCAATGGTGTGCCAGATCCTATCTCCTCTTTTTGCAACCTCCCTTTCCCTTTCTTCTGCTCAGACCTGCGCCAGCTACAAAGTTGGGACAGGTCCAAGGTGACCCATTGCAGAGCAGGAGGCTTATAGAGATGTAAGGGAAAATAATTTTCCTTTTTGACATAGCTGCACCAGTAGGGACAAGGATAGGACGCTATCTGGGCCTTGCAGTGACGGAACCTGCTGTCTTTCAGTGCAGGGTCCAGGCTGCTGCCACAGAGTGTGGGCTGGGGCCATCAGTGCAAAGGGCTGGCGGCCCTGGATGTGCACCAACAAGCTCTGAAGCCTCTGCTGGAGTAGGTACATCAGTGAAGGGGTTGTTCTGTAGCATTCCAGGGGGATCGGGACCAACCAGGGCATGTTGAGGGAGGACTAGGGGTGGATAGCAGCAGCAGTGGCAGCAGTCATATTTTATGCCCCTGGCTCAACATACCCCCTTGGACCCATTCAGTTTTATACCAGCCAAAGAGCTGGCGCAGATCTGAGTAGGCCCATTGAGGACAAAGCAGCAGTGGAGTAGGTAAGTAGCTTTTGACTTACCTCTCCATCACTGCCTGCTTCCTGGCTGACCCATAACATTCAGTGGACACTGCTCTGACAGAACTGAATGCTCTGGGCCAGCCCAGGATAGGACTGGGTTGTGAGAAAATTCCAGCTTTGGTTTCATTTCATTTCTGTTGCTATTTTATTTTGGACTTTGTTGCCCATTGCATCTTTATTCTGTTGTCATTGTTGTAATAGAAAAATGCAGGCCGCTAAGCCACTAACAGATTAAATTCAACATTTAAAGGTTTTGGTCTGCACTTAGTAGTAGCAGGGCACAGTCCTAAGCAGGTCTGCTCAGAAGTAAGTCATATTGTGTTCAATGGGACTTACTCCCAGGAAAGTGAGGTTAGGATTGCAGCCACAGTTTCTTTTTATATTAATGAAAATAAATACTTAGAAAGTATTTATGTAGAAATAAAATTTACAAAGGCAGTGCTTTAGGAATGCAATTTTAGGGTTTATTACATTATAGGTTATCATAAAGGCAGGTTTCTATAATTGCAATTACTGCTTGAGCAGAAATACTGAAGAGTAGAGTAAATTTCCTCACAAGTTAAATCAAGATTTCCCAATAACGTTGATCTCAGACTGCTGATTAAACAGTATGTTGCAACTTATAAATTGAAAGTCTGCTAGTTAATTCTTCTGCTCCAAGACCTCAAATTTGGAAAGCTTAATTACTAGGATAAGACCAGTAAAACATGAACATATGGCAAGGGACGCTTATCTGGAGGTTAATCTTCAAGAGTTGAACAGGGTGTTTTTAAAGTACAATGACAAAGAGAAGGCAGCTCACTTTGGGTTACGTGAGAGTCATTAATGGGCACAACTGACTTTTTCAGTGGTTCCTTTAGGAACTAGACATCCTTGAGTTTTCTTTTAACAGCAATGATATTTCAAAAAAACAGCACAATTTTAAGACAATTGTTTTAAAACAATTTAAAAGGGTTTATTTTAATACAATGCCACATTATTCAAAGCCTGTACTTAACAAGAGAATACTGCACTGCACACAAGATATATGTATGCTTATTGTAACCACTGATCATAGGAAAGAGTATATCAGGGCATGGCTAATCAAAAATCTGTGCATGAACCTGAAGCAGCCCATGTAGCTTTCCCGTTTCACTTGGTCTACGAAGTGAGTTATAGCCTACACTTGACCCTCTAAATGCCCTACACATATTTTTAGTATCACTTCAAAGCGTATATTGACGACTTGAGATTTTGGTAGGAGAGACAGCATCCAAAATAAAATCAGATGGCTCTAGGCTGATACTGTGCAATATGGGTCATATCAGCAACAATTTTGAGGGTAGTTATCACTTCATAGATTTGAACGGCAGCCTTTCTGCATAAACAGATGGCCGCATATACTTTCGTTCAAAGCAAGAATTTCATGCGAGGAGGCAGAACCTTCCCAACTTTCCAGGGATTTAGATTAACCAAGGTTTTAGATTCCAAGGATTTAGATTAACTTTGCTTTCAAGGTTCAGGGCCTGGAGAGTTTTCTGACAAAATAATTAACTGGTTGCTAGAACTTAATCCCTATGCATATTGACCCCTATATGTATACATGGCCTCATCCTGCTTGACAATGGTTTGTTTTTAATTCTGAACTACAACTGTGAACCAGTTCTTCAATATGCTAAGGTGTGAGTCACACACATATAAATGGCACAAGAGCAGGACAACTGCTTGGAATCCAGTGGGTGCTACTCTACAGAGTAGAGTACTGCATGTGCAGTAGCTAACCACATGGTACACATGGAACACAGTAGCACAGCCACATGGTCTGTGGAACTCCTTGCCACAGGATGTTGTGATGGCGTCTGGCCTGGATGCCTTTAAAAGGAGATTGGACAAGTTTCTGGAGGAAAAATCCATTACGGGTTACAAGCCATGATGTGTATGCGCAACCTCCTGATTTTAGAAATGGGCTATGTCAGAATGCCAGATGCAAGGGAGGGCACCAGGATGCAGGTCTCTTGTTATCTGGTGTGCTCCCTGGGGCATTTGGTGAGATACAGGAGTTGGACTAGATGGGCCTATGGCCTGATCCAGTGGGGCTGTTCTTATGTTCTTATGTACTGGTAGGTGTCACTATGCCACTAAAACGCCAGGCAGTGACACCAACTGAAGACTTTCCCTGACCTTTGAAGGAGAGGTACAGGTGGGTTCAGTGACAGAAGAGACATAAAGTTATATCGAGGCACAGAGCCACAAGTTAAGTCCAAAGTTCAGTTCTTCAAGCAGAATGCATACAGTAATTGTACATGTTTGTTCCACTGTTGCAAAGCACTGTGGTCAGCAGCCCATAGGATTGGGCTGTTAGTGAGAATAAGTGGTGGTGGGTTTTTGGTGTTTAATTTTTGGTTTGTTGGTTGATTGGTTGGTTTGAGATCTAGTCGCTGAGGTCTAGTCTCCAAAGTCTGAGCAGTAGCATAGCTGGGGGGAGGCAAAATGGAATGTTTTGGAAAGGTGCCTCAATGCACAGTGTAAGCAGTTCCTACCACTCATTGTCCGAGCCATTCTAGGCAGTGAAGACAACCCAGAGGTGCTCACTGAACCAAACAGTGTGTCCTGTCCATTTCCATCACTACGCAGCAAGGCTCCAACGGCGAGTGAGAGGGACCGTTTGCGTGGCACATTGCGGTACCTGAAGTACTTACCATTTCCCCACCCCCCAACTATGCTATTGGTCTGTGAGCAACATTCTGTCTGCAGTCCCCATTGAGTGACTTTCCTACCATTTATTTTTACATCCCAGTATTGTTCCGATTTATATAGAAAAAATACCGAACACAGCTAGAGCAATAACTTTAGCCGTGCATTTGAGGCTGAATGGCAGGGGTATGAAATCTGGGCATCAGTAAACCATTTGTGAATCCTTAGCATGACATGTTAAAAACTTGCTTTCATTTTTATCTAAAACGTTGAAAGTGATGACATTACAGTTCACAAATATAGTAATGGTGAGTGCACAATTTTCACAACACAATCACTGTTTTGTGATTTTTTTAAAATTTTCATTAAGGATGATGTGGGTGAAGAAATAGAATCGGGTTGCTCACCATTATGAAATCTTAGAGCACAATCCCAAGCACTCTATCAGCTGGCACACATCCCTTGTGCCGGCTGAGGAGTGTTGCAAATGTGCCGTAAGGCATGTCTTTGACAACTCAAGAGTCAGGGTGGCTGATGCAAGAATGTGTGCCGGCCTCCCTGTGCCTGAACTTCTGCCAGTAAGTCGCGCAGGCTGAGGGCAACTGGTGTGCGAGAGTGGGGGCAGGCAGAAGGTGGAGCAGGAGCATTTCAGGGCAGGGGGAGGGCAGGCAGCGGGCTAGTCGATGGGTGGACTGGCCCAGGAAGGAAATGGTACTGGCCTCCATCAATTCGTCCTGATCCAGACTCTGTCCCTGGTTGGGTCAGCCTTACACAGGACTCCTGGATTTACAGCAGCGATTTCGCTGGCGCAGATCTGAGTAGCCCCTTTGGGGTGACTGCTGCATGACATGGGGTAAGGGGAATTAATTCCTTTTCCTCCAAGTTGCACGACAGTCAGCCCCAATCCCGTGCTGGATATGGGACCAACCAGCTAGCCCAGGTGTTCCAGAGTGGGTTAGGATTGGGCCGATAGATATTTTCTTTGGCATCATATGCCATTGTGTAGCTATCTTATCTCTCTGAGATAACCTACTTCATAGGGCTGTTGTGAGACACCCCTATCTGGAACAACTTGAGCTCCTCAGAGAATACACAAATAAATATAATATTTGAGAAAATTGTCGGTATGAATGCTGTTCTAAGCCAGGTATTAAATACTTTCCTGATGTGAATAAAATTTTCTTTTAACAAAGGAAAGCTGAACATATTTGTAGTGTTCATATTTACGGATAGTGGGGGAGAAGAAGAGATAGATGGAAATTTGGTATGTATGCCGCTTTTCAACACAAAAGTTCACAAAGTGCTTTACTTAGTAGAATTAGTCAGGAGAAAAGTTCCTTGTCCCAGAGGAACTCATAGCCTAGCACAAAATGACACACCAGTAAACAGCCTCTGGAAAAGATACTAACCTGGGACAAATAGGGACAGTCTGTCTCCCCTTGTTAAATCTAAACGAACCCTATTTAAAAGGTGCCTCTGTATCCATTTAGCAGGGGTGACTCTCATCTCAGGGCCAGTCAACCCAAGTGGCAGCCTCCCCATAATGCAAATAAAAGAAAGGTCAAGATGTGCACTGCTACCCCAACAGACTTGGCTTTAAAGGCACATTTCATTTCCCCTCCTGTTCAAAGCTCTGTATTTCATGTCAGAGAAAACAACTTGTTTTGAAGCAGCATTTTGTTTCAGCTTGCTTCCCACTCACCTTTCTACCAATTTCAGAGAAGACTTGGTTTATCTTAAAGCAGCATTTCTACTTCACTTCATCCTGCATTCATTTCAAAAGAAGACTCGGGGCCCAATCCTATACAGTACAGGAGCACTGGCACCAAACAGCTACCACTGCATCCTATGCTGAAGTTGAGCATGCTGGAGGTCTCCTCAGAGTAACAGAACATTCACCAAGTAAAGCCCCAGCCTGCTCAATGGGACTTCTTGGAGCTGCACCAGCTAAGAAGCTCCATGTCAGGCTTCTGAGCCTGAGAGGGGGAATAGGATTTGGTGGAGGAGGCCTTTGCCAGTCCCACCCTTCACCCAGGCCTATCCCATTCCCCTGTTCCATCTTCCTCCCACCCAGAAATGCCTCCCCCACACACTCCAGCCACTCTTCCATGCCCTCACACCTCTCAGCACTTACCTGATCTTCGGTGGCAGATGGGACTCTAACTACAGTGATGATAGGGCAGCTCAGGTCTCCCCGCCAGTGCCATTTACTCCCTGGGTGGTACAAACCTTATACCACAGCGATACCACATTTGCAATACCCAGCGAAGGCACTAGGGCAGCTTATGACTGGGCTGCCTGTGTATTCTAAAAGACAGATGGGGTTTTTCTCCTTGCCAAACCATTGTTATTCAATGAAAGAACTTTTGCTGAAAAAACCACCAATTTGTATATTCCTTCTTCCCCAAACCAAAAAATAAATGAGAATCCAAATGTACCTAGAAGCAGTGTTTGCAGTGATTTGAATGTCAGATGAAGCCTGGGGCTAAGATCTTATACACACTTACCTTACAAGTAAATTCTATTGAACTGAATAGGACTTAATCTGAGACATGCATAAGATATACATAATACATGAATAAGGAGACTCAGGTGCAAGTTGCCACTCATTGGCTGGAGGAATTTATTTTTGCATGGTGGTTGTTGGTAAAATGTTGTCATTATCTGTCATTATCTGTTGCCATTTTGCTTTGAGTTTTTTACAGAAAGGTGGGTTATAAGTATGTCAACAAATAAACAACATAAGTGTGTGTAAGAAAACCCAGGTGAAACCCAGCTTCTTTTGTTACAGAAAAGCTACTTCAGGAGGGGAAAAAAATGGCTTTCCAGGTTTTGTTAAAAACTTTGGCATGTAACGTTTAGTTCTGTCCTCATCTCCTGTCATGACACGTACTCAATGACCAATTTCAACCATCAAACTAATCTGGATTGATTCAGGTCCAGATTTGTGTATCGTTCTCATTTCTCTTTGTGAACAGCAAATATCGTTCAGAGGCCTTGACTTAAAAAATACAGGATTCCAGTCTCGTCTTGTGTGACTTCAAATGTGGAGTTCAGATGACTTCCTTTCAAAACAAAAGTGACCTTGATCTTTGCATGAGATTTGCCTTTTCAGTTCTGTGAACTGTGACATGTTCAAGTGTCCGACAATAAATGAAGAGTGGCATATCCAGAATTACTATTGTTACTTCTGTAACCTCTAGCGTTTCAAATCTCTTTTATTTCCCTAGGAAGTCCTGCCCTTACTGGCACTGGGACTATTGCTGTCAAAGTTGATGATGTCAATGACAATGTCCCCAAATTTGCTTTCAATATATACTCCAAAACCATTCCGGAGGATGCACCTACAGGGACAGACGTTTTGCTTGTAAATTCATCAGATTCTGATGCATCCATGAATGCTATTATCAGGTATGATGTTTGCTTGAGGTAGTTTTGATGGTATTTGTTTGACTTTAGGACCTGTTTCCCCACCGTCCTTCAAGAGTAAAGGACAAATGAGGACAATAGGGATAGTCCTGCATTTTCTCCAAGCACAAAGTTGGTGACTATTAAAGAAGACTGCAGCTGAACCGTTTGAAAAATGCTCTTCAGTATATTAACAGGAAGAGTGGGAAAGCACTGTGGATTATAACACTCTGTTGCAACCTAGCGCAGAAGTAGTTTTACGATCCTAGCCTATATGAGTTGGGTTTCCAGTTGTGATTTGGCTGTTTCAAAAAATAAAGCTTGTGAATAAGATTGATAGCTTTAATGCTGCTTGAAGGTTTAATATTTCATAGAACAACATTATTAAACCTTTGTCTAAATTGAACAGAGATTCAAATTTGGTTCACATGCCACTTTTTAATTCTAGTCTTCAACCTTAAGATATTATCCTGCAACCATAGCAATCCATGTAGCATTGCATCAACATAACAAGTGGCTCTAGACCAGCTGTTCCCAGTCGTTCCAGCACTGTGACCCACTTTGTCATCCATGGTGGGTCGCGACACTGCTGGCTGGAATGACTTACTGAGTGCTCCGGAGAGCTATTCTGGGTTGCGCCAGGCTGGCCACCCACTTTGTTGGCCTACAAAGGCTCAGAATGGCCTGCAGAAGCATCTGGAAGTTACTTCCAGTCAAACCAGATAGCCTCTGAAAAATGAAAGAAGTTTCCGGACACTTCTGCTGGTCATTCTGGGGCCCTCAGAGACCAATAAAATGGGCTGCTGGCCTGATGCAACCCTGAAGAGGCCTGCAGAGACCCTCGGTAAGTCACTCCGGCCAGCAGCATTGCTGTGTTGGCACTCCCCCCTTCCAGAATGGGACCAGTTTGGAGCAAAACCATTCCAGGGGCAGACTGGAGGGCCCAGTTCACAACCCAACACACATGGGCTTACGACCCACCAGCTGGACACAACCCACACTTTGGGAAACCCTGCTGTAGATGCTGCTGGCCAAATAACTGCCACAAGATGAGATGAAAAGTTGCCCAGGCTTGATGAAAAGCACAGGAAAAGTGAGAAACTGCCATGGTTATTCATCAGTGATTCTTTGAAATGGTACTGTAGCCACCAACAGCTATTATTTATTTATTTTATTTATTTGAAAAATTTATATCCCACTCTTCCCATGCCAAGGAAATGCCTAAGGTGGCTTTCAAAGTTCCATAATAAAATGTAGAATGCATCACAACAATAAGTAGATTAAAGTCATTAAACTGGAACAATATTGTGAACCCCAAAACACACACCATAAAGCCAATTAGGAGAGGATAAAAATTTGGTCTAGAAGAAGCAGTCAAGCCACTGCACTGTTACAGAGATACAGAAGATACCCATCAACCAAATGCCAAACAAAACAGGTATGTTTTGAGCCCTCGCTGAAAAGCCATGATATATGAGCTTCCACAACCAGATATATGGTATTAATCCGTTCAAAAGTGACAAGAAATGGCAACATTTTAAAATGACAGGTACAAGTAAATAAGTTATTCTGAAGCATCACACAGGATTTGTGTATCAGTTGTTCAGAAATTGCCTTGGGCCTAGAATCCTTTCCATTGACTTTCCCATGTGCCATTCTAAATTTAGTATATAAATAATGGCTTAACACCATGCTGTTCGTTTAGAGTTCTGTTTAGAAATGTGAATGTATGTTTTAACTCTTCCTTAACTTCACATATACAAGTCTAAGAATGGATTTGGAACATATGTTTTGTTAAGCAGTTGAGATTTTCTCTAGTGTGAATCTAATTACGAAGAGATGATTGATTCAGAAATGTAACAAGGAAGCTTATAAGCTGATTCACATTTTTTTATGTAGTAAGCAGTTTCGGATTTATTGGCAAATCCATTTGTCCTGGTCATACGGAACATGTCTACAGGAAATGGTAACATTGCTGCCAAAAAGAAACCTACAAAGACAGAATTTGCATGTAACAAGTGAATTAGTTTCTACAACTCAGAAATTGGATGAAAAGTTGGCATTTGACTGGGTTGCTCGGTGGCCAAATGAGTTGCACATGTCCACAGCCGTGTTTTAACTAGAAATCCCTATTGATGTACATCAAGAAGAAAAAACAATAAGGAATTCAGTGGCAATGACACCCTGAAGGCGCAATCCTACCTTGCTCTGGAACAGGCAAGCCAAGAGACTTGCACTGTATCCGGTGCAGGATAGGGGCCCAAAGTAGCTCAGCCAATGGTAAGGGAGAAACTCTTCCCCTTATCTCCGGATAAGCCACTGCAGCCCCTATGAGTCTCCTCGGACTTACACCACCAAGTTTGAGGAGAGCAGAGTGGCTTGAAGCTGCTCCACGCTACTTGGGGAACAGGGTTGGGATTTGGCATAAATGCCGGATCACAGTCCTGCCTCCTGTTCCCCCCACTTGCCCATAGAACACCTCCCTCATTCCTCCTCCCCATCCCCTCCCAGACCCCTGCGCCAGCAGAGCTCGACTGAAGCAACTTACCTGGGGAAAGCTGCCACGGAGGCTGGATGCAGCCTCTGTGCTCCAGCGCACCTCCATGCGCTGGTGCAGCTTCCTCCTGAGGAGGTGCAAACGTGCTTTACAGCCATGCTTTACAGCACATTTGCGATCCTCCTAGGGACTTGCACCAGCCTAATGTGCAATTAGGATTGCGCTGCACGTTTCTCTTAGAGGAGTGAAGCGTTTCTAATGGAAAGCAGCGAAGATTCATGTAAGTTACTACTCTCTACCAGCCATCCAAGGAAACTAAGACAAGCCTCTTCCATTTAGCTTCAGCAAACATAAAGATTAGTTTACTGTTGTTTAAAAGGCATAAAAGGGAGGCTGTATCCGTGGATCCCATATCCATAGTTTCATTTAACTGTGAATGCAGGGGGACCCCCCATTTCCCCCCCCCACACCCTCCAGGAAGTCCCCAGCCCTCATAATGCTTTTTAAAGGCATAAAAACATCACTTCCAGTTTTACAAAAAAGCCAAAGTGACTTTTTTTGACCTAAGCAACCATTCTGAGCCCTGCGGAAGCCGGAAGAGCTTCCGGAAGCGAGGGGAGCGCAGTGAAGGGTTGGAGGCATCCCCGGTATTCAGAAATGCAGGTATCCATGGGGGGAGGTTCTGGAACAGAACCCCCCACACACACACACAGATACTGGGGCACGCCTGTATTAGCTGCACATAGTCTCACATGATTTTGCAGCTTACACCTTCCCCCCCCAACAAGCAAATATAGACAACAATCACTTGTCAGTCTTAAAGTAGAAAAGAAATTAACCAAAGTATTAAAAACATAACAAATCCTATTCTTTTCTCGCTAACTTCTGTAAAGTGTGGACTTGAGTTGGCATCTCTAGATGGTGATGTTGACTACTAGCTCTGTCTTTGGATTACATGGTGCCACTTTAGATTGGGGAAAAGGGGCACGTCATTGCAGTAAGTGTGGTGACCGCAGTTCTAAGGCTTGACAGGCTTTTTGTTTTGCTTTTTAAGCCTAGCCCCTGCAGCTTTTCGTTGCCATGTTTTCACACAAAGATTGGTAGTAACACAAATTGTCGTTGATCTCCGAGTCTCTAGGCAACCCGTGTCCTGACATAAATCAAACAAAAGGAGATGGAGAGCACCAGAGAGTGAAAAAGGAGGTGAAACAAAGTCTCAAACTGGTACAAAATGATGATTTCTTGACGCATGTAAATTGCCCAATGCATTCCAACATAAAATTTTCTCCAGTGGCAGTATCTATGGATAAAAAAATATAAACATCAGTGTGAAAACCTATAGCATCCATGTATGAACAACACAAAGAATTGTTTCACCCATTCATTATTATCTTCATAGTCATGGGCAGCCCAGTCCAACCAGCACTGGCGCAGCAGGGCTGAACTTCCCACCCTGTATCCAGCACTGGGAAGGAGTAGACAGGAGATCTCCTTGGGGTATGGGAATGTTGATTCCTGCACCTCATATTGAACTCCAGCCTGTGCAATGGGGCTACTTGGATCTGTGCCGGCTAAATTGCGGATGCAAGTCTGAGAAGACTCATATTGGGCTTTCAAAACTGCGAGAGGGAATAGGATATGGTGCAGACCAGCACCGCTGGTCCCACTATCTCCCAGGCCTGAACCGCCCCCTCTCCACTCTCCCCTCACCCACGCACCACCAACGGGAGCTTTTCTGCAATATCGGGCATAGCATCTGGATTCAGCGCCAGCAGGTCAGTGCAGCCTATTCACTTGGCTCCACAAGCATGCCTAATGGCATGTTTGCAACCCTAGCCCAGCACAGTTGCTGCTGTGCCAGTGTAAGGCTAGGGTTGCAGCGTCAGTTGCTTAAGACAGTTTTAAATAAGCAGTTAATTACTGTTACAATTAAAATGAATTTGGTTCTGAGTAATATGGTGATTCACTTTGAAGGACACTGCCAAATGGGTATGAAATTGACTCCATGTACTTCTGTTGCACTGAAGGGCCATTCCCATGAATAACTTAGCATGCCATGTCAGAATGGTGGGGCTTTGATTCAGTATGTCCATCTCTGGGAGTTTTCACCATTGCAGTAACCATTTGAGCTGCAGAAGGGCATGAAATGTAATGCAGTCCTAAGTAGGAGTGTATTGGCTGTTGATCAGATTTCTCACTTACAGTCTTAGGAACTGTGGTAATACCTATTTGCTCTCTTCACATTTTACTGTGCTCAAGTTGTCAACCCCATAACCACCTGAAAAATGAAATTGGATTTAAAATTCTCCCTTTGAATTCTGGCGATGCAGAGAGAGAGAGAGAGAGATTTTTATAAGCTCTGTGTCACAAAAGACACTCCATTGCACACTTTCCTGTTAAATAATAATCAAGCAATTATTTTGCTACCTAGGGCATTTTCTTAGAATGAGTAGCTGGTTATGAGAGCTTCCTACCATTCACTTATCTGATGATGATACTCTAGGCAATATCTCAGGCATTTTTATTACTTGTTTTATATCTCATTTTGATGTAAAATTAGAATTATGTGCAATATTTTATGTATATATCGTAACACAATTTTTCTCAATTTCTGCTCTGGTAATGTTACTCATTTAGAGTGGCAAGTTAATACCTGCTTATTCCAAGGGCACTTGGGATAGCAGACAGTTGATTGTTGTCTTTATGTCCTTATCCAGCTGTTTTGTTTATTGCAGTTAGTGCTGTGACTGTGTTGTTGTTTGATTATGTTTTTTATGTTTTGTTTAATATGGATGTTTAAGCTGCCTTGTAGATCCTTTTGGATGGAAAGGCAGTATGTAAATATTTTAATAAACCAAAAATATGTTGATTCCCAATTTCTAAAATATACTATTTGTAGAACAGTAAAGAATAAATCAGCATTTTTTCACATTATAATAGGTACAGAAAATGTATCCCTCCTTGTTTTTATGCAGCTATAGTCTTAGTGGTGGAAATTCACAGTTCACAATCAATCCTTCAACTGGGCAGATCATCACAAGTGCTCTGTTGGACAGAGAGACTAAGGAGAATTACACTTTGATCGTTGTGGCGAGTGATGGTGGTTTCCCAAAGGCTCTTTCCAGTTCCACAACTGTCCTTGTCACTGTTGCTGATGTCAATGACAATCCACCCAAATTTCAACATCATCCTTATGTCACTCATATTCCATCACCTACAAGTTCCGGTAAGCAAGTAAAGCAGCATGTCATTAAACTTGCAGCATGTCATTAAACTTGCAATTTGAACAACACACTACCAAGCTAATTAGGGAGAAAGAATGTGCTGTTTAACCACAGTTAGCACTGAGATTTTAATGAGCAAATAAAGTTACTATGAAAAAAAATTGGCAAGTGTTAACTCTCGATGGCTATTGCCCCAATGGCTATAAGAACCATTCCCCCATTGTGGAACATCACAGTAAGATCAGCCAAGCTTCAACGCTTATAAGCTACCTTGGGTGCAAGTATTGATTGGCCAACAGTGTTTTTAAAAAAACTAAATTTAGAAAAATGTCTTAATTAGACCCTCTGTATAAGCAACTTCCAAACTTACCATGGTCACAGTGCCCTTCTTCATGGCAGCCTCTTCTTCCTGGCTCTCTCCGGGCACTACCATCTTGGATTGTGTGAGATCTTACACAGTTCTCACAAGCTCTCGCATGATCCAAGATGGTGGCTCACAGGAGAACCAGAAGAAGAGGCCACTACGGGCATCCATTGGTGCCCCTTGGAGTTTGCCCTGGTGCCTCAGAAATGTTCTGACAGGGGCACAGACAACAGGTTCTTATGGTTGGCCTACAAAGGTGAATCAACCTTCCTCCTGAGAGTTCCCAAGATACTTTGAAAGTACCTTTTAAAGGCATTGTAGATCTTTTTAAAACAAAGACTGAAACAAGATTAAAGAAAAGGGGCTACTCTTGAAAGGATGTCTCGTTTTAATGGTTTTATATGAATGTATATTATTCATGTATAATGTTTTTGATTTTTAAGTGTGTTATGTGTGTGTATGTATTTCCATACAACAAAGTCACTATGTACAAACTATAGATACGATACCCTTTTATCAGATTTGTGGAGCAGCGATATTTAAGTGTCAGATTCAGCTTATCTTTAAGAATATTTCTCACTTATTGAAATATATTTTTCTGTTCCTGCATCAAATGCTGAAAAATTCTGACAAGTTACATGGTTAAAGGGGACACTGTCAAACTCACTTCAAATCATCCACAATTTGCCTCAAGAGAGAAAATAGTTGTAGTTATACAGAAGTATGGGGTAAGAGAAGATCAGAATATCATGCCAGGATGTGTACTGCTGTAATATATAGACTGGTCCTAAATATTTTTAGTCAAGAGCAATACCCATTATGTTTAGAATAGTTTTGCAGTTTAATTTTTGAAAGGGGTGTACACATTTTTGGTACCAAAGATAGATTTTCAGGGTAGGCTGAAATGATCAGTGAATTTTCTTCCAAAGCATGCCCTTTTCTTACTTATCTACTCACATTCAAAGCCCTTTCCATTAGGCACTTCAATACTGGTGTTTTTACATTATTATTTTTTTCTTGCTAACTCCAGTGTTCCACCCAATCAAGGGCCACATAACCCACGTGATGATGTCACAGAGCCACACAATCAGTTATATTTTGCTATGAGATATCTCTGGCACAGGACCAAGTTGACCTGTTTCCGTTTCTGGGGCTTAGCCAAAGAGAACTCCAGCAGCCAAAAATCCCCTGTGGGATGCAGCATAGTCTGCACCAGCACTGCTGAACTGCCATGCTGGGATTTAGGTAGCATTCAGCTGCTAGACTGCACACCCGTGCTTGCTTGAGTGTAAGCACATTGGTGTTTACTTTGCAGTAATGCATATTGTCTGACTGCAGCTTTAGGTAAGTTGGCAACCTTCAGTCTCGAAAGACTATGGTATCGCGCTCTGAAAGGTGGTTCTGGAACAGCGTCTAGTGTGGCTGAAAAGGCCAATTCGGGAGTGACAATGCCTTCCACACTGGGAGCAAGTGCAGTCTGTCCCTGGTCTGTCTCCCTGGCTATGGGCCTTCCTTCTTTGCCTCTTAGCCGCAGACTGTTGGCCAAGTGTCTCTTCAAACTGGGAAAGGCCATGCTGCACAGCCTGCCTCCAAGCGGGCCGCTCAGAGGCCAGGGTTTCCCACTTGTTGAGGTCCACTCCTAAGGCCTTCAGATCCCTCTTGCAGATGTCCTTGTATCACAGCTGTGGTCTACCTGTAGGGCGCTTTCCTTGCACAAGTTCTCCATAGAGGAGATCCTTTTGGTAGCTTTAGGTAAATATTCAGTATATATTCAGCAACTTTAGGTAAATATTCAGTATATAACAATCAACCTTTTTTGTGCTGCAACCCCAATAAATAAAGTATGAGACTGGAGACCCACTGCCAATCCCACTCTCTCCTGGGACCCGATCTGCCCCACCCCTGCCCACCCCTATCCGATTTTCCCCTAACTCTTGTGTCTTCACAACAACCCTGTGAGGTAGCACCCTGAGCAGGGCCAGCCGCAGGAGATGTAGGGCAAGACAATGAGAAGAGACTGTACAGGATTATATCAAGAACTCTGTTTTGTTAAGGCAGGACCATTATTGGATTGGATCCAAGCCCTCTCTTGCTCAGGTTTGGAAAGGTTGCCTTGACACCCCCCCCCCCCAAAAAAAAATGAGGCTTTGCAAACCCATTGGTGTCACAGGCTGGAGAAAACTGGTTTATAGTATCCGTGCATGTTTGATTTGCAAAGCTTACATGTGTAGATACATTCCTGAATTGTTAGCATGTACACTGGCATGAGTGTGTACTAATGTGCGTACCATGTGCACTTCCAGTGTTGACAGTTTAGTTTTGTGCTGTAATATAAAATATTATTCAGAGGAATTTGTGATAGGTCTTTAATCCGTTTTGGAATTTTGCTACATGAATATGAACAACAAAATCTTAAACTCGTTTACTTGAATGGTATATGCTACTGAAAGCAATAGCTCCTACTTCAAGTAAGTGTGCTTAGGATATATTTACAGGTACAGGATCAGACGCAGCTCTTACACCGTGGTACATATGAATGTGTCAATTTTGCTAACTTTTATATGAAAGCCATTATCTGATTTCCAAGGGGGAAAATGTATAAATGTTGCATACATTTATAATTTGTGTGCCCCCAGCTGTTGCAAAGCTCATCTAATTAACTTTTTATTACAATGAAAAGAAAGAAATATACCCCTAAGTATGAACACTAAATATGCTGGTTTGGGTAATTCTCTATGAACAAACAAGCGTTCATTTCATGGGATTAATTATGAACTATTTTTCTTTGCAGGCACATTTGTATTTGCAGTGACAGTTACAGATGCCGATTCTGGACCTAACGCTGAGCTTCATTACTCCCTTTCCGGAAAGAATTCTGAAAAATTCCACATCGATCAAGTGCGAGGAGCGATTATGGCTGCTGACCGACTGTCTGGGACCTCTGAAGTGACGTTTGCCGTGAACGTGAAAGATGGTGGCTTGCATCCAAAGACCGATTCTACAACCATGACTGTGAGATTTGTAAACAGAGCAGATTTTCCTCGAATTCAATCTGAACAGCACGTTTTCATGTTTCCTGAAAATCAAGCAGTTGGCACCTTTGTCACTTCCATATCCGGACTGTCATCCAGGGGTGGTTCTTTATCGTACTATATTGCTAGTGGCAATCTTGGCAACACCTTTCAGATTGACCAGCTAACAGGGCAATTCTCCATCAGCCAACCTTTGGATTATGAAGTAATACAGAAATATGTCATTTGGATTGAGGCAAGGGATATGGGCTTTCCACCATTTTCTTCTTACGTGAAACTAGACATCACAGTGACGGACATCAATGATAATGCACCGGTATTTGAAAGAGATCCACTGATTGCTGAAGTGCTAGAGAACCTTTCACCAAGTAAAATTATTACTGTAACAGCAGTGGATAAGGACAGTGGTCCAAATGGACAATTACATTATGAAATAGTCAGTGGCAATAAAGATCACAGTTTCAATATTCATAGTGCCAGTGGTGAGATCCGAAGTGTCAGACCTTTGGACAGAGAGAATGTTGCCCAGTATACACTAACGATAAAAGCTTCAGACAGAGGTAACCCTGTTCAGAGTACTACTGTCCAAGTAATTGTCCATGTGTTAGATGAAAACGATAACGCACCCAAGTTTTCTCAGATATTCAGTGCTCTTGTGCCTGAAAATGCACCATTGGGTTTCATTGTCACACGGGTCACAACATCAGATGAAGACATTGGAGCAAATGCTGTCAGCAGGTATTCAATATGGGATACAAGTCTACCATTTGTCATAAATCCCAACACAGGGGACATAACAGTCAGCAGGCTTCTCAACAGGGAGGATACAGATCGCTATCGAATCCGAGTTTCCGCTCATGACTCCGGGTGGACAGTAAGCACAGATGTGACTATATTTGTGACAGACATCAATGACAATTCCCCACGATTTACCAAAACATCCTATTACTTAGATTGTCCTGAACATAATGAAATTGGATCAAAGGTGACCCAGATTTCTGCCACAGATCCAGATGAAGGATCCAATGGGCAGGTCTTCTACTACATAAAATCCCAGTCGGAGTTTTTCCGAATTAATGCTTCTACAGGAGAGATTTTTAATAAGCAGCCACTAAGATTCCAAAATTCCATTGGGTCCAGCAATGTCAACCTTAACAGACACAGTTTCATAGTCACATCTTCAGATCGAGGCAGCCCTCCTTTGCTGAGCGAGACTACAGTCACCATCAACATTGTCGATAGTAATGATAACGCACCCCAGTTTCTGTCTAGCCGTTATTTTACACCCGTCACTAAAAATGTAGCCATTGGTACAAAATTAATTAAAGTCACAGCTGTTGATGCTAAAGACTTTGGTTTGAATTCAGAGGTGGAATACTTTCTTTTGCATGACAACAAACTAGCAGGTAGATTCAATCTGGATCCTAACACGGGCTGGATCTCAGTAGCATCTTCGCTGATGAATGACATGAATGAAAACTTTCTAATAAACATAAAAGCTCAGGACAAAGGCAATCCCCCTCTCTCATCGGAGGTAACTGTGCAGGTTGTGGTAACCGAAGAAAATTATCATACACCGGAATTCTCTCAAAGCCATATTAGTATAACTGTTCCTGAGAGTCATGCTGTTGGGGCCATCCTAAGGACTGTGTCTGCAAGGGATAAAGATGCTGCCATGAATGGGCTAATCAAATACAATATTTCTTCTGGAAATGAGGCTGGGATCTTTGCAGTTAACATATCTACTGGTGCATTAAGTCTGGCCAAGCCTCTTGATTACGAGTTATCCCAAAAGCATGAGATGACTGTTAGCGCGGTAGATGGAGGATGGGTTGCTCAAACAGGGTACTGTAGTATCACAGTCAGTGTTATTGATGTGAATGATAATTCTCCAGTTTTCAGCCCAGAAGACTACTTTCCAAGTGTTTTAGAAAATGTTCCTAGTGGGACAACTGTTATCCGTCTCAGTGCGACTGACGCTGATTCTGGCCCTAACGCTGTGATTGCATATGCAGTTCAGTCTTCCGACAGTGATCTGTTTGTAATTGATCCGAATACAGGAACAATCACGACTCAAGGCTTTTTAGACTATGAAACTAAACAAAGTTATCATTTAACTATAAAGGCCTTTAACGTCCCTGATGAAGAGAGATGCAGCTTTGCAAATGTCAACATTCATTTAAAAGGAACCAATGAGTATGTGCCACGATTTGTGTCCAAACTTTATTATTTTGAGGTTTCCGAAGCAGCGTCTAAAGGCACCATTGTGGGAGAAGTCTTTGCAAGCGATCGCGATATGGGGCCTGATGGAGAAGTCCACTATCTAATCTTTGGCACTAGTAGGACAAAGGGATTCCAGATTGATGACAATAGTGGGCAGATTTATGTCACAGGTCCTCTTGATAGGGAAAAAGAAGAGAGAATCTCTCTGAAAGTACTTGCAAAAAATGCTGGAAGCATTCGTGGTGCAGATGTAGATGAAGTAGTTGTAAATATCACAGTCCTAGATGCCAATGA
This sequence comes from Tiliqua scincoides, assembly GCF_035046505.1. NCBI lineage: Eukaryota > Metazoa > Chordata > Lepidosauria > Squamata > Scincidae > Tiliqua > Tiliqua scincoides. Next base: position 32,309,230 of record NC_089826.1, read on the forward strand.
CCCTCCTGTTTTCAGCTTGGAGATCTACCATGTACAAATCAGTGAAGGTGTTCCTCCTGGGACTCATGTCACTTTTGTAAGTGCCTTTGATTCTGACTCTCTTCCAAGCTGGAACAGGTTCTCCTATTTTATTGGTAATGGGAACAACAATGGTGCCTTTTCCATTAACCCACAGACCGGACAGGTTACAGTCACTGCAGAACTAGATCGAGAAACTTTGCCTGTGTACAATCTCACTGTGTTAGCAGTTGATTCAGGAGCACCCTCAGCTACAGGAAGTGCCTCTTTATTGGTAACTCTGGAAGATATCAATGATAACGGGCCCACCCTTTCCACCACTGAAGGAGAAATCATGGAAAATAACCGTGCAGGGACACTTGTCATGACCCTTCAGTCTTCTGATCCCGATCTCCCTCCAAATCAAGGGCCTTTTTCCTATTATTTGCTTAGTACTGGCACAGCAACTAGCTATTTTAGTCTCAGCACTGCTGGAATGTTGACCACAACGAGAGAGATTGATAGAGAACAGATCTGTGATTTCTATTTGTCAGTGATTACCAAAGATTCAGGCATTCCTCAGATGTCTTCCACAGGAACTGTACATATAAAAGTGATAGACCAAAATGATAACCCATCGCAGCCTAGAACTGTAGAGATCTTTGTTCATTATTATGGAAATCTGTTCCCTGGTGGAACATTAGGCAATGTAAAACCTCAGGACCCAGATGTTTTAGACAGCTTCCAGTGCTCTCTTACATCAGGAGTTACAAGCCTCTTCAGTATTCCCGCAGGTACTTGTGATTTGAATTCTTTGGTGAGGTCCACAGATGGAACATTTGACTTGACCGTCCTAAGCAGTGATGGGCTACACAATGCAGTTACTAGCACTGTCCGAGTGTTCTTTGCAGGCTTCAGTAACGCTACAATTGATAACAGCATCCTTCTTCGTCTTAATGTACAGTCCTTGAGAGAATTTTTGACCAATCACTACCTTCATTTTCTGCAAATTGCCAACTCTCAGTTAACTGGATTGGGAACTGCTGTGCAGCTCTGTGGGGTTTATGAGGAGAACAACCGGACTTTCTTGATGGCAGCGGTGAAGCGGAACAACTATCAGTATGTCAATCCTGGTGGAGTGACGACCTTCTTTGAAAGCATCAAAGAGATCCTTTTCCGCCAAAGTGGGGTCCGAATAGAGTCTGTGGATCATGACTCATGTTTACAGAAACCTTGTCAAAACGGAGGTAGCTGCTTACGAAAACTAGTTGTCGGCCCTAAGTTAAGGAGTCACGAGAGTGTCCCGGTCATCCTCGTGGCAAACGAACCTCTTCAGCCTTTTACCTGCAAGTGCATGCCAGGATATGATGGAACGCTGTGTGAAACGGATATAGACGAATGTCTCCCCTCCCCTTGTCACAATGGTGGGAGTTGCCACAACCTGGTGGGAGGGTTCTCCTGCAGTTGCTCCAGTGGTTTTACAGGAATGGCCTGTGAAAGAGACATCAATGAGTGCCTGTCCAGTCCTTGTAAAAATGGTGCTCTCTGCCAGAACTTTCCAGGAAGTTTCAACTGTGTTTGCAAAGCTGGTTATACAGGTGAGTCCCCCCCCCCTTCCTGGTGCTATTATTCTAAATGCAAAGTGGTGGTTGATATGCAAGCTAGCAGTGTCTGAATGATCAGTTTCTGTTTCATTCTGCCTCCAAACATACATTTTGATATGATAGCCAATCTGGGAAGAATAGAATATGGTGCCATTAAATAAATCAAATGCTAGCAACATTATACGATTGTTCGCACCTTCGGAAAGTGCTCTATGCTCTATGTACCTGGACTGTACCATTTCAGGCTGCAGACAAGAGCTCACATGATGACATGCTCCCCCACAAGGGATAAAAATAAAGCATTCCTGCACATAGGAAGCTCATATGTCAGGGAGAAGGCAAGGTGAAAACCCACCTGGCTTTCTGTGCACGCAAGGATGTGTTTATATATGGACTAGCATTCAGTGCTGTGAACCTCAATATGGTTTGTTGCAGACACGCATGTATCATCTGATCAGAAATAGAACTGGAGCTTAAATAATAAATTTCATGACACCTTTATGTTAGACTTGCCAGAAATATTGGCACTGAGGCTTGCGAGGTTCTGTATATTCATCTACCATAAAGGGCTTTGTGTAAACATCAAAACAAGGATTCGGATCCTTTTTCTTAAACATATCGGCTAAACAGAAAAGATGCCTGTTAGCTTTTAACCCTAGAAAAGTGCCAAGAGCTGTCAGCACCCTGCATTCTACTTCCCCATTTAAAAGAGCATGGGGCAACTGACACATGTTCAGTGTTAAAGCTGCTTGAATACAAAAGGCACTGATGGGATTTTTCTCCCTCCCCCCCCCCCGCCACATACTCGTTCAGCATAGTGAGCCTCAGGTCATGAGTAATTGTTTGTAATTAAATGGCTGTTCTAATTAACCAAATGATCTGAGATTGTGTTTCACATTGAATCAGCACATCAAGTTATTTGGCCAGCAGCATAGCAGAACAGTTCCATGGCACAATCGTGAGTCGCCCTTTAAGTCGTTAGCACCAGAGGTTAAATGGGCATTGCTCACTGCAACACTTCAACAGAAGGAATATTCATTTTAGCGGTAATACTGTTGCATCAGCTGTAGCCTTTAGGTTATAACTGAGTTTAATGAAAACCCAGTGGTTTGCTGGGATTAATGTAATATCTAATCCCTGGTATGTATGATATTGCTCCAGACCAGTGGTATCACAAGGGGGTTGCAGTGACACTATTGGGGGTGGAGATGACACTGAAAAAAGGGGGTGGAAATTTCCTGGGATCTCAGCTGGTCTCACAGAGAGTAAAAGATGGAGATCAGGTCATCTGGGAGGCCGAGTGTATCCAGGAGGTAGACCTGAGATACACATCTGGAAGCCAAGTATACCTGGGTTCCAGAAACTTTTCCAGCCATTACCCTCCCCCTGCCCCATTTCATCCCTCCTGTCAACCAACCATTCCCTGCCCAGCCTGCATGTCCCTGAACCACGCCAGTCCTCCCCAAACTGCCACCACCACCAATCTATTTACTTCAGCAGGGCATCTGCAAGGAGCTGTCATGAGCGAGGGTCCTCTAGCCATTTGCACTGGTAACCATATCTCTCATGAGATTTTGAGCTGTTGCTCCAGGACTTTACAGAGGTGGATTGCGAGACCCAGCACCGTAAACCCCAGATAAGATTGGGCTGTTATTTGACTTTAAGATTAAAAGCAGAACATGACTAAAATTAAGAAATACAGGTTTTGGTGTGTTGAACAGCTTTACAGTTTATGAAGTCGCTTAGCAATTTGCAATTTGAAATACTTGATTATTGTTTAATCTTTTGAAGGATGAGGTCTATTTCTGATATGGCATCTTGAGTAGTCCTGTTAACTTAAAAGCCATTTGCACCTTCGAGACCTTAATCGGATAAATTTGAGTATGCGCATATGGAATAGCTATTATCCCCCCCAAAATAAAAAACATTAGTCCTTGGCCATTTTGGTTAAAATGGGTAAAGTAATCAAAATCCATGAAACTGAAACATGTAGATGAGCCACTCTTAAGTCCTTGAAAGTCTGTGAAGTCATTTGGCGATTTATTTAGCTTCAGGGCATGGCTTACCCAGGCAGATCATTGGTTTCTCTCATCAAAGCATGATTATTTGAAACATATGCAATTAATTTTAGAACTGTGAAATGTCATGGAGAGAGAAAAAATAGCCTGAGGTATGTATTTTTAAAAATCAACCCCATTTTCAGGCTTGCTGATTTAATTAAATTCAGTGGAGAAATCTTTACAAAAGGCAATAAAAACTGCCATTTGCACCATGCTGGGAATAGCTTCTAGTGCTAAAGAGCTACATGTCCCAGTAGTTCTATCATAGTGAATTGGGAAAGCCATGGAAGATGAGGAATCAGATTTCCTTAAGAGAGTTAACTTCATCTGTGTTGCAAGACGTTGATTCCCACACTCTGAATGATTATTCCATAAACTAAATGGAGACAGGGATTATGTGATGTTAGTCCTCATTATTGTCCCTCAGTTTCACTGTGATGTCCCTTTTGTAACAGGAAACCATGGGCACACCACAGGGAAATACCACTTCATAATGATGGCTCTTCTTTCTTTAATATACTCATATAAATTCACCTCAGAATGCTAAACAGTCCATTCCAATCTGAAATCAATGGCCAAATTCTGTCCACCAATCAAGAATATTAACTAAATGCAAATGTATTCACACAAACCTCTAATCTTGCAACTCGTGGTGCAATTGCAGGGAAAATTTGTGACTCTACCGTCAATTACTGTGAATGCAATCCTTGTTTCAATGGAGGATCCTGTCAGAATGGAGTGGAAGGATATTACTGCCATTGTCCATTTGGTAAGTAGAAATTTTTGTGTTTGGTTTAAATACTATTGAAGAAAACTTACATATTTATTTAAAATGTCTTAACACTATATGGGATGTGCATCCTCAATCTACCAGCCCAACTCCAGACCAATAAAGGTGGGTACCTAAAGGTGGGTCAGGACAACTCACTCATCCTATGGTAGGTGCCACCAATCCTTTTGGCAGCCGGTCCTTAAGCTAAAGGGAAGCTGAAAACCTACAGGCATACTTCCCAGCCCTTGCAAACACTGAAACCACCATTTCTTGGGGTGTCAAGTCTCAAGGCTCTGGTTCACTTTGGTAGAATGATTAAGGACCCAATCCTAATCGTGTGCTATGCTGGTGAGACAGCGTGCTTTGTAGCTGTCACAGATGTGATACTGTTGGAGAGTACAGCCTAGCTGCCACTGGAAGTGCTGAACAGCTAGATCCACTCAGCAGTGGATGCTAGATGCACGTCACCTCAAGTAAGGCAGCACAAGGGGCAGAAGGGAGGCAGGGAGAAGGAGGAATGGGGCGTGACTGAGCAAGGGGGTGTCCTTTAACTATCAGGTCTTTCAGAAGAGCATAACAGTATAATTGGTACCACACAGGCTCTATGTTGTATCCTAGCCACCTACTCTGGTGATCCTTCAAACCCTAGATCCCACTTCTCTCTAATTGTAATCCCCAGTTACATGAATGTTCCTCTCTCCTCCCCCCTCCTAACTCCCAATCTAATTATTTCCTCTACCAACAGTTCCCTGGGAGTGTGTTAGTCTTCAACATTTTGCATAGAAGTAGTGGATACTGTAGATTTTAAACGCTGTTCCTGGCAGATAAATATAAAAGGTTTATATAAAAATATTATTTATAAAGGCATTTCTATTGGAATAAATAAAATACCATTAGTATGTATAGCCCATATGTTTCAAGGCATTTAATAGCAAAAGAAAATACCACACATTCTCTTTGAAATGTTGACTAGAAATCTAAAGAACAAAAGATGGTGTACAGCCAAATTCAAGAAGGAATGCAATTGTCATTGATTCCATGCTGGCCCTCCTCCCCCACAGTTATAGTCCATATTCTTTGATTTAACTAACAAATATTGATAGCAAAAGTTTTTGAATTAATTCAACATGAAGAAAATAGGTTGAAAACACGGGCAGCTCAATCTTAACCTACGCTCGCACATCTAGGCTGCATGGCCGACACCAGTGTTTCTCAAACTGTGGGTCAGGACCCACTAGGTGGGTTGCAAGCCAATTTCAGATGGGTCCCCATTCATCTCAATATTTTATTTTTAATATATTAGACTTGATACTAACATGGTATGTGACTGCATTTGGGGAAATGTTGCAGACCTGTACTTTTAACAAGCTACTATGTATATTCTTTTAACAATGACAGTCAATGGAACTTACTCCAGGGTAAGTGTGGGTAGGATTGCAGCCTAGAATTGTTAAAAATTTTCCTGCTTGATAACGTCACTTCCGGTCATGACATCACTTCCGGTGGGTCCTGACAGATTCTCATTATAAAAAGTGAATCCCAGTGCTAAAGGTGTGAGAACCACTGGCCTACACTGTATCCAGCACAGGTTAGGAGGCAGCTGGAGGTCTCCTCACAGTAAGGGGATATTTTTCCCCTTAGCCTGTATTAAATCCCAGCCTACCCTATGGGACTTCTTTGATCCATACCAGCTATATAGCTGGTGCAAATCCAGAAACCCAGTGTAACACCAAGAGGGAGGGTAAATGATATGCAACCCAGAATAGGAAATGCATAGGCTTGCAGATAGAAACAAAATAGCACTAAATTGTTTATTGGTGAGTTTCTGTACTTTTTAATATGGATGACAAATCCATTCCTCATGCATTGAGTATCTAGATGAATATTTGACATAATCCATGTTTAAATCCAATGGACGTTTTTCTCGCTTCACAACGTACAGTATAACAAATGACTTTAACAGAGTGTTCTGTGTTATCCTCGGGGGTTCCGTTCCAGGACCCCCCACGGATAAGGAAACCCACTGATGATGAAATCCGTCAGTTTTGGGGGCCCTGCAATCTACTGGAAGCAATGAGAGCACTGCTCCCATTGCCTGCTCTGAGGCCTTTGGGAAGCCTTAGAAGGTCACTTCTGGTTTTCCCTGAAAACCAAAATTGACTTTTAAAGCCTTTTAAAAGTCCTGGATTGCGAAATCTGCAGGTCCTGAATCCATGGATGCAATAGGCCCACTATATTGTTTTTGATGAATATTTAAACTATATTCAAACCCCTATTGTTTGATTTTTTTTAAAGTATACCCTTGATCAGGCACATTTATGTTCCACTGCAAGAGACTTTAGCACATGATTTAAGTTTACAGTTGAAATACATCAGACATGGAGGTCAATCCTATGCATATTTACTCAGAAGTCAGTGCTCAGAAAGTTCCAGGTTCAATCACTGGGATTTCCAGATAAGGTTTGGGAATGTCACCTATCTGAAACCCTAGGCAGTTATTGATAGAAAGCGCTTAGAATACTGACCTAGATGAACTAGCCATCTGACTCAGTTGAAGACATTATCCTATGAGCCTTGCAGCCCAATCCTAAGCAGGTTTACTCAAAAGTAAATCCTATTGTGTTCAATGGGGCTTGCTCCCAGGAAAGTGCATAGGATCGTAGCCTTATTCCCCAGTTAGTATGTTTAGGACCAAAGCCTTAAATGTGTTTACCTTGGCTGGTTCATGCCCAGTGTCTTAATTTTGTCAGCCTCCTGAACGACTGGATTACATTTTAAGCAATGCCACAAGTCTGATCAAAAGCTATAAACTAAACAGGACTTAATTGCTCAACTTTTTTTTTTTTTTACAGGTGTTTTTGGAAAGCATTGCGAAGTAAATAGTTATGGATTTGAAGCATTGTCTTATATGGAGTTTCCCAGTATGGATCCAAACAACAATTATATTTACATAAAGTTTGCAACTATCAAAAGTAATGCTCTACTACTGTATAACTATGACAACCAGACTGGAGATCGGGCAGAATTTCTGGCCCTCGAAATAACGGAAGAGAGACTGCGATTCTCATACAACCTTGGCAGTGGCTCATACAAACTTACAACAGCAAAAAAGGTGTCTGATGGGCAATTCCATACTGTTATTGCTCGGAGAGCCGGAATGGTAAGCATTGCTCAACAGGGAATTAACTGAGCTTCACTCAAGTGCTTGTCATTTAGACTTTCAAGTAAGAACAAATAGATTTCTTTTTAGTTGTGTTTCTTTGTTTGCTGTTGCATTAAAAATAATGACCAGAAGCATTTAAATGGCTTCTTCAAAGGAAACTCTAAATATGAGTATGATTAATCAAGGGAATAAATGACTATCCAGCTCTAATTAATTTGCACAGAATATGCTAAGGAAGATTACTGAAGACTAATTAAGAGGCACATTTTAATGCAAGGAATAATACAAGGCAAACTCCTTGTAACGGAATGCTATATAATTGCTAAGATAATTGCTAAGATAATTGACTATGCTTTTCTTTTAAAGGGGAATGATAAGAACATAAGTATTTCTAAAAAAATTATAGTGCCTTAAAATCAAAGGGGCACATTGAGATTCACCTAACATGCAAACTAACATGTTGTGTACTTATATACAGTCGTGCGTCGCTTAGCGAAAGGGATGTGAACCGGCACCCCCATCGCCAAGCAAGTCTTGACATTATGCAAAGCCTCATAAGGCAAGGGGGGCCATGCTCCCCTCATCTCTGGAGGCTTTTCGGAGCTTCTGTGAGGCTCAGAATGCCCGTTTTGGGGAAAAACATGCAACTTTCAGTTTCCTGGGAAACCAGAAGTCACATGTTTTTGGCCAAAATGGCCAGTCTGAGCCTTGTAGAGGCAGCACACAGATGCGTGCTGCCTCTCTGAGGCTTAGAAAAGCTTCCAGAGGCGAGGAGAGCATGGCTTCCCTTACCATTGGAGGTTGGGGAGGTGACCAGTTACCATATGCGGCCATCGCTTATGTGGGCTCTCACAGGTCGGAATGTTGCTAAGCATGTGTGTGTGTGCGTGCGCACGCGCACACACACACACACTATTAACACAAAGGTAAAAACGATTGTTCATGCAGCTTGTCCGCTCAAAAAAAAATGCACATCAATAAAAGACATAGGAGGTGCAGCAAGAGTAAAATTCTGAAGCTTATTATAATCACCTTCAACATAAAGTTGGAAAGCAGGTGTAGAAGAACCTTGGGGTCGAGCCAGTCCATGGAAGTGCTCTGCAACAGAATAGAAAATCAACTCATCCTTATCCTATAGATGCTGACATAATAGGATTCCAAGAAAGTAACATTAAAAAATTCAGTCGGGACAAAGCTGCCCTGGCTTCAGTTTTCAGATCATTAATTTGGAAACTATAATGCCATATTCAGAGTGCAAGACATGAGGATTTTCTTTAATCCTATGAGATACATTTCTCATGTCAGCTAGTGATTAATATTATCAACGATTTGTGAACTCTCCTGAATGCAATGATTGAAGAGTAGAAAGATGGAGCGTGATGCAGTATGAAAAAAGCAATTCTCCAAGGAGAAAATGTTATGTCGTGACAGCTTCTTCTCAGAGGGCTGCATGTTGATCAGTGCAGGATGCTGAGCTCAGCTATAAGCTTGCCTTGCAACAGCATAATGATACTTCACCAATAGAAGGCTGAGATTTTCTGGAAGACAGAACTCTCTTATCCTATTTTACTGGAGGTAAAAACAAGATAAACATTTGTGGAATTATTTTCCCCAAGTCACATAGGAAGTTGGGATTCAATTTAATGAATCTTTTTTTTTTTTTTAATTCTTGAATTGCACAATCAAGATTATGTACCCTAAAATTTGGTTAGCCCTTTGTGTCCTCTGGATGCCAATATTGCTTCAATGCAGTACAACAGAGGATATAATTTTGGCCCACTCCTATTCTCCCACTGCCTGCAGAAGACAAACACAATCTTGTGATGCCCGCCCCAGCTCTTGCCCAGCAGCAACATTAACCAACCACAGTAGAAAATAACCTCATAATATTTACTCTGCAACAAACCCCACCCTACAGGTTTGCCTGTGGGAAAAAGTGCCCATTCTGAATTTCCTGAAAATTCTTGAATACTCTGAAAAGAGTGGCCTCCAACCAAGGCATATCTAGAAGCCCTGGCAGTGACATCACAACATCATGTGACATCGTGATGTCACTTCCAAGTTCTCTTCAGAGGAAGGGGCACTGGTGGCTTTGCATCCCCATTCCTTCTCCTGTGGAGCTCCCCCTTGAAGGGGCACCACTTAAAGAGGACGCCACTGAAGGAATGGGGGACACAAAGCCACTGCAGCAAGTGCCCCCTCCTCTGGGAGAACCATAAACAGCACAAGACAGTCATCCACCCCCCCTTGGCATAGCGCCTGGCCTGGGGCAGGTGCCCCCCAGACTCCCCCCTTGTTACAATTCTGCCTCCAAGGCCTATGCAGTGTCCCAAACTATGATTTGTAAGTTCAAGTGCAGTATCAAATTTCGGTTTGCCTACTGTTGCTTCACACCATGGTTTCATGTCCTGGCATGGTGGCAAGTCACAAACTCATGTTGTACATGATATTGGTTCTTTGCTTGAATTTTCCTTTCAGTGTTTTCAAACCCAGGGTATGAAGCAATCAAGCGCCTTCAACTAATTTTCTGGTGCAGAAAAGAAAATGTTAAGAGTGTATAAAAGAACTCTCTGGCTTTACAATTTTCTGCAGGACGGTGCCATTTTATAGGCAACTGCTAAAGTCATTAACTTTTCAGACTTGAGATCAAGCAAAGTGGCAAGGCAGAATCTCTGATTGCTGGAGCAGTAATGGTAGCAAATGGACTGCTCAAGTAACATACAGGAATGTTCGACTGTCATTAGGATCTTGAATGGTACGAAACCAGTTCCAAGTAAAATATTGTTCCACGTAACTCTTGCTTCAGGTGACTCTCCTCCAGCTCACAGAGTGTAAAGCAGTATAAATCGATGGAATTCCTTGTAAAGTGCTGTCTAAAAGGCAGAAAGCTTGTGGGGAGGGGCAGAGTTTATATGCAATATACTCAGGGTATTTAGTCTGACATGAAATGTCTCTGTTTCATAAAAACAGTTCCCTGAGTCTGCCAGTTTTGAACAGGCAAAGGAGAAGGCAGCGGTAGCAGGGAAGGAAGGAGGGGGTAGGGACAGGCAAAACGACAGGTTAGTGAGCTGAGCCATCAATTCCATTAAACTGTCAAGGTAAACTCAGATTACTGTGAGCTCTGTTCATATATTGCATCTCTCTTCTCCCAGTATTTTTCCCTTACTTTCTTCCTGAGCAGTAAATAAAGCTCCCAAGTCTGGTTTTAGTTTACATCTTTCAACAAGAGAATGTGTGCATTGCTTCACAGTGGTATTTTAAAGGCCAACTTTAAATCTGAATCTTTGTTCAGTTACAGCGCAATCCTATCTTGTGCTGGAACAGGCAGGCCAGGAGGCCTGCTCTCTATCCAGCACAAGATTGGGGCCAGGATTGGCTCAGTCGGAGGTACGGGGAAGCTCTTACCGCAGCCCCAGTGGGTCTCCTCGGACCTGCACCACCTCAGGAGGTGATGCGAGTCAGAGGAGAAAGGAGCTGCTTGGAGCTGCTCTGTGCTTCTCGGGGAATGGGGTTGGGATCTGGCATAACTGCTGGGTCCCAGCCTCACCTTCCGTTCCCCACCTACCCGTCCCCTGAAACACTCTCCAACCGCCTTCCCCCTGCTCCAAAACGCCTCCCTCCCACCTCCATCCCTTCCTCCCCAGACCCGTGTTAGCAAAATTCGGCCAGCACAGCCTTCCCTCTCTGCGTCGGTGCACAGCCTGGATGCAGCTTTCATGATCCAGTGCACATCCCTGCGCTGGCCCAGCTGACACATGAGGAGGTGCAAACGTGCTTTACAGCCTGGACTTGCACAGGCCTAACTGATAGGACTGCGCCATTAGTGGCCCAATCGTGTTTGGGCTTTATGTCGTAAGGCCCTTTGCAACTGTCACAAAAGGCAACAAGCCATTCCGCAGCAGCTGCAAATGGCAGGTAGCCAGGTCTACATGCCAGCAGTCAGGGGATGTCCACCAGCATCGGTAAATTTGTGCTGGTGGTGGGAGGGAGGTAGGGAGGAAGAAGGATGGGACAAGGAGGGTGAGGAACAAGGGGGACATGTGAGGGAGGGGTTGGATCATGACCAGGAAGGGAGCGGTATCAGCGGCAGCAGTGCATACTTATATCCTATCCCCTTTCCTGACCTCAATTCCCCTACCAAGGTCCACGTGAACTTGCACCATGTATAGAGCTGGCACAGATTCAGGTTGTCCCATTGGGCCGATTAATAAAATTAAGTATGTTTGTTAACAAAAGTTATGTAAAAAATGTTCCCTTGCCCCACAGAGGCCACCAGTGGCCAAAACGTCCCCGTAGGATTCAGCAGGTTGCACATTGGCACAGCTGCATCACAGCATAGGGAGTTGCATAGGCTTGGGCTGCCCGGAACATAAAACTGTTTTACCTACTGTGGCTTTTCTGCATTCCAAATGCTGCCTCAATCTGATAGGAGTTGAAGGTATAGTTATAATGAATACAGAATATGAAAGTAAGATTGGAAGGTAGTTTATTTGTGAGCAATTTTCTTTCCCTTTCCCTAAAGAATTCTAGCAAAATAAATCACAAATGTTGGTTTTAACCCTTGTACCTTTTTGTAATAAACGTCATCAAAATTGAATAGGTGACATGCTAAGTACATCACTGCTAATCCTGAATTGATGACAATTTTGCAGGCAGCATCCTTGACTGTGGACTCCTGCTCAGAGGAACAGGAACCTGGCTACTGCACTGTTAGCAATGTGGCTGTATCTAGTGACTGGTAAAGAACATTTCACTTTTTTTTTGCAATTCTAGATTCCAAAAATACAACCTGGTCCACAAAGGCTATGACAAGGTTTGGAGTTGAACAGGGGCCTATTGATCCCATGGGTCCAAGGTATCTTAGGGATGATCCTATGCTGTGCCAGCAGTAAGCCTGCTGGGCCAGGGTTGAGGCCAGCAGCAGTTGGCACTGGGCTTCAGCACTGTGAAGACGTCACTGGAGCAGCTCCAGCAGTATGTCATCTCGCTGGTCAACAGTGAGGCTTTTGGGGGCAGGGGGGAAGCAGGGAGGGGGCAGAACCGGGCAGGAGAAGGGCAGGCTGAAGGGAGGACCAGCCCTGGAAGGGGCTGCCACCATATCCTGTGCCCCCTTCCAGGCCGGAAAGGGGCTTCCTTGGCACACGGCACAAGCTTCCTTGGTTTTGTGCCAGCTAAATAGCTGGTGCAGCTCCAAGGAGTCTCACTGGGGCTGCAGTGCCTTTATCCTGGGTAAGGGAACAAATGTTCCCTTATCCTGAGGAGACTCTGGCACATGCCCTGACCCCATAGGGTACAGCAGCAGCCACGTTGGCGCCCCTGCTACTCTGGACACCAGGGCAGCTTAGGATTGGGCTGCCCAGTCCTTTGACTCAGTTGGGTTGCTGATTAAGCTACTAGAGAGGCATAACTGCCATGATGTATTGACATTTTTCCCCCTCTTTTAGTTTAAAACAAAAGGAGAAAACAGAAGCACAGTGAGGAGAAGCCTTCAGTGAGAATACAGGTCACTGAAATAGCAACAGTACTGTTAAACAACCACTGACACTGCAGAACAAGCCGTCAGATGTTTAATCAGCCACAATTAGGCTCATTGGCAAAAATGCTATAACCTATTAAATAGATTAAATCAGTGTATGACTCACAAACTTCCAGAGGCCCCTTTGATCTGAGAACAAAGGGAACTCCATGTTTTCGATGATAGAAGTTTTTAGCCATTTTGAATAATAATCTCTATCAAACATAATCAGCTGGTGGCCTTGTGGCCAGATGTGGCCTACAAATCAAATGTGTACAGCTCTGCTGAATCGTGCCAAACGTTGTTCAAGTTATGGTAAAAAAAAATACATAAATCCCAGTTTTAGTCACACGGAAAAGAAATGTGTTTGCAATCGTATGAGGCTGAGATACCTCAAACTTTAATTTGGCATCTCTGTCCATGGCAGAACTACATGGTACAAAACACATGAAGCTGTGACCAAAGATGGCAGTCGTATATTTAGTTTCCCTTCCCTCTTCCATAACATTGTTCCTCAAGTCCTGATGTCATTGCAGTGTGTGCTTTCCTGCCTCCATCAGCACCAGCCAGTGATATGGAAGGAGCATGGAAACACTGAATAGACAAATTAGCCCTCCCTGTTCTGTGCACATCAGTTTCTTTTTGTATGATGCCTGGCAAGTTCAAATGCATTGGAAGGGCATGTGCCTAGAAGAGAGCAGAAACAGTGCCAGAGATTTGTCATAGGAGCAAAGCTACACTTTGTCTCAGTTAATCAAGCTAGGCACGTTAATGATCAAAACAAGAGAGAATATTATTACATAATATAAGGGAACATAAGAACAGCCCCACTGGATTAGGCCATAGGCCCATCTAGTCCAGCTTCCTATATCTCACAGCAGCCCACCAAATGCCCCGGGGAGCAGACCAGATAACAAGAGACCTCATCCTGGTGCCCTCCCTTGCATCTGGCATTCTGACATAGCCCATGTCTAAAATCAGGAGGTTGCACATATACATCATGGCTTGTAACCCATAATGGATTTTTCCTCCAGAAACTTGTCCTTTTAATGGCATCTAGGCCAGATGCCGTCACCGCATCCTGCGGCAAAGAGTTCCACAGACCAACCACATACTGAGTAAAGAAATATTTTCTTTTGTCTGTCCTAACCCTCCCAACACTCAATTTTAGTGGATGTCCCCTGGTTCTGGTGTTATGTGAGAGTGTAAAGAGCATCTCCCTATCCACTTTATCCTTCCCATGCATAATTTTGTATGTCTCAATCATGTCCCCCCTCAGGCACCTCTCTTCTAGGCTGAAGAGGCCCAAACGCTGTAGCTTTTCATCATAAGGATGGTGCCCCAGCCTAGTAATCATCTTAGTCGCTCTCTTTTGCACCTTTTCCATTTCCACTATGTCCTTTTTGAGATGTGGTGACCAGAACTGGACACAATACTCCAGGTGTGGCCTTACCATCGATTTGTACAACGGCTTTATAATATTAGCCGTTTTGTTCTCATATTATTAGCCGTTTTGTTATGATCCCAAGCATAGAATTGGCCTTCTTTACTGCCGCCGCACATTGGGTCGACACTTTCATCGACCTGTCCACCACCACCCCAAGATCTCTCTCCTGAACTGTCACAGACGGTTCAGAACCCATCAGCCTATATGGAAAGTTTTGATTTTTTTGCCCCAATATGCATGACTTTGCACTTACTTACATTGAAACACATAACAGACAAATAAGGAGTAAAATTTCAAGTAGGCATTTGCAAAAAAAAACCTTGGGTGATGGGGGGAGGCTAGATACAGTAGTTATTACACAGTGGCAAGTAGATAAAAGTCAAGCATTGAAAACAACTAGAAAGCTGATGCCACTTCCTAAACACAGTCCCTGATTTACTTACCCAGGCAATGGCACGCTATGGCACCTCTATCCCCAAAAGG
Organism: Tiliqua scincoides; assembly: GCF_035046505.1. NCBI lineage: Eukaryota > Metazoa > Chordata > Lepidosauria > Squamata > Scincidae > Tiliqua > Tiliqua scincoides. The sequence goes on from NC_089826.1 coordinate 32,324,271, forward strand.
TGGACTGGATCCCAAGAATGCACCAATCATGCTGTCAGGATTAAAAACCAAGAGCATTTTTTGGCTTAAACTTATATGCCCTTTGTTAAATGATATCACCATTGTACCTCTTTGGTCAATTCATGGTCCCTAGGCATCCTTAATTGACTGTGCAAGTGGGCAAGGGCACCCAAACTGGACTCATGACAGTTCCATTTGGAAGGCGCACCAAACCGTTCCCATCTGGGATGAAGGACCTTAATCTATAAGCAATAGGTTATGTGTAGGCTCCTAATGGTAGCAATCTAAAAATATTCATTAGCCCATTTTGAGATAATAAAGGCGGAAAACTAAATATTTTCACTGCAGCTGGAATTCAGCTTTCCAATTCTCCATCTCTCTAGTTTTAAGAACATAAGAAGAGCCCTGCTCAATCAGGCTCAGGGCCTGTCTAGTCCAGCTTCCTGAATCTCACAGCGGCCCACCAGATGCCTCAGGGAGTACACAAGACCACAAGATACTTGCATCTCGCTGTCACTCCCCTGCATCTGGCATTCTATTTGCCTTCACACACCCCAGCAAAGACACCAGTGACCAATTTTTAATGCATGAAACCTACTGAATACTCACTCGCCAGTCTGGGGTAGGTGAAAAAACAGGCATCCTTGACCAATTCGGATGACAGAAAAGAAATTCCTGCCCAGCCCTCATGATGAGCGACCAGCCAATCTCAGACTGTATATACCCATCATGGCTTGTAACCTGTGATGGAGTTTTCCTCAAGAAATCTGTCCAATTCCATTTTAACGGCATCTAAACCAGATGCCACCACCACATCCTTTGGCAAGGTGTTCCACAGTCTAATTACATGCTGGATTTAAAAACATTTTCTTTTCTCTATTCCAACTCTCCTGACACTCAATTTTAGTGGATGTCCCTTAGTTCTGGTGTTGTGTGAGAAGGAAAAGAACATCCCGTGGAATTATCCATCCCCTGAATAATTTTGTATGTCTCAAACATCTCCCCCCTCAGATGCCTCTTTTCTAGACTGAAGAGCCTCAAATGCTGCAGCCTTTCTTCATAAAGGAGATGTCCCAGCCCAGTAATCATTTTGGTCACTTTTTCTGCACCTTTTCTAGTTCCAGTATGTCCTTTTTAAGATGTGGAGTCCAGAACTGAACACAATCCCATACCATTGATTTGTACAATGGCATTATAATATTAGCTGTTTTATTCTCAATCACCTTTTTAATTATCCCTAGCATGGAATTGGCCTTCTTCAGTGCCACCGCACATTGGGTTGACATTTTCATTGAGCCGTTCACCAGCACCCCAAGATCTCTCTCCTGAGCTGTTGCAAACACCTCAGATCCCATTAGCCTATATGTGGCGTTTTGATTTTTTTGCCCCAATGTGCATTACTTTAAACTTACCTATATCGAAACACATCTGCCATTTTGCTTCCCATTCTCTCAGTTTAGAGAAATCATTCTGGAGCTCGTCACAATCCCTTCTGGTCTTTAGCACCCAGAAAAGTTTAGTGTCATCTGCAAACTTGGCCACCTCACTGCTTATCCCTGTCTCCAGGTCATTTAAGAACAAGTTGAAAAGCACCAGTCTCAGGACAAATCCCTGGAGCACATCACTTTTCACCTCTCTCCATTGTGAAAACAGCCCATTGACACCTACTCTCTGTTTCTTGGACCTCAACCAATTCTTAATCCATAAGGCTACCTGCCCTCTTATTCCCCAACTGTGAAGCAGCCTTTGGTGAGGGACCTTATCAAATGCCTTCTGAAAATCCAGATATATAATATCCATGGGTTCTCCTGCATTCACATGCCTGTTGACCTTCTTGACCTTCCCACATCCACATGTCTGTTGACCCTTCTTTGCAGAACACACTTCCGCTGGGCCTCTACTACTGTTGTTTTAAACAGCCTCTATGCACTTTGGAGGGATTGGACTCTTATTGTTATTGCTGTTTTTTTAAAAAAAATTTATTACAAATGCACTGCCTTAATTATAAAGAAACAACTTGTATCCAATATTTAAGTACACAATAAAATTAAATTCACATAGGTGAGATCTTCACATTTTTACTGATATTGACAGAAGCATAATGCGGTAGAATTGTCTGACTAATACTGACAGAAAATTCAGGATTTAATTCTCAAAAAGTTAGTCTGATTTGGTTGCCAAATACTTTAATTGTTGCCACTTAGAAGGATACTTGGTAGGTATTTATTGGACTATCCTTCTGTTATTATTACTCATTATTCTGTTATTTGCTTTGTTTCCATCCTAGGACTCTAGATGTACAACCAAACAGAGTCACCATTGGAGGTATCAGATCGCTTGAGCCAATAATTCAAAGGAAGGGACAGGTGGAAAGTCATGATTTTGTGGGCTGCATAATGGAATTTGCAGTCAATGGACGGCCTTTAGAACCCAGCCAGGCTTTGGCAGCTGAAGGAATCCTTGATCAGTATGTCATTTATACAATATCAGAATAAAAGGGGGGACATTGGCAATGAGCTCATTCTATTTTTTTTCATGGTCATTATACCTATGTATATACAGATACGTTATACATTAATAACTTGTAAGAAGATATGGATTAGGAGGAAGCATCTACATGCTGATTCTGTTCTTAGATTGGTCACTGTGCTGCAAAATCAATGTTCCTCCCCATTATAACATGCATTGAGAATGGCACGTGCTCTTTATTTCCACTTGTGAGAGCACTGGGTCTAGGAGTTATGGAAGTCACATAGGTGCTTTCACATAGGCACAGTTGTTACTTGTGGTGCTTTTGCACAGGTGCAATAGAGTTGGGCCAGCAAGATCCGGCTGTTTCAACTTCCATATGTTCTGACTTCTGGACAAGACTTCAGAACAGAACCAGTATGGAACTTGGAAACTTACTGTATTTCCAACCGTCTTTTAATGTATATGGGAGCGTGCATCCCCTAAGCCCAGTCTCAGTTGCATGGCTGTATCTGGACTGGAACCCTGAGCTGTCTTCCTCTTCGTGTCACTGAAGTGAGGTTTAACATGCACACAATTGATGGGAGGATTGCCCCTGAGAATATTTATTACTGTTGGAAAGAATTAGAACTTGGACAGAGTTCTAGCAACAATATAGTACAAAGCCTAGTTTCTTGTCTTAGAAAAGTGGAATGTAAAAATAAATGCCAATGTGTATCCCGCCTGATTTGACTTCATTGGTCAGAGTCAGTACATTAAATGCCCTTCTTACAATCCAAGTGTCTGTTATCTCACTTTGCCTCTCAAATATCAATGCATTTCCCCTGTACCATCTCCCCCTGTGAATGCTGTTTCAAAATGATTGATTTGCTGAACCTGTTATTTCTTCCATCCCGCTGTTTGAACCTAGAGAGGGAATCAGAGAATGTCCAGAATGGTTAGCTCATCCCTCCTCCTCCTTGCACAGTTCCAGCTTGTGGCATAAGATTTCCTAAAGCTCTACAGCCTAGAGATCAACATCAATTACATTTTCATAGACAGCCAAACGTTGGAACTTCACCAGTGAAGGATAGACATGTCTATAATTTTTGTATCTCTTGTCTACCAGGATTCTTTCTTTAATACGTTGGACAGTTTCATAGTGAAAAGTGGTTTCAGGCTTCCTTTCAGATTTGCTTGGCAGACAATAAAGTAAAAAATCAAACTGCTTTCAATTCAGTGTAGAGTTCAAGTTTATTCTACTCTGGTTACTTTCTGCATGATATTTGCAATGTGGTTAACTAAATGTTTCTGGAATTCCTTTTCACTCTTCATTTTAGCATTGTTCCGGGAGGGGGGGAACAGAGGCTCACAAGTGGCCAGTGTCTAGTGTGAAGCCATAAAACTGAAGATTATGTGGATTTCATTTGTTGTAAAAATGAAGCGTATGATTCTCATGCAGTGATTCTACATTATTTTAAGCAGCAGTGTACCAAGAGCATAATCTAAACCATCTGGGCATGTTCACATCCTAAAGTAAAAATTTTTATAAATAAGGACGCAATCTTATCCTGCGCTGGAACAGGCAAGCCAGGAGGCTTGCGCTGCATCCAACTTAAGATAGGGCTCCACAGTGGCTCTGCTGAAGGTAAGGGGAAACTGTTTCCCTTACCCCTGGGTAAGCCTCTGTAGCCCCTATGGGTCTCTTCAGACTTGTGCCAACTCCTGAGGTGGCACAAGTCCAAGAAGAGTGGAACGGCTTGAAGCTCGGGAACGGGGGTTGGGATCTGGCATAACAGCCAGATCTCGGCCCTGCCTCCCACTCCCGGGGCCACCCTCTGCCCGCCCTCCCCCTGCCTTGGAATGCCTCCCTCCTGCCTCCTCCCCGCCCATCTCAGAGCCTTGCGTCGGCTGAGCTCGGCTAACGCAAGGCTTGCCCCGCAAGTCGCCACAGAGGCTGGACACAGCCTCCACTTGCAAGCGTACCTCCATGCACTTGTGCAGCTTGCTCTAGAGGAGGTGCAAACATGCTTTACGGCACATTTGCCATCCTCCTAGGCTGCTGCAAGGGACTTGCGCCAGCCTAACTCATAGTTAGGATTGCACTGTAAAATAGTTAACGGGCAGCCCAATCCTAATTTGCACTGGAACAGGCAGGCTGACTGATCTGCAACATATCCAACACAGGTTAGGAGGTGGCTGTAGTGCAACTCGGAGTAAGAGGATATTTATCCCCTGATCTCATGACATGCACCAGCCACCACATGGGGCTACTTGGATCTGCACCAGCAAAATCTCCATTGCAAATCTGAGCAGCACAGTGTAACACTGAGCAAGCTGGGAGCGGGTTTAAGACCCAGGCTAAGGTGTAGATGCTTGTCTCACCTCCCGCCCAGGCCCAATCCTCCTACTAGCCCTTCATATTCTATCCCCCTTCCCAGCCTCGATCCACCTTCCTGGGTCCACTCAGACTGGTGCCTGCTAAAGTGCTAGTTGTAGGTCCAACTAGACCCAGCAGGGCAATGAGGGCTTACCTCCAGAAAAAAGGAGCAAATAATCCCTTACCTGGAAGTGACCTCTGGGACTGCCCCCTCTCCACAGGATGCAGTGTGGGCCCCATTGGTTCAGCTGCATCGGACAGGGAGTTTCGATAGAATTGGGCTGTGAGTTTACCTCTGCTAAAGCGACTTGGTGTTATTTACAGCACTCATGAAAGAAAGATGGCTTGTCTTCTACTCTGTCTAAGCATAGGAGGAAACTACGTGAGGGCCCAGGGCGTGTGCTTCTTCTGAACCCTGCTGTTGCTTCTTTCCTTCAGTATGCAACATTCCAGTGCTTAGGCCCTTCTGACATTTTTTTTATCTTTTCAACCTTCCCTCTCAGCACCGTTAAACCTGGGAAAGAGTAGATTATTTCAAAAAATATGCTGAATTTGCATTTAGCTTCATAGATGTAAGCACAGCCAGGCTACATCAAATGTTTCTTGTTAATTAAGCATGCCCCTATGTAACTGCATAATTTATTTGTTTAGGTGTCCTAGACTGGAAGGAACTTGTGCTGTTAACCCTTGTCAACATGGAGGCACGTGTGTGGATTACTGGTCCTGGCAGCAGTGCCATTGCAAAGAAGGAATGACTGGAAAACACTGTGAAAAATGTAAATAGAGTGTCTCCCCCCTTCACTTTTAACCTATTTTTACATTCTTTGTTTTCTGCTCATGCATAGAAGAAATATGTTGTGACTGAATTCATTATAACATTTATGAACTGCACACATTTCCTCATTGCTGGATAACAGTCAACTTTTTTAAAAAAAATGATAGAAATCAGACAGTTTTCTGCGCATAACTTTCTAATTTTGATGGATTGACTTCTATATCGTCTACACTGACTGGTGACAGTTCTTCATGTTTTTAGAGGGGGGTGTTTCCACGTCCTACACAGAGAAGCCAGGGTTTAGACCAGAGGTTCCCAGACTTTTTCAACTAGGGGCTTCCTTGACTTACTGGGCCATTAGCTGCAGCTCCCCATTAGGGCTACAATCGGCTCCTACATTAGGGCTGTATAGGACAGTTTTTCATGAATATTCCATGGCTCCCTAGCTGGTTTCCACAGCTCCCTGAAGAGCCTCAGCTCACAGTTTGGGATCTATACTGGATTAAATCTTCTGCATACAAAGGATGTGCTCTACCACTGGTGAGAAGAACTATGGATGTTCCATGCTTGGTTTAAAAACAAAATTCCATTTTTATTCTAGATATTACTGCTGACACTGCCTTGTCATTAGAAGGGAAAGGTCACCTTGTCTACCATATGAGCCAGAATAGGAAGTGGGAGTACATGATGCGACAAAGCACTGGAAATACCATTTTGGAGCCCCAAATTATGAATAGTTTAGAAGTCAAATTCCGGACAAGGAGTGAAAGTGGAGTTTTAATTCATGTCCAGGAAAGCAGCAATTATACCACTGTGAAGGTAAGCCTGAGCTGATTTCATTGGGCTGCTTGCTATGAAACGGATGTCATCCCTTCTGTATTCACCCCAGTCTTTTTCTTTATAAATACCAGAGCGTTGACTAGAGCTGGGCACGACTCCAGGTATCAGAGAGACTGAATGATCTTGCTTCTAATCAACTTTGTCTAGACTCCAAGTACTGGCTATTTGAATGGCTGTCGGAAGAATGCTTGTTGCATATGTTCTTAATGAAATGTTGTATGCTACAGTGAAATATTTTCTATTAATTTTTTCCTGTTTGATCAGACCTGTAAAACATAACCACCAAGCTAAAATGAAGAACCTTATTTTTAAAAGCATCCTAGCACATAACCCAGCCCCCAAATCAATTAAGCCAAAGTTTGTGGCTACATTTCCTTGACTTCATTAGAGCTGTAGAGCAGATATAGGGCAGCTTGGAATATTTAAATGTCTTCCTGGTAGGGATTTTAAGAGTGTCCCTATGAAATAGTCAAATGGATTTGAAAGGAGTTAGCTGATATCTGTATGCTTTGCAACAGACAGCAATGGGTTCAGTTATTAGCAGTGATTCGCAGCTGAATCCTAACTAAGGGCTCAATCCTATCGGGCCCGTGCTGTGGTACACCCATACCATCGGCTCTAGGTGTTGTAAACATGCCATAAAGCACATCTGCAGCATCCAGTGAGAAGGAGTCACTGACACTAGCCCCACACCAGGTGGCGCTGGGCCTCAGTGCCAGAAAAAGGACACTGCAGGAGCAGCCGGCAATAAGTTCTGCCACCGCCCAGCAGTGAGGTATTTTGGGGCAGGAGGATGGTGGAACTGGGTGGGGGGAGAGGAGGATCAGGCCCAGGAGGGGCAGAGAAGACGGCAGCCTCTGCCACCATATCCTGTCCTCCCAGGCCAGGCAGCCCAACACAGGCTTCCTTGACTCTGTGCTTGCTCAAAGGTGGGCACAGAACCAAGGAGACCCATTGGCACTGCAGCAGTGTTACCTGGTGAAAGGGGACAAATGTTTCCTTCCTCTGGGAAGTCTCCCTGGCACCCATAGGATTCAGTGGCAGCCATTTTGGTGCCCCTGGAGCACAGAGCAACAAGCTGGATAGCACTGGGCTGCCCATCCCCATGCGGTGATGCTGCAGTACTAGCATGGACTACGCTGTATCCCACAGGAATTTTTGGCTACTGAAGTTCTCCTCAAGATAAGAGGATATTTGTTCCCTCGCCCGTGGCTAAGCCGCAGTAGCTGCCATGGATCAACTCAGACCCGCTCCAGCGATGTCAATTTCTATTACACTGTAACATGTTGCACTAAATGTAGTTATTTTAGGACTAGTCCTTTGTTACTATTTTTTTCTTCTTCTTTGTAGATAAAAGGTGGCAAAGTGCAGTATATTTCTGATGCTGGAATTGTTGGGAAGGTGGAAAGAAGCATGCCTGAAGTTTATGTCTCTGATGGTCATTGGCATTCTGTCTTCATTGGAAAAAATGGGACTTCCACTGTACTAACCGTTGACAAGACCCACAGCAGAGACATTCTGCATGCTACGCAAGAGTTTGGAGGACTAAACGTCCTTACAGTTTCTCTTGGTGGAATTCCAGCTAACCACGCTCCCAGAAGCAGTGATCCAGGTAAGAAGCAGAATCCACAGATCTAGGGCATGCTGGCGATGTGATGAATAGAATGGATAACTTCTGGGGTAGAAACATGATAAGCATCTCTCATTTAACAAAACTTTTGGGAAAGTACTAGATTAACCTATCTAAATATTAAATTAGGGTCTAAATGACCTTGCCTCAGAAAATGTACTGCATTGCTTCTGTTTTTCATTGATCTACTCTAAAAAAAATTCATCAGAGACTGTGTGCATCAGAGATTGAGATGGATGCATCTGGTCCAAAGCTGGACCAATATAACTATCAGCCCAAACGTGACTTAAGGACCGATCCAGAGCCCTGCACGCCAACTCGCTGCTGGTGTGCACTGTTGCAAATGTGCTGTAAGGCATGTTTGAGAGCCCTTATCATGGGCCCAGTGCCATAGCTAGCCCTGCTGGGCCAGCTCCAGCGCTGGGTCTGCATTCCCCCTCCCACCTGTCGCCCAGACCATCTGGCCGCGGAGAGGTGAGTGGGGTGAGGCAGGAGGGATGTGTTCCAGGCCAGGGGAAGGTGGGCAGAGGGCAGATGGATAGCGGGGAGCAGGTGTGGCAGGAGGAGGGAGCGGGGCGGGAGGAGGACAGAACCAATGGAGCTCAGCTCCACCAGATCCGTTTTGGACAACATAGTCCAACATGGGACTCAGGAGCCGCCGCAGAATCGAGTAGCCCCATTACAGGGCCCCTTCTCCAGAGGAGACAGCAGCGGCTGCCAGGGTGTTACGGCTGCCTTTTTGGCACTGCGGCAGCCCCACACTCCAGGCAGCTCAGGATAGGGATGTAAATCCCCTGCATCTCCATAGAGGATTTTCAGCTGCTAGAAGTTTCCTTGGGTTAGGGGGCATTTTTTCCCTTGCCCCGGGGTAAGCCCCAGCAGCCACCATGGGGCAACTTGGATCTGTACCAGCTCAATTGCTGCCTCAAGTCTGCATTTTTCTATTCAGAAGGAGAAGGCCCAAGAAGGTTGGGATTCTGCATGCACCGCCACTGATCCTGCTTCCCTGGCCTGATCTGCCTTCCTCCCTGTCAGCTCCCCATTATGCCCACCACTCCTCATTCCATCTCCCCCACCCCATTCAACGGCCTCCCTCCAACACCCTGTGTGGCTTACCAGCTCCAGTGGATGTCTGTGGGTCTGCCAGGGCACAAGAATCCTCTGCAGCCTTCACACCAGCAGGTGCACTGAATTCGTTGGCAGAGGTTGCTTTACAACAGCCTAAAAGCAGCCTCTGCCAGTATAACACTCATTACGATGGCGGGGGAAGGGGTTATGATTGGGGCATAAGATCATTTCATTCTGTCAGAGGTCGGGCCCTTGTCCGACCCCTGCCTTTCCTGGCTGCAGGCCAGAGGCAGAACTGCCTGGCCATAGAGCCACCACCACCTCTCCAGCTGACCAGGTAAGACGTAGGGCAGCTGGGTGGGAGAGACGTCCCCCCAGGGCTCACCTGACCTGAGCAGTGAGCAGGGCCTAGTCACCATTAACCACCAAAGAGAAGGGAAACAGGCCAGGCTCAGGGCCCCTTTAAGCCTAGAGAGGGAGGGAGGAGCCGAGGGTGTGGCTGGGGAGGATAAAAGCAGGGAGGCCTGTGATGACAGGCAGTTCTGGAGAAGCCCCTGCCTGAAGACCAAGGGCCTCAGGTCTTGCCTCCAGGGAGGAGGACAAGGGTGTCGTGAACCCCATCCCCCTGGCTTGGTCTGAGACTTCCCCTGCAAAGAACCCCAGGGAGGTGGACATCCCACCCAGGGGTCCCATGAGCCCATCCAGTCGACCCTCGGCACCCTGCCAGATGACACCCTGAGACCCCCCCCATTTTCGGGGCACCCCTCACACATTCTATAGCTCCGGGTTCCAGTTGTTGAATACCTAGAATCAGATACATTGGTTCAAATGCTCACACAGTTTCTGAGTACTCCAGTGACATGAGACACTACTAGCAGTTATGCCACAGCCTTCAGTTGTCAAATGTGGAAAAGAATACCACATGCAGCACAATCCAGTCTTGCACTGGAACAGGCAGGCCAGAAGACCTGCACTATATCAAGCACAAGATTGGAACCTGAAGTGGCTCAGATGGAGGCAAGGGGAAACTCTTCCCCTTACCCCCGGTAAGCCACCACCATCCCAGTGGGTCTCCTCAGACTTGCTTCCCAGTCCCACCTTCCGATCCCCGCCTGCCCCCGGGACCACCTGCCATCTTCTCCCCCCACTCCAAAACGCCTCCCTCCTGCCTCTTCCCTGCCTCCTCACTGCCCTCCCCAGACCCTTGCATAGCTGAGCTCAGCTGATGCGATCCTCCCTGCCTGAGTTGACATGGAGGCTGGATTCTCCCTCCGCAAGCCAGCATGCGTTCCTGCGCCAGCCCAGCCAACTCTTGAGAAGGTGCAAACATGCTTTATGCCATGTTTGCAACCCTCCTGGGCCGACGCAAGGGACTGTGCCGACCTAAGATGCAGTCAGGATTGTGCCCTTAAGAACATTAATGCTGTTCTCACCCAGGTAGGGATGACAGATGTCCCCACAGTTTGCAGTCCTGATGGACGTTGGGACCATCTAGTGCATCTTTATTAGCAGCAAGTTCTTAGGCAATGGGAGCAAACACTGTGCTGTTTATCCAGCCCAGGTTATCACTTAGGCTGTGAGATGCAGCCTACTGTGTTGTGCTGTCACTGCAAAAGCAGCTTGTTAGGATCTTAAAAAGGAGAACCATTAAAATAATACATCTTTAAAAAAAAAAATTAAGTCCACAGTTTAGGTGTTGGTATTCTTACTTAGAATTAAAGAAAAAAAAAGCCACAGTGGAAGTGAATTTCACAGCTAAGCAGTAAGGAGTGATGATTTAGAGAGTTCTTTATGCTATGAATCTGTCTAACTTAAAGGATTATCACCAGATAGAGTAACCTTGCCTGTTGTAAGTTCACACTTCACATTTTTTACTATGTCCAATGAAAACAATGAAATCCACATCGCCTTGGTTGGTATGAGATGTGGTGTGAGTGAAATCACATATATGGCATTCCTCCTTTTTGCCCTATGGCTTCTTCAAGATGGTGCAGTCAAAATTGTAGCTTGTGCATTAATAGGAAATGTGCAGCACAGGTGGGAGGAAAAGGAAGTTTCCTAGTAATGGCTGATATAGAAGTTACCAAATTACAGGATTCTGGAACTGTACACTCCAAATTCTTTTTTTCACACAGTGTTTCCTTAATACTGGATTACTGTGCCAAAACTGTATAAAGGGGCGGTATAAAACTCTGTGTGAACTGAGATGTTCAAAAATATCAGAAAGACAACGATAGCTGAAATAATTATGCTTGGGTAACAATTGGGCGGGAGGTCTGGTCTAGAGGGCAGAGCCTTCGTTAGCCCAAAGATAACATCAGAAGGTCGCCAATTCAAGGACACCAGCAGCTCCCTGAACGGCTGAGAATGGCAAGACCTTGAAGCAGCTGACAAGCCCAGCTGAGTGATTCCACCTGCTCTTGGTGTGAGCAAGAAGCATCTTGGCTGCCCTCCATGTGAGAGACGGAGCTGCTTGTCAGCCTGCGTGGGAGAACCGGAGGCCAGAAGTGAGACCAAACCAGGAAGATCCATTCTGAAATGTTGTTGATTCTTGAAAGAGAGAACCTCTGTGTTTGTGAAAATCCCCTTGAGGGATTTAGAAATGCCTGCCTATGTAAACTGCCTTGAATAAAGTCAGAGGAGTAATCCGATGACCAGAAAGGCAGTATATAAATACCTTGTTGTTGTTGTTGTTGTTGTTATTGTTAATTTCAGGAATGTGCAAGAAGTGGAGCAAAAGTATGAAATACCAAAAAAAAGTTGCCCTGAACAGTTACTCCCTTTCATATTACAAGAGTAGTAGCTATCTTTAGATTGGACTGCTGGTCCCCAATGGTCTTTGAAATACCTTCTGAAACTGGGAGATTTAGTGTTACTTAATTTTATTCATAGACTGAAAAGAAAACATCTGCTTTTCAACTCGCAATTAATTTTTCAACTTCATATGAATTGTGAAGGAGATTTATGCATAGCTTTATCTTGCTGCGTGAGATATAATTTCTATCACAAGCTCATTTGGTAGCTTGACAAATTCAGTTAGAATCTTCAGCTATAGATATTTTAAAAACAACAGAAAAATGTCTTCTGCATTTTAGAAAAAGTACTTTTCATTCAAGACATCCATTCTTTCAAAAAGTGTATTATTGTAAGTATACTGTTACTATAAAAGACTTGCAGTGCAGTCCTATTCGTATCTACTCAGAAGTAAACTCTATTGAGTTCAGGAAAACTTACGGACCAATCCTAAAATCATCCAGTGCCATAAATATACTGTAAAGCATGTTACAGCACTCATTAAGTAAGGAGCACTGACACTGGCCCGCACCAGTCAGGCACTAGGCTCACCACTGGCAGGAAGAGGACATGCTGCTGCCGGGGCTAAGTGCAACTGCTGGGAGGCAGTGCAGCCTCTGGGGGGTGGGTAAGGGTGGGGGGGAGGCACCATGGTAAGAAGGTTGTGGAATCAACGAAGCTCTGCTCCACCATATCATGATCTCAGTGTCGGCCTGGAAGTCCCGACACGGAGTCTCTCAAGTCTGCGCCAGCGAAATAGCTAGCACAGACTTGAGAAGCCCCATTGCAGGTCTTGGAGCTTTCCCCAGGTGAAGGGGACTAAAGTCCCCTTCTCCCAAGGAGACCTCCAGCTGCTTCCTGTCACCTACTGAATACAGCAGTAGCTGCTTTGGCACCACTGCTCCAGCAGATGCTGTTTAGCTCAGGGCTGGGCTGCCCCTCTCAGTTAAGGGTACTGTATATAGGATTGCGGTCCTTAATGTATTTCCAGGGTAAACATACAGGTCTTGTATGGATCATGAGCTTAGTTGTCCATGTGTAAATAAATCCCATAAGGCATAACAGAACCTTGTTTTTCCCTCTGTCACCCATAATCATGGCTTTTATGTAGGCATCCTGAAACAGTCTGGCTTATTGCATGGATAAGGATGGAGGACCAGTGTCCCCTCTCTACTGTGTCGATAGAGGGCACAACCCTGATCCACTTGCATGCAGGTGCTCTGTGCATGGTGGACTGGTTTGAGGCCACCATACTTAAAATGTTTCTTTTCCTAGTAACGATTTTTCAGAATAACGTTTAAGAATCAGTCTGGGTACTGACACTCTGCATATATTATTAAGGGTATATTTATGTGGGTATCTATCTTTTCAATAGTATGGCTTTTGATAAAGAAGATAGACTCAGAAATTTCGTTTGTGGAAACCATTCTAGCAAAGATTTAATGAAACTCAAGCTCTAGTCTCTAAGCAACTTGGGCAGTAATATCCAGACTCACTTGGAAATAAGTTCCATCTAACCCCCAAAATACGTATAGGATTGGGCAGTTGACCTGAAACACTCCTGTTGAAATAAATGACACTGTCTCTTTATTTGCAGTTAGACACAACCATAGCCTGAACACTCTTACTTTTCAAACATGTACTCACCAACCTCGATGATATCAAATGGGGAAAAAAAAAATTAAGCACTTGGTTGGTAGGTCAAAATACATTTTCATGTTTTCAGGCTACCATCACAAAAATCTCCAGCTGAATTTCAAAGTTCAGATGTAATCTGGTCAGTAGCTGACAGAAATGTGTCTGTTTGCAAGGGGCCTTTGTAGCCTAAAGGTTTTTTCTTTTCATCTCAGTTTTGATTCTGAGTTTTTGATGGCAGTCAGCTATTAAGCAGTGAATGTGCATTAAGGTCTGTCATCTGTTGCTAAATGTGAAGAAAGTTTTAGAAACTTTTTAGAAACTGAAAGTTTTAGAAAGTTTTAGAAAATTTTGAAATTTTCTGCTTGAAAATTCAGGTGACATCAATGGACCTTGTGGTAAAACAATCACAAAAACACCCCAAGGTAGGACTGAAGTCAAGTCATTTCAAACCACATTTCAAAAGTGGGAGAGATTTATGGCCCAATCCTATTTCCAGCCGCCACGCTACAGTACAGCAGCATCAAAATGGCCACCACTATATCCTGTGCAGCCAGGGAAGTAGTGTGGAGCCTACTGTGTGGAGCATTGTAGTAGTGTGGAACCCTGTGTGGAGCCTCAACAGCCCTGATGGGTTTACATGGCGCTGCACCAGTTATTATACAATAATACAAAATTTAGCCAGCTATTTAGCTGGCACAAAACTGAGGAACCTGTGTCAGGCTCTGAGGCCCAGGAGAAGGTCTAGGATTCAGCGGCAGCTTCTCCGTCCATCCCTGCCCCCCTCTCAGATTGGAACCACTCCCAGGCCACTGTCCCCCACCCAGTTTCACTCCCTCTCTGCCTTCCCCCACTCAGAAACGCCTTCCCACTGCTTGGCAGTCTACTCACTGCCGCGTGCTCCAGCTGAACCTGCTATTGACACATAGGCCTAGTGTCCACTGGCACTGGCATCTCCACCTGCACCTCTCCCTTCCCGGCCGCTGCAACATACCTTATGGCACTTTTGCAATGGCCATTGCCAGGGAAGCACACAACCCTTTGGCACTGCCCTGGCATAAGAACAGGCTGCCCAGCACATGCTTTCCACTACTACTGAACAATGCTTAATTTAGCTGGATTGTGCTTAACTTCCCAATCCTATCCCGCGCAATTGGCGCTGATGCAGTTGCGCTGTTGGAGCATGTGTTGTATCCAGTGTGGAGGATGATCAATAGGCCTGCCAGATGTAAGTATTTTTCTACTTACATCTGTGTAGGCCTCCTGGTGGCCTGTGGGTCTCCTTGGACATCAGCTATATATAGCACCTAATTGGGGGCAAATCTCAGTGGCAGTGACGTCCCTCAGATCCAGTGCTCTCCTGCTGGGCCTGACATATCCCCTGCGCCCTAACAGATCTGTGCCAGCAAAAGTGCTGTCAGATCTGAGCAGACCCATAGGGTTTTCTTTACTTACCTCTCCTGAATGGACTGGGCCCCTGTTGGCACACAAGGACTTGGCAGAAGCTGCACTGGCAACCCTAAATCCTGCTCACTAGCCAGGGATAAGATGGCCTGTAAGATTGTTCTTTCTCCACAATGCTTGACCAATAATGGTTTAAAAAGCACGCTTATCAGCCATTTTTGAGCAAATGGGCTGTGAACCAGAGAGCCAAGAAATAGCACATTTGAATTTTACCTCTGTTTTTACTATTGTAACAATCCAAGTGTATTTTTCAGAGGCTAAAATTTTTTTTTTTTAAGTCAAGCACTAGTAAATGCTAAAGTTTGAGCCTGTCTCTTATGTATGTCATGCTGCCAGTTTGCTACACAAGCACTCCTGCCCAAGGTCCACGAACATGAATCAGGCTTGTGTAGCAACCATGCTTGGTGAACTGTGCATTTATTTAATCCTATGTTGTAGAGATAATCAGAGCTGGCACTTATTTTGGTTTCCAAAAAAATTAAGTGAGCTCTTGTTAGACAAACTAAGCTCTGACGACATCACTGTTGTTCTTTCTGTTTTCCTAGATTTTGATGGTTGCATTGCCTATCTGAAGTATGGCGAAGCGAGTCTTCCCTTCACTGGAAAGCACAGCCTTGCAACGATATCCAAAACAGACCCGTCTGTGAAGATTGGCTGCCGAGGGCCCAACATCTGTGCCAGCAATCCATGCTGGGGAGAACTGATGTGCATTAACCAGTGGCATACATATAAATGCATTCCTCCTGGAGCCTGTGCCTCTAACCCCTGTCAGAATGGTGGCAGCTGTGAACCTGGAGAAAGGGCTGGATTTACCTGCAGCTGCCCTGAAGCTTACACTGGAAGAACGTGTGAGATCTTGGTGGCTTGTATTGGTGTCATATGCACCCAGGGACACATGTGCAAAGGAGGAATAAATGGAGGCCATATATGTGTCCCTCAGCCTTACCCAGCCGAACTCTCCTTGCCGCTATGGGCTGTTCCTGCCATTGTTGGCAGCTGTGCAACCGTCTTGGCTTTACTTGTGCTCAGCCTGATCCTGTGCAATCAGTGCAAAGGAAAGAAGGCAAAAGTGCCAAAAGAAGAGAAGAAAACGAAGGAAAAGAAAAAGAAGGGGAGTGAGAATGATGCTTTTGATGACCCTGATAATATTCCCCCCTATGGTGATGATATGACTATCAGGAAGCAGCCCGAAGGGAACCCTAAGCCAGACATAATTGAAAGAGAAAATCCTTACCTCATCTTTGACGAGACGGACATACCGCACAACATGGAGACCATCCCGAGTGCCCCTTTGGCTTCCCCTGAACCAGAGATTGAACACTATGACATTGACAATGCAAGCAGCATTGCACCTTCAGATGCAGACATTGTTCAGCACTACAAGCAGTTCCGGAGTCACACTCCCAAATTCTCTATCCAAAGACACAGTCCGTTAGGGTTTGCGAGGCAGTCACCTATGCCTCTGGGAGCAAGCAGTTTAACTTACCAGCCTTCATATGGTCAAGGCCTGAGGACAAATTCCTTAAGCCATTCTGCCTGCCCTACACCCAACCATCTTTCTCGTCATAGCCCTGCTCCGTTTTCCAAATCATCAACTTTCTACAGAAACAGCCCGGCAAGGGAAATGCATCTTTCAATAAGAGAAGGGAGCTCTTTGGAAATGCACAGTGAAGCATGCCAAACAGGTATTTTTAATTATCCCACTAGACTAGGGAGAAGAAGCAAGAGTCCTCAGATGATGGCAACCCATAGTTCCAGGCCGGGAAGCCGTCTAAAGCAGCCAATAGGTCAGATTCCCCTGGAGAGTGGTCCTCCTGTCGGGCTTTCCATTGAAGAGGTGGAGAGGCTCAACACCCCACGCCCTAGAAATCCAAGCATCTGCAGTGCTGATCATGGAAGGTCTTCTTCTGAAGAGGACTGCAGAAGGCCACTTTCAAGAACAAGGAATCCAGCTGATGGTATTCCAGCTCCAGAATCATCATCTGACAGTGATTCTCATGACTCTTTCACATGTTCTGAGATGGAGTATGACAGGGACAAGCCCATGGTGTATTCCTCTAGGATGCCCAAATTATCTCAAGTTAATGAATCAGATGCAGATGATGAAGATAATTATGGTGCTAGGCTGAAGCCTAGGAGATACCCTGGCCGCAGAGGTGAGGGTGGTGGGCCAGTAGGTGCCCAAGTGACTGCTCCTAGCATTAATGACAATACATCACCTTTAAAACTTGGGCAACAAGGAAGCAACTTCAACTGGGACAATCTTTTGAACTGGGGCCCAGGGTTTGGACATTATGTGGATGTTTTTAAAGATTTGGCGTCCCTTCCAGAAAAGACAGCAGCAAATGTAAATGAAGAAGGCAAAAGTGGTACAATGGAACCAAAAGAGGGGGAAGCGGAACAGTACGTATAGAACTTCATACAGACATTGTTAAAATGCGAAAGCATAGGATGCTCAAGCCATTCTATCGTTGTAGATAAGAGAAGGGCAGACATTGCTTTTACCCAGGGCCAGTGGTAAGAAGGACGCATTTTAAAATAAATCACCATTATGCTGCTGAAAAGGACAAATACATTTTTTTTTAATTTAATTGGGATTGGTTGAATTTGTTTTATCCTGCATGCGTTATATTTCCAACCAAGATATTTGGCATGCAGCATTTGGGAAGATTTTTTTCTATGTACCTTGTTTGGTTTGTGATTTTTAAATTAATAATGAGCTGTTCTGAAGAAAAAATGGACACAAAATGTTTATTGTGGAGAGTGTGTGTTTGTATCCAGTTTTAATAAGTTCTGAAATTCACGGGAACAAGTATTTTTATTTTTTATTGGGAGATGTTTGAAGCAATTCTGCAGAGGCTGGATGAAGGAACAATGTGATCAGGTTCTCTTGGAAAATGTCCCTATTTCCTGCGTTTGCTCAGATCTGGAAACTTTAAGGAACGATAAGCTTGGGTGATTGCTGTATTATCTTTCTCAATACAATGGGTGCTAGAACCAGCTCAAGCTCATCAGCACTTTAGGATTTTGTTATTTTTGACAAGGTTGTGTGAGAACTTCTGAATCATGGATCCTTATTTTCCCCCAACCGGCATTATGTCTAGCTAGTAATGAAACTTATGGACATTGTCAAATTGAATGAACCATAGAAGTTGTAGAACTGGTAGTGTGGATGAGTGCAAAGTGAGGTTAGAAAACAGAATCCCCGTATTGTAATGTGATCTCAACTTGATTCTGTATGGTTTATAATATAATCCTATCCCCCACTGCCCTATGCAATGCAGCCATGCTACGAGAGCATGCGCTGCATGATAATTTGGAGGAGAGGGGTTCAACTATACAGCCCAGAAGAGGTAAGTAAAAATATTTTTTACTTACCTCTCTGTAAGCCACCTGGCCATCAGTGGGTCTCCTCAGATCTATGTCATTTATTTTCTGGTGTATGTTTGAGGAAGGGCAGGAGGTATGTCCGGCCAGAAAAATGAGGATAGGATCTGCATGTGCTAGTGCTATCAAGATCCACCCTCTCCCACTTGTGGAACTCTTCCTGTCCTGATCCTCCCCTGATCCTCCCCCTCCCTCCCACAAATCACCCCACCTCCCCCTAACCTGCTCTGGTGCAGCATCTGGGAGCTGCTGGAGCACGCACAGGGCCTCCAGCCATTTGTGCCAGTGGTTCCGCAGTGCACAACGGCGGTGCACCTTTTACAATGCAATAAGGAGACTTATGACAGCAGATCATGAGATCTGCCATCGTGAGCCTTCAGTGAGATTGGGCTGCAAGCAAATCATTCAGTGAGTGTGTTTCCATTCTGCCATCTGTAAAAATGGGAGGAAGTTGTTATAAAAGTGTGAACTGACTCCACGGGGGGCCATTGTGATGACTGCTTGCCTACAAAAAGTTTGAAAAAAGCCATAAAGCACTATAATGAGTATTCTTGTGGTTATTGTTGTAAGCACTGCCTTGCCTACAGAACCTAGGAGTGACCTTTTTTGGCGACATCACAGAATTTTCTACAACTGAAGCTTTTGAAATTGAAGTAAATATTTATTGGAAATAAAAATTATTGCACTCTTTTGGAATGGAGGACCTCTTTTAAAAATCAATTCTGTACTGAGTTACAGATCCTTAAGTATGACCCATGCACAAATAGCATCAGTTATGAATGGTACATGCATGTACAACTTTCTAAGTATTTTAAAGAGAAAAGTAGCAACGTATACCTGGATGTTCCACTCAAAACCGACATGATCCCCATGTGTTTTGTACTCGGGTATCTTTACTTAAGTACAAAACATATCCTAAATTAGGACCATGAAACAAAGGGAAACTCCTAGATTCACTCATAGCAAGCGACTGTTTGTTGTAAATTATCTCCTTTTAAATTTGCTTTGTGTAAAAAAAAAAGTTCCTGTTTCCCTGCAGCTCTAAGATCTGTTTGTATTGTGTAAAAAAAAAAAAAGAAGTGGGAGGTTTTTTTTGTTTTTTATAATTTTTGAGGTTGTTTTTATTTTGTTTTTTTTTAGCTAAACTCTGTTTTTGGTATCAATATTTTCCTATACTGAATAGTTTTCTTACTTTCAGGGAAAGTAAGAAAAATACTTTTTTTTTTACATTTGTTACTTATGTAACATTCATATTTTCACATTTTGATAAAATTGTAACATACCGTATGCTTTCTACGTGTAAATGCAAATAATAGAATTAAAATATTTATTTAAAATGTATAGTGTGCATCTTACAAACAATGTATTATGCCTCAACAGCTGCCTAACCTGTTTCCTTTTCTATGGTCAGCTTTCTTTTTCTCCCAGAAAACAGGTTCTTAGTAATAAGACTTTAGAAAAGGTGATCTAGAATGGATTTTTGTGCTGCTTGGTTTTAGTGCCAAAGCATCTAACAATAGAAAATTAAAAACATAAAAATACACCACAATATAATAACCATACAAAATACAAAAGGCAATTTTTTTTTTCCAAAAAGTCCACTCCAAACTCAGTGCCAAACAGAGCTCAGAACATCCATCAAGGCACCATGGGACAGATGCCTTTAGAAGGCCAGCAAATAGCTCCCAAAGTCAAGGTGTCACCACAGACAAAGCTTTATCCCATGTGTTTTTCAGCCAAACTTTGACTGGCTTGCACCATGGCTTGTGTTTTTACCACCTCACAAGCAATAATGTTGGGCTCCAAATGTGACATTCTGGGAGTGTTTTCCTGGTGATATTTGGCTGTATATTCTCCGTTTGTGTGGTCCACTTGCCTGGGATTTATGAAATATGTGCCATTAACTTTTTGGAGTTCAGCTCTAGCAGCTTCTATTAACGTTTGGAGGTTCTCTAATGTTGAGATTGCCATAGATGAACATGAGTTCCAAGGAAACCCATGGCACTGCTCTTGCAAGTAAATGATTTATGAGACAAAGAAAAAAGAAAATAGTCAAATTTGGACAACTTTTAGTAACAGTGGTGTCACTAGGGTTTGCATCACCCAGTGCGAGAGGCCAGCGTGTCACCCCCCATAATGGACCTCCTCCCATGCAATGACCCTGAGGAGTGGGTGTGGTGATGCATCATTGCCCCGCCCCACATCATTGCCCCACCCCCCACATCATTAAAATTGCACCTTTAAATTACAATATCATACAAACTGCCTATGAGTTCCACACATTTCTGGAACTGAACTTGATTCAGCTTCAGCAGGTTTATTCTACTGGCTTCAATAGATAATGTGCTTGTTCTGTACACACACATTCTGATTTTCAGTGCTTTCTGTGTGAAATCATACTAGAAACAATGTTCAGCATGATGTGAAGAGTCATCACATGTCACATGGAGGATCATAGAAATCAGAGTTGGGACCTTCAAGATCATCAAGTCCAACCCTCTACCAGTGCAGTGTCCACAACTACAACATTCCAGATAGAGGCTACCCAGCTTCTGCTTAAAGATACACTGTGTCACTCTCTTCTAAAGCCTCCAAAACTACAGCATTTCTCAGCTCTAGGAGATTTGAGTTCCTGTCTCATTATTTCCCTACCAGTAGTACTAGCTTGAATAGCATCACTCCTTGTTCTTCCTTAGCTCTCCCCTCAACAACACAGAAATCAAAACATCTTGAATAATTCCCAGTTTTGCAATTGGAGCACAGGATGCAAATCCTGGGAAATATATATGCAGTTGTGCAAATGCTGCTCTGTGATATACCCTACAACAACTTCCAGTGCTCAATTTCAATCAAAGGAGGAGACTGCAATCCCGCACATCCTTACTTGGGAGTAAGTTCAGTTGAATGCATTGAGGCTGAGTAAGCATGAAATGAAGTGCATTGTAACCCTTGTAGTACTGCTCTGACACTGATCCTGCTGGGATGCAATATTACAGAGGCAGGCATTTCCTTCTCCAGCTTCCACTCTCTTGCAACTCTATCTACAGATATTCCCCCCCCTTTTTTTGTTCTGTTCTATCTATCTGGGGTGGGAAAGAACAGTGGGGGGGGGAGGGAAAGGAAGTTTTAAAATGTAAAAAATGTTGGAGAAGGCAATGATCTTGAAAATATACAGGCTGAGGGAGTGAGGGAGGAAGGGAAGGGAAGAAGCCCAAGGAGGAGGTAAATTTGCTGTGGGTTTCTGCAAATGTCTCCCATCCCAGACACAGCATCAGGGCTACGACTAGCTCAGCCCTTTCCTCCCACCTTCGTGGAAATCCTCACCTCCCCATCATCATTCTCCTTGTCCTCTCTCTGGGCTTCTGAGTGCAGCCTGCAGTCGGGGTGCATCCAGCCACCCAGAAAAAGGGTAGTTCCAAACACCCCCCCCAAAAAAAAAAAACAGGGGGTGAAGGCAGAACTGAACCCTCCCTTCCAAACAGGCAACTCACTAGGTGGGTAGGAAGCAGACTTTGTTTTTAAAGGGACAGCAGCCCTTCCACACTTTCCTGGGAGTAATCCCCATTGACTCTAATGGGACTTACTTCTGAGTAGATATGCATAGGAATGGGCTCTGGGACTGCAATCCTATCCATGCTTTCCTGGGAGTAAGCCCCATTGACTGTGGTGGGACTGACTTTCTGAGTTGACATGCAGAGGATTGGGCTGGAAGGGCTGCTGTCTCTTTAAAAACAAAGCCTGCTTCTTGCAAGCCCAGTGAGTTGCAAAAAGCAGTTGTTTGCAAAAATAAAGCAAATGCCAGGCAGGATAGAGGAGTCTGTTTCCCCGCAGGCAGCAGGAACTCCCCTTACCTGGCGCACAGAGAGGGAGGAGGGACCATGCAAAGCCCCGCCGGTGCTGCAGGGCTCCCAGGCTGCTCAGGAGAGGGCTGGGAAGAAAGAGGGGAGGGCACAAGAGCGCAACGCCCCAGCAACCTCCAGCCTTTCCTTTGCAGGGGCAAGCCCCTCCGAGCTGCAGCTGGAGGTTTCCACACATAGCCCGCAGGTGTGAGGCTTGCACATGCGTGCAGCGCCTCAGAAACCTCCAAACTCAGGCAGGAGGATCCCGCAGCATCACGCGCACTTGCGAGGCTCGCCTCAGAAGCCACCAGCCAGCTGGACTTCAGAGCAGGAGATTCCTTTGGAGGACGGGGGCCGGTAGTTGGCGCGTCACCCCCCCCAGCGTGTGACCTGGTGCGGCTCGCACCCCCCGTACCCCCCTAGAGACGCCACTGTTTAAGTACTGCAGCAGCCGCCCCCATGCTCCCCCTGCGCGCCCATTCCATTACCTTCATTTTTGTGTGATCGCATTGTAAGTGCTGGTGTTTCATGGATTCACTTGGAACAGCCATATTTTCAGAGGGGCCAGTGAAGCAGCACGCATGACACATGCGCACCAGGAACTTGGGCTGAAGGCCTATTTGTCCTGACCTGGGCATCCTCTGCAATAATGCAAAGGATAATGGAATGTAACTCTTGACTCCTATGAGTATCACTGCCTGGGGCATTAAAATACTTCAATAAGCCCATAATGTCCCATCCCAGTCCCATAATGACCGTGATGCTTTGTTTGCATTCTTTGACTTGTTTGAATTGTCTGCTGTGTTGACAGGAAGAACTGGCCTGGAAAATGTGCCTCTGAAGAAACAATTTTTTATTTACTCCAAAGCGTTTCTATCTCACTTTCCAATTTAAAAATACTCCAAGCAGCCAAATGAGAGTGACAACATACAACTCCTTAAAACAGCATGAAAATACATCAACCATTTTAAATTCTAAAACCAGCATGTGAAATTCTCCTTATAGTGAAATCAGGGTTTTTCAAGGCATCTGTCTTGGCAAGGCACTATGAAAATACAGTCTGTTCAGAAAGCTCACTGGAATCAGTGTAGGCACCAGGCTGTTGTGAGTCAGGGGGCAAAGTCTTGCCCCTCATTATACTCCCACCAACTCCCTAATGGCACATTGAACCCTACCACTTCCACTGGTACTGAGGGTTCAAAGGTCAAATGGGCATTCTGATGGGGGTGCGTTCTTGGTCTGTGCACAATCTGGCCAACCCCTGACTGAAATTTATTTTATGTATTTATTTAGGAGATTTGTACCCTGCCTTTCCCCAGTGGCACTCAAGTCAGCTAAAAAAAAATTTTTTTAAATACAATAAATATAAATACAAGGAACCAATTATTTTTTTAAAAGGCTACAACAATAATAGGTAAAAACATGAAAATAGACAAAATATCAGATCATAGCAAAACCCAAATAATCCACAGCACATAAAACCCCAGAGAAAACACTAGAATCAATCATGAAATAATCAAATGAATGCCTTTTGACTGCCCACTAGAAAGCAAGCAGAGATAGAACCAAGACTTAAGATGTCCTTCCATACCTTTTCACCACATTGAAGATCCTGTCTCCTGCCCCTCTCTGCTAGACTTCTGATAATGGTTGTACACAGTGCAAGGTCTCCAGAGTTGATTTTAAGGTTTAAACAGGATTATGTGGTGCATGCATGTATGTATCATAAAGCCCAATCTTATCCCCCGCCAACAGGGCACATGCTGCATGCCTGGGAAAGGGGAATAGGATCTGGCATGCATGACTTCCATTGAGGTCCTCCCTGTCCTGCACTACAGCCACCACCACTCCAGTTTGACCCACTTCCCACCCTGAACTGCCCACACACTGCCCACTCCACTACCTTACCTGGACCAGCAGAGCATCTGGGTGTTTCTAGTTCTCACATGGAACTTCCAGCCATTTCTGCTGGCAGTTCCATTGCACACAATGGAGTGACATTTGCGCCATTGCCGGGTCACTTACAACAGCAGATTGCAAGATCTGCTGACCTAAATGGCCCATAAGATGGGGCCATAAAACCATACCACCCAGATGGGTTCATAGAGATTGAGTGGATGTTTGTAAAACACCCACACTGAGTGATCTGTAATGGCAAAAGACCAAAGCTCAGTGCTTTTTCTGATATAGCAAACACAGAAGTTGTAATCCTATAGACCAGTGGACTTCAGGAAAAGGCAGGATATAAATTATTCAAATAAAGACATGAGTCATAATTGTGTGCAGTGCTGTTAACACCAGCCAGTTATTCTAGTACTGATTTCCATCGGACAAAATTTGCTTTAGAGACTGGCTTTGGAGTTGGAGCCTGCATTTGAAAATTGTGCCTCATTTTTGAGCAACTGAAATCAGTCATATGATTTATACTGCAATAAAGTGTTAAATGATGTAGTATATTATCATAATCTAAAGACTTTTCATTTAGATTATGATAATATAATACATCATTTAGTATGCTCAGGCTACTTCTAACTGTTATTTACTTGTAGCAAAAATTTGGTTGTTTCTGCATCCAAATTAGCACAGAGACATGGAACTAAACTTCTGGCTGCAGCACTGTTACCTAGTTGTTGCCCAATGCCCATGAACTCAGCAGAAAGTATCAGGCCAGATCATTATATGTTTGTATAACATTCAACTTGAATGTTGAATTCAAGCTTCACTTGAACCAGAATGGAACCAAACTGCTGGCGCATAACATTAAAAAGGTGCAGAGCAGCTTTTAAACCGATCCCTGGGGGAAAGCCAATAGGGGTCGAGGAGCATCTGGTCCAGGACGCCTCATCCCTATGGGATGAGGATGGGGAGGTTAGAGAACAACAAAGTAAAGACAGAGTAGGAGAAGAAATTGGGAATGGTAGCATGATGGCATGAGATAGACTGTTTGGCACAATGAGAGGTTGCAGGGATAAAGGAGCTAATAAGCAGCCCATCCTGGGAGATTCCATGTTCAAATGCTTTTATGTGAATGCCCGAATTCTCCGAGCTAAGATGGGGAGAAGTGGAATGTTTGGTGACTAGAGAAAACTTTGATATAGTGAGCATAACGGAAACCTGGTGGAATGCGGAGAATCAGTGGGATACCGCAATCCCGGGCTATAAACTCTACAGGAGGGACAGGGAGTGGCATGTTGGAGGTGGGGTGGCCATTTATGTTAAAGAAGGGGTAGAATCCAGCAAAGTAGAAATTGAAGGAGGGTCCAACTCCATCTTTGTTGGTTAAATTACCAGGCCTGAGGAGCGATGTAATACTGGGGCGTACTCTCGTCCTCCAGACCAGAAACCTGAAGGGAACCTTGA
The DNA here is from genome assembly GCF_035046505.1 of Tiliqua scincoides. Classification (NCBI taxonomy): domain Eukaryota; kingdom Metazoa; phylum Chordata; class Lepidosauria; order Squamata; family Scincidae; genus Tiliqua; species Tiliqua scincoides. Next base: position 32,349,890 of record NC_089826.1, read on the forward strand.
AATGAGGAAACAGATCAGGGAGGTGACAAGGAGGACAGGGTTGTAATCATGGGGGACTTTAATTATCCTCACATCGACTGCATCAATTTGTGTTCTGGTCACTAAAAGAGGACCAGATTTCTTGACGTGCTAAATGACTGTGCCTTAGAGCAGCTAGTCATGGAGCCCACCAGAGGACAGGTGACTCTGGATTTAATATTGTGCAGTATTCAGGACATGTTTAGAGATGTCAATGTTACTGAGCCATTGGGGAGCAGGGATCATGCTGCAATTTGTTTCGACATGCATGTCGGGGGAAGAATACCAGGCAAATCTCTCACAAAAACCCTTGACTTCTGACAAGTGGACTTCTCTCAAATGAGGAGTATGGTTAGAAGGAGGTTGAAAGGGAAAGTAAAAAAGAGTCCAATCTCTCCAGAGTGTATGGAGGCTGCTTAAAACAGAGGCCCAGCAGAAGTGTATACTGCAAAGGAAGAAGAGCTCGACTAAGTCCAGGAGGTGCCCGCATGGCTGACAAGCCAAGTCAGAGAGGCTGTAAAGGGCAAGGAAGCTTCCTTCCGTAAATGGAAGTCTTGCCCTAATGAGGAGAATAAAAAGGAACACAAACTGTGGCAAAAGAAATGTAAGAAGGTGATACGGGAGGCCAAGAGAGACTATGAGGAACGCATGGCCAGCAACGTTAAGGGGAATAATAAAATCTTCTTCAAATATGTTAGAAGCAGGAAACCCGCCAGAGAAGCTGTTGGCCCTCTGGATGGTGAGGGAGGGAAGGGGAGATAAAAGGAGACTTAGAGATGGCAGAGAAATTAAATGAGTTCTTTGCATCTGTCTTCACGGCAGAAGCCATTGGGCAGCTACCACTGCCTGAACAGCCCCTCGTGACTGAGGAATTAAGTCAGATAGAGGTTAATAGAGAAGATGCTTCAGACCTCATTGATAAATTAAACATCAATAAGTCACCGTGCCCTGATGGCATTCACCCAAGAGTTATTAAGGAATTGAAGAATGAAGTTGCTGATCTCTTGACTAAAATATGCAACTTGTCCCTCAAAATGGCCACAGTGCCAGAGGATTGGAGGATAGCAAATGTCACACCAATTTTTAAAAGAGGAAGGAGGGGGGACCCGGGACACTATAGGCCAGTTAGCCTAACTTCTATACCGGGTAAGATGGTGGAATGCCTCATCAAAGATAGAATCTCAAAACACATAGACAAACAAGCCTTGCTGAGAGAATCAGCATGCCTTCTGTAAGGGTAAGTCTTGCCTCACAAACCTTTTAAAATTCTTTGAAAAGGTCAACAGGCATGTGGATGCGGGAGATCCCATAGACATTATATATCTGGACTTTCAGAAGGCCTTCGACACGGTCCCTCGCCAAAAGCTACTGAAAAAACTCCACAGTCAGGGAATTAGAGGGCAGGTCCTCTCCTGGATTGAGACCTGGTTGAAGACCAGGAAACAGAGAGTGGGTGTCAATGGGCAATTTTCACAATGGAGAGAGGTGAAAAGCAGTGTGCCCCAAGGATCTGTTCTGGGACCGGTACGCTTCAACCTTTTCATAAATGAGGGTTGAGCAGTGAGGTGACTAAGTTTGTAGATGACACCAAACTTTACTGAGTGGTGAAGACCAGAAGTGATTGTGAGGAGCTCCAGAAGGATCTCTCCAAAGTGGCAGAATGGGCAGCAAAATGGTAAATGCATTTCAATATAGGTAAGTGTAAAGTCATGCACATTGGGGCAAAAAAACAAAACTTCACATATCAGCTGATGGGTTCTGAGCTGTCTGTGACAAATCAGAGGAGAGATCTTGGGGTGGTGGTGGACAGGTCGATGAAAGTGTCGACCCAGTGTGTGGTGGCAGTAAAGGCCAATTCTATGCTTGGGATCATTAGAAAAGGTATTCAGAACAAAACGGCTAATATTATAATGTCATTGTACAAATCAATGGTTAGGCCACACCTGGAGTATTGTGTCCAGTTCTGGTCACCACATCTCAAAAAGGACATAGTGGAAATGGAAAAGGTGCAAAAGAGCGACTAAGGGTGCAATCCTAACCCCTTATGTCAGTGCTTTCCAGCACTGACATAAGGGCAATGCAGCTCCAAGGTAAGGGAGTGTTCCCTTACTTTGAAGAGGCCTCCGTGAGTGACACCCAACTGCAGGATGCAGCACATGTCCCATTGGCACTGCTATGCCAGTGCTGGAAAGCACTGACATAAGGGGTTAGGATTGTGCCTTAAGATGATTACTGGGCTGGGGCACCTTCCTTATGAGGAAAGGCTACAGCGTTTGGGCCTCTTCAGCCTAGAAAAGAGATGCCTGAGGGGGTACATGATTGAGACATACAAAATTATGCAGGGAAGGATAGAGTGGATAGAGAGATGCTCTTTACAATCTCACATAACACCAGAACCAGGGGACATCCACTAAAATTGAGTGTTGGGAGAGTTAGGACAGACAAAAGAAAATATTTCTTTACTCAGCGTGTGGTTGGTCTGTGGAGCTCATTGCCACAGGATGTGGTGATGGCATCTGGCCTGGATGCCTTTAAAAGGGGATTGAATAAATTTCAGGAGGAAAAATCCATTAAGGGTTACAAGCCATGATGTGTATGTGCAACCTCCTGATTTCAGAAATGGGCTATATCAGAATGCTAATGCAAGGGAGGGCACCAGGATGCAGGTCTCTTGTTATCTGGTGTGCTCCCTGGGGCATTTGGTGGGCTGATGTGAGATACAGGAAACTGGACTAGATGGGCCTATGGCCTGATCAAGCGGGGCTGTTCTTATATTCTTATGTTTGTATCTAAGTAGCTTCGTCTGAAATAACCGAACACCAAAGTTCTCCTTTTGGTCCAGGTCTTGCTGTGATTAAACATCTGTTAAAAAGCTGCCTGTTTGGTTTGAATATTATCCTCTTACTGATTGTACTGTGATTGTGAGTACTGATTGTACTCACGCCAACCTGTGATGAAAGCTTCAGTACACCAAATCTTTTAAAATTTACACCAGGCATTTTAAGGTTTGTAGTGTCTCTGTGAAAAACTTTTAGGATTATCAGTTTATTTTGTTACAGGAAAAATTATACATAGAGCCGGCGTGGGTTCAAACTGAATTGACAACATTCCTTTAAAGTGGGTTTTTATCTTCGTATTTGCGCTACATTCATGTAAGCGCCTTTTTCACTTTATCTGTGCTCCATGAATGCATTTTTTTTTCTTTTAAGGATTACTTTGTGATTCATCAGATGAAGATGAATCGCTTATTGTGTTATCAAATCTTACTTTCATAATCAAATGTCTTCAAGACCTAGAGGGCTAAGTACATAAAATACAAAATTGTAAACATTAATCTTGCTGTATATCTTGAAAAGCTCTTAATGAGAAATACATCGAGACCTCACTTAAAGTTGTTGATAGGTTCTTGGAAACTGCAACTTTAAGTGAAATGACTTATAACAAAACCAATTTTACCATAGGCCAATTGATAGATGTACTCTTGACTTTTGTTTACATTCCTATAGCATTTTTCTCATCACAAAAGCCTCACCAAACTTCCAAAAGACCCAAAACACTTATAATATTAAATATTGAAATAAACGTGAGTTTTCTGACTCAAGAAAACTCATGCAGAGAGTGGCCCCAGTCAAAAATCAATTTTTTTTATTTAAATGACGAAAATGGCCTTGTGAGGGCTTGCTATACTATCTACAATATCTGAAAATACTGTTCTCTGTTTACAGGTGATTTTCAAACTACTTTTCATTATAAATGTGAGAAATGAGACATAACCTTAGCTGATCAGTAATAATATGCAATGTTTTCCACAATGTGACTGCACAAGAAAAACAGCGTGGTCTCTCTGTGCGTTCTATTTAACTACTTACTAGAGTTACAGAGGCGGATAGCACCAGATATTGTTGTCCATCTCCACACAACCCAGAAACTCGTGGTTCTTTCCGGTGTTCGGAATGGTTCTGAGAAATGTTGATGTAAAAATAAAACTGTTCCAAGAGCCTAGGTACTGAGGTAGCTCCATATCTAGTCTGGATGTCAAGTGGTGGCAGGGAGTAGCAGGAGTGATTGATGAAAGCTCTTGGGGGATGTTGATGTCAACTGTTGATCCCCAAGCCTTGGACACCACATTAGCAGCCTAGTGTTCCATGCACTGGCTTTAGGGTGTTGCCAACAGGGCCTCTGAGAGGGATTTTATCAGGTGGTACAAAGTTTCTTTTGGGCCCCTTTGCAAAGTGGGGGTGTCAAACAGAGCGGGGGAGGGTGGTGATGGGGAAGCAGAATGGGAGGGGGCAAAACAGGATGGGGGAAGGGTGGAGACAGCTGGAAAAGTCTTTGGAGCCCAGGTCTACCCACCCATGTGGCATTGGCAGCTAGATACAGCAATATGAAAAACCAAACACACTCCTAAATCTCTCTAAAATCTTTTAAATATAGAAAATTGTGCAGAAAATTAGCATCATCACTAGAATGGAAAGTGTCCTGTGTGTACCAAAACTTGCTTCTGCAGCAGTTGTAGTCTTGCAGCTGTGTCTCGGAGCCCCTATATATTCCTTCATGGTCTAGCTGCAAAACTACTTTGTTTTATGTTTCTTAATACAAATTAAAATTTAGAAAATCCACATGGTTATACTTTTGTTTTCTACTTCATACAAATATCAAAAGGTACATACAGCCAGTGGTCAGCTAGGTCAGGCACTAACTAATAGTCCTACCCCATCAGAAAGCCTATCAGGCCTGAATTCTCTATCAGGGTACTATGAAGAGATGCAGGCTGGTGTTGGCACTGCAGACAGTGCAGTCATAGATTCTAGTTCCAATGAAACATAGATTAGTTGTGACTAAAACAGCTCAATCTTCTGTTTGCCACCTGCTGGTGTTGCACTTCCTGCACTGGCACTGACTGCCATAAAGCAGTAAGCACCAGTCAGAAAAGATGCTCTGAGAGTGCACCACTTGGCACGCTGCCAGGAGTGCCAGCGGGAAGGCCTGCACCTTTCCACCTACATCAACACTACCCCTGCTGCTTGCTGGAGCAAGTAATTCAGCCGGAGTGGAGGAGGGTGGGATGGGGTGGGAAGGGATGAAATGGGGCGGACGGGGTGGGGAGGAAGGTGGGAAGATCAGGCCCAGGGCATGGGTGGAATTGGCAGTGGCAGCGCCACCGATATCCTATCCCTATTCCCAGACCCAATCCTGCAGCAGGGGTCCACGTGGGCTTGCTCCAGCTATTTAGCTAGTGGAGGTCCAAGTAGACCCCCCCCCCCATGCAGTGGAGGTTTATTCCCATCCTTACCCAAAAGAGACTTCCACAACTGCCCCCCACCATCGGGTGCAGTGACCACCATTTTGGCACAGCTGCATTGGTGTGCGGGGAGTGAGGGACATGGGTAGGACAGGGTTGAAAGTAATGGGAATTACCTAGTGATTTCTTCCATTGGTTTCAATGGAAGGTGCTGCAGGGCTAGCCTGTGTATGTTTACTCAGAGGTAAGCCCTGCTATGTCCAGTGATACATACTCTCTGTTGAGTGTTGACTGGGGCCTCAATCCCCAATCAAGTTTACCACTATACCCTGCAGCTTCAAAGCAATTAACCTAAATAATGTCACTACCATAAGATCATTCAGAGGCAGTGTGTATGGGGTTTTGCAGGGGCAGTGAGCTCCTGGGGTTGGGAGTGAAAGGATAACCAGCTCCACATTTCCACAGCTGTAGCCAGCAATAAAAGATGCTGTGCCATTCTTTTATTCTTGTTGCTGACAAAAAAGAAAAAGGGGGGAAAAAAAGAAACCTCGAAGTGACCTAGATTTCCAGGGCTCTCTTTCTTGATTACAATGATCTCATGACTAGACACAGTCAAGATGCAAATTGCCTACTGAGCACATGTACGTTTATTAGAAAGGGAACATTCCTGGAGTTTGCCAGGCTTGCAAACCGATATGGGAAGTTGAGTCAGCCAAAGAGAGTGAAAAAAAACCCCACACACAGATTCCGTAGTGAAGTCTCAGTAAATCAAACCATTTCAACTACATGTGGCTGAATACTTGCCTCATGACTATTTTGTCTCCTCTTATAGACTCGTTTCTCGTTGTCATTTCCTTCTCCCTTCCAGTTTAAGCATCACTGAAGATAAGCATTTGAAAACATGCTAGGCTATACATTTCCCACTCTTTCCAGATTGCTTTATCTGTATCTATAATGCAAAAGGAATGATAATTAGATCCCTCAGATGCACTTATTTTAGCATATTTCCTAGCACTCATCTTTACTGTGATGTAAGTTTTGTTCACCAGGAACCACTTCATCAGATTTCTGAAGTTATCTTCTAGGCAGAGAGGTACAGTATCTAAAGCCTTGAGTACACAGAGAAAAGAAGAACACGATTGATTGGTTTGGTGGGTTGTTTTTTTTTAAATTAAATAAACTCAGTTCAAGAATTTCCTGGGGCTGGTGTCACTTGGCATTTTAAGAGCCATGAAGTAAACTCTGCCAAGGTGTAAAATGCAGCTAACCTTGGCATTGAATTGCCCTTGATTTTCGAAACACGACTTATCAATAGCATGTGTGAAACCTGTGGCCCAATCTTACTGAAATTCTGTGCTGGTGGAACATGCATTCTGCTGGTGCACACTGTTGCAAAAGCGCAGGAAAGCGCTCTGCAACGGCGCATATCCCAGGTGCCCTGGCAGGAAGTCTGGAGGAAGGTTTTCTGCTGGTGCCAGCTCTTGCAGGGATACCTGCTGGACCAGGTAGGTGTGGTGCAGGGGTGGAAGGAGGTTGCGACAGAGTGCGGGTGACATGCCATATCCTATAACCCCCCCCCAGGCCCAATCTACCTGCACAGATCAGCCCAGTTTTGTGGCAGCAATATAACTGGTACAGGTCTGGGTTAACCCACTGCAGCTGCTGGGGCTTACCCCAGAGCAAGAGGATAAATGCCCCCTTACCCCCAAGGACACTTCCAGCAGCTGACTTTCTCCCAGGGTGCAGCATAGCCTGTGCTTGCACCGCTGTATTGCCATGCCAGAATTGGGTTAGGATTGGGCTGTAGGTAAACTAGATGAGAATGTGCAGGACTTGTGCCGTGTCTCTTCTGTCTTACTTTAGAAAGACAGAAAGAGACCATTTATGAATCGTATCAAGAGGTTACTGGTGACTCACATAGATCCTCTTTGGGATCTTCTTCAGGAGCCAGCACAATGGGTTTTGAGTTTCATTCACCAATGGTCATTCACTTCCATCTCCCATCAAGTACTGTTGTGCTATGGGAAACTGGTGTTACAAACACTAAAAATAAAATACAAAAAATTAACAAATCATCCCACAGGTGAAGCTGAACATCTAAAGCGTACATAAATGTGTGTGTGCATGTATGTGCATTAAAAGTGAGTAAAAATGCTTCTTACAAGGATGGAGTTCTACTTGTATATCAGTTCTTATGGGTATCCCTCTTGTCACATGCATGATCTTAATGAAACACTAATACATGAAATTCTGTTCAGTATAAAATGTACAAGATCCTGGTGCACACATTCAAAATGTTGCTTGGGCTAACAGCTACAGTGTATGTGTCTTGTTTTGCCTTTGCCATGGGCTTAAAGCCTTACTGACTATAAGATTCCATACAAGGAAGAATGAGCAAGCCAGTTTGTGAGCTCCAAAATCTCCAGAACTAAAAATTTCTTTTAAAAAAAGCAGTTTCATTTTGTTTTCCATTGATAGCAGATTCATTGCAGTGTCCATAAAATCTCAAAACTGCAGTGCCACTACTCTGGTCTATTATATGCTAGAATTGTTTCTGATACACTGTATTTAATGATGCTACTTGTACAAATTATGTGTAACATTGCTTGGAAGTTCTAGAATAACCGAAGCAGAGTTCTGAAAGGAATTACATTGGTAGAAAATGGAATTATGTAAAATTCCATTTTTCCAGAATTCCAAAACTGAGAAAAAAAATAGTAATGGGCAAGCTGGAGGAAGGGGCAATGCAAGTGATTCAGAATCAGTTCCACTGAAATGAATGATTCCTTCTCCAATTGTAATGCAAATCATACAATGGGATCCCAATAACATCATCAGGAACCCTACAGTTCTTTTGGTCTTCTCTTCTGAAACTGCCCTCCACACACCCTGTTATCTTTCCTTTAAACTTACTGGCAGAGGTGGCATCAACAAAAAGGGCCTTGGCATGAGAGGGTGCTGCTGGGCTCTGTTATGGCCAAGTGCATTGCTGCATCCTTGTCAACATCCCATAATACTGCTGGGCATTGTCACAGTACTCCAATGCCAGTGGCTCATCCCAGTGGCTTATTCACACGAATGAACCACTACCTCACCCATGAATAGAAAAAGATGTCCAGCTTGAGACTATGTGAATTGACCTGTGTTTTTTTTAAATCACATCTATACAGGGCTCCAAAGTTCCCAAGCTCATAGTTAAGATGGCTGGCATCATCTTTTCTAGTAGTCCTGTACCTTGCCAGCAAAACAATACCACTACCTTGTGGCCAATATACCTTGTGGCCAATATACCACTACCTTGTGGCCAAATGGTCTTATATACGTAATAAGAAACTCTAGAACCTTGGTGCATATTGGTCAGAAACAGAGATATCAAATGACTTTTTCAGAACTGTTAGGAAAATCCATTAGTTTAGACAGGCCAATCCAATGCAGGGCATATCCAGCTGCTGCTTGGAGAACTGGGAGAAGGGACCTTGCAACCCGACAGGCAAGCCACCTACTAGTCACCTTCCCGCTGGTGCTAGGGTTCAGCAGTAGATTTATACACTGCTAGAGCTAGCTGTGTTTGGGTCAGAGGGCTAATTAGCTTGAAGAGGGCATAAGTTCTCTAGGCCAAGTTTAGAACAGGAATTTGGCATGCAGCATATATTCTATCATGGGTTGGGGGGAGGAATAGGACTGGGCCACTAATCTGTGTTTGGGAGGAGGAGCTACAGGAGCACAAATACATACACACAGAAAACGTGTCCAAAAATAAGTCAGTCAATCAGTCTGTCTGTCTATCTGTTGATAGATAGATAGATAGATAGATAGATGAGCACAAATACACACACACACACACACACACACACACACACACACACACACACACAAAACGTGTCCAAAAATAAGTATACAAAAAAGTGTACAGAAAATACTTTTTTTCTGATTGCTCATTTATGATGGTGATGAAATCCTTGCATTTCTATTCTTATTGTTGCAGAATTACAATATACTTTCTATGGACCAAATGCCTTTGAGCACGTACTGGCTGACTTCCAAGCTCATTTTGGCAATGAAGTAGTAACATGGAATGTGATGGAGCTTTTATTTTTCCTCTGCTACAGTTCAATCATACTCATTTTTTGAGTAACACTTTCCTTCAGTACTACATTTTCTTTCATTGAATGCCAATCAACATACTTTTCCAATGTTTAGATTGCACCTTCAACCCACCCACGCACCCCCATTTTGCTTGATATTTTAGAATCCAGTCCATTAAGGACATGCCAGTTCCTTTCCGAGCACTCGTTCATCACAATCCAGAGAAAGAAATCACACAACCAAGAGGTAGTGCATGCAAAAACCAGGTTGGGAGTCACCTTTCCCTGCAGAGTTGCTAAACCATAAACTATTTGAGAGCCAGGATGCAGGAGGTTGGAAGATTCAGGTTCCAATCCCTGCTCAACCATGAAGCTTCCTGGGTGACCTTGAGCCAGTCACTATCAGCCTTGCGTTACTGTATTGGAATCGCTAAGATATTTCGAGAAGATAGGATGTAGCGTTGTCTGCAGCTGCCCTTTGCTGTGGGGAATCTGGGAAACATGGAATTAAAGCCTGGGCTTTCAGCAATGGGTGTGCTGCACAGCTGCAGCCACTACAGGCAGCCAGGTATGGATAAAAGCAGCACCTGGAGCAGTGAGAGATTGTGGGTTGTAGATGGAAAAAGATGAGACTTGACAGCTTATTAGACTGACTTGCTGGCTAACAGACTTATTGGCTTGCTGACTGTGAACTAATGGACTATTTACGAACTGGCTAATGTATTAACGAACTGGCTCACTAACGGATGAAGACTCAGTGACTCAGGTAAGTTGATGGGAGGTGGGATGGGACAGAGGAAGGCAGAATGGGGTGGTGGGGAACTGTTAAAGTAACATGTAGTTTGGCTCTGTGAGACTCATGTTACAGAATAAGGGAGCAATCCTAACCGGCACTTATGCTGGTATAGGTGCTCCAGAGGAGTCGCAAATGTGCCGTAAAGCACATTTGCGCCTCCTTAGGCAGGAGCCGTGTCAGCACATCCAGATGCACTGATGGAGCGCCGCGGCTCCCATGCCATGGCACTCGCGCAGGCACAAACGGAAAAGGTAGGCGTGGGGGATGGGAGGGAGCGTTACTGGGTAGGGGAGGGCAGGCCTGGGAGTGGGCGTGCAGGGAGAGGGGGTGGGGCTGGAACCCGGCAGTTATGCCGGATCCCAACCCCTGTCCCCAGGGCGAGCAGAGCGGCTTCAAGCCGCTCCACTTTCCTCTGACTTGCGCCACCTCTGGAGGTGGCGTGAGTCCGAGGAGACCCATAGGGCGTGCAGCCTTTACCCAGGGGTAAGGGGAAGAGTTTCCCCTTGCCCCTGGCTGAGCCTCTGCTCGCTGCAATCCCATGTTGGATGCAGCGCAAGCCTCTTGGCTTGCCTGCTCCAGTGCGGGTTAGGATTGCGCCCTTATTGGTTTAGAACAGGGGTCGGCAACCTGCGGCTCTAGAGCTGCATGTGGCTCTTTCAGCTATCTGCTGCAGCTCCTCCTGGTGAAAGTGGCAAAGGGGGTAACAGAAGGCACCTGTGTTGGGAGGGCAGGCTACTTCCCTCCGCCCCCTGAGCTCACTGCCCTCCTTTCCCTTCACCCCCACCTGCCCTGCATTGGTTTCCCTTTTCAATTTTGCCAGCTCTGCAGGCTTAAGCTCCCTGTTTTTCCCTTCCCCAACTCTCCAGCAGGCTCAGCCAATCAGCATCCAGCAGGCTCCTGGCTTTTTCTGTTGGAATGGCTCAGGGCCCTTCACTGGCTGACCACCAGCCAATCCTGAGCTGCCCTCCTCCTCAGCCATTGCAAGCCCTTGCAGCCTGCCTTTCCTTGAGCAGGTCCCCACTCAGTGCAAGGAGAGGCTTTTCCTCCACAGCAGAGGAGACATCCTGTGTGTCTACTCAGTAGTAGATGAAGCTTACTCCCAGGAAAGGGTGCCTGGGATGGCAGCCTTGGAGCCTGCTCAAGGCCAAGCGCAAGGACGGGTGAGTGGGAGCCTGCGCAGGTCTGTTCGAGAGCAAGCCCCACTGTGGTCCCTGGGCTACTCCCAGGAAGGTGTGGAGGGCTGTATCCTCAGCTGTGCAGGTCTACTCACAAGTAAGCCCTGCTGTAGTCAGTGGGGCTTCCTCCCAGGAAGGTGTGGAGGGCTGCAGCCTCAGCCCCCTCCTATGCAGGTCTACTCACAAGTAGTCAGTGAGGCTTCCTGCCAGGAAAGTGTGGAGAAGACTGCAACCTGAGAGCTCTAACCAACTTGTCTGCTCAGAAGTCCTATTGTAGCCAATGGGGCTTACTCCCAGGATAGTGTGGAGAGGGTTGCAGCCTGAGTGAGGGAGGGCAGGCAGGCAGGGCAGAAGCTGGCCTGTGGCTGCCCCCCACCTCTGGCTTCTTCTCTTCCCCACCTCTGGAGTCTGTGCCCTTTTTCCTTCCAGCAGGGTGCCTCTGGAAGGTGGGGGGAGTTCTTTAGTATCCATGTAAGATAAGCAGATGTCATAACCGCCATATGTATTGGAATCCTGGAAGATCTGGTGAGGAGGTAGATGTGGTGTCAGCAGTGGCCCCTTTAAGGGTAAGGCCTGGGCATCTGTTCTGCCAAATATCCCAACTCCCTTCTAATGCCCGCTTTTTGGCTAATTAACACCCCCCTTTTCCAAGAAGCACAGCTGTGGTGTGCAAAGGAATAAACACAGAACTTCTTAGCTATAGCAATTAACAAGAATTTATTGCTACAAACACAGACATTCCCTGCAAATCATCTTGTCCAGAGGCTTTCCCTCCCCAAAACTCCACTTAACTCCGGGGGTAACGTCTGAAGCCTCCAGTCCAAGTCCAATCTGGTCTCCAAAACACAGTCCAATCTTCTGCAGTAGAGTTCCTCCCCTCCAGCAGGGTCCTGGCAGTCCTCTCTTCCTGTAGGTCTGGGTCAGGTAGCCCTCTTGGTCAGCTTCCGGCTGGGTCAGCATCCTGCTTGGCCAGCCCTTTGCTTCTTCTGAAGCTGCCTTTTATCCTGCAGCCTCTTGTTAAGTCCAAATTCAGCTCAGCTGTGAGCTACCTTGTTAAGTCCAAGTTAGCCAGCTGAGCCATCTCTTCAGTCCATGAGTCCACGTCCATTCAAAGTCTCATCAAGGTCAAATGAAGCTCAGGTGTCCATCAGAGTCTCCATTGGCCTTGATTGATTACAGCTGTGGAGCCAGCCCTGCCCTTCCCAGAGCTGTCAAACAGCTGTCAAAACATGAGATCACTGTCAACGCCACATCATCCACCTGATGATCTTCTGATCTTCCATTACAGCATCCAGCAGAGTGTGCTGCACAGCTGCAGCCACTGGAAGGCAATAGGGCCCTCAGGGATATAAGGGGCACCTGAGGAAGGGGGTGTGGGTTGTAGAAGGAGTGCAGGTTGGAAAGGAGACTGACTTGCCTTATTGACTTTGACTTGGATACTCTGACTGATTTGACTGACTTACTTTGGAATCTGATCTTGGACTGTGACTTGGCTTATTGACTTTGAACTCTGCCCTGGATATTCTGACTGGCTTTGTGACTAATGGAGTTTGAAGTGTGGCTGCTGTGCCCAAGACCTGCTGATGACCCCGGATCTGCTGTAGTGGTGGGAGGCTGCTGGCAGGAGAGAGGACCTCTGCAGGTTGAACAGGCGAGCTACCCTGGAGGTGGGGTCCAGCAGGACTGCAGGGCAGAACCAGGGTTGTTTGTTGGGGGAAAGAAGGGGAGCTAATTTGCTTAAAGTGGGCATAATTCTCCAGGCAAAGAATGGCCTTGGAATCAGGCAAAACACCATAGTGGACCAGGCGTCTGAAAACATAGGACAAGAATGTATGACAAAACTAACTAAAAGCTACAAGAGGGGGCTACATTATAAAAATGGGACCTATAAGAGCATAAAGGTTAAGAAAAAAAAACTATATCTGCAGTGTTATCTTCATGTTAGATGTTAAAAGGGTTTTGTGGCTCCTATGGGTTTTTTTCTGTCCAGAAAATGGGTCCAAATGGCTCTTCAAATGTTTAAGGATGCCGACCCCTGGTTTAGAATCATAGACTCATAGAGTTGGAAGAGACCTAAAAGGTCAACTAGTCCTTTATTTTGTCTTCATTCTAAGTAAGTGTGCTCATTCATTTTCCCAACTATATATATAGTTGCCAAGATCAATGAGAGGCATGGTGCATATGCATGAGGAAGAGACCCATTAACTCTCCTGCAGCTCTGGACTTCAGCGTTCATATTGTATGAAAGGGGTGAAAGCTTACACAGCCCTCCGTTTAGCAGCTACTTCACACATGGTCACATGGGCCTGTTTAGTTAGGAAGGCAGACATAATTCCTCCTAATAGTGTCAAATACACTTTCCTTTGGACTCTTTTGTTAATGAAAACAAAAATCCTGTGTGCAGATTTCAGGAGCTGGGAGCTTCTCAAATGAATGCATGGACCATTAACATTCATCGAGTAGCAGTGGCTTTGATGTTCCTTTTGAAAGGAGCTAAAAGGAAAGCATATAAGGGAGAAAGAAAGTGGGAAAGTAATGTCACCAACTCAAAGGTGCCTAATTATTTTTCTCTATATAGCGATTGAAGAAGGCTCCTCTGCAATGTCTTTTTTCCATTTAGCATTTTGTGTTTATTCAGATAGTTTACATGTAAAACTATGGGTTATATATATATATATGATTTGTCATTTGAATTAAAAACAACCCCATCTTCTTCTTTGCTATCAAAATTGTGATCTTCCTCTATGAAAGCATTTCAAAGGCATCCATCCAAGAACTGCCAATCATGTCTGGTTTGATGGAGGGCGCACAAACTGGGACAACTTTTTATTGACGCTTGTAAAATGTCAGCCGTTTGTGAATTAGGAGCTTGGCGCGGGACTCACTGTAGACAATGAAATCTTGCGTGGCTTCCTACGCAGAATTGTGGTGAGAAACAGAAAGTATCAATGGCATGTGCTTCCTGGGCTGTGCGTCTTTGTAGCTTTCGCAATGCGGCTCAAGTCTTTTCTCTATGAGCGTTTCCATGTATTCCCAATTTAGGACTGTTCACACATGGCGTGTGTCTCCAGTTCAGAGACATTATATAGAGCTGGAAAATAGGCTAACCCTTGGTCCATATAGCTCAGCATTGCTGACATGAGTTGGCAGTGGCTCTACCCTTTCTCTGCATTACCTGGAGATGCCAAGGACTTAAACAGGGACCGGCTGTAAGTGATCTGAGCTGCTGAAACAACAGGAAACAGAAGTCACTTGACTTATGGCCCAGCCCTATCATGTTGCTCATTTGTAGATGCTGGTGAGGGGCATCACCCCCATGGTGACCGCTCATTGGCCCTATGCCTGTCCCCACTCTGTGTTCCCTTTGCTCCGGAAGTTGTCTGCATTGGGGCAGATGGATGCAGGGATTGGCTGCTCAGACACTGAACCAACATCACACTCATTGGATACCTCTCCATGGACAATGGGTTGTGTTAATATTTCCATGGATGCTTCAGACATTACTGGAAAGGACTGTGCCAACATTATTAGGAAGGTTGCATGATCATGATGGTGTCTAGATAGGAACAGGATACAGTGGTCATTAGCCTGGCATCAGTGCACATCTGAATAGGATTGGGCTGTTACAAGTTTCTTTTGCAAGTGTGAATGTCTGCTCCTGTTCCAAGATAGCCAGAGAGTCTATGCAGATTGTTGTGATTCTTTTCCATTCAGATTTTGACTGATGCTCTATAAAATGCTCATACAGAATATTCTTGGTGAGTAACAAACAGTGTAGGTATCCAATTCCACTCAGCAGAAATCTAGTGAATTTTGGATTGTGAGTATTTCGGCTGAATAGGGGTGTTCTGTGAATCATTCCTGGATGGTTCCACTATATAAAACTCCAGGTTTTTTTTAAACACCTGCAGACATTTTACCATGCTAAACCAAAGACTTCCAAGATAGACAAACACTCTATGCTTTCCACTCCTTTGCTCCTTCCACCCTATTCTTTATTTTTCCCACCATATTTCCAGAGAGCACCCTACATTCTCTCTTGCTTCTTCATCTGTTTGACATTTCTATCTTTCTTTCCTGAAGGAAATCATATAAGATCCCACACACACACACACAATTTATCTTCACAATGTATCTTTGAAGCTGAGACATAGTGGACAGCCTAGGTTGACTCAGTGAGCTTCGTGGCTATGTGAACCTAAGCTTCTCTGCACTTTGTCTGAAAGGCAAACCACTACACTACATTGATTTTTTTTCTCTTTCTAAACTGCTCAGCATTTAAAGATTGCACCCCAGGCCCACATCTCCTCACTCATCCAAACCCTGGGAAGGTGTCATCTGAAGTAGTCATCTGAAACCTGGGTTAGACCTGGGCTTGAACATAGTGTCCCAGTCTCTGCTTCAACCAATCCTATCCCCTTCCTATCTTCAATTCCCTTAGTCTTGTTTTTTATCTTCCTTTTTTTCTGAACACCCAACACTGGAGGAAGTAAAACTTCTGTTGCTTCTCACCTCCGTCTATTGAGACTGCCTGATGGCAGAAGTCTTTCCTAGCCAAAAAGGAAGAGAATTGGCATGGAACTCCATGCAACAGTCTTCTTTTTCATAAAATGAGCAACATTTCAGTGTTCCTTCAATCTCTCTCTCTTTCTCTGCAGACTGACCCAACGCTGGTTTCCCAGTGATGTTTGAGAAATGCTGCTCTAATTAAAATCAGGCAAATATTTTCTGCCATATGTAATAGGTAATGTAAAGTACATATGCAATGGTTTAACAAAACATCTAAACTTCACAAAAAGAAAGGGTTTCATCTGGATTCAGGGCCTCAGTGAAACAGCCAGCCCTTCTAACACTGTCAGTCCTGCTGGTGCCCTTTGTTGCACTCACTGCTGGTGAAGGCTAGTGTTTGTACAGTCATTCTTCACACACAGCAGACACTTGAAACCACAACAACTTTGATCCAAGTAAGGGGGGAAAAAAAACTGTACTGACGGGAACAATATCCGAGAAGAATAAACTACGGGCTACTTTTGGTGGTGTTTCTTTGAAAACATGTCTCTTAATCTAATCTCATTTTGGGACCATTTGGTGGTAGCAAGTCACATACAAAACAAACAAAAAATGTTTCAACTGGCAGTCAGATGCCTAGCTAATGTCTCCAGGGCAGGCATTTAAATATCTTTTAACAGCTAAAAGGCCAAATTTAATGAGACTTAAGCTACTGTTCAGCAAAAGCATCAAGCACTCCCGGACTCCTGGATTTCTTTCTGTTTAAAAATGGTTATGATTTAAAAACATATTCTGCACTCAATCTTCATAGGTTGCAAACTAACCGACATTGGGGGTTGATAATCAGTTTGGCAAGTGGTTCATACTAGAACTGAGTTCTGAAAAGATGGGCTAGGCCTCTTTCTCCATAACTGCTTATTTCCTCCTACATTATCAATAAGGGAAAGGGTGACCAACACGTGAAGTTGAGGTTGTAACCAGAAACAAGGAACCTAATATGAGACAGTTTTAAATACATGCTTAAAAATATTGTTGCGGTCATGCTTACCATGACGGAAGCCTTCCCTAGTTTTTAAACAGATGGAGGACTGATCCACCATAATTCCCCACATTGTGATGCAATGGTGCCCAGAGTTGTACCAGCCGCATTGCTGCAGGGGAGTTCTGGCCTCCAGAGGCTTGCTTGGGAACATTTGTCCCCTTGCTCTGGAGTAGGCCTCTGCCAGCCCAGTGAGTCTGTTTTGACTTGCAATAGTGATATCACTGGTGCACGTCCACATGGACCCATGAAGGCAGATTGAGCCCAGGAAGGGGATTTTAATTTGGTTAGATGCCACTGTCACTGAATCCACCCCTTCTTGAACCTGATCCACCCTCTTCCCTGCCCTGTCAGCTCCCATTCTGCCCCTGCCCTGTTCCACCCACCCCTGCCTCCTTCCTAGTCCCTACATATACTTACTGGGGCCAGTGGGTTACCCAGGGCAGAATGGGTTGTGGGACAAGCCTGGGAGTGGGATGGGATTGGCAGAGGGCCCCCCCACCATATCCTAACATTCTTCCCAGGCCAGAAAGCCCTTCATGGACCTGCTTGGATTTCTACCAGCTAAATAGCTAGTAGAGATTAGAGGAGCCCCAAAAGGCTGGCTGGGGTGTTACTTGGTGTAAGGGGAAATATATCCCCTTAACCCGAGGAGACCTCCAGCTGGCTCTCAACTAGCGCTAGATATAGTGCAGGCCTGGCTGCACCAGGGCTAGTTAGGACTGGGTCATCAGTACAGGAGCTAACTGAATTGGGCCAGAGGCTCTGTTGAACAGATTGACTTTGATTAAACTTTGATTAGACCTAGGACACCAAATTAGATAATCTCCATGCTTTTGTCTCATGTTTTGCAAGAAAATGTGAGACAGTGAAAAAAGCAAGAGGCCCTTGTCAGAGATGTTGGGAGATACATGTAACTATTTTCATGTAACAGAGGGAACTAATAAGTAGCTGGTAAAGAATGAAAAGACTGCTTTACACTGATCATCAGTTCCTTGGGATTTGCACAATGGATAAAGCCTTAAAAGGATTTTTCTTTCAATTTAGAATTTGGCTTTGAGTCTTCTTCTTCTTTTTTTTTATTAAAGAACCGTACAGTATATAACATTACTGTAAGTAAAACCTTTAACATTTATAGATTGGAACAATTTCCAAAGTGAACTATTTGGCAATATCAAAGACCGTTATAGAGATTTTTAAAAACTTTGCTTGAAATAATCCCTTTTTTATCCTCCTAAAGGTATAGCCCAAATATTAAAACTTGTCTCATTCTTTTTTCACATTCCCTCTGTGTTCATTTGAAGGCGATACGAGACAGGCTGTGCTGTCGTTTGCTGCATACAAAAATGTCTCGGACTCCACCTCTGGATCTCATGGGCTGACTATAGATCATCGACCTACATTCCCCTGGAACTGTAACGTAACATAAAGATGAAGTCTGAAGAATGCGTAAACCAATCTCTCAGTGTTTGGGATTGCTCTTAAATTTTGACATCTTGGATTGCATTCACTTCTGACAAACTCCTGAACACAATATTTAAAGAAAGTAGCCTTATTTGAACCTGTAGAAATATTGATTAAAAAATACTACAGATTTTGTCCCCTAAGCAGTAGTGTTTGGGGGGGGAGGGAACAAAGCACTAATGTGCCTGCAACCTCCCCCTCCCCCTTGGAGCTATTCTGGCCCTTGAAAACAATGTGGAGGAGATGACTCCAAATTGCCATTGCCATCCTGAATGGCTCTGCCCATGAGGGGGGCAGCTTACAGGGCACGCTGAGGCACTCTGCAAAACTTAGCACTGTGCCCTGCTCTGGGAACGCTACTGCCCCTAAGATCAAAACTAGAGGCTAAATTAGAAACCAAGAGATTTCTCCCATTGCATCCCTTTGGTTTGTTCTGCCATTCTCACCAATATTCACGAATTACAGTTTAACTAGAAGAATTTCAAAGAGTAGAATTGGTGTATGCCCAGTTTGATTGAACTTCTGATGTGCCCATGAGTGTGATAAAACACGGCGAAAATGAAACCTTGATCCGATTGTGCACAAAAGTGCTTCAAGATTCTTTTCCATAGTGGTTCACTGATAGTAATATGCACTTTTGTACCTTGGTACAACACCACACATAATAACAATAAACTTTATTTATATCCCGCCCTTCTCCCCGAAAGGGACCCAGGGCGGAATCTTGTATAAGGAATCTTAATACAACCAGATGTACCATCTCATCAAGTTTGGTTTTTTTTTGCAACACATACTAATGCTTGTATGCATAAGTAATACACTACACTAAAGGCGCTGGATGTCACAAACATGCTATAAATCGTGTCTTTGACACCCGAGGAGTAAGCGGTGTAATGGAAGATCAGAAGATCATCAGGTGGATGATGTGGTGTTGACAGCGATTCCCTGTTTTGACAGCTGGTTGACAGCTCCGGGAAGGGCAGGGCTGGCTCCACAGCTGTAATCAATCAAGGCCAATGGAGACCTGGTTGGACACCTGAGCTTCATTTGACCTTGATGGGACCTGAGCTAACGAGGTAGCTCACAGCTGAGCTGCATTTGGACTTAACAAGGGGCTGCAAGATAAAAGGCTGCTTCAGAAGGAGCAAAGGGCTGACCAGAGCGGGATGCTGACCAGAGGGAGAACCCTGACCCGGAGGGAGACACGACCCTGACCCAGAGGGACACCCAGATGGACTCACATTGGGAGAAGGGGACTGCCAGAACTCTGCTGGACACACACTCTGCTGCATTGGGCTGCTACTGGGAAGATTGGACTGGGAATACTGGACTGGGAAGATTGGACTGCTTTGGAGATTGAACTGTGGACTTGGACTGGAGGTGTCAAACCTTCACCCACTGAGTTAAGTGGAGTTTTGGGGAGGGAAAGCCTCTGGACAAGAGGACTTGTGGGGAGTGTCTGTGTTCGTAGCAATAAATTCTTGTTAATTGCTATAGATAAGGAGTTCTGTGTTCATTCCGTTGCACACCACAGCTGTTGTTTCTTGGAAAAGGAGGGTGTTAATTAGCCAAAAAGCGGGCATTAGAAGGGAGTTGGGATATTTGGACGGGACAAATTGGCATAGTCGGCAGGATAGGACAAATTGGGACAAGACAAGTGGCATCAGTGGGGAGGCCTGTGCCACCCTCAGGACCACCATGGGAACTCCACAGCAGAACATAGGTAAGAATTGAGTGGCGACAGGACACAGGTAAACATTAAGAGCCACAGGGGCATGGGGAGGGTGGCAAGAGTTTATGGGGGAGGCATCCTAGGGTATAGAGAGGGTAGAAAGAATGTGGGAGGGACAGGCCTAGAAGGGGGTGGGACTGGCAGAGGCCTTCTCTGCTGAATCCTATCCCTTCTGCTGGGCTCACAAGCCCAACATAGGCCTTCTCGAGTCTGTGCCAGTGAAATAGCTGGCACAGACTTGACAAGTCCCATTGAGCAGACTGGGGCTTTATTCAGGGTAAGGGGACAAATGTCCCCTTGGAGCAGTTGCTCCATCTGGTTGAAGCAGCTGCTTCTGTGCTGGATAGGATTGGGCTGTTAAACTGCATGGGGATTACTTTTGAGTAGAAATGCCAAGGACTGCAGCGCCAGTAATTCCGAACTCCAAAATCCAGAAAAAAATTCCCAGTGAGAACAATTTTGGCAGCAAACTTTCAGAGTACGTTTCATACATAAGACTTACTGGAATGAACAGCTAAGCAAGAGTAACACCGCATTGCATCGTTCCCTGTGCCAACCCCACTAAAATAAATAGAAAATATTCCTAGTAGATTCACCTTTGTAGAAGACGTATTGCATATCTTTGATATTTATTCGTTTATTTATTTTGCTTCTCAGTGTCTAGTAGCTCTCTCTTGAAGAGTAACTCAAGCCCTTTGTAAGTGGGAAAGATGATACAGAGATGAGAACATTTAGAGAATCCTTCATTCAGCTAGAGATCTGTGACAACTAAAGAGTTACAGGCCCATCATACGACCAATTTTAAAGAACTCTCCACCAATGATAGTCCATTAAGAATAATGACCCAAGTTTAGATACATACCGTTGAGAGCAGATTTTAAAAAGCTCTAATTGCTGTCTCATTGGCTTGGACTTTCATTAGAAAAAGTCATGACATAAACAATTCATAAGAAAAATTATTTTCTGCAAAGGAATAGTGCATACATCCATAAGAGAGCTGAGACAGGCATAGATTTCTGTGAAGCTGTTTAAACTCCAGCCTCAAATCTGCTCTGCAGAGCAATTAAACAGAATCCAACTGTGTATGATGGCTGACAAAATGTCCCCTTCCCTTTCTTTTTTTTAATTTAAATCTGTCGGATATTGCAGGGGGGGGGGGAAGAGGTATTAAAAACAGGTCAGGTAAATGAAGCGCACACCCCCTCCTTTTCTTTCTTAGTACCTTATAGCTAAACAGAGCAGCTCATCTATTCTCAACTGGTTCAGAAGAGTCTCAACTTCAATAGAAGGACTTTTGGTATCCTAGGATTTCATGTGTTCCAGCTAGAGTATTTCCAAGAGTAGTCAGTGGGAATAAGAAGAGTGGGAAAGTCATGCTTCTATGAAGAGATGCTAACATTTATGCTCTCATACAGCTCAGATCTTTAAAACTGAGTGCTGGTTGATGCCGCATTAAAATCCAGGCACTTTGCACCAAAGAGGTAGTTACTAGACACGAGCCTCAGGTTATGGATAAAAGTACACAATCCTACTCAGAAGTAAGTCTCATTGAATTCAGTAGGGCTTACTCCCAGGTAAGCATGTATAGAGTTGCAACCATAGGCACACAAATATTAAGCCATGGATTTCAGACCATGTAGTAAATAAAAAGGAGGACACCTCATTTCATGCCTGCTGGTTGGCTGTACAAATTAAAAGAGTTCTCCATAAACTAGTTGGAAGAAAGTTCCTTGCTTTAGACAAGCATTGCACCAATAGTGTTAGGAGACTCTGGTCAATTTCACTGCACCATTTTCAGATGTTCCTAGGGAAAGTGTTTGAAGAGTATTTGTGGGTGGGGAAAGAATAGGGCTGAAGAGGAGAGTGTGCGAATGTTGGGATCTCTGTGTATGTTTTTTGGAGTATAAGCAACACCCATGCAGGAGCCTAATCCAAATCAGATCTGTAAGGGAGGGGTGTTTTAACTCTTTGTTTTTGCCATGGTTATGAGTTGCATCAGCCTCTCTCCTCATATCGTGGCTATTTGCCCTAGAAAGAAAACTCCCAATGACATCAAATGTTTCAGGGAATATAGGTAATTAAAGGCCCACGTCAGCAAGGCTGCATAGTGGAACTCCAAACAGCAGCAGTATGTAAAAAGTTGTTAAAACACTTTTTTGTCTTAATAAAGAAATAGGAAGCAAAATGAATGAGAAATCAAAAACAAGGAACATAAACATGAAACAGAAAAAATAATTGAATGCAAACATTTTGCATTAAATGAAAAATGAATTAGAATGAGGGGAGAAAACATCATTAAACATGACCATTAGCTCACTCCTGCCACAATTCAATACATTCTTACTATGGAATAAGTACTACTAAACTATTCATAATTAGCTAGAGAAGAGTAATTGTTCCTCTTCACCTCAGCACAGTGTCTTTTCTAGTGGCTAGTGCTGGCTGTTTCTTCTGCATCTTTTCAGATTGCGAGCCCTTTTGGGAAAGGGATCAGTTTAGTTATTTGGTTTTCTCTATACACCACTTTGTGAATAGGCTGCAATCCACACTTAGAAGAAAGTCCAATTCAACACATGAGCATAAATTAAAAAAAAAAAAATCCTGTGTTTTCTAGTCTTTTTTTTTTTTTTTTTTAAACCAGTTTTACTATTTCCTGGCATCTAATTTCATGACAATGATTTCCACAGGTCAATTGTTCAGTGTGTAAAAAAATGAATCCTTTTGTTGACTTTAAACCTGCCAATGGCTGGGCTTTTACTTCAATGCCATGTATGTCTATTATGCTGGTCTTTAACTTAAAGGAGTTTACCAGGCAAATCTTTTGAAAAGAAGCAATTCTTTCTTCTTTCTCTCTCTCTTACAGCTGTGAATTGGGACAAGAGTGTTTTATAACCTTGGTGCACAATTTCCAAACCCATATATTTATAGGACAAATGCCAATAGCTAGAATGTTACACAAATAAGAACGCCATAAATTAAGATCAGGGTATTTACATAAAAACTTCAGCTTGGGGCTTTGCACAATAATTCATTTATAAGTATTTTACAGTATAACCAAGTCAGGGTCACTTAGTTTAAGCCAGTCCTTCATTTATGGCTAGGAAGTTTGGAAAATATCATTGATTTACGTGTCAGTTAGTTCCATTCTGCTGGATTACGAACAATCAGTTCTGAAGTCACAATAGCCATTGTCTTTTAGCAGTAGATGTAATTGTGATCGTCGTACACCTGTAAGGCGGATTGCTCTGTGTTATATAATTGCAAGACAACAAGAACTTTCTCACTTCAGCAGAAGATCTTAGTAGTTCAGGCTTGTGCGGCTTCTGTGGGGTCAGCAATTTGATTCTGTCACACCTTTGCTCCAGTGACTGCACTGGCTACTGGGCCCAATTCCAGGAGCTGGTCTTGACCTTTCAAGCCCTATATGGCTTGGGGCCAGGGTATTTGAGAAACCACTTTCTTTTGTATAATCCAATCTGCCCTCTTCGCTCATTGGAGATGGCCCTCAGATGTGCCTCCATCTATAGAGTTGGGAAGAATGGCAGCACAAAATTGGTGCCTACTTTTTGGAATTCTGATTTTATTTTGGTCTTTTATAAATATTGGATGTTCTGCAAGTTTTTCATGGATCATGTTTTACTGTTATATTTTATTTGCTTTGCTCTCTTACTCTTTTGTTATGGAGTACATAAGAATCAGGCCAAAGGATTCATCTAGTTTGGCGTCCTATATCCTACAATGACCCACCAAATGCTTCAGGGAGCACACAAGACAATAGACACAACCTGTGTCCTTGTGCCCTCCCCTGCATCTGGCAATCAGAGGCAGCCAGCCTCTAAGACTAGGAGCCTGCACATACCTACCATGACTTGTAACCCATGATGAACTTTTCCTCTAGAAATTTGTCCAATCCCCTCTTAAGTAAGGAATATACATACATAAGACCTTTATTGGCATAGATAACAGAAATACAGAACAACAAACAAACATCCAAAACACGCATGCGCGCACAATCAATAAAATAAAACAATCATAATCATCTAATACCCCCTCCCCCATTCACTATAATATAGCAGAAGACCCAGAATTCCATCTTGCCAGAATCCCAGAAACAAAGTTGGCAACCTTGTCAAGAGAGCCAGTTTTTTCTATAGAAAGAAGAGTTTGTAATTTAAATGAATCCTCCCAGCCCTGCATTTTGTTCAGCAGAGGAGCCATATTTTTCTTCAGATATTCTGTTTGTTTCTAGTGTTCTATATTTTTTCTCCCATATAATACCTGATAAAATTGTTCAATAATTGTTTTCTTTACTTCTAATTCTGTTTTCTCTTTTCCAGTCAAATCTTTCAATATCTTAATATAGATTTTTGTCTTTCTTTTTTCAGCTTAAAAGCTAATCATCCTCCTGTTTGTTTGCACTTTCAAAAAAATTTTGTTTTGCCATTTTCATTTTCTTCTCCATCTCCTGCATTTGCGTTAGTTTAATTTCATGCTGCATCTTCTTAATCTTTTGTTGCATTCTTTGATTTGTAAGTTCTTTCTGTAATTCCATTTCACCTTTCTCTGATCTTTGTATAAGATCTTTAGTTTTCTTATCTTGTCCAATTCTTTGTTTTGCTGCGTTTCTTATTGCTAATCCTTGAAAAAATGCTTTACTCGTATCCCATACAATTTGTGTTTTAGTTTCTGGATGAAAATTGGTCTTAAAAAAAAAATTCCATTTCTGTTTTTGCTTGATTCAAAAATTTCTGATCAAATGAGTTGTATTTAACTTCCAACTATTTCTCTTTAATTTTTTATTTATTATTAATAAAATTGGATTATGATCTGCAAACGTACTGGGTAAAATTTCAGTCTGAAACGTTCTTCTAAACCGGATATTGAGGCCCAGCACATATCAATTCTTGACCAAGAATTATGTGAATTTGAATAATATGTGAACTGTTTTTTCTCCAGGTATTGTGTTCTCCATGTGTCAATCAATTGTAATTCTTCCGCCATTTCCAAAAATGGTCTGGGTAGGGTTCCTCCTCTTTTTACAGATCTTTTGTTAAATTTTCTGTCCATTTAGCTTGAAAAACTGCATTAAAATCTCCAAATAAAAAAAGATCCCTGTCTCCTTCCATGATTAATTTCTCATATAATCTTCTGTAAAACTTATCCTGATGTGTGTTTGGTGCATAAATATTGACAATTAATGCTTTCCTTGTTTCAACTTGAATTTCTACAGAATTCTCCCATCTTCCGATTGCCACTTCAATTCAGGTTCCAATTTAGGGTTAGCATATGTAACCCCCCTTTTCTTTTGGTGTGGGTCTGAGGCAAAAAATAAAGTTTCCATTTTTCTATTATTGAGAAATCTAACTT
This sequence comes from Tiliqua scincoides, assembly GCF_035046505.1. Classification (NCBI taxonomy): domain Eukaryota; kingdom Metazoa; phylum Chordata; class Lepidosauria; order Squamata; family Scincidae; genus Tiliqua; species Tiliqua scincoides. Next base: position 32,375,317 of record NC_089826.1, read on the forward strand.
CATTATTTCTAATATGTGTTTCTTGAATACAGATTACATCTGCTTTGGTTTGGTATAATTGATGGAATATTCTTCTGCGCGTCTGAGGAGAATTCAGCCTATTAATAGTTACAGAAAAAGATTTCACTTGTTGTTCAGCCATTTTCACTTAGAAATTTTTTTTGTCCTTCTTGATATTTTCCTTGTTCTCCCTCTTGTTTGTATTTTCCTTCTTCCTCCCGCTGCTGCTGCTTCTTCTTCTTCTTCTTCTTCTTCTTCTTCTTCTTCTTCTTCTTCTTCTTCTTCTTCTTGGCTGTCTTCTATATCTTGATCCATCTCTTTCTTTTAGGGATTGATTTTTTTCTTTGCAGGAGCTACAACAATGGAAGCTTTGAGGGAGACCTGCTAAAGCCTGAAGAATTGATATGTGCATGAAATTTTTGTGGATGTTAAATCTGCCCTAGGAGAGAAGAAGCAGTTTGTGTTTATCTCATAACCAGCTTTGTGCATACAGCATGCTTCCAGCAGTCCTACAACACTGGTTCAAAAGTCTCTGACCTGTTCCTGCTTATGAGAGGGTATCTGCGGGGATGCATCCACTTCAAGTTCCTCTGCAATGATAATTCAAAGGAATGTAATAAGAGGTTTGTTCTGTAGGGGCAATGTGTAAGTGCTTCTCTTAAGACTGTTATTATTCTGTATGCATTGTGAAGGGAATAATGAGATTGCTTTTTTTTTCCCCCCACCTGTCGTTCAGTTCTGTTCTATTCACGTTTATGGAGTTCGGCTGTGTTCAGTAGAACTTAGTCCCAGGCAGTGCTTTTTTTGTAAAAGAAAAGGTGCAGGAACTCACAACTTGTTAATCTTTTATTTATTTATTTTTAAACCATTTTTTATTGGAGAAATAAAATATTTTTTATGTGCTTCCCCCTAAAGATGAACTTACTTCTGAGTAGACATGCATAGAATTGGGCTGTCAATCTCCACATCCCCTTCCCCCTAGCTACTTCTTCTACACATGGGGAAAAATACTGTACAGGTGCACTTGTAGTGTGTAGCATGTAGTGTGGCACTATGAGGAGAGGAAACAGTGAATGGATTCCAAAAAATGGCTTACGTGAGTTCCATGTAGTAAAATTACTCTAAGCAACTGTGGGAGTAAGAACAAAAAAGGAATTCTTACATGAGAGGGGTCCTTAGGTGCACATAGAAACAGCTACGTTTGCAAACAAGTGATTAAATATGGTTTAATTCAGGTATCAGAATACTCTGTGTCTTTGCTTGGCATGCAATTGTATGTTCTCTGCTGCCCTGAGCAGCTGCTGTGCATTGCTGGAGAGGAGCTGCAAATGCTGGCTGGCAAGGGGCATGCTTGTGGGGGAAGGATGAGGAGGATCTCTGGCAAGGCTGGACAGCACGTTGTACACATGTAGAATCCCTTTTTCACCTGCCCTTAGCATGTGAAAACGGATGCAGATATATATCTCTGCCAGGATTAAGAGCCCAATCCTAAGTATGTCTACTCTGAAGTAAGTCTCATTCTAGTCAATGGAGCTTACTCCCAGGAAAGTGCCTAGGTTTGCAGCCTAAGAGCCCAATCCTAGGCATGTCTACTCAGAAGTCCACTTTAGTGAATGGGGCTTACTGTGGATGGGCAGCCTCAGGGCCCAATCCTGTGTCTGTCTCCTCAGAAGTCAGTCCCATTAGAGTCAATGGGGCTTCCTCCCAGGAAAGTATGGAGAGGACTGCAGCCTCAGAGCCAAAGCCTATGGCTGTCTACTCAGAAGTCAGTCCCACTAGAGGCAGTGGGGCTTCCTTCCAGGAAAGTGTGGAGAGGACTGCAGCCTCAGAGCCCCTCTTCTGCCTGTCTACTCAGGCTGCAAGGCTATGACACTTTCCCAGGAGTAAGCCCCATTGAACACAATGGAAATTACTTCTGAGTAGACATGCATAGGCTTGGGCTCTCAGGCTGCAAGGCTATGCACCTTTTCCCAGGAGCAAGCCCCATTGAGCACAATGAGACTTACTTCTGAGTAGGCACCAGCCAGCCCCTCCTCCTCCGCCAAGCCAGTACCTGGGCGTTTCATGGGTGCCGCAGCCCATCTCCCTGGCTGGCTGGCTGGCTGGCTGGCTGGCTGTCCGTCAGTCCTCCTCCTCGGCGTCAGTGCGTGTCCCCCGCGCCCTCCACCGGCTTGGAAGCTGCGCAGGGAAGCAGAGTGCGGGGGGAGGGGAGGCGGGCTGGCCTCAGGCGAGAGCTTGTAGATGGGGGCAGGAGGGGGTCGTTGTGTGGTCAGGCAGAGGCCAGGCACCCGTCCACCCTGCACCCCCCAGCACCCACCCAGTGAATGCCTCTGTTTTGCTCCCCCCCCGGAATGCCTCCGAAGGGGAGGGGCCCCTGCAAAAAGGTGCCGGAACTCCGTCCCCCCGCGTTCCATTAGAAAAAAAGCCCTGGTCCCAGGTATGTCTGTATAGATTGTAGACAAAGGCTGCAATCTTTGTCAGGATCTAAAGGATAATTTTAAAGTAACACATTCAATACATTGGGGATTTGATACATTGATCCACCCTGATGGTATATGCCCTCTGAACATTACCATTCCATAGAGCCATCTTGGTTAATAACCGTGATAGACCTTTCCCCCATGATCATTTCTAATATTTGTATAATGGCCTGATCTTATGGTGCCTTGAGTTGCCAAAATGAGCATTCCAGCAGCACTGGGTGCTTTCCAGCTGTTGTAAAGTGGAACACGCCAGAACATGTAATGCTATACTTTGGCACTGCTGCATCACCCTGTGGGGAGTTATGGTGGATCGATTGTCCATCTGATTAAAGACTAGGGAAGGCTACCATCATGGTAAGCATGACCACAGCGATATTTTTAAGAATGTATTTTAAAAAGTGCTTTTGCATTGCTGCTGCACAGGCACATGGGAAGTCATGATGGATTGTTCTGCTCACCATCTAGGGCTGCAACCCTGTACACACTTTCATGGGTGCATGCCCCATTGAATACAGTGGGACTTACTTCTGAGTAGACATGCATAGACTTGTGCTGCTAAGGGTGCAATCGCAAGTGCGCCCTGGGATGGCGCAAGTGCCTTGTGCCGGCTCAGGAGGGTCGCAAACGTGCCATAAAGCATGTTTGCTCCTCCTCCTGTGTCAGCTGAGCCAGCACAGGGATGCACGCTGGTCCATGGAGGCTGCATTCAGCCTCTGCGCCAACGTGGAGAGGTAAGGCCGTGTTGGCTGAGCTCTGCCGACACAGAGGTCTGGGAGGGGAGGGGAGGAGAGAGAAGGGAGGCGTTCGGGGGTGCAGAGAGGGCGGGGGGAGGGTGTTCCAGGGGTGGGTGGGCAGGGAGCGAGAGACAGGGCTGAGACCCAGGAGTTATGCCAGATCCCAACCCCATTCTCCGAGCAGTGCAGAGTGACTCCAAGCAGCTCCGTTCTCCTCAGACTTGCGTCACCTCCTGATGTGGCGCAGGTCAGAGGAGACCAATTGGGACTGTGGTGGCTTAGTGGGGGTAAGTGAAAGAGTTTCCCCTTACCTCTGGCTGAGTTGATTCTGGCCCCAATCTTGCTCTGAATACAGCACAGTCCTCTTGGCCTGCCTGTTCCAGTGCAAGTTAGGATAGTACTGCACATCAGTTAAGACAGGCTCTTACATATAAGTTTGGAGCTGTGAGGCTCTTGGGGCATCTTCCCTGGCTGGGCTTTTGCTGTCTGGATCCTGGGCAGGGGCTGTTGGCTGCATAGCCTCCCAGCTTCTAACCCACCCCTGCATCACTGGCCTCCCAGCTTTTGTAGGGCCAGCTACCCTCCCCATAGCTTCTCCCCTTCCTCTCAGGAGAGGTAAAAAGGGCGGTTCCCTGGGAGCCACCCTTCCCTTGGCTTAAAGGCCTCCCTTCTTCCCCTGTGCTGCCTTCACCCCACCCTTCCTCCTGTCCTTCTGGCTTCTCTCCTCTCATGTTGCCTGGCTCCCCAGCCCCAGAGCCCTCTCCTGAGGCAAGGTGGGGTCCCGGGTGCAGGATGGGGACCCCGACACGAGCATCAAATCACCATACTTTCCATTTCTGTTTCCTAGTGACTCTCTTATTCCCTGAAGCGCAATGAGCAGCACTATAAGCGGCAGTGTTTAACAAACTCAAAACTGCAGTGAGCAAACTTGGAGCAGGCGACTGTCTGTGCTTGTGGAGGCTGCGTGGCAGAAAATCACATGGCCAAGCATCTTTTACACGCGTTACGTCACTGGCTACAGTGTTTGAATTAGCATTGGAGATGACATGAGACTCATGCCCAGGGGGTTTCACAACTACTCCTTGACATCATCTTTTGGCAGCCATCTTCTCTCGCACATTATTCAATCAATGCGGTGTAGACCTTGTGCTGGAAAAGTGAGTGGACTTCAGGGGCTTCCAAACAATGCTATCATTTCTAGATCTAGTTCTTCAGAGGGCTCCAGAGAGCAATGCATTTGAAATGGGGAATTCATTGGTCCACAAACCATGTCGGCAGCCCACATTGCCCCCACCTCAGTCATCTTCTTTTGCTTTTAATCTTTCTGGCTTGGCTTTTGTGCATTTTCTCTTCCCGTTCTCTTCTGACAGCCAAGTCCTATGTTTAGCTCAATATATATAGTGGTATTTTGCTCCTATGTGCTGTTCATGTTAACACAATGATTGCATGATGAAGTGTTCAAATGATCATGCTCATGTCACTGTCTGAAAGTCATGCTTTCTGACTCCCTCCCTCTGATCCCAGATGTTTGGGGGCTGGCTGTGGTTATTTGGTTGTAAGGAGACAGCATGCAACACAGGCTTGTAGCCATGACCTTTTATGATGACTTTATGTGTCCCAAGGGTGAGTCCTGGTATTTGAAAGAGCCCTGCTGTGTGCTAGCTCAAATTAAACCCTTGTGTTGCATGGCAGTGTAGAATTTGCATCGTCTCTCTGTTTCCCAGACTGTCTACATGGAAGGGTTTGGTGTCAGTCCTGCAACACAAACTTTGGGACCCAGTCCTAAGTGCCAACAGTATAACTCTGCTGAGGGCCCCCTGTGGCAATGGTGCAGTCCTGAAAAACAAAGGGATTCTTAATAGTGTTTGGCCAGCAGTAGCAATGGTCAGAGTCCTTGATTCAGCAACCTGCTGAGTTTACTGAACTTGAAATGGCTGAGAAAATGTACATTGAGTTATGAGTTATACTCTTGAAATCAGTGACTATTTCAGTGCAACAGTTTTTTGCATGTTGACCTGTTCACATGGTGACATGACTGTGGATGACATATGTGGATTGGGGGGGGGGGGTTGTCCTTGTGCTTGCCGGTCCTACTTTGACCTCCACACTTTTAACATAGGGTTTGGAACAGGGTATACACACATTTTTAACTTGTCAGGTGTTGCTTCTATTTCTGTGGTCAGGTGCTCTGCAAAATGCAGAGTGCTGTAGAATTCTCAACAGGAGAGAGAGAGAGAGAGAGAGAGAGAGAGAGAGAGTTCATGTGTCCAAATGGTATACTTATGTCCTTGTTCAGAGTTTTGTATGAACATGGAGGCTGGGAGGTGGAACTAACAGACACAATTCATGCTGTCCCCTCATCCACACTTTTATATCCCCAGATATGTTGTGTGAATGGGGCTTTCTCACCATACCAGCCTGTCTTGGTGGTGGAGAATGGTTGTTGGTGATGAATGACTTGATCAGCACTTTGTCCATCCGTGCCTCTACACCAGCTTCTATTTGGTGGATAGAGACGAGTGTGCTATTGTTGGAATGCCCCACTCCTGTCATGTATGCTCAGTGAAAAGTAACTTGATTCGATGGCTAGATTTGGCTTTGGATGAACCAGTGAATGCAATTGATTACAAGAACTGTCTCTTCTTGTCCTCGCCTTGAGGGTGAAGAGCACACTTTAGCGTGTCAGGTTGCTGTGTGTTAGTATGTCAAGTCTAGTGTGATTGATTGCTAAAAGTGACTTCAGTTTTTTCAGAAAGCATGACATTTTTCAGCTTGACAACTGAAGAGGAAGCAAACGTGATTCTGAGTAACTGTACATCCCAAACATCTTAAGGAATCATGAACGCTCTGTGACTCTTATACTCAAGGTGGAGTTTTGTTTTTTTTAATCAAGCAGGTATGATGGGCAGCCCTACAATTACTACTTTTCAACAGCTAGGGACTGACGGAGGTGATGCTATGTTGTTTTGCCACTTGCTGGACTGGATCTTGCGAGGAAAACAAAGGCTTCTGTACCTGTGAAATTGCAGCCTGCACCCCCAATGGCAGATCTTGACACAGAGGCAGAGGTGGATCCTCAGAAGGCCTCAGAAGACCCCTGGGAACCTCAGCTCACCTCCTGGATTCTGCAGGATGTGATGGAAACATGAGCAAAGTTGTCAACCATCCTATCCTAGCAGGGCCCTTGGGCCTTTGCAAGTTGTCTAACTGAAACAGCAGGGACACAGGTTTTCGTGATGTTTGGCTGCACCACTGACATCACCATCTGTCATGGACTTTGCAAAACTACAGGGGACTGTCTGGAACAAGTAGGTTAGCAACCTTGCAGAGGAACAGCTGGAGTCTGACTGGTCACTGTTGCCAGGAATGCTGTGGGCTTCGCTTGTGGTCTGCGTAGCTGAACACGTGGAATCCTCTGCTCCTGCTGGAATGCTGCATGAAGACAGCAAGGAGAGGCACAGAGAGAGGAACCAGAAATAGACAGGAGCAACCACCATCACCTGAATCAGGATGCATGCTTACAGTTTGTAGTGCACAATGGTGTCACCTGAGTGCACATTCGTAGTGTCCTGTTGGGAGTTTATATTATCTCTGCCTTCTGTGTGGGGACTTGCAGGGGTACTTTGTCTTTAGTGGTTGCTCTGCAGGGTTGGTCTTGGGAGCTGTGGGACCCAATGAAAGACATTTTTGTGGGGTCCCACCTACCATGGCTCCCCTACTCACTGGGACGAACAGCAGCAGCAAGCCTGGGGCAAATTGTGCCCCATGTGAAGCGCAACACTGCGAAGTAGATGGTGGTGATGTGATGATGTCATTGTCAACTGCTTCCAGGTACCTGATATTGGATCAGTCGGACCCAGGAATGGGTGGGAGGGGCACCCAGCAGCAAAACTCTACTTGCCACACTCTCCTTGTGATGACTCAGCATGGAAGTTTCCATGCTAGAGCATCAGCCACAGAGTGAGGTGCCCCAGCACGGGTCACAGTGCGGTATGCAGCATGGGCCCAGCAGCTGCCGTGTTCCAGCGTTGGATAGGATTGAGCTATTGCATTACAGCGTTGGATAGGATTGAGTAATTTTAATACAATTCAAGGTACACCAATGTCGGGGATGTGTGCAATACCTTTTGCTGCCCCAGGGTGTTTTTTAGCTGCCCTGGGTCCCTTTGGGGAGAAGGGCGGGGTATAAATAAAGTTTATTATTATTATTATTATTATTATTATTATTATTATTATTATTATTATTATTATATTTTTAAAGACAGCATTGTGCCCGAAGAATTTTTACATACTATGTTTCAACAAAAAGTTCTCAAAGTAATTTACAACGCAAAAGCAGTGAGAACTTTTGTCATCAGCATAAAAGACTTTACACAGAAGTCGTTCTATTAATCAGCATACCACTGCTGATCGGTTTTGACGTGAGCAATTTGAGTGTTTCTGTACATTCTAAAGCATCAAAGCGAACCAACTCAGTCAGAGGTACCAGGAAGGCAAAAGCCATTTTTTAGCTGGTTATAGAGGTGAGATATGGTTCTAGAAAAAAGCTAAAATGCCTCTACTTTCTTTCAGCGGGAATGTTGCCAGCATTTTAGGACAAATCTGGAGGGCCTAGTTTTTAGTTTTGAAAATGCTGAGTTAAGAACAATAATCCATAAGCCAATTAGTCAGGGCATGTAATATTCATGAGATGGAGATAAAGGGAAAGGTTTAATAGTCCCAATTTTTGGCAGTCTATCTTATTCTGCTTACCGTGGTGAATTTAAAATACTTCTAGTAAACTTTTGCACATTGGAAGACAGAGCTGAGGAAGCAGCAGTGTTCGTGGTCCTGTCAAGGAGCGCCTTTCTTGGGGGAAGAAAAAAAAAAAGACGAATACAGTCTCTTTGGGCTAAGCTTCCATGTTGCATTCAGCTTCCCAGTTCTTTTATCTTAAGACTTGTTTGTTTATTAATTTTGAGGGAAAGTAACAAGAGGAGACTCAATTTTAAGCGAAGGAGCTGCTTAGTGCTTGCCATGCAAACAATTTGCATGTTCAAAATTCCCCACTCAACTTTTCTCCCTGCAGGAGAAAAGTTACCGATAATGTATCTTTTTCCTGGTTGTGGGAAAAGAAGAGGAGAGTTGAATTTTAAGCAAACCGCTAGTCCGGGTGGGCTGTAGTATGAAGCAGGGTGCAGAGAAGGGAAGGTGAAATCGCACCACACTGCTCTGTTTCTCGTAGAAATTGCCCGCACTATAGTGGGGCCATGCATGCTATGGAGTGGGAGGGGATAGGATTGGTGTTGATTGTTGGGCGGCAGCATAGCTACAGGGGGGGCAGTGCTGTAAGTACTGCAGGTGCTGCAACGCACCATGTAAGCATCCCCTCCCACTTGTCATCAGAGTCATTCCAGGCAGTGACGGCAACATGTAGGAGTGCCTGTGCATTGCCATCATTTCCCAGAATGGGAGGGCTGCTTACATGGTGTGTTGCAGCATCTGCAGTACTTACAGTGCTGCCCCCCATACTTACTACATTGCTGTTAGGTATGTCTTGAAAGGGGCTTAGGGAAGGTATATCTATCTTCCAGGTACCCTTAGCCAGAGGCATTCCTGAAGTGGGGGCAAAACCGTAAGTTTCTTCAGGTGTCGAGACACCCGTGAAAACGGTTCCTCCCGCTTAGCTTCTGAACCAGTCATGATTGCAGAAGCACAGTGGTGGCATCTCCTCCACTTTACTCTCACCTTCCTGAACAGCTCAGAAGCTGAGGGGAAGGGGCCACTTTACATGGGCATCCAGGCACCTGAAGAAACATACTGCTTCGCTCCCTTCCCAGGAACACCTCTACTCTCAACACTGGCGCTGTGTCTTCGATCAGAGGGTCCTTAGAACGGAGACACTTCTCCATTTCTCAGGTTGCTCTAGGAAGTGAAGGAACATCACCACTGCTAGAGTGCCTTTATCCAAGGCAGAATGAGAGTGCCAGCATGTAGCATGGCTCAGAAGGTGGGTATGCCTGCCCTTCTAAGACTTCCCTATGTTAAAGAGGTCATTCAGTGTTGCCGCTCTGCTCTCCCCCAGGATAGAGAGCAGCAGGCAGCAGTGCTGAAGCAGCTTTCTAAGGTAGGGGCTAACAGGCTAATCTGGAAAAGGGCATCTATATTTTATGGACTTTGGGCATTCATGAACTCCCCTTCCCCCAACATTCTGTAAAACTGAGGGTTTGCTGTACAGTACTGATTATCGTTAGTTGCTTTGGAGACTACTGATGATCGTAAAAGGTTGCATACATGAAATAAATAGTAAACACTGTCTGAGAATGACCGCTTTTTGCATATATTTGATATGGGTTGATCCAAAGCTCCTTTCTTCCAACAGAAGAAAAGGAGTCCTTCTGTCAGAAGCAAATTCCTTCCACTGGAAGAAGGCATCTTTGAGTCCAAGCCTACACATTCTTCTTTGTCCCTCTTCAGAGATCAGATTGGTTCAGAATTGGCCAAAGATCAATGGAGAGGCTTCCAAGTTAGAGATGTTTGTGGACTTACAACATTTCTGCATAATGTTATGGCTGCGTTCCTTGGAAACAGAACAGATACATGGGACTGACGGTCTTCCATAAAAAAAGAATTAACTACTAGCAAGCAAAGTGAAAGCCAACAGTAGAACCTAATGACTTTATAATTCATATAAAGAGGAAATGATTGATTAGTCAAGCACACACAAAAGTCACACTGTAGCTATGGAATCCAAAGTAAGGAAATTGACAGTTTTTATTGTCTCTTCTCAGTTGCGGCTGTTGATGTAATGACTGCTCATTCTGTGCATGGCCGAGGTCAGTTGATGTTGGTTGAGCCAACAGTCATTATTCTATGATTCTTCCCTTACTTTTGGGGTCCAAATTCCCGAGGGCTTTTTTCTATGGTTGAGAGTTGCCTGTGTGAGGTCTAAGAATTGTCTTTTTCTATTCTTTTCCCCCTCTCTTAGACATATATAATTTGCTGTTTTCAGTTTAATGGCCCCTCTCTTTCCCTGTACTCCCCAAAGCTCATGTAATCCATGACCAGACTTTCCCTGACATCATGAAAACAGAAAAAGATGAACAAACAGATAGGGAATAAAGCCCAGATATAGCAATTTAATTTACAGCATGTAATTTCATGCTCCGTCAGAAACACGGACCGCACGTGAACATGTTCTACTCAGTGTATTAGATTTTTGTATCTGGCATTCCCTTCGGCCAGTGAAACATAAGGATATGTTTTGTCTTTCTTTTCTTAGACCATTGGTTCAATGACAAACTTGGTTACGTATTGGTTTTCTCTCCCAAATGCACCGTGTGAAATTCTGCTGTGTACTTATGAAGTGATCCTTGGTTTTGCAGCTCCGGAACCTGAGGTTTGTGGTGAAATCTACTCACTCTGAATGTGTGACTTCTAATCAAGGCCTACATGTCTGTTATGGAGTGTGAGATACCAAACTCTCCAGTGGGATCACCAGGTGCGGCTATAAAATGAGACAACATCTTGGCAGCGCAGGAGATATGGTGAAGTTAATTCCACTGTGTCATCTTGAAATCACTGAAGAAAACATGTGAGATTCTATGTAAGACATGAAAAATCATAATGCCACAATGTATAGGACAAGAGAAAGCACAGGAGGATAATTCTTGTGTGACTTCAAAAAGAGGAACATACGTGGAAGACAGAAATGATTTCTCTTCTATTTGGTCACTGCATCACTGAGATGTTTGGGGGGGGAGAAACATTGGGTATTTTTATCTCATTTTCCCCCCATAGAAGTTCACTCCAACAAATGCTTTGTAAGGAAATGTGTCCACTGTATATCTATGCATAGTTTACAAAATATTTTTGTGATCCCTAAAACAGAATGCACGTGTTCTTAAGAATTCAAGAACCAATCTCTCATTGACTTTGAATGACAGAATCTAAAGAAATTGAAAGGAAAAATAAAAGCAACACAAGAACGCTCTGTGGTCAAAATATATGGTTGGAACATGACATTAAAGAAGTCAGATGTGACATAAAAGTAAACCATAGAGATCAACAGATCATGAATTAGAATATTTAGAATATATTTCAAATAATATTGATCAGTCATTATTCATTTCTACTCTCATGTCTGTTTTATCAGCTATCGATGCTATGGCTTAGAGATCGCTCACATTTTTCCTAAGTACCTGTTAGTAATACCAGATAAGGACATGGGGTCACCTTTCTGGAAGGAGAGAACAGTCACATGAAAATCTATCAAGTCAACTAGATGGGCTATGATTCTATTTAAGTTGTATTCTTTTCAGCGTTAATGGTTCTAAGCCAAGGGTCCACTTAAAATACAACAATGGTCATTTTTCTCTGCACCGATGAGTCATTCATCTCTAAAAGCTGTTTTCGAAAGCTTCTGTTACAGTAAATTCTTATCTAAACAATGCATTTGCCAATTGCGGTCAGATATTCTGGGTTTTTTTTACAGGATTGCAGCCCTGTAGTTAGTTTTGAAGTAACTGTTGCCAAAATGCATTTAGCTACAAACTGAGGATGAAGGACAAACTGAGAGACCTATGAGAGTGGTTTCTGCGTAGCACCTTGTGATGGGCAAGCGCTCTCCCAGCTCAATTTGTAATAGAGCGGATATTTCCAAGTTTCCTTAGCAATCCCAGCGCTCTTCTTTTTTCCTGAGAGTTGTCTTTCAGCCCATAGAACAAACCAGGTGGCTCTCCTTGGGATCCTCCCAATCAGTTTCCCCTTTTTCTTAAAGCTTACTCTTGGTGGGGCTAGGGTGGCAGAAGCAAAGCAATGTTCAGCCCTTTTCATCTCATAGCACACTGAGAAGGTGCTAAAATTGTCATGGCGCACCATCAGTTTTTGGACAATTGATGAGGAACACTGCACTGCTGGTTGGGGGCTCACATTCCACGAAGGTGCTACTAACATATGACCCTTTCCCAAACTCCTGCAGCGCACCTGCAGATCATTTGTGGCACACTAATGTGCAGTAGCATACCTGGGGAGCAGATACCCAGGGCCGGGTGATGTGATGACATCCCTGCGTCATTGCATCGCCCCCACACCTGCGTTGTCACTCCCTCCTCTGCGCATGTCTATTTGAAGCCATATGGAGACAAAGGTGGGCAGGAGGACCAATTTTGCGGCATTTGCTGTGTGCCTCTGGTAACTGGTGTCACCTCCCCAGTGGAGACGGTGGAAAACCGGCACTCCACGGTGGGGGGGGGCAGTGTACCCTCCTGCTCTGGCTTAGTTACACCACTGCCAATGTGCTGTGGCATGCAACTGTTACCCTGCACATGCCCAATCTCGTCTGATCTCGGAAGCTAAGCAGGGTCAAGCCTGGTTAGTACTTGGATGGGAGACCGCCTGGGAATACCTGATGCTGTAGGCTTCTACCATAGTCTTTCGAGACTGAAGGTTGCCAACCATGCTGGTTGAAAATTGTTGCACTAGAGACCAACACTAGCAGCCTCGGCCTCATCTTTAAGGCCTGTATGCTCCATCCATTCACCACTATTAACATCTGATTTTCTCTCTGATGGAAGAGAATGTTGAATATTGCTTCCATGAGGAAACTGACATTTTTTTTAAGTGAGTACTCAAGCTCTCAAACTGCTACCTTTATTGAACTGTGGCTATTTTTTATAATAATAAACAAATGCCCCAATGCCTGCCCTTGTGGGATTTTTCCCCTGTTACAGCTCACATTTGTGCCCAGATTCATCTGCTCTAACTCAATATTTAAAAAGGAGAAAGTAATTGGTTCCCCAATTCAACCCTTAAAGGGATTGCCTTGATTAGTCCTCAAGCAGGCCAAAACTGATTCAAGACCTCATGTTCCTCGGTTTGTAGTGACATAAGAATACTGGATGGCGGACTTTGTTGCCATGTGCTGGTTTTTTTTCCACTGATGGTAATCTGGAATGGAAGGTGGACCTTAAGAAGTAGTTACAACTGTAGGAGAAAGAAAGCTGAACATTGTGTGGATGAAAAGACCAACAGAGAAAGTGCAAAAGAAAATAAAGTTATGACTGAAGAAAATGGAGCCTCATATTTCAAAATTAAGTATTTGTGCTGGCCTCAAGATGTCAGCTAAGGCTTTCCTCCACTTTTCTTTCTGTTTCCCAGTCCTCAAATCCCAGTACCTGTCATCACTCTGCAGTAATTAAGTATTGCGTCGCTCTTACCACAAAGTAGTGTGCGGTTGTTGCTTTAGGCAGCAGATGCCACAGGGGACACTGTAACCTACTCCCAGTTGTCATCTCTGTGTGTGTCATTGAAAAAGGTCCAGCCCTAAGCAGGAGGGTTTCATTTTCACAAGCATCAGGTGCACTTCTGTCTGTGGCCAATGCTGGCTGAGTAGCTGGTTCACACATCAGAATTTGGCTTCACTTTTCAGTGCTACGGTACCGAGGGCTGATTTCAAAGGGGTCATTTTTTTCTTCTTCCATGGAACAATACTCATGAGACAATACATGCAAGATTCCAGCATGCAGTGTGGATTTAAACTGGGTGAGGCCGTAAACGATATAAAGGTTGGGGGCCCCTTGTTAAAAAAATTACACCAAAATTTGCTTCATGAGCCATTAAGGGCCTCCTGGCCACAACCTGGTCATGTTCAGGAGGTGTTCTGAGGCATGGGGAGATCTTGCTTATCTCTGTTGACCAGTCAAAAGGGCTTGAGGGACTTCTGAATTGTTCTCCTCCCCAACAAGCTGAGCAGCCTTTGAGATTGGCTTTACCATTTTTGCATGAGGAGTTGCTAGCCAACATCCCCCGGCTGGACAATCTCTGGAAAAAACATCAGCACTGGTTTCTGTTCTTCAAAATGAAGTTAGAACATGGCATATGTTAAATTATATGTGTGTTATTAATCATATTTTGCACACGGATTGTCCTTGCATTAATATCGTTCAAGAGCAAATTCCTCCTTTGGTTTAATACAATCTTGGTATTCAGCGCTACTGTTCAAAATGATGAAAGCAAAATGCACACAACTTCTTTATTTTATTTTAATAAAGAGGGTTTAAACATCAGGCAAATTTAATAAAGTAGACTCTTATGACACGTGTAATAAAAAGTGACGGTTTGCTTTCTTTTTATTCATTTCTTTTTCTAGTTCTGAATGTCTACTTTTCAAACCCATGTTTGGTTTGCATCTTAAAAAGAAACCCAACAACCTCTCTTGAATAGAGCAATAAAAGAAGCAGGAGAGAACCTGAGCAAAAGAGATATATATTGAAAATGAACACCTAGCTGAGTGTAAGGGAAAGAAATATGCCCATTAATTGAAATGCAGTAAGTGCTAAGACTTTAATAGCTTTATTGCAATTTCACCGTCAATATTGATTAGTTGTAGAGAATATATGAAACTCAAACTCAAGATCAAATGAGGAAAGGCTCAGCATTTGGCGGTCTTCATTCTAGGAAAAAGGCGCCTGAGGAGGGACATGATTGAAATGTACAAAATTATGAAGGGGATGGCTAGAGTGGATAGAGGGATGTTCTTTTCCTTCTCACACAACACCAGAACCAGGGAACGCCCACTAAAATTGAGTGTGGAGAGACAGACAAAAAGAAACACACATTTCACATGTAGTTGATCAGTGGAACTCCTTGTCACAGGATGTGGTGATTGAACCTGGTCTAGATACCTTGAAAAGTGGATTGGACAGATTTATGGAGGAAAAGTCCATCACAGGTTATAAGCCATGAGGGGGACATGCCTGATTTTAGAAGTAGGCTACCTCAGAATGCCAGATGCAAGGGAGGGCTTCAGAATGCAGGTATCTTGTTGTGTTGTGTGCCCCCTGAGACATCTGGTGGACCACTATGAGATGCAGGAATCTGGGCTAGATGGGCCTTTGGCCTGATCCAGCAGGGCTCTTATGTTTTAAGTGAAAGAGTTGATTAATCTAAGCAAACAGCCTGATCCTACTTAACTCTCAATATAGTGATGCAGCGGTGCCAATGTGGCTATAGAGTTGGCACAGGTCCAAGTAGACCCAGCAACCTGGCATGGAATTACTCCAGGATAAGAGAACAAATGTTCCCTTAACTGAAGGAGGCCTCTAGATGCCAAAACTCCCCCATGGGATAGAGCAGAAGCCGTGCTGCGGGAGGAAGTAAGATTGGGCTGTTGATAACCTTACCCCTAAAAGTGACTGTGCTAGGTAGGCGTACTTCTGTACTTAATATTAGCAGAACATCATCAAGATTTAATCTGAGTTAGCCCCAGTTAGCAGCATTTAACCCCAGTCTTTAATGTAAGAGATCTTAAGTAAAACAAGAGTGTCCCTTACCACACAGAGAGTGGACAAAATGAGATATCTTTCTTGTATTTACCCCAAATCCACCAAATAAAAATACCAGACTGTGGCTTGGGTTTTATCTGAGTCACTTTTATTTAACTAGTTAATGATGAAATGTTAATGAATAAACCTTTATTAGGCATAGATAGAGAAATCATAAAAGTAAACATAATTAGTCCTAGTCCTGTTTATCAAAAATGGAATTAAGATACTAAATTACTAATAAAACATTTACAGTTCAACATAAAATATCAACATTTTTGACAAATTACATTAAGAAGGCTTGGAAATCACCAAAAGTAAAAATTTAGAAATTCCCTCTAGCACATCTGGTAAGCAGTCATTTAGGAGACACTTCAGTTTTGCCTCATCTGAAAGCCCATTCATTTTGCTGAGAAGTGGAGTCATGTAAGTGTGGTGGGATCTAGTGTGCCGAGGACAATAAAAAAGAATGTGTATGATTGATTCAACATTTCCCAAATTACAAGGGCAGAGGCGTTCTTTATATGGTATTTGCCTATATCTGTCTTCTGTGACCTTGGATGGAAACACATTGAATCTTGCCAAAGAGATTGCACAACGTTCAGAGGGGTTGATCAGAATACTCAGATAAGGAGCCATTTGCCCATACTTTAGCGGAACAGAGAAATTAAGAGGGGAGCAAATTCTAGAAGCAAGTTCAAAGAGGTTTTGTGCCTCAATGTCTAGCATTCTTTGCTTTACCCTTTGATAAACTTCAGGGAATGGATAGAAACTTAAAAAATCCAATGAAAAACCAATTGATTCGATTTTTGATTTAATTTGGCTATACCATTTAGAAGAACCAGACTCAGATAGCATTCTGGATAGGAGACTGCCTGGTTTCACGTTATAATGTAATTGGAGCCAATAGCGTATGGTTAAAAGCCATGCTCTTGATACTAAGAGCGATTGTCCAGTCTCCAAACATAATGCAGAGTATGGTACAGATTTAGGTAAGCCCAGGATAGCCCTCAAAAATTTTGCTTGGATACTCTCAAGGGTGTGATTTATAGAGCTAATCCAGATAGGGCACCCGTACAGGAGCTGTGCTGATACCTTGGCATTAAATACCTTGAGAGCAGCTGGTATATAACGATTGCCCTGACTAAAAAAGAATCGATTGGTGCTCTGCAAAGTGACATGGGCCAAGTTGGTAACCAATTTTTGATGAGTACCCCAGCAAAGATTGTAATGGAAGTGAATTCCAAGGTATTTAAAGCTTTTGACCTGTTCCAGTTTCTCCCCTCCGTTAGACCAAGTACCTGGGCACCATGATTTTGAAAAGACCATAACTTTGGTTTTCTGAGAGTTCAGTTCAAGTTTGTTACATTTCAGATAGTCAGAAGTTCTATTTAAAAGTCGCTTAAGTCCAATAGGTGTACAGGATACTAGCACTGCATCATCTGCATAAAGCAATGCTGGAATATGCATTGAACCTAGTTTGGAAAAATGTCCATCTATCTGAAGCAAAAAGGGGGTAAAATCGTGCAGAAAAAGATTAAAAAGAGTGGGTGCTAAAATGCACCCCTGTTTCACTCCCCTTTCGACCTGAATTTTGGTGGTCAATTTTCCCGAAGATGTAAATTTAATTTGGCAGGTGGTGCCTGTATAAAGTTTCTGAATAAGAGTTAGAAGTCTAGGGTCTATATTGTCCCATAGCAGTGATCTATTAACGGAGTCAAAGGCTCCTTTAAGATGCAGAAAGGCAACATATAATTTTTGATTTTTTAGCCTTGTGTACTTATCAATCAGATGAGCTAAAACAGCACAGTGATCAATTGGTGAAGATCCTTTTTGAAATCCTATCTGATCCCACCCTGGAAGGCCCAGATCTTCCATCCAGGATAGCAGCTTGTTTAAAAGATGTTTTGCATAAAGTTTTCCCCCCACTGATAAAAGGCTTATAGGTCTAAAATTGGAGGGATCACGATGGTCGCCTTTTTTATAAATAGGCACTATAATAGCATTTGTCCATTCAGCTGGTATTATACCTGTTTGGTCCACCACTGTGAATAATGAGGATAGAATAGGGGCCCACCATTCGGGGTCCACTTTCAGGATCTCTGACAATACCAAATCTGGCCCAGGAGCTTTCCCTTGTTTACTTTGAGAGACTAGCTCTATAATTTCTTCAGTGGATTTAACTAGTTTAACAACAACAGGGCTGGTTAAACTATCTATGCTAACCCACAACATGCAGGGCACTAAGTAAGGAGGAAACAGCTCTAGCCGTTTATTTCCCCAACAAGTATCTTAGGGTGACCACCCGACTAAAGGCCGAGTTCAGTTCAAAGCCTGAGTTGGCCTGTCAACGTTGCCCCCTAAGGCTCAAGGCAACTGAACTGCTCAGCCTGCAGGACGAACCATGCCAAGCATGGCCAGTTCAGTGAAGGGCTTGCCAGCCAGCCTCCTCAAGCTCCATAGGCATTATAAGAGTAGTCATGGCTTGCTTCCATGGATGGACACCAGATGTAACAACTACCTACCCCACCCCACAAGCATCACGCCAAGTGACCGATGGAATTTACCAATAAGGGGAAAATTTTTATGGGGTACCTAGTCATTTAAACTCAGACCCTGCCCTAGCCACTCTGGGGTAGGCCCCCCAAAAACAAAAAAAACTGCCATCCAGGGCCAATTAGAATGACAGCAAAAAATTCTTACCCATTCCTCACATGAGCAAAAAGCTAATCCCAGACTGTACTTAGGGTGGGCGATGAAGCAGCTGAGTCAGACTGAGCTCGGGCAGGAGGATGTGCCCAAAAGAACTCAGTCCCACTCACAAGTGCACTTCCACCAATTGGGAAGCAAGCCCCAGCCTGGAGCATGAGGCAGGGTGGGGGCAATGGGCTGTTAGTGTGGATGGTTTGCTAATGGCTTTTCTTTACCCAGAACATTGTGAAATTCCTTTGCCACAGTATGTTGTGATGGCGCCTGGCCAAGATGCCTTTAAAGGAGGACTGGACAGATTTATGGATGAAAAGTCCATCACAGGTTACAGCCTTGACGACTAAATGCAACCTGCAGGTATTGCTTATATCTGAATGCCAGATGCAAATGGGCAACAAAAAAAAGGTATTATGTTGTCTTAAGTGCTCCCTGACAGATCTAGTGGGAGATGAGATATGCTCTAGGTGGGCCGTTGGCTCTTTTTATGCTATTATGATTGTATACAGACATATGAAATAGCCTTATCAGACTATCTAGGGCAGCAGCTCTTCAAGATTTCAGATGGGGGGGGGGGTCTTTCCCAGTCCTACCTATTGATTGAACCCAGGATTGAGCCAAGGATTGAACCTAGTTTACAAAGCACATGCTATACCATTGTCCAGCAGTTTCACCTCTCTCCACTCTGGCCTGCATGCATAGAGAGGCTAGGGAGCACACCTCCCTTCCCCACCCCCAGGGCTCACCGGTCCTTCACCAATAGCATCCATGCAGACAAATCAAATCAGCCTATGTGTACAAAATCCAGCATACCTAGGTCCAGATCACATGGTTGCTTATCTAATTGTTCTAGGAAGCTGACCATATGAAGTTGGCCTCCATGCATGTAGGTCAGATTGGAATGAGGTACCTTCTGATACAGCCCCACTATCTTTCCCGCTCTACTGAAAAAACCATAACCAGCTTCCATGCATCTGAGATGAGGGTGAATTTCCTGAATGAGAAATCATAAGACTTCCCAGTACGCTCTCCTTGAAGCAATAACAACAACAACAACAACAACAACAACAACAACTAGGTATATATATACCGCCTTTCTGGTCATCAGATTACTCCTCTGACTTTATTCAAGGCAGTTTACATTGGCAGGCGTTTCTAAATCCCTCAAGGGGTACAATCATAGAGGTTCTCTCTTTCAAGAACCAACAACATTTCAGAATGGATCTTCCTGGTTTGGTCTCACTTCTGGCCTCCAGTTCTCCCACGCAGGCTGACAAGCAGTTCCATCTCTCATATGGAGGGCAGCCAAGATGCTTCTTGCTCACACCAAGAGCAGGCGGAATCACTCAGCTCGGCTTGTCAGCTGCTTCAAGGTCTTGCCAATCTCAGCCCTTCAAGGGGGCTGCCGGTGTCCTTGAACTGGCGACCTTCTGATGTTATCTTCAGGCTAACAGAGGCTCTACCCTATAGACCAGACCTCCTGCAAGCAAACAAAGATTAAAAAAACACGGGACCCTGTTGGCATTGTGAATTCATTGGGTGTTGCTACTGCCAGATTGCTTAGCACAAATGCATAGTAACAAGGTTTGAGTTGCAGCTTCTGTTTCAGCTTTGGAATCAAATATCTAAAAAAAAAAAAAAAAAAAGTGGGGGAGAAGATTAATCATGGGTTCCTTGTTCCTAACTGTGTTTCCTTTGTTTTACTGCCGCTCTCTCTTTAGTTTCCAAATTATACTTTGATTATAGTCTGCAGTTTTCATGCTCATTTTGAAAACCTAAGTAGAACCACCACCAGAAGATTAGGGTGAACGGTCCCTACAGAATAGTTTTGTTGTTTTACTTGGTTTCTTTATATCCTGTCTTTCTTCAAAGATTCAAGGCAGCTCACCATTTGATCCCTTCCCTTGGGGCTGCTTTACGACTGCATCAGTGCTGGAAAGTTGGATAGGACTGGGACGTGAGTGCCCTATGAAGAACAGTATTCCCTAACCAGGGCTGAGAGTGTACTGAGATTAATGACTGGATCCCTGATGTCCGTGATTATTTGTTTAATATGCTGGGGGTCCATGATCCTCTCAAACTCTTTGTCTTTTCTCTGAGACTTTTCTCTGATCCCAAATTTATTTGGTAAATTTGTGTGTGTGTGAGGTGGGGGGGGGGGGAGAGAGAGAGAGAGAGAGAGAGAGAGAGAGTCTGTTCTATCTTTTGAGCCAATGAGGCTAAAAGCATTAAATGCACAAAATACAAAATAAATGTAGTGAAAACAAATAACCTCCCAAAGATGCAGGCAGGACAGAAGATCCCTGCAAACCCATAGGGCCCCACACATTCTCTCAAAACAACACAGGTTTCACATAGCATTGAAACACTAACAGTGATGGGACAGAACAAGCTTCCCACTTGATGGAGTTTCAAAGTCCACTATTGAAAATGGCCTACCTTGGGTAATCTTCCACCACAATCTAAATGGAGAGGAGACTCAAGACCACCTCAGAGAAAATAAGAACATAAGAACAGTCCCACTGGATCAGGCCATAGGCCCATCTAGTCCAGCTTCCTGTATCACACAGTGGCCCACCAAATGCCCCAGGGAGCACACCAGATAACAAGAGACCTCATCCTGGTGCCCTCCCTAATGAGGTGCTCTCCCTAATCCTGGTGCCCTCCCTACAATCTTCACATCTGGGCAGGTTCATATGGGATGGAAGAGGCAGTCCTTTTGGTTTCAGGTGAATCCATGTTTGAAAATACACAGAATCCATGCTCTTCTACTGTATCTGCTATATTTATTGCACACTTCCTGGTTTCATTTATAGTATATTAGAGTGTAGTCCAGTTCCGTGTCAGTTTTACAGCCCACAGTTTATCCAGGCCATGATGGAGGCAACTGTTCCCTTGGCAACTGGCAACACTGTGGACAACTAAGGCAAGAAAGTTGGGCTATGCCAACAAACTGAGTTTAATGGATCCCTGAAGAATCTGTCATGTGGTGAATCAGTCAACCGGTTGCTTCTTTGCAGTGCCCAAATGAAATTCAACCCATATTCATTCTGCTACCACTTGCTGCTGAAAGTGGGTTGAGTTATGGTGTGGTAAATGTGGACTGAATTACAAGCTCAGCAAATGCTGGACCATGCCTGGTTCACTCTGTGCAATTGGCTCAATCCAACTGCATTTTCAGCATCCACTGGGTTGTGCAAATTGACCCTGGGGTAGGACTATACCATGGCAAAGCCAGCTCCCAAGGTAGACAATTTCTCTTGCCAGTTTGATGCATGGATGAAATTAGTTCAATAGTAGAGAATATTGTTTGCAAAGCGCTTATGAATTCGGCACATCCAAGATTCCTCTATTTTACCCTAAATCACTAAGCGATGTCCTAGTTTATGTTAGTAATTTTTGCAGCTGGTCTGAATTTCTGCCAGCACCACCAGCCCAGTGTAACCGAAGAGTGTTTTCCCTAAAGCTACAGTCCATATTGGAAATTGGCTCATACCCTGTAGGTTTAAAGCAGAATTATTCCTGGCCAAAGTGCAGCGTCAACAAAAAAATGATGTCAAAGGAATGACTTTTGAGTTTTGCCTTTCTCTGTGAAATCAGAAAAAGAAGACACAAGGTGTACACCAAGCGGATGAGTTGGCAGCGTGTAATAGAAATGTTTGAACAGAAGATTAATTCTTTAACATTCCGATCACAGAAACACTGGAGCTGAAATTCTTTTGCCAGAACATGATCTGGCTTTTGGAGAATATAAAACTACAAAGGGAAAACACAGTGTTTAGTATGACATATTTCTTAAACGTATATTCACATGTACACCAATGTTGATGCATTTCTAGGATGAAGGATAATATGTCACATAAGAAAGGAAGACTGTCACATATTTTGTCTTGCCACGCATTGATCAGACTAAACTCAATACCCATAAACTGACAGCATGATTCTAGCCATCCCTGCCCAAAAGTAAGGGCCCGATCCTGAACTTAGCTTCACCGGATCCTGAGCCCCATGTCGAGCCATGCGGCTCCAGAGTCGCCGCAGATTTGAGTAACCCCATTGCAAGGCTACTTCCCTTACCCGGGGGAAGGGGACAAAAGTTGAGTGTTTCCACGAAAGTCCCCTTCCCCTGAGTAGCTGCTGCAGGTTGCCCAGTTGCATGTTGGATGCCGCGGTAGCCATTTTGGCACCTCAGCGACCCTGTGCTCTGGGCAGCTTAGTATTGGGCTATATGTCTCATTGTGTTCAATGGGGCTTATTCCCAGGAAAGCAGTGTATAGGACTGCCACTACTATCTTATATACATTTACATGGGGTAAGTCCCATTGAACTAAATGGAATTTACTTCTGAGTAAACATGCCTAGAATTGTGCAATAGCAGTACCTATACCTACAGTGTAAGCTCTACTATGTTTAGTGAGTCGAGGTGTTTGTTTCAGATGAGTAAGATAGGATTACAGCTCAAGTCATACTTGGCACCACTCATAATTTCCACGTTCCAAACATCAGTAGAATCATAATACTATATGTACTATAATTTAGAGCCCAATCCTGGGCTCGATGCTCTGGCTTGACGCCAGTGCGCACTGTCGCAAATGTGCCGTAAGGCAAATTTGCAAGGCCTAACACTGGGCCAGTGCCCATGCTAGTCCAGCGCTGGCCAAGTGCCGGGCAGGCACCCGGCCTCTGCCACTCAGCAGTCGCATGGACTGCCGAACCTGCGAGAGGAAAGCTGAGGTGGGGGAGAGGCGGGGAGGAGGAGTTCCGGGAGGAGGGAGGCAGGCAGAGGGAGGGGAGAGGCCGGGAGGGAGGCATGATGGGGAGGTGGGGAGAGGGCAAGGGGAGGCGTGTCTGGGAGAGGGAGCAGGGAGGGAGGGAGGTGGGACTGGTGGAGCACCGGATCCTGAGCGTTTATGTGGGGCTCGCCGTCCGACACGAATGCTCTTTCCTCACAACTGACCTTTTTGGTTGGCAGTGAATCGAGCAGCCCCATTGTGGGATGATTTCCCTTACCTAGGGGAAGGGGACGAAAGTTCCCTTCTCCTGAGGTGCTGCCTGCAGCTGCCTGGGGCATGCAGGATGCGACGGCGGCCATATTTGGTGACACCGAAACCACATGCCACGGGAGCTCAGAATTGGGCCGTTAATCTGTAGCAATTTATGGACCAAAAAAGGTTACTTTGGGCCACCATTTCTGGTTGCTTTTATTTCTCCTGATCTCTCCAGTGATGGTTTTCCAGGCCAAGGCAGTGTTATGCATGGAGCATTCAAAGAAATCCCAAAAACATACGATGCAAACATTTTACTAATAGCTTTTCTCCTTCAAATTCATGTGCGGATGATGTGATTCAGGGCTTTATTAGCACTGAACTGAAACAGTGCTTATTACCCATGGTTTTTTAAAAGTCACGACAACACAATTTCATGCCAAAGTAGCCCTCCGAAGCACACTTTTCTTCCTTCAGTATTCCAGTTCTAATTCATTGCCTGAGTTGCTCATTTGTTTTGTATGACAAGAGGTCCAAGGATATTTTTCTGATTATATAATTCACACTGGGCTTGAGCCAAACTCCACCCAATTCAACTGACGGAGTCCAATTAACAAAATGGGCTTTTACCCATCGTGCACCATAGCTGATGAGGGAACACTGTTTAATGAGGTTTTTTTCTTTTTCGTTCTCTGGTGATATAACTTGGCGGACTAAGAATCTTGGGAATTTGGATACATGGATTATGCAACTGTTGATAAAATAAGACAAGCCACAAGTAGAGAGATTAGAGATGTGCAAGCCCAGTTGAAATAAAAGAGCCAGAGTGCTTCATTTCTATCAGTTACGCAGAGCGTTTGAGCCACTTCTACTGTGGGTGATGTGCCTATGTGCCAAAGAGTCCATAGGTTTGGGCCCTTTGAGTGTCATCTGTGTTCTTGGGAATATGACAGTGCCCCAGCTGCAGCCTCCCTTGAAGTGTGGTCAAAGCCAGACTTAGGGATTGGTTCTACCCAACAAACAGGCTGACACGCCTTTTGCATGCAACTTCTCTTTCATATCTTTAAAGTGGGAACATGATGACCTACCTATGGATGCTGGAGGTTTTCTCAAAATGGTGCTCTGATCCAGGCAGCTGTGACATGTGTGTGTGCTGCAGCCCAGTCCTATTCTTTGCCAGCCCCACAGCATGCAGCACAGGGGAAACCAGACAGCTTGGGAGAGATAAGTAAAAATACTGACTGGGTGACTTTTTACTTATCACCCAGTAGGCTACCAGGCCTCAAATGGATCTCCTTGAACTTATGCTAGCTTTTTAGCTGGCATAAATCTGAGAAGAGTTAGGGGTGTGTTGGACTGGGGAAAGGGGGATAGGATCTTGACATGCCACTAAGACATCTCCTGCCCTTAAGCCAACCTCAGTCAGGCCAGCTCCCTGTCCTAATGCTCCCCTGACCCACCTTGAATCTCTCCCACTGCCACCTTACCTTCTCTGGTGGGGTGTTCAGGAGCCACTATTGCATGCATGGGGCTTCTGGTCCCTTGTGCCTTGGAACACATGAAGGCAGCATGGCTGTGGGTTCAGGGCTTCTGGTGGTGAATCTGCCACTATAAACCCTGCATAGGATTGAGGCCACAATTAAATTTGGTAGAGAATTTTGAACAAGGTGGACAGAATTCCATCCCCATATAGGAAGAAAGCCACATGTTGGCACTTATTATGAATCAGTCAATGTGTTCCTGAGTCTGGGACCTCGCTTTTTAAAAATTGTGGGGTTTGCTTTTGGAGGACTAATTTGAAACAGCTCTTTTCCCCCCCCTATAAAAGTGCTGAACTCTGTAGAAGAACCTGTATAATTTCAATGCATAACTTAATTCATGCTCTTGACAGGCAACTTTGGGAAACCGTGATTACATGCTACAAAATAGGGTTTTTTCATGATCATTTCTTCCAAAAAAAGCCAAAATGCGTTCATGATTAGCTCCTAAGAGAACCTAGTTCAAATGTGAAATATTTTAAACATACGATATAATTTGAAAAGGTTAGTCTAACCAGGCTGTTGACAACCCTGATGGTGAGAACATGCAGAGATGGGGTACCACCTACCAGCAAACCTCATTGAGATGAATGGGAGAGTCCCTGGCCAGTTCCACAGGTACTGGCGAACCTCTTGCATTCCATTCATTCATTTAGAATGTTGTTCTGTACTATCCGAAATGTTCAGGACAGATAGCAATACTTTATTTTTAAGAAGTTAAAATGCAGAACAGATGAAGATAAGGATTATAGTAAAAAGTTACTTTAAAAATATAAAAAGAGTTCTGACTCATGAGATTTTGCCTTATCATCTGGTGTGCTTTTCATTGCAATCTTCCCAATTATTTTTGGTGTATGATATTGGCATAATGTTGTATGTCTCAAACAGTGTTTTATTTATACAGGTTGAGTCTTATTATTCGTGAGGGTTTGTTCCCAGAACTCATGTAGATGGCAAAAAACAAACTAAAGCAAATCAATTTAAAAACGCAAAGTCCCTTTGCTCCGGTGATTTAAAAACAGCCTTGCTGACCTTTTGAAACGCACACAGAGGCAATCAGTCTCTCTCCAGGCGCTTAGGCTTCACTAGGAGGCAGCAAAATCCTTCCCTTCACCAGGAGCCATGGTGAAGAATGGAAAGAATGGAGGTGATCATCACTGCCGCTTAGCCTTCGTTCACATGCTCAAGGGGAAGGGAGGAGTTTGCGTTGTGCCTGGAGAGAGAATGATTGATGGATTGTCAGCCAGCTGCCCTCTCTCCCATTAATGAGGCTATTGTTGAAGGACTGTTTTCCTTTAATTTAAAGGGTACTTCTCATCACGTGGAGATAGAAAAATCTGTGGATAATTAGGTTATACCTGTAATCACTTGCATGACTGTCTCTCTACAACAGTAAAAAGCCATTTTTTTAAACTGTGATTTTAAAGAGATGCATTTTTCCCCTTCTGCAGGGATCAGCACATTCCTTCTCATTTGCAGGGGCCATTCATGTTGAGTCAAATTGTCAGGGATATCAATACAACCAATGAGTCCAACTTGGTTCTGTGAATCCATTTAGTCTCAGACTATATCACGGTGCGCTCACAGGTGCACTGTGCACCCTTCTCTTCCTAGCTAGCTGGGCTGAGATCATGTGAAATCTCACATGAAGAAGCTGAAGGGAAGAAGAGAGAAGAAGAGGCCGTGCGGTTCCCCTGCGAAAGTTGGGAACCATGGCATTTAGAGTACAATCTTATGCATGTCTATGCAGAAGTAAGTCCTATTGTGTTTAGTGGGGCTTACTCTCAGGAAAGTGTGAATAGGATTGCAGCCCTTGGTGTTTGAATTCAAATGTGCAGAACTGGAAAAAGTGAAAAAGTGTATTTTAGAAGTTTGCATCCCTTAAGAACAAAGCACCACATTTTGGTTAATCAATCCTATGTATGGTTATTCAGTAATAAATTCCACTGTGTCCAATGGGAGTTGATCCCA
Source organism: Tiliqua scincoides (assembly GCF_035046505.1). NCBI lineage: Eukaryota > Metazoa > Chordata > Lepidosauria > Squamata > Scincidae > Tiliqua > Tiliqua scincoides. The sequence goes on from NC_089826.1 coordinate 32,402,036, forward strand.
AATAAAGTGGACAGGATTGCAGCATAAACTTCAAATGTTGCTTTCCTCTTCTCACCCTTGCACTCAGTTAAAGTCTTGTTTGGCGAAATTAAAAAATACCACATTTTTATTTCATACTTATAAACCTTGGAAACACATATGATTATATAATGGAAAAGACTGGTTTAATATAGTTATGCAGGAGAAGAAGGAAAAGGGAAAAAAAGAAACCAAAAAATGCATCCGCATTTTAAATTATACTATGTCTATTTGAAAAGTAGAATTAATATAAGTAATTAAGATGTATGAGAGGGTGTTTCCTGGCAACTAATTGGTGATTGGGTCGAGGTTGAAAGCACTTACAAGGCATTAACTTTAAGGAAATGTCAAAAGCAAAGGTCATTATTAATACCGCAGACTGTAAAAAGCAAACGTAAACAGGCTAATAAAATTTGAATTTTTTTTTATATACTAGCAAGTTATGAGGCAAACTCTTAATTGCTTGGGATACTTTTTTCTGTTAGTGCTAGCATTTTCCTAAAAGTCATAGATCACTAAAGGAAAACATGATTTCATTCTCAACATTCCAACAATTTTACAAGATATGGTGTATTAAAAAAGACAGCATTTTGACTTGTCGATTGTACACTGGTAGTTAACCATGGTCTATATCAGTGTTTTTCAACCAGTGGTATGGGCACCATCAGTGGCACTTGAGGTGGTGTGTGGTGGTACTAATGGAACCCCTGAATATCTGTAGCCTGGCAGCAAGACCAGGAATGTGATACAACAAACAGTTGTAGCACTGGTAGGCTCCAAAGCAATCTTTTCCATGTTCGAAGAAGCCCTCCTGTCCACCTTTCTGGACAGTTTATTGCATTGCATTTGACCTCCTTTGACATTTGACCTCCTGTGACAAGGGCTGTGACAGAAGTAACTAGTAATGATGTCATCAGCAGTTACTTCCAGTGGTACTTCAAAAAGGTGGACCTTGTGAAGTGCTACAGTGGAGGACAAACATTGAGAATCACTGATCGATATTACTAGTAGCCCAATCCTACCCGTCCCCCTGGCCCACAAGTCCAAAGATCTTGACTGTTACACTGTTCTGAAGATATTTCATCACTGGACCTGAAACAGCAAACAGGCATGAAATGGGATATTATTATTCAGGAGTAAATTTCAGGCTTACTGGGGGATAAACTATCCAGGAGAAAAATGACCTCTGAGAACTGAGGAATCTCTGTCTGCACATTACTGACATCTATACTTGGGATGATGCTCAGAAAATGCCTGACATATGGGCCTGAGTTAGCAGAGTCAATTAAGAAAAAAAAAACACATGTAATAGCTCCACTATTGAGTCAATTTCACAGAAAATGAGAGAGGAAAAAATGCACATTCTGCACTCTGTTCAACATCAGAGGCCTTTTATTAGCTGCTTTCTCTTAGAGAAGTGGGAGGGGGGGAGCTCTGCTAGTAACAGAGTTTTTTCAGCAGTGGAAAAACCTCCCCAAAGAGGTCCATTTGGCCCAGAATTCATATGCCCTTGCATGTCACAACAGCAGTTGACTTTTTAGAATGGTGTTTGCCCTGACTTGATGCCCGTGGGTGTAACTTCAGCCTGCTTTGATTTCTGTTTTGGTTTTAAACATGCTTTAAAAAAAAAAAAAAGTCTGCTCCTGTTTTCTTGTCATATTCTGCATTTTGTTTTTTGGGTAGCCGAACCTAATGTTAGGTTGAGCCAGCGCAGACCTCCCTGCACTGGCTCAGAGTGTTGCAAATATGCCGTAAGGCACATTTGTGCTTACTTGGGAGCCAGCAGCACTGACACAAAGGCATGTGCTTGCCTACCAGTGCTGGAACTGCTCCTCATGCCAGCCAACACAGGTAGGTTCATGCCAGGTGGTGCGGAGGGTAGGGGGGTGGGAAAGTGTGGTGGGAGGGCAGTTGGGAGGGGGGCAGGAAGGGGTTGTATTTGGATGGGGAGGGTGGAAGGGGGACGGATTGGGCCTGGGAGTGAGGCGGGATCACTGGTGGCAGTGCTTGCCAAATCCTAAGGATACGGCTCCCTGGACAGGCAGCCCTACATGGTCTTCCTGGATTTGCACAAGATTTGAGAAGCCCCATGGAGTTGACTGGGGCTTTACTAGGTGTAAGGAGAAAAATATCACCTTACCCCAAGTGACTTCCAGCCTGTGTAGGTTACAATGCAGCCTGTGTAGGATATAGTGCAGGCCATGCGGCCTGGCTGTCCTAGTGCAGGTTAGGATTGTGCTTTCTGTATTTCATATTGATCTTGCTTTATAAGCAGCCCTGGATCTGTTTTTAATGGAAAAGGGAAGGGGAGTCTCTCTCTGTATGCATGTATGTATGAATTTTCTTTGAAACTATTCAGAACCATTTTGAGGCTAGAATCTTGACCACCCATCATATCTGCATCACACTGTCTACAAGTCCTAACTGGTGATGGGGGCCTGGTGTTTCATATGCAGTATAGTAGCTGTGACTTCAAACATTTATTTGGAAATAGAGATCTGACATTTGGGGGCATCCAGCAACAAGAATAACTTGGAATGCTGAAGTGTTCTGATTTCCTCAAAATTCCATATTACCTAAAAATTTGAATGAATGAAAACCAGTGAAGCTTTCCACAATGGCCCTTTTTCTTGTACATCTGATTTGAAGAACCTGTTGGTGGATATGATGATCAACTCAATATGGCAATATCATCTGGCAAACGGGTCTTGAAGGGTGTCAGTGGATGAGCTCACCAATCTTCAATATATGAAACCCCTTAAAAGAGCACAGCTTTTGCATTCACACAATAGAATTTTATTTGTTTTGTGCATTCAGTAAGACAGCCAGCATAGCTATTCTTCCGTTGGTTAGAGAGTTTGGTCTAGTACCGGGAGACCTGGGCTCAGCCCCACACATTCATGAAATTCAGGGCCAAATCCTAACCAACTTTCCGGTACTGACTTAACTGTGCCAGCGGGGCATGTGCTGCATCCTGAAACTGGTGGCACTCACAGAGGCCTCCTCAAGATAAGGGAACGTTTGTTCCTTTACCTTGAAGCTGCATTACCTCAGTGTTGGAAAGTTGGTTAGGATTGCGTCCCCACTGGCTGATGCCGTTACCTCTCAGTCTAACTTCTCTCAAAGAGGAGTTGTGAGGATTAAAGGGGGCAGTCTGCACAGACTGTCCTAAGCACCTGGAAGGGCGGTCAAGATAGAAATGTAATAAAATGAACATCTTTTTTTTTTTTCTCTAGCAAACTTTTCATCATATATTCCCAGTTAGAAAAAAAGCACTGTGCACATCCCAGATTCATGAGTGATACCAGCTAAACGTTATGATCCTGTTTTATTTTTCCTTTTTCTCCCAATTGTCACTTTCATTTTTACAATAGCCACAGCTAAAAGTAGTCAGTAGATCAGCAAGAGCCAACTGAGGTAACAGCACAAGTGGCTTCGTATTATCCAATAATAAGTGTATATTTAGTCTTGTACCATTTATGATACATGAGTAATATGGATGGGTAGACGTGTTAAATGATTGATTGGCACCCCCATAGGACTGCCGTTTCATCCAAGTTCCCTTACTAGTTCTACATTTTCCATATTGTCAGGTTGCCAAACCTTACACCTTTTAAAAAAAAACTAGCAGTCACCTTTTCGTTTATTTATTTTTTACTTTAAAAATTTTTATTACTTTTTTATTTTAAATAAAATTCAATCAGCATTACCAAAATTATACATGTGCATGATTTTTTTTTTTTCCTGCTCTTGGGAAATGGAAGAGGGAAGTGAGGAAGGCTCCATATGACATGTGAAACTACACGCCTGAAATCTTTTAGCCTCCACAATGCTTGAACCAAATTAACATCACCAGGATCCTACTGCCCAGGTAACCACTTAGAGAGCAATCCCAGGCATGTCCACTTGGAAGTAAGTTCCATTGTGTTGAATGACACTTACTCTTAGGAAAGTGTATATGGGATTGCAGCTGTGGTACAGTTCTCCAACATTCAATATTATGTTTGTGGACCGCAGGACTTAAGGACCCCTGTAGGAAATGTGTCACTTTTCTCTGACTCCTGTCAGGGTACAAGACAGTGAAAGAACTGTGATCAAACGTTACCCATATCTGTAACTTTTGCCTAGTGGGACAGATAACAGTGTGGTGCATAACTCTGTAATACACACTTACCTAGGAGTGATTTTCACTGAATTCAGTGGAGCTTACTCCTGAGTAGACATGCCTAGTATCTCACTGGCAGTTCAAGAAAATGCTCCCATTGTTACATTTGAAATCACAGCCCCCTTAAAAGGGGGGGGGGAGAGACAGCCAATCAAGGATCTCCTGCTGTCACATCTAATTTGGCACTAAGAGGGCACATGTAGGGATTGTCTCCAATGAGCATGTCTTCTGGGAAAGAGTCACCTGCATTGTGTCAGCAGGGCAGGTAATTAATTAACAGTGCACTCTTATGCATGTCTACTCAGAGTAAAGTCAATGGAACTTACTCCCATGTTTACACACATAAGCTGCAGGCTACATACTATTCCCTGATTAGAGGAACCTCTCATAATATGTGCTTCACCCAGGTTCCACAATTCCACATTTTTCCCTGCCCAAAATTGACATACAGTACTAACTAAGATGGAAGAACACCCGTCTTGTCTATCGTTGTTGTTTTTAAATTAAATGGTTATCCCTTCCATACACACACACTCAGAAAAAATAATGTGGAGTTCATAAAACCAGGTTAATGGGACAGAGAAGACCTGTTTAGTTTCCCATCAGGTCTTTCTTCCCTTGAAGATTTGTCTTTTTTGCAGTACTTTTGTTCTCTCTAGCCTGATGTCCGCATACTGAGAGCCCAAAGGATAATTATTGTATGATATAATCTGCACTATGATTTAGAGAACAAAAATATCCATGTATTTTCTCTGTAAATATATGGTAGTTCCCATGCAATTAAATCGCCAGCAATTATTGTAAAAGTCAAGAATGCATGCATTGTGTGCCTTTTAGCAAAATAAAGAATAGTCTGTTCTTTTTTTACAAGCACGTCTCCTTATCCTTCTTAAACCGAATACCCAGAGCTGTCTGAATTCAAACTGAAGGGCTGTGAACTCCATTAGTGGCGGTTTCCCCCTACTTTTCCCATTATTTGCCGTCCCAGGCCCAGCAAAAATTTGGTCATGGCATTTCAAAGCAGGCTGGTGGGCTAACCTCAGAATTTGATTTGATATTTAGCCAGTACCCTACCTAACATTTATGCCTTCAGAAGATCACTCTCAAGTTCCATTTCTCATGCTTGCAACCCTTCACGATCATTGTTTTTCAACACACTGTTTGATAAAAATGTGCAAATCTGACAACCGCAGAAAAAATGTTCAGAATTTTTTTTTATTTTATTAAGTTATCAGGAGTGGCTTCTGTAGCAAACAGATGGCCTATTGATAGAGGAAGAAACCGGTGATAATGAAATAAAAACACATATTATTTATTATTTAAAGGAGTGGTACATGAATAATGACTATGACTGCATCTGCTGACACTGTACCACCTATGTCACCTACCGAGCACACTTTTAAAGTGATTATAATTTACAATTATAATGTAAATTTTGAATAAAAATACATACCATCACTTTCTGCACTTTGGAAAACACCAAAATCTGTAAAAATATAAACCATTTCCCCCCATCTCTACCTACGGCCAATTCTGGATGGCACTCGTGGCCAGCCCTTCTGACATTCGTGGAGGTAGGCCAAATGCTGCCCCCCCCAATCTGGTGATATGCCAACTTCTGCTCCTCTGACACTCTAGAGTTCCACTGTTCTCTCCTCCACATGTCTGTTTTGTTTCCCCTCATCTTAGCAGGAACAGTGGTTACAGAGTGCATTGGCATTGGGGTTGTGCTTTCCAGGGTATTCTCACTGGAAAGTGTGTTCAGTGAGTTCTCCCCCATAGCCACATGTCTCTAGTCCACAGAGAAAGAACACATTTTCCCATACATTTCAGCCTGCCCTCTTAGATCATCTGAGGGTGCTCTCCTTCAAGTGCTGGGATTATCCCAAATTAGAGAGATAGTGGCACAGGGGCGAGTCTTCTTTGTAGTGGCGCCACAACTATGGAAGTCTCTACTGGGGGAACTAAGAACTTCCTCCTCCCTCATGGCCTTTTGGAGAGGGCTCAAAACATTATTTGTTCCATGGTGGATTTGGGTAATGTGTCATTGTCTGCCCTTTGTACCTCTGTAGCAGTGCTTTGGTGATAAACAGTTGCCCTCTTGCATTTGGTTGTGCTGCCTTTATTGTGATTTTATTTATCATTGTATATATTGTATATTTTAGTCTGGAATTGTAAGCCGCCTTGGACATTTGCTCCAGCATTGCAAAGGTGGGATAAAAAAAAATCTTTTTAAATGAATGAATGAATGTTCAAAGAGAGCTCAAGAGGAAAAAGGAGAACACAAACTGCCATGGGTTACATATATTGGTCCATAGAATTATGCTATAATTATACAGCATTGTAACAACTGAAAAATGTTGGTCTTTTATTAATATCAAATGCATCTGATCCTTTATCGCCGCAGAAAAGGAGACATGAATACTGGGAGAGAAGATGCAGCGTTTTAAGGTATTAAAAACTCCCTCTTTCAATATTGCTGTACAATTGTGTTCGGTTGCCAGAATATCTTTCCATTTATTATGCTCCATCCTTTTTTATTTCCTCTCATGGGAGAAAATAAGATTATAGGTAACTAATCTTTATTACTGGGCTCCCTTCTGGCTGTTATCCCTGCTTATGTATGCCTATTTGATGGAATCTGCAGCAGGCAGCTGTCTCAAATCATTGTCACAACTGGGAATACGAATACAATGATTAGAAGTAATATTGTCATAGCTAAATATTACATATATGGAATAAAACAGCCAGCGTAGCAAAATAACGTGAGTGCACTGGGCAGGAAGCTAAGGAAGATGGCTGTAGGGAAATAGCATGAAAGTGGTTGGCTGCTGAGACTTGCAGTGTGATATTCTAGAATTGTGGCTGGTTCTCCAGATTCATTGTCAAGATGGGGTGCTTGGCAAATGCTCCAGGACTTAAGTTGCCAACCCTGCTCTCATATATACATATGCGCAAGTCTACACGTGCAGGCGAACCTGTGTGGATTTTTCAAGGGTGGAGGAATTGTGACAAGGGTTAGAGGAGGACAGAAATTACCTATCAGTCTTCTGGGTGGACTGGGGTAAGTTGTCCTTCTGCGATATGAGACAAGGTTACGTGACTTCAGATACCGGGGAAAAAGAAAAAAAAAATAATGTAGCCAAAAGGGGCCCCTTGGTGGGCAGGGAAGGTACCTCCTCCATATGAGAAGGCAGCTAGCAAGGCAAGAGGCTGTCCGAGCAGCAAAAGTTTCATGAAAATGGACAGAGTGGAATCTCTCTTGGGGAAAGAGACTACCATAACAGACAGTGTGGACACCTTCTGTGGGGAATAAAGCACCAAAATTCTGCTCCCTGAGCAAGGGTAGTTATAGGGGTCTGGACAAAGAGTGCAAAGGTATTCTGGGTGAATAATGGTGTGCTAGCACTTGGGTGCGCAGCCAGCAGTTTCCTGGACTTAAGTTAGGAGTCTCCTGAGTGGTAGAAGGGATGGAACTGGATTAATTATAAAATCCCTGATCCTTCCATTTTTATGAGTCACACAAGGGCCATTGACATCCCACCAACTCCATCCCCTCATAACATCTTGATTAATTCCCTCAAGAGGCAGAAGCAAATTTGCTCCCACCCTTACCCAGTGGACAGGAAAGGAAAATGGTTGGCAGAAGAGAGAGAGAGAGAGAGAGGTTTCTGCCCATTTGTTTCAAAGGAAAAGGGGCTCATAACCTGGAGCCCTTGACCAGAAAGGGAAGGGGCAGGGAGCTTTCTTGCCATAAACAATTCTTTCTCAGTTCGTAATGGCAAAGGAAGTGAGAAGACAAGATGAAAGCCTCCTCAAAGCTTCCTTTCATGACAGGCCATTCATGTCATTTGCAGCCTCCAAAGCCAAATATACACAGTTTTTTGAAAATTGAATTTTAAAAATCTTTGTTTGGTTTGCAGTGTATATCAACACATAAAAAAGCACTTAAGCAAACTGCTAAGGGGCAAAGGGAAAGAGAGAGGGGGAGTCCGGGGTTTTACTAACTCAAACAAGGACCAAAAAATGATAGCGATGTTTGATATGAAGTCACATAAATATTCCTCCTTTTATGAGGAGATATATGAGTAAATACGAGAGGGACAAGTTTGTAATGAAACTAAATAGCAGGCGCAGGCATTTGGCAAGATAGTGCTTGCATGGCCGTCTAACAGCAAAGGATAAGCCGGACCAAACTCAACCAGCGAACGCAACGATTATTCTAAAGCAGATATGCTTTCTGTGAATTGAGTGACATCTGGCAGCAACAACCACTATTTTCGGTTAAGATTGATTTTTGAGGATTCAAAGCCAAGCAGATTGAAAACAATATACATGTATTTTTTAACGATCAGCTGTTATGGGATAGATGCCAGGCTTGAAGAGTGTGCTCCAACTGTTCCCATTTACCAGGGATAGTCTGTCCCTAGAGTAAATCCCTGTTCTCATTTGGCTTCTATCATCCCTCCTCGGTTTTGTTAAGCTGTTCCTTAGTCCTTTACCATTCCAGAAAATGAAAAATTCATTTTCTTTTGTATTGTAAAAAGAAAGAAGACTATGAGGTTATGATGGCAAATACACTGAACTTACACCAGAATTTGTAACAAATACCTAAACAAAGCAAAGGTGTTTTTATTTGGGGGGGAGGACGGCATTGCTGAGATCCAATTCAGCAGAGAAACCCCAACAGGTCTGGATAATATTTTCTGCATTGAGCTCTCCACTAAACCTCAAACCATTTGTTATTCAGAATCCGGCAATTGAGATTGAAGTCAGAATTACTGTTTGCACAGGTGGCTGGGCTACTGGGAGACTCGATGCTTATTCTTTCATCCATCGACATTATTTTGAAAAATGTCCTGCTTCACATCTGCTCGTTTTGATAACACAAGAAGCCTTTATAGAAGTTGCTGAGATAGCATTTATCAAATGGCTTTTTTAAATTTAGAGGAAGCACTGTCTTTGTACAGAACCTTATTAAAGAATATGTTTCTGAGGTACAAGTATGCTTCTCCGCCATAAGAAGAGCTTCACGTCGCGGTATAGGCAATTTCAGGCTCAGATCAACTTTTCCAATCATAAGCAGGAAATGAAACTTCAGGTCTGGACCTTTAGCTGTAGGAGTTCTGCATTGGTTTTGTGACTCACAATGAAGTTAAAATGAACTGTCTAAAGCCAAGGACTCACCTTATGTACAAGCTGCAAGAGAGGAGATTCTAGCTGGACATCGCAAGGAAATTCTGGACGGTCAAAGCAGTTCAGCAGTGGAACAGATTGCTGAGGGAGATGGTGGATTCTCCCTCACTAGAAATCTTCATGCAGAGGTTCAACAGGCATCTACTGGAGATGCTCTAGGCAGGGGGTTGGACTAGACGACCTTCCAACTCTATGATTCTAAAAACTTGCTTTGCTTGCATATCATTTGTTGGAGGGCAGTTTCAGAGGTTTATCTTGTGAGGAAAATAAGAGGTGGACCTAACATGTAAGTTCTAATTAAAACCGAAATGTGGGGTCATGGTGGGAAAGAGACAGGGCCGGCTTTGATGTCTAGCCCAATGCAAAACATTTTTACAGGACTCCCACCATGTGGCTCCTCTCTACTCACCAGGATGAGTAGCAGGAGTGAGGCACCTGTGGGGGGTAGGCAATGTCAAGCCAATCAGACCCAGGAGCGAGTGGGAAGAAGGACCACTCACCTCACGACACCTCAGCATGAAATATTCCATGCCAGAGCATCAGCTACAGAGTAAGGTGTCAGCTGCAGCTGTGGGCACTCCATTCGCCACCCCAGAGCAGGTCCCCCCCATAGCATAGTTAGAGGGGGAAAACCAGTATCTACCGCAGGCACAACAACGCACCATGTAAGTGGGTCCCCCCACTCAGTGTTGGAGCCAATTCCGGGCAATTCCGGACATCAATACACAGATGCTCGATGAACCAAACGTTTTCTCCTGCATGTTGTCGCTGCCCGGAATGGCTCCAACAGTGAGTGGGAGGGGCCTCTTATACAGCACATTGCGTCGTGTTCAGTACTTACTGTTTTACGCCTTTTAAGTGGTGGCTCCTGCAGGTGTGGGGCCCATTTGGCCAAATTGTTCAAACTGCCCTAAGGCCAGCCCTGGGAAGAGACATGAGCCCCTTCTTGTATGATACAGGAGAAGCATGAAAAAAGTAAGCACGTCACTTGTGCTTTTGAAATGGCTGAAGAAATAATGTGCAAAGCCAGTCTTGAAAATGAATTGGGACCCTCTGACATGTGTGCCTGAGGAGTTAACCTTTATGGAAACTCATTTGGCTTCCCTTGAAAAATCTCATGAGGAGAAAGGTTCAGATATCCCTTGGGTGACCAGAGTCACTTGGGTCACTCACCCACACTAACTTTCACCATAAAGTTGATATGAAGCTAAAATGACATTCTGGGTGAGGAAATTCCCTTCATTTGTCAGACAGAAGCAAGACCTTTATGAAAAGTTCACATGATGCAACATGAATGCATAGAAGCCAACATTATGTAAAAAGCAACCAATTTTGGTCATATTAGAAAGTCTAATCAAGATGACACTTACAGCCCAATCCTATGCATGCCTACTCCAGAGTAACTCCCATTATATTCAATGGGGCTTACTCCCAAGCAAGTATGGTTAGGATTGCAGCCATAAAGAATTACTCTTGCAGCTCCTTGAAGGAAGGGTGGGATGCAGATGTGACCCAAGAAGAACTATGGCCTCCTGATTTGTAATATGTAACAAAGAAACTGCTTCCTTTAGGGTTAGGGTTAACCCTAAAGAGGTTGCAAGCTCTAATTTGTGGTATGACCACCAAAAGAAATTTGTAAGATTTCTTGAACTTCCATTTGACTTTGCCCTTTTTTGCTTTCAAGTTATTGCCTGTGGTTAAGATCTATTGCAGGGGTGCTCACACTTTTTTGGCTCGAGAGCTACTTTGAAACCCAGCAAGGCCCGGAGATCTACCAGAGTTTTTTTACAATGTTTGCGCCATCATAACATATAACATTTATGTGTACAACTTATGTTGGTGTACCTTGCATAACCGCATGAGCCAATATTGCACAACACAACATAATTAACTATAAACATTTTTTGTAATTACTTGAGTTTACTTTGATGACTTGCACTGAAGTGAATCAGCCAAGGATGCATAGTCCGGACAGTAGCTGCTGACAGCCAGCCTCAAGCACACTTCCAAATGTTCATCAGTCATGGTGGAAAGGTACTTGGACTTAATGATCTTCATGTAGGAAAAGGCAGCAGATCTCTATACAGACCAGTGCAAAAACAGGGGAAAGGTAAGTCAGCCCCAGTAGAGTCAACGGGGCTCACTCCCAGGGATGTGTGGACAGGAGAGAAGCCTGCCAGTGGCACCTCTCCAGGTCTACTCATGAGTCAGCCCCAGTAGAGTCAACGGGGCTCACTCCCAGGGATGCGTGGACGGGAGAGAAGCCTGCCAGCGGCTCCTCTCCAGGTCTACTCACGAGTCAGCCCCAGTAGAGTCAACGGGGCTCACTCCCAGGGATGCGTGGATGGGAGAGAAGCCTGCGATCGACTAATTTTGCCTCACGATCGACTGGTCGATCGCGATCGACGTATTGAGCACCCCTGATCTATTGCATAAAGTTCAACTTGAAGTGATGCAGGGGAGGGAGTTTTGGGCTCAGGTGCAGTCTCTAACCACACGTAGATGCTCTGAACCATGCTCTGATACTCTATAAATGCTCTGTGTGATCCGTGGACATCCAACCTTTCAGACAAATGTATGTAAACCATCTATTCATTATTCCAGCTTTTGATACTACCTCCTGATTAGAAGTAGGCTACCTCAGATTGCCAGGGAGTGGCACCAGGATGCAGGTCTCTTGTTCTCTTGTGTGCTCTCCCTGAGAAATCTGGTGGGCCACTGTGAGATACAGGAAGCTGGACTAGATGGACCTGATCCAGCAGGGTTCTTCTTATGTTCTTATGATACACAGCGGAATGGGTTGTATCCTAGTCGAGGGGCAATCAGGAGGCTTTTGTTCCCTTACATTCAGGAATGCCTCCCGTTGTCTGCTCAGAACTGTGCCCGCTGTTTGGCAGGGAGATGTGGCAAGGCCACACGGGAGTCATATATCTCAGCAGTACCTTTGCCACTGATAACTGCCCATTGCCAGACTCCTGGTGACCTCAGTCCACACCCTGATCCTATCACCTCTGCACTGTTACTCTCCCTTCCCACCCACCGACCATTCCCCATGCCGTCATATCAGCAGTGAGGAGCCAGATGAGCTGCTACTGTGTAGCTGACACCATTTTCAGCAGTGGCCTGGTAATGTGCAACAGTGCAACAGCTGAGCTGCCAAAACATAAGTTCCAGCATCACGAAAGGGGGACAGAGTGGAGCAGTAGGCTTACTAATGCAGGCATACCCCAATATCTGTGGATTCGGTAGCTGCTGTTTCAGTTATCTCTGGTTCAGTGGAAACCAGGGATGCCCTTTATAAAGGGAGTGGAAGTAATGGAGAGCATTAAAAACAGCTTTTTAAAAAATCTTAGTGCAGTGAAACAGCTGTGTTTTCAGGGCTGCAGGCCTGAAGATTCCATAAAGCACTTTGCTGCTGTAGTGAGCCTACAGCGGAGGTGGAGAGGCCAGCACCAGTTGGTGCTGGGCCTTTGCACTGACCAGATGCCCAAGAGGAGCGTTGAGTGATAAGTTTCTTCACTGGCTTTTCAAGGTGGGGGAAGGCAGGGAAGGGTGGAATGTGGTAGAGGAAGGGTGGAACATGGGATTGGGCATGGGAAGGGGGCAGGGGCAGAGGCTGCCATCACACCCTATACCCCTTCCTGAGCCAGGAAGACAAACACGGGTCTCCTCAGTTCTGCACCTACTAAAAAGCAGGTACAGATCTGAGCAGACCCATCGAGGCCGCCAGTGCTCGACACGAGGTAAGAGAACTGCTGCTGCCTTACTCTGAGGAGACCTCTAGCAGCTTCCCTAGCCCCACAGGATACAGCGACGGCCATTCATTCATTCATTCATTCATTCATTCATTCATTCATTATTTTGTGAATCAATACATATCTGACATCCCAACTTTAAGGTATGTTCTTCAAGGAGGAAAATGTTTGGAAAGAGTCACAGACAAATAACTTGCAGTAAATATTCTAATACATTACACAGAAATCAATTGGTTTCTCATTGGATCTTTTAAGCTTCTATCCATTCCCTGGAGTTTATCAAAGAGTAAAGCAAATAATGCTAGAGGCACAAAACCTCTTTGAACTTGCTTCTAGAATTTGTTCCCCTCTTAATTTCTCTATCCCGCTTAAGTATGGGCAAATGGCTCCTTATCTGAGAATTTTGATCAACCCTTCTGAACATCGTGCAAATCTCCTTGGCAAGATTCATTGTGTTTCCATCCAAGGTGACAGAAGGCAGATATAGGCAAATACCATATAAAGAACGCCTCTGCCCTTGTAATTTGGGAAATCTTGAATCAATCATACACATTCTTTTTTATTGTCCTCAGCACACTAGATCCCGCCATACTTACATGACTCCACTTCTCGGCAAAATGAATTATCTTTCAGATGAGGCAAAACTGAAGCATCTCCTAAATGACTGCTCACCAAATGTGCTAGAGGGAGTTTCTAAATTTTTACTTTTAGCAATTTCTAAGCCTTCTTAATGTAATCTGTCAAAAAACTGATATTTTATGTTGAACTGTAAATGTATTATTAGTAATTTAGTAACTTAAATCCGTTTTTGATAAACAGGATTAAGAATGATTATGTTTGCTTTTACGGTTTCTTTATCTATGCCTAATAAAGGTTTATTCATTCATTCATTCATTCATTACACAGAAAATGGAGCATCTTCACAAAAACAAAGTCCATCCTAAAAATAACCCAGGGCTTCTGATACAGGCATGATTATCCAAAGTAACCAGTGCTATTCCCTTCTCCAGAACACGCTCTTTTACAAGGCATGAAGATCCTATGGGGGAATGATGTAATTTGAGTAAAGAGGTGACTTGCATAGTTTAATGTTTCTCATTTTGTAAAACAGAGGGACAAGAGCAGGGTGGCCAACGAAAAATCTGCAGGGATCAGTTTACAATCAAGGTGCAAATATTAATAAGACAAGATCAGAAGCAGATGTGCAGAAACCAAAGATGTGAGACAAGAGTCACCGTTGCATCTAGTATGTCTGCCTACAACACCCAAATAACTAAAACAAGCAGACATAATTTTAGCTCTGATCTTTGAACAGTAAGTCATTCTTTGAAATGTTGGGTCAAAAGCTTCTGGAATGAAAAAAAAAAGCAGCACTAGAAGAATTACAATGCATTTAGGTCATAAACAGTGCAATTCTGTGCATGTCTTACTCAGAAGTAAGTTGAATTCCCAGGTAAGTGTGCATAGGATCGCAGCTTAAGGTAACAATCATAAGCACACTAGTGAATAATTATTCCGGTATATTTGCATTTCCAAATCTAACACAGATTAAATACTCTCTGAGCAAATGACACTTCACATGATCAGTTGTCTATCTGTGGCAGAAGTGAAAGAAGTACCCTTCCCTGCTGTAACTAAACTATGTGTAACTGCAGCAAGCACGTACGCTTTTCCTATCTGCCCAATCTCCATCTCCCTTCCCTTCTGTTGTCGTCCTCATGTCATTTCTAGGTCATAAACTAAACTCTTTGGGCCGAGATGTAACTAGGGTGGAGCCTGTGGGGCATCCGTCCTGGGCACTATGCCAAGGGGGGCACATGACTGCCCCTCAGGCTCCACCCTAGTTATGGAGGCAGCACTGGCAACTTTGCACCCCCATTCATTCTCCTTCAAAGGGGAGCCTCCATTGTTGGCAACCTTCAGTCTCGAGAGACTGAAGGTTGCGTGAAAGACCATTCACGCTCTGAATGGTGGTTCTGGAACAGCGTCTAGTGGGGCTGAAAAGGCCGATTCGGGAGTGACAATCCCTTCCACATTGGGAGCAAGTGTAGTCTGTCCCTGGTCTGTCTCCCTGGCTATGGGCCTTCCTTCTTTGCCTCTTTGCCTCAGTCTGTTGGCCAAGTGTCTCTTCAGACTGGGAAAGGCCATGCTGCACAGCCTGCCTCCAAGCGGGATGCTCAGAGGCCAAGGTTTCTCATCTGTTGAGGTCCATTCCTAAGGCCTTCAGATCCCTCTTGCAGATAACCTTGTATCGCAGTTGTGGTCTACCTGTAGGGTGCTTTCCCTGCATGAGTTCTCCATAGAGTAGATCCTTTGGGATCCAGCCATCACCCATTCTCATGACATGACCAAGCCAATGCAGGTGTCTCTGTTTCAGCAGTGTATACATGCAAGAGATTCCAGCTCGTTCCAGGACTGTGTTGTTTGGAACTTTGTCCTGCCAGGTGATGCCGAGGATGCATCGGAGGCAGCACATGTGGAAAGCGTTCAGTTTCCTCTCCTGTTGTGAGCGAAGAGACCATGACTTGCTACAGTGCAGAAGTATACTCAGGACGCAAGCTCTGTAGACCTGGATCTTGGTATGTTCCGTCAGCTTCTTGTTGGACCAGACTCTCTTTGTGAGTATGGAAAATGTGGTAGCTGCTTTACCAATGTGTTTGTTTAGCTCGGTATCGAGAGAAAGAGTGTCGGAGATCATTGAGCCAAGGTACACGAAGTCATGGACAACCTCCAGTTCATGCACAGAGATTGTAATGCAGGGAGGTGGGTCCACATCCTGAACCATGACCTGTGTTTTCTTCAGGCTGATTGTCAGTCCAAAGTCTTGGCAGGCCTTGCTAAAACGATCCATGAGCTGCTGGAGATCTTTGGCAGAGTGGGTAGTGATAGCTGCATCTTCGGCAAAGAGGAAGTCACGCAGACATTTCAGCTGGACTTTGGACTTTGCTCTCAGTCTGGAGAGGTTGAAGAGCTTTCTGTCTGATCTGGTCCGGAGATAGATGCCTTCTGTTGCAGTTCCAAAGGCATGCTTCAGCAAGACAGCGAAGAAAATCCCAAACAAGGTCGGTGCAAGAACACAGCCCTGCTTCACTCCGCTTCGGATGTCAAAGGGGTCTGATGTGAAGCCATCAAAGACTACAGTGCCCTTCATATCCTCGTGGAAAGACCTGATGATGCTGAGGAGCCTGGGTGGACATCCAATTTTGTGGGTATTCGATCCGATCTATGGGGAGCCTCCACAGGGGAATGAATGGGGGCGCAAAGCCACAACGGTGAGTGCCTCTCCTCTGAGGAGAACCCAGAAGTGACTGCCTTGCTCCTTCAAGGGGAGGCCTGCATAGGAGAAGGAATGGGGTCAATTCCTTCTCCTATGGAGTTCCCCCTTGTAGGGGACACCCATTTAAAGGGCAACATCCACAGGAGAAGGAAGGGAGCATGAAGCTGCCA
The DNA here is from genome assembly GCF_035046505.1 of Tiliqua scincoides. Taxonomy (NCBI): domain Eukaryota; kingdom Metazoa; phylum Chordata; class Lepidosauria; order Squamata; family Scincidae; genus Tiliqua; species Tiliqua scincoides. The sequence continues at coordinate 32,418,617 of NC_089826.1, forward strand.
GCAACCCCTCCTCCAGGGAGAACCTGGCTATATACACTATATCAACGATCTATATCGTTCAGTGATATAGAAGAGAAAGTATATAGGCAGTGAGTGCATCCAATGCAACACAGTGTACAACTGTTTCATAAAGTTCAGGCTTGTTCATATCTTGTGGTACGTGCAAGTCGGGGGAAAATAAAAGCCATTAAAAGCACCTGAGAATCATCAGTTGAGGATGCAGCTCTTTGTGGACGTTTCAACCTTTTAAGCGCCAGACTTTTTCAGGATGGTAAGGTCTGCAGCACTCTGCTGACTCCGACATCTGCTAAATGCATAAGGATGCCTTCTCAGCGGTATCCGGGTGCGTATTCTCTGAATAGATTTACCATCCAAACCGGCTTGCCTAAGCAAGCCTTTGGGGGAATGGCAGGAAGCCCTCCATATATGGGGCAGCTTGATAATTTGGATATTCACAAACCTAGTCACCTCTTGCCACCGTCAGGCAGATCAATCTGTCAGATATTTGATACTTATTTGAAGGAGGTAAGCTGTTCTGAGCTGGAGGCTTCATAATCTGAGCATACAATAACGCGAACATTTTTTTGGCTCGCTATGACATTAAATACAATTCCCCCCCCCCCCAGGTTTCTAAATTTCCTGCTATGCTAACTGACCTGACCCACAAAAAAAAACAAAATCAATCCTTATACTATGAAATGGTTTCATGAACGCAAGAGCTGCCTTCAGGACTATGGACTACAAATTATATATAGCTTCTGTGCTTAAGGGTTCACATTTCTTTGAAGAGTTTGATAAGTCAAATGCACTCGAATGCTAAGAAAGCAGCAGCTAAGAGCAACCAGCATTTTAGATCACATGGAAATTGTTTCCAGGGGCATAAAGCTATGCAATCTTCACTATAAAAGGACTTCGGAAGGATTATTCATATATTTTTTCCTTAACTGAAAGCAAATTCACCTTGATAATCAAGAGGCAATTTCCAATTTGTGTTCATTTTTATAGGCAAAAATTGACAGTGTTGCTCAAGGCCAAGTCTCCCACTGGCCAAACATGCTGCATAATGCAATCTGTGACATGTAGGTTCCAATACATAGACGTGTTGCCGTCATGCCAAGCATTTTTCAATTGCTGCTACATTCTTCTCCCTGCCCCTTTCAAATTCATAAAATGGACCATGACATTTCTGACTACGAGATCAAAGGAGGACATTTTTCACAGCTAAGAAGTGTAATTTCAGCATCAGGTTAGCCCTGGCATCATTAGATTCAGCACTAACTAAACAGCCTCCCCCATCGCCAAAGTGTTTATTCTGCAGTAAATCCCATTTATTTCAATAGCCTGTACCCCCCAAGTGAGTGTGTATATAGTACTTTCCCAAGGGAGGCAAGGCAGACCAGTTATATCCAGACAGTTGGAAAAATAAAGACCTTCCTTTTTTCGAAATGACTGCTTAGTTTTAATGCTGGTTGTGGATGGTTGAGCTGGATTGTATTGTTGTTGTTTGGCCCAGTTTTCAGTTAGCATTCTTTTATAATGGCACTGCCCAGTCCTATCTCAGGATAGGACAAAAAAGGATAGGACACCCCCTATCTCAGGGGATGGACAAAAAACTGGAGGATAAGATCTGGTGCATGGGACTGTCGGAGGATTTACCCCCTTCCTCCCTGACATGCCCCCAATTCTTTCCCGAAACACCCCATTCCCTATCCATGGTCAGCCCCTGTCACCAACTTACCCCAGGGCTGCTGCTGCACACACCATACCCCTTGCCATTTCTGGCAGTGGCCTGGCTTTCACAGTGCTGTGAAGAACCCGTAAAGAAAGGGTTGTGTTGCTATAGTGCTAGGATTAGGGCTGCTCTCCATGAACGCTATCACTTTTAGGCATGACTGAAAAATACATGTAATTGTTTATGGTATGGACAGAGTTGATACACAGCACTTTTCCCCCTCCCTTCTGCCCTCCTGATACTAAAACTCAAGGTCATCTAATTAAATTGATTGGCAGGAAATTCAAGTCAGAAAAAAAAAAGAAATTTCTTCTTCACAGCTTCTTGCGCACTGCATGTCGTGAATGTATGGGACTCTCTATTATGCAGTGATAGCTACTGCTTCAAGTGGCTTTAAGGGGGAATGGAGAAGTTCTGACTACCAACACTAATTACCTTTCCTTCACCCAGACATTTGCTGCTGCAATGTCTATTTCATAGCTGGCAGCAAGACTGAGGGTTCCTTTGTCACTCGGTTTGTCCCCAAATGCACTAAAATGCCATGCTTTGCCAAGCTCAGAATTGCCCCCGCCCCACCCTACCCCATTTCCCAGGATAAATGCTGCAAAATATACCCCTTCACACAATTCATAATCAGTGGGTTGCATGCATTAGGAAGGTTTCAACAAATGCATGGAGAAAAGATCTAGCAATACCACTGTCCTCAGAAGCAGGTGACAGGTCCTGGAGACAAGGGAAGGCCATTGTCTTTGTGCACCACCTGTGACAGTCCAGAGAAATCTGGGTCACTTCTTCTGGAAACAGAAAACCCTGGACTAGATTAACACTGGTGCAATTGAACAGCTGCCTCTTATATTCTTATGCAAAAGCCAAACCTAATTATCATTCTTGAAAATATTTGCCCTTTTTATGCATATATTACCCTCACAAACCCCCCCCCCATTTATTTCACCTTCAGATCCTCCCTAAATAATGTGCCCTTAAATGAACTTTTCAGGCAAATATTCATTTTCTTCCTGGATAACCCCAACACGTATTCTTCTTCCAGTTCCCTCCAAATTCTTTTCCCTTCATTAGTTTCCCCCAAAGTATTCCATTTTCCTCCCAAAGCCCCTTTCAAATCATTCCTATAAAGGCAGCCATCAGTGTCAGTCTTTTCCTCCCCCTCACAGTCTACGTGGCTTGTTTTTATGAGCTTTGGATGCACTTGATGTCAATGTTGACGGTGGAATATACAGTTCGGATGGGGATACCGACATGCGGGAAGCATGCTTTTCTTTTTGCGTAAATAATATGGAGCTCAAACTGCGTTTCCATTTCAGCAGATTCCCAGTGTCATTTTAGGAAAATATTTAAATACAACGTAACATAGTTGTATGTTTTTTTTCCAAGGGTACAGCATGTTGACACTGAATCTCATGCAGTTTTACACTGTCTGTTCAGGCTGACATGCAGCCCTTAGATCAACATTACCAGCTGCTCTTTTAATTCCTTTGGGAGCCAAGATTTAAGTGCAGCTAAATATTAGGTCTGAGCCTAAATCTGTTTTGTAAATATTGTCATTAGTGTTGAAGAGACCCTTTTTAACATTTCTTTACTTTGTTGATCATTCCGGCTTTCCTTATATATAAATATAAAGATCTCCATAAGACGTGTTTATTTCCAACTGGTTATCTTCCATTATTTGTGTGTCATGACTTTCCTTCTTCCTCTCCATAAAACAAGTCACACACTCCGAATCGGTGAAGAGCCCTGTATCAATGGGGAGGGCAACCAAGAATGTCATGATGACCTAATTTAGGTCACGCTAGAGGAAAAAATGGGAGTAGAAAAATAACGAAAGACTGGGTCTTCAGGTCTCAAAACACAGCATCAGGCTTACAGAGAGACACTGCCATCCATTCCAACATTTTGAACCGACGGGGCCAGCTAATGTGAACTGACAGTTTGAACCAACAGGGCCAGCTAATGTGGCACTGGTGAAATTAGTGAAAACATGATGCAATTTACTCACTATTGAGAATGCCTGGTCTAAAAGCCTCATGAGAACCGGGTGTCTCTATTCTTGTCAATGAAGGGGAAATGATCCATACGTGCTGAGGGTTTTCTATTGGGATAACAGAACCCATGCTCATAGATGATAATGGGATTCATTCATACAGATTTCCAGGTTTGTTTGTTTTTTGCCTTGGACGAACTTCATTTATATGCTGTTGTAATATGAGGATTAATCAAAACTTAGCGCTTGGGTAGCGTTTTCCGAGTGTGCAAAGTGCTTTATCTGCATTTTGGGTCCCTTTAGGGAGAAGGGCGGGATAGAAATAAAGTTTTATTATTATTATTATTATTATTATTATTATTATTATTATTATTATTATTATTATTATTATTTTCTCAATGTTGTCCTTACAACAACCCAGTAAGGTGAGAAAGCAACACTACCCATTTCAGAAGTGGAGAGAGGTGAACTGCCCTTTGCGCCAGCTAAGGCAATTCATGTCTCCACTCTTAAAATACAATATCTTTACAAAACTGGGAGCTCGTGCATTGGAGCATTGGCTAAGAAGCAGCTATTTGCCCAATGCCACTTACTGCACAATCCTGTCACCCATCTCTGGCACTGATGCAGCAACCTTGATGGAGCACGAACCACATCCAATAGGGATGTGTGATCAGACAGCCAGCAGGAGATAAGTGAAAATATTTTTATTTACCCTCCCCCCATAATTGGCCTGACCAACCTATGGGTTTCCTTGGACCTATGCCAGCCATTACCCCAGCACCCCCCAAAATGACGACAGAGACCATGGCTTTTAGAATTAACTGGGCAACTTTATTAGCATTACCAACAAAGAACCGGCAACATTCTGCAGGGCATCTGCATCTGCAGGGTATCTGCAGGGCAAATGAGGGCAACCCAAACCCTCCCAAAGTGAGGGGTGCTAAGTGGGGGGAAAGGCCCTAGCCATCTTTGTCCCCCCGTCTCGTAGGGCGTCCACCCGACTCCAGGTGTCACTCAAAAATCATTAAGCCCACCTTTCAACATTGCCCGAAAGTATAGGTAAGGCAGCCAAACTGCCAGGCCTGCAGGACCGTTCCCTTGCAAGGCTTGGCCAGCTCAGAAAAGGGGCTTGCCAACCAACCTCCTTGAGCCAGCCAGTCAGGGATTATGGGAGCCGCCCTTGCTCACCCCTTGGTCTTGCTGCCTTAGATTGGATACCGAGAAATCCTCTGCCTACCCCCACCCCACACCTGGGTAGCCTGGGTATGCCTTTCCTCTCATTAACCACCGCACCTACATGACCAGTCCAGGTTAGGTGAAAAAACCACCATCCTAAGGCCAATCTGGATGGCAGCCAAAAATTCCTACCTGGCCCTTGTTGAGCAGCCAGCTACTCTCAGACTAGGCATGGGCAGGTGGGCGGAGGTTGCCAACCAGGACCAAACCGCTCTGCCCAGGCGCACGCGCGCCTGAACAGAGCTCAGCTCCCGCCTACCCCGCTGCACAGCCAATCAACTGTGAGCCCTGGCCTCCTGTCAGTCAGAGGAGCGGGGCAATACTCAGCCACCAAACAACTGGTGCGGTGGCTGCCTTTTTGCTGGCATAGGTATAAGAAGAGAAAAGGGGCAGGGTGGCCTGGGAAAGAGGAGATAAGATCCTGATGCAAAGATCCTGGTCCAGCTTTTGTACTGCCGTGCTGCTCATTTCTGTGGTGGCTCTGGAGCTGCTACCAAGAATTCCATGTCAGGCTGCCTGACCCAAAACAGGGCTTAGGATCTGGTGAACCTGAGATCCTCTCTTCCTGTCCCTCTCCCACCCCACTCCCTCCCCCTGCCACGCCTCTTCCCCACCCCCAGTAGCTCCAGAACACCTCCCCCTACCCCTACTCACCTGTCTACTGCCCTGCAGTCTGGTGACCACCAGGCGGTGGAACGTGGGCCCAGTACCGGAGGGCGCAGTGGAGGGCTCAGGATCGGGCCCTCAGTTAGATCATGGCAGAGGCAAGACAGAGGCAAATGAGGAAGGCCTGACTGCAGCTCCGTCTCTGAGCCAATGCATCAGACCAGTTTCCTTCAAATCAATCATCAAATACCACCTTGTCTTGCAGCCTCTGACATCCTATGAATCTACATTCCCAATGGCGTAACCAAACATGTTATCAAGTACATGTGATTACGTTTGCCTATGTCTGTCCCTCTCTACCTTGCTCTTACAAACAACTTGGGAGCAGGGCCCTATTTTTGAACTGTGTAACTCAGAACTGTGTAACTCCACTGTGCAAATAACAGGGGCAGGCTACAAAACTATTTGCACATGTCCAGCATTGGTCTTGGCTTTGACACTTGCATACAAGTTTTATAATTTGTATGTGTCTGAGTCCCTTTCCAACAATGTGTATCTCATGCCATACAAATACCGCTGATTTGGTGCCTTCCTGCCTTTGTATGCCAGGAAGCATCAGTCCCCTTGGCAGGGATCATATGTCCTGTTGCTTGCAGTTTCCCTTCTCTGATTCTGAAAAATGCTATTTTTAAAAATGGGCAAAGCTAACAGGAAAAGAAAGTTATTCGTACAAAGGAACAATCGGCATATTATTCATGAAGATATAGCAACAGCCGAATGCTGGCCTGAATCCGTGGCTGATAATGGACTTTCTACAGAAAGGAAGATAGTGCTGCTGCTTCCCAGATTGCCAAATTTATGTGGTGGGGGATCACCCTTTATTTAGCACTATGATCCAGGGAAGGGACAGTAGTGGCGTCACTAGGGTTTGCGTCACCCAGTGTAGGAGGCCAGTGTATTACCCCCCTGATGGACCTCCTCTCATGCAGTGGGCGGGACAACAACCTGGGCAGTGGGCATGGTGATGTACCATTTCCCCACCCCTGCTGGTTTTTTGGCTATACCTTTTGATAGAATGCAGATATTTCAACAGGTTTTTTTTCATTGCATTCTGCTGTAAATTACACATCGAATGATATATAACATGATGGTATTTTTCCTACAAAGCACGATTTTAGCTATTTTGGTCACTAGCGGTATCACCTCCCTGTGCACATCACCTGGTATGGTCCACACACCCCTAACAATGCCACTGGGGGATCAGGCACTGAACCGAGGTTGAAAAGCAAAGGTATTTTGTTCACTTCTTTCAATATCTTAATGCTTGCCCATACAGCTGCTGTTTTGCCTACAGAATGCCTGGTAAAGCTCCAACCAATGTGAATTTAAGTGATCAGAAATGTACAATTCAGCACATCTGATCCCTACAACACCTTATACATGGAAAGTCTGTATTCAGCCACTGAGCTCTGTCCCTTTCAGATCTCCAAGGCTTAGGAAATGTGCAATGAAAAGACCAACTGCCACTTAGGGAGCAGAAACTTCAAGGCAATCGCATCTTATTTATTCCACCTTAACACGTATTCAAAAAACTGTCAGGCCAGTTTGTACCCTCTCTCTCCAGTATTCAGCAAGCATTCCAGAAAGGGCTTGTATCAGAAAATTACTCACATGACCTTGTCATTTCTGTCTGCCCACGATGATTTCCGTGTTTGCAGTTAAAAAAAAAAAAAAAAAAAGATGGGGAAAGAGGAATAAGAAGACATTGTCTGCAAAGCAAGCTTTGGTTCAAGTATTAACTTCATATTTGGATATGACATAAATTTACTCCTGATACACTGAAAGAGCATATTGAAATGGCCACCATCAGAGTTCTATGAAAACCACCTTTTCAGTGCAGTGTGGGTTTTTTTAAAATTTTAGGTCTTATATTTCCAGCTTTGTTGGCTTACCCAGGAAGATAAGTTCTTTTCTTGGCGGGGTGGGGGAACGAAAGAAATAGCCGCCAACGAAATCAACCTCACAAGCATGTGAGGCAGAGATGATTTCTCAGCCAGAATTCCCAATGTCAACTCTTAATGCTATTTTCAGCAGCTAATCAGTTTTAATAAAAATACCCCAGTTGGCTAATGTATGTAACGAGTTGAGAGCCGCTACAAGAAGGAAACAATCATGTTATTTTACTAGTTATTTATATGAGAATTGTATTACATCACTACAGTGTGGCATGGAGGTGCAGCGAGAAGAGAGTGATGTGCTTTGGCAGTCACATATGAGTTGGATGGAGACAAGCACCTCAAAGAGAAGTCTTGCCATGCACAGAGCAGCCGAGGAACCAAAGGCATGTTGGACCTCTCACAAGGTCCAGGCCCACGTGGCTCTTATTACAGAGAAGGTGACGGAAAACGTATTACAGCCACTTCCCCTTCCTTTGGCGGGAGGCAAAAAAAAAAAGGCAGCGAACTGAATTCACACTTAGTGCAGAGCACATCCATGGCAGCTGAGCGGTCTGTCAGTCAGCTTGTTAGAGAGCCATACTTGGGACTCCCTTTGTGCTAAATCATTGCGACAGGGACAAACACACTCCCCAAAGCCTGGCGTAAAATCGAGGAGTGGAACTAATTTTCAACTTCACATTAGGCAATGAGGTCTCGAGCGCGTTAAACGCTTCGACATCTGAAACGTGCGTGATGGTCTTTGAAAGACAACTGCAGACGTTTGAGCTGAAACACCTGCTTGTGCTCTCCCTAAATGGAGACCTCGCACAGTTCACGTGACTCGTTAGTTCACTTCAGACCCTCTCACTCGTCACTGGAGCACTGTATTTGCTCCAGTGTTCATGCTCCATGCTATAACCTGCATCGAAATGCAGCTTTAGAAGGGAATTCAACACATCGATAACTGGTTATTAGTCTTGATGACGATATGAAACTTGCATGAACTTAATGCCATTAAATTCCAACTGTTGGGGGGGGCAACAGTGGGAGAGTGCTACTGTGTTCCTACCCAGTATGGGGCTTTCCACAGCATGGGAACTGGCCACTGTGGGATGCAGAGGTTGGCTTGCTTGCTTGCTGTACAGTATGGAAGGCAAGGCTGCCCTAAGATCTCCTGATCCCTGAGGAAGAATGTTAAAACCTACCCTTACAATGAACCAGCCTCCGCTTCTCCCAATCCCTGGACTGGAAAAGGGGATTGGGGCAAAGTAGAAGAGGAAGTGTGGAGAGAGAAGAGGTAGCTCACCCTTTTCCTTTCTGCCACACCTCCACTCTATTCACCCTTTTCTTTTTCTAATCTGGAGAGCAGAAGGAGGAGAAGCAAATGAGGCAAGTGAACAGATGGAGGTGGACTTCCCCCAACTAAACTGTTGCTTGAAGTCACCTCTTCAGTTGGCCTCATGGATGAGCCGGACCAGATGAAAGGACTTCCTCCAGTCTTGCAGGCTGATTTTGTCCCTGAGATGCAAAGTGGTTGTTTTCCTTAAGCTTTCCAAAAGCCTACACAAGCTTTCCACAAGCTTACACAGCAGGCTTGGCGCTAGCCTGTGATGGACTGGCACCAATCAGAGGTGGAACGCTGCCTGGAGCTCTGTATGAGCGCCAGGCAATGAAGAGGTAAGTCGGGGCAGAGAAGGAGGCGTTCCGGGGCAGGGGGAAGGCGTGGCAAGGGGAGGGAGGGGGCAGGGGGGAGGGACCAACAGAGCTCAGCTCTGCTGAATCCAAAGCCCCGTGTTGGGCCTCTCAACCCAAAACGGAACTACTTAACTCTGCACCAGCTGAATAGCTGGCACGGAGTCGAGTAGTCCCATTGCATGGCTTCTTACCTTACCCAGGTGAAGGGGACAAATGTCCCCTTTCCCCAAGGTGATGACATGACCTGTCCGTGACTGCCTGGCATCCATAGGATGAAGCGACAGTCATTTTGGCACCACTGCAGGCTTGGGTGCCAGGCAGCTCAAGATTAGGCTGTCCTACAGTGCTACTCCTGTTCCCTTCAATACTTCCTCCAGCACCAGTAAACTCTGCTCAGATCACATACCTGAATGCTATCCCTTTCAATTGGGAATCGTCACCACTGAGACCCAAGACGTCTGGAAGGACCATGTTCTGGAAGGACTGACACTTGTGGATTTCTTCAAAAGCCATCTTTTAATGGTGAGTGACCCACTGAGTTGAACTCCCCACTGTTCCACATCCTTTCAAGACTTTTGTCTGGGCAGTCCCAAGTGTGGGGCAGGCCATCTATCAGCTGCTTGATAGAGCAGCTGAAGACTGTTTTGCAGAAATGTGCTAAATTGCTCAACAATCCACCTGTTCACTTCCGTCAGTCAGATGCTCCAGCTCATTTATCAGTCACTTTAACTTAATGTTGATGTGCCTGTGTGCCTGGTCACATGATTAAATAAAAGGGAAACTGTTCAGGAGTATTATCTTTTGCACACACAGTATCTTCTATTTCATATACCTTGAAGCTATTATTTTCTAAATATACAAACCAATATGCAGTACTATTATAGCCCAATAATGTAAGTCAGTAAGGCTGCAATCCTAACCACACTTTCCTGAGAGTAAGCCCCATTGAACAAAATAGGACTTACTTCATAGTAGACCTGGTTAGGATTGTGCCCTAAATGTCTTATGTGGCACCGATCATTATTTTTGCAGATGTTCAGTTCCAGCAGAAAAATGGTTTATAAAATGTTTGAGAAATTGTGATTGATGATGATAGCATTTGTAGGCTTCTGAAGTCCCAAGGAACATTAAAATAGTGTCTACATAAAATCTTCCTTATCCCTACTTAGATTCTAGACATCCAGGCTTGACAGCTCCAGCCTTTCCTATGATGCTATTCTCCGATTTCTTGGACCACAAAAGAACTTTCTTTATCCCTAGAGGCCAACAGTGATGAGATGAAATGTCATTCCCTTTCTCAGTACCAAACATACCCAGACCTGGTTAACTTTCTGCAGCTCAGTCATTCTGTACCATATTCATTTAGGACAAGTATTGTTCTAGATGGATATCGACAGGCGTACAATTATAATTTCAAGCCTGATTTAGCAGGCACTCTGACTTTTTTGAACCAGTTCTTCAAACCCAGCTCAGGAGTCAATTAGACATCCACTTCCATTCTCACCTGACATCAGATCTACACATGCAGCAGAATGAGGTGGGACTGAAGGAGTAAAGTCCTGATGTGACCTAATGGAGTGTACCACTTCAGACTCCAGGTGGGCAGTTGCATTTTTAACTGTTAGTAGTTGGCAACCTTCAGACTTGGAAGACTATGGTATTGCGCTCTGAATGGTGGTTCTGGAACAGCGTCTAGTGTGGCTGAATAGGCCGATTTGGGAGTGATAATCCCTTCCACAACGGGAGCAAATGTAGTCTGTCCCTGGTCTGTCTCCCTGGCTACGGGCCTTCCTTCTTTGCCTCTTTGCCTCAGTCTGTTGGCCAAGTGTCTCTTCAAACTGGGAAAGGCCATGCTGCACAGCCTGCCTCCAAGCGGGCCGCTCAGAGGCCAGGGTTTCCCACTTGTTGATGTCCACTCCTAAGGCCTTCAGATCCCTCTTGCAGATATCCTTGTATCGCAGCTGTGGTCTACCTGTAGGGCGCTTCCCCTGCACGAGTTCTCCTTAGAGGAGATCCTTTGGGATCCGATCATCGCCCATTCTCATGACATGACCAAGCCAACACAGGCGTCTCTCTTTCAGCAGTGTGTACATGCTAGGGATTCCAGCTTGTTCCAGGGCTATGTTGTTTGGAACTTTGTCCTACCAGGTGATACCGAGGATGCTTCAGAGGCAGTGCATGTGGAAAGCGTTCAGCTTCCTCTCCTGCTGTGTGTGAAGAGTCCATGACTCACAGCAGTAGAGGAGTGTGCTCAAGACGCAAGCTCTGTAGACCTGGATCCTAGTATGTTCCGTCAGCTTCTTGTTGGACCATACTCTCTTTGTGAGTCTGGAAAACATGGTAGCTGCTTTACCGATGCATTTGTTTAGCTCGGTATCGAGAGAAAGAGTGTCGGAGATCGTGGAGCCAAGGTACACAAAGTCATGGACAACTTCCAGTTCATGCGCAGAGATTGTAATGCAGGGAGGTGAGTCCACATCCTGAACCATGACATGTGTTTTCTTCAGACTGATTGTCAGTCCAAAGTATTGGCAGGCCTTGCTAAAACGATCCATGAGCTGCTGGAGATCTTTGGCAGAGTGGGTAGTGACAGTGGCAGTTGCATTTTTAACTGTTAGTAGTTGGCAACCTTCAGACTTGGAAGACTATGGTATTGCGCTCTGAATGGTGGTTCTGGAACAGCGTCTAGTGTGGCTGAATAGGCCGATTTGGGAGTGATAATCCCTTCCACATTGGGAGCAAGTGTAGTCTGTCCCTGGTCTGTCTCCCTGGCTATGGGCCTTCCTTCTTTCCCTCAGTCTGTTGGCCAAGTGTCTCTTCAGACTGGGAAAGGCCATGCTGCACAGCCTGCCTCCAAGCGGGATGCTCAGAGGCCAAGGTTTCTCATCTGTTGAGGTCCATTCCTAAGGCCTTCAGATCCCTCTTGCAGATAACCTTGTATCGCAGTTGTGGTCTACCTGTAGGGTGCTTTCCCTGCATGAGCTCTCCATAGAGGAGATCCTTTGGGATCCAGCCATCACCCATTCTCATGACATGACCAAGCCAATGCAGGTGTCTCTGTTTCAGCAGTGTATACATGCAAGAGATTCCAGCTCATTCCAGGACTGTGTTGTTTGGAACTTTGTCCTGCCAGGTGATGCCGAGGATGCATCGGAGGCAGCACATGTGGAAAGCGTTCTGTTTCCTCTCCTGTTGTGAGCAAAGAGTCCATGACTTGCTACAGTGCAGAAGTATACTCAGGACGCAAGCTCTGTAGACCTGGATCTTGGTATGTTCCGTCAGCTTCTTGTTGGACCAGACTCTCTTTGTGAGTATGGAAAATGTGGTAGCTGCTTTACCAATGTGTTTGTTTAGCTCGGTATCGAGAGAAAGAGTGTCGGAGATCATTGAGCCAAGGTACACGAAGTCATGGACAACCTCCAGTTCATGCGCAGAGATTGTAATGCAGGGAGGTGGGTCCACATCCTGAACCATGACCTGTGTTTTCTTCAGGCTGATTGTCAGTCCAAAGTCTTGGCAGGCCTTGCTAAAACGATCCATGAGCTGCTGGAGATCTTTGGCAGAGTGGGTAGTGACAGCTGCATCGTCGGCAAAGAGGAAGTCACGCAGACATTTCAGCTGGACTTTGGATTTTGCTCTCAGTCTGGAGAGGTTGAAGAGCTTTCTGGTCCGGAGATAGATGCCTTCTGTTGCAGTTCCAAAGGCCTGCTTCAGTAGGACAGCAAATAAAATCCCAAACAAGGTTGGTGCAAGAACACAGCCCTGCTTCACTCTGCTTTGGATGTCAAAGGGGTCTGATGTGAAGCCATCAAAGACTACAGTGCCCTTCATGTCCATGGAAAGACCTGATGATGCTGAGGAGCCTGTGTGGACATCCGATCTTGGGGAGAATCTTGAAGAGGCCATCCCTGCTGACCAGGTCGAAAGCCTTCGTGCGATCTTTGAAGGCTATAAAGAGTAGCTGTTGTTGTTCCCTGCATTTCTCCTGCAGCTGTCTAAGGGAGAATACCATATCAGTGGTGGACCTGTTGGCTCAGAATCTGCACTGCGTCTCTATAGATGCTCTCTGCAAGTACCTGAAGCCTCTTTCATGCAACTTGGGCAAACAGCTTTCCTACAACGCTACAACTTTCCCTCGGTCCCCCTTTCTCCCCCTGCACTTCTCCATCCCCCACAGTCTCCCCTTCTGTCCCTCCACACTTGCATCATCCCCTGGGGGCTGGGGGAATAAGAATAGTTCCTCAGTTTGGCTGCACTTGTCCTAAAAGGCAACTAAACAGGCACCAGATAGAAGGGACTCGTTAGCCTGGGCAGGCAGCTCATCTAAGAGAAGGAAACTCTGACCTCAAACCTCCACTGCCTTGTGGCTACATCCAGTTATGGAAAAGGCTTCAGGAGTCAACCTCAAGGTAAAATCTTGAGCCGGAGACCCTGAGGCAGTTCGTGGCTGAACATAGTTACGCTCTGGCAACTCCTGCGACGCCACTTGAACCATCCGTATTGGCTTCTGCCTTTCCATTGGATCATTTCAGCATTTTTAACTGGTAACCTACAAAACAAAGTAAAAGAGGCCCTGGGCATCACATTCAGCCCAATCCTATGGGGCTGCTCCCCTGGCAGAAGAAGCTTACTTCTGAGTAGACACGTGCAGGATTGTGCTGTTAGTTCAGAATGATGTCAGTGTGTCTTCTTATGAACTGTATCCACACAAGACGTTAAGTAGCAAGTACTGTGACTACTGTTTGAAACCTTTGTGGTTTGAGAAGGCCTGCATGCAATACTAAAGTAAATATTACATAACATAAAATAATTAAGTGGCAAAATAAAGAAGGCTGTCAACTCTTAAACAGCCCCACCATTGTCCTTATAAGCAAAAGTTTGCTCAGTTGACAGGGTGACCAGATACAATGCAGGACAGACTGCCTTTACATAAGAACATAAGAACAGCCCCACTGGATCAGGCCATAGGCCCATCTAGTCCAGCTTCCTGTATCTCACAGCAGCCCACCAAATGCCCCAGGGAGCACACCCGATAACAAGAGACCTCATCCTGGTGCCCTCCCCTACATCTGGCATTCTGACTTAACCCATTCCTAAAATCAGGAGGTTGCGCATACACATCATGGCTTGTACCCCATAATGGATTTTTCCTCCAGAAACTCGTCCAATCCCCTTTTAAAGGCGTCTAGGCTAGACGCCAGCACCACATCCTGTGGCAAGGAGTTCCACAGACCGACCACGCGCTGAGTAAAGAAATATTTTCTTTTATCTGTCCTAACCCGCCCAACACTCAATTTTAGTGGATGTCCCCTGGTTCTGGTATTATGTGAGAGTGTAAAGAGCATCTCCCTATCCACTCTGTCCATCCCCTGCATAATTTTGTATGTCCCCTGCATAATTTTGTATGCCTTTACCTTTAACCATTGTACAGAAGAGGAAATTTTGGCAGGTGCAGCTTTTTAAAACCCTTCCATGTTGAGCTGCACCTGTCTTCTATTGTATATGGCTATTTTGTATATACAATATATGTATATTGTATATGCTCATCGGCAGCAATGAGCAGGTGACCATGAAAACCTTCACTAGATGATCTGCCTGACAAAGTTTTGTTAAATGGACCAAAAAGGACCAAAAACCTGGTTCCTTTTCTGGCTAACTGGCAACACTGAAAGTAAACAATGCAAGGCAAATGCCACTCTAACCTTCAGGAATTTGTGGGATGTGATTAACAACAGAAGATTTCAAATTAGGGTCCTCATTCTTGAAAAAAAGAAAAGTGAAGTTTAGATGAAAGTCTCCTAGTGCATTTCTTATGATTCATGGCATTGAACAAAATCTAACAGGGGAAGACAGAATGCCAATCACCCTGAAACTGACCACATTCCAACACTCACAAATAGGCTATTGTTCTACAGCCCAGCAAGACTGGAAGCAAGGATGACCCCACAGCTTTTCCTCTCGGTCCCAAAAAGCTCCTTTGCAATAATAATTATTCCTCAAGTTCAAAAGATTAAGCTTGGCCCACAAAGACAAGCTGTGATTAGGCATTCACAAAAACAGCCAGCTGAAGTTGAATGGAGATGTCAGTTACGCAGATAAGGCAGGAAGAACACTTGGGCAGGATGCTTCAAAGGGAAGTCTCTCTCTCTCTCTCTCTCTCTCTCTCTCTCTCTCTCTCTTTGCAGATAGATGTTTAGGGTGTTGTGAGAGCAGATAAACCATTATCACCTTGAAGTCCTCAACTGGAGCTTCCTCTATGAGTGTACCTTTCTAGAAGTGTTTAGACTTAGAAGATTTTTGTAAAGGATAAAAAGACTGATGTCTCAGCTACTTAAAAAAATGCCTTTGCAATCCATCTTCAAATACAGTATTAATCCCTCCCTTTTGTCTTTCTTTTTCATCTTTTTTTTTGCCATCGTTTTTCATCTGTCACAACAATAAGCAACAAGCAGCTGATAGCACATCTTTCTTGGAGAAAATAAGGAAACAATAGAACTGTTTTGCTCGTTAAGAACCCTGCAGGTCCTGCCCCTTCAGTTTAAATCACAATGGATGGAGCAATTGACTTTTCGGTCCCATTGATTTTCACGGGAGAGAGTTAAGCATGGACTTATAGTAGACCAAGCCAGTCCTTCTAGGACTATCTGGTCATCTGCATGGGCTTACCACAACAGGCATTGGCCCAATGGGAGGCTGCTGTGTCAAAAAATGCCTAAAAGAGTTCAGAAGTGCAGTTCTTCCTATCTAGGCTGGCCAAGATCTGCAACTACCTTCTAGGGCAGTCTTCTGCATGGCATAGCGACAATTTACATTCCAGCATAAACTTATTTTCCATGATGTTGGAGGGGAAGGGAGGAAAGGATGGAAAAAGTGTAATGCTAAATGTGAAGTGTGTAACAGAGCCTGACTCAAGAAATAAGCTCCTGAAGCACATTACAAATACTTGTGGTTTGCAAAGTTGCATGAGAGTGCTAGAGCTGCCACTTAAGAATCCATTTATTCTACGACTGGATCATGCCGTGGCATATAGGACCTTTTCATCCTGAAAAGAAAAGGAGGGGGGGGGAGAAAACCCCTTTCATTTGGCTCAGAGAGAGGCCAGATCAGAAAATCTTTTCCATAGCGAATTAACAGCCCAATCCTATGCATGTCTACTCAGAAGTAAGTCCCATTAGAGTCAATGGGGCTTACTCCCAGGAAAGGGTGGTTAGGATTGGGCTGTAAGTTTTGCGTGCCAAGTTCAACTCCAGTATGATTTACGGAAGTTTTTTGTTTCATGCAGCAGGAGCAAAACAGCAGAAGAATTAAACAGTGGTGGATGCAGAGCCGAAGGTCTTATATCCTTTAGGGAATAAAATGCTGGCATTTTCTTTTCTTTTTTTTCAACATTACAGCGACAATTCTAAAATAACTTTGTTATCATAAGGGGAGTGTGTGTGTGTATATATATATATATATATATATATATATATATATATATATATATATATATATATATATATATTTCCTCAGCAGCCCGAGTATATTTGGAAATTAAAAATTGGACATTTGTAAAATTGAGTCTTGTATCAACATTATGACCTTTTCTCAACTCGGAGTTTTGTATCACACCAAACAAAACCTCTTAATCACATGGTGTTATTAATGGAACCTGCCTGTTTTTAGTGTTTTTGAAAGGAAAAGCTGACTACTATGTGAAAGCTTGGATGGAAAACAACTTTTCTATTATTATTATTATTATTATTATTATTATTATTATTATTATTAACAACAGTATTTATATACCGCTTTTCAACGGAAAGTTCACAAAGCAGTTTACAGAGAAAATTAAACAACTAATGGCTACCTGTCCCAAAAGGGCTCACAATCTAAAAAGATGCAAAAAGATTCACTTTTGTATTCCAGTCTGTATCCCTGTTGCTAAGAGACACATGACTGCATATTGGATATATTAGACCTGAATCTTTGTTCAAGATCAAGATCTCCCATGGATTTCCTGACTGGCAAGTCATCTTGGGTAGCTACAGCCGAACTTTTATAAGGTGACGGTTTAAGGTGCGGAGTTGATAATGCCACCTTAATTTACCCCCCAAAAGTGAATCTTTTTGCATCTTTTTAGATTGTGAGCCCTTTTGGGACAGGTAGCCATTAGTTGTTTAATTTAATGAAAAGCGGTATATAAATACTGTTGTTAATAATAATAATAATAATAATAATAATAATAATAATAATAATAATAATAATAATAATAATAGAAAAGTTGTTTTCCATCCAAGCTTTCACATAGTAGTCAGCTTTTCCTTTCAAAAACACTAAAAACAGGCAGGTTCCATTAATAACACCATGTGATTAAGAGGTTTTGTTTGGTGTGATACAAAACAAAAGGTGGGTAGGCATGGAAAAGACATTACCTTCTCACATGTTGCCTCAAAATTGTGGAACAACTTGTCTAAGGAGGTATTCTTGTCTCCCTCATTGTATTGAAGACTGTTCTATTCCATCTAGTGCAGTGTTTCTCATATGCTCAAACTAGCCCTCCCATCCAGCCCGAGCCCCTTACTGGTGTTTGTCGTATTGCATCTGGCCTTCTAACCCAGAAGTATCCAATGATATCATCATCAGTTACTTCCGCTGGTACTTCCAATAGGTAGATCATTCAAAGTGGTATGGTGAAGGACAAACATTGAGAAACACTGATCATATAGCCTTTCTAACTGCTGTTTTTGTGATTTTTCTTTTTAGTTTTTCATTATGATGACATGTAATTGTAGTTTTCGTGTGGACCCACCTTAAGTGCATTCAGTCTGGAAGGGTGGGCTAGAAATTACTGCAGCAAATACACTGTGTAAAGATGCAAGAATATAGCTAGATCTGCATTCTGTGGCATGCACATTTGCTTTGGCCTCCGTGTGCAACTGCCCAACAGAAATGACTTTGCCATTCACTGCAATGGAAGGGGCAGGCTTGTAAATGGACCACTTCATATAGATTGCACTTCTGGCGATGGGCTAGCCCATATAGGAATTCTAAGTGCCCATGATGACCTGGATCAGAGTGCTAGGTCACAAATGCTGACCAACAGCCCAGTCCCACTCTCTCACTGCCGATGTAGCTGCACCACCAGAGCATGCGACACATCTCACAGGGGGCAATCCTGGAAGTCTCCTTTGGATAAAAGACCATTTGTTCCCTTGCGCAGGGGTTAACACTGCACCAGTGATTTTGCTGGTGCGAGTGGATTCACAAAGGCGGATCGAAGCTGGTAAGGAGGACAGGATATCAGCTGTGCCACTGCCTATACTGTCCCTTTCCTGGCCTTGATCCACATCCTTTCCTTGCCCCAGCCTCTGCCCCATTCCTCCCCCTCCCTGTTCCATTCCACCCACCACCAACTCCTGCCCACCCCTGCACTGATTTATTGGCACCAGGGATCATGGTGAGGCCCCTGGTGCATGGCTATGATTGCTTACTGCTTGCGGCAATGGCCCAGTTACAAAAAGTGGCTACTCACCATTTGTGACAGCTGTAAAGGACCTTGGGCTGCCAGAACACTCATTCCGGTGGCTCAAGACCCCAACAGGATTGGAGCGCTAGGCTTGTTAGCAGCAAGAAACATAGTTGCAGGCTATATTAAATAGTAAAGCCAATTTACTACTGCTCTTGAAAATATCCCAGAAGTGCCAGGTTATTAAACATTGTGATTTGCTCAAAAGAAATATTGGCTGACTGCATTTCACTCTTCAGAATGTGTTATTTTCCCCGTAACTTAAATCTTCCACTTAGTGTTCTCTAATAGGATCATATTATGTGCAATTTAAATGTTTATGTATGTTCCCTTAGCTCTGATAGCTTTGAAAAATCTTTATCACCCACTGTAAAATGTAGTCTAGGAGCTCTGCCCTCCCATATTTTAATATTTTCACACTTGAGCCTCATTTATTGCAAGTCTTTTCCATCATGCTGGATTTTATTTTTGGATCCAAAATAACACTTTCAAAAGCTTTGAGTGAGAATAACCCTAGAAGAAAAGAAGTTTTAGCTTGACGGCTGATGAGAAACTCTTTGGCCTTGCTAATTACTTGCCTGCAGATTTCGTTCTGGCCTGTCAATCTACACTGATTTTGTTTGTCTCCCACGAAACCCCTAACATTACCTTTTAACTAGTACTGATAGCCTTCTGACATTTACCTGCTGATGAATAAACCCCATTAGCTTCAATGGCATTTACTCATGAGTGAGTACACACTGATCACATGATGGTTCTGAAATGCTGCTTCACAAGGTATGAAAAACCAAAGGACTTCTTCAGTTTTCAATCAAACCCAGGTCCAGAACAAAACCTCTCCGCAGTATCCATGACTGAAATATTTGGTCATCTTAATAACGGGTGGATACTTGTTAATTATCATGGCGGGATAGCTCTCTGCTCATTTACAGGATGAGTAATTGTGTCATGCCAGTAATTTTTCACATCAGTTCATTCGCACAGGAACTTTCTAAAAAACTTTCTAAATCTTTCTGAAAAAAAACTTTCTTAAAAAAAAAAAAATTAAAACCCAGATCTCTGTATTTTGCCAAATAAACTCCTAAGGAAAGTCCAGGTGCCAAAAATAAATAAAAATTCAGATATCTAATTTAAAGACTGTAGTTACTTATAATTACTTTCATTTTTGCTGTTCTTAAATATGTGAGTTCGAAGATAGTAGATTCATATTTCAGATCAAGTGATAAAGACCTCTGGGTTCCATTATATCTGATGTAACTGGTGGACCATGGACCCCATCCTTCTGTGTCCCATGGGATCCCGGTCTTGCTGTCCTTAATACCAGATCCACCTCTGGGATTGATGACATCCACTCCACGAGCCAGGAGGAACTAGCTATGGTGTTTGTGCCGCATTGCATTCTGGGCCTGCCCCCAGATGTGGGCTGAGCTGGTTGAAGCCCAGACAGGTGTGCTCGAAATGATTTTCCTGGTGATGACAGAGAACAATGATGGGGACATGGAAAGGGGACAAGACGGAGCCTATGACGAGGAGGCAGATGGTGTTGGAGGAGGCCCAGAGATTGGAGGCAAATGAACCAATGGGCTGGAAGGGGTGGGCAAGGGCAAGGGGTCCACCCAATGTTAAGCACAAGGGCAGACTGATGAGAAGTCTCACAAATGGGTAGGTGGTCAGACTGAAAGGAAGCTAATCACCCAGTGACCCAGGACTAGAGTCCAGAGTAAGGAGAAAGTTCCAAGGTGCTAGAACCCTCTCCCCCTTCCATTTCTGAGGTCAGCCATGTCCTTCACTGGGGCAACCGGGGTGAGAAAGCTCCAGTGGCCAATGCCCTCACTCTTAGCCACTGGAGGACATAGCCCTTACATGTCCTCTGTTGGTTGTCCACCCAACACCCTGGGGTTCAGACAAGGGATATTATTATTTATCTTGCATTTTAAACTAATTTGTCTCTTCTGATTTTACACAATATGTTTGGAGTTGGAACTTTGTGATGACACAAAAGGGAAGTTCATAAAATTTTTGGGATGACCTATGCATGTACAGCCATTTGGGACAGAAACATAATGGGGTGGATCTCAGGAGGCCAGAAGCTAGCCCCTTATTTCCATGTTTAACATCACATGCAATTATTCCTCAGGAACAGTGTATGTCTGAATTTTTCAAAGTACTAAATTTTCCACAAGAAACACTTTTTTTTTGCAAGTTAACTTTTAATGTGAATTTAAATTCCCTCCCCACACACATCTTAAAAAAAAAAAAATCTTGCCCCCTCCTTCTCCAAATCACAGGATTCTAACAAGATCACAACCCATATATCCTCTTTCATATGAAGAGTAGCCACTTGCAAGGAAAATAACAAAGCATCTTCCAAATACACAATCCTGTTGTACACAACTGGTAGTGCCATGCCTTGTGCATGTGTAGAACTGAATGAGAAGTATTTTTTTTCTTTCTTTTTTTCCCTTGTAACCCTCTGGATTGTGGCCAGTGCGCCATTTGTGATTTTAATAGCACAGGAACAATCCAAAGAATGTTAATTGAACTCAATTAGGCTTAGCCACACATTTAAGCACTTGAATACCTTTGGCATCAATGGGACTTAAATGCGAGACTTTCTCAGACACTGTGTCATAGTGAACAGTGGTCGGCTTCATCCGTCTAATTTTCAGGATTGAAATCTAGGTTTTTCTTCCAATATACTTGGAACAGCCGTTTATTTGCCAAGGGATGATGTCACTTCCTTATCTGTGATTAATACAGAAGTGCTTGCATTTTAACATAAAATAAATAGATTGATTTGTGAACTCTTTCTTTACACAAGCCATTGCGGCCCAGCCGTGTCTTTGGAGCCTTTCGCAAACATTCGCAGTATATCATTCTTTTCATGATAAATAAAACTTTGTTCCTATGCAGTTATTCCTGAGAGCTGATTGCAAGACGCCTTTGAGGCTCCAATTTATCTTCGTGCAATGCAGTAATTAAAACTATACACATTTGGGTCTCTCTATTACGGAGGCAGATATCTTGCCACTCATCCATTCCTATGAGATCACTAGCAAACCTGGAAATCTTTACAGGCTGTCTGGAACTATTAAACTCCTAGCAGTGAAAAGAAAGAGTGAATCCTTTTCTAATGGCTCTGGACAGAGGACTATAGCAATGCCTTTGCTTCTTCTTCTTTTTTTCCTCTTCATACTAGACTTCTTGGGAATAGTCCAGCATTTTTCAACCAGTGGTGCATGTACCACCAGTGGTATATGAGCTGTTGTCTTGTTGTACACAAGTCTTTCAGGGAACAGCCACTTCCCGGCAGTGAGACTGTGACACGACGCCACCAAGGTCTACTCAGAAGTAAGTCCTATTGTGTTCAATGGGACTTACTCCCAGGAAAGTGAGGTTAGGATTGCAGCCTTATAGCCCAATCCTACCTAACTTAGCGTGCAGTGATATAGCAGAGACAATACAGTGTTTGCTGAATCCTGTGGGGACCTTCAGCCTTAGGTGGCCCTCCTTAGGGTCTGGGAATTTCTTCCCTTCCCCCAGAGTAAGACCATCTTGGTCTGATGGGTTAACTTGAACCTGCACAGCAATTTCACTGGCATACGTCCACATTGACCTGTGAAGGCAGATCAGGCCTGGGAAGGGGTTAGGATTTGGCAGGTGCTGCTGCTCAGAACCTGCCCTTTCCTAGGCCTGGTCTGCCCTTCTCCTTGTCCCAGTGCTTCTCTGTTCCACCCACCCCCACCCACACCCTCCTTTCCTCCCTCTGATCCTTATATCAGGGGTGCCCAAACCCCGACCTGGGGGCCACTTGCAGACAACGGGGGCTCCCAATTCAGCCGTCAGGGAGCCCCCAGTCTCCTGTGAGTCTCTGGCCCTCCAGAGACTTGCTGGAGCCTACGCCAGCTGGATGCAACTGCTCTCAGAGTGACAGCCAACTGTTCAATCTCTCGTGTGAGCTGCGGGATGAGGGCTCCCTCCACTGCTTGCTGTTTCACATCTGTGATGCAGCAGTGGCAGCAAAAGAAAGGCTGGCCTTGCTTTGTGCAAAGCCTTTTATAGGCCTTGAGCTATTGCAAGACCTTCATTCATTCATCTAGGTCCCATCTCTAATATATTCATTTATTCAAATTTGAAATGTAAATTTATTTTTATTCCCAGCCCCCAACACAGTGTCAGAGAGATGATGTGGCCCTCCTGCCAAAAAGTTTGGACACCTCTGCCTTATATGGACTTACCTGTGGGGTGGGTGTCCCTGGTCTGTCACTGCACAGACTTGACCATTCACCACTTTCAGTGACAGCCAGGCTGCTCTCTCCAGTGTTGATTACATTTTGGTCGGCCAAAAAGTGTGTTACACTGTTCCAGCAGCATAACTACCAGAAAGGATCAGGCCGTTAAATTATTTTCTTAATGTATTACAGTACTTTTTTATGATTATTCACCTCTTTGGATGTTTATGACCAAAAAACGGAAAAACAGTTTTACCAATCAAATAAATCTGGCTTCATTCATGTAGAAGCAAAAGAATGTGAGATTTCCAGTTAGTAAGTTTTTCACAACACTGGCTCTATTTTCCCTGGATTTGCTGATTAAGCTCCATTTAAAGACTGATGGTGAGCCATCCAGTAGAAGGGCTCTGCTTGATCTCCACATTCCTGGCTGAATTTGTGAGATTGACTCCTAGAAAACAAACACTGACTGCTGCCTGAGCATATCTGATTGGACAGGAATGAGCATTACGAATAAAGCTGCCCTGCTAATAACAACCATATAGGGAATAACTGGAGAGTCAGACTTTTTCTCCTAGATGGAGGTGCAGTGAATAAAATGGTACAGTGCAAATAGCCTCTACATTACCTATCAAGTTTTAGAACTGCTCATTCATGCCATCACTCTGTTGTACATGTTTTTCCTCTCCCACAAGAGAAAAAGGAAATCTTGACTCATGTGCAATCAGTGTTTCCATAGTACAATTACTTTTATTTATTACAAGAATTCTCTTGCGGACTTTCCACTTTCCAACAGCAAAACTGTTCTAGAGACAGTACTATTAAGGGCACAGTCCTAACCGGGTCTACTCAGAAGTAAGTTCTATTTTGTTCAATGGGGCTTACTCTCAGGAAAATGTGGTTAGGATTGCAGCCTTAGTCTCACATCCTTTTTATGAGAGCACTGAAGACTTATAGTACCTTTGTCATCATTGTTCCCTTTAAGGTGCGTAGCTGACCACCATGGAGCTCAAAAACGTGGGAAGCCAAGCTCAACGCAGCTCGGAGCTCACGGTTCCCATAAGTCTGAGGATGACATATGATGTCATCACCATGCTTCCAGAAATGCCTCCGGGCTGCTGTTGCGCAGCAGCCAAAGGGGTGCATGCAGCAGCACAAACCCATTACAGAAAATACAGTTGTCGCAGGTACTTTATTTATGGTCCAGTCCTATCCGTGCAACACAATGCTGGATCTTGTGATCCACCATCACATCACATGGCCACCATTGCATAAGCTGCTACAGTGATGAGAGATTAGCTGCTGATGGCACAGAAGCCAGTCAGCCCCGTGCTGGCAGCAGCAGGCAACTGACCAGCTGTCAGATTAGGTGGTGGCGGGGGCAGATCGGGGCAGCGATTGTGTTGGGCCCGAGGTGGGGGCGGATCTCAACGGCAGCAGCATTCATGAAATCCAGAGCTCCTGTCCTGGGCCTGGCACATTCCATTTGGCCTAACAGATTTTCACCAGCAAACTAGCTAGCGTAGATCTGAGTAGGCCCGCTGGGAATCAAACAGCAGGACAGGAGTTAAGTAAAAATTTTCTTTATTTACCTCTCCCCACTTGTCCGATCCCAAGTTAGCCCTCAGGACACAGCGAAGGCTGTGTTAGTGACAATGCATTGAGCAGGGCAGCCGAGGATAGGACTGGGCCATCAAAAATGTACAAAAAGAACTCAAGTGGAAGCAAAGAGGTGCCCTTGCAAGATGGAAGGACTTCCAAGCCAAAGATGCTGAGAGAATGAACTTTTGAACCTTGAACCTGACACCTTCAGTCAAACGATGGACCAAAGTTCATGCTGTTGGCCCAATTCTATTACCTGGAAGTGCCATCAAACCACCAGTTCCACCTGTGCAACAACGACCCCACTGTCATGGTAGCCCCTCCACCAGCAACTGCTGCAGAGAGGCAGGAAAGGGGTAGGGATTGGGGAAGTCAGGGCAAGATGAGGCAGAGCCAGCGGCCACCAGATTTTGAATCCACATCCCAAGTTAGACATGCTCCCAGGAGCTCCTCTGAGCTTTGCCAGTGACAGAGCTGGCATAGCTCTGAAGAGTCCCATAGGGGACAACACCCCAATAAGTATTTGCCTTTCCCACCCCTCTCATCTGGCTTCTCCACTGGTTGTTTTGCTCAACTCCATAAGAAAATGTGGCTAACGCAGTGGTTCTCACACATTTAGCACCGGGACCCACTTTTTAGAATGAGAATCTGTCAGGACCCACCAAAAGTGATGTCATGACTGGAAGTGACGTCATCAAGCAGGAAAATTTTTAGCAATCCTACCCACGCTTACCCAGAGTGAGTCCCATTTTCCATTATTGTTAAAAGAATATACTACATATATAGTAGCTTGTTAAAACTACAGGTCTATAACATTTCCCCAGATGCAGTCACATACCATGGCAGCATCAAGTCTAATATATTGAAAATAAAATATTGAAATGAATGGGGAACCACCTGAAATTGGCTCATGATCCACCTAGTGGGTGCCGACCCACAGTTTGAGAAACACTGGGCTAAAGCAAGAGAGATATTGATCCTTGTGTCCTGTTTATTCTGAAGTAGTCATAGTACTCTTGAGAGATGTAGTATCTGCTGTGCTATGTCAGTTGACTGGAATGTTGGCACCAGAACTAGGGGGGAAATTCTAATACTTGTGGCCAGGCTTGCACACCTCCTTCTGACCTGCAGAAAGAGGAGGCCTGTTGACCCTGTGTGTTAAAGTAGATTTTTCTTTTAAGTAGATATGTCCCTTGATGGTCATTATGCAGGTTGATAGATGCTCCCTTCCCTGTCCCCTCCCTCCCCAAGTAAACAGACCAACTTTGTTGATAGGACTGAGATAGCCCAGACATGCCATATAATGTTTGGAGGTTCTTGCCTCACAAGTGAAGGGTGCTTTCCAGATGTCTCTATAGTTTGCAAAGCAAAGGGATAAAAAGAATTTGAACTCCAGGGAACTTTTTTAATTTTTGAAAGGGGATGTGATCCTCCAGACGTGCTACAGGGATTCCCCTTGACTTCAAAGAAGCCTTTCATCTTTAAAGAATAACCAGAAACGGGCTATAAGACTGATGTAATTTGTTGGTTAAACAAAGTACCACATCTCACATTATTATATTATAGGGCGCAATCCCAAAAAGGCAATGGACTGGCGCAAGTCCCTTGCGTTGGCCAACCCAATCAGCAAAAGTGCTGTAAAGCACGTTTGTGGCACTGGGAGAGGAAGGAAGCCAGCACATGGACATGCGCTGGCCTCCAGAGGCAGACGTGAGTGATGCTCGGCCAGCCTAAAAGGTAAGCCCATGCCAGCCAAGCTAGGCCATCATGGGTGTCTGGGGGATAACTGTGAGGAGGGTAGAAGGAAGGTGTTTTGGGGCTGGCAGTGGGTGGACCTGTGGGCTGGCAGCAGGTGTGTGGGGGCGTGGCTAGGATCAGGCAAGTGCCGGATCTTATCCGCATTCCTAAGCAGCCCAGGCCAGCTCTGGGCTGCTTGGATCTGCACCACCTCTTAGGTGGCACAGATCTGAGTGGCCCCATTGGGGCTGCGGTGGCATAACCCGGGGAAGAGGAAGGTATTGGAAGAGGAAGGCCCGCTGGCCTACCTGCTCCAGGGCAGGATAGGATTGGACTGTTAAGACTCACTTGACCAAGTACATTCACTGGAGGCACTCCTGGGATGCTGTTTCAAGCAAATATGGGTGGCATGCATTGTGTACCATCAAGTTCATTTGCATTACAGAACTAAAGACACTGCAAGTAACATTCTGTGGCTGTGTATTTATTCATGCTAACGCAAAAAGCAGTGGCAAGTTGATAATCGTAAGAGCCTTATGAGATCTTGATAAATCAATAACAAAACATAGCACATAAGGACTTGATCCAGATTGAATCCATAGCAGGAACAAAGTGCTAAAGCCCTCCTATAACCCCACAATGGCCTTGTCCTAGTCCATCCCATCCTCTGCAGGCTACAAATCAAAGTCTAAAGGACTTCTTACATATTTAGGGTCACCTGTTGTTGAACTTTTAGATGGGCTGTTCAGTCCTGCTTCAGCTAAAGCAACTTCATACATTAGGGAAAAGAAAATAACCATCTATCTTACCACACCTGCCTTTTCAACAGTATCCCCATACTTGCCCTTACTAATTTCTGCCAAGAAATCTTGCTTTAAAGTTATTAATTGGCCCTCTGGATGCTGCAAAAAGGTGCTATCATTGGCTTCATCCTCTTTCCATCCCTTTCCTGTCTAAGGAAAGTCACCATTCTAACTTATTTGTTTTTATATGGGCCCAATTCATTTCAGAACCATCATTCATTAGGGGGAGGGGTTCTACATTTTCCCCTTATTTTTTGCCACTGCCTGCACCAGCATCAGCAGGAGGTGCAAAGCACAGCTGTCTCCTGATGGGTGTCATCTTGAATATTTTATTTTCACATTTTTTTTACCACCCTTCCTCCTAGAAGCTCAGGGTGGTATACACGGTTCCTCCAATTCTTTTGTCCTTCGAACAACCCCAAGAGGTTAGGTGACAGTGACAGATAGTGACTGGCCCAAGGTCAGCCAGGAAGCTTCATGGCTGAGCAGGAGATTGAATCTGGATCTTCCTGGTCTAAGGGTCTGACCGCGCTGGGTCAGCTCCGATGCAGGGTCCGCAATCCATTGCCCGGTGCTCGCCCAGACCACTGGGCAGTGGAGACGTGAGTGGGGGCATGAAGGGAGGAAGTGTGGCAGGGAGGGAGTAGGGCGGAAGGGGGGGTGGTAGCAGTGGAGCTTAGATGTGCCGGATCCAGAACCCCATGTTGGGCCACACGGCCTGACACAGGACTCCTTGATTCTGTGCTAGCTAAAGAGCCGCCACATAATCAAGTAGCCCCTAGAGCTGTATTGTGTTAAGTCCAGGTGTTGGAACAAAGAGATGCCCTGTCCCTTGTGCTGGCACTGGAAGCCCTGCCTTTTTTGCCATGCAGCCTTGCCTTGCTTTAGAAGAGCGTCAGACAGGACTACGGATTCATTAGTACTTGATGAATTCTTGGAAGTATATATCCCATGTTGGGATCTGGTTTCTGAACGGGTCTTTCAAAGGATTACATTTGCAGTCAACAACTGTTTGCTTGCTCTGCCTCTGAGATGTTTTAACCCCAAAAATCCAAAACATCTATGCTATTCTGTGCTGCGCCCACTTTCATTATCATTATGATATTGTCTTGAGAAACGGCTCCCAAATTAAAATGGACAGGTTAGGTTCTGGAATAAACCTCATCTCTAAAACTGCTGCAATTTGCATCTGTCAGATCTAATAAGTGGTAACATTTCTTAAAGCTCGACACTTGCCAAAGCTATCTAACATTCCAAGAGCAATTATCTGCTGTCAAATCATGTGATACTCACAATTGTGAACTGGAGAACCTAAATATGGCATTACCACTTAAGAGCTGTGTGTGATTTGACTGGAATCCGTAACCCAAGGGGAAAGAAGAATGAAAGATTGTGATTTATCTAATGTCTGTTATTCCAGTATATAAATTCCTCCCCCCCCACTCAAATATTGCTTCCCAGTTCTTAATATAACTTATTTCAGCCTATGTTTTTTCAAGAGTAACAACAATCTGTTGCTGTTACTAATGAAATGTGAGTTAAGGTTTATGATTGCTTAAAAAGCAAAAAAAAGTGGGTACTACACAGTAGCTTTTATTTTGCAGCTGCAAAATATTTATTTATTTATAGACCCACCTGCTATATATGAAGGATATGGGTTCCAACAGACTTTTCAAACAACAGATGTTGGACTTGAAATCCTTTTTACAAATGCCCAATGATTACAGTCAGGAATTTGTGATCTCCTTATTCATCGCTGTAGATTATCAACAAAAACTCTACCCAAGTAAAATGAGTCTAATCATCATCCAGTCAGATCTTTAAATCTGGATCATGTTAAGAGACAAAAGGGATAGAGGAATTATGAGGGGAAGAAGCATTCTTAGTTCATGGTTCCTGTTTAAAGTCACAGTTGTTTATCAAATGAACTCAAGAAAATAATTGTAAGAATTTCTAGAGAGGAAATCCTAACCAGTTCTAATCAGAAGTAAGTCCTATTTTGTTCAATAGGGCTTGCTCTCAGGAAAGTGTGGTTAGGATTGCAGCCACAATTTGTTGCAGTGAAAGAAGAAAGAGTCTTGTAGCACCTTGAAAGCTAATCCACTTATTTCATCAGATGTTTTTGTAGATTCCAGTCAAATGCACGGAGGATGTGTCTTGGCCCACTTACTGAGATGCGAAAGGGTGTGGATTTACACAAACCTTCATGGAAGATGGGAATAGGAAAAGGAACATCAGAGTGCATGTACTATGGATTAAACAAGGTGGTTAAGTGCCTTGTTTGCTTGAATTCATGAGTAATGACAAAACGGTCAGAGAAAATGAACTGTCAATGCACAAAGACATGGAATGAATGTTGTGAATACTGGATGAATAAAGGGGTCATGGATTTATGAATTCCTTTATTAATTAAAGGCTGTGAAATGGGACAATCAGCATTCCTTGAATTGCAAGCTCCCCTTGATACTATGGATACATCAGTATTGGTTA
The DNA here is from genome assembly GCF_035046505.1 of Tiliqua scincoides. Lineage (NCBI taxonomy): Eukaryota > Metazoa > Chordata > Lepidosauria > Squamata > Scincidae > Tiliqua > Tiliqua scincoides. The sequence goes on from NC_089826.1 coordinate 32,448,194, forward strand.
TGAGGTGTTGGTAAACTTCATTTATGATTCTTCCTGTTAAATAGTGGGCCCATGCGAATAAATGAAGGTCCAGAGATAACAGCTCAACACATTTATTCCATCTTCAGAACAGAACCTGGGAATGAATACACAAGGCAAACACCCCTTGCTTTATACCCCTTAGTTCTGCCCAGATTCCCCACGACTGGTGCTGTTGAAACAGTTTCAGACCACCTGATTGGCAGGCTAAACTAGAGGGCTAATCGGACTGTAGGATTTCAATCCACCTCCTGGCCATCCATCTTATGGCCATCCATAAGACTGGGCCAATTGGTTATGCAGGATTTCGATCCTGCATAACTTGCATACATAACAGTTCCATTACCCAAAGGAGACCTCTGCGACCCCCCCCCCCCAATAGGATGCAGCAGTTACCGTTTTGGCACAACAGTAGGGGAAAATGGATATAATTGAACTGTTAGTAGTTTAAACTCATATTTAATTTGTGTATGGAATGGCAGTTCAGACAAACCACTCCCTGTGCAGTTATGGAATTTGGCCCCCATTTTTGTGGGAACAGCTATGGGACTATGCCACAGGCGCATACAATCTAACCCAGGGGTGCCCAAACCCTGGCCCTGGGGCCACTTGCGGCCCTCAAGGCCTCTCTATGCGGCCCTCAGGGAGCCCCTAGTCTCAAATGAGCCTCTGGCCCTCCAGAGATTTGTTGGAGCCCACACTGGCTTGACGCAACTGCTCTCAGAGTGAGGCCAACTGTTTGGCCTCTCAAGTGAGCTGTGGGATGAGGGCTCCCTCCACTGCTTGTTGTTTCACGTCTGTGATGCAGTAGCAGCATCAAAGGAAAGGCCAGTCTTGCTTTGTGCAAGGCCTTTGATAGGCCTTGAAGTATTGCAATACCTTCATTCATTCATATAAGTTCATCTTTAATATATTCATTTATGTAAATTTATTCAAATTTGAAATGTAAATTAATTCGGCCCCCGATACGGTGTCAGAGAGATGATGTGGCCCTCCTACCAAAAACTTTGGACACCCCTGATCTAACCAGTTGGCAACCCAATCCTGAGCTTTCCAGCACCTGCTGAAGCAGCAGCACCAATGCAGCTACCACTGTATCCAGTGAGCACCCAGAAGCAGCCGGTGGTCTCCTCGGGAGAAGCTCCAAACTCCGTTTTGGGGCTTCTCAAGTCTATGCCAGCTGTTTTGCAGGCGCAAATGTGAGAGGCTCCATTTCGGGCCTTCCAGCCCAACACAGAGTTCTGAATACGCTGTAGCCAATCTTCCCACCCTCGCACCCCGGTTTGAGGAAGTTCAAGAGAAATATGTTTTCTTTAACATGACATTTCTCAGCAGGATTTCTGGACATCCTTAGACCCTGAGGAAAACTGACCAGTAGCAACTAGTCCAGTCATGCCTGATATTATATAGTTCCCAAATTACTCTCCAAGTATTGTGGTGAAAATCCCTCTAGTTTCTGTGTGGCCTTGTACAAATGTTAGCTTTGTGGATAATGTCAGTGTCACATACTACATGAAGGCTTATGAAGGGTCAGAACATAAAGCTCTAAACACAAAGTTTTCAAAAGAGTGAGTTTCACTGAGTGGGTGATCCTCTGCTGGTGGACCTACCCTGTAAGTCGATTGATGTACAGCCACAAAGGAAGATACTATAATTGTCAAGTGGCGAGACTCCCAATTCCTTTATTTCTTATATCAGCAGTCAGCTGAGTTTCCGAGCCAAGATACACATATTTAGGTTGATGATGCATCCTCTGGAACAACACACTTGGTTTCTTCTCTGGTATTTTGTTCTTTTAAGGGCAGCAGTATGCAAGCCTGCATTTTAGTTTAAATCAAAGTTCAATTCTCTTCGGACATTGACTCTTGCTTTAATGAGACACTTGTTGACACTTCGTTCACTAGAAAACTGTCCACTGATTCTCATGGTTTCTGCAGGGAGGCATTATCCTTTCTGGCTATACTAACAAAATTCATGTCCCATATACAGGAAGAGATTTCACAGGCTGCTGCATCAGCCAAGGCTATAGATCAGAAATCTGAGAAGCTGTTGCTGCCGAATTTAAATATCTGCATGAAGGACTTGTGTCTTTCCTGTGCCTTTCATATAAAAATAAATGCATCTGGTTCGATCCAACATTGTCCTTTGACCTATACAAGCTGTTTTGCCCTTAGGTAGCGGGTGGACCTCCTCAGCCCCATGCCCCAGGGCAAAGATCCACGATGGTGCCCCCCATGGACTGTCGCCGCCCACTCCACACACAAATCCACCACCCCACTCACTTGAGACTCACGCGACCTGAGCCTGCATCGGGGAAGCCTCTCTGAGGTTTCCTGATGCTATAAACTGTGCTTATACCGGAAGCACAGTTTCCAACCCTGTCGGGAGTCTCTGAGAGGCTTCTGTGGGCTCCTAGAGGCTCACGTCCAAGGCCTTTGCCCCATCAACTTCAATAGAAGGTCTGCAACTGCCCTTAGGAGCTGTGTGGCCCAATGCAAATCATGTTTGTGGAGCCCTCACACCCCCAACTCATCCGGATGAGTGGCAGTTGCAACCCAAGGCTGATGACCCAGGGCTGGCCTTAGGGTGATTTGGCTATTTGGCTCCAATCGAACTCTGCAGTTGGGAAGGCCCTGTGACGTGGGCAGTGAGCAGAGCATCTGCAGCTGCCACCTCGCTCTGTGACTGACCCAGCATGGAATCTTCCATGCCGAGGCGTCGCAAGGAGAGTGCAGCGAGCAGTGGTGTTGCTGGGTGGCCTTCCTGTCTGCCGCAGGGTCAGACTGCTCCAAAACCAGGGCCTTCAGAAGCAGTTGGCGGCAACATAACCACATCACGGCCACTTATTTCTGAGGGCTGTGCATTGCGCAGGGTGCTGCCACTCATCCAGGTGGGGGTTTGTGGGGGCTCTGCAAAAATGATTTGCATTGAGACACACGGTTTCTAAGGCTAACCCTGTAACACTCCCCCCCCCTCCCAACAAAGGATATGAGACAAGATCACTTACTGGGTAAAATGGACCACATTTATTGATTAAAAACACATCAAATACCAGATGCAGCAGGTCCCATCTATAGGAGACTCCTCAGGGAAGTCTTCTCCTCCCCCTTGTAGTGTGGGCAACCGGAGGAGACAGGAAGCCCAGTTGGAGAAGTGTCTGTGCCTGGGGTGGGGTCTGTCAGAGGTGCTGGGCTTCTTTGCTGTTTGTTCACAAAGCATTAAAGCTTCATTGCCCAAAACTGTTCAGTCAGGCCGCCAGAAAGAAAGCAACTTCCAGCTCCTTCCTCCAACATAAAAAAGAAGGGGACAGAGAAAGAAAGAGTTGATGGCCAATCTAAAAGCTGAGAAAGGTACCTCTGACACAATCCTATTCATGCCTACTCAGAAGTATGTCCACTGTGGTCAATGGGACTAACTCACAGGAAAGTATATATAGGATGGCAGCCCAGGCAGACAGAATGAGGAGGAGGTGACAGCATGTTTCCAGCCTTCCCCCCCCCCCCAATTCTCCATTTGCTCTTAGTTGTCTTCCTCCTCATGGCTCTTCGTATGTCAAAACCTCTTCTTGCTTCCTGTATACTGGAGGGAATAGTTGGAGGCTTTCCCACCCCTCCTCCCTGCCCAAGATTCACAGAGCAAGAGAGAAGCCCAACATTTTTCTTTTCCTAGCCACAGGAGCTTTCTGACATAATCCTATGCATGCCCATTCAGAAGTAAGCACCAAAAATAAACAGCACATGACTTCTGCTGTCACTGGCAACAGCAGGACTTTGACTGCTGTCAGAAGAGCAAACCCTCAGGGGAAAGCTCACTCCCATCCTCTGTGGCTGGCAAGTACTACTGGGCTACATGCAGACTCAGGAAGTCTGCCAAAGGATGACGGACAGCACAAGAAGAGGGACTAGCTCGGCTTTTGCCATGAAGAAAACTCTGAATTGCAATGAAGATTTGGTCGCAAATCCCACTTTACTTGAAATTCAGTGATGGTATTGACAGATCTGGTTTCCCATGGACTAGCTGTTTGTTTGGTCTGAACCTGAGGTAACATCAAAGTATCATCCATGCACTTTTTCAGGTCCTGTGTTTTAGTTAGAGTTTGTGCAGTGAACGAAAAGATTGAGCTGTGAGCCAGGAATTGCCCGGCTCACATTTCTCCTTAGATATGAACTCAGCCCCAAAACAGCCCAATCCTGAGTTGCCTGGAGCATTGGGCTGCCACAGCACCAAAAAGGCTACCGTGGCATCCAATGCACCCCAGGCAGGAGCAGCTACCTCCATGGGAGAAGGGGACTTTTGTCCCCTTCCTCCAGGTAAAGGAAGAAGCCCCACAATTGGTTGAAGTTGGTTGAGTTCATGCAGTTGGTTGAGTCCCCTGTAGTTGGTTGAGTCTGTGGATACAGGATCTGCAGATATGGAGGGCCCACTGTATATTGGTTTGCCTTACAGGACTGTTGCCAAGATAATTAGACTATATGATGCCCTCCAAAATCAGCAACAAAAATTCTTCTTGTTCTATTGTACTGTCATTATGAGCTTCTTTCACCAGCTATGTCTAGGTCTGTGGTCACATCCCTATTCCATATGGCAGCATTCCCATTCAGTGCATGATTCCATACATACATGAGAGCCCAGGCAGCAAGCGCTCCTTCTGAACCCTGCTGTTACAGCTTTGCTTCAGTATGGAACATTCCAGTGCTTAGGCCCTTCTGACTTCTAACGAGTAGTGACACTGAAAAATACCCCATTGTTACCTCTCCATTGTTGTGGAATTGTGAGCGTTGTAAGCTGAAGCACTTTTTAAAACTATTTTCTGTTTTAAGAAGACAATTGCATGTTCCTCCAAACAGTTTTGTCTTCTGTAAGGTAGATAAGGAATAACTCTTAACTCACTTTTGTTCATTCCATGCCTAAAGTAAAACCAGGTGCACAAAGGATTTCGGACAATCTCCAAAGAGTCTCTTCTAGAGGCAAAACCTCTGGAAACTGCATTGCATCGCAAGCCATGTTGAATTATTGTCTCTTAAGAATCTGAAGTCTACTCCTCATTGGATAAAAGGGTAATCCATCGTCAGGATAAAAGGAAGTTGTAAGCTGCCTATGAGCTGCGTGTTCCAAGTTTGCTTCAAAATAAATCAAAGGGTTTTAGTATTCTATGCTTGTTCACCATTTGAAGTGACTGCGTGCAGCTTAAAGGTTTGAAGATCCTGGGGAGTATGGGTAAAATCCATTTCCATTTTCCCCAGCCAATCTGTTCTTTTTCACTGAACAGGTCCTGTGTGAGGTTAGCTGCTCTCTTGTCTTATTGGCGCCCGCAGATGAAGTTTGAGCATGACGAGCTTTGTTTATTTAGTGTGGCTTTGATCCTGGATGAAAAACGAAGCCATTAAAAAAACGGTACTTTTCCTCCCCGTAGGATGCAAGTCCTTGATTTGCCCTTTGATGGCAATAATTATAACATAGGTTCATTCTGATGTCTAACAGGAGTGTTTTTATATACGTTTTATTGATTTATGGCATTTGCCAAAAACAAGCTGATACCTAATAAAGGGTCTTTATGTAGCTTCTCAGTCTGAATGTATATGTGAAATCCCGTCTCTCTAAAGGCTATTTTGTTTTTTTCTCGCTTTTTTTCCCCTCCTCTGCTTTTGGACCATGAATTGATGGCTGCACATCATTAACCATATCTTGTGGAAGTTCACAACACACAAAAGCCTTTTGCTAACATAGTCACATTTGATGAATGGTTGGAGTTCTTTGATTTTTTTTGTTTCTCTTTTCCCTATTCTTTCCCCTTGTTTTAGAATGAAAGCAAGCAGGGATTTAACGGGAAAAGCTGAGTCTCACAGATTAAATACAAAGAATGTAAACCTGATGAGATATAGTTCAGAAGGTGGAAGCGATACAAAACATTTCACAATTTGAGACTTTTCATTTCAGTCAGGACATGGAGATTTGTGTCCCTCTTTTCTTTTTTCTTTCTGAATACTATGCATTTAAATCCAAGCCTGAACCAATTCAAGCAAGAGGCCAACCATCTCACACATGGCATTTTTTTGACAGAAGTGGGAATTTTTCATTATTCATACAGATGAGTTAGAATGCAAAGTATTGATCTTCCCACACTGTTTGGAATTAGTATTCAGGCAACTGGAGACCTAGAAATATCCCTAAAACCTGCCAAAAAACACATTTTCAATACAATTTCTTTCTTGCGCTTCCTCTAGGGTTAGCCTTCCCGTAATGCTATGAGCTAGGCTAGGATGAAAGAGAACATATGTGACCTAAAGGTATCCACTGAGTTCACAGCCTGTATATGGGTTTCAACATTGTGTTTTTCCAGGCCAAGTCCAATTCTGTAACTATGACACCACATTGGCTCTCAGGTTGAGGTACTTTACCTAACCTCTGTTTGAGAATGATTACATTTTCTATATGAATTAGGTCAAGTGACCTGTGTAAAATAAGTATAATGCTGGCTGGGACCCAAAGGACAACATTCGATGTGCGAACAGCTTAGTTATACTTTGTGGAACCATTTACTTTTTCCTTTTGAATGGAAGACAATCACCTCCCAAGTCCCCTTGGTTTCAAAAGCAGCATGCCAAGTGCAAAGTTCCCCTGAGGACACAAGTTATTTGGATCAAGTTCCCTGAAGTATTAGAATCAAACTAGTTGTTATATAATGGTCACATGTCACACATGCGCACTCACCACCTTTTTAATGAAAGGAAGCTATGGGAGGTGCAGTCTTGAGTTAAGGACCATCAGGAGCTGAGGCTGCTTAATCCTCTCTGCCCATTTTTTTGCTCAGTCATTTTTCAGCTCAGAATCACTCCAGTTGCTTTTTACCCGCAGGGCACGTGAAAAGATGCAGTTAACTATAACTTGTTTCCCATTGAAAAACAGCTGGGGAGGAGAAAGGGCTGGAGGTGAATAGGTTAAGCAGACGTCTTCCATATCAGTCTTGTACTGAAGCTTGCAGCTTCCTGTAGCTGCTTTTCATTAAAAAGAAAAAGTTGGGAGCATCGCTTATGTAACGTCTAGTTAGGCCCCTGTAAGGAGCCAGAGACTGGTATCCAGTGTGCCTATGCTATTTGTTTTTTATATTCCTCCCCTCTTTTTTTGCTTTCAGTTTTGACTAGGATGGGACTCAGTGACTGAGCACGTCAGAGTCTGTTACAAATGTTCAGATCTTGAAGAGACCCAGAGGCAATGAACTAGAAGGATTGAAACATTAAATTCATTCCATTTCATTTCTACATAACTGAAGTTTTGCTATTGAAACGGACGTTTTCAGAGTAGCCCTTCTGTTATAATTTGTTCTGGGTCATAATTATGCTACTGCCTACCTATTAATGAGACAGATTAAGGGTGCAAACCTACACAGAGTGTGCCGGCTCATTGCTAGTGCGCACTGTCACAAACGTGCCATAAGGATGTTTGCAGACAATGGTATTGTTTACTGGAACAGAATTAAAGAGGTCTCCCCAAGGACTATGTCTCAGCATTGACCTGCTATGATCCTGATTCATACCTGCCTAACTACTTGGAGGTAGTTGAGAATTATGATAGCGACAAAGAAAATACTCTTTGATCATAGAGGTTACTGTTGTCCCTAGTCACTTGCAAGAATGGTATGCTATTCACTAGTCAAGAAGACACACATAGTTTTAGACTCACATATTACACGGTAATTTTGGACAGGAAAAGGTCACCACAAGGCAAACTTTTTTCACATTTTCCCAAGATGGAGCTTTTTGATAATGTGTCTGCACTTGATCAGATTTATATGCAACCTGAGAAACAATTGATTGATTGATTGATTGATTGATTGATTGATTGATTGATTGATTGATATCCCACCTTTTCCTCCGAACAAATGGAGTACTCAAGGTGGCATACTATAAGGACAACAAACAATAACATTCAAAAATAAAATGGAAGTATAAAGTACAAGAATCATACTAAATCGTAACGGAGCACAATTAAAAAAACATTAAAACAAAATAAGGAATAAAGCAAAAAACTAAGAGGTGAGGTGGGAAAGGAAAATTTTCAGTTCTCATTGGAAGGCTAACATGGAGGAGGCAATTCTTAATTCCACTGGGAATTCCATAGTAAAGGCACTACCACCGAGAAGGCCTTGCTCCTCACTGCTGTCAATCTGACAAAAACTCTGGCACAGGTCTGCGACAGGTATTTCAGGGAAAAATTGTTCCCTTACTTGTGGGGAGACCTCCAGAACTGCACCTCCTGCAGTATGCAGCGTATGTTCCAGCAGCATGGCTGCATCAGCCAGGGAGGCAAAAGATTGGGCCCTTAGTGTTACTGGCAGTACTCCCTCAATCAGAGATGCATTCACAACCCTCCATATTCATTTTGCCAGCTCCCTTTGGCAGATCTGCCAAGCCAAGTTGAGCAAGGGTCACAAGGGCAGACAGCTGGCCTTCCATGCTTGAGGATCCTATCCACATTCGCAGGCTGTACAAACCGAAAGAAATCCTGCCTAAATAGGACCAACAAGGCAGCATGGGGTCATTAACCACCATCACAAATGCAGAGACCAAGTCCTGGCAGATGAGAACAATTTTATCTGTGATGTAATTAGCAAATCAATCAAAAAGGAGAGAAGTTGTTCTCCTGAGGAACCAGATTATTCCAGACAACTCAGAACAGCTCTAAGGGTCAAGTCTCCACAAACACAATGGTGGCAGAGATAAAAGCCTTATTTGTCACCATCATGGTCACAGAACAGGTTCTAGCACAGGCCCCTGGGCCAAAAGCAGCCCATGGAAGCTCTTTATTTTGCCCTTGGGCTTTCCCAGAACCACCATCAGCTGCTGAGATGTATTGAGGTCTCATTGCTAAAAGGACAGCCTGCATGATAACTGGGCTCTGCCATGTCTTGAAAATATTGTCAAGATTTGTGTATGAGTTCCGAAGTAAGAAAAAAAAATGCTTATTTCTGGTCATGACTTGCTTGATGACATCACTTCTTGCTTAATGACATCAGTTTCGGTCCTCAGCAAGCAACATGAATGCAATTCAGCCCTCTGTATTAAATGAGCTTGACACCCCTTTTCTAACATAAATTGTAGCCCATGTTTGACTGGACTTGTCACATCAGTGAAAAACTCTCTCTCCCCTCCCCCTCCACACACACAAGCATGCACATAGTTTTGGGTCAGATCATGAAGAAAAACTTAAAAGCTAGGTATGCAAGGTTTCACTGGGGAAAGAAGTTTTGGTTTTCAGTTGTGGGCCAAGTTGTCTTGACAAGAGATTTTCAGAGACAACATTCTAGTGTGGCTTCCTACATGAATACTGGAATAAATGCCTGAGCCGGGGATTATTTATTTGAAATATATCAAGTCTCCAAATCTTCTGTGGTCTGTCCATTTATTTGGCTTAAATTACAACCATGTGAGGTAACTCTGTAAGGTGGCATGAGTAGGGGGTTCCTTTTGGTGTGGCAGCCTGCACTTCCCCCGTTACACTATCTTTTAACGAAACCCAAAAGCCATTTCGCAGCTTGTCTGCATCTGTAAAACAGCTGGAGACTGTATCCATAGCACTGGAGCAATCAAAAGTATAATACTGAGGGCAGCGTGTAATCCTTTTTTGCACTACGCATTAAGGATGTATATGGGAAACTGTGCCAAGATCACCAGTGAGCATAATTTCTGTATTTATAAGAAGAATGATATGTTATAGGATGATCTGCATGTCACAATGCAAGAGAGAGAACAGTAAGCCTGTAATGACTTTTAGGGGTGAGTGTATGTAATAATTGACCCTAGGACAAAAGTCTCTGATTGATGACTTTTCTCTTTCATGCTTTCATTCTCTGATCAGGTTCATATTTAAACACAAAAACTTCCTTCAGAATGTGGTTAAGCACAACACTGAACACGCAGGGTGCATTCCCAAGAAAACCATGGGAGAAAAGTCACCACACAATCTTTCCCCTTTCTTTTCCCTGTTCTAAATAATTGTAGAAATTAGCAGCCCAGTCCTAACTCTCCCAGTACTGATGCAGCCTTGCCAATAGGGTGTGTGCTGCATCCTGCGGTGGGGAGGGGCAGTCATGGAGGCCTACCTTGGGGTAAGCCTCCACTTCTCCAATGGATCTCCGGATCTATGCCAGCTATTTTGCTGGTAGAAGTCTGAGGAGAGTAAAGGAGACAGAAAAAGAGATGGGATGGAGATAGGATCCTGGCACTGCTGCTGCTGGAGTCCGCCAAGAACTGCTTCCCACCATCCCCCCTCCTCCCTTACCTCATCCTGTTCTAGCCTACCCATTCTCCCATGGGTAAGCCAGCTGGTTGCAGTAGTGAGCCCCTGACAGTGGCTACCAAATCGCTGCCAGTGGAGCACTGTACACATAGTCTATTTGGAACTGCTGAACTTAACATAAGAACATAAGAAGAGCCCCGCTGGATCAGGCCAAAGGCCCATCTTGTCCAGCTTCCTGTATCTCACAGTGGCCCACCAAATGCCCCAGGGAGCACACAAGACAACAGGCACAACCTGCATCCTGGTGCCCTTCCCCTGCTGTTCTGCTCTTGAAAGCATTGGTTAGGACTGGGCTGTAACTGTGTGATCTACACATAGAGAACTGGAGCCTAAACTAGTGTATTCTTTCCAAAATGCCTTGGGCCCTCCAGAGTTGCTCAGCCTGTTCCTATTAGAGAGATGCTTACTGTTGCAATCACTACTAGGAGAAGTTGATTGCAGACATCTCCTTACGTAACTCAAACAAGGAAAGCATATTGGCTATGAGTTGGCATATATTGAGAATTATTTCATTACTCCTGAGCATTTTGATAAAGAGTTAAGAAAGATTTGAAGGATTGGTATATATGGTATTTTTTGCCATGATCCTTTTCCACAGGACTGCAGTCTCTTCTCTCTTTTTCTTGGGACAGGGAAGCAGGTACAGGAAATGGGTAAATAAGCTACAACATTATTTAAGGGATATACTGATGTCTAATGAAGGGAGTCCAAATTCTTCCAGCCTAAACAACTTACCCTTGTAAGTTATTGTTATGCAAATTGTTATGCAATTTGGAGCCCATGCATGCAATTCTATGCATGGCTACTCAGAAGTAAGTTCCATTATAGTTAATGGAACTTACTCTCAGATAAGTGTATATAGGATTGCAGCCTTACCCAGCTAAAATGGATTTCATAAGTGGTGAAAATAACTTTATATACAGTCAGTTCCTGTCTCTCATTCAAGATCACATGACATCTCAGGAAGCTTCCGCATATATCACAATATTTCATTTAAAATGTGGGGTCCACAGCAGCATGGCCAATTCTTAGGTGCCTCTTCCCTTTCTCCCAATACTACAAACAATACCTTCTCCCCTATAAGGTGCCATTGTGAACCAGCCATCTCACAGATAGCTATTAAAGTAGTACAAGTATAGGGTGAGTCTTGTTATTCGCAAGGGTTCCATTTCCAGAACTCATGTGGATGGCAAAAATCGCATTAAAGCAAATCTATTTAAAAAACAATATCCCTTTACTAGGCGATTTAAAAACAGCCTTGCTGACCTTTCTGATGTAAGACAGAGTCATTTGGCAGACAATCCATCAATCCATCTCCCTCCAGGCACTTAGAAATGCTTCACTCCAGCCAGCGACCTCTCCCTTCACCTAGAGCACAGTGCTGGGAAAGAATGCAAAGTGATTATTTTTCTTTCATGATAGTTTGGAGTGAAGCTGTTCTAAGTGCCTGGAGAGAGAATGATTGATGGATTGTCAGCTGGCTGCCCTCTCTCACATTAATGAGGCTATTGTTAAACAACTTTTTTCCTTTAATTTGAAGGGCACTTCTCATCGTGTTGAGATAAAACCCTGGGTGAAAAATCTGTGGATATACTTGCTATAGTTCTCACTGGTTCAATTCAAACAGAAAGATCTACCTGTAGAGCAGATCTACATCTACAGATATTAAACCACACTGTGATGACTTAGGGGCCCATTGAATGTGATGGGTGCATTTTGATCTGGATTCCAGAACCTATTCAGGTAGCAGACAACACACCCAACCAGAGATGCAGTATGCACATATATATGAGGCGAGACAAACATTTCAGTTTGGCGTTTACTATTTCAACCAACTTTCCTAAGCTGGACATTGTTCTTTGCATCACTTATTCCCTTGACATGGGAGTGATTATTATTTCGCTCCAACTTTCAGAAACTGCTATACCATTTCCCCAAAGGCATAGTTAACATGAGGAAAATCAGCAGTCTTTCTTTTGTTCTTGTTTAAAAAATTAGACACAGTGGGAACTGACTTCATTATAACTGAACTGGAACATCAAAGGTTGTAGGATAAGAGAAATGTACTGTATCTGTAATGTCAAAGCAACACTAAACACACACACACACAGAGTGCACAGGGTAGGTTAAACAATTAAGGCTGCAATCCTAACCACACTTTCCTGAGAGTAAGCCCCATTGAACAAAATAGGACTTACTTCTGAGTAGACCTGGTTAGGATTGTGCCCTAAATCAATTCCCTCGTTCCTAATTTTAAAAATCCAAAGGATGCTTCCTGCTTTTCACGGGCAAATTAAAATTGTATGCCTTGTTTTGACTTATACATTATATTCTGCAGAGTCTAATTTTGATTATAATTCATGCCACCCATGAGACAGCACATTCTGAATGTGATATTTTCAAATGGCCAGAAAATACATGAAGGGCGCAATCCTACCCTGAGCTGGAACAGGCAAGCCTGTATCCAGTGCAGGATAGGGACCCAAGGCGGTTCAGCCAGAGGCAAGGGGAAACTTTTCAACTTACCCCTGAGTAAGGCACCCTTGTCCCAATGGGTCTCCTCGGACTTGTGCCACCTCCTGGGGTAGTGCAGGTCTGAGGAGAGCGGAGCAGCTTCAAGCCACTCCATTTTCCCTGGGGCTTGGGATCTGACATCACTGCCGAATCTCAGCCGCGCCTCCTGCTCCTCACCCACCTACCCCTGGGGCCACCCACTGCCTGCCCTCCCCCGTCCTCCCCCCACCCAGGAATGCTGGCTGAAGTGAAGGGCAGGATTGCACCTTAAATATACTACAATGTACTACTACACCTTTCCTGACCAAAGATACCCAATGGCGTTCCTGGAGGGGGGGGGCAAAACAATATGTATTGCAGCCTTCCAAATGCTGTTGTAAAGTGACCCCTCCCCCTTGACTGCAGAGTCAGCTGCAGCTGCAAAAGCCCTGCCTCCTGCTTCCCACCCACCCACCTCTGGGGCCACCCACTGCCTGCCCTCCCCCATCCTCCCCCCACCCAGGAATGCTGGCCCAAGTGAAGGGCAGGATTGCACCCTAAATATACTACAATATACTACTACACCTTTCCTGACCAAAGATACCCAATGGCATTCCTGGAGGGGGGGCAAAATGCTATGTATTGCAGCCTTCCGAATGCTGTTGTAAAGTGACCCCTCCCCCTCGCCTGCAGAGTCAGCTGCAGCTGTGAAAGCTTTTGCTCTGCAGGCGAGGGGGAGAGGCCGCTTTACACCAGCATTCAGCAGGCTGCAAAACGTAGCGTTTTGCCCCCCCCCTCCAGGAACGCCACTGAAGACACCTCAAGATATTGCAATTATTGGTCACGTTGAGAAGACTAAACTGCCTTGAATATGTCATTACCATTTGAGAATGGTATTCAAGTCTTTTGGACTGGTTGAACTGCATCCTAGAATACTAAAGGAACTTGCAGATGTACTTACAGAGCCTCTGTCCATTATCTTTGAGAAATTCTTGAGGGTGGGGGAGATGCCATTAGACTGAAAGCAGGTTAATGTTGTCCTAATCTTTAAAAGGGGAAAAAGAAGACTTGGGAAATTACAGACCCATCAATCTGATTTCAATACTGGGGAAGATATTAGAACAAATCATAAAACATATAGACTGCACACATCTAGACTACAACTCAGTGATCAATAGAATCCAGCATGGATTTGTTATAAATAAATCTTGCCAGACAAATTTCATCTCCTTTTTTGATCAGATTACAAGCATACTAGAGAGTGGGAACGCTGTGGATGTAATGTATCTTGACTTCAGTCAAGCATTTGACAAAGTTCCACATGACATCCTAATCAACAAGTTAGTTGGTCTGTGGAACTCCTTGCCACAGGATGTGGTGATGGCATCTGACCTGGATGCCTTTAAAAGGGATTGGACAAGTTTCTGGAGGAAAAATCCATTATGGGTTACAAGCCATGATGTGTATGCGCAACCTCCTGATTTTAGAAATGGGTTATGTCAGAATGCCAAATGCAAGGGAGGGCACCAGGATGAGGTCTCTTGTTATCTGGTGTGCTCCCTGGGGCATTTGGTGGGCCGCTGTGAGATACAGGAAGCTGGACTAGATAGGCCTATGGCCTGATCCAGTGGGGCTGTTCTTATGTTCTTATGTTCTTATGAACTAGATCGGAGTTTTTCAAACTCTGGGTTGGGACCCACTAGTTGGGTCATGAGCTGATTTCATGTGGGTCCCCATTCATTTCAATATTTTAATTCTAAGGTATTGAACTTGATGCTATCATGGCATGTGACTATATTAGGGAAATGCTACACCTCTGTACTTTGAACAGGCTACTCTGTATACGCTTTTAACAATGATAGTAAATCGGACTTACTCCGGGGTAAGTGTGGGTAGGATTGCAGCCTAGGATTTTCAAAAATTTTCCTGCTTGATGATGTACTTCCGGTCATGACTTCTGGTGGGTCCTGACAGATTCTCATTCTAAAAAGTGGGTCCTGGTGCTAAAAGTTTGAGAACCACTGGGCTAGATGATACAATCGTTAGGTGGATTTGCTACTGGTTGGACGGCCGTACACAAATGGTATTCATCAATGGCTTCACGTCAACCTGGAAGACGGTTTCAAGTGGGGTGCACCAGGGCTCTGTTTTGGGCTTGATTCTCTTTAACATCTTCATTAATTACTTGGATTAAGGGATACAAGGGGGCCTCATAAAACTTGCAATGGCATCAAGCCAGGAGGAGTAGCAACCACAATAGAGGACAGTAAAAGCCTTCAGGAAGACCTAGACAAAATGGAATACTGGGCTGAAATGAATAATATGAAGTTCAACAGGGACGAATGCAAGGTTCTGCACTTAGGCAAAAATAACCAAAGACACAGGTATAGAATGGTAGGACAACATGTGAGGGGGATATTGGAGTTGCAATGGGTCACAAGGTGAACATGAGTCAGCAGTGTGATGTGGCTGCAAAGAAAGCAAATGCAGTTTTAGCCTGCATTAGTAGAACTAGGGCTTTTTTTGTAATAGAACGCACGGGAACGGCGTTCCAGCACATTTTTTTCCCTTTTACTAAGGGAGGAATTCGGACCTCTGACCTCGTGCTCCACCTTTTTTTTTTTTTTTTTTTGGCGCCCCGGTTCTGACCTTCTACTGCACCTTTTTTTTAAACTGCAGGCTAGGGAGGGATTCGAACCTCTGACCTCGTGCTCCACAGCCCAGCACTCTCTCCATTGGGCCATAGGAAAGCCTGTAGTCAAAGTCCTCAGAACTAATATATAAGGTCTTGAGCCCAGCTGGTGGCCATCAGCACCTCAAGTATTAGTTCCAAACACTTTGAGTCTAAGAGTTCCAATGGCTCAATTGTTAAAGTGCTGGTCTGTGGAGCCAGAGGCTGGGGGTTCAAATCCCTATGAGGGAGAATTTTTTTTTTTTAGGAGGGGAGGTGCTCCATGGCTGCAAAATATAAAGGTTGGTTGCCAGTTGCCAAAACGGGGGCCAGTTGAGCCTGCAAAACTCCTCAAAGTTCAGTTTATAAATAAATAAATAAATAAATAAATAAATAAATAAATAAATAAAAGATTAACAAGTTGTGAGTTCCTGCACTTTTTTTTGTTTTGTTTTTTTTTTTTTTTTTTTACAAAACAAGCGCTGAGTAGAACTGTAGCTTACAAGTCACAGGAAGTTGTGGTTCCACTTTACTTGGCAGTGGTTAGCCCTCACCTGGAGTACGGTGTCCAGTTCTGGGCACCTCACTTTAAGAAAGGTGCAGCTAAACTGGAACGAGTTCAGAAGAAAGCAACAAGGATGATCAGAGGGTTGGAGAACAACCCCTACAAGGAAAAGTTGAGGGAACTTGTTATGTTTAGACTGGAGAAGAGAAGGCTGAGAGGGGATGTGATAGCTCTCTTCAAATACCTGAAGGTCTGCCATATGGAAAAAGGGACAAATTTGTTCTCAGCTGCCTCTGAAAGTAGGACTAGTTCCAATGGGTGCAAACTTCAAGACAAGAGATTCCGACTGGATATCGGGAAAATATTCCTGATGGTAAGGTCAGTTTGACACTGGGAACATATGATTCTCATTGGAAATCTTCAAGCAGAGGCTTGACAAGCAGCTGTTGGAGATGGTCTAGGAGGATTTCCTGCTACTAGGAGTTGGACTAGATGACCTTTTCAGTCACTTCCAACTCTATGATTCTAGTATTCTAACTCACATCCCAGCTGTTCTAGACTCTCACACAAGTACATAGAAGCAGCTTACACAGAATGCGACACAGAAGAAGTGATTGCAAGGGCCTCGGCCATGGGCTGGGGGAGGATAACTAGCTTGTTCCCACTTCTGCTACCTGGGTTTGGGATGAACACCAACTAAAAGGCACCCAAAGTGGTCATCTCATAAGATTATAATGTCCCCATTCTATCCAGGGCTTAATGTGGTGGATCTCATGATCTGCCATCATAAGTACTGACTCTGCTGTGCAAATGCCATGCCACTGTCCTATGCAACAGAACCACCAGGGGAAACGACTGGAGGCCCGCTCAGCAACAGAGGCTCCCCGATGCCTCACTAGACTAGGTAAGTTAGCAGTGGGGGCAGCTTGGGAGAGGATCCTAGATAGGGAGCAGATGGGGAGTGGGCCAGGTGAGGGGCAGGAGGGAGATGATCTTAAAGGCAGCCATGTATGCTGAAATCTGACCCCTGTTTCCTTGCCCCAAAACTCTCACTGGGTCTCCTTGGACTTAAACCAGCTAAATAGCTGGCATAGGTCCAAGGATTTCATTGGCAACCATGTGGCCTATAGGAGGTAAGGAAAGTCTGGGGCCATCTAGTCTCACACACACACACACACACACACACACACACACACCCAGTAGCATGTAGCACATGCTCCAACAGTGGTGCTTCATGCTATGGACTGGTTGGGGATAGGCTTGGGCCCTTATTCACATAATCAAGAAACCAGAGATTTTTCAAAGCATGAAGGTAGCAGATGAGTCAACTGAATTGTTCATAAGGAACACACTGTACCATTTTGTATGCCACCACAAATTCTCTTAAAATATGGACCAAAGAAAGTGATGGAAAATTGCAGACCATTTGGAGGGTTTTATTTCTGATATCTTTTAAGGATTTGCCGTATTCTATGACTAATCTTTACTGGAGTAAAAGGTCATATCTGTTGACCTGAAATCAATATAGCTCTACTTTTGTGAGGAGATGAGATGTTTATTGTACCTATTGATTTATTTAAAATATTTATAGCCTGCCTTTCCTGCTATAAAATGAGACGTTCAAGACATGGCGAACAACAAATGGTAAAATACAAAATTACAATCAAATACAATAAAAACCATAAAAAATCAATATAGCTAAAATTGCTAACCAATAAATAATAGCAAAGCAGTACAAAGGGAAAAGCAAGCAAAATAAAAAAAAAAACCATAGCGAATGAGAAAACATAAGAATCAATGAAGGGCCCAAGCCTATCCAACATTCCAGTACTGATGCAACCACAATGTAGCCCCAAGGTAAGAGAACAAACACTCCCTTACCTTGAGGAGGCCTCTGAGATTGTGTCCCTCCCCCACTGCAGGATACAGAGTACACCCCTTTGGCACTGCTGCATTGGCCCTGGAAAGCTGGTTAGGATTGGACCTTAAGAGTATATAGATTACAACTAGAACAGCAAGAAGACTTGAGGGGGTGCCAAATGGAAGAGAATTTTTTTTTAGACTGCAGTGAAATATTAACAGTGGGGTGCTAATCTTAACCCAAAAAGTTCTACCACCAAAGAGATGCCACAAAAGAGAAGATGCCACTAAAGAGAAGGCCCTATGTTTCATAATATTATTTCCAAGTTGTGCACATATTTTATGATACAGCTGATGACACTTAAAATATATTTGGCGTTTTTAACATGCTTGCTCCCCCTCCAAAGGATCTTGCCAATAAGATTGAAAATACAATATTTTGGAGACCTTGCAGTGTGAGCCACAATTAGGATGGACATCCAAAACTTTGTGTAACATCTCAAAGCAGGCCATATGCTGGAATCACAAAGGCATTACAGCTGCATTGCAGGTACAAATCCCAGCTCAAAATATTTGGATCCAGGCGTCGCTATGCTGCTGAAACTCTTGAAAAGAACTATTCAAAATCTCAACAGTGTGATCACAGTTACTCTTTAACAGTTGCTTTTTTCATAGCTGTACAATCAGGAACGACTCACTTTCTGGTCCACTTTCCAAAATACACAGAGGCTATCTGTAAACTTTTGGCTCAGTCGCTCAGTCCACTTTGGAATGGAACAATGCCTTGAAAATATGAAATAAAACAGTCATAAGTTAAAACATATTTGCCTGAACTGGTTGGAAATGGTTCAAGGTCTAACAGGGCTATTTTCAATGGCACTGGGAACACAAGAATGGTTATCACATTGACACCCTTGAGCCATGATTACTAACTCATGTTGGTGCATATATAGGCCAACAAATATAGCAAGGGTATTATGGACTCTGTTGAGTTCATTCCCAGAAAAATAAACTATTAGATCTTTGTTTTCATTGTGATGTCTTTTTTTTTTTTTCTCTCTCTCTCTCTCTTTTTAACTTCACTTCTTCTGAAAAAGGGTATATGCATATCAGAGGTGTCAGCTCCTGCTGATTTATACCATGGCTTCCTACTGGTCTAGTCAGCAATAATTAGCCAAAGAAACAATGGCCATATTAAAACACCAGATTATGGTTCCCCGTTATAAATGTGTATGGCCCTTTCCCAGGCACCTTTGCAAAGCGTTTTAATTGCAAGTCATTATTCAGAACATTACACAAGCTGTATGTGTTTGATCAATAATTCCTGATTGTACATTTTGGAAAGAATGAATTCGGTATGATACAACTCCGGCCAGTGAAGTTTACTCTTGGACTGAACTCCTTCTTACACGCTGGAATCTTTGAAAACAAGTCAAACTCCTTGAATCCTTTAGCATGCAAACATTTTTTTTTTTTAAATGCACAAGCATGCTTCCAATGAACATGACAAATGTCTCCCACACATTTCTTTGTGAAGCTTGTGAACATGGTTAATTCAAGGAGTAACATGGTAGATTCTGAATAACAACTAAAATCACTGAAGGCCGGTCTCAGAAATGGAGGGGGTTTGTTGAAATGCTGTAGTAATGTCCCATTTTTTAGCTCTGCTTCCTTTAAGGTACCACTAATAAAATTAGTTACATCTAAACCCCATAGAAATCAGTGGGCAATAAATGATTCATTATGAGTAGCCTGCCTCTATTCATGTTTATATTCTATGGAGCTCAGTGAGAATAACTCCCACTAAAGTAGCAATGAAGAATCTGCAGTTCATTTTGTTCTCTCTCTGTCTCTGGAAAGAGGAGTGTGGAACCCTGGATGACACCACCAATTTCCAGGGAAGAGAAGACTCTGCAGAGCTCGGAGGGGCTTCTTCTGTGGGCCAGTTTTTCTGAGATCAGCCAGTTCCAGAGACAATCTTCAGCTCTGTCTGCCCCACTCCCCAGATTCTCATAAACACCTCTACCTAGGACATTATGCATTCTTAATATTATTATTTAAACTGTAAGCTCCTATGGTAGCCTATCCTGGCTGAAAAGTGGAGCACAACTAAAACGAACAAATGAATAATTGTGCACAGGACCACAGCTGTCATATCATTATAATACTTTTGTTGGATCTTGGTCACAATTAACTTTTTGCTGGATGGTGCTTTCAATGTACCCAAGGGCTTCAACATGCTCAGTGGGATTTTTGATTTATTGTTTCAGCAGACCACCCCATGCACGATTACAAACTGCTTTTGAAAGCCTCCACAGTTTTAAAGGTGGTTTACTTGGGGAGTCATCATGGCTTGAGTCATCAACTCAAGCAAAAACTGGCTTGGGTAAGTATTCACGAGCTGCGGAGTTGTTTAGATCCAAACCCAAGTATTTTACCAGCCCAAAGTCTGAAAGCTTTGCATCTGAACTAAGCCCTAAGTGCCGACAGAAGACCACCTGTGAATTAAGTAAGCCACTTTGAACTATTTGGAGATATTGCAGATACAAGTTAAGAAACTAAATACAATAGGCTGCCATAATATTTCTTGCTCAACTAGAGCCGTTCAAGTTCTTATGCTTGAAGAATGGATATTTTAGTTTACAGAGGGCACTAGATGAAGGCACTTAGTAAGAATGATTACCTTCTCTTGCTAGACTTGACTCAGGCGCTGACTATGTATAGTGATACAAAATGTGTTCTTTGAATGTGCTCCTCCCACCAGTCTCCCAACCTGACACAGACAGTTAAAGTGATTGGTTGCCTGCAAATGTGGTGCATTTCAATTATTAAACGTGGCCAAACTCTAAACATTGAGTGAATCAAACAAAGGAAAAATTATCTGGTGCAAAAGTGTGGCAAGGGTTTAAGTAGTGTGTATCCACTCAGCATTTCTGCTTCCTGTCGACAGGATTAGGTGAGAATGCGGTTATGGACCGAGCAGTACAGAGTCACACCATATGGTGTGCCTCACTGCCACAGAGTCAAAAGGCCATGTGTTATTCAATCGCACCAACAACTACACCAACAAAAATAGTCTTCATTTCCCTTTGGGTTTCTCCAGGCCAAGAACTCCATTTGTTCAAATCTACCCCTCACTATCCTGGCTGCCTGGCATCACACATAAGGAAAAGAAAAGATAATACAGTTCTCCATGAAGCCTGAGCCCTAGTAAATGAAATCATCCTGTAGCACATAATATGTTCTAACATTGCACCTACATCGTAAATTACAGATGATCAACAAAACATAAGCCTCACACTCTCAGCTCATTCAGTATGTTGCGATAGGATAGGATAGGTCCTTAAATCTCTCCCAAAATGAATGGGACTTAAAAGTGATTTGGAATATCCCGTTGTTCTTGTGCATGTAAACTCTCAGGCTACTCCCACTGTAGGTACAAGAAACAGAATCTTAAGAGTCAGCAATAAAGATGTCACAACATTTCTTGTGGCTGGATGACTGAACTTAGAACACTAATGTTACTATTTATGTGACTGTTTTACTGTCATTAGTCCCTAAATTGCTACAGAAAAACAGCATAAAGAACAGAATGAAAAATGAGACCTTGCATTTGCATAACACTGCGAGTTAAAGCATTGCCCATTGGGACAATTTAAAAATCGGAATCTACGAAATAATCTGGAGATTTTCTGCAGCAAGACAATGCAGAAAAGTGAAGCTTAACTAGAAATAAAATATCCTGTAGCATTAGTTCAGGAAAACAGCTATGAAACAATGGGCTGAACCCTAAGTAAATGCTGCCTGCAGAGCACAGCAACTCTAGCACGTGCTCTGCTGCATCCTGTAGCACACTGGAGACCATGCAGGGACAGATAGGTTAGTAAACAATTTTGACAAGGACACTAATGGGTCTAGTTAGACCTGCACCAACTATTTTGCTGGGTGAGTCCCAGGGGAGCATGTCATAGGCAAAACTGTGGTCAAGAGATTGGCAGAAAAGGCTCTGGTGAGCCCCACCCAGCACATGCCCCCAAGGCCCTGATCACCACCCCTGATCCACCCACCCCCTGTCCAATTTATACCTTTTGCACAACTGCCTGTGTTAGGATGTTGTGTCTGGGACAGTTGCCCAATGAGATACGCAAGGTACGTGGGTATTCCTTGGTTCCCCCATCCTCACATGGTAGATATTTAAACATCCCTATTCTATCCCCTACCAGCCCCTAGCATGCAGCACCGCTGAAGGCAGGGAGGCAACCAGCCAGTCTGGGAGAGGCCATCTGGCTGCCAACAGGTCTCTTCAGACCTATACAAGCTATTCAGCTGGTGTTAGTCCAAGCAGCCTCAACTGGTGTGTCAGACTGAGAAAAAGAGGATAGATCTTGAAAAGCTCCACTGAGCTTTTCAATCCACGCCCTCCCTGGCCCCCTTCCCTTTCTGTTCCCTCCACAATTTTCCCCTGAACCATCTTCCCTGCACCATCTCCTGCTACTTTACCTGCTCTGGTGGGGCGTTTGTGAGTCACTGTCATGTACACATGGCCTCCAGCCCTTTGCACCTGTGACCAAGAAATACAACGGCAGAACAGCTTTTACACTGATAGACAAGAACTTATGGAGGTGGACTTTGAGATCTGTTGCCAAAAACCCTGGATAGGATTGGGGCATGTTTCTATTCTATTTTTCATTTTATTTTATTCATAAAATTCATGTCATTTATATGTTCTTTCTTTGTTTTATGGCCATTTTATTGTATTTTAAATTGTACTATTGCTAGTTGCCTCAAATCCTGTGAAAATGAGGAGGAATTTAAATAAATAAATAAGGGAGAGGTCATAGCAGCCTTCACCACAAAAGCATTCACATGCATTATTTTGCTTTTGTCCTTATAACAATCCTATAAGGTATTATTATACCTATACTGTAGGTGGGGAACGTAAGACTGAGGATTGGATTGCCTATAGCCAGTGAAGTTGTGGCGGGGCAAAATCCAAATTGGGAAAGTTCTGATTTGCAGCTTGCTCTTTTAGCCATTATGCTGCAGCAGTTGCCATTATGCAGGGCTTCTAACATTTCTGTGGTGCCTATGGGACTACAAGTGGTTGAGAAGATGCAATGATGGAACCATGGGTCTCTCAATCAGGCCATTCTTAGGTACTTCCATAGGTGTCTATAGTAGCAATTTTCAACCACTGTGCCACAGCACATTGACATGCAGAGAATGGTTCATTTATTAATAGGGATATTGGGGGATGTGACACCCCCCCCCCAGCAATGCAGTATGCCTTGTCAATTGTCAAAATATTAATGCTGTGCCCTGAAAATTTTAGTACCTGGAGCTGAAAAAGTTCAAAAATCGCCGGTCTAGATAAAGGACATTTTAGCCATGCATGCATGTGCGTGTGGGAGAGACTCTGTGTGTGTGTGTGTGTGTGTGTGTGTGTGTGTGTGTGTGTGTGTGTGTGTGAGTGAGAGAGAGAGAGAGAGAGAGCGAGAGAGAATGTTTGTGTATGCACATGCAAGCATGATGCATATGTTCTGCTTGATAGTAATACCGTATTCATGGGTAATAACACCAGAACCAGGGGACATCCACTAAAATTGAGTGTTGGGTGGGTTAGGACAGACAAAAGAAAATATTTCTTTACTCAGCGTGTGGTCGGTCTGTGGAACTCCTTGCCACAGGATGTGGTGCTGGCGTCTAGCCTAGACGCCTTTAAAAGGGGATTGGACAAGTTTCTGGAGGAAAAATCCATTATGGAGTACAAGCCATGATGTGTATGCGCAACCTCCTGATTTTAGAAATGGGTTATGTCAGAATGCCAGATGCAAGGGAGGGCACCAGGATGAGGTCTCTTGTTATCTGGTGTGCTCCCTGGGGCATTTGGTGGGCCGCTGTGAGATACAGGAAGCTGGACTAGATGGGCCTATGGCCTGATCCAGTGGGGCTGTTCTTATGTTCTTATGGGGCTATATTTTCAAAAACCCAGATAAATACACAGCCACAGCTCTTCCGACTTTGATTTTGTCTTTTGAATCCCAAAGGTTCTGTGAGATGACACTGCAGCAATCCACGCCATATTCATCCTGCACTACACTGTAGCTGTTCATTGCAGCAAGACTGTCCACTAGTTACAACAGAATTTAATAAGAGATTAGGAGTTGACAGATTCTGAACATGTGAGCTTGGAGTTCTGACAGATTACATTTTATTTAGAATTTAGTACAACAAATCACTAAAAAGGCTTTTAATCTCATAATAGTGGGGGAATTAGGAGGCATTTTGTACTTAGAATAATAAGCCATACATCCGTCTTTTGTTGCTCTAAACAACTGGGAAGGAGTCGAATTGACAGAGCTGCTATTACTGTTACTATGGGGCCAGTAAGGCTTAAAAGCATTTAAACTGTTACTGAGCATTTGGTGATTTCTGTACCCTGCCATTTACTCCCATTTTAATTAGAAGCTTTCTTTAATGCCGCGTTATGGCTTTCTCGTTAATTTTACGCAGATATGATGGGGCCCTGGAATTGTATTTTAGACCCATTTGTATACACCAAGAAAAACTCTATCATTGGGATGAGTTGTGCATTACACCAGCACCCTGGGTGGGGACAGAGGGGGAATGGATAGCACATCTAAAGGAAGCAAATGTCATTGGCTTTGCTGCTGTACGCACTGGGTCTAAGCCCATTGCTCACAGTGAAGGGAACAGATGTGTCTGTGACTCTGCAAGCATGCCTTGTGGGATAGCTTCTCCTTCTTTTCCTTCTTTTCGACTTGGCACTGTCAGAGACTGTGAAGTGCCATGAATAATGGCATACTATGTACTTATCAAAGAGTGCGCGCTCCTGATTAAACATGCAGTGAGCTCTGGAAGAGCACAGGAGCCCACTATTATGCAAATACACATGAGAGGGGTAGGAGAAAGGACAAAGAAGTGGCTCAATGCTCCCCTGTCTTCGGTTTGGAACGTCTTCCTGGGCATAAATTGTTCTCAGGCTCAGGAATTACCTCCACTGGTCCTTCTCAGGCAGGAAGAGCTATAAAAGTCTTCCTGTTTGGGCTGGGACTTTGCCTGGCTAACAGCAGTTCTACCACTGCTGTCTTTTAGTTTGTTGGTCAATACCGACACTTGGCCTCATTCTTTTGCTTCTTGAGTGGTGCAGACCCCTGGGTTTTTTGCTTAGTACGGGCACCTGACTTGAGTGCTGCTCACCCCATCTCTGATTCAACTTCTGAATCCTAGAAGTTGGATCCGGGAGGTTCAGTGAGGCTCTCTAGACACAGGTTGGGATTCACAGTAAGTCAAATTCATGGGTCTTGAACCCGTGGATAAGGAAAGCCAACCTGTATTGTTTTTATTATCCATTGGGGTGACCTTTTGTTATCCTAGATGGAGAATTCAGGTGGTGAAGGCAGTTGTAAGTTTCCTCATTGGCCCAACTTCAATATTAAGGGGCTTTCACAAATGATCTCCAAAGATAGATAGGCAGACAGATAGATATAGACTCATGAATATTCCATAATGTGTGGTGAGGATTGTGAGGGGAAAGGCTCTGTACCATGGTTAATAGATAAGAAAAATGGAGAAAAGTTACAACATACAATTATGTGAACATTACGTGGGGGCACCAACAATCCCTAGTTCATAAATGCTTCTAGGCTGCAGCCCTTCACTGTCCTACCATACTTAATTTCCCTGACAATTAGCCCTAAAATGGTCTATGACCAAATGGCTGTGACCAAAGCACAGCCAAAATTCTGTGTTCCTTATCATTCCTGCAGTCACCCCCAGCTCACTCAGTTTGCTTATTTCCTTCTCTCTCTGTCACTCTGTGTTATGAAACAGGGATGCAGCATGTGGCTGGGAAAAGGAAGCCAGGAGAAGCACTGACCCACCTCCTTTTCTCTCAGTTTTCATGTTCCGGCCCTGACCTGTTACTCTATTTCAAAACATCAGAATGGCAGAGTGTGGAGAAAGAGGGAAAGGAGCAATGGGGGGCTAGATGAGGTGGCCACAGGAATGGCAGATGGGTGCAAGTTGCCACTTCCACTCATCCATGGCCCAAAGTGAACCATCTCATGGCTTGGGTTATCCTTCCTTGCAATCAATGTGACTTACACATGTGCCATCACTTAAGAACGCACATTACAGTGGAACAAAGTGAATGTCTGTAACTTCTGGAATGGAGAATATTAAAACACCAGAATATGTTTTGTGTCTGTTGGCAGCAAAGGAATGGATTGGCAGGCGGGTGTGGATTGCAGCCTAACCAGAAATAGTGAAGACTAGCGTATGATGTTATCTGAAGCTTGAACTTAATAAAGCAAATAAATGAAAATGGTTTAACATATCCATGTCATATAAGTTAAGGACTGGACCACCATACTAGATTTTATATTGAAGGCAGGGAAGAATTGAACGCAAGAGAAATTCTTGGTTGTAGTGGATTTCCCCGGAGGCATTTATAAGAGGAAGAATACTTATGACCCAAATAAAAGAAACAAGGCTTAAGTTGTACCTAGACCTACTTAACACGTTGAAATAACAGCCCTGTTGTTAAATATATTATCTTGGTAGACACACCAAAGTTGAGACAGAAAATCATTTGTTAAAACAAAGGCTTCTGTGTCCTTGGAACAAAATGCGGAGGCAAGCACATTATATAGTTTTGAAGAAGGCTTACCCCTTCTCTTTTAAACCATCAGTGATATGTTTTATCAGATGTGGGGATGTACAGGTCACAGCAGTAGCTAATAAGATTTGGTCCTGTTACTGGATTGAAAGCCCTCCTTCCACACATTCCAAATACATACATTTGTCTGGCTCTGTAATTTATTTATCCACAGCTTAGATGTGCCAAGTTGTGCTATATCCTACAGCAGCGTTACTCAAGAGTGTGCTCCAAGGAAACTTGAGTCTCCCTGAGATCTTTCCTGGAGTTCCACGAGCACATGTGCTTGGTGCCACACCTCACCATGCATGCACCAGAGCTTTAGGGGTCCCTAAGACTCAGTGCATGCCCTGGCAGGGTTCCCTGAGATTCTGTTTAGGAGTGTAAATGGCTCTGGAGATCAAAAAGTTTGAGAGCTGCTGCCCCAGAGGAACACACGTTTGACCTAGAGGCTGATTTTTCCCTCTAAGATCCCCATATAGTCATAGGGGAAGGGGGTAATAGGTAGACTCTGAAGAACAGAAGTGATTGTGAGGAGCTCCAGAAGGATCTCTCCAGACTGGCAGAATGGGCAGCAAAATGACAGATGCGTTTCAATGTAAGTAAGTGTAAAGTCATGCACATTGGGGCCAAAAATCAAAACTTCACATATAGGCTGATGGGTTCTGAGCTGTCTGTGACAGATCAGGAGAGGGATCTTGGGGTGGTGGTGGACAGGTCGATGAAAGTGTCGACCCAATGTGCGGCGGCAGTGAAGAAGGCCAATTCTATGCTTGGGATCATTAGGAAGGGTATTGAGAACAAAACGGCTAATATTATAATGCCGTTGTACAAATCGATGGTAAGGCCGTACCTGGAGAACTGTGTCCAGTTCTGGTTGCCACATCTCAAAAAGGACATAGTGGAAATGGAAATGGTGCAAAAAAGAGCAACGGGCAGCCCAATCCTGAGCTGCCCGGGACGCCCAGGCTTGGTGGCACCAAGAAAGGCTGCCTCCGGATCCTGCGCCTCCTGAGTTACTGCGGGAGGCACCTTGGGAGAAGGGGACTTTCGTCCCCTTCCCCCGAGTAAGGTCAGCAGCCCTGCAAAGGTAAAGGCACTTGTGTAGTGCGAGCAACCCTACACGAGTGCCCTGGATCCTGTGGAGCGGAGCTCCGTGGACCCGCCTCCCATCCCTCCCCCAGGCATGCCTCCAGCCCGGCCCCCTCCCTGCATCACACCTCCCCATTACATCTCCTCCCCACCCTCTCTCCACCCCCCACTGGCCTCCTCCCTCCCCTGAACACCTCCTCCCTGCCCCGCCCCCACCTACCGTTGCACAGCTCAGCGGTCCAGGAGACCACTGAGCCACGGAAACTGGGCGACCACCCCACGCTAGCCCAACACCAGCGGAAGCCCAGCAGTGAGGCTGGCAAATGTGCCTTACAGCACATTTGTGACAGTGCTCGGCAGCACGGAGCCATGCCATGGAGCATAGGATTGGGCCCTAAGATGATTACTGGGCTGGGGCACCTTCCTTATGAGGAAAGGCTATGGCATTTGGGCCTCTTCAGCCTAGAAAAGAGACGCCTGAGGGGGGATATGATAGAGACATACAAAATTATGCACGGGAAGGATAAAGTGGATAGAGAGATGCTCTTTTCCCTCTCACATAACACCAGAACCAGAGACATCTCCTAAAATTGAGTGTTGGGAGAGTTAGGACGAACAAAAGAAAATACTTCTTTACTCAGCGTGTGGTTGGTCTGTGGAACTCCTTGCCACAGGATGTGGTGATGGCATCTGGCCTAGATGCCTTTAAAAGGGGATTAGACAAGTTTCTGGAGTAAAAATCCATTACAGGTTACAAGCCATGATGTGTATGTGTAACCTCCTGATTTTAGAAATGGGCTATGTCAGAATGCCAGATGCAAGGGACGGCACCAGAATGAGGTCTCCGTGTGCTCCCTGGGGCATTTGGTGGGCCCCTGTGAGATACAGGAAGCTGGACTAGATGGGCCTATGTCCTGATCCAGTGGGGCTGTTCTTATGTTCTAAAACTGGACCCAGCCACTTTTTTGCTGCCCTTCCTGTAGTTCCACTCAGTGTCATACTGTCCAATTTGTGTGAAATTTGTTGGCAGCAGAGAGTGTAATCCTATCAGGCACCATCATGTGTCTTGGTCCATCTAACATCCAGAGTTGAGTGGTAACCATTTGTGTGGCAAAGTGCAGCCACAGTGCATGATGGGAGTTTATCATACATCCCAAGGATCAGTGCTGCTTACAGAGTTAGGTTGAAATAGTTTTAGTTATCCCTGTTCTCTTCTGAACCCCCCTCCCAACACCCAAGATTCTTCCTTGGCAGAGGAAGCAATCTGTAGAAGTACAGCCTAACATAAAGAAGGGGAGAGGCAAATCGAGCAACATTTGCCAAGCACGATAAAGTCATTTTATTTCTGATCAGCTTCGTCAGGTGTCAGTTATTTGGGCAGCTTTCATGAGGGTGCTTCAGCCTGACTCCTTTTTTTAAAAACAAAATACAAGATTAAAAACTGACATCTTGAACCACACATCTAGTGTTGTACACACTGTACAAGAGAGGACAGCTGTCTATGATTACAGCAAAGGGCTTCCCAAGTGTAAGATCTACAATATTTCACACTACCCTTTCTGTCTATGGCAATAGACTTCCATACAACTGTGCTTGTATTTTTTGATCCTAGTGGAAGCTCATAGCAGCTTTCAGAGAGCAGTTGAGGTTCATGATAGGATACTAGAGGAAGTGGGGTTTTTTTGGTTTTGTTTTTGAAACAAGCAAACCTACCCTGTGCTATTGTGTTGAGTAAAACTGCAGCCCTCAGTAGTTGCTCTCCATTTAAAAGAACACAAGCCCATTAGTCCAACAGCCATTTTCCCATAGTGATCTATGAGATGCTTCCAACGAGTGTACAGAACTTAAAGAAAATAGCCTTCTCCCACTCTTAATACCCAGCAATTGGTATTCAGTGGATTACTGCCTTTGGAGCCCAATCCTATGCATGTCTATGTAGGAGTAAATCTCATTATAGTAGATGGGGTTTATTCCCAGGTAAGTGTTGATAGGTTTCCTGAATCTGGGGGTTATGTGTAGACATTATGGTTAATAGGCATCATGATATGGTGATGGATGAATCCACCATGCCCTTTTCCTGATCCAAATCATATCAATCAGCCTATTATGAGCCCCCATTGCAAAAAAAAAGAGTAACACATTTCGGCCTGATGGTCCTTGTTTCACCGCATAGCATCCGTAGCTTCATTTTCCCCAGTACTGCACACAGCAAGACTTCTTGCTCTACCATTTTGTAGCCCATCTCTAGTCACTTATAGTCTAACTGGGGCAGAATATAGATAGGGATATCCAACTGGATGTGCATCTGAATGAACATTCAGTTGTAAGTAATGCAGTGAACATCGATATCACCTGCATTCAGGAGCGTATTTGGGTTCAGACATCATTCATCCATACCTCATCACTTTCTAACCTTACGTAGGTCTCAACCTGAATGCATGAGGGTGGCACAAGTGGGTGCAGCACCTCGCTGCACCCTACACTGACATTCCCACTGGTCACGTCCACATAGTAGTATGC
This sequence comes from Tiliqua scincoides, assembly GCF_035046505.1. Classification (NCBI taxonomy): domain Eukaryota; kingdom Metazoa; phylum Chordata; class Lepidosauria; order Squamata; family Scincidae; genus Tiliqua; species Tiliqua scincoides. The sequence continues at coordinate 32,478,329 of NC_089826.1, forward strand.
GTCTGCATAGCAGAGCACTAAGCATGGAGAGGGTTCCTCCATGCGATTCAGAATTCACATCATGTGAGGGAACCCTTTCATGTTCACCCCCTGCAGTCAATACTGAATATGAGGGGTGCCTCCGGGACATAATCAGCAGATGCATCAGCATAGAGGAGGGCACGATTCTCCCTGCGTTGAATGAAGGTAGGAAAAGTAATGCCAGAAATGGTTTCCAATAGGCTGTTTACCCTAATGCACATTCAGACATGCAATCCTGTCCCTATTCTGCTCCAAGTAGCCAACTATGTGCAACTTAGAAAACGCAAGGGAGTTTTGACCCAGTTGTTTTGGGATACGTTATCACTCCTGCCCAGTATCTTCAGGCTTGGCAACAGTTCTGCATCCATTTGCAAATTTCCTAAAGGGAAGTATGTTTTTTAAGAGGCAGACATTGCCATTAAATCCCCCCCATGCTGGTTCAGCGCTTCTGAAGCCATTACTTTATAAAGTGTTTACAGAATGCAATACTCCACCTAATTACAAACATATTCCACAGAACCGAACACATTAAAGAAATTTGTTTCAGTATGGAGCCACATTGATAAGGTTAAGGGCTGCTTTGCACAGACAAGTGGTCTTCTTTTTCCCTTCTTTATATTTTGGTACAAGTTCCATGTGAAGAAACCTAGGTATATGAACCAGCTACCTGTGTATATGAATCAGCACTAATCATTTCTCCAGTATACTAACAGCAAAAAACAAAAACAAAAAAAACCCTACTACTTCTCCACTTTGTCATGCACTCAAGTAACCAAATGCACTGAGAAAATTAGCACCCATTTGTTGCATGATTTGGCTGTTAGAGTCCATTTTATACATTTAAGCCAATAGACTGCTGGTTCAAGTCTTCTATCTTCGCACACAGCTTGTCATTGCAGTAAAGGGGCACCTCAGCATTTGAAAGATTATATTCTGCAGTGCTACTTTCTATTGAAAGTTTTCACACACTTAATCCCAGCAATTTTTGCTTGTTCCAGTTATGGCTCATGCTTCTCTGTTCCATAACTGTATTCTGCTGAACAATACAGAGAATTTCTAATACTCATTCAGCTGGGGTTTCAAGGAGGATAATAAAGTCATTAGTCAAGCAGATCAAAGCCTCCCCTTTAATTAGTGACCTCCAAAAGCAGGACTGTGACTTCATGATACTTTGATAAAATACCCAAGGTGGTGACAGCTCCTTCAACTATGACATTATAACCTGAACAGAACGCTATTTAATTGCAGTTTTCCATTCAAAATCTATTTTTCTTGAATCACTGTGCTATTTTGAATACATACACAGACACATAATGGAGATTCGAAAATGTAGAAGGTCATTAATACGGATGATTATAACAAACCTTTTATTGAGGCTTACATTCTATGCTACGTTCTCACTTCATTTTAAGACATTAGGACACCATAATTGTCCCCTAATTATACATTTAATAGTGCTCATAAAACCTCTAATTGAAATCTTTATAGGTGATTTTAGCAGTGCACATTTTTATTGTTTTCATGTGACAAAGGAATCTAGGATTAATAATTAAGGCAAAGTCCGCAGCATTCAACAAATCCAGTTCAGTTTTATGGAGTATGAGATTGAACTTGTTTTCTATGGTTTGAACCAGGTCGTATGAGAGGGACGGGCAAGGCTTTCTACATTCTGCAGGCCAATACTGCACCCAATACCAAAATGTTCTTTCCCTATGCAGTCATCCATAAAATGGGAACATTTCTGAATAGCATTCTTGCTTGAAGATATTTAAGGTTGCAATCCTATACAGGTTAGGTCTTGGTACCCACAAGGGTTCCATTCCCAGAACCCATGTGGATGCCCAAAATCACATTGAAGCAAAATTCATTTAAAAAACAATGTCCTTTTACTCAGCTATTTAAAAAAAAAAAAAAAACAGCCTTGCCTACCTTTGTAATGCAGGACAGAGGCATCTAGGCAGACAGTCTCTCTCTAGACAATTGGAAAGTCTTCACTATGAGGAAGCGGGAGTGCAGCAGGGGAAAGAATGCAAAGAGGTAGTGATATTTCTTTCCATGGCATTCTTTCACATGCTCAGGGGGAAAGGAGGGGTTGTTTACCTCAGAGTGAAGCTGTTCTAAGTGCCTGGAGAGTCTGCTGGCTGCCCTCTCCAGCATTAATGAGGCTATTGTTAAACCACTTTTTTGTGCTGAGCATTTTTTTTTTTTTTTTGCATTTCTATACCTGAACATTTTATGCTGCTTATGAGGACATCTGTGCTTGCTGATGAATGCATTTTCAACCAAACAATCAGAAAGTTTCTGATCAGCTGATGAAAACAGTCTTCAGCAACAGGAATGGTGCGGTACAGTCAGAATTGGATATTGTTCCAAACTCATGTCCAGGATGTGTGTCAGGAAAAGTAAAAGTGCCATAAGTTGTCTGGCTGTTACTCACAAGCATGTTCCTTTGGAAATGTGGGACCATCCATCATGAAATGCCTTTTGCTGATGTCACCACAGCTGTGGGCCTTCTTCAGTGGGACTGTGGGTTTGAGGTTCCTTCAAAAGAAGTGGTTTGTGGCTTACTTCAGAGAGTGTGGTTTGTTTTTTCCTGGGACTACTGAAACATCTACGGATAGAGTCTGTGGGTTTCAGGTCATATGAAAACATTACTTGAAAATGACCACCAAAGTTAGAGATGGCAATGGGTTTCAAAGAGTTTAATGGGTTTCAAAGAGTAGACCCTACATGTCCAGAACAACCTCAAATTAAGTCGGAATTATTATTATAAGGAAAACCTTATTCCCACTTTAAAAACCAAACAAGCCCATACATGCAATCCATAATCCTGTCTGTGGGCAATTGACACCAATTGCCATTGTCTAAATGAAGAACTGCCTCTGTAGCATTTACTGATTTATCCCTCCATAGCCTGACATCTCTAGTAGCATAGAAAGCAAAATTGTTTTGGAAAGCTAATGTTCCACAGCACTCCTCGCACTGACAGACACAAATAAAAGAGCAAAAGTCAATGCACACAAAGCTTTTAATAGAACAACCTGTTCTGGATAGTACAGCATTCCCTTTTTAAAATAATTCCTAATTTTGTTCTGCAAAGCCCTTTCATCTTGACTTATCTGCTCCTGCTGAGACAGACAGACTGGGTAATTTTTTTTCCTTCTCTCCCCTGCTGGTGTCAAGATACTTTTCAAAATTCAGTGTCATGTGGTATTAAGGGAGCTTGCTTCTCAAAGATTAATTCTTCCTCTTTCTCCAGCGAGCTATAACATACACAGAATAACGTGTGTGAGATAGCAGCTCGTGGTCCAGATGCAGCTGTGTATTCTGTCCAGAGGGAGGTACAGGGGAAATTTCCACTTAAGCTGCAATATATGCAACCGTAACCAACAGTGCTTTTTTTGTAAATAAAAAGGTGCAGGAACTCACAACTTGTTAATCTTTTATTTATTTATTTATTTATTTATTTATTTATTTATAAACCATTTTTTATTGGAGAAATAAAATATTTTTTTATGTGCTTCCCCCTAAAGATGAACTTACTTCTGAGTAGACATGCATAGGATTGGGCTGTCAATCTCTACATCCCCTTCCCGCTAGCTATTTTTTCTACACATGGGGAAAAATACTGTACAGGTGCACTTGTAGCGTGTAGTATGTAGTGTGGCACTACTTAGAGGAGAGGAAGCAGTGAATGGATTCTGAAAAATGGCTTACATGAGTTCCATGTAGTAAAATTACTCTAAGCAACTGTGGGAGTAAGAACAAAAAAGGAATTCTTACATGAGAGGGGTCCTTAGGTGCACATAGAAACAGCTATGTTTGCAAACAAGCAATTAAATATGGTTTAATTCAGGTATCAGAATACTCTGTGTCTTTGGGAAGGCACTTGGCATGCAATTGTATGTTCTCTGCTGCCCTGAGCAGCTGCTGTGCATTGCTGGAGAGGAGCTGCAAATGCTGGCTGGCGGAGGGCATGCTTGTGGGGGAAGGATGAGGAGGATCTCTGGCAAGGCTGGACAGCACGTTGTACACACATAGAATCCCTTTTTCACCTGCCCTTAGCATGTGAAAACAGGTGCAGATATATATCTCTGCCAGGATTAAGAGCCCAATCCTAGGTATGTCTCCTCTGAAGTAAGTCTAGTCAATGGAGCTTACTCCCAGGAAAGTGCCTAGGATTGCAGCCTAAGAGCCCAATCCTATGCATGTCTACTCAAAAGTCCACTTTAGTGAATGGGGCTTACTGTGGATAGGATGGCAGCCTCAGGGCCCAATCCTGTGCCTGTCTACTCAGAAGTCAGTCCCACTAGAGGCAGTGGGGCTTCCTCCCAGGAAAGTGTGGAGAGGACTGCAGCCACAGAGCTCTTTCTCTGCCTGTCTACTCAGGCTGCAAGGCTATGACACTTTCCCGGGAGTAAGCCCCATTGAACACAATGGAACTTACTTCTGAGTAGACATGCTTGGGCTCTCAGGCTGCAAGGCTATGCACCCTTTCCCAGGAGCAAGCCCCATTGAGCACAATGAGACTTACTTCTGAGTAGACATGCTTGGGCTCTCAGGCTGCAAGGCTATGCACCCTTTCCCAAGAGCAAGCCCCATTGAGCACAATGAGACTTACTTCTGAGTAGACACACCTAGGCTCGTGCTGCAGATTGGCATGGAGGCTGCACCAGCCAGTTTCCTTCCCCTCCTCCTCAACCAAGCCAGTACCTGGGCATTCCGCGGGTGCCGCAGCCCGTCTCCCTGGCTGGCTGGCTGTCCGTCCTCCTCGGTGTCGGTGCGTGTCCCCCGCGCCCTCCACCAGCTTGGAAGCTGCGCTGGAAAGCAGAGCGCGGGGGGAGGGGAGGCAGGCTGGTCTCAGGCAAGAGCTTGGAGATGGGGCAGGAGGGGGTCGTTGTGCAGTCAGGCAGGGGCCAGGCACCCGCCCACCCTGCACCCCCCAGCACCCACCCAGCAAATGCCTCTATTTTGCTCCCCCCCCTCCTGGAATGCCTCCGAAGGGGAGGGGCCCCTGCAAAAAGGTGCCGGAACTCTTCTCCCCGCGTTCCATTAGAAAAAAAGCCCTGGTAACCAACAAGTCCACTTTGCCATGTTTGCGAATGACATTGATGGATATCTTGCTTCCCTTGGTCTGGGGTACAAATCCAGTAAATAACAATACTGCTAGTTTTATTGCTGCTGATTTTGTTGTTTTGTTATTTATTTTACTGTTCTTGTAGTTTATAATTTTATGTGTTTTATGACTTTCAAGTGTTGCTAAGTCCCCTTAGGTGCCCTTTGGGGAGAAAGGCAGATGACAAATCCAATAAATAATAAATTAAAAAGGAGCATTTTGGGGGAGGGGGAACCACATTCGGACCACAACATGAATGCATCTCTTTCCCCTGTGCCACTATCCTGACAACAGTCTCCCCTTGAAGTGACTCTTTGGGCCAGGAATGAAGCTGCAGTGTTGCCCATGTTCTCACCTTACCTGATAGAGTTGCTACCTTCCAAGTTGTTTCTGGAGACTTTTTTTTACTTCAGCGTGATGTAACATTGGAAATTGCTGGAGGCCCCTGCTAACAGGGTTGCTTTCAGTAGTCACCTGGTGATTTTTGCAGATTCTTGAAGACTCAGACCACTGGCGTAGCTAGAGGGGGGGCGGTGCACTAAGTTTTGCAGGGAGCCTCCTTGCAGCATGCAAGTGGCTCCTCCCCTCCCCTTTGGGGCCATGTGGGCAGGGGAGGGAAACAGAGGTGAATGGCTCCCAAGGGGAGGAGGAAGAGCTGCTTGCAGGCTGCAAGGAGGCTCCCTGCAAATCTTAGTGCGCCACCCCCCTCTTGCAACACCAGTATTCCAGACCAATTCTCAAATAGAAACCCAATTTCATGAATAATGACAAGTTTCAAGAGGAGTTTGACAGGTTGGATATCCTTTCAGAGAAGAGCATACAGTTTATGTGCACATGTATGTATGTGTGTGTCATGAATATGTACAGTTTAGGCCTAGTAGCATTGCAAAGCCTGGACCACAGTAACCCAGTAACACAGAAGGGGCTTGCAAGGGGCTTGCAGTCCTAGCTGCAAGGATTTACAATTCAATGGAAGGTGATAATGTAGCACCTAGGCAGCCAGAAAGAGGCCCATCAAGGATGGAATGCAGCTGTAGATCTCCAGGGGGGAGGGAAGAGCTGAGAGGGTGAGCTTCCAGCCCCACTTCCGGAGGACAGGGTCTTTGTCTCTGGGTGAGAGAGATGGCGGGTGCACATCCTGCCCCGCCAGGACCATGTGGCCTTATAGGTAACTGGCCTGAGGATCTACAAAAGAAACTGACCCAGGTGAGAATCAGAGAATAATAGAGTTAGCCAGTTAGCTTTGTTGTTTTATGCTGATATGTTTCCTAGAAGTTTTTATGCCTCTAGCATTTGCTGCCTTTTGTAACTTTTTGTAACCCTATGTACTTAATAAAGCAAAAATCCTTTTACCATGTTGGTTCATTGTCTGTTTGGGACAAAGTTTCAGAATCCTGCGTAGCCGTTCAGCAAGCTACCAAAAATCCTCATTGTGGACTAGTAACTTGAGGACTGAGACTTTAAGTAAAGAAAGTGCTCAGTGCCTACAAGGGATTTAGTTAAGCCTAGAGGGTCTCAGTTTCCCTGGACTGAGGCACTGGCTCTTACAGGGTGGTGGCAGTACTACCGAACAGGGATCTTTGAGGGCTCTAGGGTTCAGAACCAACAACTCTGAGCACCCAAAACCCTGGGAGTGAGACCAAGTTTACGACAGTGTAACAGTCTGTGCACCTACCAGGCAGCTCTCTCTCTCTCTCTCTCTCTCTCTCCTCCACTGTTCATTGCAGGGTTTTTTTTTGCAACCAGAGCCCAAAGTAATCTGTCTTTCTGGGAACGCTAATCAAACCATAATTGAATTATCTACCTTGGCCTCATCGCCTTTTCTGTTCGGAAAGCAAGTTCAGTGCTAACCAGGAACCCTGGACACAAGAACAGTATGTTTTCCATTTGCTCTAAACACCTAGGCCTGATTGAAATGATCTGGGGTTTGGATGCAGGCTTCACTTTTAAAACAGCAATACAATAAACTGTACCTATCTTGGCTCTCTCGTTGTTAGGCATTTCTGCTGCAGTCATCCATCACCCCCCTAGCCACACTGCTGACAGACCTGTAAATGTTAGCATGTGTTTCAAACATTTTATTGTATTTTGAAAGCCAGGTCTGTTCATTAAGATGTTGCTGTTAAATGGTTCATGGATTATTCATAGGTTAAATGATGTAACCCCTCGCTATACTTAGGGCCAAATCCTCAATTAATTGGAATAATTCAACCTGCAACGACCCTGCTGTGTTCTGCTGAGTTGCAGTTGTACAGATTTTTTTTTTTTAAAGTAGAAAAGAATGACAATTTGTTCACAAAAACAAGCAAACAAAGCAAAGAACTAAAGAGGGGACAAAAAGGAAACCCTATCAAAAAGGGGGAGGGGGAAATTACGCAACAGCTAAACACTAAAATGTTGCTTCTCATTAAACCAGAAACAAATCTAGGAGCAATTTAGCTACTGGGTTCATTTAGGCTGTAATCCTATGCCCACTTATGGAGTAAGCCCCTCTGAACACGCTCACTTCTGAGTGGATGTGCATAGGATTGTGCTGTAAGACTAGTTTGTGGAATCTGAGTATAGGTGGGGCCTCCGTATCTGAGGATTCTGTATTTGAGGATCTGGCTCAACGTGGGTCCCCCAGACCCATATTGAGCCAGACTTGACCCAACCTGAGCCCTCTGGAGGCAACTGGAGCTGTGCTCTGGTTGCCTCTGGAAGACTTAAATAAGATGGAACTGCAGATTTCGTTATCCCTGTTTTTGGTATCCGCAGGGGGTCTGAGAATGGATCCCCTGTGGATACCAAATCCCCACCTATACATCTTTGGGGCTGAGCTCTGAATTGTGATATGCAGAGGACATCAGAGCTCATGTGGAAATCTAGATTAGGGTGACTTGAGGCATTGTTTTCACTGAGAAAGTGAGTCTGTATCTGGAATACAGGTCAGTGTCTCCATACAAAAGAAAAATGTTCTAGATAGAAAACCAGAAGTCTGAGAGACAGGCTGTAGCTTAACCTTTTTGACATCTTGCATGAGCTGCCAGCTGGGATAGAGGTGCATACTTGGAGTAGCTGTACTCAATTATGCACAACTGTTGAAAAGAGAATCAGATGGGTATAGCCCTCCACAAGCAGGCAACCTGCCTCAACTTGGTTCACATAACCAGTTTGCCACTGGCTAGCAGCTGACTAAGAGCTGCTAGAACTAAGAGCTGCTAGTATATCTGGTGTGCTTCCTGGGGCATTTGGTGGGCCGCTGTGAGGTACAGGAAGCTGGACTAGATGGGCCTATGGCCTGATCCAGTGGGGCTGTAATTATGTTCTTATTATTATTATTATTATTATTATGTTCTTAGAACAATGGGAGCAATCCATTGCGGGCTCTTCCATGTCAGGAAATAATTCAAAAGGTTCAGGAAATTGTGAGCTAGACTACAAGCTTCATAACTCCCTGCAGAGAAAAATGCACATAGCATAATTTCCTATAGAAACGTCCTGGGAATGTCTCCCATCATCATTGTTCTCTCCTTGCTGCGACCCCATTTCGCTTCTCTAAAGTGAGAAGCTTTTCATTCTTGGGATGGAGGTAAAGAGTAGCAGCCAATGGACAACTGGTTATTGCGTCCTGTGAACATTAAACTGAACATGCAAGTATCTTCCCCAAATTTTTTGTAATTTCAACTTCAGCGCTCAAAGAATGCAAACTTTTTTTTCCTTCTGTGAGCTTGAGTCTGCTTGCCCATCTCTAGCCCTCACCTGTAGTCAGAAATGATAAAATGAGACACAGATGAAAACAAGATCCAAATAACAAACCCGTTAAAACAATACTTTCAGTGTTGCCTGTGGGACAACCATACTGTGTGGATGATCAAAACAAGAGTGCTTGTTTATCCGATGTTGCCTTTATTGCAATGGGTAAAGTCAAACCAAACAATCAAGTTTAGGATTTTTAAAAATTATACAGATAATTATGTACATGAACACATATGAACACACAAATATGTGTGCAACAGTGAAACATTTTGAGACTGGTAGTGCAGGACGCTTTCCTCTATGAATGTCCAAGCAGTCCTTTCTCTCCCTACACCCTTATTATTTTTTACGGGGTGTTAAAAGAACTGGGCAACTTAGCACTATGAGGGCATGTCTAACTGAACGCCTTCTTCTTCCCAAGTGGGGCACAGACCCCTTGTCCAAATACATATGTATTGCCTCATTTAATCTTTCTCCAACATTGATTTTGGCTATGCACTTGTTAATTAATTGTGTTAATATCTGGATTTAATCAGCTGAAGCTATATATACCAATAGGTTCCACGTCAAGATTTTGTGTTAGCAACAAGGGAGGAAAGCATTGTTTTTCAATAGTAATTATTACTTATTTTGTAGAAGATTTATAAGCCCCATCTAGCAGTGCCATTTACAACCATAAAGTCTCCTTCCCTTTGTGTATCAAACTCACAATGGCCCAAATCCTAACCAACTTTCCAGTACTCTCACAGCTGTGCCAAAGGGGCATGTGTTGCATCCTGAAGTTGGGGGGCAGACATGGAGGCCTCCTCAAGGTAAGGGGATTTTTGTTCCCTTACCTCGGAGCTGCATTGCCTTTACCTTGGTGCTGGAAAGTTGGTTTAGGGTTGCGCCCAAAGTCTCTACCACAAGCAAAGATCAAGGCCTAGACTATACATGCTGCCAACTGAGGTACAGTATTAGGGCCTAATCCGAAACATCCTCATTGCTGGTTCTGGGTGTTGCGAACCTGCCATAAGGCACGTCCGTAGCACCTGGAGAGTTGGGGCCACTGGCGCTTGACCAATGCCAGTCGGCACTCAGCCTCAGCACCATGTGGAAGGTCAGCCAGTGCTCCAGCAGTGCCTGCCAGTGGTAAGTAGTTTTGAGTTGTGGGAAGGCAGGGAGTAGGCAGAATGGCGTGCGGGGAGGAACTAGGGCAGGAGGAGGGTTGGACTGGCAGAGCTCTGCTCCACCTTACTCTATCTTCGGTGTTGGGCTGAAAAGCCTGACGCAGAGTTTCTCCAGTCTGCGCTGGCAAAATAGCCCACACAGACTGGAGGAGACCCATTGTGGCCCTTAACACCCTTACTCGAAGGGAGGAGATAAAAATCCCCTTCCCCTGAGGAGACCTTCAGCAGTCTCGGCAGTGCCGCTGGATGCAGTGGTAGCCGTTTTGGTGCTGCTGCACACAGCGGAGCCACCAGCTTCAAGATTGGGCTGCCTGAATCCTAAAATCCTACAATGGGCCTTACTAGTTCAGACTTTGAATAGAGGATACTATTTTTGAATACTTCTCCATATTAAACACACAAGCTGCAATCCTAACCACACTTTCCAGAGTAAGCCCCATTGACCAAAATAAGACTTACTTCTGGGTAGACCTGGTTAGGATTGTGCCCACAGACACACAAGTATGTGCATACACGCACTCCTAGTACATTAGGAAGCAAGGTTCTAATCCAACCCACTTCTTGCTCTGTTAGTTTTTTGATTTGCAGAAACAGTTGCCTTTGTCTTACACAAGGGTTACATTCTGAGGTTGGAGCGTAAAGCCAAAATTGCATATATTCAAAATTATTTTGAAAATTCCTTACATCCAAAAGTACATGCTTCCTCTTTAAAAATTGCAAGAGGCAGGTGGGAACTAAAACCAACTGAGGGGACAGCAACCCATTCTCCGATCTCACACTCACTTTCAGGTATGTACTTGGTAAGCGGAATGGTGGCGCACTATTTAAACCTTTTCTCTTTTCTTGCTTGTATGCTGAACATATGTTGTTGAATTTGTGCAGACCAACTCCACTCCAGTGGCATCCATTTTTAAGACCCATTTTTAAGTTAGAGGGTGAATGTAATGTAGGGGAGCATTATCCTGAAGTCAAAAATGGGATTGTCACTCCTCCACCTCCATCAAATCAAGGAAAAGGAGGTATTGTTGTCATCTGTAAGCTCCCTTCTCCCAGGTAACATTACTCACACTAGAATGCCATTTGCCTGATCCCTTAGTGTGCATGATTAATTTGTGTGCAGTAGTTTATGCCGGCCTCTGAAAGTAACTCATTCTAGAAATCTGCAAGCCAAACTCAGAGACCTTTTGGCATCAATGGCAATTACAGGTATTTTGTGGTTTGTATGACTGACATATAAGACTGCTGCTGTACATCATCATTGCTCAATAGATACATCATGTTCTGCCTTGCCTGTGGAAAGTCTCTAGGCTAGATAAATCACCACACACATTTATGGCACCATGCACATGTGCCTGTAACTGCGAGAAAATGTATGTATTGTTTTTTCTCAGGGAAAGATTCCAATTAACCAGCATGTTGAGAAGATGCCTATTCACAGAAAAGCAGTATAATTTCCTCTAATTTATACTCTCTTGCTGTATGACAACCACCTGTGGTCTCTGTCAAATTCTTTTTTTTTTTTGGCCCCAAATCTAAATGAATAACTTTTGATGAAACCTGCTGTTGCCATGGACACATGCATTGTGTTGAGACCTTTCACTTGGCCTTGAACAGTCTTGATAGTGCTTACTTTTCCTATATATTTTGTTGTGTTTAAACTGTTGACTTTCTTGAATTTCCTCACGCAGATTGTTATTTTTGGATCCGGATATTCCATCTGTCCTGGCTACATGGCATCAATAATTTATTTTGAAAACACAGCAAACTTCTTACATCTGTTTGGAAGCTTTCAGTGGTCAGGCCAGGTATCGCTATAAAATTGGACTATAAAATTGGTTACCATTTTGATATATGAATTATACCACTCAAGTGGCATCCGTTTTTAAGATCCAACTGAAGTTGTTGAAGACATTGTTGGAATGAGGAAAAACATCATGTTCTGGTGCAGCACTCTTCAAACTTTTTCAGTTCTAAAAGCCTCTTATAACCCCAAACTGTAACATGGGCACTAGTGTGTGTGTGTGTGTGTGTGTGTGTGTGTGTGTGTGTGTGTGTGTGTGTGAATGTATATGTTTATTTATCACATTTTTATACCACCCTTCCTCCAAAGAGCTCAGGGCGGTATACACAGCTGCTCCCCTCCTTTCTTCCTCACAACAACCCTGTGAGGTAGGTGAGGCTGAGAGAAAATGACTGGCCCAAGGTCACCCAGGAAGCTTCATGGCTGACGGGGGATTTGAACCTGAATCAGCATCTGCAAATTCAGTTACCCACAGATCCGGGGGGGCCCCCTGCACACACACTGATGTTGGCCATTAGCAAGTTTCAGTTGCTTCATGTTAGCATTTGATCTAGTTTTTTTTCTTTCAAGCATTCAGGCTGCCATGCTTATAGCGACCTGTAACAGGAGGAACATTTTTGCAGTAGCAAGGAGCTCAACAATATTAATGGGCATGTGAGGGGTGCAGGGGGCATGGAGGTAGGGCTCCCCCATATCTGCCGTTTCCATATCCATGGGGCTGGAAAAGATCCTCCATGGATAAGTGGGAGGGAACACCTGTATTACACAGAGAACATGAGCCTCTGATGACTCAATTTTCAATCTCAACTGTTCCTCAAAGGGCTCTAAATGGTATACGTGATAATTCTTCCCTTTCCATATTTACAATAACCCTGTGAAAACCTGTGAAACAAACTAACTTGGCTGGCCCAAGGTTACACCTTAGAGTTTTTGGCTGACTGGAATACAGATCTGAGTCTTCCTAATAATATAATAGCCGGACCTATTGAGTAATTATGACAGTGGATCTTGCAATCTGCCATTGTAAGTGCCCCAGCAGTGCCATGCGTTGCACCATGGTCAGGTGCATCAGAGCCATCACTGCAAATGGTCAGATGCTTGCACATCTGCCATGGATGGACCCAGCCCACATCAGATAAGGTAAGGTACCAGCACGGGTGGGTCATGGGTGGCTTGTGGGAGTTTTGGGGATGGGAGCAGGGGGCAGGAGAGGGTGGATCCCAGCAGTTGCAGTGCATGCTGGGATGCTATTCCTGTTTTCCTGGCCCAACATGCCTCCAGCATCTCCCTGAACTTACAGCAGCAAAATAGCTGGCATAGGTTGAAGGAGACCCATTGATGGCCGGACTGGCTATGGAGAGGTAAGTAAAATATTTTTACTTACCTCTTCCAGGCCATATGTTTGCCCTTCTTCTGCCGCTACATGTAGCACATGCTCTGACAGCATGGTATGGGGGGTGGGTGGGTAAATTTGGACTGTTAATCCAACACACTAATCACACTGGTTCTCCAATATGCAGGTATATTTGATACAATGAACCCTTTTGGCTGGGCAGAGGGGGAATCAGAAAAGTGAACATGGAGTGTCATTTTGCCAAAACATTTTGAGGTGACAGTGTTGTTGCCTGGCAGACCACCATCAAAGCCTTATTCCACTTGGCTTTGCACATGTTTGGAAAGTCTGATACGACCACCTGGGAGTCCTCACCTTCTCTTTTGTTCTCTGAAGTGTTTTACATGCGAAAACGCCTTCTGCAAGCAGAAGTTGCAATCATGGATTTGTCACAGCAGCTCTTTTATAAAGTACTCCACAAAAGGAGGGGAGAGAAGTGATATGCTATTTATTATTAAAACCATATTTTGCTGTCAAGATTTGATCAGGATTGGATTTCATAGTGTGTGTTTTTTTCCTCTTTTTAAAAGAGGAACTGTAGATCTCAGCAGGTATTTATGGACCATTTGTGGAATTGCAAATTCATGTTTAAAAAGAATCAGGCAATGGGCAAAGCATACACAACTAAAGCGGGCCATGTTGCCAAAGCAGCCATTTTCAGCCACTGTGCCTTAGCCCATTGATGTGCTGTGGGAATTTGGGAGAGGGTCATTGATTAGTAGGACTGTTGGGGCATGGGAACTCCCCATTGGCAGCACAGCGTGCCTTGTCAATTGTCCAAAAACTGATGGTATGCCTTGACCATTTTAGTGCCTTTACAGTGTGCCATGAGATGAAAAAGATTGACAATCACTGCGCTAAAAGGGTAGGAAGAGCAAGAGAAGCACTGCTCCTTTTGCACCTGAGTCTATGTGCTTTCTTAAAAATTGGATGACTCTTAGGACTCAATCCTAGCCAACTTTCCAATGCTGATGCAGCCACAATACAGCCTGAGTTAGGGGAACAAACATTCCCTTACCCTGAGGAGGCCTCCATGACTGCCCCCCCCCACTGCAGCACACACCCCATTGGCAGAGTTGCACCAGCCCTGGAATGTTGGATAGGTCCCCATTAGTTATTTATTATTGGCCAACAGTCTGAGGCTAAGAGGCAAAGAAGGAAGGCCCATAGCTAGGGAGACAGACCAGGGACAGACTGCACTTGCTCCCAGTGTGGAAGGGATTGTCACTCCCGAATCGGCCTTTTCAGCCACACTAGACGCTGTCCCAGAACCACCTTTCAGAGCATGATACCATAGTCTTTCGAGACTGAAGGTTGCCAACTACTACTTAGTAAGAATATTTATCTATGGGCGGAGTATGGCACTCTGTGTGCGCTAGAGATGACAAGAAAAATCTGGGGAGAAAATGAGGTGCTGCCTCTTGAGCTGAGAAGGTCTGGGCCAGGCATGAGTTTTGTGCCTAATGGAAACTAAACTTATTACCTGAAAGGGCCTGATTTGGTTCAATTTTCCATGCTTCACTAAATGAACACAGAGCCGTAGGTTGAAAGACCTACCGGTAGTTCTGCACTGTTGAGTTTTGGAAGAATGTAGTATCAGAAAATTGCATATTGGAACCTGGAATGGCTTCCAGCAATTCATTCCATAGCTAGGAAAACACAGCCTCACTAGATGAGAAAGCCTCCAGGATGCAAAGTGGGAGTCAAGTGCTAGACGCCGTAACATTCTGATATCCTGCTTCAATACAGAAAGGGGGGGGGCAGACACCCACTAGATTGGAAACCTACTGTCCTGGGATAGGGAGTATACAGTACACCACATCTCAGAAGCTAAGGCCTTTTTGTCAGTGAGGATCCCTCCATTTCCATCCCTCAGAGTCCCTGTATTTTTCAAATCCACTTTGAACATGCTAGAACAATTATTTTCAACCAGTGCGCCATGGCACATTGGTGTGCCTCCAATTGTTAGCAAGTGTGCCATGGAAGTTTGGGGGAGGGTCATTTGTTAATATGGCCATTGGGGGATGTGAGCCTCCCACCAGCAGTGCAGTAAGCCTTGTCAATTATCCAAAAACCGATGGTGTGCCTTGACCATTTTAGCACCTTGTCAGTGTGCCACGAGATGAAAAGAAATTGAAAATCGCTATGCTAGAAAAAGATCAAAGCAGGATGCATAGCTTATAAGACACATAGCTTATAGGACACATAACTTCCACTATGCTATGCTGGCACATTTGTAAATAAAATATAGTAGATACTATAAAGACATCATACATCTCCAGTGATCTCTCAGTCAAAGAAAACTTGGGAACAAATAGCCAGAGGCATAATTTGGGTAGAGCTTGAGGGGCACATGCCTTGGGTGCTACACTGGTGGCACACAAGTACCCCCAGGCTCCGCTCAGTCACCTCCACCTGGGTTCTCCCCAGAGGGTCAGGTGTTGCTGGCTTTATGCACCCTGTCCCTTTCCTAGCTCCCAGCCTTGAAAGGGAAAGGACGGGGTGCATCTGAAGCCACAGTAGTGTCCCACCCTCCAGGGAAAACCCAGACGTAATTGCCTTGAACACATTGGGATCCTCTAAAGGGAAAGGGATGGGGGCAAAAGACCACAGCAGCAATTGCCCTACCCTCCATGAAGAACCCACAAGTGATGTTACAACAGGGGTGGATCCAAGGGGGGGCCATGGGTGTGTGCACCCCTTCAAACTATCTGCCAGCAGGCAAGGGCGCCTGCTGGGCTGGGGAGCAAAATCAGGTATGAGGGGAACACCCA
The DNA here is from genome assembly GCF_035046505.1 of Tiliqua scincoides. Classification (NCBI taxonomy): domain Eukaryota; kingdom Metazoa; phylum Chordata; class Lepidosauria; order Squamata; family Scincidae; genus Tiliqua; species Tiliqua scincoides. Next base: position 32,494,341 of record NC_089826.1, read on the forward strand.
CTGGGCAGGTGCTGGCAAGATTGGCTGGAATGGGATCCCGGGTCTACCCAACTGGCAGACCTGGGCTCCAAGGCCTGGCTGGAGCCCAGGTCAACCAGGCGGGTAGACCTGGGCTCCAAAGCCAGGCAGAAGCCCAAGTCTACCCACCCAGCAAACCTTGGCCACGGGGGCCATCAAGTTTAACCCAGAGCCCAGGTCTACCCACCTGGTTGACCAGGGCTCTGGAGTTGGTAGTGCTCATGCCCCCCCCCCAACACAAACACTGAATCCACTCCTGGGTCACAACATGACATCATGACATCACTGCCCCTGAAGATAGCAATGCTCTGTACAAATTCTGTCTCAGAATAATTTATATGAATATAAATTATATTGAATTGGAAACTGGCAATATAATATAAATTATATTGAATTGGAAATGGAAACTGGCAATCAAGGAAGCAGTGCCTGTGTGACTCACAGGAAAATGCTGCTGTAATGCAAGAATGAGCAACAGCAGGGTTCACTATATGTTTGGTGCGAGAATCACACAAGTAGTATTAATCTCTCTGAGCTAGAAGCCCCTCCCTGAAGACCCACCACAACTGAGAAGGCATTCCAAAACAATCAATAATCATCAAAGGCCTGAAGTCACAAAGCTCCTCATTCAGCAAAATATTTTTAATGGAGTCTTAATACTGTGCCTCTGAACCATTCTATGAAAAGCATTTGGCTTGGAACAAATTTTGAATGAGTTATCCATTTTCTCCCTGCTGGTCCTGATCTACTGTGTGGAATGACTAAAGACTTGTTTTTGAAAGAGGGTGACATATTGCCAGGATCAAAACCGAAGGACAAGAATCCCAGGATAACTTTGTTGAACACGAGACTGTTCCAAGACAGTAGAGGAGCCCCATTGGCAGGGAACCAATCTCATTCCTCAAGGCGATGTTAATATCAGATAGAGTTCAGACTCTTCTCATAAATCTAAGTTGTCAGAAGACTGAGAAAAGCAACACTGGACAATGATTTTCAGCAGGGAAAATCTCTTGCAACTTGTCTTTGAAACAGAACAGGGCTGCTGCTGCTACTTCTCTCTCTCTCTCTCTCTCTCTCTCTCTCTCTCTCTTTTTTAAACAAGCAGTCCTAGAGAGTGGCAAACAGACTGTGCATATGATTACATTGTTCTCTGTGTTTTTCTTTTTCAATTTTTCCCCCTTTGGCAATCCTTGAAAAAAATTGGTTGTTCTTTCCATGAAGCAACTTGAAACTATGGCATGGAGTGGCGAAGTTGGAGGGGCAGCAAATGGACCAACAGCATGTCCATCTACTGTGGTGGAAGAAGAGGAAAGAGGGGTAAAAAAGCTGAAAGGGCTCCAGATCGCCTCTGCTGACCTACCTGTTGCTTATGAAGCACCAGGTGAGCAAGGAGAAATCTGTAGCCTACCTGTCTTGTCTTCCCTTCTCCTCCTGTCACTGACCTGGAGCTTAGGGGGCAGCCTCCCTCCTCTGTGCTATTTTGAATGAGCAGGGGTAGTGCATGCTGGGTTCCCATTGCACTGACCTCCCCACACAGGCAAATGAGTAGGGGAGGGAGGATGTGCGAGCCAGCACACAGGGGCAACAAAACTGGGAGTCAGGCACAGTGGCATCGCCAGGGGGGTGCCAGGGGGTGCGGGCCACACAGTGTAATGTGCACAAGGGGGGGTGACACCACTACTGGTTTTTTAAATCTTGGTATTTTTAAATAATACTGTTATATTTCATTCAATGTGTAATTTCATGCAGAATGCAGTGAAACAAACCATGTTGAAACATCTCTATTCTATCAAAAATTACAGCCGAAAAATCAGTGGGGCAGGGCAATAGTGCATCAATGCAACCACCATCCAGGGCATTGCCCCACCCACTGCTTGGGAGGAGGTTCATCATGGGGGTGACATGCTGGTCTCCTTCGCCAGGTGATGCAAACCCTGGTGACATCACTGGTCAGCCAGTGTGGAGACATGGGCCAGCCCTGGTAGCTGTTTTCTACTGACTCAGACCATTGTTCCATTTAGCTCAGTATTGTTTTCACCAGGGGGTTAAACATTCATGAGGTCTGCTTAGATGTGATGCCATTAGGCAGGACATGATGTCATTAAGCAGGTAAGCATGACATGACCAGAAATAAGCACTTTTTTCTCACTTAGGAAAGCATTAGCTGCAAATGACAGGAAATATGCAGATCTTGATCACATTTCAAGATAAGGGCGAGCCCAATTATTAAGTGGGTCGCCCTTTCAGCAGTGATACCTCAGCACAGCTCAGCAGCTTAGAGCAGCTGGTAGTAATGCTTGGAGAGTCTGAGGGCCAGAAAAAGAGCTTCTGTGGGCTGCATCCATCCCATAGACCTTATGTTAACCCCTGCTTATACACTGGGGTTTTAGTATTATAGGGCTTATAACACTGTTTTGGGGGCTTAACCAGCATTAACCCTGGGTATACACTGCCTTGCAATGGGTCTCCCCTACATACAGGGTGATCCAAAAAACAGAACCCATAAAAATTTTATTAAATCCTACAAAGGTCCTGTAAATTTCAAGAAACTTACTGAACTCAAACTTCAATCTGTGTACGATTATTCCCCAAAGTTTCAGTTATCTTGGTCGCTTTGCATAAAAGTCATGTTCTTTCCAAAGAAAAATTAAAATTAACAGTTTTATTCAAAGATTTGTGGGTTCTGTTTTTTTGGGGGGTTACCCTGTACCTTATGGGGCCGGGGTGGTGGGTTCTTTTTTTTCCCCCTTTCTCTTTATACTGTTTTTAAACTGTACAAAGAGTGTCAAAACACCTTCCAGTGGCTGCCTCTTGGTGATAGCCATAAGTTGGTTGGTTTGTTTCACAATGCTCCAGACACTGTTTTAGGTTTGCGTAAAAAATAATAATAATAAAAATTAAACATTGCAAGAATTATACTACTTTCCTATTTTGTTATACTTGGCCAATTCTCTCAGGATCCTTTCAAGCACAGAAGAGCAGTGTGAGATCACTGCTTCAGTGAATAAGAATTGATACAAAAGATATCATATCTACCTACCTACCTGAATATGAGCGCCAACCCTAAAGTGAAAAAGGTGTTCCAGTCCTGACTGAGAAGTAGCAACGTAAAGGATCAAATTAGAAGCCAAGATAAATTAGATTAGCAGAAAGAACATGCTAATAAAGTCCAAACCATACCAATTGTGGTCACTGGTGATTGGCTTAAGGTGTCATATGTTGAATCTGGCACTCTGCATTCCATTCGACAGATAAATCTCTTTACCAGAAGCCCTTCAGATAGTTAAACGTACAACAGATGCGTTAAAAACACACTGTATGGTATTGGGAAGGAAGAGCTCTGTTGGTGGTCACAAACACCAAAGAAAAAGGTAGAGAACTCGGAATAGAGCCGACACATTAAAAAAAAGAAAGAAAATAAAGAAAGAAGAGGGTTTTTGTTTTTTTTAATTCGAGTCTTTTGCAATCCAAACCCTTTAATATAGCTGCTCATAAATTTAAGAATAAACCCAGATTAGGTTTGTGTGGTTGAACTGGAAGGGTTCTTACTTTTCAGACAGATGGCCACTGATTCATATAATTTGCTTGGGGAAATCTGGACGTATTTTATCTGCTTGTATCCCAGTCAGCCTTAAAAGTCACATTTGAGTTGGAAGTATCACTTCTGCTACACTGCAAGCTATGAAACACCCCATGGCTCCTGTGAAAGCAAAGTGTTTTTAATTGCATTGCATTTCATGCTTCCGCAAAACAAGAAATAATCAGATTTTTTTTTATGGGGGGGGGGGTACATTAATCCATGTGTCCAAAGATTTTGAGCCTTTATGCATATTAAAAAAATTTGAACTGGAAAATATGCCTGTTTACAGCAATGCCTGTGAGTTCCTTAAAAGAAAAAAAATAAGCAGCTTTTTTCTCTTTCGTTTGTGGCATTACTTGGGCAGCCCAATCCTAATTTTGACTAGAGCTGATACAAGCCTTCGTGCACCAGCTCCAAGTGCTGTAGGTGTGCTGTAAGGCATTTTGCACCACTGGCAGTCCTGACCACTGTGGTGCCCGTAGATACGCCTGGAAGTTGTGACAAAAAAGGGAAATCAAGGACCAGGTACCATCTGAATAAAGAAAGATCTGCTTGTAGCCATGCTGATAGGCCCCGTGTCAGACCTCAGCTGTATCCAACCTTAATTAGTGCATACCAAGCCTGGGAGAACTGTGGAGGAGGTCGTTTCACAGGGCCCTCTGATATCGTACCAAGCTACCAAGTGGGCTCCAAGGCCAGCTTGATTTACAACAGGGTTCAGCTGTGAGTGTCTCGGGATGGGAGGGGGGATTCCACCATGAGTAAGGAGGCTTGTGGCACGTTCACCCCTAGAATGTTTGGCTGGCACCGAGTTCTGATTGGTGGATGGGTCAGGAGACCTATAAAGGTGAGGGAGGGAAGCTTATGCTAAAACTGACTTTTGTCTCTGGCTGAGGGGGCCTGAGATCCTTGACCATCTTGAAAGGAGGACCCCAACTTGACTGCAGCAAGATGGGCTAGATCGACTTTGGAATGCTAAGACTTTGGTGAGAGTTAGGAGGTAGTTGTTATTGTTTTATTAGACTGAGTGTGGTATTGTATTTCTGTACTCTTTGCCTAAATTTCTAAATTTTAGACATATGCAGTGCTGTCTGTATAATCCTGCTTAAAACATTTATTCAATAAATCCTACTTATTACAACTGACTGGATTATTGGGATTGGAAGAGAGCACAGGGACTGGTTGTGGGAGGCAATCCAGTGTGACCGGGGTGGACCCTGGAGACCCTGTAAGGGAGCCTACTCCTTTTGTCAAGCTGAGCCCAAGGGGGTGTAAGCTGGAGTACGACTCAAGGGGAGGGTTCCCCAAATTTATCCTGGCTATCAGGAGAGGAAGCTCTGCGGTTTAGGATCTATTTGGCAATCGGTCTTGGAGAGATCTGCGGGTGCTCAGTGACCATAAGGGTTTATGGCCACTTGATCACCCTGAGGGTAATAAAAAGATTACCCGGCCATAAAGGAGTGTGGTCTGATGTCTTTCACAGAAGTGACATTTTAAAACCCTCTGGAGGGTTAGAAGACCTTCTGAGGGTCAGGGAGGCTGCACACAGCCTCTCTGGCCCTCAGAACACCTCCAGGGAAGGCAGAGGCAATAAGCCGCTAGGTATACCACTGCTTTGCGCCGACTTGAGAGCTGGCAGTGCAAAGTCATGTGGCAGCCTGCCAGCGCCGGATCCAGTTCCCGCCACAGCCAGCACAAGAAAGTGTGCCTTGGGCAGCATGGGGAGAAGGTGGTGGGAGGGTGATGTGGAGGTGGGGAGAAAGAGTTTCTGGGTGGCAGAGAGTGGAGTGGGGAGAGGATCAGGCCCAGGAGGGGAGTGGGATCAGTGGCAGCAGGGCATGCCATATTCTAATCCCCACTTCTTGGAGTGGGCAGACTTAGGGCCCAATCCTATCCAACTTTCCAGATCCAGTGCAGCCGCAATGCAGCCTTGAGGTAAGGGAACAAATGTTCCCCTTACCCTGAGGAGGCCTCTGTGACTTTCTCCCCACCACAGGATGCAGTGCACGCCCCACTGGCACAGTTGCACTGGCACTGGAAAATTGGATAGGATTCGGCCCTTACCCAGGCTTCTTGGATATGCGCCAGCTAAATAGCTGACACAGATTTGAGTAGCCCCATAGATCAGGCTGGAGCATTACTCTAGGTAAGGGGGAAAATATCCCTTCACCCTATGGTGACCTCCAGCCTGCTCCTAACCTGTGTTGGATACAGCACAGGTTGGGATACCGCCATTAAATGTAAAGAGCAGTGGAAGTGAGTACAAGATTAGAGGTGGCCTCAACCATTCTGCAGTCTGAAGTCACCGCCTCAGTGTTTCTTACATACAATTCAACCCTGCTTTCTTATAGACCTAGGCTGCAATCCTAACCTCACTTTCCTGGGAGTAAGTCCCATTGAATACAATAGGACTTACTTCTGAGTAGACCTGGTTAGGATTGTGCCCCTACTCTTGTACTGTCAAACCCTGGTCATTTCATGAAAATACAGGACATCATTTCACTATTTCTGCCACGTTCTGTCACTATCCCTGAACATGGACAATCTACAGTTATGACTGGTGTGACTTGAACTCCTCTCATAACTCTAAATATTGGCTGCTGTTCCAGAGTGTGGAGAACTTATGTGGATGCTTCTCAAAACATTTTTAAAGTAAAGGATGCACATTTAAGAGTGTTGGGAAATATTGTTTGTAAAATTATATCCCGTGCCTTTGCTTTGCTTCTGTCAACATATAGTCCTGGCCTTCTGGGTGAACTGTGAGAGTGCAGTCCAAAGAAAGCTTTCGAATAGCACTCTATTTCCAAATTGGACAATCTAGTAAAAGCACAAAGAAATGTCTGGCAGGCAGCTGCAATGCATGTTCAAACTTTAGAAAAGATCCAGAGCTTTCTAGAGGGCTGTCTTTGGTTCAGAAAGTATTAGGAATTATCCCCTTTTCCATGAGAATGTGTCCTGAAAATTAAAACAAGTATTTATTTCATTTTAAATAGACACAGCCTGTCTCGAACTCACTATTTACAACAGCAGGACACAGTCCTGCTGTTATAAATGGCCATACGAGCTGCTGTCAGCCATTTTGGAACTGCCACCACAAACAGCGATGGTGTTGGTGGTCCACTGTTCCGCCTGCTGCCCAAGGGAGGGCAGGAATGCCAACATGGAAGGAATGGGGCAGGGAGGAGGGGGAATGGAGGAGCTTCTGAGTGGGGATGGAGGAGATGAAACTGGAAGGAAAGGGTGGATCCTGACATTAGTGACTTACACTGGGATCCTATCTCAATTCCTCTCCCTTACTCTTCTCAAATGCACGCCAGTCATAGCTGGTGTAGATCTGAGGAGACTCATTGAGAAATGGAGGCTTACCCTGAGGTAAAGGAAGAAAAATTCCCTTGCCTTGAGGAGGCCTCCATGACTGGTCCCCTACTGGAGGACGCAGCCTATGCCCCATTGCTGTGGTTGCATCAACACTGGGGGAGTTAGATCCCAGTCCTATGGGCTTTGAGTGCTGGGACGAGCTCCAGTACCGGTGCTGGGTGTCACAAACATGTTGTAAGGCATGTCCACGACACCTGCAGAGGAGGGAGTGTCGATGGTGGTCCAGCTCCAGTCGGTGCTGGACCTAGTGCCAGATGGACTCCATCTGGAACACTGTATAGTTCTGGGCATTAGTGAGGCCCTTGGGGTGGGAGGAGGTGTTCCGGAGTAGGGGGAGGGCAGGGGGAGGAGGTGGGACTGGAGGAGCCCTGCTCCATTGAATGACATCCTCCGTGTTGGGCTGAAAAGTTGGGCAAAAAGCCAGCCCAGACTTGAGAAGCCTCATTGGATGACTGGGGATTTCTCCAGCCTGGCGAAGGCCTGGGGCCATCCCCAGAAGAAAACCTCTGGTGGCCCTGGCACAGCTGCCGGATATAGCAGTAGCCATTTTTGTGCCACGGCACCCAGTAGTTCCTCTGGGGCTAGGATTGGGCTGCCCATTAGGATTTGGTACTCATAGTCCTACTTTATTCAAAATGTAGGTCATATCAGTCAGTACATTACTCAGTAACTAACCCAGATGCCATCAGCTATCATATATTGCCACTTCTGGTGTCAATGTTCTTCATTAACCTGTTACTCAAGTGCATTCTTGGTTTAAAAAAGAAACCCCAAATAGTCTCTAACAGACATAGTAGAATTGAAAATCAGTCCTAAGTTCAAAAACTGGAAAGTCAAATCTGTTATGAATCCCTATAAGGTACATGTTAAACTTATAATGCAACCATTTTCAACCACAGTGCTTGGCACACTGGTGTGCCACGAGTGGTCCACAGGTGTGCCACAGGAATTTGGTGGAAGGTCGTTTATTAATAGGGCCAATGGGAAATGTGAGCCCCCACTGGCAGCATGGTGTGCCTTGTCAATTGTCAAAAACCTGGTGGTGTGCCTTGACCATTTTAGTGCCTTATCAGTGTGCCGTGAGATGAAAAAGGTTGAAAAATCATTGTTATAATGAGTAAGTATTGTGTACACTGACTGAAAGCAGCTCTCTAGGATTCTAGATAGTGCTCTTCCACCAATACCTGTTGTAACTCTTAGTTAGAATTGAGCTGTTAAATGTCAGATGGTTTATGTATCTTCATAAAAAAAAAAAAGAACATAGTTTACATTTTACGATATTTTTCCCCCTCCCCTCATGCTAACAGAACACAGACCAAAAGGCTATGAGTACTTTCTGCTTCAAAGTATATTCATCCAGATGCGCGTAATATTGGTGCAAAAGGACATGATGAAATGGCACATTTGGTGAACCCAAAATGGCCAATTTGATTATATATTTCTAAACCTAGTTTAAACTATGTGAAAGAAACTCACTCCAAAACACGGATCCCTTGCAGGAGCTGCAGAGCAGCTACTAGAAATTTCCATTGCATGATAAACGAGAAGAAAGGCCTGCGTACTCAGTGTCCCAGGTCTGCATTGCTATTCACCTGGAGCTGTTTGAGAATAATGTCACCTACAACAACCCATTGCTATGTCTCCTTCCAGTTTATTCTTCCAACCATTATTAACGTTTTGCAGGCAAGTAAAAGTATGTAGGCTACTATGCTGCCTAAACCAAAATATTTGGCTAAGATTTACAGATTTTTTTTTTCCTTAATAAATTCAGTACTAAAGTATTTACCCTGCGGTACTAAGAATGATTTTGCAAACCATAATGTAAGCAAGAAACTCAGCTGTAATTTCTATGTTATGCATCCAGCAAGAAAATATATAATCACATTACACTGAAGAATGTCATCTTAATTAAAACCATCGGCCAAGGGAGAAAAAAATTCATAGTAAAACAGGATTTTCACCCAAATGACCAAATGAGGCTTGGTATCCTATGAAAACTTTACTAATTCTTTGTACTGATAATTTTCCAAATTACATATAAGCACCAAGAACATAGTTTAAGTGGGCTGTATAAAACAGCTGTGAATTAACGTAGCATTGCATCTATGAGCACATTAACTTGTACATTACATGTTGCTAAATGTGTATGAAATTACCAAGGTTTATTAGCCACGTCTGATGAAATTAAACTTAATGTATAAATATGATGTTTTATTATTTGCTTGGCGTGCCTGCTTTGCATCTCTGGAACTCGATTCCTTTCAAAGGAGCTACTTCACTTCATTCCAGTGTGTGGGTGCAAAGAGAAGCAGTTTCTAATTTGCCCAGAGAGACATACCAGCGTACGGTTTCTGGGTCTTAAGTGGGGCGAATGCAAACCTCCGAATGTGCAGTTTTTCTTGCCAGGAATTGTATAACTCGACCATGCAAAATGAAGCAATACTGTATTTTGGTGCCAAAATAAGTCCACTTAAACTTCTGAAAAAGAGCAGCTTGTCAAATCAATGTCTACTGCACAGAACCAGGCAGTGGTGCAGGAAAGGTGAATGGCTGGCTTCCTGTACAAATACTTGACGTCATCATGAATAGTTGATTCAACTTACCCAAATATACAAGATACAAATCAGTATCTTATTTTTGTCCTGTTTGTCCAACTCTTTTTGTAGTCTTGCCCCAAGCTGCTTGCACAGCTTTCAGATAGCAGCTTGGATTCAGGAAATCTAACATAGGAGCAAAAATGTCACCCAAACATCCAGGATGGTTCTCTCTCATTTTTTTCCATGAGGGATTGGCAGGTCTCAAATTATGCACCTCAAATACTCTTCTGCTGGGGTATTTTTGGTTCATTTTCCTTCTCGTTTCTTTTTCAATGTCTTTTTGAAGAGTTTTGGAAAATTAGCAACGCTCCCTCATAAAGAACTCATAAGTATGCGCTGGAAGTCTATTTATTATATCCATTTATTTCTTTTGAAGAAGCCAAGAGAGCATTACAGTATGGTTTGGGGCTCCAGTAAAACCCTTACAAGAATTCTGAGCATCGAGCAGTGCCAAAAATGACTTAATGAGGAGATATTGAAACTGCGCTCGAGACAATATTTTTGCAATATATTTTTGCAATTTGGATCATATGACTGCTGTACAGTTTTTAAGTCTCTTGCAATTCTTCCTATTGGGCACGTGTCAGATCCTTCAAGGAACACATTGTTCCGAAGTTCTTAAATCCTTGTTGAAGGTTCACAGTGCCAAATAAAGGATCCCCTCCTGAATGTAGGATCTGTATTGTATTATACATTATTTCTGAGCCAACTGTATGTAAAACATATTCAATAACCTCTCACAGTAAGTACCCCTTTAATTAAATGCTACAAAATGTAGCATTTTTGTAGTATTTCATTTACCTGAAAATGTAGAAGTTCATCAATTCACTAACAGCCAGAAGCCCAGGTTGGGGTGGGGGCATATGTGTTGAATGAAGGGGGCAGTGAGTGGGAAGACAAAGGGTCAAGTTCAGTGTAGTGGGCAGTTGGCTCTACATTATGGTAACATGACTCCCCCTTGGGTCAATCAGAAGGGTAGTCAGTGGTAAGGCAGGGTTGGGATTGGCCAAAGGATGAACTTCTTTTCCTATTTTTGAGTTATAATCTGGAGACTTGATCTGGACGCTGCCGTTTTCCTTAATTTACCTCCCTTCTTTCCACTTTTGCTGACTCTTTCTTTTGTACTGTTAATGGGTTCTGTACAGAATTTTACCGAAGTTAATGGCTGGCTAGTAGGATCCAGAGGTTTCATCTTCTTCTTAGCAAACAATGTTTATTGGATTTTTTTTTTTGTATTATTGTTTTAACCTTCACCACAGCTAGCTATATGTCTGATGCTGGGGCACTGGACAGATGTGATAGTTGAGGGGTGCATGGGAGTGGAGTCTCAAGACAAACCCATCCATAAGGCAAAATGCACCTTGGGCATCAGATTGTTGGGGAAAGGGGATGCCAGTATTTGTCTGTCTATGTGTCTCCACCTTCCAGCCTGGATTAGATGAGGGGGAGAGAGAGGAAGAGGAAATGTGAAGGTGAGGGGAGTGCTGAGTTACAGCCCAATCTTGAGCTGCCCGGGGCATATGGCTGCAGCGGCGCCAAGAATGCCTGCTGCCGCATCCTGCATGCCTCAGACTGCTGAGGACGGCATCTTGGGGGAAGGGGACTTTTGTCCCCTTCTCCCAGGTAAGGAAAGCAGCCCCACAATGGGGTTACTCACAGCTAAAGGCATTCGTGTAGGTCACTGAGCCCTGCACGGACAGACAGGATCCGGTGGAGCTGAGCTCCACCAGACCCGCCTCCTGCCTCCCCGCTCCCTCCCCCCAGCATGCCTTCCACTCGCCCTCTCTCTGCCCTCCTCATGCCTCCTCCCTCCCCGGAATGCCTCTTCCCCGCCCCTCCCCACCCCTGCTTACCGTGCCGTGGCCCAGCAGTCCATGAGACCGCTGAACTGCAGAGGATGGGCGCCCGTCCGGTGCTAGCCCAGCGCCAGCCAGCTCCGGGCTAGCATGGGTGCTTACCCAATGGTAAGCCTCGCAGATGTGCCTTACTGCACATTTGCAACAGCACCAAGCTCAGGATTGGGCTCTTAGTACATTAGAGAGTGGGAGGAGTAGAGGCTGACACATCATCAGTAAGGGGGGAAGTACTTAGCATGCAGCCTCAGGTGTTAGGAGGTTTTGGGCGGGTCCTATCCTATCCAAAATTAGTCTGAATCTGTTACTAATGAAGTTATCCCTTTAAAAAATCCTGCCTCTCCTCTTACCACTACATTTGTCCCTTTGTTACCCTGCACATGCCCGATCTTGTCTGATCTCAGAAGCTAAGCAGGGTCAGGCCTGGTTAGTACTTGGGTGGGAGACTGCCTGGGAATACTGGGTGCTGTAGGCTTATACCATAGTCTTTCGAGACTGAAGGTTGCCAACCATTTGTCCCTTTGAATAGACATTTAGTTGTTCACATGGAAAGAAGGACTTGTGCAAAGTACCTGAATTTCACATGACTGTTTGGGCAAGTTGTGATCTTATAAACTCTGTTTTCTTCTATTCCATCCAGGTGACAAGGACAAAGAACTCCCAGATGGCCTCCCATCAAAGCACTGATCAGACCCAGGTGTGCTTAGCTTTAAGCAAGGTTGGTGATATAAGGTGCTTTCAGACCATACGCTTGGACCTGCATGGTTGTTTTTATTTCTAACAAGGCTCACTTAAGTGTAGAGAACTGCAAAAAGATGAGCAGCTTTAAGATAAATTGCTTGCAATTTCTGTTCCTGAACTGGTCCATCTATGAGGCCAACTAAACCAGGGGAGAAAGAGGACATGAGGAGGAGAAAAGAGACAAAAGAAAATATTTCTTTACTCAGCATGTGGTTGGTCTGTGGAACTCCTTGCCACAGGATGTGGTGATGGCACCTGGCCTGGACGCCTTTAAAAGGGGATTGAACAAGTTTCTGGAGGAAAAATCCATTACGGGTTACAAGCCATGATGTGCATGTACAACCTCCTGATTTTAGAAATGGGCTTTGTCAGAATACCAGATGCAAGGGAAGGCACCAGAATGAGGTCTCTTGTTATCTGGTGTGCTCCCTGGGGCATTTGGAGGGCCACTGTGAGATACAGGAAGCTGGACTAGATGGGCCTATGGCCTGATCCAGTGGGGCTGTTCTTATGTTCTTAAAATTAAAGAGTGGGACAAGCAGAGGTTGGCACACCATCAGGTAAGGGGGGGCAGCAGTTGGCATGCTGCCTCAAGCATCAGGTGGCCCTGGGTTGGCCGTGGTGCCATGCCCAGGTCAGCAGCCAGATTTTTAAAATGCCTGTATTGCAATTGTTTGATCAAAAATCATGTTAAATGTTAACTAAAAGCAGACTGATAACTTACCGCACTGTAAATCTGTGTGCATCAAATTGGAATATGAAAATCTCTGTAGTAAACCAACCATAATTTATGCACCTCTCCAAAAACTATAGTTTAGGCCTATTAGATCGTACATAACTTGGCACTGATGTTAAGAACACTAAAACACAGCTATATTGTACCATATCATAAAATATATATTTGCAAAGGTAAAATAACATGAATCATCCAAGAAAAAGTGCACAGAGCAGCCAACCTTTCCAATAAAAATAAATTAAGGAAGAGGAAAAAAAATAAGCCTAATGTTTAACTTTAATAAGGTAAAGATACAGAGACAAACTCTTCAAGACTGTGAAGCAATCTGTGCTTTGAAATTGTGAAATCTTAGTTTGGAAGATCAACGAATATCAACATCAAGTTTCTCCCATACAACAACAAATGTCTTGGTGAAGCTCTGCCACTCTGAAGTCAGGTTCATTCCCATCCTAATTGCAATAGCAGTCAGCTCAAAGGCAGCGGAAACTGGCAATCATTGTAGAGCAGCCCACAAAATATCTCCCCATTTGTAATCATTTCAGATTACGAATGATGACATTTGAAGCATCTGGATTTGATGAGGTCCAAAGGAGATTCCAAAATGGTAGTGCTGAGATGTGATGAGACATAAATGATGTTTATTCTAGATCAATGCTGCAAGATGAAGATAGCAAGTTTTGATATTGGGGGGGGGGGGGTTTGGTGAAAAAATGCTTAAAGCCAATGACAAGGCATCCAGCAATCACCTCCATGTGTGATATCCAAGCAAATCTGTGAGTCTGCTTCCCAGCCAAACTCCTTGGCAGATTTGTGTTAACCAAAGAATGTGGAAATAATTCAAACCTTTCCTTTGTTCAATATAATTAAGAATTAATCTCAAGAACAACAGATTAATGAAGCATGAACTATCACACTTGTCAGCCTTAAGTCTTTTCTGATTATTGGGTTGATGCTCTTCTTGTCAAAGAAATAAAAGGAAAAAAACAGGAAGATGTTTCTTTGCTCATGCCCTTTATAACAGAGTATATCAGAGTCCATTTTCAGATAACTACACACTTTTAGATCCCTTAGGGCACACTCATCCTGGGGCCGATGCAAGTCCCTTGGGCAGGCACAAATCACTTGAGCTGGCCCGGAGGTATCGCAAAAGTGCCGTAAGGAACTTTTGCACCACTTCAGGACTCAGGAGGCTGACTCTGTCCCCGTTGTGCCAGAGGAAAGGTGAATTTCCACAGGTTGTGTTGTGCAGGCCGGTCTGGGGAGGGTGGGGGAGGCCGGAACAGGGGCATTCTGGAGCACAGGGAGAGCAGGCAGCAGGTGCACCTGTGGGCAGCCTGGGGCCAAGTGGGGGGTGGGTGGGACAAGGATCTTGCACTTACTGGATCCCATGCGACCCGACGCAGCTCCAGGCTCTGGATCTCATGCGACCCAACACAGCTCAGATCTGCGCCATCTCTTTTGGTGGCACAGTTCTGAGTGCCCCATTGGAGATGCTGCCACATTTCCCAGGGTAAGGGGAATCAGTTCACCTTGCCCCAAGCTGAGCCTCAGCCAGCACCAACCCCACTCTGGATATGGGGCAGGCCAGCCAGTCTGTCCCAGCACGGGTTAGGATTGGGCTGCCTGTTATATAGTATTTGTAGATAACTCTGATATATGGAAAATCTGGACTTTGTTTGCTTCAAAATCAGAAGACCCAAAGCTACTTTAAAGACTTCTGCATTTAATTCAAATCATAGCAAAATGGCATTGAGTGGCTGGCAAAAGATTATATGACCTCATTGAGCTTTCACCATCTTACTCAGTACGTATTGCAACTGCACTCAGCTTTCATTATTGTTAAATATAATTTCCATAGCATGTTTTTCTTGCATAAAGCTATTTCAGAGAACAGGAAGAAATGCACACAAGAGTAACCTTCGCATCTGTTCTTTTGAATGAGAAAGGATGTCCAATAGCCAGACTTGTGCATTTCTGTGGGAAGTGGGGCAAAGTCAAGTCATTTTTCTCCATCCCCTGAACATTGTGGGAGTTGGTTTTGATATGGCAAAATGATTGGGCCGTTGTCTCTACCCTCACTTCCGATGAGTAATGCTACGTAATTAATAGCTCAATACTTATTAAATTCCTGTATTGCAATGTAGCAGCACTGGCACAGGCTCAGCTGCATTCCTGCAGGGGAATTTTGGCTGCTGGAGGTCTCCTCAGGATAAGGGGACACTTGTCCCCTCGCCTCTGGGTAAGCCCCACCAACTGCTATGGGTGAACTCAGACCTGTGCCAGTATTACCGGTGCAAGTCTGAGTTGATCCATGTTGGTGGATCAGGCCTGGGCAGGTGGGATATGATTAATCTCATGATGGTGCTGCCAATCCAGACCCCCTCCCAGCTGGGAGCACACATGATCACTAGTAAGCTAGTGTGGGTAGGCAGTTTGTGGGAGAAATGGGGTAGGGTGGCTGGGGAAGGAGAAGTTTCTGGCCTGGGAGGAGGGAGGATGGAAGGTGGAATAGAGGAGAAAGGCATGCACTGGGATCCTATTCCATTCCCTCTTCCCTCCTCAACCAGCAAAATAGCTAGAGTAGACCCACTGGGAAAGCGGAGGTTTACCCAAGGTGCGGGAACAGATGTTCTGTTACCTTGAGGAGGCCTCCGTGACTGCCTTCCCACCTCAGGATGCAGTGGGTGCCCCATTGGCATGGCTGCGTTAGTGCTGGGAGAGTTAGTTAGGAATGGGTCCTTAGCCAACTACATCAACTTCCAATACTTGGCCCCTCCTTTCTACTCATGTCCCCAACCCTTCTCCTGAAATGTTGCTGTTTCAGTTCTTGACATACCTTTACATTTATTGTCAATATCACCTGCAGTTCTGTGGGGATAAAGAATTCATTATTAAACAGTGATACATAAAGGTGGCAAATAATGCCATGGTGAAACATGGGGATTACACTAGCACCAAATAATTAACACATGGGGGGGTGCAGAGACTCTTAACGCTACAAACAAAAAGGAAATCTCATTTTAGAAAACTCATCAGAACAAGATGTTCATTGTAAACTAGGTCTTTTCAACACATATAGCAAACACTTGGAAAGTGGGTGAATCCAGGGGAGATGGTTCTTTATGTTTTACAAAACAAATTTATGAGGCAATGCAACTAAGGGTGCAAACTTAACCCACTTTCCAGCACTGAGATAAGGGCAATTTAGCTCCAAGGTAAGGAATAAACATTCCCTTCTTTGAGGAGGCCTCCGTGAGTGACACCCAACTGCAGGATGCAATACATGCCCCATTGGCACCACTTTGCCGGTGCTCGAAAGTTGGTTAGGATTTGGGGCTAATTTATATTTATTCAGAGTGAGAATAGTCTCAAAGAAGAATGCAAAAATGTTACCTCTTGAGAATTCAAAATGAAAACCACATGGGAATGTGCCCCAAAGAGCCTTCATTCAGTGAGATAACAAGTGGGAGAAAAACTTGGCAAATAAAGATTTTATAGAGCAACATTTGATTCCTTTCTTTCTGTCTTATCATCCACAATTTAGAAGAACAGCCATCAGGAATTTTATACTAAAAATGCTTGATCCTTCAGCTAGGCCCTTGATCCTTCACGCACAAATTACAATGAAGATACAGGTCCAACTTCGTTATACACGGATTTGACTCAACTCAAATGGCCACTGCAAATGAGAAGGAATACGCTGATCCCTGCAGAAGGGGAAAATGCATCTCTTTAAATCACAGTTTAAAAAAAACAAACAAAAAACTGCTTTTCTTACTGTTGTAGAGAGGTAGTCATGCAAGTGATCATGCCATTCTTCAGCTCAGGCAGGCAAAGGCAAGGGGTCCTTTGCATTTTTAATTACTGACTGACTTTCTACAACAGTAAGAAAAGCTGTTTTTAAACAACAATTGTAAAGGACACACTTTTTAATTTTTTTTAAAAAAAATTGCTTTTATTTAATACATTTTATGGTATCAGCAGGGACTTGCAGATTCAAACCCCTGTGAATGTTGAGACACAACATTATTAGGAGCAATGGAGGGGCAAGAAACCTGGAAGTGAGTCTTTAAATCTATTTTTCCCACTACGTTTTTAACCATGGATTTTTTTTAATCCACTAGGTGTTCTGGAACGGAATCCTAGCAGATAATGAAACATGACCTGTAGTTAGAGGAGCACAAGAAAAAAAAATCTGTTTTCAAGTCTAACAGCCCACTCCTAACTGGGCCTTATGACAATGGAATAGTGGTTCTATTGTTAAATGGCCATAAAGTGTCAATTCTGGAACCACTGATGCAAACAGTGGCCAGCTTCATGCAGGACCGCATGGCACAGGGGGAAGGTTTGTGGGAGGAGCCAAGTAGGAAAGAGAAGGCATGGGAGAAATGTCCATGTGGGGAGGAGGTGGGGGGAGGCAGAATGGGGAGGCAGGGGGTGAATCCTTGGAGGTGGTGAATTTTTCTTTTTCCTTATTGCTAGCAGTTATGTATTCTCTCCATTTTGATTTGCTTTTAAGCAGTGTTTTTAAACACTGTTTCTATTGTCACTTGTAACCTGCCTATAATGGGACCAACTGGTGGCAAATAGACAAATAGGAACGCTAACTTTTTTAGGAGAGTGGAATTTTCAAATAACAAATTCCAAGGCAAGCACAAATAATTAAGCCCACAAGCCCTGTATGTCATGGGAAAGAAGAAAAAAAAAATGTGGGTGGGGTGCTGGACCAGTGAAAAACAGATTCCAGACTGAAAGGAATGGCATCAAATAAAGCCAAGGCAAGACTGATTCTACAAATACGGCTCCAGCAAACTGGGAAAAATAGATGAATTGGGTGGTCCTGGTGGTGGATACTGGAGTCTGGAGAAGCTGGAGTGGATTTGCCACCTGAATCGGGGCAGATCTGCCACCTTTACTAGCATGCAACTCCCCAAAACATATTGTGCACATACTCCTCTCCCAATGTTGCTGATGTCACCTGTTATAAAGGAAGGCATAGAGATAACAGCTCAATATGTTTATTCCATCTTTAGAAAAGGACCTGGCAATGAATCTGAATGAATCTGACACAAGGCAAACACCCTGGCTTTTATACCCTTTAGCTCCGCCCAGACTTCTCATGATTGGTGCAGTTGAAACATTAAATAGAGGGCCAATCGGATGGTAGGATTTCGGTCCCTCACTCGATTGGCCAGCAATAAGTCTGAGCCAATCAGTTATGCAGGATTCCAATCCTGCATAACTTGCATACATAACACCACCTCTGTCTCATTCTCACCTGGTTATGTAGGAAAGGTAAGACAAGGCAGAGCATGGGGAGCTAGTCTACTGCCACTCCGTTGGCTTCAGGTTCAGCACCACTTCCTTCCTCTGCTCAACCCTGTTTGTAGTAAGGGGATGGAGATGGATGTGGGTTCCGGATTGCATTAACCTCTCCTTGTCCACCTTGCTTCCTTCCTAAGTTGCCAGTAGAGGAGGAAGAGGTGACAGATACTTTTTTTCTTTTCCCCCCTTCTCTTGGGGCTGGAGCTGGGGTGTCACGGTCAAGACCTGAGAGCCAGTTCAAGTGTGGCTTTGAGTAGTAGGCCAGAGGGGCGGCAGTGAATTCTTTGTGGGGGAGGGCAATTCCTTATCAGTTCACCACTTTAGTCAGTGCCATTGGTAGGTCAGCCTCGTTTGGAACAGAAACTCAACCCTTATTATCAATCTCTATTAAGTTAAAGTTGGTGCATTCTACATAAAAAGCCCCTCCCTCATCCAACCTTGTGAATTAATAATTATATGAGCGCATAAAGAAAAAGGGTAGGGTCCCACTGGAAAGATATGCAAATCAAATACAATGTTCAAACCCCAAGCAAAGAAACAGTGCTTTTGGAGGATTGTGATGGATGGCTGTGAATGGCGGTGATTGGGTGATATACCTGTCATTTTCTTGGAACTGAGATTCTTGAGATTATTGATTAGTGAGCTGCCTTTTTGGGTTCTTTATGTTTCGTTTTCATTGCTATTTTTAATTAAATGTAAGATGCTTGAGTTGCCATAGCAAGAAAGGCAGTATACATGTTTTAAATAACTAGTAATGAAATGCAATAAATGATATACCATGAAATAGGAAAAATAGCACAGAAAGAAGTGCTTAATTTAAAACCATGTGCTTAATTTAAAACCATGTAACACAACATTCTTCATCATTTCAGTAATTACACTAATGGAATCTTTTGGAAAAGAGTTTACTCTCTTTTCCAACTAATGAGGCAACCATTTCTTCTAAAACATTTTTTTGGGTGGTCCAATATCAATAAAGAAAATATTGACACTTCTTTGGCAACCTTCAGTGTCGGAAGACTATGGTATCGCGCTCTGGATGGTGATTCTGGCACAGCGACTAGTGTGGCTGAAAAGGCCGATTCGGGAGTGACACTCCCTTCCACACCGGGAGCAAGTGCAATCTGTCCCTGGTCTGTCTCCCTGGCTGTGGGCCTTTCTTCTTTGCCTCTTTGCCTCAGCCTGTTGGCCAAGTGTCTCTTCAAACTGGGAAAGGCCATGCTGCACAGCCTGGCTCCAAGCTGGCTGCTAAGAGGCCAGGGTTTCCCACCTGTTGAGGTCCACTCTTAAGGCCTTCAGATCCCACGTAACAAAACATTCTTCATCATTTCAGTAATTACACTAATGGAATCTTTTGGAAAAGAGTTTACTCTCTTTTCCAACTAATGAGGCAACCATTTCTTCTAAAACATTTTTTTTGGTGGTCCAATATCAATAAAGAAAATATTGACAACACATGTGATTTACCTCTGGTATCGCAAGACATTGGCGAAATCTCTTGTATGCTGAAAAGGACTCACAACATCAATTGATCACATCATTTTTTAAAGCTGTGAGAGGGGGTTTTGTGAAAAACAGACCATGTGGGGGGGGGGGGAAGTAGAAAATTACCATGTCAGAAATGGAAAACTAGTGATTTCTCTGTCCTGGGAAAACTTAATGCTTCGATGTGGGGGTTCTTTAAGAAAATGTGTCACCATGTGAAAAAAACATGGTCAAGACACTGCATGAGGGCCTTACCACATAACCAAATAATGTGAAAATTGGCCCACTGAGACTTTCTTTCCAATGTTTTCACAAGCATGAAACTCTGGAGGAAAGAAAAGTCAAATCTTAAAACCCTCCCTTCAGATACAACTTTTTCATCACAGAGTATGAGGACAACCATTTCAACATTCACTTTTATCCCATTCTATTATACATTAAGAAGATCAGAAGCAATGTCTCCACTGGGGATTCCTCATTGTCTGTTTTTATGGCTCATGTTCATTAACAATGGCCTTATTTATGTGGAAAAAAGGGGTTAACATCATATATGCTGCCATGCAAGCTTCAGACATGCAATGTTTAATGTTAAACATTTTTGCAAGGAAATCCATTTTGCTTATTTTACAAGGTCCATCTGTTGACACTCACACCATGTTCATGCGACCCAGCACAGTATTGTTTATTACCTCAGTGTTCCAAAACAAAACATAGAGCGTTCCTTCCAATGCTTCTCGTTTCCTTCTTTGGTTTTGTTTTCAAATTGTCGTCTTCTTCTTCTTCAAAACTCACTTCCTAACATTTCTCTTGTGTTTGTAAATTTAGCAAAAAAAATAACAGGAAAGCAGAATTTTCCCCACAAAGCTCTACTTGAGCTTCCACCTATAATTATTCTCATAAGCAGAAAGAATGGAATAGCAAGAACTTGGCATGGTGGTTGAATTTAAAAAAAAAAAAAAGTTAGATGTCAGTCAAGCTGATGAATCAGCCAACTTCAGCTGCCCTGTCAGCATCTGTAAGAATCATTCCCTTGATAAAATCCCAGTAAGAATTTTTTGTATATAATGGGAAATTCAAAAATGACAAGCTTGGCTGACAACCTGTTATGGGACTCATTCACTGGTTCTTTGTTTTCCTGGGTCTTTACATATTCTCCCCCACCCCCCGTGGTTCTGCTGTGTGACAGACAGATTGTTGAACTTGATATTGTTCACCAATGGAATTTTACAAGATGGCCTTGAGCAAGCCTTTCCTTTTCACTTCCCAGTCTATAAAACTCAAATACTAATGATCGATCTACAAGACGTAGCAGGTATGACACAGGAAACCCACAATTAAGATCTTCCGTGATGGGTATGTGTGTGTGTTTTATACAAAGAAAGTTAGTCATGGCTAAATATCATTGAACTTAATGGGACCTAAGTTAGTCAGAACGAACTTGTCTCATTGATTTCAATTATACTTACAGCGCAATCCTAACTCGCACTGGAGCGGGGAGGCTAGCATGCCTGCCCTGTATCCAATGCAAGTTTCGGGCTGCAAGTGGCTCAGCCCTGGGCAAGGGGAATTGCTAATAGAGGTGCCTAAAGAGGTGGCGCAGATTCGAGCAGCCTGGAGCGGGCCTGGGCTGCCTGAGAACAAGGTCGGGATCCTGCATAACTGCCGGGTCCCGCTCCGCCTCCCTGCACCTGCCCTCCCCTTGCCTTGAAACTCCTCCCTTCCACCCTCCCCATGCCCCACCCTCCGGTAAAGCTGGTGCATACTTACCCATTCATCAGCTCAGTGGGACCTGATTTGACCTCCGGAGGCCGGTGCGTGTCCGTGTGCTGGCCTCCCTCCTCTTAAGTCAGCATGAAAGTACTTTATGGCACTTTTGCAACAACAATGGTCCAGCACAAGAGACTTGCATCAGCCCAGAGCGCCTTTTGGATTGCGCCCTTAGTCATGATTAACTTTCTTTGGGTAGAACCCAATCATGCCAGAGGCCACACTCTGGGTAAGGTCAATACCTCTGACACTGGCCCTTATTTAACCTTTTCTTCTTATGCCCTTTTCAGTGATTACCCCTCCCCTCAAATTGCTATATTTTTCCTATGTGGAGAAAATAGTGATTTCATGAGCTAATTTTAATCAGAAAAATGACACAAGGGAAAGGATCAACTCCCATTCCCCCAGCGTCATCATTGTCCAAATTCAATTCGCCACCTACCCTGCAGTGGCTGTTATTTTATTTAATTTTAAAATCCCTCTAGAGAGCTTAATTCCAGATATTCAACACTGCATCTACCTTGACCCTAAGAAAAGAATCTCATGTTTCCCATAGTTATTTTGAAGTGCTATTATTTGAAATCAGTAATCTAAAAAATTAAATCTAATATATTGCTTACAGAAACTTGAGAATTACAGAAATATTTTTAAACATTTTATTGAACTCCGTTTTGTGCCTTAGTTCAACATCTTCTCAAGAGAAGAGCACATAAATGATATATGAGGTTGGGCTTTTTTTAAAAAAAAAAAAATTATGTTTAAAACCAACCACACTTGAGTTGTCCTTGCACAATGTTATATACAAAACAAGCGCAAATAAAAAGTCTTAATTCCTCCCCCCCCCAAAAAAAAAACAGGCCTGTTTTCTATCTCAAGAGTTTGCAGGATTCTGTGTCAGGTGATCTCGCATGTCCCTCCCAGCTCCTTTGTGTCACAGTTGATCCAGACAGAAATAAATGTGTCACAGCCCAATCCTATCCACACTTTCCTGGGAGTAAGCCCCATTGACTCTAATGGGTCTTGTTTCTGAGTAGACATGCATAGGATTGGGCTGTAAGTGTGATGTGAGAGGAGATTTATTTTTAATTGAAAAGCAGTATATGACTTATTCTTATTGATAACAATGTGGAATTGTGTGGGCTTTCATAGTGCAAAGCTATAGTAGCCATAATCAGAAAGGGCTTCTCATAAAGAACATCTTATGTCATAATCCACATCTCCTCAAGTCACTATCAGACTGACAGCCCCATCCTAACTTGCACTGGAATAGGCAGGCTGTGTGGCATGCACTGTATGCAATGCAAGGTAGGTGCTGACTGCAGGGCAACTTGAGGTAAGTGACCAGATGTCGTAATTGCAAAAGAGGACAACACACGCCAAAATGTAGGACAACCAAGAAAAAAATGTAGGACATGACAAAATAAAAGCTAATAACATTTGTATATTGATTACATGTGGTTAATTTAAACACTATATTACATTAAATTTAAAATTATATTACATATGTTTACTATATACAATTTATTAATTACAAGAAGGCTATGCGCTGCCCACAGGGGCCTGATCACAGGGAAAAGGAGGACATTTAAATTCTTTTCTAGGACACAAGGCTAAAAAAGAGGACATGTCCTGGAAAAAGAGGATGTCTGGTCACCCTGGGTAAGAGAATCTTTTTCCCCTTACCCCAATCAATGACCCAGTCACCCCTATGGGGCTACTCGGATCTGTGCCAAAGGTTTTGCTAGTGCAAATCTGAGCAACCAGCATAAGTCTGTTTTAGCCAGGAACAGGAGTTAGGATTGGGTCTGCGATGCCGCTGCCACTCTCATCCACCTCCCAGGCCCAATCCACCTCCTGGTCCAGCCTTCCCTGTCCCCAAATGCCCCCTCCTTGCCTCCGTTCTGCCTTCCCGCCACCCTCCCCTACCTCCACCCTCACCGACCTGCCTGGACCAGCACACACTTGCTCCCTCCAAGGCTGGATGTATCCTCTGGGGGCCAGCGCACACCCTTGTGCCGTCCCAGCCTGCTCCAAAGGAGGCACAGATATGCTTTACAGTACGTTCATGACACTCCTGGACCAGCGCAGGCGGCCTGTGCCAGCCAAACAAGCGCTGAGTTGCCCACCAGAAAACCAGACAAATATGACTTTTCAGGGTGTCTTTTCAATGCTTTTAGCAATGTTTTAATTGCTTTCATATTAACATCAGCAACAACATGGACCATTGTAAGCTCTGCCCTCTGCAGAAAAAGAAGTGAGAAACCTACAGAGTGTCCTGGGAGATGCCACCATCATTCTGTTTTTTTCTTGCTCACCAGAAGACAAGGAGGGTTCCTGATGCTGGGCCAGGATAGGCCACATTGGTATGTACAGGATGACCAGCTGAGTAGGGGACCTAGTCAGCAGCTGAGTGCTAGAGGTAGAGATGGAATGCCAGCACTGTCAATCCCCCACTCAGCTCAGACGTGTTTGGGGGCACCATTCATCAAGAGTACAGGTTGGCCCTCTGGGTTCAGGAAGCACAGATTCAACCCAACGTGGGCCAGGAGGGCCTCACTCTACTTCCCAGACATGACCAGAAGTGTCTTCCAGTTGTGTCAGGAGGAAGGCCTTCCCACACCTATGAACACCTCTGAAACATGACCGAAAGGCACTTCTGATCGTGTCCAGAGGTCATCTGATTGCCCAGAGCTCTAGATTCAATTAATTTGATTATCTGTGGGTTTCAATACAGGGGGGGGTGCATGAATGGATCTCCCCACGGATACTAAGGGTCAACCTGTACTGTACTGTACACTAGCATCAGAGAGATTTCCAAAACTTGTTAATCCTAAAACAGGTACAGAGAGTGAGGGGAGAGGTTCAGAACAGGGTCTAGTCTTAGCCCTATTCATTCACCCATCAGTGTAAAATGGGTTAACAGAGTTTTGGTGTCATTTCATATTTAGGCATACATCTCAATTCACCAGAATTTATGCAAGTATTAGTGAAACTGTCCAAACACATTTCACTGCAATGACTAGAAAAGAAGTAAGATATTAATATTTGTTCTTGTTGCTTTCAAGTGTATATGTTGTAAAACCAAAGAAGGCAAAAAACATATTACCACTACGTTTGAAAAATGTATCTATACTGTCCTTGCTAAGGCAAAACATTGTTGATTTGTGTCTTTAAAAAAATTTATAGGATTCAGGCTATAATTCCCCAAAACATTACTCTTGAGTTGTAACATTAATTTTGATGCCATTATTATGAAAAAAGTAATTTGTGGCTTAGAAACACTCTTCAATAATGAATACAATAGGATATTACTGCTATAAATCTTGTATTTATACTGCAGCTTTCTCCCAGTGAGTGCCAAAAGCTTATGAAATGCTCATACCGGGAATCACCTATTGAATGCAACCCACAACCAGAGTAGTGGAAATATCAAAACACTGGAATAGCTTCAGAGAACAAAACTATTTTATTCATTTGAGTAATTTAGGACGCAATCCTAACTTGCAGTGGAAGCAGACAGGCAAGTTTGGGACTGACTGCAGGCCAGGCCGGGGCAATGGGAAACATTCCCCTTACCCCATGTCACTCTGCAGCAGCTCTAATGGGTCTACTTGAATCTGTGCCACCCGATGAGGTGGCTCAAATCTGAGCATCTCAGGACTACCCTGGGCCACCCAGGAGAAGGATCAGTATCTGGCATAACTGCTGAAAATATGGTGAAAATATGGCTGAACATATGACAAAAAACAGCAGCTTAAGAATTCCCAGAGCAAAATCACATAATTCAGAGTGGCTAAAGCTTATTTTGTTATAGACAGCTATTAAAATATTGGTTTCTTACTGATTGGAAATTCCATGGAATGTCTAAAAAAGCACCACAGTTGAGAGTGCTTTGTCCCAAAGCAAAGTGTTGGGTTGGCACAACCATTGTGGCACATCATGTGAAACATTCTGAGTTGGCATGGGTGTATGATTTATGGTCTCATGTTGGAGTGCAGAGCTTGTCCAATCTCCATTTGTTTATTCAGGCTGTATCTGCCTCTCTACGCTGAATCAGGAACTAGGAACGACAAATACAAAATGAGGAAACCACATCTGGTCTATCATTTGTGCAGCATTGTAGTTTGGTAGTACCTACACAATGCTCGCACTTGGGTATTATTTTATCTAGAATATTTATATCACATTCAACAAAAGGAGTTCTCAAAGCAGCTCACATAGGGAGAAGAATAAAAAGATGGTTTCCTGTTCTAAAAAGAGACCATGTCTAGAAAAGAAGGAGATCCCAGCAAGGGATACCCCAGAAACAGCCGCTGGAGACACACTGAGCTTGGGTGAATAGGGACAATTGTTTTCCATTACTAAATTAAAAAAACAAAACAAACGCCACTTAAATGATGCCTCTCAGCCCAGGTAGCAGGAGTTCAACCAGTTAGCAGTCAGCAGTTGATATCATTTCTTCATTTTCCCTTAGGCCAAACCTGAGGAACACAGTGGTATTTTCAGCTTAGCAGCATTTTCTACAATGAATTTAGAAGGGAGGTGATCCAACTGCTGATGCCAGACTACAGCCTATACAATCCTGAATGTACTCTATGTTAATTCCACTTAAGAGATCACCAGAATTTAACAAATCTTGATTTAACAGACTTTGGAAATACAGGTGGTACCTTGAGATCCACTGATTTGGCATCCATTGATTTGACTCACCACTGATACAGGGGTCCACCTTTAAATGCCTTGTAAGAAGGAGAAAAAAAACACCAAAATGCAATTTCCCAACTGTTAATCCGCATTAGTTGCGAGCTTCTTGGGGTTGAAGATAGCTTTAAAAGCCACTTCCAGTTTTTTTGCTCATCCATTGTTGCCCCCAAAAATCTTAGTATAGAAGCTATACCTCATTCAGCCACTAGATGGGGTGAATAATGGAATCTGATGGAATAATTTCATCCCATCAGATTCCATTATTCAACCACCTTGTGGCTGAATACCAGTGCATTCTGGGGGTGACAATAGAGAAGAAAATCTGGAAGTGGGTCTTTAAAGCTATTTTTCAACTGATATGGTATTCACTTATCTTTTTTTTTTTTTTAACCCACTGGGGGTTCTGGAAGGGAACTCCAGTTGATAACGAGGTATGACTTGTAGTAGACACAGTCGGCATCCTTAAAGTTAGTCATACATGTTTTGTGCATGTGCTGACATGCGGCCTGTGCAATGTTATCAATGTACTCAAAGGGTTCGCTGTACCAACAGTATTGTCATAGTTAAGTGATGGAGGCCCTGAGTCATTTTTACAGATAATCAGGGATTACTGACATGGAAAAAGAAAAAGATCCAATAAAATTAATTACTGAAAAGTTGCAATACATGACACAGATTGATCCAGCCATACCATATAAAGGCAACAGATATTTTTTTCTCCTCCATGCAGTAAAAATAGCTCTAGAGTAGGAAGGAAGAGGGTGAGACTGAATTGAACATTTTGCTGAGACTTGATTTTAAGTTTGACTGTGGCATCTTTCAGCAACCAAGCAAAAACATGTTTCAATTCTTCTCCAAGTCACTTCCAATGACCGTGCATAGTAAATAACAGAGTACAGAATGTATCACTGAACAAGCAACTGTTGATGGAATCACAGCCGTTTTTATAGGCCAGCTTACATTTACAAGCAGAAGTATCACAGAGGTCACAGCCCTGGTTCTTGTCAAGCAGCAACTGAACAAAGTTGAACACACACAGTGAGACACTTAGGTGGCCAGCTGGCATGGAGGCAACTGCAGAATATCATTTGCCCACCCACATAGAGGGGGTTCTAAAAGTAATAAAAAGGGATACAACGGTAGTTTTGTCAGAGGACCTGACTCTAAGTAATTAGCACATTAGATAAGCTTATGTACATCAAGCAGAGACAATGGAAACACTAGTAAATTTATAAGCCATTTAACAGTGTTGTCATGTTGGGAAATGGAAATTTAGCAAAACTTACACATGCATTTACGAACACTCTATATTTTCATTAAGAGTAAATGTAAATTACTAGCTTTAACAGCAAGACTATACTTTAATAATCTGTGTGTTTAGTCTGAGTCTCATGCTGTCCTATTCTTCATGTGCCTTAGGCTGACGCTTGATGGTGGTCCCCATATCAGTGCCTCTGGAGCGTCTGGGGCAGCCAGTAGGCCATACTCATATGGAGGCAACTTTTTTGCAACCATTACAGTTACATGATAGCCAAAGGACAAGTCTACACAGTTATGTTCATCCCTTGGAGGTAATTTGTAAATAACAGCCTCCACATGGTAGGCGCTCTATGTGGCAAAGGTAGTGCTTAGAGTCATGCAGAGTACAACATCACTTGAAAAGTCTCTGCACCACTGTCCCCTTTTCCAGACCAGGGGTCTCTAAACCCCAGCCCAGGGGCCAGATGTGGCCCGCAGCAAGCCTCTTTCGAGCCCACGGCCAACCTCTTGTCCCCTGAAAGCCTCTGGCCCACTCAACTAATCATGACCAGAACTGTGCTCTGATTGTGTCTGGAGGGTGTTCTGACGGCCAGAGAGGTTGAATCAATGAGCCCACTAATTCATTTATTCACTCATCTAAGTTCCATCTCTAATTTATTTATTTAAATTTTATATTTAATTTTTTTTCCAGCCCTCCACACCATGCCAGATATTTGATGTGGCCCTCTGACCAAAAAAGTTTGGAGACCCCTACTCTAGACTATTGCGACAAATGAAATAGATAATTTTCTTGGGATTGTTTAATGAGAACTTGCTTAAATGAGTTGTGTTTTGGGAACCTGACAGCCCAATCTTATTCTTCCCTCCCCCCTCTACATAAAGGTTATGGGTGCAGAGGTGGTCTCGGGGATCAGCAGTTGTCCTCAACAACAGTGCAATAATGCCCACCCCGATGCCAGCCCTGATAATTGGCCCATCTAGATCAGTAAGTGTCTACAGTGACTGACAGCTGCTTTCCAAGGTTTCAGAGACCTGTCTTTCCCAGTCCTACTAAAAGATGTCAGGGATTGAAACTGAAACTTTCCCTGTGCAAAGCACATGTTCTGCTACTGAGGCACAGAAGGTGCTTAAAGGAACTGAAAGGTGTTTAAAGACACAAAAGTGTGTTAGGACTTGAGAAAGTTCACAGTTTAGCTACTGGGGGGAAAAAAGAACTGCAAATCCTCACTTGTGTGAAAGGAAGTTAAAGATGGTACCTGTCATTTTATACCAAGTCCCAGTGGCGTAGCTAGAGGGGGTGCAGTTTAAATTTTGCAGGGAGCCTCACCACAGCGTCCAAATAGCCTCTCCCCTTCGGAGCCATCCTGGGCAGTGGGAACAAAATGGAGACAAATGCAGGATGGAGTATAGGGGCAGTCACAGTGCATGCCTCTGTTTTGCTCCTGCCACCCAAAATGACTCTAAAGGGAAGGGGGAGGGGCTGTTTGCATGCTGCAGGAAAGTTCCCAGCAAAACCTTGCACTTTGCACCGCCTTTAGTTACCCCTATGCCACTGCCTAGACCAGGGGTCAGCAACCTTAAACACTCAAAGAGCCATTTGGACCCGTTTTCCAGAGGGAAAAAACCTCAGGAGCCACAAAACCCTTTTGACATCTAAAATGAAAATAATACTGCAAATATAGTTTTTTTTTACCTTTATGCTCTTATAGGTCCCATTTTTATAATGTAGCCCCCTCTTGTAGCTTTTAGTTAGTTTTGTCATACATTCTTGTCCTGTGTTTTCAGATGCCTGGTCCTCTATGGTGTTTTGCCTGATTCCAAGGCCATTCTCTGCCTGGAGAATCATACCCACTTCTTTCCCCCAACAAATAACCCTGGTTCTGCCCTGTAGTCCTGCTGGACCCCACC
Source organism: Tiliqua scincoides (assembly GCF_035046505.1). Lineage (NCBI taxonomy): Eukaryota > Metazoa > Chordata > Lepidosauria > Squamata > Scincidae > Tiliqua > Tiliqua scincoides. The sequence continues at coordinate 32,523,693 of NC_089826.1, forward strand.
TCCAGGGTAGCTCGCCTGTTCAACCTGCAGAGGTCCTCTCTCCTGCCAGCAGCCTCCCACCACTACAGCAGCCCCTTGGTTCTCAGCAGGTCTTGGGCACAGCAGCCACACACCAAACTCCAGTGTCTCCAGCAGTCCATTAGTCACAAAGTCAGTCAGAGTATCCAGGGCAGAGTCCAAAGTCAATAAGCCAAGTCACAGTCCAAGGTCAGATTCCAAAGTAAGTCAGACAAATCAGTCAGAGTATCCAAGTCAATAACCCCAGTCAGTCTTCTCTCCTACCTCCAACCTGCACTCCTTCTACAACCCACACCCCCTTCCTCAGGTGCCCCTTATATCCCTGAGGGCCCTATTGCCTTCAAGTTGCTGCAGCTGTGCAGCACACTCTGCTGGAGGCCCAGGCCTTACCTTTAAAGGGGCCACTACTGACACCACATCTACCTCCTCACCAGATCTTCCAGGATTCCAATACATATGTCGCTTATGACATCTGCTTATCTTACATGGATACTAAAGAACTCCCCCCACCTTCCAGAGGCACCCTGCTGGAAGGAAAAAAGGACACAGACTCCAGAGGTGGGGAAGAGAAGAAGCCAGAGCTGGGGCGGGGAAGGTGGGGGGGCAGCCACAAGCCAGCTTCTGCCCTGCCTGCCTGCCTGCACTCCCTCACTCAGGTTGCAACCCTCTCCACACTATCCTGGGAGTAAGCCCCATTGACTACAATGGGACTTCTGAGCAGACAAGTTGGTTGGAGCTCTCAGGTTGCAGTCCTCTCCACACTTTCCTGGAAGGAAGCCTCACTGACTACTTGTGAGTAGACCTGCATAGGAGGGGGCTGAGGCTGCAGCTCTCCACACCTTCCTGGGAGAAAGCCTCACTGACTACAGTGGGGCTTACTTGTGAGTAGACCTGCACAGGAGGAGGCTGAGGCTACAGCCCTCCACACCTTCCTGGGAGTAGCCCAGGGACTACATCGGGGCTTACTCTTGAACAGACCTTCGTGGGCTCCCACTCACCCGTCCTTGTGCTTGGCCTTGAGCAGGCTCTAAGGCTACCATCCCAGGCACCCTTTCCTGGGAGTAAGCTTCATCTGCTGTAATGGGGCTTACTACTGAGTAGACACACAGGATGCCTCCTCTGTTGTGGAGGAAAAGCCTCTCCTTGCACTGAGTGGGGACCTGCTCAAGGAAAGGCAGGCTGCAAGAGCTTGCAATGGCCGAGGAGGAGGGCAGCTCAGGATTGGCTGGTGGTCAGCCAGTGAAGGGCCCTGAGCCATTCCAACAGAAAAAGCCAGGAGCCTGCTGGATGCTGATTGGCTGAGCCTGCTGGAGAGTTGGGGAAGGGAAAAACAGGGAGCTTAAGCCTGCAGAGCAGGCAAAATTGAAAAGGGAAACAAATGTGGGGCAGGTGGGGGTGAAGGGAGAGGAGGGCAGTGAGCTCAGGGGGCAGAGGAAAGCAACCTGCCCTCCCAACACAGGTGCCTCCTGTTAACCCCTTTGCCACTTTCACCGGGAGGAGCCGCAGCAGGCAGCTGAAAGAGCTACATGCGGCTCTAGAGCCGCAGGTTGCCGACCCCAGGCCTAGACCATGTGGTCCCTTGTGGGTATTTGACAATAGGGTGTTGGAGAAAAAAAAGAAAATCTGCAGAGACAGAAAAAATCTCCAGCTGCTGTCACCTGTCCCCTGTGAAAAGTTATGGCCAACTTCAAAGAAGCAGTTGAAAGAAAGAGATGCAAGTAAAACAACAATCAAATCAGAACTTTCCCTTGCATTTGCAATCTGTCTCTGGGAACTTTTGTTTCTTTCTTAACGGAGACCTCTGATTTGGTGCCATGTGCCTTTCTGAGCTTTCAGATGAACATATGTGGAAAAGAAGGCTCCACCTGTTTTACAGACACAGTTTATATTTTGTGTTGTTAACACAAATCAGGTACAATTAGTTTTCCCCACCACTGAAGGGCTTAATATGACGAGCATCCATATGGTTTGAATAAAAATCTAGGTCTTGTTTACATATTTCATGAATTAAACACCTTTTTTTTCCTGAGCTGCTGGTAGGTTATCCAGATAATCAACATGGGTGAGGCCTGGTATTTGTCATTGTACAGAAATTAAAGTGATTGCCAGATGTGGGATCAAACTGGAATTTTATCTGAAAGCAGATTCACATGATAAAAGCAGACATTGTATATGTGGATCTTACATGGTGGCTTTTATTTATACAGGAAACAATGTCCTCATCTCCCCCCATCCTTGGCAGGCAGACTTGGGAGTAATGGCAGGGAGACTGTCCTCCATTCCTCTGCAGTGCTCCCTGCACCTCAGAACACTGAAAAAATGTGATCATGACCCACTTCTGGTTTGCAATCACAAACCTGGAAGTGGATCGTGATCACATTTTTTTCAGCATTCTGAGAGGTGGAGAGCACTGCAGAGGGTTCCATAGGCTACCCACACACCCTCTATGGCCGGCACAACCCAAGGTAAGTTATTAAAAAAACTCTTTTTCCTTGGTGGTGGCACAATCATGGTGATTGTGTCACTGCCATTGCCCCACCCCTTAAGGGGGCAGAGACTGGGCTTTTCAGGCTGGGGTGTTGTGATGCCCCAGTTTGAGAACCTCTGCTGTCAGGTGAGTATGATTTTCTCCAGAACAGAGGCTGACAGGAGCAGCTTGCCTAAGACCACCTAGTGAGCTCATGGCAGAGGTGAGATTTAAAGTGGGAAAGTCCTGATTCACAGCTCAGTCACTTGTGGCCCAATCCCATGGGGGGGGGGGGGGCTTGCACTTCTGGAACTAGCATTCCAACAGCACAAGGTCCTTTAAGGCTACTGCAGCCAATTTGCCATGACCCCCAGCTCCAATATGTCAGCATGTGGGGGTTGGAGGGAAGCAGGGTTGGTTGAAAGGGGTGGAGAAAGGGAGGAAAGGGGTGGAGAATGGAGGGGGAAGCAGGTGGATCTAGGCTGGGAATGGGGTAGTATCTGTGGCAGTGGTCTGCCAATATCCTATCCCTCTATCCGGCCTTGATCTGCCTTCCAGGGTCAGCTTGGACTTGCACCAACTAAATTGCTGGCACAGGTCTGAGTAGACCCATTCAACCAGTGGAAGCTTATCTCTGGGCAAGAGAACAAATGTTTTCTTACCCAGAGGACTCCCTCCCCCACCTGCGGGATGCAACCCACGCTCTGGTGACACAGCTGCATCAGCGAGAGGATTTGATAGGATCAGGCTGACAAGACCCTTTTCCCTGCATAGCCTTCCCTTGGCTCAATAACCAGTAAATTCACTTTAACCCCAACACACTCATTCTCTCTCTCTCTCTCTCACACACACACACACACATACACATTCATCACATGCGTGCACACACACACAATCATACCACCACTTAAAAAAAAATGTCAGCTGCCTTTTTTTCATATGATGGCTCTTCTTTCCATATGACCTTGAAAGCCTCAATTTATGTGTGGAAATTATAGTCCAGGTTTAATGAATACCATCCCTGGGAACAAACTATATATACCAGGGGCTCTCTCAATTGATGCTATGAGTTATATCATGGAAAGTTTTCAAACACTCCATTCTAAAGGTATGCTTTTAAACAACTTTCCTATTTACTTGCCCGTTTGGATGTTCTGTTTACTTGCATGTCTCAAGATTATCAGTACATTACCTCTAAGTTGTGCCCCATTAATGCAAGGTATGGTGTATCAAAAGAAAATCTTTTCACTGAAAAAAAAAAAAATCTTTGGAAAATACATAGACCAAGTGTAACATGAGAAATGAAAGTAAAAGTCAAAAATTTATATCCCAGTTATTATAAGAGGTTGCAGCATTCATTCTTCTTAATAACTTGGCATCAGGAGCCCATTTTAACCTGTCTAGCACTAAAAATAAGCCCCTTGTAATAAGATCTCAGAGTCAGATACAACTCTCTGTTCCAAGCACCGAAATTATGAAGGATTCAGAGACCATAACAAGCTGCAACCTCATGATAGGACCAGGAGGGGGAAAATATTGTAATCAAATTCAGGTTGCACAAGATTTTCCCAACTTATAAAGAAGAATGTAGCAAAATAAGGGAACAAATGCACCAGTGGCAGACTTCCCCAGCCCCGCACCTGGGGTCAAGGTCTGCAATGGTGTCCTTGTGAGATGCCGCCCCCGCCCACTCACCACAAAGTTACAGAGCATGTCAGGATATGTGCAGCCATGTTCTGGAAGTTTCCAGTGAGTCTTCATAAGCAGCATCTCAAAAGTACATTAGACTAATTTAGACATCCGGTAACTTGGGCTAGCTGTAGTTAGGTCTGTCTGAAACAGGAATGAGCACAGCTGATGCACCAGCCAAAGCTGGGTGAAAGTTCTGCACGTCACACAGGGCCTAGGAGAGGGGGGTAATTTGTACCCGGGTCCAAGATCAAAAAGGGGGCCCAGGAGCCAAAAGAGGGGGCCCAGAAATTTCCTGGGATCTGATGTTTTGCTATCTACTCAGACTTGTTGCCTGCACAGGATGCTGGGGACAGTACCATGAGCATACAGCTGCAGCTATTGCAGTTACTGGCAAGCCATATGTGCCAGACTGAGGAATCCATATGTGACACTCCTGAACACACGGTCAAATCTGGGAGGAAACTGGCCTGATACAGGAGCTCTTTGGCTTGTGGATCTGCTTACCATGAAGGAGTGTAGAGGAGCTCAGTGACACAGCTGCGGGGCTACAGCTGCTGCAGAAAGAAGTTTCAGTACACACAGGGCACCTTCCCTTCTAGTGTGAGCCTAAATATGATGATGCTAATTTTTTGCATGATTTTCTATATTTAAAAGATTTGAGAGAGACTTAGGAGTGTGTTTGGTTTTCCGTATTACTGTATCTAGCTGCCAAGGTCACATGGGTGGGTAGACCTGGGCTCCAAAGACTTTTCCAGCTGTCTCCCCCCTCCCCTCACCCTTTTGCCCCTCCCTGCCCCATTCTGCACGCCTGTCACCACCCTCCCCTGCTCTGTTTCACCTCTCCCCCTTTGTAAAGGGGCCCGAAAGAAACTTTGTACCCCCTGATAAAATTCCTTTCAGAGGTCCTGACGTCACGGTCTTCACCTCTACATCTAGAACCAAGCTTGTGTCCAAAGTAATCTTGATCTGCACCCTTGTTCCTTCTAGGGTAGTGCAACCCAGTAGATACCAAAGCTACTCTAGCAGGTTTCCAAACCAAAATAACCTCAGTCTTATCAGGATGGGCAACCCAATCCTATTCAGTGCTGGTGCAGTGGTACTGCAGAGCTCACGCTATATCCAATGCTGAAATTGTGCATGCAAGATGCAATGGAAGACACAGTGCCTATACCTTTAACTTTTGTAGAGAAGAGGGGATTTTGACAAGTGCAGCTTTTTAAACCCTTCCATGTTGAGCTGCACTGACAAAGTTTCCCATGTAGGACTTTCAGACCCAGGATGGGAGTTAGGATATGTCAGAAGCCTCCTCTGCCATCCTTTCTGCCTCCCAGCCCTGAACTTCTCCCTCCCCACCCTTCCCTGCCCCAAAACACCACTTCCTGCCTTTGTTTCACCCTCCCCCCAACCCCTGCAACCTGGCACAGCACTTACCTACTGTGGCATCCATTGGGCAGGATGAAGCATCCGCAGGAAGGTGCAGGTCTTTCTGCCAGTGCCGCTTACTCTCCAGGTGTTGAAGTGCTTTACATTTATGTAAACTTAGCACTTTTGTGACACTTAGTGCCAACGTTGTGGCTGCTGCGCTAGCGCTTGTCAACCTTAGCATTGGGCTGCCATTGCCTAACATAGATAACATGACAACACTACAGTGCTAAGTCAAAGAACTGGGGGGGGGCAGTTTGGGGAGAGTTCAGGGTAGGATTGAGGTAGAAACTAGTAGTAATTTGGGGCAAGGAGGAGGTGGACCTTAGCATCAACAGTGTATGACAAGAGTCTTTCCCCCTTTTCCTAGCCCAACATGCACTTTGAGGCTTCTTGGATTTATGCCAGCTAAGTAGTTGGTGTGGGTAATGGTAGTGGTAGTGGTGTGGTGGTCGTGGCCAAGCAGCTTATCATAAAGTAAGTAAAAATGATTTTACTGACCTCTCCAGGGTCATCTTGTCCCCCTCCATTGCGTGCAGCACACACTGCATTGGCACCACTGTGTCACATAGGCTGGTAGGAGATAGGATTGGGCTGCTTGTATCTAAGCAGAAAGGCAGCATATAACTAACTAACTAACTAACTAACTAACTAACTAACTAACTAACTAAATAAATAAATAAATAAATAAATAAATGTCAGCGCACATGCACCAGCCTAAAGTGACCAGAAAGGAGAATGCTTAGACAAAACGCGTACATGCCAGGTTGATTCTGAACTGAGCAGAGAGGAATTCACCCATCACCAACTTGTACATCCATCATATATATTGGATGTCTTCAAACCTCCAATGGATAAGTGAGGTTTTCCAGTATGTACCTACCTAGGGGCCTATATAGCTATAAATTTACCTATTTCCTTATAGGGTTTTTTTTTTTCCAAAGCATACCACTGTGAATTCTTAGTAACTGGAATATCTTGTTGACATAAATGTAACTTCTTGGAGCAGCAGAATACTTTGTTCTAATGAGACCCACTTGATTAATGTATGCAATCATCTCTCTCTCTCTCTCTCTCTCTCTCTCTCTCTCTCTCTCTCTCTGTGTGTGTGTGTGTGTGTGTGTGTGTGTGTGTGCTTCTCTCTTGCTTCTGTCAACCACTCTATTGCATGCATGTTTACTGAAGAATCCCTCCCCTTCTTTTTATTTGGATTTTATATTTCATGTTGTCCCTTCCCATTGCAGACAATGCCAGATTGCTGCTGAACTGAAATCAGGATCAAGCAAATTGAATATGCAATACGTTAAAGCTCAATGATTAATTGTGCACTCATTTTTTTAAAATGTGAAAGGTGATTGACCTTTAATATTACATTTAACAGTTAACCTATACTGTATGATTTAAAAACCATTTGAGTGGCAGTGTTTAAAGAGTCTGGTTTACAGTAATTAATTCATTCTATAACGATGACTCTCTCTCCACCTCCAACCCTCATTTTTCTGGCAAGGTATTTGAGTTATCAATTAAAACAAAATGTTAACGTTCCACAGGAAGCCTGTCCCACTCAATTCAATCTGGCTACGTAATTAGCACCCCATTTATAGACTCCTCTATTTATTGTGACACTCCATTTATAGACTATTATACGAAGGTAGTCTAAAAGTACCAAATTGTTTCAGTGCTTTATAATGTGCAAATTGAAATTCCAGGTATAGTGAAACACCATTTATAAAGTACTATGGAAAAAAAAATGAGTTCATTTTAACAACTCAAATTTTTTTAAAAAAAAAATTAACCCCTATGCATCTGTCAGCATCTTGGCTGAACTGAAAGCATGGTGTTCATCTTTAATGGAACTTTGGCATAGCCGCATAATGGCATTTCACAATCATTATGATGTTATTTTTAACTATCCCACCCCTTCCTCCAAGGTTTTCCAGGAAATATACATTTTTCCCATTTTATCCTTACAACAACCTTACAAAGTAGGTTAGACTGAGAATCTGGCCCAAGAACAGCCACTGTGCTTTGTGGCTGAGCAGACATTTGAAATGGTTTGAAACTAACATCTGAGTCCACAATTACTGAAAACACCAGATTTATTTCACACGGAAGAAATAAACTAGTACTCAGGACTGAATGAGCAAGAAGGAAATGTCCATTTATGTGGTGTCTGTAGTTTCAGGTTCCAAAATGATGTTTTTGAATTACACCAAGTTTGTTCTACAAACCAGAAATTGCAAGCTATGAATCTCACCTCTTACAATGAGAGCCCAATCCTATGGGCTCTAGTACTGGTGGTATGCTTGTACTGCTGGCTCCGGGTGTTGCAAATGTGCCATAAAGCATGTTTGTGGCACCCTTTGAGTAAGCAGCGCCAGTAGGGAGGCTTGCGCTGCCATGTCAATGCTGTGGAGGAAGTCCTGGCCACTGGCGCAACAAAGCAATGGGCAGCACAGAGGCATTCTAGGGCAAGGGAGGGCAGAACTAGAGAAGAGACAAGCCCAGGATGGGAGTGGAACTTATGGAGGCCTCCTCCACCATATCCTATGCTCCGTGTTGGGCTCAGAAGCTGTCACAGAGCTTTTCAAGTCTGTGCCAGCAATTTAGCTGGCACAGACTTGAATAGCCCCATTGCAGGGGCTGGGCTTTATTTGGTGTAAGGGGAAAAGTGTCCCCTTCCCTCGGAGAGACCTTTGGTGGCCTCCTTGGCCTTGCAGGATACAGTGGCAGCCATTTTGGCTTCCCTGTAGCCTGCAGTGCCGGAGAGTTTAGAATTGGGCTACCCAATTCGTTTCAGGCAAGTATGCTTTCTCACTCAGCAATGAGAATTGTGGTAGAATTTGGACCTCCCCTTCCACAACTAATAATTTGTTGAGCAAAATATTATGTACTGCTTGTTATACATCACATGTTACATCATATGTGTTGTGGTGAGATGAAGAAATAGCAAGGGTGTGTGTATGTGGTTCTTGTTTTTTATTTATTTATTTTTTGTTTTTGTTTTTTGCACACGAGACTTTATAGGCAGCAATTGGGCAAAGCAGATGTCTTTAAGAGGGTACCTCAGTCTAATGCTGGAAATTATGAGGCTCACAAAAAACCTGGAATGTCACCTTTAAAAGAACTTAAGCTAGTTCTTCTATGAAAACCAAATAAGTTCTGGGGCACCTTAAATACTAATAATATATTTCATAGGTTGCAATCTTTTGTGTGTGTGTGTGTGTGTGTGTGTGTGTGTGTGTGTGTGTGTGCGCGTGCAAAGTTTATTTATTTATTACAGATACAGGTGAGGAAAATGGGTTAAACTTAGGCCTGGGACTACATAGGTTGCACATGAGGATATTGGCCATAGATTACAACATGTCTTAATCCAAAAAAGAAATCAACAATGACTGAAAAAAAAAATCATTGATACAAAAATTATCCTATTGGTCATTATATTAAATTAATGATTTAACTAAACAATCAGTATTTAACTAAAATTATTTATCCAATCATAAAAAGGCTTCAAATTTTGCACATACAATATTCTTGCTGCTATACTGATATGTACAAGAAAATGTTTCTTATATTGGTCTTCAGTTTCTGATATCACATTTAAAAGGGATATTTCCTGTTTGAATGGTACTACACAATTCAATATCTCTTGTAACAATATATATCATTTTCCAATATTTCTTTACTTTCTACATAACCACCACATATAATAAAGAATTCCCTCATTCTCTTTGCTTATCTAACAATTATTTGATGACCCAGGGTACATTTTTGCTACTTCCTCTGGAATTAAATATCATCTATAAAACAATTTATATAAATTCTCTTTAGAAGATACCGCTTTAATTATCTTAATACCACTTTAATTATCTTAATATTTGTGTTCCAACTTTGTTTTCATTTACATCTACTTGATTGACATAATTAATGGAATACTCTTCACTACTGAGGAGAATTCAATCCATTAATATCTACAAAAAAATGTCCACTTGTTATTCAGCCATTTTCACTTCCTGTCTTAGTATTTTCTTTGTTCTCTGTCTTGTTGATGTTTTCCTTCTTGCTCCTCCCAAGTCTCCTTCCACTCCTTCTTCTTCTTAACTCCCTTATATTTCTTGATCCCTCTCTTTTCTTCTTCCATTTTCTCCATTTTATTCTTTTTGAATTTAATCCGAAGATTCTTCTTCTTCTTGAAAGGACGTGCTCTGTTTATCTGAGAGTTCCCTCTTTTTTCTTCCTGAAAATTCTGAGTTCTAATAATGAATGCTGCTTTTTCCATCTCCTGTCTCATTTCAAAAAATCTCCAATTCTTTAGTTTCATCTGACATTTGGTCCATTCTTTTTTCCATCCCCTCCCTACTTTTCTTTGTTTGTCTGTTTGTCAGGGACGAGTTTATTTGCCTCATTTGTTCAGATAGTTTTCCAACCTCTTGCTTCAGTTCATTTCTGAATTCTCACAACATATCCATTAATGAGGTCTGGCTTTCGCTAACATCCTTTAAATTTTTTGATGTCATTCTTATCGGTATCAAATCAAGCGGATTCCCACAGTTAAAGATCCAGTTCTTATTGTCTTGCATCCCTTCTTGTCAAACATAGTCTTTTATATCCAATAGGGGTGGGTCAGTAATCCAATTCAAGTTAATAACAGTTAAATTAAGTTAGTATACCTTTAGTTGTTCAGGCCTGAGTCAAGCCTTTTGCGGCAAAAACAAAAGTGAAAATTGTTCCATGCTTTAAAGATTAACTGTTAGTTTCTTTTCCATGCATACCATTCCAACAGGGTGATCCTTTATCTTCCCTTCTTTACTTTTCTTCCAATCATCCTTGTTACAAAAAAGAAGAAAAAAACTGCTCCAGTAGGGGCTTTTTAAATCCACATTCATTCTTTTTCCCCTCTGGGTGGCTGCAAGCCAACATAAATAATCTTAAAGTTGTCTTTCCCTCCTTCCAACCTCTTGATTGCAATTCTTTTTTTAGCCTTTTAATGAACTGGTTGCTCACAGTTAAAGACTTTGTTCACTTTCATGTTTTATCTAGGCCATGGGGGGGGAGTCCTCAGCTGTCCGAATTGTCTCCAAAGATGGCATCCGGGATACGATGTGATTCAGCACAGAGCAATCGGGGAAAATATCTATGAAACCACCGTCTCAAGAGACTGCCCTGTTCAAGCTCTCAGCCTTCGTTCCTTCTTCTTGGCTACAAAGAGTACCTCATTGTTGAGGTCCTTGGAAAACACATCTATTTAGCAGTTCCCCCCGGAGCCCTCCAAGGTTCCCTGCTACTTCACTGAGTGTTAACTCTGCCCCCCATAGGTTGCAATCCTATACACACTTCCATGGAAGGGGCAGCCCAATCCTATGACCCAGCACTGCTGCAAGGTATAGCAGCACCAAAATGGCCACCTCTGGATCTTGAGGGGCCAGGACAGCCGCTGAAGTCTCCTCAGAGGAAGGGAACATTTGTTCCCTTACCTCCTGATGAACTCCATGTTGAGCCCCATGTTGATTTCCACTGGCAGCAATGAGTCTCTTCATATCTGTGCCTGCTCTTCAGCAGGCACAGAACCAAGGAGGCCCATGTTGGGCTTTCAGGTGTGGAAGGGGGCATAGGATTTGATGGAAGACTCTGCCACCATTCCCCTCATGGACCTGATCCTCCCCTCCGTCTGCCTTCCTTCCACCCAGTTCTGCCCTCCTCCCCTCCCCTGGAAAGCCTCTCTGCTGGCCAGCAGGATCACTTACCACTGGCCTCTCCAGTTTGGTGTCTTCCAGGCTCTGAGGCTTAGCACTGACTGGCATTGGCTTCTCCACCAGTGCAGAGTGTCTCCTGCCAGCAGGAATGTGCTGTACAGCACTTTTACAACACCCAGCACCAGTGGTGCAAGCTTACAACCAGTGCTGAGTTCAATAGGATTGGGCCCTATGTCTTAGTGGACCTTACTTTTGGGTACACATGCACAAGGTTGAGCTGTTAGATTTTTAAGTCCCACAAGGTTCTTTGCTATTAGGAACATCTACTCTTCATGACTGATTTTAGTCAAACCTGGAAATTTGGCATATCCTCCTGAGATGGAACTGACAAACCATCTCACCAATAAACCACTACATATATTCCTCCATCAGCCCTTACGGGAGAACGAAAATGAACCTGAAAGATGAACAAATCTTTCTGTAGACCATTTTAACAGGGCGAGAACGGGATCTTATGTGAAAATTGGAAAGAAATAAAAAATAATTGCAACAGTCTGCTCTGAGAAGCTCCCTCAGAGTATTGCACTTAAAAGTACTTGAAGTAATAGCTTGGTGGAGTCTCTGAAAGCATATGAAATTCTTTCATTCTTTTTCTCTTTTCCCCCCTCAAAGGATACCAATTAAGCATCCCTAAATATATGCAGACCAACAATTTTGAATTATAAATTGCATTCTCCAACAATTACAACACCCTAAAGCTAAACACATTTATTGGTGGTATTAAGTACCTTTTTATTGGCTTAGGATCAGCCGTAATCACAGCAGAGTCATTTGGTCACCCACCCTTGGAGAGCCGTTCACCCATGACTTCATATAAGGCTCTACCCGACATAAATCATGGGTGAGTGGTGTATCTACGTAGATTTAAGTCTGGTCATTAGTTTCAGAGCTTAAAATAAATGTTTCCTTTCCATGGTGGAGCGGAGGCCAAAGAGAACTGCTATTAGTGATGGCAACTCAGTGTTCAGATTCTAACAGTTTCTCAAAGAAAGTGAGAATTCTAAAGAAATTTAACTTTGAAGCAGATTATCCATCACTTATTAACATATTCAGAGATAATGATGCAGTAATTGAAGCATATGTTTTTCTTAAGGCAAGGATTCCACTGTGCCCCATTCTAAGTAAATGGTATTTTTCTATCTGGTCTTCAAAGGCATTTTTAGAATAAGAGATGACTCAAGGTGCAATCTTATGCATGTCTATGTGTAACTAAGCCCCACTGAGTTCAATGGGTCTTACTCCCAGATAGGTTTGTATAGAATTGCAGCCTAAGTGGGTGGTAGTTTCTAAACCAGTGATTTTCAACCTTTTTCATCTCATGGCACACTGATAAGGTACTAAAATTGTCAAGGCACACCATCGGTTTTTGGACAATTGACAAGGCACACTTTGCTATTGGTGGGGGGCTCATATCCCCAATGGTCCTATTAATAAATGACCCTCCACCAAATTCCCATGGCACACCTGGGAACCATTCACAGCACACCAGTGTGCCACGGCACAGTGGTTGAAAATGGCTGTTCTAAACTGTCAACATGATTTCATCTTTTCTTTCCCCCTTGATGTGATGAGCACTCCAACAAAGGTCCTACCATTCCTCTAAGATTGCTCGATACTGAGCATCAAGAGCTACTCTGTGCAGCTAACACCATTTGCTCCCCTCTCCATCTGCACATCCCAGTCAGCTTTGGGAAACCGGCTTCTTTCCTTTATCATCTTCAGTGCCCACAGGCTCGCAGAGCATTCTCCCTTGTGAGATGCAATGCCTTTCCATCAGCTCTGCTAGCGGGCAGGTTTTGTGGCATTCCCTACTCAGAAAGAAGATGTACCTGTGATAGGAATTGTGTGGAGACATTACATCATATATTTTTTTTACTGCCCACTCCATGATACCCTTCGTAAGATCTATCTGGCTCCACTGCTGAACAAAATGCAGGGCTGGGAGGATTCATTTAAATTACAAACTCTTCTTTCCATAGAGGAAACTGACTCTCTTGACAAGGTTGCCAACTTTGTTTCTGGGATTCTGGCAGGGTGGAATTCTGGGTCTTCCGCTATATTATGGTGAATGGGGGGAGGGGGTATTGGATGATTACGAGTGTTTTATTTTATTGTGTGTGTGTTCTGAATGTTTAATGTTTGGTTGTTGTTTTGTATTTCCATTATCTATGCCAATAAAGGTCTTATGTATGCATTCCTCTAGGGCACTGGTTCCCAACCCATAGTCCGGGGACCACAGGTGGTCCGCGAGACCCTGAGAAGTGGTTTGCAAGGTCCCAAGGGAAAAAATGACTTTTGATTACTTCCAGCGTCTCACTGAGTGATCAGTCCCCCAAAGTCTACCAGAGAGGGTGGAGATCAGACTGCCTGTAGCCACAGCTGGCAGCAAATGCAGCAAACCACAAATCTTCTGTATAAATAATACATCTCTAATAAATCTTTTCTAACTATAAACCTTTTCTCATCCCCAAACCCATTGTGTGGGTGAACCCAGAGACACTGGAGGTGAAGGGAACTGTGCTCTTCTTGCCTCCAGTGGCTCTTCTGAAGCCCTAAGAGGCCATACGCATCCACCCATGGCCTCTGTGGGCTTCACAATGAAGCCCAGAATTGTTTAAAGGTGATTTCCGGTTTTCAGTGAAAACTGGAAATCACCTTTAAACGAGTTCGGGCTTCATTCTGAAGCCCACAGAGGCTTAGAGCAGATGCACACTGCCTCTTCAGGCTTCAGAAGAGTCTCAGGACTGACCAGAGCTCAGCTTAGCTCTGGTCAGGTTTGGGGGGAGGGGCAAAAACCACCTGTTTCAAATACCCATGGTTTTCATTATCCATGGAGGTCCAAGAACGGAACCCCCCTAGATTATGAGGGTTGTGTGTATTACAGATTTAAATGCATTTTTTGTGTGCGGGGGGGGGGTTGCATGTGGTCCCCAACAATTCCAACTTTTGCCTTAGTGGTCTCCTAAAGGTTGGGAACCACTGCTCTAGGGACATGTTTCTCTTAATGTAAGAGAAAGACATCCATGCACAGTGGCACATTTGAACAGTGTGAAACACCAATGATAATATGCTCCTTGAAACACAAGCAGGTTTTTTTTTTGGGGGGGGGGGGGCTGAGTCTCATTGACTTGTTATGCACTTAGCATTGCCCATGATTTCAGCAACATTTGGTGCTGCTCTGAATGTTGATGAGGTTTAATTTTTGGGAACAGGACAGAATACTTTCTGTTCTCTCATTCACTTTTTAACACGTTTGTTTCTTTGAACTGCTGCTTCTTAGGCACCATTTCTTCATCAAGGTGAACAATTCATACCACTTTACTCTCTTTTTGCAAAACACGGTGGATTGTTCTATCAGAAAATGCCTGACAACTCACTGCCTGACAACTCAGGGACAAGTAACCAGATAAAAGTGGCGGACGAGTTCTTTGCAAGATGCCACGCCCTTATATGTGCCTGTTTGTGGACTACAGGTGGAGCCTATTTATCCGCGTTAGTTCCGTTCCGTGACTCGGTGCGATTAACAAAAAAGGCGTTGTGCTAAATTCCATAGAGTTACGCAAATACACTGCAGCCTGACACTTCCGGATGGAAGGAAACTAAGGCAGCTATTATCAGTCCCCTCCCCTCCGCTCCGTACTCAGCCCTCCCCGTTGCCAGCTGCCCGGCTTCTTTCACAGTTGGATGCTGATATTTTAAGAGTCCAGCCCTATGCGTT
Organism: Tiliqua scincoides; assembly: GCF_035046505.1. Taxonomy (NCBI): domain Eukaryota; kingdom Metazoa; phylum Chordata; class Lepidosauria; order Squamata; family Scincidae; genus Tiliqua; species Tiliqua scincoides. The sequence goes on from NC_089826.1 coordinate 32,538,763, forward strand.
TCTACTCAGAAGTAAGCCCCATTCCAGTCAATGGAGCTTACTCCCAGAAAAGTGTGGAGAAGATTGTAGGCTATATCTCATGCTTTGCTTGGTGGGAAGGCTTGCTTGTGTCGGTGATTGCCTGCACCATGGGGGGGGGGGTTGCTTGTGTGGGTGATGGCCTGTACCATCTCAATGGGGGGGGGAATTTGGCAAACACTGCCTGCGTTTTTTAAAGCAATCCCCTCTGTTGCTACCACACCTGCCCCTGTGTGTGTGTGTGTGTGTGTGTGTGTGTGTGTGTGTGTGTGTGTGTGTGTGTGTGAGAGAGAGAGAGAGAGAGAGAGAGAGAGAGAGAGAGAGTTTTGCAGTGTTTTGAGCTGCCTGGAAATGGAGCGAGACGTCAGCGCAGGGCAAAGGAGGCAAAGGTGTGTGTGACTTTTGGTTCCCCCACCCCATTCATGTTGAGACAAATCCGCAGATAAAAAATCCATGGATAAATAGGCTTTACCTGTATTCCTAACCAATTCAATTTGTTTAAATTAAAATTAAAAAAAAATCACTTTCTTTTTCTGCCTGGGAAGCTGTCCAAAGAAAACCTAGAGAGTATCATCCATGGTGGTGAACAGTTCCCAATGCAGACATTCTTGCATCCCCCCCCCCTTTTTTTTTTTTCAAAAAGACTGTGGCCAAAATAATTCCAGTTCAAATGAACAACAGCCTCTTAACTCTGAAAAAAGAAACATTTTCAGTGTTCTGGGAGGGGAAAAAAAAACAGAAAGGAAAAAAATCATTGTTGCTGAATACCACCATCAGCTTTTTGGAGACCATCAATCACTTCTTGTTCTGAAGTGTTGATACATCTGTTGAACCGCTTGGCATTGGCACACGGGTGATAAAATCTTACACCTTTCGGCACTTCTTTGTGCATCTTGAGACAAATTAGCTACTGAAGAAAGAACCACTCAAGTCCTTCACAAGTCAGAAGGAAATGTTAAATGGTAAATATTAGTATCCCTCTCCTTCAGAACTGGCAATAACTCTTCACTTGGACCCAAGCTGGATCTGTAGGCTTGTGGATTATTTTTATTCCCCCTACATGGTTTATTAATGCCACCCAGGCAGCCTCAAGTGTGCAAGAGGGAAAAGGGGAATGAGTCCTTCTGCTTTTAATATTGACAGTGTGGGGATTGTACCACATCTAAAAGATATTAAAATTCCAGAAGATAAAGTTATTGCTCTCCTTTGACTTTCTAATGTTACTCACTCTAATAATGACACTCTTACATTCTTGCAGTGCCGAAAAGCCATCTAGAGCTCAACAGGGTCTTTTGTTTTAAGTCAGAAAGATTATTTTTGGGGTCTCCACTGGCTTTCATAAGGAGGCAAATAAAGCCTTAGTGGGAAATCGCACATTGTTCTGTTTAAATCACAGAGATCAACATGGTTCAATCCTGTGGCAAAATAATGTGGGGGAGAAAAGAAGGTATAAGGAGGTGCTTGCCTTTGTATCAGAGAGAACAGTACTCAAAGTAGTTAACAGAACTTCAGGGAAAGACTCAGTCCTATTCTGTTCAATGAGGTTTATTTCAGGACAGTGTGTGTAGAATTGGTTTCGTCTTCTGCCTCTTTCCAGTTTCTGTTCAAACAACAAAAAAGACACAATGTCTACTGCATGAGGACTTGTCCAAGTGACACAGTCTTTAGTCACTTCTAGATAGGGTGTTTAGGATTGTCACACCTTATTCACAATTCTATACACTTGGTTCTTCTGCCATGCATTCACTGACCACCCATACTTTCCCCATGTTAAATTGTTACATTGATCAACAAATGTGATGATTTAACCACGGGCAGGAGGAGGGGAGGTACAGGTGGCCAACAGATGGATGATGGATGGATGAATAGTGATGTGACACACCCATAAAGAGTACAATGCGTGACAATTTTGCTCTAAATACCCTGTCTGTAAGAGTCTCAAGTATGTAGCAAGCAGGGATGGGAAAACCCAGTGTGGCTTGACTTGAGACAAGTCGCCGAGTCACCGCCCCCTACAACTCAACTTGAAAACGAGTCCTAACAGGGGCACTTTCCGAGTCTCCGAGTCATCCTTTAGTGACTCTAAAGGACTCAAGTCGAGTCGCGCCACCCCCTTTAAAAAGCCAGCTGTGGAAAAAACAGGGCTTCTTCTGAGAAGTGTGTGTGTGTTGGAGTTCTCTTTTCTCACTCCCCTGCTGCCCACTTCCTTCTGTAAACAGGACAGGAGGGGGTGGGAGGGACTGAGTGAGACTAGACTTGAGACAAGTCGCCGAGTCACTGTCCCCCACGACTCAACTCAAAAACGAGTCCTAAAGGGGGCACATTCCGAGTCTCTGAGTCACCTTTTAGTGACTCTAAAGGACTCAAGTTGAATCAGAACAGAAGCAGCGAGAGGGAAGAGGATCACAAACAGCAGCTGCAAGGCTTACCAAGACAACCCAATCCTTCGCAGCCCTACTCAGAAGTAGTTCCATTAGTGCCGGCCGTTCATTGAGAGTTGCCCCTCCTCTGCTTCTCCTCCTGCCCTCCCCCAGCCAATGGAAATAGCAGAATGCCAATCTTTTGTTCAATGATCATCTGTTCCTTCCTTCCTATCAGAGACGGGAAAGGAGAGCCCAATCCTGCCTCCCCCTCCTGCTCACATTAGCCTTTTCCTGCCTCCTGACTGGAACTTCCTGCTGCTCACCCCATTGGAATGCTTGCCCCAAAAGGTCTTCCACATGGCGAAAACAGTAAACAAGCCCCCCCAGACACAGGCAGACTTGAGTCAGTATGTGTGGGGACGAGTGCCGAGTCAGGAGCCTGACTCGAGTCTTTTTCAGAGTCTTCCATGCATGCAGCTCATGAGTTGCCAAGTCAGCAAAAATCATGCATTTTCATGACTTGAGTCTGAGTCACCTGACTTGAGTTCCCAACACCGATAGCAAGTCATCTCTATGGATGCTTATGACATTTTCTTTAAACATATTTCTTCACATTTTTGAGTTCCTCATGACCTCATGCCATCAGTCAGTGTCAGATACATGTGGAACAGATGTATTAGGAATTCTCTACTTTTTAATTTTTTTAAAAATTTATCTGGGCACAATCCTGCCCTTCACTTGGGCCAGTGCAAGTCCCTTGCACTGGTCTAGGAGAGTCACAAATGTGCCATAAGGCACGTTTGCACCTCCTCAGGAGGAAGCTGGGCTGGCACTCAAAGAAGCGCCGGCCTGCAGAGGCCAACGCAAGCCTCTGTGCCAGCTTCCTCCACATGGGTTGTGTCAGCCCAGCTGGGCTGACGCAAAGGTAGGTGGGGGGAGGCAGGAGGGAGGCATTCCTGGGCGGTGGGAGGATGGGCAGTGGGCAGGGAGCAGGAAGTGGGGCTGGGATCCAGCAGTTATACCGGATCCCAACCCCCATTCCTAGGGAGAACAGAGCGGCTTCAAGCCACTCCACTCTACTCACACTTGCGCCACCACAGGAGGTGGTGCAAGTCTGAGGAGACCCATAGGGGAAAGGGCGCCTTTCCCAGGGGTAAGGGGAAATGTTTCCCCTTGCCTCTGGCTGAGCTGCTCTTGGCTCCTATCTTGCACTGGACACAGCGCAAGCCTCCTGGCTTGCCTGTTCCAGCGCAGCTTAGGATTGTGCCCTTGGTTTTATACAAAGTGTTGTGCATGGACTGTTTGCCACAGTTTTCCATTTCTTCAGTTCATTGATACCATTCCCATTCTACGAACTTAATGCCATACATATAAGTACACTGATTTAGCATCCCCCAAAAAGCAACTTGCATGGATGTGATTGTATGCATGACAGCATCACGAGCTTTTTTGTCTGTGTTTTACAAATATACCTGTTCATTTGTTGGCACTGATAAAAGAATCCAGATAGAACCAGTTTTGCTTTTTTGCAGTGTTTTAATGATGCATACATGCACTAGAGACAAAGAAGACGTCAGTGAACTGAAAGTTGGGGCAAACTGTGCAGGCTCCAATTGTGACATAAATTTTCAAAATTCTCCTGATTAAGCTGGTGGAATGGAGTGGAATAGGCAAGCTGCCTTGTACAAAGTGAGATTGTTGTTTCCAGTACAGTATTGTTCACTCTGCTGGGCAGCTCCTCCCAAGAAGTTGACTTTCACATCAGAATTTGTGAGCAGGGATCAAGCGTGGGAGCTTTTGCTTGCAGGTGCTCTGTCACTGAGCTTTACCCCCATCCCAAGCCAGGCAAAGCAAACAAGAGAAAAGGTACAGGTACAGAAGGGGAAAAATCCTCTCCTCCCTCGACCCATTTTATACTGCATATGTATGAAGCAACTACTTGGGTGCAGCTAACTGTGTGGTTCTGCTCTATGGAATCAGTACCCTCCCTCTCATTTGGAGATGATCCAGTGGAATGACAGATGTAATGGGCCTTTTCCATGAGGTAAACATCTCTCCATGGGAAAGCAGCTCCCTGCTCAGTTCCACTGAAACCGATGTAATGAGTTGTCTAATTTAATTTAGGACTAATTTCAATCCAGTTGCATTCAATTAATCCATCAGCCGGATTCTTCTACGCGTGTTTACTCAGAAATTAGCATCCCTGGGTACAATGAGATTTATGGCCCAATCCTATACAGAACAGCCACCTGTGAAACACATGTTGTGTCAGTTTATGACTATCATAAAGCAACACCAATGGCATGCACTGACAGTGTCCCAGGTGCCAGTTCAAGATCTGCTGACTGAGGTTGGCAAGGGAGGTGAGACAGGGCAGGGGGAGAGTGGGGTAGGCAGAGCAGAATGGGGATGGGTAGACAGAATGGGGCAGTGTTGGGGCGGGGAGGAGTGAAGCTCTCGCCTGGGAAGGGGTAGGTTCAGTGGCAGTGGTTCCTGCCAAATCCTAACCCTCTTCCCAGACCCAATCTGCCTTTAAGGGTAGCTTGTACCAGCTGCAGAGTGGACCCGCAAAGACTGATTGGTGTGACAATCCCAGGCTAAATGCCCTATCGGAACATGACTAAAGACTGCATCACTTTCACAAGTCTTCATGCAGTTCTAGGAAGAGGAAGTTTGGAGGAGAATGGTGAGCTAGAACATTGGAACCACTACTCTCCTTGCCTCCAACCTCCTCTTCCTCTTCTTTTTCTGATCAAGGGAATGAGAGGAGAAAGAGGAGCAGTGAAGATGAATGGATTGACAGAGGTTGCCTCCCCACCAATCAGTTACCTAAGGCAACAGCTTCAATTAGCCTCATGAATGGGCCAGTCCTGGGTATGACTTCATCTCCTGCTTATGAACTCAGAAACAATTAGCTGCACCTTTGAAAGTTTTGCTCCTCTCCTCTTATATTTAGTGGAGGGAAAGCACCTCAGCATGGCTTCTTTTCCAGTGTATTTTGCTAGTGTCTCTTTGGCATCTTTCTTTTTAAGATTGTAAGATCTTTGGGGACGAGGGACCATTAATTTTATTAGGTAAAGTACTTTTGTGCACTACTTGTTGTTGAAAAGAGACATATGAATATTATTCATAAATAATTAATTTATAATTAATTTATATAATTTTAAAAATTAACTGATGGAACTGCTGTGGGAAACAGGATGCTAGACCTCATGAGTCTTTGGCCTAATCTAGCAGACTTCTTCTTATGTTCTTGTATGAAGTTGAGGCTAAGAGATAGTGCGAGACTTGGCTGGACAAAGATTTGAACCCTGGCCTTCCCAGTCGAAATCCAACACTATATGCAACACAACAAACACACTCTGCACATAGGAATTGACCACTCAATTTAAATATGATACCTGATGCCTAGAATCTTGCAAAGATCAATTACTGTAACATGCCCAGCCTCGCTTTTAAATCAGCCCACTTTTGTACATATTCAATGAGACAAAGGTAGGGGTCTTAATGGGTTTGGGACATAGCAGTTATTTTTATTCGTACATATTCACCCAAAGAATAGATCAGTCTGTAAACTGGCAGGCATCCTTGTAGGGTACTTGGCAGGATGATAAATTTTCCTTGAAAGTGAACATGACAACCATATACTTTGACTTGCACAGCAGCTTTTGCTCTTTGTATTCTAGGCATTTCCAGCTTTCCCCCCCTGCATGATACACATTTGTTCAGAATATTTGTTGATAATCTCTTTATATAGTCTAAGATTAAAGTCTAAGATCAGAGCAGCTTGACCTCTTTATTATGGTCCTTTTATATGGCCTGCCTGCAATTAAGAGGCAGCTGCAGTACATGGCATCATTAAAGGAATAATTTGCTGACGGAATGACAAAGATAATATGCCTAGAGGGATTTTCCTCTGGAGTAATTGTGCTGGGCAGTTACACATGCTGTGACGGATAGGAATTCTGAACCATTTGCCATGAAACCACAGTTTTATGCAAAGAAAAATTGTATATAAAATTTTTCATTGTGGACATTTATGAGAAATGCAGCAACCCTCATATATATATGAGGGTTGCTGCATTTCTCATAAATGTACACAATGAAAAATTTTATATACAATTTATATATAAATATATAAAATATATAAATATATAAAATATATATATATATATAAAACAATTACAGAGCTTCTCCAAGCCAAAGCTATGCAATTAGTATATTGCTAATGACAAACAAGGGGGATTTGCAAGTATTACTGCTGTACTGGGTAGAGGAAATGTCATTTATAAAGAAGTCACAAGGTGTGATGTGCAGGTCATGATTACTGATCTTTGTTATTGCTTTATACCTCTGCCAAAATTATTCTCCAACAGTATGTTAGGGATGAAATCAGACGGTACAGGAAATGCACAATATAAGCACAGTCCCCCGCCCCAGATCTTCAATAGGGTGGAACGCAAGTTCCAGTTTTATATAGATGAAGCTGTTATCTTTAGGTTTACCTAGACTGTCTGCAGAGGCAAGAGTTCCTTCTTGTGACTGATAACCCTGCGCTGTTATATTATAAATTGTACTGCCATAGGAGATACAAGTGACCTCATGTAGTAACAGATCTTTCTCAGTAGTGACCCTGCATCTATAATGATGCCATACTCAATTAGTGATCCTGCCCAACTCCTGGCAATCAGAGATCTGATTTGATCTTGAATTCTTTTAAGACCCGTTGGATTATTTTAGAGATGTTGCAAGCATTCTACTAAGGTTGCTCAAACTCTTCAACAACCTTGCTCAAATCTTTGTAACAGCAACAAGACAAACCTGAATATGCAGGACGGGGCAGGATCACCGGTGCTGGCATGCACCATATTCTCCCTTCCTGCATCCAATAAGCCTGCACAGATCAGTTTGCACGTGCTCCAGCAATCAAGCTGGCACAGGTTCGAGTTGACCCATAGCTGCCTCTGGGGCTTCCCCCAGGACAAGGGCACAAATGTCCCCTTACCCCAAGGAGATCTCCATCAGCAAAAAATACCCCATGACAGTGGTTCTCAAACTGGTGGGTCACGACCCACCAGTTCGTGTAAAGGTTCCCCAGTCCCTTTAAGGGGCAGGGGAAGGGGAGAGGCTGGGAAGTGATCCCCAGGATCATGTCCCTATGGGGGGCAACGGAGGGGTGCTTTCTACTTACTTTATGTAGGTAGGGCTGCAGCAGGCTGCAGGAGGTGCGGGGAGCTGGGGTGCGGGATCCCCCTAGGCTTGGAATCATTAGTAAAAGCGGGAGCAAAGCACTTCCATTTTGCAGTAGGTGCTTTGTGCTTGCTTTTACTGACAATTCCAAGCCTCGGGGAGCACTGCGGAGGGCTGTGCAGGGCTCCCTGCACCTCCTGTAGCCTGCTGCACCCTGCCTTCTTGAAGTAAGTGCAAAGCAGCCCCCCACCCCTCAATAGGGACATGATCCTGGGGATCACGTGCTGCCCTAGCCCCTCCCCCATAAAGACTTACTGAGGGAGTAAAGCTCCCTCAGAGTTTGAGAAACACTGCCCCACGGGATACAGCAGTAGCTGTACCAGAGCCACTGCATCGCCACATGGGGATTTAGATAGGTTTGGGTAGCTACTCCATATTTACTTAGGCTAAAGTAGACCAGCTGGCAGTGAATCACTGTCAAGGGAGTGAATGAAAGAATAAGGGAGCCTTGAAAGTGTGTAAAAATCATATGAACATTTCTTCAATAAATTTCATTTAATTTATGGCTCTGGAGCATTAACATTTATTGCTACATACTAAACCATGCTTCTTTCTCAAAAATCCAGTTTCATATATATATCAAAGGTGTTGGTTTAACAGCTCTAGTGCCTCATGCTTTTTATATTTCCATGGCACAGGTGCAGTTTGATTTGAGATTCACCCAATTTTCACCTTAATCCTGAGGGACCAGTTTGAAGGCTAAAATAGGAATTTCAGCTTCAGTAGGTGACCCCTGTAAGAGTATCAACAATGCTAAAAGTTGCTTGTGTTTTGTGTGTTTAAATACTAAAAACTAGAAAGAGTCCATTAGTTTGGGTTTCACTGGTCCACAACTAGTGAGAGTGCACATGAAGTTTGACATGCAGAAGGAACCAGATTCAGTACCAAGTGTTTCTTGTTAAAGGGCCCAAGGTTGTAGATGTTGAGAAAAATCACTCCCTGCCTGAGACTCTGGAGATATGCTGGCAAACACAGTAGACAGTACTAGGCTGACAGCCTCATATGCACTAGGCCTCTTTTATTCACATGATCGGCTATCCTTGCTGTAATTACATAAAACGTCAATAGTTGAGTCCTATTCAACTTCCTGATACACACAAACCCCTCTCGTGCCCCTCCCCCCTGCATCCCATTTGTCTCCGCAGGCGAGGTCATCCAGGATCGGGCGCAGCAGATGGAACGCTGGGTGCAGCACTACTCTGAGCTATATTCCAGAGAAAATGTAGTCACTGAAGAAGCGCTGAGCAACATTGAGTGCCTGCCTGTGCTGGAGCAGCTTGACAGTGAACCAACCCTAGAAGAACTTCACGTGGCCCTGGACTCCCTTGCCTTTGGCAAGGCACCTGGAAAAGACAGCATCCCTGCTGAAGTCCTAAAGTGCTGCAAAGAGATCATCGTCACTGAGCTGCATGAAATCCTTTGTCTCTGCTGGAGAGAAGGTGGAGTACCTCAAGACATGAGGGATACAAACATCAGCACGCTGTACAAGAACAAAGGCGACAGGGGTGACTGCAACAACTACCGTGGCATCTCTCTCCTTAGCGTTGTAGGAAAGTTGTTTGCCCGAGTTGCACTAAAGAGGCTCCAGGTACTTGCAGAGAGCGTTTATCCAGAATCACAGTGCGGATTCCAAGCCAACAGGTCCACCACTGACATGGTATTCTCCCTTAGACAACTGCAGGAGAAATGCAGGGAACGACGACAGCCAATCTTTATAGCCTTCATAGATCTCACGAAAGCTTTCGACCTAGTCAGCAGGGATGGCCTCTTCAAGATTCTCCCCAAGATTGGATGTTCACCCAGGCTCCTCAGCATCATCAGATCCTTCCACAAGGAAATGAAGGGCACTGTTGTCTTTGATGGCTCCACATCAGACCCCTTTGACATCCGAAGCGGCGTGAAGCAGGGCTGTGTTCTTGCACCAACCTTGTTTGGGATCTTCTTCACTGTCCTGCTGAAGCAGGCCTTTGGAACTACAACAGAAGGCATCTATCTCCGGACCAGATCAGATGGAAAGCTCTTCAACCTCTCCAGACTGAGAGCAAAGTCCAAAGTCCAGCTGAAATGTCTGTGTGACTTCCTCTTTGCCGACGATGCAGCTATCACTACCCACTCTGCCAAAGATCTCCAGCAGCTCATGGATCGTTTTAGCAAGGCCTGCCAAGATTTTGGACTGACAATCAGCCTGAAGAAAACACAGGTCATGGTTCAGGATGTGGACTCACATTACAATCTCTGCGCATGAACTGGAGGTTGTCCATGACTTTGTGTACCTTGGCTCAACGATCTCCGACACTCTTTCTCTCGATACTGAGCTAAACAAACGCATCGGTAAAGCAGCTACCACGTTTTCCAGACTCACAAAGAGAGTCTGGTCCAACAAGAAGCTGACGGAACATACCAAGATCCAGGTCTACAGAGCTTGCGTCCTGAGTACACTTCTGTACTGCAGCGAGTCATGGACTCTTCACTCACAACAGGAGAGAAAACTGAATGCTTTCCACATGCGCTGCCTCCGACGTATTCTCGGCATCACCTGGCAGGACAAAGTTCCAAACAACACAGTCCTGGAACGTGCTGGAATCCCTAGCATGTATGCACTACTGAAACAGAGACGCCTGCGTTGGCTTGGTCATGTCGTGAGAATGGATGATGGCCGGATCCCAAAGGATCTCCTCTATGGAGAACTCGTGCAAGGAAAGCGCCCTACAGGTAGACCACAGCTGCGATACAAGGACATCTGCAAGAGGGATCTGAAGGTCTTAGGAGTGGACCTCAACAAGTGGGAAACCCTGGCCTCTGAGCGGCCCGCTTGGAGGCAGGCTGTGCAACATGGCCTTTCCCAGTTTGAAGAGACACTTGGCCAACAGTCTGAGGCTAAGAGGCAAAGAAGCAAGGCCCATAGCCAGGGAGACAGACCAGGGACAGACTGCACTTGCTCCCAGTGTGGAAGGGATTGTCACTCCCGAATCGGCCTTTTCAGCCACACTAGACGCTGTTCCAGAACCACCTTTCAGAGCACGATACCATAGTCTTTCGAGACTGAAGGTTGCCAACTACTAAATAGTTGAGTGCACTTGAAGCAAGTCCATCTGAAGAATATGTTGAGATGAGATCACACCACCCTTGAAAAGAAGGTAATCGCCACACGTCATGCTCATCTTTAGAGCACAATAATACAAGAGGAGGTATGTTACAAGTCATAGTGGCTCCAGTGGCCATTTTCTGGAAGAAAAATCCATTACAGGTTACAAGCCATGATATGTATGTGCAACTTCCTGATTTTAGAAATGGGCTATGTCAGAATGCCAGATGCAAGAGAGGGCACCAGAATGAGGTCTCTTGTTATCTGGTGTGCTCCCTGGGGCATTTGGTGGGCCTCTGTGAGATGCAGGAGGCTGGACTAGATGGGCCTATGGCCTGATCCGGTGGGGCTGTTCTTATGTTCTTATGTGGTAGATGCCACCAAGTCCTATGGGTACAGCAAGTCTGGGAATATGTTCTGGGACATGTTGTAAGTGACTCTCAGGAAGGATTTAGTAATACAATAAAGACATAAGTTTCAACCAACATGCATCATGAAGACAGGGGTGTCACCAGGGGACTGCGAGGGGTGTGGCCCACACTGAGTGTGGAAGGTGTGAGGGAAGCAGCCTACACCAAAAAGCCTGAGCCTCCTTTAGCACTGGCTGTGAGAGTGTGGAACTGTTGTTGGCTGCTGCTTGTGGCTTCATGTTCTTGCTCATAAATAAGAACATGACAAGGAGCCCCTGCTCAGCCCACCCCAGGTCTGTTCCTTCCTTTCCAACAGCTCCCATTGCCCAATCACAGCAGGCTGAACCTTCGGCTGAGCAAAGGGCCTGAGCTCTAATTCACAAAAAAGTTCATCGGATAAAACCTGCAACAGTCAAACATCTAAGAGATACAGGGCACAATCCTAACCAACTTTCCAGCGCTGAGGAAAGGGCAATGCAACATTGAGGTAAGGGAACAAACATTGCCTTACCTTGAAGAGACCTACATAACTACCCCCCAAGTGCAGGATGCAGCACATGCCCCACTGACACAGAGCTGGAAAGTTGGTTAGGATTGTGTCCGCAATTGAAGAGAAGTGTGGAAACATCCCAGCATACACAGTGGATTTTTGCAGTTCTCTTAGAGCCCAATCCTATCCAAATTTCCAATGTTGATGCAGCTGTGTCAATGGGGCATGCACTGCATCATGCTGTGGGGGTTGGTTGCAGAGGCCTCCTCAAGGTAAGGGAATGTTTTGTTCATTTATTTCAGGGCTGAACTGCAGCTGCCTCGGCACTGGGAAGTTGGATAAAATTGAGCCCTTTGGACCCAATCCTATCCAATTTTTCAGTGCCAGTGCAGCCATGCCCATGGGGTGCGCACTGCATCCTGTGATGGGAAGGCAGTCACAGAGGCCTCCTCAAGGTATGGGAATATTTGTTCACTTACTTTGAGGCTGCACTGTGGCGGCACTGGTGCTGGAAAGTTGAATAGGATTGGGCCCTTAATAAATAATGTCAGTGGTGTTCCCAAACGCGGAACATTTTCAGTACTTGGTCTAACTGATTGATTGATTGATTGATTGATAGCAGTTTCTTGACCCAGTTAATTAATTAACTAAGTCAAGAAATGCTTCTGTGTACACCATATGAATAATTGTAGCATGACTAATTATGACACATATCATCATAAATGTGTACATTTTCTTGAGACACCCTATACACACACAGAGAGAGTGCAATCCTAAACAACTTTCCAGCACTGGCACAGCTGTGCCAATGGGGCATGTGCTGCATCCTGCAGTTGGGGGCAGTCACAGAGGCTTCCTCAAGGTAAGGCAATGTTTGTTCTCTTACCTCTGAGTTGCATTGCCCTTACCTCGTGCTGGAAAGTTGGTTAGGATTGTGCATGTGCACACAGACATACACATACGACAAATAGTGAAATTGCATGCAATACATCATTGAAAGCAGGTGTGTCATCAGAAGTGAGCCAGACCAGGAACTGGCCAAGACCCACCCCAGAATTGTAACCGTGGCTAGACCAATGCACCATCAGGGTGTGGCTGGGATGATGCCATGGGGGGCCCACTGAAGGACTTTGCCCCAAGGCCATCAGAAACCTGGATTTGGTACCTGATGAAGGAACTAGAGTTCTTGGAGAGCGGAACATTTGGCTGTTGCTGCAGATCTCCAATGTTTTGGCACAAACATATTTTACTTCTATTAATCATTTACCATCCTTGACCATCAACAATCTACTGCTCACGATCATATTTTTTGACTCTTAGAGCTGTTGGATACTCTTAACTGGCCTGTGTTAACATTGTTCCTTCTTCCTATTAGTGGTTATGTTTAATGTAAGGCTTTTCGAAAATAGCCTCGTTGCCATCAATTTTATTGTAATAAATGCGAATTATTCTGCTACAATATAAGCCAATTAACTGCAAATTTATTTCTGCTTTATGGAAAAATCCACTCAGCCATAAAAGGATTCCTCTTCTTCAGCCACAGCTGCATATGACTCCAGGCAGGGGTGATCCATTTATTCGGAATATAATGATCAGCTTTTAGTGCGAAATGCAGAGCAGTGCCAACACAACCATGCCTACAGCAAGGAGACAATAGCAGTCCTAAACACACACGTAGCTCACTTCTGTACATGTTTACTCAGAAATATATCCTGTTTTGTTGCATGAGACTTACTTCAAATAAGTGCAGTTGGTTGGCAACCTTCAGTCTCGAAAGACTATGGTATAAGCCTACAGCACCCAGGATTCCCAGGTGGTCTCCCATCCAAGTACTAACCAGGCCTGACCCTGCTTAGCTTCTGAGATCAGATGAGATTGGGCATGTACAGGCTAATCTACATCCATGTATGCCTAAATAAGTGCAGTGGCATAGCTACAAGAGGAGAGGTATGGTAAGTGCTGCAGGCACTGCATTGCACCATGTAAGTGGTCCTTCCCACTCGCTGTTGTAGCCATTCCGGGCAGAGATAGCAATGTGCCGGCATGCCCTGTGTGTTGCCATCACTGTCTGGAATCACTCTGATGACAAGTGGGAGGAGCCACTTACATGATACATTGCAGTGCCTGCAGTACTTTCCACACCGTCCTGCTGTAGCTACACTATTGAGTAAGCATACATAGGATTTGCAGGCATAGGATTCACTCATCCAACTGAAATCAATTTTTAGAACCACTGCAAGAGAATTCACTGGAATGAACTTAGAAGTAATAGCGCTTCAGATCTTTATAGTCCAATCTAATCTGGACCTTGCACTGACGGAACCTGTACTCCTTCAATGTAAAGTTGGGGGGGGTACCAGTGCAAACGGCTGGAGACCCCACACGTTCCAATGCAGTGCCAAGTCCCCACTAGAACAGGTAGGTCAACAGAAAGGCAGATATTGGAAGCAGCAGTGAGGAAGATATCCAGTGTGCTTGGCCCAGGCCTGACACACCCTACATGGATTTGCACCAGCAAAAGAACTGGAATGGTCCATTGGGGATTATGGCGCACTGGAATAGATAAATATAAAACTTACCTCTCTCCAATTCTCTGGTCCTTGCATGGCTTACAGCAGGGGTGAGCAAACATTTTGGCAGGAGGCCACATTATCTCTCTGACTCTGTGTCGGGACCCGGGGGAAAAAAAAAGAATTAATGTACATTTCAAATTTGAATAAATTTACATAAATGAATTCATTTGAGGCGGAACTTATATGAAGTTTACTGAGCTTATTTATAATACACACAAGAACTATAATACAGGCATGCAGAACCACATGAGAACTATGAACTATTTGCCACAAGCCTCTTGCACAATGAAAACATACAGACCAAGCCAGAAACACATTGAAACATAAGTTGTTCAGAGGCAATGCACGGGGTGGGGGGGTTTAAATTAACGCCCAGGGAAAAGCAGAAAACACAAGGAGATGAAAAAACCTTACTCTAACTCAGCCCGCAGCTTGCGTCTGGTGGTCATAACCAGCAGTTGTGGGCCAGCGTGGGTTCCAACAGTCTCTGACAGGCCAGAAGTTCATTGGAGATTGGGGGCTCCCTGCGGGCCAGATTAGGGGTCCCGGAGAGCTGCAAATTGCCGTCGGGCCGGAGTTTGCCCACCCCTGGCTTACTGTGTGCTATAGCATGCCATGGAGGCTGTGTCCATTTTTCCAGTAAACAAGGTGTTAATCCCCTCCATAGATTCAATGCAGGTGGGACTTCAAAAGCAAAACTGCAGGGAGACTGCAAATTTAACATCACAAGCATTTAACACAGCACAAGTATGGTTAAATTTCAGGAAATGTCTACAATATGCAATGGGTAAAAATGAGAATGTGATATGAAAATTAGCACAATACCAGTGCAAGATCTCCTGAGATTCCAGTGAATGAGGATTCTTCAACTAAGACAACAGCAAGCGGGTAGAGGACTTAGCAATTTCATTATAAGGGCTCTGTGGACTAAATCACGTGCATCTCATTTGTCAGTATCTGTGTTTCCCTAAGGCAACAGAAAAGTTAACCCAAGTTATTGAACCAAAGGAAGGCTGATTCTGTTTCTGACAGGCAAAATATTTTCTGTTGCTCCCCTTTCTGAAGGGGACTCTGCCTTGTGGAGGAATCCGTTCATCCTTTACATTGCTATAAAGGTCAGGGTTCTCCAGGATCCAGATCCCGCGGGCCGGATTTGGCACTCTGCTTATTCCTTCCCCTGCATGAATGATGCTTACTGTTCTGCAGGGGAGCCTCCTTTCCTTGATACTGATCTCCCCTGAACTGCGCTCTGGCTTGCTGCTTCAGCAGACACTGCACCTGGATTTCCATGCAGACGTGGCTGGCTGGGAGTCTGGCGTTGGGGAAAGGAAGGTGCCTGGCAAAACGGTAAGCACCAGTCATGCCAGGGATGCCTTTCCCAGCACGCAGACTGCTGCTACAGACAGTTGGCTGCAGCAACCATGAACTGATCTGCATCCACTTATCTGGTCCCCTGTGTTGTCTTGTTCTTGCATAAACTCCTTGGGTTGGAAGTATAATCCTCTGGATTGTGATTTTACTGCGATGTCTTCTGAATTTTATAGCTGTGTTAATTGCTTTAATGTGGTCGAGTTTCATCATGTTTTATTGGGTGCTGTTTGGATTGTTGTTGTATTTCCATTTCGTTGTGTTGCATGCTTCCACATTGTTCTTGCTGTGAATGGAAAACATAATATAAATTAATTACTTTAATAAAATATTTTTCATTGCTTAAAAGCCATTCTTTTAAAAAAAGCATTCAGAACTGACTACAGTGGAGAGATGAAGTGACTGGACTTACAGCCAATTTTAACTAACTCACAGCATAGTTGTATCCAAAGCCCCCTCACCAATAGTGCATGCTGCCACCATAGCACATGCTGCAACCTGGAAGGGGGCAGTCCTGGAGGTCTCCTCCATGTAAGGCAACATTTGTTCCCTTCCTTGAGGGTAAGCCTCCACTGCCCTGATGGGCTACTCAGACCAGTGCCAGTGATTTTGCTGACGCAAGTCCAAGTGGACTCAAGTAGGTGGATCAAGGCCAGGAAAGGGGATAGGATATCAGCAGAGCTGTTGCAGATACTGCCCCCCTCCAATCCTCAACCCATCTCCCCCGCCCCAATCTCCACCCTGTTCCTCCCCTCCCCATTCTGCCATCCCCCTCTGACCACCCACTCCTGCACCAATTTACCAGTGCCAGGGTTTTTCCAGAGACTGCTGGCATAAGGCCACTTGTCGCTGCAGCCCATCTGCACAGGATTGCGGAGAGCATTTTGTGAGTGCCATCAAACACACTGTGCCTCTGGAACACATGTTTTAGTGGTACAATAGGCCCATAGGATTGGACTGTAACTAACTCCTGGAAGCAATATTGCTTCCAAGTAGTGTTAGACAGGATGACGGGAAGCCTGTGATTGGATAACCTGCATTTTTTTCAAGATGCTAGATACAGCTGCTGATCGATTTTTTAAGGTGCTAAAACCCCAGATTTGGATCAAGGACATGATAGGAATTTAGCAGGAGCAAGAATTTAACCCTCTCAGCCCATGCCATTTTGTCTTTTTTCTTGCAGGACAAAATATACTCAGACCCAGATTGCAACAAGCAGAGCAAAGAACAGCAATAGGAGGTGCTTTGGAAAGTAGCAGGGGGAAAAGGCTTAAGAAACTCTTACCCTCTGCTGTGGTACCAATCTGAATAAGGGCCTGTTCCAGTTGCAGTTAGCCTTTTAAAAAACTGTGGGAGAATCTAGCAGGGAGTTCCTACCATCACATTCACTGCACTCTTCGGAAATAGAATTTGTATTTATTTATTTATTTATTTACATTTCAATTTTCATTCATTTTATTTTTCACATTCAAGGTCACTTATCGACAAGAGGAGTGGAACATCATCAATGTAATTAGACCTGCACTGAAGATAGTTTGCGATACATCCAGATTAAAATCAAATTCTGTTCTGAAATCATAGGCCTTTGCAAAGTTAGAACTTGTCACCAAAATGAAACCCTGTATAAAGACTTTGCAGCATGTTGAGAAAAGGCTCTGGCTTTGACAAGTGTCCAGGGAAGAGAGAGCCACAGCTGCACATCTGCACCTGTTAGCTGCACCTTAAGACTGCACCTTAAGACTGTCTCTGACGTGCAATTGCACGCTGGCTATTCTCAAGTGAATCAGGAAGTGCACAGGGTAACATACAGCAAAGGTCTGTCCCTTAAACATATATCACAGTGTCTCAGTGGAGGAATTCTAGTTAGTTCAACATTAAATTCTATTAAAAGATGTTTGCATTATCCTAAAAAAAAAAAAAAAATTCTCACAGCAGGAGCAGATGTTACTGTAGCTGCCTTACCCTTGGAAATAACTTTCAATTTGGAGGCTCTTCTCACATGAACAATGTCATGTCCCATGGTTTCTCAATTGTTTACAATGCTACCAGTGTTTCACGTAAGTAATGGTGCAATCCAAAGTCCGGCTTGAGCTGGCGTAGCTGTTCCTGCACTGGCTCGGAGTGTCGCGTTTGGCTACTTGAGAGTTGGCTGGGCCAGAACCACATCCCTTTCCAGCTGGTAAGATTTATCAGATGGTGCAGGGGCTGGAAAAGGGTGGGGGAGTGCATGTTGGAGGCATGAAGGGGGCATTTTTTGGAGGGTAAATGAGGAATGAGGGGAGGATCAGGTCAGGGAGGGGCGGGATCAAAAGCAACAGCACAAACTTCATCCAAATCTCCTTCCTGGGCAGGAAGCCCTACACAGTGCTTCTCAGATCTGTGACAGAGATATAGCAGGTGTGGATCCAAGAAGCCTTATAGGGGTGTCTGGAGCTTTACCTGGGATGTGGAAATATATCCCCTTACCCTGAGGAGACTCCAGCTGCCTCCTGGACTGCACAGATTCAGTGCAGGCCATGTTGCCTGGCAGCACCAGTGTAACTTATGATTGGGAAGTCAAAAAAGCTGGGATTTGCTCCTTAAACTCCAAAAATGAAACTGGAATTTTGCTCTTTACGTTCCCAAAATGAACCATCGTTGACTTGCTTTAGTTAGATAGTATATTACCGTATCCCCAGTGTTATATTGTGTCTCTGTGTTTCTGAGATGACCCAGTGAGATGAAATTAGATGAGATGACCCGATGAGATGAGATGAGATGTTTTTCTGAGATGACCCAATGTGATTGGGTGGATTTCATGTGATGAGACACAAAGGAGACACCTGCCACAAAAATATGAAACTCCAAAGAGCGACCAGAGCAAGGAAAAAACACAACTTTGATCCACACAATATTAGTTTGTAAGTAATGCAATCCAAGGAGAATAACCTCATAAAAATAATTCTATTATCTGAGTAAGGGGATAATCTGGATATTAAAATCAGATCCCCTAACAAAGAAAGTCACTCCTGTCTGTCTTTGGGTATCAAAACTCTGTGACTCTTTATATAGAGTTGGATAGTTTAGGGCTTAGATCTAGCTGCCTGCAGGTAATACCCAGATAAACAGGGATAAGTCTGTAATACCACATGACATTCTGGCCATCAGAGTAAGCACTGATAGTGAATTATAGGGAATAAGAGAACTAGAGCCAGAGGTTCAGTACTATGTGTATTTCACAGGCACCGTATCTGTTTCTGGGAAGGACTCCAACTGATCTCCACAAACAATGTATGGTCTGAAAGGCCATTGGGTAAATGCAATATTTTTTCATATGCCTGTCCACATAGAAGTAAGGCCAGCTGAAGGAAGGAAGGAAGTTCCACACAGAAGTAAATCCCACTGAAATCAAGGGGACTTATTCCCAGCAACAGTAAGTCTGGAAACTGCTGGTGTATGGGATAGTTCTGTAACTTGGGCAGGGCCTAAGAGAGGGGGGTAAAGGGGTAATTTGTACCTAGGCCCAGGGTCAGAAAGTGGGCTCAGGAGCCAAAGGAGGGGGTCCAGAAAGTTCCTGGGATCTGAAATTTTCCTATCTCACCCGAACCTGTTGCCTGCGCACGTTGCGCATGAAGCCATGCATACGCACAACCATGTGCATGAAGTGTTAACTGCTGCTGCAAGTCATGCACACCAGGCCCAGGAATGCATCCATGACCCTCCTTAACACTGTGTCAAATCTGGGAGAAAACTGGCCTGCCACAGTAGCTCTTTGTGGATCCCATAAGCATGAAGGAGCGTATCGAAGCTCAGGGACACGGCTGTGGGGGCTACAGCTGCTGCAGAAGTTCATTTTGGTCCCTTCTAGTGTGAATCTAAATATGATGATGCTAATTTTCTGCAATGGATTTTCTATATTTCAATGATTTTAGACTTAGGAGTGTGTTTCGTTTTCAATATTACTTTATCTAGCTGCCAGTGGATCCTGCCATTTTACTGCTGGACTCTACCCCAGTACTAGATCTCCCCTGCCATTTTTCAAGAGTTTTATGGAGTAACTGACTCTGCTTCAGAAACCTCTGGATTTTGGATGCATCTAATCTGGCAACCCTAAAACGACAAGGTGCAGGAAAGGTGAAGTGTGAGGAAGAGGAATCTCAGAAGGGAGGTCCAAGAACCGTCACAGCCCATCATATTAATTGAACCTGACCTGGTTCAGAGAAAATGGTTCTTCAAGATACATTCTGTATTTTCATTCGGTCAACATGTCAAGTAACACACAGTCCAATTCTACTGGGTAAGCCAGCACTGACTGCTGTAAGGCAGACATAAATCATGTTCCACTACCACCTACTATGAGTGCTGGCAGGAAAGCCAGAGCCTTCCCACATGTGTTGTCACCATGCTGGCTGGAGAAGGTAAGCCAGCATGGGAGGTGGGAGGGGATGGGAAAGGGTAGAATGGGGGCGACGAGGGGCAAAACTGGTTGGGGAAGGGGAAGGACAGGGAGGCTGTAGGATGGGGTGGATCCAGAGGCGATGGCACATGATCCTATCCTCCTGTTTTGCAGCCTTCCCACCTCCTTTCACTCCTTACACCATGAAATCGCTTGCACAGGTCTGAGAAGACCCATTCTGAAGCAGGAGGCTTATGGAGGGAAAAAGGGGTTTTCAATCCCTTTTCCCTTCAGAGTCTCCTGATCCCCTCCCAACTGCTGGATACAGTACATGCCTTTTTGGCACAGCTACACCAGTGGGGGTGGGGTGGGGAGGAAACTATTGGGCCAACAGCCTGTAAATATATATGTAGATAGGTATGTAATCAGCCAAATTGTAAAAATTAAAAAGAACATTTTATATTTTTTGAAAGAACTGGAAATCAATGGGTCTCTTCAATTCTTTTTCATTTGGCCTTTTCATGGTAGTAAGGGTTTTTTACATTGCTACCTTGAACACTGCTGCCTTATTTGTTTGGTTGCCATTGTTATCTGCTCTACTATGTATTTACAGTGCTATCTGATTGCTGTTTTTCCCCCTATACTGCTGGTACTATTTCTACTATGCTTGTAGTTTATTATGATTCTACTCTAAGCCCACTTGAGCACCCCATTTCTAGGGGAAAGGTGAGGTAAAAATTGTTGGAATAAATCAATAATACATACATCCCGGTTCACAAAAAATGAACAGGCTTCCTGAGGTCCAGTGAATTCAGAACACAAGCTGTCACCTTCAAGAAAGGTGGGATATACATCTTGAAAAAGAAATAAAATCAATTCCCAAATCTCTACTTTGAAAGGTCATTTCAATCTGTAAGAGGTCCAATATGGCTTTGGGATTTTCCCATTGTGAAAAGAAAGATCCCTGATCTTTTCTTTTGTCCTATCAACATTGCTCAAGCACCTGAATAATTGATAGCTAGACACAGGGCCAGCCTTAGGGCAATTTGACCAATTTGGCCAAACTGGGCCCTGTACCTAGAGGTGCCCCGTGCCTGGAGGAGTCCAGCACCGGGGTGATGAGCGGAGCTCTCACAGACAGTACCTTACTCTGTAGCTGATGCTCCCGCATGGATTCATCTATGCCAAGACATTCAGAGGAGAGTATGGTGAGCACAGCATTGCCACTGCATAGCCTTCCCTTCCACCTTTCCCTGGGCCCTTTGGGCTTGAAATCCCCCCAGGAGAAGTTGAGTGCGACACTGCTGTTCATCCTGGTGAGTAGGGAGCCATGGGGTTAGGGGCACAAAAATGTTTTGCATTGGGCCCCGCAGATCCTAAGGCTGGGGATAGTCAGATTGGCAGTTTTATCTTTGTGGGCACCTGCAGAAGATACCCACAAAGTCCATCATATCTTGAAATACCCCAAATGAAATATAACAGAAAAACCTGCCTGTCTAAATCAGAATTACTGGAAAATTAACAAAAAATTTATTGTGATTGTCTCCAGCTGACTTTATCCATTTTTAACCCAACCACTTATATCACCACTGTTTTCATGAAATCTTGTGAAAACAATCATCTTGAGAGATAGCAACAGCCAGTCTTCACAGAGTATTTATTTATTTCCTTTTCAATTTGCTCCTGTCAGCATCTGTAGGCTAGGCTGTGGCTGCCGCTGTTAAACCACATCCAGCTGACGGGCCTGACTGCACCACTCAGAACTGGTAGAGACGGTGCATTTTGAACAATTTCTTGTGTGTTTATTTTTCCATGTGTCAGTTAAGAGCTGGTGCTGAGATTCATGGAAGATCAAGTCAGAAATACTTTACTAATTGTGAGGCCTCCCTGTGGGGGAGGGAAGGGCCCGCCCAGCCTTTCCGAGGGGGACCCCCTTGTGGAGGCCTCAGACTAGTTCCCCACAAGAAGGGGGGGTTGCGTCACCCGGTTCCCCCTCTTTGGGTTGGCAGCATTTGCCAGTCAAGAGCAGGGGCTGCTAGCAGCAAATCCTCCTGCCTGCTCTTCTAACTCCCAACTGCCCTGTCATCCCTGGCCTCCAGGTTTATGTAGGGCAGACCCCTCCCCTTTGGCCCCTCCCCTTCCCCCACAGGGATGATACAAAAAGGGCCTGTCCCTGGGCCTGCCCTTCCCTGGGCTTACCACAACTCCTCCCCTTCCTCTCTCTGTTTCCCTCCCACCTCCTCTTACCTGGTTGCCAGGGTTGTTCCTGGGAGGGCTGGGAAGGCTGCTGCCTCTGCTCTGGTCCAGAAGCCTCCTCCCTGGGTAAGCTGGGGACTCGGGGGAGGAGGGGAACCCCGACACTGATCATTGTTGTAGCTCCTTGCGATCAGCCATGAGTCCCTCCTGCAGAAATACACTGCTCTCCCGAGTAGAGCAAACGATGCACAGGGATGGGCAGTGGCACCATTAGGATTCCTAATTCATACTGACGAGTGGGAAATGTGTGGAAAATGAAATGTTACAATGGAATACAATAGTGTTAACTTTTCTAAAAAGATCTTGGGTCAGTTTGGCTGATATCACCTAATCAAGCTGTCATATCATATGGGGAAGAAGAGCTGTTACCAAGCGTGCTTTACAAGACATGTGTTACATGTGCTCAAGGAGAACATTTACTATGTATGCAGGGAATGTGCTGCCATGGTACAACTCTCCCCCATCCCATTCCACCTGCCCCAGCCCCCTTTACTATGTATCTTACCTGGTCCGGTGGGTGTGGCAGGATCTATGTGTTGTTGGCAACCTTCAGTCTCGAAAGACTATGGTATCACGCTCTGAAAGGTGGTTCTGGAACAGCATCTAATGTGGCTGAAAAGGCCGATTCAGGAGTGACAATCCCTTCCACACTGGGAGCAAGTGCAGTCTGTCCCTGGTCTGTCTCCCTGGCTATGGGCCTTCCTTCTTTGCCTCTTAGCTGCAGACTGTTGGCCAAGTGTCTCTTCAAACTGGGAAAGGCCATGCTGCACAGCCTGCCTCCAAGCGGGCCGCTCAGAGGCCAGGGTTTCCCACGTGTTGAGTTCCACTCCTAAGGCCTTCAGATCCCTCTTGCAGATGTCCTTGTATCGCAGCTGTGGTCTACCTGTAGGACGCTTTCCCTGCATGAGTTCTCCATAGAGGAGATCCTTTGGGATCCGGCCATCATCCATTCTCACGACATGACCGAGCCAACGCAGGCGTCTCTGTTTCAGTAGTGCATACATGCTAGGGATTCCAGCACGTTCCAGGACTGTGTTGTTTGGAACTTTGTCCTGCCAGGTGATGCCGAGAATGCATCGGAGGCAGCGCATGTGGAAGCGTTCAGTTTCCTCTCCTGTTGTGAGTGAAGAGTCCATGACTTGCTGCAGTACAGAAGTGTACTCAGGACGCAAGCTCTGTAGACCTGGATCTATTGGCACAGGAAGGATACTGCCACCTGCAGCACTCATCACATTTGTCCTGCTCACTGTGCAATCCATCAGCAGCCATTTTGCAATAGCAGAAGTCGCGCCTGCTGTCATAAGGGCCCAAGCCTAACCAGGTCTACTCAGAAGTAAGTCCTATTTTGTTCATTGGGGCTTACTCTCAGGAAAGCGTGGTAAGTATTGTAGCCCAAACCTCTCTGCACTGTTCATTTACTCAGAAAGGAAGCTTCCATATATTATTCACAGGTTGAAATGTGTTATACAAGCAAGGTGAGGCAGTGGTTTGGATTTTATGCTCCCTCAAGTGATTATGTGGTGGTGACAGCTTGACATGCCACGGATGGGACATGTTCGACATGAGCACACATGCATCTCATACTTTACTAGACAGAGAAGCATGGTCACATCCTAGTTATAGCACCAGGAGGCACTTTTGAACATGCAGTGGTCTCCATATTACAAAAAGAAAGAAAAGAACTAAATTGTTTCTTTATGCAAAATCTTGGACTCTCTTATGCATTTCCAGACATTGAGGTTCACTAGGGGCCCAATCCGAAGGGCCGTTTAGGCCAGTGTCAGTGCTGGCACTTCCACGGTCGGAGAATTGCCAGGGTCTCCCACTGTTAAGTAAAAGTGCTAGAATGCCATGATTCTCATCTCTGTTCGAAAGTCCAGTTGGAATCAATGGAACATGCTTTCGAAAAATGCATTTAAGATCAGTATGTCAGTGTTCATAAGAATTAAATTCCCTTGTTGGAAAGATTATGAATTAAAGATTTTTGAGGCTACCTATGAGGTAGAGTGCCCATTAATGAGCACTCTCATCCTCTAGATAGTTTCCCATTCTTGATATGGTAATAGTGAATGTTGGGGCTTCTTT
This sequence comes from Tiliqua scincoides, assembly GCF_035046505.1. NCBI lineage: Eukaryota > Metazoa > Chordata > Lepidosauria > Squamata > Scincidae > Tiliqua > Tiliqua scincoides. Next base: position 32,563,036 of record NC_089826.1, read on the forward strand.
TGAAGTTAATAAAAGCACTTATTAATATGGAGACAAGCCCATTCCTCCCGAGAGCAGGTTAAAAAGCCCTCATTACTTTTCAGGTCTTTGCCAGTCCGATGACAGTTTCTTCATATTGATACCACATATAGAAGCAACTATGCTGTGATACTTTGACCTTCTGATATTCTCTGACATTTCCCAATGCCTAGCAACACATTCTTTTCAGGCTGAGAATGCTGAGTTCTGAAAGGAAAGTTTTTGAACAATTATTTGAATATATATCCTGTGAGCATTTCATTCTTTTGGCTTATATTGCATCTATCATCACATCTATTTGGCATGGATTTTCTCCTTGCATGTTGTTGGTCTATTTTGTTCTTATGCCGGATCAGCTGAAAGTATTCTGTTCCTTGCCTACTACACTGCTGATCTTCCTGCCTTGTCTATCCTATGCACAATTAAAATCCGGTGTCAACTAAATTTTAGGAGTTATTATTAGTATGCATTCTACTTCATCTAGAACTACCTCTTGGCACCATTTCCAAATTATATTCAGTTTTATGCAGAGGAGAATTTTGCCCCTTCTAACAGGACCATTTTGTCATTTAAACAAGTAAACTGAATAAGCCAAGTTAGAGAGAGTGTATTGGGGATGGGCAGTCAAAGTAGAAAATAAAGTACAGAAAAGTATATTTCTTTGGTAAAAGCTCCATCTATATTCAACGTCCTAGTCTATCAGGTTGTTGGTGCTATTCTATGTCCTGTTTTTAATAGTTAGACAAATGGCTAGTGGGCTTAGGACTACACCTCCTCCATGATGGTTTCCACTCTCTGTGGAATGTTTTGCCAACAAAGGTATGCTTGGCTGTATTAATGTTAACTTCCTATTGGTAATTTACAGCTTTTTCTGAAAGCTCTTTGTGTAGGTTAGTGGCCACGGGACAGGCAGCTCAATCCTAACTAACAACCCATTCCTATCCACACTTTCCTGGGAGTAAGCCCCATTGACTCTAATGGGACTTACTTCTGAGTAGATACGCATAGGCTTGGGCTGCCAATCCTCACACGGTGACACAGTGGCACCAGTGCAGCTTCTTCTGTGGGTGATTTTTGGCTGCTGGAGGTCTTCTTAGGGTAAGGGGACATTTGTACCCTTGTCCTGGGGTAACCCCTAGCAACTACTAGGGGTCAGCTTGAACCTACTTGATTGCTGGTACAAGTTTTGATCCAGGAAGGGTCTTTGGGCCCCTTCACACCCAGGAAGGAGGTCAGGATTTGGTGTGCAGTGCTGTTGATCCTGCCCCACCTGAGCCTGATCTGCCCTCCTCCCTACCCCATCATTGCCCCATTCCACCCAACCTCCCCCATTTTTTATCCTTTTCCAGCTGCCATGCTCTCAATCATATTTGTGCTGCTTCATAATATTTACTCACATTTGGAAATGTCAATCCTTCTTTTTCAAACGGTGTCTCTGCGGTTCTACTATCAATCCCGGGATGCCTTTCATCCCACATAAATCCCACTAATAGTTTTTGCTCCTATAACACTGAATGGAAACTATCATACTTTTTGGTGTCACATTGTTTTTACTGCTGTTGGCTTTCCATGTAATTCTCATACATGACTTCAGGCATATGATAACTGCAGAGAACATGACCTAAATAAAGAAGGCAATTAACAACACTAGGTGAGAAAAAGGAAGGCTATTCACAGTAGGGCAGCAGCAGGCAAGAATTGTTGAAAGGAGTGATTCCATAGCGGAGCTGGGCCAGCTGGTGCCAGGATGGGAGGGCCAATTTTGTGGCATTTGCTTCATGACTCAGGTAAGACCTGTCACACATCCCTCGGCAGAAATGGCGAAAACCACCACACCACTGAAATTTCCCCCCAGGTCCCAGCTTAGCTATGCCACTGACATAACATGGAGCAATGCCCACTGCTTTCCAATTCCACGGCATCAGTGACAGCTTCCTTTTTAAGACAAGTAGCACTTGTGGGAGGTCCTGGTCTGGATCAGAAATCCAGCAGAGGCAAAGGTCAAAGCTCTCATCCATCCCAAGATGCCACAATTCTAATCAGGATTGCCCCCTGCAGCAGCAAGAGAAGGAGAAATAAGACACGTAACCTCTAAGTACACAGTAAATATCTCATCTAGTTTGACCTTTAGGCCTGCTTTACTTTGCTGGAATGTGTCCAATGTGTTTATCAAGGAGAATACACTTGCTGAAGCGCCACGAGGGCATTGTGATGTTTAGCGCAGACATATTTACAAAGCGATGTGCATCCTTATCTAGTGCAGTCCCATTAACCTTTCTGTATTCTAAAGAGGTTCTTAATTAACAGTCCGAATCATAGCTAGAAGAACTCTTCATTTTTAGAAGCCACAAAAAAAATGTAATATAGCACAGAAGTAATACATTTCCTTTACCCTTTGGCACATATTTAATTCCTTGTGCTCTAATGAAAACAGAGAGAAAAGATACACTGCAAAGAGATACAAGAATTCCGGTGGCACATGAATTAATGCGCAACCGGCATTTGCCCTGCCCCCGCACGAGGCACAGGAGGGGCCAGCCCTTACAGCCTATTGGCTGGGGCCTCAATGGATTGGGGCCACGTGCTGCTGCATGGGGAAGCCTGCCCAGTTGGGACCAGGCAGCAATCCAGGGAAGACTTCTGCGAGCTGCTCCCTGACGGAAGGCCACGTGGGATGGCCTCTGAGCTCAGCCTGCCGGCCTGCCCTTTAGGGGTCCCACCTGGAGGGCAGTGAGCGGCATCAGGCGGTCGTGCCCGGACAGAGGCTGCTTGGTGCGGCTGAGGGGTTTCATCTCCACTTGTTTCAGGGGGCAGCGGTGCCTCTGCGCTCCCCTTGGCCATGTGCGGGTGGCTGGAGCTCCCGCGCCACTCGTTCAGGTTTGGGGGTTGGCACGCTTATGTGGATGGTGAGAGCGGGACCTGAGGTCCTCGCCTTCGGGCTCAGTGGCTGCTGGGCTACAGCTACCAGCAGAGCCAGGCTGGTGCCGCCTGCATGTGCCTTCTCCCCCGCTGCCGCTGTCACCAGTTGGGGCAAGCCGATAAGGGCTGCGGCGACCGGCTGTGCCTGGCGAGGGGCCAGGCGTGCCTGAGCCCAACCTGAGCCTTGCGCTGGCTGGTTAGGGTGGCGGCGGGGCACCAGCCGCCTGTAAGGCTTGCAGGGGCGTGTGGGCGTGAGACCCGGGCTCCACCGGCTGGAGTGGCGAGCCTGTTGCTTGCGGCTGCGCCTTGGTTGGGGGTCGCTGGAGAGCACTGCCTGAGCTCCCTGCTGGCTGGGTTAGACTGCAGGGCGGGGGTTGCTTGCCTCTCAGCAGCTGCCACGTCTGTGCACGGCTCCCACTTGCCCTCCTGCCTGCTGCCGAGGGTTGCTGGTGGCTGTGGGCATCCCCCCTTTTTGTTTCAGGCCAGGCGAACCCGCAATTTTGTTCCTCTTGCCTCCCACATTAGTGGAGAGTGAGTGGCAGGCAGCGTGTGCTGCTGGCTGAAGCAGTGGGGGCTGTTTGGGGTGGAGCCCACTGAGGCAGACCTAGCCACGCTTCTTGGGAATAAGCCCCATTGAATAAATGGGGCTTACGTCTGAGTAGAACTGGTTGGGATTGTGCCCTGAGTGGAGCCTGGGGTGGTTCAGCTGGGACTTGGTGCTTTGTGAAGCAACGTTGAGCAGTACTCACTGCAAACCCCCCCCCCCTTGACCCTCCTCTCCTTTTTTGGCTATTATAAAAATAAAATAAAAAATAAAAATTTACAAATGGCTTTGGCCATTTCCCCCCTCCCTTGGTGGTAGGGGCGAGGTGTAACAGATACCACAGAAATTTCCGGGCTTGGCCCGTGACTGCCGTTGGGCACTCCTTTGCACTGGCATTGCCAGGTGCTTTACTGATGGCACTTGCCATACAGTTAAAGTAATTGCAGGTTGAATAGTGATTCCTTGTTCTCCTTGTCCACAGTTTCCTGGGCAGGGACAGTTTGGGTTCTGTGGACACTCTGGGCATGGAAGAGGGCTGCCTCCAGTTTTGGCACGCAGCTGCAACTTGGTTCAGAGACTAGTGTGCGCTGTGTCGCCAGGAGGGGCAGGCTGTGGGATCAGCTTCTCCTCGCCTTTTATGAATTTGTGTATGCACATGCCCCACCTCATGTCATCATTATACATTTGGGGGAGAATGACCTGGGCCAGAGAACGACTTTGTCCTTGAGGCTCCAAGCCTGCATATTATCCACATTACTAAAAATTTAGTGGGATGGTCGTCTTACGGTCTGACCTCCTGCCTCATAGGGTCTGGCATTCCGCCATTGATGTTAACAAGATTGAACTGACTAGGAAGATAGTAAATTCTTATCTGAGGTGGGTTGTTTTTCAATGTACGGGCCATAACTTTTGATGTGCCACAGTTGTTCAGAAGCAATGGAGTACACCTTTCGGTGTTGGCCAATGATGATTTTTTCTTACTGATTTTGCAACAGGGCCTGCGGAAATTGTTTTCCGTGTGGGGCGGAGGGGCCGAGCGCTAGGCTGACCCCCCGCGTGGCAGGTATCGTGGGGGTTTTGGGTAGGTAAGGATCATCTCGGTGTACACCACAGGGTGGCAAGGGCCAGGTGGACTCCACACTTGGTCATGCTGGCATTCCCGGCTGGGTGAGGCAGGCTGGATGAACCTCGGCCTGGTGGCAAAGGCGCACTGTGGGTTTGCTCGGGTGGCCTGAGCTAGCCTGTCACCCTGACCCTTCGGGGCGACAATGAAGGGGGCGGCAGGCTTATACTGACGCTGCCCAGAGTCAGGTGTGGTCGCCCAAATTGCTATAGGGGGAGGTAGATGGGCAACTATGTTTCCCCCATGTAGAACCCGCACGACCTAGTGGTTAGGCCCTGTTTGCAATTTATGGTGTAATTAAATAGTTAATAAAGTGACCCTTTGTACCACATGCCTGTGTCTTTATTGGGGGGGGGGAGGTGCTGAGTAAGCTGATTTAAATTTTTCCTTGCATGAATGTTAAAACATGCAAATTGTTGCAGAGAAAAAAATGTGCTCTGCCAAACGATGTTAAATTATTAAAACCACAATTGCTCTAGAGAGGGCTTGGTCCAAGGCCCAAATCAACATCTGGGGACTTGAAATCGATAGAACTGCAGAGCAGGGATTCTTTTCTTTTTTAAGTTGATAGATGCTTTGTTGGTAAATTTCATCATAAAATGGAAATTGTATAGTATAACTTTTTAGATCTGCACTCACTTAAAATTCTACTGACCCTCATGACATCTTCTCATTGCTATTCTGAATGGTGCACACTGCTTCTGCAACCCCTTTCAGTGACTGGTATCAAATCTGGGGAAAAATGAACATTTGTTCAGAGGGACTGATACTTTAGCAAAGGCTTTATAATTTACCAGTGACTTGATGAGGATAACTGCAAAAGAAAATATATTCTGTTATTATATTGCTTATTTTATATGACGTCCTTTCATTATGAATGGATGCATTATAACCCTGTATACAGGGTTTCTTAAACTGTGGGTTTGAGACCCACTAGGTGGGTCACGAGCCAATTTCAGTTGGCTCACTTCACTTCAATACTTTATTTTTTAACGTGGTAGACTTGTTGCTGCCATGGTATGTGAATGCATTTGGGGTATTGTATATATGCTTTTGACAATGACAGTCAATGGGACTTACTCCTGGGTAAGTGTGGGTAGCACTGCAGCCAAGGATTGTTAACAATTTTCCTGCTTGATGATGTCACTTCCAGTCATGACATCACTTCCAGGGTGCTGGGGTGCTGGCATGCCCAGCACCACCATCAGCTGCTCTCAGCTGCTGCTTTGGGTGAGGTGTCACTGCTGAAAGGGCAGCCCACATGATAATTGTGCTCTCCCATATCTTGAAAATATGATCAAGAGTTGCATGTTTTCTTTTATTTGCAGCTAATTAGTTCTTAAGTGAGAAAAAGTGATTATTTCTGGTCATGAGCTGCTTAATGACATAATTTCTCGCTTTATGACATCTTCCAGTTTACAGCAGGTATCATGAATGTTATTCGGCCCGCTGTATGAAATGGATTTGACTCTACTGGTCTACGCTCATTTCAGCAGCTTTCAAGAGTTTTTAGACAGGGATTTTCCCAGCCCCTCCAACCCTTAACTTTTCCAAGCTGAATAGCCCCTATCATCCATATTACAGCGACCCATAAATAAGGATCAGAAGACAAGACAAACCATTATCAAGCAGATTCTGTCCACATGAATAGCAAGAAGAGACACCAAAGATGGGGTAGATTTTGAATGGAGGTTAGCTCAAAATGTGAGCTTCTCTTTTCAAAAAGTCTGGCCTCTAGAACTGGGCTCAGGGACAACGTTTAATACAATTTGCCCCCTGTCCTTGCTGCTACCTTGCTCTCTCTGCCAATCCCTTTGCCAAGGGAGCAAAAGAAACCTTTATCTCGGGAAAGAAAGAACAGGCAACAGGCAGTGAGGAGGGCCCACTACTATACAGGCTTCGCAGGGCTGTCCTTTAAGTGGAAATAGGGTGGCAGCATCATTTCCTGCTGGGGATCCCTGACAACTAATTCCAGGCACTCTAAACATCATTTCCAACTGAGGAAAGGTCTTGCAAGGCTTCTTGTCTGTTCTAATGAGCTGCCCTTGCTGGTTGCCCCCTTCAGCCTTCCCCAAAATAAGGGGTGTCGGGACCCCTTATGCAGGGGACGGGACCATTTTTCATACATTTGGGCTTTTGCAGTGAGCAGTTCATTGGGGTTGCTGCTGTGCAGATGAGGGATAGAGCCTGTGCAGCCTTTTGGACCCAAGATGCTTGTTGCTTCTTGGTGTGTATTTTGTTTTTGAATGGCTCCACCTGTCCACCCAGGGCTAGGATTAGCTGGCCATCAGTAGGGATATGTAAGATTTTTTTTTTTATTCTTCCCTTGATTCACCATTGGTGAATGTTTTTACACCTTCTCCAGACTGTTTGAGAAGGTATGGTGCTTTATCCAGGTCTGCCACAACTGGCAAGTACTGTGCGTGGTAGAGATTAGGAATTACAAAGTTTGGAGTGCAATGGAGGACTGGGCAAAGGGTGAACCAGAACCAGTCCCAAGAGGCTGATCAGCTTGGGCTTGCTGGTTTGGATCCTTGTCCAAGGATTACGACTTCTATATCAAAGGCTGCTTGGTTTGTAGGAGGGGATGCAATCCAGGTCTTCCTTGATCCATTAATGGGGTTAATGTTGATAAACATGAATGGTCATTGTCAGGCTACAGCTTGGGGTCAGGATGGGAACACTCATAAGGAGTAATAGGCTGTCTCCTTCAAAGCAGGGAACCCACACTAAAAGAGGGGTGAGGGTACTAGGTAAGTTAGGAACAGCTGCAAACAATTATGAATTAATACATTGTGGGGCATTTTAATTGTCGTGCATGCCATGTGTCTTTATTGGAGATATGCAGGCAATGAGATAGAAGTTTGATAGTTATAGGCTTCTGTGCTTTATTTTCTCTCACTGTCTTGTTTTTCCTTTCTTGTCTACATCCAGTGTCTACGGTTTAGTGTGGCTGTGAAGTAACTGGCTATGAGGGGAAATAATTTGCAGCGTGCGGTTTTGCAAAGATTTTTGCTGTGCGTTGAAAATGTGTTTTGTTTTTCTTTCCATGGACTGCTTCTGACAATCGATAGTGGAAGGTAATTCATCTGCGGAAACATGTTGCGCATTCTGTGGAGGCAAGTCCAGCAGTTGATGACTAAGATATATTTCCACATATCTTCTCCATATTCAAACAAAAAAAATTGCAAACGTATTACAAATAAGGTGGAATTGGGGCGGATCTTCATTTTTCCTTAAAAACGTGTAACGAAAGAGAGGGTCCTATATCATTGCAGTTTGTTCAATGCTGTCACAGAAGGGAAGAGAAGGGGCATATATTTCAGCCAAAACCAACAAACATCCAGTTCCCCTTCATTCCACATGCTCCGATTTTTTTAGCTTTCCACCAAATCGAGCCCCATAAGTTACAAACGCTAGAATTACCAGGAAAACTGCACACACAACTCATCACAAATCCAAGCTAGCTATTACCACATGTTCCAGCGTGCAAGTTCACAAACCAGTTCATCATTCGCTTTTGCAATCCCCAGGAAAATGTCACAAACCCACCGATGCGTTTTTGTATACACAGAAGCACAACACAAGAGGGTATTCTCTGGCTCCTATGAGGAGTAAATGTAGCAACCGTTTCTGGAGGACTTGAAAACACTTTCACAACGCACTCTAAAATGCACTGTCTAACATTGTTCCTCCCCACCCCCTCCTGCCCCCTGGCTTTCCATTCTCACAGCTACCACATGTGATGGAAGGAGTCCAAGCTAAACACTCTTACCAGAGCATGCTATAAGACAGATGCCGAGGCCTCAGGCTTGGCCACTGCAATGCTGTTCTATTCTCTATTTATTTTTGTAGTTCAAAGACCTGGCAGTAACCCATCGGATGCCTGCTATAAAGATTGGTCCACTTGTTATTATTGCCATGAAATGTTCAAGCCTACCGCCAGTCTCTGTGTATATGTATGGTGCATGCATGTGTGTGTGTAATATGCCAGCTACCAAGACACAGAATGCAGAATGCGCTAGGAGAGGATTTCTTTGCAAGGAAAACGTAAGACAGCTTCCATTGACGATAGGCTACCAACTGGTGGACCTTTCGTAATTTGCTAACTGGGCAAAGAGGCATCTTTAAAGTGGTATCCTATTATACTTAGCAGAGGGAGATCAACTGTACCTCTTCACTCCAGCATGGTTTTTTTCCAGTGTCCATTGATGGTGTTTCCTCTGCATCTTTTGTTTTTTTTAACTAAGATTTTGTGCACCTCTTTTTTAGACTGTGAGTCATTCGGAGAAAGGAAACCAATTGTTTAACTAGTTTGCTCTGTGAACTACTTTTTATTGAAAAGCTGTATACAGGTGTATTCCCTTATCTGCAGGGTGTTCCATTCCAGAACCCCCCCCCCCCCCGTGAACACCTGAAACCTCAGATACAGGCAAACACCATCCCTGTGGTCTGGGGGTTGCCCCCCCCCCCCGGAGGTGAGAGGAGCTCTCACCTCCAGAGGGGAGTCTGAGCTTAGCAGAGGCGAACGACGTCCATCCCAGCATCTAGCAGGCTCAGACTGAGCTGTATAGTTCAGAACACATGGTTTCATGGAGAAACCGGAAGTGATGTTTTTAATGCCTTATAAGGCATTGGGAGGCCTAGGGCCAGACCAGATCTGCAGATAACTGAAACCATGGATACAGAATCCATGGACAAGGGGGCCATTTTGAAAAGTGAACAGTGTCATATGGCAAACAATTTTGCCCATAGTCCAATTCATCTGCATTTAATCTAGTTAATATTTATCTTACTATTTATCTTGCTATCATAATAGTTTATTTAGTTACTATTTATCTAGTTACTATTTATATACTGCTTTTAATACCTGCTCAGTGTGCTTCATATATATTATCTCACATGTACATTCTGGGTGCAGTCTGGAAAAACATAAGCATGTTAGATCTCATTTAAATGACATAAAATCAATGGTAGGCATATGATGTCCTCTGAACTGTGCCCGTTATTGCGAAACAACAGTGAATGTATGTGATGCCAAAGAGTGTCTAAAAAATAGCCAATCTGTAAATAACTTCAGCCACAAAAGAAAACTCTGGGAGAAAGGGGCAGAGGACCTGTTCTTACATTCAGTTGTGGTAACATTTGTTAAGCTTCACTTTGGTTTTGTTCAGATATCAAAGCAGACCAAATGCCCAGGGCATTTACAAAGAAGAAGTTGCCAGATTTAGAGCAAAACTATGCATAGTCCATGATCAGAACTCCAATGTCAATTTTTTTTGTTTTGTTTTTGGGTAGTTAAAAGCAGATGTGTTTATCAGTGGAAAATTGACTGTTTTCTCAAGTGAAATATGTTGCCCTAAGATGATATTAATCCTGTTGGGGAAAACCATAAGGTATCCACTCACAGTCCCTGACTATATGATTTATAGTGGATATATAGTCCCTTGCTACTTGTTAAGCAGAAAAATGCTATAAAACCGGGGGAGAATGGGCAGCCCAATCTTATCTTTACCTAGCGCCCAGGGCTACAGCAGAGCCAGGCTGGCGACTGCTGTATCCCCTGGGGCCAGGGAAGCAGTGCCAGGTCTCAGGGTAAGGGAACTTGTTGGCATCCTTCAGTCTCGGAAGACTATGGTGTCACACTCTGAATGGTGGTTCTGGAACAGTGTCCTCTCCAGTGTGCGAAGCCTGGGTAAAGTAGGTATGGAGGATAGGCTGTTACCCATGCAGCAAATCCCCCCTCTCCACATCACTGAAATGGTCCAATGGAAAGGCGAGGCCAATACGGTTGGTTCCAGCGGCGTCGCAGGAGTTGCCAGAACGTGACTGTGTTCAGCCATGAACTGCCTCAGGGACTCCGGCTCCGGATTTTGCCTCAAGGTTGACTCCTGAAGCCTTTTCCATAACTGGATGTAGCCACAAGGCAGTGGAGGTTTGGGATCAGAGGTTTTCCTTCTCTCAGATGAGCTGCCTTCCCAGGCTGACGAGTCCCATCTACCCAGTGGCTGTTTAGTCGCCTCTTACGACAAGTACAGCCAAACTGAGGGCCTATTCTTATCCCCAGCCCCCAGGGGATAAGGGTATGGGAACAAACCACTGGCATCTGTCTTTGGACATTGAGGCCCAGCACCAACCAGTGCTGGGCTTAGCGCCTTCAGCTCTTTGTTGGCGCTATTGCAAAAGTGCCTTACAGCACTTTTGTGATAGCCTGGGTCAACAGTGCCAGTGGAGCATCATCACCACAGCCCATAGGGTTGGGCCCTAATTCTCTCTTACCCAGAGCTCCTGTTCTTAGCCAATACCTCCCCCCCCCCCAAGCTACTTTTAAACTTAAAAAAAAGACATCAGGAGATCTGATCATGTATTCCTTCCTGCATAGCACACAGTTTGGCTTTCAGGAATTTCACTCCCACTACTCTGATCTTACATATCACCTCCCCACAGACTCATGCATCTCTGGAAAAGGTGGCAGCTCAGTGACAAATCATATGCAGTACATTGCATATAGAAAGTCCCAGGTTTAATTCCTGGCATCTCCAACTGGTGCTGGGGAAGAAATCCTGATGAGGTGCTGTCTGTCAATGTGGCCACCAGGTATAAGTCTGCTTCATTTGTGCCACCTAGACCCTCCCCCCCCCCAAAAAAAAATGACTGGAACAAGATTCCTGTCGCATTCAGAGCCCTTCTGAGGCCCACAGAAGCTTCATGAGGCTTCTGTAGGCCTCAGAAAGCCTTCCAGATGCAACCGGGACGAGGTTTCTGTCTTGTCTGGAAGGTCTTCAGTGGGGTCCAGCCACAGGTTCAGAACCCGTGGATGATGAAATCCATGGATATGGAGGGCCCACAGTATACCTTTCATGAGGAGTTGGTGCATTTTCCCCAGTTGCTGCTGCCTATAGTATCACAGCACTATCACAGGTTGCAGGACAAAGATCCAAATTATATTGTGGGCGATTGACAGCACGATCTTATGAACGTCTAGTCAGCAGTAAGTTCCATTGATTTCAATGGGACTTACTGCTATGTAAGTGTGCACAGCATTGCATCTTAAGGGCCCAATCCTGAAATGTGCCCATCGGCTCACCACTGGTGTGCACTCTCGCAAACATGTCGCAAGGCACATTTGAGGTGGTTCATTCCAGAGCTGGCCCAGCAGGAGCCCACACTCGGACAGCACCAGTTGGAGGTTGGCAATTCTGCTGCCAGGCGCTCTGTGTGAAATGTCTGGCAGTGGAGAAATAAGTCAGGGCAAGGGGAGGTGGGGAGGAAGCATTCCATGACGGGCGGAGGGCAGGGTATAGTGGGTTAGCAGGCTGGGAGGGGGCAGGATCAGCGGAGCTGAACTCCACCAGATCCAGAGTCCCATGTTGGGTTGGGTGGCCAGACATGGAACTCCTTGATTTTGCGCCAGCTAAAGAGCTGCAGCAGAATTGAGTAGCCCCATTGTGGGGCTACTTTCCTTACCCAGGGAAAGGGGACAAATGTCCTCTTCCACCAAGGAGCCAGCGGTGGGTGCCCAATTGTGCTCAGGATGCCATGGCAGACATTTTTGGTGCCACAGCAACCCCACATGCCAGGCAGCTCAGAATTGGGCTCTTAATTTGCAATATTATATACTTACTGGGGAGAAGGCCCTACTGAACATCAGAGGACTTCCTTCTGAGTCCTCGTATAGGACGTATAGGATTGTGCTGTTGGTTTAGTATCAAAGTGCATACTGTTGCAGGAGAATATTCATGTGTTCGTTTGCCTGTAGCTTAAATCCACAGGTGTGGCATCTCCATTGGAATTCAGACACAAAATGTCTGACAGTGCAATCCTAACTCACCGTTCTGCCAGCAAAACTGCTGTTTCACTAGCCTAGAGTGTCTCATGTTGCAATTACCCTTTGGGGAGCAACCAAAGCCCGGGGGCTAGGTTGCTGGGTAAGTGCAGGAAAGAATCAAAGAGCCAAGGAAAAAACGAGAGACAGCTTTCAGATTCAAAGCAGAGAGAGAAAAAGCTGATTCTACTAGCTTCCTCCTGCGTTTTTATTGTACTTGTAACATTAACCGTTACATTCAGTTCTTAGATAGAGCCACATTGGAACTGCATACAGAACAAAGGAACAATGGATGCTTTTTCTCAGAGTGCTGTATCAGCTATTGTCACACTTCAGTGTGCCGTAATGGGGGGGGGAGGTTTGCCTTTGCCTCTTGCCATATTACCAAGGCTTCAATGTGCCTCTGCATAAGCACTTAAAACACCACAGTCTCAAACATGCTGCATAGAACTTTGTACTATTGCAGAGTTGGCAGCACTAGTGTAAAGGCCTGCGCCAGCCTGCCCGCGGTCAGTCTCAGGGCCACCGGTAGAGGTAAGCTTCATGCTGAGGGGCACGGAAGCTGGAAGAGGGCGGTGGGATGCCATTTTGGAGGCAAGAAGGTGTACTTTTGGGAGGGGGAGGGCGTAGTGGAAGGCAAGACAGGCCCTGGAGGGGGTGAAAATGGCAATGGTCTCCTCCACCATAACTTATCCTCCCTCCTGGGCCTTGTGACATTACACTGGAGTTCCTAGATTTGTGCCAGCTAAATAGCTGGTACAGATCTGAGGAGCCCCACAGGGAAAGCTGGGGCTTTAGTTTTTGTAAGGATCCCCTTATCCTGAGTAGACCACCAGATTTCTCTTAACCTGTGCTAGATACAGCACAGACCGTGTGGTCTGGCTGCACCAGTGCAGGTTAGGATTGGGCTATCAATTATTTATTTTAAAATTTCAAAAAACTTCCTCCATATATTGGTTTTGCTCTTTTGACTCTGTAGCTGTCAGTGAGCATACTATTGCTGAGCTTTATCTTGCTTTAGGCATCATTTATTAGCAACTTGCACAAGGAACATTCATTTCTATTTATTTTTCCTCCTAAGGGCTGGAGCTACAGCTAATCTCAAAACAATAGCAAAGGAAAGAAATGTGGCTAGAGAAATACCCGCAATTTAGAGGAACTTATTTTTTTTCAGGGTTCCTTATTGGTTTCATCCATTTCACATTTTGTGTGCATGTGAACATATAGTCCTCTATGTATATTTTTCCTTCCTGCACTAATTAAAAAGTGACTGACATCTCAGTAGTATAAGGTTTTACTTTTATAAACACTGCTCAGATGTGAATGAGGGAGCTAATCATATTTTTATTAGTCTCAGCTTTACAGAAACAAATGTGTTAAGTTGTACTTCTCCACTTAACTTATTAAATAATCAGTTTATTATTACCGACTTGTCAAATCTCGTCCTTCCCAGAACTACACGAAGAAATATTTAAAGATTGAAGTGATTAGACGTACAGAAGTCAGGATCAAAAAGGAACACAGCATCCCAAGAAAAACCATAAAACCTAAGAAGGACGCTGCTGGATCTGACCAAGATTCCATCACTGTGGATTCCATTGCAGCAGCCAACCAGATTTCTTTAGTTATTTAGATATTTATACCCTCCTTTTCCATCATAACATGATGCCCAAGGCAAATAACACAGAACAAGAAAATCATATAAAAACAGTAAATAAAACAGCCAAAAAGCAGTGAGATAGCAATTAAAAAAAACACAGAGCATAAAAAACAGCACAGTATTAAAAACAGGTAAAACACATCATCTATATGCTAAATTCAAGCTTAATCAAGACCAAAGTTCACCTCTTCCAAACACTGATTCTGCCAATTCTTCTACACGAATTGGAGACATGGACTCTGCTCAGATCGGACATGAACAAGCTCAAGGTCTTCCGGATGCTTGAGACACATTCTGGGTGTCTCTCTTCATAATCACCATTGTAGTGATAACTTGGATAAGTTATGATCATCAACCATCAGTTGAAGATGAAATCAAAAAACACAGTATGCAATGATTTGGCCATGATTGCAGAATGAACACCAGTCAGCTGCCACACAAACTCCTCTGGCAGACTGACCTGCCTACTGGAGGGTTCAGTGGGCAGCAGCAAAGAAAATGTGGCTCAAACACATTGAGGAAGATCTAAGGAACCAATGAGTTACCATTGATGAGGCTAGAAATATTGCCACCAATTGCCAAGAGGGGAAGCATGTCATGAATGACACACAGTTCCTAGCGGCACCTACAACAGTGTATTGGTTAAAGAAGACCTGCTCCCCAAATGCCAAAGGGGGGGGAGGAGGAGGAGGAGGAGGAGGAGGAGGAAGAAGAAGAAGAAGAAGAAGAATGATTCCCTGCACCAAGGTCCAATATTTGCGGTTTGGTTGGGGTGGGGGGGCATGAGCACTACCTTTCCATGGTCCAGGTAAACCAGGCGGGTAGAACTGAGCCCCTGGTTGAACGTTGACCTCTGTAGTCAAGGCTTTCTGGGCAGGTGGATCTGGGCTCCTCCCTGGAGCCCAGATCTACCAGCCTCCATGGTCAAGGTTTGCTGGGCAGGTAGACTGGGTTTCCACCTGGGCTTAGAGCCCAGATCTAACAGTTTCTGTGGCTGAGGCTAGCTGGACCAGTAGACCTGAGCTTCCAGCTGTACTTGGGCTGTTCCCCATCTTGGTGTGTGCCCTTCCCACTGGCTTGACAGTTGGAGGGGGCCACACACCCATGCCCCTCCTTTATCTACCCCTGGCTTAAAGGCAACAGCTTTCCTCTGTTGTTGAACCACTTTAGAAACTGCCATTCCCTGTTCATGGATGGAAGTGGGGATGGCTTTTGTCCAGTCCCAGCCTGCATGTGGCATGGGATTAGGTTAGGCCCCTAACTGGTATCTGAGCAAACTTTCCCAATTGCCCAATTAAAAAGGTGATCGGAGTTTGATTGGCCTGGCCAGGGCACGAGAGTCCCTCCCCAAGGGGGAGGGGAAGGGGGCTGGGTCTGGCAGCTACGGCGGACCTTTTAAAAGGGCATGAGGCCCTGCCCTTTTCCTCCTTTGCACGTGGGCACCGTGGGAATACCCGCCCGCCCACCCTAGAGGCAGTCTGAGTTTAACTGGTCGCCGTTTGGGGCCGGTAGGAATTTTTTGCTGCCTGCCAAGATTGGCCAAAGGACAGGCAGTTTTTTCGCCTACCCCAGACTGTTATGGGCCAGGGGGTTACCCCCCCCCCCTCTGTTTGCAAGCTGCCATTGGTCACTTTAAGAGGACAGGTGGTGCGGGTTAGGAGGCGTGAATGGGACTTTAGCATGCACCTTCAGGTGGCATAGGCAGGGCGGAACCCTATTTCAGTCCTCAGGGGCTCGGCAGCACGAGGACGTAGACGGGGCCCTGGCCAGGACCGCGGGGCACACCTCAGAGGCTCAGCGGCTCGAGGTGGCGCAGTCCGCAGTCCGGCTACCTTCCCCTTAAGGGACAGACATGGATGAGACGCGCCGCCCCAGCAGCGGGGCGCAACTTGGAGTCGGGTGCATGCCCACCTGGGGGCAGAGGTTTCTGGTACCGCCCAGAGGTCCCTCCCCGCACCACAGGGGCTTTCGCTGCCTCAGATGCTGCAGGTCTCAGCCTCTGCTTCTCTTGGTAACATGAAATAAAGTTGCCCTTTCTCCCATATCTGTTGTCTCGAGTGTTCATTGGACAGTGCCAAAACAAAGGCTGGGGCCAGAGATGTGCAGCTTGCATGGAGTCACTGTTCCTCTGCATCAATAAACGTGACCCATTTCACTCCAGATCACATTGTCTCATGTCTTTTGCAGTGGGCACCTGAGCAACAGATATCTTCAACCCAGAAATAATTATAGCGAGCCAGTGTCTCTTCTGCCTGGCTGTGGCTCTCCAGGATCAGAAGCAAAGATCATTTTCATCACCTGATACCTATTTAACTAGAGCTACCAGAAACTGAACCAAAGGCCTTCCATATGCCAAGAACATGCTGCTCCCCTGAGTTGTGAAGTGTTCTGTTGTTCAGACGTAGTCCTTTGTTAAAGGATATGATGAAATCAAATACGTACACCTCCCATTGCATGTCCCATTGCGTGTCCAAAGCCAGTGAATTCCTTGGTTTCCTTTGCTTCATTATCGGGCAGATCATTACATTTACCATTTATGCTTTTCTTCTCCTTTCCTTCCCAGCCTGTAAACTTTTCTACCGACCAAAGGTGCATTCAT
Source organism: Tiliqua scincoides (assembly GCF_035046505.1). NCBI lineage: Eukaryota > Metazoa > Chordata > Lepidosauria > Squamata > Scincidae > Tiliqua > Tiliqua scincoides. Next base: position 32,579,724 of record NC_089826.1, read on the forward strand.
TGTATTGCTGGTAATTGGTTGCCCATGTGCTTTTTTTTTTTTTGCACAGCACTTCTAAAACAAAGCCATGCTATTTTAGAACTGAGGCTGTGCAGGGTCAATAAAAAGGGATAAAAAAAGAATGCATTCATTTCACTCAAAGAATAACTATTGACAGCATATGAAATTCATACTGAACACAAGGCACAAATTAGCAGATCATCAGCGTCTGGGCAGCCAGACAAGGTCGGAAAAACAGATTGTGGAAAACCAGGAACCAAACAGATGGGTGTCTGCAGTCTTGGTTGGGAAGTCATACCAAAAAAGGAATTAGTGGCTTGCTGTCGTATCAAATCTATTTCAGTGGGTTCCAGATCCTATAGGATCAGTGCAGAAGTATCCTTGAGCAGCATTTTCAGTGTGAATAGAAGGAAACACATTTCTCAAACTCGCAAATGGCAAACCAGTGGAGTTAGCTGGAAAAAAGACTGGTGCAATGTAATAATGGAATCAATAATGTAAAGCAGTTATGCGTGTTGGGGAAAAAAAGTATTCACTGACCACACCAATTGTTTTATAAATACAAAGACAAGTGCATGACAAAGGGCACAATCCTAACCAGGTCTACTCAGAAGTAAGTCCTATTTTGTTCAATGGGGCTTACTCTCAGGAAAGTGTAGTTAGGATTGCAACCATACTGTCTTACGCTTGTTAAGTTCCACTACATTTAGTGAGACTTCCTCCTAAGTACACGAACAGAAGATTGCAGTTTAGTAATTTTTTTGCATCAACCATTCAGGCACTGGGCCCAGCACTGGCAGAAGGAGAATGTGCCGCTGCTGGGAGTAAGTGAAACCACTGGGCCGCTGTGCAGTATCTGGCAGGCAGGGGGAGGGCAGGGTGGGGTGAGGAACCGGCCCAGGAGGGGGGGTGGATCCTGAACTCCAGTAAAATATCCAGTGCAGACTTGAGAAGCCCCATTGTGAGACTTTGAGCTTTCCCCAGGGGAAGGGGACACTTGGAAGTCCTCTTCCTAGTAGATTCCTGGTGGCTTCCCGGTGCTCACTGGACACAGTGGTAGTCACTTTGGTGTTGCTACTCCAGCGGCTGCCTGGAAGCTTAGGACTGGGCGGATACATCCCCCAGTGGCCCTACAAATAAATGCTCCTCCCCCAAATTCCCATGGCATACCTACAGACTATTTGTGGCACACCAATGAGCTGTGGCACACTGACTCATTCCAGCTGTTGATAATGTTGATTGATTTTCTCTATACCTCCATCAGCTCTAGCGTATCCTTTCTGAAATCATGGGACAACAGTACTTCAAGAGGACTTCCAAATAAGACTATAAACTCAATTTCTACAATGACATTATATTTGCTCTTCTATAATTAAACCTTTTCTTTCAGGAATTATTATCCCATCAGTTAAGTGAACACAATGGAAAGATGTTGCCTGAAAGCATGTTATATGATCCCTCCTTTTTTTAAATTTCCTGAGTGGTTATGCCAATTTAGACCTCATAGTATACATGCAAAGGTGTCCCTTTGCACATTGCTTTGCGCTTCTATTTATTGAGTCTGACCCATGTGCCTTTTTGTTGCCCACACAGTTAGGAAAGAGACTTTTAGAATTCTTCATGTCTGTTAATGATTCTACCACCATGAATAATTAGGTATCATCTACAATCCCTGGACTCCAGATGATTTGCATTATTTGTTATTAGGTCAATGGCACCAGTACGGAAGATACACCAATGGAAATAGGAGGTAAGATTAATAGTAGTATTTGAATTGCACATTTGGACGCCAATACCAGGAATTGAAACCCAAGAGATAAGAGACAAATGTGTACAGCTACTGGAGATTAATTTAACACTGTCTGAAGGCTGAAATCTGGCTAAACTGTGACATAAATGTAAATTCAAGTGTTGTTTTTGGCTCCTCGGTTTGCTGTTAATAACCCTGCTCAGCTCACCCCAAGACTCATCCAGACTTTGGTTTATATTCCCAAGAGTCTAACACTGAATGCACATAATAAGAGACTTACCTACTCATAAATATTCGAGTTGCTGCTCTGTTTCATCTCAAACTAAAATGATTGGGAAAGGTAGGATTTGGACAGGGAGCCCTTGACAAGAAGTGCAGAAAGTGGCAATGGCTTCTTTGTGGGTGGTCTTCTCCTTCTCACACAATTTTTTCATATTACATAAGGGTTTCTGGGTTTGGATGAAAAACAGGCCCAGGCCAATTGTGTCCATTAAAGATTGCTAAGATAGTCACTATCATTCAAGGCATATTAACTTTGGTAGCATGGCCAGAAATGCAGCTTCAGTCTGTTGCACTTTGCCCCGAGCTGTTCTGTAATGAAGAAATTGATGCATTCTTTTTCCTGATCACCATTTACGGTGTTCATCCAAAACTTTTTTAAAGGAAAGTTTGGTTGGAAGCGTTATATATTACATGCACACAAGTTTAAAATCTCTGAAACCCACATGCTATTATCTACTGGGTTCCTTTGCAAAGCTGTGCAAAGCAAAGTTGTACAGATGTTGTAGTGATTGGCATTAGGAAGGGGTGGGCCTGATTGGTGCCTGGATGGGATACCACAGAGAGCCTCAACAAAATCGTGTGACTTCCCAAGGGAAAGTGGGGTTGAAAAATAATAATAATAATAATAATAATAATAATAACTGCTATATACTGCATATAATATATTGCCTTTCTGGTCATTGGATTACTCCTTTGGCTTTATTCAAGTCAGTTTACACAGGCAGTCTTTTTTTTTTCTAAACCCCTGAAGAGGTTTTTACAATTACAAATAAGTTCTGTCTTTCAGGAACGAACTACATTCCAGGTGAATCTCATCATGGTCTGGTGAATGTTCTGGCCACACACTGTCTCTGGGAAAGAATAGCTTCTAAACAAATATTATTAAGATCATTAGCTCCCTACTAACTTGGCAAAAAGGCACCTTTTAAAGTGATGTCCTCTTTTGTTTAGCAGGGGAAGAGCAAGTCTCCCCAGCATGGCACCTTTTCTAGTGTCTGTTGCTGGTGTGTCTTCAGCATTTTTTTTCAGACCAGGGGTGCCCTAACCCTGCCCCGGGGGCCATTTGCAGCTCTTGTGGCCTCCCAATCCAGCCCAGTCTCCAATGACCCTCTAAAGACTTGCTGGAGCTTGTGCTGGCCCAACATAACTGCTCTCAGCGTGAGGGTGACTATATGGCCTCTAACGTGAACTGTGGGATCCCTCCCCTGCTTGCCGTTTCATGTCGGTGATGCAGCAGCAGCAGTGAAGGAAAGGCCAGCCTTGCTTTGTGCAAGGCCTTCTATAGGCCTTGAGCTATCTCGAGATCTTCATTCATTCATATATGTTCCATCTCTAATATATTCATTTATGCAAATTTATTCAAAATTTGAAATGTAAATTCTTTTTTTCCCGGCCCCTGACACAGTGTCAGAGAGATGATGTGGCCCTCCTGCCAAAAAGTTTGGACACCCCTGGTTTAGACTGTGAACCCTAGAAGAGGATAGGATTTGGGCATAAAGGTGCAATCTTATACACACTTATCTGGGAGTAAATCCCACTGAACTCAGTCAGATTTACTTCTGAGCAGATATACCTAGGCTTGTTAGAGTTACCAGGGTGAACCTTGATGTCAGTCTTGGAGATTAACAATATCCACATTTTGTGTGCTTTTAATACATTAATCAAATCCATAACTTTTCAGAAATAAATAAAAGAGAAAGTAGCTCATATGGCTGCTAGAAATCTCCCCCCCCCCTCAAAAAAAAAGACTCATCTTTTCATAACCTAAGATGAAACACAAGCATAAAATCATGTTTTCTTACATACCTTCCATACATCTGAGCTTGGGCAGGTTCTGATTGTGTCCTTACTATACCAACTGTATTGCAATGTAACAGCATTCTCACATTATTGACATTAGGCTGTGGTTGTTGCCAGTTTAAAAGCAAACATTCCTGCACCTCTAGATGCAGTTTATGAAATATGTGAGTTAAATCCCATATCAGATTCTGTTTGTTCTCAATTTAGCCGATCCTGCCTTCACCCAATGTGCTTTGGCAAAACCTTTGTGTTTTTAAGATCATCTCTGCTGAAATTGAAAACCATGATGCAGGCAAAAGCAAGCAATTCTTGTGAGGTCCTCTAGGTAATTTTCCTGTGGCTTTCCAGTGAATGTTATAATAAATCATAGTTCTAATATGAAGAAAAGCAAAACGCTGGATAGGCAACGGTACAGGGAGAAATCTTATATTACAATAAACCTTTGGTTTTGTGACTTGCCTTGAGACCATATGGTAAAGAGCAGGATATAAATGTAAATAACAAATAAGAAATATACATACACATATATTTAATAAAACTGTTTACAAGGTTGCCATAGGTACCCCACTGGGTAGTAGAAAGGTAGGGTAAAAATTCATTTAATAACACAACAACAACAACAATAAACCTGTAATTGGGTTTGTGTGAGGCTGAATGCAGGATTGTGAATGGGTGGTTGAGGAGGTGTCGTGTGAGTGAGTTTTGGTTGTGATTCAGGAGTGTTTGGATTAAGGAACTCAAGGAGATGCTGGTGTCCACTGTCATGGTGAGAGGGGAGAGGGTGGAAACCTCTGGCTCTGTGAGAGAGGGACAAGGGAGAAGGTAGGGACCTCTGGCTCCGTGAAAGGGGCACAGGGGGCAAGAGAGTTCAGTGAGAGGGGGAGTCATATGTAGTAATAATTTAATAGTGGAGTGAGAGTGACTGAATGCCGAGTGGAGTGTATGGTCGAGGTTTTGTGGTTTATGGGTCAACCCTGCCAAAGGGTAATGTGTGTGACATCTCAAGGGAGTTGGGGGGTGGGAATGCAGCCACCATTAATAGAGTGAGTGGAATTTTAAAAAAAAATTATTTTAATTTTGGGTTCCAAGTTTTATTGTGTTTTATTGTTTTTTTAATTGTTTTATTTTATACATATTTATATTTTTTTTATGATTTCTTTTGCAAGCCGCCTTGAGTGCCCTTTACTGGGACAGAGAGGAGGGATATAAATTCTATAAATAATAAATAATTGTTAAAACTCCTATTAACTAACTGCATGTCCACCCAGAAGTAAGTTCCACTGAATTCAATGGGATGGGCAGCGCACTCCTAGCTAACCCCCCCCCCCTGCTCTGATGCAGCTTCTCCAATGGGGTATGCACTGCATCCTGCATCCCACACTGGTTGGTTGGCAACCTTCAGTCTCGAAAGACTATGGTACGTATAAGCCTACAGCATCCGGTATTCCCAGACAGTCTCCCATCCAAGTACTAACCAGGCCTGACCCTGCTTAGCTTCCAAGATCAGATGAGATCAGGCATCTGCAGGGTAACAGTTGCTGCATCCCACACTGCATTGCCAAAATTCCAGGTTGCCAAGGTCCATGCTGTGCAGAGCTTAGTCGGGAGGTGTGCTGCTGCACCACTGCACTCTGTAGAGGGAACACAGTTGCCCAGGGAAAACCTTCTCTGCCCAGCTGAATCTGCTCAGATCTGCACCAACTACTTTGCTGGTGCAAGTCCGAGTGACTGAGGCCAGTAAGGGACATAGGATATTGACGGCACTGCTGACGCCAATGCTGCTCACTTCCCAAACTTTATCCACCCCCTCCCCATTCTGTCCACCCTCTGCCTCTGTCACCATCAGAATTACCTTGCTGGGTCCAGCTGTGGGAGTCCCATGGTGCTGCCATTTGCTAAAATGACCATCAGTGACACGCTATGCATTCCATCAATAGCCATTTTATGACTGTGGAACTGTGTTCTGCTGTCATAAATGCTTTGGCATGCCAGCCTGGGATAGGATTGGGCCGTTACTTCCAAGTAAGCATGTATAGGTTTGCAACTTAAACCTAAGTGAAATAAGCCCCCATCTCCTCAGAACATCCCCTTGTCTTCACTTATGCAAATGGCTTTTATTTCCTGCTTTTCCTCTGCACTTGCCTTCCTGCTAGCTTACCAGCAGTGGCATAGCTAAGGGGGTGTAGGGGGCAGCAGTTGCACCGGGCATCAAGCTTTAGGGGGGCAACAAGCTGAGCTTGACACTAGTGACCAAAATTGTGAAAATCTTGGTATGTATGAATACCACCATCATGTTATATGTCATTGGAAAGGTAATTTAATGCAGAATGCAATGCAACAAACTGCACTGGAATATCTATATTCTATCAACAGGTATGGCCAATTAACCAGAAAATGAAAACAGAATTGCCTTATGGAACAAAAAGTGGATTTTTTAAACTCAAACCCAACCTATTAGACTGATTGTTCTGAGAGCCAGTGACTTATTATGTTATTGAGGTGTTGCAATGACATGTTATCATGATACAGCATGAAATCAATAAGGTGTTAATATGAGTGAGTTCTCATTTCCACATATCATAATACAGTTACCCTTTTACTGGGTAAAAGGCACTTTTTTCAAGTTGTGCCCCTCTTATAGGGGAGAATAACCATCCCTCTTCACCCCAGCACAGTATCTCGAACCTATCAGGGACACACTTTTTATTTATTTACTTAATTTGATTTTATCGGGGGGGGGGGGGGTCTACAAATCTTCTTTGACCCCAGGTAGCAAATAGATGCCTTAGGGTGCAATCCTAACCCCTTATGTCAGTGCTTTCCAGCACTGGCATAGCGGTGCCAATGGGACATGTGCTGCATCCTGCAGTTGGGTGTCTCTCACAGAGGCCTCCTCAAATAAAGGAATGTTTGTTCTCTTGCTTTGGAGCTGCATTGACCTTATGTTGGTGCTGGAAAGCACCGACATAAGGGGTTAGGATTGTGCCCTTAGCTATGCCACTGACTGGGGGGAGGCAGCAGTGCAAGTAGGTGGCAAGCTGCTGGAGGGGAGGAGGTGGTTTCCTCCCAATTTTCACTTTAAAAAGCCCAGGTGTGACATCACTTCCAGTTGTGACATCACTTCCGGGGCAACATTTTGAGCTTAGCACCGGACTACGCAATCATTAGCTACGCCATTGCTTACCAGAGTCTGAATGAGAAGCCAGATCGGAATGAAACACCAGAATGTAGTGGTTCTTGAAAGAAAGAACCTTCTTTCAATTGTAAAAATCCCTATTTAATAAGGGATTTAAATAAAGCCTGCCTATGTAAACCGCCTTGAATAAAGTCTTGAATAAAGAGCAAGAAAGGTGGTATATAAATACCTGTTGTTGTTGTTGTTGTTGTTGTTATTGGCTGATGTGCAGTTAAGTGAGCAGGTAGACAAGTGGGAGGGCAGTTACCCTGGCTTGGTCTCAAGCAGTAATCATGAAACAGTCCTGATTGGCCAATGGAGATGAGATAGTAGCCATGAAAGGTTGAGAGCCAGGATGGTCCTAGAATTTGACTTGGATCTAGAAGATCCAGGTTCAAATTCCTGCTTAGCCATGAAACTTCCTGGGTGGCCTTGGGCCAGTCTCTGACTCAGCCTCACCTATCTCACAGAGTTGTTGTGAGGACAAAGGGAGGGGAAGAATCATGTACACCACCCTCAGTTCCTTGGACAAAGGGATATATAAAATTATGTCAAATAAACAAGCAAGCAAGCAAGACATTGGCTGGTGGGAAGGGGGGGGAAGGAGAAGGCAACTGCACAACTTGCTTCTTCCTCTCCTTTCTCCCTGCCCACCAATTGGGTGTTGCTTCCAGTCTTGCACAGGTGCTCCTTCCTGTGCAAGACTCTTCCCACTGGCCAGTTGGGGTGTGCTCAATTAGTAGCCCACTAATTAAACCGCACTAAGTAGCCCACTAAGTAGCCACACAAACCTCACAGTCTAAATAGAAAATATAATCCAAAAATTGTAGATGCACAAAACAATCAAAAAAATTTAAAGGGGGGGGAGTGAGCAGACCTCTACAGGATTGTGCTGTAAATAAACTAAATTAGTGGACACGGATTTTGAGGGTTGCAACCACATAATGGAAATCCCACTCAGAAGGGTTGAATCAGTCACCACTCACATGATTGGGTCATTGACAACATTATCTCATGGACCTCAGAGTCATTCTCAGGAAAGTGGCTGCCAAGTAACTAGGATAATGTTTAAAGGGTCTCATATTCAACCTGAATTCATTATTTACGCTTTCTTCTAGAAAACACTGAAAGAAAACAACCTGGAGGAAACAAGGATTAACTAATAGAAATTAACTAATAGAAACTAATTATTTGATTTTTCTCTGTAAACCGCTTTGTGAACTTTTTGTTGAAAAGCAGTATATAAATACTGTTAATAATAGTAGTAGTAATAGTAGTAGTAGTAGTAGTAGTCGAAAGCCATGAACTTTTCCTCATTGCTTCAATGGAATGTTTATGATTTCTGATCAGTTGACTTTGAGCTGTTAAATTCTGCCGTTTTGCTTTCTGTGTTTGTTATCTTAATCCTCAAGAGCTCTTTATCTCTTTTTTTTTTAGTTGGGATGATTACTGTAGTGATCACCAAATAGAGTTTGATTTTACTTAAAATCTAATTGCTCTTAAAAAAAAAAAGTCCAAACAGTCAAATGCACTCTTCACTCAAGAAAGCATTCATATGATTGCTTATCCCTATGGGGTTTCATGCTAGAATGACAGCCAATTTTTCAAACAATAAGTTTTTTTTCTACCCTATCTTCTAAAACTATGCTTGCTGGTCTATAAATTTTCCTCAAGCCAATTGTAATAGTGAACAGCTGGTTAAAAATCTATCTAGTTTTTTGTTTTGATTTTGTGTGTGTGTGTGTTTTTTTTTTTTAGATTTTGAGATTAATATTCATTAGCATTACATTATGGGTTTAAAATCAAACCAAATGCTTGCTCTAAAATCTCATGGAATTCATTTTTTAACCTAGATCTATTCTTGAACATGAGCAAACTAGAAAAAATTTGAAGCACTAACAAAATGCTAGTTAGGTTATTCTCATGCAATGTGAGTTCCATGAGATTTTAATGCAAGTATTTGGTTTAATTTTAAATCCATAAAGCAAAAACCTTTGCAAAGGTTTCCAAACTTACGGTCATGGTACTCCCGCAGCCTCTTCTTCCTGGCTCAGCCAGTAGTTACCAACTTGGATCTCATGAAATCTCATGAGATCTAAGATTGTGACACACAAATCTTGTGCGATTTTGCAAGATCCAAGATGGTAGCACCTGGAAGACCAGGTAAGGCCAGGGACATCCTGTGGCACCCTTGTGAGTGAGTGGGTGGCCTCGGGGGCGGGTGGACGGGCAGGCGGGGAGCAGGGGATGGAGCTGGGATCTGGCAGTTATGCTGGATCCCAACCCCCATTCCCAAGCAGATTGGAGCGGCTTCAAGCTGCTCCACTCTCCTCGGACTTGCGCCACCTCATGAGGTGGCGCAAGTCCAAGGAGACCCATGGGGAAAAGGTACCTTACCCATGGGTATAGGGAAAAGTTTCCCCTTACCTCTGGCTGAGCTGCCTTGGGCCCCTATCCTGCTCTGGATACAGTGCAAGTGTCTTGGCTTGCCTATTCCAGTGCAGAGTAGGATTGCACCCATCATCGTATAGCCTTATTCTTGGAAGCTTGTGGGTAAATGAAAAAAAAAAAATGGCAGACACTGGAAAGAGTAATGACAGTCCAATTGAGTTTTGCTACGATTTCCAATGTTGCCCCTCATTACCAAAACAAGCCTCCCACTTTGCCATTTGTGAAAGAGGTGGCAAAATTGGGGTGGGGGGGAGAGTTGTATTTCAACCTGGCCCTAATTTTTATTGTGCTTGTTTCAACCTTGCTGTTGGGGATGCATCAATTTTCAACTAAGATAGGCTAGCATAATGACCATCTTAGGATCATGTAACGTGATCAATAGAGCACAGCATCGCTATGAAGATAAGGACAGAAGTTGGATTGTTTTAATGTAGCGATAAAACAGCAATGGAGGAACACAGCAGAGATTGATAAACACTCTTGCAGCAGACCTGTGCAATTTACAATGGGGCTTTCCTTTCAGAATGACCAGACGGATTGTGCCCCATGTCATGATCTGTACTGTGTAAGCATTCATTTGCAATCAAGTGGAATAGAAGAGTCAGAAGCAGTATTTATATAATATAGTGGAAACTATTATTAATAGAGCCGTCTTTGCCAAATGGAAACTCCTCTTTAGAAAGTTGTTTACAGTCTTTTCCAAACCTACTTAATGCTTCTTAAAAAAAAAAAAAAAAAGATCAGGTCTAGAATTACGCAGCTTTGGCTAAATGGAAAGTTGTACTTTAAACATCTCCCGATTTGCTTCATACAAGGTCTCACGTATAATCCAACAGCTTCTGTTCACGGCAAAGTGTCTTTTCAACTCGCATAACTAGCATGCATATGCACCCTTGTTGTTGGCATCCTTCAGTCTCGGAAGACTATGGTGTCACGCTCTGAATGGTGGTTCTGGAACAGAGTGTCCTCTCCAGTGCGCGAAGCCTGTTACCCATGCAGCAAATCCCCCCTCTCCACCTCGCTGAAATGATCCAATGGAAAGGCAGAGGCCAATACGGTTGGTTCCAGCGGCGTCGCAGGAATTGCCAGAATGTGACTGTGTTCAGCCATGAACTGCCTCAGGGACTCCGGCTCCAGATTTTGCCTCGAGGTTGATTCCTGAAGCCTTTTCCATAACTGGATGTAGCCACAAGGCAGTGGAGGTTTGGGATCAGACCAGATCAGATCAGATATGCAACCAGAATGAGCACAAACTGCCATCTTACTAAACGCCATACACTGGCACTTGGCTTTCTTCTGAGACGCTCAGATCGATGGTGTTGCACCACAAGAATATATTGCCATTTAAGCCACTTTTCTCATTTTGCAGCAATCAGCATATCAAAGCATCGTGCCAGTAATCAAGGCACGGAACTTTTGCAGTAATGGCTCATTGACAGTTCATTAGGGCAAGAATTACTTTAGAGTAGGTCTGATACCCAGTTTCTGGAATGTGTATAATATCTGCCTATGAATCCTTCTTGAAAAGGAGGAAGAATTTGTTTGACAACTGTAAAGGTAAAAAAAGAATATCTGGATCCTTCTGATTTATTAAGTAGATTTCAACAGATCTTTACTGTCCAAAGCAATATGGACAGCAGCTAAACTAATGGTTTAGACCAGCAAACAGCTTGTCCGCAGCAGATCGCAACCCAATGTTTGGAGTGTAGTGAAACTGACAAGGCAAATTAGGCTATGTACATCAAGTGTTAACCTGAAAATTGGAGGGAGCGCTCCTGCCCAATCACCATTATAGACATAGAGGCTTGAGCAGCTGGTGAAGTGAAACTTTTTTTAGTTGGGTTCCACTGCTAAAAAGTTTGGGAACCACTGGTTTAGACAACTCTGGATGAACTTAAATGTTTGGATCCATTTCAGTCTAATATCAAATTGGTTTTTAGAACTGACACTTGTTTGTTCACCCTGTTGGAAGATCTTTGTTGATTCTTCTCAATCCCTCACTTAACATTACTCATACCATTATATTATTTTAGTTTAACTGCTGTTGGAGACATCACATAGTGATGGTTTTGATACAACATCACAGGAAGATTCCAGAAGAAGGTGCTGAGCAACTCTTGTTCAGTTCTAAAGCAGTTGTGCTTCAAAGTTCTACAGAATTTTCTCATGAAATTAATGGGAAAAATCGTCCAGAATTACAGTGTGAAGTATCATCAACATGAAGACTGATTTAGACTCTGTGTGTTCAATCCCTGAGTAGCTGGCTGGAGTCAGCAATGGGCTGAATGAGAGTAAATAAACTGAAACTCAATACAGATGAGACAAAATTTGCTTATGGTTTGAATCCAAAGTAAGCAGAAAATGCGAGGTAACTTTGGTGTAGGTGGTCGTACTCCAAAGTTTAATATACCTGTCAAGATGGTAATGAAAGAAATACATGTAATCAATTTGTCTATCATGCCTTTTCCCTGTGCCACACAAATCTCCTTTAAAAAGATGCAGCTTCTGAAATGTTAACACCCCGAACATTTGCTGGTGTCTGCGCCAGTCCTGAGCACACATGAATCTCCTTTGCAAGTGATCTTCTCAGTTTATTTATTTAGACATATCAGAAGCCCCTGAGTCAGCCCTTGAGTCTAAAGCAGATGTCTATCCCTGATCTTAGGAAAAAGTCTTTTTTAAAAAAAAAACAAAAACATATCTTTGGCATAAGAATCCTGATTGTATGCTTTTAGTATGCCAGCATGTTTCAAAAGAGGGCTGTATTTATCCTTAAGACAAGCATGTGTTGACACTTTAATAGAGAATTCTATTCTGTGGGTTAACAGCAAACATTTGCTTTAAAAAAAACTACAGCAAATAAACGTTATGTAGTACAGACTGCAGGGGTAGGCAACCAACAGATATATGTAGCTACTTAACAAAATGACTAACTGCCAAAGATCCACGTCCTTCTTCTCCTCTCCTCCAACCCGTGGGAGCCCATGCTGCCTCCTCAGCAGCCTGATCTGTTTCGAGGCTGCTGGCCAACCCAGCCAGCTCCGCCCCTTCCAGCTGTGGCCTAGTCCTGGCCTCTTGCTGCTGGCCAGCTGGCTGTGGCCCACTCCTGGCCTCTCGTGGAAGCTCAAGAGAGCTGCTCCTTGTGACTGCCTGCTGTCCACTCGCCACCCCACCTGCTCCCAGCTGATCAGTGGCCAACCCTTCGTCTTGCCACGCCATTCCCCAGCTGACTGATAGCCACAGTCCTCACTCTGGAGACTGTGGCTGATTATGGAATCCTATCCCCTACTTGCGTATGCGGTGCTCAGGGAACGTTCTAGAACAAGCATTTGTCAGCTAGTGGTCCTGACAGTATTATCCCAGGATTGCGAAAGACCACACACCACCACTGCTTTGTCTTATTTCCACATGTTCCATGCTATGACTGAATAGGACATTCATGCATACATTCCCAGATATCCATGTTCAAGTTGTATAATCTCTGCATACAAATTTTAATTTTCATAGGAAGGGTTGTGTTTTATGGCTATGGACAAGTAGGATGCTTATCCCGTTCAGACAGTATTTTTATTACATGGCTGGGGCAGGTTGAACAGGATCAGGCACCTCAACTAATGGTGGTTGCATCTTCTGCTGGACATGTGCATATGGATCCAAAGTGTCTACAACCCAAGCACATAACAAAGAATGTCTTCAGCTCTAGCTCTAATTTGGATGCAATTTTACTACAAATAAAAGGAAAGAACAGTATTGATTTACAAGCATGGAATGAATTTTGCTGAGAAGTAATCCTATTAATGATGAAAGAAACTCCAAAATTATTCAAGAGACTGTGTCAATTATCAAGCTTAGGAAGAAGCTACGCACTCACCATCACTAATAAGAAGGGGGAAAAAGATTAGGGGACTGCCTTGTCAAGGACAGCATGTGAAGAATGTCTGAAAATGCAGGAATTAGAGGAAGGGGTTGCTTTTTATCTTCCTCTTTCCAGACCCCTCAGGGCACTGGGCCTGATTTATCGAATGTATTTATTTGCATTTATCAGATGATGCCCCCATATCACCTATCTGGTATCCTTTCAGTCACTTCTAATAGGCGAAGTAAAGGGGAATTATGCAAACACAGCCGTAGACATTACACTTATAGGTCGATCATTACACGTCATTACACAATGAAATTCAAGTTCATCGAAGAGAGTCATAAGAGAACAGCCCCGCTGGATCAGGCCATAGGCCCATCTAGTCCAGCTTCCTGTATCTCAAATGCCCCAGGGAGCACACAAGGCAACAAGAGACCTGCATCCTGGTGCCCTCCCCTGCATCTGGCATTCTGACATAGCCCACTTCTAAAATCAGTAGGTTGCACATACACATCATGGTTTATAATCAGTGATAGATTTTTCCTCCAGAAATTTGTCCAATCCCCTTTTAAAAGCATCCAGGCCAGATGCCATCACCACATCGTGTGGCAAAGAGTTCCACAGACTGACTAAATGCTGAGTAAAGAAATATTTCCTTTTCTCCGTCCTAACTCTCCCAACACTCAATTTTAGTGGATGTCCCCTGGGGACACTTTAAAAGAAATGTTGGCTACAAAGAAGTTAGTATTTGTGGACATTTAGCCATCCCACCTAGCCACATCATGATCCCCAGAACCCTGCTATTTTATCCCTCACCTTTTGCTCTGTAGTAGAGAAAGAAGCTTGCTGTGGCTCCTGCCATGGTTGATGCATGCATAAGCCAGTTCCTACACCCCACTTTACAACCCTATAGTAGATTGGAAGTATTATGAATCCTTGAAAGCACAGCGTAATCCAGGATCTGTGCTATCACTTGAAACACTGAAGCTATATTAAATTGCTAGATGTGAACAGTGACAGATTTACAAGATGTCACATGACATTGTGATGTCACTGCCATGGGTGCTGGGGCAGAATGTTACACCTCTGCATGCAACTATTGGCACAATCCTAACTGGCTGTTATGCCGCCAGAATGTATGTTCCAACAGTTTTTGTCTGTGACGATGCTGGAAAGCATGACCTGGCCACCGCCAGAAGCGGTAGGCAGCTGGATCCTGCATGTCGAGAGTCCCACTGTGTGTGTAGGCCGCTCTGATCACTAGGTCTCGACCACACAAAAATTCACCTCCCATTTTACCACGGTAAATCAAGTATTCCAGAATCCAGTTGATGTAGACGCACAGCAAACACATTGAAATCAATCCAGTTAAGCCCTCTTAAGGTTATGTGAGCCAGTCACTCAAGGGCTGCAAATTATCATTTGCTCTACACCCGTATCAATTTATAGAGAAAACCTGAGCCGCGCACAAATGTTAAAGCCTTTAAAGTTAGAGGAAAATATACTTAGACGTTTTAGAAACACCCGCCGTTTCAATGCTGTTGTATACAACTGCGAGGCAGCTTTGTAGATTTGCATCTGGTCCAACAACCCATCATTCTGTAAATTCTCCAGTAAAGCTTTTATCTTGTCTTCTAAAAATACTCTGACCACTTTCAAAGAAAGAAGAACAAACACACTCCCTTTACATTCCAGGCACTATACAGCAGAAGACAGAGAGCGCAAAATGGAGTCCTGTTTGAGGCCCTGAACTTTGATGTCTGTAAGAGATTTCCGGCAAATCTGACTGCCACAGCCAAGACTGCTTCTAGTCCGCCTTCTCTGCAATAATTGCCCTTAGATGAGGAGGAATTTCCCTTTTATTCTCTTGCCTGAGTGCTCTGATGAGCCAGCTGTCTGAAAATCCTCATGGACCAAATTTATCATGTTGATGGACAACCATTTCTTTCATGAAGGATTTCGGCTAAGCCGCAAAATGAGGAAATTATATTTGAAAAGGGGGAAAGTAAGGTTGGCGCTTTCTTGCTTCACATTATGATATGGAAGGTATATTTATACTGCATTTATTGCTATTATTGAGGACCCCCCTTGCACTAGCTGGCACACAAGCTGGCACTTTTAACAGAACAGTGCCAAAGCTACAGGGAAGTGGTACGGTAAGTACAGCAGGCACTGCAACATATGTAAGCACCCCCTACCACTAGCAGTCAGAGCCATTTTAGAGCCCAATCCTGGGCTTGGTGCTGTCATGCACTGTTGCAAACGTGCCGTAAGGCACGTTTTGGAGTCTCACCACTGGGCTACCGCCCAGTGCTGGCCGGTGCTGGGCTAGCACTAGGCTAGTGCGGGACGGGCACCCAGCCTCCACCACTCGGTGGTCTCATGGACCACCGAGCCGCAGCATGGTAAGTGGGGCAGGGAGGGGCAGGGAGCAGGTGTTCCGGGGAGGGGGGAGGCTGGTGGGGGCCAGAGAAGCATGATGGGGAGGTGTGGGCAGGGAGGAGGTGGTCGGACAAGAGGTGTGTGGGGGGACGGAGGGAGGCAGGTCCACGGAGTTCTGCTCCGCTGGATCCAAGGCGTTCATGTGCGGCTCAGCACGCTACACAAATGCTTTTAGTTTACCACCGACCTTTTGGTTGGCAGTAAAGTGAGTAGCCCCATTGCGGGGCTGCTTCCCTTACCTGGGAGAAGGGGACAAAAGTCCCCTTCTCCTTAGGTGCCGCCTGCAGTAGCCCGAGGTGCACAGGATCCGGTGGCAGCCATTCTCGGTGCTGCCAAGGCTGGGCGCCTCAGGCAGCTCAGGATTGGGCTGTTAGGTGGCAACAACAACACACAGGAGATGCTGTTTGGTTCTGTAAGTTCCTGCGCATTGCCACTGCCTCTCGGAATGGCTCTGATGGCAAGTAGGAAGGCCACCTGCAGTACCTGTGCCATCCCTTCAGTAGTTATGCCACTGTTACAGAATAACAATATTGACTAGTCACTGCTTTCATGTAAAATAGTACGATATTAGATCATTAAAAACTTTGAAAAAGAGAAAAATGAGAAGGAACAATATACTAAAGGAAGACTCTACAAACCCTGGTTCACGGGCCGGATCCAGGGTTTAGAAAAAGCCCTCCACCTTTGTGAGCGAGTCTTACCGTTCCACTGTGGCACCACTTATTTTTCAACTTGATCTCTGCTCAGGGACACTCCGGGCAGTCGTGTCTGTTGAGACTTACTGCTACATAGCCTGATGGGACGCTGAGCAATAGATGTGACTGCCCAGAGCATCCCTGTGCAGAGACCAAGTTGAAAAATAACCAGCACGACAGCAGAACAGTGAGCACCAGTTGGGACAGGGAAGGCTTTTCATAAGAACATAGGAACAGCCCCACTGGATCAGGCCATAGGCCCATCTAGTCCAGCTTCCTGTATCTCACAGCGGCCCACCAAATGCCCCAGGGAGCACACCAGATAACAAGAGACCTCATTCTTGTGCCCTCTGTGGCATTCTGACGTATCCCATTTCTAAAATCAGGAGGTTGTACATGCACATCATGGCTTGTAACCCGTAATGGATTTTTCCTCCAGAAACTTGTCCAGTCCCCTTTTAAAGGGGCCAGATGCCATCACCACATCCTGTGGCAAGGAGTTCCACAGACCAACCACACGCTGAGTAAAGAAATATTTTCTTTTGTCTATTCTAACTCTCCCAACACTCAATTTTAGCGGATGTCCCCTGGTTCTGGTGTTATGTGAGAGTGTAAAGAGCATCTCTCTATACACTCTGTTCATCCCCTGCATAATTTTGTATGTCTCAATCATGTCCCCCCTGCCCCCTCAGGCGCCTCTTTTCTAGGCTGAAGAAGCCCAAACGCCGTAGCCTTTCCTCATAAGGAAGGTGCCCCAGCCCCGTAATCATCTTAGTCGCTCTCTTTTGCACCTTTTCCATTTCCACTATGTCTTTTTTGAGATGTGGCGACCAGAACTGGACACAATACTCCAGGTGTGGCCTTACCATCGATTTGTACAACGGCATTATAATATTAGCCGTTATGTTCTCAATACCTTTTCTAATGATCCCAAGCATAGAATTGGCCTTCTTTACTGCCGCCGCACATTGAGTCGACACTTTCATCGACCTGTCCACCACCACCCCAAGATCTCTTTCCTGATCTGTCACAGACAGCTCAGAACCCATCAGCCTATATGTGAAGTTTTGATTTTTTGCCCCAATGTGCATGACTTAGAACTTACTGACATTGAAGCGCATCTGCCATTTTGCTGCCCATTCTGCCAGTCTGGAGAGATCCTTCTGGAGCTCCTCTGGAGCTTTCCCAGACACAGCTTGGAGACCGCTGTACTAAAGGGATCAACAGTATTTTTCTTAAAGTATCTTTAGAACAAAAGCTTTGCAAGTGAATTTTAAAGATGATAAAGAAGGAACAAAGATGAATATCTGAAGAGAAAACTTTCTGTGCTGTGGGACCCACAGCCACAAATGAATAATAATCTGTCAACTTCAAGCACAGTGATGGAATCTCAGAACAACAGATGGTGTCTGAGCACTGATAGCACCCAGAGTGAGATTCTAGGACCTTTAAAATTCACAGCTTGGTCTTTAATGGGATTCTCTGGTCTGCACAAAGCCCATGTCAGTAATGAAGGACAGGTGTGATAGGATCACAGTTGCCTGTAAACACGTCTGACTAAAGAATACCTATATTTAACTTCAGCCGGACCCTACAAACCAGTCAGTTGTGCCTTCTGGAAAATAAACACTGTCAAACATAGAGTACATTCTAGGCCAGGTTGACCAAACTTGCTTAATGCAAAAGAGCCACATATGATAACTTCAGATGTTTGAGAGCCGCGATATTTAGGAAGCATTTAAAATCTTAAATATATTTACTCATCATGAACATTATACATGTTTTAATCCAGTGGACTCTCAATTTATACCTGGTAAATAATTGTAAATATTGAAAATTTCTTTTTTACCTTTTATATTATTTGTGATGCAAAAAGGAGCTTAGCCAACATATTTCCAAGAGTTGCACATTGTATTACAAATAGCCACATGTAGCTCACGAGTCACAGTTCAGCTACCCCAGTTCTATGCTTGGAAGCTCTCCCTTGGATCTTGAGTACAGTTTCATTGAACTGCAGTTCAAAAAATTAAGGATCAGGTGTGAGAGTTAATATGTCCTCCCTGATCCTGTTGCAGTCCCTTCCATTGCAAAGTCACATTGAGTATTATCTTTCTATGATATTTCCCTTGTCTGAAAACAACCCTCTCTCTCTCTCTCTCTCTCTCTGTAATCTCAATCCTGGCAATTATGATGAACAGAAGTTGAATTCACTGTGAATAAATGAGAAAGGGTTGCATCGCTTATGAATCAGTATGGTGTTCAGCCTACAGCAGACCTAAGAACATAAGAACAGCCCCGCTGGGTCAGGTCATAGGCCCATCTAGTTCAGCTTCCTGTATCTCACCATGGCTACACATCATGGCTTGTATCCCATGATGCATTTTTCCTCCAGAAGTTTGTCCAATCTCCTTTTTTAAAGGCATCTAGGCCAGATGCCATCACTGCATCCTGTGGCAAGGAGTTCCACAAACTAACTATACACTGAGCAAAGAAATATTTTCTTTTGTCTGTCCAAACTCTCCCAACACTCAATTTTAGCAGATATCCCTTGGTGTTATGCGAGAGGGAAAAGAGCATCTCTCTATCCACTCTGTTCATCTCCTGCATACTCCACAGTCAGGGAATTGAACTGATCTTCAAAGAACTTTCTGAACACCACTTTCCATATACTTCTCCTGAGCAATAAGAAGCTGAATCGAAATGGGCAATTTCAAACATATACATTAAATTATGTGCAATTCATGCATCCTTCCATGCCTCCAGAATTCCACCACCACCTGCAGGTAATCAGCAGTCTCTTTGATCAAATAATGATGTCTAATATGCATCCATAGGGTCTATATGCAGCCAACAGGGCAGCCAGGTAGAAAAAAGAAATGGAGCAATAAGGAAAGGAATGGCAAGGCAGCAAGATTGATGGAGAATGGTTTGCAGCAGAGGCGAGGAGTAGAGCAACAATGAATTTGGGGGCACAGTTAAAGGAGAAGTTGGAACAACTTTGTGTGGACCCAGCAAACCAATTTGGAAATATCCCAAGAGCTTCTTCTTAGGTAAATCCAGGATAAAGGGATCAAGGATTAGCCAATGGGTGAAACAGCATTCTTGAAGAAGTGCTATCAGATGGATCTCATTGGTGGCAAGCATCTACAAGATAATGTGCATGTACCCAAATGACTTTAAAAGGCAGAATTAATCAGTCTGCTATTGGCCTCCTCCTTCCAAGCACAGAGGCCTATCGGTATCAGTTTCTTGGCTAGCCTCTTTGTAATAAATATAGGCTTGGTACATAATGAAAACCAGATGAATTGTGCTTGGGCTACAGATGTCTTCTTTTTCTTGTGATTCTAGCTAAGATTGTTTCTTACTCTTCATAATCTCCCACAGCTGCCAAAAATCCATTTTATCTTTGCATGAGGTGAAATTTCCATTAGCAGCTATTATGGTAGCAGGGGTCAAGCATCCAGTGTCAGATGAACTGCTAAAAAGAAAACGTAGGCAATGAAAGATTCAGCTAAGAGCTGTGTGTGTGTGTGAAATAATACACAAAATTAGCTTATGCCCAAATATGAATTGATAATGTTGCTGACATCACTGGGGGGAAGGGCTATGTCCCTTGGCTACATGGAAAAAAATGTTAATCATTTTGATGATGTTCCCTTTTCAGTGCATCTTACAGGGCATTCCTCTGCATGTCTACAGAGAAGCAAGTCCCCTTGTGCGCAGTGGGGATGACTCCCAGGAAAGTGTGTATAAGATTACAGCCTTAGTCTGGTGCCCGGCAGTTTGATTTGCCTTTCAGGCTACTGACCCCAGAACGTAAACAGCATTTGCAGTTTCAGCACAGCTCTTGGTTCTGTTAATGTCTCCTAATCATAGTCATAACAAGTGGTGTCACTAGGATTCGCATCACCCGGTGTGGGAGGCCTGAGTGTCACCCTATTCAGTGGGCGGGGCAACACCCCAGGTGGTGGGCATGGTGATGTACCATCGCCTCGCCCCCACTGGTTTTTTGGCAGTACCTTTTCATAGAACACAGATATTTCAATGTGGTTTGTTTCATTGCATTCCGCATGAAATTACAGATTGATTGATATATAACATGATGGCATTATTCCTCCAGACTCTGATTTTAGTGATTTTGAAAACTTGTAGGGTCACACACACACCTGTGTCAACTTACTAACACCTTATTGCAGCAGTTCTCATACTTTTAGCACCTGGACCCACTTTTTAGAATGACAATCTGTCCAGTACCCACTGGAAGTGATGTCATGGCCAGAAGTGACATCATCAAGCAAATTAAAATAAATAATTATAAATAGTTAAATTAAAATGAAAGAAATAATTAAAGAAGGGGGAGCCAGCCCTGTTCCACCAAGTGAGTTTTCTCTGTAGCCTGCCTGCAATAACCCCTCCCCCCCAAAAAAAAGAATCAGTGAGATTTCCAGCTGTAATGGAAGATCAGAAGATCATCAGGTGGATGATGTGGTGTTGACAGCGATTCCCTGTTTTGACAGCTGTTTGACAGCTCTGGGAAGGGCAGGGCTGGCTCCACAGCTGTAATCACTCAAGGCAATGGAGACCTGGTTGGACACCTGAGCTTCATTTGACCTTGATGGGACTTTGAATGGACATGAACTGAAGGGATGGCTCACCTGAGCCTAATTTGAAGCTAATGAGGTAGCTCACAGCTGAGCTGCATTTGGATCATGAGACATCCAAGGATAAAAGGCAGCTTTGGAAGGAGACAGAGCTACCCTGACCCAGGACCAAGAGTGGGATGCTGATCTGGCCAGAAGCAGGACCCTGACCTGGCTGACCCAGCTGGATGCTGACCAAGAGGGCTACCTGACCCAGACCTACAGGAAGAGAGGACTGCCAGGACCCTGCTGGAGAAGACACTCTGCTGGAGAGAACACTACTGGAGAGGAGGAACTCTACTGCAGAAGACTGGATTGGGAATACTGAATTGGGAAGACTGGACTGTGCTTTGGACACTGGACTTGGACTGGAGGCTTCAGACGTTACCCCCCGGAGTTAAGTGGAGTTTTGGGGAGGGAAAGCCTCTGGACAAGAGGACTTGCAGGGAGTGTCTGTGTTTGTAGCAATAAATTCTTGTTAACTGCTATAGATAAGGAGTTCTGTGTTCATTCCATTGCACACTGCAGCTGTTGTTCCTGAAAAAGGAGGGTGTTAATTAGCCAAAAAGCAGGCATTAGAAGGGAGTTGAGATATTTGGCAGAACACCAGCCCTCCCCAGTGCCCAGTTTAAAGTCCTTTTATTTCAAGCACATCAATACAAAGACCCACCTGGCCTTACAAGTCTGAGAGCCCAAGCCTATGCCTATCTACTCAGAAGTAAGCCCCATTAGAGTCAATGGGGCTTACTCCCAGGAAAGTGGTGATAGGAGTCCAGCCTCAGAGTCCAATTCTATGCATGTCTACTCAGAAGTCCCATTAGAGTCAGTTGGGCTTACTCCCAGGAAAGTGTGGGTAGGATTGGGCTGTGAGGGAAACTGCAAGTGCAGAATAGAAACCATTCCCCTTACCAGTTCAAGCCTCTTTGTTGGTCCTTTCTAGTGGGGGGGGGGGAAGGCTGCCTTCTGGGGCTTTTGTTGCGCTCCAGTCCCATCGGATCGGGACCATTCTGGTGTCCTCACATTCCCCTTTGCTTGGCCTGGCCACCGGCCAAGGCACGTCTGCCTACTCACGAGTAAATGCGATGTGAGGCTGCTTTGCTTCCCATTTATTTTATGGGGAGACAGAAGTGACAGGCTTCTTGAAGGCATCTGGTTGGCCACCATAGGAAGCTGACCTAGATGGACTGTTAGTCTGATCCAGAGGGGTGTTTTTTTATGTTTTTAGGGGCTTACAGCAGTGGTTCCCAAATTTTTTTTAACTGGAAGCTCCTACTGGGCATTGTCCTACTGGGCCATTAGCTGCAACTCCCTATCAGGGCTATAATCCTATACACTGTAGAGGGCAGGGGTGTCCAAACCTTTTGGCAGGAGGGCCACATCATCTCCTTGACACTGTGTTGGGGACCAGGAGAAAAAAAAAGAATTTATATTTCAAATTTGAATAAATTTACACAAATGAATATATTAGAGATGGAACTTGTATGAATGAATGACGGTCTTGTGATAGCCCAAGGACTAGAAAAGGCCTTGCACAAAGCAAGGCCAGCCTTTCCTTTGCTGCTGCTGCTGCATTACAGACGTGAAACAGCAAGCAGTGGAAGGAGCTCTTGTCCCACAGCTCATGAGAAAGGTCAAACAGTCGCCCTCACATTGAGAGCAGTTGCATCTGGCCAGCACAGACTCCAGCAAGTCTCCAGCGGGCCAGAGACTCATTGGAAACTAGGGCCTCTCTGTGGGCTGGATTGGGTGTCCTTGAGAGCTGCAAGTGGCCCCTGAGTCGGGGTTTGGGCACCCCTGGTATAGGGCAGTGGATTTTTCACAAAGTTTCTGCAGGTCCCCAATTAGTTTTCGCGGCTCTCTGAGAAACCACAGCTCAAAGTTTGGGAACCACTGATGTCGGGGTTTGGCAAAGAAGAAACCTGAACCTAGGTGACATAAAAATCCAAATCAGGTATGCAATGGCAAAGGTATTGGTAGTAAACAAATATTTTAAAAAAGATTTAACTTACTCATTTTTTTTCTGAAATCTAATTGTTTGCTGACAATCATCAGTTATTTCCCTGCTGCCAAAATTCATCTCCTCTGAAACTTCAGCATACTTACAGTGGCCACTTGCACACCACAGTGAGGCTTCCTGGAAGACCTAGTGCTTTGCACCCCCTCTAGCTAAACCACTTGTTAGATACATCCTGATGCTTTCCTCAATATTCCTCTAATATTTTCCTTGAGTAGGACACCCACCTTTACTTTAAAGTGAGATTTTGGTGCCAGCTCTGGGTTAATCTCTCTCTCTCTCACACGCACATGCACACAGTGCGCGCAATCATATATGTGCTGGCAGTGCAAGCACAATCAAAGCTTTTTTTACGATTGTATGGCTGTGCTGTGTGTATGTGTTTTAATTCTCAAAACAGCCTGCATAAACCTTGCAAAGGGTTAAATTGCATGAAACAGCTGAAATTTCTGAAGCCACAAAAGAGATTTATTTTTTTTAAAGGAACGAAGTATGGACTGTAATCCCTTTGCAAGGCCTTTGCTTTAATTATAAATAGAGGTGCCTGAAAACGGTGTTATTTTATGTTACTAAGAAGTAAGCCCATTGCATTCAGTCAGACTTGGGCTGTAATCCTATCTTACTCACCGGAAACAAACACCTCTAGTTCTAAAAGATGTTACATTTATAAGCCAGCAATGCTGCATGCTTTATTTTCTCAGTCATCCTAAGAACCTACAGCAATGGTAAGTGTTAAGTAGATCTGAGTTCCAAGATGCAATTTGTGGCTTGTATTTTACAGCTAGCAACATATCCCAAACAGAACATTTTGATCTTTCAGCTACAACTAGAGACATTTTCAGGAAACTATCATTTTACATTTTCTCATAAAGTTGAAAAATGTCTGTTTTTGTTTCATTCTTGCAGCAAGAGACGACCAATAGTTACTCTTTGGTTTTCTCGTGTACATTTATTGAGCTGATAAAGACTGCAAGATGTCGTGAAAGAAACTCTTGGTTTATTTTACTTTGGCAATAATAAGAGTGTGTAGCCAATTTTAAAATCTTAAATAAAGCCAGAAGAAAATAATTGGTGTATCCTGATATAACCAGTACACACACACACATACACACATGCACAAAGACACACACACCCCTGTCTTTCTTTTACCACCAGCCTTTGTTTTTACTAGTCAACTGTTTTTAATTCTTTACCTCTTATTTTTAGGACCATTACTGCAAATTTTCATTGGAAACAAAGACGCTTTGGTAGTGGAGGTGAAGAAATATATAGTATTGCAAAGATACACTTCTTTAGAAGTCACAATGTGCCCAACAGAAGGATCATATTCCCTTCATAATTCAAGAAATAAATGCCACAGTGAGTAACCAGTGGTCAGCAAGGGCCTTTTTTAAGTGGAGCGGGAGCTATGCTGAAATTTAAATATGCTAGCTAGCACTCTTTGCAGCCAACTCCAAAGAAGCTCCCGATCTAACCACAGAAATCTGCTCCACCTCCAATATTCTATTTTCCATTCCGTCACAGTCCACAGGGCACATGAAAAGTACTTGATGCTTTTTCAAACTACTGGCTATAAATTTTATTTTAAAAAATATGAAAAGATTTCTGTCCAGCTTGCAGAGTTGAAGGGGAGGTCATTACATGCCAGCAGCCTAGAACTGACTTTAATTATTCCTTTTTATACCAGTTTTCTGGTGCTATAGAACTTATCATAAAAACACAGGAAATATTAATCTGCAGATTAATGTTATAAGCAGAAAATGTCTCCCCTACAATAAAACAGCCTGAGCCTTTTCCATTTTTCCTTTAAAGTGAACTTCTACTTTAGAAACATTTTTTTCTTTAAAAACTCATTACCTGTAATGAGTGTACTGGACTGCCAACTACAAATCGCTTAAGATAGCATGCATGCATCTAGTTACATTTTCTCCCATAAACCTAACTGGATTTCTGCCCAGTCCTCTCTAACGCTGTTGCAGCAGGGCCACTGGGCCAACACCGTATCCAGGATTGGATTACAGCAGGCAGGACGTCTCTATGGGGTCAAGGAATGTTCGTTCCCTTACCCCGTGTAGCACCCTGCTCAGTTGGGCTACTCAGATCTGCACCAGCTATTTAGCTGGCACAGAACCAAGTAACAGGGGATGGGGTTTAGGTTGGGATGAATAGAGGCCTGCTCCACTGTTCCTGCTTCCCTCCACCCCTGTTCCATCTTCCCCCACCCAGAGAGTACTCTTAAGTACAAGTCAGGCTTTTAAATACAAATGTACATGTTTAACAGAAAACCAAAGCAAATTCATTTTCTGTCCCATTTTTAATCCCATTATCGAAATGGTTATCTCTGAAATACTCAAGTTACCAAAAATCACAGATGAGACCTCTTTACGAGGGTGGATCCATTCTCAGACCCCCAGTGCATACCAAAAACCACAGATAAGTAAATCTGCCATTTTGGCCCTTTAAACCCCCAGAGAGTTTTCTGGAGCCCACAAAGGCCATGTGAGTCCACCCTTGGCCTCTGCGGGCTTCAGAATGGCCATTATGGCCAAAAAGCTACTTCCCGTGGGAAATCAGAAGTGATGTTTTTATGCCTTTTATGGCATTCTGAGGCTGCCTCAGAATGCCTTAAAAGGCATAAAAACATCACTTCCAGTTTCCCTTGGGAATCCTGAAGCAGTGTTTTTGTTTTTTTGCTGTAATGACCATTTTGAAGCCCGCAGAGACTGCAGGTGGATGCGCATGATTTCTGCAGGCTTCAGAAAGCCCTCCTGAGGCGTCCAGGTCCGGTTGCTCTGAGAGAGTTCAGTTCAAGCCACCAGAGGCCCTACCTGTAGACTCAAAAATTATCCATGGAAGTATATCATGGCCAAAATCTATCTTGGCAATAGATCCAGAAGATAGCTTATTCCTGCAGATCTCATTTACTGAATTTGTTCACCCTGATCCAAAAGGTCAAATTGGGCTCCAAACTATACAAAGAGAATTTGTGAACCCAAACTGTCACATTCAGTTCAATGGAGGGAACATGTCTGTTTACACTGAGAAATGTGCAAAAGCTCTGCATCCTCCATCAATACGAATGGGTAACCATCAGTAATAATTTATTGTCCTGCATCCACAAGAATTTGCTAAATTGGATCTCCTAGTTATCAAATGGCAGGGCTCCTTCTGAGTAGGCATTGAAAGAATTGAAGACAGAATGTAGTTGGGTTAACTTACAACATCAGTTTACATTCAATAGAGCAGATTTTAAGAATTGGCTCATGAGTGCTAGACAGCATTCGAAATTTCTAGACTGGAGCAGGGTATGTATCATTTATCATACCAATGAGCCAGTATATCTCTTTCATCAATCTGTGTGGCCCATCTTGAAATAATTATTTTTCTCTGTGAAGGTATCTTCATTTTGTCTCCATCTGCTCTTAAGGTTGATACTATTTCTTCCGATGGGCAAGAGATTGTTGTGTTCGAATCTATTATCATAGGTATTTTTTTTATTGCATACTGCTGCTCATGCAAGCAATTCCATTATTTATCCATTCAAAAACAGCACAGTGCTCAGTTTTGTGACAGTAGAAACACATTCACATTCAGATATGCAATTTAACATTATTTTTTTTCCTAGGGAGATAAATTAAACATGGAAACAGTAAACGAATACTGCAGCTATCTACATTGGAAGATGTACAAAGTGATTCATATATCTTCATTTTGCCAGTGCAATAATGAAAGAATGAATTATACATAATTATTACCATGTTCTATGAAAAGGACATAGCTTCATAGTGTATTTATCTTATGCATCTTCTATTGTATTTGATGGTCAGTCAAAAGTGGGGTTCCAAATCACTTGATGGTATTCATTATTCTTTTATCTTGTCAGATAAACAGAAGAGAACACTTAATTCTCAATCAGGCTTTTCACTGTAGCATATGGGAGAAAAAGAAAGGTTGCTTTTAAAATGTTTTGGGGAAAAAATAATCAATGCCAGTTTACAGACAATAAAAAACCCAAGTACTCATCATGAGGATAACATATGCAGGGCCGGTCCAACCATGAAGCCAACAAGTTGTTGCCTCGCACCCCTAAGCTGCCCAGCACCGACAAGAGCATCCTATGGGACCTGCAGCAGCCACCAGAATCTCCTTGGGGGAAAGGGACATTTGTCCCCTTCTTTTGGGTAAGTGCACAGGCCACACAATGGGTCTCCTCCAGTCTGCACCAGCTATTTTGCCGGTGCAGACTAGGGGAGCTCTGTGTTGGGGTTTTCCACCAACTGCCATTTGACTCATCACCTCCCAGAACTGTCTCCATTCTCAACCATGCCACCTGGCTGCCTCTGAGAGAGAAAAGGGATACTGTGAGGTCCATTTAATGACTGGAATTAACTGCAATTTGGCTCTTCCCCCCCCTCCCCACACCTGTCACCTTCAGGGTCCATGCCACCTGGCCATTGCAACAATTGGGTAAGAATGTGTGTCTTTGACACCCAGCACAGTGTCATTTCTAATGGCTGTTGCTGGTGTTTTTCTGCATCTTTTCAGATTGCGAGCCCTTTCAGGACAGGGAGCCAACATTTAACGATTTGATTTTGGGCACAATCCTAACCAGGTCTACACAGAAGTAAGTCCTATTTTGTTCAATGGGGCTTACTCTCAGGAAAGTGTGGTTAGGATTGCAGCCTTTGTCTGTAAACCATTTTTTGTTGAAAAGCAGTATATAAATATTCTTAATAATAATGAACTGCATCAATAAATTGTTTCTCTGACTTTCGTCTTCCCTCCATCCTCTCCCCCCACTTTTGCATCATGCCTATTAAGATATAGGCCATTTTTTTGAAATTGTAAATCCTCTGGAGTTCAACAGGAGAAAGAGTGCAACCCTCTTTCAACAGAAAGGTGGTATATTAATTCAGGAAATTAAAAACGAACACACACATTGGAGAAAATAAAAAATCCTTTGTGGCGTACTGGGGCAAAAAAAAAAAAAAAAAAGAATAGCTTCATAATTCCTAGAAGAACATGGGGAAAAAATTAATTGCATTGAAAAAAAATTAATCTCACATAATTATGAATGCAGCTTGCCTCAGTATTAACACACGCGACATTATTGCTTAGTAACCCACTGACCTAGTTTCAGTGCTACAGAGTTTGCATCGTCTATCATAGTAGATTTGTAATGAAGTTTAAAGATACACAGAAGAAATGATCTGACCTCTTGTGCCAGACGCAGTAGTCCTAATCCGGCATGAGTTATAGCTACTTTGTCAATCAAGGATAAAACAGATGTACAAAGATAGTATCTTAGTGCTGTAACTGGTTTTCAGTCTTAAACATTCAACCTGTTCACATTTCAGGTGACCAAAAAAAACAAAACCAAAAAAAAAACTGTAGGGAATAAATGGGAGTGATTGATAGCCAGAGCTCCCAATGTCATCTGGAAAAGCCTTCTCTTACAAGGGGATTAAATAGAAAGTTTTAATTAAATGACAGTGCCATACGTTCTAATAATAGGCTTTCCCTACAAACGCACAAAGGAGACGTCAACTTAACATGAAGTTTTAATAGAGAAAAACATGAAAATGAAGCATTCCCCCTCATCCCCCACCCCCGAAGCCCTGTTCATTGAGCTTCCCTCTCCTTGGGGCTAGCACACACAGCCTCCCCTTTCTTTTGTGAAGGGGAAAATTCTCCTTACGTTTTCCCTCTCATATTGGATTATGTTAAGGAAATGAGTCTTGCTAATGTTTTGCACCTTTTGTTTTGATTGTCCTGCTATTGCTTAGGTCAGTGTTTCTCAAACTGTGGGTTGGGACTCACTAGGTGAGCCAATTTCAGGTGGGTCCCCATTCATTTCAATAATTTATTTTTAATCTATTAGACTTGATGCTGCCATGGTATGTGACTGAACTTGGGGAAATGTTGCAGACCTGTACTTTTAACAAGCTACTATGTATATGCTCTTAACAATGATAAACAATGTGGTTTACTCCTGGGTAAGTGTGGGTATCACCTGGCAGGACAAAGTTCTGGGTAAGTGTGGCATCACCTGGCAGTTCCAAACAACACAGTTCCAAACAACACAGTCCTGGAACGTGCTGGAATCCCTAGCATGTATGCACTGCTGAAACAGAGACGCCTGCGTTGGCTCGGTCATGTCGTGAGAATGGATGATGGCCGGATCCCAAAGGATCTCCTCTATGGAGAACTCGTGCAAGGAAAGCGCCCTACAGGTAGACCACAGCTGCGATACAAGGACATCTGCAAGAGGGATCTGAAGGCCTTAGGAGTAGACCTCAACAAGTGGGAAACCCTGGCCTCTGAGCGGCCCGCTTGGAGGCAGGCTGTGCAGCATGGCCTTTCCCAGTTTGAAGAGACACTTGGCCAACAGTCTGAGGCTAAGAGGCAAAGAAGGAAGGCCCATAGCCAGGGAGACAGACCAGGGTCAGACTGCACTTGCTCCCAGTGTGGAAGGGATTGTCACTCCTGAATTGGCCTTTTCAGCCACACTAGACGATGTTCCAAAACCACCTTTCAGAGCATGATACCATAGTCTCTCGAGACTGAAGGTTGCCAGCAACAAAGTGTGGGTAGGATTGCAGCGTAGGATTGTTAAAAATTTTCCTGCTTGATGATGTCACTTCCAGTCATATCATCATTTCTAGTGGGTTCCGACAGATTCTCATTCTAAAAGTGCGTCCCAGTGCTAAATGTGTGAGAACCACTGGGTTAGGCTATCTATCTATCTATCTATCTATCTATCTATCTATCTATCTATCTATCTATCTATCTATCTATCTATCTATCTATCTCTTACTTACTTACTTACTTACTTACTTACTTACTTTGTGGTGCAAATAAAAGATTGTGAACATCATCAAAGGTAATGAGATGTTTCCCTGTAAGTCTGCTTTTTGTGTCCAATGCTTATTTTTTGCTCCTGTTACTCTCCATTGATAACCAAGAAGTTATCCATTCACAGTGCAATCCTAACTGGGGCCAGCACAACCAAGCCACACTGTATCCTATGCAGGTTAGGAAGTGGCTGGAGGTCACCTCGGGGTACGGAGATATAGTTCCCCTTACCCCGAGTAAAGCCCCAGTCAACCCTATGGGGCTTCTCAGATCTGTGCCAGCTATTTAGCTGGCATAAATTTAGGAAGCCCTTGTAGGACCACCCGGCCCAGGGACAGGGGTTAGCATATGGCGTGCACTGCCAATTCCGCCCCTTCCTGGGCCTGATCTACCCATGTTTCCACCCTCCCTCACCCCAAAATGTGTGTCCCATTCTACTCTCCTGCCACCCTCATCTCCCACCCTGCGCTGTCCGGTACAAACTTACCTGTGCCAGCCAGCGTGGGGAATAGATCCAGCACTGCTGGGCTGGTGTAGAACTCCGTGCCAGCTAGGTCAGTTCTAGAGTAGCCACAAATGTATGTTTATGACACTAAGCTGGTACAGTAGCTGCTGTGCTGGCCAAAGAACACATTAGGATTGGGCTGTAATACACCTGCAAGGATGATTCATCCACATCCAAAGAGTGCACGGAGCATCCCTTGCCAGTTATGTGAATTGGGGCAGGGTGGTGGGGAAGCTTTCCAGACAAAGCTCCCTGGCACATCAGCGCCATGCAGAACTATGATGGATCACGTTGCAAGTGTTTACCATTCAAACGACTATTATAACAATTAGTAGCTCACTAAATGGAAACTCAGAGTATGTGCTTGACAGTGTTAGTAAAACAAAAAGAGAGGCAAAAATGACTTGCTCCTGTAGCTGGATATGGAAACTAAACAGCCGGGGAGCTGAAGAGCTGAATTATTTATACAGGAGGGTATTAAAAGTAAATAAAGAGCCACATAGTAAGCCCAGCCATTTCATCTGTCTTTTCCCAATTCCCCCTCTCTTTTAGATCATAGCATTTTGCTAAAACAGATTGCAGAGATATTCAAGTGGCAGGCTAATATTTTGGCATGTGCAAGAAGCAATGATGAAGCATTGTCTTTAAAAAAAAATAGACATAATTACCAAGTGCTTATGAAGTGTTAATTAGACTTTTCTGCATCAAAATGTTTGATTTTTTTTTAAAAAAGAACTCAGTTGAGTTTCCAACAGGGGTTCTCTGTCTTATGCATTTGTGTATATTTTTGTAAAAGACTGGGGGGGGGGGATGATCAGTTTAATACATTTAGAGCGCTTGATATTGCCGGTGTAAGTCCCTAGCGCTGACCAAGGAGTGTCGCAAACATGCCGTAAACGTGCCGACTTAGGAGTCAGCAGGCCGGCACAAGGACACATGCTGGACTCCCTGTGGCAGAGCAAACCCTGGACCCAGTGAGTTTGCACCAGCTGACTCAGGCAGGCATGCGGGATCTGGGGAGAGCAGGGGGAAGGCAGAACTGGAACATTCCAGGGCAGTAGGAGGGCTGCCAGTGGGCCCGGGAGAGTGGTGGTGCCAGGATCTAGCACTTAGGCTGGATCCTAAATAAAGGAGAAAAAATCCACCAACACGCAGGGATGGGTCTGCTTTGTGGTCTCCAGAGTATATGGCATTGCGGCTTACAAAAGGGTGAGAACCGGTAAAGACAGGTGAAGAAAATGGTGGGAGTGGTTAGATGGGGTGAATCCACCTATAACGTGATGCATCTGTGTTCTAGTTAAACAGCTGATGTAATGTGACTGTAGTTGAAAATGTAAAATGTGATTGCTTTCCTTTGTATTACTTATTGTAGTATGAAACTTTTAAAATAAAAATCTATATCCCCCCCCCCAAAAAAAAATCTGTATTCCCCCCCTCCTTAGAGGCCCGACCAAGTTCAGGGTTGCTCGGAACTGCGCCAACTCTTTAGGTGGTGCAGATCCCAGTAGCCCCATTTGGGTTGCTGCCGTGCTACCCGGGGTAAAGGTAATTGATTTCCTTTGCTCCAGGTTGCGCCACATTCAGCCCCAGCCCT
Source organism: Tiliqua scincoides (assembly GCF_035046505.1). Taxonomy (NCBI): domain Eukaryota; kingdom Metazoa; phylum Chordata; class Lepidosauria; order Squamata; family Scincidae; genus Tiliqua; species Tiliqua scincoides. The sequence goes on from NC_089826.1 coordinate 32,611,786, forward strand.
GCACTGGATACAGGGCAAGCCAGCGAGTTAGGACTGGGCTGGCAGAATTCTGATATTTCCAATGTGTCCCTGTCGTCATGACTTAAGTGATAAACGTGCACAAAAGGATTTTCCTATAAAGGTTTCTGTGTGGGCCATGGGTTTCACCACTGCAATCTTTCATACCCCAATAAGAGATATGAGGTAGCAGGACATGTGGGGGGAGGGGCAGCACTGCCCCACCAGCCTCCTCCGAAAATTGCTGCAGCCAAATCCAATGATGGTGCCTACATTCCATCCACTTACTCAGGTGCAAGCAGGGCTCTGAGTGGAGGTGCAAACAGGGCTGCATTTTCCGAGGATGCTTATGGGGCTGCAGCGCCGGTGCTGAGGCTCAATAGGTTTGGGCTGCCCATTAGGATTGGGCAGCCAATGCAAAATTGCTTTTTTACAGAGTTTATTTTATATACCATATTTTTATTCTATCTTTCTCCCCTTAAGGGGACCCAATGCTCATGTTTTTTTTTTTTATCAATGCACACGTGCACACTGGTGACACAGAGGGCAAAAAGAACAAACAAATGAAGGAATTGAAAACTGTACATAGTTCAATTCTGGAATTAATTTAATAAGACTTAAACCATAATTCTAGACTGTAGGGCAGAATGGAACTGGCGAAATCTGCTCTTTCCTGTGCAAGAGTGACGTAATGACATACCCAAGACTTCTGGTAACGAAGAGAGATTCTATACATCAGACATTAGGTACTGTCAAATGCAATTTAAGTAAAGGGGGAAAAAAACGACCAGAACAAAAAGACTCAGTTTGATCTTCAAAAGAAGATTCCTTCCTTCTTTGTGAAATGTTTGCTTTTCTTTTACAGAAGGTCTTAAGTACTGCCCTGGTTCTCTGTCCGTATAATGTACGAGCTACAACGATTCTGCAGGGAAAGGCTATACAGTGTACCGAACAATATGCCTGCCACAGTGTTCACTAGGGAGAAGCAATGGAAAAGAACACAAAAGAGATGAGATCAGGCTTCCTTCAAAAAACAGAAAATTAAAAAAAATATATTAAAAAATGAAACATTAACTTGGAAACTTTGCTGAGGGTCATCTAGTCCCCTAGATGCTCATCCTGTAACTCTGCAGTCCCTAACAGATGCATAACCAGCCTATTTTTTTAAACAAACAAAACAACATCTCCAGAGATTGCAGCCCTGCAACCTTTTTCCAGGAAAATACTCCTATTGCTCAGTGATTGGTCTTTGTAGGATATTTTACCTAATATTCAACCTATATTTCATAAGCGCTTCCATTCCAGCGAGAGGACAACAACCTTTATAAAATGTTTTTGGAAGATGTTTCACATTTTGGAAGTAAGCAGTAATCCATGTTTCCTTACATTACAGGTTATATATTGTTTCAGAAAACCCAAGATCAGTCAAAAATCACAATGCCAGGGCAGGCAAGTAAGTAAGTAACTCTCCCTCTTTTGTATTACAAACTGAACAGTGAACAATGAGGTGAGGATCTACTATGTGTTGCCTTTGTTAAAGCCACAAATTTCATAAATGGGCGATATTTCTCTAAGAACTCATCCACAAAAGTTGGGATGTATGCCCCTTTGACTGTATCCATGACTAACAGCCCAATCCTATGATTGGGTGGCGTTGCCAGAAATAGTGCCCAAGAAGGGGTGGAACCAGCAAAGTCCTCCACTGTATCCTATCCTCTGTGTCGAGCTGCAAAGCCCAACATAGAGGCTCTCAAGTCTGCGCTGGCACAATAGCCAGCGCAGACTTGAGAAGCCTCAATGCAGGACCTGGGGCTTTCCCCGGGGGAAGGGACGAAAGTCCTCTTCCCCCAATGAGACCTCCAGCACCTTAGCGGTGCTGCTGGATGCAGTGGTATCCATTTTGGCACTGGTGTACCCTGTGGAGCTGCCAGGGATAGGACTGGGCTGCCCCAAACTCTCTGGTCCTTATGGAGAATAGGCAGGTTTCAGAATACCCTCAGCTTATTGCCTTCCATTGCCCCCTCCTTTCTGAGTGGGTTCTGAGAGTGCTGCTGCCACCACACAAAGGCTATGGGTGAGAGGTGTTCTCATAGATAACTGGTGTGCTCTGTATGTCTGTTTCCCATTATGCATGAACCCTGGAATAGTTGAACTGGGATCTTCTACCTGTACATATTCTCAAGCACAGTTCCAAAATTGCTGAACCCAGAACGGCTTGGTTCTGCTAATGGTTCAGACCTAGATATGACAAAATGATAAGGAATGATTACAGCCACTGTTGTGGGTAGCTTAGGCAGCAAGCAGCTGGCCGGCAGCGCAGTCTGCCTATCTCTCAAGGCCAGAGCGTAGACACTCCCGGGAACAAAGATGACACACGGCAGATGTTCTCCACCAAACATCCCTTTACTATGTACAATATATACAGCAAACAGTCCAGATAGCACACAATTCACAGATCACACTGACGTAGCCTTCAGTACCAAATCCACCTCGCTTCTCCCACGATCCAGCTTGCCCTGGCTGGAGTATATACTTGCTACAGCCAATCAGAGTGAGCTAGAAAGTGCTGAGTCACTCTGATGGCACATGGGGTGACACACCAGGTGACTGCCTCTGCCTGGTGTTGCATCAGCCTTTCCCATGATGCTCTGTTTAGCCAGGCCAAGGCTTCAGGGCCTGATACTATCCAGCCTGCAAATTACCTGCAGGCCCGGGGATGATCCCTTAACAGCCACATTGCCTCTTCCAGACCTGAATCCACTTCTTGTCCAACATATGTAGGTCGACAGGCCTGCGTACAATAGCTCTGGTTATTCTTGGAACCTGAATGAAGTCACCGGAAACACATCTTGTAAGTGCTCTAAAGCATGTGATCTCTGATCTAGTTCCACCAACGTCTTTATTATCCTATATTATCAAAATTTAATAACCCATATAATGACCTGGTGTTTCAGATCTTATGCCAAACATATCTGATTTTCTTTCCCAGCATTTCAGGTGCTCTAGGGAGTAATCCAAGTCCATCTCAGCACTGCTATTTTGGAATATTTCCATCTTCATATGAACGTGGACAAGGTTTCCACATACAGTAAAGCTGTGGGGGGGGGGAATATGTGAGCAATGGGAGATGGACAGAGGTAAGGAAAAGTGCAGAAAGGGTGGGGAGGGAGATGTGCTGAAGAAATGCTGCAATGGATGAATAACTCTCCCAATATAGCTTATTGAGGGAAAATGCGCTATCATTTCAAGCCATGGGCCCAACCTTTTAATGAGGGCAGTGCTAAAGGGCACACTTTTCAGGCAGAAGGCGACAGGTTTAATCCCTGGCATTTCGAGGTGAGCTGGAAAAGACCCCTGTCCAAAATCCTGGAGACCCACTCAGTGCAAATGGTTCTGATTTGGATGGACAAATGCCTTGACTCAGGAGAAAGCAGCATTACATGCTCACATATAAAAACAGTGCTCCTAAAACGCCTGTAACATCTTTATCTTTATCTGTATCTTCTTTATCCCAGCACCACCGCTGGAGCTTACTACTCTAACCTCCTCCATACTCTCCCTTCACTCTCAATGAAGGCACTTGCTTCATTGCCTGAGACTCCAGGAGATCTTGAGGTGACCCTGGAACAGAGACTCGTTACATGATTATTTGACAAACTGGGACTTGCACTCAGGTCAGTAGCGCAACATATACAAAAGACTTTCAAGTAAAAAAAAAAAAAATCCTGTAGCAGAAAATCTGTGATGCCCAAACTTTCAAGGTTTTTCAGGGCACTCTCTTCCTCACAAGTTAATTTAATCTTTAATTCAGACGCTCTCAAAGACACTGTACATGCAACTTCATATGCAAAGCCAGTGAAGAATAACACATCTCTTAACAGCTAGCTAGAGACACAGAAAACCCTGATATTGCTAATTTTCCAAGTTGATTTGGAAGCCAGTTCACTGCAGGAGGATCAGAAGCACAAATGACTCATATTTCTGCTTCTCAGCTTCTGCTGTAATGTTCAAAGTGGGACTCGCAGATTTCGTCGCCGCTGAGATCCATGAGCTCCTTCCAACCATCTACATTGCCAGACACCTCTCCCGCTGTAAAACTAAACCAGCCAGCACCGATTTGCATGTGTTAATTCATATTCATATCCACATTCAGTAATGCCTGTTGAGTTGGATGGAAGCAGAGCTTGGGGGGGGGGAAGCTATTAAAACTCCATCCTTACAATGTTGTTTCCATTTCTTTCACACGTTGTCATTTTTCCTGTGATGCTTTTTTACGGCAGTAATAATTGCATTGTTGTTAGCAAGTCATGGAGAACAGTGCAATCTAAAAGGAGCTCTTTCACAGAGAGGAAAACCAGTCTGAAGAATAAAGAAGTGGCAGACTTTCCTTTGAATTGTCAGTATGATCACATACTTGTGCTTGTACTGAGCAGAAATGGAGCCACAAGAAAGGCTTGAGCAGTAGATATTTCCTTCGCATCACCCTGCAGTTGAGCAGCTGGGTCCCATTCCATTCAGCTGGGCCGCACCCCATCCAGGTGGGCCCCCATTCATTTCAATATTTTATTTTTAATCTATTAGACTTGATGCTACCATGGTATGTGACTGAATTTGGGGAAATGTTGCAGACCTGTACTTTTAACAAGCTACTTTGAGTAATCTTTTAACAATGCTAGTAAATGGGACATTCTCCTAGGTAAGTGTGGGTAGGATTACAGCCTAGGCTTGTTAAAAATTTTCCTGCTAGATGGTGTCACTTTTGGTCATGACATCACAACCGGTGGGTCCTGACAGATTCTCACTCTAAAAAGTGGGTCCCAGTGCTAAATGTGTGAGACTCAGGGCCCAATCCTATCCAACTTTCCAGCTCCGGTGCACCTGCAATGCAGCCCTGAGGTAAGAGAACAAATGCTCCCATACCTTGAGGAGGCCTATGTGACTGTCTCTCCACTGTAGGATACAGTGCACACCACATTGATATAGTTGCACTGGCCCTGGAAAATTGGATAGGATTGGGCCCTCACTGATCTGAGTTGTTGGCAACCTTCAGTCTCGAAAGACTATGGTATCGCGCTCTGAATGGTGGTTCTGGAACAGCGTCTAGTGTGGCTGAAAAGGACGATTCGGGAGTGACAATCCCTTCCACATTGGAAGCAAGTGCAGTCTGTCCCTGGTCTGTCTCCCTGGCTATGGGCCTTCCTTCTTTGCCTCTTTGCCTCAGTCTGTTGGCAAAGTGTCTCTTCAAACTGGGAAAGGCCATGCTGCACAGCCTGCCTCCAAGCGGGCTGCTCAGAGGCCAGAGTTTCCCACTTGTTGAGGTCCACTCCTAAGGCCTTCAGATCCCTCTTGCAGATGTCCTTGTATCGCAGCTGTGGTCTACCTGTAGGGCGCTTTCCTTGCACAAGTTCTCCATAGAGGAGATCCTTTGGGATCTGACGATCATCCATTCTCACAACATGACCGAGCCAACGCAGGCATCTCTGTTTCAGCAGTGCATACATGCTAGGGATTCCAGCTCATTCCAGGACTGTGTTGTCTGGAACTTTGTCCTGCCAGGTGATGCCGAGGATGCATCGGAGGCAGCGCATGTGGAAAGCGTTCAGTTTCCTCTCCTGTTGTGAGCGAAGAGTCCATGACTCGCTGCAGTACAGAAGTGTACTCAGGACACAAGCTCTGTAGACCTGGATCTTGGTATGTTCCATCAGCTTCTTGTTGGACCAGACTCTCTTTGTGAGTCTGGAAAATGTAGTAGCTGCTTTACCGATGCGCTTGTTTAGCTCGGTATCGAGAGAAAGAGTGTCGGAGATCGTTGAGCCAAGGTACACAAAGTCATGGACAACCTCCAGTTCATGCGCAGAGATTGTAATGCAGGGAGGTGAGTCCACATCCTGAACCATGACCTGTGTTTTCTCCAGGCTGATTGTCAGTCCAAAATCTTGGCAGGCCTTGCTAAAACGATCCATGAGCTGCTGGAGATCTTTGGCAGAGTGGGTAGTGACAGCTGCATCGTCGGCAAAGAGGAAGTCACGCAGACATTTCAGCTGGACTTTGGACTTTGCTCTCAGTCTGGAGTGGTTGAAGAGCTTTCCGTCTGATCTGGTCCGGAGAGAGATGTCTTCTGTTGCAGTTCCAAAGGCCTGCTTCAGCAGGACAGCGAAGAAAATCCCAAACAAGGTTGGCGCAAGAACACAGCCCTGCTTCACTCTGCTTCGGATGTCAAAGGATGTCAAATGATCTATCACATTTATATATCAGGGCTGTCAAGTATTCTGAGAAAGAACAATAAAACAAATAGCACTGACAGTTAAGAAATACTTCTTAGGATGCAATTCTTAAGCACACTTCCCTGAGACTAACCCCACTGAACACAGTGGGAATGTCTTCCAAATAAACATGCAGAGGATCATGCTGTTACACAGCCATGTTTTATGTGGGAATAAATATGTTGCCTGCCACAAAGCATTCACTCCATGGTTAAGGACTTCAACCAGTTTTCAGCAGAAAGCCATTTGACTTTTTGAAGATTGCAACTTGCACGTTTCCCAGCAAACCCCTCTTTTTTCAACAAGCAGTAAAATTGATTGCACGCTTATGGCGAAAGCGTACAAAAAAATAAAGCACATTCAATGTGTCAGCAAAAATGTGTCCACCTTTGGATTTTGGCTTGGGGGAATGGTCTCTTCAGAACCTGAGAATTATTCCCATCACATCATCATGATTTGTAGCCATCGCACAATTGACCAAGAGGGCCTGGTGCTCATTGCGCCAACGAACCAGCCACACTGCATCTACAAAAGAATGAATAATCTGCACATTTTAAACGACGCCTCCTGCACAATTTCAGTTTTCAAAGCTGGACCCCTGTTGTTTGATTTGGTTTCCATGGCTTTATGTTTTATGACAGCGTGATTAACAATGCCGTTTCGCTACCATTGCAAACAACATATAAGATATTCCATATGGTGAATGCCAGCAGTACCACTGATTCCACCTCGAGGCAAGAACCAAACACCTGTAACTGTAATGATAGATGGATTACAGCTCAGCATGAGTTTACAGTAAGCAGTTAGCAAGCTACATAAATATCCAGTGCTACAGCTGGTGCACGAGCTGCGTGAAGGGTCTCAGCATTTGTCTACACAAATAAAAGGAGAAAAAAAAATGGCATACTTTTTTAAGGCTGATGTGACTCTTACAATCCTTGAATAGTCTTGCAATATTAGAAATTTGGCTAGCGTGCTATTTGCATTTTTTTTTGTACAAAACAAACAAAAATCAGAAGCTACAAGACTAGGGTGTATTCTGACTCCTTGGCTCTGGTAAGTTTACCATGGGTGGTAAACCAAAATGGGTGGTGACCAAAAATACCACCCATGGGTACCATGGGTGGTGACCAAAAATACAGTTATATTTGCTTGAAATGCAAAACTGTGGCATCAGCCCTTCTCACCATCTGGCCCTTGAGCTCCTAATCTTTCCAGCCATGTACTTTACACATAAACTGAGCAAGAACATATCCAAGATATATTAGAGGGCTCTTTAATAGGTATCTGAGAGCTTAAATGCTCATTAAGAAAACACTATGGTCTGAAAGCTATAGTGGTCCAGAGAAATTTATGCAGGAAAATAAATGTCATCTTGAATCTTCCTGATAGTTAATGTTTGTGTTTTTAGTTTAAAAGAGGTTTCTCCTAGTGCTTTTATTTGGTTGGCAACCTTCAGTCTTGAAAGACTATGGTATAAGCCTACAGCACCTGGTATTCCCAGGCAGTCTCCCATCCAAGTACTAACCAGGCCTGACCCTGCTTAGCTTCCAAGATCAGACAAGATCAGCCTCTTCAGAAGTCCATCGTCACAGCATCATTACAGCCAACAGTTGCTACAGGATCACGCAGAATGTTGCATATCCTGGAGTGGAGGAATTTCTTCCTGACTGCTGCAACCTGGCAGTCTCAGTTCTTGAGCTGTGAAAAGCAGCGCACTGCCAGACTACCCACCAACCACTGCTGATCACTGCTGATCAGCAACTTAAGGGGATGAGGTGTCATTGCTTACAGAGAAGCCACATTCATTAGCCACAGGCTAATGAAAGGCAGTGCCATTGCCACATTGCTGGGAACCCTGATGGTGTATTGGACACTGCCATGGGTTCTGAGGGGTCAGGAGTTGGTCTGATCTTGTGTGACCTTTTGCCAAACCAGTGCCTGACTTGGTAAAAAGTTTGATGCCACCCTGGTGAAGGGGAGGGAGGGTGAGTAGATCTGCAGTTCCCACTATTTATTTATTTATTTGTTATTTTTTCACATTTTTATACCACCCTTCCTCCACAGAGATCAGAGTGGTGTACACAGCACTCCCCTCCTTTTGTCCTCGCAACAACCCTGTAAGGTAGGTGAGGCTGAGAGAAAGTGACTGGCCCAAGGTCACCCAGGAAACTTTGTGGCTGAGGAGGGATTTGAACCTGGATCTTTCAGGTCTAAGTCTACCTCCCAAACCACTACACCACCCTGGCTCTCTATATTGCTATTGCATGTGATCTAAATGTCACAGGTAAACATTTAGGCCAGGATGGTGTAGTGGTTCTGGTGTTAGATTTGGAAGATCCAAGTTCAAATCCCCACTCAGCTACAAAGTGTCCTGGGTGACCTTGGGCCAGTCACTATCTCTCAGAATCACATAACCTCACTGGGTTGCTGTGAGGAGAAAAAAGGATAAAAGGGAAGAATCATGTAAATGACCATGCACTCTTTGGAGGAACGGCGATGTTAAACTGTGAATGAATGAATAAATGAACTAATGAAATAAACTGGTTGCTGAACTGCTCATCTCTTTCAATACCACAAATATCACAGTATCACAATCCTTCAGTATCACAAAATATCCCCCTCGCTAAAAAAAAAACCTCATTCCTCAATTGACAAAGGGTGCTGGTAGTAAGATAGCATTCCACATTGACACTGCATGCAGTGGGGAAGTTCATTCCCTTACTATGCAGGAAAACGTTAACTCACCACTGACTCCAGTACCACTGTGGCAATCAAGCAATCAGGATGGCAGGGCTGGAGGGGGCAGCTGCAATCTGGTTCCAATCACTTCCCTCCCAGGGGATTGATCCAGACACCATCACTCCACCACCACCACCTCCTGCCCAGCTGCTTCTTCAGGCTGTGTGGAGGAGCAGACAAGGACTTCTGCTCCAAGATGCTCTGCTCAGCCTGTTTAGAAGAAGTGGCTGGGTGGGAAGAGCAGAGGCATGTTGGGACGGACACGTGTCAATAATGTGCAAGTACAAAAAAGGGAGCAAAACACTGGGGCACTGTTTCAGGTGCTGCTTTACCTTGGGCCAGGCCGGAGGCCAGTCACATCCAGTTTCCCATCCTGCATTGTAAGTTGTACTACTGAATGTCTTTATTCATGGTTACGCGTTGTTGATTCAAGTGGCCGTCTGCTGTCTGTGAATCTTGTTTATGAGTTTGCAAGTTTAAGATGGGAATCTACATCTTGATTCTTAAGAGGCAGTCTGTCATTTGTCACGCAAAATGTGTGATCTCATTATTCTAGGCCTGGATACTGTAAAAATCTACATTTTGGTTGGAAGACAAAATCTGGAGTAAGTTGCAACTTTCCAGAGGTCTGCCAAGTGGCAAGCCTTGAATGTTTCAAACCCTCCACAATCCTCTTGATCTATCACAATGGGGTTTACTAAACTATCCACCAGAGTTGCCACCACAGTTCACATAAAACTATCATCACATGCCTGCCATTTGTATGCTTTTGCAAATCTTAATTGTGACTCCTTGACCACATGTGTGTGCATCACTACATGAAGTTCATGCTTTCTCAATGACTTCAAGTGTGTGTGTGTGTGTGTGTGTGTGTGTGTGTATATAAGTGTCGGGTTGCAATCCTCACCTCACTTTCCTGGGAGTAAGTCCCATTGAACACAATAGGACTTACTTCTGAGTAGACCTGGTTAGGCTTGGGCCCTCAGACTATAACTAGGAAGCAAAATGCCTGCCCAGTTCAAATATTTTGCAGCACATTCAGAATGAACTAAAGCCCTCTTAGTCATTGCTGGGTATCAAGGCTCTTAGGGTGTCTTAATGGGTGTTGGGAAGTGTGGACTGATGCTTGACCTGCTGGTACTGCCTGAAGAGCTAAGCAGGAGAATCTGTGGTTGCAGAGAATTTTTGGATGAGAGATGGAATGTGACAAGCTGCAGTACCCACTGTAGCAGGACAGAGTCGCTGTTGAGCTGATTAGACATGCAGTGAGAGAGGCATGGGAGTGTGTGAAAAGGCCAGCCAGTGAAGAACAGGGAACGACCTTGAGGACCTGCCCAGGCTTGATTTACGATTGTCTACTGAAGCTCGATGGCACACAGCCAGAGGAGATCACCGCACTGCGAAAGCAACACCTGGTGACTGAGGATTCTGTGATTCACAGACTATATTTGTAAAAACCGCATTGAAAAATGGTAGTTTAGACTAGCCTGTCCATGTAAACCACATTGAATGCTGTCCAACAACAGAGAAAGGCAGTATTTAAATAAATAAATAAATAAATAAATAAATAAATAAAGGGAGTGTTTCTCATTGCAAACGCTGCAAGCGTAACAGTGAGCATATGTGGCTACAGAGTACATCAGTGCTAGAGGCATGGCTTTGGGGCATGCTCCCTCTGGCCACTTGATGGTTCTCAGTTCAGGTAATGCCTGCAGAAGACCTTCTTTTTCAAACATTTGTGAGCTTTCAGAGTCTGAGATGTAGGAAACCTTTCTATGAATCTTCTTAGTTCATACTAATTACCCCAAACTAGCACCAAGTCACTTGGAACCAACCTGGCAGCCGCAGACATCCGCAGCCACACGCCCGGGGCAAAGCTCTTCGATGGCGCCCCGCCGCGGGCTATCGCCACCCCCTGTGCAGAAATCTGCCCCCCCCCCACTCACCAGAGGCTTGTAGAGCCTCATGTGACCTCCTTCCACGCCGGGGAAACCTCTGTGAGGTTCCCTGGCGCTATAAACTGTGCTTCTGGCAAACCAGAAGCACAGTTTCCGCCCCTGTCGGGAGCCTCAGAAAGGCTTCCACGGGGTCCTAGCAGCTGGCACCTGGGACATTTGTCCTAGGGAAGTCTATGGCAGGCACGCATCTACAACCGGAAACATTGGTTGTACCGAAAAGGGCCCAAAACTAAGGACGGCCTAAAAATAATGCCCCATGGCATGGCAGCAATCATGTGGCAAGGCTGTACCCCCTCCCAGACAACAAGAGAGAGAGGCATGGAAGACCAATTGAATTACAAAATGAGGTTCTGGTAGCCGGTTTAGAATGAAATGATAGTGATGATGACAAGGTTGATGACGACGCTTCACTGGAACTTCATAGCGATGCAAAGTTGACAGTCTCCATGAAACCCAACACGTGAATATGGAAGAAGACTGAAATTTTTGACCAAAGGCAGAATAGGAACTTCTTTTTGCTAAGAAACTTTTCCTAAGCTATTGGATTTCCAGGAGAAGCAGGTAATTATCCTACTTTGGAAGGAAGAAGGATAGAGTCATTTTTGCCAGGAGCTGAACCTTTGGTTCCAGCATGTCTGGCTATTGCCTGGACTTATTCCCACTGGATATGAACAGATCATTGTGTTTTCCACCACATCAGGTACTTTTGGTCTTTGTATTTAGCAGCTAATCTTGTCTTCTCTTGGAAATGTGGCTCAGTGCCAGTTCATTGTCGAGGACAAGTCAATGTGATCATTTAACTGTTGACAAACAAACATTAGGGAAGAGATGAATATAGCATTACTTTCGCAAAATGCAATGTGAGATTAGAGTTCCTCTAAATTTAAGTTCTAGGCATTCATTACCTTGCCATTTGCCAAAACTGGGCTTTCGTAGTCAAACAAATGTTTCCATTTAAGCGTCACATTTAAAATTCTAATAAGACGCTGGATCTCACGTGGCACAAAAACTGCTCTGCCCTTGATGAATTTGAACACAGCTAGAGAAATGATCCTTTTTATTTGGGTGTCAGTTCCAGTTAATGAGAAGTACTCAGGACGAACCCTTTATATTGTAAGACAGAAAGGTAGAAATTAGTGTCATTCTAAGCCAATAAACTGCAGTTCATGGTTAAGCACTTAAATATGTTCTTTATGTCCTTTCTTTGAACAGGGTCTCACCTGCAGTAAGATTATGGCAACAGCAGCTTAGAAGACTATATAAGAATTCTATATTAAATACTCCACATAATTTTCAGTTGGAATTTATGGTGGTTATTTGGAGAACTATATTAAGCACATTGAGCCCATATGGCATTGTGGTTTTATCCACCAAAGTTGCCTCATCAGCTCAGAGAAATTGCAATCAATATGTTTATTACTCGTATTTAATATTGTACGCTAAGCTGCATAAGATTACCGCTGCTGCCAGTGACTTGGAAATACAAAGTACAAGACTTATTTTGAGCTTATTGGAGGGTTCCAATAGTTGCAAAGGTTTTAGTAGTTCCAAGGTACAAAAAAGTCTTCTCTCGCTCTTTTTTGTTATGCTTATGGCCCAATCTTATTTGAACACCTGAGATTGGCATGATAACCATCATATCCTAAGCATGCCCAGGCAATGCCATTCCGGCACAACCTTCCCAGTAATGCTGACAGCATCCATGGAAACCCTGGCACAGCCTGTCTCCCATGGAACATCACCCTGGCATGTTATTCATGTGATGTTGGTGTGTCATCAGGGTGACATCCAAAGACCCAATCACTGCATCAACATAGCCCCAATGCCAGCAGTCAGAGAAGTACCACCAGGGTGAACCAAGTAGGGGATGGGGCAGGCTTAGGGCCAATAAGTGGTCACAACTAGAGAAATGACCCCCCCAACCACTAGGAATGAGCAACATCGCACAACTGCCAACCATAGGGTGCCCTAAGGAGCCCATACATGACATGACAACATGGTACAAGGATGCCATGGCACTCCCACCAACCACAACAGCTACTGTGGCATCAGAAGCAAAGAGGCAAAAGCTAAAAACTATCAAGAATCCCCACAGTCCAGGGTTCAGGTCACCTTATTCCACTCCCACTAGCACACACAACCAAGCAATACCCTTTTCAGCAGAGCAGAGCAAAGCAAGGGTAGAAACAAATAAACAAGCTCCTTCTTGGCAAGGATTCAAGGCCCTGTGGAGGCATTCACTAGTTGCATGGAGCTGTTTTGTCAGGGGAGGGACTGTCACAAGTCACAATTGAAGCCATTGCAGCATTCAAGTTAAGTCGATTGTAGCTAGCTTACAAAGATGCAGGTAGCGAAGATGCAGGTAGCTATGTAAAGATGCAGGCTGGGAGCCAGGCAACATGAATTTAGAGCCCAACCACGGGATTTCGCTTAACAGTGACAACTCACCCACTGACAACTCACCAGCAGAGCCTCTCAGAGCTGCTGCTGAAATGCCACACCTCTCTTTGGTTGTGGCAGCAACCCAACTTGCCATGCTGTCATAAAGCACCTTGAGCTGCCAGAATTTTACTTCTGGCAGCGCAAGGCCTCAGTATCAATTCTGGGCAACACCATAGGGCAAAACACAAGGCTCCAAGCTCATGTTCTTTGACTGAATGAGTTAACAGGGATTTGAGAGGTTTGCACAGCACGCCCATTGCCCACAACTGCCTGGTGCGCGCCTAGATACATGCACTGGGGATGAGGGAATGTAGGTTTTTGTTATTTCCTATGGCAATGGTTCTCAAATGTTTTAGCATTGGGACCCAATTTTTAGAATGGGTGACCCACCAGAAGTGATGTCATTAACCTGGAAGTGATGTTTTCTGAGTGGTGAAGACCAGAAGTGATTATGAAAAGCTCCAGAAGGATCTCTCCAAACTGGTAGAATGGGCAGAAAAATGGCAGATGCGTTTCAGATGCGTGTAAAGTGTAAATTCATGCACATTGGGGCAAAAAATCTGGGGGGATCTGGGAAACTATAGGCCGGTCAGCCTAACATCCATACCAGGTAAGATGGTGGAATGCCTCATCAAAGATAGAATCTCAAAACACATAGATGAACAGGCCTTGCTGAGGGAGAATCAGCTTGGCTTCTGTAAGGGTAAGTCTTGCCTCACGAACCTTTTAGAATTCTTTGAAAAGGTCAACAGGCATGTGGATGTGGGAGAACCCGTGGACATTATATATCTGGACTTTCAGAAGGCCTTCAACATGGTCTCTCACCAAAGGCTACTGAAAAAAACTCCACAGTCAGGGAATTAGAGGACAGGTCCTCTCATGGATTGAGAACTGGTTGAAGGGCAGGAAACAGAGAGTGGGTGTCAACGGGAAATTTTCACAATGGAGAGAAGTGAAAAGTGGTGTGCTCCAAGGATCTGTCCTGGGACCAGTGCTTTTCAACCTCTTCATAAATGACCTGGAGATAGGGGTGAGCAGTGAGGTTGCAAAGTTTGCGGACGACACCAAACTTTTCCGAGTGGTGAAGACCAGAAGTGATTGTGAGGAGCTCCAGAAGGATCTCTCCAGACTGGCAGAATGGGCAGCAAAATGGCAGATGCGCTTCAATGTCAGTAAGTGTAAAGTCATGCACATTGGGGCAAAAAATCAAAACTTCACATATAGGCTGATGGGTTCTGAGCTGTCTGTGACAGATCAGGAGAGAGATCTTGGAGTGGTGGTGGACAGGTTGATGAAAGTGTCGACCCAGTGTGCGGCAGCAGTAAAGAAGGCCAAATTATGCTTGGAATAATTAGAAAAGGTATTGAGAACAAAATGGCTAATATTATAATGCCATTGTACAAATCTATGGTAAGGCCACACCTGGAGTATTGTGTCCAGTTCTGGTTGCCGCATCTCAAAAAAGACATAGTGGAAATGGAAAAGGTGCAAAAGAGAGCGACTAAGATGATTACAGGGCTGGGGCACCTTCCTTATGAGGAAAGGCTACGGCGTTTGGGCCTCTTCAGCCTAGAAAAGAGACGCCTGAGGGGGGACATGATTGAGACATACAAAATTATGCAGGAGATGGACAGAGTGGATAGGGAGATGCTCTTTACACTCTCACATAACACCAGAACCAGGGGACATCCACAAAAATTGAGTGTTGGAAGAGTTATTTCTGTACTCAGCGTGTGGTTGGTCTGTGGAACTCCTTGCCACAGGATGTGGTGATGGCGTCTAGCCTGGACGCCTTTAAAAGGGGATTGAACAAGTTTCTGGAGGAAAAATCCATTATGGGGTACAAGCCATGATGTGTATGCGCAACCTCCTGATTTTAGAAATGGGTTATGTCAGAAAGTCAGACGCAAAGGAGGGCACCAGGATGAGGTCACTTGTTATCTGGTGTGCTCCCTGGGGCATTTGGTGGGGCACTGTGAGATACAGGAAGCTGGACTAGTTGAGCCTATGGCCTGCTCCAGTGGGGCTGTTCTTATGCTCTTATCTGGGAGTAAGTCCTATTGACTATCAATATTAAAAGCATATACATAGTAAGTAACCTGTTAAAAGTACAGATCTGTAACATTTCCCCAAATGCAGTCACATACCATGGAAGCATCAAGCCAAATATATTAAAAATACGATACACATTGAAATGAATGGGGACCCAACCTGACATTGGCTCACAACCTACCTCGACAGTTTGAGAAACACTGTCCTATGGAAATCCTTCCATATATGGCCATGATACTTCTACAGGGAGGGATAGAGCTCAACAGGTCTAAATGAGCTAAACCATAGAAAAGGCAAAACCTTGAGTTTTAATGCTTAACTGCTTGTCCAAATATGGGCTTTGAATTACCAAGAAGTGTGTGTCATTTATTTTAGGAAGATAATCTGATTAATTGAGACAAAACAGATACAAAATACTAAAGATTCAAATACTGTATAATTGTGAATGTAAGTTATTTTTCACTCTCAGAAATGAGAAACATGAAAAAAACACATTTGCTACAATCACCTTATAGTGTTGCACAGTTCTCTCTGAAAAGAGACGTGATTTATTTTTACTCTTGACACGATCTCCAGAATAATTTTATCTGATGGAAGATAATGGTTGAATAATGCGACGTCATGTCTGATCATGCTGCCTGCAGCTCCTGTTGGCTTTCTGGGAAGGTCATATTTTAAATATAAGTACAACTTCATTTGTTAGTGTAGTCTGTCCACAGGTCTCTGCTTCAACTCAATTCTGTAGTATATCAAATGGTCACTTGGATATTGCATTCTGGAAGTTCTAACTTCCAAGTTTTGTAAATTCATTGTTTAGATTTTGTTTGAACTCATACTGCCAACTTGTGCAGACAGTGAACCCTCAGTTAAATAGACCATGATTTAACAGGCTTCAGAAACAACAGACACATTCTGCTTCATTAAACACTAATCATATATATTTTTCACATGCAAGCCTCCATTAACTTTAATGCATTCTGATTTAACAGACTTTCAGCATTAACGGACACCCTTTCCCCCATTCGTTTGTTAAATTGAGGGTTCACTAAGGGCTCAATCCCATCAAGGGCCTACGGCTGCAGATGTCATAATATGGGCAACAGTGCTGTACGCTCATCAGATTTGCCCGGATGCTCTGTCAGTCCAAGTAGGAAGGTAGTGGGGTTGGCCCAAGATCGGGCTGTGGGCAGTTCAGGAGAGGCTTGGGGCAGGGATGGGGAGGGCAGGGGGTGTGGAGTGGGCTGAAAGGGGTGAATCTTGGCAGTAGAGATGCATGCTGGATTCGAGCCCCGATTTTTCCATTCACCCCATCCCCTTTTCTCCTCAGACTTATTTACTTATTTGAAAAATGTATATCTCGCCTTCCCTATGCTAAAGCAGATGCCCAAGGTAGCTTGCAAAGTCCTATAAAAATGTACAATGCATCACAACAATAAGTAAAAAAAACCAAAGCATTAAAACATTAATTATAACATTAAACATTAAAACATAAAAAATGTCAACAAAGTAAAACAGCAAAATCAACACACAATGTTGAGCCACTGAGGGGACGGGGACAAATTGATCCAGGGAAGCAGCACTATTCTACAGCACTAGTGAAGAGAGCAAACATTCACCCATCAACCAAATGCTAGATGAAACAGGTATGTTTTGATCCCTTGCCAAACAGCCATGAGGGAGGGAGTAGGTCTTAATTCCCCTGGAAGGGAACTCCATAATTGTGGTGCCACTATAGAGAAAGCTCTGCAAAATTATGCCAGCAAAATAGCTGGTGAGGATCCAAGGAGATCCATAAGTCACCAAAATACCTACCTCAGGGTAAGTTAAAAAAAGTTCTTTTTTATTGTTTCCCCCCATGATAGCATGCAGCGCATACTCTATTGGTACAGCTGCATGCTCTAGCATGGTGGGGGAATAAGATTGGGCTCTGAATCTCATTTTGAGAGATATTCACATGGTACCTTCTCTGCTTCCATATCATTGTTTTCTGTGCGATACTGAACTTTTAGCTCACATTATTCTGGGAGGGGGTCAATAGCTATTTCACACAGAGGTACACGGATTTTTTTTTTTATTTCTCATCATTTGATTGCTCCGCACTTGAAGACTCACAGAGGATTGTGTAAATTGGTTCAGCTGAAAAGCAGGATGTGTTGTAAAATAATACATGGGTACATAAAGAGGAAGGACTGTTACTCCATGGTAGCACATCTCATAAAGGAGTAGGAAGGGTCCAACATTTTCAGCTCTATGTCACAATGGAAAAAAAAAAATCAATGCATGAACTGCTAAAAAGTCATTCCCAATAGTGATAATACTGAACTAGCTGGACCAATGATTTCTTCCAAGAGAAGGCCACTACATATGATCACAATATATATGAATCCCCATATGTGCAAATGAATACAAGCTGTTTGTAAACTTATGAAGACATAATGGGAGAAAAAGATAGGACAATTTAGGGCAATGTTTCTTTCTGTCAGAATCCTGCTTATGTTGAAGAAATAAAGGCCCATATGTTCAGCTGGTATAAATTAGTGAAGACAGCTATACAGTTAATTGTATTTTGATTCAAGCCGCTTTCTCCCCCCCCCCCAAAATGTACTGCATGTTGGTATAATTGAAAAATAGCTGCAGTTTTTCATTGGGTGAATATTATATTCACAGAGGGATTGTGCATGTCATCAAACTCATGTCTTCCTTATTATAGGCATTTACGTACCACTGTGAATCAGAAGTGCTCGCTGCGTTTATTTACTTAAGATAAGTTTCCTTCCATCTTTGTAACAGTCCTACTTGCTGCTTTGATGTCTGTGTTGTATTTGATAGAATAATGAAATGCAATATCAGACTGGATTGAAGAAGAAAATCATTACTCAGCATTCTTCCTTCCAGTCTGGAGGGGCTGAACATCCAAAGTTTCAGGGCTAAGACCAAAATCCTATGTACACTCAGAGCTAACCCAGGCTGCCTTCCAAGGATATGTCTGCTGATACGGCAAATGAGACAGATTGTTCCCATCTATAATCATTATTAGTAATAATTCATTACTAATGTATGACAAACAAAGGCATTCTAATGGGGTTTCCTTGCTCCTTCTCTTTAAGATATCCCATAATGCATTCCTTGTTGATAACACTGAAGTTCTCTAAGCACTTTGTTAATCTTTGCCCTTTTCCAAAATGGCATTGTTGCACTCACAGATAAAAAGGACACCTGTCCATCATTTATTATTTATTTTATTTAAGAAATTTATACCCTGCTTTTCCCACACCAAAGCAAATGCCCAAAGTAAAAGCAGCTTGCAAAGTTTATAGACAAGTACAAAGTATCACAACAAGCAAAAACCTCAAGTAAGGGATTAAAACGTTAATTTTAACATTACATGGTGAAAAATGAATGCCAAAACAGAGCAAAATTTAAGGGAAAAAGAAGAAAGAACCCATTGAGCCACTGGGGAGCATATAAGTTCAGGAGACAGTCAAGTCACCACAGTGTATCATAGACATAGAGGGCAAAAATACATTCAGCAACCAAATGCAAGACGATACAGGTATGTTATGAGCCCTCACCGAAAAGCCATGAGAGAGGGAATTGTTATCAGTTCCCCTGGGAGGGCATTCCACAGTTATGGTGCCATCACAGAGAATGCCATGGAAGCATGCAATATCCTGATCCAAGATGCAGATTCCCAACACAGAAAGTACATTTCCTGTACATGGAAAGCAACACAACACAACACGTTATCAACAGACTACATTACCAAATAAACGTATTGCCTATATGAATTCTTACTTACTCAGGAGCAAACTCAGTGCCCCCCCCCCAAGGATCCTGGAATGTCTGCTCCCCTGATGTTCTTGCTGCCAGTGAAGGCCTCCACCTGTGGAATTACAAATCAGTTTCAAATTGACTTGAAGAAACTGTGGTGTTGTGACCTCATCCTTCTTGTCCATTCGGAATCTACTGCTCAGGTCCACATGAAGGTTGAGATCACAACACAGTAAAACATTTTATGTCCCACCTGTGGTCTAAAGTTGTATAGTCCATAATCTCAGCTCATTTTGTTACATGTGTAAATCCAATCCAAGAACCTTCTCTGATTCATCCATAAATTCCAGGGACTACCTTAGAAAAAGCACTGAATATTGCCCTGTGTGTCTGAGCCACTGAATGCCTGAATGCTTCTCCGCATTACAAACTTCCTGTCTAAGAACAGGTCAGAAAGATGGTGTATACAGTATTTTTATGGAGGGAGATCCCTCCAATATAATTTTTTTCCTATCTCCATCTGGAAGTAGTATGGTCACAGAAAGTCTGCGTGCATGTGTGTGTTTGTTTAATGGGCAAATTGAGTCCAAGGGGTGCTCTACTGAAAACTTTCTGATTTAAGAACAGCAGCTAAGCATGAATTATCTGAACCATTTTTTGTGTGTAGACTTGCAGGAAGTTTTTTCCCCTTCTTTCCAAAAATCTCTTAAAAGCAAATAGTAATAACAGCTTTATAGAAGAAGGGTTTCATACAAAGCGATTAAGATATTTTATATGACCATGGGTTAAGGCTGGATATAGCCATAGATCTCCACAGACATCCAAAATAAATAAATGGTTTATACATCATAACAGGATGCCTGTTCTTAGCTCTATGGTATTATATCATTGGTTCAATCCAACTGGCAGAGTGGGAACATGTCACACTTTTTTTTCCCCCACTCCCCTGGTGCATCAGCCATTTCCACACTTTAAAAGACACTGCCAGACCAAGAAGCCAAGTGTTAATGTGACCCTCAGGTCAGCTTGCATTTAGCCTCTTGACCCCCTCTTGTGTTATGCCTGATCCAGGGAAGATGTGTGAGTCTGCCATTTCTATGAGCCAGAGATCTTGACTTCCTCTCCCTATTCTCAAAGTGTGTTCTTGGCTTGCTTACAGAGGCAGCAGCGACTGTTAAGGAAAACATAAGTGATGGTCCAAGTCCTCTCCCAACCAGTTCTTATCTTATTTGGATCAGGAAATAGAGTGCCAAAACCGATTTCCTATGCAGGCAATGGCGGTGGTGGTATGACCTGGTATAGTGCCCAAAGCCAATCAGGTATCCCTGCAAAATTACAAAAAGCAGCTGCTTACCACTCTTTTTATGCCGTTTCCCCAATTGCAGAAGTGCAAGACTTCTAGTTTGATTTAATAGCATTGCACAAACAAAGGAGCTTATTTGTTCTCATGGTTCCTGTAATCAAACTGGCTTGCTCCGCACCTGGAGCAAGGTCAAGTGGCAGGTGATCCACTTTTTGCTCCCTTTTGAGGACAGAAAGCAGATCAGTGCAGGTTGCATCCGTGGCATACTGGAGGAATTTCAGCGGCAGATTTGGGGTGACGGGCATTCTTAATGCACCGCCCTCTTGCCCCCCATTCCATCTGCTGCTGATGCAACCTGCATCATCTCACCTAATGGATGAGCTTCCCTTGGACCCTGGATTGTGCCAATTTTATGCAGGAGAGGAGGCCAGTATTCATGGTACATCCCTCTTTGCAAGGGACTTTGCCTTTCTATTCTATCTTCTCCTATACCTGACATCTTGGATGTGAGACTTCCAGTTTAAAATTTTGGTTAAACTGTATTATGTCACTTTTAATAAATATAATGAAGGTGATAATGTCTGCTTCCAGTGTTTCCCTAACTATCTAGGAATCAGTGAACATCAAAACCATACAGATGGTTTTAACTTCCTACCCCTAATTTCAGTTTAAACTACTCCATTGTCAGTTAGGAGATGAGTGGTAACTTGGTTGAATGATTTGTGGAAGAGTTGTTAGGTACTTTGCAAAATGAGCTCTCTAGATATAGTCTGCATAGCTGAAAATAGAAATCCAAGACTTATGGACTGACAAATGAAGGACTCTGAATATAGCAATGTAAAGAGTCTTATCATCGGTCTGTTATGTGTTTTACTATTTATGACTGTATTCAGGGTGTACATGCACATATATAGAATGTTGGACTGTTTCAAACCTTCTACACATCTGTGCACCACAACACAAAACAATTTAAGATTCAGAGCAGAGTTTTTTTGCGGAACAGAAGAAAGGTGTAATACATTTGGGAAATAGAACCATCTTTCTCATCATGATATATCTCCTTTGTAAAATATTAGTGCATTCCATTCTCAGACTGCAATCCTATACACACTTTCCTGGAAGTAAACCCAAATGAACACAATGGGACTTATTTCAGAGCAGACATGAATAGGATTGTGCTCTGAGTGTGTCAATTGTTTAACTCTTCCATTCTAACATTTTCTGGTTTGCTTTCAGGAATGTATTTCTACAATCCCTTTTTTTTTGACGTCTCAATTCTCAGTCTTGGGACTCTTACATATAATGATATTAGTATATCTAATGCTGTTAGAATATTTGTGGAAAGCCCACAGAGATGAGACTTTGAGAATGCTTCTCTGCTGGATCCAGCATAAGGTAAAGTTGACATACTACTATCATGGCCCCATTCTTGTGCGTCAACCAGAGCACAAACTGGTGGATTTGCATTTGCACTAGCACTGAAGTCCTTAAGTGTGACTTTATGGAATATTTTGCTCAGGAGTGCTGCTGAGTCTACTGCCCATGGCCATCATTGCTCATGGATACTCATGCACATCCCTCCTATGGAGATTGGGTGGGCAAACAAGAAGGTGTGTTTCCATCCTCCCTTCTCTTTACTTTTGAGGATCACAGCCTTCTTGGTCTGTGCTTCTTTTGTTTGAAATGAACAGCAACAGGAGATGCAGGGAACTCAG
Source organism: Tiliqua scincoides (assembly GCF_035046505.1). Taxonomy (NCBI): domain Eukaryota; kingdom Metazoa; phylum Chordata; class Lepidosauria; order Squamata; family Scincidae; genus Tiliqua; species Tiliqua scincoides. The sequence continues at coordinate 32,634,029 of NC_089826.1, forward strand.
CATTTACAGCTTGTGCTCATTGAAAAGAGCAAAGGAGAGGAGCGGGGAGGCTGCACTGCAGCAATCTTTACAAGTGCAGGGAAGGGGCAGGTGGTCTCCAGATTGCCTTCCTCAGCCTACTTGGTGCTTTTTTAAAAAAAAACTTCAGTGTTGGAGGAAGTAGAGAGAAGGAGGGCTACCACTGCTGCTCCCATCTTTCAGTTTGCTCCCAGATTGGAACACCTAGTGGAGTGGTGGCCTGGAGAAGGGGTTGGACAGGCAGTTCATCTGTTCACTGTCCCTCAAAAGATGCTGCTCCACACAAACTCTCCACGTGGCCTCATGGCTGGACCTCCTCTGGTCCCATGGGAACAAATGTTTCACCCATGAAGAAGTATATCAAGATTTTTCACAGAACTAACGCAGATATTTCAGAGATCATATATAAGCCACCATTTCATCATTATCGTCATCATCATCATAATTGTCATTGTGGCATAATTACAATGTTACCATCAATTATAATTTAACATCCCCAGTTTTCATTAAAAAAAAATTATGTGTATACTATACATATGCATGATGCTGCTCTCTGGTTCATGCAGTTCGTGCTATGGCTTCAGTGTGGTCCACCAACGTAAATAGGTCACTTACCCCAACATAGAGCATGTCGATTACATAGGATAGATCATATAAACATTCAGAAGTCATAAAAGTGAAAAAGGATATTTTAGCCTAGAAAGCTTCCCATTAAAGTAGCCTCATGTTTTGTGTTGTAAAATTCTATTAAAACAGTGTGGGTTGCTTTCTGCTAAACATGCTACTTACATGTGCCAAGAATTTTGCTAGCCCAGTCGGTCTCGCTGGTAAATGGCTAGAATCCAGGTTCATGTGGTAAGACAATGTTTGAAAAAATTTTTTTAACCAGCTAGAGAACTTGATGAACTGTAACAGAGTTACCCAGTTGGTTAATGATGACGTTAAAGTCAGTAATTTTAAATATATTTATAGGCATGGCTATTTTTTCTGTTCTTCCTTAATATACACTCTGCATATATATTTCTAAAGGACCCTTGGACAATTGTGATGTCTGAAATTAATCAGCCTCTGGGCCTTGTGTGACATAATGAACCAGATGCGTTTAATAATTTCCTGGAAATTCACAAGCTGTCATGTTGCTTCAGCAGGAAGAATGCTACAGAAGGTAGAGAGATTTGCATCCTGAATCTAAACATTATGATGCATCATAGGTTTCAAAGCAGGAAATGCCACAGCTCAGTCTGACATTTTAACAAACACTAGTTGCCCAGGCTCTTGGAGGTCCTACCCTTTCTTTTGCCCAAGGAACATCATGCACAGATTGGGCCAAAGTTAGATTTCCCAAGTACCGTCCCCCTTCCCTGGGCAGGTCTGGGGACAGAAAAGAGTACATCAGGGATACAATCCCGCAGATCAGGGAACACAATCAATAAAATCTGTAGAAGGCTGCATTGCAAATTGAACATACGAAGTGGCCCTATCATGGTGAGACCATTGGAACATCTAGGCCAGTGCTGTTTAATGTCTACTTTGATTGGCATCAGAACTCCAACATTGCAGGCAAGGGTCTCACTCCATCCTCTTACTTGGAGATTCAACTGGAGATGTTGAGGATTGAACCTGGGACCTTCTACATAAACATCATTTATTGTTAGTGTACCACTTTACCATATATTAAAAAGCTCCTCAGAGTTTATTGATCATCAGATGCTGTACAGTGGGCCCTTGGTATCCGCGGGGGGTCTGTTCCTGGACAGCCCCCCCCCCCCCCGCCCAGATACTGATTTCTGCAGATACTGGGATCCGCAGAAAGCCCTTAAAGGACCTCTGAACTCTACTGGAAAGGCCTTCTGGTTGCATCTGGGAGGTCAAGTGAGGTCCTCTAGCATGAGTCAGTACCCACACCAAATAAAATCCATGGGTGCCAAACCCGCGGATAAGGAGAACCCACTGTACTTCTTACCTGCCAGAACATGGTTTCACTGGTTGGGTCAGTAAAATAATATCCAGTTGGCAATTCTACCCACTCTTTGCTGAGTAAGATTTCCAACTCTTCTTTGTCTTACCTTCCTGTCAGCCTTTGTTTCATTTTATAACCTCCCATCAACTTCTGCTTTGATTCTTCTAGACTCCTTGCAACTCCAGCCTAATGATCTGTTTCTGCATAATATCCTTCCTCAACTTCATCCTTGAAAACTACCTGATCTTGAATTGTGTTTGTTTGCCTTTTGGGTGAGTTGTTTATTGACTTCCTACTTCTCTATGGTCATGTATACCTTTCAGATTTTCTGGCACTATGGCAATTATGGGCTTGTGTACCACTTCACTCCCATGAAATTCCGATGGTTTTTATGGAAAGTATTTCTGGAAGTAAAGCACATGTATGCAGGAACATTGTAAGACTGCAGTCTGCATAGGTTTCAGCAGCCTGTAAAGCGGATGCCTCCACTATATTATATAAAAATAAATGAAACATATTTTGGATCACGGTCAACATTTTCTACAATTAACCCCAAGCAAATTCCCAAAGTGTATTAAAAATAAATTGTCCAACTTTACTAAATTCCATTCATCATTAGTGAAACTGGCAGCTGCGGATGGATCAGCTTTTCTTTCCATTGTTTTGCCTGCACATGAGTTTAGCTAAAACAGGTATTAACAGCATTGCCTGGTAGCTTTCCAGCTACAATTCCCGTAACTTATTGACAGCAGTTATTACATTAGCTTACTTGATATTTTTCAATTGTTTCCAATGAGAACTTGGCTCTGTATTTTAATAGATTCACATCAATATACTGCTCAGTGATTGAACTCTGCCTTGCTTTTCCAGAGGTTTTAATGGATGCATAGAGAGCCAATTCTCCTCCTCCTCCCTCAAATCCCAGACTGTCCCCTTTGCTACCTTATATGCTGTGGTGTGGCATCTGAGAGCCACTGGCACGTAGGTGGGGCCTCCAGCCATTTGTGGTGGTGGTCCTGCTGCATAAGACAGCAGTAGATCTTCTGCAATGTTGTAAGAGGACTTGTGGTGAACCATGAGATTTGCTGCTGTAGGCCCTCCATAGGTTTGGGCTGAAAATGTATAAAACACAGCTGATCTGTATATTAGAGCTCACCCCTCTTCCAGCAAATGGAAACTCTTTCTGTTCACAGAAGGAGTATTTTGCTCATACAAGAACCCTTTCCACTTGGGCAAGGACTCCTTGAATAAGCAAAAATCTTCCTCCATTCATAGATGGTGTTTATGTTCATGGAGGGAGCTCCCAAAGTCAGAAGCACTAATCAGGTTGCTACCCAAATAATTTTTCAGCAAAATAAAAGAAGCTGATCAGCTTTCAGAAAGATAAACAATTTCAACTATTTTGCAGACTAATACTTTACTAATGTGCAATACATGTTGATTCCCCTCCCCTTCCTGTTATTAAACTAATGCTTAAGAATTAAAAATTAAACACAACACACTTCCCAAAAAAAGGAAGCAGTTAGAAGCAACTAAGTTCAAAGATAGGTTTCCATGCTTTGGTCTTCAGTGTAAAAACTGCAATTCTCATATTTTGATTTTTAGTTATTTGATTTTCTCTGTAAGCTGTTTTGTGAACTTTTTTGTTGACAAGTGGTATACAATGCTACTGTTACTAGCCTTTCCACCATGTTAATTATTACTGTTGTTGTTGCTGATCAAATCACTGTTGGGATTGTCATTTACTTTCCTCCACATTGTCAATTTAAAAAAAAAAAATGACCAATCACAGTCAAGGAATTAATGGTTATGAATTATGATAACAAAGGAGAAGCCCATGATGATGTCAGAAGTGGTATTCTGACATTTAAAAAAATGTTGATAGGTTTTGAAAGACGTAAAAGCCATTGGAAAAAAATCAGTGACAACAACTGATAAAGCCCCAAACTAAATGAGGTTGTTAGTATTTGAATAATACAGTTACAGCCCAATTCTATCCCCAACCACCAGAGCTGATGCTACCATGCCAGAATATCCTATGGTAGGGGCAGCAATTGGACAATCGTCAGTAGGTAAGTGAAAACATTTTGAACTTACCTTCTCGTAAGCTCTCTGATTGCCAGTGCATTTCCATCTATTTTGGTGGTGTATATCTGACAAGAGAAATGGGGCAGGGAGGTTTTCAAAATGTGATAAAATCCAGCATCTGCCATTGTCACCAGATCTACCCTTCCTGCCTCCTCCCTATGCTTGATTTCTTCCCCTCCCTTTCCAGAAATGCCCCTAGATTTCCCACTCGTTCCCTTCCCCTCCCCGTCCATGCCTGGTTGCATGTTATAGAGTAGAGATTCTTAATGGAGGTATCCATAACCCCATTTGGAGCATGGAACCCAAATGATGGAGGCATGGGATTTTATCTTTGAACCTTTTTTTTTTTTTAATGATGTTAAATTACATTAACTATTATCATTATCAATCCGGATTGCGGTATCATTCCTTTCCTAGGTATCAATATCTAAAGTAAAAAGACAAGCTATTGACATCTTTTCAAGTCAGACTGGTACCTAATAGGTCTGGTGATGATGATTTTGACATCATGAAGGGGATATGGAGAGTTATTGAGCAATCCGTTGGGGGCCTGTAATCATAAGCCCTGCTATAGAGTATCATATCTTGCAACACCTTAAGTCAGCTGTGCTGCAGGAATGCAAGACAACAAGAGTTTTGGTGAAAGCAAGGGACTAACAAAGACAATTTGTGATATATCTAGGAAGTAGCTGGCTTTGGGAAGCTAGGTCCGTCAAATGCTGATTGGTCAGGCAGAGAAGCTCATGGGAACACTTACATTCTGAGCGAAAGAAGAACGTGGAAGGGGACAGTGCCACCCAGTTTGAAACCTAACTGAGCTGCGAGCTGGAAAAATCTTACAGCATGATCCTATGCATGTCTGCTCAGGAGTAAGCCCCACTGAATTCACACTATACTCCCAGATAACCGTGTACAGGATTGCAGCCTGAACCAGGTAATTATGAACTCCAGCCGCGTTGCTAATTTTAACCACGTTGAATGAACTCCGGCATATTAATCTCACTACACCATTTTCTGGGGGGAAGGGGGGTCAAGCATATGTGGACAACAAGTCTCTTAAAATGACCCCGGATGGACCTTTTATGATGTGATATTTCTGCAGAAATGTGTGTTTGGAAAATGTGGCCCAGAGCAAACAAAGTAAAATACTCGGCAACGTGTAATATTACCCCAATGCAGAAAGTGAGAATGCAATCTCTGGTTTGTCCAAATAAATACATGTAAATGTAAAAAGCGTGCACATGCTCTCCCTACTCGCCTTGCTGCAGCTGAGCTAATGCTTTCTGACTGCCACTAGGTTTACATACACTTTGGAAATGTTCCATTTAATAATCGGCAGCGTATGCTTGTGAAGGATTTGTTGTTCTTGTGGTAAGCTGCACTGGCAGAGCAATTTGATCATGGCATCGAAATGAAGCAAAAGCCCTTGTGTCAAGCACTGTATGTCAGCACTCTGCGAAAAAGCCACACGGTCGAGAACAAGTAATAAATAAAACTTTGATTCCAAAAAATGATAATCTGGTGTCAGATTTTGTTTTCCACTCATCAGTTTCTTTTTCTGCTTATTTCCTTTTGAAAAAATATCAAGGCATTATCTGAACAGCTAAATTAATTCGTGATTTGTATAGCATACATTTCAAGAGGCTTGGAGTTCTCACTGACTGATTCACGCCCAATCCTAACACTAGTGCTGATGGATTACACTTACTGCCGCACAGGCTACTGAAAAGCAGCTGTACTGCTCTTTGTGGCAGTGCCGCAACTTCTTGCAATGGCAAGAAGGCCAAAGCCTTCCTGCACATTTTGGCAGATGCTGGGAGGCCTACCAGAGCAGTAAGCCCAGTGCAGGGGGTGGAATGGGGCAGAGGAGTTTGGGTTGGGGGTCAAACAGGAAGGAGATGAGATGGGTGGATGGGAGGGAACCACTTACCAGGAAGTGGGGGTCGAACAAGAAGGAGATGAGATGGGTGCATGGGAGGGAACCACTTACCAACCACAACTTGGCTCAAGAGGGAGGCGGGTTCAGCAACAGTGGCAAATACCAACTCCAAAACACTTTACTGGACCTGATCTTCCTCCACAGAGCAACACAGACCTATGCCAGCCATTGAGTTGTCACAGGTCCAAGTTGCCTCGTAGTGGTTGTCAGGGTTACCCCAGGGCAAAAAGGCAAATATCCCCTTACCACAAGGACACCTCCAGCAGCTGAAAATCCCCCACAGGATACGGTAGAAGCTGCAAAGTGCCACTGCATTGCTGTGCGGGGATTTAGATAGGATTGGGCTGCCACTCACATAGGGCTGTGAATAGTTTGGGTACTCCACAAAGGTTGGAAAACTGCAATTTGGTTTACACATGCCCCAGAACAACTTGCCCAACCACTTACCCCCAATAAAGAAAATAGATGAAGTTTAGATCAAAACTGGTTCACATTTATTGAAGTGTAAACCCTGCAATGGGTCCTATCTCCAGACGCTTCTCCCCCTTGGGCATGGGCATCATGCAGCCTGCTACTGCCTATTCCCCCTTTAAGCAATCTCATGCAAAGCTGTAGATCTGCGGTTCCCAAACTGTGGGTTGGAACTCGCCGGTGGGTTGCGACCCAATTTTTGTTGGGTCATGAAACTGACAAAGCAGATTAGGCTATGTGCATCAAGAGTTAAACAAGTTGCTACTTGGGGGGGGGGGGTTTACTGTTGCCCAATCACCATTATAGCCACATCCCTTAGCATTTATAAATCAGGCAGCAGGGTCTCTGGGGCCTCTAAAAAGTTTGGAAACAACTGCTGTAGATTATCAGCTGCTAATCCACTTCTCTGATTACCAGTCAGCATCTCTCAACCTATCACCCCTGCTAACTAGTAAGAGGCACTTTTTCAAGTGGGTGCTCCTCTTTTATTCAGCAGGGGGAGATTAACTGGCCCACGTCCCCCCAGCAGTGTCTTTTCTAATGGCTGTCTGCTGGTGTTCTTTTGCATATTTTTAGATTGTGAGACAGGGAACCATTCGTTATTTGATTTTTTTTCTGTAAACCGCTTTGGGAACTTTCTGTTAAAAAGCGGTATAATAATAATAATAATAATAATAATAATAATAATAATAATAATAATACAGGTATTTATATACCGCCTTTCTTGGTCTTTATTCAAGACTTTATTCAAGGCGGTTTACATAGGCAGGCTGATTAAATCCCGGTAGGGATTTTTACAATTTGAAAGTATGTTCTATCTTACAAGAACCACAACATTCAGGTGTTACTTTCTTGATCTGGTTTCACATTCTGGCTTCCATCCTCCCACGCTCAGAACAGATGGAATAACTCGGCTCAGCTTGTCAGCTGCTTCAAGGTCGCACGGTGCCGGTGGCCTCGAACTGGCAACCTTCGGATGTTATCTTCAGGCAAATGGAGGCTCTACCCTCTAGACCAGACCTCCTGCCCACTGCATATAAATTATTATTATTATTATTATTATTATTATTATTATTATTATTATTATTATTATTATTATTATTATTTAGTCTCTTGAGCTTGGTTCTCATTCCCCCATGACTTGCTTATCTCAGGGTGCACACAAAGTCCTTCTTCCTACTCACTGTCCTGCATTATACCTTCCAGTTCTGACTGCCCTGTCTAACACCACCACACCATGTTCTATGTTTTAGAACAGCATAAAAGCTCCTCAACAAAGGCCCATCAAGTGAGAAACAAACCATTCTTACCCAGCTCCACGATGGCAACCAGCTAGGTTCAGACCATTCCAATGAAAAGATGAGAGGCTTAAGCAAACTGAGTCTGGAGGGACAGCTGCCTCATCGGCCACCATCCCATTCCTCCCAAGCATTCAGTGTGGTGCTGGTATTTTCCTGCCTTGCCTCACGTAAGGAGAGATGGGGTAAAGCTGTCCCCGCCTTTAACTGATGCAATACAGAAGCAGAATTATTGGAGGTGTCTAGGTACAGCACTTATTAAACATCTATTAAATCAAGCAATAGAATGTCTTTCTCAAAATAGCAACGTATGTTCCACTGCCACACAAGACAAGTGATGCATGCAACATGACATGAGTGTCGTTTGAGTTGACTTTCTCCTCTAACTTCAACAGAGTGGGAAGAGAACATTCCCAGTGGCCAGCAGAAACATATCTATGCTTGCAGCATGTAAGTTGGACACATAAAAACATAAGGAAGTAGACCAAACCAGTAATCATTCTAGTCAGCAGTGTTAACCACCACCGCATGTTAGAATGACTGCTTAGATATAACAGAATCAAGCAGTTGCAAGGAACTGAAAGGCAGGCCACCAAAACAAGACCCAGTCCAATGGGGATCAACCCACATGCTCTTGGCAACAAAGCACCAGAAGCAGAGAATTAAGCCTGCTCTAGAGACAGATAAGTGGCAGAGTCCATGACTGAATGACTGCCACAAGGACATTAAAAGAATGACTTAACACAAGCGATGCTATAAGAACAGGCAGGCAAGATGGTCTCAGAGTCTGGGAATGGATAAAGGCCCACTTCTATCCACCCAAATGCTAGATGACCTCACTGCTAACATCTGGAATGAAACTCTGACACCATCCCATCTACCCTGTCGCACGTCTTGAACTCACAGCCATTTGGCTGCCTCTCCCACAGGCAGAGAGGCTAAGGATCAAGTCCTCATGATTCCTCACAATGTTCAACTTATTTCAAAAAATTTTAAAAAGGAGTTAAGCATGTTGATCTCTGAGCACTCTGAGTTTGTGCATTTGTCTTTTTTTTATCAGTAAACGTTCCATACCGATGGTTCCAATTTAATTCTTATATTGCCTTTTGTTAACTGAGAGTAGAAAGACACACAGTCATGTGCAGGAAATTTCCTTTCCCCCTCTCCTTTTCTGCATAGTATAATTTTGGGAGGATAAAAATCACTGTAAATGGAAAGCAAAGCTCCAGGGATTTGGTATAGGAAGGTGTTTAATGCTTAGAATTTCTTTAGTCATACAATACCAATGTCAAAGGATTTGGTTTGCAAAGGCCCTCCTTGAAGCAATAAAATATCCCTAGGAGTTTTAAAAGTTGGCTGACAATTCCCAACTCCCAAAAAATATTCTAATGCATAAGACTGTATTAGATCATGAACAATTGGGGGGGGGGGGTTTGGAGAATTCTTACCATTTCCTGTTTAGAAGTGTTACTCATGACTCATGAATAAAATAAAAGCACTAAAAATGAATGTTAAACCCTCAGAAATGACAGAACTATTAAGAAGGGTTTTTGGGTGTTTTTTTGGGGTGGAGGGGTTAATATCCACTAAAGACCAAATATATGTTGGCTAGAATGTATCCATCATCTTACCAGAAAATAAAACAAACATCCATTACTTCTAAAATGAGTATTTGCATTCATGCCCATCGTTCATTTGATGACTTACCATAGAACTACAATCAGTTCTGTTTATATGCAAATTCTTTATCTGTGAATTCACTTATCTTCCAGAGACAGAATTGCCACTTACTGCCACTCTCCACTCTGGCTGGGGAAAGAAGTGGTGATCCAGAGCAGAAGGTAAGGGAGAAGGAAGCAGGCTCCAGATTGCCACATACTGCCTATCCTTGCCCATCTGGAGGCTTTTCTAAGATGGAAGCAGCTTCCCCCCCCCCTTCCTCCAGTAGCACCAGAGGAAGAGTTTTGCTACAGCTGACTCAATTCTGTTTCCACTCCTCAGTGATAAGGAAAAGGATAGCAGCACCAACGGAAACAGCTTCGTTGGCAGCCTCCAGACTCAGGTTGTAGCGGGCAATGTAGGGTGCAGCAGGACACTCCTTCTCTGTTTGCCACCTCCCCAACTTACTGGTCAAAGCAAGCCTTTCAATTGTTGTCATTTCTAGGTTGGCCCTGATTAACTTCCTCTTATTGATTGGAGTAGAAGGGAAACCACACTTGGTCAAAACAGTACCTTCCATGAACTTGGTGATAATGGAATCGGACCTTCCAGAACAAATGTTTCTCATCCTCTAATTATTCTCTGAGAAGAATGGTACACAAACAGCTATTTGAAACTTGAATCTGCTGTTAATGAAGGGATCAGAAAAGGCAGCTGTTACTTATTTTCAAATGTGAGTGAGTAAGGAAAAAGTAGGAAATCACGCAAGAGGTAATTGACCAAACTCAATTATTAGGATTATTATTCATATGAGTAACAGACTGCAAATATCATTTTTCTCCAAAGAGTACATTCCACGGATGTGAAGAGAAAGCCATGAAAAGAGACTGTAACTACTTGAAAATATTTTGTTTTCTGCTTTTTTTCAGCCTCGCTCAGCATTAAATAGTTGATCCAATCTGACTTGGACATAAGAAGTGATGTGGCAAATGTACAAGTGAATATGGCTAAGTGGTAGGAAAAAACAAGCAGTATGGAGAGAAGTTGGATATTTGACTGTGATGACCGTCTAAAGCAGGGGTGCCCAAACCCCAGCCCTGGGAACACTTGCAGCCCTCAAGGACTCCCAATGCAGACCTCAGGGAGCCCCCAGTCTCCAATGAGCGTCTTGCACTCCAGAGACTTGCTGGAGCCTGCGCTGGTCCGACACAACTGCTTTCAGCGTGATGTTACTGTTTGACCTCTCACGTGAGCTGTGGGATGAGGGCTCCCTCCACTGCTTACTGTTTCATGTCTGTGATGCAGTAGAGGCAGCAAAGGAAAGGCCAGCCTTGCTTTGTGCAAGGCCTTTTATAGGCCTTGAGCTATTGCAAGACCATCATTCATTCATATAAGTTCATATTTAATATATCCATTTATGTATACATGTAAATTTATTCAAATTTTAAATGTAAATTAATTCTTTTTTTCCCCCAGCCCCTGACACAGTGTCAGAGAGATGATGTGGCCCTCCTGCCAAAAACTTTGGACACCCCTGGTCTAAAGTACTATGACAAGTACCTGCAACATACTACTCAAGAGCATAAGAAAACATTTTTCGAGTGCCCTAGAAGAAACATCAAGAAATCGTCTAGTCTTCCTTCAATTATCACTTCTGTGGTGCAGTTTGGATCTTTTTAACATACCTGGGGCCAAAATCTGTTAATACACTCACAGAATGCTTCAGGGACACATTCAAATGCTAAGAGTTATATGACCACATTAAATTATCCTGAAGAATGCAAGCACTATTGAAAGTCCTGAGGGTCCAAAGCATTAACGAGGTTACACTCAATTAGTGGGAGGAATGCTTCTCCACAATTTAGCCTACAAATGTGGAAAGCACATATAAAAATGAATAGAGCTCAAGGCCTTGTTACATGAAAGTAGTCCGTTTTTCAGCTCTACTGCACTCACAAAGGAAATCCATCAAAAGAAAGAAATCATCAACACAGAATTTGGGTATTCAGTAGTTCCCTCCCCCCATATTTGCAGGTACGGTATCCACAGTTTCACTTATCTGCAGTTCACAAATTTCCCACCATTGCACAATTTATACGTCTCTGATGGCAGCCCTCCTGTTGCTGTCTCCTGTGTCTGGCTGTCTCTGTGCTGTCTGCAAAAACTAACAGGAACCAGGAATCGCTAACATGAAGCGGATTGGAGGGCTGAAAACAAAGCAATGTTAAGCTACAGGAGGACTGCAAACAGTGACAGATAAGGCATGATGGGGGAATTTGTGAACCACTTCTTCTAGGGTTTGCTACTATCTATGGTAGCCATGATGGCAACAGGAATGTAACCTCCGTGAATATGGGGGGGACGACTGTACATGGAGTGTTGTGTTATAATAAGCCCAAAATTTTCATGAAAGCATGCTAAAAGGACACAAGCCTGGTTCAGCTGTAATGTTAATCAGTGACCGCTTCCACATCAGCTACAGTTCTGCATCATGTTCAGATGGGGAACTGCACCTTGCCCACTAATTAGAATTAGAACAAGCTTGAGCCCGAAGAGATAATGGCTTGTCCTAAGCTACCTGTGGCCCAGTCCTATTTGGGCCTTGCACTCATGTTCTGTCACTGCAAGGTCCATTGCAGTGGCACAAAAGCCAGGCTGCCATTGTGGGCTTCTGGGCCACTGCCACAAGGTGGCAGATGTGAAGTGTGCACAGCAGTGGCTTCACTGCTCTCAATAAGTTTATGTCAGGGGCAAGAAAGGGAGGACTGGAGGAATTTCAGGGTGAGAGGGAATGGATCAGAGCAGGAAAAGGGTGGATCCAAGTGGCAACTGTATGTGCCAGGATCCTAGCCCCCCCTTTCTCGATCAGTCCCTTCCCTTTTCTCTCTTCAAACTTATATCAGCTATATAGCTGTATAGCTGGTGTAGGTCTGAGGAGATCCATTGGTGCTGAGGGGGGCTATGGAGAGGTATGGGTAAAATATTTTCCTTTGCCGCTCCCAGACCTTCTGATCACCACCACCATTGGATGCAGTGTGAGCCTTCTTGGCATGGCTAGATTGTCACCAATACTGGGAGATGTTTGGGCTCCTAGTGAGTTTATGGCTGAGGTAAGACTCAAACCCGAGACATCCTAGCTCAGGCTCTTAACCACAGTCCTCCTTCATTCCTTATGTCATTTCATGCTTCCTCTTAGCAATTTAAGGGTCTCAGAGAAGACAGCAGAAGAAGACAATCATCATCTAACCATTACCTTGTCTGATAGGAGGATCATTTCATTCAGCCAGATGGAGCAGGGATTATAACCCTGATTAGTGTTTTGTTTCCTGAGATGCATATAGTAGACTATTAATGCTGTTATAAAAGAGTACTCCTAGATTTTCCTGGAAGTCAGCACAGACCAGTGCTGCTAAGTGTTGGTGCGCAGATCCCAATGGTAAGATTGATTCCTAAGCCCTGATGGAATTTTCAAAAGGCTGAATGGAAAGCATTTGCTGCTGAACTTGACCATAACATTCAATAGCAGGATCTATCACAACCTCATGGTTTGAAAATTCATGAGTTCACATATCAACCATCTTTGGAAAATTACCTTCCCATTTCCCTACCTTCATCAAGATTCCTGACATTCCCTATGAAATATACTATATAATCTGAGAATGTGCTTTTCTTGCAGGAAAATGCTGATGGCATATTGATACTTGCCTCAGCATTATTTAGTTGGCAACCTTCAGTCTCGAAAGACTCTGGTATCGTGCTCTGAAAGGTGGTTCTGGAACAGCGTCTAGTGTGGCTGAAAAGGCCGATTCGGGAGTGACAATCCCTTCCACACTGGGAGCAAGTGCAGTCTGTCCCTGGCCTGTCTCCCTGGCTATGGGCCTTCCTTCTTTGCCTCTTAGCCTCAGACTGTTGGCCAAGTGTCTCTTCAAACTGGGAAAGGCCATGTTGCACAGCCTGCCTCCAAGCGGGCCGCTCAGAGGCCAGGGTTTCCCACTTGTTGAGGTCCACTCCTAAGGCCTTCAGATCCCTCTTGCAGATGTCCTTGTATCACAGCTGTGGTCTACCTGTAGGGCGCTTTCCTTGCACGAGTTCTCCATAGAGGAGATCCTTTGGGATCCAGCCATCATCCATTCTCACGACATGACCGAGCCAACGCAGGCGTCTCTGTTTCAGTAGTGCATACATGCTAGGGATTCCAGCACGTTTATGCTGGAATAAACATTATAATATGTTTATATTTGTTGTATTTGTTGTATATTTGTTGTATATTACGTATAATGCTGAATAATTCCAGCATTATTTACCTTATAATATTCATTATGATATGTGCAAGGAACCATGGACCATTAGTTCCTTATAGCTAAGGAGCCCTGTCACTGAATCTCACATGATTCATTCTTTCCATGGAAGGATATTCTTCATCCAATTCTATTTCTTTGTGAGATTATTTATGATGCCAGTAAATTATTGGCCTCAAGGCAATCTCAAATCTTCCTTATGGCCAGGTGCTGGAAGTTTCTGAGTGTCCCTAAACCATAAGAGGGTCTTGGCATCTGTTGAGCACCAAAGTCAATGCAAGTTCCAGATGCTCCTGTCATTTGGAAGGCCATCTCTAAACATTGAATGGAAAAACCACTACCCAGAGACAAAGTAACAGCCTCAGTTGAGTACAGAAAGGAACTCATCCTGCAAACACACAAAGCATTCAAACATTTCTGTAAAATCTTGAAAGTTCACCTTGGTAGAAAGGCAGCATATACATTTTTTAAAAAATAATAAGCTTAACTAGGATTTACATCAATGGATTGTGTGATGAACTTCCATTCATACACCATTTGAAAAGCTGTATTAATCAGTCTCTACCCAAATTTATTAAGGCAACCAGGCCTTTTCTGCATGCATAGAGAAGGCAGGAAAAAAAAAAGACAAGACTGTGGACAACCAACTCAGTCTTTATCCAATAGGGGGCCATCACTGCAATTAGGTGCACCAGGAAGGGGTGGACTTGCGCTGACAGGAAGTACAGTAAACAGGACTGGCCTAAGACTTCCTGATACCTGGGGTGATGTTCCAGTACTATCTCCCCTCACCCAGCAAGCAGCATATCAGATATGGTATATCCTTAGAAAGAGAAGCCACTTCTAGCAAGAGAAGCAACTCACTCTCAGTATTGTCACTACGGCAGAACAATCAAATTGAGCTGTAAACAACTGTCCTTGGCAAAACACTTTTTCCTATCCACAGTGCATTTCCTCTTCTTAGCCTGCTATTTTGTAAACGTGTGAAATCTTACAAGATTATGTGAAAAATAACAGATGTAATGAAGTTCTTGAGCAACGCTTTTCATGTTTGGCTCCATTTATTGTGAGAAAGACGAATGATGGAGGATCCAGTCCACCCAACAAAAAAAAAAAGTGTTAAGAATGCACACTGGCACAATCTTGTGCATTCCTGGGATGATAAATGTAATAAAGATGGAAACAGTGTCCACAAATCATTGTCATTCGAATGCAAAGTATGTAATCTGATTGTTATCTTGTGGGCCTTCTTTGGACTCAACCTTAAACACTTCATTGAATGCAGATGTTGGAATTTGGGGGGGGGGAAATTTTCTTTTTAAAAAAAAACCTATTATATGTTGATATTCTCAATACTGTGCTGAACAGTGCAGCTCTGTTTGCCATAGACATCAGTATTCACACTTCCAAGCCCTAAACAATGACTGTTCCTTCTGTTTATATCTTCCGCGTCTCATCACTTTTCCCCCCATGCTGCTGTTCTAAGCTTCAGCCAAACGTGATTGCAGACAGGCTTCCCACTCTGTCCTCTTATTCATAATGAAAGAGCATCATGAAGGGGGAAAAGAAATCATTTACAGATAATGGCTGTCATTCCTTTTATACATGATGCTTCCACAAGTAAAAAACGAATCACATATTTTGGTTTAGACCGAGAGGCATGCAGTATAGATTCATTTTATTAAGATATCCATACCACACTTTTCAGTTCATTGACAAAAAAGCCCCACAAAACTGCTTTTTAAAAATAAATTTTTGGGAGCAGTTCAACCATAAGCAACTGCCAGATCCCAAACCCAGACCGCAGGGCACGCATGCCTTCCCAGCAGGCTCCTCAGAGCTATGCCAGCAACAGAGCCGGCATAGATCTGAAGAGTCCCATTGGGGACCATGTGGCAGCCAGGAAGGTAAGTATTTTTCCTCTTATCCATCTCAACCAGTCTTATCCCCAGATGGAGCATAGGATGCCGCAGACGGTTTGTGGGTAGCCCTGAATCCTATGTGCCATAACCAGATAGAATTGGGCTGTAAGTAGTTAGCTAGACATGCATGGGAATAGATGGTTTAAAAGTACTTTCAAGGCCACCTGCTGATATCTATTCAAAAATTTAAGCTAAATGAGCCTCTTCCTCGATCAAGTACCAACAGAACCAGAACAATTTTGAGAATTTTTAATACAGGATTTAAATGAAGAAAGGAAATACCTTGCAGATGCTCTAGGGAGTGGTTCCAAGCACAAAGGAAAGCAAAAGAGAAAGGACAGAATCGTTTGAGGGACGAGGAGACCTTTGGATGGTTGAGGGTTGTGGAGCTGAATAAGCAAAGGTCACAGGTACCTTCTGCTGTTACAAACCCTCCTACTAGGTGAGGCTACATTACAGTCTGACTTTCCTAAAAGGTCATCAGACACATTGACCAGAAGAAATACAAGATGGAGATCTGTGGCTTCATAAATGCTTGATAACATTTCCAAAGAATCAGAATCGGAGCTTTAAATCTTCTTCCCAGTCAATGTGCAATAGTACGGAATTGTTTTTCCAAGGCTTGTTCCAAAAGGAAACCCTTTTCTAATAAGACAGGCCCAAAAGGCTTAGGCACAGTCAGGTCTTCTTTCATATTTTCAGCAGAGTAGTTTGTTATAAACATATAAAGCTTTAATCATCTTTGCTGCTGGCAAGACATCTGTTGGAGGTTTTGGAAACCTGAGTATGAAAAACCTCACAATTATATGGTATTTGTTAACCGAAAGTGAGAAATAAAAACCAGCATATTATTTGTAACCTCTGATAATAAATGGAACTTGGCTAGAAACAAGATGGGAGCCTGGTCCTCTTGATGGCCTCTGGTGAACATGACCATCATCAAATAATGACCTACTATATTTGTCTTTGTCTGAAACTTTTCCAGATGAATTAAATGTTCAAAACACTGTTAGGATTTCGGTAGAGAAAACTCCATTTTGTTGTCTAATCATCAGGTACACTACAGCAACTGTTACCCTGCACATGCCTGATCTCATCTGATCTCAGAAGCTAAGCAGGGTCAGGCCTGGTTAGTACTTGTATGAGAGACCACCTGGGAATACCGGGTACTGTAGGCTTATACCATAGTCTTTCCAGACTGAAGATTGCCAACCATCAGGTACAACATTGGACAATGGAGTCATGGGCTAAGTGGCAGGATAAGTACTGTCCACTCGACCAAGTGTCTTTTCCACTGGAGAAGAAACAAGCCAGAATTGTCCTTACATCACTATGGATTGGTCTGCCAACTGGAGGCAGTTTCTGAAACCTTCGCTGTCCCTCTATATCTGTAAGAAATAATGGGAGAAACAGGCATGTATCCTGATGTCAAGGAGATCCCTGTCAATGGGGTAAAGAGGGCTCAGGTTGTTTTGTAGGGTTAGCACCAACATTTCAAAAAAGTGAAATTCACAATGAATTCCAAGGTCCCTTCCAAGTAGAAACATCTGAGAATTTTCAAGGGAAGCCAGCTTAGTTTCTGTTAAGACAAATGCAATTTCTCAGAGGGGCCCTGCACATCCCAATCAGCAGAAAGAAGCCCAGTATCCAAGCCACATGAAGAAGAGGCACAGTAGCAACTAAGCACATCACACCTAATTTAAAATACTTGGGGTGATTTGAGCATCACATTTCCAACACAGTCAGCAACAAATTGGATTCGGGGAAGAGCAAATATTATAAATGGCTTTGAATACAAGTCAGATGAGGAGAGTTTGGAAGAACGTGATTTATTTAACCTAGAAAAAAGGAAACTTTAAACTAGATTTGTCTTCAAGGCTGAATAGAGCTGTTTGCTTCCACAACTGAAAGCACAACAGAGCGCTGTTATCCCATAGCAGTCATACCTGGTGCAGCCGAATAGTTGAGCTGTGCAATATAAGAAATGTGGGGTTGCCACCAAAAATAGCAGCTCTATCTAATTCAGCTACTTCAACCAGTTTGCCGCAAGTGGTCCACAGGTGTACCATGGAAGTTTGGTGAATTTATTTCTTTATTAAATAAATATCATTTATTGATAGGGCCATTGAGGGATGTGAACCCCCCACCAGCAGCATGGTGTGCCTTGTCAATTGTCAAAAGATGGTGGGTCTTTGCAATTCTAGTGCCTTGTCAGTGTGCCTTGAGATGAAAAATGTTGAAAATTGCTGATCTAATTCTTCCGTCTCACTCCCTAATAGTAGTAAAACATACCAAAAATTCTCATGACATTATGGTGCTTCCTCATCTTTTTCCAGTACAGCCAATACTGTGGAAGGGAGAAGTGGCAGCAAAATGGGCCTGGATTCAGGGCACAAAATACATTGTAAAACATGTCATGGAAGGGACAAAAGAATTGGACACAGTACAGCATTTTTCTTGCTAAATGTGTCCACCAAAAGGTTAGACCTCACAAACAATTGCCATGCAGTGGTTCCAACTGAACGCAGGCCTCTTTATCTGCCGTAAAGCATGTTGTGACTACTCTGGAGCCAGCAGCAGTGGCAGGAAGGCCTGCACTGGCTTGCTGGCACTATATCCAAACGAAAGGTGACCAGTGGAGGTGAGAACTTCACTAAGCAGAACAGGGGTGGGGGGAGGCAGAACTGAGGCAAAGACGGGGTTAATGGGGCGAGTGCGGAAGAGGGCAGATCAGGCCTGGGAAGAGGTGGGATAGGTGAAGGAGGCCTCTACCATATCCTATCCTCCCTTCTGGGCCTGACAGCTTTACATGGAACTGCTTGGACTTGCGCCAACAACTTAGCTGGTGCAGGTCCACCTAGCCCCTGGATGGGCTGGAGCTTTACATGGGGTAAAGGGAAAAAATATTCCCTTAATCCAAGGAGACCTCCAGCCTGCCCCTAAACTGCACTAGATATGCATAGGCCACATGGTCCAGCTGTACCAGTGCAGATTAGGATTGGGCTGTGAGGCCCCTAGAACTTATGACAGCTAAACAACCGGTGTAGGTCTGAGGAGAGGAAGCTTGCAGAGAGGTACTTGAAAAATATTTTTTTCTTACCTTTCCCAGGCCGTCTGGTTTCCCACGCACCCCCACCACTACATGCAGTACACATTCCGTCTGCGCTGCTGTATAATGCATGCTGGTGGGGCGTGGGATTGGCTGACTAATTTGACAAAATCAAATAAATGATCTAAGATCAGGAATGGAATAGAAAAACCTTGTAATCCATCTGAGAGGTTCTGATCCCCCTCCCACAGAGAGACCAATAAAATCCTTCTCTTTACAGCCTTCACACTGAAATCTTTATGACCAACAGAATGAGCTTCTTGACACAGTTAGGCCATTCAGCACATGTAAAGAAGGATTCTTGGCAGCTGGCTCACAAGATGTCCCAAAACCTGAGCCTGAGCATATCTGGAAGTATTGTAAGGATTGTCTTATTTGGTAGAGGTGAATTAAGGTAGTAAGTAATGGGTTTTTAGCTTTTATAAGTTTCATTGGTTCTTCATCCACATCAGCCTTTGGTGGGAGGAAGGTTGTGTACCAACTGGACATTCTAGCTGCTTTCACTAACCAGACAAAGTACTTTGCCACCTGCACATGTCTGAAAACACATGAAGAACTTTCAAGTTTAAATCTTTTACTGGAAATTACAGCACAGTCTTTCCCTCCTGCCGAAAGCTCAATTCTCCGGAGACCTATATCTTCAGAAACAACAGTATCCAAATTCCAGTGGAGCCTGATCAAACAACAGAGGGAATGTCTTCTTGTTGCTTTATTATGTGTTTTCCTTTCATATAAAGCAAGTGCTAACACACATGAGTGTGTTGCGTGTCCTTAACTCAATCCATTTTCTTTCCATTATCCAACACAAGTAAGGAAGCAAGAGCACAGTAGACCAATCTGTTGTTCCACGAGAAGAACACGAATTGGAAAAGTTACACTCCCTCCCACCCCCAGGCACACACTTTAAAAATGGCAGCAAGCGTAGCTCCATTGATTTCAGTGAGCCAAATCACATGCTGAAAGCATTTCCAACATCAAATACTTTCCACAATCCTCCAAACATTTACTCTGGAGTAGTGGCATTTCAGCGTTTGCTTGTTTCCTTTAAAATTAGAAACACAATAGACTTTTTGGTTGTGCCAATGATCTCTTTAAAAAAAGATTTCCTAAGGTTAAAAAAAATTCCTTTCACCCTCCACCACCTAAAGTATTTCAATAAGGGCCAAATTACATATGGCATTAAATGCTTCTGTGCGAAGTTACTGAATTAAGACCAAAATTGAATTGGGGCCCTGCATTGCCAGCACAAGGACTTCTCCTGTTCTAGTCTGTGATCTCGGTCCTTACACATACACTTAGGGCTGCATCCTAGGCCTGTCTACTCAGAAGTTCCATTGTAGTCAATGGAGCTTACTCCTAGGAAAGTGCGGATAGGATTGCAGCTTTAGCTGGTTAGGGCAGTGACCTCAATCAATGCATACAGCACAGTAGAGACCAGAGCAAATAAACAAAGGGGCAACCTATAATCCCAGTTTTATAACCTGTGGGCATTAACAAAGTTCTACATGTTGGATTTGGGCTAATTGGTTCTCTTGGTCTTGGGAGTCAGGTGGGCTTCATGGTCCAATGAGCTGACCCAAAGTCCAATTCTTGATTTATTGGTCAGCTGGGTAAGAAGAAGGGTAAACAATAAACAGGAACAATAGGGCAGGGGTAGTCAACCTTTCAACTTTAGGGCTCCTGACCATTTAACAAGTGTGTAGACGAGAGGAAGGACTTTCAGCAGGTATAACTTGTCATCTGTGGGATGCCAGGCTCCACTTGCTTAAATTCCCTTTTCTACACAATTGTTAAAGGTCCAGGAGCCCTAAAGTTGGCCACCCCTGCAATAGGGCAAGCAGAGTTACTACAACTGAATGACTCATGAACCCCTTCAATATATGGTGGCACTCCTGGAGACTCTGAGGTGAGAAGATGAACTCAAATGGGTGGGAAAATGGGCAAAAAATTTAGTGATATTCACCACAGGATAAATTCACATTTCATAGCCTTAGCCTTAGCCTTAGCTTCACATTTCATAACTCATGTCTCAGAGGCTACAGAAGTAGAGAAATATCTAATTTCATCACAGGCTTTCTGTCAAAAAGACCAGACAGAGGCCACGATCCATTTGACTCTTACACATACGCAAGGATAAAATGCAGACAGAAAGGGCTTTGTGTTTAGTTTTTCAAATCAGCATCTCCTCTGCTGTTGTGGCAAACTTTTTTAAAAAAAAAACTTTTTAACAGTGCTATTAAATTCTGGGCAGGTTAAAAGATCACTGCTGTTCAGGAAAAGTTTCAAAACATGTAGCTTTCTCACGGTCGAGTCCTGAAGGAGCATTATGCTGCCAGAACAAACCTTTGGGCGACGTAACACACTTTCCAGCTGTCGTGAAAGGCTACATGCCAGGCTGTGCATGCTGGCTTCTCCTGGAAGTGGTGAGTGGCCAGCTCAGCACATCAGTGCACATTGTTCACTGCTCCAGGTAGGAATGTGCAGGGATGGGAGGGAGATGGGGAGGGGTGGAAGTGGGGTGGGTTGGGCAGAATGCAGAGGCGGTGGGGTAGAGAGGAGGGCAGATTGGACCCAGGAAGAGGGCAGGTTCGAGAGTAGGGAACCCGCTGAATCCTAAATTCCCAGGCCCTGTCTGCCATCACAGGTCCACACAGACTTCTGCCAGTGAGTCAACTCACTGGGCCAGCAGATGCTTTCTCTGGGGCAGGAAACAAATGTTCTCTTCCCCTGAGGAGGTCTCTGGAGGCCAAAACTCTGCTGCGAGGTGCAGCAAGCCCCACATTGCTGCTGTGGCGTCACCATGCAGGGTGTTAGGTAGGATTGAGCTGCCCCTTTGCACTTCTCTAGACTGGGATCAGAATGTGACACTTTGAAAACATGAAATGAGAAAAAGAGACAGAAACAGATTCAAAAAAATTGCCCTTGAAGTTCTTGAACGGGTCAAATGGGAGTTGAATTTGTCAGACCAAAGAAATGTTGTTTCTCTGTTGGGATGAATTTGGAAGGTCTAGAATGACCTTCCAACTTACTTAGAAAAAGGAAGGGCCTGAGCCCTTTTCATTTGTGCCAACAGTGTATGCGGCAAGGAAAAACAGAGCCGTAATGTTGTGATTATTCATTTCAGAAAAAAAGAAATTGAAACTTGAGGAATATTATGAGAAAAAACATAAAATGCAATTTATGGGAATTTATGAGGCTCATCTCGAGTCCTATTCCTCTGTGAACCAGACCATGTCAACTTGTCCATTAGCCAGGATAAATAGGAAAATTGTTATAATTGTGCTTCCTTTTGCTGCTGCTGCGTTGGAAAGCTTTACTTCTTTCGATGCTCCAAAGGAGTTTGTGAGTGTCTGAGAAGTGCACGTAAAATGAAGGCCTTTCAGGATGGTGAGCATCTCAGTGAGAATTCCACTCGGACCCTAGACATAAAATATCTTCTAATGAACCAGGGTATTTGAGATGATGGGAACATAAAAATGATGTTCCATGAAAGTGTCATGGCTGTATGAAGAACAGCCCAGCGCATGACATCCCATATTTATTTAATTTGTTTTAAACAAAAGCTGCATTGAATAAGAGACCTTCATTTTTTAAATTTAAAAAAAAAAAAAAACTCATTTTTTATTCAGGAGAAGAGAGAAGCCTGAAACTAATTCAGGGAAGTAACTGCTGCAAATTACTCTTATTCATTATTAATTCAGGACATTGCAAATTCAAGAATCATGTGGGAGAGAGAGGTGGAACTAGTGGGATAGAGACCTTTAAAAAAATAAATAAGGGGAAGCGTACATTCTAACGTTACACATTAAGGGCCAATTTTATGCTCTTCTGGTTCCGTGCAGTGCAGTGGTGCTGATACGGTTGCCGCTGTATCCTTCAGGACCAGAGGAGCAGCCAGAGGTCTCCATGTAGAGCCCTGGAGACCCTGATGGGTCTACTCAGAGCTGTACCAGCTATTTAGCGGGCATAGAACAGAGACGATCTGTGTCGGGCTCCAAGGCTCTGGAGGGGGGATAGGATTAGGTGGCAGACTCTGCAACGGTCCCTGCCCCCTCCCAGGCATGAACCGCCCCTGGGTCACCCTCTCCCCACTCAATTTCATCCCCTCTCCACACTCCCCCTCCCCTGGAACACCTTCCTGCAGCTTGGCTTACTGCTGGGTGCTCCATTGGCACAGAGGTCCAGCACTGACTGGCGCTGGCTTCTCTGCCGGGCCACTCCCCACCTGGCTGCCACAACATGCCTTATGGCATGTTTGTGACGGATTTTGCCGGGGCAGTGTGTGGGCCATCCGTGCTGCACTGGTGTAGGATCGGGCTGCCCATCATTATATTCATATTAAATAATAGTTCACATGTGAATATAGAAATAAGGTGGTTGGTTGAGCAGTGCTTTCCCAGTGTTCCCCTTTGCCCTTTTATGGTCAGATTTCCATTTTCTTATCTGAATATTCAATATCTTGGCTGTGTGTTTAAATATATCCCAACTGAACTCCACATCCACGTACTGAACCATGAAAGTGTGTTCTGTCATTTGAACACATAATCTGTCTTGAAGCCAAGAAAGGCTTGAATGGCAATGCTCCATGTAACGAAACAATAAAAAGTTTGCATTTAATCAAAAGAGATTCAGAGACGGTGAGAGCACTGACATTATGAAAAACTGTTACACTCCACATTAATTAATTCTGAAAATATAAAAACTCTCCATATGTGAAAAATTAGACAATTACAGCTAGTTTGCTGTAATCATTTCCAGTTTGGAGCATTTTTTGACTTGTTCTTCTGTTCAGAGGACATGAATAGACTGCCAGAGCCTGAGAAAAATGCACGATGATGACAAAGCCAAAGAACTGCTTTTTTACTGGAAGGACTTCAGCATGTTGCCTTGTATGCTCTGAATATGGAAGCAGGTTCCTGCTTTTGACTCTGGTTTGTGCAAGCATGGCAGACGCTCGGGGTGAGCCACAGAGCCGTTATTACCCATGCACCTGCCAATGTGGACACCAGACTGTGGCTTTGAGTGTAAGCTGGGCCACTTTACTAAACTATTTACAGCAGGGCTTCAGGATTGGGGGAGAGAATTCAAAATCCTTTGCCAACAAATGTGTGGGGTCTCGATCAGGGGAAACAGTCCTAGCTGACTACCTCCCCCTGAGTTTCTCTAGGGCAAACCATCCAACTCCAGGCCAAAATCAGTCATCTGACTGAGCCTGCCTAGTCACCCCTAAAGGGTCAAGCCAGCTGAACAGCTTAGCCCACAGGACAAACTTTGCCAAGCCTTGCCAATTCACAGCCCAATCCTATTCAATTTTCCAATGCTGGTACTACTGTGCCTATGGGGTATGCACTGCTTCCTGTGTTGGGAGTGCAGTCACAGAGGCCTCCTTAAGGTTTGGGAACATTTGTTCCCTTACCCTGGGGCTGCATTGCGGTTACACTGGTGTTGGATAGGATTGGGCTGTAAGTCAAGGGGCTTGCCAGTCAGCCTCATTGAGCTGGTCAGGCATCATGGGAGCGGTCCTGATTCACCCTTTGACCTTGCTGCCTCAGATATACACCGAAATGTGCCCTACGTATCCCACCCCAAATATATTACACTAAAGCCCAGATCCTAACCAACTTTCCAGCACTGACATGGCTATGCCAATAGGGCATGTGCTGTATCCTGCAGTTGCGTGGCAGTCATCGAGGCTTTCTGAAGGTAAGGGAATGTTTGTTCCCTTAACTCAGAGCAACATTGCCCTTACCGCGGTGCTGGAAAATTGGTCAGGATTGTGCCCTAAGTGACTGATAACTACTAACCAAACCTAAAATTGTCCCATCCTGGTCAATCTGGGGTAGGTGAAAAATTGTTATCCCTGTTCAATTGGAATAACAGCAAAAATTGCTACTAGTCCCCAGAAACAGCAACCAGCTAGTCTCAAACTGAACTTAAAGGGAGAGGGGGAGGTTCTAAGGCACGAGCAGCAATGAGCTCAGTCTGGAGTCAGCTTGCCTGACTGAGCGCTGGTCCTGTCCTCTTTAGCTCAGCAGCAAATGGGCTCGCGAGACACAACCCACCTGCACGAGGCAGGGTGGGGTAATAGACTGCTAAAGGCTTTTCTTACTATACAAGAAAAATTCAGGGAAATCCAGAAGGGAGGAAAAACCCTTCATTTTGGTATCAGTTGCATTTTTAACAGAGATTCAAACCACCTTCTGAAAAAATTGAATGGAAGGGGAAAACATATGGCCATGTGCAGTGCTTATGAGGAATTTAGAGTACAGGTCACTGGCCAGAGGTAAAATCAATTGTCCAGAACTTTATTTTTCAGAATAAAACCCCACCACTGAATGGAGGAGACTACCAATTAAGAGCCCAATCCTGGGCTCCCCGCCACGGCTTCATGCCGCCGCGCACTGTCACAAACATGCCATAAGGCACATTTGCGAGCCTCACCACTGGGCTACTGCCCGTGTTAGCCCAGCGCCAGCTGGCTAGCCAGGCTAGCATGGGGCAGGTGCCCAGTCTCAAGGACCGCCAAGCCACAGCATGGTAAGCAGGGGTGGGGAGAAGGTGTTCCGGAGAGGGGGGAGGCCAGCAGGGGATGGAGAGAAGGCAGGGGGGAGGCGTGATGGGGAGGCAGGGGGCTGGGAGGGGGTCGGGCAGGAGGCGTGCCACGGGGAGGGCGGGAGATGGGTCTGTGGAGCACTGCTTCACTGAATCCAAGGCATTCGTATGGGGCTTGACGCCCTACACGAACGCCTTTACTGCCGACCTTTTGGTCAGCCATTGTGGGGCTGCTTCCCTTACCCAAGAGGAGTGCCGCTTGCAGTAGCCCAAGGTGCGCAGGATCCAGCGGCAGCTGTTCTTGGTGCCGCCGAGGCTGGGCACCCCAGGCAGCTCAGGATTGGGCTGCTTGTGGCCAGCGGGTATGCAGTCTTATTTTCATAGAAAGTAAAATGGAAACATTCAGGGCACATCATAGCATTGGTGAATGGAGAGAACCTTTCCAATGGAGCCGTCTTGAAGGCATAAAAGCCATACATCTTCACAAACAAAAAAGGGTCTCAAAACCCTTTTTTGAATTGCAATCAATCCGGCCTGCAACTCTGACTCTGACCAGATTAGCCTCACTGAAGCAAGTAGGAACACTACAAAAATGTGTGAGGATTTGAGAAGTTGCTATCCAAGTGCCTTTAATGCTGGTGCTGAGTGCTTTGAAGTGTTCAGCACCCGCAGAACATCAGTTCTGGTGCTGTGCAGCCAAGCTAATACTGGGCTACCAGTTAATGTCAGGTTAATTGAAGTCCCCCATGAGCTCAACAGTGTCTCTCATTGATGCCTCCCTGATTTGTTTCCTCATCTCAAGTTCTCCAGATAATAACAGGTATTTATATGCCACCTTTCTGGCCATTGGATTGCTCCTTGGACTTTATTCAATGTGCTTTACATTGACAGCCTTTCTCTAAACCCCTGAAGGAGTTTTTACAATGAACAGAGAAGTTCTATCTTTCAAGAACTGTCTACATTCCAGGTGGATCTTCTCACAGTTTTGTCTCATTCTGGTTGCCGTCTCCTCCTGCACAGACAAAGAGCTTCAAACCTGACTTCTTTGGCTCTCACCAGAAAGAGCTCTGCTTAGCTTGTCAATGTCTTGCCACTCCCAGGGCTTCTGGAGATCTTGAACAGGTGACCTTCAGACCAAAAATCTAAGGGGGGACGGTAGCATGACCTCACTATAAAATCACTCCTTGAGTTTATTAGTTTAATAATCCATGCTTATTTTAAGGCACATTCATGGAACATTTTGTCATTTCAGAGGAAACAGCAAATCACAGGATGCCCAAACTAGGGTTTGCAAATCCTGGTTTGAAGACGACTCACATACAACCTTGTCAGAAGGTGCTGGATGGATGTCATAGCCAACCATGGTTTGGCATTCGTCTGAATTATCCCACTGTGTTTTGCAAGAGTTCATGGAAAAACCATTTAGCCACTTACACAAAAAAACACACATAACTAAATTCATTGATATTTTAGTTCTACCATATTTTCCCGAAATAAAACAATTAGTTCACTATTGGCTAAGTACCATGTGCTGCTGGTTAGATAACTATTGTGTTGAAAAGGGAGGTTCAGAAAATATTTTTTTCACAAAAGCAGAAAATCCAAACATCACTTACTCCAGATTAGCCTGTAAAGTCAGTGGATCTACTCCATAACACAAGAATCATGGCTTTCTGCCAAGTCTTTTCCTTGTCTTTGTGGAAACCCCTAATGTAATGATCCTGGGTAGCTCAGAATGTGCTGAATTTGACTGTTGAGCACTAATGCTGAAATGTGTCTTATACCCATATAATGAGTATTTATTTATAGAATCAGTTACTTCAGCTTGCAATCAAATACACTAGATGGGTCTCTTGATAGGTGTACTTAATAATATTTTAATGTATCTTGAATTTCCTTTTAATATGCCACACACTTGAAGGGCACAGTGAATGCTGGAGAAGGGAAATATTGAACATGAAACCGATTGCTTACATAGATACAACCTTGACAGAGCAATGAAGAGCACACAAAAAAAAGTTTCACTCAAATGCACATGCACAAATCCCACTGATTTGGAGAGGGATGTAAGCACATAGCTGCAGACAGTATTTAGCAGAGTCAAATGTCAGAAAGAGAATGCTCATAATATTTTGGGGCAATGTTCAATGAAGAAAACAGAAACCTTCTGAGTTGATTCCCAAAGAAAGCCACAAATCCCACTTCTTAAAAGGAGTATTAGTAGATGAAGACAGACAGCAAATATCAAGGAGGTGGAAGAAGCAGCCTGCCACCGGTACTAAATGCCTGAGAATGGAGCCTCTAATCCACAGTGCGTGTGCATGCATACGGATTACTCTGGCTCGAATGATGAATAGAAATGTTTGTCTGTCCCAGCTGAAAAGACACCAGTTATTTTTGGCTCAGAGGTCAGGATGTCTGTGATTTAAACTCTCTCTTCTTCTCAAGAGTGCACTTGATGGATGCAAACTGAAACGGAACGTTGCAATGGTGCTACTTTGATATGTAGTTTTTGTTTTGGTAGTTTTGCTCAGTGTTGTCTTCCTCCCCCCCCCCTTCAGATACAGAGGGATATCAAGAGACAAGATCCCACCTGATACGTTTTCAGGCAGAGCTGGTGGTCACCTCAGGTACTATATTGGCAAAATGTGTATTCCTCCATCCACCACTCATCTTCACTGCTTCTCCTCCTCTTCCTGCTCCCTGTATTAGAAAAGCAAGAAGGAGCTGGAGCAGAAATGTAGTGGACAGGAGATTGGTAGTATTCAGCATCCATTCTCAATCTTTTTTTGGCTACGGTTTCTTAGGAGCTCTTCTGAGTTTCCACCATCCACCCCTGTCAAACAGCATGAATGGATAAACATAATATGCGCTCTTCACCATTTTCAGTCTCTGACCCCTTCAAATGTGCCAGGGCTCCCCATGGAAGCCATTTGGCTCATGCTGAGAATGGCTGGTCTAGAGTCTCCAATGCTCTAGACTGGGGTGTCAAAATTATTATTACATACAAAGAGCTGAAGTTAGCATTCATGGTGCCTGCAGAGGGTCAGAAGTGACATCATTAAGCAAAAAGTGACATCATTAAGCAGATGATGGCCAGAAATAAACAATTTGTTCTCTCATAGAAAATCATAAGCTGCAAATTATAGAAGAGAAAATGTGCAAATCTTGTCCATATATTCAAGATATGAGAGAGCCCAATTATCACAATGGGAGAACCCAGTTATAACAGGGGTGTGGATAAATTGCTTCCAGGGGGCTCATTTGGCCCACAGGCCTTATCTGATACCCCTGCTCTAGACCAGGGGTGTCCAAACATTTTGGCAGAAGGGCCACATCATTTCTCTGACACTGTGCCAGGGCCCGGGAAGAAAAGAATTAATTTACTATTTAAAAATTGAATAAATTAACATAAATGAATATATTAGAGATGGAACTTATATGAATGAATGAAGGTCTTGGAGTAGCTCAAGGCCTATAAAAGGCCTTGCACAAAGCAAGGCCAGTCTTTCCTTTGCTGCCACTGCTGCATCACAGACGTGAAACAGCAAGTAGTGAAGGGAACCCTCGTCCCACAGCTCAGGTGAGAAGTTGAACAGTCGTCCTCTTGCTGACAGCAGTTGTGTCGGACCAGCGCTGGCTCCAGCAAGTCTCTGGAAGGTCAAAGGCTCACTGGAGACTGAGGGCTCCCTGAGGGCCTGATTGGGAGCTCCTGAGGGCCGCAAGTGGCCCCCGGGCCGGGGTTTGGGCACCCCTGCTCTAGACCCACAACTCTCCTCTCCTTCACATTTCGTCTTCTGTTTCATCCCCCCCCCCTTTTCTAATCCAGGGTGTGGAAGAAGCAGAAGCTGATGCATCAGTGAGTAAGAGGGCAGCACATGTGGTATACTGCAGGGGTGTCAAACATAAGGCCCCTGGAAGCTTTTTATCCGGCCCTCAGGCTCTCAGCTGCTGAGGTGTTACAGCTGAAATGGCAGCCCACATGAAAATTGGGCTTTCCCAAATCTTGAAATATGATCAAGTTTTGTGTGCTATCTCTCCTGCCATTTGCAGTTAATGAGTTTCTATATGAGAACAGGGTCTGATTTCTGGCCATTAGCTGCTTAATGATGTCACTTTCTGCTTAATGACATCACTTCCAGCTCTCAGCTGGAGCCCTGAATACTAACTTTGGCCCTCTGTATGAAACGAGTTTGACACCCCTGTTCTACTGCCTCAGACAGCATGCAATCTTGGGCCAGCCTTGCTTTCAACTGAGGTATTTAAAATTTTACTCGAGATCCTCTTGTGATATGTGCCAAAATAGGTGGTGTGTGTCCGAGGAAACCCATTGGCGATGTGGCAGCCTACCAGGAGATAAGAATGAAATGTTTTACTTAATGGTAGGCCCTAAAAACATGGAGGAGATGAGGCCATAGCTCAGTGGCAGACTGCACAGGACTCAGGTTGAATCCTTGGCATCTCCAGATAGTGTTTGGAAAAAACCCCTAGCTGAAACCTTGCAGGGTTGCTCCTAACTAAATGGATCAGCAGAAGACACCCTCATATTTTCATACATCTGAGATCATATATTCTAAGTACTTCAGAGCATCTATTTCCCTCTCTGCTGCATTTCTGCATATACATGCCAATTTTTGTAAATCACAGTATGAATAGCCAGGGAGCTTAATGTCCAATTTCCAATCAAATAGGGTATGAAGTTCTTGGTTTTCATCCAGAAGTGATTGATATGCCAAGTTCACTGCTGTCAACCATCAGTTTCTACATGACATAGCTGAAGCTGTCAGGCTGCACAATGAAATAACATTGTGCATATGATTATGGAATGAACCCTTTTGGATGAAATCCACTGACATCGGTTTCAGTTTGAATTTTAAACTATGCATATGTGGATGATGAAGGGGTAGACGGAGAGAACAGTGACTGGAATATTGAAAACATTTGCTATGTCTATAATTTTGTGATTTTAATGGGTTTCCCGGCTTTGCAAAATGTAAAAATCAACAGCTACACATGTTAAACTCTGTAGCCATAATAATTAGGCAGTTTCATGATACTACCCCACTGCTAAGGAAGACATCAATAGATAGAGATAACTATTGCGCATTTGTGCATATCTTAACCACTTATGTGGGGGGAGGCCTGTTAGCTGAGGGCTGTCTCAGAAAACACATTCTTTTTTTACATTCTGAATAGCCCAATTAGACTGTCATGGTGACTGAACAAGTGTTCCACAAGTGTTAACTGCCTTATGACAGTCACAAAAGCTGCTTTAACAGTGCACGAAGACACATGCTTCTGGAGTGCCAGGGGAAAGCTGCTGCCACACCATGCATGGTGGCTGGTCTGTAAGGACCTGCTGAAGAAGGTGAGTCTAAATTTCACCAAGACTGACTCTGGAAAGTGCATTCAGTTCCACTGAAAGCAAATCTCAAAGAAGATTCCCATTTTTCTGAAGTACTGTCTACTTTCCTGGTACTGTTCTTTCCTGGTACAGTACTTTCCTGGTACTGTTCCTTAATGATTATAAAAAGTCACAGGGCATGACTTGAGGGCACGTAAAGCAGCAAGCCTGTTGAAGTAATCCTGGATAATTTTAATTGCAACAATTGTTGACGTAGACTTATTGACCTTGGTCTGGTCAGTTCCTGGCTGGGTGGCCACTTGAGAACTCTATGCATGGTACCTTAAGTTTCATTATGGAAGAAATGTGGGCTATAAATGTAATAAATAAAGGGGGAAAAGAGGAAGAAGGAAAGGTAGACCAACACTGAAGGAATGTCAACTATAATGGAATTCCAAATGACCCCGAGCAGGAAGTGAGATGTACATGGATCTCACTTCCATGAGATCCATGAGAACATCACTTCCATCCATCACTTCCATCCATCACTTCCATGAGAACATGGAGAGCTTGTAATCCCCATGACCAGGAAGGGGGAGAAGACAGCAATCAGAATGGGAAATGGAGCAGATTACTCCAGGGTTTAGCAAGCCACATGGTAAGGCTGTACTGAAAGAGGCCCTGAGAAGCATCAGAAACAAATTTGGTGGATGAAGGAAGGGCTAGGATCTGTAGGTTTGCACATAAGGAGAAGCATCCTAAAGGTTTGCTTATGACCCCATTTATGACAGCAGGTCCAGCAACCTGCTACTATGTTGTCTTGCAATGGCACGTACATCGCGCTGCCATTGTGCATTATGGAGCTGCTGACAGCTATGGCCAAAGTCTCCATGAATGTGCCAGAACTGCCCAGATGCTCTGTCAGTGCAGGTAAGGTGGCAGAGGAGTAGTTTGTGGGCAGTTCAGGGGAGAATCAAGGCAGGGAGTGGGCTGAACCATGAAATGAGAACCATGGGTTTGAGAGTAGGAGAGGCAGGTTGAGGTTGCAATTATGCATTCCAGATCCTATCCCCCCTTTCCCTGTCTGGAACCACCACCTCCCCCCCCCCCCAAGGCTCCTCAGACTTACACCAGCAACACAGCTGACATGGATCCAAGGAGACTCATTGGTGACTAGGTGGCCTATCAGGAAGTAAATAATATTTTTCCTGATCTCTCTCAGACTGTCTGGTCCCACCTCCCACCATAGCGGGTAGCACCCGCTCTGTCAGCTGTGATGTTTACTATGGGCTTGCAGAGGGATAAGATTGTGTCAAAATTCCTTGCTTTGACTTTCAGGCCTAATGCACATATTTCTATTTGAGTTACCTGATTTGTCACATTCTTTCCTGCCGCACAGCATTCTCTGAACTTTTGCTGGCTATCATTTGCGAAGATGTAGAGTATCCACATTCCAGGTTCTCATTCCCCGGAATGTCTGAGTAGAACAATGAAGAGCACCCATAAATCATCTGAAATGGACACTCGCAGATGGTTTCAATTGACCTAAAAATGTTGTTTATAAAAGATTTACAGTGACTGGATTTAAGTCTACTGATTAACCTTCTTGCCGTATCTGGGCAGCAAACCAATAGGGAAACCCAGCAAGCTAGCAAGCCGAGCACCCTCAGGACAAATTGGGAAACCTCCCACTTCAGAACGGAGAAGAGATGAAACTCCAATCCTGTATTAATGTTTTCAAAGCCCAGCCTGCTGAGAAAATGACTACAGACAAATTAGCTGTCTAGAATTACATTTAATTTTTAAATGAAACCCAGAATTCAAAAGTTCTTATTCAATATAGCTTCAAAACGTCAGTGATTTTCATTATAGATGGAACTGAGCCGGGTGTATGTGAACACACAGACACGCCCCTTCCTACAACAATATTCACAGCAATTCAGAGCTATGCAAACTATGAATTCACAATACAAAACCAATCCTGGGTCATTTTTTTTTTACAAAGAATCCCTCCATCTGTTCTCACATTTTCCTCACCTGTCAATTGAATGAAAAACATGATAGAAAATGGCATTTCGGAAGCCTCTAAGTGCACAGGAACTAGATAAATCAAAAATAGAGGGAAAAGAAAGAAAGAAAGAAAGAAAGAAAGAAAGAAAGAAAGAAAGAAAGAAAGAAAGAAAGAAAGAAAGAATTGGGGATTTTCATGACACTCCTATAAGCAATTCTCACTCAGAAGCGTATGTGGAACAATGGGCAGAATAGCTAGAAAAAGGTCAGGGTTTTTTCAGTTCTAGCACATCTATTGCCCTAATTAGGGTGGGTGTTTGTTTTGTTTCCCTTCTTCTATCTCAACACCTAAAGCTACAACAGTAGAGAGTGAGGGGAAGAGCTTCCTTCATTCTCAGTTTATTGGGGCTGAAGTTCGGTTTTGGGCCTGGCTGCTGTAGCACCCGGGGCCAGGCCTGCAACATGTCGCTTCCCTGCAATACACCGTCCCCTCTATACTTACCCAGTCTCATGGAGCCTCACACAACCTTCCCCTGGTGCTCCAAAAGCCTTCTGGAGCGCTGTTAAAAGTACATCTGATTTTCTGTCAGAAAACCGGAGGTACTGTTAAGGGCACTCCAAAAGCTTCAGATGGCTTTTGGAGTGCCAGAGGGAAGGTCATACTGGCCTTCATCTGCCCCCCACTATGGAGGGCAGGTGGAGGTGGCAGCAGTGACGCACAGGTGACAGTGGTACTGTGGCAGGCATGGGGGTGCTGCCCCATAGATCCCATAGATGTGGCATCTGAGGCTTTTGACCCCTCACCCCCCCCGGCCCACCACTGCTGCAGTTTTCTCACTTCCACCTCTCTAGTATGAAAAATTCTGGTATGACCATTTCAAATTTATAATATGGCATGGCTGTTCTCATAATCTCCTTTTGTCCCTCTTGCGTGGTTCACTATACTGTTAGAGAGGAGGGCCCACTTGCCAAATAACTGAACTATGCGTAATTATTTTTTCCCCATAATGAAAGACCTATTGCCCAGAGTTGGAAACCAGTGACATCTGTGGAGCGTAATTGGGAGCAGTGCCCTTGTCCCCACATCATTGTGCATCTCGTGTAAACACCTACTGCATCTCAGCTTATAATTATCCAAATGTCTGAGCTCTTCCTCAAACATTTGGATAAACGTAGCTGTACCCATTGAACCTTACTAGGAATTCAGAGATGAAACCAGAGCCAAACTTTCTTAAACCTTGGTTTGGCATGTATGTTAGCATTGCCATGAAACTTCATTGGTGAGCAACTGACACATGAAGTTAAACTGGCTGAGGGAGTCAATGATGTCTTAGCATACTGTTTTAGAATGCTGGGTTTCTATTTTGGTAGAATGTAGCCAGGCACATGGAAAGTACACTGTTGCTTTGATGGGGACATGGTGCTGGTGGGGGGGGGGAGCCTATGCAGCCATGTCTATTCTCGCATGTGCTAAATGAATGCTTTCCAGCAATCAGAAGGAACTCACAGTGCAATCCTAGACATGCCTACTCAGAAGCAAGCCCAAAGAGTTTGATGAGGCTTACGCTCAGTCAAATGTGTGCAGGACTGAAGCCTTAAAAATGATAAAATGCAGTGATTCTGTCATATTTTCCAAGATGTTTCTACAGTTTTGAGAGTCTACGAATGTTGCATAGAAGCTTACATACTCACAGGTTAAACTACAGCAACATTGGGGTTATGGCACTTGGGCGTTCCTAACACTGCTATAATATATGATTAAGAACGAGTATAGTCAAAGAGGAAAGGTGATGACACAGGGCCCAATCCTATCCAATTTTCCAGCACCAGTGCAGCCGTAATGCAGCCCCAAGGTAAGGGAACAAATGTTCCCATACTTTAAGGGGTTCTCTGTGACTGTGCTGCCCCACCACAAGATGCAGTACATGCCCCATTGGCACAGCTGCACCAGCACTGGAAACTGGATAGGATTGGGCACACAGTCTTCTTAGGCAACACTGCATCTAGCCTTTGTTACATTCAGACTGTTCCGAATTAAGAGGCCATTGAAAAAGACCTCTAGGGCGAAAAGCAGGAGACACTTACAGCAACGGTTGTCTCAACTCATATATTCCAACATGACTTTTATGTCTTACTCAAACTTTTGAGATCCAATGTATTACGAAGCAATCGTACAATAATCCCTGGCTGTATTTCCTGAGACAAATGCTTAACAAATGCTTGTTGCTCGGAATATTTTAATGGACATGGGATAGTTGTTTGATAAATGCCATCATCCTCTGTTGTTTTATTGCTCAGTCCATGTAATTATTCCTCAACATTGCTAACAGCGGATCACTAATATAGGAATCCCTACTTCTTATCAATTGCTTCTGTAACAGAATGAATGAAAAGTAACAGCTATGTCTAAAAGAGAACTGGTGCTAATGTTTTTTTTTGGTTTTTTTTTTCTCCTATCTGAACGTACCCCTTCCCCCTTGGCCATGTGGCCTCCACATAGTCCCCATTATTTTTTTCCATTAAGCAATCACAGATGTGACACCTTCCAAGCAAGCAGGAGACAGATGGCTACAGTTCCCTGCTAAAGCCTCTTTAATTTAAAGAGACATTCTCGCTATCCACATGTCATGAATCCCTTTAATAATCACTGTTAATAATAATACATCTTAGTGAGTTTGTGTGTGTGTTTTAAAAATCCAAATATGAAGTTTGCCACTGATCCATGGGAATGAACCAGAAATATCACTTCAAACTATATTCATAAAGTACATTTTATTCATCATGTATGCACAAACCAAGATAAGAAAAGTGACATTACCTTGGCTGAACTGCTTGGTGATATTTGCCATTGATTCATGTCAATTCTCCTTTTCAGTAGAATATGATAGACCTTGAACTCTTCAGTGGAGTTCAGAATTATGTATGTGAATTAACTGCCTCAATGACTGAAACTGATGATATGGTACCTCGATGTGTTTTGATGCTAAAACCATTTTAGAAACGCTGGTGCTCAAGGGTGCCATGAGTTCCTTCAGCTACAACCTATACACACTTACCTAAGAGTAAGCTCCATTGAATACTTACTTATTTCTGGGACTTACTTCTGAGAAAACATAAATAGAATTGAGCTGTTAGCCACCTAAGGGTCCAATCCTATCCAGATCTTACAATGGTGGTTCTCATGATTTGCCACAGTAAGGTCTGGGCATCTGGTACAGTAAGTGCTCTGTGAGCGGCTGCTGCTGCCAGCACAAAACCCCAGAGACCATGCACAAGCAACACTAGCCCACAGAACCTCCATCGAAGCCAGTAAGTTAACATAGGTGCAGATCAGGGGAGGGTAAGGGAGATTTGGGGTAGGGAGTGGGCTGGGATAGTGGATATCCTATCTGCTCTTCCTGGCCCAGACCCACCTCCTGACTGTCCTCAGATTTATGCCAACTAAAAAGCTGGCATAGGGCTGAGGAGACTAGACAGCCTATGAACAGGTAAGTAAAATTGTACTTTTACTTCTCTGTCCTGGGCTGTCTGGTCTCTTGCCTGTCCATGCAGCTCCTGCTCCGTCAGCAGCGTGGCACACTCTGGACTAGCAGGGGATAGGATTGGCTATAAGGCCAGATTCACATTCAGCTGCTTATCCAGTAAAAGGAAAGTATCCAGTAAAGGGTAAAAGGAAAGTATCCAGGAAAGTATCCAGTAAAAGGAAAGTAAGGAACAGGAACAGGAAAGGAACAGGAAACGGTCTGTGGGCTAACCACTGGGCACTACTCCCCTTGGTCAGCCTGGTTTTTCCCAGGTCATTTTCTCTTACATTGACCATTTTCAGAGCTATATAAAGCGCTGATAAGTGAAAAAATAAAAAATAGCAAACCAGTGGATCTACCTTTGCCAACAAATCTATTGTTTTACCAACTAGTAATCTATAGCATGCTTTTGGCCATAACACTCACAAGCACAGACCAAGATAATCTGGAGTTGTGATGTGGAGCAAAGATGTCCATGCCAATAGTTCTTCTTCCAAGATTTCAGCAATTCTTTCACTTAATGCCTGAACCCTTGAAGTGCAGGTGCTGCTCAGCCCTTTGGAAGTTGCCAATATTTAAATAAGGCCCCACAAAGTATTCTCACCAACGTCCTGCCCCATTTCGGCCTATTCTTTTTTATGTTGTTATACACTGAACTGAAAAAGAACTAGGGCAGCTAAAAACTGTGCATCCCTCCAACAAGCTGGAACACCCCCCCCCCCATTTTTCATCTTTAAAATATTCTACAGCCACAAGCTCTAAATCACAGACACTGAAGTCCTTCCGTATAAGAGTCACACAGTGCAATCCACTGCATTCTTCCCCAGAAGTAAAATGCAGATTTGTTCCAATTCAATTTAGCTGTAGCATATGGTCTGCCAAAACAATTGCTCCCAAGTACTATACTTAAGCAACTAGGTACCAAATCAGTTTTGGATTCTGCCAGTTGCAGACCTACCATTGGGTTTGCTGGGGCAAATGCCCCAGGCGCAAGGCTGTAGGACCCAGCGGAAGCCTCTCTGAGGCTCCCAACGGGGTTGGAAATTGTGCTTCCAGTTTCCCGGAAGCACAGTTTATAGTGTCGGGGAACCTCAGAGAGGGTTCCCCGATGCAGTCCTGAATCATACAAGACTCCGTGAGCCTCAGATGAGTAGAAGGGGTGGATTTTCATGCTGGGGGGGTGGTGACAGCCCTTGGGGGGGCACCATAGTGGACCTTTGCCCCGAGCGCCTGGCTAGGGAGGTCCGCTGCTGGATTCTGCTCTCCTATACTCAGGATTCACTCCCTTACGCCTCTCATGAGGAGAAGAAACTAACTGTGATGATGCATGCGTAACTGTCACAGGTAGATCAGATGCCTTGAGAAATGAATAAATATTACATAGTTACCTTTTGTTTGACTCTACCCTGTTGAACTTTGATGAATCAGCTAGGGCAGTGTTTCTCAAACTGTGGGTTAGGACCCACTAAGGTGGGCCACGAGCCAATTTCAGGTGGGTCCCCATTCATTTCAATATTTTATTTTTTAATATATTAGACTTGATGCTACCATAGGATGTGACTGCATTTGGGGGGAAATTTGGGGAAAATGTTACAGACCTGTACTTTTAACAAGCTACTATGAGTATTCTTTTAACAATGGTAGTAAATGGAACTTACTCCTGGGTAAGTGTGGATAGGATTGCAACCTAGGATTGTTAAAAATTTTCCTGCTTGATCTCATCACTTCGGGTGGGTCCTGACAGATTCTCATTCTAAAAAGTGGGTCCTGGTGCAAAATGTGTGAGAACCACTGAGCAAGGGAGAAAAGCAGCAGAACATTTTTTGTCACTATACAAGCGGCTCTCAAACTTTTTAAAGGCTCTAGAGACTGCTATCTGATTTATAAATGCTGAGGGGTGTGGCTATAATGGTGATTGGGCAGCAGTGCTCTCCCCCCCCCCCCAGTAACAACTTGTTCAACCCTGGATGCACAAATCCTCATCTGCCCAGTCAGTTTTGTGAACCACCAAAAATTGGGTCATGACATCTGGTGGGACCCAGACACACAGTCTGAAAACCACTGTGATATACTATAATATTCCTTTATTTCTTATTGTTGGTCACTTTGGCTTTGCTGGGAAAAAGCAGATCATCTTAAAATAAAATAAAATAAGAGCTATACAAACACACTCAATAAACTACCAGCCTCTTACCGGAGTTTTTCCTTTTGTTTCAAAACCTCTTTATGAACCAATTCAACAACCTAGGCTGGTATGGTCCAGCTTTTTCCATGTTAGCCTGAAGAAGAGCTGTGTGATGTTCAAAAGCTTGCTTGCTTTCTGGATTTCCAGCAGGACTCAGCAACTGTTGGGGGACTTAGAGGATCTGGCTCTTTTTATTGGGAAAAATTTGCAGAGCATAAACCAAAAGATTATTTTGCTCTCAAAAAGGTTCTGACACCTGGAGCTGACTGTGCCCTTGTGGACAATGTATATTCGCATGTCAAATCAAAGATTTGATCCAGTCATGTTTTTCTAACAGATTTTGTTGAAGGTGAACCACAAGGCCCTCCCTTTACAACCTAAACATCTGTTTAAGACTCTAGCTCCTCACAACAACGCATGTGCAGCTTCAGAAACAGGGATAGATGCCTTTAGAAACCCAGTGTATTAAAATCAGTTCCAGTTTTATTTTCTTCCCAAGCCAAGTCCACAGACTGGATGTTAGGGCCCTGATATCTTTGTGCCACACGGGGGATATAAAAGCAGTGGATACTTTCACATACTGCCTATACAGTATACCACCCACAATTCATTGAACATACTATTAACACCTGTCAGGAAAGTCAGGAAAGGGAAAACCATAATGCTGGAAGTCAAGCTCTGTGAAATCAAACATTTTAAGCAGGGATGTGTGGTGGGTGAGGAGGCAGGTGAGGCAGAATCTCCCCATCAGAGTCCTTTGAAAACCACTGCCGCAGCCACGTGAAGTGTGCAAGCACTCACAATCCATGCACTATGCACGTGAGTTGTGTGTGCTTGCACACCTCACACGGTGGTGGGGGTGTTTATCAAAGGACTCTGGAGAGGAGGCTCTGTCTCACCTGCATCCCCCACCCACCGCACATCCCTGATTTTAAGCTAAATGACAGCATTACGTTAAAAGAAAGGGAAGCTCAGGAACCGTATCGTCTCCTTGATGGAACCATCCCCCTCTGCAAAATATATTTGGTCCTTCAGCCTGCCTTGTTTGCTTCTAAATTCTGTTGCTCCACTTGATTCTTCTCTCCCAGGGATTGGCAGGAGGTCTGGTCTAGAGGGTAGAGCCTCCATTTGCCTGAAGATTAACATCCACAAGGTCGCCAGTTCGAGGCCACTGGCACCGTGCGACCTTTGAAGCAGCTGGCAAGCTGCAGCTGAGCTGTTCCATCTGCTCGGAGCATGGGAGGATGGAGGCCAGAATGTGAAACCAGATCAGAGTGTAACACCTTGAATGTAGTGGTTCTTGAAAGAAAGAACCTTCTTTCAATTTGTAAAAATCCCTGCGTGGATTTAATAAGCCTGCCTATGTAAACCACCTTGAATAAAGTCTTGAATAAAGACCAAGAAAGGCGGTATATAAATACTGTATATTATTATTATTATATTATTAGTCAAGGTGACTCCTGGGCCAGTGACTCCTGGGCTCCCAAGAATCCAATCAGCCAACTTCCAAAACTCCCCAGTGCAGCAGGCACTAGTGGTACAAACTGGCCACACACGTTTCCGCCTTCTTCCTGTCTTGAGCTGTGACTCTTCAGAAGCCTCTGCCATAATGAAGATCTCTGAGGAAGCCAATTCCTCCTCCACTTCCCCTCCCGAACCCCCTTCCCTGACCAGAAACATCCCCATCCCTTCCTGCCCTCTCCACCAGCTTTCCTACGCTTCAGGCAGGAGGCCCCCTACCAGTCCACTTTGTACTGGAAGCATCACTACCTGCTTCGGTGGAACATAACTTCTGCTTGGCAAGCCAGCCTATTAGGATCAGGGCTGGAAAGCAATATCTGAGAACCCCTGGCTTAGCAGCATTTTAATTAGGATAAGCACTCACACACACACACAAAGCTACAGGTGATTAGGCTTGCATATTTCAAACACTGTACACAGTAGCAATCCTGAGCTGCCCGCGGCGTGGGGCTGCAGCAACGCCAAAAATGGCTGCTACCACATCCTGCGTGCTCCGGGCAGCCACTGCTGGCTCCTCAGAAGAAAGGGACTTTTGTCCCCTTCCCCCGGGTGAACTGAGTAGTCCCGCAATGGGGCTACTCGATTCTCCACCGACCCAAAGGTCTCTGTGTTGGGTGGTGAGCCCAAAGTGGAGGCTCTGGATTCGGTCCTGCCTCCCTACCCTGGCGCACCTCCTCCCCACCCTTTCCCCTTCCTGTAATGCCTCCTCTCCACCCTCTCTCTGCCCTCCGCCCGCCTCCCCCTCCCTGGAACACCTCCTCCCCACCTCTCCCCATGCCCCCACTTACCTCGGTGGTACCCCCACTCTGCTGAGTGACAGAGCTCTGGCACTAGCCCAGCACCAGCCAGCACTGGGTTAGCACTGGCACTTGCCCAGCACTAGAGCCCGCAAACATACTTTACGGCACATTTGCGACAGTGCACGCCGGCGATGAGCTGGCGTGCACTGTTCAGGGTTGGGCAGCCAACTGGATCTTCCAGGTCTGACTCTAGAACCACTACACCATCCTGGCTCTCAATAATTCAATAATTAATAAACAACAGCAGATCAGGCACACACAGTTATTGGAAGAAATACTCTTGCATTGATTTTCTTTTTTTTTTTCCTGCAGACAAGAGCATTACCTATAACATTCTTCTTTTCTTTTTAGAATTTAAGAAAAAAAAAATCATGCTTAGATTTGGCTGTCATTAGTATAATGCGGCCACAGTCCTATTTATCCCTACTTCCTTCCCCTTGATTGCAGCACTTAAACATGAATGGCAAAAGTCACCCACCCACTTTAAAAGGATTAAGCTTATTTAGCTGCTCTTTTCAAAGGGGTTCTTTTAATTGTTTCCCAGTTTTTCCACAACTTCTTTTATCCTGCATGAAAACTCCTGCCAAATATTTCAAAAACACATCTTGGCAAACAGTAAAATAATTCGGGAAGACCATCGCCCAATTAGAATTTTTTGGCAGGTTGAACTCCTGGAAACCGATGAGAAGAGAATCATTTTACTATCCTTGACCAGTAACTGCAGACACTTCCTTAAGCATGTATCCCCAGTGCAACATCTTGCGCTTGCTCAGAAAACAAGCAGGGAAAGCTGGCCCTTCTTCTTCTTTTCCATAATATTACAAAAATAAAAATAAAAAAAATCTGTTCCATCTCAAGCCATCTGTTGTGCACTAAAAGTGAATGATTGAAATCCATGAATAGCATCGCAGAAAAGATAAATAACAGTTGATTGAAATCTATGCCTCAATTCCTACAGATTTGTACTATCCCTTAAAAATCAGCTTTGCATTGATGAAAATAAAGCAGATAATTTACAGACTGTATCCTAGTGGGCAACTTTGGGGCCCAGCTCATAGCATTTCTGGTTATGAAGGCTCTGCTTGAGGCAGGGTACAGGACTGAGGCTCAATCTCATGGACTTTGTCTGACTGTGGGCACAATCCGAACCCACTTTCCAGCACTGGCATAGCTGTGCCAGTGGGGCATGTGCTGCATCCTGCAGTTGGGGGGCAGTCGCAGAGGCCTCATCAAGGTATGGCAGTGTTTGTTCCCTTACCTCAAAGTTGCATTGCCCTTATGTCAGTACTGGAAAGTGGGTTAGGATTGTGCCCTATGTGTATAACATTGAATGTGAGCTGGATCTACTTTCATAGGGATTTATGCACAAAAACTGCACTTCACAAGAAGTTATTCCCTGTGCCTCTTCATATATGTAGCATTCATGTCTGGACTGCTTCTGCAGTGGTTTGTTTGTTTGTTTATTTATTTATTTATTCACACTTTTACTGGTGTACAGCTGCTCCTTTTGTCCTCACAACAACCCTGTAAGGTAGGTGAGGCTGAGAGAAAGTGGCAGGCCCAAGGTCACATAGGAAGCTTTGTGGCTGAAGGGGAATTTGAACCTGGATCTTTCAGGTCTAAGTCCATCTCCCAAACCACTACACCATCCTGGTTCTTAGGGCCCAATACTATCCAACTTTCCAGCACTGATGCAACTGCGATACAGCCCCAGGATAAGGGAGCAAATGTTCCCTGACCTTGAGGAGGCCTCTGTGACTGCCCCCCCCCCTCCGTTGGTATGGCTGCATCGGCACTGGAAAGTTGGATACGACTGGGCCCTTAGTCATACATATCATGCTCAGTTATGTTTCTGTTTTGATATTTGCATTCTGTGATCCACTGTCTCCAAAAGGACATGGTCAAAATAAACTACATGTGCTAGAACTCCAGTTTAGAGTTGTACTGTTTGCTTGCCAACATTCTCTCTTGATAGATGGTTTGGCCTACCTGTGGCGTGTTCCCTAATTAATTTGGCAAACAGTGTCCTCACTGATGAAGGCACAGGCAACAGACATCTATAACATGGTACAGATTAAATGACAACTGTGAACTGAGTTCACAGCCTCAAGTCAACTTTCAAGAAACATAAAGCAAACCGTCTGGGGAGGGGGGGGCAGAGCCAGTTCATTAACACTGCTTCAGCACTTTTTCCCCGGAATTGTGTCTTAGTCAACGATATCAGCACAAGAACTGGCTAAGACAGAAAGCTGGCCTCTCTCACAGGCACTGTACTCTCCTTCGGTGATTGAGTGAATCCCTGTGCCCGATTCCTGAGTGAGTTTATGCCTTGATTCATTTGAGAAATGCATGTAAAGTTGTGAGTATCTTGTGCCTGAACCAGCTCGAGAGACCCAAAAAATTTTTCTCCAGTGACAATATGGCAGTCAACACCATCACACCTCAAGGAAATAATTGTTATCCTCTGTAATGCCTCAAAAGGAAAGGGACTGAGTTTGTACACGGTGGTGTGTGTTTTTACAAAGGTTTACAGAATGACGTGCATCGACATAGCTACAGACTCCATCCTTGGTGTGGAACAAAGTGCCTCTTGCTATGCTATCTTTTTTAAAAAGGTTCATGCCCAATATTAGCCAGA
This sequence comes from Tiliqua scincoides, assembly GCF_035046505.1. NCBI lineage: Eukaryota > Metazoa > Chordata > Lepidosauria > Squamata > Scincidae > Tiliqua > Tiliqua scincoides. Next base: position 32,677,365 of record NC_089826.1, read on the forward strand.
AAGCCAGGATAGTGTAGTGCTTTGGGAGTTGGACTTAGACCTGGAAGATCTAGTTTCAAATGCCCACTCAGCTGCCTGGGTGACCATGGGCCAATCACTATCACAGGGTTGTTGTGAGGACAAAAGGAGGGGAAGAACTACATACATCACCCTGAGCTCCTTGGGGGAAGGGTGGTCTAAGAATGTAAAAAGTACGGTAAGTATTAGGTATGTAACATTACATCAATATATTTGGGTCCATGTGGACCAACCAGATATCATAGTGCTGGTCAACCCAAGCTCCACTTTTGTTTCAGCTTCATCTTGCGTCCTCTCCTCCAATTGCTCAGTTAGTCTTTCACGTACTGATGGTGTGCTTCAGGTTGCAGTGTTACAAACCACAATTCAGCTTTAGTGCAGCAATCATTGTCACCTATACTGACCACTTGTCTGACAATAAAATGATCCACAGCTTTGAAGGGATTGTCCAGTTTATTTGGAGATACAGCCCAACAAGATTCCCTCATCACAGTCATCTTCAGAACTCTTCTATCAATCAGGTTGTAGAATTCTTTTTATATCCCAGGGGGACAAACGGACGAACAGAGACTCTTTCCATTAAACTTTATTACTTTTATTGTGACAAAATGAGTAACAAAAGAAACAATTGTGCCAAGCCTTCATGGCTAAAGGCCAGGCTTTCCTTTCCAACTTCACTCTTCTATACAACCTAGGGTGGCATTTCTTCAGATTCTGACATGTTAGAAGTATTTACCGAACTCGGACTGAATAATCAACAGTGGATTTCACAAATCACCTCTACTTTTATTTTGACTGTGATAATGTCTAGTAACTCACTGAGGGTTCTTCTTTCACCCCTCCTGTAGTGAGTCCAAAAGTGAAACCACCTATGAGGTGGTTATATAAAAAAAAATCATGCTATCATGCTACTCATTGCTGTTGTGTTATGACACCATCCTCAGTGACCCTTCTCAGAAGTGCTTACCATCAGAAAGATGGCTGACAAAAAAATGCAGGATCCTTTTGGTTGTGGCCCCTCACCTCCAGAATGTCCTCCCTCTACCCAGTCAACAGGCTCTGTCACCTAGGCCCAGCCCAGGTGGCTTGGAATCAACCTGGAGCAGGGTCCTCCTCAGGGGTAAGGGCCTCCTCTGGAGTAAAACAGGACTACTATCAGGACTGGGACCCCAGCCAAGTCCCTTCCCAGGGAGCAGGCCCTGGTGCCTCCTGGGAGCAGTCAGCAGGCACGTGGGTGGAAAGGGCGGGGCTGGAGCAGACCAAGGGGAGCCTCATAAGGAGGCTGGGAGGCCTAGGGAGAGGTCGCTCCTCTCCAGTTGGGAGAGGGATCCCAGAGGAGGCGAAAGGGGGTAGACACCCCGGCCTCATCCAGACAACTGAGGTTCCTCAGGGAACTCGGCAGACCTCAGCCCTGGAGAGAAGGGCCAGGGGCTGGGGGCCTCCAGACCCTAGTCATGCCTGGGGTCCTGGGGTAGAAATCAGAGAGACGAGTCTACAACAGCCAGGACCCCCTCTCAACAAACCCCATTGGAGGCCAGGGATTCGAGGGGCAAGACCGGAGGTACAAGGGGCTCTCCTGAGGACAGCTGAGCAGACCCCCAGTCAAGGTACTGCAGTTCTCGGGAACCCATACCCCTGGCCGACAGATAGCAGCGGGAGAGCCAGGCCTGAAGCCCCAAGGGGTCAGGCCGACGTGGGGAACGGGCCGGGTATGCGCCGACGCCACCGGTCTATGTAAAACAAAGGGGCCTGTGACGTAACAGGCCCCATGAGTGTGAAGAACTTAACACGAGTAAACCGGCTGTATAAATCCACTATATCTGCCTCACGTTCTTCTTTTCGCCGACGACCGACACGCATCGTCCGGGTAAGCCCCCCGTGCTTGGGCACACCCAAAGGGGCGGGGTCTCCGCCAGCCATGGACGTCACAGGCTCCATTCTTGATGACCTTTAAAAAAGCTATTCTCAGCTTGTAAAGTAATGGAATGTTACTGGGGTTTTGTTTTGCTCTAGCATGGTGGTTCCCAAACTTTTTAGCACTGGGACCCACTTTTTAAATGACACTCTATCAAGACACACCTAGCTTTATGAAACTTTTAAAAAGTTTCTTTTTACCAGCTGCTCAAACTTCTGTTTTATCCTTTTAACTGGGGGAGACCACCTTCTGGAGCATTTGTTAAGCTACACGTTCATTGAATTGGGACCTTTATGGCCCAGTGTTTCCTTTTGCCTGGCCTTTGATGAAAGTTGAGGCATGGTTGCTTATTCAGGACCAAATCCTATCCAACTTTCCAACCCTGGGGTAGCCTTGCCAATGGGGTGTGTGCTGCACTCTCTGGTGGGAGGGTAGTTACGGAGGCCTCCACAAAGTAAGGGAATATGTGTACCCTTGCCTTGGGGCTGCATTGCAGCTGCATCGGCACTGGAAAGTTGGATAGGATTGGGCCCTCATGCGTCAATGCGCATGTATGGCTCAGTTTCACTTTCCATACAGCTCAATACATTATCCTTGTCAGCTATCAGCTTGCTAGTTTCGTGACTCACCAAAAATCAGGTCTCAACCCACTGGTGGGTTCCAACCCACAATTGGGAACCACTACTCTAGCAGCATTTGTTGACCGGTTTAATTATGATCAATGTTTAACTGCTCTCATTCTATTTCTCCATTGCCATTTTATTTTGTTGGTACCATGATAATATAAATGCTATCAGAAAAAAAAGAAATAAAATAAAAGGCAACCACTTGAGTGTGTAATGGATCGAGATATGCTCCACTTTGTTTTGTTGTTCTACAGAAGCCCTGACAATGTATATTATGGGAAAGGTTGTTGGTGTATTGGCCACTGGTTTTGTCTTTCATGATTATTATAAATTATTTGACATGAGAGTTCCTGGCACTCTGGAAAAGTCTGTGAGGAGTGCAGAAGCCGAATCGTACAGAAGTGATGCATTGCAGAAACCGAGTGTGTTTATGTCTTCAGCAGACCATCACATCCAGTCAGTATTTCGGTCAGTTTAATAATGAGACCAGCAACAGATGTTAGGCTGCTATTAGTTAAGCTACGTGCTCCTGCTTCGCGAGTGAACAATCAGCCTCAAGAGTCGGTGAGCAGAGGCGGTGCTTGGGGTGCATTCTGCTGCCATGCTGATGGGAGCTTGACTTGCTCATGGTCTTTTTCCTGCTTTCATCACCACATCCACAACATCGATTATATATGTCAGACTCAATATCCAGTTACACACATGTATATTTTCTATGGCTATTTGATAGTTTGAGGTCTGGAAAAGCGACATTATTTTTTGCAGTTTGTGCTATTGTTTAGGGTTTTTTTTTTAAAAAAAAAAAAAACACATAAAGTATCTAAGATATGATCTGTACCCTCCCTCTGTTCCCTCACTCATCTAGGGCTGAACTGAAATGAGCTTTTTTCACTCTCTACAAAAAGTCCCTCTCTTCTTTAGGATGATTTTTGTAGAGTTTTTTTTGTTCAAAGACATATTTGCTCTTGCAATGCAAAAACACCCTATGACATCATGCACCTCTTTGCCTGATGACTGCCTTCTTCTTCAGCACCATTCTTTTCTTCCCAGTAAATGTGACATTATCAGGTAGAAGCGCAAATAGAATAAAAGCCAATTCAGAATGAAAGCTATCTTTCCTAAATAGACACTGCCTTCTCTCTGACTTACCTGAACCTGCCCTTTGTGACATCGGCCCAAATCCTAACCAAATTTCTAGCGCTGGCATAGCTATGCCAATGGTGCGTGTGCTGCATCCTGCAGTTGAGGGGCAGTCATGGAGGCCTCCTCAAGGTAAAGGAATGTTTGCTTCCTTACTTCAGAGCTGCATTGCCCTTACCTTGGTGCTGGAAAGTTGGGTAGGATTGTGTCCATCATTACTTAGCCAAATATGATTGGTTATACAGGTGGAGCCTGTTTATCTACTGATTTTTCATCCGCGGATCTGGCTCAACCTGGGTCCCCAAGACCTGCATTGAGCCAGACTCATCTCCACATGAGCTCTCTGAAGGGGACCAGAGTTGTTCTCCAGTTCTCTCCAGGCTTTCTGAAGCCTGCAGAGGCAATGTGCTTCTACCCACTGCTTCTGCAGGCTTCAGAATGGCCCGGAGAGGGGGAAAAAGCCACTTCCAGTTTCCCAAGGGAAATGGAAACTTTTTTTTTTTGTTTTTTTGCACCATATTCTGAAGCCCAGGGAAGCCCTCCAGCACAGCTCCAGTCCCCTTTAGAGGGAGAAAGCGATGAAAATCACTGATTTGATTATTTGTGTTTTTCTGTATCAGCAAGGGGTTAGAGAAAGGATACCTATATAGGGCACCTCTTTTTCTTCATTATTTATTTGTTTTGATTTTTATGTTACCATTCAAAACTTTCACGGAGGTACACAAAAATAGGTATACTTTGTAATAAATGTACTATTGAATTGTAGCCAGGGCTGGTCTAAGACTTCCTGGTGCCCAAAGCCTCATGCCAAATGCTGCTTCCCCCCCCCCCCCTTAATCTGTCGATGCTCCAGTTTGTGCTCCTTCCACACCCTGGTTTGGAAAAAGAAGAGGGGGATGGAATGAAAGAGGAAGGTGAAGAATGTAGTAGGCTGTAGCCTGCCAGGAAATAGGAGAGGAGAAAACAGTGAAGGTGAATGAGGGAGAAGGAAGAGAGCACCCTTCACCAATCTGCTGCAAGGTATGATGAATTAATTTATGCAGTTTGATTTCAAACTGGCTCACACCAGTTCCTTAGTCTAAAGCTCAGCTCCAAAAATCAGAACATTTTCAAATTTCATAAAAGCAGAGACTTCTCCACCCCCCACAAAAAACAGTCGCAACACCTGAAGTTAACAAGGAACGTTCTACCAGGTTATTTGCCCTCTCAGACCTATATGTGCCAAATTGCTCAAAGAAAACAGAAAGCTTGTGATCCTTCTGCAACATACAAAAATCCACATGCTTCCTTTATTTATAGCACTTCATTAATATGCCTGGGAAGCACAAGCCAAAAACAAATTTCAATTCTCAAACTGAAGGCTGAGTCCAACAAAAGCTGCAGATCTCCAAAGTTATGAGAGGAGAGCTTGTTTTCCCTTTGTTTTATTGCATAAACTTGGAAATGACAGAGGTTGTTTCCAGTGCTCACTTCATGCTCCAGTGAAAACAATTTTGTTCTGCATAGAGCGCACTGCACTTAGCATCTCAGAACTAACCAGAGCTACAACCCATTAAGGGCTGCCTTTTCCAAACCACTATAGGCTATGGATGACATAAGCAGTGTATGTGAACTATACAACAATAGAGAGAAGGCCAATTAAGCGTGCCAACGGAGGATGTAGTGGCTGCTGATGACAACAGATTCGGGGGACTTGATCACAATCACACCTGGCTCATGTTAGTGACAGAGTTCCACAGACTTAACAGAACAGTGCTGATTAGAGTGACAAGAGACATGTTCACCCTGATGAACAAGGATGAATGTTATTAAATGTCACGGTTATTAAACAACTATAGAAAGGAAATGTCTTCTGTATTTCTGTACGATTCACCGCTACTTTACTGAATTATATACTACATTCCTCCCCCCCCACCATATCATCTGAGAGCATTCCATCTTTCTCCTTCCCTGTGTTTCTCTATAATTCTTTTGATCTCTCTTTGTCCACACTCTGTCCATACACAGATTATGATCTACAATATTGAGGTCTGATAATTCCGTAGGCCCTCCTTATCCACAGACTCGATAAGGCCCTCCTTATCATCACAGGTTGATGAAAATGTCGACCCAATGTGCGGCGGCAGTGAAGAAGGCCAATTCTATGCTTGGGATCATTAGGAAGGGTATTGAGAACAAAACGGCTAATATTATAATGCCGTTGTACAAATCTATGGTAAGGCCACACCTGGAGTATTGTGTCCAGTTCTGGTCGCCGCATCTCAAAAAAGACATAGTGGAAATGGAAAAGGTGCAAAAGAGAGCAACTAAGATGATTACGGGGCTGGGGCACCCTCCTTATGAGGAAAGGCTATGACGTTTGGGCCTCTTCAGCCTAGAAAAGAGACGCCTGAGGGGGGACATGATTGAGACATACAAAATTATGCAGGGGATGGACAGAGTGGATAGGGAGATGCTCTTTACACTCTCACATAACACCAGAACCAGGGGACATCCACTAAAATTGAGTGTTGGGAGAGTTAGAACAGACAAAAGAAAATATTTCTTTACTCAGCGTGTGGTCGGTCTGTGGAACTCCTTGCCACAGGATGTGGTGATGGCATCTAGCCTGGATGCCTTTAAAAGGGGATTGGACAAGTTTCTGGAGGAAAAATCCATTATGGGGTACAAGCCATGATGTGTATGCGCAACCTCCTGATTTTAGAAATGGGCTATGTCAGAATGCCAGATGCAAGGGAGGGCACCAGGATGAGGTCTCTTGTTATCTGGTGTGCTCCCTGGGCATTTGATGGGCCGTTGTGAGATACAGGAAGCTGGACTAGATGGGCCTATGGCCTGATCCAGTGGGGCTGTTCTTATGACTCAGCATCCATGGATTTCAGTATCATCTAATGCCAAGCCCACAGCTGGAGGAACTCAAAGGCCTCCCAGAAACATGTAAGTCACTTCTGGTTTGCGCCGTCAACTTCTGGTCATTTCTGGGAGGCCTTCTGAGGGGGCTGGGAGGCCATGTGCAACCTCCAGAAGGCCAAGTACTCCCCTCCAGGTAAGTTGCTGCAGCATTGTGCAGAGCCCTCTGCAAATTCAATGAGCAGCAGAAGTCGGGATCCGTGGGGATCTGTGGCACATCTGGAAACAGATCTGCCTGATATTGTGGTTTAATCTCACAAATAATGAATGACGCAAAATAACACATGAATCTTCTGTGTTCCAAAACTGATATGAGAGTCCTGAGAAGGGTTGAGAAAATGAACTGGGGAAAATGACAAATAGAAAATATCGTATTGTCATTGGTCCATAGCCCAGATTGGTGTGAAATCTAGCAAAGTCCTTGATGCTGGGAATGTTTACAGTATCCCACTCATTGCTAACGGATCATTTCCCTGGACCCAGTACAGTTGGGGATGTGGTGCTCCTCAAGCCATGTTGCTTGGGAGTATTTGCACCTGCTGACCCCCCCAGGTACACCACAGTTTAAGACAACACTGTTATGATAAAGAAAGTTTAGCATAATTTCTGTACATGTTAGGTTTAATTTAGATTTAACTGAATTCAATTAACTGTAAAGGAAACCAGCTATTGAGTATCTAACAGGAAGGAACGACTAATCGTGTCTACTTCCAAGTCCTTCTTCAAGTCCAAATTGATAGCAATATTTAGCCTATATTTTGCTTGTAAGCAAAATGGGTTAGCTGAAAGAAGGGGGGGCGGAGAACCTGACAGGTGGTGCCCTTCTTCCTGCAAGAAGAAAAAAATGAATTTTTCATGATGCCTTTTCAGGAGAAGCATATTTTTATAACCATTTTAGCAGATGTCCAGCTGGGGATGACATTCCTTAATGTCTGCTAAAGAAAACATTTTATCATTCTACTTTATAGGATAACGCTGTCAAGAACTATTACAGAATGTCTGATAAAGAAAATCTATTGCACAGATCACACAGCGTAGAGCCAAGTCATGGTTTTCAGCCTGCCCACCACAGCATTTATTTTCCCTTAGCTGTGAAAATCTGAATCTCTTGCCACCTGCATAGCAAGGCAATGGACAAAGAAGTTCCATTCAGCTTACCTTGGAAATATGTCAATGCATTTCACTGCAGTGTTTCTTGACAATATAGGCCTTATAATATGCACAAGCGTTAAGTAACATGGGACTCATGTTACCGTAAGAGGACAAGGCTAGGTAAATTTCCCTGGGACAGAGTCCTACTGAACACAGTGGGACATGCCTGTTGTATGCCTGGGAAATGCTGTTCTGAGCAACATATGGTATGGTATGACTTTCAGATAATGGCACAACTACAGCTGCACCAGTGACCACAAAGGGTACAATCCTGAGTATGCCTTGGGCTGGCCCAGGAGGGTCCTGAACATGCTGTAAAGCACATTTGCGTCTCCTCAAGAGTCAGCTGGGCCAATGTAGGGATGCACGCCAGCCCATGGAGGCTGAATCCAGCCTCCACACTGACTGAGGCAGCTTTCCACACTGACTCAGGAAGGGAGGGTTGCATCGACCAAGCTTGGGCAATGCAAGAGTCTGGAGAGGGCAGAGAGGAGGCAAGAGGGAGGCGTTCCAGGGCAGAGGAAGGGCTGGAGGAGGGCAGTCCCAGGGTCGGGTTGGTGGGGAGCGGGAAGCAGGGCTGGGACCTAGCAGAGCTGTGATGGCTTACCTGGGGGTAAGGGAAAGAGTTTCCCCTTGCCTCCACTGATCCACTTCAGGCCCCTATCTCGCGCTGGATACAGTGCAGGCCTCCTGGCCTGCCAGTGCAAGATAGGATTGAGCTGAAAGTCTTATTGTTGAACCCCATTCCACCACCAGATGTGTCATGGATGCCAGTGCAATACTGTACAGGTCCAACCTTATAAACACTGATTTTTTTTATCCACAGATTAGACTTAACACTGATAAGATGGACCCTGCTGATCCCTGGAGAAGGGGGGGGGAACACATCCCTTTACAATCTCCATTCTAAAAACCACTTTTCTAGTGAGTCAGTCCATTAGAACTGCTATTTTGCAGTTTGCTCTGAGAAAAGTGACCTCCTCCCCTCACCATGGTTTGCTGAGCAATGGAATGTGGAAGCAATTAATTACCAGCCAGGAGCCAGGGCAAAGGGAGGGGGTCATCTTTCTGGAGTGAGCTGCAAAATAGCAGTTCTAATTGACTGCCTGATTGACTCGTGTTTGTTTTGTTTTAATTGCTTTTATTTAACATGGTGCTTTTTTGTGTGCATGTATCTGTGGAGCGTCCCACAACAAAATCCCGCCTTTTGTTCCCGCCTTTACCAACGTACCTTCAATACCACCATAAACCACAATTCAGGGTGGAGACATTGACAGGACATTAGTAAAAGGGGGGAGTTGGTTCCACCATATCCTTAACCCTCTCCAGTTGACAGACATATCCCAATACTATGCAAGCATCAGAACTGGTGAAGGAACCCAAAAGATCCATAGGAAAACCATGAGGAGGGGTAAAAATAACACCAGAAAATCTCAGTTTCTAGCACCCCATATACACCACCCAACCCAATTTCCTATGGCAGAGCACAGGATACAGACTACATTCTGCAGCCGGTCACAGCGCATTGACCCCAAGAAAGGTTTCAGAGTAGGCAGGAGAAGCAACCACTCTAATGAAGATTTTTTTAGCTGACTTTAAAAAAAAATGGGGCTAAGCTGTAGTTAAGAGGGATGCCAGCTCAAGGTACTACACTTCAAAATGGACCACTACACCAAAGCCAGGACGCAACTGTTTTTGAAGGTTGCAGGTTCAGTTCCTGCATCTTCAGATAGGGCTGAGAAAGTCCCCTGGCTGAAGCCATGAAAGCCATTCCCAGTCACTGCTGACATAATTGAACCAATCTTCTCACACCATCGAAGGCAGCTGAAGGATACGGATTTGCCCTCTGAGTTTCCAAAAATCAATATCGATAGCAATAAATTAGGTTTAGGATCCTTCATTTGTAAATTAAAGTTCAACCCTATGAAAAATTATGGAAAATCATATTCACAAGGCTCTTCAAGGAGCATCTGTGACTAATAGCCTGTGACTGAGCCATCGATCTGAGGAGGGGAGTTTAAAAGAGCCGATGACTACGACAGAAGACCAGCTGGCAGATAGAATATTTCACTTTGTTCTTAGGGTGACAGGGTCTAGAATTTCCTTCCTCTTCTGAATTCCATGCTTCTCATCTCCAACCAGGCTGGCACTTCAGCTTCTGGTGTTCCTGGCTTCTAAATATGAAGTCATTTCTCCTTCCTTTTTACAATCATCTGCATGTCAGCATTGCTCCAACAATGCTTAGAAATGAAAAATCTCCAACCAATTGCAACTGAAGCCACAATTTTTTAAAAAAATTTCAAATCATGGTTATTCCCAGTCAATCAGGGATAATTTATTGGATATAATGAGATCTGGGTATTTGTTGCTATTCCTACGAGTAAATGATACCCATTTAGAGTGAGGTCAGTCCTTCCTTTATATGTCACATGAGAAATCCTAGCCAGTCAGGGATCACTTTCACAAGGATCCTTGTCAATCACTGAGAGATTTTCTGATGAAGGCTTTCACAAAATGCATCCCCTTTCAGCTTAGCCCTAGTCTTCAATATTTATTTGGCAAAACTCCTGTTATTGATATGTGTTTGCCCAGGCGCATGTATCTAAATGAAAGCACATGCTTGGCAGCTTGTTACACAAATTCCAATTCTAGCTTGGCCCAAGTATACACCAACAAAATAGGTTGTATATGACAAAAAACATATCACCATGTTGTTCTAGTTTGGGATTTGCTTACTATTAGTTGTTTGGTGATCATAACTCCAACTTCTCTCATTTTACATTAACATGAGAGCAGCTCTGTGGTAATACACAGAGCAAGCAGAGACAGGATTTCCATACAAAACTCTCCACACATTTGTCATAGTTATGACAAAAATCAGTCCTTTCAAACTAGAAGTCTCCATTGGCTGTCTTGCATAACAAAGTTTTGCAAAACATTTAGGAAGATGGTTCAACTTTTTTCACCTTCTTCAGTACAAAAGACTTTTTTCTTTCTTTCTAAAGCTGTGATTGTTCATCATCTCCAAAATCTCTTGGGTCCTGACCAACTGAATACTCATTAAAATGGTTCCTGATGTAGTTACAAAAAAAATGTTTTTATTTAGGAAACAACCCAGCCAAAAGTCCAATTAAAATATCTGGACTTGAAGGCCATCGTCCAACAGAGAACCTTTTTGCCTGATGCTTTGCTTCCATTTGTGAAAGGCATTCTCAAAGGTTACATGATCCATAGATCATCACCATTCCCTTCTGGAGCTTTGAAAATGCCCTTTACAGACAGGGATGAAATATCAGGCAAAAGGTATTCTGTTGGATCACGGCCTTCAAGCTTGGACATTGTTAACTGGACATTCCGGCCATGAAAGCCTCAGTATGTATGTAACCCAGCCAAAGTTAAGCCATTGATTTCATTGGGAAATGAACTAAGCATATGCTTCACTGAAAGTGATAGGACTTAAAAGGGACTTCACTTTATGCATTGATGACATTTCTATCCTTCCTTTCTGCATGGAACAACCTCAAAGTGGCTCACAATAACAAAACTCAATATGCACAATACTGTAAATACAGTTAAATCAACATGAGGCAGCAGTCGAGCAGCAGATAAAAAGATAGCACATCATAAAAAGAAAACATATTGCCAGATTAGTTGTTTGATTTTTCTCTGTAAACCACTTTGTGAACTTTTTGTTGAAAAGCGGTATATAAATACTGTTAATAATAATAATAATAATAATAATAATAATAATAATAATAATAATAATAATATTAATAATAAAAGGCAATTATAAAAAGAATCTCACTAAAAACATGAGAGAATGGGACAGATCTTGTCTGGTGTCCAAAGAATAACAAGCCTAGTGCTATACAAACATGTTCATTCACTCTGGCTGTAACTTGCCCTGATTCATTAATTTCTGGGTTTAATCCACTCTGTAACTGCCCATTCAGCCAGGATCTTAACTATTAATATTAATATAAAAATATCTGCAGACAAATAATTGTTAAAGAACCTACTCTTCACCTCTGATCACACATTGCTTATATCTACAGAACGGTCTTGATTCATTTCTTCAAGATACTCTAGTTCTGCGCTATTCAAAGTGGTGCGAACTGACAGCCATCGGTTGCTGGTCCACAGTGAATTTCCAGGAAAGAAACAATCATAAAAATATAGCAGAGATATTGTACCGGTCCCTGTCATACCAGAGAAAGTAATTGCTGGTCCACCACCTCAGATAGTTTGAGAAGCACTGCTCAAGCCCTCGTCATACATTATCCCTGCGTTCAGTGTGAACACAAGAAGAGGGAGAGAAGGAAGGTGCTAGAAGGTGAAAAGCCCTCTGCTAACATGATCCATGGACATGCCCTCTGAAAGTTCATGCATTCAGCACTTGTCTGAAGAGGCAAGCCCTGAATATGGGGAGAAATTATTCCCTTGTTTTAGAACTTTGGTTAGTTGGGGTTCTGGATTGTGAAGAAAAACTCTCTCCATGTTCAAGGCTTGCCTCTGTGAATAAGCACTGGATGCCAGGAGAGCCAGGAGCATTGCTCATCTGCAGCACAGGAAACATGGCTAGCCAGTACACTCCTGTTCCCCCTGCCATGCATTGAGGACTGAACTGCCAGAAGACTGCCAGAAGTTTCTGTTTTATTATATTTTGCCTTGGCCCAATCTGATTTGGGCCTTATGCTACTGGAACTGTTAGAGTATGTGCCCCATACAGCAAGGCAATTTGGTGGCTGGATAAGGCAGGCCTACCAGATTGCTGCTGTGTATAAGCAAATGTAAGCATACCTGTCAGACAATGGGGCAAGGACCAATCAGGGTAAAGTGCTGAGTCACTGCACAGAACAAGGAGAGATGGGAAAAGCTAATGCAATCCCCACCCAGAATGATGCAATGACATTCCTCAGGGATGAGGTCATGGCCTTTCCCATTGGCTGACAGGAGTATAAATGGCCAACAAGCACACTCCACTGGGTGAGTTGTAGGAGTGAGTTGCTGCATGAATGTCTGCTGGATGGATACCTGATTTACTGACTACTTGGACTGTTTGCAGGACTTCCTCTGCTTGCTGATTTCTGGAACTGCCTTCTACCTGTAAATACTGCCTGTAAATAGACTCTGGTGTTGGTACTTCCCTGGGTCTTGCCTCCTTTTTTTTTGGCATCCTTCCCTGTGCTCTGAGCACCACACTCTGCAGCTGCCGGTTTGTGCTTCTGCTATCTCTGTGTTTTGCCCAATTATCTCTAACAGGTTATGGGCCCAGCCAGCACAGCTGTGTGTTGTTGCTAGCTGTTTGAGCTACTGCGTGTGTGGGAGCTGGTGTGTCCTGAAGTTGTTTTTTCCAGGACGGAGTGAGGCTGGCAGTTGAAGGTCAGTGGAAATGGCAGCAGGAGCCAATTTTGCACTTCCCCGGCTCAATGAGCAAAATTATCTAGCTTGGGCTACAAAAGTGCATATGTTTTTACTTCCTGAAGGCTTATGGGATATTGTGGACCATCCTCCAGACCCCTTGACATGTGAGGATGACAGGCTTAATGAAAGGGCATTGGCTACTATCATTTTGTGCCTGGAAGACAGTCAACTGCTTCATGTTCGTGGGTTGGAGTCAGCTCAGGCATGCTGGCAGGCATTGAGGCAAATACATGTGAGAGACAATGTTGTTTCCCAGATAAGCCTCACGAGGAAGCTGTATCGGGCAAGATTGCAGGCCGGGGCCAGTGTGTCACAGCATTTGCAATTCATGAGGACTACGTTCGTGGAACTGGAGGAGAAAGATGTGACCTTCTCAGAACTCCACAAATGTTTCATAGTTCTGTCCTCCTTAGATGAAAGCTATGATATTCTAGCCACCACTTTGGAATCACTCCCACGTGAACAACTCACAATGGCTTATCTCACTGGGCGGCTCCTGGAAGAGGAGCAGAAGAGGGCTGAGAACCGGCAGCTTCGTGAGAAACCTCCCCCTGCAATGAGAGCAGCTGCACCTGTGGAGAAGGACCTGGAGGTACCCGAGGTCCTGGTGGTGAGGCGCTGCTACGCCTGTGGGTCAGCTAATCATTTGCAGCGATCCTGTCCCCAGAGAAAAGGGAAGGCAGCAGGGAAGGACCGGAGGCGGAGGAGGGGCGATGGCACTCAAGTCTCCGTAGTCCAGGCAGCGGAGAAAAGCGGTGGAATTGGATGGACCCTCGACAGTGGTGCAACTCAATATGTGGCGAAAGATCGGGAACTGTTTGCTACGCTGGGAGAAGCACCAACAGCATCTGTGAACTTGGCCAATGGCTTGTGCTCCCCTGTTGAAGGGGAAGGCACTGTGGCAATTCCAGGGGTTGGTGAGTTCGGAAATGTGTTATATGTCCCCCAACTGCAGCACAATCTGCTGAGTGTGGCAGCCCTGGATAAAGAAGGGTTTGAGGTAACTTTTGGGGGTGGTAGTTGCAATGTTAAAAGGAATGGCAGAGGGTGTGCTAAGGGTATGCTGCGTGGAGGCTTGTATATGTTGGAAGCCCCAGTGCAGGTGAGCTGCCAAAATAAACCCCCTCGTGACCGGTGCATTCATCTCCTCCATAGGCGTTTGGGACACATAGGGTATCAGCTGCTAAAAAAGACAGTAGAGCACTCAACTGGTTTAGACCTAAAGCCATGCTCAACGGACCTTCACTGTTCTGTGTGCCAGCAAGCCAAGTCCCAGGCCTATCCTGTGGCTAAGAAAAGTGACAGGGTGACCAGTCATCCATTTGAGCTGGTAGCATGTGACCTGATTGGACCGTATCCAGAATCATATGGGGGTGCAAAATATGCCCTAGTTATTCTGGATGTGCATACAAGGTACAGTTTTTGTTAACCCCTTCAGTTGAAGGATCAAGCTGCTCAAGCCATACAAGAATGGGTGGAGTACGTGGAGCGGAGATATTTCCCCTTTAAGGTGGCTCAACTCCAGTCAGACCGGGGGACGGAGTTCACAAGCAGGGCCTTCACGGCCTGGCTGAGGCAGCGGGGAATACATCAAAGGCTCACAAACAGGGCCACCCCAGCTGAGAACGGGTTGGTGGAAAGGAGAAATCGCATCTTACAGACAATGTCTCAGGCGTTGTTACTTGATTCCCAGATAAACAAGCGGTTCTGGGCAGAATCACTGAAGGCTGCAACTTATATACAAAATAGAATTTTCAACCCTGCAGTGGACAAAACTCCCTATGAGGCACTGCACCAGAGAGCTCCTTATCTCGGGCATCTCAAAATCTTTGGAAGTTTCGCTTCTGTTCATGTGCCAAAGAAGTTTAGAAAAAAGGGGCAAAGGAAGGCTGTAAGACTGACTCTCCTAGGGTACCAAAGCAGAAGTAAAGCCTACCGCTTTGTAGATAAGAACCTGAAAATTACTCTTTCTAGATCTGCACAGTTCAATGAACAGCAGTGGGGAAATGTGCAGAATGGCTCAGTCCTTGTGCCGGCCAGCCAGCCTGAAGCTGACCATTTGTTGTCACAACAACAAGATACAGCCAGTGACTCAGCTGAGAGCACTGAGAGCAGGGACAGGTCAACCTCTTTAGTGCCTAAGTCAGAGCCAGTGACCGAACCTGAAGAAAGGCAGGATGGGGTAGTTATACCCAGGCGCTCCCAGAGAGCCACAAAGGGTGTACCCCCACAAAGATTTGCACCAGGGCAAGTAACAATTTGTAATGTTACCACAGAGCCACAAACTTATGAAGAGGTAATGTTGTTGCCGGAAAAAGAGAGATGTAAATGGCAAGATGCAATGCAAAGAGAGTACCAAGCCCTGCAGAATAAACAAGTGTTTCATAGAACACAGCTGCCAGAAGGAGAAAAGGTAGTTGGCAGCCGTTGGGTGTATAAAATCAAACGGTCAGAAGCAGGCGATGTTTACAAAGCTCGCCTGGTGGCGCAAGAGTTCTCACAAGAGACGCTGATTACGATGAAGTTTTTTCCCCCACAGTAAAAAGCCAAACAATCAGACTCATTCTCACCTGCGCAGCCCTGAAAGGCTGGCACGTGAGACATCTGGATGTAAACACGGCCTATCTTAATGCACCCCTTGTGCATAACATCTACCTGGCTGAACCACAAGGGTTCACCACACAGATAGTGACTCAGTGTGGCAGTTAAAAAAAGCACTTTATGGTTTACGTCAGTCAGCCAGACAGTGGCATCTGTGTCTTGAGGCTACCCTCCTTAAGTTGGGATATAAACCAGCCAAGGCAGACCCCTGCATCTACAGGAAAGGAGTGGGAAGGGATAGCATCCTACTATTGTCATTCGTGGATGATCTCTTGTGTTGCGGGGAGAAGGAGGGGGATGTTATGAGGGAGAAAAGCAAAATAAGCAAAAGCTTTGAGCTTAAAGATCTGGGGCCAGTGCAAAACTATTTGGGTGTGTGTATTGAAAGAACACAGCAAGGGGGCTATATGTGGCATCAGAGGCCCAAGATATTGAAACTGCTAGAGAAGTTTGGCATGCTGGAGTGTAAAACAGCTAAGACCCCAGTGGTGTTGGAATTCCAGAAGGCAGAATATGAGACAAGCCCTGAATGCAACAAAAGCATTTATGAGTCTGCCATAGGAAGCCTACAGTACCTGACTGTTTGGTCTAGGCCAGATATTTCAAACGCAGTGGGTATATTGAGTAGGCAGGTGGCGCAGCCGCGCCAAGCCCACTGGGAAGCAGTGAAGAGGGTTATGCGATATCTGAAGGCGACCCTAAATTATGGCCTTGCCCTTAACCCATCAGGTCCACCAGTTCTAACAGGGCACTGTGATGCCGATTGGGCAGCCAACATCCCCACTAGAAAATCCACCACAGGATATACTGTTCAGTTTGCAGGAGTACTTGTGGCATGGGAAAGTAACAGTCAAACATTTGTAGCACTGTCTAGCTCTGAAGCAGAGTTTAGGGCATTATCAGAGCTATGCACAGACATAGAGTGGTACAAGCAACTAATCGAGGATCTAGAGCAGGCCAACAATCAACCAATAGTGGTCTATGATGACAGCCAAGCATGCATAGCCATGGCCTTGTCTGAAAGAGTAAAGGCAAGGACCAAACATGTGACAATACACTGTGCCAATGTAAGGGACATAGTCCAAAGAGGACTGGTCAGCCTCAAATACTGCCCATCTGATGAAATGGAGGCAGACATATTTACTAAGCCCTTGAGTACCACAAAACATTATTCAATGATGCACAAGCTGGGTATGATCTCTATGGAACGTGTGACCATACAAAATCAATGGAATGCAACTCTGTATGTGTAATGTAGATTGTGACCTTAATCCAGCCACAAATTGGGAGGGGTGTTAGAGTATGTGCCCCATACAGCAAGGCAATTTGGTGGCTGGATAAGGCAGGCCTACCAGACTGCTGCTGTGTATAAGCAAATGTAAGCATACCTGTCAGACAATGGGGCAAGGACCAATCAGGGTAAAGTGCTGAGTCATTGCACAGAACAAGGAGAGATGGGAAAAGCTAATGCAATCCCCACCCAGGATGATGCAATGACATTCCTCAGGGATGAGGTCATGGCCTTTCCCATTGGCTGACAGGAGTATAAATGGCCAACAAGCACACTCCACTGGGTGAGTTGTAGGAGTGAGTTGCTGCATGAATCTCTGCTGGACTGATACCTGATTTACTGACTACTTGGACTGTTTGCTGGACTGCCTCTGCTTGCTGATTTCTGGAACTGCCTTCTACCTGAAATACTGCCTGTAAATAGACTCTGGTGTTGGTACTTCCCTGGGTCTTGCCTCCTTTTTTTGGCGTCCTTCCCTGTGCTCTGAGCACCACACTCTGCAGCTGCCGGTTTGCGCTTCTGCTATCTCTGTGTTTTGCCCAATTATCTCTAACAGGAACACTTCCATGCACAGTCATTTCTGTCATAAAATCGGACAAGCCATTCGACACAGCCGGGTCCATGCGCCAGCTGACCAAGGACAGTCACCAATGCTGGTAAGTTAGCATAGGGGGTTGGAGGGAGATGGGGAGGGGTGAAATGGGCGGGGAAGGGAGTTAATTGGGGCCAGAAGGGATTGGGATGCATGCCAAGATCCTACCCCCCCTCTCCGACCTTGATCCCCCCTCTTCGACTCAGGTCCAGCTGGACTTGCTTCAGCTCTAAAGCTGGTGCAGGTCCAAGTAGACCCAGCATGCTGGTGGGGCTTACACCAGGGCAAGGGAGCAAATGTTCCCTTATGGTAAGGAGGCTTCTATAGACCAAAATTCCTCTTTGGGATACAGTGGACATGGTGTTGCCACAGCTGCATCACTGCATGGGGAGTTGTGTAGGATTGGGCTGCCCAATTAGAGTTCCTATATTTTCTTTTTCCTTTTTTTCATTCTTCCATATTTGGGTAATCATAAACAGTACTACACAACACTTTAAAAAAAAACAACCAAAAAAAACCCTATGGCTGCTTCTAGCAAAATAAAAAAAATTCAGAGTTAAGAAAAGGAAGGAATACGTGCTTCAGGCGATGAGTATATGTACGATGGCAAGAAAATGAAGAGCCAACAATATTTTCCCCATTATGTTTGGAACCTTAGTAAACAAATGAGTTCTATAAATGCTTAGAGCCATTATAAAGTCAGGATGTCAGTTATGAAGAGTTGTGTAAAGCCATGAAAAGACTTCATTCTATTTTTCACATCTCATATCAATCATCTTGCTTTGGGAAAATGTGAGTTGCCACAAGTATGCCAATCCCCCCTGCTTTGCGCCCGTCTTTGGGGAATTGATAATTAGGCTATCACCTTCATAAACCAAAAATAAATAGAGCATGGAGAATTGGCAGAAGTGATTATGGTATTTGTGACATCGATCCTCTGATTGCCAAGGTGGTGCACAGACTTGGCTTTGTCATTGATGGACTGAGGAAGCCAAATAACACTCCTGACGGCATGGGCGGATCCAAGGGGAGGGCCACGGGGTGCCCCCCCAAAGCTGTCCGGACAGTGGGGAAGGGCGGTGGCAGAGGGTAAGCGTGGATCCAGGTTTTTGTTTTGTTAAAATTAAATTGCCAGCCTAGTGCTTCTACCAGGCTTTTCCTATGAGCCACCTACTGTTTGGAGGGGGGGGGGAGCGGCTCTCCCTCTGCCCTTAGCTAGGACCTCCTGCTCTTTCGTGGCTGCTCCTCCTTTGCACTCCTGTATGTACTTACCTGTGAGTAAGACCCATTGAACACAGTGGGACTTACTTCTGAGTAGACCTGCTCAGTGACCTAGGCTCTTTGCCATCCACTTGTTCTCAAGTTCTGGGGCAGGAAATGGAAAAGGTGCAAAAGAGGGCACAATCCTAACCTGTTATGTCACTGCTTTCCAGCACTGGCATAGTGGTGCCATTGGGATATTTGCTGCAACCTGCAGTTGGGTGTCACTCACGGAGGCCTCCTCAAAGTAAGGGAATGTTTGTTCCCTTACCTCAGAGCTGCATTGCCCTTATGCAATGCCCTGGAAAGCACTGACATAAGGGGTTAGGATTGCATCCTAAGATGATTACTGGGCTGGGGCACCTTCCTTATGAGGAAAGGCTACCGCGTTTGAGCCTCTTCAGCATAGAAAAGAGACGCCTGAGGGGGGAAATGATTGAGACATACAAAATTATATATGGGAAGGATAAACTGGATAGAGAGATGCTCTTTACACTCTCACATAACACCAGAACCAGGGGACATCCACTAAAATTGAGTGTTGGGAGAGTTAGGACAGATAAAAGAAAATATTTCTTTACTCAGCATGTGGTTGATCTGTGGAACTCCTTGCCACAGGATGTGGTGATGGCATCTGGCCTGGATGCCTTTAAAAGGGGATTGGACAAGTTTCTGGAGGAAAAATCCATTACGGGTTACAAGCCATGATGTGTATGCGCAACCTCCTGATTTTAGAAATGGGCTATGTCAGAATGCCAGATGCAAGGGAGGGCACCAGGATGCAGGTTTCTTGTTATCTGGTGTGCTCCCTGGGGCATTTGGTGGGCCGCTGTGAGATTCAGGAAGTTGAAAGAGATGGGCCTCTGGCCTGATCCAGTGGGGCTGTTCTTATGTTCTTAGGAGCTACCCTCATTTCCCCCCCCCCCCCATCAGCCAATATTTTTTTAAAGCAGCAGAGTTGATCTGCAACTCTGGTGCTTTAAACATCCTGGTGCAGAGAGAGATGTCCCTGCACTGAGCAGTTCTACTCAGAAGTAAGCCCCATTGTGTTCAATGGGTCTTACTCCCAGGTAAGTACATAAAGGAGTGCAGCCTAAAGTCAACTCCCTCAGCTAAGAGCATTGTCCTCTCTCCCACAGGCTGCAAACAGGGGGGAGCATCAGCTGGCTGGAAAGGAGCTTGCCCCAGCAAAGCCTGTGCAAAGCTTTTGAGAAGGAGAAAGGTCCCTGGCACAGTAGAAATGGAGGACTGCAACCTCTCTGTGGCCAAAACGGAGTCCTTTAGGATAAAGACACAGGCTTCCACCCTCTCCACACTTTCCTGGGAGTAAGCCTCATAGACTATAATGGTACTTACATCTGAGTAGGCATGCCTAGGTTTGGGCTCTGAGGCTGCAGTACTGTGCACACTTTCCTGGGAGTAAGCCCCATAGACTAATGGGATTTGCTTCTGAGTATGCTTGCAGAGGATTGGGCTCTCTTAGGCTGCAATCATGTCCACACTTAACTGGGAGCAAGCCCCATAGTCACTACAATGGGACTTCTGGGTAGACACACCAAGAATTGGGTTTTCCTAGGCCTAAATCCTATCCACCTTTCCAGCCTTGGTGTAGTCAAGCCAATGGGATGTGCACTGCATCTTGTGGTGGGAGGGTAGTTAATGGGGGCCTCCACAAGGTAAGGGAACACTTTTTTGATTGCCTTGGGGCTGCACTGCAACAGCACCAGCGCTAGAAAGTTGGATAGGATTGGGCCCTTAGACTGTAAAACTATCCACATTTACCTGAGAGTAAGCTCCATTGACTCTAATGGGACTTACTTCTGCATAGACAGGCATAGGGTTGAGTGTCGTCATCCCCATTGGCAAGAACTGCAATTAGCCAGCTGGAGCTGTTAGGGGACACACACACACATTTAAACATAGTAGAATCAACTAAAAAGTCAAAGCATGAGCAAACATTCCTTTCAGTTTGCTCTCACATTGGATGTTAAGCATCCTCCAAAAAGGGGGATGGATGGGGGGGGGGGAAGGATGTTTCATGGTGAAACTTGGGGGCAGGGGGTAGACATGCCAAGGATAGGGTTCTCTTAAACTGCAAGGCTATCCACATGTTGAAGAAGCAGAAATCTGGCTAAATGATCCTGTTTGGAAGTGTTTGTAATGGATTAGCTACTTCTTTGTTTTGAGTCCGATTTAAATATGAAATGAGGGCAGGGTCATTTTCTGGGCATATTCATATAGATCTGAGTTGATGTCAAATGCAAAACTAGAAATATAGGGAGCTGAACCCCAGAAGAGAAGGTGGTGTTTTATGATTGGCTTGCAGGATTGGATGCAGTGATTATAGTCCCTGAAAAATATCCTATGCAAATGTGCCATTCTGAGCATTACAAATTTCATATTATGATGATGATAAATGGTATGTCCAACTCTATGGACCCAAACACCTTTAACTTGTATGTAAATTTAAGGGCACCTACTGGAATGGGGAGCAAAGTCAGGAGAAAAGGGAGTGCCCACTGGGCGGGGCATCCAACATAGCAGTCAGACTGGGAGCCCAGGTCTACCCACACAGCAAATCTTGGCCATGGAGGCCACAGGTTCAACTGGGAGCCCTGGTCTACCTAGCAGGTAGATCAGGGCTCCAAGTTCAGACAGGAGCCCAGGTCTATCTGCTTGGTTGACCTGGGCTCTGGAGTTAAGCTAGTGCTCATGGCCCCCCTCCCAAACACAAATTCTGGATCCCCTCCTGCCTGAAGGGAAAAGTATGAGGAGAGAGAACCTTTTTCATTTCAGTTATTCAAGCCAAGGCTGAAACAGAGGCCATTGTGATCTTACCCACACCCATTTTGCATCTTCAATAAATAGAGGTGGGTTTTTTCAGTGATAACAAAATAAAAACACACAACACTGCTTTCTACACTTCTAATTTGGGGAGGAGGAAGCAAAAAACCCAAAATCTGCAAAAAAAAAAAAAAAAAAAAACCCCAAACACAATTTTCTAACACCTCTACATATTGGTCATGATTGTGGCAGAATCAGCTGACACTATACCACCTACATCACCTACCTAGTACACTTATAAAGTGATTATCATTTATGAAGTGATAAAGTAATTTATCATTAAAACAAAAACATGTAACACTATTTTCTGCACATCTAATTTTTGGAAAACACAAAAATCTGTTTTTAAAATAATTCTCCCATCTCTATCAATAACTCTAAGTGAAAACTTGGGCCAGAAAAAGATGTTAGCTGCACAACCATGTCTCCTCCTCCTTCTGTGATCCCTACTGATCCATAATACCCAACGTGGTGGCATTGTGTTGAGACTTTGCTCACTGTCTGCTCAGCATCACTGGCTGCCATTTCTGGGGCTGGGGAAATATGCAGTCATGTTTCATGCTTGGAAGTTAGAAGGAGAAACGCATGGAAGCCACACATGCCTTAACAGCTCATATTATCCTTAGAACAATATTATAAGCAGATGCTGCATCCATGGGCTATAATTAGAGGTTGTTGTATTTTGTTGTATTTTTAAGTGATGTAATTGAATAATTTGTTGTTTTCACATTGAAGATGGTAATGTGATAATATTCAGCCTGATATGGATGCTTAAGAATTTGCACCTGTGAATAAAAACACAAAACACCGCATTTAACATTTGAATTTAACAAATTTTCAAAACAATAACACCATTTTCCAACACCTCAAGCTATATTAAACTTCCATGTACTGCTTTCAAGATGGTGGTGGTGGTGGTGGTGGTGGTGGTGGTGGTGATGATGATGATGATTTGAAGAGGCAAAAATACTTTTCAGACATCTATTTGAATCATGTTAATAACAGTCTTCTATTTCAGTATTATTATTCTAGTCCCCATGTTTGCAACAAAACTGTGGGCAATGTAGATGCACACAAGCAATTAATGTAGTCAACACTGATTATATTTGCTCTGGAAGTGCAACTCAGGGACTGAGAGCCTAATGCTATGGGGTCTGAGCATAAGCGCTAAGTGTTATAAATGTGCTGTAAAACACATTTATGGCACCGTCCATGTAGGAAGCACTTTTAGCCCATTGTGCTTCTACATCCCAGATGCAAACTGAGCAAAATGGTTTCACAGACTCCTCTCACCTGGCCAGTGGGTGTGAAAAGCTGTACGTTAACCAGCATAATTTGCAAACTCATTAGCATATATTGCTTCTAATGAAGCCACACCCGAACCTTAAAGATTTTGAATAATAAGGGCAGTGTAAATATGAACAGCAACCAACCCCAGAAGGCCACCACATATACAGAACTGATCAACTCACTCTTAGACAATTCTATAACCTGAGGCAAAATTAGAAGATGGTCTTCATCATGGTATTTGTAGCTAAAGGATTCCAGAGTAAATCTTGAAAGCAGTAAGGGCAATTTAAGGCTCCTTATAATGGACAAGAATTAGGAGTGATGTCAATGTTACTTTGAGCTGGTTAGATGTATACCCATTTCATGACAGTTTTACTCCCCATATTGTTTCAGACAGAAACCTGAGGTCTACATAAAGCAGCTCTTTCTTAAAGTCAGCGCCTGTTTTTTATGTATTTCAAAGGACAATCCGTTGTGCTGAACTGGCACAGGCCCTCTGTGCTGGTTCCTGAGTGTTGCAAACTTGCCATAAAGCACATTTGTGCCGACTTGGGAGCAGGCCATGCCAGCAAAAGGACATGCGCTGGTCTGCCAGTGCCAGATCCTGTCCCTGCGTCAGCTGAGGCAGGTAGGATTGTACCAGGTGGCACAAGGAGTGGGAGAAGGTGGCAGGAGGGCATTCTGAGGGTAGGGCATTTCTTGGTGGGGAAGGGTAGAACAGGAGGCAGATTGGACCTGGGAGGTGGTGGGATCGACATCAGCAGTGCACGCTGTATCTTGACCCCCTTTCCCAGCCCAGGCTGCCCTACATGGGCTGCTCAGATTTGCACCAGTAAAATAGCTGGCACAGATCTGAGTAGCCCCATAGGGGCTGCAGTGTTACACAGAGTAAGGGTAAAAGTATCCCCTTACACCCTGGTCACCTCCAGCCTGCTCCTAACCTGAGTAGAATACAGCACAGGCTATGTGGCCTGGCTGTTCTGGAACAGGTTAGGATTGGGCTGTTACTGGCCTTCTACAAGATGACCAGTGTCTGATCTCATCTCAGTGCTGGTCGAACAGTGCTCTGAAATATCATGGGCTGGATGCCCAGAAAGATTGTTTCTGAGAGTAAAGTCACTGTTGGGGAATTTAGGTTTCTTTACCTCTGTGAACAAAGGCAGGCCTGCAGTAGGTTTTCTAAGGAGAAAATATGAGACGTACACCTACTGTACCATTCTCACCCCTGATTTCATTCATAGAGTATTGAGTCGCCTTCCCCCCCCCCCGCACGCTGACTCCCTAGCCACAGATATATATCTAAACATAGGGAAGGCCAGCTGTTTTCACAGCTGCTCTTACAGTGTTTTACCTATGTTCTGTAGGCCACACAAGGGGAACGCATTGGTGGAGCTATTAAAATAATAAGATGCCGTCTGAGTCAGTAGTGTTTAATTGTGTGTGCTTTTACGTTCAGTTTGGTGCGTAGAAAAAAGCAATCATGAAATAAAAGTATCTGTAGATATCACTGGGGACTAGAAAGGGAACAGGAATGATTGCAGTTTTATAAAACCACCAACACTGTGCTGCTCTGTGTGATCAAATGACTGCAGAGATGTGATGAATAACCTGTTTGAGCGTCAGAAAATGGCCCTGTTGCTATAAATCTAAATTCAGGGTAATCCAAAATGAAACTTTATAAACTCAAGAGCAATACTTACCCCTGAAATGATAATATTATTTACCATTTGGAAGCCAAAAGTTAAGGAAAGACAGAAGTGGACGAATCTGAGCCTTAACATAGAGTTTTAAGGCCCCCAGGGTGGTGGACAAGGGTGCCAATAAAAGAAACGTTGGGTTGGATTGTGAGCAGGATTGTGAGCAGGATGTGAGAAAGGATTGTGAGCAGGATGAAAAGTTACTAGTGCTTTTCTGTCAATGCTTGTGCCACTGTTTGCCATGCTGTTATGGGTAAATTTGATAGACATTTACGTTCTTGAACTGGTGCTAGCAATGTCATCAGATTGTGTTTCACTTTTATTGTACCAAGCCGAAGCATGGTGGCGTAGCTAGAGGATGGTCATTTATTAGTAGGCCCACTAGGGGATGCGAGTCCCCCACCAGCAGTGTGGTGTCCAAAAACTAACGGTGTTCTTGACCATTTTAGCTCCTTGTCAGTGAGCCATGAGATAAAAGGGCTGAAAATAGCGCTTTAGCATGAGGTGGGGAAAAAGCTCTTCTGGAAGGGGAAAACAGCTTTCAAGACAAGTTTGTATCTACCCATTGTCTTTATCAGAAGTCTGCCCAACTGAGGTGGTATTCTGAGATATGCTGTTGCTTATTATCTAAATAGTGTCATCCTATGCATGGAACTGAACAAAGAATGAGAAGGCAAATCCCTGTCCCCAAGGGCTTACACTTTGGATAACAGCAGGGGGATCACAGAGAAAGGGGGGAAATGGAGGCAGGGATAAACAAAGGAAGAAGATGTGATTATTGCAGGTACACATCCTCAGGGTTAGTTACAGTAGGGCAAGGGAACCAAAGATTCATGGAAAGTTGGGCTTTAAGGAAAGTTCTGCAAGAAAGGAAGTATCATTTCTTGTACCTTTGGGTCTAGCCACATCCAGTCTCTGAAAAGATCTACTCCCTTTCCTTATCTGCCCCCAAATTCTACCTGCCTTCTTCCTCTCTGCCCATGACATGTCTCCAATGCTGCCTTACTGGAAGCATCACAGCCTGGAACTGAGGCATGGCACTGATGCTGCACCTGCTTTGTGATGTGGGCTTGAACTGGTCTGGCAGCAGTGTGATCTTTGCACTGTTGCTGGGCCTTTTGCAACAGCAAAATATTCCACTGTCACAAAAGGCACATAGGATAGGCCTGTTAGTCATTCATTCAACTCACATCCACTTTCACTATTATTTCCTTGTTTTTCATCATCTCCATTTGTTTTAGTTTTCCACTGTTAGCAGTGTGAAATTCAGGGCAAAATCCTAAAGGGGAGATAGGAGTGTTGCCTGGGGGTGTTGCTAACGTGCTGTAAAGATGGGCCCATGGGCAGGCAGCAGGAAGCAGTGGGGGAGGGCAGAATCTGTAACTGATGCCAGATCCTATGTTCCCAGGCAGCCCAATGCTGCTCTGGAATTCTTGGATCTGCACTACCTCTTTAGGTGGCACAGATCCAAATAGCCCCATTGGGGCTGCTAAGGCTCTACCTGGGGTAAGAGGAAGCAATTGCCCTTGCACCGGGCTGAGCCACTTTTGGCCCCATCTGTGCACTGGATATGGGGCAGGCCAGCCAGCTTCCCTGTTCCAGCGCAAGTTAGGACTGGGCTGCCAGACATTTTTCTGTTGCCTGTCACATCTATGTTATCTATCCAATTTGCTCGTAATTTTCCAGCATTCTCCTGCCCTTCCCAGGGAACAGACCTGACCAATTTCAGATAGGCAAATGTATCTCCTTTATATAGGGAATTTTAAAAAACAGGGAACATTAAATGTAGAACTGATTGAAAATGCTTAATGGTAAGAGTTTAATAAATGGGATCTGTTTTTGTACAAAGACAAAGAACAGACCTGAAAATGCTTGGGCTCAAAAAAGGGGTGGGATTTACACAGGCAAAAAAGAAACCTTTATCTCCTTCCACAGTATACATGGGGATTCAATAAGAACAATGCCCCTCCATTGCCACTGTCAGTGGTGGAAGTCTATTGTATACATGAGCACCCCCACAAAGTCTCTCCACCGCATTCCACTCTTCAGCTTAACTGACTAGTTACCTGCTTCAGAGGCTGGCTCTGCTGGAACCTTCTCTCTCTGCAACTAATGCGATAGGTCAAGGGACAACAGAAGGATGGAGGTCCATAATCAGTCTCCTTCTTTTCCGCAACCCTCATCCAATTATGTTTTGGTCCACGGAACATTTGGGGTCCAGAAGATCTTTGCAGAACTAGCTAAGGCTGGAGGAGAGTTGAGAGAAGGAAGAAGGTACTATGTGAACCCTTCCTTCTTCCCTCCCCTCATACTGAACAATCATGCCTGAAAGTTGGAACACAATGATGGAGAAATATGTTCAGCTGAATGCATTGCTCCATCATGGTCCACCATAATGGTAGGTACTGGGGGCTCCAGCTTTGTGCAGGTGGATCCCCAGGTGATGCTCAACCCAACTAACCTCTGACACAAGTCCTGACCACCATGATTGGATTTTTCTGTGTGGATACAACACCATCAGAACATTTGACACTCTTGCTAAAATGAGTTAGAACTGAAGATTTGACCATTTACAGGTTTGCTCTTTCTCCTTCCCCTTCCTGTGACTGCTATTTGACCTATTCTGGCCAAGGTGCTGGAGGAAAATTACTGAAACAAGTAAATACATGACCATTCCGGATTTGTTTGTGACGCTGGCATTTATTTTCTTTACGAATAATGAATTAAACAACTCCAGTGGGGCGCTTGCAGCCCCACCGTTATTTGCACTGCCCCCCACTCTGCACAGTCAGAGTCAGGAAAATGGGGGCAGACAATTGGCTGCCCATTGGAACAGGGAGCATGGTGCGGCTATTGCTGGGGCTGTCAGGTTGTGCCAATTTGGCAAGCCCTGCCCATCCGCCCGATATTCGGCCTGAGACTAAATAGTTGCTTTTTAGGGGCCAGGTAGGAATTTTCTGCTGTTAACCTTATTGGCTGTTGGTTTGCTGTTTTTTTCACCTACCCCAGACATTTGGGTGTGGTTGAATTGAGAGTTTTGGCAAGTTTGTTTGGGGTTTGGCAAGTGGTGTGCTGGCTAGGTAGCCAGTAACAGGGGCCAGTGCACATGCCTAAATGAGCAAGGCTAAGGGGTAAGACATGACCGCTCTGACAATACTTATCCTGGTTGGTGAGGATGGCTGGTGAGCCTCTTGGCTGGTTCAAGCAAAGGCTTACACAAGGTTTTCCGGTCTGGGTCTGTACTGGTAGGCTGCCTTGACCCTTTGGGGGATGGCTGTGATAGGATAACTCATTCCTCAGTGGAGTGACACCTTAAGCCAGGATGAGATGCCCAATTGGAGTAGGGAGAGGTCGATGGCCAGCGCCATTCCCCCCAGACAATTAGCTACTAGCACACTGGGGAGTTTAAATAGGTGTTTCCCCACTGCAGGTCTGTTGTTTATCAATAAATTTTAATTCATTCTAAGCCTGTGTCTCGTGTGCTTCTTTGGGGGGTGCCAATGTAAGTAGACCCAATTACTTCCAATTTGTCAATTGTTGGAAAATGTATGCACACTCCTATTGGAAAATGCTAATTGTCTTATGCAACATAATTGAATTCCTTGAGTAACTTTCAGCTGGCAGTAGTTAGAATCAGTTTTCATTCTAACTTATTCCAGCCGTCTTCAAAGCCATTATCAATGGAGAAAATGCAAATGTTTGAATTATTTCTTATAGAACAGGCTTGCACAACTATGATCCACCAGGCCAAACACGGCCCAACAAATACGCATGAAGGTGATTGGTGCTTTAGCTGGCAACATGCACATGTGTTCATAAAAAGACCGAGCAATTGATATGCTGCCATACATAACTGGTGGGTTGTATACTTTAAGGACGAGAGGATCACAAGCTATGCAGGCCCAATAGAAAAGTGATTAGGTTCCACTTTTGACTACAAGTTGTTGTAATTCAGAGTCAATCAGTGGAGGATCTGGCCCAGAATAATTTATCAATAATATACTTGTTCACCTTTTTCTTCTCTGGGTTATTTTCTTTCTCCACTCAGTTGGCTTCCACAGTGCAAGGCCACAGCTTAGAATAAGACTGCAAGTTGTTAGTCCAGAAGAGATGGTCTATTAGAAAAACAGGCAAAACTATGTCTCAAATGCCGAGACAGCATATTTTTCCAAGGATCAACAACAGCAACAAAAGATATATTTTCATACTTGTTGCTTCAAAAATCTATTACAGTTAGACCAAAATACCTCATATGACGATACTGCTGTAATCTCCATAAAGCAATGTTGTAAACTTTTGAATACATAAAATAAACTCAGAGTTGCCATGCACTTTAATCAGAATCGCAATTGTTATAGTTCTCATTCCTTCCAGCTCAAGAAAATTATACCATCTACCATGGCATTAAAGGAATAGTTCACAGAATGGTTTTACATTGGCTGCGTGGTCCAATCTTTGTATTCATTTTGATGTGATGAGATGACTCTTTTCAAGAGGATGTGCTGACGTTGGCAAGAGCTTCAGTTATTGAGATCTGGTATTTAACGTCCTTTAGAACATTTTACATTTAAATAGGCCTCCATGATGTAATAATATTGGATTCATCCCAGGACCTTACACATGAAGGAATGTGTGCCAGCACTGAGCTATGGATCCATAAGAGGTCATGCTCAAAAGCAAGGTACAGAAGCTATTGTTTCACTGTTCATTTTACTGAGAATAGAAGGAACCTGAGAGTAAAGACGGGCAGCTCAGTCCTATTCTCCCTGGCTGTAGCAACACCAAAATGGCTACTGCTGCATCTAGTGGCCCTGCAGAGTCTGCCAGAGATCTCCTAGTGGGAAGGGGGCATTCGTCTCCTTTCCCCAAGTAAGGACACAGGCCCCACAGTGGGACTACTTGAGTCTGCACTGGCTATTTTGCTGACTCAGACCTGAGAACCTCCGTGTTAGGATAGTGACTCACCAGTCTGCCTTCACTGTTACCACCCCCCGCCCAGCCCCACCCCTTCTGCCCTCCCCCTGCCCCAGAATGTCTCCACCCACCTTGAACAGACACACAGCCAGCCAGCAGTGCTACTTACCACCAGCTGGCGTCTTTCTGGTTCTGGGTGCAGCGCTGACTGGTGCTGGCCCAGCGTCAGCGCTCCCTCCTCCCGCGGTGCTATAAACATGCTTTATGACACATTCATGACACTTAGCACCCAGCACCAGTGCTCTGGGCTCATAGGATTGCACCCTAAATGATCTTTAAACCTATAAGGAGAGGCTTGGGGAAAAAATTGTTCTCAATGAAGCAGCCAATGTTCATTGGCTGACATGCCATCATCACCCAGGTTCACATTTGTGTTGTTTTAGAACATGAATCTAATGTCAAATAGTTTTTAGCTGAAATGTAGAGGTCCAAGATGCTTCTTTCATCTGAAATACAATAACCTACCATGCGAGTTAACTCTCGTACTTTTAAAAATATTCTGATTTATGAACTGCAAGTGCAATTTAATAAGGAGAAGGTGAAATGAAATTTGCTGCCTGCTGATAGAGTTCAAAATATCACAGTATATATCCTTGACCAATCCGTATGCTTTCGAGTGTAAATCAGACGGCGTTTAATTACAATCTGTGTCTGCATTAGTGAAGCAATAGTGACCAAAAACAAATACTCTATATCATGTTGTCTCTACAAATTAACACAGCATGAAAGCAATAGAGTTAACAGACCTCTTAATTAGCACTGTTCTGCAGGGCACACATTATTATGTCTCACAATGCTGGAAAGAGAACGGATGGTCTTTTGTCTATTATGGCTTCAAGGCAATGTTTTCTTCTTGCCATTCATGGTTCAGGTCCTCTTTATTCTAGATTCATTGCACGGGCAAAATTCTCACTGGTGTTGATGGGACTCCAGGTGTGGAACAGGTGCACTTGACCTCAAGAAACAGCACTCAGCCCCACAATATAGGTTACAGAGTAAGTTCTGCAGCAAAGTTAACATTTTGTTACGAACTGTTTGGATCTCTGTTACATTCATTACAATGTTACCCACTAATTCTGTTTTTTTTTTCCTATTAATGCATCAGAAAGCAGGCAGTATTTTAAATACTAAAAGCAAGGATGAGAAAATCCAGCACGGCTTGAATTGAGTCAAGTCACTGAGTCACCACCCGCCACAACTCGATTCGAAAAAGAGTTCTAACGGGGGCACTTTCTGAGTCACTGAGTCACCCTTTAGCGACTCTAAAAGACTGAAGTCAAGTTGCCCCCTCCCTAAAAAAACCTACAATGGGAAAAAACAGGGCTGCTGTCAGGCTCTATGTGTGTGTCAGAGTTCTCTTTGAACACTCCCCTGATGTCCCCACCCATCTGTAAACAGGGCAGGAATGGTGGGAGGGACTGAGTGAGAGCTAGGTCAGAAGCAGCAAGAGGGAGGAGGAGGGTCACATGCAGCAGCTGTGAGGCTTACCAGGATGACCTGATCCTTGGCAGCCCTACTCAGAAGCAGTTCCACAATAGTTGGTCATTCAATGAGGGTTCCCACTCCCCATCAGCCATGGTGAAAAGCATGATCACTATGAACTGCCTTTCCTGATTCCCTTCTCTTCCAGCTAATCATAAGGCAAACTAGGGCTCCTGCCCTCCCTCAGCCAATAGAAATATCAGAATGCCCACCCTTTGTCCAATGATCATCTGTTCCTTCCTTCCTATCAGAAACAGGAAAAGAGACCCCAGTCTCACCTCCCCGCTCCTGCTCACATTAACCCTTCCCTTATGGCTGGAACTTCCCTGCTGCTCACCTGTTGGAATGCTGGCCCCATGAAGTTTCACACGCATGCAACTCACAAGTCTCCAAGTTACGCAAAATCATGCATTTTCATGACCTGAGTCTGAGTCACTAACTCAAGTTCCCAACCCTGCCAAAAGGAGCCATTTCAGTTTAGCTGAAAAATTAATAAGAGTTCATATGAGTGTGTGAGTGAATTTTCATCATCTCACAAAGCGAATAGTTCCAAAACCTGCAGGAGAGAACTGGTAACATATTTCTGTGCTCAGTTCCTTTTGTTCCATTTTAATGCTTCCACCAGTCCCCTTTCAGCATAAAATCTACCACTGGCAGATTCCCTTTGGAGTTTAAAATTGTAAGCGCCTTGGGCATCTGCTCTGGTTGAGGAAAGGTGGGGTATAATTATTTAAATAAATAATAAATAAATCAAACTATCTGCCAAATATTTTACTAGGAAGGAAAACAAACAAAATGTAGCATTCGTGTGATGCAGATTTTATTGTACTGCATTATGCCTGATGTTCCAGCAGACTGGGTGAAGACAAAGCTTCTCCGGTTCCAGTAAAGTGAGTGTAGAAGAAATGGACAATATCTTGTTTTGCAATTAGTTTATGCATTTCAGAGCAGTTACCCAATTTTATTCTAATGAAGGATTACAAGAAGCACTAGGAGCCCCATGCTACCCCAGAAGTGACGCCTCCCACACTGGGGAGCTCTGACATATTGGGAAGAAAGAGAACTCATTCTTGAGGCTCTACCTTAACTTCCTTGCAGTTACACAAAGAAAGAACCAGAGCTTACACATGTACAACACGTTTGCACATAGGCTCTGTATGGGCAATCAGGAATGCTCCAAAAGCAACATTCTCTATTCCATGGAAGAAGCTTACATGTGCATAATTTGTTCTTGTCTATTTTCTGTTTTGAATTTCAGATGAATAGCTGGAGGGAACGCATGGGAATCCCATGGAAGCAGCTCTGTGCAAACAGCTGACTTGAGAGATGACATCTTCGTGAGTCATTCTGGGAAGGTGCAAACTTCTGCCATGATGTGGAAACAACCTGGGACTTTGAGAAGAGACCATCTTTTCTTAGGTAAGTTACTATGGGCAGTTTACCAAGTCTTGTGGGTTAAGAAGGAACTGGAATTGTGAGGAATCCTCTGCAGGCTTTGTCTGTGAAGAAATACTTCCAGATGTCAGGGAGGAATGAATCAGGAGATAGTCATAGTTGTATTTATTATCCTTCCCTTCTCCCCTTTCCCATTCTTTTCTCCTTTGTTTTCCCATTGGCTTGTGATCACCTTTTTGCCTTCTTGTGGCTATGATATACTTATGTTTGCAGAGAAGTATTTGCTAACTTGCCTCCCTGTGACTACAGATTGAAACAAAGTCCATGTTTGGGGGCCCCAGTTGCAGGGAGTAGCACCACAAGCAAATGCTCTCCCAAAATGTCGACTTTAAAAAGATATATATGGATTATTTAAAGCCATTTTCATATGTGCATGTGAGGTCAGGTGAACGTAGGTAGGGAGAGACAAAAAGAGCATCACTGTGTCAGGCTGTACCCCAACCTACATGCATTTGTTATTTATTTCTTTATTTCTGTAGCTATAGGGCACAATCCTAAACCCTTATTGTCATGAATATGTGCAGTTCAGGCCTAGTAGCATTGCAAATCCTGAACCAAAGTAACCCAGTAACACAGAAGGGGCTTGCAAGGGGCTTGCAGTCCTAGCTGCTAGGAATTTACAACTCAATGGAAGGTGATAATGTAGCACCTAGGCAGCCAGAAAGACGCCCATCAAGGATGGAATGCAGCTGTAGACCTCCAGGGGGGAGGGAAGAGCTGAGAGGGCTAGCATCCAGCCCCACTTCCATAGGACAGGGTCTTTGGTCTTTGTCTCTTGGTGGAAAAGGTGGTGGGTGCACATCCTGCCCCGCCAGGACCATGTGGCCTCATAGGTAACTGAGGATATACAAAAGAAGCTGACCCAGGTGAGAGTTAGGAAATAATAGAGATAGCCAGTTAGCTTTATTATTTTATGCTGATATGTTCCTAGAAGTTTTTATGCCTCTAGCATTTGCTGCCTTTTGTAACTTTTTGTAACCCTATGTACTTAATAAAGTAAAAATCCTTTTACCATGTTGGTTCATTGTCTGTTGGGGACAAAGGTTCAGAATCCTGCCTAGCCGTTCAGCAAGCTACCAAAAATCCTCATTGTGGACTAGTAACTTGAGGACTGGGACTTTAAGTAAAGAAAGTGCTCAGTGCCTACAAGGGATAGAGTTAAGCCTAGAGGGTCTTAGTATCCCTGGACTCTGGCTCTTACAGGGTGGTGGCAGTACTACCGAACAGGGATCTTTGAGGGCTCTAGGGTTCAGAACCAACAACTCTGAGCACCCCAAAACCCTGGGAGTGCGACCAAGTATACGACACTTATGCCAGTGCTTTCCAGCACTGAAATAAGGGCAATGCAGATCTGAGGTTAGGGAACAAACATTCCCTTACTTTGAGGAGGGCTCAGTGAGTGATTCCCAACTGCAGGATGCAGCATACATTCCATTGGCACTGCTATGCCAGTGCTGGAAAGCACTGACATAGGGGGTTAGGATTGTGCCCATAGATAGTTTGGCCCTCTGTATCCATAAGGGATCTGTTTCTGGACCCCCTCCCCCCCCCCCCCCACAGATACCAAGCTGTGGATATTGAGTTCTGTGGGGTGCTCTCAGAAAACCTCCAGATATGACCGGAAGATGGTATAGACAGGTTGGCTTTTGGTATCCATGAGAGATCTATTCCCAGACACACACCCCCCCCCCCCAAGAGATATCAAACTGTGGATATTGAGCTCCACCGGGGTCCCTCAGAGGACCTCTGGACACGACCAAAAGGTGGTAAATAAACAAACAAATAAATCCATCCATCCATCAATCCCAGTTTCAAAGGCATTATCCCTCTGATTACAAGTTGCAGAGAAACAGCAGGGGGTGTTTGTATCACCTGCTTGTGGATTTTCCTAGAAATGTCACATTGACCATTGTCAGAAACATTTGACCTGATCCAGTAGGGCTCTTCTCAGTTCCTTAAGTACAGTCAAATGTGTGTGGTTCCTTACAGTCTAGTAAATGTGCATAAGTCCAGGTAGAATCTGTTACTACAATACCATTCCCCAAGACAAGCATTTGTATTATCCCACAAGAACCTCTGGAAAGAGCTCAGTTCTTACTGGCCAGTTCTGACTGACCAAGTAAAGTGTGACAATGAGTTAATGGCCCTTTTCAGGTTTGAGGGTAATATTCTGGAATGTTTCGCAACCTGACCACTCGAGTATCACATCTGGTTCCTCACCTTTGTCATTAGCCTCTACTCTCAAGTAGCCCTGGCACGTCGGTGTCATGCTGCAGAGAGCAAGCCATGAGCTTCTAGAAACAAATGGACTTGGAAACTTGGAAAACCTGAAACAAAAAACACCAGCATTTTGGTAAGGAAGCATAAATAGAAAAGATGCTTTTTGTTGCTGATTCTCTGGCTTTCTTAATTCCAAATGCCAAAAAGGGGGGAGGGTTGTCTTCTTTCTAATGGTATGCTCATAAAGTTTTAATTAACTCAGTTTCAAAAACATGACAATCACATCGATGAAAATCAACCACAGTTTTGATTTACAAGTCTGCAAAAGATTACTTGGTAGCAATCAGGATGAATCTCAGTGCCTATGCCCAGAGCTCTCTCACGTCATATAAACACAAACAAATGGTGTGGTTATTGTCCTTGATTACATGAGCATTTTTGTACAGGCAACCCAAAAGGAGTTGACATTATCAGCGT
The DNA here is from genome assembly GCF_035046505.1 of Tiliqua scincoides. NCBI lineage: Eukaryota > Metazoa > Chordata > Lepidosauria > Squamata > Scincidae > Tiliqua > Tiliqua scincoides. Next base: position 32,712,733 of record NC_089826.1, read on the forward strand.
CACTGTTATACAAAACAGCAATAAAGAAAAGCACAAGCCACATTAAAATCCTTTGTTGAGGAGTTCATCCAGTCATTTACTGGTTACAAAATGCATCATTGTTAAGAGTCTGACTGTAGATCAAGAACCCAACTTGCCCTGCAGGATTGATTCATACATGCCTGTAAATCAGCTGATTCAGTGGTAACTTGCATGTGAATGAGCCAACAGAGATCAAATACCACAGATAGAACTTTCATTGCATACTTTTGCCACATCAGACCTACTTGGCACACACAGCAAACTGAGGTGGTTAAACTTTGAAGTGGTCGAACAGACTGTCCCAAGTTCAAGGAGTAGAAACCAATTTTGAAGCTCCCCTGTGTTCTCCTTGCAAGTAAAAAACGTGCATAGCAAGGAGCAGGCTAGGTTAGAACCTTAATTTCTTCCTTGCAGAGAGTCGTCGTCCCCTTTTTGGTATGAGGGGAAACAGTCAGTAATGTGCTTGTCTGTGGTGGTTCTGCCAGCCAACTGGGACAGGGTTCTACCACCTCATCCTGCACTATGTGTAGAGCAGGTCTCAGTTGCAGCACGCATCCAGCCACCATTATCAAATATTGGCAGTAATCAAGGGATGCATGTGTGAACCATTATGCTAAATTGGTTTAGGGTGGGTGTGTCAGGCAGAACAAAGCCAAAAAAAATGAAGTCATTGTTTCAGATGCCTGACATTATGTTAACAGCATGGGAGCTGCTGTCGAAGCCTGAGAGCTGCCTTCCTGCATTGATCCAAAAATGTCACAAGCTTCGGGGCACATGTAGGATCAGCATCGACATTTCACACAAACTAAGATTCAAAGCAAAGGGCAAGGTTCCTCTCAAGACAAAAGTCTGAGAATTTTTATGGGATGCCAAACAAATTTCCATAACACAAGCAACATTTCTCAGTGGGGAAGGAGGGTTGTCATCATGCGACTCTTGCTCATGGTAGAATGGCTGGAACTTCTCAAATTCTCCCCAGAATAGGGAGTGGCATCGTTCTTCACAGTGATGTCTGGTGCAATTGTGCATATTAAGAAGAAATGCTTCATTTACCATTTTGTCCACATTCCGGAAACTGACACTGGTGCAAATAAATCTTTACATGAATGCAAGCTGTGAGGAAACTATGAGCCTAAATCAATATATTCATATTACAAAAAAGAATGTTTCAATTGCCTATAGAATTTAATAAAGCATGACCTTAACCTGCATACATAATATGCAGCATGGCAAATACATACAGTCTTTCCACGCCGGACATGAATGTGTCTTTGATTCTCCTGCATGCACTTCCTCATTCGTTTCAATAGGCACAGATCTGGTTCTTCTGTAAAAGATCATACAGGCAAGGGAGTTCTATGTGCATATCTAACCCCTCACATCGGTAAGAATTAATTTCAGGACTGACTGCCAATCTCTAGCAGCGATTCCCAAACATTTTAGCACGAGGACCCACTTTTTAAACAACACTCTTTCAGGACCTAGGTTTACCAAACTTTTTAAAAAAAGGAGATCTAGGAAGAAATAATATTTTATTTATTTATAAGAAATAATAACCAGAAAAAAGACCCTCAAACTTTATCCCTCTATATTTACACATGCTTGCAAACTGCAGGAGCTCAGCTCCTTGCAGGGCAGTTAGCTGCTATAGTATCTGACTTTTCTATAGCCTCAGGGCTAAGGACAATTAGCTATCTGATCTTACCATCACCCTTTGTCAACCCACCCAAAATTATGTCGCGAGCTGTGACCCTGATCCACAGTTTGGGAACCACTGCTCTAGGGCACGCCAATAAGTTCTTTGCCTCTCTGACTGAATTATCGTTTCAGAATTCTTCCGCAATAATCAGAATCTAAGCAAACTAAAGTGGAAAGAAGACTGACAGCAGTTGTGTGCCTGCCATAGACTTCCCTGGAGCAAATGCCCCAGGCGCTGGCCGCTAGGACCCCGCAGAAGCCTCTCTGAGACTCCCGACAGAGGCGGAAACTGTGCTTCTGGTTTGCCGGAAGCACAGTTTATTGCGCCAGGGAACATCACAGAGGTTTCCCTGGTGTGGGAAAAGGTTGCACGAGGCTCTGTGAGCCTCTGGTGAGTAGCAGGGGCAGATTTCTGCACAGGGGCTTGGCGATAGCCCACAGGAGGTGCCATTGCGGAGCTTTGCCTCAGGCGGAGGGCTGCGGAGGTCTGTGGCTGACTGAAACTGTGGTCTGTGGCTGAGTTTCATGTTGCAACATTGAAACACACTTCCGTTGTAACAAAATGGCCACCAACAGCATTCGCGAACGGTGCTGCAATAGGTAGAGGCATTCCCCAGCCAATGCCGGCTTCCGCTGCACCTGCTGGAGCAGGCAAAACAGCAGTGGCAGTGGATAAGGAGGGTGAGGAAGCAGGATGAGGAAGGGAGAGGGAAGAATGGGGGTAGGAAGGCTTTAGGAGGGATGGATTCAGCAGCAATGGCACATGCCATATCCTATCCCCTGCTGGCCTGTTTCTTCTCCTTGTACTTGCACCAGCTAATGAGCTGGCACACATCTGAGGAGACCCACAGCAGAGCAGGAGGCTTATGGAGGGGTAAGGGGAAATTATTCTCCAATGAAAGCTCCAGCCCGATTCACCCCCCCCTCCCCCGGTGGACACCTTCACATCCAGTGAAAGCCTTTTTTTGGTGCAGCTGCTTTGGCACAGCAGAGGGGATCTGATTGGGTCTTCATTAAATGATCATTCTACATATAGATACTATAGAAACATGGGAAACGTGAGCGCGTATGACATTTATGTCGTTTATGAACAGTTTTTCCACTATTTGCGCCATACGAGAGATGTCACTTGACAGAAGAAGCCAAGTCTCAGCTGCACACCAAATGGAGGAGGGGAAAGGGGGCACATGACTTGAAAACCTCACGTGTTAATCCAGTATAATTTGGAACAGTCACATCTGTCAAAGCAAAGACACAAGCTCATTTCCCCTGCAGCAAAGCATTCCTGTGTGTAATTAAGCACATTCGTTACAGTCCTAAATGATTTGAAGTACTAATATGAAAAAATAATAAAACTAATATATTTTATGTATGATTTTTAAGGGGAGGATTATGGGGATTTTCACGTGGCATGGAGCGTTGCGGAGAAAAACACATCATATAAATGAGAGACTTCAAGTAAATGAAACGGGAATGAAAGCCTATTTTCCTTTGTAACTCGAGTCCTGACGTTATTATCAAGGGCACCGTAGTGAATTAGCTGATGCACAAAGGTTTGGTCATTAGAAGTTGTTTCAGATTGTTTTCTAAACAAACTTAAATGAAGGGCTGAATTCAGATGAAATGGCAGAGTACTTTTGAGTAGTAGTCTAAAGACTTTTAGCTTGATTGGTAAAGTCAATTAATTAAGGGCAAAATACGAACCTAATCAAACAAAAAACCGTGGGCAGATCCATGCCCATTTCTTACCGGTGGTGATCAGCTCCTATCAATTCCTGGGGATACAAATCAATTCTCAGGTGATTTGTGCTGGCATACTCTTATACCAACCCCATCTGTTTCATTCTCACCTCATTTTCCATGGCAATCAACCAAGAGAGTTTTCATTCCTGCTCTGACTTCATTTGGATTCAGATGATCAGATTTTTCCACATTTCATGGTACTCATGGCAGTTGCTGGTTGGTAAGAACTGAGCTATCTGAAAGGATCCAAATTTTTCAGACCTCCGATGCCATCATTCTCTCATCAACCTTTCTTTTTTACTCCTTAGCCAACATTGAACAGCTGCAGAATTCACCAGGTTAATAGTCACACAGGGACAGTAGTTAACAGTGGGTAGAAATGTGACCATACCATGAAAGCCTGAAAGAGGTCATCTGAATCCCTTAGCACAGTGGTTCTCAAAATTTGGCACCGGGACCCACTTTTTAGAATGAGAATCTGTCAGGACCCACCGGAAGTGATGTCATGACCGGAAGTGACATCATCAAGCAGGAAAATTTCTAACAATCCTAGGCTGCAATCCTACCCACATTTACCCAGGAGTAAGTCCCATTTGATGATGATGATGATGATGTTCATCCATCATTTTCAAAGAAGACCTTGACATCTAACAGGTTGTGGACTGTCTACGGTGTGTCCGCAGGTGACTAATAAGGCTGATATTAGCACGGAATGTTCTGCCACATGTTGGGCAGACATGTATAGACACCACTGTTGCAGCATTTGCAGCTCTGGCTTTACGGAGTGCACGCTTCTCTTGTGCTATGGTTGTCCTTCTGGCTTCAGATGTCTGACAGCCGTGGTGGATCAGCGTGCACCATGTCAATTGGTCTTGTGCCAGGATTTCCCAGGTGGTGGTGTCAATATCCAGGGACTTGAGAGAGGCTTTCAGTATGTCTTTATATCACTTCTTTTGTCCCCCATGCAATCGCTTTCCTTGAGACAGCTCACCATATAACAGCTGTTTAGGGATGCGGTGGTCTGGCAAAAGTCCCATTTACTGTCATTGGTAAAAGTGTATACATAGTTGCTGGTTAAAAGTACAGAGCTGCAACATTTCCCCAGATGCAGTCACAGGCCATGGTAGCATCAAGTTGAATATATTAAAAATAAAATATTGAAATGAATGGGGACCTACCTGAAATTGGTTTGCAACCCACCTGGTGGGTCCCAACCCACAGTTTGAGAAACACTGCTTTAGCACATTGGCACAGTTTCTAAGTATTTATCTGTCAAATTCCATGTTACTTGGTTCCAACTGGAATTGAGAAAGGCTACCATCACAGTGTCATGGTCTCTACCTGCAAGTATGGCTGCTGAGTTGGAGTCTCACTACAGTATGCTTCAAGTATCTTAAAAACAAAATCACTGTTTTGTTTTTTTAACATGTTACAGCCCTCTTCCCTGATTCAGAAGTTACTCGAACCCTCTGATGGCTACCAGAGGATCCAAAGACAAGTCTTAAATTCCACCTCACCCAGTATCCATGCTTGTATCTCAATTTCAAGTATTAAAAATTAAGATGAATAAATCACAAACTTTGCTGAGCAAAATGCAAAACCAGTGTGGCCATATCTATGTGTGCATGTTAGTTTATGCTATATTCATGTTCTATAATGAAAAGTTTCAAAGGTTTAACTTGTATGGCAGACATTTTCTTTCTGGGACACCATCCAACAAACCCTCTAATAAATGAACAGAGGGCTTCAGAAAGTCATCCACAGTGTCAAATCTTCTCTTATGATTCAGCTAAACTAGCCATCCTTTTCTTCAGGGAATCAACAAATGTTTGTAAGTAACCTCTGCTGCATTGTAATAGTGTTGAACATGATTCAAAACTGCAGATCGTCAGACCAGGGACAGGGAGTTTAATGTGAAGAAATCTATCTTCATTTGTCTTGGGGTACTGATGAAGAATCATTTAGAAACTGCCTAACCATTGTAAAAGGCTACTCACTGGAAAGATTTGGTATCACAACACTTTTGCTTTCAAGTGCTCTCTCACAGGGCAAGCAGAACCTCAAGTAACTGAAAAAGACTGGTGTCATTATAACTCAGCAAAAACAAAAATGTTGGCATGTTCTTTCAAAACGCTGATTAAACAGTTTCATTTCCTGCCTTCCTCATTCTTCTTCCTTGCAAGCCATTTACACTCAGGTAGAATGGATGTGTAAATTACATGCATTCTTTCGAATAGCTATCAGGCATGCTCTGAAATGTGCACATGGCATGCACATGATCCTGGGTGCCGGTTTGGTATGTTGGTTGTTGGTCTGTAGCTGGAATTAGGGGGGTTTAATGGAGCACTGGTGGGACAAAGAATGACAAAACCAACAGCAAGGCAGCAAGATGAGAAATGAGGAACGAAGACGTGGTCCTGGGACCCAGCTTTTTTTACTTTTTCTTCCCATAGATGGCTATGGATGAGCTCATCAAGGAACCTTCTTTTGCGGTTTGATGACCCTTGATTGCTCATCCCCAGCTCACAGTGAGTGCTACTATTGTTTGATACCCTTGAGAAGGTTTAATTATACCCTTTTAGGAGTGCAACAAAGAACTTGCGACAAGTTCTGGAAGTGAGCTGCTTCATTAGGCTGGACTCCTTGATTGCATTTAGAGTTGGTGAAGACAGCTTGGGTTGAGGACACTTCTTTTGTTTCACTATTGACTTTGTTTCCTCCAAGTCAGGAAGTTCCTAGGTTGTGGGTTTTGTTCACAGGGTCAAATGTGCTGTGCAAGCAAGTTGTGGCCAGCCATGAATTTTCCAAAAGTCAGACCAGGCTTCCTCCAAGCTAGCCTGATGGAGTAGGGGCAGTGATTGCTCTGGCAGTCAAAAGTATGGCCTTCCTCTCGGACTGTGGAATCTGAGACCTCTTGCAATCAGTCCTATTTCAGGATCACATTACTTGCCTGGGTCATGCTCTTCTGGCAAGCACCCAGAACCATGTACACCTCTATAAATGCATCACACATCCCATGTTTAATTGTTAAGCATATTGTGTTAGGCAACCACAGAGATCTGCATAGATTCTAAAGCATGTGTGTAAGCCAGGTGTGGAGCCTGCTACTGCTATGTCACTTGCTCACCATGCACATTCATGCTACCCAAATTAGTATCTGTAAAGGGTTCAGTCATTATGTTGGATGCTCACTTTGGTAGTTTCTATACTTAACTTTTTTTTAAAGGAAGGGGCTATCCAAAGACTATCAAATGATTTTAAAAGGTTTCATTTATTCATTGCCTCCTTTTTAATCAATTACATTTAAATAGATTTTTGCATCACTACAATATGGGAGACTTCTTGAGATAAGTGAGGTAACTTACAATAGAAGTTGGGTGCCCTTCGGGGAGAAAGGCGGAATGCAAATCTAATAAATAAATAAATAAATAAATAGAAGACATTCACTGAAACATCACCTACTGTGATTTTTTAAAATAAATGTCATTTTTTCTTGTATTCTCCCTTTCCTTTTTCTATGTATTTCCGACCCATACAGCTTGTGCAAAAGCACAGTACAATGTACACATGAGCCTGCTTTTGCACAAAAGTATGAATGCATAGAATCCATAGACATTTCCATATCTTGCAAAATCCAAATCACTGGGGAATGGAAAGGATCTGGAACCTTGAGTTTTGGCAACAGAGGAATTCAGTAACATCCCTAACCCCCCCTCATCCATTAATAGCCCCCCCGCCCACTAATTAATCAACTAGACCTTTTGTTGCTCAATCTGTGGATTAAACTGATTAAAGCTTTCCCATATACATTGCTGAGCTCGGGATCAAAGAAATGAACACAGGAACTTCAGAAATATTTGTCCTCATCAAGTAACGAAGTATATAGAGTAGCTTCCACCTAATGCCTCTTTCTTTATGGCTCCGTTTGACTTGTAGGAAAGATCTAATTAATGTAATGAATATCAGTTCCATATGTTGTAGACAGTATTCCTGTTACTTTGCATTTTCTATATATTGTGAAGTGTTTCTGGCTGAAACAAATAAAAGACTGTTTCAAATGTTTCATTTATATGAGTGGGGGGAAAAAAAACCACAGGAAATAGGTCATCAGATTCAGCATCTACCTCAACAATTAAAAAGAAAGTTGCAGAGGTGGGGGAAAGATAAAGTTTTTCCTGACCAGAAAGGAGCAATCAGTTTTGCAATAGAAAGGGTGGTAGATTTTGTAAGCTTGGTTTCATGCAGACATGAATGGAAAAGAGCATCTAATTAGTGAAAAAGCACAGTATTTTAATATATTTGCACACAGTATTAAATATATTAATATATTTAATATATATTTAATTATATCTGGAAAAAATATAAAATTAGAAAATGTCCTTTATGGGGGGAATAAAGCTACCTTATAGAACCCTAAAGACTACCATATTAATTGCTGCATAAATTGTCACAACATTGTTTTAATTGCATCGGACTGACACTGCAATCCTGAGCTGCCCAGTGTGAAAGGATGCAGTTGTGCCAAAAATGGCTGCTGTGGCATCCTGAGCACATCAGGCAGTTACCAGCAGCCCTTCAAGGAAAGAGGACCTTCCCTTCCCTCAGCTAAGGAAAGTAGACCTGCAATGGGGATACTTGACTCTATACCGGCTATTAAACCTGTGCAGTTTTACCTATGGCTATATTTCTAGAAAGATGTTTCATGGTGAGGGGCAGTTCCTTATACGCTCTGGAATTTTCTGCATACAAATAAAAGCTAATGAGCTTTGGTTTTTCACCAAGTGCAGTCACTAGCAGAAAGGACACAATTCCTTCACAAGTCTGTTCAGTTCCTCAAATCCTGGACCATCAGTTTAAGAATCTGATGCTTGTTGGCTAAGCAATCTGGCGTGGTAAAATATGCTGCTCTTCCCAATTCTCATTCCTGTATCTGGTTGCCACAAAATTCCAGACCAATATCTTGCTGTGAACCTGCTTCTTGGGCCTGCAGTATGACCTTTAACAAAGCAGTATAAGGACCCTGATATTAGTCTTGTTAATATTACTATTGGGTTTAATATTAATCTTGCTTTTCTCTTCTACTGTAGTTTTTGTTAGCAGCTATTTTCAATTGATGTGCCACAAAAGGGCACATGTGTGCCCATGTGTGCCATGGGATTTTAGAGCAGAGTGGTTGAATGCCATTGAAAAACTCTTCTGGGTTCTGCGACTCTGTTTCTAGGACATCTTTCTGTCAGACAATTTGGTATGACAGATGTATGCCCTAGAAACAAAGCCGCAGAACCTGAAAGAGTCTCCCGGAAGCTGGAAGTGACATCACAAGAGGCGAAGGCCATAGAGAAGAACATAGAGGTCAGTGTGCCATGAGAAAAAAAAAATGTTGGAAATCACTATCTAAAGCATAGCCCTTAAAATAAAACCTTTACAGGCCATCACTCCTAAGTTCTTTATTGATTGCCTTAAGCATTTGTTTATTGGGAGTTTCATACTGCTGCTTCCCGAATGCCACCGTCAGTCGTCTGCTAGTTAAATATTTCAGTGTGTTGTTTCCATTTCCATCTTCATGGAAACTCAATCACAGTCACGAAAGATAGACAAAGATGTCATGCTTAATTACTTGGCTTTGGTTGATGTAAAGAAATGGAGATGAAGCCACCGGCTGAGAACAAAATTCCAGTTTTCATTGGTCTTTTATGGGCCAGGAAGCATTTGCCAGGAATTGTTATGTTCATCTACCGATATAGGTATACAACTTACTTTCAGTCTCCCATGACTTGAATATATCTGCCTTAGAAGAACTTTAATCAAGTTCTTGGCTCCAATTAAAGCTTCATTTTTCATGTGAGGACTATTTCATTTCTCTCACAGTATATGTTACATCTGAGCAACAAAATCCAGGATTACCAGGTGCTGTCATCTCTTATCCATGAAAATGAGGCATAAATCCTCCACGTTTATAAAGCTCCTGCGAAGACCTCCACGTAAAAGAGATCTGGATTTGACCCTTAGTGTTTAAGCCCAGCCATCTTTATTATAATGAGAATAGCAGTATTCTTAAATCTTTCAGAGCCATAAGCTGAAAACTTTTATTGGTGATCTGGTTTATTGTTTATGAAGTGGGGGCCACATCTGGTCAAATGTGCATTAGGCCAAGCCATGCTGCCTGTTCCCAGATATACACAGCAACATTCATGATACCTTTCCCCCAGTTGATAGAAACTGGAAGTGCACATTTAAATAGTATACATACCTCAGTTTTTGTCTCATGATTTTCGACACAAAATCCCACATTTTAAAAAATCACCACTGGAAAGAAAGTTTACCTTGATCAGCTGCCAAAAAGATTTACCATCATCATCACTGTTTTGATTTTTGGTGTTTCTAATTGCAGTGATTAAATTCATGAACTTCATCAATGGAAAGGAGGGGGAGAAAAGATGTACTGCAAAAGTTGTGTTGACCAGCACTTAGTTAACAGGCAAATTTTGGTCAACTGGAATCTCTGCCCATCACCAAATTGTCAGTTAAGCAAGTCCCCCATCCCCCTCTCTTGCTTATCTGAGAGGCTCCCTCTCTGGTGCCACCCCACCCTCATGTCTTCTTGACAAGGACCCTCTGGAAGCACAGATTTTCCACTTCCTTCCTCATGAGTTTCCCATATAGCAGAAAATGGAATTTAATTCCTAGAAGGCTCTCATAAAAAAGAAAGGAGAGCAGAACCGCACTGCAAGTGAAGCCTTGTCAAATCAGAAAGGGAACAGAGGGTTTCTTCAGAGGGAACTGGCATTTGGGAAAGCACCAAACCCTGATTCCCATAAGTGCCAGATAACAAAATTGTACAGTATCTTTACATAACAGTTAAAGTCATGAGTTATCAAAAGTTGTGTTTATGTTCTTGCTCATGTGCCTCAGTGCTGGAGCTAGCACATAATCAAATTATTTCAGAAATTGTTGTTGAAGGCCCCTTCATGAGCTATTGCTTTAACTGCATTTTTTCCCAGAGTCCATCACAATATCCCTAGTGAATATATGCTCCATTCAGTGTAGTAGAATACTATAAGTAGCAGGTCTCTGGGCACAGATTGTGACCATCCTTAGTCTGAGAATCACCAGTCTCTTGTACCTTTCAAGTCTGCAACACGCTGTTGGGATATAAATTATAAAGCAGACTTGAACAAAACAGACCTTATATCTTTATAAGTCAGTGGTAATTTTAACATTGACATCAACAGAGGAAGGATTAAGGTTAGTGGGTAAGGTTATATAATATGCCTGAATTTTTTTTTTTAAGTTAAATTATGTGTTTTAAAAGATTCCATTGAACATAAAACATCATTGACTGCCATTTGCAGACCTAATATTAATGTTGCCTCTCAACCCTTTCCAAAATCTTGCATCCAAGATATCAGGTTTTATTAACAATGAAAACTGATTTCAATGAATGTTCAAAGATAATCTAGTCACTGAGTAGTTTTCTGCACAGCTGTTATTTTGAAGCAGAAATATTGTTCCTGCTTAGAAAAATTAGTCAGGAAGCCATACTTGCACGTTTAGAATGTGTCTTTTTAGCATGAGATCATTTCCAACTAGCTCTTTGATAAAGTAACCAACATCTTTATGAAGAGACAGACTATTACATCTTGCTCTTGCAAGAACTCCAGAGACATTACTGTAGTAAAAACCCCTTAGACCTCCTTCAAAATGAACAAGAATATACATGCACAAATATTAAAGCTCTCAACTTTTGGAGAGGCCAATAAAGGTGAGTAGGAAATTGTGACAAAAAAGGGAAATCAAGGACCAGGTAACATCTGAATAAAGAACGATCTGCTTGTAGCCATGCTGGTAGGCCCCAGTGTTAGACCCCAGCTGTATCCAACTTTAATTAGTGCATACCAAGCCTGGGAGAACTGTGGAGGAGGTCGCTTCACAGGGTCCTCTGATATCGTACCAAGCTACCAAGTGGGCTCCAAGGCCAGCTTGATTTACAACAGGGTTCAGCTGTGAGTGTCTCGGGATGGGAGGGGGGATTCCACTATGAGTAAGGAGGCTTGTGGCATGTTCACCCCTAGAATGTTCGGCTGGCACCGAGTTCTGATTGGTGGATGGTTCAGGAGACCTATAAAGGTGAGGGCGGAAAGCTTATGCTCCGGCTGACTTTGTCTCTGGCTGAGGGGGCCTGAGATCCTTGACCACCTTGGCAGGAGTGACCCCAACTTGACTGCAGCAAGATGAACTAGATCGGATTTTGGAATGCTGAGACTTTGGTGAGTCATAGTTAGAGTTAGGAGGTAGTTGTTATTGTTTTATTAGACTGTGTTGTATTGTATTGCTGTACTCTTTGCCTAAATTCCTAAATTTTAGACATATGCAGTGCTGTCTGTATAACCCTGCTTTAAACCTTTATTCAATAAATCCTACTTATTACAACTGACTGGATTATTGGGATTGGAAGAGAGCACAGGGACTGGTTGTGGGAGGCAATCCAGTGTGACCGGGGTGGACCCTGGAGACCCTGTACGGGAGCCTACTCCTTTTGTCAAGCTGAGCCCAAGGGGGTGTAAGCTGGAGTACGACTCAAGGGGAGGGTTCCCCAAATTTATCCTGGCTATCAGGAGTGGAAGCTCTGCGGTTTAGGAGCTATTTGGCAATCGGTCTTGGAGAGATCTGCGGGTGCTCCATAAGGGTTTATGGCCACTTGATCACCCTGAGGGTAATAAAAAGATTACCCGGCCATAAAGGAGTGTGGTCTGATTTCCTTCACAGGAATGGTGATACAAAGCTGGAGAAATGGAGAAAATTCTCTCTTGGGAAAGACCCTGGTGATGGCCCTTCCATGTAGCTACCTCATGTGGTGACCGATTAAGAGAGGTCTGAGAAGGTGGTGAATCTAAGCCTGAATGCCAGATGCAAGGGAGGGACCAGGATGCAGGTTGTGTCTTGCTATCTTGTGTGCTCCCTGAAGCATCTGGTGGGCCAAGGAGAGATACAGGAAGCTGGACTAGATTGACCTTTGACCTGATCCAGCAGGGCTCTTCTTATGTTCTTATGTCTGCCATTGCCACCTCTCCCCAACCTGCTGCTAATCCAAGCCACACTGCTCTGCTTCCTGCTCACTTGAATGAAAAGTAGATGATTCCCCACCTTAGTTCTTCTCATATGCATCTATCTGTGAAGCCCAGAAGTGTGAGTTTCAGGTTTCATTGAAAGGGACAGTGTGACTTTATGGCAATGTGTAAGAATTATGCATTTATTTATTTTAGTAGTGCAGGTGCAATGGACAGGAAACAGCATCAGGTGCTATTCTGTGAAATGCTGCCGCTGGTAGGACCATACCTACCATACATGTAGGTGGTCATGTATGTATGGTATGTATGGTAGGACCAAACATACCTCAAGCATGTGGTTGAGCACATGCTGGGCATGTAGAAGATCCTAGATTCAGTTGCTGGCATTTCCAGGTATTGTTGAGGAATACACATCTGAAATTCTGCAAAGCTACCCCCAGGCAGTGTTGACAATACCAAGCAAAATGGACCATATCCTATGTAACTAGTCTTAACAGCCTTTCTCCCTCTACCTGTCAAAAACTGGGAGTACTGAATTGGCTGTGGAAGAAGTTTCTCATTGTTGCATACTTATGAGGGTTATTGCACTCCCATTGTTCCAACATCCCATCTTAATCTGGAACTCAGGAAGAGGTACTACTTTGTTGTAAGGATGCTTCCCTGGCTTATGACTTGAGGAGGTACTTGAACATAATCCTGTTTGTGAATATCCAGCATAGGCTGAGGGCACATGAAGAAAGAAGTTTGTTGAAACTAAGCAGGTTTAGATCTGGTCAGTATGGAAATGATTTGCAGTTGATGCTGCCTAGTATGGAGGTTGCTCAGGAGCAGGACCTGAGGCTCTGACATGAAACTGACAGTGTCCCAAGTGAAATTGACAGCATCCCAATGAAACTGACAGCTACAGCAGTGGAGATGGGAGCATTTACTGTACTTATGAATAAAACAACTTATGAACAGACCCCTGGAACCTAACACATTCATAAGTAGGGAAGTTTCTGTGCCTGAATAGTAACCTCTCCTGTAACCTTATAAATGCTATGCTGAGTCCCATAAAGAGAGAATATAAACGTTATTAAGCAAATATCATAAGCTACAAGAATGGCAATTCCAAACAAAAAAAGGAGCTAACTTATTTTGGAAAGAAAAAGCTGCTGATTGAAAGAATGCCATTTGGTAGTGAAAAATAAAAAAAAAAAACCTTTAAATTATCACTGAAATATCTTGAAACAGAAAGCGAAACATTTCAAGATAACTAGAGGTGCTAGATATATGTGGCGCTATAAACATTGATGCCTGGGGAAACATCTGGAAATCCAGTATTATTTTCTCATATTGTACTAATCTAAATGGAAACTATTATAAATTTATGACCAGATGAGACATAACTTCTCGAAAATTAGATAGAATTACAGACAATCATGGACCCCGATGTGGAAATGCAAAATAGAAACAGGAACGGTTTTCCATGTATGGTGGTCTTGGCCACATGCTAAATTTTTTAACAGTTGACGTGACAAGCTGGCATTTTCAATGAATGTGTTTAATAGCTCTACCTAATCTATTGGTGTCTGATCTCCTTTTTGTTTTACTGTTTTATTTTTTCGTATTGTTTTAATTTGTCATTTTTTGCTTCAGGATCAGAAGATCATGGATATGTGCTCCATATCTCCCCCACAGACACCATGCATGTTAAATTCCCATGTTAGTGGGATCATGGATATGTGCTCCATATCTCCATATCTCCCCCACAGACATCATGCATGTTAAATTCCCATGTACAGAACTATTGTGACATAATTTCCCCACTTCATCCCCCAATTTCTGTTTTGTTTGCCACAAGCACTTTACTGTACCAAAATTTTTAAAAGACTGCTATAAATGAAAAACCTCCTGCTGCAAATGGGTGGCTAAACCTGAAGTTTTACGATGATGCAGTTCCTTTAAAAGTGTGTCTGTATTGAGTTTTATCAACCCCCAGCTCTGTGTTACACAGTACATTTTACTGCTGAGTTCGAAGTCCTGGAATGTAATGATATCATCAACTGGAGACCCCAGAGAATTCTGTGGTCTGTCAATCTCTCCTGTTAAACATTTCTCTTCATTCTAACATTTCTTTATAGCAATATCATTTTCCCCTTCACGCAGGGTATGACAGTTCCCAATTGTTCAGACACATAAATAAAACACCAGATTAGAACAATATAATCACCAGCCCCTTCCATTACACAGGAACAGCCTTGGGGGAGGGGGAGAACCATGCCTGGATAAACAAAAGTACATAAATATCTTGATTATTCCTTAGTTAGGCCTGTAGTTGGGAGTAGAGATTTCTGTCAAAATAAAATATGTTCCAGATTTTCTCCCCTGACTTTGTTGGGCTGCAGACCTAGCATGCACCTTTTCAATTCCAGCTTGCAGAAAAACAATGGATATTCGTTCCAGAGAGTAAACCTAAATTGATCTCAAGCTTCCCTGATACTGTCAATGAGCCCATAGGATAGGTGGCCTCCCATATCTGCAGAGGTAGGGTTCCCCCATATCTGTGGTTTCCATATCTCTGAGGGGCCCTGGAATGGATCCCCTGCAGATACAGGAAATGCCTGTAAATTCTCAGGCTTCTTCTGACAGAACAAAGCCACGAATCCAATGAACTGTCTTTAAACTTTGAAGAACAAAGGACCCCATTCGTATTTTTCTAAGGATACGGTTGCAGGTGACTGTGGCACAGTTCAGACATAACACTAAATTGTGGCTTGATGCTCCTAGAATGGACCGTGTGTTTCTACATGCCTCCCTTCTCCCTTCCCCACTTCCTCCTTACCTGACATGCTGCATTCAATGCTACCTCCTATTTAACCTAAACTGTGATTTGTGATTACATCCCATCTGCAAAGGCCTGGTGGCCAACATGGCTTCCTGGGTAGAGGTGATGCACAAAGGCCCTATTTTACTTGTCAACAGAACAGGCTTCTCTGGTGAGGAGTATCTCCTTTTCCCTTGTCTTTATCCCTGGAGTCTCCCAGATCGCTGCCCCACCGGTGCTTCTTCTGTCCTCGCTTTCCTTCTTCCCTGGTCTGTCTCTTATTCTCCCTTTCTCTGTTTTCTGTCTCCTTTCTAGCTTTTCTTCTTCCAGCCATTCTCATCCCCTTCTGTTTTCTCCTCATCTGCTCCATCCAGCTGTCTCTCAGCCACCACCTCCAGCTTCTTGCTTCTCTCTCTTTCCTCGCATGTTTTTTTCCATCTTTCCCACCCCCTCAGGGCCTATACTCCCTCTTTTCTTTTTTGATTCCCTCAATCCACTCTGTTTCCTTTCTTTTCACCTCCCTAGTCTGCTGTCTCCCTTCCCTTAAATTCCCCACTCTTTCTGGACTTCACCCTCTCTGGCTGCTGAGAAGAACTGGGGTCCCACCCCTGCTTTGAATCCTCCATTGCTCAGCAACGATGTCATTACAGAATCATTGGAGTTGTCTCCCTTGCCACTCCCCACACTCCATGTTTCAGCAGGACTTCACATGGTCCTTCACAGAAAGTTATGACTTCAATGAGAGTGTGTGAGGGGAGATGGGATGGCAGGCTCATTCATGCAAGGCTCATAAGAACATTAGAAGAGTCCCGCTGAATCAGGCCAAAGTAACCATCTAGTCCAGCTTCCTGTATCTCACAGTGGCCCACCAAATGCTTCAGGGAACACACAAGACAACAGACACAACCTGTGTCCTGATGCCCTCCCCTGCATCTGGCAATCAGAGGCAGCCTACGTCTAAAATCAGGAGCTTGCACATACCTACCATGGCTTATAACCCATGATGAACCTTTCCTCCAGACATTTCTCCAATCTCCTCTTAAAGGCCTCTAGGCAAGATGCCATCACTACTTGCTGTGGTGAGGTGATCCACAGACTCAAGTAGCACCACAATATTGTTTAGTATTAAAGTTCATTAGCCCTCTGAATCCATACTTATCCTCTGCTATGCAGTGGTGACGCTGTTGGAGATCACCTTTTGCACTCCCAGTGAAGACCTAATTTTCTTCACCTCTCCTACTCCAACACTTGGGGAAAGTCCTTATGTGATGCAGAAAACTTTGTTTAGAGTGGGGTGGTCAACTTCTCAACTTCTGGACCTTTACAATTGTGCAGAAGAGGGGATTTCAGGAGGCGCACCTTGTCACCTATGCTGAAGTTAAGAATACCAGAACATAAGAACAGCCCCACTGGATCAGGCCATAGGCCCATCTAGTCCAGCTTCCTGTATCTCACAGCAGCCCACCAAATACCCCAGGGAGCACACCAGATAACAAGAGACGTCATCCTGGTGCCCTCCCTTGCATCTGGCATTCTGACATAGCCCATTTCTAAAATCAGGAGGTTGCGCATACACATCATGGCTTGTACCCCGTAATGGATTTTTCCTCCAGAAACCTGTCCAATTCCCTTTTAAAGGCATCCAGGCCAGGTGCCATCACCACATCCTGCGGCAAGGAGTTCCACAGACCAGCCACACGCTGAGTAAAGAAATATTTTCTTTTGTCCGTCCTAACTCTCCCAACACTCAATTTTTGTGGATGTCCCCTGGTTCTGGTGTTATGTGAGAGTGTAAAGAGCATCTCTCTATCCACTTTATCCTTCCCATGCATAATTTTGTATGTCTCAATCATGCCCCCCCAGGTGCCTCTTTTCTAGGCCGAAGAGGCCCAAACACTGTAGCCTTTCCTCATAAGGAAGGTGCTCCAGCCCAGTAATCTTCTTAGTCACTCTCTCTTGCACCTTTTCCATTTCCACTATGTCCTTTTTGAGATGTGGCGACCAGAATACTGGTTGCAATACTCCAGGTGTGGCCTTACCATAGATTTGTACAACGGCATTATAATATTAGCCTTTTTGTTCTCAATACCTTTTCTAATGATCCCAAGCATAGAATTGGCCTTCTTCACTGCCACCACACATTGGGTTGACACTTTCATGGACCTGTCCACCACCACCCCAAGATCTCTCTCCTGAACTGTCAAAGACAGCTCAGAACCCATTAGCCTATATGTGAAGTTTTGAATTTTTGCCCCCATAATAATAATAATAATAATAATAATAATAATAATAATAATAATAATAATAATAATAATAATAATACAGGCATTTATATACCGCCTCTCTTGATCGTCAGATTTCTCCTCAGACTTTAATTCAAGGCGGTTTACATAGGCAGGCTGTTCTAAATACCAGTAGTGATTTTTACAATTGAAGAAAGGATCTATCTTTCAAGAACCGCACAACATTTCAGATGGATCTTTTGCAGTCTATTATCACTTTCTGGCCTCCAGATTCCTCCCACGCAGGCTGACAAGCAGCTCCTTCATCTCTCTAAGATCAGGTGGAATAACTCTGCTGGGCTTGTCAGCTGCTTCAAGGTCTCGCCATTCTCGGTGCCGGTGGCCTCGAAGTGGCAACCTTCGGATGTTATCTTCAGGCAAATGGAGGCTCAACCCTCTAGACCAGACCTCCTGCCCAATGTGCATGACTTTACACTTACTGACATTGAAACATATCTGCCATTTTTCTGCCCATTCTGCCAGTTTGGAGAGATCCTTCTGGAGCTCCTCACAATCACTTCTGGTCTTCACCACTCAGAAAAGTTTGGTATTGTCTGCAAACTTAGCCACCTCACTGCTCAACCTGTCTCCAGGTCATTTTGAAGCGGTTGAAAAGCACTGGTCCCAGGACAGATCCTTGGGGCACACCGCTTTTCATTGAAAATTGCCCATTGACACCCACTCTCTGTTTCCTGGTCTTCAACCAGTTCTCAATCCATGAGAGGATCTGCCTTCTAATTCCCTTGCTGTGGAGTTTGTTTCAGTAGCCTTTGGTGAGGGACCGTATTGAATGCCTTCTGAAAGTCCAGATATATAATGTTCATAGGTTCTCCCGCATCCACATGCCTGTTGACCATTTCAAAGAATTCTAAAAGGTTCGTGAGGCAAGACTTAGCCTTACAGAAGCCATGCTGATTCTCTTTCAGCAAGGCTTGTTCGTCTATGTGTTTTGAGATTCTATCTTTGATGAGGCATTCCACCATCTTACCCGGTATAGATGTTAGGCTGACTGGCCTATAGTTTCCCAGATCCCTCCTCCTTCCCTTTTTAAAAATCGGTGTGACATTTGCTATCCTCCAATCCTCTGGCACCGTGGCCATTTTGAGGGACAAGTTGCATATCATAGTCAAGAGATCAGCAACTTCATTCTTCAATTCCTTAATAACTCTTGGGTGGATGCCATCAGGGCCCGGTGACTTATTGATCTTTAATTTATCAATGAGGTCTGAAACATCTCTTTTAACCTCTATCTGATTTAATTCATTGGTCAGGAGGAGCCGTTCAGGCAGCGGTATCTGCCCGAGGTCTTCTGCCGTGAAGACAGATGCAAAGAACTCATTTAATTTCTCTGCCATCTCTAAGTCTTCTTTTATCTCCCCTTTCCCTCCCTCACCATCCAGAGGGCCAACTGCTTCTCTGGCGGGTTTCCTGCTTCTAACATATTTGAAGAAGCTTTTATTGTTCCCATTAATGTTGCTGGCCACGTGTTCCTCATAGTCTAGCTTGGCCTCCCATATCACCTTCTTACATTTCTTTTGCCACAGTTTATGTTCCTTGTTATTCTCCTCATTAGGGGAAGACTTCCATTCACAGAAGGAAGCTTCCTTGCCCTTTACGGCCTCTCTAACTTGGCTCGTTAGCCATGCAGTTGCCTCCATGACTTAGTCGAGCCCTTCTTCCTTTGCGGTATACACTTCCACTGGGCCTCTATTACTGTTGTTTTAAGCAGCCTCCATGCACTCTGGAAAGATTGGACTCTTTTTACCTTCCCTTTCAACATCCTTCTAACCAGCCTCCTCATTTGAGGGAAGTTCACCCATTCGGAAGTCAAGCGTTTTTGTGAGAGATTTACCTGATAGTCTTCCCCCAAAATGCATGTCGAAACAGATTGCAGCACGATCACTGTTCCCCAATGGCTCAGGAAAAATGACATCTCTAACCAGGTCCTGAGTATTGCACAATATTAAATCCAGAGTCACCTGTCCTCTGGTGGGCTCCATGACTAGCTGCTCTAAGGCACAGTCATTTAGGATGTCAAGAAATCTGGTCTCCTTTTCGTGACCAGAACACAAATTGACCCAGTCGATGTGAGGATTATTGAAGTCCCCCATGATTACAACCCTGTCCCTCCTTGTCACCTCCCTGATCTGTTTCCTCATTTCAAGGTCCCCTTCCAGTTTCTGGTCTGGAGGATGATAGTACGCGCCCAGTATTACATTGCTCCACAGGCCTGGTAATTTAACCCACAGAGATTCTACGGTGGAGTCGGACCCGCCTTCAATCTCTACTTTGCTGGATTCTATCCTTTCCTTAAATTCCCTCCTCTACACAATTGTTAAAGGTCCAGAAACCTTAAAGTTGAAAGGTTGGTCACTCCTGGTGTAGATGAAGAAGCAGAAGAGCTGCCTGTAGCACAGCATCCATGGGAACATCCCCCACTTAAACCGTTGACAATCTTGATATTTCTCAAGGTTCTGGCCTTCAACACATCCACTCTTGTTCTGAGTGACTGACTATATTACTAAAATGCATTTCCCTTTTTCGTTTCTTCTGCAGATGTGTGACAACTGTGTGGAAACCTGTTGTGATAATTGGAACAGACTTATACACAACAATGAATTTGTCCTGCAAATGAAAATAATTGTTATTCTTCTGATAATGCTTGTTTTTAGGCTCTTAAGAAGTTGCTGTGCATAGATTGCACTCTGTTCAATGCTAAGTCAAGCATAGTATTATTCCAGTTTTAAGGAATCATTGATTTGCATTTTCAATGCAACCCCCCCCAACACATGCTGAAATTATATTAAAGAATGTAGAAGATTGGTTTCCCATTTCTTCCTGAACCAAGTGTGTTGTTGACACAGTTCTCAACACAAAGATTAAAACATTGTTGCCCCTTGGTTTTCAACTTTTCATATTGTTCCCTGCCCTGCACACTGTGGAGAAATAATTTCTTATGTAAGTGCCATACCCTGTGGAATTGCATCTAAATCCTTCTGTCTTCCTTCCATTCCTTAACACTCCCAAGCCTCTTCCAAGTCTTCCTTTCCCAATCTTTCAGCTTCAACTGATTTCCCCCTAACAAAGAAGACAGCATCTTGTTTCACTGAACACAGTTTACAGTTACGTCTATGCTAATGCCAAAGATACTTTAGATAATAAAACTGATTTGAGATTTACAGGAGTCTATAGCCCCTTTCAAGTTGTTTTGCTGTTTCAAGATTATCTGTGGTTAAAAATAAATCTATGCCTGTAGAACAATACCAGCTACCAATTAAAGCTTCATATGAAGGTATTTTTTTATTTAAGAAATGTTCATTAGAAACAGCCCTGCTGAACCAGCTGGTGTTCAGTTCTTCAATAAATATTTCTTTTAAAGTCATATCATGTTACCTTCTGGGTTTGCTAATTACGACCTTTTGAGCTAATTGCTCGGCGTAGCACATCTGGTGATCACTTGATTTTATGTCTCTTTTATCCACCTAAAGCTACAATTCGGCAGTGAACCATACTCTATCCCCAAGCTGCCGTAACACATTGGAAAGAAAACCGGATGTCGACTAGTTACCTGTCAGCTGCCATGCTGCCCGTCATGAAGGTGCCACTCTCAAGGAACCAGACTTGCTATTTCAACTTTCTAAGTTGCCTGTTTAATTCATCAAGTCGAGGAACAGCTTCAGCACCGTTGTTTTCCAGATGCGGAATGGACAAATGGAACCAACTGCCTTGATTTTATTGTGGTTTTAATTTGTAACATAGGATTCACTTGTCAGGTATCTCAGACTTTATTTTAAAGTATTGTTCCACAACCTGATATCCGCATGGACTTAACTTGAGCTGAGAGTACTATATCACATGGTAGTCACTAATCCATTCATCTGAGTGTCTTTACTAAAAATTAGGTTTGAAAGTGTCTCATTGAGAACTCAGAGAAAGGACTCCACTTGGATCAAACCAAGGTCTGTTAAGCCCAGCAGTCTGCATCGAGCAATGCCCAGCAAGAATTTCCTGTGAAACGTACAAGCAGGGCTTAAAAGATGCAGCCCATCCTCTTTGTTTGTCTCTAGCACCTGATATTCAGTGCTATTTGGTCTCTGAACATGGATATTCCATTAACCACCACATCTGTAAGCCTTTGGGCCAATCTGGATGTTATATCTGCTAGCAACTCTCAGACATGTGCAGAAAGAAGATGGACATGCATGTCTCTTCTGTGTTCATGTCCTGTGCCCATCATGTCAGCACAATAACTTCTGGGCTGGGAGCGGGCAAAATTTTTAGGCATGGCCCCCAGGAAGTAGAAGAGCCCAGTATAACACTAAGGAACATGTCCTTTTTGGCATGACTCTTTTGTGCTCTCATTGGCTAGCTGGGAAGCTTCAGGTTGGTTAACAGAAAAAAAGAGAATGCACCCAAGAAAGAACTTGCTCCCTCTGGTCCATTTTAGGGGCCTTTAAACCTGTCTTGGCACCTGTCAATTTGTTCCAGACAGTTTGGTGTAAAGACTGAGTATAAGACATCAGAGTAAAATTTACTTTGCTCACCTGACTATTTATTTGCATATCACTTGATTGTCTTTGGCTAAATAAATACCTACTGTGGTTGCACAGGTGCACCAATGTTGCAGGCAATTGCTAGCAAAAAAACACTAGGAGAATAACTCTTGGTACTTTGGTCTTTTTAAACTGTGTCAATAGTAGAAACAGCCTTATTTTCATGGCATGCTGTAAAAAAAAAAATTAAGGGTATGAGCTGGCAAAAACACTTCCCTATAGGAATGTCTGCCATTCACCCTTAACCAGAAACATATCTTTAAAAAGCAATGAAAGAATTAAGAGGTCATAGCCCATTGGGTTACATACAGAAAATGAACCTTTAGACAGCAGATTAAGCCATTTTCCAGTAATAGTTTGCAGGCCTGGAACAGCTTCCCTGTGTTTTTCCATTGCAAAAACATTTATCTGTGCTGATACTTTGAATATATTATGGTCCATCATAAACAACAGCAGTAACAGTCACTCACAAACACATGAATTCCTTGGCTCTAAAGGTACAAAATTAGGCTTGCCCCATATTTTTTTTTTTTTTTTTTTCCATCAGTAAAATTTTAAAGTAAAACTGGAGATTTGCATTTGGACAAAACATCTGAGGAATCTTGAGAGAAAGTAAAATACTTTCACAAAGACTAGCCCAGTTCCTCTAGGGAATGCCACATGTCTTTAAATTGCTACAGACTTAATCTACAGCAGTGATTCTTTAACTGTGGGTTTAGGATCCACCAGTGTGTCATGACCCAGTTTTTGGTGGTTCTTGAAATTGACTGGGTAGATAAGGCTATGTGCATCAAGGGCTGAACAAGATGCTACTTGGGAAAGGAGCACCACTGCCCAATCACCATTATAACTGCATTCCTTGGCGTTTATGAATCAGGTAGCAGCCTCTAGGGCCTCTAAAACATTTGGGAACCTCAGATCTAGAGTAAAAGTCCAGTCAAATTACTGGTTAGGGACACCATCTGAGGACTTTCAAAGGAAACTAAGAAAGCATGTATTCCACAATGCTGAAGAAAGAACTATGTTATTGGCATTAATGTTTCTAAAAAAATTTAAAAAGGAGAATTCCGATTGTCTCATTAGCTCTGATGTGACCTGAAATCTTGTACAGAGGTAGCATGGTCTAATACAGCAGTTCTCAAACTCCCTCCCTTTATGATCCACTCCAGCATCAGCAGTAGGTCCTGGGCCCGCCATAACCAGAAAGCTGCGGGGCACTAAGGGGCACAAACTGGCAGCCCACAACCTGTGTCATTGGCTGTGGTGCAAGTCATCATGCCTCAGAATGCCTTGCAGGTAGCTTCCACAAGACATTCTGTAGCACAATACAGCACGATGCAGCCAATGAAATGGGTTGTAGGTCTGCACTAGAAGTGCTTTCCATTCGCAGCAGTCCCACAAACCCACTCCAAAATGGGTTGCAACCTAAAGTTTGAGAAATGACCCTCCCTTCATTCTATCTTGAAGTGACGAGGCAATGCATGCCTTTGAGATTTCCATTCTGCCCATCCCCTTTTTTGTTTTCTTTCCAACAGTTTTTCTGTGGATTTGATAAACATCCGGCCTGGAAAAAAAAAATTAAAGAGTCATAGAGAACCCAAAAACTTGTTCCCTATTTTGTAATGTTTTAGTTTGTTCTAAGATAGATATTAATGTATTACACCATTTGGATTTTTTTCTCATAATGGACCGACACAACTATATATGTTGTTTGAAGTGCAGTTGAGTTTCTTGAGGTACATGTTGGGGATGGTTTGAAAAATCAACATTATATATTCTACTCCATCAGTTCCAGTCAGTGTACTGTACAAACATTCAAGATTTAAACAAGCCTTCACACTGATTGAGGCCATTCTGAAAGAAGGTATTATTTTATGCATATTGGATTGTATCCAATAAAGATTAGTTATAACTAAGTCATGAATAACTTACATCCCATTAATTTCAATTACAGTACAATTCTATGCATATTTACTCAGAAGTAAGTCCCGCTGTCTTCAGTGGGGTTTACTCTAAGGTAAGTGTGCATAAGATTGCAGCTTTAGGCTGCAATCCTAACCACACTTTCCTGAGAGCAAGCCCCATTGAACAAAATAGAACTTACTTCTGAGTAGACCTGGTTAGGCTTGTGCTCTGAGGGCCAGTAAGCTAAAAAAAACAAGTGCCACAGCAGTCATTGTCAGTATTTTGACTCTCAAAAATAGTTTAAGAAAAGGTGTTACAAATCCGAGAATGACAATCAGGGTCTCTCCCTGACAGGGAATTTCATCCCAATGAGTTACCTTTGAAATTCCTAAATATATCACATCTATGAAGGGACAAAAAAGAAAAAGAAAGGATTGTACAACTAAGCAAATGCACATAACTTCTGCTGGAAGTTTGTGTAATAGAACTATGCTGGCTATTTCAACCATGCACTCCCAGTGCTATTTGTGAACTACTCTGTCAAAAAGCAGTACATAAATATTCTTAATATCTATCTATCTATCTATCTATCTATCTATCTATCTATCTATCTATCTATCTATCTATCTATCTATCTATCTATCTATCTATCTATCTATCTATCTTGTAGGCGGGCATGCATGCACAAGTAATTCAGATTTAAATCTCCACAATTCATAATGCTGCCCTAGCAAAGCATGGTGTCATATGTCATACAAGAAACAGGTCAATGTACATCAGAGCCTGTATCTTGTTGTGTGCAATATCTTATAAATTGGAGTATTCATATTATATTAGAAACAGATGCAGTTTCTTGTAACCCATACTGATTGGGCCTTTCAATTAGTTTTCTCTTTAGCGTTCCCAGAATTATTTGTGACATTTTATTCACTGGCACAGTAATCACAGGTCATTGTGAGTGACCCATAACTAGCCCCTTGCCAAGGAAGTTTAAGATATATCATGGTTCCCCCGCCCTTTGGGAAATTTGAACTTTGGGGTAATAGTTGTCTAGGAAAGGATGAGTTAAAATTCCACAGAACAAATCTTAGGATCTAATTTCATATGGTCATAAAGACAAAATAAAAATAAGACGTTTAGCCTAAGAAAGTAAGGCTAATACTTAAGGCTAATACTAATGGCTAATGGCTAATACTAATGGCTAATACTAATGGCTAATATTAAGCCATTTCTGCCCAACGTTGCATATACACAACAAGGATCCAATGTGTACACCTGTGGGCTGGGCAGAAATGAGTTAAGTCTAAATATTATTAAAATCTATCATGCACATTATTCAGGGTGAGCTTAAGCTCCATTAATTTCAATTGGATTTAGTAATGACTAACAGCGCAATCCTAATCTGCATTAATACAGCCAGGACACATAACCTGCAGTGTATCTAATGCAGGAGGCAGCTGGAGGTCATCTCGGGATAAGGAGATATTTCCCCTTGCCCTGAGTATTGCCTCAGCCATTCCTACAGTCTTGTCAGATCCAGGTCAGCTACTTAGCTGGTGCACATCCAGGAAGTCCATTTAGGGCTGCCTGGACTGGGAGCAGGGATTAGGTTATGGCATGCTGATCCAATTCCATGCCAATTGTCCCCCATTTTGCCCTCTCCCACCCTGCCTCCACATCACTCTCCATGCCACCCTCTTCCACCCACCCGCCCCTCTGCCGCCTGGCTCATAGTTACCTGTGCCAGTTGGCCCTGGGTCATGATCCAGCCCAGCCAAGCTGGTGTGGGCCTCTGCACTGGCCCAGTTGGCTCCCAAGTAAGCATAAACATGCCTTATGGTACGTTTGTGACACTCAGAGCCGACACAGTGAGGCCTTCACTGGCTCAAGTTGGGTTTGGATTTGGGTTGTCTGTTTTTTAGATATGACATGCTTCACCTTTACTTTTCGGCACCCTTAAAAACAAGGTTCAGCAAAAAATTTGCAGAAATTGAACTTCAGGTTGAAATCCTGTTTTTCAACACAAATTACTCTTCCATGAAAAATGTTGGTCCATATCCCTAAAATGCAAAATCCACTTGAAATGTGATTAGAGGGGAAATGCTTTTAAATACAAGTCAAAGCGTCCTTTAAAACCAGCTCTTTTCTTCACCTGCACCATCAAACAAATCAAAAAGTACTTCAAACATTTTGAATGTATACTTGTCATGCTATTATTGAGGTGGTGGTTTTATGAAAAGAATATTGACTCGACCTATCAGCTTGGTTGAATCCTCTTAGCTTATCTGATAGGCAAATATATTTATTTTAGAAAAATTACACTATGATGCTTAAAAAAAAAATCTAGAGTATTTATTAAAGTCACCAATTATGTAGGTTGGGGAAGAGGTTATTACAGAGGTCCCTAGAAGAATGAGAAGAGCTTTGGTGACACTAGGATCAGGTGAGAAGGTCTGCCTAGTCCAACAGCCTGCTCCCACAATGGCCAGTCAAAATCTTCTGAGAAGACCACAAGCAGGACCTGAAGACAGTTACCTTCTCATGCTGCCCCACCCCAGCAGCTAGTGTTCAGTGGCAATGACAAACTTCTCTATAGCCATCATCTCTAATAGCCATTGATTGATGGATTGAGTTATCTTATTCCAGGGGTGTCAAACATAAGGCCCAGGGGCCGGATGCGGCCCACGGAAGCTTTTTATCTGGCCCTCAGGCTCTCAGCTGCTGAAGTGTTACTTCTGAAAGGATGACCCACGAGATAATTGGGCTCCCCCATATCTTGAAATATGATCAAGATTTGCTTATTTTCTCTTCAGTCATTTGCAGCTAATGTGTTCCTAAATGAGAAAAAGTGCTTATTTCTGGTTATGACCTATTTAATGACATCACTTACTGCCATCACTTACTGCCTTACTGCCACTTCTGGCGCTCAGCAGGCATCATAAATGCCATTTGGCCCACTGTATCAAATGAGTTTGACACCCCTGTCTTATTCCTTTTTCAAAGATATCTATACTAATGGCCATCATCACATTGCGTGGAAACAAATTCTGTCAATTCAATACTTATGATTAAAAAAATCCTGAATTTATTGCCAATGAATGCATTTAATGAATTCCTCCTCTCTGGCTGACATGATGGGATAGACTGAAAAGGCTCTCTTTCCTAATCCTTTTCGTTTTCTAAGCAGAAATGCTTCAAAATCCTACCCTGCTGGTAACAGATTTGACCAGTGCTGTGTAGCCTTTAAATTCATATACCGTATCAACAGTTTTGCCCTCTACACTATCCTTGTTTATTTGTAAACTGGTTGATAGACAGGGGCAGATCCAAGGGGGGGGGGCATGGGTGCATGGCTGCCCAAACTGTCATGCCAGTGGGGAAGGGTACCTGCAGGGATGGGGAGCAACCCAAGCATGGCCAAGAGACAGGTCTACTTGCCTGGAAGAGGTGGTTCCAGAGGGCAGTCAGAACGTGAGCCCAGGTCTACCCAGCAGGTAGATCTGGGTTCCAAGTCTAGGCGGGAGCCCAGGTCTACCCACCTAGCAAATGGCCAAAGAGGCCGCAGTTCAACAAGGAGCCATTAGGGCAATTTGACCAATCTGGCCAAAGTGGGCTCCAGGTCCCACCCCAGGGTGGCGAGTGGAGTGCCTGCGGCAGCAGCCAATACCTTGCTCTGTAGTTCTCTGGCATGAAATCTTCCATGCCGATGCATCATGAGGACAGCATGGTGAGTGGAGCATGGCTTTGAGACTGCCTTCCCTCCTTCCCACTACTGTATCCAATTGGTTTGAAATTGGCCTGCCTGGAAGCTGTTGGCGGTGATGCTGCTACCAGCCAGGTACCTTGCTGCTGCCACTCATCCTGGTGAGTAGGGAGGGGCATGCAGGGAGGAGGGCAACACAAATAGTTTGCATTGGGCCCTGCAGTTCTTAAGGCTGGCCTTAAGCCCAGGTATACCCGCCTGGTTGACCTGGGCTCTGGAGTTAAGGTAGGGCTGATGCCCCCCCCGCCCAAAAAAAAAAAAAAAACACAAACACTGGATCTACCCCTGTGACAGAAATTTAAAATATGATTAGGCTGAGTAGAATGATGACTGGGCTTTGTTTACTATGGCATCTCTTAAGAGTGATCCAAATCTTGGCCTCACAGATAGGCACGGGATGGACAGAGTGGATAGGGAGATGCTCTTTACACTCTCACATAATACCAGAACCAGGGGACATCCACTAAAATTGAGTGTTGGGCGGGTTAGGACAGACAAAAGAAAATATTTCTTTACTCAGCGTGTGGTTGGTCTGTGGAACTCCTTGCCACAGGATGTGGTGATGGCGTCTAGCCTGGACGCCTTTAAAAGGGGATTGGACAAGTTTCTGGAGGAAAAATCCATTACAGGGTACAAGCCATGATGTGTATGCGCAACCTCCTGATTTTAGAAATGGGTTATGTCAGAATGCCAGATGCAAGGGAGGGCACCAGGATGAGGTCTCTTGTTATCTGGTGTGCTCCCTGGGGCATTTGGTGGGCCGCTGTGGGATACAGGAAGCTGGACTAGATGGGCCTATGGCCTGATCCAGTGGGGCTGTTCTGATGTTCTTATGTTCTTATAGACATGACAGAATGGGAGGCAGCCAAGCTGTTCTCAGTTGGAGCTTACAAAGTTACAAATGTTTATATCCCCATTTAAAATCGTATGTTGGAAATGTCATATTATGCCCTTGTGTGTGTGTGTGCGTGTGTGTGTGTTTGTGTGTGTGTGTGTGTGTGTGTGTGTGTGTGTGTGTGTTTCTGCAACATTTACTCTACATTACCATACTTACACAAAATTCACATAGCTGAGCAGATTGGCCGACCACCTGCCATTTGCTGCAGGCAAGTTTCTTACCGAAAGAGCTATGACTACTCTAAACAAACAGGTGTAAACTATTGAGCTGAGCCCATGACTCTCTATCCAGGTCATTAAACACATTTGAGAAAAGGTGACGCACACCGGCTATTCACTGCAGCATTATTACCTTCTCGTAAAATTTTGCAGTGCTTCAGTAACTTTAACAGCAGAAGAGACCATGCATTACTTCTTGCTACTTGGAAAAAGCAGCAATCACAATTCCATATTGGTGACTCTCGCAGATCGGGACAGAGGGTTGCCCTTGTTATTCACAGGACATAGAACTTGCTGAAAATGTTCTGTTGGTTTATACCTCTGGAAATATTTGTTCAGTTATGCAAGCTAAGTAGTTACAAGGCTGTTATAAACTAGCTTTGCTATCTACATACTCATGGTAAGCAGTGCTATTACCATTGGTGCAATGAAGATCAAGCATGATAGGCAGACAAAAACTAATGAGGAAAGGCAAGAGACCATCTTGAAGGGAACTTGCAGGAAGCCCATTCCTTAGTCATGCCCCAGCTAATCAGTGCCTTCACTTCATCCAAGCCCGTGAGTTCCCTACTTGTGAAACCCATACTGCTTCTTGATATCAACTCTGTAATAGAATCTGACAATCTGTTAGCCTGGTCAACTGGTTCTAACCCTCAGAACAACCAGCAGAATACATTATTTCAGTGTTTCTCAAACCTTTTAGCACTGGGACCCACTTTTTAAAATGACACTCTGTCCGGACCCACTTAGCTTTATGAAACTTTAAAAAAAAAAAAAAGGTGATCTGGAAAGAAATAATATTTTTATTGACTAGTAATATTTATTTATTTATTTGCCAAAAAAAAAACCCCACACCTCAATCTATTTCTCATAATGAGGCGGCCCTAATGAACAGCCACAAGGCTTGAGCGGCTTCATTATGTGACCCTGTCTTCACCTGCCACCACTACCTGTCATTGATGGACTTGGAAAAAAACACACCAGAAGAAAGACTCTCAAACATTTATCGCCCTATATTCACACAAGCTTGCAAACTGCCAGAGCTCAGCTGTTTGTAAGGCAGACAGCAACTATCTAATTTTTGACTAGCCTCAGGGCTTGAAGCAATGAGTTATTTGACCTTTCCACCACCCATGTTTTCATTGGAGGCTCTGCGGGACCCACCAGAAATTGGGTCACAACCCACCATGTGGGCTTGAACCACAGTTTGAGAAACACTGCACTAGTTGGTGACATTGCAGATGCTGGCTATTCAGGAGCTTGGATCTTTAATATCCAGGCAGTTAATGATGTACGGTAATTCCAGCTTTCTGCCTCACCTAGAATTAGCAGATGCAGTGCTGAGAAGCCATATGTTTGCTTAGCCAGACCATGTATAGCCTAATGGCTACACTGGAACACAAAATATCCAACTGAGAGTTCCAGTCCTGCTGTGAGCTACTGTAGCCTTGGGTCTTGCTCTTGGCAGTTACCGACTGCAAACTTTGGGAATGTTGATTTCTATAGGACTCAGTTCAGTTCAGTAAGACCTTTATTGGCATAAAATACAGAGAAAGAACAGAACAAGACAGGAATGTACAAAGACAACACAACATAAGCAAAAACATCAGTCACTGCCCAGAGTCCCAGGGCTCTGCCTGGCTATTACCCCAGATAAAAAGGAAGCAACATTATCCAGAATCTCAGGATCAGGAGTGGAAAGGAGAGACTGAAGCATGGTTGAATCCTCCCAGCCCTGCATCCTAGCTAGCAATGGACCTAGAAATTTCTTGCGTGACACAACATGTAGCGGGCAATAAAAAAAGGTATGCATTAAAGTCTCAACGCAATCCCTACCACACTTGCATTTCCTCTCTAAGTAGGGGATACCGCTGAACCTGCCCGTTAACAAGGCTGATGGAAGAGCGTTACACCTTGCCAGTGTAAATGCTCTCCGGGCCTGTGGGCACACCAGGTGGTAAAAGAAGGAGGCCGGTTTCCCAAAACTGACTGGAATGTGAAGATGGAGTGGAGAACATGTGGTTCTGGTGGCACTAAACAGCTCTTGTTGTTCAATATCTAGAATTCTTCCTTTGACAATTCTGTAAGCTGCATCACAACCAATCATACCTAACTCTTCAGTGTCCAGCCCTATTGACTTAATTTTAGTTAGAAGATCAGTGATCTCAATAGGTAGGACTGGATCCGATAATAATTGTTGCATTAGATCAGAAGAGGTGGTGTTAAATAAAATCCTAAACCAAAATTTCAAAAGTCTTAACCATACAGTAGTCCTTAGTCGAATTAACCCCACCTCGAGACACAGGACCGAGTAGGGAATGCACCTGGGTAAGCCCAAAATCTTCCGTAAAAAGGAGGCTTGGACGCGTTCTAGTGATTGGTTAATAACCTTATACCAGACAGGAGAACCATAAAGAACCTGGGAAAGAACCTTTCCCTTAAACGCCTCCAGAGCAGCCGGAACATAACCATTTCCGCAGGTGAAAAAGAAACGGGAAATGGCTGAGGAAGCTAGTTTGGATGCGTTCTGCACTGCCCTGCGATGAAAAGCCCAAGTGAGTCTGTAATGGAAGTTGATACCCAGGTACTTAAAATGCTTAACCTGTTCCATTTTGTTACCATTACAAGACCACTTAAAAGCTTTCCATCTGTTAGCAAATACCATTATCTTAGATTTAGCATAATTGATCTGCAATTTGTTGGTCAAAAAATACTCTGTGGCACGACTGAGCAGACGTTTCAGGCCAGTCCTAGTACGAGATATCAGTACTGCATCATCTGCGTACAGAAGTAGCGGCACTTGGCTTGCGCCAAGCTTTGGACAATGGCCATCTACTTCCTTCAGGGAAGGGGCAAGATCATTTAGAAATAGGTTGAAAAGCATGGGGGCCAAGACACAGCCCTGTTTGACCCCTTTGTTAGTGATGATGGAGTGAGTTAGATTCCCCCTCCAGGAGCATCTAACCCTACACGAGGTATTTAGATGGAGGGACCTAATCAGCAGCAGTAATCTTTTATCAATCCCCATGTCTTCCAACTTGGCCCAAAGAAGCTCCCTATCCACAGAATCAAAGGCACCTTTCAAATCAAGGAAGGATACATAAAGACGGGCCTTACATATCCTGACCTGCTTATAGGCCAAATGAGACAGGATCAGGCAATTATCCAAAGTTGATTTGCCCCGACAGAAGCCAGATTGCTCGGGGCCTAAGATGCCTTGCGAAGTAACCCAGAGAGTGAGTTTATTGCAAAGATATTTAGCATAGATCTTCCCTAGTACAGAAAGCAAACTAACAGGCCGAAAGTTTCCTGGTATGGCAGGGTCACCCTTTTTATGAATAGGCACGACTGTTGCTGTAAGCCAGGCATTGGGAAATAGGCCAGAGCTGTCGATCATTGTAAAAAAGTGGGCAAGTAACTGGGCCCACCATTCTGTGTCACCTTTTAAAAGCTCGGGTGGTATTTCATCTGGCCCTGCGGCCTTCCCTGGCTTCAATTGCATAATTAGCTCTTTAATTTCATCAGGGGTCACAGGAGGCCAGATAGGCAGATCTACAGAGGTAAAGTCTGGGTTGGTGTCCGGGGATTTGCTCTTATCATAAAAAAGATCTGTAAAGTGTTGAACCCATGTGGACGAAGGGATATATAGGACTCAGAGTTAATATTTTCCAGGCAGCTCCTGTCAATCTCTTAAAAGGAGAGTAACCCCTCTCTTCTGAATCATGTTAAGAACATAGGAACATAAGAAGAGCCCTGCTGGATCAGGCCCAAGACCCATCTAGTCCAGCTTCCTGTATCTCACAGTGGCCCACCAGATGCCTCAAGGAGACCACAAGACCACAAGATGCTCAAATGTTCTCAGAAGCTAGGCAGTTCTCCCTTGCTAGCCTGCTTGCAATGTATGAGTTGCAAGTTGACCTTTTATATCTCATTACACATAATACAACTATTTACAACCAACTGTCATGCTCTCCTGTTAGCCAGTACAAATACTGACTTGACTTTACCTCCACTATACATACTTTCTTAATGTCCACCATAGTTTTAAACAAATATGATACTACATCTGACTACTGCAATGACTCAGGGGATAGTGGTTTCTTAAAATGGCCCAAGTGAAGTAAAATCTGGTCCCATTTGAGCCTGTTCCATTTGAGTTCCATCTGACCATACTTTTTAATGATTATTTTAATTTACCTTACTACAAAAAGATGTACCACAAAATGGGACAAAAATATGCATATAAAATCTCATACAAGACTGTGTGTGAGAGAAATCTGTTGTAAGATTAATGGCCCTTTTCATTTCATTTCCTAGCCACAGTTGCAGCCACTCCTCATCCTTATCACATGTAGTGGCACCACTAGCCAGGTGGAGGATTTTGGGACACACTGAGTGACACCACCAGGAGGGGTGACACTTGGAGGGCTGCAGCAAGTGGCTGGTCCATGGTGAGTCGGCTGGTCCAGAAGCACCATGGTAAGTGGCTGGTCCACAAAGTCTGCCCCATTTTTGCAAGAGGGCAGGGATGGAGTAAGACTGGAAGGAACAGGGCTATGGGTATGATGCCATTGTGCATTGGGTGACATCAAGCCTAATGACACCATTGATCACATGGGCCTGCAATTCTATCCTGCAATGGAACAGGCAAGCCAAGAGGCTTGCGCTGTATCCAGCACAGGATCATGGCCAGAAGCGGCTTAGCCAGAGACAATGGGAAACTTTTCCTCTTACCCTGGGTAAGGGCTGCTGGCCCCAATGGGTCTTCTAGGACTTGCAACACCTCTGGAGGTGGCACAAGTCCAAGGAGAACGGAACGGCTTAAAGTCGCTCCATTCTCCCCTGGAACGGGGGTTGGGATCTGGCATAACCGCCAGATCCCAGCCCCACCTACCTCTTCCTGCCCGCCCACCTGCCTGCCCCTGGGCTGCTTCATGCCCACCCCCCCGAACAGGAACGCCTCCCTCCTCCTCCTCCCTGCCTCCCCCACACCAACATTTCGTCCTTGCGTCAGCTCATCCTTATGTCAGCCTCTACAGGCTGGCGCTTCTCGGAGTGCCTGCCCAGCTTCCCCTCGAGGAGGCACAAACGTGCTTTATAGTACGTTTGCGACCCTCCCAGGCTGGCCCTGCATAGGGCACAGTTACGATTGCGCCCTAAATCATATAGAGAGGAGAAATATTCAGAGAAGGGCCATAATTCTACCCCCTTGTACAGACTTCCACACATTCATCATGCTACATCACAACAGCTTGTAAATGCACAGGGTGCATTCAAAAGATATAATTAATATGCAGTTGTTGGGGACAGAGGCAGTAAGCCTGATTCCGCACACTCCTTCCAGATGTTCGTTCTATATGGGTCCGTCTTCTGAGCAGACCCAGGGTGGCTGTCCCATGAGCAGTTCATAATAGCAAAGAGAGGAAAGTCCTTGGTCAATCAAACTGGGGACTTGATGGTAGTAAGGCAACCTGGCCCTTTGCTTTCTTCCTCACCTAGAGTTATTGGTCTTTTAAAATATTAGGCTTGATATTACCGTTTCGAAAAAGTAAAATTCAAAGTAAATTTTAGAGTGGCTCTGAGAACTTCCAAGGGCAGCCGGATGAGTTTCTTTAAGAAACGTCGTAGTTTTTTTGTTTGTTTTTAAAACATTCCTAGCTAAAATGAGATGCATTTGTTCCACTGCTTGGTCATTTCCAGTATAATGACTAGGCCCAAAAGTCAAAATCAGTTGTTCTCTTTTCTGCTGAAACACACCCACACCCACCGGGGGGGGGGGGGGTTCTTCAAAAGCAGAACACCTTTGACAGCACCTGTCTGTACCTCTCTTCCAGTTCTGCTTTGAAATGAACCAGAATTGGTCCATCCAACTTAGGCCATCACCTCAGGCAGCAGATTGGCAGACAGGCCCTACCTCTGTCCATCCACGCACCTTTCTTGCTCCTCTTCCACCTTCCTGGTTTGAATAATGAAGGGGATGATGAAGCTGATGAGGAAGTGAGGTGGAAAAGAAGAGAGTGGTGGACTCAAGCATCTCCAACACCAGCCCACCACTCTCCTTTCCTCCACACTTCTCATTTTGTTCCATCTCCATCTTCCTTTTTCAGTCTAGGTGGGAGTGGGAGATCAGAGGCTGGATCATCACCAGCAGGGGCTGTACTTGGCATCACCCAGATCTTGGAGATCTTGGGCCAGCCCAGAACTGAACTGTTTCTGTCATTTGAAATGCTGCTATGTTATCATTCGAATGTATTTATTGCATGCTTTTACAGTCTCGTTGTTATAGTTGTCCCCCAATGTTGATTTATTTCTTAAACTGTAGCTATGTTAATGCTGACATTATATTCGCCAAGTATTATCTTTATGATTGAATTGTTTAGTGTTCTACTTCGATTTGTTTTGAGCCACTTTGGACACAAATCTGTAGAAATGTAGTGTACAAACAAATGGATAGAAGGGTTGATAATGGAAAAGTTCAAAGAGATGAATTGCCGCTCTCTCAGGCCTGTACCAACTGTTATTGATTCTGGTCATGTCCCCCAGCATGTTTGTCAGCCTTCAGTTCTCAGAAGTTGTCGTGACTTTGGGGCTTATTTTTACTGTGGGAAATCATTAAAGACGTGTTTATTATTTTGACCTGGAATGTTTTGACACTTCAAACTTGGTATTATTTCAGAAAGGATGTGTCGTTCACAATTTATTACCACAGTTGCGCCGTCTGTGAAGATGAGCATACAAGTTCAGCCGCTGCATGTCACCCTGGATGGGTGACCTCTCAACCAGATCTCAACTTGGTTGATCCTTGGAAGTGGCATCACTAAGGGAGTGTGGACCACGCACTGGATGAAACCCACTACTGGCCAAAATTGTGAAAAAAACTTGGTATTTCTAATAATACCATTGTTTTACATATGATTTGATGGGTAATTTAATGCAGAATGCAATGAAACAAACCATGCTGAAATATCTGAATTCTATCAAAAGTTATAGCAAAATAATCAACTGTCTTATGTAACAAAAAGTGGATTTCCTTAACTCAGAACTGACCAATGAGACTGATTGTTCTGAGAGCCAATGAGGTGCTGTTATGAAACAGCAGGGAACCAAAAATGTGTTAGTATGAGTCAGCTCTCATTACCATGTATCAGAGCTAATACTAGAACTCTTATTCAGTTGTGTGAGTGTCACCAAGTTGGCCACTGGTTTTTTATTAGTTGCTGATTTGCTGGGTGACCTGTACTGGTATATATTAAAATAAATATTCCACCAAACCTAGTGATGCCACTGTGTTTAGGCTGTGTGTATGATATTGTAATTTATTCTGTATGGTCTGGTATGGGCAGAGGTCCATCACAGGAGTGATGCAGTGAACTCTTGCACTGGGTGATGCAAACCCTCGTGGCACCTCTGAACCTTGATGCCTTATCTTCAGGGTAAGCCCAAGAGCTCCTGGTTCCTATGACAGTGTGCCAAATGCTTCCTCTGCCCTTAATGTGCAATGTACTAACATCTGCTCCTCCTAGTGGAGGCAAATAGGGGAGACAAGGATGGGCTTCCCACATCAAACTGTCACCTCAGGTGACTGCTGAGGGGTCTTCTTTGATAGGTTGGCCCAGCTCCTCCTCCAAGCTACAGCAGCCAATTGGAGTCAAGGCATCCTGACACATGGGAAACAGGAATGATGTGTAGTTGCCTACTCACCACTACCTTACAGCTCCCATGAAGGTTTACACAAAAGGGGATGTACCAAAATAATATAATACTAATGACCCATCAAAAATATAGGTGCAGTCATAATTTCACTCTACATTTCCGCACATTTGAATGCTGAAACCATATTTTGCCTTTGGCATCTGGCAATGTCATTTAATCTGTTCGCATGGCCTTGCATGCAGTTAAGCATGCCCTGTATATTATTTTATGATGTTTGAGTTGGAATCACACTTTCTGGGTTCAAGTATTCATGTTTTTGCAGATTCTTGTGTAAAGCCGGGGAGAGCCTGTTTCCAATTTCATGACCGTTTATCGCTAATCCAAAATGACTGCAGCATTACCTACAGACAGGAAGCTGGATGGGGGCTTGTGTGTTTTGGAGACTTCAGGCTCTTCCCAGGAAGTGCTGTAAAACCAGTTGTGTGCTTACATGAAGGGAAAGCATAAGTCAGCTAATGGACATGATGGTGCGTAATCTATATTTAGTTTACTAACCTAAGAGGTACTCTGGTTACTGGTCTCTCAGCAAGTCCTTGTCCATTTAAGGTCAGCAACTAATTCACATGCTCAAAAAAAAAAGTCTTCCTCAAAGCTGAAACTGCAGAGAAATAATGCTATCAGCATTCTTAAACACCACAGCTGCCTCACAGTGGGTTGCAGCCAAAGAAGGTTATTCATACCTAAGACCAGTTGACATTTATGGGACTTCAGTTAGACATGCATAAGTTATCTCATTTTATTTCAATCTTATTCCAGATTAGGCTGTTGGACACATAGCCCAATCCTGAGCTGCCCAGAGCACAGGTCTGCACTGGCACCAAAAATGACTGCTGCTGCATCCTGAGAACTAACCAGGCAGCGCCAGCAGCTCCTCAAGTGAAGAGGACTTTTGTTCCCTTCCCCTGGGTAAGGCAAGTAGCCCTGCAATGGGGCTACTCAATTCTATGACAACACAACAGTCAGCGAAGAATCAAGAGCCT
This sequence comes from Tiliqua scincoides, assembly GCF_035046505.1. Taxonomy (NCBI): domain Eukaryota; kingdom Metazoa; phylum Chordata; class Lepidosauria; order Squamata; family Scincidae; genus Tiliqua; species Tiliqua scincoides. The sequence continues at coordinate 32,750,381 of NC_089826.1, forward strand.
TTGTGTTGGGCCAGTGGCAACCTCGTACCCTACCTACCTCTCAGCTGCCCGGCTCACAAATGTGCCTTACAGCACGTTTGCAAAAGTGTGCACTGGTGGTAATCTGGCGCGAACTGATTAGGATTGGGCCCACAGTCATATATGACGGAAGACAGCAGATTGATGGTGGACAGGATAGGATTGCCAGTCACATTTGGAGAACTGTAACAGACTCTGCCTGAGGCTACTATGGAAGTCTGTTCTTCAATTGGTAAAGAATGTGGTGGTCAGGATGCTTTTGGGTTTCCATTGGTTGAGCACCTGTGATCTGCACTGGCTGCCAGTATCTTACTAGGCACAATTCTTACTAGGCACAGTTCTTACTAGGCACAATTACTAGGCACAAATGCTACCATGTTTTCCTGAAAATAAGACCTACCCCGAAAGTAAGACCTAGTTGTGATCAGGGCCGGGACAGGACGGGGTCGGAAGGGGTCCTCGGGTGGGGGCAGGTGGACAACATGACCAGGAATGCTGCATTCCTGTGTGCGCCACCTAGAAAGCACCTGCTGTGCTGCCTTGGGCAGAGGACGCTGAGGAGGAGCTGAGGCAGGAAGCAGCAAGTGAGGTAACCCTCCCTACTGGGCTCTGAGGGTCTCCACACTTTCCAGGGAGTAAGTCCCATTAACTATAAAGGGACTGACCTCTGAGTAGAGAGGCGGGCAGGCATCCTCCTGGGTGCTGAGGGGACACCCTCTCCACATCTTCCAGGGAGTAAGTGCCATTAACTATAAAGGGACTGACTTCTGAGTAGATAGGCAGGCAGTACATTGTTATACATTTAAAAAAAACAAAAAAACCTACCCCAAAAATAAGACCTAGTATATTTTGGGGGGGGTGCTCAAAAAAACACAAGGCAGTGTCTTGTTTTCAGGGAAACACGGTAGTTATTACCATAGCTTGCTGCTCCTTCAGTCAGAAGTTCTTGGAAACAATGCCATCATTCTTTGCCAGACATAGAATGGAGTCATCAGATTCCCGCATCCTATGAATTGCTCCACAAATTGTGTATGTCTTGAACTGGCCATCGACTCTGCCTGTGACTTTATCAACCTCAGAAATATTTGTCTGGATGGATGCATGGTCTTTGGCACCAATTATCCCATTTCTAGCAGAGCATTTTTGAGGCACATAAAGATCCACAAATTCCCCAGCATCGTTCTGCATCTTGTATTTCTAGATGTTGCCACAAGTGATGTGCAACAGAAAGTTCCTCCTCACACGCCGCAAGCTAGTTATGACCTATAAAGTTTTATATATCTTGGTACCTGAAAGACCATCTCCCCCACATGAACAGATCCACATACTGGCATCAGGCCCCACCACTTAAGGAGGTGTGGTTGGTGGGGATGCATTACAAGGTCTTATCAGTAGTGGCTCCCCAACAATGGAACTCTCTTCTGCATGAAGCCCAGCTATGTCTGGATTGAAGTGAGCAATAAAGACTTTGGCCACTCTTGATGTATTTTATGCCTTTTTGGTGGCCTAAAAATATTTCAAAAAATGAATATAAAAATGTTTGAGGTGGGCTTTTCTGCTATGGCACTGAGAATGCGGAACTCCTTGCCCCTGGAAGACCATTTGTCTCTTATTCGTGATATTCTGGACACTGACATTTTCAGTAAGCACCTGGTTTGTCTAGCGCCCAATATTTTCAGTTGCTCAGGTTCATGACTGACTGTTTTCTCTGCTGCTCTGTAGTTTGCTTTTAATGTTATTATTCCTTGATTGTTTATATTGTTTTTAATTGTTCAATTATTTTAATTAAGCCCCAAGGTATGTAAGTGGAAGGGTGGGATATAAATTAATACATAAATCTACTCACCATTTCCAGAACCCACTACTGAAAAGTTACTTAAGCTGTGTATTGTTGTGGCCCATATTTTATACATCATGAATATCGGACAGTCTTGAACCATTTAAAAACACAACAACTGACACCCAGAGAGAGCTCTTAAATGTATCCAATATAGTTTAAACAAGTCTATAGCAAATACACAAAACTCTATAGGATTTCCATATGCGAATGAATGGCCCCCATTATACCCATTTTATTGTCCACTGCAAATAGTTAAATGACGCAGATTGCATTCATTTTATTTTTCTCCTAAAACCTAAAGGCATTTTTACAGATCCCTCGCATACAGTTCACCCAATAACTGAACCCTGTCACAGATGTACTGTAACCACAGCGGAAATCTTTCTCTGGAGAATCTCTGAGCACACTCTATGTTTTAATACAAGCTCTATGGAAGCTGAAGAGAACATTATCCTCAGCTTTTCCATGACCTTGATCTTCAGGAATCCATGACTCTATCCTTCATCTGAGCACATTTCTTCTCTGAAAGATCTGGGTGAGAATGGGATTCCATTTAGTCTCTATGAAAAGAAGTCTCAGGCTGCAAACCTATACAGTATTTGAGAATACGTTACAGGTATCAGTAACGATCGGATCATTGCATTCCACAACAAATGATGCTTCCAAACATTTTTCAAGTCCTGAACCAATTTAGTGGACAGTAAAGCATTTGCATTCTTTTGATTACAATTAGATTAAGGAATGCTGAAGTTTCTCTTGATTCCCCCCTCCCCCCAGTATTTCACGTATTAGGATGTATTCTTATGCAGACAACATTTAGTTCAAAACTGCGCACTCTCACTCTCAAACATTCTAAAGTAGTGTTTCTCAAACTGTGGGTTGGGACAGCTCCAGTTGCCTCTGTAGAAGTGACCTCCAAGGCTTTCAGGGGTGCCTCCCAGTGTGCCCCCTTAGTAATGCCGCTGTCAGGAATTATCATCCTTTATCAAGTCAAGCATATTGGTTTAGCCATGGAACATGACAATCAGATTGTTGCTTCACCCAGTGATGACCACCTTTAAGAAGTGATGAACACCTTTATTTTGGACCTCACATAGAGCATTGTGCAGAGTTCTGGCCAAAGCTGCACAAAAATCCAAGTATTCGAAATAACCCGAGTAGAGCTTTCTGGATGTGTTCCAAGTGACCATTCACAAAACTCAAACCTTTGCTAACAAAGGAAACTAGCTCCCATCATTGTTGCCTCTCCAATCACCTTCCTCCAAAGCAAAGCACTTACCTTTGGTCCTGGGCATAGGGATGGTGGTGGTGGGTCTTGTCCCTGGTGAAGTGGCATCAGCTTTCCACTGGAAATGCTGAAAAATGATAACTTCGGTCCAGCAATTTTCAAACACTGTGTTGCAAATGGTCAACACCTCTGGCATTTGGGGGAGAGTAAGGGCCCAATCCTTACTGGCAGCCATCCCAATGGGGCATGCACCACATCCTGTGGTGGGGAGGTAGTCACAGAGGCCTCCTCAAGGTATGGAAACAAGGGCTTACAAGGGCTGCATTGCGGCTGCACCAGAGTTGAAAAGATGAATAGGGCTGGATCCTAATTTATTAGCAGGGTCATTGGGGGATATGAGCCCCCACTGGCAACCTCTTATGCCTTGTCAATTGTTTAAAAAAATGATAATGTTCCTTGACAGTTTTAGCACCTTGTCAGTATGCCATGAGATGAAAAAAATTCAAAATTGCTGCTCTAGCCTCCAGTCCCATTAGAAAAGAATTCCACGAGGGCCCTGGAAATGCCCTGTGCTGTTCCCCCTTCCCTTCTCCACTGCCAAAGCTCAGCACTTCTATTTCAGGGAAGGAGAACGGGGAGGTGGCAGCAACCCTGGCTGAATGTGTTTCATGTGTCACAACACTCGAGCAGGAGGCAGGGGAAGGCGGGAGTGGGCTTTCTTTTCCATCTCTGAAGGAACTGATGGTCATTGGGCAAAAGATGGGCAGTTTGATTTGTTTCTTTGGATGAGCCCAAGGGAGTTCTTGCCCTAGAGTTGGCTGGAGAAGCCCAGGGAAGGGAAAGAGGCAGAGAAGCCAGGGGGGAGGCAGTTCATAGTGATCACGCTTTCCAACCACATGGCTCCTTTGGGCTCCATTGTTGCTTGGGAGGAGGAAGTTTCATTGAACAACTGGTGCAAATGGGACTACTTCTGGGTAGAGTAGCAAAGGATTGGGTCATATTGGTAAGTCTCCCAGGCTGCTGCCTCCCAGCTACACCCTCTTGCTGCTTCTGTTTCCACTCTGACACAGTCTGTCCTCCCCCTTCCTGCCTTGTTGACTGATGGAATGGGGAGATCAGCGGAGTATTAAAGAAGAATTCCGACACACGCACACACACCGGCAGCAGCCCCATTTTTTTCCCCTACTCTCACACAGTCCATCCCATCCCGCCTTGTTTACAGATGGGATGGGGACATCAGGGGAGTATTAAAGGAAAATTCCAACACCACACACACTAGCAGCAGCCCCATTTTTTTCCATGGAGCCATGCACTGGCTTTTTAAAGAGAAAGACTTGTGACTTCAGTATTTTCAAGTCGCCAAAATGCTCTGGGCAACTTGGAAAGTCCCCCCATTAGGACTTGTTTTTGAGTAGAGTCACAGGGGGTGGAGACTCATGACTCAACTCAAGTCAAGCTGTGCTGGATTTGCCCATACCTGCAAATTACAGCTGATAATGACTTGGATCAAACTTGGCTATATGACTGAAGCATGGGAAAGTTGGTGCAATTCTGGCAATGGCAGGTACATTTCTTTGGAATATTTGCAAACAGTTGATTCATGCCCAGGTGTGTTTGTGTCTGTTATGATTCTGCTCAAGCAAGGGAGTTTCATGGCTCTTGGACAAATGATCATGATGTCTCACTGCACGTTCATAATTTCAGCCATAGCATGCAGACTAACACCTCCATTATTTTTGTTACTTAAGAGGAACAGAAGAAACACTGAGCAGGTATGTTTCACTTTGTTAGTCAACTCACAGATAAACTCACAATAGCAACTCCAGGGATCCCTTTTCAGTCCCCAGGTTTCTCTGCAGGCAATATGTAGATGACCTGTTATGACGAAAGGATTTCATGGTAGAGAAGTTCATAGGACCATAGAAGCCTGCCTTATATTGAGCTGGGCCATTGATCCATCTAAATCAGTATTCTTGATACTGGCTGAAGGCAGTTCTCCAAGGCTTCAGACCTGAATTTTTCTCTGTCTTACCTGTAGATGCCAGGGATGTAACATGGGACCTTCTGCACGTAGAGCAGATGCTCTTCCACCAAACTATACTCTCACCCCATAAATCATTCAAGAAGCAATTTTGCAGATTACAAAGCTATATTCAAAATGGCTGTGTGCTTATGCAGGCAGGCCATTTCCTCTCTGCTATCTATGTACCTACATCTATATATCCATCTACAACAAAAGGAAGAGCATCTGTTCAGACTGCAAGTACATAGTCAACCATCTTATGAACAGTCGTAACCTAGCACAAAAATGACTTCAAAAAGCAGACTGTAAAATCTGCTAGAAAGCAAATAAATTTGGTTTATGGCTTCCTCTGTTCATCTCTTGAGGAAGAAGAACTTTGAAAATCTGGTATCCAGGTACATATCTAAGGATAATGCTCCTCCTTGTGCAAAAGAGGACAGGAAGTAATTTTATGTTTTCTATATTTTCTAGGCCTCCTTCCCCTCTTTTTTTCTCTTCACTTGATTCCTGACAATATTTTATGCATCACTCACCTTCAAGCATCCTCTTTTTTACTACAGAATATCTCATCAGGAAATGCAAAGCCATGGATAGGATTTACACTGCAATCCAAAACACATTTGCTCAGAAGGATGGTTGGTTGGCAACCTTCAGTCTCAAAAGACTATGGTATAAGCCCATAGCACCTGGTATTCCCAGGCGGTCTCCCATCTAAGTACTAACCAGGCCTGACCCTGCTTAGCTTCTGAGATCAGGCATGTCATTCTAAGTAATGATCACTGTTCTAACCAGCTTAAATCCTAGAACTGCATTTAACTGACTTGCAGAGAAAGCTGAACTTTAAATTCCACCTTACAATGACGCTCGACAAACTGACTGTAGCCATCTCAAGCACTGAATCTAGTCTACACTCCCTTGAACTCCATGCTAAAACCCCAAGGCACAATTCAAGCCTTACAATCACCTATTTGTTCCTGCACTCGCATTACTAAATCTCACAACTACATGAATCAAAGCCTCCCTCCCAAAAAGACCAGATTTGTAGGATACACTGTCCCTATCAATTTCTAGGGGAAAATGCTAACACAGATCCGAGTAGTCCCATTGGGCAGACTGGGGTGTTACATGGGGTATCCCCTTACACCAATGAGACCTCCTGCCTGCTTCTAAGCTGTGCTGGATACTTAATAGATCATGCAGCCCTTCTGCACCAGTGCAGGTTAGGATTGGGCTGCCCAGTACACATGTGACAAAAATGCTGAGCAGCCCTGGCAGGACAGTCTTACTAACACTGCACTCCTATCCACACTTACCTGGAAGTAAGCCCCATTGACTATAATGGGACTTACCTCTGAGTAGACATGCATAGGAGTGGGCTCTTGGGTATCTGGAAGATTTTCTAATTCTTCATTGAGACTGGAGATAGGCAGAATTCAGAAACGGCTGAAACCCGAACACTCTGAGGCCCAAGTTACTTATTATACTAAACATGTAGTCTGACCCTATGTATGTTTCCTTTAAAATAGCAGCTTGATTGCTCTTCCTGGAGGGATGTGGTGTCTGGAACTCCTTCCCCAACAATATGTAATAAACGCTATTTTCTTCCATTCACCCAACCAAACAGCATTTGCCAAATTTTTATAATTTGGTGTCTTTGCCCAGCTCATCGTTAAGCTTGGGGAGTGCAATTCCGGCTTCTGAAGTCTTGCTTGTAGGAAGGTCAGTTCTCTTCTATAGGTTGCGATTCAACTATTCAAATGAAGCGTTCCAAGAGGAAAGATCACTGTCATTTGGCAGGATTCCTCAACAGAAATAAATTCACCCGCTGCAGTGATAATTGTAGCTTGGGCACCAATCGAGTTCATGGTTTGGCTGCTAATAAGACATTATTTGCAATGGGGGTCAACGAGCAAGTTGCATTCCTGCTGTTGCTTACATTTCCCATCTTTTTGTTCACATCAACCCTGACACTGCTCATGCTCTTGCAACCACCAATTTACATGATGTGTTGTCTGTGGAATGTTGTGGTCATTTCATTTACTTTTCCTTCGTTCTTTGTAATGATCTCTAATTGGTGATTCACTCGTCTGTCACTTCAGAGTCTTGAACTAGGATTGCTCTTTATTTTTATTTTTTTCTGATGCATAATGTCTTGTTAGTGTTAAAAGAAAACGTCATTACATGTCAAGTTAAATGGGGTTTATTATCTGGTTTTATTTTTCTTCCAGTTTGCACCCAACAGCTGTTGAATAGGTTTCTATCAGAGTTTCTATTACAAAACTGAATCTACCTTAGGTTTTATATTTCAGATTTCATTTGGGTTTGGTTTATCATTATTTGCCCAGATGGTCGTTTGCGCGAAAACAAAAATGCAGAGAGACTTATTTTAAAGGAGACATTTTAAAGGAGCTCGGTTAATTTTTACCAGCTCAGGATTCTGCCTTGTGAGTGTCCATATTTTCTCTCCATCCTCTTCTTTTGCTTCCCTATTCCCAAATTCCAGTGTATCTTATTTCATTGCTCTCAAGAGAGTCAGACCTACAGAAATGATGCTTTGTTAACCACATTTATTCAGAAGTGACAATGTGGGCTAAGAATGTGTCCTCTGCGAGGTAAATACCACAACCATTTCTTCTCCTTTTTGTTGATGATAAAACACAATACATTTTCCATATTCTAAAACAGCATCGCAATTGTTATGCAGGGAGAAGACAGTGCAGAGAATAACATCCAGTATTGGACAGATTCCGACTTCTGTCCACAGAACTACAGTTTCTGCATTTCCCCAATATTTCATTAGGCAACCTCAGTAATCTTTTTTATAAACCTAGATAATTCCCTCATTCTAGAATGCAGATAATGGGCTGTTCAGACAGTACACCCAAATGCATTTTGGATGCCCGCTGTGCAGTTAACAGCTCTCCTCAGCTGGTTTGCTGTTCCACCTCCACATACGCATGTGGGAGCTGGAATATTCAAATGCAGTTTTTAATACTACTTTAAAATAATACAACTTGAATGCATAGGTGAAGTGCAAAGGCATACTGAGTAGGAAAGGTCACGATGCATGTACCTTCACTTTTAATTGTTTCCTTACCTGAGGAGGCCTCCAGCCTGCTGAATCCCAGCAGTGGATACAGTATGGGTCAGGTGACCCCTCTGCACCAGCACTGGATAGGATTGGGCTGCCTGTAATTATGGATCATTAGCAGTTGCTAGCTCTTTGGTCAAATCCCAGGCACACTGGCTGGACATTGCTTTAGGCCAGGGGTGCCTAAACCCCAGCCCTGGGGCCACTTGTGGCCCTCAAGGCCTCTCAATGTGGCCCTCAGGGAGCCCCCAGTCTCCAATGAGCCTCTGGAGATTTGTTGGAGCCCACACTGGCCTGAAGCAACTGCTCTCAGCGTGAGGGCAACTGTTTGACCTCTCGCGTGAGCTGTGGGATAAGGGCTTCCTCCACTGCTTGCTGTTTCACATCCTTGATGCAGTAGCAGCAGCAAAGGAAAGGCCAACCTTGCTTTGTGCAGGGCCTTTTACAGGCCTTGAGCTATTTCAAGAACTTCAATCATTCATGTAAGTGCATCTTTAATATAGTCATTTATGTAAACTTCTGTAAATTTATTCAAATTTTAAATGTGAATTAATTATTTCCCCCCCCCCGGCCCCCAACATAGTGTCAGAGAGATTATGCGGCCCTCCTGCCAAAAACTTTGGACACCCCTGCTTTAGGCCAATACCAACATCAGTTACATTACATCAATTACATTACATCACAGTTGGTATTACTGCCTGTAATTCAAACCTGTCATGACCCCACTGCATAACCTTCAGGAAGCCACAAGGTCTCAGTCCGTCACTCCTGACAGGCTGCAATATGTGGAAAACAATGCTCACCTACCTTTCAATGGTTGTTGTTGTTCCCTCTTCTACACAATTGATAAAGGTCTAGGAACCCTAAAGTTGAAAGTTTGGCCATCCCTGAACTAAATCAACATGAAGCACAACTTTTACAAGCAAAGAAGAATATAGTATCAGCATTGCATTGTGTTACAGTTATTATCATCACAGTGCTCCTTAATGAAGAATATCTCCTTTCTGTTGTATCTCAGCCCTATGTAGACACTGTAGTAAAAAGGGGGATCTGAATGTACACATTTTTTTTTTTAGTGATTACTGGTACAGTATAACATGTCCAGTGCTAAATGCAATGAAGCTGCACATACATAAAGGAGAAGATATGAAATAATCCCAACTATTTGCATATCAATCTAACTGCTTTACAACTCAAGTGACCCCACACACCTTTTCCTCCTATGATGATACAAACATTCATAAAGCCATGCGTTTGTGTTGATGCAGCATTAAGGCTAAAGAACAGATGGTCTAGTACAACCACAAACATAAAACACATATATAGCATAGCTACAACCAAAGCCCCAACTGAAAAAGCATTTCAGTATGGGAGAGTGTGCATGGAGCCAGACAAATTTCAATTTGGTCCATGGATTTTCTGCAGAAATCAATTGCCTGGAGTTGGGGGGAAGAAAACCAGAATTGTTTATGGAATTTGGCTGTCACTAAACCAAAAGTAATCAAATCATTGTTATTATTTATACTGCTAGACACCCCCACCCCACACACACACACACACACTTATCTAAGTAGTGAAAAGTCTCAGAGGCAGAGCTGTCCAAATTCTGGCTTTCCTTGGAGAAAGGAACACTAGTTCTTCTCTACTACCATTGCGTCTGCTGATAGCCGTCCGGCAGAGCTGTTCCGTGTGGTGCGGGGCCTCCTTCATCAGGCCCCTTCAGTAGTCCAGGAGGAATACACGGTCAGCCGCTGTGACGTATTTCCCCAACACTTTGCAGATAAAATCGATCGTATTCGTCGCGACTTGGATGCCACATTGACAATGTCTGATTATGTCCCCTTGGCAACTGCTTGTCCAGTATTGTGGGATTCTTTTCAGCTTGTGCAGCCTGAGGATGTGGACAGACTCCTTTGGAGTTTGAGGCCGTCTGCCTGCCTGTTTGACCCTTGCCCAGCTTGGCTGATTAGAGCGGCCCGGGGGGGACTGGCTGAGTGGACAGGGAGGGTGGTCAACTCTTCTTTGATGGAGGGGACGTTGCCGCTCGCCTTGAAGTGGACGGTGGTTCGCCCCCTCCTGAAGAAGCCCTCTCTGGATTCCACTGTGTTGAATAACTATCGGCCAGTCTCCAACATCCCGTTTCTGGGCAAGGTAATTGAGCGGGTGGTGGCGGCCCAACTCCAGAGGGTCTTGGATGAAGCGGATTATCTGGATCCTTTTCAATCTGGTTTCAGACCGGGCTTTGGGATGGAAACTGCCTTGGTCGCCTTGGTGGATGACCTACGCCGGGGACTTGACAGGGGGAGTGCATCCCTGTTGGTCCTGCTGGACCTCTCGGCGGCTTTTGATACCATCGACCATGGTATCCTTCCGGGTCGATTGGCCGAGTTGGGAGTTGGAGGCACTGTTTTGCAGTGGTTCCGCTCCTACTTGGAGGGTCGGTCCCAGATGGTGGTGCTGGGGGATGCCTGTTCGACACCCTGGCCCTTGAGGTGCGGGGTGCTGCAGGGTTCAATTCTGTCCCCTACATGAAACCGCTGGGAGAGGTCATCCGGGAGTTTGGAGTGAGGTGTCATCAATATGCCGATGACACGCAGCTCTCCTTTCCTCCAGACTCCAGGGTGGCGGTTGAGGGCTTGGAGCGCTGTCTGGAAGCAGTGAGGATCTGGATGGGGGCTAACAAGCTGAAATTAAATCCGGATAAGACAGAGGCTCTCCTGGTTCGGAAATCCTCGATGCAGGTGCTGGATTATCGACTTGCTCTGAATGGGGTTGCACTCCCTCTGAAGGAGCAGGTTCGCAGCTTGGGGGTCCTCCTGGATTCGCAGCTGCTCCTGGATTCCCAGGTGGCGGCTGTGGCTAGGGGGCCTTTGCTCAGCTTTGGCTGGTGCGCCAGCTGCGACCGTACTTGGATCGTGCAGACCTGGCCACGGTGATCCATGCCACGGTGACATCAAGGTTAGACTACTGTAACACGCTCTATGTGGGGCTGCCCCTGAAGACGGTTCGGAAACTACAATTAGTACAGAATGCAGCGGCCCGTGTGGTCACCGGAGCCAGGCGGTTTGACTCTGTCAGTTCACTTCTCCGGGGGCTATGTTGGCTGCCCATTCGTTTCCGGGCCCAATTCAAGGTGCTGGTTTTGACCTTTAAAGCCCTATACTGCTCTGGGCCAGGATATCTTAGAGACCGCCTACTCCCGTACAATCCGGCTCGCCCTCTCAGGTCATCAGAGAAGGCCTTTTTGCAAGTGCCGCCACCCAAGGAGGTCCGGGGGGCGGCCACAAGAAATAGGGCCTTCTCGGTAGTGGCACCAACATTATGGAACTCCCTTCCCCTTGACTTGAGAATGGCTCCCTCTCTTGAGAGTTTTCGGCAAGGCCTGAAAACACTGTTGTTTAAACAAGCCTTCTGATTTCTGGCCTTCTTAACATTTTTATACATCTTTTAGTTTTTTACAGGCTTGATTCCTCAGTGACTTGCTCTTTTATTCTGTCTTTTAATCTGACTACTGTTTTTATGGCCTCTGTAATGTGTTTTTAAATGTTTTTATCTGCTATGTATTAATGTTTTTAAAATCTTTTTTTTTTTATATGTTGTTAGCCGCCCTGGGTCCCGTTAGGGAGAAGGGCGGGATAAAAATAAAGTTTTATTATTATTACTATTATTATTATTATTAGTTACAGTGTTTTGGTAATATTTGGTTTATTCCCAAATGTATTCATGGAAATAGATAGTGGAGCACTCCTTATAAGTAACAACAGGTTGCATCAATTTCCCAGAGGAGCTATGTATCCCAAGTTGCTTCGGGTGTAGGCTTGCTCTCTTCCAGTTTCTCTATTCAAGCTTTCCCAGTCTGTCACAGATCAACTCTCTTGTCTGTCCTTCATGAAGAGTTACTGCTCCTTTGTTCTTCCTTACACTCTTGCATCCTCCTCTTGGGGAAGGGGGAAGAATGAGTTCACTTTTGATCACTCCACCCACCACCACTCAAATGTGGCTTTCCCACTTTCTAAGGAGGATAAATCCTGGATCCTTAGCAGTTGCTAGCTCTTTGGTCAAATCCCAGGCACACTACCTGGACACTGCTTTAGGCCAATACCAACATCACATTTTCATGTTCATAACAATACTGTGGGATCCTAATGCCAAACAATGATTAAAAAAAAAAAAACTCCTATGGGGCTATGGACAAGTTGGAGATAAGGTGGTATGTGAAGGTGTTTCCAGGTGGTGAAGACCAGAAGCGATTGTGAAGAGCTCCAGAAGGATCTCTTCAAACCAGGGGAATGGGGAGCAAAATGGCAGGTGCATTTCCATGTCAGTAAGTGTAAAGTAATGCACACTGGGGCAAGAAATCAAAACTTCACATATACGCGAATGAGTTCTGAGCGATCTGTGATGGAGCAGATGAGAGATCTTGGGGTGCTGGCATCTGGTGGGCCATTGTGAGATACAGGAAGTGGACTAGATGGGCCTTTGGCCTGATCCAGCAGGGCAATTATGTTCTCTGTGTGTGCATGCATGTATGCATGAATGTGCATGTAATTCAAAGAAATGTTTTTCTTTTCAAAATGTCAGCTACAGGCCACTACTTTGCAGCTAATAGATAGAGGCTTTGGGAACCACAGCCTCTTAAAATTTGTGGTTTGCCCTGGTATTTTTTTTCCTTTTATGTGCATAACAAGGTTAGAGAGGGGAAAGCATACTGCTGCTAAGTTGCGCTGAATTTTTTTTGCCACTAAGCCCCCTCTGTTTGAGACTAGGAATCCCATTTCAAACTAACCCAGTAAAAGAAGTTATAAGAACACATAAGTCATCTTAACACACACTGTTTTGCCAGATTCCCGGTCCAAGCTTGACTTAGAGAATTATGCCCACTCTAAACTAATTAGCTACTCTTCTTTCTGCAACAATAACCCTATTTCTACCCTGCAGCACTGCTGGACCCCACCACCAGGGTAGCTCACCTGTTCAACCTGCAGAGGTCCTCCTTCCTCCTCTCTCCTGCCAACAGCTCCTCCCACAACAGCAGCACCTTAGTCCTCAACAGGTCTTGGGCATGGCAGCCACACACCAATCTCCAATGTCTCCAGCAGTCTCCAAAGTCCATTCACCCATCAGTAGTTAGTTAGAGCCCAATCCTATACATGTCTACTCAGAAGTAAGACCCATTCAAGTCAATGGGGCTTGCTCCCAGAAAAGTGTGGCTAGGATTGTGCTGTCAGTCCATTCATCCTTCTATTACCCACACCTCTTTCCTTCCTGCAGGTGCTGCTTATATCCCTAGAGACCTCATTGCCTCTAGTGGCTGCAGCTGTGCAGCACACCCTCCACTGAAATCCCAGGCCTTAAAGGGGCCACTGCTGACACCACATCCTAGCTCCTCCAGGGATCTTGCGCATATCCATGACACACTCACATCATTGCCTTTTCCACTGCGTGTTAGATTGATTGCTGCAGGGTCCTGGTTGTTCATACAAAATTGGAGTATTGTCCCTATAAACAAAACTGTGAAAACACAGGGTGGGCAGGATGGCACAATTCTTCAAATTATTTATTTCTAGTGGCCCTTTCACAAATGCAGGAACATTCCCTTGTTTCTTCTATACTCCATGACCAGGGTTGAATTTGTGAACTGACTCCATTGAAAAGTCACTCATTTAAAATGATCTGAGGTGCCATCAAAATCCTGTCTGTGGCCCACACTGTCAGTGGCAGCACAGAAAAAAAAAATGTGGAGGGGCACAGCCAGGGATAAAGTGCTTTGAGAGGGAAAAACATTCCATATGTTTGATTTGTGAATGAAAAATAATGATGTATATTGTATTAGTGCTCCTGAACACAAACAGATCATGAGGAAGTGATCATTTCATGTAGTGATGATGATGAGTGTGTGTGTGCATTTGTAATTTTACATACATACATACTGTATATGGAGCTTGTCTCCCTGTGGCACTGCCTACATAATGCAATTCTTATGCCCCAATTGTAACTAGGCTTTGTGACAGCAGGTTCCCTAGCCATAAATGGCCATGCTGTGTGCACCAACAGCAACCATTTCAGAACCACTGCCACAAAGAGAAGGAGACTGGTGAGAGAGAGAACCAGCATGCACCACGGCCCTATTCCTTCCCTTCTTCCTTACTCTCCTCAGTTCTGTACCAGAAAAATGGCTGACACAGCTTTGAGTAGACCCATTCAGGCAGCAAAGACTTGCTGCAGGGCAAAGGAACAAATGTTTCTTTACCTCAAGAAGACCTCCAGGACTGTCTTCCACCACAGGATACAGCGCATGTTCCATTGTTGCGGCTGCATTGGGAGGAGGGATTTTAGTTAGTATTGTGCTGTGATGAATATGCTTGTGTGAACTAGCCTTGCAAGGAAGAGAGAGTGCTCTATGCACCTTGGAGTGATGGGTAGGAATTAATTCTTTACCATACAGCAGATTGAAACATCTCATGGAAAGCTGTAGAACTTTGTAAAAGACTAGAGTCTTTGAAAGAACTGAGAATGTTTAGGACTTTGAATGTCCCATGGTACTTTATAGACACCTATACTATACCAAGGACATTCCAAAATAAACAACATATTTACCGCCATAAGTTGAGCATAGAAAATCTAAATTCTTGGCACAGTTGTGAGCAATTCCAAAAAGAAAAAGAACATACATGGTGAGATATGAGGCTTTCCAGAGGATTGAGGGACAGCTTACACGATCCTAAATATGAGTGACACTTGAGAAGTATATAACCAAGACTTCTGGCCAATGCAAAGTGTGGCTCAACAGATTTTTTGGAAAAGAGTTCATAAATTGTGTTTACATTATAAACATGTTGTAGACATGAGTGATGTAGACCATAAATGGTTATAAGGAGATTATTTATGAGGAGTCATTTACAAGGATTATAAGAAATAAGTGCTTGTCAGCTCTTTCTGGACCCACCACTGGGTGTTGTGGATGGCAGTATATCATGGTATATGCCTCCTTGTGGACTGCAAAGCCGTCTTGAAGAATCAACTAGCCATTAAACTGATGATGGGGAGTTGCTTAAACCGTTCATGACTACATGCTTAGTTTTGCACATTGCCTTTCATGCTTTAAGAACAGTCCATTCACTGTGGGATGCACACATTGTTACATGGAAATTCCAAGGCAGCAGAATGTATTAGTTCCTGACAATGCAGAAGCTCAAGCTAAAGAGCTGAGGCAGTACAGTGGCTAAGACTGCAATCCTATACATACTTTCCTGGGAGTAAGCCCTGTTGAAACAATGAGTACTTCTTACTTCTGAGTAGACATGCATATGACTGAGCAGCAAGTTACAAATTAGGACATCCCACTGAAATCTGATCTCTTTCATAAACTCACTTGGTAGCCTTTGACAAACTTTCTTTGTCAGTTCCCCAGCTGCAATATGGGAATAATAGTACTTGCCTAACTATTTGTTGTAAGGTGTCCCTCAAGGTAATACAAGTGAAGGTCATTGCATAGTCCTAAGTGCAATATAAATGTTCAGTAGAGGCATGCCCCCCCCATTCAGAAGCCCCCATGCTTGCATGACACCGTGGATATGGGTGAATGCCTGCTCCCCCACCCTCCAGAGCTGAGGGGCGCTCCATTTCCCTTGCCTCCCCAGGCCCCCTAACACCTTAAAAGGAATTAGAAACGTCACTTGCAGTTTCATGGAGAAATGAAGGTTATTTTTGTTCTGGATTCAACTCACAGTTGAATCTGCAAATTGACTCAGGGCGCAATCCTAACCAACTTTTCAGCACTGAGGCAAGGGCAATGGAACTCCGAGGTAAGGGAACAAACACTCCCTTACCTTGAGAAAGTCTCCCCAACTCCCTCCCCCCCAACTGCAGGATGCAGCACACACCCCATTGGCACAGCTATGCCAGTGCTCGAAAGTTGATTAGGATTTAGACCTCAGTTGGAAATTATATTTAAGGCAGTGTCGGGTGATATGAAGGCTCAAGCTATCACAGAGAGCTCTAGTTGCTCATTCACACATGCAAGTTACCACCTGATATTGTAGGAATAACCAGTGTACCCTGGCGTAGTGCCTGGACTGTGGCACTCTCTGCCATGGGAGATCCATCCTGGCCCCCTCCATGAATCGCATTTGCTCCGGTTCAGCAAACCTTTGCCCTGACCAGTATTCTCTTGTTGATGTCTTCTTTCACAGCTGTCCTTGCTCTTCCCTGAAACTTCTGGAAAAGTTAGAAGGAACAGGAAAGAGTGGGGTGGTTTGCTAAGCAGCCACCTTCATTCATTCCTTCGTCTCTTCTCTCTGGGGGTCCTGGAACAGACTTCCCAAGGCTTCCAGCCAGCTTCTCTTTTCAGAGATGGAAAACCTGGAAATGTGCCCTGGACCACCAATTGTTGGCATCCAGTCTACTTGGACATGACAGGTATGGCAGACCATAAAACTGAATTATAAAGGAATGGTCATACAGCCACCTAAGTACCTTGAAGTGCTTGGTTTTACTGCTAGAAGATCCAGTAACTGAGCGAAGCAAATGCCTATTTGATGAAAGAGGAGTGTAAACCTATCAACACTTTGATCAGTCAGCCCTGCCCAACCCAACAAAGTCCATCAATATGAATTTTCCCCTTTAATAAGCCTGTGTGGAACCCACAGGTGGAATTCAATTGTAAATTTTTTTCTGGATTCCCAGTTGCACATGGTGCATTTTTTAAGGAGCTCTGTCTCCCTCTTCACATTTCATCACGTTCAGTATGCACAGCTCTTCCTTTACAGACTGCAAAATGATTCAGTGCCATTAAAGCCTGTGGATATTTTGCTTATAATTGCAGGTTCTCATCTCCAAGCTGTATCAATTATCTTTCACAGCACGTGCGTTTTATTGGTAAGAATGAAGATGGCTTATTTTATGTATTTATTTTATTTGCAGAATTTATATCCCGTCTTTCCCATGCCAAAGCAAATGACCAAGGCAAGTTTACAAAGCTCCATTACAAAAGTACAAGTGACACAGTGCGTAAAAAGAAAAAAAACACAAACAAAAATTAAAAACATTAGTTTTAACAATAAAACAGTGAAACATAAAAATGAGACAAAGGAAACTTAACACATATTGTTGAGCCATTGGGGAAGCAAATTAGTCTAGTCTAGGGAGTCAGTCAAGCTACAGTAGTATTTCAGAGGTGCAGAGAGTAAAAAATCACTCACCAGCCGAATGCCAGATGAAACAGGTATGTTTTGAACCCTTACCGTAAAATCATGAAGGAGGAAGTAGTTCTCAATTCTCTTGGAAGAGAATTCTATAGTTGTGACACCGCTACAGAGAACTCTTGCCTTCAGCTGACATTCCAATTACTTGGGAAAGAGGTAGAATTTGTAGAAAAGACCCCTTTGACCTAAAATGGTGGGCTGGAATGTATGGGAGGCAGTCTTTCAGATAACCTGGACCCAAATCATAGAGGGCCTTAAAGGTTATAGTAGTACCTTGAATTGGGACTGGAAGCAAATGGGCAGCCAGTGTAGCTGCTGAATCAGTTGTCCAGCAGCATCATATTGTCTAGACCTCATAACCACTTGAGCAGCCGCATTCTGCACTAATTGCAGTTTCTGAACCATTTTAGAGGGTAGCCTCACGTAGAGCGCATTACACTAGTCCAGTTTTGAAGTTACTAAAGCCTGGATCACTGTGGCCATGCCCAAACAGCTCAAGTATGGTCTCAGTTGGTGCACCAGCTTAAGCTGGGTGAACGCATGATCTAGTTACTGCTACCACCTGGTTCTCCAGAGGCTTAGTTTAAAAGGCTTAACATATCGCCAACATACAGGTAGCTAGACATGAAATGGCTGAAATGTTATGAGACTAGAGATAGTTAAAAAGAGCATTCATCAAAAGCATGGTAGCTTTTACAATGGTCTTCTACACCTATTCAAATAAAGATTGAGAAATGGGCGAGTTCACACTATGCAATTTAAATTCTGCATTGCTGCTGTTGTTTTCTTAAATCAACACCCTAATTTGCTTCAATGATAAAATGTCTATGCAGCCTAATGGGGAAAGTCTGGCGAATGACTCCATTAAATTGGTACAGATTTGATGGCCATTGGGCCATCTAGCTTAATACTGCCTACTCTAAACCAGCAGAAACTCTCCAGATGATTCCCAGACCTCCTGGAAGACTGTTTGTCTGGAGAGGTCAGAGACTGATCTATTGCATGCAAAACATGTCCTCTATGTCATCTCTCAGCATGGGATTCAGCAGCCAGCACCATGTTGGAGCAAGAGTCTGCACTGAAATTTCCTGCCATTGCCAATGTTTTGATTATTTCTTCCAAGAGCATCAAGGGTTTTTCGCTGTTCTGTCAGTCAGATTTTGTGAGATTCCTTAGCAAGTTTTCAATGCAATTCTTTAATTATTTTCCTCTGAACGATGGGGCCCAAAAATACGCAGAGTTAATTAAAATAGAGGTGGAATGCTATAAATACATTAACAATTGTGATCTAGATACTGTCTCAAGATAAAAGTAGCAGATAGGAGTTGTTCACATTTCCACTGCTTAGTATGTAAGTTTCTTGTGTGATTATTTAAAAAAATCAGAGAGGGCAAAGAAGGAGAGGATCGCGATAGGGGCCACTGGGAGGCACACTGGAGGAGGGCAGGGGACTTTTATCAGTGACTGTGCTTGCAGTATTCCCCCCTGTCTGGCCTCATCACTACCCTTTGGGTTCACTTGGGCTTGTGCTAGCCAAAGAGTTTAAGCAGATCCAAGTAGACCCATTGGTGACCATGACACAGTGGAGTAGGTAAGTCAGAATTAGAAAGAATTTCATTTATTTACCTCTCTATTGTGCCAGCTGGCCCACAAGATACAGCAGAGGTTGCACCCTACAGGCCAGCTGAGGATAGGATTGGATTGTGTATGTAAAATACAGAGAGCATGTAGTGCAAATCAAAACATAGATGAACACTGATCCTATGAAGAAAGAAAAAGAAAAAAGAAAAGAATGGGCATATCCTGAGTTCAATGTGTGTTCACCTGCAGTATGAACTTTATGGCAGCACCATCAAATACATTGATGAGTCTCAATCTCAATTGAGACTGTACATTGAGTCTCTCAAAGACCGCATCAAATACCAGATTTGCCTGGTATTCTTCCCCCAACAGTGTCAGCACCCAGCCTTTAAGGGGCCACTGCTGACACTGTTGGGGGAAGAATACCAGGCAAATCTCTAACAAATCTCTAACAAAAACCCTTGACTTCTGACGGGCGGACTTCCCTCAAATGAGGAGGCTGGTTAGAAGGAGGTAGAAAGGGAAGGTAAAAAGAGTCCAATCTCTCCAGAGTGCATGAAGGCTGCTTAAAACAACAGTAATAGAGGCCCAGCAGAGGTGTATACCACAAAGAAAGAAGGGTTCCACTAAATCCAGGAGGGTGCCTGCATGGCTAACGAGCCAAGTTAGAGAGGCTGTGAAGGGCAAGGAAGCTTCCTTCCGTAAATGGAAGTCTTGCCCTAATGAGGAGAATAAAAAGGAACATAAACTGTGGCAAAAGAAATGTAAGAAGGTGATACGGGAGGCCAAGCGAGACTATGAGAAACACATGGCCAGCAACATTAAGGGGAATAATAAAAGCTTCTTCAAATATGTTAGAAGCTCACATATTTGAGGTAGCCTCATCACTGTCAAGCTAAGGGGAATGTTGTAGTCTCACAATCATCAGGTGAAACTGAGACACAGCAACTTCCCCAAAGCCACCCAATTGGCTTCACCCAACTAGTTCTTCCCAGAGTCAGGCCCAATATCCAGCATTGCCAGATTATTAATATCTTTGTCTCAAAGCATCTACATTCTCAGGTCTGCTTGAATACTCCCACAGAGAGTCTAATTTCATCCTCCCTTCATACTTTATTTCTCCTGCAGCATGGGTCGCACTGAGCATGGGCCACACTGAAAGCCCTTATTTGACCATGCGCATGTGAACTGTTTACATGGGTAAGGGTTCTCCATGTGGTCAGCATCCTGTGTGACTATCCCTAAGTGAGTTCACTTCAGGAAGTACCAAGAAAGCTGCATTTCTATATATAATCTTTTTGGATGGAATCTTGAAATTCCCTTCTCATTTTAAGCAGCAGGAACAACTGCTACATCCCACATGCCTAACCTTTCAGGAGGGAGTTCTCAAAGTATGCACTAAATGCCTAGGGCAGTGTTTCTCAAACTGTAGGTTAGGACCCACTAAGTGGGTCGTGAGCCAATTTCAGGTGGGTCCCCATGCATTTCAATGTATATTTTATTTTTAATATATTTGACTTGATGCTACCATGATATGTGACTACTTTAGGAGAAATGTTGCAGATCTGTACTTTTTACAAGCTTTTAGCAATGATAGTCAATGGGACTTACTCCTGGGTAAGTGAGGATAGAATTGCAACCTTTGGGATGTTTGAGGAATTTTTTTTAAACAGATCAGCATCTTCTTGGGAGAGTTCTTTATTTTAAATAAAAATTTTAAACTTATTGTAAACTTTTAATTAATTGATTGATTTGATTTTGTCATATGGGGTTGTTAAAAAATTTTCTGCTTGGTGATATCACTTCTGACATTACTTCCAATTTAATGACGCATCTTCCAGTGGGTCCCAACAGATCATCATTCTAAAAAGTGGGTCCTTGTGCTAAAAAGTTTGAGAACCACTGGACTAGGGCCTCATGGCACACTCACAGGGGTGCTGCACTCACAGGGGTGGCCTCTTCTACCTGCTCCCCCAGGGGCCACTATCTTGGATCTCACTAAATCTCGTGAGATTTGGGCACTGCTATCTTGGATCCTGTGAAATTTCATGAAATCCAAGATGGAGGCACCCAGCTAAGCCAGGAAGAAGAGGCTGCAAGGTTGATGTGACCCAGATAAGTTTGGGAACCACTGCTTAAAGGGAAGTAGGATTTTTACCCTCCCTACTCTGCTTCATTCAGTAGGAGTCTTGCAGAAAACATGTTGCAGACATTGGGCAAGTCTCACTCCTGGTTCCTACCCACTATGGTGTGCTGGCATACACAACCCCATTTCTTTTGTTGCAGGTGGGCAAACAGGCAGCAGTATCCAGACACAAAGAGCAGCTGCTGCTTTCAAGGTTTTCACTAGTGAATCTTCTTTGTCCCCATCCCTAGAAGGTGGGAAGGAAGAGTGGCGGCCACAGCCCTTCTTGAAAAGTCTCAGATATTTCTGATGGTTGGCAACCTTCAGTCTCGAAAGACTATGGTATAAGCCTACAGCACCTGGTATTCCTAGGCGGTCTCCCATCCAAGTACTAACCAGGCCTAACCCTGCTTAGCTTCCGAGATCAGACAAGATCAGGCATGTAGACTATCCAAATTGAAAGGGACCTTGGAGTCTGTCTTAGTCCAACCTCCTGCTCAGTGCAGGCAACTCGTACAGCATCCCTGACAGTTGGCTAACCTCTGCTTGAAAACATCCAATGAAAGAATCCACAACTGCACAAGAAAGACTGTTCCAACACCAGACAGAACTTACAGTTCGGAAATTCTTCCTTGTGTCTAGAATAAATCTACTTATTTGCAGTGTTGACCCATTGGTTCTAGTCTTTCCCAGAAGACCTGCAATTTCATCTTCCTTGGAGGAGTCCTGAAATTCATGTCGAATTGCACTTTTTGAAATTTCAGTGCCAACTCTAATTTTGTGTACAAGTGACACCCCAAATACAGAAGCCCTTCAGATGTTTGGCACAGTAGCTATCAGATTCATGGGTTCTTTTGTTTCATTTCAAGAGGCATGAGTCCCACAGCAGAAACAATAGCCTGAGGTTATTCAGGGAATACTCAAGCAACAGGAAAGTTTCCTTGGATTTACTGTATAGACAGTAATCCCCCCTCCCCCCCAAAAAAATCCCCCCCAAAAAACCACTTTAAACTGGTAACTGGCAAACTGGATGATGAGTTTTTCCATAGCAATGTGTTCATACTCTAGTCAAAACAAATAGGACAAGAAAAAAGGGGAAGCTACAAAGGTTTCAATTTAAAATCTATCATTTCAGTTTAAGCACCAATCCACTTACATTGCTGAGGTTTTGAGAGACACAAAGGAGGTACACACCAGAAAGGGCTTCTCTGTATACCACTGCCATCTAGTGGATATATTTTTCAACCTTTGCAAATATCCATGAAGGGAGAAGCAAACAAGCAGAGGGAATTTGGTTTTAGCAAATGAATGAACACACACTAAAAGTAATACATTTATTTTGATGAGCATGTGTTTTCCTTACAGCATTTCCTTTGATGTGTATACTACTTGGTCAAGCCCTTGTGGCATAAGTCATATCAAATTCCAATATGCATTGGAAGAAAGATAAGAAGTGTACATAATTATTTTATTGGAGAATGTTCATGAATATTAACATTAGAAACAGTCACAGCTGTAATCAAAGGGAATGTTAAAACAGTCCACTGCACATTTTCTTAAGTTCTGAATTGTAAGTTCCTTGAGGGCAGGGACCCAATCATTTTACATTTACAATGAGGGCTCGCATTACAGGGAGGTTAGAAGGGGTCAGTTACCTTTCATGACAGCCCCCTTTGCCACTGTTTTTAGAAAGCTATGCAGAGCATGAGAAGCTAAAACCAGGGGAAGACAAAACAAAGGCTTATGGGACCCCACCCAACCTTTCATACTGAGTTTGCATTAGGGGAGAAACTATATAAGCAGCCATATACACTGATGGTGCAAAAAAGTTGTACTTTACCATTTAACCTGAAATTCTAAACTTACATAAAAGAGAGCAAACCTAGGGGCCAGGTGAAGCTATTAGGCTGCTAAAGGCAGCAGCACATAGCACTGCCCCCCCCCCACTAGCTCTGCCGTCCCTACCTAACCTGCCTCTTCTTCCACATGGACTCTTGAATCAAAGCAGGAAATGTGAAGCATGCCTGGATTGCTTCCAGAGCACTCTACATTTCCTCCTTTGTTTAAAGAGACCATGCGGAGAAAACTGAATCCGAGGATACTGGATCCGCGGATTCAGTGGTCTGCCTGTACTGGTCAAAGGAATGTGTATCAAATTATATAAACCAAAGTACACCGCAATGTAGATAGATATCTGCATCCTGCAACCAAACTTGAATTACTCGGAACAATGACACAATGAGGGGTAGTATCAGTCTCTCTTAGGAAACTCTGTTTTAATTTATACCACTATTAGTGGATGCAATTTTTTGAGATATTTCAGCATTCTTCACTGCTAATGTAAAGGGAACCTTCAGTGAAATGCTGAGGTCAGAAATTCTGTATAGTATCACAGACAATACATCATGCTCCCACTTATTGTAAAAATTGCAGTGGCGTAGGTCCAATTCCACTAGTATAACATATGCAAAAGTATACACTCTGTCAAATAACTCAGACGCTACTCACTGCCTTCTCCAGCCTAGTGCATCTCAGCCAAGTTCCATTGTGCTACTATGGTCCAGATTCTTGCCCTAACAGTTTTGCTTTGGACAGTCTCCATCCGAAAGGTTTTTATAGATCATTGCATCACATGTGTAAGATGCTTTGGAATGCTCTAAGAAAATTCTGCATTTGCTCAGTAAAACATGATTGTGATTATCTCTTCCCAGCTCAATTTTGTTTCCATTTTGAGCCAACCACTTTCTGACTGAATTTGAGGCTGCTTAGAGTCCTTCCTTTCCCAATGATGATGATGATGATGAACTCCCCATTTCTGCCCTCAGCAGAATTGTTGTCATATTAGAAAGGTAGGAGGGTGTGCAAGATGAATGAATTCAAGCTCCATGTAAACACAGACTTGTAGGAAGACTGATATGAAAGATGTCCAACACAATCCTATGCAGTTACTCAGAAGTAAGTCCCATTGTGTTCAGTAGGGCATACTCCCAGGTAAGCACGCTGGTAACTTTACTTTGGCTTTAAGTGTCATTCCAGGAGTAGAAAACAGAAATCTGATTTGGAAAAATGAAAGTCCCTTTCATTCCATTGTGCCTCATTCCATGTTGGAAGAGGTTCTCAAAAAGGGTTGCCTCATCAAAATATGCAACTTGTCTTGGCATACCTCACTTATGACCTATTTTCCTACACTGGCATTCCTGGAAGGGGGGACAAAATAGTAAGTTTCTTCAATCACTAGGACGCCCATGTAAAGTAGCCTCTCCTCCTTGGATTCTGAGCTGTTTGGGAAGGCAAGACCAAAGCAGAGGAGATGCCTCCACTTTGCTTTTGCAGCCACAACTGGCTCAGAACCCAAGGGGGAGAGGCCACTGTCCACAGATGTCCCAGCGCTTGAAGAAACTTACTGTTTTGCTCCCCATCCAGAAACACCAGTGCCTTACCAATCTAATGAATGTAATTCTATGATTCACATGTTTTCATAGTGTTGTGCTTCCCCCCCCCCCAGCAAAAAGATCAGACGATTAAGCACCAGATAATTTTTTAAAAGGTTGTGTTTCATTTTCAACTTCATGGGTTTCCAAAGCAGTATATTAAAAAATGTTTCAAACACAGTCAAAATGCAAGTCAGTAAAAGCAATACAAAAACTGAAAGCAGCATAAAATAATTAAACAGCAGTTTATTAAGCAGAAAGTGAATCCACATTGAAGGAGAATAAGATCAGAATGATTGCTCATTAAAGAGCTTGAGCAAGTAATTTTTTTTTTTTAACACCTGGCACCTAAAACTTAGCAGTAAATATACAAACCGGCCATTGTGAGGAGAGTGTTCTGTACATGAGACAAAACCACCTAAATGGCCCTCTCACCATTTGCTTTGCAGCTCAGTTCTGAAGGTTGGGGCAATTGGAGAACAACCTCAGAAAATAATCTTGATGCCCACACAGGGCACAAGCCTAACCAGGTCTACTCAGAAGTAAGTCCTATTTTGTTCAATGGGGCTTAGCAGTGCTTTTTTTGAAAGAAAGAAAAAAAAAAAGGTGCAGGAACTCACAACTTGTTAATCTTTTATTTATTTCTTTATTTATTTTTAAAACATTTTTTTATCAGAGAAATAAGTAATAAGAAACAACTAGACGTAGTCAATAACCACACACACACACACGTCCATCCCGAGTGAGCTCCCTGATAGCAAAAGCACTCCTGCCACAGCTGGAGTGAAACACCCCATTTTTTTTAGCTGGGGAGGTGCTCCATTGGGCTATAGGAAACTCTCTCCATTGGGCTATAGGAAAGCCTATAGTTAAAGTGTTCAGAACTAATATATAAGGTCTTGAGCCCAGCTGGTGGCCATCAGCGCCTCAAGTATTAGTTCCAAACACTTTGAGCCTAAGAGCTCTTATGGCTCAATTGCTAAAGTGCTGGTCTGTGGAGCCAGAGGCTAGGGGTTCAAATCCCCAGCTAGGTGGGGAGCTGCTCCATGGCTGCAAAATATAAAGGTTGGTTGCCAGTTGCCCCAACTGCCAGTTGGGGGCAGTTGAGGCTGCAAAACTCCTCAAAGTTCAGTCCCAGGCAGGCTTTTTTTTTTTTTTTGCAAAGAAAAGAAATTTTTTCCTCATAGGGATTTGAACCCCTAGTTTCTGGTTCCACAGACCAGCACTTTAGCAATTGAGCCATAGGAACTCTTATGCTCAAAGTGTTTGGAACTAATACTTCAGGAGCTGATGGCCACCAGCTGGGCTCAAGACCAGATATTATGAGTATTATAATATCATAATATATGATATTATAATAATATTATAATAATTATAATAATAATTATAATATAATTATATATATAATATATATATAATTATAATATTTTATATATATATATATATATATATATATATATATATATATAATTATGATAATTATAATAATATTATAATAATATTATAATATGTTATATAAATATAATATATTTAGATATTATGAGTTCTGAACACTCGTAGTTCTGAACACTTTAACTATAGGCTTTCCTATAGCCCAATGGGGAGAGTGCTGGTCTGTGGAGCAGAAGGTTGGAGGTTCAAATCCCTCCCTAGCCAGCAGTGCGGGGCGGGGGCGGCCCAGGGAGGGAAAAAAGGTGGGGCGGGGAGGAGGGAGTGGCGCAGGGAGGGGAAAAAGGTGGGGGTGGGGAGGAGGGGAAAAAGGTGCCGGAACGCTGTTCTGGTGCGTTCCATTACAAAAAAAAGTCCTGGGGCTTAGTATCAGGAAAGTGAGGTTAGGATCAGTGGTGTCGCTAGGGTTTTGCGTCACCCGGTGCAGGAGCCCAGCACGTCACCCCCATGCAGTGGGTGGGGCAACACTCCAGGTGGCGGGCATGGTGATCTACCATCGCCCCGTCCCCACTGGTTTTTTGGCTATACCCCTTGATAGAATAAAGATATTTCAACGAAGTTTGTTTCATTGCATTCTGCTTGAAATTACACATTGATTGATATATAACATGATGGTATTATTTTTACAAATTGTGATTTTAGTAATTTTGGTCACTAGTAGTGTCACCTCCCCCCAGGGTGTCAACTTACTAACACCTTATTGAAGCAGTTCTCAAACTTTTAGCACTGGGACCCACTTTTTAGAATGACAATCTGTCCAGGACCCATCATAAAGCAAATTAAAATAAATAATTATAACTAATTAAATTAAAGTAAAACAAATAATTAAGTAAGGGGAAGCCAGCCCTGTTCCACCAAGTGAATTTTCTCTGTAGCCTGCCTGCAATAACACCCCCACCTCCCCACCAAAAAAGAATCAGTAAGATTTTCACCCCTATCCAGTACCCAGTTCAATTTAAGTTCTTACATTTCAAGCATATCACTATCAGGACCCACCTGGCTTTACAAGTCTGAGAGCCCAATCCTATGCCTGTCTACTCAGAAGTAAGTTCCATTATAATCAGTGGGGTTTACTCCCAGAAAAGTGTGGATAGGATTGCAGCCTAAAACAAAAAGATTCACCTTATCCTGTCAAGCTTCTGTTTCATTCTTTTTATGGGGGGAGGCTGCCTTCTGGAGCATTTGTTGAGCTCCATTTGCATCAAATCAGGACCATTCTGGTGGCCCCACATTTCCCTTTGCCTGTCCTGCCCAGGAGCCAAGGCACGTTTGCTTACTTGTGAGTAAACGCAAACATGTGGCTTAGTTTCACTTTCCATAGAGCTCAATACATTCGCCAGCTTGGAGGGAGGGACCTCCTTCTCTGGTGTTTTTGGGGGGCTACATTCATTGGATCAGGACCATTCTGGTGTTGTTGGATTACTCTCAGCCTGGCCTTTCTGAAGTACTAAGGCAAGTTCGCCTACTCATGAGTAAACGCGCGATACGGCTCTGTTTCACTTTCCATTGGGCTCTATGCATTTTTTGTTTTCCGGTTTTTTGCCAATAACTTTTGATAAAGAGAAGATATTTCACTCTATTTTTTGCATTGCATTCTGCTAGAAATTCCACATCCCATGGTATATAACATAATGGGGTTACACCTAACCACTGCAATTTTAGCGCATCACCCCCCCCAGTGCGCGTCACCCCCCCTGCGCATCACCCGGTGTGGCCCACACACCCCGCACCCTCCTAGCAATTCCACTGGTTAGGATTGAAACCACAGTTTCATAGGATGCCCACACAGTTATAATGCAACAGCAGAAATCAGATCTGAAATCTGGAGGAAATCTTTGGGCAAGGAGAGAAGCCAATAATACAAAGGGCAAGTGAAAGTAATAATCACAGTACTTCAGCAATCACCTTTGTCTCCCCAACAGAGAACCTCATAAAAGACAAGTTGAAAAAAAAGTCCAACCCACTCAGTACTTTATGCTTTAAAGAGCCTGTTCTCTCAAGAGGTCATGGAAGACAAATAAATTTCATAGGTCTTTCCTAAGCAATATTTTTAGGTGCAGTTAATATGTCCCTGAATACCAGTAACAACTGAATGCAGAGGTCAATTTATTAATATCCTTTCAATGGAGTCTTTATTAAGCAGCAGACTCCTTGTTCAGGTCCGGCTCAATGGAAAAATTCAGAACATCAATTCTGGGCAGGAACCTGCCCCGCCACCGATTCATACATTGCAGACACCTGGCTAAGCAATATTCAGTTAGCCAAATGTCCTTGGAAGCTATTTTACCTCTCCCTGCACAGTAAGCCAAAAATAACTTTTAGACCCTGTGGGAAGCAGGAAAGCCCCACACCCTATCTAACAGTCAGATGAAGTATGACTTCCCAGTTCATGGTGCAGCTCAATTCAGAACTCAGGCTTTCTTTACCCTTGTCTGTTTTGTCCAGCTATTACCATCTCAGAATGGACTTTCCATGAAGACATGACATGCTGTCAGCTGACAAGTCTGATGGGACCATGTTGACTTTAGCATGGAAACTGTGGGAAATGACTGATTCTCCTGCAATCACTGACAGACTTACTAGTGATTGGCAAGATGTATGCATCTCTATTGCAAGAGAAACTGCAATTGGATAGAACAGGAAAAGATACTAGGAGACGAGCAAGCGGGGTTCAGGAAAGGCTACTCTTGTATCGATCATTGCTTTACTTTGGCATCATTGATAAGTAAATATGCATTAAATGTTCCTGGCACCTTATATGCAGCATTTATAGATCTAAGAGCTGCCTTTGACTCAGTGTCTCACGCAAGACTCTGGAATAAATTGAATTCTACATCTATGCCTAAAAGATTGTTTAAATTAATAATGAATTTATATACTGGAAACTCCTTATATGTTAAACTAAGCAAAGATGGAGCTATTTCTCACCCCATATCTGTTGAAAGAGGGGTTAGGCAGGGATGTGTTCTTGCGCCGCATTTATTTAATCTCTATCTGTAATGGAAGATCAGAAGATCATCAGGTGGATGATGTGGTGTTGACAGCGATTCCATGTTTTGACAGCTGGTTGACAGCTCTGGGAAGGGCAGGGCTGGCTCCACAGCTGTAATCAATCAAGGCCAATGGAGACCTGGTTGGACCTGGTTGGACACCTGAGCTTCATTTGACATTGATGGGGCTTTGAATGAGCTAAGGAGGTAGCTCACAGCTGAGCTGCATTTGCACTTAATGGGACACAAAGGATAAAAGGCAGCTTCAGAAGGACCAAAGGAGCAGGATGCTGATCCAGCTGGAAGCCGGATGCTGACCCAGAGGGAGAGCCAGGAGCAGGACGCTGACCCAGCTGGATGCTGACCCAGAGGGAGAGCTGGGAGCCGGACTTGAATTGGAGGCTTCATACCTTTACCCACTGAGTTAAGTGGAGTTTTGGGGAGGGAAAGTCTCTGGACAAGAGGACTTGTAGGGAGTGTCTGTGTTCATGACAATAAATTTGGTTAGTTGCTATAGATAAGGAGTTCTGTGTTCATTCCTTAGCACACCACAGCTGTTGTTCTAGAGATAAAGCAGGTGTTAATTAGCCAAAAAGCGGGCATTAGAAGGGAGTTGGGATATTTGGACGGGACACTATCTCAATGACTGTTCCTAAATTGCTTGATTTAGATATACATGCACCATGCTTAGATAACAACCCAGTTCCTGCCTTATTATACACTGATGATCTTGTTCTATTGTCCAGAACTCAGATTAGTCTTAAACATGCCATTAAAGCATTTATTGCTTACTGTCAGGTTTTTGGCATCCCAGGCTAGAGATTATTAGCCAGGATGTGGCAGGAGGCCCTGATATCTGGGCCTGGTGTGAAGCAATCAGCAAAGCAGCACTGCTGATGCAATCAACTGCACCTGTTGCAGGTGAAAATCATGTGACTGGGGGAGAGATGAGTGCTGAGTCACGTAGGCATCAGAGTGGGCCACAAGACTGTCTTGTGACTATGAGGTCGCCCTACTCTGATTGGCTGGCCCCGGTATATAGGGGGAAGCACAGACTCCAGGTGTGGGTTGTTGTGGTGGAGTTTCTGCGTGTTGTGCTGCTGGTTTGTGTACTGATTTTGGACTGCCTTCTCATGACTGTGACCTGCTGTATCCCTGACTTCTGGACCGTATGACTGACTGCTCTTCTGCCTGCTCCTTTTACCAATACAGGCTTTTGCAACAAACAAGCCTGTGTCTGCTCCTTTGGCTTTGTTTGGGATCAGCTGCTTCTTTTGCTCTCTCCCTGTGCTCCTGAGCCACTCTGCTATCAGGGAAGCAAGGGCTATCCTCCCCTGATAACCTGACACTTACCAGCCTGAATGGCACAGGGATGCTGGCGCAGCATCTGCTGAATCCCACAGGCTGGCTGGGTTCCAGGCTAGCTAGGAGAGGTAAGTAACAGAAGTGTTTACTTACCTCCTCCACCACTCCCTGGTTCTTCATAGGCCTACTCAAATCTATACCAGTTGCTTTGGTATTTAATTTACATTTAAAAAACAATCTCTATAATTATTAATGCATTAAAGAACTATTGGCATTTCTGTGATGCTCTAGTGTCTAAAAAGCCTTTTTCCAAGGGTATTCTCTGTTCAGTTTAGTCTTCATTTATCATTTTACCAATTAAACTTGACAACTGGAAATTCCAGCTCCTTAGTGCTTTGAAGCTTGAACCTTATCTAATTTTTGACAGCTTAGCTAAGAAACATTCCTTGATTTATAGCCTGCACTTCCTACATCAGACTGAGACCAGAGAAATGGATTCTTTGTAAGTCTGTTTGTGAAATGCTAAGCATAAACATTTGATTTGTACTAATCATACATTTTCAAACATATAAACTAATAATTTGTTTTAAACTAATTCACTCATAACATAACATAACATTTGGTTCATTAACATAAGTAAGCAAAAATGATTTGTTTCAGCATAATGGCTACATATACTCATAGCATGGCATAATGGCTTGTGGCTTTCACTAGCCTGTATCAGCAGCAGTTCCCAAACTTTTTAGTGCCATGATCCACCTTATCCACCTTGGTGGATTGTGATGCGATGATCCCTGTAGTGCCACAATGCCTTATTGGGAGCACCCAGATGCCTCTAGGTCACACTTAGTCCAGAACCCACTCCATTGGCCTTCACAAGTTCTAAAATGCCCCGTAGAAATGGCTGGAAGTGACTTCTCACACCCACACACTCTGTCTGCTCCTGTCTGTCTGTCTGTCTGTCTGTCAGTCACCCATTTTACTTTAGCACTAGCAGTACTAGAAATGGGGTGCTCTGTAGCCAGGGTGATATGTTTCTACAATTACATAGATCTGGCATGTTTCATCTTGGAGACTCTAGTAATAAATCAATGAAGGAAGAGTAGTCAAAGACTGATTGTTAGTCATTTTCTGGAGAGAGGCAGGATGATTCATCCTTCACAAATGCCTAAAACAATAGAAGATTGCCTTCATTCTTTTATCCTATCATACATATCCAGTTCAGGCCTTTATTTGGGCAGAAATGAACTTGTGAAGGGGGATCAGGGTCGTACCCAATAGCCTTTAGAGTATGAATTGCACATACAGGAGTCTCTTGCATTCAGAGGGATTTGTATAAGCTTTGTGCATGTTTTGATGAAAGCATGTAGAGAGGAGCTGTGGTGAATGGGTACATCATTAATCCTCTCTCCACACATTCATTTGTATCAATATGAATGCTTGATCAGGGCTGTTGTGGTAGGATAAAAGATGAAGGGAGTCTGGAAGTATGTAAGTCTATGAAGAAGTATGAAGGACTAAGAAAAAAATATATATTGTAAGAATTTTTCTATTCTGCTTTTCAAAAAAAAGTTTTCAACAAAAAAAAGATCTACATAGCAAAAGAATAAGAAAGTTCTCACAAAAGGGCAAAGGCGATAGATAGATATTTGCGGCACCAATTGATGACATAAGTGTGAACTGAACTGACCATTGAAGTGTACTGGCCATTGCTATAATGATCACAGATGAAAGGATACTGATGGAAAGATGCTGTCTAGATAAGACTTGTAGTTCAGTCATTTGAATTGCTGCTACTAAGTTCAAGTTGAAGACATTAATTAGGACAACTAGTATATAAGGTACAAAAGGTTGTGTGTGAGGGTCAGAGACTGAGATGAAGGTCAGAGGGTCAGGTAAGTGAAATGACCTGATAGGGACAAACTGTGATACCTTGCTCACATTATTTCCTTGGTATGAAAACCTCTCTTTCATTGACCATTCCCAGGAAGTTCCAGGAACGCTTGCAGAGAAGAACAGTGTAAATGAAATGACATGGTCCATATTCCAATCTCCAGGGGAGCCAATATTTGGAGGAGGAAGGGTCAGGCCATTTGCCCCATCCACATGGTTCTTCTATAAAGAAGTCACTACAGTGGGATTTGTCTGCCTCCTGGGAACTATGTTCAGCCAGCACCCAAAACTTAACATCTAGGAACAAAAGAGAGAATGATTGTAGATCTGAATTGGGGATGGCAAGAAACAATTGAAAGAATTGACTTTAAATAGTATATACTCACCAAACAAGAGACTGCTTGACTGGCTGGTCTGGTTGGGTCACTTCTCAGCATTCAACATGGGTTTCAAAGGTAAGAGTTTCATCTTGGTTTAGCTGGGTCTAATAAGAAATAACTTTTGCGCATGTGCTTACAAAACAGCCTGAATGCTGACCGTTCATGCGCAGAATCTCATTTTATATTCTGAGTCAGAAAACAACTTCTCAGGAAATGACACTCAGAACCCAGTCCTGCAGTACAGCAACACCAGATGGCCGCAGCTGTATCCTGTGGGACCACAGAAGCTGCTAGAGGTCTCCTTGGGGTAAAGGAATATCTGTTCCCTTACCAAGTGTAGAGCCCCAGCAGCCCCCATGGATCTCCTCAGATCTGCACCAGCTCTTTAGCTGGAGCAGAACCAAGGAGACCCATGTCGGGCTCTGCCACTCCAGAAGGGGGATAGCATTTAGAGGCAGCTTCTGCCACCATCCCTGGGCCCAATCCGTTGGTCGGTCTGCCCTTCCTCCACCTAGTTCTGTCCCTCCTTGCCTTTTCCCACCCTCTTCTCTCCTTGAGAAGCCTCCTTACTGCTCGGTGGGCATACTAACCACAGGGCACCCGTCATCCACATCAACATCCTGCTGGCATGGAGCACCAGGGCCAAATGGCACTGGCTTCTCTGCCTGCGCCGTGTGCTTCCTGCTCGCAGCAATGTGCCTTACGAAACTTTCTTGACTGTCATTTCCAGAGCAGCCTCCTGCCCCAGCATAGGATAGGGCTGCCAGTTTGTAATACTTCCAAGAAGTATAAGCTGAACCAGTTAGTTTTCTAAACCAGGTTAGTATGAATTTCACTACCTGGAAGACACTGGCATATTGAGTCTAAGCTGTTATCGTTTGGATGCACCACAGCTATGCAGTCGCTTTTCTGCATAAGGATCTATCACTCTCAAGAATTTTTATTGGGAGTGCTTCACAAAAGCAGACTTCCTAATGGTCCAGGAAGAGAAATCCAGTAGCCTGTCAGATTGCATATAACTCTTCATTGTTGTGTAAGCTCTTTAAGGGATGCCTATACAAACAGCTGTTTGTCCTTGGTAAACCACACTGAGAGGCCGGTATTTTAACTGAGGGTTCATTATTTTCATTATTACTATTATTGCAGTTGTCTTTGTCGTCGCTTTCTCAAGAAATGTGGGCTTCTTTGTGAAACCTCAAGTAAAGCAACTCACAGGATCCAAATTTGCAACATGTGACGTGCTCACCCTTCAAAGGAAGCCTCTCTCCACAGGGTACGCGGTTTGAGTCCTACTGCCAGACATTGACTTTGAAAACTGCGGAGAGCCATTATTCGGTAAAATGCTTGTGGAGTTTACAAATGGGGATATGTTGCTCTTCTTCAGCAGGGTTTGTAACTCTTGACTGAAAAAAAGCTACCAAAATTAAAACAAACCGCCCTCAACTCACCACCTGATGTTTTATAGCTTATTCTGTAATTGTTCCAAGGCTGCAGAGATGCGTGGAGGATGGCAGAAACCCAAATATTTAGCAGGATGAGACTGCTGGGTGATGAAGAGGATCAAAATACTTTAGAGAAGGAGGGCTACACCTTGAGATCCAACTAAGCTGAAACAACACAAAGCTGTGCTTTGTGAAATTGGATGCTGAATATCCTCTGAGCACTCATGCACTAGCCAAGTATTTTATATCAGTATTTGACACCCGACTTTATTTGATTTCAATATTTGACACTTGACCGTTGCTTTAAAGCCAGCGTAGTTTAGTGGTTAGTGGTGGGCTTGGACAAAAAGGTTGAATCCTGCTATGAAGCTCGTTGGGTTGGCCACTTTCTCTCATCCTAACCTATCTCACAGACTTGTTGTGAGGATACAAGTAGGGGGAGGAGCAAAGTATGCCATCTAGAGCTCCTTGGAGGAAGGGGAGTGTTCAAATTTAAGTTCATAAAATTAAGTAATTAAGGCAGCAATCCTAACCAATTTTCCAGCTCTGACATAAGGGCAATGCAACTCCGAGGTTAGGGAACAAACATTGCCTTACCTTGAGGAGGCCACCATGACTGCCCCCCCCCCAACAACATGATGCAGCACATGCCCCACTGGCACAGCTATGCCAGTGCTGGAAAGTTGGTTAGGATTGTGCCCTAAGTCTAATATGAGACAAGTGTGGTTCAATATGCAGTCCATGGGCCACATGCAGCCTGCAAGGCCTTTTTCGGCGGCTTCCAAAAGCCCTGCCACAACCCCCACAGCCTCCTCCTGCTTCGGTGGCTTTTTGGTCTCCCTGCCGCATCGTTCCAGCTTCTCAAGGAGAAGCTGGAAAGGTGTGGTAGGGAGATCAAAAAGCCCCACCACTCCTACCGCCACCTCTGCCTCCTTCCAACTGAGCTTGCTGAGTGACTATAGCAGCTCAGAATACAGAAGTATCTGAGAGTGACATCATCATGTAACCGCCAGTTACTTGCATGTCTGCACAGCTGTGGCCTTGTCTCCTTGTCCTCCCTGCTGCTTTCCCAAGCAGCCAGATGGATTAGGAGGTGACAAGCAGCAGCAGTGCAGTGGCGTAGCAAAAGGGGTGCAGGGGGGTAACAGTTGCACCAGGCAGCAAGCTTTAGGGGGGCAACAAGCGGAGCTTGATGTTAGTGGCCAAAATTGTGAAACTGTGTTATGTATGAATGATACCATCATGATATATAATTGGAAAGATAGTTCAATGCTGAGTGCAATGAAACAAACCACATTGGAATACCTGTATTCTATCAAAAGTTATGGCCAATTAACCATAATTTTTATCTATTAATAAATTAAATTTGATTTCATCATGGGGGGAGGGCTACAAAATCTTCTTCGACCCCAGGTAGCAGAAGCATTCGCTGCTCCACTGCACCATTTTTCACTTTTTAAAAAGTCTGAGTCTGACGTCACTTCCGGGGCATCATTTGGCACTTGGCATCCGGCTACACTTTCATTAGCTACGCCACTGCAGCAGTGTCATCATCCCCCTACCTTCCTCCATCATCGCTGAAGGGAGGAAAAAGCTGCTGCTTCTGGGTGTGCAAAGTGGGCAGTGATGGTGGTGGTGGGCACATGGAAGTTGTCCAGGCTTGCATGTAGGTCAACTGTGTTTTCCCTCATACAGAGGATTCTCAGGATAATATATACACAGCGGCCACTGTCCAGTAATCTGAACTATGCCTTGGGCTTACACAGAAGAGCTTTTTATTTCCTGTGTGCCGCATAAGAATCTGACCCACCTGTCTGTGATTGCTAACATTTGGAAGCAGTTCCGTATGGAGCTGCTGTTCATAAAAAGAAGGGAGAGAACCTGAGTTACTCACTTGTCCCCTCTGAACTTGTAGCTCTCTCTATGTGGATATCTGAATCGGAGCCAGTCTTTTGCACACCTGCAAATGGTTTCATTGGATAAAGGCCATGTTTGGAACTGCACACAACAGCATCAGTGCCTGTAATTTGGGGTGATCTCCTTTTGTTTTTGGCAAACTCAGTCTCTTTCCAAGGATTTGCTCCCCCCCCCCCCCAAGTACCTGAAAGCATGTTGCTGGTTTGTTCCTGACTGCTGTGTTTGTAATTGTTTCTGGTCTAAGGATGGAAGTGAATCCTGGCCGATGACTTTGTTTTGTCATAACTACATGTGGGGAGACGTACACATTTGTTAAGGCGATTCACTGGGAGAAAATTATATTTATTATTGCATTTGTAGCCTGCTCTCGAGGGAGTTTGGAGTGACTTCCAGGCAGGTAGCTTAAAAGTCCAGACATCCTGCTGATTCAAAGCAGAACTGTATAATGTGAGAAGCCCAGCTGGAGAAGCATCTTCTAAGCTGCACAGATGAGAAAGTTTACAGTTTAAAAACACGCAGTGCATCGCTTCAAATCTCCGAGCAAGACAGCAGTGGAATTATTCAGGAGCCTGTGAAAAAGGTGCAGCAAGAAGAGTAGAATGGTATTAATCAGTTTGGGGGCCACTTGCAAATAAATCCCATACAATTAGACTGACTTGAACAGAAGTTCTGGGGTGTATATGTCACTTGCTGGGGGGGTTGGTAAATAGCAGGGGAAGTTTTTGTCTTCAAGCCCACTTATGGGTTTAAGCATCGAACTGACCAATGCTGAAAACAAGATAATGGATTCGATGGACGCTTGGTCTGAGTTGCTTCTGGTTAGTGCCAGTCCCTTTGGGAATTGATGGTATGCCCTCCCCTGGCATAGGTTCCCCCCTTGTTCTGGCCCCAGATCTTAAGGAGCTCCAGGAAAGTGAGGGAGGGCTGCTCCAACAGTTCTTTCAGGCCATTAATGGTCTGTTTGGACAGCCATTTTCAATGGCACTGGTGTGCCCACAGATGGTCCGCAGGTATGCCACAGGAGTTTGGGACAGGTCATTTATTAGTAGGGCCATTGGGGGATTTGAGCCCTCAACCAGCAGCATGGTATGCCTTGTCAATGGTTAAAATACTGATGGTGTGCCTTGGCAATTTTAGCACCTTGTCTGTGTGCCATGAGATGAAAAGGGTTGAAAATTGCTGATTTAGGAGCTGATGGTATGAGCTCCTCTGGTCTGAACACCCAACATTCTTACTCCAATAATTTTAGAGCGTGTTATGTGAAATTTAACTTGCATAAAATGATCATCTTAATGCCCCACCAAGAAAAGTAGCAAAGCATCACAGTATTTTTCCTTTGTGTGCGTAATCCATTCCACAGTGTGCAAGAAGACAGACAACATTCTAGCTGAAAGGCTGTTCAGTAGGATAGTTCAAAGTCAACCAATGTTCTTATTTAAGTGAAATCATGAGCTGCAGTTCCATAAGGAAACCTATTGGAATGTCTCTCTTTCTGCTGAAATTCAGGGGGAGGAAGCTCAGCAGCCAAGTCTCTCTTATTTGCTTTGGAAGGTTCCCCTCCATAGTGCTCAACCTATATGGTTCTTCCATTATAATTATGAGGCATATCTGAATTCTTCAATGGTGGGTAGACAATTTCACATGTCAACCTTTTCTTTCCAGGTAATAACAAACGGCATGGAAGGAAACGTGGTCTGTGACCCTTCAAATTAAGTAGCCCTCCATCATGCCAGTTCCTCATCTGAAATAACCAGCTTGGCTGTGCTCATGAAAAAGACCTCAGGAAGAGAAAGAGTTATTGACTAGGACAGGTATCAAAGCCTACAAGCATGGAAAACCTTCTCTGGCACCCAAAAGATGCAGGAGAGGGGGGAAAAAATGAGCCATTTGTGCAAAAATAATCGCCACTGTGTGGAAGTATTAATGATGCTTAAAGACAGACAAATGTATAAAGGTTTTTCCTGAATGTTTCCTCTTCAACTGGCCATTCATTGTGTATTTTAAATTGCATATTAAAAGAGAAATTGTGTGGTCTGGAGAAGTCAACATGAAATACCACTGGGGGCTTTGTTGGAGCCCAGGCCTGCATTTGATGCCAAGAATGAGCACCCTCCCCCACACGCATATGGGAAGTAAGGCAGTAATGCATTTGATTTGGTACTTCTTGCTAAAGAAGTATAATGTAGCAGGCCCTGAAAACACCTTTTCCAGACAGACACCTTCTTTATAGAGCTGAATAATAATGTAGAACCAAATCTAGCTGTCTGACAGTTCCATCTCCACTAGGTATTCACATGACAGGTATTCGCAAGCAGGGCAGATCCAGTGTTTGCATTTAGGGGGGCCATGAGCACTACCTTAACTCCAGAGCCCAGGTCAACCAGGCGGGTAGAGCTGAGTTGCTGGATGAACTTTGGCCTCTATGAACATTGGCCTGTTTGCTGCTGGGTAGACCTGGGCTCCCACCTGGACTTGGAGCCCAGATCTATCTGGCAAGTAGATCTGGGCTCCCATTCCAACTCTACCCTCTGGAGCTGCCTCTTCCAGGCAGGTAGACCTGGGCTCCTGGCTGTGCTTGGGTTCCCCATCTTGGTGGGTGCCCTTCCCCACTGATGTGACAGTTTGGGGGGGGGGGGCGGACCACACACCCATGTTCACAAGACTAGCACAGCAGAAGAAAAATCCATCTACAGGACATCTTGTGATCTGTGATTAGGTCTCCAGTCTCTTTCAGAGGAAGGAAAATGGCAAGTGTGATGGAACACTAAATATAAAATAGTGTGGGTTCAATTCAGTATAAAGTCAAGCAAGCTTGCATTGTGCTGTTTTCAATGCAATGTGTGTGAATGCATTCAATACAGCCGAATAAAATTAAAGCGTTTCTAAATCTTGCCAGCCAGTAGATTTTACAGGGGTATGAGAAACTTCTACTATCTAAAATAAGAGCATGTATTTTTATTTGACAAACGCTACAAGGTATGGTATTGGCTGGAGACCAGGATTTAGAAGAAATTGATGGGAAGTTTCAGGTTATGGTGCCTGAATTATCGAGATACAAAAGCCTTGTGCTTATTTAAGATTAATAAAGAAAATAAGGGGGAAAGAAGAAGTCTACACTTGTGCCACTGACAAGAAATTTGAGTTGGAAATAGCTGCCCTGCTCTGAGTTAATATGTTTTCATCATATGGGGAGGGTGGAATTAAATCAAGTCAGGGAGTGTATTTCTTCTTCAGATTGAAATTGGGGTCTGTTACCATTGTAAAAACACTGGAAAATGAATGAATGGGAAGATAGAAAAAGAGCTAAAAGATAGCCCAGGGCCATAAGGAGCTCTGTGTTTCATAGGAGGTGATTAAATACACATATGATGCAATCTAATTTATTTCACATTCACCTAATTACACTGCAATGTGCAGGGATCTATAACATGAAAGGGATCCTTTATATGGCATCTTGAACTATTTTGCAATATCTGCTGTACCTTTTATAATAATATCCCACACCTCTGAGCCTGTCTGTCCACCTCATCGTTCTTGCGAACCCCCTCTACTTATGGCAGTGAAAGCAATTTATCTGAAAATTGAGAGGGAGAAGAATGGAGGGAGTAGACTATGTTTGGGGAACCTGCAACCATAGACTTAAATGTTCCTTCACTTCAAGAATTGCACTGAGAAATGCAACTTCCATTTTTTCCAGGGTACAGTGCCATCGTGAATGAACAGAACTACCCCAATTCACATCCCGATTTCAGTCCACCTTCCCTGTCCGGGGGTGTGGTCAGAGGCAGGGCTATTGTCAATCCTGCATATGACTGATTGTAAGCCAGCCAGCTGGGGATGATCATCCCCAGAGCTTTCCAGG
The DNA here is from genome assembly GCF_035046505.1 of Tiliqua scincoides. Lineage (NCBI taxonomy): Eukaryota > Metazoa > Chordata > Lepidosauria > Squamata > Scincidae > Tiliqua > Tiliqua scincoides. The sequence continues at coordinate 32,790,159 of NC_089826.1, forward strand.
AACCAGAGCAGAAGACAAAACACATGTGGGTGTCTTGGGGAGACAGGAGGAGGAAATCAGGTTTGCAACTTCCCACTCATCAGACTATCCCATAACCTGCCATGCTTAGCATGACCTTTGGTTACAGCTGAATAAGGCTAATGAAAATGAGGAAGGGAGTAGCTGAAGCAAGGATACAGGTGAAGTAGTGGATTTCGGCTTGGTGAGAAGAGGCTGCATGGCGCCTGCAAGTGGGTTGTGACACCCGAAGGCAACATGGCACACAGTTTGGGAACCACTGATCTGTGCCATTCAGATGGCATTCTTCCATTGCCTTTACATCCTTTGATAGAGCAGACTAGTAGTTCAAGCCTATACATGTTTACTCAGAAGTAAGTTTCATTTTTTCCCTAGCACTTCCTCCCAAGTAAGTGTGCTTAGGATTGCAGCACAGGTGAGCTTTAGGATACAATCCGAAACAATTTACCAGCACTGGCATAGCTGTGCCAGTGGGGCATGTGCTGCATCCTGCAGTTGGGGGGTAATCATGGAGGCCTCCTCAAGGTAAGGGAATGTTTGTTCCCTTACCTCGGAGTTGCATTGCCCTTACCTCGGTACTGGAAAATTGCTTAGGATTGCACCCTTAGATGTTATTTTGTAATCACAATAATTCAACAATGTCATTATTATAACCTAAGCAAAAAAGCATTAAAAAGCTGCATTTCTGTTTTCTCCAAAGCACCTTTCTCCTTAATTCACTCTCTGGGGTATAGATCTGTAGAATTTCACTTTACCAAGAACTGAAGCTTTTGTTTGCAACCTTTATAAAGTCTTCCAATTTCAACTTGGGGAGAAATGCTGCAGCTGAATAGCCAGAAGGGATTATAAGAGAAATGCATGTCTTTACTACGGTATCATGAACCGTGCTACTATAATATTATTGCTGTAGGTTAATGTGATCCCTTTTACTCTCTCTCCCTCCCTTCCCTTCCACAGTAGCCTATTTTCCCAAAGCAAAATGGTGTCATTTGAATTGCAAATCCTATCACATATATAGTTTGATTCTTTCGGCTCAGGATGAGTGACAGTGGTATATTAGATTTAACAAACGTTACCCACTTTTAAATACATTTCTGGTATTGAGAACTAACAGAGCTGAAAACTGAATGGGGAAAGGCTCTGTTCTGGCATTCATGCCTTTATTGGGGCCCTGAAAGGACCGTATGGAGGGAACCTGATAGAAAGTTTGTGGCATCGCTAAATAGAACTCCGTCCAAGGTGGTAAAATAAAAGGTTAGCTCAGCTGTCTTTTATACTGTTTTCATTAGTGGTGGCCAACTCTTTCAAAACCCAGGCCAAGGGCTGTGCATAGTGTTTGATTCAGCTGGGCCCAGGACTTAACGGAGTACAGGCCTCAAAGAATCGCTGAACCAAGCCTTTTGAAAAGCGCTGTGTTTCAAGAGTGCAACCCCTTTACAGCGCATGGCGGCGAGAGAAGATGAAATAGAGTCATAAGGATGTGCGGCTAGTACCATGTGATACTTACTCTAGCTGCCTTGTACAGGCATTTGTTGTGTCAGGAGATCTTGCAGCACTTCTGTGGTCACTTCTTTTTATCATTTAAATGTTGTTGAATTTTCATTTATGTATTACGGATCCTCATCACGTGTAAAAAAAAATGTGTAGAGAGCAACAACAAAGGCTTCCTGGTCTGTATGAGTTCCTGGTGACAGCAACTCATTCAGGACATTCCTCTTCTTTTCAGGGCACAATCCTAACCAGGTCTGCTCAGAAGTAAGTCCTATTTTGTTCAATGGGGCTTACTCTCAGAAAAATGTGGTTAGGATTGCAGCCTCAGTCAATGAGCATCTCTTCCTTTGCTGCAGTGTAGTAAAACTCCTAGTCTCACCACCCGTGTAAAGGCTCTAGTGAGGTATTTGACAAAGTATTTGCATTTACAGCCCAAAGTTCAAGACATGTGTGAACCGAGAAAATACACGTCAACTTCTCCCTATAACACATTTGCCTCACATGCATTTCTCCCACTCCACATCATGGCTGCTCCTGGTGAGGCAGAAAAGTGCACATTCAGATGACATCACTACATGGAGTAAGTGATCTTACATATTATGGGGGATAAGCAGCAAAGGCACAATCCTATCATTGAGAAGACCCAATGCTATCATGGATTGGGCTGGCAAGTAGAGGGCTTTACATCAGCAGAACACAGTTCTGTTGTCATAAAATCGTCTCTTATGGTAGCCATTTTAGGTGAGCTCCTACACCAGGCAACAGTGTGGGAGGCCCATTGCCAAACCTACATAGGTGAGACACCAGTGGGGGCAGAACAAAGTAGGAAGGAAGGGGTGGAATGGAGGAGCGAACATGGATGGGGAGCTAGGCACTCACATGTGCCGATATCCTAATCTGGTGGTTTTCAGACTGGGGTGTTGTGATGCCCCAGCCTGAAGGTCCTGGCCTCTTTCTCCTTAAGGGGAAGGGGCAGGGGGGTGGCAGGGAGGAGGCAGCGTCACAATCCCCAGAATCGCGTCACTCAGGGAGGCTGCAGGGACTGGGGTGCACTCAGCCTAACATCCATACCAGGTAAGATGGTGGAATGCCTCATCAAAGATAGGATCTCAAAACACATAGACGAACAGGCCTTGCTGAGGGAGAGTCAGCATGGCTTCTGTAAGGGTAAGTCTTGCCTCACAAACCTTATAGAATTCTTTGAAAAGGTCAACAGGCATGTGGATGCGGGAGAACCCGTGGACATTATATATCTGGACTTTCAGAAGGCGTTTGACACGGTCCCTCACCAAAGGCTACTGAAAAAACTCCACAGTCAGGGAATTAGAGGACAGGTCCTCTCGTGGATTGAGAACTGGTTGGAGGCCAGGAAGCAGAGAGTGGGTGTCAATGGGCAATTTTCACAATGGAGAGAGGTGAAAAGTGGTGTGCCCCAAGGATCTGTCCTGGGACCAGTGCTTTTCAACCTCTTCATAAATGACCTGGAGACAGGGTTGAGCAGTGAAGTGGCTAAGTTTGCAGACGACACCAAACTTTTCCGAGTGGTAAAGACCAGAAGTGATTGTGAGGAGCTCCAGAAGGATCTCTCCAGACTGGCAGAATGGGCAGCAAAATGGCAGATGCGCTTCAATGTCAGTAAGTGTAAAGTCATGCACATTGGGGCAAAAAATCAAAACTTTAGATATAGGCTGATGGGTTCTGAGCTGTCTGTGACAGATCAGGAGAGAGATCTTGGGGTGGTGGTGGACAGGTCAATGAAAGTGTCGACCCAATGTGCGGCGGCAGTGAAGAAGGCCAATTCTATGCTTGGGATCATTAGGAAGGGTATTGAGAACAAAACGGATAGTATTATAATGCCATTGTACAAATCTATGGTAAGGCCACACCTGGAGTATTGTGTCCAGTTCTGGTCGCTGCATCTCAAAAAAGACATAGTGGAAATGGAAAAGGTGCAAAAGAGAGCGACTAAGATGATTACGGGGCTGGGGCACCTTCCTTATGAGGAAAGGCTACAGCGTTTGGGCCTCTTCAGCCTAGAAAAGAGACGCTTGAGGGGGGACATGATTGAGACATACAAAATTATGCAGGGAATGGACAGAGTGGATAGGGAGATGCTCTTTACACTCTCACATAATACCAGAACCAGGGGACATCCACTAAAATTGAGTGTTGGGCGGGTTAGGACAGACAAAAGAAAATATTTCTTTACTCAGCGTGTGGTCGGTCTGTGGAACTCCTTGATGTGGTGCTGGCGTCTAGCCTAGACACCTTTAAAAGGGGATTGGACAAGTTTCTGGAGGAAAAATCCATTATGGGGTACAAGCCATGATGTGTATGCGCAACCTCCTGATTTTAGAAATGGGTTATGTCAGAATGCCAGATGCAAGGGAGGGCACCAGGATGAGGTCACTTGTTATCTGGTGTGCTCCCTGGGGCATTTGGTGGGCCGCTGTGAGATACAGGAAGCTGGACTAGATGGGCCTATGGCCTGATCCAGTGGGGCTGTTCTTATGTTCTTATGTTATCAGTCCCTGCAGCAGCCATTCTGGGGTGCGAGGAGCCCTGCGCGAGTGTCTGCAGGGTTCCCCAGCTCTGGTTTAGCAGAAATGGAGCGCGATCACTCCACTTTCACTTCTAGTGAGCTGGGGAGCCCTGCTGACGCTTGTGCAGGGCTCCCCGCACCCCAGGACGGCTGCCACAGGGACTGGTGAGTGCATCCCAGTCCCTGCAGCCTCCCTGAGTGACGCGATCCTGGGGATCGGGTCACTGCCTTCTGCCCGCCCCTGCTGTCCCCCACCCCCGCAAGGACTTACAATGGTGCAAACTCTCCAAGAGAGTTTGAAAACCGCTGTCCTAACCCCATCTGTCTCCCATACTGCCTCCTTTATGTGCCTCAGATTTATGCCTAGCAGGTGGAGATCCAAGGAGTCCCATAGCAGAGGGGAAGGCTTTCCCTGGGGGAAGTGAACATTTGCTTAAGGAGACCTTTCAATTACCCCTCTGTAACGTCCATGGCAGGTGGAGACCCGCCCCTTGGTGTGCGACCGAGCACGGGGAGCTTACCCTGTCGAGGCAAGTCGGTCATTGGTGGAAAGAAGGACGGGAGGCAGACACAGCTGTTCTGCACAGACTGTTTACTCGTGTCAAACTCTTGACATTCATGGGGCCTGTTACGTCACAGGCCCTGTTGCCTTACACAGACTCATGGCGTCGGCGCACGATATGCTCTTTCCCTGCTCCTTCCCAACCCCTTTAGGTTTCCGGCAGAGCTCTCTGGCTGGTGCCTGTTGGCCAAGGGTATGGATTCCCGAGGTCAGCAGTGCTCTTGCCTGGGGTCAGCTTAGCAGTCCTCAGGAGGACCCCTGGTACCTCCGGGCTTGCCTCCCGATCCAATGGCCTCCAATGGAGGTAGTTGGTACCGGGTCGTCAGTTCTGCAACCTCACCTCTCCTGCTATCACCCCCGGGGCCCAGACGGGCCAAGGATCAGGGAGTCCCCAGTCCCCAGCCCCTTTCTCCAGGGCCGAGGTCAGCAAAGTTCCCCTCAGGTCCTGGGTTGTCAGCCTAAGGCCGGGGTGGCTACCCCCTCTGGCCTTCCCTTCAACCCTGCTCCCAACTGGAGAGGAGTGACCTCTCTCTAGGCTATCCAGCCTTCTTATGAAGCCAGCCTTGGGCTGGGCCAGCCCCACCCCTTCTGCCCACGTGTCTGCTGGCTGCTCCCAGGAGGCACTAGGTCCTACTCCCAGGGAGTTGTCTTGCCTGGGACCCCAGTTCTGACAGTGCTTAGGTCTTGCTCCCGAGGAGGCCCCTACCCTTGAGGAGATCCCTGCTCCTGAGGAGCTCCAGTCCACCTGGGCTGGGCCTAGGTGACACCCTCCCATGGATACAGCACACATTCCGTTGGCGCAGCTATGTCAGCGGGGAGGGATTTGGGTAGGATTGGGAAGTTATTTTTATTTAAAATATTTTTACACCACTTTATGACCTCTCAAGTTAATGTACAATGATCAAATAAAAAAACAATGAAAGAAATCAATTTAAAACAATCAAGGCAGTAACCGACAAAGCTTTCAACAAGCTAACAAATCCATACTAAAAATCACAGCCCAATCTTATGTGCCTTTTGTAAAAGCTGAACCAGGGAATACGATTGGGGTCTTAGGGCCCAATCCTCTCCAATTTTCCAGGACTGGTGTAGCCATTCCAATGGGGCTTGTGCTGCATCCAGTAGTGGGGAGGCAGTCACAGGGGCCTTCTCAAGGTATAGAAACATTTGTTCCCTTACCTCGGGGCTGCATTTCAGTTGCACTGGTGCTGGAAAGTTGGATAGGATTGGGCCCTTAGTCATTGAAAACCTGGAGGAAAAATGGAGTCTTTGCTGCTCATTTAAAAGCCACAGGGGAATTCATACAATGGGTCTCCTAAGGGATGGAGTTCCAGAGCAATGGCACTATGGCAGAAAAGACCCCCGCCCAGGAACCTTCCAGAGCCTGTTAGGCTGACAATAGAACAGAGACAAACATAAGCAAGTGAAGGTTATGTGGGTCCAATCTGGAAATCCTTAAAGTAATCTGGGTCCAAACCATGTAGAACTTTAAAGGCAAGAACTAACAACTTGAACTGGACCTGGAAATAAATTAGTAACCCATATAGCTTGTATAAGACCAGCATTAGGCTATCTTGCTGTTGGGGGCCCAACAGCATTTGGACAGCAACACTTTCAATCAGCTGAAGTTTCCAAACTAGCCTCAGCGGTCACCCCATTGAACACACATTACAGACGTCCAGTCTGGATGTGGCTAATGCATGTCAGGTCCTCCTTCTCAAGGTAGGACCACAGCTGGTGCTGGTACCAGCTGGAGTTGGTCCTGGAGTGACCTTGAGCCAGTCATTAATAATCAGTGTAACATATTTTTCAAGGTTGTTATGATGAGCTTATACCACTCGGAGCTTTTAGGGAGGGAGGGTAGGATACAAATCTGATCAACAAATGTGTGTTTGCAATTAGAGAATAGGTGGGAATACATGCAAATTATTGTATCTTGAGATTCCTTCCTGTGTCAGTGATTCTGAACATATTTTTATCTGTACAACTGTTTGCATTCATGAAATCTACATTCATTTGCATTCATGAAATTTACATTTCATTGTGACAGCAAGGACTGCCAGGGCTCAGCCTGCCCAGATCATCCCCTACATCAGGACTTTTCAAACTGGGGCATCGCGATATCCCAACCTGAGGGCCCTGGCCTCTTTCCCCTTAAGGGGCGGGGGCAGCCAGGGGGCAGGGAGGAGGCAGCGACGTGATCCCCAGGATCACGCTGCTCAGGGGGCTGCAGGGGCTTGGCTGTACTTACCAGAGCCTCCTGTAGCCTCCCGGGGGTGCGGGGAGCACTGCATGACCTTCTGCAGGGCTCCCCGAAGCTTCAGAAGTGAACATGGAGCGATCGCGCCCTGCCTTCGCTAAACCAGAAGTGGAGCACAATCATTCCACTTTCACTTTCACTCCACCCTGAGTGGTGCGATCCTGGGGATCGCCTCACTGCCTTTCCCCTGCCCCCGCTGCCTCCCCCCAGCCCCTGCAAAGAGTGGTTCAGACTCTCCTAGAGAGTTTGAAAACTGCTGCCCTACATCAATTTCTTCTATTGCCCCTCATTGAGTATTCAGGGGCAAGAGTATTCAGGGACAAGAAAACAGAACAATTTGCAATTTGTACATTTTTCAAGCTGCTCTATAAAGGGTGGTGCAAATTTGGATAGTATTATAAAGGGGAAATTATGTATGTGCATGTATTTTTGACCTACAGCACTCAATGTTCTCTCCAGAAATTTGGTTAGGATCAGTCCACCCAGCCTGCTGTAACAGAATATCTGCTAATTTCAGTGAGATGTGCACGTTGCCTCTTGCCTCAGGGGAATCACATCTCTGAGTCAACTAATCTCTGGGTCACATATAATTTATGATGTGGCAATCCAATGGCTGTAATCAATTAACTATGAAACGTAAACAGACTTGGGAAGGAGATGAAATATACAAAACAGAGCCATCTAAGTTTTGACAATATTGAGATAGTGTAGTATTCCTTCAATGCCATCTTAATTTTTGTCTGGGGGGAACAGAAAAAAGCAGTGTGGCAATTCTGATATTGTTCAAAACCCTGACAAAGTGAAAATTAGAATCCCATTACTATGTACACATCTATCAAAAGCCATAAATGCTAAGGACATTGGACCTGCCATAAATACAGAATTTTGGTGTGAACTGATTTCCTGTTGAATTCATTTTGCAATCTTAACTCTGGGATGGATCCTTACTGATCTTGCTGCTAGCATAAGGGGCTTGCACGCATGAGAGTTACGTAGCTCAGGGTATTTGCATGCAGAAATCCAAGCGGAATCCTGAGTCAGCTTTGCATAATATGTTAGACTAGTCATTGTGCAATACTCTTGGCAGGACAGCAGGATACCACCCTCTGCATTTAGTTTTATTTAGAGATTTTGCTGAATTTACTGCTATAGAAATCATGCTGGGTTTCTTTAAAAGATGAGTTATCAAGCAATAAAAGTTAGAACAACATGCCCTTGATTACAATTTCTCCCATAATTTTGGAGTTACAAATGACCAGGTCCAGTTTCTGAAGTGGACCCACTGCCTTAGAAGAACTCTGCATTTTTTTAATTTCCAGAATTTGCAGAGCACTATGCACACACATTTTGCTAAAGCATTCCGTTTCATTTAGTCTTTCCCTGCTCTTTCAGCATTACCAATTCATGTTTGCCAACATTAGTTAACACTGCAAAAAAGCAAAATAAATGTTACCATATATATATACTTGCATCACAAGTTTAACACTTATGATCTAGAATCCACTGGCGTACCTAGGGAGATCAAGGGGGAACAAGTACCCCCAGGTGACACGCCAGTGGGTGGACACTGCCCATTTTTACACTTTTTTTCAAAGTGAAAGAAGCTGGCCATGTTGCCGGTTTCTTTTGTTTTGAAAAAAAAGTTCCAAAAAACTCTGATGGCTGCCCCTTCTTCTCTTTATTTTTAAAGGGGAAGAAGGGAGCGGCTCTCAGATCAGCGTGATAATAGCAGAAGTAATTGTGGTGATGTCATCAGATCATCGCAATTGCTTCCAGGTCAGGGCAGGGGGCAGCAATGAAAGGGGCGGACCTAAAGTGGCACAAGCCCCAGGAACACCAGTGCTAGAATCTTTCACCTGGGGGAATTGAATTCTCCCCAGCCAAGTTATTTTTACTTATTGTAATCTTCAAGCAGCTTAGGTGAAGAGAGCATGGACCCTTTCTCAGAAGCTGATCATTGCTGCTTTGAGGAAAAATTAGGAACCATGTTCACAGGTTGCAAACCATAAGCCTTAAGCAACACAAGTTTCCATATAAAGGCAGCCAAAGTTTTCAACACAGAAAAGAAAAACAGCAAAGAAACCTAACGCTATGTTGCAAGACTTTGTTCCACATTTAGGTCCACAAGGACGGCTCTTGCAGGTCTAACATACTCTGTTTTCCTACTATATTTCAACATTTGATAAGTGTATTTGGCTTGATTTCACAGTTCTCTGCAGGTTCAAATCTCACGTTCTTTATTGCAATGATTATGCATTCAGCATACACTCCAACACCTCAGAAATGAAATTAGACATGTACTTTGCATCATCTGCCATGTTATTTTGAAAGCTGTTCTCCGCAGGCAAATCTACCTGCTCATCTGTGCAAAAATGTAGGTACCGTCAGACGGCTAAATACATATGTGCCAACTTCAAGAAATGTGTGTTTTAGGAAGGTAAATTAAAAGTGCCTGACAGCACTTTGCCAGAGCTTTGCTTCTCCAAACAAAAGGCAAAGCATATTAAGGAAACATGCTCAAGAAGGTAGATCTAAAGCAAAATACAGTTAATCCAGAAAAAGGAAAAAGCACTTCAGCTTGCTGATTTAAAAGCAACAGGATGCAGCACCTTCTGGAAGCAGATCTAGGTGTGATCACAGCCTGTTTCAAGTGGCAAGGCAGGCCTTTCCAATAAATGGATCAATTAACACGGAGACTTCTATGTGTCAAGAAGCTCTATCAGATTCTTGGACACTGGGAGAGTTTACATGTCCGTTTTCTCTCTGTTCACTCTTCCTGCTCCCTCCTGACTGCTGATGGCTTGAGGAAAGGAAATTGAAAGTAACAAAGACACAATCAGAAGTAATGAATCACTGTTTGCTCAGGAGATTACTTTGTTTCACATTTATTTTGACACAAATGCCCAACCAAATGAAAGGCGTTTAGCTCACGATGATCTCCCAGTCATCCTAAAAGGAATGCCCAAGCATTAAGGAGATAGACTTCCTGTCCAACACATCCTTGTGCCAAAAAGGTATAACCCACTTGTAACATGTAGAAGTGAGTGGGGAGGTGCAGAAATCTGAATCAGAATGTACCATTTCCCCCCCTCCCCATTTTCTCTATTACATGCAATTTCAGTGACTTTTTTTAGTAGAGGGTGAGGAATTCTGAAAAAAAAAAAAACATATAAACCAGCAGCTACCAGAATTCTTCTCATAATGACAGACAAAAATGACCCAATCCTATCAGGGATGGCCAGTCACAGAATGCACATTCCACTGCCAGCTATGACTGAAAAAGTGACATAAAGAGCTTCCCAGCAGCATGCTGAGTTTCCATTTATTGGGAAGGCTTGCCTTACCACTTTAAACAGGCAACCTCCTCACCCCCCTTATTTCCCCCTCCCTGCCTGGTTTCAGCCCCTCCCAGCCACCCTTATACTCTTTCCCTTCCCCTTCCTGCCTGTCCATTGACTGACCTGCTAGAGCAGGTGAGCTGGCAACATAAACGCAAAAGACGACAAGGCACCCCCAAATGTAGGACATCCAAGAAATATGTAGGACATGACAAAGACGAATGCCTCGCGCAACGAAAAACTCGCAAGACGAAAGCGTTTTGCAATTTTTTTGCTGACTCGCAAGATGAATTTTTCTATGGCCATGCTTCGCAAGATGAATTTTTTTTGCAAATTTTTTTTTTGGGTTTGTTTGCAGTTTGCAGTGATGCCTCGCAAGACGAAATTTTCGCAATACGAAACGACTCGCAAAACGAATTAATTTCGTCTTGCGAGGCACCACTGTATATTGATTTCATGTGGTTAATTTAAACACTATATTACTTATTATTAAATTTAAAACTATATTACATATAATTTATTAATTACACGAAAGCTATGCATTGCCCACTCACAGGAAAAAAGAGGGGTTTTTTTCCTTTAGGTTTAGGTTTTTAGGTTAAAAGGAGGTTTTAACCTAAAACATTTAGGTTTTTTCCAGGACATGAGACTAAAAATGAGAACATGTCCTGGAAAAAGTGGACATCTGGTCAACCTGGTTGGAAACATGGGTAGGAAGTCTCTGGCCTTTCCACCAGTGTCCCTGGCAATGTGCTACTGAGCGTGCTGTTGAAGCACCTTTTATAGCAGTCAGCGCCAGCAGAAGAGGTGCTAGGATGTTGGCCAGCCTGGATAGGATTGAGCCGACAGCATCATTGATGAAGATGCAATGCAGATACTCTGATTCATGGTTCACATGTTTCTGATTGAGGAACAGTTGCATTTAAAACTGCATATAAATGCACATCATGCAGTTTCCAGACACCCAGGAAGTGTTCTAGAAAATATTGCCGGAACTATGGTTCTCCTTTATGAACGCATTCTTATGGCGTCTGTCAGTTATGCAGCACTGAATCAATTCTGGTTGCCTTGCTGTTTGCCATCAAGCTAATACACAAAACCAGAAGATATGTCCTATTTTGTCCAAACTACTGTGACTTAGAAGTAAGGCAAATTGCGATCCTAGCCACACATACCTGGGAGTGAGCACCATTGGCTACCACGGGAGAAACTTCTGAGTAGACACACATAGGCTTGGGCTCTGTGACTCACAAGTAAAACCCATTGCGTTTTAGGACACACAACTCCATATTTCATATATGTGCTTAGGATTGCATCATTGGGGATGAGAGGAAGATGGGTATTATCATTGTCAGTAGAGAGAATTTGAAAACTAAAAGTTGATTCATGAATATCTTCACTGTATTATTGAGGACTCCCTGGGAGTAAAACCCAAAAGAAATATGATAATTGTAGAAATGAGAGCTTAAGGCAATGGTTCTCAAACTACTGTGTTTGTTCAACACTACTGTGTTGTGACGCCCCAGCTAGAGAACCCTGGTCTCTGCCCCCTTATGGGGCAGTGAAGGGTGCAGACAGTGATGTGATTGCCAGGATTGCATAGCTTAGAGGGGCACAGGGGCTTGCTGAGACTCACCACAGCCTGCAGCAGCCTTCCGGAGGTGTGGAGAGCCCTCTGCCAGCCTCTGCAGGACTCCCCAGCATGCGGAGAATGCACAAATAACTATTGTGACCCACTTCCGGTTTATAATTGCAAAACTGGAAGTGGGTCATGATCATTATTTTACCTGTCTCCACACATTGGGGAGCCCTGTGGAGGCTGGCGCAGGGCTCCCCGCACCCCCGGGAGGTTGCTGCAGGCTGTGGTGAGTCTCACCAAGCCCCTGTGCCCCTCCAAAGTGACGCGATCCTGGCGATCGTGTCTCCGCCCCTCCTCCCCTGCAAGGACTTACAGCAGGGCTCAAACTCCCTGGGAGTTTGAGAACCACTTGGCTTAAGGTGTTGCAATTCTGTTTTACCTTTTGACTACCTGAATTTATAAGTCCATGTCAGTGTCTTTAAGTAAAAAAATTAAACTTTGCAGACATTTGTGCCTCTCTCTCTTGGCTTCAATTTACTTCCTTCACAAGCGTTTCACCAGCAGTGCAAAGCAGTCATAAACCAAGGCGACTTAAGCAGGATGATTTCTGTCTTGCTTCACTGAAATTGCAGAGTAAAGTCCAAAACAGCCAAGTATAGTGATAAATCTGATCCTAGACAATGAGAATCTAGCCAGTCAGTCAGTCTTTCCAAACTGGACTCCACTGAAACTGGAGTTCTATAAATCTAGACAATGGCCTAAATGTATGATTTATTCTTGTAACTATTGAAAGTAACACGCTGGCCACTCTTCCTAATGATTTATAGCAAGAGCATATTAATGGAAACTCATGATCTTCTGCAAAAGTAGATATCTGCAATTTTAATTTATAACTTCAATACTAATTATCTACTGTACTTCCAGTGGTATTACTGAATTCAGCAGCCTGATCCAGCATATTAGCCAGTTCAGGGGAAAAGAACTCTGATAGTAAGCACATACATGAAGAGAAAAGCATGAACAGGACAGTCTCAGGAAGCAATAATGTCAGACTTATCTTGGAGTCCATTGGAAGATTTCTACACTTTTCACCAAGTGTCCCCAGTAGTGCTCCAATTGCTTTATTGTAGAGTGGCTCCAGTTGTACTACTGTCAACCTGTTCTTGGTTTGAAAAGTGCTCACATATTCCTCTAAATGCTGTAGAACAGAATCCAAAGCACCACTAGGTATGTATAAAGGCTTTGGGTGATTTAATTTAACTGACTTATTATAAAACATTTATATCCCACCTTACCACTTTTTTAAAAAGTCACCCAAGGCTTGAGGTGGATTCAATGTTTGTGTTGGGGGGGAAGGCATAAGCCAGGGGTGCTCACACTTTTTTGGCTCGAGAGCTACTTTGAAACCCAGCAAGGCCCGGAGATCTACCAGAGTTTTTTTTTACAATGTTCGCGCCATCATAACATATAACATTTATGTGTACAATGTATGTTGGTGTACCTTGAGCCCCACTGAGTATAACAGGACTTACTCCTGAGTAGACACGCCTAGGATTAGGCTGTGAGGCTGCAATCCTAGCCACACTTACCTGGGAGTAAGCCCCATTGAGTACAATGGGCCTTACTCCTGGCGTTTCTTCCCAGAGGCACCTGAAGGGGGGGTCGGCACTCCGCGATCTACTCATTTTGCCTCGCGATCTACCAGTAGATTGCGATCCATCTATTGAGCACCCCTGGCATAAGCACTACCAACTCCAGAGTCCAGGTCAACCAAGCAGGTAGAGGTAGAGGTAAAACTTTGCAGCTGAGGTTTGCTGAGTGGGTGGACATGGGCTCCTACCTGGACTTGGAGCCCAGATCTACTGGCCTCCATGCCTGAGGTTTGCTGGGTGGGTAGACATCTGCTCATGCTTGGATTTGGAGCCCAGTTCGATCTGCCAGGTGGACCTGGGCTCCTGGCTGTGCTTGGGCTGCTCCCCATTATGGCGGGCACCCTTTCTGCTGGCAACAGTTGGGGGGGACCATGCACCCCTTGGATCCCCCCTGCCCAAGACAGTCTATGCAGCAGAATCACGCATTTCCAATTGGTATATGAGGAGGGAGTATGGAAGCCCCAACGCACGTGGGTGAGACTCAGTCTGCAATCCTATACACACTTCCCTGGCAGTAAGACATATTTAACATAATGGGACTCACTTCTGAATAGATGTGCATAGGATTGTGCTGTTAGTATTCACCCTTTCAATCACAGCCCTACTCTATACCTATGCAAACAACACTTTTTACTCTTGAAAACTTAAATTTCCATACTTATGTAAGTTTTCATTTTTCTTTAAAAGTCTTCATACTTTTCATTTTGTCCTTATAAATAAATGTTATTTATTCAGAGATTATATTCTATCATTGGTATTTATTATATTTTAATTCATCCTTCCTCTAAGGACCTCAGGATGGTATAAATGGTTCTTCCTCCCCTCATGTAATCCTTACAGCTACCCTGTGATTTAGGCTAGGCTGAAGATAGTGACAGGCCCAAGATCACCCCAATGAACATCAGGGCTGAATGGGGATTACAACCTCTATTTTCCCAGTCCTGCCCAATACAGCACTATCACCAGTGATGAACCTCATCACACGGGTTTCCTACAATGATAATTTCAGGTCCAACCTGATGTTAGGAGGAGAAAAAAATCCAGGTCACTCAAATCCAGACAGAACTCATTTTATAAAAAGTGTAATTAGCATCTGATACATATACTTGGCCAACAATTTAGTAGATTATACATCTGAAGCTGCCTTGTATTGAGTCAGATAACTGGCCCATCAAAGTCACATCAGTAGTGCCTATTTTAACTTGAAGTATAGCTGGAGTTTCAGAGTGGCATCTTTCCCAGCCATCCAGGTGATGCTAGGATTCAACATGGGCCGTTTTTGTATGCAAAGCATGTACTCTACCATAGATCTATGGGGATGAATCCTATTGCAGTGGGAGTCTTTCAATTTGTTTTATGTTACTCATTTGTATTTATTGATTTTTTTTAAAAAAATACTATTACCTGCTCCAATTCTTTGCGAACAGAGCATGTCAAAACTCAAATAAGGATGCTTATGCTTGACTGTGCAAAACATTAATAATCTACCTCCGTTTATAGAAGCACATCATCCCACCCACTCCTTAAAAAAATCTGGTTCCAAAGTTAAATGGAAAGGAAAAGAATTTGTTTTAGCCACACTCCATGTCTCTTCTTACATAGCTACCGTTTGATGCAGCTTCCCATTCAGTAGGAAGTGTCTGATATGAAAAACAGACTCTGTTTTATGATTTGAATAATAATACTCTGCTCCCCTATAATGAACAATATTCTCCAATCATCTCTCCCAACCTTTCCTCTCCCAAACTTTTCCAACCTTTCATGCTCCTTCCTCTACTTAAGATTTTACCTATACCCCATAGACCTGTCACAAAAACAAAATTCTGAAAGCCTTTACTTGAATGAAAGTGGCTTTCTTAGAAAGGTGTGGAACAGGTACCTTGATTTTATTTGGAGAAGAAAAATAGCTCGTTTCCTCTATGGAAAAAGTATGAGAGAAACAATTATGAAGAAAAGGAAATTTTACACTGGGGAAAATGCAGGAAAAAAAATGTGTCATGTGAGAAAGGGGATATTTTGTTTCTAAATGTAAAGGATATAGCATAAGTGGTCTATACGACCATACCAAAACCCAGTGCTTCCACAATGAAAGCGTGGCTGTGCATTTATATCTTTATTTAGAAAAAGTGACACTAAGAAGCAGGATTTGGATCAGGGACAAAGAATAGAACAAACACAAAACCAAGGTGCTCAAAACACTTTACAGTAGGGGCTCTCAAACTGGTGGGTTGTGATTCACTAGCCTGGGAAGCTCTGTCTCTGGCTCCTTAAGGGGGGGAAGGCAGCAATGCACTCCCTAGGATCGTGCTACTGCCGGGGGAGGGGAGATTGTACACTTATCTGTAGCCAGTACCAGCCTCCTGGGGCATCCGGGGAGCCTACGGACCCCTCTGCAAGGATCCTCAAGCCTCCAAACATCTGAAAATAGTTTTTTTTAAAAGCCCACTTTAAATAGCAAAAATAGTAAAACTAGTTTTTGACTACCTTCAGATGTCTTGGGAAGTCCTGCAGAGGGATCCGTAAGCTTCGTGGATGCCCAGGAGGCTGACACTGGCTGCAAGTAAGTGTACACCCCTCTCCCCCCCAAGCATACATGATCCTGGCGATCGGATTGCTGCCTTCCTCCCTCCCTTGCAATGACTTACCACAGTTCTCAAACTCCCTGAGAGTTTGAGAACCACTGCTTTACAGACACACAGACATCTTTATTATGCTCTCCAACTTGCAACTCAGAACAAGTGACTCTAAAAAAGAGTTGGGACTCAAAATGACCTGAGCCCTGGTAGGGCTCTCTCTCTCTTTAGTGAGACACACTCTCTTTAGTGTGTCTGTGTGTTCTTGCTTACTTTTTTTTCCCTTTGCCGTTTCTGCATCACACTGAAAGATCTAGTGGGCAATCTGGAAACTGGCATTCAGAAGATGGCAGTAACAGATGTGGTGGGATGGTAGGTTGGTTCCAAGAGGCAGGGCCTGAGGGGTTGAGGGGAGAAGGAAGGCTAAAGGTTTTTTTTTTTTTGGGGGGGGGGGGGAGGCTGTAAAGTTTTGCTCAAGGAAGTCCTTGGCTCACAACTCAACTTGTTTCTAAAAATGATTCTGAGTTAGAACTCAAAAGACTCAAAATTTTTCAATATACAACAGCCACAGTCTATGACTTGTGAATCGACTCACGGGGCTGCTGGCTTGCGACTCAACTCATGACTCAGTCTCAGTGACTTTAGCACATCCCTGGATCTACTCGGAAGAAAGGTTCATTGAATTCAACAGGTAGCTTTACGTTTAAAGGACTTTTAAAAAAGCTTTCCATGTACAGTACAGTGCAAGCCATGAAGTATTTCTGCAGCACAGGAATACTAAGCATCTCCTAGAAAAATATTTTCAAGGAATGAGAAATACCCTGTGGATGTTAGGCTGACACTGTTGGAATGCAAAGATCAAGGGTCTGTTTTCAGTATTTTTACTCTAAACAAAAGAACCAAATACGACTACAGTGGCATTGCTGGGGGTGTAGAGGGGGGAACCATTGGAAGAACAAAATCTACAGATATTATTTGACATCTCACAATAAACTCTGCCTATACATCTTCCCTGAGAACATCACTTCAGATCTGTAAACCAGGAGTTTTAAAGGCTGGTTTATACCTCTCCTGCTCAGAGAAAGGTAAATTCAATCTTTTTTGTATGACAAAGTAAACCAATGGGGCGCTTCCATATTATCAAGTGCCAGCCATAAACAGCAGTAGGGATTTTTAAAAAGTTAGTATCATCCTTTCAAGCACATACAAACTCCTTCTCCTTTACGTATCTGTTAGGAGTTCCCAGCAGCAGCCGATTCCTTTGGTCTCATTCCCTCTCTGTTTACCAACACAAGGTTTCTCATGTGCCTGGGGGAAAGTCAAAGTGCATATTTTGTACCCTCAAAGGCCTTCTCGCACAAGAACAGCCATCAGTGCCACAATGATGGCTCTTTCAGAACCTTCCACAAAGTGATTTTCACCAAGACTATCAACTCGGGCGAGGAAGTGAAGCAATTTTGCACGCTACTTCAGCCCTCACTCCTTTCCCATATCTCTCAATCTGACATGGGCAAAACGGGGGACAAAAGATGCCAAGTGTGGGACTCAAGCTCCGAGCTACGCAGGCATCTTGAAATGTCACAAGGTTAATGTCTTTTGCACACAGGGCATTGCCGGGATTCATGGTGTAGGGTTTCAGACAAATGATTTGCTGTACTAAAAGCAGAAGGACAGAGGCTCAATAGAAGAAAATACACTTGGGTGTAAAATGAGGCCTACTCTAAATAAGCCCTTTGGAATAATAATGAATCATTATTTTTGTTCTTCGGAAAGGGCTCAGCAAAGGAGGGAGCAGTAGTCTGTTTCCTCAGTACTTTAATAAAGTAAGCTTATCACAAGGCTACATTCCACACCAAAAAACAAACAAACAAACAAACAAACAAACAAACAAACAAACAAACAAACAAACAAATAAATAAATAAATAAATAAATAAATAAAAGGCAATAGGACTACACCAGAGTAAGCCTCAAATGGCTTGCAACTAAAGACCATTTCAACATTACATTACATCCATATATTAGTCACCTCTGTGGAAGTACACACGGGTTTACCATGATGTCTGAAATGTGACATGTATTTTTTTTCCATTCCCCCTGCTTCAGACATTACTGGAAACATACATTTTCTTATTTATGGGAATTGTTTCCATACAGCAATATCTTACACTTGTATCTGGTTAGGAAGCAGATCATGGACAAAAGTCCAAAATGGACAAATGTCAAAGCGCCTTTTTTTGCTTGCAAATTTATTTTGGTCAGTGAAAAATGTGAATAGTTAACGATATACCATATGTGAATGCTTGCGAAACCGAAATAAACAGAAATAAAAGAAAAATAAACATAAGAACCTAAATTAATGTCAATGAATGCAATCAGTGAATGTCATGGATTGAAATCAGACAGAAGTGAAAAGATGTGGACGAAATTTGAAATGGGGATATAACTGAAAACAGCTGAAAGAGCAAAGCAATGAAAGTCAAATGGATGAAAGATTATGGATTTGCTGTGCCACTTTTTTGCCAGTTTCACAGTCTCCAGAGATGGGTGCTGTGTACAGAACTGGGTGGTTCTCCACACTATCATTCCTGTGGCAAGGAAGGGTCTGCTCCGGTTATTGCTGCTTCCTGGTCTCTCCTCAACTTGGCATCCGCCTTCCCCAAACTGTACTTCTCTTGAAGGACAAGGTCTGGTCTGCTGCACAGCTGCAGCTTCCTGCTGCCCTGGTCCTCTCCACTTTCCATGAGGTCAGTATAGTGGCATAGCTAAGGAGGGGTGAGGGGTCGATTGCCCCAGGTACTATGCCTTAGGGGGGTGCCAGAACAATCCAAGGTACCTTTAATTTTAAAGACGTTGCCTGTTAACTCCACTGCAACCACAACCTGTGTTTGTGCCAAACTAGCAGCAACCGACCATCAGTAACAATGGCAGGATTTCACACACAAAGTCAAGTACCACCTGCCTCATCGCAAAGGATGCACTTACAAAGCACTGATGAAAGGGGTGTATGAGAGAGGCAGGAGATAGTTATGAAATAAGGACCAGAGGCAGAGAGAAGAGAGCTGAACATTTCTGTATGGAGTTAGCTGAAATTGGAGGGAGGAGGGCAGGGAGATGACAGGAGAAGGGTAGTCCTGGGGCGGGTGGGCGGGCAGGGAGTGGGAGGTGGGGCTGGGATCTGGCAGTTATGCCAGATCCCAACCCTGTTCCCAGAGCAGCGTGGAGCGACTGCAAGCTACTCTGCTCTCCTCAGACTTATGCCACCTCCTGAGGTGGCACAAGTGTGAGGATACCCATTGGAGCTGTGGTGGCTTACCCAGGGGTAAGGGGAAGCGTTTCCCCTTGCCTCTGGTTGAGCCACTTTGGCCGCACTATTTCTAAACCTTTAACTCATCAGGTTTGTACACTTCAAGCATTCCTTTTGATTTCACACATACATACCTCTGTGTGTGTGTGTGTGTGTGTGTGTGTGTGTGTGTGTGTGTACACTGCTTAACTGACTGTGCTGGATCATATATATAAGGAGCATGCAGTCAGGGGAGGCATATATATAACCAAAGGGAGGAGCATTTAGCTATGCCCATTATGGGGGAAGTTCACTTTTCCTTGCCTTCCAGTCTCAAGCAGCAACAGAGTTAGGGGGGTGGGACAGATATAACTTGAGACTTACTACCTCTTCAGAGTTCTTTGTACTAATGCAGCATCTCCTATTTTCCTTCATTTCCATATCGAAGCCTTAAGGCTGCAATCCTATGCACACTTCCCTTAAAGTAAGCCCCATGGAACACAAAGGGACTTACTTCTGAGGAGACATGCATAGGCTGTCACTGTAAGGACATGAGTCACATACCATTGAAGTCAATGGTTTCCAATGGTCATGGATTGTACTTTTTCATCCATTTTGCACTCCAGCATTTGAATTAATTTAGATTGTATTCTTGTAATAATAATGAAAGCATTTTGAAATGTTATATAAAGGATGGTGGTGTCATTTAAAAGAAAACAGTCTTTATCTGATGATTAAAAAGAGGGTGTGTGTTTTTCAACTACTTGATTATATCCCTTTGCACTGAATGTTTCATGATGAAAACAAATTGACATGTTCTTCTGGGACTTCTCTGATATCAAGCAGAACACACAGCTCAGCACTGTCTTCAGTGGTGATTTTAGGATCATTCTTTCCTATGTATATTTGCCCACTTCCATAGCTAGGAGAATTCAGCACTACAGCAAAGTGCCATGAATGACTAAATAGACTTCAGGAGAAAAGGACTGATGGTGAAGAGGATCTCAGGGGTATTTCATTCGCTGGAAATTCCAGTTCCCAACATACTGTTTCTTTGTGAAGCCGAGCATTGTTACACATATGATTTATTTTAAGTTGTCCTCTCCAGTAAGTGGGTTAACCTGGGCGTCAAACATTTTGATTGGGAACAGACATTTCTTGTAACCACATAATAAGATTGCTTCCCTTCATTTTTTTACATACTTCTCTCTTTAGATTTCATTTTTTTCAAAAAAAATAAAAAATAAACTTAGCAATTTACACTGTACTGTGGTCATCCTGAATATGGAAAGGCATGATGCACACAGCTCAGAGACGTGAGGCTTCGGTCTGTAGTACCCTGTTATGCTCACTTAAATCCTAATTATTGGGAATTAAACACACGTGATTGGGGTACACGCTTGTCCTTTGCTAGATGCAAACTGGACATATAGATGCCCTTGTGGTGCAACTGGTGAGCTCACACTTTAGATGTTACATGCAAGTGGAAAGCACAACTTCTACTAAGGTCAAACTAGACATTATGCAAAATGAATAACATGGTGTTAAATAGTGGGTCCATGTGAATGAATGAAGGCCAAGAGATAACAGCTCAACTCATTTATTCCATCTTTAGAACCTAGCAATGAACACACAAGGAAAACACCCCTTATACCCCTTAGATCCAGCCCGATTCTCCTCACCTGGTGCTGTTGAAACAGTCTCAGGCCACCTGATTGGCAGGCTAACTAGAGGGCCAATCAGATGGTAGGATTGAAATCCACCACCTGATTGGCCAACCATAAGACTGGGCCAATTGGTTATGCAGGATTTTGATCCTCATAACCTGCAAACATAACACATGGGTTACTCATTATGACATTATGAGTTCTTTTTTTTTGGGGGGGGGGAGGTGAGTAGCATGTCGGGGAAGATGAAACAGGGGAAAACACAGGGCAGGGGTAGGGGAGTTTCAGCACTTTACCCCTGCCATAGTTCCAATTCCACTTGCAGTCCACCATTGCTGTTTATCTTGAAACAACACCTTCCATTGACAGTCAATAGGGAAGAGGTGGGGAGAGGCACACTCTGGATCCGAGCTATGGGGGGGGGCAAAGTGCTAATAAAACCTATCCCACCGCAGATTTGCCATGATTCTGCTCCCTCTGCATGCTATTTATAAAAAAATTAAAAACGAAAACAAACAAAAAAAACCGTCCAAAGCACAGGGCCAGATTATGCATTTGTTGCAGCATGTTGTTTGGCCCTCACTCTTCCACCTTCTTGTTGCATACCTGCCTCCATGCCTCCGTCCATGACTGGTACTCCATTTTGGATCCACCTCCCCATGGAGGTTTACCTGGTGCTGATACTACTTTATTTTATATACGAGGAAAATCTATTTTATTCTCTTGGGCTACACCAGATTGATTGTTGTTCCTGCTGGCGGTTTTTAACTGTTGTGTTTTTCTGCTTTTGGGGTGGTTTTAGGATTTGAGCCTTTGAACATGAGCCACCTTGGACAATGGAATTACCCCTGCTGACACCCTAATGTCATTTATCTCTAGATACGTGAATGCAACCTTGATATGACAGTATGGTATACACTGCAGTACCAACCAGCTGCTAGGACTATTAAGTTCTTGCTCTTTGGCTGTGTCCCTCCACATCTGTGAACCTCTGCTCCTTTCAGTGAAATCTGAAACTGTTCATTTCAGGCAGTTACAGCCAAAGTCACCAGAGCAACAGCCCGCTTCTCTCACAACCTGTCTGTACGTCAAGCTCCTCTAGCACCCTCAGACTCTCTGTCTCCATCTCCAGGGGGTCAGGCTTCTCACAGTATGCTAATGATGAACGTCTTTTACATGAATCCAGTCCTTTGAAAACAGTCTTTGATTTATCCCATTCTCCGTCTTTTCCTTTTGAAATCTCTATTGCGATGGCTTCACTCTCAAGTCACAGAAGGATATTTTGAACAGTCAAATGGTTGCAGAGAAATGATAAAGCTGCTATGCTATTTTATTCACCTTTAATATTTTCCAGAGGTACACCATTGTTCAAGCATGCTTATTTTCTTCTCTTTCTCTACAGACTTGAGGGTTATTAAAGGCAACTTCTCACATGGGGGTGGGCGGGTGGGAAGGAAACCAATATATGCCTTTCTCTGAACAGAGGGAAGCTTCACATGTCCTTAACCACATTTCAAAATCTTTTCCAGTGTCTCGGGAGGCAGAAAGCCTTCATTCTGCATCCATTTTACTTTTAGTAATAGCTTTGCAGTTCCACCCTGCCACTGAATGCAAGTTAACTTGAGGTCACTTGGACTTCCCTGTTTTGGCTCCAGCCTCCCAGCTGCTCCTAGAAGATCAAGGTGGAAGAAGCAGAGAACAGTTCTACTTAAAGCTCATCAGTTTTCCCTAGAAAAGTGTTTCTCAACCAGTGGTATGGGTACCACCAGTGGAACTTGAGGTCGTGTCTGGTGGTAGTCACTGGACCCCTGGACATCTGCCGCCTGGCAGTGAGACCTGGAATGTGACACAACAAACAGTGATAAGAGGTTTCAAAGCTTGCTTTTCCACACTTGAAAAAACCCTCCCATCCACCCTGAGCCTCTTACTAGTGTTTGTCAAGTTGTATCTGGCCTCCCAACCCACAAATAATTGGCAATGTTGTCATCACCAGTTACTTCCAGTGGTACTTGGAATAGGGGGACCATGTGAAGTAGTACGGCAGAGCACAAACACTGAGAAACACTGGCCTAGAGAAGGGCCTCCGAGAAAAATTTATCAGGAGGTACAAAATTTCTTTGGGGCTCCTTTGCAAAGGGGGTGTGTGTGTGAAACAGAACAGGGGAGGGTGGTGACAGGTGAGCAGAATAGGGACAGGGAGGGGCAAAGCAGAACAGGGTAAGGGGAGGGTAGAGACAGCTGGTAAAGTATTTGGAGCCCAGGTCTACCCACCCATGTGGCATCAGTATAGTCCCAAGCATCCCCAGTCATGGTAATGTCCCCAGCATCCCATATGGGCAACAAATCTGAGTAGATAAGAAAATGTCAGATCCCAGGAAATTTTTGGGCCCCCTTCTTTGGCTCCTGGCCCCCCTTTTTGCCCTGGGGGGCAAAAATTATCCCCGTTACCCCCCTCTCCTAGGCCCTGGCCTAGAGTCTATCTATGTGCTCTCTTTGAGTTGTCTGCAGATCAGGTTGCACATGAATGAGGGCTGGTAAAAGTGTTGACAACCCTTGACATAATCCATAACACTAAAATCAAAAATTATTTCACTACCCTGAAAATGTAGCATGGCGATGCATACATATATTCATTTCCTATAGGAAAACTTCCACCTTCTGTGACAACACATGACCAGAAGTCAGAGGAGGGAAGAGAAACTGAACTGTTCAGGTTCCGTGCATTCTAAAACATCTCTAAATGCTCCACACTGAAGTTTCTATCTCCACTGACATAGGTGGCAGTGAAAACAATAGTAACAGTTAAAAGAAAAAAAAAATTAAACTTAAAAAGAGGAAAATGAATTGAGGTTTGGAAACACACTGGAACCTCTGATTGGGTTCCTAAACAAATGACACAAAGCCAAAAACAAACAGGACGCCACACTGACATTTGTGTTTGCTTTCATTCAACCCCTATAACAGAGTTTCCCAAACTGTGGGTCACAACCCCTGGTGGATCCACTCACTGATCCACTGGTGGATTATAAACCCACGTGTGGTGGGACTTGACCTGGGCCCACCCAGCCACCCACTACCTTGCTCCAGCTTGGCTCCAAATTAGAGCCATTCTTGAAGCTGTCTTACTCACCAGTAGGGTGGAGAGGCCTAGGTCATGCCAGGCTAGCAACCCACTCTATTGGCCTCGAAATGCAGGCCTCTGCAGGCCACAGACACCTCAGAAAGCCACTTCTGATTTTTGGAAAGCCATTTCCAGTTTGCTTCTGCTTTGGGAACCGCTGCCCTATTAGAGAACAGACTCACAACTCAGTCCTAGAGCCAGTGACAGCAGTTACTGCTGCATCCAGCGGCACCACTGAGGCCATCAGAAAGCTCAGAAATAGTCTGAGCTGGCTATTTTGCCGGTGAAGACTTGAGTGACTTTGTATTGGGCCTTCTGCTGGTCCCACCCCTTTCCCACCCCAGTTCCTCTCCTATCCTGCCTCCTCCCCCTCTGCTCCTGAGACCTTCACCACTGCCTGGAGCACTTACCTAGCTCCAGGTGATGTCCAGCCAATGCTGGGCACAGTGCCAACTGGTGCTGGGCCAATGCCAGCACTAACTCCTTGAAGGGTGTCACAGGAGCACCTTACAGCATGTTTGCAACACCCACATCTAGCACTGGCCCTGTTTAGGATTTGGCCCTCAATAGCAGACTTCAACTTTATTCCTAAACCACTTTTTCACAATAAGATCTTTAGTGTAGTTGTATCACATTATCTTACGCTGTTTTACAAAAGGTCCCTCTAGCCCAGTACTGTCTTCTCTGGTTGGCAGCTGAATTTCAGGCAGGTGCAACCTGATCCTGCGACCTGATCCTTTTGGCTGGAGATGTCAGGGATTGAACCTGGACACTTCTACATGGAAAGCATGTGCTCCACCACTGATCAATGTTCCACATACCTCAACCCACCTTCCTCTTTCCTTCTTTTTCTTCTCTTCCAACCCCCTCCTAGTGGCCACTATTACCATCTGACAGTAAAACAGGGATCATTCATCTTAGAGGCATCTACACACAAACACTGTATGGGTCCAATCCTATCCAGCTTTCCAGTGCTAACGTAACCATGCCAATGGGGTGCAAGCTGCCTCCTGCAGTGGGGGAAGCAGTCACAGACACTTCCACAAGGTTAGGGTAAGGGGTTAGAAAGTTGGATAGTATTGGGCCTTAATTGTGTTGACTTGGAAACGGGTATATTCATTCCATTACAATTTTCCACTCTCATCTAAATGCAGCTATGCTAGATTAATCATTCCCTTCAGCATGCCCTTATTTCTCTACATACAAAAAACAGAATATGAACTCTTAGGAAAAGGTTTTGTGTCAGCATTTCTGTGTCAGCTCTGATGGAATGATCATCACTAAAGAATATTATACCTCCGTAAGAGAAGGGTAAAAAGAAGCCCACTTTCTGTAATGAAAGAAATTCAACCTTTCGAGTATTCGGATGACTGCTTTGAAGAATGACTGGAGCTAATTCTAATAACCACATCAGAAAGGCAATGGAGATCTTTATATGAGACACACAGATACACATCCTAGAATGAAATCTATTATAATCAGATTATATCTACCATGATTACCATTCGATACTATTCTAACCTGAAAATAAAGTTAAACTCATGGTCTAATAGTTTAAAACCTTTTTCTTTCCATGTTTGAAAATGCTTTTGGACCGACTTTAAAGAAAGTCAAAACATAGGGTCCACTGGATTGCAAGAAAGGGGGGGGGGAACATAACAATTACAAAAAAAAAAATTATGTTACTTTTTGCGTTGGCAACACATTGCATTCTAATTGGTGAATAGGAATGCTCAAGTTTTACAACCAGCAAGGGATGGACTGTCAGGGATTACTATATTGTTTCTCAGGCTTTTGGAAACCAGGCTCCTCCCTGAAATGTACATATTTTCTAAACATGGCTTATTTTAGTTGCTATTTTAATTGCAATTGCTTTACTTATGATGTTTGGGTGGTGCTTTTTCCATTTTTTTTAACGTTGTCGGTTGGAGTGTTACAGTCCATGTTTAAAACTATAATTATTTCAATAGTGTCCCATTAGTTTGTTTTTTTTCAAACGAGACTGCTTAATTTGCTTTCCGAGTTCTCCGTGTGTCCAGCTGCTGTCAGGTAGGCTTTGGCCAACTTTGCGCGCCTTATCTGGTATTTCTTTATTCCAGTATAATGAGGTACTTAAGTAATTTTTAAGCAGTTTACCATAGCAGACAGGAAGAAAAACAACTTAAACTTGAGGAGGGGCAGGACTTACTCTCTGTGTAGAAACTTTAACTTCAGGAAGTGCCTTTGTCAGTCCAAGTAAGCTTTTGACAGTGACGTGTAACCTCTGTCATTGACCCGGTAAGTCTGAACTGCCTTTTAATTGTTCCATCTGCAGAGCTATGGAGAATTTTTGCTTGTGTACTGTAAAATAAAATATATATATTTCATACAGCTGGGAAACAGAATATCTTCTATTCAGAGCTGCTGGCAGTACAATAGAACATTTTCCTTGTTAAACACTGTGAAGCCATCCTGATTTTTCCAGCCCCAAAATTCAGGTGTGCTGAGGAAGCCAAAAGTCTAAAAGTAAACATGAGGAGAGCATAATCAGTGGAAAGCTTGAAAGACATAAATCATTCGTAGCAGAAGTGCAACGTTGGGTGGAAATATTGCAAGCTTGACAAGTTCCTTTTTCCTCTCTCAAAGCAGGCATTGACCAATGTGACTGTACAAGGCTCCGATAGGAGCTCTGACCACCATTAAAAAAAAAAAATCTTGGCTAACAGAGTTAGCTTGACTTTTCTGCTCTCCATATTGATCATCAGAACGAGTTGTGAGGGATGAAATGGAGTCCAGGAATTAGCTCATAATTTTAAACTTTAGTATCACAACTGGTCCCACTCATAGGAAAAATTATACTTTTTATCAAATAGACACAAACATTGTGGAAATGGCTGTAAAAATATACTCAGTTTACTTCCTCTCTACTATAATTCACAAAACTCGATTCCCTCTCAAGGTAACAATGGCCTTATTTAATCAACATAGCCAATCTAAACCCCCCAGAAATATGGCTTTTGAGTCATAAGATATTGGTATGTGCATGTCAAATGAACTGTGTTCCTGCAAGTTAGAGGTTCTCAAACTGGGGGATCTCGATGCCGAAGCCTAAGGTCCTCTGCCTGTACCACTTTAAGGGCCAGGAAGGCAGAATGCAGCAATGCAATTGCCAGGATTGTGCAGCTGTCAGGAGGGCAGGAGGCTTTCTATTGCTTATACATTGTGGCAGCAGGCTCCTGGGGGTGCAGAGAGCCCCGCAGAAGTCTCCACAGGGCTCCCCAATGAGCGGAGAATAAAAATAGAACGATTGCAACTCACTTCCAGTTTCACAGTAGCAAACCAGAAGTGGGTCGCAATTGTTATTTTCACATTCTCCGCACATCAGGGAGTCCTGCGGAGGCTTCCACAGGGCTCCCCACACCCCCGGGAGCCTGCTGCTGCAAAGTGTAAGTGAAAGAAAGCTCCTGCCCCCTGACAGCTGCGTGATCCTGGGAATCACATCGCTCCATCCTCCCCCACAAGGACTACCTTCAGGAGTTTGACTCCTGACAAGTTTGAGAACGCCTGCTGAAAGTGATCAAAACAACATCATAAACAGTAAAAAGAAATGAGCATCACAAGTGCAAGCTTCAGGTTTTGTGAAAACCCTGGAAAAGTCCCCCTCAGCAGACCTATCTCACAGCCATTTCCCATTCGACCTCTACTGCCTGTGCTGGCAAAATGGTTCCATCAGTACCATCACCCAGAGCAGCAAGCAGGCAAGTAAGGTGGCAATGGCTTCCCTTCACTCCCATCATTCTTCACTCTCTTGGCAGATGCTCAACAATACCAACTTCTACTCTGGGAAGATCATTTGGAACAATGCTTTTAGGATTTTGCAATCCTGAACAATTTGGTGTCCTCCACAAACTCAGCTACCTCTCCACTCAGTTCTCATTTCACACCTTTAGTGACTTAGTAAAGCATCATCTGTCAATAGAGATTCTTGGGGGCCACCATTGTTCTTCTTCTTCTTACGCAGTGAGTACTGCTCATTTATTTCATTGTCCATCTATTCCATTCAGAGAGTTGATGTAGCACTGTAGTTACAGCCCAATCCTATTCCCCCTCCAACAAGCTATAGCATGCAGCTGCAGCAACATTGCATGCTGTGGTGGTGGGGCGTGTCAGAATTTGCCACCTACAGGACTCTGGAGAGCAGAGTACTGTCCAGACGCCTGAGACCCTTTAACTATCTGCTATGGATCCTTGCAGGAAGTGTGGTCCTAAATAACTATTGCTATTCAGTATGCTGCTCTATGATTTGATTGTTGCTTTCTTTCATTATTTGTCATTGTGGGGTTACCATTTTAGTGACGGAAGCCACTTTGTTCTGAAACCCTACAAAAAATAAAAAATAAAGTGGGCCAAATTAAAAACAAAAATTCTGAGAAAATTTGAAAGTTGAACAGAAGGACTTTTCCTGGGGTCCTTCAATCCTTGCATTCAATTGATGTCCTGGATGTCCTTCAATCCTTGCATTCAATTGATCAAACAGACATGGGTTAGCAACTGCACTTGTAAAAGAACCCATCTGGTACTTCCTAGTTCATAAAAACAAAATGCAGAACCCAAATGGCAGATACAGACTTAATTATAGCAGGAATGGAACAGGTGATAATAACACTACCAGGTGTCTTACTGAACTTTGCTCTCTGTTGTCAATTACATGGGAGTAAATCTTGTATAATTCTGTCCTGTTTTGTGGCAGTTGTAGAAGGAAATGCATCCCTCCATGCCTTCATGATGGCATGATGTTAATTGGCTTCAGGAATCAAAAGTAAACTGGAACATGAGTTTTGTTTGGGGGTGGGTTGGGGAAATACCTCCCAAACTACCTGGAACCGTATGACACCATTTGCTTTCTTGTATCAATTACCAAGCCAGCTGTTGTAGCCAGATGTCAGTGCATTGTTTTACATAAGCCATGCTTGACAATTATGTATACTTCATTTATCACCTCAGATGGGAACACTTAATTTGACTGTGGGTGTTTTGGTTATTAGCCAGTTCTGACATTAGCACTTGGTTTGAAGATCAGATGCTTGACAAAACAGCCTTCAGTAAGAAAGCTGTGATTTACTTCTACACATCAAGACTTAAAAAGTCCTACGCACTTGCTGTCGGCTTCTGTGTATGGCTTTTATGCACACGGTTGGGAGGATAAATATTTTAAATGCATTTCCACAATGGGCAGAAAGCGGAGCTTTGGGATATCCATAAGCCTAGCCAACCCCAATTGATGAAAACCTTAAAAAGGAATTTGGATTTTTTATTTCTTTCACATGAAACTTGGGATGTGAAGGGTCCAATCCTATCCAACTTTCCAGCACCGGTGCAGCCACAATGCAGCCCTGAGGTGAGGGAACAAATGTTCCCACACCTTGAGGAGGCCTCTGTGACTGCCTCCCCACCACAGGATGCAGTGCATGCCCCATTGGTACAATTGCACCGGGACTGGAAAAGTGGATAGGATTGGGCCAGAAGTCAGCCTTCTCAGTGGTGGCTCCCCATCTGGGGAACTGCCTCCCCCTGGAACTGAGAACAGGTCCCTCTTTAGAATTCTCTCAATGGGGGCTTTATTTAGGGGAGCCTTTTTATGCTGACACAACTGTTACCCTGCACATGCCTAATCTCGTCTGATCTTGGAAGCTAAGCAGGGTCAGGCCTGGTTAGTACTTGGATGGGAGACCGCCTGGGAGTACCGGGTGCTGTAGGCTTATACCATAGTCTTTCGAGACTGAAGGTTGCCAACCAATTTATGCTGACACTAGGGGGTATGGCTTTTTTTTAAAAGTATTTTAAATTCAGGATCCACGTTTTATGTTTTATTGTTTTTAAATGTCACCGGTCCAAATCCTATCCAGCACTGGCATAGCTGTGCCAATGGGATGTGTGCTGCATCCTGCAGTTGAGAGGGACTCACAGAGCCCTCCTCAAAATAAGGAAATGTTTCTTTCCTTACCTAGGAGCTGAATTACCCTTATGCTGGTGCTGGCAAGTGGGTTAGAATTGCGCCCTTATTTTTATACATATTTATATATTTTATATTTTAAATATGATTTTATTTGTGATTTGTATGATTTAATATGATTTTTATTTGTGAGCCGCCTTGAGTGCCCTTTGCTGTACCCTAGAGTTCCAGGTCACTCTAGGACCACACAGAAGCCTCTCTGAGGCTCCCAAAGTGGTTGGAAATTGTGCTTACGGTTTGCCGGAAGCATAGTTTAAGATATTGGGGAAGCTCCAGAATGCTTCCCCAACATGTCCCGGTGTCACGCAAGGCTTTGCAACATTTTGGTAAGTGGGGGAAGTAGAGTGGGGGAGTGTGGAGGGCGGTCACATTTTACAGGGGGGCTCCATCGTAGACCTTTGCCCTGGGTGCAGAGCTGGGGAAGTCCACCACTGGACTTATGAACCATCCTCTACTGCTGCTCTCCACAACTAAAAACAAAGTCTGGGCCTTAATGGACATGTTAGCAGGCATTTCTCAGTCTTATCCATTGTGTTATCTTTGTGCAAACACTGCCATTCAGTTTATAATACAAAAGGTGCAGGATCTTGTTGAAATGTTATTTCTGCAAATCCATTCTAAGGCCCCGATCTGTTGCCCCGATCTGGAACGAGCATTCCAGCAGCGCTAGGAGTTTTCCAGCCGTCGCCAAAGATGACATGCCGGAGTGCGCAGGCTGGCTTCCGGAGTGCGCAGGCAAGCAGCCAGCTGCATGTGCCAGCAGAGTCTGGACACCCGCCCTTCCCAGAAATTGCAAGTAGGGGGGTGGGAGTGAGGCAAGGGGTGGGAGAAAGGGGCGGCAAGAGGGGTGGGAAGGAGGGTGAATTGGGCCTGGGAAGGGAGCAATTTCAGCATTAGAGGCACACACCAAAACGAACTCCCTTCCAGAGCTCACTTCACCTTCATGGGTTCACGCGGACTTGTGCCAGCAATATTGCTGGCACAGGTCCAAGCTGACGAACAGGCCAACAAGGGCTTACCCTGAAGCAAGGAAAAAAATGTTCCCTTGCCCCAAGGAGCCTCCAGAGGCCAAAACTCCCCCATGGGATTCAGCAGGTGCCATGTTGGTGCATCACACAGGGCGTTCTGGTGGATTGGGCTGTAGATCATTTCAAAAAATTGCACTTGCAAATTCACCTTGAATTTCACACAAATATTTAGGATCTAGAATGTCTATTGTCCTTACGTGCCAGACAGACCAATCCTATCCTGCGCTGGAACAGGCCGGCTGGCCTGCCTGCACTGTATCCAGCACAGTGTTGCTGGCTGTGGCACAACCCGAGGCAAAGGGAATCACTTCCTCTTACTCCATGTTGCATGGCAGTGGCCTAAATGGGGCTACTCGAATCTGTGCCACCTAAAAAAGTGGTGCAGATCCAAGCAGCCGGGTGCTAGGTTGGGCTGCCTGGAAGGAGGGTTAATATCTGGCCTAAGTGCCAGATCCTGGCGCCACCCCACTCCAGGGCCCAGCCTGCCCACAAGTCTGCCTGCCACCTGCCCCTCCCCCACCCTGAAACATCCCCATTCTGTTCTCCCTCCACGCTTCGCAAACCCTCATGCTGGCTGAGGCAGGTTGGCACGAATGAAGCAAGGCCCAATTCATCCTCGAAGCTCCAGATGTGCACTGGCCTACCTCTTCCTTCGGTGGCACAGAAGTGCCGTTTGCGACAACTGGAGGCCAGTGCAAGACTCGTACCAGCCCATGGCGCAGTTTGGATCACGCCCTTAAATTCACAGCTCTGTAAAGCCTGTTGTTATGAAACTGTCATTTCCACATTCCATGGTGTGTGTAAATTAAATTCACAGAGAATAAGGAAACCTCAAATCTAGAAGGTGTAGAAACATTCTGTAGATTTTTGCCATGAATTAATTCACAGGTAGATGTCACATTTACTATTCTTTTGAGGCTGCTGAGGGAAAGGGGCAGACTGGGTTACATGCTGGAGGTAATGTCTGCACTTCATGATTGTATGGCAGGTTTGTGTAATGGGAGGACATGTGGAAATCTTCCACGCTAAATTTGCATTAACCAGTTTAAGTAAACTTGGTCACCCTTGGCAAGACTTGGTAACTTGGTAAGACTTGGCAGGAGGGCTTGAGGGGGGACATGACTGAGACATACAAAATTATGCAGGGAATGGACAGAGTGGATAGGGAGATGCTCTTTACACTCTCACATAATACCAGAACCAGGGGACATCCACTAAAATTGAGTGTTGGGCAGGTTAGGACAGACAGAAGAAAATATTTCTTTACTCAGCGTGTGGTCGGTCTGTGGAACTCCTTGCCACAGGATGTGGTGCTGGCGTCTAGCCTAGACGCCTTTAAAAGGGAATTGGACAAGTTTCTGGACGAAAAATCCATTATGGGGTACAAGCCATGATGTGTATGCGGAACCTCCTGATTTTAGAAATGGGCTATGTCAGAATGCCAGATGCAGGGGAGGGCACCAGGATGAGGTCTCTTGTTATCTGGTGTGCTCCCTGGGGCATTTGGTGGGCCGCTGTGAGATACAGGAAGCTGGACTAGATGGGCCTGTGGCCTGATCCAGTGGGGCTGTTCTTATGTTCTTATGTTCTTAGGGCTGGTCTTGAGAGTAGAGCCTCCCTTAGCCCGAAGATAACATCGGAAAGTTGCCAGTTTGAGGCCACTGGCAGCTCCATGAATGGCAAGACCTTGAAGCAGCTGACAAGCCGAGCTAAGTTATTCCACCTGCTCTTTGGTGTGAGCGAAGAAGTGTCTTGGCTGCCCTTCAAGTGAGAGATGAAGGAGCTGCTTGTCAGCCTGCATGGGAGGCAACTGGAGGCCAGAAGTGATACCAGACCAGAAAGATCCATCTGAAATGTTGTGTGGTTCTTGAAA
Organism: Tiliqua scincoides; assembly: GCF_035046505.1. Classification (NCBI taxonomy): domain Eukaryota; kingdom Metazoa; phylum Chordata; class Lepidosauria; order Squamata; family Scincidae; genus Tiliqua; species Tiliqua scincoides. Next base: position 32,823,139 of record NC_089826.1, read on the forward strand.
GAAAGGTTTCTATGATTGTAAAATCCCCTTGGGGATTTAGTGACAGCCTGCCTATGTAAACCGCCTTGAATAAAGTCAGAGGAATAATCCGATGACCAGAAAGGCGGTATATAAATACCCAGTTGTTGTTGTTGTTATTATTATTATTATTATTAGTGTCTAGAGTGCCTTTTACTAAGGCATACCAGAGACTTTCATAGAAGCAAAGAAAATTTGAATAGGTAAATTAATGTGACCATGAAGGATTATCGGGTTTATTTATTGGAAGCATTCAAAACATAGTTCTGGAATTAACAAAATTATTAACATAATTATAAACATAATTAACATAACATTATTAACATAATTATTACTCTCCCCCCTTTTGGAAACTGACCTACTATAGGTTGAAGGCATGATATCTTATGCAACATTTTCTCCATAAACCATTTATGCAGAAATTACATATGCATGTAATGATGTGATGATTATGTATGTAATGAGTGATGATTATACTTAAAAATGAAAAAGATATTAACTTTGGACAAAGTAACTGAATGGGAATGAAGTTCAGATGAATTCTCAATGTGTCTGAAGATTGAATACAATTGTTAAAGAACATTTTTCAACTTTATAGAGAAAGGAATGTGAAAAATCTCCCTGAAAGTTTTGCTAGTCTTATCAAAATTCTATTTTTCCCCAAAAGACCTTTGCTCAAGAAGGAACCTCCCAAAATTACCCTTGAAGTTTCACGTGAAGGTGGCGACTTATGCAAAAACACAGGCAAAAAAGAAAGAGAATTACCTACCTAAAAACTGTGCTGTGTCCTAAGTAAGTTAAGGTCCAGTCCTAACCAATTTTCTAGCATCAATGTAGCCGCAATACAGTCCTTACCTTGAACAGGTCTCCATGACTGCCGACCCCCACTTGTTACGAGAAGTGACACAGTGCCATTGTATTGGCCAATGGCAGTCCTGGCTGTTTTCCCGCCAGGGCCAATCCTCACTTGCCACCCCCAACCCAGAAGTAATTGCAATGACATCATTGTCACCGCAATTACTTCCACACTGCCTTCTTCTTTCCCCCTTTGAAAAAAAAGGAGGCAGGAGGCCGCCCAGGCTCCACTGGAGCTATTTCGCACTGCTGGAAGCAGCGCATAGGAGGCAAGTACTACCTACCTCCTGGAAGTGGCGCTTGCCCCCAGGGTGCCTCCAATGAGGCCTTTTACACCGCTTAGCAGTGGCACAAAACGCTCCATCAAAGCTAGAAGCAGCATGTGCTTCCTTTGAAATCTGAGCAGGGGAGCACTGCTTCCAACTGCCTATCTGACCATTCTGAGGGCCACCTCATTCCTTCTTTTAAAGGAGAGGTGAGGAAGGCGACCCTCAGACGCAGTCAGGAAACATGCCAACAGTGGTTGCAGGAGCACAGCCACTATCAGCGCAGTTACCCGCTGCTCTGAGGGCCGCCCTCCTCTCCTCCTCTTTAAAGAAAGGGGAGGAGAATAGGGTCACTTTCAGGTAGGCACAGAACCGGGATGACAGTGGCTGCGCTTCTGTTCTGAGCACACCAACAAAAGCGGTGGCAGGGGGGCAGGTCACAGCACCGACCCTCAAGCGTCCAAGCACCTGGAGCATCTGCCCCCATTCCCCCCCCCCAGGTACACCACCAGTATTGGCACTGGAAAGCTGGATAGTCTTGGACCTGTATTCATCACTTTGTGCCACTGAAATCAATGACATAATTTGTAAACAATTAAGGAACCCACCAAAGTACCTTTCATTTGAATGGGACTTTCAGCCCAATCATATAGTACTTTAGGTAGGCCAGCATACCTTCACGAATGTTATAGCTATGAAGTTTCCACTGGCATAGAAGTGCCAGTGCTGATGGATGTGCTGATGGAGCAGAAGTGCTCCAGCTGATGGATGTGCCACAAATGCTGGTGCAATGGCAGGAAAATGTGGTGCCAATGTAACTTGGACTCCAGCACAACTGCACTGTCAGAGACGCCAAATAAGGAGGAGATCTGTGTGTAACACGGGAGGGACATCGGAAAGATGTGGGCCAGATGTGGAGGGGTCAATGTCCACTATATTCCAAGCATCCCTCAGGAAACAAACATGCCCCAATGCCAGAAAAACACAGTGCCATTGACTGGGTAAAGGAAAAACAATAGAAAATATAATCTCCTGCTACACACCCATGTTGCCTACAATAAAGCATAGGATACAGTCGACATTAGGAAGGCAATCACAGCATAGCAAACACAGAATAAAAGACCCTACCTGGGGGACTTCAGCTCAGATGAGAAAACGCCCAGCACTGTCTCACTCTTTTCTCTCTGAGGGGAACTTTGGTTATGGGAACCATAGTGAAATGGCACTTGGCGCACAGAGAGTGCACTTTGCACAAACATTCCCCTCTTCACAACCCATGCAGCAAGATATTTCCTTAACACAGGTCTTCTCAGCATTCTTGTTGCAGGAGAATAAGGAGGAGGACTCTATGGACAAATACCCTTCTGGAGCCTAAACCCCACCCCAACAAGGAAAGCAAGGACAATGCACCCTACATAGGTAAGCGGGGAGGGGGTGATGGAATTCCATGCCACCATGTATTGAGGCTACATCTCATGTCTCTAAACCCCTTCAGACCCTAACACATTACCAAATGGGTTTCTGCTATCAACTGTATTGCCTAACCATCCCTTCCTTTGGCAGCAGCTAAGAACAGGGAGTGTCTTCTCCCTTTTGGTGCATGCCAAGAACTCTTTGCTACTGCTGGTCAAACACTCATGTGAATGCACAATCCTAAACACTCTGTGGGCCAGGGCAGTGACCACTGGGCCAGCACACACTGTCACAAACACACCGTAAAGCCATCCTGGAACATCACACCAATGACGCATTGACATTACACCAGTGACGAGCTGATGTTGCCCCGATGACACCCTAATGTCAGGATGCTGCTCCACGGATGATGGGCTGTTTCAGGGTTTCCATGGATGATGTCAGTGTAACTGTGAAGGGCTGCTTGAGTGTTAGTGGGAGAGATGCACAGGCATGACGTTGCCTTGACAAGCTTGTGATATGGTGGTTATGCACAAGTGTTGGTGCACCATCTCACAGAGTCTAAGTAGAATTGAATCATTAGTCACGTTTACCTTTTTTAAGGATGGGCAGCTCAATCCAGAGCTGCCGCGGCGCCAAAATGGCCACGGTATCCGAACCACAACCAGGCAGCTGGCGGCGACTCCTCGGGAGAAGGGGACTTTCATCCCCTTCCCCTGGGTAAGGGAAATGGTCCCACAATGGGGCTTCTCAACTCCTCATCGGTTATTTACCTGGCACAGAATCAAGAAGCCTCATGTCGGGCCACTAGGCTCAACATGGGGCTCTGAATCCAGCAGAGCTGAGCTGAGCTCCGCCAGTCCCTCCCCTTCCCGCCACCCTCCTGCCCTGTTCCCTGGAACATCTCCCACCTCCCCCCACACTCTCATTCACCTTTCTACCGCCCGGCACTCTGGGTAAGTGCCAGCAGCGGACTGTGGGCCCAGCCCCAGAGATGGCCTAGCACAGGCTCACGTAGGGCTATCTCCAACATTGGGCCTGTGGTACTGCTCGCAAAAGTGCGTTACAGCATGCTTGTGACAGTGCAAGTCGGCTGTAAGCTGGTGCACACGGGTCTGGTTTGGTCCCGTAGTCCATTATTCTGCAGTTTGCCACTTCACTGCTATTTACAGAAGTGCCACTCTTTATTTAGATCTCCAGATCTCACCTTCTGTTTTAGTAAACAAAAAAAATCAAAGCTGATCAAAACAATTTTACAAAACTTACAAACATATAAATATTTTTTTAAAAAACACAACTAAGATTTCCTAGCAGGAAAGTTGAAAAGTCACAATATACTATCAAAGACTTGTCAAAATAAAACTGATATTCTTCTGTTTCTTTGATTCAATATTATTTACAGCATTGGGCTCAGTAGATTGTTTAGAGATAGGTTCCACATTGTGTTATATTATAAAAGACATATGCTGTGTAATAAATGTGTAGTTGGCTTCCAAAGAAGCTAAGTGAGATTGCCGAGTGCCACAGTTTAATTGAGAATCTCAGATCTTGTCCAGGTTAATTTCTAATAATGTTAAGTAGAAAATTTCAGTGATGGTGAACTGACCAGTATGAAGGCAATGTAAGGTAAGGTTTCAAAATGGGAGGGAAATCAGCTCTAAAATACTTTCTCTTTTACTAATAGCAACAAACTTGGCATGTCTGTAAATGATCTAGTTGCTAGAAGTTTCATATAAAATCAAGCACACATTTCTCTCAGACCCCATTTAAACAAGGAACAATAAGCTTAGTGTGTCCACACTAGAAAAGCACTTGCGCTACACATAATTTTAAACATGTGAAATTATCACAGTGACATCAAGAGAAAACTCAATAGTTACAATTCACCTCCCACTGGAGTCAATTTTACAAAAAAAAAAAAATCTATATTGATAATAATGCATGTGAATTCCAAACTATGTTATTTTGCTAGATTGGGCCATAATGCACAGGTTCTGGTGGTGTTTTATTATCACAGTGCACAAAGGTAAATAGGAAAGACAGCAACATTTAACATAAAATCGTGCTGTTTAATAGCACTGAACAAGGAAAATGTTTATTTTAGTAACAAGAATCCTAAGAAACTTGCAATTCAGGGTAAAAAAATCTGTCCACAACAATGAAAATGAAAAGTCTGTAAAAATATTTCTCTCCTTCTTTCCATTAATTTTCCATGGCAGACAGATTTATAGATACTTGTACAGCTGCCAAAGAAAAGACTGGAAATCTCAACATTACTATCAAGCCCAGGGAGAAAAAAATTAGCTCTGATTACATGCAGAAAACAGTAATCAAAAAAGATAAAAGCTGCTTTTTAATATTACTTCAAAAACAAATCTATGTCAAATGCATCAGACATCCGCTAGTTAATGAAACATTTGCCCAACCACATGGTACATTAAATAATAAAAATGTCTAGTTATCATAGTGAGTTTAGTGTATTACTGGAGGACTAGTTCCATACTGCATTATAGATGGCCACCAAATGGAGACAAGTAAAAACATAGAATTACTGAAGACCTTTGCAATTTTTTTAAAGACAAAATGTGAATGCCTTCATTTTATATGGCCTTGTTATAATAGCTCAACATTCTGTTTTATCATGCACTGTATTTGTACAACTCAATCCAGCTTGGAGCCATATATAAGCAGAAGCAGACTTCCACATGCGGATCCCTAGCTAAAAGGGGAATTGTATAGAGAAACAGGTACTGTACATGTGATTCTCCAGGCCGGTCCAACTGGTTCATTGAGGCTCTGTCAATAGCCAAGCTAACTTATGATAGTGTGCTGTCATTCATACAGGTTAATTCTTCCATTGAAATTGGAATCTTCATGACATGATTATACACTAAGTCAGTGGTTTCCAAACTAGGGCTAAAATTCTATACGTTGTATAGGACGATGGGTTTTTCATGAGAATTCAGAGGCTCCCCTGGCTGATTTCCGCAGATCTCTGGGGAACAATGGCTCCCAATCATTCCCCAGGGAGCTACAGAAGCCAGGGGAGCTGAAAAAACCATCATCCTAAACCCATTGTTGTTAAGTGTACAGGTGTGCGCCACGTAACAGCAGGGATATGTTCTCCTATCCCTGTTATTATACGATTAGGTTGTTAAGCGAACATTCACACCAATCTAGTGCCTCTGTTGTGTAAACAAACACTCCCTTCCAGACACTTGCAGGTTACTGAAGGCAGATTGCCCCTTTGCATTAAGCACCTCTTCGTTGTGTAAACAGACACTCTGCTGCAGGCTATGGGAGACCTGACGGCCTCATTAAGAACCTCTTAATGTACTTTGACCACCATTGTATATGTGGTCCATCCTTAAGCGGAAGGTCATTAAGCAGTGCATACTTGTATAGGATTGTAGTCTTAGTGGGGAGCCATGGCCAATGGCCCAGTACATCAAGAAAGCCGCCAGTCAAAAAGTTTGAGAACCACTACGCTAAGTCCCCATTGCTCTGGCTCAATTCCAGAGGTATGTCTAGAAGTCAGAAAGTACATAAGTCAAAACATCTAACTCTTGGCAGCCCAGTATAATCATGCTTGCACAAAAGCATCACAATGGATAGACTGCCCCTGCACAAAAATACCGATGCAGCTCCATAACTCAGCTGTCTGTAATTTGATGTCTCAAACTTAGGGACCCAGTGTTTCTAAAATTGGGAGGAAGACAGAAATAAAACAGAACTCACAGCATGTTCTTTAGCACACCAACTGAACTGAAGGATGAACATAACAATGATTTGGATGGAGTCCATCGATTTTGTGCCTTTCTGCCCACCCCCTTGTTTCCTCCATCCCCTATTCCTGCTCTAGTTAGGAAAAATTAACAAAGCCCCTACTGAGAACCAGGGCTGCAGACCCTTTGTTAGGTTTCCACAGATGGGAGAGGCAGAGATGGTAAGAAGGGAGGGAGAGGAGGAAAGAGAGGACACAAAACTGACAAGTCTGAACCAGTATTTGATTCACTTGCATGCCTGTCTGTCAGTTTGTGAAGACAAGCGTAGTGCTGTGAATGTGCTGTGAGCCCATTACATGCCTTAGGCCTGCTTTCTATAAAGTGAGCCAAAAACGGAATGAAATATCTACTTTTTAATTGAATTAGAGCACTTGGCCACTTCTCAGTTAATGCAAAGGTGAACTAGCTCTGCTATCCCTTTGCAATATAACATGATCATTGTGGTGCTTTAAAATACATTAGAGGTGAAAACGTATTGGCTTGTTTCCTGCACCGTCTTGTACGTGCTAATAAATTGCATCGCTTTCAGTGAAAGGTAGTAACTGGGAGAGGGAAAAGGAATTGACGTTCAGTGGTCGTCTAAAGCATTTATTAGAGTTTGGCAACAATGGACTCCATCAGTTACTTCTAGGCAGGCCCAGACTTGGAATGAATGAAAAACACACAGTGCGAAGGCCAACAATATTTTTGTGAATATAGGAAGAGCTCCACTGAATCAGGCTAGTCCAACATCCTCTGCATATCTTCTCTGACCAATTATGGGAAGCCCATAATAAGCAGAAGATGGAGGCATACCATCTGTCACCATGCACCTCTTATTTATTCCAACACAACTTGCAATGGAGAAACTCCTGTTGGATTTTGTCCAAGAACAATAAAAGGGGAGGTATACTACAAATTCTCTGTGATGGTCTTTACTTTCCCTCCTTTTATGGTAGGAACACCTTAGAATTAAATATGCTTACTATTGCCCTCTATCACTGGATTCATATCCAATATCCGGACAGTGAATGGAATCGCATGCAGGAGGGTGCTGGGAACAGACGACAGAGACCGTATCGTACTTGGCACAGACTGCATTACTTTAACACAGAGAGATTGCAGTAGGATGCATTAACATTAAGATCTGAAGATCTGTCTGTAAAGAAAAAAAATATAAGAACCTCTGAAAAGACATTGCCTCAGAAGAATAAAATGTTGCACTGCATTAATGCTTCAGGGTTGAATTAAAGCTTTCTGGAACGAATGTGAAGGATCAGCAGTTTCGAAACTCGGATCTGATGCATATGGCATGTTTTATTGTCTTAGAGGTGCAATCAGTGGATACTTGAAGTCTTTCTGCTGGCAGCAGAAGCCATTGGTGAGGTTTCCCGATGATTTATGAAGAGTCCAAAACTCCATTCGGCCTTGCTCTCCTGGGACGTGTGGCGGCTGGAGTGATTTTGCAGTTGCTGTACCTGCTGTATCTCTCTGGAAAGTCATCAAGATATAGAGGCAGAACTTAAAATTACCAAAGACACCAACGGAAAATCTTGCATGGGTCTCCCCCCCCTCTTTTTGGTGCTTCGGACAGTTCCTGCCAATCTACTCTTTCACAGTATAACTTTAAAAAAAAAGGTTCTGTAAGGTGTCTGAGTGTGGAAAGCGGAACCCTTCTTGTAAGCATAATTACTTGAGAAGGGCCTCTTCTTGCCATGCTGTGTTTTCTCAATTCCAAGTGCGCCTTCTAAGATGTGCAGTGTTCACCGAGGGCTGTTTGCACAAAGCCAACCAGGACCACAGTTGGAGCTGTGTGAGGGATTGTTATTAGGAAGGATATGTGAACTCTGAAGAGGGTTCCATTACACCACAACTGAATCAAAAATTCCACTCCATCAGTTTATTCCACGTCCAGGCCTCCCAAGATCTCCTACCTCGGATCTTTCAGAACATAGCCGAAGCTCATGGAAACAGACCAGAGCTCCCTGTGCAACTCGCCATTGCATTACTTTTTAAGTTGGACATGCCCAGCTGCCTCCATCAACACATTTCTCATCTGGTCCCATTTCTAATGTACCTCCGCTGCTTCTAGGCCCACTCTTATTGGCTGTCATATTGATTTGGCTGTCATTAAGCTCCTGCTTAGGGATGAATGGAACGCCTGGGAAGGAAAACCAAAGTGCACAGAAACTTGACAGGTTTTGAGCTGCTGAAATGAAATCAAACATCACCCTACTTTATTCAGGAAAAGTTCCCTTCAGCTGTCTGCAGCTACTATATCCTGTAAACTAAATGCTTCTGTGAGTGATATTCCATCACATGCATTTGTGGCCTCATTAATCTTGGCAATCTCCAGTGCTTACTGCGGGCTCATATTTAAATATCTCCCATGCAGAGTTATCCCATCAACGTAATGTATGAGCTGGGGCATCTGTCCCACTACTTGATCTCCTGGAAGCTCCAAACAGACAATTTCTCAAAATGGAAGGAGATCTCACATGTGCAGGGATTGGGTAATGGTCCAGTTCATATGCTGCTACCCCAGTGAGACTGCAGTAAAGAGGCCGAATCACTTCAGGGATTTTAAACCTTATTTATTTATTTATTTATTTATTTATTTATTTATTTATTTATTTATTTATTTATTAGATTTGTATTCCGCCTTTCTCCCCAAAGGGCACCCAAGGTGGCTAACAATCAAGTTAAAATACAAGGAAACAAGGAAACAGATAAACATTAAAAATACAAAACACTTAAAAACAATTAAAACAAGATAAAATACATAGCAGCAGATTAAAAGCACGCAGTAAAAGACATAATTTATAAATTTATAAAAACAGCCCTTATAATGCCCCGAAGGCTTTCCTGAATAAAAAAAGTCTTCAGGCCCCGCCAGAACGTTAATAATGAGGAAGCTGCTCTCAATTCAAAGGGGAGGGAATTCCATAGTGCAGGTGCCGGCACCGAAAAGGCCCTGTTTCTGGCCACCATTCCCCTCACCATAAACCTAAACCATACAGACCATGGCCTAGACTATGGTCTCTAGTTGCAAGCTAGCAGACTTAAACAACTACTTCTCCAACTGCCACTTTAGAGGACAAAGTTGCACTGTAACATCAGGTTAGCACAGCCATAGCTGTCAGGGAGCACAGTACAAAATCTACATTAAGAATGACAGAAGGGCAACACTGGAAAATGTAACTGTAACTGTCTTGTTCACTGAAAGCTACATAAGACCTTGTAAAGCAAGGAACTTAACCTTGCTTTTTTTTTTTTTTAAAGTAAGGTCCTAGCTCTTGGGGAAGCTTGACATATGCTCTCAAATGCAGTTGGCGGTACTCTGCCCAGTCTCCTTATGATAAGCAGAAGGGGAGGCGAGAAGAGTAGGTCTGTGCAAAATGAACAGACATGATTGTTGGGGTTATGTCTTGGTATACTAGGACTGGAGCAGGCATCTACAAGTGGTTGCTGCTTTGGTTTCCTCCAGGGACCTAACTAAGATCATCAAAGAACATGGAGATGTTTTCAAGCAGGTGACGGAGCTGGGAAAGAACAGCCAGAAGAAGGAGCAAGGAGGCAGCAGTGGCTGCCTACCCACCCATTCAATCACTGTTGTCCTATCAGCCAACCCTTGCGACTGCAAGCAGCCCACTCACAAGCACAGACAAAGTTATCTTTCCCCAGTAGTGTAGGTGCGGGGGGGGGGCAGCACGGTAAATATTGCAGATGCCACAGCATACAATGTAAGTGGCCCCTCCCACTCGCTATTGGAGCCAATCTGGGCAGTGCTGGCAATGCTCAGTATGTTGCAATTGCTGCACTGAAGATGAGTGGGAGGGGCCACTTACATGGTATGTTGTGGTGCCTACCACACTTACCCCCCATAGCTAAACTACTATTTTGCCCTACCAAGAAGTTGCAACAGAGTTAGTGAAGAGATGAGGGCCCAGGGATGAGTCTTACTGTTATTCTCCCCCCCCCCCCCACACACACACACAATTTGAGGCAGGCATGCACAAGTTAGTGATCCCCCTTTAATAGTCCCCTTCCTCCCCTGTCCTTGAAGAGCTTCTCCATCCTTAAAACTAAAAATTCTAAGTAGCTATGTTGGCCTTTAGAAAAAAAATCCCAACAACATAATCTGGTAATACTATTCTTGGGAGCAAGCTTTTAAGTTCTTCAGAACTCTTCATAAATCTGGGTTTTAAGCAAAGCAAAACGCGGGGGCAGGAGTGGCCATGTTGTTCTAATCTCAAAGTCTGCGGTTTATACTATCTTAAACTGCTCCTGCACTCCATTTTAACAGTGATATAAACTAGATTTAGGGGCTTATGATCAGCTTTGACCCCGCCAAAAGAAAGAGAGAGAGAGAATATCAAGATTCAGTCCTGATTATCTTAGTCATACTAATACCAAAGCAATAACTCACATTAACTGCAAATGCAAGCAAATAGATCCTCCAAAAACTCCAGGTTTAAGTACCACCGCGGATTAACACAGTGCAAGAACCAGTACAAGAACCTATCTGAACAACACCTTTGAAAACATCACTGTGCTCCTTCAAAAATGGATTTTCACATTTCTGAATATATGTGCATAGGATTGTGCTTTGCAAAAAACTGTGAGCAGGTACTTGTTGAAATATGATTGTCGTACCTTAATGCAGTGGAATATGTGGGATTAAGTGCCCAGTGGGATTTGACAGGAGCTTACTGTCCCGCTAGGGAACCTCCTTTCCCCCCACTGATCTCCCCCAAACTGCGTCCCAGCCAGCTGCATCTGCCCAGAAATCTGGGCACAGTAGCTGCTGGGGCAACAGAATTGGCAGACCAGAGCACAGTTCAGGGGGAGATTGGTTCAACAGGGAAAGGAGACTTCCTGTAACCGTAAGTACTGTTTACACGGGATGGAATAGGCAGGGCACTAGATCTGGTCCACAGGCCAGAGTCTGCATAGCCTTGAACTGGAGTATGGCAACTATAATCCAGTATCTGGGACATAAGGCCTTATAGGAACACTACTGCATGGGGCATCTGATGAGCAAGGGAGAGTGTGACCCTTTTATTATGGGTCACAGAACGGAGTGCCTTTGCATTTCACCTACACTGCAAATGGATGACTGAAGAACTAAAGGAGTCAGAGTTGGATCTCCAGCTTTGTGAGTGGGTGAGTGATTCTAGAAAGAGAAAAGCAGCACTTGTCTATATTATCTGCAGATGATCTTCTATAATAAAAGAGGAAAATTGCCCCAGAAAATAATTTATCTCCTGCTCTTGGAATGGAGAACATGTAGTCATAAATTTGGGACTTTAAAGTGGTCATCAAAGAGTGTTACTGAATTCCTCTCTTGCAAAATTTGCAGTTGTGTGCATAGTTCTATACCCATCCACAGTGGTTTGGTTTTTATAAAATATGGAGTTACAAATTCTATGCATTCCATCTGCTTGTGGACAAATACATATTTAAATGCATATTTTGGAATGCATCAGTGCACCCACAGTTTGATAGGAAATCAAACTTTTTTTTTTTTTTTTTTTTTTTTTTTGGCGATGGGGAAAAATCCAGGGATTTTTAGAAGCAGAGAATGACATGGAAATCAAGGGACACTGTATGAAGTTTGGAAGGAAAAGAAACAGAGAGATCCATGCATTCCAACAAGCAAGCAACTTATGGTAATCATTGTACAGTATATAAAACATAAGGTAAACTCTCTTTATGGGAAAAAAGATATGCTTGAGTCAACTTTTCAATCATTGTTAGCAGACGCTAATTCTGTAACAGACCAGAATACAACAAGCTGTTCTAGGCATTGTCAGGCCTTGGCTTCAATTCAAGCCAGGCTTCAGGTAGGGTAGGTTACGTTGCAGGGCAAGGACATGAGGCAGGGCCAGCCCCAGGAGCAACAGGGTCCAAAGTGGGACATTCCTGCAGGGCTCCCACCCTCCCACAGCACCCTGCCCATTCATCATATAGTCACAGTGACTGCAGCTGCTGTGATCATGTCAACGCCAACTACTTCTGGGAGACCCATTTCGGGCCAATCGGACACAGGAGTGGGCAGGACGGTCCAATGCGCAAACACTCTGCTTCCCCCGCCAGCCTCCAATATACAGAGATCCCTGCTGTGGCAGTTGGCTATCCACTCGCCATGGGGTTTCTCAAAGTGTGGGGCCCAATTTAGTGAAATTGGGTAAATCGACTTAAGGCCAGGTCTGACATGAGGATCAAAGGGACAGCAAATGGGGTCAAGGCAGGCTGGGATCAAGTGTCAGATGAGGTAGCTGAGGCAATGATTAGATGGGCCAGAGGCAGACAGAGTAGCCAGGGCTAGCCAGGAATAAGTTAAATTAAAGCAAGGCAGTCAGTACTGCTGCTCTGCTGAATTGCTTCAACTGAGGAATGGAAGGGTGGGGAAATGTTCTATCAGAACATAAGAACATAAGAACAGCCCCACTGGATCAGGCCATAGGCCCATCTAGTCCAGCTTCCTGTATCTCACAGCGGCCCACCAAATGTCCCAGGGAGCACACCAGATAACAAGAGACCTCATCCTGGTGCCCTCCCTTGCATCTGGCATTCTGACATAACCCATTTCTAAAATCAGGAGGTTGCGCATACACATCATGGCTTGTACCCCGTAATGGATTTTTCCACCAGAAACTTGTCCAATTCCCTTTTAAAGGCATCTAGGCTAGACGCCAGCACCACATCCTGTGGCAAGGAGTTCCACAGACCGACCACACGCTGAGTAAAGAAATATTTTCTTTTGTCTGTCCTAACCCGCCCAACACTCAATTTTAGTGGATGTCCCCTGGTTCTGGTATTATGTGAGAGTGTAAAGAGCATCTCCCTAGCCACTCTGTCCATCCCTGCATATAGAGCCAGGGAGGCCCCTACTGGCTCACCAGGTCATCAGGATTGAAGAGTATTAGCAGCCATTATCGAGGGCACTGCACTACAGTAGAGATCAGATGAACAGCTTCCTCGGTCTGTGAAATGTATGATGGCATAGGGACTAAAATACCTGCCCCCTCCTGAAGTTTGAGACCCGCAGCATCTTATACAGGCAAGTTCAGGAGTTAGGATGTGGTTTGATTTTGCTTTGTTTCAAATAGCAAACCTCTCTAAAGCCATAAAATGAACTTAATGCCACTCCATTTCTGAAGACCTTGCTTGAGAAACAGAAGGCCAAAGCTCCTTTGGGCATATTCTGTGGGCCCAGCCAGAGGCCTGGGATACGTGTCTGACACAAAGTGCCTCAGTTTAGTTCTGTTTCCAAAACCAAACATCTCATGCACTGTGCGACAGGCTGAGGTCCTGGAACACAAGAACTACATTATAATTTACAGGAACATTATGGGTTGGGGAGAAATACCAGACTGGCTTTTCCAGTGAATGTTTGAAATGGGTTCCAGATATGTCACTTGAAACACAAAACGACAAATTCTCTTCTTAGTTACACATGCTGCTGAGAAGAAAATTTGGCTCAAAATGTACCCTTTAGAGTAGCTGGAGTGAAGCATGGAAAAGAATATATCAGCTTGAATTAATCATGTACCAAAAAAAAAAAATCCTTATTGTTTCATGCAAACCCAAGGAAAAGAGATGAATCTTACGGTTAGTGCTAATGGCAAGAGGATTAAAAATGACTGTGATCTCTGGAGAAAGGATGACCCAAAGATGAATTCCAGCTACCAAAGAATAAAATGTCACCCACTGGCTTTCACTAATCTTAATCCTGTCTGGATAATTCAATTGTTCTCGGGAAGTGTGGCTGATGAGAAAAATCTCAAATGAAGAAATGCAAATAATTCTTCCAACAGACTTCAGAGTCAACAAAAAGAGTGTATGAGGTTAGGGGCATAATCCTAACCAACTTTCCAGCACTGACATAGCTGTGCACCAGGGCCTCTGAGAAGAATTTTATCAGGGGTACAAAATTTCTTTTGGGCCCCTTTGCAAAGGGGGGGGTGAAACAGAGTAGGGGAGGGTGAGCAGAATATGGACAGGGTGAACCAGGGTGAGGGGAGGGTAGAGACAGCTGGAAAAGTCTTTGGAGCCCAGGTCTACCCACCCATCAGTACTGGCATCCCAGCACCCCCAGTCATGGTAATGGTAATGTCTCCAGCATCTCGTATGGGTAACAAGTCTGAGTAGATAGGAAAATGTCAGATCCCAGGAAATTTCTGGGCCCCCTCCTTTGGCTCCTGGGCCCCCCTTTTTACCTTGGGCCGGGGTACAAATTACCCCCTTTACCCCCCTCTTCTAGGCCCTGCTGTGCACCTTATCCTACTAAACTTTTTTTCCTAATGTGGGCTGGTGAGGTGCCATCGAAATGCTAAGAGAGTAGAGACAGTAATGATTATTTGGGCAGTCTGATGGGAAAGAGATCTACAAATGTCATTTCCTCCTAGAAATGCAGAGAGTTTCCCCCTGATTTCGGGAGCAATCAATTTCTTTGTGATCTTAAAAGCCATTTCTGCCCAATGTTGCCTAGACACAACCGGGACCATATGTATACACCTGTGAACTGGGCAAAAATGGGTTAATGGGTTAATTATCAATGACAATGATCATTAGACAAGCAGATCATTAGACAGGTAATGATCAATGACCAGCAGAATAACATTCTCCAAGGTTTGGGGAAAAAAACCAAACTCATTATCTAATCATTCAAGCATTTACTCATCTGCAAGCCATGGTTCCAAACAAAGTCACAGCTTTACGGCATCTTGTTAATATAGCCATAGGGGGTGGATTCGCTCTCCTTGACTTAGTTTCATCAAGGGGCCAAAACTACAGCATATGTTACATTAAGCACACCATAAGAACCCACACACTTTTGTTGCTTAAAAAAATAAGCTGCCTGGGGAACCAATCCAGACTGCAATGCGATGAGACAGGGCTTTAACCCTTTATCCCACCCCATGATCCTAATCGAAATCATGCCTGCCATAGCTGCTGTGTGCCCAGAGAGCGGAGTGGAGTGGTGAAGCATGGCAGATAGATTCCTTCATCATCCCTTGCCCCACTGTCACTTGTCTGCTGTGCAGTTGTTCTCACTTGCAGGATTCTGATTACTGAAATAGCAAGGAGAGAAGGCATATGGGATAACAGCAGGCACATGCCTTACTGTCTCACAGGAAGGGACTGGGTTCCATTGAACAAAACTTCCTGTCTGTAAACTCAACAGATGAAAGGATTGCCTAATTGTTCCTCTTTCTCTTGCACTCCAGAGTTCAGAATTTCTGGCCTTTGTCCCTTTGTCTGCACCCCTTCAGCAACTACCCAATAGCTGCAACCTACAAGGCAGTGGATTTTATCCGCTGGCCATCTTGTCAATATTGTAATATTGTAATAGGGCAATATTTAGTTAGTCATGCTTATTTCAGTGGGACCTACTCATGAATAGCTTTATTAATCATGACTAACTAAATTTAGATACAGTTGCTTGTTTGTGACAACATGCATTTTTTTCACTGAAGTCAAACTTTCTCTTAAATAAAACAAGAACAATTATCTATTTCCATATTCAAACTCACAATAATATAATTGATGAATTTTCAGTAAATCCTTTGCATGTCTACTCAGAAGTAAGTTCTGTTGAGTTCAATGGAATTTTTATTCTCACACAAGTGTGTATAAAATTGCAGCCTGTATGTCATAAAAGTGTGAGTTAAACAGCAACAACAAATTAATTTTTTTGTAACTGACCATGCATGATTAACCAGGCTTTTTTACAATCCAAGATGCTTTCTCCTTTCATACAGTATTGTTGATAATAAATGCATAATAGAAACCATGTTATAGTCCTCCAGCCATTTTTTTAAAAATGTGAATCATAAATAGGAAATAGTAAACAGAATGATAGCAAATTAAATTTTGTAAAAGAATTCTGCAGGGTTACACAGCAAATAAATAATGTTTTGACTATAAAATCTACTAATGTACACAGGAAGTAAAATCATGAAAGGTGCATTAGTTCAAAAGCAAATTTCACAACTGAAGGGGAAAAGAAATGCCTGAGTTCCATTAGAATTATTTTATGAAAATCAGCCCCTTTTTCCTTTGTTTTTGTATGCTTTTTTATTCTATAATTGTGTGTTTGTGATACTAACATTGCAAAAAGCACAGAGCCACATTCACTCTTTTGTGAAAATTTGACCAACTTTGAAATAATGAAGTGTCAAGTACTACAATTGGTATTCAACAGCTTCTGGCCCCTGTTTCTTTATCCTACGTTCCTTTAACTAGAATGAACATGTCACAAAAGGGATCAACAGTGGACCTCTAGTCATGGATTGGCTTGCTTTCCCTTAGTAATATTCGACAAGATTTCCCATGGTCAAGATGAGTTGGAAGTTCTTTGTCGAACTTTATTCAAAGTCAAAGGTGAACATCAACACATGACACCATCAGTGTGGAAGCAATGGTTTCTGTCCTTCAGTGGATCCTTTGAGAAAACTTGGTGCTCACCAACCAGAAGTATGATTACCATCACTAGTAGGTTTGTTGCCTTTTTGCACCATGCCCCCTAACTACCCAAATGTCTCCCTGTACTTTATACTCTACAAATGATGAAATGGGGAGGTCAGTTCATCTCAGCACTATTTCAAACTTGCTTTGCTTGTTGCACATTGTGCTTGTTTGTGGTATATCACCTAACGAGAAGATGCACAGGACAGCTTGTGCATTTCCCCATTGGGGGAGATGTACAGAACCAATTTCAAAACAGGCAAAGAAGCATGAGAAGCAGCAAGCATAAGCTAACTGCACGTCCTGTTCCCATTGCTTATCACTTGTCTCAAACAGTCCTCACTTGCTTCTCTGGGCAGGAGGTCTGGTCTAGAGGGTAGAGCTTCTGTCTGCCTGAAGATAACATCCACAAGGTCACCAGTTCGAGGCAACCGGCACCGTGCGACCTTGAAGCAGCTGACAAGCTGAAGCCGAGCTATTTCCATCTGCTCTGAGCGCGGGAGGATGGAGGCCAGAATGTGAAGCCAGATCGGAATGAAACACCTTGAATGTAGTGGTTCTTGAAAGAAAGAACCTTCTTTCAATTGTAAAAATCCCTATTTAATAAGGGATTTAAATAAAAGCCTGCCTATGTAAACCGCCTTGAATAAAGTCTTGAATAAAGACCAAGAAAGGTGGTATATAAATATGTGATGTTGTTGTTGTTGTTGTTGTTGTTGTTGTTGTTGTTGTTGTTGTTCTCTGACCTGGCATCTGACCCTTTTCAGATGTCAAGGTCACAATGTAGATAGGAGCAGCAAGAGTATCCTGGCAACTCTGCTCCCATACTGACACCCTCCTGGATCTCCAACCCCAGTTGAATATGAGTAGAGAGTTTCTCTGCAATGAGAAATGCTAAATTTGGAGAGAGATTCTCCCCATAATCTGGAATTTTGGATGCCTACCTTAGGGCAAGTGGAGATGGCATGAGGAGTAACCACAGTTTTAACTTCTTGAGTGTGATTTCTTTTATACAAACATTACCAGAGCAGAATGGGATTGAGCAGTGGTTCTTAAACTTTTTAGAGGCCCTAGAACAGTGATTTTCAACCTTTTTCATCTCGCAGTACACTGGCAAGGCACTAAAATGGTCAAGGCACACCATCAGCTTTTCGACAACTCACAAGGAATGCTGTGCTGTCAATGGGGCTCACATCCCCCAATGGTCCTATTGATAAATGATCCTCTCCCAAATTCCCACGGCACACCTGGGGACCATTTGCAGCACACCAGTGTGCCATGGCACAGTGATTGAAAATGGCTGCCCTAGAGGCTGCTGCCAGATTTATAAATGCCAAGGGTTATGGTTATGATAGTGACTTGGCAGTAGTCCCCCCCGTAGCAGCTTGTTTAACCCTTGATGCACATAGCCTAATCTACCCTGACAGAGGTTCTCAAACCACCCAAATTTCAGTCACGACCCATTGGTGGGTCCCAAGCCCACAGTTTGAGAACTGCTGAGTAACAGCAACCAAACACTGGTCCAGTGTCTTGGCTGGGAATTAGGTGCTGGGAAGTGGACAGATGCCTTAAAATGTGCCTAAGAATCCAGGTCAGATTCAGTGGCTTTATAGGATGGGATAAAACTTTCTTGGGTCTTTTGAAGCCCTGCTGAGCTGCAATATGACAATCCAACTGTCTGCAGCAGTGATGCTGAAGTGTAGGCCTGTAGTTCTCTCCCTGGCAACCTACCAGGGTGATGCAGAGAGTCAAACAGCTGGCTCCCACTGCTAGAGTTCTGCACTTGAAATTTAAGGTTCCTTATATTCAGAAAAGTAAGACCTGGATATAAATGAAGCTACCCAGAGTCTCCTGTGAGTAGGCAGGTGCACAGTGTAAAAAGCGATGAATTCAGAAAGACCTCCAACAAGTTTAGTGTGCCACCGACATCAAACAGTAGCGCAGAAATGACCAGCAATTTGCATTGCCAGCAAATCCTCATGGTTTTGGGCATAAGGCAGTGGGATCCACTTTTTAAAATAGTGATCTGTCAGGACCCACTGAAAGTGAAGCCATTAGCATGGAAGTGATGTCAGGGTCATAAGAACATAAGTGAAGTGACATCATCAACCAGGAAAATGTTTGACACGCCCACATGATAAAATCAAATCAATGAATTAAGTCAGTCAGTTAAAAGTTTACAATAAGTATAAGTTTAAAAATTTATTTAAAATAAAGAAGAATTCTCCTAACCCTCCCAAGCAGCTGCTGAAGAAAAGTTCCCCAAACATCCCAAAGGGTGCAATCCTATCCACACTTACCCAAGAGTAAGCCGCATTGAGTATCATTGTAAAAGCATATACATATTAGCCTGTTAAAAGTACAGATCTGCAACATTTCCCAAACGCAATCACATACCATGGTCTAAATATATATGAAAACAGATCTAATATATGACCTTATGACCATCAGGTCTAAAGTATTAAAAATAAAATACACATTGAAATGAATGGGGACCCACCTGAAATTGGCTTGCAACCCATCTAGTGGGTCCTGACCCACAGCTTGAGAAATACTTTAATAAAGGATGGTGCAAAATTTCAGAGGAGGAAGGAATTTAATGGATTTCTGACATGATGACTTTCCGAAAACTTCAACAGTCTGCCTGTTTTTTAAAGGTCAAATCTTGCACACTTTCTATTTCAATAAAATTGAATAATAAAATACATAAAATTTCAATATTTTAAATAAAAAATAATAAAATAAATAAAATTTCAATTTCAATAAAATTGAAATACTCTGATAAAATAGAATATTCTGCCTCTTTCATTGCTTGTTCAGGTCTATGGAAGTAACCATTCTAGTGGATACAGCTTTTGTAATCTGTGACAAGAGTTGCCCACACACAAGCTCACTGTTTTTCTTCTACCTACCAAATCTTCTGAATTTGTATATGAAGGCATGTCAAATTACGTGTATTGTTAAGAATATGTTATTTAAAAAAAAAAAAAAATCAGCCCAAACTCAAAGTATCTTTTGACACCTTCTGAATTGCAACCTCCTGATTTCAACAAAAATTAATGGGAGCTTTACCACTGGTGTCAAAAGAATGAGGACCTCTTCCTAATGACCATGGCATCTATCCACTACCTTCAGTTTATGTTAAAGCTGTAATGTTCTTGCATCAAATCCAATAATTACAAAAGCTTAGCTGTTCAAACTAATAGACTCTATAAGCTTATTTTTAATTAATGATGCTAAACGAGCGTAAGGGGTTGGAAACAAATCCCAACGCTGCAGATCCAGAGAAATTGATTTATTGCTACAAAATTAATCTGAAACACTAGTAGACTGCCCTTGATTCAAGAAAGATGTTCAAGTGAAATAGAAAAGGCATGCATGCCTAATTACTCACCTAGTCAGAGCCAGCACAAGATGCCAAATCAGATCCTGCTCATTACCCACGGCCCTCTGAAAGACAAATTCTATCTGAATTTGGAGCAATACTGTTCTGAAGCCTGTCTGGGTCTGGGGTTTTCATGCAAACCCCACTGCAGACAGGACGGATGAAACATTTGGATTCAGATCTAGTTTCAAATTCCAAAACTGGTGTTCGGGAGTATTGAGGGGCTTGGTGCAGACACACATCTAATGTAAATTCAATCACTGACAGGGGAAATAAGCTTTTTTCCCCCCTTTTACTAACAGGATCATTTGTTTTACACCACAGCAGGAAGGCTGTTTTCCATTATTGCCTTTTAAGTAGACATTTGATTGTTTAACTTCAGCTTATCCATCATCAGAGTGGATTGGTTTTCCCTTTTCAGCCCCATCTTCTTGTACTCCTTTTCTGTTCTGTACTTTTCCTGCTTAATTTCTGCTGAGGTCGACATTTAGATAGGACTTTTAAGATATGACTTCAAGAAATGCAGGCAGTGCAGAACTAGTCTCCTTTGCTCACAACGTTTGCATGTGATTCACATAATCTCTCCCATTCGGCCACAATGACTATCTATGTAGGTACGCCTTGGTTTTGTTTTGGGTTTTTTTCTGAATTCTCCAACAGTACATGGGAAACACCCCTTCACATTCAGCAATGGATTTGCAGATATAGTCTTGTCCTGTCAGGGACTGGGTCACTCCCCATCTCTCACCCACCTTACAGATGATCAGTCCATCATTACCTGAAGCACATGCTGGATCAGGCAAGGTCCTTTAGGTCCAGTATTCTATGTCCAACCACAAGCAACCATGCCTCTTTGGAGGCTGTCGAGCAGTTCAAAATGGTGGGGGGGCATCTTAGGGATGAGACTGTGATTCACCTGTGGAGCACATGCTTTGCAGAAGGTCCCAGGTTGAATCCCTGGCATCTCCAGGTAGTGCTGAAAAAGTATCCGGTCTGAAACCGAGCTGCTGCAAGTCAGTGTAGACCAGCACTGGATCCAGCATCCTGGAAAAGCCATCCCCGCATGGCACAGTGCTTTCTGTTCTTCACTGCAGCCTCTATTCTTTGTGCTTGATCTTCCCCCAGCCTTGCACCGGCCAGCCACTTCTATCTCCTGTTGCCCCAGATGCATCTGCACCCCAATTTCCTAGGGGGTGTGACTGGCCAGTGCGAGGCTGGGGGAAGATTGGGCACAAAGAACAGAGACTACACTGCAGAAGGGAAAGTGCCATGCGGGGACAGCTTTTCCAGGATGCAGCGGTCCGTGGTTTGGAGATTTCTGGTGTAGTCAATGCTTAGCTAGATAGACTGATTAAGCAGTTTCTTGTGTCCTATAAAAAGACATTGCTGTTTGCACAGTCTTCTGCTATACTCACCGTTCCTTTGGCTGGAGCCTCTGGTGTTTTCTCTTATGTGGTTGTTTTCAGTTTCTTCATGTCAGAACTATTTTACACAGACCGCTCACCACATGTACGTAGAATGTCACTGCCTGAAGACTTTACAAATCAAATGTATGAACAATGACGTGCATTCTTAAAATCTAGAGCAGGGGTGTCAAACAGAAGGCCCACGAACCAGATGCAGCCCCCGAAAGCTCTTTATTCAGCCCTCAGGCTCTCCCAGCACCACCATCAGCTGCTCTCAGTTGCTGAGTGTGCTGAGGTATTACTGTTGAAAGGGCAGCCTGCATGATAATTGGGCTCTCCCATATCTTTTCATCTGCAGCTAAAGAGTTTGTAAGTGAGAAAGTACTTTTTTTTTTTCTAATCATGACCTGCTTAATGACATCACTTCCTGCTCAATGACATACATCCGACTCTCAGCAGGCACCATGAATGCTTTTCGGCCAGCTTCATGAAACAAGTTTGACTCCCCTGATCTAGACTTTGGCACATCTTGTCAAGAGAATGGTTTTCACATTCTCTGCATTGGGGTGGAGGGGGAGTGGTTCAGCTGATGGTTACAAACTGGTTTTGTCCTTGCTGTCTTGTAATAAGAAGATAGAATGTTTGTATTTTATTTTCCTAGGTTCAGGAAGGTCCAACCTTCATGGAAACAGTTCCAAGAAGTCACTGCTTTTCAGAATAGAAATGTGTTGATGATTTCATTGACCAAATGTGGACTTCTTTGTCTGAAATAGCCTACCCAGCAAGAACAAGCAGCCAATTGCAGTATGGGTATTCCAACAGATTATGCAGTAGCGTAGCTAAGGGGGTGCAGGGGTTAGCAAATGCTAACAGGGCTAACAGGGCTACAGGGTGGGAGGGGCTACAGAGTGTGGGCTACAGTGTGGGGAGGCTACAACGTGAGGGCAACAATGCCCACACGCCTATCGGGCTGCTGCTGCAAGGCATACACAGGAGGAGAGAGGCTGCTGCAGGCAAGCAGCAGGAGAGAGGAGATTGGGGGGGACAACAGTCAACTCACTTGCTCCTTGCAGCCATTCCCCACCCCCAGCAACTTAGATTGGGCTGCAGGTGTGGGGAGGGGCAGAGCAGCCAGCTCAGTAGCTGAGACTGTGTGGTCTGCTGCTGCTTGCCCTCCGCTACTGCTGTGATGTCCAGCAAGAAGACTGATCTCTGCTACCTGCTTGGGGGGGGGGGGGACAATTTAGCTCCAGACAGTCACACAGGAGGGAGGCATACAGGAGAGAGGAGAGAGAAGCCCAGCCCTATGCATGTCTACTCAGAAGTAAGTCCCATTCTAGTCAATGGGGCTTACTCCCAGGAAAGTAGGGCTAGGAGAGGATCCTGAGAGCCCAGCCCAGGCATGTCTACTCAGAAGTAAGTCCCATTATAGTCAATGGGGCTTACTCCCAGGAAACTGCATAGGACTGTAGCCTAGGTTCTACTGCAGGCACGGACTGGCAGCCAAGAGGGAACTGCCTGATGTTGCTCCTCTTCTGTTCTCCCCTCCCCTTCCCTCCTCCCTGCCTTCCTGGCTGCGATCTCGCCCGTGCCAGTTGTGGTGGGCTTGGGCACCACGATCTTCCCCTTGTCAGGTGGGAGGGAAGAGCTGGCAACCAGACACTCAGGACCAGCGCAAGGGAGGGGGACAAAAGTTTGCCTACAACTGCAACCAAATCTAAGTTGCTCACCAGGGTTGCAACCTTATCCAAACTTTCCTGGGAGTAAGCCCCATTGACTATAATGGGACTGACTTCCAAATAGGCATGCATAGGATTGGGCTCTCAGTTGGCTGGCTGGCTGTGATGAGTTCCCTGCACAGGAACCTGAAGAGGAGAGCACACAAGGCAAGGCATGCCAGGCAAGCTGCAGGAGCACTGAGCAGCACCTGGCACTTAGAGCAGGCCTGGCCTGGCCTCTTAGTAATCATCGTCATCTCATCATTTATTTGTAATTCATCTATCCCTATTCTATTCCAGTTCCTATAGGTAAGCTGCTGGCCTTTATGATTATCTCCAGCTCCCTGCACCTCTCAAACTGTATATGCATACTTTCCTGGGAGTAAGCTACATTGACTATAATGGAACTTACTTCTGAGTAGACAGGCACAGGCTTGGGCTCTAAATTAGATATGTCTTTTAGTAGTACTAACTTTATTGTCATTGTGCTACAGCACAACGAAATATTATGCACCTTTGAGATACAAGCCTAAATATATACTACAATTCCAACAATCACACTCTACACACTCACCCACACATTCTATACAACATGCATCATAATATAAAAACAGTATAACAGATCAGAATGCCCAGGAGCATGGTAACAACTATATCGCCTCATTCAACATAATTATGGCTGTGGGATAAAAACTGTTCAGGAATTGTGTGGTGCGTGCTCTAATAGTTCTGTACTCAAAGGCAACAGTTCAAAGAACTTATGAGCCGGATGGAAGGGGTCTCTCAGAATACTATGTGACTTCTGCAGACAGCGAGATGTATAGATGTCCTCCAAAGCTGGTAGATGAAGGTTGATGATGTGCTGCGCGATCTTAATAATTCTCTGCAGAGCTTTTTTGTCCCCTGCAGAGCAATTTCCATACCACACCAAGATATCATAGGTTAGGACACTCTCAATGGTGCAACGGCAGTAAGACACAAGCAGCTGCTGTGTCTTACTGCCTCCCAATTTAACCTCCCAAGCTTCCTCAGAAAATATACCTGCTTTTGTGCCTTTTTTTTATCAACATGCTGGTGTTAATAGTCCATGAGAGGTCCTCTGTGATGTAAATACCTAGGAATTTGAATCTAGCAACCCTCTCCACCTCCTCACCATTTATGTATAATGGTGTGTGTACATCCCTCTTTTTCCAGAAGTCAATTATACTTTCTTTAGTTTTTTTGGTGTTAAGTGAGATATTATTTTCTTTGCACCACAATAACAACTCCTGTACCTCCTTCCTATAAGCAGACTCATCATTCCCGCTAACAAGCCCCACCACTTCGTATCGTCTGCAAATTTTATAATTTCATTGGGGTTATGTGATGGGGTACAATCATGTGTATACAGGGAATAGAGGAAGGGGCTTAGCACACAGCCTTGGGGAGCTCCTGTATTTAATATCAGAGTGGAAGAATGATAAGAGCCCATCCTAACTGACTGTGGCCTATTTGTCAAAAAGTCCTTTATCCACAGACAAATGTCTTGCTGTATGCCCAAATTAGTCATTTTAGAAAACAGCCTGCTAGGTAGAATGGTGTTAAAAGCAGAACTATAATCCACAAATAACAGCCGTACATATGTACCCCGTTGTTCCAAATGATGAAGGACTGTATGTAAAACAATAGCAATGGCATCATCAGTCGACCTATTACTCCTGTATGCAAATTGACAAGGATCCAAGGTGGGTGGAAGACCAGACTTAATATGCTTCCACATCAGCCTCTCAAAACACTTCATAATTACCGAAGTTAGAGCCACAGGTCGATAATCATTGAGAGAAGCAACTACTGTCTGCTTAGGAACTGGCACTATAATAGATGTCTTCAAGCAAGTAGGGACAGAGCACTGTGTCAGAGATAAATTGAAAATATTTGTAAAAACTTCAGTCAGCTCTGTAGCGCAGTCTTTAAGGACCCGTCCTGGAATTCCATCTGGGCCAGCTGCTTTCCGGACGTTAATATTCTGTAAAACCTGTCTCACATCATCAGGCTGAAGGACAAGTGACTGACCATCAGTGGCTGCATCTGGAATGTTGGTAGCTGCTATCTCCTCCTCAAACCAGCCAAAAAACTGATTAAGCTGCTCTGCCATGGAAGCACTACTGCTGGGTAGACTATTTTAATAATTCTGCCCAGTAAGTTGTCGCAGGCCCTGCCATACCCGGCGGGTATCCGAACTTTCAAACTGCTGTTCAATCCTCCGCCTGTACATGGCCTTTGCATCTCTGATGCCTTTTTTAAAGTTCGCTCTGGCCTCACTGTATTGTAGTGTGTTTCCAGAACGGAAAGCAGCATTCCGGGTTCTTATCAAAAGGTGAACATCTCTGGTGACCCAGGGCTTATTATTAGGAAACACCCGTATTTGTCTGGTAGTAGTGACAGTGTCCATGCAGCTTTTGATATTGAACAGTACAGTCGAGGTATAGATGCCGATATTGTCCTCTGCAAATAATGTCCAATCAGTACACCTGAAGCAATCCCGAAGTTGGTCCAATGCATCTTCTGACCACTGTTGTATTTCTCTGACAACAGGCCTAATTCTATTGACAAGAGGTCTGTATGATGGTATCAAAAACAGAGATATATGGTCAGATTGTCCCAGATGGGGCAAAGGTATAGTACTATACTAATTAAATTTGATTTCGTTGCGGGGGGGGGGCTACAAAATGTTCTTTGCACTGGGCCGCAAATGGCTTAGCTATGCCACTGAAACTATGTTTTAGAATCATTGATGACTTTCCCATCTCGACTGTTTGTTGTCACTGGCTTCAGTCCTCGGACCACATACACCTATTGATTTAATTAGAAGTACTTAAGAATGGATGGTTTGTGGGTTGCCTCTTATAAGTGGTGTAATAGCTTTCCTTCTGTTTCTCTGCCAATACATCAGCAGTGTCTTGCAATTCCTCACAGCCATAGAACCTAAATGTTTCCTATACAGAACAGTTGTTTGTTAGACACTACAACTCTTGCTATGTGGCTTTCATTGCCAATAC
This sequence comes from Tiliqua scincoides, assembly GCF_035046505.1. Classification (NCBI taxonomy): domain Eukaryota; kingdom Metazoa; phylum Chordata; class Lepidosauria; order Squamata; family Scincidae; genus Tiliqua; species Tiliqua scincoides. Next base: position 32,849,478 of record NC_089826.1, read on the forward strand.
TCAGTATGTTTTTGATCAGGTCTAACTCATGACACTTTTATGATTTTTTTTCCCCAAGCTGGTTTATTTTCACCATAATTAATCTTTCTTTTCTTGGAGGTTCTAAGACTCCCACCATTCAGTAAAATTGATGGTATCCTCGGCTTCCAAGTTGATATTGATCTCCAAGATTCTCCATTTACTTGCCAGATGTTTTTCACCAAATTGCTACCTAATCAGGTTATCCTTTTTATATCCAGCCAAATACTTTTATTAAAGGATTTCTACAGGAAACATTGGCAGATTACCTTGAGATTTTTATTTTTGCCCATAATCTTTGTCAGCTGGAGATTCCGTCATAGTCAAAATAAGAAGACATTGACTCCCAGGAGTCTTCGGCTTGTGACTCAAGGGCACAGACTTTACAAGTAACTTATGCTTTAGTTCACACCAGAAGTCACACATGTAAAGTCTATAGAATCAGAAGGCATACTATCTTCTGTTTTGCCTACAAAACACTCCATTCCTCCATCCATTTGCTCCATTCCTGCCAAAAACCAGAGCAGATATTCTCAATATTTGGGGGTGGGGGGGAGAGGCTCTCCTTAGGAGCTCTTCTCAGTTTCCAAGGCTCCTCTATCAAACAAGGATACAACCTGATCAGATAACATAAAGGGCCCAATCCTATCCAACTTTCCAGCTCTGACACAGCTGTACCTATGAGACATATGCTGCATCCTGTATTGGGGGCAAAATCACAGAGGCCTCCTCAAGGTAAGGGAACATTTCTTAAGCCCCATTGTGGCTTCAGCTTAGAGCTTCACTGTGGCTGCATCAGTGCTGGAATGTTGGATAGGACTGGGCCCAAAATCATTTATTATTTTTGATATTCAGTTTGTGGCCCCCTTCAAAAGTGCCAGGACTCCCTAGGGCCATATGTTCCTGTTGAGAATGGCTGGTCTAGAGGCTTATTCAGGGTGTCTCTGGGGTCAGAGATACATGGAATGGTGTGGGTGACGTCTAAATGACTATGCTAGAAAAACCTCCTCAAGTGTAGTTTTGTGTTTAATGATGCATAGACATGTTTTCCCAGTTCTGTATTGTGCATGTTGTAATAGTGACATACCATTTTTACAATGAAAGTTCTCAAAGGAGTATTCATAGTAAAAGAAGTGAAAATATAACTTCCCCTTTAAAAGAGATACACAATCTAAAAAGAAATACAAAGGAGACACCAGTAATGTCCCCTGGGAGAAATGCTATATGAATAGAGGCAATGGGTTGTATCAAAATAAAGTTACAGGCCCAATCTCATCTGCCACTCCTCCCAAAAGAAGTGGCACCAAAATGGCCAACCAGATACTGCTCAGAAAGCCAAAGGTAGAACACATAAGCAAACAAACTGTCATCTCCCACTGCTTATATCTCCCATTGAAAAGAGTGAGATATACCAGCCCAATTCTTTCCTCATGGTATTCAATTTTGGTAACCACTCCAAAAGACCTTGCACTGCTAGCCGCAGAACACAGAACAGTCATTGGCAAGGTTCTGCTGGCAGAGAAGGTGGTATGGGGTGGATCAGGACAGATCAGGTACAGGGTAAGGACAGATCATGGCTGCACCATCATCTGCCATATCCCAAACCACCATCCTGGCCTGAACCACCACCACCCCTCCACAAGTCTTCTCAGTGCTATCCCAGTAAAAGAGCTGGCATAGTATTGAGTAGTCCCATAGGGGAGCAAGCAGCAGCCAAGGAGGTAAGTACAATTTTTCTTTACTTGTTTCTCCCAGCCAGGGGCAGATCCAAGGGTAGGCCATGGGTGAGTGGCCCCCCTGAAATTGTTGTGCCAGCAGAAAGGACACCTGCCAGGATGGAGAGCAGCCCAAGCATGGCCAAGAGCCCAGGTCTACCTGGAAGGTAGATCTAGGCTCCAAGTCAATGTGGGAGCTTAGGTCTACCCATCCAGCAAACCTTGGCCATTGAGGCTGGTAGATCTGGGCTCCAAGTTCAGGTAGGAGCCCAGGACTACCTGTCCAGCAAACCTCAGCCACAGAGGCCTATAGATCTGGGCTCAAAGTCCAGGCATGAGCCTAAGTCTACCTGCCTGGTTGACCTGGGCTCTAGAGTTAAGGTAGTGCTCATGCCCCCCCCCCCGAACATTTATCTGCTCCTGCTCCCAACTGGTCTGGTCTCTTGCCAGCTTGCAGGATGCAACAGACACTGTGTTGGCGGCCATGCATTATACGCTCCAGCCCAGGATATGATTGGGCACTTACAAGTGCTTAACTTCAGTTGGATCTTGTCTCTAATTTGCTTTTGAAAGACTACATGAGTGGCACTCAGTTGTTTAGGCAATAGGGATTTTTTTTTAAGTTATGCTCGTTCATGCTTTAAATCATAAATTTTTGGGTTGGGACCCCAATGGGGTTGTGAAACCTCAATTGTGGGGTTGTGACAACTTAATGGAAATGAAAAAGATTGAAGACCACTGGACTACAGCACCACCAGGTAAAGGGGGCGGTATCTGGTGTACCCCTTCAGGTACCAAGAGATTGTGTCCCAGTCCTGCTCTGGTTCTTAATTGTGCTCAGTTGTGCTAAAATAGCTTTCTTCTGTGCCAGGTTTCATGCTGTCTCTAATAAGAATAATTGACTATGGTGTGCAGTACAGGAGGGCATTATGGGGTGGGGATGGGAGAATAGGATCCCAGGAAGGGGGGGCGGATCAACGGTTGGGTCCCCAGTCTCTCCCTCCCTCGGGTCTTGGCATGAAAAAAGGTTGAAGACCACTGCTTTAAATCTTTGAACATGTTGTCCTGGGCTGGTTCTGCAGAACCATTTCGTTTTATAAAAGTTTTTTTTTTTTTTTTAAGTGGTTAGAAGATTTTAATGTTCTGCATGCTTATAATGAATGGTATTACAAGGCTGTTTTTGTTGACGCTTAGAAGTTGTATAAGCAGTACAGAGAGAATTTCCTTTTCCTTTCAACCAAGACTTGGGAGTCTGAGGCCCTCCAGCTAGTTAATAAACAATGTTTATCTCCCACCTTTTTATTCCCATAATCATCCTGATGCTGCATGCAGAAATATCGGCTTCCTAGTGGCATTTTTCACTTAAGCATGATCAGTTGTGGGGCCTTAAGAGCATAATGAAATTAATCATGTAGGGCCTTTCTGGTATAGAGGCGACATGACTAGAACGCTTATATTATAACTCATTTTTGTTGAAAGGAAAAAAAGAGTCATAATCAAAATGAGTGGGTCTGGGAACAATCTCTGCAGCATTCAATTTCATGCAAATCTTTAGACTCACAGAGAGCTGAGTACTGATTCAATGACAATGGGACACACATTGTGCCATTGTACATACTAAACTGCCTTCATGTAAATTCTGCTGAACAAGACCATTTGACAGTGGCTCCACTAGTGAAATTACTAGATTTGTGTCAGGAGGGTCAGGTTGAAAACCCAGCTTCTCATGACAGAAGACCATAAACAGCTTGCAAGGTGCAGAGAAGGAGTCATGATTTTATTTATATTCCACTTTTCCTCCAAGGCACAAATTGGGTGGCACAAATTGGGAAAAAACTGGGAAAAAATGTTGTCTTTGCCCACAGTGGGCAAGGGGTTAAAATGACACAAATCAGCATTCTAGAATCATTAAGATCTGTTGAAAAGCTACTCTGTCAGCACAATGAAAAGGAAAATTGAAAAATTGTTCTTCAAAAAATTGGGAAAAAATGTTGTCTTTGCCGACAGTGGGCAAGGAGTTAAAATAACACAAATCAGCATTCTAGAATCATTAATGTTGAAAAGCTACTCTGTCAGCACAATAAAAAGGAAAATTGAAAAATTGTTCTTCAACCTGGAAGATGGTCCAAATGTAGCCAGAAAAATAAAATTAAATGCTTTTCCATGTATTTTTTTTAAAAAATGTTGTTTGCTCCTACAGTATTTTCCAAAAGTATTTGTTAAAAAGGCAAGCAATCACCCAAAATGTATTTAGAATTCAATTCAATTAATTATAATTGCCTGCTGAAACACCCATGCACCATGCACCCATGGAACACCACCTTGGGGTGGTGGTGGACAGGTCGATGAAAGTTTCGACCCAATGTGTGGCGGCAGTAAAGATGACCAATTCTATGCTTGGGATCATTAGAAAAGGTATTGAGAACAAAACAGCTAATATTATAATGCCACTGTACAAATCGATGGTAAGGCCACACCTGGAGTATTGTGTTCAGTTCTGGTCGCCACATCTCAAAAAAGACATAGTGGAAATGGAAAAGGTGCAAAAGAGAGCGACTAAGATGATTACTGGGCTGGGGCACCTTCCTTATGAGGAAAGGCTATGGCATTTGGGCCTCTTCAACCTAGAAAAGAGACGCCTGAGGGGGGACATGATTGAGACATACAAAATTATGCAGGGGATGGACAGAGTGGATAGAGAGATGTTCTTTACACTCTCACATAATACCAGAACCAGGGGACATCCACTAAATTGAGTGTTGGGAGAGTTAGAACAGACAAAAGAAAAGATTTCTTTACTCAGCGAGTGGTTGGTCTGTGGAACTCATTGCCACAGGATGTAGTGATGGCGTCTGGCCTGAACGCCTTTAAAAGGGGATTGGACAAGTTTCTGGAGGAAAAATCCATTATGGGGTACAAGCCATGATGTGTATGTGCAACCTCCAGATTTTAGAAATGGGCTATGTCAGAATGCCAGAAGCAAGGGAGGGCACCAGGGTGAGGTCTCTTGTTATCTGGTGTGCTCCCTGGGGCATTTGGTGGGCTGCTGTGAGATACAGGAAGCTGGACTAGATGGGCCTATGGCTGTGGGACTGAAAAGTGGGGCTGTTCTTATGTTCTTATGCAATCATTCTAAAAATTGCATTCTTTGACATATATCTCAAGATCATATTGAAATTTTCTCTTTAAACTAATTACCATATCATTGTGTCTTCACCAGCCACTGGACAACTTTCTTTGCTGTGTACCAGCATCAACAACCTCTTTGTTTCTTTGGAGCATAGTGAAATAATTATTAAAAAACCATCAACTATTCATGAACCAGCCTTCCCATATCCTTCCCCAAGAGTTTGTGGTATAAAATCCTGCAGCCAAGATATCTTTCATTTAATCCAGAAGTGACCAAAGATTCCAGTTTTTTTTTTCCATGCGATGCATAAAATTAAATATGCTTGTCAGATCTGAGAGCCAGTATATGTACTCCAGAGGAAATAACCAAGGATTCTCATTATTGAATGGAATAAGCAGGCAAGAAGAATATCTCAGTGTCAGCAGTTTGAAGAAGAAATTAATATTCATGCAAAGTACCTTAACTCTTTCGTCAATTCAAATACTACAGTGACATATCTCCTTCTTTCTCTCTCTCCCAAATCAAAGATGCTGCAAATTAGAAGAGCTAGAATGGAAACAGCCATTCAAGAAATGGTGAGGAAGCTAACAGCCCCATCCTATTTGGCCCAGCCACCAGTGGAACATGCATTCTTTTGGTGGTGACTGCTACAAAGCAGCTGTAAAGGCCTGAGCACCAGCAGAAAGTCTAGAGCCTTTCCACGCATGTCGGGAGATTGCTGGCCACCCGTCAAAGCAGGCAAGACAACGGGAGAGGTAGAAGGGGGTGGGGAAGGGCAAAATGGGGAGGAGAAGGGGTGAAACTACGCAGGGAGGGGCAGGATGGGGGCAGGGAGGTTGTGGAATGGGCGGATCCTACTTCCTCCGGCAGCAACCTCCTCGCCCCCTTTCTGTCCTTGGACTTGCGCTAGCAAAATTGCTGGCACAGATCCAAAGAGACCCATTGTGGAGCAGGAGGCTTACACAGGAGTAAGGAGATTTAAATCCCCTTTCCCCTCCAAAGATTCCTGATCTGCCCTTCCCCCCCCCCCACACTGGATACAGCATCCCCCTTTTTGGCACAGCGGCAACAATGGGGTTGGAACTAATAGAATTGGACTGCAAGAATTATAGGATTGTCACCTAATTTAAAAAAATATATTAAGCAGCAATTCTGAACAGAGTCACAAGAGAGTAACTCATATTTTTGTGTGTGTTCTCTTGGATTTGTGGCAGCCACTTTGATTTTTCCAAGCTGCCTAGTTATTAGGGGAATCAAAAAGCCATATTGGGGAAATGCAAATGGCCACCACACTTATAGTATAGCTTCAAGCGCTCCATATATTTCACAGAGAGAGAGAGAGAGAATTAGGAAACATATGGGGGAAGGTTTCAGATACTGACACATCTCTATCATGGAAGGAAAACATCAGCTTAAACACTGTTTGATGAATAAAAATTTAAGAGCCTGTTCTGAAGGTCTGCTGTCCCCCACCCTCCAAATTACGCTAAAACACTCACTTCAGGCAAAATTTGTTTGCTTTTCCAACAAACGAATACACTAGCTTCACCCCTTCTCCTCCCTATTCCGCCCTCCCCCACCTCATCCTAGATAGAAATGTTCATGGATACAAATGATATCAGAGATGCAGATTTGTGAAAGCACCGTCTAATATTATAATAACTAAAACTCCCAACAACAAAAACATCATATATCATCTCTATAGAAAAAAAGAACATGTAAAATAATCTCCCAGACATTTAAATTCCAGTGTTGCTATATAGAGGAAATGTTGGTATCTTTTTCATATACATTTTCAGGCCTAGCAAACCACTCAATATTATAATTCCAACGTGAGAGACAAAAAGTCTCAAACAAACTTAGGATCGCCATAAAGCTCAGCCAACAATATCATCAACCAAACTTTCAATTTCCTTTGTTTGTAAGTTCCTTTTAAACCCCTTGTTGCCATTTTAGCATGGCTTTTTAGAGCACTGTTTCCATCCAGAAGTGGAACTGACAATATTATGATCTGCAACAACTGTCTGACCTACAATTCATACTTCGAGCCATATTTCTGGTAGGTCAAAATCCAGTTTTCACTTATTTCCCTTGTTGATTGTTATATTCTCCATGTTGACCTTTATCTCATGAACATTGTCTGCAAAAAGAAAGTGAAATGCATAGATCAAAGTAGACAATTACAAATTATTCTTATATAAATGCAGTGCTTATGCTTTTCTTTCTTTTTTTAAAGTCTGGAAAATTGAGTCAGTGTTTATCAAAAGAGTAACAATACCAGTTTAATGGACTGTCTTTATGCTGATGGGAAGCTACATTATATGAACTTCTGTTTCACAGAATTATGCAACCTGAAGGAGCCAAAGAAAGGGCTGCCCATCAATCAGCTGTGCTTTTTCAACTTCAAGCAGTATACACAATCTACAATGAGTTCATGCACGCTGCAGAAAAGTATCTAAACAGAAAAATAGCTACCAATTACACAATCAAGAGTATCATCAATTTATAAACTCAGGATGACCATATACAATGGAAGACAGAGTGCCTATACCTTTAACCATTGTATAGAAGAGGGAATCTTGGCAGGTGCAGCTTTTTAAGCTCTTCCAGGTTGAGCTGCACCTGCCAAAATTTCCTCCTCTATACATAGGCACTCCATCCTCCACTGTATCTGGTCACCCTGCATACACAACATTTGTATTGGCAACCTTCAGTCTCGAAAGACTATGGTATCGCGCTCTGAAAGGTGGTTCTGGAACAGCGTCTAGTGTGGCTGAAAAGGCCAATCCGGGAGTGACAATCCCTTCCACACCGGGAGCAAGTGCAGTCTATCCCTGGTCTGTCTCCCTGGCTATGGGCCTTCCTTCTTTGCCTCTTAGCCTCAGACTGTTGGCAAAGTGTCTCTTCAAACTGGGAAATGCCATGCTGCACAGCCTGCCTCCAAGCGGGCCGCTCAGAGGCCAGGGTTTCCCACTTGTTGAGGTCCATCCCTAAGGCCTTCAGATCCCTCTTGCAGATGTCCTTGTATCGCAGCTGTGGTCTACCTGTAGGGCGCTTTCCTTGCACGAGTTCTCCATAGAGGAGATCCTTTGGGATCCGGCCATCATCCATTCTCACGACATGACCAAGCCAACGCAGGCGTCTCTGTTTCAGCAGTGAATACATGCTAGGGATTCCAGCACGTTCCAGGACTGTGTTGTTTGGAACTTTGTCCTGCCAGTTGATGCCGAGGATGCGTCGGAGGCAGCGCATGTGGAAAGCGCTCAGTTTCCTCTCCTGTTGTGAGCGAAGAGTCCATGACTCGCTGCAGTACAGAAGTGTACTCAGGACGCAAGCTCTGTAGACCTGGATCTTGGCATGTTCCGTCAGCTTCTTGTTGGAACAGACTCTCTTTGTGAGTCTGGAAAACGTGGTAGCTGCTTTACCGATGCACTTGTTTAGCTCGGTTTCGAGAGAATGAGTGTCGGAGATCGTTGAGCCAAGGTACACAAAGTCATGGACAACCTCCAGTTCATGCTCAGAGATTGTAATGCAGGGAGGTGAGTCCACATCCTGAACCATGACCTGTGTTTTCTTCAGGCTGATTGTCAGTCCAAAATCTTGGCAGGCCTTGCTAAAGCGATCCATGGGCTGCTGGAGATCTTTGGCAGAGTGGGTAGTGACAGCTGCATCGTCGGCAAAGAGGAAGTCACGCAGACATTTCAGCTGGACTTTGGATTTTGCTCTCAGTCTGAAGAGGTTGAAGAGCTTTCCGTCTGATCTGGTCCGGAGATAGATGCCTTCTGTTGCAGTTCCAAAGGCCTGCTTCAGCAGGACAGCGAAGAAAATCCCAAACAAGGTTGGTGCAAGAACACAGCCCTGCTTCACTCCGCTTTGGATGTCAAAAGGGTCTGATGTGGAGCCATCGAAGACAACAGTGCCCTTCATGTCCTTGTGGAAAGATCTGATGATGCTGAGGAGCCTGGGTGGACATCCAATCTTGGGTGGACATCCAATCGACAACTCTGCACCATGCAACAGAAAACAGAAAACTACTGCCCTAAAGCTGGGCACCTGGAACGTTAGGACAATGACCCCTGGCTTCTCTGATGATGTCGTCTCTGAAATAGACGACGCACGCAAAACAGCTGTCATCGACATAGAGCTGAGCAGACTGCAGATGGACATCGTCGCCCTTCAAGAGACTAGGCTGCCAGATTTCGGATCTGTCAAGGAGAGAAATTTCTCATTTTTCTGGCAGGGAAAACCACCAAACGAAACCAGGGAACATGGCGTTGGCTTTGCGGTCAGAAATACCCTGCTGAAATCCATCATCCCACCTACTGTGGGAAGTGAAAGAATTTTGTCCCTGCAGCTCCAGTCATCAGCAGGACCTATCACTCTCATCAGTGCTTATGCACCGACTCTGTCGTCTCCAGCAGAAGCCAAAGACAAATTCTATGATGACCTGGCCACCACTGTCAAGAAAATCCCTGTAAAAGAGCCATTGTTCATCCTCGGCGATTTCAATGCTAGAGTTGGTGCTGATAACAGTTCATGGCCCACTTGCTTAGGTCAGTTTGGCACTGGGAGGATGAACGAAAATGGCCAACGCCTGCTAGAGTTTTGCTGTCATCACGGTCTCTGTGTCAGCAACACGTTTTTCAACACAAAGCCCCAACATAGAGTCTCTTGGAGACATCCAAGATCAAAGCACTGGCACCAGCTCGACCTGATCCTCACCAGACGCTCCAGCCTTCCCAGCATCAAGATCACACGCAGTTATCATGGTGCTGCCTGCGACACTGACCACTCCCTGGTGTGCAGCAGAGTGAAACTGCAAACAAAGCGACTGTATCACACGAAAAAGGAAGGAAGACCTCGCATTGATACCAGCAAGACCCGGGATCAGAGAAAAGTGGAGGAATTTGCACAAGCGCTTGAGGAATCTCTTCCAGGCCCAGCCGACGCAAACGCATCCAACAGATGGGAACATTTCAAGAATACCGTTTACAACACCGCCTTGTCCATATTCGGCAAAAAGACCAACAAGGCGGCAGACTGGTTTGAAGCCCACTCTGAGGAGTTGACACCAGTCATTGAGGAAAAGAGGAGAGCTCAAGCAGCATACAAGGCCTGTCCCAGTGAGTGCAACCTGCAGGTCCTCCGAACTGCTTGCAGCAAAGTCCAACAGACTGCCAGGAGATGTGCTAACGACTACTGGCTCCAGCTCTGTTCCGAGATACAGATAGCAGCTGACACGGGCAACATCAAGGGGATGTATGATGGTATCAAGCAGGCCCTAGGTCCAACACAGAAGAAAATTGCCCCTCTGAAGTCTGCCACAGGCGAGGTCATCCAGGATTGGGCGCAGCAGATGGAACGCTGGGTGCAGCACTACTCTGAGCTATATTCCAGAGAAAATGTAGTCACCGAAGAAGCACTGAACAACATTGAGTGCCTGCCTGTGCTGGAAGAGCTTGACAGTGAACCAACCCTAGAAGAACTTCACGTGGCCCTGGACTCCCTTGCCTTTGGCAAGGCACCTGGAAAAGACAGCATCCCTGCTGAAGTCCTAAAATGCTGCAAAGAGATCATCGTCACTGAGCTGCATGAAATCCTCTGTCTCTGCTGGAGAGAAGGTGGAGTACCTCAAGACATGAGGGATGCAAACATCATCACGCTGTACAAGAACAAAGGTGACAGGGGTGACTGCAACAACTACCGCGGCATCTCTCTCCTTAGCGTTGTAGGAAAGCTGTTTGCCCGAGTTGTACTAAAGAGGCTCCAGGTACTTGCAGAGAGCGTCTATCCAGAATCGCAGTGTGGATTCCGAGCCAACAGGTCCACCACTGATATGGTATTCTCCCTTAGACAACTGCAGGAGAAATGCAGGGAACAACAACAGCCACTCTTTATAGCCTTCATAGATCTCACAAAGGCTTTCGACCTGGTCAGCAGAGACGGCCTCTTCAAGATACACAACAAGAAAATCAAAATATATCTATATTTGATCTAGGGCAATATTACCTCCCAAGATGAAGTAAGTCAGTCTAACCCTTCCCAAGCAAAGCCCATCATTGAAGCAAAGGAGAGAGTTCAACACAACTCCACGTTATCTTGGATCCAACCCAACGAAAGCTACACAGCTTCTGTTGGAATTAATGGGATTTTTCCTCCAGGGAGATACCCCTGTCTCTAGTCATCAGAGACCGCGCAGGATGATGAACTCCTACCACAATTGGAGATCAGTTATCTTATTGCACATTCCTTCTCATGTCATGCACATGATCATAAACAGTGCTCTTTTGCTTACTTTTTACTGTGAAAGTGAAAATGAGACAATGCTAAGTTCCATGTGCACATGAGTTGTGCATCTCTGAAGTCTCAAAAGATACTAGTCCCAAAAGATACTACATTTTATTGTTTATTCCAACTATCAAAAATGTTAAATAAAAACAAAAATGCAACTGGATTTGGTTTTTTACTTATATAAAGTCTAAGCCCTTCTTTTCAATGGTGTCTTGAACTTCATTCCAATTTTTTTTTTAAACCAAAACAACCTTTACCCACTCACACCATTAAAAGCCACTTTGCTTTATGTAGCTTTGGCAAATGTAAAGCGAACAACTCATGCCCTTGTTATTGCAATGGGAAATGGCTACTTTATGAACATAAAGGCAACATTGTCACCCCAGCACAGCATTTGTCGTGGTAAATGTCATTAATCTGAAGTAATAAAAAACCTTATAAATGGCATTTTCCTCAGAAATAAGGCCCATGCATGCCAAACTATCATGTGGTTTCTAGTTTTATTTTTCTTTAAAGTAGCAATCCAGCAGCATGATGGCCTCTTTGTAAGATGCATTTGCAATAAAATAACTTAGGACTTTAATTAGGGATTCTCCTTATTTCTTGTGCACCAAAAGCATGAGATCTACAACTGAGATTAGCAAGTGCTCTTTTATGACTAGATTCATTGATTTAACTTCTTCCTTTACAAAGAATCAGGGTGTAGATTTAACCCCTCATGTTTGCCTAATGATGTCAGAGGCAGTAGCGTAGCTGGGGTGGTAAATATTGCAGGAGCCAAAATCTGCCATGCAAGCAGTCTTCTCACTCACCATCAGAGCCATTCTGGGCAGCAGCAGCAACACAGGAGACACTGTTTGGTTCTGCATGTGCCCGTGCATTGCCATCGCTACCTGGAATGGTTCCAATGGTGAATGGGAGGGACGGCTTACACAGTGTGTTGCAGTGCCTGCAGTACTTACTTCTTCAACCCCCAGCTACACTACCAGTTAGAGACTTTTCAGATGTCAAATGTCTCCCAGTCCTATTTTCAGAAGAAAAAGCACTGTGTTTATATATAGGTTGTGTGACCCTTATGAGAAGACCCTTAATAATCATCAACTTTCAAAATACTTGATGTTTTGTTAGTTTCTGCTTGTTGTTTCTAAAGCAGTTTCTAGAGTTCTCGTCAAATAAAGTGAACAGAAAAGCTGCCCAAATAAGAATATAGGGGGGGAAAAACAGGTACAGAAGAGTAAAACAACTGGGTTTTGCCGATGATGCGATCACTGCTTTATTCATTCAATTCATAAGAACATAAGAACCAGCCAACAATATCATCAACCAAACTTTCAATTTCCTTTGTTTGCAAGTTCCTTTTAAACCCCATAGGCCCATCTAGTCCAGCTTCCTGTATCTCACAGTGGCCCACCAAATGCCCCAGGGAGCACATAAGACAGCAAGAGACCTGCATCCTGGTGCCAACTGAATTCCAACTGAACTGTTTGTTTTAACCAACTATTTTCATGATTGCACATGGACAAGCACATGAAGTTGCATTATACTGAGTAAGGTCATTGGTCCATCTAATTTGTCAACTCTGAATGGCTGTGGCTCCAGACTCACAGGTAGAAGGGTTCTCCTCACTGCTACTTGACTCTTTAACTGAAGATGTCAGGGACTGAACTTGAGAAGAAAAACTGGAGGTGGTAAGATGAAAAAAGTATGGAAGATCTGGGAAGAATGGAAATCAAAACTGACCGTGATTTTTAAAATTTACGTGAAAAACACTCAAGTATGCAAACGTTTGCTTGTCTTACCTCAAATAGCCTTCACATAATCTAGCAAAAAGGTAGTAAACTGTAATTCAAAGTTGCTTTTGCTACCACGTTTCCATTAAGTTTTAGCCCTTTTCATTACGGAATTCACTTAATACATTTTCATGCTTTCTAAAACATTCTTCATATAGAACATACCATCAAGTGGCCAAAACCATAAGCCTTGTGAGACCTCTAAGCAATCTTAACCAAGCCCAAGAAAATTTACTGTAGGGAGTATAGGGAGTAATCTAGTATTGGCAGGGAGATAGATTGAATGACCTAATAACTCTTGCTCGCTATTTTCTATGAGACTACGAAATAGGACCAGCCCTTTAAATAAATTGCTAAATACACAGGCAGGAAGCCATCCAACTGCTTCTCAGTTGGCGTCAGTACATTTCATGGCAATACTATCTCGGCTTCACCCCCAAGGCTTCATCCCCAAGGCTTCATCCCCAAGTTGGCGCAGAGGCTGAATTCAGCCTCCGTGGGCGAGCATGTGTCCCTGCCACAGCCCACCCAACAGGAGGCACAAATGTGCTTTATGGCATGTTTGCAACCCTCTTGGGCCTGGCACAAGGGACTTGCACTGGCCCAAGGGCAAGCTAGGATTGCACACTATGTTGCTTTAAGGCTGAAATGGCAACATGTGTCTGAACATCTCTAGGGTTGACACCGAAATGTCACACAAAATGAATGTTGATAAAAATTTCAAGTTTCCTCCCAAGGAGAAAGATGTGAGAATTTTCAGCCAAATTACTTTTTATAAGACAAGTGACATTTTCAGAGGGATTTTGCATGTTCCTCTAATTTCACTTTAATATGATTAAGATAGAGGCAAGAGTATGGATAACAACCTTTTCATACTGGTTAAGGCTTTGCTCAGCTTCTTCTGGTTTTAAGAACATAAGAACAGCCCCACTGGATCAGGCCAAAGGTCCATCTAGTCCAGCTTCCTGTATCTCACAGCAGCCCACCAAATGCCCCAGGGAGCACACCAGATAACAAGAGACTTGCATCCTGGTGCCCTCCCTTGCATCTGGCATTCTGACATAGCCCATTTCTAAAATCAGGAGGTTGCACATATGGATCATGGCTTGTAACCCGTAATGGATTTTTACTCCAGAAACTTGTCCTTTTAAAGGCATCTAGACCAGATGCCATCACCACATCCTGCGGCAAGGAGTTCCACAGACCAACCACACGCTGAGTAAAGAAATATTTTCTTTTGTCTGTCCTAACTCTCCCAACACTCAATTTTAGTGGATGTCCCCTGGTTCTGGTGTTTTGTGAGAGTGTAAAGAGCATCTCTCTATCCACTTTATCCTTCCCATGCATAATTTTGTATGTCTCAATCATGTCTCAATCATGTTTTGCTCGATCAATTTTCCAAGACAGTTTTCAATCTAGGTGGTCACAGTTTATTGAGTCAAAATTGACTTCCTTAGGACTCTCCCAGTTGTCTTTCCTCAGTTTAGGCACAGATTAAGCAGAAAAAACTATTAGCGGGTCATAGATATTGAACGCCAAAATGACCTGAGTAGGGCAACAGGATTCTATATCACTGAGAAACTTAGGTATTTGTCCACTAAATACCAAAATACAGACGTGCCTTCACATTAGCTTGCTGTTGGGGGCCACCATCAGCGATATTAGAAGGATGCTATAAGAAAATACCATACCTTGAGCGGCTATGCCCCTGTGCTGAGCAAATAGAGACCACGGAACACGTTTTATTGAACTGCGCTTTTTAAAAAGACATCCACACTGAGCTTATATCACCTTTATTGAATAGACTACTGGGTCGCACAATTCATTATTATACCTCTCTACTCCTATTGGATGCCAACCCTACCATCACTTATGTAGTTGCGAAATTTTTCGCAGCCCCAATAAATATCCATACAAGGATGATTAAGGATGATGCCTCCCTTTTCTAACACATGAATTTTTGATGCAAGTGGCTCCCTTTATTATCCAGATGACTTCATAAATTGCACAAATGCTTTTATTATGATTATGATTATACATTATAGCTTATTTTAGTAATTAAACCAGCATAACAGGTAACTATGGTTTTTTGAATAATTTAATAGCAATTTTAAGTTTAAAAGTAATTCTTAGTTTAAAGTTTTATTTTCCTGACATATATTGCTAGTTTTTATTTTTAGTGGCCTCTGAGGTTGGTCATGCTATATTTGTGCTATATTTGTAAGCTTGCATTGCTATGTTGTGCTATGTTTGTAAACCTGTATTGTTACTTTTATGCTGGTCTGAGACTGTTAAAAATAAAATACTACTACTGCTGCTGCTACTACTACATTTTATTATGAAATGCAGTTGTAACAAAATTTCAGGTCATTTTAACATTTGTCAAAACCTCAACATCAAAATTTACAATTAGACTTTGACTTTTGAAATCAGCAACCACATTTTCATGATTTCATTTATTTATAATAATAAAGGAAAAAAGAATAAAAAAGAAACAGAGTAAGAAAAAAAGAAAAAAGAAAGAAAAAACAAATAATATTAAAGATACGTTAAAAAATAAAAAAAATTTCAAGAATACCTCTAATAGTGTAGCACTGGTGAGGCTGCATGTTCTGATTTTTCAGCTTTATATCTTAATAATCTAAATTTCCACCCATACGCACGTTGCATCTCCAACAGCCCCTCTTATCTTCCCATTATAAGTATTCCATTTCAGATTATTATTTCAATGTTCTCTATTCCTTTCAATCTAATCTTCAAATCCACAACTCATTAACTCGTAACACATTTCAGACAGTTGTTGATTTTGCTGGTATTACCTTCTTAAGGGATGCTTCCTCACTGATGGATGGGAGTTTTCTTACTGAAATTTATAACGTAAGACCAGTAAAATGCATTGTATGTGTAACGTTAATTATCTTTTAAATAATTGACAATATATGATATGACATTTGTAAACTTTGACAGCAGTTATTCCAGAAATTGATTATACTTCTGCAGTTTGCATTGAAATGGTCAACTATCAAAAGTACAGAGAATAACCACTATTTTGAGTTAACAAAACAGAAAACAAAGGGCGCGATCTTGAAATTGAGTTGGGCCGGTGCAAGTCCCTCAGGAGGTGGCACAAGTCAGAGGAAACCCATTGGGGCCAGGGCGCCTTATCCAGGGGTAAGTGGAAATGTTTCCCCTTGACTCTGATTGAGCCACCTTGGGCCCCTATCCTGTGCTGGATACAGCACAAGCTTCTTGGCTTGCCTGTTCCAGAGCAGGGTAGGATTGCACCCAAAGTTGTTCAACTAGATATCAAAGGAAATTTGTGTAAAAGAGGAAAAGTAAAATAAATTCACAGCAAGCTTTGAAAAAGCAAGAGGAGGTTGATGACATAAATAGATGGTTTAAGGAAAGCTCACAAAACCACCCATATTCAGCATCTCTGTCCAACTTGGAATTGTCTCTCTCTATTAGGATGAGTTTTCCTTAATAGCAAGTGTTACCTTCGTGCCCCATGCATCAGCTAACCCACTTCCTGAAGGAAAGTAGCTCCCTCATCCCAAATATTCCACTGATCCTACCATTGTATTGTATTTGAGCCTGAAATTGTTTTGGTGTTTGATTTGGAAGGCGACCAAATTAGCCATCTTCATCTTGACCCATTTGAGACATGGATTCCATGCAACCACAAAAATTTACCAAACGTTTCCATGAGCTCTTCATGGTGGATCGGCTGTCCAGCCAAATGAACGCAGACGAGATTGAATTAGATAATAGACTCCAAATTCCGAATTTTCTCAACTATCCAATGATAATTGCCTTTGTGTAATATGACCTAAGTGAAAGCGGAGAGACGGCAATCCCCTAAAGATGGCAGGCCGTGTGGCTGAAAGGTATCCAATTGGACAAAAATCATATAACAGGGTAAGGTGGCTGAAAGAAGTAGCTTAAAATAATTTGGAGGGGAGGAAAAGAAAATCCTTTTCCAATGAAAACATTCAAATATACTCATAGGCAAAAAATATGAAAAGTGCTCACAGAGACAATTATTATTAAAAGAGGGTCTCAAAAGCATTCTGTTCACTGAGAGAGAGAGAGAGAGAGAGAGAGAGAGAGAGAGAGAGCAGTTTTCTGTGAACTCAGAGCCCAATCCTATGCATGTCTACTCAGAAGTAACTCCCATTATAGTCAATGGGGCTTACTCCCAGGAAAGTGTGAATAGGATTGGGCTGTCAGTCAATATTCATCTGGATGCATTTTTACACTGGCATTGCAATGATCATCTGGATCCCACTTAAAGAGCTGACTGCCCAATCCTATGCAGCATTTCTTCCACTGGAATTAGCATTCCAGCAGCAGAAGATGCCTTGGGGGTGTTGCAAATGCCAATCCAGAACCATGTGTAGCTGTGCACTTCTGGACCACCACGACAGATGCTGCCGAGGCACTGTGTGAGGAGAAGGGAGGAGAAGGCCTGCCGACCTCAGTAAGTCAGTGGGGTGGGCATAATGGGACAGGAGGTAGGTAG
This sequence comes from Tiliqua scincoides, assembly GCF_035046505.1. Classification (NCBI taxonomy): domain Eukaryota; kingdom Metazoa; phylum Chordata; class Lepidosauria; order Squamata; family Scincidae; genus Tiliqua; species Tiliqua scincoides. The sequence goes on from NC_089826.1 coordinate 32,866,944, forward strand.
ATTGGGGCAGAACGGAGAGCATGTCAAAGGTGGAAGGGGTGGCACCCAGTGCAGGCAACTAGTGCAGGATGCTATCCCCTCCAGAGCCAACCTACAGGACCCCTTTGTCTCCTTGGACTTGCACCAGCTACAAAACAGGTGCAGGTCCAAGGAGATCATTGGCGATCAAGGGGTTAATGGAGAGATAAGGAAAAATACTTTTCTTTTCCCCTTCCAAGCCTTCTGATTGCCCCCTTTTCCACTGTAGCATGCCACACAGCCTTTTCTGGCATGGTTGCACGCTACAGCAGGGAAAAGCATAGGTGTGAGCCCTTAATGCAACCTTTTTCAACCACTGTGCTGTGGCACATTGGTGTGCCACGAGTGGTCCGCAGGTGTGCCACAGGAAATTGGGTAAAGGTCATTTATTAGTAGGTGCAATGGAGGATGTGAGCCCCTTATTAGCAGCATGGTATGCCTTGTCAATTGTCAAAAACCTGATGGTGTGCCTTAACAACTTTAGTGCCTTATCACTGTGCCATGAAATAAGAAAGGTTGAAAATCGCTGCCTTAACAAATGAATAAAATGCTACAGTAAATTAAGGAATCACAGGTTATCCAACATAATACTGTATTGCTGTATGATATTTTATTGCTATCAGCTGCTATCACTGATATCACTAGCAACCTTTAAAGGTCACATTAACACCAATAACAGCAACTTACAAAATACAGCTATCACAAAACGCTATGATAAATGTATTTTCAAACTTGTGCTCTCAATTAATGCATAACTAATGCCCAATGTTTCATTTTGGGGACTTGAAAGATCTAGCTTTAGCCCTCCTTACTGCTTTTCATCTTAATTTCTTACCAGGGCACCTTACCATTAACTTACATCCAGTGTTTCCCAAACTTTTACAACCGATGGCTCGCTTGACCCACAGGGCCATTGGGTACAGCTCCCCATTAGGGTTATAATCCTATATATTGTATAGGATGTTTTTTGTTTGTTTGGAGAATTCCACAGCTCCCCTGGCTGGTTTCTGTGGCTCCCCAGGGAGCCACATTGTCTTATGGCCAACAGGCACAGTCAAAGTAAAAAGTATTTGGCAAAGGCTAGGCAAAGTTAGGCAAGTTTAACTCAATAAGATTTAAATCAGTGATGTTAAAGTAAGGCAATAGCTCATTGTAGCATAAGATTCACAGGTCTTATGTGGCCAACCCAACTCTTTCCCCCCTCCTTCTAAACTGTTGAGTCCTGTAAACTGTAAATAGAAAAGAAGTAAATAGAGCAAAATCTGGGGCTGGGCCAAAATGCCCCTTGCATTTACTTTGTTGCTGTGCTGTTTCCTGATGTCTGTCTTGGAAGGAGCCTGTAAGTTTCAAGTCAGTGCTGAAGGCTGGACTGAGTTAACTTCCAGACTTTATATTTCCAAAATATTGAGGGTAGAGCCAGTTTTTGCTTCCTTTGTCTAAGAAGCCCTGCGTGTGCATTGAAACTGTCTCACACCTTTCAGAGGCTGTTCCAAATTTGCAAGAAAACTAAATTTATTCTTTAGATTTCATGAACAATAGACTACTTCCTTCCTTAGTCCTTTTGCTTACAGTCTAAAGAATTCTGTAGGGTCTCAAAAATTTGCTGTTTGATATTTCATTGTTTTTGTTGGTCCTCAATAAAACATTACCTGACTTTAGATTGTGAATTTTTTTGATGGGCCAACATGGCCACCTACAACCATAAAAGGCAGCAGAACTTTGCATAAAATCCTCAGAGAGAGGTACCGTGCACACCAGAGTGTTTCACCATCATCCGGTTCACACAGTTCTATTCCTCTCCTCTTTCTGAATTTTAAAACAATTCCAGTGGCACATGAATTAGCACACCACTGGTGTTTGCCCTGCCCCCGCATGAGGCACAGGAGGGGCCAGCCTTGCAGCTGATTGGCTGGGGGCTAATTGGTTTGGGGTCACGTGCAGGCTGCTTGGAGAAGCCCGCGCAGTCGGGACCAAGCAGCAGTCACCCACCCACCCTTTGGCAGTCCGAGACTAGCTGGTCGCCATATGGGGCTGAGTAGGAATTTTTGCCATCAGCCTAATTGGCACGTCAGTTGGTGGTTTTTTGCCTACCCCGGATTGTGGAGTTAGGGGCGGAATGGGGTTTTCCACAGGTCTTGTTGGTCACTTTAGGCAGGTGTCGTGCGGGTTTTGGGTAGGTAAGGTCATATCGGTGTACACCGCAGGGTGGCAAGGGATGGGTGGACTCCACGCTTGGTCATGCTGGCATTCCCGGCTGGGTGGCGCAGGCTGGATGAAACTCAGCCTGGTGGTAAAGGTGCACCACGGGTTCGCTTGGGTGGCCTGAGCTAGCCTGCCAACCTGCCCCTTCGGGGTGACAATGAAGGGTGTGGCAGGCTTGTACTGATGCTGCCCAGAGTCTGGTGTGGTCTCCCAAATCACTATAGGGGGAAGTAGACGGGCAACTCTGTTTCCCCCATGTAGAACCCGCATGACTTCTGGGCAGGAGGTCTGGTCTAGAGGGTAGAGCCTCCGTCTGCCTGAAGATAACATCCACAAGGTCACCAGTTCGAGGCCACCGGCACCGTGCGACCTTGAAGCAGCTGACAAGCTGAAGCCGAGCTATTCCATCTGCTCTGAGCGTGGGAGGATGGAGGCCAGAATGTGAAGCCAGATCGGAATGAAACACCTTGAATGTAGTGGTTCTTGAAAGAAAGAACCTTCTTTCAATTGTAAAAATCCCTATTTAATAAGGGATTTAAATAAGCCTGCCTATGTAAATCGCCTTGAATAAAGTCTTGAATAAAGACCAAGAAAGGCGGTATATAAATACCTGTTGTTATGATGATGATGATGATGATGATGATGATGATGATGACGACTTATTTGTTAGGCCCTGTTGCAATCTGGAGTATATTTCAATAGTTAATAAAGTGGCCCTTTGTACCATATGCCCGTGCCTATGTCTTTATTGGGGAGTGCTGGGTAAAAGAAAAACAAAAACTGACAGCTGCTGTCTCTCCCCCCACCCTGTTGGAGGATGTCACCAAGTTCTGATGGGTTTATCATTCAAAAATGTTGAGATATTGCCAACTATCAAGAAACCATCTTCTCACCATTAGCTTCCATTGTTGGAACAGCAACCAAGCACCCTGAACATAGTTCAGCAATCCACTTTACAAAGGACTAGTCATAACTACACCTGCCCTGTTACGACTTTGAAAGTCAACTCCATGTTCATTGGACATCATTGGCTCTCAAGATACAATAGGTGGTCAGCCCAATCCTGTTCAACTCCCCCCCCCCCCGTCAATGCAGCAGGGCCAGCATGGGCCATACTGCATCCAATGGTGGAAGGCTGGCAGGTTCTTGAGGGTAAGGACCCATTCTACCCCATTGCCCTGGGGTAAGTCCCAGTAGCCACAACAGGTCTACTTGGGCCTGCGTAAGCTAAATAGCTAGCGCAAGTCCAAGTGGATCCATGACAGTGGATCAGGCCTGAGAAGAGGGATAGGTTATCCCGCCCCCCTTCCCAAGCCCGGTCTGCCCACCCCAGCCCCGTCACTGTCTTCCCCCACCTCATTCCATCCTTCCACACAACCCCACTCCATTCTACCTCCGTGCTGCTCAGCGCAGATCTTACCTTCTCCAGCATGTGGTGCTCCTTCTGTTGGTACAGGACTTTGTGCCAATGCCAGCAAATGCTTTGCCATGGCGAAGTGCTTTACAGCACTTTTGCGACAGCTAAAAGTCATACCAGTGAGGTATGTGCTGCACTGGCACACACTGCTTAAGACTGTGGGTCAAGCAATAATCATAAGAAATACTCAACAAGGTATTAAATTAAACTAGTACTTTAAAACCCACTGCACCTGATAAGAACTTACATCTGCAACCAAGATATGCATGTACTAATCATCCAAAACAAAACAAAAAAAGCAAAAACCAGTTTAACAACCAGTCCAGGATACAATGTGCAGGGCTGATTGGAATGTTCAGATCACTTCAGGTCAGTTCCCATTGTCTGTCACATAAACAATATGGTGTGGACCTCTGTTTCCCTACATACCAGACTTCCATATGTCTATAAACTGCTTTCAAACTCAGCCCTGTTTCTCATTTATTTGGCCTGATTGTGCTGAGAATCATATTAAAAGCAAGCCTGTTGCTTAAAATATATTTCACTGCACAGCTCTTGTCATTACTGTTGCTTTATTTCCCCGTAAGCCTTTGGCTGGCACTTTAAATTAATGTGGTAGACCGTATGTGCTATATTATAATGTAAGCAGTGTAATCGTTATGGGACCTTTTCTGCTGCAGGAAAATCTTAGTCTAATCTCAGCAGTGCTGGGAGTACATCCAGAAAAAATCTTCCTGTGAACAGGCTTGCTTTCAACAAATAGATTTTTTTTTCAGCTCACCAAACTATTTATAACCCCGTGTGGACTTGTTTCAATCCAATTAACAATGTAAAGGTGAGAGAAAACAATAAAGGAAAGGAAAGTTGATATGATTTAAAAAATACATTATTACCAGTCATTGACTGGTCTCCTAAATGCTGGACTTGGAAAACATAAAACTTCTGTTGCGTGTCTGCATCCTATCCTTCTGCCAAAGAAGTAAGGGTGGCATGTGGGCTTCTCCCTGTTGCTCTCACACCAATCCTGTGATGCAAGATAAGTTGAGAGCTAGTCCAAGGTCACCTACAGCCCAATCCTAAACTGCCCAGAACCCAGAGGAACAGTGGCACCAAAATGGCTACCATGGCATCCTATGGACAACCACCATAGTCTCCTCGGGGGAAGGGGACAGAGCCTGTAATAGATCTCCTCCAGTCTGCATTGGCTATTTTGCCAGCACAGACTGGAGGAGCTCCATGTTGAGCTTCTCAGTCTGACCCAGAGCACTGGATCTGGCTCAATAGTTTTTTGTGTTTTTTTTTAATTTAACCTGACGCAACTGTGGGAGTTGCAATCAGGATTGGGCATTAACAGGGAGGAAGTGCTTATGCTATTTGTTTTCCTCATTAGCATAGCCTCTTCAACCTGCTTTATTGGGGGGGCAGACTCATATCTTTGGTCCAGCAGGGCAAAAAGATGCCCACACAATTTCGATAACTTAAGACAAGAGGTAAACCCACCATTTTTCTTCCGATTTCTAGCTTCCTACAGCTGCTTTGGGTTAAAAAAAAAAAAAAAGTACAGTACCATTTATGTGACTGAGAGTTATATGCCGTTTGACCTAAGTAAGAAAAATAAATAAAAACTAAGTAAATAAGGGTGTGGGAGGAGAATGCATTTATGCCTTGAAAAACCTGGATGCATGAAAACCGTGGCTCTCAAGAGGAAACAATCCTGACAACATGGCTGTCAAAAACTGTTGACTCTACATATATAACTAGCCAGAAATCTTTATAAATCTGGAACTCATAAAGAAAACATCGGCTTTGCTACCAAATGCTGTAACCACTGAAACTGGCAACAGTATTCTTTATATATATATTTTTGGCTAGAGAATGTAGGTTTAAACCCCAGCCCTTCAGAATATGCAGCCATTAATATTAACATAATGCTAATATTAAGCATAACATAACCTCTAAAAGAGACAAGGATCCCAAATGACACATACATAGGAGGACAGTTACTTTCACTTCTGCCACCGGGACTCTTGAGATCTTGCTTGAAATCTTGTTGTCCGACCCTAGACATGCTTGATAGAACAAGTTGTCTCATTCTGGGTGGATTGCAGGCCAGCTGGCAGATACCCCAGCCCTCTCTGTGTTCAGATGTAATCTCGGCATGTCAAAATGTAATTTTTTTTTTTGAAACCTCCCTTTCCATCCAACATTCGCTCTTCAAAATACAGCTACAGTCATGCAACCAGTTTCGAATGTATATATGCTTCGTTAACATCAGTGTGACTTCTGAGTTCATTCATGGCTTTAGGAGAGGCATTTAAACTATGCTCTGGCTAATGTCTGTGTGCTGGCACCCAGCTGGTTGCATGGATTAAATCTAGTCAACATATACAATGCCCATGGATAATATTAAAAGCCAGCAAAAGTCTCCACACCAAGTAATCAACCCTATGGTATGATGCCAATTTCATAATTGGTTTCCCAGCATCTTATTGTATTTATTTAAGAGACATAACTAGTTTCAACAGTTGTTCCTTTCTTAAGGGAATCCTGGAGACTACAGATGAGGGTGGAAGATGACAGGGAAATCTGTGCACATTCTCCAAACTACAGTTCCCAGGATTCTTTGCAGGAAGCCATGACAGTCATAGTGATATAAAACTGACACAAACTTTTCAGTCGGATATGGCATTGTTTATTTCAGTGTTTCTCAACCTGTCATACTTGTATCACTGGTGGTACTTGAGGTGGTGTCTAGTGGAACCCGCAAAACTCCAGGCCCCTACCACCTGGCAGTGAGACCAGCAATGCAGCAAAACAAGCAGGTGTAAGAGGCTCAGCTTGGCACGCAAAGCTCAGAAATGCCTTCCTGTTTACCCTGAGACTCTTACCAGTGTTTGTTGTGTTGCATCTGGCCTCCCAATCTGGAAGTAAATTTGCATGGCGCAAATCCAGAGGTGGCCCAAGTCTAAGGAGACCCATTGGGGCTGTGGTGGCTCACCCAGAGGTAAGGGGAAGAGCTTCCCCTTGCCTCCAGCTGAGCCAATTCTGGTCCCAATCTTGCTCTGGATACAACACAGGCCTCCTGGCCTGCCTGTTCCAGCGCAAGATAGGATTGCACTGCATGTGCTATGATGAGGGACAAACGTTGAGAAACACTGGTTTATTCAAATGTGCATGCAACAAGGCATCTAAAACCATTTCCAAATTAACTAACAACAATTTTTACCAAGGAAAATGATTCTCAAAGTGAGTATTTCTCACATCCAGTGTATCCAATCAGTTAAGCCCCTGATTCTCAAATTGTGGATCCAGGACCCACCAGTGAGTTGTGACCCAATTTTTGGTGGTTCACAAAAATGACAGTGCAGATTAGGCTAAGGGTTGGTTAAACAAGCATCAAGAGTTAAACGTGCTGCTATTTGGGGGGGGAGCATTGCTGCCAATCATCATTATAGCCACACCCCTTGGGATTTATAAATCAGGCAGCAGCCTCTAGGACCTCTAAGAAGTTTGAGAACTAGTCGGTTAAGCAAATGCAGAAGAAACTAGTGGATAAACGCAGTTCATCATAGGATTAGGATGAACATTTCTACTTTATTTTTCACATTTATATTCCACCAATATATATACCAATAGGAGCTCAGGGTGACGTGTATGTCTTTCTCTCCCTCCTGTTATCCTCCCAACAAATAGGCTATGAGAGAGAGTGGCTGGACCAAGGTCATCTTCTAAGTTTCACGGCTGAACAGGGATTTCAACCCAGATCTTCTTGTTCAAATGCTCTAACCACCACATCACATTGCTCTGTGTTACACTCATGTCACTCTACAATTTCTCTTTTAAACAAGCTCATGGATTCTGGCCCTACTAGCAGTGTGACTAGCTGACTTGTCCTACTTCCTTTTGATGGCTGCTGTATTGTGGCAGGAGCGCAGTCTGGAGGTTGAGCTGTCACCTTGCCTGAAAAAGCTAAGCAGGATTGGTTGCTTGGATGGGAGACTCACGGTCTGCTGGCATGTCTGTGCGGAGTGTGGAAAGATCAGCTGTCAAAAAAATGGATAACATCCTTGGGAAGACAGTCTGAAGCTTGATTGTAGCTGCCTGCAAGAGCTTAGGAAATGCAAGAGCCAGCAGCCAGGATGATGACTGCACTATGGAAGGAAACACCTGGAGAAATTGAGGTTCTACAAGATTGTCTCACAGAATAATACTTGTAAAATTGAAAAATGGATTTATGTTCAGCCCAGGGCCATTACTAGGTGGGGGTGCAGGCCACACTGGGTGATGTGCACAGGGAGGGTGAAGCTCACTAGTGACCAAGATTGCAAAAATCACAGTTTGTAGTAATAGTACTATCATGATATATACCGTTTGAGGTGTGATTTACAGTAGAATGCAATGAAAAAACCACATCGAAATATCTATGTTCTATCAAAAGTTTTAGCCAAAAAAACCAGTGGGGCGGAGCAATGGTACATCACCACACCCACAACCCAGGTCACTGCCCCACCCATTGCATGAGAGGAGGTCCATCATGTGGGTGACATGCTGGCACCAGGTGAAACAATCTATTGATGCCACTGGATCAGTCTGCCTATGTAAACTGCCTTGAGTCTATTGAGAAAGTATATAGAGCAGCAATTTTCAGCCTTTTCCATCTCACAGCACACTGACAAGATGCTAAAATTGTCAAGGCACACCATCAGTTTTTTGACCACTGCCAAGTCACACCATGTTGCTGGTAGGGGGCTCAAATCTCCCAATTACCCTACTAATAAATGATCCTCCCTAAAGTCCTGCGGCACTCCTGTGGACTGTTTGTGGCACACCGGTGTGCCACGGCACAGTAGTTGAAAATTGCTGATATGGAGGTATATAAATATTGAAATCAAATAAAACAACATCTAAGTGAGGAAAATCCATATCTACAGAGGAAATGGCAGGTATGAGCCCTGACTCATCCAGAACCGATTCATGTCATTTCTCGGAAATGAGTACGGAACTCTTGACTCAAGTTTCAGAACTTGTCGGCCCCCCAGCCCAGTCCACTGTGTGCTTGCTCCATGTTTTCTGCAGAGCTGCAGCTGACACACAGCTTGACTTACTTTTTGAAAAGATTCAGGCTTGAGTCAGAGTGACTCTAAATATGGCACTGGACGAGTCAAAGCAGTTGCCTGTTATGACCTGTTTGCAACTCGAGTCAAGGAGTTCAGCGACTCAGGACTCGAGGAAGTGACTCTAGCACCTCCCTGAGAAATGGTACTGCTGTTGAAATACAGAAGGACAGGTATGAATTCCAGCTCCCATCACTATCTGTTCCTAGCATGTTAAGCATAATTTCCAGCACAAAGCATTATCAGATTGTTGAGAAACTAATGCTTTCAGCAGAAACAACTCTTAATCATGAGTAGTGGAATTTGTGGGGTAGTCAGGCTCCCTGAACAAAAATTGCTCACAGACAAAGCCCAAGCATAACTACACAGAGAAATGTTACCAAGCTGAATGACTATGGACATCATGTACAGTACAGTATGTTGTTTTTTTAAAAAAAAAATAAAAAAAAACCTGAGATTGTTATCTCCCTTTTTTGGCCAACCATAACATTACAAACGGATGACTCAGTTTGTTCCAACAAGCAAAGTACTAATATACTTTAAAAAAAAAATAGACTATCAGCCAATGAAGTGGATTTAAAAAACCAGAAATATTAATAAATAATAGTCACTATTCAAAGGGTCATAATTTTTATGGGATTTTTTGGCCCCTGTTTACATTTCTCCACTCATAATCGTGCAGCTTTTCAATAACTCTATCTTCATTATTCATGCTGCTTTCCTATCTTGTTTGCCATGTTTTCCTCCTGCTTTTAATTTTAACCTTTTCTCGCTAACAAAATGTAAACGTTCCTACTTTACATGTATTTTGGAAGCTCCTCAGGCAGGTGGAGACATTCACAGTGGAGACATTTGAGTGGTAAACACTCAGGGGTCTGATGTAGTAAGAGATGTGCATTCTTACACTGTGTGTGCATCTTGGTCCCTCCTTGGAGAGACCAAGACTCTTTCCCATAATCACCTGGGGGGACATTATCCAAACAGTCTCTCTACAAGTGCTCTAAACCTATTTTAAGGAAGGTTTAGAAGCAGGCGTACAAACCACCTTCCCCACATGCTTATGAAAGCTGGCCCTGTACTCTCCAGTAGTGAGAAGGAGGGCTTCTGCAAGGCTTTCTGGGGACCCCGGGGGCCATCAGAGTTGGTTATGAGCCCAGCACGACCCAGAAGTAGCTTCCAGAAGCTCCCAAAAGTGCTCTGTAGTAGAACATTGAGCACCCACCACCATGATCCACCACAGAGGACAAGATGGGCTGTGGCAGGGAAGAGTTTTGGAACCACAGTTCTAATTTGAATAATACTAACAAATTCTGTACACTATTACATGCAGCAGCACCAGGAAGGTGAGCACTACATGCTACGGTGAGGGTGAGAGGATGACCTGTAGGCAAATGGGAAACAGGCAAAAAAAAAATCTGTTTTACTTACCTCTGTATAAGCACTCAGGTCACTTATGGGTCTCTTTGGGCATACATCAGCCATTTCGGTGGTGTATGTCCAAGAAGAGAAAAAGGGGCAGGAAGGTTTTAAAAAGAGAGATAAGATCCAGCTTGAGCAACTGCCTCTGGATCAATCACATCCCTTCCTCTCTCCACCCCTAGTTTCTCCCACCAAATGTCCTGTGACACCCCTTTCCACCCATGAACTTCCCCCCCCCCACCCCATGATGGGAGTTCTTAACTGCACCAGAGCAGTTAAACCAGCCACAGCAGCGGGCTGCTGATGCTGTCGCCCCTTTGAGGAACTGGCTCAAAAATGGCCACCGGTGGTGCCGCCTTTGCATCGTCGGCAGCCAAATTACTACAATGGGACAGTGTTCTGCTGCTGTAAATCCTATGATAAGATTGGACTGCTAATTATTTGGCAATGTTTGGGTAGGGGAGATCATGCCTAAAGCATGGACTGGATGATCCTCAGACCCTACAATTCTAGGACTACAGGAAAAAGTACAAAGAAAAAGATGACATTTATTGTTTTCATAGGCTGCGTCAGCTCAAACTTACTGCAGAGCCACGGCAACAGAAAATCATGTTTTGCAATTGCACCTTCCCAGATGATGAGATACGGAGTTATGGCAAGTACAGTGAGAAAGATTTCCCGATAGCATAAAAACATGACTCGTTGGCCAAGGATGAGCAAAGCCTGCTTAGAGAAGCCTTCCAAATAAAACTCTTTGCGTTTGCAAACAGCATGACAATGTAAGAGCCTTTTTCCCCCTTTTTCCTATAAGAAATCTCCATTGTTGGATAATAATTGATCCCAGCGTTCCATGGAGCAAGCCAGCCAAATTCTTGGGGCCTTCCCTATTCAAAAATTAATTGCAGACCAGGCAGAGCTGAAGTCCAGTTGTCCAGAATATTTTACTGCAAAAAACATGCTGTAAGTTTTGTTTCGCATTTCTGCTTTTCGACCGGCTGGCAGAGGGGATGGAAATCTATCGTTATGTTTATCTGTTCTAAGATCTTTGTTATGAACCCCTGTAAAACGTAGACCAGTATTATCCCACTAATCACCTAGAAGCCTATCAGTATTATAGGAAAGCAATACATGTGCTGGAGGCTTCTGCAGGGGGAAAATAAAGAACTTTGATAGAAAGGACATGGGTGTTTCTCTCTGTGGCTCTTTCTTTTTAATGAACTGTTTAATTGAACGGCCCTTTTAGAAAAGCAATTGCAAATTACATCGACTTGCTGAGCTTGGCTTTTTCGTTCCTCCACAGCAGAGAGACCGCTGCAAGTGTTTATGCATGCTCCAAATTATCAGAGCACATGCTTTGCCGTTACCGTCAGGAAACGTCTTAAGGGTATTTGGAAAGGCAATGTAAATGAAGGCACCAAAAGCAACAACTAGGAAAAACAGCCAGAGGAAGCAAGCAAAAAAAGGGACAATTCCCCTGAATATTATATCATGCAGAATAAGGGGTCCTGCCCAGTGCTGGAAGCTATGATCTTGTTCCAGAAAAGCACTTAAGAACATAATCAACTTTAATCATATGCCTAGTCCCATTTGGTACAATTTTCAAAAGCCATATGGCTCTGATCTTAAAAGCATTCTTACAGCTTCCTTTCAACGGGGTCTGAACCGGAGCACTTTTGAGGACCGGGTCGCTTATGATGCAGGAGTCCATGTGTGCATAATTGTTGGCAGAATGGAGGAATTGTCCTGCAACTCTGTCCTGGGGATGGGACCTGAATGCCCAATTCCTTTACTTCTTGTGCTTGAAAGAAGAACTCAAAAAATGGTGCAGATGGCACAACTGAGGTCAAAGGTCATCAGCTCCCAAATACCCCATAATTGAAACTAGGTAGATAGGTCTAGATTTCCCTCTGCCTCAAAGGGCTTGATTAACAAGCTTATACCCAGGTAAATGTGTAGGATTGCTGCCTTAGAGCTCTGGCAATCTTCATGGGAATTCATGATATCCACCATACAGACAATGCCCCATAGGTAGTTATATCCTCGGCAGTATCAGCAAGCTGGCCATTTGGAGACACAGGTACAGAATCAGTGTCTAGTGGAGGCTCACAACCAATGACTTCAATCATTGATGCTGCACTGGCCCCAATGGGTCCACTTGGATCTGAGCCACCTCAGGAGGTGGCACAAATCCAAGTAGAGCAGAGCAGCCATAGGCTGCTCCATGCTGCTCGGGGACAGGCATGACTGCCAAATCCTGACCCCACCTCCTGCTCCCTCCCTATCCGCTCACCTCTGGGAACACCCACCGCCCACAATCCCCTCGCCTCAAGATGCCTCCTCCCCACACTCCCTCCAGATCACTGTTTCGGCTGAGCTTGGCCAACACAAATGTACCCATCCAGGCCTGAATCCAGCATGGGGAGGTCAGCGCAACCCTTACACTGGCCTTTCCGACTCTAAAGTTGGTGCAAACATGCCTTACAACACATTTGTGACACTCCCGGGTTGACACAAGTGACCTTTGCCGGCCTAACCCAGGGGTTAGGATTGTACTGTTACTCTGTCTCCCTTACTTCAGTCAGTCTACCTTTTGGTTTTGCTGGCCTTTTTTGGCTATGTTCTACTCTGCCTCCTCCTGCTTCTGCCCTGCTCTGTTCTGAGACAAGCTCAGTCACCCAGATCCCTGAGCCTTGAGTGATATTTCTCCACCAAACCGATGTTGCATGTTTCGTATTGCCATATGTGACTGGTTTCTCATATTGTATGGCCGACCTGTCTCCATTAGCGGTTAAAATGCTTCTGAACATTCCAAAACATTGCAGCTGCACAATGACTGGGGACGGAAAGTAAGAATTATTTAGCCTACAATCCTGTGGCCCATCTCACCTTAAGTTTCTGAGTGACTTTGAGGCTTTTGTCATCAGGAGTAAGAAGCTAGCAGAGAAGAGATCTAATTTTTTCCAAGCCAGATTTTCTTTATTTCTCATGCTTTTATCCTTAAGCGATAAAGTTCCTAGCTATTTCTCATTGTCCATATATCTTCTGTGGTTTGCCATTATCATCTGTGACATATTGTTTACCTTATTCCAGGGTTTGGAGTCTTTTCCGTAACTTTCCCTGCTGCTAGTAAAGTCCCAAATCATTCCCATAACCTACAGATTAAAGAAACCTGTAGATCATGGAGACAATGTTTTCAATTAATCTTTTCTGGGGGGGGGGGGGGGGGAATGTCCCAGTAACCACATTGCTTATTCAGTCGCATACTATCCTGGCTGTTAATGTCTACTGAAAAACAGCATGCGACACCAGAATCCAGATGTAGAATTTAACCACCACAGGAACTAGTTCAAATAAGTGCAGTATCAACATCTTTAAAATTCCAAAGTCACATCCAGGATACTGATTGCTTCTGACATGTGATGTGAAAGACAGACAAACCATTTCACAGAACATTAGCTGTTCCTGGTACACTATAGCCAGCATTATCTTAGTTGGTCCGAAAAATGATGATAATAAAGGCACATATTTGCTTTTTGCTTTTTCAGTCTCTTGACTGTTTTTACCCCAAAATGAGAAAAATGTTCAGCACAAAGAATGTCACTTCCACAAGATGAAATATGATAAGGATTCCATAGCAACCTGAAGAAAGAGTGAACTTCATTCTGTAGAGTGCCATCCACCAACCAAACTAGAAGCTAAGCAAGTCAAAGATGGGGTTAACTATCATATCATTGTTGATGTTCCCTGCTATAGGTTATTCCTAACCTAGGTCACTAGGTTCTAAATTACAAAAGACAGGAATGAGAAATAGGAAAGTCTCCTGGGGCATTGTGTAAATCAGCAGTGTCAAATATAAGGCCCAGGGGCTAGATACGGCCCACTGAAGCTTTTTATCTGGCCCTCGAGCTCTCAGTTGCTGAGCAATGCTGAGGTGGCACTGCAGAAAGGGCAGCCCGCATGTTACTTGGGCTCTCCCATATCTTGAAATATGATCAAGATTTGCATATTTTCTCTTCTGTCATTTGCAGCTAATGTGAGAAAAATGTGCTTTTTTTCTGACCTGTTTAATGACATCACACCCTGCCTAATCTCTGGCCCTCGGCAGGCATCATGAATGCTATTCGCTCCACTGTATGAAATGAGTTTGATGCCCCTGGTCTAAATGGTGGGTATCATGAAGATACGTATGTTTCCCGGAAAACCATCAGGACCCTGTATCCATTCCCTTGCCTTTTAAGTGCCTGTTGACAATGTTTATATGCTTGTTGCAGCCCCAATGGATTAACTGACAGTAGGAAGATCATCTGCCCCACTGAAGTGTGAGGATATGGCCCTTCAGGAGTGTTGCCTTCCAGAGTGTCAGCAGAGAAACAGCAAGTCAAGCCAGACAGACAAGCCCAGGAGGACAAGAAACATCAGGCCAATGGCTCATTCCCCTGGGTGTGGCCGGACAGTCTTTAGATGTATGCTGAGGGTAATGGGTTGCTCCCAGCAGGGGTAATAACAAAAAAGGCACATTCTTTGGGTGGCCTTGAGGGTGAGCCCCCTCCCCCCATCCATTCATTTTCCCAGTTCTCACTTCAGTGAGAACTCAGGTGGCATGAAGTGATCATAAGAACATAAGAGCCCCAATGTATCAGGCCAAAGACCCAACTGGTCCAGCTTCCTGTATCGCACAGTGGCCCACCAGATATCTCAGGGAACATACAAAACAACAAGTCACCTGCATCCTGTTGCCACTCCCTTGCATCTGGTATTCAGAGATAACCTAAAACCAGGAGGTTGCACAGACCCATCACGGCTTGTAACCTGTGATGGACTTCCAGAAATCTGTCCAATCCCTGCTCTTAATGGCTAACTGGCATTTTTCTCATTTAGCTCAGACCCTGGAAGCTCCATCAATAGTAATGCTTATTGCCTCTAGCATCTATGAACAGGTTTAAACCAAAGCAATGTGCTAGCAAAAAGATATCAGAATGAGCACCTGATAAATTATTATTACATCAACTACTCCAACTAGTACATAGATATCATACCTACCTTTTATGGAGGTCTGGTCTAGAGGGTAGAGCCTCCATTTGCCTGAAGATTAACATCCACAAGGTCGCCAGTTCGAGGCCACCGGCACCGTGCGACCTTGAAGCAGCTGGCAAGCTGCAGCTGAGCTGCTCCATCTGCTCAGAGCGTGGGAGGATGGAGGCCAGAATGTTAAACCAGATCGGAGTGTAACACCTTGAATGTAGTGGTTCTTGAAAGAAAGAACCTTCTTTCAATTTGTAAAAATCCCTGCGTGGATTTAATAAGCCTGCCTATGTAAACCGCCTTGAATAAAGTCTTGAATAAAGACCAAGAAAGGCGGTATATAAATACTGTATATTATATTATATTTATTATTTTATTGTCCTACCTCTCTTTTTCCTGTGATGATTTCCTATGGAGCAAAAAGGGTACCAAAAATAAGGGTAATAATCTTCTAGAAGGAAGATTCTAGAGCTGCAAATCTACATTTTTAGAACTTTCTGGTTTAATGCACTCCAGCTATGAAGCTTGACTGGGTCATGTGTAACTTATTTGATTTGTTCTGCATATCATTTATTTAAATTCTTCTTAAATGAAAACTTGGACACAAGTAGTTGGCAAAAAGCAAAGGCATGAAGACAGAGGATATGAAGCAATCAAAACCTCTGCTAGTATGCCTTTCTATAAACATTGGTTCTAAGATTTGTACCATATCATAATTTTTGTCCTAATGCCAGCTTTAGACATCACATCGTGTGTCCACACAAACTATGTGTGTCCAGGCTATCCTTGAATACATGATCTCATGCTCAATCACAAAATGTGAACTTAGATACCCACAGTCAGTGACAAGCAGCAGTGTTCATCATCACTGTCACCTTGTAAAATGCCCCCAGCATTAAGACTGTTGCAGTTGACCGATTATACTATCACCCAATTCATGCATTACGTTTACCCACACAGGGAACTCTGAGATGGCTTTTGTGGGCAAGAAATCTAATGTTTGAACTAGTATTTTATAGTCACTTCTTTTATATCAGAAAGAACCTTTTTCAGATCAAGAGGGAACTCTTTGGGGTATTCTTGCAATGTATCAAGGAATGGTGATGATACCTTAATTTTGAAGCATAATTAATCTGGTTGCAAGTCCCAAAGAAACAAAGAAAACCAAGCTCACCTTTGTTCCTTCTGGCCTGACTTCTTTTGAAACTCAGTTGTTGGTCTGCTTAAGGTAACTGGAGATAAGTCTGGAGGCACCAAGCTTTGAGTAGCTTCCTAACATAGCCAACAGCATAAACAAAGTTCTTTATTGCAAACTCAGCTAGCTAGACCTGTAGCCCGGGGATTCTTAACTGGGGCTATCCATACCCCTTGGGGATACAGGAGCAAATGAAGGGGATATGGGATTCAGGCTGCAATCCTAACCACACTTTCCTGAGAGTAAGCCCCATTGAACAAAATAGAACTTACTTCTGAGTAGATCTGGTTAGGATTGTGCCCTCAATCTCTGAATAATTTTGGGGAAAAAGTAGTGTGGCCTCTGAGGAAGCTCATCAAAGCTGTGGGCGAAATGTCAGATTTCAGTTTTTAGGTTTGAGTTTTTAGCTTTTTATTCTTTTTAGTTTTTAGCCTCTAGTTTTAGTTTTAATCCTTAGTTATTTTAGCTTCAAGTGCCTTTGGGTTTTTAGTTTTCAGAGTTTTTAGCTTGGTTTTAGTTTTGGCTTTTTAGGTTGAGTTTTAGTTATTGTTTTTAGTTTTCAGTTTTTAACCTAGTATTTTAGTGTTGGTGACAGTTAGCCTTTAGGATTGGTTTAGGCTCATTAGATAAAAAAGCTAGACCACAGCACCTAGCCTGAAAAACTGTTAAGTTCAGTATGGATTCCAGCCGTGAAAGCCTTAGCATGTTTATTGAAAAAAAAAATATTAGATTAGATTATTAGCTATCAGCATTATCAATATGGATTGAGGAGTTCTGTTCCTAGCTATCCATATGTAAACCAAGCCATTGATTTATTTTGAAGTCATTCTGGTACCTAATAGGACTGGTGATTATGATTATTTCAACGTTCTGGCGAAGTATGGGGAGATCTTGGGCAATCCATTGAAATAAACAAACATTTATTTGAGGGGTATTTGAGGGACCACCTCCTTCCTTACGATCCTGCCCATACTCTTAGATCATCTGGGGGGGCCTTTTGACTGTGCCGCCACCAAGATAGGTGAGAGGGGCTACGGCCAGGAAGAGGGCCTTCTGAATGGTGGCCCCTGAACTTTGGAATACCCTCCCCTTAGAATTGAGAACTGCTCCCTCGTTGCTAATATTTCAGCGTGGACTGAAGACCTTTTTATTTCAAAAAGCTTTTAACTGTTGACAGGTTGGCTGGCTGTCTTTCTCCTTTTATATTAGAATCCACGGGGTTTGTTTTAGGTGTTTAATTATTTGAAAATTGTTTTAATTATTGTTTTTAATTGTTAATTCTGTATTTTTAACTGTTGTAGGCCGCCTTGTGTGCCCATGGGGCAAAAAGGTGGGATATAAATCAATAAAATAAAAAAAATAAATAATTTCTGACCAGAATTACACATGGCTACTGACTCCATCCAGGAACTATATGCACACTACCTGTGTTTCTGCACAATTCCTCACCCTGCTAGGGATATTATCATGGGTTCATCTTTTGTCTCCCTTCGTTCATCCAGATCTAATTAGATATTGCTACTGCTGCTATTATTATTATTAATGAAATATTTCTACTCTGCTTTTCTCTGCTTAGAATCATAGAGTTGGAAGAACCTACAAGATCATCACCCAACCCCTGCCAATGCAAGTTGTCCACAGGTCGGACAAATGCGCAATAGATGGCTATTGAGCCTCTGCTTAAAGTCAGGAAGGCAGCTGTTACTGCTGCTGTACCCTAAACCTGTCTGGCCCCAATCCTGAGAAGGCTCCTCAGTGCTACACCAGCAAAAGAGTTGGTGTATATTCGAGGAATCCCATGAAAGTCCCTTCCCGCAGCCAACACAAAGGCGAGGGTTTTACATTCCTTCTTAACCAGTCTTGTCCCTGGCATGCTTCCCCAGGATAAAATTGGGCAGTTAACCTTCAATACATCACTAATTACAACTGGACCTCACCATCCATGGGAGCTTTCTTCTTGGATAATTAAATCTGTGGTCAACTGTACCCTCCAAATGCAACTGAAGCTGTGCTCTGGTCATGTCCGGAGAGTGTTCTGATACAGAAGGAGGTTGTGCACAGCTTCCCCACATCTCAGAACGTCTGTGGGAGGTGTCCAAGGTGCACTTTCAGGTATTTTGTATCTTAGAGGCCTTGGGCAGGCTGTTTGAGACAGGAAGAGCTCTCTGATATTCATACAGGTCAGGCCTCAAACATGGGTCGGTTGAGTCGAATCCATGGATTTAAAATGCACGCATGACAAGGTCTGACCTGTATTGATAGCTCTGTCATCAAAGTCAAATCAATCAGTAGTATTCAAGCAGCTCCAAGACTTCCCTTTGTTATTCCCATACAGTGTATCTTATGCATTTTATATGGTGCTAAGTAGCAGTGAGTCATTTATAACCATTCTCTCTTAATGCAAAACACACACAGCATGCTCATTAATCTTCTCATGTAGTTATTTCCATACATTTATTAGCAATTCCTCACTTAAACTTTTCCTCATCTTGATATATGTTAACAGTCTGATTATCTAACTGTACTAATATGCCATATATCTTTGACAAACACCTCCTGGATTTATTTATTATCATTTTTTCATAACCTACCAGTTCTCACAAGCAACTTCATCTTTCCACCAAGAAGAAAATGAGTTGAAAAGAAAAAAAAAATGGGTAGAGATTATTGTATCTCTCTGTAACTCAAGACCAATTATTTTCAAAACAGATCTAATCCATATCCCATATCACCCATATCACCCATATCAATCAATTATATGTCATTCTCCTATTTTTAAACATCCTTGTAGTATTCCCAACCTCCTTGGGCCCATACCATGGCCATAGATCAATTTTGTAGGGGGTAGGGAATGACATTTCACCCTTTGATAGACCCAAAATAGTATACAGAGTCCCAAAGTTGCGCTACATGGATTTTGGTTGATGTTCCTATCAACCAATGGGAGAGGGTAGACAGGTAGGGTTTTGCCCTGCCAACAAAAGATGGTTAAATGCCCCTGAAAATCCATTCATGGATGCCTCTCTCCACTTGTCATTCTAGTCATACAAGTGGGGATATCTCCCCTTTAAACACAATCTCTACACATGTGAGGTTGATCCAGTTCAAGGATACTCTAACCTTCTGGGTGGGTGCTTCAGGAGCCTCTCTTCCCTTCAGGGTAAGGCTCCAATCTATCTGGGACTTACAGCAGCAGATCTCACAATTGCTGCCATAAGTCCTGGGTCAGCAGCACGTGGGCCAGGGATGCCAGCGCAAACAGATGGAGGCCCCATGCACAAACCAGCAGCTTCCAGATTTCCCACTACAGCAGGTAAGGTAACAGCGGAGGATGCTTGGGAGATGATTGGGTGGGGAGTGGGCCAAACTGGAAGCAGGAGGGGAAAGATCTCAATGCCACATGAACACCCATTTTCCAATTAGGATTATCCACTCTGAATCTCCTCAGACTTACACCACTAAATAGCCAGCATAGGTTCAAGGAGAACCACTGGAGGCTGATTGGCCTACAGGAAAGTAAGTAAAAGATACTTTTACTGACCTGTCCCAGTCTGTCTGGTCACACACACACACACACACCATTGCATGCACCACACGCTCCATTGCCAGTTCTGTGTGGTGTGGGCTGGTGGAGAATAGGATTGGGCTGCCAGTATGTATAGGATTACAGCCTACGTGCTAAAAAATCAACTTATGATGCATCACCATTATTACTCCCAGGTTTACCCAGAAGTAAACAGGACTACCCCAGGAATCAGGCTAGGCAGAGATCCATTCCTTCATATGCTTTCGAATGTATTAATCATGTGGATAACCCACAAGCTTATTAGACATGTGGTTAATAAAGTCATTGCCTTTTCTTCCACCCAGGTGTGTGTCAGGCCCCCTCTTTTCTCCTCCATTGCCTTTCAGACATAAATCATTATTTTTTTTAACTTAAATGTCTTCTGCTATATCCAAATACAACAGAATATTTGTAAACCCCAAGAACCTGAGTTGAAAATGTATGCAGAGATTTAAAATAATAATAATAATAAATTCATTTTTATGACTTTTTTCCATTACTACCATTTTTCTTTACTTGACTTGCTGATTAGATAGAGAACTGACAGTTGTTACTTCTCCATTCAGGCCTCATTCAATTCATGGTGCCAAAAGGTCACCAGTTCCAATCCCCTCTACCATTGCTGGACAACAGAATTCAGATCACAGAGAGTCACAGTATAAAACGCTATGCAACTGCACACATTAACAGCCCAATCCGAACCAGCACCAATGCAGTGGGTGAAATACTGCTTGAAGTGAACAAGCTGGTTGTCTCCTTGACATAAGGCGACATCTGTCCCCTTGCCCCGGGGGAAGCCCCACGGTTCTCCTTGTATCTGTGCCTGCTAAATAGCTAGCGCAAGTCCAAGTTGAGCCATGTCAGGATTTTAGGCCTGAGAGGGGGATAGAAATGGAATGCATGGCTGCCCCCAATCCCACCCCCCTCCCAGGACCCAATCCACCCATCCCCACATGAGGGATACACCAAAAAGCAGCCGCTGAAAAAGACACTATGCCTTAATGAATAGGACAGTGGCTGTTACTTTGTGAAATATAAGAGAGTCACAATTGAAAAAGCACCCAGTTGTCAAGAGTAGTACATTCCTGGTGTTCTGTGACTTTTTGCCGGCATAAGGAAGCTCCAGCCGCAGTGAAAAGGCAGCGTTGAAGTTGGAGAACACATTCTTGAACTGTAGACAAAAATGTAGCTTCAGTGGTTAGTAATCATCCGTTTCTGCATCAGGGGTAACAATTAAAAACATTTCCTCTATTGTAACGTGATGAATCTCAAGGAACTGTGTAGCAAGAAGTCAACTCTGCACCTTTCCGCAGCAGCATACCAGACGAAGACCATCTCTCTTGAAATAAACAAGCAGGAAACTGGGAGTGAGAAGGCAAGGATGGGTCACCAAAAATAAAAATCGAAAACAAATCAGCCCCTGGGCTCAAAAGACAAGCGTCAATCTCAAACCCCAGATATCCTACTAATAAGAATGACCATCCTAGACAGCAGTATTTTCCATGTGTACTTTTAAACTCTGTCTCTTCCCTGCCGTGCTCTGAAATGGCTGGCGAGCATCTAGCACAAATAAACATCCAGTGTCTCTGAAGTGGCTGCCACAAAGACCTCCACATGGCTGGGAGACTTTCTCTGCAGATCGAAAAGCAGCAGGCACCTCCATTTGTTGACAAAGCAGTTTGCATCCAAACCATTCCACAGGCTTCTTTGTCAGCCCTTTGTTCTTGAGTCTTGATGCTGAAATAGAGCACACAATTCATTTAAGAGGGGCATGTTGATTGGTTGGGGAGAAAGAGGGCATGGATGGCACTATCTCAATATGACTAATGGCTAAAAGCCTTTAGGATTGTACAAGTTCTGCCCTGCCCTGGGCGTTTCAGCCCTGCCCATTACTGCATTTTTAAAATTAGACTTTACCCCACTAGGCTTGGCCTACCTAATCCTGGCTGTGATTTGGATGGAAGATGATGATGATGATGATGATGATGATGATGATGATGATGATGATGATGATAAACTTTATTTCTATCCCGCCCTTCTCCCTAAAGGGACCCAGGGCGGCTTACAACATATTAAAAACCAAATTAAAACATAATTTAGCAACAGATAAAAACATATTAAAAACACATTAACAGAAACCATAAAAACAGTAGTCAGATAAAAGTCAGAATAAAAAAGAGCATAAAACAGCAGTTCATGGAGGAATCAGGCCTGTAAAAAAGCAACTAAAAGATGTATAAAAGATATTTAAAAGGCCATGAAGTCAGAAGGCTTGTTTAAACAGCAAGGTCTTCAGGCCTCACCGAAAAGTCTCAAGAGAAGGAGCCATTCTCAAGTCAAGGGGAAGGGAGTTCCATAATGTTGGTGCCACTACTGAGAAGGCCCTGTTTCTTGCTGCTGCCCCACGTACCTCCTTAGGCAGCGGCACTTGTAAAAAAGCCTTCTCTGATGACCTGAGAGAACGAGCCGGATTGTACGGGAGTAGGCGATCTCTAAGATACCCTGGCCCAGAGCAGTATAGGGCTTGGTTTTGTTGGTTCTAGATGGTTCTAGTTGACAAGCTGCTGTGAGACAACAGAGTCACAAGGAGTCGCCATTGCTGTTGATCATCCGGCCGTGAGAGGGCAAGGAGTCAACTGCTATAAGCTGCCAAGAGGCAAAGGAGCGTGGAGGTCAGCTGCGAAGAATGGACAACACCTGGCTGGTTGTGGCTGCTCCTGCTAGAAGCTTGGATGACATGTGTCAGCAAAAGAATGATGACCACACAGGAAGGAAAACATCAGGAAATGAGGTTTCTCATAGAATATTAATTGTAAAAACTCCATTTGTAAAAAATGGGGTTTGGTGACAGCCTACCTATGTGAACTGCCTTGGGTCTGTAAGTCTTGCACTCATTGTGAGAGTCAGTTAGAAAGGCAGTATAGAAATACTGTATAATAATAATATTCAATTGCATGGAGATACCCCTACAAGCATATCTCTTATGCATGCACAGGCTCTGTTCACAGCTTCAAATTAACACATGGAGAGTGAAAGTGGAGCCAGTGGCATGACTTCCCTATTGCATCCCACATATCTAAAATATGTTCACATGAACATGGTAATTGTCTTGGCAATATGAGAGAAAACGGAAGCTTAACTTAGTCGTCCTGGAAAAACATTGATTATAGCCCTTCTCTTCCTACTGTACTGTATGGTTTTAAAAAGGAAAAAAAAAACACTACTTGGTTAAATTCCAGATAGCTATTCTGGAGTTCATTATCAGAAATGGGACTATGTCTCATTAAGTCTAACAGTGGCACCCAAATTGGCCTCAGCTGTTGAAAAAGTTTGATAAACTGTATTTTATCAGTCTCATGCCATTGAGAAAATTCAGCACACAGAGTGATTGTGAGTCATCGTTATTGTACAATGCTTCTTTCAACTTTTAAAAACGACACTGAGTTATATAAAATGCAGGCTGAGTTATATAAAATGAATTCTCCACAAAGCCGTTTCACTGTAAGATAGATGAGTTTTTGATACCAAGTATAAAAACAACTATCCACATCCAGGATGTTGCTCATTTTGCTGCCTGAACAGTCTTTATTTTTCATACCTGCAAAGAACATGTTAAACACTGCCCAGGCCAGTAAAATGACCCAAGAATAATGGCAAAAGACCTCAGATTCACAGGCCACACTTTTGATCAGAGCAATCATCTGCCCTGTGCTGTTAGGGTAGCTCGGATGGAGCTCTGCTTCGCTGGATCCGGAACCCATTGTTGGGCCTTTCAGCCCAACATGGGCCTTCCAACTCTGTGCCAGCAAAATAGCTGGCACATACTTGAGTAGCCCCATTGCAGGGCCTGCGCCCTTACCCAGGGAAAGGGACACAAGGAAACACAGCCATGTTGGTGCTGCTGCTCCTCTGGGCACTGGGCAGTTCAGAATTGACCTGTTATACACCTCATTATTTACTAAACCCCCACAAATAGGATATTCTTGAGTTTTTCAAAGATGTTTGTTCAGAAACTACATCTGATTTTCTTTCCAACCATTCTTATCCCGCAACCATATATGTGTAATGACACTTTACAAGGAGCAATTGGAGTTCTTCAAATCATTTTTTTTTCACACTTTATTTTAAAGCTATTTTAAGGGGTCATTGATTCACATCTGCCAGACTTCAAGAACCTGTACTTCTGTTTCAAGCAGAAGTTGTTAAGGTTTATGAAAGATGATGACTCTTTTACTGAACAATCACCTTGGATATTTATGAGCTCATATTTATAAGTTAGCAAAACCAGGTGTGTTTTCCATTTGGAGGATTTGACTTCAATTGCAAGGTTTTGGTGCCACCTATAAAATTAGAGCTTCATATTGCGTTGCCAGGATAAGTGACATCACCCCAAGGTCTTCAGCACCCTTCACCCTTAACTCCATAGCTCAATCAGATTAGTGTGCATTAATCTTATCTGATGTTACTTACTAAAATATAGTAAAATCACTTCCAGGGTAATTAGGAACTGGTTATAGTCAGTAGAAGTACTTATTGTCATTTCCAACTTCAATTTCAGCATAGCAGTTTCACTACAAGGTGCTTTTTGAGTTTGTATACAGACAATATCATTTCAGCACTAAAGTTCTAATGCCTCATCAACGCAATTGTACTTGTGTCTGATTCATTTCAGTAAAAATTTATGCTAGAGCCAGTTAACTTACATTTCACAGTAGTGTAGCTGGGGGGGCAGTAAGTACCGCAGGCGCCACAACACACCATGTAAGGGGCCCTTCCAGTGCTGTGCCTGTAGTACTTACCGTTTCTCCCTCCCCAGCTATGCTACCGACATTACATCATCTTCCAAAACGATACATCTGTTTCCTAGGATATGTTGAGCCCCAATGCACCCTTAAATGCATTTAGTTCTACTGCAAACAATGAAATAAAGCCTGCTTAACTGGTTCAAAGCCTGAAGTTGTAAATGGTAAAAATTAGCCACATTTAACATGATACCTTTTTGCAACAAGGTCTTGGCACAGAAAATACACTAGAAAATGATAACATCGTTTTCATAAAATATCTGAGGAAAGACTCTTCTATTTTCTTCTAGCATGGTAATTTCTTGGAACTAATTCCTTTCCACTGGCTCTTGCTACATGAAGAGATTTATGGTGCTTCCCTCCCACCTACCATCCCAAAAGTGAAGAAACACTGGCACAGAAAGCAAGAATGTCATAAACTCCTCCTACACGGTCCAGCACTTCTCACATTACCTCAGCAGTTCAGGAAGAAGCAGCTTCCTTCTCATGCTGCTTGGATCGTATCCGAACACATCCATAGTCCAGGATTATCCTACCTTATTTGCAAAAGACGTAGAATGGCTCTTCACCCACTACAGAGAAAATTCTTAGGGATATGGATTAGAAGGCAATTGTTAATAACAGATTTTAAATTCTTGATGGTAATTCATTCAGATTTTATATGACGAGGTATCAGTGCTAGCCTTAACATTTTGCATGGGAATGAATGAGATGGTACTGGAACCAGTGTTCCACCTTACTTTTGCACCACCAAACAGTGCCGTTTTATTGCTACGCAGCAGTGCTGTGCTCTACAGGCACTCAACATGACATAATATATCATTGCTGACTTCTGGGTTGCCAAACTCTAAGCTACAGAGCTACATGGGAACACTGACTGGGCAGCTTAGGGAGAACCCTATGAAGACTGTAGCTCTTAATTCTGCAGTTCTGAATTGGCCTTCACATTGCAATCCTAGGCATCTCTACTCAGAAATAATTCCAGTTGTGCTCAATAGAGCTTACTCTCAGGAAAGCGTGTATAAGATTGCAGCCAGATAACCCATTCCTATAGCAGAGCATGTCCCACCAGCACTGGCTGCTGAAAAGCAGCCATAAAGTGCTCTCAGGCAAAGCGCTGGTGAGAAGGCCGGAGCCTTCTTGCATACATCATCAAAATGCTGGCTTCTGCCAGAGCAGGTAAGCCAGCAGGAGAGGTGGGAGGGATGGGGGAAGGATGGAATGGGTGGGGAGGGGTGAAATTGGGCAGGGGAGGTAGAGGAAGGGGGTGGGGAGGCTGCGGGATGGGCTGGATTCAACAGCAATGTCATGTCCCTATCCCCACCAGCAGCAGCCTTCCCACCCTCTTTCAAAATCGCTGGCACAATTCCAGGGAGACCCAAATGGAGAGATAAGGGGATTTAAATCCCCTTTCCCCTCCGAAGACTCCTACTCCATCATCCCCACCCTGCTGGATACAGCACGTGCCTTTTCAGTGCAGCTGCACCAGAAGAATGGGGAAAAGGTTAGGAGTGGGCCATTAGTTTTGTTCATCAGAAAATAATAACATCTAGAACAGCACAGAAATTTTATCAATAATACTTAAATGCACCACCAGAACTAAAGCGGTATGGGCGAAAGCATGCCTTTTAAAGTCATCATGTGACACAAACCCCACCAAATGCTCCAGTCTAAAAGCTGAACCAGTGTTTTCTGAGGAGCCAGCGTTTTGTTTCAAAATTATACTTCTGCTCCTGATAAATTTCTGTGGAAATGAGACCAAAGCAATGTGCCAAGTAGCAGTTGCTTTGCCAAGAGATGTGAAATGAAAGAGGATCAAGGAACATCATCTCTTCAATATGGTTAACCTAGATAACATCTTCCAGACATTTGCATGAAATTAAAAGGGAGTGAACCTAAACAAAGAGAAGCTGAATCATCTCCAACTTGCAGATATTATCCTTGTGAATTGTCACGTGTGACCTAGAAAGTCAGTGAAGCACTTAACCATAAAAACACAAAGTGCAGAGAGCTGTGCTGAGATACATGATGAAGAATTCAGTGAAATGATGCAGGGAACACAAGAAAGTACTTTTAGTCTAAATAAGTGCAAGTGAGATTAAAAGAAATCAAACGGATAAAGAAAAGTCAAAGTACTATGGATCATATTCAAAGAGCAAAAGGATCTTTTTTTAAAAAAAAAATTAATATACCATAGTGATGCTCTGTGAAAACACCACTATCTTGATCCAGTGTTCTAGATCCACTGTGTCTGCTAGCACCATCCAAACGTCTCCAGCTTCCTCAAATGGTCCTTTCTCTCTCATTGTCTTGCATCCATAGAACCGCCTCCTGATACACTTGCAGGAAACTTCCTCACACACTTCCTTCTAATCCTCTTTAAAACCAACTTTTTCCACGAAGCCTGTGGTAGTCACCACACTTTAGTCCCTGTTCCCTAGTGTAATGGGCAGCCCAGTCCTAGTCCACACTGGAACGGGGAAGCCAGCTGGCCTGCTCCCTATCCAGAGGGGGTTGGGGCTGCCTGTGGCTCAGCCCAGGGCAAGAGGAATGCATTCCCCTTATCCTGGATAATGCCACATCAGCCTCAATGGGGCTACTCAGATCTGCACCACCTAAAGAGGTGACACAGATCTGAGCAACCCAGAACTGTGCCAGGTCGCCTGTGAGTGGAATAAGGATCCAGTCAAGTGCCAGATTCTGCCCCCATCCCCCCACCACCCCCGTTCCGTCCTCCCCAAGCTGGGGAAAACTGGAGTGCCTTCATGAAAACCAGAAGTGCCTTTCTGTACATACTCAGAGGTCCTCTCTTTATTATTACTTTGTAATAATTGGAAGTGCCAGGCTATTATTAGTTTGTTTCAGGAATCTCAGGCTCACTAATGATGTTCTGTGACTTCCTCAACCAGCTGATCAATGAACACTATTGCAGAAACAGAATAAAGCTCTGGGTCAATTCAATCCTGGTAAAACACCTAGTACAAAATTGATATACTCCGGTCATAGTCCTATACAGCAGTGTCTCTCAAACTGTGGGTCGGGACCCACTACGTGGGTTGTGAGCCAATTTCAGGTGGGTCCCCATTCATTTCAGTATTTTATTTTTAATATATTAGATTTGATGCTACCATGGTATGTGAATGCATTTGGGGAAATGATACAGACCTGTACTTTTAACAGGCTACTCTTTATATTTTTTTAACAATGATAGTCAATGGAACTTACTCCTGGGTAAGTGTGGGTAGGATTGTAGCCTAGGATTGTTAAAAACATTTCCTGCTTAATGATGTCACTTCTGGTCATGACATAACATTTGGTGGGTCCTGACAGATTCTCATTCTAAAAAGTGAGTCCCAGTGCTAAATGAGTGAGAACCACTGCTATACACACTTTTCTGGGAGTAAGTCCCATTCAACATAATAAGATTTACTTCTGAGTAAGCAGACTTGTTCTCATGCTATCTCACTGAGGCCTCATGAGGCAACAGAAATGATAAAGACTTTAAGACCAGAGGTGTCACTCCTACCCAGGTGAACTATTTTAGCTGATAGGTTTCGTCTTTTGTTATATACCTTTTTACAGCCAATGATAACTCTTAGTAGTCAAACTCTGTAGAGTATCTTCAAGATGAGAATTTCCTAGTGGTTTTGTCTCCAGTTGATGATACTTTAAAAGGACTGTCTTTCACAGAGCAGTGTTTGCTTTCAGGAATTATGTTCTCATTGAAGTAAAATGGCTCCATTTAGATCATTCACAAAGCATTTTAACCAACAAACAGCTGTAAAGGGCTGCAGTAAGATTGAGAAAGAAGATTAATTTCATTGATCTTATTTTTTCCAGATGCCCCTGTGGCAGATACACTATCTCTACTAATAAAAAAAAAAAAATTAGAAGGATGATGACATGAATGCTGATCCATGAATCCTGGTGACAGTAAATGAGGACAGATCATATCTTTTGGAATATTGTTATCTGAAGAGCAGTGGTGTAGCTAATTATCGTGTAGCCCAGTGCCAAGCTCAAAATTTTGCCCCAGAAGTGATGTCACAACCGGAAGTGACGTCATGCCTGGGCTTTTTCAAAAGTGAAAAGGCATCTATCTGCTACCTGGGGTCAAAGAAGATTTATAGCCTCCCAGACAAAATCAAATTAATTAAGTAAATAAATAAAAAGTGTGCTGCTGGTAGGTTCCAGACACTGTGTTGGGGTGAAGAGGGATGGTTATTCATCTCTTGCTAAATATAAGAAGGACACCTCTTGAACAACAATTAGTCTCATAGGTCAGTTCTGAGTTAAGAAATTTCACTTTTCGTTCTATAAGGCAGTTGTGTTTTCATTTTCTGGTTAATTGGCCATAACATTTGATAGAATACAGATATTCCAATGGGGTTTGTTTCATTGCATTCTACATTAAGTGACCTTTCCAATGATATATAACATGATGGTATTAATCATATACATCAAGATTTTCACAATTTTGGTCACTAGTGTCAAGCTCAGTTTGTTGCCCCCCTAAAGCTTGATGCCCGGTGCAACTGCTACCCCCTTAACTATGCCACTGCTGAAGACTGATTATGCAGATAACAAAGCAGAACCAAAGGCAGACACATGAGAGCTATGGCTGTATTCATGGCAATGATAGAGGGTAATACCAAACACATAGTAAAGATTGGTTAGTTCAGCATCATGTAGCTATAATACAAATATAAGCTTTACAAAATATCCCATCAACAGATATGCAGCTGGTGTCCATTAGGGTAAGCCTTCTGACATTGCCTTAATCAATTACTCAGGTGACTTTTGGCACAATCTATGTGAAAACATGCAAGCTGCACATGAATCAAAGGTTTTATATATAACCTTAGCTTGCAAGAGTCCCAGAGTACAAAGTGAGGACATCTGCTATAGCTACCTTCCTAAAACTACTGACCACAAGCTAAGTAGGTCTTGGTTTGGTTAATGCCTTACAGTCCAATCCTATGCCTTTCTACTCAGAAGTAAATCCCATTATATTTGATGGGGCTTACTCCCAGGAAAGTGTGTCTAGGGTTGCAGCCTGAGGGTGCATTCCTAACCCCTTATGTCAGTGCTTTCCAGCACTGGCATAAGGGCAATGCCACTCTAAAGTAAGGGAACAAACATTCCCTTACTTTGAGGAGGCCTCCGTGAGTGACACCCATCTGCAGGATGCATCACATATCCCATTGGTATCGCTATGCCAGTGCTGGAAGGCACTGACATAAGGGGTTTGGATTGTGCCCTGAATGAGTTAACCCTTAGAAACCGCACATGGTGTGCCTTGATTTCCATGAAGGAAATAAAATGGAATTTTCATTCATTGCTCAGGAGAAACCAAGGCTTTTATGCTGCTAAGACCCCAGAGAAGAAAGTGCCCTGAAAAAGAAGGGAAGTACCATTGCTGCTGCAGTAAAAGGGTGGTAGAAGTTCTTGGCAGAGGGCTGGATTCAATGACATAGATCAGGGGTGTCCAAAGTTTTTGGCAGAAGGGCCACATCATCTCTCTGACACAGTGTCGGGGGGAGGGGAGAATTAATTTACATTTAAAATTTGAATAAATTTACGTAAGTTTCCACAAATGAATATATTAAAGATGAACTTATATGAAAGAATGAAGGTCTTGTAATAGCTCAAGGCCTTGCACAAAGCAAGGTTGGCCTTTCTTTTGCTGCCGTTACTGCATCACAGACGTAAAACAGCAAGCAGTGGAGGGAGCCCTCATCCCTCAGCTCACACAATGGGTCAAACAGTCGCCCTTGTGCTGAGAGCAGTTGCGTTGGGCCGGTGAGGGCTTCAGCACGTCTCTGGAGGGCCAGAGACTCCTTGGAGACTGGGGGCTCCCTGAGGTTGCATTGGGAGCTCTTGAGGGCCGCAAGTGGCCCCAGGGCCAGGGTTTGGGCACCCCTGACATAGATGAATGAGTCAAGTCATGAGTTTTGTCTTTCAGCACTACTGAGGCTCACTAATGATGTTCTGGGATTTCTGCAACCAGTTGTTCATTGATCATATTTCTGGTGTTGTGAAGACTTTTAATTTAGTTGCAGGGACAAAAAGGGTTAGATGGATCAACTGAACTGAGAAATTTAGCCAATTGTTCAAAATGACCCAAATATATGAACATAAGAAGTGCCCTGGTGGTTCAGGCCCAGGGCCCATCTACGAGTCCAGCTTCCTGTATCTCATAGCAGCCTACCAGATGAAAAATACCTTTGATTCTTCCACAAAAATACTGGCTGTTTTGTTCCTGGCAATTGCCTTTTCCCTTCTGGGGACTATAATCAATAGCATAGTCAAGAAGCTGAGAATCATGAGGTTCAGCAGGCAAACTTTTAAAGTGTCCTAGTTGCTTGGGAGAGGCAAAAGAAAGCTGTCCAAGTCATTCTGAAGGAGCCTTGGAGGAGGAGAAACTAATTACCTTATCTTTACTAATCAGAGCTAGCAGGGATTTCAGATTACAAGTAAAAGAAGCAGTGACCAGGTCCCTGTGCCTGGAAAAGCTTACACATCTGAGAATCATCCAAGGAATGGCTGGCTAGTTCAGTATATTTGACTGAGCTTGTTGTTCAGAGTAAATCTTTAGGGCAGTAAGCAAAACTGAGATGATAACAGTCCTTTACACCAATTGCGATCCTGGCTTCTGTACCATCCGGGACCAGGAACACAAAATGCCACCACCCCATGCTGCCCCACCCCACCATGCACAACTGGAGATGTTCTGAGGACTGGAGAGGTCGCTCATGACCTCTCCACCCCCAGAGGGTCTTCCAAAGCCTCCCAAAGGCCTAAAAAGTCACTTCCAAGGCCCTCAAAAAGACCTGTTTTTAAAAAATGGTCAGCGGGTGAAGGGGATGTGGCAGTGCCCCCCAGGTGGTGTCCTGGAGCATTTCCCCCATCCCAGACAGGTACACCAGTGCTTTGCACCATCACTGAAACTTTTAGAAAGGCAAAGGTTGCCTTATAGCTAGCAGACCAGCCCTTGTTCAGCACATCTCAAAGTGTTTTTGGCAGACTGAGAGCCCGAGCCTGAGGTCCGCAGCACGACTCCGCGCTGCGGACCTCAGTCGCAAACGTGTCATAAGGTACGTTTGCAGGGCTTACCACCAGGCTCCGGCCAGAGCTAGCCCACCTCCGGCCAGCGCTGGGCTAGCACGCGGCGGTCGCCCAGGTTCCACAGCTCTGTGGTCTCCTGGATCGCCGGGCTGCGGAAAAGGAGACGGGGACGTGGCCGCGGGCGTGGGGAGGCATTCTGGGGAGGGAGGCTGGCAGGAGGCATGACTGGGGCGTGTGAGAGGCGTGTCAGTGGGGGGGGAAGAGGCGGATCCGTGGAGCTGACCTCCGCAGGATCCAAGGCGCTCGGGCAGGGCTGCTCGCCCTACCGGAGCGCCTTTACTTTAGCACCGACCTTTTGGTCAGCGCTAAAGTGAGGAGCCTATTGTGGGACTGCTTCCCTTACTCGGGGGAAGGGGACGAACATCCCCTTCTCCTGAGGAGCCTCCTGCGGTAGTGCAGGAGGTGCAGGGTCCGGCAGGAGCCCACCATGGAGCCGATGGACCTGGGAGCTCTGGGCAGCTCAGGATTGGGCTGTGAGGCTGCAATCCTATCCACACTTACCTGGGAGTAAGTCCTATCGACTACAATGGAACTTATTTCTGAGTAATATCCATAGGATTGGGCTCTGAGCCTGGTCAGAAGGAAGTAGCACCAGTTTCAGTGGAACTTACTCCCAAGACAGTATGCATAGGATTGCAATATGATGACTTCCTAAGGAGTCAACGTGTGTAGTACACTAGAGAGTAACTGGAATACATTCAATTTCCCTCTTCCCTTTTAAACAGCAGTCGGTCATATAACTAAAGCTACAATCCAATGCACACCTCCCTGGGAGTAAACCCCATTGAATTTACTGGGACTTACATCTGAGAAAACATGCATAGGATTGGGCTGCTCTTCCAAAAAGTTTTAATAGCACTTTTTGGCCCATTTGGAGAGCCCTAAATGAAAAAATCTCATATGCAAAAAATCTGATTTCATCAGATTAAAAAAGTCTAGAATATTGCTTTTTAACCTTGCAAGTAGTACGTTTCCGTGTTCTAGCTTGGAAAAACTGCCTCAAAGAAATATACTCCAGTTGACTACGGGAGAATTAATGCCTCAGAATTGTTGCTAGCCTTTAAAGCAGAGCTCTCCATTCTATGGCCCGCAGGCCATATCTGGTGTTTGGGGTCAGCCCTCTAAAGCAAGGGTGCTCAAAGTTTTTGGCAGGAGGGCCACATCATCTCTCTGACACTGTGTCAGGGGCCGGGGGGGGGGAAGAATTAATTTACATTTAAAATTTGAATAAATTTACATAAGTTTACATAAATGAATATATTAAAGATGAACTTATATGAATGAATGAATGAAGGTCTTGCAATAGCTCAAGGCCTATAAAAGGCCTTGCAAAAAGCAAGGCTGGCCTTTCCTTTGCCACCCCTACTGCATCAAAGATGTGAAACAACAAACAGTGGAGGGAGCCCTCATCACACAACTCACAGGAGAGGTCAAACAGTCACCCTCACGCTGAGAGCAGTTGTGTGGGGCCAGTATGGGCTCCAACAAATCTCTGGTGGGCCAGAGGCTCATTGAAGACTGGGGGCTCCCTGAGGGCCACGTTGAGAGGCCTCAAGGGCTGCAAGTGGCCCCAGGGCCAGGGTTTAGGCACCCTTGCTCTAAAGCGTGAACGACGCTTACTGTTCTGCTACACTACCACTGCTCCTGGCATCCACTCTTGACGAAGAGATGTTCTGGGCAGTCACGTCTGCCCAGAAATCCAGGTTCAATGCCTAGTAGGGCAATGGGCAATAGACATAACTGTCCAGAGTGGCTCTCAGTCCAGGTTGGAAGCCAGGAGCCACACAGCACGGCAGAAAGGTAAGTGCTGTTCATGCCAGGGAAGCCCTTACCAGTGTGCAGCGGTCTCCAAAGTAGAGGTACCTCTACTTTAAGGTAGGCTTTAAGGTACCACTGGACTCCTGCTTTCTGGGGAAAAATAGTCTATCATTGTTCACTGTGGCAGCAATGGATGGGGAATTAAAGTATGCACCACAATAAGTAAATTTGTACATTTACAATGTTTGAGACTTTAATTTTAAAAAAATCTATAAATATATTTGTAGGGAGGCAATTGTCCATAAAAATTAGAAAATAAATAAAAATGAAATCATACGAGTATATTAGAAGCCAAGAATAATAATTTGGTGTGTTTATAACCTGCATCAAGACTGAGTTAATATATCACTTCATTCTGTTTGATGAAACTGCTAGATGTTTGGAAATTGCACATAGTATTGCTGTACTGTACTGTTATGGTGGGAATAGATCTTGCAACTCTGGATCCCAAATGGTGTGTGTTGGGAGTATGCTTGGAGGGCAGATAAGGCATGTGTGTTTGGAGGAGGATGCTGGGGACAATAACCCAAACTGCTAGTTGAGGATTCTTGATCCACAAATTAATTGTGTTCATGGGATTTAGTAGCAGTTCCCAAACTGGTGGAAGGAGAGATGGAAGGAGGCCTCAGAAGGCAAGAATGCTACAGGGAAAGGGGCAAACCAGGACTGTGACTCTACCGAGACACTGGGATAATCCAATTATCACACAGATCACCCTTTCAGTAGCGCTGTTTCTGCTAAGGTATCACTTCACAGAGCACCTCTCAGCTGCTGAGCTGCAAAGTGATGCTTTTGTCATTGGGTTCACTCATATCTTGAAAATATAATGATTTGCATGTTTTTCCTCTTCTGTCATTTGCAGCTAATGAGTTCCTACATGAGAACAAAGTGCTCATTTCTAGCCATCATCTATTCTGCTTAATGATGTCACTTCAAGTTCAGTGTTGTCACTTCTGGCTGTCAACAGGCACCATGAATGCTATTCAGCCTGCTGGATGAAACAGGTTTGACATCCCTGAGTTAGAGAATGAATGGCCCTCCCATTTTAAACAATCACTTTAATATAGAGCTAATTAAAGGAGGAAACAAATATACAGGTGAGCGCCACTTAACGACGGGGTACGTTCTCTGATCCCCGTTATGCGATTAGGTCATTAAGTGAACATTCAGTCCAATCTATTTCCTTTGTTGTGCAAACAGACACTCCCTGCCAGACACTAGCTGTCTGCACAGGCTACTGGAGATAGATTGCCTCTTCTTTGCATTAAGAGCCTTTCTGTTGTGAAAACAGACACTCTGCTGCAGGCTACGGGAGATGCAATTGCCTCATTAAGAGCATTTTTATTGGACTTTGACCACTGTCACATATGTGGTCCGTTATTAAGCCAATGGTTGTTAAGCGGTGCACACCTGTAATTGCTTCAGTCACGTCTTCATTCTGATCACAAAATTTTATTGAGTATATTAATGGCATCTCAAGAAGTAAATGGATGTATTAGAATTTTTTTCCCTTAAATTGCTAATTTATTTCCTTGTACTGATCTATACTAAATATGAGAAAATACTTTTTTGAATCAGTATTTGAAAGAAATTTGAATTATCATCTTTAGCATTCCTGGGAAGGGTACACTTTTCTGGAGGCATTAAGACCAACTCCACTGAAGACCAGGAAATTGCTCCAATATTCCCTGTGGTGGGGAAGTGACATTTTAACAAAGGCCTCATAGGAGCTGCCTTCAACACATCTCATGGAACCGTTTCCCTGGCCTTAAAATATCCAGGAGGCAGAAATCCGTCATCTTTGCTGCCTACAGTTCCACGCTGCATGAGTTTATTGCTTTGACTTTGGCTGATCTGAATAGCTGGAAGGTTGATAAAGATTCTGGAAACAGCAAAGTAATTTTTTATGGAAGGTTTTGGCAACAACATAGGTGTGTGCTTAACAGTACATGATGGAGGAAAAATATTCAGTCACACAGTACAGTTCCAGCTCATCTGCAGGAGCAAGGATCTCTGTGATTTCTGGAATGCTTGTGGTTAACCTCATGGCACAAATACATGATTCTCCAAGTTCATCCTTCATTATACCGCCCTTCTTGCAACACACGTCCAAAAAGTCAACATATGGCCAACTACTAATCAGCAAGACGACAAGGCAGCCTTGAGTTGTTGTCTTTTTGGCCAAAAGAAAAGTTGAATTACTCTCCTTTTATAATTTTCTGTGTTGTATGTTGTGTCTTGCCATGCGATAAGAACAGCAATCCTTTTCTAATTCAAACAAGCTGAACTGCATGTATGTGCAGAGTCCAGACTCATGCGGATATCTCATGGTGCAAACAATCTACAAATCCCTGAAAACAGCTATTGACTCTGAATGATGGCATTTTCAGAACTTTCAGAACTTACAAAATAAAGCTCACAAATGGAGCAATATGATTAGGAAAGAACAAAAAGCCACTGGAAAAGATTTCATCTCCTGCAGCTAAATGAAATGTGAATATACTCCTCTAAATTGAGGAATAAAATGAGTAGAGGAATAAAATCAGGTCTTCTGTTTCTCTCTTCTGGGTCTATCTATACACTACATATTGATATCAGTCTTGTGTCAATTTACCTGCCATTCCTCCCTACAACAGAATGCTGGGAATTGTAGTTTGGTAAGAATCTCCTGCATTTATTTCTTTTATTTCATGCACCTAATTTTTACAACCTGTCCAGAGCTGAAAACAGAAAAATTAACTTCCGGGACACTTCTGATCATTTTTATTGTTCATACCATGAAAAAATAACTGGCCAGTGTTTTCAAATGCCTATAACTTAACCTGTGTGTTAGGTCATCCAATTGAATCAACTGTTACTTGCGACATAGGGAAAACTGGTAAAACCAGACTTTTTCTCTTTGTTCATAAGACTTAAAAGACCGTGTTATGAATATTTTTGCAGGAGCAGACCTGCCTTAAGCCTGGTCAAACCCCTTTCTTCAGGTGATGGACTGGGGGAGGCAGTAAGATACTCTGTATCCTGCATATCTCCACCACCTCCCATAGCTTGTTCAATCCTTTTCTTGCACATGCAAAGAGCAGGGAGGGCTTACCTCTAACTCTGCTGCCACTTCCTTTAAGTGCCTCCCCTGCTTAGAAATGCCTTTCCATTGTGGCTGACTGAGAATGCTGAGATCAGAGAGGTTCTACTCCCAAGATTTTCCCAGCTGAACCAGTTTACTAAAGCAGTGGCAGAGTTGGAGGAGGAGGAAGATGAAGATGGTGAAGTTAATGCTGATGGGAGAATGGGTGGTAGTGCAAAAACAGAAGCTAGATGATAGCATTTCTGAGTGGATTCAGGTGATAGATTGGCTTCATTCATTGTGAACATGTATGTGTGTACATGTGCAGTTTGCTCATAGTAAACATGCATACTATTGCACTGCTTGTGCCTCCTAAAGCTCGTTCATCTAGCTATCCCAGAGCCCTATCATCTAGCTTCTGTTTTTGCTCTACCACCCATTCTCCCATCAGCATTAACTTCACTATCTTCATCTTCATTTTCCTCCTCCTCCAACTCTGCTATTGCTTTAGTAAACTGGTTCAGCTGGGAAAATCTTGGGAGTAGAACCTCTCTGATCTCAGCATTCTCCATCGGCCACAATGGAAAGGCATTTCTAGGCAGGACAGAACCCATATGCAACTGTACACCTATAGTCTCTTTCACATGATCAAGAACTATGCACAAAAGTTTTGAACATATATAGGACTCTGTTCAGACCTTCCAGTGGATGCACAGAGATCAGGAATGGGGACCATGACTCAATCCTGATCCTACTTCTCCACCCGAGTTCAGCCTACAAAATTTGACGTTCCAAAGAGGGCTATAATTATGGAATTTTAAGCAAGGAGCTGCAATCCAGAGAAAGTTATGAATATTTTAAGTTCCATAGAAATTACCATTACAGCTGCTAAACACACAAGGGCTCCAATCCTATCCACACATTCCAGGAAATAAGCCCTCTTGAACACAGTGAGACATACTTATGAGTAGACATGCATTAGATTATGCCATCAGTAAAGAGGGAGCCAAGTGAGCTCAGTGGAACTTACTTCTGAGTAAGAATGCTTAGTATTGCACTGCATGTTATTTGGTTTCATTAGGACATAAATATACATGATGTTTTTTAGAGATTGCACCCAGGGAATTGTACCCTAAAGAAAATCATGACAACAGTAATCCCAAATAGGTTTAAATACTGTATATTCATAATCTTTGTAGGAAATGGTAGCGCTGAAGGAGCACCTTGCAATAATTTTCCATTCCTTAAAAAGTAAAAAATAATGAAGTATATTATTTAGCTTTGTAAATACTGGAACTGTTACATCTGCTAAAAATATTCTGAATGAAATCTTAGGATCTTAATATAACATACAGCCCAATCCTATGCATGTCTACTCAGAAGTAAGTTCCATTAGAATCAATGGGGTTTATTGCCAGGAAAGTGTGGATAGGATTGGGCTGTTATAGTTGTTTATGACTTTTCAATCATCATTACAGGTATCAGAATTTTTTTCCTCTCAATATGATAACATGTATTTCAAAAACAAATAGAAAAAAACATTTGTTGCCTTTGGCTAGCATTTTTATCATTTATTAACTTGTGCACATCTCCAGGAACACAACAGATTCACTGTTTTGTTGACATCAATTGTTACTATGTTTCATTTATCCTGGATCCAGACTTGGTTTACATTAGAAACATAAATTATATTCATGGGGCAGAGACATGACAGGAATAGCATAATGAATATTAAATACAGGTATTATTGGTCAAAATATGTTTGTATGTATTCTGTTCTTATACATCAGCATTATGAGAAAGCAACACAAAAGCACTGAAGTTCTCAAATACTTCACTTGAATTCCTCTCATATTTCACAAAAGAGATATTATACTAAAGGTTGTACTCACTCACATGTATGCTTGCTTCTCGGATATGTTAAAAAGTTTCAGGACTCCCATGTCCTGGCAAGAGCTTCTGGAATTTGGAAATGCAACTGTAATATGGAATCATTCCAACTAGAAATGAAGAGGTGAAGATGTGTTTTGTGCTGCACCTCCTTAAAAGCAGGTAACATCAGGAAGTACGAGGCATGAATCCCATTAAAATATCTGGTGTCCCTCGATACCGCCTTCCCATTTGAACAATTCAGAAACGTGCAGAAGAACCAAACCCACCCAAAATAAATGTGGGTCGTAATCCTCTTACATCATTACTTCATCTCCCAGATTTGGAACATGGCATTCCTGAGATGAGTATCAAAGAAAGAGCCAAAAATATGTTTCAATGGAGCATTCTTCCTCCTCTCCATCTCATCCAAGTCACAAGTTTCATGTTCGTTTCTGCCTTCCAATACTATCGTTCATCACACTTCAACTGACATTATTTGTTCATCACATTATAAACTCCTCAGGATAAGGCCTGCGGCTCGTTGTGTACTTTGGGTGCAGTGATGAAGAAAACCACCATTGTCGATAGCCATCTCCTGAAAAATATT
Source organism: Tiliqua scincoides (assembly GCF_035046505.1). Lineage (NCBI taxonomy): Eukaryota > Metazoa > Chordata > Lepidosauria > Squamata > Scincidae > Tiliqua > Tiliqua scincoides. The sequence continues at coordinate 32,906,187 of NC_089826.1, forward strand.
GTGCAGAAAAAGCAAGGAATTTAGGAGACTGTCCTGGAAATTACTTCTGAAAAATTATGTCCGCCTTTCCCCCTTCCTTTTGAAGGCATCAGAACCCTCTATTTTCTAGCTCCAGTTCCCCTGCCTACCTAATTTCCCTATATCCAATGTCTCCCCCTTCTTTCCCCCCTCCGTGATTGCACCACTACATGAATGCAGCCTTTTTCTTTCAAGAATTTCCTCTTTCCTGTCCTTCTCTCTGTACTAGCAACTGCTTACATTTAGGGCCAAATCCTTTCCAGCACTGGAGCGATGACTCCAAATGGCTACCACCATATCCTGTGCTGGGTCTGAGTACGTTGGAGGTCTTCTCAGTAGAAGGGGACATTTGCTCTCTTACCCTGAGTAAAGCCCCAGCCTGCTCAGGTCTGTGGCAGCTATTTCTCCGGGGGCTACATTGGCTGCCCGTTTGTTTCCGGGCCCAATTCAAGGTGCTGGTTTTGACCTGTAAAGCCCTATACTGCTCTGGGCCAGGGTATCTCAGAGATCGCCTACTTCCGTACAATCCGGCTCGTCCTCTTAGGTCATCAGAGAAGGCCTTTTTACAAGTGCCGCCACCTAAGGAGGTACGTGGGGCAGCGGCAAGACATAGGCCTTCTCAGTAGTGGCATCAACGTTATGGAACTCCCTTCCCCTTGATTTGAGAATGGCTCCTTCTCTTGAGACTTTTCGGCGAGGCCTGAAGACCTTTTTGTTTAAACAAGCTTTCTGAGTTCATGGCCTTTTTTAACATCTTTTCTATATCTTATAGTATTTTTACAGGCCTGTTTCCTCTATGATTTGCTGCATTTTGCTCTTTTTATCTGACTTTTTATCTGATTACTGTTTTTATGGGTATCTGTTTAATGGGTAACACATTAATATGTTTTTATTTGCGGTTAAATTATGTTTTTAATCTGTTTTTAATATGTTGTAAGCCGCCCTGGGTCCCTTCGGGAAGAAGGGAGGGATATAAATAAAGTTGTTTTATTATTATTATTATTATTATTATTATTATTATTATTATTATTATTATGCTGGGGCAGACTTGAGGAGCACAGAATTCAGCTGAGGAGGCCTCCACCAGCCCCACATCCCTCTTGGCCATGTCCCTCCCCCTTTCCACCCTATCTCTGCCCTCCCTTTGCTCCAGAACACCTCTCCCCATGTCCTCCCGCCATCCTCCCCATGACCCCATACTGCTTGGCATTTACCTGATCTCCATCAGCAGCCAGGGCTCCCACTGCAGCGTTGACAGGATGGCACAAGTCTCCCTGCCAGCACCGCTTGCTCTCTGGGTACTGCAAATGTGCCTTATGGCACATTTATAACGCCCAGCACCCCTGGGAGCTGGGGATAAGAAGGGGCCCTCAGTTTGGCTGTACTTGTCGTAAGAGGCGACTAAACAGCCACCGGGTAGATGGGACTCGTCAGCCTGGGAAGGCAGCTCATCTGAGAGAAGGAAAACTCTGATCCCAAACCTCCACTGCCTTGTGGCTACATCCAGTTATGGAAAAGGCTTCAGGAGTCAACCTCGAGGCAAAATCTGGAGCCAGAGTCCCTGAGGCAGTTCGTGGCTGAACACAGTCACGTTCTGGCAACTCCTGTGACGCTGCTGGAACCAACCGTATTGGCCTCTGCCTTTCCATTGGACCATTTCAGCGACGTGGAGAGGGGGGATTTGCTGCATGGGTAACAGCCTATCCTCCATACCTACTTTACCCAGGCTTCGCGCACTGGAGAGGACACTCTGTTCCAGAACCACCATTCAGAAAGTGACACCATAGTCTTCCGAGACTGAAGGATGCCAACAACCAAAAAAGCCCAGCACCAGTGCTGGGGCTGCAGGGCCGGCACTCAAGCAGCATTGAATTGAGCTGCCCATTGCCCTATTTTGATTACCCTCTCCTACACTTGTAAATGTATCCCTGCAATAAAGTTTGTTTGGTGCACCTTCACCCTCACCTCCCTCTTCATTCCCTTCTAAACCACTGGCCTGTGCCATTGGCCACTACACAGAGTCCCAACACATGAGATAATTTCTCCTGTGTGTGCATTTAAATGCCTGTTTAGAAACATACCCAACAACAAGCAACAAATAGAGATATACCTGATTTTTGCTCTTCCATGTCCACACACACGCAAACACATCAAAGTTGTTCAAAGGAGGCCCTGTCAGTATTATGAGCCTCTAAATCAGTGGATTGGGGGGTGGGGCAGTCAGTGAGGTTTCAGGGCCAAAGGTGGTTCCTTATCCCAGGTTCTTCAAGCTGGGAAGCCATGAGAGATTGATTTGGTAATCCTGCTTTCATGACTTTGATGACTTAGGGTGCAATTCTAACTCCCGGGTTAGTCTGGCACAAGTCACTTGCGCTGCCCCGGGAGTGTCACAGATGTGCCACATAAGGCACTTTTGTGCTGACTCAGGAGTCAGGAAGGCAGGCACAAATCCTTGCGCTGGCCTCCCCACCCTGGATCCAGGCCTGGTAGGGTAAGTTTGCATTGGCCAAGCTCAGCTGATTCAGGGGTTTGTGGGTGTGGAGAGGGCAGAGACTGCGTTTCGGGGTGGGGGAGAGCAGTCAGCGGGTGTTCCCTGGGGTGGGTGGGGAGTCGGAGGCGGGGCCAGAATCCAGCGGTTATGCCAGATCCTGACCCTGTTCCCAGGCGGCCACTCCATTCTGCTCAGATCTGCACCACTTTGTCAGGTGGCGCAGATCCAAGTAGATCAATTGGGGCCAGTGCAGTACAACACAGGTTAAGGGGAAGCCTCAAGTTGCGCCCCTTTTGGCCCCAAACTTGCAATGGGTGCAGCGCAGGCCCACTGGCCTACCTGCTCCAGTGCAAGTTAGGATTGTGCTGTTAGATGTCCTCTGTGTCTCTCTTCCGTCCAACTAGGATTCATTCTTCCAGTTGTGAGTGACATAGTTATACAGTATGGTGAAAATTTAAGGCCAAACATTGAGGAATAGGGATCAATACATTTCAACTCCAACTCCACTGGTGACCTGCACTGTCAGAATTTACATAGATGGATGCTGTGCTGCTATAACCTGGAAACTGCTTCTGAAGGACAGCACACAGTTTTTGTAAAATAGGCACAACCGCACTTGCCAGTGCAGAGTCTCCCTGAGGCTCCCGACGAGCTTGGAAACTGTGCATCCGGTTTGCCAGAAGCACAGTTTAAAGCATTGGGGAACCTTCAGGAGGCTTCCTTGACATGTCCTGGAGTCGCACAAGGCACTGTGTGCTCCAGGTAAGTGGGGTGTGTGTGTGCGTGTGCAGATTTGCACATGGGGGGTGGCAGCATCCCACAGGGGTACCATTGCGGACCTTTGCTCCTGGGCACAGCTCTGGGGAGGCCCACTACTGTTTCAAGTAAGAGTATGACTTCCAAGAAATCTTGTTTCAGATGTTAGCTCTTTACCATGAAAAATGCAGTCCTATGCATATCTACTACGAAGTGCCATTAAATTCGGGGGGGGGGGGCATATAGCCAAGTTTGCGTACATAAGATTGCAGAAATCTTCTGTAGTGATCTTTTGTTTCATGAAGGTAACCCCATTTTCTTCCAAATCTATCATACAAAATCTGAATTCTTTCCCACAAAGCCTTAATCCTCCCTATAGAAAGAAAAATGTTTTCGTTCCTGAAAATGCTGGCATACAATTCTCTTGTTGGAACACATTTACACAGGAATCCATTCCACGAGCCATGGCACACATTGTCTGATGAGAAATATGTTTGTAGCAATGGGGCCCGAACATAGTTCCATTTAGAACAATGCCAAGTAAAATACAGTATTTTAGCCAATGCCATCTATAGCTGTTCTTGCCCTCTGCAATGAAATGCCCTGCTTAGAAAACAAGAATATTGTGCTTAGCGTGTTTTCAAACTAATATAAATTACCAGAGAAAATCTGTCTACCCCTTTTCCACTTTTCTTCTGCATTCAATTGTAACTGAAACTGCAGCTGCTTTAATTGTTTTCATACAAGTAATAACTTCAGTAAAAACAAATGCACACTTAAAGGAATTTTTCAGGCCAGTAGCTGGCGTATAATCAAACCCCAATATGCCACATGCCAATTTGTTCTTTAATATTGGGCATGTTTCAGCTATGTACTTCAGCAACATTTCTTAATTCCAGCTTTCATTTCTAATTAAGAGGAAATGCCAAAGCCCATGAACAAACAATGTCACTTAACCACATGAAGGTCTTGTTTGCTCTTGTCTCTAACCCAAACTTGTGGGTTTCATTTTGGATTGTAACGTCCCTGTTTGCTCTCCTCTTTTGCTTTATAACCCAGTATGAGTTAAGGAAAGGTAAGTGATTGACAGCTTTTAGTAGGCATGCTGTCAAAGTTCTTTGAAACAGGGTGTGGATATGAATCTTGGAGACTCCTTCTCCAAAAAGGGGATTCAAGCTCAGCATTCAGAAAAGCTCAGCGCTTCCACCATCTCTTTCCACCAGCCCTCAAAATGAGCATTTTACTCACCACTCCAGCAGCAAAAAGAGGGGAAAAAATCCTCACCCATCTCTACTGTGCATGCTTAACTTTGCAGCACTATACAGTTCAGTTCTGCATATGCCTTCTCAGAAGTAAGTTCCATTCAGTTCAGTGAGATTTCTGGTTAATACTGTATAGGTATTCAGCCTCAAGTTACAATCCTATGCACAATTACTTCTGACAAATAGCACTGACAAATAGCACTTCACACCAGGGATGTGCTGGAGCCACGCCCCTGTGTCCTGAGTCAAGTCTCAGGTCTCTGCCCCCTTAACTCAAGTCAGACCTTGAGTAATAATGGTGGTCATTGCAACTCATTCGGAGCCGTTTTTGAGTCATCTTGGCTTGAGTTCGAGTCTTTTTTAGCAACAAGTTGCAGAAGCAACTAAAAAAGGCAAGCAAGCACACACACAAAACAGAGTCCTAAACACACACAAAAAGTGAGTCTTGACTTGAGTCTTTTCATTTGAGTCTTAGGGTAAAATTTCCAAGTCCCAAGTCAGTGCCCAAGCTTTGACATGTGTGGCATGAGTCCATACAAGTCACGAAAAACACGTTTTCACCACAAGTCCAGGTCATCTGAGTTGCGGCACATTTATTTATTTATTTATTTATTTATTTATTTATTTATACAGGTATTTATATACCACCTTTCTTGGTCCTCAGATTTCTCCTCAGACTTTAATCCAAGGCGGTTTATATAGGCAGGCTGTTCTAAACCCCGTAGGGATTTATACAATTGAGTAGTTCTATTATTTCAAAGAACTCCTCGTTCCAGCTGGATTCCTTCCCGGTCTGGCCTCTCTCTGGCCCTTCGCCTCCCAAGCTCCACTTGACGGCAACTCCTCTCTGCCACCTCATCAGTATATCAGCATGTCGTCAGTTCTCAGGTACTTCCGGTTGTTTCAAACTGGCAGCCTCAGAACTTCAGGCATACAAGGCGGCAGCTCTGCCAACTGAGCCAGACCTCCTGCCCTATGCTTCTTACAAATAAGGAATCAAACCAAACACCAACAAGAAAACCAATATGGTTTTTGAAACAGAACAGAATCTGAAGTAGTGTTTGCTGATCGAGAAGTGAATTGGGAACAACAAACAAGTGAATAACTTAGAATATGGATCTAAGTACAATTGGATGATGTATCGCCATCTAAAGGCCCATCTCCCATAGCCGCTTTGAATGCTCACTTGGGAGATAAAGCAGGATATAAACAAACAAACAAAATTTTAGCAAGCCCCACTGTGAAAGAAACACATACATTAACAAACGCTACAGAATTTTGATAAATGTTGCACAGATTTCTCAGTCTTCTTCCCAGTGCTTTTTTTGTAAATAAAAAGGTGCAGGAACTCACAACTTGTTAATCTTTTATTTGTTTGTTTGTTTGTTTGTTTGTTTGTTTGTTTGTTTGTTTGTTTGTTTGTTTGTTTGTTTGTTTGTAAACCATTTTTTATTGGAGAAATAAAATATTTTTTATGTGCTTCCCCCCTAAAGATGAACTTACTTCTGAGTAGTATTGGCAACCTTCAGTCTCGAAAGACTATGGTATCACGCTCTGAAAGGTGGTTCTGGCACAGCGTCTAGTGTGGCTGAAAAGGCCAATCCGGGAATGACAATCCTTCCACACCGGGAGCAAGTGCAGTCTGTCTCCCTGGCTATGGGCCTTCCTTCTTTGTCTCTTAGCCTCAGACTGTTGGCAAAGTGTCTCTTCAAACTGGGAAAGGCCATGCTGCACAGCCTGCCTCCAAGCGGGCCGCTCAGAGGCCAGGGTTTCCCACTTGTTGAGGGAAACCCTGTTGTTGTTCTGAGTAGACATGCATAGGATTGGGCTGTCAGTCTCCACATCCCCTTCCCCCTAGCTATTTTTTCTACACATGGGAGAAAATACTGTACAGGTGCACTTGTAGCATGTAGTATGTAGTGTGGCACTACTTCGAGGAGAGGAAGCAGTGAATGGATTCTGAAAAATGGCTTACATGAGTTCCATGTAGTAAAATTACTCTAAGCAACTGTGGGAATAAGAACAAAAAAAGAATTCTTACACAAGAGGGGTCCTTAGGTGCACACAGAAACAGCTACGTTTGCAAACAAGCTATTAAATATGGTTTAATTCAGGTATCAGAATACTCTGTGTCTTTGGGAAGGCACTTGGCATGCAATTGTATGTTCTCTGCTGCCCTGAGCAGCTGCTGTGCATTGCTGGAGAGGAGCTGCAAATGCTGGCTGGCGGAGGGCATGCTTGTGGGGGAAGGATGAGGAGGATCTCTGGCAAGGCTGGACAGCACGTTGTACACATGTAGAATCCCTTTTCACCTGCCCTTAGCATGTGAAAATGGGTGCAGATATATATCTCTGCCAGGATTAAGAACCCAATCCTAGGTATGTCTACTCTGAAATAAATCTTGTTCTAGTCAATGGAGCTTACTCCCAGGAAAGTGCCTAGGATTGCAGCCTAAGAGCCCAATCCTATGCATGTCTAGTCAGAAGTCCACTTTAGTGAATGGGGCTTACTGTGGATAGGATGGCAGCCTCAGGGCCCAATCCTGAGCCTGTCTACTCAGAAGTCAGTCCCACTAGAGGCAGTGGGGCTTCCTCCCAGGAAAGTGTGGAGAGGACTGCAGCCACAGAGCCCTTTCTCTGCCTGTCTACTCAGGCTGCAAGGCTATGACACTTTCCCAGGAGTAAGCCCCATTGTACACAGTGGAACTTACTTCTGAGTAGACATGCTTGGGCTCTCAGGCTACAAGGCTATGCACCCTTTCCCAGGAGCAAGCCCCATTGGGCACAATGAGACATACTTCTGAGTAGACATGCCTAGGCTCCTGCTGCAGATTGGCACGGGGCTGCACCAGCCAGTTTCCTTCCCCTCCTCCTCCACCAAGCCAGTACCTAGGCGTTCCGTGGGTGCCGCAGCCCGTCTCCCTGGCTGGCTGTCCATCCTCCTCCTTGGCGTCGGAACGTGTCCCCCGCGCCCTCCACCGGCTTGGAAGCTGCTCTGGGAAGCAGAGCGCGGGGGGAGGGGAGGTGGGCTGGGCTCAGGTGAGAGCTTGGAGATGGGGCAGGAGGGGGTCGTTGTGCGGTCAGGCAGGGACCAGGCGCCCGCCCACCCTGCACCCCCCAGCACCCACCCAGTGAATGCCTCTATTTTGCTCCCCCCCTCCTGGAATGCCTCCGAAGGGGAGGGGCCCCTGCAAAAAGGTGCCAGAACTCCGTCCCCCCGCATTCCATTAGAAAAAAAGCCCTGCTTCTTCCACTAAAAATTAAACCAAAAATTGATTGGAGTGACTCTGATTATGAAGCAGCACATATTCCAGAATATCATTGCCACATAAAAATGCAACATATATTTCTCTCTTCAAAACACTTCCATGTCTCCAAAACATTCCATTTAAAAAAAATCCTGTATGACAAATATTGAACTGGTGCACATGTTATCCTCAGAGTGCAGAAGTCAGGAAGAGGCCTTCTCATAATACTTTCCGTTTGGCACTGCTTTATTTAGTAGAACGCATCTCATGGTTCTTCTGTATGGTAATGCATTTTCACAGCAGCATCAGTCATCACCAAGAACATATGGCATTGATGTGAAAATCATGAGCTCCATGAGCTACACCATGTATCTGCAAAGGCACATGGAAGCCATTTCAAGTAGCATTCAACTGGTAAAGTTAACACAGAAGCACTTTTCATATGTTATCATCCATATCAGCCATTTTCAACCACTGTGCCATAGCACACTGGTGTGCTGCAGTTGGTCTGCAGGTGTGCCACGGGAGTTTGGGGGAAGGTCATTTGTTAATAGAGCCACTGGGGGATGTGAATTGTCAAAAAACTGATGGTGTGCCTTGACAATTTTAGTGCCTTGTCAGTGTGCCATGAGATGAAAAAGATTCAAAATCACTGGGCTAGACTAACGCTACAGGAGGTGACCAAGAGAACAGGAAGTGGACAGCAGAAGAAGCAGACAGAGAATGCTATACTCCACTTCCTCTTGTAGTGTTAGTCTAGCACAGCAATTTTTAACCAGTGTGCCATGGCACATTGGTGTGCCCGCAATGGTCCACAGGTGTGCCATGGGAGTTTGAAAGAAGGTCATTCATTGGGAAAGGGTAGCATGGTGTGCCTTGTCAATTGCCAAAAAACAGATGGTGTGCCTTGTGAATTTCAGCACCTTGTCAGTATACCATGAGATAGAAAAGGTTGAAAATCGCTGATCTATATGTTCAATGAATGCACATAGGCGGACAGCAGATTCTACCACCAACACTCTTAACATATTCATGGAATGCTGGAACCTCATGTGTGCCTGAATACATGTGGGGCCCTGTTCAAATGATCCCTGAAAGTAACATCTTTTCTATAGCATCACCTATTCCAGGTATATTAATTAAACATATAGAGCCCAATCCTATACTTGGCACACAATATCGGTGTTCCTCTTCCACTTATACTGACTGCTATAAAACAGTCAGCACCAATCTTAAACAGTGCTTCAACTCAGCAAGGTCCCAGGAGCACAGAAAGCAAGGTCTATACTTTCTCGCCTGAGTCGTCACTTCTCCCGCCCCTTGCTGGAGCAGGTAAGTCAGCAGGAGGGGGAGGGGAGCGCAGAATGGGAGTGTAGAGGGGCTGAAATTGAGTGGAGAGGGTTGGGAATGGGCGAATCAGCTCCAGGAAGGGGGCAGGTTTGGCAGCAGCAGCAGCCACTGAATCCTAACTTCCTTCCTGGACCCAATCCTGTGGCACAGGTACACACAGACCTGCGCCAGCTATTTAGCTAGCGAAGGTCTGAGTAGAGCCCCCTCCCCCGCCATGCTGCAGAGGCTTATCCCCTGGGTAAGGGAACAATTATTCCCTTACCTAGAGAAAACATCTGCAACTGTCCCTGTACCCCACACCATAGGATTTTGGTTCCATCTGCAGGGTTGGAAGGATCGAATTCAGCTGATGATCACATCTGAAGAAGGCCACAGACCAGCTCCAAAGCAAGGAAGCCAAGAATAGAATTTATTCCCTCCATCTTTTATTTTCTGCAACAAATGTTTGAAAGCAAAAAATGGTGCTGTTTTAATTTCACACAACTAAGTTTCTAGTTCCTGGCTTCACAGGAGTCAAGCCTAAATATACATCAGCAATTATCTTTACAAAGATAATTATCTTCCATAACATCAGCAATTATCTTTACAAAGCCAAATGAAGGGCATTAGTTAATGCTGTTCTTTTATAAAAACTTTGACTGGTTGTGTTGAGGACAAGCTTTCATCTAGGAGTGGTTTGTGTTTCTCTGAACAAGAGAGGTAACTAGTGGCAAATTCTGTCCTCAGAGGACCTTCCCTTTAAAAGCATTTCACATTTATTTTGCGAAGGCCTGTTTGGGGTTATTTTCAGTATAGTGTTCCCATCCCACTGTTGGAACGGGACAAGCTGAAGCAGAAGATGGGAGCAGATCAAGTTCTGAAAAGACTCCGAGGTTGAGGTTTAACAACTAGTATTAGGTTGCTTTTATCAATTTCCATCCAAAGAGGTTTACCACAATATGTTTGTTCTATGCTTTTTTGTATTTTTATTATAGGCCTCAATGCTTTTTTGAGAAGAATCTTGCTTTGATGATGAAAGACAGATTATTACGCCTGGCAAGAGGACACTGTTTACTCAGATTTAGCTGTTTTCACTTGCAGAATCGACATCAGGGCACACTGGAAGCTACTGTGGCAATGTGCTTACCATCTTGAATGTATAAGACCATTTCTACACTGTTTCACCTCAATAAACATGCTTTCATTGGTCTTACTGCACAATAACCACCTGTAGCTTAAGAACTGAGGCCAGGTTCACACCTGTCACTAAAAAACTGCTTCATTTGGCCAGGGTTCCATTTTAGCCCTATAACAATTCTTTACGTACCTGGTGTTACTGGCAATGCTCTTCAAAATACTCAAAACGTGCACCCGGGGGGGGGGAAGCAGTCGAGTACAGGCCTCCTCTGTCAAAGTGACAGGAGCAAAAGTTTTGGTGCACAGAGTTTACTAAAAAGTTCTCAGAATGCGAACCAGGGGCTTGAACTGGGATTCACTATACTCAGTTCTTAAACTATTCAGGGGGGATTTTTTTCTTTTACGCTAACTTGCATATATAATGGAGCCCCACAGAGAGCAATTAGAATGAGGGGGAAGAGAGGAACATTGTAAATGGAGAAGGGGCAAGGTAGAGAGGGGGAAAACCTGAAGAAAACACATAGGTAGATTATTTGGTCTCCCAGTGGAACCTGGAAGAAGAAAGGGAAGGGTTTGGAGTGCAGGAAAAGTGGGGAGAAAGCTAGAGGGATTGGTGGGAAGGATATGAGCAGGCCACAGTCAGGTCAGAAAATAGCTAAAGACTAGAAATGGCTCTCTGTAACCTGAAGCAAGGGCTACAGGTAAGGGGTGAACCTAAAAATAGCCCATGAAAACACTTCACCCTCTCTCTTGACTGATGCCATAGACCCTCTAGAGCAAGGGTGTCAAGAAGGTCCACAGCCTGGAAATAGCTCATGGAAGTTCATTATCTGGCCCACATGATGATTGGGCTCTCCCAGCACAAGCCTTTCAGAAGCACCACTTCGGCCGAGGCTCTGGGAGGGACAGACAGAAGGAGGACTCAAAAGGTTAAAGGTTCTTAATGAGCATGGCTTCTCCTAAGAGTTCAGCCTGACCTCCCCGCTTGCAGAGTGAAGTCCTGCTTAGCTCCAGAAATGCCAGCCAGAAACCAAAATGGTAAGACTGAACATGGGTTGGGAAAAAGAGGACATTTATAATAGGGTGCAATCAAGATCAAAACAGCAATGGGAACAAAATACCATATGGGAACAAGCTCACCTATTTCTCCATTTCCCTAGATTGTGTGCCCCCCCCCCGGTACAGTTAATAAAAAACAAATTAACTCCTCCCCCATCAGGCCATATTCTGCGTTTAGTTCTATGTCTATATGCAGAGCGATTGTGCATTTTTAACGGGTCATCTTTACTCATACTATTCCTTGTGTAGTAAATTTCTCTCCCTCTTCACTCTGTGTTGAAATTTTTATGCTAAAATATTTTAGAATGAAAAAAATCAAGATTTTTTGTTTTGTTTTGAAAGATTATAAAAATGTGACTGTTCAGGCAGACAGTGGTAGGATTGTGTGGGTTTGGCTATTGTATTCACATATTGCAACGAACTGGTCTATGTACATTTCCAGTGTTGTTTAATACATGAGGTTTCCATTCTGTTGCCTTCAGTGTTTTTTTGGGAATCCACTGGAGCTGAAACATCCTGGAAGAAAAGTTCAGTTTCTGCACCCCCTGGTTTCAATTATTTTTAAATATGACGCACAAACACTGCTTTAAAAGATATGTGACTGAAGCGCCATATAAGGACTGTTTGATTTTTTTGAAATACATGTGGTTGAAATCTGAGACCCGCCAGCTGCCAAGTTCTAATATTTGTAATAGAGTATTGGCACAAGAAAATAAGTCATTGTTCAGAGTATAATTTTGAGGGGGACTATCATACATAAGGGAAAATATATATTCTCATACTTTAGCTCTTGGTTATTGGACAATCCAATTATCTTTCATTAAACTCTTTAAAGGCTGGAACAAACATTCTGCTGTTGTTACTTCAAGCTCTCAGAAGTCATGTCTTTGTGGAAGGGACACCAAATCACGCTTATGCTTTTCTGCCTTAAACCGTTCCCAGGAAAAAATATCTCAAACTTCCGGTGACATCACAAAAAGATCAATATGCCCTTCATTTATACATATTTCTGAAGCATGCTAGATTGGGGTAATGCTCACACCTGGATTGTGAAACATTGAACATGCTGGGGTAAGGGTTGTCGATAAGATACTGGAAACCAACACTCACAGTGCCATCCAGATCTTTTCAAATAAGTGAGCATTACATGTGTGATAAAGGTGAGTGAGGCACAGGCGGAGTCCAACTGGAATGAGGTCAGGCTCAGATCAGCATAGCAAACTTCATCGATGAGCAATAGCTCATGTTTAAAAAGCAGGCCTACCCTGGAAGCTCTTCTAGGCGGTGGGACTGTCACATGACCTGTTATATTATGGTGCAGTTACACAAACACTGACAGCTCAACCCTATGGGTTGCACAATGCCAGCAGGACAGAGTAATGCAATGTGCTTTACAACAGTGTGTACGGTATGCTGCCAAGAGCCATTTCCAAGCTACTACTCCAAAGCAGCATCAGAGACCCGCTGCTACGGTCAGTAGCCTGCACTGGAGCAGATAAGCTAGTGCAGGGTTGGTTCATGCCTGCCTGTTTGACCCTTGCCCAGCTTGGCTGATAAGAGCTGCCCGGGGTGGACTGGCTGAGTGGACAGGGAGGGTGGTCAACTCTTCCTTGATGGAGGGGACATTGCCACTCGCTTTGAAACGGGTGGTAGTTCGCCCCCTCCTGAAGAAGCCCTCCCTGCATTCCACTGTGTTGGATAACTACCGGCCAGCCTCCAACATCCTGTTTTTGGGTAAGGTAATTGAGCGGGTGGTGGTGGCCCAACTCCAGAGGGTCTTGGATGAAGCGGATTATCTGGATCCTTTTCAATCTGGTTTCAGGCTGGGCTTTGGGACGGAAACTGCCTTGGTCGCCTTGGTGGATGACCTACGCCAGGGACTGGACAGGGGGAGTGCGTCCCTGTTGGTCCTGCTGGACCTCTCAGCAGCTTTCGATACCATTGACCATGGTATCCTTCTGGGCCGATTGGCCGAGTTGGGAGTTGGAGGCACTGTTTTGCGGTGGTTCCACTCCTACTTGGAGGGTCGGTCCCAGATGGTGGTGCTGGGGGATGCCTGTTCGACACCCTGGCCTTTGATGTGCAGGGTGCCGCAGAGTTCAATTCTGTGTCCCATGCTATTTAATATCTACATGAAATCGCTGGGAGAGGTCATCCGGGAGTTTGGAGTGGGGTGTCATCAATATGCCGATGACACCCAGCTCTATCTCTCCTTTCCTGCAGACTCCAGGGTGGCGGTTGAGGGCCTGGAGCGCTATCTGGAAGCAGTGAGGATCTGGATAGGGGCTAATAAGCTGAAATTAAATCCGGATAAGACAGAAGCTCTCCTGGTTCGGAAATCCTCGATGCAGGTACTGGACTATCGGCTTGCTCTGAATGGGGTTGCACTCCCTCTGAAGGAGCAGGTCCGCAGCTTGGGGGTCCACCTGGATTCGCAACTGCTCCTGGATTCCCAGGTGGCAGTTGCGGCTAGGGGGGGCCTTCGCTCAGCTTTGGCTGGTGCGCCAGCTGTGGCCGTACTTGGATCGTGCGGACCTGGCCATGGTGATCCATGCCACGGTGACATCGAGGTTAGATTATTGTAACACGCTTTATGTGGGGCTGCCCCTGAAGACAGTTCGGAAACTGCAATTAGTGCAGAATGCGGCGGCCCGTGTGGTCACTGGAGGTAGGCAGTTTGACTCTGTCAGCCCGCTTCTCCGGGGGCTACATTGGCTGCCCATTAGTTTCCGGGCCCAATTCAAGGTGCTGGTTTTGACCTTTAAAGCCCTATACTGCTCTGGGCCACGGTAACTTAGAGATCGCCTACTTCCATACAATCCAGCTCGTCCTCTTAGGTCATCAGAGAAGGCCTTTTTACAAGTGCCGCTGCCTAAGGAGGTACGTGGGGCGGCGGCAAGAAATAGGGCCTTGTCAGTAGTGGCACCAACGTTATGGAACTCCCTTCCCCTTGATTTGAGAATGGCTCCCTCTCTTGAGACTTTTCGGCGAGGCCTGAAGACCTTTTTGTTTAAACAAGCCTTCTGAGTTCATGGTCTTTTTAACATCTTTTCTATATCTTTTAGTATTTTTACAGGCCTGATTCCTCTATGATTTGCTGCGTTTTGCTCTTTTTATCTGACTTTTTATCTGACTACTGTTTTTATGGTATCTGTTAATGTGTTTTATTATGTTTCTATTTGCTGTTAAATTATGTTTTTAATCTGTTTTTAACATGTTGCAAGCCGCCCTGGGTCCCTTTCGGGGAGAAGGGCGGGATATAAATAAAGTTGTTTATTATTATTATTATTATTATTATTATTATTATTATTATTATTATTATTATTATTATTAATGGGGAGGAAGCAGGAATAATGGGATCTCTCCTGCTTCCCCCCATGACATCCTCTACCTGCACCCTGATGGTGCATTCCAGGGGAGGATCTGACAGCAGTTGCGCACGCAACCATGGCACAGTGGTTGAAAATGGCTGCCATGGACATATGCCACCAAAACGGCTGCTGGTGTTATGTCCAAGGAGACCAATAGGGCCTTAATTGCAAAACTTGCCCTGGACAGTTTTATTTTACCAATTCCATTTAATCATAAGTAGCAGGTGGAGGGATGCAAAATGGGATGAAACCACGGTGGTGGGTGGGAATTTTTTTTAACACTTTGACCCTTAGTTTTGATGTGGATCCCAATCTCTGAAATTTTTTAACTTAAAAGGAAAAAAAAAGAACACTTCCGCTGGCTTTCAGTATAGTTGTTTGGGGTCCTCGGGAAAGGGATTGAGAATAATAATAATAATAATAATAATAATAATAATAATAATAATAATAATAATAATAATAATAATAAATAATAATAATAATAATAACAACAACAGGTATTTATATACCGCCTTTCTTGGTCTTTATTCAAGACTTTATTCAAGGCGGTTTACATAGGCAGGCTTTTATTTAAATCCCTTATTAAATAGGGATTTTTACAATTTGAAAGAAGGTTCTTTCTTTCAAGAACCACTACATTCAAGGTGCTTCGTTCCAATCTGGCTTCACATTCTGGCCTCCATCCTCCCAAGCAGATGGAATGGCTCGGCTTCAGCTTGTCAGCTGCTTCAAGGTCGTACGGTGCCGGTGGCCTCGAACTGGCGACCTTGTAGATGTTATCTTCAGGCAGACGGAGGCTCTACCCTCTAGACCAGACCTCCTGCCCTCTAGACCAGACCTCCTGCCTGGTCTGGTTGCTAATATTATATTACCTCTATATAAATCTATGGTGCTGCCACATTTGAAGTACCGGGTACAGTACGGTTCCAGTTGCTACACCTCAAGAATACTGTAGGGTTGGAAAAGGCACAAAATTTGGTAACCACAATCATCAGATTGCTAGAACACCTTCCTTATGGTATAAGGTTACAGCCGTTTGTGGGGAGGAAGCCAGAGAGAGTAACTGGGTGGGGAGGAGAAGTATCCGGGGGCGTCTCAAGGGTAGGGGGTGAAATTGGTGGCAGTGACTTTTGCCGGATCCCGTCCCCTACATACCAACCTAACACATCCCCTAGCTCTCCCCAGAGTTGTGCTAGCAAAGTGGCTGGCGTAGGTCAGAGGAGACCCCTAGATGACCAGGCAACCCACCAGGAATATGTTTACTTACACCCTGAAGGCTGTCCAGTCGCACCCCCTCCCCATCCGCAAGATAACGTTTACACTCCTTTGGCTCAGCTACATGCTGTAATGTGGCAGGGGATAGGATTGGGCTGCAAGAAGTGGTTCAGGTGTAAGGGGGTCAGGTACAGAGTACCTGTAGACTCTACGTGGGCACTGCAGAATCTGGAAAGAACTATAGCTCATAATCGTGGTCTCTCCACAGGCAGCACACATCAGGGTTGCTCCTTTCCAGTGTGTTTTCCTGAGAGCTCAATCATAAGCTCACATGCTTCTGCCCCCCCCCCCATTCCTACTGTTTCACAGAGTTTCGGTCTGTCTCTGTTCTACTTGCTCTGTCTGCTTCAGGATTGTTTGTCCAATTGACCAGAGACCTTTTTTCATTTATAGTGACATGCCAGGCACATTAATGGTGCTATAATAGTAGTAAATAATAACAATAAGTTTGCACAAGAGACACAAAAGTTTATGAACAAGTGTTTCTGTACATAGGCCCATAGACTCCCATAGACTTCCCTGGGGCAAATGCCCCAGGCGCTGGCCACTAGGACACCGTGGAAGCCTCTCTGAGGCTCCTGATGGGGGCGGAAACTATGCTTCTGGTTTGCTGGAAGCACAGTTTATAGCGCTGGGGAACCTCAGAGAGATGGGTGGAGGTCGTGAGAGGCTCCATGAGCCTCCGGTGAGTAGGGGGTGTGGATTTCTGCATGGGCAGGCAGCAATAGCCTGTAGGGGGCACCATTGCGGAGCTTTTCCCCAGGTGCTGGGCTGCGGAGGTCCTCAGCTGGCCCTTGTACTGTGTTAAAGAAAAAAGGAATATTTACCTACTGGCAAACTATGTGAAACTTTAACTAGGTCCAGCTTTTAAAGTGGTTAAGAACTGAAACAGAACTGGTAAAGAACTGGTTAAGAACTTTGATTGCCTTAATGCCATATTTTCTTGAAGTGACATTTCTAAAACTGCATCACTGCACAAACATTTTTCCTTCTCATCTTTAATTCTATTACACTTTTGCTCCAAAACGGCAGCCAAGAGGCTCTCCAGTGTCACACTTAACCATTGCCTGGATTACGTGACAAATCATGATTTACATGTTGATTCAGTTGATTCTAGTGTCAACATGTATAGATAGTGTGGACAGAGCTCACTCCATATAAATCATTAGCAACATTGTTTGCTCTGAAAAGAAACAGTTGAATTAATGGTGACGCCTGTCATCTGGTTTCAAGTCTTTACTATGTAAAGCACACAGAAGTGATGTCAATTAAAATGTTTACTCTTGAAGTAAAAGAATTTTTAGCATATGGAAAAATTTCATTGCTAAAAGTTTTTGACATTGGGCTGATTAAAAACATGTTATCCCAAAACAGGGGGGGGGGAACCCCTAATATATTACTGGTCTCTGAGGTATTGACATTTTTGAGGGTTTTTAATTATTTGATAAATTCAGTTCCATGGTATTTTCTGCATACTTTCCCCTTCTTTTCTGCCAATGTGTATCAGACATGAGTAGGCCACATACAGGAAAATAAGACCAGGGATTACTAAGAGGTAAACAATTCTAGTTATTCCATTGGAGTTAAAAGCTTTGACATTCATGTTTCCGTGCAAATCAAACTTTTCTGGAATTGTATAGCAGCTGTCCACATCTTCTGTACCTCAGTTGTTTTATTAAAGATTTTTGTTTTCTAGAGTCTTCCCATGGAAATTATATGGACCCAAACAGATGACAAACCACCTTCAGTGCAGTTTTTAAATCTAGGTTGTGCTGGTTTGGCCAAATACTGCCAATGAACAACTCCCTCTAATCAAGCAAGTATATGATGCCAAAAGTACTGGACAAAGACCAAAAAGAAGATCAAAGAAAAGATGACTTAATAACATCCTAGAGCAGTCGTTCTCAAACTTTTAGCACCGGGACCCACTTTTTAGAATGAGAATCTGTCAGGATCCACCAGAAGTGATATCATGCCTGGAAGTGACAACTTCAAGCAGGAAGAGTTTTTTTTCAATCCTACCCACACTTAACCAGGAGTAAGTCCCATTTACTACCATTGTTAAAAGCATGTACATAGTAGCCTGTAAACAGATGTGTAACATTTCCCCAAATGCAGTCACATGCCATGGTAGCATCAAGTCTACTATATTAAAAATAAAATTTTGAAATGAATGGGGACCCACCTGAAATTGGCTCGTGACCCACCTCGTAGGTCCCAACCCACAGTTTGAGAAGCACTGTCCTAGAGGACATAAAATATGCAAAATGTGGTTTACCAACTGCCACACAACAGCTATAGCATAGCCAATATGCGGGGGGGGGGGCAGAGTCTTCCTATCCTGCCAGTGTCCTCTGCAACAACCCTTATATAATGCTTCATCAGATAGTTGGCCCACACTGCCACAAATGCCATTGATTACACAAAAGCAGGGGTTGTGGTGGTGGGTAGTAAGCTTGGAGAACACAATGGCATTGAAACAATGCAAAGGGGAAATACCACAAGGAAAGAATTCCATATGCATAACAATGTGTAAATATCCCCTAGGTAAATCGTATTACCAGCACAGAACATACTTGGAAGCACAAAGGACATTCGCTAGGAGAAATTTATCAGACACACATTTCTTATAGATGCACCTCCCCATGGCCCATGTGTTCTTCCTTGCTCTTTCTCCTCCAGCCTCAATGCATCATGGTGTAAGTGCTAGGAGAGTTTTCTCATGCATGTGCAATGTATTGAGTAGCTAGATAAAATACAATTGGAAAACTAAAGCAGGCGGTCAAATGACTCATCAAGCAGCTGAATACAGTAGATAAAATCAAGCCAGCCAGCATCAAAATCTGACACAGAAAGTAGTTATGGATTGTACATGCCACCATCCAAAGGTCTGGGGTGGCAGGGGGGGGCAAGCTGTGTGAACAAAGCCTATTTACACAAATAAATTTAGTATGAAGATGACTTGGTTATCACTGAACATTAGGCTCAAATGTCATTATTTGATACTTATAGCCATGTGCAAGTTACTGAAATGCATCCCATGGATACCCAAAACCGTTATCTAAACATTACTACCAAGAGAAATACAATATGCCGTTTCCAGTGTCTGACACTAATTGGGTTTGTAACTCCATTGTGTTCCGTCCATGTTTTTTTGGAATTTGGTCTCATCTCTCTTATTAAAAACATAACATTGGATAGATACGAGTTTCATGCAATGGTTCTGTTTACTTGAAAAGGAAAAAAAAGAAGAAGCAATCAACAAAAACATATGAGTTTGTGCACACATATTTCACAATCTCATCCAGACACATTTTTATATCTTGCAGGAGCGGGTTTGCAGGGAATTGAAAAACATCCCTGCTAGACATGCTCATATAGGAATGTAATGTGAGAGATGAGTTTCGTCTTTCCCATTTTCCATGATGGATTTACCCTTATAATGGATGACAGTCTATTTCATATAGCTCATGGAACCTACAGACCTTTGAAGCAGAGAACAGCATTCTTTTCAGTAAATTTACAGGCATCTTTATGATGAAGCCACTCTGTACATCAAGTACAAGGACTAGGGAAAGGTATGCAAAAGCATGAATTTTGGGGACTTTTTTAAACAACCTTCTCCTAGAGCAGTGTTTCTCAAACTGTGGGTTATGATCAACTAGGTGGGTTGTGAGCCAATTTCAGAGAAGTCCTCATTCATTTCAATGTGTATTTTATTATTCAAATATTAGACTTGATGCTGCCATGGTATGTGGCTGCATCTGGGGAAATATTACAGATCTGGACTTTTTATAAATACCTGTATTATTATTATTATTATTATTATTATTAATGGGCTATGATGTATATGCTTTTAACAATGCAGTCAATAGGGCTTACTCCTGGGTAAGTGTGCATAGGATTGCAGCCTTGGATAGGCTTGCAGAAGTGCAGATAGGATTGCAGAATATTTTTTAAACATATCAGCAACTACTTCAGGGGGTCAGGAGAGTTCTTCTGTATTTTAAATAAATTTTTAAATGTATTGTAAACTTTTAATTTACACTTTCCAGCAATGACATAAGTGCAATGCAGCTCCAAGGTAAGGGAACATACATTCCCTTATTTTGAGAAGGCCTCCATGAGTGCCCCCCAACTGCAGGATGCAGCACACATCCAACCGACACAGCTAGGCCAGTGCTAGAAAGTTAGTTAGGATTTGGGCCTTATTTGCTTTGATTTGTTGCATGGGGTGTGTTGAAAAATTTTCCTGCTTGATGACATTACTTCTAGTCATGATATCACTTCCAGGTTAATAATATCACTTCCAGTGGGTCCCGACAGATTGTCATTCTAAAAAGTGGGTCCCGCTGCTAGAAAGTTTAAGAACCACTGTCTTAGATGTTTGCCAAACTTCTGTCTGTGCATCAGCCAGAAGCAAGGCAAGCACTTTTTATTTCACCAATCCTTCATTAGCTAGTAATAAGTACTGCTGATTTTAGTTCCATATACACTTGGAATACATTCCACATTTTCAGCTTTCCTAAATGCTCTTTTATAAATGGTTGTTGTTGGGGACAGCTCAGGTTAAATACATTATTACATACAGTATCAACGGAGAGGCAGATACTGTGGACTCATGAATAAGACCGTTTTCATTGTACGTTTGAATCCTACTGACGTTAATGGCATTGATTTATGATTAGAAATTCCTGAGCAGGAGAGGTGGTCCCTGGCAAAATATGGTGAGGACTTGGCATTGCAAATACAGACAAGTCAAGAAAAAACTCCAACTGGCACAGAATCTGCTATTCCACGTCCAGTACAATGTGTCAGAACCCTTCAGAGGATGCAACAATGGAGCAATAATTCCATTTTTCACCCATAATTAAACCACCACCATTAAATTTGTATAGCTTTGTGTTGCAGTTTTAACTGAGTACTGATGTGCTCAATTGTTCTGACTTTTCCTATCGCATTCATAAATACATACGTTTTCCATCTCCCCAGTCTCAAATGCTTTCCAGCTGGAGAGACCCTATAGGTTAGATTTTAGCTCAAGCAGTATGGAATCAGGAGACCATAAGATGAGAAATGCTAGGCTGTAGGGCTGCTGAACCAAGAGCAACCTGCCAGTTTTGCGGATAAGGAGTTTTCTTACTGAAATGAAAATTTAGGAAACAAAATACATTACCCCCTTGGTAGATATGCAAAATGTTTATAGCTCCCCACCCATCTTTTTCTGAATATCTATCCCTGAATATTAAGATTCTTGTCTTTATTTTTAAAAACGTACATGCCTAGTAGAATTCTTAGGACATTATCCATCTTCCTGTGTGCACACTTTACAGGCACAAGGGGCTCTCCTCCTCCCAATAGAGTTTTTCAGTCACTCCCCTCTCCCCGTTGGCCATTGACCAAATATGAATGTATGGCCATGACCTGCTATGAAATGTCCATATATACTTCCTATTTGCTCATTCAACTAAACATCTCCCTGTGTTAGTACCAGGTTACTGGGAGCCTGAGAGCAAAGCACTACACTGAGCCTCCCATGACATCCTCTACCTGCACCCTGATGGTGCATTAGGCACCACCACTGCTATTACTACTGAACATTCAGGAGTTGGCCCCACTGGGTAGGCCTTCTGATGGGTATGGGTCCTTGGCTAAAGCTTGACCTGATGCCACCACAGATGCTTCTAATCAGAACTATGCATATAAGCATCTTCTACTTAGAACATGAGTAACCAGTTGATGTGTCTCTGTACAGCAGTGCAAGAGCAAAGCAGATCACATCACTCCACTCCTCTATCTAGCTCATATTTATCAAATGTCTATTCTGCCCTCCCTCCAACGGGCCCAGGGCAGCATACATGGACTTCAACGTTTAGTCCTCAGAACACTCCCATATGGTAAGCTAAGTTCATATAAAGAGAGACTAGTTGCCTGAAGGTACAAAGTGAGTAGAGATTTAAATCTAAGTCTTCCTGGTCTAATGCCAACAATCGTTTCACTGCACCATACCATGCCAACAAAAACCAGCTCCATGGAGCATCCTACACTGCACACAACAAACTCACAAATCTGCATGCTAAGGTTATATTTGAATCCGTCCCAGTGCTAGAGGCCCCGGGACAAAGCCCACACCTGCTCCCTGATGGCACAACTGGATACTATCACTACCACTCTTACTGAGGTCCCAGTGCCCAGTCTAGCCCATTCAACGCAACTCCCAAACCACAGGGGAGATACCAGAAGTTTATCAGTGTGGGCCCATGACTGACCCCAAACTCTCATTACTGGTGGCAGTGGTAGCACCCAATGAACCATGGGAATGGGGGGAGTCATGGGTGGCCCAGTTTAGGGGGAGGCAGTGAGTGGTCCAGTGTAGTGCTTTGCCCCAGGGTCCCAGAAATTTAATACCAGATTTGTTGTTTCATCCTTAGATGCTACAGGACTCAGCAGTGTTTAGTTAGTAGTGGGCTAATTTCAGAGTTCAAAGAAACAAAAATACAGGACTCCAATTGTAGAATTGAAGAAAACAATCAATATAACATTGAGAGTGAAAAATGTAATTACGTCATTCAACACAGACACTGTAATGCTGTAGATCAGTGTTTCTCAAATTGTGGATTGGGACCCACTAGGTGGGTCGCAAGCCAATTTCAGGTGGGCCCCCATTCATTTCAATATTTTATTTTTAATATATTAGACTTGATGCTACCATGGTATGTGACTGCATCTGGGGAAATGTTACAGACCTGTACTTTTAACAAGCTACTATGTATATTCTTTTAACAATGATAGTTAATGTAACTTACTCCTGGGTTAGTATGGGTAGGATTGCAGCCTAGGATTGTGAAAAATTTTCCTCCTTGATGACTCACTCACTCACATCACTTCCAGTAGGTCCTGACAGATTATCATTCTAAAAAGTGGTTCCCAGTGCTAAGTGTGTGAGAACCACTGCTGTAGATTAGAAAATTCAGCAACAGCCATGCAAATACAAAACACAAACAGCAAGGAACTATCATCATGCAATCAGTTCACAAAAGCTACACCTTGGGAGCAATTGATCCAATACATTGGAGTCTGCACCACACTCAACATTACTGCCCTTAACACTGACCCATTCTATTCTAGATAAATCAACCTTCTGAAGACAACTCAAAGTCAGTGCAAAACCATGTGTTAAAATAAAGGTAATTGCTTTCAAATATGCTTCAGACAATGACTCGTCTATTCAACACTGATTCCCAAAGGTTATGGGAGAACCTCCTCTCTTGGCTTCCAACATACTCCAGATATGACTCATATTGGCTGCTTAGCAAAGCCAATGATTGGACACCTGCGAAACAGATACCATATATGCAGCTGCAGACATGACAGCTTAGCCATAAACCACATGCAAGATGCTTCCAATAGGATCAGTTTTGGTACTGGTAGGCATCAGCTGTATTGGCTATCCTGATGCCAAATCCTTCCTGCTATTCTCTCCAACACATTCCTAACATTCTAGATGTCAATCTTGCCATAATTCTTGTTTTGTTTTTTTCACTCTGTCCTTTTTTCACTCATTCCTAATTATTCTAAGCCACTTTTGCCCTTTTGGTAACATGACATTTTGCTGACTTCTGAGCAGTTCAAAACAGATGCTTGCTCGGAAAACAACCAAGATTGAAAACATGCCTTTTGCTTGGTCCTAGGTGCTGTGCTTCTGGGAAGTCGGTTTATATGGCTCATCTGGTTCCAGGATGTTGCTTTAGGGCTGGGAGTGATGGAAGCATTTGACGTGTTCTGGGTTTCCGAAACAACCCATCCCCCAAAACGGCAAATGACCATTGAGAGAGTTCCAGGACATCAGAGCTTGTGAGATGTCAGCAAATGATATCAGGAATAAATCTTTGAAGGATCATTTTCCACAGTGTTTCTCTTCCTGTATTAAAAACCACTTCTGAAATACATCTCCTTTTGTTGTAACTTAGGGCATGGTCCAACCAAAATTAAGCACTTTTCAGTCCAAGTGCTTCAGTGAAAGAAATTAGCAGTGCAATCCTATCCAGAGCCAGAGCAGAGTGTGCACTGATGCTGACGCAGTGTGCACTGCATGGTATGGGCCAGCTATGGACCAGCTGGGGTAACTCAACCCTCATTTTGTCCCTGACACTCTACCTGTATTTGTGCCAGCTAAATAGGGAACCGTATGGGAGCAGAGGAAGGTAAGTAAAACATTCGTTTAATTCCCTCATCACTTTTGCAAGGTCTCTGGCTGCCCATAGGATGTAGCAGAGCCCGTACCAGCCCATATAACACGTAGTTCAGATTAGGCTGCGGGTCAACAATTATCCATCTTAGGGCAATGTGTTCCATTCATTCATTCTGTGTTGAATGAAAGATTACTGTCTTTTGCCTGTTCAGTTTCCTTGGGTGACCCCGAATTCTAGTCTGTTGGGACATAGTGAAAAAGTTATTTCTATCCACTTTCTTCACACTGTTTTACAATGAATTTGGTGTGTATGTTATTTACTGTAGTGTGAAGTACAGTACATTCCATTTGTTTGCCAATTAATTCAAAAATTATTTCCAGGCACTTCCCAACATACGTAAGGATTCTTTTCTGGACACCCTCATGTAAGTTGATATTTATATAAACCACCTACACTCGCTGGTTCGTAAACAAAGCCAGGATTGCACCCAGCAAGCTCTTTAAGGCTGCAGTCCTATCCACTTTTACCTGGGAGTAAGCACCATTGACTATAATGGGAATTACTTCTGAGTAGACATGTATAGGATTTGGTTTTTAACTGGTGGTCTTCAACCATTTCCATGCTATGACCCCAATAAATAAATAAATAAATAAATACAGTATGAGACTAGGGACCCACCATCGAGCCTCCGCTCCTCCCAAGACCCTATCATCCGGGACCAGCCTGCCCCTTTTGTTGCCCATTCCACCCCCGTAATGCTCTCCCAGCACTGTTCAGTATAACCAAGAGCAGAAAGCCTGGTACAATTGCTGAACAGGCCTGGGATACAGTCTCCTGGTACCTGAAAAGGTGCACCAGCTGCCTCCCCCTGTCCCTAGCAGTGCTCTAGTCCAGTGGTCTTCAACCTTTTTCATTCCTGTAAGTTGCAACCCCACAACTGAGGCTTTGCAACCCCATTGGGACCCTGACTCCAAGGTTAAAGAACACTGCTTTAAACAAAAGAGGAAACTCAGAGCATGCTGGGTGCTATTGCAGCTTGGGTGGCACATCTTGCCCCTTCCAACAGTTCCCAAGGCTCCCAGTTAGAAACTGAAATCTAGTTCCTGTTCTGAAAAAGAGGATTTTGTAGCCTCAGACAGTGCACTGAGATTGCAAGCAGAAAGCCCAAACTTTTTGTAAAATCAAAGTGGCTTAACAGCCCAATCCTATGCACGTCTACTCAGAAGTAAGTCCTATTAGAGTCCATGGGACTTACTCCCAGGAAAGTGTGGATAGGATTAGGCTGTAAGTCAGGGAGTTAGAACTTTGCCTTTCCAGGGCTGTTTCAGACAACATAAGGAATGACAGAGAACCTGCTATTGCAATGCTGCCCCCTCTCCAATATTGTTATTGTATATATAAATAACATATGAACAAGACTTGTGTTGAAAAGTCAAAAAGACATTAAGGGAGTGTTTAAAAGCAAATAAACAATCAGAGAACTGCCTAGTGCTGCAAGTAGACTCAAATATTCCAATAATATTAACAATATTGTAAAATCTGGAGAATGTCCTCCAGTCCAGAAGAAAATTCAGAGGGTTATTTTTTTTTTCTTGTAAAAACGATTTTGCTAGATTGGCTGATGACAATTTTTTTTTAATCTGAGGATGACATGAAGTGGGAATGGGAAGAACAAAAATAACTCCATTTAATGTGCTTGACTCTCCACAGAGAGAGCCAAGAAAAATGAGACCTACGTGCCTATTCAAAAATGTTGGTTAGATGATAAATTTCCAGGTGTTTGTAGGCAATGATCTCATGGATATGAGCCACCTTCTTTTCTTTACCCCACATCAAGATGCATGTCTACAGTAAAAACCACACAATGCCTAAACATTCAGCAAATGGAACATTAGCACAATGAGCAGAGCATACTTTTTGTGTTGACTGGATTAGGACAGAGTATCCCAGTCCTACAGATACATGTAATGGTCATTATGGATGTATAGGAAAAAAAATTCTTTCCTGTTTGCATCCTGTTTTGCACTAAAAACGCAGATTGTTCCTATATTCATTTGTCAGAATCATGTCCATATCATCACAAAATCACACATTTTAGTTCACTGATTTGCTCTCCACTGATTCCAACGAGGGATCCAGCTCCACATCTCCAGCCTCTAACCAGGCCAGGCCGAAGTTGAACCACCACATGAAGTAGCACCCAATTTTTTTCCCTTCCCCTGTTTTTTTTAAACACATGCATCAATCACCCTATGACCACTTACCCCACACTGCAAATAATCACACCAGGCACAGTCTTGAAATTAAACTGGGTCATTTTATTGTGTGTTGGCATCCTTCAGTCTCGGAAGACTATGGTGTCACGCTCTGAATGGTGGTTCTGGAACAGAGTGTCCTCTCCAGTGCGCGAAGCCTGGGTAAAGTAGGTATGGAGGATAGGCTGTTACCCATGCAGCAAATCCCCCCTCTCCACGTCGCTGAAATGGTCCAATGGAAAGGCAGAGGCCAATACGGTTGGTTCCAGCAGCGTCACAGGAGTTGCCAGAACGTGACTGTGTTCAGCCATGAACTGCCTCAGGGACTCCGGCTCCAGATTTTGCCTCGAGGTTGACTCCTGAAGCCTTTTCCATAACTGGATGTAGCCACAAGGCAGTGGAGGTTTGGGATCAGAGTTTTCCTTCTCTCAGATGAGCTGCCTTCCCAGGCTGACGAGTCCCATCTACCCGGTCATTTTATTAACTCACTACATTAAAAAAAAAAACAGCAGAGCAACTAGCTAAAACAAAGGCCATGCAGATAGCTAAAGTGGGGGAAATGGTCCTGGTTGCTACATCCCCTGAGAAGTAAATTGGGCATGTCATGTGACTCCAGGCAGCACTTAGTCAGAAACTATGTGTGCCTATCCTCATCAACCTGTGAGGGTCAAGGCAGCTAGATGCACAGCCAACAGTTCAATCCTGTGCTTTGTCTATTACAGGTCCAGGGTTTGCCAGCCAGTCTCATCAAGGTGGTCAGGCATCATGCGAGTGGTACTGGCTCACCCCTTGCCTTTGCTCACCTCAGATGGAAACCGAGATCTATTGCCTACCGACCCATCCAGCACGACACCTGCCAAAGTGACCAAACTAACCACACAGTCCACATCATCCAGTCCTCAGTTCAGGGTAGGTTAAAAAAAAAAAAACAAAAAAAACCACTCCACAGCCAATCTGGATGTGAGCAAAACAAATTCCTACCTGGCCCTCAATATGAGCAACCGACTAGTCTTGAACTGAAGAAGGGTGGGTTGGTGGGGATGTTGTCTGGAACCCGACTGAGCTGGCTAGGAAGCTGCACCTTCCGGTGAGTAATCGTACCCCATCGCTGTGGAGAGTGGAAGGTTCAGCATCCTTCCACTCAGTTTAAAGACGTAGTCAGGTTCTGGAGGAGGAAGCAGCAGCAAGAGGAGATGTAATCCTAATCTGTTGCTCTGAAAATGATGCAGACAAAATGTTGCATCTGTCCAAATTCCACAGAAAAAAAATTCAGAAAAATTGGTGGGGACTCTCTTTTTTTTTTTTTAACCCCACTTCTGAAAATAGGTCCATTTAAACACCACTGGGGGAAAAAATGGGATTTATATTAAGTGTAGAGATATGGTATTATATTATTATTATATATTGTATAGAGTTTTCCAATGCTCTTCCACAATGGCTAAACTATGATAAAGCATGAAGAAGGAAATCTGGGGTGAAACAAAAACATGCAGGATATAAAACTGTTCCCCTGCTTGTGAACACGTCTAGTTGTTCTCCTATACTCTGAGGTGAGAAAGGGGAAAGGTTCCACAGTGAGGGTTAGCCATTTATTTCTCCTCTTAAATTTCCTATAAATTGCTTAGCCTGTGCAAAAATCAAGTGAGGTTAATGTAACATCCATATGTTCTATGGTTAAGGAGGTTAACCTAGCTTTCACAGATTCTTGAGTTCAACTATGGTCTACCCGCATCTGGTCTTTGTCAAGATTTATTCACAGTTTGGAAGAAATGTCTCCTAAATTATGTTCTAGTGTCACAAAGATCATGCTAGATGCAAGCACTCTAAAATAAAATATTGTTTTCAAACAGATTCAACATTTTATTGGATTTCTGCTTGGAAAGGACTGGACAAACCACTTGAAAGTACATTTTTGAGTGCTAACACCCATGCTGTTCAATTGGCCTCTTCCATTTTTAATACCATTCACAGATAATAATATTATTCTAGTATAGGACTTGGGTGGGTTTGAACCCTAGGATGGAAATGTTTAATGATTCATAATCGAGCCAGATTGTGTAAGAACTAAAAATGGTTCCCGGAAATCGTTATGCAACACTTCATAGCAGAGCATTTAGTGGTCTTGCTAACATTTCTAGTTGACAGACCTCCTCGTCCAAAAATACACACGCACGCACACACACACGCACGCACACACACACGCACGCGCACACACACACACACACACACACACACACACACAGAAAGCACCAGCAGAATGGGAACTAGAGGGGAAAAAACAACCCTTCCACAATATCAGGAACTTGGAAAATTACTAGGAACTCAATCAAATTTAATTAATGCTAGTAACTGTAAGTGTAAGTAAGTAAGTAAGTAAGTAAGTAAGTGTAAAGCCACATTGGGGCAAAAAATCAAAACTTCACATATAGGCTAATGGGTTCTGAGCTGTCTGTGACAGATCAGGAGAGAGATCTTGGGGTGGTGGTGGACAGGTCAATTAAAGTGTCGACCCAATGTGCGGCGGCAGTAAAGAAGGACAATTCTATGCTTGGGATCATTAGAAAAGGTATTGAGAACAAAACGGCTAATATAATGCCGTTGTACAAATTGATAGTAAGGCCACACCTGGAGTATTACGTCCAGTTCTGGTCGCCACATCTCAAAAAGGACATAGTGGAAATGGAAAAGGTGCAAAAGAGAGCGACTAAGATGATTACTGGGTTGGGGAACCTTCCTTATGAGGAAAGGCTACGGCGTTTGGGCCTCTTCAGCCTAGAAAAGAGACACCTGAGGGGGGACATGATTGAGACATACAAAATTATGCACGGGAAGGATAAAGTGGATAGAGAGATGCTCTTTACACTCTCACATAACACCAGAACCAGGGGACATCCACTGAAATTGAGTGTTGTGAGGGTCAGGACAGACAAAAGAAAATATTTCTTTACTCAGTGTGTGCTTGGTCTGTGGAACTCCTTGCCGCAGGATGTGGTGATGGCATCTGGCCTGGATGCCTTTAAAAGGGGATTGGACAAGTTTCTGGAGGAAAAATCCATTATGGATTACAAGCCATGATGTGTATGTGCAACCTCCTGATTTTAGAAATGGGCTATGTCAGATGCAAGGGAGGGAACCAGAATGCAGGTTTCTTGTTATCTGGTGTGCTCCCTGGGGCATTTGGTGGGCCGCTGTGAGATTCAGGAAGCTGGACTAGATGGGCCTATGGCCAGATCCAGTGGGGCTGTTCTTATGTTCTTAACTGATCCTTAGGCAGAAACTAGCAGAAAATATTTTAGCATTGTTAAAAATGCCCTTGTTTTATAATATTCAGTGCCAGCAAAATTGTGCCTGCCTGGATAAACTTTATTCAGAAAGAAGAGTAAAGAAAAGAGGGAAGAGAAGTCTTTTGAAAGGTATATAATGCTGCCAACTTCAGAATTTGTAGTCTGGAGTTAACCCTTTGTCTTGTTAAATGTATGGTTTGCGTATTTGTCCTAAATGCTTTTCTTGTTAAGAATTATGTCCAGATTTGGGGCACTGAGAACAAAAGGCTAAACATTTACAGTGGGCCTTCTGGGATCCATGGGGGATCTGTTCCAGGACCCCATGCAGATACTAATTCCATAGATAATTAAATCCATGTGGTCCAGGAGGGGCAGGGTCTCAGTGCTGCAGAGACTAACCTGTGGGCCATACTGGACTGTCTGGAAGTAACACATGTCCTCCTGGCCTCGTCAGACAGCCTCCAGAATATGATCAGATGTAACTTCCAGTTTGGGCCAGTGACTTCCAGTTGCATCCAGGAGCTGTTCTGAGCATGGGGAGGCCCACCTATGGCCTTCCTTTCAGAACACCCCAGAACAGACATGACTGTAGGTTGCTGGTATGAACCAGAAGTGACTTCTGATCAAATCCAGGAGCTCCTCTGAGGCTCTCCAGCTGTGGGTTCAGCATTCACAGATGCTGAAATCCACGAGCATTCAGCCTGGGGATAAGGAGAGTCCAATCTACATCAGGCTTTATCTGGACTCAGCTACTTTTCAGAACACACTGTTGTTGGCTAGCATAAGGCAACCTCAGATTCAGGTACACCCTGTAGTGAAGGTTTTCAGCCCACGATGGTGCCAGTTATAACTTCAGTAGCAGACCAATGATTTGCATGTGTAAAGATCAGGTTCACTCCCTAACGCTAAGAAAGCAGCCAGTGCAAAAGCTATCTCAGTTAGGCCAGTTCATAGAATGCTTTGACATAAAAAGAGATGAGCACTAAATGCTCATACCAAGTGAGTTTTTTTTTTTTTTTCTCAGACCCAGAGACTAGTCTTCAAGGTCATTCTCAAACAGAATAGTCACTGTATTATCTATTGAATCTTGCCTACCAACTGAGGTTCCACAGATGTATTGGTGTTCTATTAACAGAGTTATTTCTATGCAGCTCTGTGGTGGAACTCTTAATGCAAGCTCTTAATGCTACAAGATTTCTTCCAGGGCAAGGGAAAAGAGGGACGGGCAAACTTCATTCCTGTACTGAAGGTGAGAGTGCTCAGGTAATTCACTGTGCTTGAATATAAGGGATTGTCACTCCCAAATTGGCCTTTTCAGCCACACTAGACGCTGTTCCAGAACCACCTTTCAGAGCGCGATACCATAGTCTTTCGAGACTGAAGGTTGCCAACAGAATATAATAATCAGCATCCTTAAAAGCTAAGATTATCACCTTTTAGACCTCCCCATATATAATTATTTGTTCAATTTTGCAGCAACAACTCCATAGAAAATATATTGTAGCATGTGGTTCCTTCTGCCACTCTCATACCTTTCCTGCATAGAATGCACTGCTAGTGTTCAATCTGAAATTCTGCCCTCCCAGAGATGTGCTGAACATAGAGAAATTATGAAAGAAAAGTATAGGGACATGATCCAGCCATGATTAAACCAGAATTTCTCCCTTAGAAGGGAGGGGAGTCCAAAGCAAAAGAAGCATCAACAGGAACGACAACAAAAACCCACAATGGTTGTGCAGAAATCCTCTTGTTCACTTACAAGGCACTCAACCACCAAACCAAAAGCTCAACATTCTTTAAAGGATAAAGAAGACACATCAATATACAGACCACTTGATTTCTCAGCTTCTTAAAACGGATCTAGTTGGAATTCTGGATTCTTATTTACACAGAACCACACTAATGAAATTATTGAACAATTCTTCAAATCATGTGAACACACAGCCCAGTCAAAGAACTTAGCACTATGCTGCAAAAGCCACATGCTATTGTTGACATTATTCCCATGGACCAAACTACTGGAATTGTCGAACTTCCTGCTGTGAATTTAACAGCTTGGTCCTCTGTTTTAAGTATGCCTGCCCCATTTTAACTCAAGTCAAGCACAAAGTGATTGGACAAAGGACACAAAGTTTCATTTCCCAATCCTGTAATATTCATCCAAGTGCTTATTGAAACAAACAATTATGAATGTATATGGGCGCAATCCTAACCCCTTATGTCAGTACTTTCCAGCTCTGGCATAGCGGTGCCAATGGGACGTGTGCTGCATCCTGCAGTTGGATGTCACTCACGGAGGCCTTCTCAAAGTAAGGAAATGTTTGTTCCCTTATGGAAAGCACTGACATAAGGGGTTAGGATTGCGCCCTATGTCTATTATGAAAGATGAATGTAATAATGACCCACAGTGGCATAGCTCCAGGGTGGCGGTACAGTAAGTCCTGCAGGCACTGCAACACGTTGTTTAAGCAGCCTTCCCGCACTCCCTGTCAGAGCCATTCCAGGAAGTGATAGCAATGCTCAGGAGCACCTGCACATTGCCATCACTTCCCGGAATGGCTCCAACAGCAAGTGGGAGGGGCCGCTTACACGTCACATTGCGGCAACTGCAGTACTTACTGCACCGCCACCCCCCCCGTAGCTACACCACTGAATCCAGCACCTTTACACAACTTGCCTGATGGTATTGGAACGGATTCCTTCCATGGGACTGTAAACTGCTGGAACGTTTACATCATTAGTGTCCATATGTATCTTTTAATGCTGTTGATAATTAGCATCATTTCAAGGGAGTAGCAGCTAGGGACCGCAATAAAATTTTTGCATCACTCTGAACTTCAAAAACAAAGCATATCATATGTTTCAAGGGAGGCCTAGTTTCAGGAAGAAAGAGAGAGAGAGAGAGAGAGAGAGAGAGAGAGAGCTGGGAGCAACTGGCTTATGTATGTGCTTTTCTCATGCTATCAGCTGCTGAGGGCTTGCCAACTTTTTTATTTTGTTATAAAAAATTTTTTAAAAAAATATGCAGGGAAAGCAATGACTACATTTGTTCTGGTTTATCTTCAACGGTAGTCCAACCAGAAAAATAATTGGCAAGCTCTACTTTCCTCTTGCACAAAACAAACTGGAAAGTTGCTTTCGGCACTCTTGCGCCTCTCTCGATTAGCAAATTGCACAGGGAAAGGAAATGTAGACGGTCTTCAGGTTTTCCACCACTTGCTTGCCGCAAACCGTCCTTTGCCTTTATTTAACGTTTTCGTATTTATTTGTATTGTCGAGCATATGTTAGAGACTATGAAACTTCTAAACTGAGGTTGGAGCCCAGCCCAGCCAGCTACCTTGGACTGAACGTACTCAAGTCTTGCAGTCTTCTTGAGGCACAGATAGGAACAAGAGTGTGCAATGTCATCCCACAGCAGGCGGCATGGCACCTCTGGATTAGTCAGGCCAAGTAGAAATTCTAGGAGGCTGATCTTCAGCTTGTAACTGGGCAACAGAGCAGGATCTTCCGTCACGGGCATTTCAAGTGTCTGGTTCCCTTCTTTTTCCATTTCCAGACTCCTGGTCAAGTCTCCAGCATAAGCAACTGACTTTAATCACTCTGGTCTGGAGAACAAACCTTTCAATTCGGCAGCCCAAACAAGTGCTCCACCAGTGCTTACTGCCTTACTAGCAGGTGTAAACAACACTGAGAGTGCAGGAAGGCACAGGCTGCTGGATCATTGGTAGGAAGCCTTCCCTTGTTTACCGGCAGATCCCTCTGGACCCACTGAGGCAGATAATTATATTGCTGATTATATATTTTATGATTACCGTATTTTTCGCTCCATAAGACGCACTTTCCCCCCCCCAAAAAGTGGGGGGAAAAGTGTGTGCGTCTTATGGAGACAATACTACAAAAAAAAAAAAAAAAAACTCTGCCCCCAGCCCTGCCCCCTGCCCACTCTGCTCTGCTCGCCTGCCCAGGAAAGTGTGGATGGGATGGCAGTCTTGCTGAGCA
Organism: Tiliqua scincoides; assembly: GCF_035046505.1. Lineage (NCBI taxonomy): Eukaryota > Metazoa > Chordata > Lepidosauria > Squamata > Scincidae > Tiliqua > Tiliqua scincoides. The sequence continues at coordinate 32,939,863 of NC_089826.1, forward strand.
AGCCCTCCTGTCTACTCAGAAGTAAGTCTCAGAGTCACTGGGGCTCACTCCCAGGAAAGCGTGGGTGGGGTGGCAGTCTTGCTGAGCAAGCCCGCATGTCTACTCAGAAGTAAGTCTCAGCGTCACTGGGGCTCACTCCCAGGAAAGCATGGGTGGGGTGGCAGTCTTGCTGAGCAAGCCCCTAGAGCAGGGGTGCTCATTATGTCGATTGAGAGCTACCAGTCGATCTCCAGGCGAAATGAGTCAATCGCAGGCTTCTCTCCCGTCCAAGCACCCCTAGGAGTGAGCCCCTGGCAGGCTTGTGAGCCCAGGGAGGGAGCCTAGGGAGTGAGTCCAGGGAGCCCAGGGAGTGAGCACCTGACGATTCTGTGTGATTCTGTGTGCAAGGGGTTTTGCACTGGTCTTGCTGTGATGTCTATACAGAGATCTTCCCTTCCCCACACCTTTCCCCTCCTTTTGCACTGGTATGTATGGAGATTTGCGCCCCCCCCCCACTTCCATCTGTTGGTTCTGTGTGCAAGGGGTTTCCAGAAAACTAGAGTACTTAAACCTTTAAGTCTCTCCATTTGTTAATGACAGTGATAATGGTTCTTAATGCCACTGTTGACTGCTGTTCACTTTACATGGTTCAAATGTTATTCTGTTATAGTTTATTAAATATTTTATTACATATTTGGTTCAGAATATTTTTTTCCTTGTTTTCCTCCTCTAAAAACTAGGTGCGTCTTATGGTCAGGTGCGTCTTATGGAGCGAAAAATACGGTATGTGGGGAAAGGAAACAAATGCAATTCCCCCACCATCAGTGTGCTATCAAAGTAGTGTTTCAGCTAACAGGAGATACTTCCTGGATGGTATAGGCTGCCCTCTGCCTTTCTCCTTGGAGAGAAAGTAATGCTTCCAAACATGCAGTTAAATCAGACAAAATAACATTATCACATATAAATGTCAGTTGAGTAAAGATATATTTTAAGCAGAGTGGTTATGCAATGAATGAATTTTTGTGAAATATTCAGTCAAGCAAGCAATACCAATCAGACAGCCTGATCATATTCTCCAGATGCTCCGCATATTCTGTTCTTCCGAAGAGTAACTGAAGAGAAGAAAGTGGGCGTGGTCTAAGTATCCTCTAGGACAGGGGTCTCTAAACTTTTCAGCCAAAGAGCCACATCAAATATCTGGCACAGTGACGAGGGCCTGAAAAAAAAAATTAAATATAAAATTTAAATAAATACATTAGAGATAGATGGAATGAATGAATGAATGAATGAATGAATGAATGAATGAATGAATGAATGGGCTCAAATGTCCAGGATTTCTCCAAGCACCAACACAGCCCAAGAAACAAAGCACACACTTAAATGGATCCCCATTCCCCCACGCCACAAGCACAACTCTGGTTGTGTTTGGTCAACTGGGCCAGAGGCTCTCAGGGGATCAGAGTTTGGCCACGGGCTGGATAGAGGGTCTCCGAGGGCCACATCTGGCCCCCAGGCTGGGGTTTGGAGAACCCTGTTCTGGGAGACAGTCTAGGCCACTACTCTTTTCAGCTCCTCTTCAGCTCCCTAGGCTCTTCTGTAAGCAAAGGAGAGGGGGGAGGGATGCAGTCACTGGGAAAAAGAGAACTAAAGAACAGTTTGGATAGCAGCAGTTGACTTGCTGCTTCAGTTACAGAGCAGCTTGGACTGGCACTGGTAGCAAACATTGTCACCCCCCCCCCCCCAACCTTATGAGGTAAGTTTGACTGAAATAGAATAAGTGGCCCAAGATCTTCATGACGGAATGAGGATTTCAATACTTGGTCCACATCCAATACTCGAACCACTACAAATTCAGAGAAAAAGACTAACAGATTGCCTACCCTCTTCTCCTGGCACAGGTCTTCTTCCAACAATGAAGCTAACACACACACACACACACACACACACACACACACACACACACACACACACAGTTGGGTTATATTTATTTTACTTTTTTCCAAGTGTGATAGAGTTTGGTAGTTTCAAAAGTATTACCTCAACTTTAAGAATAAATAATATACAGATGTAGATCCCACATGGCCCCAAAGAAATCAGAAGATGTAACTGCTCCAAGATAGGCCTGCCTGTGTAAGATGAGAAAGAGGCTTCCCCTATTTCTCCCCCCCTTTCCTGACTACACATAACATGCCCCTGAATTATACCACCTAAATATGACCATTTGTTGAATTTCCGCCACTCATTCAAATGTTTCCTTCCAACATATTTGTTTTTGCCTATCAAACACCTCTTTACATATCACCATTCAGGCTCTACTGTTCTGAGACTTTCAATTGATCTGGAAAGAGAGGGTGAAATTTGCTACTAAGGACATTTACGTAAAGTAAAATCATATGCTTGACCCCTCCTCCCGTTCTGTTCATATCCATGGATGGTGACTTAAAATTCAGTTCCCCTACGTCTTCATTATTCTGGCATTTAATCGTATGGAAAATGTGGTAATTTAATTAAAATAAAGTAACATAGGTTGGACGTCCCTCGGGATGGAAACCAAGGGAAAATGATCTAATCCATCGGGTTTCCATTTTGAAAATGTATTAATATTAGACCACAAGACCACAGCAAAAAATGCCGTTCGTTTACAATGCTGTAATCCGATGCTGAAACAATTTTAGTAGAGGAAGCCAAAATGTGCACTGTTCTGTTTCAGTGTCTGCACCATGCGCTTGTCAAAGTATAATGTGACCTAGCAAGATCTTAGAAGATTGCCCCAGTTAAGACACAAGTATCGCGGCGTAGTTGATCCATTGCATGTATCGTTTCTAAGCAAAACTCATAGCAGTTAAGTTACAGGTGATGTTGAAAAAAATCCCAGCATCAAATTTTAGCTTGGATTCTTGCTGATCATTATATTTCTTTCCAGAACATATTTAACAAGTTGCCTCACATTAAAGAAAACCATTGTAACATAATATTTGAGGATAAAAAATCTCTCCAGTATCCTGCTGGTTTGCATTTTCTCTGACCTCAGAGGGGTGTTTGCAAAATTACTACTACATTACTAGTCGATCTTCTTCTGAGCATGCTCAGAATGGCCGTTCTGATCTTCTGGTTGAAGATCATGTGTTTTCCTCTTCAGAAACCCCATAGCCTTTGTTAGAAAACTGGAGTCACCTTTTGTAAACAGAAATTACACACAGTAGGGAAAGAGACACATCAGGCTGTTTCACAGGTGCATGCTGATCTCTTGGTGATGGTAAGGGGAATGGATGACTTGCAAATGTTCTATCTAGCAGATGCCACAGCTTTTGTGGTCTAACACCACAAAAGGTTTATCTCAGCCCATAGCACCCTATGTGGATGGGCTTGATGCACTCAAGAGCCTATTATCAAGTCCTGAGGAAAGAGTTGGTGGGAGATAAAGCAACATGTATGCTTGTGTGCTGGTGTGTATGCATGTGTGCAAGGATTAGAGTAGAGATTTGCAGCTCAAATATAACTAGGAGTATATGTTATAAATATAACTAGGAGTTATGACAGAAAGAAAGAGGTTCTGCTGTCATAAATAGCCTTGTGGCACTGTGAGCAGCCTGCTGGTGTCAGCCATTTTGGAGCCATTGCTGCAAATAGTGGCAGTGTCGGCGGCCTGCTACCACTACCAGCTACTTGCAGGAGTACATGTAAAGTCGTGCAAGGAGCAGGCAGAGAGAGGAATGGAGCAGGAAAGAAAAGAAGGGGGAGTGTCCGGGCAGTGAGCCGGCAGGCAGGAGGCAGAACACAGGGGGAGGGGAGGACCTTGGTGGTACCAATGTGTATCAGGATCCTATTTTCATTCCCTCTCCCTTACTCTCCTTGGTTCTGTACCAGAAAAATGGTTGGCACAGATCCAAAGAAGCCCATTCGGGCAGCAGAGGCTTCCTCCAGGGTGAGGGGGGCAAAGTTCCCTTACCAAGTCCTCCTTCCTCTGGGGTGCAGCACACACTCCATTGGCACAACTGCATTGGCAGGAGGGGGTTTAGTTAGGATTGGGCTGTAAGTGTTTGTAGTTCAAAGAAAAACTGGTGACAGAAGTTGGAAATATCTCAGTTGCATTTCAGACCATAATGCCCAATCAGCCCTTCCAAACTCGTGACATGAGAGCACATATCACACATCGTCATGATCTGGCTCCTGCCCCAGCATGCCAACAAGCCTCCATATAATTGGGGGGGGGGGGAATCCTCCAAACTGCCCTCTACACAAATTAAATACTGTTTTAAAGTTGTATTTCATTTGAACATTAGGGTCACTTTGGACAATTTCCTATCTGTGATTAAACAGAGGTGCCCTGGGAAGGTGACGGCACATGCCCCTCATTACAAGAGCTGAAGGATCAGTCAGGCGTCAGGGTCCATGAGAGAGGATGCAGGGGGTAAATTGTCCCCAGGTCCAGGGTCAAAAAGGAGGCCTAGGAGCCAAAGGGGGAAGCTAAGATTTCTTGGGATCTCAGAAAATGTTTGCATATTTTGTGTGAAACTAGCATTTATATTTGCGTAAGACTACATAGTTTTATCTATTGTAATTGGTAGAAATTATGATCCAATAATCATATGAAATTATTGGTTTGGGGAAGGGGTCCAAAAGAAACTTTGAACCACACAAGGGGCCCAAAAAATCTTTGTACCCCCTAAAGAAAGATTGTAGTACTTGATAAATTCCTCTCAGAGGCCCTGTCAGGCAGTGTCACCCAAACTAGCCCCAAGCTTGGATGGATGGAGCACGCAAAGAATTCATTTCAGTCAGATCATGAATCCGTCACCTATTCTCTCTTAACACCTTCTCCACTCAGAGCCTTCTGTTGTGCCTGTCACAGAAGTGAGTTGGTACAAAAAATCTCAGTTCTATCAACTCAAATTTGCATGGATAAAATAGTCTTCACTCAAATGTTGTCTTGCAATTCTTTAAAAGAAAGTAACCATTGTTTTAAAAGGCAAGAAAATGAGGGAGAGTTACAGCCACAGGGGACATAAACTAATATATGCAATAGAAAGGCTTATTTTTCTTAACCACAAGGTAGGAGAAAATCAGTCTTCACCTTCTTAACAGAAGGAAGGCCACAACCTTCACAGATAAATATAAGGCATAGCCAAGTCTGTAATTGGCTCACTGGGGAGATAAATCCCACAACTGTACCCCCCCCCACCCACACACACACACACACAACCACTGAGAAGAGGAACCAACAGCTTTGAAAGTTGCTGATGGCAGAGCCTATTTTTAGAGGGTGGTGTACCAGATGGTGAGCACAGAAGAAAAGATGATGGCGCAAAGTAAATACATATTCATTTGGGCCAAGCTGAGTATTTGTCAGTTTCATTTTTCAGATTGGAAGTTTCCCTTTCAGCAAGGAACAACTTTCGGTCAAAAATGCACGCAGTGTATATGAGAAATCAAGGCATTTGTGGCCGTCTCAAGGGAAAGCACCTTCCCAGCCTTGAAGCTTAGGAGGTATATGGTAAGCCTTAATGGAACGTACAGAAAATGTGCAGCCTCAGCTGGAGGAAGTGAGCAGTGCATGCAGAGTCTTAAAAAACAAGTCTCAGGAAGAGCCAAAGCATTGGCTGAATGGCTGTGTTATCCACAGAGTGTTATCCACCCCAGGGGGTTATCTCTTTGACCGAAGGCTTAAAGCTGTGCTCAGAGGATGCTGGCCAGGGAAAGCCAAGCAAGCTTTGGCCTATCCACAAGTACAAGCTTTGAGCTCTGCAGGAGCTGTGCTGTCCCTGAGTTAGTCTAAAGGACCCAGCTCATTCTCAACCCAATTACTTAGAGCTTGGAAGTCATAAGATTTCGAGTGCAAACCCTCCACTAGCTCATGCGATAGTCAGCAACCCCTCTCCTGTTCCATCCCGTTTCTCACATTTTTCTACTTCCCCTTTCTTTTTCTGCTCTGTCCCCCTCTTCCTTTCCAATTTTTCTTCTTCTTTTTCAAATCCAGGGAGGAGAAAGAAGAAGAGTGGTGGAGACAAAGTGACTGGAAGTAGATGACAGGCTCCCTCTGCCAATCTTCTACCTGAGGAAACTACCTCAGCTGGCCTCATGGGTTCTAGAAATGGAGCTCTAAAATGTTGTCACCATAGCACACCACTTTTATACACGACCATATAAAAGAAAAGCGACCCATTCCTATTAGAACCTTGAATAGATTTCTTTTTTTCTTCAGCACAGAAAGAGTTAAGAAAGGAGTGGTTATCTTTCCATGATTTATTAGCAGAAACTGACATTCACTGTATTTTAAACATTTCATATGTCACCATCCACAGCTAGAATAATATTAATCCTTCCTTGCCTCGGGGTAGCTTCTGCTTTTTCAAACAGATGTTTATAGAGAGGGAAAGGAAAACAAACTGAGTTCTAGATTTCAAGAAAAGAGAAGCCTACATTTATAATACAACCTACGTAACTCAAAACCATCAAAACTTTACCATATATTAAATATCGTTTATGGCTTAACCAGTTCAAATACGTTCACCTACATTGCGGTCACAGAGCATCCTGAACTCAGAAGCCCCAGTTTCTGTCAATCACGACAGACACCTGCAGCCCCAAGAACGTAACCAAAATCCTGGGGGAGCCGACAAGAAGGTTCACTCTGTCTATCTGGAGTTTCTCTTCTATGACAACTACAGCTAAAAATAAACACTGCTGTGAATGAAAGTCTACTCAATTGCCCTGACAGTAGACGTAAGTGGCTTCTTCTATTTTAATTGAATTAGAATAAGGGAGGAAGTGATTTCAAAGTTTCTTGTATGGTAATACTGTGCCAAAGGAGCTGACCATGTTTTGTGGAGTCTCCAGTACAATGTTAAAGCCATCCAGCTCATAAACAGCAGGAGCCTTACATTCTTCCCAGTCGTTCATTACACACCAAGAAACATTTGAAAGTCTTTAAGGGTAGCAAGGATCCCATGTTCCTGCTTCTAAATAAGATTCCTCACAGCAATGGTGCCAGGTTCCTCAGGGCCCTGGAGCAAAGTCTGAGTGAGCCAACCTCTTCCACACCAACCACTGGAAGCATTCCCTGGAGCAGAAATTTTCAATGTTTTTCTTCTCATGGCACACAGATCTCTGAGGTCTTTGCTTCTTGTGATGTCGCTTCCAGCTTCCGGGAGAATCTTCCGGATTCTGTGTGTATCTGTTTCTAGTAACAGACAGTCCATGATTAGAGATAGTTGCCCCCCAAAAAGAGCTGCAGAACCTGGAAGAGATTTTCAGCAATTTTCAGTTACTGTGCTCCAAACTCCAGCAGCATACTTGTGGACCTTTCACAGGTCAGCAATGTACCACAGCACACCAGTTGAAAATTGCTGCCCTGAAGGTCCTGCAATGATGCAAAAACCTCTGAGGAAGACATTTTTAGACTGGGGTGCTGTATGCAGCAACACAAGTCTCTCGGGCTGCAATCCTATCCAATGGGGATAAGCTGCAATCCTATCCAATGGGGAGCAAGCCCCATTGTCTATAATGTGACTAACCTCTGAGTAGACGTGCATAGGATTGGGCTGTCAGTCAAGTCATGCAACCTCTGCTTCCACTCTTGAAGGGTTACAGGATTCAACTCAGCTGTGTAGGGCAGGGCTTTTCGTGACACCCCAGCCAGAGAGCCCTGGCCTCTTTCCCCTTAATGGGCAGAGGCAGGGGGGAGGAAGCGACACGATCCCCAGGATCTTGTCACTAAGGGGGCTGCAGGGACTGGGATGCACTCACCCGTCCCTGCAGCAGCCTGTCAGGGGTGCAGGGAGCCCTGCGCGAGTGTCTGCAGGGCTCCCCACAGCTTAAAAAGTGAAAGCACAGCGATTGCGCTCCACTTCCAGTTTGACGGATGTGGAGCGCAGTCACTGCACTTTCACTTTTTAAGCCTCAGGGAGCCCTGCAGAAGGTCACGCAGGGCTCCCCAGACCCTCTACAGGCTGCTGCAGGGACTAGTGTGCATCCCAGGCCCTACAACCCCCTTAGCAACACAATCCTGGGGATCGCATTGCTGCCTCCCCCCTCCTCCACAAGAACTTATGTGATTCAAGCTCTCATGGAGACTTTGAAAACCACTGGTGTAAGGCCTTGGCCCATGCCAAATACGATCAACCCCTGACACCTCCTGATTCCTGGTAACCCAACTCTCATCTTTTTCATGTTTTATTTTAACTTTCCTCCCCCTCTACCCTCACCTTTTCTTCCCTAGACTCTCCTCTGAGTCAAAAAATAATAATAATAATAAGTGTTGGAAGAGGAAAGAATGAATGTCACAACTTCCCTCCAGCATCCTGGAGGCAAAACAGAAGAGAATAGTTTAGAATGCTCTTCATGCCAAGGCACTCGCTCTCTGTTCCCGTGCAAGTTCTAGGAAGGAGGCAACGAATGTTGTTCAGATCCTTTATGGGTTGAAAGTCCATTTAAAGTGCACAAAGTGGGAAATTCAGCCTTCCCCCCCCCCCATTTTAAGTGCAAATTGGCTAAATCTTAGAGACATCATCTGGAATGCATTCTGAACAGTGTAATTATCCATATTTCATCCCTGAAAGGAAGAGCCAACAAAGGTCAACAAATGTAGCATTGACAAAACACACAGAGGATCTTTACTATGTTGCCCCTGACTACTATGTAATAATTTTGAAGAATGGTCAGCAGAACGTGAAGTCTGACCGTCCTTCTGCAGCTTACAGGGGAGGGACTTTATACACAGCCTCCCTTTCAGGCATGGGAGAAAAGCTAAAGAGAGGCATTTGGGTACAACTTGGACAGCCCAATCCTGACTTGCGCTGGAACAGGCAGGCCAAGTGGCCTGTGCTGTATCCAGTGCAAGTTAGGAGGTAGGTGGATGGTGGGTTAGGGGGATATTACTGCAAGTTTTACTCCAAGATATTACTCCAAGTGGGATATTACTCCAAGAGATATTACCCCTTACTCCAAGTAATGCCCAAGCCACCCAATGGGGCTACTTAGATCTGCACCAGTGAAATCACTGGTGCAAATTTGAGCAGCTCATATAAGGCTGCTGGGGCTCAGGATGGGGATTAAAATTCACCCCGCACTGCCATAGCTGGTCTCACCCCCTTCCAGAGCTGATCTTCCTAGGCCCCAAAATGCCACCTTCTCACCCCTGGAACACTCTCTTGCCACTCTCTCCCACCCCCAGCAACGGTCTCCTTCGGCCAGTGCAAACTCACCTGCTCTGGCTACGGATCCAGCATCCGTGGGCTGGTGAAGCCCTCTGCACCGGCCAACCTGACTCTCGAGGAGGGGCGAACATGCTTTACAGCACATTTGCAACACTCCTGGGCAGGCACAGGGGACTTATGCCAGCCAAACAAGTGCTCAGGATTGCGCACTAAATTTCGCATTGCCTCCTCCGTTTGTCCATTGAGATGCCCTTTACTCATTAAGCAAAGGATTGGTGTTACCAAGAATTGGCCAGATTCAGGCACTGGCTGAGGACCCATAACTATGAGAAAGGCTACTATGCCCACTTGGCCAGGCCAACGCTTGAATCCTCTGTACCAGTGGCAATGGCAAAAGGTGAGGATCAACATGGGGCTCCTGGGACTCAGCAGAGGGGGTCAGCATGGGGATGCGCTTGCCTCCAGGTCTCCAGTTACTGAGTGCTGACACTGAGCAGGGATAAACCAATTTAGAGGGAACTTAAATCTATCTCACTTTTTTTCCCTCTCAGTGCTTGCAAGAGAGACATATCTGCTATAGAATACAAGCTATCAGGATGAAGACCATGCTCTGCACAACATAGCCAGTCACCAGCTAAAGCCTATGCTCTTCTGGTTGCACCACTGGGTCCTCACACAATAGGCCACCTGGCTGCCAGTGGGTCTCCTCAGACCCATTGTGACTCCTCAGACTCCTCAGTGTCATTTGCTGGCATAGAGTCAAGGATAGGTTCAGGCCAGGAAAGGGGGATAGCATCCAGCATGCGCTGCTTTGACCGAAAGCCACCCTGCACTACCCTTGGTTCCTCCTCCGAACCACCCATGACCCGTGCCTGCCACCACCTTACCACCTGCTAAGGCTGCCTTGGTGCAGCTTTGGTGGGCCTTTGGCAGGTATGTACAGATCCTGGCCATTTGAGCTGGCAGCTCCAGAGCACCTGATGGCAGCATACCTTTCACACCATCATCTAGCACTGGACTGCTGGAACTTATAGCAGCAGATCATAAGGTCCACTGCTATAGGCCCAAGGTGTTTGGGCTGTCAGAGTTACAGGCGAGTAGATTTAAGTTGGAGAAACATCTTCATAGTAACACCATTTTGACAGTGGAATCAATTACAGAGTGAGAGCTGGGTTCTCATTGGCAATATTCAAGCAGCAGCTGGCAACCACTGTTTGGGCATCCTCTTGGACTGGATTTCACATAAGAACAGCCCTGCTTGATCAGATCAAAGGCTCCTCTGGTCCATCATTCTGTTTCCCAAAATAGCTAAGCAGATGCTTCTGGAAAGCCCACATGCCACATATGAAGGCAATAGTCTCCTGCCATTGCTGCCTTGCAACTGGTATTCAGAGACGAGCTGCCTCTGAACCTGGAGGTAACATACAGCCATCAAGACTAGTGGCCATTGATACTTTTCTGCATTGATGGATTTCCTGCCTCAAGCAATGGGTTGGACTAGAAGGGCTACAAGGCTCCCTTCAACTCTATGATTCTGCTGATTAAAAAAAATGGGATCCTGATCCTCAAATGAATTGTGATTGGTGCAAACCACAATTCAGTGCATCAAACTTTGCAGGGTTACAATCTTTCCAGCCTCATGGATGTTGTCCTCAACACTTTGTGGCCTTTGTAAGCCACAAATTTGGTATTTGGCTTATGGTGTCATCATGGTTGTTGGACCGTGTGGTCATAAATTATTTATAGATTAACTCACTAATCCCCTCCATTTTATATGGGTAAACAAATAACAAAATATAAACACTGGGTCTGGCAAACACTCAAGAATTATTTTTGTCCTCCCCAAAAGCATAACTAGAAACAGGCGCATTATTCGGTGGAGTTCATCAAGCATACTCTTCTTCTTATGCAAAGAGAAATGAGCAAGGATCCAAGAAAACTTTTTTTTTTTTTTTGCCAGAGCCACAGTGTCATTGTATGAACAACACCTGGGTTTTAAAGAGGCCAGGGTTTTGAGAAAGGACATTTAATTCCAGTTATATTGCAAAACTGGTTAAATTAGAGCACATGGGTCGGTAACAGCCTTCCAGATGTTGTGCACTGACAATTGCAATACAAATCAAACATATACACACAAAAATGAAAAAAAGTTTATCTTCAATACTAAAAAAAGAACCTTAATAAGAGCAAAGCAATGTATATATTCCTCAAGGCAATACAGTTTAGGTAACAAAGTCTGCAATCCTAGACACACTTACCAGGGAGTAAGTTCCACTGAACTTAGTGGAACTTACCTCTGAGTAGACTTATATAGGATTGCACTGGACATGCTTCTTCCAATGTGGAAAAAAATAACCTCCATAGTAATTTAGGCATGACCTACAGCCTGGTTACACTTCAAAGTGGCCTCAGGCAAAATGCAGCCCATTCACTTGCTTCTGCCAGGGCTTGCTTTTACCCTTATTGTATATGGTTAATGGACTTACAAGGTGGCCAAGAGAAGTGACCTGAGATTATGTGTGAGAAGCACTTCGAACATCTGAAACATGCTATAGAAACAACAGAAGCAGCAGCCAAAACACATGCTACAATTTCATTCCCTCCTCCCGTCCTTTCCGGTGCTTGGCGCCATCTTGGAGAAGAAGGGACAGCAGCCAGGGGCCGTCCTTACACCTGCAGTCCAATGAAGGAAAAGCTCCACCAAACTGCTGCCAGGTTATCCTGGTGGCCATTTGGGGAGAGGTGGAGAGATAGTCACATGAGGCATCTGCAGATCTAAGGAACAGCAGCAAAAACATCTGGACTGGGATGAGGACTGCTGTCATCTCATCCACACAGGCCCTTCTGTGCTTGGAACAGCTGCAAAAAGAAGAAACTTTATATTTTCACCCCAGTGAGGGAGAACTTTGAACCACAGAATGTTCCAGCTGGAAGGGACCTCAAAAGCTATCTCCTGGTGCAGGCAACTGAATCACTAACAGGTGGTTTCCCACTTTGCTCCTGCTATCATCTAACAGGTTTTCCTTGTGGCCACTTTCATGAGGACTATTTAGCTTAAATCAGGCCTGCTTCCATTTACAGAACCAGCATCAGCCAGGAGACTTAACTATTTTCTTTAATTGTACGTAAACCACTTTAGGAGGTCTCAGCCTAAAAGGTGGTACACAAAATAATAGTATTTATTCATCTATTTGCATTCTTGTTGTGTATTGGACAGCATGAACCTATATGGATCATGCTGCTAACATAAGCATTGCTTTTTATCTCGTGATTAACAGCCCAATCCTAATCTCCCTGATGCTGCATGGTATAGTGGCACTGATATGGCCGCCGCTATACCCATGTTTCCTGCAGGGTTAGGGAAGCTGCTGGAGGTCTCCTGGGGGGGGGGGGAGTGGACAATCATCCCTTTAGCTCAAGTAAAGCCCCAGCCTCTGCAATAGGGCTTCTCAGTCACACACACCCCGTTCCATCCTCCTGCTCTCCTCCCACCCAAGAACGCCTCCCCCATGCCCTCCCAACCGGTGCGAGCCTCAGTACCCAGTGCTGCGTCCTCTCTGCTAGCGCAGGAGTGCCTTATGGCACTTTTCAATGGGGGTTCCCATTGAAGCCCGGCAGCTGTCTGGTGCTGCCCCAGCTCAGGTTTGGGCCCTAAGAGAAGGCCAACTTGATTTAGTAGTTAGAGTGTTGGACTGAGAGCCCAATCCTAACCCCTGTCCTCACCACCAGAACTAGTGTTCCAGTGGCAGGGAGTGCTTTATGGCCATCACAAGCATCCTACTGGCATTGTGCAAGGCCACATACTGCAAACCCATTGGCAGCAAGGCAGCACAGCCCCACACACGATGACAGATTGCCAAAGGTCCACCAATGACAGTAAATCGGCAAGTGGGACAGGGCAGGGCAGGGAGAATGAGGGTGGAATGAGATGGGGATGGGCAGAATGGGGTGTCAATTGGCAAAATCCTTATAATGGTAAATTACAAGGGGAAAGCATGTACTTAAAGTAGAACTGTGTATGTCCTGAGAGTGGGGATTCTTTCTTGAATCTCTGACCCCAGAATGTCAATTTTACAAACTGTGTAAATATTCTCCTCAATGAATCAAAGTAGTACAACATTTCCACTTGCTGCAAACACACTGTATTTTGTAAATCACTTTTGAAACCAAGCTGCGTCACATGATTTGGTATTAATTGTGCCCAGTTTAGCAAGACACAGTGCAGTGTTTTTTTCACTTTTAGCCAGGGCTAAACAGCATATCAAGTTGCCATAAACCCTTTTTCTCCTATAGTATGTCAGGTATAATGCACAGACCTTACACAATGTGTTTTTGTTCCTATGGGAATGCCACAATTATCACCCTATTTTTTTTAAAAACAAAATTGGATTTGGAAATCAGTGGTTGTCCATCTTAATTAGGACAACTGGAGCCATAAATAAAATTAGTTAGTTGGTATTAGCAATGTATGGTAGATGTCTATCGCAAATATTTCCAGCAAAATATCCAAGAGATTTAACTCCACTAAGAGAGAATTCTTTCATTCAAAGTGATTTAGGGTTCCTCTGACAGAATAAACACCTGAGAATGTTCAGGGAAGCCAAATTAGTTTTAAAAGACACTTCTATTTGAAGGGTCTCCAGTTTCCTAGCTGTGACCTCAAACCAGATCACTTGAAAATAAACCTCATGAACTCAATGGGACAAGTTTAGAAACAATTTCTTATTAAAAATTGTTTCTAAAATTGTCCCATTGAGTTCATGAGGTTTATTTTCAAGTGATTGGTTTGAGGGTCACAGCTAGGAATGGCCAGACACCCCTTAAAATAGAAGTTGTCTTATAAAAACTAATTTGGCTTCCCTTGAAAATTCTCAGGTGTTTATACCTGAGAGGAACCCTAAAATTCACTTTGAATTTCACTTTTTCAGTATTTTGGTGCTAATACAGTTGCCTGGATTTAGTTCGAGTTGCAAGTAGGGGAAGCTCCCATCTTTAAGTAGGGGTCAGGTTAGCACAAGGCAGGGAAGCTTGGTTGGCCAAGGTTTCTCCTGGAAACTCAATTGCACCTATCCACTCTGGCAGACGTTGAAAGTGATATTGGCTTGGGAGAAATCAGCAGGTGAATCTGGCTGGGATTCAGCTCAGATCTAACCACACAGGTTTAAAAGAGAAAAAGAGGGGACACCAACAGAAAGGAAGAAGAAAATGTCTTCTGACCGAATCCTTTGCTTCCCGCCCGTCCGTGTGTCCCCCCCCCCCAGCCAATGCAGGTGCACCAACACCATTCTCACTACATCCTGCAGGAGAGGGCAGTCCCAGAGGTCTCCCTTTTCATTTGTTCACTTACTCTGGGGTAAGCCTCCACAATGCAGAGGTGTCTACTCAACCCTGTGCCAGCAAAATTGCTGGTGCAGATCCCCAGGCCATGAGATTAGGAAGGGGGTTAGCATTTGGCGACCACAGATTTGATCCCACCCTTCCTGGATGCTCTACATTTGCAAATGGGTTTTTGAGAGGCCCCCACATCATCACAGGTATCAGTAGTAGTGGTCACAGTGCTAAGTTTTGCCAGTGCCTCAGTGCGCCTTGGAAGCGCCCCCTCTCCCTTGTCTTTGGAGCCGTTCTGGGCAGCAAGAGCAAAGCGGAAGAGAGCAAACAGAATTCTGTTACAGAATTATAAGAATTAGAAATAAAGCTGGGTTTAGAGAACAGGATCAGGGTTTGAACATCTGGAATCAAATTTGGAATAGAATTTGTGCTCACTCCAAATGGAGCAAAGCAGGAGGGTGCAAAATGTAGCCCTGGGGTTCCATGCGGACCCAATAGACTTCTGGAAAGCTCCAAATGCTGCTCCCCACTCCTAGTTACTAGCCTCTGATCTTGCTTGCATTTGCCACGTTTTGTGCTCCTAACTGCAACCAGCAAAGGAGGGAGGATTGCAGCACACCGCAGACACCCGCCTATAAGTCGGCCCCACAGATAAGTCGAGGGCAGGTTTTGAGCCAACAATCATGGAATTTTCTATGACCCTCAGATAAGTCGGGGGTTAAACTTAGGGGGGTGTCTGACTATAGTTTTGTCTGATTTTACCCCAGGCCAGATCCTGAAAAATAACCTACCTACCACTAATTGTTACCTAAGAACTGTAGTCTCTAATTTATTAAAAACACAGTAAAAGATCATAAGATACATTTTTATTCTTTTTAAATTCTGGTCTTCACCACCTTTTTGTAAACACTGTCACAGTAAGTGCACTGTAAACAACATACCAGTAAAACAGTGGTTCCCAACCTAATACTCAGGTACTCCCAGGGACACTCAACGGGACCTTTAGGGGTACTTGGAAAAGAATGGAATAATGGCAGAAAAAGGCAGGTCATGCTCCAGAATGCCTTGCAAGGACCAGCAAGGCAGGAAGGGAGGTAGCTAGTTGGCTGTGAAACCCCACCAATAGCTAGTTTTTGGTCATCAATTCATGTATGAACCAGTGATTGAAAACCAGCACAGTAAAAAAGCTGAAACATAATATGGAAAGTGATTAATCACTGGTGTGTTAAGCCAGAAGCTCTACATACAGCATATAACTGGGAGTGTGCAATTCAATTCACAGCAGAGAGATGCAGCTGCATATATTTGCAGCCCTTTTTACTCAGAAGTAGACCCACTGCTTTCCATGGGTGTTATTCTGAAGTAATGGTGCACTGAATTGTAGCCTGGGAAATAGGGTCCCATCCTGGTGTTTCCAAAAACAGACCTGCCTTGCAAGCATTTGCCAAGCAGAACCAGGTTGCAGCAGAAGGAAGGAGATTAAAAGGTTAACTTTGTCTGGAATTTCCCACTTGCCGTAGAAACAATCTCTGCCCTACCTGCCTGGTGCCTGCCTGCTGCTTGAGAAACTTGGCGCCTGCCTGTCGGCCGCTTGAGAAAGGGAACTGCTCAGAGTTGAAAGGCTCTGCCCTCTGATTGACCCAGAGATCAGGCGAATTGGAGCTTGATTACTTGGCAGAAATTTCACATACTATACATATCTACGGTATTTGAGGAAACACAAAAGCACTTGATGAAGGAATGCGTTCAGGTTCTATAAATTTCTGTACACTCAGATCTTTATTACAAGTTGACTTAAAACCTAAGCACTAAGAGTTCAAACCCCCCTTGGACACTGACCTTTCAATTACCACAATGTAATTATAACTGAAACCTAAAGCAAAAGAGCCCATCTCACTTGGAATACCATTTTTATTCCAAACTCTCTTGCCAGCAAACCACAGCTCAGATGCTTGTAAAACCCAAAACTGCTATCTTCACATTACCAAAATGCTCTGCTTCTTGCCACCTGGGAATACCATGTTCAAAATCTCATGGACAGCATCATGATTTTTTGGTAACCAACAGCCAGGTTCCAAAGAGCTCCTTTCCCTGAACTTTCCATCTTATGCTTGCCCAGAGGGATTTTCTCTTTAATTTTTCTTTTGAAAGAAAATGCTGCCATCCTCTCAAGAGCACATCACAAACAGCTATTTTGGAAACTCCCCTCCAGTTCAAAAATCATGTTGCATTGGGGGGCAACGTGACTGTTATTCCAGTCAAGCACATATGAAACAGGAAGCTCACATAGGAGAGTTGCACAGATCTTTGAATTCCATGAAAGAGATGAAAGATGGCCAGAGTGTACTGACAGAATCATTCTTCATAAAACAAATACTTTGAAACCCTGCTAAAACTGAAATTGACATTTATATCCAGTGTCTTCACTGTACTTCAATTATCACTCAAATGTTTTTGTCCTTAAAAAAAAAAAATTAAACACCAAAGCAACTTCTTATATTCCTGTATTTTTTTCTCCCAGATGCATATTTTATTTTGGTACCGTATACCGCCTTGGCTATTCTAAAAGGTGATACAGAAGATAGAAATATATCTGCCATTATAGATCTATATAACACTATTTATACACGGGGGGAACTTATTGCATTAGAACTGAGTTACTCTAGGGAGCAGTGGTGTAGCTAATGATCGTGTAGCCCAGTGCCAAGCTCAAAATGTTGCCCCGGAAGTGGTCACAACCGGAAGTGACATCATGCCAGGGCTTTTTCAAAAGTGAAAAGGCATCTATCTGCTACTTGGGGTCAAAGAAGAATTATAGTTCCCCCCAGACAAAATCAAATTAATTAAGTAAATAAATAAAAAATGTGCCCCTGGTAGGTTCGAGACACTGTGTTGGGGTGAAGAGGAATGGTTATTCTTCTCTTGCTAAATATAAGAAGGACACCTCTTGAACAACAATCAGTCTCATAGGTCAGTTCTGAGTTAAGAAAATTCACTTTTCGTTCTATAAGGCAATTGTGCTTTCATTTTCTGGTTAATTGACCATAACCTTTGATAGAATACAGGTATTCTAATGGGGTTTATTTCATTGCATTCCACATTAAACAACCTTTCCAGTTATATAACATGATGGTATTAATCATATAAAGATTTTCACAATTTTGGTCACTAGTGTCAAGCTCAGCATGTTGCCTCCCTAAAGCTTGATGCCCAGTGCAACTGCTACCCCCTGTACCGCCTTAGCTACAACACTGCTAGAGATAAATTTCCCACAGAACATGGGAATGGTCCCTAGACAAAAGTGCTCTGGATCAGACATATATACTGTGGTTCCACATAACAATTCTTGCTAGATGTGACATGGGGCCTTTAAGTTTTTTGAAAAGAAACCATGGGGAGACTTGAATTAAACTGAAGCCGCAGCAATCAACAGCCCTGATTCAGCTCACAACTGAAGCTGCTTTTATCCACAGAAGGAACAGGCATGGTTTTTAATAATAATAATATCAACAACAACAACAACAACAACAGGTATTTATATACCGCCTTTCTTGGTCTTTATTCAAGACTTTATTCAAGGCGGTTTACATAGGCAGGCTTTATCTAAATCCCTATTTAAATATTAAGGCAGGCTTTATCTAAATCCCTATTTTATGTCCATAAGTTTTCCCCTTCATGGCAAACTTGGAGGGAAAATTTAAATAATGGAACCAGCAGATGGGCAAAGAGCCCACTTCCCATTTCTCCCAACGTAAGACCCCATGGCTGCTTTTGGCAGAAGCAAAAAAGTGTTGGGATTCCAGACACGTGTTTCTCATTGTCACTTCCAGTTTGACCCTTGCTGGTCTCGACTTCTCAATCCTGACTGGGGTTTACAAACTCTGTTCTACCTAGGCCCTAATTCATACTTGTGAATGCTTGTATTGAAACAGCCACTGACTATCAAGTCACACCAGCCTTTCCCTAGGGCTACCTCTGTTCCAGAACTCTGCATACCAGGAACGGAATCTGCATGTTAATGTCTCAATCTATACACTGCCAGTCACAGGGAGGTGAGGCGTCATGCAAGAAAAGCTCTTTGGCATGTGTCAGCACCAAGACAGGAAATATCAGGATGCTTTTGACTAAGAACATTATCATCATTCAAGAGTTGAAGGCCAGTGCAACCTATGAACACAAAGGACATTTTGCTCTCTTTCAGTAAGAGGGAGACATAAACAACACGCCAAGGGATAAAAAAGGAAACTAGATATTTGCAGCTCAAATGTCAGAACCAAATTTAAGGAAAAAAACACAGAGAGATTAACTTTCAGCTCAGTCACCACCGAGGAAGTCCCTGGAAGGATAAAAGAGTACTTTTAACAAAGTGGGATGCTTAACTGATCATCAGACCTGCTTTGTCACTTTCATCTTAGCAATCCACAGAAGAAACCAGACTTCCGTGCCAACCCTTGGCATGAGGGCCACGC
Organism: Tiliqua scincoides; assembly: GCF_035046505.1. Lineage (NCBI taxonomy): Eukaryota > Metazoa > Chordata > Lepidosauria > Squamata > Scincidae > Tiliqua > Tiliqua scincoides. The sequence goes on from NC_089826.1 coordinate 32,958,794, forward strand.
AATGAAAGAAAGGGAGTCGGTCAACCTCAAGGAGAAAAGGGAATGCGGTTAAAGACTGCAGCCAACTCTGCGGAGACAAAAGCAGCTGGCAAGGGAGAGTGACAAGGAAGAGGCTAGTGCCTGTCTACCATGGAGAACAGCTACAGTGTAATCATAAACCTAAAAGACCATACCAAGGAGAGCAGCCTAAAGGAAACAAAAGAAACCTCCTCCAATTACTGCCTGAGGCATTCTGTTAATCTGCAGAAGAACTCCTGACAGAATTTCTATTCAGTCTTCATCCCATGGATTCTGCTTAATGGGAACCTTATTATGTTTGACACTCAAAGTAATTACCTCATGAGAATTTTGCATACGAGAAGAACCAACGCTTTAATTTTCCGCAGGTGTCTTGGACGCATTTGGTGCCCAAAAAGAATGAGGTGCACATTCTTCTTCCACCGCAGTGCTTTCAGACTAGACTGGTTCACGCCACAGAGAAATGTGTTTATCGTGTCCCTCAGAGGAAGCAGCATAACTTAATTCTTTGTCCACCACAATAACAGGAGCAAAGAAATTGCTCTGACACAACCATGGTGAAAAACATCAACAATCGCCATTTACTTACTTGGAGGATATGAATGTTCATCCTTTTCAGCCAAAAGGACAGTTTACCAATTGTTGCATTAGCGCTGGGTTCTTTCTTACTGAATCTTATCATTTTAACACTTATTAGCCATGATCAGGGCTAATCCTTGATGCTCATTTTGTTAAATTGGATTGAATTGACAAATTTAAAAGGGTATTTATTCATTTATTTATAAATTAATGAAACAAATATGTTGCTCCTAGAAGTAAAACACTGACTAGTAAGAAAGAAACAAAATAGGGTTAACAAGCAAAAGAGGATACCTTTTAATTTTTTATTTTTTAAAAAAAGGACACATGGAAAATGCTTTTTTTAAAAAAACAGGGCATGTTTTCCATGCTGAAGCAAGTTACTAAATCACACCTACATTTTTTGAAACAGATGGTGCAACATACAAAGTCATAGCACCAGCTGTTAGATAAATAAGAAAAGACTTTCCTGAAATCTGAATAAATAAGACCCTCAAATATGCCAAATCATATCATATATCAAGTTCCTATTTCTTAATTTTTCAGTTAGACGAGTTGTCTTTTCCATCCTATTGTTCTGCATTAGTAGAAAGAATGTTCAGTAAAATAAGGGCACAAAGCAAGGAGGGTTTGGGAACTGGTGATCTTCAGGTTGAGAGCCAAGGAAAACCTTGTATTGCCATCAGTCCAAATGGAGAGAGAATAAAGATTTGCCAGTGAAGTAATAATAGCAAAAACTGCTGCTCCTGTAGACTGTCTGCCTGGATGTTTATTATAATAGGAAGCACTGTATCTTGTAGCGATGCATCAGGCAGACATTCATTAGGTGTACCTCTAGAAAAGGATTGGGGAAGTTTCATCTGCTGAACTCCTGATAATCCCGCTCCACCACAATATGAAGCTAAAAAACGAAGGCAAACTGTGGACGTATGCAGCCTAATTTGTAAAGCACTGGGGAATCTCAGAGAGGTTTCCCTGACATGGGTCGCGTGAGGCTCCATGAGCCTCAGGTGAGTGGGGGGGGCAGATTTTTGCATGGGGAGGTGGTGATATCTTGTGGTGAGGAACTTTGCCTTGGGTGCAGGGCTGGGGAGGTCCGCTGCTTTGTGTGTGTGTGTGTGTGTGTCAAACAGCTGGAGTGATGATAGCGGGCAACGTAATGAAACCAACTGAACAAGGGCTAGGTTCTGTTCCATTTCAATTGCAGTTTCATGGCAGTTTAGCAGCAAAGAAATCACCTGCACAGAGCGGTCTGGCACAGCTGTGCCAGGTAGTTCAGGGCCTGTTGCATCTTGATCCTCAGAAGAATGAGTTGAACTCCTTGGTAGACCACTGCAAACAGTTTGCAAGACCCTTTGCAATAGAATTGCTAGATTTGACTAGTCCTACTGTCGATGCCACTGCGACTGCTTGTCAGTTGGTACTTTCAGTCAGTCAGTCTTTTGTCAGTCTTTTCATCTTGTGCAGCCTGAGGATGTGGACAGAATTCTTTAAAGCACCCTGTTGCTCATATGTGCACTCAAGCTCCGTCCACCCTGGCTCACAAAAGCAGATGGTCTGGGGGGAGAAGAAGAGTGCTCAATTCTGGAGTTAGTTCTACTGGTCCTGGAGGTGGTTCAGCTCCTCTTGAAGAATTCCTCCATAGACTCTATCACTTTCTCAAAGGAAAGTAAGTATTTGTTAGCTAAATTTCAGCTTAGGGCTGCTTTTAATATAAGCTTCACATTATAAGTTGACAAAAACAGACAAAATACCTGCTATGTAGATGCTGCTTTAAATGTAAAGCACCAGACTCCACTCAAGCACATTTAAAAAAATTAAGGAACATAAGAAGAGACTTGCTGTATAAACCCAAGGATCCATCTAATCCAGCTTCCTGTTTCTCACAATGGCCCACTGAAAACAGGAAGTGATTTTAGGCCTTCTGGAGGCCTTCCAGAAGCCCCACAGATATGATGGTGAGGAGGCGATGACAATCTTAGGCAGAGCAGCATTCTGTGGTCCTGGCCCCAGGTGGTACAGGGATGGAGTCAAGAGATAGGTGGACGAGGAGAAGGAAGAATGAAGCAAGCTCCTCCCCACTGTTGAACGCTGAGCCTCACTGTTGGGCCAGCAACCTTCAATGAGTCAAGGGATAGCCAGCACAGAGGAGGAAGTATCAGATGTTGGAGATGTTGATGAGCCCTTGTTATCACCCAGCCCCCTAGGCTTCAAGGTAAGATTTAGTTTCATAAAGTTCATAGAGGATATGGTGAAGATGGTCCCCTGCAACCCAACCCCATTTTCCCCATAGGCTCAATGAATCAGTATCTGCTAATTAGGGTTTTTAGGTTTTCTAGGAACCTAACCCTAGCGGATAATGAGAATTGGCTATATCTCACTCTTCTGTTTTGTGTTCCATTGCAGTATGGGATTAATTACAGTTTTTTAAAAAAACAAAACAGATTCACACATTTTAAGGCAGGACTTACCTGTAGATGATGAACATGCTTTGTGTTAATATAATAAACTATTTTAGCTGGACCTAAATGTCCAGCTGAAAATTCAGCAATACACAACAACACTGATTGAAACCAAAACATTTTTTGCACAAAGCCAAGGAAACAAAACCCATCCAACTTTTGCACAGTTTGTTAAATGACATTATCAGAGTGAGGGCTATTTAGAAACACTTACGTCATGGCCAAGAACGTGTTTAGACCAGAAAGAGAAGAATATGTTCAGCCTTGTTTGGATGCTTAAAACAAGCCTAATTAACATTCTGGACAATCTAAGTGATATTAATTTGTTTTTCTGGAAAAGTGCCTTGTGGCTAAATTTTTAAATGCATCATGATTCCTTAATGTCTCTCCTACAAATAAGTGAAAAAAGTGTGCCTGCACTGGGTATCTCATAGTATTATAAACGCTTTGTAGAATGGTCCAGTAAACAAAGATATAGAAAGTGCTTGCCCAAATGATGCTGTAGCCTGAAGGACAAGAGTCAAGGGGACTGGTAAAGTACTAAATAAAACAGATATAAGCAGGGTCGGGCCTGGTTAGTATTTGGATGGGAGACCGCCTGGGAATACCAGGTGCTGTAGGCTTATACCATAGTCTTTCCAGACTGAAGGTTGCCAACCAAAGGCGATTGACCTTTTGTGTTGGTTTGTGTAGTGAGTTGCTTTGTCAAAGAATGGATGCACCCCAGACATGCTGGCTCTGGAGTAGGATCAAGTCCAGATGGAATGTATAAAGAGCGCATAAAACCCAACATGATATGGATAATGTCTGCTCAAGAGCTATTTTCAGTTTAACAACAATGATGGAACAAGAGGGCATACATGAAAATTAAAGAAAATCTGATTGGAAGCAGATGTCAAGAAGGCCATTTTCATGCAAAGAAATGGCTGTTTTGTATAGACAAGGAAGCAGAGTTGTTCAGGTGAAAACACTAGTCCCATTCACAAACAATTGAAAAGCAACCTGAGGTAGAATTAAGTATGAGTGACTAATGGCCCTCATTTACAAAAACATCCTAAATATGCAATTGCCGGGTAATGTGTTCAATAGTTGGATATAGAGGAATTTATGTGCAGAGATAATGGCATTCTTTCCAGTTGACATTTGTTGAGTCAAGATTTAGCATTTTTTGTCTTGGGTAGTCAAGTGCTCCTTATTTCTCCGTTTCCAAGTTTTGCTTAAAGTAAAATTAATAATGTTTTACTGTTTTGTCTTCTGTATCTTTTTTTGTAAACTTCCTTGAAAGCCTTGGCAGGACAGTGCTACAAATGAAGTAAGCATGCAAGTAAATATTCATATGCAAATATCAGGCTCCAAAGCAAGAATGGGGACTGGTGACTCGCAGACTCAACTTAAGTCAGGAAAACACATGTTTTTTGCAACTTATGGGAACTCAAGTCATGCATGTCAGTGACTCAGGCACTGACTCATGACTTGGGATTTTTACCTGAAAAGAGTTATGACTCATAGGGCGCAATCCTAACGCTTTATGTCAGTGCTTTCCAGCACTGACATAAGGGCAATGCAGTTCTGAGGTAAGGGAACAAACATTCCCTTACTTTGAGGAGGCCTCCGTGAGTGACACCCAACTGCAGGATGCGGCACACGTCCCATTGGCACCGCTATGCCGGTGCTGGAAAGCACTGACATAAGGGGTTAGGATTGCTCCCATAGATGCATAGATGCACGTCACAAAGGCTCATCATTTTGGGCCCAAGACTCAGTGACTCGGCTTCCTGTGTGAGCATGTTGTTGCTTACTCTTTTTTTTTTTTTTTTTGCCTCTTCTGCATCACCCTGAAAGACCACTGGGCAATCCAGAAGCCAGCATCCAAACAAGTGCAAGGAGCAGACTTGGTGGGAGAAGGGTAGGTTGGCTCCAGGAGGCAAGGGATAGGGGGTGGGGGGAGGAGGGGGGAGCGCTGCATGAGGCTGGGTGGAGGAACCAGAAGAAGGTGGGGCAACCAGGACATTGGGGGAGCAGGCTGTCTTGTCCATCTCAGAAGGGAAGGATGATTGGCTGAATGGATGGCCTGATTTTTTTCTCTGGATGAGGGAAGAGAGGAAGAACCCAACAGAAGGAGGAGGGGGTTCTTGCAACAGGAAGAAATGCCTGGATAAGGTTTATCTTCACTTTCGACAGAGTTGCTGTATGTATTAGCAGTTCATGGTGACACCAGGTTGTAACAGTATTTCCTGAATTATTGAGGTCATGCTTAGAGAACTGTCTTTTTTAAGATGGTAGTCTGTAGTTACCCACTGTAGCCACTGTACCACACTGACTCATCAGGCTAAGGAGCCCTTCTGCCTCCTCAACTGTCAATGCATGATAGACCTTAAGCCCAGTCCCACAATACTTCCAGACAAACCTCCAGAATGGAACCAGGATGTAACTTGGGGACTTTGTGTTCTATTTTCTCTCACAGTGGGGATCCCACAAGCCGCACCCATAATTGAGAACATAACATGAGAAAGTGGCCTTCCATACTGTGTTACCAGCAGTGCTTTTTAAAACATGTGCAGCATGCACACATGAGGGGGAAACAATTGCGTGCAGGGCTTCTGTGAAGTGGCCAATGGCACAGCTGTATTAGCACACCAGGGAAAGGAACACAGAAGAAAGGGTGAAAGGTACAACCAAAGGATTTATTTTAGTGATGTAAACCAAGCTGAACTTGTTCATTCAAAGCTATCATTCATTCTGTATGGAGTCCTATGAAGATTGTCAGAAGAAGGAGAGATGAGGAGAAGCTCCTTAGAAAGAGATACAGGAAGAGTGATAAGGAGGAAACAAGGGGAAGGCAGTGTGAAGGAGGTGTATGGGGTTTTAAGGGGAATTGGAATTATAAGGGATTATTTAATATATAAGAGGGTGATGGGACAGGTCAGGATAAAGTAACTGAGGGAGAGTACTTAACATAGAGGGTAAACATGGGAAAGGAAGCTATGCCTTTGAAGTTAGAACTGCATAGTCAGGCAGAGTGATGGAGTGGAAAAGGTGCAAAGCAGCAGGAAGGGGGAGGAAGAGTTAACTTTGAAGTGCAAAGCAGAAGAAATTCAGAAGGCCACATGGCCTTGGGAACAAGAAAGGCAGCACCAGGGCCGGAGATAACACACAGGTACAATTGATGAGATCAAGTTATGGAAGAGAAGTACCTGCAGGGGTTCTGATTGGACTGATGGCAAAAGTGGACCCAAGTGTATGATTGGTTGAACAACAGAAGCGGGACGAGCATGACTCAGCAAGAATGGGAAATGATGATTGGCAGGAGGTGAGATTAAGCTGCGCTGAGGCTGAGCTCTTAGTCCCCCTTGGGGTTGGCGAATGCCAAGGGGAAACTCTGCTGCTCTGAACATCTAGAAGGAAAGATGCTGTAAGTGTATATAGGCATGTGAGTTGAGTAGAATCAGTTAGCTTTCTTATTTTCCTGTAGCTATGTATGTACTGACATCTCTAGCTGCCCTTGAGAAGCACACTAGTTGGGTGGCAGCTACTTAAAGTACTAACCTCCGTTATAATAAAGAACTTTTACTCTGATTTTTGGAGTGTGTGTGCTCAGGGGTGAGCTTGGATGATTCAGGAGAACCCAAGAGGCTTGTGCGGGCAAGCAGCATGGGAGTTGGGGTGGCCCAATCCCTTCAAAGGCAGGGATGTGGCTTGGATGAAAATGAAGGTTTTGGGGTGCAAGGAAAGAAAGAAACAGGCAGGAGGAACATTGGGAGATTAGTGGGAAAGAAGGGAGGAGGTTTCCTGAGGTTCCGGCCAAGAAAACAGTTGGTGGCTGGAAAGCAGCTCTCTGTAGCCTCAGTGTGGGCAGCAGTCAAAGGTAAGCCTCTAGACAGGTCATGAAAGCACTTCATCCACTTGCAGTGGAGAAACAAGTCCCTTTCCCCCAATAAAAATTTGTAACCAATGTCCCAAGGGAGATTAATTGGAATCTCCAACAGGAAAACCCCTATTTTGGACTTTTCTCAGCTCTCAATGTTTTTGAGGGATCCATTACAGGGATTTATTTATGGAGGAGACCTGAGGCTGTTCTCAGGTCTTCATTAACGCATTGAAAAATAGACCAAAACATACACTCACCCACAACACATATGCACTAAGCACTTACAGAGTGAAAAGAAAGCGGCAAAACATTAAGTGTGCTGACAATGCAATTAACAGGAGACAGAGATGATGAAAGAGAGGGGGAAATTTGTGGATCTTTGGCAATGCTGTGCTAAGTGCAAAGGTTACTGATCCATTTCTGCAAACCTTAAGAGTACTGCACTGCAGGGGCCATGGTGGCAAGAGAGCCGAGCGCAGTGAATCTCCCCAGAAAAAGCAGAAAAGTTTGTCTGAAGCTATGGAGCAAGCCCTTGCATGCATTTTGGCAGTAGCCTTAACCAAATGGAGAAGCAAGGCAATGGAGCCATGCAGCTTTCCTGGCCGGGGTGGGGGAGGAAGGGGCACAACAGTTACCTGACCAGCCTACTCTAGCTCAACAGCTTTGGTTGTGCTCAGGGAGAGACAGAAAAGCTGGAGAGGAAAGGTGACATGGGGGGTTACTGATCCTGGGTGTTCTACTGGGCAGGGCCTAGGAGAGGGGGAATAAAGGGGGTAATTTGTACCCGGGCCCAGGGTCAAAAAGATGGCCCAGGAGCCAAAGATGGAGGCCCAGAAATTTCCTGGGATCTGACATTTTCCTATCTACTTAGACTTGTTGCCCACACAGGATGCTAGGGACACTATCACAAGCGTGCAGCTACTGCAACTACTGGCAAGCCATATAGTATGCTGAGCCAAGGAATGCATACATGACACTCCTAAACAGAGTGTCAAATCTGAGAGGAAACTGGATTGCTACAGTAGCTCTTTGGCTTCTGGATCTGCTTACCATGAAGGAGTATATGGGAGCTCAGGGACACAGCTGCAAGACTACAGCTGCTGCAGAAGCAGGTTTTGGTACACACAGGACACTTTCCATTCTAGTGTGAACCTAAATATGATTATACTAATTTTCTGCAATGATTTTCTATATTTTCTATATATAAGATTTTAGCGAGACTTAGGAATGTGTTTGGTTTTCCCTATTTCTGTATCTAGTTGCCGATGCCACATGGGTGGGTAGACCTGGGCTCCAAAGACTTTTCCAGCTATCTCCACCCTCCCCCCATCCTTTTTTGCCCCTCCTTGCCCCATTCTGCTCACCCATCACCACCCTGCCCCGCTCTGTTTCACCCCTCTCCTTTTGCAAAGGGGCCCAAAAGAAACTTTCTGCCCCCTGAGGAAATTCCTCTCAGGGGCCCTGCTGCTGAATTCTGCTATTGTCTTTCACACCTAGTTGAGGGTGTAGCAGCCGCGGACCTCCGCAGCCCCGCGCCCAGGGCAAAGCTCTGCGATGGCACCCCCCCGCGGACTATCGTCGCCCCCCCAGGCATAAATCCGCCCCCCTACTCACCAGAGGCTCACAGTGTCTCATGCAACCTCTTCCCACGCCAGGGAAACATCTGTGAGGTTCCCCAGCGCTATAAACTGTGCTTCTGGCAAACCGGAAGCACAGTTTCGACCCCTATCGGGAGCTTCAGAGAGGATTCTGTGGGGTCCCAGAGGCCGGCACCTGGGGCATTTGCCCCAGGCAGGTCTATGGTGGACACGCAACTGGAGTGTAGTGGCCAGTTTGGAGAGCAGCTTGCCTATAAAGAATTCACCTTGATCAGACTCCAGTCGGAGAACTGGTGAGGATGTTGGGGCCAGGGAATCCTCTTTTATTATGCTAACTTTCCTTGTCTCAAAATTAGGAGCTCTGATGCAGTGGCTACAGTCACAAGAGCCAAGTCTGCTGTTCCAGCAGGATTTAAAGCTGATATGCTCCATTTGAATTTTGGAGCTGTGAAGACTCCATTGTAATGTAAGGATTAAATCAAATCTCCATTTGAATTTAGAGTGCTCAGAGCTTGGTCAGATGAATTGCCTGATTCAATCAAAAGTGTGCCATCACTCCAGCAAATAGTCATGTCACTAGTCTGGCCCATGCAGGCAGGTGTTCAGCATCAAATACACATGCATGAATGTGTGCCTCCTGAAAACCTTGAAATAAAAGAAATGAAATATTGACCATGTATCAATTGCAAACAGCTGTTTTGATGAGGTGAGGATAGAGACACAAGTGCTAAGAGAAGTTTCTGTCCTAAGCTCTTTCCCAGGCTTCCTTTGCACAAAAGAAGCCCCAACTTCTTCTTCTTCTTCTTCTTTTTTTTAAAGGAAGAAACACCTTTTGCTTGAAGGGAAAATACCTTGATTTCGTTCAAATGTTTTTATCCTGCTTTTCCAGGATAAAAATGTTGCCCAAGGTAGCTTACAATAAAGCAATCCAAATAAACACAACAAACAGTAAACCCATTGATTAAAAACAATAAAATAGCAGTAGAATCCTAATAAAAGGCAAAACAGCATTAGGACAAAATAAAATCAGCAGCAGCTACAGCTTGAAAGCACACTGGGATAAAAAGGTCTTCAATGCTGGGTGGAAGGTTAACAGAAAGGGGGAAAAGTATATCTCTGTGCAAGTGGAGGGCTCCAGTGCTTGGACTTTGATCAAAACAGGCTACAATGGACTTCTTAAGGGACAAGTCATAATGCAGAACAGCCCCTAGCTGTTCAATGACATCAGTGACACTGTTAGAAAAATTCAGTCATGCTATCTTGGCCTTACTTGAGCTAATCATATAGACAGTAATGAATCTGCTTTAAAAAAACAGTCTGAAGGTCAGATGAAAGCAGTCCACAGATGTTGACTTCATGGATGCCTGGAGTCTTGTACTCTTTTAAGCCATCTTCGATTACTGGCCATACACACTCACAAGAACTGGGACCAAGATGGCCAGTCATTCCCCCTGAATGGGGATCATCAGGCCCTTCCCCCCCAGAAAAATCCATAAAGAATTGCTTCCTCCACCACTGCCTCTGGCCATTTTCAGCAGGACCAGCCTGTGTCATTTCAGAAGCAATAAGTTTAAGTCCAGAGTGGGAGAGAATCATCACTTTTCACTTCAGGGGTAAGCGCGTTTACAGTGGCCATTGATTTTCTGATGGTCTGGTCAGATGGCTTGATTTTTGAATCTACTAACATGGTATGCACAAGAGTATGATGGTAGGGAAAGGCCTGATCTTTACAGGATGCTGATGAGCCAATGAAAGATGTGTGGTGGCTTCTTGAATTGCCCAAAAGGCTCACAGTTTGTGTTTGTTGCTACAAATGATCCCAACAAATGACCCAGGGGTTAAACAAACAAACAAAAACAAAAAAAAACCTCTGACAAAGGTGAGCACTTGGGACAAACAACTGCTATCAGAACAGAAAGTTTAATGATATTTTTCCAGAGTTCATTCTAGCCAATCTTGTCCTAGTGTCCTCAGCATCCCATATGTACTACCATAAGAAGACATTGTTAAAGGCATTAGGACTGTAGCACTGTAGGAGCCTAAGATCAAGCAGTAAAATCACTTTAAGAGAATAATTTGCATATGTATGCACCAGGGATAGTGCACCTTGAGCCTAGCCTTGCCAACCATCCCCCGCTCCCGCCCCAGCCCCTGCCCCCTTGGCTGTCAAAACAAGTCATAATGGGCTGCCTTCAGGACTCATCCAGGGGCCATTTTTAGAGTCTTTCCAAACAGAGGATCAGCACAAGAGTCAGTTGCAGCCCCACAGAAAAAATGAAGGTGCCTGAGGTGTGTATGTTGGAGTTCTCATTTACCATTCCTCGGATGTTCCTGTCCCATCTGCCATCAGTGATGTCTATGTGAAGTCCTTCACTTCAACCAACCAACACCTGCATTTTCATCACTTCATTTGTCTTGTAAACAAAAGTTGTACTGTGTTGTTCAAATGAATCCAGCAGTGCAGAATAGCTATTGGTTCCATATGAACCCCAGCAATGACCCTCCCTTCATATTACAATTCCAAATTCTGCCCTCTGAAGGAGCAGTGAGCAGCAGGCCATGGACTGACCAACAGGGAGAGAGGGAGGCATCTGAGCTCAGCAAGGCAGGATGGGACAGGCAGCACAAATGAGGGGGCAGAAGAAGCCAGCAGGAGGAAGGGTCATCCACAGTAACTGGGAGGCTGATGATTCAATGCAGTTCTACTCGGAAGTCTGAGTCTCATTGCTGTCTACGGGCTTCCTCCCAGATAACTGCGGAGAAGGACGGCTGCACATTCATTCATTCATTCTCCCCTCCCTCATTCAGACAGAGACAGACAGAGTTAGAGTCTTTTTTTCAGACAGAGAAAAAAAATCCCTCATTCAGACAAAGAAAAAAAATGCCACCCCATTCAGTCAATCAATTGCCTGTCCCTTCTGAGATGTACAAGAGAGCTCCCCCCACCAATCCTGGCTGCCACTGCCTTCTTCTTGTTGTCGTCCCCCCCGCCTTGGGCAGCCAGTTACCTAGTCCCCCTCCCCTCCAGTGTAGCCACTGCTTCCCGGAGCCAGCCTACCCTCTACCCTCCTCCTCCCAAGACGGCTGCTTGCACCAGTTCAGATGCTGGCTTCCAGATTGCGCCATGAGGTCTTTCGGGTGCGGAAGTGGCAATAAACAAAAAATAAGCAAGCGAGCACAGAGACACGCACATTGAGGCGGGTCAAACTCAAGTCTATGAGTCAAAACTCAGTTCTGAAAAAAAATACACAAGAAGTGTCACTTCCAGGTTCAAAGACACATGGAACTCAAGTGTGTACAAGTTGGTAAAAATGCATGTTTTGGCGACTCAAATCCAAGTCATCTGAATGTTGACTCATCCCTAGTAAGCACAAGTTATTGGATGCTCTCACCATAGCTCCTCTAGTAAGACATTGGATATACAGTATACTGATATACTCCATATCATTGGTCGGTCCCCCCAAAAATTGTCTATTGAGAAAACCACAAGTTTTTAGAAGTGCCTCCTGCTAAGTACCAATGTAAATCTATTCAAACTTCCACTTTTCAATATACAGCATTTGTACTATCATTATAAACTGTGTAGGATTGGATTGGCACCAATCCTATTTGTATCTAGCCAGGAAAAACACACACGCTTTGCCAAAGAAGCTAGAAAGCTTTCATCATAAACACCTTGGCCCATCCAGCCTTGGTTTGGAAACTTCTGGTACTTTCACACTGACAAAATAGGCCCAGTTTTTGCACCACGCACTGTCTCAAAGCACACCCTAAACACATACAGAGAAGGTGAACGGATGCAAAATCTGCATCAAATGAAAACCATCCATTCAATTGTCAGTCGACCATATGTTTTCCATATGATTTGTGACTACGCATGCTATAAAGCTTGTTATAGTACATTCTTATTTTGGACAAGTTTGGGCAATGTAGAAGTGACATTGTCTGAATCGACAATTTAGTCCTGGGCATCTTTGCAAGTAGGTGTTAGGCAGCAATGCCTAACAGTACTCTGAAGTTCTTTTGCTGACCAGCAGTTGCAAGATACCATTCTCTGGCAGACACAGCTATTCCATCACAGCCAAATAAACCAGCCTATTCTTCCCCACACCAGTCATTCAGCAATAATAGACAATCAGCCATTGCCCCCTTACTGACCATCGTCACTTAACCATGGGTATAGGCAAGTACAGGAAGGAGGGAGAGGTAGCCCACCTAGCATGAACCCTTCTCCCTTTCCCCATTCAGTTCATGAAGAACTCAGCCTCTGCTCCTCTTCTCAAGGAATCAAGCACTGCAGATCATAACACACATAGCATTCAATTGCTACCAGATGTCAGTGGAAGACCTCCCCAGCCCCATGCCCCAGGGTAAAGGTTTGCAATGGCACCCCTCCCCATGGGATGTTGCTGCCCCCATGTGCAAATCCGTGTCCCCCCCCCCTCACTTACCTGGAGCTCACAGAGCCTTGCGCGACTCTAGGACGCATCAGGGAAGCCTCTCTGAGGTTCCCCAATGCTTTAAACGGTACTTCTGGAAGACCAGTAGTGCAGTTTCCGACCCTGTTGGGAGCCTCAGAGAGGCTTCTGCGGGGTCCTAAAGGCACACAAGGCTCCATGCCCAGGGCATTTTCCCCATTGACCTGAGAGGTCTGCCACTGCCAGAAGTAGCATGTACCTGGGGGCCCTGGAGTACTGAATTCCCCAATGAGATGAGTGGAAGACTTGGATTGCGATGCTCTGGCTTCAGTATCCAACCAAGACCTCCTGAAGCGTGAGGACAAATGCCAAATGCAGCCTGCCCATGGATGTTGAGCCACCCTCTGCTCCTCCCACTATCCAATGGTCTTGCTCTTCTCCCATCCACATTTCCTCTTCCTCTCTGTCTCATGCTTCCTTTTCCAATCCAGTTGTGGAAGGGGTAGGAGCAGTGGAGGTAAGTAGGCAGACAGAGATGGGCACCTCCCACCAATATGCTGCCCAAGGCAACCAGTTGGCCTTATGGATGGGTTGGCCCTGTCTGGTTTGGTACATTGCTGCACAGTCTGCATGGCAGAGGCTTCCACGCTCTGCTCTCTAGACACAGAGAACAGGGCCGCACTCCTAAAATGCCCAACCTCATGTGTGATAATTGAAATAAGTAGAGCATTTAGTTAGTATCGTGTCATTTCTGGAATCCCTCTTGGAAGCCTTCCTGATATAGTGTTGCATAGAACATCTTTTGTTCATTCCAACTGTGAAATATCAGACCAGATGTAGAACGTTTTGCTTGGAGGCGTCAAGAGAAGGAAAGAGACCGTTTTCATTAACAAAGATTACAACAATGAAAGTGCCGTTTTATAATCATTGAACAGATTTATCTTTCATTTGCTTCCCCTTTTAGTCATGTTTTCCTAGTAGTAATTCTCATTTCTCATTCTCTGCAGTATTTCTTTTTTTTCCTCCATTCATATCACATTCATTTCTTCCATGCATTCGTTTGGCTCCCCCTCGCTCCAGTTTGTTAAAGTCTAAACCGCTAGCCCCCAGCAGGGTCATGTGACTGAAATCCCATCATGACTAGTCTCAAGAACAGCCAACAAATCAGAAGTGAAGGCGAATGGTCTATCTCACACACACCCCACCTTGGGTTTCCTCAATTTTTAAGCTTTGATGAAATATAAGCCAGGGCTCTAGATTAGTGCTTTTAATTATGGCAATTGCTTCACCTAGGCTAAGACTGCAGCCTCTCATCTTGGACGGAAAGCACACATTCCACTTGTACACATCTATTAAAGCCAGAGAAGCCACAGAATCCTGTGTACCAAATTAGCTGTTCCGCTCTTATTTGCCACACTTCCTTCAGCCTACCACTTTAAAATGAGCAAGAAGATCAAAGGCGGTTTCGTCCAGTGTTTCATGCCATCCCCCAACAATTTAGGTATTTCCTGGTTTTTACAGGGGTCACAAATCAGCATATCACATGGGGATAAAGTGGAACCAAGAGCTAAACAAGAACCCCACTTGATGTACCTTGTACAAGATGTATCTTGCAACAAGACCCAGGTGATCTACTGAAAATCTTTGGGGAGAATTACTGGATTGAGAGCCCAGTCCTAAACAGTATGCATTGGCTTACTACTGGTGTGCACTGTCACAAACATTCCATAAAGCACATTTGTGAGCACGCAGCGCCGGCCCAGCACAGGAGCTAGCGCTTGTGGAAAGTCGGTGCTCCACCGCTCAGCAGTTGCCCAAACTGCTGGGCAGCTGAGGGGTAGGTAGGGACATGGGGGGAGGCAGAGAGGAGGTGTTCCGGGGTGGGGGGGAGGTGGAGGAAGGGTGGGGAGAGGGTAGGGAGGAGGCATGGCAGGGAGGGAGCAGGGTGGGTGAGATCAGTGGAGCACAGCTCCACCAGATCCTGAGCTCCATGTCGGGCCCTGCAGCCCAACACAGAGCTCTCCGATTCTGCGGCAGCTCCACAGCTGCCGTAGAATTGAGTAGTCCCATTGTGGGGCTACTTCTTTTACTCAGGGGAAGGGAACAAGTGTCCCCTTCTCCCAAGGAGACAGCAGTAGCTGCCTGGGGAGTGCTGGATGCTGCAGCAGCCGTTTTCACCTCCGAAGCAGACCCGTACTCTGGGCAGCTCAGAATTGGGCTGAGTTAATTACTATTTTGAAAATAGCAGCGTATATCTCCAAAAACAATAATGTTAAAACTGCAGCCAGCAACATATTATTATTATTATTATTATTATTATTATTATTATTATTATTATTATTATTATTATTATTATTAACAGTATTTATATACCGCTTTTCAACTAAAAGTTCACAAAGCGGTTTACAGAGAAAAATCAAATAATTAAATGACTTCTTTGAATTCTAAATAGCTGTATTCTTTGCTAAACACAGAGACAAAGTGTCTGTAGTTAAAAGAACAATTGGCAGGGCAACACCACATCCTGTTGAGACTTAAGAACATAAGAACAGCCCCACTGGATCAGGCCATAGGCCCATCTAGTCCAGCTTCCTGTATCTCACAGCGGCCCACCAAATGCCCCAGGGAGTACAACAGATAACAAGAGACCTCATTCTGGTGCCCTCCTTTGCATCTGGCATTCTGACATAACCCATTTCTAAAATCAGGAGGTTGCGCATACACATCATGGCTTGTACCCCATAATGGATTTTTCCCCCAGAAACTTGTCAAATCCCCTTTTAAAGGCGTCCAGGCTAGACGGCATCACCACATCCTGCGGCAAGGAGTTCCACAGACCAACCACACACTGAGTAAAGAAATATTTTCTTTTGTCTGTCCTAACCCTCCCAACACTCAATTTTAGTGGATGTCCCCTGGTTCTGGTGTTATGTGAGAGTGTAAAGAGCATCTCTCTATCCACTTTATCCTTCCCATGCATAATTTTGTATGTCTCAATCATGTCCCCCCTCAGGCGTCTCTTTTCTTGGCTGAAGAGGCCCAAATGCCTTAGCCTTCCTCATAAGGAAGGAGACTTGCAAAAGACATTGAGCTGGAGCATTAACAATGGTCCTTGCAGAGGAAGAGCTACTGATTAAGATTTCAGAGCTTTATTTTCTCCTGTGCTTCCGAGTGAGAATCATATACATACAAAAGAGCAGTGAAGCATTCATTACCAAACCACAATGACTGCAGCTTCTGAAAGCCAGATGTTGTCCTGAACAATAAGTAATCCAAATGACTACAGTAATATCAAATAGCTTCTCTGTTGCACAGATAAATGTTTGACCTGTTACACCTCTGCGTAAATATTAGGGGGGGGGGTAATCAGAAAGTAAAAGGGGGAGAAATATGCAGCAAGTATCAAATTCAAACATATGCAGCACAATTCAATGCACACTTAGTCCTAAGTAACTCCCACTGTGCTCACTGGGGTTTATTATTTGAGTAGAGGGTTGCAGCAGGTACACCTGAGTAATACAATTCCCATGGAGTATTGCAGCCAGCTGGCACTTCCCTTCTCCAAGAGCTTCCTGAACCCACACATAGTTTGCCCCCAAACAAGGCCCATCAGGGAGCAGTTTGTCAGCCACTACTTTTCTGGCAATGTTGGTGTTCTTGAGATGGGATGGGAGCTCCTTCCTCCTGCTGCCAGCTGTGCTTCAGGGCAGACCTGGTCATTTGAACCGTTGTGGCAGCTGCCCCAGCACCTGGGCAGTGTCACAGCATGCTCTGTGCTAGGCTGTTCCAGCATGGCACTGCCACACCAAGACTCACAGACGTGCCTGGCAGCCAGGCAAGCCAGCCCTGCAAAGCCCTGTGTGCTAAGTCCTCCTCTGGATAGTGACTTTGTAAAGCTTGTTTGCTTCCCGAGTCTTTGCTCAGCAACCTTTGGCCCACTCCAGGCCTCATTGCTTTGTGTTCTTACTAACAAGTAATTTGGAGCATGCTGAAGACCACCGAGCAGAGGCTCTGGAGGCTGGCCTTCTGCATTAAAAAAAATGGAAATGCTCAGTAACTCAGAAGTTTGGCGATGACATTATGACATGATGATCTATCACATCACCCCCAAATTTATAATTGATTAATTATTTATAGTAAATGAGATTTAGGGAACAATCCTAACTACACCTGAGGCCGGCGCAGGTCTCATTTGCTGCCCTATGAATGTTGTGAACATGCCATAAAGTGGAAGTGGGTTGCAATCGCTATTTTTAGACTTTCTGAGTGCCCCAATAGCCCCTTTGTCCCCAGCGGTGGCGCGATCCTGGAGGTCGAGTTGCCACCATCCCCCTGCTCCCGCAAGTGTTTAGAACAACTCTATGCAAGAGTTTGAGAACTCCTGCTGCACTAAGCTATTAAGGAGCATGGGCTGAAGTTATAATTGGACATTTCAAAGCACTTAGCCTTGACTTAACTCTTCTCTTTCATATTTCCACACAAACTCTACCAGTCTAAAACATACATATATGTACTAATTGTGTATTATGTATTGGTACAGATGTGAGCGACTGCAATACATCTGACCAGCTTAGGGCCCAATACTATCCAATTTCCCATTGCTGGTGCAATTGTACCAATGGGGCGTGCACTGCATCCTGCAGTGGGGAAGCAGTCACTGAGGCCTCCTCAAGTTATGGGAACACACACACACACACACACACACACACACACACACACAAATTAACTGCCTGCACTGGTTGCATAAACTAGAGAAGGTTTAAAGTTTCATAGGACTTTCCATTTGAGATGAAACCAGTAGTATTAGTGCCTGGATACTTTCCAAGCTGCCCCACATAACCTTGCATGCAAAGCATGGAGTGATTCTTCTTGTTTTCAAGGATGACACTTCAGGTTTGGGAAGAAGATTTACTGCTTAAAAAAATATTTTTGGTAGTTAATGTTTATACTTCATAATAACTATGGTTATAAGTACTCCTGGAGAAAAATCACAAGTAACATGAAACATGAGAGGGACAACTGGATTCTATCCACCCTATTTTCCTGAAAGGATACCCCCGCCTTTATATTACATTTTGGCAATTAACACTTAAATGATCATCTCTCTTTACCATCTCGCCAATATATTCAGAAGAAGGGTGTTCGGAAGTATACAGTCACAAAAAAGCAATGCTTGGGAAGAATGCCCATTTGCCCAGCAATGAGGATGTTGTGGACCTTAGAGGGGTGGGATATGAAAGGAATGGAAGAATCAAGTTTGGATGCTTCTTGGAGAGAAGACACATATAATCCCCAAATTCAAGAAACTCATGTGGTTTTGTCTAGGATCCAAACTATTCAAAAAACCTAAAGCCAGAAGACACTGGATTGCATTTTTTTTTTACCATAAACTCCAGAAGTTTCACAGACGCTCCACAAGTATATCCAGATGACCATTTTTCCCACTTAGGTGGTGATTGTTGCACGGTAATGGGTTCCATGTGGATTTTATGAAGAGTTTGAATGCATGAGGGACTGCATGGCCACCATCCCTTCCCACCCACACTGGGAATTTGTTTGCCAAAAACCTAGCCTTTGCACATTGAGCACGAGGAAATACCAGCCATTAGACTGTCAGCCTCCACCCCCCATCAGACTAACAGAAAGATCATCAATAATGCTAAGCAGATCACTGGGCTGCACAGCAGGCAGATACAAGACTGCAACAATACCTGTACCACTGTTGCTGTAATATAACAATACTACAAACAGCAGGTAATACCTGTTGACAGGGCCAGTGTCAGGGTTCGGCCAATTCAAGCACTGCCAAGGGTCCAGACCTGAGGAACAGCAGAAAAAAATGGTAGCAAACAAGAAGCTCCCCAAGTGTTATTGCTACCACGAAGGTGAGCCTTCCCCAAACCTGGGGGGGGGGGTGGCTTAGCGGCAGCAGCTGTTCAGTACACTCTTCAGTAGCCACACTGGTGGCCACCATCTTCCTTTATCACCTCTGCTTTCACCATCCAGTGACACAGAACCAAGTGGCCAAGGGCCCTTGGGAATCTGATACCATTACTTCCTGGTTGGCAACCTTCAGTCTTGAAAGACTATGGTATAAGCCTATAGCAACCGGTATTCCCAAGCGGTCTCCCATCCAAGTACTAACCAGGCCTGACCCTGCTTAGCTTCCAAGATCAGACAAGATCAAGCATGTGCAAGGTAACAGTTGCTGTCGTAACATTACTTCCTATTGAGTGGGCATTGGGTCTGCCTCTTATCTCTGTGCTGTGGTCAGCCCAATCCAATGCTGGGCTTGCACTGACAGATCTCACAACCCGTCAGCATAAGCCACATTCTGGCAGCATGCAAGCCATGCTGTCATCGTGCACTTCAGAATGGCTGGCATAAATAGCTAGAAGCCCTGTGTGCATGCGCCAGTGACTCCCAGACAGAGGAGTCACTAGGGTTCGCTTTACCTGGTGTAAGAGCTCATTGTGTCATGATGCCATGATGGAACTCTTCCTGTACCAGACCATAGAGAATAAATTACAATATCATAAGCAAAACCTAAATTCAAATGTAACCCCCATTAACTTTTTTTTAATATATGACAGTACAGGTAACCCAACAAATCAGTCACCAACATAAAACCGGTGGCCAGCTTGATGACACACAACTGAATAAAAATCCTTGTATTATCTATGTTACAGGGAAAGGAGATCTGACTCAAACTAACAACTTATTGGTTCCCTACTGCATCATAATAACACCTCATTGTCTCTTGGAACAATCAGTCTCATTGGTCAGTTTTGAGTTAAGGAAAACCATTTTTTTTGTCGCAGAAGCAGAGGTGTTTGAAAATGGTGTTATTTACTTTACTCAGAAGTAAGCCCGTTGTGTTCAGTAAGACTGAGAACCAAATCCTATCCAACTTTCCAGTGTTGGTGCAGCCACAACTGCAGCCTCAAGGTAAGGGAACAAACATTCCCTTACCTTGAGCAGGTCTCCACGATTGCTTTCCTACTGCAGGATGCAGCACATGCCCCATTGATATGGCTGCTGGGAAGTTGGATAGGATTGGGCCCTTAGGCCATAATCCTATCTTACTTACCAGAAACAAACACCTCTGTGCATAAGGCAGTTGTATTTTCCTCTTTTGTCATTTGGCCATAGCTTTTAATAGAATACAGATATTTCCACACTGTTTGTTTCATTGCATTAAATTATACACCAAATGTTATATAACATGATAGTGTGCAGCTGGCGCTGGGCTTAGCACCAGCCACTACTGGGCCAGGCACATGGTGTTGTGGGCATGCCTTACAGCATATTTGCAACACCCAGTGCTAGTGGCACACTCAAACTGCTGGCACTGACAAGCTCATGATTGGGCTCTCAGTCAGTTTGGACCCTAAATATTTAGCCAGTGGGCTAGGATAGTGACTTCATATACCACAGGCCTCAGCACAGCTATCAGATGAGATGGAGCTCCATTTAAAGAAAATTTAAAGTAGAGTCTATCTCTGCTTAAATCCCTTTATTATTGCATTTTGCAATCTTTTATTTGATATAATTGGGTGGAGCAAAGGCAACAGCTTGAACCAACCATTTATTTTTTACATCATGAACTTCTCATTTGGTTATTCTGATAGCTTAAAGAGCATGAAAGGAGGAACAGAAACAGGGCCAACAGCAAAAGCTAACAAAATGTTTTCGACAGCTTGAAAATGTAGTAGACCTCAAGTGTAAATACTCATTTATATCAGCCAGAATCTGCAGGATGAAAAGGGTTTCTTTTGAAAACAAAACATTACTCTCAAAGGTATAATCTCAACCATTCATGAGATGCACCATCTGCAACAAGCTGGATGATTAGACAGAAAAAAAATAGACATTTGAAAAAAGAACAAAAATTGATTTCCTATGTTGTTGTTATGGTTTCTGTCAATCAACTCATTATCAGATTGTAAGTTACTTGGGGCAGCAACATGTCCTCTCTTTTCTAAATCTTTGTGTACGTGGATGGCATACTAGTAATGCTAATTAATAATAACAGCGGGCTATTTCTTTTAAGTTGTAAGAGACATGAAGTGTTAATTCATCCATAAGCAGGTGTACAGTGGTGTGACGTCCATCCCCAGGGCGGGGCCAAGGGGTGGAATTTGTACCTGGCTGGGGCAGATGGGCCAGGTCTGACTGGGATGCAGAAGAAGAGTGGCTGCCAAGAGAGGTTTGCACATTCTATTTAATCTTGCTAAGTATTTGATATTCATGAGAAAAGGGGGAGAGGGGTCCTGTTAACGTCGCAGGGAACACCCCTTAAGTCCTTCAGCAGGAGGTGTGTCGCAGCCTTTGAGTCCCATCTCAGGGCTGCAGTCTCCTTCTGCAGGTAGGTTTGGAGTCCAACACGGTCGAGTGGCTGCTACCCAGCTGATTGTCCAATGGGAGTCCAAGTTGTAGATCAGTCTCCTTCAGAGCTTGCTGGAGGGCGGGGGTGCTGGCTGAGACTGCTGCCTTGGTTGTAGGTCTGGGGTATGGCTGCCTGTCACAGGAGTAGACAGGTGCAGGGTCTCCAGGCTGGGCTCAGTAGCACCCCATGCGTTCTCTTGGCGTCCTCAGGATCGGTCTAGATGGCCTCCAGAGATGCCCTCTGGGACTGGGGAGTTGTAACCCTGTGTTTGCTACTGGGTTGCTCTCTCCCTGGTGGCTCCCGGGTGAAGCCTCTAGGAGGCTGGTGTGAAAGGGGATGACACTTGGGCTGCCTCTGTGGTTGCTGCCTAGGTGGGAGGTTTGCCTGCCTTCCCCTACAGAGGGCTGCTCCACTGGGAGGCACTGGGGAGCTCACCCCCGCCCCTTGCCTCCCATTCCTGGCAGCAGCCCCAGGAGGCATGACCTCCTGCTTTGGTGGCTGGGCTCCTAAAGAGCCTGACTGCGGGCCAGCCTGGCTCCATTCCTTCTGGGATCTCGCAAGATCTTGGACCTTGGCATAAGCCAGTCAGGGCTCCCCGCAGCTGCATCTGGCTGCGTCTTGGCTACTGGGCTGTTTCTGCAACCAGCGCCTTGCCCGATGGGGAACTTGCCAGCTGTGCTGGGGCCCCAGCTGGATCGGAACTGCCGCCTCCCCACAGCACTGCCCCCTCCCCACAGCGCTGCCCCATTGGTGTTCTGCCCGTCCTGTGGGCTCGCTTGCCTCACTTGTCCTGCCACTCCTCCTTTTGCCTTCTTGCTCCTTTTTTCCCCAGGGTAGGTTCCCAGGGGACAAGTGGGCACACTTAAAGCACACAGAAAAAGGTTGCCAACTTGGCACCATCCAAATATCAAACTTTTGCATTCAAATTCTGAACTTCTGGTGACATCGGAGGAAAAATTGGCTTAAAGTGGGGCAAGTTAAAAAGTCACACAGATATGGACAAACCCATATCCACAACCTGAATACATGATGGCATGCACTTTTGTGGCTGAGATCTGTTCCCCACTCTTTGCCACAGAATAAGACAAGATACTGCCAAAAGAAGAAAGGGCAGAAATCTTGCTATAAAGATGTTTCTCCCATAATTGCTATGAAGAGAAGCTATGCAGATAAAAGTTGTGCCCCCTACAGATGTTATATGTAGTCCCTATAATCCAATAATTGAAATGCCCACTGGACAGGGCCATTAAGAATGTTCCAGAAGGAATGACCTTTGCATTGGCAGGCCAAAGAACTAAATGATCTAATAGGTCTTTTCCAAGTTTATTTTTTATTACCCTATAAACCATATGATGTCTCTGCTTAATGTTAAGATAGGTGGAGCACATGACAGGTCTTTACTGTATTGTGCTGTGCATATGTGAAGCAAAACAATTTTTGAAGCAACTTTCACACACACACACACACACACACACACACACACACACACACACACACACACGCCTCTCCATCACAATCATTTGAAGTCTGTTTCCTTAGCATGTGGGCTCAGTTTGTTTAAATTCATCTTTCAGCCAGAATGTATATCGTTGAATTTAGAGTGCTTGAAACTGAAGATTGCTGGGAAAAGATACAGAAAACTTTTTGGCCTACTGTTGATGCTCCTAATAATTCAGATCACACTGACCCACTTACCCACCACCCCAAAACACACATACACACGTTAGACATTTACCAATGGATATCCTGCCTCAACAACAGTGCACTCAGCATGTGAAACCATGATTACAACCATAAAAACTCATACAGCCAGCAGATTCAAACTCAAAAATGTATAATATATTATACACATAATATGAAAATGTATAACCTCTCCACTTAGAATAACCTAGAGCAGGGGTCTCCAAACCCCGGCCCGGGGGCCAGATTTGGCCCGCGGAAAGCCTCTATTCGGCCCGCAGCCAGCCTCTGATCCCCTGAAAGCCTCTGGCCCAGTTGAACAAACAGAACCAGAGTTGTGCTTGTGTGTGCTTTATTTCCTTGGCTATGTTGGTGCTTGGAGAAATCCTGGACATTGGAGCCCATTCAGTCATTCATCTAAGTTCCATCTCTAATGTATTTATTTAAACTTTATATTTAATTTTTTTTTTCCGGCCCTCGACACTGTGCCAGATATTTGATGCGGCCCTTTGGTCGAAAAGTTTAGAGACCCCTGAGCTAGAGCAATGGTTCTCAAACTTTTTAGCACTGGTGCCCACTTTTAAGAATGACAAGCTGTCAGGACCCTCCAGAAGTGATGTCCTTAACCTGGAAGTGATGTCATGGCCGGAAGTGCCATCATCAATTTAGGCTTCAGATCTAAACTGCAATCAGCCAAAGGTTCTATTACACAACACACGTATGGTGCTATTTTGTGTAGCTTGGAATTCAAACATTTCAGCTTGGAAGTCAAAGAAGAATGCAGACTTGGATCCTTCTCCAACCACATACCCTCCCCCCTTTCCAGCATCCCATCTTTCCACCTATTCATGGCAAAGCACCATACCTCTCCCATCAGGATCCCACCTTGCCCAGCAACTCTGTACCCTGTATTTTCAGCTCTGTATTTTCACTAAACCAGGTTTAGTGGCTACCCACCTGAAATTGGCTTGCAACCTACCTAATGGGTCCTGATCCACGGTTTGAAAAACACTGACCTAGAATCATAAAAACTATTACCTCTCCCCCCCCCCCCACGGGGTATATGCATCTCATTGACACTCATGGTATTGCTAAGCTTCATAATTGCCTTTTTCAGAATATGCATCAACCTAGCTCATAATGCCCCAATGCTATACAAATCAAACATAACCTCCCTAAAATCCTCAATAGAAAGTCCCAGATGAAGCTCATCTCTGTTGTTTATACTTATATACTAAGAACGTTTTGGACTTGACTAGATGTACTTTTTTAAAATGTGGCATAAGTTCAGTATTTATAATAGGAGAGACCTTTAATTTCCTGGGAGGTTTTTCTGCAGCAGAGTATTCTGCTCAGTTTGTTTTTTCAAACACAACAGACTCAACCAGAACATTCTGACTAATAAGGTATTAATGGCATTGCACATTCTTCTAAACCAAATTAGTAATTAGCAAAGCACATGTTACTTAGAATCCCCCAGTAATGTGTGCACCACATTTGGTTTTTACTATACATGACAAGGAATAGGTTTAAAACAAAACAAAATCTATCCAAAGTATCTATAAAAGATAAAACAGCTCTGTCTGAGTCTGATTTAGGATCAACTGTTGGTGCATTTCTTTTCCAATCCAACTGTTTTCCTGCTAAACATCTGTCAATGTTACAGCCCAGTTGAAAGATGTACAGAATCATCAAATAAGTGCTGGGGGGGACGGGACACATACCCCAGTGCTTGATTTCTAATCAGAGAGGTGTGGCGTTCAAACGTCTTTGAAAACCATGCCGCCTGCCCTGAAAGTGCCATTCCTTAATTCTTAGCGTGCAGGGATGTGTCGTGCTTATTACTTGAGGGGAAAGCATTTATTTTGTGTATACTCCAAGGAATTGAGTGTAATGATTAATTCACGAGTTTAGCCCTGGAGTTGAAAAGGGACCCTCAGATTGTGACCGTCCCAGGATCCCTTTTCCTAGCTCCCAAGCTAATTGAAAACCAAATATTATACCTGCTTTGCAGGTACACTACTATAATAATAATAATAACAACAGGTATTTCTATACCGCCTTTCTTGGTCTTTATTCAAGACTTTATTCAAGGCGGTTTACATAGGCAGGCTTTTATTTAAATCCCTTATTAAATTGGGATTTTTACAATTTGAAAAAAGGTTCTTTCTTTCAAGAACCACTACGTTCAGGTGTTTCATTCCGATCTGGCTTCACATTCTGGCCTCCATCCTCCCACGCTCAGAGCAGATGGAATAGCTCGGCTTCAGCTTGTCAGCTGCTTCAAGGTCGCACGGTGCCGGTGGCCTCGAACTGGCGACCTTGTGGACGTTATCTTCAGGCAGACTGAGGCTCTACCCTCTAGACCAGACCTCCTACTAGATGCTAGACACTTGTGTAAATATATTACACTGACTATTTCAAGCCAAATATGTGGACAACTTCCTTCCTGACCTGTGCAGCTACTGGCCATATCCACCTCTCTTTCTCCCAGTTTTCCCTTCCCATTCTCTTAACTCCAGCCAACTTCTCTTGCCCTTTTTGCTTTGTAACACTTTCTGCTCCAAGCCTCCATTTCCAAACTCTTTCCTTCTTTCTTCTCAGTTAATTCCAGGTTCCTTTCAGTCTGCCCTTTGACTTCTATTTTCTGTTTCCTAGAACACACACACACACACACACATACACAGGGCTGAACTGCAACTCAGATGACTCAAACTCAAATCGCAAAAACACATATTTTTTTGCAACTCGTATGGACTTGATTCATACATGTCAAAAACTTGGGCACTGACTCGGGACTTTTAGGGTTTTACTCTAAAAATGAAGAGGCTTGAGTCAAGATTTGCTTTTGTGTGTGCTTGCTTGCCTTTTTTCACCACTTCCACAAATTGACTTGTTTCTTGAATTACACAAATTGACTTGTTTCTGACTCTGACTCCAGTCCAAATGATTTGAAAAATGGCTCTGAATGAGCCATAATGGCTGCCATTATGATGTATGGGCAACTCGTCAAGGAGGTGGAGACTCGGGACTCGACTCGAGACTCAAGGAATTGGCTCCGGCACATCCATGTCCTGAACTTTAAGCTAATAACATGCTTCAACCTAGTGAACAAAATAGGCAAGCAAAACAGCAGAGGAACTAGTCAAGTTCCCTTCTTGACCATTTATAAATAAACTGATTGCATCCCACGCTGATTCAAAGAGGGCATGGAAGCCTCTGGAGACCTCTCTCGCAGCATCTTCCCGCAGCATCTTATGTATCCATCTCCTCTATTATACACCCTGATTGCCCTGCTCTGTGCCTTGATTGATCTTTTGTTTTAACAGGACAAAACAAGGTTCAGGACCAGCCACTCTTGCTGCCAAAGTCACTGTGCTTGATCACATTGTGGTATAATCCCAAAATTTCCATTTGCCCTCCCTGTTTTTTTTTTTTTTAAATCATTCCTATCAGCATTTGCCTTTGCAATCCACCTTCCCTGATCTATCAAAATTCAAGTTTCTAATCCTCAGTGGACCTACTAATATCCTCATGTGTCTCTTTTTTGGCTGTCACCCAGTAGCATTCCCAGAAGGGGGGACAAAATGCTAAATTTTTCAGGCACTTGAACACCCGTGGAAAGTGGCCCTTCCCCCTCACCTTCAGAGCCAATCACAGCTGTGAGAGCAAAGAAGAGGTGTCTCCTCCCCTTTGCGTACACAGCTGCAAATGGCTCTGAAGGCAAGGGAAAGGGGCTGCTTCATATCTGCATTCAGCTCCCCCCCCAGGAATGCCACTGCTGTCACTAGCATTGTACTGCATGAAAGTGCTCCCAAGCTGAACCATTCTAGGCTGCTTCAAACCTGAAGTCATTGACACTACCCAGAGTCATGCACTTGAACCCAACTCCATCTTCAGGCGCTTACTTGTCCCAGTGCTTCATTCACCCTAATTCCACCATTTGTAGCCTTTTCTCCTTTAAGTCACCTTCTTCACTTGAATGCCTTCTTGGACTGTATTCCAAATGCCTCGGTCTGGTTTGCTCCTGGTTCTTGCGAACCAACTTAAGACAGTAACAGCACAATCCTATGCATTTTTACTCAGAAGTCATTCTCATTGAGCTGAAGTGTGTACGTCTACAGGCAAGCGTGTATAGAACTGCAGACTAAGAAGATATCATGTTGGCCACTGGCCCCTTACCCCATCTTCCTCCATCTTCAGTCTTGCCCCTTCACTGGGCCCTTCACTTTGAGATTATTATAGTTCTACCTGAAAAATCTCTGGTTTTTAGATGTCTGCACTCTGGCAACCCTATAGACCAGGATTCAAATTCCAGGTCAGTTAATACCATCCTTCAGCCTCAGCCCTTACCTGCAAAGGCCAGAGGTGAAATTCAAAAACAAGGGTTTAAAAAGCCACATGGTTAAGGTTCTCATTCAAGGGTTCCCTGTTCATGTTCATGCGCATACAAATTCCCAGGTGACTGGATTTCCATGCTAACTTCAGTAATGGAAACACCTCCAAGGACACAATGGTCACGTCCACATGACACAGCAAGCCCCTGGAATTAATGAGAAGTTCTCTTACATATAAGTAAGTCAGCTCTTACCTACTTCCTGCCAGAGATACTGCAGAAATCAATATGCCTAGGGAAAATCATTGTTGTCTGAGCACTCCCTACTGTCATGGGTGGATGTTGAGACTATTTCTTGAACACTTTAGCAACAATTATTTGGTGGAAACAAACACACATTCTCAAGAATGCTGCTCTGCTAAGTACTGTATATTTCCATCCACCACACACATCTACGTGCACCGTCCTCCCCCATTCCTCATGGAGAACACTAACAAATGCCATAGATATGCAGGAAACGGTTTGCAGCTGAGACAAGCTTAGCACATTTCCTACAGGTTCAGCCAGAGGGAGAATCTTTCCTGGCTCCCTTGATAGAAATTATGCCTTTGAACCACAAGGGTTTCCTCTTGAATCTTGGCTGAGGACGTACGGGGCCAAAGTCCAGTCACACCCACCAGACAGGGGACTCTGCTAATTGGTTAAGACCTCTTTAATGTCTGGCCACCATTTGGCAGACCCAGGAGGCAGCTGCAGCACTCATCTCACTTTATAAGACACACTTGATTAACACCATATTCAAATACAAGGCCAAATCAAGTTTCAGAAGAGCCAAACATCTGTATTTGTACATTCCTGTGGAGGAACCTTTCCTTTCAATTGCCGAGTTTGATCGTATGCATTTTTGGAGAACACATCGTGTAACCTAGTTTTTGTTCTCTTCCCCACCATAAATGTGAATATCTATACTTCCAGATCCTCACTGGCACCCTCTAATCTTCAGCTCTCGTCCAGCAAGCCACTTTAAGCAGAGGAGTAGCTCCAATCACGTCAATGGGATTCTCTTCCGACTTTCTCCACAGCCATAAATATTGCAGCGAACAGATGCCAAATGTCACTCGTTTTCCAAGTCACTATGTCATGACCGCTCGCTGCTCCATACTAAGCAGACGACTTTCTTCCCCGCTTTCAGCAGAGGTATGCTCTGGATTTATGCCAGCCATTGCTTTGACAGATTTATTTAAACATGTGTATTCTGCAGGGATGTGCAGTGGGTGGGGAGGTAGGTGAGGCAGGTGAGGCAGAGTCCCACTGGAGTCCTTCGAAAAGTGCCACTGCTGCGTGAGGCACCCAAGTACTCACAGCCCATGCACATAGCGCATGGATCGTGAGTGCTTGGACGCCTCACATGGCAGCGGTGCTTTTTGAAGGACTCCAGTGGGGAGGCTGTGCCTCACCTGTGTCACCAGCCTGCCCACCCACCACATGTCCCTGGTATTCTGTCTTTACCCCGAAGGCAGTGAACAAATTTCAGATAAAATTCTAAATAGCAGCAGAATGAATGAAAATCAGGTAGAGGCACCCTTTAAGAAGAGAGCTTCACTGATGCAAGGTGTTTCATCCTAATTATTGGCAATTCCCCCCTTCTGCAGCATCCCAAGCCCCATTCCAATCTGTTCCCAAGAGCCCCCGGATCTCAGGAGCAACATTTCAGGGGTGTTGGACTGCTGTGACCACACACACACTCAGCAACCACATAATGGCTGCAATCCTAATCACAGTTTCCTGAGAGTAAGCCCCATTGAACAAAATAGGACTTACTTCTGAGTAGGCCTGGTTATGATTGTGCCCAGTGTTGGTCTGCACAAAACACAGCCAAATGCACATGATTTGGAACAATCAAGGTACCGAGAGACAAGGAGACCCTTTCAAACAGATCTATAGACGGATACCCAGGGGCGTCTCCATGCATGCTACGGCCTGATATGCTTAGAAACCCCACTCCCCCCACAAAAATCAGTGGCATGGTAGGTGCAAACAGCTGTAATGTTCTCCATTCTTGCTCTAACTCAACCAACACTTTCTGTTATCTCTCAGCACTGCAATGCTGTCAGCAATACTCCAATCAAATGGCTTTCTGGCTGCCAATGATATGGCAACATTTATTGACTGAAAGTGCTTTGTGACCTGCAAAATGAAGGCCAAACTACTCATTACATGCACTTCAATGTAACTCCCCCCCCCCAAAAAAAATTTTCATTTAACAAAAAGCAGCTGCTGAAAGTTGCAGTTAGGAGCAGAGGAAGCTGGAGAGGGGAGGAGAGCAAGTTTTTTTTTTTTTTTTTGTCCTTTCCAGGCCCGCAGTTTCACCTCTCAACATTCTTCTTCTTGAGGGATCTGATATTCCTTATCACCCACGAACTACTGGATTTTTTGGGGGGTTCCCTTCTCTCTCCAGTA
The DNA here is from genome assembly GCF_035046505.1 of Tiliqua scincoides. Taxonomy (NCBI): domain Eukaryota; kingdom Metazoa; phylum Chordata; class Lepidosauria; order Squamata; family Scincidae; genus Tiliqua; species Tiliqua scincoides. Next base: position 32,988,602 of record NC_089826.1, read on the forward strand.
AATTTTGCAAGGTGTTAAGCTGAGGGTGTCGCTATATGTGACACTGAGAGATTCTTCTCTCATATCATGGAATGCGTATGGAAGGGGGACAGGCATCACACCAACTTGCCTCCATTGGCGTTGCCTTCCATGTGCATTTGTCATAATCTGTGAATTTTGGCAATGCTCCCCAATTCTGTGCAAGAGCAGATGTGTATATAAAATGAACATGCACTGGTTTTGTACGTATGACTAGAGACCTTGCCTATTCAAGGGCTCCTGATGGTGTGTTCAGAGCCTACACAGTCTCTCCTCTACCGCTTTGGGCATGATATGCAACTAAGTAGTGCATCTGAGCTTATCTCCTGCCTTTTGTCTCACATATGAACAATACTGATGTGGGGGAAACCAAGTGTACCTCCCTGCCAATATCGATCTTGCATTCATCATAACTGCATCCATCTTCAAACAATGCTGTTTAATTGTAGCTAAAGAAAGATTGAAATTGAGATTGAGTTCGGTTTTCTGATAAGTAGAAGAAATGCATGGCTGGCCCCAGCCCTGAGGCACCCTTGATGCAATGCTCTCTCTTGGTACCCTCCTACATGGGTGACCCCCAAAGTTTGTGGTGGGAATGGGGTGTTGGACCCTCTCTCTCTCTCTCTCTCTCTCATCACCCCAACCCAACCTCTTCTCCATTCTAACTGTCGAAAGGAACATGTTACAGAGACTTCGGTGATGACACAAGGTCATGTTCCACTTGCTGGTAGGATGTTCAGCCAAGACTGTCCTGACACCATGCAAAGGTGTGAACTGGCCTCAGGGCATGGCAGTGGGTGGCCCCAGAAACTGGTGGAAGGTGCCAACCCCTGAATCTGAGCCTCTCAAAATCACATATTATGGTCCAATATTATGACCCAAGTTCAGCAATTTGCTTCTTCACTGCAGTTCCTTCTAAAACCAGTGAAAAAGCTTTTTGGCAGAAAAACTCTCACCCCAATAGGTAGACAGGTTCGTAAAAAACCAGAGACAGTCCTTTGCTTCTTAATCAGCTTAAACTGTCATTGTTTCTTTCTGATCCTGCTAATCAGTTAAAAGGAGTTTACAATGATTAGTTCTAATGTAATTACGTCTATCGATAATAACAGGATCTAAATGAAGGATTAATATACCTTAATTGAATCAGATTAAATACTTTTATCTACGACAGTCTAGTCTTTGTTTTCATTTTGTCACAGAAGCTAATCCCATAGTAAAGTAGTCTTTAAATAACAAGATCCAAACTAATTTCTAGGCAAGAGACTTTTGAGGTTCAGACTTTGTTAACCCTTACATTTCCCATGCTTTGAACTGTTTCCTTTGGTTCATTGTAATGTCAAACATTTTGTTTAAGCAAACAGTACAACCCTATAGGGCAGTGGTTTCCAAATGTTTTCGACTACTGGTTTCCTTGATCTACTGGGCTATTGGCCGTGGCTTCCCATTAGGGTTACAATCCTGTACATTGTATAGGGATGCAAGTTTTTTGCAAGGATTCCATGGCTCTCCTAGCTGGTTACTGTGGCTCCCCAGGAAGCCACCGCTCAGTGTGGGAACCACTGCTATAGGGGATATGTGTGAACATACATAGGAGCTCCTTTGTGCAATCTTCACTTCATTGCATCATTTGCCGTCTTAATGGCGGAGATGATGGAAAAGGTTTCAGCTGCATGTTTGCTTAGTGTAAAAGGACATTCAATACTTATTTCTGAAATATATATTTTTAAAACATTCAAATATAACTGCAAGGCAATTTCATTCAATGAGTCAGATGTGACGCCTTGCAAGAAAGTGGCAACATCTGCTTTCTAAAAAGACATCTGCTGGGGAAGTGAAGAAAGCTGCTTGTAGATAACGAAGAAATAATTAATTACAAGGGGCAAAACAGAATAAGATTAGAATCTGCACATAATTAGCTGTACTTAAGATGCCAAAACATGGCTTGGGGAACATAATTAATGAGCTAGTAAGAATTCTTGGCGATTCCTTCTAATGCAGGCATAAGAAGGTATTACCATCTGCTTGGAACGTCTGCTGGGCAAAGGGCTATAGAGCTGTCGTCTACATTTGCCAAGAAAATGCTGGAAGTGTTTTTTCTGCAATGCCCATATCCCAACTTAGAAAAAAAAAATAGTATGGAAGAGATATATAGGATAAGCTTTGAATAATTGAAATTCAGCAACACAGAGAGTACCAACCAGGAAATGTTTTCACCTTTCATAAGATTTAAGTTTTCAGGGTTCTGTGTTAAAATACTCGGCGTGGATTGACAGTGCACCACATAGTCCTCAGCAAGGGAACAGGATTCTTTTCAAGCATGCTGAATTTGAATAGTGCTTGTATGATTGTGAGGAATAGGCTGCCAGTGGCTGAACTGGAATCATTTGTGGGTTCTGTATATAAGTGACCACAACCAAGGTTGGGGTGGCAATGGGTGCTCCTATGCCCGCCTCTGGACGGAAGTCATATTTGCTCTTATCGCAGCCAAGTTTAAGCCAATGCTCTCAGTAGTTATTCTATTGGTGAGTGAGGTTTTTTTCCAGTGCGATATAAGCTTTCAGGTTATGGTGGGCTAAACACTTAAATACATCAAGCTAAGTAGGAGTTTGAAGGAGTCCACCAGAACATCTAGATTTCCCTCAGCTTGCCAAAACCTTCAAATTCTACATGCTGTACGTCATCTTTTGCATGTCGTCTTTTGCGGTATGCCATCCCACCTCTGAAGCCTTCAAAAGACAAACCAGTCCAAGCTTACCCCTGAAGCTGTTAATGGCTATCAAGAAAGGCACTGGAATAGATAATTGCCGCTCCACGCTGCTCAGGGGTTGGGATCTGGCATAACTGCCAGGTCGCAGTCCCGCCTCCCGCTTCCCCACCTGCCCGCCCCTGGGGCCGTCCACCGCCCACCCTCCCCCGCCCCAGAATGACTCCCTCCCGCCTCCTCCCTGTCCCCATCCACCCCAGAGTCTTGCATCGGCCAAGCTTGGCTGACACAAGGCTGGATCCTTCCATCTGTGTGGAGGCTGAATTCAGCCTCTGCGGGCTGGCGCATCTCTGTGGGTCAGCCTAACAAACTCACAAGGAGCCGCAAACGTGCATGTTTTCAGCCCAAGGGCACCTAGGATTCCACCCTGAGTCAAATTTCTTCAAATTTCCCACCTGATTATGTGTGATAAAACTCAGCAAGCAGCAGGCTGGTCTCATCTGTAATCTTAATAAGCCATGACTATCATTTTACTTACTTACTTACTTTACTTTGCCTTTCTCATAGACTCCAGACAGTTTACATGGGCAGGCTCAAACTGATCATAAAACCAATTTTTTTTTTCCTAAATGGAGTTTTGACAAGTGTTATTCTATGAGAGTAACCTATAGAACCCTCCATTTCCCCAGATGTTTCCCTTCACAGTGCAATCATTGTCCTGGCTGCACAATTCTAGCCTTCCAAGTTTCAGTAGGCAGTTGCAATTCAGGCCTCCGACTGGATCTCAAGATGTCATCCATTTCTTGTCACACTCCTCCACACTCCACATTCCTCCACGGAGCTCTGTCAGCAGCATTCCAGTCGTTTGTCCAAGGCAAGACAGAAGCAGATTCTTCTGAACTTCTTCAGGCAAACCAGCAGCTCAACTTCCAGACCACACCTCCTGCCTGCCATTCCTGGTATTGAAAACAACACACACACAAATGGTAGGTCTGAACACATTTGCAGACTTAATAATGAAGATGAAACTAGAAAAATGCTTGTGTGTTCTCAGAGGAATCCACAGAAGTTTAATAAATAGCCATCTTTCCCTGAGGGAAGAAGTCAGTAGGCAGAAGAGCTTGGTGACATGCTTGCCATTCAGCCCACGTAGCTTCAGTGGGAGAGGTTGCTACCTTCCCCAGATGCCATCAGAGGACCCCTAAAGGCCTAAAGAACCACACTGAGAGGAAAACACAGAAGAGAACAGTATGAGAAGAGCAGATCAATCATCCTACAAGGAAGACAGAGAAGGAAATTAAGTCAGCAGCCTCATCCACATATTGAGAAGAAATGACGATTCGTACCGTGTCCTGCATCTCAATAACTCTTACCCCTAACATGTTGCTGCTGGATTGCACATGCCTAATGCCTCTAGCACTATCCAGCACTAACATGACCCGCAGCCATAAACCCTGGTCTGGCAATGCTGATGCCATGCCACTGTGGTATGCTTCACAACTACCAGTGCAAATGACTGGAGACCCTGCACATGCTACAGTGGTTCCCAAATGCCCCGTCAGAGCAGGTAAGGTAGTGGCAGGGGCAAAGGAAAATTGGGGGGGGGAGAGCAGGCCTAACTGGTGCTGGTTCAGTGGAGAATCTTGGTGGTGGCAGTACACACCAAGATCCTATCCCCCTTTTCATATCTTGACATACACCCCTCATTTCCTCAGACTTACACCAGCTCAATAGTTGGCATAGGTTTGAGAAGACCTAAAGGGGGCCAGGCAGCCTATGGGGAGATAAGTTACTTACCTCTCTCAGGTCATCTTGTTCCCCACCACCACCATGGCAGTAGCGCTGCATACTGTGAGCTAGTGGGGGATAGAATTGGGCTGCTACAGAGAATTTTCACAGTGCCATTCCTACATTTTTCCTCAAGCTTTTAGTTTTCTCCCGACTCTGCTATCCTGCTTTAACAAGCTCAGAAGTGTTCTCTTGTAACTTGGGCACACGAAAGCAAAATCAGACATGGCTGATATTTCTACTGCTGCCACCTATGCACCATTAATTAATTAATTAATTAATTAATTAATTAATTAATTAATTAATTAATTAATTAATTAATTATAATAATAATAATAATAATAATAATAATAATAATAATAATAATAATAATAATAATAATACAGGTATTTATATACCGCCTTTCTTGGTCTTTATTAAAGGCGGTTTACATAGGCAGGCTATTTAAATCCCCGTAGGGATTTTTACAATTGAAAGAAGGTTCTATCTTTCAAGAACCACAACATTCAGATGTTTCTTTCTGATCTGGTTTCACATTCTGGCCTCCATCCTCCCACGCTCAGAGCAGATGGAATAACTCGGCTCAGCTTGTCAGCTGCTTCAAGGTCGCACGGTGCCGGTGGCCTCAAACTGGCGACCTTGTGGATGTTATCTTCAGGCAAATGGAGGCTCTACCCTCTAGACCAGACCTCCTGCCCTGTTGCATTACGCACTGTTGTATCACTCTTCTTCAGTCAGCTATGAACATCTTGTGACTCACCCAAGTAAATGCAGCCCACCATCATAGGCTGTAATTTGCCAAAGGCTAACAAGCCTGTTTTTGCTGCCTAGTTGGACTTAGAAGGGGTCACTGGCAGGCTGCTATACGTGGCTGGTGGGTTGCCTTCACCTTGGCAGGTCACAAACATTATACACTCCTGGCTCAGCTTCACAGCTCTCTGTTCAAGCAGCTTTCATTCTTATTCCCGCTATTCCCAGGTCTGATTTGTAACACATACAACACTACTTCATTGTTGCTTTTAGATTATGCTTATATATCTTGTACGCTGGCCATCCGGAGATATTTTCCCATTCACCATTTCTCTAAAAGATCTCCTTGGGGCCAGTGAACTTCCAAACAATGAAATCTAGCCAGTGTTACTGAACTGTCAGAGGCTAAGGTTGGAATGTGTTCCCTTAGCTCTGTTGGGCTTACTTCTGACTAGACATGCATAGGAGTGCACTGTATGTAATGTACACTATTAGTGTATGTGTAGGATACATAGCAAAAAAAAGTAAACAAGTACAAGGTTCTAGTAGGAACAAAACCTACTGCCAACAGTTTGCCCACATCTCTTGCAGGGCAGAAGATTCAGAGCGCAATCTTCATATCATGTTGAGTCAGCCTAGGCCCCCTGAGCTGGTTCTTGAGTGTCGCCAACGTCCCATAAAGCAGGTTTGCACCAACTCGGGAACAGACCGTGCCAGCACAAGGACGTGCGTCCGACTGCCTGTACCAGATCCCATCCCTGCACTGGCCAAGGCAGGTAGATTTGTGCTGTGCAATTCGGGGGGTGGGAGAGAGTGGCAGGAGGGTGTTCCAGAAGTTGGGAGGGAGCGTTTCTGGGTTGCGGAGGCCAGAATAGGAGGCAGACCAGGCCCAGGACGAGGATGGGATTGGTGGTGGCAGCACATGTCATATCCTAACCTAAACCATGTCCCTGGCCTGGCCAGCCCTACATGGGCTGCTCGGATTTGTGCCAGCTAAATAGCCCGACGAGCCCCATAGGGTAAGCTGGGGTATTACACAAGGTAAGTGGGAAAATATTGCCTTATCGCAAAGTCACCTCCAGCCTGCTCTTAACCTGTGTAGGATACAGTGTAGGCCATGCAATCTGGCTGCTCCTGTGCAGGTTAGGATTGGGCTGCCCATCTTAAGGAACCACATCCCCTCCTTTAAAGTTTAGCAGTAAAGTCAACCAACCAGCACAACAGAAACAAGCCATCAGGAGACTAGCAAGGAAGACTGCCTGATCTCAGTGGGAGGGGGGATTATTCTGCCCTGGCTTCTCTGGCTGCTAATATCGACAAGTCCAACTTCTCAAGATGCCTCTAGGGTCTTTTAGACCTGCAAGGTGGGACCATCAGGTCATTAATGAGCCCACAGACATGCGCTCTTTTGTTCCTCCTCAATCACAGAGTTGGCCTTGAAGAAGAAATTGATGACCATTCCTATCTGGGCCTTGCACTGCTAGAACTTGCATTCAGGCAGCGCAAGGTCCTTTCTGGCAGCACAAAAGCCAGAATGTTATCACACTCACACTTCCAGGCCACTGGTACAAATGGCCAGAGGCATGGGACATGAGTCTGTGGCTCTTCTGAGGCTGCACCAGTGCCAATAATTGGGCAGTGAGGGAAGGGACAGAAGGTTTGTGAGTGCTCCAGGACAGTGGGGAGGATAGAAGGTGGGGAACAGGCTGGCGGGGGTGGATCTCGGTGGCAAAAGCACATATTTGTCTCTGATTTTTCTAGCCTGTCACACTCCCTTCCTTTTTCGGACATTCGCTAGCAGAATAGCTGGTGTGGGTTCAAGGAGATCCATAGGCTGTGAGAAGGCCTAACCGCAGAAGCCACCAATAAGAAGTTATTGAACTTATCTCTGGTTGGTTTTCTGATCGCTCATCCCCCCCCCCCCAATAGCATGCAGCATGCACTCTGTTGGCAGGGTTGAATGCTATAGCATGGCAGGAGATAGGACTGGGCTGTCAGCCTTTCCACATGCCTGCTCCAAGATTCCTAGCTTGGGTCAAAAGTATCCAGCTTTCCAAAATGTTCCACGGTATGCGGTTTATTCTTGGCTCTGCACAGAGCTTGATGCAGGGTGCAGTGCCCTTGTTTGGTCTATAGGAGGAAAACGCTGCCTGGCCGGCTTCCAGGCAGATTGGACACAGGCACTGAATACAGCTGCATTGAGTTGAAACAAAGAAAGCAAAATTGGGCTCCTCTGAAGCCTTTCCCCACTCCCTTCCCTCCTCGATAACACCGACTGCAGGACGGAGGGTGCCAACTGCAACAACATCAGGGCGGAGGGTGCCAAATGCCCCAAACAGGTACTGATGCAAACATTAAACAGCAACATAGGGGCTCTGCTGATGATAACTTTGCAAATAGAGTCCTAGGAGCTTAATTTTCCAGCACTGGTGCAACCCTACCACTAGGATTGATGCCTTTTTGATCCTAAATACCTTTTCTCAGTTCAACCTATATCCGTGGTTTCCCTCTAGGCAAAGTGCTTAGGACTACCACCCTACAGGCTAGTTCTAGCTATACAGTGACCCAAACTGCATTTATTTAAATGTCCATTGTATTTAAGATGTGTTTAAGCTGCCTTGGGTGCCTTTCGGGGACAAAGGCAGGATATAAATCAAATCAATCAATAAAAAGAGGATTTTCACAGGGCCTTCACCCAGCGGAGTAGGGTGCTGCACAGGAACACACCTTCCAGGGCCACCGCCGCGCCTCTGTACAGTAACTGGAGCTGTGCTCTGGTTGTGTCCAGAGAGTGTTCTGAGGCCTTTGGGAGTCCTTGGAAGGTCACTTCTGATTTCTAAGGCCTTAAAACATCACTTTCAGTTTTGTGAAAAACCAGAAGTGACCTTCTAAGGCCTCCCGATGTGACCCCTATGACCCCCCCTTAGCTACTCTACTGCCTCCACAACTACAGCACAAACACACATTGTCATGGCACTCCAGTAGTGGCTTTTTGGGTGCCCTTCTGACACAGTTTGGTAGTCCTGCAAAGCCATGACTTGGAACGAAAGGAGAATCTTTTACTTTTGTCACCAAATAATGTAAGGTGGGCCCCCCTGACATATAAGATGCAAGGACTCAAGTCAAGCGTGGCCTTCTCATAGGAACCTATTTTGATGACAAATAGCCAGCCCTCCCAAGAGCTTGCTCACATCTGTGGTGGGGCAAGAGATGAACCCGTAAGTGACCACACTAGACTTGATTAGCGACAAAGCAGGTATTTAAGAGCAGCATGGGATCCGGGGTTTGGATCTAAGAAACCTTGATTCAAATCCCAATTCACCTTAGCAAGTTATGCTCTTGGCCTCTGTTTCACTTACTGCAAAATCTAAATAGTAATCACCTATATGAGTGTTATGGGGATAAATGAGGTAAAGGTTATAAAGCACTTTGCACATAAAAAGTGCACTACACCAAGTAATAATGTTATGCAGATAAGCTGTAACTAGTCATTTATTGCATGGCTGCAGTCCTAAATTCTCCATTCCCACAAAGGCTCTTTCATGAGAAGCATGCTTAGGATCCCAGCCTACATTTCATTCCCAGGCTTGGGGATCATGTGTCCCAAGTCATATCCAGTACCAGTTGATGTAATATATATCTATGCCATGGCTCTGCAATTAATAAAATAGGGAATGTAGTTTTGTTGTTTTGGTTTTCTTTTCTTTTAAAAAGCACATTTTGATGAGAAGGAAAACATACATTATCTTCGATCTAAATGGCTACATTGTGCCTAGAAAAGAATAAGCAACAGATAATTGTGCAGGGACTTTCAAACAAAGTGTGAAGGACAGGGGCGTATGTTGGCTTGAGTTTACCCCTTTCAACTCCTAAAAATTGAGTTCAAATTAAAATAGTACGTGCCCCACATTGTGGGCAGAAGCCATCCATTTGTTATTTTTGTCAAAAGCCCAAGCGCATGGGATAGGCACATGGACTCGGTGAAAAGAAGTAACGAAATAAGTCTAGCCGTTTCTAAAAATAGCTCCCAGAGCAGCCATGGAAAACAGAGCTGTTTCACACATAGTCGCCTTGAACGTCTCAGACCATAAGAAGCAGCAATGAAGGAGAAAGCTACTCTCCAAATTCCAGTTCCCATAAACCACAGGCCCTAAAAACGTTAGGCCATTTGGCATGCCACATGTGTCTTATCATCTCTCATGGTCTGTTATACTGTTTTATATTATGATGCATGTTGTATAGAATGTGTGGGTGAGTGTGTAGAGTGTGATTGTTGGAATTGTAGTATATATTTATGCTGATATCTCAAAGGTGCATAAATTTCGTTGTGCTGTAGCACAATGACAATAAAGTTACTACTACTACTATCTCGATCAGCACCAAATGATTCAAGCTGTGAGCTTTTTTTTTTTTATTTCCAGGGGTTTGAATGCTGCCCTTGCTATACAAGGCACAGCATCCAAAGCTCCCACTCGTTTAGGCAGTAGCATTCTCGCTCATAAAATGGACAACAGAGCACATAAGATGCAGCTGGGACAGTTGGATTCCTTCCGCCTTGTTCAGGTGTTGATGAAATGCACCTGAGCTTGCTTAATCCAAACACTCTGCTGAGGATCCATAGTAAGCAAAAGCAGCGGTAGGCTGGGATCCAAAGGCACCAAAGGCCAATCTACAAGTTTTGACAGAATTGTGCATTCTACATAGACAAGCACTCAATCATGCAATCTCCCCCCTGCCTCCTGAAGAGATACAGTTCATCAGAGAGCTGTACTTTTTTGTGCATTGTAAATCTGCTCTTCGCAGCTGGTCGCAGCAGGACTTCTGGACATTATATCTTTGGAAGAGCTATCATTTATTGTGGAAAGGGATACAATGTTGTTTTGTTCTGGCTGCAAGAAGCAAGTGTGTGTCACTATTGTGTGTTTGTTGGATTGACGGATTCCAAAGGACTCATTGCCTTCTCAAAAGACAACTCTTCCATGCGTAAATAATGCAATTTCAATTCCTCAGGTATCAAAAACACAGGTTGCTTTCTCCAGGACCCAGCCTCTACAAACATTGCTAGCTTTGGTTCATCTCAGATCCAATTGCCTCAGAGGAGTTCTCAGTCGATCATATTGTTTAACCCAGCTCATTATTTGCTGCATTTTGTCACCAGATTCAAAAGTCAATTTTTTTATTATTTAAGCAATTAGGCATTTTCCAGTTCCAGGAGTCAGCAGGGTGTGATTGCAGTAACTCATACCTTGCTTAAGCCCCACTCCATAAACAAGGATCTAAGGCAGGGATCTCAAACATCAGGTCCTATATCTGGAAGTTTTTTATTCAGACCACATGATAATTGGGCTCTCGCAGCATTGCCCTTTCAGTAGCACTGCTTCTGCCAAGACTCTGGGAGGGAGAGAAGGAATGAGGCCTCAGACAGCAAGCAATGCTGGGCAGGGGTCTCCAAAGTTTTTGGTAGGAGGGCCACATCGTCTCTCTGACACTGTGTAGGGGACCCGGGGAAAAACAAGAATTAATTTACCTTTAAAATTTGAATAAATTTACATACGTTTACATAAATGAATATATTAAAGATGAATTTATATGAATGAATGAAGGTCTTCCAATAGCTCAAGGTCTATAAAAGGCCTTGCAAAAAGCAAGGCTGGCCTTTCCTTGCTGCTGCTACTGCATCACAGACATGAAACAACAAGCAGTGGAATGAGCCCTCATCCCACAGCTCACGCGAGAGGTCAAACAGTCGCCCTCACACTGAGTGCAGTTGCGTCAGGCCAGTGTGGGCTCCAGCAAATGTCTGGAGGTCCAGAGGCTCACTGGAGACTGGGGGCTCCCTGAGGGCCACATTGAGAGGCCTCGAGGGCCGCAAGTGGCCCCAGGGCCGGGGTTTGGGCACCCCTGCTATAGGGGAAGGGGCAGACCAAGTGGGGTGAGAGAAAGAGAAGCTGCTGAGGTGCCGGGAGAGCTCAAGTATCACACAGGTCACCCTTTCAGCCACCCTTGCTTCTCAGTCACCACTCAGCTGCTGAGTTGCAAAGTGATGCCTTGGCAGAAGTGGCACTGCTGAAAGGGTGGCCCACATGATAACTGGGGTTCTCCTACATCTTGAAAAGATGATTCCGATTTGCGCATTTTCTCTTCTATCATTTGCAGCTAGGAGAGAACAAAGAGCTTATTACAGGCTAGCATCTGATTAATGTCATCACTTCCTACTTAATGACTTCACTTCCAGCCCTCAGCAGGCACCATGACTGCTATTCAGCCTGCTGTATAAAATGAGTTTGACTCCCCTGATCTAAGGCTTTGGCTGGAGTTTCCCTCTGTTCAGTTTTGTCTGAGGTACCCCCAGCCCTTTTCCTTGCTGCTTTCTTTAGACTAAGGTTGAATTTCACTGCCTTCATTTTCATGCTACATTGTTTGGGTTACTGCACAGTTCCTTGGCTCAGTAAAAGGCTTCTCCTCATATTTTATTCTAAACCATTCTCTTTAATGCTGTTTACATGTGTTGTTGTTTTTTTTAAAGAACAGAACTCCACCCTGTTTGCTTTCTGTAGAACTTTGTGTAGCCAAGAGCATCACACTTAAATGAAAATCTTAGTGGGAGGCAGGCAATTGCTAAACAGGACCAAATAATGGAAAACAGGCACTATCTACATATTAGCCTATATACAGCACCAGTAAAAAGTATAAGCCTGTCACTAAGGCTGTTTTTTAAATGGACACAATACACGTACGGCACATGTACTGTATATTTTCCAATATCATTACTGAAATGTGGTTTTCTTCTTTGTTACCCATCACTGGGTGCCAATTTCATTCAACAGCTTTCCATAAAGTCCTTTCCTTTCTAAACACCTCTCTTTTACACATAATTTACAAACTGTCAAAATGTGCAGTTTGAATTTGGGGGTATTTTAAAAAAAATATTCTAAGCAGAGCACGGATTTTTAAAAAATGTCTCACTGTCTTCTTTATGCTGCTGGTTTTTTTATCCAGGAGACAAAATTTGGCAAACATAGATGATATTTTCGGAGCACAAACCATAGGTGAGAAATGCTTTTGATCATTATCTCTGCAATCATAGGTGCAAACATGGTATAACACTGAATATTCCTATGATCTTCCCACCCAAGACTTCCATATATACTAAATGACAGGATCACAGTGACATTGGATATTGTATGAGCAGTTAACATTCTCCTAATCATGTGCATTAGTCAATTGTATGGATGCCACAAAAGGTGCACATATCATATAAAAAAGAAAGCGCAGGAGAAATTGTTTCATTTTCTGTTGGTGTAGATGCACCAAGGTATTACACTGAGTCCTTGAAGAATTCAGATTGTCAAGGGGAAAGGTCAAGTTAATCAGAAATAGTCACTCCAGAGGCTAGATAGCAATCTTCTAAATTTGTCTTTTTTATACATCCACAAACCTCTTTAAGCCCTGAAGCCCCCTTGTTTCATTTTTACCTGTCTGGCGCCATCTAGTGCTTCCAATTTGTTACTGAAAGTCTTAAAGCACAGTTGACCAAGTCCCTTCCCTAACAGTCAGCCCAGGCTGGGAAACCTTTAACAAAAAATACTCAGAGGGAAGCCCAAATAATGAGAGAGCTGAACAGGACTGAATTGGTCAAATCTGTAAAGTTTTGCACTTTAAACTCACGTTTAAACTGAACATAGAATTGGTGAGTCTGAATGAGAGAATGGATGAATCCTATTGGGATCAAGTTTCCTGCCGTGGGATGTTTGCCAAATTTTTACATCTAAACCAGGGGTGTCCAAACTTTTTGGCAGGAGGGCCACATCTTCTCTCTGACACTGAGTCGGGGGCTGGGGGAAAAAGAGTTAATTTACATTTCAAATTTGAATAAATTTACGTAAATGAATACATCAAAGATGGAATTTATATGAATGAATGAAGGTCTTGCAACAGCTCATGGCTTAGAAAAGGCCTTGCACAAAGCAAGGCCAGTCTTTCCTTTGCTGCCACTACTGCATCACAGATGTGAAACAACAAGCAGTGGAGGGAATCCTCATCCCACAGCTCACACAAGAGGTCGAACAGTTGGCCACCATGCTGAGAGCAGTTGCACTGGGCCAGCACAGGCTCCAGCAAGTCTCCAAAGGACCAGAGCTCATTGGAGACTGGGGTTCCCAGCGGGCCGGCACATGTGTATATGCCAGCACTCTCAGAGCCCTCATGTTTTGATCTGATGAGCAGGGTGGAGTGGAGCGAGGGCACACAACTGCTGACCACATGACAGCAAGTGTACAAATCATCCCACAGTCGGGGGGCTGACTTCTCTCTATCAAATAAGAAGCACCTCTTTGTCATCCTTCAGGGCCAAACTACATTTTTTTTTTTAACTTAACATTTTATATAGCCTTTCCTCCAAGGAACTTGGGGTACATAGTTCCTCTTCTCCTTTTATTCTCACAACAACCCTGTGAGATAGGTGAGGCTGAGAGATAGTAACTGCCCCAAAGTTACCCAAGAAGTTTCATGGCTGAGTGGGAATTTGAACCTGGATCTGAACCTAGATCTTCCAGGTCTCAGTCCATCTCCTCAACCACTACACCACACTCACAGCCCAATCCTGAGCTCAGCTCGCCAGTTTCCCGCCAGGCCAGCACCCATGCTAGTCCAGTGCTGGCCAGCGCTGGGCTAGCACCAGCCGGGTGCCTGGCCTCCACTGCTCAGCAGTCACATGAACCGCCGAGCCATGGCACAGTAGCAGGGGTGGGGAGGAGGCGTTCCAGTGAGGGGGGAGGCAGGTAGAGGGCAGAGAGAGGGCAGGGAGGAGGCGTGACAGGGAGATGGGAGGTGGGAAGGGGCAGGCGGGAGGTGTGCCGGGGAAGGAGGGAGGTGGGTCCAGTGGAGCTCTGCTCCACATTCATGTGAGGCTTGGTGCCCTACACGAACGCCTTTTGGTAGCGAACCCTACCACCAACCTTTTGGTTAGCAGTAACTTGAGTAGCCCCATTGCAGGGCTACTTCCCTTACCTAGGAGAAGGGGACAAAAGACGAAAGTCCCCTTCTCCTGAGGTGCCACCCACGGTAGCCCAAGGCACGCAGGATCTGGTGGAAACTGTTTTCAGTACCGCCAAGTCTGCATGCCCCGGGCAGCTCAGGATTGAGCTGTCAGTCAGATGTAGTTTGTTCTTGATGCTTTATTCTCTTTTGCTAACAAAAGTCAGTTGTGGGCAGTGTTAGCACCGGAGTTAACCAAGTAGGGCACTGGCTGAGGCTCATGTTCATCAGAGGGTCCACCTGACCAGTACCAGTGACAGCAGTAGTGCCCAGTGCATCATCAGAGATGACTGGAGGGCACTATAGGTGCCGAGTGCAAGACTTTGCCCTGACTCTCCAGCAACCTGGCACTAGCACTATTCATGGGAACTTGCAGCTGAAAGCAGAAAACTAACCCGGGAGGCAAGGGTTTCTTAATTCTTTCTCATGCAAATTTTCTGCCTCCAATTTCCCCCCACAAAGGAAAAGATATAGGTAAAGATAGATCTGGATTTGAGATCTTGAATAGCCACTGCCAGCTGGCATAGATCATTCTAGACAAGATGGATCAGTTGTCTGATTCCTTGTAAAGCAGCATCATATGTAGGCATCATAAATTAAATGCTCTCCCAAGCCACCAAAATGGACTATAGGCAATTACTGAATTCGTGGTAACAACTGGAACCAATCAAGAGCTGCACAGGTTGATGGTGAGAGCAAGTCTACAACGAACAAGATGAAGCTAAAGAACGATTAGCATTCCTGCTTAGTCCGTTACAGTGTTTAGTCTTTCGCACCTCTAGAGAACAGTCTGGGGCCATTACAAATAAACAAAGGAGAACACCACGCATTATGTGCTTTTTCTGTGAAGTGGACAGACGGAGATTTCACATAATCACTCCAAGCAGCTTTTTTTTTCTTTCTTTTTTTTGCTGTAAATGTATAGGTACTTATGATCAGTCTGTAAAGATGTAATCCATGATTAGCTCTTCTTGAAAAATGCATATGGAGCTGGACGTGACCCAGAAATCATCTAGTCCAACCTCTGCCATAATGCAGATCAGTGAGCACGATCTGGGGCGCTGTCTGGTGTGCTCCCTGGGGCATTTGGTGGGCCGCTGTGAGATACAGGAAGCTGGACTAGATGGGCCTATGGCCTGATCCAGTGGGGCTGTTCTTATGTTCTTATGTTCTTATGTCTCAAAATGTGAAAGCAAATGCCTTGCTTGTTGGGTGTCAGGAGAACCTAGGCTTGATTGACTCAAGCCCAGTCGCAAGATGCAGGGAAAGCCCACTGTGCTAACTAATTAGATCAGAGGAAAACTTCTCTCCCTGCTTCCCGCCTTCCCCAGCTTCCCCTGCTCACAAACATGATCCATAAAACCTGAGGTTAAATTAATCATTTTATGTACCCGGTTTCAAAATTTGCATTTTTCAAAATTGGGAAGGAGGAAATATAATATTCTTAAGGAGAAAAAAGTATGCATTCAGATACAAACTGAAAGATGATTTCAACACTACTTACCTGGGTGAAGACTTTATTCATACCCGGGCCCTGTGCAGAAACATAACATCTCATATATGATGTGCACCCAACATGAGCAGAACCTACCTACCAGCACTGCGTGTCATTGTGCAGTTCCTGCACACATTAGAATTTGCAGAGGTAGGAAAGAGCTAAAATTATACCATCTGCATGCAACACTGACACAAGTAAAGGCTTTCCTGGATTAAGCCTGAGAACTACATAAAAAAAAAACTACTGACATCCAGCTATCTGTACAGAACTAACATAAACCTGTACACAGGGATGGCATCAAGGATTGGCTAAGTACGGCACTGTCCACAGGACCCACACCCATCAACAGGGTCCAACAGTGACCAGGCCAGCCCCTGAAGTAGGCAGTAATAAGAGGATGGGTGAGTGGTACCAAGGGGGGGTCCAGTGCAAGTCTTTACCCCTGAACACCCAGCAACCTAGTACTAGCTCTGGTTGTGCACTGTATGGCTTTCCTATATATAAAAGAAAAAAGCTTTGCAGGAGGCAACACTTATGTCATCAACCTGACACTCTCTCTCTCTCTCTCTCTCTCTCTGGCCTTTTTCAAAATAGCAGAAATTCATTTTCCTCATTGTATCAATATTTGATGTTTAACTCCTGAAATACCAGTTAATGAAAGCCCTTTGCAGACGTTACATCATGTAAAATGAATGTACATTCATTAAATTGTGTGTAACTGTATGCGTAGGGCTCTAAGCACACATTGTAATGAAAATGCATAGGTGTGGGAGCAGCCTGACACTGCAAGGCTGCTCCCTTATGCATAGATGCATCGTAGATGTACAACACTCTGCCACTTCTAGGCTGATTAGTAATCTTATATATGATCAGTTATTCCTTATAAGGCAAGATGCGTTATGACCTGAAACTGAAAGCTGCTACCCCCAAAACTTCCAAGCCTCCCAGAGGCTTATTTTGCATGGCTTTCTCCCCTGTCCTTAGACAGCCAACGTATTCTTCAGCCAAATTCAACTTTAAAAATGTGGGGGTTTTTTTCCTTTCTTTTCTTTTTTGTTCTAACTAAAACCACATCAGTTTTGGAGAATCTCAAATAAACAGACATGTGAGAAGTGTTGGTAAAGTTCCAGACTACTCTGATTTTCATTCCTTAGGAAAAATATGGAGAGGTTGTTTTTTGGTGTGTGCGCACACACATCCGTCTGTCTGTCTGTCTGTCTGTCTGTCTGTCTGTGTTTAACCAACTATGGGACAGAGCTTCAATTTTCCCTTAGAAGTGCATATATGAGGATTCAAAGGGGTACATTCACACTTGAAAAGTTTTTCTGTTGTTTGCTCTCGGAGAAACATGGAATGGTTGCTTATCATTAACCTCAGTTTTTCCAAGAGCAGGTGCTTTGCAGTATCATAACAGGCTCTAAATTAGCTTCTACCCCCATGCCAGCTTACCTACAGTGGAGCAGGTCACTGGCCGTGGCAGCAAGCCACCAGTCCTGGTGCCACTTTGTTACAGAGGCTGAAAAATTGGCCTCTGGTGGCGCAGGACGCCTCTTTACAATAACAAGACAATAGGATTTGGACCCGAGGCTTCTTCATATGTCTATCATCCCAATCCTATCAAAATCCACCACCACCAATGCAGCCATGCCACCAGAGTGCACACTGTACCCTGTGATGGGGCAGTCCTGGAGGTCTCCTCCAAATAAGGGAATTTGTTCCTTTGCCCAGGGGTAAGCTGCACTGCCCGAATGGGTCTGTTCAGACCTGAATCAACGATTTTGCTGGTGCAAATCCAAGTGGATGCAGGAAGGCAGATCAAGGCCAACTAGGAGAATAGGATGGGGATGTGCAACTTCCACTGATACTGCTCCTTCCTGGCCTCGATCCACCTCCCTTCACAACCTGGTTTCCACCCCATTCTGCCCCCCCCCACACCATTTGAATGCATATGAGGGTAATTGAAGTCACCCATTTTTACATTTTCCCTTTTGGCTGCCTTCCTGATTTCTTTCTTCATCTCACAATCATCCTTAGTGTTTGGTTATGGGGTTTAGATGCAGACACCCTTTTCCCCACAACTACTTTCTCTGTTACTTTGAAATGGTAACATGCATAATTTCCTGGGCCTGGTCAGTCTGTAGCGCTTGTAGCGAGCCAAAGCATTTTGGCACTGATAATTCAACCCGAGTCCTGATCCAGTAACAGTAGAGAAGCTGGTTCCAATCAAGAAGGGGCAGACAGATATGCAGACCCCAAAACAGACATATTTCAGCCTATTATGTTTACAGGTTTGCAGATCTAGCATATTTTGTATCACAGTCACCAAAAGGAAAATAATGACTCCTTTGATTGTTCATCATACTCGCTGCGCCTTCCGGCATTATTCTTTGTAAAATAATGCACATCAAGCAGAAATTGCTAAACACTGATGGATCTAACTGACTGAATGTCTTTAAAAAAAAAAAAATCAGAACCAAGAGTATAATAATTGATGTAGCACGAGGTGTTATGTGCTACAAATGCCAGATTGGCCTTAGAGTACATTTTTTTTTAGTTTACACAGTCCCTAATTTGCCAATCCTACTGGTGACATGAACGTCTAATGGAGATGTTGACAATAAAATAGTCTCATTAACACATCATGATTTATTGCACTATTCCCCACATCCTTGCATCTCGGAAAAATAATAGATATTTCTGTATCTGGATATATTTTCATGGGCCTTTTACCAGTATAATTAGATTCCATACAATGAAACAACCCATCTTGGATTATATAATTCTCCAATTAAAATGGCTTCAAACAATGAACATTTTAGAAAGCTGCAACAAAAGAAGCCCATTGAGGCAGCTGACACTCTGCTCAAGCAAATGTGAACAGTTTGATTCGTATCTGTCATGAGACAGACTTTATTTCACTCTATGGGGGGGGGGCTTCATCTCCCTAAGAAATCTAAGAATTGAGAAATAAAACCTGAACTGGGAAATGAAAATAACCAAACTGTACTGCCAAGTTCACTGACTGCTGCTCAAGGCAAAATACTGTTTCAAGGACACTCTCAAAGATTAAGGACTAATCCAGCACTTCCCAATATTCTTTGGTCCACAAAAAGTCCCCCCCCCAGCATTGCAAATGCAGAGTGTGGCTCCCAGAAGTGACTGATGTTGACATCATCACAAGTTACTTCTAGGTTTGGAGTCCCACAACAGTGGTAAGAGGCTCAGGGTGGCTGGGTGGTCTTTTCAAAGTGTGTAAAAATCGTACACTGGAGTTCAGCCCACTGGGCTGAGCCTCCTACTGCCATCTGAAGCTTCATTGTTGCTGCTAGTGGCTGGAGGCCTGCCTCACAATGCAGCAGGGTGTCACGATGCACAGTTTGAGAACCCCTGGGTTACTGTGTTATTGAATCAAGTCAGACTCCTTCTTTCATAAAAGTAAATGCAAATTAGTCTGAACTATTGTGTTCACCATCTTCACCTATGGCGGTGAAAGTTGGACAATGAAAAAAGCAGATAGGAAAATTGACTCATTTGAGCTATGGTGTTGGAGAAGAGTCTTGCATATTTCAAGGACAGCAAAGGTCACAAACAAGCAAGTACTAGAGCAAAGAATCACCAAACAGCTCACCTATTTTGGTCATGTCATGATCAAATTTAATGAAAAAAGCAATTACAAGTCCAACTTTGTCATTCATGGAATTTTTATACACGAATTTGACTCAACACAAATGACCACTGAAAATGAGAAGGAATGTACAGATCCCTGGAGAATGGGAAAAATGCATCCTCCTCCGCCTTTCCCCCTGAGCACATGAAAGAAGGCTAAATAGCAGTGATGATCACCCATTCTTTCCCCCTTGCTGGGGCTCCTGGTGAAGGGAAGGACTGCTGTCTCCTAGTAAAGCCTAAGCACCTGGAGAGACACTGATTTCCTCTGTGTGCATTACAAAAGGTCAGCAAGGCTGTTTTTAAATCACCAGAGCAAAGCAACTTTGTTCTTTAATGCTTTGATTTGCTTTAGTGTGTTTTTTGTCATCCACGTGAGTCCTGAGAACGGAACCCTCAGGAATAATGAGACTCAACCTGTATGCTTGGAATGGTTGGCAGAAAAAGAAAGTCAGGTTGTCAAAGGGCAAGATGGCTGGACATCTTCAAGGCTGACATTAATCAGAACATAGAGCAACTGAAAGAAATGGTTCAAGACCAAAAACTTTGGTGCCTCTTAGTCCATAGGATCGCTGAAAATTGGACCCAGTGGCATAGCTAAGAGGGTGCAGGTGGTAGCAGTTGCACCGGGCATCAAGCTTTAGGGGGGCAACAAGCTGAGTTTGACAGTAGTGACCAAAATTGTGAAAATCTTGGTATGTATGAATAACACCATCATGTTGTTATTATCATTATATATAATGATAATATCTGCCGGGTAGCAGATAGATGCCTTCACTATGCCACTGACTGGGGGGGAGGCATCAAAGCAAGTGGGTAGGAAGCTGCTGGGTGGAGGAGGCGGGTTCCTCCCAATTTTCACTTTTTAAAAAGCCTGACTGATGTCACTTGCGGTTGTGACATCACTTCCAGGGTAACATTTTGAGCTTGGCACCAAGCTACACGATCATTAGCTATGCCACTGGTCAGACCCGACTGAATACAGCTTGTAATGCATCAATAAAGTGTTCTCAAAGAGCAGCAAACACTATTTTTTGGGGATAAAAAAAACCCAAATAGTAACTACAAATATCTGATGTATATATACAGTGTTTCCAACCAGCTAGTCTTGTGCTTTAGCAGCCCACCAACTTTGAGAATCAAAAATACCATACTACATTGCACACAATACTTGGAGAGGAGACTTATAAAAAGCTATTCTTGCATCCATTGGCATGCACTCTCTAGGGTTCTTTTCTGTAAATAAATAACAGAATAAATCTAAATATATGAACAAATAGCAGAGAAGATTCATTGGTATGTACCTCAACTATCATGAATAGGAAGATAAATTTCAAATGTTAGATTGCCAAATGGAATGTGCTGCTTTAGAAATCAGACCCATATATAGTACAGTCTACTACATCTGTATCATTTTACATCTTCAGACTCAGGTTGTTCTAGCAGTGAATGTACAGTTCTCCTTCTATAGATACAGTAAATAAACGGAATAGGCAAGCAGTTATAGTCGCTGGAACCATTTCTTGTATAAGCAATAACACACAGCAGGAAGCAATGTCAATTTCAAAGTGCTACTGTTCTTAGTGCAGTACCAACCTGCCAAGGCAATGCTCTGTCAAAGAGTAAAATCTCATCAGCAGGGCAGAAAAGCAGTCGGGGCAATTCCTGGGGAGTAGCCTATGAACTATGAGGCTTCCTCATACGAGGAACTACGAGGCTTCCAATCAATCGTATATGATTGGATCTGATTTTGTAAAGAGCCACCGCTTGGCAAGAGACCATGTTTAGTGGCTAATTTGTATTAATTTAATTTGATACCCTCTGCGGCATCTGTGCTTTTGAGAGGAACAAAAATTTGAACACAATATTACAATGTCCTGACTACTGTTAAGGTAGAGAATATCCTTGCATAAATGGCTTTTGTAAAGGATAGGTTAATTCATGGTCTCTTGCCCCAATCCTTCCTACCATCCTATGCAATGCAGCTACGCTCCCAGAGCCAAGTTCCACCGGTCCCACCCTCCTCCCACCTTGCTCCCTCCCCCGCCATGACTTCTCCCCACTTTCCACCTGCCTCCCCCTGCCCTGGAATGCCTCCTCCCCGCCATCCCCACACCCCCACTCACCTCTCTGCCGCTAGGCAGTTCAGGCAACTGCTGGACAGCAGAACATGGGCCAAGCACTGGAACTGGCCCAGCATGGGCTCACACTGGGCTAGATCCAGTGCTGGGCCCACAGTAAGGGCTCCCAAATGTGCCTTACAGCATGTCTGAAACAGGGCACACCAGTGGTGAGTCGGTGCGCAGGGCTCTGAATTGGACCCAAAGTCTGCTTTTTGCAGGAGTGCAGATGGTCATTTTACTGTTCATTTCAGACATGGAGCCATCATGAAAAATGTCCAGATTCCAATGTGGCAGCCATGTATAAATGCAACTTGCTTTTTTTCATTTCTAAGACTTTCCATATTATATTGGGAACACATATGGTGATGTTTCTACAATGAAGGCCTAACTACAAGAGACATGGAAGATCTGCGATTGAATGTCCCAACTTTTTCTCTGTTTTTTTTTAAACTTTAAATAAAGTACAGAGGACTCCAAATGTAATTGGAGCAGCAAAGAAAATAAAATCTTCTGGAAAAATCTCCTCAATCAGTTTGACTTTGTCTGGAATAGATGTATCACCTGAGTATAAAGGGACTTGTAATGAAGCAAAGAGGTGCTGGAAACAGGAGGCAGGTTCTTCCATTGTGCTTTTCCAAAGAACTGGCAGGATTTTATGAGGAATCCCACAAACAAAGAACAGCTTTTAGCTGCATTTTATGTGTACTTTTAAGCCCATTTACTTCAAAAAGGTTCTTGCATAACTAAAATGATTTAGGCTGCAATCTTATACACACTTTCCTGGAACTATGCCCCACTGAACATGACAGAACTTACTTCTGAGTAAACATATATAGGATGGCACTGCTGCTTACCAAAGCATTTCTTTGGTTTCCCACCAGTTTATTAAGTTGAAGTGGAAGGTATGTTACATCACCTGTTTGTCTATACCAGGGGTGCCCAAACCCCAGCCCGGGGGCCACTTGCGGCCCTCAGGGGCTCCCAATCCGGCCCTCAGAGAGCCCCCAATCTCCAATGAGCTTCTGGCCCTCTAGAGACTTGCTGGAGCCCGTGCTGGCCCAACACAACTGCTCTCAGCATAAGGATGACTATTTGACCTCTCACCTGAGCTGTGGGACGAGGGCTCCCTCCACTACTTGCTGTTTCACATCTGTGATGCAGCAGTGGCAGCAAAGGAAAGGCTGGCCTTGCTTTGTGCAAGGCCTTTTATAGGCCTTGAGCTACTGCAAGACCTTCATTCATTCATATAAGTTCCATCTCTACTAAATTGATTTATGTAAATTTATACAAATTTTAAATGTAAATTAATTCTTTCCCACCCCTGGCCCCTGACACAGTGTCAGAGAGATAATGTGGCCCTCCTGCCAAAATGTTTGGACACCCCTGGTCTATACCGTAGGGTGTGTACAAATGTCTCATTAGTAGTACATATTATGTTAAAATAGTGACATAAATATCAATAAATCTGCTTCTGTTATACTCAGAAAGTATCTAAATATACACAAACAGGTTCTCAGTCTCAAAATCAACACCATACGCAGTCTAGTATACTATGGGAAAAGGTCACAATTTTTACATGACTGCCATGCTGGAATCCGAGCATTTTCCAAGCTGGCACCACATCCACTGGTGTCGCTAGGGAGGTGTGGGGTGTGTGGGACACACCAGGTGACACGCTGGGGGGGGTGATGTGCCCTGGGGAGAGGACGCGCTAACATTGTGGGCTTAGGAGCTACTATGTCATGCCATACACTGCTGGATGTGGAATGGTCAGCGGAGTGCAGTGCAAAAAACAGAATTGCAATAGCTGCTTTTGTTCAAAAGTTATGACCAAAAGACCGGAAGGAAAAAATGCATGGAGCCCTATGGAAAGTGAAAGTGAGCCGTAGCATGCGTTTACTCGTGAGTAGGTGTAGTTGCCACACTCCGTTGGAAAGGGCAGGCTGAGAGGAATCCAACAACATCAGAATGGTCCCGATCCAATGAATGCAGCCCCCCAAAAAACACCCGAGAAGCTGCCCCCTCCCAGCTGCAAGTCTGAGCCCAAAATGAAGTCACGTGGCCGCATTTACTTGTGAGTAGGCAGACTTGCCTTAGTCAAGGCAGGCTGAGAAGCTCCAAGGACTTCTGAATGGTCCTCATCCAATGAGTGCAGCCCCCAAAAACACCGGAGAAGGAGGTTCCTCCCTCCCAGCTGCCTCCCTCCCAGTCTATGGAGCCTTATGGAAAGCAAAGCAGCCTCAAAGTCACGTTTACTCACAAGTAGGCAGACAGGCCAGGCAAAGGGGAATGCAAGGACACCAGAAGGGTCCTGATCCAATGGAGCTGGGGTGCAACAGAAGGCAGCCTCCCCCCCCCCCTAAAAAGAATAGAAAAGAGGCTTAAATGGCAAGGGGAAAGTTTTCTATTTTGCACTTGTGAAGCCAGATGAGTCTTTATTCTGATGTGCCTGAAATAGAAGAACTTTAAACTGGGCACTGAGAGGGCTGAAGAGCTCACTGATGCTTTTTGGGGGGTTGTTATTTCAGGCAGACTACAGAGTAAGCTCCATTGACCACTGTGGGACTTACTTCTGAGTAGACATGCATAGGCTTGGGCTCACAGGCTGCAATCCTACCCACACTTTCCTTGTGATGCACAAACGGCCCAGTCCTATTGAGGGCTTGTCATTGAAGAGGAGGGGGACTTTTCAGGTTATTTGGCCATAGCTTTTGATAGAATGCCATTATTTCAACGTGGTTTGTTTCATTGCATTCTGCATTAAAATTAAGCATCAAATGATATATAACATGATGATATTATATGAAAATACTGAGATTTTCACAATTTTAGCCAATAGTGGTGTCACACGCCTCGAGTGCATCACCTGGTACAGTTTGCACCCCCCACATCCCCTAGCAATCCCACTAGTAACAATCTACTCCCATCATTCCAGCAACATGAAAGCCGCACTGCCATTATGTGCTTCACAATGGCCAGAGATTCCACACACATTCCAATGGCTTGCGGATGCTCCACTGGAGCAGGTTAGATGGTAGTGGGGATGGTTCAGGGAAGATCAGGGCAGGAACCTGGCCAAACCGGGGCAGTTTGGGGGTGGGAGGGGGCAGCAGCACATCAAGTCTGTATCCCTCTTTTCCCAGCATAACACATTTTCTGTGGCTCCTCAGACTCAAAGGAAGCTAAATAGCTGGTGCAGGTCTGAGAACACCAATTAGTGGCTACGCAACTTATGAGGAGATAAGTAAAAAAGATTTTTACTTACATCTTTCAGGTCATCTAGTCTTCCCTTCACCATTGCATGCAGTGCTATGGCAGGGGATAGGACTAGGCTGCCCAAGGCACCCAGAAGGTTCCGGCCTTGATCGTTGGGTTCTTCAGGAAAGGCTGTCAAGGAACTTCATCCAAAACCCCACTCACCTAGGTGGGCCAATGGTCTGACTATATTCCTGTGAGCGTCATTTTAAATCCAAAACGTAGGGCTACTTTTGCAAAATCTCAAATCCAAATTTCCCTTTCTCATACATGCAGAACTTCCTGGCTCAAAATTACAAGCTTTCAAGTTACCTAAAGAGATTTTATTACAGAAAAAAAGAGGGGGGGAAGCTAGCTTCTAGTGAGTAATTTCAAGGAGGCCCCATGAAAAGTATATATCTATAAACCATAGATGTCAATTGGCACATCTTTGAGTTATAGGTTGCACATCCCCAAATTATTATGCTTTAGACATTGTAACTTGGCAAAGCTGTGAAGTCAAAATAGAAATGTGTTTTAGCTTCCTGAAGCACACCATCCTTGCCAAAAGTTCAAAAAAAACTGGACCATTCCAGGTGCTGGAAGAGGTACAGCACAGAGAGCATTCAGGCAGTCCATAGTGTAGTTCGGCCATCCTGTTCATTAAGGAATAATGTGCAATCTATTCAGCCGTACATTGAGAAGCCCAGTCATATGAACTTGAGTGAACAAAGAAAAATGCACTGATTTGTCTAAAACAAAAAATTGTTTCAGACTTTCCCACTCTCTGGGTGGGCAACAGAACCTTGGCAAAAAAAGTCCACATTAATAAGAATGAATGGCAAAGGTTGATCATTGCCTAAACTATTATGAGGCTCCATTTCCACCATAAAACCTTGTCTGTGTCTGTCAGGGGCTTGGAACATGTAGTGGAAGAGCAATATAACATCTCTGCCAAGGTTGCCTCCTCATGAGGTCTGTTTCTGCCCTTTTAATTTCCCATTGACTGTAGCACCTGTTCCCCAGTAACACCTCAGCCTCTTTACGTGGGAAGGGTTCAGAAACAACCAGGCTTTTATACAGTATCCAAAAAAACTACTCAGACTTAAGTGTTATATTCTGTAACATATAGAACTACTAAGGATCACATAAAAAATTGGTACTAACCCAATGAAATGGTCGATTCTTTTCTCTGAACAGCAGACCCTGAGGCTGCAATCCTAACCACACTTTCCTGAGAGTAAGGCCCATTGAACAAAATAGGACTTACTTCTGAGTAGACCTGGTTAGGATTGTGCCCTCAGTGAGGGGGTATGCAGAATGCTGACTGTTCTATTTCAGAACACAGTACAAACTGTAGGAAGAGCAACACAGGAGCTGGGGAGGCAATGAGGGGAAAGCGTGGATCAGGACCCAGAAGAGGGCAGTATCGGCAGCAGCACACACCAAAATTCTAATTCTAACTTTCTTTTCAGCCTCGATCCCCCTGACCTGTCCACAGACAGACTTGTACCAATGATATAACAGACGCAGGTCCAAGTAGACACAATAAGCAGCAAGGGCTTACCCCAGGGAAAGGAAATAAATGTTCCCTCACCCCAAGGAGGCCTCCAGAAGCTGAATCCCCCCTGTGGGATGCGGTGAGCACCACGCTGACATAGCTGCATTACCTTGTGGGGAATTGTGTTGGATAGAGCTGTTAGTCACATTTCCAGAATGAAAAGCAAAGTAAGTCTGTCTCAGTGGATCCCCTGCCTTGGATCAATGGATATCCTCAATTTAGTCTTTCTCAGTGGATCCCCTGCCTTGGGCCTTTTAAAGGCATAAGCAGGCTCTCCAGGTTGTATTGTGGCAATCCTGTTTTGATCACTTCTTTGAAGACTTTGTGGCCAATAGCAGTTTCTCCCACAGTTCACTGCTTTCTCAGCTACGGTTAAATAAGGATCCTGATGTTGTCACACATGAACGTTCATTCACAGTCACACCGAGTTATGGGTTTCATAGTTCAAAAGTCATTCCAACACTTAGCTATCTCCATGCTTATACTTTGCTCAAAGCTGAGAGCGTCAATGGATCTGTAGTCTTAAAGCTTATGTTCCTCTGTCTTGGAATGGAATAGGAATGGAGAGTAAATATCCAAAATGTCAAATGGTTCTTGTTGATGCATTGAATTATGGGATCAAAAGTGAATATTGGAGCTCTTCAGCACAAAAGATTTAAGATATTATAAGATGTTGGAAAAATATAGGATACTAATTGCTATGCTTTGGTATAATTTTGTTCCTTTGTCTTAGTAAGCAAAGTGTATGTGAGCAAAGTATACAATGAATGTCTCCAAGGAGATCCAAATTATACAGAAATAACATGAGAAATCCGTCGTTTATTTGCTTAGAGAAAGAGCTTCCTTTGGACATGTGAGGATATGCAGTTTTCATAGAATTTTGAAAATTAATTCAAGATTTTTGAATTAACATGTGCATTAGTATTGATTCTTTATTCTCTCAGCCACAAAGAATGCTATGTCACAATGTCAATCCCCAAGAATATATGAATATGCTTCTATAGTTTGGGCATGGTAGATTTCATCATCCTATTCTGGTCGTGCTTCTATAGGGCAGTGGCAACAACAGGGTTTGCATCACCCAGTGCAGAAGGACAGCACATTATCCCCATGATGGACCTCCTCTCGTGCTGTGGGCAGACCAATGCCCTAGGCAGTGGACATGGTGATGTACTATCGCATCACCCCTACTGGTATATTTTTTTTGCTATAACTTATGATAGAATAAAGATATTTCAACCGAGTGTTTTCATTGCATTCTGCATGAAAATATGCATTGAATGATATATAACAAGATGGTATTATTCAAAAATACCAAGATTTTAAAAATTTTGACCAGTAGTGATGTCATCCCCCCGGTGCTTGTCACCCAGTGCAGCCCTCATCCCCCGCACTCCCCGAGTGATGCCACTGCTATAGGAATAAGAACATGATAATACAGAATAATGCAGGCAGTGGTAGTATGCCAACTCAAACAACCGAGTTGTAATGACCATTTATCAAATGTGCTGTCCTGTAAGTCACTTTACAGAATTGCCTGAAGACATCCCCATAGATGAAAAGGTTGAGTATCCCTTATCCCAGTAGCAAGTCAGAGAAAGACAGTGCAGTAAGTACTGCAGGTGCCACAATGTGCCGTGTAAACGGCCCCTCCCACTCACCCTTGAAGCCATTTCAGGCAGCGACAGCAATGCACAGGCACTTGCTGTTTGGCTTGGCAAGTGCTTGCGCATTGCTGACGCTACCTGGAATGGCTCCAATAGCGAGTGGGAGGAGCCGCTTATATGATGCATTGTGGAGCCTGCAGTACTCTCGCCTTCTCCTCCCCCCCCACCCCGGCTAACAACTTCTTTATTGGCCGTATAATTGGGATCAGAAATGCTTAGGATTTTTTTAGATCTTGGAGTATTTGGATATACATAATGAGATATCTTAGGGAATGGGACCCAAGTCTAAACACAAAACTTATTTATATGCAGAGGCGCAGCTAGGTCATTTGACACCCTGGGCCCATAAATTTTTGTCACCCCATATGACATAATTAATTAATTATTAATTAATTAATTAATTAATTAATTCACATTTTTATACCACCCTTCCTCTAAGCAGCTCAGGGTGGTGTACATGGTTCTTCCCCTTATTTTGTCCTCACAACAACCCTGTGAGGTACATGAGACTGAGAGATAGTAATAGTCGACATGAAATTAATAATAATAATGGCCAGAAAATAAATGCAGTGAATATTTCCCCACAAACAATGGATGAAATTCTGCATCAAATGGTATATAACATGATGGTATTATTCCTAAAAACCATAATTTCCAGAGTTTTGGTCACTAGGGTGTCACATGCCCCCAGATGTCTCATTGGCCTGTTTTGAGTTAAGGCAGTGGTTCTCAAACTTTTAACATTGGGACCCACTTTTTAGAATGACAGTCTGTCCAGGACCCACCAGAAGTGATGTCATGGCTGGAAGTGACATCATCAAGCAAAATAAAATAATTATAAATAATTAAATTAAAGAAAAACAGATAAGGGGAAGCCAGCCCTGTTCCACCAAGTGAATTTTCTCTGTAGTCTGCCTGTAAGAACACCCCCTCCCCACAAAAATACCAGTGAGATTTTCAGCCCTCCCCAGTGCCCAGTTCAGCGTAAATTCTTATATTTCAAGCATAGCACTATCAGGACCCACCTGGCTTTACAGGTATAAAAACAAATAAAATGGACCTTACCAGCTGAAGCCTGTTTTATTCTTTGAGGGGTGCTGCCTTCTGGAGCATTTGTTGAGCTCCACTTTCATCACTTTCATGCAGCTAGCCTTGCATTGCCCTTTGCCTGACTTAACCAGGAGCCAAGGCACGTTTGCTTACTCACAAGTAAATGCCACTCTGTGGCTTACTTTCGCTTTCCATAGGACTCAATACATTCGTCTGCTTGGAGGGAGGGACTTCCTTCTTGGGTGTTTTTTGGGGGCTGCTTTCATTGGATAGGAACCATTCTGGTGTCATTGGATTCCTCTCAGTCTGCCCTTTCCGAAGAACTATGGCAAGCTCACCTACTCATGAGTAAACACGTGATATGACTCTGTTTCATTTACCATAGGGTTCAATGCATTTTTTTTGTTTCCGGTTTTTTTGGCCATAACCTTTTATGGAAAGGAGATACTTCAATCCAGTTTTTTGCATTGCATGCCACTGGAAATTCCACATCCAATGGTATATAACATGATGGGGTTACTCCTAACCTTCGCAATGTTAGTGATGTTGGGGCATTTGTAGTGTTACACTCCCCCCAAGGGAGGTACCCGGGGCAGACAGCCCCCCACCCCCCACTAGCTACACCATTGTTTATATGCATAGCCTGAAAGTAATTTTTTCTCTTAGGGACACTGAATAAACTATTGTGTGCCTGCATATTGACTATGACCCATCACATGCGGTCAGGTGTGGAATTTTCCACTTCATGTTGGCTCTCAAACAGTTTTGGATTTTGGAGCATTTCAGATTTTCGGATAAGGGGTACTCAACCTATACTGAACATTGCAAGCCTGTTACATTAGAAGATCTTTCCATGATGGTTATAAAAGCCAGGAAGGATGCAATTTTTATCACAGCTAGAAAGCCATATTCCATGCGCCAAAGAGCTCAAAACCAACAAGCTCCTAAGACAATTTTTCATCATTTCAGCTTTTAAACACCATAATTGTTAGGGAATCAACCTGATTTATTTAATG
Source organism: Tiliqua scincoides (assembly GCF_035046505.1). Lineage (NCBI taxonomy): Eukaryota > Metazoa > Chordata > Lepidosauria > Squamata > Scincidae > Tiliqua > Tiliqua scincoides. The sequence goes on from NC_089826.1 coordinate 33,018,713, forward strand.
GATTATTTCATCAGCCTCACACATGCAACTGTTTCATTACTGTGTTTTAAACTTGTCAGAGAAAGTTTTATACATCGCAACCGGCACATTCTTTCATGACAATGAGGTAAAAGTTGGACTTGAACATCTTGCTCTCTAATAATTGTGATACTGTTGTTGCTTTCTACAGACGCAAGAGACAGCTGAAGTTGGCTCTGTCAGCAAATCACTTCACACTGCCATATTGATTCTTAGGCCTTGCCACAAAAGACATAACAATTCCGCCATTTTCTCAATCACATTGCAAGGTGTTTTTATTCCTATAATGCAGGGTTTTTAAAAAAAATGTAATTTCTATTTGTATTGCCAGCTTGGACAGGCTAATAGAGTGGCTTCTCTGCAAAAGGAAAAGGAGTGGTAGGACAAAATGGAGGCAAATTAAAGAGGGGAAAGCATCAGACTTGAGTGAACAAGGAATGAGGTTCTGGAGGGGCCTCAGTCAATGTGATTAACTAACCATAATTGCTTTATTCTGGAGTAACCTTTGTAAATGAGTGTTATATTGCCTGTGAAACAGTATAGGTCAGAGAAAGGCATTTTGCGGCTCTTGTTTTCATTGGCAACAAGAGAAGAAGATTAAACTGCCTCATGACTTCATCCTCCATTTATGTTATCCTAACATGTTATTTTTGTACTTCTACCTTGGAAAATGAACCCCGATAGCATGCATGATACTTAATGATAGGGGTCCTGCAAGCCAACCACGCTACTTGTTTCTGACATTGGAGGCGATCTCAATATTGAAAAGCTTAAGATGTTTACTTTCAGCTCTCTTCCAAAAAAAAATAACCCACTATAAACCTGTCTTTTACTTCCCATTTAAGAAAACGGACGTACAGGATTGCCTGGTGTCTGGCCACCATTTCACAACCTTTCTTCGGCAAGCCACATACCCAATACATGGTTTTCCACTGCCAAGAGAAAATCCTGCTCGCTCCCAGGAAGAAAAGAGCAGGTCTTTTTAATGTTCTGTGCTTTGAGGCAAATGATACCACACGCAAGATCACTGGAAAGTACAGTCAGAGAATTTTCCAAATGCAGTTTGTTCCTATTCGTTCAGTGCTTTTGCCCTGTACGTCGACGTGTTTGAATATATCCAGAGGGATAACCACGTTAGTTTTTTGAAGTGTAAGCAGCAAGGAGTTTTGTGGTACTTTAAAGGCTAACAAATGTGTTGTGGCAGAAGATTTTGTTGGTCAGAGCCTACTTGGTCAACGTTCTGACTTATTAAATCAATGAGGTCCTGCCAACCTCCTGTCTAACTTTCTTGTACGGACACCAAACCTGAAGGAGAGAGTTACCTGCCTGGAGCCCTCCTTCTGGTGTAGCTGCCTGGCTCCGAATGTAGGATCACCTGGTAGCTCTCCCAGCTACCTCACTGCCAACCCCTGTGGAAGTGGGTCAAGGAAGCTGAATCTCTCTGCTGGTTCTTCACCACAGGGTCACTAAGGCCAGCATTACAATCCAAGCCTGAGGACCCACCAGCCTGCATCCCCACACCAGGAGGCCACCAGGTGCCAGTTCTGATTGTTCCATCATAATTCTTGCTTGCCTAAGGGCAGATTCTTTTATCCCTATCTCTCTTCCCAGTCCCACACTATCCTGCCAGGCATGCCCTACTGTACCTAACACCACTCCACCAACCACCCAGTCTGGGGTAAGCAAAAAAAAGAAAACCCTCCCAGTGCCAATCAGGAGTAAAAAATTCCTACCCATCCCTCCCAACAGAAGCAACCACCCATACTGAGCTAAGACTGGGTGGGCTGCATCTTCGCTTCTGGAATGGAATGGTGTCTACTCCCTGCTGCAGAACAAAATCTGCAGCTACCCGAGTTGACCAATTACTGCCCAGCCTCTCACCAAATATGCAGCGGAAGCTGGGCAAGTTAGCCCCGCCCCATAGACATGTGGGTGGAGTAACATTCACTCAGGCCCTCAGCCAATGGCCTGCACTCTAATGTGCCTTCTGATCTTGAGCTCTCTGTTTCTTTACATGCACACAGGCAAACCTTTTATCAGCCTGGGAGCCACCTCTTCTAAGCCCTGGCGGCCTCAGGCATGCCAGGAGCTCTCTGGATATCTCCCATTAAGAAGACATCAACTGACCATTAAAGAACATGGTTATTCATTTGAGGAATCCTAGAAAGCGATCCAGTATTAAGGTAAACTCACAGTGAAAAGCATATTCAGAATAATCCTACATCAATTCTATAACAATAATATGGCTCTTCCTATGTCTGCATATCATTCTCTAAAGAGAGATCTAAATGGCTTTGCCATTACAGTGAAGTTCCCGTATCTGTGGGTCCTGTATCAATGCATTCAGTTATCCGCGGATCAGGTCTTTGGACCTCCCATTCCATTCATGCGCCCCCTCCAGAGTCAAGGAGAGCTCTGCTTCCCTGGGCCTCCCAAAGTTTTATAAGGCCTTTAAAAAGTCACTTCTAGTTCCACAGAGCAACCAGAAGTTACTTTTTAAAGCTCTAGGGCTTAGTCTGAGCCTGGCAGAAGCTGTGGACAAATGTCTGCGACCGCTGCTGGGCTCAGAGGACTCGCTGGAGGCCAGGGATCAGAGCTCCCATAGGTTCCGGAGGGTGGGGACAGGCGTTCACCCGTATCCAGTTTCAGTGAACTGCAGGGGGTTCCGGAATGCAACTTCCGTGGATACGGGGGCATGCTTGCATTTTTGCTTTTAGTCTCACTCTTTCCAGAAGCAACAATGGATGACTGCCTCATTTAATCTGCTGTTGCACATCCTGGGGCTATATACATCACTGCCTTATCTTTGGAACATCTGACACGCTGGTTGGTAACCAGCTAGCCAAGACACTGCTCTCATTCAGTGTGGCGTTTTTCTTTTACTTCTACAACAGAGCTGGCCAAAAGTCTAGCTCAAAAATAACAGAAAACAATTCTGTTTGTGTTCTGAACTTGGCTGTTTTCATGCATTAAGGTAAAGACTAGGCTTGGACTCAATGTTCTGATGTGTTGCTGCCCACACATTCACTTATACCAGACTGTCAAACAGTTGACAGTCTGAGATTTGAAATTAATATGGGGGTATTTTAGCAAGTGTTGATTGATTTGTTATACAATGTGATCTCAAAAATCTCACCCCCTCCATTATGGTTTTTTTTTCAGTATGCTAGAACTGCACTGTTGTTCAAATGGTACAGAGAAACATCAGGGAAAATTTGTGACAACAGAGTACACAAGTCAGAAAGGTACAAATGCAGGCATAATCATTTCTCCACATACTACATTTCTGTTCCTATGCCAAGTAATGCAGTGTCCTGGAGAAAAATCCTGCCATTGCTCACTTGCGGGCTGCTGCAGCAAATGGGCTAGAGGAGGAGGGCAGGGGGAGTTTGGGGGCGGCAAGGGGAGGGGGTGGACCTTGGAGGCAACAGCAAGTACCTTTCCCAGGCCACCCATCCTATCTCTCTCCTCAGACCTACATCAGCAAAATAGCTAGCGTGGGTTCGAGGAGGCTCATAGATCAGGGCTTCTGAAACTGGGGTGTCGCGACGTCCCAGCCTGAGGGCCCTGGCCTCTGCTCCCTTAACGGATGGGGCAGGGGGGAGGCAGCGACGCGATCCCCAGGATTGCATCACTAAAGGGGGTGCATGGACTGGCATGCACTTACCAGTCCCTGCAGTAGCCTCCTGGGGGTGCGGGGAGCCCTTGCACAACCATCTGCAGGGCTCCCCAAAGCTTGAAAAGTGAAAGTCCACTTCTGGTCTGGACTTTTGCTAACTGTTCAGAACAGAGGTGGGCAAACATTTTGGCAGGAGGGCCACATTATCTCTCTGACACTGTGTCAGGGGGAAAAATGAATTTACATTTCAAGTTTGAATAAATTTACATATATGAATATATTAGAGAATGAATGAATGAATTTTACTGAGCTTATTTATAATACACATGAGGACTATAATACAGGCATGTAGAACTATGAACTGTTTGCCACACATGCCTTGCACAGTGAAAACACACAGACCAAGCCAGAAACACATGGAGACATAAGTTGTTCCAAGGCAATGCGGGGGGGGGGGGTTTAAAATAAATGCCCAGGGGAAAGCAGAAAACACATGGTAACTATGAAAGGCCTTGGTCTAACTCGGCCCGCAGCCTGCGTCTGGCAGCAGTTGTAGGCCAGCATGGGCTCCAACCTTCTACAGGCCAGAGACTGGAGCTCCTTGCAGGCTAGATTAGGGGTATCCAACAAATGGCCCACAGGTCAGGGTTTGCCAACCCCTGGTTTAGAAGAAGGTGCAGAAGAAAGTTTAAGACCCTATGTCAAAGGGTCATAGCAAGAGGCAACAGCAAGAGGCAATATCTACACAGCTGTTAAAAGACCTCACATTGAATCTCAGCCCCTGGTGCACCCATACATGTAAACCCAAGGAAGAGCAGCCTTGCCATTTTTGTTCACTTTTCAGGCAAGGCAATGAATAATTGGCAAGGCATCTTTTGCTTTATTATAATTGATGGGGTATCCATTAGAGTGCCTTGTTCTCATTTGCTAAGTTACCCACTTATTAAAGTGCTATGTCAGAAACTTACACTTTGGGGGTGTACATCACATACAAAGCCAAAATAGCATCAAATGAGCTCACTGTGCTTGCTACACTCTAAACACTCTCCTAATTAGGATTTCCAACACAGATAATTCTCTCAACGGAATCTGAGAGATTCACCCATATTCTAACAAATATTGTTCTAACAGCCTCATATTTGCATATGAAAGCCTGCTCTTGCTATTACTGTTATCCCAGTAGTGTTAATGATTTCTCTGGTGTTACTTCAGGCATATGTTTGGCAGCTTGTTTTTATCATGTCTCTTGAGCTGGTACCATTCGCAAAGGAGATAAAAGTTAAAAGAACCCCTGTTCAGAAACCAGTTAACATGTTTCTGATCCTGGAGTAGAAGGAAAAACAGGCAGAGGATCCTGACATGCAAAAGTTTCTGACCACTGATGAGATTGACAATAATAAATCTTATATTTTGCTTCCTTAAGAACATAAGAAAAGTCCCTTGGACCAGGCCAAAGTCCCATCTAGTCAGTGGCAGACCTCCCCAGCCCCACGCCCCAAGACAAAGGTATGTGATGGCACACCCCACCCCGCTGTGGGCTGTTGCCACCCCACACACAAATCCACCACCCCCCACTCACCTGAGGCTCATGAAGCCTTGTGCAACCCAAGGCTGCATCGGGGAAGCCTCTCTGAGGCTCCCCAACTCTATAAACTGTGCTTCCGGGAAATGGGAAGCACAGTTTCCAAACCCATCGGGATCCTCAGAGAGGCTTCTACAGTGTCCTACAGCCTTGCATCATGGCACTTGCCCCATAGGATACAATGGTAGTTCCACAACTGCATCTAATCCAGCTTCCTGTATCTCACAGTGGCCCAACAGATGCCTCTAGAAGCACACAAGACAACAAGAGACCTGCAACCTGGTGCCCTCTCTTGCATCTCGCATTCTGAGCCATTCCTTGAAGGGAGGAACAGCTTTGTTGTGTGCTCCCCTTTTCTCCAATCACTGCTAAATCCAAGGGCAATCCAATACTATTGGAGAGTTATGGTCTCTTTGTAAATTTTTTAAATTTACAAATACAAATGCAAAGCATTCTTCTAAGCAGACAAACCCATTGCTCTTGCATCAGATTACCAGAGAGCTTCTTTGTTCCACAGTGCTTTCCCATCAGCCAGTTTACAGCTCTCCATCCCAGGTTGCTCAAGCTTGTCCGGAGCGTACAGTGATGGATCTTGCAATCCACCACCCCAAGTCCTGAACTGACAGCACAAAAGCTGCACCATGGTCATGCATGCCAGGAACATCAGCAAAAGCAGCCAGAGGCCCTGAGCATGCAACAGCAGCTTGCAGATGCCTCACCAGAGCAGATAGGTCAGTGGTGGGGTGATTTGGGGCAGGAGCAGGGCAGTTCAGGGCAGGGAGCAGGCCGGGCAGGGGGCACGAGGGGTGGGTAGGAGAGAATTTCAGTGGCAGCCATGCACACCAAGATCCTATCCCCTTTTCCTCACCCCAAACCACCCTCTGAGTCTCCTCAGACTTACACCAGCTAAACAGCAGGTGTAAGTCTGAGGAGACCCATTCAAGACCAGGAGGCCTACAAGGAGGTCAGTCACAAAGTGTTTTATTTACCTCTTCTGGGCAGTTTGGTGTATGCCGTCCAGTCCCCATGGCATGCAGTGCATGCTCAGTCAGTGGCATTGCATGCTATGCGCTGACAGGGGATAAGACTGGGTCCTTAGTCTCCCAATTCCAACTGCAAAGTGTCACTGAACAGTTACTATGCCTCTTTTAGCTGGTGAGCCTGACCTTCAAAGGCTGGAGATATCTATATCAGGAAAACATCCCCATACATTAAAGGAAATTATGCTATGGTAAGGTCAAAATACTAGTCAGTGAATTAGCCAAGGCATTCTAAAATACTAGCCTGCAACAAAGAACTGATTAGTCAGAAACATCACATGGACCTACCTCCAGTTCCAGCTACTTGGCTTCCACTGCAATACTGGTTAGGATCACAGACTGATTCATCATAATCTCTGAAGTATCACATGTGACATCAAAGATACAGAAAGGTCAGAGTGTCTCAAAAGGGGCTCAACAAAGACTTTAGAAGGAGTAGGATGAATAATTTTGCCTTCATAAGACAGCATCCCTGCTGAAGTCCTAAAATGCTGCAAAGAGATCATCGTCACTGAGCTGCATGAAATCCTCTGTCTCTGCTGGAGAGAAGGTGGAGTACCTCAATACATGAGGGATGCAAACATCATCACGCTGTACAAGAACAAAGGTGACAGGGGTGACTGCAACAACTACCGCGGCATCTCTCTCCTTAGCGTTGTAGGAAAGCTGTTTGCCCGAGTTGTACTAAAGAGGCTCCAGGTACTTGCAGAGAGCGTCTATCCAGAATCGCAGTGTGGATTCCGAGCCAACAGGTCCACCACTGATATGGTATTCTCCCTTAGACAACTGCAGGAGAAATGCAGGGAACAACGACAGCCACTCTTTATAGCCTTCATAGATCTCACAAAGGCTTTCGACCTGGTCAGCAGAGACGGCCTCTTCAAGATTCTCCCCAAGATTGGATGTCCACCCAGGCTCCTCAGCATCATCAGATCTTTCCACAAGGACATGAAGGGCACTGTTGTCTTTGATGGCTCCACATCAGACCCTTTTGACATCCGAAGCGGAGTGAAGCAGGGCTGTGTTCTTGCACCAACCTTGTTTGGGATTTTCTTCGCTGTCCTGCTGAAGCAGGCCTTTGGAACTGCAACAGAAGGCATCTATCTCCGGACCAGATCAGACAGAAAGCTCTTCAACCTCTCCAGACTGAGAGCAAAATCCAAAGTCCAGCTGAAATATCTGCGTGACTTCCTCTTTGCCGACGATGCAGCTGTCACTACCCACTCTGCCAAAGATCTCCAGCAGCTCATGGATCGTTTTAGCAAGGCCTGCCAAGATTTTGGACTGACAATCAGCCTGAAGAAAACACAGGTCATGGTTCAGGATGTGGACTCACCTCCCTGCATTACAATCTCTGAGCATGAACTGGAGGTTGTCCATGACTTTGTGTACCTTGGCTCAACGATCTCCGACACTCATTCTCTCGATACCGAGCTAAACAAGCGCATCGGTAAAGCAGCTACCACGTTTTCCAGACTCACAAAGAGAGTCTGGTCCAACAAGAAGCTGACGGAACATACCAAGATCCAGGTCTACAGAGCTTGCGTCCTGAGTACACTTCTGTACTGCAGCGAGTCATGGACTCTTCGCTCACAACAGGAGAGGAAACTGAGCGCTTTCCACATGCGCTGCCTCCGACGCATCCTCGGCATCACCTGGCAGGACAAAGTTCCAAACAACACAGTCCTGGAACGTGCTGGAATCCCTAGCATGTATTCACTGCTGAAACAGAGACGCCTGCGTTGGCTTGGTCATGTCATGAGAATGGATGATGGCCGGATCCCAAAGGATCTCCTCTATGGAGAACTCGTGCAAGGAAAGCGCCCTACAGGTAGACCACAGCTGCGATACAAGGACATCTGCAAGAGGGATCTGAAGGCCTTAGGGACGGACCTCAACAAGTGGGAAACCCTGGCCTCTGAGCGGCCCGCTTGGAGGCAGGCTGTGCAGCATGGCCTTTCCCAGTTTGAAGAGACACTTTGCCAACAGTCTGAGGCTAAGAGGCAAAGAAGGAAGGCCCATAGCCAGGGAGACAGACCAGGGACAGACTGCACTTGCTCCCGGTGTGGAAAGGATTGTCACTCCCGGATTGGCCTTTTCAGCCACACTAGACGCTGTGCCAGAACCACCTTTCAGAGCGCGATACCATAGTCTTTCGAGACTGAAGGTTGCCAATACTAATTCAGAATTGAAGAAGATCAAGCTACTACCTGAAGGTAGCCTTGAAAAGGCCCATAAGGGGAATATTCTCTATTACCCTTCCCTACTTCCATCTTCTAACTATTTTTGTGTCCATAAATATGCTACCAGTGTGAATGCAAAACTGGTTCTCAGATGTTACTCACAATCATAGCATCCCTGAAGTGGTGGCCCAAGATTGCTCTAGTCCTGCCTATATTTGTAAGTTCACTGGGTTGTCTATCTTGTCTCAGCCTCCACCAAAACCCCTGTTTCACCCTACCCAACATGGGGGCCACTTGCTTTTTCATGCTTTCAAGAGGATCATCATCAACTCTAATTGGCACTGTATAAACGATCAAGTGCAGTTCATAGTTAGGTTTAAACAAGTCAGAAATAATAGTAAATTAGCCTGATATTAGTAAGAAAACCTCTGTTCCTTTGACCACTTATAGCAGTGTTTAAACATATATTTGAAGGTATAACATGAACACAAGGAGCACAAAGAAAGGGTGGATGGTGATTTTATTATTACATTGGTTTAAAGCTAGTCTTAATTTCAGGGTTTTAAAATGAACTGGAAAAGTCCTCTTGGGGTTGCAGTTTGATCTTACAAGAGATAAAAGGAACATAAATTAGCATAATGTATAATAATTATTCTAATGATTAAAGTGCAAGAAGAATCGTAGGCAATTAGGGCTGGTTTAGGAGAGAGCAAGCCATAGAAACCCATAAAACAAAATGCTCATTAGTTGAGTAACATACTTTTTGCTTCAGTGGCCCCAGCTGGCATGCATGGAGGGCTAAATTAATTGACTCACAACCCAATATGGATGGCAATGCAATACCCAAAGCAGACTTGGCAAAAAGAAGTGCGAGCTTTATTATCTATGTGCCATTGTGCTGAAAGGCTGTTCTGTTCTTTGAAGACTCTTGTGAAGAGGGTGCCTTCGTTCACATGTCATGTACCTGTTGTCTCAGCTGCACACTGTGAATAGCAGATGACATGTCACAAGTCCACAAAGGCATTCTGCCTGGAGGTTGAATTAGGATGGGCACTTCTTGACTGCCTCTTTGTGGCACCAGCCAGTCATTGGTTTTCCGCTTGCAGTGACATGTAGAATGCTTCCTCTACATAGCAAACACAGTAGACCAGTGGATCCCAAACTGTGGGTCAGAACCCACCAGTGGATCGCGGCCTGATTTTTGGTGGGTCAAGAAACTGACAAGCTGATAGCTGACAAGGAATTTTCCTTATGTCTCCTTATTGAGCCCTATGGAAACCAAAACAGAATGGCATATGTGCATTTACCCACAAGTAGGCAAATATGCCTAGGTCAGAGGTTCCCAGACTGGGGCATTGAGATGTCCAGGCAGGGAAGTTCTGTCGTTGCCCCCTTAAGGGGCAGGGAGAGAGCAAAGGCAGCAACATGATTATCACAATTTTGCTACTGCCATAGGGGGGAAGCAGTTTTCTAAACTTACCTGAGGGTCGCCATGGCTCTCTGGAGGGTCTGGGGAGCCTGTAACCTCCTCTGCAGCCCTCCCTGTGCCTCCAAAGTACTGAAAAAAGGAGAGCCATAGCAACCCCCAAGTAAGTTTAGAAAACCTGTTCCCCAACCCCAACAGCAGAGTGATGGTGGCAATCATGTTGCTGTCTTTGCTCTCCTCTGCAGGCAGTTACCCTGGTTCCCAAACTCCTTGAGGGCACAATCCTAACCCCTTATTTCAGTGCTTTCCAGCACTGGCTTAAGGGCAATGCAGCTCTGAGGTAAGGGAACAAACATTCCCTTACTTTGAGGAGGCCTCCGTGAGTGCCCCCCAACTGCAGGATGTAGCACATGTCCCATTGGCACTGCTATGCCAGTGCTGGAAAGTACTGACATTAGGGGTTAGGATTGCGCCCTGAGAGTTTGCCACCGGTTGAGAAACTCTGATCTAAAGAGATGGAGATACATTTTCGCACTTCTACCATCATGTCTACTTTGCCCCTCAAAAGGACAACCGCCATGAATCAGTTGAACTTACAAAATCAAAGAGAGTAGCAATGGTTTAGTGCACATAAACGTCCTGTGCACAGGGTATCCCATAATTTATGAGGGAAGGCAGGAAAGGGGATAGGTCAGGTCAACCTGCTCCTACTCTACTATCCACACACATCCCTTATTATCAAAGACTCTGCAAGGTCTACACAAAGATTACCCTTGGCCTGGTCTTCCACTCTTCACCATAAAGCATAAACACATCAAGCTTTCACTTAGATTTTACTCCAGCCCCTGAATGTGCACAGTCTGCTTAGTGGAATTGGGGCTGGGCCAATGGATGCCCACCATGAGACATGCCCTGACAAGTTAGCGTCATATGCGCAGCAGGAGAGACATAGTGCATGTGATTGGTGCACTCTGATGTTCGTATGCAGAGTGAGAGATTGTGAACACAATGATTTGGAAAATCATACAATGCCAAGAAGCACATGATGTACTGCTTAGAAGATATCATGTCTTGCATGATATCTTGTAAAATCTAGATTCAATAAAGAGCAAAGGCAATGGAATGTCATCTAGTACTATGTACAACCTTTATTTGTCACAGAAAGAACAATTTTGCTCTTTGATCTACAAAACACCCAGAAAGTGGTTCCCTTTGAAACTGGTAAGAATTAGCTATTCAGTTATTTATCTCGTATTCCGCAAGCATTAGATACATTTTCCTGGCTGCAGGCCCAAGGCTGAGTTGCATGTGAGAAGGTGAAATGGAACACTCAGAGGCTAATGTTCCTTCCCCTGTTAGCCTCTATTAAGATCACCTGTGATACATCCACTGGTTTTAACATTATGTGAAGGTTTTTGGTCGCAGCTGCTAATCCCAAGGGTTTGGGTTCACCCAGTGGGATTTTGTTACTTTGAGCAGCAAACTCCAACATATGTCACAAAGATCCCCTTGGTTTCAGAAGGGACTTGGTGACGGTTTCCTAAAATCTAAAGTGATAGAGCTTTTAATTCTGGCTTCGGACTGTTGTGATGAGGTAATCCATTATAATGTTTCAGCTGTGCGGTTAATACTAATATATCTATTTAGGGGTTAAGCTCTGTGTTTCTGTTTCAACAGAGATGTACAGATTTCCCGATGTTTGAATTTTTCCAAGTGATCACATTGGCTTGGGCTATGCATATATCAAAGTTCAAGTTTTTAAAATCATGTGGAACTATTCAAACAATGTTGATTTCCATGAGTGAATCAGCCAGGCAATCCCAAACATCTGCACACACAGGTTTCCAGTCCAATGAAAGCGAGTTGTGACAAACAGTGAAATCCTAAACATGTTTACTCAGAAGTAATCCTATTGAATACAATGGAGCTTCCTCTCCGGAATTGCACATGTGATTTAGAGTCCAGCCATGCAGCACAAACACAATCCTATACATGCTTACTGAAAAGTAAGTTTCACACAATGGGGCTCACACTCAAAGCCAAGTAAGCACAGGATAGCAGTTGGTCAGCCCAATCCTGAGCTTCCCCGCACCCAAAGGAATAATGGTGCCAAAATAGCAACTGCTGTATGCTGCAAGTTTGGGGGAGCTGTCGGAGGTCTCCTCAGGGGAAGAGAATGTTTGTCCCCTTCTACCAAGGAAAACCCCAGGCCCCAGAATGCGACTTTTTACGTTTGTGCTGGCTATCTTGCCAGCACAGACTTGAGAACCTCCATGTCAGGCTGAAAAACCCAACATGGTTAATAGGATCTGGCAGAAGAGGCCTCTGCCAGTCCCACCCCCTTCTTGCCCCAGATCCTTCCCATTCTGCCCTCCCCCACCCCAGAACGCCTCCCCCCTCCAAAGGCCACACCACTGGTCAGCTGTCCCACTTACCTCCAGATGGCCGCATGGCGTCCTCCACCCAGTGCTGGTCGCCACCTGGCCCAGTTCCAGTGCTCCCTACTCCGAGGGTACCACAAACGTCTGTACAGCACATTTATGGCACCCAGTGCTAGCACTGGAGCTCTGGAGCCAGCGTTATGGCCATTTAGGATTGGGCCCTTCGTCCCACTGAAAGTTAAGAAAGTGACAAACCTGTTCCGTTAAGTTTTAAATGGATTTTGTTTTGGTTTGCTGAAATTAATTGTGGCAATTGAAATCACCACCAGCCCTGTCATTAACCTCAAGCTTTCTTTCCTCCACACACACCTATGCTATCTACTTCCAGCTGAATCCAGGAACGTGACTTTCAGACTAAACATGATTAATGCCAATATAAACAAGCCTCCAATAACTCTTCCAGAGAAATGCAAATTGTTAAGCTTCCATACCAGAGAATTGGCATGTTCAACAGGGCTGTCACATCTCTGTACTCCTCCAACAATCTAGGGGAAAATTCATGAAAATGAAAGACCTGTGCAGAGATTTCATGACATTGTACAGGTAGATTACTCCTTATCCAGACATCTGAAATCCAGACGATTTCAAAATCCAGACATTTTTATCAAGTACTTTTTTTAAAACTTTCTGTAGTGTGATCACTAAAAGGTCTTGTGTTCATTTCCACATGCACTGCAGGTACAGGCTATAAATTCTATGCTCTGCTCTGTGGTGAAATGTCAAAGAGACCATCAGACACCCATATGGGTAAAAAGAGCAATAGGAAGCATTTCTCATTATATTTATGCAATATTTCTGAATCCAGAAATGAAGACACCTTCCCATCCCAAGCAGTCCAGAAAAGGGATAATCAACCAGTACTTAGGGAAGGAGCAATTAAAAAGGTTTAACGTGAAAGGACAAAATTAGAAGTTCAAATTCTGCCATCCTACTGCCCTGGACAATCCTCTAAGACCTCCCTGAAGATGAGCACTGTGCACTCTTTTCTTAAGCCATGCATTTCAACAGTCACGAACAGACACACAATATCAATTGTTTGCTTCTCTCACTAGTTCACTTTTGGCCGTCATACATTCCCATGTGGCGGATTCACGCTGTTCTTCTAGTTAAAGCAGATCTTTTTCAGTGACAGATCTTCAGGCGCCCTGCAGCCTGTGATAATGAGAAGCATGAGTTTCAAATCAAGGCATCAAAAGAGTGATTTTCCCAGAACATTATCCTGTAAAAAGGAGAGGAGTCTCTAAAGCTGCTTTTCCTGTGGGTTTTTTTAAAAGCCTAGCAAAAAAACATAATTTTTCTCATTAGCTTGATGATGTATTTAAAAATTGGTTCCATTTTGGACGGGACTGATGAATGATAAAGATGTACTTGAGTATAGATAACTCCTTTTTCCTCTAGTTCAAGGCTCTGTTCAGGGTGATGTCCATTTTTTGCCTATGTAATACATAGTTTTTGCCTACGTAATACAGAAAAGCTAGCTAATCTTCAATTATATTTATGGAATGAACAAAAAGTTACACATCAAAAGCAAAAAGAGGGACCTGAAATAAAAGGTTGCATTCTCTCGACCCTTATGCTCACCCCCAAACCTCAAACAGCCAATCCCGGACCTGCTCTGAGTTCTGCTGTTGCTTTCTTCCAATTTTCACCTGAGCATTCTATGGTCTCTAGAACATTCAGGCAGGCTCAGGCTGCATCAGGCTATTTTGTTGCAGGGTTTCCCTACTTTTCTTTAAAAAAAAAACTTACAAATGTATGTACTTCTACATACCTAGCAGTGGCAGACCTCCCCAGGCCCACGACCCAGGGCAAAGGTTCACAATGGCACTCCCCACAGGATGCCACCACCCCTGTGCTTAAATCCGCCCCCCCCCCCATTTACCTGGAGCGCAGGGTGCCTCACACAACTCCAGGATGCATGGGGGAAGCTCCTGAAGTTTCCCCAATGCTTTGTGCTTCCAGAAAACTGGAAGCACAGTTTCCGACCCCGTTGGGAGCCTCAGAGGTCCTAAGGCTTCCATGGGGTCCTAAGGCTGTATGAGGCTCAGCACCCAGGACATTTGCCCTATCAAATGAATGGGAGGTCCACCACTGATACCTAGGCAGTCCCTTAAGTATGTAGAAACCTTTGGGTTGTTTGTGAGTGACCCCGTTTTGAGTGCCCGTTTTGAGTGCCCGTTTGTGAGTGCCCGTCTGACAGGCACTCAACCACCTGAGTTTGCTACCAGTGTATAGAAGACACCACATTGATGATGGTCTCCTTCTTCATATTTGCTTATAATTCTGTTGAGTCATGCAATAACCATCTACAGCATCCACAAGCGTAGACCTGAAGACCCTGCCTCAGATGGACATACTCTCAAAAACTACTCCTGCTGCCCACCCCAAGTACAGTGTCATCTCCATAAATTATATTTTACTGATGATAACTTACCCTCATCTAGATGTGATGTTAGCAGGTATAGCAGTACTGTACATGTAAGAGAGGTTGATTGTTGTAATGGATACCAGAGTTGGGAATACCAATTGGGAATGGAAACCTAGGGCAGTAGCCATTTTGAGTTTAGTTGTAGCAAGAGTTGCACATCATTAAGAAAAGTTGGTTTGGTTCACATTTCAGTCTCCTGTGGCATCAATTTATGAAGTTTTCGGCAGCAAATATTATATCGAGTAGTGGCAATAGCTTTAAGTTTGTTTTTAATTGGGTGGCAACACCTTGCTTATGCTGGCCATGCTGCATCAGTATGGTGATGGTGGTGGTTCGGATTGGGCTGTGCATATGTATGGTAATTACACTGTACAATATCTAGGTATTCACTCCTTGTTTTATATGTAGCTCTACTATGCCAGAATCTGGAGCAAATCTAATCCAGGTTGTATGGAAGATAGAGGCTCAGACAGAGTCCCAGTCTGGCAGGAGTGAAGGAGGACCCCATGAATCCTACACTCTACACCCCTATGGATACCAACTTCTGCAGATAATCAAATCCGCGGGGGTGGGGTTCTGCTGGCAAACCAGAAGTGCCTCTTGAAAGCCTCTGGGAGACCTTCTGAGGCATGGGGAGGCCACGTGCAATCTCTCAGCACCTCAGAGAATCCCCCACCCATTTGCCAGAAAACCAGAAGTGCCTCTCAGAAGCCTCTGGGAGGCCATCTGAGGCAGAGTGGCCTCCCCACACCTCAGGAAACCTCCCAGCCATAACTGGAAAGCACTTCAAGTCACATCTGGGAGGACCTCTGAGGCCCTCCAGCATAGGCTCAGGATCCACACTGAGTCATATCCACAGATCCCAAACCCACAGATAAGGAGGGTCACTGTGTATTGAAAGGTCTATCTGTAAACAGGCATTTCTGATCATACAGTTGAACCCAGGCAAGCTACATCAGCAGCCTATGATGGAGACAATAGGCAGTGATCACTTAAAAACTGCATGATGCATATAGCATCTGTTCACTTCTTCCTGGATGTGATGATTCTTACAGAAAGAGACTTCACTTTGTACTTGACTTTTGAATGTGGCCACACAGTAAGAAGCATTTATCACTGAAAACGTATCTGGGAAATATTCACCTTTGACTGACTTATGAAGACCTCATACCTTTATTCAGAGGTCTCCGCCTTTGAACTGCTTGTCTGGTTCCCAGGCCAAAGCACAACATGTGTCCTAAGCTCTTACAAGTCTCTATTTCTTTGAACTGTACTTGAGCAAAACTGGAATACACTTGTCTGGCCTAACTTTGCCTTCACACGAAGTGCCGGCATGCGGCATTCTCCAATTACATTCATCTGGACGCTACAAGCATCTGGGTTTTGAAACCATTTCCAAATGACTTTCTGTCCTGAATTTGTGAATTATGGGTCGGGAATACTCTCCAGCTTTGAGTCATACTAGCTGTTTTAGAACAATAAAAAACATCAGCAGCAGATCAAAAATGAAGAAAGCAAACACTGTATTCAGCCTGCTTAGGCTAACCAATGAGATGTACAACACAGGCCTTGAGAGAAACATCAGATATTGGTGTGCAAGAGGCAAAATTCTCACTGTAATGAATTTATAGCATTTTAATAGGACTTGTAAATTATTTGAGATCTTGATTCTACACCAAGGTTAGATCTGTCTGCCCCCAAAAGAGTTGGTGCAGAACCCTAGGTGACAGCAGATGTCATATATAACTACTAACAAGGCACTGTGCATGGGGAAGCAGTTTCTGTAGGCTAGTTTCTGATGTATAAACCGAAGGCCAAAGCCTGGACTGAACAAGTGGATCTTATCTGTTTCGCTTGACTTAATCGTCACTGTGTTTTACCTCTTGCTTGCTATGAGATATGGGATATGTGCAAAGACCTGATTCTTGATCATTTTCTATCATGTTGCTTGCACATGTGACTGTATGCACACAGATTGTGAGCTTTTGGAGATGTGGAACCAGGGATGTGTCAATCCACCATGGTAAGACTTGAGTTGAGTTCCAAGTCCCTGCCCCCTTTGACTCGAGTCATGCACAAGTCTTAATGGGCAGCCTTCAGGATTCAGCCAGAGCCTTTTTGGGACTCAGTTTGACTCAAGTCAGAGTCTTCTCATTAAATAAGTCAGGTGTGGCTCTGGAGAAAAAACAGCTGCTGGCGGTGTGTGAGTGTTGGAGTTCTCATTTAACACTCCCAAGGTCCCCATCCCATCTGTAAATGAAAGCTCTGCTGTTCTTCATGTGAGTACAGCAGTGCAGAAAGCACTGAGTTTCTGAGTCTGCATTTGCTCCAGAGGAAAAAACCCAAATCCCAAGTCACTTCTAGTTTCAAAACACATGTCTCGAGTCTCCATGAGTCTGGGAAACATGTGTTTGGCAACGAAGTCTTACGAGTCAAGCTGCCCGTCCTTGCATGGAACCATTAATAATTTATTTTGCTGCATTAACCTCTTAACAATTTTTTTGTTGAAAACTGCTGTATAAATATTAACAATAATAATAGTAATAATAATAATATGGCAAGGGCAGAGAGGTAAGTTGGCCTATATTGAGACCTACAAGAACCCTCTATGGATAAGTGCTACATCCACACTTGGATGGTGCCCTAATTGCACAAGTCTTCATAAACTCCTACATGCACATGTGTGTCGTATACCAATTAAAAGTAATAACAGAAATAACTCAAGCACTTGCATTTTTATCTAATTTACCAAAAGTATACCTTGATCTTGGTTCAATGAAATAAAAACTCAAATATTAAAAGAAAGGACATATGATCAACCCACAAAACCACTTTGGGTTCTGTTTTCATGGAACAGGCAATTCTGTGTTCAAGGAATTTTTGGAAAGCCCATTAATGGAGCTGAATCTGGCTCTTCCCATTGCCTGATTTCTCCCCCCCCCTTCTGTTCAGATTGATCTCGTCAAGTTCATTGGGGACTGCCAACTTGGAACATCCCTTGGATCTTGACAACTGGCAGATGTGATCAGTCACTTCATAAAATCTTGCATGTCAGCTAAAAACAAGTTTGGCACCTTAAAAGCAAAACAGTCTGTTAAACAGCTTAAAGTTTAAATCAATACAAATGTTTGAAAAACAAGCTCATTAGGTGAAATCATCTTCATGATCTTTTAGGCATAAGTGGAAGAGGGAAAATCTCCTTCCATAATGCTCCCTTCCTTTTCAATTGCTAGATCTGCACATGGAAAAATGACCATCAGAGTCATCTTCTCTTTGCAAAATTAACATGTAAATGCAAAGAAGCAGACAATCATTTTAAAATTTGTCATGCTATTGACTGAACCGATGACTTCAAACTCAAGCGAAGGTTCGTAAGTACATGCTAATTTACACCCACTGGCCAAAATTCAGACTTACAATCAAACTGAGTTTGTTCTGTGCTCACATTTTTAAATAACAATCATCAATTTCTTTATTTAAATCAACCAATAAGGTGTTTCATTTCAGATCCATGCTGTAATCACTACTGTTATGATGGGAATGGACAATCCTAAGGCTGGGTACTGGCCCAGTTCCAGCATAGCACAGGTTTGTTGCACTGAGACAGCTCTGGTGCTGGGCCGGCACTGACTGTCGTAAGTGTGCTGTATGGCACGTTTGGGACACTGTGCGCCGGCAATAGGCCAGTGCGAGCTGTTCACTCCCTGAACTCCAGCAACTGTTTTGTTTGATTTGTTTAACAACAACATTTATATTTTAATAAACTGGGTGGTGGACAGTGTTGTAGCTGAAACTACTTAAATTCAAACTTCAGGGTAGTTACAGAAGCTGTTTCAATGTAGTTAGCAAGTAGTGCAAACTACTTTTTAGGCAAGAGCTAGTGTTTGTAAGTAAATTAACTCGATCCTCTCCCCCTACCTAACTCTGCCCCACCTCCCTACAATACAACCACTGTTGAAACTGGGGGAAGATTTATTGCAGAAAGAAACTCTGGCCCTGTTTAACAATCAAGATGTTGTTGAGGCCATTTCTTACAAGATCAATAAAAAATAATCTCCTTTATTTGCAACCATGCATATTTACACTTAAATAACACTTTTGGGGAAGAAAAGCAAACAAGAAATCCATGAATGATTTGGATTGAGAACTGTCTGGACCCAGATTCCAGTTTCACCTGTAGTTCATTACATAGTTATTTTTCTCAAATCCCATATCTGACTCTTAAACACAGTTCTCTCTTTTTCTTATTTCCAAACTCCCAACAGGGTCTTTCTATGTAGCTCTTAAAAATAAATTCTTATTAATGGAGCAGGAACTATTGCAAATTGATTAGTTTGTGGATTAGGCTCTTGGTCTTGCTTCATCTATTTTCAATCCAAAAAAGCCCAAGGGCTATCTTGAGCATATTTTCATTGTATTATTTCATTTCAGAGACCAGCCATTTTCAGAACTATTACATTTTTGTCCACTGATCTTTAAGTATTCTTTCACTCGTTCTTGTTCTTTGTTAGGTCTAATTCTGGCAATGTAAAGACTGTCCCTGCATATAACTCCTATATATGAGGGGATCTTGTGTCAAGTTCAGTGTATACCTTTCAATGCACACCCTGAGCACAAATAGAGAGCCAACTCTGCAGCCCTGTTCAGGCATTGTATCATTTCAACATAATGCACATGAGATGGGGGGGTGAGAGCATACTGACAAGCCCCACCCCACACCGGTGCACTCTCATAGTAGCCCAGCACCCCAACTGCCCCAGTGGAGAGCGTTTGCCTGCAGCGGTATTTCTCTGAAGTCAATGGGAAAGTACATGGGCAAGGGAGTCCCATGTATTTCAGAGTTCTTACTCCTACACTGAATTGAGGTTCCTTGATAGATTCTGAGTGGCTCTTGGGTGCTTGCATGTTACTCTCTAGTTTGGAGATCATCAGTTTAGAGAAAAGGCCATAGCTCAGTAGTAGAGCAAACACCTTGTTTGCCAAAGAGCCAGATACAATCCCCATCATCACCGCTAGTTAAAAAAGGATTCAGTAGCAAGTGATGAAAAAGATCTCTTGCCTGAGATTCTGGCAAGACAGTACTGTTAGATGGACCAATGGGCACAGTTATGTTTGGCAGTTGGGCAGCAAGCCTAATGACATCCTAAGGACATCAAAGAAAGGGCTTGTTTAACTTTGCCTTTGTCTTTCCTACAACCGTATTCCTGACGTCTTTCTGGATTTCTTTCTTCCATTCTCTTCTCTGTCTTCTTTCCAGTTAGATTCCATTGTCCTAATACCTTGCCAAGCAACTTCCTGTGCCTCCTTTGAGAGTCCCAGCTCACACCTTGGGAAATACACATTTAGAATTTGCTTTGCCAACATGAAGGTGGGATGCGAAGCCACACCCTTCACAGTAAGAAAATCCCACCATTGAAAACCACAGCCCGAGGCCAGATGGCTACATAATGAGCAGTCTATTTTCCATCCGAAAAGGTGCATTTTATTTATGCCAACATAAACCTTTGGGGGAATAAAAGTGTACCCAAACTCAAGTGTACTTGACACATTTGTATAACTGGAGGCTTGAGACCATTAAACTGACACTTGTGGTACAAGGAGTTTCTTAACTGCTTCTCCAGGATGTATGGATATAGTATATGTTGCATACAGAAGAAACCACATTTGCCACAAACAAAAATTACAGGTTTCTATAGAAGGAAGGGTAAGACTGGTGAGGTCACAAAAGTTTTTTTTTTTTTTCTTAGCCAGCAAATTATGGTTTGTCAAGAACAGGTGAAACCTTTACAAAATTTTTGTGTGTCATACAAATATTATCACAGCAATTTATGCCAGGCACACTCACAGGTCCGTTACGCAACATGCTGGTCCTGTACTACAGCCTGCCAGGTGCTTGATAAACCCCTTGTACTTGCAGCCCCAGGCCTGATGGATGCACTTTTGACAACTCTGATCTAAATTAAGATAAGTTGGCAAGAGAAGGTTCTGAAAAGCATTTAATGGAAGTGTCACTAATATTCTTTCCACATAGGCCTGTAGGTATGGTGAGAGAATTCAGAGGAAGGAAGACAAGGCCCATTTTAAAGAGGTTAAATGCAGAGGAGTGATTTTAGAGAGAGCTCACATTTTGAAGCATCTGTGCGGTGTTGGCAGTTACTTCTACAACATTTCCCCAAGCCCTTAATTGTTGTTCTATAAAACTGGAAGAAAAGAGGAGGGAGGCATCTGGGCGGCTCTGTGCGTAGCAATTAGTAGGATAACAGTTTGATCTAAGCCTAATTGCAACTTAATTAGTATTGCTAATATTTTTTGTTCAAGAAACCTGAGGAAAAAACATGAAATCACAGCGGGGAGGAAAGAAAAAAAGATAATGCACCTGTTAAGACAGGGATGGGAGGGGGAAAGAGCTGTATACTGGGGAGCTGACAAAAGAGAAACAGGCAAGATATCCAGGGATAGTTCAGCCCTTTCGAGTGAGCAGTCTGAATTGTTCTAAGGAAACCTCTTCACTCCCGTTGAGGTTCCCTTTGCAGGTAGCAGATCTATAGGACAAATGCAATCGATTAGTGTTTCTCAACTTGATCCCTACTTATAGACTGGAAGTCCCTACTTACAAATGGATTGTGTTCCAGAAGATCATTTGTAAGTCAGTTGTTTGGGACTTGGAATGTGTTTTTAATGTTGTCAGTGTTAGGTTTCCAGGCTATTCCACAAAATCCCATTTAACCCATAATGTAGCTGCCTCCTTCTCCTGTCTCTTCCTTCTTCCTCCTCCACTTCCTCTTTCTCTCCTTCCTTCTTTATCACTTGCTTTCTCTTTCTTCTCCTTCTCCTGCCTCTGTCTCTTCCTTCTCCTCCACTTTCTCTCCTTCTGCTTGCCAGATTGAGCCTGCAGGTCTCTCACATCTGCAGGCAGCTTGTGATCATCACAGGTCACCACAGATGTCCAACAAGAGTGCGTGTCCTAGTTTGGGTGTGCAAGTTTCGCCGTCATATGGTAGGTAACTATTATTGCTATCTGAACTATAAGTTCACATTGGATGTCCATAACTTGCAGAGCCCCCACAATAGTAAAATCCAGTGGGCTACTCTTCTGTTTAACCATAAAGAAATGGACAGAGTTCATGACTCCAGTTTGAACATCCATAGTTTAGATGGGCCAACACTATCTCATAGCTTTCCAAGCCACAATTTAATGTATTACTGGAAAATGGAAAATATTTATCAGTTACCCTTTGAGTATGATTCCACCCATGAGGGTTTCATTTGTCAAAGGCCAACTTTTTTTCTTTCTGATTCCACCGTTTTCCTATTCCCAAATGTATTCCATGAATATGGAGTCATTTATTTTTTACCCTTTCAAAATGTATTTTGTCACCTTTGTGATGGTGGGGAGGTCTGAAAGGTAAATGAAATATTAAGGATTATTTAATTCTGGAAGAAGTTCAATCTCGTCTGTCGTGTGTTTTTTTTCCGGCAAATTGAAGCAGTTTGCCATTGCAATTGCTCGCGTAACCTAATAGCAATAAAACACCCACCTCCATCTTTATTAAATTTTAAAACTGGCTGAGAATGTACTTTGCTCAAGCGCCACTGATGGGTGGAACGAATGCCCCACTGCAATATGTTTGCATGGGGGGAATGCTTGCCAGATACCACTTAAAGCTCCTGCCCACAACTTCAATAGCAGACATGCGACTAGACACAGGCTATGTGGTAACAGCACATAACACAGTTTTTGATATACTTGGCCTTGTTTTGCTTTTCACTTAAACCAAGGTAAACCAGCAAAGTAATTAAACACTGGATAAATGGACAGGCCCTTTAGCGCAGGTATTGGCTTCTGTGATTTCTCTTTATCTGACATTGCGGTGAGTTCAGTGGAAAAGTTCAGGGAGATTCTGTGGCAAGATCTATTTTTCATTTTTCAAACTTGCTTATCTGACCCATGCCAGCAGATCTAGGGGTATCCCAGGTCAGAAACTGATATCCATCTGGAATTCCTTATAGCTGTTTGCATAGTGCATAGAAAGGCTTTTAATTAGATCACCCGATAAGCATAACACGAACCATTTGCCATCAGCACTTCTGTGGACTGCATACCTTGATGGCATCGGGCAGGGAAAATATTTTCAGGTTTATACCACTGTATACTATGATTACCAGATAGGTTTAAATCATAAGACTTTCCTTTTCACTAACAAGAAATACCACACTGTTGATTAAATCCTGATGAGCTTTTGATTCAGGTGCACAATTGTGTAATCTTTTTTTAACTGAAAAAAAGTGCCAGCTGTATCAAGCGGAGCCCACTGTAATTACATTTCTGTACACTTCTGTACTCAACCCTTAAATCTAAGCACAGTGGCTTGGAAACAATACACACACATCACAGTCATACACATGCATGCTTTTAACTTACCAAGTCTCAATTTTCAGAATCTGCAATGCTTGATACCAGAAGTACAGAAAAACAAAGATACCAGTATATTTACATGCATAGAGAAAGCAACATTAACTGCGAGATATGATTAAATTTACATGATTAAGGGCGCAATGTTAACTAGGAGTTAGGCTGGTGCACCAGCCCAGGGGTGTTGCGAAAGTGCCATAAAGCACTTTCGCGCCACCTTGGAGGCAGTTAGGCTGGCGCCAGCCTTACTGCACCATCGCGGGCCCTGGGGACAGTGAGGGGTCTGGGGAGGGCAAGGAGGAGGCATTTTGAAGCAAGGGGTGGTTGGGCGGAGGGCAGTCTTGGGGGCGGGCAAGGAGCAGGAGATGCCGCTGGGACCCAGCAGTTATGCCAGATCCCAACCCCGTTCCTCAAACAGTGCGCTCAGCTCCAAGCCGCTTCATTCTCCTCTGACTCAGCAGCATCGCTAGGGGAGTGCAGGCCACACCAGGTGACACGCACTGGGGGGTGACGCGCACTGGGGGGTGATGCACTAAAATCATGGTGGTTAGGCATAACCCAATCATATTATATACCATTGGATGTGGAATTTCGAGTGGAATGCAATGCAGAAAACCAGAGTGAAATATCTCCTTTCCATCAAAAGTTATGGCCAAAAAACTGGAGAACAAAAAATGCATGGATCCCTATGGAAAGTGAAAGTGAACCATATCGTGCGTCTACTTGTGGTTGGGCGAACTTGCCTTAGTCCATCAGAAAGGGCAGGCTGAGAGGAATCCAACAACACCAGAATGGTCCTGATCCGATGAATGCAGCCCCCAAAAACACCTGAGAAGGAAGTCCCTTCCTCCAAGCAGATGAATGTATTGAGCCCTATGGAAAGCAAAACTAAGCCTCATGGTCGCGTTTACTCATGAGTAAGCAAGTGTGCCTTGGCTGGTGTGGATGATCAAGTGAAGGAGAGTGCAAGGCTACCAGAATGGTCCTGATCCTATGTACCTGGAGCTAAACAAGTGCTCCAGATGGCAGCCTTCCCCCCCCCCCCTATTAAAAAGGATCAAAACAGAGGCTTCAGCTGATAAGGTGAACTTTTTTGAGACTTGCAAAGCCAGGTGGATCCTGACAGTGATCTGGTTTAAACAGAAGTTCTTCAACTGAACTGGGCACTGGGTAGGGCTGAAAACCTTATTGATTTTGGAGGGGGTGTTATTGCAGGCAGGCCACAGAGGAAATTCACTTGGTGGACCAGGGCTGGCTTCTGCTTATTTAATTATTTGTTTTACTTTAATTACTTATACTTATTTATTTTAATTTGCCTGATGATGTCATTTCCACCATGACATCACTTCTGGTAGGTCTTGGACAGATTGTCATTCTAAAAAGTGGGTCCCAGTGCTAAAAGTTTGAGAACTGCTGCAATAAGGTGTTAGTAAGTTGACACCTGGGGGGGGGTGACACCACTAGTGACCAAAATCACTAAAATCACAGTTTGGAGGAATAATACCATCATGTTATATATCAATCAATGTGTAATTTCATGCAGAATGTGTTCTGTCTTTCTTCTATCAAAAGGTACAGCCAAAAAACCAGTGGGGGCAGAGTGATAGTACATCACCACGCCCACCACCTGGGGTGTTGCCCCACCCACTGCATGGGGGGTGACGCGCTGGCATCCCGCACCGGGTGACGCAAACCCTAGTGACCCTAGTGACCTCTGACTTGCTTCACTTCCTTAGGTGGCGCAGGTTCAAGGAGACCCACTGAGGCTGTGATGGTTTACTCAGGGGGTAGGGGAAGAGTTTCCCCTTGCCTCTGGCTGAGCCGCTTCTGGGCCCAGTCTTGCACTGGATACAGTGCAGGCCTCCTGGCCTTTCTGTTTCCAGCACAAGTTAAGATTGTACTGCATGTTTGGCAGCAAAATGTTCCCACATGAATAAAAGTCAATCAATAAGAATCAGTTGGATTGGTACATGATGATAATTTTAGAACACATGTAACAAAATGTTTGTTTTTCAGCTTATCATGTAATTGCATACTTGAATATATAAAACTGACAAACATCAAGTCAGGTCTTCCATCTAGTCCACTATTGTCCATGCTGACCAGCAGAAGTTTTGTATGCAGTTCCTTTTCAGTCCTTTCCAGTTCCAGCTCTACCTGGAGGACACAGGGTTTGAACCTGGGACCTTCTGTACAGGGCCTGTCTTAGGAGCTGCGGGGCCCAATGCAAATCCTTTTTGCGGAACCCCCTTACTCTCCTGAACAAGTGGCAGCGGCTGATGGTGCCCCTGGCAAAGTACAGCACCCAAAAGTCGGTAGTGGTGACATGATGATGTCACAGTCATCTGTTTCCAGGGGTGGCATTTTTGAGCCATTCATACTCAGGGCAAGTGGAAGGGCCATCCAGCAGTAACTCCAGCTCGCCTTGCTCTCCTCATGAGACCTCATCATGAAAGACCTTTGCTGCTGCTACTGCATCACAGACGTGAAACAACAAGCAGTGGAGGGAGCCCTCATCCCACAGCTAACGTGAGAAGTCAAACAGTCACCCTCATGCTGAGAGCAGTTGTGTTGGGCCAGTACGGACTCCAACAAATCTCTGGAGGGCCAGAGGCTCGTTGGAGACTGGGGGCTTCCTGAGGGATGCATTGAGAGGCCTCGAGGGCCACAAGTGGCCCCAGGGCCGGGGTTTGGGCACCCCTGTGCTGGAGCATCAGCTACAGAGTGAGGTGCCAGCTGCAACTGTGGGTGCTCCACTTGTTGTCCTAGTGCATGGCCCCTTGAGGTACACAGCCCAATTCGGTCAAATCGGTCAAATCACCCTAAGGCTGGCCCTGCTTATGCATACAAAACACATGCTATACAGTGAGCCACAACCTCTCTCCTTTCTTTGAAGACTGGCCACATTACATTCTGCATTGTAATTTGTATTAAATATTTAGAAGTAAGCTCTTTGGAGGGTTTTATACAAACTACAATGTAGAGTACAATGTGACTTTCAAAATTTGACCCTAATTTGTCAAATTAGGTCTTTATGTTGGGCACAGGGTATTCCCTACAAACTTTCCTCTTCCTTCAACCAGCCACTTGAGGCAAAGTTTTCAACTTACCACAGGGCTGTGCCAGCCCTGACCCTTGTCTATGGTGATAATTATATAAAATATTTTGCCTTAAACATGCTGGTAGGCACTTTTGTGCATTTCTATTAATATGTATCCAAATTATTCTGAATTGTTCAGCCATGAACTGCCTAAGGGACTCCGGCTCCTGATTTTGCCTCAAGGTTGACTCCTGAAGCCTTTTCCAGAACTGGATGTAGCCACAAGGCAGTGGAGGTTTGAGGTCAGAGTTTCCTTCTCTTAGATGAGCTGCCTTCCTAGGCTGACGAGTCCCATCTACCCGGTGGCTGTTTAGTCGCCTCTTACAACAAGTACAGCCAAACTGAGGGCCTATTCTTAGCCCCCAGCCCCCAGGGTAACCCCCTTTCCCCCAGGGTAACCCCCAGGGTAAGGAAAGCGCCCTACAGGTAGACCACAGCTGCGATACAAGGACATCTGCAAGAGGGATCTGAAGGCCTTAGGGATGGACCTCAACAAGTGGGAAACCCTGGCCTCTGAGCGGCCCGCTTGGAGGCAGGCTGTGCAGCATGGCCTTTCCCAGTTTGAAGAGACACTTGGCCAACAGTCTGAGGCTAAGAGGCAAAGAAGGAAGGCCCATAGCCAGGGAGACAGACCAGGGACAGACTGCACTTGCTCCCGGTGTGGAAGGGATTGTCACTCCCGGATTGGCCTTTTCAGCCACACTAGACGCTGTGCCAGAACCACCTTTCAGAGCGCGATACCATAGTCTTTCGAGACTGAAGGTTGCCAATACAAATATTCTGAATTATTTGAATATTTTATGTGCACTTTGAATTGCAGTGCTTCGGTCTTTCCTGAATGCAGTTTTAAATTGTGATGATCTGTGGTTATATACAAGAACTTTGATGTGACATTAAGCTTCTTCTCTGATGGGCTTCACAGCTGGTCATCAGATAAGGGAGGACAGCATTGGCACCTTACCTCAGATGCCAGGGAGTCCTGGATTTGCCCTGGAGAGGATGGTCAGCCATTTCTTGGAGATGCAGTAGTTCATCAAGCATGTTTCTCAAATACCAAGATTTTAAGAATCCCTAGTCATGCAGTATAAATCAAGGAAAGTAAATATCAGGGATGTGCTGCAGTCACTGGGCCGAGTCACAAGTCTAGTCCAGTGCAGAGTCAGTGACCCCATGACTCAAGTTATGAATCATAGCATAGCCGTCGTGAATCATAGTATAGACGTTGTGACTCTACTCGCTGAAGATTTCAAGTCATTTTGAGGTGAGAACCAAGTCAAGTTCTTGAGCCAAAAAAAATAAAAATCTTAAGCCTTCCTCCCCCCCTCAACCCCCAGCCCCCACCTCCTGGAACTACCTACTCTCCTCCCACCATGTCTACTGCTGCCATTGATCTAAAGGCCAACTTCCAGAGCATCCACAAAGTCAAAAAAGTGAGCAAGAACACACACAGACTAGGGACACTAGATTGGGACTCGAGTC
The DNA here is from genome assembly GCF_035046505.1 of Tiliqua scincoides. Classification (NCBI taxonomy): domain Eukaryota; kingdom Metazoa; phylum Chordata; class Lepidosauria; order Squamata; family Scincidae; genus Tiliqua; species Tiliqua scincoides. Next base: position 33,046,442 of record NC_089826.1, read on the forward strand.
TATTCGAATCATGACTCTTTTCTGAGTCACTGGCCCCGCATCACGAGTTGAGTCAGTGACATCCATGATTCAACTGGAGTCGCCAAAAAAAACCATGTTTGCAACTCAAGTTGAATCATTTTGAGTCAAGTACCCTTCCCTGGTAAATGTGTGTGGTTAAGTATTAGGCAGCCCAATCCTAATCCGCACTGGAACAGGTAGGCCATCTGGTCTGCTCCATATCCAGCACAGAAGTGGGGCTGGATCCATCTCAGCCCAGGGCAAGGGGAATTGATTTCCTTTACCCCAGGTAATGTGGCAGCAACCCGAAAGGGGCTACTCAGATCTGCACCACCTAAAGAGGTGGCGCAGTTCTGAACAGTCTGGCACTGCACTGGGTCACCTGGGAGTGGGATTAGGATTCAGCCTAAGTGCTGGATCCTGGCCCCACCTCTCACCCACCCCCAGCCCACCCACCGGCCTGCCCGCAGCCTGCCCTCCCCAGACCTCAGTGCTAGCCTGAGTTGGCAGGCATGAACTCACTGGGCCCAGGGCTTGCTCCGGCATGTCGAGACTGGTGCGCATATTTGCACTGGCCTCCCCAAGTCACAAGGCACATTTTTGACACTTCTGAGCCAGCACAAAGGACTTGTGTCACCACCAAAGAGTGCTTAGGATTACGCTCTTAGTTACAATATTCCTCTCCTACTTGAAAGGCTGTCTTATGCATAAATTTTGTACAATTATATCAAAACCATAAAGTAAAATAACTTTACACGAGATTACAAAGTAAATCAGTAAAAAGTAAAGTGTTACAAAGTAAAATAACTGTATCAAGGCCACATATTAAAATTACTCACTATAAAATCACCCCGTCCTGTAAATCAGTGAGTGCCCCACTTAACCTGATGGAGTTTCAGGACTATAATAAATGGTATTTAAATCAGCCCTTCTGTATGTTCTGGAACATTGACAGTAGTTACCTTGAAATCAATGGAACTATTCATGTGCCTAAAATAAAGCCTGTGTGTGCAAATGTTCCCCACAAAGGGGATGAAATATTTAAATGCTCTCCGTAAGCCAATCTCACCATTGGTGCAATCATGCAAAATATAACCAATAGAAAGGTATTCACATGAAAAACTTGATCATTCTAATGCAATGACTAGCAAAAATACAAAAACATCTTTAGTACATTAAAAAACAACAGAGGCTTAGATGGTGCTGTTTTTCTTTTCTTCATAACTGATTTACCACATGTGTTGCATAACTGTTTGTTTAAAGTTATTCAGCTTTCATTTTATGTTTCAGCTGTTGCTGCTTGGCTTCTAGATTGCCGCTTTGCCCCTTAAACTGTTACATGATGTTTATCAGAATCATTTTGCTTGCTCAGAGACAAATGGAATAATCATTTGAAAGCCTGATGCCAAAACCATCATTTCCTGTAATAAGAGACACGAATTCGCCCATTAGCGCCACAGTAAACCTATCTAGCACATTTATACGATATGCCATGAAAAGGATTAATTGTGTTGTTGGCTCATTGATGCAAACAGTTCTCCTTGGCAAAGGGGCACAAATTAATTTGTCATAATTAGCTGCGTCCAAATTTCAGGGGCACTAAATATTTTACCCTTTAGACAAAGGGTATATTTTAATATTATAAATTTTAAGCGTGTATTTTTAATGTTATATGTTTTAATCCTTAAGCTGAGTTACATTGAAAAGAACGATTGCTTTCCAAAATAGATTGTAGAGGGAATATGAAGCAGAATGTGTTGCTGGCAAAATATTATTCTTTTGAAGGTATTATTCTAAACCAGCTTTTGGATCTAGGATTTATCAGAACCTATTGGGCACTTATGGCAGTGGATCCACTGCCCCCATGTGTGCATCAACAGCCCATCCAGGCCATGCCAGAGCAGATAAGGTGGTGGCAGGGATGGGTTATGTGGGCAATTCAGGGGAGGAGCAGGGTGGGGAATGAGCTAGGCATCCATTTTACTTTGGGTTGTTTGGCTGGCGGTCCTGCAGCATGTCGCAGTGACGCTCCTTTTATGGTGCTCCCCCACATACCAGCCCCACCAGCACTTATGGCAGTGGATCCACTGCCATAAGTGCCCAATAGGCTCTGATAAATCATAGATCCACAATATGATATGTCTTGTCAATTGACAAAAAACTGATGGTATGCCTTCACAACGTTAGGGTCTTGTCCGTGTGCCATGTGATGGAAAAGGGTGAAAATCGCTGTTCTATATGATTTGGAAAGTCATGTGATCTGAAGAGCACGTCATCTCTGACTTATGTGTAACTTGTCTCCATGCCGCAAAAAGCTAAAAAAGTTACATTCTTGCTCCGTTTGCCATCTCATGAGTGCCAAACTGGAAGGGAAGCTATTCCGCAACAAACTTAACATCTGCACTCTATTCTGGGCACTTCTTCACTTGGAAAATTGAGTCTCCAGATGTGCCTCACTGAATTACACAGCCATTGAATTGTCTACCTCTTTCTTCTCTCAAAGAACCAGGAATAAGGCTTATTTAAAGAAAGATAATTTTTGGGGGGGAAAAACTATGTTTCAAATTCTAATTTAGAGCCAAAGACGTTATCATCTTTAACTTCTTTTACTTGTCTCATTTACATCAAGTCAAAACAATTTTATTCTTAAACTCATTGCTTAGTTTTTCCTCCAAAGCACAAAGAAACAATACTTCTTTTCATATACTGTGGACCTGTGGAGGATCATCATGTGAGGGAGATGAATGGGGGTTCACTAGCTAGCGATGCCCTCACACCAGTCAACATTCTAGAGCATGAACACTCTTCTTGGGTGCAGTGCTGGCCAGTGCAGAGCAGAAGCCAAGGAGACCAGGAGCCCAGAAAGCATGGTGAGTGAGTGAGTGAGTGAGTGAGTGAGTGAGTGAGAGAGAGAGAGAGACTAGGGTCTGTATTTGTCTACCTAATCTGAGAGAAGTGGGTTGTTGCAAACAGCTGTGGATGGGACTGATTTGTATAATCAGAACATCTATCTTACCATAGTATCAGAAACCACTGAAATTGTTACTGGAACCCTCATTTTTTTCTTAATGGACCCCCTCATTTTTTTACAAGAAACAAATAAACAGTTCCTGTGGAACAAGCAATCCACATCACCTGACATACGGACAATAATCAAATAAACAGGAACTTTCTACCTGTGGGTTATGCATGAATTAAACCAGACTGAAGTTAGCATTCACTGTGGCTGCTGAGGGCCAAAAGTGACATAATCAAGCAGAAAATGACATCATTAAGCAGATGATGGCCAGAAATGAGCACTTTGTTCTCACATAGAAACCCATTAGCAGCAAAGGACAGAAAAGAAGATGTGCAAATCTTGTTCGTATTTTCATGATATGAGACAGCCCTATTATCAGGCTGGGATAGCCCAAATATAATGGGGGACAGATAAATTGCTTCCGGGGACCAGACCATCGACCATGTGTTTGACACCCCTGAGTTAAACAGACATTAAAAAGCGAAACAAGAAAATATCAATGTCCAGTGCACCAAGGTCACAAGCAGCCTCTTTTCAGAACTAAAGCATGAGAGGCAAGTCTTCTGAAACTAATTCATAGCCTTAATCTCATCATCACTGTTGAGACTGGACATAAATTATGAACAGTGCTAGTTATTCTACTAGCCTTGCATTCTTCTGCTTCAAGTTGTAGTAAAATCTGCTGCTGACAAAGCCCTCCTTTCTTTCATTCTTTGTAGTAGGGAACACTGCTTGCCAGCAGCTTTAAACTTAAAACATAAAAAAAGAGGAATTACACCCTTCCTGATCTTTCAGACCATGTAGAAAACACTTTCAAATTTCAAACATAATAAACCTGTCAGAATTTGTCTCTCCCACTCAGATATCCTACTTTTCTCACTCTTAACTTCTAAAGTCAATGTTCAGAAATGCCTTATTATGCACTTACTCCGGCTTGCCTAAGGTCCTGAGTCAAATGCTTTCTCAATGTGCCACTGAAAAAATTACTTCCCTGTGGTTGGAACTCCATATGGCTGCAACCATGTTTGAATTCCCTTCATGCATGGGTCTACCAGATTGTGCAGAAATCTCCTGCACTAGTGCCACAGGCTCCCAGGGAGGTGCAAGTCTGGCACGGGCACTTCCTCTTGCTTGTGGTAACTACCGAGTCATGTGGGGACTCAAATGTGCCTCGGCCATGCACAGTTTCACCACACAGAAGTTATTTCTGGCAGCACCCACATCACTGGGAAAATTTGAAGCAGGCCTAAGTCTACAAAATATAGCACTCCAAAATATGAAAGGCCACATGACTATCCACAGATATTCACAAAATACTCAGCACGTACAAATGAATGTGGCAAAACTATCCCACGATGAGTTATCCTGTTAAAACTTCAGTGTAACAGAAGGTGTGTTGTCCTCCATTTCATAGATGAGGAGGAAAAACTCAGATATTGTGACGCACCAAAGACCTATGACACTTTTATCACTCAGTGCCAAGGTCTTCACGCATCCGTTTCCATATTCACATCCTTTGAATCAAATTATGTTCCTTTACAGATATTTAAACATTTTTAAAAAACTATTTGGTTTAAAATGACCTTTAAAGTCCTTTCAATTTTCGTTTGTGTTCCAAAAAGTGTGGAAATTGGAATTTAAAATAATCGCCTTAAATTCCACACCATGGAAACAGCAAAGACTTTGTATACTCTTGTGTATGATGCTGGATTTATAAATTAGGCGTCATGCACCCATAATCCTTCAGCTCAACCCTGGACTGGGGAGGAACTTTCAACAAGCAAAGTTGAAATCACTTGCTAGAGATGCACCTAATAAATATCTGCTGATACTTCTCTAATGCACATCTCTTCCTCAAAAGGTCACCAAATGTAAGAAATGTTAAGGCATATCTCCAGTGGTCTCAGCTAAGGTACTGTTGCCAGTGGCTAAACAGAGAAGTAAAACCACTTAGACACAGTTCGTCAAGAAATGACATACGACCTTCCATTAAGTTGTCTGCCTAGGTCAGCATCGTCACGTCTTCTCACATGACTCAACATTATGAAACTAAATTACAGGGCATTTTGGGAAAAATGGGCAGCCGGCAGGCAGGGGGCACCAAGAGAAGTTCTGCTGCTACAGACAAGGTCAAAACAAATAGGTATATTTGTATATAAATAGTTGACCAACCCATAATATCACTGCCTCAAGCCCTCATGAAACCTTTCACATAATTTACCCTCCCCCCACAAAAAAATTGCTGAATTTATCCCCCTCCCACAAAAACCTGCTAAACTTCCACCCAACTCACTGCATGTGAATAGGGTCTGTTGGGAAATGCAGTTTTCACCCAGTCCTAGTTACAGCACAAGAAAAATCAGTATTATCTTGGGGCAGAATTTTTCAGTGTGAAATACTTGAGCCTATGTGCTGCTTGACATGACCCACAAGGGAGGTTTTTTTCAGACTAAGTTGCTGGAAAAAAAATCACCCCAATTTTAATTGGCAGATGCTGAACAAATCACCTTTGTGGTTTAGAGCAAGCTCTGATAACTCCTGATGATGAGCTGCATGAATTTTTCCTTTTTCAGGCAGTGTATTGAATGTTGAAATTCACTGCACAGCCTCTCTTTGCTCTGAGTTTTCACATCCCATGTAGGCTAGAGTTAAAATTGAATGCAAAAATGGGAGATGCCTTTTCAAAGAATGGTTGGTTAAGACAGAGCGATGGCTGGCACTGTGGCCATTGCTTCCCAGCCAACCTGACAGCAAACGTTAGCTTTTTGTTTTCTGCTTCTTTTCTTCTCGCAGCCACGAGTCCCATTTTAAACTATCTTCTCCCAAATACTTTGAGAGGTGGGAGACACTCATGTTCTGCCTTGACTTTTTATCCTCTCCGCCTCATCTCTAAAGGCTACTCATGACCCAGCTCTCAATCAGATTGCCCACTTTGTCCAGTATTTAGCATTCAGGGTGCCTCTTCCCGTAGCTGAGCTACATCAACATGGTGCAGCAAGAATTCAAAGATTTATTGTATGCTACTGGCCCTCACAAAACTCTTTTCCAGTTCACTCTATTTCCAATTGCTTTAGAAAGCAATTAACTGCATGCTGTACCTACAGCACAGTTCTCCACGAGTCATTTATTGCAGCCTCTGTGCCCTCCACTAAATCTAACACTTAATTCTTACTCGATTAAAAAACACTTGGGACTTCCTAAATCCCAGCCTAGACACTGAAGAAGGAGAACACCCAAATTTGTTTACATATGGGTACATGGTGGGTACATGCATTATGATGATTTTTTTTCTGAACCTCTCTGTCAGGAGCTTCTAATGTTATGTTATGTTATGCATTGTGGACCCTCCCTAACGACAATGTCATTCTTTGCATTAGAATCTGCAGGATTGAATATTGGGACATTTGCATGTTCTATGGGGGGGAAACAATGACTGGTGGGCACTCTTTCTCATGAGAGAGAGAAAGTGTGCATTGATCATTTATGGTCAGCTATGTGTAACTTCCAGGTAGGCATTTGTGTTTTGTATGAAGCATCAGTAAGCAAGCAGCAAAATAATATCTCTTTTGAAACAGACTCTTACAATTATAAGGCAGTAACCCTAGAAGGAAAAAGTCTGTCAAGCAAGCAATATTAACAGCAAGGTAACAAAGGACCAAACATGTAGAGCATATGCTTCCTGTTTTATGATGAACATATGTGCAGGTATTGGTTATAGTGCTGGATTTGTACTGGGAAGAGTAGGGTTCAAATCCCTGGTTAGCCATGAAGCTCATTGAGCAACCTTGGCAGCAGCGGACCTCCCCAGTTTCATGCCTGGGGCAAAGGTCCACAATGGCACCCCCCAGCAGGCTATCGCCGCCACCCTCGTGCAAAAAATCCAGCCCCCCCCCCCACTCACCTGAGGCTCACGGAGCCTCGCACAACCCAGGACTGCATCAGGGAGGCCTCTCTGAGGCTCCCTGACACTATAAACTGTGCTTCTGGGAAACCATCGGGAGCCTCAGAGAGGCTTCTGCAGGGTCCTAGCGACTCACACCCAGGGCTTTTGCCCCATAGAAGTCTATCATAGGTCCACAACTGAATCTTGGTTCAGTCACTTTCTCTTAGTCTAGCCTGTTTCACAGGGCGGTTGTGAGGATAAAAAGTGGGAGAGAAACCATATGTACCACCCTGAGATCCTTGGAAAAAAAGGTGGTGCATAAATGTGAAAAATAAATTGTAGGGGGACTGTCAGTGATATCATGCAACCTGGCTGAACCAACCCCTCCCAGGGGACTCATGCAGCCAAAGTCACTGAATTCTCTGACAGTCTCATGAGCCCTTGAAGCTGGAAGGGGGACCACACCCCAGGTCATCTGATCTCTGGCTATATAAGCTCAAACCAGGTCAGCAGGAGGGGGGAAAGTGGATTCTGGCCAAGGAGGGACAACTGACCATGAGAGGCCTGAGGTTGGCTGTACCTGAATGGACGGCACCTGACTTCATGGCAATGACACACAGACATAACAAGGATTGTGCGCTGATGGCACAGAGATGACACATGGATGTCATACCCATGACACACAAATGTTATGGTGATGATGCATCACCTGTCAGGATGCCACTCTGTGGATAGTAGTGCTTCCATGGACATTATTAGAAGGGCTGCACCAGCATTGCTTTGCCAGGTCGGGCTTGGAATTTGACCCTTGTTTTGCTGACCTTGGTGGACCATCAGTGTGGTTTTGCCTGGAGGAGCTTAGGATATGAAGGTTGTCATGCCAACATCTATGCAACATCAGCACAGCATCCGAAGAGGATTGGGCTATTTCTGATACACCAGTTTTGCTCATGGTGACTATAGTGTCCAGATTCAAGCGTTGTACTTTCAACCTCTTTTTGCCTGGCCCTTTGATGATAAAGAAAGCGGTCCAAGGCCATGCAAATGTGATGGAGGAGGCAGCCAAAGAAGGAAACAGCTAGCAGATTTATTAAGAGGATCATAGAGTTGTTATAGGGAATGAAAGGTCAATAGTAGAAAAGTGTGGTGTGAACTCAGGCTTTTGAGTCTTTTTTCAAAGTATTATTTGATAGAAAGGAAAATTACATGCTTCCTCTGGGCATGAATGGCCAGTATTCAGTCACTGGATTGTACAACCTTGTTTGCAGCCGTGTGACAAAAGAGAACACTTTTGGATGCCAAAAGTTTATTTATAAAGTTGACGGAAGCCTAAGATCATTGGTGGTCTTCACGAGGAGAAGGATCTAAGAGGACTATTAATTCAGCCTCACTCTGGACACAGTGAAGGGAATTCCAAATGGTGTAATTAATGGTCAAGAGGAGAACAGCACATCCCCCTCCCCTCTTCTTCCTGCCTTGGAAGACTTTTTGCATTGTCGCTGTGTCCGGACCCTGTGCAAACAGAGTTTTTAAAATGCCAAACTCCACATTTGGAGACTCAGCACTTTGGAAAGCATGCTCAGCTCTGTTTGAATATTACTAATAACGTTTATTTACTCAGCACCATGTTGTGTGCAGCCATTTGGGGTCATTTCAAAAGAAACACTCTGTGCCCCACAGAGTTTATAATCTATAGCAGGTATATGTATATAAAAAAATAAACCACAGAAGTTCTCTGTGGCAATATAAGGATTTGTGTGTGTTTTGTAAGAAATATCTGTGAGAGAGCTCCTGACTGCTTCATGTTTACAGAATAAAAGGGTAATCAAATAAATCATTCAACCCTAGTTTCCATCTTGCTTTCTCCAGAGACAAAATTTTTTATATTTATCCTGGACTCTTTCGATTTGCCAGTAAACAAGGAATTGATGCGCGGGTTTCGAACAGTTAGAACTTTCTAGAAGCAACATGTGTTATTTCAAGTTAAATGAAAAGTTTCATTTGGTGGGGAACCTCTCAAGGCAATTGTATGTGACTGAATTTTCCACAAAGCCATAAACAGTCCCCGAAATGAGGCTGTGTTCAAACACATTTTGGCTCCACAGACTGTTGTTAAGCCCTCTACCGCACCCCCCTCCTTAAGGTATACAAACATATGTGTGGGTTACAATATAGTGCTCCTTGGTGACTCGTCATGGCAGCTGAATGTTTGGAGAGAGAGTAGCAAGATTCAGATCCAGGTCCGCCACAATATGTGCAGCTGGACCACATCTCATGAGTCCACGTCCAGTCCCATCAACTGACAGTGACTGAGTTTTACAGAAAAGGCAAAGTAAAGGTGCTTTGAGACGCACAGGCATAACATACTTTAAAACAAATACATTAACATTTCCAACAGTCTCCAGAAAGTCGCACCTTTGTTGTATTACTTGGCATGTGGTTTCAATTGTAACAACAATGCCCATTTGTTTGACTGCACACTAGCTTCTAACTACACAGTTCGCCATGTTTAAGTATGGCATGGCCTCTGACTCACCTTTGGAGGTCAAGTGTCTGGCATGTGCTTCCTATATGTTATGATGGTTATAATGATTACTGAAGCAACAGCTTTCAAGGTTTTGATGTCAAGAAGGTTTATGTACACATACTATAAGGAAGACAGGGGAAAAGGTAAGAGGGAAGAAGAATGTTTAGAGTCTTGTAGACTTATCCGGCATATGTTTTCACAATTTCCTACGTCACACAATGCATAAAACCACATTTTTAAAACATCTAATCAATTTATCTGTACAATTAATATCCAAAGTGGTTTACTATATGAATATATATGTTTACAAGTCAATAAAGTGACAATATTGAAAAAACTCACCCTTCCATGTATTAAATAGGCTATATCTTTCTTTAGCCAGAAAAAGATTGTTGGGGGCGCTAGGACAAAAACTGGCATTGAGTCCCCTATGCTGCATGCACCTACCTCCTGATGGCTACTTGGTACAGTCATCACCACCCTCTAAGGATTCAGAGGTTAGCCAGGTCCAAGGTTACAATGTAGATACAAGATACAATGTAGGGCAGAGTGCCTATACTTTTAACCATTGTATAAAAGTTGAGCTGCACCTGCCCAAATTTCCTCTTCTATAAGATGGTTAAAGGTACAGGCACTCTGTCCTCCATTGTATCTGGTCACTCTGGCCAGGTCAGATGGGCCCTCAGCCAGTGCCTAACCTGGCCAACCCAGGGCCATGACAGCTTCCATATCCTACCATTCACATGCAGACTTGCTACTTACATGCCACTTATGGATTGCTTTGCATAAGACGAGCACTGCCACCCCTTGTGTTTTGCTATGCAACTCAATGAATGGAACACAATACTGATCAGTGATTATCAGGGCTTGGTAGCAGATTGGAAGGTTACAAACTTTTTCTATTTAACCAGGATTAAGGCCTATTCTAACAATCATTATGGAGTGATTAAGGCAAAGCCTTTTTGTGGGGTCATGATATATAACTTGGCTAATATTTGCCAATAGCATCCTTACACCAGTGTTGCTACTCTAATGTTAAACAATCATTTGCGATCTAATGCAATTTGTAAGTGTATTACATTTTTGTTCCACATTTTTGTCCATACAATGCATTATCATAGATACTCTTATTTATGGATTGTTGCTCTGACTTTTCAGCAACTACAGTACATTAACATGAGCTTGAAAAATAAATTAAGCTTCATCTTCTAACTATGTTTACAGGATACTCTTCCCCATCCACTGTTTTTATTTGCAAAACTATAGCAACGTGGCAATTTGGAGGACGTTCTTTTAGCATCCTCTGGAAACAACGTTTGAATAAAAGTTCTGCAAACCAATGACATCGTATCACCCGCAAGGGCAAAACAAGAAATAATTTTAACCAACTAGCCAATTAACTAAAAGGCAACAAGCAAAAAAGTCTATTAAAAGATATTACAGTGCTCTCCTCTGAAAAACACAGCCTCCCATTTATTCCATCCTTTAGACTACAGGACATCAATCTACCACAGCAAGAGAACCATGCCTCATCCATGGCTTTCTGTACCACCAAGGTCCTGCCACAAAGATGATACAGAACATATGCCACAAGAATTTGTGGAAACTGAAGCACACATGAATGTTACAATTAGCAGATCCAGACCAGAATAAGAAGCTTAGATTTAAAGCTTTGTATAAACCCCAGAATGTTCTCTCATTAGTTTAAGAGCATGATTTTTTAAAGCACTACAACGTGTCATCTTGAGCACAGTATGAATTCCTGTTGACGCCAGTCAATTCATGTGCACTTTAGCAATGTGAAATGGAGGCACTTTGGCAAATGGCAAATGTGAAATTTTCATGAAAGTAACAGGTAGTTTTGTCCACCATGCATGCAGATCATAGCTCACCATCACCACCAGTAATGTACCAAGGGTGGGGCAGCGGGGCAGTCAACCCCATGTGCCAAGTACATGGGGTGTCAAACATGCTCCTGAGTGGCTAGTAGACCTGGCCTCCCTGGGGATCTCAAGGTGAGGGTCAGGTCTATCCTTCGCTTTGAGCAGCCATGTCTACTGGCCACAGATAGACCTGGCCTCTGTCTTAAGATTCCCTGGTGGAGGCCAAGTCTACCAGCTACTGGCAGCTATGGCAGAGACCTGGCCTCTGCCTTGAGTTCCTCTGGTTGGGGGGGGGCAGGTCTACCCATGGCTTTGAACGGCTCATCCTTGAACAACCCACCCTAAGTACACCACTGATCTCCACTATAAACACAGAAAACCAAGCAAAGCAGTGATTGGTTACCTGCACATAACAGCAATCAGATCATCATTACATGGCACATGAGCATTCACTATTTTCCTACAGTCATATCTAACTACATCAAATATAGTATTGTGTTCCAGCTGTTGGTATGATCAGTTTAGAATATTCATACCTGAATTGTGACCAAACTCCCCACACAAAATATTATTATTATTATTATTAACAGTATTTATATACCACTTTTCAACTAAAATATTTCCCACAGCCCACCGGTGTGCTTGTTTTTAGTGTTACATTTTTTAGAAATTTGGCTGATTGCACAACTGTTTGCATTTTGTAATTTAATTTTCCTGTTCAAAGTGAAGCTTTTAGTCTTTGAAGCTTTGCAGATCTTTTCCCCCCCTTTCTTTTAAACTATAAAAGCAAAAACGAAAAAGAAAAAACCAAAGCAAAATGTGAAGGAGCAAGGACTGAATCATATTAGTAATGCAAACACCATTCCAGCTTACATTACATATGACCGATAAACTGAATGAGATGGAACCAATCCGCAGTGGCATGTGGTTGTTATCACAATCCTTCTGGTGCAGATTATTAGATACACATAATTCCTCTATTAGTTGCAGAGGGTGGAGTCCAACATTATGTGTTGAATAACAAACTAAGAGGGGTGATCAGTTTGACCAGCATCAGGTTAGCAAAACCTTTGCTTCTTCTGAAAGCTGATGGCGGTTGCTTCTTTAAAATGTCACATCCATAGCAAACTGCCTCCTACTATGTTCGACCATCTGACTCAGTATTGCCCACAGTAACTGCCAGTGGTTCACCAGGCAAGTGGAGGAAAAGAGAGGGAGGGGCAATAATTACCCCTTACCTGGAGCTCTGGTTCACCGCCTCCTGCCTCTACATCTGTACAGTTTAAAATAAGGAGGAACAGCAGAGCATTTTGGGAGCATTCCTGGTAAACTAAGGGAGTGGGTGGCAGATCACCACATTCCACCTTTCCTTGCCACTTTTCTAAGCAACCAGGTGGGTGGACAGAGCAAGGAGGTAGCAGTGACAGCAGCTATGCATTTTTCCTCCAATACCACTGGAGAAAAAAGTGGGCTACCACTGGCCTGATCCTCTTCCCACATATTCTCAGCTAACGAAGGGACCAATCCTATCCAATTTTTCAGTGCCAGTGCAGCTATGCCAATGGGGCATGCACTGCATACTGTGGTGGGGAGGCAGTCCTAGAAGCCTCCTCAAGGTATGGGAACATTTGTTCCCTTACCTTGGGGCTGCATTATGGCTGCACTGGAGCTGGAAAGTTGGATAGGACTGGGCCCTTAAGTACCTCCAACAGCAATGGGCCAGAGGGGGTGGCTGGCAGAGGGTGGTGAGGCACCCCTCATCAGTTCACCATTCCCCCCAACTCACAACCAGCCTCATGGGCAGGGCAGGCCACTATGCACATAAAGTGCACACTTCAGCCAAAATCATGCTGTCAACTATGCAATCCTCTCCTGTCCACATAAGATTATATGTGAATAGGATTGCATTCAAATGTAACATCCAGATATTAGAAACAAGGGAGGCACACTCTTGCTTATTTCCACACAGTGGGCCAGACTGAGAGTGAATCTGATATAGCCCAGGGTGATCTGATACAGCCCACTGAGAATTATCCATATGGTAAGAACTTGTAAATGTTCTAGCGGGAAAGAGGGAAGACTCACCATGGCCCACGACAAGAATACACCAGCTCATTCAAGCATCTGAGTATACGGATAATATAACATACATTTCCAACAAACTGGTTATGCAAGTCGTAACTTTCATGTTCTCCTTGGACAATTCGAGACATTCATTTGCCTTACCCTGGTAATACTTGGTAGTGCCCTAAGAGCCAATGACAGCAGAGAGCCCTTATGAAATTCTTGTGAAATAATGCCAAAAAAGTGAGAGCAGGGTGGAAATATATGGGAAATGTAATGCTGACAAAGCTCTGTGGATCACAAGTGCTTTTCTTTCTTTACTGAAGCAATGGGTGGTCTTCTACTTAAAAAGGAGTCTCGCCGCAATGTGGCTAAGTGGCAAATATAAAATCAAATCTCTGCTGTCAGGTGTGAAAGGAGTGAGACACTCCCAACACCGCCACCGGCCCTTTGCAGAATTTGCAGTTCAAGCAAGATTTCCCATCTCACACCTCCTTTGTTCAGCCCCATCGCCTACCCTGAAATGGTCTCCTGGCATTGAGGAAAATTATTCACCCCTTACCGTAAGTGTCTCAGGCATATCTGAACCACCTCACAAAGTGTGCGGTCTGGATATCTCACTTCGGGAACTCACACTGAGTTAGAGAGATATCCCCTCTCAAACATGGCTAAAGTACAGAATTGTGGACTACCACCTAGCCACCTACATTTTCACAACCGAAAAAATAATTACACTATAAAACACACTTAACGGAGACATTTTGCTATCCAGATAATTACGAAGGGTGGGAATAGCTGCATAAATTTAATTTACTAATTTATTCTAAACTATAAAGAGGTTAAAGGAAGGAGAAGAGTGACCAGCAAAGATTTAGAAGACAAGCTCTTTAGGTTTTTGCAGGGATGCAATTAAAAGTTAACCTATTTCTGCCCAGCCTACAAATGTACACATTTTATCCCTATTGTGTATATGCAACATTGGGCAGAAATGGCTGAAGAAGGAGATAGGCCCGATGAAGAGGGCTGGCCCAAGATTTCCTGATGCCTGAGATGGCATGCCAAATGCTTCCCCCCCCTTAACTAATGTTGTGTCAGCCTCTGCTTCTGCACTTGTCCTGTTCCTCTCTGTACCCCCTTTCCTTTTCTAATTCAGAGGGCTGAACAAGGAGGAGGAGCAGTTGCAGCAAATAGGCAGACAGATGAGCGATCCACACCAGTCTGCTCCCTAAGCGGACCACTTCAGTTGGCCTCATGGATGGGCCATACCTGCCTATGCACCATTAGGAAACAGGGGGCATAATTCATGCATGCACGTAGCATGCATGAAGCCCAGAAAGCATGTATGACAATTTTCATGCAAAAATGCCTGATAATAAATCTGCCATGTTAATATTAATTATTGTTCATAGGCTATCATTCAGCATTAAGCACCCAGGCCAGGAGGTGAAGCAAACAAGCATACTACCAAAATAAAAATCTGTTGTAGTCCAATTATAAATCATGAAAAGCAGTATATAAATACAGATAATAACAACAATAACAATAACAATATACATACAAAATATTTTGATTAAAATAAATGAAACTGAAATTTAAATTTCTAAAATATTTCTATTAACCTATGTGAAACAAATTGAGAGTCAGGATGGTATAGTGGTTCTGGTGTTGGACTTAGACAGATCCCCACTCAGCCACAAAGCTTCCTGGGTGACCTTGGGACAGTCACTATCTCTCAGCCTAACCTACCCCACAGGGTTGCTGTGGGGACAAAAGGAGGGAAGGAACCACGTACGCCACCCTGAGCTCTTTAGAGGAAGGATGGTATAGAAGCATCAAAAATAAACTGTATGAAATGTGATAACTACACTTATGATTGTCCATGTAAATCAAAAGACGCTTCCTCCATAGGCATATCAAGCATTTTTGCCACCCCACACATATCAGGTGCTTCTGAAGCACATGTGGAAAACAGTGGGTGGGTGGCCTGGATTCAGGAAGGAGAATTTAGCAGGAATCCAGCTAAAGAAGTATACAGCAGAATGTCAATCTGAACATGGGAGCATTGATAGAAAAATGTTTGGGCTGCTTCCATTCACGTTAGGATGAGCCGTCTCCAGGTAAGAAGCCTTTAAGCCTCTTTGCATGGAAATAAATCATTGACCCAAAGACAACGTGTTTTCACCAGTTCTTCTCACACTTTCAGGTATTCAGCTATCAGTTTCTGAAATGACAGAACACAAACCAAATCCGACAGCTCTGAAAGCATATGATCGGAAAGAAAAATAACAGAGCTTTATGAAGGGCTGAAGAATGCGATTTTTAATTCAACCCTGTCACATAATTAATAGCTGTGTCCGTTTAGACTTTTGAAACCGTAGATCATGTGGTCATTTCTCTGAAGACTGTAATGGCGAAACAGAACTTCTTCACATAAGATTTGAGCACAGCATTATTATTATTTTTTTCTGTTCCCACATATGTTTAAAACATTATGTAAAAGGATTCCTGCAGTGTGTTAAGTTACTTCTGTTCAGTGACTCACTGGATTCAGTCTCAGAAGGTATAGTCTGGCTTAACTGAACCTTACTTTTATACGTTTAATATGGGCTATGACCAGCATAGCTTTCTTTGGGTACTAAAGGACTGGTTGCTAATTGCTAACAGATAGAAGCAAAATGCAGTTGTGGGGAAAGGCAAGTGAAAAAAGGAGTTTGGCCATTTCTAGTTCTAAAAGAACGGAAATATTTGTTACTTCACTTGGCTGGATACGTATGAAGGGAAGATTTGAACCCTGTTCATGTGACTAACCAGGGTGCAGTAAACATGTAGAGGCAAGGAACTGGGTCACAGTAGCAAGTCACTACATGCTTTCAACACAGTGATGTCACTAGGGTTTGCATCAACCAGTGCAGGAGGCCAGTACATCACCCCCCATGATGGACTTCCTCCCATGCAGTGGGTAGGGCAATGCCCCGGGCAGTGGGCGTGGTGGTGCACCATTGCCCTACCCCACTGGTTTTTTAGATATATTTGTTGACATTTCACTGCGGTTTGTTTCATTGCATTCTGCATGAAATTACACATCTAAAGTTAGATAACATTGCGGTATTATTCAAAAGTACCAAGATTTTAAAAATTTTGGCCAATAGTGGTGTCACCCTCCCCAGGTGTCACCCAGTGTGTTTCACACACCCCTAGCGATGCCATCAACCTCTCTGTATTTGTGGGTTGTATAAGTATAGTATACAACTTCTACATACATAGGTTCTGTACAAAAGAGCTAGTAGATGCCTGGAAGATGCACCTGCCACTGCAATCCCATGTCTTGCTCTACATCACTCTCCCCCAATGAGCTTCAGCTTGCCAACTCACAAAGTCTATATTGAATTCTATATTCTATATTCTGAACGTCTATATTGAACGTCTATATTGACCTTTCAAGAGGTCAGCAGGTGAAGGGGTTGAGAAATAAGAAGTCACAGTACCTATTTTTTTTTTAGAGGTGTTGACAGCCAATCAGCATCTGCTGCTACCATGTTTTTTTTTCCTTCTTTCCTCTCAGGCCAATTAAAAGGAGAATGGCAGAATGTAGCATGGCAATAGCACACACTCAACTTTTAATGGAGGTAAGACAATGCAGAAGGAGTGTCATGGCAGAGCAGAGCAGGCAGATGAGTGGGACCCTGAAAGGTCTCATTGAAGACTGGGAGATTGGTCAAAGCAACCCCTCTAAAGTCTCCAGTAAAATTTACCTTCTCTAGGGCCATGATACTAGCTGCTGCTCAAACCAGAGCCTCAAAATAAAATGGCAGCGTTTCAACCTCCTTTTGGGTCCTGACCCATCTGTTGAAATCTTATCCTCTGCCTACTCATGGGCAGAAGTTCAGTGATATAGTACATGCATCTCATGCAGCATTCTCAGGTTTGGACCCTGGCATCTGGAAAATGGGACTGGGAAAAAACATTTATTTGCCTGAAGAACTGCTGCCAACCAGTGTAGACAATCCTGATATAGATGGGCCAAAGTTCTGACTCCGTTTTTATGACTTATGAGCCACACGAATAGGGTCATGGAAACATGATTCTACCTGTCAGCTTTACTAACCTGCCTCTGCAATGCAACCCTCTCTGCAGTCCAACACCCAGGAGCAGTGATTTTCAATCTTTTTCATCTCATAGCACACTGACAAGATGCTAAAGTTGTCAAGACACAACATCTGTTTTTGGACAATTGACAAGGCACACCATGCTGCTGGTGGGGGGGCTCACATTCCACAACAGCCCTACTAACGAATGACCCACCCCAGAACTCCAGTGGCACATCTGCAGACCACTCATGACACACCAATGGTTGAAAAAAGCTGCCCAGGACTAACCAATGTCAGATCTGAAGTTCCCCATGGAAAAAAAAAGTTGCAGGTTAACAGAGAGCTTGTGATACAAGTTTCACGGCAGTCACTTATTTCTTTTAAGTAAAATTGGTTTGACTATTATATAAACCAGCATATCACAGTCTTCAAAGGAGCACTTGCTACAGAGACAATCATGTTGTGGTGGCTTCAACCTGTCAGTCACTGCCTCAACTGATCACCAGCATTTGTCCTAACACGTCAACCTAAAAGGTTCTTGACATAATTTCTCCTGAATACTATTTTAGGAATATGTTCTAGAAAAAAAGATTACAAGTATGCACTTTGCCATTCTCTAGGGTGTATCCATACTGCTCTTATGAATACATGGGCCGTCTGATTCAGAAATATATGCAACACCATGGAATTCCCAGAAGGATAATCCTGAACTGCTGTTTTAAGGGGGCTAAAAGAACCTTTGAGTCCTCACTAAAATATCAAAACGCTCTTGACAAAGGACTCTTTTTCAAGAGCTTTTATGGAGAGGTCCAGACATGATTGCCAACGGAAATTAAATTTAATAAGTAAAAGGTACCTGAAAATAACTCCAAACTGCCTAAATTATCATAAATGCGGTTCGTTTTTGTTTTTTTTCTGCAATCCACATCAACTTCCATTATGTGTTTGGAGGTCAATTCATACTGGATATTCACATATTTCCCTCATATTCTAAGAAAGATTATTCCTGTCTCCAAAAATAAAATTCTCATGACATTGTGTAGAGGCAGTCCTTGTACTCTTATGGCTTAGAAGCATATTCACACTGCGGTATTGAAGTCCTGTCTATAGCTCTAGATCAAGCAGGAATCCACCCCACATGCAAGACATCAGTAATTACTGCTCTGTAATTTTTGTCCCATCACCATGATCACTGGTATGTTTCTCCTCACTGACCTTTCCACCAGACCAATGGAAACTCTTTGGCATTTTCTGCTTATCCTGCAAGTTATCTCTAATCACCACTCTTTCCTCTTTTATAGCAATTTCTTCCTAATTGGATTGTTTTTCATTCATTCCTTATAACCAGTGACATTTCTCTCGCAAGCAGAATGTTAGCCCACTCCTTGCCAAACAGGAAGAGAATGGCTCCAGCCATGTGGTGTAATTACATTGTAACACTCCCATTAGTGACAACATTCTTAGGGTAGCCATCACAAGATCACCACCTTCTTAACCTAGCAAATTATAGGCTGGCCAGCCATTCAGTGGTGTGCAATAGCAGAATGAAGGAAATGATCACAGACTATAATCATGAGTATCTAGGAATAGCAGTTATTTTACATGTGAAATGCATAGTGAGGAAACTGGTTAATAATGCAGTCATGATAGCTACACTACACAGTAATTCATACTTTTCAGATGACAAACACTGAGCAAATTCAGCCAATACTCCTGATACAGAACCAGCCCTGCACAACTAATGATGACTGAGTACACAACCTAGCCCCTTCCCAGTAGTAGACCTCCCAGTCCTGTGCCCCAGGGCAAAGGTCCACATGGGATCCCACTGTCCATCCCCCCCATGCAAATCCATTCCCCCACTTACCTGGAGCACACAGTGCCTCACACAACTCCAAGACACATCAGGAAAGCCTCCTAAAGGTTCCCTGACACTTTAGACTGTACTTCCAGAAAATCAGAAGCATAGTTTCCAACCCCATCAGGAGCCTCAGAGAAGCTTCCATGGGGTCCTAAAGGTGTACAAGGCTTCACTCCTGGAGCACTTGCCCCATAGAGTGAATGGGAGGTCCAACACTGAGCCCCTACTCTTGTATCCAGGCCAGTTTGCTTAAACATGGGGAGAGGGTTCATCTGAGTTTCCCTTCTACTTGCAACTAAACCTGAGTGGTAGATTTAGCAGCACATGTAACAGGTTAATTTGGATTAACTGCCCTGCACCCATGATTAAGGAAACTGGCCCAAATGCAAGTGAAGGAGCCAGTACCCACCATTAAAGCACATACCCTTGATTATATGGACCTGGTTCCAAACCTGGACTATTGTCTGAAATGGCCCACTGTGTGTTTCATTTCCATAAAACTACTGACCCACAGGAGTTTCCTATTTTTAAATCATATTTCACGCCATTCTTGGCTACTTCCAGGAGCCCTTTTTTCTTTTTTGTAAACATATAATTTTGAACACTGATTTAAGTTTATTCAAGCAGACTGGCCAACTTCCCATGCCATGCAACCCATAATAGAAATACAATTCTGCCTTCCCAATCTAATTTTGTCCTCAGTAACAGCCCAATCCCATCCACACTTTCCTGGGAGTAAGCCCCATTGACTCTGATGAGACTTACTTCTGAGTAGACATGCATAGGATTAGGCTGTAAGAGTTCTACTGAGCACGGTCAGGACCCCGCACAAAGGGACCACTTCCCAACCTTATGACTCAGCAAGGTTTCCCACTTCAGCACACCTTTGCTCTGTGGGCTGCTGGGAGCTGAACTGGACACTGATTTGGGACTCCAAACCAGTAGGTTCCTGGATAAGTGAATGACGTCAGCAGATTCCCCATTCTCTCATTTCATGAGACTTACAACACAAGCCTGTGCATGTCTACTCAGAAGTAAGTCTTCCTCAGCACACTGGGACTTACTCCCTGCTAAATGTGTATAGGATTACAGCCTGTGTTTGAGAGTTAAATATAAATCAAAATGAAGACTTACAGCCCAATCCTATCCACACTTTCCTAGTAGTAAGCCCCATTGACTCTGATGAGACTTACTTCTGAGTAGACATGCATAGGATTGGGCTGTTAGATTGTTGCAGATTGTTTTAACAATTAATAAAATTGGGGCCCTTGTCTAATCCAGTAACTTGTGTCTCATCCCATCATTCCCAAGTCTGTGCATGATAGAAATCACCACCCTTTCAGAGGGCCAGCAGCATTGTGCAAGCTTCAAGAATTCTCAGAATGGTTGCCCTTGGCTCCTGAAAATTTACCGCAGCTGTTCCCAAAAACTATCCCATTTCCACAGGAAACCCACAGACCTGGCAACTTTTGCTTAACAACAAGTTCTTCCAAGCAACTTAGATTCATGATTCTTCAGAAATGATAGACCAAGGCAGCTGCTGCATCTGTATGGGGGATGAAGGAAGAAATCCTGTGGCTCTTTATACATAGATTTTTCATCCATCAAGTCCACCAAACATAAAAATAATTAAACAATGAACCATAACTTTCCAGAATACACTGCAAGCACACATCTACATGCACAGCAAAAGGAAGGTGCACTTTAAAGTCACTGTAAAGTGAAGCTGCTGTACAGCAAATTCCATCAGGCTTGGAAAGAGTAGGGTGAGTCAGTATGTTGATGGAAATATCCATATTGTTATTTACTTTTAATTACCTACAAAATACACCTACAATATAAATCACTTTTCAATGGAAAAAAAATCTCAGCATACAATTATTATTATTATTATTATTATTATTATTATTATTATTATTATTAACAGTATTTATATACCGCTTTTCAACTAAAGTTCACAAAGCAGTTCACAGAGAAAAATCAAATAACTACTGGCTCCCTGTCCCAGTAGGGCTCACAATCTGAAAAGATGCAAAAGAACACCAGCAGGCAGCCACTGGAAAAGACACTGCTGGGATGAGGAGGGCCAGTTACTCTCCCCCTGCTAAAAAGAGGAGTACCCACTTGAAAAAGTGCCTCTTACCCAGTTAGCAGGGGATACCTGAAATATTGTTCCCTGTCCCAAAAGCACTTACAATTTAAAAAAAAATTAAAAAAAGAAACTCTAAGAAACAGCCACTGAAAAAGGATAAAGTAATATATTTGACAAGTATTTTTACATTTCACCAACTGATCTCATAGTACTTCAGCCTGGGAGAATTTTTGTCCATGGTGGCCCAAACTGCCAAGAGGGCAATCAGAAGATAGCCAAGTACACTACAGTGTTTACTTTATTGTATTTTGTATTTTAAGGATTCTTTTTTCTTTTCAATAGTCATTTTAATATTATGCTGTAAATCCCCTTGAGGGGTGTTGTAGTGGAAATGGGGTAAAAGTGGACAAAATAAAATAACTTTTAAAATGAGATTTGAATGTAGGATTTCAATGGTAGCAGTTGGGGGGGGGGGCTTGGTGTTGGAACTCCATAAAACTAAACAACTTGTAGTACATACATGCAACTTTCTCTGCACCGCTTTCCCTTTAAACAACTCTCATGCCAAGCCTTCAAACTGATTTTTTTAAACTTAAATAGTTTAAAGGGTAGGATGGTGTTCAGTAGTGGGAGAGGGGAACTACTGAGAAAGAACTCTCAGAAAAACTCAGGTATAAGTGCAAAGATGCTTATGTTCTTCTCCAAGGTGCAGGACTGCTGGAACTCAGCCCAGATTACATGTTCTTCAACGCAAGAGCTTGCTTATTTTCCAGGCTCTCACTCACTGTCCTGGGCACCCTGAAACAAGGAGAAAGGTGAGGTTCAAATGTTTTAAAATGGATAAGAATGTGATAACTGTAGCAGGCAAAACTGCACCCAGTATGCAGGAGAGTCTGCTATGCCTTGCTGTGAAGTGGCATGTGAAGAAAGGCATCTCTCAAACCAGGTTTGCCAGCTGCAAGTCACCACACCTTACTTCCTTAGTCACCACGGTTCTGGTTCTTCAACAAGCCCAACAGACTAACAGCCCAATCCTATGTGTGTCTACTCAGATGTAAGTCCCATTAGTGTCAATGAGGCTTACTCCCAGGAAAGTGTGGATAGGATTGGGCTGTGAGCTCTATACTCAAGGGCAGTCTCCAGGCAGCAACAACAGCCTAAACTCTGTCGGGTGACCTCACAGGCATTTCTAGACCTTATAAAGCCCTGATCTCCCCTATATTCCTGTCTGAGCAATTTGTTGGGAGAAGCTGCTGTACCAGGCTCCTCCTGCTTTTCCCAACCTTGTTCTACCTTCCTTGTCTGACTGCTCCAGACTGTCCTACTAGCTCATCTTAGTACAGATCATCTGCCTGGCTCTTTGGACTCTGGCCTGCATAGCTGAACCTAGAGGGATGCAGAGCCTAGGACAAATCAGCCTGTATGGGCTATTGGGCTTAACATGTTGCATCAGTTGGCCAGGCCCCTGAAGCAGGGTCCAAACTGTCAGCTATGCTTTGCTTAAAGTGTGCCAACCTGCTCCTACTACCACCACGTCCAACTCCTTTCTCCTCCATTATCTCAAACAGGTGGGTGTAGGAGGACTCAGGGAATGGAAAATGGCTCTTCCATGTTCAGCATCATTCTGCCTGGCCTGGTTTAAAGAAGTGGCTGGGTGATGGAGGAGGAAGAAGGTAGGTGTAAAGTAGATACAGTCCCAATCCGATCACATAGTTATAGCCAGAAAACAGCTAGACAGTTTTCTAATGGTAGTAGTGCTGGAAGAGCTAGTATGGTGCTACTGCTGCCATAAATCATGAGATTCAGGGTGGTCACCCAATCCACCCTACCATAAGGAAAGTTGTTCTGTCTGCAAAGGAACCAGACCCTCAGGCAAAGCCTGGAGCCCATAGCTTCACTTTGAATTTCATCAGGGTCTGACCCTAGCAAAGAGGTTATGGATTGATGACAGTCTGATCCTTCCAGACTTTCAGTCCTATGATGCATTTTATAGTAGATATTTATTCTAACGCTGTAAATCTGCTAAATTAATCATGACATTCAGGAATCTTGAAAAATGAATATAGCAAAATCAGAAGTCATGGGAGATAAGTACTTAACCAGGACAGCACAGGTCCTTATTTCAAGTTTCTTCAGAACTTAAAACCAATGTTTGGATTCATAAGTTTCCACATTTTCAGCACTCTTTTATTTGTACACTACTTGGAAGACTACTGGTCCCCTTTTATAATTTTCAATGATGACTGTTATTGCATTACTTCTTAATAAATTCTTAATACAATGCAGTAATGCCGTTTTTATCTCAGGCTGCAATCCTAATCTCCAGTGGAACAGGCAGGCCAACTGGCCTGCATTGTATCCAGCACAGATTTGGTGCAAGCTGGGGCACAACTTGGAGTAAGGGAATTTCCTCCCCTTTACCCCACGAAACACCCTGTGGGGCTACTTGGATCTGTGCATGTGATTTCATGGGCACAAATTCGAGCGACCAAATTAACACTGTTTGGGCCAGGGGTGGGGGTTGGGATCCAGCCTGCGCCACCGCAGCACATCACCCCCACCCAAAAACATCCCCTCCTTGTGTCCATTCCTTCCTCCTGCCACCTTCTCCCACCCCCTGCTCCAGTCTGCCCAGACTGGCACAAACCTCCAGGCGCAGGGCCAGCTCCACTTCTGCATGCTGGCCAATCCTACTCCTATGTCGCCACAAACATGCGCTGCCCATTGTAGTTCTCCCAGAAGACATAATACCTATTTTGCTGTATATCACTGAAGTGCCTTTGATTGTAGCAAGGCTTTTTGGCTCTAAGAAAAATATTTTCTAATGCTAATTTTGTTCTCCTGTACTTATTCATCCATGAAAAACTATAAGAACATGATATTGAGCATGTGAGCATATGAACATGAACATATCATGTTTATGTATGAACATGATATTAAGAACTGTAAAAACATGAAGCATGAGTGCATGAATAATAGCACTCACATTTATTCTCAAAAGGTGTGTTTATATATTTACAAATTTTTGTGGTTGTAGAAATTACCTAATCCAAAACTTTGTCTTTTTCTTCTTTAAGCATCATCATATCAGATTCATATTGCATCAATGGAGATTTTAAAAATTTGGAATAATGGAATGATGTTCTGCACATGCTGCATGCTATGGGTGGAGGAGGAGGTGATCAGACAGCCAGCGAGAGGTAAGTAAAAAAACTTTTGTACTTACCGTATTTTTCGCTCCATAAGATGCACTTTTTCCCCCAAAAAAAGTGTGGGGGGGGAAGTGTGTGCGTCTTATGGAGCGAATAATGCAAAGCTGCAGGCGTTCTCAGGGCAGCAGAGCCTCCTTGGCAGGTGCTTCTGCCCCTGACCAGGGTCCTGCCTGCCCTCAATGGTAATGCAAATGCAAATGCAATGGTAATGCAAATGCAAATTGTAATGCAAATGCCGGTGCTCAATGGTAATGCAAATGTTCAGCGCTTAGTGACAATGCACTTGCAGAAAAATACTACAGTACCTCATTCTACCAGTGCAAGGATGATAAAGCAGAAAAGGCTAGCATATAAAATTCCTTTTAAACTAGAGGTAGTAAAATATGCTAAGGAGTATGGAAACAGAGCAGCGGAGAGACATATTTTATTACACTATTTGGTTCAGAATATTTTTTTTCCTGTTTTCCTCCTCTAAAAACTAGGTGCGTCTTATGGTCAGGTGCGTCTTATAGAGCGAAAAATACGATATCTCCCAGTAAGCTGAGGAGATCTTTCTATTGGTCTCCTCCGACCTATACCAGCCATTTTGCTGGTGTGCGTTCAAGGAGAGCAACAGGGAGCACAGGTTGGAAAATTGAGGATAGAATCTGATACGTGCTTCTGCCCCTGAGATCCCCTCTCCAAACCTTCCTTTTCCCTGCCCAAACCTCCCCCAAACCTCCCTGTCCACCACCTTACCTAGCCTGGCAGAGCATCTGGGCAATTCTGGCCTGTGTGCAGAGCAGTTGGCGATTTTTGTCAGGGGCTCTGTCATGCACAATCAGTGGTGTTGCTAGGGGGTGTGGGTGCTGCAGGCCGCACTGGGTGACGCGCACAGGGTGGGTGATGCACACAGGGCGGGTGACACGCTAAAATCGCGGTGGTAGGAGTAACACCATCATGTTATATACTGTTGGATGCGGAATTTCCAGCAGAATGCAGTGCAAAAAACCAGAGTGAAATATCCCCTTTCTATCAAAAGTTATGTCAAAAAAACTGGAGAACAAAAAATGCATGAAGTCCTATGGAAAGTGAAACTGAGCAGTATCGCACATTTGCTCATGAGTAGGCGAACATGCCTTAGTCCTTTGGAAAGGGCAGGCTAAGAGGAATCCAACAACACCAGAATGGTCCTGATCCAATGAATGCAGCCCCAAAAACACCTGAGAAGGAAATCCCTCCCTCCCAGCAGATGAATGTATTGAGCCCTATGGAAAGTGAAACTAAGTCTCATGGTACCATTTACTCACAAGTAAGCAAACGTGCCTTGATTGGCGTGGAAGATTGGGTGGAGAGTGCAAGGCTTCCAGAATGGTCCTGATCCTATGCACCTGCAGCTAAACAAGTGCTCCAGAAGGCAGCCTCCCCACCATTAAAAAGGATCAAAACAGAGGCTTCAGCTGATAAGGTGAACTTTTTTGAGACTTGCAAAGCCAGGTGGATCCTGACAGTGATCTGGTTTAAACAGAAGTTCTTAAATTGAACTGGGCACTTGGTATGGCTGAAAACCTTATTGATTTTGGAGCGGGGGGGGGGGGGATGTTATTGCAGGCAGGCCACAGAGGAAATTCACTTGGTGGACCAGGGCTGGCTTCTGCTTATTTAATTATTTGTTTTACTTTAATTACTTATTTATTTTAATTTGCCTGATGATGTCATTTTCACCATGACATCACTTCTGGTGGGTCTTGGATAGATGGTCACTCTAAAAAGTGGGTCCCAGTTCTAAACGTTTGAGAACTGCTGCAATAAGGTGTTAGTAAGTTGACACCTGGGGGGGGGGGTGATACCACTAGTGACCAAAATCACAAAATCACAGTTTGGAGGAATAGTACCATCATGTTATATATCAATCAATGCGTAATTTCATGCAGAATGTGTTCTATCTTTGTTCTATCAAAAGGTACAGCCAAAAAACCAGTGGGGGTGGACTGATGGTACATCACCACACCCACCACCTGGGGTGTTGCCCCGCCCACTGCATGGGGGGGTGACACACTGGCACCCCGTACCGGATGACGCAAACCCTAGTGACGCCACTGTGCATGATGGTGGCGCAACATTTGCACAGTCACCGGACCATTTATGACAGTGGATCAGTAGATCTGTTGTTGTAAGTGGCCCATAGGATACGGTTGTGAGGCTGCAATTCTATACACACTTTCCTGAACTCAACTGAACTTACTCCTGAGTAGACATGCATAGAATTGGGCCATGAAAATACATTTCAGAAAGAAGAAAACTTTAAAAAAAAAATCAATCCTTGATTATGCCAGCACAGAGACTTATATGTTTCTATTTATCTTGTGGTCCTAATGACCAATGCTAACTAGTGTGCAGCAAAATTAAGAATATAAATACTTGTATATAAAACCTAGGGGCTTTTTTTGAGATGCCAGGAGTTAGAGCTCTGGGTTGCATATATAAGGCCAGCCAGCCTCTTGCAGGTAGTGTTCTCTACCCTTCCCATCCTCTGCACCTTCCAATGGAGGCAAATGGGGGAGACAGAAGGGAGTGCTCCCACTGATCTGCCTCCTGGCTACATCAGTTGGTTTCATAGATAGACTTGCACAGACATTTTCCATCAGTAGATCAAGAATTGCATGCTCAGCACTGAACATTCTATCAACATTCTCTCAGCTTTGATGAAAATGATCACTCCTTCAGCAGACCTATGGAAGTACTGTATACACAAGAGTCAGGACCATTGTACCAAAATCTTTGCAAGACCATTAAGTGCCTTAACAGCAAATGCACACACATCACTGTTAGGATATAGAGCAGGGATAGCCAAAACCCAGCTCACAAGTCACATGTGGCTCTTTGACATATAATATGGGCAGGAGGTCTGGTCGAGAGCCTCTGTTAGCCCAAAAATAATATCTGAAGGTTGCCAGTTTGAGGCCACTGGCAGCTCTGTGAATGGCAAGACCTTGAAGCAGCTGACAAGCTGAGCTGCATTATTCCACCTACTCTTTGGTGTGAGCAAAGAAGCGTTTTGGCTGCCCTTCAAGTGAGAGATGAAGGAGCTGCTTGTCAGCCAGCATGGGAGGCAACTGGGGGCCAGAAGTGAGACAAGACTGTGAAAGGTCCATCTGAAATGTGCAGTTCTTGAAAGATAGAACCTTTCTGTTATTGTAAAAATCCCCTTGGGAGTTTAGAGATAACCTGCCTATGTGAACCGCCTTGAATAAAGTCAGAGGAGTAATCCCATGACCAGAAAGGCGGGGTGTGTGTGTGTGTGTGTGTGTGTGTGTGTGTGTGTAAATACCATTATTATTATTATACTTTATAATAATTATTATATTTTAAAATAAAAAATATTATACTTAATAATAATAATATAGATGGCCCTCAGAAATATGTTGGCTGAGCTCCTTTTTGCACCACAATTAATATAAAAGGAATGTTCAAACTTCATAATTATTTACCAGGTATAAACTGAGAGTCCACTGGATTAAAATACAAGTTTATAATTGTTCATGGTGAGTAATATATTTAGGAATTTAAATGCTTCTTAAACACTGTGGCACTCACAGTTTATGATGTGTGATTCTTACATTAAGCAAGTTTGGCCACCCCTGATACAGAGGGCGAGAAATCAACTTGAGGTGGCTGGAATTCCCATTGTACTTTCACCTCTGATTTTTATACACAGCTCATAAATGACCTACTTCACTTCTAAAACAGGGGAATACAGGAATCATGTATCCTAAGTTTGTTGTGTACTCTCTCTTTAAAAACCAAGCTCAGAAGGCCTCAGGATGAGACATGCCATGTGAGAAAACTGGAGGAACGATTTCAATTATGCAGCAGACATCTTTGTGAGTGGCTGAGCCTGTATGATGTCTTCAGGGGCCTGACAGTTCTAGGCCCAGATAGATCAGCAATGCAAGACAGTCCTCGTATAAGCTGTTCTCAGTATTTCCCCAAACTACATTTTTTTGCCTAAGCTTCTCCAGTGAGTTATATGCAATAAATAGTTGAGTTATTAGACGTCTGGTGCAGTCTGCTAGTCTCACCTTTTCAGTAGTTCCCACCTTTATTTCCCATTCCTTATTTGTCCCACAAACTTGTAAATTCTTTTACAGACAGCATTGATGTAAATGGGAAAACCACCTAGATTGCTTCAAGTCCCCTCTTTTTTTTGTCAAGTCTCGTAACTTAGAATACAGCAAACAAGGCTGATTTCTGCACAAAGCAACATTTCAACACTTTTTACCATAGCAGCTGGCCTCAAAAGCGTCAAAGGTGAACAACGCAGTACACAGCCTTCTCCAGCAGCCTTCAGGCTCGAATTTCAAAACATATGGGACTCATTTTCAAAGCTGTGGTCAAACCCTAAATCAATAAGAAAAGAATGAATCATTTTAAATGATGCCTTTAACCAGCAGAAAGAGAGAAGCCATCAAACTACCTCCAGGTTCTCTTGCTGAGGTAAGAGCGAGACTCATGGTGGGCCAATAAAACCTAAGAGTAACGTTTTGGAAGGTCAAATGGACCCCCATTCTGGTTAAGCTGACGTCTTTTTCTAAATGTGTTGCATTTCTTCAGGCTAAAAAAGAAAGAAACTCACTGAGTCTTCACAGAAAAAGGACCCCACAAAAAACAGTGATTCTCCAACACTGTAGAAACAATCCAGTCTGCCTCCCCCCACCTGAATGGGACTTGTCACTATTGATACGCATGGAAAATTGTAACAGTTATTTGTGTCTGTGTGAAATAAGACCCTGTGTCCAATGCAACCCCGAGGACAGGAAACAAATGGTCTTGAGGAGGCATCTGTGACTGCTCCCCCACTGCAGGACGCATACACCGTTGACGTAGCTGCATTGACACTGGAAAGTGGGATAAGATTGGGCCCTGAGAGGAGAAAGCCCAGGTCAACCTGGAAGGAGAATGCCACCGGTTATGCCTGCCCATAAACGTGTGTCTTTTTTGAAATCTCTTCACACCTGCATTTCAGGGGTAGCAACTGAAATCTATTAGACCTTAAATGTACTGTGCTTTAATTTTATCCCAGTTGCTTTTCCTCTAATAAGAATCTGCCTTGTGCTGACTCAGAGGTGGGGAGAGGGCGGGGGGGAGAGACGTGCCAGGGGGAGGGAGTGGGGTGGGAGGGAGGCAGAACTGGTGGAGTGACACTTCAGCAGATCCTGAACCTCCGCGCCAGGCTCGGTGCCTGACATGGAGGTTTTTTCCTGACATGCTTTTTCAGCGTCAGTCTCAGCGGCTGACATTGAGGCCCCACTGCGGGGCTACTCCCTTTACCTGGGGGAAGGGGACTCCCGAGGTGCCGCCCACGGCTGCCTTGGGCACACAGGATGTGGCAGCAGCTGTTTTCGGTGCCACCGCAGCTACATGCCCGGGCAGCTCAGGATTGAGCTCTCAGACTTTTGATCAATCTAGATCAGTGTTTCTCAAGCAGTGGTACAGGTACCACCATTGGTACTTGAGATGGTATCTGGTGGTACTTGAGGGAACCCTGGACACCTGCCACCTGGGAATGTGACACAACAAACAAACAGCAGCAAGAGGCTCAGCTTGGGGGGCATATCTCCCAGCATGCTTTTCTGTGCTTGAAAAAGCCTTCCTGTCCACGCTGAGCCTCTTATGTGTTTGTCACATGTGTTTGTCACATGTGTTTGTCTGCCCTCCCAACCCAAAAGTAATTGGTGGTGATGTCTTTTTGAGACATGTGTCAGGCACATGTCTCCAGCCAATTCTAGGGCAAGAACCCCCCTGGGCTCCTCCTCCTGCCCTCCCTCATCCAAAGAAACAACTCAGACCTCCCATCCTTCATCCAATGATCAGCAGTTCCTTCAGAGACAGACAAGAGAGCCCACTCCTGCCTCCCCCCCCCCCCGCTCAGATGCAAAAGCAAACATTAACTCTTCCCTGCCTCACGGCTGGAACCTCCCTACCACTCACCTGGTCTGAATGATGGCCCCACAAGGTTTTTCACGCTGTGAAAACAGTAAGCAAGCACACCGAGACACAGACAGACTCAAGTCTGCATGCATGGGGTCCAGGTGCCAAGTCAGGGGCCCTTGACTTGAGTGTTTTGCCGCGTTTTCCAGTTGCCAAGTTTGTGTGACTAGAGTGTACACAAGGAAGCAGAAAACGCTGGTTTTTGCGGCTCCGACTGAGTCACCTGACTCGAGTTCCTATCCCTAGTCCTTATTGCCTGCACTATTGGCTACAGCTCTCCAGGGCTGATTTCCCTGTCCTGCCTAGAGACGACGATGATAATACAAAGTGACAATGATCACAGTTGGTGTGATTCTAAAACATTACATCCCGTGCTTCTCACAACAATTCAAGGGTGTGTGCAACAAAAGGAATTATAAGCACAACAAAACAGCAACAGTCATTATAATGGCAGAAATAAAATGGCACATATTAAGTGAGAGAAGCAAAATAAAAGTCAAGAAAACTGTGCAACAGAAATGAAACCAGCTCCAGTAGACTAATAAAGGCATGTCAGGAAAAAAAATGCTTTCATTGGTAGGGATGGTGCCAGTCACACCTTGCAAGGCAAGTAGTTACACAAGGCAGGGGGCTACTACTGAGAAGCCATGAATTGAACCTACGACCTCCCACAGGCACAGTGTGGACACTGACCTGCACCCTCTGTTCATCTGAAAACCCAATTTCCACTAAATCCTGAAGGGCCCATTCCTAAACAGTGTGCACCAGCTCACCGCTGTAAAGCACGTTTGCAGGCCTTCAGCACCAGCCCAGCACCAGCTAGCCCAGAATCAGCCTGCACTGGGCTAGCGCCAGTGGAACACTGGTGCTCTGCCACTCAGCTGTTGCCTGAACCGCAGGGCGGTAGAGAGGTCGGTGGAGGCGGGAAGAGGCATTCTGGGGTGGGGGGAGGTAGAGGGAGGGTGGGGAGAAGGCGTGCCGGAGGAGGGAGCTGGGCAGGAGGAGGGCAGGTGGAGCCACATAGCCGGACACGGAACTTTTTGATTCTGCAGCGGCTCCAGAGCCCATTGCGAGGCTACTTTCCTTACCTGGGGGGAAGGGGACGAACACCCCCTTCCCCCAAGGATCTGCCAGGGGCTGCCCGCTTGCGCTCAAGATGCCATGGTAGCCATTTTCAGCGCTGTAGCAGTCCTGTACTCCGAGCAGCTCACAATTGGACTGCCTGTTTCGTTGAACAAAAAGTCCAACTCCCCTATTGCATGTAGTGTCCAATCAGTTCAGAAACATTTCAGGATGAGACACAAATGATCATTTAGATGTAATCAAATTTTTTCCCCAATTACTTCTATGCTGGTATAACTTTGCTTTCGGGTTGTAAACAAATAAAGGATATCCCCCCCCCCCCCAAAAAAAAAACTAATGAAAGGGAGAAAACGCATGAAGGAAACACATTTGACATGCAAGACAAGGCATCCTTTGAACAAAAGAAATGCTGTCATCCCAATGCCAACCCGAATAACAGCCCCGAAAAAAAAATGAAAGCAACAAAACCAAAAAAAGAAACAGAATTTGGAAATCCATCAAGATCCTGTTCCCGGAAGAAAAGAACCAAACCAACTCATGTTGCAAAATGGAAACCTGTTCAAAACACAGGCAAAGTATGAGATTTAAGATGAGCATAAAATTTCTGAAAGCAGTACTTTTTATTATTATTGGCATAAACAGTGTGAATTGGGTATGCAGAATTTTTTGGAATTATAGTCCAGGATCAACAAAAATGCTACGAAACTCTGGGCCCACTCCTATCCAACTTTCCAGCACCAATGCAATCGCAATGCAGCTTGAGGAGGCCTCCGTGACTGCCCCCCCCCCGCATCACAGGATGCAGCAAACCCCATTGGCATGGCTGTATCAGTGCTGGAAAGTTGGATAGGACTGATCCCTTTCCCACAGCCTCTATCTACAAGTTCCTATTGTGTTCTGTTCTCAGTAAATACTTATTTCCTGGTAGCAAAAGACAAAAAAATGGTGCTTGGATGGCAGTCCCTGTAGCCTTATATCCAGGATATTGTCTTTCCTTTTATAAACAGGGAGAGGGAACTGTTTAATTTATTATTAAATTCTGTGCAGTGGCAGAGATCGGGCACACGTCTCTCTCCATCATGAACACTAAAACACAAAAAAGCATCTGGAAAAAATGAAGCAAGGGAAGACTGAGGTTGGGGTTATGGAAAATCCAGTTGCTCCAAAGTAGTCCAAAAGTGTTCAGTCAGAACAAGCACTATGAAACAGGAAGCCTTGTTTGCTCCTTAATAACCAGGTGAATTAGTTTCAGCACTGAACCAAACACAATGAACTAGTATTCATTGCTTAGGCAAGCTGAGTTACAGTGCAGACATGCCCCATATGTCACTAATTGCAAACACGTTTGTAATAGCTCACACAAGCCTAAGCCAAATGCCAAGCAAAGCCATTTCTTTTTGGTACACTTGTTCCTCTAGTGCAGGGGTGTCCAAACATTTTGGCAGAAGGGCCATATCATCTCTCTGACACTGTGTCAGGGGCCAGGAAAAAAAGAATTAATTTACATTTAAAATTTGAATAAATTTACATAAATGAATTTATTAGAGATGGAACTTATAATAATGAATGAAGGTCTTGCAGTAGCTCAAGGCCTATAAAAGGCCTTGCACAAAGCAAGACCAGCCTTTCCTTCACTTTCACTGCTGCATCACAGACGTGAAACAGCAAGTAGTGGAGGGAGCCCTCGTCCCACAGCTCCGGTGAGAGGTCAAATAGTTGTCCTCATGCTGAGAGCAGTTGCATCTGGCCAGCATGGGCTCCTGCAAGTCTCTAGAAGGCCAGAGGTTCATTGGAGACTGGGGGCTTTCTGAGGGCCTGATTGGGAGCACCTGAGGGCCGCAAGTGGCCCCCGGGCCAGGGTTTCCAAACTGTGGAAACTTCTAGTGCAGAGGTTTCCAAACTGGAAACTGCTGTGTCCTGAAAAGCCCTCCCTGTCCCGAGCAACGCTTACCATTCAGCTGCTCCGCTGCATTTCTTTCAGGCTGATCTGGGCACAGGGATGCAGAATGGTAAGTGCCACTTACCGGGGCGCTTACCGGCAGGGGAGGACTTTTTTCCAAAACCCTAGATCCGACTCGAGGGCCAGGGTTTTGAGAGCCTTACTCTAGTGGAATACTAGAATTCCTTGTCTTGACAACAAGTTACAAACATGATACCCATAATTAATTTCCATCTGCAATCCTACACAAATCGCTGCAACAGGAGGCTTATGAAAGAAAACAATCTTTCTACCATACACTGTATAAAGCAGTGGTTCTTAAACTTTTTAGCATTGGGGCCCACTTTTTAGAATGACAATATGTTGGGACCCACTGGAAATGATGTCATAGTCAGAAGTGACATCATCAGACAGGGAAATTTTAACACACACCCCCCCCAAGATGACAAAAATCAAATCAAATTAATCAAATTAAAAGTGTACAATAAGTTGAAAAATTAAAATAAAGAAGCCTCCTAACCCTCCCAAGCAGTTGCTGATCTGTTTTTTAAAAATTCCCCAAATGTCCCAAAGGCTGCAATCCTATCTATCATTGACTATCATTGTTAAATGCATATTCAGTCTGTTCTGGTTATCCGCTAGAGTTAGGTTCCTGGACAATCTAGTGGATACCAAATTAGCGGATACTGAATCATTGAGCCTATAAGGAAAATGGGATTAAGTTCCAGGGGACATCTTCACCCCACACTCTATGTACTTTATGAATCTGAATTCTGAAGTCTGCAGCGCTGGGTTACAGGAAGGGCTCATCAACATCTGATGCTTTCTCCTCTGTGCTGTATATCCCTCAATGTGCTGAAGGTTGTGGCAATGGCAAATTCTCTGTGCTGGCTATCCCTCAACTCACTGAAGGTTGCTGGTCCAACAAGGAGGCCTCAGAGCTCAGCAGTGGTTGCTTCAAGCCTTCTCCTGCTCCTCCTGATTCTTGGCTTCTTCTCTGGGCTTGCCTCAGCCCCAGAGCAGCTTTCAGATAGCCTTCCAGACAACTCTCATCATTGCCAGGATTGTAAAGGTTCAGTTGGAGTCCCTGAGACAGTACCCAAAATGGTGGGGCAAGTCTGGAAGTGGATACAAATGTGTCCAAAGATTCACCATTGCCCATTTTGATGCAGAAAATTGGGCCAATCCAAACAACTTTCTGAAAAACGAGGGGTACTTCCCGGCCTTCCCCTGCCTGCATGCTCTTAGCTATGCCAAGCCCCCCTCCCGTGAGTGCACTGGTGCAGTATTCACGGAAAATTAGAATAGAGTCGCAGGCAATGAGAGGTAGATGACAATTCACAGACCTGTAACATTTCCCCAAAAGCAGTCACATTAGCATCAAGTCTAATATACTAAAAATAAAATACACATTGAAATGAATGGGGACCCACCTGAAATTGGCTTGTGACCCACCTAGTAAGTCCTGACCCACAGTTTGAGAAACGCGGGTCTAAATGAAGAGTCAAAGCACAAAATAAGCACAGAAAAAGTAACATTACTTTGTGATTTGTGCATAACTGAAGTTTTGGTTAACAGGAAGCGTCTGTTGTCTTCAAGATTTTCGAGTTCTATTCTATCTACAGTGGTGGCAAGGCATTCTTAGTATCAGGGAAAGTATAGAGTTGAGCCAGTGGGAAGGATTGCTGACTCTGTTTTCTGTAAACAATAGGGGGGAACATGAATTGCTGCAGGCTCTTGTTTCTTCTGTCCTTTCATGCTACTCTACAGCTTTTCCCAAATAAATACACTGCCCGCTGCAGAAGAACAGCCAGTTGGCAGTGCTATTTTGAAACCCATCCACCAACTACCTTGTAATCATTTCACTTCAGCTGGAAAGATCATTATTTCCTTTGGCTACTTCTGAAACGTGACCACTTGTACAGCCATTTGGGGGTCCTCTTGGGAGATGCTCAATGTGCCCAGCTTTTCTCTTAGGAGACATGGCTCATAATTTGTTGAGTAAACTGGACTGCAGCAGGAGTTCAGATTGACAGTGCCAAATGAAAGCTAATTAAGTGTAACTGAGACCCAGCAAGGGGAAGACTTGTACTGACCATGGTCATGGAAGCTGTCTCGAAAAACAAAAACAAAAAAATCCAAGCAGAGAGATCTCTTTACCATCAATGTAAAAACACACTAGATTCTCTTCCCATTAGATAACATCCTTGAATTACCTGTGCTTTAGCTTGTTAACCATCAATCATGCACCAAATCACATGGACCGACTTATGATGAAATTGGGGTTAAAATTCTTAAATAAATACAGATCCAACCTCCTAATCCACAGATTCAAGACCTGAGGATTTAACTCACCATGCATTCTGAGCCCACGGTGGAGATCTGGCCTGAACTCTAGGACGTAACCGGAGGTATTCTCCTGTCGCTTCTGGGAACCTTTTTTAGACCCACGGCAGCCTCAGAATATCTCCAGCCACGTCCAATGGAAATGAATCAAACCACGGTCTGTGGGTTTTGGTATTTACAGGAGGTCTGGAAATGGATCCCCCTGCTAGGCCTTCCAATCAGATCTCTATTTTAGATGGCTTAACAGGGAAGGACCTAAATCCAAGCCCTTCAACTCCAATAAAATGTCCCCCAAATAATGGTGGGATGAAAGCTGTCCTATGTAGAGAACTGAGCTGCCCACAGGCAAGACCAACTAATCTAAGGTCAGTTGTGGCAAGCATAGTAACTGATTTTGTGACAATTCTGGATAGAGTTCTGAACCTGGAACAGCAGAAGCAGGCTGGATGGATGACCTACTGCAGCAGCATGGAGATCACCTAAAATTACAAACACTTCAGCCACTAAGTTATAGGGTGACATATGGAACTCATTTGCATTTGCTGCCGGGGGCAAGTTTCTGCAAAGATCAGGTTCGACAATGGGAGGCGGCAAGGTGAAATGATAAGGCTTGACCACTGCCCTGCCTTGGCATGCCAAATCTGGCCCTCAGGTCATATTTTGGACACCCCTGGTTTAAACAACAAATATGCAAACATCAGACAGGAAACGTAGTCAGAAATTATTTGAGCTATAATAGATAATAACATTGAGGTAGAGCAACAGCCTTCCCTAGTGCTTTGAAGTTGGGTGTTTGATTCCATGCACGTACCATTGAAAATATTTCAGTGATGAAGTTATTTTCCATCTGCTGAATATCATATTCAATTAGTGATATGTTAACATATCAACTATCAATTTAATTTCTTGCCAAAACACACTGAGCACTTGAGTGGGTGGACTTGTGAAGGCAAACAAACAATGTTAGATATTAAAAAAAAAAAAAAACCAATTCAATTAGAAATGCTAATTCTCAAGGTAAATAGAAGTGATTTTTAAAAATATTTTTCCCCTCTCCTGACACTGATATTTTTGGCAAATGTCTTCTTTTAAGACAGAAGCTTTCCGTGTTTGGTCTCGGTCTGAGAGGCTTATTTGCCAACTATGAGATTCTCAGTGATACATATGCACAAAATTATTAAAATAAGGCTTATGGTTCCAAGCACGTTGACTTGGAAGTAAGCTCCACTGAAAACAATGTGATTTGACACAAAATCAACAGTCCAGTCCTCCCCCAGCACGTGTGCTGCACGCAAGAGGAGATTGTGGGTTTGGGTGTGTGTAGAATTGAATGCATCAATCAAAGCAAGATACTGAAAATGCTCACAAAGACTTAGAGCTTTACCAGGCAAGATGATGGCCAGATGCAAGGGAGGGCACCAGAATGAGGTCTCTTGTTATCTGGTGTGCTCCCTGGGGCATTTGGTGGGCCGCTGTGAGATACAGGAAGCTGGACTAGATAGGCC
The DNA here is from genome assembly GCF_035046505.1 of Tiliqua scincoides. Classification (NCBI taxonomy): domain Eukaryota; kingdom Metazoa; phylum Chordata; class Lepidosauria; order Squamata; family Scincidae; genus Tiliqua; species Tiliqua scincoides. The sequence continues at coordinate 33,083,914 of NC_089826.1, forward strand.
TATGGCCTGATCCAGTCGGGCTGTTCTTATGTTCTTATGACAGGCATGACTGGTTCACTCACTGATTTGACTTTAAGCAAATAGCGGGAATAGGGTGGGGATGAAATCAACAATTCAGACTGAGACTGTGATGGTGATAACCTGTTCTGCCAGCACTGTTTTGCTAATGAAAATTGCTCTTATCCCAGTGATTTGCCAGCTAGGGAGAACTTATATGCAGCTCAAAAGTTACCCTGGTTGGAAACAAAATAGCACCATGCTACCTGTGCAGTTTCTGGAGGCATCCACTTGTATTGAATGCTGCCATAAGACTGTTAACCACTTAACCAGGTCATGTGACTCTGCAATTGGCTGCCAGATTTCCAGGCCCAGTTCAAAGTTCTAGCTATCATCCTTATATAGAAAGCTGTCTGCTATTGTCTCATGGCCAAATCCTATCCACCTTTCCAGCCCTTGTATAGTCATACCAATGGGCTGTGCACGTATCTTGTGGTGGGAGAGTAGTTATGGAGGCCTCCAGAAGGTAAGGGAACATTTGTTCCTTTGCTTTGGGGCTGCACTGCAGCTGCACTAGTGCTGCAAATTTGGATAGGATTGGGCCTTCAGACCACTGGTCCATCTAGCTTGGCTATATTTTCTAAACCAACTGCAAACAGTTCTCCAGGGTATCAGACTGGTCCATCTGCCAGCCTTAGCTGGAAATACCAGCAATTGAAGCTGCAGCCTTCTGCATACAAAGCATCTTCTCTATCGCTGAGCTACAGTCACTTCTGAAACATTAATGGCTTAGGACCTGAGGACAACCTACTACTATAAGAACTACCTAAGATCATCAGAAGACTTGCAGTTACTGCACATCCTACCAATTTCTGACACTTGATTGGCATGAACACAGGACAGGCAGTTAGCTTCCTCTCTGTTGATATTCCAGTCCAGGTTGAAGACTCTCCTTTTCTGGCAGGGCTTTGCTCTGAGTTCTCTCTCTCTCTCTCTCTCTCTCTCTCTCTCTCTCTCTCTCTCTCATCCGCCTCCAGGTTTTCATGTTATCTGGTGTTATTTTTATATTCTTGGTTTTTAACGCTGATTCTATTGTGTGTGTTTTTTCACTATTTGGCCTATTGTTGTGAACAGACTTCCATATCTCATATCCGGACAAAAAAGTGGGACAGAAGAAGCTTTTAATTGATTAAAAGTTATAGGAAAGTGTAATCCTATATATACCTTTTCTGATTCAAGTCCCATTGAACTCAATGGACAGTGAGCACAAGGTCTGGTCTATAGAGCCTCTGGGCCCAATCCTATCCAACTTTCCAGCAATAGTGCAACCACAATGCAGCCCGGAGGTAAGAGAACAAATGTTTGCATACCTTGAGGAGGCCTCTGTGATTGCCTCCCCACCACAATATGAACTGTGCACCCCACTGATACAGCTGCACCAGCACTGGAAAATTGGATAGGATTGGGCCCTCTGTTAGCCCAAAGATAATATCTGAAGGTTGCCAGTTTGAGACCACTGGCAGCTCTGTGAATGGCAAGACCTTGAAGCAGCTGACAAGCTGAGCTGAGTTATTCCACCTGCTCTTTGGTGTGAGCAAAGAAGCGTCTTGGCTGCCCTTCAGGTGAGAGATGAAGGAGCTGCTTGTCAGCCAGCATGGGAGGCAACTGAGGATAGCCTGCCTATGTGAACCGCCTTAAATAGAGGAGTAATCAGATGACGAGAAAGGCGGTATATAAATACCATTATTATTATTATTATTATTATTATTATTATTATTATTATTATTATTATTATTATTATTATTATTATTAGTTCTTAGACATGATTTGGATTGCAATGGAAGCACTACATTAGTCATGAGCTCCAAGTTGAGAGCTTGTGTACCAATGATGATGATGTTGCTGATGTAAGAGACTGATCTATGAATTAGGAAATTCCTAGTTTAAATCTTGCCACTGCCATGAACTTCCTTGGGCAGGCTGCCTCCACCATCACCCAGTCAGCAATATGGGGATAATATTCCTCACTTAGGGCCCAATCCTAAACTGGGCAAGCACAAGTGCTGAGTACTCGCGCAGGCACTGGGTGCTGTAAACGTGCCATATAGCACGTTTATGGCACCCAGTGAGTAGGGGGCACTGGGCCTGTGCCAGTCAAGTGCTAGGCCCAGCACAGGCAGAAGGAGCCGCCAGGACTGTTACCGCCAGGCAGCAGTGTAGCCTCTGGGGATGGGGGAAGGGTGGAACGAGGGCGGGGGAGGATGAGGCAGTGGGAGAACTGGGGCAGGAGAGGGCTGAGACTAGTGGAGCTCTGCTCAGCTGGATCCTGTATTCCAAGTTGGGAAGGAAGGCCTGAGACTCCGGACCCAGTCCTATCCAGTTTTCCAGTGCCAGTGCAGTTGTGCCAATGGGGTATGCACTGCATCTTGTGGTGAGGCAGCAGTCACAGAGGCCTCCTTAAGGTATGGGAACATTTGTTCCCTTACCTCGGGGCTGCATTGCAGCTGCACCGGTGCTGAAAAATTGGATAGGATTGGGCCCGGAGTCTCTCCAGTCTGCTTTTGATTATAAGGATGCCTCTGATCACAGCTGGGGTTTCTTAGCAGCACATTTTGGAATACTGTATATTGCCTCAAATCCAGATTGCTGGTCTGGAAAAAAATTTAAAAAAAAAAAACAGTTCATGGAAGGGACTTGCATTAGCCCAGTAGCATTTGTGCCTTCTTTTCATTGCATAATGAACTGCAGGCCATATCAGAGGCTGCTTTTTGGAACTCTCCCTTTTAAGAACAGTTTGCACTAAGACACATTTTGAATGTCAGCACTAAAGCTGACATTCAGTATGTATCAGGGTAGGGGAAAAGATTCCCACAAGCTTCCACTTGTTTGCAACTTACTTCCATTTGCCTTTCCAGGCTGTTTCTGACTTTTTTCCCTTTTTATAGCTTTTTATGTTTGCATCAATTTGAGCTAATGTTAAGAAAATTCAGAAATGACTCGCAAATCCAAAATGCAAGAAACTATGTTTTTATCCTCCTTTTACTAAATAATTGCTTCCATATTTCTGGCTCTCTCTGGATGCAGCATCAAATTGTTATGATTAGTAGCTGATGAAAATGAGGAAAGTTTCTTTCCATTAAGCTTCCATGTGGATCTCACCTAATTTGAATAACTTCCTTTTTCATTATGATTCATATGTACCATTTAGCCACTTCACTGAAGAAGTGTATTAAAAAAAAAAATCTGCACATATGCAGACATGAGTAGCATGGCTACTGAAGACATCTGCAGAGCTTTCAGACACAGTTCTCACAAGAAAATCCAGCATACATTTCAAAAGCATAAAAGTAAGAAACTGTCTCCAGGGATACAATCATAAAGTAGCTGCTACCCCCATGATCCAGACTTTAGCTGCATGCAGACTGATGGAAGAAAGTGTTATGCGCCTGAAACCACAGCTCAAATCCTATCAAAGTACTAGTATTGTTCTGCAATCTGGGGGGGGGGGGGGGAACTTCCTGGAACAGAGACTGATCACTGCATCCAGTTATGTAAATAGAACTTCCTGATATACAATATTTTTTGTTTCAGTTTTCTTCTGTGTTTCCGCCATTGTGCACAGAGTATCTCTTATTAGCATATACATCTTTCATCACCTTTCAAAGCAGGAGGAAGCAAAATTTAGCCCCAGGGCTCCATGCGGACCCAATAGACTTCTGTGCATTCAACTAGAGTTTTGTTATCATTCAGAAAATCCCAGCTTCCGTGTTTGAAAGTAAACTTTCATCGTGCACTACACAGAGATAAAATTGGCTTCCAGACCCAAACCTCTGAACAAGTTCCTAAAAAAAGGAGTTCTGTCGCCATCATGGCCACCTTGACAGGAGCTGCCTAGCTCAGAGCCTATGGCTCTGTGAGCAACTGTCCCATGTGGCAAACACTGGCGTAGCTAGAAGGGGGGGCGGCACACTAAGTTTTGCAGGGAGCCTCCCTGCAGCGTGCAAGCGGCTCCTCCCCTTCCTCTTGGGAGCCATCCATTTCCCCCCCCCAGATGGCTCCAAAGGGGAGGGGAGGAGCCACTTGCATGCTGCAAGGAGGCTCCCTGCAAAACTTAGTGCGCCACCCCCCTCTAGCTACGCCAGTGGTAGCAAGCTGCCAGAATGGTAACCATCACAGGAGTAAGCAGTGACATCTCTAGAGGGTGCGGGGGGTGCAGGCCATACCGGGTGACGCGCGGGGGGTTGACGCTCTCTGGGGGGGTGACGCGCTAAAATTGTGGCTTTAGGAGCTACCACATCATGCCATACACCGTTGGATGCAGAATTCCCAGCAGAATGCAATGCAAAAACATAATTGAAATAGCTCCTTTTCTTCAAAAGTTCTGGAAAAAACCAGAAAGAAAAAAATGAATGGATCCCTATGGAAAGTGAAAGTGAGCCGTATCGCGCGTTTACTCATGAGTAGGCATGCTCATCACAAAGGACAGGCTGAGAGGAATCCAACAACACCATAATGGTCCTGATCCAATGAATGCAACCCCCAAAAATACCTGAGGAGGTCCCATCCCAGTCCAAAACAAAGCCACGTGGCCGTGTTTACTCGCAAGTAGGCAAACTTGCCTTAGACCGTCGGAAAGGGCAGGCTGAGAGGACTCCAAGGACGTCAAAATGGTCCTGATCCAATGAATGCAACCCCCAAAAACACAAAAGGGAGAAGGAGTTCCCTCCCTCCCAGCTGCAGTCTATTGAGCCCTATGGAAAGCGAAGCAACCGCACGGTCACGTTTACTCGCAAGTAGGCAGACGTGCCTTGGCTGGTGGTCAGGCCAGGCAAAGGGGAATGTGAGGACACCAGGAGGGTCCCGATCCGATGGAACTAGAGCGCAAAAAAATGCTCCAGAAGGCAGCCTCCCCCCCCTAAAAAGGACAAAAAAGAGGCTTGAACTTGTAAGGGGAAAGTTTTCTATTTTGCACTTGCAAAGCCAGGTGGGTCTTTATCTTGATATGCCTGAAATAGAAGAACTTTAAACTGGGCACTGGGAGGGCTGGAAATCTCACTGATTCTTTTTTTTTTGGGGGGGGGGGGGTTGTTACTGCAGGCAGACTACAGAGTAAGCTCTATTGACCACTATGGGACTTACTTCAGAGTAGACATGCATAGGATTGGGCTCACAGGCTGCAATCCTACCCACACTTTCCTGAAAGTAAGCCCCTTTGACCACAATAGGACTTACTTCAGAGTAGATTCACTTGGTGGAACAGGACTGGCTCCCCCTTATTTAATTATTCTTTTTGATTTCTCTCTGTCCTTTCCAGAGAAGCTGTTGGTCTGATCTTGGAAGCTAAGCAGCATCAGGCCTGGTTAGTATTTGGATGGGAGACCGCCTGGGAATACCGGGTGCTGTAGGCTTATACCATAGCCTTTGGAGACTGAAGGTTGCCAACCATATTTTAGTTTAATTATTTGTAATTATTTATTTTAATTTGCTTGATGATGTCACTTCTGGCCATAACATCGCTTCCAATGGGTCCTGGATAGATTGTCATTCTAAAAAGTGGGTCCCAGTGCTAAAAGTTTGAGAACCGCTGCAATAAGGTGTTAGTAAGTTGATGCGGGGTTCATGTGTGTGACTCTACAAGTTTTCAAAATCACTAAAATCAGAGTTTGGAGGAATAAGACCACCATGATATATATCAATCAATGCATAATTTCATGCAGAATGCAATGAAACAAACCACATTGAAATATCTGTGTTCTAACAAAAGGTACAGTCAAAAAACCAGTGGGGCGGGGCAATGGTACATCACCACGCCCACCACCTGGGGCGTTGCCTCACCCACTGCATGGGGTGACGCGCAGGCCTCCTGTACCGGGTGACGCGAATCCTAGTGATGCCACTGGGAGTAAGGGACTCTCTGACTCTGGACTGCTCACCCAGGCTGGTCATTTGATTCTCCCAGGAGGGACTATAAAGGACTTCGAGTTTGACCTAGGACCTTACCTGACCAACAAGGTCTCATTGGCTCTGGTGTTACATGATCACTACTTTATTTGTGTTCAGCTCTGTTTAATGCAAAGCATGCAGGAGACATCAATTTAAACTTGGTGTTGGAGAGAACTGGAGAGCAAATGGCCAGAGGAGTAATGTGCCTGTTGTCATGAAGCCACAGATCCTCTGTCCAGGAAAGTCACACTTTCCTGTCTATGGTTTCTGATTTGATTCCTCAGACTTCCTCAGACTTTGTTCCTGACTCCTGGCTTGCTTCTCTATCCTAGCTCCTGGGTTGTGTCCTTCATCCTGACTTCCAGGTTGGTTCTTGTCTCATTGATCCTGACTCCTGACTTGCCTCCCAAGATGACTCCTGACTCTCCTACAGTTGCTGCCTGCAGCCTGACCCTGCCACACCTGCTCACCATCCTTTCTGACACATTTGGACTAGCAGGAGTGAAAACGTAATGTTCATGCACATACATTATGTTGAAATCCTGACTCCTGGAAATTACATAGATACTTGCCTATAGTACATAAAATTTTTGCCAAGTAATCAAACTCAAATTATCACTTCACCTTATCTCCGGATCAATCAGAGGGCAGAGCCTTTCAACTCTGAAAAAGTTTTATGTCTTTCTCAAGCAGCAGGCAGGCACAGCAGAGATCATTTTTTTCTACAGCAACTGGGAAATTCTAGTCAAAGTTAACCTTTTATTCTCCTTCCTCCCTTCCCTTTTGCAAATGCTTGCAAAGCAGGTCTGTTTTTTCAACACCAGGATGGGATCCTCCTTTCCATTTGAAACAAAGTCCCAGGCTACAATTAAATAGTGCACCATTATTTAAGAATAACACCCATGGAAAGCAGTGGGTCTACTTCTGAGTAAAAAGGGTTGCAAATATATGCAGCTGTATCTCTCTGTTGTGAATTGAATTGCACACTCTCAGTTATGCGTTATGGGTTGTATGTTGTATGTAGAGCTTAACACACCAGACACCTTAAAGGTGGATTTGATTCATGGATCTCCCGCAGTGGTTCCCAACCTTTTTCACTTGCATATCCCTTAGCAGCCCATTTCCATAAATTGTACCTTCATATTAGCAAAATGTTTGTAATTAATAATACAAGCCCTCATCTCCTCTATATGAAAGCCCAGACCTCATGTATTCATCACATATTTTCTCTTTTCATCTATATGAAGAACAGAAGACTTTGCTTTTGCACAGTTTTGCACCAGAAGTGTCCTGAGAAATTCTGGGTGATTGATCACTTTACATATTATGTTTCAGTTTTTTTACTGTGCTAGTTTTCAATCACTGGTTCATACATGAATTGATTACCAAAAACTAGCTATTGGTGGGGTTTCACAGCCAACTAGCTACCTCCCTTCCTGCCTTGCTGGTCCTTGCAAGCCATTCTGGAGCATTACCTGCCTTTTTCTGCCATTATTCCATTCTTTTTCAAGCACCCCTAAAGGTCCTGTTGAGTGTCCCTGGCAATACATGAATACCAGGTTGGGAACCACTGTTCTACATGTTGTTTACAGTGCACTTACTCTGATAGTGTTTACAAAAAGGTGGTGAAGACCAGAATTTAAAAAGAATAAAAATGTATCTTATGATCTTTTACTGTGTTTTTAATAAATTAGAGACTACAGTTCTTAGGTAACAATTAGTGGTAGGTAGGTTATTTTTCAGGATCTGGCCTCAGATAAAATCAGGCAAAACTATAGTCAGACACCCCCCTAAGTTTAGCCCCTGACTTATCTGGGGGTCACAGAAAATTCCATGATTGTTGGCTCAAAACCTGCCCTCGACTTATCTGTGGGGCCGACTTATAGGCGGGTGTCTGCGGTGTGTTCCCTCCTTCGCTGGTTGCAGTTAGGAGCACAAAACGTGACAAATGCAAGCAAGATCAGAGGCTAGTAACTAGGAGTGGGGAGCAGCATTTGGAGCTTTCCAGAAGTCTGCTGGGTCCGCATGGAACCCCAGGGCTACACTTAGCACCCTCCTGCTTTGCTCCATTTGGAGTGAGCACAAATTCTATTCCAAATTTGATTCCAGATGTTCAAACCCTGATCCTGTTCTCTGAACCCAGCTTTATTTCTAATAATTCTGTAACAGAATTCTGTTTGCTCTCTTCCGCTTTGCTCTCACTGCCCAGAACGGCTCCAAAGACAAGGGAGAGGAGGCGCTTCCAAGGCACACTGAGGCACCGGCAAAACTTAGCACTGTGACCACTACTGCTGATACCTGTGATGATGTGGGGGCCTCTCAAAAACCCATTTGCAAATGTAGAGCATCCAGATCCAACAATACTGGAAAGGTGAAGAGGTGTGATCACTGGGCACTCCTCTCTAACAACCCAATCCTATTCCCCAGCCTCTGCCAGCAGAACATGCACCCCACTGGTGGAAGTGCCAGGATCCAAGCAGAGAATTTGTAAATAAATAAATAAAAATCTTGGCATGTGTCATGTGATGTCATTGCACTCACCAACACCAACACTGGTGAGCACAATGAGGCCACCAGCACAGTCGCTGGTGGCCAAGTGCACAGGCTGGTAGCAAGACCACTGTGGGGCCACAAAGGCAGTGAGGAGCAGGCGGTAGGAGGGACAGGAAAGGGAGTGGCTGGTAGCAAGACTACTGTGGGGCGACAGGCAGCGGGGGACAGGTAGGAGGGACAGGGAAGGGAGTGGGGGAAACGGGGCATTTTGGGGTGAGCAGGTGGGAGGAACTGGGGCGTGGAGGAGGGGGAAGGGGTGGATCTGATGGCAATGGCAGATGCCAGATCTTATCCTCTCCCTTTAAAACCTCCCGTTTCCTCTCCTCAGACATATGCCACCAAATAAGTGGTGTGTGTCCAAGCAGACCCAATGGCAATCGGGCAGCCTACCAGGAGGTAAGTACGAAATGTTTTTATGTACATCCTGCAGACTATTGGATTGTCCTTCCCCTCCCCCCATAGGATGCAGCACAGCCTTTTTTGGCACAGCTGCATTCACGCTGGTGGTGAAGATTAGGATTGAGGCCTAACTCCTGTCACCTTAGGAAACCTACACTCTAGTGGTGTAGAGAAAAACAGGCATGAATGTGAGTGGCCAAGCATTTATTTTGCTGGAAGACTACAAACTTCACCATGCAGCATGTAGTACTGTGAGATAGAGATGTATGAAAGTCCTAGAAACACAACCAGAACCTGCCAAAATGGAAAGCAGCCAGTGGATTCCCACCAAAACTTACCACTTGGGATCCGAAAAGAGGAAGTTAGAAATAGAATCCTATGAGAGATTTCGCCCATGACAAACATTCACTCCTCCTGCTGTCAGATTCATGATGTATTACTGATGTAGACCTTGGAGCAACACAAAATGTTTTACATCCTGAGTCATATCCCATATTAACACAATTAAAATTTCGCTCAGTGTGGCAACACCTATTAGCATACAAAGGAAAACTACCGGAGGGCTTCTTGAATGTATAAATGCAATGATCCTTTGAAGCACAGAGATAATCCCCGCTGTCATTTCTACCATAAGGCTCCCTCACTTGGTGTCTCGCTGCCAACAAAGACTTAGCAGAGCATACTGCAGAATCACAGCAGGAGTCCACCTCACCTCTTTGATAGTTGGACAGAATGTCTAGTTGATTTATGACAAAATATTTGTTTCCTACTTGTTCTCTTGTCTGTAGGTAAGACCCCACAGTCACTGAGCAGCAGAAAAACAAATAAGGGGACAAATGAGGGAAAAGGAGAAGGGAGAAAATAAACTGACAGTATATGGAAAACCAATTTCCTCTGTGGGACAATGGTGAACCCTGGGTTGTTCTGTGGCCACATGTTTCTTTCTAAGTCATTGTTCCAAAACCCTTTTCACTGCCCTTGCATTCAAAATAAAGCCTTCTTTATCTTCTCAGCAACTCCATTTCCTTTGTGGGCACATGGTTTTATTATGCAGTCGCCACTCTTGCTCACTTTATGATGCATCGCATTTGGTGGGGAATCTTTCCCCAACTCATGGTTTGGAGGAGGTGGTGATGTGTTCCTGGCATGCGTTATTTCTATTAGGGCAGTAAGCCATTCCCCAGAAAAGATGGCTAAATGATCCTCCTCATCTACCTTTGGAGGGACAGAGATCATTCCACTGGGGTCTCATAGGAAAGATAGCTTGAGAAATGTCAAAACCAACCCCTTGATTTGTAGAGGAAACTAGCACAAAAGGGCAAAACGCAAGGGAAGTAATTTTGGTTTTCCATTGTCCTAAAATGTTTATATCACTCCTGCATGGTGCAGGTTTTAAGTCACAGCTACAATCTGTGGTCAGAGTTGCGGGCATACAGAAGGGCAAGCTTGAATGAACTGTTATCATTTCTTCTTCACATACACACTTCTTCACATACACACTTCAAGCTCATATACATTTGACTCCAGTTCTGGTTGTGCTCCAGCCGCAGAATTTGTGCAAATAAACAGAATCACAGAAATAGCTTGGAATTTGGTATTCCAAGAGAACTGGTGTATAATAGTGGCAAAATGACTGGGCTATGATTCAGCAGGCCTCTGGTTTGAATGTCAAACTGCCATAAACTCACTCAGTGGACTTGACCCCACATCAACCTGCTATCTGCAAGAGGGAATTATAATAGTCAATTATCTTATAGGGTTGCTGTAGTGATTGCAAGATAATACACGTGAAGTCCTTTGAACCCTCAAAGGCATTATACAGTTGCTAAATATTATTAGTATTACATAAATTTGGAATACGGAGCTCTCAGCTACACCGTGATAAAGCAAGTTTCTTCCCCGCAGACTACAACAATGTTGTCCCATGCCTTGACAGTGAAGTGTATGAAAGACTTGGCATTCTAGCCAGAGAGAGACAATGGGACAAGGGTCTGACATTGACCAGTACACTTACAAGGGAATCAGTCAATTAATCAGGGTCAAGGGAGCAGGTTTTTGAACTCTACAAGTAATTTACAGAGATCTCAAGATTCAGCTTTCTCGACACAAAAGTATTTGCTTTAAATAACCTTGAGTCTGCTCTACCATCACTACCATCCTTTGGGTGCATTTAGAGTCTCTTCATGGGGAAGTCTGTCAACATGTGAGGAAACAGGTCCCCTTCATGGTCCCTGTGTACATCCTAAATTGCCTCCCTTCACAGCTTTGGAGGCACATCTGGGTTGGAACTGACTAAACAAAAACAAACAGTAAAGACAGGGAGTATAGCCAACTGCATTTTTCATTTGGGTTAAATCAGGGGTACTTGAAATTCAGCAGAACAGTAGACATCGACAAACAGCTCTCCAGCCCTTGCACACACTTTGGTGTCACCAGCAAAGCTATTCTGTTTGCTGAAGACATTTTTATCCTACCCTCAGGATAACATAGATAGTCCACCACCACTCCTCAGTGAAGTAGGTTAGGCTAGGAGATGAGGTGAGCTTCACAGCTTAGTAGGGATTTGACCAGAGCCTCTAAGAAGAATTTTATCAGGTAGTTCAATGTTCCTTTTGGGCCCCTTTCCCTACTCTATTGGATCACAATTCCTACAAATTACAATATATAAAACTTTGTAGGCTTACACAAAATGTGAATGCTAATCTTCACACAAGATATGCAAACATTTTTTGAGATCCCAAGAAATTTATGGCTCCCTTCCTTTGGCTCCTGGGCCCCTTCTTGACCCCACGCCCAGGTACAATGTACACCCTGCACCCCCCTCCCATGGGTCCTGCTGAGATCAGAACATGTTCAGTCCCAGGAAATTTTCAGGCTCCCTCTTTTGGCCCCTAGGCCCCCTTTTGACCCTGGGCTGGGGTACAATTTACCCCTTGCAACCCCATCTCCTGGGCCCTGAATTTGACCCTGGGTCTCTCTAACCCAACACTGGCCAGTATCACATTGACTCAAAGGGGCAAAAGCAACAGCACTTTAGACTGCCAGGACATGAAGAGTTACGCCTGTCACTAATTACTGGAAATGAGCTAATATGACAGCTGTAACTGATACAACGTGCTTGGTCTATTTTCCAACTTTTCTTGTGAATAGGCAGGATTTATGACAGTTTTAGGTCCTTTCACAAAAGTGAAGTCAGAGTAAGAGAACAGTCGTCTGGCAGCAGCAATGGTGCTGCCCCTTCTGGTAACCTCAAGCCAAAGTGGCTTTCTTTTACTTTAATTCAACTTTGAATGAAGTCAAAAGAAGAACAGGCATGGAGGGAAATCTAATTTTTGCTTTGTTGTCCACACAGAATGCTTCCAGCAGCAAAGCAACAGATATGGAATTCTGTTCAGGTGCCATAGCTGGCCACAGGTGCCTTTCTGCCAAGGAAGATGATCAAGGTCTGCTGAGTGTTAGACCATATGTAGTAACATTATAGGGCCTGGCAGCAAGGACGGAAACCAGTCAACTCAGGACCACTAATAAAAAAAGAACAGTTGGACACAACAAAATGTTCTTATTCCTGGATTCTTCCATACAGAGAAATGTGCTATGATAAACTACCCCAATCTTACTTGCATGGTTTTGTTTTGACCATATATTAATACATGCTGAGTGCTAATGGAACTCCACACTAATCTCTTTAGCAAATTGAGGACCCAATCCTATCCAACTTTCCAGTGCTGATGCAGTCACAATGCAGTCCTGAGGTAAGGGAACAAATGTTCCGTTACCTTAAGGAGGTCTCCATGACTGCCCCTTCCACTGCAGGATATGAGCATGCCCCACTGGCCATCAGTGCTGGAAAGTTGGATAGAACTGGGTCCTGAATGAAGATTTTGAACACTGTAGTGCAGAAGAATAACCATAACTCATAAAAACATAAGAAGAGCCCTGCTGGATCAGGCCAAAGGTCCATCTAGTCCAGCTTCCCGTATCTCACAGTGACCCACCATATGCCTCAGGGAGCACACAGGATACCTATATCCTGTTTCCACTTCCTTTTATATGGCATTCTGAGGTAGCCTAAAACCAGGAGGTTGAATATGTCCATCGTGGCTTGAAACCTGGGATGGACTTTTCCTCCATAAATCTGTCCAATCCTTTTTTAAAGGCATCTAGGCCAGATGCTGTCAGCACACCTTGAGGCAACTCATCATAGATTCCTGTGCCTCCCAGACTTATTTACGTGACCATTTTTAAGGAAGAGGTTAATCGCTGCATGACTTTCAGTATTCAGCATGACCTTCAGTATTCACATCGATAAGCAAACCCATGGAAATTTTTCCATCTGGTCAAATGTGATGTGACCATTCCCTGAAAAATGCTAGAAAACAAAACTATATTGCCATATTGGTGGTGAAAGAGTCATCTCTTGATGTTTTATTCCGCCTCAAAAAATGTCCTTGTGAATTGGAAAACTGTTTACCAACTATATAGGCCACACATTTCATTGTCTTAAAAGTTAGACCTATTCTTGGGTATATTTTGGGTGTCATGGCATCAACTTCCTCACGAGGAAGCTGCTTGAATCAGCATATAAGGTAGCTATGCCATACCCTCAAAACTAGAGCCTATCAGGCAAAACCAACGCCATTTTTGGATTCTGCACCCCAAAAATATCCTAAATTCTTTCAAACATCCTTGGCAACTAAAAAGGGGGAGGCTTTTTGTGGGTCTGTGCTATCAATATTTTCTTTACAAGTTTCATTTTTTCCCTAGTTGCATAACCTGTGCAACCTACTCTATGCATGCCTTCTCAGAAACAGGCCAAGGAGGTGCACATAGGATTGTGGCCTTAGGATAGAACTACACCTCTAGTGAAGAGTCTCCTCCTGCCCCTTCCATCAGCTATTTTTTTTCTTGTTATCAGCCCCTCTGCTAACCTAGTCAGTATCATGGTAAACACACATCCAAAACTCCAGCCTGGGACTTGTCAAATGGCACTGATCAAATGAAGAGTTAAGCACCTCCCTCCCACCTGGTACATCTCCCCTCCAAATAATGTCCTCCTCATCTGCAGCTGATTGAGCTCCCAGAATCCTGGGCTCCCAGACATGGGTCTCTGCTGAATACACAGTAGCATCCTTTCATGAGTTCTCTCTCTAGCCTAGTTAGGATGAAATGCTTAACACTGTGAGCACAGTGCAAAATAGACTCCACCGAAGGCAATATGAATACAGTGTATAACCTTTTTTGTAAAAATAACATTAAAAAAAAATTCCACATCCCAGGTTCTGAGCCAGATAGAGTTGAGATGGAAAGAAGCCCAAACTCTTTGATGTGCTCACGGACAAAATTGCACTAAATAATTTCATGCTTCAGCATTACTTGATTATTGTCCTGAGAGCATAGGCCCCCTATGCTGCGCTATGAACCCTGGTCAATAAAAGATATGTTCTGTTTGGGGCAGGCTGGATAATTTATACTTCATGGCCAAGGGGGGAACAGTATTGGGATGCAGATTCTCTATATGCCAAGTCCATATGCCAAATCTTAAACACTCTGCAAAAAATCTCTCTCCAAACTGTCTTGTTGGTGATTTTAATGGTGTAGCCATCTCCTCCACAAACAGGGATCATTTCTGGTCCTTCATAGTGGATCCTTTGGAATGGAGAACCAATCGGCTGTTGAGATCATAAAACCCACACAGCTGTCTCTGCTTAACTGGTGAGCTGGTATGACTGAATCCTTTATCAGGAACCCAGTGAAAGAACTATCTCCCTTTCAGGACTTCAGCTATCAGCATTTCACTGCTTTTTTTCAGAGCGTCAGAAGACAACTCATATTCCCTCTTCTGAGCCAAGCAGCTACAGATACACAACAGAGCAAATTATGAGCAAATTAACTTTGGCATCTACACAGTTTCACAATTCTGATGTAGCAAACAGCAGCCATTCTGGGGCAACCATATGGGAAAGGGAGCCTCACGGTGGATATTTGTCCAGACTAGAGGGCCAGTCAGCTAACCATGGTCACAACAGAAGGTAATGGTCACTAGCAAGATCGGTTCAGATGTTCCTAACATAATGGTCACTGGCAAGAGAAGAACGCAAGGCACCAAGCAATATTTATATACTAAGAGCCTGAACCTATCTCCACCATCTTCTGTCATGCAGGTGTGCTGACAGAGTGCACACTGCATAAAATGGGGGGGGGGGGGCGGGAGGGACCAGATGGACTAGGAGAGGTAAGAAAAATATTTTGGGAATAACAGCCCAAAAGGATAACTCCCAAAAAGTGAATATTTTTTAGTTACCCCTCCATAGGCCACCTGGCTGTCAATTCCTCTCCTCAGACTTACACCAGCTATTTTGCTGGTTTAGGTTTGAGGAGAGGTAGGGGGCATGTTGGGCCAGGAAAATTGGTATCGCATCCCAGCGTGCGCTGCTGCCACTGAGATCCATCCCTTTCCTCCCCTCAAAGTGCCCCTGTTCACCTCTCTTCTTGTCCAATCCTTCCCCTCCTGTACTCAAATCTCCTATTCCACCACTTTACCTGCTCCAGCACACTGTACAGGATCCACTGCCACATGAGTGGGGCCTCCAGCTGTTTGCATAAGCAGCCTGAGCACCAAGAGCCCCAAATACTCAGCTCAGTGCCCCATGTAGTGAGCCATTTCAGGCTAGAGTGCAGACACTGGATTGACTCCACCTAGCCAGGCTGAACACTGGCTCTTATAAAAGGAAGGACTATAAAGTTGTCCTGCACTTTGCCTAGGAAACACCTTCCTGGCTCCAATTTGTTCCAAGTCATACCTGGCACTCAATAGCGAGTTCCACTTGGGTCTACAAACAGACCGACTCCTAGAATTATATAGTACTGAAGTGGGGGGAATTCCCCACTGAACTGCTCAACCTTTGGGCTGTCCAGCCTGAAGCCAATTGACCCACAGAGTAAGCATGGTGTTGCGATGCAACTGCATTTGGATCTTCCCTATCCTCCCATTCACCCCTCTCTGTATTATATAATTTAGATTAGAGTTTCTCAAAATGTGGGTTGCAGCCCACTTGGCAGATCACGACCTGATTGTTGTTAAGTCTCAAAGCTTTAGCCAATAAGCTGATAGCTGAGAAGGCAAATGCATGGAGCCCTATGGAATGCGAGGCTAAGCCATATTGTACATTTACTCATGAGTTGGCAAACTTGGCTTAGGACACAATCCTATGCATGTCTTCTCAGAAGTAAGCCCCACTGTGCTCAGTGGCGCCAGGAAAGTGTGCATAGGAAAATGTGCATTTCAGCCTTAGTCCATTGGAAAGGGCAGGCAGAGAGAAAAAACAACAACAACAGAATGGTCCTGATCTGATGTACACAGCCCCCCCCCCCAAAACACCCTAGAAGGAAGTCCCTCCCTCCAAGATGACGAATGTACTGAGCCTTATGGAAAGTGAAACTAAGCTACACATTTGCATGTACTCACAAGTAAGTAACCATGCCTTGACTCGTGGCCGGGTCAGGCAAAGAAAAACTCAAGGCCACCAGAATGGTATAGATCTGATGACAATGAAGCTCAACCAATGCTCCAGAACCAATGCTCCAGCCCCCCACCCCATAAAAAGAATAAAACAGAGGCTTGAGATGGTAAGGTGATTTTTTTTTTCTTTTTTAGACTTGTAAAGCTAGTTGGATCTTGATGGTGATATGGTTTAAATATAAGAACTTAAATTGAACTGGGCACTGGGGAGGGTTGAATATCTTACTGATTTTGGGGGGGGGTTTCATTGCAGGCAGGCTACAGAGAAAATTCACTTGGTGGAACAGGGCTGGCTTCCCCTTATTTAATTATTTGTTTTACTTTAATTATTTATAATTATTTATTTTAATTTGCTTGAGGATGTCATTTCTGGCCATGACATCACTTCCGGTGGTTCCAGGACAGATTGTCATTCTAAAAAGTGAGTCCTGGTGCTAAAAGTTTGAGAACCACTGATTTAGATCTTATTAACAGTATTATTTAAAAATATTATTATATACACTTTCTATTTGATTCAGTCCACATCCTCATGATTCCTTATACTCTTGGTCCCATTCTCTTTGGCAGCCAATCTTCTTTTAGGGACCATCTAACTCAGCAGTTTTCTTCTAGTGGATGGTCTTCTAGGGACCATTTAACTTTTTCATCTCCCAGCACACTGGCAAGGCATTAAAATTGTCAAGGCACACCATCGGTTTTTTTTACAATTGATAAGTCACACCACTCTGCTGGTGCAGGGAGGGCTCATATCCCCCAACATTCGTACTGATAACCTCAACTTCCCGCTGTACACCTCTGGATCATTTGGGGCACACCAATGTGCTGAGGCACGCTCATTGAAAATCACTGATCTAACTTTTGAGTAGTTGCACGCACAACACTGCCGATGCCAAGGAAGTATGTAGCAATGGTAATAGATAATTCCCTACTGGGATTATCCTGTTGTGTACATTCAAGTACATAAGAACAGCCCCACTGGATCAGGCCATAGGCCCATCTAGTCCAGCTTCCTGTATCTCACAGCAGCCCACCAAATGCCCCAGGGAGCACACCAGATAATAAGAGACCTCATCCTGGTGCCCTCCCTTGCATCTGGCATTCTGACATAACCCATTTCTAAAATCAGGAGGTTGCGCATACACATCATGGCTTGTACCCCATAATGGATTTTTCCTCCAGAAACTTGTCCAATCCCCTTTTAAAGGCGTCTAGCCTAGACGCCAGCACCACATCCTGTGGCAAGGAGTTCCACAGACCGACCACATGCTGAGTAAAGAAATATTTTCTTTTGTCTGTCCTAACCTGCCCAACACTCAATTTTAGTGGATGTCCCCTGGTTCTGGTATTATGTGAGAGTGTAAAGAGCATCTCCCTATCCACTCTGTCCATCCCCTGCATAATTTTGTATGTCTCAATCATGTCCCCCCTCAGGCGTCTCTTTTCTAGGCTGAAGAGGCCCAAACGCCGTAGCCCTTCCTCATAAGGAAGGTGCCCCAGCCCCGTAATCATCTTAGTCGCTCTCTTTTGCACCTTTTCCATTTCCACTATGTCTTTTTTGAGATGCGGCGACCAGAACTGGACACAATACTCCAGGTGTGGCCTTACCATAGATTTGTACAACGGCATTATAATATTAGCCGTTTTGTTCTCAATACCCTTCCTAATGATCCCAAGCATAGAATTGGCCTTCTTCACTGCCGCCGCACATTGGGTCGGTTAGGGTTAGAGTTAGTTTTTGCAGTAGTTTGCAATTGCAGTAGTATTGCAAAGTAGTTTGCAATAGATTCAAGTTAATGCTTTTACTTGGGTGTAGTGATGGATTGGAACACCTAACCCACCAGACCAGACATCACAATACAGTGCAACACTGAAGCAGTATGAAGAACTGCCAATTTCCTTTACTTATACAGCCGCTTTTCATGAAGGTTGCCATAGCATTTTGACTAACAGAGCTAGTTAGTAATCTCTCCCAGGCCAGGCTTCTCTAGAAGGCTTCTCTTTCTTCGCAGCAGTTTTTAAAATTAGGAAATCTTAATACTCTGTTAAATAGCTTAATAAAAAATCTAATTTATTAACTTGTTCTTTTTAAGAGTCACGACTCTCACTGGAAGAAAAATACGAACAAGAGTTGGCTGAAGCCAATGACGCTTTCCATTTACTTCTATATGAATAAACTAGAAATATTGTATGCTTAACAATTTGAAAAAAGGAAATAATTTTATTTAAAATGATTAATACTTATAAAACAACATAAAGAATTTTAAAAAAAAAACTGTTCAATCCATATGGTGACTGGAAAAGTTATTTTTAAAGCCTTGGCCTCAAAACTGCTTGATGACTGAAAACTACCTTTAATTTATTATGCTATTTAATATTAAGCATCATGTAATTTGCTTTTAGAGTTTAAGGTTTTATATTTAAAGCTTTTTAAAAGCCTGCTCTAAATGTGGTCATGCCAGTGCATAAACATAGAAGGAAACAGGGTTGAGATCAAAAGAGTTGTCTGGAGATCAGAATAAATGGTACCAATTTTTATATAGTTAAGAGACCATTTCCTCACCTTGGGTAGCATCCCATGTTGCTTGCTTCCAAGAGCTAAGGAAGATTACTCGTCTGGAAGCAATTTTGATTATACCCTGCTTGCAACAAGACCCACCAACAAGTGCAACAATAATTCAGGTTGCATAGGCAGACATGTGGGGATAGTACACAAGGTTGGCCAAAAACTTCCTAGCGCCTGAGGTGGCATGCCAAATGCTGCCCAATCTTACGTTCTGATATGCCAGCAGCCTCTGCTCCTCCCATTTCCTGGAATGGAAAAAAGAAGAGGGAGATGGAGTGAAAACAGATTTGTAAATTGATAGAGCATTGGTTCTCAAACATTTAGCACCAGGACCCACTTTTTAGCATGAGAATCTGTCAGGACCCACCAGAAGTGATGTCATAACCAGAAGTGACATCCTCAAGCAGGAAAATTTTTAACCATCCTAGGCTGCAATCCTACCCACACTTACCTAAGAGTAATTTACTATCATTGGTACTATTGGTATCATTTACTATCCCATTTACTATCATTGGTAAAAGCGTATACATAGTAGCTTGTTAAAAGTACAGAGCTGCAACTTTTCCCCAGATGCAGTCACATACCATAGTAGCATCTAATACATTAAAAATAAAATATTGAAATGGAGACCTACCTGAAATTGGCTCACAACCCACCTGGTGGGTCCCGACAGACCCACAGTTTGAGAAACACTGTGCTAGAGCATTAGACACTCTAGCTCACCACTTTCATCTCCTCTTCAGTTCCACTTCTTCTCTATCTTGCTTTTCCAATCTAGGGAGTGAGAGGAGGCACAATTGAGGCAACTGACAGCCCAATCCTAGCCACACTTTCCTGGGACTCATTGACTCTAATGGGTCTTACTTCTGAGTAGACATGCATAGGATTGGGCTCTCAGTGGACAGAGGACAGCAACCATGAGCCAATCACCGCAGTCAGGCTCATGGATTGGCCGGCCCTAATCATACACGCACAGCAGCTTCCCCATTTTAAATGGCATTTGTTGTTGTTAAAATACATATGCACTGCTTTTTAACAAAGAATAGTTCACAAAGCAGTTTCCACAGCTAAGCAAATAAATAAATAGTACCCTGTCCCCAAAGGGCTGACAGTCGAAAAAGAGACACACAAGTGAAAAAGGAAATTAAAATTACAATAGGACCAAGACAGTTAGCATTAAAAGTTTGGCGGAAAATGCAACCCAATTGGATGCCAAAATTTTCTAAATGGACCCCACTTGAAGTGAGGAATTTAAAAACGTTGAAAAAACTTTTTGGGAGAAGTTAAAGGAAAAGGGTTATTTTAGAGTGAAGGATTTATACAATCCTCAGGGGATATTGACTCCTATACAAGAATAATTGGAGAAAGTGGGAGGAAAATACTGGTTAAGGATCTTGGCTTTATATAATATTTTAAAACAAAGATACTCCCAAGTTTTGAATGAAGAGGATACTCAATTTGAAAAAATATATAGTCCTAAAGAGGATAATAAAAAGGGTATGGCAAAACAGTTATACAATTTATAAAGATAGAGACTATATGATTAGGTTAATACAAATTAAATGGGAAAGAGAGGTGGGAATGTCAGTACAGGAGATAGACAGAATAATGAAAGGAATATTGGAGATTAGAATGGAAAAATTTAGAGAATTGGAGATGAAATTAATATTGAAATGGTATAGGACACCTGCCCAGCTGGCTTATATGATTAAGGGAAGGAATTCAAATTGTTGGCACTGTAGGAGGGTAAAGGGTTATTATGCCCATCTTTGGTGGGAATATTCTAAGGTCATTGATTTTTGGCAATTGATATTTGAAAAGGTGGAGGAATTATGTAACCTTAAGCTGGAGCTCTCTGGGAAAATGTTATTTATGGGAGTTTTGGGAAATAATAAAGTAAAAAAACATAATCAGGATTTATTCAAAGCTATGATTTTAGCTATCCATGCAGTTATAGCATATGGGTGCAAAGATGCATCAAAATGGACTGTGGAAAAATGGAATTGGTATTTACATGAATGGATACAATCAGACATAGTATCAATACTGAAACAGGATAAGACATGGGAAGATAATGGCTGCAGATATAAATACTTAATGTTAATGGTCACTGTTCATGGGGGAGGGAAAAAAGGGGGGAAAAGATTGTTGATGATTATGTAAATATAAGTGGAATGTATACTTTAAAAATTAATCAATTAAAAAAAATAGAACAACAAGAAACTGTCTAATGAATCAAATTGATCCATCTTGCCCAGAATTGTCTGTTCTGGTTAGTGGCTGCAACTTCTCCTTCCTCCTACCCAGCATCAAAGGAGCCTGGGACCAAACCTGGAACCTTCTGCATATAAAGCATGTGCTCCACCACTGACTTATGGCCTTTCCTCACAATGGCAAGCAATAAGAGTAGTTTGCCACATAAAGAGTCTTTTAAAATGGTCTCTCAATGTGGTCATTTTGTAGACGTGGTCCCACACAGAAACTCCCTCCCTTCACAGAGTCATTCAAGTCGAACTTCTTTCAGAACAAGAAGGTATCGCCTTGCCTGGACTGATTCTCTGGCCACAGGGATTTTTGTTATTTCAAGCAAGTATTTTATTGTACCATTTGTAGTTTTTTTTAATGCTTTACAGAGTAACCTTAAATAACCCCTGCCTTCGACAGATGACATAAAAACAAGGAGACAGCAAGCACATTTTTCAATTCGCTGAACATCCGAAAAAATTATCTGAACTCTGGATTGGATCGAGATGGTTACAACACACACATGCTATTCATCAAAACTATTTTTAAAAAGTCAGCTGACTCCTATGGTTAAATTGCTGCTGAGATACAAGGCCTACACTTAATAGCAATTTCCAAAAGGTCAGATTATGCTAATATAGAGAACAGAGCAAAGGCATACCAAAGAACATAGGAATCATTTTATCAGACCAAGGTCCACCTAGTCCAGAACTCCATCTCCAGCAGTGGCCAGATGCCTTTGGTAAGCTCACCAATCTGGAGGAGGGGGCAAGGCTAGATAGAGAAAGGTTACTCCCATCTACTATCATTGTGTAATATGCAGCAATTTAGTAATAGTATGATAAACTTGGCTTAATCTAGCAGTGGTTCTAGGTTTTGGAAAGAAAGCTCTGAAGTATAATTATCCCATTTACTTAAACAATTGCTTTCTGAAAGGGAAGTGACAGATTTTGTCCAGCTGCGTTCTGGCAAAGCCGAATGCCCAAGCCCACAATTGTTTAGAATAGTAGACAATTCTACACTTTGGATGCCCTGCAGAAAAGTAGCTTTATGCTTCTCTGATGGTTGCGGACATTGTTTTGTTTTCTACAAACAGTATATAATCCAGAGCTCCTACAGGAGAGTAGGATGGAGCACTATCCACCAGGGTAGATCAGAAAGCCCTCCTTCAAAAATGCTCTTCAGTCATCATGGCTTTTGCACAATTCCTGTTGTTGCACATGCCTGATCTTGTCTGATCTCAGAAGCTAAGCAGGGTCAGGTCTGGTTAGTACTTGGATGGGAGACCACCTGGGAATACCGGGTGCTGTAGGCTTACACCATAGTCTTTCAAGACTGAAGGTTGCCAACCATTTGTTGTTTCAAAAGGACTCTAATATAAAAATCTCTGTGTGATTTTCATCCATTACTTTAAGCATCTAACAATGGTGTTTTGAGGAAATAAGACAGGGCACTGGGTTAAATAAAATATGCACAGCGCAATCCTAACTTGTGCTGGAATAGGCAGGCCAGTGGGCCTGAGCAGTATCCAGCGCAAGTTTGGGACTCGCTGAGGCACGGCCTGAGGCAAGGGGAAACTTTTCCCCTTACCCCAGGAGAGCTGCAGCGGCCCCAGTGGGTCTACTTGGATTTGCGCCACCTGATGAGGTGGCGCACATCCAAGCAAAATGGAGCAGCCACAATCCGCTCCACACCACCTAGGAATGAGGGCTCGTATCCGGCATAGTGGCCAGATCCTGGCCCCACCTGCCATTCCCCACCTGCCCATGGGCCTGCCTGCTACGTGCCCTGAAATGTCTCCTCCCCACCTTCTCCGTGCCTCCTCTCCCCGTGCCTCCCCCAGACCCCTGTGCCAGCCAAGCTTGGCTGGCACAGACTCACCTGCTGCTGCCGCCACAGAGGCTAGATATGTTGGGAGGCGCAAATGTGCTTTACAGCATGTTTGCAACCCTCCCAGGCCGGCACAAAGGACTTGTGCCAGCCCAGGGTACAGTTAGGATTGCGCCCACAGTACAATATACGTTCTTCCATTCAGAGGGACCCAAGTTTCTATATGACTCTGCTGGATCAGGCCAAAGACCCATCTAGTCCACAGTGACCAACCAAATCCCTTTGAGAAGCACACAAGCACAAGAAAAAGGCAAAGATCTCTCCCAATGTTGTTCTGCAACTGGTATTCAGATTCAAACTGCCATTGAATCCGAGGTTTGTATTGGAAATGTGCAAGATACATGGAGGAGCTAGGATGTGGTGTCAGCAGTGGCCCCTTTAAGGCCTGGGATTTCAGCAGAGGGTGTGCTGCACAGCTGCAGCCACTAGAGGCAATGAGGTCTCTAGGGATATAAGCTGCACCTGCAGGAAGGAAAGATGTGTGGGTAGTAGAAGGAGGAAGACTGGATTGATGGACTAGGAAACTACTGATGGGTGAATGGACTTTGGAGCAGAAACTGTTGGAGACACTGAGATTGGTGTTTGGCTGCCATGCCTAAGACCTGTGGAGGACCAAGGTGGTGTTGTAATGGTGGGAGGAGCTGCTGGCAGGAGAGGGGAGGAAGGAGGACCTCTGAAGGTTGTACAGGCAAGCTACCCTGGTGGTGGGGTCCAGTAGTACTGCAGGGCAGAACTAGGGCCATTTTTGGAAAGAAGGGAGAGCTAATTAGCCTAAAGTGGGTATAATTCTCCAAGCAAAGCTTAGACCAGGAATCTGGCAAAAGAAGGTTGTGCATAGTGCATGCATAGACCCTATTCTCCAGGTTTGTCTCTCTTAGATATAATGCACTGAGGAAAGACAAATCCTATACGAATACAGATACAGTAATGCCTCTGAGTACATGGGCATTCCATTCTTCAATCCCTCCCCCCCCCCCCCCCCGCGAAAGTCTGCAACTGTGCAAGTTAGGGAACAGTACTATATAAAAAGAGTATTTTTTATGAAATGGGGTTACATGAACACCATGATGAGTTGTTCTGCTGTACAAGTTGGTGATGGATGCAGACAATGATGACATGCACTGCCCAGCCCTCCCCTCCCCTCCAACAACATGTCCCCACCACTGACTAACCAAGGCTGACGTAGCCCAGACCCTATGGCAGTAGGGCTCTGATGCTGCCACCACTTTGCAGTAGTAGCTTGGATAACCAGGCAGCAATGTGTTCTGTGTACCATCACTGAGGGTTCTGCAACAGCAGGATAATCCTCCTACTGTTGCAAACAGCCCATAGGATTGGGCCATAAAATGTATACCTCTGTGGCAGAGAACATACTTTCCATACAGCAGGCCTTAGTTTCAATCTCTGGCATCTCCAGACAGGGCTGGAGAAGACTCTTCGCTGGACAGCTGCTACCAGTCAGTAATGCTACTGAGCTAGGCAGACAGGACTGGCTTGTCCGTGAGGGCAACTGGAGTAGTCACCTCAGACAGCAGATTGGGAGGGGGGGCACTCATCTCTGACCACCCTCCTTGCCTCCACTGCTCCTCCTTCTTCTTCCACTCCCTGTATTAGAAAAGGAAGAAGGAAACAGAGAGGGAAATGTGGAAGGGAGGAGGCAACTGAGCTAGAACAGTGGTGCCCAAACCTTGGCCCTGGGGTCACTTGTGGCCCTCGAGGCCTCTCAATGTGGCCCTCAGGGAGCCCCCAGTCTCCAATGAGCCTCTGGCCCCCCAGAAATTTGTCAGAGCCCACTCTGGCCCGACACAACTGATCTCAGCCTGAGGGTGACTGTTTGACCTCTCATGTGAGCTGTGAGATGAGGGCTCCCTCCACTGCTTGTTGTT
Organism: Tiliqua scincoides; assembly: GCF_035046505.1. Classification (NCBI taxonomy): domain Eukaryota; kingdom Metazoa; phylum Chordata; class Lepidosauria; order Squamata; family Scincidae; genus Tiliqua; species Tiliqua scincoides. The sequence goes on from NC_089826.1 coordinate 33,108,908, forward strand.
TCACGTCTGTGATGCAGTAACAGCAGCAAAGGAAAGGCCAGCCTTGCTTTGTGCAAGGCCTTTTATAGGCCTTGAGCTATCGCAAGACCTTCATTCATTCATATAAGTTCATCTTTAATATATTCATTTATGTAAATGTCAGGGGTCGAGCCCTTGTCCAACCCCTGCCTTGCCTGGCTGCAGGCCAGGGGCAGAACTGCCTGGCCACAGAGCCACCACCGCCTCTCCAGCTCACCAGGCAAGACACAGGGCAGCTGGGTGGGAGAGACTGCCTCCCCCCAGAGCTTACCTGACCAGAGCAGTGAGCATGACCAGGTCACCATTAACCACCAGAGAGGAGGGAAGCAGGCTAGGGTCAGGGCCCCTTTAAGCCTAGAAAGGGAGGAGGGGGAGGAGCTGAGGGTGTGGCTGGGGAGGGTAAAAGCAGGGAAGCCTCTGGAGAGGGAAGGCAGGAGGCTGGAGCCAGAGTCCCTGCCTGAAGACCAAGGGCCTCAGGTCCTGCCCCCAGGGAGGAGAACAAGAGTGTTGTGAACCCCGTCCCCCTGGCTTGGTCTGAGGCTTCCCCTGCAAGGAACCCCAGGGTGGTGGACACGCCACCCAGGGGTCCCAAGAGACCATCCAACTAACCCTTGGCACCCTGCTGGGTGACCCCCAAAGACCCCCCTTTTGGGGCACCCCTCACAGTAAACTTATGTAAATTTATTCAAATTTTAAATGTAAATTAATTCTTTTTTTCCCGGCCCCCAACACAGTGTCAGAGAGATGGTGTGGACCTCCTGCCAAAAGCTTTGGACACCATTAGTTCTAATGGAGCTAGAACATTAGAGGGTGGGAGGAGCAGAGGCTGGCACATCACTGGGTAAGGGGAGCAGCATTTGGCATGCTGCCCCATACATCAGTATAAGGCAGCCCTGTATATAATCCAAGGAGGATGAAGACTAAAAACCACATCAATCTAATTGCATCAACAAAAACACCAAGATCTTGACTATAGTCAGTAAGACTTGCTGAACCAGAAAAGAAAGACCTGTTGGAAGAAAGGCCACTGTTCCTTTTGGGGACTTGCAGTGCAATTTTCTTTACTCAAAAGTAAGCATCTGAGCTGGTGAAGGCACACAGACCTAGCCGATGGGGAGAATGGGCAGCCTAATTCTTAGCTACCCAGAATACAGTGCTGTAGCAGCGCTGAAAATGTGCACTCAGCGGGCAGCACCAGTGGCTCCTCGGGAGAAGGGAACTTTTTTCCCCTTCCCCCAGGTAAGCCAAGTAGTCCCGCAATGGGGCTACTTGATGCTACGGTGACTCAAGGGTTGGCGTAGAACTAAAAGTCTCCATGTCAGGAGGGCAGCCTGACATGGAGGCTCAGGATCTGGTGAAACAAAGCTCCTCTGGTTCTGCCTCCCTCCCGCCTCGCTCCCTCCCCCTAGCACGCCTCCTCTACCCTCCCTCCACCCTGGAATGCCTCCTCCCCACCTTCCCCCATGCCCCCACCTACCTCTCTGCTGCCCAGTGGTCCTCGCAACCGCTGAGTGACAGAGCACCAGTCCTCCACCAGCACTAGCCCAGTGCCAGCCAGCACTGAGCTAGCACCGGCATTCCGCTGGCGCTGAGGGCTGCAAATGTGCCTTATAGCACGTTTGCGCCAGTACGAGCCAGTGTTGAGCTGGCGTGTACTGTATAATATTGGGGCCCTAAGTCACTAGACTAGCACATTTAGCCTTGGAACCAATGAGCAGTCAAGGATGCTCTTTGTCTGTATCCCTCAATAGACTCATGGACAAGAAACAACCACTTGGAATTCATACAGGACTTTTGACTTCCATCTGAATGAGAAACTTCATAGTAAGATGCTTTATGATGCCTAGGAACAGAGCAGCCATTGATCCTTGATCGCCTATTTTCAAAAAGCTCCACAAGCATGTAAGAAATTCATCGTTGTCCAATCCTTTTCGGAGTTTACTGCTATTTTGTATTTACAGTTACATTTCCCACTTGGCTGAGTAATTCAGACAGGATGAGCTGAATGTTCAGCTCCTTATCTATGAAAAAAAAAAGCCGCTGGAGTCGACAGGTTTCAACACAGGGCCACTTCACTGTTCAACCTGGGATTCCACTCAGCATCGCAAAAGCCTGGGGGACTGGTTATTTCACCTATCATTTAACTTCATTCTATTGCTTGGCCGAGCATCCTTCCAGGGTTGGAAATCAATCCTTAGCCCCTTCTGGGGAGACTTGAAAGGCGTTTGTAATTTGGCTGTATTTTTTAGAAGCCTTTCCAAGATTAAACTTGGCACATGTACTCTTAGCCTCGAATACTTATTTCATGTGTGTAGGTGTGTGTGTCATGCTTATGCAATTATACACAGAGACACTTTCATTATACAGAGCGCACAGTGTGCTGAGCTACAACCTTAAGGAAAGGAACCCAGATGGCCTCTATCATTTTTTTCTTTATCCTTAAGATGGTGGTTCAAGGTCTTGTTTAGGTTCCAGCATTCACACCAGCACATGGGACTGCCTTGAAAACCATCAGAAACTTTAATTGGTTAAAAAAAAAAAAAAGGTGCCATAAGGCTGGCAGGGATGCAATGGACCACACCTATTGTATTGATCCTGCTGCACTGGTGACCAGTTTGTTTCCAGGTCCATTTCAAAGTGCTGGTGTTCACTGGTGTTTCACTGTGTTCACTGTGAAAGCCTGACAAAATCTAAGACAGGCTTATGAACCACCTATGTTCCTACCACAGCCCAAAGGTCAGCCTTATAGGCCTTGCTTTCTGGCCTCCCATTAACTGAAGTACACCTTACAGGGACAACACTTTCTTGGTGGCAGTGCCACACTTGTGGAACAATATGCCTGAGAATATTTGCCCAGTTCCCTCTTTGCCAACTTTTAGACATCATCTGAAGACTCTACTGTTGCTCAGGGCCCCGAGGATGATTACTTCTAATGTTGGTAGCCACCTAGGGAAGTTGTATCTAAGGGTCTGGTCAGATGTCCCTCTAAGGGCACAATCCGAACTTGCTCCCACTGCATTTTTGTCTCAATTGCGCTCCCCATGTACTCTTGTAAACAGAAAAAAAACTTACATGTTACAAGCCATGATGGGTAAATGCAACCTCCTGGTTCTAGAAGTAGCAGAAGTTAAATGCAAGATGCAAGAAAGTGGAAACAGGATACAGCTATCTTGTTGTCCTGTGTGGCTCTCAGAGGCTCTCAGAGGCATCTGTTGGGCCACTGTGAGATACAGGAAGTTGGACTAGATAGGCGTTTTACCTGATCCAGCAGGGCTCTTCTTAAGTTCTTCTGTCCATTGAAAGTCAAATGAAGTTTTTTTTCGGTTTAAAATAATGTGCAGGGAGGCAACTGGAGCAAAAGCATAACAGAGATATTCCAAAAGACTCCCCGCCCCACCTCCTGTCGTAGTTGCCTGAGCTGGGCTGGGCTCAGCAGGCTTGGAGCCTCATCACCTCTGGACTGACCACTGCAGCCCTACTGTGAGAGGATGGGGCTTGTAGTACCCTCACTTTTTAGAGTCACCAGTCAGCCCTGCACACTAGTGCAGAATGGTACAGAAAACTATAAAATTAAGGAAGCCACAGTAATCATTACTGTTCTCTTCTTAATTCTGCCTTAATGGAAAAAGCTTTATTTGGAGTCATAACACAAATAAGATCAAAGTGGAAAACAAAATAAAGGGGAAATAGGCAAATTGGCTTTTATTGTACTCTGATGTGGTAGAGAATGTTAGTTCAGTGAGCAACCAGATCCAAAGAAAGCAATTATTACTTTATCTCTTTTGTGTAGATTACTAGATTATTAAAATAAACTAGCATAGAAAATCAGAGCTGTGCCAATTCTGACATTCTTTCTCTCCATACTCCTTCAGACTAGTTTTAATGACAAAAGACAGAAGATGATGTGAAGTACTGTGACACCACTGACTGAGTCAAAGCCATCCCTCATAAATCTACTGTAAGGCACAGAAGCTACACTTGAGTGAAGTGCGAGTAATTCTAATCTCACTGGGATTCCACTAAAGTGAATGGCTCCATTCATTTCAAGTCCATTGAACACAATCCAACAGAGAGTTGGGCACACTTAAGCCTACTGTGTGCTGGATTGTAGCTCATAAGTACAATTCAAAGAGAGTTAAACATGCGTATGTCCCACTGAACTGAAGGAAACTAGAGTGTTTAACTCCTGAAATTCTATAGATGTCAATGGGACTTAATCACACTTATCATCTGGATTGTACCTCATGTTTTTAAAAAAAGTACAAATTAGGAAGTGTACTTAGGCACTGTAATGAAGTGGCTTGCCCAAGCACATATCTTCAAAAACCTCAGGAAGTCTATTGAACAGAAACTGAATATGAATATCTGTTCAGAGTTCCTCTTCTGGTAAGTCATTCTGGCAAATGTTACATGGCAAAATGTTACAATCTTTTACTTCTATCTATTCCCTTTCAACTCAAGGCACGGAGGAGACACACATTAATACAGGAGCACTTGGTGCTAGATGCCTGTCTGGACAGCAAAGGTCTAGCTCAGGTCTAGATCAAACTCCCAAGGAGTCTGAGAACTGGGGTAAGTCTTGGCAGAGAAGGGGCGAAGGCAGTGGCGCAATCCCCAGGATCACGCCACTGCTGGGGGCCAAGGGTATTTTTTTTAACTCACAGGGTGACATGGTGGCCTACAGGATGTGCAGGGTCCTCGAGCTGGGCATCATGCTGCCCCAGTTTGAGAACCTCAAGTCCAATTACAGGCCTGATGGCAACAGGCTACAGATCCACAGACCACATGAGACCAAAAGCCCAATGCTATCCTTCCCCCAACACACACCCAGTAGTGCAGATTTGTCAAAAACAGGCACACTGTATCCAGCAGGGGTGGGGGGGGGGGGGCAGAGTCAGGAGGCTTCAGAGGATTTCAAAGGGAAAGATGATTTAAATTCCCAAACCCCTGCATAAGCCTCCTTCTCCACAATGGGTCTCCTTGGACCTGTACTAGCAATTTCCATGGGTCCTCATCCCCTCACCCAACCCATGAGTAAACTCAGTCTAGGAGCAATCCAACAGCAATTTCCAACTACCTACCACACCCTCAACTGGGAGGGGAAAACAAAGGCAGAATACAGCAGGGCACTCAGCAATAGAGGATCCCTTGATTGAGTTAACCCGACTTAGAATCTCATAGGCTTCTGTGAAGGCAAAATCCTATAAGAACCCTTCACTTCAGAGCCTTGTGTTTTTTGTTGCAGTGGCCATCACATTATTAGTTCCAATTTCCGGTGTGCCCTTTTGGATCTTGCTGTCCCTAGTACTGTCCCCCTTCCATCAAGTCACCCCATTTCCAGCCTCCATCCAAGCACCACCATGCCAGTCAGCTAGGAATGGTTATACTCTGCTACACCCTTTCCTTTCCAGCTCTCTGCCTCTTGAAGACACTGATCCACTGCAGGGTCGTCAGTCAACTCTTTTGGGCTCTCTCTCTCTCTCTCTCTCTCTCTCTCTCTCTCTGAAACACACACATGCACACACACCTCTTCCTTCCTCCCCAAATGGTGGTTTGGCTTCCTTGTCCAACTTTCATCCAGATTATTGCCATGTTGCATGATTAGTACCCCACCAGAAGTGGGTGAAGTGCATTCTTAGCCTGTTTCTAGGTTCACCCCTTGCCTGTACCCCTTGGTTTAGGCTACAGAGAGCTGCCTCAAGCTGCAGCGTGTTGCCACAGCCTCAACTACCACAGTGCTTCTCCTTTCTCTCCCACTAACTTCCCCCATTTTCCTTCTCCCCCCTTCCTTCTTTGCACCCCCCAAACCTTCCCTTCCTTCCCCTGGGTTGTTGTTGTCATTGTTATTAAGATATTTATATACCATTTTCCAACAAAAAAAAGTTCATAAAGCTGTTTGCAAAGCAAATCAAATAATTAAATGGTTTCCTGTTCCAAAAGGGTTCACAGTCTTAAAAAGCCGCAACAACCAGCAAACAGCCACTAGAAAAGACATTGGGCTGGGGTGAAGAGGGACAGTTACTCTCCCCCTCCTAAATACAAGAGCACCATTTGGAAAAAGTGCCTCTTTCGCCATTTAGCTGGGTTCCTCTGAGAAGCCCAGCTAACCTCCCAACATCCCCTCTTCCCCCATGTTTCCCCTCTTCGCTTTACCCCTGCTTCTTCTAAGGTGTTCCTCTCCCACCCCTCTCCTTGTTTCTCCTCCTTCTAACCGCTTTCCCCAGAACATCATTATGTATAATTGTTAGCTTTAGAATTCTCCCTATCCAGATTAAGTGTCAGTGAACTATTTTTGTTAGGCCCAGTTTCAATGCCCTTTTTGGTTTCTGAGCACTTTAGCAAATGTTCATGCACTTTCTCCTTCATCTCCCACTTTCCTTTCACCACCAAATTATACAGTCGTGCCATTGACCATTATACTGGGTCCCTGCACACAATTGTTTATCCCATGTGTGCACATGTCATGGATATTCTAAAAAGTACTGCCAGTAATACAAAACACCAAAGTAATACACCAAAGCAATACAAAATTACCAAATTAATACAAAACACCAAAGAACCAACTGTTCTTCAAAGGTGAAGAGACTAACAGTCCTGAGAAGTGCAACTCAACAGAACTTCGCAAATCTAAGGCAGAAGAGCAGGCCATAAAGAATGGTGAACCAGGACATCTCTTTAAAAAAAAAGAAAGAAATTGTTGAATGCAGTTGTTTGGGTGCAGTGAATACAAGATGCGATGTAAGAAGGTGGTGCTTATCAAGTTCTGTCCTCTGCAAACAATTCACATACACATATCACTGCCTGATGAGAAGCTCTATGCAACTTGCAGATTCCTGCATGCATATTTATACACTATTAAAAAGACACCCAATGAAGGCTAACGACTTTTGTAATTTTGCACCCCACATTTGCACCATTATGGTTGCTTTTTAAATGTTCTTACCTGCTTAGCTTTGTGCCTTAGTAAGGGAGCGGCAACAAGATACAAGTATCACATTGTCTTGTGTGCTTCCTGAGTCATCTGGCGGCCCACTTTGAGGTACAGGAAGCTGGATTAGATGGGCCCTTTGCCTGATCCAGAAGGGCTCTTCTTATGTTTTTATTTAAAAACATAAGAACAGCCCCACTGGATCAGGCCATTGGCCCATCTAGTCCAGCTTCCTGTATCTCACAGTGCCCCACCAAATGCCCCAGGAAGCACACCAGATAACAAGAGACCTGCATCCTGGTGCCCTCCCTTGCATTGGCATTCTGACATAGCTCATTTATAAAATCAGAAGGTTGCACATACACATCATGGCTTGTAACCCATAATGGATTTTTCCACCAGAAACTTCTCCAATCCCCTTTTAAAGGCATCCAGGCCAGATGCCGTCACCACATCCTGCGGCAAGAAGTTCCACAGACCAACCACACACTGAGTAAAGAAATATTTTCTTTTGTCTGTCCTCTCTCCCCCAACACTCAATTTTAGTGGATGTCTCCTGGTTCTGGTGTTATGTGAGAGTCTAAGAGCATCTCTCTATCCACTTTATCCTTCCCATGCATAATTTTGTATGTCTCAATCATGTCCCCCCTTAGGCGTCTCTTTTCTAGACTGAAGAGGCCCAAATGCCATAGCCTTTCCTCATAAGGGAGGTGCCCCAGCCCAGTAATCATCTTTGTCGCTCTCTTTTGCACCTTTTCCACTTCCACTATGTACTTTTTGAGATGTGGCGACCAGAACTGGACACAATACTCCAGGTGTGGCCTTACCATTGATTTGTACAACGGCATTATAATATTAGCCGTTTTGTTCTCAATATCTTTTCTAATGATCCCAAGCATAGAACTGACCTTCTTTACTGCCACCGCACATTGGGTCGACACTTTCATGGACCTGTTCACCACCACCCCAAGATCTCTCTCCTGATCTGTCACAGACAGCTCAGAACCAATTAGCCTATATGTGAAGTTTTGATTTTTTGCCCCAATGTGCATGACTTTACACTTACTTTTCACTTACTTTATAGTTACATTTATCAGTGTATGGCATGTGCTAGTTATGGAGTTTCCATTAAGGCAAACGGAACAACAAATTAACATTACAAGAAATGTATATTCTTCAGGGCAGTGGTTTCCAAACCTTTTAGCACCAGGACCCACTTTTTAAAAAATGACTATTGCAGTGATTTTCAACCTTTTTCATCTCACAGCACACTGACAAGGTACTAAAACTGTCAAGGCACACCATCAGTTTTTTGACAATTGACAAGGCACACCATGCTGTTGGTGGGGGGCTCACATCTCCCAATGCCCTAATAATAAATGATCCTCCCTGAAACACCCACCGCAGACTTGCAGACCATTTGCTGCACACCAGTGTGCCACGGCACTATGGTTGAAAATGGCTGCTCTGTTGGGACCCACTCAGGTTTACCATCCGTTAAAAAAGAGATTCAGAAAAAAATTTATTTATTTATAATTAATAATAACCAGAAAAAGACCTTCAAACATTTCTCTCTACATTTACACATACTGACAGACTGCACGAGGCCAACTCCTTGCAGGGCAATTAGCAGCTATCTTGCAAATTTCAGGAGCTCAGCTCTTTGCAGGGCAATTATCAGATACAGTATCTGATCTTTGAGTAGCCTCAGGGCTCGAGACAATTAGTTATCTGATCTTTCCATCACTCATTGACTACCCACCAAAAATCAGGTCACAACCCACCATTGAGTCCCAACCAACAAGTTGGGAACCATTGCTTCAGGGAGATGGGGGGAGAGAGGAAATATTTTCTAATGTACAATTTGATTTTGAAAATGATTATTTCAACTTTCTGGAATGAGACCTTTCTGATGTTATGTTTTATTCTGTTTTGTACAGATAAATCTTGTGAAAATTAATAAAAAAGGATTATTAATTAGCTATATATGTTTGTAATCTAGAGATTATCTTTTCTCTCTTTTTGTCTGAAATTTTTAAAAAACACACTAGAGAAAAGAAAAAGATCCTTATTCCTAGTAAATGAAACTTGCATTTGAAGAATTTAAATTACCAGAGTGTCCTCTAGTGGCAGAACTTTCTGTTTCCTTCCACAAGAGGACAAAAGGGATAGTTTTATTGAAGCTCATATTTTTGCTATACTACATATGACATTTTTAACATTGGTTCAGATTTAATTTTGTTAATTAAATGAACACATTTAATTATTGCTTTGGGCAATACCAGTTTTGGAAAGTACTGAAAAGAGAACGTCTTTAGAAATACACTTTGCCCACAGTTAAGGACATAATTAAGGTACAATGAAAATAGACCTTAGGCTTAAGTATTCTAGAATGTGTTTCCATCCAAAATTAGCCACACATGCACATATGAAACTCTAGGTGCTAATTATAAGTGCTAAGAGCCATTCTTCTCCACAGGAAAAACAAATATCTCATGGAAATGGAACATAATGGCAAATCAAACATGGGCCAAATCAAAGCTACAAACATACTTTTTCTTGAACTCAGGGTATAGACATGGGAATCACAAGGCTTCAAGAGCTGTTTTCTGGTTCCTCACCACATATGAAACTACTGCCCAGAAAAGGATTCAAGTTTTTCACAGAAGTAGTTGGCTATGAAAAGCTGCACTCTGCTGTTGGGTTGAAGAGTAGTCAGGGCCAGCCTAGTTGGTTCAGGCAGCAGACTGGTGAGGGTCACCCATTTGTGTCCAGCTACTTTCCTCCACTTTGCTGCCTCCTCCTTCCACCCACTAGATTGGAAAAGGAAGAGGGAAACAGAGAGAAAAAGCGCTGAGCTAGAACATCAAAGATTGGGAGGAACAGAGGTGTGCACATCATCTGCTAAAGGGGGCAGGATTTGGCCTTCCGCCTTAGGCATTGGGAGGGCTTGGGCTGGCCATGGCTTGTGGGCCCAACTCCTAGATCAGTTCCATCTTCTGATAGAACTAACATGTCTGTGTACACTTGTTAGTTATACCGAGGGGAAAAATGCATAACATTTGGACATTATTAGTTTCTTATGAAGAAAATGGTAAAGGTCTGCGATGCTATTAGACACACTTACCTAGGAATATCTCCCGTTAAACACAATGCAGCTTCTTTCTAAGTAGATATGCATAAGATTGCACTGTTGGAATCAACTATATAAGAGTTAAAAAGATGCTTTGATTCACTGGCTCTTTCAACTCTTCTTTCAAGTGTCACTAAGACTAGTTTTTACATTTTTCAAGGTTTGCAATACAATTGTAAAACTGATATTGGAAAAAATGTACCTTTAATTTACACCTTTAAAAAAAATCACAGTAAGGCAAAAAAAAAAGTGCTGATGAATAGGGCTGCTTCTGATGTTAATTTTCTCTTCTCACAGCTTAAAAGGCACAAGCAGGGAATAAAAGATTTCAACATATGAATCTTCAACATCAAAAACTGTGGCACCATTTTGATTTTTAATTGGGGTAAGCAGTTGCTCAGCAAGGTTTAAAGACCAATTCTTGGATTTACGCTAGTTAAAAACACAAAATACTGTATTTTGAGACCATTAGTCATAGACTTTTTATTCTTCATAACTATAGCAAAAAATCAAAAAATGTAAATATTAAAAGGATGATGGCCATTCTATCAAATCATAGCCAAAAAGGATAAAGGAATATAGAAAAACAGAAAGCATAAGCATTGGGGCACCTCCTTTATGAGGAAAGACTACAGTGTTTGGAGCTCCTTAGAAAAAAAAGGTGCCTGAGGGGACGCATGACTGAGACATATAAATCGTGCAGGGGATGGATAGAGTGTATAGAGGGATGTTTTTTTCCCCTCTCACACAACACCAGAACCAGGGGACATCCGCTAAGTGTTGGGAGAGTTAGAACAGACAAAAGAAAATATTTCTTCACCCAGCATGTAATTAGTCTGTGAAACTCTTTGCCACAGGATGTGGTGATGGCGTCTTGCCCAGGGATGGGAACTTGAGTCGGGTGACTCGAGTTCGAGTCGTAAAAATTAGTGTTTTCGCTGACTCATGTACAAGTTCAAGTCAAGGCACCTTGCCTCAGCACTCGTCCCCACACATGCAGACTTGAATCTATCTGCCTGGGTGTGCTTCCTTACTGTTTTCGCAGCCATAATTCAGACCAAGTGAGCAGCAGGGAGGTTCCAACCAAGAGGGAAGGAAGGGTTCATGTTTTCCTTTTGCATAGAGTGGAAGGGCGGAAGGCGGGAGCGGGCTCTCTTGCCTGTCTCTGAAGGAACAGATGATCATTGGATGAAGAATGGGAGGTCTGATTTGTTTCTTTGGATGGGAGAGGGCAGGAGGAGGAGCCCAAGGGGGTTCTTGCCTTGAAATTGGCTGGAGAACCCCAGGGAAAAAGGAGGCAGGGAAGCGGGGGGGGGAGTTCATAGAAATCATACTTTTTCCAAGAAATCCATACTTGGGCAGGAGGTCTGGTCTAGAGCCTCCGTCTGCCTGAAGATAACATCCACAAGGTCACCAGTTCGAGGCCACCGGCACCGTGCGACCTTGAAGCAGCTGACAAGCTGAAGCCGAGCTATTCCATCTGCTCTGAGCGTGGGAGGATGGAGGCCAGAATGTGAAGCCAGATCGGAATGAAACACCTGAATGTAGTGGTTCTTGAAAGAAAGAACCTTCTTTCAATTGTAATAATCCCTATTTAATAAGGGATTTAAATAAAAGCCTGCCTATGTAAACCGCCTTGAATAAAGTCTTGAATAAAGACCAAGAAAGGCGGTATATAAATACCTGTTATTATTATTATTATTATTATTATTATTATTATTATTATTATTATTATTATTATTATTATTACTTTTCAATCACATGGCTGCTGTGAGCAACATTGTTACTTGGGGGGAGGAAGCCCCATTGAATGACCAGCTGCAGTCAGACTACTTCTGAGTACAGCTGCAAAGGATTGGGTTGTCCTGGTAAGCCTCACAACTGCTGCTCGTGACCATCCTCCCTCTTGCTGCTACTGTTCCGCTCTCTCGCAGTCAGCCCCACTCCCTCCTGCCTTGTTTACAGATGGACAGGGGCATCAGGGGAGTGTTTAAAGAGAACTCCGACACATGTACACCTCGGCAGCAGCCCTTTTTTTTCCTGTGCCTGACACGAATATCAAAAAGACTCAAGTCTTTTCAAGTCATGAAAACATTCCAGGCAACTCGGAAAGTGGCCCCATAAGATTCATTTTCTACTTGAGTTGCAGGGGGCAGAGACTCATCTCAAGCCACACTGGATTTGCCCATCCCTAGTCTAGCCTACATGCCCTTAAAAGGGCATTGGATGGATTTCTAGAAGTAAAGTCCATCACATCACATTCCATTACAAGCCACAATGGGTTTGTGCAACGTCCTGGTCTTAGAAATAGACTACCTTAGAAGGCCAGGTGCAAAGGAGTGACAATAGGGTGCAGTTACCTTATTGTCTTGTGTGCTCCCTGAGGAATCTGGTGGGCCACTGTGAGATACAGGAAGCTGGACTAGATTGGCCTTTGGCCTGATCCAGCAGGGCTCTTCTTATGCTCTTAACCATGGAAAAGGAAAAAGCAAAATTGCTTGCAAACAGCAAGCACTCTGAAGCCCATGGTATACAGTGGTGCCTCGCAAGACGAAATTAATTCGTTCCACAAGTCGTTTCGTATTGCGAAAATTTCGTCTTGCGAAGCGCGGTTTCCCATAGGAATGCATTGAAATTTAATTAATGCGTTCCTATGGGCAAAAAAAGTCAGAACAAAGTCAAATTTGGTTTACAAAGTGTTTATTAAGCGCTCTTTAAAGGCATACATACTGTACAGAGGATTTCAAAAATTTCAAGCACAAAACTTCAACTTTTTAATTTTAAAAATTCGTCTTGCGAAGCACGGCCATAGAAAAATTTGTCTTGCGAGTCACCAGAAAAATCGCAAAAACGCTTTCATCTTGCGAGTTTTTCGGTGTGCGAGGCATTCGTCTTGCGAGGCACCACTGTACTGCCATAGTTTTGCATATGATCAGATTTAGCTAGCTTGAGTACTGGGCGAGAGCCCATACTATGACCATCAGAGGCCCACCTACCTGTGCTAACCCCTGAACCCTTAGTACCAGGGACAGTTGTAGTGCCCAGTGTACCACTGGGGAACAACTTGGGCAGTTTGGTTTGGGGCTTCCTCTAGGGCCTTCAGAAACCTGCTACCTGCATTGCATATAATGCTCATGAACTTAGTTTTCTTTCACATTTGACACTCGTGACCTCAGAACTTAGATCATAAAGTCCGCAGGTCTGCAGCTTGGGGGTCCACCTGGACTCGCAGCTGCTCCTGGATTCCCAGGTGGCGGCTGTGGCTAGGGGGGCCTTCGCTCAGCTTCGGCTGGTGCGCCAGCTGCGGCCGTACTTGGATCGTGCAGACCTGGCCACAGTGATCCATGCCACAGTGACACTGAGGTTAGATTATTGTAACGCGCTCTATGTGGGGCTGCCCTTGAAGACGGTTCAGGAACTGTAACTAGTGCAGAATTCGGCGGCCCATGTAGTTACTGGAGGTAGGCAGTTTGATTCAGTCAGCCCGCTTCTCCGGCAGCTGCATTGGCTGCCCATTCGTTTCTGGGCACAATACAAAGTGCTGGTTTTGACCTTTAAAGCCCTATACTGCTCTGGGCCAGGGTATCTTAGAGATCGCCTACTCCCGTACAATCCGGCTCGTCCTCTTAGGTCATCAGAGAAGGTCTTTTTACAAGTGCCCCCACTTAGGGAGGTACATGGGGCTGTGGCAAGAAATAGGGCTTTCTCAGTAGTGGCACCAACACTATGGAATTCCCTTCCCCTTGACTTAAGAACGGCTCCCTCTCTTGAGACTTTTCAGCGAGGCCTGAAGACCCTTCTGTTTAAACAAGCCTTCTGAATTCTTGGCCTTTTTTAACACCTTTTCAAAATCTTTTAATATCTTTTTAAATACCTGGTTACGGGCAGGTTAAATACCAGCCTGATTCGTTTATGATTTGCTGATCTATGCTCTTTTTACCTGATTAGTTTTTAATCTGACTACTGTTTTTATGATATGTTATGTTTTTATCTGCTTTTAAATTATGTTTTTAACTTGTTTTAACCTTGTTTGTAAGCCACCTAATAATAATAAATAATAATAATAATAATAAAGAAAGTGTGCCAAATGTTTTCCTAAACACTTAGTTATCTGGACCAATTCACGCTTATTCCTCTTTATGATAAGAACTGCGAAGCCAATGGTCACCAAAGGAGCCATGGCTCCCTTGCCCACAGAAGCCACAATTACCTCAAAACAAACAAGCCAATGGTATCAGAAGGGCAAGCAGGGAACACCGAGGTCTGTCTACCCCACTTCCATTTCCTTCTTCTTCCAGGGCTATTTCCTTTCTGTTGATCTCCAGATTGTAAGACTCTTGTCTTACAAGACAGGGTGCTGCCTGCGACACTGACCACTCTCTGGTGTGCAGCAGAGTGAAACTGCGAACAAAGCGACTGTATCACACGAAAAAGGAAGGAAGACCTCGCATTGACACCAGCAAGACCCAGGATCAGGGAAAAGTGGAGGAATTTGCAAAAGCGCTTCAGGAATCTCTTCCAGGCCCCGCCAATGCAAATGCATCCAACAGATGGGAATATTTCAAGAATGCTGTTTACAACACCGCCTTGTCCATATTCGGCAAGAAGACTAACAAGACAGCAGACTGGTTTGAATCCCACTCTGAGGAGTTGACACCAGTCATTGAGGAAAAGAGGAGAGCTCTAGCAGCATAGAAAGCCTGTCCCAGTGAGCACAACCTGCAGTGCTCTTTGCCCGTGTGACTTCCTCTTTGCCGACGATGCAGCTATAACTACCCACTCTGCCAAAGATCGTCAGCAGCTCATGGATTTTTTTAGCAAGGTCTGCCAAGACTTTGGACTGACAATCAGCCTGAAGAAAACACAGGTCATGGTTCAGGATGTGGACTCACCTCCCTGCATTACAATCTCTGTGCATGAACTGGAGGTTGTCCATGACTTTGTGTACCTTGGCTCAATGATCTCCGACACTCTTTCTCTTGATACCAAGCTAAACAAATACGTCGGTAAAGCAGCTACCACATTTTCCAGACTCACAAAGAGAGTATGGTCCAACAAGAAGCTGACGGAACATACCAAGATCCAGGTCTACAGAGCTTGCGTCTTGAGTACACTTCTGTACTGCAGCGAGTCATGGACTCTTTGCTCACAACAAGAGAGGAAACTGAATGCTTTCCACATGCACTGCCTCTGACACATCCTCGATATCACCTGGCAGGACAAAATTCCAAAACACAGTCCTGGAACAAGCTGGAATCCCTAGCATGTATGCACTGCTGAAACAGAAACGCCTGCGTTGGCTTGGTCATGTCATGAGAATGGGTGATGGCCGGATCCCAAAGGATCTCCTCTATGGAGAACTCGTGCAGGGAAAGCACCCTACAGTTAGAACACAGCTGTGATACAAGGACATCTGCAAGAGGGATCTGAAGGCCTTTGGAATGTACCTCAACAGATGGGAAACCCTGGCCTCTGCGTCCCACTTGGAGGCAGGCTGTGCAGCATGGCCTCTCCCAGTTTGAAGAGACACTTGGCCAACAGACTGAGGCAAAGAGGCAAAAAAGAAAGGCCCATAGCCAGGGAGACAGACCAGGGACAGACTACACTTGCTCCCAGTGTGGAAGGGATTGTCACTCCCGAATTGGCTCTTGTTCTCTCTTTGTCTTTGGAGAATGCTTTGGAATCCAAGGACATAGATGCCACTCACATGAAAGTGGAGACTGAGGAGGAGTGTGGAACCATCAAGCAGGAGGTTCTGAGGACACTTGCAGCATAGCTGGGCCTTATGTTTGAAATGTTATGAATCAGTCTAATAGCTCATCACCATCATCTGCTGGGAAAACACTTCACCAGTGGAGAAAATTTGACCTCTCAGTGCTGACTGGAACACTTTCCCTTCAAAGGCCTTTTATTCAGCCCCTGGTCTTAATGCTAATATATAAAGAAATCACTTGCATTAACATGCCCTGAAGCTTTTGCGTTCCATGAACCACATGTGCTACAATATGATAATGTTCAACAATTAGAATCCCATTTTCAGTAAACGAAAACACTGTGTCTGAAACCAAAAAGTTGCAAGGAAAACTCCTCCCCATACAAAGGAACTTTCAAACAAAATGCAAAACCAAATTAGACTGTAGGGATCAACAGTATCTTAACCTCAAACCTTCCAGCCCTCAGTGACCTTTCCAGTTGAATAATAAACCACTGATTTAATATGTCATCTACTGCCAAAGCTTTTGGGGGGAAGGCATAAAAATACCCTCTCAGGGTAATTTGTGTGCAAATGGAACAGCTTATTAAGGATTCTTTCATTGAAAAGACATAAACAAGGGTCTTGGCCACACAGCAAAAAAAAAAAAAAAATTCCCATCACAAACTTTATGGTCTGATTTCTCAGAAATACACTGGAAACTTAACAAGTCAAAAAAAATCTACTCACACTGTATTGTTTGCAACCACAAACTACAATACAGGACCACGCCCAGCAAATACTTAACCCGAGTACCACATCCTACTCCAGAAAGAACATTCAAGTCCTCAGTGTAAATAAATCAAGTACAATATCTGCTTAAACACCAAACATAAGTACAAATTCACGTATTTATTGTCAATGTTTACCCAGAAAAGCAAAAAGACATGTCTCAAGCTGTTTTGGTTTTAGTACAATTTTGTCTCAACAATTAGGGTGTCAGTTACCTTAGAACTACTCAGAAGTAAATTCCATTTGATTAAATGGGATTAACTTCTAGGAAAGTACGTATAGGAATGCAACCACATACCCAATGCTACCCAAAAGCTTTGCCCATCTACCTTCAAGATCTGCCTGCTTTCATTCAAGATTAAGTTAGTGCCCTCAGTCTTATAAGGTTCTAGCTCAGTGAGTGGTTCTAGCTCTAGCTCTAGCTCTAGCTCAAGGAAACATCACTTTTCTCAACCACATCCTATCCCCCCCTCCCCCGAATAAGAACAGGTGAATTTGGATCAGGTTCTGTTTTAATGCACTGACATGGTCAGAAGAACCATGGGCCATGAAAATTATCGCTCTCTATTTATATTGTGCTCCAAACTACGGCCCAGGGGCCACATCCAGCCCACCACAAGATTTTATCTGACCCACAGCAACTTAAAATGTTTTTTTTTTTTCCCCAAACCATGCAGTTGGGCAGTTAACATGTACAGTTCTGTCCACTGCATACCTTTTCATATGGCCAGAGTTATGTCAGCTTGGCTCATTTTCATTCACCTGGGCCACATGCTTTAAACCAGGGGTGTCAAACATAAGGCCTGGGGGTCGGATGTGGCCCACGGAAGCTTTTTATCCAGCCCTCATGCTCTCAGCTGCTGAGCAATGCTGAGGTATTACTGCTGTAAGGGCAGCCCACTTGAAAATTGGGCTCTCTTACATCTTGAAATATGATCAAGATTTGTGTATTTTCTCTTCTATCATTTGCAGCTAATGAGTTCCTAAGTGAGAAAAAGTGCTTATTTTTGGTTATGAACTGTTTAATGACATCACTTCCTGGCTAATGACATCACTTCTGGCCCTCAGCAGGTATCATGAATGCTGTTCAACCCTCAGTATGAAATGAGTTTGACACCCCTGCTTTAAACCATATTTGTTTGATTATTCTCAGTTTAAGCATAGCATTGTTTCTTTGTAACTGTCACATTTCTCTTTTGTTCTGAATCATATCATGCTGATTACAAAAAGATTCAGGTAACACCAGTGCTTTTTTTTGTAAGAAAGAAAGAAAGAAAGAAAGAAAGAAAGAAAAGGTGCAGGAACTCACAATTTGTTAATCTTTATTTATTTATTTATTTATTTATTTATTTATAAACCATTTTTTATAGGAGAACTAAAATATTTTTATGTGCTTCCCCCCTAAAAATGAACTTACTTCTGAGTAGACATGCATAGGATTGGGCTCTCAGACTGCAAGTTTATGCACCCTTTCCCAGGAGCAAGCCCCGTTGAGCACAATGAGACTTACTTCTGTGTAGACATGCACAGGCTTGGCTCTCAGGCTGCAAGTTTATGCACCCTTTCCCAGGAGCAAGCCCCATTGAGCACAATGAGACTTACTTCTGAGTAGACATGCCTAGGCTGTCTCAGGTGCAGGGGCTGCACCAGCCAGCTACTCAGGTGCAGGGGCTGCACCAGCCAGCTTCCTTCCCCCCTCTTCTGCCAAGCCAGTACCTGGGTGCTACAGCCCATCTCCCTGGCTGGCTGGCTGGCTGGCTGTCCCTCGTGGTTGTCATCGTTGTCGTCGTCGTCCTCCTCCTCCTCAGCACATGTCCCTGCGCCCTCCACCAGCTTGGAAACTGCGCGGGAAGCAGAGCGCGGGGAGAGGAAATGCGGGCTGGGCTCAGGCGAGAGCTGTGAGTGCAGTGAGGCAGGGGCAGTGATTTTTTTGTAAAAAAAAAAAGGTGCAGGAGCTCACTTACAAGAACAAGTTTAAGATTAACAAGTGTAATCTTTTATTTCTTTATTTACCTCCCCACCTAAAAAAAGAAGAAGAAGAAAAAATTATTCCTTATGGGGATTTGAACCCCCAACTTCTGGCTCCACAGACCAGCATTTTAGCAATTGAGCCATAGGAAGTTTTAGGCTCAAAGTGTTTGGAACTAATACTTGAGGCACTGATGGCCACCAGCTGGGCTCAAGACCTTATATATTAGTTCTGACATATATTAGTTCTGAAGGTTGGAGGTTCGAATCCCTCCCTAGCCAGCAGTGCAGGGCGGCGCAGGGAGGGGAAAAAGGTGGGGGCGGGGAGGAGGGAAAAAAGGTGGGGGTGGGGAGGAGGGGAAAAAAGTTGCCGGAACGCAGTTCCAGTGCGTTCCATTACAAAAAAAGCCCTGGGTAACACTCATTTATATTTCATTCATTCATTTATAAAACTGATTTTTTTTTGGCCCATGAAAATGTGTAAAACAGTAGTTCCCAAACATTTTAGCATCAGGACCAACTTTTTAAAATGACACTCTTATTGGGACCCACCTAGCTTTACAAGACAAAAACAAAAAAAGGTTTCACTTTACCAATTGCCCAAACATCTGTTTTTATCCCTTTTACTATGATGGGGGAGACCAACATCTGGAGCTCTATGTTCATCGTTTGTTGAGCTCCTTTTACTGTGATGGAGGAGACCAACATCTGGAGCGTTTGTTGAGCTCTATGTTCATCGTTTGTTGAGCTCCTTTTATTGTGATGGGGAGACCAACATCTGGAGCGTTTGTTGAGCTCCATGTTCATTGGAGCGGGACCACTCTGGTGGCTTTGCATTCCCCTTTGCCTGTCCTTCAATAAGAGCCAAGGCACATTTGCCTACTTACAAGTAAACACACATGTGGCTCAGTTTCACTTTCCATAGGGTTCAATGCATTTTCCTTGTCAGCTAGGAGGAGAACTTAATTCTTAAGAGTTTGTTGAGCCTGCATTCATCTGATCCAGAATATTCTGGTGGTGTAGTTTTCCTTAGAACCTTAGATCCATCAGGTGATACTACGGATAAGACATAATCAAGTGATAGATACACATTTGTGAATTACAGCCCAACCCTAACCTGCCCCAGAGCAGGCAGGCTGGCCAGCAGCCCTGCCTTGCATCCAGAGCAGGGTTGGGCCTGTTGCTGCTCAGCCTGGGGCAAGGGAATTCCTTACCCTTACCCTGGGTAAAGCCACAGCAGCACCAATGGGGCTACTCAGATTTGTGCCACCTCAAGAGGTGGGGCAGATCCAAGCAACCCGCAGCTGCTCTGGGCTGCCCAGGACCGGGGTTAGGATCTGGCATGAGTGCCAGATCCTGGCCCTATCCCCTGTTCACCTGCAGCTGACAGGACTGCCCACGGGTCTGTCCTCCCCCCATCCCAAAACACCTCCCCATCTGCTCCCCAAACCCACATGCTGGCCTGACTCAGCTGGCTCATGCTTACATTTGTACCTGTTCAACGGGGCTTGGACCAGCCTCCCTACTCTCAAAGTGGTGCTAAAGTTATTTGATTTTTCTCTGATTTTTTTATTTGAGCCATTAGTTATTTGATTTTTCTCTGTAAACCACTTTGTGAACTTTTTGTTGAAAAGCAGTATATAAATACTGTTAATAATAATAATAATAATAATAATAATAATAATAATAATAATAATAATAAAAGTGCTTTATAGCACTTTTGTGACACTGTTGGGCTCGCGCAAAGGACTTGCACCGGCCCAGCTACGAGTTGGGATTGTGCCCTTAGTCTCACAATGAGATTAGCTGGAATTAATGGGATGCCTCTTAACCAGGATAAGAGGCACCTTTCTTGTAGTGTTTTTCTTATATTTATCGAGGGGGAAGTAACTGTCACAATTCACCCCATCTTTTCCAGTCCAGAAGTACCCAACCCTTGGGAGTGTGGTTTTTCAGAGGGCTGCAGTAAAGGAGAGGGGAGAAAAGAGAAGAGTTCCATTGTGAGAGAAGAGTTCTCCTCATGCAGCTTTGGGTCCATGCCATCATACACTGACATTCAATATAATCATAGTATTGTAGTCATATGATAAATCATATTGCTCTCAGGTACAAGAAGAATATTTTCCCCTTTTTGTGTGTTGTTTACTGCTTGTATTTCTGCTACATGCAAAAAAAAAAAATGTTTAAATGAACAACAGCTTGATGAAACTAAACTGAGATTCTCTCCCAGTGTCTTATTAAATACATATTACTCAAACAACTTCCTGGAATCCGATCACATATGTCAACTTTCTGTCCCGTCTTCTGACAAGCTGTAAACGTACAAGGGGTGATTGAGTCTGTGTCTGGCAACCAATCGTTTTGTCGCTGCCAATAAATCTTTAAAAAAGCTCTTTCTTTATATTCTTTCTCAGCCTGATCTAACTTGAAAAGAAGCATTACTTCTAGATCTAACGGAAGCACAATATTTAACAGTTTGTTAATCCATCAAAGCATTTGTTGCCAAAAACATGGTAGAACTGAACATGTTCACCAAACCTGAGTAGAATATTGATGACATACAATACACTGACAGTTTAAGACAAAAGGAAAGCAACATTTTATTCTTAGTACAAGCAGTCCTAATCCACCAGTAGTGGTGTGATTTCCAGTATCCGTGTCCATGATGAGGATGTAAACATGACGAGGACAGATGAGGATATAAATATTTCATGCCCTTGTTAAGGAGTCCTCAGCATCAAACCTCACAATACCAGAGTAACCCCCAGCAATTGTAGTGGGTTTTACACTGATTCACAGCCCAGTCTGCTGCATCCAGGGGCACTGCTGAGGCTGCTGGAAGTCTCCTCAGGAATGGGGGACTGTCCCTTTCCCCTAGGGAAAGCCCCAGGCCCTGCAGTGGGGCTTCTCAAGTCTGCACCACCTACTTTGCCAACACAGACTTGAGAACCTTCGTGTCAGGCTTTGCAGCCCAAAATGGAGGACAGGATCTGACGGAAGAGGCCTCTGATGGTCCCACCCCCCTCCCAGAAACTGGATAATCCCCAGAAACTGGATAATGGTACATCAATGGTTCATGCTCTATGATTCAGCAATAAATAAATAAATCTTAAAAGCAGAAGAACTACATGTGGGGCTTCTGTATCCATGGATTCTGTAACCACAGATCTAGCTCAATGCGGGTCCACCAAAAGAGCATTGAGCCAGACTTGGGCCAACCTGAGGCCTCTGGAGGCAACCAGAGCAGTGCTCCGGTCACCTCTGGAGGGCTTTCTGAAGCCCAAAGAGGCTGTGCATGTCCGCCCACAGCCTCTGCAGGTTTCAGAATGGCCATTTCGGCCAAAAAAACCCTGCAATTTCCAGCCCTCCAGGGGCTTCCCTGGGCTTCAGAATGCCTTACATGAGCAAAAAAGTCACTTTCAGTTTCCCTCCAAAAAGTTGCATTTTTTTTTTTTTCCAAAATAGCCATTCTGAAGCCCACAGAGGCTGCAGGCACATGCACACAGCCTCTGCGGGCTTCAGAAAGGCCTCCAGAGGCGACTGGAGCACAGCTCCAAGACCCCACATGTAGTAGAATTCTGTTAGCATTTTTCCTCACTCCTCTATTTAACAAACTGCTATACAAATCCGATTTATGCTTTCACCAATAGGTGGCGCTAGCTATTTTTTTGGTCTCCAAACATATGAGAAACTGTTACTTAACATGGAAAGTTCTAAAAATAAGAAGTTCTTGTTAGTATGAGCTCTTCTAGCAAGCTTGCTACACTCCATATTGTAAGAAATTGCCAAAGGATTTCATAGTAATAAGATACTGGGCATTAAAGTAAAACAGGAATGGGAAATGGAGAAAATAAGTTGGTTATTGAGTTCTTTTCTGAAAATCTCTGTGCAACCCAAATATTTAATTGCAATGTCTATGTCAAAACGTATTACATTTTAATGAGACTTCACTCGTGAGCAGCTATTTACTGGTAAGAGTCTGTCTTCAGCCCTGTTTTAAAATGGAAATTGGATAACAAATCATTAAGACATATTTATGAAGTAAAGAAGAGATGACTACTTACACTCACCATATGTTATGTGCCAAATTCACGGAGCCCAAGGGGCTTTCTTAGTGATGTTTCTTCTGAGTGAAATCCAGGTGGCAAATTGCATAGTGAAAATGAGTCTTTCAGCAGAACACTGACACTGGTAGCTAAACATTGGGCTGCGGTTCTATATACACTTACCTGGACATGTACTCTGAGTACTCATAAAAAGAATTGCACATAGGACTGTACATAGGAATGCTACTCATACATAGGCCTGTAACCTACATCAAAGTAATCATTATGAAGCTTACGTACAAATTAATAATTTTCAATTCACTCAACTGGAGTCAATGTGTAAATGAAGAGTGACTTTCAACTTCAATTCCATGATTCTGTCTGTGGATCTAACTAGTGACCTTTAACCACTGCCATGGAGAACCATTTTCCAACAGCCTTCATGTGCAGTTAGTAATATCTAAACGGATCCTCCTAAAATGGATCATGATCAAGGTTTACAGAATGATGAATCATGCGGAGAGTTACAAAAATGAGTAACCATTTTAGAGTAAACAGAAATGGGTCACCCATTCTCTAGAAATCTGAGTTGTCCAATGAGACTAACTTCCATGAAGTTTAGGGCAACATATAAACATGACATGGAATTCATGTTATATGGCTGTTTTCATAGGATTACACAAATTCACGGAGAAAGGACTCAATGGCTATTAGTAGCTCCCCTGTCTGGAGGTGGTATGTATCTGGTCTCTGGTTACCAGGTGTAAAGAACAAGAAACAAAAGATAGCTTTCTTTTGATTGGCAGCTGTTGGAAACAGAGTAAAAAGCTAAATCAGCAGTTTTTAAACTCTCAGGGAGTTTGAAAACCGCTGTAAGTTCTTGCGGGGGCGGGGGGAGGCAGGGGCTGGAGGAAGGCAGCGGCACGATCCCCAGGATCGTGCCGCTCAGGGGGCTGCAGGGGCTTGGCTGCACGTACCTGAGCCTCCTGTAGCCTCCCGGGGGTGTGTGGAGCCCTGTGTGACCTTCTGCAGAGCTCCCCGCAACTTCGTAAGTGAAAGTGGAGCGATCAGAGAAAAAGAGCTGAGTAACAGTGGCTAGTGACTGGGGGGAAAGGGCGAGCAGTTCTCTATGAATTAGTTCAAACAATACAGGTATAACCTAATTATCCACGAATTTTTCACTTGCGGTTTTATCTCAACTCAAAGAGAAGGGCCCTTTCAATTAAAGGAAAAATGTCCTTGCTAATGTGGGAGAGGGCAGCCAGCAGGCAATCAATCATTCTCCAGGTGCTTAGAACACCTTCAGTCTGAGGCAAGTGACCTCTCCCTTCCCCCTGAGCATGCAAAATAATGCAAAGTGATTGTCACTTCCTCTCTGCATTCTTTCCCTGTGCTCTGGGTGAAGGGACGGGTCAATGCCTCAGACTGAAGTTGTTCTAAGCACCTGGAGAGAGAATCACAGAGAGGAGGGGAGGCAATTTCCCTGAACCCCCACCCACACACTGTGAAACCTACTTCTAGTGCCTGGTCTGCATACATAACTGACCCTGCCGTCCTCACAACTGACCAATCTTACTTACTTACTTAGGGCGCAATCCTACCTTGCGCTGGAACAGGCAAGCCAAGAAACTTGCGCTTTATCCAGCACAGGATAGGGATCCAAGGCAGTTCAACCAGAGGCAAGGGGAAATTTTTCCCCTTACTCCTTGGTAAGGCGCCCTGGCCCCAATGGGTCTCCTCGGACTTGCGCCACCTCTGGAGGTGGCACAAGTTTGAGGAGAGTGGAGTGGCTTCAAGCTGCCCCGATCTCCCCGGGATTAGGGGTTCGGATCTAGCATAACTGCTAGATCCCAACCCCGCCTCCCGCTTCCCACCCATCTGCCCCCGGGATTGCCCACTTCCTGCCCTCCCGCCCTCCAGGTGGGCCAAGGCTCATAGTGTAAGCCGCCATGGAGGCTGGATTCTGCATCCATGTGTCAGCACACCTCTGTGTGCTGACACAGCTTACTCCCAAGGAGCTGCAAATGTGCTATACAGCACATATAAGAACCCCCTCCTGCAAGGGGCTAGTGCCAGCCCAACTCATTCTCAGGATTGCGCCCTTACTTACTTACTTACTTATTTACTTACTTACTTACTTACTTACTTACTAGACCTTTATTGGCTTAGAATAAATATTTACATACATATTCAAAACACGTACAAAAAAATCACCATATGGGAGATGCAAGCAAGTCATGCATTCTATATTTTACTTACAATTGACCAATCCAAATAGCACAATTACAATCCAGCATGGATTTTGTTTTAATCACTTTTTCTAGTGAGACAGATTTGAATCCTGGTCAAACCCTCCTTTAGGAGTCAAGAGAGAAACAAGCCAGATGACCCCCTCAGGACAGTATACATTCATTGCCTGAAGAAAAAACTGGATTTTTTATTTATTTTTTATTTACTCATTTATTTTTCAATAGGCTCTGTGGTTAGAGACATTTCTAACCCTTTCTGTGCCTTTTTTTTCTTGCCAATATTTCAGTCGTTTTTAATTAGCAGTAAAATATCAACAGGTCTTGGTTCCCACCATGTGCAAAAAGGAAAAAAGTCTAGCATCATGAAGATGAAAAAACACGGTGCTTTGAGATCTCTTTATAATTATGAGGGGGGAATCAAACCACTGGAAACTTCCAAAAGCTAACTTCCAAAACATATCAAAAGATACGTTTTACAGCAAAACGCTGACTATATTTATCTTGCAGGTGAAAGACCACGGATGCAGGAACTTCCATCTTCCTCTGATTCGTCGTAAATATTTATGACTGACTCTGGTGTCAGAATGAGTTTCTGTCCGTGTCTTGACAAGAAGTTTACTCTTCCGGTGAGTGCCTTCAGAGGCGGAGAAACCTGAACCACTATCTGGAAGTAACTGTAATAGCGATCCCGCTTGGCTGGAAGCCTGAAACCATATATTGCTTCTCTGCCGGCTCCAGTCCACCACCACAGATGTCATAGCGGTTTCTCAGAACAGACAAGGAAGGAAGGAAGGGCTAAGCTATAAAAAGGAAGAAAGTCTGTGAAAAGAATGTCTGAATAAATATGTATGTGGGTGTCAACTAATACAAGGCAAACGGGACTTGAGTTAAATGTGAATTAGCCTGTACTTCCCTGCCTACTCTCCATAGATGACTATGTCTCACACCATCAGGAGCTTCATTATACTACATCAGTGGTTTTATTACACACTGACTTGCAGGGTGTTTTTGACCTAAGGACAAATGCATCTGTTCCAAAAGGTCAAGGGAAGTTAATACTCTGCGCTGAATGCTTGACCTGTTTATTTTGTTTCAGCTTCTGGTGGGTGCTGTGCCAGCAGTATTTAATGCTTGCAGGAATTGTCTCCAGTATGGATCACCTTAACATGTGTAATTTTCCTGTTATTTCATGCCTGGCTCTGCTTTTGTTCTTTCTGATCAAGAAATCAAACATAAAAAAAACCCTTTGATTTAAGATTAATGTTAAATTGCTTACCATGTTAAATTGCTTACTCATGCTCCAAAAAGCATGGAAATTAGAAATAAAGGTGGTTACTTTCATTTCCCCACCACACTGGGTGGCGGAGAAGTAGGTGGGAGTATAGGGGGAGGCATTCCAGAGCAGGGGGAGAGAGAGGACAGAGAGAGGGTGGAGAGGAGGCATGCCAAGGGGAGGGGATTGCATGGGAGTGAGGCAGGACCGATGGAGCTCAGCTCCACCAGATTCTGGGCTCTGCATCAGGCTGTGTGGCTCGACACAGAGGCTCTTGATTCTACAGCAGCCCAAGGCTGCCGCAAAATCAAGTAGCCCCATTGCGGGGCTATTTCCCTTCTCCAGGGGAATGGGACAAAAGTCTCCTTTCCCCAACGAGCCACTGGTGTCTTCCCTGTGGCTCATAGGATGCCACGGCAGCTTTCATTTCGATGAAGCGGCAGTCACATCAGAATGGGCAGCTCAGGATTGGGCTGCCCATGAGCAGTGTGCTTCAGTACCATACTAGATGGTTTCCTGTTTTATGGTTGCACAATTTTATTTAACATGAAAAGAGGAAAGTGAAGCATACTTGGTGGATAGGTTACTGATAACGTCATATTTGACTGTTGAGGTTATTCTTATGACAATTTTTATTCTGATGGATTTCAGGACATACTGAGTATCTCATACAATGTGCTCAATCCATTATAGGGCCAAACATTTGGATCTGAACCAAGTATGACTCACTAAAACTTGCCCCACCTTATTGCAGAGTGCAGAAATACTGTCACCACCTTTTGGCTTCAGTGTCCTGGTCAGCAATGAAAGTGTGGCAAGTTATTTCACTGAGCTAGAGCTGCAGCCAAAAGAAGCAAATTCAGCAATGAGACTCTTGCAAACCCCAGCCAGTTTCACTACATCTGCACATCATCCATCCCAATGGTCACACAACAACTGATACTCATAAGAACATAAGAACAGCCCCACTGGATCAGGCCATAGGCCGATCTAGTCCAGCTTCCTGTATCTCATAGCAGCCCACCAAATGCCCCAGGGAGCACACCAGAGCTGCGGAGCACACCAGAGCACACCAGAGACCTGCATCCTGGTGCCCGCCCTTGCATCTGGCATTCTGACATAGCCCATTTCTGAAATCAGAAGGTTGCACATACACATCATGGCTTGTAACCCATAATGGATTTTTCCACCAGAAACTTCTCCAATCCCCTTTTAAAGGCCAGATGCTGTCACCACATCCTGCGGCAAGGAGTTCCACAGACCAACCACATGCTGAGTAAAGAAATATTTTCTTTTGTCTGTCCTAACCCTCCCAACACTCAATTTTAGTGTATGTCCCCTGGTTCTGGTGTTATGTGAGAGTGTAAAGAGCATCTCTCTATCCACTTTATCCTTCCCATGCATAATTTTGTATGTCTCAATCATGTCCCCCCCACTCAGGCGTCTCTTTTCTAGACTGAAGAGGCCCAAATGCCATAGCCTTTCCTCATAAGGAAGGTGCCCCAGCCCAGTAATCACCTTAGTCGCTTTTTTTTGCATCTTTTCCATTTCCACTATATCCTTTTTGAGATGTGGCGACCAGAACTGGACACAATACTCCAGGTGCGCCCTTACCATCGATTTGTACAACAGCATTATAATATTAGCCATTTTGTTCTCAATACCTTTTCTAATGATCCCAAGCATAGAATTGGCCTTCTTCACTGCCGCCGCACATTCAGTCGACACTTTCATTGAGTTATCCACCACCACCCCAAGATCTCTCTCCTGATCTGTCACAGACAGCTCAGAACCCATTAGCCTATAAGTGAAGTATTGATTTTTTGCCCCAATGTGCATGACTTTACACTTACTTACATTGAAACGCATCTGCCATTTTGCTGCCCATTCTGCCAGTTTGGAGAGATCCTTCGGGAGCTCCTCACAATCACTTCTGGTCTTCACCACTCAGAAACGTTTGGTGTCATCTGCAAACTTAGCCACCTCACTGCTTACCCCTGTCTCCAGGTTGTTTATGAAGAGCTTGAAAAGCACCGGTCCCAGGACAGATCCTTGGGGCACACCACTTTTCACTTCTCTCCGTTGTGAAAATTGCCCATTGACACCCACTCTCTGTTTCCTGGTCTTCAACCAGGTCTCAATCCAGGAGAGGACCTGCCCTCTAATTCCCTGACTGTGGAGTTTTTTCAGTAGCCTTTGGTGAGGGACCATGTTGAACGCCTTCTGAAAGTCCAGATATATAATGTCCATGGGTTCTCCCGCATCCACATGCCTGTTGACCTTTTCAAAGAATTCTAAAAGGACAAGACTTACCCTTACAGAAGCCATGCTGATTCTCCCTCAGCAAGGCTTGTTCATCTATGTGTTTTGAGATTCTATCTTTGATGGTATTCCACCATCTTACCCCGTTATAGATGTTAGGCTGACTGGCCTAGAGTATCCCGGGTCCCCCCTCTCTCCCTTTTTAAAGATCGGTGTGACATTTGCTATCTTCCAATCCTCTGGCACCATGGCTGTTTTGAGGGACAAGTTGCATATTTTAGTCAAGAGATCAGCAACTTCATACTCATTAACTATAAATGCTGGCCAAGGCAAGAAACTATTTTTATTCACTCTGATGACACATCAAATTCTCCAACTTCTTTAGATACATTGGAGCAATAAATTTGTAGAGTAAGGTAAACTTACCTGGGAGTAAACCTTTTTGAAATCAGTGGGGCCTGCTTTGAGGCTACTGGCAAATTAACATGTTATAACTTATACAGATGAACTAAGAGTTGTCCCTATGGTATATTTTTCCATTTTCTGTTGTGACTTGATTGTCATAAATCAGCAGAAAACCTGCCATGGTGAACATAATGATGCACTGTAACTCAATTATGAATGTTTGAACCTATGTAGCAACACCAATGACATTCACCAGCCTCTTCTCTGGGAGATTTTGTGGAGATTTGGTCCATGGCAGGTTTAGGGCACACTCAAATGTCCCACAGCATTTCTCTGGTAACTATTTGCTGGCATCAGTTTCAGTGTTTTCTAATCACATATTTCATTACCTAAGTGGATGGGATTGAAACTACTTCTCAAGCCTGGTGCCTGTGTCTAGGCAAACTGCCCAAGGATCACCTTGAATAAGAATGAAGCCAAGAAGAACAGTGGAGAAACACTGGACAAGTAGACCAGTAATGTTATTTTTATTGTTATGATTATAGTTAGTACTGCAGTGGAAATGGCAATTTATAAAATAACATAAACAACAGGCAGAGCCCCACTCCATGGTGCTTATAATCTATACCAGGGATTCCCAAAGTTACTGGGGTCACAGTGCCCCCACAGGCTCCTCTTCCCAGCGCAGCCAGGTGCCACCATCTTGGATCACACAAAATCTTATGATATGCAAGATAAAAGTATGGCAGTGCCCAAGTCTTGCAAGGTCTTGCATGATCCCAGATGGCTTATCCCAAGGAGGCCTCCAGAGCTGAAAACTCCCCTGTGGAATTACAGCACATGCCCTATTGGTGCAGCTGTATCACAACACAGGGAGTTGTGTAGGACTGGGCTGCCCACCCAACCACCATCCTTCCTTTCTGCCCTGCTTTTTACCCCCTGATTATTCAATTTAGACCAAAAGCTCTCTAGGTAGAAATTGTGAAATTTTGTGTTTGATATAGGATACTACATAATGAAGGCGCAACTTAGGTGTTTAATATTGGTAGTTACATATCATATATTTAAATGGACCAATCTATGGAACAAAACCTCAGTGACTTGCTGCTGGGTCAATCCAAGGTACTACTTCATATATGTATGATTGACTTTACATTTACATTTACATTTCTGATACAAACTGGGAATCTGATGTTGTAAATGGTCCTGGCTGTAGAAGGGAAATGCCTGGTCAGAGTATCCAGGATCTGATAAACCAGTTAAAAATTGTTAATGGTCCAGGATGCTTCACTATGGAGGATCCACAGGAGCTTAGTAAAATTGCACATTCAATCCATCTGAGAGGAATGGCCAAGATGAGAGTGTAAGGTGACTTTGTGAGGTCAGAGTGAGGAAAAACAAACGAAAAAGGCAGGCAATGTTTTCGCTGGCAGCTCTGGAGACAGATACCAAGACACTAAAATGGAAATTGAGACAGACTAGGCCAAGGCTGGAGCACATTGGGTGCCAAGCTTTTCTCTGGGAAACTGACAGAACCTGTTGTTGCTTGTAAGGAGTGCTCTAGTATACTGTACTTCCATCCAATGCTCAATTTGCATATTTGTAAATAAAACTACAAAGGCGCCATAAGCATCTAGTGCTCTCTCCTCCCAAGGAAACCAGAAACTGGTCAGCATTGCCCATGGGGCAAGTGTGTAACAATTCTCTCCCCCTCCCCTCCATAATTATCTTCTTCATAACTCTTATCTTGTTTTGCTCTGAACATGATAAAGCACGTTAGGCAGCAATACATTTTCAAGACCCAACAGCAATGCAGTTGGGGCCTCATTTTATATATCAGATTCATATTCTTTCCCAGCCTCTGTCTTTCTCAAGATAACCACCACTGACAATCTAAGGAAAACATAACCCCTCATTTGCATATCTCTGTCTAGATAGTTAGACAACTGTATTCTTTGTCTTGAACGCCAACGTTCATTCCAAGCCCTTGACCTGGAAGTCAAAACTACTTACTTTCTTATCCTCAAACCCATTAGCAGGAGAGCCTGCAGTCTGCCAACCCTCCTATAAGACTTCCATGACCTGCTGGTGTGTACCAAGTGGCCATTTTTAATCACAGCCTTGTCTAAGCAAATTAAGCGACAATGTCTAGATAGAAGCCAATGGCAAATGCTTTGCAACAAATGTGAACAAGACTAAAACTCAAGTGTCAGATACTTTTGTCCCACTGCTGAGAAAAATACTCTCGAATTTCAGCAGTTGTATTGCAGAGCCCAGGGCAACCAGGAATGATCAACGGGGCAATGGCCATACACTACACAGGTGTCCTTCATAAACGTCAGCTGGGTAATGATGGCTCCTGGGGGACTGAAGTTTTACAAACCTGGACATTCTATATGCATTTATCATTGAAATAGGCAGAATGCCATCACTGTGGGCCAAACAAAGCCAAGTGTTCTCAGCCAGACTCCACAGCACATATAGCAATCACCTATCCTAAAATGGAAAGCAGAATGTTTGTTTTAAAATTATCATGGGAAGTCAGAGCACAGAGTCCTTTAGACTGGCCTGCAGACCTCACTCAAGACCTCATTCTTTTTCCTTAGCATTTTCCAAAGAAGAAAGCAATAAAGTAAATTATTTTCAGGAAACAGAGAAAATACTTCGGTTTTTCCAAAGGACAATGGGCTTTGCTATCTCTTATTGTGTTTTATTAGAGTGAGTAGTGGCTATAGCCAGACATGAACAAAATGGTGAGTAACTCAATAATAATAATAATAATAATAATAATAATAATAATAATAATAATAATAATAATAATAATAATAAAATTTATTCATCAGAATCAGCATTCAGCCTGGAGCCCACTATTGTTTAGGTAAAAAAAAATAGTAAGAAACTTTGGGATCAGCAATTTTATCCCCTGAGACTGCAATCCCATGTACACTTTCCTGAGAGTAAGCCCCACTGAATACAGTGGCACTTATGACCCAATCCTAACCCTTACTAGCACTAGTGGAGCATGCACTCCACCAGCACACACTGTCGCAAAAGTTCCTAAAGCACTTTGCGACAGCAAACCTTCTAGATGCACTGGCAGGAAGAATGGAGCTTTACCACTGGTGCCAGCAGAGGGACACCTGCTGGAGCAGCTAAGTCCAGAGCAGGCAAGTGTGGAGCAGGGGGAGGGTGGGGAGGGGTGTAAGAGTGGGGAAGGGTGGAGTGGGGAAGGGTGGATTGAAAGTGGCAGGATCAGCAGTGCAGGTTCAAGTGCAGAGCCAGGATGGTGTAGTGGTTTGGGAGGTTTGATGAGGCTCCCTCCTTCCAACCAGCCATGCTGTGCAGAATGTGATAGCTATGAACTATCACTCTTCCCCTTCCCTGCCTCCTCTCTCTCCCTGGGCTTTTCAAGCCAATCTTAAGGCAAGAACCCAATCCCCTGCTCACATTAACCCTTTCCTGCCTCCTGTCTGGAACTTCCCTGCTGCTCGCAGGATTGGAATGCTTGCCCATGAGGTCTTTCACACCACGAAAACAGTAAGAAAGTACACCCAGACACAGACAGACTCAAGTCAGCACATGTGGAGATGAGTGCCAAGTTGGGGGCCCTGACTCAAGTCTTTTTCAGTCTTCCACGCGCACGACTCACAAGTCACTGAGTCACCCAAAATCATGCATTTTTGTGACTTACGCCTGAGTCACCTGACTCGAGCTCCCATCCCTGGCAAGGGGACAAATGTCCCTTTGCCCCCAAGGAGATCTCCAGCAGCCAAAATTCACCCACAAGATGTGGCATAGTCGGCAGAGGGGAATTTGGTTAGGATTGGACTGAATAGACGGCTTGTGCTGTAAGGATGCACATTTTTAATTGTGATTGATTAGATTATTCATCAGCATTCCTTCCCTTAATAAAATTCACTGAAAAGCTCTGATTTCAGAATCAGGTATAACATTAGTGGCTTGGACTAATACTTGCTACAGGAATTTATTTATTTATTCCACTACAGGAATAAATGAAAGTGCTGAGCAATTCATATTGCACACTTCTATAACAAAGGCAAGGATTTATCTGGGAACCATTTAACAAAGAAGTGATCCCATCAGTGGAACTTGATTTGAAGTTTCAACAAATTTCTCCTCAAGAAGTATTTTCAGTTTATATGAAATCCTAGGGTAAGATTTTTGGAGCCTATTTTGGCTACCCTTCAAGGGGAGAACACACGAAATTATATTGGTTACTTTCCGATTGTGACCCATCGGTCACCTATAGTGTGGCATTGTTTGCTAAAGCTGCCAGAACTATTCGTGCCAACTACCTGGGGGAAATAACGGTAGATTGTAAAGGAGATTCCTTAATATGATGAGTGTAGGTGCCTTTTGTGCTTGATTTTGACCTAATTTTATCATTTTATCATTGTTTGTATCTTGATGTATTTTTGGATTTACATGTTTTATCTTATTGTGATGGCTATTAGCTAATACAATAAACAATCTTTGACTTTGGCTTATATGAACAGTGCCAGTGAACAGGCTTTATAGCTGGGCTAGGAAATGTATGCTGGATGTTATTGGCAAGACTCTAATGGTACAGAGCGCATGCTATTCTTGTGATTAACCTTTCCAAGTCATTGTGGGAGGTACAGTTTGCAAAGGGATATCTTTTTAGTCTGCAAGATATTGAATCCTTCATCATGGCTCAATTTTGCAAACTTTCAGAGGAGGACTAGCAAAAGGTTATCATACACGTGAAGTTATTCAGTGCGAGATCCAGCTGTACCCTTTTACTTGGGCTTAAACTGAGCCTGGCTGACCTGGGCTTTGCTCCAAACCCCGTTTTCAATACCAGGGCTCAATCTTGAACACAAGAACTAGCAAGGGCTTTGAGCATGGTTGTCATGCCCTCAGCAATGGTCAGTCTCAAAGAAGTCTGGTTCCAGGATTCAGAGAAGTGGACTGTCAGACCAACAATGCAATCCTATCCACTTAGTAAAGGAGCACCAAGTGAGTGTGTGTAGCATTGCAGCCCAAGTGAGTCAGAAGCAGGTTACAATCCAACAGAGGCTGGGACAGAGTTCTAGAGCAGCAAAAAGGGATTAGATGGCCCTGAAGCAAGTAGCTAGTAAAAATTTGACAGAGGTCAAGGTCCAAGGGAGTAATGAGGGACAAGAATCAAGCACCTGCATAATATCCTCATGCCAGTGATGAGATGCTTGGCCTCACTGGTGCAACCATGAGGCTAGAGCATTATAAACCTGATAGACAAGGATTGGGCCTTTAGGCCAGTGCTTTTGCTCCTGGTTCTGCAGCCTATATGGCTCTGAGTACAGAACCCAATCTGCCAGACCTACCATAGAAAGAGCACTGGTGGTGGAGGAAGTAAAGCACCAGAGCCTAACTCTTGGAAGCCCTAGTTTGAGACACAATTCACAATGCCCTTCAGTCCTACATCTGCAGTACAAAAGCATCTGCTGCAAAAGGTAGGCTGAGATAGGTCATTTCCAACTGCTTGGATAGAGCAAGGCCACACATAGTCATAGCCCAGAAAGACATTTGCATCTTGTCAGTGCATCTTGTGACTTTCTGTTGGATTGCCCATATGTTGTGCAAGCCTACTGTAGATAGTCTGCATGAGATTGGAATGATACAGACGTCATATATGAGACAATCAATTTGATGCAGCAGTTTGAGTGGATGGCCTGGGTTAACTCTCAGTAGAGCTCTTGATTTGCTAGATAAGAAACTGCTGTCTCTCATCATCTTAAACATTACTTTGACTCAGGTAGTTGGTAAACAGGCCCAAAACAACAGTTAGTCCCACACAAGAACAAGTTGTAGAAAAACAGCTACTTGATTTTATGTCTTCCAAAAAAAATGTTACCTAGTTAAAGTCAATGAAGGACTTTATCAAAAATTGAACCTATAAGTCCTTTAACTAAAAGCAATACTGATACGAAGTCACCATGGTGGTGCAAAACAGGCATTTGTGAAGATCCATGGCAGAAAATGCCTTATGGCCTACTGCACATTGTTTGTGCTTGAAGAAAATGCCCCACTACTGACCATTCAGCTAGCTGTAATCTGCTGTTAAGACATGGGTCATAAATAACATTGGCTCTGGTCCAAGTGACCTCACAGCTAGACATTTGCCACTGAACTCAAGGAAACACTATCCCCTGCCCAGGTTAAGCAATTCATAATTGCTAAGAGATTCATGTGCAGTGCAGCAGAACCATGCACACATGTACAGAGGACACTGAATGTGAGTTTTCCCATCTCTGCAACAGCCCTTTGTGCATGCAGGATCAGATTCAATGGGAATTATCTAGGACATGTTTCTAGGTCTACTGCCACCCATGCCATTAATTAGAAGTATTTCCATATAATGTGTTTCGCTTCAATGTGAATAAATGATTTAAGTGCAAAACAGCTTGATTATAAATAGTGCACACTTATCTTCATAGCAAACATTATTTTAAACCCCTTGGAAAAGGGGTATATTTTCATAATGTGTCATTCCAAAGCAAACACGGTTCCTGCAGTGTGGTAATGAGTCAGTCTTGATACCACGCTGAGTTCACCCAATCTGCTTTTCCTATGTTTCATATGTGAAAAGAACCTGCCTCATTACTGGAGTCATTAAAACAATTTATGCTAAAGATTCCTTTCACTACAATTACCAGCACGTATTGCGAAAAAGATACAGGGAGGAAGGAGACCTTGTCTCTAAAAAACAAAGCTCTTGCTGAACATAACACTGAATAAGCTGCACACCCAAGTGTGTCCTACCAAACTGAATGCAGCTCAAATGTATGCTGGCCCAACAGGGACTAGATGAACCTCCATTTTCTTGCAGTCTCTATGAATTTCAGAAACAGGAAGGTGTCCAAGTGGCCAGCAGGCCACCATATACAAAATTCAGCAGGTCTGATGTATAAACAGGGCTGGCCCATCCATGCGGTCAACCTCTCCTTCCTATGGATTTAAAAAGAAAGGGGGGAGAGAAAGTGGAGGAGAGTGCTGAACAAGAACATTGGGGAGTGGGAGGATCAGAAGCTGGCACATCATTGAGTAAGGGAGGGAAGCTTTGGCTTGCCACCTCAGGAAGGTGTCGAGGTGTTGGGGTAAATCCCTACATATTAGGGGTCTGTGTCTGAGAGAAAGTAGGAGTGTGTGTGTGTGCACACGCATGTGTGTGAGAGATATATCTAACGTCTTTTCTTCAGAGAGAAATATAGGTGGGGCCTTGGCATCCATGGGGGATCTGTTCTTGGACCACCCACAGATACCAAAAATCACAGATAAGTAAATCTGCAATTTTGGCCCCTTAAGCCCTCCAAAGAGGCCCAGGCCTCAGAATGCCTTAAAAGACATAAAAATGTCACTTCTGGTTTCCCTCATGAAACATGAAATTGTATTTTTCTGCCTGAAACAGCCATTCTGAAGCCTGCAGAGAACACAGGCAGATGCATGCAGTCTCTGTAGGCTTCAGAAAGCACTCTGGAGGGGACTGGAGCACAGGTCCAGTCCCCTTCAGAGGGTTGAGGTGGGGCCGAGTCTGGCCCAGTGTGGGTCTGGGGGATCACATTGAGCTAAATCCACGATGTAAAATGCACAGATAAACAGGCTCCATTTGTATTACCAAATTTGGGGATTTCAGAAGAATTTTTAGAAAATGAGATCTCATCTTGAGGATCTCTTTAAATCTCTTCTTGATTTCTTCTTGATCTCATTAAATCTCTTCTTGATCTCATTAAATCTCTTCTTGAAGTTTCTATGCTGTGTTACCAGGCCACCCTTTGAATTCAGGCACAGTGAATTAACTGTGCTGTTCCTCTTTAAGGACACCCCAGCCTCCGGATGCCCTCTTCCCTCTCATCCCTTGGTTAGAGGAAATCCTGCTGCAGACCTGTGTGTTTCAACCCTGCCAAAAATCAGGTTAAAAAAACAACAACGCAGTGCTGTTTAGTGGATGAAGAATGAATACTGTACTGAAGGGTATTCCATCAGACTCCCTGGTACAGCTTGGGACAAGGAAGCTGCTTAGGGTTTTAGACGGCTGCTGGAGCTATTGCAGTTAGTGAGTGGCCACAGTTATCACACTGGAAAGAAACAGTTTACTGTGAACAAGGACTGCTTTCTCCCCCCCCCCCCCCCCGCCCCCAACTCCTTTCTGCTCAGCACTGGACTCAGTTACACCTGTCAAATATCTTCATGCTACACAGCTATTAAAGGCTCAGGAGTTTACTTTGGGTCAGGAGCTGGCAATGCCAATGTGTATCTATGCAAACACCAAGGGATAACCTAAGAAAGGGCCCTGAAATACGTGATTGCCACCATTGTGTGGGACACTTCCCAGTTACAATCTCTAGTGTTCTCTCTTCATTACCATTCACTAGTTGTTAGAAATAAAAAAAGGTTGCTGTGTGCTGAACACTGCTGATGAATAAAAATGCACACATTAGCGTCCCTAAACGCACAATTTAAATAATCTCTATATACCCCAATGAAAGATCTATGAGTAAGAGAAGGGAAGTTTGTCCAATTGCACCAGAACCAGCAAGGCTAGAATTCACACAGGGCTACTAGATTTGAATGGCATCCAGGTGTTGTAGCATCCATACCAGCAGAGGGAGCAGAGGCTACATCTATGAAGCCTGCTCCAATGCTGCTTCTTATCACTCTGGTGGATCTGCTAATGGAACTGCACCCTGAATGCAACCTCAGGACAGCACAAATGGGGACACCCCAGTCAGTCAAAAAGAGGTAAGTAAAGGCACATACCCAAGGTACAAAGCAAATGACATCCAGAGTTATAATGCTATGTTCCTGCAGTTCTAGGTCTTTAGTATTGTGATCAGTGAAAACAAATGGGAAGGGGAGGAGAATGAATGTAAAGAGAAGATACAAACATCTGATGCAACTGTTTTCAATCATAAATAGTGAATTAGGATCACTATTTTGGATAATCCCCAAAGGATTTATAGACCTTTTTCTGCATTTTTTTGTGATGTTTATTTTATTGTTAGAGTGGCAGTTTCAGCAGAGCAAACAAACATTAGAAGTTATTTTAAATTTATCTGGGTACTTAAAACATGAGGAAATTAGTATTTTGCATTCATTTTAATGGAGCTTTTAAAAAGAAATCATGACAAAACAATCAGATTTTTGGATTTTCAGGCAGTGAGAAATCCTGATAAAAGAAAGTTCGGACAATGGTTGTGGTGCTCTATTAGCTGTGTGAAAAGAAGAGATTTCCCTAAAACAGAAAAAAAAATAGATTTGCTGTTACAAAGCTATGAAAGGAGAGCTGAACTAAAATGATTTGCTTTTATTTTTGTGGGGGGAGCTGGGGGTGTTTCCAAAAAAATAGGGTGTGCATGAATTCAGCTGGCTTCACCCAGCACCCATTTTCAATGCCTAAGCTTGACCCTGGAACACTGAAGTCATTATTATTTAACATTTCAAGGCCACATTCATGCATTAAATGACAAGCACTCTTAAACATGTGCAGAGTGTCTTTTTTTCTTTACTAAGTAACTACATGCATACATCTGGTATTAGGATAAGGGCCCCTAGGACAGCAGATTTGACTTCCATGAAGGTTTGATTTAGCTATTCTCTGTGCCTGAGATCACAAGCCAGAAAATAAGTTCTCAAGGGTAATACATGATAGTGTCTCTACAAGACCACAGAGAGAACCGTGATGTAGAGAGCTGTAAAGAAGGCAAGGCAGGAAGTAGGCCAGGAGCAAAGTTGGAACCCAGCAGACTTGGCAGAAATCTAAAGACTGCTTGTTAATGTGTAGCCCAATAGAAAGCATATCAGAAAGCAGATGGCTCTTTGCATTAATAGCAAGCCTTAATGTGCTAATTCAAGGTTCTCAGAAACTCTAGACACATCACCTTTCCTTTGACTTCCTCTTGACCCTGTTTATGGCACATTTCTTTGATTCATCCTCTTTTCCAAACAAACTTTGTTTTCCCTTGATTCGTGTCCAAAAATATTCTGGTTTTGATCTTTGTCAGTAACAAACAGTCTTGAGCACACAATCTTGCATTTTTGTCTCTGTTTTTTTCTTGTTTCCTGATATTTGGTGCCGCAGTTCTGTGATCAAATAACTGCACAGAATTCAGCACCCCAACCCACATGTAACGAGTCTGCCTCTGGTAAGATGGGCAAAAATGTAGCCTCTATATGCACTTTTGGACTCTCCACAACACTTCTAAGACTACAGATGCCCCATCAAACCTCCAGTGGGGGAGCAGCAACTGGCCATGCACCGCCAAATCACACATTCACATCTGGCCCTCCACCGTTCCCCAGGCCCACAGGGCACAATGCTGGGGATGACATTTCAATATGTTTTTTTAATTGTGAGCTGCTTTGAGTGTCCTTCATTGGATAGAAAGGTGGGATATAAATTTCTAAAATAAATAAATAATAAATAAATGACTCAGGGCCCAATCCTATCCAATTTTCCAGTGCCTGTGCCAATGGGGCATGCGCTGCAACCCTTGTGGTGGGGCAGTCACAGAGGCCTTCTCAAGGTATGGAAACATTTGTTCCCTTACCTCAAGGCTACATTGTGGCTGCACTGGTGCTGGAAAGTTGGATAGGATTGGGCCCTCAGTCTCCTGTGAATCCTTGCAATAATGTCCCAAATCTTGGGAACTGGGCCACATCACCAGAAGTCAGCAGGCTGGCAGTTGATGCAGAGGGAGAGAACCCCAAGGACATCTTTAATGCACAAAAAGGGAGGAAGCCAAAACCTCGTCTTTGATTCCCCCTCACAGAATAAGTCTCTCCACCTTGCGGCAACATTGCCCCTTAAACCACAGTGCAGGGCCAGGTAAAACAGGGGGTGGAAGTGGGAGAGGAGGAAGAGAGGTTCCAGGAAGGGAAGGGCCCAGAGCTACACATGGCACACAGAGCCAGTGATGAAGCAGTCTCATTGCAGGTTACCTACTCAGTGCCAGCTTTCCTAGGGCACAGGAAAGGATCCAGAAGACTGGAAGAGGAAGGAGGGTGAGACAACCCTCTCCCCACCACTTAGTTGGGTCCATGTTGCTCAGCCAGCAACTCCCTTATCATATTCTCTTTCTACCTCATGGACAGGAAAGGCTAAAGGAATCTATGAACCCAATTCTATTGTTCCCACCCCCACCCCACCCCCCACCGATGCAGTGGTGTCAAAATGGCTACTTTCTACTGCTGCATCATGCAGTGGTGGGGCAGTCCAGGAGGTCTCCTCTGGGTGAGTAAGCCTCTCCTGTTTGTGGCAGGAGTTTACTCAGACCTCACTAGCTAACAGAGATCCATGTGGACCCATGTGGCAGGATCAGGTCCTGGAAGGGGTTAGGATTCAGCGGCAGTGGCGTCGCTAGGGGGATGCAGGGGGTGCACACAGGGGGGTGACACACACCTGGGGGGTGACACGCTAAAATTGCAGTGGTTAGGAGTAACCCTATCATATTATATACCTTTGGATTTAGAATTTTGAGTGGAATGCAATGCAAAAATCCAGAGTGAAATATCTCCTTTCTATCAAAAGTTATGGCCAAAAAACTGGAGAACAAAAATGCATGACTATCTATGGAAAGTGAAAGTGAGCCGCGTTTACTCATGAGTAGGTGAACTTGACTTAGTCCGTCAGAAAGGACAGGCTGAGAGGAATCCAACGACACCAAAATGGTCCTTATCCAATAAATGCAGCCCCCCAAAACACCTGAAAAGGAAGTCCCTCCCTCCAAGCAAATGAATGTATTGATCCCTATGGAAAGCGAAACTAAGACTCACGGTCGTGTTTACTGGTGAGTAAGCAAACGTGCCTTGGCTGGTGGTCAGGCCAGGCAAAGGGGAATGTGAGGCCACCAGAATGGTGCAATAAGGTGTTTGTAAGTTGACACCTGGGGTGTGTGTGTGAGAGACACCACTAGTGACCAAAATCACTAAAATCACAGTTTGGAGGAATAATACCAACATGTTATATATCAATCAATGCATCATTTGATGCAGAATGTGTTCTATCTTTGTTCTATCAAAAGGTACAGCCAAAAAACCAGTGGGAGAGGAGTGATGTTACATCACCACGCCCACCACCTGGGGTGTTGCCCCGCCCACTGCATGGGGGGTGATGCACTGGCATCCCACACCAGGTGACGCGAACCCTAGTGACACCACTGTTCAGCAGCCACCGCTGCCACCAAACCTGCCCCCTTCCTGAACCTGATCCACCTAATCCAGTCACACACACCCCACCCTGTCACCGCCCCATTCCTCAGTGCCAGCAGAAGAGACATCCAGTAAATATCAGATTGGGCTCTAGATAGATTAGATTATGCAAAAGAAGAAAAAATTACATAACTTTACCTAATTCATGTTGATTACAGAATTCATCTTTTCTTAGCAAATATGAGTTGCACGAGTGCAAAATTTTAATTTTTTTAGCACATCATTGTCAATGTACTTATACGTATTATATTGTATTATACTTTTCTGGTCAAATTTTCACATCCATTCTCACCATTTGGTAAGCATCTTGCTAATTTATTATAGGAAGTTACAACCTCTTAAAATCATTCTACAATGTGTTTATCAGGGTAATGCACTGGTTCCCAAATTTACCCGGGTCACAGCATCCCCGCAGCCTCTTCTGACTGGTTCAGCCAGGCGCTACTGAGCCAGGAAATTCTTTGGGGACCATTAAGAAGTCCAAGATAATTGCACCCAAATCTCACAACATCTTGTGTGATCCAAGATGGTGGCACCCAAATCCTGCATGATCTTGCATAATCTAAGATGGCGATGCCCAAATCTCACAAGATCTTGTGTGATCCAAGATGGCGGTACCTGGAAAGCCAGTAGGAGTGACCACCGGGGACATCCTGTGGCGCCCTTGTGAGTAAGCCACAGCGCCTTAAGGCACCACAGGGCACAGATTGGGAACCCCTGGGGTAATGTTTTATGAAAGTGGCTGTGTTATTGCAGAACTTTACCCCATGCTTTTAAAAAAGTTTTATTTCATTTTACTTTCAGAACATGGATGTTTAGCCCTCTTGGTAAATCAAAGACAGCCATCCTTTTCTTTTACAGTTGCACATTTTTATGGGGCTACCCAACCTATCTGCTTTGGGTAAGTATGGTATGTAGCAATTCACAGTATAGTCAAAATGTGTTTCTTCTGTGTGACTATTCCTCAGAGTACTAATGCCAGCATGGAGGGGAGGAAGAAACCTGCCTCCTATAAAAGACGTAAGATGATGTGGCCATTAGCCCTACATGTACCAATGCTATCTGTTTAATGGATTACATTATCCTTACAACAGAGGGAGTAAAATAAATCAGCACCATAATGATTTTTAAATCATTCTTTCAGTTGTATCAGAATGACCACACTCCACAAAGTATTGCTCCAGCATATTTGCACTGAGGAATTTGTAATGAAATTGCACAAAGATTGATGGCGCATTCCTAAGTGTCTGTCTCATTGAACAAAGGATTTCAGTACAGCCATTAACCTTCTGCTTCCAAAAGAGGGATACTTTAGCAGATAAAAGCTAGGAGTTCTATCTAGTGGTGGTGAAATGTAGAGATGGAAGTGGAATCACTACTGCTGATATAACCCACGGTTACCAATATCCATGGAAAAAGAAGGTCAGAATTGATTTCTCATCAGGCCTTCAGCTACTCCAACTGGTATCTGACCTCAGTATATGAAGGCTGATTTATGTTGTGATTATACATGCCAATTGTTAAAGTATTACTGAGACATAAGTTCCATTAATTTCAGTGAAACTACATCCAAAGAACTCCACTTAAGAAGTTGTGAGTGTTCCAAGTATTATAATACTGTACAGCTCAATTATTGTTTGCTTCACATTCATGCTGAATAATAATGTACACAATGGTTATTTCAAGCCAATGCATAGTTGA
This sequence comes from Tiliqua scincoides, assembly GCF_035046505.1. Classification (NCBI taxonomy): domain Eukaryota; kingdom Metazoa; phylum Chordata; class Lepidosauria; order Squamata; family Scincidae; genus Tiliqua; species Tiliqua scincoides. The sequence goes on from NC_089826.1 coordinate 33,151,606, forward strand.
CAGTTACTGGTACTTGGCCAGGATCCCAGATTCTAGGCAAATCCCCCTAGGTTTAAAGATTTTAAAGAAAAGGAATATGCAAAAAAGAACACTTGAAAGGGAATGTGCCGTTTTATCTCTCCATAAAATGGAATTTTTTCATAGTAAATGGTGCTTATTATCTGGTGTGATATCAGACTGTGGCTTTTCATTGAGATAATGTTCATAGTTAAATAAATAGCAATACTCACACCACATAAAGTTCTTGGCTTCTCACTGATCTGAGAAAGTGGAGTATTATGCATTTTCTGTCCTTTAATTGATACAATACTAATATTACTTATGCCCCTAATAATTAGTACTACTAATATTACTTATGCCCCTAATGCCTACTTATGCTTATACCCCCTTCAGCACCGGTGGAGCATGCACTCTGCTGGCATGCTTTATGTGCTTTATGGCACATCACAAAAGTGCCATAAAGCACTTTTGAATGGCATTGCAGTATGGCACACACACCAGCAGAGACAGTAGCACCCACTGGAGCAGGTACGGTTTGTGCTGAGTACCACAGGAGTAGAATGGTGAAGGGGGTGGGCAGGGGGGATGGAATGGCATGGGGGAGGGTGGTGATGGGATGGGGTAGGCAGAGCAGGCCTGGAAGGGGATTGGCAGCCCTGGCATATGTCATCTCCAATCCCCCTTCCTAGGCTCGATTGGCCAAAATAAATCAGCGTGGACTTGTGCCAGTGATATTGGTGGCTGAGGTCTGAGTTGATCCATAACAGTTGTTGGGGCTTACCCCAAGGAGACTTTCTGTCTGCTAAATTCTCCTGTGCTGGTGCCGCTGCATCAGTGCGGGGGAATTTAGGTATGACTGGAGTGCCCATATATACAGCCTGTTGTCTGTGTTATGGAGAAGGGCTGGCTGGGATTCTTGCCTTTACTGTGCAATCCATTACTCAGTTTAAATCAAAAGCACTTTGATTATTGACTTCATTGCTTCAGGACTGTATACTTAATCTGCTGTTGAAAGTGTTATTGATCAAATGGTGGCATTTTATCCATACTGAACTAACTAGAAACAGAGTCCAGATCATGGTATCAGGAATGTCCTTTGAAATATTACTTTAAAATTAATGTACTAATATTTTTATATAAAATAAATGCACCCTACCACCCTTTTCTCATTTTATCAGTTCTAAGGTTTCTCCTGTCCAATCTAATGCAGATGGGTACACCTTTAGGCCAGGACCAACAATGTTACTGTACTTCAATATTTTGTTCAGTGACTGAGATTCTGTTTTAGATTGGAGGGCCTGTGTGTCAGATTACTCATTTCTCAGCATCAGTAACAGTTCTCAGCATCAAGGACATAGACATTAATCTATTTTTCATTGCACAGATTATGCCCTTATCTTTTAACACCCTGTGGAATGTTCATGCTACCTTCCTGCTTGGCAATGCACTGATGTGGTTTCTCTTCTTAAAAGCTTCTATGATGAATCCTGGTTCACTTCCTCAAGACACTGATGAATATTACCAGGCCATCAGACAGGTATTTCCCCCCCATATCCTTTGCCCTCATTTTCACATGTGTCTCTAGGACATGTGCAGCTCCTCCTTCTTCACTGTCAATGGTAACAGGGAAGGAATAGCACCCTCCCCATAACAGCAGCAGTAAGTGGCAGAGAAGGAAGCCACACAGGAGGAGGAGACGCTGAACCAGGGAGGAGCCATGGGCGACTCCATATGTGCACAAAAAAGCATCAGATTCTCAAGTTCCCCAGAGCCTGATGCAATCTGGAACTAGCCCTGAGCTCCCAACTGGGTCATAGCAATCAACGGTTAGATTATGCTGTTGAACTTAGATTTTGCCCTGAATGTTTTGTTGTGTTTTTTTAAAAGGTGGTTCATTTTAATTACTAGGAGGAGGGCAAAGTTCTGTTGAACAGACTCTGTCATACATGCCATCTTGTGAAGCCTCTGCGAGCAAAACACTGCCATGCCATCAACCGCTGTGTGGCTGGGTTTGACCATTATTGTCCATTTATCTACAACAGTGTGGGATACAGGAACAGGTACTACATTTTTAAAAAAGACTTTTTCTTGTAGCATGTAAGGATATTTGCTTGTTCTTTATAAACTCATTAGTAACCTGTATTTTTTTCATGTATTTTCATTGGTGTAGCTGTTGACAACCTAAGTAAAAACATCACTCCAAACCAAATGGCCCAGCTGTATCTGTTATAAAGTACAAACCACCAAATCCAAAATTGTGGTGTACAGATGCATGTCAGCTACAAAGCAAGATTTCATTTGTGTCTTGAGTGTAAATGTCAATGTCATCAATGCTCAACAGTAGCATAGCTCGAGGGGACAAAACAGTAAGTACTACTGGCATCACAATGCATTGCGTGAATGGCCCCTTCCACTCGCCATCAGAGCCATTCCGGGCAGCAACAGCACTGCGCTGGAGACACCATTTGTTTTGGCAAGTGCCTGCGCATTGCTGTAGTAGCCCGGAATAGCTCTGACAGCAAATGGGAGGGGCTACTTACCCGGTATGTTGCGGAACCAGCAGTATTTACCATTTTGTCCCCCCTCTCGCTACACTACTGATGCTCAATGTTCTATTCATGTCCACATTACAAATTTAAAATGGAGCAACTGCAACGGCATCTCTCCTCCCCCAACCCCCAACAAAACAATGAGGGAACTATACTTCTGTGACACAGAACATAATTATTCTTGTTGTTTTTTATTGAGTTGAGTTGCATACCACAATGTGCACTGCTAGCACCATACCGGAAGTACAAGAGTTCCATAAGGAAGCTATGATAAGAAAGTTAAGCTAGTGTCAAACTATATCAAGAGCCAATTGAGTGCCCATGTTCACAATCTACCTACTTGGCCATGGAAACAGACCTTCGCTTTTTGATATACAAGCATCATGGGTCATGCAAATGACATTTTCTCATAGATGAGAAACTCCCTGCTTGCATCACCACTGCTGCTGTTTCTCATGGGCACATAAGCAGTCTAGTAGTACTTTTCCTGCTAAAATTTTCTTCTCCACATGGTTCCATCCCATAATGAATTATAATTTTTGCATAAGAAAAGTAATTTGTGTGTTACACCCAGAAATTGACTTAAATCACCACTTCACCTGAAACCTGCAGTAAGTCTTTGCGGGGGCGGGGGAAGGCAGCAGGGGCAGGGGGAAGGCAGTGACGTGATCTCCAGGATCGCGTCGCTCAGGGGGTTGCAGGGACTGGGATGCACTCACCAGTCCCTGCAGCAGCCATCCCTGTGTGCGGGGAACCCTGCGCGAGCGCCTGCAGGGCGCCCCAGGTCAGGGAAAGGGAGAGTGGAGCGATCTGCTCTGCCTCTGCAAAAGCGGAAGTGGAGAGCGATCGCGCCACTCTCCCTTTCCCTGACCTGGGGTGCCCTGCAGGCGCTCACGCAGGGCTCCCTGCACCCCCAGGAGGCTGCAGGAGGCTTGGTCAAGTGCACCCAAGCCCCTGAAGCCCCCCTGTCTCTTGGCCGCCCCGCCCCTTAAGGAGGAAGAGGCCAGTTCCCACAGGCTGGGGCGTCGTGACATCCCAGTTTGAATACCACTGGGATAGGTGGATCAGGTCCCAGGAGAAAGTAAGATTGACGGGAGCCACACATGCCATATCCTATCCCCTTCCCTGGACCTGAAATTCTGACTTTAACTCTGACTTGTATCAGTAAACTAGCAGGCACAGGTCCGAGTAGACCCATTGTGCAGGCTGAGGCTTTTCCCGGGGCAAGGGGACAAATTTCCCCTTACCTCAAGGAGATCTCCAGCCTGCTCAGTTCCAGCATATGATGCAGCATGGCCCAGCTGCATCAGCACTGGTTAGGATTGGGCTGTCAGTATGCTGTGCAGTAGAAACATTGCTTTGTTTTTGTTTTAGGCCATATTTTGTAGGATTCCTCACTACTGTGTGCCTGAACTCTTTAGCTGGAATACATCTGTGCTGGGACTGGTTTCACCTCATGGGGCGCAGCATTTTCATCGGGATCGGCTTTCTCTTTCTCTGTGTCATTGCAATGATTTCGGCAATAATGGCTTCGATGTGTGTATGTATCAGGGGCGGGTTTAACAAATTGTTCTAACAGGGGTATTCAGACTGCATACATGCATATAATTTCAAAAATGCATGCTTAAAAAAATCCAGTTTCGTAATTTCAAAGAAGTTTAAGCAGAAAATGCTTTTGAATTTTTCAGATCTCCACTGAAAATGCATAAGGCTGCAATCCTATCCACACTTACCTGGGAGTAAGCCCCAGTGACAATGGGACTTACTTCCAAGTAGACATGCATAGGATTGGGCTCTAGGAGTGTCAAGGAAACTGATCTACCAGTTTGGATTAATGCACGTTGATTGTATCTATAATTGTATGCTTCTTTAGTTTTTCTAAATACTGTCTGAGACAAGAATGATAAATGTTAGAATTGCACATAAACCTGTACAGCTTCCTCATATAAATGGCCATAGTCCCTCATCAATAAGTTTAACACAAGATGCTGCTAACAGAAAGATTACAGTAGGACCAGGAACTGAACTTGCACAGAACTGTTAATGCCCTCTAGTGTATCTTTACTGAAAATCAGCCAGTTAAAAATATTATACTTACTCAAAGGAATTTTTGAGTACCCTAGTTTTATCTGGCTGATTCCAATTGACATTTTAAATCCCACAGTATGTACTGATACAAATTGTATAACAAATAAAAACATAGTGCACTTGTTGGTAAATACAGCTCAGTTGCATAGGATATGACAAGTTGTAATAGAAATTTGGAAAACGTACAGAAAATAAATATTTAACTGTTCTAAGAATCAGAGATACAAAAGACCGTGTCAAGTTGGAACTTAACACATTTTTAAGGATTATTTAATGTTAGCCCATCAAGTTTTGAGATGCCATAATGTAAATTGTATATTTGACAACAGAACATATCAGATGTAGGTTTGGATTACTGTAGAAAGTGCTGAGTTTTCTATTGTCTGATTACAAGACAGATTTCATAGGATGAATCTTTCATTAGAAGATTTATTAGCTAAAATGACAGGCAATGAAATATTTAGCAGGGGATTTTTCTTAACCATTCTGAGAAAGGATGATGTTTGTAAAGAGTTAAATTTTACTCACAAATAATTTCACAAAGGAACTGCGTGGTTAGCTTGTGGATGGATAATTTTTTGTTGTAATCATGTGCCTTTAGAATAGTAAGCAGGGCAGACAGGTTGCATGTAAAGCTGAAAAACACCTAAATACTTCATTTCATTTTCCAAGGTTTATATGGCAGCAGTCAACTTAACTACCACAGAGTATCTCAAGCCAACAAAATACACTTACCTTCTGAACCATCAAGGAAAGTTCTTCAATCCATTTGACAGAGGAATTATACAGAATGTTATGGAATTCTTCCACCTTATCCAGCCTCTTTCTGAGAATGAACTGAAAAGAGCAGTCCTGATTGTAAACTTGTAAATATGGAAATTTATATGTTGGCCACATCAAGAATAGTATTAGCAAAATATAAAGAAGGCCAGCTAAGAAAATATAATATGTAAAATTGAGGAACACCTAAATTTAATAAAGTTTTCAGCATAACAGAAATTTGACATCAAATATAAAGTTAGTGGTTATATATGTCAATTGTTTCTACAACTTTGTAGATTTTGGTTGCCTGAATATAGTGCAAGCCTTTTTTTTTTCTTTTTTTGTTCCCCTTGGTTGGAAAACTAATTTTTCCTAATTTTTATTCGTGTATTTGAGTGATGAAATAATTTCAGTTTCATCTTATGTTTTTATTTTATTGTTATTAATAATTATTTTATTATTTCTGTAGGTGCTTCTGACACAAAGTAATAATTATACATTTTAAAAGCCAATGAAAAGCTCCTATACTGCACCAGAACATCCTCACTTGCTTAAACCTTATCAGTTAAGCTACTGGTATCCATGCAGGCTACTTTTGAAGATAACCTGTCCCCAACGATACTTTCATCTAAAAATACTGATGATGATGATGATGATGAAAACATTCTTTAATATTCCTTATTACTAATAAAAACATTTTCATGTGCCCAGAATGAGACTTTGTATATGTATATGTACAGATCATTGATATGTACAGATCACTGATGGTGGAAACTACTGTCCTACTTCCCCCAAATATTAAGTGCAATGTAGGTGTATCAATGTGGAAAGTGTAATTACTAAAAGTTTGGAAACTGGGCTGAATTTACCATATAAATTGAATATATGCAGTTAAGGAATAAGAGACAGCAACTGAAATTTGTTAGTAAAAATAAATTCTCCCTAATTAATGTTATGTAATATATAAAATGGATATTAATGTATATAAATGTTTTGATTTGATTAGTTTTATTTGAAGGCATTGTGCCAGATTTGTACTATCACAATGTTGATGTACATCACTTTTGTTGATGTATACTCTCATTCATTTCTAAAAAAAGGACAAAGATAGGTTTGATTTATTAAAAACTGAATATCCATTATTAATTTCTGTAACAGTTAATTATATGCAAATCTATAAATGTGTTTCAAAATGCAATGACTTATTGGGTTAAAAAATTAAATACAGATGTGGCCTGTGGAGTAGAGCTTCTCTCACCTCTGGAAGAGGCATGGGGGCTGCACAGAGGGGCCCTGGGACCCAATCTGTGCTTAACTGAAACCATGGAGCCACCCTACATATGTATATTCCAGTTTATTTCCCTTTTCAAAGATAACAATAGATACAGTGGGGTTGTCATAATATTAATGGAATATTAATGGCCCAATCCTAATGATTGGGGGGCTGGGGATAAGAATAGGCCGTCAGTTTGGCTGTACTTGTCGTAAGAGGCGACTAAACAGCCACCGGGTAGATGGGACTCGTCAGCCTGGGAAGGCAGCTCATCTGAGAGAAGGAAAACTCTGATCCCAAACCTCCACTGCTTTGTGGCTACATCCAGTTATGGAAAAGGCTTCAAGAGTCAACCTCAAGGCAAAATCCGGAGCCGGAGTCCCTGAGGCAGTTCATGGCTGAACACAGTCACGTTCTGGCAACTCCTGCAACGCCACTGGAACCAACTGTATTGGCCTCTGCCTTTCCATTGGACCATTTCAGCGACGTGGAGAGGGGGGATTTGCTGCATGGGTAACAGTCTATCCTCCATACCTACTTTACCCAGGCTTCGCACTCTGGAGAGGACACTCTGTTCCAGAACCACTATTCAGAGCGCGATACCATAGTCTTCTGAGACTGAAGGATGCAAACAAGAGAGAGTCCTAATGAGGACATTCACCAGTAGAATGGGCATTCCGCTGGCGCAAAGCACCATAACTTGGCAACAAAGCAAGGTACCAGTGGAGCAACAGGCGCCCACCGGAGTAAACAAATCCAACATAGGGGTGAGGAAAAGGTGGGGAGGGGTTGGACAAGATGAGGAAGGATGGAATGGGACAGCAGTGGAGACAAGGTGGTACGGATTGGGCCAAGGAGAGATGGAATTGGCAGCGCCAGTACCCGCTATATCCAAACCCCCTTCCTGGGCCTAATTCACCTACACATATCAATGTGGACTTCTGCCAACTGGCAAGTTGACCCGTTGGCTGTTGGGGCTTACCCATCTGTTGGCATCCTTCAGTCTCAGAAGACTATGGTATCGCACTCTGAATGGTGGTTCTGGAACAGAGTGTCCTCTCCAGTGTGCGAAGCCTGGGTAAAGTAGATATGGAGGATAGACTGTTTCGCATGCAGCAAATCTCCCCTCTCCACATCGCTGAAATGGTCCAATGGAAACGCAGAGGCCAATACAGTTGGTTCCAGTATTGTCGCAGGAGTTGCCAGAACGTGACTGTGTTCAGCCATGAACTGCCTCAGGGACTCCGGCTCCGGATTTTGCCTTGAGGTTGACTCCTGAAGCCTTTTCCATAACTGGATGTAGCCACAAGGCAGTGGAGGTTTGGGATCAGAGTTTTCCTTCTCTCAGATGAGCTGGCTTCCCAGGCTAACGAGTCCCATCTACCCGGTGGCTGTTTAGTCGCCTCTTATGACAAGTACAGCCAAACTGAGGCAAGGTAAGGGGCAAGGTAAAATATGTAAATGTCCACTTACACCTGAGGAGATCTCCAGCAGCAGGATGCTTTATTACCCATGCCAGCACCTCTGCATTGCCACACAGGGTTTTAGATGGGATTGGACTTTAAGTTATTTTTAAATGCTCCACACAAACTGAACAGCCTGATTAAAAACCTAATCAGTAAACCAGAGTTGAGGTCTTTTTGTTCAACACTAGGTGGTGCTGATTTGCTTTTAAATACATAGATATACGTGTGTGTGTGTGTGTGTGTGTGTGTGTGTGTGTGTGTGTGTGTGTGTGTGTGTGTGTGTGTGTGTGTGTGTGTGTGAGAGAGAGAGAGAGAGAGAGAGAGAGAGAGAGAGAGAGAGAGAGAGAGAGAATTACTCTAAGAACTTTTAAAAATAATTATATTCAAACATAATTGTGGATATATTTCAGGACCTTATTCTCCTCCTGAGAGTTTATGATATGGCAATCAACTTGCAATAAAATTGTGTGACTGTTATTGCCAAGCCAGGGGTGTCCAAACAGTTTGGCAGGGGGGCCACATCATCTCTCTGACACTGTGTTGGGGGTCGGGGAAAAATTAATTAATTTAAATTTAAAATTTGAATAAATTTACATAAATGAATTTATTAGAGATGGAACTTATATGAATGAATGAACGTCTTGCAATAGCTCATGGCCTATAAAAGGCCTTGCACAAAGCAAGACCAGCCTTTTCTTTGCTGCCACTGCTGCATCACAGACATGAACAGCAAGTAGTGGAGGGAGCCCTCATCCCACATCTCAGGTGAGAGGTCAAACAGTCATCCCCATGCTGAGAGCAGTTGCATTGGGGCAGCATGGACTCCAGTAAGTCTCCGGAGGGCCAGAGGCTCATTGGAGACTAGGAGCTCCCCGAGGGCCGGATTGGACGCCCCCGAGAGCCGCAAGTGGTCCCAGGGCTGGGGTTTGGGTACCCCTGTGCCAAGCCAATAAAAGCCATACAACACTGTCCTATCATGTTTACTTGGAAGCAAATGAGATTGCGTTCAGTACTCTCAAGTGAACTGCACTTTTACTATTTTGCAGTAAACTGCAGTAGACTGCAGTTTTACTATTTTGTTCCTACTAAAAAAGAAACATAGCAACAGACAGTATACCTTTTATTAGGATCAACTATTGGTAAAACAACTGATGGTAATCATTTTTAGTACTAGTTTAGGTAAATTCTCCTTGCTTGCCCTGGATATTCTACTGCAGCATTGATCTTGGGAGATTTCAGCACTGAAATAAATTTACATAGACTGAGTAAATCCTCCCCACCGAGCATGTCACTTATGCAATCAAATAACTTTTTAAAAAACTTATTTAAAAGCAAAATTACATTAAAACAAACTGTGTTAATAACAAAGGGCGCAATCCAAACCCGTGCTGGGGCAGGCAAGCCAGGAAGCTTGCGCTGCATCCAACGTGGGTTTTTGGGTAGCAGTGGCTTAGCCAGAGGCAAGGGGAAACTCTCCTTCTTACCCCTGGGCAAGGGCTGCTGGCCCCAATGGGTCTCCTCAGACCTGCACCACCACTGGAGGTATCGTAAGTCCGAGGAGAGCAGAGTGGCTTGAAGTCGCTCCATTCTCTGCGGGGACGGGGGTTGGGATCCGGCATAACTGCTGGGTCCCAGCCCCGCCTCCGGCTCCCCGCGCACCCGCCCCTGGGGCCACCCATTGCCCACCCTCCTGCCACCCAGAAATGCCTCCTTCCCTCCTCCTCCCCGCCCCCCCACACCTACCTTTGCCGCTTGTGCTGGCGCGAGTGCACTGACACAAGCAGCTGCGGGGAAGTCATGGCGGAGACTTATGCCAGCCTCTGCACTTCTTGGTGCACTGGCCTGGCTTCCCTGCGAGGAGGTGCAAACATGCTTTACGGCACATTTGCGACCCTCTTATGCCGGGTCGCATAAGGGACTTGGGCCTTGGGGACTTGGCCAGCATAAGGCGCCCTTCGGATTGCGCCCAAAGTCAGATAAGCCTACAGAGCTGTGGGGAGATGCACCTAAATCCAGTGGCACAGCTAGGTCATTTGACACCTGAGACCCATAAATTTTTGTCATCCCTCATATGACAAAATTAATTTGTTACCTGGTAAGGCGCTGCTAGGATGGGGAGTAAAATTGGACGCCAGTCAGAATGGGAGCTCAGATCTATCTGGCAGGCAGATCTGGGTTCCAAGTCTGAACAGGAGCCCAGGTCTACCTGCCTAGAAGAGTGTTCCAGAGAGTGATTGGAATGGGAGCCCATGTCTACCCAACAGGTAGATCTGGACTCCAAGTCTGGACAGGAACCCAGATCTACCCACCCAGCAAACCTTGGCCACATAGACAAAGTTCAAGTTCAACCCCGCTTGGTTGACCTGGGCTCTAGAGTTAAGATAGTGCTCATGCCCCCCAAATACAAATACTGGATCCACCCTTGGTGCCCCCCCCCCGTGTCATCTTGCTAAAACCTTATTTATTCCATGCTGTGTCATAATAACATCTCATTGGCACTTTGAACGGTCTCATTGGTTCGTTTTGAGTTAAGGAAATTGTACTTTTTGTTACATAAGTCAGTTGCATTTTTGTTTTCTGGTTTTTTGGCCATAACTTTTGATAGAAAGGAGATATTTCCCTCCAGTTTGTTTCATTGCATTCCGCTGTAAATTACACATCAAACTATATATAACATGATGGTATTACAGTATTCCTAACAAATGCGCTTTTGGTAACTCATGGTGTCACCTTCCTGAGAGTGGCACCCCAGGTGGACCACCCTGCCCCCACTAGCTATGCCATTTCCCAGATCCAAACTTGGAGAATTTCTGGTGTACCTTCTGGTATCTAGTGGTTGCCGGGATGTTTGGCAAGAATGGTGGTTTGTGTTCTGATCCAGCAACACACTTCTTCTATTCTTAAGCATAATCAGGATCAGTTAACACAGCTGAGTTTTTATTTTTCTTCAAGACTATTGTCATAATTATATATAGATTTAATTGAATAATGGATGAATATTCATTTTGTTAATTGACTGATAGTGCAAGCCTTGGCATGTCTACTCAGAAGTAAGTCCCAGTGAGTTCAATGGTGCCTATTCCAGAGCAAGCAGGCATAGGATTATAGCCTAAGATTTATTTAATCTGGTGACAGCTCTACTAAAAATCACTCCATACACTGCAAAATTTCTACCCAAAAGACGTGTATATGGCAGGGGTGGTCAAACTTCCTTATTGTAAGAGCCCCATACAATAAACTTTAGATGTTTGAGAGCCACAATATTTAAGAAGCATTGACATTCTTAAATATTTTTACTCACCATGAACACTAGAAGTACGTTTTAATCCAGTGACTCTCGGTTTATACCAGGTAAATAATTATAAAGCTTGAAAATGTCTTATTTACCTTTTATATTAACTGTGATGCTAAAAGTAGTTCAGCTCATAATGAGTAAATATATTTAAGAATGTAAATGCTTCTTAAATATTGCGGCTCTCAACATTATTTCTGAGAGCTACACATTATATCTCAAAGAACCACATACATGTGTCACGTGAACCACAGTTTGACCAGCTTGGTATATGTAGAGTATCATATGACACGCAAAACTTGATAACGAGTATGCTACTTTCAAACCCATTGACGCCTAGCTACATCTGGCACTCTCCCCACCTCCTCCAAATAGAATGCTTTTATGCATTCTATTATATTCTATATAAACCTAATAAAAGAGCTCTTTGTAGCTAATCATAGCGTGAGATTACCCTATGCCTGCATGTTTAAGACTCAACAAAAATACTCCTTGTCAATGGCAAATATTAAAGGATTTGCAGGAAATGGATGAGAGTCAATTTTCACTTGTTTGAAGTTTCTACTTCTGAGTAGAGATGCCTAGGATTTAGCTGATTTCTTTTTCTCATCCATTTATAGATCTTGCGGACATGCCTTCATTTTTCCCTCCCATTTCCCCCCTATTTTTCCCCCCAGTAAAACTCCCCCACAGTTAGCAGCCCAGAATAACAGGCCCTTTTCCTCTTCCTCTGTAGTAGTAATAGTACTACTTACATGTAGTACACTTGCAGGCCAATCCTATGAGGTCTGTATGCTGCAGGAACTAGCATTCTGGCAGTGTAAGGTCCTTTACAGCTATCAAAGATGTGACACTCCATTTTGTGCAGTTGGGCTGCTGCCACAAGCTGTGAATAGCTACTGCGGTATGCCAGCAGTCCATCCACATCCCTCAATGTGGTCAGTGCAGGGGGTAGGACGAAAGTAGGGGGGTGGGCAGAATGGGGCAGGAAGGGGACTTGGTCAGAGAGGGAAAGGAGCGGGAAGGGGATCTGGGTGGAGAGGAGGGCAGATCAAAGCTGGGAAGGGGGTGGTATTTTCACCATCAATATCTCCTACCCCTTCCTGGTCTCGATTCATCTTCCCAGGTCCATTTGGAATTGCACAAGGTAAATCGCTGCTGCAGGTTCAAGTAGACCCATGCATATGACAGAGACTTACCCCCAGCCAAATGAGCAAATGTTCGCTGACCCAGAGGAGACCTCTGGGACTGCCCTCTTGCAGGAAGCAGGAGGTATTTGATAGGATTGAGCTGTTGGAGGCTGCTTTGGAGGTGTGTGTGAGGGGTTCGTGTTCAATTGCCACACTCTTCCTCAGCAAAACGAAAGAACAGATTACATGCTGACTCTGATGTGAAGCAAACGGGAATACAAGGTGTAACTTTTAATGTGTCAATACTTGTGAGTTCGGCAGACCTTTGACTGTGAGGATGCATTTCTCTGCTTGTTTCTATGCATTGCCCTGCCAACCAGATTGCCAGTTGTCATCCATAGACACTGCTTTTAGGTACTAAGTCCCTTTTTCCTTAACTGCTCCCTTTCTGTTTTTGCCTTTTACAGCCCAATCCTATTGTCCCCCACCCCACTGGTGCAGCTCAGCCAAAAAGGCATATGCTGTTTCCAGCAGGGTGGGTGTACTGAGAGCCTTCAGAGGGGAAGGGAGATATAAATCCCCTTACCTCTCCATAAGCCTCCTGCTCCACAATGGGTCTCCTCGGACTTACACCAGTGAGCCTTCCGTTCCATAATGGATTTCCTCAAATCAATGCCAGCAATTTCGCTGTCACAAGTCCAAGGAAGTTGCTGCTGCTCTCTTCCCTGTTCCACCCCCCCCCCACCACCACCACCACCTTCCCCTGGTGGCTTACCTGCTCCAGTGGCCAGCAATCTGGTGATGAGTTTGGAAGGCTCTACTACAGCATGCTACCCTATGCGCTGGTGGAATGCACTTTAAGCTGCTTCACAATAACTAGCGCTAGCAGAACATGCATTCCATGAGAAGGGCAGCCCGAACAGATTGGAGTTTTAAAACACATTTGTAACAAAAAAAAATCTGGTGCCAATAAAACAAGTATGTGTTTCATTCATCTTTTATAACACTCCATGAGTTACATTTTTTTTTTACAAGGGCTGTCTTGCATACTTCTTCAAAGTTCTGAAGTAAAAATCCACCACACATTCCCATCCCAAAAGTGAAATTTAAGCAATTGTGGGTTCTGAGCATGTATGGAGCACAGCAAGTGACTGGCAGATACAGGGAAGGCAGTTGTGAGTGACAGAGCTTATGATGATTGTAAATAATAGAGCAGGAATCCCCTTTGAATTTGCAAACAGGTCTGAGCTAATTTGTTTAAGATCCCAGCCAAGAATGCAGAATAACAGTTTACTGCTTCTGCAACCCTCAGGGAATCATATACAAAAGCAGCACAGACTCCTGCTGCCACACTGGCTGCTAAACCACACTTTGACAGCTGTAAGAGGACAACAAAGCAGTAGACAATATTTCTCTAAGCTCATTAGCTAGTGCAGCTGTACATGTACAGGTTTGGGCTTGTTTTACTCAGGACCATACAGAGGTACATGTGCAAAGCAGGACACCATAAGGATTTATAGTAAAGTACTTCCATCTTGTTTCAAGGCACTTAGGTTTGCAGGCTCTTGATAACTGGACTAGCAGATTTAAAAAATCTAAAAAAAAAATATCAAGATATAAAACTGTAGGACCAGCAAAAAGCAATAGGTATGAATTTTTTTAAAAGGAAAAGAAAAAAAGCCAGAGTATCCCAGTTTGTTCATGTAGTATTCCTTTCTGCATGATGGGAGAAGGGGCATGCAAACAAGCAAGCACAATTCTACATCCAAAGCTGCCCTGAAAGTCACTGTTCATTTTAGCTTGTGCACACAGGAACTGATATCCAAGGACAAAATGCACGTGTTGAGCAATTTGCTGAGAAGAGCACACACATATATATAAACTACCCACAGAAGCAAGGGTCTATCCCTAGGCCAGTCACCATTTTGCTAAGAAAACCCTGAATGCACACACACCAATCCCAACTGACACAAGTCACAAGCTTTATATTCAGATATCCATGCCTGGCATGCCTGGGTACAAAATGTAAAGGAAGAAGCAACCCCAAGTATCTGCTTCATGCTCATTCTCCTATATGACCAAGGAGGCAAAATGTGTGTCTCCCTCCCTCAAGGGAGGGTGGCACTCCAATCATGATTGCCCAGAATTCCCCACATGCTTTGTACATCCTGTATAAAGCCATGTGCTTATTGTGGACATGTCTTTTTTTATTTGGGGACAATTTCATGGTGCCCAAGCAGAAGCTAATCTCTCCCTCTTCATCTGCCTAGAAAGATATTTATTAGGGTCTTTACAAGGAACAAGATATCCCATTTTATTTCACATTTCAGCTCTCTACAAGCTCAAAGCTATGATTGCTTTACAATCGTGGTGCTTTTCTTAGTTTCAGACAAAAAAAAGCAGTTCCTAATCAACGGAACGTTCAGTCTAAGGCAGTGTTTCCCAAACTGTGGGTCACAACCCATCAGTGGGTAACGACCTGATTGTTGGTGGGTTGCGAAACTGACAAGCTGATAGCAGAGAAGGAAAATGTATTGAGCCCTATGGAGTGAAATTGAGCCACACATGTGTATTTATTCACAAGCAGGCAAATGTGCCTCTGTCCACTTCAAAGAGAGGCCAAGAGGAACACAACACCACCAGAATGGTCCGGATTTGATGGATTCAGGCCCCAGAAAATTCTGGAGAAGAAATTTAACTCCTCTCCTTACATCTATATACGGCGACATACCAGCTATACATAATTTTATAGTGATTTTACTAGATCTTTAGACCAGATGTAGTCCCACACTGCTTTCTGATATTTCTTAGTGTCTCCCCCCCCCCCCGTATTTTATTTTTTGAAGCTGAATCTAATGGTATCTCAGGAAGTGTTTGATAATGATGATAATGATGGTAATGATGATGTATTTGCCTCTCTTCGCAGCAGAATCAGAATACCATCCTCATAGGACCATCTACACCTTGTATAATATACATAGTATATATACTATAGTATCCCAGTAACACAGGGCCAGCCCAATCATAACCTTTGCTGGAACAGGCAGGCCAAACACCCTGCACTGTATCCAGCGCAGGTTACGAGGTGGCTTGAGGTCAACTCTGGATAAGGGATATTTTTCCCCTTGCCCCGAGTAATGCCCCAGCCACTCCTATGGGGCTACTTGGATCTGTGCCGACGAAATCACTGGTGCAATTCTGAGCATCCATATAAGGCTGCTTGGGCTAGGAGTGGGGGTTTGGATATGGCCTGTGCTGCTGCAGCCAGTCCCACCCCCTTCCTGGGCCTGGTCTGCCCTCCCCCATCCAGAAATGCCCCCTCCTCTGCCCGGAATGCTCTCCCACTACCCTCGCCCACCACCCAGCCAGCTCTAGAGGAGGCACAAACATGCTTTACAGTACATTCGTGACACTCCTGGCAACACTCCTGTAGGGGGCCTGTGCTGGCCTAATTGAAACCTTGGATTGCGCTCTTCGATATTTCAGCTCCTTTCTGTTGGAGTAACCATCATAGCAAACATAAATTTGGTCTCACACAAACATAGTAAAATAACTGTCACACTTTGTAGTCAGCACTTTCCCCTTCTCTGCCATAGCCCCTTGCAGGGAATGCAAACTCCTTTTGACTTTATGGTATGCTTCAGAGTGAAGGGAAGCTGCAAGTAGCAGTTACTGGAGGAGGTTTCCAAGCTAATTGCTGGGTGATAAAGTCATTGCCAGGCACCAAAGCCTTGCGAGACCAGGCCGGTAGTGTAGTTGGCCCAGGTTTCGCTAATTAGGAGAGAAGCCAGGAGTGGGGACGTTTCAGAGGGGAGAGAGAAAGGCTCTGGCAGAGAGGGAGATGAGGCGAAAATGGAGGACAAGGCAGGGAACAAAGGAAAAAGGGGATAATAGAGGAAAGGAAAAACCAGAGAACGAGTTCAGGCTGGAGGCTGGAATGCAAAGAGGTACAACTGGGAGGAAGGTAGGGAGAAAACTTGAGCACATTGGAAAGGAGACAAAGTGGAAGAGGACTGGGTCATTTATGTTCTGGTCACGAAAAGGAGACAGGATTCCTTGACGTGCTAAATGACTGTGCCTTAGAGCAGCTAGTCATGGAGCCCATCAGAGGACAGGTGACTCTGGATTTAATATTGTGCAGTACTCAGGACCTGGTTAGAGATGTCAATGTTACAGAGCCATTGGGAAACAGTGATCATGCTGCAATCCGTTTCGACGTGCATGTCGGGGGAAGAATACCAGGCAAATCTCTCACAAAAACCCTTGACTTCCAACGGGTGGACTTCCCTCAAATGAGGAGGCTGGTTAGAAGGAGGTTGAAAGGGAAGGTAAAAAGAGTCCAATCTCTCCAGAGTGCATGGAGGCTGCTTAAAACAACAGTAATAGAGGCCCAGCAGAGGTGTATACCGCAAAGAAAGAAGGGTTCCACTAAATCCAGGAGGGTGCCCGCATGGCTAACGAGCCAAGTTAGAGAGGCCGTAAAGGGCAAGGAAGCTTCCTTCCGTAAATGGAAGTCTTGTCCTAATGACGAGAATAAAAAGGAACATAAACTGTGGCAAAGAAATGTAAGAAGGTGATATGGGAGGCCAAGCGAGACTATGAGGAATGCATGGCCAGCAACATTAAGGGGAATAATAAAAGCTTCTTCAAATATGTTAGAAGCAGTAAACCCGCCAGAGAAGGAGTTGGCCCTCTGGATGGTGAGGGAGGGAAAGGGGAGATAAAAGGAGACTTAGAGATGGCAGAGAAATTAAATGAGTTCTTTGCATCTGTCTTCACGGCAGAAGACCTCGGGCAGATACCGCTGCCCAAACGGCCCCTGCTGACCGAGGAATTAAGTCAGATAGAGGTTAAAAGAGAAAATGTTTCAGACCTCATTGATAAATTAAAGATCAATAAGTCACCGGGCCCTGATGGCATCCACCCTAGAGTTATAAAGGAATTGAAGAATGAAGTTGCTGATCTCTTGACTAAGATATGCAACTTGTCCCTCAAAACGGCCACGGTGCTAGAAGATTGGAGGATAGCAAATGTCATGCCTATCTTTAAAAAGGGAAAGGGGCGGCCCGGGTAACTATAGGCCGGTCAGCCTAACATCTATACCGGGTAAGATGGTGGAATGCCTCATCAAAGATAGGATCTCAAAACACACAGACGAACAAGCCTTGCTGAGGGAGAATCAGCATGGCTTCTGTAAGGGTAAGTCTTGCCTCACGAACCTTTTAGAATTCTTTGAAAAGGTCAACAGGCATGTGGATGTGGGAGATCCCATAGACATTATATATCTGGACTTTCAGAAGGCCTTCGACACGGTCCCTCACCAAAGGTTACTGAAAAAACTCCACAGTCAGGGAATTAGAGGACAGGTCCTCTCATGGATTGAGAACTGGTTGAAGGCCAGGAAACAGAGAGTGGGTGTCAATGGGCAATTTTCACAATGGAGAGAAGTGAAAAGCGGTGTGCCCCAAGGATCTGTCCTGGGACCGGTGCTTTTCAACGTCTTCATCAATGACCTGGAGACAGGGTTGAGCAGTGAGGTGGCAAAGTTTGCAGATGACACCAAACTTTTCCGAGTGGTGAAGACCAGAAGTGATTGTGAGGAGCTCCAGAAGGATCTCTCCAGACTGCCAGAATGGCCAGCAAAATGGCAGATGCACTTCAATGTCAGTAAGTGTAAAGTCATGCACATTGGGGCAAAAAATCAAAACTTCACATATAGGCTGATGGGTTCTGAGCTGTCTGTGACAGATCAGGAGAGAGATCTTGGGGTGGTGGTGGACAGGTCGATGAAAGTGTCGACCCAATGTGCAGCGGCAGTGAAGAAGGCCAATTCTATGCTTGGGATCATTAGGAAGGGTATTGAGAACAAAACGGCTAATATTATAATGTTGTTGTACAAATCGATGGTAAGGCCACACCTGGAGTATTGTGTCCAGTTCTGGTCGCCACATCTCAAAAAAGACATAGTGGAAATGGAAAAGGTGCAAAAGAGAGCGACTAAGATGATTACGGGGCTGGGGCACCTTCCTTATGAGGAAAGGCTACGGCGTTTGGGCCTCTTCAGCCTAGAAAAGAGGCACCTGAGCAGGGACATGATTGAGACATACAAAATTATGCAGGGGATGAACAGGGTGGATAGAGAGATGCTCTTTACACTCTCACATAACACCAGAACCAGGGGACATCCACTAAAATTGAGTGTTGGGAGAGTTAGAACAGACAAAAGAAAATATTTCTTTACTCAGCATGTGGTTGGTCTGTGGAACTCCTTGCCACAGGATGTGGTGATGGCGTCTGGCCTGGATGCCTTTAAAAGGGGATTGGACAAGTTTCTGGAGGAAAAATCCATTACGGGTTACAAGCCATGATGTGCATGTACAACCTCCTGATTTTAGAAATGGGCTATGTAAGAATGCCAGATGTAAGGGAGGGCGCCAGAATGAGGTCTCTTGTTATCTGGTGTGATCCCTGGGGCATTTGGGCTGCTGTGAGATACAGGAAGCTGGACTAGATGGGCCTATGGCCTGATCCAGGTGGGCTGTTCTTATGTTCTTATGATGTGGAAGAGGAACAGGATGTGGAAGAGGTGAAATAGAAAGGGAAGAAAGGTGAGGAAAGCTGGAGGGGGAGACTGCAGAAAGAGAGGAGAAGGGAGCAGAAGTAGGAATGTGATAACTGAGAACCAAGAACCCCAAGGTCCTCCCTTGTTGCGCGTGCAGGGAGTAGGTCCACACCCCCAGAGTCAGCCCCCACCTAGACTTTCACTCCAAGCAGCAGGCTTGCATTTCAAAGCAGAGGCCTCCATGGAAGCCAGGCCTAGGCCTGGGAAGAGCCTTCATCTGGGCCAAGGTAGAGGGGCAGTCCTTGGCCCACTGGCATTCCTAGAAAAGGACAAAACACTAAGGTCCCTTAGGTGCCTGGCCGCGAGTGTAAAGTGGCTTCTCTCCCTTGCCTTCTGAGGCAGTCATGGCTGCAAAAGCAAAAGTTTTTGCCGCCTCCAGGAACACCAGCGCTTTGGCTCACTGGGTGAAGAGGAATGACAGTGAGGCACGGTAATGATCACAGGGCAACCATCTTGCTCTGTACCAGCAGGAATGTCTGAAATGGATTTGTAGAGTGAAAACATCCAACATTTAGAGCACAAGTCTACGCAGGCTTATTCAGAAGCAAGTCCCACTGTGTTCTATGGGACTTACTCCAAGGAAAGAGTGCATAGGATTGCAACCTTAGTCCAAATAAGCAACAAGAATATAATAATACATAAACCCACAACTGTTTACACTTGCCATTAAAATAATCTTTTTTGCTAACATCCCATAGTTTGTGAAGGACTATAATAAAGAGATGTGATTTACATTCAGACTGTGGTTATGGCAACGTGCCACTTGGATGCAGTGAATGCAGCAGCCCAGTTGACCAATCGTGCACTTTTCAATCCAGGTCCCAGAATTACACCATATCTATGTGCTAAGCCAGGGGTCTCCAAACTTTTTGGCCAAAGGCATCAAATATCTGGCATGATGTTGAGGGCCAGAAAAAAAAATTTAAATATAAAATTTATTTAAATAATTAGAGATGGAACTTAGATGAGTGAATAAATTAGTGAATGGGCTCATTCATTCAACCTTTCTGGCCCTTGAACACCCTCCAGATGCAACCAGAGCATAGTTCCAGTCATGTTTGGCCAAGTGGGCCAGAGGCTTTCAGGGGAAAAGAGGCTTGCCGTGGGCCAGATAGAGGCTTGCTGCGGGCCTCATCTGGTCCCCGGGCCGGGGTTTGGAGACCCCTGTGCTAAGCCATAATGACCATTTCCAGATACTGAGGCATGTGATATTTCATGTGGGTGTTCATGGTCCGCCACGTGAAAGAATCATTCCATTTGAACACAATATCACACACGTGACTCATTTATGCAACAAGACGATATGATCACAGCTAACAAAAATAATTAGAAAAATCAGGATGTCTTTAACAGTTATAATTCTGTGCACAAGCAACAAATTTTGGGAGGTCTCTGAAAGTGTTGTATTGAAGACCTCATAGGGCCAATCATCCATCTGAATCCAGCCCTGGTTTGTTGGGGGAGGAGGAAGCAGTGTCTTGCCCCAATTTCTCACCATCCTGAGAAACTGCCCTCTTTACATGCTGCACAAGAGTACTTTGCATTGATGGTGCTTTTCACCAGAAAGTCCCTCTTTGTAAACAGCTTGGCCATGTCCGGGCAGGCAGGGCTGACTGCCATGAGAACACTGGAAACAGTCATGTGGAATGGCACCCTTAGAAGGATGGCAAATGGACAAGCCAACCTATCTGTCTGCTGCTCTGATCCAAATGCTAACCTAGCAATTATCTGTGTATCTACCTTTCAAGTGTATAGTTCCATCAGTGTGCGTGGCTCTTTACAACAGAAGACAGGTCCCTGTCCCAAGGGGCTCACAATTTAAAATAGATACATGGGAGACAAAAGGGGAATGAGCAGAAAGTTGTGCCAGGGAAGATACAGTCCTGGATTAACCACTTCGCAAAATAAGCATATGCTTCTGGCATTAAGAGATGAAGTTTTTTTCCAGCGCCAGATTTTCCATGGACCATGGTGCAAAAAAATCCAGTTAACCAAAACAAAGTCTGGGGGGAAAAGGAGAATCACTGAATTCAAAATATATTAATTCAAAATATATTTTATCGATTTTTTTTACTTCTTTTTTACTAAATTATTTTTTAAAGTACCAGATGGTTTAAGAAAATACAAGAATCTAAATTAAAATATTATTCAACCTATATTTATTGGTATCCAATTCTCATGTAGTAATACTGAATTGTTTTCTATTGGATTTAGAGTCATCTTTGTATTCTCAATTAACAGCCCAATCCTATTCTGACTGCCAGCACTGTGGTACAGCTGTGCCAAAATGGATGCCATTTTGGGGCCCAGGAGGCAGCCAGAGGTCTCCTCCTTGGGAGTATAGAAACATCCATTCCCTTATCCCATGTTGGGACCAGGAAGCCCCTATGGGACTGCACCAGCTCCATATGTTATATTACCAATATTCAGACATGGCAAATAGCGAGAGACCCATAGGCCTATGGCCTGATCCAGTGGGGCTGTTCTTATGTTCTTATGATCTTATGTTCATAGGTGCTTTTGCACCTGAGCTTAAGTAGATTTACTCAGATGTAAATGCCACTGAGTTCCATGAGATTTAGCCAGGATGGTGTAGTAGTTCAGAAGTTGGACTTAGTCCTGGAAGCGCCACGTACAAATCCCCAGTCAGCCATGAAGCTTGCTGGGTGACCTTGGGCCAGTCTCTCTCTTTCAGCTTCACCTACCTCACTGGGTTGTTGTGGAGGACAAAAGGAGACCAGGAACTAAGTATACACCACCCTCAGCTCCTTGAAGGAAGGGCTGCAGAAAAATGTGAAAAATAATAAATAAATCTGCCCTGAAGAAGTTAGCCTAGAGTTCTAGGATGGGGACAGATAGCTAACCAAAGTTCCAAGTTCATTTAGGGCAGTGTTTCTTAACATTTGTCCTCTGCTGTACCAATTCACATGGTCCACCTATTCAAAGTACCACTGGAAGTAACTGGCAAACATGGGTGGATCCAAGGGGGGCCACGGATGCATCCCCCCACAGTTCACACCAGCAGCAAGCAAAGTTGGGAGCCAGAGAAATGCCCACTGGGCAGGTCATTGGTGGCCAATGAAGCTGAGTTGGAATGGGAGCCCAGGTCTACCTGACAGGTAGATCTGGGTTCCAAATTCAGGCAGGAGCCCAGGTCTACCTGCCCAGCAAATGGCCATGAAGGACATTAGCTTAACCAGTTGCCCAGGTGTACCCAGAAGGTAGATCTGTGCTCCAAGTCCAAGCAGGAGCCCAGGTCCACCCATCTGGTGGACCAGGGCTCCGGAGTTAAGGGAGTGCTCATGGCCCCACCCCCTCAAACACAAACCCTGGATCTACCTCTGTTGACAATGATATAATTGCCAGTTACATCTGGGTTGGGAGGCAACAAACACCAGAAAAAGGCTTGGGGTGAACAGGGGGCTTTTTTGAGTGCGGAAAAGCATGCTTTGGAGCTCTGCCTGCCAAGCCCAGCCTTCTACCGCTCTTTGTTGCATTGCGTTCCTGACTGCTGGGTGGCAGGGGTTCCGCAAGTACCACCAGACACCACCACCTCAAGTACCATTGGTGGTACCGGTCCAACTGGTTGAGAAATACAGGTTAAGGGGACTTTAAGACCCAGGAGAATAGGAGCGGGCGAGAGGGCGGTACAGCTCCCACCTGCTCCGTTGTAGCAGCCAGCAAAGTTTCATTTGGAGAGGAGTTTGCAGTAGTTGTGGGGCAGGTTGGCTCCTTCCTTTGCCCGGTTGTGCATGGCCAGGAATCCCTACCTGCAACCTGGGGAGCAAGCGAGCTGGGAACGGAGATCTCCCGAAGAGGCCAAGACTGCAATCCTCTCCACACTTACCTGGGAGCAAGCCCGATTGACTATAATGGGACTTACTTCTGAGTAGTCATGCATAGGCTGGGGCTCCAAGATCGCCGCGTCCTGCAGGCACGGGGGAGTGAGGAATCACTGCCTGTCTCCGGGCAGGGGCTACTCAGCTCTGGGAGTCCGAGACCTCTCCGCCCCTTCGCCGTGCCCGTTGCCCGGAGCAGGGGCGAGCTGCGAGGTCTTGCCTGAAGCCCGATGGATTCTGCAGGCGGGGCTTTGCAAGCGGGCAATGCGGAGAAAGGAGCGGGGGCTCCTGCGACAGCATGTACCGCGTTGGCAAGCTCAGCATCCCGAGGCCCGTTACCAGGAACCTGGAGGATCTGGACTCCGTGGAGAGCGTCCTGCTGCACAGGTCAGTCAGTGAGAACCTCGGAGGGTCGCCTCTCGGATTGCCTAGTGCAGCTCTTTCTTGGTTCACACGCAGTGGCGTAGCTAGAGGGGGTGCAAAGCACTAAATTCTGCAGGGCGGGGCTTGCACGCTGCCGTGAGGCTCCCTGCAAAATTTAGTGCTTTGCACCCCCTCTAGCTATGCCACTGCGCGCACACTTCAGACCCTCTTATAACCGATTGTAAGAAGACCTCTTTCTAACCCTGCAATACTTACAGCTCAAGCCTATGCATGTCTACTCAGAAGTAAGTCTCATTACACTCAATAGGACTTACTCCCAGGTAAATGTGCATAGAATTGTAGCCTTAGTGCTTTGCACCCCCTCTAGCTACACCACTGCACACTTCAGACCCGTTTACAACCTATTGTAAGAAGACCTCTTCCTAACCCTTACCCTTCCTCCTGACACACACGCACCCTTTGGGCATCACAATAACTTTACACAGATACTCATCTATCTATCTATCTTTCTATTTAACTGGTCATCACAAAAAACTTTGTTTGAAATTGTGGTGGTTCTCAGTCTTTCTGCCACCATTTGGAGAGGAAACCCCTCTCTGTCACAAGAACCCCCACATGTTGTCAAGGAAAGATTGGGGGGTCCTTTCTCAAGGGCTCACGAAGTCTGGGTCTACACAAGCTGCAGAAGAAGGGGGTAGAAGTGGTGGAATCATGAGCTGCTTGACTGCCCGTAGAGAATTCAATTTTTGGAATTATTTCCTGTGTTTGAAACAACACCAGCATCCTGCCAGTAGAAAACTAGCATAGAAGAGAGAGAGAGAGAGCTAGCACTAGCAAGGAGAGAGCTAGCACTTTTCTTCCAATGTGTTAGTTTGCTGCATTCAGCGAGTGTATATATTCAAAAAAGGCCTCTCTTACCAAGGGCTGACCCAAGCCCCCTTGACACCTGAAGTGGCATGCCAAGTGTTGCCCCCTTACCCTATGTCGTGCCAGCCTCTGCTCCTTCGAGGCTCTAGTGATGTAGCTCAACACCCTCCTCCCCTCTACAATTCCTCTTTCTCTCTGTCCCCCTCTTCCTTCTCCAGGGAATGAATGGAGGCAAGTTGTGAGACAGAGATGAGAACCCCCGCATCAAACTGTTGCCTGACATGACCTTTTCATTTGGCTGCATGGATGGGCCAGCCCTGCTCCTACCTACAGTCTGAAGTTATTCCAGCTGTCCTGCCTGTTTAGCATCCTGCATTCTGTTGCATGTGTAATCCAAGTCTCAGTGCACTCAGGACCAGACTGTCCTATCCATGAGACTGACTCGGACAGTAACCTCAGGCAGCAAATTGGCAGGAGGTACTCCCCAGCCTTCTCACCTCCAGTGCCTCTCCCACTTCCTGGGTTGGGAAAGGAAGAGGGGGGCAGAGCAGAAGAGAAAGTGGGGAGGAGAGTGGTGGGCCCCAGTGTTGGAGCCCAGCAGTCTCACTTTCTCTTCCAGTCCACCCCCTCTTGCTTTTCCAATCCAGGCAGTGGGAGGAGCAAAGAGCCATCACCAGATAAAAGGGGGTAGCATTTGACATGCTGCCCCAGGTGCCAGGAGATTTTTGACCAGCACTGTACAAGGCCAGAATGGTTGGAGCTTTCTGTTGTTCTGTATGACGCATCCAGTACTCCCCTGTGCATTGCAGAAATAGGTAAACTATTCTGCAAGGAAGTTTGTCAGCTATTACTGATCTTCATTCTGAAGAACTGCTGACACTTCTGTGGAAGTCCAGGTCTTCCTGAAACACCAGTTCAAGCCCTCCCCCCCCCACACACACTTGAGGATATGGCACCAATCTTAACTAAGCACTCTAAAAAAGGCAGAGTTCCAGCTGTGCATGCTTTTGTATGGAGAAAAGATTATCCTCTGCTTTAATAATTGTGAGTCAGTGGTAGTTACTGGAAATTAATCTCAAAGTTTTAGTTTTTATATAATGAATGACTATAGGGATGTTTTGTAATCCAGTACTTTAGATGAGTGGGAATGTTATAGTTCTGAATCATGTTATGTTTCTCTGTAGTTGGCTATTTGCTAAGTTGAATGAACACAAAATATCCTTATTCTTTCTATTTCCTGAAAGGCTTCTCTTTTAACAAAGTATTAAAACTTCTGAAGGTTATCACAGTTGGCTACTTTTTAGAGAGACTCTCTCCTTCATTGACATCTACCACTGAATGTACAAAATGCAGTGATGTGAATATGTGCAATATGAAAGCAAATTTGAAACTGGCCTTGTTGGAAGACCATTCTGAGAAGGAGTTGGAAGATGGGGCTTTGGCCCAGGTGGCCCACCATCAAGTTCTTTGGCCATAGCTTTTTCTCTTTTGTTGTTCTCTGAGCACCCCCATTCTGCTGGCCAAGATTGCAGCTTTCTTCATAGCTAACTAGAATGATATTCCTAAATCAAAAGAGTGTATGTGCATTCGCTTGTGTGCGTTGTACAAGAACTAAAAGAAATGAACTGGAGATTTCATGGAAGAAGCTCTCTTTTCAACCAGGCCACCCATAGCAATCCGGCTAGAAACCCATGGTCTGCTGTTTGGATTCACAAAGATCAGCATGGGGATTTCTAGAAAACCTGTTTGGCGTGAGGGTATCAGGCAAGCTTGAATCAACAGGTATGACAACCAGAAAAGCTTCTATATGGAAGCAAAGTGTTCTCACACTTTCTTTGGGAATTGTGTTTACTGGAGTTATGCCAGGATAGTGTATGAAAAATGCAAAGGGCAAGTCCAGACAGGGATGGCCTTGATTGTTTATAGTTCCTCTATAGATATTTAGGCATGGTCATCATCTGCACATTGCACTGGAAGCACCAATGTAAAAATACTATAGGCCCAGCAAACATAGGCTGCAATCCTATAAACACTTACCTGGGAGTAAATCTTATTTAATTCAATGGGCTTACTTCTGAGTAGACATGCATAGGATTGTGCCAATGGTAGATTTGTTTTTCCAGATTGCCCTGTGTCACAAAAAGACAAGTGGGATTAATATACACTCTGATTAAGGTATACATGCTGTTTTGCTTCACCTAATTGTGATGACAAATAGCAGGGTTGTAATAACTTGTCTTTAATTCCTGGTCTAGACAGAACTGAAAACAACACAGCAAGGCTCAGCAATGCTGTAGGAAACCTCCAGTAAGCTTTTCTTACAGTCTATGCAATAAAAGCATCTTCTCTTGTTGTTCTCATATCATTAAATTTATACACCCCGGTGCTGGACATATAGTTCAGACTGGAACTTCTGTGTAACAGGAGACACATAATACTGCTTACACAACTATTGATTCAGCACAGCTAGCACTTAACAAGACCACAAGAAATTAAAGCCAAGAATGGCAGTTGTTAAAATTGCACATTATGTCTGGTTGTAACTCATCATTTGAACAGTCTGTTTCTGCTCTGAGATTTAGCCAGGGCAGAACTAGCAGAACACTCTTTAACGGAAACAAAAGCATGCTGCAGCATTCTCCCTCTTACTACAAAAGAAGCATAACAGATTTTAAAAAAACATTTAAGGTACTCTACCAAGTCTGCAGTTAACAGGTTTGGATGTAAGATGGCAATTATATGATAAGAAAGCATTGAAATCTAAGCCAGAAGGGCGCTGATATTCAGCTCCAAGAGAAGGAAAAGATTGGCAATAAGAAATTGTATTAATTTAACCTGTTGATACGTTGATTTTGGTCAGTTATTGCATCTTCATGTGGGTAGATTCTGAAGATATTACAGATGCAGTCCTTTGGAATGATCCCACCGGTATTACTGAAACAGAGTAGTCGTGGGTTGAGAATTGTCACCTAAATCTGCATTCATAGATTCATTTGGAACTTCTTTGTTTTTAAAAAGGAGGATGCTAAGTGGGAACAGGATCAGTGAAATCTTATATGTAGCCCTTGCAGCAGTGAAGCCTTACCATGAAGTCAGCCAGAAACAGAAGTCGCATGACAGAGACAAGGTTTGGTTACACCTTGTTCCTACACTGGATTTCTGTGGAGCTAACTAAACCTACATAATAGTGCTTAGGATTGCAACCTTCAGCTCCTTTTGACTGTGGAGGAGAGAGGAAAAAGAAACTACCATTGTAATTTCTGCCCCATTCCCCATCAATCTTCTAGTTCTCTGCTGTTGCCATTTATTATGGAAAGAAGATATGACTCTCAAAGTGACTGCTGTCAGATGACCAGTGACCTATGGCTGGGGAGACAGTCACAGAGGCCTCCTCAAGTTAAGGGAACATTTGTTCCCTTACTGTGGGGCTGCATTGCAACTGCATGGACACTGGAAAGTTGGATAGGATTGGGCTGTTAGGCTGGACTCCTATAATCCTTTCCTGGGAGTAAGTTCCATTGCAAATAGTGGAACTTACTTCTGAGTAGACATGCTTAGGCTTGTGCTGTTAGAGCCCAGTCCTGTGCCTATCTACTCAGAAGTAAATCCCAGTATAGTCAATGGGTCTTACTCCCTGGTAACTGGTGGAGTTTCCTGTGAGTAAACCCTCTTGAACACAAGGTGATTGACTTCTAAGTAGACATGCATAGGATTGGGAAGTTACTTCTGAATCAGCACACATCAGGCTACCATCCTATCCACACTTTCCTGGGAGTAAGCCCCATTGACTATAATGGAACTTACATCTGAATAGACAAGCATAGGATTGGGCTCTGAGGTTGCAATCCTAGCCACTTTCCTGGGAGGAAGCCCCATTGACTCTAATGGGACTTCCTTCTGAGTAGACACGCATAGGATTGGGCTCTGAGGCTTCAATCCTATCTACTTTCCTGGGAGTAAGCCCATTGATTCCAATGGGGCTTCCTCCTGAGTAGACATGCCTAGGGATGGGCTCAGGGCAGTGTTGCTTGGATGACTGGGGAGGGTGGAGGGGGCAAGGAGCCCTCATGCGAGACCACCCCGTCAGCCTCAGGCGGGGCTGCGGAGGGGGGAGGGGCGGTGCACCGCTTCCCGCCGCCTTGAAGGACTGAGCCCGAAGCAGGCCGCTTCTCCTGTCGCTATGCCTACCCGGCCCGCGCCTATGGAGGAGCCGCCTGCGGGACACGTGCGCCCCCGTACGCTTCCGCCATCATGGCGCTTCCCAGGCTCGCCTCCCGGGACTGCGTTCTCCCCGCGATGGAGAAGGCGCCACCGCCCCCGGAGGGTCCTGGAGAGCCGCCGCCGGAGTGCGACGAGTGTGAGGTCGGCAGCAGCGGCTCTGCGGGGAGCAGCGGCTCGTGCTCTGCGTGCCTGTCCGCGGCTTCTGAGTAAGGAGGAGGCGAGGGCGCGAGTGGGGCTCAGCCCTGGGCGGGGGGCTTCGGCCGGAAAGCTCCTGCTGCTGCGCCAGAAGGGATTCTGTGCCGCGCTTACATAACAGGGGAGGCAGAGCCTCCCCACCGGAGTCCTTCGGAAAGCTCCGCCACCGCCCTGTGAGGTGTGGAAGGACTCACAACCCGTGCGCCTTGTGAAGGACTCCACACTGTGCACGGGGGCTGAGTGCTTGCACGCCTCACACAGCAGCAGTGGCGCTTTTAGAAGGACTCCGGTGGGGAGACAGGGCCTTCCCACCCACCGCATGTCCCTGCTGCGTGTGGACACCTCACACAGTGGCAGCAGCACTTTTAGAAGGACTCCAGTGGGGAGGCTCTGCCTCACCTGCCTCCCCACCCAAGTCACATCCCTGCTGCGTGTGGATTGTGAATGCTTGCACACCTCACACAGTGGCAGCAGCACTTTCAGAAGGACTCCAGTAGGGAAGCTCTGCCTCTCCACCTGCCTCGCATCTCTGCTGTGCACACCTCACACAGCCGTGGCTGCAGTGCTTCTTGAAGGACTCCAGTGGGGAGGCTGTGCCTTACCTGCCTCCCCACCCACCACACCTTCCTGCCACATAATTGGAAATAACCCAAATGTTGGAGCATTAGAACTCCAGGAAGCAAGAAAGCTCCAAGGGCCTTACTGAAGAGCCACTTGCTGTGGATGTTGTATTCATTTTTGGAGTCGTGTTATGATGGACTAAACTCTGGTTGTAAGATGCCTTACTTAGGGGTCTGTGTTATTGTGGGAAAGAAAGTTGGGCTGTCAATGTTTCAGTAAATAAAATAGCTTGTTCGTGGATGGCTTCCCAACCGTATTTCTGTGCTACTCTTGAAAGCATCCTGATTGTGGCATCCTGAAATTAGAACTTTTTCTAACTTCATGGAACATCATTTTCCCAAGCTGAGTTGAACTTTTTCCCTTCTAATTTAGAAACTTTACTGATGGCTCCTACATACACCCTGGCTCTCTCTTTTTTTCTCCCATCAATTGCTTGGGGTAACAGTGCAGGTAAAGAGTGTGCAGCCTGATGATGTTTATCTGTTTCCCATCTCTGCTGTGATGGCAGCTTTCAGTCCTTCTATTGGAATAACACTGTTGTTGAAAAACACTGAGGGTACAGCTAAACCAGTAATTCACCCTGTCTGGTTCCTGGCATATGTCATCAACTAAGGCAAGCAAAGCAGTTTTCATTCCAAGTCCCATCCAGAAGCTGGACTGAAATGAGTCCAAATAATCTGCTTCATCCAGAAGTTTTTGGAATTTGGTCCCTATAACTTGGTAGAGCATGTTATCCAAAAACTAGAGGTTAGGAACTGGCTGGAAATTCTTTAGTATGGTGAGATCAAGAGGTGGCTTCTTTAGGAGAGGGTGGCTCACCCCCATTTAAAGGCAAGGAGTTGTTGGGTTTTAAGAACCCTCTCTACATATATTCCCTATAGGCAGTCTGTGCTACTGTGTGGACCCCTTCTATTCCTATGTGGTGGCACAATTATGTTACAACTCTATCTCTGAACTCTTGTTGATGTCATCACACATCAGCACTTAAACCTCTTGGTTGCCAAGTTCTATGCTGTGCAGATCTCAGCTTCAAGTTGCATGCCCGCAAATCTTACTGGAAACCTTACTCTCTATCTACTTGGCCAGTCTCGCCAGGGTAGATGGTCAACCAAGATGTGTATCTTGGGTCTAGTGGACACATGGATAACCACATTATCAAGAATCCTAACTACATTCTCAGGCTGTACAATTTGAAAGAATTCCATAATAATAGGATAATCAGATGCAGAGGTTACATCATCTAATCTTATTAATGGACGGTTCAAGTTGAGATGGATACAATTAATTTTTATTGGCAAAGTATTTAGCAAATCAGTCACAGCAGACCACACAGTGATCTTCTAGAACATTGCAGAGTTCCAGGTGTAGAAGACTCCACATACCTCAGAAAAGCTCATTGTAATGGCTCTCTGCTGACACAATGGTAGCAGAAAAGTATACCACCTTTGCTGCCATCATCACCACGGAGTAAGCCAGAAACAGGTTCTAGCCTATGTTCAATCACATTCATCTCAATTCTTTGTCCACAATCATGGAAGGTGTCTGCCCAGTCATTTCATTCTCAACCACTCCTTTGAGAACTAAGGCTGTGTCTTGGATCTATCGCCAGAAAGAGAATGCTCAGGTGCAGTCATGTTAATGGTCCTGGTCATTTATTTCTTCCAAAGGTCAACCAAAGCCATAGGAGTATTGCCAGTTTTAGCATCAGGAGAATCCCCCAGAACCATTAAGAATCTATCTGGACCCATAAGCCTCCAAGGGTGGTCTTCCTAATAGGCTGTTCACCCCAGAGCAAATAAGCTTAAACCTGGGTAATGATCTGACCATGACAAAAGGCAAATATCAATTCCCTCTACTTCCAGATCAGTCTTTATCAGTCCAGCTAAAACATCAGATGCAGCATATGGCTAGCATGGGATGTAGGGGCTAATATTAATTGAGATAAGTTGCCATGGTGGTCATGAAGTCCTGAGCCAGATCTGAGCTGAGAGCCCCAGCATGGACATTGGAAGTCCCCTAGCACTGAAAGTGGAGGGGACTCCATGGCCACACCCAAAATCAGCTCAGGCTGTGAGGCAGCATGGTTGGCAGTGCACCAACAGTGATGCACTTCTTAGAAACCTGGCAGACAGAGTGACAAGTGACCCATCCATTACCTCCCACTTCCTTTCATGTCTCAGCTGAAATACTCCATACTCCCAAAGGCTCAGAAGCATGGATATCCTATGTAGCAACACAGGGGATATGCTAGTGTGGTAACATACACTTTGACAACAGTAAGTATAGATCTGGACAGGTTAGTGTTTTGCTTCACATCTATAGTGTGCTACAGACTTAGGGGGAATTGAAAGAATGACAAGAAAGAGTATAAATAATGTTTGCTGTCTTTCTCCCACATTTTAAAATGATGGGACTAAAAGAGAGGAATTGTATTCCCCCATTCAGCCCTGTAATTCAGATACTGATGATGCCGCACCCTAGGGCCGTTCTCTACTTAACCATCTCAGCACCCTATGCTACAGGAAATCCATCTTCTTAGTTATTTCTAATGTAAATAGTTTAATTTACTAAAACAGTAAATAGTTTAATTTAGAAAACTAGATTGATTTCAAATAAAAAAGCTATGGTTTTGTTTGTCAGTGTCTGCAGTGTAGAGTGAAAGCTATTTGGCACCAATAGAATCTTTAATGTAAGCTAGCTATATGGGTTTCATTTGCATGTTGTTCATAATAGTGCAGCAAATACTTTTTTCATCAGTACAGATTTAACATAGAAGGAATGGATTGCCTCGCTCCCTGGATCAAAAGGAGACCTCTCACCCATATTGATACAGTTGCTTATTCAGGCATGAGTGTGAAAAGAATGCTTCAGGAACATCGGTTTCTATGATGGATGCTTTTTTTGTCTGAGCTATAGCAAGTCTCTGTTTAGAGTCTGTAAGGTCTATGTTTCTCCCTTCCATCCCCCTCCTTTTAAGCACTTTTATATTCATTAAGAACTACATCCAGAGGGCTGCAAACTAAACAGACTGTCAGTCTTTTCACCCTATGCTGTCATTCTGATTGTGTTCTCTTTTGCAGTGATCTTGAACCTGAATGGTTGGATAGCGTACAGAAAAATGGAGAATTGTTCTATCTGGAAATGAGTGAAGATGAAGAAGCAGTGGTACTTCAAGACAGTCCCCTGAATGTGCCTGTGGTGAACCATGTCAGATTTTGTGAGAATGAAGCTGAGGTTATTAATGAGAGATCTCGAAAAGATAGTAAGAATGAACACAGACTAGAAAAGCTCACTAAAATAATAAGAAACAAAAGCCTTTCTTCTAAACATGCTGGCAAGAAGAAAGCAACTGGTAAATGTGATATACATGCCTCTGGTCCAGCATCCATACTGAAGCACCATACCAGTCACAAGATGGAAGTTCAGCAACAGTACAAAGATATCTGCATTTATATAAATCCAAAGAGGTTATCAAATGCTGAGACAGGGGAGCAATTCAAGTTTCTGGAGTCATTAATAGGCATTGTCCATCAGTCTCCATGGAGAAATGCTGAGAAGCATAGATATGATATTGAGTCCAGAAGTACCAATGGAGAGAGACTTGTAGTACATGGCTTGATCCCAGGCAGCTCAGCCATAAAGTCAGGTCAGATCTTGATTGGTAAGTATAATTTGTGAATTTCTGAAGTTCCCTAGTATTGTGGAAGGTGACTTCTTCAGATGATGGCCTTCTAATTGGTTGGTGTAAATATGGCCCTGGTGGATTTAAGGGGTCTGAGCTCAGTTTGGTAGTAGGCTTTGTCACATAGCACACATAGTAACATGGGAAATCCTAGCATGTGCTATAGTAATGTAGTTGTAACAGACATTAGCAGCAGGGACCTGAAAACATACCTAACACTACCCAAATACTGTTTGTCTCTCTGTTAATGTCTGTCTACCTGTTGTGTAGTCTGGGGATGGTGACCCAGAAAGGTTTGTAGCAAATGTCTGCACATGTAACAGCATTATATAGTATGTTATGTGTGAAATGAGTTGTTGATTTTGTTGTTAAGGAACATTTTTGGTTTTTAGGTCCAGTAACTTGGGTATTAGTAAAGTCTCAAGATAGGTAGGATGCTCAGAAATGGTTCTTTACTTCCACTCAAACAGCAAGCCAAGATTGGTATGCTGTAAAAAGGCACAAACAATTTAATATTTCAATATTTAAGATATAAAAGGATTGAGAGAAGCATAGAAGAAGGAAACAAAATCAGTATTTCTACTCTTTAGGTGTAGAATAGAAAATTGCTCAAAAAATGGAAGAACATATCCTGTTGAAAGTGCTAGGATATGTGAGAGTATATATGGTCACAGCAAATCTCTAACTACATCCACAAAGAATATTGCTGTATAATACTTTATTACTCTTTCATTGTTCTTTGAGGAGGACTAGAGACTAACATTTATGTAACGTTCATTTTTGGCACACATGCTGCTCTTAGTAAACACAATATTGTACTCTTAAAATAATCACTTTTTTGTTTTTTTCAGAATGTCAAGAATTCCATTTGTGAACACATTTTCTGAGCCAGTTTTTAAAAACCTATATTTAAAATGCTTTGGGCCATGCTAATTCTGTGTTGTGTTTTTTTTCTAAATGTTACCAGAAATGAAATCTCTTCTAAAAGCCATTGAGCCATAAAGGAGAAATATTACATTGACTATAATCTTTACTCTTTATGGAGATTTCATTTAGCCATATGGCAATTTGGGAACTAGGTAGTGAAGAATTAAAACTAATTTTTGTTCAAAGCAAATTAGAGGCTTGAGAAGCATAACAGCTTAACCTAGACTATCAACTATTTTATATTCCAGCCTCTTTTTGCTTTAGCTGTGAATGGGTAAGTGAGCTGCAGCTTCTGCCAGCTGTTATAAAAATATATAATTTCCTTATAAAATACTTTAAAATTATAGATCTGCAGTGAACACTGGGTACTTTTATATCTAAATGTATGTTATATAAGAAAGTCATGGGTTTCATTGCAGTTGGCAGAAATAACTTATAATTAAGGCCAAAATCTTTTCTATTTTTTTTAACTAAAATATCTTGAACACATTTTGTCTTTTGGCAAAATCAAATATGTGTTAGTGTAGTAGATTTAGAATAATAAGAAGGAAAGTTTTAGCAAGCTGTACATCTGTCTTAAAAACAGATTTAATTGTAAGAGTATAAGATATAATCACAAAGGTTCTGCTAAAAATGTTGTTGCAAGATTTCAAGCAACTTCTCTATCAGGTTGTTCCTGGAGTGAGTATAACAAATTTGAATGGGAGCAATGAAAGGAGGAGGCATGCATTCATGGGAGACACTCACACAGGCAGTCTGATACAGTGGTTAGGGTACTGCGTTTAGATGTGAATGCCATGAAGCTCATTGGGTGGCTTTGGAAAAGTCCATCTCTAATCACTTTGCATGCTAGTTTGGAGGCTTCAGTGGGATCAGGATGCAGGATATCCTTACCTCAGTGGAGGCATCCTTACCTCACTGAAGTCTCCAAACAACTGTGTTGAGGTGGGTATACCTGTACCACAGTGGTTCATTGCAACAATTTCATGGAGCCCTACGTCGTCGTTAGAGCCAAACCAAGGCAAAACCTATTCAACATTCCAGCACTGATGCAGCCATGCCAGCAGGGCTTATGGCTGCATCAGTGCTGGAAATATGAGTAGGATTGGGCCCTTAGTGTGATTACTTGATGGGTATCTTTAAATGATTTAGCTTTTGTTAGTTCGGAGATCATCTAACATTTAGAACATTTAACAAGTATTTCTGTAATGAAAGAATAGATCCTTAAATTAGCAATCTGAATTTTTCATGGCGTATTTCTTTGGGAACCATATTTTTAAAATCTATTTCTGTACTTTAATAACCATATGAAGTGTGTACCACAAAGATGTCCTAGATGTTCTTTTTTAAAGAATATTATAATTCACTATGCCAAAGAAAACAAAGTCTGTCCCTCCCTCCTCCCAAAATGATTCCACAATTATATTCATTGGTTTAATAGTGTATTTTTGATTCCTCCCTGTGAATGTGCTCTTCCTTCTTTAGGTTAGGGTACAGAAAAGCTAAGTTGGGTTTGGAATAAATGGCCATATAGTTTTTCACAGAATGTGGGGTAAGCATTTTTACCTTGTCCAGCTTTATTTAAAGTCAAAGCCCATTTTTATCCAACATATATTTCAGGGGTGGCCAAACTGCAGCTCATGAGCCACATGCGGCTCTTGGAAATATGTTGGCTGAGCTCCTTTTTGCATCACAATTAATATAAGAGGGTATATAAGAAATTTTCAAGCTTTATTGTTATTTACCAGGTATAAACTGAGAGTCCACTGGATTAAAACATAAATTTAATGTTCATGTAGAGTAAATATATTTAAAAATTAAAATGCTGCTTAAATATTGCAGCTCTCAAACATCTGAAGTTTATCTTATGTGGCTCTTACGTTAAGCAAGTTTGGCTATCCCTAATATATTTACTCAATAATTATTATTAATTCCATGTAAAACCCAGACCAAATGTGCAAAAACCATATGAAAATGGACATTTGCTACAAAATAAGCACATATTTGGATGCAGAACCCACATGGGTTTCCTTTTCCTTTGAGTCCTCCATGAGGAGTTTGCCACAGAATGTCCAAGTATCCATTTTCACTTTTTATTTTGCAAGATCCAAATCTTCCATGTGAGTTTGAACATATTGTTGTAAAACTCATGAGATTGTCGAGATCCATGAGTTTTAAGTCTTCTGAGGAAGTGAGACCGTGACCAGGACTGACTCCCAACAGAGCCCTCCTTTGCTACAGCTCAGCCTCACCTTGATTTTTGGCTTTAAAAGGCAGCCATCTCCTCCCCTTCACTTGTGGCAAGTAGGAGAGAAAGACACAAAAGTGGACCTGGCTTGATTGTGACTAAGGATCTTTAGATTGACTCATGGGCAAAGCACTGTTCCAGCAATGAGGGATTTCCTCATTGTCCAAGGAATCCTTTGTGGGGTGAGAAGGAGCTGAGAATTAGTATTTGGCAAGCTATCCAGTGGTATTCCTATGAAGAATGTATTGATTCAGTATACTTTGCTTAAGCATTCTGTGATGAGGCTAAAATAATGAGACATAGCTACCAATATAATTGAGTCATCATTCTTCATTGTTAGGTAGTAACGACTAATATTTAAGACAAGTTAGCTTTTCTTTAGGTTTATATCTTGTTCTCATATATTGCATTGGCTTCCTTACTCTCATTTTTATTTCTGATTTCAGGAGATACTCTTGTTGCAGTAAATGATGTTGATGTAAACTTGGAAAATATAGAAAGGGTTTTGT
This sequence comes from Tiliqua scincoides, assembly GCF_035046505.1. NCBI lineage: Eukaryota > Metazoa > Chordata > Lepidosauria > Squamata > Scincidae > Tiliqua > Tiliqua scincoides. The sequence continues at coordinate 33,188,281 of NC_089826.1, forward strand.
CATGCATTCCAGGTCCTATGCAGGTATAGTAGTACATTGTGCTTTTTTATAAATAGTGATTAATATTTGATGGTAATGGAATGGGGATGGGATTTGAGTCTAGAGAAGTGAGAGAAGAAAGTGTGTGATTCTGCTATCAACCACAGGTATGCTTGTGCTGGTGCTTTAGTCAGTGAAACCATGGATAGACACTGGAAGGGATTCTGTGAGAATCTAATACAGCAACTTTTGCTCAAACAGGAATTGACTGCGATTATTGCAATATGCAAACAAGAGCAGGCCATGTTGCTTTGTTGGTTGCATGTTGTGTTTGTAATTGGAGCATCTACTCATTGCTCAAACACTCCCAATCAAAAAACGGAAATGGGTTCTGATCTGAGATAAGTGTTGTTTACAGCAGTGGGGAGGCCTGCTGAGGGGGCTGTGAGCCCCCTGCGCCTGCCAAAGGCCAGCACTGCCCCTAGGTAAGTGAGAGAGCCCCTTGGTCATGGCAGCACCGTTGTCACTAATGCACCATCGCTGCCCCCCTCACTGCCCCTGCAAAGACTTAACTGGTTCCCAGCTCTCGTATTGGACTTTGGGAACCACTGCTCTAGCAGATTATCATCCAGCAAAATACATAGAATATTCTTCAGAATCTGCAAGCCCCAACCCAGTGACTACAGTGCATGCATGTGTGTGAATTCTCCAGGTAGGTGCTCCATTAAGAATTAATGGAGCTACATGCATGAGCAATTTAAAGGACTGGGCTTCACCCAGTGCATAGTTTTGTCTTGTTGTGACCATTTACAGGGGGCAAGAGAAGGAAAGAGACTACAGATGTTGGTGGTTTTAAGATATGTTGAGCCATTCATCAGAAGAAGTTAAAGAATTTAATAGCTGGCTAGTAATACTTAATGCAGACTGTATAAAGCACTTTCTTCATACTGAATGGATTTTCCAGTATTGATATCTTGCATGTGTTTATGTTAATTTCTGTACTCCTACTAGACTAGGCAACAAAACCTTGGATCCAAAGGTGCACTTGTGCTAGTGGGAAGCCTTTCTGCTTTCAGGAGGATTGTTGCTGATTTAGCAAAAGAAACATGAGAAACTCTCAAATTCAGGGAATTTTGTTTATTTGATTTAAAGAATGATTTAAATCATTCTTGATTTAAAGAGTTTTCATTTCATTTAAAGCAGTTGATGTCACAACTCCATGGTAGAGCCAAAAAGAGAGGGGGTGGAGTGAGCACATGACCCATGGCTCTGCAAGGCCCTTTTCTATAGTAGGAAACCATGGTTTCCTGTTCTGTCTGAACCTATCCACTGTATTTCTCATATTGTATCACAACACCTGATACACTGTGGTGGTGGCCTGTGCAAAGTCTTCTGCTGGCACTTACACAAGAATTCACAATATAATACATTTTCTTCTTACAGTTCTTTGGATCCAAGCTAAAGGCCCCAAATTACATGATGCTGTCATAGTTTAAACTCTTCCAACAGGTAAAGCTTACATTTGAAACCTCAATCTGTGAGTCAGGAGAAACATCCCAACAAAGATGTAAGCAGACGCAATCCTCCATGAATAATTTGTACAAACTGCTGTGGCGAAATCATGACAACGACCAGCAGTTCTCTATCCAAAGTATACCTCATATTATTATGTACCTCTCTCTCAAGTTGGATTCTGATACATCAAAGGATGAGGTAGGTATGTGCTAAAATAAATGAAGGACTCTAAACCTAATTCTAAATCTCTTTATAAAAAACCATATTGTATGAAAACACTATAATAATAGCTTTCTGGTCCTAATGGTTGTAAAGATTTTAAAAAATAGAGCAACCTACTGAAGCCAAAGCAACTGATAAAGTAGATTATTTTATTTGTTCAAGTTACTTGTATTCAGCCTCTCAATTCTCACACCAATTGACATACCATTAAAACGTTTAATGGCAGCTATTGCTGCTAGTTCCTAAAGCTAGGCTAAAACATTTCTCCCTGATCTGCTATCTTTCTAGTTGTAGAAAGAGTTTTTTTTCTTATTCAAAGGAGTATTCCAAAACGTATTCAAAAAGGTATCTTCTGTTTGAAGTGATGCAGTCCACCTTACAGTATTAGGATTCAGCTACCTCTGTATATTTAGACAAGGCTGTACTTAAGCTATCATTTGTTTATATGATGTGTGCCTTAACTGAGCAAGTGCTGCTTATGCCAGTAGAATTTTAGTGTTCATCTAAAGCAAGAAACTCATAAGTTGACTTCGTAAGTTCTTCATAAATGTGGACATTAATACAATGGCCTTGGTTTTAATACCTTAATCTTGAATGAGTTTCATGTTAATTTGTGTACAGCAGAGTAGCAGTTTATGATCTCTGTTCAGAAAGCATTCTTTGTCCGAATTCAGTTCTTGGACATTTTGGGGGTCTTTCAGCTGCTCAACTTTGTTTTGAGAAGTCCTTTCAGTTCTCTCTCAGTGCCAGACAGCTGATTAGAAGGGAAGCCTTCTTCAAAGTTTATTACATTAAAAATGGAGATCTGACATTAAAATTGTAATGTATTTACTGCCAAACTGCTTAACAGAATAGTGTTCTATTCAGGCAACTGCTTTGACAACTGCAGGTGTTTGCAACTTACTAAATTCATTATCTTAAGCCTTTGTCACCCATTATCTAATGACACCTTTCTGTCTGCTTTCAAGATGGTTAATTTGGCACAGTGATACATATTAGAGCTTACCAACACATTATGTTTAGAGGCAGCTATTGGGCTCTTTTGTCCTGTGTTTCTTTTATTTCCCTGGGAAAGAGTATAGATATTTCACAAATGAATCTTTTAGGGGTTCCTTTGTTTATAAAGAGAAACCATCCTTTTTTCCCCTTGATGAGACAGATTGCTGCCTGGAATCCTTGTTAGTAGGAGTTTTAAAAAACAGATAATTAAAAGTGGCCCAGACCTGCCAGTTCTCTCAATAGTGAGATTCAAAGTTCTTTCAAATCTGTTTGGGAAAAAAAGATTCCAAAAGAGGAGTTTGGCACTGGCTGGATAGAAAGAGGAAGGGAAGGATCTGGGCATAGTTGTTGGATTAAGAATTAGTTAAGAATGGCAGTTAAGTCTTAAACTGTATGTCCTAGGCTTGGGTTTTGTTTTTATGTTTCTGTACTTGGATAGTGATGTACAAAAACTTTTGTAGATTTTTTTTTGTTACTTAAAAGCTAAAAGACTTTTAAGTAAAATTACTCCATCGCACTCTAGTGATGGAACTTCCTTAAATATATGACACCTTATTTCAGTGTAAATCGGTACAGAATATGTATTAAGGTAGCAAAAATAAGATTCTTCTTTTTGCAAAACAGAACTTCATTTCCTTTTGCAGGATGTATGTTCTCAAAAAGTGAAGGTACAAATATATAAATAGTTTTCCAAAGCGTTGGCCAGGATCCAAAGAATTGCAGAACTAGCTCTACATACCTGACAAGAGGAGAGTTTAGGCTTGTGTTTCATGAACAGTAACTCTCCAATATTGCACCTTTTCATTTGCATGTTCAAGGCACTTCGCAATAAAAATAATACAAACTAAAATACATTGGTTGGTTGTTTTGAAGGTTTCTACATGTCCCTACATTTTATTTCTAAAATCCTGAGATGAGAATTAACAAAAGGAGGAAAAACTGTTATGAACCTTGATAGCTTATGCTTTCCATTACAAGTACTTAACCACACTGCATTTCCAAAAGTAGTATAAGAAATTCTTTTCAACTTTTCTAGCATGAGATCTTATTTTTCCAGCAACGTTAAACGAGCCATAGAATCCGATGAATCATGCTTTCACCTAAAACCAGTTCTTAACTAATACATGGTCTGGCATTTTTGACAGCAAGAAATCCTTTATCAATACCCCATATCAGAAGCTTCCCAAAAATTGAAAAGCGTAAGAGGAATATTTCTCACATTGTGTGACATTCTGGAAAATATGACAGGAGCTCACATCATCAGGTAAAAGTATTTGTTTAACTTATGACTTTTGATTCCTTACTGGCTGACAGCATCATTTTGTATAACAGGGTTTAAATACAGGGTTAATTTTACGTTTAGCAGGCACAAACATATCAATCTGAAGTTGTAACATTTGCCTGCCTGGTACTGATTAGCAGGACCACTTGTGGAATTTGTATGTAAGGGAATTATAAAAAGCTATTTGAAAAATTACAGCATTACAGTTTCTTTTTAACAAATTTGGACAAGCTTAAACAAAATTAAGAAGAAACTGATTTTAAAAAAAAACAATTGTGGGGGTAGAGTTTCCCCCTAATTTTAAGCATAAAACCACAGAAATTAGCTGATTATGCAGCCATTGGGGTTAGCATCTCAGTTATGCGGAAGGCACTCTATAAATTTTTGTAGTGGACTGGTCTCATAACAAATTACTCCCTTGTGCTCACTTATGTAGTTCATCTATGTTTTTATGTGGGAAACTGATCCACGTGGCTTACTGGAAGAAATTGGACAAGCTCCTTGTAATTGGTCTCCCAGCTGAAAGGTATGTTTCCAAGATGGTATCGAAATTACATTGGGGGGGGGGGGCAGAAATCACTGGATGATTCTTCTCCAAATTATATTCTGAAAAACAATTCACTACTGTTGCCTAAAATTAAGGCATAAACTCTCTGATCTTATTGCTGGAAAATGTAGGTAGCCCCTTGCATTATGTAACAAACAATTTTTTATTTTTATGTATTGCCTTTCTGTCAATATCCTCCAGGGTAGTTCACAGTTTAACACAGAACACAATCCTATGCATGTCTACTCAGAAGTAAGTCCCATTGTGCCTAATGGGGCTTACTCCCAGAAAAGTGTGTATAGGATTGCAGCCTTAATAGTTTACAATTTAATAGGCAGCCTGCAAAAGGACATAGAGGAGAAAAGAAAAGAAGCAGATTTCAAGTACCATGGCCACTGCAATAGGGAGGTCAAGGAAGGAAATGAACCAAGTAGCAGTTGATCCCAGTCAGGCTGAGGGAGGCCTTCCTGTCTGCCTCTCACTTTGCAGTTGCAACCTCTGTTGGCTAACTTTTCTAAAATCAGATCTGATCAAATATCACTGAATAATGTATAGAATGGTTCACCTTACCCATGAGATCGTTTTATGTATTATTCCTCTTCTGCATGGGAGAAGTGTTTATTTGGTGTGTAGATTTGAAACTCAGTTGGCAAGGCTGCACAATCTAAATCGGCATATTTAATTGGAAAAATGACTTGCTCTCAAGTCATTGTGCATATGGTTTCATCCCAAGGCACATTCTATTATTTTTAGTGACACTTAGCTACAACTTACTTGTGCTGAGTTGTGCACAATAAAATGCGAAGAAATGCTTCAAATTCATCTGTGTTCATTTTATTATGTTGTCTAAGCACAGTTCTCAGAGGGCTTATTCTGGCTTTCTAGTGTGCCTCTTTCTCAGCTAAGGAACGTGATGGCAGATGTTGTCCGGACTTTAACATTCATGTATGGTTCTCTGGACAGGTAAGAATTCCCAAGGAAATCATGTTTTATGGTAACTAGTCTTTGGATCTAGATACCATATTAATGTTGCTTTCATTTTGGGTCCCATAGGACTTTCCTTTTGGATATCAATCTTATTTCTAAACAGCTTTTGAAAGTCTCTTCATTTTCAAAAAGGGCTTGCCAGGCAATATGGGAGGGGATGCTATTTAAGAAACTCCAAACCAGGGCTCTGTTGGATGCACATAACTAGTCAGACAGGCCTGATGATGTCAAACACTACTAAGACAAAATTTATTTGTTTTATTTGAACAGCAAATCTCCATTCCAGGTTACTAACTTATCGTAAGGTGCTCCTCAGTTTCAAAAATAACTTGGCTTTTGGCTTAGGGAACCGAAGTGCTCTTTGAGAAATAAAAGTCCAAAGCCTGATGGGCTGCTGTAATGAGGAGCCACGAGACAACCTGTTGATGGGGAAATCAGAAATGTGGGGCATCGTTCCATTGTGGGCTTGTTTGGAAATGGTAAACAAGACTAGCAGTTATTGGAGTAGCAGAAGGGGCCAGTGTGACAGAACAAGTTAGAATGGCACTCAGAGAAAAGGACAAGAGGGAGATGAAGTGGATCAAAGGGAAATGGAAGCCAAACTAAGCAACATAGCAGCCAGTGAAAGTTAGCAACTCCCAACAGGTGGAGAGGCTAGATGAAGTTGCTTTCTGTGATGGGACTCCCATGCCTGCCCTGCTATCCCTAAGAGAAAAAAGATGTTGACAAAAAGGCTAGCAGGGATCTGGGAGAAGGGCTTGTCTATGCACATTTGGATGGATAACAGGCATTTGATTTCCCCTTTCTCTGGGCCACAGAGGTCACCTGTTCAAACATGGACTCTTTGGAGCCTAACCCCTCTCCTATCCAGTTAAATGTCATGGGCATACAGGGGGAGACTGTGGCCAAAGTGTGGAGATTATAAAGCATGTTCTGTCAATAAAATTTTAGGGAACATTTGGGGGGGGGGAGTGTATATTTCTTCTTATTTGTTAATGGCATTCAGAGTAGCTTGCACACACACTGTGAGCACAAGCCATCTTTCCCCATTCCCTGCTGAAACTCCCTTGGGGGACCGTTGACAACAATGTAAAATGTGAGCCAGGCAGGAAGGGGGAAAGTTGGAAACTCAAATCAGACCATCACATCTGCTAGTGGTCTCCAGGTATTCATTCTTCCCCTACGGGCCCTGGGATGCATCCATGCTGTTGACAACCCTCAGGAATGACTTTTCAGGGGAATCGGGGAGCTTCAGTTGGAAGGAAGGTCTGGAGAGAGAACTTGTGGTTATTAAATGATTTTTCTAGCAGAAGAGCATAGGTGTATCATGCCTTCAAATACTGTGTCTACACCAATTTAGGTGCAATTTAAGCATTACACAGAAGAGTAACGAAAAAGAATCTTAGTTATTTATAACTTGAATGCAGTCAAAACTTCCTCTGTTCCTTTCTCTCCCACCTAATTTGAACCTCATGCTCCAAATGTTTGCATCACCCGATTCCTGTTGTTCTTTCTGTCTTCGGCAAGCTTAAGTCCAAATGCAATATCTGGTATTCAAGAGTTAGTTGTTTGCATAACACGTATTTGGTAGTACTAACTTCTAATTAATGTTTCTCCAGTGCTTTTTGCCAGGTAGGCAGTGTTTCCCGGTTGGATCATTTCTTTAGCTTGTTATTCCAGCAAGCACTTCGGCCTGCCAGGCTCAATTCCACTGCGAGTCCTAGTTCTCACTACTATGAGAACTGTAGTGCATCACTTCTATACAACTTTCCAGGAGTGCGCTGGCTGTCACTGCCACAAGAAATCAAGGTAATTTCACCATTTTCTAGAGAAATGTTGACACAGGAGTGGGTAGTTAAAGCTCCTAAGAAGAATGCAAAAACCTTCATATGATTGAAACTCTAGTCTCACTCGTACAGCTAATCTCTCACTCAACCTGGTGTGTATGGTTTACAGCATGATAGGTGCAGTTTTACTTCATGATAGGTGCAGTTTTAAAACGTCACGTATTTAAAACAGCCATTCTCAATGGGAGCCATATGGCCCCTGGAGGAGCCCAGGCACATTTGAAGGGGGCCACATACTAGTGTTCAACAATAAATGATTTTATGTTTATCTATTTGTGTTGTATCTTTGTTTGACAGGAGGGCCTTGGAACCTGAGAAGAGCTCCTAAGGGGCTGTTGCCAAAAAAAAGTTTGAGAATGGCTGCTTTAAAGCATGTTTTCTCATTTTCTTCAGAGTGATTCTGCTGGGCTTCAAAGTTATTTATTGATGAATTGGTGTACAAGGCTAGTTTATGCCAGGAAAAAATGGCTTAAAGGGAACATTATCAACCACCCATAATTAAACTGAGAAAATTTGATTGCCAGATGTGAGGTAGGCATACATTTTCAGTATGAGACAAGAACAGAGTAATGTAATTGTCCGAATAGCAGCTGTGTGGCAGGCGATTCTGGCAGCACTTATTAAAAAGTAGTATTTTTCACCGAGACAATCTGTTTACATACTCTATGGGGAGTGCCCTGGCCTTCTTACATTATTAAGGGCCAAATCCTATCCAGTTTTTCAGTGCCGGTGCAGCTGTGCCCATGAGGTGTGCACTGCATCCTGTGGTGGGGAGGCAGTCACAGTAGCCTCCTCCAGGTATAGAAACATGTTCCCTTACCTCAGGGCTGCATTGCGGCTGTACCAGTGCTGGAAAGTTGGATAGGATTGGGGCCAAAGTTATGAAGCATACTCTGTGGCTTGAACCTTTGAGGGCTGATACTTAGGTCTAAAAAGTTATTTTTTTGTAAAATTTACTCTAACCATCAGTGTCTTTATTTGCTGAAGTGTGTAATGCTTAGGTGAAACAAAGGTAACGTGTGAGAGTATTTCAGAAATTTCCATACAGACAAAAACTAAATCCTGAGTGAGAAAGATTTTTCTACTAACTCAATTGGATACTGAAGCACTGCCAGATTTCAGGGGAGCCTCATGCCTTGTTTTAATCCATGAGAAAAAGTGAGATTTACATATCTTTTATATGAAACAGTGGGTTTGGGGACTGAGAAGTTGAACATTTTTCTTTGATTTCTGGAAGGGTGAAATCTGCAGCTCCTGGGCAGCTTTCTTTTCACTCTGGTTATTGCAGTTTACAAGAGCTTGTGTTTAATATTACTGCAATTCTGGAGTGGTGTAGGCAGCTGTACTTGGTCTGTGTACAATGCACCATTGTTTCAAAATTGAGATAGTACCAGAAATCAGTGGTTTCATTACTGCAAATTCATTTGATGGAAATATTTTCATTTACTAATTTATTTCAGGTAGAAATTGACACAGTTCTGAGTGACCTGGAAGCAGCAGACTTTGCAGAACTAGTAAGGAATCTGTTCTTTATGGGGTATATCATATGTTCCTGCGGGTTCCATTGTTGCAGAATTTATTTTATTTAAAAGTTTTATATCCTTTCCATAAAAGCTCAAGGTGGCTGATAAAACTCATAATAATCAATATAAATCAATAAAATAAATTCACAATTATAAGATGCAATAACAATAAAATTCAAAACAACATACCAGTAAAATGCAAAGAAAAACTATCATACGCCCCTAACACAGCCCCACTCAAACAGCGTAACAACATAGAGCAGACAAAATTAAAATGGCAATATATAAACCAGAGTTGGGAATCCCAGATAAAAACTGCAAATGAGCACCTGTAAAAACCATAAGAGGTAAAAGTCACCCCACTAACATTCAAAACATCAATTAAAATTGAAAATTTATTCAACCCCCACCGAAAGGTCTCTAAAGAGGGGGCAGTTCTCAACTTCTAAAGGAGGGAGTTCCGGAGCTGCAGGGCCACCACAGAAAAAGCCCTGATTCTTGCCATCACTCTTCTGACTTCTGTTAAAGCTGGCACTTGAAGCAGGGCTCCATCAGATTATCTTTGGGCAGTGGTTTTCAGATTCCAAGGGAGTTCAAGCCCCACAGTAAGTTCTTGCGGTGGCAGGGTGGAGAGCCAGTGACACGAACCCCAGGATTGCATCACTAAATGGGCTGCAGGGGCTTGACTGGATTTACCAGAGATGCGGGGAGCCCTGCATGACCCTCCACAGGGCTCCCCAGGTCTTCAAAAGTGAAAGCAGAGCGATCGCGCTCCACCTCCGCAAAACTGGAAGTTAAGTGCAATCCCTGCACTTTCACTTTGAGGACGTGGGGAGCCCTGCAGGGGGTCGCGCAGGGCTCCCCGGGCCCCCAGGAGGCTGCAGGAGGCTCTGGTAAGTCCAGCCAAGCCCCTGAAGCCCCCTTAACGACATGATCCTGGCAATCGTGTCACTGCCTCCTCGCTGCCCCTTAAGAGGGCAGAGGCCAGGGCCTTCAGGCTGGGGCGCCATGACGTCCCAGTTTAAAAAGCCCTGTCTTAGGGGACAGGTCAGAGTTTATGGAAGCAGATGTCTGTATCAGTGGTTCTCACATATTTAGTACCAGGACCCACCGGGACAGAATGAGAATGTGACAAGTCCCACCGGAAGTGATGTCATGACCGGAAGTGACATCATCAAGCAGGAAAACTTTAAACTATCCTAGGCTGCAATCCTACCCACACTTACCCAGGAGTAAGTTTCCCTTACTATCATTGTTAAAAGAATATACATAGTAGTTTTTAAAAGTACAGGTCTATAACATTTCCCCAAATGCAGTCACATATCATGGTAGCATCAAGTCTAATATATTAAAAATGAAATATTGAAATGAATGGGGACCCACCTGAAATTGTCTCGTGACCCACCTAGTGGGTCCCACAGTTTGAGAAACACTGCTCTATGGTATCCCAGTCCCAGCGACCCACAGTTTGAGAAACACTGCTCTATGGTATCCCAGTCCCAGGCCATAATGGGCTTTAAAGGTTAATACCAGCACTTTGAATTGAGTCCGGAAATTAATTGGCAGCCAGTGCAGTCGCTGAAGCAGTGGCCCGACAGTCACATCACTGAGCCTCGGCAGGCTCATTCTGCACCAATTACAATTTCTTGGGCTTTTTTTCAAGGGCAGTCCCCCTAAAGCACATGTTGTGTAACAGTCATAGCAGGGCCAGAATTGGGATTGGCATTGTTGGGAAGCTGCTGTGGTTTATGCCACTGCAGCTGGCACTGATTCAGGTTTTTCCTAAAAAATAAAGGGCCTTTTAACACAACTTGTTTGTGCTTGGACTTTGTCTTGAATTTCTTCTTGCAGATATGCCATTAACTACAGGATCACTTGACAGAGCTGCATAAGTCTATGTAATTAGACTTGTAAATTCAGACTATGTAAATTCAGTAGTGTTAAAAAAATCCTCCCTCTCCTTTGTCTGTCACTTTCTCCTTGAAGTTGGCATGAATCTTGAGCAGTTTCGTCATGCTTGGAACAAACTACTTTATCTTATTGGGCACGTTCAAGAAGCGACATCTGCTCCTAGACCAGGGGTGCTCAACACGTCGATCACGATCGACCCGTCGATCACGAGGCAAAATGAGTCGATCGTGGAGCCCTTAGTCTAGTCTAGACTCTAGTAGTCTATAGATCAGTGCATGTGAGTCTACCCTTGAAGTCTATCGCCGCTTCAAGAGCTCTCCACGCACGCTGAGCACCTCCAGCGGTTGCCTCTCTGGCCTTTCGCCTCTCTGCGATGAGGCCCAGCAGTCGCTCGTCTAGCTATTTGCCCCTCTATGGTGAGGCCCACGCTGTTGTCACTGGAAGTGCTGTTTAGGAGAGGGCTGGGAAGCGGAAGTGGTTGTGGGAGGGCAGAGGGAGAAGTGCTGGTGGGACGGGTGCTGTAGCAGCCCTTGGAGGAGTGCCATGTCCGCCAGCGCCGTCTACGTGCTGGACCTGAAGGGAAAGGTACGGGGGGAAGCGTGAGCAGCCTCGGGGCGGCGTGGGTCCCTTGCTCAGCAGGAAGGGGTCGGGGGAGCCTCCGCCTTAGGCCCTCAGCCCCTCCTCCCCCCACCGTTGTCATGGTGATGGGCTGGGCTCTGCAGGAGAGCCTCCATGGACAGGGGTAGTCTACCTGCAGGCCATCTGGAAGCGAGGGGCTCTGGTGTGAGCTGCTGGGACAAGGTGGGGGGGCTTTGCTTCAGGCCTGGCGTGGCCTCTTTGCCCTCATTCTTAGCCTGCCTGTGCCAACCTCCCTGAGTCTGTGAGACCCTCGCAGTAAGAGCTAGTGAGAAAGGCGGTGTCCAAATGCTTTAATTCAGTGTTTCTCAAAAGGTGAGTCACGAGCCAGTTTCAGGTGGGTCCCCATTCACTTCAATATTTTATCTTTAATACATTAGACTTGATGCCACCATGGTATGTGACTGCATTTGGGGAAACGTGACAGCTCTGTAGTTTTAACAGGCTCCTGTGTATATGCTTTCAACGAGGGTAGTCAATGGGACTTACCCCCAGCAAGTGTGGGTAGGATTGCAGTGCAGGATTGTTAAAAATGTTCCTGCTTGATGATGTCACTTTCAGTCATGTCATCACTTCCAGTGGGTCCTGACAGATTCTCATTCTAGAAAGTGGATCTTGGTGCTAAAAGTTTGAGAACCACTGCATAATTTTAAATAATACTAATATTTATATTACCCATATTATTAGCTGCTAGGATGGGGGGGAGAGAAACTGATTTCATCTAGGATAATTCTGTTATGGTACATACTATTATTGTAAAAAAAAAAAAAACCTCTGGTAGATCTCCAGGCCTTGTTGGGTTTCAAAGTAGCTCTCGAGCCAAAAAAGTGTGAGCACCCCTGTCCTAGACCAATACCTGTGTATGTTTTGACTAGGCAAAAGAGAGAGGCAAGCCTCTCCACTATCCACTAAATCCTATCCACTAAAGTCAGTGGAAGTAAATTCCATTGACTTTAGTGGGACTTACTTCTGAGTAGCCATGCATAGGATTGGGCTGTCAGACACTTCTCTTAGTTGACATGAGGCAGGATTGAGTAGGAAGCTCACTGTGAGAACTCCTGAGAAACTGTGTAAAGCTCTGCTTTGCTGCTCTGCTGTGTAAAGCTCTGCTAGGTTTGATAGTCTTTTCCCCTGCACCATAGAATGTTTCTTCATATCATGCAGATGAATTTTCTATTGAAAATGTGTTTTCAGATAAAGAAAGCAGTGAAGTAGTATCTATAAGCCTTTGTTGTTGGTATGATAAGAAGAAAACACATGCCATTTTAAACCTCCTTCCTAAAATTTGTTCCTGTGAAAGACATTGTTAGTAAATAAGAAATGACTGTACTTCATGCACTGACAAAAATGTGTGTGTTGTAATCATTCTGATGTTTTCTTTAATAAAGTCTGTCTGGAATGTATTGATGCTTTTACTGCCTACTGATCTGTTCTCTCTAGTACAGTGGTTCCCAACCTTTAGGAGACTGTGGACCATTGAAGCAAAAATTGGAATTGGTGTGGACCACATGCAACCCTCCCCCTTGTACTAAAAAAATACAATTCAATTTGTAATAATTAGAGAAGATTTATTAGAGACTTGTTAGACGTACTATTTATGGAGAAGATTTTGTTGCCAGTTGCGGCTGTGGGTAGTCCATTCTCCAGTCTCATTGTTGGTCCATGAGGAAGCATCTTCCAAATGAGCACTCCCCCATGGACTACCAGAGAGAGTGCGGAGAACAGACAACCCACAGCTGCAATTGACACTTCAGGTGGAAGCGATAGAAGACAATCTTTTTTTTCCTGAGACCTCACAGAGTACTTTTCAGGGTCTCATGGACCACCTGTGGTCCACGGACCATAGGTTGGGAACCAGTGCTCTAGTAAGACAGCATGAGAATTTCTTCAGTAAGCTTAAGTTTCTCTAGGCAGCTTAAATACAACAAAAGTAATTTAATGGTTTTGAAGCAAATGGAATGTATGTTTAATGCTAACTCATCAGAGAACAGCATGTTCTGTTCTCATTCATTATTTGCTTTATGGGTTTTATACTTTATTTACAAGTCTCCAAAATACAGTACTATAAACTTGAATAGTTATGCTTTACTCTTTTTTCTGCAAGATGTCCCTCTGGTGGTGAGAGTGATAATCAAATATTACAACCTTTGAAACCAAAATTAATTTTTAAAAGCAATCTGATTTTACAGAATAACCTAAACTAGTCCATGCTAGTATGAGTTATATCCAGGTTGGCATATGACTGGCAGTTCTGTGATGAGGTTGAACACCTCAAAGTTTTAAATTTGTTTTCTGCACAGTGTGTGTTACCATCTTTCCTCTGAACAACAGCTGCTAGTCAGTTCAGAAAGCATCCTGGGGGACTAAGTAGTGAGTAACGCTGTCCTTTTTAAGGCTACATTTGAGTTGCATTGCTTGGATCAAGTAAAATCTGAAATTGTGACTTTGTTGCACTCTTGTTTTACAGTCTGAAGATTACTATGACATGAGACGACTGTATACTATTTTGGGGTCATGTCTCTTCTACAAGGTAAGACTTCAAGAATGCCATGGTATGCTATAACCATGGTATGCAATGGTTAACCTTAAAACAGCAACAGTAGTCTTTACCTAAAAACAATCAATTATTTTTCTAAACGGGGTAATTAAGAAGTAATTGTTCTTACTGATTTCTGCAGTAACCAGTTATTATGAGATTTCTTATAGTTCCTCGCATATTCTTACCCCAAAGTAAAGATCTTGCGTTATATAAGTGCTTTTCAGGTGTACAAGTTTCTTTTGCTTAGCCTTTTTTCATTCTTCCTTTTGTCGGGTGTATGCTTAGCACTTTACAAAATATAACAGAGTACAGCAAGAGTAGTTCTCAGAACATTTTCCCCCAAGATGCCATTTTATACATTGCTTGACTTTATACAGGTATGCTTCACATTTTCGAATTTCATCACTGCAGCCCTTGAGAACTAGATTTTTTTTTTTTTAAACAAAATGAAAGTTGAATTTCTTGGTTGAATGATGGATGCACAATTTGGTTCTTGGCAGTGTGACAATGCAGAGCCTTTATGTTTTCACCTGTTTCACAAATATAATGTAAACCATGCCATTTGTGTGTAGATAGCTCTTAAAGATACTAGGTAGCGTCCATTATCATGAATCTGTTTTCTCTGTACTTTTAATTCAGGGTTACTTGATCAGCAGTCACTTGCCAAAGGAGGACCTCATTGATATTGCTTTATATAGCAGGCATTATTGTCTCTTGCCCTTGGCAGCTGAACAGCGCATTAGACAATTAGTAATATGGCGAGAAGTATTTCCACAGCATCACCTTCAGGACTGTAAAACTTCATGTGAAGGGTACAGAGAACCCAAAGCAAGATACTTTTTACTCATAGTTGGCTTGGTAAGTTTTTTTTGGTGTGCACATGCGTGTATGTGTGGGTATATACTTCGTTCAGTCTGTTGCGAAGACTGTATGCTAAAGTTTCACAGACTTGATCAGATAGCATGAATGGAAAATATTTCTTGTCTGGTCACCTTTCTCTATATACCTTTGCCTTCATTGGTGAGATAGGTGGTGATAGGAGGCAGGGCCTTCTCAGTTGCAGCACCCAACTGGAATGGCCTCTGCAGGGACATTTGGAATATCTCTGTTTTCTTAAGAGAAAGGTTTTGAGTTGCTATATTAAGAATGTTATTGATGGCTGATGTCTTAGGTAGTTTGCTATCAGTGTTTTTCTGGCTGCAGTTGACAAAATAAAAGGGTTCCTATCCTAGCATTTTGCACAAATGCAGATTCAACCAGTATGAATTTAATTATGGATATTGGTGGAGTGATACATTTTTGACAGGTTCATGAGCCCTAAAACATAAGCATGCAGCTGAAATCTTGTATATCACAATAAAATTGAAAGAATTTTATTCTTTCCAACAGACCTGGAAAATGGCAAGCATACAGTTAAAACCTTGCAGTTATGTTGTTGGCATATTTACTTGAACCATATATTTTTCCTCCCTGCCAGGGCTAGTACCAAGGTTCAAGGGGCTCGGCAAAGCCCTGCAGTAGCAACCCCCACCCCTACTCATCTCCTAATGGTGCATTGGACGCTACCACTGGTACTGAGGGTTGAGGACTGGGTGGGCATTCAGCCAATCCAATACTCAACTCCTGCTGCTAATTATAGAAGAGAAAGTCACAGAGGGGGAGTTGTTATAAAAAAATACTAAGAAGTCTAGTATGACATTTCTGCATATTCTGCAGTTTTCATAAATAACTGCTGAATGTTTTACCTGGGCTAGAGATTGATCCAGAATAATTTCCTGCAAGGCTGTTGAGCCTTGAGTATAATCTAATACATTTATTGTGATAAATGCAATGTCAGTACAGTGCACTATATTTTAGTCTCTGTATTCCTTTTTACTTACAGAAACACTTTATGTTGAGTGTCTTGCTGGAAGCAGGAGGCTGTTCTTCCAAAGCCTTTGGTAATCCAGAGCCAGACTGCATATATGTAGATCAGGTCAAAGCAACAATCCTTCAGTTGGATGGAATAGATCTCAGCATAGATGAGAGATTGGAATTGCCCTCCGCTCCATTGCTGTCCTGTGTGGACTGGTTTCTCCCTTCTTCCTCACGTGACAAACTGGAAAGCTTGACCAACTGGCCTCTTCTCAACAAACTGCAGAGTACATCAAACACTGCAACTTCTCCAGCAAGCAGAAAAATGCTTTTTGGAGAGTCTACTTTGAGGATGCATAAGCCAAGTCCCTTAAAGAGCAGTGGGGGGTCATATAGTGGTGGTGATGGTCCTGAAGGAGGAAGTGGGAACTTTAATCCTTATCTGGCACAATCCAAAGCTCCTGGTGGATTTGACAGAAGTAATAGTCTTTTTAAGGTAATACTAATTTTATTTTTAAGTTACAATGCCTTAAACCTATGTTTCCCACATCTTGGGAATGTGGGAAACAGCATAAGCTCTAGAATGGAAGGAGGAGAGAAAGTGTTAAGTGTCTGTGATGCATCTTTCCAATATTAACTTCCTTTTCAGGAAATTTCTTAAATCATTTCCTATTCCATTAGCACAGCTTGTAGCAGGAAAGACTCACTAAAGCTGAACTAGCGACATGGCAGTGGGATATAGTCTGTTGGGAAAGGTTTTGTCATAATTGTTTGCAGTCCTGTTTCTAGCGTGCATTGGGAACACTCCTTGCAAGATGAGAAACTGTTGAGGTTTTGTCCCATATATAAGGATTATCTAGCTAAGTTGCTGTTCTCTCCGTTTGGCCTCTGTCTTTTTCAACTTCTATCCTGCAAGGATATTCCTCCACTGTTCAGCCAAAAGAATGGAGACAGAAATCCAGAATCAGCAATATCTTTCATTCCAAACTGGGCAACTAGAATGAAGTGTACATATTTGATTCCACTTTGCATGTATATTAAAAATATAGAATATTGTTTGGGGGCTGAAATATTTGTCCCCAAAACTGATTTGTAATAAAACTCTGCCCATTTGATACTTTAATAAAGTAAGTCCAGAATATTTCAAAAAATAACATGGTCTGTCACGTAACTATTATAGTTTCATACAGATTTGGAATGCATGCAAATTGGTGAACCAACATAGTGTTGTTCTTTTTAATAAAGTGTCCAGAAACCATAGTTTAATCTTTGATTACTTGCACTTTTCCTGTGGACATTTAAATTCTTCTGCTTGTTTTTCAGATTACTAAAAAGAAGAATACTCTTCCAAACCCATTTAATTTAGGAAGCCTGAAAAAAACCCTTTCAGATAAGGAGACTGAACTATTTAATGCTATTAAGTAAGAGTTGCTTATCACCTTGTTTTTCTGGCTAAGTTCATATCTCGTGTGATGATGTGCAAAACGAATGAAAGAGAAGGCTGGAGTGCCAGAAAAAGAACTGCTACAAAGTGACCACTACCAAAACAAAAGCTGTGAATGCCCATGTCAAGGTGGCAGTCCATCTTTAAGTACATCATTGTGACCTTTGATAATCAAGGCAGTGGTGAAGTGTGTGTGCCTGCATACCCTTCACTTAGGAATATCCATCTTGTACCCTTTAGCTCTCTTCAGAAAGCTTCCCTGGATTTCCTTCGTTCACTCTTATGTAAGCTAAACGGAGCCACTGTAGTAAATATTTACTAGGCTTTCCCTAGGACTCTGGTGTGTTAAATGGTCAATTGTTCTCCTCTTTTAAATTTTTTGCACACATTTATATTTGCAAACCATTGTTTATAATTCAAGTTTAGAGCAGCGGTTCCCAAACTTTCCATCAATGCAGTCCACCACGCCCTTGGCAGTGAGTCACAAAGCTGCTGGCCAGAATAATTTACCAGGTCCTAGCAGCCAAAGTTGTCAGTGGCAATATGAGCAGCTAGTAGCTCTGCTGTCTTTAATTGCTCTTGTCCCTGGAATACCCTGCAGGCAGACTGGCACTGACATTGGAATGCCCCTGCCAAATTCAGGAAAAATGTAAGGAATGACATTATGGCCTATTGTATCCAGAATCAGAGTGTATTCAATGCTCTTTCTCTTCATTTGCCCCCCACTTTTTGTTTTCCACTGTGGGATCAAGTATATTTTTGCATTTTGGTTCAAATGGCAAATTTTAGAAAAATCTGAATCTCTGTACAAGAGTACAAAACAAGTGCCCTGGTAAGCTACAGAAAACAAATCGTACATAGTTCTGTAGAATACCCTTATTGCAAGATGCTATAATGGATTCCTTTTCAATATGTACAGCCTCAAACATTCCTATATTATATAATTGCTAATGAGCACTGCATTAGAATAGGAATACTAATTCCTCCTGTAGTGCAGAAAATATATCTTGGACCTAACTCGTACTTAGGAAGTTACACCCTACTGATTCTTGCAAGCTCTCCCTTGCCTTTATTAGCTTCCAGAAGAAGGAATAGATTATCTTCCCTGATGGTCAGGGGAAGACTTCCAAGCACATATACCAGGGATGTCAAACATAAGGCCCAGGGGCCAGATGCGGCCCCCGGAAACTTTTTATCCGGCTCTCAGCTGCTGAGGTGTTAGAGCTGAAATGGCAGCCCACATGAAAATTGGGCTTTCCCAAATCTTGAAATATTATCAAGATTTGCATACTTTCTCTCCTGTCATTTGCAGTTAATGAGTTTCTATATGAGAACAGGGTCTGATTTCTGGCCATTAGCTGCTTAATGATGTCACTTTCTGCTTAATGACATCACTTCCGGCCCTCAGTTGGAGCCCTGAATGCTAACTTCGGCCCTCTGTATGAAAGGAGTTTGACACCCCTGATATATACTGTGTGTGCACTGGCAATCCTGATCCCTAAGCCACCCACAGCCAGCACCGGAGAACGCTCCCCCCCCCACAGGGTCTTCTGAGGGCCAGAGGAGGCCTGGTGAGGCCTCCAGAAGGTCTTATACCCCACTTTCGGTTTTCATCCGAAAACTGGGAGTGGGGTTTAAATGCTTTCCAGAGGCCTTCAGAGTGCTAGAGGAGGCCATGCACTGCCTCCCCAGCCCTTCAAAGGCATGGGGGGGGGGCTTTAAACCCAGTTTACAGATGAAAACCAGAAGTGGTATTTTAGGCCCTTAGGGCATGGCCTCCCACTGTTCAAAGGCCTCTATACAGGGGCCGAGGAAGGTGGTGGGTGGGTTGAGGAAGGGGGTGCCACCCCTGCAGGCATGGCGCCCTGGGCCATTTGCTGCCCTTGACCCCCCCCCCAGGTATGCCAATGTGTCCAGTTTATAGCGTATTTTAGGTTTCTATAGTGTATACTGGCTGACTTATGTTATTATGACTTGGTGTTCTACATAAGTGTTTCTCAAACAGGGTCATGAGCCAATTTCAGGTGGGTTGCATAGCTCCTAGCTCAGCTGCTGTTGAAAATATAGGGCACAGAGATGCTGGATAGAGTTAGCACCTAGTGGGAGAGGGAGAGGGGCATGGTGCTTTGCCCTGAATAGGTGGAAAGATTGAACGCTGTGTAGTTGGAGAAGAATCCAAGTCTGCATTCTGTTTTGACTTTCAAACTGAAGTGTTTGAATTCTGAGCTATGCAAAATAACAGCATGAGTGCACTGTGTAATGAGACCTTTGGCTGATCGCAACTTGGGTTTGAAGCCTAAATAGTTCTGGCCATGACATCACTTCTGAGAGGTCCCAACAGACTGTCATTCTAAAAAGTGGGTCCTGGTGCTGAAAAGTTTGAGAACCGCTATTCTAGATGATCTAGTACAGTGGTTTTCAAACTGTTTAGAGGCCCTAGGTGCTGCTGCCTGATTTATAAATTCTAAGGGATATGATGGCGATTGGGCAGCAGTAGCTCCCCTCCCTAGTAGCAGCTTGTTTAACATTTGATGCACATAACCCAATCTGCCCTGTCAGTTTTGCAAACCACCAAAAATTGGGTCACGACCCACTGGTGGGTCCTGGACCCACAGTTTGATAACCGCTGATCTAGTAAACATAATTGTCTGTATGTTCTTCTCTGAACTTGATATTGCCAGTGGCTACTTCAGCAGAGAATTGCCTGTTCAGAATTAACTTCTATGGAAAAAAAGCAAGCTCTAGTAATTTTCCCCTATACATTGTGATCAATTTGCTCTGCCTAGTGTGGGTTAATTTTTTATTGTGTTGGAGCTGATGACCAAAATAATTTTTCTTTTGCTCCTGAAGGCTGACATCTGGCCCTGAGAACACCCTCTTTCACTATATTTCTCTAGAGACAATGCATGGAATTTTTATTACTCCAACACATGTTGAAGTAACACAGCTTGGTGGAACAATCCATCCCCAACTCATCAAGAACTTTCATCGCTGCTGTCTTTCCATCCGTTCCGTTTTCCAACAAACTGTGATGAGAGAAGTATAAACAATTATCTTTTGTTATTGGAGGTGGTTTTCCTTTTGTTACTAAAACATATGAATAAATGCTCCCATTTATAAACTTGGGGGGGCAAGCATATTGTCGCTCATTTTTGTTAAGTAGTTATACTTCTCATATTTGTTTTAAAATTGTTTAAAAATGAAAGCTAACAGCACTCCAAAGAATGACTGAATCACGAGCAGAGAACATGCTTTGTTAGTGCTATATGAAGGCACCTCTAACTTCTATTACACCCAAAAGTCTTTCAGCTCCTCAACTGTCATCTCACTCTTCATTTTTATAAACTTGTAGCATGCCAAACTGATTTATACCAACTTGCACCTGGTGTTGGGATAAGTAGAACTTTGGATAAAGCAGCCTGTGTCATTGGTGTATGTGTGAGAGAGATTCTCAGAGATAAAGAGCCCCTACTTCATACATCCAATCTCTTGCATATGTGTAAAGAGGCTTGCTGGACTATGGCTGTTTTTGTTTCTGCACACTGTGGATAATATTCAAAGTAATGCTTCTGTAAACACAGGCTTCCTCCAAGATCAAAAGGGGTGTTCCACTCACACAAGGAGGTCCTTGACCAGAAGAGACCCTTTAAACAGGAGGAACACGCTTTCACGTTTCAGAGTAATCTCTACTCACGGAATGAATTTCTGTTCATGGAAAGCATTACCCTGGGTGCAGTCCTAGATCTATATACATTGAGTTTTGAATTATTCAACTATTATAAACTAAGATTCTGGGGATCTGATGCAGTATAATTATTAACAATGCCTTAGTTAGCAAGGAGTTAGCAAGAGGTTATCTTTCAGTCAACACTAGACTCAAAACATGATTCTTGGCTTTGAGTAATATTCTCATTTGTGGAAATGTTAGTACTTTAATATTTTAAGTGCAGAAAGGAAGAGGACTATACTTCTGCAGCAGATCCAAGTTCAGTAATCATCTTGCACTCATGAAGTACATCTGCATTGATTCGAGCTGAAGTCTGTCAAAGCATACTCTGCACACACGGTTGTACTACAAAGCCAGTGTTCTGGGTTCCTTTAATTCATTCAGTGTAATGGAGGGGAGGAAACTGGTGTATTGGCCATTTTTTAGTGGAAAAAATGCTTTCAGGCTTTTTGCTTTGAAAAAGCTTCTTTTCAAAAGAAAATCTGGAAACTGTTTTGTTTTCATGTTAATAATATTTACCACTTTCAACACAAAAGAATTCATGTAGTAAAATGCAATAAAAATATAAAGAAATAATAATAGACACTGCATCTCCAGATTATTTCAAATCCCTTTTCAGTTTCGTTCTTCCAGAAATCTGTTGCAGTGTTTTGCAAAACTGACACTTCGTAATCAAACCTTCACTGGATTTCAGTGATGGGTAGAGTCTGTGCAGTTAGTTTCAATTCTCTTTGGACTCAATGTATACCATGGTGTGCATTTGTCCCCTGTCTTTTGTCAGAACCTTTCTAGCACAACCGCTAGTACAGATGGAAGGGAGGATAGATCTGTGTATGATATGTAATATTAATTGCTTCCGAGTATGCGGCACATAGTTCTGCCAAAAGTAGACCTGTGTTTATGTAACACTTTAAAATAAGACAGATATAACCATTTTTGGTATAAGTTAAGAGCTGAACAAAGGGGGTAAAACATAGTTCAAGCAAAGTACTTCAGCTATTTAGTGAGAACTTCCAGCTGAAGTTTGTTCAGTAATTTTTTTTTTCCTCCATAGTTTTTTTATCATTCCACATCTCCTCAGCTATAGCATCATGCCTAATTTTACACTTATTGCTGTAGGAAAGTCACACTGGAATAAATATTTATCTAAGAAATTGTCAGATGTTATATTGAGTTTGAAAGTCTCTACAGATATCACGTGGAGCTGTGTAGACTGCAACTACAACTGAAAGGTTTCTTTTTCATCATTCTTTTCAGAGTATAATAGTTGATGATTGCAGATTATCACAGTGAACACAGTCATTTTCCTTGTCCACAGTGCCACTTCAGATACATTTAATCACCCATTTTGTCTGTTTGCACTGCAGGCTAAAAAGACTGCAGGCACTGTGGGAAAGTCAGAGTCCAAAAAGATACGTTCTGGCCTACAAGAAGTGAAAGAACATGGTGTATTATTTGAATGTTCTCCTGACAATTGGACTGACCAGAAGAAACCCCCACCCACTATTATGTACTGGGTTATAGGGTATGTAATACCATGTTTTGTCTTCCTGCAGATGTTTCATGCACTGCCTGAGTCTCTTGTCCTATCTTTGTAAATAAATAAGTGCAATTTTCACATGAGAAGTGTGGTGGTCTCCCCAGTACAGTGATTTATTCTGGAAGAACTTTTGTACAGTTCAGTACTGTGTGTAGCAAAGGTAGAATTCAGTATGCATAAATGCAGGTTTTTAAATTTTATCATTTAGTCCTGGTGTATAGTTATTTCATTTTTAGCTTTTTCTTATAAAAAGCATAAACTTATAAAAATAAACTGTTTTTTGAATAGTCTAAAGACCTTGTTCTGACACTGAGCTTTTGTTTTTTTGCAGGAGACTCTTCCTCAATCCAAAGCCTCGGGAATTTTATGTCTGTTTTCATGACTCAGTCACAGAGGTTGCTGTTGAATTGGCTTTTAAACTGTCCTTTGGCTTAGCTCTGTAGATGTGCTCAGCTATACAGCCATCATAAGAAGAGCTGGAAACATCCCACGGCACTTAGAGTGTGCAAATATTCATTAACTTAAGGTTTTGTCATCGGTGTTCTTTGATGTGATTCCCTTCCATGACAAAATCACTTTTCAAACTTTTATGGAAACACTTTGATATCTTCAGCTGTTCACACAGGAGGCTAACTTCTCAAAATATTTTTTTCATACTCAAGCAAGGCATGTTTACTTATCCAGATGGTATCTTTCCTACATACTGACACATTTACATGTGAAGGTATGAACATAGATACACTTCTGTTTTTTAAGAAGTTTCCTTTCAAAAGCTTCCCCTTTAGAACTTCCAGCCATCTTAAACTTGCCCAAAATTCAAAGTGCAGTTTAGGAGCTCTATGGGGCATCTTCTGAACAGTCAGTTCTGGATATTCTGTTCTGGACTTGAACCGAGGCTTTTGAACATGTTGTTGAACATACTGCCAAGACCATTTGTTGATATGTTTAGAATTCTGGTAATACAAGTTCAGTGAGAGTAAAGAAAACCCCCATTTCCCCACCCTGACTCTATCCTTCTGAATGAAAGACATTAAGGGCTATAATATTTGTAATACAAATGGATTTTATGTATGATGATGTAAATAAAAATTTGCTAAACTTATTATAAAGTAAAATGGATTGCTTTGCAGATACTGCATGATAAAAAAAATAGGAATTTATCATTTGGTTTCTGAAATCTTTGTATCTACTATTTTTGTATGATTTTTACAGTAAAGAACGATATTTGCTGACCAGCCATGTGTCTTGTTTTTATATTCTGTCATTCACTTCATTTTTGTGAAATCCCTATGATTTATAGTGAGAAATTTTTATCAAATTCCTCATGGCAAGAGACAGAAATTTGAATACGAGTAAGTATCTGCAAAATGTTCAGAACTCCTCAAATATTCACTAATAACACATTGCTAATTGGGGTTATAAAGTAAATTTGCATTAAATGCAAAATTTTAATTTTGCAGATAAAGATCTGCTTTGTGGTGTTAGACTGTGTTCATCAACTTTAACTGGGCAGTAGCACTCCACAAGAGTCAAGACAGAATGGAAATGTTATTGCACCTATAACGTGCATACTTTGATTTCACTGGCACTGAGCATAATTTTGTACATAGGTGGGAAAGGGAGCATACAAATTTTTCCTGATAACCAAGTTGAGGTGAAGTCCAGTGCTAATCAAGTATTTCACACATGACTGCATGGGGACATGTTTGAGGAAAGCAAGAACTGACTTTTTGACTCTAATGAAAGATTCCTTGTTGAGAGCAAAATAAAACCTAAACCTTAAAAGTCTTTCAACTCTTTCTCAGCAGCATCAGGGCAACGGCCGGAAGTATGTTGCAACCTGGAAGTGGCTTCCGGTTGTGTCTTTTTGGCTCCAAACGGAGACAAGGGCAAACTGGTGGGTGCGTCCAATTTGCAACCCACCAAGTAGGTTGAGATCCACAATTTGAGAAGCAATGGGGTAGCCTGTTTTGGTCGCCTATAAGCAGAAAATGAAGGTATGCCCCTCCCACTGATATTCAGAGGCAGGCTGACTAATCCCAGAGGAAGTGTTATTACTTACAGCCATTATTATTAGTAGACCGTGATAGACATGTTCTCTATGAATTTAGCCAATCCTGTTTTAAAGTCATGTAAATCATCACTATATCTGGTAGTTGTGACTCCATGGGCTAATTATGTACTGTGTGATGAAGTACTTCCTTTTGTTCTTTCTAAATTTCCTATCAGTGGGTTTCATTGAATAACACCTGCATCCTAGTGTTGAAGAACTTCTCCTTACGTACTTTCTCTACACCTTGCATAATTTTATATGCCACAATCATGTCTCGCTAAACTTTCTACTATCATAATGATGCTACAGAATCCACAGCCCAATCCTGTCCAACCTTCCAGTCCTGAAACAGCCATGCCAATGGTGTGTGTGCTGCATCCCGCGGTGGAAGGACAGTCATGGAGGCCTCCTCAAGGGAAGGGAATATTTATTCCCTTACTCCAGGGCTGCATTGTGGCTGCATCAGCACGGGAAATTTGGATAGGATTGGGCCCTAAATCTCTCTTCCATGAACAACAACGGAGCAGAATCACTGAATTAAGTAGGAGTTGGTGCAGGACTGAAATATTTTCTTTATGAAATATAATTCAATAAGCAGTTGCTACACTATAAGCCAGTGGTTCTCAAACTTTATAGCACTAGGATCCACATTTTAGAATGACAATTGGGTGGGATCCACTGAAACTGATGTCATTAATCTGGAAGTTATGTCATGGCTGGAAGTGACATCATCAAGCAGGAAAATTTTTGACAATCTGAGGCTGCAATCATAGCCAAACTTACCAAGGAATAAGTCCCATTGGCTATCATTGTTAAAAGCATATACAGGTGTGTGCCACTTTGTGACGTTCCGGCTTATGCCAGGATCGCATTGTTGCAAGGAATTGCAACTCAGGAATTACTTGGAACTCAGGAGTGAAGGTTCACAAGCTTTATTTGAATTGCATGCAATTGGTCCACGAGACTCATAAAGCAAGGACCCCATCTGAATGCTGGTCCTTAACCTTTATACCTCTCACTGCTCTTTGTCCTCAATCTAGATTTCTCGTTCACTGAAGATTTGACATCATAGATGGGGCAAACTCTTAATAGGCTGTAGATAAGGCATACCATACCTGATAGGTACATTTCAGAGTTCATTTGCATTAAAGATGGGAAATAGGTGGGCAACAAGTGATTGGGTGGGGTTTCACCTTAAAACTTAGCCAAAATTACACCATTTCCAAAAGTTTTCAAAAACCAGCAGGGTACGCTATATTTCCATTTACCCAGTACTTGTTCTCAATCCCATCATTCATTTCAATTAAGAATCACTTTGACATGTCCCTTCGTTAAAAGAGAACACAAAAACACTTAAACCGAGATGTGAAGACCTCATCTTTGGCAGAACTTCAGACCCATTTCTTGGCATACAGATTCATCCTAATTAGGTTGGCCTTGCTTGAGCCACCTATCTTATCTCTTCTGCATTTCTTCTCCTGGGTTTAGTAAAACACTGTGGGGCCCTCTGCGAAGCAAAGACCTTCCTTTAACAGTTTCACTAAAATCAAACATTTTGACTTCTGTGTTTTAATTCTATATAAATATTGTGACCTTTTACTTTGGGTACATACTTTGGTTTGGTATCAAAGGTTACTTGGTTCCATGTGTATACCTTTGCTCCTAAAGCTTAAGAGAATAGTTACGTTTTCCTGGTGAACACAGGTGTGTTTTCTATCAAGGCGTACATCTCCAGCCTGGTACAGTTTTCTAGGCTAAATTCCAATGTGTATAACACAGGCTTTGAGGCCCCAAAGTTCCAGCCTCAGTCAGACTAACCTTATTGCCTTTAATAAAATCAAGCAGTTTTTACTATTTTCTGTGCTTCAGACTTGCAAAATGATTCTAAACACCAAGCAGTTGTTTTTTTCACTATGCTTATGTATTGCTCCAGTGGCCTTTACATGTGGGTTACAATCTGGGGTCACCATGCCTCAGCATAACCAATGACCACGTGTGTCACATGTGCACACCCGTCGGAAGTGTACACCCCAGGTGCACACCTTCGTCGGAGGTGCACACCCAAAGCGAGGGGACATCTGCTCCTCTCACCCGAGGGTTGTTTCCTCCATGAAACCAGAAGTCGCGTGAGAGACGCGATTTCCCTCAGTCTGAGTTGTGCAGAGGCAGTAAGCAGATGTGCACCGCCTCTGGGAAGCTCAGACGTTTCTCTGGAGGGGAGCAGAGCATCCCCTTCCCTGAGGAGGGTCCACATTGCGTCAAGCATTGCTTGATAACACAGACTGCGGTCCCAATCCGTCGTTAAGTGGCACACAACTGTACACAGTAGCCTGTTAAAAGTACAGACCTGTAACGTTTCCCCAAATGCAGTCACATACTATGGCAGCATCAAGTCTAATATATTAAAAATAAAATATTGAAATAAATGGGGACCCACCTGAAATGGGCTCGTGACCCACTTAGTGGGTCCTGACCCACAGTTTGAGAAACACTGCGTAAGTGGTGGCTATTCCAGCTGCCAGTGTGTGTGTGTGTGTGTGTGTGTCTTAAATATCAACAGATCATACACCAGCACCTGCAAACTTCTGGTTAAAGCAGCTCCAATGCATGGTTTATTCCCCAACCAGATCTCCTTTCTGGCTGCTAGTCTTTTCTAGGCCTCACTTAGTCAGCAGGTTGCTCATCACCTGCACTTCCCTCCTCCAGAGGGCCAAGAATTCTCATAGACAAGAAATGCTCAGGAAGGCTCCTCTGATTGGACACTGCTAAGTCATGTGGCCAGGGCGCATGCTTCTGATCTGTTGGAGGAGGGAAGCCCACCTGCCCTTTCCCAGCAGTGGCAGTTAGAAGTGTTGCCTAGCACTGGGTGATGCTGCTTGGGGGCTCCAGTTTCACCAAAGGCTCTGTGTCTACCAACTCAGCATCATGCAGGCTGCGGAAGGACGAATGTTTGACCCCGTCTCTTTTGCAAAGGACCTCCTGGCTGGGGGCGTGGCGGCGGCCGTCTCCAAGACCACAGTAGCACCCATTGAGCGTGTGAAACTGCTGCTGCAGGTCCAGGCCTCCTCCAAACAGATCCGTGCTGACCAGCAGTATAAAGGCATGATAGACTGCTTTGTGCGCATCCCCCAGGAGCAAGGTACGTCCTCCTTGAAAAACAGCCTTCCTCTGAAAGGGGGCTGGCGTGGGGTATTGCTGTGAGCTGAGGTTTTGAATCTTATCTCGGCTTTGAGTTCAAGGTAGCCTTAGGCACCTTTTTTTTTGGTCTCAGGGCCCAAACTTAGCCAACTTTCCAGCACTGATACAACTGTGCAAACGGGAGAACAATCTCAAAATTTTCCCTACGTTGCAGATAAGAGACTCAGGGCCCAATCCTCTCCAAATTTCCAATACTGGTGCAGCCGCAATACAGCCCCAAGGAAAGGGAACAAGCATTCCCTTATCTGGAGGAGGCCTCCATGAAAGCCCCCCTACTGCAGGATGCAGTGCATGCCCTGTTGGCAAAGCTGCACCAGCAGTGGAAAATTGGATAGGATTTGGTCCTAAGGGCCCACTCCTATCCAACTCTCCAGCACTGATGCAGCTGCAGTGCAATCCCAAGGTAAGGGAACAAATGTTCCCATACCTTGAGGAGGCCTCTGTGACTGCCCCTTCACTGCAGAATGGAGCACACACTCCATTCGCATGGCTGCACTGGCACTGGAAAACTGAATAGGATTGGGACCTGAGGGCCTAATCCTATCCAATTCTCAAGGTCCGGTGCAGCTGTACCAATGGGGCATGCACTGCATCCTGCAGTGGATGAGCAGTTATGGGAGGCCTCCTCAAGGCAAGGGAACGTTTATTCCCTTACCCTGCTGTTGCATTGCTGCTGCATCAGCACTGGAAAGTTGGATAGGATTGGGTCCTTGGGATATTTGGATAGGATTGGGCTCTGAGGAGGCCCTTGTGACTGCCTCCCCACCAAAGGATGCAACACATGCTCCATTGGCACAGCTGCACCAGCCTTGGAAAATTGGATAGGATTGGGCCCCCAGTCTCTTATCTGTAACCTAAGAAAAACTTTGAGATCGTTCTCAGGATTCCAAAGAAATATACGCAAAGCACACATGCAGAAAGAAAAAAATGGCATATGCGCATGTATTCTGAAAAGATATCCATACTTGCCTAGTCCTTTTCAATTTTTTAAAAGGCCTGTTTGCTTCTCAGATCCATCCTCCACAAGCAGGTTTTGTCTCTTTTCCATTTCCAGTTATGGACCAAGGATAGGCCTACGACTTCTTGAAACTTGAGGCAGCATGCCAGATGCTGCCCACCTTACCTGATGATGTGCCAGCCTTTGCTTTTCCCACTCTCCAATGTTGGAGCTCAGTATTGTCCTTCCCTCTACTTTTCTTCTTCCTCTCTATTCCCCTCTTCTTTTTCCAATTCAGGAAGTGAAAGGAAAAGGAGGAGGAGGAGTGGAGGGAAGAAGGCAGGCAGAGATGGGCATCCCCACCATTCTGTTGCCTGAGGCAACCGCTTCCTTTGGCCTCATGGATGGGCCAGCTCTTTGTGAACCACAGTGTATCTTCTCTCTGTTGCTTTTTCACCTGTTCTTAAGTGTCTCACTTCCACATACGTATTTGCTGAAATTTATACATTTTGTATAACATTTCTGTTGGACATGCTATTCCTGTTTTGACTAGCACTGAGATCTGACAAATGCAGTAAGCTGGGAATTTGTGTTATGATTTAGCCACTCACTTTAAAGCACAGCATGATTACTTACCAGACCATTATCAACCTCTCCCTTTGTTTCTCCTGCCTGGGCTCTGAGCTGATAAGGCTGGAGTCATATTCCTTGAGATTGCCACCCTTAAACGCAGCCCAGTCCTGTTTATCTGCTTAGCCTGAGTACAAAGCCACCCATTCTGCAAAGGGTCTTAGCACCCCCTCTGGTGGCCAGAATGTATGAACCTGAAAATAGCTGTGTGTATCTTCAACATTAATCAGATGTACATGCTGTAGTCATTTTTAACTTTACAGCATGCTAAGTACATGCTATTTTCTGCCATCTTTTATCTGTCTCTGGCTATTTAGAGCATGAGTAACACCCAGCATACCACAATGGATGGCCTGAACTTCTGCCTAATAGCTGCTTTCCTACCTTCCATAAATCAGTTCAGGATTTGTTCAGCTTTTTTTTTCCTTTTATTTTTTATTTTATTTATTTTTCACATTTTTATACCGCCCTTCCTCCAAAGAGCTCAGGGTGGTGTACACAGCTGCTCCCCTTCTTTTGTCCTCACAACAACCCTGTGAGGTAGGTGAGGGAGAGAGAAAGTGACTGGCCCACGGTCACCCAGTTTAAAAACTAGCCATTATTATTACCCTAAAGAGGAAAGCAGCTTGATCAGTTCTCTATCAACTTGAAATAATCCAAATATGAATTTTTTAAAAACGTAGTAATACATTAGAATCTATTTAAAATAATGCAAACCATACAATGGTTTCATCTTCTGTCTATAGGATTTCTCAGTTTCTGGCGTGGCAATCTTGCCAATGTTATCCGATATTTCCCAACTCAGGCTCTCAACTTTGCTTTCAAGGACAAATATAAGCAGATCTTTATGTCTGGAGTGGATAAAGAAAAACAGGTAAAGGTCGATTAACGTTTTGATTAACTTAAAAAAATCACACTCCTCAAACTCTTTTGTCTGCTTCACTCATGCAGAAGTGACTGAAGGCCCAAACGTATCTGGGCCTTGCACTGCCAGAACTCATGTTCCTGCAGCTCAAGTCCTTTTGCAGCAGCCCAAAAGCTGAACCACCATTACATACTTCAGACCTGCTGCTGCAAATGGGCAGAGGTACAGCATGTGCATCAGTGACTCTGGGAGGACCCATCCATACTGGTAAGTTGGAGGTGGAGTGGAGAGGGAGAGTTGCAGAGGTGTTTTGTGGCGGCTTGAGGAGGGAATGGGAGAGAACGGATCCCTGTGGTAATGGCTTGCACCAGGATCACTATTCTGTCTTTCCCAAGCTATCCCACCCCCTTTCTCTTCTTGGACTTACACCAGCTATGTAGCTGATGTGGGTCGAAGGATACCCATAGACAGCCAGAAGGCCTACCCATAGGAAAATAAGAACATAAGAACAGCCCCACTGGATCAGGCCATATGCCCATCTAGTCCAGCTTCCTGTATCTCACAGCAGCCCACCAAATGCCCCAAAATAAAAAATATGCTTACATCTGGTTGGCCTTTTAGAGCCCAATTCTATCCAATTTTCCATTCCTGGTGCAGCTGTGCCAATGGGGTTAGCACTGCTTCCTGTGGTGGAGACAGTCTCTGAGGCCTTCTCAAGACATGGGAACATTAGTTCCCTTACCATGGGGCTGCATTGCAGTGGCACCGGAAAGTTGGATAGAATTGGGCCTTTAGTTGCACCCCAACTACTGGCCACAGCATGTTCTCCATCAGTATGTCTGCATGGTGGACAGTGGTGAGAAATAGGATTGGGCTGTAAAACTGCAATCCTATGCACACTTACCTAGGCATAAACCCCACTGAACACAATGAAACTTACTGCTGCATAGGCATACATTATGTTGCACTGTGAATTTGGGAATTTTTTGAATTACAACTGGCATAAAGTTTAGTAGACACTGAACAGTGGTGTCTGCATTAGGATACACAGCTACAGAAAGAGTAATGGAAGAGTAATTCAAAAGTTATTTGGGTTGTGTTAATGCCTGTTTTTTTGTGATGCCTGTGCTTAAAGTCCAATCTTTTACTTACCAAGCTAGTAATTTTTTTAAAAGTAGGTCAGCTTTCCTTTTTTATGTCCAGCTAATTGTGCTAGACTCGTACATTAAGCCCAAAGAACAAAATGATCTTTCTTAATAATTGGGGTAATTAGCATCTACTTTGCTGACTCATGAAGCTCTCCCAACCTGTTTGGCTGACAGCTCATACAAAATACACACGGGTTTTCCCAGGGCTACAGATAGAAGGAAGGTGTTCGGTACTGATTGTTCTGCTGCTTCTACAGTTATTCCTTGTCAGTCTGTAAATGAAAATATGGGGGGGGCCATACCCACAGAACCCATATCTATGGTTTCACTTATCCATGGATCAGGTCTGCAGGGCCCCCCTGCGTGCACTCCCTGTAGAGGCAAGGGGAGCTCCCTTCACCTTCAGAGGGTCTTCTGAGCCCAGCAGAGGCCACGTTTGCCCGCGGCCTCTGCCAGGCTCAGAAGGACAATTAGGCAAAAAAAGCAACTTTGTTTTTTTGAAAAACCAAAAATGACATTTTTAATGCTTTATGAGGCATTAGGAGGCCTGGAGAAGCCCTCAGTGGGGCTGGAGGGTGGGAGGGTGTTTCCTGGTATCCACGGTTTTTACTTAACCACGGGCGTTCCTGAATGCAACCGTGCAGTTACCAGGCATGCTTGTACTTTAATTTCAAGAGTAAGTTCTTTTTTCATTGAAAAAACTCAATGTCAGTCATGTGGTGACTTCTGTGTGTGTGAAACAGCCTGCACATACTGTTCTAGATGCCATAGTCCCATTCATCTACACATGCAGGTGCTTATCCATGAGTTTAGTATTTGTTGCTATTGACAAATGCTGAAGATGTGTGGTGGGGGAGGAGGTTAGAGAGCATGTTGTTAGGGGCCAGGCTTGCCAGCACTCTCTCCCACCCAACCCACCCCCATATTCTGTACGCATGGAAGGACAACTGAACAGAATTCATTTTTCTCCCCAGTGGAGGCACTTCACATTCAGTTCAGGCACTTCACATTCACTTCACATTAGCTGTAAGTCTAATAATTGGTTCGTGTCATTCCTTACCACATAGGAGTGTTTCTTGTGGAGAAAGTGAGTGTGTGAAACTGCAAATTAACCCCAGGTGACTTATATGCGCATTGCATATACATGTATCTGTCCATTGGCTCTGACTTTCCAATGCTCAGGGAAGAAGAATCAAGTAATAAATGATCACACCAGCAATATGGAAAATACATTTTTTGACATCGCTCTTTACTTTCCTTGGGACAGTATTTCATTGCTCTCTGCATGTCTTACTTGGATGTTATTATAGGATAAAAATATTTTTATCAAACCCTATGATTTTATGATAAAATCTTAGATTAAATTCTATGATTTTTCATAGAATTTTAACAGCTGTTTTTCCTAAACATGCAGGTTTATTTTCTTTCTTTCTAAAGGTTTCTGCATTATCAGCATCTTTTAATTTCCTGAAATACCCTAACTGCCTAATCCTATCCCTTACCATGCTATAGCATGCAGTAAAAATGTCATAGCAAAAATCTGGTACTGGAATGGAGCCCAGTGGCAAAAGAGTGGAATCCCATAACCCAAAAATGGCCTAAGATTAACCTGCCTATCCACCTGAGGGGGACAATGCAAAAGCTGGAAGAAATAGACTCATTTTGAGCAAATTGGGAACCCAACCTGGACTAGATGGTTTTTTGTTTGTTTTGTTTTGAGCAAATCTCACATTGTCTTGTAATGGCACTGACATTACAATGGCAAACATCAACACATGTCGAGGTTTTTGTTGTGGGCCTTTTGTTGTGAGGAAGAAGAAACTCAAGTCTGAGTGTTGCCATCAATGCCCCATTATTCATTTGCTTCTTGAATCTGATCATTTTGAATGTGCAAAACTCAGCACATTTCAAATGTACGTCATTTCAGTACTGTTGCCCATTACTTCGGATAGTTAAAAGTCAGGTTTGGAACTGAGCTCTTTTCTTTTTTTAAACTGAACACGGTGTTTTCATTTTAGTTCTTTAGGTGGTTTGTTGCAAATCTGGCTTCCGGTGGAGCAGCTGGGGCAACGTCACTGTGCGTGGTATATCCATTAGACTTTGCACGAACTCGATTAGGTGCCGACATCGGAAAAGGTAGGATATTTTATCTCCCCTTTTTTGCAAGTGTGATAAGGCTGGTGGCTTTTTTGTTTTGTTGTTTTAGAAGCTGCTGCCATTTTATCCATTAACTGAGGCACTTGGATACAAAATTAAGCACTTTCAAATCACATTTATTAATTACACGCTTAACAGCCTAATCCAATGCTGCCTGAGTGCTGGCGCTACAGGCATTGTACCAGAGCTCGTTGTCACAAATGTGCCATAAAGCGCATTTGTGACACCCAGGGAGTAAGCGGCACCAGCAAGGAGGCCTGCGCCACCCCGTCAACACTGCAGTTAGACCCCCAGCCACCAGTGAAGACAAGGTAAGTGCAAGTGGCGCAGAAGCATGGGGAGGGTGGTAAGAGGGCAAGGGAGAGGTACTCCTGGGCATGGGGACATGTGGTGAGGGCAGAAAAGGAGGTGGAATAAGCCCAGGAGGGGGGTGGGACCAGCAGAGGCCTGCTCTGCCAAATCCTATCCCCCATCCTGGGCTTGAAAGCCCAACATAGCGGCTTCTTGAGTCTGCGCCAGCTAAATAGCTGGCACAGCTCTGAGAAGCCCCATTGAGCAAGTTGCAACTTTACTCTGGGTAAGGGGACAAATGTCCCCTTATTCCAAGGGCACCTCCCCCCGTTCAAATGCAGCTCAGAATACAGCGGGTGCCATCTGGATTGGGCCTTAACACTCTCAATTGAAACCAATCAAACTTAACAATGCTACACTTCGGTTCAGTCGTACCTGGTGAATCCAAAATGGTGGGTTCATTGGGCCAAAAAATATCAGGGCAGCTTTGTGGCAATTTAGAGAGTTAAAATGACAGTGGGGGAAGAGAGGTGGGGGGATGTTGTAGCTGGGCAGGACAAAGACACAATAAAATTTGTGAACCTTATAATAAAACCCATAATAAATTGGTTTAAAATGTTTGTATAGTGTAGCTTTGTATTAAACTACTATGCTGGATATTTCTAGTTATTAATGGTGAAGTGAAATTCTGTTTAATGTTATAGTACCAGTCTCTGAACAATGTATCTTCAACAATCAGTAACATTTGTCTAGTTTATCCGTAAGCATCATAAATAATTGCTCCGGTCAAGCACGCAGAATAAACTTGATTTTTATCCTCTCATGTTAGGTCCTTCGGAGCGACAGTTCAAAGGTCTTGGTGACTGTCTTGTTAAAGTTGCAAAATCAGATGGAATATCTGGCCTATACCAAGGATTTGGTGTTTCAGTACAGGGAATAATTGTGTATCGGGCATCCTACTTTGGATGTTATGACACCATTAAAGTAAGTTTGCTTATCAAAGGGTGCAATCCTAACCCCTTACGTCAGTGCTTTTAAGCACTGGCATAGCGGTGCCAATGGGACGTGTGCTGCATCCTGCAGTTGGGTGTCACTCACGGAGGCCTCCTCAACGTAAGGGAATATTTGTTTCCTTACCTCAGAGCTGCATTGCCCTGATGTCGGTGCTGGAAAGCACCAACATAAGGGGTTAGAATTGCGCCCAAAATCACACGCTTGCAAAATGCCTTCATTTGGATTATTTATATACAATACCACTAATTTGCTTTAACTTTTTCTTTGGTTTATGTTTTACAATATAGTATAAGAGAGATTATTCCTCTGAGCTTTAGTGGTATTAACTCTTTTTTACAAACTGGTAAGCAAGAGTCAGGTGTAAAAGATTTGTCCAAAGTGATAGAACTATCTCTCCAAACTGGGAAATGTGTTCAAATGTGGTTCAGTGTCAATGTATAATTTGATGCACTTTGGGGCAAAAAATCCCAACTTCTCAAATACATTGATGGGGCCTGTTAGTGACAAGCCAGGAAAGGGATCTTGGGGTAATGATGGATAGCTCAATGAAAATGTCGGTCCAACATGCAGCATTTGTGAAGAAGGCAAATTCCATGGTGAGAATAAGCCTGTGAATGCACCTATAGCTGCGCAGTAAGTTCTTGCGGGGGCGGGGGGAAGGCAGCTTCCTCCCTGCCTCCTGGCTGCCCCCGCCCCTTAAGGGGAAACAGGCCAGGGCCCACAGGCCGGGGTGTCATGACGCTCCAGTCTGAAAAGCCCTGCCCTATAGAAATGCAGCCACATTTGGAATACTGGTCAGTACATGTCAAGAAGTATATTTTAGAGCTGAGCTAGGAAAGGTTAAAAAATAAAGGCAGCAAAATTATCAGAGGACTGGAGCACCTTCCTTATGCTGAAAGGCTTTAACACTTGGAGTTTTTTAGCTTGGAGAAAGGTAATTAAGAAGAGACATAACTGAGACAGAATTAGACATGTTGTAAGGAGAGTGGAGAGAGGAAAGTGTTTCTTCCTCTCTCACATCATCCAGTGATTCATCCAATGTAACTGGTCATCCAGTGAAACTGATTGGCAGGAGATTTAGGACAGATAAAAAGAGATACTTCATTCAATGCAAAATGAGTTTGTGGAATTTGTTGCCATAAGATGTGGTTATGAGAATTGGACAAAGACATTGAGGACAGTTCTGCCAATCGCTGCGAGTCATGATGACTTTCAAGTACTGCTAGATTCAGCAACACTATGTGTCTAGATCAGCCATTTTTAACCACTGTGCCGTGGCACACTGGTGTGCCACGAATGGTCTGCAGGTGTGCCGCAGGCATTTGAGGGAGGGTCACTTATTAATAGGGCCATTGGGGGATGTGAGCCTCCCACCAACAGCATGGTGTGCCTTGTCAATTGTAAAAAAAACTGATGGTGTGCCTTGAAAATTTTAGTACCTTGTCAGTGTGCCCTGAGACAAAAAAGGTTGAAAACCACTGGTCTAGATACTAGGTGCATGGGAGCAATGGTGGGCTTCCCAGAGGGAACTGATGGGCCACTATAGGAAACATAATGCTGGATCAGATGGGTGTTTGGCCTGATACAGGAAAGCATTTTTAAAATATTAATTACTGAAAATATATCTGGTTGGTTTGTGTGCCACCTACAAGACATTACAGATTGGGCATCCCTTATGCAAAGTGCTTGGGACCAGAAGCATTTTTTGTTTTGTTTTTAATTTATTAAGACAACTAGAAGCATTTTGGATATTGGATTTTTCCATATTTTGGAATACTTTCATATGCATAATGAGAGATCTTGCGAATGGGGCCCAAGCCTAAACACAAAATTCTTTTATGTTTCATATACCCTTTAAATACATAGCCTGAAGGTAATTTTATACAATATTTTAAATAACTTTGTGCATGAAACACAGTTTGTGATTTTATTTCTTTAGGCAAAAAGTTAATTTTTAAAAAGTCATGTTGGCACTCAAGAAAGTTCCGTAGTTTCGAATACCCCGTATTTTGGAATTCGAGATAAAGGATCACCAACCTGTAGTAAAAGGGAGGAAGAAAGCTAACAATGAAAATGTGGAATAATCTATTTTTCAAAACTCTATACTCATAGGAAATGCCAGAATAATATTGATGATTAGAGACCACCACTTCTTTAGATTTACCATTGATTCTCAGAGCACTAAGATAATTCATCTGTTTCCCTTTCTTAGGGATCACTGCCAAATCCAAAAGAGACACCATTCCTCGTATCATTTGCAATTGCTCAGATGGTGACTGTATTTTCTGGGATACTGTCGTATCCTTTTGACACTGTCAGAAGACGCATGATGATGCAGGTACAACATATTTAGTAAATGTTGCCTTTTCAAGGCATCGAGCGTTGGGAATAATACACACATTACTGTGACTATCCCCTTTTCTGGCCTTGATCGACCTTCCCAGGTCCACACGGACTTGTGCCAGTAGACCCACTGTGGCAGTGGAGTCTGGGACATTCCCCCCCCCCCAGAGGATGCAGCACACTCTCCAGTGGCATGGCTACTGGAGTGATAGGACTGGGCCGTTATTTTACTCTGAACTAATTAAAATCAGCTTCCCTGAAATCCTGGGTACACATCTGACTAAACTTAGCTTTCCTTTCCCTCAGTATTGAAAATTGTGAGATGATGTGGACATTTTTGCCCAATATACTATATTCCACTCATAGGTCACTTCCCACTAAGTTTCTGTGATACCTATGAGATCAAATTTGCCTTCCCAGATTAGGATCCACCACTACTTTCCTCTTGTTGTGCACATTGTCCATGTTGCTTGAAGCAACAGATACACCAGCAGTAAATTCTGGGCTCCCCTGCAAACTACTGCATAAACTTCCACATCAAACCATTTTGCTCCTGTTAGTTCTCCCTCTCGTCCTTCCCTGTGAAATCTGTTTGTGAGCTTATAGCAGTATGGGCGCAATCCTAATCCCTTATGTCAGTGCTTTCCAGCACTCGCATAGTGGTGCCAATGGGGCATGTGCTGCATCCTGCAGCTGGCTATCACTCACAGAGGCCTCCTCAAAGTAAGGGAATGTTTGTTCCCTTATCTCGGAGCTGCATTGCTTTCCAGCACTGACATAAGGGGTTAGGATTGTGCCCTAAGTGCGTCTCCTAAAAGAGCTGATTTAGTGAACCCCTGTCCCCTCCATCTAAGGATCAGTGACTCATCAAAGATACACTTTAGCAGCAAACTTCACCCACTCTGCACCATGTGAGCAGCATGGAGCTGTACACACAGATATACACACCCAAAACCAGCCTAGAAAGTGTGATCTCTCCCACACAAACAAAACAGCTCTTATATGCACCCCCTCTTTCCTCTTCCCAACTCCCTCATCAAACTCCTTTACTCCTGTAAGATCTGTCTGTTCTAAAGCTCTGTTCTCAAGCTCACAGCTGTAGGCAATTTTCCCTGTAAGGTGTATGGCTATGCAGCTGTGCACCTCTGAGCCTAACTGCATGCAGGATGGAGCTCAACAAACCAGAAGCACTGTGCATCCCAGTGCACATGAAGCAACCCAGAAGCATCATGAAGCGTCACATCATCACCACATTCCCTCCAGACATTCAGCAATGATGCCATCATGCCATCACCAAAATTCCAGTTTGCTGATCTGAGCTTTGCAGAGCTCAGCTGAGAGGTGCACGACCGCTTCGCTGCATGCCTTAGAGGGAACACTGCCTGGAAGTGGAATCTCGTATGGTCTTGGAAGCTAAGCAGGGTCAGGCCTGGTTAGTACTTGGATGGGAGACCGCCTAGGAATACCGGGTGCTGTAGGCTTATACCATAGTCTTTCGAGACTGAAGGTTGCCAACCACCACCGCCTGGAAGTTCAGTGGTAATGTAATGACCTCATTGCTGAGTGTCCAGAGATGGCATCGTGACCCAGTTGCGACAACATGCAGCAGCAGAAGGGGTCCCCGTGCTAGCTCACATCCCTTGGAAACAATATAGGGTGTAGGGGTGTTTTCTAAGAGAGCTGACCGAGAGCTACAACATATT
Organism: Tiliqua scincoides; assembly: GCF_035046505.1. Classification (NCBI taxonomy): domain Eukaryota; kingdom Metazoa; phylum Chordata; class Lepidosauria; order Squamata; family Scincidae; genus Tiliqua; species Tiliqua scincoides. The sequence continues at coordinate 33,227,172 of NC_089826.1, forward strand.
ACTCTATAATTTGGGGAGAACATTTCAAAATATATTATTGTAGATTGATCATCAATAATATTGATTCTTCCCATATTTGGTGAAGATCTATTTAGAAGGGTACCCCTTCCCCAATCTGTTTCAGGCATAATCCCAATTTACTGAAATTGAAACTCCCAAATGTGGCATTTAGTGCAAACCCAGTTTTTAATTTCCCCATATTTGAGAAGAACAAGCCTCCAACAAGCCTCCAAAATTTTTCTCTGGTTTATATTTGGGTGGGTGGGTGGAAAGTGTGGAGCTGGGTGAAAAATCTGCTGAAGAACAATCCAAAAATATGCTTTAGACAGTATCCAAGAATCAGCATGCTTCAAAATACCCCGAGGAGAGAAGTGACCTCATTTAACTCTGAACTTCCAATGAAACGTCACAAGAAGATCATAGACTTCTAAATTTAGTTTCAGAGAGCCACATCAGAGAAGTATTTACTTTTTCCTAGTCTAGGAACCTTCGTAAGTTTGCCCTTTTCAGTAGAAGAACCCTGAGGCAGAGACAGGTGTTCCAACTTATGAGGAAAATGCTCCCTGCTGCAGAACAAACACTGCCACATACTGAGCACATTTGTTTTCTATTATTCCCACTTTGTCTTAAATTTTTTTGACTGCAGAGTGGAGAGGCTACACGTCAGTACAAAGGAACCATTGACTGCTTCATCAAGATATATGGCCAGGAGGGACTGAATGCCTTCTTTCGGGGAGCCTTCTCAAACGTTCTTCGTGGGACAGGAGGTGCCTTAGTACTGGTCCTATATGATGAAATTAAGAAGTTTTTAAATATCGACATTGGATCAGGCTCAGTAGCTGACTGAAGCCACTGATGAGAATTTACTTTCTCTGCATAATGCACAGAGATAGAAGTCTGAATTGGTTTGAAAGATTTGTTGTTCATTATTATTATAACAACACCGTAAGTGCTGTAATAACCTTCGAAAGAAGTAAGTTCTGTGCAGATCTGATAATTCTGTATTTACTCTGATGCTTTTTAGAGTGGCAAAAGAGCGGTTTGGTTCCTTCTATTAAAAAGTTATATTTTTAATTACTAGTTGATTGTTTTCAAAGACAGTTTTCTGTTCACTCTATTCATTATGTCATTTATGTTCACTATAAAATCACAACCAAGATGATTGCTGTTTTCATTTTCCATTTATGGAGAAATGAGGCAGAGAAATAATTAAAAACTTGTTCAGAGCCTAGTACATTAGTAACTTCACAAAATCATTCAGTTCACTTTGTGAACACATTTTTCCCAGAGCCAGCACTATCCCTTGGACTTTTTTTTTCTTCTGTGCAATAAGAAATAAGGGCCCTTACAAACAAAGCAAAAGCATTTAAAAAAAGCAACAACCTACTGCAAAATTAGCAGCAGCCCTATTCAGGCTAGCAGTGTAATATCCTGTCCCTAACGACGAAGAATGTGGCTGGTTAGCTGTGCTACAGGGCGGGAATAGTGGGATCAGAATCACTCATTCAGAGATCTTGTTTTGTTGAAACAGTGTTATGTGACCTTCAGCCCTGGGGATGAGAAAGTACAGGGGAAAAAGCAGATCATCATATGTGGAGCACCAGCATCTGAGGATCAAAACAGACTGGCCTGCCTGTTCCATCACAGCTTAGGAGGCTGTGGCACAACTCAGAGTAAGGGGAAATCACTGGCACAAACCCAAGCAGCACAGTGTAATGCCAGGCTGGCTGGGAGAGGGGTTAGGATCCAGCCAAGGTGCCAAGGCAGGTTTCACCTCCCTCTTGGGCCCGGTCTGCACACTGTCCTGCCCTCCCCCGCCCCAGAACAGTCCCATTCCACCCTCCCGCCACCCTCTCTAACCCCCCCCCCCACACACACACACACACACTGGCCTCCCTAGGTTGTCACTTACTTACCTCCTCTACCCCTGGATCTGGCACCAGGAGACCGGGCATACATCCTTGCACCAGCCTACTGCCTCACGAGTCATCTTGAACATGCTTTAAGGCACATTCGCAGCACTCGTAGGCACAGGGGACTTGCATCAGCCTAACTTCTAGTCAGTATTGCTCTCTACTTGTGATAACCACCAAGAGCTCTTGTTATTTGTACCTTTACTTTTCTGTATTCCCATGCATGATCTGTGCACCTTGCCATTTAACTGAACAATCATACCTATCTCTGCCAAGATAATTGCATTCCTGAGCCCCTCTATATGCATTTCAATAATCCTCTGTGGGTAAATATTAATTTAACCAAGAGCCAGGCAGTGACTGAAGAATCAGCAGGGTACTCAATATTGAATGCAGTATGACTTAAACATCTGCACCTGAAGGGGAAAAAACCAAACCAACTTGCTGGGTTAAAAAAAGAAGATGAAGAAAAAACAAGATAGGAAAGCAAACACACATGTAATATCACCTATGTATTGATCCGGTTAGATAGTCCTATTACAGAGCAGATTGGGATTAGGATTTCAACAATGTCTTCAAGGATGTCTTCCCTGAGCAATTTAGGATACAGTCTTACACCTCAAAGTAAGCCCACTGAACACAATGAGACATAGGGTCCAATCCTAACCAACTATCCAGCACCAAGGTAAGGGCAATGCAACTCCAAGGTAAGAGAACAAACATTCCCTTACCTTGAAGAGGCTTCCATGGTTGCCCCCTCCCCACCACAGAGATGCAGCTCACACCCTGTTGGCATAGCTGATACAGGCCTGGGTAGAGGGATAGGACTGGGTCCTCAGGCTGCAGTCCTTGCCACATTTATCTGGGAATAAGCCCCATTGACTATAATGTGACTTTCTTCTGAGCAGCCTAGGATTGGGCTGTTATTTTTGAGAAAATGAACACAGGGTTATCCTGTCAATAACAGAAATTCTGCTTAATTTAAGAAGAGAGATCACAATCATCTGGGTAGCATGACTAGCAAAGGTTGCAATCCTCTAATTGCTTACTCCATTATAATCTCATTGAAGTCTGCAATGCTACTCTTTTGTAAATCAGAACCTGGAGAAAGTGTGACTGATCGGGTGATGCCTCTTGCATGCTTGCACTTCCTAAGCAACTTGCAATATCATGAGTGACCTCTGAATGCTTTTCATCCTTTTGCCACACCCAGTGATTTTCAATCTTTTTCATCTCATGGCACACTGACAAGGTGCTAAAATTGTCAAGGCACAACGTCAGTTTTTTGACAATTGACAAGGCACACCATGCTGCAGGTGGGGGGCTCACATCCCCCTTGGCCCAAGTAGTGGACCTCCCCAGCCCCACACCCCGGGGCAAAGGGTTGTGAAGGTGTGCCCCCTGCGGGATGCTGCCACCCCTGCACACAAATCCGCCCCCCCCCACTTAACTGTAGCACATGGAGCCTGACACAACTACAGGATGCGTCAGGGAAGCCTCCTGAAGCTTGCCTGACGTTTTAAACTGTGCTTCCAGCAAACCAGAACCACAGTTTTTGACCACATTGGGCGCCTCAGGGAGGCTTCTGCACAGTCCTAGATGCATGCAAGGCTCCGCGCCCAGGGCGTTCTTTTAATGGCAGGTCCGCCACTGCTTGGCCCTACAAATAAATGATGCTCCCAAACTCCTGCAGCATACCTGCAGGCCATTTGTGGCACACCAGTGTGCCACGACACACTGGTTGAAAATCACTGCCCTAGTTATTTGCTGAGCTGTCTCTTAATCCAAATATTAACCCTGCAAATGTTCATGCTAGGGAAAGTGGTTCAAACCTTGGACATCTGACAAATAAGAAGGATGTTCACTGGACATGGGGAGCTCAGTGAATTCAATGTTTTCATTTTCAAATCAAATGTAACAAAGCAAGTAATTTTGTTGGTTTCTGTTTTGCTAGGCGTTTTTATTGTTTTTCAGTTGGCTACCAAAAATTGATAGTTTTGTTGGTGATTTCGAAAACCACATCTCAAAACATCTCAGAATAAAAAGCTGTGATGGAGAGGGTATATATCTACTTGTCATTCAACAGATGGTGGGAGCGTTTGAGGGCTTGTTATACTAGCCAACAAGCTTGCAGGAGAATCCTCTTCCTTCATGCATTACTTTCATTCTCATGGAGTAAACACCTGCAGTGATAACAGATGCTCAGTTGGCTGAAAGTGTGTTTGAGAAAGGATAACTACAGTCACTGAAGCACGCCAAGTTTCCATATGCCTGCTCTCAAGGAAGCCAAAAAGAGGACTCAGAAGATGGGGATTTGGTTGATGGAACTCTCACTTTTGCAGGAAATCTAGGTCATTCGTCATTGTATCTTACCATGGAAATTCATGAGGCTCCTTCATAGGAACGATGGTGAAAATTTCCGAAGGAACCTGGTGGAGGGATCTGCTTAACTATTTCCCCACCCTCTCCTCTGCAAAGGTTTCCACTGTTGGCACACCTTCCAAAGACTGGCACCCATTCACACAGTTCACTGACAATCCTTACAAGGCCCTGGAGGCATCAGTAAAATATGAAAGAAGCGGCATAGTATGTTGATGCAATCGCATGACCAGCATTAAGGGAATATAAGGTCTAGAAAAGCCACATGATGGTTACCACAGCAACGGAGAAAGAACATGTTCTACTCAGGGATAGTTTAAATGACTGTACAAGGTGTTAGGTTTAGTGGTTTATTTTTTTTCAAAAGCAATGTTCCTCGGTTGTAGTTCATGAGGGAGATATAATGTTCGAAACACAATGCAGAGGCAAATTGATTTACAGCCTGCCGCACAGAGATGCCTGCAGCAGAAACTGTGCCTAAGTAAAAGTGGTTGAAAGATGCAAGACACCTGCAGGCTTCTTTAGTGAAGCCCTCAAGACAGGCAGCTCATCTCACAAAATGGCCTGTACCCATCCAAACAAGATAAGAGCATTTGTTTTTAATTGATCTTTTGTGGGAGAGATTCTGTACAGTTCCAGCTTAGACTATAAGCTGTTCTTGAGTTCTGTTCTGGTGTTTATTCCCCTACCCTTAAAGGAGTGCAATTTCACGTACTTACCTTATAGCAATATTATATTCATGATGTCTCAGCCTGGAAGTTTCTTTAAAAATAAAATGGTGTGTGTGGGTGAGTGGGTGGGTGTGTCTCCTTAGTGGCCTGCAGTGACCAGTTTGCAAGGCACTTTCAGAATAAAATTGCTCCCTTTGACCATGGTATTCTTCTGGACCGCCTTGCTGGATTAGGAGTTGAGGTACTGTTTTGTGGTGGTTCTGCTCCTTCCTGGAGGGTTGATTCTAGAAGGTGGTGATGGGGCATTCCTGTTCAGCCCCTTCGCCATTGGCCTAGACCAGGGGTCTCCAAACCCGAGCCCGGGGGCCAGATGTGGCCCACAGCAAGCCTCTTTCCGGCCTGCGGCCAACCTCTTGTCCCCTGAAAGCCTCTGGCCCGCTCAACTGAACATAACCAGAACCATGCTCTGACTGTGTCTGGAGGGTGTTCTGAGGGTCAGAGAGGTTATTATTAATAATTATTAAACATATACTGCTTTTCAACTAAAAGTTCGCAAAGCGGTTGAATGAATGAGCCCATTCATTCATTTATTCACTCATCTAAGTTCCATCTCTAATTTATTTATTTAAATTTTTTATTTAAATTTTTTTTCCGGCCCTCCACACCACGCCAGATATTTGATGCAGCCCTCTGGCCACAAAGTTTGGAGAACCCTGGCCTAGACCCTAGGAGATCCTGTGCAGCACAATCCTATCTTGAGCTGGAACAGACACGCCAGGAGGCCTGCGCTGTATCCAGTGCAAGACTGGGGCCAGAAGTGGTTCAGCCGGAGGCAAGGGGAAACTCTTCTCCTTACCCCTAGGTAAGCCACCACAGCCCCAGTGGATCTCCTCAGACTTGCACCACCTCAGGAGATGGCGCAAATCTGAAGAGAACGGAGCGGCTCAAAGCTGCTCCACACTGCTCAGGGAAGCTGCTCCACACTGCTGTGGTGGCATATGAGCCGAGTTCCGGACCTGCCTCCTGCTCCCTGCCCATCCACCCTTAGGACCACCCTCTGGCCACCCTGCCCCCGCCCCGCCCCAGAATCCCTCCCTGACCTCCCCAGACCCCTGCGTCAGCCAAGCTTGGCCAACACAACCCTCCCTCCCCAAGTCGGTGTAGAGGCTGGATGCTGCCTCTGTGTGCTGGCCCAGCTGATTCCTGAGGAGACGCAAATGTGCTTTACAGCACTTTTACAGCACGACCCTACTGGGCTGGCATAAGGGGCTTGCACTGGCCTAGGGCGCAGTTAGAATTGCACTCTAAGTGTTCTAATCTGTCACTCAAGCCTTTGGACATCTACATGAAGCTACTGGATGAGGTTATCCAGGGATTTGGGAGGGTCAACAATATTCAGATTAACTTGCCTTATTCAGCTCTATCATTTCCATTGTTAGCCAGAAAGTCCATGGAAGTCCTTTCTCATTGTCTGAAGTTGATAAGGGGCTAGATGAGGATTTTCAAACTAAAATTAAATCCAAACAAGATGGAGGTACTATTACTGAGAAGGTCTAAAACTCAGGTAAGAACATAAGAACATAAGAACAGCCCCACTGGATCAGGCCATAGGCCCATCTAGTCCAGCTTCCTGTATCTCACAGCGGCCCACCAAATGCCCCAGGGAGCACACCAGATAACAAGAGACCTCATCCTGGTGCCCTCCCCTGCATCTGGCATTCTGACATAACCCATTTCTAAAATCAGGAGGTTTCGCATACACATCATGGCTTGTACCCCATAATGGATTTTTCCTCCAGAAACTTGTCTAATCCCCTTTTAAAGGCGTCTAGGCTAGACGCCAGCACCACATCCTGTGGCAAGGAGTTCCACAGACCGACCACACGCTGAGTAAATAAATATTTTCTTTTGTCTGTCCTAACCCGCCCAACACTCAATTTTAGTGGATGTCCCCTAGTTCTGGTATTATGTGAGAGTGTAAAGAGCATCTCCCTATCCACTCTGTCCATTCCCTGCATAATTTTGTATGTCTCAATCATGTCCCCCCTCAAGCGTCTCTTTTCTAGGCTGAAGAGGCCCAAACGCCGTAGCCTTTCCTCATAAGGAAGGTGCCCCAGCCCCGTAATCATCTTAGTCGCTCTCTTTTGCACCTTTTCCATTTCCACTATGTCTTTTTTGAGATGCGGCGACCAGAACTGAACACAACACTCCAGGTGTGGCCTTACCATAGATTTGTACAACGGCATTATAATACTAGCCGTTTTGTTCTCAATACCCTTCCTAATGATCCCAAGCATAGAATTGGCCTTCTTCACTGCCGCCGCACATTGGGTCGACACTTTCATCGACCTGTCCACCACCACCCCAAGATCTCTCTCCTGATCTGTCACAGACAGCTCAGAACCCATCAGCCTATATCTAAAGTTTTGATTTTTTGCCCCAATGTGCATGACTTTACACTTACTGACATTGAAGCACATCTGCCATTTTGCTGCCCATTCTGCCAGTCTGGAGAGATCCTTCTGGAGCTCCTCACAATCACTTCTGGTCTTTACCACTCGGAAAAGTTTGGTGTCATCTGCAAACTTAGCCACCTCACTGCTCAACCCTGTCTCCAGGTCATTTATGAAGAGGTTAAAAAGCACCGGTCCCAGGACAGATCCTTGGGGCACACCACTTTTCACCTCTCTCCATTGTGAAAATTGCCCATTGACACCCACTCTCTGCTTCCTGGCCTCCAACCAGTTCTCAATCCAGGAGAGGACCTGTCCTCTAATTCCCTGACTGTGGAGTTTTTTCAGTAGCCTTTGGTGAGGGACCGTGTCAAACGCCTTCTGAAAGTCCATATATATAATGTCCACGGGTTCTCCCGCATCCACATGCCTGTTGACCTTTTCAAAGAATTCTATAAGGTTCGTGAGGCAAGACTTACCCTTACAGAAGCCATGCTGACTCTCCCTCAGCAAGGCCTGTTCGTCTATGTGTTTTCAGATCCTATCTTTGATGAGGCATTCCACCATCTTACCCGGTATGGATGTTAGGCTGACCGGCCTATAGTTTCCTGGGTCCCCCCTCTTTCCCTTTTTAAAAATAGGCGTGACATTTGCTATCCTCCAATCTTCTGGCACCGTGGCCGTTTTGAGGGACAAGTTGCATACCTTAGTCAAGAGATCTGCAACTTCATTCTTCAATTCCTTAATAACCCTTGGGTGGATGCCATCAGGGCCCGGTGACTTATTGATCTTTAATTTATCAATGAGGTCTGAAACATTTTCTCTTTTAACCTCTATCTGACTTAACTCCTCGGTCAGGAGGGGCCGTTTGGGCAGCGGTATCTGCCCGAGGTCTTCTGCCGTGAAGACAGATGCAAAGAACTCATTTAATTTCTCTGCCATCTCTAAGTCTCCTTTTATCTCCCCTTTCCCTCCCTCACCATCCAGAGGGCCAACCGCTGGTATTGGATTGTTTACTTGTTCTTTATGCTGGAATAATACTTGCCCTTGAAGGAGCAGTTTCAGGGTAATCCTGGATCTGGCCTTAACACTGGATTGCCTGATGTTGGCTGTGGCTCAATTACCTTTAACCAGCTTTGCTTTTTCACCAACTGTGTCCATTCCTGGATTGGAAAGACCTTGCTACAGTTACCCAGAAGCTGGAAATGTTTAGATTGGACTATATTGTAATGACTCTACCACAGCCTCCTGAAGACAGTTCAAAAACTTCAATTACAGTAGTACAGATACTAGGTTCCTTAAAGGGGATATGAGTCATGACCATGTCACACCCCTATTAACTCATCTGCATTGGTTACCTCTACATTTCTGGGCACAATTCAAAGTGCTGGTAATAACCTATAAAGCCCTAAAGGATTTGGGACTGTGATTTTTGAGGAACTGCCTCTCCCTTGTGAACTGCCCAACTTGTGAGGCCATTCCAGGTGGTCCTGCTGCTGGGTTGCCACCCTCAGATGTTCAGTTGGTGGCAACCCACAACAGGGCTTTTTCTGTTGTGCCACCTGGCCTCTGGAACTCTCTGTTCTTGGGTGCTCAGAACTATCCCCTCAATGCTGGCCTTCCCACGCCTTAGAAGGCCTCCCAGGCTTCTGGTCTGTCAAACTGGTAGTGCCTCTTAGTAGCCCTCCAGGAGATTTTCTGAGGTGTGAAGAGGTTGCGTGGGGCCTTCCCACACCTCAGAAGGCCTTCAGGAGGCAGTTTTTGGTGAAAACCCAAACTGCCTTCTGATACCTCCTGGAGGATTTCTGAGGCCTCCCCATGACTCAGAACACATCTGGAAGGCAGTTCCAATCCCATCCAGAGGGTCAAATGAGGCCCTCCGGTGCAGGTCAGAACCCGCACTGAGTCAAATCCGCAAGTGCTGGACCTGCAAATAAGGAGAGCCCACTGTATACTTATTGTTGTCTATCAATTAAAATGTCTCAAAATAACTCCTGACAGAAACTTGTTATACAGCTTAGGCAGAAATTTGTTCATGGGAGCCACATTCAGTGGATAATCCAAAATGTAAAAAAACCAATGTTTTCAACTGCTGGTTGGCCTTTCAGATAGGTGCTAGAAGTGCCAGTGCTAACATTAGACCAGTTATTTATCACATTTTTATACCACCCTTCCTCCAAAGAACTCAGAGCAGTGTACATAGCTGGTCCCCCTTTTTTTCCTCACAACAACCCTGTGAGGTAGGTGAGGCTGAGAGAACTGGCCCAAGGTCACCCAGGATGTTTCATAGCTGAGGATGGATTTGAACCTGGATCTTCCAGGTCTGAATCCACCCCCCCCCAAACCACTACACCACCCTGGCTCTCTGTTAGGCAGCTGCCTAGGGTGCAGACCTCAGGGGGCATGGTACTGACCTTTGAGAGGCACAGTTTTACAGAGACTGGTTTTTTTTTAACCTATGAAAAAACGCAACTGACAATTTATATTTTTTGTTTTAAGATAAATAGCACAATAGTGCTATGGAATATAATTAATGATAGCGTCTTATGAAAAAACAATGGGGGTGGAAATAATTAGCCTTGCCTAGATGTGCAAAATAGCTCGGCACTGGCCTGGATGCTCGTCTAGGAGTCTCTCTATATCTTCCTTCCAAAAACACTGAGGAAATTTTCTGGAAACAGTGCCAGGCTATGCCCCAGGAGCAGCATATTAATTCAGAGAATTTAAAGCCTTCCAAGCATAATAGATTGTTGAAGCCATTGTGAAAACTGGATTTCGCAAATATTATGGGGAAAAAAATGTCTTCATCAGACAATACTGATCCCTAACAACATAGCTAGCTATTGTTATGATCACTGCAGCAATCAATGCCTTTGGGAAAACAATTTTCAGTTGCATGTAGTTGCTTGCTTCCAACATGTCACTTTGTTGCTCAGCTCTGCCTCATTATTTCCTTCCCAGCATTCATATACAGAGCCATGTGTCAGTTGCAAACACTGCATTTTGATTTTCTTCAGTGACACTTAGAAGCATGAGCAAAAGCACTCTGGATCATTGCCATCTGTCCAGAAAGGGAAAACAGCAGTTTACCACTGATGAGCCAAGCCTGGGTGCTGAGTTTTCTTTTACCTCCCATTGATTTCAGGCCTGATCACTTTATATTCTGTCTGCAATGCAGTGCAGGCAAACTGATGCAAGAAGCCATAGGAAGTAAAACCTGTTCCTTTGGTATAGGGAACATGTTTTACCAAAATCCCTCTGACACAGTGCTCTGACTAGTCATCATAGCGACCACATTACAATTGCAACAACAGTTACAACCCTGGAGATCATATGACATGGTAACTTTACAAGCTACTGCCAGTTACACAGGAACGTTTAAGCCATGAAACCGGTGTTGAGCAGTTGATTATTTAAAAAGCATGGATAAAAAGAGCCAATAATTATCATGCTGAAGGAAAATACCATGATCTTTCAAGCATCCAGTAAAAATTCATAATTTTCTTAAAAATACAATTTAGGGCGCAATCCTAACCCCTTATGTCAGTGCTTTCCAGCACTGACATAAGGGCAATGCAGCTCTGAGGTAAGGGAACAAACATTCTCTTACTTTGAGGAGGCCTCCGTGAGTGACATCCAACTGCAGGATGTAGCACATGTCCCACTGGCACTGCTATGCCAGTGCTGGAAAGCACTGACATAAGAGATTAGGATTGCACCCTTAGGGTGCAATCTTAACCCACTTTCCAGCACTGACAAAAGGGCTATGCAGCTCCGAGATAAGGGAACAAACATTCCCTTACTTTGAGGAGGCCTCCGTGAGTGCCACCCAACTGCAGGATGTAGCCCACACCCCACTGACACCACTATGCCAGTGTTGGAAAGTCGGTTAGGATTTGGGCACTATATATATAATGCCATCAATTTGTACTTCATGAAGTACAAAAGGCAGGTCTCTGTTCTGAGGCGTGTACAGTCTAAAATTTGATGCAGGTGAGACACCTGAGTGTTCAGTAGGGTGGATGGTGACTTTGTCAATGGATACAGAAAAAATACAGGCGTGGTGAGCTTGAATTGTGGTTCTGCCCTGCCCTTCCCACTAGCCCAGGTTCAGTCAGAACAGATATGAGACATCAAGGCAACCTTTTTTTTATCACACGCATCAAGAAATCAAACAGCCCAATCCTAACTAAAGGAAGTGCTGGCAAACAATGTGTTCCACCAGTGCTGGCTGCTGCAAAAGTGTTGTAAAGGGCTTTGTGGCAGTGCAGGGAGCAGGTGCGCCAGTAGAAGGGTGGAGCCCTCCCATGCGCACTAGTGGAGCAACAGAGGTCCACTGGAGCAGATAAGCCCAATACAGAGGGCAGAACTGGTGGCGAAGGGAGGGGAGGGGGTTGAATGAGGTATGGGAGGGCAAAATGGAAAGGAGATAAGGCAGAGAATTAGCGTATTAGGCCTGGCAGAGTGTGGCATCAGCTGTGGTGGTACACATCGAATCTCAAGCCCCTTCCCAGTTCTGATCTGCCCGCACAGATCAACATGGACTAATGCCAGCCACATCACTGGTGCAGGTTTGAGTTGATCCATTGCAGCTACTGGGGCTTACTCCAAGGAGACCTCCAGCAGCCAAAAATCGCCTGTAGGATGCAGTACAGCCTACACTGTGCTGTTGCATTTCCACACAGGAATTTAGGTTAGATTGAGCTGATTGTTATATTTTGTATCTTTGTCCAGTAGCCTGACCAGTTGTTAAAGGGGACTCTGGTTTTCCTAGCAGAAAGAGACCGTGCTGACTGCTTAAGGCAATCTTAAGTAGCTCCTTCTTTTGCTATGACATAAGTGTATCTTTGATTATCTTCATTCTGGATTCTTCAAGTTGCTTATATGTATAATAGTGCCAGAGCATTCCAAAGGGTGTGGGTTCAATCCAGCAACACCACCCTAAATCCCCAAATGATGTGGTACTCAGGTCTCCTTACTCAGAAGAATGCCATGCAAAATCCTAAAGTAACAACATGTCATTACATGAGCTCCTCGCATCACCAAGTAGTGAGAAGTTCCGAGGGCAGTGCTCACTAGACTCCGCTTCCATTGGAGAAGATATCCCTGGAGGCTTATGCTGTTTTCATATTTGCTTTATTTGCAAATGTACAGATTGAGCAGGAAAGAGAGTGCTCTTACATGATAAGAAATACTGTAGAGTGCTGCTACATGCAACAACACTTTACACAAACTCCTTAGTGAGCAGCCCTGCAACCCAAGGTAACTCCAGTCTGTCTCTTGCTCAGATCAAGTCTGTGCCTCACACAGAAGCTGCTCCCAAATGACTTGATTGCTTCTTCCCACTCATATTGCATTTTCCACCTTCCAGGGAATTCTTCCATTAAGGAAACACCCTAGATCATAAACAGTTAGCTCATTTGTTACATTGACTGGGTATCATTGCCTTAGGGCTGGCTCATTCACATCAGAGTCATATGACACAATCCTAACCAGATCTACTCAGAAGTAAGTCCTATTTTGTTCAATGGGGTTTACTCTCAGGTAAGTGTGGTTAGGATTGCAGCTTAAGTCCTTAACAATACAAAGAGAGAAATAAAACTACATTTCATGTATACTCCTGGTTTACCATTTATTGGGATCCTGCTCCCAAGGGAGCAGGGAGTGTCCATGCATCATAGACAATGTGTGTGTCAGAATATGACTAATAGCACAACAGTGTGTCATCTCTCCCCCCCCCCCCAAGATATGGGATCTTGTAATCTACACTATATTAACATGGAGAGAGGGAACTGAATTTGCAGAATCAAAAATGAATTGATTGGAAAAACATCCATTAATTTTTATGATTGAACATTTGATACTTGTTGCATAGCATCTCTCATTTGAATTTAGTTATCATGTATGTTGCCTAATTATAATGTATAGAAATGTCAATTTTACAACAGAAAAATGAAACTATTGAAAAACCAGACTTGTGCTTGTATGGTATTAACTAATTTCTTTGCAAGTCATTTTCTACTCTTTAAATTGGCTTCATAGTGAAATTGGGTTAGCAAACCTAAGCCACACATACAAGGTCAGGAAAGTCTTTGACTGATTTCTGTGTTGTGTATGTGGAGTCAAAGTTTTAGCTATAAGTATCCCTCCTGTCCTGAAATGTGATCATCCCTCTAAACCTTCAGTGCCTTTCATAGTTGTTGAAACTAGATCATCTTTTTTTTGCAGAAGTGCCTTGAGACAACTGATAGTGTCAGTCTTGCCATTCATTTTGGTGAAATCAGAGAGAGAGAGAGAGAGAGAGAGAGAGAGAGAGAGAGAGAGAGAGAACTTCAAACTAGATCTGTTTTGTATTAGGCCAAACAATACACTTGTTCAAGGGTAAGTCTAAAGCAAAGCAGCCTTTTGTGTTATCTAAAATAATATTTCCTCACAGTTTATATTACATCACAGTTTATGGAAACCTTCAAATTGAGAAGCAGCATTCAACTCTAAAAAGAGTATATTACAAAAGAGTTTATTACAAAATGGCACATAAACAGGTAAAAAGCACAAATGTGTCTATTTTGTCAGGATTATGTAATTGTAAGAAAAGCACATGGTGCAGTTCATAAATTCCTGTTCCCAAATAAAAAAAACTAAGATTATTTTTGTCTAAGAAAACTGATAAGTGTGAAGCAACCCTAAATTGGAGGTTCAGCCAAGTTTAAAGTCCCAATAATGTATTTCATGGCAACTTAGGGCCCAATCCTATCCAACTTTGCAGCTCTGGTGTAGCCACAATGCAGCTCTGTAGTAAGGGAACACATGTTCCCATACCTTGAGGAGGCCGCAGTGACTGCCCCTCCAGCACAGGATGCAGCGCACACCCCACTGGCACAATTGCACCAGCATTGGAAAATTGGATAGGATTGGTTAGAGTACCATCCTATACTTTAGAAATACCTGAATGCTATAGGATATGACATATGCCCTTGGATGCTGGCACAGCAACAGCTACACTAGCACAATGTTGGTGCCGCCATCATAGCCCCATTTCCAACAGATGTGCTGTGCATGTCAATGCAACGACCATGCTGATATATCTCCAACACCAGCGCAACTACAGCCGACAGAAACCTCCAAATGGAGTGGCGATGTGGGATGGATGTGCTGAGCTAGCACCGCTGCTGCTAGGGCCTTGCAAACACGCCATACAGCATGTTTGTGACAGTGTGTGCTGGCAGTAAACCAGTGCATGCTGTTTAGGATTTGGCTCTTAAGTTCCAGCTGCTGAGATTCCTGGCAGTTCTCTGCTCTTATCTCCTTGTTGCCTGTGTTTGGTGTATATGTGGGGTGGGGGGGGGAGGGAGCATACCTGTGTGTTTGGGAGCTCACCTACCCCCACCCAGTGCACTTCCCTGGTTTTCTGTTAACTGACAGGATTTTTATTTTGCTGCTGCTTCAACACTTGCTTGGAAGCCACCTTAAATTGTGAATTGTGTGAATAGCGAACACAAATTGAGTGTTTTGTGAACTGTGAAGGTCAATTGCATGTTGTGTGAATTGTGAATACCAATTGTGTATTGTGTGAACTGTGAAAACCAACTGTGTGTCCTGTGAATTGTGAAGGCAAGTTGTGTGTATGAATTGTGAAGACCAGCTGTGTGTTGTGTGAATTGGAAAGGTCAAGTGTGTGCTGTGAGAATTATGAAGGCCAACTGTGTGTTGAGTGAATTGCAAAGACCAATCGCGTGTTGTGTGAACTGTGAAGGCGAATTGTGTGTCATGTGAATTGTAAAGGCCAACTGTGTGTTGTGTGAACCGTGAAGACCAATCGAGTGTTGTGTGAACTGTGAAGACCAACTGCCCGTTGTGTGAACTGCACAGACCAGTGGCTAAGTTTGCAGACGACACCAAACTTTTCCGAGTGGTGAAGACCAGAAGTGATTGTGAGGAGCTCCAGAAGGATCTCTCCAGACTGGCAGAATGGGCAGCAAAATGGCAGATGCGCTTCAATGTCAGTAAGTGTAAAGTCATGCACATTGGGGCAAAAAATCAAAACTTTAGATATAGGCTGATGGGTTCTGAGCTGTCTGTGACAGATCAGGAGAGAGATCTTGGGAGGGGGGGTGGACAGGTCGATGAAAGTGTCGACCCAATGTGCAGCGGCAGTGAAGAAGGCCAATTCTATGCTTGGGATCATTAGAAAAGGTATTGAGAACAAAATGGCTAATGTTATAATGCCGTTGTACAAATCTATGGTAAGTCCACACCTGGAGTGTTGTGTTCAGTTCTGGTTGCTGCATCTCAAAAAAGACATAGTGGAAATGGAAAAGGTGCAAAAGAGAGCAACTAAGATGATTACGGGGCTGGGGCACCTTCCTTATGAGGAAAGGCTACAGCGTTTGGGCCTCTTCAGCCTAGAAAAGTGATGCCTCAGGGGGGACATGATTGAGACATACAAAATTATGCAGGGGACGGACAGAGTGGCTAGGGAGATGCTCTTTACACTCTCACATAATACCAGAACCAGGGGACATCCACTAAAATTGAGTGTTGGGCGGGTTAGGACAGACAAAAGAAAATATTTCTTTACTCAGCGTGTGGTCGGTCTGTGGAACTCCTTGCCACAGGATGTGGTGCTGGCGTCTAGCCTAGACGCCTTTAAAAGGGGATTGGACGAGTTTCTGGAGGAAAAATCCATTATGGGGTACAAGCCATGATGTGTATGCGCAACCTCCTGATTTTAGGAATGGGTTAAGTCAGAATGCCAGATGTAGGGGAGAGCACCAGGATGAGGTCTCTTGTTATCTGATGTGCTCCCTGGGGCATTTGGTGGGCCGCTGTGAGATACAGGAAGCTGGACTAGATGGGCCTATGCCCTGATCCAGTGGGGCTGTTCTTATGTTCTTATGTGTGGGGTGTGAGCCGTGAAGGCCAACTGTGCGCCGTGTGTCGGGAAGGCCCGCGGTGGCGCCGTGCAGAGCTGGGCCGCGGTGCCCCCTTCCACCCGCCCGGCAGCGGCCTCACAATGAGGCGCCCGGCGTCTCCCGGGGCAACGCCGCCTGCGGGGCGCTGCGGCGCGTGCCCGCAAGATGGCGCCCTCGGGCGGCGCTCCCCCCTCCCCCGTTTCGAGATCCTTCTGGAACTCGCAGCGCAGTCGCGCCGTATCCGGAGCTTCGCGGAGTCCCCGCCTGGCAGCGAGGCGCGCCTGCGCACAAGGGCGGAGGTGCCGGTTGGTGGCTGTTGCTCCGCAGTGGGAGAGCGAAGAGCTCCCGAGCCCGGCGCAGCCATGTCCGTGGTGGGCATCGACCTGGGCTTCCAGAACTGCTACATCGCCGTGGCGCGCAGCGGCGGCATCGAGACCGTCGCCAACGAGTACAGCGACCGCTGCACCCCGTGAGTGCCTCGCCGGCGGCTCCGGCCCCGGCCCCCTCCCCTGGAGCGGGAGCCCCGCGCCCCTCTCAACTCGGCGGCTCTGCGGCCTCGGGTGGCTCACCCTCCGGGGCTCCCCCGGCGCCCGCGCTCGCTCCCTCCCTCGCACGGGCGCCCCTCGTCCCTGAGCCCCCGGGGGCGGCCTCCCCCCACTGCCGCCTTCCCTCTGCCGCCGAGGGCGCTCCTGCCGCTTCTCCCCTCCTGGTCCCAGGTGAGGGTCTCCACACCTTGGCAGCTTCCCACTGCGGCGGGGCCTCCTCCTTTCTCTCTCTACACACTCACTCTCTCTCTCTGTACACACTCTTTGTACACACGTACACTCTGTTTGTACGCACACACACGCTCTCTACACAGGTACACACTTTCTGTACACACGTACACACTCTCTGTACATACACTCTTTCTATACACACACATTCTCTCCACATGCACACATACACATACTCTGTGCACACATACACACTCTTTCTGTATGTACACGCACTCTCTCTACATGCACACACTCTTTCTGTCTACACACTCTCTGTCTGTACGTACACGCACTCTCTGCACACATACACGCACACATACACTTTCTCTCTCTATGCACACCCTTTTTCCTATATACACACGCACAGTCTCTCTCTCTCTATACAATACACACACACACATAATTTGCTTGGTCTTCTGTCTGTTATGTATTTTCTCTTCTGGCTTGTTCTTTCTCGTCTTTAGTTTCTGGTGTGTGTGTGTGTGTGTTTTCTGCCTTTTCTCTTGAAAAAGCATGGGTGCAAAACGGGGGGGGGAATGGTGTCATTGGTGTGACAGTAGTCTGAGGGGTTTGGGTTTCAACCCCACTGTAAGTCACAGTGATCCACCAATTGAAAACTAATGGTCTACACGTTGTGTGTGGCATGTGATAATTCTGAGATGATGATTTCCTTCTCTGTGCTGTCAGCATCTTTGCTGTACAGCCAGCCTAGGTAAATGTGGGGTGGAAAGGTGATGTCTTTGCAAAAGAAGCAGCATTTTCCTTTCAGCAGTTAGTTCAAAGACTTGGCCATTGGAAGCATTGCTTCCGAAAGCACAATGCTGCTGTAATGGTCCACTTGAACAGAGAGCAATTGTCCAGCTGGGGGTAATTCAGGCTACAGTGATGTACAGCATTTATATGTCTGCCTTCTGAAATCACCATGCTGGGATTGGTATGGAAAAAACTTGGATGGGAGGCATACATGAAGGTAGTGCAGCTCTTTTTAATTTCCCCAGCTTCTTCCTACCTTCCTCTTCCCTGACCTGTTTCTGCTTGTTCTGTTGTCTCACTTGGCTGGCAGGCATAGAGGGCAATGACAAGGAGAGGGTGTGCTGTACAGATAATAGAGTATACAGAAGGAAGTAGAGATTCCTCACTCTCCTTGTTTCCATGGGTTACACTCTCTCTAGGACTAGGTAGTCTGGCAAAAATCTGTTTTTATTCACATAAAAACTGTATTTTGGCTCATGCTTTCTCATTTTTTAGTTGCTAATGCTTAAAAAAGTTTCATTAAACAAAGGTGTGATGATGTAGTGAGGATGTGAAATGATGCATTAATTTAGAAGTGACAGTATAAGAATGGAATAACGTCTTTGTTGGACCAACCGTGGGTTTATTTTGTCCAATATTTGGAAATCCATAAGTAGGACCTAAGAATTCTGGCCTTCCCTACAGGTTTGTCCTCAGCATTTTGTACTCAGAGAGCTGGTATTTCCGATGATGAAGATTCAGCTTGGCTATCTTGGGTGATAATAATAATAATAATAAACTTTATTTCTATCCCGCCCTTCTCCCTAAAGGGTCCTAGGGCGGCTTACAACATATTAAAAACAGATTAAAACATAATTTACCAAACAGATAAAAACATATTAAAAACACATTAACAGATTAATGTGACAGAATAGGCTTTGTCAAGCTTATTCTCAATGAATTTTTAAAAAGCCATTTAAGCCTATGGCAACATCTTATAGCAGTGAATTCATGAAGTTAATCATGTCTGTGGAGACATAGTTTCTTTACAAATCTTGAGCTTACTGCTGTGAATTTCACCATCTCTGAATAATTTAGGCTGAAATCCTGTACATGCTTACCTGGGAATAGGTCCTATTTTTAGATTGTGAGCCCTTTTGGGACAGAGAGTGTTTAGTTGTTTTATTTTTCTCTGTAGACCACTTTGTGAACTTTTTTGTTGAAAAGCAGTATATAAATACTGATGATGATATTGAACTCAAAGGGATTTACTTCTCAGTAGGCATGCCCAGGGTTAGCTGCTGTTGTCCTCCACAAAATCAGCTACCACTGTCACTCCCTGAGTTCAGATAAGAGTTAAGTCGCATTAGTCCCAGTACAACCCCTTGGGAGACACCCCACTGTTTGCTTTGCTTCCTTGTGAAACGTTTTGAAAATTTGTGTATATACTATCTGCACTCTTAATGATCTGAACAAAATTATAGAGATTGATGAGGTAAGACTTGCCTTTGCAGAAGCTATGCTGCTTCTCCTCTAGAGAAGGCTTGTCCTGGGTCAAGACTCATCTCCTTGTTCATCTTTCTGCTCCCTTGTTTGAAATGGGACATCTTGAAATTCCTCTGATAACTGGGCAAAGAGGCATCTTTTAAGTGGTGGTTCTTATATGTAGCAAGGGAATAGTCCTGATGCCTGAAGCAAAAAATGAGGAGGGGGCATTAATGGCAACTAGAAATCAATGTGAAATGGCACTGCTTAGAGGCAGTTAACATTTTTCAATTTCTAAACAACTTTCTCTGTTAATGATCTAATTTAGTGGCTCCCAAACTTACTAGTATCATGGTGTCCTTCTTTCCTGGTGCACTGGCACAGTGTCTTTGCCATCACAAATTGTGCAAGATCTTGCGCTATGCCAGATGGTGGTGTCAGGAAGATACCGCTGCTGGGGACATCCTGTGGCACCCCTTTGAGTTTGCCATGGCACCCTCAGGCGCTGCTGTGCACTATTTGGGAACCACTGATCTAATTTATTAAATTAAAAAATTCTTCTCAGTCATCTCATGTCTTGTACTAATTAACCAGATCACCAGAAGGGTGAAATACAGTTTACTTTTGAATTAGTAACCAGGTAAAATAACTCCATACGTGTTTCCCTTGTATTCTCATCAGTGAAAGTTCCCAGAAGGGTAGAAGAGTGTTTCTTACCTCATAGGAAGTTGCTACATGCATTTGTAGTCAGACCATTGGGCCATCTAGCTCAGAATTGTTGGCACTGACTCCCCAAGTTTGCAAGCAGTAATTTTTCCTCTGCGCTACCTTGAGGTGCTTAGGATTGTCTGCATGCAGAGCAGATACTTTTCCACTGTGCTGTGGCTTCTCCCCCAAAACAAGTCTTGTAGCATCTTAAGGACTAAGCAGTTTATTTTAGCATAAGCATTGGTTGACTACATTCCTTGTCATTAAATCAATGAAGCAAAATCCTCAGTGCAGGGACACACATGCATGCACAAATAGAGTAATAAAAAACATATGATGTAAAGGTTGGGTCAGAAGGCTATGGGATGGAAGAGATAAAGTTAGTGATGATTATTATGTAACGTACAGTGATTCACAACAATAATAGCCAGGTTGATTGTTTTAACTATGCTGAATTAATTCAGTGGTTCCCAACATTTTTTCACTTATGTACCCCTTGGCAGCCCATTTCCATGAATTGTATCCCTTGTATTAGCCCTGCAAGGTATTCTAATACCAGCTCCCCAAGGCATTCTAATGCAGACCGGTCTTTTTCCACCATTATTTAGTTTTTTTTTTAGTACCCCTTAAGGTTCTGGCAAGCACCTTTGGGGGTACGTGTGCCCCTAGTTGGGAACCACTGATTAGATGAACAATGGTTAACCAAACAGCGCAATCCAAAAGTGCCAATAAGTTGGTGCAGCCCTCCCTGCACTAGGTCTGAGTGTCACAAATGTGCCATAAGGCATATTTGTGACAACTGACAAGCTGGCAGCACTGACACAAAGGCATTCACCAGTCTGCTGGCACCACATCCAAATGCAGCACCAGCCAGAGCAGGCAGGTTTGCTCTGACTGGCATGCAGACTGGGAGAGGCTGGTAGGATGGTGGTTTGGAGGCAGAGAGGCTGTTGTTTTGGGGCAGGGGTAGGGTGGAACAGGACGCTGATCAGAGCCAGGATCAGCAGTGGCAACACATGCTGTATCCTAACCTCTGCTCCCTGGCCAGGCAGCCCTACAAGGGCTTCCCAGATTTGCGCCAGCTATATATCTGGCACAGATCTGAGAAGCTCCATTGTACCGGCTGGGTCTTGACATGGGGTAAGGGGAAAAATATCCCCTTACTGTGCGGAGATCTCCAGCTGCCTCCTAAGCTGCTTTGGATCCAGCGCAAGCCATGTGTCCTGTCTGCACCAGCGCATCTTAGGATTGGACTGCCTGTTATTTAACTATGTAGTTAGAGAGGAAGCCTTCTTCAAGTCATATCAAATCCTGTCACGTTTCCCAATAAATGCTAGTTCAGTAGTTTCTTGCTGGAGCCTCTTACGTCATCTTTTGTTGTAAAACATGACTCTTGAATCAGGCGTGAGGTGTCCTGCGCAACTAAAAATGTTCACCTACTGGTTTCTGGAAGTTGCCATGTTTTTATGTCAGATTAGAGCCATAATGCTTTATGGCATAAAGATTTACCTGTCTGTCCTAAGAAGAAAGCATAAAGGCACTATTGGCAGAAGAAAAAGGAATTAGTGTGTGGATGGGTATGGTAGAAAGACAAGAATAATAGGGGTTATACATGAGCAAATGCAGTCATGCATACTTAGACTTTGTTGCAGTTGGGGATAAAGATTAGATGACAGTTTAATTTCTTGATAGGTTTATAAAATGGATGCTGGAATTATATTACTATGAAACATTTTATGAAACATTTTAACAAAGCTTACAAAATGCACTATGTGTCAACCATTTTTATTATATTAAAGCAGGGGTCTCCAAACCCCGGCCCCGGGGCCAGATGCAGCCCACGGGGAGCCTGTATCCGGCCCGCAGCCAGCCTCTGGCCCAGTTGACTAACACAACCAGAGTTGTGCTTGTGGGGTGGGGGAATGGGGGTCCATTTAAGTGTATGCTTTATTTCTTGGTCTGTGTTGGTACGTGGAGAAATCTTGGACATATGAGCCCATTCATTTATTCATTCATCTAGGGTCCATCTCTAATGTATTTATTTAAATTTTATATTTAATTTCTTTTTCTGGCCCTCAACACCTTGCCAGATACTTGATGCGGCCCTCTGGCCAAAAATTTTGGAGACCCCTGTATTAAAGTAATCCCTCCAGTTTTGAAACAGCTCTGGTATCATCAAGTTGCCTTAATCTCTTATGATCTCTTCAAGGAAAGGTCATCTTCTTCAAAAATGAAAATGGATGTTTTGACAGGGCTCTTAAGTGCTTTTCTAAATAAAAATATTACGTGTAAACTTAACAATCTTGAATGTATTTCAGTCAAAGTTTTTTTTAGGGTGTGTTTATAGTGAAATCTTTTACCCCATAATTATAGGTTCATCATAAACTTTAACATTATCTTGATTTCAATTTCTGTCTCAACATTCCTTCAAGGATCACACAAGGTGCTAATGTAGCTTAAACCGTTTGGGCCCAAATCCTAACCCACTTTCCAGCACTGGCATAGCTGTGCCAGTGGGAAGTATGCTGCACCCTGCAGTTGGGGGGGCCCTCACAGTGGCCTCCTCAAAGTAAAGGAATGTTTGTTTCCTTACCTAGGAGCTGCATTGTCCTTATGTCAGTGCTAGAAAGTGGGTTAGGATTGTGTCCTTAGTTTAACTAGAGTGCAGTTTCAACCTCTAGTTGGGCCAGTGCAAGTCTCTTACGCTGACCAAGGGCTGTTGCAAAAGTGCTGTAAGGCATGTCTGCAATGACGCAGCGACCAACAGGCCCACACACAGATGTGCACTGTCCGACAGAGGTCAGATCTAGGCAAGGGTAAGTTCATGCTGGCAGCAGGAGGGCATTTTGGAGGGGTGTTCTAGGATGGGCAAACCAGTGGGTGGGCTGGGACTGGCCTCTGGCACTTAGGCTGGATCTTAAGCCCCCCCTCCCCCGAGCAACCTGGCCTAACACAGGGCTGCTCAGATCTGCACCAGTGATCAAAATAACCCCATTGTGGTGCCTGGGGCAGTGCTCAGGGTAATTGGAAAAATATGCCATTATGTCAAGTTGCGCCATAGGCACCTCCAGTCCTGTAGTGGCTATAGCACAGGCCTACTGGCCTGCCTGGTCCAATGCAGTTTGGGTTTGGGCTGTTAGATTTCTTACTGATAGGTTTACTAATGTGTTTCAAATGAAGGGCTTACCCACCTCTCTTTAAGATTTTGCATACAACTTGATAGCTTCCTTAAAGACTTGGAGGAATGTCAATTACTTCACCCTACTGTGGATTCACAGTTTATAGCTACTAGCCCAGGTGACAGCTGAAATCATTTTTTATTTTGTCTATTTTGGACTGGCATTCTGGAACAGATTCTCTCTGACCCTCCCACCTCTTCCCTGTAGACCTTTTATATAAAGTACAAGGTGGTTTTTGTTTGTAGAGGGTAGCAAATAAGTGGGATCCATTGTGTTTCCACTGCATTTTCTGTTTTTAGTAGATTGCAAGTTTATTTGGGCAAACTGTAGCTCACAACAAAATACATAATTTATATCAAGCTGTATACAATTATTTATCACTTCAGTCTATCATGTGCACAGAGCTCCTTTGATATGTTCCAGTTTCCACTTTGTGGCAAAAGCATATAAAACTAGCTTTTTAGTTACTATTTCAGTTACTTACTGGTTTGCTGGTGAAAGCCAGTTGTTTGACCACCAAGCAGTTATAGCAAGAAATATATCATTACAAACCCTATCTTCAGAATTACTACAAATTTGGATTGGCTTTCGTAGCCAGGATTCTGCCCCCAATGCTATCCTGTGCATAGTTATTTGGAAGTAAAATTTGTGGATTGCCTTAGTCCATGATTTTGTATTGGACTTCAGTGTAGGTTAGAGCAGTGGTCTTCATTTTTGTACAATGAAGTGTACACTTTTGTACAACCCCAAAAAATAAAGTATGAGACTGGGGATCCACCATCAAGCCTATCTCCCTTCTGGGACCTTATTCACCCATTTCCTGCCTCAGTAATGCCTTCCTAGCACTGTTCACTATAACTAAATATTCTTGTTAGGGATTGCAGAAAAATGTACCATGAAACCTAGCCCTAGTGAAAGCTATTTTAGCATAATTGCTAAAACATTTATGAACAGGGCTGGGACACTGAAGGTGTAAACCAGATGCCTCCCTCTTTATCTGTTGATGTTCCAGTCCAGTGGTCTTTAGCCTTCAACCCCAAAATTGAAGAACACTGGGTTGGAGCTAAACCCTTGCCTTTCAGGCCTAAACTTGGGACCAGGGACAGAAGCTGTAGCTTGCCCTGTCAGTGGATGTCAGCAGCATTACCAAAACCAGTCGTCCAAAACCACTACTAAAACCAACCAACTCTTAACCCTCTTCTCCAACTTGGAATTAGAGAGGGTACTGGGGATCTTCCTGTGGCAGTGCTGTGCCAAGATGATTTCAGTCCTATCCCTTGTACTGTATGTACCAAACTAGAGAGGAAAGATAGAGTTCTTGTCACCCTTGCCAAAGTGATGAACGCTTGCAATGGCAAAGGCAGCAAGTGATCTCTGTTCAACAGACAATGAGGAAAATTGTGTTTGTGACATTGTGTTGTGTTT
The DNA here is from genome assembly GCF_035046505.1 of Tiliqua scincoides. NCBI lineage: Eukaryota > Metazoa > Chordata > Lepidosauria > Squamata > Scincidae > Tiliqua > Tiliqua scincoides. The sequence goes on from NC_089826.1 coordinate 33,251,784, forward strand.
TCAAAAACATAGATTCAGTAATCTTTTTTCAAGCTTTTTCTAAACTCTACATGGAATACATTCAGAGGAAAATACAAAAGGAATACAAGCAGTCTGTGAATGGCTAATGGATGTGTTGCTATCCAGAAAATTATCAGCTAAGCAATTTTGTATAAAAATAAGTTTGCCTACTTTGTGAAAGTAAGTATGAAATGCATTAGGAATCTTTCAAAATTGTAAAGTTTGCTTTATTGCTGGCATGAACTTCAGCCAAGCCAAAAACAATCTTTTTGAATTCAGTGTCCTTTTGCATTAAGACAGGGGTCTCCAAACTTTTTGACCAGAGGGCCATATCAAATACCTGGCACGGTGTTGAGGGCTGGGAAAAAAATTTAAATATAAAATTTATATAAATAAATTAGAGATAGAACTTAGAATAAATGAATAAGTGAATAAATGAATGAATGGGCTCATTCATTCATCCTCTCTGGCCCTTAGAACACCCTTCAGACACAACCAGAGCATAGTTCCTCTCACGTTTGGCCAAGTGGGCCAGAGGCTTTCAGAAGGGGAAAGGCTGGCCGCAGTCCGGATAGAGGCTTGTCGTGGGCTGCATCTGGCCCCCGGGCTGGGATTTGGAGACCCCTGCATTAAGACTACTAATTTGCCACTACATTCCCCAGATGCCTTCCCCTTCTAAATTTTCCAGAACTCTGGCTAGTCTATGTAGAGCAGGGGTGCTCACACTTTTTTGGCTTGAGAGCTACTTTGAAACCCAGCAAGGCCTAGAGATCTACCAGAGTTTTTTTTTACAATGTTCGCACCATCATAACATATAACATTTATGTGTACAATGTATGTTGGTGTACCTTGAGCCCCACTGAGTATAACAGGACTTACTCTTGAGTAGACATGCCTAGGATTAGGCTGTGAGGCTGCAATCCTAGCCACACTTACCTGGGAGTAAGCCCCATTGAGTACAATGGGCCTTACTCCCGGCGTTTCCTCCCAGAGGCACCTGAAGGGGGGGGGGTCGGCACTCCGCGATCTACTCATTTTGCTTCGCGATCTACCGGTAGATCGCGATCCACCTATTGAGCACCCCTGATGTAGAGGTAGTAGAAGAAAATGTTTTCTGTGGGATTGCCTTTCTAACTGCACTTTTGGCATGTTTTATCCTCCTTGCAAGAACTATGTAAAGACTTTTGGTGGTACTGGTGGTTGGGTAACTGCTGTGTTTTTGTTGGTGTGAGCCACCCATGTCTCTTCAATGTTTTGCTTTTATTTGTTTAAATAAAAACTGTTTTGGTTGAATTTGGGGTAATTAGAGTGGATAGGAGAAATACTTTTTTTCTTTCAAGCCACTTGATTCTTATGCCTCCCCACTGCCATTTTATTGTGCACCTATTATGCCTTTTTGTACTATTGTATTATATTGGTGTTTATATTTTAAAGAATTTTTATGATTTTATACCACTGGATTCTTTTATTGTTTATCTTTCCTTTATAGTATTATTGGTGATGGCTGTGGGGATTTTATTATGTAGTGTTTGTTCTATGTTATATGTAGGTTTGTTTTTATGAATATTAGTCCCCTTGAGCATTCATTAATTATGAGGAAAAGGCAGAATAAAAATGCATTAAATAAATGTGTAAGCTGCCTTTGTTATGGCAAGAAAGGTAGGGCATAAATAAATAAAATTTTGCATGTGTGTGTGAGAGAGAGAGTGAGAGAGTGTATTTTGTTCATTTGCATCCACCCTTCTGCCAGCAAGGCGCCAGACTGCCTTGTATAAAGTCAATAGAAAATAATTACAACAGGAAAAAGGTGGTGGTGAGAATATGCCTCACTGGCTGCTTCTTCACTAAAGGGTAGCAGTGAAATGGAAACACTTAATCTTGCTGACTTTTCCTCCCGTCTGACATCTTGTACGTTTGTTTCTAAATAGCACCCAGAGATTATGTTTTTGGCAGAAAGTGATACTTCTCTGGCATTTGCCACCCAAAGCTGCTGCTTCTTCTTTCTTCGTAACAAGGCTGGCAGTTTCTGTACAGGCAGTTTTTTCAGGGACTTGGTGGATAGTGTCAGAGACCAACTTTGTCTGCAGTACCTACTTGTGTTGTATCCCACCATGGCCTCTTCACAAACTGCATTTGAATGTTTTTTATAGATCCTGAATAAACCAGGAACAGACTCTTGGCATGTGCTGCAGTTGTGTACCCAGTGGTGTGACTGATGGTGTCCTTGCCATAATGATACATACATGTCCCAAGATTGGGAAGGAAAAATGCATGTGAAAAGATAGGCATGTACCCACAATGGCATAACCTCTAATCAGAAAATAGAGCAAGGCTATCTGCTTTCTCAGTCCCATGATGTCATTTTTTTTTAACCTTTACACTATGTATCCCTTCACACCAACACTTAAGGTAAGAATTGCTTCCCATGCCCAATCTGCCTCATCTCCACCCCCCCTTCCCCCTGTTCCACCCCTTTCCTGCCCTCCCACCTGTCCCGGAATACCTCCATGCCACTCAGTAGAGGACTTAACCTCTCTTGACACTGCAGGGTCTCTTCTACTAGCACAAGAGACCTGTGCAAGCTCGCACAAGCCTTCCTGCCAGCACCTCTTTCCACCAGGCTATCACAAAGTGCCTCACAACACTTTTGTAAGAACAATCTCAATGGCAGTGTGCACTTGACTCGTGTGCCTGCTGTAGAGGATTGGACCATTTGATAGAATGGTCTGTCTCGCTAGTGTCATTTCAGAATACCTTTGATACTTATAGAAAAATTGTACATGAAAATTAACTGTTCTGTTAGAATGTACTACATGGACTGCTGAGTATGCTGGCTCACCACTTCTTAGACATTCTTAAGATTAAGCAATAGCATCTGGGCTTTAAGTGTGTGTTTTGAATTTGATCTCTTATAAGTAGAATTTGGATGACTGTTCAGGTCCTACTACATAGATTATTTTTGTGGTTTTGAGATATTGAAACATAGTTGCAGTTCAGCCTTTCCATGTTTTCATGCCTTCTAAGCATCAATGATTTATGCATTGCATTACTGTGTGAGGAGCTAACAGATATAGATATAATGTTGCAATGTATTGACAAACTTGTGTAACAACCTGAAATATATTTATATATTGCGTTTCAACAAAAAGTGGTTTCTATATCTGGGTAAATGGTCCCTTATCCTCATAGGGCTTCCAGTCAGGAAAAAAGGCACCAGCAACATCCATTAGAATAGTTGACATGCTGGGATGGAGAGGGACAATCTTCTCTTAGCTAAATATAAGAAGAGCTGAGTACCTGTTTCTTTTATATTTCAGTGCTTGTATATCCCTAGGATCCAAAGCCCGGACTATTGGAAATGCAGCAAAGAGCCAGGTAAATGTTTACTATATTGTTATCTCAGTTGAAATTTTTTTCTGCAGTTCTTAATTTTTCATCAATTATTTTTGCTTATTCAATAAGTGGTCTCAAACTTCAAAATAGTTTGAATGCTACTAAACTTAGAATCAGAGTTGGAAGCGACCTTCCAGATCATAAAGACCAACTGCCTGCCAGTATGTCCACAATTTCAACATTCCTGATAGGTGGTTGTCCAGCCTCTGCTTAAAGACCTCCAACAATGAAGAGGTAGACAGTTGCACTTCTGAGACTCGCTGTTCCACTGCCAAACAGTTCATATTGTCAGGACGTTCTTCCTCATGTTTACTCAAAATCTCTCTTGTAATTTAAACCCTTATGTCCAGGTCTTTGCAACCATAAAGACACTCCCCATGTATGACAGCATCTCTCCCTGCACGGCACAAGCATCCTACAGCACCATCCCCTGCAGGAGATCCTGCAAAAGCTGAGAACTGCAGGGATCTCAGATTTCAAGTCCCCTTGCCACTCACACAAACACACTTCTGAGGAAACCTTTACAACTGCAGCAGACCAAGTAAAGAATGGTCACTCCTTCGGGAGGGATCAGGCATATAAAATAAACTCGGAATCCTCTCCAGGGCAATGGCTTGGGCCCCATGTGGGAGTCCACCAGCTGGAAGGAACCCTTTTGCTAGAGCAGGACTGGAGCAACCCAAAAGGGGAGCCTCAGCAACAGTTGGCTGGTCTGTGGTACTGGTATCCCAAGGCACAGAGACTTAGACTGGGACCCAGGTAAAGCAGGTTTGATCCAAGTCAGGGGGCTTGTTACAAACATCATACTTGCCTTCTGCTTGGCTGACCAAAAACACTCATGGCAGGGATGAAAGAGCAAGCCACAATGACTACTTCACAGGACTGCTCTCTAACCACTTAGCCACAGCAAGAAATATGAAAAGAGCACTTCTTGGGACATTTTAGCATCCTGCAGCACCATATACTGACTGTATGACTTGTAGCACTTGAGCCAGTCAGGGAGAATTGCATGAGCCAGTCATTGGGCTCACATGTGACAAAGGATTTCACAAACAGCACAGAAACAGCCCACCCACCCCACACACATCCTCTTGAATTGCTGACATCTGTTGCTTACTGGTCTTGGTGCAGTTTTCTTCATACAGCCTTCCTTTGCACATCCAAACTGTCTGCTTTATACATAATGGCAACAAAAAACAGGTGGCTCATGTCCAAAAGAGGGTTTCCTTTGGGGCCCAAGGAGTTGGAGAATGAGGATGCTCTAGATCCTGACCCTGGTAGCAGAGAGGCCCCTGCAGCATCGCACTCTTAGGCCAGCTGAATTAAGCTTCAACTAGGTTGGGTAGAAGGCACCTCTGGTGGCTAAGAAGTGATGGCAAGAGGGAACATGTCCGATAGTTTATTGTACAGTATCGGAGACAGAACAGCATTTGAAAGAGAAACATACGTATGGGGTTACCAACCATCTCATCCCCTTGAAAGTTAATCTGACAGCCAGGTAGCAGGTGTCAATGAGGTCTGGCTGCACCATATTTTGTCGCAATAAAAGCACACTATAAATTAACCAGATCAGAGAATAGAACTTATAGCCTGTACTTGTACTATATACAGGAATGAACATCAGACCTTTTTATGTTCACACTAAAGAAAACAAGTCTTGAACAAAAATGTCTGGATTTTTGATGTCTAGGTCAGTGATAATCTACCTGTACAAAGTCCTCCCTTTGTCCTCCCAAGTGCCTTTTCTCTATAAATCCTTTTACCACATTTGCTGTGCATGTGCACATGAGGTTTCCAAGTGTGCATAACAGGCAGCCAGAGGGGTATAGCCTGATGCCATGCTCCCTGTAATCTGAACTCTAGTCTTCCTGGAATGGGTTTTCATACTGAGGTTATGCTCTGTTGTTGGAAAGTCAGTGAGCAGGTGGTAGTAGCAAAAACTTTCCGGTATACCAGCATGCACTGCTTAGCAACCATTTGCTTAACGACGGACCGCATATATGACAGTAGTAAAAAAAGATGCTCTTAATGAAGCAATTTGTCTCCCATAGCCTGCAGCAGAGTGTCTGTTTACACACCAGAGAGGCTCTGAATGCAAAGAAGAGGCAATTATCTCCAGTAGCCTGTGCAGCCAGCTAGTGTCTGGCAGGGAGTGTCTGTTTACACAACAAAGGCAGTAGATTGTACTGACAGTTCACTTAATGACCTAATTGCATAACAACGGGGATAACAGAACATATCCCCGTCAAGTGGCGCACACCTGTATTTTCTGTCCCCATTCTGTTCTGTGGCTTTTTATTCCTACGCTAATTTTGGGATTGTCATAACTTTTTGCCAATATTTGGGTCATGTCCATCTAGACAGGGTTTAAGATATGGCATACTTTGACTTCTCTCCATCCCACCCATTTGGGGGTTTTATATTGGTGTAGTGTTGTACTGATGTCTGTGATGTATCAGTTGGCAGAACTGGAGCTATGATGGCATGGCTTTCTTGCTGTCAGTATTGCTGAAGTTGCGCCAAGATCCCGTGTGTAGGCAATGTGCTATACTGGTCATTCTGTTCTTTTCAAAGTATAGGAATAGGTTATCTGAAAGAAATTCTCGTCTAGACAGGCTATTAGACAGTGCTGGGGGAGAGGTAGCGGCTGTGGTGCATGTCGGCACCAACGACGTGGGCAAGTGTAGCTGGGAGGTCCTGGAGGCCAAATTTAGGCTTTTAGGCAGGAAGCTGAAAGCCAGGACCTCAAAGGTAGCGTTCTCTGAAGTGCTACCTGTTCCACGCGCAGGGCCAGCTAGGCAGGCGGAGATCAGGGGTCTCAATGCGTGGATGAGACGGTGGTGTAGGGAGGAGGGGTTTAGATTCGTTAGGCACTGGGGAACTTTTTGGGACAAGCGGGGCCTGTACAAGAGGGACGGGCTCCATTTGAACCAGAATGGAACCAGACTGCTGGCACATAACATTAAAAAGGTGGCAAAGCAGCTTTTAAACTGATCCCTGGGGGAAGGCCGACAGGAGCCGAGGGGCATCCGGTTCGGGACTCCTCATCCCTATGGGATGAGGATGGGGAGGTTAGAGAACAACAAGACAAAGGCAGAGTAGGAGAAGAAATTGGGAAAGGTAGAGTGATGGGATGTGATAGACGGTTTGGCACAATGAGAGGATGCGGGGACAAAGGAGCGAATAAGCAGCGCATCCTGGGGAATTCCATGTATAAATGCTTTTATGCGAATGCCCGAAGTCTACGAGCAAAGGTGGAAGAACTGGAATGTCTGGTGACAAGGGAAAATATTGACATAGTGGGCATAACGGAAACCTGGTGGAATGCGGAGAATCAGTGGGATACCGCAATCCCAGGCTATAAACTCTACAGGAGGGACAGGCAGGGGCGTGTTGGAGGTGGGGTGGCCGTTTATGTTAAGGAAGGGATAGAATCCAGCAAAGTAGAGATTGAAGGTGGGTCCAACTCCACCGTAGAATCTCTGTGGGTTAAATTACCAGGCTTATGCAGCGATGTAATACTGGGGGCATGCTATCGTCCTCCAGACCAGAAATCGGATGGGGACCTTGAAATGAGGAAACAGATCAGGGAGGACAGGGTTGTAATCATGGGGGACTTCAATTATCCTCATATTGACTGGGTCAATTTGTGTTCTGGTCACGATAAGGAAACCAGATTTCTTGACGTGCTAAATGACTGTGGCTTAGATCAGCTAGTCACAGAGCCCACCAGAGGACAGGTGACTCTGTATTTAATATTGTGCGGTACGCAGGACCTGGTTAGAGATGTAAACGTTCATAAGCCATTGGGGAACAGTGATCATGCTGCGATCCGTTTTGACGTGCATGTTGGGGGAAGAATACCAGGCAAATGTCTAACAAAAACCCTTGACTTCCGACGGGCGGACCTCCCTCAAATGAGGAGGCTGGTTAGAAGGAGGTTGAAAGGGAGGGTAAAAAGAGTCCAATCTCTCCAGAGTGCATGGAGGCTGCTTAAAACAACAGTAATAGAGGCCCAGCAGAGGTGTATGCCACAAAGAAAGAAGGGTTCCACTAAATCCAGGAGGGTGCCCGCATGGCTAACCAGCCAAGTTAGAGAGGCTGTGAAGGGCAAGGAAGCTTCCTTCCGTAAATGGAAGTCTTGCCCTAATGAGGAGAATAAAAAGGAACATAAACTGTGGCAAAAGAAATGTAAGAAGGTGATACTGGAGGCCAAGCGAGACTATGAGGAACGCATGGCCGGCAACATTAAGGGGAATAATAAAAGCTTCTTCAAATATGTTAGAAGCAGGAAACCCGCCAGAGAAGCGGTTGGCCCTCGGGATGGTGAGGGAGGGAAAGGGGAGATGGCAGAGAAATTAAATGAGTTCTTTGCATCTGTCTTCACGGCAGAAGACCTTGGGCAGATACCGCTGCCCGAACGGCCCCTCCTGACCGAGGAGTTAAGTCAGATAGAGGTTAAAAGAGAAAATGTTTCAGACCTCATTGATAAATTAAAGATCAATAAGTCACCGGGCCCTGATGGCATCCACCCAAGGGTTATTAAGGAATTGAAGAATGAAGTTGCAGATCTCTTGACTAAGGTATGCAACTTGTCCCTCAAAACGGCCACGGTGCCAGAAGATTGGAGGATAGCAAATGTCACGCCTATTTTTATAAAGGGAAAGAGGGGGGACCCAGGAAACTATAGGCCGGTCAGCCTAACATCCATACTGGGTAAGATGGTGGAATGCCTCATCAAAGATAGGATCTCAAAACACATAGACGAACAGGCCTTGCTGAGGGAGAGTCAGCATGGCTTCTGTAAGGGTAAGTCTTGCCTCACGAACCTTATAGAATTCTTTGAAAAGGTCAACAGGCATGTGGATGCGGGAGAACCCGTGGACATTATATATATGGACTTTCAGAAGGCGTTTGACACGGTCCCTCACCAAAGGCTACTGAAAAAACTCCACAGTCAGGGAATTGGAGGACAGGTCCTCTTGTGGATTGAGAACTGGTTGGAGGCCAGGAAGCAGAGAGTGGGTGTCAATGGGCAATTTTCACAATGGAGAGAGGTGAAAAGTGGTGTGCCCCAAGGATCTTTTCAACCTCTTCATCAATGACCTGGAGACAGGGTTGAGCAGTGAAGTGGCTAAGTTTGCAGACGACACCAAACTTTTCCGAGTGGTGAAGACCAGAAGTGATTGTGAGGAGCTCCAGAAGGATCTCTCCAGACTGGCAGAATGGGCAGCAAAATGGCAGATGCGCTTCAGTGTCAGTAAGTGTAAAGTCATGCACATTGGGGCAAAAAATCAAAACTTTAGATATAGGCTGATGTGTTCTGAGCTGTCTGTGACAGATCAGGAGAGAGATCTTGGGGTGGTGGTAGACAGGTCGATGAAAGTGTCGACCCAATGTGCGGCGGCAGTGAAGAAGGCCAATTCTATGCTTGGGATCATTAGGAAGGGTATTGAGAACAAAACGGCTAGTATTATAATGCCGTTGCACAAATCGATGGTAAGGCCACACCTGGAGTATTGTGTCCAGTTCTGGTCGCCACTTCTCAAAAAAGACATAGTGGAAATGGAAAAGGTGCAAAAGAGAGCAACTAAGATGATTACGGGGCTGGGGCACCTTCCTTATGAGGAAAGGCTACGGCGTTTGGGCCTCTTCAGCCTAGAAAAGAGACGCTTGAGGGGGGACATGATTGAGACATACAAAATTATGCAGGGAATGGACAGAGTGGATAGGGAGATGCTCTTTACACTCTCACATAATACCAGAACCAGGGGACATCCACTAAAATTGAGTGTTGGGCGGGTTAGGACAGACAAAAGAAAATATTTCTTTACTCAGCATGTGGTTGGTCTGTGGAACTCCTTGCCACAGGATGTGGTGCTGGCGTCTGGCCTGGATGCCTTTAAAACGGGATTGGACAAGTTTCTGGAGGAAAAATCCATTATGGGGTACAAGCCATGATGTGTATGCGCAACCTCCTGATTTTAGAAATGGGTTATGTCAGAATGCCAGATGCAGGGGAGGGCTCCAGGATGAGGTCTCTTGTTATCTGGTGTGCTCCCTGGGGCGTTTGGTGGGCCGCTGTGAGTTACAGGAAGCTGGACTAGATGGGCCTGATCCAGTGGGGCTGTTCTTATGTTCTTATAATTATATTTGATTAAGAAGATACTGGTCATGCCTTGTTGTTCACTGATTTGACTCATGTCTGATACCAAGGTCCACCTTTAATTGCCTTGTAACAAGGAAAAAAGTGCCAAAATTCAATTTCCTACCTTCACCCTGTTAAATCACAGTGGTTGCAAACTTGTCAGGGTTAAAGATACCTTTAAAGACCCACATCTGGTTTTGTTGCTTCTCCATTGTCACCCCAAAATAGATGCTATACCGCATTCAGCTATTAGATGGGGTGAATAATGGAATCTAATGGAATAATTTCATTCCAGTAGATTCCATTATTCCCCCATCTAGTGGCTATGTGTGGTATTGCGTCTATACTAAAGCACTCCAGGGTGACATGGATGAGCAAGAAACCTGAGTCTTTAAAGCTATTTTTCTTTAAAGCTATTTGAATACTGGATTTTTGACAGTAATAAGATCACTACATCATGACAAGTTCATTGTTAAATCTGAGAGATACTACTGTTCAAGATACTGAGGAAAAATTGTGAATAAAGGAGTTTTCTTGGGTTTTGCCACAATGGAAATGAATTTGTAATGTTATTAGTAAAATACTGCAATTGTGTTAAGGAGAAATTGAAGCTTTAATATAAAAATGGGCAGTCCACTAACGGAAAAATTATGCTTTTACAGATGATCACAAACATTAAGAATACATTACATGGATTCAAAAAACTACATGGGAGAGCATTTGATGATCCATTTATAAAATCTGAAAGAGGCAGACTGCCCTATGACCTTCAGAAATTGCCTAATGGGAGTGTAGGCGTAAAGGTGAGTGTTTCAGTTCTTGCTGTGATTATCTACATTTAAACTGCTAACATGCGCAAAGGAAAATAATGTTAGTAAAATCAAATGTAAGTAATTCCTCCTCTTGTCGGTAATAAATTTCAGAGCAAGAGTATTGCTTATTCTAGGTGTTTCTGGATGTTATAAAGGCAATGCAGAAGAACATTAAGTATTCTAATATAATATAAAAGTAGTTTAACACATTTCTAAAATAATCACTGCATTTTCCTTAAATAATTTTTTATGTTTGTATATTGCAGCAAGAACGAAAGAGGCCATCTTTTAATTTGTCTGTTTCTGTTAGCCAGGAAAAAAATGATTTTCTTTTGTTTGGATGACCGGTGACCAATTTTACAGATGCAGTGCCAAGCATTTGTAATTTTCTTCTCATAAATGGGATGAGCAAGCAAGTAATGTGGTCAACCACAAACTCGGGTTGCATGGAATATTTCTGTAGAGACCACTGAAAACGATAGAGGGAAACTACTAAAATCTTACAGATGGAGCCCTACTGAGTGTGAACTTTGAGGAATCTGACAAAGGTTCTAATCATTATGCTCAAACTTAGTTATGCAGTATCCAAGGGCTGTTTTGACTATTGAACTATTTTGAAGCTATTTTTTTGTAGAGCCTTTAGAACTCATATTTCATTGCAACATATGGGCATGTCCCCTATTGATTTAATTTTAAGCCAGTAATAATGCAATAAAACACTCTTATAAGTGCTCCTGTTTCTGCTCTGAAGAGCACCAAAGAAATATGCTTGGGAATGTTCAACTTTTATTAATTAAAGAATTTCTACCCTGCCTTTCTACCACACACTGGGGCACCCAAGGCAACTTACAACATAAAAATATAAAGCAAAAGTTTAAAACAATACTAAAATATAACAAAACAATAAAACAAATCAGACCCCAATGCATCACACAACTATTAAAATTATATTCATTAAAAGTGCCAGCCTGTCATATCAATAGTTAAAATAGCTCTGGGAATTATATTTTGGGGTCTTTCCAGTTCTACTTAGTTGTAGTCACCCCATATTTCAACTCTAAACAGTTACTGAGGATAAATAGTTCAAGTGTTTTCTACTTCTATTTTTCCAGGATTTTAGGATCCCCTTAATTGTTCATTCACTTGAAGGAAGGTTGAAAATGATTATGCCTGCCTCCACAGAGTTGGAAAAATACACTTGGGGCCCAGTCCTAGCCAACTTTCCTGGGCTATGGATGGCCCTGGGGGCGGGAGCCCGGGAAGCTGGGGACGCGGCTGGGATCCAGCGGTTATGCCGGATCCCAACCCCCATCCCCACAGAGAACGGAGCAGCTTCAAGCCTCTCCGCTCTCCTTGGACTTGCGCCAACTCCAGAGGTGACGCAGGTCCAAGGAGACCCATTGGGGCGAGCAGCCCTTACCCAGGGGTAAGGGGAAGAGCTTCCCCTTGCCTCTGGCTGAGCTGCTGCAGCCAGTGAACCTGCGTTGGATGCAGCACAAGCGTCCTGGCTTGCCTGCTCCAGTGCAGGTTTGGTTTGCGCTCTTAGTTTACAAATATTACTTCCAATGCTTTTTTCAGCTGTCAGATAGCTTCCTGCTATCACTCAAAGATTTCGGGAATGGAAATAGGACCAGAGCTCAAGCTGGTGTGAACGCTCTCGCTCTCTCTTGCTCACTCACACTCACACACCACAAAACAGTTTGAATCACAATGTTATATGCAAATCAACATGGGGCAGTTTTAGCCTTTAAACAAACAGAGAGGTTGAAAGAGCAGAAGATGCTTTGAATGAATGACTTCTGGGTATAATTGAAATGTGTTGAAAGATCAGAACATTGAAAAACAAACTGTCAGAAAGCAGGGAACACCTGTATATGTGTAATACATTTTGTTGACCTATGGTTTTTTCAAGTAATAATTCATATTAGGTTATAGCACCTATAACATAAATGGCTATTACAATTCATGGAAGTGCCATTTGAAAGGTTGTTTTAAATATTAAGAACATATAGTAAAATACATCATTTGGGTTGTACGTTGGAAATGTCTATTTAGGCTTATGCTAGTGTTTTTCTTGTGTTGTAGGTGCGATACTTGGATGAAGACAGACCATTTGCAATTGAGCAAGTTACAGCCATGCTATTGGTTAAACTTAAAGAGACATCGGAAAATGCACTTAAAAAACCTGTAGCAGATTGTGTAATTTCAGTAAGTTGATATTCTTTTGGGATATTCTAAAAGTAACAGTGTTTCTTAGAATGTTCTTAGTTTTTTCTATGGTCAAAGTGTGAACTGTTACCAAAAATCCTACTCTATATGTAGAGGTGTTTCAAAACAGTGTTATCTTACTCAGAAGTAAGCCTATTGTTTCCAGTAAGACAGGATTAGAGCCCAAGTCTTACTGAGCACAAACGCCTCTATATGTTGAAATCATTTTGATTCCAGCATGTTAGTTTGTTTCTCAGAGTAATTTCAGCTGGGTAATGCTTATAGAAATAACATTGTCTTTTATTTGGTGTAACAATTAGACTCTTCAAAAGAATCTTCAAGAAAAATTGGAGGTTGGTCAACTTTGCTTGTTGTGTTTTCCTAGAATCAAAGAATTGGAAGGCGCATCTCCAAAAGGTGTCAGACCTTGACTTATTGACTCACAATGAGGGAAAACCCACCACCATCAAACCAATCTTACTGTTAAAAATTTTTTTCTGATATTTGACTGAAATTCCCTGCACCCACTCCCAGTTTAAGCCCATTAGATCCAGTTCTACTCTCTGGGCCAGCAAATTTTGCCTTCTTCCATGTGACAGGCCTTCAGGCATTTGGAACTATCATGCACCCCCCCCCAGCTAAGCATACTAAGTACCCCCAACCTTTACTACTGCAATTTGTTTTGCAGACATCTGACCATCTTCATTGCTCTTCTCTGAACCTGTCCCAGTTTGGCTGCTTCACAAGGTGTGGCATCACAGTACTCTAGATGAGGTCTGACTGGCATAGTATAGAATAGAACCACTGCTTCTTGTGACTTGGAAGCCATGGTTCTACTACTAATGCAACCTAAAACTACATTATCCTTCTGTGCAGCCAGATCACATTGCTGGCTCATGTTCACCTTGTAGTCTACTGGGGCACCAGGGTCCCATTTGCCCACTGTATTTCAAGCCAGGTACAGCCCATTCTGTACCTGTGCCTTTTTGTATTGCCTGAGCACAGAATCTTATATTTGTCTCTATTGAATTCATTTTGTTAGTTTCAGCCCAGTATTCCATTCTATCAAGGTCCTCCTGAAGTTGGCTATTCCTCATAGTTTAGTATCATCTGCAAAGCTGATAAAGATTCCTTTTATCCCTTCTAAGTTATTAATGAAGCGGTTGATGAGAAACTGAGCACTCTTTGTGTATGGTTGTCTGACCAATTGTGACTCTGTTTAATAATTATATCATCCAGCCCATATTTTACTAGCTTGCTATTCTAAATGTTGTGGAGAACTTTGTCAAATGCTTTACTGAAATCAAGACTAATTATAGCCACAACGTTCACCACATTCACTGAGCTAATAGCCTTGTCAAGAAAACACATGAGATTTATGTGGCAAGATTTATTTTTGACAAATCAGTGTTGGCTTCTTAGTAATTGGTGCATTGATATCATTATAGACAGTTTTATAATGTCTTTTCTGGACTGAAGTGTTTGTAAGTTTTCAGATCATCCTCTCCCACTTTTGGAGATCAGGTGACAGTAGCCTTTCTCCAGTTCTATAGCTCTGCTCTCATTTTCCAAGACTTTTCAAAGGTAACTGAGGTCCTGAAATTACATTAGCAAGTTCTGTTAGTGCCCAGTTATGTTTCGCTAGTGCTCAGGGCTACTGTGGTGCCAAAATGGCTATTGGTGTATCCTGTGGGTAGAAGGAAGTGGCCAGAGTTCTCCTCAAGGTAAGGGAACAAACCTTCCCTTACCCCGTGTCAAGCAACGGCAGCCCCAATGGGTCTTCTCAGATCTGTGCCTGTTATTGAACAGGTGCAGAACCAAGGAGACCAGTGTCGGGTTTTTCGGCTTGGGAGGGAGCATTGAATTCAGCGGCAGAGTTGTCCACCATCTCCACCCCCTCTTCAGCCCGGTCCACCCACAGTCCATCCTCCTCGCCTTCCCTGAAAAGCCTCGCCAGCGGGAAAGTTACCACTTGGCTCTCCAGCGATTCATCATTCCAGTACTGAAGCCCAGTGCCAGCTGGCACTGGTCTCATTGTTACTGCTGGCTCTGGCATGCCTAATGCCTAATGATATGTTTTGTGATACACGGAGCTGGCGGTAAGTTTGGAGTGCCTGACAGTAGTCTAATAGAGCCAGGATGGTGTAGTGGTTTGGGAGGTGGACTTAGACCTGAATGATCCAGGTTCAAATCTCCCCTCAGCCACAAAGCTTCCTGGGTGACCTTGGGCCAGTCACTTTCTGTCAGCCTCACCTACCTCACAGGGGTGTTGTGAGGACAAGAAGGAGGGGAGGAGCAGCTGTGTAAACCGCTCTGAGCTCTTTGGAGGAAGGGCAGTATAAAAATGTGAATGAATGAATGAATGAATGAATAAATAAATAAATAATAGGATCTGGCCCATATTGTAAGAGACAGTTCATCCGTTCTCCATCAGTATAGAATCTCAATCTATGGATAAAATGGTGTAACCATTCTTTCCTGTCAACAGGAATTCCGGTTACAAAGGAACTTGGAAGTGTTTTTTTAATGTCTGTGTAGCTTCTAGCTATATCATAAACGTCCTTATCTGTTTTTTTCTGTGTTGGCACTATAACAGGAAATAGCATCTTTATTACACTTTTGCTTTGTGTATGCTCTGTTCTGTACAGTTGTGAATGGAATCAAGTTAACCACCCTTTGCTATGCATAGATCAAAATAGCCAATTCTTTATTCTAGTAAATTGCTAGAAGCTATTTCTATTTAATTGATCAGGTGATGAAAATATTCTACAAAGCATAGGACAAAATTTAAAAGTCTGTAGCCAGAAGCCAAACTTCTGACATCTGGCTGACTATATATTTGTTTTTGCGTGAACATGTGTAATGTTTTCAGTTCTGTCAGTATCAGACTATATTTTTTTTATTAGATTCTTTCTTAAATAGGATAATTTTAACCAATTACCAAGTTTGATCTTTTGATATCTTGTTCAGGTTTGACTTTTATTAATATATATGCTGTCAGATCCTCAAAACAATCTAATGCCATCAAAATATTTAGCATTTAACTGTTTTTGCTCAGTTAATATGTTGCCTTGAGTGCTGTGTTTATTTGTAGGGAAAGGCAGAACATAAATCATTTAGATAATAAATAACAAAGGTGCTTATGTATGTGAAGTTAATGCAATAAGTTTAAAATTAATAACTTGAGGATTGCTGTGTAATCCTAATTGTAAATTAGTCAATTAGATTGGAGTCTTATGGATTGATGGGCGTAAACTTGCTTCAGCTGAGTTCTTTAGATTTACAGTGGCCTACCAATGGTAAGTTCTATACAGTTTTACAGTAAGGTAAGAATCAAGCAGAAATGGAATGCAGTGAGGCTTATGTAACAATACATTTTCCACAGATCCCATGTTTTTTTACTGATGCTGAAAGAAGATCAGTAATGGCAGCCGCACAAGTAGCAGGCTTAAATTGCCTGAGGCTAATGAATGAAACTACAGCAGGTAAATTTGTGACTTGAGTAATTACTATATAGTAGTATATATTTTGTTTTAAGTTTGATTTCCAAACCAAGAGAGCAAAGGTTCATGATCTTCTCTGGCAATACAGTACCCTGTGACTCCATTCAAGGGCTTACTTACTTGTGTCCTACAGTGGTGGTGTTTTCTTTCAGAATTTTATGCCTCTAGTTTTGTTTTTAAATAAGGTCAGGATTGCTCGAAATGTGAAACTATTACCATGAGTCCAAGGAGACTTTAGATTTTTCCCTGTATAGCATTTCTGCCTGTTGCAATGGCATGTGGCTTAGCTGTCCAGAAGAAAAATGAATTCCACTGGGCATGGGCAAGCAAGCCTGAGATAGCACTTTGGATGGTAGCCTCGATACAAATTATTGCTCTGAAATGCTTTCAACTAAAAGAAAACAAAATTGTATGCTTGAAATGTGAGTGTTCACTGCAGCACCACATACCATCCTGTTAACACATAATCACATACATAACTGATGCTGGATCAGACCAAATGCCCATTTATTCCAACAACCTGTTTCCCACACTGGCCCACCAGCTGGTTCTGGAAAGCCCACAAGCCAGAGAACAAAAGCATATTTATCTTCCACCATTGCGTCCCTCAGCTGGTATTCAAAGGCATGCTGCTGAATCAGAGATAGCACATAGTTATCATTACTATTAGTCATTGGTAGATCTATCCTCCATGACTTTGTTTAGTCCCATTTGAAAGCCACCCAAAATAGTGGCCATCACCACATCATGTGGCAATGAAGTCCACAGGCTAATCATGTGCTTGAAGAAGTACCACCTTTTGTTTGTCCTAAATCTCCTGCCAATCAGTTTCATTGAAAGACTCTTAATTCTTATATAGTATGACAAGTAAAATCAATGTATGCTAACCTATCTTAAAATATACATTTTAATTTCTTTGAAAATTATTTCTAGTTAAATGTAAAGGCTTGACTACAGTGGGGTTGTATCCATAGTTTTTATCTTTAAGGAGGACTCCTTACTTTAGAGCAGTGTTTGTCAAACTGTGGGTTGGGACCCACTAGGTGGATTGTGAGCCAATTTCAGGTGGGTCCCCATTCAGTATTTTTTTTTAAACTATTAAACTTAATACTACCATGTTATGTGACTGCATTTGGGGATATGTTACAGATCTGCACTTTGAACAGGCTACTCAGTCTATGCTTTTAACAATGATAGTAAATGGAACTTACTCCGGGGTAAGTATGGGTACGATTGAGGCCTAGGATAGCAAAAAAATTTTCTGCTTAACGATGTGACTTCCAGTCATAACATCACTTCCTGTGGGTCCTGACAGATTCTCATTCTAAAAAATGGGTCCTGGTGCTAAAAGTTTAAGAACCACTGCTCTAGAGTAAAAATCTGGGTCTACCACCCCACAATCTTTTAATGAAAGAATGCAGCAGGAGTAGTTCTAGCAGTTGTCTTAATCTTTGAAAGCACCTACTGCTTCATTATGCACAGAAACTATTTCCAACAGAAATAAAACATAACTAGCCTTTTAGAATGTTTTGTATAATTGAACTCTTTTCATTTAAGGTTTGTTATTTTATCAGTCTTCCAAACAATCCTGGTGGATTGAGACATAACGTCTAAAAACTTTGACATGATTGTATTTGACCTGGTTAAATTATACAAATACATAAAAAAAGCAAAATCGCAGATCTCTTGCGGTGCATTTCTAAGGTGGAAAGCTGCAGAAAGGTCATGTGATAATGCAGCTTAAAGACATTGAAAATATTTTGGATATCATTTAGACGTTCTTAAACACTTTGAGATGTCTCGCTAAACTGCTCCAACTTCTAATCAAGGCAGTCTGAGCATATGTTATTCCTGAGTGTATCTGTATATGTTTGACATGGCAGTAACCTGTTAGCTTTGATAAATGTCATTTATATTTTCATATACTTCTTGGGTGGATCTTGGCCTGTAAAACTTTCCAAGTACATTTGGGATACAATGCACGTAAAAGTATCATTAAGATAGACTGTACCAGTGAAGCAACTCAACAATGTTGCTGTTGTGTGTGAAATCAGTCTTGAATTGTGGCTCGATTCTTATAGGCTTTCAAATGTTAGACATTGGGTGCTTCTGCCACCCGTAGAAGTCAATGGCAAAAGTTGCATTGACTTTGAAATAAGAAAGTGCCTATCAAAACAGTGTGCAATCCAAACTAGTTCTTAAGCCAGCGCGGCAGTCTTCACTGGCAGAAGGTGTAGCAAATGTGCCGTAAAGCACATTTGTGGCACCTGGAGAGTAATTAGCACTGGTGCAGGGGCCTGTGCTGCCCCACCAACATTGCCTCATGAGAATCAGTGACCGGTGGAGGTAAGAGTCATGGCAGGAGAATGGATTGGAGGTGGGGGGGGCATTTCTGAGCGGGAGGGGCAGATCAGACAGGCGAGAGGGTGGAATTGGCATAGCAGGCTTCCACCTTATCCTATCCTACACCCTTCATGCAGCTGCTCAAACTTGCACCAGCTGCATAGCCCTGTTGGGCAGGCTGGGGTATTACTCTGCATGAGGGGAAAAGTACCCTTTACCTCACGGAGACCTCCAGCCTGCTCCTGAGCTGCACTGGATACAGCAGAGGCCATGCCAGCCCCACTGTGCCATCGTAGCTTAGGATTGGGCTATTAGTTGCAGTAACGTAAATAATGACATGAATAGTTCGTCAGTCCTCTTTGTGTGTTAAAGGCAATTGTAGAACAACAAATGATGTCTCCCAAAAGCAAATGGATTGTTTTGGACGCATTGGAAATTAACATGGTACGTTAAGTAAGACTTTTCAAAGTCAGTGTGTATTCTAATGCAAGTAAATGAGACTTCTTAAAGGCGAAGATATGTGGTGCTATAATTGGGTTTTTTATTTTTAGAATAAACCAATTTTTGACGTTATCTGTGTATTTCATGTAACTGAGTTTTCACATTCTTGCAGTTGCACTGGCCTATGGAATTTATAAACAGGATCTACCAACCTTGGAAGAAAGACCAAGGAATGTGGTCTTTGTAGATATGGGACACTCTGCATACCAAATTTCCATTTGTGCTTTTAACAAAGGAAAATTGAAGGTAAGTTGTTGAATTACTTGTTATTCATTTGAATTACATAGTAGGAAATTGTCACATTAACAAGAATTCACGCACTATGGGAAATTAAAAAGGAAATCTTTGATTTGCAGCAGTACCTATTGAGACTATCCCTTTTTTCAGACTTTCCTTTCTAAAATGGATATAAACAAACTGTTTTGTACTGTCTTGGTTTTTACCACTTACCTGGTCGCAATTGGTGACCTCAACCTTTAATTATGTGTGGGTAAGTGGTTACTGTGGTACATTTTTCCTATTTTAAAAAATTTCTTTTGGCACACCACTACAGGCAGCAGCAGCTACAGTGGTGCTTCTCGTGCTCTCAGTGACTTGCTTCCACCAGTTGCCAAATTTTTTTTCTATAGAATGTACCAAGAAATGACCTTGTGACAGTACATGGAAGTACTGATGAAACTGCTTCTGCCCGTATAGGTGTGGTGAGAATTTCTTTAAACAGAAAACCATTTCTATAGCAATAAATGTAGGTGTGTGTCCCTGTCTCTCCCCCCCGCCCCCCCCCCAAAATCGGCAACCACAATTTTTTTTAGGGTGAGTAGATTTGATGGTCTTAATGACCAGGCTGGTTTTATTTAGTAACTTATGCACACCTGCTGTAGATACTTGCTTATAAGTAGATCTCACAGATAAGGCGAGGGCAGGTTTACAGCCAAAAATTATGGAATGTTCCATGACCCTTGGATAAATTGGGGGTAAAACTTGAAGATTGGTGATTGTGAGGAGGAGCTGTGGCTTGTGCTGGACCTTGATTGACAGGGGAATGACTCTGAGCCAAGCCACTATTTTTGAAGACATTAATAAGATGCTTATGTAATTCTGTGTGCCATTCCCCTCCCCAAGCAACAGAATACAGAATTCTGAGGCTTCTTAGAGGAGCAGAGAACTTTAACTTTCAGGTTTGTTTTTAAGAGACTGCATATTTTTGTGAAAGGTCCTATATACTATATTCATAAATGATATCTTAGAGAGGTGAGTGCAACCATGGTTGGGGGAGTCGAATTAGAGAGTGGCAGATAAGTGACCATAGATATGGGTCCCATGATCAGAGGCGGACACTTGTACACTTCCCCCTGGTACAAATCATTGGTACAAATTGCGTACAGTTAGAAGTTGTAAGAAAATGATTATAATCTTTGCCAACTATGGCAATTGATTATCATTCTTTAGCTGTCTTTTTTAGATATCTGTAATAAGCATTTTATTAAGCTACGTGCACTGTAATTTGCTTCGTGCACAAGAGTTTCATAAGCTGCTTTCTTCACCAGTGTTGCACTGCATCTTTTAATTTCACAGGTACTGGCTGCTACGTTTGACCCATTTTTGGGTGGTAGAAATTTTGATGAGGCTTTGGTGGATTACTTCTGTGAGGAGTTCAGGACTAAGTATAAACTGAATGTGAAGGACAATGCTCGGGCACTGCTGCGCTTGTTTCAGGAATGTGAAAAACTGAAGAAGCTTATGAGTGCCAATGCCTCTGATCTTCCCATGAACATAGAGTGCTTCATGAATGACATTGATGTCTCTAGTAAAATGAACAGGTATTGCATTCAGTTATAAAGCTTAAGTAAAATGCTGGTAGTCTTTTCTGCCTGTGACATTTAATTGCTTTCTCCCTTAAATAGGGCTCAGTTTGAACAGATGTGTGCATCTCTTCTGGCCAGAATACAGCCCCCTTTGAGAACGGCGATGGAGCAAGCTAGTAAGTAAAAGCTGCTTCAGTCTGTTTTGGCAATCATACTTTAGTTATTCGTGATCTCTGTGCAGTCACCTGTAGTGGAGTTCTGCTCATGTGCCGATCTGACCTTGTAAGCTTTCAGAGCTTTGTCATGCGTTCTACCCTTTCATTCAAGCAAGGGAACACTACATGGTTACATGCCTCAAGTGCAGGTAGAATGCCCACTCCTTTGGGAGGAATGCCCACTCCTGCGTAGTTCAGAATCTGTATGTAAAGAGAGTTCTGACTGGTGAGCTACTCTTAAAACTTGCATCCAGACCTACAGAGCGTAGCGTATCTGTAGAGAAGATCACTCAAAGAACTGTAGTTACTGTACTAATAAGCAATCTTTTGTCCTCCTTTTGTGATTTCTGTGTAGTCATATGCAGTGGAGACTAGCTAGCTTCATCCCCTTAACTGAGGTGGGTATAATTTGGTCATTAGGAGGTGATCTGCAGAACTTTGTGCCCTGGCAGTGGCTTTGAACTTTATGCCTTTGCTAGGGTGTTTGATAAACGTTGATGGGATAGAGCACATCACAGCTTGCCACATCCTGGGAGCAGAGCACATCTCAAACTCGTGGCAGAAGCTGAAACTAGTGGAGCATAATTCCAAGGAGGCTAATTGCTTTTTTTAGTCACCTGGTAAACTGGGGGGGGGGGATAATCTTATTCACACAAAAATCCAGGTGCTTAGTAGAAATATTTTGCTCTTGTTAGTGCCTCTGGTAGCAGATTTGTAAATTCTATGCCTGTTGACATAGAATTATGCAGTTCTTTGCCTGTAGGAGGAATTGGCTTCCTTTAAGTCTGACACACTCGGGACTCTTTCTCCTTCTGAAGCCACATTTTGACAATCAGAAGCAGTGTCATGATTAATTGGAACATTGAGACCGCTGTAGGCTAAAAATCAATGTCTTGTCTCAACACCACTATATCTGGGTGGGTTCCAGCAGATACCTGATCTTGCCAACTGCTAAATATTGGGCCTCCCTATACTGTGTTCTGTATAGTTTCATTCTGAAAAATCATAGCTTTGCGTCGTTTTTCAGCCTTGGCTCAGGGCTAACCCAAATTGCAGATTCAGTAAATGTGTAAAAAATCAGAGTGAAGAGTGCCAGTTTTAACTTCAAATGAATCATGCAGAACTTTCTTCTTGAACATTTTACTCCCAAATGAGCATATTACTGTATCAAAGAAGAAGGAATAGCAGTTATTTCAACTGTAGTAACAAGATGTCTGTCTTTCCTAGAACTGCAGCGTGAAGACATATACAGTATAGAAATAGTAGGTGGAGCAACTCGAATCCCAGCAGTGAAAGAGCAGATATGTAAATTCTTCTGTAAAGATATAAGTACTACACTAAATGCTGATGAAGCTGTTGCGAGAGGTTGTGCATTACAGGTAAATTTATGTGAAGTATTGTGTTACTCAGTAATACAATGTTTTTAGGAAATAGTACTTTGACCAGAAGTGGCATGCTGTAACTACAGTGGGATTCTTTGAACCACGCTCTTTCTAATAAGAATTCATTGAGCTTTTGCATGGCGCTGATAGTGCCTCATTTTAATTGTTTTAACACTATTCTTCCTAGTTTCAGAATCAGAACTTGTCACATCTGGATTCTTTTTTCCAGGCAATGTCTTATTTCTCGCATGCCTTTAGATTAGGGAGAGGGGTTTTCTGTTCAAAATTCTGTACAGCAATGCTGTTGCACTATTGTTTGGTTAGGGACCAGAGCATGGATGAATATCAAAGCATAGCCTTATGTAGCTTGTAAATTTTTGCCAGCAAAAATGTAAATAACTACATAAATTATGTGGGACAGAAATAAAACACTTGAATGTCGATAAGCATCGTGGAAATTTGGATGAAGTCAGTCAAAAGAAGGAATCACATGGACAAAAAATTGAAATGTGATTATACAGGCATCCTCTACTCACTTGACAGGTTAGGGACCAGAGCCATGGTGAGAAGCAGAACCTGTGGAAAAGCGGAACCCAGTCTTTTTTTAGTTTACAAATGTTGCTTCCAGTGCTTTTTTAGCTAGCAAATTGCAAATGCCTTTTTTATCTTGCATATTCCTGCTGTCACACAAAGATTTCTGCAGATGGACTCTAACACCTTCAGGAATGAGAATAGACCCTGAGCTAAAGTTGGCACTTTCTTTCTCACTCACACACATCCCAGAACAGTTTGAATCATCATGTCATATACAAATCAACGTGGAGGGGACAGTTTTAGCCTTTAGAACAGCAGAGAGAGGTTGAAAGAGTGGAGCATGCATTGAATGGATGACTTCTTTGTATAATTGAAATGTGTTGATAAAGCGGTTCATCGAAAAATGAACCATCAGAAAGCGGGAGATACCTGTAATTGAAAATGGCTGAAACAGCAAACAATGAAAGTCAAGTTATTTCTGTATTTTGCATGTGTTGTGTCATTTTGGATGTTAATGGTTACTATAGCAAGCTGTTAACAAATGAGCATTTATCAGCATAAAAAACATATCTGAAATTAAAATAAAGTTGAGTTAGTGCTTCATGAGAGCCCCTAGACATCAGGCAAATGTGTATTAATCATATTACTTGCTGATATTTGGTCTTTTTTCTAGTGTGCAATTCTTTCTCCAGCGTTTAAAGTACGTGAATTTTCCATCACAGATGTTGTTCCTTACTCAATTACTCTGAGGTGGCAGTCATCCTATGAGGAAGGAACTGGGTAAGAACTTTGAAGTAAAAGGGTATAAGCGAATCAAAATGAAGGGTAGTTAGAGTATCTAAATATGAGGAAATGAGTGTGTTTGATTTGTCCTCTATACTACAGTAACTCTTAAAATATGTAAATCATTTGATTTATAAACTTAGGGCTGAATGGCATAATAACAAAGATAGCTGTAGCCTTGACCAGAGGCTTTCTATGGTTGCTTGGTTGGATTGACATGGCCATGTGAAAGTGCCTTGACATGGTGAGATGAATATGTGCCACCCCTTCAAAAATGTCACTTTTGATGTCCAAATAACTAGAAACTTCCTGCCTTCCAACTTTTACAGGAAAGGAAATTAGGACAAGAGCAGGGGCCCACAAATTTGCTGCCCATGCTCTATGTATTTTCTCTAGTGAGTGCCTCCAGAGCCCAACATGACATGGAGAAGAACTGTCCCCTATCCTCCTATACCTGAACTTTGGGCTCAGTATGAGGATGAGAGTTCTATGCAGCCACCACATCAGAGAGACTTGCAGCCCAATCCTAATCTGTGCTGACACAGCCTGCATTGTATCCAGCTCAGGTTAGGAGGTGGGTGGAGGTCTCCGTGGGGTAAGAGGATATATTTCCCCTTGCCCTGGGTAAAGTCCCAGTCATTCCATGTGGTTTTTTGGATTCACTTAAACTGGATTTGGATTCAAATCTGGGAAGCCCTGTATAACATTGGGTGGGCCAGAAGTAGTGTTAAGGTATGGTGGAGGCCAGCTCTGCTGATCCTTGCCTTCTTCTGAGTTTGAAGCTTAGGAGGAAGATAGTAGGAGTTGGTGCCTGTCTTTGTGCCCCACAATCAAGATCCAATTCTTTTCCTCTTAAGATTTGGTAGTGAAAACAGCTGGCCAAAATGTGTGAAATGCTAGTGTCATGTCCCTATCCTTCTTCTGCGGGGCAGCTGTCTATCCAGGAGGGCTTGTGAGCAATCTTAGCACAACTATGTCACTGAACAAAAATTGGATAGACACCCTGCCATCATGACTTTCTCACTTCAAGAATAGTTTTTTGGATTGGTCTTTTGGTAACCAGTTTGTCTTTTGCGTCTCATCTCTGCTAGGTAGCTGCATTTATAGCTCAAACATTAGATGGCCAAAGCCAAGATTCAACCAGAAATACTGAAGCCTCATGCCTCAGGTTGAAATTCAAAGGATTTATTTAGGCAATGTTTATATTTTGTACTATTTATAGTATGGTTACTAATAATGTGGGCATTAAATGTAAGTTCCTTGTGATATTAATTGTTGATCCTTTTTCTGTAGTGAATGTGAAGTTTTCAACAGAAACCATGCTGCTCCATTCTCCAAAGTTATTACTTTCCACAAAAAGGAACCTTTCGAGTTGGAAGCATTTTATACCCATCCACATGACATTCCTTATCCTGATACAAGAATAGGTAACATTTTCTTCACTTTTGAACACAACATTCATACTATGAATGCATTATTTAGTAGACTCAGGTGCTCTAAAACTGACTACAGTGTCTCATTGGAACAGGACTACAACGTTTGGGGCTTTTCAGTCTAGAAAAAGAGGCGCCTGGGGGGGGACATGATTGAGACATACAAAATTATGCAGAGGATGGACAGAGTGGATAGAGAGACCCCTTTTTCCTTCTCACGTAACACCAGAACCAGGCAACATCCACTAAAATTGAGTGTTGGAAGAGTTAGGACAGACAGAAGAAAATATTTCTTTACCCAGCATGTAATTAGTCTGTGGAACTCCTTGCCACAGGAAGTAGTAATGGCATCTTGCTTAGATTCCTTTAAGAGGGGATTTGACAAATTTTTGGAGGAAAAGTTCATTACGGATTACAAGTCTTAGTAGATATGTGCAAGCTCTTGGTTTTAGAGGCAGGCTGCCTCTGATTGCCAGATGCAGGGGAGGGCACCAGTTTGCAGGTTGTGTCTGTTGTGTACTCTCTGAAGCATTTGGTGAGCCACTGTGAGATACAGGAAGCTGGACTAGATGGGCCGTTGGCCTGATCCAGTGGGGCTCTTACGTTCTAGGACCACACTGGCTAGATCTGTATCATTCTCCATTTTTGTTTACTCCCCTCCCCCCCCCCCCGACATGCTCAGTGATCCCTCAGGCATCTCCAAGTTTAGGGCTCATTTTAGGAAAGCAGTGCAGAAACCAGGCAAACTTCATCCATGTCCTTTAGAACCTGTCAGTGTCCTGGAATGCCAGATTTCTAAGCTTTGTGTGGGCAGTGTCTCCCTAGATTCAGTACTGTGCTCCTCTGAAAAGTGCCAAAGTAAAGGGGACTAAGATGCACTTAAGTGCAGATTGGGGCTAGCCAACTCACTCCTGTTTCTCCTCCAGCTGGATACTATAACCCCAGTTTTTTAAGCACTGAAGAGGACTTAGATGTTAAGTGAAACTTGCTACCTTCCTGACATTGGAATTCCAGATTTGATCTTGTACATAAATCTTCTCTGTTCCTGTGGTATCTTCAGTTTGTTTTACATCATTTTTCCTCTCATACAGCACTTGCAGAAGGTTAAGAACTCCGTTGTTATAAGCAGTATACGATAGCTGTATTTGCCATGGGGCATAGTAATAGAAAGCCAAGTGTAACTTTAGTAATACACTTAAAGAACTGAGTCAGCATATTCACACACAAGCTAGGAACACGGTGATAGTAGTAGAGTAACACCCATCAGAGTTAGATTTAATCCAGAAGTTGCCAGTTCTGATAGTGAGGCTGCAATCTTATCTATGCACGCTTGGGAGTAAGCCCCATTTACTATAATGGGACTTACTTCTTAGAAGACATGCATATGATGGAGCTGTCAGTTATTTAGAAACCAGGTTGAAGAATAACCAGTTGCTAAGTAACATAATTCATAATTTCATTGATTCATTGTGCGCTTGGTGCAAGTAATTATTGCAGCATGCTCTATGTGAATTGCCTTTGCCTTTCTGGGTATTTCAGTCTGTAGAATGCAATTGCAGAGTTTGAGGGCTCTCTTTTATGATCATACTTATGATGTTGCTGCTCCAAGCTGCATTGATTGCCAGTTTAATTTCTGGACAGGATTCATGGTGCTAGTTATGATAAATCAATGGTTCCCAAATTCCTACAGGGGAGTTGGGAACCAGGTAAGCCATTGTGGGGGCAGGGCAGGGGGGCAGTGACAGCGCTGCAACAATTGTGTGCTGCCAGGAGCAAGGGGCTTTTAAACAGGGAGAGGGAAGGGAGCCCGCACTGGTCTCTGTAGGGTGTGAGGGGCTCTTAGCCCCCTCTACGGGTCTCCCCACTGCTGCAAATAGCCCCAATCGCCAGTCCAATTGTTCTGTTTAGCTTTTTCATTGTGTTCAAAGTGATTGTTTTGCTGATGTTTTGTTCTTCCTAATTTTGAATTTTGACAATTGTACTGTTTTAATTGTGTTTGATTTTGAGTGGGCATGAGTCCAGAAGGAGAATGGTGGGGTATAAATTTTTTAATAAATTGGTGTGCTAGTCAACAGTTCCTGCTGGTTTTGTTGTTCAGGGCATTTCATTATTCAGAATGTTGGACCCCAACACGATGGTGACAATTCCAAAGTGAAGGTTAAAGTACGTCTTAATGTCCATGGAATCTTCAGTGTGGCTAATGCATCTATAATAGAAAAACAATATGTAGATGGTGATCCCAGTGATGTATCTATGGAAGCAGAATTGTCTTGTAAGAATCAGAGCAAAGATGAACTGGTATGTAAATTACATGTAAAATTCAGTTTTTACTGCTGCTTGTGGAAACTTGAGTTTGGAAATGTCTTATTGAATTATCTTATTACAAGTAAGAACTTATTTAAAGTGCTGTAATGTTTGTGATCAGACAGTTCTCCTTGGTTGAGTCATTGAACTTCTATTTAACTTGATTTATATTTCACATTTCTGATCTTATAATCAGTGGCATCACTAGGGTTTGTGTCAACCGGTGTAGAAGGCCAGCGCATCACCCCCATGATGGACCTCCTCCCATGCAGTTGGTGTGGGTATGGTGGTGTACCATCGCTCTGCCCCCACTGGTTTTTTGGCTGTGCCATTTGATAGAACAGATATTTCAATGTGGTTTGTTTCATTGCATTGTGCACTGTGTGTGTGTGTGTAAATATAAAAACGATGGTATTATTCCTACAAACTTTGACTTTGGTCACTAGTGGTGTCACCCCCTATGAGGTTGTCAACTTACTAACACCTTATTGCAGTGGTTCTCAAAACTTTTAGCATCAGGATGCACGTTTTAGAATGACAGTCTGTCCAGGACCCACTGGAAGTGATGTCCTGGCAGGAAGTGATAATTATAAATTAAAGTAAAACAAATAAATAAGGGGAAGCCAG
The DNA here is from genome assembly GCF_035046505.1 of Tiliqua scincoides. Taxonomy (NCBI): domain Eukaryota; kingdom Metazoa; phylum Chordata; class Lepidosauria; order Squamata; family Scincidae; genus Tiliqua; species Tiliqua scincoides. The sequence goes on from NC_089826.1 coordinate 33,279,775, forward strand.
CCCTGTTCCACCAAATGAATTTTCTCTATAACCTGCCTGCAATACCCCCCCCCTAAAAAAAATCAGTAAGATTTTCAGCCCTACCCAGTGCCCAGTTCAATTTAAGTTCTTACGTTTCAACCATATTATTGTCAGAATTCACCTGGCTTTGCAAGTCTAAAAAAGGAAAAAAATCACCTTACCAGCTGAAGCCTCTTATTCTTTTTGTTGCGGGGGGCGGGGGGCTGCCTTTTGGAGCATTTGTTGCGCTCTAGTTCCATCAGATCCAGACCAATCTGGTGGCCTCACACTCCCCTTTGCCTGGCCTGACCAGAGCCAAGGTGCATTTGCATTTTTGTTTTCCAGATTTTTGTCCATAACTTTTGTTAGAAAAGACTTACTTCACTCTGGTTTTTCATTGCATTCTGCTGCAAATTCCACATCCAACAGTATATGACATGATTGTATTTCTAAAAACTGCGATTTGAAGACATGACTGCCCCTGTGTGCACCCCTCCCAGTGATGCCACTGATTAGAATCTTGCTGCTTTTTTCTGAATGTGTTCACTCATAATTCAATTTCTGGCCTTTCCCTCCTTTTTTGAAATCTTGGTACCTGTTTGTAAAACTTTGGGTCCAATCCTATCCAACTTTCTAGCACTGATTCAGCCTCCAGGTAAGGGAACAAATGTTCCCTTATCTTGAGGCGATGTCTGTGACTGCCCCCTCAACTGCAGGATGCAGTGCAGGCCCCATTGGTATGGCTACATCAGCACTGTAGAATTGGGCTCTTTGACTTGTAACTTTTACTGGCCAGAAGCTGCTTTTAGTATCTCCCTTGAAAAAGAAATAACCTAAGAAAGAAAAAGCCTGCACATCTCTGCACATGATACAGAATGTGTTTTGATTAAATTTGTTTCCCCAAATATGTTTTAAATGTCTTCAGTGCATTTGAAAATTTAAGATATTGCATACATTTTTAGAAATTTCTTTTTTAAAAAACAAGTTCTTAGTGAAGTTGAGCACTTCAGCATGCTTTGCCTATTTGAAATATAAAATAACTTAAAATGCGGTACTAGATAAAGAATAAGTCTCTATATAGAGTAAAAGTAACCAAATGCATATACTTTGCTTCGTGTGGAGCATGTACTAATCATTTTCTGTTTTCACTGCTATGCTTATCAGCAGTTACCTTTCATAATTGAGGATGATACCATTGACTCTGAGGATGAGGTTTGTTTAAACATGTAGCATTCAGTAGGCTTTTAATATAGCAAATAAACTTTCCTCACTCTTGTCTGTATTTCTGTATAAGCAGTAGGAGATTAATGAAAATAACCTGGTCTGGGGGAAAAGGCCTTAAGAACTTTGCAGTAGGCATTAATACTTAGTCTTTGTGAATTTTAATATTCTATAAATGAGATAAGAAATCTAAAAATTAACATCTGGAGATTTGATATTGTGTGATCCCCGACCACCCCTAATGCTGTAGTGTCCCTGTACACTTGATAAATTCTTACTGTTGGCAAGATACATTACCTGTCCAACTGCCCCCCCCCCCCGAGTTTAATCACCTGTTCTTATCATGTCTCTTCCTTCACTTTCCCTGCTTCCTTCTTAAGTCTTCCTAATTATATGGGACAGTTTGTGCAAACTGCTTTCTTTCATGGATTGCTAAACTTACTGTTTAAGTGGGTTAGCAGACAGTGTAGGGGAGCAGTTTGGGTCAACAAATCTCTCGCATGATTAGGAAGATTTATAGGGGAGAAGCGGGGAGGGGCCAGAACATACACATGCCAGGAATGGAGACCACTAAACACTTGGAGCCAGTTAGACAAGATAAGTATTGACCAAGCCAGCCCTTCTAAATCCTTGTACTATTCAGTTAGAACGTTCGAAGTCCTGCTGTATCAGGTGAAAGGCCCATCTAGTCCAGCAGCCTGTTTCTACAGTGGCCCACCAGTCACCTTTTGGAAACCCACATGGAGGACAGAGAGGGGCACACCCTCTCTCCTTTCATTGCTCCCCTGCAACAGAGGTTGCCAGCTTGTGAGCTATGCTGTGAACTTCCAGTTATGCTGTGGGATCTTTTCATTTTCCTGTTCTGCTACATTTCTGCTTGCCACTATAATTTCAGCTTAATTCATTACTTTGTTCCTGGCTCCTCCTTTCCATTTGTTAGAGGAAGCCTTTCCTAGTAGCACTGCATTGTGCTGAATTGCATTATACGTAAGTCCCCAATGTTGCCATAGCATCACTTGTTTATACTGGTCAGGTTGTGTTTAATCAGTCATCAATTTTATTTAATTCTAAGATATTGCAAAAAAACAATGCAACCAAGGTTTTGAATAATCTTGCCTTCATTTACTTCCACATGGCTTTCCTGGTTGACTTGGTTCTTCCTTGCCTTTTTGCACATTTTTCCCCCAAAATTGTGAACATGCAATAATGTTTGGAAATTGCTGAAATAGAACATACTTTCCCTGTCTCAACCTTATTGAAGGAATTGTGACCTGAGAAAATCTTATTCAAGACATTCTCTTGTCATAGTAGTTGAGTGCTCTAAAAGTGCAAAAATGTTGATGTGCTTCCCAAGTTCAGGTGTGCTATTTAGTTGCAGTTCTTGTATTTTTCCAGTGATTATGTCTAAAAACTGCTGTATAGTTGTCTAAGAAACTTTATTGTAGAGTTTAGTGTGGTGTTGAACACTTTTCTTTTTATAGTCTAAAATGGAGGTTGATCACGATGATGGCAATCACAAAAACCAAGCTGAGCAGCAGAATCATGCTGATGAAGAAACTGATCATATAGGAGCTGAAGGAAAGGTAAGTAAGGAATAATAAAAAACATTTAAATCTTAAGAGGTGGAAAAATGTTTCATATTGCTAAGGCATATACTCTAACAAGAATTTTTTCCTGCTGGTTGCTGTGCCGTAACTTTCTTTAAGTAACTTTCTTTAAGTATGTTTAAAAGCAATATATAAATAGTTATTATTATTATTATATCCTTGAGATTTGAAGTCTCTGCCTTCTAATGTTCACTCAGTAAAAGCGCAAATAGGCTTCATGTTGATCCTGTGACACAGGGAATTAAGATTTCTGGTCACAACCCTTCTAGAAACTGATGTGCTGGCTCTTCTTTGGCTAGTGATCTGAAGCACTTCTGAGCAGATTTTCCTTTTGAGCAGTGCTTGTACTAATTTCATTGCTTGACTTCAAGTGTCATGGAAAAAGCTCCCAACCCTAGCAATTTTACCCTTTTCAGAATCTTTCATTTTAAAACTAGTGAGGAATTAATACTCTTGTAGAATTAAGTACATGCTGGTAGCTGTTCAAAACCTGGAAAACTGCATTGATGCAGAATTTACTTATGTGCCATGAGGTAAGTGTTGACATATTTCATTGTCCCATTTTGCAGACTGCTTCTGGAGACAAACTTGATATGAATCAATCTGGGAAAGCTAAAGCAAAGATCAAGAGTATTGATCTACCTATCCAGACTAACCTGTACAGGCAGGTGGGACGTGACCTTATTAACTGCTACATTGAAAACGAGGTAAGAACATAAAATGGATCTGATTCAGTCTACACCAGGGATGTCATACTCATTTCATGCAGCAGTCTGAATAGCATTCATGATGCCTGGTGAGGGCCGGAAGTAAGGTCATTAAGCAGGAATTGATGTGATTAATCGGAAAGTGACCTGGCATAAGCATATGTTCTCACCAAGGAACTCATTAGCTGCAAATGGCAGAGGAAAAAATACAAAGCTCTTAATCAGTTATAAAGTAGCCACATGTCAGCAACTTGATGATGCCTGAAAGAAGCATACTCTGTGATGCATGATGGAACAACTTCCAGTATGGAAACATTTTGGAAGTACATACTGTGTTTTGCCTATCTTGCTATTGCATGTTTCTGAAGTTAGTCCTTGAAGGTTTGTAAATTCAGCCCCTTAATCTGGACTATTAAATGATTGTTTGGCAGCAGTATTTTTTTTAAGTCATCTTTTTATTTTCTTTTTTAAAGAAGCATGATTCCTCAAGATCTTGGCTTCTGAAGTCTTATGAGACCTTGGATCAAGATTGGAGGCCTCCAATCCATGACCGTGCAGATCTCCACAGCTACATCATGAAGAGCTTCCACAGGCTGAATGAGGCCCACAGGCCCTATGTCTGACACCCCTGGTCTGCACGGAGTAATTATAGCTGTCTCGATCCATGGTTAATTAACCCATTCCTCTATTCCTCCAAATTGAATCACAAATTGGCTTGTAAATAAATGGAATTTAGAATATTGACTTTGTGTGAAATATAGATAATGACAAATTGTTCTGCCCGCACTTGGGCCATATGAAAGTGTTGGTTCAGGCTTACAAACTACACAACCTGAAGAAGTTTGTGGAAGACTTCCAAAATCATATTGAAAAATTCTTCCACTCACAAGACTTAAACTGATTTTAAGAATGTTTGTTCTTATAGGGGAAGATGATGATGCAAGACAAATTAGAAAAAGAGAAAAATGATGCCAAAAATGCTGTTGAAGAATATGTGTATGATCTTCGAGACAAGCTGTGTGGCATCTATGAAAAATTCATCACTGAAGATGTAAGACCCTTTGTACATTTATAATATAAATATTTGTTCACCTAACATTCAGTATTGAAATAAACATAACAGCCCTGCTGGATTACTTGTCTAGTTCAGCATCCTGTTTTAGTGTCCAGCTGGGTTACTTTGGGAAGCCCACAAGTAGGAACTGAAAGCATATGCCTCACCCACCATTATTCTCCTGCAGCTAGTATTCAGAGGCATGCTGCTGCTGAACCTGGAGGCAGCTCATATCTATCATGACTAATTGCCATTGACATGCCCTCCCATGAATTTGTTGAAGCCCCTTTTAAAGGCATCTGAGGTAGTGTCCATCACCACAGCATGTAGTAACAAATTCCATAGATTGATTATGCATTGTAGAGGGAGATTGCTGACCTTTGGATAAATGCAATGACTGGGTTCAGATGTGACACTAAACCATGTTAAAGCCATAGTTCAATATTTCTAACAAGTCTTGAGTAGTCCCTCCTCCCTTTTGTGCAAAATGTGAGGAAATTGCCACATCTTGCCTTGAAACAAGCCAAAGTTGTCTGCCCAAACCCAGCAAGTCAGTTTGTTCTAACTACACCTTGTGACTAACAGTCCAATCCACCAGGGACACAGTACTGGTCTCCAGTGCGCTGCCCTGGTAATGGCCATCACAAAAGTGTGTGAAGCACCTTGTGGTGGACAAGCAGAGGCAGGTGTCAACACTGTGCCTTCGCTCTGATCAAAGGCACTGGGCATGGTTGGCAGTACGTTCCCTGCTGAGCAGTGGCATTCCAGGGCAGGGGGAGAATGGAAATGGGATGAAACAGCGAGGGGAAGGTAGTACATGGTGGATGAACTGGGCCCGGGAAGGTAGCAACAACTGCAGTAGACGCTTCTGCCGGAACCTATCCACCCCCAAGCTGATTCATCAACGTGGGGTTGCACATTCTGCACCAGTGATTTTGCAGATGCAGGATCCGTTAACCCCATAGCAGCTGCTGGAGCTTACCCTGGGGCAAGGGGACAAAATCTCAGGGAGAACTTCAGCAGCCTGATGGGCCCACACTGGATACAGCACCAACCATTTCGAAACTGCTGCATCATAGCATGTTAAGTTTGGTTAGGGTTGGGCTGTAAGCCAGGATGTCCAATTAGGATTTGTTGCATAAATTGTTAATCTTTTTATGAAGGAAGCAGTGGCATAGCTAGCAGGGGCAGGAGGTGGTCCGCACCTGGTGCCACCTTCGGGGGGGGGGGGTGACATACTAGTGACCAAAATTGCTAAAATTATGATTGTTGGGAATAATACCATCGTGTTATATACTGTTCGATGCGTAATTTACAGCAGAATGCAATGAAACTGGAGTGAAGTATCTCCATTCTATCAAAAGTTAAAGCCTAAAAACCAGAAAACAAAAACACAACTGTCTTATGTAACAAAAAGTACAATTTCCTTATAACAGACCAGTGAGACTGATTGTTCAGATAGGCAATGAGATGTTATTATGAAACAGCATGGAACCAATAAGGTGTTAGCAGGGTGACACCCTGGGAGAATGACACCGGAGTGGATCCAGCGTTTGTGTTTGGGGAGGGCCATGAGCACTACTTTCACTCCAGAGCCCAGGTCAACTAGTCAGGTAGACCTGGGCTCCTGGTTGAATTTTGGCCTCTGTGGCCAAGGTTTGCTGGGTGGGTATACCTGGGCTTCTGTCCAAACTTGGAGCCCAGATCTACCTGCCAGGTAGACCTGGGCCCCTATTCCGACTAGCACCCAATTTCACTCCCTGTCGTGGTGGGAACCCTTACCTGCTGTTAATTTTGTCATGTGGGGGGATGACAAAATTTATGGACTATAGGTATCAAATGACCTAGCTACCCCACTGGAAGGAAATGAGAGAGGTGGCCATAATCAAAAGCATGGCACAGTTATTTCTAGTGGCTCATGCAAAGCTTCATCTCCATCAACTATTTTCTAAATTTTGAGAAGAACGCATGAGATAAATCAGCATTTCTAATTCATTTTTCTATTATGGGTACTAGAAGCACCTGTTTCTGACTCTTGGGTCCCTACAACTGCTATTCATGCTTTTCTACTGGTGCAGAACTTGATTTCTTACTCTCTATATCTGTATTTGTTACACCTTCTTTTTAATCTATCTTTGTTCAATGCTATGAGGTAGTAGTACAGCACAATCCTGAGTATGTCTACTCAGATTTAACTCCCATTGAGTTCAGTGGGACTTACTCTCAGGTAAGTGGGTATAGTGTTGCAGCTGTAGTTTAGGGCATTCTTACATAACTCCCTTCTGAAGATTTTACTAATCCAAATGAGCAAGGTTTCAAGTACTGTTCTGATATTTTTGAACCTTTCCCCCCTAGGATTCAAGGAAGATAACCTTAATGTTGGAGGATACAGAAAACTGGCTATATGAAGAGGGCGAAGATCAACCAAAACATATATATGTAGAGAAACTTCAGGAAATGAAAGTAAGTCCTGCATTCATAGAAGAATAACTTTGACTTGATTTTTTCTTTTGATAGCCTGAAAGACGGTTAATGAAATCCGTTCATAGACATCAAATTCAACTACAGTGGTGCCTTGCAAGACAGAATTAATTCGTTCCGCGAGTCGTTTCGTATTGCGAAAATTTCGTCTTGCGAGGCATCACTGCAAACTGCAAACAAACAAAAAAGATTTGCAAAAAAATTCGTCTTGCGAAGCACGGCCATAGAAAAATTCGTCTTGCGAGTCACCAAAAAAATTGCAAAACGCTTTCGTCTTGCGAGTTTTTCATTGCGCGAGGCATTCGTCTTGCGAGGCACCACTGTACTTATTAAAACAAGTTAAATGGAATGGCTAAAAGTATTGTAGATTTAGTCTATCTGGGGTTGTCCTTCTCAAATATAAAACTAGTTTCCCAAACATACTCGTGAAGAACAAAAAGTTTGTTTAAAATACATCCTGCCTGCCTTACTGTAATCAGTGTTCTCAAGGACCAGGCTGTATTATATTTGTATTCAGTAAAGAAGATGATTGGTATGTTAGTGCCTCAGAGGGTTTTTCATCTGGTCTGTTGCTAATATGTCTTTCAGCTTTTGGCTCCCAGCAGAAGACACAAGAGGACAAGACAGGGAGTGTTTACAAATTCCCCCCTCCCTGCCCAGTTCTCACATGTTCAAATGTCAATGCTTAATGTACTGTATTTGGGATGAAAGCTAACAGAACTCTTCAGAATTAAATCTTAACTACAGAACTGCAAGATGTTTATATTATCAGATTTGTCCATAAATACTGGCACACAAAGTTGAAAGCATCTCTCTCCAAGGAAACAACCCATATATCAAATACTGTGAGTCCTCCTTATCCGTGGACTTAGCATCCTAGGGTTTGAGTATCTGTGGATGCCAAGCCTGTGGCTGGAGGGCCTCAGAACATGTCCTGGATGTAACCAGAAAATGCTTCCTTTTCATGCTGGCAACTTCTGGGGGTGTTCTGAGGTGCACACACGGCCCTCAGTGGGATTGAGGGAATGGGTTTCTCCCAATTCAGTGAATTAAGCAACAGTATATCAAAATTTGAGTTTTATATTTGTAGAAACTTGGTGGTCCTGTTCATGATAGATACATGGAACATGAAGAGAGGCCAAAAGCTTTAAATGATTTGGGAAAGAAACTCCAGCTGCTTATGAAATCTGTAGAAGGCTACAAAAACAAGGTAGGAGCAAGTTGTTTTATATTTCTGCGTAGCTTAAGATCAGAATTTAGAGGATTGTTTTAATTGCACACCTTAGCAGGCAATCTACAAATCCTTTGGCAGGAAAGCCTCTTGGAAGAGAGTTAGTCATGTCCAAAATCTAACTTGTGTTATTTTCATGTTAAACCATAGTAAACCTTTCATGGTGATTGGCATGATGTCTGAATTAGACTATGTATTGGTTATGTTGTTGAGTTCTGAATTAAAAGAAATGTTCTTCCCTAGGATGAAAAATATGATCATATAGATCCTGCTGACATGGAAAAAGTAGAAAAATACATCAATGAGGCCATGAATTGGTTGAACTCAAAAATGAATGCTCAGAACAGGCTGAGTTTGACACAGGATCCTGTTGTGAAAGTGGCAGAAATCATAGCAAAATCTAAGGTACATCTAAAATGCAGTTGTGTAAATTAATGGAGATATGATAGAAATGTGTATGGATGTGTGATGAATTGGTATTGCAGGTAGTAGCTCAGGACAGCATTCTATTAACTACCAAAGTTAATAAGACTTCAGCAGGACAGTTCTATATTTAGAGTACAATCCTATGCTTATCTACTCAGAAGTAGGTCCCATTATGTTCAGTGGGGCTTACTGACAGGAAAGTGTGCATAGAATTGCAGCCTCAGTTTCCACAGTATCCTCAGAGATTGAACTGGCATAGCTATTAATGTGAGCCATGTGCACTCTGGACCACCATATGTATATATTTGCTTGACAGTGGTGCTAGTAAGAATATATGTATAACTTCATCTTCTTTTGTTGGGATGGAAAGGCTAGACATCTCTTCAATTCTGTGTGCTGGTATTTTGCAATGATGGAGACAGATGAAAATGGACATGTTTGTGGACAGATTTCTACCAAACAGTGGATTGTTTCTGCCTTTGGATAAGTAGCTGTTGTGTGTCCTTAAAGAGTTTGACACATTTCATGGAATGCTACATAATGCAACAGAGTCACTTTAGCAAACTGGATTTGAGACAATTTTCATTACTGAAATTTTTCAACCATTTCTGCCCAACGTTGCATATATGCAGCGGAGAATAAATCTGTTCACAGAATTGACCAGCTCATGGGCGATTTTGATGAACTAACTACCTTACTCATCTGTCTCCACAGTATCCCATAGTCAGTTTCATATGCTGGTATATTCCTATTTCTCGCTGAGTTTTACTAACTTTCTTTTAATCCTAACAACATAGGAACTGGATGGCTTATGCAACCCTATTATTTACAAGCCGAAACCCAAGGCGGAGCCACTGTCTGAAGGGCAGGGAAAATCGAGTAGCGAGCACAATGGACCAATGAATGGACAGAGTGGTGCTGACACAAAAGCAGACAGTTGCCAGCAGACTAAATCATCTGAAGAAATGGATTTGGACTAAGTTCTATGTTTCTTTGGGTCCATTAAAAACAGTGCAAGTAATCAGAGGGTCCATCTTTCTTTTATGTCTGATATACGCTGCAGATGTTCAGTTCCTTAGTCAACTTTCTGTCCTTTGTTCTTTGCAGTAGGTTTGAAAGTGTTTTTCTACTGAGTGCATTCCCACTGTTCATTCCATTAATGCCGCTTACATGGAGCTTTAGTTGAATGTAGATTGTAAAAGTCAGTTTGTGCTTTCCCGATATATTTTATATCAAATAGGCAGATGATATATAAATGACAACAATCTACCTTATTTAAAGCTTTTTATTGTGGGTCAGCCTCTGCTCCTTGATTCAGGAAAGGCCACTGTATTGCACTACTGATGCTGAAGCATAGATCTCTGCATCTTTATTTTGGAAGATATTGGATTTCATGTGGCTTAAGCATGGCCACTTGAAGCACTGACCTTTTTCTAGTTGTTGTACTGTTCTAATTTAAATATTAAAATAGAGCTTAGCTGGGAAACTAGTTCATCTTGTTGATGTACCATGAAAACTGTAAGAACTTGTAGACAAAATAGCTAAGGCTTGAAAGAAGCCCATACCAGCAGCGTTCTTTGTCACAAAACGAGCAACATTTCTCAAAATAAAGCTCATGGTCTCCATGTACACTCAAGTCCTGCATATCATATTCTGTGTTGATCATGAGACACTGTTAAAGTTGTAATAGTATGAGATGTTAGTGGAATGTTGAATGCCATAACCGAGGGTGTGGGAGGGACATGGTTTTCATTTCTCTTTATTGCCTCTAACCTTGCTGGTTTGGCTTCATTCTAAATGCTGCCTATGCATGTTTTTTAAATATATCCTCACAATTAAAATCAGAAAATACATATATAACATTGTCATAAATTGGTATTGATCTTATCCATGTTGGTATTCCTTACTGAAATAGTTCGACCATTCTACCTGGGAAGATGATCTTCTGTCTTGGATCCTGTGCATGCAGAAGGAGCAGAAAAGGAATAGCAAAATAGGTCAGCAGTGGACCCAAGCATCCTTTGCTGGCAGCACTTACCAGCCATAAAAATCTGAACCAACAAAGTACAAGCTACTGGTATTCCAAATGCATTAGTTTAAATGTGATATTGCAGATCTTTAGGCTCAGAACTGTACCAAGTTGAAGAGGTGCTAGCTCAGCTGCCTTGAAAGTCAGATAAATACAGACTCTTAACCAAAGAACACAGTATGAAGAAACAGTACATCCAATAGGATATCCTATTTTCGGCTTAAGTGGCTTTTCTTTGTTACCAGAACAATGTCTTTTTGAAACCCCTGTAATTATTTTAACTACCTGTCCACCCCTTCTCCTACTGCTATGCAAGTTTAATTACAGTTTATTTAAAATTGCTCAATCAATTGCCATGATGGGTGAGGGTGAATATAGTCAACACTTCTAGACTAGGATGCATGCAGAAGGATTCTGTACATAACATTGTATATTTTATCTCCAACTTCACATATTACTGTGTGTAGTGGACAAAATTTTTGTTTACAAAGTTACTGGGATCAAATCTGCAAAAGACTGTCAAGTTTTTGTTTTTCCCAAAGTTATCCTTGATGCATCTTGGCAGGGAAAGGGGAGAGAGAGTGAATCTCTGGAGAAGGCAGGCTGTCCAAGGGGAAATAGTACCTAGTGATTAGCATGTACCCAACCTCCTGCTCCCCCTTCTCTTTACTGGATCAGCAGCTGAATAGAAGGAAAAACCTTGGTAATTTGTATCTGTTGCTATCTGAGAAAATCTTCCCTCAGGGACAGTGCTGAACCCCAGGAGTAGTTATCAAAAATAAAACACCCAGTAGCATCTCCAAAGGAAAAAGACAAGATTGGCCCACTGAATTACCTGTGAACATGGACTAGGCAGGCAACAGTCAAAGTGTAAGTGCAGTAGTTTACATTAGAAACTAGAAATTACATTAGAAACTATAAGACCAAAAGAAAAAGGGAGTTAAAACGAAATGGGGCAAAAAAGGCAAGTAGTAAGAGTACACGTAGGCTAACAGAAAATGCCTGAGTATGCCTGGAATGCACAAAGAATACATTTCATTGAATGGGTGCAGTAACCAGTAATGTCCTGCAGAAGAAGCTTAAGATGCTCTTCCAAAAACTCTGCTTCCAATGCCCCCCCCCCCCCACACACACACACTGGAGCACTAACCAGTTATGTTTGCAAATTGGCTGACTGGGACAGAGCAGGCAAAGCAAAATAAATTCCCTGGCTGCAGTCTAGCTGGAAATGGTCACTATTTGCTAGTTACTTTGTCCAAGAAATCCTCAGTCTTTGCATTTGTAGGTGAGCAAGTAGGTGTTCCTTTCTGAGCTCCCAACAAGTGGGTCAATCTGTGACTGGCAGAGAGCAGTGAGTTTCCTATGTGCTTGGACCTAAACAATTTTGGTGGGTGGTATTTTCTGATTGGAGGGTGGAACCCATCAGGTCACTTCATTCCACCCTTGGATTTAGACACAGGTTTGCTACCCAATTGGCATGTGCCAGCCAATCCTAGAGAAGAGGTAGCTATCCTAGATAGGAAGAAGAACCCCCATAGACATGTTAGCTAGTAATGGCATTTCCCACAAAGGACAAAGGCTGCTTCTCATGTTTTTCTTATATTTCTGCTTATTAGGTTTGCTCGCATTCACTTGACTTATATATTTACGTTTTTTGCCAGCCACAATAAATGTGCAAGCTTTGACTTTCAATCCTGCTCTGGTCCCTAGCCACACAAAAGTACAAGATATGTATTGTGAGAGTCGGTGAGAGAGGCAGTTTTACAGTTAACAGGCGGAAAGGCAGAAATACTGTTATAAATACTGTTATTGTTATTCCTATATTTATGGTCCACTGCTCTGGGCAGTTGGCAGATTTGTAGAAAGAAAGACAATTTGTAGAGCACGTTGGCCCCTTTCGGAGTCTGCAAGACTTTCTGTACTGAATGCTTTTGCTTTTTATTTTTGCAGAAAACACTGACTATAACTTTTTTCAGACTTCTATGCACCGTCCTCTAGGGCAGAATGAAGTGACTGCTTCTCTGTTTTATGACCTTTACACAGGGCAGGGTTGCTGAGAATTCCCTCATGCAGACCGCTTCATTCCTAAATCTGGTCACCAAGCACATGTGGATATTTTGCTCAGTGGAAACTTCTGGCTTGGCTTGGCATTGGCTGGAATTGTACTGCATTGAATGGGCACTGTATATACAACTCCAGTGCTTATTTGTGAATGAGCCTTTTATCTATGGTGCCACTTCAACCTAGCCATGTAACACAGGGAATGCTTAATTTATCCCTTTATTTTATTTTTAAGTATGAGGTTGGATTAGCATATAAGCAGTCCCATTACTAGTACCCTGTTGGACCTTATAGTTGGGGTGTTGCATTGAATTCTTTGTGTGTGTGTGTGTGTGTGTGTGTGTGTGTGTGTGTGAGAGAGAGAGAGAGAGAGAGAGAGAGAGAGATTTTGTGGCAGCAGTTCTCAAACTTTACCACCATGACCCACTTTGTTGGCTGTGTTGCTCCCCAAAATACCTTGCGACTTTCCCCAGAATGCAATGCTGGAAGGCATTTCGGGACGTGATGCAGCTAACAAAGTGGGTTGTGTGTCAGTGCTACCCAGAAGCTGCAAATGCCTTATAGGTTCTGGATCGCACCAGCCCTGTGACCCATGAAAAATCAGGTTGCATCCCACCTATGAGTCATGACTCACAGTTTGACAACTGCTCGGTTAGCAGTTATTTTTGATAGTTGTTGCTGCTTTGGACATTCTTAGCTATAAAACAGCAAGAGTGAACGTTGCACTCCCAAGAGGTGGTTTGTCTTTTTTGTGTTGCAATCAGCAATGAAGAATAGTCCAGTTACCTTGGAGTGGTGCTATAAATAACCCAAAGGACGACTTTTATCACAGATAAAATACCTAGTTGGTTTTGACCCTAAGAGCAACCAAGGTACAGTTGTACAGTTTTGACTTGTACAATTTTCTGTTCTGGCAAACTAATTATCTTGTCTCTTGACCTATTTAGCTTAGGCAATCCTGAGAAGTCTCACTCCATTTGGACTTCCAGCTACTTCAGACTGTGGTGAGCCAGTCATGTGTTATATACTACCATATGGTGAATTCAGCTTTGAGCATTCTGCTGTGACTTCATTCCATTTAGCAGTTTTTTGGAAGCACTTTGTATTTGGACACTAGAGCTGAGAATTGGTTAAGCAGAGCTGTCTGTAAAATATCTAAACTGGAATCTGAATGCATGCAAAGCATAACATCAAGCAAGAAAAACCTATTATAGCTTTAGTAAATGACTGTTCATGCTTATGATCACAAACGTGGCATCTATAAAGTTTATTTTTGAAAATTGCTCAAATGTCATCCAGGCTTGTAAAAGGAGCCAGATAAGGACTGGCTGAATGTCTGGGAAGGATAACTAATGGCTCTGAGTGAGGAGACCTTTCCAACCTTCCTTAAATTGATAATGGTTTGGCCTCTAAAAATGAAAGCAAAAAACTCCCTTGAACCCTATTGGCTAGTCTCAAATTTGAAGTGATTCAGTGTGCAGTGGTGGTATTGCTCCAGGAATTCCGAGATGAAACATCTGAATCCTTTTCAATTTGGCTTTTGGCTGGGTTTTGGAATGGAGACAGCCTTGGTTGATGATCTGTGCCAGAAACTGGACAGCATGAGTGCATTCCCTGTTGCAGTGTTCAATACCATTGATCATCATATCCTTCTGGATCACTTTGCTGCAGTGCATCATTTTAGAATGGCAGCAGTCATTCCTGGGCAAAATGTTCCAGAAAGTGGTGCCGGGAGGCTCCTGTTTGATGCCTTGGCAAATAGCATAGGGCATCCTTTAGGGTTCTGTAGTCCCCAGTGTTCCCTTCCACTGAATCTACTTCTCTGGACAGTTGGCAATGGTGTCCTGCATCATCATCAAACTTCCAGGTAGCCAACCTCTGGGCTTCATTTTGTGTGGTGCTTGGCTCAGAGCTGCACAGCCACACAGCTTATGGGGAACTGTTCTAGTCCCCCATCTATTTTTAACATGTGCATTAAGTCAATGAGGGGAGGTAATCTAGTGACTTGGCTGAGTGTCATCAGTAGGTGAATGATGCGCAGTTTTCGCTTTCATCTTCCCTGGGGAGACTGTAGAGGTCCTAACTTTTGAGTCAGTGTTGAACTGGATGAAGGCCAACAAGCCAAAGTTAATTTTGGAGAAAACAGAGGTGCTAGTAGTACAGAGAACTGTGATCTGAGATTTGAACTATGAACACAATCTTTGGGATTGTACTCCCCTTGAAGAACCAGTTTGCAGTTTGCAGTTTGCAGTTTGCTGGTCCTCTTGAAGCCCAGCTTGACCTGAATGCTCAGTTGTGGCCAGGATACCAGATGTGTCCTTTCTTGGATTGATCAGACCTGGCTATGGAGTAATCGGGCATTAGTGACACTGAAATTGAACTGTAGTAACTTTCTACAGGGGCTGCCTATAAGGACTGTATGGAAACTTTAATTATTAGAGAATGTAGCCACAAGGCTGGTAACAGGTGTGAGTGATCATGACTCTGTTTTTATTGTCTTTAGTCACTTCCTGTATGCTCCCAATTCAAAGTGCTGGTGACTGAAGCTTGATGGTGTGGCCACATTATTATTTTTTTAAGAATGGAATGACAACTTTGAAAAAACAATTTCATCAAACTGGATGTTGCGTGTAAAGGTGCCATCCTTCAATAGCAAAGATCATTTACAAGTTGTATCCATTCAAGATCCATCACGAAGCTGCTAAATTGGACGTCCTTCAGAAGTTTGACCCAGTTGACCTAATTCTGAATACTCAAGCTCACAAGCTGCTGAGGGCCTCTAGTCTTAGCACTCGTGAGCTAATCCCACTTAACTTGGAGGAACTTACTTCCCAGTGACCAAAGTATTTACTGTGACAGACTGGCAATTATTTTTTTCCCCAATAATAAATAATAATAATACAGGTATTTATATACAGCCTTTATTGGTCTTTATTCAAGACTTTATTCAAGGCGGTTTACATAGGCAGGCTATTTAAATCCCCGTTAGGGATTTTTACAATTGAAAGAAGGTTCTATCTTACAAGAACCACAACATTCAGATGTTTCTTTCTGATCTGGTTTCACATTCTGGCCTCCATCCTCCCACGCTCAGAGCAGATGGAATAACTCGGCTCAGCTTGTCAGCTGCTTCAAGGTCGCACGGTGCCAGTGGCCTCGAACTGGCAACCTTGTGGATGTTATCTTCAGGCAAATGGAGGCTCTACCCTCTACCAATGTGCCTGGGACTGGCTGTGTGGGTGGGTGGGTGGGGAGGAGGGAGAATATCAACTCTCACATTGTATCTCCCTGTTATGAGTGCATTGCCATCTTCTTTCCCCGGGCGTGAGGCAGATCAGTGTCATATTGGCTTAGGAAGGACATGTTTGCTACCAAATTACTGACCAGAGACAATGTAATGCTCTAAGTGAGCCCTTGTTTGTTTAGTTCAGTAAGAAATTGGCTCCAGGCCACTTTCTTGAGCCCCATATTCTTCAAGCCATCTCTGCCTTCTCCTAGGCTTCCTCTTTTTCTGTTCACAGGAATACACTCCTTCTGAAACTTGCCAGCACCCTCCTCTCTATCATTCTTTGTCTTCTCCCTGGACTGCTCCCCCTGCTGCCTATGCTTCTCCCCCCTCAGTTCTAGGCACCTCTCCTTTGTTGAGGATGGTCAGCTGAGACTCCAAGGCTTGCAGGCAAACATCTCCCAACTCATCCATCTTTCTGGCTTTCCCCCTCTCCAGTCTCTTTCCTCTTCTCCCTGGTCTGCTCATACTCTTTCCACCTACTCCTCCTTTTCCACGCGTTCTGGGACTCTTCCTGTCCCAGTTCCAGTCTCCACTTACACCTTCTAGCTTTCTCTAGACTTGCCTTTCCTCCCTGCTTTTTGTCCCAACATGTATGCCTCTAGCTTTCGCCTCTGTTGAACCAATTGTCTGTTGAACCAATTGTCTTGGTATTCCTTTATAGTCCTGTAATGTCCATGGCGGGAGGAGGCCCCGCCCCTGGGTGCGTTACTGAGCACGGGGGGCTTACCCTGTCGATGAGGGTTGGTCGGCGGTGGAAAAAAGGACGAGAGGCAGATACAGCCGTTCTACACAGACGGTTTACTTGCACCAGCTGCTTTACGTTCATGGGGCCTGTTACGTCACAGGCCACCGTACCTCACACAGACCCGTGCCGTTGTCGTCTGGTAGGCTCTTTCCGCGACCCTTCCTGCTCCCTTGCAGTTCCAGAAAGAGCTCTCCGACTGGTGTCTCTTGGCCAGGGGTAGGGGTTCTCGAGAGCTGCTGCACTGTTGTTCAGGGTCAGACTAGCTGGCTGTAGGAGGGCCCCAGGTACCTCTGTGCTTGCCCTTTGATCAGCTGGACACCCTTGGGTATGGTTGGCTGCAAGTCCTTGTCTCTGTAACCCCAGGTCTCCTGGAGTCACCCCCAGGGCCTGGGCGGGTCCTGGGTCTGGGAGATCCCCCTTCCAGCCCTCTCTCTCCGGGCTGAAGTAAGCACCACCCCTTTGGGGGTCTGGGTTTTCCCAGTTAGGCTGGGGTGGCTACCCCCTTTGGCCTTCCTTTTGGCCTTACTCCCCTCTGGAGAGGAGTGACCTCTCCCTAGGCTTCCCAGGCTCCTTATGAAGCCAGACTTGGGTTTGGCCAGCTCCACCCCTTCTGGCCACATGGCTGCTTGCTGCTCCCAGCTGGCACTAGGCCCTACTCCCAGGTAGGTATCCTGCCTGGGACTCTAGTCCTTGCAGTACTTAGGCCTTACCCCCGAGGAGGCCCCTACCCCTGAGGAGACCCCTGCTCCTGAGGAACTCCTGGCCATCTGCGCTGGGCCCTGGTGACAAGTCTGTACCAGGTTTTTCCTTTCTCTCTTACCCTCTGTTGTTCTCACCCATGCTCCTTCCCTACGTCCTCTGCTGACTTCCTTTGATCTTACTCACACACTCACCTTGTCCTCTTTTCTCTTCCTACTACCCCACTCTCCTTGGGTTATGCTGCAACGTGGATGGGGAAAAAAAGAGTGGGCCCATGCCACTTGTGAGAACTGAGGGTGGAGCTACTTCTTCACCTTCTTCCTGCACATGCTGATGCCCTTTCTGCAACTTCACTTATGCTGAGCCATCACTTTACAGCTCAGCAGCTGTGAGATGATGAAGATGACAGTGCTAAGAGAAGCCCAATAATTGCCCCCTCCAGATAAAGAGATTCTACAGACTGTATGTGACCTGCAGGCCATATGTTTGTCGTTCTCTCCCAATCTTAAGCTTCCTTTTCTGCAATTGGAAAAGTGAGATATTAAAATTTTTAAAACAAACAACTGTTAATAGGAGGTTCAACATGGTTTAGCTTCAGGTCTTCATTTTTGATGGCTCATTGCAGAAAAATATTCCTTTAATAAAATGGTTCAAAGATACCTTGTTTGTATAATTGGTAATTCTGTAATGTAGAGTATTGGAGTGTGTCAGTCTTTCTTTCAGTTACTCCCCAGGGAAGGGAGTTGCATTCAACACCCAAAGCAAGGAATATTGTTTAACTTCACGGTCATGGTGTATGCCATGTTGCTGGACCTGGGCTATTGTTGCTTCTATTCAGAAAGCAAGACTAAAATTTCAGTGCCTCCATTTTCCATCCTAATTGGAACCCATTCTGTTTTTGAGTGAACAAGTGTTAGGGTAATCCATAGAATTAGACAGGTTCCCAGGAACTGCAACATTGTGTCATTTGGCCACAAAAAGCATTATTAGAAGGGCTTTTTGGATTCATAATAGGTTCCCCAAGACCTTCTGGAACCAGCATACAGGTGGAGCCTATTTATCTGCGTTAGTTCCGTTCCGTGACTCGGTATGATTAACAAAAAACGTGTTGTGCTAAATTCCATAGAGTTACGCAAATACACTGCAGCCTGACACTTCCAGATGGAAGGAAACTAAGGCAGCTGTCATCAATCCCCTCCCCTCCATACTCAGCCCTCCCGTTGCCAGCTGCCCAGCTTCTTTCACATGGGATACTGATCTTTTAAGAGTTCAGCCCTATGCGTTTCTACTCAGAAGTAAGCCCCATTGTAGTCAATGGGGCTTACTCCCAGGAAAGCGTGAAGAGGATTTTAGGCTAAATCTCATGCATTGCTTGGTGGGAAGGCTTACTTGTGTCCCTGATAGCCTGCACCAAGGGGGTGGGGGGTTGCTTGTGTCAGTGATTGCCTGCACATCTCAATGGGGGGGGGGGAATTTGGCAAACACTCCTGGGTTTTTTAAAGCAATCCCCTCTGTTGCTACCACACCTGCCCCTGTGTGAGTGAGGGGGGGGGGAGATAGAGAGCTCCACCTTGCTGCATGTGTTCTGGCTACAGATATTTTTGGCCCCCCCCCCTTCCCCTCTTCAGCCTCTTTGCTGGCTTGGGCTCAAAGAGTTACTGTTCCTTTGCAAGGGGAACCTCTTCCAGGGCTATTTCCGTGCCTGATCGAGGCAGAGCCTTTTTGCAGTGTTTTGGGCTGCCTGGAAATAGATTGAGATGCCAGTGCAGGGCAAAGGAGGCCAAGGTGTGTGTGACTTTCGGTTCCCCCACTCCATTCACGTTGTGACAAATCCGCAGATTAAAAAATCCGTGGATAAATAGGCTGCATCTGTACTCTGACTAGCACTGTTGATTCCCATTCATATTATTGTGGCTCACTTCCCTTCATCAGGCTGTCAGAGGGTTTCTGTTATCTGCATGCTTCTGAGAATGAAGAAAATCTATGCAGACAAAAGTACCTGATGCAAAGTGGGACTGGGAGGTGCTGGAATCCACGCAATTTCATTCCCAGCAGTAAACTCTGTAGCCTCTTCTGACATTCACTTGAGGTGCAATGTGCTGGCTGTCAGACCAGCATTGTCTACTTGCCACCAGCCTCAGAAGGTTTTGGTCCTCCACTTCAGCATTAGCAACTGCTTGTGTTGTAGTAATTAAGCAAGTACCACTGGGCATGATTGCTATTGTAAACAGCTTTATTTTTCTTTTTAATGTTTTGTCTCCCTTAAGCTTTGGTGCAATATTAAATTAACTGGCTTTGGTGGCAAACATTAAAATTTACTTGATGTGGTTGAATTTGAACATGTTCAAGCAACCTTTCCCATACTGTGCAAACATGTTTGCTTTTTATTTTCTCTCCCTCACATATACTGTGCACACACCAAAGCAAGACCGTTTTACGCTCAGTTTGCTAAATAGGAGCCTCTTTATACTGAAGGTAAGGTATACTGTTGTCCATCATTTAATGGGTTAAAATGTAAAGTGGTTGTTTAGATGTGTAAAACCATACCATGAAGGTAAGTGTCCAAATTAGTGTAAATTTGCCGTAAGGTCCAAATTAGTCTCAATCGACATTGATATGCATTTGGAGAACAGAAGCTTGCTGAACTGCAAAGGCGAATTGAAAAATCCAAATCAAATCCCATGCTACTTTAATTTTTAGGTCACTGTCGGCAAACTGAGAGGAATACATGAATTCCTGCATGTCCATTTAATAGCACAGTTGTACTGTGGCTGCTAACTGAGGATGCTGTAAAGTGTACTGCCTGATGACACCTTTCTGTAATAGGATTAGTTGAACGGAGCTAAATTCTGCTGTCCCTCTGTGACTGCATTGGGTGCATACAGCCCTAAGCACAGATAGAATCAGCATGTCTCTGAATTAGGAGAAGCACTTCAGTGTGAACCAGAAGCGTAACCTAAAGCCAGTCAACTGCGTATTTAGAAAGAATGAAAGCTGCTATTGCCAAGGTGGTCAGGTCAATGTTTTCTATTTAGCAAGTGTATTTGCTATGTCAGTGTGTCTCTGTGGGAAAGAGGAGGGTGTGTTTACACTTGAATAAACTTACAGCAGTGTTTAAAGTATGCAAAATGTTTATTATATATGTAAATGAAGTCCTTCAGAGTGACATCATGCACCGATTGACGAGTATGTCAATTGATTTTAAAATGGCAATGCAGATTGCCTATGGTTATGTACAAATATTGATAATAAATATTTAAATATTTATTATATAAATAAATATTTAAATTTACTTCTTGAACCTCAAGTAATGGTCGCATGTGACTTTTTTTCACTGCTGTTGGCTACAGTTGAGTCCGTATTTGTGACTTAAGATTTGTACTAACGAATGGGATTAGCCACTACTGGGATTAATGTTGACAAAGACTTGATTGGTATGTGACAGCCCTCACAGTGCTTCAGAAAGTAAAGACTAGGGAATGCAATCACCTAAACTCTACTACACATTTTGCACTTGATAAAAGCAGCCTGGATCATTGCAACTAGGCTGTCTGCTGAATCCTGTTCCTGAAGCTGTTAAATTGCCATGTGAAATGGATCGTCAAGTTCTGCTGCTATGTCCAGTTTTTGGAAGGTAGCTGACACACAGGCTAATTCACACAATGGAAGACAGTGATAAGTATTCATTGCATATTGCTGTACAGGTTTGAATTGGTTCTGCTTGGGTCTGAAAAACAAAGACAATTCATTTTAAAAATGAGTAGGTACTGTTTTCTTTCTGGCTAGCAATTCTAAAACAGGTGCTGTCCTGTTGAGAGGGACAGAGACATTGGACTTAACTCCTAACCACACCTCTCTGGAGCTGGACAGCCTTATGTCACAATAGTCTGAATGGAAGACGGAGCTGGGAGTCTGAGCTGATCACTCCCAGTACTGTATGGGAAGCTTCCAAAACTCATGGCTAGAGGTGTTTGAAAAACATTTTTCTCAGAAGCCCATTGTTTTCAGTAATACTTAAACTGTAATCCTATCTTATCAGGAACAAATACCTCTGCTCTTGGCATAGAGAAGAATACAACTCCTAGGGAGCGAGGAGGGGGGTAGGTATATCCTACAAAGATGCTACCACACATGCTATTTTGTGATGAATGACAATTACTTCTCCATAACAAATATAAAAATTGAATTCTTCAGTGTGGGGAAAAGAGATGAGTGATTGTTGTACTGTGTTCAACAAGTGCAGCTCTTTCTACTGAACAGGTCTCTTGTATACCAGTTAAGCTGACCTGACACAGGAAAATACTCTTAGTGCTGAAGAATACAGATATGTTACATGCATGTTGGACACACCTGTGTTCAAATCTTGCTTTTTGCCTTTGCTTCAATTCTTCTGCAATATCTTCCTCTCTTATCACCTCTGATGTGCTGTTTTCTTGTATTACCTAGAGCCATACAAGCATTCACCCAAAAACATGTTTGTGTTATCTGGAGAATAGCCACAGGAATCAAGTACCTCTACACTGTAAAATATGCATTAAAACACATTTTACTTTTAATTACTGGTTAAAGCAGTGTTTCCCAAACTGTGGTTCGGGACCCACTAGGTGGGTCGCAAGCCAATTTCAGGTGGGTCGCCATTCATTTCCATATTTTATTTTTAATATATTAGACTTGATGCTACCATGGTATGTGACTGCATTTGGGGAAATGTTCCAGACCTGTACTTTTAACAAGCTACTATGTATATTCTTTTAACAATGATAGTCAATAGGACTTACTCCTGGGTAAGTGTGGGTAGAATTGCAGCCTAGGATTGTAAAAAAATGTTCCTGCTTGATGATATCCTGCTCATGACATCCCTTCTGGTGGGTCCTGACAGATTCTCATTCTAAAAAGTGGGCCCCAGTGCTAAATGTGTAAGAACCACTGAGTTAAAGCAACAATGTGACCCTTATAGCCCATCAGTGTAATTGATCATTATATGCTTTTTAACTAGGTCTAAAAGTGCCATACCATTTCTACAGGTTTCCTTTAAAGCAGACTCTGTGTTCAAACTCTTTCAAGCAACAAAGGAAAATAATATAATTCTGGCAGTTTTGAGATTGACAACATCTAGTATAAGCACTGATGACTTTAGTCAAGATGATCCAAGTGTAGTACACATACTGTATTAACTCAGCTTGAAATTGACTCACTTGAGTCCCATTTGTTTGGTAATGAGCACAGTGCAAAAGGAAGCCAGTCTGAAAAGCAACCGGCTGCAGAGTGATTCCACATTGCCCAAATACACCAAATTGCATGCTTCAGGGAACACCAAGTGAAAAATATGCACTTGTGTGTATGTGCACCTGCACCCTGTCACTAGCCAATTCTGCCTGAAGAGTATTGCATATATTGTAATAAACAACCTTCCAGTACTCACCTTGGATGACTTTTGTGTTGCAAAGCTTTTATTTATAGATTCCTGTTCAGAGGAGGCAAGGTCAATTTCTGAGCTAATGTTATGATCAGATTGTCTCCAGGATGACTTTTCTTTGACATTCCATAGTTCTTTTTGGCCAAACATACCTTTAAAAAAAACAAAACTATTTGAAAGTCTCCTGTCTAATCATACCAGTTTCTTATTTCTGTGTTGTGATTATGTCCAAATTATATTCTTGCTACTCTGCTATACTACAGGGGTTCTTAACCTGTGGGACCTGCAACTCGAGGGCTACATGAAGTTGTCCCAGAATTAAGAAAAACTGTTGCCTTGATACATTTTTTTTTTTTTACTGGGATAATGTTTTAAAATTTTTTGAATGTGGCTTGAATTGGCCACAATATTTATTGTGTTTGACTTTCTGATGAGGTTTTTTGATGCCTTCAATTAACAATTTTGTTTTTTGAAGTTTTACTTTTTGCCTTATGTTCAAAGTCAGGGAAAACTGCAAATAATAGCAATTTGAAATAAATATGTGGGGTATGTGTGAGCCATTCAATTCAGGAGATGTATAAAGCACCAAAGGTTAAGAACCTCTGCTATACTACAAGAAATGTTCATAATCTATTAAATTTTACCATTTCAACACCAGACTAAACAATAGGACGATGTAAATTATGATGGTGCTTCAACTTCCATTGTTATCATAGAACGTTTTATATGGCTGGAAACACAACTTGCAGTCGGGGGACTTGACAGATGCCCTTGATTTGCTTGAATACATTGTTACAACGTAGTACATCTTTTCTTACCTACGTACTCCCCTTCTTGGCTCCATAGCTTTATGCTACAATCCAAAGATGAGGAGAGGAGAACCTGATACTCACTCACAAGGCTCATGCTGTTCCATTGGAAAAAGCAAAAGTTTGATTTATTAACAACTGTCATAAACAGAAATCAAAGATTTTCCTTATTCCATAAGGGTGTTTTCTCAAATGGTGTCTGGTGTTGTAATTTCCCTTGTTTAGCATGAGGGTTTTAGAGTTGGAAGTAAACCTCTTAGGGTTCAATCCTATCTACCTTTCCAGGGCCAATGCAGCCCTGAGGCAACAACCATTCTCTTACCTTGAGGAGGTCTCTGTGACTATCCTTCCCCCCCCCCCGACTACAGGATGCAGCACACACCCTGTTGGCATGACTGCATTTGTGCTAGAAAGGTGAATAAGATTGGTCCCTTGTTGTGTTAAAGGATGGTTGGGAGGGCTGGAGAAACTGGAATATCTTCTGCTCAAAAGCACTTTGGATTAGGAAACAATAGGCAAGTTTTACATATAATTGTCCATGTGACAATTCCTTGCCTATCGCACCACAAAGTCCTGTATGTGGCATCACAGGTGGTGATGCATAAATTGGTCAATATTTCCTACATGGAAGCACATTCCATGTTCCAGAAACAAGTATCATTGGTAAGTCATACAGACTGCCTTCTCTTTAGGTCCCCCTTCTTATGTTTTGCTGGAGATACAGCAGATGTTAACCTACAAGGTGACAAGGTGCCCATGATGCACTAATGTGACCTAGCAAAGATGAGATTTTCTTACATGAAATGCTCAGCAGGCACTGAAATACTGAAGCTGATCCCATGCCACCAGTGGAACAGGAGGGCTGGGGTGGACTCTTAAGTTCTACACCACGGGTGCCCAAACCCCGGCCCTGGGGCCACTTGCGGCCCTTGAGGCCTCTCAATGCGGCCCTCAGGGAGCCCCCAGTCTCTAATGAGCCTCTGGACCTCTGGAGTTTTGTTGGAGCCCACACTGGCCCAACGCAACTGTTCTCAGCGTGGGGGGCGACTGTTTGACGTCTCTCATGAGCTGTGGATGAGGGTTCCCTCCACTGCTTGCTGTTTCACATCTGTGATGCAGTAGCAGCAGCAAAGGAAAGGCCAGCCTTGCTTTGTGCAAGGCCTTTTATAGGCCTTGAGCTATTGCAAGACCTTCATTCATTCATATAAGTTCCATCTTTAATATATTCATTTATGTAAACTTATTCAAATTTTAAATGTAAATTAGTTCTTTTTTCTCTGGCTCCCAACACAGTGTCAGAGAGACCATGTGGCCCTCCCCGTCAAAAACTTTGAACGCCCCTGTCCTACACAAAGGGAGCTAGTCTCCGATGCAGTATCCATTCTGTTCTTTTTATACAAATGGAAATCTTAAAATCAGCTTTGAACACCTTTATGTTGAGATGGTGTCAGAGAGAGGCAAACAAAAGCTCCTTGCTGGAGGCAGAAAGTTGTTTACTGAACACTCTTGGACAGAGTCTCCCCATGGGATGAGAGCCTGACCTCCCTGTGGCACAAGATGCATGAATTTTATAGGGACTGAGTAAGATCAGCTAGAAGCAGTACAATAGGGTCTTTCTCATGCATTCAAAATAGATTAGTTACCAGGAACCTACTCATACCTTAAATTAGTATGGCCTGCATAAAAGAAAAAGGTTCAAACAAGAGAACATAAATCTAATCTCAGAAGACAGAAATACAATTAACATTCTGGTAATTAGCTAATGAGGTAGATGTTACAGCTGCATTGATATATATAGCTAGAGACATGGACAACAGATAAAACAAATTAAGACAAGCAAAACTATGTCCATGAGGGGAAGCTGGAATTACAGTACACATGAATGAAAAAAGCTGCACAGTCTCTGGCTAAGTGGCAGGGTCCTTGAGAGTTCGCTTGCTGAAGCCAGAGGATAAGAGCTTCAACATGGCAGTCAGAGTTGTGATATTTACACAAATAAGAAATCAAACAATTTCACCCACAATGGTATTGCAGCATCCGCTCCAGTTCAGCCCCCTCCTGAAGAAGCCCTCCCTGGATTCCACTGTGTTGGATAACTACCGGCCAGTCTCCAACATCCCGTTTCTGGGCAAGGTAATTGAGCGGGTGGTGGCGTCCCAACTCCAGAGGGTCTTGGATGAAGCGGATTATCTGGATCCTTTTCAATCTGGTTTCAGGCCGGGCTTTGGGACGGAAACCGCCTTGGTCGCCTTGGTGGATGACCTATGCCGGGGACTGGACAGGGGGAGTGCGTCCCTGTTGGTCCTGCTGGACCTCTCAGCGGCTTTCGATACCATCGACCATGGTATCCTTCTGGGCCAATTGGCCGAGTTGGGAGCTGGAGGCACTGTTTTGCGGTGGTTCCGCTCCTACTTAGAGGGTCAGTCCCAGATGGTGGTGCTGGGGGATGCCTGTTCGACACCCTGGCCCTTGAGATGTGGGGTGCCACAGGGCTCAATTCTGTCCCCCATGCTATTTAACATCTACATGAAACCGCTGGGAGAGGTCATCCGGGGGTTTGGAGTGGGGTGCCATCAATATGCTGATGACACCCAGCTCTATCTCTCCTTTCCTCCAGACGCCAGGGTGGCGGTTGAGGACCTGGAGCGCTGTCTGGAGGCAGTGAGGATCTGGATGGGGGCTAACAAGCTGAAATTAAATCCGGATAAGACAGAGGCTCTCCTGGTTAGGAAATCCTCGATGCAGGTGCTGGACTATCGGCTTGCGCTGAATGGGATTGCACTCCCTCTGAAGGAGCAGGTCCGCAGCTTGGGGGTCCACCTGGACTCGCAGCTGCTCCTGGATTCCCAGGTGGCGGCTGTGGCAAGGGGGGCCTTCGCTCAGCTTCGGCTGGTGCGCCAGCTGCGGCCGTACTTGGATCGTGCAGACCTGGCCACGGTGATCCATGCCTCGGTGACATCGAGATTAGATTACTGTAACGCACTCTATGTGGGGCTGCCCTTGAAGACGGTTCGGAAACTGCAACTAGTGCAGAATGCGGCGGCCCGTGTGGTTACTGGAGGTAGGCGGTTCGACCCTGTCAGTCCGCTTCTCCAGCGGCTGCACTGGCTGCCCATTCGTTTCCGGGCCCAATTCAAGGTGCTGGTATTGACCTTTAAAGCCCTATACTGCTCTGGACCAGGGTATCTTAGAGATCGCCTGCTCCCGTACAATCCGGCTCGCCCTCTCAGGTCATCAGAGAAGGCCTTTTTACAAGTGCCACCGCCTAGGGAGGTATGTGGGGCGGCTGCAAGAAATAGGGCCTTCTCAGTAGTGGCACCAACGCTATGGAACTCCCTTCCCCTTGACTTAAGAATGGCTCCCTCTCTTGAGACCTTTCGGCAAGGCCTGAAGACCCTTCTGTTTAAACAGGCCTTCTGAGTTTGTGGCCTTTTAACATCTTTTTAACATCTTTTAATATTTTTTTACAGGCCTGATTCTTTTATGACTTGCTGCTGCTCTATGCTCTTTTTACCTATTCTTTTTACTCTGACTGCTGTTTTTAGTATGTGTTAATATGTTTTTATTTGTTTTTTTTTTTTAATTGTTTTTAATATGTTGTAAGCTGCCTTGAGTCCCTTCGGGGAGAAAGGCGGGGTAGAAATAAAGTTGTTGTTGTTGTTGTTGTTGTTATTATTATTCCTTTTCAGTGTTCAACAGGCTTCTGACGGGGGAAAAAAATAAAGCCTTACAATATAACGTACAAATTAAAAGGAATACATTCATACCTTGTAACGCTGCAGTTGTGAGCTTTCCACCTCTGAAGTACTATTCAGTGGTGAGGAGAGAAGAAAAAATGGGTTAAAAATTATTTTTGGTATGAGAGAATGAATAAAACATTCTGATGAAAAATGATTTTTTTTTCTCACAAGTTGGTGGCTTGGCTTCTGGGCCATGCATGGCATAGTCTTTGATGTCCCAAATATACAGAAACCCCTGCTGGTCTCCAGCGCATAAGAGGAGATCATTGTCACTGATGGTCATGTCGCTGACTGTAGATTTCTCCTTGGACTGCAAGTGAGGAGAAAGAAATGTTGAGGGACAAATCATCACTGTTTCAGTCCTGAAAGATGGGATGGAATTAGTCTTTGTTCAATACACTGGTATCTTTCTAACTTTACTCCTCAGGTGCGTTTCAAAGCAGCACCTGTGTCACTTTTTGTGAACATTAGCTTTGCAATGGGTGCATATATTTTAAGGTTATTTTTGGTCTTAGGCTCAGGAAGCATCTGAAACATGGAAACACGATTTTGTATAATAGGGAACCATATACAGTACATAATACAGTACAGCAGAAAGCTTATAGCAAGACAAACAGGCAGGTAGCCTGCAGCTAGAGAAGGCAGCTCCGTGAATGTTATCAGGAAACAAACAGGAAGCACGTTCACTGACTCATCCCCTCTATCTGCTTAGTGCCAGCCTGCTTGTCTTGCTACAAGCTTTCTACTTATAGTGTCTGGTTAAAACAAGTACACTATTTCTTTGCATAACTATAAACATCAACAAAGGTAATGAGTAATATGTGTGTGTGTGTGTGTGTGTTTTAGGGTATCATTCAGTACTTCCAGTGTTGGCAAACTCCATGAACAAAAGGTGTGTACTGTCCACACAGGGGGTCCATGTGCATGCAGAAGTACCTCTCATGCAAATGGAACACTCCTTCCACTCACAAGAACTCTTAGGCTGCATTCCTAACCTTACTTTTCTTGGAGTAAGTCCCATTGAACACAATAGGACTTACTTCTGAGTAGACCTGGTTAGTCTTTGCCCTTAGGATGCTACTCTTGGGATTTTTCTTTTTGTTGCAGGTTGGCAACTTTGGAATGGTTTACATTAGACACACTGCTAAACTTTGGTTTGGCCCTATAGATTCCAGAACTCTGGGTCTTCCTTAATACATACACTGTTACAATAAGAAGCTCTGCAAAACTTTGACTTGGAAGAGCAGAGAAGGAAAGAGTTAATAAAATAAATTACTTGTAGAACTGATAGCCGTTCATTAAAAGTGCTATTCTTAATTGTTTACAAGAGTCAGCTTTAAAAGTTTGACAACAGAGACTTTTTGAGTGAAACTTTAAGAATATGCTATATATTTTCACACAAATTGATTGGTACTTACACCAGAGATATAAGCAAATAATTTCCCACGGCCATATATATTCCAGAATGTAATATAACCTACAAAGTAACAACGATGCAACATTATAAGATACAAAACACAGATGGAAATTAATTTTCTAAAGTAGAAAAAAAAAATGCATTTTGTGATGGAGGAGAAGAAGTGGCATAGCACAAGCTGGGCAACTCTGACAAATTGTCTATAGAGCAAACTTTGTTTTTCACACTACACCAGCCTTATCCTGACATCCAAGATGTCAGATGATATGTTGGTCTTTTGCTTCTTTTGCCTTTGTAACAAGACTGTTGCAGCTGCAGACCTCTGCAGCTCCATGCCCGGGGCAAAGCTCTGCGATGGCCCCCCTGTGGGCTATCGCTGCCCCCCTGCACAGAAATCCACCCCCCCTACTCACCAGAGGCTCACGGAGCCTCGTGCAACCTCCTCCCACCAGGGAAACCTCCGTGAGGTTCCCTGATGCTATAAACTTTGCTTCCGGCAAACCGGAAGCACAGTTTCCACCCGTCAGGAGCCTCAGAGAGGCTTCCGTGGGGTCCTAGCAGCCAGCACCTGGGGCATTTGCCCCAGGGAGGTCCATGGCGGGCATGCAACTGGACTATTGAAAAGAACCCCTATAGGCAGTGAAGGGGGGTGGGGGTTGTAGCAACCAATCAGTATTGGAAGATTTAGGGAGACAGGCCAGCTAGGTGTGCACCCTTGGCCAATGGCCATCTCTTGGCCACACCCTGCCTCTAGGGACATTCAGTGCTGGTGTAGATCATCTCCATGTTAGGCAAAAGTGGGATTATTTGCAACAATCACTGGATGGGTGACCCAGCAGTCCACATCTGTATGTAATCTTGGAATGAGAAGGCATTTTCCTTGCTCTCTCATTCTTAGGAAGTCCAGCAAAGGTGGTGGAATTCTGCCAGTCACTTGGTACAAGGTGCAAGAAACATACAGTACACAATTATAGGTTCTGGCAAATTTTAAAATTTAAGATGGATCCAAAGCGTCATGCTCCCAGCTTGCAAGATCTGTACATCTCTTTCTGGAAGGAGCACAGTACTCAAAGACAAAAGCAAGACAGAGTAATGCCATGTTAAAATCCATGGCATTGCTTTTCTGACACATCTAGCCTGTCTTGCCACTATTGAAAGCTGAATGATGAAGGTAAGGGCCTGCCAGTACACTTGGCACCTGCCTCTATTAGTCTGTCTATACTGCTAGTAGTGGCGGATTTCACATTCTTGGAAGACAGAACTGGGGGGGTGGGGAGACTCGTGCACATTTTCTATTGAGCAAGCAAATCGGCTCTTGACTTCCTTAGGACGTATTAGATTGTGCAATCTGCTAAGCTGTCACACAGCTGCTGCCCTTTACATACATACAATTGCAAGGTCAAGGAGACACTGCACTTCTTGGCAGCCCAATCCACTAATCCATTCAGTTCAACTAGTAAGCTTAACTTGATCTGGTTGCATTGCCATAAATGAGAGTATATCACTAAATCTGAGCAAATTTCTTTGCTGACTTAAAGATGGGACTGAACTGATTATCTTAAGGCTACACTGGAAAAGTCTGCAGTTGATTGGGTTTTGATCTGGGTTTAACATCTCCCAAATCTCATGCAGACCAGGATTTCAAGAGCCTCTTCGATGAGGCTTAGAGTGCAAGCCTATGCATGTCTACTCAGAAGTAAGTTCCATTCTGTTCAATGAAGCTTACTCCTAAGAAATTGTACATAGGATCGCAGCCTAAGATACTGCCACAGGAGCCTGGAGCCATAACGGACTGAGAGAGTCAGAAATTTCCAGGTATGCATGTAAACCCAGCTGCAACATGGAGTTCTAAACTGCTTATATTTGCTTAGTACCTCTGGGGCCGCTGGCCACAAGTACAGCTGCTGTTTTCTTCTTTTCCAGCCTTGATAACAGGAAAATAATTTTACTGATGGTTAAATCCTCTGGGAAGAAAAACTGGAACATGTCAATGTTTTCAGCAGTTTACAGGCACCTGTGCTAACACAAGATATTTGTGAGCCTGCAAAACCAAGTCTAGCCAGTGGCGTAGCTAGGGGCTGCAAAGCACTAAGTTTTGCAGGGAGCCTCACCGCAGCATGCAAGCAGCTCCTTGTCCTCATCCTCCCCTTCAGAGCCATTCCAGGTCGCAAGAGCAAAATGGAGGCTCTGAGTCCAGCCACAGAGAGTGACTCCAGAAGGCAATGACTGTAGTCCGTTGCCACACAGCACATGCATATTATTCTGTATCCTTCTGCATCCACAAATTGTGGGTGTCGATTAAGAACGAATATTGTAAACATGCAGGCCCAGTCTGATGATCTCTCATCACTGCTAAGAATAAAATCTAGAATATATATGCATACCTCATTATATATATATATATATATATATATATATATATATATATCTAGAATATATATGCATACTTCATTTTATTATATATATAAATATATATAGAAAGATCTAATCCTCCTTACCTGTTCCTTCTTCTACTGCTGCTTTGTCAACAGCACTTAGATGACTACAGACATGTCCTGATACTAGGTTCCATATAAGAATTTCACCATCAAAACTGGACGTGGCCAAGAAATGTGGAGGGCAGGAAGCTACACATAGAATGTCATCCTTGTGACCCTTCTCCTACATTGTGGGACAAACACATTGTTGTCATGTTCTGATTACCCCATCAAACAAACATGGTATAAGTCTGCATGCTCTCAGCAAAAGCACGTACTGGAAAAACTCCTGTATAAGTCTAGAAATTTTTGTCTTAAAATTTACCTTGAAAACCTGAAAAAATGTGACTACCCTGAAAGATAATCTGTTTGCAGCCCAAGAGTAGGTCCGGGCACAGTAGATGAGCCCAGGCCTGAGTGCAGACAGGCATTGGCTGGCACAGCACAAAGCACACTGGGGTGCTACCTAGTAAGCACCAATGCAACTGGCCATGGAGGCTTCTGACAGCATTGGGTTCCAGGAGTGCTAGAGGCAATCACCTTCCACCTTGCTGTTGTGCTGCAGGACTAAGACAGCGCAGTATAGGGGATCTTGCCCTTGGACTAGCCAGGGGGCTGGTGATGGTTGGGAGTGGGAGGGCAATGGGAGGTTGGGAGACAGGGGCAGGGCTCCTTTTGGGGTCAGGGAGATGGCTGGGTAAAAATCAGACAAAATTATCTAATAATTCAAAGAGTTTCATAAATCTCTAGGTTTTACACTTGACATTGATGGGTCATAGTAAATTGCATGATTTTTTGGCTCAAAACTCCCTTGACTTATCTATGAGATTGACTAATAGATGAATATATGTAGGTATTTAGGTCTGTCTTATCGTTTTAGAACACCTTACCACAGTTTCAATCCAGTCCAGTTGTGGGTATGATCCTTCAGACATTTCATCATCAAGATCCTGACATTAAAAATATGTCAGTGACTTCTTTCATTCCAACACTATTAAGCATGAATGAGATCATTATTTGACATGGGGCACAATCCTGAAAATGAGTTGTGCTAGTGCAAGTCCCTTGCGCCAGCCCAGGAGGGTTGCAAATGTGCTGTAAAGCACATTTGCACTTCCTCAGGAGTAAGCTGCATCGGCAGACAGAGGTGCGCCGACACATGGAGGCTGAATCTAGCCTCCGTGGGGGCTTCCAGTTACGCCGGATCCCAACCCCCGTTCCTGGGGAGATTGGAGCAGCTTCAAGTCACTCTGCTCTCCTCAGACGTGTGCCACCTCAGGAGGTGGCGCAAGTCCGAGAAGACCGATGGGATAAGGGTGCCTTACCCAGGGGTAAGGGGAAAAGTTTCCCCTTGCCTCTGGCTGAGCCGCCTTGGGCCCCTAACCTGTGATGGATACAGTGCAAGCCTCTTGGCTTGCCTGTTCCAGTGCAGGGTAAGATTGCGCCCTTAAGTATGCAGAGGGGCAACTTGTATTTCTAGGGGGAGTTACTGCTAAAACCATACAAATATTCAAAATAGGTGACTACAAAAAATAGGGAACAAAACCTGCCTCTCAGCTACATCTTTGACACCAAATCAAGATGGAAGCAAGGTTTACTGTAAATACAAGACACTGATGTGGTCACCTAATGTATGTATTACATGTGTTGTTGATTATTGGAAGGGTGTGCAGGAATGAGAGCTGTACATCATGGGTACCATTAAGGAAATTCATAAAAGACATCTCTATAAACAAATGTAAAAGATTGGACACCTACATCTAGAAACCTGAGTGGGTCTTCATCCTCACCAAGCCACTCTCCAAATCAGAGCCACAGCGAGGGCAAAGGGCTAAAGTCCCCACCCCCATGCTGCATTCCCAATCTGGATTGGGGCCCCCATGAAAACTGATCAGTTGAAACTAGGCCCAGAAGGACCAATGGTGCATTTGACTTCACACATGTAGTTTGGCCCTGAAATTCCTTTGTGAGCCCACATTTGAGCTAATCAAATTAAATGTTAAGCTCATTTATACTTACTGGAAAAATATTGATCCTTCTGCCCAACCCAACAGATACTATGTACCTTTTCAAAAAATGGAAACATGTTTTACTTAAGGAGGAAATAGAAGGACAAACACCTCATATTCCTTGTATTTTCACCAGTATGTACTTGCAAGCTTTTCCCCTCTAAGGAAATGTCTGCTACCAACATCCTTTGTACCTGTTGTTGTAGATATCCACATACACACATGCAGTGACTTCATCAGCTGAACTGGCAGCTGAAATACAGATCAAATGATTGTCTTGTTGCAGCTGCTGACAAAATATTTGAGACATGGAGGCTAAAAATTGACTTTCTACCTTGCTTAATGGTGTGCATGCAACAGAGAGTGCTGCTATCCCATTTTTTCAGACTGCCATCTCTGCCACCAGTAATCAACCTGGAGGAGGGGGAAAATGTCTCAGTGTTACGGAACAGCAAACAACAGAGTAACAAGAGAAAACTGTAACCAGAAGTATTGCATATTGCCCTGTGCAAACGGCTGAGTCTGTACCTCATACCACTACGCCCCCCTACTTTGGTCATCTTGTGCACTACATCCCCCCTTCCATGTTGATACCAGGCTGATGGAAGACCTCAGAGAAAGCCCTGCATTGGGTCCCTCATGGTGTAACTGGTACTCAGGCTTATGGGCTTGGTTCAGCATACTGGGCCCTCAGATGGGCATGGATCCTTGGCTAGATCCTGATTGACTCTTGACCAATGACTCTTGACTCCCCCCTCCCCCGCCTACCTTTTCTGCTTGCATTGGCCCAGCTGGGCCAACACAAGCGTCTGAGAGGAAGCCAGCACGGAGGTTTATGTCAGCCTCCACAGGCTGGTGCTTCTCAGAGTGCCGGCCCAGCTTCCTCTTGAGGAAGCGCAAACATGCCTTACAGCACGTTTGCAACCCTCCTTGCGCTAGCCCAAGGATTGCGCACTTAGTCATGACTGATGCCATGAGCCAAGAGCTCTCACTAAACTCTGGTCGAAGTAATGCCATTTTAACATCAGTTCAGACTCTGGCCTTAAAGATGCTTGTTAGCAAGAAGCTACAAGTCACCCCTCACCCAGTGTCTTGTCCTAGAGATAGCTGGGCCTCAAGAGGCAGTTTGCAACAATACCTCAGAGCAAGGGCAACCTATGTCAAAGTGCCTGTGATCTCTTATCTCTCCAGTACAGTACAGTCCAGCTCACTATGGCAAAGGGTGGAGGGACAGGCCAGTGGGGGGGGGGCGGGATGAACTGGGCAGTGAAAGTGGAAAGTTATTGGACCCTTGTCCCCTTAGCTTTGCTAGCCACACCTATGAGTTGAATAAGTATGAAAAGTTAGCTGCGTCTAGCTACACTTACGTGTGATCTGAGATGACTGGCCTCCTTGCTGTCTTGCTTTGGTACCAGCAATAAACAAGCTGTTTTCTGCTATACCTTCCCTCTGAGTGTTAAATTGGGATGTAGCAATCCAGGTAACGAACCCTACGCTGCCTTTGTGGGTTAAAGAACAACATGACTAACTAAACTTAGGATATCACCCTAAATACTTTGATAACTGCTAAAACCAAAAACATAGAAAGGGTCTGGAGAGGGATAGCTGGACAATATCGCAGAGGAGAGAAAAGAACATACAAAAACTATTGGTCAATTTAAATAAAATTATACCGCTGTAATGGTAAATTGATCGTTGAATACCTCTTTCCACTTGCATCTAATGCCAAGCAAGTTACTGCAGTTTCTCCATGAGCTTCACACACTTTAATAATCAACTGTCCAGTTTTAAGATCCCACATTTTTATGACCTGTTTAGGGAACAAAGAAAACAAAGGGACATGAACGTTTGTCCCTTTCTTTTATCTTAAAAAAAGGGAAAAAGGATGCACAAAATATAGTTTAAAATTTTAGAATAACATTTGCTTGCCAATTAAAGACTTAGGGCCCAATCTGTGCTCGGCAGCACGGCTCCGTGCTGCTTAGCACTGTCGCAAATGTGCCATAAGGCACGTTTGCCAGCCTCACTGCCGGCCGGTGCTGGACTAGCGCAGGGCGGTCACCCAGCTTCCGCGGCTCGGTGGTCTCCCAGACCTTTTGGTTGGTGGTAAAGTGAGTAGCCCCATTGCGGGGCTGTTTACCTTATCTGGGGGAAGGGGAAAAAAGTCCCCTTCTCCTGAGGCGCCTTCCATGGTAGCTTGGGAGGTGCAGGATGCTGCAGCAGCCCTTCTCGGTGCTGCCGAGCCTGGGTGTCATGGCAGCTCAGGATTGGGCTGTTAGTAGTCTGTCCTCAACTGGAACCTCAGGCGTTTGGAGCAATGTGAAGTCATCTTAATCACCCTCAAGTCCTGTGTTTAAGGTCTAACTTGAGTCTGACCCACAATGCTACACTTGGGTGTGGTGAAACATTGGTTTCATATAGCTAGTATGCTGAATACACATGAAAAGACCTGGTATTTAAGGACAGGACGGAGGGAGGGCACCAATGCAGAAACGAGAAAGGGAATCTCAAAAGGAACATTGAAAGGGTTATAAATCTTATAAATAAATAAAAAGGTGATACATTTTATTTTAACCCAGCATAATTCTGCATTTTTCAAGTGCCTTGGAAAGAGAGTCATTATCTTGAGAGGCGGCATTTACCACCCTAAAGAAAACTCTAACCTTCTTTACTTAAATCTTGCATGGTAAACACTCTCTCTTTCTGCTGGGCATTCATGCAACATGACCAGTGACTCTGTATTACTTACGGAGTCTTCTGAGCAACTAACCACATGCTGTGACTGTTTGTTATATTGACAGCAAAAGACAGGTTTATTATGTGACGTGCCCCAGCCATTGATATGGTTTCCCCTGAAAAAAAGAATAGAAGTAGTAATAGTGGAAAAGGATTGAAATTGAGAAATACCATATTCGCATATACAGGGCCCAATCCTAGCCAACTTTCCCACACTAATGCAGCTGTCCAGTGGGGCATGCGATGCATCCTGCAGTAGGGAGGTAGTCACAGAGGCCTTTACAACATAAGGGAATGTTTGTTCCCCTGTCTCAGGGCTGCATTGTGGTTGCATCAGTGTTGGAAAGTTGGTTGGGAATGGGCCCTAAATCTATTTATAGGATATACAGCACTTTTATAGTTCTGTTAATACCTTGGTTTCGATAACCCCCAAAAGAAAAAGAAAAGGGCTAAGCCCTCCTCCATTTTTCATCCACATCTAAGTGAAAAACGCTTAAGGGCTGTAATGAACTCTTCTTATCTACTTGTGATTTATACTATATAGGTTGCAATCCTATATACACTTACTAGGGAGTAA
The DNA here is from genome assembly GCF_035046505.1 of Tiliqua scincoides. Classification (NCBI taxonomy): domain Eukaryota; kingdom Metazoa; phylum Chordata; class Lepidosauria; order Squamata; family Scincidae; genus Tiliqua; species Tiliqua scincoides. The sequence goes on from NC_089826.1 coordinate 33,316,506, forward strand.
CAGCCCAATCCTATCCATGCTTTCCTGGGAGTGAGCCCCATTGACTCTAATGAGACTTACTTCTGAGTATTGGCTGCCAGTCCCATTAAAATCAATGGACCTTACTTCTAAGTAGGCACAATATAGGCTTGCACTGTTAGTCTTATTCTGCATGGTAAAATGAGAATAGCACATTTTCTCATATTCTGGTTTTTCTACACAGAACAGTGTATGGTTTCTGCAATGTAGTTAAAATAAACTGCACACTGTCCAGAAAAGAAGCTCTGCATGCATAGATTGTGGTTCATTCAGAGCCTGCAGAAAGCAGTACATTTTTTGCCTACTTATGCTGGAATTGTAGAAGACTGAAGTTTTCAGCTGCAACGTAGAGGGCTCGCAGGTCAGACGAAAAGTAGCAAACTGCCATCTCTCCTCTGATTTGGCTGACTTTGGGTATGACCGTGATAATGCAGGAGTGGTCTTCAATATCCCATACCTTTTGGGAGGTAGAAGGATTGAGAAAAGGGATCACTCAAATGTCCATCAACTTGTCAGCATGAATGATTATTAAAAACTTATATCCACTGTATCCCTCTTGAGGTCCTCTCCATCTCTCTCATGCATTTATATAGGAAGCTGCTTTAAACCAAGTCAGACCATTGGTCCATCTTGCTAAACTTTGTTTATGCTGACTGGCAGAGGTTCTCTAGGATTGCAGATAGGTTTTTCCTAGTCCTACCTAGACATGAAACGGGATCTTCTGCATGCACAGCATGTGCTCTACTAGTAAACCATGGGCCCTCCTCTTTCCTGCTTCTTGTCCAAGTTTTGAGAAGTTAATACAGTGATTTTTAGCATTTTTCTTCTCACAGTATACTGACTTCTGTAGTCTTCTCTATGGTCTTTGCCTCTTGTGATGGGCAGATAGTGACAGTGATGTCCATGAGATCCAATGCTCTCATTCTAGGCCCGACACACCTCCTTCACCCTAACAGCAAAAGAGTAGGGCTATAGGGGCCTATGGAGCAGCGGAGGAGAGAAGTAAAAGTTTTCATTACTTGCCTTGTTCCCACTTAGCCCATTGGATGCAGAAGACACATCCTGCACCTGGATAAGATTGGGTCATTAATTTCCTCCCACTACCATTTTTCTTACCAGAAATTGCCCAGACACTTGCAAGCAAATCTTCACAGTGATAAGAACCAGAAACTTGTTTTTTAAAAATACATAAATGAGTCAAGTTGATATACTCAAAACAGTAAATGTTTCATGCCCACTATCAGATTTCTCAATGGCACAGAAGTGGACAATTCACACAGTCCCGGCTACGTGATTAGGAAAGATCATATGTACTGAACAATCTCATCCAACACCCTTATAGTTCTTTTTTTATCCCAAACCAGGCAGCCTTACCTTGATGGTGCTGTCCAGAGAAACTGAGATAATCTTGGTGTTGCCATGAGCAATATGTAGGAAGCCAATAGGGGAAGTATGGCCCTGCAATGTGCCAAGAGCCCACCTAGTGTGATGGCAAAAATATCTTTGATTAGAAATCATTTTCTCAGTTGTCAAATATGTAACCTATAGATTTCTTCAGCAGAATAAGATAAAATGTTTGTGTTCCCAGTCAGGTTAAAATAAAGTTGTAAATCTTCCTTCCTTCAATCAATTTAAAAAACTGGATACAGTATCTGTCCATCACACATGCACATCAACAGCAGTACAGAGGTGCAAATTGTGCTTAGCTGGCATGTACAAAATCCATCGGATAACTCTTAGACATGTGAAAGTTTCATTGACATCAGAAGGGCTTATTTTCACCGTCACATCTGTCTAGGATTGGAGCACAAGAGCAAACATGCATATTAAATAACATGCATATTAAATAACACTACCTGGAACTGTCTTTAAAGTTTTGCAACTAACAGCGCAATCCTAACTTTCACTTTCACTTTCAGCCAGTACAGCTGTCCCCATGCTGGCTCAGAGTGTACTCGGGACCCAAATGTATGTACTGATCTAACAAAATGATGGCACAGACAAAAACAAAACCATCACCCAGAAAATTAGTGGACATAGGCAAGATTTATCCCCATTTAGGCTTTTTTTTTTTTTTACCCAGGAACGTAAGGATTCCACAGTCGAATTTTCCGGTCCAGGCCACCAGTCACAAGAATATTACTTTCCCTGCAGAAGTCAAATGTCTTGACTCCTTTGTGCACTTTAAAAATGGATTCATCACAGCGAAAGCGCCTTGGTGGAGATGTAGCAACTGGGACCAGGAATTGGTTCAGGCTGCTGCTGCTGGAACCCATCAGAGTTTTCAAGCGATGCTTCACATTTTTGGTCCCAGTAACACAACCTGCATCGCAGCAAAAGAGAAACAATCCATAGGAAAGATAAGGTAAAGAAGAGAAATGAAAACCTTCTAGGTCATGATAGCATCATGTCCATATTCCATACAATTCAATATATCCTTTGCTTTAAAGAACTGTTGAGCAATTACAATCTATCATTGCCATTCACTGATGATGATCATTTGATGATGATCACTGGTCTTTCATCAGTTAAGTAAAGCACATTGTCCTGCTCCTAACCACTTCATTAGCAAGGGGGCATCTGGTGGCACTAAGAGTATCTGTAATTGGCCCCGACTAGAACTGGGGTGTCCAAAGTTTTTGGCAGGAGGGCCACATCAGCTCTTTGACACTGTGTCAGGGGCCGGAGGGGGGATAATTAATTTACATGTAAAATTTGAATAAATTTACATAAGTTTACATAAATGAATATATTAAAGATGTACTTATATGAATGAATGAAGCTCTTGTGATAGCTCAAGGCCTATAAAGGGCCTTGTACAAAACAAGGTTGGCTTTTCCTTTGCTGCCGCTGCTGCATCACAGATGTGAAACAGCAAGCAGTGGAGGGAGCCGTCATCCCACAGCTCACACAAGAGGTCAAACAGTCGCCCTCACGCTGAGATCAGTTGCGTTGGGCCAGTGTGGGCTCCAACAAATCTCCGGAGGGCCAGAGGCTCATTGGAGACTGGAGGCTCCCTGAGGGCCGCATTGAGAGGCCTCGAGGGCCGCAAGTGGCCCCAGGGCCGGGGTTTGGGCACCCCTGGACTAGACCAAAGATAAACAGAACTATTAAACAGAACTTTAATAGACATATTTAAGATAAACAGAACAGTTTTATGGTGAGACAACTGGCCTACCTATTCTGCCCCAGCATTGTCTAGTCTAGCTCTAGCTGAAACTAGCTAGCTACAATCTCAGGGATAATCCTGCTAGTTTTTTAACTGGAGAGGACAGGGACTCCAAAGGGTCCATTCTGCCACCGAACTATGAATCCTCCTTTCCTTACAAAGGTTTTGAATCTAGCGGATATATAAGCTCATAGCTATGTGCTTCTCATCAACCAACAACAGATATCTCTGAAATTTTGAAGAAAATTGTGTAGTGGATGGTGTACTGGCTACAACCAGGGAAACCCAGATTCAAATGTCTATTCAGCTATAAAGCTCCTGGAGCGGCCTGGGGCAAATCTTACAAGGATTTGGGGGGGATGAAATTGCGGGGAAATGGGGAGAGAAGTCATGAATGCCACCCTGAGCTACTTGGGGAAAAGGCAGGAAAAATCATGTAATAGCTTAAAATAAAAGTCATTTCAAAAGTAAAAGGAATGTCTATGCAGCATATTTGGTCTTATTTCAACTTCAGATAATGACAAAATGGTTTTGTTCCAGAATTCTCACTTACCTATAACCAGTGCAGTGCAATCATCATTGGAACTAGATACTACAGATTCCATTGAATTGATATATTTTACCTACAATGTCAAACACACAAAGGAAAATCCTATGAAGTTAATTGTGTCCTTAGGATATTGCAGTTACCTTTGCGATGAACTGTGGGAATGCAACATGGTTAGCCCAGCCAGAGAGAACTGATACGGTTTGTGTCATCTTGTGCCACAGATGGGGGAGGGAGTAAGGAAGCAGTGAATTCAAGATGCCCTTTACCCCGAGTCTGCCACCACCTCACTCCAGCCTGCCATGGACATGAGCTGCATTGATCCTACTCACTAGAAGAGAGCAAGACTTGGATCATCCACTTCCTTTCCTGTACTTCACTTTGCTACTCCCTCTCTTCACTCCATACTTGCATAAGGTTTAACTTGGGGGGGGGGGAGGGTAGATAAGCACTCCTTCATACAGCATGTAAAAGGGACAGAGCATAACAAGAAGATAAGGAACTTTTTGGGAGGCGTCTGGTACATGCTGCCATGTTCACTGGGGGCAAATAAGGGGTGGCATTGGTCAGTGGACTTTGGTTAGCTCTGGAGTACAAACAATGAAAAGGAACTACGAGGCAAATTCAGGAACAAACTAACAACAGTCAAATCTGCTGAAGGCAATAAAAGTGAACTTGATCAAAAAGAAATGAAGCAAACAAGAAGTACACTGAGAGACCAATCCTCTACCCCTCCCCCAGTGGTGCAGCTGTGCCAAAAAGGAGTGTGCTGTATCCAGTGGCCAGGTGGGGGTGATCAGGAGACTTCAAAAGGAAAAGGGGATCCCCTTACCCCTTCATAAGCCTCTCACTCTACAATGGGTCTCCTTGGACCTGTACCAGCTCTTTAGCAGGGGAGGGTGCAAAAAGAGGATAGGATCCAGCATGCACCATTGCCACCAGATCCAATCCTTCCCACGATCTCCCTGCCCCATGTTCCTCCCCACTTGGTGTCCATGGACAGGTTTGGCGAGGGACAGCGAGTTCTGCCAGCTCTCACAGCAGCACCCCATTGGCAACCATTTTGCAACAGCAGAAGTGTCTTCCATTGTCACAAAACCCACCATAGCACAGCCCAAACTTGCATAGGATTGGGCTGTGAGGTAATGAGGTGATACAAATATGGCTTTCAAGCAACATAGTGGGTTCCTGATGTGAGAATACTCTTCAGGAAACATCTTCAGGGCTGATGCAAACAATGACCCCTAATGACTATTCTATGCTTATGGAAGATGTCTCAATGCTTCATCATGAGTAAAAGGGAAATAATGATGAACCTGTAGAAACATCATTTTCTGAAATTCTCTTAATGAATGAATATGGTAACTCCCATCTTACACCCAATTGTTCCAGCCCTGGAATTCTCTTACTTTTGTCACCCAGTCATTATGAACCTTCCAGCGAATGAATGTGGTATTTTCACAGTCATGAATAGCATCTAGGGAAATGGTGGGAATCCCTTCCACCTCTGGATATTTTGTCCAGTTCCTACAAAGATGAAAGATTGTCAGAAATGGGTAGATGGATGACAAAATAGTCAGATTCCCCTCAGCTGTTATTCAAAAGCATATCCATTATTATGAATGTGCAGTCTATGATATATTTGGCAGTTTATTTCTGTAATGTCATTGGGAAAATTTTTCAAGAACTTTTAAGGAAGTCTATTACTAAATGCTCACGCAACCAAACAAAAATCCTTTAGATATATGCACTTCATTACAGTGTACATGTGTGCCTTTTCCAATCAAGACAGTGCAAAGGGAACAATGGTTAATCAAGATGAGATGGTCTATCTATAGGACAGATGTTAACATACTCTTCATGCAGAATTCCATGCACAAAAAGAGCTAGAGAGAAACTACATTCCCATGGCTGAAGCTACTCAAAGCACTCCTCCCAGCAGCAGGACACTTCCTCACCATCTGAAGACCTCTTCATGGACCAATGTATTGAGAGCCTTTATCAACATTTGGCAGACCAGGTGGCTCTCACCAAAAGTCACTGAAATGTGGAGCAGTTACTCTACATTTCTGCCAAAATGAGGAACATGGTTTACCACAGGGACCTGAAGGCATACCAGAGCAAGGCGAAGCTGCTGAGGGGGAATTACAAGCTGATCAGGAAGGCAACATTTGATATGGGCACTCCAGGACAACCACGCCCTACTCTGATGTCCTTTACCATTTTCCCTGTATGGACCATAGGGTGGTTATATCCTACTTCAGTGGCTTGGGGTGGTGCAGTGGAAAAGCTGCATCACTTCACCAAGGGGTGTGGGGGAGGAACTTGACAGCAAGGATGAAGTGGTCCTTAGATTGCACTGGACATCTGGTCACAAATCCCACGTGAGTTGAAATCTACAGATATATTTTCCCACAGAATACTGCACATTGGATCAGGGACTCATGGCCCAATCCTATTGTTCTCCTTTCCCACCAGTGCAGCTAAACAGAAAAGGTATGCACTGTATCTGAGGGAGGTGGAGAGGGAAGCTCTGGAAGGGAATCTCCTTTCCTTTCTGTAAGCCCTTTTAGTAGGCACAAGTACGAGAAGAGAGAGTGAGGATGCTGTGGAAACAGAGCATAGGATCTGGCATGCACCATCACCTTCTCACAGCCTTCCCGCCCCATTCCTCCCCCTGCCCAGTTTTGCCCTCTCTTTGCCACCATTCAGCCAGGATTGGTACAACACATACAGGAAGGCCTTCCTGCCAGCTCTGTGGCAGCACGTGCTGCCAGAGCGCACTTCACATCTGCCTTACGGCAGTCAGCACTGGTGAAACACTTGTTTCGCCAGTGGAGCAGCTCATTAGGATTGGAATGCCCAGCTACAAGGAGAGTACTTTTGAAAGCAAGCCAGAATGCACTGCACTAAGATTACCTGAGGAATAGTGTGCGCTCATGATAGCACCACTAGCTCATGAAACATACCTCAATGTTTCTGCTGCAGCATCGATGAGCAGGATGTTAACACAACCCTATTATACAAAACGTCAGCATATCAGTATCAGAACTGAAGGCATAAAATAAAAAGTCTCAGTATGTCAGCTACTACAATACACCTTCCAAGTTTATGTTCAGTTTTTACCATTAAAAATCAAATTTAGAAAAAAAGAATTTTCCCTTCTCTGACTACCCACAAGACAGTTCTCTCTCTCTCAAAATATAGTTATAGTTTTTACCCCAAATTAATCCAGGAAATATCTTGCCATCTATACGTACTAATAATTGACCTAAAAGAGAGGCACATGTTAGGCTAGTTATTCTGAGAGCCCAATACTATCCATGTCTACTCAAAATTAAGTCCCATTATAGTCAGTGGGTCTTGCTCCTAGATAAGTGTGAATAGGATTGCAGCTTCAAGGTGATGAATCTTTACTATGACAAGTTATGAATACCTTTCTGAAAACAAACAGAAAGTCTCATTTATTAAAGAGTAATGCTCAGGTTTAATGCTGAGCAATGCAGGTTTAATGCAGGAATAATGCTCATGCTGTGCCATTTTCTTCATTTATAATTGAATTAAAATATAAATTATTATAAATTTATAAAATTTATATAAAAATTTATATAATTTCTATGAAATTTATATAAAATATAAATTATTATTAAAATATATACTAACATTGAATTAAAAACAATATCAATAATATACCTGCTCATCACCATATAATATCACACATTCACCTTCTCCCCGAACACTATAAAGAAGAACAATAAAAAAATCATTGAATGAATTTTAGTTAACAAAGCAGGCATTCCTATAATGGAGAATCTGCATGCTAAAATACTATAAAATAGTACTATAACAAATTTTGGATATATTTTAGATATTTTATTTTTATAAAATATGTACCATATTTTACTATAAATATATAAAATATTTTCATCATTCACTTGTAAAGGGAAAAATACTAATTACAAATAATATTCTACAGCTGCATGTCAGAAGCATATGTGTGTATCTGTATGTAACTGGAACTTTCTTCTAATCTTAAAAATGAGGTTGAGACCTCATCACTGGGGTCACCCGGGAGGAAAACTAAAGGGAAAGAATGTTCAGAGATATTTTAGCATTTGCAGGCACTCATATCTACTGTGTAATAGCCTATGTGGTTTGAGAAAAAACTGGAGATTTTGGTAACACAAGCACAAATTCCAAAATTTCATCCAAAATTTGCCACAGGATGTGGTGATGTCATCAGGCCTAGACGCCTTTAAAAGGGGATTGGATAAATTTCTGGAGAAAAAATCCATCACGGGTTACAAGCAATGATGTGTATGTGCAACCTCCTGATTTTAGAAATGGGTTATGTCAGAATGCCAGATGCAAGGGAGGGTACCAGGATGCAGGTCTCTTGCTGTCTTGTGTGCTTCCTAGGGCATTTGGTGGGCCACTGTGAGATTTGGTGGGCCACTGTGTGAGCTCTGGGGGATTTTCCCACTGCCAAGACTGGCGTCTCATCTGAGGCCCTGGATGACCTCTGGAATGGGAAAATGACCAGGGCAGTGGATGAGATTGCTCCTGAGCGACCTCTGCCATGTCGTAGACTTGGAGCAGCTCCTTGGTTCACGGAGGAGCTGTGAATGATGAAGCGGCAGGGTAGGCGTCTAGAGCGACGGTGGCAGAAAATTTGTGATGAATCTGATTGGACACAGAGTAGAGTTCACTACAGAGCCTATTCCGTGGTGGAGGTAGCAGCGAAGAGATCTTTCTTCTCTGCTACTGTTGCGTCTGCTGAGAACCGTCTGGCAGAGCTGTTCTGTGTGGTTCGAGGCCTCCTCCATCAGGCCCTTTCAGTAGACCAGGTAGAACACATGGTCAGCCGCTGTGACATGTTCGCAAAACATTTCGCAGATAAAATTGATCATATTCATTACGACTTGGATGCCACAGTGACAGTGTCTGGCGATGTCCCCTTGACAACTGCTTGTCTGGTGTTGTGGGATTCTTTTCAACTTGTAAAGCCTGAGGATATGGACAGACTCCTTTGGAGTTTGTGGCCATCTGCCTGCCTGCCTGACCCTTGCCCAGCTTGGCTAATAAGAGCTGCGGGGGGGGGGGGGGTTGGCTGAGGGAACAGGGAGAGTGGTCAACTCTTCCTTGTTGGAGGAGTCGTTACCATGTGCTTTGAAATGGGCGGTGGTTTGGCCCCTCCTGAAGAGGCCCTCCCTAGATTCCACTGCATTAGACAACTACCGGCCAGTCTCCAACATCCCGTTTCTGGACAAGGTGATTGAGTGGGTGGTGGTGTCTCAACTCCAGAGGGTCTTGGATGAAGCGGATTATCTGGATCCTTTTCAATCTGGTTTCAGGCCAGGCTTTGGGATGGAAACTGCCTTGGTCACCTTGGTGAATGACCTACTCCGGGGACTGGACAGTGGGAGTGCGTCCCTGGACTTCTCAGTGGCTTTCAATACCATCAACCATGGTATCCTTCTGGGCCGATTGGCAGAGTTGGGAGTTGGAGGCACTGTTTTATGGTGGTTCTGCTGCAACTTGGAGGACTGGTTCCAGATGGTGGTGCTGGGGGATGCCTGTTTGATACCCTGGCCCTTGAGGTGCAGGGTGCCACAGGATTCAGTTCTGTCCCCTATGCTATTTAACATCTAAATGAGACCGCTGGGAGAGGTCATCCGAGGATTTGGAGTGGGGTGCCATCAATATGCTGATGACACCCAGCTCTATCTCTCCTTTCCTCCAGACTCCACAGTGGCGGTTGAGGTCCTAGAGCACTGTCTGGAGGCAGTGAGGATCTGGATGAGGGTTAACAAGCTGAAATTAAATCCGGATAAGACAGAGGCTCCCCTGGTTCAGAATTTCTCAATGCAGGTGCTGGAGTATCAGCTTGTGCTGAATGGGGTTGCACTCCCCCTGAAGGAGCAGGTCCGCAGCTTGGGGGTCACAGCTGCTCCTGGATTCCCAGGTGGCGGCTGTGACTAGGGGGGTCTTTGCTCAGCTTCAGTTGGTACGCCAGCTGTGGTCGTACTTGGATTGTGCAGACCTGGCCACGGTGATCCATGCCACGGTGACATCGAGGTTAGACTATTGTAACGCGCTCTATGTGGGGCTGCCCTTGAAGACAGTTTGGAAACTGCAATTAGTGCAGAATGCAGCGTGGTTTGACTCTGTTGGAAACTGCAATTAGTGCAGAATGCAGGTGGTTTGACTCTGTTGGACCGCTTCTCCAGCAGCTGCACTGGCTGCCCATTCATATCCAGGCCCAATTCAAGGTGCCAGTTTTGACCTTTAAAGTCCTACACTGCTCTGGGGCAGGGTATCTTAGAGATCGCCTACACCCATACAATCCGCCTTGTCTTCTTAGGTCATTAGAGAAGGCCTTTTTACAAGTGCTGCCGCCCAGGGAGATACATGGGGCGGCGGCAAGAAATAGGGCCTTCTTCCAACGCTATGGAATTCCCTCCCCCTTGTCTTACGAACTGTTCCCTCTCTTGAAACTTTCCGGCGAGGCCTGAAGACTCTTTTGTTTAGACAAGTCTTCTGAGTTGCTGGCCTTTTTTAATATCATTTTTAAACATCTTTTAATACCTTTTTAACACCTGGTTACAGGCCTGGATTCTTTTATAAACTGCTGCTCTGTGCTCTTTTACACTTTTATCTGATTGCTGTTTTTAAGATGTGTTTTGCAAATGTGTTTTATCTTGTTTTTAAATTATGTTTTTAATTAATGTCTTTAATAACAATAAATAAATAAACTTTATTTTTATCCCGCCCTTCTCCCCAAAGGGACCCAGGGCAGCTTTAACCATTGTTGTAAGCTGCCTTGGGTCCCTGTGAGGAGAAAGGCGGGATATAAATAAAGTTAATAATATTAATAATGAGTTCCTAAGTGACAAAAAAATGCTTATTTCTGGTCATGACCTGCTTAATGACATCACTTCTGGCCCTCAGCAGGCGCCATAAATGCCAATTGGCCAGCTGTATGAACTGAGTTTGACTGCCCTGTTCTAAATGTTATGCTTCTTTTAAGAAATTGTGATGACCCTCAAGAGGATGGGGTGAATGACTGAACAGCTGGGCACCCTACCCGACAACTGTGATGCACTGCATTTCTAAAATGTATCCATTGTTATTAGTAGATAACAATGTTATCCATTGTTACCGGTAGATAATTTAGTTTCCATTGATTTTGTTGATACCATTTTATTTGAGACCATTTTTGTTGATACTATAACAATTAAAGTTCAGCTGTTTTTACAGTATGAAGCAGTTTCTTATCCTGTTATTCCAGAGGATAAAATTCAAGCTAGAATGCAGCCCCACTATAAGAGTTGTAAGTTAACACACTCATCACAGGAGAGTTGAACTATTAAGGGCGCAATCCAAACCTGTGCTGGAGCAGGCAAGCCAGGAGGCTTGCGCTGCATCCAACACAGGTTCGTTGGCTGCAGTGGCTCAGCCACGGGCAAGGGGAAGCTCTTCCCCTTGCCCATGGGTAAGGGCTGCGCGCCCCTATAGGTCTCCAAGGACCTGCACCACCTCCAGAGGTGGCGCAAGTCTGAGGAGAGCGGAGCGGCACGAAGCCGCTCTGCACTGCCCGGGGACGGGGGTTGGGATCCAGCATAACCACTGGGTCCCAGTCTGGCTCCCCACGTGCTGCCCCCAGGCCCACTCTCCCCCTTCTGCCTGCCTCCAAGCGTCGGCGCATGTACATGCACCAATGCGGCTCCCAGCAACGGAGGTACAAATGTGCTTTACGGCACGTTTGCGATCCTCCTATGCCGGCCCAAGTCCCAAGTGCCGGCATAAGGTGCGCTTTGGATTGCGCCCTAAGAAGGGGAGTACAGGTGCAGCCTATTTATCCATGGATTTTTTATCTGCAGATTTGTCTCAAGGAGAATGGGGTGGAGGTACTAAAAGTCACACACACCTTTGCCTCCTTTGCCCTGTGCTGGCCTCTTGCTCCAGGCAGCCGAAAACACTGCAAAAAGGCTCTGCCTCGCCCAGGCAGGGAATAGCCCTGGAGCCATGGAAGAGGTTCCCCTTTTGAAGGAACAGTAACACTCCTGGAGCCCCTGAGCCAGCAAAGAGGCTGAAGAGGAGGGTGGAAAACCCTGTTTAACCAGAACACGTGCAGCAAGGTGGAGCATGAGCTCAAGCTTGAGCTCAAGCTTGAGCTCGCTCACTCTCTCTCTCTCTCTCTCTCTCTCTCTCTCTCTCTCACACACACACACACACACAGAGGCAGGTGTGGTAGCAACAGAGGGGATTGCTTTAAAAAACCCAGGGAGTGTTTGCTGAATTCCCCCCCCCCTCCGATGATGCAGGCTCTCCTGCTCCAGGAAGCCTTCCCAAGCAAGCCTTGGGAAGCCTTGGAAAGACAGGTGAGGGTGAGCAGAGAGCCGGACTACGTCCCAGAATGCTCCGGGGCAGAGGCACTTCCATGATGGTGGCCAGGGAGGGCTGCAGGAGCAGCAGCAGCTAAGAGGAGGAGGAAGAGGAGAAGAAGAACCTGCAGCGCTGTTGGGAGGCTGCCTGGGACACAGATTAGAGGCTTCCCAAGCAAGCTCAGCATCCCAGCTGTGAAAGAAGCAGGACAGCTGGCAACAGGAGGGCTGAGTACAGAGCGGAGGGGACTGAGAACAGCTGCCTTAGTTTCCTTCCATCTGGAAGTGTCAGGCTGCAGTGTATTTGCATAACTATGAAATTTAGCACAACACATTATTTTGTTAATTGTACTGAACTAACGGAACTAACATGGATAAATAGGCTCCACCTGTATTTAACTTTCTGGTTCAGTTCTGCTTGTGAGGGCCAAATTACACATGTTGCTAAATGCATCACCTTGCAGTTTGAAGCTTTTGTTTATTCTTATGTAGTAACCACATGGGGGCACAATTTGGTTTGTGACTTCAGCATGGAGGTAAGCAGTATTTAACTTTTTACTCTCCTGATGTTTTTTGGCTGAAAATGGCCTCTATGCAGCAATTTAATCCAGAACATGCCACAATTGCAGTTTGACCTCAGGATGCTCATTTCCAAAAGAGGTTCAGTAACCTACCCAACTACTTTGAACCAGTTTAGAAATGTTTCATAAGGAATAATATTGCATTCTTTTGTTTATAATGTAACTCTACAACACAACAGAAATAAGTAACTAGGAAAAAATAATTATTATTTTAAAAAATAGCTTACTGTTAGACTATTGAGGTTTTTTAAATTAATAAACAACATTCAAGAGGATTTTAAAAAATGGTTAATAAAACCCTAATACAATTTAAAGCTGAGTGCCTTGATTTTTGATTACATTACTTTTTGTGTTCAGGGGTTTGGTTGCGTTTCAAGGTGACAAAGATTTCAGATTCAAGTTCAGTTCTGATTCACTGGGGGGGGAGCACTTGGTTGCTGGGTTCAGGTTCATGTTTGGCTAGACTCTCCCCCTGCTCATCACAAACAGGAACAGCCTTCTGTTGGCTGGTCTGTTGACCTGGTCTGTTGGCCGTCCAGGGACAATGTTGTGGGCAGAATTAAAGGGAACCCATGGTGGAAACAAAACCCACATGAGAAAGTAAGCAGTGTGGTACCCACTGTAAGGGCAAGAAAGATCCAATAAGCAGAAAGCAAAAATTGAGCAGGGAATATTGCATTGCCAAACTGATTCCAGGTGCATTTTTATTATGACAGTGGGTTCCTTGGAAAAAATCAAAATGTAAAAACAAACTTTGAATCCAATTGACTCTCTACACTGTGCAGTGGTTCTCAAACTTTGAGGGAGCATTACCCCCTCAGTAATTTCTTGTGGGGGAGGGGCTAGGGCAGCAACAGGATCCCCAGGATCACGTCGCTCAGGGGGGGGCGAGGGGGGCACTTTGCACTTACTTTTTACAATGTAGGGCTTCAGCAGGCTGCAGGAGGTGTGGGGAGCCCTGCACAGCCCTCTGCAGTGCTCCCCAACGCTTGGAACCTGCAATCAAAGCGGGCGCAAAGCACCTCCTGTAAAATGGAAGAGCTTTGTGCCCGCTTTGATTGCAGGTTCCAAGCGTCGGGGAGCGCTGTGGAGGGCTACGCAGGGCTCCTGGCACCTCCTGCAGCCTGCTGAAGCCCTACATTGTAAAAAATAAGTGAAAAGCACCCCCTCACCCTCCTCCCCTTCCTCTACCCCTTAAAGGGATGGGGGAAGTGTTACACAAACTGGTGGGTTGGGACCCACCAGTTTGAGAACCACTGCTCTACAGAATTCCACCACAGTGAACAGCCTTGCTTAGTAGCAGAGCTAGGTCAATGGTAAGAACAACACTCTGCTCTGAATTGATGCTGTAACCTCCAAGAAGCTGTTACCTCCATGTTTGACAGCTGTATGGAAAACTAGGTGTCAAACTGCTATTCAATGGACCTAGCAAAGGAAATACTGCACATACCAAAACAAGAAAAAAGGGCTGTTATGAATAGAGTCTAAAGAGGAAAAACTGGATGCTGCACATTTTTCTCCAAATGGATCAGGCAAGTGATGACCTTCTAGTTCCTTCTTCCAGACCTACCATGATTTATTTCAGCAGGAATTAAATATCCTTAAGAGAAAAAAGGTGACTGTTTTTGTTAGGATCATCTGATCCAGACTGTACCTATAATCCAAATGCAGAGGCATCGTCTCAAGACCAGTGATTTGGCAGTATGGTTCCAAGTTGGACAGCCCATAGAGACGTATCTCTCTGTCACTGTAAAGACAATTAAACACTTTAGACCCTCAGAAAATGCATGTTTTTTTCAGCTTACATAGGGAGAACTAGGATTGCAACCACAGCACATGGGGAGGGGTATTATCACTTTAAGGAGGAGCAGTGGCATAGCATGGGGGGGGCCACAGGGACAGTTGCCGTGGGCACAAAATTCTTAGGGGCGCAAAATTTCAAAAGATGAAAAAGTAGTAATAATAAATTTAAAATACCCTTTTTCATATTGGGTTACCTTTCTTTCTGTCCCCTTTCTCCCCTTTCTTTCAGTTCTTCCAGATATTCAATAACAAACAACTAAGTTGCAAATCCAGGTGAATTCCCAAGAGACGTGATGGAGCTCTTTGGAGCCACAAGAAGGGAAGGGAGTGGCGACACTGGTGACCACGGAGGGGAAAGAGAGACAGGCCTGGAAGTGGGTGCTCCCCCTCAGTGCAGCCACCTCTCATTCAGTCTGCTCCAGTTCACACAAACCAGGGCCTCCTCACACCTCGAGGGTCCCCATGCATGCAGACAACCGCAGGGGCCCTCTGACCTGATGTGGCCTAGTTGTGCTTGATATAGATTTTAAGAGTTAACCTAACTGCTCCTCAGCTAAAAAAAACACTTGAAATTAGGAGCCAAAATTGTGACTGGTTTTCTGTTAAAATCAGGATAGGAATGTCAAGATGACCTGCAGAGAGAGAAAAACATGTGCGTCATAGCTTTCCCAAAAGGAACATTCCAGGGTCTTGTGAAATCAAAGTTGCAGGCCAGAACTTCTCCATACATGGCTAACAGATTTCTCAGTTAGGGCTGGAACCATGCACCAGTATGCCAAATAAAGAGAGGGAAATGACATGTATATCACATGGGTCACTTGTTTGTGACAGAGTATAAGTAAAGGAGTTTTGGGTGTGGTTTGGAGAGAAATCAAAGATCCACCATGGGGTAACTTCGAACCTGTATCCATCCTAATCTATTCTTAATCTGTAAATAGCATGTAAATAAATTTTCTATATGCTTTTAAAGGAGTCTATGTCTGCTTAGCATTTGACCCAGAGACCAAGTCCCAGAAAACTCTCTATCAGTTGGCTGACCCAGATGGGACTCTGGTTGTTCTCTGCTAAGCAGTTAAAAACAACAACAACAACAACAACAAAAAACCAAGCAACTTAAATTGAAAAAGATGTAGGATACAGGATACGTAGGATTCTGATGATTTCTCCCCTGAATGCACATGATGTCTACTGGTGTGAGTGGTGCAAGCAGGTAAGTGTTGTCTAAGTGTCTGTCTGTCTGGTCGACCAGAGGTTAGAGGTTACTGCAGTGGAGTTGCTGCAGTGGAGTTGCTGCATGAGGGTGTAGACCTCATACAACAAGGTAAGTACAGGGTACAGTAGGAGCTACAGAGGAGCTACAGTACAGAGAAGCTACAGAGGAGCTACAGTAGGTACTAGTCTGGTACCTTAAGTAAACCTTGTTGGGTAAATAAGGGCCCTTGGGGACAATTGTGTGTATTCCCGGTGATTTTACTGTCTGGGTAAGGCAGGTTCCAGTTCTGGGTGGCTAGAACTGCGGTGAAACAGGTGATATTGTCTGGACCCTTGTGTGTGGTAGACATACCTGTAGGAAAGTTAGTGAGCAATCTTTAATTAGTGCTCACTGTCTTTTTAGAGACAGAGAAAGAGAGTTTAAATTTGTAAATATCAAAGTGATTCAGTTAAAGCAGAAGAAAACTTGCTGCTTTGTTATTCAAGTAGTTTTGTAATGAAAAGTTCGCTTTAGCAGTTGGCAGGTATCCTAAAACAGTCAGTGAATCTGCTTCCTATCTAAGGCTGTGTTGTTTTAAGCCAGAGTGATTTAATAGTTATAACAGAGCTGTGTGCTTTTGTGTGCTAGTTTAAAAAGAATATGGGGCAAAGTAAGAATTTAGGAGGAGCGAATACACAGAAAGTTAAGTTAAAAGGGACAGTGTGCTTATTGTTGATCCAACAATGAGATCTAACAGAAGTAGTACCTGAAGTTATAATGCTGTCGTGGCATCTCAAGAGAAGAGAAGTAAGATTGTACTGTAAGTGTACTGGCAGTGTTAGAAACCTCGGAATGGAGAGAAGTCTGAAGTAAGTATGAAATGTTTAATTTTTTTGCATATACATTAGAGCTGTAAATTATAAGCATGTGTAATGTGAAATATGTTATTTATAGGTGTAGATGTATATAGAGTGAGTGATGTGTTTGAAGTGTTTGAAGTCCATGAACATATGTGAGGTGTGAGAATAAGAGTGCCTTATCTCCTATTGTCTAAATAGGTTATGTAAACTTCTCTAATTCCTCTGGTTGCAATTAGTGCTTCTAGTTGATTTCTAAGTAAAGTCAGCTAGGTTAACGGCAGTGAGATTTTTTAACAGTGAGTAGAGTCACTCCAGTTTTCAGCCTGGCCAGGCGGGGGAAATCTGAGTTAATTTCCCTGGTTTATAAATGTATGTTTATTTTTTTAGGACTTTAAAAAGTCCTGAGTTTTTTTCAGTTTAAATGTTGAAAAGATTTTACTTGCAAGTAAAATAATGCTTAAAATGATTTTTTTAAGGCTGCACCTCAAGTTACTAGTCCACAAAGAGGATTTTGGTAGCTTGCTGAACGGCAAGGCAAAATTCTGAACTTTTGTTCCCAATAGACAATGAACCAACACAGTAAAAAGATTTTTACTTTGTTAAGTACCTGGGTTGCAGGAAGTTGCAAGGGCAGCAAATGATGGGGGTGTCGGAAACCCTTGAAGACAGAGTTTTCCCTCAGTGGGGCTAAAAGCAATTTGCAAAGCTATCCCCTTGGTTTCCCCTTCCCATTGGAGGTCTACAGTGGCATTCCACTCTGGTAGGTTCCTGGCAGTCTACGGAAGTGCCACCTTGTCACCTTCCGTAGGTTGTAGGTTACAAGCAGCTAAGAATGCACATAGCCCCTCTGTGTTGCTAGGTTACTTTAGTTCAGGCTTTGCAATGCTACTAAGTCTAAACCGTACATATTCATGACACTCTCCTCTGCTGACTGAACCTGAATGAATCTCATAGTTGTTTGCAGTGCTGCAGTAAGATCTGTTGTGTCTTTACCCTAGAACGCAACTGTTGTAGCCCCTGACTGCCTTGCTAGTGGCTGCATCTCTTCTAGCTTTCCCTCCAAAGTCAAAGTTCCTTCCTGTAGTTTTTCCAGACTGATCTTGTCCATGATCTTGTGTGAGAAGTGTCAGTGTTGATTAGCCATGTTGCTAAGTAGGTGATGGCACCGGTTTCCTCTCTTCCTGTGCTGTGCTTGTACCTAACCTGGTTACTGATAGGATTTAGGGCCTGCAATATGCCAGTGAGTCTGTGTTCTGGGAGAGCCTGATGTGCAATTGCATACCTCTCTGCAATGAAGTATCCACATTTTGATAGAAAGAAAAAAAAAAACACGCTAGTCCCCTAAAGTTGGTTGGCTTGGCTAGCTCAGCTGATGTTTCTCAGTCCCAACCTCTGCCCTGTTATTTCTGTGCCTGAGTCCCAGAACTGTCCCCTCATACCCCGGTCCTCAAACCCAGATTTTTCTACAGCGTCACTGTTATGGGTGCAGCAGCAGCCAGAGCTGTGGTAGCGGATTGCTAGCAAGTTCTTGTAGATGGCTTTCCTGTAAGGATGAGGTAGTAGCCCAGCTAAAGATGGCGAATCAGGTAGCAGTAAGCAGCCAGTGTGAGGACTAAAAGAGGCACCAGCAAAGTGAAGCCAGCCACCAGCAGTGCAATCAATGCAGCGTTGTGCAAGTGGGCTGTGCAGTAGTATGCCTGGGTGTGCAGAGACTTGGAATGACATAGGAATCCAAAATCTCAACAGAATCCCTGCAAGGAGCAAGATGGCCAAAGGTGACCCCCACCAAAAAGAGGTTGAGGAGTCCCACCAGTAGATTCTGGACTGGGACCAGCACCGCACACGCCCAGCAGTCCAGAGACCCTCGTAGCTCCAAAGCCCTTTCCTACCATAGGGAGGAGATGGCAGCGAGGAGACCTCTGGAACGCCTTTGTGCTCCGGGGACCCTGAATCGATCCTTTCAGAGCATGTGTCTAATCCCATGGCAGCTTCTTTTCTAGCTGCACTCTGAACCTGAGTTCTGTACCCAGTCCCCAAAGACAGTCCTACTTCCTTTCTTATCCCTTGATTTCTAGGCTGTGTCTCTGTTGTGTGTATCCTTGCTGAATCAGCCCCACATCTAGTCTTTGCCAGTTGCTCAGGTGGTGATTTTGAGCAAGGGTGAATTAATTTGTGTGCATTTAAACAGGAAAGCTAATGTTGCAAAAATGCAAGGCTCAAATAGTTTGTATGTTTAGTTACTACTATGGCAACCTTCAGTCTTGAAGGACTATGGTATCGCATTCTGAAGGGTGGTTCTAGAGCAGTGTCTAATGTGACCAAAGAGCCAATTTAAGAGTGGCAGTCCCTTCCACACTAGGAGCAAGTGTAGTCTGTTCTTGGTCTGTCTCCCTAGTTATGAGTTTTCCTTCTTTGCCTCTTTGCCTCAGTCTGTTGGCAAAGTGTCTCTTCAAATTGGGAAAGGCCATGCTGTGTAGCCTGTCTCCAAGCGGGCCGCTTGGAGGCCAGGGTTTCCCATTTGTTGAGGTCTATTCCTAAGCCTTTCAGATCCCTCTTGCAATTTTATCAAAAGTTACCTTTGTGTTGAAAGTGTACAACAGTATAAATATGTGTTACAACAGTAAGTGTCTGTGTAAGCTAACTAAAGGAAATTTTTTTAGGAGCACATTCAAATTGTAATATAAATTAGGAATAAATGAGCTTAATCAACTTATTCATTCTTAGTAAAAAAATTAAAATAATAATTAAAAAAAGTAGTGATCTCTTAAAAAAAAAAATTTCCTTGCTATGCTACTTTATTGTCATCTTAGTTAAAGTTCACATAGTAACCCCTTCCAGTTCTCCTTCTAGTACCTGGATGGCCTATTCTATTAGTGTGCCACTGTGCTGTTATGTTGTATATGATGCTGCCATCAGAAGGACGCTTCTGCTGGCAGTATAGAGTTGATTAAGTATTAAATAAAGTAATTAATTTTGCTGTATTTTGCCATTTAGCATATGTGTGTTTTCGTTTGTATTTTCTTTTATTTTCTACCATGTATAATAACATGCTTATCAAGTATATGTAAAAGAAGGTTAAAGAAAATCTGCAAATGCAGGAGCAAAGTGATTTGAGTAGATAATTCTTAAAATAATAAAATAAAAAAAATACCTCAACGTTCCAAGGTCAAACAAGCAGCACTATACATTCACAAAGTACAAAAGAAATAAGTTTAAGTGAGTTTGTTTTAATTTGTATGTTCTAATTTCTTATAAGTTCATTTGTATGCTCGCAATAACAGAGGCTTGTATGTAAAACGAAGTTTTTTATGATCTAAGTTTTGTGCTGAAGTTCTAAGAAATAAGCCAAAAGTTTCTAAGAAGTTGGCCAAGATTGCTCAGAGAAAAGAAAAAAAAATGAGTTCCTTTTTGTTTCAAAGTTTCAACTGAAGCAAAGCCATACTAAAAGGAAAAAAAATGAAATTTTCTGTCTTTTAATACCTTGTTAATTTGTATAGAGCTTATTATTTTCCAGGTAAACCAAGTCCTTATGTTTAAGGAAATAATCATGAAGCATGAGAGCTATCCATCTAAAATAAACTACTACCTGCACACAGAAAAAAAAAAATAAAATGGACTTTATGACTTTGTTTAGAAAGAAGGATTACTAAAACAGTTAATGTCCTATAGAGCATTACTTTGAACTTTTCCAACGAATTACTTTAAAACATGAACTTTTCCAAATAGTTTCTTAATAGACTCTTTCTTAATTGCAAATCTTTAATAATTACCACTGTGTTTGTATTTTGTTGTGATGTGATGTGATGTTCTGCGATGTGTTTTCCACTGTTCCAACATTTTCACATTTCATTTTTCATAATTGTTCATTATGTTGATTTGTATTATGTTTTGCAGTGTTGTTGTTTCTTATTGATAAATGAATGTGTAAAAGTTAAGCTGTATGCAGAATGCCTGAAGTGTAACCAAATTGTTATTGTTTAATTCCAATCAATCAAAACAGCAATGAGAAGAAAATAAGCTGAGAAGACATAAACATAGTTAACCTATTGCACCTAGTTGAAGGAAGTGATGAAATCCAAAGACACTGCAAGTGTAGGTAAATGTAAGTAAAAAGAAAAGCTCTTGAGAAATGTTTCCCTATTTCCCAGAAAGAAGTGTTTTGCAAGACATTCCTTATTTAGTTGAGTGTAAGTAACTTTGATGGTTTTCTGATTCATCATACTTGTGCTACCTTACACAGCAGCTGCCTGTGTTTCACAGCAGCCCACCAAGTGTCTCAAGGAGCACTAGGTGGCAAGAGACCTCTCTTGAAGTAATTAAGGTCTAGCCATAGTAAGACATAAATAGTATAAACTAGGTTTTAAAAAGTCAACCTATACAAAGGTATGAGTTTCTTTTCATAAAGTCCTATAAGGTTTTTTTTTTTTTCTAAAGTTAGCAAACACTTCTAGAGTATCTCTACATGAGAAAGCATTTTCATATAGCTTTAGTTAAGTACCCTATTCACAAATAAAGTAGTCTGTCCTTAGTATTATTTAAAGTTAAAAGAATAAATTTGCAAAGTATAGAGTACTTCTTATGCAAAATATTACTCTTTTAAAGAGTGGTTATAATGTGCATTTAAGCATTGTGTCGGCCATAAAATGGGCTAGCTTTTAACTAAGGCACTGATCTGAAGACAACTTATGTCTAAAGAGACTTAAGTTAGCTTAGATAACAAGGCCTTTAAAGTATAAGCAGCCATAGATGCACAGCATCAGGTGACATGAATGCTCGTTGCATGAGCAAAGTATGAGCAAAATATACATAGTGTGACAAATGTAGAAGTACTACTAAATCAAATATTGAAATTACATATTGATTCACTAAGAATATTGCACTTTATGCAAGGAAACATGTGTTTAAACATATATCTCAGTTACTGCTATCAACAGCAGCTTTGCATGTTACAAGAAACTTCCTAAAAGTTGCTTTGTATCCCTTAAGCTACACCATTGATATAGCAACTCTCTTTCTTGCTATAGTTTCTGTCATCATGATAGGTTCTCTTTCATAGTTAATCTCCCAAGTATCAAGAATGTACCCTTCCAAAGCAACACAAGACACTAGAGTTAGTAAGGCTTCAACACCAAAAGGTTTAGGTGCATTTAAGAAAGTATAGTTAAAACTAATTGTTTTAGTTACATATATACATGCAGAACATAAAGAAGCAAATGCACCAACATAACAAAAGCCTAGCAAAGAAGTTCAAACAAACATATATGTCCCCAAATCAGTAGTATAAGGGTGTGACCAAGATAAACACCGAGATGTTTATTTTGGTCAAAAAAACAACGAAGGATTGATATAGATTTTAAGGGTTAACCTAACTTCTCCTCAGCTAAAAAAAACACTTGAAATTAGGAGCCAAAATTGTGACTAGTTTTCTGTTAAAATCAGGATAGGAATGTCAAGATGACCTGCAGAGAGAAAAAAACATGTGCGTCATAGCTTTCCCAAAAGGAACATTCCAGGGTCTTGTGAAATCAAAGTTGCAGGCCAGAACTTCTCCATACATGGCTAACAGACTTCTCAGTTAGGGCTAGAACCATGCACCAGTATGCCAAATAAGGAGAGGGAAATGACATGTATATCACATGGGTCACTTGTTTGTGACAGAGTATAAGTAAAGGAGTTTTGGGTGTGGTTCGGAGAGAAATCAAAGATCCACCATGGGGTAACTTCGAACCTGTATCCATCCTAATCTATTCTTAATCTGTAAATAGCATGTAAATAAATTTTCTATATGCTTTTAAAGGAGTCTATGTCTGCTTAGCATTTGACCCAGAGACCAAGTCCCAAAAAACTCTCTATCATGCTGATTTGGCCGCCTTGCTCAGCCTCTCCAACCATGCCTGCAGGTTTCCCTTTTGGATAGGGTCTCTTCCTCTCCCTCTCTGGCTCTGGGAGCCAGCTCACCTTCCAATGGGGTCACAGCCCCAGCCCAGCCCCTTCTTGCCATGACGCTCCTGCCCCAGCTGCCGAGGCGGGTGAGAGTTCAGAGCCAGCAGTTGGTCTGCATAGAGACTGCGATCAAAGGTGGCACCCTCACATGGGCACCACCTAGCCCGGCTTCTCACTCAAGTACATCCTCAGTTTGGAGCAGCAGTGTCGGGGGCCCCCCCTCGAACCACCCTTCTTCTCACTGGTGCGGTACTCTGAAGCCAGTGAGTCCTGGGCCAGCATGGCTAGAGTCCCAGGGGGCCGTGTGGATGAAAAGGCTTTGTTGGGGAATAGAAGGGTCTTTGTCAATCCGTCAGGCAGGCCTGGCCAAGTCTGGCTTCCAGAGCGCCCCAAGGTCCACACTCTTCAAGACCCAATACTGTCAGTTGAGAGAGATTTCAATGAAGATTTCAACACTGTTACTGAAAAATTTGCAAAAATTAAAAGCAGGTGATTTTAAATAAATTTGCATATACTAGCCTTAAATTCATTTTACTTTAATTACAATGGTCCATGGGTTAGGGGGCGCAATACTTACCTTGCCCTAGGTGCTAGCAACCCATGCTACGCCACTGGGGGAAGCATTAGCTCCACAGTAGAACACCTGCTTTGCATGCAAACACTCCCAGGTCCAATCCCTGGCAGCTCCAGATAGGGAATTCCTGTATGAAACCTTGAAGAGCCACTGTTGGTCCAACAGTTCTGAGCTACATGGACCAATGGTTTGACTTGGTATAAGACAGCTTCCTATATCCAGTGAAAATAGCTAATAGCCAAGGAGGCACATAGCACAAGAGGAAAGGGTTACATCCCCCCTCCCTCCTTCCACACCAGTCTCAGTTCTTTTGGTTATCTTCCATGGTTGTGATTCAAGCTAGTAATAGAAGGAGGCAAACACTAAGCAGGTGCCCTCTCCCCCAAAAAGGAAAAAAATGTATCAGTAGACCCATTAATAATGGATTTCATTTTTCCTGCACCTCCTTGGAGTTTACCTAACCCTTTCCCCTTTTCTGTGCTACTTAAACTAAACCCATCCACCCACAGCCAACCTACACACTGAACAAGTAGCTAGCTACTAACTCACTAACAGTGCAAACCTATGCATGTCCACTCAGAAGAAAGTCCCATTTTATTACGTACCAGGTCCCAATAATTAACTTCTTGTAATGAGACATTAATATGGAGTCAGAAACCCACTTCATCTTCCTGTTTTGCAGCTTGTTCACATTTTCATTCTAGATTTCAAAGAAAACATGGTCAAAAACCTGACTTCAGCTGAAATGCATTGTCTTAGTGGAGCCATGTGGAACCCCCTGAATCTTTAAATCACAACATTGGTACACATAGCTCTAATTTTCTTTTGATCTGCTTGGCTCAAGGAAGAGACAAACATGCACTTTGCCTCAGTTCTCTGAGCTAATTTTGTCACACTTGGAGAGGCTGAAGACATGTTGAGAAACAGAGTTCTGTATTGCGTTTGAAGGTAATGATCAAGGAAGTTAGGATCTTGACAGTTGTAGGATAATATCCTTTTCATTTTGGACTCGGTGGAAAAATCTTGCACACTATCACTCATTAATAAGGTATGGGTGATGGTGTTCAAGATCTTTTCTATAATTAGACCCACTTTTCAACAACAACAACAAAAATTCACAAAGCAGTTTAAAAGCAAAAGAAACAAGAAGATGGTTTCCTGTGCCAAAGGGCCCAAAATCTAAAAAATAAAAAGTGCTTTCTTTAAACAACATGCAACTTCTTAGACTCACTAATATAAGAGAACTTTTCTTCAGTTTTAACTGTGTGGTCCAAACAGAAACCAATCCATCTTGGCCAACACCTATGATGTTACCATCCACAGTGGAAGAGATGTAGAGGAGTGGCTCTCTATGTGGGGTCTCTGTCACTCCAGATGGATGGAGAAGTGATGCCATTTGTGTAGGTCTAAGGTGGTGCTCCTATTGTAGAATATTCCTGCAAAACAAAGGAGAATTCAAGGTTAGGCAAGGCTACCTAGAAAGGAGTACAGTGAGAAAATGTGGGCTGGGTTAACTCAGTGTACTTCTGGCATGTAGTTCCATTCAAAAATGCACATCCCCTGGAACTCTGTGAAAGTCTGACAGTTATATGCTCAACACTTCATGGCACAGGTTCCTCACAGGTACAATTACAGCTCATTATGGAAATTGGCTTGATCCAGTTTTACTATCTGTCAGTGTTTGAAAATCCATGGATGCAATCCTAACCCACTTTCCAGCACTGACTTAAGGACAATGCAGCTCCAAGGTAAGGGAACAAACACTGCCTTACTTTGAGGAGGCTTCCATGAGTGCCACCCAACTATAGGATGCACCACATATCTCATTAGCACAGCTAAGCCAGTGCTGAAAAGTGGGTTAGGATTTGGGCCCATGTTAGATACATTTGTGTTCTACAGCCCCATCTACACATTTCAACTGCTTGACTTCTGCTAAAATAAAAAAATTAACAGAAGACACTTGGGCTACAATCCTATATACACTTTTCTGGGAGTAAGCCCTACTGAACTCAATGGCACTTACTTCTGAGTAGACTAACATGTATAGGATTTTAGTGCTGTTGGTTTTTTGGACAAAGACTAGAAGGGACATGGGATAACCATAACTGGATCTACTGAAATTTCTGGGGGTTTTTTTGCCCCCCCATAGCAATTTGTTTAACCCTTGATGCACATAGCCTAATCTGCCCTGTCAGTTTCACAAATTGCCGAAAATTGGGTCATGACCCACTGGTGGGTCCCAGACCCATAGTTTGGGAACCACTGCCATGGACCAAATTGCCCACCCACATGTGCTTTTAAGCATAGAGAAAGACTTTGGAACCTTCAGTCTCAGACCTCTCATGCGACATCTAGTTTGCACCTGTTTTATGTTAGGGAAGAGGAGTTATGCTCTCACAAGGAGCGCTGCTGTGATCCAGTAATTAAGCTCTCATGAGAAAGATTTTGCTTATCACAATTGCTTATCACTTCACTGAAATGATGCAATGAATACTTGAGGTACTTTAAATGATAAAATAGATCAGAGGAAAAAAAAACCTTAATAATCCATTGTTCTCCATTAAAATCAGCAGATGTCTGGCACTGATTTCTGTGGGAGTTGGAATGCAGTACACTACCCAAGTGGTAAGATGGCAATCAAGCAGTGGCATCGCTAAGGGGGTGCAGGGGGACGCGGGCTGTATCAGGTAGCACACACCGGGAGATGACACCACTACTGGCCAAAATTTTAAAATCTTGGTATTTCTGAATAATACCATCATGTTATATATTAATCGATGTGTAATTTCATGCAGAATGTAATGAAATGAACCACATTGAAATATCTCTATTCTATCAATAGGTATAGCCAAAAAACCAGCAGGGTGGGGTGATGGTACCACACCCACTGCCCAGGGCGGAGGTCCATCATGGGGCCTCCTGCATGAGTGATGAAAATCCTAGTGACATCACTGCAACAAAGGCTGAAATCCTACACACATTTTCCTGGGAGTAAGCCCCATTGAAATCATGGGACTTACTTCTGATAAGACATACATAGGACCACGCTGTGTAGAGGTTGTACCTTTTAAACTGTGGTCTAGCATGCTGGGAGATCACACTGGCCTGTTATCCTAAACATCTTTTATATACCAGCAAGAAATCCTCTTGCGTTTGAGCCATGCACACTAACTTCTTTTAGGCTACTTTTAGGTCTTGTTCAAAATTCTGATCTCCACCCAAATCTGCATAACCAAAACAATCACAGAATTGTTTCCAAAACAAGCCAAGAACTCCTAATTTTTCCAGGAACTCTTTTTCTGTCAGTTCTATTCAGTAATTATAATAACAAGAATGATAACAACTTTCAGAGGGGCAACATGTTAGTGCATTGCAGAAAAAACAGCAAAGAGCCTTGTGGCACCTTGAAGATGCATCAATTTAAGGTAGCAGAAGCTTTCATGGACTATATAATCCGATAATCTGATTAAGTGGACTGTAAGCCTATGAAAGCTTCTACTACAAATAAAGACAAACAAGTTAAGGTGCCACAAGACTTGTTTTCCCATTAAAATGGTAATAAAACTTAGCATTTCTTTAAAAAAAACTTGCACATTTCAAGTCTTCAGAGCTTTCCATCTGCATTAACTCAGTTACGTCTTGGGGCAAGCTAATCAGAAATGGAAGCAATTGTGGGGGGGAGGCATATTTAAGGAAAATTAACATCAATCTCCAGAGCATTAACAAAACTTACAGAACACTGCTAAGCATATTTACTCAAAAGAAAGCCTTTTAATTTCAGTGGAGCTTACTCCCAATCAGAGCCTCTGAGAGGAATTTTATCTGGGGGTACAAAGTTTCTTTTGGGCCCCTTTGCAAAGGGGGAGCAGTGAAACAGAGTGGGGGAGGGTGGTGACGGGTGGGCAGAATAGGGGCAGGAGGGGCAAAGCAGGGGAGGGGGAGGGTAGAGACAGCTCAAAAATCTTTGGAGCCCAGGTCTACCCACCCATGTGGCATCAGTAGTGTCCCCAGCATCCCCAGTCATGGTAGTGTCCCCAGCAACAACTCTGAGTAGATAGGAAAATGACAGATCCCAGGAAATTTCTGGACCCGCTCCTTTGGTTCCTGGGCCCCCCTTTTGACCCTGGGCCCAGGTACAAAGTACTCCCTTTATCCCCCTCTCCTAGGCCCTGCTCCCAAGTAAAGATCCTTAGAAGAGTGACTCCCCTGTAAGCACTATATTAGTTAACCTGCAGTCTATCAGCCTTTACTCCACTGCAGTCTTACTTAGCACCTTTGTTCAGAAAAGTCCCATTGATTCCTTTTGAAAGGACAAAGTCCTCCAAGGAGAGTGTCAAGGACAGAAATGGGCAGCCCCCCCCACAAGGGCTTTCAAAAGTTCAAGCTTATTCATTTGCAGGAGAGAATCTACAATTAAGGAATCGGTTTGGCCCCTTCCAAAAATAAGTGAATATTCTTCAGTGTCATTGAATGGCACAATGCCCATTTGTGCCACTTTCTTCACATAAGATGCAAAGTCATGAAAAAAGATATTTAAATCCATGAAACTAACAAACAACATTTTTTGAAGGCACTGAGGCTGCAGTCCTATCCATGCTTACCTGGGAGTAAGCCCTGTTGACTATAATGGGACTTACTTCTGAGTAGATAAGCATAGGCTTGGGCTCTGTATCTAACCTTGTGTTTTGCTTAGTTGGTGGGCTGGCTAATTCCTCCCTTAAATCTAAGGGAGACTCCTTGCCATCCCTTCATGATATACATAGTAAGAGTCCCATATCCCAGTTTACCTAGGGTAGGTCTTTCTTTCTTTGTTGCTCTGCACCTTGATTCAACCTAATCTAAGTGCAGAGATGCTATTGGACCACATACAGTACACACGGCTGCCCATGTGTAGTAGACCATTGGGAGTGTAGTCACCCTCAGTCACCTCACACAGTTGAACAGAGCTTCTTAAGTCACTATCTCTACACCCAACCCCAATCACCCTATAGAGCAGGTGTCAGCAACTTTCTTCTGCACAGGAGCCAGACATCAGGTCCACCAATAGTAAGAATGCATGTACATTCAATATGCATGTGCGAAGCTCCCAATTAGGACACAGAGCTAAGAAAAAAGAGATGGGAACCACACAGAGAGAAGCATGCCCAAACAGAGAACGGCACTCAAAGGAAGCTTCTGCCCTGGTGGAGCACTAGCGATCCACTGGCACTAGCCCAGCTAGTACTGAGCTACCTCTAGCACTGGTCTGGCATTGAGGGCTGTGATCATGCTTTATGGCATGTTTGTGACACTCACCACTGGCAGAGTGCTGGCAGTACAAGCTCAGGATTTGGCTCTGAGTCTTATTTCTCATTTCAAGAACTAAAATACAATCAACCACACACTGACAATGAAATAACATATGTATAGTTTCTTTCTGTTGATATACTGTACATATTTGTGAAATTCCTTAACTTTTAGCTCAAGTTCTTTTTTTAAAAGCAATTTTTTAAAGTTAATGTTTTATTCTCTTTTTGGATAAACCAATTAATTTTTTTAAGTTTGTGGAAAACAAGTTCAAACTACTTTGGAAGGAGCTGCACTTTATTTTTCGTGATAAACTTTAGACAGCCTATACTGTACCCTGAAACGGAAACATCACAACCTAAGAGGAGAGTCAATCCAATGCTTCAGTCACTGCCTTGGGTACCCTTGTCTGAAAATGATATCTTACCAGGGACCGCAAATTACTTGGTGACCAAATCTAAGGTAATTAATAGTAAGTAATTTGATAGAGACTCACTTTTTTGGATGCTCTTCCTCCTGCTATAGCACTGACCAGACCTCTTTTGCAAAGAAGCAAAGATTTATTTCTGAGTTCTCCAAGATGTCTTGCCAGCAGAACTATTCAAAAAGGAGATGAAGTTGTTATGGTGACATAATTCAGCAACAGAGAAACAACAAGCTGCTAATCCTAGTTACAGTTTCAGGCTTCCTTGACAACACATAGAGTGACTAAGAGCCCAACTCCATGCATGTCTACTCAGAAGTAAGTCTCATTATAGTCAATAGGGCTTACTCCAAGGTAAGTCTGGATAGAATTGCAACCTAAGGGCCCAATCCTATCCAGTTTTCCTGTACCGGTGCAGTGCCAATGGGGCATGCACAGCTTCCTGTGGTGGGGAGGCAGTCACGGAGGCCTCCTCAGGGTAAGGAAATGTTTGTTCCATTATCTTGGGGCTGCATTGTGGTTGCACCGGTGCTAGAAAGTTGGATAGGATTCGGCACTAAGTTTCTCAAGTACACTTGAATCGACTGCGGTAAGTCTAATGCTGGATTGTGGGAATAGATCAAGGGGGCATAACTCAAATCACTCTGTGGGGGCACCTTTATATTTTTAATTAACTCCACGGAGCTGCTATTTCTGCTATATTCAATATGGAAAAGCTCTTTTGCTGCAGTTTTAACAGTGTGTTCCATAAGAACCAATTCTTCATAAATATTAACCCTCCTTCCCTCTCTGTCCCCCACAGTACTTCTCTCTCTGCACCACCACAGCTTCTCTCTCTCTCCCTCTCTCTCTCCCTCTCAATTCTGTACAATCACAGGTTTGTTCTCCTGTGCTACCTGCTTTTTTTTTTCCGATTCCCCACCACAGGTTTTTCTGCATATAATGTTATCCCTTCCTTTCCACAGGCTATAATGCTAACTTTTGTACTCCATCCATGCACCTCACCCCTATCTTAGTCCAGACAGGTGCTATTAGCTGGGTGTTCTACTGGTCTGGGTGTCATGTGTCCTTGATAGGGTTGCACTTCCCTTAAACATCCAATTTGAAGTCTGGGAGGATGTGTGCCTTGATCTGGATCTTCTCATGAAGATCCAGGTGGCCTTAGAGACAAAAACCACTTTTTATCAGCTTCTGGCTCTGGATATGTCCTGGTTAGACTACTGTAATATGCTCTAGTGTCCATGAAAAGTGTTTGGAAACTACAATTGGTACACAGGTTGCAGGTTGTTAACCAGGGCTGCTCAGTGGGATCACATCACCCCAATCCTTGCTGCAGCTGGGGCTCCTTCTCTGGCTTGTGCAGGGCTGGCTGTGTGTTCCCTCGGTCTTTCTGCCTCTCACCCCCTGCAGGTTGCTGCTTCACAGAGGAGAATGCTGCCAGGCCAGAGTTCCATAGGGGAGGCCGCTACTGCTGCCGCCGCCGCTTCTCTAGCCTGCACCGGGCTAGCTATGTGCTCTCTGTGTCTCTCTGCCAATCGCTCTTACCTCCTGCAGATCACTGCTTCACTGAGGAGAATGCTGCCAGGCTGGAGTTCCACAGGGGAGGATGGAGCTGCAGATGGATGCCATTGGCAGTGCTGCAGAATGAGGGCCTGGCAGGCACAGGAGCTCTGCTGGGAAGGGACCTTTGGTCACCCCAGTCCCAACTGGGCATCCCTCAGTGCAGGTCCCCCTGGTCCAGTGCCAAAAACCACACCATGGCCAGTCCAGTCACACAAGCACTACACAGTGTCCACAAGCACACAACCCTCTGTGAAATAAAGGACTCTCTGTCACAGCATATGGTCCCTCGACATAAAGAGATCTCCCAGGTCCCAGAGGGACTTATCCACCAAGCAGGGTAGAGTACTGTGCCAGGAGAGCTGTTCCCAGTCACAGGACAGCCAGCCACTTCTGGGGGGGGGGGGCAGGCTACGCACATCCTGGTGAGATGCTCGGCACTACTCCCTGCTCAATCAGGTCTCGAGTGCACCAACAGTAAGTGATGTGGCATAATTCCAACAAAAAATAGCAGAGAGGAAGACACACGACTGAGCCTGGATGCTGGAAGCCACTGGTACACTTGTGAGGCTAGCGGGCTGGATCCTATACCTCCCCACCCTCATGAGCAGTACTGCGTCACCCAACAGAGTAGCCTGGTGCAAGGTGGCTAATGGCATGTGCCTCCATGGGGCCCACAGAACAATGGAACAGCTGTGGGGCAAGTGGAAGGTCCTTAAAGTGGCCTTCCATCAGGAGCAGGTCTACCGTTCCAACCCAGCTGCCCCAGCAGGTCATCACCTGCCATGTTCAAATGTGGAAGCAGGTAGGATGGGCAAGACACTGGGACAGGCGGCACACAGGTAAGTGGGGGGGATGACTGCCTCATAGCGAGGGCACATGACAGGGAATGCAGGGGGAGTGCCCTAAGGAGGTCAGGAGTCTCCAAGGGGACCCTGGAGGTGCATGATCCCCACTGCCTGGGCAGTTCTGGGGCACATATGCCCATGGTCTGTGGAGGATGTATAAGGGCCCGAGGTCTGACACGCAGGGGAGGCATGGCCATGCAACTGGCCACCCAACTTGTTGCCCCTCTGCCTCCCATGTCTTATTGGGTTCCGCAGACTGGCGGCCTGGCATTACAACAGTGGGGTTACCAATGCACAGGGTAGTAGTGAGGCCAGACATGTGTGAGGCTGTATCTACCCCCCTGGAACTCGTCCCCTCACCAGGCCATGGTGTGGTCTGGCTGGTCACAGCATGGCTGGGAGTTGGTGGCAAGGGGTGGGGTCAGGGTGGCCATAATGGGCCCGACCCCACTAAGGTCACCCCTTGTCTCCTCTGCAGGGGCTGTGACACAAGCAGACACCCAAATTGCTGCATTAGTGGCAGCTCATCCCCCTCTCCCCACCAGGGTCAATGCAGCACCATCAAGCAAAGCCCCAATCTGGAGCTGGTTCCTCCAGCTCTGTGGCTGTGTGTTCCCTGTGTCTCTCTGCCTCTTTATTTCAAAGAATGTGTAAAGCTAACCCATGTAAAATGAGTGGTGCCTGTAGTTGGGTACATTAATAAGCACACTGAAGGTTTTGAAGTAGGGAGAAGTCCTCACGGAAGTGATGTGATTTCTGTTTGTTTATGCTTATTTGTTGTGGTATGGTATAATTTTTAACCTAAGTATATCTGTTCCTTTCAATTTGATTTTCAGTAGGCAATAATTTTAGAAGACGTTGAGTGTTTAGAGTGCTTCACATGTAGTGACTACATCAATCCCTGATGAGGGATCAATACCTGTGGAGGTAAGTACATTATGATGTTAAGAAGAGATAAGGAGCCCAAACATAAAGAGCCCAAATATGAAGAATATAGTGTTTTATGGTTTGTTTTGTAACAAGTCACATTTGATAGCCTACCCCACCCACAAGTTTTGGGTATGGCTTAATGTAAAATACTCACACATTCAAAATGTGGGAAAAATTTACTTAAATTTAAAAAATCACAGCCATCAAAAGTTGACCACAGACTACCCTCCCCCACCTTAACTTGTCATAAATGCTCAGGTTTTAACCAGTTTCCAAAGTATCAGTACCAACAGAAGCAGACACCTGCTTCTATTGAAGAAAAACTGATGGTTGCCAATTGCCATACTTCATCAGTGTTTCTCAGACTGGGGCAACCCTGCAGGAATATAGTTGTGCAGGACTGTACTGTATACATAGTGGTGGGAGAAAATGGTTTTATTTATTCACAGATTTTGGTGTTTTCCAAAATAATAATAAGTAATTATATATATTATTACTTTGGAAAACACCAAAATCTAGGAATAAATAAAACCATATATATATTTTCCAAAGTTAGAAGTGCAGAAAGCAGCGTTGTGTTTTTATTCAAAATTTACATTATAAATTCGAATCACTTTAAAAGTGTACTAGGTAGGTGATATAGGCGGCTTAAAGCACAATCCTGAGCTCTTAGTGCTGGCCCTGTGCTGGTACAGAGTGTTGCAAACGCACTGTAAGGCGCACCCATGACACTCAGTAGCGGCTCAGCTCTGGCTCAGTGCCAATCAGTCCTGAGCCCAGTGCCAGCCACCAGAAGCAAGGGAAGAGCTCTGGGCTGCAGAGAGGTCAGTTAGGGCAAGGGGAGGGTGGGGAGGGGGGAGGAACTGGGGCAGGAGGGGGGCGGGGGATATTCTGCTCCACCATATCCTGAACCTCTTTTTGGGCCCTCTGGCCTGACATGGGGACTCTCAATTCTGCGCCGGCAAAATAGCAGGTACAGATTTGAGTAGCCCCATTATGGGGCCTGTACCCTCCTTACCTGGAGGTTTCTCTGAGGAGACTACAGTGGCTGCCTGGTGCACTTAGGATACAGTGGTATGTGCCCTGGTTCTGGTGTTGTGTGAGAGTCTAAAGAGCATCTCTCTATCCATCCCCTGCATGATTTTGTATGACTCGATTTTGGTGTGGCTCACCTGGTGTTTCCTGGGAGGTGAGCCCGGCACTGCGCAAGGGGCTCACTAAACAGTAAGGCGGCAAGAGCTCCGTGTCACCCGGGAGAGTCCTGGACGGCTGCTATGGCAGCGGGGAGTGGGGGGAAGCCGCGTCTCCCCTGGGAGCGGGAGAAAGGGCGGCAAGGCGAGGCTGGCCGCCTGCAAGCGCCCTGCTGCGGGCTGCTCACTGAGAGCGCGTCCTCCCGGGCACGATGCCGCAGTGGCTTCTCAGCCTCCTGCTCTCTCCAGTGCCGGGCGACGGTGCAGCCTCCGCCGCCATGTCCCAGTGCTTGCCTTGGGAGAGCGCCATCCAGGTAAAGCCGCCTCCGGCCCTCGGCCCCTGCGGTGGGGCTTTTCTCTTCCCGGAGCGTCTCAGGCTTGAGCATGCCCAGCAGAGGCGCCTGAAGCCAGAAGGCTTCCCCTTGCGCTCGGTCGCTGAAAGGCTTCTCCACTCATGTCCAAAAGGCGGGCAGGGAAAGCTGAGTGGGAGATGTGGAAGGGCAGGGACTGTGCACAGCATGACTGTGCGGTGGGTGGGGGGCAGGTGAGGCAGAGCCTCCCCACCAAAGTCCTTTGAGAAGCGCCGCCGCCCAACGTGCCCAAGCACCCACAGCCCATGCACATAGCGTGGGAAAGCAGGTCACGCAGAGCCTCCCCACTAAAGTCCTTCAAAAAGTACCACCACCGCCATGTGAGGCACTCAAGCACCCACAACCTATGTGCATAGCTTGGGGAGGCAGGTGAGGCAGAGCCTCCCCACTGGAGTCCTTCGAAAAGCGCCACCATCGCAGTGTTAGGTGCCCAAGCACCCACAACCCACACGCAGAGGCTGGGGAGGCAGAGCCTCCCCACTGGAGTCTTTCAAAAAGCACCATTGCTGTGTGAGGTAATGACCCACACGCATCCCTTTCTTCAAGGCTCCTCGTTAATCACTCCTCACACCCTGGTTATATTAGACTATTTGCAAGTCTGGTTCTATTAGACTATCTGCAAGTGCTGTGGGGGCTGCGGCGCTTTTCAAAGGACTCCAGTGGGGAGGCTCTGGCTAACCTGCCTCCCCACCCACCACAGGTTCCTGCACAGCACTAGTGTCCAGCTGGTTGAAATGGAAACATCTGAAAGAGTCGCTGTTCAAACTACTCAATACTACTTACTATTGCTAACAACTACTCAGGAACTGCATGTCAGCTGGCAAGGATTGAAAATGCAGTCCTTCCATGCATCCTTGTGGTGTCTGCTGCCCCACTCTCTCTTCACTTGTGATATCAGAAGGCAGGCAGGGCTGACTTGCAGATAGTCTAATAGAACCAGAGTGTAAGGAGAGATTGAGTGGGAGCCTTGAAGAGAGGGAGATGACAGAAAGGTATGAAGGGAACAAAAACTGTGTGGGGATAAATGGGGGACGGACAGTTGGGGTTCAAGCTCACACACATTCATATACATACACCAAAGAATGAAATGTATCTGATTACTATTTCTGGTTCTTGTCAAAGACAGTTTCTGGAGTGAGCAGGGGGAGCTAGTTTCATTTGTCCCCTTCAGATTTCAAACCCCCCCCCACTCATTACAAGGGAAAGCAGAACCATGTCTTCTGCCATTATAATGTCCTTTAAGGTGGTCTTATAGTGTTTTGATAAAGTCTTTGTTTGTGGCATTCTTGTCTTAGAGCAGGGGCAAGAAAAATGGCGAGAAAAAAAACATTCTAGTAAGTAGGATATTCTTGCATATCTTCTACAAACATGCACTACATAGTGGGACAATTTTTACAAGTAGCAGGGTAAAACTGCACCTGGCCAGAGTGCAAGGAGGCCATAGGGGAGACCCCCAGATGCCAGCCACCACCTGCCCTGGTGTGGACCCCCAGCACCTGCCTGCTAAGGAGGCTGCTGCTGCTGCTCTCTACATGGTTTCTTGGTGGTCACCTCTGCCAGCCAGGAATGCGAGAGCCAGGGATGTGCTACTGCAACACCCTCTGCACACTGTAAGCGGCAATCCCTGAAGACGTGCCCTCCGCACACCATTAGTGCAAATAATGGTGATCAGAGCCATGCCCACCACATGGCGTTAGTGGCAAATGTGGCACCAGCGCTCTGACTGTTGCTCTCCCTCACTGCTGTGTGAAAGAGGCAGAGAATTGGAGAGGGTGTCTGGCTGCCAGCCCTCTCTGTTGGCTGCTCCTGTATTGCTGGTCCATGACAGAACTTGCAGGGATTTTCATTGCCCAGGACCACATGGCCTCCC
Source organism: Tiliqua scincoides (assembly GCF_035046505.1). NCBI lineage: Eukaryota > Metazoa > Chordata > Lepidosauria > Squamata > Scincidae > Tiliqua > Tiliqua scincoides. Next base: position 33,352,059 of record NC_089826.1, read on the forward strand.
AGGGCAGCCAGGGTGGCAGGGATGTGGCATCGCTCCAGGGATGGAGACTCAGCGGGCTCCAGTACACCCACTAGCTGAGCTCCAGATGGACACTAGCAGAGCTCCAGATGCTGTATAAGGCAGCAGCCAATAATGTTGAGGTGGCACTGAACTGGGGCAAGGGGGGTCACCAGTGGTGCTGAAAATTCTTCAAGGCCATTGGTGCCACCATTAGCACCCAGGGAATGCTCCTCAGCTTTGAGGGCCATCGGACTGACCAATCACTGTGTCCTCTACTCAGAGGCTTGGTCCCATTATGGCCCATGCAGTTTTCCTCAGTTGGTATGGATCAGATGGCAGCCACAATTGCCCAGTGGTTGCGGCACTGGTTTGGCCAGGTTGCTAGGGTTGCCTGGCTGAGGTCACCTGGCAGTCATGGCGCAGTTGTGCATTGGTTGCCAGCTGGCCACAGTGCATGTGTGCCCTGGCCGCTATGCCGGCACAGTGTCCTTTCACTGTGTGCCTTGTGTCTTCCTTCCATGTTTATGCCTACAGGCGGTCTCGGATAGGGCAGAGCTGTTGCCATAGGATATGGCTGATGCTGCGCCAGCGCCCCTGGCTTTGGCATGTTAGGATTGGGCTGCCCATCTATTTCATCTGCTCCTGCCTCACTCATCACTATGTGACTTGGGCTGCAATTTTGTACACACTTCTCTGGGAGTAAGCCCTACTGAACAAAATGGAGTTTATTTTTGAGCAGGCCTACATTAGATGATTATGGGTGCAATCCTAACCCCTTATGTCAGTGCTTTCCAGCACTGACTTAAGGGCAATGCAGCTATGAGGTAAGGAAATGAACATTCCCTTACTTTGAGGAGGCCTCCATGAGTGACACCCAACTGTAGGATGCAGCACATGTCCCACTGGCACTGCTATGCCAGTGCTGGAAAGTACTGACATAAGGGGTTAGGATTGCGTTCTATGTGATAGAATTGATTCACTGATGGCACTGTCTGAAGACAGAGCCGGTACACCAGTCATCAATAATGTGTCCTAGAAATCCATGATTCACATTTCCGCTTGGCAATAAACTTCCTGTGTGGTCTTTTATCAAGCCACAGACTCTCAGCTTCCTCATCTGCAATATGCAGATAATAAAATTGGCCTACTTTGTAGAGTTGTTGTAAAGATTACTAAAATAATGTATAACGTGTGAAGTACTTTCAGCATTTCAGAAATGAGCTTTTTGGATACTAATTATTAAATAACTGGAGTATGAGGGTCCATAAATTGTGATTGCCCAAAGTATGCCACACTGGGCTCTGTTTAGAAGCAGCTTCTGCAAAATCTGATAAAACCTTAGATAAAGCTTGATGATGGAACTAATCGCAATGGAAATTTGTTCTTCGAGACATGAAAATGTAGGCATTTTTTCCACTTATGCAACCTTCTTCCTAATTAACTCATCTCAACATTATAGCTGATGTGGTGTGACAGGCCATAAAAAAAGGATGGCCTTATGCACAATTTCAAATGGAATTGTAAATGGTGTCCTAGCCTTGTGCTTACTTTCTACATTTAGCTCTCAGTACAAAAGAAAGGCAAAATTTGCATAAAGTGCAAAGGCTTTAAAACTGAAAATTATCTAGAAAATTATGCATTTCTTTATTAACCTTGGACAGAAATCCCAACAGGCAATAAACAGCATCTGACAGGGAAAGAGCTTGAACGAATGCATTTGCAATTAGGAAAGAGTTGTATACAATCCGAACAGGAAAGGGTATGGATCAGTATGCTATGCTAGTTCATACTGATAGCTTGACATTATGGAGGGTAAATTAACTAAGCAAAATAAAGGGCGCAGATCATGCAGAAAAATGATAGAGAGCATGGGAGGGAATCATAAGTGTGTGATAAACTGCTGAGAGATGCTCTTCACTATCTTCTGTTTAACACAATCTGAAAAGGGCACTGGATTCCAGATGAAAGGTCAAATTGAGTTGGCTACGATAGTGTTTCTCAAACTGTGGGTCGGGACCCACTAGGTGGGCCACGAGCTAATTTCAGGTGGGTCCCCAATCATTTTAATATTTTATTTTTTATATAATAGACTTGATGCTACCATGATTTGTGACTGCATTTGGGGAAATGTTACAGATCTGTACTTTGAACAGGCTGTCTATGCTTTTAACAATGATAGTCAATGGGACTTGCTCCTGGGTAAGTGTGGGTAGGATTACTGCCTAGGATTTTTAAAAATGGTTCTGCTTGATGATGTCACTTCTGGTTATGACATCACTTCCTGAGGGTCCTGACAGATTCTCATTCTAAAAAGTGGGTCCCAGTGCTAAAAGTGTGAGAACCACTGGTCTATGAGTTACTACTCCACACGTGGGTTGTGGGTGCCTCACACGGCGGTAGCACTTTTCAAAGGACTTCAGTGGGGAGACTCTGCCTCACCTGCCTCACTCCGGTGGGGAGGCTCTGCCTTACCTCTAGTGAAGAGGCTCTGCCTTGCCTGCCTCACCTCTGGTGGAAAGGCTCTGCCTTTACCTTTGGTGGGGAGGCTCTGCCTCACCTGCTTCATCTCTGGTGGGGAGACTCTGCCTCACCTCCAGTTGGGAGGCTCTGCCTCACCTGCTTCACCTCCAGTGGGGAGGCTCTGCCTCACCTGCCTCCCCACCCACCACAGGTCCCTGCTGTAGAACCCTTGCCACAAGAAGACCTCTTGCCCACTGCCTCAGCCTTGAGGCATGAAGGCAAGCATGAAAACTCTTCTGCGCATGCGCATCTCTACACCCGCTCTCCGAGGAGCATAAGCAACCTGAACACGCACGCGCAGCCTCGGCGTGAGGGAGGAGATAACGTGATGTCGTCACGCGCACTGCTCAGGCTTGCAAGCCGCGATTTTTGAAAATGGAAGGAACGAAGGGGGTGTCGCTCCGACCCCCGTAGCGGGGAGGGCGAGGCCCGGAGGCGGGAGGTTGCCAGGACCAGCCGGCCATGCGGTGCCCATCATAGAGCCGGAGAGCGACCCCGGGAGGAGCGAGCGGCAGGGCCGTTGCCGCCATGGCGGCCTGCATCGGCGAGAAGATTGAGGTGGGGAAACGGGCCTGAGGTGGGGGCGGAACCATTCGCGCCGGGCGGAGGGAGGCGGGCCAGCCATGGGGGGGGCAGGTCTAGTCTGGTCTGTTCTCCTCTCCAACTGGTTCCGTCCTGCCTGACGGAATGAAGCTGCCTGACGCGCGAGACCACCCAGGTGGGTGGGAGGGGCTTGGGCGGTCTTGCGCTCCTTGTTGAGGGTGCTTTGGTCTGCAGCCGCCTCCACCTGCTCACGTGACAGCTGCGGGCCCTGCAGGGCCAGTCTGTTTAGTGGGGGGTCAGCCCCGCTGTTCAGTGGGGCAGAGAACAGCCCTGTAAACAGGGAGGTCTGGTGGGTGGGGAGATAGGTGAGGCAGACCCTCCCCGCTGGAGTCCTTCGAAAAGCACTGCTGCTGTGTGAGGTGTGTGAGCACTCACCACACAGGCACCTGCCTCACAACACCGGCTGTGCACATGGGTTGTGAGAGCTTGCACACCTTGCACGGCAGCAGCAGTGCTTTTGGAAGGACTCCTGTGGGGAGGCTCTGTCTCACCACACAGGCTATGCACATGGACTGTGAGGGCTTGCACACCCCACATAGTAGCAGTGGCACTTTTCAAAGGACTCCCGTGGGGAGGCTCTGCCTCACTACACAGGCACCTACTTCACAACACAGGCTATGCACAGGCTATCGGTTGTGAGTGCTTGCACACTTCACACAGTGGCGGTGGTGCTTTTTGAAGGACTCGGATAGGGAGGCTCTGCCTCAACTGCCTCCCCACCCACCGCACGTCTCTGCCTGTAAACAAATACAACCCAAAGCAGTTGTCTTTAGGCTTTTTATGCTGCAAGCCAAATAAATAGATAAATACGTATATGACTGAAGTATGAGACTGGGGACCCACCACCAATCCTTCAACATCCTCCTGGGACCTGATCTGTCCCCACTGCTACCTACCCCTGCCCGCCCCATTTCCACCTATGTTGTGTCTTCACAACAACCCTGTGAGGCCTAAGCAGGGCCAGCCTTATGGCAAGACAGCAAAAAGAGGCTGTGCAGGGTTATAAAAAGATCTCAGTTTTGATAAGTACTATTATTGAATTGGCTCCAAGCGCTCTCTTGCACAGGCTTTGAAAGGTTGCTGCGGACCTCCCCCCCCCATGAGGCTTTGTGACACCATTGGGGTTCCAACCCACAGGTTGAAGAACACTGACCTAAGGTATCGCCTCTTAATCTACTCTTAATAACGTTGCTATTGCCATCCAGTGCCTTGAACTGCAGTATTAGAAGCAGAAATTGCCTGTCACTGAAACATTTCCCTGCTGAGCTACTTGTCATGGGGTTTTATGAGCGGAGAACTGCTAGAAAAGAGTTCTGAGCTATAACCCTGATTTGTTAGGGTTATAAACACCCTATAAATAGGGTTATAAACAATCATTTGGAAAATCAGGATGTTTTGCCATTCTTCTCAAATATGTTCATGGATGAGGGTGCACATGAGTTCTATTTTAGGGATTAAATATTTAAGGGCACAATCCTAACCAGGTCTACTCAGAAGTAAGTTCTATTTTGTTCAATGGGACTTACTCTCAGGAAAGTGTGGTTAGGATTGCAGCCCAAGTTGTTTACCCTGCCCTTCTTCAATGGTGAACCTAGAGCTGCTAAGAAAAATGCTTAAAGTGAACAGTATAGAACCAAGGAGTAATAGCAAATTTGGGTAAATTTACAAGGAGCACTAAGATTGAGTTTTGGTACATAGTATTTTCTTGTCACTACTTCAGTTTTGAAATTCTTTCAATCTCCATCTTGGTATCCTTATTCTTCCTAGTATGCTTTCTACCTCTTCATCCCTGATAAAGTTGCCCAAATCAAGTAACTGCTCAAATGTTAGTTCACAAAACCTTCTTACCTAGCATATCTTCTGATACTGTGTCATTTTTTTTGCAAGAAAAATAGTCTTCCATTTGGCAAAAGCTTGTTGGTGTAGTTCCTTTAATATGATTCTTGTTAATAAACTACTGCCAATATGTTGCTTTATAAGGCTGCACCTTAATTTTTATTAAGGTACACCTGGGAGAGTGGGTGGATGTCTGAGAGAGAGCGCGCGCGAGCATGAGCAAGCAAGTGCGCTCTACAAAAGTGGAACATCTGTCTCATATATGTGGTATCAAAATTATTCTTGGAAGTGCCCATCTGTGCACTCTGTAACTCTAGAATCAGCTTACATATGGCCCTGGCAGGTTGTTATTGATAACTAGTAAACCATTAGTACAATAAATAAGCCACGAACAGTGCAATCTGGTGTATGTCTGCTCAGAAGCAAGTTGGCATGGGAGAGAGCAGGAGACAGAGAAGCCACTGCAGCATCCTGCCAGGGACTCACACTCACTAAACAGCTGCCATGTCTCAGTGCTTGCCTTGGGAGAGCTGCATTTGGGTAAAGCTGTCTGCACACCTCACCCACTGCATTGATGCTTTCTTCTGAAGAGCATAACATCTCAGGTTTGAGCATGCCCAGCAGTCGTGGTTGAAGCTAGAAGGCTTCAGCTAGCTCTCAGTTCCTGAAGACTTCTGTCAAAAAATTTGGTCAGGAAAAGTTGAGTGGGAGATGGAGGAAAAGCAGGGATTGTACACAGCACTAGTCTCCAGCTGACCAAAGTGGAAGCATCTGAAAGAGTTCTTACTATGTCAACTCGGGAACTGTGTGTAAGCTGGCAAGGACTGAAAGTGCATTCCTTTGATGCATCCCTCTATCTGCTGCCCTTACTCTGCCCTCATTGTGATATCAGAAAGCAGATGGGGCTGACCTGCAGATAGTCCATCTATATGGATAATAGAGCCATGAGGAGCGATTGACTAGGAGCCTTGAAGAGAGGGAGATGACAGAAGGCTATGAAGAGAACAAAACGTGTGTGAGGATAGATAGGGGGATGGACAGTTGGGAAACATGTTCACAGACGCTCACATACACCAAAGAATAAAACATATCCAATTAATTCTATTTCTGGCTCCTGTAAGAGACTGTTTCTGGAGTGGGCAGGGGGAGCTAGCTTCGTTTGTTTCCTTCTGATTTCACCCCTTTTCTCCCCCCCCCCCCACATGCTTGTTGCAAAGAGAAGCAGAACCACATCTCCCCTGCCATTATAATGTTCTTTAAGATAGTCTTAAAAGTCTTTGTGGCATTCTTGCCTTAGAGCAGGGGGGATGGATTTAAATGGCAAGAGAAAAGCATTCTAATATGTAGGATATTCTTACATACTTTCTACAAACAAATTAAGTAGTGGGACAATTTTTACAAGTAGCATTTTAAAACTGTAACATGCTGTTGGGCAACTCTTGCATTGGGGAAGCCTCCCACTACTTCAGTGGCTTATGCATGACTATGTATCAGAGAGTGAAGAAATGGTAACATCAGTAACTTTTTCTCTCCCTCAGGACTTCAAGGTGGGGAACCTGTTGGGTAAAGGCTCCTTTGCAGGAGTCTATAGAGCAGTGTCCCTGAAAACAGGTCTAGAAGTGGCTATCAAAATGGTAAGTCGCCTTGGGACATCTCTGGAGCTAGCAGGCAAGGTGGTATGTAAGATGCCAAATGAAATAAGATAAAGGGAGGAGATTCGGTTACAATCCTATGCAATCCAATTATTATCTGGGATAAGATATTGAATACAGTGGAACTGTAAATATGTATAGAAATATGCTGTCTGATACCACATTAGCTCACTGTGCAAGAGAAAGTGTATCTTTTACACTCAAACCATTCCCTTATGTTACTGTTATTAAGAATTCTTATACACTGCATGTTACCACACCTTCCGTTTCTGTAGTTTTCCTGACAATTGGAATAGCAGATTGCATAGGTTGTTAGCTATTATACTGTTCATGCCCTCCCCATGCTTACCTGAACAAACACACAAGCAGTCACCACTGCTCGCCAATTTTACATCTGGAGAATTTGGTTCATAAATGGCACTGCATAGGTGGATATGTGACTTTTTTTCTACAGGAGTTGTCAGGAGAGAAGAATGTTTAGGGTCAAGATTGTCCAAGAGTTGTCCTGACGTTACGACTTGGGTCACCAGGACTTGACTCTGCAATCAATGTAGCAAAAAGAATTACTTCTTAAGTAGATAGATGCTAAGTTATTTTCCTGAAAAATTGGGCAAGCAAGATGCAGACTTAGCATAGCAGATTCTCATGCTCATGGCTTGCATATATTAAATTAAATTCTCATATAATTTTTTTTACTATTAAATCTTAAAAGTGTAGGTAATTAGAGTACAAAATGCTTGCCTTTGAAATAAGTGACAGTGTCAAGGTTGTCAACAGAATGACAAATTAGGAAAGAATGAGAAAACTGACAAAAGGATGATTAATTACTCTACAGTAGCAATGTTTTACTTAATGTACAATAAATTTTCATAGAACTTATTCAGCGTACAAAAGAATGTTTACATCCCAGTCTTAAACATGTTTACTTGAAAGTAAGTCCCCTTTTGTTCAAAGGGATTTATTTCCTAGTAATTGTGCTTTAAATTCGAGCCCATCAGTGCAATCTTATTTATCTCTATTCTGAAGAAAGACTTGTGTTTAATGAGGTTTATTGTTAGGTAAGGTTGCAATCCTGTACACACTTTGCATGGGAATATGTTTCAGTGAAGTTATTGGGGCTTATTACTAGAAAGACATGCATAGGATTGCACTGTACAGATCATACTTATGACCAAAACTAAATAAGCAGGCTGTGGCTAAGATGATTACCATAATGAACACCACAGAGAGATGATAACTAATGTTGTCAGTACTATTCCCTACTACCCTCATTTGCCTTAACTGTATATTGTCTCCTGTGTTTAACTAATTTCAGTTTTGGATGTGAGTCTTAACACTGTAACATGGTGTGTGTGTCTTATTTCTCTTCAGATAGACAAAAAGGCCATGCACAAAGTAGGAATGGTACAGAGAGTTCAGAATGAAGTGAAGATACATTGTCAACTAAAACATCCCTCTATACTTGAGGTAAGGATTTATACTTAAGATAGAACATGATACGTTCATAGTTAAAACTGCAATATATTCTTAATACTGATTTTTGTGTTCCAGCTGTATAACTACTTTGAAGATAGCAACTATGTCTACCTGATACTAGAGATGTGCCATAATGGAGAAATGAGCAGATATTTAAAAAACAGAAAGACCCCTTTCTCTGAAAAGGAAGGTAGGTTTGGGATATGTTTGTTGCACACTTTGAATCAGCTTTTCTGACTGACCAAAAAAAAAAATAGGTAGACAGCCAAAGAGCTACTTCTATAGTTGCCTAATAATTTGAACATACCAAGTATGATTCCATAGAACAAAGTACTTTTAAAGTCCCATTAGTTTCAAAAATAGTTTACTTCTGATCATGGAGCAGCACAATCTCAAGGCACATGGAACTTGTTCCTTAGATTTTGGCTATTATAATTTTGGTCTATATTTATAGGCTTTAAAAATACTGTAATGTGTTGAAAACTATTTTAAGTTGTTTCTTTTTTTAAAGAGGTGAAATTTTCAAGGTTGATGCATGAGAAGGTCTTAGCTATGTGAAGAAAGCACAGAAATGCTTTATTTCATAGGACACATATAATTAATCCTTTCTCTAAAAAAGCAGAATTAGTCTGAAATGAAAGAAGGGATGGAGGGATGCTTTACACAAACTGGTGGTTCATGACCCACCAATTTGAGAACCATTGCTGTAGTGAACTTTCAGAGAAGGTGCTAAATTTATGAATGCAGTCATTCAAATGATTTATACTTGGATTGGTTTATTTTTAAATTTCATTAGTTCAGTCTGAGAAACAGATCAGTTTCTGAGTTGTAGTAATTATTCTCATTTTCTATTTTACAATGTAGTCTTTTGCATGTTTCCTTAAGAGTTTGTGGGGCATCCTCCCAAGTAAATGCATATAGGATAGCAGACCTGTAAAAACAGGTTTGGTTGAGCAAGTTGCAATAATTGTGAAGCCCTATAAATTGTAAAGCACAACTCAAACATGCTCTTTAAAGAGAATCTTTGTTTTATGTTCCGTGCAGTTCGGCACTTCATGCATCAGATTATTACAGGGATGTTATATCTTCATTCTCATGGGATATTGCATCGTGACCTCACGCTTTCTAATCTTCTACTCACGAATGATATGAACATCAAGATTGCTGACTTTGGTCTAGCCACTCAGCTGAGGATGCCTCATGAAAAACATTACACAATGTGTGGGACTCCTAATTATATTTCTCCAGAAATAGCTACAAGAAGTGCTCATGGACTTGAGTCTGATGTGTGGTCTTTGGGATGTATGTTTTATACTCTTCTGGCTGGGAAGCCACCTTTTGATACTGATACAGTTAAGAACACTCTGAACAAAGTGGTGTTGGCAGATTATGAAATGCCAACATTTTTGTCAGGGGAGGCTCGAGACCTTATTCACCAGTTGCTTCGAAAAAACCCAGCAGATCGTTTAAGCCTTTCTTCTGTATTGGATCATCCTTTTATGTCCAAGTGTAGTTCAACAAGCAGCACAGATTTGGGAACCGCAGAGAATTCAATGGACAGTGGAAATGCCACCATCTCTACAGCTTTTACCACCTCTTCCAGTGTCAGTACTAGTGGCTGCTTAAAAGAAAAGAAGAGACTTTTAGTGGGCCAACCACTCCCCAGCAAAATGACCCTACTTCCCCACAAAAAGAATGCCAGTGATGTCTCATCTGGGAGTGGAAACAGTTTGTGTAACAATTGGGGGCTTCCATCAAATGAAATTGGCAATACTGGTAGGGGAAGGGCATTGCAACTGTCAGAAGAGAGACCACATTCCCGCTACCTCAGGAGGGCACACTCCACTGAAAGGTCAGGAACATCCCACAGTCAGAATCGAGGAATACCAAATCAAGTGGAAAGATGCCATTCAGTGGAAGTCCTCTCAAAGCCCAGAGGAGGCATAAAAGAAAATATGAAAGATTTTTCACTTGCAAACAGTCACAGTGATATTCCTACTATGTTTAAAGAAAAGCTTCCTACGACTTCAGGATCAATGGAAAAACATCTTTCTCCACTTGTGAAAGATCAAACTTGGTAAGAATTAGTGTCTTTAGCTTGGGGTGGGTGGCTCCTAGAATATAATGGTAAAAGTGAAGGGACTGTCATTGGCTGGAGGAATGGATGAAGCAAAACGGAGCAAAAGGAACATGAACAATGGTCCATCTGCACATAACACAATAGAGGTTCCCTAGTAGAGGAACCTATCTAATAGAGGTTGAAACTGCAGCTTTTAAATATAAATATATTTTAGTATTGACATGTTTGTTTGAATCTATTTTAATGTGGAGTATTTATCAATACTTCTTGTCTCTAGTTCAGCTTATCTCTGCACAGTGAAACCCAGTGCTGGTTTTTTGGAACCAAAGTCTCAAGCTGAAACAATGCAGCAGTGGCTTGGAAATATGCAATCAAATGGTATGGATTTATTTCATATTCTTATACTCTGAGTGCTAGGACACATCAAATCTCTCTAAAACAGACCATTCTTAAAAGCACGGCCTCCAGAGGGATTCTTACTCAGATGCCATGACACAGGGAAATGCTGAACTTTAAAGGATTCTATGTGAAGAAAATTCAGTCTGAGTGACAAAATGTGATATGGATTGTAGAATTGCTGTGTAGAGACTGTCCATCTGAGGGAGGGTTATACATTTGGTTCTTGGCTCTACATGTGATGTCAACCTAGCCTGAATGTAAGCACAGCTTGGTAGTTATTGGAGTTTTCTTGTCTTCCTCCTATATTTGCTAGTCCCACTGCTTATTGAACTTTGAAATGAAAAAAATCCAAGGAATAATCTGTGGAGATCAGGCAATACTAAGGAATCTCAAAACCATACCACATTTGTATATATAGGTTACATCACATGCAATGGTAGCATACCTTTGTTTGCGGCCAAGTATACAGTTGTGGAATTGCAAAAAATCCAAGCTTCCAAACAGGTATACATATATTAATACAACATATGCATGTATTATATGTTGCATTTTTATGTATGCACATGAAGAAGCAGCTCACTTGTAATCTATGAAGCAGTCCTTTGAAAAGTAGATATCTTCCAATGTGGCTCATAGTTTGGCTTTTGTCATCCAAGAGATTCTTCCTTTTGCATTACTGTAAGTTCTCTGTTTGGAGATTAGCACTTTGTGAAAGACATAATTTCTCCTTCCTTAGTTCATTGGGCATTTTTGTTTGGTAAACTTTGCTAATCTGCCCTTACTGTGGGAACAACAGCTGTATACAGATGCTACCTATGCACAGTTGCAGAATTCAGTTATGGTGCCCCATACTCCAGTCTACCTGATGCCCATGCTTTGATGTTGATATTTTTGGGGTTTTAGTTTGTAAGTAACACTAAAAAAAAACAAAGTAACCTAATCAATTATTCCCTAATCATTTTGGAAATTTAAGTTAAATTTTTGAAAACAGTAATATGTCAGTTTTGAAACAAATATCTGTGTATACATATAAAGGATGAAAATAGCAGTGATCATTAGCATTACTACAGAAGGGAGGGTGGAAAGAAGAACAACAGGAACAGAAGGAAAGGTGGAGCCTTATTTCACCTGCATCATATTACATAATGAACAGCAAGTGCACAGAATGAAGCTGTAACTTAACCAAGGGTTGCTTAAATCTTCTCAGACATTTTCTTTTGTGTTGAATTACCAGAAGTGCCTTGGGGAATTGTAACCATAGGACATACAGTTGGGATTATCTAAATCTTCAGATAATTTTCCTATTAATTTTTTGTGCTTAATTGTTTCCATACTTTGACAGAAGGTGGATTTAATTCATGCATTTTACCTGATGCTGTAGTTCTGATACCTTCCCCAATGTGTGTTTTTTTTACCACTCCCAGTTGCATCTGTTTGTGCTGAAGGCAAGAACCTCTAATATAATGTTCCTTCTCTTCTAGTGCAGCCAGACTTTGGGCGCAATCCTAACCAACTTTCCAGCACTGATTTAGCTGCAATGCAGCCCCAAGGTACGGTAACAAACATGCCCTTGCCTTGAGGAGGCCCCCCTTGACTGCCTCCCCATTGCAGGATGTAGTGCATGCCACATTAGCACAGCTATGTCTGTGCTGGAAAGTAGGTTAGGATTGCGCCCTTTGTAAAATAACATTCAATTGCTGCACATGGCATATGTTAGGTAGTAAATCAACAAGGAAGAATCATACTTTTAGTAAAGATTTAAAGGCTGTTGCTATTAAAAATTTTGAAACATTTTTAAAAGAAAAATGGGTTTTGTTATGCTGTACCCGGCATATAAAGCAAGCAATAAAAAACTGCCTGATGAAGATGCATTTCAGCTGGAACTGGTGTTCAATAAACACTTTAAAATTTGTGAGTCAAGGGTTCTTAAAGCTGACTAGAATGACATATTTCCAAAGCCTTGGAAGGCTTAACTAGTCTTATGTATCTTTGGGTGGGGGATCATTGTTTTATCACCTATTAATGCCAAGAAGAATTCTGTGATATGTTTAGTCCAAAAAATTTCAACTGTGCTTTTGCTACTTCAGCTCAGATGCTAGAACCCTCATGTCATGACAGCATTAGAAATGCAAATGGAGATTTCCAATTCCATCTCAGTGTGCCTTCCGAAACAGTGAAAAATGCACGGAATGGCTTAAAAGGCGAAAGATCACCTGACTCTGCACAATCAATTGCTCCGCTTGTGGCACCACTGGATACAAGGAAACACACCGCTGGATTTTCCTTTAAAGCTGAAAAGCCTTTGCCAGCACCTGCATTTGCTCTCCATCAAGTTTCTGAAAACAGGAAAAATAGGAGCAACGAGCCACAATATGGACACCCAAAACCTCTGCTGCGAAGTATTGTGTCTCCTCTGAATGCTCATAGACTAAAACCAATCAGACAAAAAACAAAAAATGCAGTGGTATGTACTATATTTTAGAACAATAGCCGAATTGCAAGAAATCATAATTTTATAAAAGAATTGGCTTTTATACAAAAAACTATATAAAAATATCTACAAAGTATGTTTCATTATGTATTCATTTTGTACGATTAATCTTCTCTATTTAGCAGTTGAGTATCAGACTTTCAATCCTTTCATGTTTTGTAGTTGGGCATTAAGAATTGTTACAGTGTTTCATATTTAAAACTTGCCTCCTTAATGGCCCAGTCCTTTAAGCTGGTTTTTGTGGTATTGATACAAGCAGTGACTTGTGCTACAGCAGCTAAAATTAATTTATATCACTTGCATGCAAGGTAGAGCCAGTCAGCTGACACCTGATTGCTAAAGGGGGAAAAAATCAATCCCCATAGGTTTTCCTGTAAGCAGGGACAGTAGAAGGGACTCCAATCCAACTAGATAATGTAGCTAATGTTATATAACATGACTGCTGTGATTAACACAGGAGCTGTCCTTTGCAACAACATCTGCATCAGCAATAAGGCTGTGGTTGCACTGGAGTGCATTGTAAATTAATAGCACCCAATCCTAGATTTGATTTTGCTTTAACAATGATAGAATAAGGGCACAGTTCTAACCAGGTCTACTCGGAAGGAAGTTCTATTTTGTTCAATAAGGCTTCCCTGAAAGTGTAGTTAGGATTGCAGCCTAAGTTCCTTAAGGAGCATCAAATGTTAGTGATAAGAAAGCAATGCAACAGCGGTTTCTAAACAAGACAGTCTTCATCCACAGTGCCATCCTGGCAACACAACTGCATAAGATTTTGCATAATCTCAGACCAACAAACCAGGAAGAAGAGGCTGTGCGGTGTCCCTGTGAGTGCGCTGGGGTGCAACTATGCACAGGAACTACTTCAGTACAATAATGTGGGAACTATTTCAATACAATAATACCTTCCATAACATGGAAGATATGTTCCTGCAAAGCCAAGTGCTGTGTGAAATAACACTATAGGAAGCTGTTCAAGATTAGACAGGAAACAGGCACTGACTGAACTAGGCAAGCTGGTATATACTACTCCCATTGGCTGTAATAGCTATCAGTTACATCCAAAAGGAGTAATACAATAAAACATTGGCTGCATTCTTTTACCTAGAAAAATGCCAGGGACATTTCCAGCGTGCTTCTAGCATGGTTATTTTAAAAACAGCAAAATGGCATCCCCTCATTGTTTGGACATTGCTATGTTGTAACCATACTCTGCACACACTATGGAGGCTGCCATGTTTCTGACAGGTCCCTCCATATGTTCTAATAGAAAATAGGCAGAAGTGATATCAGCATGTGTTGGCCATCTTTTCTAGCTCCGAGCTTGCTCGGAGAAATTCTAGCGTGCCTAGCCTGCTAGAACCTAAAAAAAGAATGTGACCTGATCACACTGGAAGCTTTTTTTTTTTTTTTAGAAAAAAAGCTCTCTAATGCTAGAAATGAAAGAGAGCAGCCAGTGTTTTGGGAGGTATTACTGTATCTTGTTGGGAGAATGTAAGCTTTTGACATGAGCGTAGTTTTTTAACCAACACAATGAGATTATAAATTTCACCACCACCCTGTCACTTATGTATTTATTAGTGTCATAATTAAAATATTACTGTTAAGTTCTACAGCTAAGATGGAACCTAAGTGGTTCTTTCCAACCCTTACTTCTTAACCCTTCCAGGTCTCACTTCCAAAGCTGTGGCTTGGTTTCTACTTGTTCTCTTTCGTGTGTGATCCTCCCCCCCCCGTCTCCCTTTCACAGTATTGTGTTTCCCTTGCCTCTCCATCTTTTTTTTCCAGTGTTTGTGAATCCACTAGTGTTGGAACATTCTGATTGGCTGACTTACAAAACCACAGCAGCCTAATAAGCTCTCCAGTCACACTGAGAAGTACATTCTCTGTTCAGGCTGATTAGCACTGAACAAGACCACAAAACCAGGTTCTTGAATGCACTATGATGTTTTTATTCATTTTGCAATGTTTGCATTAAATTAGGGGAAGGAAAATGGTATGTGTGTGACGGGGGGGGGGAGGCCTTTGCAGAATGCTTTTGGCAAATAATGTTGAGACTGAATTTTATTTTCCCCATGCCTTAGGTGAGTATACTAGAAACGGGTGAAGTGTGTATGGAATTTCTGAAAGAATGTCATTCCCAAGAGCTTGTAAAAGAAGTTCTGAGGATATCTGGTGATGGTAGTGGGGTGAGTAGTAGCTTATTTTAAGTTTTACATTGTTTGACCATTTGTCCGTTCTAATCTAAAGGTGATAAAAAAATGTTATCTCAGTTTATGCCAATATTTCTAGAATGTACAGGGTTGCCCATTTACGCGTGTGAGTCACTACACTGAAATTATGCATCTGATGAAGTAAGGTCTTGCCCACAAAAATCCCTGCACAGTAACTGTAAAGGGTTAGATTTTAAGGCGACAGGTGACTCTTTGCTATTTCTAAATAAATACATTTTCAGTGTACTATAAATGATTGAAGCTCAAGTAGTTCTTTTTATGCTGATTACATTTGTCAGTGGTGTTTTGTTTGTGGAACATTTTCTAGTATAAGGAGCAGACTTGATTATAACTGTCTGTGAGCTATGCTTACTCTTTTTCTGGCATTGCTCAGCGAAAAGCATCTGATCCAATTAGCCCAGTCTTAAAACCTAATAAATGCAAATGCCTGGGCAAGCTCCAGATATCTTTGTTAGTGAAGATAGCATTCCCCCCCCCCCCCCAGAAATCAGAGATTTATGACTGAAATAGTGATGTATGCTCAATTTAAAGTGTCCAGTGTTACTTAACTAGTAGTTACTTTCTAGAAAAGAATAACTTTTGGCTATGAGCTTGTGTTTTTCTCTATGTTAAGATCACAGTTTACCACCCAAATGAAGGAAGAGGCTTCCCTCTTAATGACAGACCTCCACCTTCTCCTGAAGACTTAAATGTGTATAGTTTTGACAACTTGCCAGGTAAGGTCTTTTTCTGAGATGGCACTGAAAAACCATGGCAGTGATCAAAACATGCAGTTTCAACATATCCAGGGGGACTTTGTGCTTGTTTCTCAGCCAGCCACTTCCTTGACTATTCCCTCTGCCATGAGCTGACTAGGTGGCCTTAGGCATGCCACTCTGTCAGCCCCCTACCACTATATTATTATTAACAGTAGTTATATACAGCTTTTCAATTAGAAGTTCACAAAGCGGTTTACAGAGAAAATAAAATAACTAATGATTCCCTGTCCCAAAAGGGCTCACAATCTAAAAAATATGGGGCTGTTATTTGCCTTACAGTGTTGTAAGTTCTACATAAAGAAAATAAATGTGAATTGCTTTTTCATTTGGAAAGAAGGTAGAATGCAGAAATTCAATTTGCCTGTGTTGATGAAGGATGTTTAACTCTTGAGCTATAACAACTTTCTGTTTCTATACATTTTATTCTTTTAGAGAAGTACTGGAAAAAGTATCAGTATGCTGCAAAATTTGTGCAGTTGGTAAGATCCAAAACTCCAAAAGTCACCTTCTATACAAGATATGCCAAGTGCATGTTGATGGAAAACTCTTCTCCTGCAGATGTGGAAATTTGCTTTTATGATGGTATGCATCCTTAAACTGTTCTCTACACTTAACTTCATCCATTAAATACATATTAAAAAATTAGCTAACTTGATTTTTTTTTAATGTGACTGCCTTTAATGTTTTAAGAGTTTGTTAGCTGACTCACCATAGTGCACACCTAAATTTATCTAATTTTAAAATCTTAGCCTTGGAATGTAATACAGTGAATGCTTACAATAGGACTTTGCTTGAACATTTATGGTAAGAAGAAATGTAAGCTTTTTGGATATTTTATTATGAACTAATGAAAATAAAGGAAGATGTTGACACCAGCATTTGTCTTGACTCATATCTGATTATGAGTGATACAGGACAGTACTCTGAGAAATTATATGCTGGTGTATATATGATTGTACTAAAAGGAGTTCCTGTAAAGAACCTCTTTGTTGCTAGTATTGCATTAGGATAATCTTGCCTATGCTTGACAACTGTCTAGTTCAATAAATGTTTGTCTTTTTTTAGGGGCAAAAATACACAAGATGGCAGGTGTAATTCGAGTAATAGAAAAATCTGGGAAATCCTACACTCTGAAAGAAGAAAGTGAAATTGCATTAAAAGAGGATATACAAGTATATGTGGATCATGCAAATGAGGTAAACTTTTATTTCCCTTTTTTACTAAAATATTTTTATCCTACTTTTTAGTCTCAGTACTTCCATGGTGGTTGCTCATAAAGTCATTATAAACACACACAATAAAGCAAAATGACATGCCAATAGGAAAAAATTACAGGATATCAGTAGAGCTGAATTACAAACCAGTCTTTATGCAGCCCAAATTCTTGCTGAAGGGCAAGCTGTAACCAGGTGGGCCTTTCTAGGGAGGGCATTCCACAATCTCCTTGCATTCTTAATTTCTCTGAAGAAATTCTCTTTTTCTTTTTAAACATAGGGGCATCGTATTTGCCTTGCACTGGAATCTGCTATTTTAGCCGAAGAAAAAAGTGAAAGTGTTCCATTTTTTCCCATTATTGTTGGGAGGTAAGGAGATTCCCCCTTATTATGGATGCTGCCCCAAATCCTTCTGTTTTTACAAGAGATGTTTAGTTTTCTTAATGAAACATAATTTCTGTGTTGGTGTTTTTTATTAGAAAACCAGGAAACCCTGAGTCGCCAAAAGCTTTGGTACCACCGCCAGCTTTAGCAGGTACAAGTTCATCTTTGGAGGATTCAGCTTCGGTGAAGAGTGATTCTGCTCCCAGATGCATATCTCTATGTCAAGTGTCTAATGTTAATCCATCTGTAAGTACACAAGTGTGAGTTATAAAAAAGGATTAACTGTATTTAAAACAATGAATAGAACTATTTTTGTATTTTAATTAGGGATGAAACTTTTGTCAGATGTTCATTCTATATATAGAGAGAGGACACAGACTTTTGAAAGTAACTTGCAACAGCTTGCTGCTACAAAAACCCAGGATTGTAATGTTGATGTTTCACCTCCAGGTGTCATACGAAGGATCTGGTTTCACCTCGGCTATGACAGAATTCAGGAGCTCTACCTCTCACCAAAACAAGTGTGTTGCAAATTCTGCTCAACTCCTGAAGTCTGTCTTCGTCAAGAATGTTGGTTGGGCCTCTCAGGTGAGTTGCTAGTCAATACTGAAGCAGAAAAGTCACAAACTTATATGTGAAGAAGGAAATGAAAGCAAGCAGAGCTGTAATGCAGTAACAGCCAAACTTCTACTACAGAACAGCTAGGCATTTTCTCTTTATGACCCCAGTTATAAAGCAGTTTAGGGGTTCTTTTGAATGGATCTGTCTTTCCCATAAGACACATAGTCTTGGTCTATAATCAGGTCTATAACCTGAAAGTGTAGTTCATAAGTCAATAGCATCAAGCTACATATCATAGTCCTGCTTGCTTTTTTGTTATAATTTCACTGTTGCATATCTTGTTTATCCATACTAATAAAAGTTCTAGATAGACATGATGTGAAAGAGCTCTTTCCTTAACATTTGTGTGTTGAACTATTCTGTACTATGAATTTTTTTGGCAGCTGACTAGTGGAGCAGTATGGGTCCAGTTTAATGATGGCTCCCAGTTGGTAGCTCAGGCTGGCGTTTCCTCTATCACATATACATCTCCAGATGGCCACACAGTCAGGTGAGTGTTTCTTATGGGAATGATAACATATAACTGCATTTCAATTACAAGTCCAATATTAAAAATTGAGCGCATGTTTCAGAATTGTGTGATAACCTTTTATCACTTTTCAGGAAATGCTTGTTTTGTGTTTTGTTTTTGTGAGCCACCACCCTAAGTCATTATTTATATCCCACTTCTCCTACTGAATAAAGAGTGTTGGGAAGGTTCATGCAGAAGCATCTAAAAATATTATCCCCCCACACCCTGTGCTCTGCAGTGGTTGTGGATTACTGTGTTTCCTGCGGTGTTATGTATAGCAAAACAATCTGGTACCTCAGCAATAGTACCAGATTGTTCTGCTGCATATACAGATCAGGTCTAAAATAAAATAAACTTTAAGAGTCAGTTTCTGCTTAAATTGGAACCCTGATGAGCCTAAACCTGGCACAGACATCTTACTTTAACCAGAGTTAAAAGGGGAAGTTTGGAAGGCTGCCTCTCAATTTTTCAGGCAGGGCTAAATGGGAACATATCAAATCATAAAATATTTATATACTGCTTTTCAAAAGATTCAGGATGTTTGCCATAGCAAAATAAACTTGTAGCTTACATCAGCACTGAGCCAAAATGGGTAAGCTGTTGGATAGGAAGCACTTATGAATCAGATTATAGCAGCACTATTCCAATGTCCTACATGCACGTCTAGTAGGTATGTATAAATAAAAAAATACAAGTGAGCTTGTGGAGCATGATCTGTCAGACTGTGTTCTGAAACAAATAAATTTCTTGGTGTAATCTTGCTTAGTCGCATTGTGTTCACACAAGAGCACCTCTAGCAGAGGACAGATCTAAATACCACCCACTGAAATGCAGAAGTCTGTTCTGTCTATTTTATCATTTGTGTTTCTAACCTTCTTCCTCTAAAATTTTCCATTTGTCAGGTATGGAGAAAATGAGAAACTGCCAGAATATATCAAAGAAAAATTACATTGTTTATCTTCCATTCTGGAAATGTTTACCAATCCAGTTGGTCCCCATTGATTAAATGTTTGGATATATGAAGGAGTCATAAAATGAATGGGTAATGAAGAGAAATTGCTACTCAGTGAAGCAGAGCTTCCTACACAAAGACCAACCTCCTTATCTGGAGTAACATATGGTGATGAAGAGTTGCTGTGTGCTGCTTAGCTAAGCACTTGTAAAGCTTTTAATAAGAATGGTATCAGTTAACTAGAGCAAAATTGCTTGCATTTTTTATAATGGACTATAGAAAATCACTGTGACCACCAGTTTTCCAGATTACTTCTCATGCAAGGAGTCTAAATTGTACATGTGTGTTCACCATTCTGACACTTTGGTATCAGAAAAAGTGCATTTGCTGTTGCAGTATTTGTTCCTGTAAATATTTTAATGTTGCTTTCAACTAATATATATAGTGTATCATTTTATAATTGTTTTATATTTTTGTAACTTTTTCTAAAGAAATGTCCCTGCAGAAGTCTAAAAAAATAAATGCAGTGGTAACTTCTGATCCTTTGTTTTGTTAGCTCACCTAGTTATATTCCAATAGTATACTGTTTAACAATAAAACTGCATCTCTACAGTACAAACCCTGAAGCACTTCCATAAACTCTGACTGTATGGCCTACTGACCTATACTCCCTCTAACGCAGTGGTTTCCACACTGAGCTGTAGCTCCCCTGGAAACCATAGGGAGCAGCCAGGGGAGCCATCAAATTCTTGCAAAAAACCTCACTCTGTATAATGTATAGGATTGCAGCCCTAATGGGGAGCCAGAGCCAATGACCCAGTAGGTCAAGCCACTAGTTGAAAAAGTTTGGGAACCACTGCTCTAAGGGGTCTGTGCCAGTATACAGATCCCTTCACTGTCTAAGCATCATTTCTGAATAGATAGCAATGATTTTATATGTTGTTGAATTTTAGAAACACCAAGTTCTGAGGAGCAATGCTTCATGCTGTGCAGCCTCCAGGGAACACTGCTACAGGCTTTAATTCAGACAACACGAAGTGTAGCTCACATTAACCATAATTAAGAACCCATACCATTGTTTGAGATAACAAAATATAACAGACAAACTATAGCTGAGTGGCTTGTCTACTCTCATCAGCTCTGCATTCAGCTTCACAAAGCCACTCCCACCTCCATACCACACTTATGGTTTGAATTCAGGTACAGTTGCAAGCCTATTATAAGAAACCAGCTTGAAAGCTCGTACCCCACCAAGACATAGCTAAATACAGTCACTAGCCATACTGTAGAATATGAATCCACTTTAAGTTGCTTCCACTCTCACCATCCACATTTTGCCATTATGTTCCTCTAGGTCAGGATGGTCTAACAAGTAGTCTTTGGCAGCTTCAAAAGCCCTGCCCTAGCCACCACCCACCACTTCATTTCTTCCTGCTTTGGTGGCTTTTTTATATCCCTGCCACACCTTTAGAGAAGACAGAACAGTGTGGCAGGGAGACTGAACAGCCGCACGTGCTTGCTGAGTGAATTTGGTAGTTCAGAACCAGGAATTAATTGGCAGTGATGACATCACCAATTACTTCCATGTCTGTGCAGGTGGGAGGTGACTTGAGGCTGGTGAATCCCCCTGGCAGATAGTTGGACTGCCTTGTTCTAGGTACTCTGGTTTGTGTGAGTCCTTCAAACCTTAAAACCACACACTTTAAAAAAAATGTACTACAGTTTCTAAGGCAGCTCACAAGAGCTTGACTGTCCATAAGCAGCAGCAAGAAAAACCACTCACAAAGTCAAGACCTATGTTATAGTGGCAAATATATTAAGACTGAAGTGAGGAGTATTTCCTTAAGTCTACATCCTTGTCTGAAACACACTAGTGTTTGTGTAGTTTGAGGTAAACGTAACTATGCTTGCTTTTACAGGACAGCATAATTGCATATATTTGTTAAACTAGATGTTTTAGGCACTGTTCAAAGAAAATACGGTATTGTGAAAGTTGGCCTCAGGGTACAAGTTCTGTAGAGGAAGGTGCTCTCCTCATGAGTTTACATTTGCATGTATTTAAGGTAGAAGCATGTATTTACTCATTGGGGGCAGATAGCATTCATGGTGTCTGCTGAGAACTGGAAGTGACATTAAGCAGATGTTGGACAGAAATAAGCACTTTGTTCTCACATAGGAACTCATTAACTGCAAAACCTAATTATCACATGGGCCACCCTTTCAGCAGTGCTGCTTCTGCTGCGGTTTCACTTTTCAGCTCAGCAGCTGAGAGGTTCAGTGCCTCAGTAGAAGCAGCAGTGCTGAAAGGGCAGCCTATGTGGTAATCAGATTTCCTAATGCCTCAGCAGCACCTTCCTCTCTTGCCCCTTTTTGTCTGCACTTTCCCACATAGCAATCCTTGCCTTCTGAGGCTTCCTTTTGTCTCTCCCTCCCAGAGTCTTAGCAGCACTGCTGAAAGGGTGGCAGTGGGAGAGCCCAATTATCATTTAGGCTAGATAAAGAGCTTTCACAGGCATCTGGCCTGTAGGCCTTATGCCTGATACCCTGCCTTAAGAGGCTGGTTACATTAGCTTATCTACCATAGTCTGCCGTTTACTTAGATAAGCTTGGAAGAACATGAAGTTTCAAAGAAGAGTTGTGATGAACTTCTATAAAAACTGACTTATAGGTAGAGGTGTTTGAAAACAGTTATTTATTTTACTTAGAAATAAGCCCATTGTGTTCAGTAAGAAAGGCTATGAACTTTACTAACTAGAAACAAACACCTTTACCTATAGGGTACCTACTGCAGGATTCTATGAACATAAACTAGTGGTCAGACTCAAAGCTGCCTTATACTATCTACTCCAGTACTGGCTACAATGATTGACAGCTGCTTTCCTACATATCAGATGGGACTCGTCCTCACCTTCAGATTTTAAACTGGGGGGACCTACTCCATGCAACATATGGGTTCTGCTTTATGAATGATGGCTTCTTATATGACAATTGTAATAATAACTTAAGCCAGTAGTTCCCCAAATTTTTCAGTGCCGTGACCCAGGTCAGTGGGTCACAGCATGATGCTCCTGGTAGTGCTGCAAAGCCTTAATGGGAGGCCCTGGAGGCCTCTTCCAGGTCATGTTGGACCCACAACTCTCTACTGGCCTCTGCGGGTCTCAGAATGGCCCATAGAAATGACCAGAAGTCACTTTCTGGTCAAACTGAAAGCGACTTCTGGTCATTTCTATGGGCCGTTCTGAGGCCCGCAGAGGCCAATAGAGTGAGTTGTGGGACAGCGACTTCAGCTCAAACTGGAGGTTGCATCTGCAAACTGGAAGTCACTTCTAGTAGTTTCTGCAGGCCATTCTGAGGCCCACAGAGGCCAAGAGACCCAGACCCTGGTCACAGAACCAGTGTGACTTAGAAGAGGCCTTCAAGTCTCCCATTAAGGCTTGTAGCACTACCAGAGCATCATGTTGGCACCCACTGCCCATGGGGTCACAACCCACAGTTTGGGAAATGATGCTTCAAGCTATATCTTACTTGTTTAGCAGCTCCCATGAAACTCTTTGATGTGGTTAATAAGTTTGTTACAGAACTTGGGGCTTGCTAATCTGCTTAACTCTCTCTGTGTGTGTGTGTGTTTAACCATTCCTACATCTGCAAAATCTCATCTGAACAGTTCACATGTACAGTTGTAATGCAAACATTGTCATCTGGATTATTTGCCTGAACAGGGTTGCCCAACACCTGAAGCAGCAGCATTCTGCTAGAGTGAGGTTATTCCCAAGCACTTCTTTCAGCATAGTCTCTGTCTGCTTCTCTGGGGCTCATGAACAGCAGCAGCAAAAAGAGAAAAGACATTTTAAAAGTATATGCCACATGATGAGCAGCTGCTAACTTATTAAAGATTTCCTGAAACAAGAATAGCCAATTCTCAATCTCCAAAAAAAAATTCTACTCAAACCGTTTCATTAATGTAAAATATTCTTTGTATTATAGTTACCAGTTAAAGTAATGAATTAGCTCATGTTAAATCTTAAGCACTTACAAAATTTAGAAGAGGTAGTAATCATATAAAAATGTTACAGAGCTCTTTCAAGTCCAGTGTGAAAACCATTTTAAATAAAACCTGATTGACAGAATCAAGGCATTTTAAAAATTGCACAACAGCACATAGAAGTAGTGCCAGTGTCACCTCTTGAAACTATCTACCACAACTGTTAGAGCAGCCTCAAACAGTATAGTACCAGTGGTAAGTCCATCATTATACTATCAAAGGTAGGACATGTGGTGCACTTGTCAGCCAGGTAACAGCATAGTTCCTTGAATACTGGCAATGATATACATTGCTTCCAAAAAAACGGATCAGTTATCCATAGCTAGGAGCTCTGTTCTTCTTGTAATCTTTCATATCTGACAGAAAATGCCACAAGTCGCTTGTACACCACTTCCAAGAGTAAGAGAGTGAGAACAATAATTCCACAGATTAGACTGAATGCCCAGCGGGGTCCTAGATGAGTGTAGAGTTGGCTGATAAACACTGGTCCGAGGACACGCGCACCACTTCCAGAGGCAGTTAGCCAGCCCATGTAGACACCCTTTTAAAAAAGGGAGGAAAGTCAATACTTGTAATCAAACTGTTGGCCTGGTTTGCAATTGCTTGTTTAAATAACATGCAAAACATTCAGACAAGCTATTATCAACATGCTCCTGTGGAGCATGAATACTCCACAGCATTTCTTAATACTAGAAATGACTTCTTTCTAGGCAATCATTAAAGTGTGAACTTTTAAATTGTAGTTCTGCTGGTAAATATCTACATTATACATGAGTGACACAGTCATGTTGTCAAGATCAAGATTGTGCTTAGACAGTATGTGCATGTAGTTAAGAGTCCAGTTATTGACCAATATCAATTTATTCAGAAGTCAACAAGCCACCTCTCTTTTATGAAATCCTGCTTCTGAGTGGGCAGAAGCAGGAACAGTGCTAGGATTAATAGAGAAAAGGCGATGAGAAACTAGACATGGCATAGTATGTTTCTGGTTCCTTTTCTACATTATGGTAAGTGTTTTATGTAGTTTCATAAGCTGATATTCCTGCACTAAGAACTCCTTTATCACTTGCTCTCAAAATTATCAAGAATAAATAAGACCCCTTCTGGATCACGGCCCATCCAGTCCAGCTTTCTGTATCTCACAGTGGCTCACCAGAGGCCTTTGGGAGCACACAAGATAACAAGATATTTGTATCCTGTTGCCACTTCCTTGTATCTGGCATTCAGAGATAAATTAAAATGTATTTAAATTTTAAAACATTTTAATAACCCCACAGGCACGAAGAAATGAGCCATCTGATCACTTCGGACAATGTACGCTGGAAATAACGTGAGCTCTCCCTATATTTACATAGCACTGATTGTGTGTAAAAAGCACTCCTTTTTCAGTCACAAAGAACTCCTCCAGTGACTGAACAGCCTATCATAAGGACAATGAAATATTGTTCCAAGTTCAGCAAGCTCTTCAATTGCATATTAACATCTTACCTGAGGCCTTGGTCCTAAGATTTTTGAATATAAAGTATATGATATGACATTACAGACTGGATAACCCAGTCCTATGAGAACATCAGTGATGATATATTGGCTGAAATAGGTTATGGGAACATAGAAGCACCAGGACTGTACTGCAGGACACCCAGTTGCTTCATCAGTGTCATTGGATGGAAGCCATGCTTGTAGTGTCCAGAAAGATGTTGTTCTTGGACTAGAATTATTCTTGATATCTGTGAAAATAGTCAAGTGAATACCATGTATAGATACAGATATTAGCTTAAAAGTTTAAATAATTATTTTAACATTTATTTCTATACCTTCCCACTGGATATTAGGTAACTGATTTCCCCAAGGTAGTAAGACAAAGAATCCAACCAAGATAATCCCCAGGCCTCCATAAAGTATGGCACGTTCACCAACCCTGTTGGATAATGAGAATGGTAATTATAATATTCATACTTAGAAGTAAAACAAAAAAATACATACTAGATTCTGCATATCTGAAGTACCAGATTCCTTTTTTATGTAGATACAAGGAACTTCTATAGTTGTAGTGGTCACAACACCACAATGCTTACAGTAAGAAAATTGTTTCACACAAGTTTTTCTACAGTTTGGAGTTCATGAAATATTTGATATCAGAATGTTCCGGACCGGTCTGGGGGAAATTGGAAGCCCACCCTGGAAGAGGAGACTTCATCTATAGTTGGCCCTGCCTTCATGTAGTGGGAGAGGCTTTCCCCAAGAGTCAGGAATGCCCCCATCCTTTCCCCAGAACCAGAATTCTCAAATAAGAATTCAATTTTTCTCTATCATAATCAAAACATGTAAATTCAATGAGTATATCTTTAGTGACTTACTTTTTGGAGAGTATTTTAACTGCTAAAAGCACAACAATTGATTCAATGCCAAGGACACCAAGAATGAGTCCATTGATAAATACTGCTTTTCTCCTGGTCCAGGAATACATATCCATTGTCAATGGTGTAGCTATGCTGAAGAATAAAACAAAAAGGTATTAATATCCTCAGTTCTTTGCCTTGAAGCGTTTATCAACACCAAGGACTGCAGCTAAATGTTCTGGAACAAAGTTAGGAAACAAAATTTGGAAAATCATCCTAAATAGGATGTGAAAAACAAGCAGAGAGGAAAAAAAGGAATATATTAAAACAGAATGCACAGATGGACAAATAAAGCTCCTTATAAGAGTACACCGAGGGAAAGCTTTTTACTTTATTAAATCTTCATGGGTGAAGGGAAATGGCTGAAGGAACTCAGAAGTGGGCCGCGATCGCTATTTTTAGACATTCTGAGGTGAGGGGAGTTCTGTAGAGGGCTCCATGGGGCTCCCTGCACTCCCCGCCAGAGGTGAATAAAAAAGGCTGCTTTGTCTCTGGCAGTGCAATCCTGGGGACCATGTCACCACATTCCCCTGCCCTGCCCCTTAAGGGGCAGAGACAGGGCTTCCCAGGCTGGTGGGTCGTGACCCACCAGTTTGAGAACACCTTCTGTAAAATATATTTTATATTTGTATAGTGTTGTTAGGAAGGAATAATAATTTGCTGGAGTTAGAAATTGTTCCATAAAAAGAGCCAATGTGGTAGATGCTGCCCTTGCTATCGCTCAACCCATAGATTTCAAGATAAGATTCAGATTCATAACATTTCTAGAACGTACGGTGAAGAGGGTTCTCTAGAACTTAACCCCATTTTTCCCATAGGCTCAATGACTTGGTATCTGCTAATTTGGTATCCACTAGGTTTTCCAAGAACCTAAGCCTAGCAGATAGCGAGAACTGACTGCACATTAATCAGGTATCAGTGAAGTTAGATAGGCTTACGTTTCAAAGACTGCAAACACAAATAAAGTGACAAAGAAAATGATGTTTGTTGATACAACAGCCACGTGGTCAATGCTTCCTTGAGTATCTTGATCCACCTCATCATTTTCTGTGTTAAAAAAATAAAATACAAGTTTTAGTTTGTATAGGTCTAAATTCCTCTGCATTGACGCAGCAGTTCCAGTGCAGGCTATACTCTCTCGTGCAGGGGAATTTAGCAGCCCTAAGGTCTCTGCAGAGTAAGGGGACATTTGTCACTAGCCCCAGGGAAAGCTCCTGCCATCACTATGGGTCAACTTGGACCTGCACCAGCAATATCATTGGTACAAATCAGCAGATCAAGCCTGCCCAATTCTAACTGCAAGGTAAGCCATCGCGGCAGCCTCTTGGTTGGTCTGTGAAATGTTGCTGCAGGTGTAGAGGACAGAAGGCTACATGCTGCCATCAATGCCATGCAGACCAGCTACTGACAAGCTTCTGGTGAAGTTCTGAAGAGTCCCGTGGGGGCAGGTAGCAGCTGAGAAGAAAAGTAAAGTTTTTCTTTACTTGCGTCTCTTGGCTGCCTTGGTATCCTGCCTTCAGGCAGGATATTGCAGCTGCTGCAGTGGTGGCCTTGCATCCTATGTGCTGAAGTGGGATAGGATTGGGCCATAAGGCTGCTATAATTGGCAACTGAAACTATCATTTGCTTCTACCAAGTCCAGATAAGCTCGTGACAGTTGTAGCAATGGGAGGGGTGTTACAATGACAACCACGTGCTCCTCCTCACTGCAGGGCTGCATATGAACAGAAAGTGATAACCATCATGCTTGCTCAGTTCCAGTACATACCCATGACTGTCATTTTATTAATATTGAGAAAACTGCTCATGATAATGACTAAGGTGATAATCCTATCCATACGTTTCCTGGGAGTAAGTATCATTGAACACAATGGGACTTACTTCTGAGTAGACATGCATAGGATTGGACTGCAAGGCTGTAATCCTATCCACACTTACCTGAGAGTAAGCCCCATTGACTACAATAGGAATTATTTCTGAGTAGACATGCCTAGGGTTGGGCTTCAAGTTGCAATTAGACCTGTTGTCCCAGGTTCAAATCTACTCTTCTACTCTGGCTTTCTGTGCTAAATGCTTATTAACTAAGATGCTTTCCTATCTGAAATAGCTTAATGAACAAGAATTAGCTGGATCTTTAGATGGCAGAAAATTAGATACTTTTTCATTCTGCCTGCCAAATCTGGGTGCAATTGAAAAGTGTTTATTTTTTTAAGACAACAAACGTGGACTCAGGTCCCAATCCTATCTAACTTTCTAGTGCTGATGCAGCTGCAATGCAGCCCTGTGGTAAGGGAACAAACATTCCCTTACCATGAGGAGGCTTCTGTGACAGCTCGTTCATTGCAGATGAAACGCAAACCCTGTTGGTATGTCTGTTATCGATGCAGGAAGGTTGGGTAGGATTGGGTCCTCAAAGTATCATCTTGCTTATTTGTTTCAATGCATATACAAAATATTTTATTTCTCTACAAAACATTACCTTCTGCTTCAAAATTAATGCTTCTGTATGGTCTTCCCATGTCGTCTACTTGATGGTCCCTATAAATTAAAAATGTTCATAAAAAAATCTAATGTGCCAAAAAAAGCCTAGTCAGCTGCAGCAATAAGTTTGCACTCAATACTGCAATGCCATCATGTTACACTTCAAATTGTTTAGCATTTTGAAATACTTCATTACTCAGTCTCTTAAAATGTTATGTGCCCACAGTAATTATTATAGATACTCGACTAAAAGGTGAGAAATTTCTGCCAATAAATCAAGTGTAAATCATCTCTTCACCTTATCTGCAAGGTAACTCATAGGTCAGGCAAATCAATGCACTAGGAGAAGCAAGAGGACAATGCAGAAATAGAGAGCTATTTGTCTCCAGGCAATAAGGCTCACTGCAAGCTGCAGCCAAAGTTAACTTTTTCACTCCTGAGGAAAAAGCCAGCCAGAGCTCAACACTTCTATTTAACTCAAGCAAGCCTTGTTCTTTTTTGCAGGATCTCACCTTCAGCCTCCATTTTGCACATGTTTGGCAGAGGTTTGGTTTTTAAAACACCAGGATGTAATCCTCATTTCCACCTGAAACAAAGTCCCAGGCACCATTACTTAAGAATAACACCCATGGAAAGCAATGGGTCTATGTCTGAGTAAATTGGATTGCAATTACGTGTAGCTTCACTTTCTCACATTCATTCCTTGTTGTCTCTCCTCTGTGAATTGAATTGCACACTCCCAGTTATGTGTTATAAGTTATATGTTGAGCCTGGTGTGTTAAGCCATAAGGCTTAACACACCAGGCAATTTAAGGAAGGATTTGATTAATGGTTCTACTGTTACGTTGTTTACAGTGTACTCAGGGTGACAAGATGCAGTGGAGGACAGAGTGCCTATAACAGGGGTGTCCAACTCACTTCATACAGAGGGCCACCCAGTATTCATGATGCCTGCTGAGGGCCGGAAATGATGTCATTAGGCAAGAAGTGATGTCATTAAACAGGTCATAACAAAAAATAAACACTTTTTTCTCACTTAGAAACTTATTAGCTGCAAATTACAAAAGAGAAAATATGCGAATCTTGATCATATTTCAAGATATGGGAAGCCCAATTTTCATATGGGCTGCCCTTTCAGCAGTAACACCTCAGCACTATACAGCAATTGAAAGCCTGAGGGCAGTATAAAAAACTTCCGCGGGCCGCATTCGGCCCTTGGGCCTTATGTTTGACACCTCTGGCCTATAACTTTAACCACTGTAGAGAACAGGTTGTGAAGATCAGAATTTAAAGAGTTAATGAATAAAGATGTATCTTATGATCTTTTACTATATTTTTAATAAATGAAACACTGTACAGTTCTTAGGTAACAATTACTGGCAGGTTATTTTTCACGAGCTGGCCTCGGGTAAAATCAGACAAAATTATACTCAGACACTGCCCCTAAATTTAACCCCCGATTTATCCCAGGGTCATAGAAAATTCCATGATTTTTCTGGTTCAAAAGATGCCATTGACTTATCTATAAGACCAACTTATACTTGACTGCCTGCAGTAAGTACATTTCAAGGCCATGCTAATCAATGCTCAAAGCCAAGATGTAGTTGGAGCCTGTTCCTGGAATTAACCAATGAGGAGAAAGCACATTGAACATGAAACAAGCCTTGCAATACAATTCTATGCATGTTCATTCAGAAGCATGTCCCACCAAGTTCAGTGGGGCTTCATCCCGTGTAAGTATGCATGCAATTGAATTATTAGTCTGTTTTTTCAATTCTTACTTAACAACAGACTTCCTAGCTCTAAAATTTTTTTAAAGAAATATAAATTTATATCTCTGAACTCTATTTAAAAAATTAACAAACTACTGTATTTCACTAATATACAGTCTATAAACAGTCAGCCTAAGATTGACTTGTCTATGTATATAGGAAAACCACATATATATAGGCAAAAAAAGATTAAAGGCAAACATTTGTTATAACCAGTGTCTTTTAAAAACAGTTTCAAATTACCTAAATATAACAAATATCAGAACAATGTTAATAATTCCAAGGAGAGCTCCAAACAGAACTGGTGCTGTGTACATGTTCACCTGAAGATGAATGATTTTCCATGTGATGCCTTTTTCTCCAATGAAAGCAAAGAGAGTCTGAAACACTAACAAAACATAATGGCATTAATAAAAATAGTTGACAAGCATGTTTAAGTTTAATATTAGCATTGCTAATTGCAGTTTTTCTAAAATGTGCCTGGTATCAGGAAGCATGACCTGAAGTTTGGGATAAACAGCGAGTTGGCCATGTTTGCAGACACTAAACTTTTCTGCGTGGTCCAGAAAGACTTTGTGAAGAGCTCCAGAAGAATGTCTCCCAACTGGGAGAATGGGCAGCAAAATGGCAGATGCGCTTCAATGTAAGTAAATATAAAGTGATGCACACTGGGGCAAGAATCCAAAAATGTACATATATGCTGATGGGTTCTTTGCTGTCTGTGGTAGATCAGGAGAGAAATCCTGGGCTGGTGTTGGACAACTTGATGAAAGTTTTGACTCAGTGTGTGGTAGCTGTGACGAGGGCCAATTCCATGCTCAAGAGAACTGAAAAAGTATTTGAGAATAAAATGGCCAATATCATTATGCCATTGTACAAGTCAATTGTAAGGCCGCATCTGGAGTATAGTGTCCATTTCTGGTCATCATATCTCAAAAAGTGTATAGTGGAACTGAAAAAGGTGCAAAAGAGAAGGACCAAAATGGGGCTGGGGCACCTCCCTTTTGAGGAAATGTTTGGGGGTCTTTAATCTAGAAAGAAGGTGTGTGAGGTGCCCGATTGAGACATATAAAATTATGCATGGGATGAACTGTGTGGATTAAGGGAATTCCTTTTCCCTCTCATACAACACCATCCATTAACAGGAGTCATCCACTAAAATTGACTGGTGGGAGAGTTAGAACAAATTTCTTTACCTAGCTTATAATTAATCTATGGAATGCCTTGCCATTGGATGTTGTGATGGCACCTGGCCTAGATGTCTTTAAAAGAGCATTACACAGACTTAGGGAGGAAACATCCAACCCATGTTACAAGCCATGATGACGATATGCAACCACCAGATGCAAGGAACTGGCAACAAAATACAGGTATCATGTTTTCTTGAGTGCTTCTTGAGGTATCTGATTGGCTACTGTTGAGATACAGGAAGCTGGACTAGATGGGCCCTGATCCAGCAGGGCTCCTCTTATGGTCTTATGTTCACATATGTCTTATGTCTTATAATGTTCACATATGTCTTATAATGTCTTAATGTCTTAATAATCTATGTCTTATAATGTTCACATATGTCTTAATGTCTTATGTCTTATAATGTTCACATATGTCTTATAATGTCTTATGTCACATATGTCTTATGTTCACATATGTGCACACAATCCTAACCAACTTTCCAACTTTCCAGCAGTGATGTAAGGGCAATGCAGCTCTGAAGGAAGAGAATAAACATTCCCTTACCTTGAGGAACTGGAGCCCTGTGTGGTGCAGAGTAGCATGTCATAGTAATGCAATAGAGAACTGTCCCCACGACCCGAGTTCGATCCCAGAGGAAGTTGGGATCTCAGGTCGTTGGCTCAAGGTTGACTCTTCCTTCCAAGGTCGGTAAAATGTGTACCCAGCTTGTTGGGGGAAAGGTAATATGACTGGGGAAGGCAATGGCAAACCACGGCATTTATAGTCTGCCAAGAAAAGCATTGCAGGCGCGGTGTCACCACAAGGGTCAGTAATGACTCGGTGCTTGCACAAGGGACCTTTCCTTTTCCTCTTCCTACCCTGAGGAGGCCTCTGTGACTGCCACCCAACTGCAGGATGCAGCACATGCCCCATTGGCACAGCTATGTCAGTGCGGGAAAGTTGGTTAGGATTTGGGCCTAAAACACTTTAAAAAAATCATATATACTGCAGGATAAAAAAAACTGAATCCAAGGTTACAAATGTGTAAGTAACATCCTCTTACATGCCTAGAAATGATTCTGATGATCATTATTTTAACGATGTAGTAAATTCTTCATCATGACATACAGGGTGCCAGACTCTGGCTGCTTTTCCCAGCATCCAGACAGTAAGAACTATTGCT
Source organism: Tiliqua scincoides (assembly GCF_035046505.1). NCBI lineage: Eukaryota > Metazoa > Chordata > Lepidosauria > Squamata > Scincidae > Tiliqua > Tiliqua scincoides. The sequence continues at coordinate 33,384,840 of NC_089826.1, forward strand.
CAGATCTGCAGCTTCAACACTTTAGAAGCTTTAAAAAAAATCTTTAAAACTCAGACACAATATGTGAATTTGCAATAGGTTTTTTAGCACAAATTGTGCTTTTCTGAAAATGGGATACATTATTCAGAACAGTGTAACATTTACAGCATTTCTGGCTCAGAATGCCAGATATCCTCACACAGATCCAGATTCATCTAAAAATAATGGAAATATAACATGAGCTGTACCTGGTCCCAGTATGAATCCCACTGCTTGGCTAACACTAGTGTTTGCCATGACACTAGTTCTTTCTGCAAGAGAGGTGGCACCAGCCATGAATGATCGAACTACTGCTACGTTTCCTAAAACATAAACAAAAGAGAGCTTGCTTGACACTTAGAAAATACAATAGAAGATCATTTCAAATATTAATATTCAATAACCTGCCTGAACCACATTTCACGTGTTAACTCTTCGGCACTGTTCATCTTCTGCTTAATCTGTTTGCCCTGTCTAAATATTAAAATCTATAGAGTTAGAAAGGAACCTTTATCTTCAGGTGTACTCACAACTAAATCCAATTGGTTTGATCAGAAGTTTTCAATAATTTTCTATTCTTTTGTGTTGGGTAGTTCAACAAATCATACATCTTCCAGTTTAAAAGTCTGAACCCTCATTCAAACATGAATGGCCTCCAAAGGAACTGCACCACTACATGCTCTGACCAAGGAAGTCCTTAAATTCACAATTACCTGATCAGCCATTTCAGATACTCAGCTGTGATCATGAATCTTTATGCTCCTTGCTTGTCAGCTACCTCAAATATTTCCTGTTAGTTGCCTCTGGGACTTCTGATGCCATAGAGTTTGAGTCACACAGTTGACAACTTTGGAACAACAGGGAAACCTCTGATTCTATATTCAGGAATCAAGCAATGGTTAAAATAATGCACTGATATCATGGGCTTCTGAATGCTGCCTTGCTGGTACAGATGCACTGAACTGAGCCCTTTGCTAGAAAGGAACAGGCTTCCAAAGTTGTTTAGAAGATGCTGATTAATCCAATAACACAGTGCTGCCTTAAACAGTATATAATAACCCATTAATCTCAGTTGAAATGCTTCTAAAATTACCTGCCCCAAAGCCCACCAGAGTTCGAGCGACGAGCATGTAGTATTTGTTGTGTGAAGGAGGTAAATGAACATAAGCATAGAGACAATTAGCAGCCACTGAAATACTAGTTGAAACTACAAGGGGCTCTCTTCTTGGCCTGTAATTAGACCATGCTCCAAAGAAAGGGGAAGCTATCATTTGACCAATGCTATATGAAGCAATGATCCACCCCAGGAAGCTTGCATCTGCAGTTTTATCTACCTACAAAAAATAAAAAAGGAGATTATTAAGAACAGCAGCATGTGATTCACCCTATTTAACACCAGTTTTAGAAATAAGACCACACAATGTACAACAACTCTTTTGTGAAACATTATCCTACTACTGATACATCGAGAAACCAGTTTGTTGATAAGTTGAATATGAACAACTTTTTAATGTATAGAAAAAAATTACCTATAAAGCCTCCATTCAAAATAGTTATAGAAGAGGATCAATTAGAAACCATACAGCATAGTGAAGGAAGAATTTGAGCTTCAGTCGCAAGGGTATCTGGCTACTGTAGAAAACTATCATCATATTTAGTGCTTATGTCTATTGGTGAAGACTTCTGAGTAGAAGTAATCAACAATACAAAAGGTTTGATGCCATCTTGCCCTCTGTGTTTATGAAGAACCATGGGTGAAGCACCTTCCACAGGGCTGCATAAGAACACCCCTGTCCCGTGCTTCTGTGCCTGGTATGCTACAGCTCTTCCAACACTGATGGTGCATATCTGTCTCATGTCCTATGCCTGGATACTGACTCTTCAATATCGTTGAATGTATCTTTGCTCTAAACCAGTGCTTCCCAAACATCTTAGCACCGGGAACCACTTCTAAAAACAACCATCTATCATGACCCACTAGAAAAAGAGAGAGATCTTTGTAAATAATTATTATTGATAACATATCAATAATATGATCATTAATATGCAATAATATTATTGACATTAATAATTATTAATATTAATAATTATTATTGGGATCCTGTGCTCCTAAGGCTGCTAGAGACCTTGTGCATGGTACGTATGTGTAGGCACTTGCTAGAATCCCCCTAGAAATGGAGTTCAAGGACTGTTTCCCCAAACCTTTAAAGTCATTCCAGGATACCCAGAAGGCTGAAATGGAGAGCAGGATGTGTATTTAGGGACTTCAAGGTCAGACAAATGGCTGAAACAGGGTTCACACGATCTACAGTAGGCCAATTAATGAAGAAAATTTGAAAATGTGACATTTTAATTTGGAGGTATGAAGATTACCTCATATCGGTTGGGCTTCCTAGAAGTTCTCTGCTTTTGCCCTTTTGGAACCTTTACCACAGTAGTATCTGTAAGGGATGTGGTGCTATCTTATCCATGTGTTGTGTGTATATATGCATACTGTGGCTTTCAGGGATCTCCCCATGGTTGGTGATGGTGACTCGCGGTGATATTTGTTCCGACAGCTTGCAGGAGGTGGGGACATCCCAGCGGTGGCCGCTCACTGAATCTGAGTCTGCCCCTTACTTGGTTCATCCTGACTTCACTTCTTTGGCCATCAGCACTGGGAAGATATGGTGACTGGTCCTTGCACGTCAAGCCAATATCATGCCACTCCATGACTGGTGGGGTTTCAATGGACACTGGTGCATCGGCATGGTATTGCTTAGGCTGCTGTTTCCTCCCTCCCCCTTTGTGCTGGAGTGGTTTAGGATACAATAGACATCATGCCAACATGACACAACTTCGACATTAGTAGTTTGACTGCAGTAGTTGTCTATACTTTAATTGCAACTACAAAGTTGTCTTTTAAAACAACTCTCTTTTCATTCAACAAGATCTATACAGTCTGAATTTCCAGATACCTATTACTGTCACAGCTCAATATAGCTTTCAGATGCCAAACAAAACTTTTGTTGCAATTTATATCCTAATAGAGCACAGATCTACTTATTCAAATTCAGGTGGTTACAAACCTGTTGGAGATAAGGCCATATTGACATAATGACAATAGAAAAACCTGCAATATAAAGAATTGAAGTTATTTTGCATTGCAATTACTAAATTATACAAGTTCACTGTGCATTTGTCTGGATAGTGTTCTACAAAGTTTAATTCCATAGGGCAGTGTTTCTCAAACTGTGGGTCGGGACCCACTAGATGGGTCGTGAGCCAATTTCAGATGGATCTCCATTCATTTCAATATTTTATTTTTAATATATTAGACTAGATGCTACTTTGTTCGACTAGATGCCATGATGCGTATGTGCAACCTCCTGATTTTAGAAATGGGCTATGTCAGAATGCCTATGCAAGGGAGGGCACCAGGATGCAGGTCTCTTGTTATCTGGTGTGCTCCCTGGGCTATTTGGTGGGCCACTGTGAGATACAGGAAGCTGGACTAGATGGGCCTATGGCCTGCTCCAGTGGGGCTGTTCTTATTTTCTTAAAAGGAAAAAAAATTAAAGGTGTAGCTCTAAGAAAATTGGTTTATGAATACTGCCCATCATTTAAAGAAAGGAGTTTACGTTTACCCTTGATAGATTACACCAAGAGACAGTCTACACCAGCAGTTCTCAGAAATTTTGGTCTCCAGAACTCTTTATGCTCCTAAACAAAGTCTTAGGGAGTCCTGCTGACACATATGCAGTGTCTTGGGGAACCCCAGATTGCCGACCCATGTATGGTGTGTCAGTGCCAAACAGAAGGCAGCCACTTATGGTGTGCTAGTGTAGTCCCCGGACTCCTACAGCACTGAAAAAATAGTTCTATACATTACAGTAGGTTCAGGGTAATGTCTGCTCCATGCCATGATCATAACATACATTGGTTTACCATGTGAAGAGTTTCCACAAAACATTTTATTAAATGTATGCTCAATAAAGTTCTCAAAATGATACTACAAAAATATAACACTGGCTGAATATCATTTTTACAAACCAAGACTGCTGAAGAACATGGTAAGGTACATTATCCGAATGGATCTCCACCGGCTAGTATAGCATTGCAGGGTTTCCATAACATCCTGGCACCTGCAAGGAGCAAAAAAACAAACAAACCTCATCACTTGTTCTCCCTCCCCCTCTTTCCCAAACTACAAACATGCATTAAGCAAGCAATCCCTGGCAGTGTCAGCAACGGGACACAAACACCAGTAATGATATTGACAATTCCTTTAACAGGATAGGGATGTGTCCTCTCTGTGTGAAGGACTGGCATAGCAACGGGACAAACTAAAACACTCGCTTCAAGTGGTTATTTGGGTGAAAGAGTGGCAGATCATATTTGCAGCACCCCATCTCCAGCACTGTGGGGAGGGAGGGGGGAAGCTACTGCTGCCCCCTCACTCACTAAGTAGCTAGGGTAGGCAAGGAGAAGCCGAGCACAGAGGCTGCCTCCTCCCTTTGCCCCACTCCCAGTCCAACCCTACGGCTTGGCGGCAAAGGAGGAGGAGGCAGTAGTGGTGCAATGCAGCAATGAGGCACCTTCCCCTTTTTTTTCTGGGGTGTGTGTCTGCTGCTTCAGGTATCACTTTGGCTAGAATCAGGCCTAAAGACCAGGGTAAAGTGCCATGTACATTGATAGACCTGTGTAAAATTTTATCTTTAATATCATCCCAGGACTTATATTGGTAACCCGGGACTGAATATTCAGTGTTGGGGAACAGAGCCCATACCACCCCTTAAATTATTTTATTGATTCACATTTTTATACCGTCCATCTTTGAATCTCATAAGAGCCCAGGGTGGTATACACAGCTGCTCCCCTCCTATTCTCCTCACAACAACACCACGAGGGAGGAGAGGCCGAGAGCTCATGCTCCCCTCCTTCTGTCTTCACAACAACCCTGAGAGGTAGGCAAGGCTGAAAGAGGCTGGCCTGAGGTCACCCAAGAAGCTTCATAGCTGAGCAAGAGTTTGAACCTGGCTCCTGCAAGTCCAAGCCCACCTCCCCAGCCACTAGCCTGGATTTCTGCCCCATCCCACCGGGCTCAGGGTGCTTGGTTCAGCCCCAAGCACCTCTTCGGGAACAGCCAAGGACCCCTCAACACCCGCCCCCTGCTTGGACCTGAGAGCTGCACGCCAGCATCCCCTGCAGGGCGCGCTTGCCCATCCCACCCCTTACCTGTCGCTGTCCCCAGAAGCCCCCAACAGCGGCGCCTCAGACACGGGCTCCGATGCGTCTGCCTCAGCCACCGCCATGACCGGCTCCTCCAGTCCTCAAACCCAACCCGTCCGGTAAACGGATTGGCCAGCGAACGCCGTCTCGCGCGGGCGGAAAGCCAATCCGCGCTTGAGAACCATTCCTTCGTCCCTCCCCCCACTATTTAAGGCGTCTGAGACCGCTCGCCCCTCTCATTCTTTCCTCCGCGGCTGTTGCGTCTTCTTTTAAGAAGCCCCCAAAACGCCGGAGAGGCGGGGCGGGCACGTGTCGGTGATGTCAGACACGAGGAGGTGGCCTGATTGGTTACAGGCGCAGCCTCCTCCTTTTAGGCCCCGCCCACTTTGAGAAAACGAGCCCGGCTTGCCTCTCTAGAGTTTCTCGTGTGGAGAGCGGAAGGGGGAGTGGAGGGCAGCGGCGACCTTCGCAGGGCTCCTCCCCCGGCCGTTCGGTTGGCGGGACCCCGTCCTCCTCAGCCTCCCCTTCCCGTGAGTGTGGCGCGGTGGGTGTCAGGGAGACGGCTGGGCGGCTGGGGTGCGGTTCTGTCTCGGTGCGTGTGGAACGTGCCTGTCCTGGCCAGGGGAGGTGCTGAGGTGTTGGGAGCCACGCTGGTGGCTGGGCGTGAGGAGGCTTTGCCCAGGTTGGCCTCCTCTGGCCGGCTGTGCTGCCCCTCACTGTGTGTCCCGGTTCAGTCTGCTCCTTTATTCTTGTTCTTCGTGGTTTTTATGGCTTCTGTCTTAACAGGGACGTGGGGAGGCAGGTGATGCAGGGCCTCCCCACCGGAGTCCTTCAGGCAGCACCACCACTGTGTGAGGTGCCCAAGCACCCACAACCCAGGCAGATGAGGTCAAGCCTCCCCACTGGACTCCTTTGACAAACACCGCTGCCGTGTGAGTTGCCCAAGCACCCACAACCCACAGGCAGTGGGTGCTGAGGCAAGTGAGGCAGAGCCTCCCCATCGGAGTCCTTGGAAAAGTGCCGCCGATGCTGTGCGAGGTGTGCAAGCACTTGCAACCCACACACAGAGTGCAATCCACGCACAGAGCATGTGCACATAGTGTGCGGGTTGTGAGTGCTTGCAGACCTCACATGGTGGCTGTGATGCTTTTTGAAGGACTCTGGTGTGGAGGCTCTGCCTTTCCTACCTCACAGCACAGGCACAACACAAGGTGTGTGCGTGGCTTGTAAGTGCTTGCATGCCTCACACGGTGGCAGTGGCATTTTTCAGAAGACTGCTGTGGAGAGGCTCTGCCTCACCTGCCTTGCAACACAGGCTGTGCTGGGTTGTGAGTGCTTGCACTCATCATGCAGTGGTACTCTTTAAAGGACACCAGTGGGGAGGCTCTGCCTCACAACAAATCCATCTGCCATACAGGCGCCGCCTCACAACAGAGGTTATGTGTATGGGTTGTGAGTGCTCACACTCCTGAAACCACGGCACCCTTTTCAAAGCACTGCAGTGGGGAGGCTGTGCCTCACCTGCCTCCCCACGTACCACATGTCCCTATATTTTAATAATGGATTTTAATGTTTTATTCCTATGTGTTTGTTTGTTGTATACCACTTTGGATTTTTAGAAAAGTGGGATAGAAATCTAAACAAATAAATTGTATCCTACCTTTCTCTCCAAATAAACAGAGCACTTTTGTGGTGAGCGGGGGAGAACAAGCCTGTGCAGCCTCGTCCCTCCTCGCCCTCAGTTTGGTTTCTGGCACAACTGTCTGCGTGTATTGGATTTCCTGTCCCAATGTGTGAATACAACATTTTGAGGCTCACTTCTTTGCAGTCCTGTCTGCATTTGCTAGAGAGTGAACAAGGCCATTGGAGGTGGTGGGAGAGCTGTAACTAGAGTGGAGCTTGAGGGGCACCTGCTCTGGGTGCTACTCCAAGGGGGCTCATTGCTCGCCCTCAGACTCCACTCTTATTATGGAGGATGTGCTGACAGGAGAAGGAACGAGTGCGCGAAGCCACCAGTGCCACCTGCTCTGGGGAGAACCTGGAAGCCATGTCACGATGTCATGACATTACTGCCTCGGGCACTGGGGCAGTGAGTTATGCTTCTGAGAGGTGGTGATCATCACTTCTGCATAGGCGTGTGCACGTTGGGGCTACACACAGTGTTATCTGCCCTGAGTTGGAAAGAGAGAAGGGAATGGTTTGAAAAAGAGTTAAACAAATTCCTAATCTCATTCCACAGGAAAATCTTTGTCTTGTTTCTCTATCCTCCCTTTCCACATTCCTTTTATCCATTTCCACTCCTTTCTATTTGAGGCTGCAATCCTATGCAATATCATCTGGGAATCTGCTCCGTTAGGATGTAGTGAGGTTTTTTTCAAAGCGAACATGCATAAGATTGGGCTATTATAGTAAAAAGAAATGGGGACCTTATCTCCCTGTCTACGTGTGCGCTGCTAAAAAGGGTTGTGACTTATTTGTTGGCAACTCAAGGGCATGTTTCAGCCACAAGCTTGTGAGCCAGCAACAAATCCCTTCTCCATATGTGGGAAACTTTGATTGCTTGCAGAGGCTGGGGTAGATGGAGGATTCCTGAGCCCCTGAAGCTCTGTTTTAATATGTTGGGATACAAGATTCTATCTGCACATTGGGAAACAAACCTTTGGTGCAGAGATGATTTGAAGCTGTCCTTTCATCTCTTGTGTTTAAATGATTGTCTTTGTTTTATAACTTGCTTCCACATCAAATCCAATGTCAGAACACTTGCTTTATGGTGTTCGGAATCATGCATTTTGGTCTTTAAAAAGTGAATAGGGAATGCTGGTCTTCTAAATAACACATTGCTTTTTCACATTATATCTCAGCATAGAATTATTTGGGTGTGAATGGTTGATGGATTGCAGTGCTCTTTAGTAAGGGCAGTCCAAGGTACTGTAGTGAATATAGGAGCTGACCTTATTGAGTAAAGGAGCTCATGAATGTCTCTGATCCTTTGGTTTTAGGGTATCTCCATCCAGTCTTTTCAATGTTCAGTTAAATATAATGTTCTCCAAGTTTGTTCTGGAAAATGTGAAAAAAGGATGACAATAGGACAACTTGAAATAGTTTTTATTGGCTTATTTTTGACATTGTTTAGACAGCGTATTGTGTTTCAGTAATTGCTTACTAAGCCTGCAATGCTATACACAGTATAGCAGTAATGAAATGCTTGAGATTTATATCTGAACAAGCATAGATAGGATTGTTCTGTAAGCAGAGTATGTACTGCATTGGTGTTTAAGATTGTGACTGGAATTGGCCCGATCACTTGCACTTTACACCAGCAGATATGTCAAATGAAGAGACTTGTGGTTAAGAGATAAATCTGAACTAAGAAGATCAACAGGTATGAACGAACTATTATATGAAAGAAATTTGTGCTGCTGAGAATTGTCAGCTACTGTTAGAATCTTGTTAGAATTGTGTCTGTTTAGAATACTGCTTATTGTACAGAGAAGATATATGAAAGCATTTATTTGTTTTCATTCTGTTCATCAAATACAGGTGAATGTCACTTAGTGATGTTCTGACCAGCAACGGGCTGTGTATGCTATGGCCATCACCAGTCTCTGTTCCCCTCCCCCCCTCGAGACCCTGAAGCAGTGCTCCCCTCACCTCCCCTCACACGCACCTCACACGCACCAGAGGCAGCACTGCTTCCACGAGGCTCCAAATGGCCTTTTTTTGGCTGAAAAGACTTCTGGTTTCCTTGGGAAACTGGAAGTGATGTTTTTAGCCTTAGAAGGCATTTGGAGGTCCAGGAAAAACCCTGAGGGAAATGCAGCCTATTGAGGCTAATCCTGATCTCTGCTACTGTCAGAAACATTTGACTAAGTATTTTGAGAATCCTCTGTAAAGTAACTGTACAAAACATGTACTCTTAGGTCTTGGCTGCAGAATAGTTCAAACAAAAATAGAGAAAATCATTTTGATTAGCAAGTCATGCTTATTAGTAAATGATTGAATTACAGCATTTTTCTGTCCTTATAACTTTTTGGACAGTACTGTAAGTGTTACAAAGAAAGATAATTAAACAGCTATTAAATTTCAGAAATGTTCCATGAAGAGTGCCATAGATATGATTCCATGGGTTTATTTCTAGATGTGGACTCACCTCCCTGCATTACAATCTCTGCGCATGAACTGGAGGTTGTCCATGACTTTGTGTACCTTGGCTCAACGATCTCTGACACTCATTCTCTCGATACCGAGCTAAACAAGCGCATTGGTAAAGCAGCTACCACGTTTTCCAGACTCACAAAGAGAGTCTGGTCCAACAAGAAGCTGACGGAACATACCAAGATCCAGGTCTACAGAGCTTGCGTCCTGAGTACACTTCTGTACTGCAGCGAGTCATGGACTCTTCGCTCACAACAGGAGAGGAAACTGAGCGCTTTCCACATGCGCTGCCTCCGACGCATCCTCGGCATCACCTGGCAAGACAAAGTTCCAAACAACACAGTCCTGGAACGTGCTGGAATCCCTAGCATGTATGCACTGCTGAAACAGAGACGCCTGCGTTGGCTTGGTCATGTCGTGAGAATGGATGATGGCCGGATCCCAAAGGATCTCCTCTATGGAGAACTCGTGCAAGGAAAGCGCCCTACAGGTAGACCACAGCTGCGATACAAGGACATCTGCAAGAGGGATCTGAAGGCCTTAGGGATGGACCTCAACAAGTGGGAAACCCTGGCCTCTGAGCGGCCCGCTTGGAGGCAGGCTGTGCAGCATGGCCTTTCCCAGTTTGAAGAGACACTTTGCCAACAGTCTGAGGCTAAGAGGCAAAGAAGGAAGGCCCATAGCCAGGGAGACAGACCAGGGACAGTCTGCACTTGCTCCCGGTGTGGAAGGGATTGTCACTCCCGGATTGGCCTTTTCAGCCACACTAGACGCTGTACCAGAACCACCTTTCAGAGCGCGATACCATAGTCTTTCGAGACTGAAGGTTGCCAATACAATTTCTAGATGATAACCCAGTTGAGTGTGTTTTAAGAAGCAATGAGCAAGTTAATGCAGGAAGACAAATGATACTGATGAAATATTAACCAAGTAATTACACTGTGTCAAAGGATAGGGCAGTTGAATACTGTTTGCTTTGCTTGATAAGCGGTAGTGAAATACGGCTATGGTAGTGAAACAATTTTTATAGCTGAATAGGGAAGGAAAGCTGACTGAATTTTTTTCCTAGGCATTAGAATTGCTTGTTGTAGTTTTGTGTAGTATTTTCTTATAACATAGAAATTCAGTAATCTGTAATATATACATTTTGGCGTCATTTTCCATGAGCCCACAAAAAATAAGAGTGACCAAATGTGAGGCAACCAAGATCAAAGACCCAAATTATTAAAGCATTTAGGACCCAGTCCTGTCCCCGGCCACTGTGCCAGGTAAACAGCCAGAGGTCTCCTCGGGTAAGGGAACTGAAGTTCCCTCAACCTGTGTAGAGTCCTGGCAGCCCTGATGGGTTTACACAAAGCTGTGGAGGAGACCTGCAACCTGTAATTGAGGAGACCTGTGTTGGGCTCTGAGGCTTGGGAGGGGGGAATGGGATTTGCCGGTAGCCATCTGCCATCCCCCTCTGCTGCCTGGGCTACCCTCCCCTGCCCAGTTTTGCCCCTCCCTGACCCACCACCCAGAAACTCCTCCCTTCTTCCTGGTGGGGAACTTGCAGGTGTGCGCTCCTACTGTGTGTCCTGCTGGTACAGAGGCTCAGCACCAACTGGCTCTGGCCTCTGCACTGGCGGCTCTCCCCTTCTGGGTATCACAATATGCCTTGCGGTACTGTTGTGACAGCTATTGCCATGGTAGTGCGTAGGCCACCAGCACTGCCCTAGTGTACAATCAGGCTGCCTGTTATCATTATCAGTAGCAACATACAGAAATAACTATTTATGAGAATGTAATTTGAATGTTTCCAGCCACATATCTGTATATTGCTAATATAACTAAATGTTCTAATGATTTGGGTGTGTACATTTGTAATGTGAACAAAGTTATTAAGAGATCTTTGATCTTTCATGCTGTTTCAAATTAGATCTTCTCAAGTATTTTTAAAACTGAAAATCATATATATTTATTCTCTGAGCATGTTGATACTTTCTAGGATTGTGCTGGAAAGAAATCCATATTGTCTTGCAGCAGACCACATATTTACTTATTGGTATTGAGCTCTTAGATTTATGCCATCTGACAATACTGATATTTCAATAACCAATGCCAACTTTTGCAATTCAAATGTTGCCTAATCTAAGTGGAATTCAGGCCTGTGTACACTTACCTAAGTGTGGGCCCCACTGATTACAGTATAGTAGGACTTATTTCTGAGTAACTATGTAGAGGATTACAGTATTAGAATATCATTTACTTTAGAGAGAGAAATAGTTAAATGGCAGTTATAGGAGTGCAAGAATAACCTGACATTTTAAATTGGACCGTTGCATCAACAGCCTCTTCTACGTAGACTTCAGAGAAACGTTTACACATTAGTGTACAAAAACCTTCCTGCAATAATAGTCTCTGATCAGAATTTTTATTCATAGTGTTATTTGTAAATAACAAATATTGCACATGAATTGCGCATGAGTTGCGCATTGTACATGAATTGGAGGTTGTCCATGACTTTGAATTGCACATGAATTGCGCATTGCACATGAATTGCGCATGAACTGGAGGTTGTCCATGACTTTGTGTACCTTGGCTCAACGATCTCTGACACTCTTTCTCTCGATACTGCGCTAAACAAATGCATCGGTAAAGCAGCTACCACGTTTTCTAGACTCACAAAGAGAGTCTGGTCCAACAAGAAGCTGACGGAACATACCAAGATCCAGGTCTACAGAGCTTGCGTCCTGAGTACACTTCTGTACTGCAGCGAGTCATGGACTCTTTGCTCACAACAGGAGAGGAAACGGAACGCTTTCCACATGCGCTGCCTCCGACGCATTCTCGGCATCACCTGGCAGGACAAAGTTCCAAACAACACAGTCCTGGAATGTGCTGGAATCCCTAGCATGTATGCACTGCTGAAACAGAAGCCTGCGTTGGCTCAGTCATGTCGTGAGAATGGATGATGACCGGATTCCAAAGGATCTCCTCTATGGAGAACTCGTGCAAGGAAAGCGCCCTACAGGTAGACCACAGCTGCAATACAAGGACATCTGCAAGAGGGATCTGAAGGCCTTAGGAGTGGACCTCAACAAGTGGGAAACCCTAGCCTCTGAGCGGCCCGCTAGGAGGCAGGCTGTGCAGCGTGGCCTTTCCCAGTTTGAAGAGATACTTGGCCAACAGTCTGAGGCTAAGAGGCAAAGAAGGAAGGCCCATAGCCAGGGAGACAGACCAGGGACAGACTGCACTTGCTCCCAGTGTGGAAGGGATTGTCACTCCCGAATTGGCCTTTTCAGCCACACTAGAGGCTGTTCCAGAACCACCTTTCAGAGCGTGATACCATAGTCTTTCGAGACTGAAGGTTGCCAACAACAACAACATATTAGTGAATGCAAGAAATTGTATGGTGCAGAATAAGGTCAGTGAAAATGTCAATGAAAGGTCAGTGAAAACGGGGGAAGGAAAAATTTACTGAGTTACAATGTGGTCTACAAAGTCCATTGAGATTTTTTGCACAAACTGGGGACCACAATATTATAGTAAGTGAAAAGATAAACAGTGGAAGGATTTCAAACAGAGCATCTGTGCTGAAAAGCATCATTGCAACAAAAACAGGATTAATTATGGTGCGGGTGGCATTTCTCAGAGTTCAAGCACTGTTTACCCCTGTTCAGGCTAACAGCCCAATCCTATGCATGTATACTCAGAAGTCCCATTACATTCAATGGGGTTTACTCCCATGTAAATGTTGCTAGGAGTGCAGCTTAACACGTGTAAACTGATTTGTCAAAGTGAACAAAATGTCTTTTTCAACTTCTTGCTTAATCAGAGTACACTCATTCTTCTTCATCTGCAGCAGTTTGAACTCCTGGAATTTTCCCCAGCCTGTTCATCCACTAGGATTCAGTTCCTAAAATTAGGTGGCAGTGATATGTTACACATGCCAACTGCTTCTCTGCTGAACTATCTGTGTCACATTCATCCATCCATAATAATGTACCCTAATGTAGGAAAATAATCTGTCAGGCAAGAGGTATTTCTTTTAAATATCTGCACAGCCAATTACATTGCATAGATCAGGGGTGCTCACACTTTTTTGGCTGAAGAGCTACTTTGAAACCCAGCAAGGCCCGGAGATCTACCAGGGGGGAAGGAAGCGTCTGACAGACACCCCCTTTAATGTATGGAGCCCCTCCTGGAGTCTAGTCAGTTTCGTCAGTTTTGTTGCTGCATGCCTGAAGAGCAGCTAAAGTGTCAGTTTCAGTGTCAGTTTAGTGTCAGCTAAATATGTCAGTTTCGTCTAGTCACTAGACGAAACTGACATATTAACAGTTTGGAGAGACAGGGCTCCGCGATCTACTCATTTTGCCTCGCGATCTACCGGTAGATCGCGATCCACCTATTGAGCACCCCTGGCATAGATAATGGAAATCAGACTTACTTAGATGCTGAGATAACTTCCCCACGCCTAAGACCCCTAGACATGACTGGAAATAATTGGTGCAAACCAGAAGTGGCTTCATGCTGTGTCTGAGAGATGTATTGAGGTCCTCCAGCCATGGGCTCAGCATCTGCGGATACTCAAATCTGCAGATGCAGAGGGCCAACTATATTTCTTGGAGTTTCATTATTGTAAGTGAAGCTTCTTGTGTTACTTTTGCTTTAATTGATTGGCTGAGCCTTTGACCTGATTCAGCAAGATTTTGTTTGTTTTAATAAAAAATAAGAGTTGTACAGTACTTCTATAGTTACACCAGGGACAAGAAACAACCTAGTATTTTCACCTAGAAACGAAGTAACAGTGTTTCTGCTCTCTTCCAGATGTGTTTTGCTAATGGGTGTGAGTAAACTTGATGTTTTATACAGACGCCTTCTTCTCACTAAACTTTTTATTCAAGGATGGGGAAGACCTGAAGACTTGAAAAGGTAACTTTAAGTTGATGCATACTGCAGTTTCAGAAAATTGTGCATTCTCTGTATTTTTTGTCACAGTGCTCTAAAATCTCATACTTCAAATATCAACCTATCCTGGGTGTAAATTGAAAGAGCCTCATGTTAGATAGTATAATGTTAGCATTTAATACATAACTATTGTTGCTTGAATCTTTAATGCTGCAATCTTATACACAAGTAAGCTCCAGTTAATATGATGGGGCCTACTTTTGAATAAACATGGTGTAAGTTAAGCTTGTATCAAGTGTGATCTCTTAGAGTGACCATTTGTCGTCTTTAAAGGGAAAGAGGATTGAAGATCATCCAGATTTGAACAGTCAAAATGAACTCTCATTAAAGCATAGTATGCAACTTTTGAATATGTTTTCTGTATAGATTCTGTATGTAGTAAGATCAAATTCCTGTGATCTGCATAGAAAATACAGAAAAAATCCAAACTTGTCATGTCTCTAGTTTCAAAAAGCAGCAATTGGTATCTGTTTCTGTAGAAATTTGAACAAAACTGTGTTGGCCATTTTTCAGTCAAATTCAATCTGTTAACATATCCATTTGAGCAACTTAGATTCTTAGCAGCCATTCCATTTCAACAACTTTTGAGGCAACTAGTAGTTTGGAAATTAAAAAAGCAAAACTGATTCTACTATTTGCAGGTATAGCTAAGTAATCAATCAAGTTGCCCTTAAATCTCTAGTTCAAAATGTCATATACAAATGGTTTTATTTTATTTCTTAACAGAATATTTGAATTCAGAAAGATTATTGGAAACAGGGAAACATGCCAGAATCTGGTTTCTGGAGACTATCCAGTGCACATTAACAAGGTATTAAAAATGAATAATTGTAGCTTTTAATTTTCTAGTCTAAATTTTTGATTTAATCATGAATACGCATAATGTTTACAGAACTATTTTGTGTGTTGATAAAGAGCTGTGTAGAAAGTCAGCTCTGTTTAGCTGGTGCATCGTGTTGAAACTCTAGTCCTACCACTTGAAAATAATTTTTGAAGCCAATTAACAAAATGGCTCACCATTTCTTTCTCGTGCTTCTTGCTTTACTCTACTATCCAAAGTGGAACATGGCAAACAGCCCTTATGACTTCCAGGAAAGGAAGGAGAACAATTTGCATTGACTTATAATTTTGGCTGAGAATTGACAGACATCAAGAATATTGTGCTGCCATATGGTTAGACACCATATGCTGCCATATGGTTAGAGCCTTATTTGTAAGGCTCTACTCAGGAGCACCATTTCTGGTTAAGGAGAAACTAAAACTCCTGTCCTAGCAAGCCTTCCCTGCCACCAGTTTTTTTCTTTTCTGTTTATCAAATGTTTCTTTGGTTTAGGAAGGGAGTGAGGGAAACTAGCAGAGATCACTGAAGAACATTGGTGACAAAATCCATTTTCCTTTTGACTTGAATTGAAGGGATCTGGGCTTGGCTCTGAAGTGAAACCATCCAACTTTCACCACCAACTCAGTGACAACCACAGTTGGTGAGCTTTATGGTGCTCCAAGAAAATTCATCTCACTCTCACCAACAGGAGATATTTCAGCTACCCAAGTGGCTCCCTCATGCCTCGGTGCCAGTAGAATATTGGTGTTAATTGCCACTCCTAACCTTTGCGCTATGGCTGGTTAGAGTAGGTTGAAATCAACAGTGGTCAGGGAGACCTGTTGGCTCCCTCAATAGCTCTCTGCTTCCCCTGTGAGAAGGGACACAGGTGAGCTAAAACTCTCCTGGGCACAGCTTTAATGGTGATTGGTAACTGCAATAAACTCTGCACACCTGAAAAGCAGTCCAACATCCTTGCTGCTTGTTAGACAGGCTTGGGCAATGCACCAAAATGATGCAACTCAATCGCAAAAGCGATTTGCCCTCGGAGCCTTCGCCAAAGACCTCCTCCTGACTAAGGGCGCTCATCCTGACTAATGATCACAAGGGGAGTCTGTGCACAGAGATTCCTGATGTCCAAAAAAACTTCCACTTGATCTCGGTAAGGCAGTACAACCCCAACCAACGTCCTCACTGTAGTGAGGTAGGGCCAGAACTGGAGCGAGGAATTTCCATTATCCAGCTGAGCTTACAGGCGGGGCATTCCCATTCTGTTCGGAATGCCTCTTTTTCTGTATTAGGGAACTGCAGGTATCTGTATTTCAAACCTAATGCAAATTCACTTTTGTTGCCTGGAATTTCTGTAAAAATACTGGTAGCCAATTATGCATAACATGATTGTCTTCCCAAACTTGCACGTTAATGTTCAGTAGCTATTGCATTTTTACTGTTTTCCGGCAGATTGAAGAGCAATCAGATTGTAAAATTCTTGATGGACACTTCATATCCCCTTTGGCTCATTATGTGCCAGATATCATGCCGAAAGAATCCATCACAGCAACGTAAGGACAAACTTAGAACATAAATTAGTGACCTGAGTGAGATGGGGGGGAACGTCTTATTATTAACATTAACA
This sequence comes from Tiliqua scincoides, assembly GCF_035046505.1. Classification (NCBI taxonomy): domain Eukaryota; kingdom Metazoa; phylum Chordata; class Lepidosauria; order Squamata; family Scincidae; genus Tiliqua; species Tiliqua scincoides. The sequence goes on from NC_089826.1 coordinate 33,401,627, forward strand.
GTAGTATTGAGAAGGTGACAATCCGAACGCTTTCTAGTGCTAATGTAGCTGTATCAGTGGGGTACTCGCTGAATTCTGCAGTGGAGTACAGTCAGAGGCTGCCTCAAGATAAGTGAATGTTTTTTTCTTTACTTTGGAGCTGCATTGCAGCTGCATTGGTGCTGGAAAGTTGGTTAGGATCTGTCTGATCTTGATCTTGAGTGAAGGTAGATTTACATGTTGCCTGTAAAGGTTTGCTTGTACCAGGTCATACCGGTCAGTTAGTACCTATTGCACTTTTGTGCATGCCTGAAGATGCACTATACATCTTGAACAGGATTATTGGTTTTTTGTCACATGCATCAAATATCCTGGATTTTGCTTTTCATTGGACAAATGTTAATGTGATTAAGATTTGAACTGATTATGCCTTGTAGCAGGTTTCACCATTCTGATAGCTGAAAAAACATTAACTGAAGATGCGTCTGTCTGACTTCTCAGAAATGTTCCCAGCCACTTGCACCCCCCCCCTCCATGGGCCATCTGACTACTTTCTGGAGGGGTGTTTGAAACAACAGAAACTGTTTCTGGAGGGAGGTGCATAAAGCTGTGGAGAAAAGAGGGTGGATAAATTGTGTTTTTTGTGAGCTTCCATCCTTACGCTTGTAGTTTCTTTATACAAACCAGAATTTGTAATGGCTTCTTTCTGTTTAATAGGTTTCAGTTTATAGTACCAAAAAGATGGAACAGCAAACATAGTCCTGTGTGTATTCATTTAGCAGGCACTGGAGATCATGTAAGCATGTAACATTATTTATTAATGCTTTAAAAAAAACAAAAACTTTTGATGTGGTTCCTTTTTAACTTGTCCTTATTAAAACTTGTGTCATTTTAGCATTTTTGGAGACGACGCACTTTAATGGCCCGTCCAATGATCAAAGAGGCCTGTATGGCTTCATTGCTGTTGGAAAACCCTTATTATATCCTTCAAACAAAAAATGTCTGTAAAGTTGAAATCCAGAGGAGAAAGAGGGTGGTTGGCGAATTGATTTTTTTCTTCCGAACGCTATAATATAGTGAGAGAGTTGATCAGAGAAGAATGATGTCAGAAAATAATGAAGCATACATTTAGAATAGCCAGTGCTTTGAGGAAACATGAGCTTATACTGGAAAAACACAACCTGTTAAATACCCTGCCAAAAAAAATTCTGCAGTTCTGTGTGTGTGCTTGTTGCCAAGAATCACCATTACTATGTCCATAGTTCCCCTTACACTGGCCATAGAAACACAAATGGCCCTGTGAGGAGGAGGATTTTATGATGATTTTAAATGTTTGTTTTAGTATGTTTGTGCAGTTCTGCTTTAATAGCTGCTATAAGCTATCATGGTAGTCCCTATAGGAGTAAATGGGGTGGAGTAGGATGTAGGTGGTATATTAGCAGTTGTTGCTGAAATTTGTTGAAATTTGCAACCTAAGCTTAGGAATGTAAGCAGAAGGAACTCATGCAAGTAAACTTCCCTGACCTCACTCTGACCTCAGTCTGTCAACTCCTCAGTCTGTTCTAGGGAATCAGGAGATTGTAGAGGGCACAAAGAGATGCAGAATTAAGAGGCGATCACCCCGAGCTGTCTTCATCCAAGGGACAAAACAACCCCATAAAACTTGGAGTTGGATTATGGCCAACTGGCCTTCCAAGTTGGTGCAGTACATCCTTCAGTGATGTTTTTGTACAAAGGAAAGCAAAATCCCTAGCCAGGATGGCAGACAAAAAATTGGTTGTTTTCACCATGATCTCATGCAGGAGTGCCCAAACCCTGGCCCTGGAGCCACAATGTGGCCCTCTCAATGTGACCCTCAGGGAGCCCCCAATCTCCAATGAGCCTCTGGCCCTTCAGAGATTTGTTGGAGCCTGCACTGGCCCAAAGCAACTGCTCTCAGTGTGAGAGCAACTATTTGACCTCTCACGTGAGCTGTGGGATGAGGGCTTCCTCCACTACTGCTTGCTGTTAATCTTTAATATATTCATTTATGTATATTTATGTAAATGTATTCAAATTTTAAATGTAAATTCTTTTTTTCCACGGCCCCCGACACAGTGTCAGAGAGATAATGTGGCCCTCCTGCCAAAAACTTTGGACACCCTTGATCTCATGGGTAGTCCCAATACCCAGTGGCTATTTTACTCTGAGCTGGCTGCCTGTTGGTGAGGTGGATGTTTGATGCAGCATTCTTGGGGTAAGGTCAGGGCCAGATGGGTGCCTGGATCCTCTTCAGCATGCTCTCCCACATCTCTAGGGGTTACCCAGAAAAAGAGAGGCCCTAGAGTTCTCCTGCTTGGTGTGAAGCTCTGCCTCACTTCCCTCCCTGCTGCGTTGACTCCAAGTGGTGCAGCTCTAGCTGCAGGGAACAAATCTCTCTTTCTTGGACTCTTTTAGCAGTATTCTGCCTATCTTGAGTTGTGCCTCTAGATGGTGTAGCATACATTTCTTTCCCAGGACTTTTCTTTCTGTCTCTTTTTTTCTTAGACCTTCTTCTGTTTCTTCACTCCACCTCCTTTTATCTTTCCCAGTTTCTTTCACTTTTCTGTTCCTTTCCTCTTGCCCTCGCTGCTCTGCTCCCCGCTTTCATCAGTTCCTGCTGATGAGCAACAGAGGAGTTGTCAAGCCCAGCTGCATTGAGGCTCCTGGTGATGATATCATCACCAAGCATCTAAGCTGTTCAGCGCAAGTTGTACAACACAAAGCATGTGCCACAATTGCAGCAGTCTGTGGTGTTACAGGACTCAAACTTTTGAGTTTCTGTTTCAGTGTCTGCTCCCACAGAATCATAAGACAGCTACTAAAATTCTGTGTAATTAAAAAACAAATTAGGGAAGAGAAACTAAGGGCAAAATAATGGGCTGTATCCTTAGGTGGTGGTGTATGAGTGGAAAACAAAGTACTGTGTTTGAGGTTGTCCACCCCGTCGAAATACTGCATAGACAGCTTTTGGGTATAAGGAAACCTGACTGACATAGATGCGCTACTCTTCTCTATTATGCCATTTTATTCTTCGTCACAGTTATGTTTTAAACTGTTAAATGAAGAATCTGGCATCAATTGTTTGTTCATTGTTAGAGTAGCTAAAGTAATCTAGTACAATGAGTGCCAAATTGGTATCTGAACTCATTCTGCTTAATTGTTTTACTAAGTGCCTCTTTTTAAAAAAATTGACCTTTTAATTTAAATTTAGAACAGCATGCCTTTCAGTATGTTCTTTGACTCGTATCTATACATGGTTGCAGAAAGCCTAAGGATCAGTTGTAAGTTTTATGGATGCACTGCATTTTACTCACTACCACTTCATCTTTTTCAGCAAAAACTGTAGAGACATGGTGAAATGCTTAAAATAATATGAATAGCCTTATTTTTGGTGTATCTTTCTTTGATAACTTTTGCAACAATTTATTTCAAGTAGCAGGTTACAGAAAGATGAATTTTGCATTCTGCCAATTCAGATATGAGAAAGTCTGAAGAGACTTAGTTCTTTGCCTTGGATATGGGAAGGCTTTTGCAAACATTTAATGTTTGTCTTCCCAGTGCCTTTAGGATTTTAGATTTAAATGGTGTTGCTATAAGATGTCCAAAAGTTTGGGAATAGGTTATCTAATTGAACTGAGAATTGGGCTCTAATGGGCTACCAATTAGAAATAATTGGTAGCCCATTATTACTGAAATAAAGTTACTACAGTAGTTCTAACTAATGTTCCATGTAGAGGCAGTGGCGTAGCTAAGGCATCTGCTACTCGGGGGTCAAAGCAGATTTTGTAGCCCCCCACGATGAAATCAAAATTAAAGTGTGCCCAGTATTGATTAGAGATGAGTTCTACACTGCCCGCATCCAGCACATGATCCTTTTTCGGGATGGAGGGGTGCTCTTTTAAATGCATGGAACTTAGAACAGAGCAAGACATGTGAAGGATAGTGCTGCTTGGTTGGGAGTTCAATGTCAGATATCTGAACAGGTGGGCAACCTTTATTAGCAAGGCACTACTGAGTCCTCAATGGAGCAGACACAGCAAGCGCTCCCTGCTGCCTCACCCCCCTGACCCATCTCATTTCACACATGCACTTCCCCCCTCCACACAGAATCTAAAAAGATGCAGAACACCACTAGCAAACAACCACTAGAAAAGACACGCTGCTGGGGTGAAGAGGGACAGTTATTAGCCCCTGCTAAGTATAAGAGTAGCACTACCTGAAGAATTGCCTCTTTTCTCAGTTAGCAGAGGTAACTGCTTTATAATATATGGAAGTGAGAGTTGATTCAGTTCAGAATCCTTTATTGGTATATATAACATATACAAGATAAGAAAGTAATGAGTAATAACCTAAACTTTTATCACCTGGAGTGCCCACAGGCTCAGAGAGCACTCACACTTGCAAGATGTAATGCTCTTCCATCAGCCGTGTTATCGGGTAGGTTCAGTGGTATTCCCTACTCGGAGAGGACATGCAAGTGTGGTGGGATTGTATTGAGACCATAACACATAACCTTTTCTACTGCCCACTTCATGACGTCTCACGCAAGAAATATCTAGGCCCTTTGCTAACTAGGATGCAGGGCTGGGAGAACTCAATCATGCTTCAGTCTCTCCTTTCCACACCTGTGAGTCCCTTGATAGGGTCGCTGCCTTTTTATCTGGGGTAATTGCCAGGCAGAGCTCTGGAACTCTGGGCAGTATGTGAGGAAAAGACTGATGTCTATGTTGTGTTGTCTTTGTATATTTTTGTTTTGTTTTGTTCTTTCTCTGTATTTTATGCCAATAAAGGTTGAACTGAACTGAACCTAAACTTATTCACAGCTGAATTTCCTTCAGCTCTTTGACTCTCGGAAGAATCAGTCTCGGTCAGTTTTAAGTTGACGAAAACCACTTTTTGTTTCATAAGACAGTGTTTTTTCTGATTAATTGGCCATAACTCTTGATAGAATACAGATATTTCAACAGGGTTTCTTTCATTGCATTCTGCATTAAATTACCTTTCCAGTGATGTATAACATAATGGTATTATTCATAATTACCAAAGGTTTCACAATTTTGGTCACTAGTGTCAAATTCAGCTTGTTGGCACCTAGGGCACCCCTCTTAGCTATGCCTCTTAGCTATATGTAGAGGTGACAGGCATAATTGAAGTTCAGCACTGTTGCTAGACATAGCTGCTGTGTTGCTACTTGTAAAGTAAAACTGATTGCAATGCAGGAAGCATCTGGAGCAGTAGCTTTAGTAGCAAGTTTGAAATCCGGAATTTTGAATTTCACAACTGATCTAGCATTCATGGCCAAAGTTCACAGGTTTTCTCCTTTGGCATGTATTCCTACCATGTTAGTATGCTGCATAGTTTTGGTCACATAGCTACCTGGTGAAAAATATAAAATAACTTCTTGTAAAAAGAAAATCCATTGCTGGTAGTTCTGCAAATTGTATTCTTGTATTCTGAATTCTAAATGTAGCTGCTGATAAGTATTTATAGTAGTTGAAATAGCAATATTGTTGAATCCAGTTTCTTTAGAGGAACTTTTGATGGCTTTTGATTCAATGTCTAGCTGTTCTCCCTTCATTTTCAGCTTGTTTGATAGAGTATATACTGTAAACTCAATAAGATGAAGTAGGTATGAGTTAAGACAATCTTCATAACAATTATGATCTGACTTGATTTATACATTAAGAATTATTTACATACTGATTTTCAACAAGAAATTCACAAAGTAGTGAACTAAAAGGCTCCATGGTATAATCTAAAAAGGTGTATTAGAACACCAGCAACAGTAACTAGAAAGGACACTCTACTAGGGTTAATGCATGATTATAGATGTGGTTCAATGGGAATTGCATATATTTTTTTGGAATAAGTTTGCCTGGTTTTCTTTGGGAGGAAAGAAGATCGTGTCTAAAAAATGTCTCTGACTTGTTTGTGATGGGAGGTGCACTAGTGCTGGAATCAGCGGTTCTTTTGCACTGGCTGGAGCGAGAAGGCTATGGCCCCCTAGGAATGACCGGCATATCCATGGGTGGACATGTAAGAGCTCTTTTTTAAAACTGTAATTTTAGTTACTCATATCCTTACTCGTATCTTTTAGGATTGTACTATGCAGGATCAAATAGAAAATTTGAATTAACTTTCTAGATTAGCTACTATTGTTTGAAAAAGTAACAATGTGTGAACTATCTAATCATGTGATGCAGATATGAAGATTTCTTGCATTAGTGTCTGTTCATAGACAGTATATTTATTAGACTTCTCTAATGAGAATTAAGTGAGGTTAATCCTATTTGTTTTCAATCATTTTAGTGAATGTATATTGCAAAAAAGATAATGGGTGACATCCTGACTAGCACTTCTGTAGTCAGGAGCTCCTTCCACAAGCTGAAGCTTCTTTCATGAATGGAAGGAGTGTTCTATTTGCCAAGGGGTCCTTGTGGAGGAAGCTCCCTACAGCAGAAGCACTAGTTGGGGTGCTAGGAAGTAGATCTAATTTGTTTAAAGCCATAGTAGCTGGTAGAACAAATGTCTGAAAAATTGTGAGAAGCAGTAGCCTTTTAAGGTCATGATAAAAATATATTGTCTTCTATTTAATAGATGGCATCATTGGCAGTGTCAAACTGGCCAAAACCATTGCCGCTAGTGCCTTGTCTCTCTTGGTCTACAGCCTCAGGTGTCTTTACTACGGTAATTCATTTATAATTAAGTGTTCTGTTGTGAAGTTGTTAACTCAAATGTTTCAAAGCTTTACTATTAATCAGGTATTCATTTTTAATATGTATTACAGTAGAGAAACAGGTCGGTCCTTAGCATCCATGAGGTTTCCAATCTTGGAACCTCTGCAGATGCCAAAAACTGGATAATCAAATCAGTTGTCCGAACCACAGAGAATCTCCTGGATGCAACCAGAGGTCATGTCTAGGAGGTTCACTGTGTGTTCTCCCACTGCAGGTTTGGAACCCACAGTGTGTCACATCCGTGGATACGAAACCTGTGGGTAATGAGGACCCACTGTAAATACTTGTGTTATTGGGATTAGGAAGGATTTTGAACTTTGAACAGCATGAAGGGAGGGGTTGTCTTTCTAAATTTAGTTTACCCTCCAGGATCCTACCTTTTAAAAAGTTCAAAATATAGCATAATAGGCAACTTTGAGAAATGTAAGTCCAAAGTCCTTCCATGGGCATAGTTCTTTGCATAATTGCATGGTTCTTTGAATCAGACCCTTTGCTTAAATGTGTCCAGGGAACTTCTCACCAGTCTTTTCCCCTTATTTTTTGACACTTCTAATCCCCCAGAGGCTTCTGAGATGCCTTGGCATCCTTGAAACTACTGAGGCATCCTCTTGCAATAACCCCCACCCTTAAATTCACCACAATGACAGGAGAGTCGCATGGCATTCCAGACAAGCCTTATGTAGATTGCTTGTCATTTTGGCTGGATTTTCTTCAAACAAAGGATATTGGTCAACCCTACTGCTGAGGAAGGTATGTACTGGCCAGTTGGTCATCATAGCACAACTGGCCAGTACGGGGGCAGGTATTCAGAGTTAAGAGTTCCTGAACCATCCACTTAGATGATCCTATGATATTGTTAGCCCTAGGTTATCAAAGTTCATGCACACAGTGGCTTGAGTGGCTTACAGTATAAAGAGATGACAAGTCATTCCTAACTCTTAAACTTTGTGCTTGACACTCTGCCTGAAATGGCTTTTGTCAAAGATTTTGATCTAAAAAACTGGTTATTTTTAAAATACGAGGTAGAACAGGTTTTGCATAACTATGTAATATGGTCACTTACGGTTGTACAAGAAGTAACTGCTCTTTCATTTTAGGGTGTACTGAGCAAGGCAGTGAACTGGAGAGAACTAGAAAAACAATACTATACTCAAAGTGTTTATGAAGAAGAGATAATTCAAATGCTTGAATATTGTGGAGTAAGTATAATTTTTCCTGTGGAATATAAACCCTGATCAGTTAATGAAATTATTCCATTATGTGCTACCATATTCAAGTACTTAAACAAAACTCATTAAATGTGAAGCTGTTGTATACGGTCATTTCTTTGATATTTTTATGTTGACAAAACAGTGTTTATATAATATCAGAATACATTGGTCCTTTTACAGTGTTTAGTTATAGTAGGAATATTAGCTATTCAGGTGGCAGCTTCTTATACTTGACTTATTCTTACTGTTTTATTTTGATATAGTTTCTTCGAAACTAACTAAAGGGCTAAAGAGAGCTTCATAGTGGAACTAGGACCAAATAAAGCATCTAATCAGAAAATTTATAGATTTCCTTAGTAATACTTGTTCATCTAGTACAGCTATTTGAAAAGATGGAGAGTTACTGGCAATTGGAGTAGATAGTATTGGTCTAGATCAGCGTTTCTCAACGTTTGTTCCCCACTATACCACTTTGAGCAGTTCACCTATTGGAAGTATCAAAAGATGTATGGCTATGACACCATCACCAGTTACTTCTGTATTAGGAGGCCAGCTGCAACATGACAAACGCCAGTAAGAGGCTCAAGGCAGACAGGAGGGCTTTTTTGAGTGTGTGAAAAGTGCACACTGGAGCTCTGCCTGCTTGCACTGCTGGTCTCACTGGCAGGAGTCTGGGGGTCCCACCACTGGACACCACCTCAAGTACCACCAGTGGTACAAGTTCCACTGGTTGAAAAACACTGGCCTAGATGGATCACAGTGACCATCATTTGCTACATAATCAAATATCTCAATGACTGTTCTGTCAGTATGTGCTCAGGAAGTTTTGAATTTAAATATAGGAGAGCTGCCATATTGGATCAGAATAATGGACCATCACCTGGGTCAAATTACATATATTGCTGCATTCTTTTCTTTTTCTTGCTTAGAGCATACCTTTTTAGGAACACCCAACTAGCTGATAACTTAGGAGGACATTAAGCATTATGCAAAAGTGCCTTAATTGAATAGGCATGTTTTTCTATTTAGACAGATTCATTCAAGATGGGACAAGACTTTGTTAAAAATTCTCCCAGCAGTGTGGACAGTTTGAGCAACCTGGATCTCAATTCCAGTATGCTGAACCTGGATATCAGAAGCAAAGTTCTGTCTTCGGAAGTTGGCCACTGTCTTAGCACTAGCAAAAGTACTCTAAGTGCCTCAACGGAAGTACTGTTAGTGCAAGAGGCACCAAAAATGCAGTGCATAAACCAGACGTTTTCAACCAGCAGCAGTAGCAATAAGGACTTTACCAGTGAGCAGAAGCATCTGATACGTGGAAAAAGTGACACTTTACAAAGAGAATCCCTAAGGTTCATGAAAGGGGTGATGGATGAATGTACCCATGTAGCTAACTTTTCAGGTACACACTAATTTTAATATGGATCTTGAAACTGCTTTCTCTAGATTGTTTCCTTCTGCTTATTTCTCACCTGTTGAAGAATATTCATCTTACTTTGAACAGTATTTTTAAATCTGTCTGATTTCTCATGTCTGCTCTGATAAGTAACCACTTCTACTATTGAGCATGCAGCTTCTATATTTGGAGTTCTGTTTTCTCTCCTTTTATAGTATAGCACATTGGATTCTTTCTAGTAGGACAAAGAATGTAGCTGATACTGGGGTTACTTTTTAAAAATTTAGCCCTTTGCAGCATAATGTGATCCTGTATTTCACTGCATAACAAAGAGTTGATAGGTTTGTGTTCAAGACCTGGTACATAATTGCAAATTACTGTGAACTGGTACTGAAGCAACTTACAGTTTGGAGTCAGATTAGATGAAGCATGCAGAAGCAGTATGGGAGACAAGTAACATCAAGTGTGCGCATACCCATGTCATCGGGAGCAGTGGCCCCTCCCACTGTAAGGCTAGGACCATAAAAGAATATTGTGTGAAAAATCTGAGCACTAAGGCCTATATATTTTGCAGCTCCAACACACCCTCCCCAAAAACTAAGGTCAATATTATTATATTATACCCATGCAACACTTTGAAGTCAGTGGTATTCAAACTGGGGCGTCGCAACACGCTAGCCCAGGGCTCTTCAAACTGGTGCGTCACGACGCACCAGCCTGTGAGAACTGGCCACTGCCCCCTTAAGGGGCGGGGCAGCCTGGAGGCAGTGGTGCGATCCCCAGGATCGTGCTGCCCAGGGGGGCTGCAGGGGCTTGGGTGCGCTTATCCAAGCCTTCTGCAGCCTCCCCAGTCTGTGGGGAGCCTAGCGTGACCTGCAGCAGGGCTCCCTGCAGCAGTGAAAGTAAATGCGGAGCAATCGCGCTCTACTTCTGCTTTGGTGGAGGCAGGGCGCGATCTCTCAGCATTTACTTTCACTGCTGCAGGGAGCCCTGCAGGTTGCACTGGGCTCCCCGCAGCCTGGGGAGGCTGCAGGAGGCTTGGCTAAGTGCACCCAAGCCCCTGCAGCCCCCCTGGGCGGAGCGATCCTGGGGATGGTGCTGCTGCCTTCCCCTGCTCCCACTCCCTCCCCCCGCCCACGCTAGTACTCAGTGGCTCTCAAACTCTCCAAGAGAGTTTGAGAACCACTGCCCTCGCCTGAAGGCCCTGGCCTCTGCCCCCTTAAGGGACAGGAGCAAGGGGGAAGGCAGCAACGTGATCCCCAGGATTACAGTGCTCAGGGGGGCTGCAGGGACTGGGATGTACTCTCCAGTCCCTGCAGCAGCCTTCTCGGGGTGCAGGGAGCCATGCACAAGCATCTGCAGGGCTTTCCAGCATGCAGACAGTGAAAGTGGAGTGATCACGCTCCACTTCCGCAAAACCAGAAGTGGAGTGTGAATCGCTCCACTTTCACTTTTAGCAGGCTGTGGAGCCCTGCAGACATTCGTGCAAGGTTCCCCGGACCCTGGGAAGGCTGCTGCAGGGACTGGTGAGTACATCCCAGTCCCTGCCTTCCCCCTGTCCCTGCTGCCTCCCTCCCATCCCCTGCAAGCACTTACTACACTTCTCAAACTGCTGGAGAGTTTGAAAAGAGCAGCTTTGTAGTAATAGTGTTGCCACATACCCTACACCACTACGTTATAGGTTTTAGGGTCACAGAAGGAGTCAGAAAACAGCCCCACATCAACTGTGAAAACTTTGCAAATCATAGAAGTATGATGATTTGTAGCTGAGTAGCCTTTAACACTGCCAATATCACTGGAGTAGAGGGAGGTATTTCAGTGGTGACTAGAAATCTTTTTTTGGGTTCAGAAGATCTTGTATATAAGATACGTGCGGTGCAATCCTATCTTGTGCTGGAACAGGCAGGCTAGGAGACCTGTGCTGTATCCAGCGCAAGATTGGGGCCAGAAGTGCCTCAGCCAGAGGCAAGAGGAAACTCTTCCCCTTACTCTTCCCTGGGTAAGCCACCATAGCCCCAATAGGTCTTCTCAGACTTGCGCCACTTCAAGAGGTGGCACAAATCTGAGAACAGAGGACTTTAAGCTGCTCCATGCTGCCCAGGGAATGGGGTTGGAATCCGGCATAACTGCCGGGTTTCAGCCCTGCCTTCCGCTCCCCGCCCACCCCCTGGGATGCCCTCTGCCCACCTTCCCCCTGCCCCAGAATACCTCCCTCCTGTCTCCTCCCCCCTCTCCCCAGACCCCTGCGTCAGCCAACACAACCCTCCCTCCCCAAGTTGGCACTGGATGCAGCCTCTGTGGGCCAGCATACATTGAACTGTTGCCACTTGCTGAAGACTGTAAGCACAGTATTAACTGTAACAAACTGTTCTCTAATAATGTCCTCAAAACCAAATATAGTACACTTCAAGGAATGTGATTATTCTTTGTTCTCAGTTCCAGTTGACCCAACATTGATCATAGTTGTCCAAGCCAAAAAAGATGCCTATATTCCAAGAACTGGAGTGCGCAGCCTTCAAGAAATATGGCCAGGATGTGAAATCAGATATTTGGATGGAGGTCATGTTAGTGCCTATCTCTTCAAACAAGGGTTGTTCAGGTAAGACATTCAGTGTACAATTCAAATGAAATACAGCTTGAATACTCATGACAGTACTGCGTGTGCTGGTAAGTGCTAAATATAATTTTTAGTTGTAACAATCTTTAACCTACAGCTACATTCAGTAGAGACTTGGTTCCTAGTTCTGTGTTATATTTCAGGTGGCATACTTAAATTTTAATGTTGTGTTTAAAAAGTTGAGACCCTCAGTCTCATGGAGACTATTGGGAGCTCCCCTCCTAAGTATGGGGCAAGCCATAATGGTTGCTCAGTCTTCAGAATGGACTTGCTTTTACCTTGGCTGCCTCTCCTCTGATTATCAAGGTGGTCACGACCTACATGCAAGAAAATAGCTATACAGATAATCCTTCCCCCCCATCAATAATCATTCATTCTTCTTCCACCTTACCAAAAAGTGATTTTCATTGAAACGGAATCAGTATAGCCACTGATTTTGAAAACCTACGAAGTGTTTTGTAACTTGATCTGATGCATGCCTAGCTCAGCCTCAAAAAATGTCTGTTCTCCTGCAGTTATTCCTGTCTTTCCTGCGTCCTGTGGTTTGGAGGGGAGAAGTGATTCTGTAAGGCAGAAAGTAATATTTTTAATGTGATGCAAGTATTGTGTGTAAAAATAAAAATAAAAAATTTGGATACATATTCAGATTTTTGTAAATTTTTAAGACTAGGGACATCCCAAATTCTTTTTGGAAAGCATGCAACCTTTGTGGAAACATGGCATTTATTGTTCCAGCTATAAAAGGGATGTGCAAAACTGATCTACAGATGCAGCTCTGTTTTCCTGAAAATCATGGTTTACAAATTGTCAGCCTCAAAGATGTTCCATTCTCCACCATGTGCTCCCAATATGCAAGTTGTGGTTTGCAGGGAGTCAGTGCTGCATCTACCGCAGACCATTGTAGGATAGTCTATTTCCTTCCTCATCAAATAAAATACTACTTATTACTAGTGTAACTACTGTCCTCAGTGGTGCAAAGAGAACCAAATATAAACATTCATAAGAATATGACGTGTGTGTGTGTGTTAAAATATTTGTACCCTGCTTTTCAACTGACAGGGCTCCCAGGATTGCTTATAGAAAAAAGTCAATGGGAAATCATTACAATTGTAAACAAGTATCTGGGGAGGGGGGATTATGGCTCTCTGCTGCTGCTGCTACTCCTCCTTGTCATTACATAACACTTGGTGGTTCTATGACCCCGGTGAGTAGAGAAGGGATCTATATAGCTTAAAAGGTACCAGCATGTGTCTGTCCCTTCCCGTTGTAGTTGGTGATTCCGTGGGTTCTAATTCACCTCATTCTGAAAGTGGAAAATGGTATGTTAAACACAAAACCATCCGTTTTAGAGAACATAAAACCTTATAACTGGTGAACAGGGAGATTTGCACTGACCTGTGAATCCCCCTTCTCAGTGGTCTTCATGTCAGGGTCAGTCCTTGGCATCTGGGAAGCTCTTCCCACTTAAGCAGGAAGGTCAGGTTACAAAGTCTTCCTGAGGGGAAGGTCTCCCTCGGTTCCCCAGACTGACCTTGCCTCTTGGCAAAGAAAGTTAGGTTTCTTGTTAGCTTCACAGCTAACACGACAAGGAGAAGAGCACAGAAAGATCGTGGCTCCTTTCACATTGGCTCATTGGGTGCTCGATCATGCCATATTGCCTTCTCAGCCTTCCTCTCATGGGTGCCATTTTGTTTTGGCAGGAAAGCTTAATGCTCTGACCGCCTCCTCTCCAGATGCTCCGAGACAGCAGTGTGAGGGGCCCAAAGACCAAAATTAAGGCTGGCACAGCTTATGACAGAATGTGTCCGTTCCTTCCCATGGCGATTCCTTGGGTGTTAATTCACCTCATTCTGACATCTTTGAAGTGGGAAACAGTTTGTTAAACATAAAACCATCCATTTCGGGAACATAAAAACCTTATGACTAGTCAGTGTTGGCTCTTGTGCTTTCTGTCTTTGCTATTGAAAGATGCTCATAATTTAGTTTTGGAATCTTGAGTATTTCGCAGTTGAAGAATAGGCATGGAGAATGCCTCTGTCAGAAATGCACAGGGTGTGCATATAGTTGGTAAATTATGAAAAGCATTCTTAGCCACTGTTAGAAGTGATCTCATAAGTATGGTAATCTGTAATGGCTAGAGTCCATCTGAGAGGCGTGTGTGTTAATAAATCGTGTTAAGTTTAGTCTTTTGTTAAAGCACTAACTGTGCTGAACTTGCGCCAATATTGTATTGTATAAGTTTGATTGTTTCTTCCATCTTCTCTTTTAGGCAAGCCATATATGATGCATTTGAACGTTTTCTTCAGAAATATGCCATATAATCCTGTGCTGTTGAACTACCCAGTATAGTCACATTCTGAGCTTTCTTTATGTGGATCCTTATGTTATGTGAAGAACAAGCTGTTGTGATGTTCAATGAAGTTATCCGGTAGATGGTATAATTGGTGATGCATAAAAAAGAATGTAATCAGCCAAAGTCAATCTCATACTTGTGTTAATTGCAGCTATAAGAATTTTACACAATTTATTTATGCAGACAGTCTGTAAAACGTGCTTTATCACTTTTAAAATGACAGATTGGAGAGTGTATATATTGGTTGAAAAGAGACCAATACAGTATTGACAGAACTGTTAAATTTAGGCTTGTGTAACTTTCAGTCTTTAATTCTTTGCTCCCGTTTATCATTATAAATTCAAAGATGCAAGATTAATAGGGCAGGAACAGTCAAGTAGCTCCTGCAGACAAGCAAATTAGAACAGCATTATCTGAATATTTGAAAGGCCTTCTATTAGAAATATTCTTAAGATTATCTACAGATTCCAGTTTGGGGAAGGAGAAGTTCCTAGATGCAGATCATCATTAAAAGCTTTAGGGTCCCCTGCACCTTGAGCTCAAGAAACTTCTTTCTCCTTAAGCTCAAGGAGCAATGTGGGCATCCTGGTTTCCTGTGCTGCATTAAAAGAAGAGTATTAGACAAGGTTCAGCTCTGATCATTTAAAGCAGGAGCAATATGCATGAGTGTTTCAAAACTGGATGGAAAAGTGAAATGGTAAGAATAATTTTGGCCTTGAGAAATCATAAAATTATAAATTTGCCAAACTTGCAGGTGAAATGAGAACTAAAATTGAGTCTTCTATAAATTTTGCATGTGTTTTAATAAATGCTGGCTCTTTCAAACATTTCTCTATTTCATATCATTTTGTACTAGTAAAATATTATGCACTACTATATTGGTTTCTAATATTTTATGCACTTCTACAATAATTGTCTGAGTACAGTCATGCCCCTGTATCCGTAGGGGGTTCTGTTCCAGAACTCCCCGCGGATTGCTGAATCCATGGATATGAGGGGACGCCCCCCACTCTTCAGAAGTCATGCGAGCAGAGTGCCCCTTGCCTTATGGAGGGGGCATGCTGGAGGTGACAATATGTGGATACTTGAAACCATGGATACAGCCCCCCCTTGTATTTTTCTTACACTGTAATTGTGTGCATATATAATTGGAAGAAAGTTCCAGTGTGTTCATTGTGCATAGAACTGCAGCCTTAGTGGAATATTGCTTCATCAAAAGTTGGCCCAGTGTCTTTTAATTCCAGAACTAAAAGTTAACATTGAGAGTTCTGGTAAACCTATTTTTTGAAATGGTATAGCGGATAAACAAAATGGTATTTTTGTGACAGTAACAAACTTAATGTGTTAAACATTTCCATGTATAGGTGCCCAAGTAAAAACAAAACCCATTAATTAAAAATGCACAAACAGTCTTTTGTTATGACTTTACTTCCTAAACTTCAGAATCCAACTGTTAATAGTAACAGGAAGTGACTATGTGCTGATGTGTAAAATGGATAACAAGTGTGAGTAGATCATGCCCAAAATGTCAGGTTGTTTGAAGAGCCAAGTCTGTTACAGAATAAATTCTCTGAAAGAACTATAAGGTGGAAACCTGACAAATCAATGACTTCAACAGAACGTAAAGACTTCCCAATGAACAATATTTTAGACTACAGCTCTTAATAAGAACTTCCAATTTGAAAGTCTAGTACAGCTGTTTGCCCCTCATCAGGTACAGTTGATTTGTGCGACTTTGACTAAATGCGCTTGGCATAAAAGCCACAGGGAAGAAAAAAAAGTTGAAATAGTAAAGGATTCAACTTCATACATTCCTGAAGGTAAGCCTGAAATAGAGAATGAAGCTACTTCTCCCTCAGCTCACACCTGCTTCTTGTAATTTCTAAAGAGACGGTACCTATTTTTCTGAAGTTGGTAATTTTCAATGTAATTCTGAATATATACAATTTGAGCTGTACAAACTGACTGGAATGTAACCCTTGCATAAGATGAGGGGTGACTGTATTGTTGGTGATGTGTAATGAAAAAAATACATTGTTTCTCATGCAATTGTTTAGAAGTAAAATTGATGAAGAGTTAGTAATTGACTTGAAACAGCTGGATAATCACAAATATTTGAAGGATGACTGAAAATGGCTACAAATAGTAAAGTGCTAAATAAATTTTGATGGCACAATGACTACTATAATGTACATCTATTAAAATTGGCCTATAAATTCTGCACCAAAAACTAAGTACTGTATGAGCTCTAATTCAGACACAGAAGTGTTAGGTTTTTAGCAAACTTGTCTCAACTGCTGTATATGGAGAAAATACTATTTGTTTGTTTTGCATATTTCCAAGTCATGAGTAAATCAGCTCAACAAAACATTTTAAAACAGAATAAATGCAAAGTTTTAAAATTTTTTAAAGGGCACTTCTCTGCCATTCTGTCAAATGGTTCTTTATAAAGAAAAGGCTCTGTGCATCTTACTCTATTTGAGTGTCTTTAAAAATCTAGCCTAGCATGTTCTTTATTGAATACAAAATGTTGATTAATGTTCTAAAGTAAAATTAAAAATTGTAGTGTTTGAAAGGGTACAGAAATGATAACTTCTGCAATTCTGTACAGTTCTGATTTTTTCTCAATCATGTTTTATATTTTCCAATAAAAAAAACCTTTCAAAAATATTTGCTCCACTATTCTGTATTCCGAAGTGCTTTCCTGAATACACATGCCAAACAATTAAGCCCTGGTGGTCACCAAACCAGATGGCGAGACCTCCCCCAAGGAATATATCATGTAAGTGTACTTTAGGATTAGAATTTTCACGCCCCTTTAGATGTTACTAAAATTCTTGCCTTTTACATTAAAATAAGTCCATCCCAATCTGTCCCCAAAACCTCAAGTATGTTAAAATTAGTTT
This sequence comes from Tiliqua scincoides, assembly GCF_035046505.1. Lineage (NCBI taxonomy): Eukaryota > Metazoa > Chordata > Lepidosauria > Squamata > Scincidae > Tiliqua > Tiliqua scincoides. The sequence continues at coordinate 33,418,847 of NC_089826.1, forward strand.
CTCTTTAAATGCAAATTTGCTATCTGCAAATTGTTGCTGTTCTAGATTGCAATCATAATCAGGTTTACATGTGAGTAGACATACATAGTATTGTTTTGTTAATGGGGAATGGTTATGAGTGGATGATGTGAGCTGCTTCTCCACTTTGAAACTTACCATTGCTCCAGGGCACTTGACTCATTAAAACAGGGCAAGGAACAGTGTATACCAGATGAACTTTAAGTACTAAAAGTAGAGTTATTTGATGGCTGTTCGGACAACTGAATGCTCCCCCATAAGACCTGTGATGAAAATCTGAGAACCAAATTTAAACAATCGGTACTAGAAGAATGATTTGCAAAACTTCTCTAGGATGTAGCATCCTCCCATACAACTGGAAAGCAGGAATTAATCGTTGTTTGCACTACACTCCACAGAGGACTGGTGTTTCCCAATTCACCAACATCTCAAACCCAAACTGCCTGCAGCATTTCAATATCAACCATCTGCCGGAAGCTAGCACAGTGCTGCTTCCTATCCAGAAGTGTAACTAGAAGCCCTGGCACCCAGGGAAGTGACCAGCAGTGCTGGGTAAGCGGGGCGTTTGCCCAGAGTCAGCCTACATCTAGGACTGTGGTGGAAGCCTCACTGAGGCTCCTGACGTGATCGGAAACTGTACTTCTGGTTTACCAGTACAATTTAAGACTGCAGGGAAGCCTCAGCAGACTTCCCCAGTTGGTCTAAAGGTCATGTGAGGCTCCATTGTGCTTGAAAGGTAGTGGGTGGCATCTTGCGGGGGGGGGGCAGCATAGTGGACTTTTGCCCTGTTAGCAGGGAGGGACAAGTCTGCCACTGGCTCCAGAGAACTGCTCAAGCAGATGGGTATACCTGGGCTCCAGCCTGGACCTGGAGGCCAGATCTACCTGCTGGGCAACCCTGAGCTCCCAGCTGAACTGATGGCCTCTGTGGCCTTGCTAGGTGGGTAGACGTGGGCTCCAGCTGGGCCTTGGAGCCTAGAGCTACCTGCCAGGTAGACCTGGGCTCTTGGTCAGCTTGTGTCTTCCATGGCTGTTTGCTGAATGGGTAGACCAGGGCTCCCCTATCAACTCAGCTGCCAGCCACCAATGTACCGCCCAGTGGGCGTTCCCCTGGTGTGACAGTTTGGGAGGCCACGCCCCCAGCATGAAGAGCTGCGACGCACGCGAGGAAGAGCGAAGAGGCGCACGCGCCGACCGCTGTGACGTCACGACGCAAGGGGGAGTTTGGAAGCCCCGCCCCTTCTTTCCCTTTCCTGCCCACTCCTTCTCCCCACCCCATTTACTCCCCCGCCTCTAGTTCTGGCCCCGCCCCTTTCCCACCCTGCGCGAGAAGCACGCGCGCGACAGCTGTGGGGCCCTTGACCAGGCCCCGAGGACGAAACTGTCCCTCAGCTCTACCCCCTCCCCACCGGCTGGTCTCCTCACGGCGCGCGCCACACGATCTCTCGCTTCCCGCCGGCCCGCGGGCGGTTGAAGAGCCCCCTTCGCGGTGGTGAATGAGCGACGCCGCCGCCCCAGGAGGCCGCTGTTGGGGCGGGGGGGCCCGGCCCCCCGCGTGAGAGGCGCGCCTCCGTTCTCCTCAGCGGCGCGTCGGGAGAGGGGCGCGTAGGGCAGCTGTCCCTTCTCGGCATGTCCGCGGCCGCCCTGCAGCCGCCACCTCGGGCAGCGGAGAAGGGCGGCGGCGCCCGCCTACCCGAAGAGAGCCGTAAGGAGCAGCCCCCGCTCGCGGACGCCTCCGGGCAGCAGGGAAGCGAGGCCCCTCGGGAGAGCGGCTCCGGTGAGGGGCAGCAGCAGCAGCAAGAGGACGAAGAGGAGGCCGAAGGCGACCAGCGGCCGCCTCGCGGGGCGGACGTCGAGGCACCGCCGCCCAAGGAGAACCCCTGGACCCGCTGGAAGCCGCCCTCCGCCAGCAGCAGCCTGTCCCCCTCCAGTGCCTCCGCCGGCAGCGAGTTCGCCCTGAAGGACCCGGGTGAGGAGCGGGGAGGGGGCGGCTGAGAGAAGCGCTGTGCCGCCGCCTCCAGGGGCTCTCCGTCCAGCTGCTCTGGAGCCTCCTTAAGCCTTCGCCGACCCCGGCGGAGCCTGCCTGCCGCCTCCTGGAGCGACGCGGGCCTGGGGAACGAGGCGTGTGCTCGCTAGTCCAGCCAGCCCGTGCCAAGTCGCCCTTCTTTGCGCTCTGGGTGGTTGCAAACCAGCGACGCGCGGTGGGAGGGGAGGCAGTGCCTCCGTCCCTTCCCCCTCCCCCCCAGGCCTGCAGAGCCTCCCCTACCGGCGTCCTTTGAAAAGTTGTTGTTGGCAACTTTCAGTCTGGAAAGACTATGGTATTGCGCTCTGAATGGTGGTTCTGGAACAGCGTCTAGAGTGACTGAAAAGGCCAATTCGGGAGTGACAATCCCTTCCACACTGGGAGCAAGTGCAGTCTGTCCCTGGTCTGTCTCCCCGGCTATGGGCCTTTGTGCTTTTCCTCTTTGCCTCAGTCTGTTGGCCAAGTGTCTCTTCAAACTGGGAAGGGCCATGCTGCACAGCCTGCCTCCAAGCGGGCCGCTCAGAGGCCAGGGTTTCCCACCTGTTGAGGTCCACTCCTAAGGCCTCCTCCTTTGAAAAGGCCCACTCCTTTGAAAAGAATGCTTGCAAAAGGCAGTGGGCGGGTACTGGAGTTCTTTGAAAAGCAGTGCTGCTGCCGCTGTGTGAGGTGCGCAAGCACTCTCAACCTGCACACTATGTGCGCCATGCTATTCGCACACGAACTGTGAGCGCTTGCGCACCTCACACTGTGGCAGCCACGCTGCTTTTCAAAAGACTCCAAGAGCCTCCCATGCGTGCTGGTTGTGAGCACTTGCACACATCACACTGCAGTGGCTCTGCTTCAGTAGAGAGGCTCTGCATCCTGTGCGTGCTTGCACACCTCACGTGGCAGTGGCACTGCTTTTCAAAGGACTCCATGCATGTGGTTTGTGAGTGCTTGCACACCTCACATGGCAGTGGCACTGTTTTTCAAAGCACTCCAGTCGGGAGGCTCTGCCTCCCATGCACGCGGGTTTTGAGTGCTTGTACACCTCACAGGCGGTATTGCTTTTCAAAGGCTCTGCCTCCCTACCCACTGCTTTTTGCAAGCATGGTCAGATTAGGAAAATGAACGTAGAGAGTGGTGTTGCCTGTCTTGGGAGTTGTTTTATAGGAAGGAGGAGAAGACAAGAGAGCAGTGTTTGGGCCCAGTCCTATTCAACTTTCCAGCACCAGTGCTGCCCTGAGTTAAGAGAACAAACATTCTCTGACCTCGAGGATGCCTATGTGAAAACCATCGATGAAGTGCACACGCACTGTTGGCACGGCTGCATCAGCACTGGAGAGTTGGATAGGATTGGGCCCTTTGTTGGCAGATGCATGCCACTAGTATGGGAATTGTGAAGGTGGTAGATACCTGCTGCTTCAAGCTCCTAGAACAGAACACCGGAATGAATCCTCCAGTAGTCCATTTATGACTGTTGCTAAATTTAAGAGTTCTTAGTGTCTCTTTTTCTTTCATGGTTAGAGTACTGTGTACAGTTTTTGTTCTGTTCATTATAAGAATTTAGTACTGAAGTTACTGCTGTGTAGTAAACAGCATTATTTTTGCACACAATTGTAAGTTGCTTATGTTTGTTTTCTTTATTGGTCATGTAGCATTACTTACACTTTCTCATCCTCCATGTAGAGTGGTGCTATTTCTCAAATAGGAAATGGCTTGTTAAATTATTATGCAGTAGTCTGTGGTTGCAATCCTTTACACGCTTACCTGGGAATAAATCTAGTTGAACTCAGTGGGGCTTGTTTCTGTGGGTATTGCATAGAATTGTTTTTAGACTCTGGTTGGTACACATTTTGTCAGCAATATGTGGACAGGATTACTCCTAACAAATGCGGTGTATAAAGACTTTAAACTTAGTACTTTAAAAACTTATAAAATCGTAGGCATTTGTGCCCATAGTTTTTCAGTTTTTTTTTTAATTGAATTGTTTGTTTTTCAGAGTTGTATACCCTTATGTATAGGGTGCATAAGAGTGTGCTGCTGGAAGTAAATTTATTTAGCCTTTGGCTAGCCTAGTACAATCTGAAGGTCTGGAATAATTTAAACTGATAGTAATTATCATTATTGTAAGCTATCACCTGCTTTTATAGTTTAAAAAAATAAACAATTTCTTGACGGGGTTCCTGCCATAAAACTAAAGTGCATTAGCAACTAAAAACTGTATGCAAGCTTATCTGCAGATTTGGTGGAATATCAGATAGAAAGCCATCAAAAGACTAACAATTTGCACTCATATGTCCTAGGAAATTTAGACTTGAATATAAAACACTACGGTAATTGTCTGTTTTGCAGTCTTTCAAGGAAATTGTGGGTTGTTTATAATATGTTTATCATAGATCACAATGTACTATAGCAAAAGTAACAATGTATACGGCTAATGTATTGCATTCACATTCACAAATAGTCATAACACTCTTGGAAATTATGAAATTCAACACACAACCCAATTAATGGCCAAGGACTTAGCTGGATTAAATTGATATACTAAATGCTCTACAATACAGGAAACACTACATTTGAAATAACTAGTTTCAGTATTTAAAATGAGATCTGAAATAGTAAAGCAATTAAATCCTACTGGGGTTAATAAATAGCTAATCTGGGCTGCATATCCAAAGCTTTTGTATAATAAGAAACATTTGATATTAATAGAGTCACTGCAGCCTAAACCTCTACAAGTTTTGCTTGGAAGTTGCATTGCATTCAGTCACATAGTTCAGTGAATTCAGTGGGGCCCACAGAAAACTGCATCCTTAGTACTAGAAAATTGTTGAGCCAACATAACATTTGTTTTTTGCAAACTGTAATGTTACAAGTTGCCAGGTGAGAGATAGCATTGCTTGAGTAGTTTTGACATAGGGAGTAAAAGGAAGTGTCAAAAGGAGATATATAAGCCTGAACTGTGACCATTTTAGGGAGGGACTGAAGAACTGAGGGCCCAGTCCTTTCCAGTTTCCAGAACCTATGCAGCCTCCCTATCCAGTTTCCAGAACCTATGCAGCCTCACTGAAGCATGGAGGTAAGGGAACAAATGTTTCCTTATTTTGAGGAACCCTCTATGACTGCTCCCCACCACCACAAAGTGCAGAGCATGCCCTGTTGGCACAGCTGCATTGGTGCTAGGAAGTTGGATTGGGCCCTGAGTAAAAGTGACAAGGGATGAGGCTGTAGAATGTATTTGTAAGTTTAAAATTAACAAATTCCTGGTCATCAGAATGGCATTAAAGAGTTCCTAACTTGAAACTTGATCCAGCGTGCGGCAGTTTTGAAGTAGGCAGATTTCAATCTAGGTATAATTAAGAATGAGATCAAGAATAAGACTGCTAATATTGCATTATTTGACATATAATAAATATTAAATCTTTTAATAGCTACAGTTCATAATGGCTATATGCCACTGCCAGATTCCATGGCAGTGTGTCTATGAATACCAATTGCAGGAGAGCAGTAATGGGAGAGGCATATACCTTCAGGTCCTGCATGTGGGCCTCTTGAAGTTATTTAGATACACCCAAAGAATCCTGGGCTAGATGGGTCTTTTTGGCCTGATCCAGCAGGGTTTTTCTTATGTTATCATAGTATTCCTATACAAATCTAGGTTGTAACTACGTTTGGAATACTCTTCTGGTTGCCGTGCCACAAGACTGATATTGTATAGCTGGAAAAGATGCAAAAGAAGGCAGCCAAAATGATCAGAGGCCTGGAGCACTTTCCTTCCAAGGAAAGGATACAATGTTTGGGTTTCTTAGCTTGGGGGTTAAAAAGCTAATTAAGTCATGATTGAGGCATACAAAATTATGTATGGGGGAGATGGAGAGAACTTCTTCCCCTCTTGCAATGCTATTTTATTAGAATATTTGCCTTTGGGTAGAGATTGAGCTCTTGTAACACAATCATAAGTGTGTCTCTTCAGAAAAAAGTATGCATTGGATTACAACATTAATTTGTACTGTTGGCCCTCTGTATTTACGGAGGATCCATTCCTGGACACCCTACAGATACAAAAATCCATGGATAATTAAGTATGCGGGGGGGGGGATCAGAGGACCTCTAGGTGTGATCAGAAGTGTCTTCTGGTTGCCCTGGAGGTGTTCTGATGTGCAGGGAGGAGTCAAAAAGTCTGGTTGCATCCAAGAGGTCAGATGAGGCCATCCACAGTGGATCTGGCACCTGTACTGAATTAAATCTGTGGGTGCCAAACTTGTGGATAAGAAGGGTCCACTATATACCCGAGGAGACTTATAAATATTAAACAATCCTGTCCAAAAGTGGCCCAACTTGGTTTTTTGGAACTGCAGGAGAATGTATGAAATTCATTAGTTCTTGCATATTTCATTTTCTAGTACAGTGGTTTTACTGTACTTTTACTTACTTGAGTCCTTTACTTGAGTCTTTGCAGGACATTGCAGAAGGTGGCGAGTCAGTGGTGACAGTTCTTCTGTGTTCAGACTGCTACCTAAGCGGAAAAAAGGTGGTGGTGTTTGAAATGGAACACTCCATCTTTCGAACATATACTGTTACCTTTGTAAATATTTTGCAGTTGTACATTGTACTTGAAATTGCACTATGCTTAACGTATGTGCTAAGAAATAGAATTTTTAAGTAAATGTGGCCAGGATTTAAGTAAAAGGTTGGGATCCTATGCATGTTAGTAGGAAATACGTTCAGTTGAAATTGGTAAAGGGTCAGAATACTGATGGTGAAATGAGTGGTGTTCCCCCTTAAACCTCAAACCCCATCAGTTTTTAAAGCGTGATTATTTTATAATTCACAACTAAGTTTTAAAGAAACATTTTTGCTGAGATAGTATACGTTGGTTTTATATAGTTTATTTCTTTCTCATTCTCCATCAACAAAACATTTATTTAAAGTTTTATTACAATATTTATAAAACGCCTTTCTTGAAGACTTGTAGACTTGAGCCTCTGTTATCCTTATTAGTAATCCCTCATTCTCTGCCAAACTAAGAAATAGAAAAGAAAAAAAGAAGAAAGGAAAATGCATCTATGAGTTAATGTCAGTGTTCTCTTCAGATAATTCATAAATTGTTACTTGAATCCAGTTGTTCAAAAGATACACCTGGTTTAAGAAAGTTAAGAAAGACACTTAAGAAAGTTATTAATTAAATTTTGAAAAAGTGTTGCTTATATGACAATTTAGGATTATGAATGCTGATTTTCCCCCATTATAAAATGCTGGTTTAGCCAGAAATCATGAGTTATTTTTATTTTAAGATGTCTCTGCGAAAAGAACTAAATTCCCTTAAACATTTCATTCTCAGCTGTTTCCTGTTTTGAAAGCCATAAACCTCTTTGAAACTTGCAGAGAAGAACAGTTAGCAACCTTTTCTGGACATCTTGTTAAACTCTTCTAAAGTTAGGTGTGTGATTTTTTTTTTTTTGCTTGCAGTCAGTTCCTTAGCTAGTGTGCTGCAGTTAAAATTTACATGCACACGTTCATTTCTAGAACAAAGGTATTGCTACAAAATGTAGTGATGATCGTTGCTTTAGATGTTTTAAAAAACTGAATAAATTAATTGAAGGATAATAATGGTTAATAGTGGTGATGTTTATATGCTACCTTTCAAAGGCAGTATGTATCTCAATACCAGTGTAACAAAATAATGGCAGGAGAGAAGTATGTCCTTACCTACTTGTGGACTTCCCAGAGGCAGATAGCTGTAGGGATGCTGGACTAGATAGGCATTTGGTCTGATCTAACAAGGTGTTCTTATGATGTGCTTGAAATGTAGCAAAATGTGATGGTGGACTCTTTATAATTAGCAATTCGTTATTAACGGCAATTAATATTAACAATTGAAAGGTGTCTCCACTCTTGCTGTTCTCCTGTCTTTTGAGTTACGCAGCTTCATTTCTTTTCTTAAGCATCCTCTACCCATTTACCATTGTATTTTATTAGTCTTTTGGTAAGGATTGATCGCTTGCAACACACATCTAAGCATCTTGGGAAACACAGGAGAACAGGATACTGTACAGAACTTGCTCTGATTGATTAGGGCTACTGTGATGCATACTTAATTAAATTATTATGTTTTTCAAATAAAGAGAAGGTGGCCTTAGGAGTACTGTACTAGGCTTGCTATAGAATCTTTTGCAGTTAGTTTCAGAAATAGTATAATTTATTCTTCAGTAAAGCGTTGTAAATTATTTTGGAGAAGTCCTTGGTTCTAACTCAGCATTTCCCAAGGAGTGGGTCATGACCCCATGTTTGGTGGGCCTGACATAGTGGTTTTGGTGGTGCCTGGAGGCCTCTTCTGGTTTGCACCAGGCCTGTGACCCACTCTATTGACCACTGCGGGCCTCAGAAGCAACCAGAAATGACTTCTGGTTTATGGACACAACTTCCAGTTTCAGAATGATCCTGTAATTGAGAAAATTGTATGAAGTTGTGTTTAGCTGTTTAGATTAGCTAAGATCAAACAAATTGTCACTAAACCAGTTAAATTAGAAATTAACTGTGCTGCTGGGAATAATTTGCTGTTGTACTTGAATAAGTTTGAGACTTCAGAAAGAAGCTTAAGTATACCGTCTAAGATCAATAAATAACTTTAGTTTTGTGCACTTCCTAATTTTTAAGTTAATTTTTTTCTTTTCACTTTAGAATTGCAGTGTTCTGCTAAAGTCATAAAAGCTGGAAAATCGAAGATAAAGAAATCTATTAAGGTGTGTACTGAAAGCCAAAATATGTTTTATGTTCTGTTAATTGATGTTCAGTTATCTGTTAACCCCTGGGGGCTGGGGGATAAGAATAGGCCCTCAGTTTGGCTGTACTTGTCGTAAGAGGCGACTAAACAGCCACCGGGTAGATGGGACTCTTTAGCCTGGGAAGGCAGCTCATCTGAGAGAAAGAAAACTCTGATCCCAAACCTCCACTGCCTTGCGGCTACATCCAGTTATGGAAAAGGCTTCAGGAGTCAACCTCGAGGCAAAATCCGGAGCTGGAGTCCCTGAGGCAGTTCATGGCTGAACGCAGTCATGTTCTAGCAACTCCTGTGACGCCGCTGGAACCAACCGTATTGGCTTCTGCCTTTCCATTGGACCATTTCAGCGATGTGGAGAGGGGGGATTTGCTGCATGGGTAACAGTCTATCCTCCATATCTACTTTACCCAGGCTTCGCGCACTGGAGAGGACACTCTGTTCCAGAACCACTATTCCGAGCGCAATACCATAGTCTTCCGAGACTGAAGGATGCCAACAAAAAGTTATCTGATTGCATGATTGCAGAGTATGCTATAAAGTGTTATGAGCATCTTTCAAGTACTTAATATGTACAGATGTTCCTCGTTTTTTTAAAATGTGGAAAAGAGTTTACCTATAACAGTCATACCTTGATTATTTAGCTTGTTAACTGAAAGAGGATAAGGTATTCTGTGCTTCAAATTTAGGAATATGGAAACTGCTAGCGAGCTTATATGAATTTATTTGTATCCAGATGTAGCTTTTTAACTACAGTATTGTTGTGCAGTTTTTGAAGAAAGGGAGTACAGTGGGCCCTTGGAATCAGTAGGGGATTGGTTCCACTTCCCCCTGTGAACAATGAAATCCAGGGTGGGCCAGGTTTGCGGTGCTGCAGGGACTCACTTGGGGGCTGTATCAGGCCCTCTGGAGGTCATGCTGGCCTCCTAGCATCTTCAGAAGATCTCCCAAATGTGATCAGAAGCCATTTCCGGTTTGCAACCATGACTTCTGGTCACGTCCGTGAGGTCCTCTGAAGCCAGGGAAGGCCTGTAGCCCACAGAGAAGAGGGCCTACTGTCAAAATCTGCAGTTTAAACAAATTAGAGACTTCTTAGAGCCATCTTTATAAAGGTAGCTCTCGATTTATAAAGGGGTTGCATTCTCAGAAATTTGCACATATAGGTATAACTTAATTATTCACAGACGAGAAGGACCCTTTAAAGGAAAAAGTTGTTTAACAATAGCCTCGTTAAGGCGAGAGAGGGCAGCTGGCTGACAATCCATTAATCATTCTCTCTCCAGACACTTAGAACAGCTTCACTCCATGGCAAGCGACCCCTCCCTTCCTCCTGAGCATGTGAAAAAAAGATAATCAATTTGCTCTGGGTGAAGGGAGCAGCCACTGGCTCAGAGTGAAGCCTTTCTAAGCACCTGGAGAGAGACTGATGGATTGTTTGCCTATTGACTCTGTCTTATATCATAAAAGACAGCAAGGCTTTTTTAAAATTGCCTGGCAGAGGGACACAGTTTTTTAAATGGATTTGCTTTAATACAATTTTTGTCATTGAGTTCTGGGAACAGAACCCTTGCGAATAACAAGACTCAATCTGCATATTAAAAACGTATTAGTTAAAAATATTCTTCCCATAGGAACCAACATACGTGTTCTCAGTCAAGACAGTGGTTTCCAAACTTTTTTGATGGATAGCTCCCTTGACATACTAGGTCATTGTCTGTGGCACCCCATCAGGGCTATGATCCTATACATTGCATCGGGTAGCAGATTTTTTGCAAAGATTCAGCAGCTCCCCAGGTTGGTTTCTGCAGTTCCCTGGGGAGCCATGGCTCACAGGTTGGGAGTCACTAGGTTAGGGGAAAAGTCATCAGATACGTGCTCTGACAACTGGGACTTCTGCTTGCCCAAGATGGCATACGGAAAGGGTTGAGGAGGGAGGTTACTGGGACCGAGAGTAGCTACTGATTTCAGTGGCTAAGAAAGCCATGATGAAAACAAGCTCAGTTTTTGCACTTAAAAACAAAAGTGTAAGGATTTGGCATTTTTGGCTGGTTTAGTGTATTTGCTTTGGTTTTCCCACTGTCTTGTCAATCAGGCTTATGAATACTCTCAAGAAAATTTATCAGTGCATTTTGGGATGTAATATCATTGCTATAAAATTGTTCTCTTATCCTGTTAAGTGTGGTCACTCTGATCTTTAAAAATGGTCATCTGGATAATGCGCTCTTGTTACTGTTACAGGCTAATGACTTCAGTGATGCTGCAAATTGGCCAACACCAAGTGAAATCGCCAACTCTGAAGTATGTATACTTCTTTAAATGGTTTATAACAGAGGTACAGTATTCACTTCACTATGGCAGGTCACTTTACCATATGTCCCTGAGCAAGCAGAGAATGTACTTATTCTGCCCAATTCCTTTCCTTCTAGTGCTGCCAATAGCAATCTTTTTCCCAGATTAAAACATCACCATACTCTGTGGCAGTGGCTTCTCCCAGCTTCAGAGGGCTGGGGCAGATGCTTTCAATGGAACTGGAAGCTACTGAATATGTGAGTTGAGTAACATCTTGACAAGAGTCGATCCCTATCTACTTCCATGGCTACTTTACAATGAAGGCAAACTTGCTTCCTTGAAGCTGCAGTGCAGTTGACAACACCAGTTTCTTTCTAGATGGTTGCTGCTATTTGTATGTGTAAAAATTTCATATTGTGATCTTCACAAAGCTCCCTATAAGCAACTATATGAGATAGCATCCTGGAGACTTTCAGAAGAATCCAGGTGGTACCCTTAGTATCCTCAGGGGATCCATTCCCAGACACCCCCCCTCCCATGGATACCAAAATTCTGTGGATAATCAAATTGACTGAAAACTGAAAGTGCTGATGGAGTGAAGAGTCGAGGTTAGCTTGGAAAGAATAACACCCTTCCCTTCTGTCCAGTTTAAGCCTCCATGCTGAAGTAGGAACTATGATCACTTTCACTCATTTAGTCAACCATGGCCTTCAAGGAGATAATCAGCACTTCTTGGTTTATACAGAAAGCCATATTATCTTTAGCTGTGCTCTGTCAACATTTGGAAGCTGGGGTTGGGTGCATGGGCTTGTGTATCATTGATCCAGCAAAAACTTTTAGTCCAAGGAGTTCCTGCTCTCTGTGGCTCTCAGTAATGTCACATGATCTGTCTCTCTGTAAGTTGTCTATGTAGAAGATACCATTTTGAGCTGTGGAAAAACAGGGTAAAAATCTTTTAAATAAGTAAATAAAATAAATGACTTACAGAAGAAGTCTCCATTGGTGCAATTCTATTCAACCTGGGGGCTGGGCAGGGAAAGGGATTAAGGAAGCAGCATCTAAGTCTCCAAGAAGGTCTCCAAGAAAACAGTTTGCAGAGAAGGCTACTAATGACAGAATGTTGAGGAAAAGAGGCCTCCTTTTCTCTCTTGGCCCCTCTCCTTTATATTTACCCTGCATTTACATGTTTTTCCAGTTGTCATTTTAATACCTTGTCCAGATATTGCATATAGGCAATAAAAAAATTAAAACTTATAGGGTCCTTCCTGAAGGAAAGAAAAAGTTTGCTTACAAATCATCTTTTGTTCAATTTGCCCATTTTAGAAACTCAAACCAGAAACAAACTGTTTGCCAACACTTCAAGGCCTCTTAGGCTCTCACATTTGAGGGATTGCCTTTATTTGGTCTCATTTTTACATTTTGCACATTCGAAGAAAATTCAGTACCTAATCTCATAGTAGTTAATCTTGTTTTTAATTTTGAAATATGTGTGGCAATTTTTAAGATTTGTGATGGAAGAAAGGATTAATAACCTGCTGTTTTGTATACCATCCCTTCTTGGGCATATCTAATTTGAAAAATTGAACCTTACATCTGTTTTGAGTTAGAGACTTTGGTGCAAGAAGCTGCTTCAGATGCAGACATTTTTGAAAGGGGAATAGAGGCAGGAAAGAAGGTTGGAGTTTAATTATCTTGGAGCCAAATTTTTGTAGAACTTGATTTGGGGGGAAAAAATTGAATACAGCTTCAGCATTTTTGTTGTATTGCAGGGTAAAAATTTAAGTCAACAGAATAAAAAAACACCAGTCAAGAAAGAGAAGGAAGAGAAGAATGAACGAAAGAATGGCAACAAAAGCAAGGAAAACCTGGAAATAAATTCAGATATTCCTGGAGAAAATGTTAGTGAAGATGAGGCTCAGATTAACACTCAGAAGAAAAAAGGTTGGTGAAGATTAGTGTATTTATGCTTTAATACTGAGGTTTTCAGACTGGGGCATTGTGACACCCCAACCTGAGGGCCCTGGTCTCTTTGCCCTTAAGAGGTGGGAGCAGCCAGGAGGCAGGGAAGAGGCAGTGGTGCGTATTGCTCAGGGGGCTTAAGGGGCTTGGCTGCACTTACCACAGGGCTCCCCGAGACATCCAAAGTGAAAGTGGGGCGATCGCGCCCCTCCTCTGCTAAACCGGAGAGCAGTTGCTCCACTTTCACTTCTGATGGGGCTGCAGGGAATGGGATGCACTCACCAGTCCCTGCAGCAGCTGTCCCTGGGTACGGGGAGCCCTGCGTGAGCCTTTGGAGAGCTCCCCAGGTCAGCAGCAGTGAAAGTGGAGCAATCGCACTCCACTTCCGGTTTTGTGGAGACAGAGCACGATCGCTCACTTTCACTGCTGCTGACCTGGGGAGCCCTGCAGACGCTCGCGCAGGACTTCCTGCATCCCAGGACAGCTGCTGCAGAGACTGATGAGTGCACCCCAGTCCCTGCAGCCCCCCTGAGCGGTGTGATCCTGGGGATTGCATCACTGCCTTCCCCCCACCCCGCTGCCTCCCCTCCCCGCCACCGCAAGGACTTACTGTGGGTTTCAAGCTCCAGGAGAGTTTGAAAACCGCAGCTTTAATATATTAATGTTTTAGATCAGGGGTCTCCAATCTTTTCGGCCGAAGGGCAGCATCAAATATCTGACACGGTGTCGAGGGCCGAAAAAAAATGAAATCTAAAATTTAAATAAATACATTAGAGACGGAACTTTGATGAATGACTGAAATGAATGAGTGAATGGGCTTAAATGTCTAGGATTTCTCCAAGCACCAACACAGCCCAAGAAATAAAGCGCACACACTTAAATGGACCCCCGTTCGCCCACCCCACAAGCACGACTCTGGTTGTGTTTGGTCAACTGGGCCAGAGGCTCTCAGGGGATCAGAGACTGGCTGTGGGCCAGATAGAGGCTCTCCACGACTCTCCTCTTTTGAGCTCTATAGAGGCTGCACATGTCCGCCCATGAACTTGCAGTTTTTTGAGAAAAAAACATCAGAGGGCTTCCCCAGCACTCCTAATGTCTATTAAAAGCATAAAAATGTCACTTTGGTTTTATGAAAAAAAACTGGAAGTGATGCTTTAATGCCTTTAACAAGCACTAGGAGGGCCCTCTGAATTTTATATTTCAAAATAACAGGAAGTCCGTTAGCGCAGCTCTTCTTGCCTCCAGAGTGTGTGGGAGGCCCTTCAGCATCTGCAGTTAAGTGAAACAGTGGATACAGGATTTGTGAATATGGGGGCCTCTGCGTACCAGCCTTTTGTGCTGTCTTTGCTCTTGCATCAGTGTCTGCTTATTATAATTCTAGGGTATTTTGAAAGGATTAATCTTTCTCTGGATATTTTTGTTTGAGATACAAAATAAATACCACTCACAGTATTTGTTTGCCTTCAAATGAAAAAGAGAAGAATTTCATTGCTGATATTCTTGAACCCTAAGCATGAGAATGAGAGTCTTAAACATGTTCAGTATTGAAAATATTAGCTTTTGATGCGAATACAGGACTTCAAAAAGTCCTATTTATGGTTGGATGTTGAACAGGAGAATTTCTATTGTAACTATGAATTTTTTAAAGATGTTCATAGTAAGGAAAAGGACCCAAGAGAAGGCAGGCTTTGGGCAAAGCAGCTCTATTGCTAGGCAGACTAGATACCCCAGACAGGAAGAAGGGACCTTCCAATCCACATCCAGCCCATGGCTTGCAGGTTTATGAAGATTCAAACAAAGGCGGCTTGTCAGTAGCTTTGTAGACTGCTGAACCTGCACAGCCCTTTGGGGGGAGGGGGGGCTAGAAGTGTTGAAAAAGAGGGGAAAGATTTCATTCATCACACAGTTATAAAACACTCTTGAACTAGAAATGATTCTCATGCTGTCTTTTAGGGTATTGTACGAGACATTAGAACAGTGATTTTTCAACCTTTTCCATCTCATGGCACACTGAGAAGGCGCTAAAATTGTCAAGGCACACCATCAGTTTTTTTAAAAATAATTGACAAGATGTACTGCAATGCCTGCCAGGCGCTCACATCCCCCAAGGGCCCGACTAATATATGACCCTTCCCCAAACTCCCATGGCACATCTGCCGACCATTTGTAGCACAACAATGTGCCAGGGCACAGTGGTTGAAAAGCACTGCCTTAATGTCCTGTAATTCATTCTGACTTCGATTTGCTACTTCAACAGATCTTCATAAATTGCTATGCTAGTGAGTGCCAAATGAAGCAACCTTTGCTTTCTAATCCATGCATACAATATTTTCCAAAGTCTGAGAGTGAGATTTGCAGTGGAAAGAGGATGGTAAGTAATCTCTTGCAGGTGGAGAACTTGCCTCGATGGGAATAGTGGTGCTTGTTGTGTAGACTGAAAATAGAAAATATCACATCTGAAATTTGTAGCAACTAGTATAAAATAATAAATTTAACTATATACTGTAAAGGTAATGAATATTCTTAACAGCATTATAGTTCTGTATTTTACACTTGTAGGTAACAAACACAAATGGGTGCCGCTTCATTTAGAAGACATGAACTCAGATAACCAAGATAGATCAGGCTCTCGGAACAGTTCAAGATCTCAACCAGAAACTAGCAAGCTTGTGTCCCACAACAACAGACGCAATGACACAAGAATGAGTATGTCACTTAACGTTCTATTTATTCATTTATTTACACATACTCTGCCTTTCCACTCCACTTAGGGCCTTCAAGGCAGATTCATTTATGTGTCATTTGTCACCTACTTGTTAAACCTCAGTTGTGTAATTGTATTTCTTTTGTTTCCAAAAGACTGGCGACGGGATAGGGAAAAACGAGATGATCATGATGAAGTCTCCAGTGTGAGAAGTGAAGGCGGCAGCGTTAGAGGATTTTACAAAGGAAGAGGAAGAAGCAAGGGCAGAGGCAGAGGACGTGGAAGAGGCAACCCTCGAAGTATGAACATAGAAAATAATAAAAATGGTATTGAAGAAAAGTGTATAATAGACTATAAAACTCTTTTCAACAGTATGGGTTGGTTCAGTCGTGATTCAAAAACATGGTTTAGCACCACATGACTGTGTCTTGTGCTTGCACTTCTGCTTCCACTTTATTGGGCAACTATGTTATTCTGTTGCATTCTGTCACACCCAAACTAAACCAACACTGGAATCATAGAGACACTGGAATTTATAAAATCACAGAAAGTCAGAGTTTGGAGGGATATTCTAGTCTAGACCTATGCTCAGTGCAGGCAACTGCTGCAATATCCATGACAGATAGTTGTTTAGCCTGTGTTTGAAAATCTCCAATGAGGAAGAGCCAAAAAGGCAGACTGTTCCAACACTGGACAGCTGTTATAGTCAAGAAATTGTTCATTCTATTTCTCTATAGCTCCAACCCACTAGATCTAACTCTGCCCTCTGGAGCCATAGAGGGCAAGTTCACCCTCCTGTATGACAGATACCAGATAAACTGAAGAAGGCAATCTTACTTCCCATAGTCTTCTCTGAACTCTTTAACAGTTTCTCATAGCACTTTGTGTCGAGAACTCTCGCCACTATTGTTATCCTCCTCTGAACCAATGCAGTTCATCAATGGCCTCCTTAAAAAGTTGTGGGCAGAATTGACACAATATTCCAAGTGAGATATGATTGGTTCAGAATAGCATGGAACTATTATTGCTTGTAATATACTTGTTAATGTAGTCCAGCACATCAGTAGCCTTTTCTGCAGTTGCATCATATTGCTAGCTGGTTCCCAGAAATCATTTCATTTTCCCAGTGCATACACACACTCAACTTAATATGTTCGCGCTTTTTCCAGGTATTGTCAATCTGACTGGTCTGTAGTACAAAATGGAGCACTTTACAGTTTGCTTCAGATCAGGATTGTAAAGTAGAAATTGCTCTTTTTCCTCTGAGGAGAGACTGCCTCCGTGATAGAGTATATGCTTTGCATGCAGAAGATCCCAAGTTGAATCTCTGGCATTTTCCACTTTGCTCTGGGAAAGGTCCCTGTCTGAGATGCTGGCGCGTTACTCTTGGCACAAACCAGCCATTCTCAACCTTTTTTTTGGCTATGGCCCCTTAGGAGCTCTTCTCAGATTCCAGGACCCTCTTGTCAAACAAGGATACATTCATTAATACCACAAACCATTCAGTGGCTTAGAGCAGGACCTTTCAAACCCTGACCTGGGGGGCGGATCCAAAGTTTGGACTAATCCTTCTGCCATATGATTTTCAATTAGATCAGGAGACGGGGACACTCTGGGCAGTCAGGTCTGCCCAGACATCCTGTTGTGCAACTTTTTGGGATGCTGGGCAACAGACTCGACTGTCTGTTCAACCCGCAATCAAAGTGAAAGTCATGTGGTGATGCGTTGGAACGGTAAACTCCAGTCCGAACAGGGACCGAGTTTTTGTAATGCAGCAGTCGTGAGTTTGGTCTTGGGTTGAACAATTATTTCTTTGTGACTTTGTTGATTCCTTGTCATCCTTAGGATAGTGTTGTTCAGATCATTAATGAATATGTTAAATAGCATAGGTTCCCAATAGTTATGCCTTCATGTTGTGAAAACTATCAGTTTATTCTTGTGCTCTGCTTTCCTGTCTTTTAACAATTTACCAGTATCTTAAATTCTTCTTATCCCATGATTATAATCTAGTGTAGGAATCTTTGAGGGAGTCTGTCAAAAGCATTTTACAAGTCCAAACGTATGTCCTGTTATTGCTGTCTGCATGTTGACTCCTTCAAAGAATTCTAAATTTTGATGCAAAGGTTTGTTTTTTCATGTATTTTGGTCTGTATTTCTTATTAAACTGTTGTTCCCTACTTGTTTTGAAGTGAACCATGAAAATTCATATGGCTTCCGAGAACAATATAGCAAAAGGACTGATCATCCGTTTCACTCAGATCTTAACACTAGTATGATGTATTACTACGATGATGGAACAGGAGTACAGATGTATTCTGTGGATGAAACATTGCTTAAAGAGTACATTAAACGGCAAATGTAAGTAGACTGGTGAGAAGCAGAGATTTTAGACCACTTTCTCTTCACTTGGTATCATAGTCATTTGAACACTTTTGCTTGTTGCTGCTAACTGTGTGTATATTATGTCTCTGTTCTTTCTTTGTATTTTAGCATTGTTATTTAGATGTGTGTTAGCTTCTGTGGTACAATATCGTGCATGTAAAATTTCCATACCATACGTTAGAGATGTGAAGTAATTTTTCAGTTCATAATTTTTTGAGAGCCAGGGTGGTGTAGTGGTTTGGGAGGTAGACTTAGACCTGGATGATCCAGGTTCAAATCCCCCCTCAGCCACAAAGCTTCCTGGATAACCTTGGGCCAGTCACTTTCTCTCAGCCTCACCTACCTCACAGGGTTGTTGTGAGGACAAAAAAGAGGGGAGGAGCAGCTGTGTAAACCACCCTGAGCTCTTTGGAGGAAGGGCGGTATAAAAATGTGGAAAATAAATAAATAAATAATTTTTTCATGCTGCTTTATTTGTTTTTGGACTTGAAGGAATCAAATAGTTGAGTGTATGTGGAAATGCCTTCTCTCGTGTGTGATCAGATTGTGAAAAGCCCTTTAGAAGGCTGACTATCTCTAAAAGCCACATTGGAGAAAATTCTGAAATCTGTTATGAAGACACAGTTCATGCTTTGACATATTATTTTCACCACCAGTGCTATTTCCCTGTTTGTCTTAATTTAGTGGTGGCTTTTACTGCCTTTGCATTCCATGCAGTTTATTGTACTCTTTTGTTACAGTTGATGCAAAAATGAAAACATTTTTTTACGCAGAAAATATCTGACATAAGGCTATCTTATTACCCCTGCTAATTGGGTAAGAGGCACTTTTTCAAGTGGGTGCTCCTATTTTTAGCAGGGGGAGAGTAACTGGCCCATCTCACCCCAGCAGTGTCTGTTCTAGTGGCTGTCTGCTGGTATTCTTTTTGCATCTTTTTAGATTGTGAGCCCTTTTGGGACAGGGAGCCATTTAGTTATTTGATTTTTCTCTGTAAACCGCTTTGTGAATTTTTAGTTGAAAAGCGGTGTATAAATACTGTTAATATCTGTTTCAGATTTTAGTTTTTTAAAAATCTTGCTGCCAGGGCTTGAGAGACCTCATGTTGGCAACCTTCAGTCTCGAAATACTATGGTATCGCGCTCTGAAAGGTGGTTCTGGAACAGCGTCTAGTGTGGCTGAAAAGGCCGATTCGGGAGTGACAATCCCTTCCACACTGGGAGCAAGTGCAGTCTGTCCCTGGTCTGTCTCCCTGGCTATGGGCCTTCCTTCTTTGCCTCTTAGCCTCAGTCTGTTGGCCAAGTGTCTCTTCAAACTGGGAAGGGCCATGCTGCACAGCCTGCCTCCTAGCGGGCCGCTCAGAGGCCAGGGTTTCCCACTTGTTGAGGTCCACTCCTAAGGCCTTCAGATCCCTCTTGCAGATGTCCTTGTATCGCAGCTGTGGTCTACCTGTAGGGCGCTTTCCTTGCACGAGTTCTCCATAGAGGAGATCATTTGGGATCCGGCCATCATCCATTCTCACAACATGCCCGAGCCAATGCAGGTGTCTCTGTTTCAGCAGTGCATACATGCTAGGGATTCCAGCTCGTTCCAGGACTGTGTTGTTTGGAACTTTGTCCTGCCAGGTGATGCCGAGGATGCATCGGAGGCAGCGCATGTGGAAAGCGTTCAGTTTCCTCTCCTGTTGTGAGCGGAGAGTCCATGACTCGCTGCAGTACAGAAGTGTACTCAGGACGCAAGCTCTGTAGACCTGGATCTTGGTATGTTCCGTCAGCTTCTTGTTGGACCAGACTCTCTTTGTGAGTCTGGAAAACGTGGTAGCTGCTTTACCAGTGCGCTTGTTTAGCTCGGAATCGAGAGAAAGAGTGTCGGAGATCGTTGAGCCAAGGTACACAAAGTCATGGACAACCTCCAGTTCATGCACAGAGATTGTAATGCAGGGAGGTGAGTCCACATCCTGAACCATGACCTGTGTTTTCTTCAGGCTGATTGTCAGTCCAAAATCTTGGCAGGCCTTGCTAAAACGATCCATGAGCTGCTGGAGATCTTTGGCAGAGTGGGTAGTGACAGCTGCATTGTCGGCAAAGAGGAAGTCACGCAGACATTTCAGCTGGACTTTGGACTTTGCTCTCAGTCTGGAGAGGTTGAAGAGCTTTCCGTCTGATCTAGTCCGGAGATAGATGCCTTCTGTTGCAGTTCCAAAGGCATGCTTCAGCAGGACAGCGAAGAAAATCCCAAACAAGGTTGGCGCAAGAACACAGCCCTGCTTCACTCCGCTTCGGATGTCAAAGGGGTCTGATGTGGAGCCATCAAATACAACAGTGCCCTTCATGTCCTTGTGGAAAGATCTGATGATGCTGAGGAGACTGGGTGGACATCCGATCTTGGAGATAATCTTGAAGAGGCCGTCTCTGCTGACCAGGTCGAAAGCCTTTGTGAGATCTATGAAGGCTATAAAGAGTGGCTGTCGTTGTTCCCTGCATTTCTCCTGCAGTTGTCTAAGGGAGAATACCATATCAGTGGTGGACCTGTTGGCTCGGAATCCACACTGCGATTCTGGATAGACGCTCTCTGCAAGTACCTGGAGCCTCTTTAGTGCAACTCGGGCAAACAGCTTTCCTACAACGCTAAGGAGAGAGATGCTGCGGTAGTTATTGCAGTCACCTGTCGCCTTTGTTCTTGTACAGCGTGATGATGTTTGGATCCCTCGTGTCTTGAGGTACTCCACCTTCTCTCCAGCAAAGACAGAGGATTTCATGCAGCTCAGTGACAATGATATCTTTGCAGCACTTTAGGACTTCAGCAGGGATGCTGTCTTTTCCAGGTGCCTTGCCAAAGGCAAGGGAGTCCAGGGCCACGTGAAGTTCTTCCAGGGTTGGTTCACTGTCAAGCTCCTCCAGCACAGGCAGGCACTCAATGTTGTTCAGAGCTACTTCGGTGACTACATTTTCTCTGGAATATAGCTCAGAGTAGTGCTGTACCCAGCGTTCCATCTGCTGCGCCCGATCCTGGATGACCTCGCCTGCGGCAGACTTCAGAGGGGCAATTTTCTTCTGCGTTGGACCTAGGGCCTGCTTGATACCATCATACATCCCCTTGATGTTGCCCGTGTCAGCTGCTATCTGTATCTCGGAACAGAGCTGGAGCCAGTAGTCGTTAGCACATCTCCTGGCAGTCTGTTGGACTTTGCTGCGAGCAGCTTGGAGGACCTGCAGGTTGCGCTCACTGGGACAGGCCTTGTATATTGCTTGAGCTCTCCTCTTTTCCTCAATTACTGGTGTCAACTCCTCAGAGTGGGCTTCAAACCAGTCTGCCGCCTTGCTGGTCTTCTTGCCGAATGTGGACAAGGCGGTGTTGTAAACGGTTTTCTCTAATACCGTGGTGTTCCCATCTGTTGGATGCATTTGCGTTGTTCCCATCTGTTCTCATCTGTTGGATTTGTTCCCATCTGTTGGATGCATTTGCGTTGGCCGGGCCTGAAAGAGATTCCTGAAGCGCTTGTGCAAATTCCTCCACTTTTCTCTGACCCCCTTCTTGCTGGTATCAATGCGAGGTCTTCCTTCCTTTTTCGTGTGATACAGTCGCTTTGTTTGCAGTTTCACTCTGCTGCACACCAGGGAGTGGTCAGTGTCGCAGGCAGCACCCTGATAACTGCGTGTGATCTTGATGCTGGGAAGGCTGGAGCGTCTGGTGAGGATCAGGTCGAGCTGGTGCCAGTGCTTTGATCTTGGGTGTCTCCAAGAGACTCTATGTTGGGGCTTTGTGTTGAAGAACGTGTTGCTGACACAGAGACCGTGATGACAGCAAAACTCTAGCAGGCGTTGGCCATTTTCTTTCATCCTCCCAGTGCCGAACTGACCTAAGCAAGTGGGCCATGAACTGTTATCAGCACCAACTCTTGAATTGAAATCACCGAGGATGAACAATGGCTCTTTTACAGGGATATTCCTGATAGTGGTGGCCAGGTCATCATAGAATTTGTCTTTGGCTTCTGCTGGAGACGACAGAGTCAGTGCATAAGCACCGATGAGAGTGACAGGTCCTGCTGATGACTGGAGCTGCAGGGACAAAATTCTTTCACTTCCCACAGTAGGTGGGATGATGGATTTCAGCAGGGTATTTCTGACAAAGCCAACGCCATGTTCCCTGGTTTCGTTTGGTGGTTTTCCCTGCCAGAAAAATGAGAAATTTTTCTCCTTGACAGATCTGGAATCTGGCAGCCTCGTCTCTTGAAGGGCGACAATGTCCATCTGCAGTCTGCTCAGCTCCATGTTGATGTCAGCTGTTTTGCGTGCGTCGTCTATTTCTTGCAGGTCATCAGAGAAGCCAGGTGTCATTGTCCTAATGTTCCAGGTTCCCAGCTTTAGGGCAGGAGTTTTCTGTTTTCTGTTGCATGGTGCAGAGTTGTCGATCCGCTTGTCGGTTTTCACCCTAAACCCCACGCACCCCATGAGGTTAACGGACCGTGGCGAGGCAACACCTTACTGGCTGGGGACTGCCCAGCTTAAGGCGGGCAGTAGCTGCCCAATGAGATGCAATGATCTCTCCCACCGTCGGAAGCAGCCCCTGGTGTCATGCTCTACACCAATCGAGCAAAGACTTATAATTGGTAAACTGCTGCTTCCCGTGTTGTGCCGATGCCGTATGACGAAGTTGGAGTGTCCTCTCCAGTGCGCGAAGCCTGGGTAAAGAAGGTATGAAGGATAGGCTGTTACCCATGCAGCAAATCCCCCCTCTCCATGTCGCTGGAATGGTCCAATGGAAAGGCAGAAGCCAATACGGTTGGTTCCAGCGGCGTCGCAGGAGTTGCCAGAACGTGACTGTGTACAGCCGCGAACTGCCTCAGGGACTCCGGCTCCTGATTTTGCCTCGAGGTTGACTCCTGAAGCCTTTTCCACAACTGGATATAGCCACAAGGCAGTGGAGGTTTGAGGTCAGAGTTTCCTTCTCTTAGATGAGCTGCCTTCCTAGGCTGACGAGCAGGGAGGAGGCAAATGGAAGTGTGCAGAGGGGGAGGGGGGAGAGGGAGTTGTGGGTGTTTGGGAGTTGCAGGGAGGGGGCAGGCGGGAGATTGTGGGGGGGGAGGGGGAGAGGGAGTTGTGGGTATTTGGGAATTGCAGAGAAGGAGCATCATCCTGTGTAATCCACCTGCGTCATCCCCTGAGGGCTGGGGATAAGAACAGGCCCTCAGTTTGGCTGTACTTGTCGTAAGAGGCGACCAAACAGCCACCGGGTAGATGGGACTCATCAGCCTAGGAAGGCAGCTCATCTAAGAGAAGGAAACTCTGACCTCAAACCTCCACTGCCTTGTGGCTATATCCAGTTGAGAGACCTCCCCTGTTGGCAACCTTCAGTCTCGAAAGACTATAGTATCGCGCTCTGAAAGGTGGTTCTGGAACAGCGTCTAGTGTGGCTGAAAAGGCCGATTCGGGAGTGACAATCCCTTCCGCACTGGGAGCAAGTGCAGTCTGTCCCTGGTCTGTCTCCCTGGCTATGGGCCTTCCTTCTTTGCCTCTTAGCCTCAGTCTGTTGGCCAAGTGTCTCTTCAAACTGGGAAGGGCCATGCTGCACAGCCTGCCTCCAAGCGGGCCGCTCAGAGGCCAGGGTTTCCCACTTGTTGAGGTCCACTCCTAAGGCCTTCAGATCCCTCTTGCAGATGTCCTTGTATCACAGCTGTGGTCTACCTGTAGGGCGCTTTCCTTGCACGAGTTCTCCATAGAGGAGATCCTTTGGGATCTGGCCATCATCCATTCTCATGACATGACCAAGCCAACGCAGATCATGGCTCGGATATAGGTTGAGATATCGGGTATAGGTTGAGATATAGGATATAGGCTCTTATATAGGTTGAGATCATGGCTCAGATATAGGCAGGTCATGGCTCATGATATAGGTTGAGAGACTTATATCAGGATAATCAGCAGGCTTCCACTGCCTCAGGCAAGTGAGGGAGGAGCACTTCACTGTGACCAGGTTTCTGAGCTTGCAGTGTAAAAATCCAGACCCTATGAGGTAGGATGGCAGCTCAAACTGTGGATTGTGACCTGCCGGTGGGTTGTGAAAATGGCAAGTTGCTAGCTGAGAAGGAAAATATACTGAACCCTATGGAAACTGAAATGGAGCAGCATATGCATGTTTAGTCATGAGTAGGCAAAACGTGCTTTGGTCCACTTTGAAGCGCAGGCTAAGGGGAACACCACCACCAGAATAGTCCTGATCCAATGAATGCAGGCCCCAACAAAGTCTTGAGAAAACAGTGTCCTTCCCCTCCAAGCTGATGAGGAAAAATTATTGAGCCCTGTAGAAAGCAAAAGCCACATGTATGCATTTACTTGCAAGTAGGCAGTGCCTTTGCTCTTATTGAAGGCCAGACATAGGGGGAATGCAAGGCCACCAGAATGGTCCTAATCCAATGAAAGTGGAGCTCAACAAACTCTGGAAGGTGGTCTCCCCACCATAGTAAAAGATAAAAATGGACTTGACTGACTGGAAATGTGAAACTATTTTTTTTTATCTCATAAAGATAGGTGGATCCTAATAGAGTGTCATTTTAAAAAGTGGGTCCAGGTTCTAAAAGGATGGGAACTACTGAGGTAGGACATAATGATGTCTCCTTTCATGTTCAGAAAATTGAACATATTAGCCATGTCTTTTTTGTGTGTTTGACCATATGATTCAGTCAAGTAGCAAAAGTCTCAGGAGGGGCTGAATTATGTACTAACAAAGTCTTAATTGGATTGGAAACTTCTGCATTTTATGAAGGAATACGCTTTTGCTTTGAGGGATATTTTAACAGTTAATAAGATTGGAGTTTTTTCTTTTATAGGAGGCCCTAGAGCATTCTCATGCCATGCTAGTCACTATTCATTGTAATTACTTTTAATTCTACTTGATTATGGACAGTAGTGTTTTGGAGCAAAAAGGCCTGAAACCTCAGGGCTTCTCTTTTTTTTTTCCTGCCTAGTACTGCAATATCTCACATTTTCCTGACAGGGACCAATGTACTTGGTTTCATGATGTAGTTCTTCTTCCTATGGTTGTATTATAGTACTCTGGCATATTTCTGCTTTCAATTAGGAAAAGTTTTAATGCCGAAGATTCAGTATTTAAATTAAGTCAATACTGTCTGCCTTGGGCTCTGCTTTCTTGAGATGTCAGCATGAAATTACTCCCTTGAAAACACATTTACCACTTTCTTCACTTAGATCTTTTCAGGAACTTATTCCTATTTGTGGGCCCTTTTTCTTGTAAAATTATTCAGGCCCCCCCCCCCGTATCCATGGATTCACTTATCTGTGGATGTGGGAGGACCTCCTGCACCCCACCTCTGTCCTCTGAGGGTCTTCTGAGCCCAACAGGGGCCACGGGCAGAAACCCCGGACCTCCCTATGCGTTATAAGGCATTAAAAAGTCACTTTTGGTTTTCACAAAAAACCAGAAATAGTGTTGTTCGCTATTTTTAGTAATTCTGAGCTCTGCAGGTGGACTCACATGGCCTTTTGACAGGCTCTGAAGATCCTCCAGAGGTGAGGGGCACCCAGCACCCTTGGCCTCTGGAGGGAGGGTGGCTTCCCCTGTATCTGTGGATTCACATATCTGTGGGGGGATTCAGGAATATGACTTTGCCATATTTGTGCTTGCAATTAACAGCAGAAAGCATGCTGCTGTACTGTTCAGGCCTGTACTGTTCAAACTGTTACTTATTTTTCTGCAAGGCCTCTACTATTCAAACTGATTTTTGCTTTTCCATAATAAATGTGGAAAAGTAGAGGCAGACAAGTGTGCCATGGAGGGAGGGAACTGCTGCACTGCCATCCCACTCGCCCTGCTGTGTGCACTCCATGTCGGGGGTGGCACTTGCGCTTCTGGCTCCCTAGTGTTGGGGGAGCAAGGATCACCAGTGTTCTTTTCTGCTCTGTGTATGAAAGCAGCAGTGAAGCTATCATGTCTCAGATCTGTAGTCCCAAATGAACAGTTTGGTTTATTACATATAGTCATTTTAGAGCACAATCCTAACCCAGTTTTGAGCACTGACATAAGAGCAATGCAGCTCCGAGATATGGGAACAGACATTCCCTTACCTTGAAGAGACCTCCATGACTGCCACCCAACTGCAGGATGCAACTCATGTCCTATTGGCATGGCTATGCCTGTGCTGTGCTATTGTGCCTTAGTCTTATAATAATGGGCACAGTCCCTTTGCTCTAAATCATGGGTGTCTAAACATTTTGGCAGGAGGGCCACATCATCACTGTGTGGGGGGTCAGGAAAAAAAGGAATTAATTTACATTTAAAATTTGAATAAATGTACATAAATGAATATTAGAGATGGAACTTACATGAATGAATGAAGGTCTTGCAGTAACTCAAGGCCTATTAAAGGCCTTGTACAAAGCAAGGCTGACCTTTCCTTTACTGCTGCTGCTGCATCACAGATATGAAACAGCAAGCAGTGGAGAGAGCCTCATCCCTCATCTCACGTAAGTGGTCGAACAGTCGTCCTAATGCTGAGAGCAGCTGTGTGGGGCCAACATGAGCTCCAACAAGTCTCCGAAGGGCCAGAGGCTCACTGGAGACTGGGAGCTCCCTGCAGGCTGGATTTGGAGCCCCCCAGGTCCGGGGTTTGGGCACCCCTGCTCTAAATCCTTTGAGTATTGCCAGATATTGACAATGACTTGAATATTTCAGGTATGTATTATAGATTCATGTATAATGTTTTTGCTTTTCTTGGTTGTATGGCTGTTCTTTTTATATATAATTTTACTGTTTACCCACTACCTTCACCAATGCAAATAGTTTTTTTAAGGTAGTAAGATTATAAGTGTTTACTATGAAAGATGTGTTAGTTCTGAGACAAGGGGATAGCTTATTGTGTTTTTCCATACCAATAACCTAACGTTTTGCTGTTTTCAGTGAGTATTATTTCAGCCTAGAAAACTTGGAAAGAGACTTTTTCTTGAGGAGAAAGATGGACCAGCAAGGATTCTTGCCTATTTCTTTGATTGCCAGCTTCCATCGTGTGCAGGCTCTTACTACAAATGTTAGTCTAATCCTAGAGGTAAGTGAAAGTTCAGTTTCTTTTCTAGATAGTATTTTTATTTTCACAATTTAAAAAGCAAAAAAAAAAAATTGAATTGAAAAAAGTACAAACTTTTTTTACCTGCTGTTTGGAATTGCAACTTAAAATACATATATTGACCCAGTAATAAGAACATAAGAAGAGTTCCTCTGGATCAGGCCAAAGTCCCATCTAGTCTAGCCTCTTGTATCTTACAGTGGCCCACCAGATGCCTCAGGGAGCTCACAAGACAACACGAGACCTGTATCCTGGTGCCCCCCATTGCATCTGGCATTCTGGAGTAGCCTGCTTTTGAAATCAGGAGGTTGCACATACCTGTCATGATTTATAACCTGCTGTTTGTGATTAACTTTTTCACCAGAAATTTGTCCAATTCCCTTTTAATGGCATCCAGGCCTGATGCCATCACCACATCCTTTGGCAAGGAGTTCCATAGACTAACTACATGGCTGGGTAAAGAAATATTTTCTTTTGTCTGTCCGAACTCTACCCACACTCAGTTTTAGTGGATGTCCCCTGGTTCTGGTATTGTGTGAAAGGGAAAAGAACATTCCTGTATCAATTCTATCCATCCCCTGCAAAATGTTGTATGTCTCAATCATGTCTCCCCTCAGGCACCTTCTAGACTGAAGATCCTCAAATGCTGTAGCCTTTCCTCATAAGGAAAGGGCTGGCCCCAGTTCTGGTCATCACATCTCAAAAAGGATATAGTGAAAATGGAAAAGGTGCAGAAGAGAGTGACCAAAATAATTACTGGGCTGGGTGTAATACTCCAGGTGTGCCTTTACCATAAAGTTGTGAAATGGCATTATATATATTAGCCATTTTATTCTCAATAGCCTTTTTAATGATCCCAAACATGGAACTAGCCTTCCTCACTGCCACCACACATTGAATCGACACTTATATTGAGCTGTCCACCAGCACCCCAAGATCTCTCTCCTGATCTTTCACACACAGCTCAGAACCCATTAGCCTATATGTGAAGTTTTGATTTTTTTTGCTCCAATGTGCAATACTTTATATTTGCTTTCATTGAAATGCATCTGCCATTTTGTTGCCCACTCTCCCAGTTTGGAGAAATCCTTCTGGAGCTCTTCACAATCCCTTCTGGTCTTCACCACTCTGAAAAGTTTAGCATTATCCGCAAACTTGGCTACCTTGCTGCTTAACCTTGTTTCCAGGTCATTTATGAATAGGTTGAAAAGCACTGGTCCCAGGGCAGATCCTTGGGGCACACCACTTTTTGCCTCTCTCCATTGTGAAAATTGCCCATTGACACCCACAATCTGTTTCCTGGTCTTCAACCACTTCCTAATCCATGAGAGGACCTGCCCTCTAGTTCCCTGACTGTGGGGTTTTCTCAGCAGCTTTTGGTGAGGGACCGTGTCAAACGCCTTCTAAAAATCAGATATATAATAGCCACAGATTCTCTCACACCACAATTCTTTTCAAAGAATTCTGAAAGGTTTGTGAGGCAAGACTTACCCTTGCACAAGCCATGCTGATTCTCCCTCAGCAAGACTTGTTCATCTGTGTTTTAAGATTTTATCTTTGATGAGGCATTCTACCATCTTATCTGGAGCCGATGTTAAGCTGACCGGCCTATAGTTTCCTGAGTCCCCTCTCCTTTCCTTTTTAAAGATCAGTGTGACATTTGCTATCCTCCAATCCTCTGGCACTGTGGCCATTTTAAGGGACAAGTTGCATATTTTAGTCAAGAGATCAGCAACTTCATTCTTTAGTTCCTTAATAACTCTTGGGTAGATGCCAATCTGGGCCTGGTGACTTGTCATTTTGGTCTGAAATATCTTCTCTTTAAACCTCTGTCTGACTTTTTTCTTTAGTCAGGGAGGGCCGTTAGGGCAGTGGTATCTGCCTGAGGTCTTCCGCTGTGAAGACGGATGCAAAGAACTCATTTAATTTCTCTGCCATCTTCAAATCTCCTTTTATCTTCCCTTTCCCTCCCTCACCATCCAGCACACCAACCACTTCTCTGGCAGGTTTCCTGCTTCCTACACATTTGAAGAAGCTTTTATTATTCCCCTTAATGTTGCTGACTGTGTGTTTCTCAAAGTCTGTCTTGGCATCCACCACTATCTTCTTACTTTTTTTTTTTTTTGCCACAGTTTATGTTGCTTTTATTCTCCTCTTTAGGGTAAGACTTCCATTTCAGAAGGAAGCTTCCTTGTCCTTTACAGCCTCTCTAACTTTGCTTGTTAGAAATGAATTGAATGAGTTGCTTAAACATCTGCTTAGTATTTAAAAGTCCAATTTTGGGGAAGCATTGGGATGGAAATCAGATATATTAATCCTAAAATTGATTTATGTAAGAATGACTAAGTATATTCTGGATATGCCTCTTGAAGGTGGGTGTTCCTTAAAATCTTAAGTTACTTCCTGGGAAGGGGTTAGAATTTTTTTTATTTTACTGATTGTAGTTAACCATGTTGTGGAATATCAGTGTATGAATACTCAATAGGTAGAATAAGTATCCCTGTCCTTTGTTCTGGAAAGTGAGGAATAACTTGGACAGTTCCAAATCAATTTAAAAGGAAAGTGGACAAAAGGAGCGCAATTATAAAAGGCAAAAGAAGCTGTAAAATGTAGTGAATAATTTATAGTAGTAATCAGGAGCGTGTTTCTGATTTCACAGATCTTGTGTTCATCTCCATGCATTCAGACTCCTTCAGCGTTAAGTAACAAGGTGCTTTTTGCTATCATATGGCATTTTTGATACAATCGGGGAGTAGAGCACCATTTACAGCGGGGTATTCTTGGCTAGTCTGAAGGATTTTGTAGCAACATTTCATGCATTGTGCTTATGTTTTTTTGTGTCATCTAGGCCTTAAAGGACAGCACCGAAGTTGAAATAATAGATCAGAAGATGAGAAAAAGAGTAGAACCAGAAAAATGGCCAATTCCAGGGCCTTCGCCACGTAGTCTTCCACAAACTGATTTTTCCCAACTTATTAACTGCCCAGAATTCATACCTGGCAAAGTTTTTGGTTCATATACTGGTAAGTTTACCTTTTTTTTCCTGTTTTCTGTCTATCACAGGGGTGCCCAAACCCCGGCCCTGGGGCACTTGCGGCCCTCAAGGTCTCCCAATGCGGCCCTCGGAGTCCCCAGTCTCCAATGAGCCTCTGGCACTCCGGAGACTTGCTGGAGCCCACACCGGCCCAACGCAACTGCTTTCATTGTGAGGGCAACTGTTTGACCTCTTGCGTGAGCTGTGGGATGAGGGTTCCCTCCACTGCTTGCTGTTTCACATCCGTGACGCAGCAGCGGCAGCGAAGTGCAAAGACTTTTATAGGCCTTGAGCTATTGCAAGACCTTCATTCATTCATATAAGTTCATCTTTAGTATATTCATTTATGGAAACTTATGTAAATTTATTCAAATTTTAAATGAAAATCAATTCTTTTTTCCCCCGGCCCCTGACACAGTGTCTGAGAAATAATGTGGCCCTCCTGCCAAAAACTTTGAACACCCCTGGTCTATCAAGCATGTCCATTATTGTTAATCTGAACACAAATGCAAAACTCCCTTTCTTATGCAAGAGACCCCACTGTGCTGCTGTTAGCATGGTACTACTTTTGTACAACTGTGTTAAGAGGCATATTGCCGTTGATAGACCTGTCTTCCTTGAATTTCTCCAGTCCCCTTTAAAGCCATCCAAGCTAGTGGCTATCTCCATCTTGTGGCAACGAATTCCACAGACTAATTATGTGCTTTATTTGTCTGTTCTAAAACTCATGACAGTTGGCTTCATTAAATTACTCTAGTTTTAGTATTGTGAGAAAAACTTTGCTCTATCCACTATTTACATGCATAAGTTTATAAGTCTCAATCTGGTTGCCTCCATCACCTTTCATCCAGGCTAGAAAGCCCCAAATTTTATAACCTTATCTTATAAGTTGAGGTGTTTATTTCTGGTGAGTAAGATAGAATTACTGCCTAAGTCTTTCTGAACCTAGTGGCTGAGTAAAGTAGCACCATTTTCCAATAGCTCTAATAAGAAAACTCTTCTGATTATTTTGGTTTCCGTTTTGCACCTTTTCTAGCTTTTTGATATGTGCTGACCAGAACTGTACAAACTATTCCAAATGTCTCTGCATCATAGATTTATATAGATGCAGTATAATCTTAGCAGTCTTATTCTTAATCCCTTTCCTAATGACTCCTAGTATGGTGTTTGCTGCCGTCACAGCTGCTACACATGCTGCTACACATGTTTCATGTTTCATCATGAGCTCAAAGATTGCTTTCCTGGTTTGTCACTGATGGCTCGTATGCCTGTAGTTCTTTGCTCTTTCCCTTAACAAAAATAAGCAGTGTTTTCAGGATTGCAGGATTTGACTTCAGTGGAGTCAAAGATGTGGCAGCACCTGTACAAGTGGAGCACTAAAGGGAGGGTGGCCTTTCTTTGGAGACATAGCATCTAGTTGCCAGTATGTACATTCATATGCTCAAAGGGCCTCATTAAGCATTCCAACAAAGTTAAACAATGCAGAAATGTGGCGTGATCTTGTGTAAATACAGAAATAATTTTCAATTTTAGAATCTGCACCAAGCTCTCCAAGAGTGGGAGGTCTAAATACCAAGAAAAGCACTGAAACAAATCTTCAATCAATGTCTAAAGGATTATCTACAAGCTTGCCAGATCTGGACTCTGAGCCTTGGATAGAAGTAAAAAAGAGACATCGTCCATCTCCAGCTAAGCCAAAGGTATTTTAGGATTGCAATGTTGTCTCTTTCCAAGCACACTGTAAGAATTTATTTCAAGTGAACTCCCTTTAAAATCCAGGAGGGAATAAGGCATATTCAGTGATGAAATGAAACCACTATTGTTTGACTGCCATCCTTGATCATTCTTATTAATTCTTTTTCCTGTATCAAAAATGGTTCCTAAGGAACTCTGAAAATGTGTATTAAGAGATAGGATAACCATTCTCAGCCACTGTGCTGCTGCACATTTGTGTACCATGAATGGTCTGTAGGAGTGCTGTGGGAATTTGAGAGAGGGGCATTTATTAATAGGGCCAGTGGGGGATGTGAGCCCTCCTGCCAGCAGAGCTGTGTACTTTGTCAATTTTAGCACCTTATCAGTGTGCCATGGGATGAAAAAGGTTGAGAACAACTGACATAGGAGGTAATGTACTATGCAAGTATAACCTAATTATCCACAGATTTTTCACCCATGGTTTTAGATGAGAAGGGCCCTTTAAAAGAAAGTTGTTTAACACTAGCCTCCTTAATGGGAGAGGGGGCAGCCGGTTGACAATCCATCAATCATTCTCTCTCCAGGCATTTAGAACAGCTTTACTCTGAGGCAAGCAATCCCTCTAGTTCCCCTGAAGGGAGGGATTGCTGCCTCAGCCTTTCTAAGTGCCTGGAGAGAGACTGATTGTCTGCTCTATGCATTACAAAGGTCAGCAAGGCTGTTTGTAAATCACTGAACAAAAGGACATTGTTTTTCAAATGGATTTGCTTTAATGCAATTTTTGTCATCCCTCAGGAATGAGACTTAACCTATATATTGAAACTGTCCTGTCAACTGTCCTGAAACTGAATTGAATTGAATTGAATTGAAATTGAATTGAATTGAAATTGAAACTGAATTGAAACTGAATTGAAACTGTCCTGCCAACTTAATCTTAACTGGTGAATTAATATATGGTATTGGAATTGAAACTGAAACTGAAACTGAATTGAATGGAATTGAATTGAAATTGAATTGAATTGAAACTGAATTGAAACTGAATTGAAACTTAATCTTAACTGGTGAATTAATATATGGTATTGGAATTTGTGAGTCTCTTATGATTTAGGCTCCTAGTGTAAGTTAATGCAAACATCCATTATTGTATGACTTGTGTTGGCATAGTTGCCAGCATCTCTAGAAGGCAGAAACAGATCTTGTGCAAATGGTTTTGCTCTGGAAAAACATGGAATTAATTTGTGTAACAATGCTGGGCAGTGGACTTTCTTAAACCCATTAAAGTTGAGGGTCTTGAGTATGCTTCACTTGGTTGAACTATGGCCACTGTTACAATTCAAGTCAACAATGGACATAGTAAAACAATTTTAAGTGTAAGATGCATACGAGTGAGTTTAAGAAGCGTAAATGGTGGTTTGTAAATGAGTCTGTTTTATATGAGTGTGATAAAAGTGCTATTTCTCCTGTTGGAAAAAAAACTGTTCATTTTCTTTCTATTTAATCTCAGTTCTTTCAAGAAGTGGCTTTGATTCATTGAAGTGATAAGACTTCTGCTTTTTCAGGAATCAGTGATTGTATTTGAGGAAATGTCAGAGCAGCAGCAGCCACCACCTCCTCCATTGGAACAAGAGCAGGAAGAGCTTGATTTTTTTTTTGATGAAGAGATGGAACAAATTAAAGGTCGCAAAAATACCTTCACAGAGTGGTCAGATAGTGATTCAGACTATGAAATTGATGATCAGGATTTAAATAAGATTTTGATTGTAACACAGACACCACCATATATGCGAAAGCATCCAGGAGGTGATCGTACTGGCAACCATGTGTCTCGTGCAAAAATTACATCAGAACTTGCCAAAGTTATTAATGATGGCTTATATTACTATGAACAGGATTTATGGATGGAGCAGAGTGAAAATGACTGTGTAGCTATGAAGGTAACTGAATTATTTGACAAACTATGATTTAATGAATGTGCAGGTTGATGCAGCTTGGCTCTTGTTAATGGAGAGTTTAATGGATGAAAATTGGAAAGTGATTTATAGAAATGTCACTTTTCTAGTTCACTTTTGATAGAGTGCTGAATTGAAGCAATTTTTTCTATAAATCAACAAAAACAGTAATATAGGGGGGCCTTTGCTCAGCTTCGGCTGGTGCGCCAGCTGCGACCGTACTTGGATTGTGCAGACCTGGCCACGGTGATCCATGCCACGGTGACATCGAGGTTAGATTACTGTAACGCGCTCTATGTGGGGCTGCCCCTGAAGACGGTTCGGAAACTACAATTAGTACAGAATGCGGCGGCCCGTGTGGTCACCAGAGCTAGGCGGTTTGACTCTGTCAGCCCGCTTCTCCGGGGGCTACATTGGCTGCCCATTTGTTTCCGGGCCCAATTCAAGGTGCTGGTTTTGACCTTTAAAGCCCTATACTGCTCTGGGCCAGGATATCTTAGAGACCGCCTACTCCCGTACAATCCGGCTGGTCCTCTCAGGTCATCAGAGAAGGCCTTTTTGCAAGTGCCGCCACCCAAGGAGGTCCGGGGGGCGGCTGCAAGAAATAGGGCCTTCTCGGTAGTGGCACCAACATTATGGAACTCCCTTCCCCTTGACTTGAGAATGGCTCCCTCTCTTGAGAGTTTTCGGTGAGGCCTGAAAACACTGTTGTTTAAACAAGCCTTCTGATTTCTGGCCTTCTTAACTTTTTTATACATCTTTTAGTTTTACAGGCTTGATTCCTCGGTGATCTGCTCTTTTACTCTTTTAATCTGACTACTGTTTTTATGGCCTCTGTAGTGTGTGTTTTTAAATGTTTTTATTTGCTTGTATTAATGTTTTTAAAAATCTGTTTTTTAATATGTTGTTAGCCGCCCTGGGTCCCGTTAGGGAGAAGGGCGGGATAAAAATAAAGTTTTATTATTATTATTATTATTATTATTAGATGAATTGGTTGGTATTCTAAGGCCATCTATTTGTTGTGTAGTTTTGTGGTAATGTACTGGGATAGCTGTTCCTTGGGCTGTTTAGACACAGTTTTCCTAGGTTTGAAAAAACTGTGGAGCTTTGGTTTAATGTATAAGGCAGTGTTATTCAAACTGTGAGACGCAGCTCTTTAGGGCGGCGCCAGGAACTCAAAGGGGAGGCGCCAGATATCCTCTCACAGCGATACAGTCACACCCCTGGGCAGAATATGAGCCCAGAATATCTTCTGCCCATCATCTGCACTTTTTTTAAAGCAGATGAAACAGGAGTTGCTCAGCTGCCGCTCCGCCCTCTTCCGAGCATGCTCAGCTTGCAGTCCTTAACCCTCGCTGATCCTTGTCTGGTTGGTTCCTAGTTCCCAACCTGGGATCGCTTCTCATCAAAGTGAAATCTCTCTTTTCAACCCCCTCCCTCTTCCACTCCCCCCTTTCGATCTCCAAACCTTCCTGCTTTCCTCCCCCTCCCCAAATAAAACGCTTCCTATTTTACCAGTCACCAGGGGTCTTAAAGTTGCTTCCATGCAGTTGGCAAAGGGGAAGGGGAGAGACAAGCACACACTTTACTTGGCCAGGAACAGTAAAAGGCTACTGTCTTTAAAGTGATTTATTCATCCTGTTGTTTGACTGAAGAGGAAAGGCTGTATTTTTAAAGTGCTGAATCTTGCTATTTGAAGGGAATACTTATCAGCCATTGATGAAGTGATTGCCAGCCCAATCCTATCCACACTTTCCTGGGAGTAAGCCCCATTGACGCTAATGGGACTTACTTCTGAGTAGACATGCCTAGGCTTGAGCTGTGCATCTCCTAGTAAAGGAGACAAATCAGCTTCCTAACCAAACCCTTATCAGCTCTGATATATTTTCATGGTCTATTTTTGTTTTCCCCACCAGCTGCTGGAAAAATTTCATTTCATTAAATTAATAAAGGGTTCAATCCTATCCAAGGAGAATGGGAGAAATGACTAGTTGGATTGGGGTCCACAGGGGTGTGTGTGTGTTGTAATGTTGGTCAGACTGGTTGTTCACAAAGTTCATTTGATAAAACAATTCTATTGGTATGCTTACAAAGTTTAAAAAAATGAGTCCTCCTGGACCAGACAAAATCTACCTACTCCAGCATCCTGTCTCCAACAGTGATCGGCAGCTGATCATTTATAAAGCATGTATATTGCTGTGTATTAATATATTTTTAAGATCTGAATTTAATTAATGATATGATTAATATAATTAATATTAATATAGTTAATATATATTTAATATTATAATAAATATAATATTATATTTAATATAGTTAGTATTTCTGACCACTTCCTGTTTAATGATGTCACTTCCAGCCCTCAGGATGGGGAGTCATGGCCAACAGTCACGGGGGTCAAGGGAGCCACTGGCTGGAAAAGTTTGAGTGTCACTGGTATAAGGGATAAAAATGGAGGTGGAGGAGGGAGCTCATGAACATGGGAGAGTTTAAAGATGTATTCACAACTGAACAAACCATGGTTTAATAATGTGAACCAGCTGTCTGTTTGAGCTATGTTTTTCAGACTGTAAAGGGAAAAGAGGGTTGTTTTCTAAAGAAAATAGTACTGAAAATAAGGAAGAAAGTGTAGCAACATTGCATCTAGTATGTGGGGACTATCCATCTTGTGATGTTGTAGCCAAAATTTTCAAATACATAAGAACAGGCCATAGGCCCATCTGGATCAGGCCATAGGCCCATCTAGTCCAGCTTCCTGTATCTCACAGTGGCCCACCAGACGCCTCAGGGAGCACACAAGACCTGCATCCTGTTGCCCTCCCTTGCATCTGACATAGCCCATTTCTGAAATCAGGAGGTTGCAATTACATATCATGATTTGTAACCCGTAACGAATTTTTCCTCCAGAAATTTGTCCAATCCCCTTTTAAAGGCATCTAGGCCAGATTCCACCACCACATCCTGCGGCAAGGAGTTCCACAGACCAACCACACACTGAGTAAAGAAATAGTTTCTTTTGTTCATCCTAACCCTCCCAACACTCAATTTTAGTGGATGTCCCCTGATTCTGGTGTTACGTGAGATTGTAAAGAGCACCTCTATCCGTACCGTGCATAATTTTGTATGTCTCAATCATGTCCCCTCTTAGGCGCCTCTTTTCTAGGCTCAAGAGGCCCAAATTCCGTAGCCTTTCCTCATAAGAAGGTGCCCCAGCCCAGTAATCATCTTAGTCACTCTCTTTTGCACCTTTTCTATTTCCGCTATGTCTTTTTTGAGATGTGGTGACCCGAACTGGACACAATACTCCAGGTGTGGCCTTACCATCAATTTGAACAAAGGCATTATAATATTAGCTGTTTTGTTCTCAATACACTTGTGCATAATTTTGAGATCAAGGTATAACCTCAGGTTACTACATGAAGTGACTTTGGAAGTAATGTGGCTTTCTGATACTACCTTTGAGTATCCAGTTTGACAGATTCAGGTTTTGGTTATCCAGAGTTGGTGGCCATTTGAAAAAGGGGGGGGGGGAACCCCCTTGGCACAATTTACCTTTTTCTTGGATAATAGAGGGTAGTTCACTATCATTGGGTGGGATCTGGACAGCTGTAGTCTTGCTGTTAAAATCTTTCTGTTCTTGTAAGCTGAGATGTAGGATATAAACTTGGAAAATCTGCTTTAATTAATGTATTAATATTAATATTTTTGTAAGTGTGACAGTTTATCACACCCCCAGTTGCCATCTGGAATAACTTTCATAGTTCTCCAAGAATATTTGAGTCAAATAAGAGATGGACTTTTGAACAAATGCTGTGTGCTGAAAAGTTATATTTCTGTGGATTATTGTTGCAGTGTTATAATTCTATAATAGATTTTACAGATATATTTTGATTTCCATTTCAGCAAGAAGTTGAAAACTTTAAGAAGTTAAATCTCATCAGTAAAGAAGAGTTTGACAATCTTGCACCTGAGCATATAAAATATCCAAATCTGGAATTTCCTCCAGGTCCTCCAAAGTCTCAACAAGGTGTGTATGCATAGTGTTAGAATACTAGATTAAGCAATTTCTGCCCAAAGTTGCATATACGGAGCCAAAGGTGTATGCCTGTGGGCCAGGCAAAAACGGGTTAACATTTTTCCCCCTCGCACTGTACCGGAACCAGGTAACATCCACTGAAGATTACATTTCTAATGTGAATTACCTCATTTTACAATTCATGGTCTAATGGGTAATATCAATGAATATGATGAAAATATGCATTTTAAAATTAAATTGTGATTTTCATCATTTTAAAGACATTCCAAGTTCTCTCTCAAATCCTGTTGAGAGAGTTGTATGTACTTTGTCCCAGCCATTTTTCTTTTGGTAGTTACATCAGTTTTTATTGCCATTAATAAGTTAATGCCATCCTTGTGGTGTAGTCTCTTAACCCTTCGGATTGTGAAGATATTGTAGAAACTATGTAGAGAACGCATCTCAGAAGTGACAGCTAGTTGAACAACATGCCTCACTGCCGAACCATTGGCTTCTGTTGTGCATTGTAGTGATTCTTTTGTGACTTGAGAATTAGGTATTGAAATCAAGGAGTTAAAATATCTAAATATGCAACAAATGAACAAAGATTTCCACTGATTGGGTGGTATTTCAGTACCCTGGTTAACTCCTTGCTTCTTCCCATGAGTAACAATATCAGAATACAGGTGTGCCCCAATATTTGTGGGGCTTCTGTTCCAGAACCCCCCACAGTTAAGTGAAACTGCAGTTACTGGCAGATGTCCCCATCCTCTGGAGGCAAGGTGAGCACCACTTCCCTTGCCTCCAAAGGGTCCCGGTAGCTCAGCAGTTTAAAAAAAAGCTACTTCTGATTTCTCTGTGAAACCTGAAGGGATGTTTTTAATGCATTATAAGGTATCTGTGATTTTAGTTAACTGTGGGAGGTTCTGGAACAAAACTCCCGCAGATACCAGGGCACGCCTTTTTTCTGATATTGTTACTCAAGGGAAGAGGCAAGGAGTTAAGCATGGTATTGAAACACCACCCAACTACTGGAAATCTTTGTTCATTTTCTGTATATGTGGTGTGGGGGGGCATGGATCTGATCCACGAATAAGTGAAACCAAGGTTATGTGGCCCCCCTGTATAAGAAACAATTTGCTTAATTGACATAATTTATAGAAATGGTAGAATTGAGCTTTCCTTGGTACAACAGAGTAGCTTGCATGATGTAAATAAGAGTGATTTAAACTGCCAAAATTAAATAATTGACACTTCTAGTTTTGAAAGTCATACAGTTTTTGATCAAGTGTACATGCTGACTAATTTCAAAAACTGAAAGATATTGTGTGGAGGCAGTTTTGTAAGAGTGTGAAGTTCTAAAAAAGAAAATTTTCCAAGTATATATTTATATACACACATACAGAGAGAGAGAGAGATTCTCCTCCTAGTTCATTGCTAGGACTGAATTTAACTAGCATTTGGCAGAAGGAAAAACCGGCCCCATGTGGCTGTTTCTACATTTACCTCCACATGGTTTGATATGAAGAGCATTCAGTGTGTGAGCCACTGCCCATCAAAGAAGCAGAAGAATTATTATTATGCCATCAAAGAAGCATGTTTGAAATTTCAGTTTTGAAATTGAAATGCGATCAGCAACTTCTGATATAGTGAATCAACACCAAACTTCTCAAATAAGTCATTGTCACGTAGCAGTTTTGTGTAACATTTAAATCCTTAAAAGGCTCTGAACCTTCCTTCAGAAAGCAAGCTGCTTAATGTATGTTATTAATCTTCTGATCTTTTTGATCAGACTTAACTGAAGAGCTGGCTTGTAAATTGTTTGGCATTCAAGAAGTACCGCCAACAACAATGGCTCGCTCACTGCCAACAGCTGTCCCTGAATCTCCTAGTGTTCACTCTAGCAAAACACCCAAAACGCCTCGTACACCAAGACTGCAAGATCCTAACAAAACACCAAGATTCTATCCTGTGGTTAAAGAAGCAAGATCCATTGACGTTAAGGTAATTAAAAAATTCTTCATATACACGTTCTGAATCCTAAAACCTTAGTGCTGTTTATTACCACCAGGTAACACAGCCTCTGAAACAGTTTTAAAATTCCTTCTACTCATATTTTTCTTCTAGTGTAGGAAATGATAATCTTGGATTTGGTCAGAGCTATTCAGTGACTATTTCAATTTCACTATTAACTTCTTGTAAAGGCCAAGCAGTTGGGTAGTGATGCTCAACTTTATGACCTCATAATGCATATGATACACAGTGTGAAATTTTAGGAAACTTGACTTTGATTAGGCTGTGATTCTTCAGAAACGTGTCCCCAGTCACATCAGAAAAATATAATGTTATATTTCATTAATTATAGACACGAAGGAAAAGAAAAACACGGCATAGTACAAACCCTCCACTAGAAAGTCATGTTGGCTGGGTAATGGATTCCAGGGATCACAGGCCAAGAACATCTTCTATAAGGTGATTTTGCATGTGCTAATTTAGTCTGGTTTTTTTGTTCATTTCAGAGAATCAATGAGAACTACTGTTTATATGGTTTTGCAAGATATATGTTTACAACTGAAGAGCAGTGAGAGGAAGCAATTAAGACAATAAAATACTTTAGACCTACATACACTGCACTTTTGTATTTGGAAGCAGATTCTTATGTACAAAGTGCACATGTATAGGACGTAACAAAAGCCCTCTTGGAACAGGCTCAAAAACCACCTAGTCTATCTTCCTCTTTCACATGGTGGCCCCATAGCTGCCTCTGGGAAACCTACAAGCAGTTGAGGGTGGCATATTTCTCCCACCATTACTCCCCTTCAACTGGTATTGAGAAACATACTGTTGATAAACCTGGAGGTAGCTTATGGTTGTTATGGCTAGTAGCTGTGACATTGGCTTCCATGCAATTTGTCCAATCCCTCAAGCTAGGAATGAATTCCATAGGCTAATTGTGTGTTGTGTGAAGTACTTCCTTTCCTTAGATTTAGATCTCCCACCAGTCCATTTCTTTGGCTAACCTTTGGTTTTAATATTTTGTGTGTGTGTGTGTGAGAGAGAGAGAGAGAGAGAGAACAATTTTTCTCTCTCCATTATCTCCCTAAATAATTTTGCAAAGCTCAGTCATGTCCCCTATCACCCATTTTTTGGTGGCAACCCCCCCATTGGGGCCTTTCCTCAAAAGAACATGCTCCAGGCATCTGATCATTATGATTGCCTTCTTGCACAATTTCGGGCTCTAAAATAATCCTCTTTGAGTTGTGATGACAAGAACTGTATACAGTATTCCAGCATAGGTTTGTATAGGGGCAGTATAATACTTGCTGTTGTGCAGTCCAATCCTAACCTGCCCTGGAGCAGGCAGGCCAGGAGGCCTGCGCTGCATCCAAAGCAGGATTGGTGCTGAAAGCAGCTCAGCCCAGGGGAAGAGGAATCGCTTCCCCTTACTGCCAGATCCTGGCCCGCCTCCCACCCACCCTTGGGAACACCTGCTGCCTGCCCTCTGCTGCCCATGCTGGGGTGAGGAGGGACAGTTGCTTCCCCCCTGCTAAATATAAGAGGGCACCACTTTGAAAGGTGTATTCTGGAAGGGATTCTCATTCCTAAATTTATTTTATGGAGTAGACCTAACAGAAGAATTATAGAATGAAAAAAAAAACTGCATCTATATGGAGCTAAACTGAATTGTTTAGCCTTTAATGTTCTTACAAGACTTCTTTGTGTTTATTGCTAAAGTATTTCACATTGTCTTAATCTTGGCATGAAATCAAACTGTACCAAGAAAACTACCCCAAAGTCACATGACGGGGGTTGCCAAACTTGCTTAACATAAGAGCCACATATGATTAACTTCAGATGTTTGAAAGCCACAATATTTAAGAAGCATTTACATTCTTAAATATATTTATTTACCATGAACATTAAATTGGGAGGGGGCTTCCCAGAATGTTCGGAATACCCTTCCTCTATCAGAGAAATTTTTACTCACAATGATCATTAAATTGCTTATCAGTTTGTTAAACAAGATTATTTTCATTGTACTTGTCAGGCAATTAAACCCTGAACCTGTTGAAATTGAAGCAAATTCAAATGTTCAGAAAAAAATATGTAAAGAAATACATCACTTCAGAATGTAGGTACTAGGCTGCACCTTCTAATGTTCCCCCAAATCAGAAATTCCCTATCTGTAGACAGTGTGTCAGAGAAAAATATCTAACCTTTTTCTTCAGATATATGCATAGTTTTTCTCTGTCCTGGCTATTTTTGGGATGGATAAGGATTCAACATTTTGTAGTAGTAGAGCACTGGGAAGGATGTTCCACCTACTGATTCTGAATATTTGATTTGCACCTGAAAACTTCAAAGGTCACCTGTTGATGTCAGTATTGGAAAATGCAGTTAGTTCAGCATTCTAGTCTGTTAGAATGGAATGCTCAGTTACCTATTGTCACAAAGTTCAAGAAAAATCTGAAAGACTTGTTTGTGTTTTTTTCTGTAGCAGTTCAAATACTTCTCCATCAGAAGGTGCTCCGCTATCGGGAAGTTATGGGTGCATCCCTCATTCACTCCCCAAATTTCAGCATCCATCTCATGAACTTCTCAAGGAAAATGGTTTTACACAGCAAGTGTACCATAAGTATCGCCGCAGATGTCTCAATGGTAAAAGTATTTCAATAATAAAGTATTTCATTTTAGCTGTAAATAAGTGAAAAATACTTCCTAGATAGTCGAAAGAACTTTGTCATTTCTGTGCATTGCTTCAAGTGTGTTTAGACAGCTTG
This sequence comes from Tiliqua scincoides, assembly GCF_035046505.1. NCBI lineage: Eukaryota > Metazoa > Chordata > Lepidosauria > Squamata > Scincidae > Tiliqua > Tiliqua scincoides. The sequence goes on from NC_089826.1 coordinate 33,461,528, forward strand.
TTGTATTTCAACGGCACAAATCCGAATGTTTTTATGATTATTTTTCACTTAAGTGAACTTAAATATAATTTACATACAAGTTGTCTTGTACTTCCCCTTCAGAAAGGAAACGGTTGGGAATTGGCCAGTCTCAAGAAATGAATACCCTTTTCCGTTTCTGGTCCTTCTTCCTCAGAGACCATTTTAACAAAAAAATGTATGAGGAATTCAGGCAACTTTCTCTAGAGGATGCAAAAGAACATTACAGGTAATTTTAGGCATTTTGTTAGTTGTACAAATGCAGTAACAAATTTTCATCTTGTATAGATGTAGTAGTATTTGCATTACCTATTGCTTCTAAAACAATACTGAAGTAAAGTGAGATATTAGCAGCTAAGCCTGAAAACAGAAACATTGTCGATTATGATACAATTGCATATTCTCTTACACTAGAAAAAGCTTGTGTGTCCAGTGCTTTACACTGACTGAAGCTTTTGACGTTTCACTTTGACTCAAATGTTAAAAGTTAAAATAGATTGGAATTAAAGCAAACTCCAGAATGAAACAATGAAAGAAAGAAATGAACAATGAGACAACCTATTTGGGGGAGTTGATTAACTGAAAAACCTGTCCAAACAAAAGTCTTCACCAGACATTTGAAACAACCAGTCTAAGAAGGGCAAGCAGGCCTCCCAGCATAGAAAGTTTCAGGGTTTGGCAGTAAGAACTGAAGAGATTATGTCCTGTGTTACCCCAGATGAAGTGGAAGCCAGGGGTACACCAAGGAGAGCCTCAATTGAACAAAGATAATGGACAGATTAATATGGAAGATGATGGTCCTTCAGATACACTGGTCCCAATCAGTTAGGGCAGGGGTGTCCAAACTTTTTGGCAGGAGCGCCACATCATCTCTGACATTGTGGCAGTGGCCAGGAAGAAAGGAATTAATTTACATTTTAAATTTGAATAAATTTACATAAATGAATGTATTAGAGATGGAACTTAAATGAATGAATGAATGTTCCACAGTAGCTCAAGGCCTATAAAGGGCCTTGTGCAAAGCAAGTCTGGCCTTTCCATTGCTGCTTCACAGACATGAAACAGCAAGCAGTAGTGGGAGCCCTTGGCCTGCAGCTCGCATGAGAGATCGAACAGTTGGCTCTTGCGCTGAGATCAGTTGCATCAGACCAGTGTAGGTTCCAGCAAGTCTCTGGTGGGCCAGAGGCTCATTGGAGATTGGGGGCTGCTCATGGGCTGGATTGGGGTCCCTTAGGGCTGCAAATGGTCCCTAGGCCAGGGTTTGGGCACCCCTAAGTTAGGGCTTTAATAAAGATCATAATCGTCACCTTGAATTGAGCTCAGAAATGAATTGGTAACCAGGGTGTGTGATACAAAATGAGCATTAATACATGATGCTTATGCTTGTATTAATGAGTATTAATACAAGCATAAGCCCCAACCATCCTGTCATGTTCTGCACCACTTGTAGTTTCTTGAATCATTTTCAGTTTGATTTTTAAAGGGGAGTGCTGTCATGTTGAAAACAGGCTGTACACCAAATCCAGATCAGCTTGCCCACTAACCAGCAGTACTTCTTTGTCTTGTCTGGGTTAAGCTTCCCAGTTCATAACCAAATTCAGATATCTTGGATGTATAAAGTGATCCAGTCTACTTGTTTGTTGATACGTCCTCAAAGAGTTTTCTTTATTTGTTTAGACTGGGACAGAGTACCATCTTGTTGTTCCTTCGCTATATAGACCTCTCTGGAACCTTTTTAAATTGAAAAGTAGTATATAAATATTCATAATAAAAAAAGACCATTTGGTATTCTAAATACTTATTTTTATTCAATCTTTTACAGATATGGTTTGGAGTGTTTGTTTCGGTTTTACAGCTACGGGCTAGAAAAGAAATTCAGGCAAGAGATCTTCAAAGATTTTCAAGAAGAGACAAAGAGAGATTATGAATCTGGTAATGCCTAGCTTATATTGACATTTCAGGATACTGCATGATTTAATACTTTTTTTAACTTCTTGACCTGTTCTTCTTAGGTCAGCTCTATGGACTAGAAAAATTTTGGGCTTATCTAAAGTATTCACAGTCTAAAACTCCACCTATTGATCCCAAACTTCAGGAATACCTCTGTAACTTTAAAAGATTGGAAGACTTCAGAGTTGATGTACGTACTTAAGATTTCTAGTTAGCATAGCAAGTTGGATCATTTAAACTGTACACACACAATATTAATATGAACTAGACCAGTGGTTCTCAAACTTTTTAGCAGTGGGACCCATTCTTTATAATGACAATCCATCAGGACCCACCAGAAGTAATCCCATTGTCAGAAGTGACATCAAGCAGGAAAATTTTTTAACAATCCTAGGCTACAATCCTATCTACACTTACCCAGGAGTAAGCCACATTGACTATCATTCTTAAAAACATATACACAGTAGAAACCATTTCTGCCCCAACATTACAGATACGCAACGTGGATCAAATGTGTGCGCCTGTCGGCAGGTTAGAAATGGGTTAAAGTACAGATCTGTAACATTTCCCCAAATGCAGTCATATATCATGGTAGCATTGAGTCTAATATATTAAAAATAAAATATTGAAATGAATGGGTACCCGCCTGAAATTGGCTCACGATCCACTTAGCGGGTCCTGACCCTCCGTCCCTCAGTCTGAGAAACACTGAACTAGACAAATGCCTATTGTGATTGAGGGCTAACTTTAGGATCGTTTTAACTGATATTTGCATCTACAAACACAGGAAGTCAGTTGAATGACCGTTGGGCAGATACGCTTTGCTCTTCGTTCTGTCTAAAGAAAATTCTTGGTACAATACATTGAAGTATGATACTGAATTGGTACCTTACTCACTTCAAAGCACTTTTAATGTTCTGGATCATAAAAATTTAGAAATGAGAAGTGAAATGTGTTTAATGTGTGGTGGTTCATCATATTCTTAGAATTCAACAGACCATTGGTTACATACACCTTTCTTTTGTATGCTAGAAGCACCTTTGTGTTACTCATTGTTAAAGGTGTATGTTTCGGGTGAATAAGATAGGATAACAACTAGGCAGCCTAATCCTCTGCTCAGGCAGTGCTGCTTGCTTGCATTTCAGGACACGGAGGGGATGTTTCTGGGTGATGGAGGGCAGTCCATGGGGTGATTCAGGCCTGCAAGGTGGGTGGGGAGGGTGACAGACTCTACTGCTGGATCCTGTTCCTCCCTGCCTGAAATCAACACGGGCTCCTTGAATCTGCGCCAGTGATTTTGCTAGTGCAGATTAGAGGAGACCATAGGGGCTGCAGGAGAGCTACATAGGGTAAAGGAGCTGAAGTTCCCTTACCCTGAGAAGACCTCCAGCTGTTTCTCTGACCCAGCAGGATACAGCTGCAGCCATTTTGACACTACTGTACCATATGGCAACAGAGCAGCAAAGGATTGGGCCCTTACTGAACAAGTGGGCCTATTTCTGAATAAAATAAATAGCATTGTTTTCAAGCACCTTGACTCTTTGCTCATTCATGAAATGAACTTTTCCAGAAAAATTCCATTCTTATTGGGTAACTATGCTACATTGTAATAACATGTCAATTTTTTTCTTTCTTAGCCTCCAATTAGTGAAGAATCTGGGAGAAATAGGCATTCAACCTGTGAGGAAAGTGATCATCGTCGACATCAGTCTAATTCTTCTTCCAAGATCCTTGCTAGTAATTCCACAGCTGCCTTTCAGGCAAGGGTCCCAATAAACTTTCCCGCTACAAATACCATACAGGAGTTGAGTAACAGCGTACACCAGAATAGTGCTGCCACAAAATCAAGAAGCGATGTACTTGAGCAGTAACTTTCATTAAGATTGAATCTTGAGATCAGCTCCCTAACACCAGTATTTTAGCTCAAGGATCCTCAGGGAGAGCTATTTTACAGCTTGATTAAAAACAAACGTATAGGAAAATGGAGGATTGCATTTGCTTTCTCACAAGATTAAGTTCCAAAAACTTCTCCTTGATCAATTGTGCTGAATAATGGGTTCATCAGAGAGATTCTAGGGAAATATCTTCTGATCTTGGTGTTGTTCCTAACCTGTTGTTTACAAGAACTGCATTCCACTACTATATGCAAAAAGATTTTGGAATGCCTTATGTTTTCAGCTCATACTTCTTAAAGAAGTTGTGGTGTACTCATGTAACTTACAAAGCCTTTCTCATTCAAGTTTTTCATTATTACAAAAGCCAAAAAAGATCTTAAGAGAGTACTTGTTGGTGAATGCATATATTACTATCAACATCTTTTTCTTTTGTAACAGTAGATGCACACTCCACAACATATAGGACTGTGCAGATTTCTTAGGTGCTGAATCCTGTTCTATTTTTCTTTCTAGTTATTTAATTTCTTGCTAATTTTGGGGTTGAGTATGAAGTTTTGAGTTTTGGTTTTAAGGGTGTTTTATGCTGATTCATATTTGTATTTAAAAGTAGATTGCAGAAGAGAGAGGATTTGATGGTATTTTCAGACTTCATAAACTTTACATCTATAGTATAAGCAGGTGAACAGAATAGCAGATGGCTCACAAATCGTTCCACTGTTAGAAGAGGTACTTGTGTGTTTTGTATACTTTATCTTCTAGAAGTGACTTGCACTGCAGAGACAGATTATTTTTAAATATTTAATTGCATTTTAATTTTGACATTTAATTTAAAAGGGAATTAGAAGCACTATGACATTCATTTATTGATGTCAAAATGAGTTTGAAATAAGGTTTAAGATTTCACACTCTAAGACTTAAATTGGCCAAACTATAACTTTCCTAAATAATTCCTTCAAATACTTGTTGCTTAAGTTGGGAAATGGAAGTGAACAGGATACATTACCTGTAATTTCTCATTTGCTTCAGTTAAATTTTGATTTAAAATGCTTTGAGTAAGGAAGTGAAAGCATTCTTCCTTAAAGTTGAAGCAGAAGGAATAGGTGCATTTTACTCTGTACAGCAAAACAGTGAGATACTTGGTCTTCAGGTAACTTTCTATAAGTAAAGTAGCACTGTTTGATGCCTTATTACTGGGAGATACCCAAAGTGATCCAATCTTTGTTTTAATGGATTTCTGTGGTGGATATGGTCAAAGTCCATTAAATGTTTGTCAGTTGCCTTGTGAATTATGATTTTTGTGCATATTTGTATAGAATATGTATATGGACTCCCCAGTAATTAATTTCTACTCGAAACTAGCCTTTTAAAACTGCTCTATTTTGAAAAGAAACTAGGATTGATGATACACATTTTATATAGCATCTTTTCAGTGTGCTAAAATTGTACATCTCAAACCTGTGTTCAATCTATGCCACCTCCTCCATGAAAATGATGCAATTGTAAATTTGGATTTAAACTGTATATAAAAGAAATATATTTACTTTCATTTCTTCAAATGAAATGTATGCATATTTAGCTTTTAGTATGCATAATTTGTGGTATCTTTGCAGATTTTATAAAAATGCAAAAAAAATCTGTGTAGTATGGTTCTTAAGCAATTTTCTTTCCTTTTGGGTTTACTTTAATTTCAGAATCTAATGGTTTGGAACTTACTGCTGTAGTGAGAAAACTGACTAGATTTATTCTGCAGACAAAATTTGTTTAAGAATGTAACAGAATACATTAAGTAATGCAACTTACATTGCAGAATCGAGATTTTCTCTTTATCAGGTACTGGTTGCTTTTTGATCAGTGGGTAGAGGCTGCAGGACAGATAGATGCAAGATATTCAAAGTTGCATCTGTAGAGTCTCAAGGAGTGCTTGAATATTTTAAAAGCTTGACTGGGGGCACAGCTAGTGCACTCTCTGATCTCCACTGTTGGTGCCGCTAATGAACATTTGACATTCATTTCAATAGAGTGAGAGCAAAATAACAGTTAGGTTTCTTCCACTGTCTTTCCTTTACTCTGTAACCAGCTTGCACAACCTGATACCACCTGATACCTCTAATAGCCAGCCAGAGAGTTGCTGAATCTGGTTTGGCTGTCTGGAACTGTAAAAATGAAGGTTAACATAACTAATGGTTTGCATTTGATTTCATGTTCCAAAAATTGCAAAGACCTCTTAAATCACTATGTTCCAAAGTCTTAAATGTTGTGCCAAGAAAACTGTATCAGCTTAAACTTTCTTTTGGCTTTCTCATGTCTTTAAATTGTGAGCTCTAATGACTGGAACTATTTTTTAATTTATTTTGCTGTGTAAGTGCTTTGTAGATTGACCTTGTTGAAAAGTCGTGTGCACATGTTTGTTCTAAAAATGTGTCATTCTGAAATGCCTTGCTAAGTATTGGTGTGATATCTGGCCAAAGGTATGAATGAGCTATAGTCAGGGTTCATGCTTGAGGGCATGTAACTTTAACTTTCAGGTTCTGTATCTACTGGTTGGGTTCATGAAAAGATGTTGTTTGTTGGGTAACAAAAGTTAAATCATTGCCTCAATATTGTGTGGAAATATTATGATGGGGGAAGGTGGAATTTCTACTCAAGCTTTCTAAAAAAAACAAAACACCAATCTTGAAGCATGGAGGTTACTTGGTGGTTACTAAAGATCTAGCATTTTGTCCAGGCAGCACCTGGGCTGTGGGGTAGATGACAAGCTGCTCTTTCTGGACTTTAGCCAGTCTTATGAACTGCCTGCAGCCTCTTCCTGATAGCTCCAAGGCTCATCCTTTCATTCAGTGTCACCCCAGAATGCATCGCAATTTGGAAGAAAATGGATAACTGAAACTGTAGGGTAAGCCTGTATACAGATATGTGCTGCATAACAATGTTTTGGTCAGTGACAGACTGCATATATGATGGTGGTTCCTGAACTCACTGGGCTTAGCTTCCTTCCTACTTTATTTGCTGGCTCAACCAGCTACCCCCCCACCTGACTTACTTTCCCTTGCACTTCCACAGCCACCTCACTACCTTGTTGGCTCAACTAGCTGACCGTGCAAGACAGAAAGGAAGGCAGCAAAGTGACTGTGAAAGTGCAAAGTAAAGTGTGCAAGTTTTTGCAGCCAGCTAGCTGTCTGCCTTGCCAGCCCCACAAGGCATTCTGCGGGCTTCCAGACAACTGTCCGCAGGTAATGACAAAGTAGATGGCCAACCGAACCTGGCACTTGTGTATCCCTCTGCCAAACTCCCATGCTCTCAAAGGTTATGTTAAAAATCTTCTATTGATTCATTTCTTCTGAAACACCAAGGGGTGGGTTACTGATCATATTTTCTGAGACTGTCTTGTGTCAGACCTGCAAGATGAATTGTATCGGGAATGTGAACGTGAAAATCTTTCCTTTAAAATCTTACTCCTAGTGGATAATGCCCCTGGACATCCCAACTCCATTCATGATCTTCATGAAAACATCCAAGTTGTCTGTCTCTTCCCCCTTCCACACCACCTCCCTCATTCAGCCAATTTATCAGGATATGATTAGCATGTTTAAGGTTTATTATCTGAAGAAAAGTTTTGATGCTGTATTGAAGGCTACTGACAGTGGGAGAATGAGTGTTAAAGGTTGCTGGAAATCTTTTAATATGCTGTAATGTTTGTTGGTATGGTGTGGGAGGCAAATGTTTGTTAGTGTATGAATGGTGTTTGGAAAAAACTTCATGTATCTAGCGTATTACTGTAGAGGCTACAGTGTTGAAAATGACCTACCTATGACCAGAGAAAACATTTTGAACTTGGTTAAGAATGAAGGTCTTGGGGAGGTGGAGTTGGAAGTTGTGCAAGAGTTATTGGACTCATAAAGCAGAACTTTTGCCCCAAAACATGGCTTAAGAGTGAAAAGAAGGAACGTGAAGAGGTGGAGAACAAAGAGGAGGTTGATGTCCAAATTCTGATAGCTAAGTGGTTGATAGCCATTCAGTTTAGAGTGCTTTGGCTTTAAGGTGATCCAAAAGGTGAATGCAGCTCAAAAATGATTGGAAGTGTGCACTTGTGTATGTAACATTACTAAGAAATCTTACCCCCAAAAAAGCCATGTAAAAGACACTGTTATATTTCTCCAAAACATTGCTGAATCTGAGGTCTGATAATGAATTATTTCAGCTATTGACATCTGCAGCCCTCCTCTCCTGTTCCCATTAGCCTCCCCTCTTAAGTTGCCGATAGTCATCATGAGTGATCAATTACTTTTCCCTTAACCAATTCCCAAAAGGATTGGGATTCCAAAAGGGATTCCCAAAGTGTGTGTCACGATGTCTTAAGGGTGTTGCAGTGTTCTCACAGGGGCACTGTGGGATGTCCCCAGTGGCCCCTCTATCTTTAATCTCATGAGATTTGGGTACCACTATGTTAGACCTTGCAAGATTTCACAAAATCCAAGATGGCTGTGCCCAACTGAGCTGGGAAGAAGAGGCTGTGAAGGCATAGTGACCCAGATAAGTTTGGGAACCACTTCCCTAAACCTCTGGTTCCCAATCTTCTCAGCACTGTGACCCACTTTATACTCCATGGTGGGTCATGGCACAGGAATGACTTGCCAGGAGGTTGGGGAGGCTCTTCTGGGTCATGCCGTGCTGGCTACCCGCTCTACTGGCACTTCCAAGCCTCAGAATGGCAAACCAGAAGTGGCTTTCTGAGGCTTCTGTGGGCTATTCTGAGGCTCGAAGATGTCAGACTGGGTTGCTGCCTGGTGTGACCCAGAGGATGCCTCCCTGCCCTCCTGTTTAGTAATTCAGCTTCCAGAATAGCTCCAATTTGGAGCAAAACCAGACCAAGGGCAAGTGGGAGGGCCCAGTTCGTGACTCACTGCATTCTGCCACTCACATTTTGGGAAACCTGTCCTAACCTATAGCAATTACAACGGTTCCTTTTGAGAAAAGTAGTTTTAATTTATGCGTTTTCAAGGTATGTGCCAATTTCTGAGAATGTAAACCCAAGGTAATCAAGAGGTGCCTGTACCGTCCGCAGAACATCTTTCCTTGATCAGCCTGCAATGACATCAAGGTAAGGGTAATCACACTATTCTGTGATTTCAGAGACCACAAATTGTCATTTGTAACTGTAATACTTGGATAGTCAACTGTGCAGACATGACACTTGCTTGACCATTCCCTCCCTTTACCATTCCCTGCTTGACCAAACCTGTCTTTAATGGTTTGCTGCTCATGATAGCAGTACAAATGGCAAAAAACACTTCTACCACTCTCCTGCCAGCACCAGCTTGAAAACTAGAAAAAAGATCTCATGTTAAATGCACTCAACTGTATTGTTCTTGTAGGGATGCTTATCTAATTTTTTTAAGTTTGGGAGGAGGAAAAAATTCCTTGAATTTTTGTTGTATGCCTGCTGCTTTTTTCGGCTAGATAGCCTGCCTTTAAAAGCAACGAAAGTATGCTGTCACAGAAGTGTACCTATCTAACGAAATCCTGAAGAGAAATAAACTTCCATTGGGCTGTAATGATGGCCTAAAAATGCTGATATTGCAGGCCTGAAACAAGTTGCCAATCTTTCAGGCCATTAGTTATATCTATTATAACAGTTTTATAAGACCTATTACAAACACAGCAATGTGTGTGTCCATGTGTGGTGAACCATGTGAGATCCATTCATCAGAAGAAGCAAAGGGCAAGTAGATCTAAATCCCTTCTGCAATGATGAATGTTTTAAAGATGAAGATAGTTGATTCAACAGGAAGTAGCTGAATGAACAGTAAGAGCAAGAACAAAATCTCTTAATCTTCTTGTTATTCTTATGTTAATTACAAGTGATAGAAATTATCTCCTAATCAGTGAAAGTTTCCAGATCTACCTTTTTAAGATGTTACTTAAACAGTTATGTTCTCACTGAGTTTGGGACTGAACTATTGTTCAACATGTACCTGCCTTGAGCACCCTTGAATTAAAACAGGTGTCCAGATATGGCCTGTGTTGAGCCTATGGTCTCCTGCAAACCCTCTGGCCCACTTGACTGAACATGGTCAGAGCTGTGCTCCGGTCATGTCTGGAGGGTGTTCTGAGGCCCTAAAAACATCACTTCCTAGTTTTCCCAAAAAAACCAAAAGTAACTTTTTGTGCCCTTTAGCAGGCTTTCAGATGGTCAGGGAGGCCTCCCTGGCCCTCAAAACATGCTCCAGGTGTTTCTGGTGATGTGTTGATTCTGAGGTATTTACTCCTATATATTTAAGTAAGCTGCTTGGGTGTTGGGGAAATGGGAGTCCATTTAAGCATGTGCTTTATTTCTGTGGTGTTAGTGCTTGGAGAAATTATGCAAACTTGAGTTCATCTAAGCTCCATCTCTAATTTATTTAAATTTTATATTTTAAAAAATTTCTGGCCATCAACACCATCCCAGATATTTGATGGAGACCCCTGTTCTAGCACTTTAGAGATATCAAGAACACAAAGGTGAAGCTGCAATTTGGTTTTTTTCCCCCAAAAGCTTTTGGAAGCAGACTTCTGCTCATCAAGCAGCTGGCAGTCATTTATTCTTGCATATGCTAACCAAAGCACTATAGCTTTCAGTAGTGCGTAGCAGAAGAGTATTTCCAAACTAAAACAGAGCAAGCCTAGTAAGATTGCTAGATTAGGGACCACCCAATTTTTTTTAATTCATTAGCACAGCCACCTCCTATCCTAAAGTTGCCATAATTTCAATTCTGGAACACATTTTTGGAGTGGAAGAGTTAAATATGGACCAGAAGTGATGGCTTAGACATGTGTCAATTACTATGAAGAATATGGATGTTCACATGAAGAACAGAGCCAGCCAGAGAAATGTTTTCTATGTGACACTGCTGTATTATTGCATCGTTTTCCTTGCTAGAGCTTAACCCATTTTTGCCCAGCCCAGTGCTATACATTTGATCTGTTGCATATGTGTAACAGTGGGCAGAAATGTTTTGCATACAGGGACAATGCTGTTTGAGAGTCTGATTTTTACAGTGTCCAGTGCAAACCAAAGTATTTCTATCTACAACAATGGTCTATTGTTGTATGCATATCCTTTTAACTTACTGCATGTTTGTTCTGACATTCACCTATACTTCTTGGAGTAAGTCACACTGATAATTAAATGGGATAACTAAATAAAAAAAGGAGTGGGATAAAGCTTTAAGTGCAGTGCAAAAATTTAATATATCAAAGATTTCTTTCTTTTTCTCCATACACACAAGAGAGCTGGCCACCACTATGAGGTTAATGGCTTCCACATAAACTCTGACAGCACATTTGGTATTTTACATGCTTTATTAAAATGATATTCATATTTACAGTATCTGCAGGAACCATCCCTCCCAGTTTTTGCACCCACAGACACCCACACCCCTCACTTTGCAAAGATGAGACTAGGCTCCTTAAATTTAGGGAGCTCATTAGGATGGAAAGACAAAAGAGGTTGGCTTATTTAAAAAGCAACAGGGAATGCATTTGGCCATTACAATGCTAATTGTTCATGTATATTAACATACATATATATATATGGCAGTAACACTGAGAATTCCTTTACATTCTATATACAGAATGACATCACTGTTTTCCTGTCAACTGAATATTCTAACTTCAGTTCTCAATGCTGTATTTAGTGACTCATGTCACATTTGGGGCTTTCCCTTGAAACAATTCAAGTCTAAGTGAAATAAGGCACAATTATTCTGATTTGATTGAGGAGAAGGAAAAGCATAGAAGGCAGGTTTCAAATGATAGCTTCTGCAGAGAAATTAGTTTTCTTCAATCCTTCAGGAGAATCTATTTGAAACCTTATAATCAGTAGAGATCTGAAGTTTTCTGCCATGGAAACCAATGGCCCACACAAACAAGTCTGAATATTCCCATTTTATGTTTCAGTAGCCAAATTTACTGGGATTCCTTAAAAATAACTGGGCTTTCCATATAGCGCCAAAGGAGTAAAAATGACATATTGAACACTTAAGCTTGTAAATAATGAACTGTTTGAAGGCTTCAACATGCTAAAAGGAATAGTTTGCATGAAATCCCTGGCCCCTCTGCCTTAATGAAGCCTTTCCAGACAAACTGCAACAAAAAGATGTTTGGCAGCACAAAGAATGCCTAGTAATCAAATCTTCATTGACAGGATGGTGATGATCTTGTACAAAACCTTCAAGTTTTATGCAGCAAATGAACTGTACCCGAAGACATGAGGCATCCTGCGATGGGAAACAAGAAATTGCAGTTCCGAAGGCCCCTGACTTTGGTGATTTACAAAGTTCAGTCCTGTTGTTTAGTATGATCCTTGGTATCTTCCTCATCTGTGTATTCTGAAGGTTCTTCTCCTGGTTTTAGGAGTCTACCCACGTAGTCGTATTTTTCTGGAAATGATATTATCTGTATTTATATACTGCTTTTCAACAAAAGTTCAAAGGGGCTTACAGAATAAAATAAAGTAACTAATGGCTAGCTGTTCCAAAAGGGCTCACCATCTAAAAGATGCAAAACACTAGCAGACAGCCACTCGAAAAGACACTGCTAGGGTGAGGAAGGCCAGTTACTCTCCCCCTGCTAAATAAAAAAAGGAGCACCCACTTGAAAAAAGTGCCTCTTACCCAGTTACCAAGGGTTATAATGGAAAAAAGCTACACAAACTTCCCCATATTATGAAATAAATCCTCTAAAATATATATTCCTACATGCATGAAACTGAATCTGGTCCAGCCAACTCCACTATACCACCTAACCCATTTTTGGTTTTATCTTACAGAACAGCCTAAAGATAAAACTATTACATTAAGCCCATTTAGAAATATCAAATTGACCTATTAAGTGAATGTAATTTTTCAATTATATACAGAAAATACACTTAAATTTTCACACTCCTAAGCTAATTCCTTTGTTAGTTATTCATACACTTCTGCTGCAGTACTACGTCCTAGACTGAAAGAAATACTGACACTACAGAAATATTAGTGCCCCGCAAATAGGCATTGTTTCTTCAGGTTATGTCATCACAGGCGGAAACTTTACCTGCCCACCCCCAGTCACCCTGCAACAACAAGCATGTCAGGGCTCAACATGACCTGGGGTCAAAGGCTCAGACTATATTCTTCCTAAGGCTCAAGGGCTGTTTGCACAGAAGCTTGTGCAAGCATGTGATCTGAACTAGAAAAAATGATAATTTCTCTGACTGATCCAGGGATAGCTCAGGAGATCAGAAAACAGCAATCTGAGAATTCCAAAGCTGACCAGCTGTCGACCATTCCCCAAGCTGCAGCAGGTCCTCATCTTCAGAGGATCAACTTGTGCCTATGCAGTCTCAGCAAGAAATAGTCTATGAATGTGAGGAAAAAACTGCCACTATTGGGGGAGGAGGGGAAATCAGACTTTCCACTTTGACAGCAGCTACTCAACTGACATGAAGTCATGCTGAGAACTACTGTATAGCCAAAGCTTCCCCATGTATGACCTAGTACTTTTACTCTTGTGAAGAAAAAAGGGGGCAAAGGGAGTTTAGTAAAACATGTCCTTGCTTTGTCAAACCGTGGGAGCATAGTAAAGGTGCCCTTTCATTTAGCCTCACCCATCAGCATTACACTAGTGCAGTGGTCCTCAATCTGTTGGGTCACAACCCACCAGCTTATGTAAAGCTTCCCCCATCCCTTTAAGGGGCTGGGGAAGGCAGTGAAATGATCCATAGGATTACATCATTAAGGGGGGTGCTTTAACTCTCAGGAGGCCAGAGCAAGGTCTAGGGAGTCCGCCCCCACCCCTCTGCAGGGCTACCCACTGCTTAGAATGTTCAAACTGAGTGATTGAAAAGCACCTCCTGGAAACCAGATACTTTTCTATCACTCCGTTTGACCGCTAAGCATCAGGGAGAGCTGCATGGGGCTCCTCACACTGGTCATCTGTGAGTAAAAGCACCCCCCTTAGCAATAAGATCCTGGGGATAGCTTTGCTGCCCTTGCTCCTCCCCTACAAAGACTTAGGGAGCAAATCTCTGTAAAAGTTCAAGAATCACTGCACTAGTGTTTACATACACAAAACCAAAAGTTTTCAGACACTGCGACACTCCTGCCTGAAGACCTCTGCCTTTGCCCCTTTAGGGAGCGGGGGGGGGGGATGCGACAACACAATCCCCAGGTTCTTGCTGCTATGGGGAGGGGGCAGGGGCTCTCTTTTACAAGAAGCTGCAGCAGCCTGCTGGGGGTGCAGGAAGCCCCACAGAAGCCTCTGCAGGGCACCACAAGGAGCAGACAATGTAAAAACAACAATTGCAAACCACTTCTGGTTTTGTGATTGCAAACCAGAAGTGGTCACAATCAGTATTTTTACATTCTCTGTGACTTTGGGAGCTTTGCAAAGGATTCCGTGGGCTCCCTGCACCTCCAGCAGGCTTCTGCAGTTTCTTGTAAGTAAAAGAAAGCCCCTGCCTCCCCCCAACAGCAGCAAGAACCTGGGGATCATGTCACTGCATTCCCCACTCCCCTGCAATAACTTACCACGGGAGTTTTACTCCCAAGGAGTTTGAGAACCCCTGCACTACACTATATTTTTACTCCTGAAATTAACTAGCTGTTCACAGTAGTTAGGAAAGGCAATACTTTTAAAAGCACCACCATCTTGTCTACTTTTTTTTGAAAGATAGGAATCGAATTACAATTACCTTTAAATTGCATTTCCCATTCTCTAACGCTTTCCATCTGTACAGCATTTAAGTCTGATAGGTCATCATATTCCTCTCTGAGTGCATCTTTATCTAGACAGAAAGTTGCTAGTCCTCTTGAAGCATCTCTGCCAGCAAATATTCCATAAGGACCTTCTGTAAATAAAGAAACAAAGATAAGAGATTGAATGTAATTTACACATTGTTCAATCCCACCCTTTCAGAATACTGATGCTGATATTAAGCATTTTTTTCTTAAATTATCTTATGTTTTCATGTTAACTTCTGGAAAGATCATACTGTGAGCTGGTAAAGTACACAGGCAATAGAAGATTGTACGATACAAGCAACAAATCAGGACATTCTTAGTTCAGATCTTGCCTCTGCCATGAATTCTTTTTCAGAGACATTAGGCAAACTCATTGTTCAGAACTATGTCCCAGTAGGTCAAGGGAGCTCCCAGTCTAAAGTTGGGGGACCAGTGCTGTTGGGGATTGCTGTAAAGGCTACATTATACCATTTTTGTCTGGCCCACAGGTGTACACATTTGGTCCTGTGGGTATATGCAACATCGAGCAGAAATGGTTTAAAGCAGGGGTGCCCAAACCCCAGCCCGGGGGCCACTTGCGGCCCTCGATGCCTTTCAATGTGGCCCTCAGGGAGCCCCCAATCTTCAATGAGCCTCTGGCCCTCCGGAGATTTGTTGAAGCCCGCACTGCCCAACGCAACTTCTCTCAGCGTGAGGGCGACTGTTTGACCTCTCGTGTGAGCTGTGGGATGAGAGCCCCTCCACTGCTTGCTCTTTCACATCTGTGATGCAGCAGTGGCAGCAAAGGAAAGGCCAGCCTTGCTTTGTGCAAGGCCTTTTACAGGCATTAAGCTATTGCAAGACCCTCATTCATTCATATAAGTTCATCTTTAATATATTCATTTATGTAAACTTATGCAAATTTATTCAAAATTTAAATGTAAATTAATTCTTTTTTCCCCCCCCCCCGGCCCCCGACACAGTGTCAGAGAGCTGATGTGGCCCTCCTGCCAAAAACCTTGGACACCCCTGGCTTAAAGCAATACATGTGAAGTACAGTGGAACCATTCCAAAACACCTTCCCATAGGTACCAAAATCTACAGACACTAGGATCCCAGTGTAAATGCATTAAGCCACTACATGAGCCATTAGGCATTTTATTTTCTCTGTAAACCACACTGAACTTTTCTTTGAAAAGCAGTATTCAAATGATAATAATATTTATAAAGTCTTTTAGCACTTTTTGTTTACTTTTGGGTCCAATTTCCAGACATGGACCAATCCAATTTCCTAACTAACCTTTCTGCACTGCAATGGCGCTGAAATGGCCTCCGCTGTATCTAGTGCAGAATGAAACTGATGGAGGTCTCCCCAAGGGAAGGGGATTTCTTCCCTTTCCCTGGGGGTAATCCCCAGCAGCCATTACGGAACTACTTGGACTTGCATCAACAAAATCACTGATGCAGGTCCAAGAAGCCCCCTGTCAGAAACTCAGGCCCAGGGGATCAGATACAGCAGAAGTAACTGCCACCATTCCTCCCTCTCCTACCCCTGCCAGCCCCTGATGAGCCTACCTGCTCCAGGGGACACTGGTCTTCAACTGGCACTGGCACTGGCACAGGCCTGTCCATGAGTGCTACAATGCCCTGCCGCAGTGTGCCTTATGGCACATTTGCAATAGCACACGTGCTCATCCACTGGCAGTAACAGGTTTAGGATTGTGCCATAAAACAATGTAGCTAGGGACTTTGGCAATGTTTTAAGATTACTGTAATGAAACTTGGCAACACAATCACATTTATCAACATAACCTTTGGAAATAGCTTTAACTAAAATCTTAAGATTACATAACAGCCAGTTAGTGATTGCCAGTCTATCAGAAACAAAGTACAGAGACTAAAATAGTGTAAAAGGGGTTTGCTTCAATTTAAGCCAATTGTGACATTTTAATTATATGACTTATATTAGGAAGCTATATATGTGCATATAATATTAATTATATGTGACTTATATTAGGAAGCTATGTGCATATTATAATAACAGCATGGCAGTTATATCAATCAGCACTGTAGAATTCACTTGGATGCTATGTCCAAGTAACATATGGCCAATTTGTGCAACACAAACTTAGTGCATAGAGTACAGCCCAGCCTTACAGGTGTATTTTTTATTTTTTTTGGAAGAACATAAAATTGTTATGCTGAATACTTTTAAAGACTTCTTTGCACACTCAAAATATATACATGCTAAGTTAAAACTAACTTTTCTGGAAATAAGATTTATTTTAAGGCATGAACTATTTACTGAAGACAATTGAACAAATACAGGTATAGGATAGTTCATGTGACTGATAGATTTTTCTCAACTGAGGTGGCAAAAAAAGATCTTGTCATCAATTATTTCAACTCAAGCAAAAGAACCAGTTTATAGTAATTGGCTCACAGTAATTGTATAGTAAGGAACTCCTATCAAGAAATGGCTTCAGGAATTATAAGATCACCTCAAGTGCAATGAAAAGAATCTATAAAGACACAATATTCATAACTAAATTTTGAAAAACGATTCTCCAAAATTTGTCTATATTTCCTGAAATTTTAGCAGTATAAACATGCATCTTAAGGGCCAATATAATTTAGAAGTGTTTTTCAGAACCATGTACCTCCATTTTTTAAAGATGATCGGAATATTGTACAGTATTTATACTATAACTAATTCTCTTGTGTTGTAATATCTTTATATCTGCACATCTGTCAACATTGAGATTAATATACTTCATCCTCAGTATTACTGCTCTTATGAAAAGTAATCTTACTTTTAACTTTTATTATCTATTCCACTCAGAAGGAACCAAAGTTTCTGAAAAATATACCAATAAGGTTAGGAATGAAATCCTCTCTCTAATTCAAATAGTTCCCACAAAAAGAATATAGCAATCCTTTATCAATGCCACTCCAAAGAGAAAACATTTATCTGCCAACTATCCTTTAGTACTATCTCTGTCGCTCTAACATTATCACTATCCAACTAAGGGCTGTGAAAACTTCAAATTGCTAGAACATAACTCATCAAAATAGATTTGTAATTAAAAATCAAGGGTTCCATCAGAATTCAAAACCAAGTGCTGCCTCCAAAATAGAACTTTGTTTACAATGCTACATAGAATAGGAGTCATGAGCTGTGCTCATGACATATTCTAACAAACTAAATATTTGTAAAATCCTCAAGTCCAAATCAAAACACATTACAATAACAGAAGACATTACCGGACAATAAAAAACAGACTGACCAGATTCTCAGAACACAACTAAATGAGACATAAAACAGAGTTTCATGATTTTACTCTTGACTTCTTAAGTTTCTGTAAAAAAACAGCAAGCTTGTTACAAGAGGTCTTCCCCCATTTGGATTGGACCACAGCACTTGAAGGAAAATGAAACATCTAGGTGGAGGAGTTGTCAGCGAAATACAGCAGATGGATGTAGGGTTAAAGCTACGTTCTCCTTGGATTTGTGCCATCTCAGAGGTGGTGCAAGTCTGAGGAGACCCAAAGGGGCAAGGGCACCTTACCCAGGGGTGAGGGGAAAAGTTTCCTCTTGCCTCTGGCTGAGCTGCATTGGGCCCCTATCCTGCACTGGAGCAGGCAAGCTAAGAGGCTTGCACTCCTGGCTTGCCTGTTCCAGCGCAGGGTAGGATTTGTGTCCTTAGGCACATGCAATAGCTGTTTCACATAAAGAAACTAGAGAAACACCACATCCAACAATCCAGGCATGATACACCCAAGTACTGAATGCCATTTATGAGGGAAAATCTACTTGCAACACATATGGAAACACAAAAATAGGAACTTAAGTGCACTGCAAATCAAATGTGATGTAATCCAGTACAAGATAGACTAGACCAGGCTAAAAAGATGCGCTTGATACATTCATTACTGAAGTCACTACAAACAAATTTTGTCAGTGTGGTACCAGTGATACTAAACATATTTTGGCATGCATGCATCTCTCAAAGCAGGGCTCATATTTCCCATAATGAAACGTATCAAAATGCTTCATTCAAAAATAGTGCTAGCTAATAAAAAGTTAAACACAGAAATCTCTCTTGTCACAGAACAGATAGTGGGAGCTCTAGTACTGAGGTCTGGTAGCAAGTCATGGACCCCCGCATCTGTGATACACGTGAAGTTTAATCCCAAGATTTGCTGCTGGCATTTTTCTCCCTTTAAGAACATATGCTTCAAGGAAAAATCTAGAAGACTGTTCACAAGTCAAACCACCCCCACCAAAAAACCTTATATTTTGATATGTGAAATTATGAGAGGAAACCATCTAGGCAACCAGATTAATACAAAATATCAGATATTACCATTTTCCCTTGTTAGCACTTTTTGCAGTATTAAGCCTTAATTCAGGAAGCCTTTTAGGTCCAAGGGCACAGTCTAGCCAATTTAAGCATTTTTCTTAAATGTCCAAGGGCACAGTCTAGCCAATTTAAGCATTTTTCAATATCACTGACATCAGTGGAAGACTAAATCGTAAACAGAATTCTTTCACTGAAGTCAGTTTTCAACTGAGTAAAGCATAGATTTGGCTGATCATGCCCTACTGTTCCCTCAACACAAATGACATTTTGCTAACTAGTTCCTATTAGCACTGGATTGTGTTACACTGCAGAAGTTCAGACTTAGACTTTTTGCATTCAAGTTTCTAATCATTAGGTTTACAAATCACCAGAGCTCCTTCAGTGTTGGATCTAGAAGTTTACTACTAAACCAAATATGCTCCCACCATCCTTTCAGACAATATCTTGGACTTCCCAGATTCATTTGAAAGCAAACCTAAACTTTTGAAAGTCAAAAAACTATTTAATACGATTAAATAGTAAATTTAATTTAAATTTAAATTAAATAGCACCACACGATTCCTGAACAGTTTTTATCCCACAGCCATAATTACATTGAATAAGGCAATATAGTTGTTACCATGCTCCGGGGCATTATGGTCTGTTATACTGTTTTTCTATTATGATGCATGTTGTATAGAACGGGTGGGTGAGTGTGTAGAGTATGATTGTTGGAATTGTAGTATATATTTATGCTTGTATCTCAAAGGTGCATAAATTTCATTGTGCTGTAGTACAATGACAATAAAGTTACTACTACTAATATAGAATTAATTGACTCTCAGTAATAGAAGAGTAAATATCTTTTGTAAATGCCCTCTTGGGTATTTTCCAGATTGTTTGCAGTCCAATAAGTATATAGTAATTGTTAAGTTCTTGCAAAATCCAGAAATCTTTCCTCAAGAAATTATTTCTATTTTGTTGACATTTTACTTTCCTAATACATCACAATACTGTTGCTAGGAAAATGCAATTCATTTTGCAAGCTGTGGAGCCAACATGATTTGGACAGAATGTGGTTATTAAAGTAAATGTCAAGGCACCTATCTGATAGTGCCCATAAAACTATAACTCCTCTTTCATTTCCAACCTACACTGAGACTTGAACAGCATTGCTCAACATGCAGAGAGAACAGGCACAGGTGTTTCAGTAGTGTTTAATCTGTATGGAAGATTGCAGCCTAGATTTTACTAGTTAAGATTTTTGCACAACTGGATGACAACCAGGTCTTAATAAAATGACAACTAGATTTTAATTTCCCTTATGAACAAGACGACAAATTAATATTTCCTGTTAGTATGATCTCAATCAAATGTCAAAGAACTGCAAGAGAAAGGAATTCCTGAAAGGTCTGGGAAGCAATAAGAACATTGTATTAATGTTATTAAGATGTCATATTGTACCTTTTTTGACAGGAAATCTGACATCAAACACAAAACCAATCAGCAACAGAAACAGGGCACTAATCAGGTTAAAGAAACTTCACATGGAGCCTGGTACCTACAACCTAAATCATTTAGGTTATAAAGGTAGCAACTACCACCTTGAATTGCACCTGGAAATAAATGCACCTTGAATAGCAGAAAAGAAAACAATGATAAAATCTACTACCTGTCAATACCCTCACATATATTTTTATTTATTCATACAGTAGTTATATCCTGCCTTACTACCTCCAAGGTGGTTTACAACATTTTAAAAATACTGTGCAATAATAAGACTCTTGGGCCAGTGCTGGTCTCCATAGGAACTGGTATTATGAGCTCCCTTTGGTCTGACCTCCTCTTTTCTCTTTTGTACAGCTTTTTGAAATATCCAAAGGGTCTTCAAGGTTAGGCTCATATAGTGCACATTCTAGAAATATCCACCCTTTCAGGCCCCAAAGGAACACCTAATGCACTTTTTAAAAAAACCACAGAAACACAGAACCAGCATCGCAAGGTCAAAAAAACCACAAAGGATAACCAAACTAACCTAGAAGCATAGTAGAAACAAAAAAGGCTTTCCAGCACAGTTAAAACTTTTAAGCATGTGCGTGGCATTTCACAATCTGAGCACTGCAACAGAAAAGACCCTGTCACTTGACCCCCGCCCCCCAAATCTCCAATGCCAATGGGACAAATAAGAGTGAGACTTTAACAGACGATTGAAGTCAGCAGGCAGTATCATATGGAAAAAAGCAGTTCTTCAAATAAACTGGTCCCAAACCATTTAAGGTTCCAAAGGAAGTAACCAACAGTTTGAGTTGAACCTAGAACTGCTGGAAGACAGTGAAAGTTAAAGACAGTGAGAAGAGGGCTGCTATACAGTGTAGGGTTTATAAAAGGACCCCTAAATAAAAACAACAACAACAACAGAAGCTATGCAGTCAGACAGCCAGCAGCAGGGTGGGGGCTATCCAGTGTTCTGCATCGAGTGCCACATGTATGATTATATGCCTCTGGGGCATAAGTCATGGGTGTGTCCTCGGTGCAAGGAGCTCTAGGGTCTCAGGGAACGCGTCCGCTCCCTTGAAGCCTTGGTGGCCGACCTGGAGAAGCGCAGGCAGGCAGAGGAGGACCGTGGGGAGACTTCTGGGGACGATCAGGCTTCGTCCCAACCTCAGGCGTGCAGCTCCTCGGCTGCCCGGGTGGGAAGTCTCGGGACTGGAGGACGTCATCCTGGAGAGGAGGGAAACAATCCCCTAGGGGGGACCCCTTCTCCAGGGGATGGGCCCGTATCTGAACGCACTCGGGATACTCCTCGGCGGGAGGGGGGTCGGGGGCTTCTTGTAGTGGGGGATTCAATTATTAGAAACATAGAGGGGGGGTTTGCGACGGATGTGAGCACCGCATGGTGACTTGCCTGCCTGGTGCGAAGGTTGCGGACATCACCTTGTCTAGACAGGCTAGTAGACAATGCTGGGGGAGAGGTAGCAGCTGTGGTGCATGTCGGCACCAACGACGTGGGCAAGTGTAGCTGGGAGGTCCTGGAGGCCAAATTTAGGCTTTTAGGCAGGAAGCTGAAAGCCAGGACCTCAAAGGTAGCGTTCTCTGAAGTGCTACCTGTTCCACGCGCAGGGCCAGCTAGGCAGGCGGAGATCAGGGGTCTCAATGCGTGGATGAGACGGTGGTGTAGGGAGGAGGGGTTTAGATTCGTTAGGCACTGGGGAACGTTTTGGGACAAGCGGGGCCTGTACAAGAGGGACGGGCTCCACTTGAACCAGAATGGAACCAGACTGCTGGCGCATAACATTAAAAAGGTGGCAGAGCAGCTTTTAAACTGATCCCTGGGGGAAGGCCGACAGGAGCCGAGGGGCATCCGGTTCGGGACTCCTCATCCCTATGGGATGAGGATGGGGAGGTTAGAGAACAACAAGACAAAGGCAGAGTAGGAGAAGAAATTGGGAAAGGTAGCGTGATGGGATGTGATAGACGGTTTGGCACAATGAGAGGATGCGGGGACAAAGGAGCAAATAAGCAGCCCATCCTGGGGCATTCCGTGTACAAATGCTTTTATGCGAATGCCCGAAGTCTACGAGCAAAGGTGGGAGAACTAGAATGTCTGGTGACAAGGGAAAATATTGACATAGTGGGCATAACGGAAACCTGGTGGAATGCGGAGAATCAGTGGGATACCGCAATCCCGGGCTATAAACTCTACAGGAGGGACAGGCAGGGGCGTGTTGGAGGTGGGGTGGCCGTTTATGTTGAGGAAGGGATAGAATCCAGCAAAGTAGAGATTGAAGGTGGGTCCGACTCCACCGTAGAATCTCTGTGGGTTAAATTACCAGGCTTGTGCAGCGATGTAATACTGGGGGCGTGCTATCGTCCTCCAGACCAGAAATCGGATGGGGACCTTGAAATGAGGAAACAGATCAGGGAGGTGACAAGGAGGGACAGGGTTGTAATCATGGGGGACTTCAATTATCCTCATATTGACTGGGTCAATTTGTGTTCTGGTCACGATAAGGAAACCGGATTTCTTGATGTGCTAAATGACTGTGGCTTAGATCAGCTAGTCACGGAGCCCACCAGAGGACAGGTGACTCTGGATTTAATATTGTGCGGTACGCAGGACCTGGTTAGAGATGTAAACGTTACTGAGCCATTGGGGAACAGTGATCATGCTGCGATCCGTTTTGACGTGCACGTTGGGGGAAGAATACCAGGCAAATCTCTACAAAAACCCTTGACTTCCGACGGGCGGACTTCCCTCAAATGAGGAGGCTGGTTAGAAGGAGGTTGAAAGGGAGGGTAAAAAGAGTCCAATCTCTCCAGAGTGCATGGAGGCTGCTTAAAACAACAGTAATAGAGGCCCAGCAGAGGTGTATGCCACAAAGAAAGAAGGGTTCCACTAAATCCAGGAGGGTGCCCGCATGGCTAACCAGCCAAGTTAGAGAGGCTGTGAAGGGCAAGGAAGCTTCCTTCCATAAATGGAAGTCTTGCCCTAATGAGGAGAATAAAAAGGAACATAAACTGTGGCAAAAGAAATGTAAGAAGGTGATACTGGAGGCCAAGCGAGACTATGAGGAACGCATGGTCAGCAACATTAAGGGGAATAATAAAAGCTTCTTCAAATATGTTAGAAGCAGGAAACCCGCCAGAGAAGCGGTTGGCCCTCTGGATGGTGAGGGAGGGAAAGGGGAGATAAAAGGAGACTTAGAGATGGCAGAGAAATTAAATGAGTTCTTTGCATCTGTCTTCACGGCAGAAGACCTCGGGCAGATACCACTGCCCGAACGGCCCCTCCTGACCGAGGAGTTAAGTCAGATAGAGGTTAAAAGAGAAGATGTTTCAGACCTCATTGATAAATTAAAGATCAATAAGTCACCGGGCCCTGATGGCATCCACCCAAGAGTTATTAAGGAATTGAAGAATGAAGTTGCAGACTTCTTGACTAAGGTATGCAACTTGTCCCTCAAAACGGCCATGGTGCCAGAAGATTGGAGGATAGCAAATGTCACACCTATTTTTAAAAAGGGAAAGAGGGGGGACCCGGGAAACTATAGGCCGGTCAGCCGAACATCCATAACGGGTAAGATGGTAGAATGCCTCATCAAAGATAGGATCTCAAAACACATAGACGAACAGGCCTTGCTGAGGGAGAGTCAGCATGGCTTCTGTAAGGGTAAGTCTTGCCTCACGAACCTTACAGAATTCTTTGAAAAGGTCAACAGGCATGTGGATGCGGGAGAACCCGTGGACATTATATATCTGGACTTTCAGAAGGCGTTTGACACGGTCCCTCACCAAAGACTACTGAAAAAACTCCACAGTCAGGGAATTAGAGGACAGGTCCTCTCATGGATTGAGAACTGGTTGGAGGCCAGGAAGCATAGAGTGGGTGTCAATGGGCAATTTTCACAATGGAGAGAGGTGAAAAGTGGTGTGCCCCAAGGATCTGTCCTGGGACTGGTGCTTTTCAACCTCTTCATAAATGACCTGGAGACAGGGTTGAGCAGTGAGGTTGCAAAGTTTGCAGACGATACCAAACATTTCCGAGTGGTGAAGACCAGAAGTGATTGTGAGGAGCTCCAGAAGGATCTCTCCAGACTGGCAGAATGGACAGCAAAATGGCAGATGCGCTTCAATGTCAGTAAGTGTAAAGTCATGCACATTGGGGCAAAAAATCAAAACTTTAGATATAGGCTGATGGGTTCTGAGCTGTCTGTGACAGATCAGGAGAGAGATCTTGGGGTGGTGGTGGACAGGTCGATGAAAGTGTCGACCCAATGTGCGGCGGCAGTGAAGAAGGCCAATTCTATGCTTGGGATCATTAGCAAGGGTATTGAGAACAAAACGGCTAGTATTATAATGCCGTTGTACAAATCGATGGTAAGGCCACACCTGGAGTATTGTGTCCAGTTCTGGTCGCCGCATCTCAAAAAAGACATAGTGGAAATGGAAAAGGTGCAAAAGAGAGCAACTAAGATGATTACGGGGCTGGGGCACCTTCCTTATGAGGAAAGGCTATGGCATTTGGGCCTCTTCAGCCTAGAAAAGAGACGCCTGAGGGGGAACATGATTGAGACATACAAAATTATGCAGGGGATGGACAGAGTGGATAGGGAGATGCTCTTTACACTCTCACATAATACCAGAACCAGGGGACAGCCACTAAAATTGAGTGTTGGGCGGGTTAGGACAGACAAAAGAAAATATTTCTTTACTCAGCGTGTGGTCGGTCTGTGGAACTCCTTGCCACAGGATGTGGTGCTGGCGTCTAGCCTGGATGCCTTTAAAAGGGGATTGGACAAGTTTCTGGAGGAAAAATCCATTATGGGTTACAAGCCATGATGTGTATGCGCAACCTCCTGATTTTAGAAATGGGTTATGTCAGAATGCCAGATGCAAGGGAGGGCACCAGGATGAGGTCTCTTGTTATCTGGTGTGCTCCCTGGGGCATTTGGTGGGCCGCTGTGAGATACAGGAAGCTGGACTAGATGGGCCTATGGCCTGATCCAGTCGGGCTATTCTTATGTTCTTAAATATTGAAGTCATATGCTCCAAAAACAAGTCCCACCCAGAACCATGGCTGCCACCTTTTGCACTTTTGAAAGCAACCTCATTTAGAGTTTGTTTCAATAATCCAATTTAGATACAGGTGCAGCCTATTTATCCACAGATTTTTTTAATCTGCAGATTTGTCTCAATGCGAATGGGGTGGGGGAAACCGAAAGTCACACACCCCTTTGTCCCGCACTGGCGTCTCACTCCATTTCCAGGCAGCCCAAAACACTGCAAAAAGGCTCTGCCTTGCCCAAGCAGGGAAATAGCCCTGGAAGAGGTTCCCCTTGCAAAGGAACAATAACACTCCTGGAGCCCCTGAGCCAGCAAAGAGGCTGAAGAGCAGAGGGGAAAGGGGGCTAAAAATCTCTGCAGCCAGAACAGGTGCAGTAAGGGGGAGCTCTCTCTCACTCACTCACACAGGGGCAGGTGTGGTAGCAACAGAGCTGATTGCTTTAAAAAAACCCAGGGAGTGTTTGCCAAATTCCCCCCCCCTCATTGAGATGGTGCAGGCAATCACCGACACAAGCAACCCCCCCATGGTGCAGGCTATCACGGACACAAGCAAGCCTTCCCACCACGCAAAGCATGAGATTTAGCCTACAATCCTCTCCACACTTTCCTGGGAGTAAGCCACATTGACTACAATGGGGCTTACTTCTGAGTAGAAATGCATGGGGCTGGACTCTTAATAGATCAGCATCCCATGTGAAAGAAGCCAGGCAGCTGGCAATGGGGAGGGCTGAGTACTGAGGGAAGGTGACTGATAACTGTCTTAGTTTCCTTCCATCTGGAAGTTTCAGGCTGCAGTGTATTTGCGTAGCTCTATGGAATTTAGCACAACACATTTTTTGTTTATCCCGCTGAGTCACAGAAGGGAACTAACGCGGATAAATAGGCCCCACCTGTATTTAGAAGATAACTGGGCCAAATCCTATCCAACTTTCCAGTGCCATTGCAGCCCTGAGGAAATGGAATGCAGTATTTATTCCTTTACATTGAGGAGGTCTCCATGAGTGTCTGAACCTCCCCAGTGCAGTGTGCACACTGTTAGCATGCCTGTACTGGCACTGGAAATTTGGATAGGATTGGGCCCTGAGTCCCTCCCTCATCACAGGGATCCACAAACTGCTTCTAGAGGGAGGGGGGAAAGGGAAACATTATACTACATTACAAGCCAAATGTGAGCTACCTTAAGGGCCTTTCAAAAGGTGGGAAGGCAGGCTATAAGTAAATGTGTAAAGACAAATGTATGTGTGGCAGGACATCTGTGGCAGTGGCAGATCTGCTTTGTCCAGAAAAAGACACAGCTGGCACACTAGCTGAAGCTGTGCAAAAGAACTCCTGACCACAGCCACTATCTTATTAAGGCATAAACCCAGATCCAATAGTACTCCCAGACTGTGAACTTGATCCTTCAAGACAAGTGTAACCCTATTCACAACAGGGCTTACACCCAAAGCTTCAGTTCCCTTACTGGTCAACAATCCAGGTCAATAACCTTATCTGGATTTAGTCTTAGATCACATCCAGTCCATCACTGAACAAAAGCACAGGATCAGTCCTCCCTTGGCCTCCTGGGAATCAGATTAAAGAAAGAGGAAAAACAGATGGAACATCATCAGCACATAGAGGACACCACACTCCAAATCACCTCTCACCAAAACAGAATAATGTAGAATCCCAATGACCAAGAGATCAAATAGTATCCTCCAGGATCAGCTTCTGGGACCTGCACTCCAGGCAACTCTGAAAATACAGAACAGTGTCCCACTGCAACTTCTAACAGGCAAACCAGATTTCCAGCAGAGCTAACAAAGGTCACACTCCCCCTGCTCACTTCTTGGTTCACCTACCAGAGAGTCCAAAGCTGCCACAGTCCCAAATCAGGCCAGAAGACAACTAGAAAAAGACCTGCAGTTGGTCACCATCACCACACATGCCTATGGCAGAGGTTCCCAAACTGTGAATTTGTGGCTCGCCAGTGGGTCACAATCCAATTTTTGGTAGGTTATGAAACTGACAAGGCAGATTAGGCTATGTGCATCAAGGATTAAACAACCTGCTTGGGGGGGGGGGCACTGCTGCCAAATCACCATGATGGCCACAAAGGCTTGAGCAGCTGGTAAAGTGATTTTTTTTTTTTTTAAGTTGGGTGCTGATGACAAAAAGTTCACTGCAAGATGCCACTGGCTTACGATATGTGATGGAACACACGTGAGAGGGACTACGGCAGTGCTTCCCAACCTGGGGTATGAGTACACCCACAGGTACTTCAAAAGGCCTTCAAAAAGCACTGCTGCTGTGTGTAGCACCTACAACCTGGACATGCAGCGGGTGGGGACGCAAGTGAGGCAGGTGAATTAGACCTTCCCACTGGAGTCCTTTGAAAAGCGTCACCGCTGTGTGAGGCGCCCAAGCACTCCCAGCCTGGACATGAGCTCCGTGGGTTGTGGGCGCCTCACACAGGGCAGTGCTTTCGAAGGACTCCAGTGGGGAGGCTCTCCCCACCCGCCTCCCCACCCACCACACGTCACTGCTGAGGGCTCAGGCTAGTGGGACGCCCACGCGGTGGGGCAAAGCAAGCCAGGCGCCCTCACCACCGGGGCCCCCGTTGCTCCAGCGGGAGGGGAAGGGACGAGGCGGCTTTTCAGGAGCCTGCCCGTCCTCACCGGGCCCGTAGAACTTGCTGCCTTTGGTCACGTCGAAGACTTTGCCGTTGACGGCCAGGAGGATTCGCGGCGTGCGCGCGCCGTCGTACTCGCGCAGCTGCTCCAGGGTGAAGTCCCTCCGCTTCATGCGGGGCAGGGCAGCGGCCTGGCCCTGCTGCGCCGCGCCCCCCGCGCCGTCCCGCTTGCCCCAGCGCCTGTAGAGCTGATAGGCCGCCAGCGCCACGAGCACCAACAGCGTCACGTTCAACAGCAGCTCGCCGCCTCCCAGCCAGCCGCCACTCGCCGTGGCCGCGCCGGCCGCCGCCGTCACCTCAGCGCCGCCGCCGCCGCCTCCGCGCTGCTCAGGCCATGGCTTGCCGTCCCCCTCGTCCGCCATCGCTGCCCAGCCACAGCCTGCCTGAAGGGAACCGCTCCGCCCCACACGGGCAGGGAGGGAGGGAGGCAGGCAGGCAGGCGGGGGGAGGAGGAGGGGGAAGGGAGGGGCGCATCCTATGCTCGACCCTGATTGGTCAGGGGCGAAGCGCACGTCACCCGCGCCAGCTCGCGCTCTGAGGAACGAATGGGAGCGAGGCGCGTGCGGCGGCCCAACGGCTGCTCCTGCGGGAGGGGGGAGGCGTGCGCGCTCCCGCTCCCTCCAGAGCGTCTTCGCCTAGGTTCCTCATGCTCACGTGGTCGCCTGAGGAGGAATGTCGGGGACGGGCGAGCGCTCGAGGCGAACTCAGGGCGCCGCCGCGGTGGGAGGTGCTGGAGCGCAGGGGCGGCGGCGGCTGTTGTGGTTTTTTACCTCAGCTTTGTCACAAACGTGACCCGCCGCCCCGCATCTGTGGGCTCCGAAGCCCTCTAGGCGCGTGTGAGGCTGCAGAACTGACCACACTTACCTGGGAGTGAGCCCCTTGCCTCTAGTGGGGCTTCCTTCTGAGTAGACACGCATAGGACGGGGCTCTGAGGCTGCAGTCCTATCCACACTTACCTGGGAGTAAGCCCCTTGCCTCTAGTGGAACTTCCTTCTGAGTAGGCATGCATAGGATTGGGCTGCTAATCCCTGTCATTTTAAAGGAGACTGTACTGTACTTAAAACCGAGATAGCATTTTTTAAAACTGGCAACCACAATAGAAGGAATTCCTCCCTCAGCCCACCCAAACGAAACAGGAGTTTTCAGCTGGATAGTGAATAATTTTATCAGTGAATGCCACATGCAGCTAGAAGGGAAGGGATGGGTGTGACTCATCTGATTTCCTTTCCTTTTTTGGGTGGTGGTTGCTTCTGAATTTCATTCGTCTAAAAATCCTATCCATGCTTACCTTGGAGTAAGCCTCATTGTCTATAATAGGAGTTACTTCTGGCTAGACATACTTTGGATTGGGCTCTTGGTTCCCACTGCAATTGATTTGGGTAAAAACAATGACAGGAATATATTTATTTATTTGAAATGTTTATACCCTGCCTTTCCCATACTAAAGCAAATGCCCAAGGTGGCTTACAAAGCTCCATAATAAAAAGTACAATATATCACAACAAACAGTAAAACATCAAAACTGAGCATTGAAACGTTAATTTCAACGTAAAACCCTCCAAAATATTAAGGTATAAAGCAAAGCAAAACTCAACACACATCATCCAGCCATTGGGAAGGGGAGCAAATTAGTTCAGCCTGATCCTATCCAACTTTCCAGTGCTGATGCAGCCATGCCAGTGGGGCCTGCGTGGCATCTTGCTGTGGTGGGGAAACAATCACAGAGATCTCAAGGTAAGGGAATGTTTGTTCCTTTATTTTGGGGCTGCATTGCAGCTGCATCAGCGTTGAATAGGATTGGACCCACAGAGGGCAAACCCCCATCCTTCAACAGAAAGCCAGATGATACAGGTATGTTTTGAGTCCTTGCGGAAAAGCCATGAGGGAGGAAGCAGTTCTTAATTCCCCTGGAAGGGAGTAACGTAATTGTGGCACCACTTCAGAGAAAGCTTGCCCCTGAGCACCCACCCCACTCACTTGGGACAGAGAGAGTACTTGAAGGAGAGCCCCTTCTGATGACCTAAGGGGTGGGCTGGAGAAGGAAATCCCAGATAACCTGGACCCAACCTGTGAAGGGCCTTGCAGGTCACACCAGCACCTTGAATTGGGACGGGAAACAAATGGGCTGCCAAATCGTCTAGACCCTGTGACCACCCTAGCTGCCTCATTCTATGCATGAATTGTAGCTTCTGAATCATCCTTGAGGGTAGCCCCACATATAGGGCATTACAGTACAAACACAATGACAGGAATTTCTAATAGCCCTATCAAAGTCCACAAGCAATCTAAGCCCCAGGTTCATTTCTGCTCTTGTGCAGAAAAATTTCTAGCAGAAGGAAAACAAAGCCTGAACAAAACGTAATAACCGGCTAGCTGTCAATTGCAGATGCATGGAACATTGTAATTATGATTCATACAACAATTATGATAATGAAAAGCCATTTCATCAATGTGATGTATCTGTGTCCTAATGTTGGTGAATCAGAAACTTTAATGTCCTTGAGACAGAGAATGAGATGATACATGGAAAGAGGTTGCCTGCATATTGGTCTTTGTGAGAAATAAGTACAGGCATGCATCGCTTAAGGACTGACCATTTAATGACCGATGGACTGCATATTTGATGCTGGTCAAAGCACAACAAAGAGGCTCTTAGTGAGGAAATCAGATCTCCCATAGCTTGCAGCAGAGGGTCTGTTTACACAACAAAGAAGAAACTCTTAATGTAAAGAGGCAAGCAGTATCCAGTAGCCTGTGTATTAGAGTGTCTGGTAAGGAGAGTCTGTTTACCCAGCAAAGGTACTAGATTGGGCTGAATGTTTGCTTAACAACCTAATTGCATAACAACAGGGATAGGAGAACTATCCTGTCTTTAAGTGACACACACCTGTGCTACATAAGTGCAATACCATGGTGTTACTCAGAGCCCAGTCCTATCCCCCTGCCTGCTGCTGCAACCACTATTTCACTAGTGCAAGTTCAATAGAGAGGGGCCAGGGAGACAGTGAAAATGGAGAAGAGGGTCTGGCACACATCATCGCCTTGAATCCACTCCTTCCTAAAGCCTCCCCGCCCAGTTTCACCTTTCGCTACCTCTGTTCTATCCTTTCCCCTTCCACAGTGGCTTACCTGTTCCTGTGGGCAGCTGGAGTTCCGGTGTCTACCAAGCACGTTGAGAGGGCCCTTTCAGTTGTGCTGTCATTAAGAGAGGTCAGGAAAATGGCAGCCAGAAATAGGGTCTTAGTGGTGACACCACTGCCCTGGGCACATGCATGAGTGCATGCAGGGGCAGCATTTGGGGGATTCAGGCATTGTAGGGGAGTGTGCTGTATTGCTTACAACAATTCTGTAAAGCCAATCAGTATTTTCTAGTAACATTAGAGGTGACCTTTGTATTTTACCCTTCATACTGTCTACAGCTTTCCCCATACTGTCTACATCACCAAACCCCAGAAAGAGAACTGGGAAAATGTTTTCTATTTCATTTGAGTCTGCTTTAGTTTTACATGTTTTACAACAGAGATATACTTCCGTGAAAACAACTACTTTTGAGCCTTGAAAATAATGTCTTTTCTGTTTGTTTGCTGTAATACCCAGGTTCCATGTAGTAAGTTGAGAAGGAATTATGCTTATCTCAAGCCTTCAGAAAAAGTCACACATTCATCAATAAGAACTCACAAATCCCTTACCCCAAGTGTGCAGAAGTGGCTATAGTTCCTCACTGGATCAATAGGCAGAGTGAGTAGGATGAATAAGGTAAAGAAGAGACAGTGGGCGGGTAAACTGGGAGGAGGGGCTCTGTCTCCAGGACTGATGCCAGAGATCATGGTGGCAGAGCAGGTGGAAGTCACTGTTGCTGTTGCCACTGAGAGGAGGTCCCACTGCTGTTGCTTCCTCTGCTTTTCCACTGTTTGTTCCAAAATGGCCAAGTGGAGAGGATCCTAGGAGCAGAAACTCCCTGCCCAATTTAGAAGCAGCAGCAGCAGCAGTGGGCAAGGTGGAGAACTAGATGGACCAGTGATCTGGGTCAGTTATGGAGCAGCTCCCCAAGACTGCTCCTAATTTCGCATGTTGTACAACACTGATATAATGCATTTACATTTGAGCTCTGGCTAAAGTGAACTCTGCTTTCTGTGATGGTATGGCACTGTATTTGGCAACAGAAAGTTAAAATCCCCACAAGAGAGTTGTGCGCAGAAAGAATGATGGGATTTCTGGAGCAGTGGATATGGGTGCTGGCAAAATGCAAACAGAACAAAAGTCCCTTTGCATGGTAATTATCAACCAAATCAGCTCTAAGCAAGAGAATTGACTCAGGGCACAATTTTTGTTCAATGAGGCTTACTCTCAGGAAAGTGTGGTTAGGATTGCAGCCTCAGTTGTACAATGTTCAGTGGCCTTGGAACTGTGAAAACCACCATGCTCTGCTACCCATTCAAGACACTTTCTCACATACATGAACATATGATTTTCACTGTGTGAAGCAATAGCTTCATTTAATACTTAGTTTCAACATACCTTAGAGCCCCATTACATAGGGGAGAATTAGAGATTGACTGCTTTTGGAGAGCATGATTTGAAAGATTTTTCTTTATTATCAGATGTGTGCTTTGTCTCTCACTAAAGCACAATATTTTACTTCAATGCTTTGATTTCCAGTTTGATTAGGAGCATTGGACTTTGTACTGGAATTGCGGAAGATATGGCGAGGAACTAGGATGTGGTGTCAGCAGTGCTCTGGGGAATGCAGGGTTAAGGCCTGGGCTTTCAGCAGAGGGTGTACTGCACAGCTGCAGCCACTAGAGACAATGAGGTCTCCAGGGAAATAAGCAACACCTGATGTAGGGAAGGTTGGTGGGTTGTAGTTGGAAAGAGAGGAAACTTACTGGCTAACTGGCCTGTTAACACACACACACACACACACACACTGACTGACTGACTGACTGACTGTTCTGTTTATTGGACTGACTCTCTGGCTAACTGACTTTCTGGCACACTAACTCACGGACTGGCAAATGAACAACTTCCTGGCTCATCAACTCATGGACTGGCAAACAAACAACAAACTGGCAACCTGACTGGTGGACTGGAGGGTGGACAGCGAACTGGCACATTGGCTAATCCAACAGAGACTACTGAGAGGTGGGAGGCTGAGGTGGTGCTACTGTACCTGAAAGGGCTGCTGCTTGGAGAACTGGGAGGAGGGATCCTGCAGACCTACAGGCAAGCCGCCTGCTAGTCTCCTCCTGACTGGTGCTGTGATACAGTGGTAGTTTTTGCAGTCTGCCAGATCTAGATGTAGTTAAGCTGGGGGAACTAATTAGTGTAAACTAGGCATAAGTTCTTTAGGCAAAGCTCAGAACAGGAATTTGGCAGAACATGTCAGTGAAAAGAGTAGAATATAACTGCTGTTGCTGAAATGTTTTCCTTTAAAAAAAAAATGCTGATTTCCTAATGTCAGTTGGAAATCATACCAGCCATTTTCAACCTTTTTCATCTCATGGCACACTGAAAAGGAGCTAAAATTCTCAAGGCACACCTGTTGGTTTTTTCATAATTGATTAGGCCCACTGCACTGCCAGCCACGGAATCACATCCTGCAATGGCCCTACTAATGTATGAACCTCCGTCAATCTCCTATGGCACACCTGCAGACCATTTATGGCTCACCAATGTG
Organism: Tiliqua scincoides; assembly: GCF_035046505.1. NCBI lineage: Eukaryota > Metazoa > Chordata > Lepidosauria > Squamata > Scincidae > Tiliqua > Tiliqua scincoides. The sequence goes on from NC_089826.1 coordinate 33,495,381, forward strand.
CCTCAGCACAGTGGTTGAAAATAGCTACTCTATACTCTAAAATGGAACTATTTGTTTTTTCATAACTGTTACATTAATCATTTCCCTTCACAAGGCTAGAAGAATCAGAGATGAAAAACTGTGTACCATAATGTATGTGTCAACAAGTAGGAAATTACTCATTGATGAAAACTTTTTATTATTCAATAATTGATTTCCTGCTGTCAATTTTAAATGTAGACTTCAACACACACAAAAACAGTAGTTTCAATTTAACATTCCTTTTCTTCTACCTGGAAATTGTACTGGTTTTTTTAAAAATTACAATACAATAGAATGACATTTATAACTCTTCTCTCAGATAAATTGCACCAATTTTATTTATTTATCCCTCCCTACTGCAATCCACCCCTAAGCCCATCAAGAAAAGGGGCGGGCAGGAGCTGGAAGAGGTGAGGATATCATAGTTAAAGATTGTAGCCTGTTTTATAGTACAGTAGTAGGAACAGCTACTCAGAAATTAGACCCATTTTGTTCAGTAGGACTTACTCCAAGAAAAGAAAAAAAATGACAGTTCCAAGTCTATTTTATGCATTTTTCCCCTTTATTTTATTTCTAAAATCCAGTATGTCTTCTATCCAGGTTGATCCTTGGGCCCTAATCCTATCTCCAGCACTGTTGCAACAACGCCATAAAGGAACATGCTGCACCCTATGGTGGGGGAGAACTGGACAGTTTGCAGGAGGTACATTAAAGTATATTATACATCTGATAGACTGTCCGATCGCCAATCGGTCTCCTCAGATATAGGCCACCTAATTTGGTAGTGTATGTTCAAGAAGAGGAAACAGGAAAGGAAGTTTTACAAAGAGGAGATAAGATCCAGTGTGCTACACTGCCACCAGATCCACCCCTCCCGCCTCCTCCCAGGAACACCCTGTTTCTCCCACTCCCTCCTCATCCCTCCCACTGTCCGCCCCCACTGCCAACTTCCCTGACATTGGCGGATGGTGTCTCACTGCCAGTGAGTGTACACAGCCACCAGTGAGTGTACGCAGTCACCAGTGACTTTGCTGGCTACCTGGAATGTGTACTTGCTTTGTGCTCACTCGCCATAATCATCAGTGAGCGTGATGACATTGTGCACTGCATGCCAGGACCAGACACTTCCTCCGGGATCCTGATGCTTCTGCTGGATTGGGCTGTTAGTTTCTTATTCAAACAGTTTCAAAAATTTCTATCAGATCTGATCATGCTTATTAGCGGTTTAAAGTCTATTTTACACATTTTTATCTTTATTTCTAAAATCCAGCGTGTCCTCTGTCCAGGTTGCAGATTGGTACTTTAGCCACCTAAGCAACCCTAGAAATCAATTCTCCATCCTTTTGGGGAGGACTCATAATGGAAGAAAATGAACTAAAAGAAAAATGTTTGAAGGTTGACAGGACCAGGTAGTCTTCCATGTACCTAGCCCAAGGGTGTTATACAGAGGCCCAAAGTTAGCATTCATGGTGCCTGCTGAGGGCTAGTAGTGACATCATTAAGCAGAAAGTGGCATCATTAAACAGATTATGAGCAGAAATAAGCATTTTGTTCTCGCATAAAAACTCGTTAGCTACAAATGACAGAAGAAAATGTGCAAATTTGTCCATATTTCCAAGATATGAGGGAACCCAATTAACATGCTAAGAGAGTCCAATTATAATGGGAGCCAGATGAATTACTTCTGGGGGCCGTATACGACATGTGGGCCATATATTTGACACCCCTGACCTAGCCCATGACATTCCCCTTTCTCTCCACCCCTAGCCCCATGCATGGAATCCAGAGCTCCCAGCCATATAGTCTAGTAAGAAACCCTATGTCATTCTGTAACTCAGTGGCAGAGCACAGATTTAATCCCTAGCAAAGGATCCACTAAGGAGGAAGGTTTGGCAAGAGCCAGACAAGAGATAATGATCTCACTTGATTGCTTGATCAATTCTTGTCCCCAAGTAATTTTCATTTACCCAGCCCCATCAATCCCACCCAGCCATGCCTATCTTAGGATCATTTGGTTACAGTTGCTGTTGGTTATTTCTTGTTGGACTGATGAGAAAGAACACTATGTTTTTCCCCCACTATCTGACTTGGAGAAAAGTGTTGCCTAAAACCTGCTTTGTTTGCTGTGGCCACAGAAAATTAGGAGCCAGTATGTTCATTTAGTTGCTATCCTAATGTGAAGATAATTTGATATGAGTGCAATAGAAATTTTCATTGAGCTTCCTATTCTAGATAATGACCCTTTGTTTGTAATTATAGTGAGATTAATGGTTGTAGTAATTTGATCTGTATTTTTGTACAATTTGTGCCTTTCTTGAGCTTTGTTTTGTGGTGAACTTTGGTTGTAAACAAATAAATTTGACTGACATTTGGTCACTTGCCAATAGGTGCTGATTATACTGCCAACAGCCTTTGTTGTGCACCCTCTCATAGCGTGTTTCCCATCACAGAGGCATCTGAGCTGAGATATGGGGGGGGATATAATCTTCATAAGAACCCAGGCACTGCTGAAACAGCCCCAGCTTTCACTGGACAGTTCTGGCAGTGTAAGGTGTCGCTGCCTTACACTGCCAAAGCTATTCCAAAACTGACACAATATCTAACACCGAGTAGCCTTTTTAACCATATACTTCTGGAATTTATTTCCTCACACTTTTGTATGTCACATAAGAAACGTCTTGTGTCAAAATGCCTAACTTCTCATTTATCTGTAAAAGCAAAATAGAAATCGGAGTACTCCTGAGAAGTTGTGCCTGCCCTTCAACTACTTGATTGAAAGGACTTGCCCTGAGTATCGTAAGGCTTTTCCTGATGAATCTTTAAAAATAGTGTATGGTAATCCTGAGGGAAATCTTAATTATTTATAATTGGTGAAAGTGGAGAAGCCATTCATAATATTAGCCCTAGTAGAGAGAGAAGAACTGAGAGATGAGGCTTAGAGACTGTAAGGTACAATATTGCATTTATCTCTGTTTTGGTAGTATATATTCAACTAGCATTCAAAAGGCAGTGTACTTAGGGTTCCCAGGTAGTATCCTATTTAACGAAGTCCAGGTTTTTGACCATCTGTAGTAAAGAAATGCTGCTCAAAGTGATTGTGGCACAAGTATGAGACTCCGTAATCTCATAAAGAGAAGATTAAACATACAGACTGTAACTGGAATATTTTCATTTGTTTTCTTCAGCTGGTGGCAGAGAGTACTGGCTTTTTACAGGCAGTGAGGGAATAGAATAAGGGATGGGGGGAGAAAATCTTGCTTTTTGAGATCTAGCAACTTGAAATTTCAGTCTGTTGGGAGCTTTTCTTAGCAGGTAGAACTGCATGCATGTAAACTGTTTCTTAGACTATGAGTGATTGTTTGGAAAGGCTCAGGGTTTGAAGGACACTGCCAGCTACCCACAAACTACAGCTGGCATGTTTGGGTCTGGAAAAAAAAATACTGTATCTATAACTTGTTTAGAATGGCTAAAAAGCAAGGTTGCTATTCAGCCCAAGTGAAAAACATGGAAGTCTAACTGATTTCAGCGGGAAAGACTTTAGTGTTTGCATACCAACTACACACTTCGCAGAAACCTGTCTGTCTTGTCTTAGATGATATCAAGAATTCCTCAAATAGTAGCCAAACCTGCACTTGTACCTCCGACTTTAGCAGATCTTTTGTTTTGTGTACATGGCAAAATGAATAGTAAGCATTCATAAGACATCTTATCACAGCAATACTACATAGTTCTAAAACCATTCACACAATTAAAGCATGTGGGATTTTGGTCTCCTTTTTAGTTCCTAAGGACCCAGTCCTATCCAATTTTCCAGCATCAGTGCAGCCACAATGCAGCTCTGAGGTAAAGGAACAAATGTTCCCATATCTTGAGGAGGCCTCTGTGACTGCCTCCCCACCACAGGCTGCAGTGCACGCCCCTTTGGCATGGTGGCACCAGAAAATTGGATAGGATTGGACCCTAAGGCTGCAATCCTATACACATTTCCCTGGGAGTAAGCTCCATTGTACACAATGGGACTTACTTCTAGGTAGATATGCTGCAACCTTATGCACACTTATCTGGGGAAAAGTTCTATTAATCTCTGGAGCTTACTTTTGAGTTCACATACATGAGCGTGCTCTGTCAAAGACATTTATATCTTGAAGATGAATGACATTCCTGCAGAGTAAGTTGAAGTGGTCTCTATGCATTGAAAGCTGAGATCTAATCTGTGCAGCTAAGCCAAATGGAACTTATCAGCCCTGTATTATGGCATACCATTATCTATGTTTTTGCATCCTCAGGTAGGCACCAGAACCAGGAGGCTTATTTGCTGCTTGATGGGCTGTGTTGATTTGAACTGGTGAGTCACAGGTTGTACAGACCTGGTTTATTTCACAACAGACATGGGAGTCTTTAAGATACAATAGGAGTCTTTTTCCTCTCACAAACATGAAAGGTACTTTCATGTCATCCGTCCATATTTTTGCTGCATGACCATTGTTTGTTAGGTTCCATACCTTTTAATAGTCAGGCATGATCAGTTACTATTTCCTCAGTGTGAGCTGGTTAGGTGATGTGTGGTTAAGTGATGGTTTTGCAGAAAGTGGAATTTGACTATTTGGTGGAGTGGGGGTCTGAAAGCAGTCTCTGCCCTGGGAAGAAATGAGTGTAAGCAAAAATGTTTTGCTTTTTTGAATTGATTTTGAATTGGAACAAAGATTCAGCGACTTAGCCACAAAGAAACAGAAAGCTTTTAACTGGAGATAGCTAAAACTGGGTTGCACTGATGATAAGCAGCAATGGTTGTTCTCTGGTAATTTGATATAGGTGACAGCCATGGCCAGGATTGTGTATATACAGCTCCTGGTAGTGTGTCAGCTGTGTCCTTGATATGGCAGACCTAGCTGCTGTTCTCCAGATCTTGGTTATGTTGTGCACTACCACAAACTGCTCTATGTGGGGCTGTCTTTGAAAAACATTCAGAGGCTGTAGCTGGTGTAGAATGCTGTGGACAGACTACTATTTGGAGCTGTTCAGAGTGACCATATCACATACTGGCATTTTTTCCCCCTCCTAATTTGCTTTCAGGGGCAATTCAAGGTACTGGCCATTATCTTCAAAGCCTGAAACGGCGTGGGCCGGAGGTATCTGAAAGACCACCTACAGCCATATGTGTCTACCTGCCAAGCAAGGCCCTCTAGGCAGGTCTTGCTTCTTATGTTGCTGCCAGTAGAAGCTCAGTGGTTGAACACCCAGGAAAGGACCTTCTCAGTGGTTGCCCCACAGACTCTGGAACTCCCTTCCAGGAAGGAACATACTGCTCCTCTCCTGAAATCCACCCTCTTTGGGTGGACCTGAAAGGTAAGCAATGAGAGGCTGATCTCTTGCTTACTGATTGGAGGCTGTGTTTGCTGTTCTGGGTTAGTTTGCTTTTGACTGGTTTGAATTTTTAATGTATATGGTATTTTAAGTTTTGTAAGGTAAACTGCCTTGGGGATTTTGAGTTGAAAAGCAGTCTAAAAACTATTTAAATCAATTAAATACTGTCTATACAGAACTGAGCTTGGGAGATGCTTGTTTCTCACTTGCACTAATATGGCACATTTGTGTTCTCCCTGGATTTGGAATCTATAAATGTAAAAGACATTCATTTTCCTTTGATTGCAACAGAACAAAGTTGAACCTTCAGGATTCATTTAGATGGGAACATTCCCTACCACTTTTCAGTGCTTTAATAATAAGCCAGAAGCATAGGAGGTAGAATCTATAAATAGAGGTTTGATGCTATGTGGATTTGGTGCACATTCTTTCATGTTGAAGGGGCTGTCCATGCTAGCTCCTTTAAATCTCTCAGAGCTCAATCCTATGCATGCCTACTCAGAAGTCAGTCCCATTACAGTTAATAGGGCTTACTCCCAGGTAAGTTTGGCTAGAATTGCAGCCTTCTGGCTCAGTCCTATCCAATTTTCCAGTGCTGGTGCAGCCATGCCCATGGGGGGTCCACTGCATCCTGTGGTGTGGAAGCAGTCCCAGAGACCTCCTCAAGGTATGGGAACGTTTGTTCCCTTACCTTGGGGCTGCATTGCAGCTGAATCAGTCCTGGAAAGTTGGGTAGGATTGGGCCCTCAGTCTGCTATGTGGCTTTCTGAGCCTTAAAAAAACCTCCATGTGGAAGTGACTTTAGAGACAAATTGTACAAAATAATTTCTTACTCGTGTAGCATGATGACCATGGGTTTACTTGGTTCCTTAGCAAGCCTACAACAACACATAAACATTTTTAAATTGCCGAAGAAGTACATACCACAGAGGCTAGTTCAAACTCCAGCATTGTGTTGTCTTGAGATGGCAATAGATGGTGTTTACAGGTAAAATCACATAGCCATAGCATGCATTCCAGAATTCCATGCATTCAAAATGATGTTAATAGGGTGTGTTGCTGCTTTTATCCAAGGCTGCCACTATTCTTATTGAAGGTAAAGTGACTAATTCTTAATTAATTTTTCAGCACTACAAATCAAAACTCATCCATGTGAGAGATCCACCCATCCAAGGCTATAGTTAGCAGGAGCAAACTTTTAGGCCTCCCAAGGACTGGTTTGTGCAGTTTAGTTAGTTATGTAATACATGATGTCTGGTGGATGTATAAAAGAAGTGTTTTAGAAATATGGTGGGGAAAATGGATAGTTTATTAAAGACACAGCATGCACCTGTATGATTTTAACATTCTGGCCTTTGTACACTGATGAATTAGATTGGGGTGCCCAAGCCCTGGCCCGGGGGCCGCTTGTGGCCTGCGAAGACTCCCAATGTAGCCCTCAGGGACACCCCAGTCTCCAGTGAGCCTCTGCCCCTCCAGAACCTTGCTGGAGCCTGCACTGGTCCGAGTGCTCTCAGCGTGAGGGCGACTGTTTGACCTCTTGTGTTAGCTTTGGGATGAGGGCTCCCTCCACTGCTTGCTGTTTCACATCTGTGATGCAGTAGTAGCAGCAAAGAAAAGGCCAGCCTTGCTTTGTGCAAGGCCTCTTATAGGCCTTGAGCTACTGCAGAACCTTCAGTCATTCATATAAGTTCCACCTCTAGTATAACAATTTATGTAAACTTATGTAAATTTATTCAAATTTTAAATGTAAATTAACCTCCCCCCCACCCCCGACACAGTATCAGAGAGATGATGTAGCCCTTCTGCCAAAAACTTTGGACACCCTTGAATTAGATGATAGCTACTAAAGTTTTGGCACAGTGTCTGCTAATGACTAAAATCCTCTTTAGACTGGAAACTAGAGGACATAGCCTGCTTAGGGTGCCTCATCATTTGTTCGCATGAATGAAGAGTAGAAGTCAAAGGACTCAGATGAATAGATTGTGGGCAGAACTACAACTCATGCTTGTTCAATGCCTTTTGGCCACAGGACATGCACAGTGACTACCAATGTAAGCATAGCACAGGCACACTGGCAGGCTGCACCAGGTGGCGCGCTGGGGGGGTGACATGCCCTGGGGGGAGGACGCGCTAACATCGTGGGGTTAGGAGCTACTGCATCATGCCATACACCGTTGCATGCGGAATGGCCAGTGGAGTGCAGTGCAAAAAACAGAATTGAAATTGCTCCTTTTGTTCAAAAGTTATAGCCAAAAAACTGGAAGGAAAAAATGCATGGAGCCCTATGGAAAGTGAAAGTGAAAGTGAGCTGTAGCGCGTTTACTCGTGAGTAGGTGTACTTGCCATAGTCTGTCGGAAAGGGCAAGCTGAGAGGAATCCAAGGACACCAGAATGGTCCTGATCCAATGAATGCAGCCCCCCCAAAATACCAAAGAAGCTCCCCCCACCCATCTGCGAGTCTGGGCCCGAAACGAGGCCACGTGGCAGTGTTTACTTGCGAGTAGGCGGACTTGCCTTAGTCAAGGCAGGCTGAGAGGCTCCAAGGAGGAGAAGGAGGTTCCTCCCTCCCAGCCGCCTCCCTCCCAGTCTATGGAGCCCTATGGAAAGCAAAGCAACCTCACAGTCGCATTTACTCATGCGTAGGCAGACGTGCCTTGGCTGGTGGTCAGGCCAGGCAAAGGGGAATGTGAGGACACCAGAAGGGTCCTGATCAGATGGAGCTGCTCCAGAAGGCAGCCCCCCCCCTAAAAAGAACAAAAAATAGGCTTGAATGATAAGAGGAAAGTTTTGTATTTTGCACTTGTGAAGCCAGATGGGTCTTTATTCTGATGTGCCTGAAATAGAAGAACTTTAAACTGAGCTGAAGGAGGGCTGAAGAGCTCACTGATTCCTTTTGGGGGGTTGTTATAGCAGGCAGACTACAGAGTAAGCTCCATTGACCACTATGGAACTTAGTTCAGAGTAGACATGCATAGGATTGGGCTCACAGGCTGCAATCCTACCCACACTTTCCTGAGAGTAAGCCCTATTGACCACAATAGGACTTACTTCAGAGTAGATTCACTTGGTGGAACAGGACTGGCTCCCCATTATTTATTTTATTTTAATTTAATTATTTATCATTATTTATTTTAATTGCTTGATGATGTCACTTCTGGCTATGACATCACTTCCAATGGGTCCTGGACAGATTGTCATTCTAAAAAGTGTGTCCCAGTGCTAACAGTTTGAGAACTGCTGCAATAAGTTGTTAGTAAGTTGACATGGGGTGCGTGTGAGACTCTACAAGTTTTCAAAATCACTAAAATCAGAATTTGGAGGAATAAGACCATCATGTTATATATCAATCAATGCATAATTCCATGCAGAATGCAATGAAACAAACCACATTGAAATATCTGTGTTCTAACAAAAGGTACAGGCAAAAAACCAGTGGGGGCTGGCGATGATACATCACCATGCCCACCTGGGGCGTTGCCCCACCCACTACATGGGGTGACGCGCAGCCCTCCCGCACCGGGTGACACGAATCCTAGTGACGCCACTGCACATATAATTATATGTAACACACCGTTGTCTTGGTTGCAGAATCAAAAGTCCTTGCTAGCTCCATTTAATGGAACCCTATACCAGTTCCCTTGTTAGCTTTTGCAGTGTAGAATTCTTCAAGTGAAGTACCACCAAATAGATGGATTCATACAACAAAAATTGCACGGCTGGACCACTAAAGCATGCCCAAGTGTTTCATATGAGTCTATCCTTCAGGGATGCACTTTAGTTTTAAGAAAGCCAACAATTCACTAGACTTATTTGGGGATTATTATTTAGCACACCATTGGTGTGCTAGTTTGATAGTATTCAATTATTCACTAATATTTTGAACAATTAAAAAAACCAAGCTACTAACAGTATAAAATAGCACGAGACAAGAAGCCTTAGTAAGTGTGCATTCAAATGTGTTATATGAAGGAAATTTGATTGCAGTATTATAAACACTTGAACAGGCTGCAGGTACACAAACTAATAGTCAACAAAAGTTTGTTTTTCCCCAGAAATTTCCTCACCTGGAAAGGTTTGGGAAGATCAGACACAGCAGTAGTAGTTTAAGCTTGTTTGGCACTTTAGAAACTGACTTTTCAATTGATGCAAAATATGCTAGTTGTCAGGGGGCGGAACTTCCAAATGCCTTGTCTACATTTTCCCCCCTTGTAAATCAGGATGAGGCCCAAATAAAGAATACCTCCTGGATGAGTAAATCTACACAATCTGTTGGAAGTACACCCTGTCATTTTCAAATATTGTGCACACACCCAAATAATAGATACACTTACGTGGAAGGAAATTCCATTAATTTTAACAGAACCTCCTTCCAAATGCTAAAGAAGAGTTATGAAATGCAGTCTTTTTTTCCAGGATGATCATATCTATAATATTATTCTAAATATTGTTATTGTTTACTATTAAGAATATTTCTGACTGCTTTTCAACAACAACAAAAAGTCACAAAGTGGTTTACATAGCTAAATAAATAAACTACTCCATGTCCTAAAAGGTCTTAGATCTAACGCATCTAAGCAAAAGGATTTGCTCAGAATTTGGAGGAATAAGATCATCATGTTATATATCAAAGAGAAACACCAGCAAACAGCCACTAGCGGAGACCCTGTGCTGAGGTGAATATCAGCTCCAACCAGTCAAGCAGCAAAAATAGGAGCCTCACCATTGACAGGAACCCAGAGGACAGAGTGACATTAGACGTGGCCTCTTGGTTATGGGACTGAGGTTATTCTACACACCCTCCTTATCTCTCTCTGCCCAGCTCACAGATCCAGGACTGTCACTCCCCTCATTCAGGGAAGGCAGTATTTGGGTGCAATGCGTCTTTTTTCTCCCCCTTGCTTATCTCAAAGACTAGGCAAGCAGATGGGAAGAGTGATAAGGCAGGCAGTCCTGGACTGACTTTACTCTCTACTTCACAAACCTTATTTTTCTCTTATTTTCATTCCTGAGAATGAAACAGCTTGAGAATTGTTGTACTGTTATACATAATGGTATTGTTGCATTGTTTCTGCACAGTTCAAATAACTGCAGAATGCAAATATGCATCTCACCCCCTTCCTGCACTGAATGCATATTCTCTCTCAATTCATATAACTAATTTTTTCTTCTATCAGACACTTCTCATTTCACACCCACTCCTGCTGCCCACAAATAACTGGGGAGAGTGGGTCTTTGACATGGTGACCACCAGTGGTGTAGCTAATGATCATGTATCAAAATGTTGCTCTGGAAGTGATGTCACAACCGGAAGCAACATCATGCCCAAGCTTTTTAAAAAGTGAAAATTGGGAGGAACCCACTTCTTCCCCCCAGCAGCTCACCACCCACTTGCTCTGCTGCCTCCCCCCAGTCAGTGGCATAACTAAGGATGCAATCCTAACCCCATATGTCAGTGCTTTCCAGCACTGACATAAGGGCAGTGCAGCTCTGCGGTAAGGGAACAAACATTTCCTTACTTTGAGGAGACCTCCGTGAGTGACACCCAACTGCAGGATGCAGCACATGTCCCAATGGCACCGCTATGCCAGTGCTGGAAAGCACTGACATAAGGGGTTAGGTTTGCGCCCTAAGGCATATATCTGCTACCTGAGGTCAAAGAAGATTTTGTAGCCCCCCCATGACAAAATCAAATTTAATTAAATAAAAAGTTATTGGCTCCATGCTGTATCATAATAACATCTCATTGGTACTCAGAACAATCAGTCTCATAGGTCAGTTTGAAGTTAAGCAAATCCATTTTTGTTCCACAAGACAGTTGTGTTTTCATTTTCTTGTTAATTGGCCATAACTTTTGATAGAATACAGATATTCCAGTGCAGTTTGCTTCATTGCATTATGAATTAAATAACCTTTCCAATGATATATAACATGATGGCATTATTGATACATACCAAGATTTTCACAATTTTGGTCACTAGTGTCAAGCTCAGCTTGTTGCCCCCATAAAGCTTGATATTTCTGAGGGCTCACTCAGACATATGCATCTAGCTATCTGCCATTTGCCGCATACCTACAGCCACACATAAGCAGCTTCTCTATCACACACATGCACAGAGTCACAATTTTTGTCTTTAACAAAAACATTCATAAATATTGGCCACCCTCCCTCTCTCTCTCTCTCTCTCTCTCTCTCTCTCTCTCTCTCTCTGATTCCCTCCTCTGGGCAACTATATGTTCTGAAGCTAATGGGAAATTTCCATTATATGGTGTTCCACATCTCCATATCTCCTGAAACTGAAAGGTTCACCACCCCTTGCCAGCCTCTGGAGGCAGTCATACCATTCCTCCTGTTGTGATGATGCCTCCATCTCTTGCCTCATTGCTCCTTGGTTTGCTGCAGCCACTTTCACTTACAATATACTCCCTGTGGACAGTAGCAGACCTGCCATTAACTAAAAGGGGCAAATGCCCCAGGCGCGGAGCCCCAGGCGCCTCAAGGGCCACGCAGAAGCCTCTCTGAGGCTCCTGATGTGGTCAGAAATTGTGCTTCTGGTTTGCTGGAAGCACAGTTTAAGACTTAAGCGAAGCCTCCTGAGGCTCAGGAGGCTTCCCTGGTGTGTCTTGGAGTCTCGCGAATTTCCATAACGTTGTGGTGAGTGGCTTCTTACATGGGAGGGGGGGGCAGCATCTCATGGAGGGCGCCATTGCAGACCTTTGCTCCAGGTGCAGGGCTGGGGAAGTCCGCCACTGCTTGTGGATCCTTCAACCTCTGCTGCAGCCATGAGGGCACCCTTGAATGCAATGTCATTGCCCCCTGCTCTGCCCATAGTTCTAGTAGATGAACTCTGGGATTAAACTGCTTTAAAATCAGCTTTCTGCTGTGACCTATTAGCTCAGAATGCCCTTTTATGATGTGTACCATCCATCTGTCACGTTTGTACAGTGACAGCAAGGTCTACCAAGTGACAGAACTCCCTCTTTCCTAGGGACTTGCCAAAGTCCAAACCTAAAAGACTTTTCGGTTTGTTTGTGGTAGACAGGTTTAAGTTTTTCAAAAGTGATTTATACTTGATATGTATCTTATTTTGCTAAACTTGGCATTCAAGAGTGTGGTTGGAATCTTGTGTTTAGGACTCCCCACTTCTTTCCCTTTAGAAAAAGCAGTCTCCCCCCCATATCAGGATCATGAGATAGGAGGGGGTTCCCTCTTGTGCCATTTTCCCCTTAAACCCCACCCTTGCCAATTCATGTGTCCCATTTGGCAATGCTAATTCAGGGGTGGCTCATCCACCAGGCAAAGTGATGTGGGTTGCATCAGTGGCAGATTGTTGGGGGGCAAGAAGGTGGCAGATTTGGGGTGCCTTTCACTCTGAGTCTGCCATTCACATGGTCCCTTTAAATTGAACATGGAAGTCCTGCTCTTCCACAATCAAAGAAACCTGTACCAGGAACAAGGTGACTGATTTTTTTACAGTGCAATCCTAACTTGGGATGGAATAAGCAGGTCAGGAGGCCTGCACTGTATCCAGCGCAAGATTGGGACTAACTATGGCTCAGCCCAAGGCAAGGGGAAATTTTTCCCCTTACCCCAGGTTAAGCAGCAGCAGCCCCAATGGGTCTACTCAGATCTGTGCCACCTGATGAGGTGGCACAGATCTGAATAGAACAGAGCAGCCCGGATGTGCACCGCCCTGCCCAGGAATGGGGCTAGGATTTGGCATAACTGCCGGGTTCTGGCCCTGCCTCCTGCTCCCCTCCCGCCCGCTCCCCGGAATGCTGGCAACCCGCCTTTCCCCTGCCCTGGAATGCCTCCCTCCCACCTCCTCCCCACCCTCCTCACAGCCCTGAGACCCCTGCACCGGCCAGGCTCAGCTGGTGCGAACTAGCCTGCTGCCGCCACTGTGAAAGCTGGATCTGGTCTCCATGGGCTAGCGCACCTCTGTGCACTGGTGCAACTTACTCCCACGGAGGTGCAAATATACTTTACAGCATGTTTGCCACCTTCCTGAGCTGGCACAAGGGACTTGCACCAGCCCAGGATGCAGTTATGTTTGTGCCCTTAATTTCATTGTGCAGAGGCAGTGAACCTGATGTAGCATCGGCAGCATTCTGAGTTGCACTGCTGCTGAATAAATTCCTGATATATTTTTGGTTTGCTCACATGACACTCATGTGCCTATGCCATAGGGCTGGGTGAACCAGAATTCCAATATGTAAACAATGACAAAGAGGCTGGTAACTCTGCAACCAACAGCCCTGCAAGAGGTGAAAACCAACAGAAATGAACATTGTGCTGCTGGCCAAACTCAAAGGACTAGCACCTGTGTTCGCAATGTGGCTTAGAATAAGTAGGTTCTCATGGCCAAAAATGCAGAAAGGTTCTTTGTTCTAAGTGCTAGATTATCTCTCACTTAAACAGTCACCTTCCTCTCCTGCACATAACTACACACCACTTAATGTTGTAATGCATTTCCTGGAAAAAATGCCAGGGTATTGTATACGGAACTAATTAAAGGAGGGAGACTGAAAGCAATTCCTTTATTTGTCTGCTTGTTCCATTGCTCTTTTTGTGCCAACATTTTCCATTGCAAATATCTCTCAGCATGTACGAGGTAGGCAAAAGCACTTGTGCACTTCTGTTTAACAGGTACAGCTGGTAATGTCTACGGCTTCTGCAAGCTCCACTGGTGCCTGTGTAAGCCTGCATAGATTTCCGAAAGTTAACCCATTACGTGTCAAATTCTTCTCATGTAATGCCATTTTTATAGTCAACAGGAAACGGTTGAACGGGAAACTGTTCAAAATATACGTTTAGGTATTTTCTGTGTTCTTTGGGACAAGAGTCTCTCTTTTTTGCTTATACAGTTATGTGAAATGTCACTTATGTTGCTGATGCAGTGTACCTGGCCATCTCAACAATGGTTTTAGGATGTGTGTGTGTCCTATATTTTCTGGGAGAGCCACACAGTTCCTACATCATTGGTTGATATACTTTAAGTTTCTGTAAGCCTTCTTAAAAAAATTGCCAGTGCTTTCCAAGTTACCAGTGCAAAATGGCAGTCTGAAAAGGCAGAGCTGAAAAATGGTGGTTTGTACAATAATTCAAATTTTTGTTTGCTTTTATACACACACGCACACGCACCCTTAGTAGTGCATTGTCCTCTTCAAACAATGCTGGGCTGGTATTTGAACTTGGATTTCTTGGAGCAGGGAAAGATACAAGAAAGAAATGGTTCTTGCTAAGATGATGATAAGAATATTTATACTTTGCTCTTCAACCAAAAGTTAACACAGTTGTTTAGATAGACTGATTGATTTCCCTCAAAAAGCTCCCAGTCTAAGGGCCCAATCCTGCTAGCCCAGTGCTGGTTGGTTTTGGGCTAGCACTGGCAGAACACCAGAATTCTGTCACTCGGTGCAAACAGCTGGGCAGTGGAGAGATAGGGGAGGGTGTGAAGGCATTCCAGGGCTAGCGGAGAGAGGGCGGGGAGGAGGTGTGCCGGGAGCAGAGTGGGAGAGAGGTGGGACGATGGAGATTTGCTCTGCTGGATCCTGAGCCTCTGTGTCGGGCTGTTTGAATTAAACGCCAACCCTTGGGCTCTGAATTCTGTCCTGACCCCTTCTCTTAAGGAGGCTGCGGCTGCCGCCTGGAGCATTCTGGATGCAGCAGCAGCCATTTTTGGGTAAAGAGGCACTTTTTCAAGTGGTACTCCTCTTATATTTAGCAGGGAGAGAATAAATGTCCACCCCAGCACAGTGTCTTTTCTAGTGGCTGTTTGCTGATCTTGCATTGGTTTAGATGTGAGCCCTTTTGGGATAGGGAGCCATTAAGTTATTTGATTTTGTCTGTAAACTGCTTTGTGAACTTTTTTTTGTTGAAAAGCGATACATAAATTTTCATCATCATCAGTGCTAATACCAGAACCTCTATTCAGTTGTGTGTCATCAAGTTGGCCAATGGTTTTCTGTTGGTTACTGATTGTTGGGTGACCTGTGCTTTCTTTGCTTCTGTGTTCCGTGTCCCCCCTCCCCACTTTTTGATTAAAAAAGAGGTGAAAAGCTATCAGCTACAGTTCACCTAGTGAACTGTAACCCAGAAGTAATTAGTGGTGACGCCATTACATTGCTGCAATTACTTCCTGATTTTGTTTGATGGTGGGGTGTAACAACTTTAGGTGCCAGATGCTTTTGCTACATCACTGTGCTCACCTCCACTGCTGCTCTTACACATTCTAATGATCTCTCAATTTTCCTTTTTTGCTCCACCCCATTCTTTCCATTCAGGGAATGAGAAGGGCAGAGACTACCACATCACAAGGTAAGAAGGGGCAGCACTTGGTATGCCACCTCAGGCACCAGGAAGTCTTTGGCTAGCCCTGTCTGGTAGTGACTTGAGATCAGAATCAGAGCTATCAATATCTCTGGACTGCACTAGAAGTATGCAAAGCTGTGGCAGTAGCGGGATCATCTGAGGTCTGGGGTGGACACTTATATCAGCTTTATCCCCCAACTCTTGTCTTTGTTTCAAGTTTTTTTTGTAATGTTTGCATCACGCTAAACTGCTTTATAAAATATTTTGAGCCCCATTGAGCACTAATATTAGTAGAAAGGTAAGATGGAAATGTTTTAGTGAAATAAAATGAAATAAATAATAATCTGTAATAAACATTGGATTAAAAGCACTCCCTATAATGACATTCACTTTACATCTGAGTCTTGGACTTGAGACTTATTATCTTGCTGACTCCAATTAAGTGCTAAACATTAAACAAGATGAATAATATTAATAAGAAAACAGAATAATGGAAAGGTTTGGACTAGTTTATGGCTATATCTGTCTTCTCTTCTTGCTTGTCCTGACGTATACACATTTCTACAGACATGCATTTAAAAAACAAAAGATCTGATTTGTTCCAAAAATTGTTTCAGACACTGAATGCAAGCCAGTGACATTTTGTGGCCTGAAGCATAACACAGAATGGCACCTATCCCCTCCTCCATTTTCAATCAAAATCACCTCACCCTATAACCTATGATGTAACCTATGCTCTGTCCTAAATGAACTCAAAATAGTGTGCCAATGCAATGGTATGGGCTGGCATTACTAGGTTGGCAAAAACCATAGTTGTCAAATACAGCATAACAACATTGGTCAAAGCTGTTGAACCTACACAATGTGGTAGATAAGCCCTCCCTGGATAAGCCACCTAGGGAGGTATGTGGGGCAGCTGCAAGAAATAGGGCCTTCTCAGTAGTGGCACCAACGCTATGGAACTCCCTTCCCCTTGACTTAAGAATGGCTCCCTCTCTTGAGACCTTTCGGCGAGGCCTGAAGACCTGAGTTCTCGGCCTTTTAACATCTTTTTAACATCTTTTTAACATCTTTTAATATTTTTTACAGGCCTGATTCTTTTATGACTTGCTGCTGCTCTATGCTCTTTTTACCTATTTTTTACTCTGACTGCTGTTTTTTTATGATGTGTTAATATGTTTTTATTTGTTTTTAAATTATGTTTTTTAATATGTTGTAAGCCGCCTTGAGTCCCTTCGGGGAGAAAGGCGGGGTAAAAATAAAAGTTATTATTATTATTATAAGAGACAGGGCTGGAAATAGTAATAAGATGGTATTTATAGCACACTTCTCCCCCCTCCAAGGGCTCCAAGTGTTTCACACTCATTGTCTCAGTAATCTTTATAATAAGCCTGTGAGACAGTCTCTGTTACAGATGTGGGCCTAAGGTCACCCAGTACTCTCATAACTGAACTGAGGTTTGAACTGGGGAGTTCCAACTCACAACTCGTACTATTAAACATTCCAAAGGTGTTTCAGCCACCACAAAGCCAACCACATCAGCACAATTGATAGTCATTCCAAGATATCTTTTAGAGTGAGATTTAATTGTCACATGCTCTGTAGGATTCACATGTACTAGATGACAATATAGCTAAGGTTATGCCTGGATCACCTGTTTCTCTGATGGTGCAGAGCCATGAGCTGGGCCCTTCTTCTGTGTTTGGGTCAAGAAGGTAATCTGACCCCCCTAACTTCCTGCATTGTTCCCTACTGTCTTGCTGCAGACATAATCCTAAATTGTCTAGTGCTTGCTGCTTAAAAACACAAGCTAGAGTGGCTGTCTATTTGCAAGGAACTCTGAAGCAGCAAGCTCTAACCTCTCCTCATGAGTACATGAGCCTACTTTCCATATCTAACAGCAGACTGGTACACCTGTTTGCACAAGTAAATTGGGTTGCTTTGCCACTCAGCTTTATGAAAGCAGAACAGATGTTCTGCTATTGTAAATGGCTATATGGCGGCCTGCAACCATTTTGGAATCTCTGCCGCAAATTGCTGTGGTGTCAAAGCCCAATCCTCAGCCCTGTGCGCCAGTGCACACTGTCGCAAACATAAGGCATGTTTGCAGGGCTTAGTGCTAGCTCAGCACCAGAGCTAGCCTAGCACAAGTCCACGGGGCTACTTTTCTTTCATGGGGGAAGGAAAGTCCCTTCTTCCCAAGAAGGAGGCAGCAGTTCAGGGTGCGTTGGATGCTGTGGCCACCATTTTGGAGCCGCATCAACCCCACGCTCCAGGCAGCTCAGGATTGGGCTGTCAGTGGCTTGCTGCTGTAGTCAGCCACCTGCAGGAGCACAGATAAGCCAGTGCAGAAGGCAGGTGGTGGGAGGAACAGTGCCAGGAGGAGGAAGAGCAGGTGAGGGTCTGGGTGGGGAAGGGGCAGGCAGGAGGTGGAATGGGGACAGAAGGGGTGGATCCCTGTGGCACCAGCATGCACCAGGTTGCATGCTATCCCCATTCTCTCTCATCTTCCTTCTCCCTTACCCTCCTCAGTTCTGTGCCAGCAAACTGGCTGGTGCAGATCCAAGGAGAGCCATTTGGGCAGTGGAGGCTAGCCCCAGGGTAAGGGAACAAAGTTCCTGTACCACAAGGAGACCTCCACAACCGCTTCCCAGCATAGAATGTGCCGTGAGCTCCATTGGTGAAGCTGCATTGGCGTACTCAAAAAAGCAAAAACAAAGAATCTGTTAATGACCTGCTATTTTGGGACCTGCGATGATGTAACTTTGCGCTTCCTACTTTCTACTTCTCACAAGTCAATTATTACCCAATTTGCTGATTATCTCTATGCTACTATCCAGAGACAAAGTCAAATCTGTTGTTCCTCATAAAACTGTTAATATGTTCGTTTGTGGGAACACTTGTGTTGGGGCAGGCCATTTTTCTTGTGTGTTTATTTGTACTATGTTTATGCCTAATAAAGGTTAATGAAATGAAATGCATTGGTGGGTGTATTTGTGTTAGGACTGGGCAGTCAGTGTCTCTTTTATTGCTCATACCTATACTTGTACTGCACACATGCAAAGCCCAGAACCAATGAAAGAGAAGGGTGCACAAATTAGAAAAATACAACAACAGAGGTGCAAATGTCACCCTGGTGTATGGCTTTTTAAACAATGGGATGTAGAAAGAGCATTGTAGTTTCCCTGAATTAACTGACTCCAAGTGTTGAGATATCAGTATTGTAAGTGTAGCTGTACTTTATCCTGCTGATTCTAAAAACCTGCACAGAAAGTGTAAGCCAAGGGATGCCTTTAATAATTATTTCCAGGAATTGGAGTATGACTAGGGCAAAAACTCACTGTACACCACATGAACATATACCAAATAGCTTGGTGAATCCAGAATATTTCAGGGAGTCAAATTATCTTTTTCCTTCTAACATTTGCAGCCCAGTCCTGTCCTTTCCCTCTCCCCACCCCCAGCTGATGCAGCAACACCAAAATGACTACCATGGCAGGGCGGGACACTCGTGGAGATCTCCTCTGGGTAAGGAAACATTTGTTCTACTTGGACCTGTGCCAGTGAAATTGCCCTCCCCCCATCTCTTCACTTCCACACTCTGCCCTTCCCCTGCCCCATTCTGCCTTTATTATGCCCTCCCCTGCTCTGCTGTGTCCTCCCCCTGTCCCACCTACCCTGCTATCCTATCTTTGTCAGTGGGTCTTCATGGATCCCCTGGGCCGTGGAGGAATGCTCCAGCCTCCTCACCAGTGCTCAGGCAGTGCATGACTCCATGCACTACTAGAGAGTCTTTTGTGATTGCTGTAAGGCAGTCTACGCTGGCAGAATGCTTGTTCTGCCAGCATATGATCTCAGTAGGATGGGCTGTGGGCCTATCTTCTGCACACAATTTGAGAGTACCCCCTTGTGTTTTTCAGAGGGTAGTTGTATGCTTGTTAGTTATCTGCCATATGTTGCAGAAAGGAGTACATAAGAAAGCCAATTTGTGGCACACACGAATGCAACAGCTGAGATATTTGTAGTCTCTGCCTCTGCTTGTAATGAATTGTAGTTCTTGATTTATTTTGGGTCTTGACTTACCATCATCAAGGTTGTGGATACAGTTTTTTGCCATATGTTTTTAGAAATAATCTAAATTTAGGCTGGTATTTTTCCCTCCTATTTACAGCCCCAGTAGTTACTATAAACCTGAAAAAAAATTACAACAAAATGTTATCTATGGCAGAGTCTAAATACTCAATTCCACTTACGTATTCCTGGGGCAGACCTGCCCAGGCCATGATTTACCTAACCAAACATTGTCCACTAAGAGCCACCACTAATAGCCACTAGTGTTTTCTATTTTCTGGAACATGTACTTGGTAAATTTCTGACCCTATTTTTGCTTATTGGGGATGTCTAGCTAGAATGTTGTTTGCCAGAGTTGTCATTATTGAAGATCTTGAGGACTTATATCTGTGTGTGTGCACACGTGTATGTGTGTGCGAGAGAGAGAGAGAGAGAGAGAGAGAGAGAGAGAGAGAGAGTGCACATGTAAATACAGTTGCATGACCACTGAAACATCATGCAGTGTGCGGCCTGCCATTGCACACACAAGTGAGGTTCATTTTGAATTGTTGATAATAGACTGTAGGATCAGAGACACTTTTCTAGCTTATCTTTTTTTAACCCATAGAACAAATTCTGCCTTGGCTTTTAAAAGTGTAGAAAAGGCTATTGAAAAATAAATGAATGGGATCTAATCAATGAGGGCACAAGCCTAACCGGGTCTACTCAGAAGTAAGTCCTGTTTTGTTCAATGGGGCTTACTCTCAGGAAAGTGTGGTTAGGATTGCAGCCTGAGATTGATATACTGAAGTATAGACTTACAGTGCTTAGAGCCTGTGTTTTTATTTTGACAGACATTTATCTAGGTTTTTGTGGCTGAGGTTACAAAGTTCCCAGTCTGTTTTGCAAACTTTTTGTCATGAGGATATACAGTCTGTCTGCTTGTTAGGAAAAGTACACATCCAAGAGGCTACATGTGGTCGCTGAGTCATTACTCGGACTGGATTTTTCTCAGTTTTGTTTGGGAAGAACACACTTATTTACTGGTGGCTTTTGTACAGTTCCTCAGTTACATTCTTGATCTCTGTTCAAATTCAATCTTTGTTGAAATGGTGAAAATATCTGTTTCATCTTTAAGTCTTGGGCCAAAGGGCCACACTGGGGCATGAAAATTGTATAGAGGGCACAAGTTGTATGAATTGTTAGAATTACCACCATAACTTTGAATTTAGCTCTGTATTTATTTTTAACATATGAAAATTCACTTTTTTTCTGTAGAATTGAAGGCACTCCAGTGGAAGAAAAAAGCGAGTTTTCCATTCTTGTTGTCTCTCATGTTTATGGTCCATATGTTCAATTCTTTTAAAGCTTCACTGCCCCAGGCAGGACACATACTTGCTCATGCTCAGTTCTGTCACAGTCAATTGACACGCACCAGTGCCCTTTTTCTGTGCATGCACACACGCTGCTGCTGTAGCTAGGAGTGAGGCTGCTACATTTGAGAAGGTAGCACCAGCATTAGTGTGTGTTTTAGCCATCGACAGAGAGCCAGATTGGAGGTTCTCATGGGTTGGATTCAGCTCTTAGGACGTTCTTTTCCAAGGCTTGATCCAGATTCCCCAGACCACTCAGACTTCCGTTATCCTGCTGAAACCTGAAAGGACCTAAAATCTGAGGGTTGTTAAAGCCCTTTCAAATTCAGACTGCATCACAATTAGTATTGTGCCATACATATTGGCTCTGCTGTGAGTTGTGGCTAACTCATTAGTCCTCACAAACTTGTTCTACTATTATTATTATTATTATTATTATTATTATTATTATTATTATTATTATTATTATTATTATTAACAGTATTTATATACCGCTTTTCAACTAAAAGTTCACAAAGCGGTTTACAGAGAAAAATCAAATAACTAAACGGCTCCCTGTCCCAAAAGGGCTCACAGTCTAAAAAGATGCAAATGAATACCAGCAGACAGCCACTAGAACAGACAGTGCTGGGGTGAAGTGGGCCAGTTACTCTCCCCCTGCTAAAAAAAGGAGCACCCACTTGAAAAAGTGCCTCTTACCCAATTAGCAGGGGTAGTTTACTAGTTTCAGTGGGACTCGGTTACAGCCAACCTGCCCTGGATTTGGACCATCTAGCTCTGATAGAGCTTGATTTGAGTTATCTTGCAAAGATAAGATTTGAGATATCTTGCAAAGAATGTTGATGTGGCTATAATTTTAGTCTTCCATTCTCTGTTAAATAAAAGCAGGTTTTTCTTACAGTTTGCATTTGGGACTATGCTGTGCACTTACTGAGAGGTAAGAAAAACTGAGCAGGGTTGTAAATATATTCCAGGGTTTTGCCAATATCATAAACTACTCAGGCTTTACTCCCAACAAGCCTTGATATATTTATCACCCTATAATAATTTACTATTGCCTTTTGTTTGGTCTATATATCTACAGCTTTCTCAAGGTATGAATGAAAGCCCGAATGCACTGTTGCATGCAAACAGTGGTGTAGATTAGGTTAAAGATACACTTTAATGAGATCTGTAAGCCAAACTTCTGGCATCAAATGCTCCTAAGGTTACAGGCAGCCATGAGCAGGCAAATTATTGTAAAATTAGGACAAGAGAATAGATTGCTCTTTACTTCTGTGGAGCATGTGGTTGGCATTCCGGACTATCTGGACCTTGGTCTGATCCAGCAGAGGATTTCTTTTGTTCTTAAACTTATGAATTGGGGTCATGGAGGTAAGCAAAATATACCGAGACACATTGTAGTTGCCAAATGCATTTCGCAACAAGATGGATATAGCAGGATTACCAGCCCAACCTCTGCTGAATATAGAAGAAACAAGCCGATAGCATGTAGTTTACTAAGCTGGCACACTATGTGTGCAAGCTCAGTGGATCTGCATAATGTCAGATTGTACTTTTCTATACATGTTATGATCTCTGGACATGGCTGAGAAGTGGACTAAGGACTATAAAGCACTCTGTTAATAATGACAATTAAAACCCAATCCAATTGCGTGCTACTGCCGCTGGAACTAGCGTGACTTGTGCCAGATGCTATCCCCTCTGGAGCAATCTGACACACTCCCTTTGTCTCCTCTGACTTGCACCAGCTAAAGAGCTGGCACAGATCCAAGGAGACCTATTGGCAATCTTGGGGCTTGATTGACCTCCTCCACCATACCAGGCAGTGCTTTGGGAAAGGATAGAATTGGGCTGTTAGTTCCTTGTAAATAATTCACAGGGGGAAGGTACATGTTCCTTTGCCACTGAAGAGATTGGGATTCTGAAGTCTATTCCTCTGAGTTCAGTTCTCACCCATGGGGGAAGCTCCCCTTGCTAGCAAGAGGATTCTTTGGTGGCCTCTAAGGAGAGGGTATGCACCTTTTGAAGCAAATCCCCAGATCCTTTTAGTGATGAAAAAGGAATAAGCCATGCTGCTTAAAACATGATTCTGGAAAGAGATGGGGCTCAGCGAATGGGCAGCCTGGGAAGGAAGCGCCCTCCTTGCTGCTGCAGCTGCAGGGTTCCTAGAGAAAGGAACTGACCTTGGGGGACATGCCCCACTGGTTCCACTCTTCCTCCTCCTGCATTTAGCCTCCCAAGATATCAGTGCATGGCAGGGCCAATTTACAAACAGAGGGAGTGATCATCTCTGTAGTAAGAATAATGTTGATATGTATCTACTCTTCCATTATATTCTCAGTAGAGGCACTAAGCACATTTATTAAGGCCTGAATGCATTTGTTAACACTTTAATGAGTTTTGATTTTAGCAGTTCAGGAACAGTTAGAAAAAGCAGATTTGGGAACGAATATATATTACCCAGAACAGTGCAAATACATCTATGGGAATCCAAACACAATCTCCCATTCATTATAATGCAGGAGAATGCAGTCTGCTTTGTGTTTACATTTCATTGGAAAATGAGAATGGATTGTTTATTGTTGTATTTTGTGGAATGTAACAGCAGTTGCGTGCCTACCATAGACCTGCCCGGGGCAAATGCTCCAGGCGCTGGCTGCTGGGACCTCTCAGAAGCCTCTCTGAGGCTTCTGACAGGAGCAAAAACTGTGCTTCCAGTTTGCTGGAAGCACAGTTTATCGCGCCAGGGAACCTCACAGAGGTTTCCCCGGCGTGGGAGGAGGTTGCACGAGGCTCCATGAGCCTCTGGTGAATGGGGGGGATTTCTGTCCAGGGGGTGGTGATAGCCAGCGGGGGGGCGCCATTGGGCGTGGGGCTGCGGAGGTCCGCGGCTGCGTAACAGATTAACTTTTTCTATCAGTTTTCTTCCTAGCTGTTCAAATTCCCAACTTGTGATAAATAGAAGCAAGCTCCAGCAATTGTTTGCTTGAAAAGCATGGAGGAATTCTGAGTTGCAGAGGGTGGGCCAAGGCAGGCCTTAAAGTCCCACAATTCAAGAAGCTCCCCCCCCCCCTTAACAATAAGCAAAAGGAATTCTGGAAGTTTCCCTTGCTTCCTCAAGCAAACCAGAATTTGAAGCAACTATAGTTTGTGCCAACCATATTTAGCACCTGCTTCTGAATTTACAAGTCATAATGTTGCTTTGTTTGTGCTTTGCCTCAGGAAGTCATTGTAACATGGAGACGGGTGAACTTTTGAAGGTGAGTGCAGCATAGGTGGAAGGCAAAAACAAAGAACAGATCTAAACCATGGTTCTTCACCAATTATGCATTTTAGAAGCTCAAATGACAGTTCAGGGTCTTAACAGCCCAATTCGAGATTACACCCAGTGCAGCAATGCTACCGTGGCTTCCGCTGTATCCCATGGCGGAGTTTCAGTTGCTGGAGGCTTCCTCAGGGTGAGGAACAAATGTTCCCTTGCCCTAGAATAGGCCTTAGCAGCCACAAAACCGCATTGACCCGGGAAGGTGGATCAAGACCAGGAAGGGATGTAGAATTTGGTGGGCACTGCAGCTGCTGAATCTGCCCACTTCCTGGGCCCAATCCACCCTCCTCCCTGCCCCACATCCACAGTCATGAAAGAAATGTAATTCTTTTGTTATATTCCAGAATCTAAACAAGCATCATTTTCAGGCAAAATAGATAGATCCATTCATAATAATCAGGAGGGAAACTCACAGTGGTGACCCCTCTAGGTCAGTGTTTCCCAAACTGTGGGTCAGGATTGACTAGTGGGTTGCGAGCCCATTTTTGGTGGGTTGCAAAAAGTTTTTAAAACATTAAATAAAAAACTTTGCAAGCACCCTTGCCCGGTTTGCAGAAGAAAATGGTTATTTGGTATGCGATCATCCTCTTACCCCCAAATTAAAATGCAACATTTTCCCATTTTCTCTAGTAGTTGGCGTGCCATAGATCAGGTATGAGCCCAGTTGCAGCCTTTTATCTACCCTGGAAGTCCCTAACTGCACATCTTGCTCTCAAGTTCAGCTTTCTGGGTACGCCCGGATTGATTGTAAAGAATTGGAGGAACAGTCCTTGAACTCTATTTCTGGGGACAGTCCAGCAAATGTTTACAGGCGCATACTATATTAGGATCTCTAACAGCCTCAGGAGCATAGGACCCTGATTATTATTAATTATCAATTATTATTAATAAATGAAATATTTTCTTTCTAGATCTTTTTTTTTGCCAAGTGGCTTGCAATAGTTTGTCATTTTTAAAAGTGATCCTGGTGCTAAAACATTTGGAAAGCATTGCTATAAATAATACAGAGAGTAGTCCAGATATTAAAAATATTTTCTCACTAAATCCTTTCTCTAAGGCATATATCCTGAGCTTGGGGGGGGGGGCGGTGGAGGGAAAAAAGCAGGGATGGGCACTTGAATCCTGAAGACTAAACTTGAATTGCAAAAACATGTGTTTTCCGTGACTCCTGTCAACTTTACACTTGTTACAGGTTACAGGACAGGTTACAAGTTACAGGTCTTGGACCCTGATTGTGACTTGGGGCTCTGACTTGGAAAAGAGTCATGACTTGACTTGACTCACGAAGACTAGACTTGAGTCACAAAGACTCACGGTTTTTGTGCATTTGACTCAGTTTTGTGTCAAACTTACAGTTTTGTGTGTTGCTTACTAATTTTTTTGCTGCTTCCATGTCACCCCAAAAGACTTCATGGGTGATCTGGAAGCTGGCATTCCGACCACCATGAGCAGCAGACTTGGTTGGAGGATGGTAGGTTGGTTCCAGTAGGCAGGCGCTGGAGGGGAGGAGGGAGGCTGGGGGGAGGAACCGGAAGATGGTGGACAGCCTTGGAGAGTGGGGGCTGTCTTGTCCATCTCAGAAAGAACAGATGATTGATTGGCTGAATTGATGGCCTAGTTTTTTACCTCTGGATGAGGGAAGGGAGAAGGAGGAGCACAATGGATGGGGGAGGGGGTTCTTGTGATAGAAACAGATGTCTGGATAACCCAGGGAGGGAGCAAAGGAGGGGGGCAAAATGGGGGGGCAGGCATTTCCTTGCAGAAGAAGAGGAAAGCTTTCAGACCACGTAGCTCAGTTTGCATTGAACCAATTGTTTTTCAGCACTGCTACACTCACTCAAATAACAGCACAGCTTTTGTTTACAAAAATGAAATGAAATGGTCGTTGCAGTGAATGGGGGTGTCACTAGGGTTTGCATCACCCAGTATGGAAGACCAGTGCATTATCCTCTTGGTGGACTTCCTCCCATGCAGTGGGTGGGGCAAATTGTATTCATGGTGATAGTGAGAACAATAATTGATAGTATCGTTGATGGGGGAATATCTTTAGCTAGGGATATATCTCCCATTTCTCTCATCTTGATTTGCTGTTCCTCTCTCTTGTGTGCATTATTACCTTGCCCTCAATTTCCTCCTGTTTTGATGCAATCCCAAGACAAAAAGATGTTCGTGGATGCTAGTCATTGCTCCATGTCAGTGTTTATCATACTAGAAGCCTTGTTGGCATCCTTCAGTCTCGGAAGACTGTGGTATTGCGCTCTGAATGGTGGTTCTGGAACACCAGTTCTGGTTCTGGTTCCAGTGCGCAAAGCCTGGGTAAAGTAGATATGGAGGATAGACTGTTACCCATGCAGCAAATCCCCCCTCTCCACGTTACTGAAATGGTCCAATGGAAAGGCAGAAGCCAATACAGTTGGTTCCAGCAGCGTCGCAGGAGTTGCCAGAACGTGACTGTGCTCAGCCATGAACTGCCTCAGGGACTCCAGCCCGGATTTTGCCTCAAGGTTGACTCCTGAAGCCTTTTCCATAACTGGATGTAGCCACAAGGCAGTGGAGGTTTGGGATCAGAGTTTTCCTTCTCTCAGATGAGCTGCCTTCCCAGGCTAACGAGTCCCATCTACCTGGTGGCTGTTTAGTTGCCTCTTAGGACAAGTACAGCCAAACTGAGGGCCTATTCTTATCCCCCAGCCCCCAGGGGTTATACTAGAAGCAATTGTGACATTATTATTATTATTATTATTATTATTATTATTATTATACTTTATTTTTACCCCGCCTTTCTCCCCGAAGGGACTCAAGGCGGCTTACAAACAAGGTTAAAACAAGTTAAAAACATAATTTAAAAGCAGATAAAAACATAACATCATAAAAACAGTAGTCAGATAAAAACTAATCAGGTAAGAGCTTAGGGCAGCAAATTAGAAAAGGATCAAGATGTGAGCAGATGTTAAAGAATGTTAAGAGATGTTTAAAAGATGTTAAAAAGGCCAGGAACTCAGAAGGCTTATCTAAACAGAAGGGTCTTCAGGCCTCGCTGGAAAGTTACAAGAGAGGGAGCAGTTCTTAAGTTAAGGGGAAGGGAATTCCATAGCGTTGGTGCCACTACTGAGAAGGCCCTATTTCTTGCTGCCACCCCATGTACCTCCCTAGGCAGCAGCACTTGTAAAAAGATCTTCTCTGATGACCTAAGAGGACGAGCCGGATTGTACGGGAGTAGGCGATCTCTAAGATACCCTGGCCCAGAGCAGTATAGGGCTTTAAAGGTCAAAACCAGCACCTTGAATTGGGCCCGGAAACGAATGGGCAGCCAGTGCAGCTGCTGGAGAAGCGGACTGATGGAGTCAAACCGCCTACCTCCAGTAACCATGCGGGCTGCCGCATTCTGCACTAGTTGCAGTTTCCGAACCGTCTTCAAGGGCAGCCCCACATAGAGCGTGTTACAATAATCTAGCCTCGATATCACCATGGCATGGATCACCGTGGCCAGGTCTGCACGATCCAAGTACGGCTGCAGCTGGTGCACCAGCCGAACCTGAGCAAAGGCCCCCCTGGCCACAGCTGCCACCTGGGAATCCAGGAGCAGCTGCGAGTCCAGGTGGACCCCCAAGCCGCAGACCTGCTCCTTCAGGGGGAGTGCAGCCCAATTCATTGCAAGCCGATACTCCAGCACCTGCATCAAGGGTTTCCGAACCAGGAGAGCCTCTGTTTTACCTGGATTTATTTTCAGCTTGTTAGCCCCCGTCCAGAGCCTCACTGCCTCCAGACAGCGCTCCATGACCTCAACTGCCACCCTGGAGTCTGGAGGAAAGGAGAGATAGAGCTGGGTGTCATCAGTATATTGATGGCACCCCACTCCAAACCCCCGGATGACCTCTCCCAGCAGTTTCATGTAGATGTTAAATAGCATGGGGGACAGAATTGAACCCTGTGGCACCCAGCACCTCAAGGGCCAGGGTGTCAAACAGGCATCCCCCAGTACCACCATCTGGGATCAATCCTCCAAGTAGGAGCGGAACCACCGCAAAACAGTGCCTCCAACTCCCAACTCTGCCAATCAGCCCAGAAGGATACCATGGTCGATGGTATCAAAAGCCGCTGAGAGGTCCAGCAGGACCAATAGGGACGCACTCCCCCTGTCCAGTCCCTGGCATAGGTCATCCACCAAGGCGACCAAGGCGGTTTCCGTCCCAAAGCCCAGCCTGAAACCAGATTGAAAAGGATCCAGATAATCCATATGACTTGTGAAATTCAGAATGGGTTTGAAATTATGATTAAAAATGTTGGATAGCATCTAGGTGTGCACATGAAAGGAAGGTTGCAGAAGCAAAGTGCAGCAGCCCTGCAGTCTCCAAAATCCACTCTGTACCCCACAATAGATGGGGTACAGAGGGCTGCAGAGCAGATTGGCAAAAAATCAATGCTCTCCTTGTGTGAACAGATGTGCCATTAGATCAACTGCTTCTGCATGAGAGAGAGCTAGCTGGCCAACATTCCCCCGCCCTTTGTGTTAAGCTAAGAATTCAAGGGGCTGATGGATGATTCTTTATGGCTACCATAGATCAAGAACAGTTCACTGGCTGAGAATCCAGAAAGCAAAAGCAATAGAATAGAAAACCTCCACTGGAAAGCTGGTAAAAGTCAGATAGGCATCTGAGAGGAAAGGCTGAGATATGAGACTGTTGGGTCACTCAACCCACCCTTTGTGTAGCAAACAAAGCAGTGAGACAGGCAGCCCAATCCTATGGGCTCTTAGCGCTGGTGAAATTAGCGTTCTACCAGCACTAACTGCCTTATGGCAGTTGTGAAATCACTTCCCACAGTGCACAGATTTGCATACTACTGGAGGTCTGGTTGGAAGGCCGGGACGTTCTCACATGAGCCAAAACAATTGCCTGGACCTACCAATGCAAGTAAGGCAGTGAGGGGGGCAGGATAGTGGGGGGGGGGGAAGGGTGGAACAGGGTGGGGAAGAGAAGAAGGAGGTGGCAGCAGGGAAGGGCTGATTAGGTCCATAAAGGGAGCCATTTCTAGTAGCAGCAACTGAATCCTAGCCCCCTTTCTGGCCCTGGTCCTGTAGTGCAGCTCCATGCGGGCATGCTCCAATGAGTTTGCTAGCCCAGGTCTGAGTAGACTCCTTCATACTGCGAAGGCTTAGCCTGGGGTAAGGAGACCTTTTTTGGCAGTAGCCTTTTTTGGCAATATTACATGGGGGACAATGGATAGGATTGGGCTCAGAGACAGGATTTGATCTATGAAAGAGGCAAGGCAGGCTAGAATTAGAGCTCAGTCCTATCCTTTTCCCTGCCATAGCCTGCAGCCGCTCCAAAATGAACTGCACTATATGTTAATATGGGGGGGGGGGTTATATTGGGAGGCTTTGGAAGGGATAGGGAAAATATTTTCCCTTACCCCCTATAAGCCTCCCAATTATCAATGGGTCTCATTGGACCTGTACTAGATTTTTAGCTGGTGCAAGTCTGAGGAAGCAAAAGGGTCATTGCTGCTGCTCCTGGAAGGGATAGCGTCTAGCACAGATAGCAATTTCAAAAGCTGTCTCTAACTTCAGGATAGACAAGACTGAAATTCTAATCTACACCAAGTGCCCATGACTCAGGCAAGTAAATACTGTATACTAGTAATTATCTCTAAATAAAAACACCAATTTATTTTCCTAAAGCCATAAAGACAAAACCAGAAGGCCTATATTCACTACAACAAAGAGAAGAGGCTAAACATGCAAATAATAAATGTTAAGTATGTAGCTTCTTGTGTTGTTCAATCAGGAAAAACAAATAAAAACAAAAACAGAAGCTCTGATAGGCACAGAATTTAACAGAGGGGGGAATCAATTATAGTCCCAATTTGTTTTGGGTGGTTAGCTCTTCATCAGGGATTGCAACAATATAACTTGATGATGATACTCCCAGGGTGTAGTTTTGCAAATAATCTTGAATATTTCTGTGAATATGAATGAAACGATCCCATGCTAGGTTGTTCTGCACTTTTTATCATCCTGACTGGAATAAACTTTTCCACCAATCTCCTCAACTGGTTTCTGCAGTCTCTGAGGGTCTCTCCTGGTTTCCATCTTCTGCCTACAAATGCCCAGCAGTGTAGCTGGAGGGGGACAGTAAGTACTGCAGAGACCACAACACACTGTTTAAGCACCCCCTCCCACTCACCATCAGAGCCATTCCAGGCATTGACAGCAACATGCAGGAGATGCCATTTGGTTCAGCAAGCACCTGTGCATTGTCATCGCTGCCCAGAATTGCTCCGACAGCAAGTGGGAGGTGATGCTTACACTGTGTGTTATGGCACCTGCAGAATTTGCCATTTTGCCCATCCCAGCTATGTTACTGCCCTGCCCAGACCTTATGAGATGGAAGTCCAGGTAAGGCCAGAGTCTCTGAGAGGAATTTTATCAGGGGGTATAGTTTCTTTTAGGCTTCTTTGCAAAGGGGAAGGGGTGAAACAGAGTGGGGGAGGGTGGTGATGGTGAACAGAATGGGGGCAGGGAGGGGTGAAACAAGATGAGGGGGAGGGTGGAGACAGCTGGAAAAGTATTTGGAGCCTAGGTCTACCCATCCATGTGGTTCCCAACTTTTAGGAGCCTGCAGACCATTGAGGCAAAAATTGGCATCATCATGGACCATGTGCAACCCCCCCATCCCTTAGCACACAAAATATACAATTAAATTTGTAATAGAGATTTATTAGATTTATGCTTCATAGAGAAGATGCGTGGACTGCTTCTTTTCATGCCAGCTGCGAGCAGTCTGTTCTCCATCCTCTTCGGTAATCTGTGGGGTAGTGTCTCCCGAGTGAACACTTCCCTATAGAATACAAGAGAGTGGAGGACAAACTATCTACAGCTGCAGCCAACACTTCAGTGCCAGTTGAGCTGCAAGATGTTCATTCCCTACCCTCTCTGATGGTCCATGGGGAATCACTTGTTCGATGAGACGTTGGAAGTGATGGAGGTCAATTTTTTTTCTGAGACCTTGTTGACTACTTCTCAGGGTCTTGTGGACCACCTGTGGTCCACAGACCACAGGTTGGGAACCAGTGTTTTAGAAATGACAACAGGACACCCTCATTCATTGTGGCACAGAGACGTGCGGTCATTTGAGGCAGGTGAGGCCCTGGCCGCACACCCCCCAAAAATGAACCCGACAAGTGAAATCCAGAGGCATTCTGACAGCAGGAGAGGCTGTGCGTGCCCTCTCTGGCTCTTGGATGTCCTTTCTAAGGCCTCCAGAATGCCTTAGAAAACAGGGACATATGGTGTGGGTGTAGCAGGTAAGGCGGAACCACCCCATAGTCCATGGAAAAGCACTGCAGCTATCCTGGCTGCTTACACCCAAGGAAGTTCTCCTTACACAGCTTTCTCAAGAGAGCCTTCTCAGGTGTAAGCAGGCAGGGCAGTTGAGGTCCAGAGAGGTCACACGTGGCTTCTTTGGCCCTCAGAACACATTTGGTTACAACCACTTTGCATAACTTTGTGGCTTACTCTGATAGAGGCAGATTGTCCCTCTGAAACAACAAAGATTTGGTTAGAGAATGACAGAAGTTTTATTAACCTAGTGTGAGGATATAAAGATACTGGGCCATACTATCAGTACTATAGGCTTAGTTTTCAGCATAACTTCACCCACATATGTACAGACTCTCAGGCTTCTAGAACTTTCTCTCACGTATCAGCCCAAGATGCCTTTTGAAAATGCAATTTATTTTTGCTTATTAAATTATCCCCAACACTCATCAGAGCTTCTCTTTCTTTGCCTTGCAGTGGTGCCCCTTTGTTCTTGCCTTCTTCAAGCAGCGCCTGGTCGAAGAGAGATCTTCCCTTTATCCCCTGCCTATTATTTCACATTAGTCAACACCATATGATGGCTTCCATAGCCAAATGGAAAGTGCTATTTGTGCTTTGGAAGAGTGCCTGTAAACTTGCATTTGCTTCGTGGATTATTCCTGGCAAAAAAAAAATATGTGAGAAATCTTCAGACCCATGCAAGTCTGGCCATAAACCAAACGAAAAAGGCCAGCAATTCTTGTGGATGTGAGGAAACTGTAAGAAGTGATAAAAGGATGTGTTTCTTCAGATATTGTAGCGTTTTCTGATGGAACGGTTTAGGTAAAAAAAAAAAAAGTGCCTTTCGATGCCAAAGCCCAGTCTGATCTCTGCAGATGTATTTTCTTTAGTTAGGGAAGGTCTTTCAGGGAGATTTGTGTATGAAACAGATTAAACCCAAACAATTATTCATTAACTGGCATGTGATGGTTTCTATTCCTCAGTTTA
Source organism: Tiliqua scincoides (assembly GCF_035046505.1). Classification (NCBI taxonomy): domain Eukaryota; kingdom Metazoa; phylum Chordata; class Lepidosauria; order Squamata; family Scincidae; genus Tiliqua; species Tiliqua scincoides. The sequence goes on from NC_089826.1 coordinate 33,528,134, forward strand.
CAGCTTTGAATTTCTTACTAATTTAGGTAGTTTTTGGATTAGCTTTATCATATTTATTTTGGCAAACATGGCACTTAAAGATATTAATAAACCTTAAGTCCTACCCAGACATAGCCAAAAATGGAAACTGAGGAAGATGGCATATTATCTTTTTGTATGCTATGTTCATTATTAAGGGTAATCATTTTTCATCTTCTCTTTTCTTTAGTGTGAACAACATGTGAATTTATTCAGAGATTTTCCAACAAGGGAATGATGTTTGTCTGCTATAGTCAACAAATGTACAAGATTATAAAAATCTTTCCTCAATTTTTTTTCTTTTTGGAAAGAAACCCAAAAGCCAAAGGGCTGAAGATGAACTGCATATTTTACTCATATATATATATATATATATATGAGTAAAATACACATTACTTTAATGTGTAAAGTACACATTACACATATCCTGTATTACATTGAGAACATAAGAACAGCCCCACTGGATCAGGCGATAGGCCCATCTAGTCCAGCTTCCTGTATCTCACAGTGGCCCACCAAATGCCCCAGGAAGCACACCAGATAACAAGAGACCTGCATCCTGGTGCCCTCCCTTGCATCTGGCATTCTGACATAGCCCATTTCTAAAATTCCATTTCACATCATGGCTTGTAACCCGTAATGGATTTTTCCTCCAGAAACTTGTCCAATCCCATTTTAAAGGCATCCAGGCCAGATGCCGTCACCACATCCTGTGGCAAGGAGTTCCACAGACCAACCACACACTGAGTAAAGAAATATTTTCTTTTGTCTGTCCTAACCCTCCCGACACTCAATTTTAGTGGCTGTCCCCTGGTTCTGGTGTTGTGAGAGTGTAAAGAGCATCTCTATCCACTTTATCCTTCCCATGCATAATTTTGTATGTCTCAGTCATGTCCCCCCTCAGGCGTCTCTTTTCTAGGCTGAAGAGGCCTAAATGCCGTAGCCTTTCCTCATAAGGAAGGTGCCCCAGTGCAGTAAGAATCATTCTTTTCATTCAAAGCAGAAGCACATCATTTCATTGCTAACAGTGTGCAGAAGTTTTAGAAAAACATTTTTATTTCAAACATCGTCCTCTAGCTGGTGCAGCACACTGAGCTGTGAATCAGGTCTTCCTCAATTCAGATCTTACTTCTGTAATGAATTCTCTCTTGGTGGCCCTAGGCAAGTTCCTCTCTCTCAGCTGCAGCTCTCCAGCTGCAATATGAGGACAACCAATCCTACCTGGACTTTATGACAATGGAACAGCAGTTCCATTGTTGTAGAGGATCTTATGGTGGTATGTGCAGCACACTGCCACTGGCTATTCCAAAACCACCACTGGAAATGGTGGTAGTGTCAGAGGCCTGCTACAGCAGCCTCTGTGCAACTGCAGGTAAGCCAGCATTGGGGGGGGGGGGGATAGTGGGAGAATTGGGGCAGGGAGGAGGAGGAAAGGAAGAATGTCTGGGTAAGAGGCAGAACAGAGGAGGGAGAAGGTGGATCCTGGCAGCATGTGCCAGGATCCAAACCTCTTTCCTCTCCTTTTCCCTCTTGCTTACTCTCCTCAGTTCTGGAATGGCTGCAGGTGCAGGGGGTTAGTTAGGGTTGGGCTGCCACACTGCAATCCTAGATACACTTACCTGGGAATAAGCCCCACTGAACTTAGTGGAACAGACTTTTGAATAGACACATATAGAATTACGCTATTATTCACATTAGAGGTGTTGTAAGGACAACATCATGATCATACATGTGACGCTTTGCACACTCAGAAAGCACTATATAAATGTATAGTATAAGTATACCTTGATCTTGCTGGTCTTCAAACACAAATACACAAGTATATATACATTAAGAAAACAAAACTACATCCTTGGTGGCACAGGAGGAGTTCCAACCTCTTCAGTACTTAGCTATTGTGGCTTCAGTTTCCTGTATAGCATCACATTAGCAGTTATCTCAAATGCATTGTATTTTGGGGGATATAAAACACCTTCATACCATTACAGCTGCTACCTGACCTTCCTTTGTTAGGGTGGTTGTTTATTTATGGCTCAGGATGGATGGTGGATGCCTTGAAGGTTGGTGAACCATCCAAGGGTTTCAATGGGAAAGCCATCAGAGCTTAGGAAAAGGTGAAAACCTTTTCCACACCACTCCTCAGCTAAGGGAAGGGGGCTGATGAGGAAGGAAGGAAGGAGCAAGTTAGTTAATAGTTAAAGGCACTTCATGGCCACTTTTCTCTCTGGGGATCTGACAAGGGGAAATGGATACTGCCTTGTAGAAATCTGCATGCTGCTTGTCTCAACTTTGGTTTCCTTTGGCAGACTGCAGATTTCTGGCATTTTTGTAATATTTGCTTTATTTAAAACATACAAGTAGAGCATGAGGCAAACAGCACATGGGCTGCACTGCCCAGTATTTTTCCCTACTCAGAGAAATGGGGGAGCACAACTGCACTTTCATGCTTGACAAAGTTCCATCCTGACCATGAATTCATTGGTCATCTCACCTGCTTCTTAACTTAGAAAGCAGGAGGAGGGAAATCTAATTCTTTAGCGATACAGGCAAGCCCCTTATCTGCGAATTAGTGTTATTTAAATACTTACCCCCGTGAAAATGTTCTTCCTTTACAGGGTTGCTATAAGCATACAAGCTTATATTGACATGTAGGCTACCTCCTGGCAGCCTGATCACTTGGAAAGAATAGCTCAAGGTTAACAGGAAGTGGTTAAGGAAGAACATTTTTGCTGGGGTAAGAGTTTAAATAATGCTAATAGTCATGGGGGCTATAGAAGCAGGGTTCCCCATATAAAATAAGCACACAATAAATTCAGAATTTCAGAGTCTGTTATGTCTGAAGTCTATCAAAAGTAAATCCATGTGCAAAGAGGCTCTAATGAACAAGACTTTCACAGACAACTCGAAACTTGGTCCAAAATGCAGCTGCTAGGTAGTTAACAAAGGTTCTACAAGTGACACATAACACACGGATACCATGCCATTGGCTACCAGTATGTTTCAAGGCACAATTCAAAATGTTGGTATAGATCTATAATACCTAAGCAGCGTGGGACCTACTTATCTTAAGGATCCATATGTACCTACCAGAGAAGATCTGCATCACAAGGCCTTGTTTCCAACCTGCCTGCAGCTAAAATATGTTCAGCAGTAGCTACCAATAGGATATTCTCAGTGATGGTAGTATAGTTGTGGAACTGTCATCCTCAGGATGTCCTTAAGCCTCTATTAATCTCTCTTCAATTACCTGTTGAAGATGCTGCTCTTCAGGAGACCATTTGATGAGGACCTCTGCCTCATTTATATACTGTATTCTCTTGTTTCCATTTCACTATTTAAAACAGCATTTCTCAAACTATGTGTTGCGTCCCAATTTTTGGTGCCCTGTGACCAGGAAGCTGCAGAGTAAAATGGCATACAATCTGGAAGTTGCTTCCAAGTTGTGCTCGTGCACTTCATTGGCCTCAGTATACTGTTTCCTGGTCCAAAAATTGGTGGGTTGCAATGCACAGTTTGAGAATCACAGCACGCTGCAGTCAATGAAGCAGGTCACACACCAATGTGACCCAGAAGCAACTTCTGGGTTGCGCACCATTTTACTCTGCAGCTTCCTGGCCTTGGCAGACTCTGGATCCACCCTGGATGATGCAGTGGGACACCAAGGTAAGTAGTTTGAGAACCCCTGGTCTAAAATACTTAAGATTGCTGTTCTTTAGAATTTTTACTTCTGTTATAATTTTAACATTGGGTAGGTGCCTTGCAAGGATGATCTATTTTGAACAATAGGTCAAGGTGGGTTTTTTGGTGATAAAATAAAAACACATCACACCACTTTCTGCGCTTCTCATTTTTGTAAAAATAAAATAAAAACAAACTAAAGAAGCCCCCAAATCTGTGCAATCTGCAAAAATGTTAAACCATTCTCTAACACCTCTGCATGCATGTGGCTGGGACCAGTTTATCTTCTGCTGACACTATATCACCTGTATCACCTACCTAGTACACTTTTAAAGCGATTATTATTTAAAATTATTATTTATAAAAATACATCCTTGGAATAAAAACACATCACATCGCTTTCTGCACTTCTAACTTTGGAAAACACTAAAGTGCATGAGAAAATAAAACTGTTTGCACCCACCTCTTACGATGGGGGATAATTGTGTTAAACACACAAACTTATAAACCACATGTGCTGTTTATGATTTTGACTTTGCCGTGAAAAGTCATGTTTCTCAAGTTTACAGGCTTAATAAAAAAAACAACAGATCAATGTATAAAAGCAAGGTTTTATTGTTTCCTGAATAGGGCTGCAATCCTATCCTCACTTTCCTGGGAGTTAGCTCCATTTACTATAATTGAACTTACTTCTGAGTAGACAGGCATGGGCTTGGGCTCTAGGACCTGTGTTTATTGTTGTGATCCTGCTTCTTACAATGTCATATCCCACAAAATCCAATATTTTATGAGTGGCTATTCCTCATTTCAGAATTTTTGGGATTGGGGAAGCATATATACTGTATACTAACAATATTATAGGCTGACTATTCTAAAGATGTTTTATGCTAGGCACCAGTCTAATTGTATGAGGGTTTTTCCCCATTCATAATAAAGCTGAAATGTATGTTGAATTTGTTTCTGGGTCAAAGGTTGAATCTAATCCAAACAACCAGGGAGGGTGTCATAATCTCTTTTGCAACCTCTTATCTCTTTTCCTGAATCTGAACAGTGCTGTGTTTCGAATATGGGAGGCAAGTATGAAATATACACTTGTCACAACAGTACAGGCCTTGTTATGGAAAACAGAGGGTGTAGTTTGGCATCAAGGGCCTTAGCTCAGTAGAAAAGTATGTGTTTTCCATGCAGGAAGTCCCAGGTTCAATCCTTCTCATTTCCAGCTGGGGCAGAGAGAAACTCCTTCCTGAAACTTGGAGAACCACCAGCAATATGGTCAGTGATTACAATATTGCCAAAATGGATAAGAGTCTGACTTAGTACAGGGCAGCTTCTAATGTACATTATGAAATATTATGATGCCCAAGTTTTTTTAATTCATTAAAAAATAAAACTGAAAAGCAATTTGTTTTCATGCCTAAAATAAGTGGTATATATATAGAACCAAATATAGTTGGATAGACTGTTCTTGATTGCTTCAGGCCCTTGAGTGTGATCTTAATGTGATGATTGCCAGTTTGCTGAAAATGACTGTTTCTCCAGCTTCTTCCACCTCTTCTGGTGAATGGTTGGCCAAGGTTAATCTCAGGCTGCAATCCTATACACACTTTCCTTGGAGTAAACCCCACTGAAAACAATGGGACTTATTATTTCTGAGTGGACACCCCTAGGATTGTGCTCTCAGTCTATTTTGGGGCTACGGATGGGCTCTGTTGTGATATCCCCTTCCCATCCTCCTTTTTTTAAGGGTTAGGCATCTTGGGACATCACCAGGTCCCACCTCAAAACTGTCAGAGGTTTGGACACTTCTAACTAGGTTTGGACACTTGCTGATTTAGTATAGATTTAGCTTTTGGGGTAATTGATATTAAACACCTGCTTGATCATTTTTAATTTTTTAAAAAAGATTATTACACATTTCAACCTACTGTATTGGTATAGTACTGCATACTCATTTCTGTTGCTCACAGGATGTAAAAGAGTTCTGTGATCAGCACTGCATCTGTCTGACTTTTAGTTCTCTAAGCAATTATTCAAGCCACAATTAATCAATGGCAGGGATTCTGTATGAGACAAACAAAAATGACTCAGGGCCCAATGCAATGCTTGGCAGAACTGCTCTTGTGCATACTGCCCAGGCAATGGCCATCATATTAGTGCCATAAGGCACTTGGCGGTGCCTGGGAGATGAATGGCACTGGCAGAGAGGCCAGTGCCATTTGGCGCTGGGCTTCTGCACTGGTGGGGCAACCTGCAGGAGCCCACAGCGGTGAGTAGATTGTGGAGTGAAAGGGAGGCATTCTACGGCAGGGGGAAGGCAGGGAGGGGGCAAAACTGGGTAGGGGAGAACAGCCTGGGAAGAGGTGAGGACTACAGCAGAAGTTGATGCTGAATTCTGTCCCCTGTCCGGGGCCTGAAAGCGCTACATGTGCTACTCTAATCTGTACCGGGGATTGAACTAGCACAGATCTGAGTAGCCCCATTGGGACTGCCTAGACTTGACACAGGATAAGGGAACCTATGTCCCCTTACCCCAAGGAGACCTCCAGCTGCCTCCCTGGCCCTGCAGGATACAGCAGTGGCTGTTTCTGAGCTGCTGTACTGTGCGCTGGCAGCCAGGATAGGATTGAGCTGCCCAGTGCACAAGCTTCTCACAGATTAAAAAAAATTCTTAGGCTTGAAAGATATAACTTATGTGTACAGTCTTCTTAGGAGGGAAGTCTAGAAAACCTCAAGATGAGAAGGCCATATGCATGAACCAGAGGAGACTGTTTCAGTTTTGAAGCAGAAGCCTGTGTGACTGTTTGGGTGATCTTTATTATCTTCTTAGGGAACTGAGCAGCTTAGGCCTAGATGAACTAGAATTGAGAATGATCCTCACATAAAATGTTGCTTTTTCACCAATCAGTATTTCAGACATTGGGTTTTCCCATCAAGTTGTTAATAATAAATTAGAAAATAAGTAATTAGATGTACAGTCTGCTGTGTGCCGATGTTCTCACATATCCAATAATAGTCAAGCCTGAAGAGAAAAACATTGTAACTAATTTGTGAATTGCCTAAAATAGGGGTTGGCTAAATACTGGCAATTCCCAGACAGATGAGTGGTTACTTTAAACTGGGATATTATTTTGATGGAAGAATTGACTACATTAGGTGGAAAGAGCACTTTGCAAAGAAAACTGGCAACTTTTTTGGATTAGTGGAATCATGAGCCGTAAGGACATTATTGTGCATTCTTGATTGTATTAAAAAAGCAAATCTTAATGACAGGTGTCCTCAGGGCTTACTTAGGTGCTAATTGCTGAAGATCCATGCTTTTTTCTGGCCCTGAAGGCAGACTATCAAGTTACTTCAAGATGTAAAGCTGGGTTATAAAGAAGTAAATTCAAATCCAAGAACAAATAGGAGAAACGACAACAGTGGGAATACACAGCATGGTTGGTCAATAAATTGCCGTTTGTTGCTGTGCTCTAAAAGCTTTGGGACAGAGGTTCAAAGCCACTATTGTTTGCTGCATGTGGCCATGTATTATACTCAGGTTGCATTATGGGCCCACCTAAACGCGGTCCATCAGTATACATTTATCACACGTTTACTGTCTGTTTTGTTGCACATGGTGTTACACAGCACAGAGTGTATTAGCAATAAAAGAAACATAGGGCAATGTGAAAAAGCAGCATCAAATGTTCAGGATAAATTTTCTGGTGTCATCTAAAAATCAACCAGGGATTTCTACTAAAAGGAAAAAAAAATAAGCAAACTATTTGTGATTTATTCTGACCTGTGAATTTGTTACTTGGGAAAGAGAGTAGTGAAAGAGGCTCCCTGAGAGTCTTTAGTGCCGTTTGGTTTTATGTGGAAAGGTAATTTTGTGAAGGGCATCAGCTTTGCACTAAAGTTTGTCTTTGATTGGTTTCTAAGCTGCCAGCAGACCCCTTGGATAGACTAGGAGTTGGGGCAGAATGTTTAAGACAAAATAAAATTCAAGAAATAAAATTTAACAGTCTGTCATATGACTTTTCTGGATTGGTCCAAACCTTCCCAGTTCCTTAGGTCAGCAATTTTCAAACTTTTTCATCTCATGGCACACTGACAAGGCACTAAAATTGTCAAGGCACACCTTCAGGTTTTTGACAATTGACAAGGCACACCATGTTGCCAATGGGGGCTCACATTCCCATTGGTCCTACTAATAAATTATCTTCCCCCAAATTCCTGTGGCACACCTGTGGACCACTCATGGCACACCAATATGCCATGGCACAGTGGTTGAAAATGGCTGCCTTAGGTGGTGCAGCAAATGCTGGCCCTGCTCTCTCCCTGGCAAACTGGTTGCTGCCTTTCTCATTCTTCCTCCTATGTGGAGCCCCTGGGGGCTCTTTATCCAGCCCCCATTATAATTGGGCTCTCCCAGAGCTGCCCTTTCTGCAGGGCCACTTCCGCCAAGGCTCTGGGAAACAGAAATGGAAGGAGGCCTCAGAAGGTAAGGAACACTGTGCAGGAAGATGCTGACCATGAGGCATGAGGGAAAGAGACACTGCCAAGATGATAGGAGAGGTCAATTGTCATGTGGGTCACTCTTTTAGCAGTGCCACATGCTGAGGTGCTACTTTGCAGAGCACTCCTCAGCTGCTGAGCTGCAAAGTGATGCTGTGGCAGAAGTGGCACATCTGAAAGGGCCACCTGTTTATCAAATTGGGCTCTTCCATTGTGATAATTGGGGTCTCTCATAATTTGAAGATTTGTGCATTTTCTCTTCTGTCATTTGCAGCTAATGAGTTTCTTGTGAGAACAAAGTGCTTATTTCTGACCATTATCTGCTTAATGACATCACTTTCTGCTTAACGATAGCTCTTCCAGCCCTTATCAGGTACTATGAATGCTATTTGGCCCACTATATGAAATGAGTTTGATATCCCCAGGCTATAGTGTTTAGATGCTCATGGCATAGTACAGCGACTTCCCAGATGGCTTCCCATCCAGGCACCTGTGCCTTCAAATTAGTTAATACAATCATATGTAAGCTTTTACAAACCCCCCCCCCCCCCCAAAATTGAACTAATAACAATGGGCAGTGCACTGTCAGCTGGACCTGAGGTGCTATAGCGGTAATGCAATCCAGCGTCACAGCCTCCGCTAATTTCCAGAAGTTGGCACTGTTTTCCAAGTTGCATCTGGGCAGTTCTGTGCACTAATCCCATCGTAATAATCGGATTTGTGCTTCTCACTCCACAGGCAGAACTTTGAAAAAGTAACTGTAAAGGGAGTAATGTAGCGATCAAAATAATCCACAAGACTTTACGCTCCAAGATATAGGGAGGATTTTTAATTTCCAGCAATGACTCACATGCTGGGCCTTATTGACACTAAAAGAGTTGCCTCTCAGTTACTATTTGAAAAACCAAACACTATAAAGGACAGTCAAAAGGACTCAGAAGCTTGCTTTCTAGTTATAGTATGCCTTGAGAACTGACTGAATTTTTCCTTGTAGAATAATAGTTCTGTTACCTGGGATGTGGGAAAAGGAGTGTTTTCTTTGGTTGTGTCCCTTATTTCAATGTACAAATGTTAGTATATATATTAATTTATGGAATTCATTGCTACAGGATGTGGTGATGGCTACTTATGTATGGCCCAGTCCTATCCGGGCCTTGTATTGATGGAGCTCGTGTCAGCACAAGACCAAGGCTGCCAGCAATTGGTTGAAATTGGTTGGCAGCACAGCAATGACCTCCAGAGCCTCAGCTAGACCAGGTAGGTCTGTCGAACGGGCATTCCAGAGAAGGATTGGGACATGGATCAGGACCGGCTGGGAGTGTGTCAAAGGTGGACTGGGGAGGATATTGGTGGCAATGGCTGTGCAGCTCCTATGCCCCCAACCCAGGCTCAATATGCCCCCTTGGAACCACTCAGATTTATGCCAGTCAGTGGCATAGTTCTCAGTAGGCCCAACTGGGGACAAAGCAACAGTGGAGTAGGTAAGTAAAAAAAAGTTTTTCACTTACCTTTTCACTGCTGCCCAGTCCCCAACCAGCCTTTAACATGCCACAGAGGCTACACCAAAACTGATGCATGCTCTGGGGTGACTCAGGATAGGATTGGAATGTTAGACAGTTTTAAAAGAGGATTGGACACGTTTATGGCAGAATGGCCTATCATGGGCTGTTAGTCATGAAAATGATGTGAAACTTCCAAGTTCAGAGCTGTATAATTGGGAGGTGTGGGGGGGAACAGCTGGGTATGGCTATTGCCTTCAAGTCTTATGGTTGACCACTGTGGGGAACAGAATGCTGGACCTGATGGCCTTTGACCTGATCCTGCAGGGTTTTCTCTGTGTTCTAATATATGGGAAAGGGGTTACTAGAAGGGAGTGGTTTTCTAAAACATGCTGGGAACACATGTAGTTATGTAATGTGGCACTTGAAAGTTGTGGTGGCTAGTTTAATAAGGAATAGACACACTAACAGCACAATACTCGGTGTATCTACTCAGAATCAAGCCTCACTGTGTTCAGTGGGGCTTACTCCCAAGAAAATGCGTAAAGAATTCCAGTCTAACAGAATAATTTATATTATGGAGTTTACTCGTAATTTTCAGTTCATTGACTGTAAAAAAAAAAAAAAGTCTCATAGACACAGATTTTCTTGTTTTTATTATTTTATTGATATTGATGGACTTACTTGTGATTTATTTTTATTGCTATTTGCGTCTATTGTATTTTAGTATGATTAAAATATTGTAAGCCACCTTGGGCATCTTCTTTTTAAAAAGAATAAGGTGGGGAATTTTTTTAAATAAATAAATGATACTTCACCATTATGGAGTTCCATACCTTCCAAAGAGGGGACAAGTCTGTAGGAGAGAGATTAATAGAGCAGCATTATAAATCTTGTATAAAACAAAAGGTGTTTTTTCTAAAAGTGACCAAAAGGTGGCAGCTCTATGCACTGCAAGAATTTCCACAGGCACATATTGGCTATACAATGCTCCACTTTGACTTTTTATCATTGGCATGCTAGAGAACTAAACAGTTTGAAACTGTGAGGGCTGATTCCAAGGTCATTTTTCATCACTTCCATCTTAAGATAACAATAACAACAGGTATTTATATACCGCCTTTCTTGGTCTTTATTCAAGACTTTATTCAAGGCGGTTTACATAGGCAGGCTTTTATTTAAATCCCTTATTAAATAGGGATTTTTACAATTTTGAAAGAAGGTTCTTTCTTTCAAGAACCACTACATTCAGGTGTTTCATTCCAATCTGGCTTCACATTCTGGCCTCCATCCTCCCACGCTCAGAGCAGATGGAATAGCTCGGCTTCAGCTTGTCAGCTGCTTCAAGGTCGCACGGTGCCGGTGGCCTCGAACTGGCGACCTTGTGGATGTTATCTTCAGGCAGACGGAGGCTCTACCCTCTAGACCAGACCTCCTGCCCCCATAAGATCCACATAATTGCTCCCTTAGTATAGATAGACCTAAGTCAATTTAATGCAAATCTCACTCCCCAAACTCCAAGCCTAGAAATTTCTGGAAGAACATTGAAAACTACCATAAGATGTAAGCATGGTCTGGCCTTTTTCTATTCCATTGCTTTCTTTCTCACCCCGGGTAATTCTTACTAAAAGAGATTTTTGCAGGCTCCCCCTTGCCCTGCTTCAATTCCTTTCATAGCTGCTTAACTGCTAGACAAGCAAGACTCACATTCGAATCCTCACAAACCACAAAGCTTCTTGTGTAACCCTAGAACAGTAGCTGCGTCTTACTGAATGCTTTCTCATTGTTAATGTTTTTTACTAAACCTGAGTGTTTTCCACTATCCACAGAAATAAAAAGAGGGAAAGGTTACAAATGGTCAATGCCCCTTGGAAGGAAACAAAATCAAGAGAATGAGTGAGGAGGGGTGTTAAGGGTAAAGATAGCCTCGGTTTGATCTTGTCTCTGTGCCTGGCTGCATTGCTGACTACTTTTCCACACACACAAAAGTTGCTTGTCAGCTTTTCTGCAGGTTTAAACAAATTAGACATGCATCCCAAAAGGTGTGCAGTGATATTAAAGTCCATTTTATATGCTCTGTAAAATTTTCCCCCTGTGGGCACTTGTAACAACATGTATACTTGGAAAGTTACCACCAGTGTGGATGCCTTTGTTAAGTTATATGAAGCTGACATGGCTGAAATAACTTCCAGAGGTGGGAGAAGACTGGAGGACGTATCATCAGATCGGCTTCAAGCTGTGCTTCTGAGTAAATAATATTAATCCCTTTAGATCAGTTTATTAAAACCATTTCCTGAAGACACACATAACATGGCGTTTAATGAAAGTGCCATTCGCATTGAGTTATGAGTGCCTGCCTCTGTGCTCGGAATAATTTGATGTGTCTTTATTTGTTATCTCCGAATTTGAGGAGAGGAGAGAGACAAGATACAGGATGGGCCAACAGCTAAAAGCAGCTGCTAATAATGTCTGTAACATACCAGGACATGTAATCTCAACATCAATAATTTCCTTATGACAAGGGGGGGAAAAGGGTTCCCTGTGACCATATGTGGTTTAGCTTTCCAGCTTTCTTTAAAAGACTTCCATTCCTCCCCACCAACAAATTAATCCCCCCCCCGTGTTTATCTTCTTTTTTTCTTTTCAGTGAGCTCATGGCCCAAAGACCATTATCCAAGTACCATTAAGAAAAGAGGAGGAGGAAAAGGATAGGCCAGTGATGGCGAACCTTTTAGAGACCGAGTGCCAAAACTGCAACCCAAAACCCACTTATTTATCGCAAAGTGCCAACACGGCAATTTAACCTGAATACTGAGGTTTTAGTTTAGAAAAAACAACTCATACATTAACATCTTTTACCTACTATTACTTGTAACCCTTAATGAACCTTTCCTCTAGAAATTTGTCCTTGTTGGCAACCTTCAGTCTCGAAAGACTATGGTATCGCGCTCTGAAAGGTGGTTCTGGAACAGCGTCTAGTGTGGCTGAAAAGGCCAATTCGGGAGTGACAATCCCTTCCACACTGGGAGCAAGTGCAGTCTGTCCCTGGTCTGTCTCCCTGGCTATGGGCCTTCCTTCTTTGCCTCTTAGCCTCAGACTGTTGGCCAAGTATCTCTTCAAACTGAGAAAGGCCATGCTGCACAGCCTGCCTCCAAGCAGGCCGCTCAGAGGCCAGGGTTTCCCACCTGTTGAGGTCTACTCCTAAGGCCTTCAGTTCCCTCTTACAGATATCCTTGTATCGCAGCTGTGGTCTACCTGTAGGGCGCTTTCCTTGCACGAGTTCTCCATAGAGGAGATCCTTTGGGATCTGGCCATCATCCATTCTCACGACATGACCGAGCCAACGCAGGCACCTCTGTTTCAGCAGTGCATGCATGCTAGGGATTCCAGCATGTTCCAGGACTGTGTTGTTTGGAAGTTTGTCCTGCCAGGTGATGCCGAGAATGCGTCGGAGGCAGCGCATGTGGAAAGCATTCAGTTTCCTCTCCTGTTGTGAGCGAAGAGTCCATGACTCGCTGCAGTACAGAAGTGTACTCAGGACACATGCTCTGTAGACCTGGATCTTGGTATGTTCCGTCAGCTTCTTGTTGGACCAGACTCTCTTTGTGAGTCTGGAAAACGTGGTAGCTGCTTTACCGATGTGTTTGTTTAGCTTGGTATCGAAAGAGTGTTGGAGATAACTGTTGAGCCAAGGTACACAAAGTAATCGTTGATCATCGTTGAGCCAAGGTACACAAAGTCATGGACAACCTCTAGGCAAGTTGTCATCACTGCTTCCTGTGACAAAGAGTTTCACAGACTAATTACATGCTGGGTAAAGAAATATTGGCAGGGAGGGGGTGGCTGCAAGGCCTTGCCACTGCTTTTTCTCAAACAAGAAAATATTTTTTTCTAAAAAGCCCCACTCACAGAAGTGGGCTCTAAGGCTGCAATCCCAGCCACTCTTTCCTGGGAGTAAGCCTCATCCACTGTAATGGGGCTTACTTCTGAGTAGACACACAGGACTTGTCTCTGGCTGCGCTGCTCACCCCCAGCTGCGCCTGTGCTGTCGAGGAAAAGCCTCTCCTTGCACTGAGTGGGGACCTGCTCAGGGAAAGGCCAGCTGCAAAGGCTGGCAATGGCTGAGGAGGAGGGCGGCTCAGGATTGGCTGGTGGTCAGCCAGTGAAGGGCCCTGAGCCATTCCAACAGAAAAAGCCAGGAGCCTGCTGGATGCTGATTGGCTGAGCCTGCTGGAGAGTTGGGGAAGGGAAAAACAGGGTCCTTAAGCCTGCAGAGTGGGCAAAATTGAAAAGGGAAACAAATGTGGGGCAGGTGGGGGTGAAGGGAGAGGAGGGCAGTGAGCTCAGGGGGTGGAGGGAAGCAGCCTGCCCTCCCAACACACAGGGCTCAGAAAAAGCCTCCATTTTCTTTAAAGTGACACACAGCTTCAGCAGTGCTGCGTGCCCACAGAGATGGTGCTGTGTGCCCCCTCTGGCACATGTGCCATAGGTTCACCACCACTGGGATAGGGTATGATTTCCTCTGCTGCAGTATTTGCAAATTTATTCTTTGTTTTCTTTTAAGATGCAGGTCAGGGAAATTCTATGGGTCCCCTACACTTAGATACTGTGCCCAGCTTTAATGCTGATCGAATTCAGTTCTGCTTCTGTGCATTCTCACTAACAAATTAGAAAGAATCAGAATAACAGAAGAAGCAATAGCAGAAGACAGCAACTCCGAGCAATAGCCTTGGGAACCCCATCATTGCTCACCACCAATCAAACTATAGTCACTGAAAACCCTCCCCCAAAACTGCCATATGTGTGAGGCACCAATCAACACACTGCAGTGGCAGACCACTAGGATGCAGAGGCGTAATGCACTGTCCTGGCTCCCAGGCTAGTGTATTCTGGGTTCTCCCAGAAGAGGGGTGCGAAGCTACGGTGGCTTTGTGTTGCCCATTTCTTCGCCTGTGGAGCCTCCCTTTCAAAGGAGAAGGAACAGGACACGGAGTTGCTAGTGCCTCCTCCATAACTAGGGTGGAGCCTGAGGGGCAGTACTCTTGGTGTAGCACCCAGAGCAGGTGCCCCTCAGGTTTCACCCTAGTTGTGCCTCTGCTAGGGTGACATTGTTCAACCTGGGCTTCCATACATTCTTTCACACCCAGTGTACAAATGGACTTCCAGGACCACTGCATCTCTCAGAGCCTGGATGTCTCATTACCCAGTGGTCAGGAGGCTTCCACTTAGAATCAACAGGTCGTGATTCTTTCCCTGAAAAGCATTCTGATGTTGCCAACAATGCTTGCCCACACAGACCATGGCTGGTCACTGCCATGTGACTGGCTTTTATGTATGTCTTTTGCAGGTGTCATATTGATGCAGAAGGTGGGAGTTAATCTGCAGTGAGCAAATGGTCTGCAATTCATCCAGTTGATGAGTAGTCCACTTTTCCCCTGCTGAAGCTTCCTGGGTTAGAAGCTATAATGGTCTTCTAACCACATACATTTCTAACTTTGTTCCTTCGTATACTCGGTGACAAAGATTACTGAATTGCCTGGTTAAGTAGCTCATTGATTTCTCCAAGGGCTTTGTTTTGCCAATATACACAGTAGGATATTGGTACAATCTTGCAATCTTTTTTTTTTTTTTTTTTTTTTGAGACAGCTGCAGATACTCAAAAATGTGAATCAATTCATGAATAATATATTGAACTCACAATTAATAGAAGTATCTTCTAGAGGGGAAGGGGAAATAGGTTTGTGTTTTCTAAAACCTGGTATTTTTTTTCTGGGGACTTCTTGTGTAAGAGAAAGATTACAAATCTCTGCTCTGCATTGCCTTGGGGACAAAGGCCTAACAAGTTCCTGTTACAGCTGTTTCATTCTCCATGGCAGAACCTGCTGGAGACATGAGGTTTAAAATTGCCAGAATTTCTCAGGAGACTTTTGTGCATCCAAAGATAGAAGCAACTGAGGTCTGCCAAAAGGACACAAGGAGGATGGACTTGCCTCTCTTCTTAATTAGGATTATTTGCAATTTGCAAGTGCCTGCCTTAATTAGCAGGAAACATTATGGGCAGCACTTGTCCTGATTTTCTGTTATAATTTTGCATCCCAAACAAAATCTCAGTAGACAGCTGAACATGTTGAGTGCTTCAGAAAAAAAGAAAAGAAAAAAGCACTGTGCTTCAGCAGGGCTGGTTCGAGACCTCTCGGCACCAGAGGAAATGTGCTAAATGCTGCCCCCCCCTTGTTTGGTGATGTTCCAGCTTCTGTTCCTCCCACTCCCTGGATCAGAAATGGAAGATGGGATGGAACAGAAACAGAAGTGTCCCCCCTCCCATCTCTTTCCAATTCAGGAAATGGGTGAAGGAGGTGGAGCAGTGCAGGTGAGTGGGAAAACAGAGGTGTGTAACCCCCTACCAATCTGTTGACTGAAGCAACACCTCAGTTGACCTTGTGGATGGGCCGGTCCTGTGCTTCAGCATCTTGGACTGCTATCTCTTTCATTTTTGGAACTGCCCAGTATACATGTTCTTGTGCTAGACTGAGTGTAGTCAGATATTGCTGCATGTTTGGATTGACAGCCTGGAAAATATCTCCCTCCCTATCCTAGGCATAACACTCTGTGAGTCCCACAGCTTGATCTGGTGAATGCACTTTGTGTGTCAGCTCATCTGTGTAGCTATTTTATTTTAAAGCTAAGCCTTGCATACCCACATGCTGACTGGATCTCTGGAGTGAAGAGCTGATTCTTCCTCTGCTTCAGGAAGAGCAAAACCCAACTGGATATGCTCCTGTCAGAGTCTGCTGATGTAGCACTTCAATTGAGGCCCTAGAGATACTTAGCAGTAGACCTAATTTTGCTTCATTACAAACATTGCGTTTTTAAAGGAGCTACATTTTGAGGGGAAAAGGTCCCCACAGCCGATTGCAACTAAACCTATGTACATATAACTGAAAGCACAGATTCTTTCCCTATTTGTCCCTGCATTCATATTCCATCTTTCTCTTTTCTCTTTTTTGGGGGGGAGGGGAGGGGGGTCTTAAACCACAATTTAAACTGTAAGCTCCTGGGGGCAGAAACCTGGCCTCTTAATACTTTGTAAACTGCCAAGTACAGCAATATCTCTAACAGTTCAGTGGATATATTTCCCAAAAGCCAAGCACTGTGCAAAATAGAGTATAGGATATGCATTAATTTAATCAGCAAGAAATGGGTGCTGATTGGCCCAGAATGCACTCTTCCCATTTGGATGGATGACTGTCAGTCAAGGGAGCTGGAATAATCCATTATACCTATACATTGAATGCAGTAATACTTTCCAGGATGCTGCTTCCTTTAGCACTGATTTATTAAAGTTCTCTTTATCCTGGCATGATAGGCAGCTGTTCTAGCCAATAGAGAGTGCATTCCAGGCCAGATTTCCTATTTCCTTCCTATTACAGTGTTACAGTAATGATGTTTTCTATAGTGCTTTTTCGTGAAGTGCTCAACTTTCCAGCATGGTTGCCCTGCGTTATGAGAGGTATTGCTGTAATAAGAATAACAGAAATTTGACATTGAGTGGACCTCAGAAATCCAAGTTCTTATCCACTCCTCAGGAGAATATATTTGGCTTATAAGGTGTCAACCCTTATTGTCTCCCAACTGTTGGGTTAAACTGGATTAAGTAGGAGACTGGAGCCCATTCAAAAGTAGCATTGTTAATGTTATTAACAATGCAATTGTGTGAGGAGTTGCTTTGCAAAGCAAATTACTGTATAGGCAGCTGTGTTTCCAATGGCACTCATAACACTGATTGCATAAATCATCTTTTCCTAGATAACCCAGTTTGGTTAATTTTATCATTAATTATTATAATTTATTTATTATTATTTAGGATTGGGTTGCATGAGAGGTGGAGGTTCCCTCCCGCCCCTGCCAACTTAAAGGCAAAAATCATCTGATCAGGCTATACATAAAAAAAAAGGTTTGGGTAGCAAGCACTTAAACATTGCAGGAGTTTGTGTGCACATCTAACTTCACCCTCATTTTTGGGTGTTCTCAGTCTTTCCAGAGCATTTCTGTGAGTGGCAAATGGGTGAGTCACCTGGAGTTCTCTGTGCTTCCAAGACAGGCACTTTTTCAGGTGATAAAATGAACATAATTTCAGGTTTATCCAAAGTGATTACATTAGAGAAGGCAGAATTAGCCTATGCTGTGAAGTTGGTATCAGATACCAAGATGTAAGGGGGAGGGGATTAACATTTGCAGCAGGAGCTGAAATTTGTACTCCAATGTTGTCATCTTTTTTCCTCAAGAATCCACGACAAAGGTTCTTCCTACTTCTTATCGTCAAGCAGATTAACACATTTATAATTTCACACAGGCTTTTCACCTGGCAGATTGACTAACCTAGACAAAGCTGTGGATAATTGGATTTTTTTTTCCTCAAAAAAGGGTAAGTATCACTTGTGCTAAACTTGTCTTTGAACTTTATCTATAATGATATACTATACATTATAAAAGTCAATCTCTCTGGGATAATAGGGTCTTTGTATCAGCATTAATTAAACATATTAGTAGATTAATGTTGCCTTTTCCAAATTACTAGGCTATATAATTGTCCTGTTCATGGTTACAGATTTATCTGGACAGGAACACATAACTTCATAAGTTGAGACCTTGTAAAAATTCCTTCGGAGAAGGTTTGGCTCAGAAAAAAAATGCTTGCAAAGCCCAGTTCTCCCTCCTGTCCCATAATCTGTCCTCCTCACTATTGAAAGAGTCATTGGTTGGGTGAAGAAACTGTCCTCTGGGGACTCTTGCCACACAGCGCTATCCTCCCATTCCCCTTTCAACTTTTTTAAGCAGTGAAGGGCCAGTTTCTCATAGCTTAAAGGGGCTTGTGGAGCGAGGGGATTGACCTTAAAAGATGCATGCCTGCAAGCATGCATCCCAGAGATGAACTGCTCTCACTCTTAGGGTGGTGGGCCTCAGACTGAAGTGAAGCAATGGGTGGTCTGTGTGCTCCTCTTCGGGCCCTGGAATTCCTATCCCAGCTGGCTGGGGACTGGTGCCTGCATTTAGCTGTCTACTGAAGGCAATATCCTGAGGCGGAATGATTTTGTAGGGGGGAGTATAAACTCTAGCCTCTCACTCCCCTCTCCTCCTCACTTCCTCATCTGCCCTTTTTTTTTTCCAAATCAAAGAGTGCAGGAAAAGGAGGAGAAATGACAGATGGTGGAGATAGACCATCGGTAATGATCTCTGCCAATCTGCTGCCTGAGGTGACCATTTTAGACCACCTTATGAACAGGCTGGCCCTGAGTTACATTGTGTTAGCTGGTTACTACATGTGAACACCAGACCGTGCAGAGCCCTTGTTCATATGTTCTCCCCATTTTTGCAGACAAAGAATCATGCAAATTGTACATCTGTGAAATGAGTCGTGGTTGAATGAAGTACCTGGTTCACACTTGTTACTTTGAAATGGAGAGGAAGAGAAAAGCTCACTCCTCCCATCACTCCTTACAAGTGATGGTGAAAACTCAGCAAATATATGTGCTGAACTAGAGCATATTCATGTGATGACGGCACCTCATTCATTACCGAACACTGGAGCACTACCTGACAAAGCTGAACAAATAAAAAGAGGCAAAAAAAAAAAAAGAGGAAGTTTTGATTTCCCTATCTGGGCTAAGTCTGAATGTTTCATACAAATCTGTGCCAACTAGCCAGTTATTTGGCTGCAGGTTAAGTAGATGTAAATGCCAGTACTGTATTAGGCTGCAATCCTAGACAGACATTCTTGGGAGTAATTCCCATGGAATTTAATGGATCTTACTTCTAAGTAGACGTGCATAGGATTGTGCTGTTAATGTGTGACATTGCACCAGTGGTTTCCAGATTTACCTGGGTCAGGACGACCCACAGCCTCCTCAGCCGGGTGATTCCATCTTGAATCTCACAAATACTTTGGGAATCCCTGTGCTACACAGAATATTTCCTTTGTGCAATAATGAATAGTTCATTAGAGAGTAGTCCAAACAGAAGTCGTTCTAATGGCAGTCACAACACCCATTTTAAAAATGTGTATTATTTTTTCCCCTGCTGCTGGTGAACTATTTGGCAGTATCAGATAACCCTGCCTACAGGAGCCCCACGCTGAAAGCAGTATTTTAAAAACTATGCTATCAACAATCACTCTTCTTTTCTCTCCCTTTCTCTGTCAGCTTCTTTGTCATTGAAACTTGTCTTGCATGGTAAAATATATCAAGTGCGTATAGTCTGTGAGAACATACATCTCCCAGATTTTAGTACAGACGTGGTCTTATTGAGTAAATGTCTGTTTCCATGAAATAAAAAGCAAGGAGAAAACTTGGCTTTTTGTGGTTTAAGAAAGCAGCTCGCCTGGGTTTGTTAAAAAAAAAAAAGGTCTTCTTGCATCTAATATATTCAAAAGAAGAAATGTTTAAAGCACTCTCCAACTCTCTAGAATAATTGAATTGGCTTTTTCATCTGCTGTGGAAAGTCTAGGTCATTTCAGAGATAATTTCAGAATGTGTCCACTTTTCAGCTTCAGAGTATGGATCAATCCTGGAATTCTGGAGCACTCAAAGTTCAGAGTGAGAG
The DNA here is from genome assembly GCF_035046505.1 of Tiliqua scincoides. NCBI lineage: Eukaryota > Metazoa > Chordata > Lepidosauria > Squamata > Scincidae > Tiliqua > Tiliqua scincoides. The sequence goes on from NC_089826.1 coordinate 33,548,425, forward strand.
TGTTCTCTCAAATAGTCAGGTAAGTTACATGTTATGATGAGAGCTAGCCCCTTAAATATCTAGCTTTTGGAACAATAGCAAGTGTAGGGGCAAGTGATCCAGACTGAAACCATGGCAGGGAGATGGAAATAGAGGGCTTTAATACTTTTCCCATAAAGTATTATCACAAAGACTGGTTCCATTCTAGATTGTGTCTCTCCCCTGCACTCCTTATACTAGTATAAAAGCTTCTACTGGTTTCATTACTATTTCCATTGCTACTACAAATAGTGCCTGCTGTATGTGATCCAGATCAGAATCACCATGGGGGCAAAGTATTAAAATTCCCAACCCAACCGCAGTGGTTCTGCCCTGGTTGCCTATCTTCCAGAGCACTGTTTTTAAAGCCAAACATTTGAAGCACTTAAAGGGCCAGCTCCTGCATCTAGCTTGGCCCTTACAAATATATCCATTAGGGATAAGAGAAGGGGAAACCCACTGACTGTAGAATGGTTACTTACTGAGGAAAGACAGATTGTTTATGAATGAATGTCTTGCTTGAATAGTTAAAAATACATCTGGTTTTTTCTTCATGATAGATGATTCTTGGAAAAATCTCTCTAAATATGGGCAGATCTCCCTAAATATGGGCAGATAAGTTCAAAATACCTTCTGCATATTAGAGAGTTTAAAATGACACAAGCCAGTATTGTAATTAGTGAGAAAGGTTTCATTGGCTAGCACTGAAAGAATGAATGTTCCATTTCTAAGCATTTGGAAAGACAGAAATTTTCTTGACTATGTAGCCAGTAGATAGTACTAACATTATGGAGGGTGCATGCCTGCCACAAAAGACAACAACCCTATACCCCCTGCATCCCTATAATACCTAGTAATACAAAATATGTTGCAGACAATCTTTGTGCTTCAAGTTTCTGTGCCCTGCTGCACTTCATTCACTTCATTGCAGGGGCAGGAAACAAAGCATAATAGTCATTGTGCAATATTGCATTCAGTGGCATAGCTAAGGGAGGTGGACGGTCAATTGCCCTGGGTGTCATACCTGAGAGTGTCATGCCTGAGGGGTGTCCAAGGGTGCCTTTCTGAGGCCTTCTGAGGTTCAGGGAGTCCATGCATGGCCTCCCTAAGCCTTCGAAGGTTTCAGAAGGCTGGCTGGAGACTTTAGAAAGGCATGTCCAGTTTTTGCAAAAACCAGAAGTGCCTTTCTAAGGCCTTCTGAGGGGGTGGTGTTAAAAAAAAAAGTGCCTCTGGTGCCAGATGGTATAGCTACACCATTGCTTGCATTACTAGACATGACTGGAGGAGGAAGGTATAGGAACTGAGGAGGTGCTGTTTTCTACAGCAGCGATATATCCTTGGGACTTTGGGGAGTAGTCAGAGTGCTGGACTCCTGAGTTCAAATCCCCACTCTGTCCTGGTGTTGACTTGGTGACTTTGGGACTGCCAGGACCTTTCAGTCTGAGGAAGAGCCATCTGCTCTGCCTTGTGCTCTTTGGATAAAATAGTAGGATAAAAGTGAAATAAATTATAGATTCTTCTAGATAGGGTATTTAGTCATACTTTGTTCACTCATTCTTTACAGGGAGTTCACAAGAAGTTGCTCACTGGTATTTTCCCCAGGGTTAAAGCATCTCATTTATTCAACTTTTTTAGAACAATGGAATCCCTGCCCCTGTATCCTCTGGTGTGAACTCTGGCTAGCACTACTGTGCCATTTTTTTTTTAAAGAAGTACACACAGATTCACCAGAATCAAGCAGGGGATAGGGGTGAGGGTTAGTCTGCTGTGTTCCCAAAACACAGCTATATTATGACAGTAACAATGTCATTTTGCTGATAACTCATAGTGGAAGAACAAGTGAGTTACTTGCCCTAAAGGTGCCCCATGTCTTAGTCTGACAAAAGTTCTGTGTGACTTGAAAGCTTGCATTGCATCATGAATCGGCCGTTCTTAATAAATATATTTACTCACCCTGTGGATTTAAACAGAGGAGTAAGGGCCCAAACCTATCTAATTTTCTGGGGCTAGTGCAGTTGTGCCAATGGGGTGTGCACTGCATCTTGTGGTGGAGGGACAGTCACTGGGGCCTCCTCAAGGTATGGCAACAGGTGTTCCCTTACCATGGGGCTACACTGGAGCTGGAAAGTTATATAGGATTGGGCCCTCAAGTCAAAGTAAAAACAAAAAAGGCATTTGAATAAGAGCTTTAAATCAAGACAAAGACTCCATTACCAGACATATTCTTGCTCTGCAGCCATATTAAGGGTACTTTTAAAATATAGTATCTTGTAGCCTGGTGTTTTAGTAACATGAGCACATGGAACTCATATAAGGATTAGAGGGAAATGTTCGCATGAGAAAAAGCACAGATGCAAGGCCATAACCTCACACCTGGAAATTTCCCACACGCCAGTTCTGCGCATTTAAAGACCGCAGAGGGGAAGAAAAAGGCTCAACCAGCTGATCATGTGATTGTGAGGAATATATTGACTCTGGCAGTAAAAGATCTGCCTGTGTCATGAGACAATCACCTTAAAATGACCAGGAGGTACACCTGTGACATGTTATCCATTTTTCCCCTCACCAGGAAATTGTGTTAGAAATATTTACATCATCAGCCAATCTGCCATTACCAGGGGGAAAGAAATGCAGCTGGAAAACTGGAGCAGGAGAGCTGTTGCATATAAAGGATGCTCATGTTTTGATGTGCCACCTCCTGCATGGTACATTAGGCTCCTTGGTAGAGTTCAGTGCACTCATGTGTGAAAGTGGTGCAGGAAAGAAAGACAGTGAGGGTGATCAGGCGAGGGGCTTCTGAAAACTAGCAGTCAGGAGGGAAATCCACCGTAAAGGAAATGGTGCATTCAAACATCAGCATCTTTTACATGCACCTTTCTTAACCCCCACTGATGTGACGTGGAAGATCTTGTTTTAGAGACAGGCCTGCCACTGCCCTCCACCAACTGCACTTTGGATGGAAGTGGCACATGGGCAGGGGTTACCCAGCCAATTCAGTGATCCATTAAGTATCCGAGGGCCAAACAACTTAGGGTTTAAATGTGATAACCAGCACTTTGAATTAGAGTCATATTGGGAACTTGTTTGTGCAAGATGCAATGTATATAGAACATATTTCCCATCACTTTTTCCCTTTTCTGTTTGCTTGGCATCACTTTCTCTTGCCATCACTTTTCTTTGTACTGATATTTAGTTGTTTACTTCTGTTTGTTATGTCCCCACACCCTTGGGCACCTTCATTGGGGGGGATGTGTCTTTAGGGGGCTACGCAAGGACATAGCTCTCTCTACTCATTTTATCTGCTTCTGTGTCAATCAACCAGTCGGACTAGAGCTATGCTTCCACTCCTTTACTCCATGTTCTATTCCTTTCCATTCATGGGTGGACATGTCCCCTCACAGTATGTCCTGCCTCTTGTCTTCTTGTTCTTTTGCAGATGGGACAGTGAGTCTCTGCAGGATCAAGCCTGCGAGTGGCTCCTTCCCTACCTCCTAGGTAAGTATTTAATTTCTAAACAGCAGTTGCTTTCATGCTTCATTGGAAGCTGTTTTCTTGGATTTTGTTAATGTTCTGTTTACTATTGTCTCTGGTTTCTGGCTCAAAAGACATTAGAAGCAGCAGCCAGTTCTCCAAGGAAAACCACAAAAGGATTCAGGAGGAAGCAGTGTTTGATAAGAAAGCACATAGAACAATATGCTTTCCCTGGACTGGAGGATGTTGGAATTTATTGATTCTTACTGTACAGCACTTCTGCCAGAATCCAGAAAATCAGCCACTTCATATTATCTTCAGCTGCTCAGTTGAAACAGCACAAGAAGTAGTCTTATTATTACAACTGCTGCTGTACTTTTACAATTGGTCTACAAAAGAAGGAAGTTGTCTTAGCAAGGTAGTGGCGTACCAAGGCCATTTGGCATCCTGGTCCCATACATTTTTGGAATCCTCCCATGACAAAATCATTTTCAGTAATAATTAATAATAATAATGACCTGAGAAGAAGTGCAGACAGTGAACATTTTCTTATCTATCTATCTATCTATCTATCTATCTATCTATCTATCTATCTATCTATCTATCTATCTATCTATCTATCTATCTAGCCTTTGTAAGTTTGTATACAGTATTTATATTTGTATACAGGTGTGCATCACTTAATAATGGCAATACATTCTCTGATCCCTGTTATGTGATTAGGTCACAATCCTAACCAGGTCTACTCAGAAGTAAGTCCTATTTTGTTCAATGGGGCTTACTCTCAGGAAAGTATGGTTAGGATTGCAGCCTAAGTGAACATTCAGCCCAATCTAGTGCCTTTGTTGTGTAAACAGACACTCTCTGCCAGACAAGGGAGGGCACCAAGATGCAGGTGTCTTGTTATCTGGTGTGCTCCCTGGGGCATTTGGTGGGCCGCTGTGAGATACAGGAAGCTGGACTAGATGGCCCTATGGCCTGATCCAGTGGGGCTGTTCTTATGTTCTTAGACACTCACTAGCTGCACAGGCTACTGGCAACAGATTGCCTTTTCTTTGCATTAAGAGCCTCTTTGTTGTGTAAACAGACACTCTGCTGCAAGGTATGGGAGTCCTGACTGCCACATTAAGAGCCTCTTTATTGTGCTTTGACCACCATCATATATGCGGTCTGTTGTTAAGCAAAAGGTCATTTAGTGATGTACACCAGTATTTGTATATAGCTTTGTAACTGTATATATAATCATATCAATAAACAATTGAAAAAATGTTTAAAAGAAATGTCGTTTTCTTGAAAAAGAAGTTTAAACATCTTGGGGTGGTCTCTCGGACATCCCCCTGCAGCCTGGCACACAGGGTCGTCCCCCCTTTTCATACACCACTGTAGCAAGGCACAAGACTTTCATGGCCTTTCCTCCTGGCTGATGATGATGCTCCAAATGGGGACAAGAAATGCAGTCAGATGACCAATGAGAATTCTGGTTTTCTCCACTTTACTGCATCATCCAATTCAGAATAAATCTGTCTAATGGAAGGGTATATGTTTTCTCTTCTTTTCCCCTGTACCACCTCCCCACAAGGTGAAATAATTTAACTCATATGTAATCTTTCAGACCAGGACACTAAAACAAATCAAATAAAGTTTGCAACCTAAGAAACTGTATGCAGATTTTCCTAGTTTTTATATTCTAATTCAAAAGCCTATGAAACGGGCTTTAACTGAATCACATCATTGATTTTTCTAGCTCTGAAGTTTCAACACTGTCAGTCAGTGGTTCTCTAGGGTTTCAGGCAGAGAAGGGTCTTTCTCAGCCATTCCTGGAAAAAGCTTGGGATTGTGTCCAGGACTTTCTGGATTCAAAGCAGGTGTTCTATGGCTAAGCTACTATGGCCCTTCCCTCAAGGGATTTCTAGGATCTAGGAAGTGGGAATTTTTTTTTTGTGGAGGCTTCCAAAGCCCTTGAGAAGTATACAGTTCATGAGTCAGAGTTGTGATTCAAAAAATTTGCACATTATCACATTATCTGCTCATTATCAACTGTAGGTTTAGTGTGCCTCTAGTATGGGAAACAGAATCTGTGAGATAAGTACAATGATAACACACACCAACACAAGTTTTGCTATCTTAAAAGTTAGATCTATTCCTCTGTATATTTGGGGTGATGATTCCAAAAATTGCATCAGTTTTTCCCCTATCATATCTAGCTTCAGAGATACGATTAGTGATTAGTAATCATTAGTACTATAGTGAATTAGTGAATAGTTCAAGCAGCTTCCTCATGAGGAAGCCTATATCATGACTGTCACAAGAAGCTGCATGAAACGTTCACTAATGAGGCTATGTCGTGTCTCTGTAACTAGACCTCCAATTAATAAAACCGTCATAAACTTTAGAAAAAAGTTTTTCTGACCCTCAGTTTCACAGGCCTGTGTAATTTAAATCAGCAAGGATAAATGTAGAGTCTTCCTGAATGAACTTATGACCCACTTATTGGTGCTGTAAAGCATTGGGTTGAGCAGTATGGTGGCATACAGTGCTTTCCAACTGTCACAAAAGGCAACACCCTGAAGTGTGCAGACTCGTCACTACCACAAGCAGTTGGCTCCATGTGCCAGCAGACTCCAAACACCTGTTGCCTCGGTTATTAAGCATATAGGGTGGGAGAATGAGTAATAGGGTACCTTATGAAGGTAGGATTGCTCAGGGGGTGGGAGGGAGGGGAGGAAGGGGCAGAATGGGGTAGGGGTGGGCAGAATGGAATGGTGATGGGATGGGGAGGAGGGTGGATCAGAACCAGGAAGGTTAAGTTTGTAGCAGCAGATTCCTCCACCAAACCCGCCCCCATCCTGGACTTGATCCACCTTCACTGATCCGCATACTTATTCATCTATGCAGATGGCGCGCGTTTGAGTAGACCCTGTGGCCTATCAGGTGCTTACCTCTAACAGGTTCCCTTATCCCAAGGAGGCCTCCGGAGGCTGAAACTCCCCTGTGGGATACAGTGGGTGCCAGGTTGGCACTGCTGCATCACCACACTGGGAATTAGTTAGGCTTGGTCTGTGGACATTGTAGTTAACATGGAAGAAGAGAAGAGCTAAGATGCCACCTCTGCTTCAGTACTGCAGCTCCAGTCAGAATTGGAACTATCCCTTGATTGCTTTAAAGTGGAATAAAAAACTTGTGGGATCTCCCACATCAAGTCTGTTTTGGCCTTTAGTCACCACTAAGTGTAGTTGCATTGGGGTCATCAGTCATTTAAAAATAACTTGGAGGAAACACTGTGTAGAGTATAGGAATTAACTATCATTTCTGTTTTCTGTTAGTTCTGCAAACAGATGCTGGTTGATTTTTTCCCACCAGCAAGAAGCAAGGATATTATTAATAAAGGTTCCCAAGGAAAACAATTTCCAGACGCTTGTGAGGAAAAGCAACATCCAGTTCAAAGAGCCCTCAGAGTCAATGGGACAAAATTTGGCCTGCCATCAAGAAAGACTGGATTCTTCACTGTCAGCACCTGAACAGAACTACAAGCATTGACTGCAGCACATAACATGAGAGAATTCCAATGAGGAGTTAAGAGCCAAGTTTTTTAAAATTATAATGTGCAGGGATAAAAATGGATGACCCAAGAACCACAGCTTATGGAGCACCTGGATGTGGGATATAAATGCAGACGTGACAGATGAAATCTTTTCACATTACTCATATTTATTCTGACAAGGATGAACAACGCCTGCAAGGATGACGTTTAAGAGAAAGCACAGAAATGATCGTTAAAAGCACAAAAATCCACTGACTGTAACCAGCTAATACTGGGATGCAGTGCAGTCAAGGGTACCTTATTGAACCAAGTTGTACTGACTAATTAAGCATCTTGCCATGTAAAAGATTCAGCAAACTGAGAAAAAAAGGAAGAGGATATTAATTCTGGACAGGCCCATTATGGTGGGATTTTCTTTTTAACATTGCAAAGATGTCAGATGGTTCTGTGTGAGGAGTGAAATTTGTAATATGATACCATTAAGGGTGAGCTGAGTTTAATATCTGTTCATTGATGTTGCATGGTACATGGCACTATGCATGCAGACAGAAGTGTCCTGGGGTCTAGTGGCATCTGGGGCTGGGCGATGTGGAGCTATCACCCCCCCCCACACCATTGCATCATCCCTGCACCTGCCACCCTCCCCGGCTTCCAGAATGGCTCAATTTCAGAGATGTTCAGACACGAGGAAGGGCAGGTGGGCTACGATGAACACTACACATGAATGTGCCCCTCGCAACAAGTCTGGGAAACACCTGGAGCGTCACAGAGGGGGGCGCATCACTCTTCCTGCATGCCACCCACCTCCCAGACACCCTTCCTGCAGCCCCTGCCCCCCCAGCCACCTGAATCGTTTTCCACTGCACACAGATGTAGAAGAGCCTGCAACCACATGAAGGTTGCTATTTCTGGATTGAGGTGATTGGTTGCAATCCAAAGCTTTGTGGAGCTCCCATGGGTAGAGCATACTCCACAAAGCTGTGTGGAGCAGCTATGGGCAAGAAATTCCAAGGGCTTCTAGTCATGAGATGGAGTGACAATCATCCAGTTTCTCCCTCTAGTAACAACTGATGTCTCTTTATGAACAGTGCCCCCTCCCAATCTGGTCTGGGTTTTCATTAGTTTTATTTTAGCTGTTGTTATCCACCTAGAAGCCTTGGGAATGAGTGGGGTGTACACTGAAGTAACTAACTAAGGGTGCAATCCTAACCCCTTCTGTCAGTGCTTTCCAGCACTGACATAAAGGCAATGCAGCTCTGAGGTAAGGGAACAAACATTCCCTTACTTTGAGGATGCCTCCATGAGTGACACTGAACTGCAGAATGCAGCACATGTCCTATTGGCACCGCTATGCCAGTGCTGGAAAGCACTGACATAAGGGGTTAGGATTGTGCCCTAAATATAGTACCTAACTGATTTGGCCAAGCAGTGACATTCCTGGGGAGGACAAAGGGGTAAATGTCCCAGGGTGCCATGCCTCTGGGGGTGGTGTCATCTTCCTTGCCCCCCCTCCAAAAACCGGAAGTAGCAATTTTCAGCTTTCCAGAGGACTCAGAAGGCATTCAAAGGGCTGGAGAGGTGTTGTATGCCCCCCCTTGCTCTTCGAAGGCCCCAGATGACAGGAGGCAGCACTGAGCGGAGGGAAAGCACCCTGTGGTTCTGGTGGCACAGGGGCCAGGACTCCAATGTGGCCAAGCTATTAGTAAGAATTCAAACCAGCTGGCAGTTCCCTCCTCCAGTGTGCCTCCACTTGGGGATTTTTTTGATTAGCTGCCCATGTTTTCTCTGAAGTGACCCCTGTAATGCTTGAGACTTATGGCCAAGAGTACTTCCATTGTGATTCAGTGTGACCATGCAAAGTCACTACATCTCTTTCTGAGAATGATCAGAATGCTTCTCAAAAAAAAATCCCAAAAAGTCTTCAACCTTGAAGTATTATCTTGAAACATACGCTCTTGATTAGCAAACATGAAGAAAAGTCTTAGGGGTTTTTCTTTTCCCCATTAAAAGATTAAAGAGAAAAGAGTTTTCTAAAAAACAGATTGCTGTAAATGGTAAGTTTATTTGACTAGCTATTGACTGGAAAATGAATAAGAAAAGTGATAGCCTTCTTTTAATTACCTCATCTCGAAAACAGCTCTCAGCAAACAAATAGTTTGCAATCGGTTTGAACGCAGCTGGAAATGAGAAAATAATGGGATACCATTGAGGCTAAAGTAACTGTGGCTGAGCAGAATATTCTCCTGCTTGGGTCAAAAGTAATGCTTTCAGGGTACAAAAGTACTCATCTTTTTTCAGGCCTGTTTGCTGTGATGTTTTCCCGATCTGCTGTGCATTACAGCCCAATGTTATCCAAATCCCTGTGTGGTGATGCATCCACAACAGTGTGGTGTCTGCTTTATCCGGCCAGGGGTGCTGGTGTTGGCTTCCGGAGGTCTCCTTGGGGCAAGAGAAATTTTGTTCCCTTGCCCTAGGAAAGGCCAGTGCCTTAGGTGGGTTTACTTGGTCCTGCACTAGCTATATAACTGGCACATATCCAAGTGGAACCATGAAGGTTGATCAAGCCCAGGAAGAGGGTTAGGATTCAGTGGACGCCACTGCCACTAAACCTTTCCCTTCCCAGGTCCAATCTGCCCTCCTCCCTGCCCCATCACCTTCCCGTTTCACCCACCTCCTGCCCTGTTCCACTCCCTCCCTGGCTCCCTTTCTTCCCTTGTGTGATCCTGTCTTTGTTGGTGAGTCTCCACAGAGGCGCTGCTATACATGGGGCTTCTCCAGCTTTGCTATTGGTGTTTCAGAATTGCATGGTTCCCCCTGCTTTTGGAAGGTCATTTGTGACAGGCAGAAAGTAAACCCTGCCATCAGAACACTAGTTCTGGCAGTAGGGAGAGGGGATAGGATTGGCCATTTGTGTCATTTTTCTTATGGAGGTTCTTTCTGGGAATAGCAACATAGGAGAGCAATCAGGGCCCATATAATGAGGACGACTGCATCAGGTTACCTAGTTTGCATTTTGATGCTACTGAAATTTTGTCATGAAAAGCAACTTGGACTCAGCTCTAAAAGCAATATTGCATGTGTGATTATATTTGGGTGAAGCATTGGTGCAACACATGTTCATCGCTAGGATTAATGATTTAAGGCAGTGGTGTAAAACCCAAATAAGCGGAAGGCCAAATTCTTTATCTAAATTCGCTACCCAGAAATCCCCTCCACAATTTTTCACCGCAAAAGTCAATTCCACCATATTTGGGTGAGTTTCATTTTCTCAAACTCTTCCTCAGTGTCTGTTAACCCGCTTCTTCGAATAGATTCCAGGGTAGGCAAGGGAAAAGGCAGACCTAAAAGAGGATCAAGTCTACTTCCTGACATCTCATCTCCAAGAAGGAGAAAATCCAAAATAGTGCTAAAGAAAAGACTTTAGTGTAATCATTCCAATGCCCTGAATGTGGTTGTTGCTAATAACCTTTTAGCCATTCAGCTGAAGAACAGCTGTGGTCAAAACCCTTTGGAATTCTTTTATTATAGTCTTGCACCATTTTGGATGTTTTTCCTTCTTTCTTGACATGTTTGTCTATCAGTGCTATCCCTATCTTGCTTCCCCAGAGCAAAAGAAGGTTTGTTTGCTGCAAGCTTGCCTTGAGCACATCAAGTGATATAAATGACAAGCTAGGATCATTTAAACAGTGGATGATGTGCCATCCGTGTCTCCTTGGCACTGAAAATGATTTCAGTGCATGGAGTGAGGTATGGATGCTCTAGAGGCCATACTGAAGAAGACCCTGAAGGACCTGATAAGATGCCAAGCTGTTACGTTTGACATCTTAGTTTAAGGCATTAAAACTTCAATATTTGTTTTAAGAAGTCATCATTGCCTACCACTCTGGTGCCCCTCTCAGCCTATGAAAAGTTCCATCTCTTTTTGCGTGTTTGTATAGTTTCCTGAGCAATCATTCCCCATTCTCTTTCTGCCTCTCTCATGCGCAGTGGACCTGTCAATATCTGTGAGTCATGATAGCTCCATGGAACTCATGACCATATTGTCTTACCTACCCATTGAGAGCTTTGGAGTGGGGTAGTCCCTCTCACAAGAAGTCCAAAAAAACCCCTCACCTCCAGCTTTTCAGGGGGGCCTCAAAACTCACATTTTGGGGGAGGGGTCAGGTTTTTGGGCATGATTGGTGAAGTTCTTGCTGTTACTTTTAGCTACAGCAGCAGTTCCCAAACTATGCAACCAGTGGGTTGTGATGTAATTTTGGATGGTTCACAAAACTGTTGATGATTGATGGTAAACAAGCTGTTGGGGGGGGGAGCACTGCTGCCCAATCACCATTATAGCCATACCCCTTGGCATTTACAAATCAGACAGCAGCCTCTAGGGCCTCTAAAAAGTTTGGGCACCACTGAGCTACAGCTTAAAAAATAGTTTTCGGGCCAGTTGATTAGTTGTGTTGTTTTTATGTCACATTTAGTTTATTAAGAGTTTTAATGTGTGTCTAAATTAATTTTTTGTCAGCCTTGGAACCATTGGTGAAAGTAGCTGTTGCCTACTTTTCCTTTTCCTTTTCCTTAAAATGTGCAAAGGGACACATGTGTACATGGTGCTGCGAACCTGCTGGGAGAACATGGCCCAGGCCAGTAATATGGTTTCAGAAACAGGGTTGATGGTGTGCGGCATCAAAGCCACACCAAGAAGAAAGCTACACTTTTGTCAGTCCAATCTCTCTCTCTCTCTCTCTCTCTCTCTCTCTCTCTCTCTCTCTCTCTCTCACACACACACACACACACACACACACACACACACACATTGCATGTCCAGCACATTTGACCCTAGGATTAAAAATCACTACTTAGAAGCTTCCTGAATTTGAGCAAACAAGTTAGCAACATAAAAGAAGGCTCCCCACCCCTAGCTGTTTTCACCAACTCCATGGTCAAATTCCATCACAGAGCCATGCTAATGGAGCAACTGGCCTCCAGAGCTAACTACCACACCACCAGCCAAGTGTGAGAACAAGGGAAGGGCCCATTTAGGACTAGGGATAAACCATCATAGACCATCAAGTCCCTAAAAGTTCCTTGATGACTTCACCCCACAAAAGATCCCATGGAATCCTACTGGAGAAAAAGATATACAGATTAGACTGAAGTGACAGGTTGCAAGACTGAGGGCCCTGCTGCAGCTGTGAGACAAGAGGGACTGAGAGCTGTATAATCCTTTCCCCTCTGAAAGCAGCATAAGGCAAGAGGGAAAGGCCCTCCAGGACAAATATTGTAGGTGGATGGAGAGGGATGACTCTGAAACCCAGCAGCGTGGTTCTGAAGGAGGAACCCTCAACCTGGGCTAGGGGTGTGGGAACCACCACAATACCATTTATTGTAATCTTATTGATCTTTACTAGCTAAGGGCTGAGTCTCTGTACATCACTTAGGCTGCAATCCTGCAAACCACATCAGTAGTTCCCAAATTTTTTCAACTGGCGTCTCCCTTGACCTTCTGGGTCATTGCTGATGTTTCCCTGGCTGGTTTCCGCAGCGCCCCGGGAAGCCACGGATGACAGTTTGGGAACCACTTACCTGAGAGTAAGCACGGCTGAACACAATAAGACTTACTTTTGAGTAAATGGATGTAGGCTTTTGCTGTAAATGAGCCATTTGAACATGTGAACTGCATCCATTGAGCAGGCTTGTGTTTGGAGCGCATGTGAAAGAACTTCCTGTGATGTGTAATGGTTCTTTCACACATGCAGGTCATTACTGATGGTGCAGTCACAGAATTATTAACTTGTTTGTGTAAACTCACCCTAAAATGCTCTTTCGGAGTAGGAAAAAGATAAACATCCCTTCTAAAGAGACCGGAGAAGTGATATGATAAATGCTTTTATTTCTGGCATTGTAAGAAATCATTATGGTGGCTGATATCATCTCTGGCAATGTCTTCTCATGTGTACAGATGTTTTTCATTAGTCCCCTTTTCTTGTAAGAATGTTAAAACTCTGAATGGTTTTTTAAAAAAGATTCTTTGGAGTAATGTAGCTGGAATAAAAATCTTGCTTTATCAACTTTTTTACACTCTTCCTATCTATGGAATTGTCACCCCATTACTTGGTAGATAGCCATATATAATGAGAACTAGTAGCTAAAATGTGGGTGTCTCTCATTCAGGACTTCTCTGGATCCTGGTCCAGTTAGACATCCATGATCCAGTTATCCCTTCCTTCCTTCCTTCCTTCCTTCCTTCCTTCTACTGCCTGTGCTTTGAATCTGTGCTGCAGATAACCTCTTTGACTGTTGACCTGGGATGACTCTGTGGCCAAAGTAATTGCGCACAGAAGGCAACAGAATAAACCTCAAACTCAAAACAAATCCCAGATTTGCTTCAGATATATGCCTGGTAAGGGTGTAGGATAAAAGATATACTTCAGTGCATAGGAAAAGTAAAGACATTTCATGTCAGTGTATAGTTTGCAGAATGCAACTTGATCCAATAGCTCTACCTCTAAGCAGCTTGCCAGTATACCTACCTGGTGCTTTAAAAATAATTGGAAAGCTGGTACTAGCAAATATTGATGACCACATCTTTTATGCATATCAGTTGTTTTTCTGGATGTCTTTGAGAACATAAAGCCCACCTGGTTGCTCTGCTTTTCCCCTAAGCTCTGCCTAGGAAGGAAACTGTGTGAACACTGAAGGCTGGACTGCTATTTACATTGCCAGAACCAGTGTGTATATGTGTGAACAACACTTTGCTTCTTTTATCTAAGCTAGCAATTTTCAACCAGTGAGGCATGAATGGTGAGTTGCAGGAGTTTGGGGGTGGATCATTTATTAGTCAGACCATTGGGGGGGGGGGTGAGCCCCACACTGGCAGTGCAGTGTGCTTTGTCAATTGTGAAAAAAACTGATGGTGTGCCTTGACAATGTTATTTATTTTATTTAAAGTATACCTATACCATTTTCTAACTTTCAAAGCAACGTACAACAAGATAAAACATGCAAGGGTAAAACATCTGAATAAAAAACATTGAAAACCAATTAAAACAATTAAAATGCTACAGAGCAGATGGAAATATAAAGTAGTGCTAACATAATATAAAGCAGCAACAGGATTTAAAAGGGACCCTAAGTGGTTCCTCCCTTCACAAAAACCAAGTGGAACAAACAGGTCTTTAAACCCTGCCAGAAACCATGTCATGAGGGGGCTGACATGGTAGCTGATTCCAGAGTCGACGTACCATAACTGAGAAGTCCCTACACCTTGCCTACTTCCCCTTGGCTTCAGATGGCTGCAGTGTCCTAAGAAGGGATCTCTTTGATATACAGGATTATTGGGGGGGTGCGGTACTTGAGGTAATCTTAGTGCCTTGTCAGTGTGCCATGAAATGAAAAAGGTTAAAAATTGCTGATCTGAGCAGTCTTGTGTGTGCACTGAAACCACTCACACTCTTCAGAGGCTGTCTCATGCCTGCAGGAACACCTTCCCAAAAATCTATCTTGCTTTTACAAGCTGCAGAATGTTGGAAACCCTACAGCAGGGGTGCTCAATAGGTAGATCGTGATCTACCGGTAGATCGCGAGGCAAAATGAGTAGATAGCGGAGTGCCGACCCCCCCCCTTCAGGTGCCTCTGGGAGTAAACACCGGGAGTAAGGCCCATTGTACTCAATGGGGCTTACTCCCAGGTAAGTGCGGCTAGGATTGCAGCCTCACAGCCTAATCCTAGGCATGTCTACTCAGGAGTAAGTCCTGTTATACTCAGTGGGGCTCAAGGTACACCAACATACATTGTACACATAAATGTTATATGTTATGATGGCGTGAACATTGTAAAAAAAACTCTGGTAGATCTCCGGGCCTTGCTGGGTTTCAAAGTAGCTCTCGAGCCAAAAAAGTGTGAGCACCCCTGCCCTACAGCATGTCCTCCCCCTGCCCCAATTTTCACTACCTTTTGCTTACCATGAAGAATCCTATAGGATTTGAAAGCTTGCTGTTCGATACATTGTTACCACTTAAAGAGATTGCCCTACCTTGGATTCTGGGAAAAGAATATTGTTTGTCATGTAGCAAAACCATACACACACTCTCTCCTCTCTCTCTCTCTCTCTCTCTCTCTCTCTCTCTCTCTCTCTCTCTCTCTTTGGAAAGCTAATGATATTTTGACAAAAGCAAGTAATACAGAGTGATGAGCTAATACCTGTGACACAAACATTACACACTAATCAGGCATGGTTCATTATTACTACTTCTTCATGAATATCCAATCTGCCTCTTAGGCCGATACATCTCAAACTTTCTACCATTTAGAAAGGCCTTGCCACATTACTCATGTCTATGATAAATTCCATGCACTCTGCAGCATGTTCTGCCTGTGACATGTTATAGGAAGAATATGGGGCAATGGTCAGACTTTTTGGGTGCCGCTGTTGCCCCAAGACTTCCCTTCAGCTGCTCATTGCAAGGGAAGATTGAAGGTGATTGCTAAGCTGTATTTCAGGTCATTGATGGCATGCAGACCCTCTCAGTGAAGAAGCCCCTATATTCATAAGAACCCAGGGGGTTCTCTAGGCCACAGCTTGTAAACCACTGCCTGAATCCAGATGTATGCATGTTCCTCTTTGGTCTTAAAGCTGGAACATTAAAGGGTCAAAAACTTCTAAGGAGGGATGTCTAACCAGTATCCCAGTAGATTAGGGAATATGGGGTGCAATCCTAACCAACTTTCCCGCACTGGCCTAGCTGCATTGCAATTCCAAGGTAAGGTAACAAACATGCCCTTATCTTGAGGAAGCCCCCTTGACTGCCTCCCCACTGCAGGATGCAATGCACACCACATTATTACAGCTATGTCAGTGCTGGAAAGTCAGTTAGGACTGCACCCATGGTAATTTAAAACTGATTGTGCACCTCTAGTCTTCAGTTCATCTGAATTCCACATGGTGAAATATCATGCAAAAAGAGAGTAGATTTAATACCAGTGAATTATAGATAGTGCTTTGTGTTGCCACTGATATTTTTTTAACAATAGAAAGGTTAACATTTTATTACATAGCAGGGAAGGTCTTCTTAGCTGTAAGACTGGTTCAGCAACAAAATACATTGGCTGCAAAGGCTGAGGTTTTCCTGGAAGGTTTTCAAACAAAAGTTGGACAGGCACCTATTGGGAATGTGTTTGATCCAAAATGAATTGCTTTAACATAGAGATTTGGACTAGGTAATTGATTCATTGGATCCCACCCAGCTCTGAATTTTAAGGCCAAATTACATATAATGTGTGATCTTCCAACATTTTCTTTTTTAACTAAAGACAGCCATTGGGGGGGGGGGGGCTGGCTGCTAATTTGATTGGAAGAGTAGCATGTGGGTGGGAGTACCAACTTCCTTTGTGAATTTGTTCTATTTAAATCCTCCCCCACTCAAGCAGCTCTATTTTGCCAGTGATCGGCAGCTTCAGGAGGGCAACTGAACTTGGGACAACCAAGCAAGAAGGAAGAAGTTGTTGTCTCAGACTTAATATGGATTCTATGTACCAAATTAGTTGTTTTCCTGTGCCGAGTTTAGTATAAAAAACGTTAGCTCAATCAAAAGGCTTTCAGTGTAAGATGTACTTTGGAGCTTTTGCTAATTCTCCTCTATGCAGCAGAACTAATGTATCCAGTTGTTCAAATGCCGGCCATTTTTACAGTGCAGCCCTCTGCAGCAGTAGTTCTCACATGTTTAGCACTGGGACCCACTTTTTAGAATGAGAATTTGTCAGGACCCACCAGAAGTGATGTCATGACCAGAAGTGACATCATGAAGCAGGACAATTTTTTACAATCCTAGGCTACAATCCTACCCACACTTACCCAGGAGTAAGTCCCACTGACTATCATTGTTAAAAACATATACATAGTAGCCTGTTCAAAGTACATATCTGTAACATTTCCCCAAATGCAATCACATACCATGGTGGCATCAAGTTTAATAAAAAATAAAATATGGAAATGAATGGGGACCCACCTGAAATTGGCTTGCGACCCAGTTTGAGAAACACTGCTCTGCAGGCTTATTCAGAATTACTCCCAAGGAAGAGTACATAAGAATGAAGCCTTACAAACACATGTTGCTGCTTCACTGACAGCAGCAGTGTTCAGTGTTCGCCTTGCATTTTAACAGAAGAGTCAATGCGTGCAAGATAGCATCATTAACACTGACAGTTACAATGTTAATTCAGAAAGACTGTTGATTCCACTGAGACCTGTGCCCATGGATGTTTAAATTGCAAGCCCACATAAGGTGCCCTGAACAGCTTATTAGGATACCTAAATTACTGTCTCTTCCTCTATGAACTGGCCTGACCATTGCAGTCAGTTGGGGTGGCCCTTTTCCATATCCTTTAAGCAGAGGTTCCCAAACTATCAGCCATGCCTCCCCAGGGAGCTGTGGGAATCAGCCAGGGGAGCCGTGGAATCCTTGCAAAAAAACCAGCTGCTTTATAAAATATAAAGGATTGTGGTCCTATTGGGAGCCATGGCCAATGGCCCAGTAGGTCAAGGGAGCCACCAATCAAAAAAGTTTGGGAACCACTGCCTTTAAGGTTTGATTGGTGGAGGTGCATGAAAGGGCATTTTCTGTATCAGGATGTGAATCATCTCCCCCTGGAAGATTCATTAGGCTCTCTTCCTTTTAGTCTGTCAATCCATTAAATACTTTTTTTTTGCTCAACAAGATTTTGGCTTATCTGCTACTAGAACCTACATCATTATTGACCTGCAATGGTTTGTTTCATTTACTGCTTTTAATATACTGTTATGTTATGTCTTCTTGTTTTGATTTTTAATTAGTTGTGTACAGGCGGGGACTTAATATCTGCAAGGAGTCCATTCTTGGACCACCCCCATTGGATACTGAAAACTGCAGACACCAAAAACTGCAGATTCGGGTCCCTTTAGAGACTGGGAAGGCGACTGGGGCTGTGCTATGGTCACCTCTGGAGGACTTTCTGAAGTGCATCTGAAGATTCAGGGCTTTCTGAAGGGTTTTCTCAAGCGCATCTGCCCACGGCCTCTGTGGGTTCCAGAATGGCTGAAAAGGCCAAAAAAAGTTGCTTCCACTTTCAAGAAGGATGCCTTATAAGGCATTTAAAACGTCACTTCCAGTTTCCCTCCGGAGAGTGGAAGTAGCATTTTTTTTGTCTTTTCGGCCATTCTGAAGACTACAGAGGTCATGGGTGGATGCGTGTAGCCTCTGTGGGTGTCAGAAAGCCCTCTGGAGACTACCGGAGTACAGCTGGATCTGGGTCTGGGGGATATAAAATCCACTTATAAACAGGCCCCATCTGTATTCTGTTCTTTACTGCTGATGCTCGCTGCCTTGGACTTTCCTTTGGAATTCGACAGGTGGGCTAGCAGTCCTCTAACAAACAAGCCCATTCATTGTGCCATGTGCATGCATCCCACAGCCTGGGCTCAGGCATCAGTTTGGAGAAGAAATCAGTGGAGACGTATGATATCTTCATAATATCTGCTTTACAATAAAGCCTGTCTTTGAATTCCATGTGACATAACTGCTGGTCTCGGAGCTGGCTTCAACATAAAGTTGCCACCTTTACATCTGGAAGGTAAACTATAGGATACCTATACTGGGAAGACTTGTAATTGTCAAGCATGCAGCCCAATGTTATGTGTGTTTTACTGAGATGTCCCGGTGAATTCAGTAAGGATTACTCCAGGCAGGCAAGCGCAGGACTGTAGTTGTCACACAATCCTATATATCAGTTGTTCCCAAACTTTTCTGACTGGTGGCTCCCTTGACCAACTGGGCCATTGGCTGCAGCTCCCCATTAGGGCTACAATTCTATACACTGTATAGGGCAGCAGGTTTTTTTTTTTCATAAGGATTCTGTGGCTCCCCTGGCTGGTTTCTGCAGCTCCTCAAGGAACCACAGTTTGGCAACCACTGCTATATACGTATGATTAACTCATAAGTAAATCTCACTGAGTCCAGTGGGGCTTACTTCCTTGTATGTGTGTTCAAAATTGCAGCCTTAATTAATCCAGTGGAATTATTTCTGTTTTCTGTGAGCTCTGGATTACTTCCCTGCAAACAGCCAAATCACAGAAGAATGTGCTCTTGAAGCAAGGGAATCTCCGTGACTATTATAGAGAGAGCATTCAAGCTCATCTTGCCTTTACATGAGCAGTAGATGTCAGAATTGTTATAAACAAAAGGTGGCAGCTCTGCATGAATCACAAGGGTTCAGGAATTATTCCTAAAACAGTCTGTTGCATTTGAGGGGGAGGGGAGAGAGAAGGATGCCATTTAGTGCCATGTAATCTGGCCTGGGTGCAGGAAAGGTTCTAGGTGGGGGCTTCTAGAAGACAGTGTAATTAATATGAATTTTTCCCCCTGTTCTTTGTTGTTGTTCCAATGCATTAAGTCTTTAAATACTTGAACAATTATTTTATGATATGTGACATATTTTTCATGTTAATTCATTATTCTTACCAGTGGAATGCCATGTCATTGTGGTTTATGTAATGGAACAACAAGCTAGTTAGCTCTCCAAGGTGCTATGTGACTTCCCCCCCCCTCACTGTACACTGTGAGAAACTAAAATGATATGCAATGTTTTCTGTAAAAGTGCTAGATCAAGACTGCAAAAATAAAGAACGCCATGGACCCAGGATATTTTGCTGCATGGAAGTCAGTGAAGTTCCAGTAACAGGTGAAGCCATAAACACCCTACCACTCTAGATAGGCAGTACCACTCCCAACTTTGTTCCTTCACCATCAGGCTCTCTGCATGGCTTCTTCCAATTGGGGGTGTATTGTCCTGCAGACCACTGACCCCAGAATTATTGCTGTCATATTTAAAAATATTACTGTGCACTCTATTTCAGCCTCAGGGCATGACTGTGTTCAGGTGCTCTGGCTATTTTTAAAAACCATGCACGCGCATTTATGTGCAGGAATGAGACAAGTAAAAACAGCAAATGCTTAGGCAGCCACAAGAACAGAGGCAGCCAATGGCAGTAGCTCTATCTATCTATCTATCTATCTATCTATCTATCTATCTATCTATCTATCTATCTATCTATCTATGCATGCTACAACATGCCATTTGGCAACTGTCAATAGCTGCCCTGTGGAAAAGACGACTGCACAGAATTGTAAAATAAAGTTCTGTTGTGTTGTATGGATTATGTGATTCTGGAACAGGGGATGTTCCTTTCAGGTGACCTCTTAAATTAAAAGGCATCTGGCACTGCAGAACTGTGTTAAAATATGGTTTGGGTTGGTGTGTCAAAGCAGCTTAAATGCTATTTATTCCCCCCCCCCCAGTAATAGCATGCCACCCACTCTAAAAGTTCTGATTTTGTGGTTATGGTATCAAAGCATTACCATTCCACTTTGTGCTGATAGGGATCAGTTTGCCGGTTAAATTGTCCTGGGAAATAGTTTGTGTTTCCCTTTACACAAATCTATGAGGTTACAGATTGAAAATGTGGTGCGTAATGAATGCAACCTGAAAAGCAATTTCATGGGCTGTAGTACTTTGACGGTAATAAATTCTGGGATTTCAGAGCGATAAAGACAGTTTTCTGCTCTTGGTTTTGTCTTCAGAAAAAGAAGCAGCTGTTTGTGGCAGAGAACAACTTGAGCTTGACAAGCATTTTGTATCTTCTCCAGCAAAGTTGTTCCCAGAGCTTCTTTGGCCAGAGTGATCTGTGGTTGAAAAGCAAAGGGGCAACGAAATGACAAAGAGGCTGATGCTATTCCTAAGCTGTCCCAAATCATGTCAGCAGGGGTGGCATCAATGGTTGACCAGGTTGGGTACAACTGTCTGGGTTGACCCCTGATGCCTCAGTACCAATGGCAGTGGTAGAGCCCAATGCAGCATCAGGGAGTGGGTGAGAGCACTGTGGGAGGTGCAGTGCAGGGCTTTACCCCAGACCCCCCAGCACTGCTCCTGGTGTCTGAGGGGGCATGCAAAATCCTCTCCCCCATAACTAGTGGCATGCCAGCATTCTCTTCCTCCCACTGCCTGAATTCAAGCAGCAGGAGAGGAGTGAAGCATGTTCAGGGCTGCATGACTTTGGAAAACATAATTCACCACAATGTCTTTATCTAGTCCAGCGAGTAGAAGGAGGGGCAGTGGAGGCAATTAGATGAACAGAGATGGTGACCCCCCCCCGCACCAATCTACTGCCTGAGGCATCTGTTTCATTTTGCTTCATGGATGGGCCAGTCCTGAGTAGAGCCTACATCCAAAAATGAAGTTAAGTGATGAAATTAAGAGATGCACCTTAACCCAACACTGAATCCAATTAATGTGTATATGGCATAAAATGTGTTCGGGAGTCAACATTTGTGGGGTTAAGCAGAAAAGCAGTTCTTCAGAAAGGCTCTTCTTGAAAAGAGTCAAGAATTAGGCCATCTGTTGTTGAAGTACATCTCAGATGTGAATTTTTGCAAACAAATATATATATATATATATATATATATATATATATATATATATATATATATAAAAGAACTGAGAAATAAAAAGGTAATTTCATCTCTTATCATGTAAATCTCAACTACATTCCTATGAAGAAACATTAGCAGAAAAGTATTTAAATTAACACCAGTAATTACCACTGATTTTTTTCCCAATTGTTTACAACTGCTTATTTTCTTCTGAGACAAATTAAACTCTAGCTGAATGTTTACTTTGCAGAGTCCTCTGCAATCTGGGAAAGAGAGCAGAAAACATACCTCCTTGCTCATTATGTCAATTGTTAAGATGATATGCTAATGGACACCCATTGCATTTGCTGTTTCAATCCAACAAGAAATATACTGCTCATTAACAGAAGGCAAGCTAAAACAATATAATGCACTTTGAACAGAAACTAAGGCTTGTTTGGGTGCATTAATACAGTGGTGCCTCACAAGACGAACGCCTTGCACACTGAAAAACTCACAAGATGAAAGTGTTTTTGCGATTTTTTCTGGTGACTCGCAAGACGAATTTTTCTATGCCGTGCTTCGCAAGACGAATTTTTTCTATGGCCGTGCTTCGCAAGACGAATTTTTAAAATTAAAAAGTTGAAGTTTTGTGCTTGAAATTTTTGAAATCCTCTGTACAGTATGTATGCCTTTAAAGAGCACTTAATAAACACTTTGTAAACCAAATTTGACTTTGTTCTGACTTTTTTTGCCCATAGGAACGCATTAATTAAATTTCAATGCATTCCTATGGGAAACCGCGCTTCGCAAGACGAAATTTTCGCAAGACGGAACGAATTAATTTCGTCTTGCAAGGCACCACTGTATTAATATTTGAGCTTTAGCTAACACTTCCTGTAAGACACCATCATTGTATTGAGCTTTGGTAAAATCAGGCTGTGGTTTTGCAGTTGAACACCCAGGGCCAGCCTGGCCATGATGAAGTTGGTTGAAGGGATCCACTCAAGAAGTAGACTGGCAGGAGGTGCCCACCTCCACTAGCCCACCTCCTTTGCTCCTTCTCCTCCCACTCCCTAGTTTTGAAAAGGACAAGGGAAGGGGAGTAGAAGTGTGGAGGAGAGAAGGGGTGGTGCTAGTGTGTTTAATCCAGGGAGGAGGAGAGCAACAGAGAAGGTAGTTGGTGTACCACTGCAGTAGCTTAGCTACAAAGGGTGGGGGGGCGGGACGGTGTGGTAAGTATTGCAGCACCGCAACGTGCTGTGTAAGTGGCCTTCCTACTCTCCATCAAAGCAATTCTGGGCAGCAAGAGCAACTTCCCCTTAATGTGTAGTTAGGGCGCAATCCTAACTCTGACCTAACTCTCCTTGCCCAAGTTGGCATGGAGGCTGTATTCGGCCTCAATGGGCTGGCACATCCCTGCACTGGCCCAGCCAACTCTTGAGGAGGCACAAATGTACTTTATGGCACGTTTGCAATCCTCCTGGGCTGGCGCAAGGGACTTGAACTGGCCCAAGACACACTCAGGATTGCGCCCTTAGTCACCATATATGTATGTAGCATTATAACCCATGCTGTCTTTAAGGCTCAGAGCCAAACTGGTTGTGATATCAGCAGATCTATCTGTTTAAACTCAGAGTGCTATGCAGAACATGAATGTGAATCCAATTTTAGAAGTATTGGCAACCTTCAGTCTCGAAAGACTATGGTATCGCGCTCTGAAAGGTGGTTCTGGCACAGCGTCTAGTGTGGCTGAAAAGGCCAATCTGGGAGTGACAATCCCTTCCACACTGGGAGCAAGTGCAGTCTGTCCCTGGTCTGTCTCCCTGGCTATGGGCCTTCCTTCTTTGCCTCTTAGCCTCAGACTGTTGGCAAAGTGTCTCTTCAAACTGGGAAAGGCCATGCTGCACAGCCTGCCTCCAAGCAGGCCGCTCAGAGGCCAGGGGGAGATCAACCTTCTCTCTCCCTTCAGTCCCTCTTTCCTAGGGCTTTTCTTTCAACAAGACTCACTTCTACCATCAACTCACTTCCTTGGTGAAAAAGTGCAGGATGGGTGGTACCTGAAAGTGAAGCACTGTGGGAAAGTTCCGCACTCACCTCACCTGTATACCTGACTTGTTTCTTTAGACTTCTCTCATGCCTTGCTTTGTACATGATTCTGACCAACTGAGGTTTAAACACGGAGATTTGCCACTGTCCCAGCTAAACTGGTCCTTAATGTTCTGTAGGATATTTTATTTATTGAATCCTTTCAGTAGTTCTGTGTGGGAGGCTACTGATATTTATATTGTACACACTGGGAACTGTAGCTGTGAGATAGTGTAAGGCACAAAGCTATCCAGTGAGAACACAGATGGATTGAAATCTAAATCCAGGTCCAGCTCTGTATCCACTGGGTCAGCCTGGCTCCCTTCTAATTATCTTCTAATTATACTGCTAATTTCTTTTCTTATCCTTCTCCCACAATCTTCTTATTAGCTCTCTGTTCTTTATGATCACAAATGATTCATACCCACAGCCAAAATCCTTCTCAGTTGTCCCAAGAAGCATAAATAATCTACTGAAGACTCACTTCTTAGAAAATCATTAAAATAAACAGAACATAATGGACAAAATCATGGTTCTTATGAAGCCGTAATAAAATTCTAATTGACTTTAGTAGGGTCAAGATGTTATTGGTTATGTTCTGCAGGGAATACATTTGATTTGTTTCTAAGAGAACACAATAAAGCATTTTAAATAATCTTGCCCATTAACTTGCATAAGAGGACAGTACGAACTTCTGAAAGGCCAATTTTAACACAATATATGTCTCATCAATACCTAGCAGAACCAATATTGGCCTTGTTCACAGATTAAGCTAGGCCAGTTCATACATCACTTTAATAGTGAAAGTTATTGATAGAGACAACACATCAGTATTTATACTAGATACAAGAGACAAGAAGCAGGGAAAAGGCCACAAAACATGCCCTGCTAAGGAGCTTGTAGAGACAGCTGTTTGGCCATAGTTGGAGACAGTTAACTGGGGAAGATGAATTTAGAGCCCAATCCTGAGCTTACGGCTGGAATGCACTGTCACAAACATGCTGTAAGGCAGATTTGTGAGCCCTAATGCCAGATGAGCGTCCATGCTAGTCCAGCGCTTCATTTGGTTTCACTATGAAGCTTTGCACAAGGTCTCAGAAGGACCCCTATCTGTCCCCTGATATGGTATTGGATGCTAACCCTGCCATTGGTTCTGAAGGTGCAGGAGTTGGACAGGTGAGATGAGCCTTCAGCTGGTGCCCAACCTGGCTGACCTCTGACGCCATTCTGAGCAAAAGGGGTAACATAAACACAATATGCATGCTGATACGTAATGGGGAACTGAGTAGATTCCACAGACATAGGAAAATAAACATGATCAATAAAAAGCTAATAAATCACCAGTGCACAGTGACTGTAAGACTTGGCAGTGGACTCCTTTTGCTTTCTGGTGAGGAAAAGAAAAGGAAAAATGTCACAACTGAAAAAGTTGCTGTGAATAAAATAGCATTGTACAATCCTGAGTAGTCAAGATCAATTGTTTTGAATATGTATTGACAGCACCAATACAAAAGATGTTATAGCAGGAATGACAGCTCTCCATTGAACTTAGACATGCCTATCACACCCATGGTAGTGACCTGCAGGAGGCTGGCTTGTAGGTTGTCCTGAAGTACCCTGGCTACCATTCAGGGAATTGAGCAGTTTGCTCTGAAAAGCTTGGTTGTGTACAAAGCATGTCTAAAAACAATCCATTTCCCAGTGTTGGAATAGAGGAAGTGAAGTGAGTGGCAATTGCTCTATTGTACATGACAGATTACAAGCAAGTTATCCCACACTACTTGATATGCAGGGCTATTCACATGAGCTTCATTTGGGCTAGCCAGGAAAAAAAAAAAAAGGCAGCACATTTACCAAAGTGTACATGACTGTTTTGTTTATGTGTGCTCTGGAGAGCTTGTATGTATTAATGACAGACAAATGTGCATGTTCCCTTTGCTGACAGTCAAAGAAAGCTCTCTCCAATGAAGGAAGCAGCTGAACTAAAGGACTGTTGCTGACACCCACTTGAGAGTTACTGATGTGACAGTTCTGTGGCTGCTAATGACAGGATTACTGTGGCTGTTGTTACCCAGAAGGATTTCTCTCTCTCTCTCTCTCTCTCTCTTTTTCCTGCAGACAGACTATACGAAAGGCAGGGCAAAGCAGAGGGCTGCTGGTTCAGACTGTTGGCTTTGCCTGTAAAAATGGCTTTGGCGGTGTTTGCAGGGAGCCCTTTTGTATACACTGAAGTTCGTCAATGTCACTCCGGCTGCAGGCGGCTCTCTTGTCTTTGGTTAAAGAGCTGTTTGGTGGAAAAACCCTGGATTTGCATCACCTGGAGGGTTTTGTTTGGGCAGATCTTCGCAGTGCCAGCAGCTGGGAATTAGCATTTTAACTGTCTGAATTGAGAGAGGACAAACACTCCGGCTGGAATATTGTCTTGGTACAAGAAAGGACAACTCTCCTAAGATTTCACATGCCCTCTTGAAAGCCACTTGAAACTGGATTCTAGCGGCTATTGCTGCCACTTTTGTTTTGTTTTGCTTTGCTTTTTAAGCAGGCCTCCTGTGCCTTTCAGTGATGTTTGATGAACAGATATTAATCACATGAAGCTTATTCTAGCATACTAATGGGGAAATGTGTCACTTGGTGAATGTTGCTTATCATATAGAAACATAAGAGCCCTGCAAGGAAAAAGAGGTGGCAACCCCCAGTGGGGTTCTTCTTCATCTAGGAGATCAAATCTTTCCTGAGGTGAGCAGAACCTGACACAAACTAATATGTTCCTTTTATTTTACTCTTTTGGGTTTCTGTTTGTTGAAACAGAGTATACCAGCATTATCTAAGAGAATGTCAGCCCCATCCTAACTAACTTTCCAGCACCAACAAGGTGCACGCCATATCCTGCAGGGGAGGGGGGAGTCGATCTTGGAGGGCCCAAGGTGAGAGAACGTTTGTGCACAAGGTTGCATTGGTGCTGGAAAGTTGGTCAGGATTGGGCTGTGTACCTTCTTTTCCATGCCATTTCAACTTGTTAATATTCCAAACAAGCCCTGCCCAGGCAGATATGGCAGCTGTATCTTAGGGAGAGGACTCACTGGGACAGCACATGTAGGTCCTGGGTTCAGTTCCTCGCATCTCTGCTTAAGAGGGATCTCAGGTAGAGTTTGCCCAACCCTGTTAACTCCTGTGGAATCCAGCTGAAAACCCCTCTTATAAAAGTTCTACTCAGACATGCTGTAACAGCCAGAAAGCCCCAGTATGCACTTGAAATCATGTCGCCTGTTGTCCATGAGTACAGTGTTTTAGAAAAATGCTGTACTCATGGGGTGCAGGTGTATGTGAGGGAAATTGGGGTGGCCATTGTCAGTGCCCCCCCCAGGAGGTGCTGTATCCGTAAAGAGTCCCAGGGAGTAATATTGGGATGCTGCCGCAATGCAACCTTTGGAGAAAGTGAACACATATTATCCAGGCTTCTTCATGTACGAACAAGAATCGACAGGGCCAGACAAACTATCCTAGGTTAGATGGACCAATCATCTGTCTCAGAATAAGGCAGCTTCACATGTTAATGCAATCAGGCTCAGCTGAGAAAGGAGTTGTAGTGCAGTGGTAGAACACATGCTTTGCACATACTAGGTTCAGGCTGGATCCCTGCCAACCACAACTAACTGAATGTCTGCTCGTACAGATGAAATGTCAGTACAAGCATGGCAGTAGGAACAGTAGCTTGGCAGCGGTTATTCTTTGGGGAGGGAGTAGACAGTGCTCTCTGACATCCTCTTGACACTTATCACTGTAGGCAGTAGCCCACACTTGTCTGGTGGTAATGTGCACCCTGTATTTGAAGTCAATTTGCGAGTGAAAGTCTTGTTCAAATGTCTTGAGCAAGTTCTTTTGACTGAGGTTGGGAATGCAGGACATTCTCTGATGCTGAAAGAGGTTAATACAAACACACTGAATATCTCCAGTCCTGGATGGCTGCTCTAAGATGCTTTTAGTGGTCTGGAGGCAGGAGGTCTGGTCTAGAGGGTAGAGCCTCCGTCTGCCTGAAGATAACATCCACAAGGCCGCCAGTTCGAGGCCACCGGCACCGTGCGACCTTGAAGCAGCTGACAAGCTGAAGCCGAGCTATTCCATCTGCTCTGAGTGTGGGAGGATGGAGGCCAGAATGTGAAGCCAGATCGGAATGAAACACCTGAATGTAGTGGTTCTTGAAAGAAAGAACCTTCTTTCAAATTGTAAAAATCCCTATTTAATAAGGGATTTAAATAAAGCCTGCCTATGTAAACCGCCTTGAATAAAGTCTTGAATAAAGACCAAGAAAGGCAGTATATAAATACCTGTTGTTGTTGTTGTTGTTGTTGTTGTTGTTGTTGTTGTTATTATTATTATTAGTGTACTCTCAGATACAAAAATAGAACAACTTCTCCCTGTGTACAACCTACACAATGTATGGGTTTCCCTGGGTACGTTAAAGGTTAAATGGGTTTCCCTGGGTACGTTATACTACACTGTTCCAGTGTAGTATAACTACACATCCAAAGAATGCATTGGTTTTAAATAATATTGACATCCCTGGTAGCCTGTGAGCTTCCTGCAGTTACAAGATGTTTTTGTAGCATCTTTTGGTAAGTGCAGCAGAACAAATATTAAGAAACATGAACAATCTCCAATGGCTTCTGTCTTGACATCTTTGTTTTTTGTTTTTTTTAAATCATGGTCATCATTGGTAGTGTTAGCTACAGTTCCCACGAGCATTTCCCCCCTTCTCACTGAATATATATATAACTTCAAATGCTACCATTTCTTCTTCCACATTGACTGAATCCTTCTCATTGCTGCCAGTTTCCAAGAACATGGTTTTGCTAACTTGATGCACAGATAGTATGGTTGAGTGGATGGTCTCTGGGTTTTTCTAAGAGAAAACTATGGGTTATCCAGGAAGAATTTCTCTTAGACATGTTGGGCCCAAGCTTTTAAGCTTTTAAACTTATTTTAGGCTATGATGGAGCAAAATTTCAGTTTGTTAAACTGCAGCCGTGCTCTAGATATGGAGTGACAATCTCTAGATTCTCCAACTCTTGGCTTCTAAAACCCCAGAAATGATGAACAGTCTTAAATGAGCAATTCTAACTGCTACAAAGGCTGGCATGACTTTTCCAAGATGGCAAAAAAAAAAAAAAGAAGTTTGAGCTACTTTCAATTAGCAAAGGTTCACTTCACCCTGTGCTCCTATTTTCTTCTTGTTCACTGAAAGCAATGCGAGAAGAGGATTGGAGCAGCAGCAACCTTCTGCCAGCATCTTTGCCCTGAGCAGACAAACAGGGAGCTACAGCACCTGTGATCATGTTCTAATCACTCCTTCTATGAGAATAATCAGAACCACCCACCTCATCCTTGCTCGCTTGGCTACTTTTTCAGAACAGGTTGCAAGAATTTGTGAGAACAGACAAGGATGTTCTCTCAACAGGCAAGCCAGGAGGATGATAGTAGAGGTGGATGGGAGGCAAATAATATGGGCACAACTTCAGGCACCATCTCAGCTTGGGCCAGGCATACAAATGGTCATTGATTAAATACATGGAAACTAACAGTGGGTGTGCTTCTTGTGATTGGCAGATGTTTAATACAGTATGTGTTTCTATGGAGTTGAGAATCATATATTTTCTCCATACATTTCAATGTTGTTTAAGTGTTATTTTTTTAATTGTATGCTATGTTGAAAACTATTCCTATAAATGATGTAACAAACAGAATTGTGACTTTTTAATAAAAAGGAAAGTGAAAATTCTAGTTTCTCTTAACTGTAGAATTATACGATTCACTTCTGCTGTTTGAAACAGTCTTGGGCAGTTTTAGGAGATTAGAAAGTTTCAAAGAAGAAATCTATCTACTTTACAATGTGAGATTATTGTAAAGATGAAGGCTTTTGTTTTGTTATACTGCTGTCTTTACTGTGGTGTGACTGTAAAATTTTTTGGTAATTTAGGCTACAATTCTATACACACTCACTTGGGAGTATGTCCCATTGAATTAAGTGGAACTAACTTCTGAGTAGGCATGCTTGGATTAGGCTGTTAAGTTTCCCATAAAGGGAAACTAGAATATAGTTTTGACTACAGTGGAAGCCCATGCATGTCTACTCAGTAGTAAGTCCCATTGTGGTCAGTGGAGCTTACTTCTAGGAAAGTGTGTATAAGATTAGTCTAAATAATTGTGGGTATATATTTCAGATAATATAGCAACTGTTGAAGATTTGAGAAGTCCAATAATAAGCTTTTGAAGAAGATGGAAAGTAACATTAGGTATGTCTGAACTATACCATAAATAGACCCAAAATGCTACAAGAGTACATTTGTTTGCAATTACTAGCTGGAAGATGGCATTCTGTTGTTGACAACATGCAATTCTGAGTGTTTCCTTTCGTTCTTTGGGTCAGTAAGTGAATTAAGATACAATAGACAGAATATTCAGCCACTGTCGTCATTCCATCAGTCTTTGATATTAAAATTAACGTATGGCTAGCTTAGAAATACTGCATGGCTGGTTTGACTTGCAGCATACACACATCTTTCTATGGAAACAACAAAGGGTCAATTCACACGTTTCTACTTTGGTGTGGGATTGGACCACAGGCAGCCATTTTTCATGCTGCAAGGGGTAAGTGTGAGTTTCCAATTGCACCACAATTTCCTCCATTGAAATTGATATCCTACGTGAAATTTTCACAAAGGCCGCTTAAGCAAGATAATTGCAGCTCTTTAGCTTCTGTACATGAAATGACCTACATTTTTTCACATATATGCCTTTATGGGAAACATCCCAAAAATTTTCCTAACAACCCCAGTGCTAGTAAGTCAGCATGTGGGTAGATGGAACAAGGCAAGGAGAGAGAGGAACAGGGTGGACAACAATTTGGGGAGGATCAAGGCCAGGAAGGGGCAGTACTGGTGTCTGTGGTGGTACCAAAATCCTGTCTTCCTTCCTTTACTCGAGCCACACCTTTAGGTTCACTAGGACTTGCATCAATTAAATTGCTGGTGCAAGTCTGAGCAGACCCATTCAGGTGACTGAGGCTTACTTCTGGGCATGGCAACAAATGTTCTCTTACCAGGAGACCTCTGGGACTACCCCCTCTACAGAATGTAGCACGTGCTTTGGTGACATGGCTGCATCACCAAGGGGGGATGTTGTTAGGATTGGACTGTAAGAAAATTAGCGGTAACTAGGTATAAACAGTAGCTATAGCTGCTCTCTTCTCTCAGAGTGAAGCCCCTGAAACTGAATACAATTGGGCATGGAAGCACTACTAAGGCTTTAATGGGGAGTGTGTGTGTGTATAAATATGTTCAGAATTGGGCTGAAGTTTCACCCATTTTATTAGTTCATTTGGTCTTTGATTAGGAGCCTGTCTTTAAGCATCTATTTTAGAAATACTTTACTCATACTGAAAAGAAGTGACATATTGAAAATAAGTCTTCTTTATTCAGTGTCTGTTCTGTAAATGTAACTGCTTTGTTTATAACGATCTAGACATATGTTGGCTGCTAATGTTATACCATATGCGAGGAAACAAAATGCCTTTTATGCAAATGGACGTCGCCTTCTTGTTACAAGCAAAATGTTACATAGGACTGTGATGCACTGAGAGGTGTAAAAATCTGTGTCTGTTTAGATTTGCTGAAACTCTAGAGAGCTGAACAATGGGGAGAAAAAATAAATAAATTCCCAAGGCCTGTTTTCTTACAATGAACACGTAACATTTCCCTTTAACTGAAGCTGGCGGGAGAGTGTTAAAAACCACTTGAAGTGAATATGTGGCCTGCATCTTTAGTGCTAAAATAAGCAGGCATTAAAAGAAACAGCTCCGCAATAATCACCATATTTACTGTTTTGTACTTAACAGTTGAAAGAGGCTGGAAAAGAGCAAGCTGTAGTACTGCTTTTCAAGCAAGCAACACAAGGATGGAATATCTGGTTAAAATCTTTTCTAGTACCTAAGCAGTTTTATTCTCTGCCCAATAAGTTTATTCAATTATGGCTTTGCCACTTCAGAGAACTGTAGTTTATGTTCTGTGCTTTAAGGCGCTTGTCTCGAATGGATATCAAGTTCAATTCCCTTTGTAAACTGAACTTGCTCCATTTTATAGTTTGCAAAGAGAACTTGCCTCTTGTGTGGCACTTCCTGATTTGGGTGATGAGTAGTGAAACTAAAAACAGACCATTCTCTCAGTTTCCTTTTTAAATTTTAGAAGGAGGAAGGCGGGGAATGTTTTGTGAAAAGTTTCCTTGATAGACTTTTGTCAAGGTTTTGCACCAGAATGAAAAGGACACAGTTAAAGTTAATAATGTAATTTTATGTGCAATATAATACAAGTCCACACAACTCTGGAAGGAAAGAGATTTATGCCTAGATATGCCGCTTGTCAGGATCTGATTAAATTTGTTTTTTTCCCCCATCATGAATGGTGATGTGTCACAGAGAACTGCCAAGTTGTAGGCTAGCAATATTTGACCGTTTATCTGTGACAAAGGTAATTCTGTACAATGTATCATGCTTTTCAAGTGTTCCCCATTGTGAAGGATATCTTTTCTTTTCCTTATTCAGTGGCAGTAAGAGTATCTCTTCAACGGTTAAGGACTTCTACAAGCTTGAGATCCCATTTACCTGAAAGAAAATGTGAAACATGGAACTACAACAATAAGTTAAGTAGACTTTGTGTACTGATAAGCTGAATCTAGCTTGCCAAAGCATCATCCTCTCTTCCAGAAGAAGCAGCCCGCATGTGAAAATTGTTGCACCTATCACTGGTGAGAAAGACAAGATACAGTATAGGCAAACTTTTTCATATTGTCTTAACTGCCTTCAAATAGGTGAGAGAGAAAAGAGGAACAAGAGTAGGGGGTGAGGTGGAAGAAGAAAGAAGTGAGTGTATGCTGGCACTTTTCTCCCTTACTCAATAAATCAAATGGACGGACTATTAATGAATTATCTAGAGAGTGCTGCAATGAGCAGTTGGCATGAGAGGGGAGATATGATGTCATCACCTGTAATGAGCACACAAATGATGTATGACTAAACATCATTGATGTGCAATGAAGTGAATGGCTCAGGAGGCACTTGCTGTGGTGCTGGCGCAAGGCATTCTGGGGGCTACTCTGAAGCCACAGTGCATGAACCATCATAGGGGAGGCTGAGCTCTCGCTGCTGTAGCTCTAGTCTCTCCCTTTATAGTGAAAGGCACATGTCTGTTACTATACAGGGAGAGACTTCAGCAGTGGCAGTGAGAGCTCAGCCTCCCCTGTGATTGTGTAACCCCTCAAAGTGGGTGGAGCATGTGCAGAATCACAGGAAAGGCTGAGGCTATTTTCATTGGTGTAGGATAGGTGAGGCTTTGCCTCCCCTGACCACATGTCCCTGATAAACAGTGGTGTAGCTAAGTCATCTGGTAGCCAGGGCACAAAATTTTTTAACACCCCTGAAAACCGTAAGTGCTTTTCTGAGGCTCAGGAAGTCCCCACATGGCCTACCCGGGCCTGGGTCTAAGTAGGCAGCTTTTTCACCTCATGTCCACTGTTGGGGGTGCAGCCCCTCAAGGCATGATACCTGAGGCAGTGTACTGCCATTCCTTTAGCTATGCCACTGCTGTTAAACACCCCATTTGAAAGTGCTTTTGGTATCGGGTAAATGGCAGGATGGATAAATTGAAGTTGGAAGAGAACATGAAGAATCACCACAGAAACTCGCCTATAAGTCGATCCCACAGATAAGTCGAGGGCAGGTTTTGAGCCAACAATCATGGAATTTTCTATGACCCCCAGATAAGTTGGGGGTTAAACTTAGGGTGTGTGTGTGTCTGACTATAGTTTTGTCTGATTTTACTCGAGGCCAGATCCCGAAATTGCCACAGTGCAATTGACCCACCACTAATTGTTACCTAAGAACTGTAGTCTCTAATTTATTAAAAACATAGTAAAAGATCATGATACATTTTTATTCTTTTTAAATTCTGGTTTTCATCACCTTTTTGTAAGCACTATCAAAATAAGTGCACTGTAAACAACATACCAGTAAATCAGTGGTTCCCAACCTGGTATTCATGTACTCCCAGGGTCACTCAACAGGACCTTTAGGGGTACTTGAAAAATAATGGAATAATGGTAGAAAAAGGCCGGCCGTGCTCCAGAATGCCTTGCAAGACAGGAATGCCTTGCAAGGACCAGCAAGGTAGGAAGGGAGGTAGCTAGTTGGCTGTGAAAGCCCCACCAATAGCTAGTTTTTGGTCATCAATTCATGTATGAAACAATGATTGAAAACCAGCACAGTAAAAAAGCTGAAACATAATATGGAAAGTGATCAATCACCCAGAATTTCTCAGCACACTTCTGGTGCAAAACTGTGCAAAGGCAGTCTTCTGTTCTTCAAACAGATAAAAAGAGAAAACACTGTGATAAATACATGAAGTCTGGGCTTTCATATAGAGGAGAGGAGGGCTTGTATTATTAATTACAAACATTTTGCTAATATGAAGGGTACAAATTATGGAAATGGGCTGCCAAGGGATATGCAAGTGAAAAAGGTTGGGAACCACTGCAGGAGAACCATGCATCAAATCCACCTTTAAGGTGTCTGGTGTGTTAAGCCAGAAGCTCTACGTACAACATACAACCCATAACTGGGAATGTGCAATTCAATTCACAGCAGAGAGATGCAGCTGCATATATTTGCAACCCTTTTTACTCAGAAGTAGACCCACTGCTTTCCATGGGTGTTATTCTTAAGTAAGGGTGCATTGAATTGTAGCCTGCTTCAAATGGAAAGGAGGATTCCCATCCTGGTGTTTCAAAAAAACAGACCTGCTTTGCAAGCATTTGCAAAGCAGAACCAGGCTGCAGCAGAAGGAAGGAGAATAAAAGGTTAACAAATTGCTTCTAAGGAGCTGTGCCTGCCTGCTGCTTGAGAAACTTGACGCCTGCCTGCCACTTGAGAGGCTCTACCCTCTGATTGACCCGGAGATAAGGCGAAGTGAGAATTGGAGCTTGATTACTTGGCAAAAATTTCACGTACTATAGGCGAGTATCTACGGTATATTCCTCTTACTTCACTCTCCTCTCACCCTGTTGCTATAAGCTCTGTGCAGGAATGAAGACAGATACAGATGCTGTACTTCTCTCCCCCTTCCCCACCATGGCTAATAGCAGCTTTGAGAGAAGTAGGATTTAGACAGCGGAAAAGACAAGGGAGCAATGGGGATCAACAGTCTCTCTCAGAGCACTTACCTTCAAAGCAATCTTCAAAGCAATCATATATTCAATTGCTATATTCAAACGAACGAGCAAATTTAGGTGATCTTAATCACAAATATCCTACAGTGTGTCTTGTTTAGCCCTTTATAAGTAATATATGTTTGTCTAGACTAGAGAGTAAACAGTACAGTCTTTGAGCACAGGTGTTCCTGCCATCTTCTAATATAAAACCACAAGGTGACCCATTGCTTGCCATCCATATAATGGACAGTAATGATAGTAAGGAACATCTTCTGTAGTGTTTAGGCTCACATACCTAAGCATGGGTTGATCAGGACTCCAACATATCTGCCACAGAGATCTGCCAAAGTTGAAGAGTTCGCGAAGGTTTTCCTCATTAGAGGGAATGTTAGATCTTGACAGAGCTTTTCCTCAACATGATTCACTTTAAAACAGATGATACTGTTTAGAGACTGAAGAGGTGATAAAATAGTTAATTCATAAACTTCGTTTGTTATTTTACAACTCTTGAGAAATGGGATGGAAAGTATCTATTTCTAAAATAATGGGCTCCATTAATGTTACCAGATGTGAGATTCAGTGAGGCTTTCCTCAATTCTGAAATAGAAATGTATACTTCTAGAATGCCAAACTCTTTGGCCACTAATGGCCCAATGCCATCCATGCTGAATGCTAGTGCAGTGGCCACTACATCAGTGCTGGGTGTTGTAAAAGCACCATAAAGCACTTTTCAACACCCTGTGAGTCAGCAGCACTAGCAGGAAGGTCCCACCAATGCTGAATTCTGAATGGCCACCAGGGCTGGTAAGTACAGTGCTGAGTGGTGAAGGGGTGGGTGGAACAGAGTCAGTAGCCCTATTGGGCAGGCTGGGGCTTGACCCCGGGGTAAGGGAACAAATGTTCCCTTACCCTGATGAGACCTCTGGCCTGTCAAATTTTAGTACCAGATACGGGGTGAGCTGTGCAACCCTGCTATGCCAGAGCTGAATAGGATTGAGCTGTAAGTGTTAGAAATGAAATTGACCTTGATCTGAACAAACTTTCATGGTTCTGGGAAGGAGGGAGGGAGCCAAAATGGTCCTAGCTGAGCTGATGGAGGGCTTCTTCCCATCTCATTTCTCCTTCCAAAACAACCAGGTATTTTGGCAGCTGAACTACTTGATTCCGTTTTTATGACACTGAAATGTGTACAAGCTTATGGTGTCTACAGATAACGCTTGTTTTTTCTTGGTGGTAGGGTAAACAGCTATCATTGTTTACTTTCTACATTCCACCCTGCTGTGGGCCCTCACACAGAACAAAGAATGTGTTTCCAACTAACAAATGCTGTAGGATGTGATGTCATTCCCTTAATTTCTATTCCCCAGAAATGGGGGGGGGGGTGACTCACCTCTCAGGGCTGCGAGTATGAGAATGTTTTGAAGTAAGGATTATAAAAAGATACATTTAATAGGATTTCCACATAAACTAGAATTGGCTCGAAAATGTGTATAATTTCAGAAGAGGTCAAATAGTTGTTCTGATGCCATTCATTAGGCAGGCTATATTTCCAGGAAAGTAGAGTCGTACAGCTGGAATAATTTTGACTGTTCCTGGTTTTGAGACTCTCCAAATCATGTTCTTTCAGCTCAAGGAGTGTGTGGTAATCATTGAGTTGTCCTGTGGGATGAAACCAGAAAATGCTGCTCAGTCACACACAAGCTCTATGTAGTACAACATTCTGTTCCAGTAATGGCCTAAGGTCATCAGAGGGCTCGCCTGGCCAGACTGCTCCCTGAATCTTCAGTGCT
Source organism: Tiliqua scincoides (assembly GCF_035046505.1). Taxonomy (NCBI): domain Eukaryota; kingdom Metazoa; phylum Chordata; class Lepidosauria; order Squamata; family Scincidae; genus Tiliqua; species Tiliqua scincoides. The sequence goes on from NC_089826.1 coordinate 33,585,018, forward strand.
GGCAGCAGTAGTAGTGCCCAATGAACCTGCAGGGGACAGTTGGCAGTGCCATGGGGGGGGGGGGGAACCAGTCCATGACACCCAGGAACCTGCATCAGCACTAAGGCAGAAACTTTCTAAAATCTCACACAGAGGGCAGCCAGTCAACAGCCCTCTCAGTTCCTTGCTTCCCAACAACTAGACAGTTCCTAGATAAGCGATATAGGCAATATTCTTCCAACTAGTGTATCCATTGTGGAGGCACTGCATTTTCCCAGCACTCAAGTGGCCTGTTCATGTTTGTTTTTTTAAAAATCATTGTGTTTTAATTTCTGAGAGTACTCTCTCTCTTTCTAAGGTGGCAACCCTGTATACACTTACCTGAGAGTTGAGTTTTTTGAGTTGTTGGCAACCTTCAGTCTCGAAAGACTATGGTATCGCGCTCTGAAAGGTGGTTCTGGAACAGCGTCTAGTGTGGCTAAAAAGGCCGATTCGGGAGTGACAATCCCTTCCACACTGGGAGCAAGTGCAGTCTGTCCCTGGTCTGTCTCCCTGGCTATGGGCCTTCCTTCTTTGCCTCTTAGCCTCAGACTGTTGGTCAAGTGTCTCTTCAAACTGGGAAAGGCCATGCTGCACAGCCTGCCTCCAAGCGGGCCGCTCAGAGGCCAGGGTTTCCCACTTGTTGAGGTCCACTCCTAAGGCCTTCAGATCCCTCTTGCAGAGGTCCTTGTATCGCAGCTGTGGTCTACCTGTAGGGCGCTTTCCTTGCACGAGTTCTCCATAGAGGAGATCCTTCTCCCCTATACCTGGGAGTAAGCCCCATTGAACATAGTGGGACTTATTTCCGTGTAGACATACATAGGATTGAGCTCTCTGCCTCTTAATCTGCCTGCTCACTCTCCTTTTTTTGCCCTTTTTTAATGAACATCTGAGAGTGATAAAGGTAGGAATCGCCTTATTCCTTAGCCCTTCCTCTTAGGCTGATGTATTTGAGGTCCTGGGGGCCCCTGGTGGAGGCTTCTGTTCAAGGAGTTTCTTGGGATATTAACTTTGATTAACACTTTCTTGCCCTTTTAGGGCAAACTGGCTCAGCCAGTGCTTCCCAATCCTGTGGATTGGGACTCACAGTTTTATCTAACTGCAGGTTCTGAACCAGCAGATTTGCCGGACATATTGCCCTCCAACACAACCAGAGCTGCACAGCTTCCCTGGCTCTCAGAATGCATTTTAAAAGCATAAAAATGTCACTTCCAATTTCCCCCCCCATAGCCGGAAATAGTGTTGAAATGCCTTTAAAAGGCATTCTGAGACCCAGGGGAGTCGCACAGCTCTGCTCACATTCTGAGGGTCTGGAGTGCCTGACCCACAGATTTCAGTGTCTGTGGGGGTTCTGGGAAAAGAACCCCAGTGGATAATGAGGCATGACTGTACAGTGGAATGAGCGAAAAGTCAAATGAAAATTTGCCCCATGACATTAGGCAACTTTCTTCTGCTTCTCTGAAAGAGAAGAACTGCCTTCTCTTTCTCAGGAGAAAGGTCTCCTGACCTTTCTGCAACCCACCAAAAATTGACCTGCTGGTGGGTTGCGACTTACAGTTTGGGAACCACTGGACTAAGCATTGCCTTAGTTCCAGTGCCATGTTTGTTCAGAACATCAAACCCTAGTCTCACAACAGCTCCTTCTCTGGAGCTGAAAATTCCTCCCCATCCTATCCACTGCATAGGGATATTTCATCCTTGGTGATAAAGCAGGCCTAGCACTAGTGCCCTCTTAACAATTATGGTTTTTCATTTACTTGGAAAGCCCCATAGAAGGAGCATGCTATCCTGTCATGTGGATTCTGCTTCTCACAGAACTGAACTGATGTAGCTGCTTGTGGCTTGGGGGTATGATTGCAACTATGGTGAAGTCTTAGCAGACAAAAGGGTGAAAATTCTTTTAAAAAGAATACTTATCTTTGGAAAAAAAAATAGTGTTGAAGTAATGCCAACTAAAATTAGAAAACAGAGAGTAAATGAGTAATACTCATTCCCAGTGTGGCAGTCTGGCCTCACAGACACTGTCTGAGACATGTGACTTACAGCCTCTCATCCCTGGAAGGCTCTTCGGGGATTTGAGAAAGAGTGTTTATTATCCTCAGAGAAAACTCTGATAAAGGTAGCTCTGTACTGACAGTGTTGGAAAACAAAAAAATTGGTGTTATCTATGACTATGAAAGGAAGTCTAAATAAAGCTAGTGATAGTGCGGGAAAACTGGCATATTAGAAAGAACTCTTGGGGGACTGAAAAGGAATCTTTTGCAGAGATGTACTGAAAGCAGCTTGAAGCCATTCTGCAGGCCAATAACATGTAAAGTGAAATAATATGCATTCCTTAATGGCAGAAACTACCTGGGTGTAACAACCAGAACATGTGACTACTGCTGAACTGTCTTGCACTCATGAGTCTTCCAGTGGTGTCTAGGAAAAGAAAAAGCATGTGGTGGGCCATGTCATGCTGAACACTTCCCCCATTGTACTACCATTCAGTAATTGTTGCTTGCACGAGGGATCCATGGTGGAGGAGTTAGAATGATAATGTGGGATAAGCCAAAATTGGGTCCATATTTCTTTAATTTAGTCCAAACAGCAGGAGAGCCACACTGTATATTTTACACATGTTGATGGGCCAAAAAAACCCAGTTTTATATAGGGTAGAGGCAAGCAACACATGGCACACTATCTCTGTCCAATCTGTTGGGGAAATCCAATTTGTTCTGATTTGTTTAAGCATGTGCAAAATTGATGCTATTTCTTCACTGTGATAGTTGTATGGCGTTGTTGAAAAGTCCACATGCAGAAACCTGATTTGTTTTATTGGCAGGAGTGAGGTTAATATTGAATAATTATGGTTTGAGGGTCTTCAAGCATATGACCCAGGTGTCTGAAAATGAGGGTTAGCCACGCTGACACCACTCTGGTCATGTGGACAGAACTGCACATGTTAACCAGCCAACTGTGTGGTTAGGGAAAAAATATTTTCAGTTGCTGAAGGCTAGAAAAAAATCTTGTGGCGGGTTGGATGTGGCCCCCAGGCCAAAGTTTAGAGACGCTTGATCTAGTTAATACATGTGCATGTACTTCAAAATGTTTATGTCAAACTTTATTGAAACATTTTGTCATCAAACTATATAATCCAAACTAAGCAAATTGGTGTATAAATTGTGTAGCGCTTTAGCTTGCAAGGGTCCAGTTTAGACACTGCATCTGCTGGTCCTCTCGAACATGTGATGGAGAAGCATGGCGCCCACATCTCCCCCTTCTAGTGTGCTAGAGCTTAATTGCATGAGGAGCAGTTTGGATTAACTACTTGTGTGCAGTTAGATGGAGGTGGGATAGTGCATGGGGTGAGTGGGGATGTGCCCCACATGTAAAGAATGGGCTGCTTGGATTGCCATCCAAATAGCTTCAACATGCCCAGGTATTCCAGTTGTACATTGTAAGGTTATTTGAGCAGTTACAAATATTTTGCTAAGGCTTGGGAGGAACATAAGAACATAAGAACAGCCCCACTGGATCAGGCCATAGGCCCATCTAGTCCAGCTTCCTGTATCTCACAGCAGCCCACCAAATGCCCCAGGGAGCACAGCAGATAAAAAGAGACCTCATCCTGGTGCCCTCCCCTGCATCTTGCATTCTGACATAGCCCATTTCTAAAATTAGGAGGTTGCTCATACACATCATGGCTTGTAACCCGTAGTGGATTTTTCCTCCAGAAACTTGTACAATCCACTTTTAAAGGCGTCCAGGCCAGACGCCATCATCACACCCTGTGGCAAGGAGTTCCACAGACCAACCACATGCTGAGTAAAGAAATATTTTCTTTTGTCTGTTCTAGCTCTCCCAACACTCAATTTTAGTGGATGACCCCTGGTTCTGGTGTTGTGTGAGAGGGTAAAGAGCATCTCTCTATCCACTCTGTCCATCCCCTGCATAATTTTGTATGTCTCAATCATGTCTCCCCTGAGGCGCCTCTTTTCTAGGCTGAAGAGGCCCAAACGCCGTAGCCTTTCCTCATAAGGAAGGTGCCCCAGCCCAGTAATCATCTTAGTCGCTCTCTTTTGCACCTTTTCCATTTCCACTATGTCTTTTTTGAGATGCGGTGACCAGAACTGGACACAATACTCCAGGTGTGGCCTTACCATCGATTTGTACAACGGCATTATAATATTAGCTGTTTTGTTCTCCATACCTTTTCTAATGATCCCAAGCATAGACTTGACCTTCTTTACTGCCGCCGCACATTGGGTTGACACTTTCATCAACCTGTCCACCACCACCCCAAGATCTCTCTCCTGAACTGTCACAGACAGCTCAGAAGCCATCAGCCTATATGTGAAGTTTTGATTTTTTGCCCCAATGTGCATGACCTTACACTTACTGACACTGAAGAGCATCTGCCATTTTGCTGCCCGTTCTGCCAGTCTGGAGAGATCCTTCTGGAGCTCCTCACAATCACTTCTGGTCTTCACCACTCTGAAAAGTTTGGAGTCGTCTGCAAACTTTGCCACCTCACTGCTCAACCCTGTCTCCAGGTCATTTATGAAGAGGTTGAAGAGCAAGCTGGAGAAGAAAATGTAAAGGGACCACAGGACAGCAGTACATATGAATATCTTGTCTTTGACTGCTGGAAACCTCCCTCCCAACCCTTCTATATTGCACAGTAATTGTATTGGAATAACATGCATGTTTTTAATCATAGGAAGAGTTCCTTTTTTGTCTGACTTTAAATTAAAAGTCTACTTTTTCAAACTATTTTATTTCATATTTTTACAAACAAAAAGGAAAAGGGAAAAAGATAAAGCTAATTAAACACACTTTCATTTTTTCCTTAACCAGACTGATCAGATACACTGTTTCAGAATGCTAACAAAACAAAAATGAAAGAAACTTTTTTTTTTTGGGGGGGGGGGATAACTGTACAGCAGAGGATCAGAACTATAGACAGCAAGTAAAATGTTTTTCAACATAATAAGTGAGAAACTATCCAATTTAGGAATTAATAACATTGCTAAGTGCAGTACAAGGGCTGACCATAAAATACACTTTACTGAATAAACACTGGTCTTGACCTTCTTGATCTTTCGTATGGGAATTTTACAGAATCAATAAAGTTGAAGGCAACCATTTAGCTACAAAAAGATCTACAGAAGCTGGGCTCAGACCCCATTTAATTTGCAAAGATAATTTATCTAAGACCATTAACTCCCATCTTGAAGCAGAATGGTTGATTTGCTGTGTTTCTCCCAACCTGAGGGGGGAGTTAAGGGGGGAGCCCAGCAAGCGCAAGACACGGCAGAGAATGCTTCAGGCTGTCTGTTGAACTACAACCTGTTGGAAGCTCATAGAGGTTCTTCACTTGTCCACTTCTGAAAGAACCAGTTCATAAGCCTTTCTCTGGGGTTTGTTTTTTTTATAAGTCAGAGACAATTTCTCTGATTTTTCTTCATGGAGTTTGGTTCTGTTCCTTTCAGAGTTCTATGGGGAATGGATGTTTGGTTCCACAATTGTACCAGAAAATACTATTACAGAGTCCCTCTGTTATATTACATAGAGATTATTGCTGTGGAGCAAAAGACAGGGTATTATAGTGAAAGACCATGCCAAGGGTACATGCATGTTTGTGCTGGTTCCAGGCTTAGGGACCCCTTTGTGGGCTCGTCCTACCTTGGTGGCCCTTAAGAGAATCACTGTGCCACCACTGCACAAAGGTTCTGAGTGCAGAAGTGGTCCCAGGAATTGGCAGAGTCCTTCAGAGGGCTCTGGGCCCTCATTGCACCCAAATAATGCCAACCCCGTACACTGGCCCCTGACCGTGGTTGTTCAGATTGGACAGCCACTGTTTGAAGCTGTTAAGACATGACCCATGGGGGAGTGTAATATATACAAATTACATATATACATATTATGTCCAATTCTGGTCACCACGTCTCAAAAAGGATATAGTGGAGATGGAAAAGGTGCAAAAGAGAGCAACCAAAATGATTACTAGGCTGGGGCACCTTCCCTACGAGGAAAGGCTACAGCGTTTGGGCCTCTTCAGCCTAGAGAAGAGGCGCCTGAGGGGGGACATGATTGAGACATACAAAATCATGCAGGGGATGGATAGAGAGACGCTCTTTTCCCTCTCACATAGTACCAGAACTGGGGACGTCCACGAAAGTTGTTGGGAGAGTTAGGACAGACAGAAGAAAATATTTCTTTACCCGGCATGTAATTAGTCTGTGAAACTCTTTACCACAGGAAGTAGTGATGGCATCTTGCCTGAATGCCTTTAAGAGGGGATTGAGCAAATTTCTGGAGGAAAAGTTCATTACGGGTTACAAGTCATAGTAGGTATGTGCAAGCTCTTGGTTTTAGAGACAGGCTGCCTCTGATTGCCAGATGCAGGGAAGGGCACCAGGATACAGGTTGGGCATGCCCACACCATTGGGCATTTGGTGGGCCGCTGTGAGATACAGGAACCTGGACTTGATGAGCCTTTGGCCTGATCCAGCAGGGCTCTTCTTATGTTCTTATACATGGCTTATTGAGAATTGGGGTGGGATTGCTTCTGAAACTCTTTTTTTCCTGCTTCATTCCCTACACAATCCTTGTTGGCATCCATCAGTCTCAGAAGGCTATGGTATCGCGCTTGGAATAGTCGTTCTGGAACAGAGTGTCCTCTCCAGTGCGCAAAGCCTGGGTAAAGTAGATATGGAGGATAGACTGTTATCCATGCAGCAAATCCCCCCTCTCCACGTCGCTGAAATGGTCTAATGGAAAAGCAGAAGCCAATACGGTTGGTTCCAGCAGCGTTGCAGGAGTTGCCAGAACGTGACTGTGTTCAGCCATGAACTGCCTCAGGGACTCCTGCTCCGGATTTAGCCTCGAGGTTGACTCCTGAAGCCTTTTACATAACTGGATGTAGCCACAAGGCAGTGGAGGATTGGGATCAGAGTTTTCCTTCTCTCATATGAGCTGCCTTCCCAGGCTAATGAGTCCCATCTACCCAGTAGGTAGATATGCTAACACAATATGCTACTGAATATCAGTTGCTGGGGAATCAATGCAGAAAGAGATATTGCCTTCAAGCCCTGCTTGTGCAACTGGTTGGCCACTGTGGGAAAGATGGACCAGCAGGACTCTTATGTTCTAGAGCAGTGTTTCTCAAACGGTGGGTCGGGACCAACTAGGTGGGTCACGGGACAATTTCAGGTGGGTCCCCATTCATTTCAGTATTTTATTTTTAATATATTAGAATGGATGCTACCCTGGTAAATGGCTGTATTTGGGGAAATGTCACAGGTCTGTATGTTTAGCAGGATACTATGAAGATGCTTTTAACAATGATAGTCAATGGGACTTACTCTTAGTTAAGTGTGGGTAGGATTGCAGCCTATGATTGTTAAGAATTTTCCTGCTTGATGATGACACTTCCGGTCATAACATCACTTCTGGTGGGTCCTGACAGATTCTCTTTCGAAAAGGTGGGTCCCAGTGCTAAAGGAGTGAGAATCACTGTTCTAGAGAGCTTTTACAGGTGCAGAAACCCTGCTTATTAAAGGCATCTTCATGCGTGAAACTTAAATATCTCCTAATGCAAATATTAAACCTGCATGACAGGAACAACCATCCGTTTTCCTTCAACATATTCTATTATATTGGCAGCACATAAGAGTGACCAGTAAGGTGCAAGAGAAACTCAAATGTACCTGCTTCCTTGGAAGTATACATCAAAGAGTGTTCAATAAAGTTTACTCCCAGGTAAGTGCACACCGGATTATAGATTATTGATGCCTATAGTCAAATGTCTCTCCTGAATGAGCTTCTTAAAAAGGTGTAGTTTTATTTGTGGGGAAAAAACAGTAGTGAGCACGACAAACTTTGCATGTCAGCAACTACCCTTCCTCCTCTTCAGAGAAACAAATAAATGAGAAGAGACTCGGAGATAGGTTCTGAGCCAAATGCAACTTGGCACATCACTTCATTGCATAAGCAGTATTTTCTTTGTCACTTTTTATTGTGTGTAATTGGTTGGCAACCTTCAGTCTCGAAAGACTATGGTATAAGCCTACAGCACCCGGTATTCCCAGGCTGTCTCCCATCCAAGTATTAACCAGGCCTAACTCTGCTTAGCTTTCCAGATCAGACAAGATCAGGCATGCGCAGGGTAACAGTTGCTACCTATGTGTAATTAATCCAGCACGAATTTTATTAGAAACAATGAAAACGTCTATGGGCCAAATAATTATGCTGGATCACATCCTTGCAATTGTGTGAGTTAGTCATGATGCTTGGTGACAGGATTAAATCCTCCTGTAAATTCAGGGGGTGCCCTTTGATTTTAATGGTCCTTTATATACGGCTTGGCTCCTTCTTCTCTTGGGAGCCTTAAAACCATTTTGGTTGCAACATGGCTTAGATTGGTTATATATCCTCAGCACTCATTCCTCAACACTGTCTAGTCCCAATCTAGACGTTGTTGAACAATATCTTAAACTGTGGTTTTTCCATGTGATTGTATATTGAGATTAGCAGTTTGGCAAGCATAGTTCCACTATGGGTTGCAATTGTACCCCCCTGAAAAATAATTTATAGATGTACTTTAGCTCTCCCTACCTCCGGTATTCAAGATAGCCATGACTCAAACTTTGAGAACCTCTGGAGTAAGACAGGCTATTGAATTCAGTGTTGCCTACACTTGCTGGCAAAGGCTTCTGGGTGTGCTTGCTTACTGTTTTCATGATGTGAAAAACCTCATAGGGGCTATCATTCAGACCGGGAAGGGTTAATGTTTGCTTTTGCATCAGAGTAGAAGGGGGGGAGGTGGGAACGGGCTCTCTTGCCTCTCTTCTCTCGTAGGAAGGAGCTGATGGCCATTGGACGAAGGATGGGTGGTGTGGTTTGTTTCTTTGGATGACAGAAACTTCCGGGGGGGGGGGGGTTCGTAGCAATCATGCTTTCCAACCGTATGGCTGCTGTGAGCTCCGTTGTTACTTGGGGGAGAATGCCCCATTGAATGACCAACTGCGGTGGGACTACTTCTGAGTACAGCTGCAAAGGATGGGTTGTCCTGGTAAGCCTCGCAGCTGCTGCGTGTGACCTTCCTCCCTCTTACCACTTCTGTCCCCGCTCACGCAGTCTGTCCCACCCCCTCCTGCCTTGTTTACAGATGGGTTTACATTAGGGGAGTGTTTAAAGAGAACTACTGCCCCACACACATGCCCTGGCAGCAGACCCGTTTTTTTTTGCCCGCACCTGACACGTGTATCAAAAAGACCCATGACTCCAGTCTTTTTGAGTTGTGAAAATGCTCCAGGTGACTCAGAAACTGCCCCTGTTAGGATTTGCTTTCGACTTGAAACACAGGGGCAGAGACTCATGACTCAGCTCGAATCAAGCCATGCTGGATTTGCCCATCCCTGCAAACCATATATTATTTTACAGGCTACACATTGCTGACATTGCAGCCATTGTCAAATGCAGACTGCATTTGTAGTTAGGAGCAGGATCCAAGAGATCAAGATTACACCAGGAGAATGCTTAAAGCTGCACGTGGCCTAAAGTGTCTTTTATATGTTATAACAAGCACCTTGTGGGGGTTAGGAAAAGTCTACAAAGTTTAAGAACTACTACTCTACCTTATTCTGTTAAGATACCTTAAAGTACAGTACCTTATTCTGGCATGGCCAGAGTAGAAAGATCCATCGCTTTCTCTTATATCATTGGAATGAAATACTATATTCTGCCAGAAATTGTCTTCGGCAATCACAGTGTAGCACAGTACTATAATAATTCATTGTAGTTGCCAAGGTGCATCCCCTCTCTGTCTTTCTGAAGGGCTGGCCCATCTATGAGAATAAGGATGCAATCTTATACACACTTACCTGGGAGTAAGCCCCTTTGACTGTAATGGGACTTACTTCCAAGTGGATATGCACAAGATTTGGCTGTAAGGAGCTACCAAGCGGATTGGTGGAGGATGCCTGCTTCCACCCACCTTCCTTGCTCTTTCTGATAATATGTGCTATGATTCCAATGCATGGCTTTAGAAAAACAATGATAAAGGTATTTGCCTATAAGTGTAATTGGAAGGATATCACTGTATAGTCGCAGTGAGGATGTCACATCACAATAAGGATGTTGTGAAAGATATGTATATAGGTTATACATCTGCTTTCTAATAGATGGTGGATAGACAAATTGGGCTGTACTCTTCCTTGGCTCCTGTTGATGCTATCAGCTTGGCTGAATAGCTTAGACACGAAGCATTGTACTCTTTTGCCTGCATTCATGGAAGCATGCATTCATATGCACCAGTTTCTTCTCCTAGATGTCAAATCCATGGCAGCAACTAATTCACAGCTGATGCTTTAAAATAAAATGTTCCATTTTTCTTTTTAAAAATTGTGTTTTATTTCTCTTGAAGTGAAACAGAGAGTGGGTAAATGGCAAGAGCAAGTATCAACATCTATCAAACGAGATTAGACATCAATAAATGTAATAGTATATTCATTTGACAACTGACAGTTTGTGACATCTGCAATGTTTTTTTTAATGTATCAGATTCCCCAGTAAACGTAACTAATGCAGGTAATAAATGCACAAGTGTTAGTCACACACGGTAGGAAGGGGAGTGAGATACTTCTGTGAGTTGTGTGGCTTAAGGCTCTGCATATGAAGTAACAGATGTTTACCCATTATCAAAAATCTGCCAGTGCAAACAGATCAAACCCTTTTAGTTTAAAATTAGTATACATGGGAGGTCAAAGACAAGGAATATGTTTGTAGGCTTATTGGGGCTAGAATTTATGTTACATTTTGTCCATACAGTGAACTCCCTATTGAATAGACCTTGATTTAATGGCTTCAGAAACAACTGACTTTTCTTCTCTATTAAAAACTAATCGTAGGTTTTGTGCATACATGTCTCCACTGACTTCAGTGCATTCAGATTTAAAGGACTTTTGGCATCAATGGACACTTCCTCAACCTTTTTAAACTGTAAAATTGAGGTTTCCATGTACAAGGTTCTGACTGGTTACCCTGGTGAATTGTGAATACACAACTGCAACACAGAATCTGTTCCTAGCATAGGTCACACGAGAAGAGAGCAAGGGGTGACCACGCCAGCCAGGCAAGTAGTTTGCCCCACCCATCCCATTGCTGGATCCCCATTGTTTAGTGGTTCCCAACATTTAGGAGCCCGCAAACCACTGAAGCAAAAATTGGGATTGCATGGACCATATGCAGTGCTAGTTGTGGCTACCAGTGGTCCGTTCTCTGCCTTCTCTGGTGGTCCACAGACCACAGGTTGTAAACCAGTGCTTTAAGTAAAATAGGAAGTGCAGGACATGCTGGAAGTTCCCAGTGTGTCCCACACTTCCTATGATGTTGAAAAGGAGTAATGTGAGAACGTGGGGGTCTGCATTTCCATTTTCAGTATGGTTTGGGGGGGAGCAAACACTGTGGGGCAGATCACGTTGAGCTGTCTTTGAATAATATACAGTGAAATGATAGACAGTGACTCTGGTGTTACATCTTCCAATAACTGCTGTTTTTAAAAAATTTAAGGAGTTATTAAATCCTTTGAGTTATTTTTCTTCTGCCCAGAGATGGCTGCAATTCTGAAACCACTTAAACTTCAGTCATTACAGTCTCTTAAATGGCTTGCATTTGAAACATGTGCTTTCAGGGCTGCAACCCAACTGTGTTGCAGTTATGTGCAGGAGAAGAAGACACCTATTGAAATTGACTATTTTAGGCAGTTTTAATAATGTACTACTTGGAGCAGTTCATCTGCAAAAGCACCAAGTCTCTTTGTCTGGGCATTGCATGACTCTAACCAGGTTACCTTCAGAGCACTTGAATGAGAATAAATAATGGTATCTTTACAGATTAAGGATAATGTCTGCTTTCAGCGTAATGAGCAATGACCTTGTCTGTACATATGTATTACTGATAGTTTATGTTAGTGGGATATACTTTCAAAAGAGAGGTGTTTGGTTTTTATTCACTAGACCCCTGGTTCCCAAACTGTGAGTTGTGGCTCCCTGGGGAGAAACCAGCCAGGGGAACCAGAGAATCCTTGCAAGAAATTCTCTGCCCTATACAATTTATAGGATTGTAGCCTTATGGGGAGCCATGGCCAATAGTACAGTAGGTCAAGGGAACCACCAGTCGAAAAAGTTTGGAAACCACTGTAGTAGACCAATGCTTCCCAAATGTAAAGCTTTGTTGGCTTGGTGGTGCCCCAGAATGCCTTGCAGTGCCAGGAGACGGCTCCACTTTGCTTTCACAGTTGTGACTGGCTCTGAAGGGAAGCGGCCACTTTACATCAGTGTTCAGGCGCCTGAAAAACTTAGTGTTTTGCCCCCCTCCAGGAACGCCAGTGGGGTGGTTCTCAGTTCCATTGGGAAAGTTCTGTAATTGTGGTGGTACCACCATAACTGTGTGCTTGTTTCTGCCTCAACACCAAACTACATGTTCATGTTCATGTGATTATGTACAATGACTCCAGGCAGCCCTATTCTCAGAAGAGCTGTGCTGGCTTGAAATATGAATGAGGCTTGGACTGGCAAATCACTGACTTGGCTGGCAGCTTCCTCCTGCTTTGAATGAAGTTGCCAGCCAAGTCAATGGCACAACTCCCTTTGTTTCCAAAGGTGCCACAATTACACCTTCATTCTCTCCTTGCCTGCAAGGCATCCTGTGTATCAGCCACATAATGTAGGGCCACTCACTGATGGCCTCGGGGGAGCCACACAGGGTAGCAACCCATGGCAAATGCTATGCTCACATGTCAGGACACTGTCAAGCCATCTGCAGTAAGCATTATAACCCCCATATCTTGGTGATGCTACACATGGGATTCAAGGGCAGGAAGGGAGGGACAGGGGAACAGAAGAGAGGTAAGGAAAACTAGAGCCCCTTGGCTACTTTTATACAGGCACATATGCTGGGTACCTTCTTAGGCACTTTGCAGCTTGGCCATAGATTTGCAGCTTTCCCTGCTCCCCTGCACCTTTCCACTAGACCACCTGGTGGTGGCAGGGAACAGGAGGCTCATGACTGGTGGAGCCTTGTAAGGGACAGAGTGGCTTGGATCCTTACCTTAACTTTCTGGGGGTGTTTGTCCAGTATGGGCGATGGTTTGAAGTCACCAGTTTGAAGAGTTTGCTGGGGGGGGGGCAGCAATATCCAAGAGTTCCTTGCTCTTGATTATTGGGGTCACTGTGTTTGTGGAGGGGATTCCTTGACAATGCTGGGGTGTTTGTGCTGAGGGCCTGTGGGATGGGACTCTGGTCTTGATGCACTGAAAGATGGGATCCCTCCATTTTTCACTTCCCCTTTGGCACCTATAGGGTTACTCCTACTTATGCCAGGTCTGATGTTGGTGTAGTGTTTTCCTGGTGTTGGAGGCATGTCCATTGCATGAAGGGGGTTCAGGATCTGGCACCTGCTGACTCTGCCTTGTCTCGTTCATGTGCCACATCACTCTCCTCCCTGTTTTGGTTTCTCTGCTGGCAGGGTTGTACCCATGCCTGGTCTGCATCCAGTTTATGATGGCATGGCTTTTTCTTGCTGTTGTGTTGGCCTTCAAGGTGCAGCTGTCAGCGGAGGGGCTGTCACTGCATCAGCACACACATGGTGCACCAACATATCTTGAGCATAGCATTGGGTCCTACATCTCACAAAGGAAACAGCAGAAAGAAAGCTGCTCTTGTTCCTGCTCCCCCAGCACACACTGGATCACATGAAAGGAAGTGTTTATACATCTTCTTTCCAAGGGCTTCTGGTTATTTTAGCAAATCCAGCTTCACACTTTGAGAACTGCCATCCATGTGGCCAACTGCCATATACCCGGCAATGTAGCATACAGCAGTTTTGATCCTATCTGGACAGTGAAGTGAACTGAGGAACCGGGGGAGAAGTAATGCAGGTTTCCAGAACCACAAGGCAGTGGCACGATCTGGAGCATGCATGACAGCACATTTTCAGATGCTTTCTTGTCCTGAAGGATATCACGGAGATTGACACGCCTGTTGGAAACCTGCAATAAACCTCTCTGACTAAGTGCTGCCAGCTCATCGCTGTGGCATGTGAAAGTATCTGAGTCCTGTTCTAAAGAACCAGCTCTGACTTATTAGGGAGAAGCTTAGTAGGGAGATGGTGGCTGCTGGGTAACAGGTCGTTCCTGCCCTCAGGAAATGACCTAATGAGGGGGGAAGCTAATCTGCTACTGCGAAAGAAAATGATGATGATTACTAATAATAATGTATATAAGCAGCCATCAATGTGCATGGCACTTTACACAGAACAGATACCTGCCCCAGAAGGCTGACATTGTAGATGCTCAGTTTCCTTGAGCCAGAGTAAGGCCCAAACCAAACGTACAGAACTCCATGTGGCAATCGGATACTTTCTATGGAATAAGCTTGTGTTAGGAAGGAGTATGCTTGTGGGTTTCCTTATCCCCTGGGTTTTGTGCTATGGAGTATCTTTTCTCCGCGTCCTTTCTTAATCTGTAAATCTGCAGCCTTACATGTGAGTTTTTAAAGTTTGGTCACAAGCCCTATGTGCACAAAGAGTCAAAGCTCCATTGGACAAAACAGCTCCATCTGACCTACCTGCCAAACCAAAGGCAACGTCCATCTCTTTCCCCCAACATAAAAAGAAGGGGCAGAGAGAGAGACAAGGGGGGTGGCAGATGCAGAAAAGGCATCTCTGCTACAAGCTTATCCGAGCACACTCAGAAGTAAGTCCCACTGTGTTCAGTAGTGTTTACTCTTGGAAAAATGTATCTACGATGGCAGCTCAGGCAGAGACTGTGAGGAGACGACAATGGTACTTTACCTGCTCCCTCTTCTCCATAAGTTCTTAGCTACCCTTCCCTCTCCTCTCATCCTCCCTTCCAATCAGGGGAAAACAGCTTTCATCAGTGAGATGATCCTATCATGATCATCCAATGTATGCCTACTCAGAAGTGAGCCCTTTGTGTTCATTGGTGTTTTCTTCTAGGAAAGGACTGAAGCCCAAGTCACATAGCGGTGGTCCAGGAACGAAAGTGAGGCATGGGAGGATGAAATTAAAATATCTTTGCCTGCTTGTCTGAGTGTTGGGTGTGAATTGATGTTGAAGGATGGGAGGGAGCCAATTCTGGGGCATAATCCTATGCCTGCCTTCGCAGAAGGAATGGCTGGCAGTTTGCTCCTGTGTGAGCAGGTCAGCCCTCCATGCCTGCTGGCACATAAAACCACACACAAACCTTACTGCCACACTCTGTTGCAAGAGCAAGACACTGACTGCCCTCCGAAGGGCAAATTCTCAGAGGGAAGCTCCTACTCCTTCTGGCTGGCATGTGCTGCTGGGACACATGTGGACACAGGAAGTTTGCCGAAGGATGATTGGCAACAACGGAGAAGGGACTAGCATTGCGTTTGGCTTGAAGAAAGACCCTAGATTGCAGTGAATGTGTGGTTCCAAAACCCATGTGAGTTGAAACTCATAGATCTGACTTATAGATATGTTTTCCCATGGAATAGCTACATGCTTGGTTTGGGCCTCAGAATCCTTGCTGCAGAGGAAAAGAAGCTGGATGCTACAAAGGAAAACAGTGGAAGGAGGTGAGGGAAATTGAGGCAGAATGAACAGGGAAGAATATATGATTCACTGTACTTAATATTAAGGAAAAAGGACTAAAGATGTAATAGTTTACACACTGAATACAATGAGACTTACTTCTGAGTAGATGTGCCTAGGCTTGCACTGTCAGGCAATGTGCCAAAGGCTTAATTTAAAAGGTGAGTTTGGAGAATGGATTTGAATGAAGTAAAGAGAGAAGGCTTATAACTGGGGTGCCCAAACCCCGGCCTGGGGGCCACTTGCGTCCCTCGGGGACTCACAGTCTGGCTCGTCTCCAATGAGCCTGGCCTTCCAGAGGCTTGCTGGAACCTATGCTGGCCCTACGCAACTGCTCTCAGCATGAAGGCTACTGTCTGACCTCTTGTGTGAGCTGTGGGACGAGGGCTCCCTCCACTGCTTGCTGTTTCATGTCTGTGATGCAGCAGCGGCAGCAAAGGAAAGGCCAGCCTTGCTTTGTGCAAAGCCTTTTATAGGCCTTGAGCTATTTCAAGGTCTTCATTCATTCATATAAGTTCCAATTATGTAAATTTATTCAAATTTGAAATGTAAATTAATTCTTTTTCCCCCCCTGGCCCCTGGCACAGTGTCAGAGAGATGATGTGGCCCTCCTGCCAAAAAGTTTGGATACCCCTGGCTTATAATAAAGAACTCATAGGTGCAGCAGAGGTCTATCATCCTCTTTGGGTACAATTTAATAATTTCTGCAAAACAGCATTGGGAGCCAGAGCATCTGGGATTATTTGGGTGATAGGGGAAGGAGAAGTCACACTGGACAGTGCTTAAGCAGTGGTGGAAAGGACTCTTTCCCAGTTTCTGAGCAGATAGAGGGAGAACGTGTGTGTGAGTATGTGTGTGTTTGGGGGTGTGTGTCAGGATTTGTTTGAGGGCCCACAAATGCTGGCACAAACATTGCCCTGAAAAAGTGCAATTGTTTTTCTATTATGCTTAGAAGAAGCGTTCTTTTCCATATGAGAAAGAAGGGGAAGATACCTCTTCGAAGATGCTCCCTACCACCTGTGATGATTGTAAGTTCTTGTACAAAAATTACTTAACTTTTTTCTTTTGAAAATTGCAACCAGATTAATGAGGGCACATGTTTAAATGATCAGAAGGTTTTAAATGGTTTTTAATTTGATTAATCAACTGCCAAGCAATCCTATGCAAGTTCATTCAGAAACGTCCCACCATGTTCAATGGGGCTTACTCTAGAATTGCAGCCTAAACATTGTGTCTCTAGCACTAGTTCACTGATACCTCTGTTGAGCAATGGTGAAGGGCTGTAATTTAGTGATAGAGTACATGTTTTTTGCATGTAGCTGGTACCTAGTTCAGTCCCTGGCATCTCCAGGAAGGACAGAGAAAAATATCCTGGCTTATAAAGGCTTTTGTCTTATACTTGATTTTGGTATTCATTTGTGCTTGTGTGTGTTTAATGGAAAATAGAATGGTTATGTGGATAAATGCCATGGTGGGCATATAATTAAAGGTTACTCACATTAATTTTTCAGTGTTTTCTAATAGCAGTCCTTTTCATAGGAAAATGCATTTGGCTTTAAAGATGTGTGTGTGCAATTACTCCTGTCTGGGATTCATGTCTCTAGCTAATAAACTCTATTTTTGTTTTCTGCCAGAATATATGCAGAGAATACCTTACACTTTGAACTTGAACTCTGTAGTGCTTCTCATGTTCATTCAGGCCATTGCTTCCTTCTGAGTTGACAAAAAAAAAAAAAAAAGCACCATGTTCTACACTGAGAAAAAAATGAAAGACTAGTGCCAGGGAACAGAAAAGGCATTCTCGCCATGTGAGATTGTTCCTAGATAATTACCTTGTGGTTATAGCTTTGGTCAAGGACCTACCCTGTAGCTCAGCGTAATGGTTAATTTGGTCCTGAGCTAAAATAGCAAGTCAGCCTTTAATTAGAAATACAACACAAGAATGATCATGTTGGGTAAGTCTTGCCAGTGATCCGTCTTGCTCAACATCTAGCTATCCAGATGTCCAAACTCCAAATGAATCCACAAGCAGGACAAAATGGTATTTTCCATGATGTGATATTTGTCCTAGCACCTAGCCTTAGAAGCCATATTCCAACACAAGAGTTTTTTTCAGATGATGTGAAAGGAAAAGGAACTTGTACTTTCCTCTTGTACTCACTTCTGACCTCCACATGATTACTGCATCTTCATCACACAGTCTACTTCCGAAACTTTCAACCTTTTTAATCTCACGGCAGACTGACAAAGTGCTAAAATTGTCAAGTTACACTATCCATTTTTGGACAATTGACAAGGCACACTATGCTGCTGGGAGGACTCACATCCTCCCAATGGCCCTGTTAATAAATGACCCTATCCCAAATTCCCATGGGACTCCTGCAGACCATTCATGACACACCAATGTGCTGTGACACACAGCTGAAGAATAGATGGTTTACATGCATTCAAGTTCTGCATGTACAGGTTTGTATCAAAAGTTGTGACTTAAGTCCCATTGATTAATTGAATAGGAAATGAATGGGACTTAATGTACTCATGACAAACATGTCTCATTAATTTCAATAATGCTTTGTGTTTAGGACCAGCTGCTGTAGTTAAGGCTACAGGGCCTTCTGATGTACTTACCCATTTGCAAGCTCAAATCCAAATGGAGCGGAGTGTTTGCCTGTCAATACTAACCCTTTAAGTCAGTGCTTTCCAGCACTGACATAAGAGCAGTGCAGTTCTGAGGTAAGTGAATAAACATTCTCTTACTTTGAGGAGGCCTCTGTGAGTGACCCCCAACTGCAGGATGCAGCACACGTCCCATTAGCACCTCTATGCCAGTGCTGGAAAGCACTGACATAAGGGGTTAGCATTGCACCCTTATCTATTTCACATTTTTATACTGCTGCTCTTCCATGGAACTCAGGGTGGTGTACATAGTTCCTCCTCTCGTCTTCACAACAACCCTGTGAGGTAGGTGAGGCTGATAGTGACTGTACCGAGGTCACCCAGGAAGTTTCACAACTGAATAGGGATTTGAACCTGGATCTTCCAGGTCTAAATAGAACTCCCTGAACTACTACACCATCCTGACACTCATGCCTCTGGTGGTATGTAAATGCATTTCTCAATGTCTTCTTGCTGCTACTGCTAAAAGTAGTGGGAGTGGGAAAATTAGATAGGACTGTGGTGCAAAGGAGGAGAGGGTTGTTCCCCCATATCAATTCCCCAATGTAAATTCCCCCCCCCCCACTCAGCTGCTATCGGCATCAGAAGGAAAAACAAAGATCCTGACCTGATCCAAGTTGTGCCCCAATGGAGTTAGTATGTCTGTGTGAAAGAATTTATCTCCCCCCCCAAAGCTACTGAGAGACAAGTTCAGACATCTCTGATGTCACGTCTAGCTTGGCTCGCCAAGATACTTATTTTGATGATACATTTAGTCAGCGTTGACATATTTACAAAGTCCCATCTACTGTATGACTTGGCACATTCTTCTAGAATTCTTAAGAGAAAAAATATGGTGGGAATGTCTTTTTTTTTAATTGTACATCAATCAAATCCAATCATCACCCCCTCCCCATACTTGAACTCAACAATAAAAGATTTGCTTAGGATTTGTGGAGATGAACAGGGGAATCTAATTTCTGTTTTCACTATGAGATGAAATTGGTTTCTGAATGTGTAACAAAATGAGTACAAGCCTGCAATGTGAGTGGGGAAGGTGTAGGTGTAGGAGACGCTAGGATAAATTACTTGGCTTATTCTAATGTATAAAGAGCAGTTCCTCTGGTGAATCATAGGAGATGGAGACAGAGCAAACAACAGCCTATGCTCCCCTGCCTACTTAGGAGCCTGCCTGCGGTTTTCTTTTTTTGCTTGTTTTTGTTTTTCCCCAAACCTGCTCCCAACCTTCTTCATTTGGATCCTTCTGGCATCACTGTGCTGAATAAGGTGTGACTTTTTGGCACAAGGGGGTAAAAGGTTTGCCAGAGGGAATGCATTACCCTGTAATTAGTGCACATTTACTGTGCGGGGAATTTTTTTTTTCCACAGGCAAGTTTTTTTTTCATGTTGAGATTATGATAAACCTAGAGCAACGTTCTCTTAATTTGGCAAGAGATACTTTGCAAAAGACACATGCCTTCTTTTGCCCAGGGAAAAATGTAAATTCACTGATTAAGGAAAAGGATCTTAAGCTTGCCAGTTTCCCATTTACATCCCATCCATTTTAATCCTGAAAATATTGATGCGGTGATATTCAGGTGGGCCATGAGTGCCTTGTGATTGGGTTGTTAAGAGGGTATGCAATGCAAATGTCTGTGGAGTAGGGTTGCCACTTTATTTTTAAACTGAGCCCTTCTCCTTTGGCTCTAGCAGTAGCTTGATTTGCAGATAATTGGGTTTTTTTCTGCTGTAACATGCTAATTTCTGTACCTTAAGCTGCTGTTAAGGGTGCAAGGAGAGGCTCTTACTTTTTTCCTGGATAGTTGGCAAACCAGCAGGAAGGGTCAGCCTTAGGAAAGATTTTAGAAGCATAGCTGAGGCCCAGACTGTATTTGAACTGTTGCCTCTTAAATTCTGTAAAGCAGTGTTTCTCAAACTGTGGGTCACTGTCAGTTGCGAGCCAGTTTCAGGTGGGTCCCCATTCATTTCAATATTTTATTTTTAATATATTAGACTTGATGCTACCATGGTATGCGAATGCATTTGGGAAAATGTTACAGACCTTTACTTTTAACAGACTACTATGTATATTCTTTTAACAATGATAGTAAATGGAACTTATTCCTGGGTAAGTGTAGGTAGGATTGCAGCCTAGGATAGTTAAAAATTTTCCTGCTTGATGATGTAACTTCTGGTGGATCCTGACAGATTCTCATTCTAAAAAGTGGGTCCTAGTGCTAAATGCTTGACAACCATGACTGTAAGGCTGAAATCTTATACAGTACATGCTTTCTTGGGAGTAAACACAATGAACACAGGGCTTACTTCTGTATAGACATGTTTGGAATCAAGGTGAATTTTCAGTTCCTATCTTTTTCAGGATAGAAAAAGCAGCTGCTCTTGTTTTGCTGATTATTTTGTCTAAAATATGTTTTAGGTCTGGGAACCTGAGACTGCATAGAACTCATTGGCTACAGCAGGGATCTCCAAACCCTGGCCCAGGGGGCAGATACAGCTGACAGTGAACCTCTATCCAGCCTTCGGCCGGCCTCTTGTCCCCTGAAAGAGGACTGAACACTCGACTAAGCATGACCAGAGCTGTGCTCTGATTGCATCTGGAGGGTGTTCTGAGGGCTGGAGAGGCTGAGTGAATGAGCCCACTCATTCATTCATTTATTCATTCATCTAAGTTCCGTCTCTAATTTATTTATTAAATTTTATATTTAATTTTTTTTTCAGGCCCTCAGCACTGTGCCAGATATTTCATGAAGCCCTCTGGCCAAAACTTTCGCAGACCCCTGGGCTACAGCAACAATTCTCTGTATGTAATGGCTCGGTGGATAAGTGAATCTGAGCATGTGCAGAGTGCCCCTTCCCTCATTGTTGTTTTATTTTAATATATATTATTCTTTTTGAAAAATCTTCTCAGCACTCTAGGAGCCCACTCCTGGGCTCCGTGCCATGGCTCTGTGCTGCGGCAGACTGTTGTGAATGTGCCGTAAGGCACGTCTGTGAGCCTCACTGCCGGGCTCCCACCTGTGCTAGCCCAGCGCCGACTGGTGCTGGGCTAGTGCGGGGTGGTCACCCAGCCTCCGCAGCGAGCCGTGGCACGGTAAGCGGGAGTGGGGAGGAGGTGTTCTGGGGAGGGGGAAGGTTGGCGGGGGTACAGAGATAGGGTGGGGGGAGGCGTGACGTGGAGGTGTGACGCAGGGAGGGGGCGGGTGGGAGGCGTGCCGGGGGAGGGAAGGAGGCGGGTCCGTGGAGCTCCACTCCGCAGGATGCAAGGCGTTCATGGAGGGCTCAGCGCCCTACATGAACGCCTTTACTTTACCGCCGACCAAAAAGTGAGTAGCCCCATTGTGGGGCTGCTTACCTTACCTGAGAGAAGGGGACAAAAGTTTCTTTCCCCCAAGGTGTCTCCTGAGGTAACCCAGGGTGCACAGGATCCAACGGCAGGCATTCTTGGTGCCACCAAGGCTGGGCACCCCGGGCAGCTCAGGATTGGGCTGTAAGAAGCTCACAATAACAAATTAATACTATTGTTAAAACAACAACAAAACAATGTTTGACAGAGAAAAGCAGAGCTAAAAAACATTGCTTACAGGATCTCAAAAAAGGCCTACTGAAGCAGTGTCCAGCAGACCACAGGCAAGAAGGGATTCATTCACACTTCATGGGAGATGGAGTTCCAGGGCATCTGAGAGGAATTTTATCAGGGGGTACAAAGTTTCTTTTGGGCCCCTTCCCAAAGAGGGAGGGGGTGAAATAGAGTGGAGGGTGGCAATGGGGAGTGGACAGAATGGGGGCAAAACAGGCAGGGGTAAAGTGGCAACAGCAGCAATAGTCTTTGGGGCCCAGATCTACCAGTCTGCCCAATGCAGAACTCAGGTTTACCTGCCAGCCGGGTGTTGGCAGTTAGATACAGTAATATGGAAAACGAGCAAAGACACTCCTAAGTCTTTTTAAAATCTTTCAAATATAGAAAATCATTGCAGGAGTTGTACAGTACAATCATTGCATTGTACTTAGGCTCACACTAGAATGTAGTGTCCTGTGTACACCAAAACCAACTCGCTGAGTTCCTATACACTCCATCATGGTTAGCAGATCCACAAGCCAAAGAGCTACTGTAGCAGGTCCATTTCCTCCCTGACGTGACACTGTTAAGGAATAGATGCATTCCTGGGCCTGCTGGGTATGGCCTCCTGGCAGTAGTCACCGCCATGTGCCCACAGTAATGCCCCCAGCATCCCACATGGGCAGTAAGTCTGGGTGAGATTGGAAAATAATAGATCCCAGGAAATTTCTGGGCTCCCTCCTATGGTTCTTAGGCCCCCTTTCTGACCCTGGGCCTAGGTACAAATTACCCCTTTTACACCCCCGCCCCCCGTCCTAGGCCCTGTGGAGTTCCACATGGTTGATACAATCATGGAGAAGGTCCTCTCCTATGTCTTCCCTAACTGAGCCTTGGAAAGCAAAGAAACATAGAAAAGGTGAGAAACCCCAGAAGATGAGAAGGGATGGGAAATGCATACAAAGGAAGGTGGTCCTTGAAGTACCTTGATCCAAACCATTTAGGGATTATAATAGTCACTTCATAGGCAAATTAAGAGTAGGGAAAGGAGCTGGAACAAAAAAGGTTTAAATAGGGTTTAATTTAAAAAAAATTACACACTCTGTCCTTGGAAGATCCACTCCACAACTCTCAAAGTACAGGGGCTCAATGTCACTACACAGCCATAAGAGAGAAGTGTTCTCAAAGCACGGTTATTTCCTAGGTTCTAGACCTCAGCCCTGATTGAGGGGTTAATTGCAGTCAGTTCTTCCTCACAGAGCTTCAGCCCCCTTTTAATAGCAGATTTATAGGAATATGATTGTGGGCTTTGAGACCCAGAGTCACAACTTTGGAGAGGAAGAAAACATTAGTAAGCCACCACAATAAGGAATTTTACACTGTTTCTTATATTCTTAAGTTGCCTAATCATTTTTTGAACCTTGCAAATAATGATGTTGAGGCTGGTTGCCAATCTTTGCTCCACTTGGCCAAGCCACTCCTTTGCACCCAATGCTGACTGCACCTTTTCCCCCAAAGCTGTTTATCTAATCCTGGCAGTGGGGATCAAACTACACATAGGATCTCTATAATCTTGCATGGTGAAATATATCAGTGGCATTGCTAAAGGGGGCATGTGGGTACATTGCCTCAGGTATCACACCTTGAGGGGTTGCCAACCTGCATCCCTGATGGTGGACCTGAGGTGAAAAACCTTTTTTAAAGTGGTCTTCGGAGGCCTTCTGAAGCTCAGGAAGGCTGCGTGCAGCCTCTCTGCACCTTAGACCACCTCCTGGAGGCCCCTGGAGGGTGCTCTGGGCATGTGGCCCCAGGGGATGTTAAAAAATTTTCTATCCTCAGGTGCTAAATGCCCTAGCTATGCCACTGAAACACATGTGCTCTTGCCCTTAGCTTTAAAGATATAAGGGAGAAAGTTGCCATATTACAGTCTTAGCTACGGGCAGGCAAACTTCTTTTCCCATCTTACTGTAAAGAAATAGTACATCACAGTTAGATAGAATGGAAGAGAAATGTATGCAGTTGTCATATCACAGACCCCCATAAACAAGGATGAGGGTGGCTTGCAGCCATGCCTGTATTCCTGTGGTAGTAGAGATAATTTACTGGGCTGCCTAGAGGCATTTCTTTTCTTGCCACAGATGACTAGGCAAGTGGCTAATTACAAGCCTGCTTATTTTACCCATACAAGTAGAAACGCATGGTTATAGGCTGAAATTTGGATGTCAAAGGCTTTCATTCCTGGGCAGCAATATACTGTATGGTGCTAGCTTATTGAATGAGATTCTGTAGACTTGCAGCCCAAGCCTATGTACTCGTTATAGGCAATGGAACTTACTCCCAGGTAAGTGTGGATAGGACTGCAGCCTTAGACTACTGTATTGGAATCTGAAAACTTATTCCAGCACAACTCAGGCTATCCATGAGTATTTTGCACAGTCTTAGTTCTCCCTCCCTTGTAAAATGGAAACAACCTCAGAGTTGTGAGAGCAAATGTGTTGTCTCCTGAATTACTGTACTTAAAAAAAAATCTACATTGTTTTTTTAAAATGTCCATTCTCCTTTCTTTCCTCTGCCGACAACATTCCACATGCACACAAACAGCACAAGAGAGGCTCCAAGGTGTGCAGTCAGTGCCATGTACAAAGAGGCCTTTGGGGCAGGACCTCAGGGCTACTTCCTGCACAGTCTGTTCAGCACTTTGGAGCAAAACTGGAAGTGGCACCTGAGAAAGAAAAAGAAGCTGTGACGTGGCACAAGGTTGCAGCAGGTGCTGACCTTGCACCACACCATTAATTTCTCACATTAGATAGTGGGAATGCTGTGGGGAGGCAGATAGGCTAAATGAGCACACACCAGACCTGTAAAACTTTCCCAGTGGATACATGGTGTATGACCCTTTTTAGATTGTGAGCCCTTTTGGGACAGGGAGCCATTAGATATTTGATTTTCTCTGTAAACCGCTTTGTGAACTTTTGTTGAAAAGCGGTATATAAATGTTGTTGTTGTTGACTGAGAGTCCAATCCTATGCATGTCTACTCAGAAGTAAGTCCCAATATTACCAAGAGGGCTTATTCTAAGGAAAGTGTGGATAGGATAATAGCATGAGTGGGCTTGAAATAATGTACACAATCCTTATTGCTTTGCAAAAAAAGGGGGAAGCAATTTATCTGCATAAATATTTTACAATGACAGGAAAAGACTGAGATGGCACATGGATGTCATCAGTACAAATTCTGCCTCCAGGAGTAGCGACTCCCCCCTCCCCAAAGCATTTTATTCTAAGACACCTCCAGCAGTGACTCAGGTTGCAATCCTGAACACTTTCCTGGGAATAAGTCCCACTGACTATAATGGGGCTTACTTCTGAGTGGAGGGGCATAGGATTGGGCTCCAAGAGTAATTGAGCTTTCCTGGGAGTAAGTCCCACTGACTATAGTGGGACTTACTTCTGAGTAGACAGGCACAGGATTGAGCTTCAAGAGGCCAATGCTATTCACACTTCTCTGGGAGTAAGTCCCACTGACTGTGGTGGGACTTAATTCCGAGTAGACACGCACAGGCTTGGGCTGCGTGCCTCCTCGGAAGCCAGCCTGCGCCCAGCAAAGCGCGTCCGGGGCTGCAGCCCGCCGCGCCCACCGCCTTCCAAGCCCGCCCGGGCCAGGCAACGGCGCGCCCTCCTCGCGGGCGACCCAGGTGGCGGCCACTGCGCAAGGCACGGGGAGGGCAGCCGCTCCCTGCGAAGAGCTGACGGCGCGCCTTCGCCCTACAGCGGCCGGGGCTCCTTCCGCGCCGGGAGGCAGGTCCCCGGGCGCGCCGCCTGGCGTGGCGCAGAGAGCGTTTCGGGGCCGCCAGGGGCTGAGGCAGACGGTGCGCGAGTGCGGCGGTGCCTCCTCCTCCCGGCTCTGGCAGGGGATTAAAGCAGCTCCCCCCTGTGGCAGCAGTGACCCAGAAATGAGTTGGCTCCGGAGTCCTTCCTCCATAACAAGTACACACGTCAGTCAGCGCGCGAGTGTGCATGTGCGCGAGTGTGCGGGCAGCCCCCGCCTGCTCGCGCTCCCCGGCGCCCGTCCGAACCCATGCAGGCTGCACAGAGCCCTGCGCGCAGCCAGGCACCTCCAGCGTCGCCGCGCAGCCCCCGCAGCCGCCGCCGCCGCAGCAGGTAACCGTGCCCGCCTCCGCCTCTCGCCTGCACAGCCATGTTTGGTGTGCGTGTGCGTGCTGAGTGCATGGGGGGGTCGGGGCCGCTTCCCTCGGAGTGCTCCACCAGCAGCGGCCGCAGAGCCATTCAATGCCGGAGGTCGCTGCCTAGTGGAAAAATAATATAGTACGTCATTAATATGGCGCCAAAAAGATTTGCTCCTTGATGGGGAGCAGGCTGGAGAGAGTTGCGGCTTCGCCATCCCAGAAGCAACTTGGCCACTGCTGGGGAGGGTGGGGGCAGGGGGAGGAGAGAGCCCTGCGATGGGGCTGGGCTGGGCTGGGGAGCAGAGCCCGACTGGGAGGGAGTTCAGGGCTGGCTCCGTCTTCAGAGCTCAAGCCTAGGCATGCCTACTCAGAAGGAAGCGCCATTAGAGTCAGTGGGGCTTACTCTCAAGAAAGTGGGAGGATTGCAGCCTCAAAGCCCAATCCTAGGCACGCCTACTCAGCAGGAAGCGCCATTAGAGTCAGCGGGGCTTACTCTCATGAAAGTGGGAGGATTGCAGCCTCAGAGCCCAATCCTAGGCATGCCTACTCAGAAGGAAGTCCCACTATAGCCAATGGGGCTCACTCCCAGGAAAGTGTGGATTGGATTGTATCCTTATGTCGCTGCAGACTTTGCTTTGGGCTTTTTTTTTTTTAAAAAAAAAAAGGTGGACTAGATGAATGAACTCGGTTGTGGGGTTTGTTTTTTGGGGGGATCCCCCTTCCTCTTTTGCAACCTGTGAGTGCGATTTTGTGTTGCATCCCTAGACTTTTTGGCCATACTTAGCTTTGTCGGTAAAGGGGGGTGGGTGGGCTACTCCCAAAAGTGCATCCTTGTTGCTGGCTGGGAGAGAGGAGCCCTTCTTCGGAAACTGGAAAAGCATTGCAACAACTTGGGAGACAGATGGCAGTGGCAGAGCGCAGACCCGTTTGGAGAGAGAGAGAGATCTCCAGAAAGGGGGAGGGGTGGCCAGGAACCAGGATCTCTCGCCCTGTCACCCACATGTTCCAAAGATCCATGGCATTACATTCAAGGACAGGGGATGTGGGCGGGGAGGGAGTGTGTGGAAGAAGGCGATGGGTGCATGTGGAGACACACACACAGTTTACTCCATAAATGCAACCCCTTGCCCCCAATAATTTGGGTTTTTTGTTGATAGGGCCGGTCAGGAAAGAGATCCCTGTTTTGCAGGCTGAGTGGCGAACTTGCTGCAGTGGGGGGACACGACATGGTGTGTTTGTGGACATGCATTGGGGGGGTTGGAAGGAATGTGCTTGGGTCACTTTGCTTAATTATTATTATTATTTTTCAATGCAAACAAAAAAAAAGCCCCGAGGGTGCATTTTCTCGTCCTGCTGGGTAGCAAGTTGTAAGTAAAGCCCTGGAAAGTGCACGTGTTAGGGAAGTGTGAGAGTGTCTGGCTAGCATGGCATCGAGGTGTGTGTGTGTGAGTGAGTGGCACAGGGCTTGTTGTTCGACCGCTGTTCTGCTGGGTGGCAGCAGATTCTCTCGGTGCTCAGTGTTGCTGCTGGCGTGGATGATTAATGCGGGGAAGGAAAGGATGGAATGTGGAATGTTGCCCTGGGATTCGAATCCCTTTGGAACGGCCTCATTTGCTACATGCGTTGGCTCTCCTCCCCTCCCCCCGTCAGGAGGCGGGGCTTTCTAATTGGGTTGCTGCTGTGCGTTGAGCCTGGGAAGCCGGGCTGGTTGGTAGGCAGGTGCACGCAGTAAAAGCCTCCTGAACTTCTCCATTCTCTGGCCGCAGGCTCCCCGCTCCCCTCGCAGCAGGAGAGGGGGAGAACCTTAAATGCATGCATGGTTGATGTGCAGCAGCAGCGGCCACACGCAGGTGGTGGGTGCAAACTTTTCAAACTGTCGAGGGGGGTTGAAGATCTGCCCCCCCATTTTTTCCTCTCCAGCCATCATCACACAGAGATGCCAGTTTGAATTTGGGTTGGGGCAGTGGGACTTGTGGGTTTCTCAGATGCAATCCTGGGTGCTATTGTAGGGAGAACTCAGGCGGCCTGACACTAATCCCCCTCTCCCCTTCCACCAAAGCCTTGTGGCGGCGGATTTGAAGATGATTATGTAATAAATATATGGGAGGGACGTCATAGGGTAGGCTTGGGGACGTTGGAGGTAACATCCCTCATGGGGTTATACTTAACACAGATGCAATCGGTGGACCATGAATTTCTCCAATTCTTTGGTGTTGTATTGGGGAGGGGTCTTGCAAAGTGTTGCAATTGGGGGGTCTTGCAATGGGGGAGGTCTTGCAAAGTGTTGCAGTTGGGGGGGTCTTGCAAAATCGTGCAATGGGGGAGGTCTTGCAAAGTGTTGCAATGGGAGGGTGTTGCAAAGTGTCTATATGGCGCTTCCACAGGCGGAAATCGGGATCATTTGGGGGGGGATGTGAAGATCCGCGTTTCTCCCTCCCCTCTCTGCATCGAGGCAAAGAAAATGGGTGTCGGTGATGCTGGTGTGTGCGAAGAACCGCGTCCCTGCCACAACGGCCCGTCCTCGGTTCCTCCCACCCGCAGGAGGGGATGGAGGATGCAGGGTGGAGGCGATCATCATGCCCCTTGCTGAACAAAGCCGCCCCGGTGGGTGCCCTTCCCGCCTGCCCACCTCCTTGGGTTTTGCCAGTCCCCATCTTGGGGCTTTGCAAGATGCGCTCTGCGGTGCGCGCCCACCCGTGCACCCTTAGTGGTGGGGATGGCATCGGGGGCTGCTTTCTGGAGGGGTGGGGGAGACCAGAGGGCGCCTGTGGGCTGCACGGCAGGCGCCTGCTGGATGCTCGGCTTCCTGTGACCAGAGGTGATCCGATTTCCAGAACTGTCGAGAAGTGGGAGGAGAGAGGAGGGGTGGGGAGATGGGAGCGCTGCTCCTTCTTTCCCGGGCATTGCAACATGGAGATCGGGGGAGGGAAGGCAGGCTGCTGCATGGATTTGGGGGAGAGCTGTGCTGGGGGCACCAAGTTTGATTTGCAGCCGGGGCTGAGCGGATTGGTGCAGCCGGGAAGGAGAGGGCGGAGCGGGAGGAGGGAGGCTGGGGAGGATGCGACGAGGAGGGCCGGTCAGTTTCAAGTGGAGACAGGCGAGCAGCGCCTGGGATGTGGCTGGTGCGCGAGAAGGTGCCACCCTCTTCCCTCCCCCAAGGTTCAGCCCCTGCGACTTGCTGTAGGGGAAGCGCGTTGCATTGCATCCCCCCCCGCCTTTTGGATCTTGCACCAGGCTTGCACTCCCTTGCAAGGACGCTTGCACTTTGCAGGGGAGTGCTCTGCTGGCACCCTCTTGTGCAAAGGCTCGCACTCCCTCGCCCGTTGGATTTGCAAAGGCGGTGGACCAACGACTGCTGCCTTCAGTGCCTTGGGTGGATTGGGAGAACGGATGGGCGGGCTCAGGTTTGGAGACATGATTGTATCTCCTTAGCAGCTGTTCCCATCACAGGCTGGGGAGCCGGAGACGTTTGCAAGGAATTCAGTGAACAGACGTTGAAAGCAAAGCACCCAAGCTGGATCCCTGATCAAGAGGAACTTTAATCCCATCCCCCTCTCAGAGAATCTTCCCCAACTAAGGCTGCAATCCTATCTACACTTACCTGGGAGTAAACCCCATTGGCTATAATGAAACTTACTCCTGAGTAAACATGCATAGGATTGGGCTCTAATTAAATACCCTGCTGGGGCAAATAATTGAGTTTTGGAAGAATTTTAAAACCATAAGTACACGTACAGCCTCCTTCACAAAGTTTGCAGGTTAGGTTTTCTTTGGAGTCTTCATGACATAGACTTTTTTGCTATCAGCATCTAACAGACTGTTCAATGCATGGTTAACTTCACTTAAGCCATTTCTGTCCAACGTTGCATATATGCAACGGATCAAATGTGTTCACCTGTTGGCTGGGCAGAAATGGGTTAACCAGATGAGTTCAGTCTTCCCCTCTTAACCCTTTAACCATTTGTTGTGCTGAAAAGTTGGGTTGTCCCCCCTTTCTTTTTTGGGCTGTAGTGAGGATTCTTGTCTGTGTTTGAGATTGTGAAGGTGTAGCAATTTGTTGCTACAGGTTGATGAATGTGGAGTTGAAGTGTGATCCTATGTTCTGCCTTTTAGTGTGGGTGTTTTATGCGTCTATGTCTCTTCTCACCAATATTAACAGTTCTGAATAAAACATGCATATTCCCTTAGGAGGGGTGACTTGGAGTTTTAGACTTGCTTATCACCTACTAAGGGGTCACCCTCTTGACACATAATGAGAAATACTGTACAACTTTGAATGGAAGTAGACATTTCAATGGAGATCATGAGTCTACAGCGAGAATCTAGGACATACACTTCATTTAGACATGTTTACTGGAACGTAGCTCCTTTCCCTTTCTCCATTTAGTTTTCCCTAACAGCACTATGATTTGGATTAGTGTCTTCTGAAAATGCTTGCTATCTCTTGAATAGGTTGTTCAGGTTTGCTTTACTGTTCTCCATTTAATCGGAGTCTAAATATAGGAAGAAGTTTGTTAGAAGAAGTTTCACTCTGGGACTTTGTACAGTGCAGCAAGAGGTGTATGTTTTAGTGACGTGATTCCCCCTCCAGCTGTGGCTTCCAGTTTAACTCTTCTGAGTTATTAACACATATGTTTAAAATAAAGTAATAAAATTGCTTTCCCTCACAGCTGCAGATTTCCCTTCCAGTGTCTCTGATTTCATTCCCAGGTTGCAAAACTATTACATAGCAAAATTCACCACCCTGCTTGGTGGCCACTGCTGCTACATCATGTTGCTATTTCCTGCTGAAATTGATTCAGGTGACATCTCCCTTCATGTTGACACTGTCCAAATAATTCTGATGGGTGAGAGGTAGCTTAAGCTGGATGTATGTGGTCCAGTCCATCAATGCCAGAATCCTTGATAGTTGCTAAAATCAAAGTAAGTTCATTGTCCACTTCATGGTGACTTAAATAACTCCTGGAATATAGAATAGCACATCATTTTATAAACAAGTTTTTGCATTTGTGCAGACTTCGTGGGAGGAGAGAAATATTGAATCTGGTTGTAATACCTGTGCATCTATGACCCTGTGGCTTTTGGTGTACATTACCTAGTTTAGCTCAAGGGTAGACTATATGTCTTACTGCATCTACAAAAAGGTTTGAAATGATCTCTTGCAAAGATGTGCTAATTAGGTCTCTGGTATAGTCAGTATTGCTTCAGTTCATGGGCTATTTTAGAGAAAAGCTAATTTCTCAGACTTACTTCAGGGTTTAAATTTGCATTCTCCCTGTGCCATCTCTGTAGCAGATCTGTGTGGTTGATTATAGTGGCACCCGTTAACACTGTTATAGTTAATGATCTTTCAGAACTGGAATTATAAATCCTGTTTACCCAAGGGTTTATGGAAGTCATTAAAAGTACTGTGGAAGGAAACACAGGTTATAAAAGCTTTGACCTGGGGATGCACGTTTAATGTCTGTATAAAAATCTGTTTCTTTTCATGCATTAAAATAATAAATGTATCCACTTTCAAACTGCATTTTCTCCACATGCTGCAGTTCAACCTGCTTGATGTATATTTATGCTTTCTGTATATTGATGTCCTTTGGAGGTGGGAGTAAAAGATTGCATTTATTTTGTGCGTTTGATATAACAAAATTTGCATTTTTGTTTTGTGGAAACTAGTAGTCCCTATTAAATGAGAGAGTAGGAGAAAGAAGAGACCCCAGCTGTGTGTTAACATATACCTTTTAATGCAAGATTAACTGCATCTTGCAGAATGGTCATGGTATGTTGTTGAATCTGTGTTGCTGCTGTTACATAGGGACGTCAATTGTGTTCAGATTAACACCGTCCCCAGTTAATTCATGTTTAGACTGCTAACATAGTATTTTATGCAGAGATAGTCTATCATCGCAAAACTCTAAATGTAACAACCCAAAAAGGAGGATTGGCTAATAACCCAGACTTCAGAAAGATTAGGAATGAAGCCAGAGGAAAGTTAGACTAAGACAAATGTCTTCCACAGGTGACTTGGAGTCCAAAAGCAGGTCATGATGCAAACTTGGGTGGGTAGCAGCAGTGCTTCTGCCACCATTTTGTTACGATACTTGCGTGCAATGGGAACAGTAGCCAGGGCTAGGGAATAGTTGCCAAGGCTAGGGAATGTCTTGTTGGATGCTTTGATGGTGTTGCTTTGGCCCAGCGTTCAGTGGAGTCTCTCCATCTTCCACTCATCTGGTTACTTTTGCTTGCTGTCATCCTCCCTTTGCTCTGCCTTGCCTCTCCTTTCCCTTTCTCAAATTTTCAGAATTGAGTGCATGGTGTTGTCGTGTTGCTCTCTGCCCCTCCTTCTGGTAGACCTCAAAGGAAAGAAGGGGCAGAATAATGTAGTATCAGTTTGTGCTGATCAGCTGCAACCGGGTGAGAAAAGGAGCTGTTGCGGCTAGCCTGCCCACGCACCTCTTGCCTTCTGTGATCCTGAAGGTGGGTCCCATGTTGGTTTGGAATTTGAGTTGGGGCTTTGTTCTTGACAAGTTGAAGACTACTGTGCTTCGGGATGCCTGCTGATGAGGGATGTGGATGCCATAAGCTGGGCTTAACATATCTTGGAGGTTTATGCCAATAAAGGTCGCAATAAAAAAAAATATATATTGGAGGAAAAAGTTGAAATGCCACTTGAGTTGGGCAGTGGCATGTCACTACCCCACAATATGTGAAGTTTTACAAGTGGCTACTGCATCAAAAAGTCCAAGGTGGACTTGGAATGTAACTATCCAAAAAACAGTCATGTTTGTGGAGATGTTGCTCAGCTACAGAGGGAGGCCTGAGAATGAAATAGTAATACTCAGCCTTTGTACAGTATAATGTTTTTGAGTGTTCCAAGTATATCACATGTATTACTGTGTTGCAGCAACATTGCAAAGTGAGTATTGTTAGCTCCATGTTGCAGATGTGGGAGGCTCGTTTCCGAAGTTCCCTGCTGCTCTGTGTCTTACGGTTGTAATTTTTTCCAGTCACCTTTAGACTAAATAATTTGGTAGAACGTGCAAATGTTGCCATTTTGCTGATCACAGCATTTCCTAGGTCATTAATGATTGACCTAAAGGGACTGCATTCCAAAATATGCACTTGAGAACTGCCCTCCTTGTGAGAATGGGTCGTGAACATCTACCTCCTGGGTCTTATTTTTTTAAATCAACTGGTGAATTAGAAAAAGACAGTTTCCTTCTTGCGATGATTATATGAGACACTGTTGGAAAATGCCTAAGTGTCAGAGTGGCTGAAATTTGATTCCAGAGTCAAGGGATTTGAACTGTTTTTTTTGTCCTAAGGAGTCAACAGATTTCTGAAAGTTCACAGATGCAACATTGCGTGATTCGTTCTGACTTGCATATTTTTTGAGTGTCTCAAAACTGTAATAGGTTTGTGAGACATAAGAAAAAATGCTGTGGAAAGTTTTGTTTTTTTCACGTGGATGAATGCTGCATTCAAAACAAGTTTGTTCTTAAATAAGTATTACTAAGAAAAGAACATTCAAATGCACTTCTGTTTATTCACATGGGCAGAGTTTTAGTGTTCTGAATATTGCTCAAGAGTATCATTTTTGTCCTAGTGTGTGTTTAAATTGAGTACTAAGATTTGTCCCTACATTGTACACAACTGAGATTTCAACAAAAGCGATAGCACACTCCCATTTTAAACAATACTTTTGCACTTGTACTTAGTTTAATATTTTCAGAGTGCTGGGTGAGAGCTTGGCTTGGATCCTGAGACTTGTGAGCAGTGTTCCACTTGTTGATTAGGGCTTTCCAGCTTCCCTTGCTGTAGCCCCTGCCAAAAAGGAAATCCTGAGGATTGTGAATGGTGTAGGATATGGTATGCAAACCTACAGATGGTAACATTGGCAGAAACCATTGGTCCCCTTCTTGTATGAACACCTCTGTGCTTCTGCCTGGCAATTTTGGATCCCAACCATTATGCAACATAGCCCTCTTAGGACTGCATCATTTCAGACTGCAAGCTACATGGCTTTGTACATTTATTAAAAAAAACATAAATGTGCTCATAGACCTCAAGCCCATCAAAAATAAGGTTTAGTTTAGAACAGGTGGAAGTGTGTGTGTGTGTGTTTAGTGTGAGCCTAGTGTTCACTTGTCACCCTCACATTATTTTCATTTGTCATTTTTTGACTTTTTGAAAGTCCAAAGGAAAAATGAAAGTCGTGCTGGAGCACGACTGAGGTCTGTCCTAACTCTAGGAAGGCGGGACCGGAAGGGACGCCCCCCCAAAACGTGGGAGGAGTATCCATCAATCAAGGTCCTGATCCTGCCTCCTAGGAGGAGGGGCATCCCAACTGTATGAATGCCAGGCCTTCCTTCCCAGAGAACAGGTCCATTTAGGGCAGCATTATTAACACAGACATAAGAACAGCCCCACTGGATCAGGCGATAGGCCCATCTAGTCCAGCTTCCTGTATCTCACAGCGGCCCACCAAATGCCCCAGGGAGCACACCAGATAACAAGAGACCTCATCCTGGTGCCTTCCCCTGCTTCTGGCATTCTGACATAGGCCATTTCTAAAATCAGGAGGTAGTACATACACATCATGGCTTGTAACCCGTAATGAATTTTTCCTCCAGAAACTTGTCCAATCCCCTTTTAAAGGCGCCCAGGCCAGACACCATCACCACATGCTGTGGCAAGGAGTTCCACAGACCAACCACATGCTGAGTAAAGAAATATTTTCTTTTGTCTGTTCTAGCTCTCCCAACACTCAATTTTAGTGGATGTCCCCTGGTTCTGGTGTTATGTGAGAGTGTAAAGAGCATCTCTCTATCCACTCTGTCCATCCCCTGCATAATTTTGTATGTCTCAATCATATCCCCCCTCAGGCGCCTCTTTTCTAGGCTGAAGAGGCCCTAACGCCATAGCCTTTCCTCATAAGGAAGGTGCCCCAGCCCAGTAATCATCTTAGTTGCTCTCTTTTCTGCCTTTTCCATTTCCAGACAGGCAGTAGTGGTCCAGGGTCTCAGACAGGAATTTTCTTTGTTCTGCTTGGAGATATTGAGTCTTGAACCTGATTGAACCTTCTGCATGCAGAATATGTGCTCCACCACTGAACATTATCTCTTCCCCATAACTCAGTTTAGATTGTAATCCTGTGTTTACCTAGGATCAGGCCCCTTTGAACCCAATTGAACTTGTGGCTGAAGATGCATAGGATTGCTCTGTTAGTCACAGAATTAGGCTATTAAAAAGTAAAGACAACCTAAGCACTCAAAGCAAAGAAATTCTCAATTGAACAGTTTTGTAGTTAGTGGCCTGAATGCCCTGTTTTGGCTGCTGTCATTTGGCAGTGCGTGTCATCAATTTGATTATTTTCCCGTTGGCAGCAGCTAGAGTGGAAAGTGCCATTCACTAAAAGTTGATCAGTTATCAATGAACTCCTGTTACACAAGAACATGGCATGTAGCCTTGACAGAGAAACTTACCCATGAACTCCATCTGTCTTGGTCTAAAGCCAAGCGAGACCATTCTTTAGTACTTGGTCCCCTATTATTTGTCAACAAGAATGGAAGTGTTCCATGTTTCTACACTGCAAGACCTCCCCTTTTGGAGAAACATGTGGGACTGAAGTATATGACCTGAAAACTACCTCCTCTTATGTCTTTGCCTTCTACCCTGTTTCTGTATATTGATTATATCTCTGACTGTACTGTGGCTGATCCCGTTTGGAGCTTCCATGGAGCCTGACTTTCTGTTGCTGTCCTTGTGTATAGTACATTGCTTTGATAATTTTTGCTACATACAACTTTATGATTTTTGTTTATTGAACACTTTTGCATTTGAAAGCTTGAATAAAAACATTTTTAAAAATTGCCTTTAAACAGAAATCATGCAGTAGATAATCCAAGATTGTAGAACTAATACGGTCTTAAGTACTTCACTTAAGTGAGACTACCGTTGTGGCTACAGTAGAACGTCTTCATAGTTAACAATAGATACTAAAGGAGAAAACAGTTTTCAGGCTTGCACAGGCTGTTTGAAGTGATATTTGGACTTTTTAATAAAACATGTCAAAAAGTTATCTGTGGGGTGTGTGTGTGTGGTATGTATGTATAGTCAGCCTACATTTTGCACAAGAGTTGCGTTCCAGAGTTGGCCCATAAAGCTAAAATAGTGTATACACAAAATTGAAAATCCCTGACATCTGAAAAATGCATACAGTCTCTTTAAAAATTACAAGGCGCAGGCAAGAATAGCAGCTTCTTTCTCCAATGTCAGGCTCCCTCCAGGTCATGTATTTAGTAAGTAGGCAGATAGAATTGCCTGCAATATTTAAACTGCTGGTTTTTCATTTTTGGTTTGCCAACCGTATGAAGCTGTCGCATGCAAGATGCAGGCCAATTGCACGTCAAATGCATGCAATTGGTGGTGGATTAATTTATTAGAATATTTCTATACCGCTTTTCAGCAAAAGTTATCAGTCGTTTTGTACAGCTAAAGAGATGAGAAGGTGGCCCAAATGAGAAGTCCCTGTTCCAAAAGATACTCCCAGTCTGGGGAAAAAAGCAAACAGGGAGACCCCAGCAAAGAGCAACTGGGTGTGTTTCAGCACTGGAATAAATAGGGACTGTTACAGTCTCCCTGTTAAGTATAAGAGACTCGCCACTTAAAAGGTGTCTCTTTGCCCAGTTAACAGGTGTTGTTGATGTTAGCTGCAGAATTTGTTTTCTGTACCACTTGGCTGAAATGTTCAAAAATCCTTTTAAAAATGGAATGTTTTGTCTGAAGAAACACTTCAGAATTCCCCAGGAACAGAACACAGTTTTCTCTGTTAGCTGATAGCAACTACCCAAATTTTTGTGACTTTCTGCAAGTGTCAGTTCTCGTTCATTGTATTCACGTTCTGTGCCTATCGATGGTGGTCTGTCAGCCACCAGTAAGTGGCTTTTAATCTGAGTTAATCTGTGTCTGTAAACTTCATATTGTCTTGCTTTCAGTCAGTGTTGCACTGAGGCACATTCTAGTTCCAGTCTCTTGGAACACATGGGTAGGTAGAGCCCACAGCTCACTGTCTTTACTTCTGAATAGGAGCTTGAAGTGTGAGGCCCTTACCTCACTGCTTCATCAGGGCCATGTTCATACAGTGTGCTTTGTCTGCTCTTATAGCTTGAATAGCCCCAAAATATCTGAATCAGACTGATAATGCAGGCCAACACATATTTTGCTTCCTTAAATGTTACACCAATTCCTGGGTATATTTGGTGTGCTGATTTCAAAAATGGCATCCGTTTTGCCTTATCACATCTAGTTTTGGAGATATAGTATAGCCTCTTTAGTGAATGGTTCAAGCACCTTCCTCATATCTCCAAAACTAGATGTGATAGGGCAAAACAGATGCCATTTTTGGAATTGGCACCCCAAATTCATATCAAACCACCATAAAGTTTGGGAAAAACTTTTCTGACCCTCAATTTTGTAGGCCTGTGTAATGGGAAGTTTCGTTTACCTGGAGCTGTATAGAAGCAAGCAAAACTCAGAATTTACCATATTAGGGCAGTTACAGTACTTTGTGTTCTGTGAGAGATGGCATCCATATTTCTGTGCGTATCTCCATCTAATCCTGCCTCTAATATTTTTGTAGTTTAGTATCGCTTTCTTGTTAAGCTGATGTATGACAATTAGACATAGTTTTAGTGCATCATGTGACTGTGCGCTTATGTTGTAAAAGCCAGTGAATCTGCTTATTAGAAGTTGTGACTTGTGTGAGAATCCAGCTCGTTCAGCTTTTGTGCACCAATCTAGAAGCAAATCAGGTTGGCAGCTGATTCCTGAAACTGCACCTGGAAGGCGTGCCCTGGGATTTTGCTGCTAAATGGTTTGGCTAGCCCCCATTGTAACTGAAACATGGCAAACAAAGCCTCATGAGATTTGATGCATGTCCTGGAGTACTTGTCACTTTAATTCATGCTGAACATGCTTTGCTTCACTTGTTGTGTCATGTTTCCGCTTTTTCGCTTTTTTCCCCCCCCTTTCCTGGCCTTTTCATTCTTGGATGCTCACTGGCTATTTTTATTTTGTAATTGGGAGCCCACATTTATTGTATAATGTAATGTGTTAGAGCATCAGCTGTGTTTAACGGACACTGCAGGAGAGTTTCTCAAGATGTGATGTGGTGATTTCGGTACACTTGAGGTTTACTTGATTTTTGGCGTTTTAACCAACCTTCCCATGCCAGTGTGAGATTTGTCATATCTTAGTTCAATCCACTTTTCAAAGATTTTTCAGGATGTATTAAGTCATGATCTAGGTATGCGTTGGGCCAGGCTTCCAAGCCAACGGGATTGTGAAATACAGTGACACACATCAAGAAGTTTCTTAAGTATCCTTACTCTTCAAACTCATTAATAACCAGAAAGAAATGCTAGGGAGCTCCTCCTCTCTAATCAGGATATACCTGTATAAAATTGCAAAAATGAAGATGTAAGAAGCCACACAGGTACACAGAAAATGGTTTAGAAGTCTAGTGCATTTCAAGACTTACAACTCTTTCTTAGGGGCAGTTGATCTAACTCATTTACAAGGTAACTATTGGCATGGCTGCATTGGCACTGGAATGTTGGATAAGATTGGGCACTGTATCTCTACTGAGATACAGTAGAGTGCTTTGTGGATTGATGGGTCAGCCTTCGTCACTAGTCTTGTTCTGATACCTCCACAGCTATTAAAACCTCTTCAGGATCATTTCAGACAATGTTAGTATTTACAAGGGCCATATAGAGGCAGGTATCTGCTGTGTTTGTCTCTCTAAAATCAATAATATCTAAAGAACAAAAAGCCTCCTACAGCAGCCTTGTGATGAACATGGCTTAAGGGTTCTTTTCACCTATCCTCAGATCTCTTTTTGTGCCACCACATGTGATATCTAATTAAGTATCTCCAGGATATTTACAGTTTATATTTCATGTGCTGTTTAATGTCACTTGCTTTCATTTGTGAACTCTCAGTCCTGGAATGCTGCTGGATAAAGAACTTGATGAGTGTAGTGTTGTTGTGGTTGTGGGTTAACTCCTGTCATGTTGCCTTCTAGGTTGCCTGTTATTTCCCAGGAAGATCATGAAACGAGGTCGACTTCCCAGCAGCAGTGAGGATTCTGACGACAATGGCAGTAAGTGCTTCTTTTGTTGTGCTTGGATCGCACCAGGTTTATGAATTTCTTAAAAAACCATTACTTTTAATGTGACGCTTTAAATAACAAAGGTGTTTTGCATATCTGCTGGGTAGAATGTTAAGATGAAAAGGCTTTTCGAAATTCAAACAGATTTCAATAGGTGAACAGCAGTAAGGCGTCCTAAGGCTTTGCTACTGATTACACAGCAGGCAATAATAAAATCTCTTAGCCTTTTTATAAACGAAAGCTTTTTTGTGGTACCAAGTGTTCAAGAAAAATGTTACAAAGTTGGTTAAAAATGTTGTCAAGTCTTAAAAGAGGAAGAAAAGTTTGATTTGGGGCTGCTTGTCAAGTTATTTTACCTTTTCCTATATTTGCAATATATATCATGGATGAAATACATATTAGTTTGGTTTTTTATTAACTCTTTACATGCAGGGCACACCTTGTTTAACATTCAGATAAAGGAACTGATGATTTTTCTTGGTACTACTACTACTACAGGGCACTAACATTCAGAAGAGTCTAATTTAAGTTGATGCCTTCCAAATTTTGGGTTGTGAGACCCATGCAGATGGGTCATGAGGTTTCCAATGATGTCACCATGTGACATGGAGGTTGTTGGAAGTGTGACTTGTTCGCCAACACGTTCATCTATCTACCTACTCTTGATTTAAGATACCACTGTCATGCTCAAGATTGGGTTGTATTCACCTTTGAAATGCTTTCATTTATCTCATGTCAGAAAAAAAAAACACACCAGTTGTTTTAGACATTTGTATTACTTAATTTGGAAACCAGAAGCTTAGATTGTGAATTTTGAGGACAGAGGAACCTGTTTCCTTTGACCTGATTTCAGCATCTAGTTTATTTTTAGTGCTTTGACAAAGCACTAAAACCACATTTTGCATAATACTTAGTCATTTCATACATATTTGTAAGCATGCACTTCTTCAGCTCTTTAAATGGACTCTGTGAGTCAATATTCCAGTGAGGGTTGGCATTTAAGATGGATTTGCATGGCCGTGTTACTCATTCATTGTGATTATTGTATGACTATCTGGTCTCTTGAAGCTTCCATTACATGTTGACTGTGCCAGGGAGAAGTTTTGTCAGGCAAATATCGGTTTAGCAAGTTTTGCCTGGGGTGAGTTTATCACCAGGAGAAATGGGTTGTTCTGAATCCATCCTTAGAGACTCATTTTCCTCTCTGCTGAAGAAAAGAGAGAATCTTGTCTGTTGGAGCTTGTTGTTAGAGCCAGTGCAAACTCTGATTGCTATTCAAATTCTAGGAACCATGACACTAGCTAGAAACATTAAATTTTTTAATTTTTTTCATTGTGCTAGGGCTAAGGGCCTTAATACAACCAAATGTCTCTGTTACACTTTTTAAATTAGTTTTTTTCTTGAGGATGGGTTCCCAACACTGGTGTTTTGAGGAAAACACCCCCCTCCCTTGAACCTTGATCCTGCCTCTTCTCAACCCAGGAGGACTTGTCCAGACTGTCACTATCCTCCTCAGAGAGATGGAGATTTGTAGGTAAGCAGAAACCAAACTCTCCATTTCTCAATATGTCAGTTTGATTCTGTCACTGGGCCCTGTTATTTGGTAATACTCCGTATGAAATCAGTTTCATAAGAATCTCTTCAAACTCCAGATGATGAAGATTTGGTATTCTTTAAACACAGAAAACCATATGTGGTAGAAATACCATTTTGAACAACATTTTATTTGTCCAAACAAGTACATTATATATTCTCCAGTTGTATAATTTATGGAGTTCTCAAAGGTATTACATCTGGTGCATCATAAATGAATGCACATCTCCTGGGATGAAAGGTGCTAGATAAGTGCAAAGTGTTTTGGGGCCCTGCTGGCAGTGGAGGGGTATATGTGTGTGGGGGAGAGGGAGAGGGAAACTTAATGATACTTGGTTTTTTATTATAATTTTATGCCTTAATTGTGTGAATGGGGATATATGAGCTGATTCATTGAAGAGATGCACTGACATTTGAGAGAATTATCAGTTCAGATGCAGATCTAAAGCTGTTATCCTTTTTGCAATTGAAAAATGGGTTCTTCCAGCAAAAATGTTTGGTAAATTAATCGGATTGTGTGTC
Source organism: Tiliqua scincoides (assembly GCF_035046505.1). Classification (NCBI taxonomy): domain Eukaryota; kingdom Metazoa; phylum Chordata; class Lepidosauria; order Squamata; family Scincidae; genus Tiliqua; species Tiliqua scincoides. Next base: position 33,626,361 of record NC_089826.1, read on the forward strand.
AACTGCCCCTGTTAATGATAGCCGATTGAGATGCCTCATCCAAAGGATCTAGAATTCAGTACTGAAAAGTCCTAGTTTCTGTTGATGGAAATTTAAAAAACTTGCTTATTTTTAGTTGCTGTGGCATTTTTATTTAGTTCCTTAATAACTGGTGGAGTTATTGGAGCAGTGGTGGAATGGGAATGAGTACTGCCCTGAGTCTTATTGGCCCCCTGTTATTGGAAAGCAAACCTAAAGTAGCTTTAATTTCTAAACGTTTATCAGCAAATAAGCATTTGAACTCAAGTGTTCTCTGTCCATGTTAATTCCAGCATACGCAAGTTATGTTGAACTCTGTAAATCTGTACAGTACATTGCTAATTGCAGCTTTCCTTTGGTGTGTGTTGTATTTTGTTGGTTTGCTGTTTTCTCATCTTTCTTCCAAGGAAGTCAGGGTAATGAATATTGGGGTTGTTCTAAAACGGCAGGTGCCAAACCTGAACACTGGATCCAGTAATCTGGAAGAGCTGTCCCCATGTGGTGTGGAGCTTTCCATTCTGCTCTACAGCATTATTTTGTTGTACCAGATCTCCCCCAGCCATGTGGTGTCCAGCAGCTTCAGTTTCCTGTCACCCCAGATGCCTGTGCGCTGCAATTTTTCCAGAGGATATGGCCGGCTGGCATGAGGCTGGGTGGAGATGGAAGGACGCTGTGGTGCGGAATGGAAAACTCCATGTTGCAAGGGAATGACTTGTTGAACTTCACAGTCTGCAGTTTGGACACTGCTGTTCTAAAGGTACAGGGTGTTAGACACCTGTAAAGATACAGGGTGTTAGACACCTGTAAAGGTACAGGGTGTTAAAGACACAGGTATTGTTCCATTCTCCTTGGGGTGATTATGACTTTGTAATTTCTAGAATGTCTTGCCCTGCTTTTAATTCTTTTGATGATCACAGCTTTTTAGATCTCTGTCCTATGTACACTTAGTGGAAGGATGTTTTTTAAAAATTGGTGGAACTGACTCACCAAGTAACAGGAATGTCAGTGAGATCAGTCAAAAATGGCTTTGGTCTTATATGTTTTTTATAGCTTCTTGGTCTGTTTCTAAATTTGTCCGTTTCATGACACCGCTATTGATGGTGGGGTGAATGGGCAGGTGTCAGGAAATGAAGGAAAAATGTAAGGGATGGAGAAATGGTGAGGACCATCAAGAAGACCGTCTGTTGATAATATACTTCCTCTTTTTCTCACCTGGTATCTTGCGTCATGCTTTTAAAGTGCATTGAACTCTGTGGTCTGGCAGCTTTACCAGGTAGTAGTACTCAGTAAGTTCAGATAATACAATACTGAACTTATTGGCATGCTCCCTTTGGCTTTAATGGAGGTGAGTTCCTCGCTTTTAAACTGTTCGTGAGGTTGGGGGCTTTTCAGTAATGTGTGTTTTGTGGTCAAACATTTTAGCATTCAACTGAGCTCTGGTTGTGCATATTTTGAACTTCACCTGCATGTTGATGCAGAAAGTAATTCTGTAATGCCCACTCTAAAGTTAACTTATGAAGTGGGGGGGGGGGAATGTTGAAGATAAAGGAAAATGTAACCAATTTGTTGAGGCTTGGTGGGAAAAGGTAACTGGAAATAAATTTTTGTTCCATGGAAATAATCTACTATTGAAATAGATAATGGTGTGAGTCAGTGCAATTAGCTTAATCTGAAGATGCAAATTTGTTTTAAAAGAAGAGTTGCTCTTGTCAAAAGTTGAGGAAATTTTATACCAAATGCTATTTGAACAATCTGGAAATATAACCTTTGTTGCAAATGGAGTCAACATGCAACCCACAGAGTGACTTTCTAATAGGATGATATTGGAGCATGTCTATTCCTGGTGTTGGGTGCAGCCAACCCAGCTGCAAACGTCTTTTTTTAGCTGGCAGAAGCAGTCTCTGGCCTGGTGTTGAGGACTGGTGGTCCTGGGGAACTTTCAAGAGTGGCTCTGGACTTTGTAATAACCCTAGGACTGTCTCAGAGTGTTCTCAGCTGCGACAGTATGTGACAGGACATACATTTGTTCTGCTGTTCTTGGCAGGGCAGAATGTTGATGATCTGTCAGGGAGCGGTATCAGCAAGTCCTTTGACCAAACAGGTCTGGTGGCAGGTCAGCTGGGTTTGGCATTGGTCGATGGCCCACGTTCATCAGAGAACTGACCTCTGAACCCCTGAGGTTACTGAGGGTACCACTGGCAGTTGACTGAGAGACTCATGCTGCTGCTGTGCCCATCTCCCCATCTATAAAATGAGAGCATCCTTAGAGACCGTCTTGGCAGTCTACCCTGCATATGCCCGATCTCGTCTGATCTTGGAAGCTAAGCAGGGTCAGGCGCTGGTTAGTATCTGGATGGGAGACCCCCTGGGAATACCAGGTGCTGTTGGCTTATACCATAGTCTTTCGAGACTGAAGGTTGCCAATCATACCTTAGAGACCCTGCCTCATTATGGGGTCTCTAGAAAATGGTCCCCTGACCAGTAGGAAGTGCAGGAGGAGTTGCTCCTGGTAAGCGTTGTTGGGTATAGGGGCCTAAGACTGGGCTTTGGCCCAAGCCCTTCAGCAATCTGGAACTGGTTGTGAACAGTTGCTTGCTTAGTGAGGGTGATCCTTAGAAGAGGTGCTAACCTATGCTGATTAGCCTTATGGCTGCTTATAGAAGCTTAGACAGGGATATCCCCCATGCAAATCCAAGCATGCATTTACTTGTGGTTATAAAGTTTCTAGGAGCATAACACTAAGACAGATAGGTAATGGGAATCCTAGATCAGCTATTATGGTAACTGCCAGAAAACAACTACAAAAGCTCTTATCTTGTTAATGGCCCTGATGGTGTAATCTCTGCTATAAAGCCTGAATGAGCCTTGTGTTGTGCCCTCCAGCACTTGACAAGTGAAAACAGGTAGTCGTTGAGTTAATTAAGCAAGTGTCTCCTAGTGTGGTGGTTAGTGAATGATCTGCTTCCAGGAAAGTCTGGCAGAATGCCCTATCCTCAGGAAGTTTCGAAAACATAACTTGAAGACACGTATTTCCCTACCGTTCATCTTAATGTTTAGCTACTTAAAGGATCCTCTGCCCAGGTTTCAAAGAGAAATACCATTCAGATAGCCACAAAATATTCTGAAAAGTGAATGCAGCTCTACAGTACTGTATTCCGTTTTCAGGACTTGACAAATCCAGGATCCCCATGGTGACTTCACCTTTTCCCTGTCTCCCACAGGATCTGAGCAAATGGATAAAATATTGGGGGGGGGGGGATTACCTTGTCTTATTTTGTACTGGAGTTGGGATAAAAAGCTTAAAAATGATGGGATCTTTTGCTCTGTTTGTTATCTTTGCCATTCCACAGCATAAAGGAGATAAAAGACCTCATGTCTGCCCTGTGTGTGAGACAGTGGACTCTGGGTAAAGATTGGTGACCAACATGCATAATGGGTGTTCACAAAGGTATTCACATTGGCTAACGCAATGGTTCTCAAATATTTTCAGCCTGCGGCTCCCCTGACCCCTGTGGCCATTGGTCACAGCTCCCCGTTTATTCATACACACATACATACTCACTCCACCTTTCTCCCCAAAGGGCACCCAAGGCGACTTACATAACCCCACTTCATTACCTCCAAAATTGGGATGAAGGTGTTATAATTATACAAACAAGCATAGAAAAAGTGAATTTGAAGGCACCAGGGAACAAAAAACTAGAGAAGCCGGAGCTGCCAGCACCCTAGGTTTGTAGCAGCAAACCTGGAGAATTTTGGAAAGTGGCTTTGTTGTTTCTTGTAAAGGGGGGGGAGAGAAGTGAAGAAATTTGCTGGGCAAACTGATGAGAAACAGAGACCCAGGCTGCAATCCTAAACACTCTTTCCTGGGAATAAGATTCATTGAACACAATGGGACTTACTTCTGAGTAGACATGCATAGGATCGTTATGCCAGAGACTGTTTATCTTATAGTAGCAACCAATGTGGGATGCCAAAAAGAAAAAAAAGTCAGGAGAAAAAAGGGGAGGGCTGAAAAGTAATATGTATTTTTATTTTTTAATCATTTTGGGAGACAAAGCTTGACTGTTCAAGTGTGGCTTTTTTTTTCTTTTTGGTCGGGTGGAAGGAAGAAGAGAAAGAGGTGATGATTCTTGGCTAAGCTGTCACAGAGTGAGACCACAACTCAACACCAAAGTAGATAGTAGATAGTGGGGGACATGCTTGCACATATGCCCTGACTGAAACACACACAGACCCCACCCCACTTCCCCCCAGACTAGACAGAGGAATGCAGACTGTGGCACTTGCACCTTTCCCCCCACCCTGTGACTAAGAACAGATTGTTGGCCTAATCCTATCCATACTTTCCTGGGAGTAAGTCCAATTGACTCTAATGGGACTTACTTCTGGGTAGACATGCAAAGGATTGGGCTGTGAGAGCCAAATCCTATGCATGTCTACACAGAAGTTCCATTACTGTCATTGGTGCTTACTCCCAGTAAAGTGTGAATAGGATGAAGTTCTGGGCTCCCTCCCTCCTAGGTGGAGGGAAGCCCCTCGCTGAGTGCACTTACTTGTGGAGCCCCCTCTAGCTTCAAGTTTCCCTCCCGGTCTGGAGCCTGCTAGGAGGACTATGCACACCTCCCTCCTGACTGGGAAGGAGGCCAGAAGCTAGAGGGGGCTCTGTGCTGATCAAATGTAGCACCCCAGCCAGTAAGCAAGGTCCTGCACTGAGCGAGCTTGCCAGTCGGATCCTCTGTGGCCTCCGGCTCCCCTTGGTCTGGAGAAGGCTTGGCTGGCGAGCAGGAACCTTCTCTGTACTGGAAGCTTCCCTCCCAATATGGAGGAGGCTCCTGCTTGCCTCCTCGCCAGCCAAGCCTTCTCCAAATCACTCACTTGGTCTGGAGAAGACTTGGCTGGCAAGGAGGGGAGCAGGAGATTTCTCTATACCTGGGGGGGGGAAGCTTTCCTCCCATTACGGAGGAGGCTCCTGCTCGCTTCCTCACCTGCTAAGCCTTCTCTCTGGGGGGGGGTAAGCCTGACAGCGGGAGGCTCCACCCCCTCCACCATGTTTCACACTCCCCTCACCTCATACTGCCCCACCCACCTCATTCACAGCTGCAGCTGCTGCTTTTTCCCATGAAAGCAGCAAGTAGGGAGGCCACTACATGCCGCTGCGCTGCTGTGTTCACTTCTCTTCCTGAGATGCCTCACAACGCCCTGGGGGGCTTTCTCCGCCTCCCCAGACCTTCACAGATTGAAAACCTCAGGGCTAAGGGTTCTAGAATGGCCGGCCTCTCCCTATGGCATGATATCAGAAGCTAGTGCAAGTAGACTGGCAGGCTGGGGCCCACCTTCAAGTTGACCTGTAACATGGGGTCAACTCCTATGTTTTCCCCATATGTCTATCATTTACCCCTACCCCCTTTTATCTCTTAGTAAAAGAAAACACCAAAGGAAAGTGGTTGTGGTTTCACTACTGGGACCTTTCTTGGATCTGGAGGTATAACTTAGTTCTGGATTGTGATCCACCAGTTGGAGAGCGGTGATGGGAAAAAGCATATAGGAGTAGTGGGCAGCTTTTCTAACCAGGAGGGATAGACTGTAGCTTGCTGTTAGAGCACATACTTTGTATGAAGAATGTCCCCGGTTCAATAATGGGCATCTCCAGGTAGGGCTGAAGGACCTCTGTCTGAAGCCCTGGAGACCTACCTCTTTTCAGCTGAGATGGATGGACTTATACAGTATTTGATTTGGTATAAGGAGAGGTGGAAATTTTGCAGATGTGAGAAAATGAGTGTTTCCTTTTTTTGAGGTGGTGGGAAACTAGAAATTTTGGAAAAATTTGAAGCATATTTAATCATATCTAAACTTTACTGAAAACTTGCAACACCTACTTGTGGGATGAAGGTACATATCAAAAGCAACAATTCCCTCTCCTAAGCTTCTCAGTTTCTGGAAAAAAACCTAAAATCTGCCTCTTGTTTAACAGTAGAAAGCTATCAGTAAATTTTGATATGCAGGACCAAACACATATTTCCAAACTGAAATTGGTTCCCTGCAGAAACTGCAGAAGATAGACGAAACGAAAGCTGGTGAGAGGATTTGAGGGTTTTGCTTTCCTGCAGTATATAGGCATTATAATTGCCTGATATTATCGATGTTCTGATATGGTTATTAGAAAGAATTTTGAAGAGATAAAGGGCAGATAAAACAATATTTTAAACCATGCCTTAAAAAATCATTGTCATTGTAAAAGGGACAGTATTTCATAAGAAGTTTTTTCCAATGTTTTTTCAAATGCCTCCCCCAAAACCCTGTGTTTCCCCTCAATGTTTGTTTTCTCCAGTGCTTTGCATCTCTAAGCATAAGGACAGCTTCTTGTGCTCAGCTGTACTGGAAAATGTCCCTATAATAGAGAGCTGCAATTCTTTGCAATATCCCCTTGGCTTCTCCAAGCTCCCCCAAATCTTCTGTGGCTGCTGTTCCCTTCTGTAGTTTAGCTTCAGGTCTCACTGGGACCCTGTACCAAGTCTGTTTCAGTGTACTCCCTACCTCCATTCTACCTTCTTGTTCTGCAGTACCTCACAACTGCCTCTCAGTTTGAATTTCCCAAGGAGGTTAAGCAAATGTGACAGCCACATTGACTGCAGTATTCCTTTGATGTTAAAATGGCTCCTTGTAATGAGTTAGTAGCATTTGAAAGCAGTGCATTAGGAATAAACATTCTTAATTGTGAAAGCATCTTCTATTTGAGAATATGTCTGGGGGTAGGGGAACGGGCAAGCACACATCCCTGTGTTTAATATCACAATCAGATCTGCTACTGAAGTTTCCAGATCCGTAACTGAATTATTCACCAGCCACATATTATTCCCCAGTGTCACTTTGGGGTATCCAACGCTGTTTATGACCAGTGGCTAGTTGGAGAGCAGTGATGCTAAACGTGGTCATATGTAGCCCTATAGAGTGGGTGTACCTCTTGCAACCTTTTCTGACATTGTGGAGTTGTCTTAGGAAGGTTGGCAGATGAGGATTTTGAGAGAATAGCAGGGAGTGGTGGGAGAAGGTAGAGAGGCTGGGCCATCCTGGAGCAGCAACAGTGGTCTGTCTTCTCTCACGCACTGCTCAGCAAACAACACTGTGCTCCCCATTAGTGAAAGAGATTTGAACCACCAACCATCTCCTGGCCTGGGTCAGAATAACTGAGGTTAGGTCTTAAGTACCTGCTTTTGCATTCATCTGTGGGATTCTACTCTCTCCCATGTATAAAGACTCTCCTTAAGTATAAAGTTATTTTGTGGTATTTCTCCATGTCTCCTCCTTGGTTTTACCTATAAGTAAATCCTAGGTAGTATTTCCCCCTTTCCCAGTTGCCTACTATTGCCTGCTCTTCAGTACCCCTAGAAGTGTGGGGCTGGTAGGTATTAATTTGGGCCCTGGTATGATTTTCCTTTCTCAAGTCATTACTACCATATATGAGACAGGTTCCACCGTCTCTACTCCCCCGCTTGCAGTTGGAGTTTGCTGTGTGGAAAAGTGGACTTGCATAAATGCTGGTCGAGAAAATATGGACGGTACATGTCAAGTCAGTGCAAAAAAAGGTTGGGTTGTGTAGAAAATAACTCTTGTTCTTGAAATAGGAAATAACTTGAAATAGGAAGCTTCCCCCTTGTTGAATGAATCATCCCAAGCTTGTAAACAGTCACTTGGTTACCTGTGGCAAGACAACAGTATCCACCAGGCAGTGAGGCTTTTGTGAATAGGAAAAAGTGTGCTCTTCAGGCCATCAGTGAGCTGCAAATGTCTACTATAGGCATTGGTAAATGGGCTATGGAATTTTTTTTGTTTTCTAGGGAAGCAAATTTTGGGGATTTATTTGGAAGGCTGGGTTATCTGTTGTTACATGAATAATTGGATAAAGAAAAGTGTTGTGTTGTATTGCATTAGAAGAGGCAAATTGAGTAGCAGATCTGCCAGCAGTTATAATGTGACAGACTAGATGTTATGGAAAAAATAAGTAATTGCATTTCCATAATTATATTTTTAAAAATATCAGCTGCTGTTTGACCTGGGAGTAGAATTCTCTGTAAAAGGTCTGTGCCACATGCCGCATGGTGGGGTGGGGCATCATTTGGCATTCGGCAATGATGTCATGCATCAGAGACTTCCTGTTTGGCCAAGCTCTGAGCTGTGCAGCCGCACAGCTTAGCAGGAACAGTGTGTGGGAGAGGAACTGTTGTTTATGCCCATATATTTTTTCCGCCTAGAAAATATGGCAGTTGCAGGAGCTGTGACTTCCTTGGGGGGCAGAGTCAAACCCACATGCTGCAGTTCTGATCCATTTTCGCTACTATGGCTACTATTAAGAACATTTAAATAAAAGAGGGAAATGCAGCGACACGTTGTTTGTTGCGTTCAGCTTGGCCCTAACACGAATCAGTTTGTGGGCAAATTAATATGATATACCTGCAGTTGTGTTTATTAGAAGTAGAGTGCCAGCAGTGATCTCTGGCATGGCGTCTCTGTTGGATGCTCTGCATTTTGGTTTAGAATAGTTTGTTTTGCAAGCCATTTTCTGGAGAGTGTTTGCCCCTCTGATTACGGCTGCCTTGTGTGGGACTAGTGGTGGACTGTCTGATTTCATGATCTTGGCAGGCTGAGAAGGAAGTCTGAAATAAGGTTTTATGATGATGGACTGGCAGCGCAGACTGTTCTAACCACTTCCATTTTCTGCTCCAGCTGCATGGCTTTCCAACAAATTGTGCTGTTGGCAGCATTGCCCAGGCTTGCACAACAAGAGCCCAGAAACACATAAAAAGTCTCAGCAGATGGAAATACCAACATTGAGCAGGAGCTAGGCGGGCATCTGTGTGGGAAACTCTGTTGTGCTGTCTGATTTAGTGATGTAGACGTCTTGTATTTACAGTAGGGGAAAGTGCATGTAGTCTCTCCAAGTGGGTTTAGGCTTTGAAGTGTGGATGAAATGATAGCCGCCTGGAACCTTCTTGGGACACAGCTGGGTGCTCTGCAGCTGGTTTTACAACAGTGTTCTGCATTATGCGCTCTGTAGCTAATCTTCTGCCACACAGTGTAGCATATTGGTTGCTGGGTGTGCTCCCTGGGACGCCAGATATGCTCTGACAGCTCATGGAGACTCCTTCACTTAAAAAAAATTTAATGTTGAACTCTCTCTGTTTCTGCCCTGTACAAAAGGTATATATGGCAATATATGCAGGATATTTGCAACAGATAGTGGCCCAAGCATTTTCAACAATAGATGCATGTGTGTGTATGTTCTGAATTAGACATTTCATTTCTATCTTAGCTTTTTATCATTATTCAGTAGCCCCAAATTCCTCCTCCTTCCTTTGGCTTCCTGATTGTTAGTTGTAATAATCTAAGTTGTAATAATCTTTTAGTCATCATCCTTCCCATCATCTGTTGTTTAAGTTGTATTCTAAGAAAATTAGGATTCCTAAATCCTATTGACATTAATGGGATTTAAGTTAGTTGTGACTAACTTGTCTCTTTGATTTTAGTGGTGCTTAGTCATGCTTTCTTTTCTTGCATTGAAACCCATGATTTATAAATGCCTAATGTGTGCTAGACACACAGGTGTACGTTCTTGCCAAGGGCTCGCAATCTAAAACAAAATGGCAGAAGGAGGAAGTTGGAGGGAAAGGGGGGAAAATATTTATACAAGTTGGGACAGAATGAAAGAAGGAAAGAATTAAGGAATACAATTATTAATCTAGTAAAAGAAAACAAAGCCAAATAATAGATTAAGAGAAAGGTAACAGAGAAAATTCTTACAGTGTGGCAAATAAGCAGGGGCTAGCTGAATAAAAGGATCTTATAAGAGAACTGTGCTCGATCAGGTCAAAGGCCCATCTAATCCAGCAGCCTGTATCCCACAGAGGCCCACCAGCTGCCTCTGGAAAGCCCACAACCATGAGAGAAAGGCATGCGCCTCTTCCATTATTGCTTCCCCACTACTGTTATTCAGAGACATACTGTCGCTGACCTGGAGGTAGCCCATAGTCATCATGATTAATAGCCGTTGATAGAGGATTGGTCTTTGAACTTGTCCAGTCCCTACAGCTGCTCCTGTGTAGTGCCAAATGTTTTATGTACCAGCTCATAAATGAAACAGACATGCTGTGTGTGCTGTCAGAGGTTGGGACAAGCAATGGGGCATGACTTGCTGTTTTGTACCTTACTTGTGCCCATCCAGATGATGATGGGATGCTCCCATTGGATAGAGGAGCCTTCAGAAGAAGGATGGTGCAGCTTAATTTTTTTTTTTTTAGTGAATCTAGATATGCAGATTCAGAGAACTGTGTGAGAGAATGTACAGAGGAGCTGTCCACTGATCAGGTTAAAAAAAAATACTGTATTATCCAAGCCAACTGCTTTGTTCAAACTTCTGGTTTTAAAATGTTGCCTATCTGGTATTTTCTGCTACTGAACTAATAAGCAGGTATCCAATCAGGGTATGTCTGTTTTATTTCAGGCATGCACACACACATGTACACACAGAGTACGAGGGAGTACAAATATTGTGTCTCAAGGTGAACCAGTGATAAACCCCTGGCCCCCCTTTTGCTCTTTTTGTATCAATGTTGCATTTGTTTTTAATTAATGTAGACCTTTCTAGCCTTGTATAAAAGACTGAATGGAAGAAAATTGTTTCGGAACAATGACAGTATTTTAGCACTATTGTTGCTGAATTGAAGTCAGTCAAGGTTAGCATACAACCAAGGATGCTTTCATACAGAAAATTCATAATCTCACTTCATCCAACCTCCGCTGAAATCAGTTTTAGGAACTCTGGACCTTTAGTAGGCATGGTATGTTTGCTTGCTTAAAGCGAGGAACTTAGGCATGAGCTTAAATCTCTCCTGTTGAAATCGCTGGGACTTGTGCTTAGCATTGACTGGATTGTACCTGGTTGTCTTGAGGAAAGAACCTGCAACTTCTCCTTTTCTTTTCCCACCCTGCCTCTAATCCTGCCTGTTCACAGGGCAGGAGGTCTTTCCACCTGAACAAACAGAAGCCAGTTTTGCTACATCCACAAGGGGGATTTGCTGGGAGCCTCTTCTTAAGAATGCCCCCAGACCTTTAGCCCCCAGACCTTTCTGCGTTGCAGTCCTTACACTAAGTAGAAATGGAGAATACATCTGTTAAACTTAGCAGTGTTTGCCACACAGCTAGCTTTTAGTTTCAGTTTTGCTATCCAGTGTGCTTTTTGTACTGTACATCATTGGTTTGTACTGTATTATTTACAAATATGACACTGATTTTGTAGGTTTGGGGTAGATTCTGTGGCAGTTGATTTTTTGTTAGTATAGATTTTAATTTTCTTGTTAATGTTGGTATACAGTATATATGTTGTGTTGGATCTCTTAAAATCTGTACATTTAAACATAAGAAGAGTCCTGCTGGATCAGACCATAGACCCATCTAGTCCAGCTTTCTGTGTCTCACAGTGGCCCCCCAAATGCCCCAGGGAGCACACAAGACAACAAGAGACCTGCATTCCAGTGCTCTCCCTCGCATCTGGCATTCTGACGTAGCCCACTTCTAAAATGAGGAAGTTGCACATTACACATCATGACTTGTAACCCATGATGGACTTTTCCTCCAGAAATTTGTCCAGTCCCCTTTTAAAGTCAACTAGGCCAGATACCATCACCACATCCTATGGCAAGGAGTTCCACAGGCTAACTGCAAGCTGAGTGAAGAAATATTTTTTTTGTCTGTTCTAACTCTCTCAACAGTCAATTTTAGCAGATGTCCCCTGGTTCTGGTGTTGTGTTAGAGGGAAAAGAGCATCTCTCAATCCATTCTATCAATCACCTGCATAATTTTGTATGTCTCAATAATCTCCCCCCTCAGGTGCAGTTTTCTAGACTGAAGAGCCCCAAACACTGTAGCTTTTCCTCATAAGGAAGGTGCCCCAGCCCAGTAATCATTTTGGTCACTCTCTTTTGCACCTTTTCAATTTCCTCTATATCCTTTTTGAGATGTGGCAGCCAGAACTGGAAGCGTTACTCCAGGTATGGTTTTAACATCCGTTTGTACAATGGCATTATAATATAAGCTGTTTTATTTCCTGTACCTTTTCTTATGATCCCGGGTGTAGAATTGGCCTTCTTCACTGCCGCCACACACTGGGTTGACACTTTCATTGAGTTGTCCATCAGCACCCCAAGATCCCTCTCCTGATCTGTCACAAACAGCGCAGAACCCATTGGCCTATATGTGAATTCCTGATTTTTTGTCCCAGTGTGCGTTACTTTACACTTACTTGCATTGAAACGTATCTGCCATTTTGCTGCCTATTCTCCCAGTTTTGAGAGATGCTTATGGTCTTCACCACTTGAAAAAGTTTGGTGGTGTTTCAAACTTGGCCACCTCGCTGATTAACCCTGTTTCCAGGTCATTTATGAACAGGTAGAAAAACACCTGGGAGCATACCACTTGGAGCACACCACTTAAAAAAAATTTCTAAATCAAAGGTTCAATGGCATGCTGTTCTTTCCTGTCTAAAGCTGGACTCATGGTCCCTTGGTATCAGTTTCCAGTTTATCTGTTTCCAATAACTCACTTTTTTATGTCCTGTAGGCTCAGAGAGCTAGGATCTTGAGCAGTTTATTGTTCAAATGGCCTCTTTCTCCATGCTCTCTGGTTTCCATGGTCATTTCGGTCATTCTTAGAGATCACTGCTTCAGGGCATCTTAGTTTGATGTCTGGAACTAAGTGTCAACAACATATTGTTTGTGAATGGGAGTTTTTAGAATTGTTCACCCACCTGTGTGGATGTTTTCTGCCAGAGTCCTATTTTATAGCAAACTTCTGGACCTAGAGCTTTGTCTCAAGCTTTGGATCAACTGAGTTCATTAAAAGGGAAAATACATCCCGTTAACATGTTAGTAGGCTGCAGTTAAGATGTATATGTCTTCCAGTTTCCAAACACTGAAATTGCACTCTTGTCAATGCTAATGCCGCTTATTTAGTCCTCCCTTGGATTAAAACCATTAATTTTTCTGTGGAGAGCATAGTTCACAATCTGTGAAGCCGCTTTTAAGTTCTAGGTACTCTTTATTATTTTGGGATTTGGGAGCAAAATAATTTTTGTGTATCCAGTTAGATATTTATTGTCAGTGAAGCATCTATGAGAAGCTAGGCAGTATATCGTGGTAAAAGATGCTGTACTAGTGGTATAAAACAAAACAGCACATACCATACTAAAATTAATCCAGTTTTCTTATTGAGATGATCAGGTTTTGTTTAGTCTAGAATTAAGTATTGTGACGGAAAGGAAAATTCAAAGTTTGCAGCAAAATTCCATTGTTCTGACTTGCTCTGTTCTACTGTTACAGTACCTTTCATGGGATCATCTATATTGGGCATGGTAGCTAGCTTTTTGATAGCACTACTTCTTGAGACTGGGAGATGTATCCTACCTGAAGAAAAGTTGTAGAGAATTGAAAAGCCTGTTTACTATAACCTAGCACTGTACCTGGTCTAGTCCAAATGTTACCTGAATAGTTTAGGTTCCAGCATGTTGCCTTTTGTTTTATCGATTTAGTAAGCTTTACAGTAGAGGAAAAAATGTATGCAGGTGATCACAGGAGCAATCATCTGAGCCAAAGGCTTTTCTCCTGCAAATCCACTGTGAAATGCATCATTTGATGTTCTTGCTCGCCTTAGTGAAGTAATCCTGTTGGGTCTGTTTTGATGGCTTGCGTGAATGGGGGTGACCAGAGCTCTTTTGCACTAGCGCCTGCACAATTCTCAGTTCAGTGTTTCTTTTCCTCTCATAGGCTTGTCCACCTGGTCCCAGCATTCTAGGTCTCGACACCAGCAGAACTCATGCTCGAAGCACGAAGATCGGAAGCCATCAGAGGTATTTCTTTCTGAATGCCCTTGCATCTTGCTAAAACACGATGTGCCTCCTTTTCCTAATACTTCTTTTTCTTTCCTTTTCTGCTCCATCTCAGCTGGCACCCAGCAACCTTTCTTCTGGCCAGGAGATCAGGGAGCTCAGCTGCTGCCACAGTCCCTGCCAGCATCAAGTTAGTTATTTAGCCATGAATATTGGGTTCGTTTGGCACCAACCCAACCTAGTTTTTTTAGTCCTTTTCTTCTTCTTCTTCTTCTTCTTTTAATTGCAGAATTCTGTCTTTGATTTGTGGTGAATAGTGAAAAATGTATATTCAAGAGTATTTTCTGTAATTTTTCTAGCCATCAAGTCACACTGATGAATAATCATCCTTATGCAGCAAAGTGGACAAACCAGAAAGCTTTGTCTCTTTTGGTGCCTCATGTACGTTGCTTTGAGAAATTGAGATCAAAGAAAAAAAAATACAACTCGGTTTGGACTTTTCAGGATGGATCACTGAGTGCAATTTGGTATATGCCTTACACCCTGGCAGCTGTCTTTCAAGCTGCATATGAGATTAGAAGAAAAGGGATTTGTGTTGGAGGTTGAACTTCTTGGACTCTGTTTGGTTAATCATAATGGGATACATAACTTGTTTTGGGCCATTCAAAACCTTAAACTCTTTCCCTCCCTGCTTGACCACCCTTAGCTAACCTCCGGCCATCTGCCCAATTGAATAATCTGTGTACGGGCTTGTTCCATTTGTTTCAATGATGGAAGGAGAGCTGCATGTGCAAGTAGTATTCTATTAGTTTTAACTATTTTTATTCCACTTTGGGCTCCGAAATGGAGCCCTCAAGTTGGCTAAACACTAAAAATAACAAGGAATCGAAAAATAACCACATAAAATACCCAAAATGTAAAGTTATTTTGAATAAGAATAATTAACAAGTATATTTCTGAAATTCCCAACAACAGCCATAACTGAAGTTAAAACACAATAATAAACCAGCAGTGAAATAATATCAACAGAAAAGAGCAGCACCATAGCAAAAATTGTATAAAACTTGGCCAGAAGTAGTTAGTTCTCAAACACTAAATGAAATGAAAAAGTTTTACCTTTCTTTAGAACAGGGGTCTCCATACTTTTTGGCCAGAGGGCCGCATCAAATATCTGGCGTGGTGTGGAGGGCTGGAAAAAATTTTTAAATATAAAATTTTAATAAATAAATTTAGAGATGGAACTTAGATGAGTGGGCTCATTCATTCAACCTCTCTGGCCCTCAGAACACCCTCCAGACACAGTCAGAGCACATTTCTAGTCGTGCTCAGTTGAGTGGGCCAGAGGCTTTCAGGGGACAAGAGGTTGGTCCTGGGCCGGAAAGAGGCTTACTGCGGGCCGCATATGGCCCCTGAGCTGGGGTTTGGAGACCCCTGCTTTAGAAGGTCAGTAAAAAGGAGGCTATGCAAAGTTTTCTCAAAGAGTGTCCTGTAACAAAAAAATCTCTATTCTCAGTAGAAGCTATAATTTAGCCTCCCAATGAGATGGAATCTGGAGCAGAGCCTCATTAGAAGGTCTTGGTGCTGAGGGGAATCATATGAGAAGAGATGTTTCCTGAAATGATCACAACCTAATCTATTGAGGGCTTTAAAGAGGGGAGGGACTAACTACCTTTCTTGTTGAAATATGAGTGCCACTACAGAGAAGGCTCTGTACTCACCTTGTACTCACTAACCATAATTCAGATGGAGTTGAAGCACACAGTAGGGCATTCTCTGAAGACCAAAGTGTGTTGGCAGGTTCTTGTGAGTGGAGATAATTCTTTGGGCATCCAAGTCCTGTGCCATTCATGATTTTAAAGGCCAAGGAAAGCAGTTTGATTTGGGCCTGGAAACAGATTGTGAGGCAGTGAAATGGAGACAATGTTTGTGTTGCATGGTCACATGCATGTGTTCATGTTAGCAGACTCACTGCTGCATTTTGCACCAACTGATCTTTCTGGACACTTCAAATGCATCTCCATGTATAATAGGGTTATGATATTGAAATATGTGAGAAACCACTTGTTGATGGAACGTACCTGGCATATATCACTGAATTTGGGTGTTTTTGGTTCTCATTTATCTTACCCAATTCCAGGCTATGCTCGTGATTGCCTTACCTTGAATTTATTCTGAATGCATGCCCCACAGATTCCAATATGCTAGTTGCACAATGTCACTTGCAAAACTTACTGTAGGTGAAGATCCATTGCTAGTCCATTTCAGAAGTCAGTAATTCTGCAGTGTTGGCTCCAGGTATGCTGGTTGCATCTGCAGAGCAGCAGGGATGACAGTGTGAGGCAGTGATTCTTGGAAATGATATCCTTGATGTCTGTTAAATCCTCTGTCTCGTAGCCAAGCCAACTCACCACAAATGTTCAGGCTCAAAACTGTTCACACCCTGTTTTTCCCCAGATAGTGATATTCAATTTAACAAAATCTTCTGCAGTCTTGTGTCTGGCATAAAAGCAAACTTATCCTGTAGCTTTCAATATTTGTCAGTGTATTTGGAGTTCTTGATAGCTCACACACTTTTTCTCTTTGCTTTGCATAAGCATTGTTTTCTAGCTTACCCTGGGTAGTGCGTTGTAAAACTATTTTTATTCTGTAAAGCTAAGGATGGGCAAGACATTTGAAGTCTCTGAAATCATGGTTCATAGTGTGATGTGGACTTCTCAAAAGAAACAGAGGTGAGATGGGTTGAACTCTTCCCCATCCTCTTTTAAGCCATATGTGATAGGCAAGAAGGCAGAGTGAAGATGTTCCTGTCTTTGTAATGAGAGTAGCTCTGTGGCATCTCCATCCATCACTTGAGTTTGATTGGTGGTGTTGCAGACCAGTGGGACACCTTAAATAATTTGCATATCCCTGTTATAATTTGCTCACCTCCCAGAACCAACTCTGCTGGCATGATCACCCATATTTAAAAAAAAAAAATGGTTATGTTTGCTGTGAATTGAACAATGTTCACATTTTATACTTATTAAGTCTGTGCAATTGGCCAATCTCTGGTTTGGAAATAGCTATGGATGCTCCAGTGATAGGGTGAAAGTGGAAGGGGCTCATGGTATACTAATGTGTAACAAGATGGATTGGATAAAAAACACATGTACGTTGCTGGTTGTGTTTGGAAAATGTATGCTACAGGCCACAAAGAATTTTCTTTGGATCAGTTCCAGTAAGTCACTGGGATTAATTCACAATAAGTGGTTAGAGGATTTCAGCTAGATAAATGGTTTTTTGCTTCCCTCGCTGCCCCCCCCCAAACAATCTGTTTCCAGCTTTATAAGAATGTAGAGCTTCTGTCGCTGATTGCGCTGACCATAAACTGATGAGGCTTTTGATGGGCTGTTGTAGAGGTGGGTCTGTCTTTTTGCTAACACCGCATGGACGGATTCAGTTATTTTTGTGCTACGCATGAATATTGTTCCTTTGTAGTGTTTTGTTGGTGGAAGTATGTGAGGTAGGAGGAAATGCTTTGGCATGCAGAGTCTTGCTTCTTTAATGCCTGTCACTTTGTGGTTTCTATTTTGCTTATGAGCAATGACAAATCGGATTGAATCAAGCACATACAAATGCAGTGCAGTGGGCTTTCTGCAACTGTGTGTGGTTGTAGCTCATGACGCATTGCTAGGGTAGGGACTCCATCCCAGCTTACTTGTAGCTGATACCTCTCTATAACGTTCAAGATGTTTTGCTAGTTTTCAGAAATTCTTCATGTTCAAAGCAAAGTTAAACTGTGGCTGCAAAACAGCTGTAAATTTGGATGGGAAATAGTGCTTTAGTGGTAAGCAGTGCAGAGATGCAATGAGAACATGGCCTTATTCAGGTGTTACAGTACTGGGTACAGTTTGTCCATGTAGATGGGCAGACATGCTGACAAGCAGGCAGTGCAATCCTAACTTGCTCTGGAACAGGCATGGCGGTGTGTCTGCGCTGTATCTAGGGCAAGTTTGCTGTTGATTGCAGGCTAGTTCAGGGCAAGGGGAAAAAATTTCCCTTACCCCAGATAACACCTGCAACACCCAATGGGGCTACTCAGATACACGCCACCTATAGAGGTGGAGAAAATCTGAGCAGCCTGGGACTGTTCCAGGCTGCCCGGGAATGGAGCTAGGATCTGGCAAAAGTGCCGGATCCTGGCCCCGCCTCTTGTTTCCCCTTCAGACATCTGTGCTGTCCAAGCTTGGCTGGCACAGGCTTGGCGTGGAGGCTGAATGTGGCCAGTGTGCATCCCTGTGCTGGGCCAACCAACTCCCACAGAGGTGCAGTCATGCTTTATGGCCCAGTTGTGACCCTCCTAGGCTGGTGCAAGGGACTTGCCAGGGGCACAGTTTGGATTCCGCCCTAAGTCTGCTTTGCTGACATGTTTAGTGGCCACATTCCCTGCATTCAGCACTTGTCTGTAGAGGCAAGCACTGAACCAAGAGAGTGTGTTTCCTCGTTTTCTAGACCCTGAATGTCCAAGGTTCTAGAAGTACTGGTGCTATGTGGTGTGCCATTTCCATGATTGTGGGTGCGAGTGCTAGTACAGTTTCATTAACCTTGCCTCATTGTATTTGCTTAAATGACTACAAATCTTTTCTGTCACTAGCTGTTCTATGTAGCAGCAAATTAAAACACAATTGATGATGTGGCTTTAGGCTCAGTTCTCATACTATTTTATCACGTCATATGTTAAGAGATTATCCCCTGCTCTGCACTATAGTGAATATTGCATTTTGAAACTGCCACTACTTGGTTAAAACTGGCACTTTGCATTGGAAGAATAGTGAGAAACAGTTTGTCCTGATGTAATAAATATTTACTCTCGTCTTATAAGAATGCATTGAAAAACACACCTGCCTTTGCAAAATGTTTATGGAAAAAGCACAATGCAAAAGTAATCATAAACTTTAGTCATGGAGAATTGACTTGGTCATAAGCTACTGCTTTTATGCAAAACTCAATTTTTTTACAAATAGGAGCAGCGGCATCAGGCGGATTGGGCCAGCAATGCAATATAGTTTAAGAAGGGAATGCAATATAGATTGCATTCAATTAGGGAATTCAATTAAATTCTGTTGCAAGGAGTGTAAATTTAACTGGTGTGTTTTCTAGTTATTAATTACCTGCACTACTCCATGCATTGCTAGCTGCCAGTTTTGTTACTCCTTCTAGTTCTTAGCACAGTAGTTGATGTATTTAAAATGCCTTTGGAGAAATTCTCACTATTTTAAAGGTCACCAGATCAGGATTCACAGTGTAACAAAACTGTGACTTTTGCTTTGAGGAAATGTAAGGAGCTGCGTTGCAGTGATCTGATCAAGGTCCATGCAGCCTAGTGTCCCGACTGGCAGCTGTTCTTAAGCAAAAGTTCTTGCCAGCCCTACTGAGCTGCTTCTTTAGATATATTGGGAATTGAACCTGAGATATCAAGCATGTGGAGCATGTACTTTACCGCGTGAACTTGTGAAATATGGAACTTGGCTTACTGTACGGATACATCAGTGTAACCAGGAACTCGCACAGTTTGTTCCTGTTACCTATAAACGCTTAACAGCTCAATCCTATGCATGTCCTGAGTTCAGTGGAACTTGCTCCCGGGTCAGCATGTTTAGGATGACAGCCTAAATGCAAAAACACTGAAAAGGATTGGGCTCTTTTGTTTTGAGAGGAAATACTGAGCCTCTGAAAATTGATGTTGAAATAGAACGGATGATTCTTTGCAGTGCAGAGGAATTGGATTATGTCATGTTAACTCAAGGGCAGTTAATAGAACGACAGGCCTTGAGTCCAAACTAAGTCCCCCCTCCCTTCTCGTTTCAGCATGCTGATGTGGTTAGCAGTCTGGCCTCTTAATAAGCCGTGGTAGTTTAGTGCTTTTACAGTGACCTTGTTCTGCTCTGTGCTCCATGGTTACCCTGGAGCTGTGAATCATAGTGTATAAATATCAAATGTCAGTGTCTCATCCTTTTTCCCCCCCTCTCACTTCCTTTCTTTGCAGGTGTTCAGAACAGACCTGATTACTGCCATGAAGCTGCCCGATTCTTACCAGCTGAACCCCGATGAATACTATGTGTTGGCAGATCCCTGGAGACAGGAATGGGAGAAGGGAGTCCAGGTGCCAGTCAGTCCTGGGACCATCCCAGAACCAGTAGCCAGGTATAGTTTGGTACAGCCATCCGTCATAAGAAAAGGAAAAACCCCTTTTGCCCCACCTTTCAGCTATTTGGTTTGTGTCTGTTCATTTTGGATTTATATTGAAGTGCAGTGTTCTGTCTGATTGCAAATTGTCCATTGGGCCTGAACGAGAATTTCATGGGGGTGTTTCATTACCCTGGATCCTTTTAGGAGATGTTGGAATAAGCTGTTCCTCCTCCCTGCAATTGTTCTTATGCTGCTCTTTTGTGGTTGTTCTGTTCACCATTACATATCAACATATCAGTTACTTTTGAGTAATAATCGCAGCCTGTCATGTGAAGCAGCATGCTGGTTGTTTACTAATAAGCAAATCGCCTGGTAAATAGAGCTCTGGTCTTCTACTGGAAATGGAGCCCTTCCCAGCCAATTGATTTGCCCGGAGAAATTGCTGAGGCTTTATTTCAAGTAGCAGATTGGAGCTTAGCCCATCCCACCTACTTATGAGTAAGTACTTCATATGGAAGGCTGGGAGGCTTACTTATTGCTAGATTGGCTGACAGAGGGGAGAGGTCCTGTCTGCACCATGAAAAAAGAGATCTTCCTAGCCTGCAGATTTGCTGCAGCCTTTCATTAGGATAATGTCCATTATTTCTTAAGATGTCCAATTTAACTATTGGGTAAAACACAGTGAGAAAGTGAGTACAATAACTGAGGAACTTGTTTATGGAGACCTGGGATGTGGCAGAGGCATCCCAGGGGTTTCCCAGAGGCATTTTCTTGGCCACTATAGGAAACAGGATTCTGGACTAGAGGAGCCTTTGCCCTGATCCAAAAGGGCTCCTCTTATGTGCTGAAGCTGTTTTCCTGTCTCAAAATTTGGAAACCAAGTACAAATCAGTACTTCGCTTGGAATGTGGTGTAAACTGCATGAGCAGTTCCATGGACTTATCTCTGCTAAAAAGTCATGTGACTTCATCCATAAACGGTATCATAACTTGAACATTTGTTTCTAGCTCTTAGTTCATAACTTGAACACCATGTTTCTAGCTCTTGTGGTTGCTGTGGCAAGTCTCTAGGCATAGTAAGCTGCAATTTTGGCTTCTGGCAATCAGGAGCGGGAACCTCCAGACCTTTCTGTTTCTGTCACATTCTAGGTCTCTGTTTTTTCTTGGATGGCTACTTATATGCAGCCGACTCCAAAAAGCACCCCACAACAGTGGTTCTCACACATTTAGTACCGGGACCCATTTTTTAGAATGAGAATCTGTCAGGACCCACTGGAAGTGATGTCATGATCAGAAGTGACATCATCAAGCAGGAAAATTTTTAGCAAGCCTAGGCTACAATCCTACCCACACTTACCCAGGAATAAGTCCCATTTACTAGCATTGTTAAAAGAATATACATAGTACCTTGTTAAAAGTAAAGGTCTTTAACATTTCCTCAAATTCAGTCACATACTATGGGAGCATCAAGTCAAATCTATTAAAAATAAAACCTTTAAATGAATGGGAACTCATCTGAAATTTGCTCGTGACCTACCTAGTGGGTCCCGACCCTCAGTTTGAGAAACACTGCCCCACAAAATCTTAAATTTTAACCATGCATCTTTAAACAGTTTTAACCATGAGGATCGGTAAGAAAAACAGTACACTCGGACCTTATGTACTGTACTATTGAAAGTCACCTTGGAAGTCATTTTTTATGATGAAAAGGTGGGATAAATATTTTAAAAATAATCACCTTGATTTTAAGGTATTTGCCACAAGCCCCCAAATTCACAATTGAAGAACCTGATAGGTGAACATGTGAATTCTAAAAAAATAGTAATCACCTTTACTGACCTCATTCAAACAAGGCGTTAGTGCTTTCAAATTCCCTTATCTTATTTAAGTGTAAAAATATTAGGCTAGATGATAAAAACTGCTGATAGCAGCAAAATGTTCGGAAGTATTTTTTATAAACCAGTTTACCAAAACAATATTTTTCAAGTATCCCACACTGCATTTTTAAGGTTAATGATGCCATCACAGACTTGCTTAATAGTTTGAGGCCAACTTCCAAGTTGGATGCCAACATTAAGTTATTTTAAACTGCAAGTCACATGAAAGGATCATGGGACTCTTTGCCATTGTTCCTCATGATATGGGCAAGGATTAGAGGTTAACAGGCATAAAATCAGAACTTTCCACAAAGAAGTCTCATATTTTGCAATGAAAAGCCTATTCTGCAATATTTAAATAAATTGGGCAGATCTGTACTATTGTGCATGCTTTCCACAGTGGTTTCATTTTGGTTGTCTGTGAGAGAACTTAGAGTTTTTATCTTCTGCCCCATCACATGGACATTGCATATGAGATTGTGGATTTATAGGTGTTTCGTATGCATATACATGTTTTTATGTGAATGATGACACATGTTCATTTTAAGTGTCAATACAGGGATTGTACCCTTTACAGGGATTGTACCCTTAAAGTACTGATTTTGTGTGCTTCTGTAATATACGTGTGTACAGATAACTATCATGTGTATGTAGATTGTAAGGTATGTTGAACATGATGTGCGAACAGAAGTGCAGTGAAGGTGTTGAAAGCTATGAGCTGTGTCCCTGTAGTTGTCAGGGGCAAGTAAATATTTGCATCGCTATCAGTTAATCCTTCCTGTTAATGTAGAAATGTGGGCTCAATTGTTAAATTCATGTTTGGGTTGTCATTTTTGGGCAGTGTGGTCTCAGTTTTGGGCAGTGTGCCTGATAGTTGAGAGGTGTGGGCTCTAAAAATATGGTATCTTTATTTGATCTGTCTAAAACTAGAAAGAGAAAACAGAACAATGAATGGCTTGATCCAGAGGAGGAGGTGGGAGGGTTTTGCATGGAGAATCCTTAAAAAATGTTAAAATCCTATTTATTTAGTGGGAGAGCAGGAGCAGGAAGAGATACCAAATCTAGCCTCTGATAGGCAGAATTTTAACATTCTTCTAGAGCTCCACTTGTGCAGCCCTGGTGGTTGACAATGGGGCACTGTTGTATGCGGGACCCATCTGGTCACAAATTTATTGAGACTTTAGAGACAAGACCCTACTTGGTGTTGAGTGCTACATATACGCTTGGGGTGGGAGGGCTGGGAAAAATTTATGCAAATAAGGTCAAATGATAAAGGCGCATATCCTGAAAACAGAGATGATGTGCATGAACTAATATGTTAATGAGATTCAGAAAATATAGACCAGCAAGCCCCATGGATTGTGGAAATGGTACAAAATATTTCTCCCTTAGTATTCCCATGCTAGGTTTTATGTATGGTTTTGTATATGTTTTATATAGGACATATTTGGTATGTGTTGTAATTTTTGGAGGCATTCTTGTATGAACTACAGGGCAAAAGAATGCTTATTAATCTATGAATCTGTTATTATACTGAGAAACCAACTAGGTTAATTTTAAAAAGGGGGGAAAAAACCTCAGCAGGTGACTTTTCAAAGTAAATTGAATGCTTGTTTTTGGTGTGTGCTGTTCGCCAATAATGTTTTTCTTTCTGCAGTTGTGCATCAGTTTCATGCTAGAATATCACTGTTCCCCCCCCCCCCCGCTTTTTGCAATGTAGTAATTTGAAGTCTCTGGCAGTAATTGCATAGTAGGATTGGGGTTTTGCCTCTTCCAGAAGGATTAAAACCTAGTGTAATTAACACTTTCCGTCTTTTGCGATTTCAGGGTTGTGTCTGAGACAAAAGCAGTCATGTTTACAAGACCTCGGAAGTACATCCTTTCCTCAGGTTCTGAACCCCCTGAGCTCGGCTATGTCGACATTCGAACTTTGGCAGAGAGTGTGTGTCGCTATGACCTTAATTATATGGATGTGGCGTGGTTGGAACTGGCCAATGAAGAATTCAAAGAAATGGGTGAGGCAGCATCCAATTACAGTTGGCTTCTGAGTGAGCTGTGAGGGGACTTTGAGTAGTGACAGAGATCAGGCTAGTATGACTGCCATGTCATAATTGTCTGCAGTCCAGGTGGTATATTCTTGACAGATAAGAGGTGGAAAAAATGAACACAAATATAGTGGGTGTAGAGGGAAGAGGAGATTTATGGGTTGTGGAGAACAACTGAAGGGAAAGGACAAGCCAGCAGAAATGGCAAGGCTTTTCTAACTTGGAGGAAGATCATGTGTAGCATCCCAAAGCTCCAGTTCCTAGAATTCATTGGGGAGAAGGAGCTGGGGAGGAGTAGGGAAGGGTAACATGGCATCGAAACCACCCACAGTGTAACTTTTGAGTGTATTAGTATAATGCATGCACACAATTCTATCCTACAGAAGTAAGGACTTTCTACCAGCCAAGTGTGAAAGGGGTTGCAGCCTTAATGGTATTTTAAACTACTCAGAGTTGAATAGGGAGTGCTGAAGTTCTATGACCCTCAAGGTTTCCCTAGAATTGGCAGAAAGCATCTGAACCACTTTTGTGAAGTTCACCCCTTGTCCTGATTACTGACGGTAACACAGTATTGGACTTCAGACAATGCTTCTGGCCAATTTTAGTAATTGTTGCCATTTAGTCTGACGCTGCAATTCATTCTAAAACCAAATAGAAGTTCTAAAAGCATCCGGAATAATTTTTAAAAGGCTTTTATTAAGCAATTAAGAAGCCTTAAGGGGCAGCTGTGAAATGGTTGAGATCAAACAAACTATCTGAAGTGCAGAGTGGTACCATCTCTGGCGAAGCTTTGGAAACTTTGTCTTGTGCTTTTTCCCTATGAGGGAGAGCTGTTTTGCTAAGAGAGATGCAGTAAGGCGATTCTGAAGTCATAGTTGGTAAAACAACCCCAGGAGCAGCTGGCTCTTTAGAAAACAGAATACCTGGACAATGAACCTCTGTTTAAGAAATTTAGCTGCCCCCCTTCTTGAAGGAAGGACAGAATAATGGCTTTAAAGTTTTTTCTCCCCAGTATGTAGTACCACTCTTATAATCTCCAGTGTTAAAAGTGGAGCATGATGTATTGATCTGTGATTTTTTTTGGTGTTTGCCATCAGTGATGAAGGGCTACCCTTCAACCCACAGTTTAGAAGCTGATCAAGTGGGCTTAGGAAAGATACGATTTCTTGCACACTGATATAGGAAGTAATGTTTCTCAGTGCCTATGCCTGGATGATTTTAAAGATAAGTACCATTGGGTTAATTTTCCCAGGGATGCTTGAACTGGATGAATACACAATGGAGAGAATCATGGAAGAATTTGAACAGCGATGCTCCGACAACATGAATCATGCTATTGAGACTGAGGAAGGGCTTGGAATTGAGTATGACGAGGATGTTGTCTGTGACGTTTGCCAGTCTCCAGATGGTGAAGATGGCAACGAGATGGTGTTCTGTGACAAATGCAATATTTGCGTTCACCAGGTACAGCTGCCAGTTGCAACGATGCTCAATATTGAGATTTGCTTGTGTAGACTCGCTATCAGTAAGAGGGTGCAAAGAGAGATTCCATGCACCTCCAGTGTTTTTGAGGATGGTGGGAACCTTAGTTGGAATAGATGCCTTAAAGGCAAAGAGACGAGGATGAAAGAAAGGAAAACAGAAGAGAGGGGATATTTGGGCAAAGTTTTGGTGGGCGGCTATTGGAGGCCTCTGCTATATACAGAAGCTGCTAAGTTTCTAAACTTTTAAAGCTACTCTTGATTCCTTGCATGCCTGACCTTTTGTTTCTTTGTATGTGCAAACATTTGCACTTTCATGTTTGTTGCATTATTTATGCTTTTCCATATTCCTTTTTTAATGCAGTTTGTTTGGGTGCTGCTTTTCCTTGATCCACTCTAGTCATGCATTGCTCATGGCCCTTAGTAGAACTAGTGACCTACCTTAAAAGTTGCAAATCCCCCAAATGCATTCAGGTACACATCTCTCTAAGTGTTGGCTGCCACGCATGGCAGGCTTCAGGGTGTGGGTCTGCCTTACTGGATCATTTAACTTCACTGAGTAGTCAAGCTTCATATAGTACAAATTGTGCTTGTGTTCATCCAAATAGACTGCAAGGCTACCTTGCCCATTTTGTTATTGCTTCATTTTTCAGTGAATTTGTTCATACCTATCCCAGGCCCACTGTAACCGCAGGCCTGCCATTCTGTTTCCTTGCATTTGGCTGCTTCTGTTTTTACAGAGCTTGCCAGCAATTTTTTCTGGTGTTTGTAGCCATCCATAATGCGAGTCCAGTATTTGCATGGAATGTGATGTATGTGATCATAATGTACATGTTTTGAAGTGTGCAAGGCAATGTGGCATGGCAGCAAAACTGCAAAAACATGACAAACATTTTCAGTACAGAAGAAGATATTAGCTTCTGTGGTTTGCTGTTTCCTGTTTGAAGGGGAAGTCCTCCACATGGATCGTTTTTTGAGTTTTTTTTTTTGGCAATTCCTTTAGTCAGTGCTGCCTGATAAGTAAGGAAATGATACAGTGGATAATGACATAAAAATGTGTTTACGTGTCCACCAGCACAGACAGCCTTTGAGTGTTGCACATTCATCTTGCAAAATGTTTCTTCCATCTTTGTTTTATAACTTTACATTTAAAATTTTACTGTGATTGTATTTAACCACGGAAGGTTAAAAAAAGAGTCAGAACATCCACAGTTTTGCTAAAGGTTCCTGCAGGGTCACCATTCATACTACAAGGAGCCATATTAGTGACACAGCTGTGGGCTCCCTTTCTGTAGGGTGATTGTATCTCACCCTCCCTCTCTCTTTTTGCTTCACCTTCTCATCTTTCAGGTGGACTCAGATATAAATATGTCATGTTCTTATTTTAGTTTCAGAATCCTGGCTTAACTCCAGTTGAGATAATTATTAACCCAGACGATAGTCAGGCTTCCCATTGCTGTCTCAGTGTGTTAAGAGAGCCCTTCATACTTCCTGTTCCCAGCTTCCTTCATAGTACAGTGTTAGGCCGCAGTTGTATCTAGTGGAACTAAGTGATTGATGCAGAAGTTGCCATGGTGGCATGCTTGCACTGCTGTCAGCTGCTTCTGCATGGCTCTGGCTTAACTCACAACTTGGCCAGTTCTCACAGTGGTGTAAGCATGGGTGCTTTCTACATGATTCAATGCGTGTCTGTGGGAAGCTGATTCCTGATGATACCACAGCTATGTGAAGTCCTGATTGCTTAGTGAAAACAGGTGCTACTGCAGTCATGTTTGAATTGACCCGCACTTAAAAGTATATTCCAGCATTTTAAAGAAGGGATATGCGCTTACTGGTAGGTAATGTGTATGTTGCCAAAGCATTGCTTGCTAATTTTACTGTAGTCATTCCTGATGTCAAAGAAACAAGCCATTGACTGGTTAGGGAAAGAAAAAAAAGTCCTGTCTGTTCTGAAGTAGAAAGAGCAAGAAGCACTTCAGCTGCGAGTAGTTTTGTGAAATTGCACAGGTATTGTTACTTAGGTTGTAACCAATAAGTGTTCAAGAATAATCAATGGTAAGGTTGGGTCTCCTCTTCCTGATAATGACTGGAATTCAAATGCCTCCTAATCCAGAAATTCCCTGGAGGAATTTGGTCTTTATCATCCTCTGTCTATAATATAACCTATTTCATATACTTGCTGTGTGAGGATAAAGGAGTAGATTATTATAACAGAAGTTTTGTTCACCAAAAGATGTATAGAAATATTAATAATCAGCTCATTAAATGTCCCTTATATGACGCTCTTGTTTTTTTAACCTGTTGTGTTTCATTTTCTTTCTGTGTCCATTGTGACAACAGGCATGCTATGGAATCCTAAAAGTTCCAGAAGGCAGCTGGCTATGCCGAACTTGTGCTCTCGGTGTTCAGCCAAAGTGTTTGTTGTGTCCCAAGAAAGGTGGAGCCATGAAGCCAACTCGTAGTGGGACTAAGTGGGTCCACGTTAGCTGTGCCCTCTGGATCCCAGAGGTAGGTGTACTGGACAACTGATTTTGTCTTGCATATACTCAAAATTTAGAATAGTCTTTATATAAAGTCCTACAATGAGATAGGCTGATGACTGACAGTGAAATTGTCCCTGACCCGGCACACCATGTTTGCCAGTGTCAGGGGCATGCAGCTAAATAAGCACTCTATTGCCCTTGCAATTGGAGATGCCAGGTGAGGAGGGGGTAGCCCAGTTGTCATATTTTCAAGGGTGCTATCCTGCATTGTCATAATGCCTTGGGAATCTACAAGAGTGTTAGTACAGAGGATATGGAAGATCACAGGTTGCATGTAAAGAGAGCAACTTGATGTGCTATAAAGGATTCCCTTGAGGTGCTATTGGATCTGAGGAGGAACAGTAGAACGAGTGCAGGCTAACCCCTTGATCTAAGGTCAGGCTGTGTCTTGCCCACTATTACAAGACATATGGAAATAAGGAGCTTAATGTCAGTGTAGTACTTGCCAGAGGTAGATGGAATACAGATAGCAATTTTGTAAACCAAAAGAAAGTGATTTTTTTTTTTTCAGGAGAAAAAACTGTTGGTGCACAGAATACAGTACAGGCATCCCCTTGTATCTGCAGATCTGGTACCTGCAATTTCACTTAACTACGGATCATTGTAGTGCTTGCAGCGCAGGTACTTCTTGCTTAAGAATCAAAAGTGCAGGCAACAAGGCCGCATGCTAAAGGGAGATTCAGTGAACGTT
Source organism: Tiliqua scincoides (assembly GCF_035046505.1). NCBI lineage: Eukaryota > Metazoa > Chordata > Lepidosauria > Squamata > Scincidae > Tiliqua > Tiliqua scincoides. The sequence continues at coordinate 33,655,059 of NC_089826.1, forward strand.
AACAAGAAGCAGGAACTGTCCTGCTATGGTTCTTTAGTTAAGCAAGAAGCACATGCACTGCAAGCACTACTACAGTAGAACAAAGGTACTATAATGGGGATGCGGAGGGCCCTCAGGGGGCCGCTGTTTATATAGGGGTGGGGCGGAACAGAACCTCTGTGGTTATGGGGGGCAAACTTGTGTTACTTTGCAGTTGGAACCCTAGGAAGATGGAGAAAGGGCACAATGGATTCCTAGTGATGTATGCTTTACTTTGGCATTCAAATATTTATGTTTAAATTTTTAAAAAAAATTGTTTCCTGTCTTTAAAAATAGCTTTAATAGATGTTGATAAACTGCTAGACACTAGGGCAGTTCATTTGGCATCTGTATGTAGAAAGTGAAATGGCCTTGATTGTGAATTTTTCATTTGTATTCATTCAACAATCCTTAGGTGAGCATTGGCAGCCCTGAAAAGATGGAGCCTATCACAAAAGTCTCTCATATCCCCAGCAGTAGATGGGCTCTGGTGTGCAGTCTTTGCAATGAGAAGGTTGGGGCCTCCATACAGGTAATTAGGTGTTGGGAATATGTCTTTGCTTCAGAAATCTTAATTCACTCCAACATTTCTCTCTGGACAATGCAGTGAGGCTTCATTGATGACCTGGTTTAACTTTTATGAACTACACTATTAGAGTACATTTACTGTACCTTTACCTTGGAATTTAATTTTGAAGGCTGTTTTGTGTTTGAAGATACCAGAGCCTTGCACTATTCTTGCGTTTTTGCTCAAAATGAGGATTGCTTTAAAGTGAAAGCCCACGTACACCACCCTGTTCATTGTCATCCTCCTTCAGATGTTTCCTTGGATCTATAGTTGTCTCTAAAATGTGTTTTGCTTTGGGGCTTCTGAAAGAAATTTGCAGGGCATGTAACATGCTGCCTTTTTGTGCCATGCCTTTTCTCCTGGGTTCTTTGGTCACATATAAAACTCTGCCATGATGATGATGCTCTTTCCAGGTATGTACGTGGTTCGTGGTTCGGTGGTACGTGGTTCGGTTTTTCACATATGCTCACGTTTAACCCTTGCGAGCTGGGCAGTGAAGTGCCCCTCAAACTGGTAGTTCTTATGTTTAGCAGTGGAGAGCAAATGTCTGTACTCATTCCAGCATAGCATCTTTTTCCAATAGTAGTTTACTGGTGTCTTTTAGATGTGAGCCCTCTGGGACAAGGAACTATTTTTTCTTTCGTTTTTTCATATAAATTGCTTTTGTGAACTTTTGTTGAAAAGCATTATATTATTGTTTTTCTTTTTGTTTTTCTTTTTTATTGATCTTTTTTGTTTTTCTTTTTTATTGATCGCATCCAAAGTCTGCACAGGGCAGATCTTGAATTGGCAACCAGCAGACCTGAAGTGTGACCACCACAAGCCAATTAGAGTGCACTCCAGTCATATTGGAGGCATTAATTCTTTTAAAAAGTCCTTTGTTATTAGCTTGTCCAGTGATAGCTAAGGAAATGGGGAGAGGCACTTGTGCCACTCTGCCAAAGTATCTACAAAGTGAAAAACACATGATGGTTGGTTCAGCCAAGCCCTGTGCTGTGTGCTTGAACCAAGCTTGACTTTTGCCGTTTTCTCAGAAGATATCTTGGGCACAGGTTAAGTAACCTGATTAGATAAACAGTTGTCCTCTTGGAGCTCAGCAGCAGTACAGGAGACATTAGCTCAAATCCTAATGAAAGTAAGCCTTGAGGAGCTGTATGATTGTCGAACTTGTTGAGTGCAAGATTGTGGAGTGAGTGCCAAGTTTCTCTGGGTGTGAGGCAGGCCCATGGAAAAGTGTTGAAGGTGACTGACCAAGACTATAGTTCTTCTTTGGCAGGAAATTAGTAGGAGCAGGTGGATTTAAAGATAAAAGTCATTGTGTGTGGGAATTGAGGAAGATGAACTGTTTTGCTCCGGCAACTTCAGACTATGTAAAAGTTTGTTTGGAGGAGTTATTTTAAATCGTTTTCTGAACAAACATTTGTGTCTTCATGTTATCTTCATCTTGCATTAGAGTTCAAAGATGGGAAAACTTTGTTTTTCATGTATCCCATCACATTGTACTAAAAAGTTTACCGTATATACTTGTGTGTAAGTCAAGGGCAAGTTTTAAGCCAAAAATAATGGAATTTGCTATGATCTGCGGATAAGTCAAGGGTAAAACTTAGAGGTGTATGAAAGCCTTTTAATTAGGTAATTTTGTCTGAATTTACCTAATGCTAGATCCGGAAAATTGACTTACCAGTAATTGTTCTGAAGCAGCACAAGTACAGAGCTATTCTCCAAACAGGAAGCAAGGTGAAGGGGCTTATGTGAGTTGTCGGCTTTGTAGTACTTGCAGAGCAGTAGCCCTCACGAGGATTACAACTCCAACAAAAATGGGTTAAATAGCTCAGTTTTTTCTCTTTTTCTCCTGCGCATCCCAATCCTACCCCTCCTCACAGCTCACTAAGCAGCTGTTCTTAGAAGCCAAGAAGGACTTACTGGAGTAGTTCCCAAACTCCATGGGATTTTGGGAACTAGGATTAGTTGGAACGGGGAGGGAAAGGATCGTGCCACTCCTGGGGCTGGTTGGAAGGGGTTGTACTTACCAGTCCTTACACTGGCCTTGGGGGAAGGGTGTGGGAAGTTCCATGGAGCCCATAGGGTTCCCCAAGCCTTAGATCAGTAAAAAAAGTGATTGGAAACCACTTCTAGTTTTCAATTGTGAAACCAGAAGTGTTTTCCTATCCCTTTTTTTACTGATCCAGAGGCTTGCGTAGCCCTGTGGAGGGCTCAGCGGGGCTCCCTGCACCCCCTCCCGGAGGCCGGCATGGGGATTGGTAAATACAGCCACCCCCCAATCAGCCCCAGCAGCGGCGTGATCCTGGGGATCGTGTTACTGCCTTCCCCTGCCCTTTAAGGGGCTAGAGGCAGGGCTTCTCTAGCTGAGGCATTGCCATGCCCAGCTTGAGAACCTCAACCTTACTACATTGACCCATGTATAAGTTGACCCAGGTTTCCAGGGTTGATTTTAAGGCATAAATTTTTTGATTCGTACACGAATATTACTTCTAGGTACCAAAGGCATTGTGAGGCCAGAAAGATTGGGTCCGTGCAGTGGCGTTTCTGGACTGTCGGTGATCTCGTTGCTGGACTTCTGGGAAAGCCAAGCTCTACGCTTGGTCTTGAGCTGTGCCGCTGTGCAGCTTGGAAGGTACACTAGAGTAGAGAGGCATGAAGACTAGATGGCTGTCCACCACTCTCCTTTCATTCATGCTTTCCTGCTGCTCTCCTTAAATTCAAGGGATAGGAACAGTGGTGGCTGCAAAGATGGGTGTTGCTGCCAGATAAAGGGCATTTGTTGTGCTGACTCGGGTTCAGGAGGTCTTGGACCAGCTCTGTGTGGGTAATTGTGGTATAGTGTGTGTCAGAATATAGGTTTGTGAGAATTTCTAAAACCCTGTTTTCTAATTAGCCCTCCTAGGCAAACGATGCCTTTTATTTCCTCACTCTGATAGATTTATAGTTGAAAAGAAATTAGATTAGAAGGCAGTCATGTTAGCTCACTGTTCAGTTAGCAGTTCTTTCATAAGTTATGCATACAATATTTATTTAATGTGGGAGAATCACTTTGCAGTGCTTGGATTTTAGAGTGTTTATAAATATTGCATGCGTACCCTTGAAAATATTGCTACCTGCAAGAGATATTGAATTGTGTATTACCATTCAAACCAGAAATATTCCTCCTAAATGTGATATCAGAAATTAAAGACCAATATAGAAAATACCTTATTGTACATATTGTTACAGCGGCAAGAATACTGTTTGTGCAAAATTGGAAATCTATGGACGTGCCAACTAGAGAAAATTTAATAGACAAAATTTATGAAATAACAGAAATGGAAGTTTTAACAGAAAGCATGAAAGGGAGAGATTTAGGTAGAGTAAGAAAATATTGGAAGCCTTTTTATGATTGGATAGATAGTTTTAGTTAAACAATATTGAGTGTTTAGATAAATTTAAATTTTTATAATGGCAAATATGATAGCTTTTGTATTGAAGATTATTGTGTTTTTTCAGTCGTTTGATTGCTTTTCTTTCTTTCTTTCTTTTTTTTTTTTGAATAATGCATGTTGTAATCTAGGGCCATATCCTCATGTGTAACCCGTGTAGTACCTGCCCAAAGTCTAACCCATTTTCCTCACCTGTATCTGTAATAAATAAATAAAATACTTAATAAAAAAAAGTATTGCTACCTGAACCTGACTGTGTATTTTACAGTGCATGATAGCGGTTGCTTGAACAGCAGAAAAGGCAGACCTCCAAGCAAGCAGCGTTCTCTCCTCATATGCATAAGGGGAGTTAGGAGTGCTGCTCACTGGCGGTCTTGACAATAGTGTCAGAGAGAGCTGAAGTTGGCTGTAGGGCAAGGGTGTGTGTTAGACTGTTGCTGTGTGTTTAGATCACTAGATTATGCGACCCCCCTCCCTTCTCCGACTGCTCTGAATCATTGATAGGCCAGAGATTCTACAGTGAATCCAGGCAGCCTTTCAAGTACTTTGCCAGAGGCTTTGTTTACTACTCCCTTTCCAAGAGAAGTGTAAAACAAAAGCGCAGCGTATGAATCATAGGAACCTAATTGGTGCCCTGTGCATTAATAAATAAATGCTAAGAAGTCTGTGCAGACCTTCCTTTGGTCTCCAGAGTCTTTGCGTACACTGGCAGGGCGGAGAGCTTCATTGATACTGGCCTCCCACTGGTCGCTCAAGATAACTGTACAGGAGTTTCATTCTGCCTGCAGATCTCTGTGAATGTTCCTGCTTGAAAGACCTACAGAGCTGATAAACTGAACGCAAACATATCGAAAGGATATTGCTGTCACTTGAGAAGTGGCCATTTCAAAAAACAAAACAACCCTTGAAGAAAGGTGTTTGGTTCCAATTTTTTGTTGTGACTCATCCACGTTGGGTCAGTTCCAGGATAACTTTCTGTTGTTTTCTAATGTCATGGAAAGTGGAAGCATGTGTCTGGGGTGTGTGATATTGAGAACTTTCCTTATGTATGTTTGTTTTGGTGCACTCTGGCACAGTAATGCTTCATCAAGTAGTCAACACTGATCCTTCCCAGATCCCTGGATTTTGAATCTCAATGTATGTGTCTGTATTACTTGGCAGGCCTGAGATCACACAGAGCTGTTCTGCCACTGAAATAATCACACAGAATAGTTGTAATAAGGATATTACACGGGTGCACACTAAATCTAGGATGTGCGTTTATAATTGGCACATCCAAATGTCACAGCCATAGTAGAATGTGTGGATTCGGTTTTACTGGCACTGTTTCTTTGTGGTTTTACCCTTATGGTTTGTGTTGATATGACTGAATAGGGTGTCCAACATAAGTGGAGTAAAGGTGGGGTAGAAATATTAAATAAACATATTGTGTTTATCATTTTGGTCAGCCACCCTGACATTTTTATATTGGCGAGCAACACTCTCTTTTAAAAAATAAAGTAAATTAAGATTTTGTGACCAAGAAACTGTGTGATTTTTAAGTTTGAGCACAGTTATTATATTGTAACTGTGAGAGGGGCTTTTTGAGATTCCACTGAAAGAAATGACTTATTCTCAAGTGTCAATTTAAAATTGTAAATTGTCTGCTTGAATACAGGTGAGGAAGGAAAGTATCTTTAAATTTCCATCATATTTTGCACAAGGAGGATGGAGTTAGCACCACTATCCAATGGCAGGCCTTAAAGTGTTCCAAGTGTTGCTTACTGCCAGCCTCGCTGTTTTAATGGGAGAAACAAATTTTAATCCATAATGGCAACTTTCACTGATTGAAAGTGCCTTTTAAGTGTGATATAGGGGTTAAAAGGCCTGGTATCCAAAAGATATCGTAGCAGGAATGAGAAGAAAGTTCCACAGGCCACTGGTGTCATACTGCCAAGAAGGCCTTTGCCCTTGTCACCACCCACCTTGCATCAGATGGCAAGGGTGCCCAGAGAAAGGGCCTCCAAGGATGGTTGAAGTGCTTGGGCAGGCTGAGTCGATGTTATTCCAGCCAAGGAATAATCACATTGTGCAACTTTTATGCCGAACTGGCTCATTCATAGAGTATATGTGTTGCAAAGAACATCTGGACATCCTGACCCTGTATGTTAGCGCCAAACTGCATGTTCTGTTAAGTGCAGCTTCGGTCATTGCGTGCTTGGTTTTTGTTTCTTAAATAGCAGTTAGGGAAATTGGTGTGGGTGGTGGTATGGAAAGTGGATTAAACTTTCTTTTTACAGCTTAATCCAGCTTGCCTAACCCCTGCTACTGCCATTGACACCAGTGGGTGTTTTTCTCCAGGAGTGAACAGCAGATTCTAGCAGAGGGACAATCTAGAAGAGGAATGTGGTGCAGCAAAGGGCTAAATCCTTCTGCCATGGTCTGAATCCTAATTAGGCCCTTCTAGCTGCTATGTAGGTAAATGACTCAAGCATGCAATGGCTAGTTACTGTACAATGTAGCACTACATCTGAGGGTCAAGCAAGTCACAAGCAACTTGCCCTGCTGCGGCTAAAGCAGCATCTTGTGCTAACCAAATAGGGCAAATCTCAGTCCTAATTTCCTTTTTAGATGCATCTAAAACTGACTGCTTAATTACTTGGGGCAGGGATAAGGAATCCCCTAGCTTTGTCACTTGAATGGGCTGAAGAGCAGTGAGTAAGGGGTGGCTGCTAAACATGTTCATCTGCTTGTTTGCTTGTTTTTGTAGATTGAGGAATTGCGCCATTCTGCATGGTTGCTGTAGTAGAAGTGATGGGTGGCCTGAAGGAGAGACGCAGTTGATCCAACAATGCTGTCTCTTATGGGATGTTCCCCAATTTCAGAAGTTTACAGGACTTTGCGTATGGGATATATGTTTTATTTTTTTCCATGATGTTGAACAAATTTCTTTCTTTCTTACCTATGCTCTGCAGCTAAGGGTGCAATTCTAACCCCTTATGTCAGTGCTTTCCAGCACTGACATAAGGGCAATGCAGCTCTGAGGTAAGGGAACAAACATTCCCTTACTTTGAGGAGGCCTCCGTGAGTGACACCCAACTGCAGGATGCAGCACACGTCCCATTGGCACCATTATGTCAGTGCTGGAAAACACTGACGTAAGGGGTTAGGATTGCGCCCTAAATTATACAAAATTGCAGTAATGTCAACCCAAAGTAAAAACTACCTTTATTTTGCTGTTCAGCACCCACTGAGCCCACTGTTTGTGTTTTGCTGGGGGAATGCAAGAGGGTGATGTGTGCCTTGCTGTTCTTTAGCTTGTTCCTCACTGGATTTTATTCAAGTGGTTTCAGCCCTGCAGAGCATTTTTACATGTTATCTGGGATGCTGAGTCAAGCTGGGTGGGGAAACGTGGAGGAAGATAATTGACTGTCTTACAAAATGACTGTATAAATATCCTTTTGCAGCACATGTGTAGATCCACTCAGGTTAAGTGTGTTGCATTGCTGTCATAACGATGTCATTGACATTCACTTACTCTTATCTATCCTTGCTGGATCTGAGCAGGAAATTCCTCAAGGAGGAGGGGGGGGGCTGGTGTGTGAAACATCAGCTATTTGCTTCATGTTGTCTGTAGTGAGAAAGGATGTATGGAAGTGCAAAGCCAAAACTGCATGTCTGAGACATACAACAGGACATTGTGAAATATTTATTTGTAACCCTGCTTTACACCAAGACACTTGGGGTTTCCCATCTAGGCGTTAATTAAGTCCATACCTATTTAAGCTTTAGTAATACTACAGCTTGTTACTTTTTATTGGATGCTTTTTCTGAGTCTCCTCATCTGTACTTTTGGTGCGACTTGTAAGGAGTCATAAGATGATGGATTGTGTTTATCCTGCTTTATGGCGATGTTCACAAAGCATTTCGAGTTACAGAATAAGTGAAAAGATAAATCCCTGTCCCAAAAGGTCACAATCTAAATTGCTCTCCCCTGCTAAACATGAAAACTGTCACTTGAAGGTGCCTCTTAGGCCAGCTAGCAGACGTATATGACGTATACAAAAGCCTCACCCTTGTTTTACCATAGTCTTCCAAGACTGAAGGATGCCAATGATACCCTTGTTCTGATGGCATCTGTTATAAGCATGTTTAGATGATTAAATATGTAAGATTTGTAATTTTTCTTTACACCTTCTGCACCCCCAGTGCTCAGTGAAAAACTGTCGTACCGCTTTCCATGTTACTTGTGCATTTGACCGCGGCTTGGAGATGAAGACCATTCTCGCTGACAATGATGAAGTCAAATTCAAGTCCTATTGCCCGAAGCACAGTTCTACCAAGAAGTCAGATGAGGAGAACTTCAGTGAATGCATCAGTCAAGACAATGAGAATGGGGCACAGGACAGTTCACCCCCTGCTCACATGGAACCTTATGACAGCATGGATCAGAACCAGGAGGAGGCCCACAGGGTCAGCCTTCGCAAGCAGAAGCTGCAACAGCTGGAAGATGAGTTCTATGCCTTTGTCAATGCTTCGGAAGTGGCCAAGGCTCTGCAGCTTCCGGAGGACTCTGTAGAATTCCTGTACCAGTATTGGAAGCTGAAGAGGAAATCCAACTTCAACAAACCTTTGATCACTCCAAAGAAAGATGAAGAGGACAATCTGGCCAAACGGGAGCAAGATGTTCTGTTCAGGCGACTACAGCTTTTCACTCACCTCCGGCAGGATTTGGAGAGGGTAAGCTGCCATCTTGTTTTGGCTGCCTAATCGGGCAATTCTGTTCTTTAATAAAGTAGTTGCATGTGTATAGCTGATGCGTGCACACAGGCTTTGTTCCATGTACATAGTATAGTTGGACCTTGAGTTTGGGCCCACAGAAATAGGATTCAGAACGACAAGGGTAGAGGAGTGTTAAAGTCTGCAGATAAACACTTCTGTGTTAAACATGTATCCACTGCTCCACCCCAGCCCTTCCTGGAGCTTCTCTCAGATGAGAGGTATGTATTGCAATAGCTGTAAGGATAAACTCATAGACCCACTGAAAGTCTGTCTTCCCAAGTCAGTTCAGTAAAATGGACATCTCCATAGGTGCATCTCCTTTGCATGTGCAGGGCTGTCATTTTCATTAACCCATTTCTTTCCAGCCCACAGGTGTACACATTTGATCCCTGTTGTGTATACGCAGTGTTGGGCAGAAATGGCTTAAATAAGGGAGCCCCTTATGCCTGCATTGTCACACATAATTGTTGGAGTGGGGGGCACACTGTGACAACATGCACTAACTAACCCACTCACCCACACTGTGTCAACATGCAAACAAAACCCACTCACCTTTGTTTTTTCAGATTTCCCCCTCTCCTGGCTAGTGTTCTAGATTTTTATGTATTTTAGATAGTCCTTTACTTTGTCGTGTTTTCATGCTCGCCAGATGTAATGTGTTCCCTTCTTGGGAACTGGAACTGAAATTTAATAAAACCATGCAACAGCGATTGACATGTCCCTGTGAGCTGGGATACAGGGAGTCTGACCCTCACAGTGCTCTATTGCCTGCTTTACAAGAAGTCCAGATCTATGCATTGGGACCTGTTTTTTGCCAATCATTCCGTCATGATGATTTGAAACTACAGATATTACTTACAAATGGAAAAACGGTAAAGCCAATGGCGGATTTTTTATATGAGATTTTAACCAAACATAAAATGGAGGGAAATCCTATTTAATTTACACCTATTTAACATCACCTATTTTGATGACCTGCTTGAATGCAACTTCTCGTGTAAGCTGCTCAGGCAACTGTTAGGTTTTATGCCTAATAAAGGTCAATTGTGATTGTGATTTGGTTGCATGAATACTTTCCTGGGAAAAAGCGACACAGTTCCAAGGTTATACCTGTGCACAGGATGGTTCTGGATTGGAAATGGCTTGGAATGCAAAGGTATTACAACATACCTTTATTTATATTTCTCATCCCTGAATATTTTTTCCTTATATAAAGACATTTGCCAATTGCAGCACTTTTCTTTTTCAAGGCAGCTTCAAAAGAACTTACACATTTCTGCTATATTAATCTTGGTGCATATGTTTGTTTTATTTAAGGTACGAAACCTCACATATATGGTGACCCGACGGGAAAAAATTAAAAGATCTGTTTGCAAAGTCCAGGAACAGATATTCAACATCTACACAAATCTTGTGGAGCATGAAAGACTATCTGGTGAGTTCTGGTGTCTGTGTGTTGAAGCATAGCATACAAAACATGTTGGCAGGTTGATCCTGAAACTAAAATTAAAGCTGTAATTTAATAATAAATTTTATTATTACAAGACATGAGAGAGACATGAGAGATTCTTCCATAACCCACTTTTTATCTGCAGATTGGGAGAGTATGTGAACCAAATGCTTGCTATTTGAAAGGCTCTGGTACTTTTGAGATGGCCCCGGTACATCCTCAGGTTTTGAGGATGGCCCCGGTAGATATTTATTTAAAATCATGGCTACTCATACAGGGAGAGGTGCTTCCAGAGAGTGTTTCTGGAATGCCTTCCAGAAGTCTGGAGAATAAAAATTCTGCTCATACCTTTAATATTTTTGCAACCTAAGTAGCAAATCCACTATATGCTTCCCTTTTAGTAGGTTGAGTGACAACTTGGTAAAATAGTTAGGAGTAATCTTGATGCTCATCAGCAAATACAGATGAGTGTTTAATTGGGGCGCTTCAAAAGCCGATATCACTTTTGTGCAGTGAACTTAGCAGTTTTTTTTAAGGTTTTGTCATTTCCGTGCATAAGGTTGGTTGTGTTTTTGTTGGCACTTGACCAGAGGCAGAGCAGGAGATAATTGGAAAAACTTGAACAGCTCCCCCCTCCCCCAGCCTCTCCACCCCCCGAAATTGACTAGTATATTTTTTGGGGGAAGACACAGATCCAAAACAAAATAAATGCAGTCTGCAAAGCTGTCTTTTTAAATAGAATTAGTATTTTGGGACAAATAAAAACATTTTAAATTTGCTTTAATATTGGTGGTCTCCACAAAAATAATGTTTAATTATTTGATCTTTATAATGAGAACAGTGTGCCCCCCTTTTTTTCTTATATTGTTTATTTTGGAAAGATTTTTCCTCACTTTTTATAAAATAAAGGGCATAAATGTTGTAAGACAAAGCACTTGTTCACTATGCTTAACCACCTCTTTTCCAAATACTTGATATCTTGACTCTCGTCATCCTAAAATCAGAAGTTATAAAATGTCCAAAAAGGAAAATGCTTCCAAGAAAACAGATTTTGATGAGTCATATTGCTTTAAAAATGACTTGAAATGGAAGTTTGTCTGTCATATTCTTCATATGCAAGCAAGTATCTTATTCTGGCAAGCAACGTGTTTCAGAGATCATCAGAAACTAAATGGAACGACCTTTCTTTTATGTGTCGCACCCAATCAGAAAGTGCTTCAAAAGCATAAACCCTGAAGAAATAGCTAGCTGAATTGTAACAATACATTCTTCAGAGGCATTGATGTCCGTTTAATAGGAGACTGCTACAGCTGAATGACCTTCACTTTTCAGTCATTAATCAGTGGCACTGATTTACTAGTCTTAAAACTCTGGCACTGCTGTGTTCATCAGCAGTTGTGACATCCCTCCGTTCCTAGCTTAACACCGTGTTCAGTGGAGCAACGCAGGCATGGTATATGGTGCAACCCAAGAGTGATTTCCAGTTTTGGTGCAATGTGATCTAACTACTGCTGTATCATAAAACACCTAGTTCAATCAGTGTGCCTACCTAGGAATTCCTGTATTGTGCAGCATGGCTCACAGTTTACTGTTTCATCTCATTGGCATCAGGACAGGTTGTGCAGGCCTGAATCACATTGTAGGTCAGTAGGGCAAACTTAAGCCTGTGTGGTGTCTTCATTTATTTAAAGCTGTTTTTGTTCAGGATGTGTGAGTTGTGAACTTGCTTCAACTATAGGCTGAAGCATTCCTGGAGCATTAATTTGTTTTGGCTGAAAGTTAGCAGAGAGTAGAACAAGATCTGCTTTATGTTTATAATGCCAACCACCAGACAGCACATGAATCAAAGCATTTCAGAATTATCTTTGAACTATCTTTTTGACAGAGGGGACAAAGATCTGTTTTTTTCGTATTTTTCTTATCCAAACTTACTGCCTCATAATTATGTGAAAATGCTTAGTATTAAAGATTTAGCAGCTTTATTCCAGTATTCACTTTCATGGACTTACAGTCCACTGCTTCAGATGTACATGATGAAACGGTCAATAAAAGCTTATTTGGAAAAAAACCACAGGTGGGACATTAGTATCCACTGATTTGACACACCACTGATACAGAGACCTACCTTTAAATGCCTTGTAACAAGGAAAAAAGCACCAGAATCCAATTTCCTACCTTTGTGCTGTCAAACAATTACAATGTCATTCCACTAGATACCATTGTTCACCCCATCTGGTGGCTGAATACAGTATAGCATCTATATAAATGCATTCTGGGGCAACAATGGAGGAGCAAGAAACCTGGAAGTGGCTCTTTAAAGCTATTTTTTCACTAATTTGGTATCCATGGATTTTTTTAACGGGGTTCTGGTATGGTACCAGAACTGTGGGTTCTGGTATGGAATCCCAGTGGATAACTAGGCAAGATCTGCAGTTCATCTGCAAGATGCTGTTAGGTTCTATGTGTTGGCTGCATCCAACTAAATAGTTCACCCTCTGAAAGTAGCTACCACTGATTTCAGTAGAACTTAACTTCTTGGATAATATAACCTGACCACATTTAACCACTGAAAAGATCCATAGATTTCAACGGGAGAGTTTGGCACATGGTTAAAACTCTTTTTTACTGAATCAGTGGAACTTCAAAGTGTGTAACCTCACTGTATTCTACTGCAATTACTGAGGCTTAAGCACTCAAGTACACTCAGGTCTTCACCTGAGTGCCATCTTCGTCATGCATACTTAGAACCAACTTTAACAAGAAGAAGTGGGTTTTCTTCAGTGCATTAAAGCCCCAAGTAAAAATCTGCTGTTTGTTTAAAAGACTGAAAAGGCAGACTTTTATTCAGTTATGAAACTAGTGCTCCATTTTTCTGTTGAGGCTGTATTGCCTACTTCCAGATGAACCTGGTCATCTCCTTAGGTCATTGGAGAAGGCCCACTTATTTGTGCCGCCGCCCAGGGAAGTGAATGGGGGAGGGGCAGCAAAAAATAGGGCCTTCTCAGTAGTAGCACCAACATTATGGAACTCCCTACCTCTTAATTTACAAACTGCTCCCTCCCTTGAATCTTTCTAGCGAGGCATGAAGGCACTTCTTTTTTAGATAAGCCTTCTGAGTTTTAGGCCTTTTTAACATCTGAATTTTTACAGGCTTGGGGCTTTTATAAAATTGCTGTTGTTGCTCTTTTTATTGTATTAATGTCAGATGTTTAAAAGATACTACTTATTGTGAAGGGTTTTAATGTTTTGTGTTTTTAATTGTGATTTTGATGTTCTTGTATTTTTACTCAGTGTTGTAAGCTTCCTTGGGTCCCTTTGGGGAGAAAGGCAGGGGAGAAATGCAGTAAATAAATAAATTGCTTAAACTGTCATGTTTTACTTATATTACAAAATAATCTCCTAAAGGTCTTAATGAAAAGGTATGGGCAGAGTTCTGATACAAAGGCAGTGAGTGATGTGAAGTCAAAAGTTGTTGAAATCTGCTTTGAATAACCACAAAACTGTTTCTTTTGTGTGTCTTCAGGCATGCCTTCCTCCTCCTCCTCTATGGAAAATATGGTGCTCTTCAACAGTTCACCCTTGGGCCCAGATGCTCCTAAGATAGAGGATTTGAAATGGCACTCTGCTTTCTTCAGGAAGCAAATGGGCATGTCTTTGGGTCACTCTTTGAAAAAAACACAGAAGAGAGAGCAAATGAGGAGGAGCTCTGGGCATGATGACAAACCTTTACTCAAGCAGCCCAACCTAAGGGAAGGCTTTGCCACTCCTGGGAGCTTTTTCAGCTTTGAAAAGACCTTTGCAGAAGCACAAATTGGATCAGCACAACAGAAGAATGGGGTTGTCACAGCAGACCACCGGAAGAGAAGAGACAATCATTCCCATTGTGATGTGATGAAGGTAGGACTGAAGGACAAGCTTTCCAAACACAACCACAAGCCCCTGAGATCCAACGAACTGTCTCAGAGGCAACTGGATAACAAAAGGGCCGTGAACCTCCCGAGTGGTCGGTCATCGCCTGGAACCCGGAAGGATATGGTGCCTAAATGCAATGGATCCTTTTTGAAAATAAACTATAACCCAACTCCAGTTAAAGTGCCTACGACACCCAGAAGCCCTGTGAAAAACTGGGGAGGATTCCGAATTCCAAAGAAAGGGGAGAGACAGCAGCAGGGACTGGAGCAAGAAGAGACATGCCGCCAAAATTCCAGCTACCCTTACTCCAGCTTGGGTCGAGTTTCTCCCAAGGACAGGGCAAAAAGCAACCTAAAGGTAGAAAGCGAGAATGACGGGTATGCTCCGGATGCTGAGATGAGCGACTCAGAAACTGAGGTGGCTGAGAAGAAATGCAGGCAGCAAAGGCTTGGTTCAAATAGCACTATTAGTAGGAGGACAGACATCATTAGGAGAAGCATCCTTGCCTCCTGATTGGAAAGTGACTTGCAGTAAGTAGCACTGGAGTCAGATGCACCCCAGCCTGGAAAAAAGAAATCCACTCTGCATTATTTATTGATGTGACAGGGAGGCGGGTCTTTCAACATGGCTGAGATCAACCAAACTGCAAATCCGTTTTTCCTGGGTTGCAGAAACCATGTTTATGTGCACATGACTAAGAGTTTGCCCTCTGCCTGTCCTCATTTCAGTAAGGTTTGAACCTTCTTTATTTGCGACTGTCCTGAAGAAATCATCCAAGAAAATGACCTTGCTACTTTAATAGATCACTAGGCTGAACACTAAAAAAAAAATAAAAAAATGATAGTAAGCAAACACTTCATGGGGATAGATTTTTGAATGGGGGGGGGTGACCCTGGTTTTAGAAGGATAGCACTGAGGATTTTCCTCTGTCCCTGAAAAGCACAAGCTGTTAGTAACGGAAGTAAATAATGAATTGAATTGTGGTGGTTATAACCATCCTGCACTGCATAACCCATTCTAAATTGTCACTTTTGCCAGGCTGTGCTAGGACTAAGTCCTACTTGGCTGCAGATTTTGTTGTTGTTTTAGAATTCAGGGTTTTTTTTGGCAGCTGAAAGTCTCTATAACTCCATAAAGGATTTATATATGAAGACGGCCAGAATTCACTATGACTACTACAGAGAATGGAAGGGAGGGAACCAAGCCGCCCAATCGGGAAAACAGGAACTGCAGCACACAGTGCTACTCTGAAGGGACCCAGATGAAGAGTGGATGCAAACCACTCTGCTCCCCAAATTTGGAGAGCATATATGTCTTAAAGTATTTTATCTTGTTCTGAAAAGGGAGGCAGGCAGGTTCTTAGCCTGTTGTATTCTGCTGAGCATCCAGACACCTGCCAATCTCAAAAATGATGACAATTCAAGTGGGAAAGACTGAGGGCATGTCTAGACTGCAAAAATAGGGTGTTGCTGTCATGGTTCTTTTTCTTCCCTTTCCCAGCACCCTGGGAATTGTAGTTCTGTGATGGGCATCAGATTTTCAGCTAAAAATTCACAGCACCTCACCAAACTATAATTCCCAGTTTTCCTTGGGGGAAGCCATGACAGATAAACGGGTTGACATTTATGATGAAGGAATGCCCAGGTTTCTAAGGCGCTAGTCAGCAGCCTTTCCCAATGTGCACTAATGGTATGTGTTGGGATATGCAAGTTTCTGACACACAAGGGTTACTTTAAATAAAAAAAGACAGATGTAATAAATATATATGTATATTTTTTTGAATAAAATGGAAAGGCAATAAGATGTGAGTAGTGCTTTATATTCCAGCCAGTTTAACAACATGATTTCATGATAATGATTAGGTTTGACCAAGAAGGAGCTTGTGTTCTGATTACATGATTTTAAAAAAATTGCAATAACTAGAGAGAGTAAGCCATCAGCAATAATAAGATGAACAGATCATAAAGAATCTATTTTCTGCACCCAACGGAGTGCACAGCATAACAACAGATAGTTTTAGGCTGCTGTAACTTTTCAATTTGGACATATAATCTGACATGACCTAGTCACAAGAATGTGTAAGCAGAAGTAGAGCCGCCTTTTTTGTTTGTTTTGCAAAAAGCCCTCCTATGAGTCCATAAAAATCAGTATTCAGTGATTTACGATATTCTCATTGTAGTCCTTTCTCTGACAAGAGATGGATTTATAACTCTTTTTAAAGAAAAGTTTTAAACCTTGCAATCTGACTCGTCTTCCAGAGGTTTCAGCTGAGAACTGGATTGCTGCTGTTCCATCTTGCTATGCAAGTCACTGTATGATTAATTATAAATGATACTTGGAATGGTTTACACAATGCATTTCTCATCACACAAACAGCCCTGACCTTCTCTCGGCTGAGAAATGTTGTGCGTGAACCATTGATATAATTAGCAGCAATTCCTGTGATTGTGTAATTTGTAAACCGGGCCTCAGAAATCCATCCCCATTTGTTTTTGGAAGGAGAGACAACGCTAAACCCGATTAGACTCTATTCAGGCAAATCTTCTCAACCTTAGTTTGGAAAAGAGCCATGGGTTTATTACATGCTCCCTCTTCCCATTTGGTGTCTTTTCAGTTTTCTGTTTATTGCTGTACATAGTTTGCAGTGATCACGGACCAAACTCTGCTTAGTGCTTGTCCTCCAAAGTAGAATTGGAAAACCATGAAGTGAGTTTGATTCTACTTTGAGGACAAGTGCAGAGGGTAAGTTTATGGATTTGTACATCATGGGTAAAGTGTGATTAAGACTAAACAGGAAACTGAAATGGGAACAGTGTGGGAGGCTGCAGCTAAGTCATGATTCTTCAGAAAAATGGTTTGGTGAGTGATCTAGATTGAATCTTAATTTGCATGTAATAACCCTAGATCTGTAGCTTCTGTGCATACTGGGGCTTGAGAGCATACATGTTGCTTAGCACAGGTAGCTGTTGCAGATGCTTACTGTCAGGGAAGATTTCCAAGTGAATGGAGCAGCCCTTCTTTTGCAGACCTTTCGATCAGGATGAATGGGATTAGGAAGCATTTGGGTCCTCAATTCTAAACATGATAGTGACTACATTTTAGGATACTACTAGAAAAGAAAAACATTGATGTGAGAGAGGTAGTTTAGAAGGCCTTAATCCTTCTGATCAAACAACTCATATCTTACAGATTTGTTGACCAGGAGTGATGCTTAAAAAGCAGACATGTTTAACAATATAGGACACAAGAAATTCACTTTTCAATACAGTAAAGTGTTTCAGGTGAGGGTTAAATAAAACATTAATTAGACTGCCCTGTAGGGATTTGTTCATCCAAGCCATAGAAGGAATTAAAAAAATCTGATTCTATGTAAACATTATTCAATGTTATTACCAATTTTAAGAGAGGTATCAGATAACATTTGCACTATTAGGAATGCTAGCATTTGTGCAGAAAGAATGCCTTATCTGTTTTGCTCCCCAACACATTTAGGTTAATAAGCTTTCTGATATTTTGAATAATGCTGAACCAAAAAAAAAATAAAAAAGAAAGTAGTGCTTTCCCCCTCCTCTAATTGCAGAAGTAGGAATAAATATCAGCACGATGAGCTCTAGAAGTTAGTTTCATACCATACTTAGAAAACTCAGTGAGTGAAGAATGATAAACAAAGCAAGTAACCTTTACCTTTCGCTGCGTTTGTTATGTTGATATGAAAACAGTTGACAATTTCTTGATAAACTTCACCTTTTTCTTATGCAGACTGCCCAAGAAATCTTGATTATAATTGGTGTACTACATTGAAATGGAGGCGAATAAACACTTTGTAATGTTGACTGGAATGCTATCTGTTAGATTCTGGACATGGGGACACACATACACACACAATCTAAATGAATGAAAGGATATACATGTGTCGTGTATAAATTTTAATTATTTTAAAAATTTGAGAAAATAAAAACTTGTCATTACATTTGTAAAACCTTGTACAGAGGATTTTTCACTATGTGCCTAGCTTTGGTGTCCATTTTGCTCAAATTTGAAAAAAAACAGGTGCATGATGACAAAACGGAAATAAAGTATATGTAGAGATGACTATTTTATATTACATGGCCCAATCCTGTATTTATTTTCCTCCCCTTTTTGAAGTATTTATAAAGACCTAGTTGAAGATGGCTGTATTTTTTTGTTAAAATACTTAGTAGAATTGTGCCTTTGTCTGTATGTGAATAAATGCTGTACATTTTGCAATACACTCTAGTATTCTGGTTTGACATCTGTGCTTCTTAACATTGAAACATCCACTCTATTGGACTACAATATGAAAATGTGAAGTGTCCTTCACAGAATGTAGAATGTTAACGGCATCAGAGTGTTGTGCTAGTTTCAATTGATACAGTAAAAATAGGTTAATGTAGCACTTGGAGCACTGCTTAGAAGTGCATTAATACATGCCAGTGTCATTAGTTTTCCAATTCAGCACCTTACATGGGAACCATCTTGGCTTCAAAAGCAAGGTTTATTAACAGTGGAAATTCAATATTACTGCACAAAGGTGTACAAAAGAGGTTTCTGTTCCAGCAGTCAGGTATTTTTTAACTTTGTTGATTAACCTTTGTAAAAAGGCTTTCTACGTTAAAAGCATAACATGGAAAACAGGGATGGGATATTTATATACTGAGAAAGGCAAGCCACCTTCTCACCTGGCTTTCTGCAAATGCCCTCTTAAAGTTTATTATGTAGAAGCTATGATACATTGTTTTTTCTCAATTCAAACACTGAAATCTCTATTTAAAAAATACAAGTCACATTGTGCATGATGAGGCTTAAGTTTCCATGGCTGCTCTTCTTCAACAGCCTCACCTTATAAACTATGAAAGAACACATGATTCTTAAATACTTTCCAAGTCTATTGATGCTGCTGCTTTTTTCCTCTGTGTGGTAATTGCACTAAGCTGTAATTAAACACAAAATAGTAATTAGTTTCTTTTTTCATTGGAAATCTTTAAAGCTAATTAGATTACAACACAATCGTTATTTTAGCGATAAAACAAGGACAACTTCATTCTGTTCCTATGATCTACTTAAGGTACATTGTATTGGCAACCTTCAGTCTCGAAAGACTATGGTATACTTAAGGTACAAAAAAGTTTCAAATTATGAAGTTTTGACTGAAAACTTAACAATATTTAAAAAAAACACAACACTGTTGTTATGAATGCACAAAACGGACTGAACTGTACCTGATTCAGCAAATTCTTAACTCGGTAGTTCAGTGATTCCCAACCTGGGGTACATGCACCCCCAGGAGTTCTTGCCAGGACCTTTAGAGGTACTCTAAAAAGAATTGAATAATGGTGGGAAAAGGCAGGTCTATTAGAATGCCTGCAGGGCTGCCAAGGCAGGGAGAAAGGCAGCTAGCTGGCTGCCAAAGCCCCACCAACTACTAGTTTTCGGTCATCAAATTGTATATTACCAGATATGGCTCAGTAGTTTAAAATATATAAGTTTGAAATAATGGCAACTAGATTAATTACAAACATTTTGTTAATATGAGGGATACAATTTTTGGAAATAGGCTGCCATGGGTACACAAGTGAAAAAGGTTTGGGAACCTCTGAGGTAGATCAAAGCGCTTCCTGTCATGTGGGTGTGTTTGCCATTTGTTCTAAGGGTGGATAAGCATTCTCCATATGCATTCCTGGGCACATCTACATTTGCATCCACCACTAGAATGAAGTGGGAACCTGCAGGTGTAAATCAGTGCATTTTGGGACACCAATGTGTGAATGGTAAATTTCCAGTGCTTAATGAAAGTATTTATTATGGTTATTATATAGCTGGCTGTACTATAATATAACAATATGAATTTCCTTTCTCCCTGGAAAAAATACTAGGATTTTATTTAAATACCTGTTGAGATGCTGTAGCTGCCCTCTCCTCTGCCTGGCTTAGTCGCTTTTGAAGTCTGTGGACTTTTTCTTGATGTTCCATCATTAATTTTTCATTCTGTATAAATGAAACAGCTCATTACAAATGTACGAGTCTATACATATTGTAGAAAGCAAGCTTTGAAAAAGAGAAACATAGTCAATATCAAGAGTTAAGAACAAAACACCACCAAAGGAAGATAGGACAGGCTCTTCAGTGCATAGTTGTCTAACATTGGGCTCAATCCTATCTTAACTTTCCAGGGCCATGCCTGGCTGCATTCTGCAGTGGGGGGGAGGGGGGTGGTCACAGGCAACAACATAAGGCTCCTATGCATAGAAATCCAAAATGGAATTCTAACTTCACTTTGTAGTTGTGCTGCATGTTTCACAACACATTGCATGACATCTTGTGCAATGTATTAGTTTCAGCTATGAAATAACTTTGGTTACAATCCTGTATGTATCGCAAACTGAATAAGGCTCAAGTAAGACTGTTCCAAGCTGTGCACCTAGTTGAAACATTAATTTGCAAGGGGTTCATTATCTTACCTCAATGACCTTTTCATTTGCTCTTTCCAGCTGACAAAGTAACTCCTGAGTGTGAATTTTCTGACGACTTAACTCACTTCTATCAAACAAAATAAAAGACATTAAAGTAGATCAATGTATCTGTTGAGATAACTGCTTTTCAGTGGAACTTGGGACAGCCATGTACTCCTTCCATCCTTGGTTAAATTCTTACTTCCCCATGAAGTATTTAAAAGATAGTACACTGGCTTTCCGAGTTATGGATGGCTGTATTGGCACTTTTACACAGTATGTCCTCTAGTGGTGTTTTTGTACAAACATGACAGCTCTGGGCCAGCAAGTAATATTTTTACTTCTGTACAGACTGACAAAGCTGTATTAGAGCCAAGTCGTAAGTACGTAGGAGAGTAAGGGCCCAATCCTATCCTATCCTAGCTAGGCAGGGCAGGAGGTCTGGTCTAGAGGGTAGAGCCTCCATTTGCCTGAAGATTAACATCCACAAGGTCGCCAGTTCGAGGCCACCGGCACCGTGCGACCTTGAAGCAGCTGGCAAGCTGCAGCTGAGCTGTTCCATCTGCTCGGAGCGTGGGAGGATGGAGGCCAGAATGTTAAACCAGATCGGAGTGTAACAGCTTGAATGTGGTGGTTCTTGAAAGAGAGAACCTTCTTTCAATTTGTAAAAATCCCTGCGTGGATTTAATAAGCCTGCCTGTGTAAACCGCCTTGAATAAAGTCTTGAATAAAGACCAAGAAAGGCGGTATATAAATACTGTATATATATTATATTATATTAGCTGCAATGCAGCCCCAAGGTAAGAGAACAAATGTTCGCATACCTTAAGGAAGCCTCTGTGACTGCTGCCCCACCACAAGGTGCAGTGCATGCCCCATTGGCACAGTTGCAGTGGCGTTGGAAAATTGGATAGGATTGGGCCCTTAGGGCACAATCCCATCCCGTGTTGGAACAGGCAAGTGAAGAGGCTTGCACTGTATCCAGCGCAGGATACAGGCCAGGATCAGCTCAGCTGGAGGCAAGGAGAAAGTTTTCCCCTTACCCCTGGGTATGGTGCCCTGACCCCTATGGGTCTCCTTGGACCTGTGCCACCGCATGAGGCGGCACAAATCTGAGGAGAGCAGAGCAGCTCCAACCTCCCCAGGAACGGGTTGGGATCTGGCATAATTGCTGGATCCCAGCTCTGCCTCCCGCTCCCTGCAAGCCTGACCCCTGGGACCACCCACCGCCTGCCCCTGATCCCAGAATGTCTCCCGCCCACCTCTTCTCCACCCACCCCAGAGTCTTGGGTAGGCTGAGCTCAGTTGACTCCCTCCATTGGGGCAGACGCTTGTTCCAGCCTCTGCAGACCAGCATGCCTCTTCATGCTGACCTTGACAACTCCTGAGGAGGCACAAATGTGCCTTATGGCATGTTTGCAACTGTCCTGGGCTGGCAGAAGGCACTTGCGGTGGCCCATGTGTAGCTCAGGATTGCGCTGATAGTGTACCAAAAAAAAAAAATTACCAAGACACTTGCTGATCTTTAGTATTACGAGGTATTACGAGTATTAACTCATATGATGGGTTAAATATTCAGTGTGAAATAACTTAGATCAGAGGTGTCAAACATATGGTCTGTGGGTTGAATATGGCCCCTAAAGTTTTTTTTATCTGGTCTCCATGATAAGTGGGCTCTTCTACCACCACCACCATCAGCTGCTGAACTGTGAAGTGATGCTCTGGCAGAAACGACACAGCTGCAACAGCAGCCCATGTAGTAATTGGGCTCTCCAAAACAGTTAAAACCAAGTTATCTATGGATTTTTTTACCTGCAGTTTTATCTCAACAGATGAGAAGGACCCTTTAAACTAAAGGGAAAAAGTTGTTTAACAGTAGCCTCATTAATGCGAGAGCTGACAATCTATCAATCATTCTCTGTCCAGGCACTTCAAACAGCTTCACTCCAAGGTAAGTGACCTCTCCCTCCCCCCCCCCCAGCACATGAAAAGAAAGATAATCACTGCGCATTCTTTCCCAGGGCTGTGCTCTGGGTAAAGGGAGGGGTTGCTGGCTAGGAGTGAAGCTTTTCCAAGCATCTGGAGAGAAACTGCCTAAGACTCTGTCTTACACTAAAAAGGCTGTTTTTAAATCGCCTAGTGAAAGGACATTGTTTTTTTTAATGGATTTGCTTTAATGCAATTTTTGCCATGAGTTCTGGAAATGGAATAAGGAGACTCAACCTGTATCTTGAAAGCATGATCAAGGTTTGCATATTTTCTGTCATTTGCAGCTAATGAGTTCCTATGTGAAAACAAAGTGCTTATTCCTGGTCATCATCTGCTTAATTATGTCACTTCCTGCTTAGTGACATCATTACTGGCCTTCAGCAGGCGCCATGAATGTTATTTGGCCCTCTGTATGAAACAAATTTGACACCTCCTGACCTAGTTATTTTAGTAATTACCAAAATCACATATATAAAATGACATGCTTTAAAGAATATTGATAAGGAAATAGTCACTTTGGAGGGGTGTGAAAATGGTGAAGAGGAAAGTGTTAAAACCCCCTCACCATGTTCTGTAATCCTGAGCTGAATCTGCCACCCTCACTCCTGTTTTGGAACTTACAAGGACAGTTTCTGGTGTACTTCCTTCTCCAAAGTCTCTTCTGGAGAGGAGAGGAACACTTTCCCCCTTAACTATTCCAAAGCAAATTTCCTTATTTTATTAAATGCCAGATAACATGCCATTTAGCCCCAAGTTCCTAACCTGTAGATACTGATTCAATTGAAAGTTTCCTGCAGTTCATTAAAGTCATAAAACAATTATATGCAAATTATGGAATTGTATTTGCTCTTATCAAACTACTAATATGCTAAGCTACAATAAAATCTTAATACTCTGTAACTGTTACATGAGATTGTTTTGGAACTAAATCTACCATATTTCTGCTAAATGAGTTCAGGAAGCTTTCTTATCAAATTGGGCTTTTTGCTCCACACACTTTATCCATCGTAACCCTATCTTTTAATGGTATAGAGACAGACTATTTTGTTAACTGTCCCACCATGCACCTAAAGCTGTCTCAATCTTTAGTAATGGTTGTATGATTTGGATGGGGTAAATAAAGAAGGAATATTATTCAAAATATTTATTTAGCGCTTTTCAACAAACAAACAAAAAGTTGTTCAAAAAACCAGTTTGCATAGCAACTGCTATGGACAGAAATGAAGACAAACAAAAACAATACAGGAAGCATTAATCCAAAGTACTACCCAATAGTAGTACCTGATAGGGTTACAGTTTATGAGGACTCTGAACTTCTGCGAGGGTGATGGACCTATTACTAAAAAGGTCCAGCCATGGAGACTCAGGGATCTAGATCAGGGGTGCTCAAACTTTCAACTTTAGGGATGTTGGACCTTTAACAAGTGTATAAAAGAGAGAATTTCAGCAGGTGCAATTTGTCATCCCACAGATGACAAGCTGCACCTGCTGAAATTCCCTCTTCTATACACTTGTTAAAGGTCCAGCATCCCTAAAGTTGAAAGTTTGAGCACCCCTGATCTAGATGGATTCTTGATGGCTTTGGAGAATGTTTCCAAAATTCTCTTTGATCTCTGGAAGGGGAAATGATCTGGGTCAACATGATCACTCTTGAGACTGCTCTATCTGCAGAGGCAAAGCACCCTCTGGTTCTCTGAGGAAGGGTAGTACTGCTGATTCTTTGGGATTGCCCCTCCCAATCTGTTGGAGGGAGGGCCAGCTAGCTGGATTGTCTCCTTCTCTGGGGAGAGTCACTCACCCCCCCCCCAACAGACTTTTATCTTGCTAAGAAGCAGGTTTTTTCAGAGCTCCTCAGACCTCAATGCAGTAATTTTTGCTGTTTTCTCTGCCTTCCCTGTTCCCACCCACCAGTGCAGCTAGAGCTGAGTCCCTTCACAGGACAGGAAGGGGATTAGGCAGCACTCTGGAGATTTCCTGTGCCACATCTATAGCAAAAAGAAGGGCATTGCAGGCTTTGCCCAGCAAATACTTGTGACAGCTTTCTTTCTCCACCAAGCAGTGCAAGTTGAGTATGACCATCTTTTCTTCTTTTGGCAGGAACAGTGCTGACTTGTTTCTCTCAACAACACCCTCCAATCCAGGTTATGATACTGGAAGGGGTGCTCTCAGAGTATATTTCCCTAATGCAAAGATTCTTTAACCAGGTGCCCTTACCCCTTTGGGGTAATTTCTGAATAATTTTTTAAAAATTGATGTCAGACAAACTATCACCATTATCAATACATATTGAAGTGCTCTGCTCCTAGCTATCAATATGTAAAGTAAAACCAAGCTATTAATATCTTTGGGAGTTTTACTCCTCCCTAATAGGATTGGTGGTGATGATGATTACAACAGTCTGGCAAAGAGGGCATGGGGCCATATTTGACAAGTCACTGGGAGTCTATAATCCTAACAAAGTTAAGATTACAGGTTAAGAAAAACCCCTGCTCTAACAGATTCTCCTAGGGAAGGTGTTTTGGACAAAAGGAAAATTTCAGTTAACACTTCCCTTACCCCTCCTGGTGTGGATCACAGTAGTCATTGTGCAGGAGGTCCTCAATAAAGTGGCAGGAGACAGCTCTAAAATGTTTGGGGAATTGCCGTTGGACTCCTCTTGCAAACTTTGAGATGGGGCACAAACTTTAAGAAGGCATTGCTTCCACAGTTATTCTAAGCACAAACACCATAAGAGACACTGTAGGCCAGGGGTGCTCAATAGGTGGATCACGATCTACCGGTAGATCGCGAGGCAAAATGAGTAGATCGCGGAGCCCTGTCTCTCCAAACTGTTAATATGTCAGTTTCGTCTAGTGACTAGACGAAACTGACATATTTAGCTGACACTAAACTGACACTTTAGCTGCTCTTCAGGCATGCAGCAACAAAACTGACGAAACTGACTAGACTCCAGCAGGGGCTCTATACATTAAAGGGGGTGTCTGCCAGACGCTTCCTTCCCCCCTGGTAGATCTCCCGGCCTTGCTGGGTTTCAAAGTAGCTCTCGAGCCAAAAAAGTGTGAGCACCCCTGCTGTAGGCCATCTTCTCTGTGGTTATCATCTTGTAATAAGTTGGACAGAGCCCATGGACACCTCCAAAATGCTGCACAGTCAAAAGGCAGATCTGAAGTATGTGATGGAAAATTGTTGCAGTACAACCAATCCCAAGATAGTCATCAGGGATAAGGGCTAGCCAAAATGATTTGATTGGTGAGTCCTTCCCAGGAATCAGAAGCATCCTTGGGATCCCCCAAGGTAGAGGCAGCTATCTGGGGAAGGAGCAACATCTACAAAGAATGACTGGCCCTTCTCAGCAAATTTATTTACATGGTGACTGGCTAAAGTCATCTGCATCCTTCAGTTTGACATAGTGGAGGATTATATTGAGGAGGCTATGCCTCTGACTAGGGAGCTTCTGAGAATTTCCTATAGCCTGTGACTCCATTTGAAAAATCAGTTCTGATTGTTGGTGTATATTCCAAATTTTCCCCCAATTAAAATAGCTAAACGAAGCTTTCTAGAAAATTACTGGAGTAAACTCTGCTACAAGTGCATGTGAGTGGGAAACAAAAGGTGAACTGTTAAGTAGTAAAGGAGATGATAAATCTGCCAGCTGCAACAAGTGTTTAATGCGAAATTCTCATGTGACACACATAGCGCATTCCAGCTGTTTTTCTGTTGAGTTATGCTGTAATATGTTTCAGTTATTCTTAGTAATTATATATTTTGTTGACTGCCAGTACCTGCAGCTGTTTTTCATTCTGTTAACATTTTTAATCAATATCTTAAAATAAACAGTTATTACTGCCAACTATTACAAATTCCAGCCAAAAATAATATCCTAGGAATGAAAGGAGGACTTGGACCCCCCCCATGTGATGCAATTAATTTAATAAACTAGATATATCAAATAATATTGATATATACACCATATAAACATTTAAAGAGCTGTTTACATATATGTGCTCTGAGTAAAAGGATTTTAAGAAATGAAAGGCAAAGGGATAAAGGTGCCTTAAGAGCCTGCACCAGGCATAAACAATGAATCAGTATTATTGAGATCCGTGCATGCGCACGTGCGTGTGCGTGTGTGCACGCGTGCGCATTTTTTTGTTAGGGTGCCATCTAGTCCTCATGCAAGGCCTACAACAGTGCTGTCCAGTAAGAAGTCAACTACTTCTCTACGGAGTCACCATCTTTTTGTTTGAAGAGGGCTCCTGTGCCTTTCCAGAATACATGACAGGCAGCTGCAGCAGAATCCAGCATAGATATACAGTGAGGGGGAAGTGGTATCCCTGCTCCTCTGTCATGCAAAGGAGTTTCTCAGTCAGCCTTGGAAAGCAGCTACATTGTCATCATCATCATCATCATCATCAAATTCCCAAAAATAACTTACATGGCAGCAGTGCTTTTTTTGTTAAAAAAAAAAAAAAAAATAAGGTGCAGGAACTCACAACTTGTTAATCTTTTATTTATTTATCCCATGCATGTATACTCAGAAGTAAGTCCCATTATAGCCAATGGGGCTTACTCGCAGGAAAGTGTGGATGGGACTGTCCCAGGAGCAGCTGTGTTGAGGGAAGTCCCATTGCCCAGCAACCATTTCTGACTCATAAAGTGCCGTGATTGGCTCACCCCACCCTGCCTCCCTCAACCCAGAGCCAAATCTCTGGGCTCTGATTGGCTGAGAGAGGAAATGGGCGTGTCCGTGAGAAGCACCGCCCTCCATGGAATTGTGAGTACCTCTTGGGGAGAGCATTGCAGGGCAGATCATGCGCCTCTTCTTTCTCCTTGTAATCCTGCCTGGTCTTGATTGCTGCAGGCAGTAGATTGTAGTCCTATCTAAAAGGTGCCGGAACGCTGTTCCAGTGCGTTCTATTAGAAAAAAAGCCCTGCATGGCAGATTAAAATGAGATGGTTCCCTGTACCAGAGGGGACCGCAATCTAAATAAGATACTGGACACACACACACACACAGGAAGGACGCTGTCTGAGATGAGCAACTCAGTTGCTCTTACCTGTTAAAAATAAAAGAGCCACCATTTTAAAAGGCATGTCTTTGTCATTCTTTCTAAGGGAACAGTGAGAGAGGCTATAATTGTTTCATCACTCTTTTTTTTCTCTAATAATATCACTGTACGTTTGACATTGCTGCTATTAAATCAAATAATGCTAACTAGGTACACTGGTGTAAGTTCTAACCTGGTGACAGTCATCTTGGCTAGACTATGGCATTACCTTATTAAACACATGTACTAGCATAAGAAAAAAACTAAGAGTTGAAGGAAGGACAGACAGTGGATTTAGAAAGAAAGCTACTGCGACATCAAATCATGCAGCAATAAGATCTGGAGCCACATTCTCCATCAAATAGCTTACAACAAAATCATCAGCTTTACTGCACTGAATGAAGCCAAATCTGGACTTAGCTGGGTCTTATGTAGCAGTTTGTCTCACTCATCTGTCATGGTGCAGAGAATCTGTACTTTCTTTGTTCCCATAACAGAAATGAATGCAACCTCATTTCTCTTAAGTTAGGGAAGCTTTGGTTTCCCAATCAGCTTTCTAAGTCTTTCCCAGACATATGCAGGAGCACTAGAGAGAACTGCACAATTGTGAAGTCTTATGTCAGATGTCATTTGCCTTGACACAGGACCAAACAGGTTCCATGGCAGCACAGCTAGTTAATTCATGGAGCTCTGTAACCATATAGTGTATAATAAAAAAGTAATATTAAGAATTACATACTGCAAACCAGATGAAAGTTACACTCATCTGAGTATGTGACATGTTTGGAACCAGGAATTGCCAGAAGGAAGGAGTGAAAAGGGTATTCAAGCTTGTGTCACTTAACAACCATCCATTTAATAATGGACTGCATATATGATGGTGGTCAAAGCACAACAAAGAGTCTCTTAGTGAGGTAGTCAGTCCTCCTGTAGTCTGAAAAGCAGTGTCTGTTTACACAACAAAGGGCGCAATCTGAGTCCCTTGTGCCAGCCCAGAGGGTCACAAATGTGCCTTACGTCACATTTGCACCTAATTGAGAGTCAGCTGAGACTCGGCAGGGATGTGTGCCAGCCTGTGGAGGCTGAATCCAGTATCCATTCCGACTCTGGCAGGGAGGGTTGTGTCGGCCAAGCTTGGCTGACGCAAGGGTCTGGAGTGGGTGGGGAGAAGGTGGGAGGGAGGCATTCCAGGGCGGGGGAGGGCGGTCCCAGGGGCAAGGTTGGGAGCAGAAGGCAGGGCTGGGACCCAGCTGCTATGCCGAATCCCAACCCTGTTCCTCGAGCAGTGCACCATGGCTGCAAGCCGCTCCGCTCTCCTCGGACTTATGCCACCTCCTAAGGTGGCACAAGTCTGAAAAGGCCCATTAGGGCTGTAGTAGCTTACCCAGGGGTAAGGGGAAGAGTTTCCCCTTGCCTTCAGGCAAGCCACTTTGGGCCTCTATCTTGCGCTGAATACAGCGCAGGCTTCCTGGCCTGCCTGTTCCAATGCAAGATAGGATTGCTCTGAAAGAGGCTCTTAATGCAAAGAAGAGGCAATCTATCTCCAGTAGCCTGTGCAGCCAGCTAGTGTCTGGCAGGCAGTGTCTGTTTACACAACTAAGGCACTAGATTGGGCTGAATGTTCGCTTAACAACCTAATTGCACAACAACGGGAATCAGAGAATGTATCCCCATCATTAAGTGATGCACACCTGTATAACAAGGCAGGTAAGGACACCCTTAGTTCTATCGGTACACAATAACAGAGAGCTATTTCACAGTTAAATAATCCTTTAAACCAGTCTCTCTAAAATGCAGCTACCAGGCTGTACCTATAACAGGGATGAACAGGGAGCAAAAAGTCCCATACAGTTGTCAGGAATGACATCTGCTATCCTGGAGAATGTGGGAGTTGCAATGGGGGGATAATTATACTGTACTCTTGAATACAGAAGTGGCAAACCTGTATGATATACTGTATTGACATCATCCACTATACAGGAAAAGTATGGCATTCATAGATGTCTATGAATATCTGTAAACACAGGAAGTAAAATCAAGTAAATCTGTATCTTACTTAGACTATGATAACTGCTCTAGTGACAAAGCTCTCCTCCTGAAATGTGTTAAGATTTACAGTTTTTAATAAGAAAAGAACAGAACTGCTCACTTTTGGTCATGAATGAAACGGTGCCTAAAATTCCTATCATACTAGTAAATAGGATATTAAATCTCTACAAGATATTTTCAGCTGTCACATTCAGTTGAGGGACGGACCCTCAGAAGAAAATTTGCTATAATGTGTCATGTTTGTCCGTGACGATTCAAAGATCACAATAGAGATGAGAATAAACATGACAGTCAGTTCATCAGATGTCCTACTGTTTTGTTCCTATTGATGATAGTTGCTCAAAAAAACATGTCAAGTACTGTTGCATAGTTGCATATTTCCCAGCGTATCATAATGCTGCAGTTTCCATTGAAAAAATTGGAAGGAGCCATTGTAACTCAATGAAGTACACTACAGGGTGTGTCCTAAGGAGTTCTAACTATTAACAACAATATATATGATAAACATGAAAACCGGGATAAAAATCTGTCTTTTTGTCTGAGGGGAGAAGGGATGCATTCCTCACAATGCTGCTTCTGCAGTAGTTAAAAAGAAACAGAAGGAAAAGGAGTTCTTTCAATGCTTGAGGCACATGATTGTGTTTTCCCACTTGAGAGCAGAGGCAGGACACTGAACTATGCCTGGAAGCTTCCAAGTAGGCGCTCTGCCTTTGCAGAACTCTACAATTGGATGTGTGACTGCACAAAGAAGAAGCTTGAACGATCGCATCCATGTGTATGTTGTGCAAGTGCAAACCAAGCAGGATTTCATTTGGAAATCCATGCACAAAAATCTTGTGCCATCACTTCTGTATGCAATATCCCTGTTACAGAAGTGGAATAACAGCTTAGGATACAACCGTAAGTATCAAGATTGCCATACGAGGTAGACTGAAGAAGTTGAGTTACTCTATATTTTATGTTTCTACTAGTTTCTTTAGCTCATGTCAGTGTAACCCAATTATAACAATCAAAGGCTCATCTGACAAAGCATGTCAACTAGAAAATATATATTTAGCACAAATTTCAGCTGTAATGCCTGCCAATAACAACTCTCTTTTCCAGTCAGGCTCTTATAACAGATAAAATTATTAAAGCAGATGTAAAAAAGGAAGAAAGTGAAAGTTATTTCAAGAAATAAAGACTCAGTTACAAGTAACTTTAATATCTGACCATTCCACTCACTTTTAAATATATTCAGAGCTCTAGTTATTGCCCTGCAACAGCTTGGAACATGAAGATACATCATGGAAATTTGAGTGTAACGGATATTTCAGTGGCATATGTAAGCTGGAACAAAAACCATTAGGCTTGTTCCATCTTTCACAAAGCTGTTTACATTGTCTATGAAGCTGTTACAGTATGGACAATTTCATTTGCATGAGTAACTAAGACAAGGAAAAAAAATGAAAGGAACTATCAGTAAATGGAGCACATTAGAGAAAAGCGTTCAAAAGGCACTCAGCCTCAACTGTTTGCTATCACTTTGAAGCAAAACAGACCATCCAAAAGTGTGACGTTTCTAATATTGAAAGAATTCCCTATAAGTACACACATTTGTACCTTAAAATATGTTTTTCAACCACAGCTCTATGAGGTTCTAGGGCTTTACCGAATAGTGATGGCATACAGATAATAAAATGGTAAGAATAACTCACTTCGTTGTCCAGAATAGCAAACTCCTGACTTTGCCCCTCCCTTGTGTGTGTGTGTTGTGGTGGTGGGAAGACAATGAGACATGCTGCTAGTGCCCAATCACTAAAACCCTGGATTTCTCCACTGTTTTCTCCACAGTGGATTTCTCTACTGTTTCCTTCCATCTGGGGTGGGGGACAGTGACCAAGGTTCAAAGGAATGTGAAAACAGGCAATTCCTTATGAGGAAAGGCTACAGCGTTTGGGCCTCTTCAGCCTGGAAAAGAGGTGCCTGAGGGGGGACATGATTGAGACATACGAAATCATGCAGGGGATGGACAGAGTGGATAGAGAGATGCTCTTTTCCCTCTCACATAACATCAGAACCAGGGGACATCCACGAAAGTTGGGTGTTAGGAGAGTTAGGAAAGACAAAAGAAAATATTTCTTTACCCAGCATGTAATTTGTCTGTGGAACTTTCTACCATAGGAAGTAGTGACAGCATCTTGCCTAGATGCCTTTAAGAGGGGATTGAACAAATTTCTGGAGAAAATGTTCATCATGGGTTCCAAGCCCTGGCAGGTATGTGCAAGCTCTTGGTTTTAGAGGTAGGCTGCCTCTGATTGTCAGATGCAGGGGCGGGGACCAGGACAAAGGTTGTGTTTGTTGTCTTGTGTGTTCCCTGAAGCATTTGGTGGGCCACTGTGAGATATAGGAAGCTGAACTAGATGGGCCTTTGGCCTGATCCAGCGGGGCCTGATCTTCTAAATTGGTGAGTTTATCTATTTTTTTCATCAGTAAGACCAGGGGTCTCCAAACCCTGGCCCAGGGACCAGATGCAGCCCGCAGCGAGCCTCTATCTGGCCCGCGGCCAGCCTCTTGTCCCCTGAAAGCCTCTGGCCCACTTGACTGAACACGACCAGAGCTGTGCTCTGATTGCATGTGGAGGGTGTTCTGAGGGCCGGAGAGGCTGAGTGAATGAGCCCACTCATTCATTTATTCATTCATCTAAGTTCCATCTCTAATTTGTTTATTTAAATTTTATATTTAAATTTTTTTCCGTCCCTCAGCACTACGCCAGATATTTCATGTGGCCCTCTGGCCAAAAGGTTCGGAGATCCCAGAATTAGACCTACACAGTTGATTATAATTGTTAAAATGTCAAAGAGAAGTTACCTCACTTACTTTAAATTATTTATTCTGGCTTCAGTATTTTCTGTAAGTTTCTTTGTTTCCTCCTTCCACCGATTTGTTGCTTTCTGCTGAGCTATCAACAGGCGTCTCAGCTCAGCAGTGGAGTTTCGATTAACATCTTCCATCTCTTTCAGCTGAACTTCAAAACCATGTTCTTTTATTAAATGTTCATTCTCCATTGTGCTTATCTGGAGTAAAATTAAAAAACCCACATCAGTACAGAGACAGCTTTTGTCTTTTGACCAAAGAGTTGCAGGTTGTCAGCATGTGTACAAAAACACTCAGGCTATATCCAGCTATAAAGGATTACTGAACCTCTAATTGTGGATACAAAATACAAGCTGATAGAATACCTTTGTGTCACTTTTGCACTTTCTTCTCATGCTGAGCACAGTTTACAAATCAGTCAAGTAAAAAATGCTTTGATTTGAATAATTGCAATTCCATGGAAGAAACATGCAGCGGTGCCACATTTGATCACCTGCAGTGAGTACTAATTGTTTCTAGGTGAGCAGCTGATCTTTCATCCTTTACTGTAGAGTCTCAAGCATTTAATGAGGAAACTAGTAAACATTCTGTTTTAGCTCTGTACGTATCAGTGCTAAAGACTAACAGCCCAGATCTAACTCCCCATAGAGCAATGCAGCAGTGCCAACAAGATGCCAGCTGTATCCTGTGGGGAAGTTTTGGCATTTGGAGTCCTCCTTCAGGTAAGCCCCTGCCATCTATTCAGACCTGCAGCAGCTTAATAGCTGGCATGTGGACCTGAGCCGGGG
This sequence comes from Tiliqua scincoides, assembly GCF_035046505.1. Lineage (NCBI taxonomy): Eukaryota > Metazoa > Chordata > Lepidosauria > Squamata > Scincidae > Tiliqua > Tiliqua scincoides. The sequence goes on from NC_089826.1 coordinate 33,688,402, forward strand.
GGGAATTGAGGCCAGGAAGAGGTCAACGATTTGGTGGATACCACTGTTGCCCAAACTCACCCCCTTTCTGGTCCCAATCCACCCTCCTTTCTGCCCTGGTTGCTGCCTCGTTATGCTCATTCCCTTCGCACACTTACCTGTGCTGGTGGGAGCCTGTTGTCCACTGGCATGTGGATCCAGTCAGTCACTGAATGCTACAGTGACCAGGTTGTGCACTTGGCACATCAACTTTTGCAACAGCCAGAAAGCGCTTAACACCATCAGAACACTTGTCCTGGAGGCACTACACACCCATCAGACTGGGCCATAAGCCATATTCCACCTCCACATCTCCTCCTTCTAGGACAGGGGTGTCCAAAGTTTTTGGCAGGAGGGCTCTGACACTGTGTCGGGGGCCGGGCAAAAAAAGAACTAATTTATATTTAAAATTTGAATAAATTTACATAAGTTTACATAAATGAATATATTAAAGATGGAACTTATATGAATTAATGAAGGTCTTGCAGTAGCTCAAGGCCTATAAAATGCCTTGCACAAAGCAAGGCTGGCCTTTCCTTTGCTGCTGCTACTGCATCACATATGTGAAACAAGAAGCAGTGGAGGGAACCCTCATCCACAGCTCACGTGAGAAGTCAAACAGTTGCCCTCACACTGAGAGCAGTTGTGTCGGGCCAGTGTGGGCTCCAAAAAATCTCTGGAGGGCCAGAGGCTCATTGGAGACTGGGGGCTCCCTGAGGGCCGCATTGAGAGGCCTCAAGGGCCGCAAGTGGCCCCAGGGCCGGGGTTTGGGCACCCCTGTTCTAGGAGCTAATTATTTCAGTCATGTACATTCTTCAAGTACAAAGTTATGTCAAGTTGAATTGGTTAAAAAAAAAAGACTGTGATCTGGTGAAGAGGATGAGTTTATGGAATCACTTTGGCAGTACATAGCTACCATGCCCTCCTAACTTTTCCGAGTGGTAAAGACCAGAAGTGATTGTGAGGAGCTCCAGAAGGATCTCTCCAGACTGGCAGAATGGGCAGCAAAATGGCAGATGCGCTTCAATGTCAGTAAGTGTAAAGTCATGCACATTGGGGCAAAAAATCAAAACTTTAGATATAGGCTGATGGGCTCTGAGCTGTCTGTGACAGATCAGGAGAGAGATCTTGGGGTGGTGGTGGACAGGTCGATGAAAGTGTCGACCCAATGTGCGGCGGCAGTGAAGAAGGCCAATTCTATGCTTGGGATCATTAGGAAGGGTATTGAGAACAAAACAGCTAGTATTATAATGCCGTTGTACAAATCGATGGTAAGGTCACACCTGGAGTATTGTGTCCAGTTCTGGTCGCCGCATCTCAAAAAAGACATAGTGGAAATGGAAAAGGTGCAAAAGAGAGCGACTAAGATGATTACGGGGCTGGGGCACCTTCCTTATGAGGAAAGGCTACGGCGTTTGGGCCTCTTCAGCCTAGAAAAGAGACGCTTGAGGAGGGACATGACTGAGACATACAAAATTATGCAGGGGATGGACAGAGTGGATAGGGAGATGCTCTTTACACTCTCACATAATACCAGAACCAGGGGACATCCACTAAAATTGAGTGTTGGGAGAGTTAGGACAGACAAAAGAAAATATTTCTTTACTCAGCGCGTGGTCAGTCTGTGGAACTCCTTGCCACAGGATGTGGTGTTGGCGTCTAGCCTAGACGCCTTTAAAAGGGGATTGGACGAGTTTCTGGAGGAAAAATCCATTATGGGGTACAAGCCATGATGTGTATGCGCAACCTCCTGATTTTAGGAATGGGTTAAGTCAGAATGCCAGATGTAGGGGAGGGCACCAGGATGAGGTCTCTTGTTATCTGGTGTGCTCCCTGGGGCATTTGGTGGGCCGCTGTGAGATACAGGAAGCTGGACTAGATGGGCCTATGGCCTGATCCAGTGGGGCTGTTCTTATGTTCTTAACTGTTGTTTCCTAACATGGGAATTTCAGTTGAACAATCAGTTGTGCATATATTTCTGGGCTGATTTGCATGTAAGAAGAATGTGCTTCAGCCACGGTGCCAGAAGACTGGAGGATAGCAAATGTCACGCTTATCTTTAAAAAGGGAAAGAGGGGGGACCCGGGAAACTATAGGCCAGTCAGCCTAACATCTATACTGGGTAAGATGGTGGAATGCCTCATCAAAGATAGGATCTCAAAACACATAGATGAACAGGCCTTGCTGAGGGAGAATCAGCATGGCTTCTGTAAGGGTAAGTCTTGCCTCACGAACCTTATAGAATTCTTTGAAAAGGTCAACAGGCATGTGGATGCGGGAGAACCCGTGGATATTATATATCTGGACTTTCAGAAGGCGTTCAACACGGTCCCTCACCAAAGGCTACTGAAAAAACTCCACAGTCAGGGAATTAGAGGACAGGTCCTCTCATGGATTGAGAACTGGTTGAAGGCCAGGAAACAGAGAGTGGGTGTCAATGGGCAATACTCACAATGGAGAGAAGTGAAAAGCGGTGTGCCTCAAGGATCTGTCCTGGGACCGGTGCTTTTCAACCTCTTCATAAATGACCTGGAGACAGGGTTGAGCAGTGAGGTTGCAAAGTTTGCAGACGATACCAAACATTTCCGATTGGTGAAGATCAGAAGTGACTGTGAGGAGCTCCAGAAGGATCTCTCCAGACTGGCAGAATGGGCAGCAAAATGGCAGATGCGCTTCAATGTCAGTAAGTGTAAAGTCATGCACATTGGGGCAAAAAATCAAAACTTTAGATATAGGCTGATGGGTTCTGAGCTGTCTGTGACAGATCAGGAGAGAGATCTTGGGGTGGTGGTGGACAGGTCGATGAAAGTGTCGACCCAATGCGCGGCGGCAGTGAAGAAGGCCAATTCTATGCTTGGGATCATTAGGAAGCGTATTAAGAACAAAACGGCTAATATTATAATGCCGTTGTACAAATCTATGGTAAGGCCACACCTGGAGTACTGTGTCCAGTTCTGGTCGCTGCATCTCAAAAAAGACATAGTGGAAATGGAAAAGGTGCAAAAGAGAGCGACTAAGATGATTGCGGGGCTGGGGCACCTTCCTTATGAGGAAAGGCTACAGCGTTTGGGCCTCTTCAGCCTAGAAAAGAGACGCCTGAGGGGGGACATGATTGAGACATACAAAATTATGCAGGGGATGGACAGAGTGGATAGGGAGATGCTCTTTACACTCTCACATAACACCAGAAGCAGGGGACATCCACTAAAACTGAGTGTTGGGAGAGTTAGAACAGACAAAAGAAAATATTTCTTTACTCAGCGTGTGGTTGGTCTGTGGAACTCCTTGCCACAGGATGTGGTGATGTCATCTAGCCTGGACGCCTTTAAAAGGGGATTGGACAAGTTTCTGGAGGAAAAATCCATTATGGGGTACAAGCCATGATGTGTATGCGCAACCTCCTGGTTTTAGAAATGGATTATGTCAGAATGCGAGATGCAAGGGAGGGCACCAGGACGAGTTCTCTTGTTATCTGGTGTGCTCCCTGGGGCATTTGGTGGGCCGCTGTGAGATACAGGAAGCTGGACTAGATGGGCCTATGGCCTGATCCAGTGGGGCTGTTCTTATGTTCTAGCTACTTCCAACAGGCAATTTAAAAAGCAATTTAAGGGTATTTTGAAAAATATTCAAAGAAGAAAACGAGAGAATTGTTTAAGGCAGCCATTTTCAACCTTTTTCATCTCATGGCACACAGACAAGGCACTGAAATTGTCAAGGCACACCATCAGGTTTTTGACAATTGACTAGGCACACCATATGTTGCCACTGGGGGCTCACAACCCCATTCGCTGTACTAATAAATGATCTTCCCCCCAATTCCTGTGGCACACCTGTGGACCACTCATGGCACACCAATGGGTCATGGCACAATGGTTGAAAATGGCTGTTTTAAGGAAAATAAATTATGGTAGCTTAAGTTGTGAGGAGAAAGTAGATGCTCTGTAAACAGATTCCTCCTTCCATTTACCTGCACAAATGCTCAGTGAAATCTGAAATATTATGGAAACAGCAGTACCTTCAATTTTGCAGTTTGCTGTGCCTCCATTGCTAGTTTTCTCAAGGCCTCCATTTCTTTTTGTAACTGTTCATTTTCTTGCTGGAGCTTTAACTGTTCTTCACAGAGAGAGCCACAGTTCTGTCTTTCAGAATCCAGAGTACTTTGCAACTTATGGACCATTTCTTGGCAATGGCTGATCTCTTCTTCATGGCTTATAACAGGAAAAGACACAAACCCACAAGCAACAACTGGTCAATACATCCTTGAAGCTGAATTTTATTCACATTTGTTCTGAGCAATTTTCCCTACTTGTGTGAACTATGATAGCCACCGTGTAGATCTTTTGGTGGGAAATAAAAATTTTAAAATAAATACATGAGATCCATAGTTCATAATATTTACAGTGCTAACTTATATGATTATGGTGTTTTAAACACAAATATTCTCCACTTGGTAGTTTTCTTCTCAGTGAATGGATAATATGTATGGGACTGCAGCCTTAAGAGTGGATATTCAACTTCATGTTGACTTTTAATCAAATACTAATTGTACTAAACTTGTACTACTTTTAGGAAAAGGATGTCTGAGAACCAAAAGCTTCAAGTATGTATAGTTGAATGCTATTACAGTAAATGATAACATGTTGGGTGTGTGCGTTTTATACTGTAGTACAGCAAGTATAGATTTTTCAAATGGAAACTTGTGGCCCAATCCTACCTAACTTCCCACATGGTAATGCAGTAGTGGTGGTGCAGCCTTCGCTATATCCCACGGTGGAGTTTTGGCTGCTGGAGTTCTCCTTGGGGTAAGGGGAAATTTCTCCCTTGCCCCAGGATAAGCCTTAGCAGCCATTATTGGGTCAACCCACATCTGTGCCAACTCTATAGCTGGCACAAGTTTGAGTTGATCTATTCAGGCAGATCAGGTCTGCGAAGGGGGTTTAGATCTGGCATGTGCTGCTGCCGATGAACCCGCTCCTCTCCTGGCCCTAGTTGCCCACACCCCTCCACCTCCTCCCTATTCCGCCCTCCCCTACCCGCCTCATTCCATCTACTGTGCTAGGTTTACCTGCGCTAGCAGGCCTTCTGAGGTCAACTGGAGCACACGGGAAGGCACTGCCCTTCCCACTGGAAGCTTGCACTGGTATCCAGATTTTATGGTTGCTTTTCAGCGCATTCCGCTGGCATGGCAGCCTGATAGGATCAGGCTGTTAGTATTCAAACAAGAACTAAAATTGTGCAGGATGAGAAACTTATTTTTGCTTTTGCAGCAAAACTTCTCCCAGCTCTAGCCAAGGGAGATGAATACATTACAAAAAGACCCAAAAATCTACAGAACCCAACACGAGTTGTTACCAAGTTATAATTAAAAGAAGAACCTTCTGTTTTGTATAGTTACAGTGCTGTAGGGCTCCTCACAGAGTAAGACTTGCATTGAAATGGCTGTAAGAATGTTACACTTCTATTTCAGCTGCAACAGAAAGAATACTTTGGTCTTTGTAACTCTTTGCTTCTTAGCTGATCTCAAACATGGTGATGTCAACAGTAATAAGAAGTATGCTTGAAATGCACCTGTATCTTGTGATCATCCCATCGTTGCATCTACACTGTCAGTAATAGAGTGGATTTGTAAGGCTGCTTTTCCATTGTACCGTGGATCTATCATAAACCTTATAGTGATGGCATAACTTCAGTAGATATAAGAACATAAGAACAGCCCCACTGGATCAGGCCATAGGCCCATCTAGTCCAGCTTCCTGTATCTCACAGCGGCCCACCAAATGCCCCAGGGAGCACACCAGATAACAAGAGACCTCATCCTGGTGCCCTCCCCTACATCTGGCATTCTGACTTAACCCATTTCTAAAATCAGGAGGTTGCGCATACACATCATGGCTTGTACCCCATAATGGATTTTTCCTCCAGAAACTCGTCCAATCCCCTTTTAAAGGCATCTAGGCTAGACGCCAACACCACATCCTGTGGCAAGGAGTTCCACAGACCAACCACATGCTGAGTAAAGAAATATTTTCTTTTGTCTGTCCTAACCCGCCCAACACTCAATTTTAGTGGATGTCCTCTGGTTCTGGTATTATGTGAGAGTGTAAAGAGCATCTCCCTATCAACTCTGTCCATCCCCTGCATAATTTTGTATGTCTCAATCATGTCCCCCCTCAGACGTCTCTTTTCTAGGCTGAAGAGGCCCAAACGCCGTAGCCTTTCCTCATAAGGAAGGTGCCCCAGCCCCGTAATCATCTTAGTCACTCTCTTTTGCACCTTTTCCATTTCCACTATGTCTTTATCAAACTTATTACCAAGGATAAATTTCAGTAGAGAACCACTGCAGATCATCTGTTGTTACTTGTATGCTTTTTAAACATATGTAACATAAGCACATAGTGGGGAAACAATTATTGTTCAGGGATCCTGTGTAGCAGCCAATAGCACAGCTACGTAGTTCAGCAGAAAAGGAGAAGGGAGGCAAGGATGAAAGGTGCAACAAAAAGAATTTATTGGGATAACCTAACATAATTTTAAAAAGGGGGAATTAAAAATGGTGCCTAGGTGAACTTGCTCATTCAGTCACTCAGTAGTCATTCAGTATCTAGGCAGAGGAGACACTACTGTATATCTGACCATTCACTTACAACTAGACTATCTGTAGGCAGTGGTTAGGAAGAAAAAGAGAGAGACAAGGAGGAGAAGGAAGTCCTTAGAAAGATAAAGTGATTGTGAAGCGTAAGGGGAAAAGAAGGAGGAGAAGGGATGTATAGAGTTGAAAAATGGAATAATTCACTTAATCACTGAAAGAAAAAGTCACATACTTTAAGTGTTTTGTCCGTTTGACAGCACATAAGACAGAATGAATGGCAGAGGAAAGTTTGTGGTTAGCGACGAGGTTAAGCCAATGAACCTCGCCACTGGTTTAATTTCTGTTGATATGAATGTTGATGCATTGCAGGGGCATGGCACAAGACAGCCCAAACCAAGTGAACCTACTGAGTAAAGCTGCGTCTTACAGGCACAAAGAGGACTAAGAAGCAAGTCCTAACATGAAGTCAGTATAGAGGAAAGCAGAGCAAGAGAGTTAAAACTGCTTTCCCAGAGGGAAAGGGCTAGTTGAGAGGCATCTCACAAAGGTTAGCTGAGCAGCCCATGCTGGCTCAGCAGAATTTGATTGTGCTCAGGAAGATAAAGAGAAAAAGGTTGGAAAGGAAAGGGAAGCAGGGTGTTACCAATCCTGGATGCTGGCCAGTACAGTGGTTCTCTGAATGCTGGCCAGTACAGATGGCAGCCTGAGTGGGGGTGGCTTATCACAGCACCAGCTGGTTAAGCCATTTCTGCCTAATGTTGCATATATGCAATACCTGCGGGCCAGGCAAAAAATTAATGCTCCAGAAATGGGCAACAAGGCTTGAGGTGAGTCAAGAAGTGGGCAAAAGGTGAGTCAAGAATCAGTCAAAGAACATGACGGCCTATTGATCAGGGTTTTTCTGGACTTTTAACCTGTAGAATCTTATGGGATCTTTTGAGGAGTGAAGTAATTAAAGGATCTGGCTTTGCTATCCTCCAAAGAGGATCCCTTTAGTGTGCTGCCTTTATCTTTCACACCTAGTTGAGATGCGGTAGCTAGTTCAGGAGACCCACTGGCTCATTAACTTGCTTCCATTGAGTTTAGTTTTGGAGTTGGCGAGGACTATTAAAGTTGCGGATCTTCTTATGTTTTGTTAAACTTATTTTCCCCAAATTCTAGAGCCTTTAGGACAGGGCTTTTCAAACTGGGGCATCACGACGCCCCAGCCTGCAGGCCCTGGCCCCTGCCCCCTTAAGGGGCGGGGCAGCCTGGAGGCCGGGAGGAGGCAGCGGCGCGATCCCCAGAATCGCGCCACTCAGGGGGGCTGCAGGGGCTTGGGTACATGTACCCAAGCCCCTGAAGCCTCCCGGGTGTGTGGGGAGCCTTGCATGACCTGCAGCAGGGATTCCCACAGCAGTCCGCATCTACTTTCACTGCTGCGGTGAGCCCTGCTGCAGGTCGTGCCGGGCTTCCCACAGCCCCCCTGAGCGGCATGATCCTGGGAATTGCGCCACTGCCTTCCCCCACCCCTGCTGCCTCCCCCCTCCTGCCCACACAAGAACTTAGTGGCTCTCAATCTCTCCCAGAGAGTTTGAGAACCACTGCTTTAGGAGGTAGATATGATCGTAAGGGCTCAGACAGTAAATTTGTTCATTTGAATTTTGGAGCATTGAATTTTGGAGCAATTTTGGAGCATTGGAGATTGATTACCCAGTGAATAAAAAATGTGGCCCTGCTGAGGCCTCTTGCCATCAGTCATATTACTGGCTTGGCTTGTGCTCTCCTGGTATTATATATGCATGCAGCATATATTCAGCATATGTGCATATCTTGAAACAGAAAGAAATGGAAAGACTTACCAGGTAACATTGTAGGAATTAATTATAGAAACTATTAATAAGTAGTGAAATGGGGAGTGGTTCAACCCTAAACAACTCCTATTAAAGACTGAATATGAAGAAAGTATCATAATCTGATTCACAAGTTCACAATTATGAACACTGTGGGACATGAATTATTCTGTAACTACCAAGTTCACAAGTAACACTAATGGTTTAATTCATTATCTACAAAGAGGGAATGTTTAAACTACTTCCTACTTCAACATGGCTTCTGACCCTGCTTGGCTTTTCAGGAATTGGGCCCTTGTCTCCCCCACTGGACAAGCTATCCTCAAAACTCAGCAGACCTTTAGAATTGGACACTAATGCTATGGGGGGAGAGCAATCACAGCACATGGTCCTGTGTTCTTTTGTCACCTTTTGACTTTTTTGTTGACAGCCACTGTTCGTGAAGCAGAGAAGGAAATAGAACTGCAAGCACACCTATAGCTGAATCTGCAGATTTCAGCTAAAAAATACATGAGCACAGAAAAAAAAGACTCTTGATCAAATACCATATGCCACATTGCAGCTTAGAGGAATTCTTCTTACTCAGCTGCATTATCTGTCTTTTCCTTAATAAAAGGTATAAAAGATTGCCCACTCTACTCAAAACTATGATATAATTATTTAACAAGGCATGTGTTAATAATATTGATGTGATGGACATAAAAAAGAACAAGCAACGAAAGTCTCAATTCATGAGACTTTTCAGAGAACAGTTACTCAGTGAAAGCCAGTACTAGTTTGCAGTGCACAGCAGTTACTTACTTCCTTTCCAGTTGTCTAATTTTGTTTTGTGCTGTTTGCAGACTAAGCTGAAGATCATCTTTTGCACGTTCAGCAATCAGACACCTCTGGTGAAGTTCTTCCAGTTTTCTACGATCACCTTCATTTCCTCTGCCTTCTTGGTACATCTGATTAAGAAGTTTGCACAAAATCTCATTGGTGTTTTTCCCCCCTCCCAATTACTTTGTCCACCTTAGTTTAATTTTAATAAAAGAATAACATAAAAATAAAAAAAAAATAAATGGGGATTGCCACCATCAATATCTCCTTCCAAGGGAGACCTACCCAATACCTACTCTACTATCTTCGATTATTCGATTTCATTATTAGAAACATAGAAAACGGGCTTGTGACAGATGTGAGGACCACACAGTGACTTGCCTGCCTGATGCAAAGGTTGTGGACATCACTTCCTGTCTAGACAGGCTGGTGCTGGGGAGAAGGTAGCAGTTGTGGCACATGTTGGCACAAACAACATGGGCAAGTGTAGCTGGGAGGTCCTGGAGGCAAAATTTAGGCTATTGGCTAGGAAGCTGAAAGCCAGGACCCCTAAGGTAGCATTCTCGGAATGCTACCTGTTCCACGCACAAGGCCAGCTAGGCAGGTGGAGATCATGTGTGGATGAGACGGTGGTGCAGGGAGGAAGAGTTTAGATTCATTAAGCACTGGGGAACGTTTTGGGACAAGCAGGATCTGTACAAGAGGGATGGGCTTCACATGAACCAGAAAAGAACCAGACTGCTGGCGCATAATATTAAAAAGGTGGAAGAGCAGCTTTTAAACGGACCCCTGGGGGACAGGAGCGGAGGGGCATCCGTTTCGGAACTCCTTATCCCGATGGGACGAGGACGGGGAGGTTAGAGAACAACCAGGTAAAGGCAGAGTAGAAGAAATTGGGTATGGTAGCATGATGGGATGTAGACTAGATGGGCTCATGGTCTGATCCAGCGGGGTTGTTCTTATGTTTTTATCTTTCAGACGTAAAGTAAAGGCTGTCCTGTTTAGTTGACTCTATGGTTCAGATTTATGCTGTAATGATTAGATTATAATTATCTGTTTTCTGCGGTTATATTTACTGTTTGTAATGACTTGGACAACTGGTATTTTACTGCTGCTTTGAGATACTGGTTTTTTAATCAGCTGCTCTTGAATTTATACTGCTGTTACATTTTTGTTTCAATTGTGTTTGTCTTCTTGTGACCCGCCTTGAAAGCCACCAGATGGAAGGAAGTCAGCATTAAAAAAACAAAACAAAAAAAAGATTAATAAATTGCTCACAGTTTTGTATCCTTCAAATAAAATCCAAAACATTATTATTTTGTTCATGCTCCTAGTGAATAACCTTAAGGAATAGTTACAACCATTTCCCTGAGCCTTATGCCTTTCAAACTGATTGGAACAGCATAGAAAATTGCTGTGCCAGCACATTTTGGTATGAAAGAATAGGAGACCAAAGTAAATCATTTCTCCTTCAAATGTTAAAAATATTATATACCGGATATATGTTTATTGGTCAATTGCCTCTAGAGATAACAACACATAACCCAACCAAGCTTTCAAATCAAAGAAGTAACTTTGTGGGCCTTGCCAATATGTTCTATAACAGGGGCGCTCACACTTTTTTGGCTGGAGAGCTACTTTGAAACTCAGCAAGGCCCAGAGATCTACCAGAGTTTTTTTACAATGTTCGCACCATCATAACATATAACATTTATGTGTACAATGTATGTTGGTGTACCTTGCATAAACGCATGAGCCAATATTGCACAACACAACATAATTGACTATAAACATTTTTTGTAATTACTTGAGTTTGCTTTGATGACTTGCACTGAAGTGAATCAGCCAAGGATGCATAGTCCGGACAGTAGCTGCTGACAGCTTATGAACTACTCTTGTTGAAAAGTAGTATATAAGGCAGTTTACATAGTGAAATAAATCAATAAAGATAAAAAATCAGGCTTTGGCAGTTTCCCTGGTTCAGGGCTAAGCAATACACAGTGCCTCCAGTGAATTCTTTTGCTTCATAGTAGTATATTTGCTGGCATTTCAACATAATAGCATTTGCCATAACAGAATTAGATGTGTTGGGGTCAACCTTATGCATGTCTACTCAGAAGTAAGTCCCATTAGAGTCAGTGGGGCTTACTCCTGTGTAAATGTGGACAGAATTGCAACCTCAGAGCCCAACCCTATGGTGTCTCCTCAGAAGTAAGTCCCATGCTAGTCAATGGGGCTTACTCTCGGGTAAGTGAGGAGAGGACCACAGCCTCAGAGGCAGATCTACTCAGAAGCAAGCCCCATCCGAGTCAACGGGGCTACTCCCAGGTAAGGAGTGTGGCCAGGACTGCAGCCGCACCCACCCTGGCACGCCAGGACCGCCCTCCCTGCCCCACACCGCGCCGCCTCCCGGGCTCCCCTTACCTGTCCCCAGTGAGGGGGTCTCGGCGGTGCCTCCGGCGGCGCTTGCCCTCCCGCCGGCCGCAGCCTCACAGTGCCCGGCGCCCGAGGTGGGGACGGCAGCGCCTGCGCAGGGCAGCAGCAGCAACCAGAGCATATTGTGTCCAATACAATACGGGGCGTATTGTGTCCAATACAATGCCCCGCACGGGGCAGCAGCAGCAACCAGAGCCACGGCCACGGGCCCGCGCCGCCGCCCCCGTACCTATTCAAAGTACCGTGCTTGGGTGGCCAATAGGAACGCTTCACTACTGAGCATGCGCAGTGGCGGTGGCTGAAGCTCAGCATCTGCAAGGAAGGGGCAACCTTCACATTTGACAGCCAAGCAAAATGAGTTGATCGTGGAGCCCTTAATCTATAGGCTAGAGTAGACTGAGGGGTCCGCGATTGACTCATTTTGCCTCGCGATCTACTGGTAGCTCGCGAGCGACGTGTTGAGTACCCCTGTTCTGTAAGAACATAAGAACATCAGCTCCACTAGATCAGGCCATAGGCCCATCTAGTCCAGCTTCCTGTATCTCACAGCGGCCCACCAAATGCCCCAAGGAGCACACCAGATAACAAGAGACCTGCATCCTGGTGCCCTCCCTTGCATTTGGCATTCTGACATAGCCCATTTCTAAAATCAGGAGGTTGCACATACCCATTATGGCTTGTAAACCACAATGGATTTTTCCTCCAGAAACTTGTCCAATCCCCTTTTAAAGGCATCTAGGCCAGATGCCATCACCACATGCTGTAGCAAGGAGTTCCACAGACCAACTACACGCTGAGTAAAGAAATATTTTCTTTTGACTGTCCTAACTCTCCCAAAACTCAATTTTAGTGGATGTCCCCTGGTTCTGGTGTTATGTGAGAGTGTAAAGAGCATCACTCTATCCACTTTATCCTTCCTGTGCATAAGTTTGTATGTCTCAATCATGTCCCTCCTCAGGCATCTCTTTTCTAGGCTGAAGAGGCCCAAACGCTGTAGCCTTTCCTCATAAGGAAGGTTTAGTTGCTCTTTTGCACCTTTTCCATTTCCACTATGTCCTTGTTCAGATGTGGCTACCAGAACTGGACACAATACTGGACACAATATATATAAAAAAAATACTCCAGGTGTGGCCTTACCATTGATTTGTACAACGGCATTATAATATTAGCCATTGTGTTCTCAATACCTTTTCTAATGATCCCAAGCATAGAATTGGCATTTTTTACTGCCGCCGCACATTGGGTCGACACTTTCATCGACCTGTCTACCACCACCCCAAGATCTCTCTCCTGATCTGTCACAGACAGCTCAGAACCCATTAGCCTATATGTGAAGTTTTGATTTTTTTGCCCCAATGACCATGACGTTACACTTACACTGAAACGCATCTGCCATTTTGCTGCCCATTCTGCCAGTTTGGAGAGATCCTTCTGGAGCTCCTCACAATCGCTTCTGGTCTTCACCACTCAGAAAAGTTTGGTGTTGTCTGCAAACTTAGCCACCTCACTGCTCACCCCTGTCTCCAGGTCCTTTAGAAACAGGTTGAAAAGCACTGGTCCCAGGACAGATCTTTGAGGCACACCGATTTTCACCTCTCTCCATTGTGAAAATTGCCCATTGACCCACTCTTTGTTTCCTGGTCTTCAACCAGGTCTCAATCCAGAAGAGGACCTGCCCTCTAATTCCCTGACTGTGGAGTTTTTTCAGTAGCCTTTGGTGAGGGACTATGTCGAATGCCTTCTGAAAGTCCAGATACATAATGTCCACAGGTTCTCCCGCATCCACATGCCTGTTGACCTTTACAAAGAATTCTATAAGGTTCGTGAGACAAGACTTACCCTTACAGAAGCCATGCTGATTCTCTCTCAGCAATTCTCTCTGATTCTCTCTCTCTCGTCTATGTGATTTGAGATCCTATCTTTGATGAGGCATTCCACCATCTTACCTGGTATAGATGTTAGGCTGACCGACCTATAGTTTCCCGGGTCCCCCCTCTTTCCCTTTTTAAAGATCAGTGTGACATTTGCTATCCTCCAATCCTCTGGTACTGTGGCCATTTTGAGGGACAAGTTGCATATTTTAGTCAACTTCATTCTTCAATTCCTTAATAACTCTTGGGTGGATGCCATCAGGGCCTGGTGAGTTATTGATCTTTAATTTATCAATGAGGTTTGAAACATCTTCTCTTTTCACCTCTATCTGACTTAATTCCTTGGTCAGGAGAGGTTGTTCGAGCAGCAGTATCTGCCCGAGGTCTTCTGCCGTGAAGACAAATGCAAAGAACTCATTTAATTTCTCTGCCATCTCTAAGTCTCCTTTTATCTCCCCTTTCCCTCCCTCATCATCCAGAGGGCCAACTGCTTCTCTGGCGGGTTTCCTGCTTCTAACATATTTGAAGAAGCTTTTATTATTCCCCTTAATGTTGCTGGCCATGTGTTCCTCATAGTCTCCCGTATCACCTTCTTACATTTCTTTTGCCACAGTTTATGTTCCTTTTTAGTCTCCTCATTAGGGCAAGACCTCCATTTACGGAAGGAAGCTTCCTTGCCCTTTACGGCCTCTCTAACTTGGCTGGTTAGCCATGTGGGTACCCTCCTGGACTTAGCCGGGCCCTTCTTCCTTTGCGGTATACACTTCTGCTGGGCCTCTATTACTGTTGTTTTAAGCAGCCTCCATGCACTCTGGAGAGACCTCCCCTACTTAAGACCTATAAAACCTCCCCTACTTAAGATCAGATTACGTTCCAGGGGTTGGTTTGCAAATTGTTTTGTTCTTAAGTCCAACATCACTATTATCAGTAGCGAACATGTCAAATATGAGAAAATGTACCTACAGTACAGTACTCTATATGGTGTGACCTTACCTTAAGTCGGTTAATAGAGCTTGTTGGGACTGCTCTATTATGTTAAATTATTTATTATGTTTAAATTATTATAAATTTTATAAAACATAAAACATAAATTAAATATTATGTTAAATATTTAACCTAAATATTAGGTTAAATTGTTTTTAATCTGTTTTTAATATGTTGTAAGCCGCCCTGGGTCCCTTTCGGGGAGAAGGGCGGGATATAAATAAAGTTTATTATTATTATTGGGACTGGCTGGAATAAGATGGGGAATGTTTGGGAATGAGCCCTAATGCCATCTATGGACAGATGGCCATGCAGGTTTGTATCTTGAAAGAATTTCTATACCTTAAGTAGGGGAGCTTCTGTATATGATATGGCAAGAGTTAAGTTTCCATGGGCATATAAACCCATAAAAAAACTAGCTCAGGTGTTGCCACATATATAAGCTTAATACAAACTACTACACAAAGATGGCATAATTGAAAATAAGTCTTACCTTCTCAAGTTCTTCTTCCACTGCTTGCCTTTCTCTAACAGCCCGCTCAATTTGACTCTGTTTTTCTCCAAATTCCTACCAAGGAATCAAAGGATATGTGTTTTTTAAAAAGTCAGGAAACACATACAATTGTAAATGTACTTGGGAAGTAATTCCAGAATAAATGAGTAACAGGCACTGACGAGTGAAATCTTCAATGTATGAAGCATGCACAACCTTCACCCATTTTACCCACTAGTTTTATTCTTCAGTGTCATACCTTATACCTCCAAAATAAGAAGGTCCTGCATTACAGGGAATGTAGTCTTGGTTAAGTAGCACCACAATGACAACAGATTTTGAAATACCTCTGGCAACGTTTCTAGTAGTTCACTACAATGCACTTTATCCTGGGTTGAGTGACAGCTATTTTAGCTAATGGGAACAGTGCTTTCTAGTCAATTGATGTCAGTTTCCTTTAATGAGGTCTTCTATAGCACTGTTTCAGAAAGTGCTCAGCTTTTCAGGGACAGATACCTAGCGTTAATGGAGATATTACTGCAATAAACCATACCACATAAATATCTTCTTATATAGGATTGATCATCCAAATGATTTCCCCCACACATACATACTGAAAAGTAAGTAATCTGGCACAAAACAACTCCAGAACCTTCATTATAGTACACTAACTTGACACTCCCAATTTTCTGTATGGGTATAAAATACAGAATAGAAATGAGTTCTAAGAAATTTCTTGCAGACTAACATGGTAAATGATGGAGACTGTTTTCACAAATGATGGTTAATTTGTTTTCTGCATTTCTCACAGCTGTTAATTGAATGAGTAAGCTACAATGATTATCGTATACATCAGTGGTGGACCTCCCTTTGAGGCACACCGGGCAAAGGTCTGCGATGGTGCCTCCCCCACTCACCTGGAGTGAAATGGAGCTTCATGTGGCTCCAGGACCGGAGAAGCCATCTGAGGCTTCCTTGTAGTCTTAAACTGTGCTTCTGGCAAATCTGAAACTGTGCTTCCGGCAAGTTTCCAACCACACCTCAGACAGCTTCCTGCATGGTCCATGGTGTGCAAGGCTCCATGCCCAGGGCATTTGCCCCGTTCAGTGAATGGCAGGTCTGCTGCTGGTATACATTTGATTTTAAAATGTCTGTCTTCTGCTCCTTTATGGTAACAACTGATGCATTCAGTGTCAAAAGGCACTCTTAAGTAGCACTTGTAAAAATATCTCAAGAAGCTGCTTGTACTGAGAGTCTGCTTTCCTTGCATCCATGACTGCTTCTTCCTCATCTCATGGTTCATATTCTTATAGGGCTCTACAGCCCAATTCTAACCTGCAGTAGAAGAGCAGGCCTGCCCCATATCCAGAGTGTGGCTCAGCCCAGGGCAAGGGGAATTCAGTCCCCTTACCCTGGGTAATGCCACTGCAGCCCCAATGGGGCTATTTGGATCTGTGCCACCACATATCTGAACAGTCCAGGGTTGCTCCTGTTGCTCAGGGCTGGGGTTAGGATCTGGCACAAGTGCTGAATCCTGATCCCACTCCCACTCAGCTGCAACCTGCCAACTGGCCCACCCTCCCTCCCTGGAATGCCTCCTTCCCACCTTTCCCAAGCCCCTTCACCAGCCTGCCTTAGCCAACACAGTCTTACTGTTCAGCCTCCTGAGCTCATGTCAGCCTCCAGGGGCCAGCACACACCTGTGCATCAGCCTCCCTCCTTGCACGATGGTGCCAAAGAGCATTAAGGCACTTTCACAACTTCTCTGGCAAGGGACTTACACCGGCCCATCTATGGGTCAGGATTGCGCCCTCAATCTTGCCGTATTCATGCTGAATAGGGCATGATCCAACTAAAAACACAGGCAGTTTAAATTATATTTATTTCAGTGGGATAGGTGAGAATATCTGTTTAATGTTGCCAATGCAATCTATAAAACATAGCAATATTCAATTGCAGGTGGATTATGCCTTTATAATTTTGCTTCTTCCTGTATGTACAAATCAAAATGGGGGGGGGGGGAGATTGATTTATGAAAAAACTGGTACTTTTCCAGAAGCTAAACAAGCAAATTTTTTAACATTACCTGAATTACGATTTATTTTTAATTATGAAAAGCAGTTTCACATTTTAAAATATGTATACATACTATTGTCAGTGCTGCAAGTTCTTCTTTTAATCGAGAAATCTGTATATTGTTCCTTTTCCTTTCATTTTCTACCTATGTTAACAAATAAATCATATATATTATTCAATATGCAATGGCTAGTTTTTTCAGTTATACAATGTACATTTATTAAGGTTAGAATAAGCATATAGAACTGCATTAGAGAAGGTGAGAAGTCAAGGGATTACAATCTAGATAAAAAATTATGTACTGCAATGCTAATACAGCAATACCTGAGATAGTGCAGGGGATACGTTCTCTAAAAGTTGAGTGCTGTATTAAACAACACTACTGGAGATATAGCTGATCTAATTAGTAGGAAATGGGTACTAACTGGCCCAGAATGCACAGCCTTCACTGATTAGAATAGCTGCCGATCAAACCAGAGCAAAGAGCATTGTAATGAATCAGTGCTAAAGGAAGCCACATTATTGAAGTTATGATCGTATGACCTATATTTCATTCCTGAATGTCTTCATGTTGAATTTTGTGGTTTAGGGCGCAATTCTAACTGCGCCCTAGGCTGGCGTAAGTCCCTTGCGCTGGCCCAGGACGGTTGCAAACATGCCATAAAGCACCTTTGCACCTCTTGTGAGTTGGCTGTGCTGGCGCAGGGATGCACGCTGGCCCACAGAGGCTGCATCCAGCCTCTGCGCTGACTTGAGGAGGGAGGATTGCGTCGGCCAAGCTTGGGAGGCGTTCTGGGATGGGGGAGGGCAGGAGGAGGGCATTCCAGGGGGTGGGCGGGTGGGGAATGGGAGGCGGGGCTGGGATCCAGTTGTTAGGCTGTTAGATCCCAATGCTGTTCCCCGAGTAGCATGGAGCAGCTTGAAGTCACTCCATTCTCAGGGGGCGAAGTTAACACTCAGTGAAGCAGCAGGGAACCTTGGAGGGCTCCGGGGGGGGGGGAACTGCTAAATAGATGCATTTTCCAAGGACCTCAATAATGAGGTACTCTTTGTTGCCAAGAAGAAGGAACAAAGGCTGAGAGCCTGAACGGGGCAGTCTCTTGAAACGGTGGTTTCAGAGATTTTCCCCCCTATTGCTCTGTGCAGAATCACATCGTATCCCGGATGTCATCTTTGGAGACAATTTGGACAGCTGAGGAATCCCCCCCCACAGCCTAGATAAAACATGAAAGCGAACAAAGCCTTTAACTGTGAGTAACCAGTTCATTAAAAGGCTATAAAAAGAATTGCAACCAAGAGGTTGGAAGGAGGGAAAGACAACTGTAAGATTATTTACGTTGGCTTGCAGCCACCCAGAGGGGAAAAAGAGCGAATGTGGATTTAAAGAAGCCCCTGCTGGAGCAGGTTTTTTTTTTCTTTTTTGTAACAAGGATGATTGGAAGAAAAGTAAATAAGGGAAGATAAAGGATCACCATGTTGGAATGGTATGCATTCCATTGCATTGTTAAAGTTATTTAACAATCTTTAAAGGATGCAATAACTTTCACTTCCGTTTTTGCCGCAAAAGGCTTGACTCAGGCCTGAACAATTAAAGGTATACTAACTTAATTTGACAGTGTTATAAACTTGAATTGGATTACTGACCCACCCCTTTTGGATATAAAAACTTTATAAGATTTTTATAAGATCTTATATTTATATCTTCCAGATATAAGATAAATAAGATATAAGAGATAAATAAGATAAATAAATAAGATAAATAAGATCTTATAAATTTATATTTATAAGATTTATAAGATCTTGTCTTATTGTCTTATAAGATCTTGATAAGATTTATAAGATCTTGTCAAAGATTATCTTTGACAAGAAGGGATGCAAGATAATAAGAACTGGATGACTCTAACTGTGGGAATGTTTGAACACTGATATTGACTTGAAGTGGATTATTGACTTATTCCTTTTAGATATAAAATTTGGGAAATAGCCTTACAAGAAGATGAAGCAAGATAAAGAGACTTGGTTGATTCTTTAATTGTTGGACCATTTTGTTTTTCTTTTTTATAGCCAGAGTTATATCGGCTTGATTTGATACTGATAAGAATGACATCAAAAAATTTAAAGGATGTTAGTGAAAGCCAGACCTCATTAATGGATATGTTGTGAGAATTCAGAAGTGAAATGAAGCAAGAGGTTGGAAAACTATCTGAACAAATGAGGCAAATAAATTCCTCCCTGACAAACAGACAAACAAAGAAAAGTATGGAGGGGATGGAAAAAAGAATGGACCAAATGTCAGATGAAACTAAAGAATTGGAGATTTTTGTAATGAGACAGGAGATGGAAAAAGCAGCATTTATTATTAGAAAGAATTTTCAAGAAGCAAAAAGAGGGAACTCTCAGAGAAAGAGAGCACGTCCTTTCAAGAAGAAGAAGAATGGATTAAATTCAAAAAGAATAAAATGGAGAAAACGGAAAAAGAAAAGACAGGGATCAAGAAATCAAGAGAGTTAAGAAGGAGTAGGAGGAGCAGTGGGAGGAGTAAGAAGGAAAATATCAACAAGACAGAGAACAAAGAAAATACTAAGACAGGAAGTGAAAATGGCTGAATAACAAGTGGAAATTTTTTTGTAGATATTAATGGATTGAATTCTCCTCAGAAGTGAGGAGTATTCCATTAATTATGTCAAATCAAAGCAGATGTAAATGAGAACAAAGTTGGAACACAAATATTAAAATAATTAAAGAGGTATTAAGACAATTAAAGCTGTATCTTCTAAAGAGAATTTATATACATTGTTTTATAGATGATATTTAATTCCAGAGGAAGTAGCAAAAATGTACCCTGGGTCACCAAATAACTGTTAGATATGCAAAAAGATTGAGGGAATTCTTTATTATATGTGGTGGATATGTGGAAAGTAAAGAAATAATGGAAAATGATATATATTGTTACAAGAGATATTGAATTGTGTAGGACCATTCAAACCGGAAATATTCCTCTTAACTGTGATATCAGAAATTGAAGACCAAAATAAGAAACATTTTATTATACGTACATATCAGTATAGCAGCAAGAATGTTGTATGTGCAAAATTTGAAGCCTTTTTATGACTGGATAAATAATTTTAGTTAAATAATATTGATTGTTTAGTTAAATCGTTAATTAGTATAATGACAAATATGATAATTTTTGTATCAATATTTTTCTTTTTAGTCATTGTTGATTTCTTTTTTGGATTAAGACATTTTGTAATCTATGGCCAGTATCCTCATGTGTAACCTATATAGTCCCAACCCTAAGTTTAACCCATTTTCCTTATCTGTATCTGTAATAAATAAACAAACTTTGCACACACGAAGTCACTCCATTCTCCTTGGACTTGTGCCACCTCCTGTGGTGGTGCAAGTCTGAGGAGACCCATTGGGGCTGTGGTGGCTTACCAGGGGGTAAGGGCTGGCATACCCGGGGGACAGCCCTTGCCTCTGGCTGAGCTGCCCCTGGCCCCTATCTTGCGCTGGATACAGTGCAGGCCTCCTGGCCTGCCTGTTCCAGTATAAGGTAGGATTGCGCTGCACATATTTCTTTTCTTTTCTAAATATGAACATTGGTCTGCTTATGAGCCAAAGAAACAGCATACTAAACCATCTTGCTTTGTTGTGTCAAAGCTGAGTTAATGGGAAGGGACAACAACAAGTCAAAGAACAATAAAGCAGAAGTCACTGGAGGAACTACATGCCTGAAGGTAAGGAAGATAAGCCACTGTGCAGCTACCAAAATCCAATCTCCTTAGAAGGCATCTGGTGTGAAGGATGATACGCTGGACCACCACACTTGACCAAATGGTTAACTATTGCCCCAATGATGACAAAGATAAGGCAATGGAAAGCAAAAGACAAGGTCTTGGAGAAGGAGGATAAAAGCAGGGAGTTTGAAAGTTGAACAGGTGAAACTTTCTACAATATCTTGGAGAATCCAAATGTGTAAGACAGAACCCCACTTCGCATCTGAATTCATTGACTCGCCATCAGTAGAAAACATTTGGAAACTATCAAACAAATTTGAAGAGTGAGAATTTATGTGCACATGTAATCAATAAACATGGCACTGTGCCTTATCCCCAACTCAATCGCTGGGCTAAATTCCCATAACTTGCATTATACAGTATTCCTTGATTGGAAACACTTCGAAAATGTCAATGACAATATTGACTTCAGAAGGAAACACTCTTCTTCTTTTTCAAGATAATCTTGTTCCTCTAGTAAAGTTTTTTAGAACTTGGCTTTTGGGGGGGGGGAGGTGGGGGTAAAAATTCACAATTTCATGTATTTATTAGATGAGAAGGCAGGTATCTTAGTCTAACACTAAAATTTAGCATATTGTGTAAGTCCAACTGTGCAAATGCACAATAGTTTGGATCCTGGAAGGAAAATATATGTGAGAATTTTTCTGTGAATGCTTAAGGGCAGAATCTTAACTAGGTCTACTCAGAAGAAAGTCCGATTTTGTTCAATGGGGTTTACTCTCAGGAAAGTGCGTTTAGGATTACAGCCTAAGAGTTATTATAGTGTTATAACTTGTAGTGGTTGCACAAGCTGTTTCACAAGCAGATTATGTTTGAATTTAGTTTTCCTAACGCAATGCTCTATTGATCCAACCTGGAATGTATGTGTGGATACACCTCCCCCATACACCAACCCCATGGGTTGCCTAATTTGCAACCTAGTCCAAAGGACTAAAAGTAACTTATATGCACTGGTTTGGAAAGAAAGAAATAGTTGAAAATTAAGACAATTTGGTACAAATAAAATAGGCTGGTTCAGACGTCATGCAGAACCAGTCTATTTCTGGTGCCATGCAATGTCCCCTAGATTTGGGCATGTGCACCTTCCTCCTCTCCCTCCCCCCCACCCATCCATGCATTAGAAAAGGAAGGATTCTTTTTGTGATATTGTTCTAGAACAAGCTAGGACTAACAGTGATATCCAAATCTGGTGAATCCAGGTTTTTGCTAAACAGTTTGCAAGTCTCTGAAGCTACCGCTGGCTTGCAAAATTCTGTTGGAACAAGCCAGGTTTGGCTGTTACAGTACAGTACATCTGGTTTGTTCTAAGTTAGAATTGGATATAGAATCCTTTCTTTTCTCATGGGCGGGGGAAGGGGATTGTACCCACAAACATGTCTGTGGGCACAAGCCTAACCAGGTATACTCAGAAGTAAGTCCTATTGTGTTCAATGGGACTTACTCCCAGGAAAGTGAGGTTAGGCTTGCAGACTATGGTGATTAACAACAATATGGCCAGGGGAGTTGCTTGAAACCAGTTAAAAAGCATGGTCCTAAGTCACATGTGAACCAGGATATTATTTATTTGGAGGAACAAGTCTTCCTGTTTCAATCTCAATCATCAAATGTGGTTATTTAGTTCTGCTAACACTAAGCAGCTACACAAAAAAAACAACATAACTGATTGAGATCAATTTCAGATGTATACAATAATGTACTTATTAACGTGTTGATAATATTGATGCATTTAAGTCTAAGGAATGGTGAAAGAACATGTACTAAAATGGCAACTCACTTCTTTTTTAGTTCTTGAAGCAGCCTCTTGAAGAAGTTGAGAAAATGCTTCTTTCATATTTTCAATTTTCTCGTCTTTCTGTTTCTCATTTAGCATTGCCTAGGGCAAAATAAAACATCAATTTCATTAAACTAATCTTCCTGTAGGGCAGTGGTTCTCAAACTCACAGGGACTTTGAGCTTCACAGTAAGTCCTTGAGGGGGTGGGGGGGGAGGCAGCGATGCGATTGTCAGGATCATGTTGCTTTGGAGGGGTGCAGGGAGCTTGGCTAGACTCACCACAGCTGACAGCAGCTTTCCAGAGGTGCAGGAAGCCCTGCACCAGCCTCTGCAGGGCTCCCCAACATGCAGAGACTGTGAAAATAACAATTGCGACCCACTTCTGGTTTCGCAATCACAAAGCAGAAGTGTGGGTTGCAAAAGTTAGTTTTATATTCTCCGCATGTTGGGGAGCCCTGTGGAGCCTGGCATGGGGCTCCCTGAGCCCCTGGAAGGCGGCTGTCGGCCAACAGCTGTGGTGAGTGCAGCCAAGCCCCTGCGCCCCCCCAAAGCGATGTGATCGCTGCCACCCCCTCTCCCCACCCCTTAAGGGGGCAGAAGTCAGGGCTCTCTGGCCGGGGCATCACAATGCCCCAATTTGAGAATCACTGCTGTAAGGACAAAACAGGCCGCAATCCTGGGTAATAAGCATATAAGACTTGCACGTTGTCTGATAAGCAGGTGGTCTCCTTACTGTCTCCAAAATACTGTTATTCAATACATATGTTGGAAAACTTTTGAGATCTTCCAAATGAGGATTAGTTCCCTGAATCTGGATTTACATAAGATAATGGGTGCTGTGAATTTTCTCCATTATCAGTAAACTTTTTGCAATGATACCATGGGAGATACCAAAAAGGGAGCTCAGCATATATTTAGATTCTGGGCCAGGATAAATTCAGCAGGAAGTGTTCAGGTTTGCTAAAGTTGTTTTGGTTTAAGATCTGAACATGTGTTGAAGCCATTCATAAGATCAGAGGTTCCCAAATTACAGCCCATAGGCAACATCTGGTCTACTGAGTGAACCTAGTGGCATTAACAAAAGAACATAAGAAGAGCCCCACTGGATCAGGCCAAAGGCACATCTACTCCAGCTTCCTGTATCTCAGAGTGTCCCACCAGATGCCTCAGGGAGCACACAAGACAACAAGATTCCTGCATCCTGGTGTCACTCCCTTGCACCTGGCATTCTGAGGCAGCTTACTTAGAAACCAGGAGGTTGCACATAGTAATCATGGTTTGTAACCTGGGATTTACTTTTCTTCTAGAAACCTGATCAATCCCCCTTTAAAGTCACCCAAGCCAGATGCCATCACCACATCCATACCATAAGTATAGCATTATACTTGCAAACAGCCTCCCTGTTCCTTCCCCATGTCTGCCTTCCACCACACACTTTCTTCTTCCTACTGGATGAAATAACTGCTGAGCTGGGTTGCTCTTGCTAAAAGCTTAACTGAAAGAGACATTCAGCCAGCAGTCCTGCAGCTACGAGTATTGTAAATATTTTTTCTTCTATTACAAACATTTTTAGAGTTATGTACAAAACGTATGTATTGTTTTCTATAATTGACCTACTCTGGTCCACCTTAGGAACAAGACTGAGTGATGTGGCCCTGGCAACTGAAAGTTTGGGAATCCCTGCATAAGACCACAATCCTTTTCCTAAAAGAAACGCATTAGAGAGGTCTCAGATAGCATCATTACTTTACAATAGCTTCTGTTACTTTTTCTGGTTGTAAAGAAGTACTTTTGGGGGATGTTTTAGTATTACACAGAAGTTACTTCTGCCCCTGCCACAGCTGACAAGGCCAGTCTGAATAACTTTCTTTAAACCACAATAGTAACACAAATATCTAATAACTTGGATTGTTCAGTCAATCTTTGCATCTTTCCTCTCCCTTGCTGTGTAAGTTCACTAACTTCTGACCCTGCCTTCTCTGCTCAGCTCTCCTCTCACATGCACACTGTTGTACGTAAAGAGTGAAATGGATCATCTTTTTTGCTTCATATTTTCTCAGTTTAGAGCAAGGGTGTCCAAAGTTTATGGCAGGAGGGTTGCATCATCTCTCTGACACTGTGTCAGGTGCCAGGGGAAAAAAGAATTAATTTACATTTAAAATTTGAATAAATTTACATAAGTTTACATAAATGAATATATTAAAGATGAACTTATATGAATGAATGAACGTCTTGCAATAGCTCAAGGCCTATAAAGGCCTTGTACAAAGCAAGGCTGGCCTTTCCTTTGCTGTGAAACAGCAAGTAGTGGAGGGAACACTCATCCCACAGCTCATGCGAGAGGTCAAACAGTTGCCCTCATGCTGAGAGTAGTTGTGTCGGGCCAGTGCAGGCTCCAACATCTCTCTGGAGGGCCAGAGGCTCATTGAAGACTGGGGGTTCCCTGAGGGCCGCATTGAGAAGCCTTGAGGGCTGCAAGTGGTCCCAGGGCCAGAGTTCTTCATTTGGATTGTCAACGTACAAGCACATCAAGGTCTGGATGTGCACTGTTTACAAAATGAAATATATCAATGTCACTCTTTTAAATGCATGTTAAATTATGAGTAACTTGCAAGCTCCAATTGTTCTAAAAGAGTTTTCTGTCACTAAAGTGCTGCTGTCTATCCTTAAAGCTACAGTACTTATTATTGCCAGAATAATTCAGAGTTACAAAAAAACTATGTTAGCCTTATGAAAAATATACCATTTTTAATGTCATCAATCACAAAAATATGTGAATTATGATTGAATTTTTTTAAAATTCTAAATAAGAAATGTTCTAACTTTACAGTGGATGTTGTAAAGCAGATATCAAACCTAGCCTGTACTGCGGACCTGGTACTGCTTGCAGAACCTCTTTACCAGGCCCATGTGATAATAAGGCTCTCCTAGGGCTGCCCTTTCAGCAGTGCTGCTTCTACTGAGGTGTCACTTCGCAGGACACCTCTCAGCAGCTGAGCTGTGAAGTGATTTATTTATTTACATTTTTATACTGCTCTTCCTCCAAAGAGCTCAGGGCGGTTTACACAGCTGCTCCTCCCCTCCTTCTTGTCCTCACAACAACCCTGTGAGGTAGGTGAGGCTGAGAGAAAGTGACTGGCCCAAGGTCAGCCAGGAAGCTTTGTGGCTGAGGGGAGATTTGAACCTGGATCATCCAGGTCTAAGTCCACTTCCCAAACCACTACACTACCCTGGCTCTCAGTGATGCCTCGGCAGAAGAGGCACTGCTGAAAGGGGCGGCATGTGATAATTGGGCTCCCCAGTGTGATAATTGGACTTTGCTACATCTTGAAAATACAATCAAGAATTGCATACAGTAGCTCCCCCCCCCCCACATCCACAGGGGCTATGTTCCAAGATCTACCATGGATGCCCAAAATGACAGATAGTAGCAGACCCTATATACAATAGCTATTTGCAGATGGCAGTCTCTAAGAACCAGAGGCGTCCTGCCTGAGTGACGGGCTGGTTGGCTGCTTCCATGTTTATAGCAGTCAAAGAGCCTTCAGGCTGGATGGAACCATCAAGTGAGGTACTACTTGAGGTGGAAGGAATAACTCTGCATTTTAAAAAAAATATTTTTTGATCCACTGATAACTGAAATGGAGAATATAGGAGTCATGGCTACGGCGAGGGGGCTACTGTATTTTCTTTCATTTGCAACTAACAAGTTTGTATATGAGAACAAAGTGCTTTTTTCTGGGCATCATCTGCTTCATGACATCACTTCCTGCTTCATGACATTACTTCTGGCCCTCAGCAGGCATCACAAATGCTAGTCCGCTTATGAAACAAATTTCACACCCCTGCTCTCAAAGAACATCTCTGAAATATGAAACATCACAAGCCTTTTTCAGTGAAGTAAAATGTTTAGGGTAAATGTATGTAAATGAATGTAAAATGTTTAGGGAACTGTAGAGATTGTGCTCAGTCCTTCCAAAGCAGGTTGCTCAGCTGGAAATCTGAATTATGCCTGGTGGAACAGAATTCACATTTTTTCAGAAGTGCATGAACAAGAAAGGCTCACCAATGAAGCTGTTAAACAATTGTTAATTGCATTGCAATCTTGACAGCATGAGATTATAAATCAGCAGAATTTTTATGATTCATAGGTATTTTAAAGACCTGTAATTCCAGTTTTAGAAAAAAACTGTTACTTTATCAAATGGTTGTTACTTAATCAAATTGTATAATATTCAGATATCCAAAAATGTGCTCTTAGTGCACTGCTCACCTTACTCTTTTGCAGATTTGCTTCTTCTAGGAATTGCACGCTGTCACGGACCTTTGCTATAGCATTCAATTTCTGCCCTTCGATTTCAGCACACTTTGTTACCAGCTCTTTGATTTGGTCTTCTAGGTTTGTTCTTTCTGTTCTTAGCTGTTTAGATTCTTGGGCAGCTACTGATAACCTTCATAACAGAGCAAAGGAAAATCAATTAACTGAAGTTGAAAAATAATGGTTGGCAGATCTTGCAAACAAGTTTTCACAGAGCATTCAGGGACTGGGGGGGGGGGGAGGAATCCAACAGGTTTAACACAAAGTAAACAGATGTTAAGAAGAACAATAGTTTACATTATAGTTGGCTGACTGCTTGTATTACTGAACATTTGTTCAAGATTTTTTTTTTCTATTAGCAGAGAGATTTATCAAGGCAAGTGACAAACATCTGAGAGCTAAATAACTGAATAGAGGACCTGGACACACAATGGTAAAGTAACATCTTTCCCTAGTAAGAAAACGGAATATTTGAAAATGTACTTCAGCACCTATGCAAATGTCCATGTTAAGACTCTTACTAAAACCAACATTCTCTGAGAAACTATTCAAAGAATAGGTGCCAGACAATTTTATTACTTAAAAGGCTGACAGTCCAATCCTATCCTTTCCCTTGCCTGAGTGGTGCAGCCATGTTGAAAAGGCAGTGGAGGGCAGAGTGGGAGGCTTTGGAGGGGAAAGGAGATTTAAATCCTCTTTCCCCTCCATAAGGCTCCCACCCCACAATGTGTTTCCTTGAACCTGTACCAGCAATTTTCCAATGCAAATCCAAGGGGAGAAAGGGGGCAGGGAGACTGGTGCCAGAGGGGCTAGGATCTGGCATGTGCCATTACTGAGAGAATCCAACCCCTCCTGCAGCCTACCTGCCCTTCCTGACTAGTTTTGCTCCCTCCCCACTGCCTTACCTTCCTCAACAAGCGGCTGATGCTCTGATGACATGCGCAGGAAGGTTCTGAACTTCCGGCACTCTAGAAGCATTCCAGAAGCTACCCAGTGCACTGCTACAGTACGTTTTTCAGCACTCGGTGCCAGCAGAACACACATTCTGCGGGCAGCAAGGAGACTAAGCCATAAGAAAGACTCGTGTGCAATTCAAATATCATAGCAAACTACAGCTTGGGCTAATGGTAGTTTTGAACCCAAACTGTGGCTTCATCTTCACATGTACCGCAGGCATATTGTTGTTTAGAGAAGCTTGTCTACTTTTGTTTTCCATCATCTCACTTTCCATCATCATCACTTTCATAAATGTAGAACATGGAGGCTGGCTGTAACTATGGTTTTAAGCTCAGATATCACGGAAAGTCATGATCAGCAGAAACTATGCTTTTTAATTCCATTTTGCAGGCTGATCACAAAGCAAGGTCTCTGTTTGGGTTCACTTCAGATGATCTTCCAAACAATAGCAGGTGAAGCCCATGGGTCATTTTTAGACATCCATGCAATGATCTGGAGCAGGGGTCTCCAAACCCTGGCCCGGGGGCCAGAAGCAGCCCGTGGCCAGCCTCTGATCCCCTGAGAGACTCTGGCCCAGTTGCCCAAACACAACCGGAGTTATGCTTGTGGGGTGGGGGAATGGGGGTCAATTTAAGTGTGTGCTTTATTTCTTAGGCTGTGTTGGTGCTTGGAGAAATCCTGGGCATTTGCACCCATTCATTTATTCATTCATCTAAGTTCCATCTCTAATGTATTTATTAAAATTTTATTATTTAATGTTTTTTTCCGGCCCTCGATATTGTACCAGATATTTGATGCAGCCCTTAGGCCAAAAAGTTTAGAGACTCCTGATCTGGAGAATTACCTGAAATGCCTGTAGAATTTAGTAGATTCCACAGCACTTCTCATGGTTTGGCTCAGAATCTTAGGGTTTTGTTTCTTTTTCCCTCATACAGTGCTAAGTATAAACCTTGGATAAACTCTCCAAATAGACTATATTTGAGGTGATATGATCATGATTATGCAGCAGAAAATTATTTAAAGAGGAAAAGTTAGCTTTCTCTCAACTCTGCTTCTTATGATTTCAAAATCTCAATCACTAACACATCCTTGCTTTATACTCTACCTTGTCTCTAGTTGTTTTATGCTGGATTGCAACTGCTGCAAGAGTTTATCTGATGCTTCCTCTCTTTCCTGAGAACGGATCAGATCTTCTTCCTGAAAGCAACAGAAATAATTCAAAAACTTATGAGAGTTTTGCTTTAATAGATCAGATAACAGAAACCAACAAAATGAAGAAAAATTAATTCTTTCAGTCTGCAACCAGATAAATAATGCCAACTTTGCTTTGATATACCTTTCTTCCTATCTGGGCCTGAAGGTCCTCTGTTAATCTGGTCATTTCATCAACCTTAGCAGCTGCTGTTCTCAAGTCCAATTTGAATTGTCTGCATGTATAAACATAATAATTTTTAGTTCATTACATTTACCTGATTGCAAAAATACCTAAGCAATTCTTTAATGCTATCAATCATGGCATTTGCATCTTAATAGCAATTCTCTCATGAATAGATGATTCAGCCCTTACTAATTTTGTTTTTGAACAAAAAAATTTTGAACAAAACTGTTCAACAAAAAAGGAATTATTTTATGTTCAAATCTCTCTTGCTTGGTATGTTAACAGCTGGTATGATTGCTCCTGAAAACTGCTTCTTCATGGTAAGGTTCTGCATGGGTACCATAGAGTATATAAGCAGCCTGCCTTGTAGGCTACTGTTCTTGAGTTTATTGTTCTGTTCACACTAGGGGGCTCATGCATGCAGAAGTGATAGTATGAAATTTTTGTACAGGGAAATTTGAATGGAATTCTGACTTAGCTTTACATGAGCATGTTGCATTACACAAGACATCACACATTAAACTGACAGTTCATTGTTGCACAAATCTTTCCAAGCGCAGCCACGCAATTACTCCAAGACAGCACAGAGACTTTCCATACACTGAGTCGCCACACTATGTGAAGAAGTTCTACAGAAGCTGTTTCCAGCAGTAACACTCTGACATCTGAAACAACTTTGTTCTCTGCCAAGAACAGCATACATAGGGCATGACAAAGTGATGCATACTCTTTTCTGTTACCAACAGCTACAGGAATCATTGGCCTTCTGCAAACATATACTGTTGATACTTGAATCTTTAAAAGATTTTTTTCATAGTTAACACAGGCCTTGCCAGAGTTATGTGTTTGCACAAAGAACTACACTTCCATTTACAGAAGCTTCTTACTTATGTACATATGAGCTACAGATGGAGTTGGTTGGGTCTTATGTCTCTGAAAATGCACAAATATCGCAGGGCCCTAAAGTCCTCAGCTCCATTAAAGTGCACACACATGCTCTTCTTTCTGCCCCAAGCATCTTCATATTTAGTATCCCCGTGGCTATAATAATGGGTTACTATTTTCAGCACTGCTGAGTTGCTTCGACAGAACCTAAAGCCCTCAAGGCCTAGAAGGTATGCATGCTCCACTAATTTTCTCTTGGTTCCTTGTGGCTTTCCTAGCTTGTTGGAAGTGTGAACAAAACACCTGATGGACAAAACCACAGAAGCTAATGTGTTTGTAAGTAGGGGAGCATCCATACAGCTAAAGCTTTCAGCCATGCAGTAAGCCACTATGCGCCTCTATTGCATTAGACAGGAACATTACACTAAAATACGTATTTGAAATATTTATTTAGTCTCATTCATTGCTCTTACACAAAGATAAGCCTCTAAGGCAATGACAATCAATTATTTATGCTAGTGTTTTCCTGAATGATACAAGAGAATATTTGCAGTTTCAACTTCAAGTGTAATTTTACAATGGATCTAAAACCAACGATAGCACAAAAGGACTGCAAAACATAACCATTCTATACAAAAGGCTGTTTAATTATTCTTTTCATGGTTTGCTTAAGACTACATAAAACTTCATATTTGGGTCACTCATGTATACAAAGCAAAACAATAGAGAACCCAGGAATAACTAGCTCATTATAAGATTAGACAGCTGAGCAAAGTATGTTCTGTTTTCAACATACTACATTGACACTGAAGTCATAATTTCAGAAAACAAAAAGTGTGGTTGTGTGCCTGTAATGGTGATTGGGGTACCCTCTGTGCACATTTGCTACCACCAGTGCCTCAAGTTCTATTAAGCAATTCCACTCCTACTCTGAGCACACACAACTCTAACAGAGAAAAAGTCTTAAGGCTAACTAGTTCTACTACCTACACTCTAAACTGGTTCCATCTCAATGTTCTGAGTGACAAGGCCGTCAGTGGCTGATGACAGGTCTATGGGGACACTTCCCAAAGGTTCAACTCATTTTTATGCTCTTACCCCGTGAAGGTCTCACACCAATCATATTTTCCCCAATTATGCTGAGACATGCCTGGTCAGCTCATACTCTTGACCAATCAGAACAGTTGCACGTACCCCTCATACATGGCACGATCTCATCCTTTTGCACCTGTGTGTTATCTGCTCGTGCTTCTCCTTTTTCCCTTGTTCCCAAGGCCATTTGCTCTTCTCAAGCTCCATTTCTAAGTTAACCTCCTCCTTCCCTTCCTGCTAGTTAGCCCTCCAAAGCACCAGCATTCTGCATAGCTGGTACATCAAAGGGCATTCAACCTCTTTTCACATCATGCTCCTTATATGTTGTTGTCCATATCAAAGAACTCATCCCTTGGTTACATTGTCAGCTTCTACATAGCTTTCTAATAATTCTATAACCTTTTAAAATATAGTACATTCCCATAATTTGCATTGACAGGGATGGGACTGCTCTTGTATCCTTCATAAACCACAAGCAATGTATAGATTGTTTGTGGTTTATGAAGAATACAAGAGCAATCTCATCCCTATCAATGCAAATTGCCACACATCCACCTTTTTTTTCCTACAAGTATGACTTCAGTGTCAATGTAGTATGCTGAAAATGGAACATATACATATGCCAGTAGATATACAACACACACACTTTGGGTGTACCCAAAGATTACATGGAGTGCAACTCTGTTGATGGAAGTTTCTCTCTCAAGTGGTAAGAATGTTGCACTCTTCCAATGACCACCCATGAGGCCAACTCAAGCACATGCCTCAGATGGTAGATTGGTGAGGGCAGTGCCCATTTCTGCCCACCAATTTGCCTCCACTGTTCCTCCTCCTCTGTCTGCTCTCTGAATTGAAATGGAAGAGGACATAAAAGAAGAGGATGTGTGGAGAGGAGGAGCATAATGAACTAGAACATTGGAGTGAGAGGAGCAGAGGTTGGCCCATCATTATGTAAAGAGGGTAGCACTTGGCAAGCCGCCTCAAATGTCAGTGGGTGTTGGCCAAGCCCACCAAGGATCCTTTCTGATTACTAAAGAAAATCCTCAGGCAATGAAGTTGTGCTCCAAAAAATCTTTGGATACAGACCAAAAGTATATTAACACATTCATACATATTATGCATTGGGTGAGCATTTGGTCTAGAAAGAATCACACTCCATACCAGATGGCCCTACTTTGGAGAGAGCCTTAAATGAAGTGAGGTCCTTCTGATGTACTCGAAACTGATGCAGAGCCATATGAAGCAACGTTAAATGGCTGGTTGCTTCATTCGGCTATTCTCTTTTTTTTTTTTAAATAATAGCCTGGAGTCTTTTCTTCCATATATGAAAGGAGACTTCTAAGAAGTTGTGGGAGGACAGGAAAGGGTCAACAAAATTGACAGCTCTGAACTGTCAGTGAGACACACAGCAGTAGAATTGAAATTAGTAATTGGTGCTTTGCTTCCTTTTATTTTCTAATCAGTGTGATTCTTGAGAAGCAACTGCAGAAATGTGAAAAAATACAGGTCTTGGGTTAACTGTTTTCTTTGTCTTGTGTGCATTCTCTCTTGAGTGAATGTTTTTCAGGAGCTTTCAGTATGTTCTTTAAATCAACAAATTCCTTCTCATTCCATTGTTCTTAAATTATACATTCCTTTCCAATAAAATTACCATGTATTTTGTGAGTGTGATTCATTCATACTTTTCTCTGTTGATCTGGGTGCTGGGAACAAACTCATTCTCCCAATATCCAATTCAACCCAACCATTATGGATCATTCCCCATTTCTGAGTCTGTACTAGTATTGCTTAAATAACTATAGACAGAAGTATTATAAACTTCTGTCTCTTACTGAATTCCCCGGGAACTTTTCCTGGGATCACCTCTATGTTTCTTTTGTTCTTTTTCTTCTTGGCTTCAGGCCCAACAGAAACCTTTTTAAAAGGTTTTTAAAACGTTTAAACGTCATGTACCCCAAAAATGAGAACCCCGAAAATGAGAACCCCCACATCTATTTGGATGAAATTCGCCTAGCTTTGGTCTCTTATGGGGTTTCCATCCCTGTAAATTTCATCCAATTCTGAACAATAATTAAAAAGTTTCAAGGAATTGAATTTGGCTCATTTAACTTAATGAAAAACGATTTTTAAAAAATCACAATTGGAATGAAGCCATTTAGTTATTTGATTTTTCTCTGTAAACCGCTTTGTGAACTTTTAGTTGAAAAGCGGTATATAAATAATGTTAATAATAATAATAATGAAGTAACCATCCGAATCAGGTGCAAAATGAAGCAAATTGTTGAAACAAGCCAACAAAATTAATCAGGTGACAAAGTGATTCAACAGTGATATCCGAAACATTTTTTGCCATATTCTTACTACATATTACACACAGATGGTAAGGGGGATTATGTACAGGTAATGAAACTTATTTTGCCCTCCCCAAGTCATACATATACACATGTACATTTTAGTAGCTCTCCGATTTGCTGTGCTCCTCCTCTGTATTTAAAAACCAGTATTCAATTCAGATGGAGAGACACTGGGAATGATAATTAAAACACTGAACAATTTTAGACTGTGCACACAACAAACTCATTGGATCACTGTTCATTTATTCATCAAATGTGTATTTTAATCCTGATAATCCATCAAGAAGGAAAGACATATGCTTATGAATCCAGTTCATTATGCTCTACATTCATTTCAAGTTGTGAAGTATATTTTCTTGCAATTAAGCAAATTCTAGGCTATGAAATGATTTATAATACGCTTTCCCAGGGAAGAAAACCTAAAGATACAATGGAGACTTGGAGTAATTAGATGTGCAAGGCATTATCTATATTTCCCAGTTGGCTGCAGCATCGCCAATCTGCAGTTAGTTGATGAGGGAATAGGACAATGAAAAGAAGGAAACATCACCTTCAGTGAAGTCTAGAAACTTGGAACTGCAACCCAGCCAAGTACAATTGGTTGTGTACAGTCACCACAATATAACTGGTTGTTACAATCCCTTTGTTGGTAGAAGCACTTGGTTGCTGCAATCCATCTTTGATGTGTTTGTACATATGCAAGTCTTGTAGGAGATATGCTTTTTGGATTATTATGGTGACATACTAAAACAAAATACGTTTATCAACTACTCTCTCTACGTGGCATTAGAAGAGCATACAGACTGTATAGTGCACATGCTGAATCATTTCAGAAAAACATGCTTAACTATTACAGTTCAAACATAACTCAGCAGAGCTCAGACCAATTACATCAAAATCAACACGCAACCACATCATTATCAGTAATATATTGTACAGCTTGTACAACCTGAGGATGTGGACAAGATCCTCTGGAGTGTAGTGCTGTCTACTTGCCTGTTTGATCTTTGCCTGTGTAGCTTGTGAGATGTGCCCAGGGAGGGGTCTGGCCAAGGGGATGGGGGGTAGTTAATTCATCTTTGGGAGGGTGCTGCCAATGGCCTTCAAAATAGCAGTGGAATGCCCCCTCTGAAAGAAGCTCTCCCTAGACTCCACTGTATTGGATAACTTTCAACCAGTTTTATATCTCCCTTGTCTGGGCAGGTCAACTGAGAAGGTGGTGGCATCTTTGATTCAGAAAGTCCTAGATGAAAGGGATTATCTGGATCTCTTTTAGTCTGCCTTCAGGAAGGAGATAGCCTTTGTCACCCTGGTAGATGGCCTTTACTGGGGAATGGACAAGGGATGTACCATATTTTTCGCTCCATAAGACGCACTTTTTCCACCCCAAAAAGTGGGGGGGAAAGTGTGTGCGTCTTATGGAGCGAATACTGCAAAAAACAAAAAACAAAACAAAACTCCGCCCCGGCCCTGGCCCCGCCCGCTGCCTGCTTGCTCTGCTCTGCTGGGCTTCCCTGGGCAGTCAGAGGCTGAGCTGGCTGGGGGGCTCCTGTGTTCCCTCAGCGCCCGTGCGGACTGTGGCAGCGCTGGAGGGAGCCCAAGCCCGCGTGTCTACTCAGAAGTAAGTCTCAGAATCAGTGGGGCTCACTCCCAGGTAAGCGTGGGTGGGGTGGCAGTCTCGCTGCCCAATCCTGTGCATGCCTACTCTGAAGTAAGTCCCATTAGAGTCAGGGGGGCTTACTCCCAGGAAAGCCTCTCCCCCCCCCCCAAGCCTGGAGCATCACAACTTCTCTGCAACACAAACACTTTCCCCCCTCTCTCACACACACAGGCTGCCCCCTTCTCTTACACACATAGATGCTCTGCCCCCCCCACACACTCACACAGCAGGGGAGGGGCGCTTTCACTCACCTCATCCAGCATCTGAAT
Organism: Tiliqua scincoides; assembly: GCF_035046505.1. Taxonomy (NCBI): domain Eukaryota; kingdom Metazoa; phylum Chordata; class Lepidosauria; order Squamata; family Scincidae; genus Tiliqua; species Tiliqua scincoides. Next base: position 33,724,009 of record NC_089826.1, read on the forward strand.
GTAAGCCCCCCCCCATCACAAAGAAAAAACTGTCTCCTTGGTCAGAATGCCAGTATTTGCTTATTGCACAAGCCCCAGGTAAATCACCATAAATCCAGAGGTTTGTTGTGTCTTGAGAATTCAAGTTGTGGTTGGACTTTCCACTTGTTCATTTGTATTGGAATCACGGAAGAACTGGCGAGGAGGTAGATGTGGTGTCAGCAGTGGCCCCTTTAAGGGTAAGGCCTGGGCATCCAGCAGAGTGTGCTGCACAGCTGCAGCCACTGGAAGGCAATAGGGCCCTCAGGGATATAAGGAGTACCTGAGGCAGAAAGGGTTTGTGGGTTTTGAAGGAGTGCAGGTTGGAGGCAGGAGAGGAGACTAACTGGGTTTATTGAATTTGGAATCTGACTGTGGATTGTGACTGGACTTGGATACCCTGACAGATTTGACTAACCTACCTAGAACCTGACCTTGGACTGTAATTTGGCTTATTGGCTCTAGACTCTGATTTGGCAACTCTGATTGATGGGACTGATTTACTTGGCATCTGTGGACTAGAACTGGACTCACTTTTGCTTGCTGCACTGGTGAGTTGCACAAGGGGGACTGATCAGCCTTAAGCAGGCACGAGGCCCAGTGGATTGGAATTTGGCAGAACATCATTGTAGCAGAAAGTTAATGTGATCCCCTATTTGTGTGCACCTGCTTTTGTGAGCTTCATGAATTCTGACTCTAGCGATGATGAGTTCTTGGGGTTTCCAGAAAACTAGAGTACTCAAACCTTTAAGTCTCTCCATTTGTTAATGACAGTGATAATGGTTCTTAATGCCACTGTTGACTGCTGTTCACTTTACATGGTTCAAATGTTATTCTGTTAGTTTAATATTTTATTACACTATTTGGTTCAGAATATTTTTTTCCTGTTTTCCTCCTCTAAAAACTAGGTGCGTCTTATGGTCAGGTGCGTCTTATGGAGCGAAAAATACGGTATGTCCCTACTGGTCCTGCTGGACCTTTCAGGTACTTTCAATACCATCAGTTTCCTTCTGGGACAGCTGGCTGAGTTGGGGCTTGGAGAGACTTTTGTAGTGGTTCTACGTTTCCTTGGCCAAAATGTCCCAGAAGGTGGTGCTGAGGATGGCATGTTGGTCAGAGGTATGCAGAATGCCAGAGCAGTATATTCTGTCCTTTATGCTGTTTAACATCTACAGGTGGAGCCTATTTATTCATGTTAGTTCCGTTCCATGACTCGGTGTGATTAACAAAAAACGCGTTGTGCTGAGTTCCATAGAGTTATGCAAATGCAGCCTGCAGCCTGACACTTCCGGATGAAAGGAAACTAAGGCAGCTGTTATCAATCCCCTCCCCTCCATACTCAGCCCTCCCACTTCTGTCTCCCATCTTACACAGGTGGGATGCTGACCTTTTAAGAGTCCAGTCCTATGCCTGCCTCCTCAGAAGTAAGCCCCATTGTAGTCAATGGGAATTACTCCCAGGAAAGTGGATCATTTTGTTTGTGTTGGCTGGAGCAGGAGAGCCTACACCATCTTGGGGGGGGGGGGATTTGGCAAACACTCCCTGGGATTTTTAAAGCAATCTCCTCTCCTCCCCCTCCATTCTCAGCCTTCACTGTTGCCAGCTGTCTGGCTTCTTTAGCAGGTGGGATGCTGACCTTTTGAGAGTCCAGTCCTATGCATTTCTACTCAGAAGTCCCATTCCAGTCAATGGGGCTTACTCCCAGGAAAGTGTGGAATGGATTGTAGCCTTACTGGGCTGTTTCATTTTACACTCCCTGGTTTTTTTTAAAGCAATCCCCTCTGTTGCTACCAAAGCTGTGTGTGTGAGAGAGAGAGAGAGCTCCACCTTGCTGCATGTGCTCTGGCTGCAAAGGTTTTCCGCCCCCCTTTCCCTCTTCACTGGCTCAGGTGCTCCAGGTGTCTTACTGTTTCTTAGCAAGGGGAGCCTCCTCCATGGCTCCAGGGCTATTTCCCTGCCTGTGCCAGGTGGAGCCTTTTTGCAGTGTTTTGGTCTGCCTGGAAAAGGAGTGAGATACCAAGCTCAGGGCAAAGGCATGTATGACTTTCAGTTCCCCCACCCCATTCTATCTGAGACAAATCCAGATAAAAAAAATCCATGGCTAGATAGGCTGCACCTGTACATGAAACTGCCAGCAGCTTTGGGGTGGGGTATTATCGATATGCTGATGACAACTCTGTCTCTGCTTTCCATCTAAACTGGGTCAGGTGTTGATGTCTTAGAGTGCTGCCTCTAGGTACTTGGGAACTGCACTAGAGTTAATAAGCTGAAATTAAATCCAGACAAAACAGGGTCCTTTTGATCTGGAAATTCATGATACAGGTGGTAGACTATTAACCTGTTCTGAATATGGTTGCGCTTCCTTTGCAGGGACAGGTATGCAGACTGGGGGTCGTCCTAGACTAACAGTGGCTCCTGGATGGACTAGTGGTTGGCTGTGACTATGGGGGGCATTTTTCCCAGCTTCAGTAAGTGCACAAACTGGTGTCATACCTGAGTCAACAGGAAGACCAAAGCAGCCCACTCCTTGGCGATATCTGATTTAAATTACTGTAACATGCTCTACATGAGGTTGTCCTTGAAAGAAGCCCAGAAACTACAGTTAGTGCAGAACATGGCAGCCTGTATGGTTACTGGAGTTCAGCAATTTGATACTTCTGGAGTTTAGCTGCCAGTTCATTTCTTGGCCCAATTCAAGGTGCTGGTTTTGACATTTAAAGACCTTTAAAGCTTTAGGTCCAAGGTACTAGAGGATCATCCTATCCTGTTTAGTCTGACCCTGTGGTTCTCAAACTTTTAGCACCGGGACCCACTTTTTAGAATGAGAATCTGTCAGGACCCTCCAGAAGTGATGTCATGACTAGAAGTGACATCATCAAGCAGAAAATTTTTTAACAATCTTAGGCTGCAATCCTACCCACGCATACCCAGGAGTAAGCCCCATTGATCATTGTTGAAAGCATATACCAAGTAGCCTTTAAAACTACAGGTCTGTAACATTTCCCCAAATGCAGTCACATACCATGTAGCATCAAGTATATTAAAAATAAAATACTGAAATGAATGGGGACCCATCTGAAATTGGTTCACAACCCACCTAGTGGGTCCCAACCCACAGTTTGAGAAACGCTGGACTGACCCATCCTTTGAGATTGTCCAAGGAGGCCTTGTTGCCATATGATGATGGAGATTGGGGGGTCGCTGTGGTGAAACATAGAGCCTCCTCTGCAGCAGTGACATTGTTATAGAATTCCTTCATGTATGATCTTAAGTATGACTGATTCCTTGAAGTATTTCAGCAAGGTTTAAAAACTTTTTTAAAAATTTGGTATTTGAATTATGATTCGGGTGGAGTATTTGGTATATTGGCTATGCTGATGCTCAATGTTTAATTGGTTTAACATTTGAATGTTTATTATTCTTAATGCTGTTTTTGCCTGCCATTTTACTGCATTGATGGTTACTGTTTGGGTACCTTTACTGTGTACTGCTGCTCTGCTTTTATTATGGCTTTAAAATGCTGTTTAATGTGGGGCTTTTATCACTTTGTTATGGTTTTATGTGCAGCATACATTTTTTATTTTAAGTTTTTAAAAGGTGTTTTAATATAGTGTTATGATGATGATTATATATTTTTTTAGATGACCTGGTAACATGTAAGTGGGGGAAAGGTGGGATAGACATTTCTAAAATACTGTGACACATGTTTAAGTGAAAAAGGTAGCAGTTACTAGAGCTATCAAAATACAAATTATGGAAGTCTCATTTATACCTCTGCTGCTTGTGCAGCTGTTCAAGTTCTACATTCTGTTCCATTACAGTCTTCAGAAATATCTGGTTAGTCTACAAGAAGAGAAAACGTTTAAGACCTTTCATATTGAAGATTTCAAAATCTTATAGTACAGAGTATTCTTTACTTGATATCAAAACCTATTCCAGCTGTTACTTTTTTCAAGTCAAGGGTACAGACATTAATCGACAAAGAAAGCATATTGTTAGGGAGTGCAGCTAGCCCAGATAGGAAGAAGGACCCCAATCCTCATCAAGCACATGACTGGGGGGATAATGGACTTTCAAACAAAGAACAAGAATGTTGCTGGAGGATTTTCCAGCAGCTCTACAATTGCTGAAACTGCACAGGAGCTTCCAGGGAGTAAGAAGTGTCCAAAAATTAAGGAGAAAATGGAGGGGAATAAAAACAGGGCATTCATTACAGGAAGTATCTGAAATCTGTTCTGGAAATGTCTACAATTGCTTTAAAATATCTCTTTAAATGGTCATCCACATGAGATACGATAAAACAATTTCAAGGTGTTATTATAAGGTTCAGCGCTGCACTTACAGACTCTGTTTTCTCATTGGCTAAATGAAGTTGCTTCATTAGCTTCTGAAAATTTGTCAATTGATCCTAAAAGAGAACATGCAGAATAGATGCAATTACAAGTTGACCCTTTTTGTCTGTGGGTTTAGTACCCGCAAGTATGATAATCTGCAGGTTCCAAACGTGCAGGATGGCCCATCCCAGACCCTCCAAACGCTACCAGACCAGAACAGTGAAGGAATGAGGGGGTAATTACATGGTTCTAATGCAATATCAGAAATGTGGTCTTCCTGGCCCGAGGATCTGTGACCTCTTGCCAGCAGTCGTTCTAAAAGTCATGGCACTGCTCTGGCTTTTTGCTCTCCAGGCAGATGCCCGGTATCAAGCACATGTATTTCCAACATGCCCTGAATCAAGCAGAAACAAAATACTACTTTTTCACTTTCATTTGCTGACACTTTCACTTGCTGGTGCAGGAAGAGAAGAAGAAGAGAAATGTATGAACCTGAATCTTGCTACAGCTTATCCATGATCATCTAAAGAATGGTTTAGGGTGTAATCCTAACCTACTTTCCAGAACCTACATAAGGGCAGTGCAGCTCCGAGGAAAGGGAAAAAATTTTTCTCTTACTTTGAGGCAACCTCCGTGAGTGCCACCTAACTGTAGGAAGCAGCACATGCCCCATTGGCACAGCTATGCCACTGCTGGAAAGTTGGTTAGGATTTGAGCCTTAAATGGCTATCTGAACAGGGCTACAGAATGGATAGCAGGCTATGGTTATGACCTTTCAGCAACTCCATGTGTGGTACTTCCACTAGAACCAACACTTCTGGCATTTTTGGTGTTTTTTTTTTAAATATAAAACTGAATACAAACAATAGCAAGAATTCCTGCAACCCACCACTTAAAATCTAGACAGATTTTGAAAGCAGGAGCTTTGAAAGAAAAATAGAACACAATTTGATGATGATCTAAAATCTCAATGGAATGGGATAAGGGATTCTCATCAGATTCGTATAATCAAATTACAACAGACAAAGAAAAGTCTAAATCAAATTACTTTTTGCTTTTGCCTTTCAACAACATGAATCTGTGCTTCTGTCATATGTTTCTGGTATATCTGCTTAAATCGCTCCAGTTCCTGTGATGCTGTCTGCCAAAGTTCCACAGCATGTTCTTTTTCCTACAAAAAACAACAAGCATTGGTAGCCATGACCTACGGTATCGGTAACTTTCAGGGTATAAGTACTTTATAGTCTTTATCTTGTTCAAATACAACAGTTACTTTGTTTTTAAGACTGAACAAAAGAACAATATGAAAAATTGTATTTCCAACGTTTAAGGAATCATTAGACTTATAGCAAAATTTTATTTTTCTGCAAAGCCACTCTTTACTAATTGTAAATATTTATTTCTACTTACTACCTACAAAAGTAGTAAAGATGGGCATTTCTGGGTTCTCAATTAACTCCAGAACTTTAAAGTGGTTTGCAATTGTCAAGCACCTGCCAAAGGGGCAAATCTCAAACATTCTGTTTCCTGAGAAGCCAATGGGATAAAGTAAAAAAGATAAGATTCCTAAAGAGGCACCACTATGCACTAAAATCACACTTCCTGTCCCGGAACAAAAGGGAAGAAGACAGGGCTTTCAATGTGAGCAGAAGACATTTGATCCGCAGTGTGAGGCTGAGAGCCCAATCCTATCCCTTATTATTATTAATAATAACAATAATAACAACAGTATTTATATACCACTTTTCAGCAAAAGTTCACAAAGTGGTTTACAGAGAAAAATCAAATAACCAATGGCTCCCTGTTCCAAAAAGGGCTCACAATCTAAAAGATGCAAAACACCAGCAGACAGGCACTAGAAAAGACACTGCTGGGGTGAGGAGGGCCAGTTAGGAGGGCCTTACCATCTTCCACCATGCAACTGTGTCAATGAAGCACACACTGCATGCTATGGTGGGAGGACAATCAGATGGCAAGCAAAAAGTAAAAATCCTGATAGACCGCCTGATTGCCAAAGGACCTCCTTGGACCTATGCCAGCTATTTTGCTGGCATAAGTTCAAAGAAGGGAAGGGAAGTATGGACAGGAAAGGTAGATAGGATCCAATGTGTGTTACTGGTTTGGAAATCCTCCCACTCCTGAACAACCCCCTGGTTTGTCCCACTCCACACCCAGTTCCTACCCTGCATTGCTACCTCTACCACTTTACTTGCTTCCACATGGTGCTGCACACGTGGCCCTATGGCTGTCTGCACCACTGGCCCCAAGTGTAGAACACTGGTACATCTTTTACAACACTGCTGCCGCTTTTACAATGGCAGAGCACAAAATCTATCATAAAAGTCCAAAAGGATTTGTTTTGTAAGTTTGTAAAGGGGAGGGACAAATGAATGAGACAGAAATAAAAAGAACAGAGCTGACAAGATAAAAATAAAGACCGAACAAATTATTTGAAAGTTTGGGAACAGAGAGAATGACTAACTGTTCACTGCTGAAGACGCCCGTTCAGCCTTTGCAGCCCAACAGTTCGATCCAGGACATGTTTGCTCTGAAGTCCAAGGAAGATGTACTTTATTATTGGACCCCTCTTATTTTTCTTATTTTATATATTGAAGCTATAGGAATAAATTCTTCATGATGAAAATCAAATCTATTTACAGGTCTATGCGGTTGCACCAGCTTTTTGCGTGAACATTAGTATTCTGTCCTTCCAGTCTATCAAGATGGGAACTCAATTTTTTACTGCTTCAATTCTGAGAATGAAATTCTAAATACTCCATACAAGTTGTATTGACTTCCACGTTCACAAATATAACATTATGGTGTTATAATATATTCTGTACAACATAAATATATCAAAATCCAAATACTACCCAGTGCTTTGAATACAGCATGCTGTCTTGTATGTGAGGGACATGGTTTTGAAGACAAGAGGCCCTAAAATTGACATACATGGGAATCAATAAAAAAATTAAAGTAATTCAGGTTTTTAAAAAAGCCACTCACTTTATTTGCTAATTGTAACTGTTCTTGGAGGTTTCTTAGTAGACTTTCATCCACAAATGACACATCTCCTGAAGTCAAACCAGATGGCAGAGCTTCCAACTGCTTTTCAACAGTCTCTTTCAATTCTTCATGCAATCTATGTTACAAATAGGTGGATAATCAATTTCTTTTAAAACAGTAATCAAGCTCACTTGTATCTGCAAAGCACTATCCTTCACAAATTAAACACTTTTCAAGTACAGAACAATATGTTAAATTATTCTGGAAGTTATAAGCACATTGAGGTTTTTCTTCAGAAAATATACCCAAGAAAGGAGGGAAAAAGGCATTTATTGCTTTAGAGTTTATATATATCATGGCAGTATACCCAAGGGTATCATATGACCATTATCATAATACACTGCAGATGGGCTTCATATGTACAACTGGACCGTTCTGCAGAACCAAGTAGCTTCTTGCTGTTCAACTAACAGACAAAGGAAGAGCAAGCAAAGTAATGGCACCTGCTGAGGTAATTTCTACTGAAAGCACCTCAAGCAAAGGATTTCTTCCACACAATCTTTAAAAAGCCATAAGAATAACAGATGTTTGGGCATGGACACCTGGGACAGAGACTGGGGGAGACAAAGAGACCAACTGATGCCCTTCCTTCCTTGATAAGTACCTATAAGTTTGGCAAGAGGCACAGACTGAAAAGCAAGAGCCAAAGGGCTTTTGACTGTTAGCCTGTGGACCAAGGCCTGAAACCAGCACCAGGTGCCTCCTCTACTCGGATATCAGGCTTTACCATCAGTTCTCTCCTTGTGGGAGGAAAAGAGGAGAGATGAAAGGGAGCAGGCGTGGGAGTGACACTGTTGCACATTAATTGGTCTGATTGATAAATCTGGAATGGTGAAAAATCTAACCTGTGCAGCTCAGAATCTTTCCTAGTCAGATGACTTCTGCAGAGGGCTTATCAACTGTCCCTCTGGCTTTTGCTAAGAGGGAAGGAGTGGAGCAACACAGCAGTGGAAAAATGCACAACTCCAGCCTGTGGTCAGCAGCAGTAATAACATTGAGCCTGATAGGAAGACCTGCCCCCTTTGGATGGGAACACCTTTTAGGTGTGGGGTATTTCCCTGGCCTGACCTATGGGGCAAGTTGGCACTGGTGAGTCACGGTAGGTGGATTCCCTCTTGAATTGTCTATGAGAGCCCCTCTTCTTGCTTACTGGTCTCTACGCTATGAGAGATAACACAGATCAACAGACATTTTGCTTCCTTAAATGTTACACCAATTCCTGGGTATATTTGGGGTGCCGATTCAAAAAATGGCATCTGTTTTGCTCTATCACTTCTAGTTTTGGAGAAACGGTATAGCCTCTTTTAGTGAATGGTTTAAGCAGCTTCCTCACAAGGAAGCCTACACCATGGCTTCCTCATGAGGAAGCTGCTTGAACCATTCACTAATGAGGCTATACCAGTGGTTCTCACACATTTAGCACTGGGACCTACGTTTTAGAATGAGAATCTGTCAGGACCCACCAGAAGTGATATCATCAGGCAGGAAAATTTTTAACAATCCTACCCACACTTACCCAGGAGTAAGTCCCATTTACTATCACTGTTAAAATAATATACATAGTAGATTGTTAAAAGTACAGATCTGTAACATTTGTGGGTCCTGACCCACAGTTTGAGAAACACTGGACTATACTATATCTCCAAAACTAGACATGATAGGGCAAAATGGATGCCATTTTTGGAATTGGCACCCCAAATTCATATCAAACCACCATAAAGTTTGGGAAAAACTTTTCTGACCCTCAATTTTGTAGGCCTGTGTAATCAATGTGTGTGTGTGGGGGGGGGGGGAGACTGGCTTGGTATAGAGACTGGTTGATGGGGTCTGGGTGGAAGACAGATTTATGTTCCCCTTACCTGTTTCCTTGTTTGGATGGACGGTTGTTTTTCTGGCTCTGGGGTGTTTGGGGTTGTGACATTTAGGGCAGGAGGAGAGGATTTGCTATTTCTGCTGATTAAAACTCCTGTTGGGAGTTGATGCAGCTGGGGGGGCTGTTGTGGTGCTGCACTCTTGGTTGTTCTGGGTGTAGGATCAGGTTCCTGCCAGAAGCATGTGTTTATGGTACAGGAAGTGAGGTGGGACGAATGGTGCTGCTATTAGCTGGGTGGTGGGTCATGGAAGATAAAGCAGTGGGAATCCATCAGGCTGTTCCACGAATACAGTTATAGGTGGACTGTCCCTCTTTCTGATCTCTATTTCTGTCTTTTGACTGATGATCTCCAGTAACAGCCCCTGAAGATGCTGCTGCTGCTGAACGCCAGCCAGTAAATAAGACCACACTCATCCAGGATTTAACCTGATTGAGCAGGGCAGATGGGGTGAGTCCTACCCAGATTTCTTCCCCAGACTTCCTAGTGATGTAGCAGCCAAGGCTGCAGAGATGGACAAGCGAGGTCATGATAGTGTATTGTGACTCTATCCCCCTATCTAGGTGCTCTGCTCGGTGGTGTGCAGGATCCTAAAGCCCATGTTCAGTACTCTATGGGTTTCTGTTGGTGTTCTGCCTGCCCTGCTGCCCAAGTCTCCCTGACTAAGCTGCCAGAAGTAGTCTTGGGCATGGCATTGGAATAAGTCCAGATTTTGGTGCTGGAGACTTCAGTGTTCACTCCAAGGACTGGTTCAGGATTTCATGGCCATCATGGCAACCATGAACCTGTCTCAGGTAATTTCTGTCCCAAAACATGTAGCTGGGTATACACTGTTTATGGAGTTCAGTGTTGAGCAGGTGGATGGTGATCTGGGAGTGGAGAGGATTAAGATAAACTCTTTGTCAGATCAATACCTGTAGGGTTCAGGCCCTTAATTCTGTAGGGGAAGGGGACCAATTTGTATAGTCTGTCCTAGGAGGCTTATGGATCCAGTTGGGATTCCTGATGGCTCTGGGATTTTCCTGTGGATTTTCATCCAAAACTGTGGTCAGCCTCTGGAACAAGGAAATGACCAGATGGTGGATCGGGTTGCTCCTGAGTGACCTGTTCCACACTGTGGAACCAGAGATCTTTTCTGGGGAACTGAGGACAATGAAACAACACTTTGAGCAGCAAAGGAGAAAGGCTTGTGATGAATCCAACTAAACAAGTTAAGGGCCGTTTGAGGGCCTACCCTGTGGCAGAGACAATTTTTTCCTTCTGCCACTACTGCAACTGTGGAGAGCTGTGACGGGTTTGCGCAACACTTTGCAGATAAAATCGATCGTATTTGTCGCAACTTGGATGCCACATTGACAATGTCTGACGATGTCCCCTTGGCAACTGCTTGTCCAGTGTTGTGGGATTCTTTTCAGCTTGTACAGCCCGAGGATGTGGACAGACTCCTTTGGAGTGTGAGGCCGTCTGCCTACCTGTTTGACCCTTGCCCAGCTTGGCTAATAAGAGCTGCCCAGGGTGGACTGGCTGAGTGGACGGGGAGGGTGGTTAATTCTTCCTTGATGGAGGGGACGTTGCCACTCGCTTTGAAATGGGCGGTGGTTGGCCCCCTCCTGAAGAAGCCCTCCCTGGATTCCACAGTGTTGGATAACTACCAGCCAGTCTCCAACATCCCATTTCTGGGCAAGGTAATTGAGCGGGTGGTGGCGGCCCAACTCCAGAGGGTCTTGAATTAAACGGATTATCTGGATCCTTTTCAATCTGGTTTCAGGCCGGGCTTTGGGACGGAAACTGCCTTGGTCACCTTGGTGGATGACCTACGCCGGGGACTGGACAGGGGGAGTGCGTCCCTGTTGGTCCTGCTGGACCTCTCGGCGGCGTTCGATACCATCGACCATGGTATCCCTTCTGGGCCGATTGGCAGAGTTGGGAGTTTGAGGCACTGTTTTGTGGTGGTTCCACTCCTACTTGGAGGGTCGGTCCCAGATGGTGGTGCTGGGGGATGCCTGTTCGACACCCTGGCCATTGAGGTGCGGGGTGCCAAAGGGTTCAATTCTGTCCCCCATGCTATTTAATATCTACATGAAACCGGTGGGAGAGGTCATCCGGGGGTTTGGAGTGGGGTGTCATCAATATGCTGATGACACCCAGCTCTATCTCTCCTTTCCTCCAGACTCCAGGGTGGCAGTTGAGGGCCTGGAGCGCTGTCTGGAAGCAGTGAGGATCTGGATGGGGACTAATAAGCTGAAATTAAATCCGGATAAGACAGAGGCTCTCCTGGTTTGGAAATCCTCGATGCAGGTGCTGGACTATCGCCTTGCTCTGAATGGGGTTGCACTCCCTCTGAAGGTGCAGGTCCGCAGCTTGGGGGTCCACATGGATTCGCAGCTGCTCCTGGATTTCCAGGTGGCAGCTGTGGCTAGGGGGGCCTTCGCTCAGCTTCAGCTGGTGCTCCAGCTGCGGCCGTACTTGGATCGTGCAAACCTGGCCATGGTGATCCATGCCACGGTGACATCGAGGTTAGATTATTATAACGCGCTTTATGTGGGGCTGCTCCTGAAGACGGTTCGGAAACTGCAATTAGTGCAGAATGCGGTGGCCCGTGTGGTCACTGGAGCTCGGCGGTTTGACTCTGTCAGCCCGCTTCTCCGGGGGCTGCATTGGCTGCCCATTTGTTTCCGGGCCCAATTCAAGGTGCTGGTTTTGACCTTTAAAGCCCTATACTGCTCTTGGCCAGGGTATCTCAGAGATCGCCTACTTCTGTACAATTCGACCCGTCCTCTTAGGTCATCAGAGAAGGCCTTTTTACAAGTGCCGCCGCATAAGGAGGTACGTGGGGCAGCGGCAAGAAATAGGGCCTTCTCAGTAGTGGCACCAACATTATGGAACTCCCTTCCCCTTGATTTGAGAATGGCTCCCTCTCTTGAGACTTTTCGGTGAGGCCTGAAGACATTTTTGTTTAAAGAAGCCTTCTGAGTGCATGGCCTTTTTAAACATATTTTCTGTATCTTTTAGTATTTTTACAGGCCTGATTCCTCTGATTTGCTACGTTTTGCTCTTTTTATCTGACTTTTTATCTGACTATGGTTTTTATGGGTATATGTTAATGTGTTTTTAATATGTTTTTATTTGTGGTTAAATTATGTTTTTAATCTGTTTTTAATATGTTGTGAGCCGCCCTGGGTCCTGTTGGGGAGAAGGGCGGGATATAAATAAAGTTTATTATTATTATTATTATTATTCCAGCGGAGCTATTCCATATAGTGCTAGGCCTGATCCATCTGGCCCTTCAGAGGAAGGAAAAGGAATGTACAGTTGCTTGCTGTGATTAAGTTGCTAGGCAGTTCGCAGGTAAAACTGCTAGCATCTATCAAAGCTTGGACTCTGCACTGACATTACATAATGATGTTATGATGCAGAAGGGTCCAACCCAGGTGAAAAATAGCGGGAAAAATCAGGGACTTTCACAACACATGCATTCTGCAGTTGTGACAGGCAGTTTTGGAGCGTGTGTGAAAGTGATGCTAGTAAATTTTAATACCTGCTGTCTGCCTAAAAATATTGCCAGCTCTCAAAATGCATTTGGAATATGAAGTTAAGGCAGGAAAATAAAGGCAGGAGATAACATACACACACCCCACAACACACACATCTATAAATCTAGCTTTTTCAGATGTAAAATCAGCACCACATTAACCTATGCATACCTAAATCTAGCTGATCACTTCTCATTTTCCTACAAAGACTAAACAAAAAGATATGGCTTTAAGTTCAAACAGTTAAACTCCCAAATGCAACTAAACATTTGGCAAAACATTAGCTCATGGCTCTCAGAACAGTGTCCTTTCTATTTGAACAATCAAACATTATACCAACAAATGCTTCTTAGGGCACAATCCTAAACAACTTTCCAGCACTGGCATAGCTGTGCCAGTGGGGCAATTCTGGAGTTGGGGAACAGTCACGGTGGCCTTCTCAAGGCAAGGCAAAGTTTGTTCCCTTACCTCAGGGTTGCATTGCCCTTACCTCAGTGCTGGAAATGGGTTAGGATTGCGCCATTAGTGAATCTACCTTTCATTTTCCTTTGTGACTTCTTCAAGTTTTAGTCTCAAGTCTGCAGTCTGCACCTAAAGGAGAACAATACAGGATCACAATCATTCATTTTTAAATAGGGCCACCAACATATTCACATAATACATAGTAAAAACAAGTTACCACCAACTGATGCTTGAATGTCAGTGATAAAATAAATGACAGACAATACAATTATTTTCCAAGTTCAGAAACAGGAAACAAGGTCCTGAGATTTACAGACCATCCTACAGGCTGCACAATGCTGGTGGGTCCAAGTCCTGCCACTATACGCCACCAGCTGCCATTTCCGAGTTGCTACCACAAAGCAATGGCAGCAGTGGAGGCCAGCTGCTATGACCAGCAGCCAGCACCAGAGCACATAAACCAGTGCAGGGAATGGTTTATGGACAAGAAGGGAAAGAGCACATAAACCAGTGCAGGGAATGGTTTATGGGCAAGAAGGGAAAGAGCGCATAAACCAGTGCAGGGAATGGTTTATGGGCAAGAAGGGAAAGAGCAGGGGGAGTAATGGGGTATGTTGGGGAATGAACTGGGGGAGGGCATGTCGGGGGAGTGAGTGGCTCTGGTAGCAGCAACTTTACCAGATCCTATTCCCTCATTCCCTAGCTGACCTACCCCTTTTCTCTCCTCTGACTTATGCCAGCAAAATGGCTGGCATATGTCCAAGAGACACATAGGTGATTAGGCAGCCTAACGGGGGGTAAGTATTACCTCCTGCAAGTCGTCCAATTCTCCCCGTCCCCACCACCACTGGATGCAGTACACACTTTGCCAGAGTGACTGCATCAGTGCAAGTGGTGGAGATGCACTGGGGCATTAGTGCTTCATTCATTCAATTTTTATCCCACTTTCCCCCCTGCTTTTCAAAGGCTTTAAAATCTTTGACACCCCTTTTTCATTTGGATGCTATTTTGATTTTATTACTGCTCAGTTATTAGCTTTTAAAAAATCTTTTATGTATTTTAAGTGTTAGCCACATTGGGTGCTCTTTAGGGAGAAAAGCAGGGCACAAACAAATAAACAAACAATTAAACAAAGTTTGGCTAGGAAATGGGGATCCCATTGGGATGAGAGGCACTTGATTTAAATAATTTTATACATACTTAAGTACTGTATAAGCAATTTGGTTTACATTTCAGTGTAGTTCAAACGATACTAAAATGTTTTGTTAACATCAGTTCAACTGTGCACATTACCAACTTTAAAAATTTACTATAGACAAATTGGAACTAACAGCAAGAAATTGACATATTAGTATTTATCAACAGTAAAACCAAATAGTTTATCATTCATTTTTGTATGAATCCTACCTGAAAGCACCGCAGTTGCTCACTGATTTCCTCCAAATGTTTATCATATTCAGCAACTAGAGGGTTGCTAAAAATATATGTAGAAGTGATACAAAATAAAATGGCTATACTGATTTAACATTCCAACAACACACTATCATAAAAGAAGAACACTTTTATCACTAGAATTGACAAAACATGGAAACATAAAAAAGATCACAATATTTAGGTACCAACAAATGATAAGGATACATATGCAAACATTTTTAACAGTGTGAAAAATGTGAAGTGACAACTGTCACTTTAAAAAGGAGGTGACTTGTGTGAATCTCCATCCCTCATCTTTCTTGGCAGCATCATTTTTAAAAAGGTGATCTGTGGCATAATAAACACATTGAATCTCATTATTTGTGAGGGTTCAATTCCCAGAACTCATGTGGATGGCAAAAATTGCATTGAAGCAAATCCATTAAAAAAAACACAACACTGTCCCTTTGCTAGGAGATTTGAAAACAGGCTTGCTGACCTTTGTGAGGTAAGACAAAGTCATTAGGCAGACAATCCATCAAACAGTCTCTCTCCAGGTGCTCACTCCAGGCAGCAACCCCTCCCTTCACCCAGAGCTCAGCACTGAGAAAGAATGCAAAGTGATTATCTTTCTTTCACATGCTCATGGGGAAGGGAGGAGTCACTTGCCTTAGAGCAAGTGAAGCTGTTCTAAGTACCTGGAGAGAGAATGACTGATGGATTGTCAGGCAGCTGCCCTGTCTCGCATTAACGTGGCTATTGCTAAACAACCTTTTCCCTTTAATTTAAAGGGCCCTTCTCATAAATGCATGTTTAAATAAGTGGATAATTAGATAATACCTGTACAGAGTAATCTCTCCCTCTTTCTTGGCAAAGTGCTAACCAAGGCAGTAGGAGAGATTGTGCTATGCCTTGTTTACAAAGTTATTTTTATGTGGAATGGTTGGCATTTCAGTAGAAGCTTCTCTTCTAAAATGGCAATTTCCACACAACAAAATGAAAACCATTGAAAATTATGAGCAGCATTATTTTTAATATTGTAAATAGGCATAGGGGGAATAGGTTGGTTTATTTTCTATTGATATCACAAGACTACTGCACTTGCATAGTCAGGTTTGCTGTGACCTTCTTCACTGCAATTTCTATAGTATGGCACATTTATGGAACTTTTTCCTAGAGTTCCTGAATCACACTCTATGGCACTCTGCAACCTAGACCAGTACAATAATTTAGGACAGTGGTTCCCAAACTCTCCAGGAGTTTGGGAGCTGCAATGAATCTTTGTAGGGAGGGAGAAATGCAGCACCGCAATCCCAGGATTGTATCGCAGCCAGGAGAGACAGGGGCTTCATTTTACTAACTGATATCAGCAGCAGCCTCCAGGAGGTGTGGGGAGCTCCATGGAAGCCTCTGCAAGGCTCCCCAAGCCTCGGAAAATGTAAAAATAAAGTGACCCACTTCGTCTCGCAATTGCAAAACTGGAAGTGGGTTGTAATTTTTATTTTTAGATTTTCCGAGGCTTGGGGAGCCTTGCGGAGGCTTCTGCGGGGCTCCCTGCACCAGTGAGAAGCTGCTGCCAGTACCAGTAAGTAAAATGAAGCTCCTGTCACTCCTGGCAGAGGCACGATCCTGGGGATTGTGTGGCTGCTTTCCCCCCTCCCCACCCCTTAAAGGGGCAAGAGAGTTTCTCAGGCTGGGTGTCATAACGCCCCAGTTTGAGAACCACTGGTTTAGGAGAACAATGCAAAGTAACATGGAAAATTATAGAGAGACAAAATTTTGCTGCTTTCCAATTAACCTCCATTTTTAAAACTTGATCCTAACATGCTTATTCAGAAGCATGCTCTACTAAGTACTTTTTAATAATACCAACATTGGCCAGTTCCACTAAAAATAATCACTTAATATAATATCTGTAATCAGTACACATAGAGACTTGCTTACAAATACTTAAGAGTGGTATTAACTTTATATTTACTTAAAATGTGAGAAAAATCATTTTACCTTTGGTCTATAAGCCAGGACTCCATTGAGTGATCAGCTTGAAAAGCAGTTTGCTGAAACAAACCAAATGTAATTTAATACAGTTATATATTTTTAAACAGACTTAAAGATGCTAAGCATTTGACTGTTTGATAAAATATAAATATCTTGACCAACCTATTTTGTACAGACTGAAAATAATTTTAATTACATATATTCTGCTTTCATGCTAAAAATCATTTCAATTTTTCTGAAGATATATATATATATATATATATATATATATATATATATATATATATATATATAGAGAGAGAGAGAGAGAGAGAGAGAGAGAGAGAGAGAGAGAGCTGTTTTTGTACAGCAGATATCTGCATTTAAATAATTAGAGAAGCTGCAAACCATTATTCATGTAGCACGTTACCATTCAAAACTGGAACAGGGTGAAATATACTACAAATACTATTAACTGGGCAAAGGACACCCTTTAAAGCCAGGATGGTGAAGTGGTTCAGGAGCTGGACTTAAGACCTGGAAGATTCAGGTTCAAATTCTTGCTCAGCCATGAAGCTTCCTGGGAGACCATGTGCTAGTCACGATCTCTCAGTTTCACTTACCTCACAGGGTTGTTGCGAGAAAAAAGGAGAGCATCTGTGTACAATGCCCTGAGCTCTTTGGAGGAAGGGCGGAATAAAAATGTGAAAAATTAATACACAACAGGAGGGGTGAAACTACTGCAGATACTCACCTATACAAGTTCAAGTTTATTAGGTTGATCAGCACCTAAGGCATACACCTATTTATCTAAAATCTTAAAACCAGAGTTTAAAACCACATAGAAACAGAATTTGGCTATATCCACAACACACTCTTTGCAAACACTACTTAACAGTAATTTCAGTCTTAAAGTCCAAAAACATAGAAAACTTATGTATCCATTTCTTTAAGAATCTATGTCTCCCTGCTGTATATTTTGGGCATCAGAAAAAGATATGCACCAGGGTGTCTAATTCAGTTAAGTGACAATCACAAAAACGCTGCTCCGGAGGGATCTTTTGAAAACAACCCTTCATTTGTGCCACTGGTAAAACATTACATCGTGCAATCATATAAGCACACCTCAACTTGGGAACCATCAGTACATAAAAATAAATGGGTAAAGAAAATTTAGTGGAAAATTTAATCCCGAAATAAGAAGGGGAGCGTTTAGGCTTAGCATCCCTTAGAAGGCCATCCCAATCCTGCATTAACAGCTTTTCAACAAGCAGTGAATGGCTTCTTCCACTGAATTTTTCTAGTGACTGTAGGCCCAGCTCACATATTTTCATATTAATGTTATTCCATTTTACCCAGCAGCATTCTTGTGCTGCTAGTTTTGTGAAAATAGGAAGATTTTCAGCAATTGTCAGTCTCTATTTAAATCCGAGAATAGCTTTCCAAATCAAGGTTGAAATCTTTGGAAGTCCCAATTCCAACCGTCTAACTTCAGAGGCTATACATGGGGGTAGGGCAAAAAGCTTCCGAAAAAAGACTCACTGGAGTCACTCAAGCTGTTCGATTGGTCCCAAAAACCAGATCAGATAGCCATATAACATACGACTCACCTATAATAATAATAAATAATAAACTTTATTTATATCCCGCCCTTTTCCCTAAAAGGGACCCATACAGGTGCAGCCTATTTATCCACGGATTTTTTATCTGCGGATTTGTCTCAACGAGAATGGGGTGGGGGCACTGAATGTCATACACACCTTTGCCTCCTTTGCCCTGCGCTGGCGTCTCAATTCGTTTCCAGGCAGCCCAAAACACTGCAAAAAGGTTCCACCTTGCCCAGGCAGGGAATAGCCCTGGAGCCCTGGAAGAGGTTCCCCTTGCAAAGGAATAGTAACATTCCTGGAGTCCCTGAGCCAGCCAAGGCTGAAGAGGGGAAGGGGGGGCAAGAACCTCTGTAGCCAGAACACGTGCAGTGAGGTGGAGGTGGAGCTCACTCACTCACACACAGAGGGGCAGAAGCTGTAGCAACAGAAAGGATTGCTTTAAAAGGGAAGAGGGGATTGCTTTAAAGAACCCAGGGAGTGTTTGCTGAATCCCCCCCCCCAGATGGTGCAGGCTATTACAAAGCCTTCCTACCAAGTAAAGCATGCTATTTACAGCCCAAACCGCTCCACACTTTCCTGGGAGTAAGCCCCATTGACTGGAATGGGACTTACTTCCCAGTAGAAACGCATAGGGCCGGACTCTTAAAAGATCAGCATCCCACCTGTTAAAGAAGCCGGGCAGCTGGCACCACGGAGGGCTCAGGAGAGGGAGGAGAGGGGACTGCGTTAAAAAAAAACCAGGGAGTGTTTGCTGAAACCCCCCCCCCCATGACTCAGGCTCTTGGGAAGCCTTGGAGAGACAGGTGATGGTGAGCAGAGAGCCAGACTACAAGTCCCAGAATGCTCTGGGGCAGAGGAATTTCCATGATGGTGGTTGGGAGGGTTGCAGGAGCGGCAGCAGCGAGGAGGAGAACCTGCAGCACTGTTGGGAGGCCGCCTGGGACACAGAGGCTTCCCAGGCAAGCTCACCATTCTGACTGTGAAAGAAGCAGGACAGCTGGCAACAGGAGGGCTGAGTACAGAGGGGAGGGAATTGAGAACAGCTGCTGTAGTTTCCTTCCAACCAGAAGTGTCAGGCTGCAGCCTATTTGCTCTATCAACTCTAACTCTATGGACTCAGCACAATGTGCTTTTTATTAATCGCGCGGAGTCACGGAACAGAACTAACGCGGATAAATAGGCTCTACCTGTACGTAGATCTCACAGATAAGTCAAGGGCAGGTTTTGAACCAAAATCATGGAATTTTCCATGACTCAGATAAGTTGGGGGTTAAACTTAGGGGCGGTGCCTGACTAGAACTTTGTTTGATTTAACCTGAGGCCAGATCCTGAAAAATAACCTACCAGTAATTGTTACCCAAGAACTGCACAGTCTCTAATTTATTAAAAATTTATTAAAAGATTCTAACAAATTTTATTCCTTTTTAAATTCTGATCTTCCCAACCTTTTTGTAAACAATGTCAGAGTAAGAGCACTGTAAACAACATACCAGTAGAACCATTAATCAAATCCTTCTTTAAGGTGCCTGGTGTGTTAAGCCAGAGGTTCTACATATAACATAAAACACATAACCAGGAGAGTGTAATTCAATTCAGTGGAGAGATAAGCAACAAGGAATGAGCATGAGCAAGCACAGCTACATAAGCTGCAATTCCATTTACTCAAAAGTAGACCCACTGCTTTCCATGGATGTTATTCTTAAGTAATGGTGCACTGAGTTGCAGCCTGGGACTTTGTTTCAGATGGAAATGAGGATGACATTCTGGTGTTTTAAAAAGCAGACCCCTAAACTGAGGGGTGTGTGTGAAAGTCATTGAAAAGGACTTACCAGGAATTGTTCTGAGCAGAAAAAGAAAAAGGGAGGCATTTTACCTTCTTCTGCAAACTGGAAAGGGAGTTGAAGGTGCTTGTGGGAGTTGTGAGGAGGCTTTGTGAGGAGTAAGTGCTGCACTTCCATAGCAGCAACCCTCACACAGACAACAATTACCATAAGAGCCTTCACTTCTCTTCCTGTTTGGAGAAGATGCTAAAATGGCTGCCTCTGAATACTGCAATTACTAGTAAAAATTCTCATTTTTTCCTCCACCTCTGTGTCCTGCTTCTCAGCCAAGTCATCCCCCCCCCCACTTCACCAGACGCTCTACTTCCCAGAAATTTCTGTCTCATTTACTGTTTTGATTCATATATATGTCGACTTAGGTTTTCAGGCTCGATTTTTAGGCATGAATTTTTCAACTTATAGGCAAGTCTGTACAGTGCGTGCACTGCCCTGAGTTCCTTAGAGGAGCTATGGTAGAAAAATGTGAATTTTTTTTTAAGTGGTGGTCCTCTTTTATTTATTAGGAGGACAGCAACTGTCCCTATTCATCCCAGGTTAGCCCCCTTTTCTAATCACTGTTCCCTGGTATTTCTTTTTGCCAAATTGAGAACCCTTCAAGGATAACAAAACATTTATTTTGCTATATAAACTGCTGTGAACACTATTGTTGAAAAACAATATATGAATATTCTTAATAAAATAATAATAACCTCTTCATTTAAACCCATAACAAGCTTATACTGATTTCTTCGAAGTCAAGAATTTTTGGTTCATTGCCCACTATCAATAGAAACTTACAAGTTGCATTCCAGGTTCCCAGAAGGTCTGGGAGAGGGAGTCTGAGTACATGATGGGAAGAGGAAGCACACGAGCCTAACGTTTGCTCAAGATGGTCAAATCATTGTTTGGTCATTGCATCTGAACAGAGATCAGTTGGATTTGACCTTGATAATTTGATCTACGCTTTGCAGACTAGATATTTATGGACAGTATTGCAAAGATGACGGCAGCATACTTCTAAATAAAAACGCACTCACAACTTTCTAACCTCACCACTCCATACTAAAACTTAAATAATCATGCATATATGGAAAATGAATATATGAGAAAAAGGCGAGATTTGAGCTTACCTGTGAATTCCCCTTCTCGGTGAACTCTCCATGGCAGGGTTACTCATTCCAGATGGGCAGCTCCTCCCCTTCAGGCAGGCAGGTCAGGCATAGAATCTTACTGAGGGGAGGGGCTTCCTCTGCTTTCCCAGACTGACCTTGCCTTGCAAGGAAGCATGTCAGGCTTCCAAGTCTCACTGCCCATATTCGCTGATCAGCGCATTTTCTTCTTTTTCTAGGGGCTTCGCCCCTTCCTTGGGAGCTTTCAAGCTTCCCTTTGTTTCTGTGATGCTGCACTGCTCCAGCCATTTTGGACGCCCAGGGAGCATGTGCATTTGTTTTACTGCTTCCCTAATTGCTGCCTGAGGGGGAAGGAAAGGGGTCACATTCTACCAGCCAGACAGCCTTAGGGCCCTTGTTCTCCCTCATGAATACTCAGGGATCTAGCCAGAGGGGCCTGGCAGGAGGACAGCTCCAGCAGCTGCAGAGCCACCACCAACGGAGTTCTCTGGCTTCCCACCATCCCCAGCCATGTGGCACTTTTTTCAGAAGTTGCAAGTGGCGGAAAGCCTAGGAGCCAGTCTGCAAGCTCGCTGCCCGTGCTGGGGAGTGTTCCTCAGGCCCCACTGAGTAGCCAGGCTGAGGATCTTCCAGCGAAGCACCCAGGAGGGCTATGGAGGACCATCCCAAGGCACCTATACTAGTATGAAGGCAGCCTTGGATTAACTCTCTCCACAGTTGAGGCTGTGGGTGAGTTGTTTCCTTGCCTTCCCTGCACTTTTTTATATGCCCCAAGGTGAGTACAGAGTAGCAGTTTAACTGCGTATATAGTGGCAGTTAAAACAGGGTTGAACACCCAAATGCAACCTTCCTGCTGTGAAGAATGTGTTGAGTTTCCTTGCAAGTGTGTCATAAAGACAGTAACCATGGCCAGCCCCTCCAAGGAGCCTTCTGCTGGGCCTGCAACTACCATCAGCTGGGAAGAGCTTTTCACCACAATTCAGACCATGGTGCAGGCCTCCGCTAGCATGGCCTCTGCTTTAGCCACTTTACATGGCTCCATGCATGCTTCAGGATCCTCCAGACCATCTGGTCCTCAGCAGTCGCCCCTGTCCCCCATGGAGATTCCTCTTTCTTCCACCCCAGGACCCTTCAAGATTGAGGTAGAGATCTCCTCACCCCTACCAAGAAGCAAAAGAAACCTGGGGTATCCAGTAGTCAGCAGACCTCCCAACCAGACAACCCTGAGCCTGACTCCGAAACCCATTTGATCTCCGTTTCTGAGCAGGTTTTGGAGGCTTCACTCTGACCAGCAGAGCACCCTTTTGTTTTTCCCAAGCCCTTTCCTAAGCTTTTCCAAGGTATCGTAAATATTCTTGAACTCCAGTCCTCTCATGTCTCTGCTCCTGAGACCTAGCCAGGTCCTTCTTGTCAGGGGGCCGTCTTGGTTTTTCAAAACCAGCAGGAGTACTTCAGGGGTTCCCATTTCCTGACTATTTTAAGCAGCTTATCGATAAAGAGTGGGCTACCCCGGCCAAGACTCATGATTTCAGCCTTCTCTCTAGTAAGTTCTGCAAGGTTGACTAAGGGGACCTCCCCAGGGTTAAGTTACCCCTGGTGGATGCACCCATGGCACATGCTGGGTTTCCCTTCAGTTTTGGCCTTGGATTTCAAGGGCCTCCCTTGGGACTCAGTTGACAAAAAAATTGAGATCACTGCCAGTAAGGTTTTTGAGGCCTCAGCTGGTTCCCTTAAGGCAGCAATGACTTCTTCCCTGTCCACCAGGGCTCTAGTGCTCTAGATGCAGAATTTTGCTGAGCAGGCAGCCTTCAAGGTCTATCCTTCATTAGAATAGGTGTGCAAGGCCGCTGCCTGGAGCTTGTCAACACCTTTATTAAGCTCTACAGGGTTGATTCCTCTGCAGCAAAGGATTTGGCCTTCAGTTGACGGGTGATGCAGAATGTGGTCTCCCACACAACAGGCAGCTCCCCCCTTGAGGAACACAGCTTGGGTATTACCCATCTGGAATGACTGACCCCGCCATGGAGAGCTCACTGGAGAAAGGGGAGATTTTAGCTTACCTGTAAATTCCCCTTCTCAGTGGGCTCCATGGCAAGGTCAGTCCCCCACCCTCGCAATCTGACTTGTGGCACACTCACACTCAAAAAATAAAACAAAAATATATAAATTTGTAAATAAAGAAAAACTAGGACAAAATACATTAAGAGGTAAAGGCGGACTGTTAACGGTTAAACCTGGTACATGGGGGAGCTAGGAACAAGGGCCTTCTCCTTCCATACAATCCGCCTTCAGAATTTTCCTTATGCAGATTTGTCTGTGAGGCCCTTCTCACCGTCCACTGGCTGAGGAGAACCTTCACATCTGGTTGGACAGTGCTCCACGACAGAGGGGTTTTCCTCTGTGCTTTTCTCAGTCTGAGAAAGCAGAGGAAGCCCCTCCCCTCAGGAAGATTCTATGCCTGGCCTGCCTGCCTGAGTGGGGGAGGAAGTACCCATCTGGAAGGACTGACCCTGCCATGGAGAGTCCACTGAGAATAGGAATTCACAGGTAAAGGGGAGATTTGAGCTTATCTCATATATACTCATTTTCAAATCAGGGAGTTGCAGTCTATGGCATGATATAGAAATGCCAAGATTTTGAAATTTGTTCACTGCTTGGAAAAAATAAGAACCTTTCCAATATTACAGCCTTTGTACACCACATCCTTTCTGTTGATAGTGCCAGTAAAAACTCCACCTATAAATGAGTACCTGAACAGAGGTCATTCTTGGATGAGTCTCTGTCTGAAGTTGCCTGAGTTCATCTATAAACTGATCTGAAACAAAACAAATCATTTAATTTGGAATATAATTTAAATTTATAAAGAGCCAAAAGAGATATAATTCTTCTGAAACATACTAGTTTCCTGCAGTTCAAATTAGGAACTTCTTTTTCCAATCATTTAAAGTGCAACATAATTTATCTAGATTACAGCATTTGTTTTAAACAAACAGTGAATTCTCTTATTTAATGCTATTCTTACTGTAATGAATGGGTTCATCTTTTCAAGAAGTCTTTGGGCAGATACTCTGTCCAAACGTTTTTGGGATAATACCTTTTATCTGCTGGATGATCTCTACTTGCATGCTAGGTGATATTCCCTTCTCCATTCTGTCAGACTAGTAAACCTTATCCCAAGAAGACTTCGAGCCTGCTTCCAATGAGTGCTGGATACAACAGAGGCTGTGCAACCCCCTGCGCCAGTGCTAGTTAGGTTTGGGCTGTGCAGCATGGCAACGCGCTTCCTTTCTTTTGAACACTTTGTGTTCATTTGGATATGGCAGACCAAATGTATGCCTTGAATGTCTTGAAACATACAAGCATACAGATCGAGGTTCCTTTTAAATTGGAAATCTAATGAA
Source organism: Tiliqua scincoides (assembly GCF_035046505.1). Classification (NCBI taxonomy): domain Eukaryota; kingdom Metazoa; phylum Chordata; class Lepidosauria; order Squamata; family Scincidae; genus Tiliqua; species Tiliqua scincoides. Next base: position 33,748,641 of record NC_089826.1, read on the forward strand.
TGACAGAGGAAAGGACGAAGCTAAAGCAAGATGAAGTAAGATGAAGCTAAAGCAAAGGTGGTGTAAGCAGGGTGACCAGATACAATGGAGGACAGAGTGCCTATACCTTTAACCATTGTATAGAAGAGGGAAATTTGGTAGGTGGGGCTATTTAAACCCTTCCATATTGGGCTGCACCTGCTAAAATCCCCTCTTCTGTTCAGTGGTTAAAAGTATAGGCATTCTGTCCTCCATTGTATCCGGTCACCCTGGGTATAATTAATGAAGCCAATCCAAGCCAACAGCTTTTTCATTTTTCTTTTGACTAAACATTTGCACTAGAACTGAGCTGGTTAGTTAGCATGGTGTGTTTGACACTGCCAAGATAACAATAGACATATTTTAAGAAGCTGTGTCAGAGAAATAAAAAGTTACTTTGATATTCAGTATCTGGTTCTCACTGACAGCTATTATCTAAACATGTTGAATCCATAAAATTTAACAGAAAGTAGTTGCATTAGAAGTTACTGTATTCACTGACATAGTAAGAGCTTCTTTTAAATTCTCTAAAGACAAGACCATGTTTGTCATTTTACTTTGTTATGCAAATCTTCCTGCACCTGTTTGATTAAACTGTCACCTACTTATAAGAGCACAGCTATCAGAAATACAGTGCTAATTTTAAAGCAGCAGACATTGTTTGCTCCACAAAAATGGAATGTTGATCTTGCTGCTAAGAGTGCATTTACCTCTGTGCGTATTTTTAGTTTATGTGCGTTATTACTGCTTCAGCTAACAGAAGTGAAAATAAATCTGAACCATAAAAGACAATGGAGGAGAAACACAGTCTAGAAATCTCAACTACCGTATTTTTCGCTCTATAAGACGCACTTTTTCCCCCCCAAAAAGTGGGGGAAAAAGTGTGTGCGTCTTATGGAGCGAATACTGAAAAAAAAAAAACTCCGCCCCTGGCCCCGCCCCCTCTGCTCGGCTCCGCTTCCCAGGAAAGCGTGGGTGGGGTGGCAGTCTTGCTGAGCAAGCCCGCGTGTCTACTCAGAAGTAAGTCTTAGAGTCACTGGGGCTCACTCCCAGGAAAGCGTGGGTGGGATGGCAGGCAGGGGTGCTCATTATGTCGATCCTCGAGCTACCAGTCCATCTCCAGGCGAAATGAGTCAATCGCCGGCTTCTCTCCTGTCCACGCATCCCTAGGAGTGAGCCCCTGGCAGGCTTGTGAGCCCAGGGAGCGAGCCTAGGGAGTGAGTCCAGGGAGCGCAGGGATTGAGACAGGCTCCTCCCTGGGAGAGGAGGCGCTGGCAGGCTTTTCTCCCGTCCACTCATCCCTGGGAGTGAGCCCCATTGGCTCTACTGGGGCTGACTTACCTTTCCCCTGCTTTTGCACTGGTATGTATGGAGATCTGCACCCCCCCCACTTCCATCTGTTGTTTCTGTGTGCAAAGGGTTTTGCAATGGTCTTGCTGTGATGCCTATACAGAGATCTTACCTGCCCCACACTTTTCCCCTGCTTTTGCACTGCTATGTATGGAGATCTGCTGGCCCCCCTCCACTTCCATCTGTTGGTTCTGTGTGCAAGAGGTTTTGCAATGGTCTTGCTGTGATGCCTATACAGAGATCTTACCTGCCCCACGCTTTTCCCCTGCTTTTGCACTGCTATGTATGGAAATCTGCACCCCCCCCCCCACTTCCATCTGTTGGTTCTGTGTGCAAGGAGTTCTGCACTGGTCTTGCTGTGATGCTTATACAGAGATCTTACCTGCCCCACGCTTTTCCCCTGCTTTTGCACTGGTATGTATGGAGATCTGCACCCCCCCCCACTTCCATCTGTTGGTTCTGTGTGCAAGGGGTTCTGCACTGGTCTTGCTGTGATGCCTATACAGAGATCTTACCTGCCCCACACTTTTCCCCTGCTTTTGCACTGCTATGTATGGAGATCTGCGCCTCCCCCACTTCCATCTGTTGGTTCTGTGTGCAAAGGGTTTTGCAATGGTCTTGCTGTGATGCCTATACAGAGATCTTACCTGCCCCACACTTTCCCCCTGCTTTTGCACTGCCATGTATGGAGATCTGCGCCCCCCCCCCCACTTCCATGTGTTGGTTCTGTGTGCAAAGGGTTTTGCAGTGGTCTTGCTGTGATGCCTATACAGAGATCTTACCTGCCCCGCACTTTTCCCCTGCTTTTGCACTGCTATGTATGGAGATCTGCACCCCCCCCCCCAACTTCCATCTGTTGGTTCTGTGTGCAAGGGGTTTTGCAATGGTCTTGCTGTGATGCCTATACAGAGATCTTACCTGCCCCACGCTTTTCCCCTGCTTTTGCACTGCTATGTATGGAAATCTGCACCCCCCCCCCACTTCCATCTGTTGGTTCTGTGTGCAAGGAGTTCTGCACTGGTCTTGCTGTGATGCTTATACAGAGATCTTACCTGCCCCACGCTTTTCCCCTGCTTTTGCACTGGTATGTATGGAGATCTGCGCCCCCCCCCCCACTTCCATCTGTTGGTTCTGTGTGCAAGGGGTTCTGCACTGGTCTTGCTGTGATGCCTATACAGAGATCTTACCTGCCCCGCACTTTTCCCCTGCTTTTGCACTGCTATGTATGGAGATCTGCACCCCCCCCCCCAACTTCCATCTGTTGGTTCTGTGTGCAAGGGGTTTTGCAATGGTCTTGCTGTGATGCCTATACAGAGATCTTACCTGCCCCACGCTTTTCCCCTGCTTTTGCACTGCTGTGTATGGAGATCTGCACACCCCCCCCCCCACTTCCATCTGTTGGTTCTGTGTGCAAGGGGTTCTGCACTGGTCTTGCTGTGATGCCTATACAGAGATCTTACCTGCCCCACACTTTTCCCCTGCTTTTGCACTGGCATGTATGGAGATCTGCACCCCCCCCTTCCATCTGTTGGTTCTGTGTGCAAGGGGTTTTGCACTGGTCTTGCTGTGATGCCTATACAAAGATCTTACCTCCCCCACACCTTTCCCCTGTTTTTGCACTGGTCTGTATAGAGATCTGCTCCCCCCCCCCTTATATTGGAATCCAGGAAGATCTGGTGAGGAGGTAGATGTGGTGTCAGCAGTGGCCCCTTTAAGGGTAAGGCCTGGGCATCCAGCAGAGAGTGCTGCACAGCTGCAGCCACTGGAAGGCAATAGGGCCCTCAGGGATATAAGGAGTACCAGAGGCAGAAAGGGTTTGTGGGTTTTGAAGAAGTGCAGGTTGGAGGTAGGGGAGGAGACTGACTGGGTTTATTGAATTTGGAATCTGACTGTGGATTGTGACTGGACTTGGATACCCTGATGGATTTAACTGACCTACCTGGAACCTGACCTTGGACTGTAATTTGGCTTATTGGCTCTGGACTCTGATTTGGTAACTCTGAATGATGGGACTGATTTACTTGGCATCTGTGGACTGGAACTGGACTCATTTTTGCTTGCTGCACTGGTGAATTGCACAAGGGGGACTGATCAGCCTTAAGCGGGCACGAGGCCCAGTGGATTGGAATTTGGCAGAACATCATTGTAGCAGAAAGATAATGTGATCCCCTATTTGTGTGCACCTGCTTTTGTGAGCTTCATGAATTCTGACTCTAGCGATGATGAGTTCTTGGTGTTTCCAGAAAACTAGAGTGCTCAAACCTTTAAGTTTCTCCATTTGTTAATGACAGTGATAATGGTTCTTAATGCCACTGTTGACTGCTGTTCACTTTACATGGTTCAAATGTTATTCTGTTATAGTTTATTAAATATTTTATTACACTATTTGGTTCAGAATATTTTTTTCCTTGTTTTTCTCCTCTAAAAACTAGGTGCGTCTTATGGTCAGGTGCGTCTTATGGAGCGAAAAATACGGTATTCTGTTACTGAACTCCATGCTTTGCAGGTCCACAAGTTTTACTCCCATTTTGTTACAAGTTTCCACATATGCACTTAGATTTGGAAGAAGCCTCCAGAAATGCAAGGGTCAGTTGTCAAGCCTAGTCTGCATGAGACTTGCAACAAAATATTTGTGGCCTGGGTAAATGTAGGTGCACAAAGCATAGAGTTCAGTAACAGAATGCTTGAGACTTCTAGTTTGTGTTTCTTCTCCATCGCAAGTCTTTTCCCTTTCAGGTTTATTTTCATTCTCACTAGCTGAAGCAGTAATAAAACACAACAAATAGAAACATGCACAGAGGCAAGAGTGCAACTTTAGCATCATAATTAACATTTCATCTTTGAGAAGCAAACACAATTTCTGCTTCAAAAAAATTGGTACTGTAAATCTGATGAATAAGCTGTTAAAAGTGGATGACAGTTTGATTAAAATGGTGCAGAAAGAGCTGCATCACATAAAACAGTTGACAAGATTAAAACACACTGCAATCTTTCACAAAATAAAACTGCACATTTTCCTGCAAGTAAGCCTCACTGAATACAATGAGACTTCTGAATAGACATTCATAGACTTGCACTGTAATGAACTTCAGTTTAAGTTTATCAATTATACAAATAAATTAACTAACTAACACAAACAAATCCTTTTGGATTTAATATCAGATTATGCAGAACTTACTTTGATCTCCTGGAAAATCAGATTCTGTTGCCATTTGATAATTTTATCTAGAACTTTCAGAAGGTCTCCAAAAGGGTGATTTTCCTTTCACCAGCAGAAACACAAAACCTGCAAGAGTCAAAAATAATTTTCAAATACAATACTGCAATAATTTATCTCCATTTTTGTTTCTAATCTTCAAAATTTGGAAACTCTCCTCTTAGCATTAAATGTGGAGTAACCTACTTCCCCTTGCCAATTACTTCCACATGTCCATCAAAATTTGTAATTCAACTATAGCTCAAAGCTGCAACCCTCGTCATACTAACATCAAATATAGCATTCCCACTGGTTTCACTGGCTCATCAGTACAAGTATCAATGGGATGCTTGCAGAGAACTATTGATATTCATATTACCCATATAGCTGGAGAAAAAACTTCTAGCATAGAGAAGGGAAGTAATTCTTAGGGACCTCCTGCTAAACCAATACCTACAGCAGTGATTTTCAACCTTTTCCATTTCATGGCACACTGACAAGGTATTAAAATTGCCAAGGCACACCATCAGTTTTTTGACAATTGACAAGGCACACCATGTTGTTGGAGGGGGGCTCACATCCCAATGGCCCTACTAATAAATGACCCTCCTCCAAACTCCTGTGGCACACCTACAGACCATTTGTGGCACACCAGCGTGCCATGGCATAGTGGTTGAAAATGGCTGACCTACAGGTAATAGTTTTTTAAAAAAAATATTGTTCTTGTTTTTGCATACTTGGAGCCCAATCCTATCCAACTTTCCAGTACTGATGCCATGAGATAAGCGAACAAACATTCCCTTACTTGAGGAGGCCTCCATGACTGCTCCCACAATGTAGTACGCACTACATGCCCCGTTGGCATTGCTGCACTGGCACTGGAAAGTTGGATAGGATTGGGCCCTTAATTGCATTTGTATCATTTAAATTGCTTTTAATGTTTTTACTTAAATGTTTTATTATTGTATCTTAATATTTTATGTTGTGAATCTCTTTGAGCATCAGAAAAGCAGCACAGGAATCTTTTAAATAAATAAATAAAACTGTATATTAGGCACACTTAAATCCACAGATTCTGCAGAATTTACAACAGTAACTTGTTCACCACTGGTTCTCAAACTTTTAGCACCAGAACCCACTTTTCAGAATGGAAGTCTTTCATGACCCACTAGAAGTGATGTCATGACTGGAAGTGACATCATCAAGTGGGAACATTTTTAATAATCACAAGTTGCAATCCTACCCACACTTACTTGGCAGTAAGCCCCACTGACTCTCATTGTTAAAAGCATATACATAGTAGCCTGCTGAAAGTACGGATCTGTAACATTTCCCCAAATGCTGACACATATCATGGTAGCATCAAGTCTAATATATTAGAAATAGAATATTGAAATGAATGGGAACCCACCTGAAATTGGCTTGCGAGCCACCTAGTGGGTCCCATCCCACAGTTTGAGAATCACTGTGATGATGCAAATTGCTGTTACGCTGAAAGGTAGCAGAAGACATCATCAGCAGAAGACCTCATTGATAAATTAAAGATCAATAAGTCACCGGGCCCTGATGGCATCCACCCAAGGGTTATTAAGGAATTGAAGAATGAAGTTGCAGATCTCTTGACTAAGGTATGCAACTTGTCCCTCAAAACGGCCACGGTGCCAGAAGATTGGAGGATAGCAAATGTCACGCCTATTTTTAAAAAGGGAAAGAGGGGGGACCCGGGAAACTATAGGCCGGTCAGCCTAACATCCATACCGGGTAAGATGGTGGAATGCCTCATCAAAGATAGGATCTCAAAACACATAGATGAACAGGCCTTGCTGAGGGAGAGTCAGCATGGCTTCTGTAAGGGTAAGTCTTGCCTCACGAACCTTATAGAATTCTTTGAAAAGGTCAACAGGCATGTGGATGCGGGAGAACCCGTGGACATTATATATCTGGACTTTCAGAAGGCGTTTGACACGGTCCCTCACCAAAGACTACTGAAAAAACTCCACAGTCAGGGAATTAGAGGACAGGTCCTCTCGTGGATTGAGAACTGGTTGGAGGCCAGGAAGCAGAGAGTGGGTGTCAATGGGCAATTTTCACAATGGAGAGAGGTGAAAAGCGGTGTGCCCCAAGGATCTGTCCTGGGACCGGTGCTTTTCAACCTCTTCATAAATGACCTGGAGACAGGGGTGAGCAGTGAAGTGGCTAAGTTTGCAGACGACACCAAACTTTTCCGAGTGGTAAAGACCAGAAGTGATTGTGAGGAGCTCCAGAAGGATCTCTCCAGACTGGCAGAATGGGCAGCAAAATGGCAGATGCGCTTCAATGTCAGTAAGTGTAAAGTCATGCACATTGGGGCAAAAAATCAAAACTTTAGATATAGGCTGATGGGTTCTGAGCTGTCTGTGACAGATCAGGAGAGAGATCTTGGGGTGGTGGTGGACAGGTCGATGAAAGTGTCGACCCAATGTGCGGCGGCAGTGAAGAAGGCCAATTCTATGCTTGGGATCATTAGGAAGGGTATTGAGAACAAAACGGCTAGTATTATAATGCCGTTGTACAAATCTATGGTAAGGCCACACCTGGAGTACTGTGTCCAGTTCTGGTCACCGCATCTCAAAAAAGACATAGTGGAAATGGAAAAGGTGCAAAAGAGAGCGACTAAGATGATTACGGGGCTGGGGCACCTTCCTTATGAGGAAAGGCTACAGCGTTTGGGCCTCTTCAGCCTAGAAAAGAGACGCTTGAGGGGGGACATGATTGAGACATACAAAATTATGCAGGGAATGGACAGAGTGGATAGGGAGATGCTCTTTACACTCTCACATAATACCAGAACCAGGGGACATCCACTAAAATTGAGTGTTGGGCGGGTTAGGACAGACAAAAGAAAACATTTCTTTACTCAGCGTGTGGTCGGTCTGTGGAACTCCTTGCCACAGGATGTGGTGCTGGCGTCTAGCCTAGACGCCTTTAAAAGGGGATTGGACAAGTTTCTGGAGGAAAAATCCATTATGGGGTACAAGCCATGATGTGTATGTGCAACCTCCTGATTTTAGGAATGGGTTAAGTCAGAATGCCAGATGTAGGGGAGGGCACCAGGATGAGGTCTCTAGTTATCTGGTGTGCTCCCTGGGGCATTTGGTGGGCCGCTGTGAGATACAGGAAGCTGGACTAGATGGGCCTATGGCCTGATCCAGTGGGGCTGTTCTTATGTTCTTATCTAACTTCAGATCTAACTTAACTAAAAGAGTACACTAGCTGGAATTGAAAAACAAAGAAAAACCCATTGACTACACAGGCATTCCTAAAGTCCAAAAAATTTAAAGGTCTCAGCATTAGGTGGTTTTTGGACTATGCACACAAGAAACACCCCTGTAAAAAGTAACACTTTTTTCCTCCTTCTTTGCACTGCCTATTCATCAAGGCAGGCCTTCCCTCTCCAGTCCTAACTCAGCCTACTGACCAACAATCCCCATGTTTCCTTTCCCCCTCCAAATTCAATTTATGATCAGTTGAAACAGAAGAAGAGCCTTCCCCCCTTTAATACACTGCTCTTCAGAGTATCCCTTTTTTCTCACAAAATGCAGAAGCATTTACAAAGGATAGTAGGTGGGAGAAAACTGCATGAAAGCCCCCACCAATTCCCTCCTTTAAAAACAGCACACTACCTTAACTCCTACTTAGCAAGAACACTGAGTACAAGCAGTTGTCGCCAAGTTCTGCCCAGTCACTTCACCAACTCCATTCCCAGAACTCAGGACTCTTTGGTGGGCTTCTCCCTGGTGACACTGATAGATGATGATCAGTGGACAGGAAGTCATTCGACCTGGCTTGGTCTTGCCTGCAAGTTCCCTGTAGTTTCAGGAAATGGAAAAGTGGGCGGGGAGGTGCACTTCTCTTCACCCATAGATCTTTTACAATTATATTACAGATTGATTATCCCTTATTCGGACTGCTTGGAACAGGAAGGTGTCTGGATTGCGAGTTTCTCTGGATTTCAGAATAGTTGCATAATGAGAACCGCTTCCTCTTTTCACTTTATTCCATACAGGTGTCCGCTGGCCTCTATGACATTTTTCCAACAGTGTCTTTACAGGTACACATCACAGAGCAGAGAATAGAACTTAAAGTCTGTACCTGCACTGAACATGAGAATGAGCACAAGATTTTCTAGGGTTCACACTACAGAAAACTAAAAAACAACAACTCTTGGACAAAAATGTCTGGATTTTGGAATAGTCCAAATTTTGGACATTCAGATAAGGAATAATCTACCTGTACTGTTATTTATTATTGCTACACTTGCTTTTCATTAATATTATACTAATAAAATAGTACTCTACTAACACAGTATTAAACCAAAGTTTCTCAACATTTGTCATCAACTGCACCACTTCACATGGTTCCTCTATTCAAAGTATCAGTGGAAGTACCTGGCATCATCTGGGAAGACAAATGCGAAATGACAAGCAGCAGTAAGAGGTTTAGAGGGGAATGGATGGCTTTTTTGACTGTGGAAAAGCCTGCTTTGGAACTCTGCCTGACAAACCAAGCCTCCTACTGCTGCTTGTTGTGTCACATTCCTGGTCTTGCTGCTGGGTGGCAAGTGACCAGAGGGTCTCACAAGTACCACCAGAAGTACCACTGGTGGTACCCATACCACTGGTTGAGAAACACTGGTGTAGCTATTGTCTTGTCACTTCTCTCATCTCGCTGCTGGGCAGCAGATGTCTGGAGGTCCCACCAGTACTACCAGACACCATGCCAAATATCACTGGTGGTACCTGTAACACTGGTTGAGAAACACTGGTGTGGATATTGTCATGACACTTCACTCACCTTGCTGCTAGGCAGTAGATGTTTGGGGGTTCCACCAGACACCACATCAAATACCACTGATGGTACCCATACCATTGGTTGAGAAACACTGGTGTAGATATTGTCGTGTTACTTCACTCACCTCACTGCTGGACAGCAGATGTCAGGGGGCCCCCAATACCACCACACTGCACCTCAAGTACCACTGGTGGTACCAGTACCACTGGGTGAGAAACACTGGTGTAGACATTGTCACTTCACTCATCTCGTTGCCAGGTGGCAAGTGTCCATGGGGTGCCGCGAGTACCACAAGACAGCGCCTCAAGTACCACTGGTTGAGGAACCCCATATTAAACTGCTAATAGCTTCCAGACCAGGACAACGTGGTGCTCAGAACCCCTGTACACACTTACCTGGGTGCAGCTCAGTGGGGAGCGGGATTACCCCGGGCAGCCAGGCAGGAGGACTGGGGGGCACCTACCACACAGAAGTCCCACTGTGGAGACTTGCTCTCGGGCAGGGCGAGCACAGGAGCACAGCCCCCAGCTGGCAGGAGCTGGCTGTCTTAGCCACCTGGGCGTGTTTACTCAGGAGAAACCCTACTGCGCTCAATGGGACTACTTAAGAGCAAGCGGGAAACTGAAGGAGAAGGAAGCCAGTGCGTGGATATCATGGCAAGGGTGACTTCGGAGTCGAGGCAGCGCCGCCTATGCCCGGCTGCTGGTGCTCCGGCTTGGGGGAGGGGCTGACAGTTAAAAAGCCGTTAAACGCCCCGCCAGCCCTAAGGGGAGAGAGAAGCGCTCCCTCCCCTAGCTCCCCGAGTGACGTCACCGCCCTCCCTGCCCAATCAGCGCTCTCCCCCGAGAGGGACCGGCGCGCGCCGGCTGGCCACTTACCAGGACGCCGCCGGCTTCCTGAACTGCCGCTGGAGAGAGAAGCCCACAGGAGGGGTGGCCTGTGACGCTTCCTAGGCACCCAATGGGGCTCGAGGAGGCGGAGCGGAAGGGCGGAGGGGGTTTTCCTATTGGCTGAAAGCGTCACGTGATCCTCACTTCCCCCCCCGTCCGAAGAGCGGTTGGGACGGTGAGAGGACGCGGAGTCGTGGGAGGGGTGTGGACAGTTGTCTTATGCTGAGTTGGAGCCAGCTCTATGCTCAGAAGAAAGTCCCATTGGCGTCAAGGGGCTTCCTTCCAGGAAAGTGTGGCTAGGACTGCAGCCTCAGAGCCCCGTCCTAGGCGTGTCTGCTCAGAAGGAAGCCCCACTAGAGTCCATGGGCTTCCTCCCAGGAAAGTGTGGGTAGCATGTTGAGGCGAGGCGAGGCAGGGGCGGCACTTTTTGAAGGACTCTAGCAGGAGGCTCTGCCTCCCCTGCCTCCCTACCCACCCCACGTCCTGCACTGAATAGGAAGCCCTAGGTTCAATCTCTGCCGGACTGAGGTAGGGCAGGGACAAAATCCCCACCTGAAGACTTGGCCCACAGCCAAACAGTGGGCTCGGACCCACTTGTGGGTCTCAACCTGACTTTTGATGGGTACCATAGCAGCTGATCAGAGCCTCCAAGGAATATGCAGGTGATGGGAGGCTCGGGTAACTCATTGTTTCTCTAACTGTGGGTTGGGACCCACTCGGTGGGTCCCCATTCATTTCAATATTTTATTTTTAATGTATTAGACTTGATGCTCCCATAGGATGTGACTGCATCTGGGAAAATGTGACAGACCTGTACTTTTACCAGGCTGGCTGCTATGTGTATGCTTTTAACATTAAAAAGTGACATTCAGTCAGACTTGCAAAAAAGGCATAGCTAAAAATAGCATTTATAATGCTGCATTTCTCAGGAAACAGTGGAATTCCTGATACTAGAAATGGTATTTTAGATTTTTTTTATTGTGCAGCAAGAAGAAGGTTATACACATGTTGTGTTTGCTTCTTTATGTGCATAAGGCAGTGGTTCTCACACATTTAGCACTGGGACACACTTTTTAGAATGAGAATCTGTCAGGACCCACTGGAAGTGATGTCATGACCACAAGTGACATCATTAAGCACAAAAATTTTAACAATCCTAGGCTGAAATCCTACTCACACTTACCCAGGAGTAAGTCCCATTTACTATCATTGTTAAAAGAATATACATAGTAGCTTGTTAAAAGTTCAGCTCTGTCACATATCCCCAAATGCAGTCACGTAGCATCAAGTCTAATATATTAAATATAAAATATTTAAATGAATGGGGACCCACCTGAAATTGGCTTGCAACCCACCTAGTGGGTCCCGACCCACAGTTTGAGAAACACTGGCATAAGGTATTGGAATCAGGGGTTTGTGTAACATTATGCACACTTAGGCCCAATGCTAAACTATTGGGCACATCTCTAGAAAGCCTTTTGGTTGAGAAGCTGACTTGGTAAATGAGACAGCTGGTGCAATCCTGTGCATATTTATTCAGAAGTAAAGGCCAAATCCTATCCAATTCCCAGTGCTGGTGCAGCTGTGCCAACAGGGCATGTGCTGCATCCTACAGTAGGAGGCCTCCTCCGGGCAAGGGAATGTTTGTTCCCTTTCCTCGTGGCTGCATCAGCTTTGGAAAGTTGGACTGGATTGGACCCTTAGTCTTATTGAAGCCATTGAGTAAACGAGCACAGGATTACAGCCAGAGTAGCTGCTGCAAGTAAGGAGGTGGGCATAGAAGGAACATTGCTCTAAACTAGGCTTCATTTTAACATGAATACATCTCCAGAGAATGGGAGTGAGCTCCTGTCCCCTGAAGTTAGCTTGTACTTTTCCTATGCTACTAGAATATCCCTTCTCTCAATCTGATGATACTCCTGCAGCCCAACATGGTTTTCTGTATGTGCCTATCCTCATAATCTGTCTAAAGAGATGTCCTCGAGGTTGCAGTCTATTTTCAGCTCGAGAGGGCATAGTAATAAAAAATAGAAGTGCTTTTGTTCAAGTATATGAGAGGTTTCAGCCTAAAGGTGTGGAGGAATATGTCATACCTATCCAGGATGTATGTTCTTTAGCTTTTTGGATGGGTTATAATTTGGCAGTGTGGTGTAGTCATGTTCGTGAAATCCTAGATAAAAATGTCATAGTTAACATACACATTTCCAATACCAGCTTTGCCTAAGTTAGTCCAATAGGAAGGTGGAATTCTTCCACTCAGCATGCATTGGCTATTGGAAGCATCTTTGAGAAGAAGTGGCACAATGTTTAGTAAGTATAGTCCAACCTTGTTATACATGGATTGTTATAAACAGATTTGACTCAACACGAATGGCCACTAAAAATGGCCAGGAATGTGCTGGCCATTTGCAAATGAGAAGGAATGTGCTGGTCCCTGGAGAAGGGAAAAAAATTCATCCCTTTAAAATCAGTTTAAAAAACTGCTTTTCTTATTGTTGTAGGGAGACAGTCATGCAAGTGATCATTCCATTCTTCAGCTGAGCCAGGCAAAGGCAGGCGGTCCTTTGCATTTCTTGCTGACTGCCTCTCTGCAACTGTAAGAAAAACTGTTTAACTACGATTGCAAAAGAATGCGCTTATTAATTTTTAACTGCTTTTATTTAACACATTTTATGATATCAGCAGCGAGTCCTAGATTCAAACCCCTGCAATTATAAAGGCACAACCTTGTTCCATTAGGAGCAACAGAGGGTTAAGAAACCTGGAAGTGGGTCGTTAAATCTATTTTTCCACTGTTTTTTTATCCACAGATTTTTTTTTATCCACTAGGGCAGTGGTTTTCAAACTCTTGGGGAGAGTTTGAGCCACTCTTAAGTTCTTGTGGGGGTGGGGGAGGGAGCGGGGGTGGGGGGAAGGCAGCGGCACGATCCCCAGGATCGCGCCGCTTAGAGGGGCTGCAGGGGCTTGAGTACACTTACGATCTTCTGCAGGGCTCCCCACAGCTTCAAAAGTGAAAGTGGAGTGATTGTACTCCACTTCCTGCTTTAGCAGAGGCAGGGTGTGATTGCTCTGCTTTAGCTTTCAAAGCTGTGGGGAGCCCTGCAGAAGGTTTCGCAGGGTTCCCTGCACCCTCGGGAGGCTGCAGGAGGCTCTGGTAAGTGTACCCAAGCCCCTGTAGCTCCCCTGAGCAGCGTGATCCTGGGGATCCCACAGCTACCTCTTCCCTGTCTCCAGGCTGCCCCCGCCCCTTAAAATGAAAGTGGCCAGGGCGCACAGGCTGGGGCATCGCAACGCCCCAGTTTGAAAAGCCCTGCACTAGGGGTTCTGGAAAGGAACCACAGTGGATAATTAGGGACAACCTGTACCTCTTTTGTACCATCATTGTATGGGCTTGGTTTTTGGATAACATGGGCAAGAAAGTGTTGTCAGATATACAGGTAGGGCCTCAGAGTTCACGGGGATCTGTTCTCTGACCCCTCGCAGATGCCGAAATTCAGATAATCAAATCCACTATCCGTCCTTTAAGCCTTCTGAAGGGGACCGAAGCTGTACTCCGGTCCCCTCTGGGGGGCTTTCTGAAGCCCACAGAGGCAGCCATGCGTCCACCTGCTTCTTCTGCGGGCTTCAGAATGGCTCATAGAGCCAAAAGAATGTGACTTCCAATTTCCTGAGGGGAACTGGAAGTGATGCTTTTATGCCTTTTAAGGCATTCTGAGGCCTGGGGAATATGGGTGGATGCACGCTGCCTCTGTGGGCTTCAGAAAGCTCTCTGGAGGGGACCATAATGCAGCTGTGGTCCCCTTTGGAGGGTTCAGGTGGGACCTGAGTCTGTCCAATGTGGGTTTGGGGGACCTGCGCTGCGCCAGTTCAGTGGATGTAAAATCCGTGGATAAACTGGCTCCACCTGTAATAATAATAATAATAATAATAAACTTTATTTTTATCCCGCCTTTCTCCCCAAAGGGCCCCAGGGCGGCTTACAACATATTAAAAAAAACAACAGATTAAAACATAATGTAACAGATAAAAACATATTAAAAACACATTAAGAGAAACCATAAAAACAGTAATCAGATAAAAGTCAGAATAAAAAGAGAATAAAACAGCAGTTCAAGGAGGAATCATGCCTGTAAAAAACTAAAAGATGTATAAAAAATGTTAAAAAGGCCATAGAGTCAGAAGGCTTGTGTAAACAACAAGGTCTTCAGGCCTCGCCGAAAGATCTCGAGGGAGGGAGCCATTCTCAAGTCAAGGGGAAGGGAGTTCCATAACATTGGTGCCACTACTGAGAAGGCCCTATTTCTTGCCGCCGCCCCACGTACTTCTTTAGGCGGCGGCACATGTAAAAAGGCCTTCTCTGATGACCTGAGAGGACGAGCCGGATTGTACAGGAGTAGGCGATCTCTAAGATAGCCTGGCCCAGAGCAGTATAGGGCTTTAAAGGTCAAGACCAGCACCTTGAATTGGGCCCGGAAACGAATGGGCAGCCAGTGTAACTCCTGGAGAAGCGGACTGACAGAGTCAAACCGCCTAGCTCCAGTGACCACACGGGCTGCCGCATTCTGCACTAATTGCAGTTTCCGAACCGTCTTCAGGGGCAGCCCCACATAAAGCGCGTTACAATAATCTAACCTCGATGTCACAGTAGCTGTACTTAAAATTGTTCATGGGAATGGTTCTTGGAAATTTGTAGGAAGCTAATTCAGCCTACAGATTGTCACAGAATACCAGTCAGTTGTGAGTGTGCTGGATTATGCACCAAGTGGAATATCTGAAGAATGTTTAGAGACAACCAGGCACAGAATACTGCATAAGTAGGTTCCAAAAACTGTTTTTTGAAACAAAAATTCACTTGTCAAAGTTAAAACATAACACTGTGTCCTCTAGAATCATGTAGATTTTTTTCAGTCTATGAGTAGGCAATTTGTTCAGCATCATTACTGCTGTACAAGTGTAGCTTTATATGGAGGATGGTGATTGATTTGCATACTTGAACAATTTAATTTTGTGATCACTGTGGACACCCTGTGGTGAAAGTGGGCAGGAACAGACAGGTATAGACGACCAGGAAAAACAATCTGGAGTTCCAGCAAGGCATTTAATCCTTGTTTATCGCTAAGTTAACTATATATCAGGCCCTTAATAAAAAGTCCTAGAAAACAAAATATACTTTTTTGTTTAGTACTGTAGTTGGTCCTTGTAAAAAACATTGTGCCACTTCTGTGTGCTCTGATAGTAACTGGAAGATTGTAGAATGCTATGCAGGTTATATCTCAGTCATAGAACAATATCCTTGATGTTTACACGTACCATTTTTAATTTTATTCATTTACTTATCCAAATATTTATATCCCATCTTTTAAACCCCAAAGAGACCTCCAAGGTAGTTTATAACATTTTAAAAATTAAGTGCACTACAATAATAAAAACATTAATATACAAATAAAAACAAATCCAAACTAACCCAACTGAATAAAAGAAACCAATATTCAGAACAGGGAAAAGCTCAAACTGCAGATGGGTGAAAAATAAAATGTCTGCCTCAATACAAATACTTTTACCAGGCAATGAACTAGTAGCGAGGGAGCCAGACAGGCTGGGCTGATGTTTGTTTACTGATTTTTTTTTCTGTTTTGGACATATAATTCACTGGAGTGGCTTCATTTTTTAAATGAACAACTTTAGTGATTTTGTAAAGTATGAGAACAACTGCTCATGAGCTGTGGAGGCAGAATTGTACATGTTTTGCTAAAAAAATTGAATAAGTTGTAATCCTAAATGAGGTTACTAGGAAGGAAGCCCTATTGAACCCAGTGGGACGTTTTCAGTTATACTGTACGTGTATAGGTTTGCATAGCACATCATAGAAAGTGTTTAAAAGCTAAATATCCTGGTTTATTTCTTCTGCTTTTAAAAGCATGTTTTAACTATATTAGAATGTTTTAGAGGCACAATATAAGTAAAGAATGCCTATTTTGATCATACATCAACATAAATGAAATGGTTCAGGGAAACAAAAATGGCTGTGAAGTTCAGGGAAGTTCATTAAAGGCAGTGTTTGCCTTTAATTCAGAACAGTATTTATGTGGAAATATCCTATTGATATTTAGATTAAATTTAAAACAACTATTTTTGCTTAATGTGGAATAGATGGAGTTTAAAATTCAACATACTTGGAACGACTTTCCAGTGTCTCATGAGCCAGTAGTGATCAGGTTCACACCAGAAAATGCAGGAATACAGATGGAAGTGAGTGCTCCATTTTTTAATGATCCTCCAGCTCCTCCCAGTGAACCGGGAAAACCATTCAATGGACTATGGGACTATGAAGGTAAGTGAAACAACTTCATTGCTACTTACATCTTGTATTTTCTGGGAGTAACTCTTGTGTCGTTTGTTATTCCTGAAGGGCAACTCTGTGCGTGTTTGTTCAGAAATAAGTCTCACTGTGTTCAATGAGTCTTTCTCCCAGTTAAATGTGTATAAGCTTGTAAACCCTAGCTGTGTGTCAGTTCTGCAACTAACAATACAACCCTATTGATGTCTATTCAGAAGTAAGCTGCATTGAGTTCATAGGGGCTACTCCCAGGAAAGTGAGTGTAGGATGGCAGCCAAACTATCTGACCAGCTGGCCAAAGTTTGAAAAGATGAATGCATGAAGATTAGGTATGAGTTATAAATGTCTGAGCACACCATTTCATGTTTATGGACCCTCAAGTTGGACTGTGTGGCTGCCTTTACTGCCAGAAGAATGTCAACTATGCATTTAAAAACTACTAATTGCTCTGCGTGAGCTTCAGTGAACTGTAATGTTCCCTATAGTCAATGTATAAATCCAACCGGATCGGGATGTACAAGTGTTTTGATAACTTGCTGCAATATACTAGCCAGCACCATAGATAGAATTTTGGCATCCACATTCATTAACGATATAGGACGGTAATTAGCACAGTCAGTGTGATCCTTATCTGGTTTTGGAATGAGTGTGATATAGGCTTCTGCGATAGAAGTGGATACCTGATGCAAAAATCTCATTATAAGATAAAAATAACCATGGTACTAAAACATCAGAAAACATCCTGTACCATTCCACGGGGAATCCGTCTGGCCCTGGCATTTTTCCTAATGACAACTTAAAAATTGCACTTTTTTTCATTTGATAGATTTAGTGAACAATATCACCTTCCAAAGTCTGCTAGCTGGCAATACTTACAGTTGCAACACTTATTAGTTTCTAAATTTGGTCCCTCTGCACTATCTGCTTCACAAACTCCCCCACTCCTAGACGTACTTATGCAGTCTGTTGATATGAAGAAACCAGTAATATTTGTTTATAAATATCTAATGTCGCGTACTAAGTTTGATACACATTTACTTCAAATTAAATGGAACTCTGAATTGGAATGTCCTATCCTGGATGAGCAATGGGCTGTGGCACTTAAAAATACACAGGCAATATCTAGAGATCTTAAATTATGTCTAATACAGCAAAAAATACTATTTAGAATATATTGGACACCACAGAGGCTACTCTAAGGAGTAGGCTACTCTAAGGACTTAGCAAAGAATCTAGATGTTGGAGATGCTCGAGTTTAAATGCTACACTTACACATATGTTGCGGTCATGTCCTGTTATTGTATGCTTTTGGGATGAAATAATATTATAAAGTGCTACAGCAACCTTTAATTTTTACGGATATGTATACAATTCTTAATTATCTACCTGTTATCTGGAGACTCACACCTGGACGATTGAAGTGGACTCTCTGTGCCCTCACGGTCGCAAAAAGACTTATATTACTTCATTGGAAGGAGAGATGCCCACCTACATATGCCCAATGGATGAACAATATTTTGCATTTATCAGTATTCGAGCGAGTGGCCTATTGGCGTCAACTGTGTATGGATTTATTTGAGGATATCTGGAGGCCATTGCTTGACATAATAACATAAGCCGCATGAAGTGTTGATATGTGGATACTCTGGTCATGTATATGTATAAATATTTTTTCCCTTTTTTTAAGCACTTCACAAGCACGTATTGATGTTATATTCTCTTTTTTTCTGGTTTTGTTTATGTAAAACAATAAAATTTAAGGGGAAAAATGAAAGGAGGATACAGATCTATGGGGCAAGCTGCTCACTTCTATGCACAGTTACCTTCTCTGGAGGCATTGGTTGTACCTCCCCCCCAAAGGCGGTGGTACATAAAGTGATATGTGCTAAAAAGATTGAAAATCCTTGACCTACTGGAAACTATATACTGTCTGCTGAATTTAGATAAGAAAATAAGACAATCTGAAGTATAACAATGAATATAGGATGAACGCAGTACTGAAGTTTTGTTGATTTCTAGTTGTAGAAGCATTCTTTCTGAATGACCAAACTGAGCAGTACTTAGAAGTGGAGCTCTGTCCGTAAGTAAACATTTCCAAATCTTTGAAAATTGTACCAACTACTCCTGTAGCTTTCCAATACAGATCTTTTGCGTAAATATCCTATGGGCAAGCATAAGTGTAGGTGATTAACGTTCAAAGGCAGCGTTCACACTTTTCCCCCCTTGACCCAGCGCAGTGGTCTACATCACTGGGTGTCACAGCTGAGCAGTGGCCATTGAATACAATGCCAATAACATCATCAGCGGAAGATGTGGTCCACTGAGCAATTGTATCTGAGTGGTGGTCAATGGAAGAGGTCAGTGGTGATATCTACCCTTAGAATCTACTCCCAGGGACATGGCGGGGTGGAGAGGAGGAAAAGATTGCAGATGAAGACAGGATAAACTTCGGGGAGTGGAAAAGCATGAAGGAATTAGGTTATTTGTTTTGACCTTGTGACCAGGGAAAAACATCTTGTGGCACAGTAATGGGGCATGACTAGTACTTTGAAGAACACTGTGCTAGGGAATCCAATAAACGAACAGGTAAAAAGTAGAACCTTTTACTAGGGATTCTTATCTAGATTTTTTTCTGTACTCTATTAGAGACCATGTACTTGCAGCTATTGTGAGACTTAAGAACAGGGCTCTCCAGACTTCGGCCTGCGGGCCAGATCCAGCACCCTGCCTAAGCCCTTCCCCATGTGAACAGCGCTTACCATTCCATGAGGGAGCCTCTGCTAAGTGCCTTCATTCACTCCCTAGTCTTTGCCACACCCAGAAGCTTCCAGCTTCCAAAGCTCCAGCAGGCTTTGCGTCTGGATTTCCAGGCAAAAGCGGCTGAACGCTGCAAAGACCAGGAGTGCACTGAGGCACTTTGTGAGGCTCCCCAGCAGCATGGTAAGTGCAGTCCATGCCAGGGAAGCCTTTGCTGGCATGCAGCTGTCTCCACTTTAGAGACTGCTGCTTTAGAAGATAACAGTTGCTTTTATGGAGAACAGAAGAGAACCATTTGGGCTTTTTTCACTAACAGTGCACTGAAGGAAAAGGCATAATGGAATAGACTGCAAAAATCATGTACATAATCATGCATTGCACAGGCATACAGTGAGTAGGATGACAGTGGCAGGGGAGTGGTCAAATTCTTCAGTGGCAAAGGCAGCTGCATGCATCTGCCTTTTTCTTCCAGTCAGGATTCCTCAGTAAGGAAAACTACTCCTAGGAGCAGAAAAAATGCTTTCTGGGCTGGTTTTCAGATAATAGGTGCAAAGTAAAGGGCTGCTCAACATGTCTCACCTAGGATGGCCATATTGGTGGCATACATGGGATGCGAATCCTCACTTTCAGCCATGGCATGAATAGGACTACTTTGGCACTACTTCTTTCAGCACGACAATAGTGCAAGAATCTGCACTTGCTGATGCTCTGGTTTCAAAGAACAGTCAACATTCAGTATTGAATCTAGGAACCCCACTTGAACTGTGGTTGCAGCTGCAACAAAATCAGTGTTTGGGTCGTCTCTCTAATACATATATAGAACAGATGAAGAGGGCCTGAGTGTGGGCAAAGCTTGAAGCAGTTAGTATCCAATCCAATCAAAAAACCTTTATTGGCATACATAATACATGTAACACCATCCGTCAGTAAAATAAAGCACAATTCCCACAAAAACCAAAAATAAAACATGCTAACCATAAATAAATTTAAGAAGTAGGATGGGTGTGCTTGAAAGACACTAAGACTTAAAAACTTAGAGACCTTATCTGTCGGGCAATCATTAAGAAAGTAAATATATAAAACAGTGTAAAAATTATTACTCGTTTATTGAGATCAGACACGAAAGAGGCAGAATCAAAACAATATTTAAAGTTAGGGCTTTTGAGTGGTTTTGCACTTAGCAACATGAGCCAGTGAAAATGATGGGCAGAGCATCTAATAGCACTTAATAAACATGGGCTAATAATATTTTTTATGCAGACGTATTTGCACATGTGATTTAGAATGTAACAAATGTAGCTTAATTTTTTATATATAATTGCATTAGTTGGTGGGTATTTAGAAATTTTGCATTTCATTAGATAGGACAGTTTTTTCATCCAAAAACTATAATCCACATCTGGCTTGGAGAAATAATGAGTGCACATCTGGTGTGACTATGCCTTGTTTCCATAGGCATGGGCAGTATCTTGTGCTGTTGCTTTCTGGCAGAAGAAAAGTATGCAAAGTAAGTGGCTCCATGATGATCTTATAAAAAATCTAATGAAGTAGAAATAGAAGTACAAAAAAGGAAAGGATCAACAGTGCTCATAAAAACACACATCATTACTTTGAATTGATATCCATTTAAAAGTCCATAAAGGAAAATAAAACCAGCTAGGTAGTAAAAATTGAAGGAAAAGTGTTAACTATTGTACATTCCAAAAAAGTTGGAAGCATTTTTACAATTTCTCAACCTGTTCACACGTACTCCTCCATGTTTCATATCAAAATAATGTCGGGTATTCCTGACAGTATTCCATTCCCTTAAACAGGAACTTGTACTAAATTTTTAATTCTTTTTATATAATATCCTCGCATCCAATAGCATATGGGGGAAAAGGACCATCTTGATCTTTAATAACCTATTTTTCAACCCCAAGACAAGGCTGTAGACATATATCCTAAAGACATAGTTCTTTTTCCCCTTTTGGGTAATCTTAATAAAATGTTAAATTCTATGCTTCTCAAACTCCTGGGAAATACTTTAATTTGTATGTGTGTATTAGGCCCAAATCCTAACCAATTTAACAGCACTGGCATAGCTGTGCCAATGGGATGTGTGCTGCATCCTGCAATTGGGTGGCACTCATGGAGTCCTCCTCAAAATAAGGGAATGTTTATTCCCTTACCTTGGAGCTGCATTGCCCTTATGTTGGTGTTGGAAAGTGGGTTAGGATTGCACCCTTAGTAGCTTAACCCTGAAAGCAATATGTGCTGACAATGAATGAATAAGGAAGAGATGTGACATAGAAGCTCATAGAAGTATAAATTGCACTTTTAGGCAATTATGGATCCAAATCCGAGTGAGACACTTAAAAACATTGGTGCTTGTTTGTAAATTATTGGAATAGACATAAATGAGACATGAAGCAAGAATGTAGTTTAAGCTTAAAGACGGTTTAAACTTGAAGAAGAATTTTTGTTCTCTCTATTTTTTTGGACTGTTTGCCTTATATACTTTGACTGTTTATTGATATTGATGGAATATCAATGGAATTGATATTTTTTATGGATTTGATGATTAAAAATTCTTTTTCTACTTTCATACACATACTGGGGTTGAATAATCTCTCAGGTACAGTATAGTTTAGTAGGTTACAAGAAGTGTGTGATTTGGTTTTTCTGAGAGAAAGAGTTCAAATTTAATAGGCTTTTGTAACATTGCCATTAGTCTCTTTTTTTAAAAATGTGACACTTTGGGGACTAAGATGACCTGCATGTTTTTTTTGGTTTTTTTTTTTTTTTTTTTTTTTACACAGCAAGAGCTTCCTTTAGTGTTTGAAGTGTCAAGAACAGGTGCCAAATGGAATGGCAGAGTTCTTCTTCCTTGGAGTTATTTTACACCAGGCACTAACAAATTTAATGCATTTGCAATTCATGGATCAGGTGTGGATAGAATATATGAAGCCCTGTACCCTGTGCCTCAACAGGAGATTCAGAAAGGACAGAAACCAGATTTGTAAGTAGACCTGCAGTACAGTTATCCGTTATGACAACTGACAGACTGGTATGGCATAGAGGTTATTTTGATTACCCTTCATGCTGAGTGTAAAGTTGGAAGACAAAGATGACTCCGGGAAATCTGAACCATGATCTAAGTTGCTATTATAATGCTTCTCAGTTCAGGCTGTTTAAAGATGCTTTATATTTTGCTTGTGATAATCTTATGGTGTTGAAGTCTTCAGTCCTATACACTCACCTGAGAGTTGGTGTTATTGAACTTGTTGGGACTTGCATCTCAGTAGAAATGCATAGGATAGTACTGTAAATATCTTGACCCATTACAGTTCAGTCCTCTACTTGTCTACTGTTTTGTTCAGTGGTGCTTACTGCTAGGAAAGTGTGTTTAGGATTGCAGCTTATAGTAATTTTATCAAATGATCTTTAAACCTAATTTCTCCTCTTTCTCTACATACCCTGCTCGATGGTTAAGAGGCATTTTTTTCTAGTAGGTGCTCCTCTTTTATTTAGCAGGGGGAGAGTAACTGGCCCACCTCACCCCAGCAGTGTCTTTTCTAGTGGCTGTCTATTGGTGTTCTTTTGCAGCTGTCTGTATTGTCTTGTTCTGAAATGTCATGGTTGTTATCCGTAATAAATCTAAGAAGTCATGGGATATAATTTTTGTCCAGAACAATTTCTGTGTATGCGTATTTCATAAAGCGGATGTAACAAATAGTAACTGATATAGACAGACATAAAATGTGATAGAAATTTTTGGGGTGGCAGAGAAGAATAGTTTTGATCATAGTTCTCAAATGTTTCAACTACTTCCTAAATGTTAAAGAGAAAGTCTAAGCATCATCTGAATCTTCATGTTCTTTCTTTATAGCCACCGCCTAGAATATTTTAAATCCTTTAGCTTGAAATCGTTAATGGGAGAAGATTGGAAGCAGCCTGTATCAGAACTGTGGGCATCCTGCAAACAGATCAATTAGATAGATAGGACAAAAAGGTAAGTTAACGTGTACCTTCCTACTTAAAGCTAAGGCAGAGATGACTTTCACAGAATTATCTGTAAGCATTCAGTGGATTAAAAAGTAGGAGAGTGGCTTAAGGGCAAAATTCAAGAAACTTCCATAGTCACGTTTAATCAATATGAGTCAGTAATCAATACACACACACACACACAGACCCACACACACACAAATATATATATATCTCCCCACAAACATTGGTGACGCATTTAAACACATTAAACAAATGTGTGTGTGTGTCACTAATATTTGAGAAGCATAGATTTTGCTTCCTCTTAATTGAGAATCCTTTTCCTTATAATCTGTAAACTGCTTGAGAATGAGCATTTTTCTTCAGAAGTCATTCATTGAGTTAAATGGTACTTACTCCCATGCTGCATAATTGTAACTTGCTTTGGACTTCTGTATGAGCCATTAATGTATATGGAACAAAGTACTGGCTGCTGTAAGAGTCACACACCAACTGTGTGATGAGCTCAGCCTGCTTACTGTGAGTTATGTGGGATACAGTAAAACAGACTTGCTCAGAAGTATTGTTGCAGTGGCCAAAATCTGCCCCTTGTTCCTGATATAGGTAGGTTTGGCCTCAACTAATAATGGAGACAATGTATCTCTTGCATTCCCCGAATACATCAAGGGTTCCCATACTGGTATTCCCCCACCTAACCTATTATAAAGGAATAACTTGAATGTACCTTTTGTTTCTGCATCTAAAGGATTTCATTTCAAATCCAGTCTGCTTTCTGCGCAGGTCATTTCACTATTCCCATTTAACTATTTCTATTTCAAGCTTTCAGTGTTGAGAATCTCCCAGTAAGCTGTTTCCTTGCTTTTGATCCTAAGCAAAGATCTTTTGCAAACCATACCAATCTTCTAGTTCCTTCGCAGACAATTCGTGTAGTGAAGTATCTCAAAGTTCTGAAACTGTTAAGTGCTTCGAAGACTACTTTGCTGGAACGCAAGAAGTGGAAAAAGTTCCTCAGCCATTGTTTTGAACTTTCAGCTATATTGGCTATAGAATGTTTTCTGATAACTTGAATTACTTATACAGTAAAGGAGTTGCCAATTTGTTTGTGTGTTAATAGGCATGACATGGAAGAGTAATCAAGCTGTGTGCTTAGTTCAAGATCAATCAAGCGTTGATTTTACTGAACATAAGAAAATGATTTGAAGAACCGTATCTTAATCAGTCTGTTGTAGCTGCTAAACTACCACTGGATTTTAAGCACCCAGCTCTTTGGCACATATTTTATTTTCAGTGCTCCCTGCGTCACAATTTTTTTGTTGCCTTCAGTGTCTCCTGTTTCTTTTGCATTGCAGTCAATGGACTCTTCTGTTCTGTGAAAAACTAGAGTGTGGACAACCTTTTCTGTGAAAGACATCTGGAGTGTTGACAATCTTGCCTTCATGGAAGATCTGTGGATCTTTCCATTTAACCAAAGGCAAGCAAATGTTGTGATTTCCATAAAAAATCTGTTTAACAACAAATAGCTATTGTTAAAAGTATATCTAGTACTTTAACAAGTTAATCATTAAGCTGTTAATATATTGTAAGCTAAGAATCAACTGTGCTCTTAGTTCATTGCATATATCAAACAGTTTTTCTTTTCTCACACTAAACTGGTCATACCTATAATATGAAGAAACAATAAGTGAAAACATATTGATTCAGGTGGTTTTCTGTAATCTCTTCCCATCCTTCATAGACTGAAAGCAAATTCAGCTTGAGGTGCTATTCATTTGATGGAAACAAACTACTGTTTCACCAAGGCAATGGAGTAAAATTAGAACTGAAAGCCATTATCTAAGTCAGCAGTTCGCCAACTTTTTAGCACTGCAACCTGTTTTTTGAAACGACAGTCTGTTGAGACCTGCCTAACACCTAAGGCTGGAGGTGATGTGATTAAGCAGGAAGTGATGTCACTAAGCTGGTAATGACTAGAAATCAGCACTTTATTCCAGTGACATGTGGTCAGGAGGGGGTAGAGCCTCTCTGTTCTGTCCTGTTCCAATGAAAATAGCCTAAGCCTAATGTGCCTCCAATGAAAATAGCATAACATAAGGGAGACTAGAGCATGCAGCAGCGACGGCTTAGCCTCCTCTGTGATTACATATGTGCTCTACCCAGTTTCGGATTGGTTGTGCGATCCCAGGGGAGGTTGAGGTGTTGCTGTTGCAAGCTTTAGTGTCTCCAAGAGATTCTCTGAGTCTCTGTGAGAGACCAGAGCTGTGGCAGTGAGAGGTTTGCCTCTCCTGTGACTGCAGGTGCTGGGGTAGCCCCCTGAATGCCTTGTGATTTTATGTCATCATGTCACCACCATATTTCTGGCAATGGCATACCTGGCAAGGGATCCAGGGGATCACTTGGTCCAGAGAAGCAGGGGTGACATTCTGAGCTCCTCCTCCTGCACTAACTGCCCACCTCATTTCACCTTTTAAGTGTTTGCAAGCCGTAGCTTGCTGACAAGCTAAATGTTGCTCCATTTTACCTCTTTGTTCTCCTTAACCCCTCAGTTTGCCACCCCCACCCTCCAGTGACCTGCTGCTGCTGCTCTTCCTCACTGCTCCTACCATAGCTGTGCCATCTGAGTGCAAGCTGTCCTCCTGCATGCATCCCTGCCACTGTGGCTGTGACCACTCAGTCCAGCACTTTGGACAGGTGGGCAACCAGAGCAGCAGAAAGGAGGAGCTGCCTGGATCCCATTTCGTGCCAGGGGTATTGCTCTGCCCGTGTCTTTTCATTCATTGCACCCATAAAGGTGGCAATATTCTGGCATCAGCTCCCAAGAAAGGTCACTCCTGCCAGGAACTCTGCAACTGTACTTGCAGAGCCCTATTCCTTGTGACAGGGCATGATTGTCAGAGGTCCTTTGGCACTTGCAGGTCCCACTTTTAAATGGGAGAGGGAAATAATAAATGTGCCCTGTTTGGCTTCTTGGAGTGCTGTACACACACACCCCGACCCCTCCTTGGGATGGTAACTCTGCTTCAGACTTTCACCCAAGCAAGGTCCACAAAAAGGACAAAGCATTGACTCAGCTCGGACAAGACACTAGTCTTGCGTGCACCGCAGGCTCTCATCATGTGTCCGTTGCCCTCTGCCCTGAGGATCTGCCCACTCCCCAAGTGCCTGCCTGTGGAAAGGTAGAGCCGAGGAGGCGATTGTTCCGAGGCTGCTGTTGGGCCTTGAGCCCACTCCTGGCTAGATTTTAAAGTCCAAGATGATACAAGAAAAGCCCTGAAGTCTGGACTTGAAACTAAGACTCTGTAACCCTACTGTGTTAATGAGAAATGATGCACACCTGTGTAAATAAGTTGGAGTCATGTAACCTCAGGGAGAAAATGCAGAGTCACAGGTGCAAGGGATCTTGGAAGCCAGTCACAAGACAGTCATAAGACTGAGTCACCCTCACTCTGATTGGTGGATTCCAATATATAAAGTGGCTGCCTCAGTCACTTGGTTGTTTGTGGTGGATGTCTAGGGGAAGTGCTGTTGGAGTCTTTGCTGATTTTGCTTGCTGATATTCTGCCTTGCTGTGTACCTAACCTTGGATTCGTTTGATGACTATTCTTCTGCCTGCTCCGTTTCAGTACAAGTCTCTTTGCTGAAAGAACCTACTGCATCTGTGGCTTCTTTCTGGCCTGCTTGCTTCCTGCGCTGCCCCGCTATGCTGCTACTCTACTGTGCTGGTAGGAAGGCAAACACCAAACTCCTCTGCCAAGCCCAACAACTGTACTCCCCAAGACTTACTGGATAGGGAACCCAGGTTGAGGATACCCTCCCATCTTCAGGGGGGCTGAGCAGCCCTTTTCTCTCCCACTTTGACACCTGCCAAGATCTTGCCCTTTCTTAGAAAGAGACTAGAACATTCTGGCTTTGAAGGTCCCGTAAAACTCCAGCCCTCCTCTGCCCCCCATTTCTCCCCCCCCCGGCGCTGGACCATGGCGGGAGCTGGTGGTCAAGCACAAACAGGAGCTGTTTTGAATTTGTTATGGAAAAGCAAGTGGCTTCTCTGGCCCTGATCCTCCTCGTTCACTTGCAAAAGGCTGTCTTTTGGAAGGGGACAGGGATGGTGGTGGTGGTGGCGGCAGTTGTTCTGAAGAAGTCCATTAATCACCTGCCCCACAGGCAACGAATTCTCCAATTGAGGCAGGGTCTCAGCTATGCCCCTGTGCCTGGTTCCCTTGCCAGGGGGGGGCAAGGAAAGAGGGTCTGTCATTGCATGGGGGGCAGGAAATTTTCCTATGACCCTGGGAAGCACATGGCTAGGTACACCACTGACTTCTGGGTCTGAGGAGTACTTCCATAGGAGCAACCCTCACAAAGACTGCAATTCCCATAAGCTCCTTTACCTTTCTTCAAGGCTTGGCTATCTTTGGCCCTGACAGCAACTTTGGGTTCGACTCGCAGCCCACACTACTTCCATTGCAGCAGCCCTCACAAAGATAACAATTCCCATAAGCTGCTTCACCTTTCTTCAAGGCAGAGGCTTGACTGTCTTTGGCCCTGGCAGCTCCTTTTGGTTCGACTCATGGCCCACAGTTTGGGAATTGCTGATCTAAGATATTTGGTAAAATGCAGAGGTCACATGCCTTGGAGTTAACAAGTAGGTCAGTTGACTATTTGGCAATAGTAAAATATTGTCAAATATTCTGTTAAGGTAGGATGCTGAAAACGCTTGAGGAAATGGCTTGTTGCCTTTCTAACAAGGTTTTAAACTTCTTTGGATGTTTAAATAGTCACTGTAACTTTGCTGTAACTGTTATAATAATTTTTTGTAATGTGTAACTATAGGCTAACTGTGCTTCAAGACAAAAGTCGCAGAAATGTAGTGTTCATTGAACTGTTCACATTTATAGAAACCATTCCTAGCACTATTAAGTTGTAGTAATTCATTACAGTTTAAAACAATTTAATTTTAATGTTTCACGCTTGCAGTTAAGTAATTATTTCTGTAGTAGCAAAAGAGCAAACCTGACGAAAATGTCTTTTTGTTATAATAAAGCTGATATTTTGAAAAAAGCTAACCATCATTGAATAATCTTTGACTGGGCAGACGTGCTACTCTGCTAACTGGCACTAGTTAAAATGTGCCTATGTTGATCATCCCACCTTTTTCTTTTTGAAACTCTATTCATGTTTGGTTTGGAATATCCCTGGAGAGCAATGATGTCAGGTAAGGAGCTGAGTTCAAGGAAAGACTCATCCACTGATGAACTAAAAAATTTGTAGCAGTAGCTCAAACAGCACAGGTTTTCAGTGATATGCGCTGCAACATACAAACAAAAGGAGTCACTGCCTCTTGGGAGACTATGAATAGATGCAAAGCAAATCATTGTGCCTGTACATGCTGCTGAAATGAATAAGTGGAAGATCTGATGCGTGCAGTTCAAAGAACATGGGATTTGGAAGTAATGGCAAAATGTGACTCTCTGCTGTTCAGGAAAAAGAAAAGAACTGTGGTGATGCTTGTTTAACCAGCCCTCAAGAGCCATAGTAACAAATAGCAGCATTTGAAATTGACACCCAGTCTCAGTAAACTGTACCCTGGAAATACTAAGAAACTTACGCTACTGTTGCCCCTCCTGCAGCCCTTGGAGAATTTGGAAGACAACTCCTCTGCATAGACAGAATTGGATTTTCTCAAACATCTGTTGTAGAAAAGGACGTTGGTGCTTTTGACTACACACAGATGCTAGTTCTGAAAGCAGCCTGGTAGGAATGTTACAAATTATGTTGGAAGACCTCACTCAAAAGTGAATTGCCCTTGGGATATTCAGTGTTGCTAATGTCAAAACTGAACATTAACATCTGGTTTTTTGGAAACTGCTCATCAACATGTTCTGTTTAAAAGAAGATACTTCAAGAGTACCTTTTTAGTTAATCTGGTCACTTTTCCCAACAGTCAGCAGAGAGGGAGATGGTGAGGCAGAGTGCTCCCAGAGTATTGCCTGATTAGTCGCTTATGACTACGGTAGTGGTTGAATGTTCATACATGAAAAACTCAGTTGTGTCTGCTTGATAGCAACTAATAAATGCCAGCCCGTTTCACTTTATTTATCATAGCAAAATCTGAGGAATGAGTGGGGAGAGGAACATTTTGTTCTTCGTATGGCAATAGCCTTTCAGTGAGTTAAAAATAGACTTTTAGAATTTGGGTTCTCTGATGAGCTTGTAGACATTTAATGGTTGCTCCTTGTAATGTCCAGAAGCACTTGCTGATTCAGTCATTCTTGGTCTCCAGTGTGAAAACGTAGATACTGTTTACAGGTTTCATAACAAAGATAAAGATGGCATTATAGTCTTAAGCCATTGAACTTTTCAGGTAATTACAGAAAGCGAATTTGAACTGAACCAATGCTACTTCTGATTTTGTAAAAATGTCTTTTGAAGTATGATCTAAGAATATTTCATTCCACTTCCAGAAGAACCTTTTGTTCCCCATCTTTCATTTAGATGGCAGCAAACCGTTTCAACAAGTAATTTTGCAGATATGAGATATTAGGCTGATGCCTGAGGCAACTACATAGTTGAAATTGTATGCTTTAGATAATGTTTCTATCACCTACAGGACATTCCTTATAAGATCAAAGCTTTAGATCCTTACTGAGACTTAAATATTAATTCTAATCTTTCTGCAGGTGTTTGTTATATATATGGAGATAGGTGGTTGGTATAAAACTTAAAACTGTAATTCCTCCATATGATTAGGCAGATTTTGAAAGTCAGTAACTGGTAGTACTGGGAATCGCAACTAAGACTGTGGCTTCCAAACTTTCCAAATTTTTGATGGATCGCAAAACTCTCAAACTCACAGCTGACAAGGAAAATTTATTGAGCCCTATACTGACACTGAAATGGAGCAGCACATGTGCATTTACTCACAAGTAGGCAAAAGGCCTTGGTCCACTTCAAAGGGCAGGCTGAAGGGAATGCAACACTATCAGAAGTTCGCCCATTCCCCCCGGGAGGCCACACATGCACGTTTAATTGTGAGTAGGAGACTATGCCTTTGCTCTTATTGATGGCGAGATGAAGGGGAACGCAAGGCCCCCAGAATGGTACATTTTGGAGAGTGAGATTCCTGGCAACATGCTTCTACTGCCTTCAAAGTAGTATTATTGCCACCCCAGAATAGGATAAAACACCCGGTGTACTGGGAAGGAGGTGGAGTGTGCACATGTACGATGCACTGATGGTGTAAACTTGGTGAAATGGGGCTGGCATACAAAAAAAATCCAAATGGTATGACATACATTAAAAAAAGTCTTGCAGCATCTACAGGTGCACTGATGAAATTAAGAATAATCAGCCCTAAACACATGTACATATTTTTTCCAGGCCACCTTTAAGATGTGAGACCAAATTTTAATGCATTTCCTACTGTGATGATGGGGAGTGTTTGACATGTCAAGGTGAAATGCTTCCCTTAATTTGCTCTAGCAGGTCACTGATTAAAATTTTAGTCAATTATTAAAACACTGTCAAGGCCAGTAAGTGTTATTAATTATCTTTTTCTGATAATAAAAAGCCCAATGACCATTTGGCTGTGATAACATAGTTTGTGTACACGTCCATGCATGCATACATA
This sequence comes from Tiliqua scincoides, assembly GCF_035046505.1. Taxonomy (NCBI): domain Eukaryota; kingdom Metazoa; phylum Chordata; class Lepidosauria; order Squamata; family Scincidae; genus Tiliqua; species Tiliqua scincoides. Next base: position 33,779,627 of record NC_089826.1, read on the forward strand.
TATATAACTTTGTTCTGCCTGCTAGGTTGAGAAAATGAAGTCTTTGTTTGCTTTTGCTTTTATAGTTGCTTGCCTTGTTGACCCTGCACACCATTTCGTTCTAAAAAGGTACCCCGATGTTGTTTTGTTGTATTTCTTTGTCCTTTTTGCATTTACAAAATGGAGGAAAAAGTCTTGATTTCATGTTTGCTTAATACACTGGTTTGATGCTACACTTCTTTTTGTAAGCTAATTTTAATAAATTAAATACGTTGCATGCTGGCAAAGTAGCAGCTTTATTTCCTTTTGTAAAATAAGCTGCAGTTATGATATACTGAGCTATAAGCAACCGCTCCAGGGAAAACAAAACAAAATTTTGTCCAATTCTTTTAACCAGAAGATTCTTGCAGCTTATGGGGGGGGGGGGAAGGGAAGAGAATGAAGAATTGCTCCTTAACAGCCCAGTTTTAAGTTAAAGGTATGATAAGAGTTATCTCATTAGTGTGGAGAGAACTAAATCTTGGTCACTGCTTGTCAGGTTTTGGCCATAAGAAGATTTTGAGAAAGGGGTATTGAGTCCTGGAATGATAAGTTCCTCTTCATTTGTTATACGTGTATTGGTTTTCAGTTTAAATAATACAACAGCTGCATTGGTGGATACACTATTGTATTTATCTTCAGTATAGTTTTTCTTTTTAAATACATCTTTAATAATAGTTTTAAGAGAAATTTAAAAAATAATCTTGTTACCATATGTTCCAAAAAAGTTAAGTAGCATTCTTATACGGTACCGAAAACCATTGTTTCAGTCTACGCTTCCTGGTACTATCCATGACTTCAGGGAGGATTTTTTTCCCAGTCCTACCTAGAAGTGTCTCCTTGAGAATCGAAGAACTTCTGCATTAAGAGCATTGGTCTTACACTGAGTTATGGCCTCATCTCCATTCCTTAGCTCTGCCTTTGCTTCATGCAGTGCAGCTCCTTGTGGTGGATACATTTTGAGCAGCACATTCAGAGCTTCATGGACTATTCCCCCATACCCTAATGCCTCTGCTGCAGTAACGTTAGTCCTGCATTCTGAAGGAAGATGTAGGCTAAAGCTTGGGAAGGCTGACACCTTCTATTGACAGATCACTCCTATATGAGTTTGTTTGGAAGCAAGTCCTACTGAATTGAATGGAACTCAGTAAGTGTGCATAGGATTGCAGCACTGATCCTGGAGTCTTTAGTCCTTGGATCTGGGGCAAGCTGCAGAAAAAGATACCCAAAGGAACCAACAATAATGGCATCATTATCCGACTCTTCTACTGCTTATGTTTCTGGTAGCACTGTACCATTTGCATTGTTATAGGATATACAGATGGGGCCTTAGTATCTGTGAGGAATATGTTCTCGGACCCCCTGTGGATACTGAAAACTGTGGACAATGAAATCCACTGTTTTGGCCCCTTTAACTCTCTGAAGGTGACCAGAGATCCAACCTAAGCCCTCCAGGGCTTCCTGGCTGTCCTAATGCCTTTTAAAGGCATATAAACATCACTTCCGGTTTTCATCTGAAAACTTGAAGTCACTTTTTTTGCCACTAAAAGCCATTTTGAAACCCACAGATGCCGCAAACGGATGCCCGTGGCCTCTGTGGACTTCAGAAAGCGCTCCAGAGGTGGCTGGAGCAAAGCTCTGGTCCCCTTTGGAGCGTTCAGTTTGAGCCAGATCCACGGTTCAAACAGGCCCTTTAAATAAAGATATCACCAATACCATACATGTATGTTTCTTCCTGAGTATGCTTTGACTTTTAGTTCACAGCCATCTTCACATGCTTTTCATTGTTCTGATCCAGCTTGCAAGTTGTAAGAGCCAGAATTTGGATTTCATGCACTTTTGATCTAAACAAACATGACAATTCTGATGGCATTTTTGAAATTCTGTGCTCCAACAACAACAACAAAGATCTGCATGATGAAGTAAGCATCTGCTTGCATATCCCTTTGCAGACTGCGAAACACACATGAACATTGAATGGAGAAGATCCAATGCCATCTTCATCTGCACTATGTTACGTTCAAATTCATCTGGTGGGGGAGCTCTATTATGTTCATGAATAGTGATTAAATTAATTGTGCACCAGAGAAATTTATCAATTTTCAGTGTGATATTATCAGACATGCAGGGGGATGCAGTGGTCATTATGCTGGTCAGGCAGCCCAATCCTATGCATTTCTACTCAGAAGTAAGTTCCATTAGTGTCAATGGGGCTTACTCCCAGGTAAGTGTGGATAGGATTGGGCTGTAAGTCTGACTGATGAGACAAATTCCCACTCGGCCATGAAGTTCAGTGGGTAGCCTTGGATAAATCACTTTCTATCTGAAGCGAGGGAGGGAAGAATTTTGTATGCTGATCTGATCATCCTGAACAAGGGATGGATTTAAAATGTATTAATAATAGTTGAAAGAATGACAATACATCCATTATCTGAGTAGATTCTTTATTAAATATAGCAAAATGTAATTAATCAGAATGCTTGAATGATTTTTTTAAAATAAGAATTTGGTTTTGTTGACCATTTTTGAAATTGATTTTCACTCCTGTGAGTATTTAACAAATGTTTAGCTCAGCCATTTTCAACCACTGTGCCATGGCACATTGGTGTGCTGTGAGCACTCCACAGGTGTGCCACAGGAATTTGGGGGAAGGTCATTTATTAGTAGGGTCAATGGGGGATGTGAGCTCCCACTGGCAGCATGGTGTGCCTTGTCAATTGTCGAAAACCTTATGGTGTGCCTTGACAATTTTAGTGTCTTGTCAGTGTGCCATGAGATGAAAAAAACTGAAAATCACTGGTTTAGCTTTTCAGTCCTCCTTTAATTGTATCAATAGGCTTTCGAATTTACATTCAGAAACACAATCCTAGTAATGTAGATTTTTACTGCTTCTTGCCACTAGATGGGAGAATAAAGTTATCAACATAGTGTTTAAGAGCACAACACTAACTTTCCTACTACCACTCTTGAGAATTGTTCTTTAAAAAAAACCAGAATTTTGGATTAATTCCACATAATCCTAGTTTGACAGCAGTTTCTAAACTAATACTTCACATTTCAGAAATAAAATAGAACACAGTGTAGATGAAGACAATGTTCCAGTTATTCACTAATCTTTTGTATGTTTTCTCTCTAAAGTGAAAATGTACCCTTCTATCAGACAAAGTTCCTGCGGGATGGAGCAAGAGAGGTAAGCACTGATACAGTATATGCCACGTAATTCAATATGCACCTTTTAGGGTATAGGAACAGTACTGTAACAAGGGAAATTAGCACCCAAGGAGAAAGAGTGTCCCCTCTTCCTTAATTGGCAGAATTAGAATACCTTGAAAATCTGATGCTCTCTCTTGATTTCATTTAAAATGACACACATTTTTGAATTTAGACATTTAGGGTGCAATCCTAACCCCTTATGTCAGTGCTTTCCAGGGCATTGCATAAGGGCATTGCAGCCCTGCGGTAAGGGAACAAACATTCCCTTACTTTGAGGAGGCCTCCATGAGTGACACCCAACTGCAGGATGCAGCACACATCCCATTGGCACCACTATGCCACTGCTGGAAAGCACTGACATAAGGGGTTAGGATTGCGCCCTGAATCAAGTATTTAGAATACGTTTGGTATTCCAATTTTTATAGAAATTGTTGTTTGCTATTTCTGTTGTGGGAGAAATAATATTTTAAAGAATATTTCATTTATTGCCTTGATATCTAATGTGTGTGTGTGTAGTTTTTTCAATTTGTTTAATCAGTTCAGTGCCTATAAATGACTCTCAGTGCAATGAAAGCTGAAACCTGCTGCTTTCTCCTATTCTGGGCAGAGCTTAACATATTGCACCTTGAACTGCCTCGTTTGGATGCGAATGTGGCCGGTTAGCCACATCTCATTGAGTGCAAAAATATATTGTTAAAAATTGGGGTGATTATAAAAAGAGCAGGAATTGACACTCTGGACCTCAATGACCACCTTTAACATTTTTGTGCCCCTGTTATTTTTGTGCCCGGGGCAAATGCCCCACTCATCCCATCCTAATTATATTTCTGTATATATAAGAATGCTTCCTTGGAGGAATTATATGCCATGCTATTGCTTTTAGGAGTTCTCTGCTATTTACCTCCATCCAATGCTCAACCTGTATATTTATAAGTAAAGTGAACATTACAAAGGTACCATAAGACTCTATTGATCTCTCCTCTAAAGAAGCCAGAATCCAGTCAATCCTTCCCCTAAAACTTCTCACGACTGCAAATCACAATAACAGAATGGAGAATTCTCTTTCGTTGTTACCATTTATAGTTCTTTATATACTGCAGAAAAAAAATTCTACAAAGCAATCATTGCATTGCATTTCCTATAACGTCTTGTATATGCTTTCAAAAGAGTTGGTTATTTTCCACTGATGCAGGAACTAGCGCAATGAGTGCTTTTGTCATGCTATGCTCTTACTTTTTCTTGTTCTTTATTTCTCACTCACTTTGGCAGCTAAAGTTTACTTAGCCTTTAGCCTTGAAACTGCCTAATTTGCAAAATGAACTTTTGGTTATGTGCGGAGGAAATTGCCCTTCCCTTTATCCCAAGACTGTTCAATCGGCAATTCTTATCAATCTTGGGCCACTTCTCAACTTTCCTAGGAGCCAAAATATTAATGCTTGTTGGACTCTGTGATGCCAGTGCAAAAATAAAAGACCTGCCAAGTAGGGCTTTAATAATCTACAATTTGAAACACTTTTTTAAAAAAGCCAAATTTTACTATGTTGCTTGTTTAGGAAGGCTAGCAGGTGGTCCCAGTTCTAAGGAGTTGCTTGTGGAAGAGTTTACTGCTGGAGTCAATGTTTATGCTATTCAATTAAAATGAATGTGCAGCAATGTTTGCATGCTCTCCCACTCTGTATTTATGTATATAAAAATAAAATACAGTTTTTACTTTCTATTTTGGGTCTCTTTACAAGAGTAAGATGGTCTCTGTATAGCTGTGGCCTCCTCAGCTATCCTGAAATTTCAGAAGGAGTTGCATGTTCATTGAAAAGTGCATATTTCACATTCTCTTCCAGTATTTATAACTAGTGCCTTGTTCTCTGTTGTGTGTCAAATAACATCATATACACTCCTGTAGGCAATCATCCATTAGTGTAAAGGAGAGGAAAGGTATGTCCCCAAATCAGTGGGAAGCGGCCCTAACTCAATGGTAGAAGGCAAGCTTTGCTTGCAAAAGTTCGGGATAGCAGCTACCAATCAGTGAAAACTGAGGGCCTCCAAACTCTGGCTCACAGGCCAGATCCAGTGCGGTGAGAAAATTATCTTAGGCAAAGCGTGGAGAACAGCAAAGCCTTACTGTTCTGCCCCACCATCTCCCATCTTTGCACCCAATCTGTGCAGGAACGCATATTGAGCAGTCGCTTCCCCTAGGAAATTGGGGCGCAGGGCCTTCTGGGATGATCAGCAGCTGGAAACAGCTGCCCAGTGCAAGTTTCTGCACGGATCAAGTGTGAAGATGGGAGGAGGTGGGGCAGAATGGTAAGGTTTCACCATCTCTGCACTGTGCCTAAGATGATTTTCTCACTGCACCGTGGGCGGTAGATTGGAGGCCCCTGGCATAGACAATAATGAACCTGTTAGAATGAAGGTCTGACTTGGGAAGGCAGTTTCTCCATGTTCCACGCCTTTTCATTTGGAAGGGTGGATGAGAACATCAAATCTAGAAAATAGTTTGGCACATATTATATTTTACTACAGTGTTTGTGCTGCTCATGATATAGTGAAAATAATGACTAGAATTCTCTCAACATTCTACAGCATTTGTGCGCCAGTAATACCCTCATCATGGATGAAAACATCACCTGTTGGAAACAGGTCATTCAATTCTGTATGACTTCTCCTGTATTTATGTTGCAGGTACAGTATCAAATTAAAACTACTTGGGACAGCATACCAGTTATGCATGCACCAGTGACTATCACATTCAAACCAGATGATAAAGGTTTAGTTATGGAAGTGAACTCCTTGTTCTTTGATGATCCTCCAGCTCCACCTGGTGAACCCGGGAAGCCTTTTGATGGACTTTGGGACTATGAAGGTGAGGTTTGATGAAAGCTGCATACATTCAAAATGTATATGAGGCCCAAAGCATAGAAAACATATTTCGATTAGCTAGAACTTTTATTTAAGTTGGTCAAAAATCCTTGTGATCAAAGTATCTTTAGATGAAGTATTTTATTACCTTCCTTATTGTGTTGTCAAAAGTTCAATTAGTTGAAAAATACTGTAAGTATTTGAATAAAGTGTTTAACCTGGGTAGACAGGGCTTTGTTCTTCACTCATATGAACGATATCAGGAGCACCTATGAACCATGAAACTTTTCATGATGACGTTTCAGTGGCCATGATGTGAAGAACTATTCCACTAATTCTGTATGCCCGAAGAGGTTTTGCACTTGTTTTTCCAACTGTTGTTTCTTATGCTGCTTGTCAATCTTCTTTTGAAATGGGAGGGTATCTTCAGTGTGGGACAAAATCCCCATGGATCATGCCTTGAGTGTGTCTCAAAGTGTTATTTAGATCCTGACCTGTCAAAATATGGTGACTGTAAATAACACAGTTGTTGGATTTGGATTACAGTGTTTCAAAAGCAGAAAGTTAGAGGGCCTACACCCTTTGTGTAGCAGTCGTAGCTATGGCTGACATCTCAAGGATTGAATAATCTAGATCAGGGGTGTCCAAACCCCAGCCCTGGGGCCACTTGTGGCCCTCGAGGCCTCTCAATGCGGCCCTCCGGGGACCCCCAGTATCCAATGAGCCTCTGGCCCTCCAGAGATTTGTTGGAGCCCACACTGGCCCGAAACAACTGCTCTCAGTGTGAGGGCGACTGTTTGACCTCTCGTGTGAGCTGTGAGATGAGGGCACCCTCCACTGCTTGTTGTTTCACGTCTGTGATGCAGTAGCGGCAGCAAAGGAAAGGCCAGCCTTGCTTTGTGCAAGGCCTTTTATAGGCCTTGAGCTATTGCAAGACCTTCATTCATTCATATAAGTTCATTTTTAATATATTCATTTATGTAAACTTATGTAAATTTATTCAAATTTTAAATGTAAATTCTTTTTTTCCCTGGCCCCCGACACAGTGTCAGAGAAATGATGTGGCCCTCCTGCCAAAAACTTTGGACACCCCTGATCTAGATCCACATACCCCCAAACAGGTATTGAGTTTGTGTCTGTCAAGCAGCAGCCCTCTGTAACAAAAATGGCAAATCACTTTTTGAAATTGAGAAACTTTCCAAAGGCAGTTTGTAATATGGTGAGAAATCCTTCATGTCAAGGAAGGAAATTGAAGAGCTCACTGGTTATGTCCAAACTTTGTAGACAAGACTAAAACAGATCCTTCCTTAATTTATACAGGTTCAACCTTGCTATACACTGATTTTTTATACATGGATTTGACTCAACAGGAATGGCCACTGCAAATGAGAAGAAATGTGCTCTTCCCTGGAGAAAGGGAAAAATGCATCCCTTTAAAATGCTTTTCTTACTGTTGTAGAGATTTTTATCTCAACACGCTGAGAAGGGCCCTTTAAATGAAAGGAAAACAGTCCTTTACAATAGTTAGAGAGAGGGCAGCCAGCTGACAATCCATCAATCATTGTCTCTCCAAGCGATCCCCTCCCTTCCCCCTGAACACATGAAAGAAAGATAATCCTTTCTAAGGGCCTGGATGGAGACTGATTGTTGGATTGTCATCTTAATGACTCTATCTTAACATCACAAAGGTCAGAAAGGCTGTTTTTAAATCACCTGAGCAAAGAGACATTGTTTTTTAAATTGATTTGCTGTAGTGGGTTCCATTTCTGGGAATGGAACCCATGTGAATAATGTGACTCAACCTATATATGCTTTTCTAAAGTAGTGTACAGATCTATATCTGCTGATAATCCTTTACCAATACCAATAACATACAGATACCGTATCTTCAGATCCAGTATCTGCAGTTTCACCTATCTGCAGTTCCCGGGGCGCCTTCACACCTATTACCTTTGTTTTTCTTAAATACCAGTGTTTCTTCCTTAAAAACAGAAGGTTTCTTGCTTAAACAAGGAACACAATATCCTATCAAGCAGCAGTATCAAACCAATGGGCCGAATGCATCCCCCCGAAGCAATTTATCTCACCCACTTTATGAACAAGATTTGCACATTTTCCCTTCTGCCATTTGCACTAATGAGTTTCTATGTGAGAACAAAGTGCTTATTTCTGGCCATCATCTGCTTAATGAGATCAGTTTCTACTTAATGATGTCACTTCCAGCCCTCAGCAGGCACATTGAATGCTACCTTCAGCCCTCTGTATGAAACAAGTTTGACATCCCTGCTCTAAAGGATGGACTTCTACTAGCTTGGGTCCAAAGATTTCCTTTCTCTGATAAGTATAATGGAGAGTCAGAGTCATCTAGTTTCCTACATTATTATATTCTAAATTGGGAAATGTGTACTGAAATTTTATCTGACCAAAGGACTTATTGTGTGGTTTGCGGTAAAATAGGAAGTAGTTGTTGAGAATAAATCAGATTGTTTTTCAGAAATAAAAATAAAACTGCATGACTGTGATTTTTATTCCTACTTAACTACACACACTAGCATGTTGGCATTATATCTTTCACAGTGGTTGAATCCTTCTTTTTGAATAGCGCAACCAGCAACTATCTGGAAGTGGAACTCTGCCCGTAAGTCTTGTCACTTAAAATACATATAACATCTGTCATTTTACACTTTAGTGGCTGGATTAGGACCATGAAGTTTGATCCAATTATTAGCATATGCCTCCTAAACCATCAAGAATCAATCACAGCCTCCCCTTGTGAACGTGGGTAGTGCGCCACTGCCCAGGTCTACAAAGAACCTGCAGTTATTTATTCCAAACTAAACACTTCCCCAAGTGTCAAGAAGCCACTCCCTCTCCAATCTCCATTTTGCAGTGGTATCCATTGCGCTTTATCAAATTTAAATACAACTCCACAAGGTTGATGACCCCTGCTTTAATCTATGGCTTAGGCTTAGATTTCACACTAACAGAGAAAGCCTTCTCAACTCAAAGAAACAATTGTTTGAGCTTTCCTAAACCTGGGACAAAACATTCTGGTTTTATGGTTCTCCTCATTATTGACCTTAGACCTTTAGACGTATTTTTCGCTCCATAAGACGCACTTTTTCCCCCCAAAAAAGGGGGGGGGAAGTGTGTGCGTCTTATGGAGCGAATACTGCAAAGCTGCAGGCGTTCTCAGGGCCGCAGAGCCTCCTTGGCAGGTGCTTCTGCCCCTGACCAGGGTCCTGCCTGCGCTCAATGGTAATGCAAATGCAAATGGTAATGCAAATGCAAATGGTAATGCAAATGTTCAGCGCTTAGTGACAATGCACTTGCAGAAAAATACTACAGTACCTCATTCTACCAGTGCAAGGATGATAAAGCAGAAAAGGCTAGCATATAAAATTCCTTTTAAACTAGAGGTAGTAAAATATGCTAAGGAGCATGGAAACAGAGCAGCGGAGAGACATATTTGATTACACTATTTGGTTCAGAATATTTTTTTTCCTGTTTTCCTCCTCTAAAAACTAGGTGCGTCTTATGGTCAGGTGCGTCTTATAGAGCAAAAAATACGGTAGATTTAAACCAAGTAGGCAGAAGGGCCTCATGAAAGAAGGACTTCAGGAAAGAAATTGCTTGACAATTCTCCTAGGACTCTACAGTATATTTGGAGCTCCATACTTTGGTAAAGAAGTACACCATAAGAGCAAGGAGCCAGTGGTTTTGGGAGTTCCTTCTAATAGATAGGTTCAGCAGGATGGGGTAGTGCCTTGGAAGGAAGCAATTAAGTAAGCCACCATCAAATACTCCCACCAGACAGCTCTCCCATAGGAGAGCTAGTATAGGACAGTGAGTAGTGTTTAGGATCAAAGAGACTTTGATTCATATCTCTGCTAGCCCATGAAATTAACTGACAATGCAATCCTATGCATATCTACTCAGAAGTAAGTCCCGTTGTGTTCAACAAGACTTATTCCTAGGAAAGTGTGTATAGGATTGCAGCCACAATGGCCAACATAGCTGGCCTATTCATGAATTGGATGATGCCATTAGCTGAGGCAAGGTTGGCAGCTGCAAGGGGAAGGGCCTTCTTTGTAGTGGTGCCTCAGCTGTGAAACTCCCTCTTTGTTGAATGAACCCTTTTGTTGGCCTTCTGGTGGGGGCTCAAGACCTTTTTGTTCTGTTCTGCCTTTTTACGCTGATGTTTTTATAGTTCCATTTCTGCTGGTATCATCATTGTGGTTGTTGAAGTTTACTTTTGGTTCTGCCTTTGTATTTGTATTGTATGCTGTTTTATTGGATTGTGGTTAAGTACTTTGGGCCCTTTGTTATGAAGTAGAAATGTAGGGTATAAAAGTTTTGAAATAAATGATATGATACTTGTTTTGACAGTTTAATTGATCTTTTTCCCTTCCCCCTCCTCATGTTTTTGTCTTGGTAGGCATGGTCAGCATTTGGTATTACAACTGTCTGGTGGAGACTGTTTTGAAGTAAGAAGAATTCCATTGGAATACATTCAGTAGTTTAAAAAGCTAACCAGATGTGGTTCAACTACAATTGTATACAATACAAAAATTCAAGCAATATTTAGAAACATCCATTTGCACATTTATGTATGCTGACATTTTAGGATATCTGTGTAAATTATGACCTGTGCCCTTTTGTACCCCCTTTTATAGTGGGTGGTGGCTTACAATATAGCCCAAGGCCCTTGACGAGCCTAGCAATCCCAGTGCTGGGAACAACAGCAAGATTGCAAAGTGGCTGTATTTTTTGTGCACAACTTCCTCCCTATAGGAGCTGAATTTCCTGGTTAGCCAATGATTGATGACAGCACCACCAGGGATCCATGTTGGATGTTGCTCCAAATGCACTAAAGATGTTAGATTATATCCTAACGACGTTCAGCATGGCTAAGACATTTAACTGGAGTGGGCCTAGTGAAAAGGCTAAAAGACTGAGTTGTGAATCAGGACTACTCTGCTTTGAAGTTCAGTTCTGCCATGAACTCACTAGGTGGCCTTAGCCAACCACGCCCTCTCAGCCTTATCTCCCCTGCTGTAATACAGGTATAATAATGCTTATAAACCTTAACAGGTTGTCATAAGGATTACATCAGCATAATACACATGAAGCTCTTTAAATGATACACAGATGCTAAGTGTTCTTAGGCTGCAATCCTAGAAAGCAGAGATTCTCAAATGGGGATGTTGAGATGCCCCAGCCACGGAAGCCCTGTCTCTGCCCCTTAAAGGATGGAGCAATGGTGGCAACTATGCTCCTATGATCACACCGCAGTTCGGGACAAAAGGGCTTTTAAAAAACTTACTGGGGGTCCCTATCACCCTCCAGAGGGTGTGGGGAGCCTGTAAACCACTCTGTTTTCAGACAAAAACTCAAAGTGGGTCATGGTCACATTTTTGAGCAGTGGTGGGGAGGCTTTTGGGAGACTCACAGAGGTGTCTGTTGGCTCCCCATAGCCTCTGGAGGGCCATAATGGTCTCCAATAAGTTTTTAAAAAGCCCTTTTGTCCCTGGCAGCAGTGCAATCACTGGAGCGCTATCATCATCCCTACCCCACAAGCATTTACAGCACACACTGGAAATGTATGCAGCTATGCACACTTACCTGAGAGTAAGCCCCATTGAACCAATTGGGACTTACTTCTGTATAAACATGTAGAATTGTTTACAGCGCCATCCTATGCAGAAGCAAGTCCTATTGAGTTCAATGAAACATGCTCCCAGGTAAGATGTATTGGATTGCAGTCTTAGGTTGCAGTCCTATCCACATTTACCAGGGAGTAAGCCCCATTATATTGGGACTTACTTCTGTGCAGTCATGCATAAGATTGGGTTCTTAGGACTAACTTTCTTAGGATACATACAATTTGTTATTATGACAATACAGACAGGCTGTAAATGAACATTAATGATGAAACAGAATAATTTCATGCATGCATCTTTGGAGATGCAGGCAACTGGGCAAAGAAGGTTATCTCAGAGAGAAGACTATTAAAAGTGAAGATCTTTAATTCACAGAAACGCTGAAGATGATGAACAATGTAAAGTAAGTTCCTTTTATGCTAATGTATTCATACTAAGGTGTTTGATTATTATTTACCAGTTGTTTAACTTAATGGTGGGTCCCAGCCATGACCATCCAAAATGTATTCATGAATAATTTTCAATGCTTATTCAATGCAAATTACTTATGAGTAAGTATGTGATATAATGGGGCCATATGGGCTAGTTTCTCAAGATCAGATACAGGTCATTTGGTTAAAGAATTTTGCAAGGGAGTGCGAATCATTGTATAATCAGTTTCTGCAGTTTCATTAATGTATTTTCACCTTTTGCATTGTGAGCAGAGTTTAAATAGCCAATCACCTGATGTTCAGGGTTTATTCTTTTTAAACTCCTTTTTCTTCTGCTTCCTTCCCTCTTTTGTGGCAATTACAGACAGTAAATTTCATTTCATCATCTGCATTAGTATTTCTAACATAAATCATAGTAATACAGTTAAGTAATGCCAGCACATTTGCAAATCACTTACAGATTGGTTCCATGGAGCTTGTTCTATCAAATTAATCAGAAAGCTCACCTGTTGACATATCTTACATTTAAATCAAAATTTTTATTACGCTATAAATTTATCTGAGACTATTTATTCCCCTGTTTAGTACTAAGCAATTCCACACTCTTTGAAATCTTGATAAGCAATGCATATGTATATTTCGGCAGGACCAAAAAGGGCTGCTGCTGCTGCTTCTTTTTAAACACTTCAGAGGCTCATAATTCTGGGCTATGCAATGAAAATGCAGGATAAATTATTTGCATATTATTTCATGTTAGAATTTTATGCAGCAGATACCACCCCCTGTATCTGCGGGAGATGCATTCCTGCCCCCCCCATACAAGAAACAACAGAAACGGGGAACCCTATCTCCTTGGCCCCACACGCCCCCTGCTTCCTGTTAACGTTCCTTCAGTCAACCTCACTATCTGCAGGCTTCCTGCCTGCTTGTCCCTGCTATAAGCTTTCTGTGTTTGGGTAAAGAAAGCTACAAAATCTTTCAGGTGACTATAAACAACATAAACAAGGTAATGGGCATGGGGAACCACGGATAAGTGGATAAGGGACTCCTGTATAAAAATACTCAGGAATCGCTCAACCATGAGGCTATCTAAAATAGCTGTTTTGAGCAGTGGGCTCAGAAGGGAGCAAACTGATAGGGGTTGCATGAAACCTGTACCCATCCTACTTCCCTGTTGGACATAAGAACATAAGAACAGCCCCACTGGATCAGGCCATAGGCCCATCTAGTCCAGCTTCCTGTATCTCACAGCGGCCCACCAAATGCCCCAGGGAGCACACCAGATAACAAGAGACCTCATCCTGGTGCCCTCCCCTGCATCTGGCATTCTGACATAACCCATTTCTAAAATCAGGAGGTTGCGCATACACATCATGGCTTGTACCCCATAATGGATTTTTCCTTCAGAAACTTGTCCAATCCCCTTTTAAAGGCATCTAGGCTAGACGCCAGCACCACATCCTGTGGCAAGGAGTTCCACAGACCAACCACACGCTGAGTAAAGAAATATTTTCTTTTGTCTGTCCTAACCTGCCCAACACTCAATTTTAGTGGATGTCCCCTGGTTCTGGTATTATGTGAGAGTGTAAAGAGCATCTCCCTATCCACTCTGTCCATTCCCTGCATAATTTTGTATGTCTCAATCATGTCCCCCCTCAAGCGTCTCTTTTCTAGGCTGAAGAGGCCCAAACGCCGTAGCCTTTCCTCATAAGGAAGGTGCCCCAGCCCCGTAATCATCTTAGTTGCTCTATTTTGCACCTTTTCCATTTCCGCTATGTCTTTTTTGAGATGCGGTGACCAGAACTGGACACAATACTCCAGGTGTGGCCTTACCATAGATTTGTACAACGGCATTATAATACTAGCCGTTTTGTTCTCAATACCCTTCCTAATGATCCCAAGCATAGAATTGGCCTTCTTCACTGCTGCCACACATTGGGTCGACACTTTCATGGACCTGTCCACCACCACCCCAAGATCTCTCTCCTGATCTGTCACAGACAGCTCAGAACCCATCAGCCTATATCTAAAGTTTTGATTTTTTTGCCCCAATGTGCATGACTTTACACTTACTGACATTGAAGCGCATCTGCCATTTTGCTGCCCATTCTGCCAGTCTGGAGAGATCCTTCTGGAGCTCCTCACAATCACTTCTGGTCTTTACCACTCGGAAAAGTTTGGTGTCATCTGCAAACTTAGCCACTTCACTCCTCAACCCTGTCTCCAGGTCATTTATGAAGAGGTTGAAAAGCACCGGTCCCAGGACAGATCGTTGGGGCACACCACTTTTCACCTCTCTCCATTGTGAAAATTGCCCATTGACACCCACTCTCTGCTTCCTGGCCTCCAACCAGTTCTCAATCCATGAGAGGACCTGTCCTCTAATTCCCTGACTGTGGAGTTTTTTCAGTAGCCTTTGGTGAGGGACCGTGTCAAACGCCTTCTGAAAGTCCAGATATATAATGTCCACTGGTTCTCCCGCATCCACATGCCTGTTGACCTTTTCAAAGAATTCTATAAGGTTCGTGAGGCAAGACTTACCCTTACAGAAGCCATGCTGACTCTCCCTCAGCAAGGCCTGTTCGTCTATGTGTTTTGAGATCCTATCTTTGATGAGGCATTCCACCATCTTACCCGGTATGGATGTTAGGCTGACCGGCCTATAGTTTCCCGGGTCCCCCCTCTTTCCCTTTATAAAAATAGGCATGACATTTGCTATCCTCCAATCTTCTGGCACCATGGCCGTTTTGAGGGACAAGTTGCATACCTTAGTCAAGAGATCTGCAACTTCATTCTTCAATTCCTTAATAACACTTGGGTGGATGCCATCAGGGCCCGGTGACTTATTGATCTTTAATTTATCAATGAGGTCTGAAACATCTTCTCTTTTAACCTCTATCTGACTTAACTCCTCGGTCAGGAGGGGCCGTTCGGGCAGCGGTATCTGCCCAAGGTCTTCTGCCGTGAAGACAGATGCAAAGAACTCATTTAATTTCTCTGCCATCTCCAAGTCTCCTTGTATCTCCCCTTTACCTCCCTCACCATCCAGAGGGCCAACCGCTTCTCTGGCGGGTTTCCTGCTTCTAACATATTTGAAGAAGCTTTTATTATTCCCCTTAATGTTGCCGGCCATGTGTTCCTCATAGTCTCGCTTGGCCTCCAGTATCACCTTCTTACATTTCTTTTGCCACAGTTTATGTTCCTTTTTATTCTCCTCATTAGGGCAAGACTTCCATTTACGGAAGGAAGCTTCCTTGCCCTTCACAGCCTCTCTAACTTGGCTGGTTAGCCATGCGGGCACCCTCCTGGATTTAGTGGAACCCTTCTTTCTTTGCGGTATACACCTCTGCTGGGCCTCTATTACTGTTGTTTTAAGCAGCCTCCATGCACTCTGGAGAGATTGGACTCTTTTTACCCTCCCTTTCAACCTCCTTCTAACCAGCCTCCTCATTTGAGGGAAGTCCGCCCGTCGGAAGTCAAGGGTTTTTGTTAGAGATTTGCCTGGTATTCTTCCCCCAACATGCACGTCAAAACGGATCGCAGCATGATCACTGTTCCCCAATGGCTCAGTAACGTTTACATCTCTAACCAGGTCCTGCGTACCGCACAATATTAAATCCAGAGTCACCTCTCCTCTGGTGGGCTCCGTGACTAGCTGATCTAAGCCACAGTCATTTAGCACATCAAGAAATCCGGTTTCCTTATCGTGACCAGAACACAAATTGACCCAGTCAATATGAGGATAATTGAAGTCCCCCATGATTACAACCCTGTCCCTCCTTGTCACCTCCCTGATCTGTTGCCTCATTTCAAGGTCCCCATCCGATTTCTGGTCTGGAGGACGATAGCATGCCCCCAGTATTACATCGCTGCACAAGCCTGGTAATTTAACCCACAGAGATTCTACGGTGGAGTCGGACCCACCTTCAATCTCTACTTTGCTGGATTCTATCCCTTCCCTAACATAAACGGCCACCCCACCTCCAACACGCACCTGCCTGTCCCTCCTGTAGAGTTTATAGCCCAGGATTGCGGTATCCCACTGATTCTCCGCATTCCACCAGGTTTCCGTTATGCCCACTATGTCAATATTTTCCCTTGTCACCAGACATTCCAGTTCTCCCACCTTTGCTCGTAGACTTCGGGCATTCGCATAAAAGCATTTATACACAGAATGCCCCAGGATGGGCTGCTTATTTGCTCCTTTGTCCCCGCATCCTCTCATTGTGCCAAACCGTCTATCACATCCCATCACGCTACCTTTGCCAATTTCTTCTCCTACCCTGCCTTTGTCTTGTTGTTCTCTAACCTCCCCATCCTCATCCCATAGGGATGAGGAGTCCCGAACCGGATGCCCCTCGGCTCCTGTCGGCCTTCCCCCAGGGATCAGTTTAAAAGCTGCTCTGCCACCTTTTTAATGTTATGCGCCAGCAGTCTGGTTCCATTCTGGTTCAAATGGAGCCCGTCCCTCTTGTACAGGCCCCGCTTGTCCCAAAACGTTCCCCAGTGCCTAACGAATCTAAACCCCTCCTCCCTACACCACCGTCTCATCCACGCATTGAGACCCCTGATCTCCGCCTGCCTAGCTGGCCCTGCGCGTGGAACAGGTAGCACTTCAGAGAACGCTACCTTTGAGGTCCTGGCTTTCAGCTTCCTGCCTAAAAGCCTAAATTTGGCCTCCAGGACCTCCCAGCTACACTTGCCCACGTCGTTGGTGCCGACATGCACCACAGCCGCTACCTCTCCCCCAGCACTGTCTACACTGCCCTATTCTCTTGAAGCATTCTCTGGAAGCATGAGAGAAGAAGGGGTGGCATACCTCATCTTCTAGGTGTTCCACCCCTCTTAGCTGCTCTTTGACCACACTTTTGAATATCTGGGGAAAGCGCTGCAGCCTTTCCTCCTCTACGGCTTCTGGCAAAGTAGCTGGGTGGAGATTAACCGGATCCTTCTGGCCCAGCATTTTACAAGGTGTTGCGGAGTTGGAAGATGATGAGATGACTGCTGGTGGTATGTGTGCAAGCAGATGCTGATGGGTTAGCAATAGAATATAGGGTAGGTGGGTTTGCCACATTTTAAAGCAACAGATCAGTTTGGGTTGCCCCAATACTGGACTACAGCACTGCAGTATAAGAACTTTTATATCTGTGCAGTGTGAACAGAGTAAGAATGATACGGCATATATGAAAAACGAAGTGTATTCCTCCCCAATCAATTTAAATATTGAATATATTTAAATTTAGAATATATCAGTTCTAAATATGAATATCTTATTCTAAGTGTTCATGCTATTAAAAAAATGAACTCAGGGAAAGCATTCTCTATATCTACTGCAAACATAACCAGACAACCTAGAAACATGTTTGGTATTGTAGGTAGAGGATTGACCCCAATGATCTGCATCCCAAGTTGACCTCCTTTTAAGAGTTCCCAAGTTCAGTTGGCCCCTGCTCCTGACCTGCAAAGAGGAGTGGGTGATAATCCTTATCTCAGTAAAAGCATCACCTGTTGATTTCTGCATGTCAGGCTCCGGGCACTGGCTCCAGGAGGTGGAAACTTTCGATTTGACATATATCTGCATCCCACTTGCAGTTACCAATGTTGATGTTAATGTCACAATTTTTATACAAGCAGCTTCAATGCATGCATCTCCATCATAAGAACTAGAATGACACTGCTACCTCTTTGCAACTGAAATTCTGTGATTCCTACTATTTGTTTGAATTAGAGTTGGCTACAGGGATGCATGCTTTCTTTTTGATCTATTCTGTTAGATGGGCATGCATACTAAAAAGTTGAACTTCCGTATGATTCCCAAATGCTTTCCTGAACAAACAGAATAAAAAGTCTACTCAGGTGCATTGCCCGAATGATCGACTAACTGTATGGGCATATGATTTTTATTTCCCAGTTGTACAATGTTTTAAAGCACTTTCTAAGTTTCCCAGTTGTATTTCTATTCATTGTTCACATAAAATTCTTTGATTGGGGGGGAGACATAAAAAAATCCTTAAATTTCTTAGAACAATAGCTTATACTTCTGTAGAAGTGCTAACAAGTAAGAATTTCAAACCCAGCAATTCTGTGTTACCTTGATAATTAAGCATTACCTAAAGTTTATTTTAAAATGGTCTGGTTGCTTAATATGATATACTCATAGTAATTTTTGTTAAATTAATAAGGGTGACATTTTTATCAGGCATTTTTTTTTTCCTCCTGTGTGTAGAAAGGCCTTCCTTTGGCATTTCAAGCAGATTTAAACTGGGGCACCTGGAATGGCACAGCAATTATTCCCTGGGACTATTTTCCCCCTGGTGTGAACAAGATGAATTCATATGCAATTCATGGCTCTGGACTTGGAAGGATGTATGAAGCACTTTATCCAATACCACGAGAAGAGATTGAAGATGGGCAAGGTCCTAATTTGTGAGTACAAAAGCCTCCACATCTTCTTTAAATCACTTTCTGGATGTCTGTGAGGCTCTTTTTTATCCTTGATCATAACTGCTTGTGTAATACATTTAGAAAGTCCTTCAGTGGGGCATGCTGGAATATTTATTCATTCCTTTAATTGACAATTTTATAGTTTACCACTAGGGCCTATTTTATGTAGTGCAAAAGCAGTGAATACAACATAAAAGCTGATGATCGGGTGATGCTACGGTAGGCTAGTTCTTTTTGCAATGAACACAATATATCTTATCTTACATTTGCCAAATTTACCCTGGGAATATCTGGCCAATCCGGAATCTGTTTTGTGGTGAAGGGTTCCCTTACATTGTAATTCTAAGTCTACCTTTCCCCCATGCATTCTAGTGGACCTATTCAGTGCTCTATTTACCAATCACTTTAGGTTGTATCCTAAATCTTTCTTCCATTCTGAGAAGATGCTCTGTTTGCAGAAGGAGGGAGTGGCAATTTTCTCAACCTCTTACCCTCTGTAGCCCCTAGCAAAAACTGTTCCTGAGCCTCGGAGGACCCTCAGGAGAAGATGTTTGTGTGGGTGGGGGGAAATTGACAAATTATGGTCCTTGTTTTATCACTTTTCTCTGAATCCTGGTTCCAAAGTCAAGGTATGGGAACATTTGTTCCCTTACCTTGGGGCTGCATTGTGGTTGCACCAGTGCTGGGATGTTGGGTAGGACTGGGCCCTCAGTCTTTAATAATTCAAATTCTTGCTCTTCTGTTTTGTTGTTAGCCATCGCCTTGAATATTTCAAAGATTTCAGCCTAAAGGACATAATGGGAGAGGACTGGACTCAACCTCCATCAGATATGTGGCCGTAGTTTTCACAAGTTCTGGAGTCATCAGTCATCAAGGAAAAAAAAAAACTAGTTTCTTAAGCACACCAAATTATTAAACGTGAGGTTTCAAATACTTGGTTTTCTCTCATAACTTTAATACGGCACTCAATTAAAATAAATGAATTGATCATGTCTTTTAGTGATGCTTATCCTGCTATCTTCCCTCAAGTAGGCAGCAGGGTTTCAGTAAAGTCTAACAGCTGCTGCACTTTTATCTAACTTATCTCTATTTATATATCACTGTTTTCCTGTAATTCTTCTGTCTTGTTATTCTTACACAGTTTAAGAAATGGGAATACATTGTGTTTTTGACCCTGCATTATCCAAAACCACATGTCAAGAACATGATCTAAATTGGGGGTGTCAATTGCGGGATGCGGCCCGCAGAAGCTTTTTATCCGGCCCTCAGGCTCTCAGCTGCTGAGCAGTGCTTAGGTGTTACTGATAAAAGGGCAGCCACCACGAAAATTGGGCTCTCCCATATCTTGAAATATGATAAAGATTTGCATGTTTTCTCCTCTGTCATTTGTAGTTAATGAATTCCTAAGTGATAAAAAGTGCTTATTTTTGGTTATGAGTTGTTTAATGACTTCACTTCCTGCCTAATGACATCACTTGCGGCTCTCAACAGGCATCATGAATGCCATTCGGCCCTCGGTATGAAACAAGTTTGACACCCCTGCTCAAAATCATACAGGGCATGGGCTCACATGTGTTTTTCTCTTAACACTAATGCCCTGTTCAGATACACAGTAGCTATGGATGCTATACCCATGTGCAGCATCCGTAGATGGATGCTTTGTAGCTCTGCCCTGCTCTGATGCATACTAAAAACCCACCTACCACGCTTTTAGGGAGAGATCCTCTCCATGACTGAAAATACTTGGCCCCCAGTGTTCCCAATCACAGGGATGATCTCTCCCTGAGTACAGCACTTGTACATATGGTGGGCATGGTCTTTAGTCCTACTTGGACTTTGGGAACCCTGTAAATCTTGGCAGCGTGGGGGGACAACAACATGATTGCCACAATAGTGCTGCTACCAGGCAGGGAAGGGGTTTTCACTCATCTGGGGGTTGCTATGGCTCTGCAGAGGGTCTGGGGAGCCTGCGACCCCCTCTGCAGCCCTCCCTAAAGCTTGAAAATGTCGAAAAGGAAAAAACGCACTTCCTGTTTTGGGACAAAACCCAGAAGTGGGTCACCTCCACCTTTTCAATATTTTCAAGTCTCGGGGAAGGCTGCAGAAGGAGTTGCAGGCTCCTCAAACCCTCCAGAGAGCCATAGTGACCCCAGGTAACTGGAAAAACCCCTTCCCTGCCTGGCAGCAGTGTGATGGTAGTGATCTTGTTGCTGCCAATTTCCTTAAAGAGGAAAGACCCTTTTCCCATTCCCCTGGTACAGCGGTTTTCAACTGCTGTGATACGGCACACTGGTGTGCTGCAAGGCTGCCTCAGGTGTGCCACGGGATCAGAAGAGGCAGGCAGCAGCTGCGCACCTGCCTGCAGGAGAAGCAGCTTCTTTGAGCAGCACAAGCAAGGGAGCAGCCAGGGAAGGGGCTGGTCACAGCTGCTCTGCATCCCATGCAGCAGCTGAAGAGTCCGCTTAGAACTTGCTCCTGCTACTGCACACGACTCGAGCTGCAACCTGATCCTCACTTTCCTGGGAGTAAGCCCCATTGGCTATTATGGGGCTTACTTCTGAGTAGACATGCATAGGGTTGGGCACAAAGGCGGTTGTTGCCTGCCTGCGTGCTGATTGCCCAACCAGTGAAGCTGGGAGCAGCCAGGAGGTGGGAGCTGCGGAGTGAGTGAGAAGAGGGAACCAGAAGCGGGCACGCAGGTACACAGCGAGTGAGTCGGCTGAGGCCCCCAACCTAAGGTTTCAGGCTCCCTGAAAGTCCCTTTTCCTTGCCAGTTCGCCTGCAACTCCCCAAAGCGACCCTCCCTGCACTTTGGGGCTTTTAGAGGAAGGGCACTGGGCCACAATCTTATCCACACTTACCTGGGAGTAAGCCCATTGACTATAATGGATAGGATAGGATAGCCATGCATAGGATTGGGCTCTGGGGGTGCTATTGCATCCACACTTTCCTGGGAGTAAGCCCCATTGACTATAATGGGGCTTCCTTCTGAGCAGGCATGCATAGGATTGGACTCTGGGGGTGCTATCTCATCCACACTAACCTGGAAATAAGCCCATTGACTATAATGGGGCTTACTTCTGAGCAGGCATGCATAGGATTGGGCTTTTGGTTGCACTCTTTTTTCTCAAACACACAAGCAGGCAATTGGCACTTCTCTCTCCTCTTCTCAGCCACCCCACCCCCTTCCCCAGGCATAATTCCCCCCCCCAAATCTCACAATCACAGTTAGCAACTCTGTCCCTCCCCTCACCTGTCAGCACCTTCCAAAGATAAAGAATCACTGCCTCACATTCTCTCTCTCTCTCCCCCCCACCCCCAGTTTAATCCTGCACTTGTTTCAATCATGTCACCTCACTGCCCCTCACCTGCATTTCTCCACTATGTGATCAGCCTGCCCTGTCTTTGCCAACACTTTCTGGCACTTTTGATAAGAATTTGAACATAGGATTTTTCCCTCCTTTTCAGAAATCACATATACTTCCCTCTCCATGCTTCTTGTCAATTTTTTTTTTGTCATATAATGATTTAATTGTATTAATTTTATTAATTCAAGATTAACTGTAATGCAGTAATTTAATGTAAGTAAAAAACTGGTAGTGTGCCTTGACAATTTTAGTGCCTTGTCAGTGTACCGTGAGCTGAAAAGGTTGAAAATGGCTGCCCTGGTAGGTCGCAACCCACCAATTTGGGAACCACTGGTCTATATCAATTTCAGCAGGAATTCAAGGTTTCCCATACCTGAGTATAGCACCCATAGAAACCTAATGCTTGAACAGGGCTGAAGTGATTTTAAATTTTCCTTCTTAATATGCTGAAGTACTGTGGAGTTCCATCATTGGACTGGATGTCTCCCTGTCAAGCATAGGGTGCATTCCTACCTTGTGTTGGAACAGGCAAGCCAATAGGCTTGCGCTGTATCCAGCGCAGGATAGGGGTCCAAGGCGGCTCAGCCAGAGGCAAGGGGAAATGTTTCCCCTTACCTCTGGGTAAAGTGCCTTCTCTCCTATGGGTCTCGTTGGACTTGTGCCATCTCCTGAGGTGGCACAAATCCAAGAAGACTGGAGCAGCTTCAAGCCGCTCTGAGCTCCCTGAGAATGGGGGTTGGGATCCAGCATAAGTGCTGGATTCCAGCCCCGCCTCTCACTCTCCACCTGCCTGCCCCCAGGGCCGCCCACTGCCCACCCTCCCCCTGCCCAGGAAAGCCTCCCTCCCGCCTCCTCCCCGCCTCTTCCCTACTCACCCCAGAGGCTTGTGTCGGCCCAGCCAGGCTGACACAAGCCTCAGCGAGGAAGCCACCACGGAGGCTGGATTCAGCCTCCATGTGTCGGCATAGCTCCATGCTCCAACGCGGCTTACTCCAGAGGAGGCACAAACGTGCCATAAGGCATGTTTGCAACCCTCCTGGGTTGGCGCAAGTGAAGTGTAGGATTGCACCATAGCCTTGGAGACATTCTCTTATGTTTGGGGACCTGAACATTGTTGGGCCTTTCATGAAGCTTGATTCCGGGGGGGGGGGGCCTCACCACATATTGAAAACAAAAAATTCCCTTTGGGTAACACAAGCAAATCCTGTGAATCTGCCTTCGTTAGTTTACTCAATATTAAGAACAGCACATTAGACCTATTTTTTCATGTTCCTTAAATAAAAAAAAGAATACACCTCCTCCTTTTAGACTGCTGAAAACAGGTCCAAAAGACTGTGTGTGTAATGTTGCTCTCTGCTGTGTACCTGACTGACATCTCATGATTGCATATTCTCGTTAGTGAAACGAGTGGGTGATCATTTCACTCTTCATCACGTGTGGATATTGGAATCTTTCTTTAGGCTAGAACTTTTGATTGAAATCTTGTGCCTAAGGATATTGGAGTTAAAGTACCGGTCATCTATCAATGCAGTGAAATAGCAACGCTGCGCTAACTGCAGTTTCCTTATTTAGATCAAACGCTGTCCATAACAAAATGGTTGTAATTCCAAGTAAAATGAGTTTTGAGGATTAATTTGGTCCATCATCCCTTAAGCTTAGCGAGCATCCCTTTTTAATTTGTCATGTAAAATATGAGTTTGGGAACTTTAAAGTGTGTACAGTTTTCTTTGCACAGTGTTATTAAGTAGAGGGATTCTGGATTAATTTAGCAGCCAGGTCTGCTCTTTCAGCCATAAGCTATGCTGTCAGGGAAACCTAATTACAATTTAAGTGGGATGCAAATGAGTTGTGACACTACATCATTTCACATGAAAGGTTCATTACTTACATTAAGTCGCACAATGCTCTTTCCTAAGCAAGGGGCTCATTAGAATTTTTTTGTATATTTTAACATGGTCAAATGTAAGTACAGCATTTACTCTTAATATGTACCTTCTTAAATGCAACTCCCTTCCTTAATCATTTAAGCTTTAAGTTGTAGAGATACTGAATCAATATAAAGTGAACTAGTTTTAGCATGGTTAAGTATGAGTTGGGCTCTTACTTTAATATGCTGCTTCTTAACTTCATAGCTTCTCTTTAATCATGTTAAGCTTTATGCTTCTTAAGTTATTGAATCAATATAAACTGAACGAGTACACACACACACACACACACACACACAGTTTTTGAAATAATTTTCTCTTAAGTCATCTATCTCATGCCTAGTTTTATGTAATTGAAGTCAATTTGCCATCTTTCCTGAGTGTTCAGGAACAGAATTACTCTACATTCATTTGATATCATCTCTAGATATATGAGGTATTTGAGAAAAAAATGTTCCATAGTTCTTTGTGTTACAAAAATTAGAGATTGTTGATTGAGGGTAATCCAAACTGCCCTCAAGCCTATGTTTTAATAATCCCTTGGTAAGGAAATGTGGTGCACTGTTTTCAAAGAACTCACAAAAATCATTTGAATATGTTTCTATGGCTGTTTGTTTCTCTGAATCCGGAAGATGGTCTCCCACCCGTGCAGATAAGAGACCACACTGGAAAACAATAGACTTGTACTAAGAGCAAAGGCTGTGTTAAAAGGCAGGGATGGGAACTTGAGTCAAGTGACTTGAGTCCGAGTCACAAAAGCATGAGTCTGTCTGTGTCTGGGTGTGCCTGTTTACTTTTTTTGCGGCGTGAAAGACCTCGTAGGGCCATCATTCAGACCAGGTGAGCAGCAGGGAAGTTCCAGCCAGGAGGCAGGGTTAATGTTTTGCATTGAGCAGGAGGTGGGAGTGGGCTCTCTTGTCCATCTCTGGAAGAACTGATGATTATTGAATGAAGGATGGGTAGACTGATTTTTTTCCTTTGGATGAGGTAGGGCAGAAGGAGGAGCCCAAGGGGGTTCTTGCCTTAGAATTGGCTGGAGAAGCACAGAGGGAAGGAGGCAAAGAAGCCGAGGGGGGGGGGGGAGGCCATTTGTAGTGATCACACTTTCCAACCTCATGGCTCCTGTGGGCTCCAATGTTACTTGGGAGGAGGAAGCCTGATTGAATGACCAGTGCAAATGGGACTACCACTGAGTAGAACTGCAAAGGATTGGGTTATATTGGTAAGCCTCCCAGCTGCTGCACATGACCCTTCTTCTTCTTGCCACTTCTGTCTCTGCTCTCATGCAGTTTGTCCCACCCCACTCCTGCCTTGTTTACAGATGGGATGGGGACATCAGGGGAGTGTTTAAAGAGAATTCTGACACACGAACACACACACACACACACACCCCAGTAGCAGCTCTATTTTTTTTTCTGCAGAGCTGTAGCTGGCTTTTTAAAGGGCAAGGCTTGTGATTCTAGTCTTTTCGAGTTCCCAAAACACTCTGGGCAACTCGGAAAATCTGTCCGTTTAGGACTAGTTTTCAAGTTGAGTCACGGGGAACAGAGACTTGTGACTTGACTCAAGTCAAGTTGCACTGAATTCACCCATCCCTGTTAGAAGGGACAACTCACCATACCTCAGGAAACAACATAATATTAGGCAGAACCCACATAGCAAACTGTGGTAATTATGCACAGGCGCTGGGCTTTGGGATGCTTTGGCATATTTGGCAATATAGCAGACACATCCGCTATGTATGCAAAGCACACTTTGCTAGCCTTAGAATTATGCTGAGTCTCTGAAGCCCAGCGTTGTAGATAACAGGATGTTATGAAGAAGTTATCATATTTAGGAATGTATTGCGGTTAGCTAGGGTCAGTCAATCCCAGCCAGTTGTAACTAGTGTACTCTTAGAAACCTTCAGTAACTTTCCGTATTGCACTGTATTGCCTCATGTGTTTTGAGACTCAATAAAGCTTGGAGAAAGCTGGCCGGGAGGGAACACTTTCTCTAGACCTCACTCCGTCCTGCTTCCGGCTCAGTTCCCTGCATCAACCCTCTCTTTCCTTGCTCTGCTCCTTGCCGCTCCAGTTCCCACTTTTAACTCCTTCAGTGTTCTTTGCAGTCCCTCAGGCAACAAGGTCCAAGCCTTGGCCTCCCAAAGCAGCATCTTGCGCTGCTACACAAACTATAAGATACTTAATATTCCCAGTTAAGATGGAATTATAAGAGACTGAATTTCTATAGAGACTTCAGTTATTCATTCAGTCCAAATCTAAGGAATCAGTAATGTGAATCTCACTCAATATATGTAATATGCTTTGAATACTAAGAATATTTCATGCAAGCAAACAAGACTCTTCTCACTACAAACATGCACTGTATTATTTTTTTAAACACTTTATTTTTTAATATTGTACTAGATCATTGTGCATGTCAGAAGAACAATGGCATCTCTTTAGTCAAACATTATTATAAACAGGAATGGGGCCATAGCTCAGTGGTTGAGCATATTCTTCGCATGCAGATGATCCTCGGTTTAAACCCTGTTATCTCCACAAGATGGTAGCTATTGGAATCCAGAGGGGGGCTAGCAGTGACCACACACCGATGCAGCTCCTAGTGCTTCGCACATTCACTCCATTCCTCTTCCCTTCTGTTCCCTGTTTGGATACACAGCTTACTGGAGGAACAACTTGGTAGACTGTATTCACTGCCACCAGCAGGCAAGCCAGAGGGGGTTCCTGGACTGAACTCTCCTCCTAGAACAATACTAAACCTCTGGTGAGCCACTGATAGTCTTCAGTTAGATGGGCAAAGGGTCTGAGATAGTACAAAATAACCTTGTATGTGCAAGAATCTTTATATCACAGAGAAACATTTGAGGCCACTTCTTAGTATAGCGTCACATCCTTCTGTGCATTCTTCACACATGATCTGCAGCTTCTAAACTCCTGTAATTGTGACCAAATAGTAATGCAATTTGCAGAAATTGCAGGATACATATTCTGATCCTATACAAAGTTTTGCTCTGTGTTGGAAGAATGTGGTGTGATGAGGCCCTCAGTATAGGTGTTCTGGCCATCAAAACTGCGTTTACTCCACAGAAAAACATTTTTCACATGCACACAATCAAATTACAAATGTGTGGGAATGTTCATGTTTTCATGAAGGTTCAGGGCCCAATTCTATCCCCTGCCAGCCCAGACCATGCAGTGACACCTGTGGAACATGCAGTGCATGTTATGGGTGATGGGCACCAAAGTCCAGTAAATCTGTTTTATTTACCTCTTCATCAGTGTAAGACCCTGATACGATTGGGCCGTCAGTTACATATGTCTAGTGCTATTGAAATGTGTCATAAAAATACATGTAACACTTCTAGCAAACCTAGCTCATCAGAGCAAAACTAAATGAGGTCGTGGGAGTTCTGTAATCAGCTTTCTGGGACCCCCAAACTCAATCAGAACCATGAGTCTACTTGATTTTTTTTTATCACTTTGAATCCCTTTCCCACTGGAGTTACTATTTATTCCCATGGGTCAAAACATATATAAACTTATATCGCTTGGGGGCAGGGTGGATTCAGATCAGGAAATGGCATAGGGAAAAGGACTAACCCCTTCCTTCAGAGTGCTATTGCATACTACCTGCATCTAGCCTTTAAATAACTCAGGAGATCATCTCTCTATACAAAAGTGCAGTTTGTACATTGTCAAATGTATGATTACTGTTGCTTACGTCTTCAATGCTTGCAGTGCTTTGCAACCAACCAATTCTGCTTAATTGAACCTTGCCTTCCCATGAACAATGCAAAACTATACATGGAAAAATATGAGCTATTAAAATCAAAGCTCTTCAGAACTACAAATGGATACTGTGGAAGAAAAGACTGCAGTAGTGCACACGCAGCAAGTTAGAAAAGCTGAAAGGAGAATTGGTTGATGGTAAGAAACAGTTTGGCGAAAGACAGAATCCCCGTAAATCATCTATTGGTCCAGTCTAGATAATAGAATACTGAATCATTTTCTCTCCAAATTACATGCAGAGGCTTAAGCCCGACGCAGAAATAAGCATTTTCCACAGAAAAAAACTACATGCCTGGCTGCAAAAGCCATGTGGGTTTCCTTATCTGGAAGCATTTTCCCACATAAGTCAGCCATTTTCAACCACTGTGCTGTGGTCCATGGGTGTATCACAGGAATTTGGGGGAAGGTCATTTATTCATAGGGCCAATGGGGGAACCTCCACTGGCAGCATGATGTGTCTTACCAATGGTCAAAAATCTGATGGTGTGCCTTGACCATTTTAGTGCCTTGTCTGGGTGCCCTGAGATGAAAAAGGTTGAAAATCACTGTAATAAGTCCAGTACCTGTTTCACTTTTTATTTTGTGAGTAGCATATTTTCCATGCGGGTTCTGACTATCAGGTGCAAAAGTCAACATATCATTGCTTGTTGATATCTGTGAGTTTAGAGTCCTCAGAGGAGTTTGACAGTGCCCTAGACTGTCCCTCGTCAGAGCCCTCCTTCACCATTACTTGGCCTTTCCTTGTTTTCAGCTTTAAAAGGTATCTGTCTCCTCCCCCGTGATTGTGAGATGTCTTCTGGGCCTTTGGCACAGACTGCAGGAGGGATCAGACAGGTACTGTACTAGTTGAAACCAGAGCCTTTGCTCAGAGGCAGCTGTGATCAGGTTGCCCTCTGATCCTTCTTGTTCCTACAATGGTGCCCCCCTTCAAGTGATGCCTAGGGCATGTTCCCTACTTGCATGTTCCTAGATACACCTCTGGTTGACACCATGCTCTCCTTTGCAGAATTTGAGCAATGGAGACCTCATGTGACAAAGGTGGAGAGGATCCAGCACATGAAGAACAGACAGAAGTTGTTACAGGCAAACTGAGAAATGAGAAACAAGCTCATGGAGACCCTCAATCATCTGCATGATAGAGATATTGCAGCAAGGGACACGTGCATGGAGATGGCAGTAACTAGCCAGGAGTTATCCTTGAACAATATGACGATGAGGCTTGAAGGAGCACAAGTCCAAGGACATAAGGATGCTGGTTGGGGCTGTTGAAGACACTTAGCACATGATGAATGGCTTTAGGGAAAGGCAGACTGCTCTGATGGAGGCTTACCTGTCCAGTCATGAGCCTGTACAAGCTGAGAGGGGAAGAAGGCGTAGGAGGCCACATCACTGAGGGGTAATGCGATCCCTCTTCTGTGAGCACGTTTGCCAGCTCTTGTTTTGAGCGCATTTGTAAACAGCTGTTGTTGCACTGGAATGCAGTAAACACACCATTTAGGATTATTTATTGACAGTTAACATGGCAGTGAGCTGTTTTGAAAAATAAACCCCTGCTTGTTCACCCCTCCAAAAAAAAATTTCTTTATTTGAGCTGCTGAATACTCCAGGCCCCTCACTGCTGAAGTAGCTGCAGAGAGTATCTCTGATCTTTTTGTTTAAAATTGTGCAGGCTCCATCAAAACTGTCCACTGTGCTTATCAGCTTATCCACCACTGAACAGAACGGAACTAAATTCTGAGTAGGTACGCATAGGAGTGCATATACAAGAATCACCTCTTAAAAGATGCCTCTTAGCTCACAGTGGGATTGCAGTGAAGTTGATGGTAGTTATAATTGTACAATTGCACCTCAACAAAATCTTTCTTCTAAATTTGCCCAGTCCTGTCCTTTCCCCCCCCCCCCGCACCGAGCACAAAAGTCTGAAGAATGACACATGCTTTGGCAGCTACAACTACGACTTCCTACACCATCCAGTACATTTGGTATCAATGAGCAACGTAGGCAGAGAAAGCCACATTTTATTTCTATGTCTCTAAATCATCTTTCCCTATTTTATAGTGGGAAATATCGAACACCATTTTCTGCTTGCACCGAATTCTCAAAATTCCCATTGAATCCTTCCTATGGAATATTAATGAAGCCTTTGTTGAAACTTCTGTGAGAGGGTAACACAAATAGGCAGAAAATGATCATCTCCAGCAAATCTTAAACTGTTGACTGAAAATACATTTCAGAGAACTTGGAACAGAAAAGTATTTTACGGTGGGCACCTTGATTGACTGGGAGCTGCAGATGTGAGCAATCACCAATATTTACATTTCAAAGGGCAGTCCCTTGAAAGAACGACTTCAGTGTCTCTGCAGGCAGCAGCCTATAACTATGGAAAGAATTATTTTCCCATAAGAATATGGAGCAAAAAGTTGCTGCAAGTAACAGATTAAAGCACAATTGGCTAAGGCAGGAAGGCCACAATTTGACCTCATTACGTTTATAAACATTGTGGGCTAAATAGTTGGGAACCAAACATGGCGTAAGCTGCTATTCAGTGTGTTAACGCAGCAGATCTCTCTTGAAATAATAAGATTCCGAGGCTGATCCTCATCCTAAACTTAATCAGTATATATTCCCTAAGGCAGTGATTCCCAAACTTACCAGGGTCACGGCTGCCTCACAGCCTCTTCCTTGCTCATCTGGGCGCCAGTATCTTGGATCATGTGAAATACAAGTTGGTGGTGCCCAAAGCTTTCAAGATCTTATGTGATCCAAGATGGTGGCACTCAAACCTCATAAAATCTCATGTGATTCAAGATGGCAGTGCCCGGGAGAGATGGTAGGGGGGCCACGAGGGACTTCTGGTCACCCCTGTGAGTATGCCGTGGTGCCCCAGGATGCCACAATGCACACTTTGGGAATTGCCCTATGGAGTTCTTTACAGGTAATGTTCTGTGCTTGTACATGTGAGAACCATATATAGACCATAACAAGTGGTGTTAACAATACCACATGAGCATGCAGTGAGATAAATATAGGCATTGTCACAAGTAACAATCTATGCAAGGGTTTCTGCTTCTTGCTACTTAGAGACTGCTGCCATAAGGACCTGCAGAGGCCCACAGTACCTCATGGTGATGCTCCAGGGTAATGGAAAAGGCTAACGGGGCTGGTAAGGTACATTTATTCCTATTGAGCTTAAAGCAGAGACAACCAAACAGGGTCACAGATGCAGACTGTGCGACAGGCCTGGTCCTAACCCTTCAGGTCTAAGGTGGGGTGGTGAGCTTCTGTTCACACCCAACTCCTCCAGGTGTGATGAATGTGCCCTACCTCCATGGTTTCTCCCCCAACCCCTCCTGCCTTGAACAGTTTCCCTTCCTTATCTCCCTGCTGCTACTGCTCTCCTCATCTTTTCATCTGCCCTGTTTGCTCTGCCTTTTCATTTGAGAGGAGAAGCAGCGATCACAGTGGCAGTGGTGTCACCCAGGCAAGCCCAGCCAAAACTCGGCTGATCCATGAGCTTCACTATCTTTTGAAATTGGAAGGGAGAGATTCCAAACTTGGTGAAACCATGGGATGGTATGGGGGGACTGGTATTTTGATCCCGAGCATGACCCTCACTATACTCTTCCACTGTTTTTTTTAAAACCTAAAACTAGTGCATGCAAAGGGGGGGAGGATCACAGTCAGGATCAAAATTGCATTGGGGACAAAATACTCTCCCACCCACTCCCACAGTGGTTTTGTCAAGTTTTGCAGCCTCCCCTCTTCCTGTTTCAAAAGAAAGCTTCCAGCTATTTTGCAAGACTCTAGCCTGGTCTTTAGCCACTACGCTCCATCAAAGATTGAGGTGCTTTGTTTACACTGACTGCTGTTGTTGAGTTTGTTGTGCGTTTCCCCCCGCAAATGCTTCTTGAAGCTATTTTTGTAGTAAAATACAAAGGGAGCTATGGCAAAGCTCTTAATAATGACAATTTAGTCTCTATTCATTCGCTGGGTGTTTACCGCATCAGCGTTAATCATGTCGTATGAATGTATGTCGTAAATATTTTTATAAGATTCCTGCCATAATGAATTGACTAAAATTATGGCCTATTATTGTCAATGTATCCTTTTTCTCACTTAACAAGCAGCCTGCAGCCTCTGCATCTGTAAACTGTCTTCTTCTCTTTGGCTGCTGCTCATCCACATGCAAGCAGATTCAAAGGAAAAGGTTTGTCTCTGGAATGCAATCAGCACAGCACAATCGTAAGTAAGCTTGTGCTATAGATGGTCCTAACCCCCCCCCCCCCCATAAACCACAGCATCCTGATGGTGGCAGCAAAGTACACATAAATGGTCAGACCCCAGCTCTCATAAACAAGGGTGGAGATGAATGGTACCCTGCCAAACTCTTTACTAAAGTCATCAGCTTATCCTGATCTCTAGTGATAGTATGGGTACACAGAGAGCTGATATATTGATCAATTGGTTTTTCAACCACACTGGGTTTCATACAAACATGCCAAAAGCTACAGTTCTTACATTCTGATGTCAAGAGAACACAAAACTGCTCTTTCCTTAATTTGACTTCTCTCCTTCCCTTTTCCACAGGTATTGAGCAAAATATCTGTGCCGAAAGCTTCCTGGCTTTATCCACCAATCTTTTATTATCTATGTTATTTTTATTTTCAAATGCTTTCTTCCTAATCTTGAAGTCTCTTTCTCTCTCTCTCTCTCTCTCTCTCTCTCTCTCTCTCTCTCTCTCTCCCTGGCACCCACAGAGGGGTGATTAACGAGATGGGCGATGCATGTTCCACTAACAAATTGCAAAGGACATCATGCTCGACAGCCAACGAGGCTTCTTTATTCCAAAGAGTACATACAATAACAGCCTGGCAGGCATGAGTTATGGATGCTGTGCCTTGACTAACAGAAACTGGATCACTTGCCATGCCAACGGCAACGTTATTAAAATGAAAAAGAGAGAACTTCTCGTTACCAAATTGCAGCTGTTGCTTTCAATGTCAGACTTGTTTGTCAACTGGCTCTTGGGGAGGAATCAGCGCCGCCCATGTCCATGATGGTTTACAGGTCAGCAAAGTAGTTTGTGACTTTTTTTGGTTTTTGTTCTGATTAAGTATGTGGGATTTCTTGTAGAGCAGTGATTTGGGTTGTAAATAGAGAGAGGAGAGAAATGTTGAGCACAAATGGGGCTCCATTCATCATTCTTATGAAGGAAAGATAGAAATATGAATATTTGGGGACAGTGTTTCATATGTGATAACACTGTAAATTATAAATAATGAAGTAGGGGACACTCAAGAGTGGTAGGAAGAAGTTTCACCCTGATCCTTTTGTAGGGTTTTGTATCATACATATTTTTGAATAATTGTTTGTTTGGTAAAAAGGCAATAAAATACAAGCTAAAAATGTATTTATAATGTATCTACCCTAATTTTCCTCTCTATCGCCCTCTTCCTTTTCCAATCCAGGGAGTGGAAGGAGAAGGAGGGAGGAAAGTGGGTGGGCAGAGATGGGTGCCCCCCACCAATCTCCTGTTTGAGGGAACAGCTTCAGTTCGCCTCATGGATGAGCCAACCCTGAATATGTGAGTTAGGTCGCCCAGAAAGTAATGCACTACATTTTTTTTCTCAGCCTACAGTAATGGTATGAATGCGAAACTTTAGATATACATTATTTGAATTTTCAGGAGTGCGCACACAAATTTTTGGTTTCTTCAGACAGATAGCGTAGCTGCAGCAGTGTTTCGAAATGGCGTCTGTAAGTGATGTACGTTACAAGCAGCGTGTCATCATTAAATTTCTCACTGCGGAGAAAGAAACTGTTGGGAACATTCACAAACGTTTGTGTACAGTTTATGGAGAATCTGCAGTTGACAGAAGTATGGTTAGTCGCTGGGCACAGAGGGTGAGGCCATTAGAAGGCGGTTCGGCAGAGCTCTAAGATTTGCAGCGTTCGGGGCGGCCATCTACAGCTGTCACACCTGACAAGACACAGCTTGCTGATGTGCTCATTTGCGAGGTCCGACGCATAACGACTAGGCAGTTGGCGCTGAAGCTGTCAATCAGCAAAGGAAGTGTGGATGCAATCATCGGTGCTCTTGATTACTCGAAAGTGTGTGCACGATGGGTTCCGCGCTGTCTTACGGTGGACCACAAATCTCTCAGAAAAAACATTTCTTCTGAGTTGCTGAAACGTTTTGAAGATGAGGGGGAAGCGTTCTTGTCCAGGATTGTGACAGGTGATGAAACCTGGGTTCACCATTTTGAGCCCGAAACAAAACGACAGTCAATGGAATAGCGTCATCCTCAATCTCCACAGAAGAAAAAATTCAAAGCAACTGCTTCCGCCGGTAAGGTCATGATCACTGTGTTTTGGGACTGTGAGGGCGTCATACTCATTGATGTGATGCCAAGAGGCAGCACCATTAATTCTGAAGCTTATGTGAAGACATTAACCAAACTCAAGAAGCACTTCCAGCAACTTCGGCACCATAACAACCCAGGTGAATGTTTGATTCAACATGATAACGCTTGGCCTCACACAAGTTTGAGGACTTCGGAACACATCACTAAACAGGGTTGGACTGTGTTACCCCATCCACCCTACAGCCCTGACCTAGCTCCCTCTGACTTCCACTTGTTTGGGCCATTAAAGGATGCCATTCGCGGAAGACATTTTGAGGATGACAAAGAGGTGATTCGCACAGTGCAGAAATGGCTTCGTGACCAGAACAAGGAGTCGTACCGACAGGGCATACATGCCCTTGTGTCTCGCTGGAGGAAGGCCATAGAACTGGATGGAGATTACATGGAAAAATAGGGAGTGTAGAAGAAACATCATTCTTTCTTGTGTGTAAGTTTCATTGTGTTCAATAAATAATTGTTGAAGAAAAAAAATGTGGTGCATTACTTTCTGGGCGATCCTCGTATGAATGCTCTAAGCAGGGGTCGGTGGCCTTTTTCTTGAAAGGGGCCAGACATTCAGCAGTGATGTCATCACATCACCGCCAAACGTCCAGGTTGCCAAGCATCTGGAAGTGGCTCATGTGGAACTCAGTTGGGGAGGCAAAGCCTCCCACCCAGTTTGCCATGTGCCAGACAAGGAGTGGTGAGCAGCTCTGCCATTCTTCATCCAGTATATGGTGACTTGGGTGGGAAGCTTTGCCTTCCAAGCTGAGCTCTGTGCAGGTCTGACTTTGGCTGGCAGATTGCCAACACCTGCTCAAAGCATCATGGTCAGCTGGTGATATTGCAGTTAACATCTTCCTGGAACATTTTTTTTAAATGATGACTGAGCTACATGGTTGTAATCATCAATCTCAATAATTACTAGACATGTCAGAGGTGCAGGTATGTTTCTGAAAAGGGCTTTAAGTTACAATCTTATGTGCACTTTTCTGGGACTAAGCCCTGTTGAACACAATGGGACTTCTGAGTAATCGTGCATAGGATTGTGTTTTCAGGCTCACTAAGGGCCTAATTCTATCTCCCTCTAGTCCTGGGGTGCCAGCATTAACAGCTCTCAGGGACCCCCAGTGCAGCCAACAGGGAACCAACAGCCTCTGGCCCACTGGAGACTTACTGGAGCCCTTGCTGGTCTAATGCAACTGCAGTCAGCGCGAGGGCCAACTGCTTGACCTCTCATGTGAGCTGCAGCCAGAAGGTTCCCTCTGCTGTTTGCTGTTTCACATCTGCGAAGCAGTAGCGGTAACAAAGCCTGGCCTTGCTATGTGCAAGGCCTTTTACAGGCCTTGAGCTATCACGAGACCTTTATTAATTTGTATAAGACCTTTATTCGTTTGTATAAGTTCTATATATTCATTTATGTAAATTTATATTTACATAAATTTATATATTTATGTAAATTTATATATATCATATTTATATATTTATATATATATTTATATTTACATAAATTTATATATTTATGTAAATGTATATATATTTGTGTAAATTTAAGTTCTATATATTCATTTATGTAAATTTATTCAAATTTTAAATGTAAATTAATTCCCTTTTTCCCAGCCCCAAACACACTGTCAGAGAGATGAAGTGGCCCTCCTGTCAAAAAGTTTGGAAACCCCTGCTCTAGCCCATAGCATGTCTTTAAAGAATTAAAGACATTAATTAAAGACAAGAATTAAAGAATTAAAGACAACCCGTAGACATCATATATCTGGACTTTCAGAAGGCGTTCGACACAGTCCCTCACCAAAGGCTAAAAAAAAACCTCCACAGTCAGGGAATTAGAGGATAGGTCCTCTCATGGATTGAGAACTGGTTGAAGACCAGGAAACAGAGAGTGGGTGTCAATAGGCAATTTTCACAATGGAGAGAAGTGAAAAGCAGTGTGCCCCAAGGATCTGTCCTGGGACCGGTGCTTTTCAACCTCTTCATAAATGACCTGGAGACAGGGTTGAGCAGTGAGGTGTCTAAGTTTGCAGACGACACCAAACTTTTCTGAGTGGTGAAGACCAGAAGTGATTGTGAGGAGCTCCAGAAGGATATCTCCAGACTGGCAGAATGGGCAGCAAAATGGCAGATGCGCTTCAATGTCAGTAAGTGTAAGGTCATGCACATTGGGGCAAAAAATCAAAACTTCACATATAGGCTAATGGGTTCTGAGCTGTCTGTGACAGATCAGGAGAGAGATCTTGGGGTGGTGGTGGACAGGTCCATGAAAGTGTCGACCCAATGTGCGGTGGCAGTGAAGAAGGCCAATTCTATGCTTGGGATCATTAGAAAAGGTATTGAGAACAAAACGGCTAATATAATAATGCCGTTGTACAAATCTATGGTAAGGCCACACCTGGAGTATTGTGTCCAGTTCTGGTCGCCGCATCTCAAAAAAGACATAGTGGAAATGGAAAAGGTGCAAAAGAGAGCGACTAAGCTGATTACGGGGCTGGGGCACCTTCCTTATGAGGAAAGATTACGGCATTTGGGCCTCTTCAACCTAGAAAAGAGGCGCCTGAGGGGGGGCATGATTGAGACATACAAAATTATGCAGGGGATGGACAGAGTGGATAGAGAGATGCTCTTTACACTCTCACATAACACCAGAACCAGAGGACATCCACTAAAATTGAGTGTTGGGAGAGTTAGAACAGACAAAAGAAAATATTTATTTACTCAGTGTGTGGTTGGTCTGTGGAACTCCTTGCCACAGGATGTGGTGATGGCGTCTGGCTTGGACGCCTTTAAAAGGGGATTGGACAAGTTTCTGGAGGAAAAATCCATTACGGGTTACAAGCCATGATGTGAATGTGCAACCTATGTCAGAATGCCAGATGCAAGGTAGGGCACCAGAATGAGGTCTCTTGTGTGCTCCCTGGGACATTTGTACCGCTGTGAGGTACAGGAAGCTGGACTAGATGGGCCTATGGCCTGATCCAGTGGGGCTGTTCTTATGTTCTTAAAGACAAAAATGCAGTAGCACTCTACCTGGAATACTGTGCAGTTTTGTGAAATGCATTTTAAGAGACATATTATAGAGAGTGAAAGGAGTGATAAAGATTATAATGGAATTAGAATGTAAAAACATGCATACTATTATCTCAAGTACTCCTAACTGGAGTAAACATGCACAGGACTTTCTTCTTGTTGTTTTAATGACAAGGAAGGAAAATTTAGGGGAGTATGTAGCTCTTCAAATAAAAGTTGCCAGTCATGTGTGGTCAGTTTTTAGGGGCCCAATAAACCTCCTGGTTATCATACCTGCCTGCAACTGTCCCCTCAAAGAGGGAAGAGTGGGTGGATTGTTGCAGGCCACAACAGAGTTGTTGGGCTGCAGTCAGCTTGGTGGGTCATAAGTTGTGCTGGTCTGTTTTAAAGTTCAGCGTGGTCGTTTCATTTAAAATATTAGGTCAGGCTTCTGAGTGATGGGAACATGAATGTTTGCCAGGGAAGGCTGTATACTGTGCCTTGGGCTCTTTTTTGAGGGAAGACAGGAATACGTCTGTAAGGCACAGGATCCTGCCTCAGCAGAAAGGATTGACCTTTGAGTTCTCTTTGCTTCTTGACAAACCGCACCAGGAACACACATCAGACACTTCACTGAGAGAATGATATAGCAGGATTGTTAGACAATGTTACAAGCACCAGTTCTCTCAACAGCCCGCGTTTGGCTCTCTGGTTCACCTGTGACCAACAATTTTGTCAGACTAGCAGCAAGCAGAAAGCATGAAAGCGCCCAGAATGGTCTGGCAATTAAACTATAGGGCACTAAAATGCTCTAAAATGAAAGTGTTCTGGCTTCTCTTGAAATTACTTGCAATTTTCGGAAAGTTTGAAGCACTAATCTTCTGAACCTCATTCCTGCCGCAAAGATTGTAGCAAGATGAAAAAGTGAAACTTTCTTTTTTAAAGAAGAAAATACTTCGGCTGAAATGAAAAAAGGGGGGGGCAACCTTTTTTTTTACAAGTTGTTCTTGCTCCACTCAAGACTGTAATGCAATCTTCATACTCTTTATATAATGACCTCCTCCTATTGTAGTCACGTGAAACTCATTTATATATACTTTTTCAGTGCAAGCATGAGGCTTATTCCAATTACCCACATTCTTATAAAGTGTCGTGCCTTGCAAACAAGCAGCAAGCTGAAGCCTGTCTGTGTTGCTCACTAATCTCAGTGTGAGCTTCTGGTTTCCATTATGTTATTTATATTGTACTTGACGGCTACTGTCACAAAATGCCTGGCATTTTGTTGCTGACTGAAGGTATCCCAAATACCTTATGTGTTTGAAATGGGGAATAGATCCCATCTCCCTCCTTAAAACTCTTCACTTGATCTTGCCCTATTTTTGGTGAGATTCTGATGTATCAATATATCATGGAAGATGGAGGATTGGAAACTTGTATCACCTAGACCAGGGGTGTCAAACTCATTTCATATGGACGGCCACATAGCATTCATGATGCCTGCTGAGGGCTGGAAATGATGTCATTAGGCAAGAAGAGATGTCATTAAACAAGTCGTAACCAAAAATAAGCACTTTTTTTCTCACTTAGGAACTCATTAGCTGCAAATAACAAGAGAGAAAATATATGAATCTTGATCATATTTCAAGATATGGGAGAGCCCAATTTTCACGTGGGCTGCCCTTTCAGCAGTAACACCTCAGCGCTGCTCAGAAGCTGAAAGTTTGAGGGCTGTATAAAAAGCTTCCACGGGCCGCATCCGCCCCCGGCCTTATGTTTGACACCTCTGACCTGGACGATCTTTGTCTCCTCCTTGAGTTGTCAGGGAGGGTTGCAGTGAGTAATGACTCCTCCCTAAGTTGTGAGGAGGTAACCCCTTACACCTATTAGGATGTAGCCCTAGTAAGTATAAAAAGGATATGGGGGGGGGAAGAGATTCTAGAGAAGGAAACAAACATGGAGAGCTTTAGCAGAGTGCAGGGAGAGAAGAGTGTCAGCTTCAGCAAGGTCATACAATGGGCTATGGAAGGCCAAGTCTTGAGGATGAGTCTGCCTTCGAGCAGGAAATGTCACAGTTCAGTATTCCTGAGATTCCAGTTTAGGAACATTCCTCAAGAACCCACCAACTCTTACTCCAGCCTCCAAGGAAGTTGAGAAGGAGTGATGCAAATTTCTTTGTGCTGGAATAGAGGGAATGTGTCTGCCTCCTAGAATTGGAAGTTTAGGTTTCCTCTGTTCCCCAGTCATAAGAGGAAACCAATAAACTATTTACATACTTCACAGCTCAATTCTATCCTTCCCCCCCCCCCCCCGGCAATGCAGCAGCTCCAAAAAGGCTACTGCTGCATCCTTTGTGTGTGTCTGTGTGTGTGTGTGGGGGGGGGAGATCAGAAGGATCAGGGACAATATTAGCTTACACAAGTCCGAGGAGAAAAAGGAGGCAGGGAGGCTGTTACTGGTGGAGACAGCTGCTCTAGACCCCATCACTTTTTGTGATGCCTCAGCAGCTTCCCTGGCAGCAGGACCAGTGGCGTTGCTAGGAGAGTCCGGGCTGCACTGGGTGTTGTGCACAGGGGGGTGACACCACTACTGACCAATATTTTTAAAATCTTGGTGTGAGGCTCTTGGGACAGGGCCTCCGCTCAGCCTGACTGGCCTTTTAAGGGAGCCTTGGGAAGACCTCAGACTGGCTCAGGGAGAGGGGGTTACAGCACCAGGGTCCTCTTCCCTGGCTGGGCTTTTTCTGCCTGGGTCCTGGGCAGGGGCTGTTAGCTGCACAGCCTCCCAGCTTCTGGACAGCCCTAGCATCACTGGCCTCCCAGCTTTTGTAGGGCCAGCTACCCTCCCCACAGCCATTCCCCTTCCCCTCAGGGTTGGTAAAAAGGGTGGTTTCCTGGGGGCCACCCTTCCCTGGGCTTAAAGGCCTCTGTTCTTCCCCTGTGTTGCCTTCACCTCACCCCTCCTCCCGCCCTTCTGGCTTCTTCTCTCTCCTGTTGCCTGGCCCCCCAGCCCTGGAGCCTTCTCCTGAGGTAAGGCGGGGGCCTGGGTGCAGGGTGGGGACCCTGACACATAGTATTTTTGAATAATACCATCATGTTAGATATCAATCAAGAGATAGGATTGGGCCATCATATACTTATTTAGTACAGCTGACATGGGGAAATAGTGCATTGAATTCCCCATTCAAGGTTAACTCACATATAAGTCCAAGTCAGGAATTCTCCTTCAAGAAAGTATCTGATTCATTCACCAGAAAAATGTTCCACAAAGGGACATCATGGTCACTGCTGTGAATAGAAGAAGCAATGCATGAGAGAACAATACCTGTTAAAAAGGACTGCTTGTTAGCATCTATCTGCATGTGTGTGGCAGTCCTTTCTTCAGCTGCCCAGCTTGTATGAATCACCACTCAGGCATGCAATCTTCCTGAATGCAGTTGCCTCTTGGAGCTTATTAACATAGAAAGATGCTAGCCCAGTCCTATCCTTTTCCCTACCATAGCCCTCAGCTGTGCCAAAACAGGCTGCTGCATGCTATGACGAGGGAGGTGAAAAGGAAGCTTTTCCCTTACTCTTCTGTAAGCCTCTTGATTGCCAGTGGGTCTCCTCGGACCTGTGCCAGCTCTTTAGCCGGTGCAAGTCCAAGGAGCCAAAGGAGGTGTGTTCCCTGGCTCTGGAGGGGATAGCAGCTGGTGCAAGTCACTCATGCTGGGCTACCCCCTCCTGCCTCCAACATGCTGGCTCCTATCCCCTGATCTGCCCATCTCACCAACTTACTGATGTTGGTGGGGGCTCTCCTAGGCATGCATGCGGTGCTCCACAGTGTGTGCAGAGGTGGTGCAGAAATGCGCGGCTACTAGCGCTTCCATAACAGTGTTTACAATGCTGTAAAGCGAGCTCCACCACCACCAGAATGCTAGTTCCAGCAGCAGAACCCAAGCAGAGGGTTGGGTTGTGTACTACATACAAAGCAGCCCAAGAAGAGGACAGATCACACTAAATGGGCCTACGTGCATATGATGGTAATTGTGGATCAGATGTTAACACTTGTGCATGGTGGAAGAGGCATGCACACATCTCCATCACATAAAGAGAATTGATGGCCACTGAGAACACAAACTGGAAGTTGGTCCCAAGCACTAATCGTGGAATGAGGGTCAATCTCCCTGTCATGTTGGCTTTATAGGCTACTGAAAATGGAATGAAGTTAATCAGTGTGCCACGATGGGTGTTGAATGATTCTTCCAGACATGCTATATGGCCACCAGTTGCTTCTCTGGGTAATTTACAAGGTTCCCTGCAGTATGATAAAGCACAGGTGCTCAAGCTGTCATCCAGAGGGATGATTTATTAGCTTTTGTGGTAGTATAGCCCTTAATGTAGCAGGCACTAAATCAAGAGAATGTATACAGAAATAATATGTTTTCCAAAGATGACCCAGGGAGACTCTTTAACTGTTCTTGCCCTTTTACCACTGCTGTTGGTTTTGCCATCTCTTCTCATTATTTTAAAACCCATAGGATTCACTTTCTGTCTTAATTCCTAAGCAGCCAAGGCTGCGTCAGTGCGAGTTTTATTGCTGTGGATATCTAGTTGAAATGTCATACCACTAAGGAGCCAAGGCTAACACTGAAAAGAAGAGACACCCCAGGGCGAAATGGGATCATAAAGAAATTCTGAAGGCTGCAGCAAATCTTTCCTAGTCTGTCCTCCTTTTTGGCAGAGTTGGCATATGGGGATAATTTGTCTCTACATTGAGTCCAGAGCATATTTTCTGCACAAGAAAGGCTTCTTCAAGGAAATTTGTTCAAAGGTCTCATCTTCCAGTGTTCATGACAGTGACTATCAATCAAAGTCATTGCCTGTTGATTATCTGAGTACCCCTTGAACAGATTTGAGAAATCTTTAATTACTATTAAATGCCTGCCAAGTGTGGACAGAGGGGGGAAAAAAATTCAGTCAGTCAATCAAAGTGTAAGTTTAGTGTGGATGCTGAATTTTAATGAGAAGGCATTTGGGAGAGAGAAGTAAAATAAAGCAAGATGAGTTCAGTGTTAGAACAGAAGAAGTTTGCAGAAGAAAGGCAAGACATGGAAAGCAGAGATGGGCCTTGCTAAGAAAACAATGATAGCCTAGATTAATTTCTATCTCACTTGAGATGTTATGTCTTTATGTTATGGCAATAGTATATGGTGTTGTTTTTTTTTAAACACACACACACAGTTATAAGTAAGCACAGTTTATTTATTTCATTTATACAGGTATTTATATACCGCCTTTCTTTGGTCGTCAGATTTCTCCTCAGACTTTAATCCAAGGCGGTTTACATAGGCAGGCTGTCCTAAACCCCCGTCAGGATTTTTACAATTGACTAGTTCTAGTCTTTCATAGAACTCCTTGTTCCAGCTGGATTCCTTCCCGGTCTGGCCTCTCTCTGGCCCTTCGCCTCCCAAGCTCCACTTGACGGCAACTCCTCTCTGCCACCTAGGGTCAGCTCATCAGTATATCAGTGTGTCGACCCAGTCCAATCAGTGTGTCAACCCAGTATATCAGTGTGTCGTCAGTTACTTCCAGTTGTTTCGAACTGGCAGCTCAGATCTTCAGGCATACAAGGCGGCAGCTCTACCAACTGAGCCAGACCTTCTGCCCAGTTATTCAAATATTGTGGAATCCTAAACATAGTCAAGCTTCTGTACCCTCATCTAGATGGAATTGGGCTGTAGTTCAGGGACACAACATGTGCTCTGCCTGCAGAAGGCTTCGGTCCCTGTCATCTCCAGATGGGGCTGGGAAAGAAAAACCCTTGGAGAGCCCCTGCTACTCAAAGCAGGACAATACTGATGTAGCTGGACCAATGGTGACTCAAGATAATGCCGCTCCCTAGACACCTCACTGGTATACTTAGCTCCTATAACCCATATGTGGCTC
Source organism: Tiliqua scincoides (assembly GCF_035046505.1). Taxonomy (NCBI): domain Eukaryota; kingdom Metazoa; phylum Chordata; class Lepidosauria; order Squamata; family Scincidae; genus Tiliqua; species Tiliqua scincoides. Next base: position 33,822,685 of record NC_089826.1, read on the forward strand.
CTTCCTTACTGACTCAGTTCCTATGCTAGCAAAACATGGCTTCATGTCCCTCCCTGTGTCTTCTATCCCTCCCTTCACTCACTTTTATACTCCCTGCATTTCTTTGTTGCCAGACATAACAGAGAAATCCCTGGCTCATGATCTCCACTGATCTCTTTTTAGTGATATCACCAGCCCAGATTTGGATGAGTCCTTGGACCACTAGCCCTAGCACCCATGGGGTTTAAGGGGACACTAAGGACCCCTTTCAAGACCACCACTCAGGAAAATGCCCCACTCAAAGAGGTAGCACATTCAGGGGATTCTCAGCACCCTAACAGGTTCCATTCCCAACTTCAGACCACCCCCCCTTCCAAGTAATTGTTGGGTTCCCTGGATCAGATATAGTGAGTCCAAATGAAGGCATGGTCTATGTGATGCAGTGTCCATCTAGCAACACAAGGCCCATCATGTGCTATCACTGAGCCCTACACAGGAAGAGGAGGCCAAAATCAACACAGATGAATAGCCTGTTATGCGGCCCACACCTTCTTCAAACATCTGCAGAGGCCCTGATCTGGAGCATGTGTTGGTTAATGCCAGTGGCAGACATACCCCTACTCGCTCCTGGGGCAAAGCCGCCCCCCTGCGAGATGCTGCCTCCCACGCACGAAGCTGCCCCCCCACCTCCAAAGAGCATCAGAGCCTCAGGCCACCTTCAGACTGACTGGGGAAGCATTCTGAAGCTTCCCTGTGGTCTTAAACTGCACTTCCAGAAAACCAGCAGTTTCTGGCCATGTTGGGAGCCTCACTTGAGGCTTCTTGCATGGTCCTAGAGTTGCGCAGACCACTGGTGTAGCTAGAGGAGTGCGGCACACTAAGTTTTGCAGGGAGCCTCCCTGCAGCATGCAAGCAGCTCCTCCCTCTCCCCTTGGGAGCCATTCATCTCCATTTCCTCCCCTGCCCACATGGCTTCCAAGGGGAGGGGGAGGGGTTGCTTGCATGCTGCAGGGAGGTTCCCTGCAAAACCTAGTGCGCCGCCCCCCCTCTAGCTACACCAGTGGTGCAGACCCAGTGCCTGGAGCATTTGCTCTGTTTGCCCAGCGCTAGGTCCGCTGTTGGTTAATGCTATAAAATGCTTATGTTCTCATACAGTGCAACTCACAGTATGACAGGCGGTACTCCCCGTCACTCTCTGGTCTCTCTGTCACACACACACTCTCTCTCTCTCTGGCCTCATCCTGCTGGAAGTGGAGATGCGTAGGGTGACATGGCATGGGTAGCAAGGGACAGCTGTGTGGCAGCCCAGACCTTCAGAAAGGCATGGGTTGGGCAAAGAGTGAAAGAGAAATCAGGAGGCTGCAGTGACTGGAGAAGCTCCTTCCTTGCTTCAGAGACAACAGACAATAGAAAACAGACAAGGCTATACAGGCTGAGGCTTAAGATGACCAGAAAGCTTAAGCATCATCACTGGGATATCATATCCCTGCCCTCTGGATGTGGACATTCCCCAAGGCCAATTTCCTGCAAAGAGAGCCGCTGGTACTACTGGTGCAAGAGCCTTTGAACAGGGCCATTACGATCTAACTAAGGTTGCAATCCTATCCACACTTTCCTGGAGTAAGCTCCATTGACTATAATGAGACTTACTTCTGAGTAGACAAGCATAGGATTGGGCTGTAAGCAACCAGAAAGAGTATGACATGAAACAGAGATTATGTTAGTTTTTTTTTTTTTTAAGTCAAATTTGTTTCATTATCACAAGACTCATAATTTGGCTATGATTATAAGGACCAGAATAGCAACTGGTTGTAAACAAAAAAAGACATGGGTGGTTTACTTCATTCTGTATGGACATGTTTCTTGATTGGAGACCTGGGCCAAGCAGCATAATGAGAGTCAGCTGTGAAATGTTTGAGGCATCCCTTGACTACTGGCTGAAGCAGCATTCAGATTCACCGAGGTAGGCAGACTCCATAAACATAATTCACTAAAATGAAAAAGGTGATAAAAGGTTTTTTTCCCCCCTAGCCTTTTACAGGGATAAATTACAGAAACGCAGTTTTTTCGTATCTTCAGAAGAAGTGGGTTTGTATAATAAACATTTCTGTAACATTCTGCTACTTTAGCCCAGACAGCTCAATTAGGCCTCTGTGATAAAATACAACTTCAGTGCACTTTCTGAGCACTTAATGTGACTGAAAGCCTGTTAGCAAGAAATCTAAGAGAAAATAGGTCCTGTCAAGTGTTAAGGAAATTGAATTGGCAATGTATTTAACTCATAGATCTAAAAACCTGAAGATAAGCTGGAAACCAAAAGTAATTTAATTATATTGTCATATTGAGGTTTCATTTCTTTTTTCCTTTATCATTATAATATTTAATGCATTCAAAAGCTGTTTAAAAAGCACAAAAAGGAGATATGATCATGAAGGCTGACAAGCCCCTCAAATATTCCAAAGGCTCTGGCTATGCAGGAGCTTCTTATTTTCTTAGCCTGGTATTTACTAAACAGTACAAAGTGCAAAAAGCATGATTTTGTATGGGACATTGCGCATGCGCATTACTTGAGCCTGTGGACAGCCCACAGTTCACCATAACTGTCCCATGGCTCAGCCATACTGAATGAGTACATTTTAGATTGTCCCAAATCTCCTCAAATATATGTGCATGCTCCATATTATAGTGGCAGTTCCAGTACCATTACTTGGAATGTTATGACATTGATTCTCTTGCGAAATCATTTATGGAACCTAGAATTGTGATTTGTTTGGAATTGATAGTAAATAGTTCAGAATCTGATTCAGTTACTTCTCCCCAAGCCTTTGTGAGCACAGTCCAATCCAGTCCAACTTTCCAGTGCTGATGTAGTTGTGCCAATGGGGCATGCATGCATTGCAACATGTGGTGGGGAGGGGGGAAGTCACTGCTTGTTCCCTTACCTCCAGGCTGCATAAATGCTAGAAAGTTGGATAGTATTAGGACCTTTATTGCATTCAGGCAAACACGCACTTCCTTATAGAATGCATAGACTATTCAACTTGCATTGCCAAAGTGGTGTAAAATGGAGAGGTGAACTTGAGAATCTGAACTCTGAAAAAGTCACTAAATCCTCTACAGCTATAACTGTGTTTTTTTCACTCCCTCTCCAACAGGCATTCAGTAAATGCACAATTTAAACTTGTATAGCTTAAATATATAAACTTAAAAATACATCTTTTTTATGGCAGAAAATTAACAACACAGTTTACTATGTCAATGAAAGCAGAGATGTCAATCTCAACCATTGTAAAGAGGAACACAATAATCTCAAGGGTTTCATCAAGTCCATTCTGCGTGCATACTAGGGGAATCACCACACAGCACAATAGAGCCCTGGCCAGGTACAGGTAGACACCACTAACAAGCTTTTATGAGAACATATTCCCAGAAAAGATTTTGCTTTTTTCTGGTGGATATAACTGAGGCAATTATTCCTCCAGACTTCACACTAGGACCAAACTCCCACCTTGACATGAATCTCTCCTTCTTGTGTGCTTGGGCCACAATCAGGGTGCCTCCTCACTGCAGGCCCTGCCATGAAGCAGATGACGCAGCTCTTATAGAGCAATGGGTTGGCTCAGGATGCCTTTTACACCAAATCTGTCATCACTGCTCTTCAGCCCAGCGCAGAGCACTGTACACTTCCTGTTTTGTTTAAGGGACCATGCAAGGAAGGTACAGTGTAAGAGAAGCAGATTACTACTGCTACTACCACCTCCACATGCACCCCAATCCAAAAAAACAAAACAAAACAAAACAAAACATGGAAGATAGTAATCTGTTTTCCTATCCATTCATCTTGCTTCTTGCTGGCAGAGTCCCTTTAAACACAACAGGAAGTACAGGACACACTGAAAGCTCCCAGTATGGTCCTCACTTCCTGTTTTGTAGAAAGGGATTGTGTGAGAAGGTCAAGAGCTGGTAGTTTTGGGTGGACAACGGCAGGTGAGTGGTAGTGCCAGCTAGTGGATTACCTTAGGCCATCCTTGAACCCTGTGGATCTAACACTCAGCTTGTGGCTCATTGAGCCTCTCTGGGAACTGGCTTTCCTAATTTTTGAAGTCTCCAATACTCTAGTAACCTTGAATGCCTATTCAGCAGAGCCAGGGCATTCTGCTGAATGGGGGTATACCATTCCCCCCCCCCATATCTTTCACTGCTCACATGAAACCCAAGTGTGTTGTAATCTTGTAGTTTCTTTTGTTGTTGTGACTTTGTTGCTTTACATGCCTTCCCACCATCCTGTTATTATAATTAATCCCCATCCTGTTATTATAAGTAAACACACACAATAAACTGTGCGTTCATTCCATTCCATTTCAGGCTATGACCCCCCTTTTCTGTGGTTTCAGATTAGGAGATGAATATGTCATGGTCAATGGTTATAGATTCCTTAATGTGCTTGTCTTCAGGGTCCACATATGTGTGCTAGTGTACATGTCCAAGAACAGTCATGGTAATAGGAGGAGACAGGTAGACAGGGATATGGGAGGTGCCCAGAGGCCTTCTTTTCCTTGTAGCAACATGGAGTGATGCTTCTTCATTCAATGAAGGGGAGAGAGGAAATCAAATTTTATTATAACCTACAGCAGGGGTGCCAAACATAAGGCCCCATGGGCTGGGTGCATCCCCAATTTATCCAGTCCCCAATATTAGTGGGCTTTCCTAGCTTGAAAATTGAGCTCTCTCATATCTTGAAAATATGTACAAGATTTGCACATTTTCTCTGGTGGCATTTGCTAATGAGTTTCCATGTGAGAACAAAGTACTTATTTCTGGGCATCATCTTCTTAATGATGTCACTTTCTGCTTAATGATATCACTTCCGACCCTCAGCAGGCACTATGACTGTTAACTGGCCTGCTGTATGAAACTTGTTTGACATCCCTGATCTACAGCAATCCCTTCTCTATGTGGGTGCTGTACCTGTAGTGGACAGGACAGCATCCAAACACGGACAACTGTGAAGCCCAAAAAAGTAATGAAGAAAAATTAGAAACTTCTGAGCACAGAAAGAGAGTTTGAGAAGAGCAGCAAAAGTCCCAACATTTTGCTGCTTGCACTTAAAAAAACAAAAACAAACCTATCTCACTGTCATTTCAGATTTTGTCCTTGGTTATGATTGGAGGCAACCTTATTCTAGATTCTAGTATGACTAGGTGATCTAAGGCTAGATCGGCACTTTTGCTGAAGCTGAACATTGAGCTGACATTCTGTTCCCTGAGCAACCACAGTACATGCTCTTTCTGCTCTTTTTCAATACTTTAAGCTACATTGATTTTAGAGGACAAGGTGGGGGGGAATAAATGGACTGGTTCACACCTCTGGGTTTCCCATCACTTATTGACTTAAATTAATACTTAATGTTAAACGTTGTTAAACAACAAATAATTAAACAAATATGGATACAATTAAACAAATGAAAAGAGAAAGAGAGCACAAAACTGTCAAACAGCAGTGACAGCACAAGTGGTGGTGTAGTGTTTGAGACTCTGGCCCAGTGAGGTAGCCCCATTTCCTGTCATCCATTTCCAGGCGGGTACTTTTTTGGCCAGGCTGAATCATGCTCCACTGGATCAGCAAGTGCCAGTCCACACACTGCGCTCCTGTCATCTGCTGGGGTGGGGGGTGGGGATAAGAGCAAAAATGAGAGAGGGCGACCAGCCAGCAGTAGCAAAAATGAAGATAAAAAGAGAGTGTTTGGGGGACTCTAGCTGACCACAATTGGAGACATCAACATTAACACAAGAGGCAGTGGAACCTTGCCCCCTTACTTCAGTTATGGGGTAGGAGACATGGGTCTTCCATGACATAATGATATGCTCAGAAATATATTACTTCCAGTCACTGCCTCAACAAATTTCAAAAAGATTGGACTTTTTTCCCAGGTCATATTCAGATTGATTTGCTTCTGTACTGGCTGATAGTAACAACATGTTATTTATACACTATAGATGCCCCCCTAAAGTTGTGACTGAGAAGATTCTAGAAAAATGCTGCTCACTCATTCTGAGTTGATGAGCCCATCAACTCAGTAATGATGCCTGGGGCAAATTATGATGTGCTAGACAGCATAAATTCTCAACTTAATCATAATAATATTTAACATTTTATATAGTACTTGTTGAGTGTTCAGAGTTCTTCTTGGATATTATTTGAAGCTCAGACTACCGTTATGCTCAGTTCTGTGACACTTTCTCTTGGCAGTCTGTAGCTTTTTTTAAAAAGCTGATCTAGAGTGGAAAGTGTCAGAGAAGGGGCTGCTGAACCCTTTCCTTCCCTGCTGTTTGTTTGCTCAAAATGACACATACCCCGAGATGCTGTTCCACACATGGAGAAAAGATATGTAGTCTTGTTAGCTTTTCCTTTATAAATAGAAAACCAAGAGGAAACATAGGAAGCAATTTTGAGCAGGCAAATGGCAGGGATGAAAGGGTTTGTTTGCGCACCGTCCAATGAACACTCGAGACAACCGATATGGGAGAAAGGGCCACTTTATTAGCAGTTACAACAGAAGGGGAGGCTGAGACCTGCAGCATCTGAGGCCGTGAAGCCCCCTGTGGTGCGGAGGTGGGACCACTGGGCAGTACCAGACCACGTCTGCCCCCAGGCTGGCATGCACCTGACTCCAAGCCATGCCCCATTCTTAGGCGGCGCAGGCTCATCCAGTTCTGTCCCTTAAGGGGAAGGCAGCTGGACCGTGGGCTGTGCCGCCTCGAGCCGCTGAGCCTCTGAGACGGACCCCGTGGGCCAGGGCCCCATCTATGACCTCGTGCTGCCTAGCCCCTGAGGACTGCAGTTGGGTTCTGCCCTGCCTATGCCGCCTGAAGGTGCATGCCAAAGTCCATTTCACGTCTCCTAACCCGCACCACCTGACACCAGGAGGGGTCAGCCTAGTGCTTGACCCCCCCCCGCTCCCAAGCAGGGGCAGAAGCGCCTTAAGGCCATCCCGCAGGTCCCTCAGAAAGATGTTCTCCCCTTCTTCTGACAAGTGCACACCATCGCCCCTGTACAGGTAAGGTAGCGAAAAGACTATTGCAGGATGCAGTACAACCCGACTGCCAATGCGGGACACAAACTGGCCAATTTCCCTGGTGACCTTCCTGCGCATCAGAGACAGACCTTCCTCAGAGACAGACCGGACATCCTGCACAGGTCATTTTCATCCAGGTGAAGCACAAATGCAAATATATCAGGCAGGGGGTTCTTACTCAGGAATTCCACCAATGCGGGCAGCAGCTGGCCCCATCTCATCCCCCGCCTGGCCAACCAGGCAATGCACACTAGGCCGAGGCCTAGGTGTGATCCAAGAGAGCTCACGGCCGCCCTCTTGAGTGCCCAAAAGACAATGGAGTGGCCACAGATCAACATGTGAACTGGGCTACCGCAGCGTTCTGCAGGGTAAAAGCAGAGAAGTTATTGCAAGGCAGTCCCCTTTTGACGCTGCTCCCCCCCTAACCTGGGGGATGCGGAGGGAGTGCAGGATGAAATCCCTCAGCTGCAACCCGTAAGCCACCAGGGCACGTGAGAAAACTGACCTAAACTGGAATAGGGTCAAAGGAGAGCCATCCATATATTGAAACAGGGCTCCCACCCGCATTCCTCCCACCTGCAATGCCTTAACTGGGCACAGAGGCATACCTGCCGCCTCCTTAAGAAACACAGTAAGCCGGAGGTGGAGTTAACACTCAGTGCAGTAGCAGGGAACCTGGGAGGACTCCCGGGGAAACTGCTAAATAGATGTGTTTAAGGCTAAGAGCGTGAATTGAGACTATCTCTAGAGACGGCAGTTTCAGAGATATCCTGATTTTGCTCTATGCTGGATCACATTGCATCCTGGTCGCCATCTTGGAGAGATTTGGATAGCTGGTAACTCCCCCCCACGGCCCACTAGATACAACATGAGAACGAACAAAGGTTTTAAACCGTGAGTAATCAGTTCATTAAAAGGCTATAAAAGAATTGTTATCAAGAGGTTGGAAGGAGGGAAAGATAACTTTAAGATTATTTATGTTGGCTGGCAGCCACCCAGAGGGGAAAGCAGCAAACTCGAATGTAAAGAAGCCCCTGCTGGAGCATTTTTATTTCTTTTTGTAATAACGGTGATTGGAAGAAAAGACGAAAGATAAGACTAAATAAATAAAGGAAGATAAAAGATCACCCTGTTGTAATGATATGCATGGAAAAGGAATAAAAACTAACTTTTAACAGTTGAAATAATTCTACTTTTGTTTTTGTTGCAAAAGGCTTGGAACTGGATTTAGGCCTGTCATTGCAAGAGGCTTGAAGCTGGATTTAGGACTGAGTATTTAAAGAGAGATTAACTTGATTTGACAGCGTTATTGACTTGAATTGGACTACTGATTCACCCTTTCTGGATATAAAACGTGGGATGACTCGGATTATAAAATTTGGGGATTAGCCTTATAAAAAGGTGAAGCAAGAAAATAAGACTTGGTGGGTTTTTTTAACTGCTGGAACAATTCATTTTTGTTGTTATAGCTAGAGACCCAAGACAGAGCTTTTAAAGACACACTGATTTGAACTGATATTGGTATTGATTTGAATTGGATTATTGATCCACATTTTTTGGATATTAAATGTGGGAATTAGCCTTACAAGAAGGTGAAGCAAGATACCCTTTTTGGATATAAAACTTGGGGATTAGCCTTACAAGAAGGTGAAGCAAGATACCCTCTTTGTATATAAAATTTGGGGATTAGCCTTACAAGAAGGTGGAGCAAGATATCCTTTTTGGATATAAAACTTGGGGATTAGCGTTATAAGAAGGTGAAGTGAGAAAATCAGACTTGATTGATTTTTTAATTGCTAGATTAATGTAATTTTTGTGTCTATAAGAGTTTGTGGTTATTGAATTGTGACTATTGTGGTTTTTGAATGGATGTGTTTTTAGATACTGAGATTGTCATTTTAAGAGACTAGATGGATTAAAAGAACCTCTTTTTTATTAAGAAAGAGAAGAATAGTAAAAAGGAAAGAATGACATCAAAAAAGGAAGTTAGTAAAACTACACCTAAGACATCACCATTAGTTGGATCACAAATTGCTACATATGCAGCTATGGAGCACAGGAGAGAAAGCCAGACTTCATTACTGGATCTGTTGAAAGATTTTAGAAATGATATGAAAGAAGAGAGAGGCAAATTTCTGAACAAATGAAGCAAATAAACTCCTCCCTGACAAGTATGCAGGATCAGATTACAAAAAATAAACAGGATGTCAAGAATTTAAAGAGATATACGAAGAAAACAAATAAAAGTATGGAGGAGATGGAAAAGAGAATGGATCAAATGCAAAAGGAAAACAAAGAATTAGAGACTTCTGTAATGAGACAGGAGATGGAAAAAGCAGCATTTATTATCAGAATACAGAACCTTAAAGAAAAATCTCCAGAAGACACCAGAAGTCGAATAGAAGAATGGTTGACAATGGAGTTGGAACTGGAGGAGGATCAGATTAAAGAGATAATAGATACTGCATACAGAGTCAATTCTAGATATGCAAGATTGAATAATAAGCCAAGAGAGATAGTGATAAAGTTTACGAAAAGAACTTCAAGGGATAATATATTAAAAAGATTGGAGGAAAAACAAAGAATAGTGGAGAGAGAGTAAGTGAAAGTTTTGAGAGAAGTTCCCTGGAAAGTTTGTCAAAAAAGAGCACCTTATAGAAATTTTACTGCAATACTAAGAAGAAATAGTGTGAAACATCGTTGGCAAATTTCGGAAGGCCTTCTGTTTGTTTATAAAGAGAAAGGATTTAATATAAATTCAATGATGAAAACTCAACAATTTTTATCAAAATATGGAGAAAGCCTAGGAGAACAAAACAGGGAACTCTCAGAGAAAGAGAGTACGTCCTCTCAAGAAGAAGAAGAATCTTCGGATCAAACTCAAAAAGAACAGAATGGAGAAAAGAAAAAAAGAAAGAGATGGATCAAGATATAGAAGACAGCCAAGAAGAAGAAGAAGAAGAAGAAGAAGAAGGAGCAGTGGGAGGAAGAAGGAAAATACAAACAAGACAGAGAACAAGGAAAATATCAAGAAAGACAAAAAAAATTTCTAAGTGAAAATGGCTGAACAACAAGTGAAATTTTTTTCTGTAAATATTAATGGACTGAAGTCTCCTCAGAAGCCTGGAAGAATATTCCATCAATTATACCAAACCAAAGCAGATGTAATCTGTATTCAAGAAACACATATTAGAAAAAATGATGTTAGATTTCTCAATAATAGAAAAATTGGAACTTTATTTTTTGCCTCAGACCCACACCAAAAGAAAAGGGCTGTAGCTACATATGTTAACCCCAAATTTGAACCTGAATTGAAATGGCAATCGGAAGATGGGAGAATTCTGATTGCAGAGATTCAAGTTGTAACAAGGAAAGCATTAATTGTCAATATTTATGCACCAAACACACATCAAGATAAGTTTTACAGAAGATTATATGAGAAATTAATTATGGGAGACGACAGGGATCTTTTTTTATTTGGAGATTTTAATGCAGTTTTTCAAGCTAAATGGGACAGAAAAATTAACAAAAGATCTGTAAAAAGAGGAGGAACCCTACCCAGACCTTTTTTGGAAATGGCAGAAGAATTACAGTTGATTGACACATGGAGAACACAATACCCGGAGAAAAAAACAGTTCACATATTATTCAAATTCACATAATTCTTGGTCTAGAATTAATATGTGCTGGGCCTCATTATCTGGTTTAGAATGAACGTTTCAGACTGAAATTTTACCTAATATGTTTGCAGACCATAAACCAATTTTATTAATAATAAATAAAAAATTAAGGAGAAATAGTTGGAAGTTAAATACAACTCATTTGAACGATCATAAATTTTTGAATCAAGCAAAAACAGAAATGGAATTTTTTTTAAGACCAATTTTCATCCAGAAATTAAAACACAAATTGTATGGAATATGAGTAAAGCATTTTTCCGAGGATAAGCAATAAGAAATGCAGTAAAACAAAGAATTGGACAAGATAAGAAAATGAAAGATCTTATACAAAGGTTAGAGAAAGGTGAAATGGAATTACAGAAAGAACCTACAAATCAAAGAATTCAACAAAAGATTAAGAAGATACAACATGAAATTAAAATAATGCAAACGCAGGAGATGGAGAAGAAATTGAAAATGGCAAAACAAAATTTTTTTGAAAATGCAAACTAACCAGGAAGATGGTTAGCTTATAAGCTGAAAAAAGAAATACAAAAAAACTATATTAAGACATTGAAAGATTTGACTGGAAAAGAGAAAACAGAATTAGAAGTAAAGAAAACAATTATTGAACAATTTCATCAGGTATTATATGGGAGAAAAAATATAGAACACCAGAAACAAACAGAATATCGGAAGAAAAATAATAGCATTAAAATTTCAACTGATCAAAAGAATCTATTGGAAAATACTATAAATGAAATAACAGAAACGATCAAAAGGCAAAAACTCCAAAAAATGCCAGGCCCTGATGGATTACCAGCCGAATATTATAAGAAATTTGAAGAAGTACTGTTGTTGCCATTCAAAAAAGTGATTGATGATTGATGATATGTGGGAGACTGGAGAAATACCAACCTCATGGAAGGAAGGAACAATTACTTTGATACATAAATCAGACACAGATGAAAAAGAAATTAAAAACTATAGACCTATTTCGCTTTTAAATACAGATTATAAAATTTTTGCTTCAATTTTAGCTACAAGATTAAAAAATATATTAAATCAAATAATTAAAGAAGATCAAACTGGATTTTTTTACCAGTTTTTTACCAAAAAGACAATTGAAAAACAATGTGAGAACTATAATAAACATATTGGAATTTTTTGAAGCACATCCAGGTAAGAAATTCACCCTAGTGTTTTTAGACGCCCAGAAAGCCTTTGACAATTTACATTTTGGATCAAAATTTATTAAGATGATACAAGGAATATATTCAGATCAAAAAGCAAAGATAAGAGTAAATGGAGAATTGACGAGAGAGATCAACATTCAACAAGGAGTAAGACAAGGTTGTCCACTTTCACCACTGTTGTTTATTTTGACACTAGAAGTGTTGAATAATGTAATAAGAGAAATAACAAGATGAAACCGCTTAAAATTAAATGCAAAGAATACAAATTACAAGTGTTTGCAGATGATTTGACGAGAGAGATTAACATTCAACAAGGAGTAAGACAAGGTTGTCCACTTTCACCACTGTTGTTTATTTTGACACTAGAAATGCTGAATAATGTAATAAGAGAAGATAACAGGATGAAACCGCTTAAAATTAATACAAATTATAGGCGTCTGCAGATGATTTGGGATTTATCTTGGAAGATCCACTTAACTCCATAGAATTTTTGATAGAAGACTTAAAAGAATATGGGGAAGTGACAGGTTTAAAAATAAATTACCAGAAGACCAAAATGATACTTAAAAATATAAAAGACAATGATATAGAACGATTAAAAGAATTTGGACTACAAATAACAAACAAAGTAAAATATCTAGGAATTATAATTACCAAAAAGACAAGTACATTAATGGAAGACAACTATATTAAATTAATGAAAGAAATAAAAAAAAAGATTTGGAGAAATATAATAAACTGCAATTATCCCTAATGGGAAGAAAAGCTCTATTGAAAATGAAAATATTACCAAAATTAATGTTTTTATTCCAGACTATTCCGATTATTTTGATGAGAACTTTTTTTGAAGAAATGAATAAAATTACTACAAAATTCATCTGGCAAGGTAAAAAACTGAGAATAAGACGGAAATTACTTCAAGAGGATAAAAAAAGAGTAGGATTTGGATTACCAGACTGGGAATTATATTATCAAGCAGCAGCCCTAAACTGGATAAAAGATTGGGGACTCATACCAAATTCCAAAATTTTAATTTTAGAAGCACATGATTTACAAATAGGCTGGCACACATCCTGTTTTATGATAGTCAAACAGCATGGATATTTTAGACAACACATTTTAAGAAGATCTTTAATTTGAATATGGGAACAGATAAAATACAAGATATACTCTAAATTACCCAGATGGATAAAACCTCTTGAAATAGCAATTAATCTGAACTGAATTAAAAAAGACCAAAATAAGTCATACAACGATCTGTTGAATATTAAAGGAGAGATCTTAAGTAAGTTTGAGTTAGAAGAGAAAGGAATAAAATTGAACTGGTGGAATGAAATTCAAATAAGAACAAGATTACGAGAAGACCAAAAAATAGGTTTTTATGAAGAATATATAAGTTTTGATAAAATATTTTTGATTGATGAGGGGAAATATATATTAAAAAATGTACAATTTTCTTCTGGAGATAAGAATGGAGGATGAAATAGTTAAAGATGCAATGGTGCGCTGGGAAAATTTTTTTGGATATAATATATCGATGGATGACTGGAAACAAATTTGAAATATAAATATTAAGATAACTAAAGTAGTGTCATTTAAAGAGAATTTATATAAAATGTTTTATAGATGGTATTTAACTCCAGAGAAATTAGCAAAAATGTATTCTGGGTCATCAAATAAGTGTTGGAAATGTAAAAAGGTTGAAGGAACCTTTTATCATATGTGGTGGACATGTGAAAAAGCAAAGAAATACTGGAAAATGATACATAAATTGTTGCAAGAGATATTGAATTGTGTATTACCATTCAAACCAGAAATATTCCTCCTAAATGTGACATCAGAAATTAAAGACCAATGTAAGAAATACCTTATTGTACATATTGCTACAGCATCACAGCCTCTCTTTCCCCCCACCCCAAGCCTGGAGCATCACAACTTCTCTGCAACACAAACACTTTCCCCCCTCTCTCACACACACAAGCTGCCCCCTTCTCTTACACACACAGATGCTCTGCCCTCACACTCACACAGCAGGGGAGGGGCGCTTTCACTCACCTCATCCAGCATCTGAATGTAAGCCCCCCCCATCACAAAGAAAAAACTGTCTCCTTGGTCAGAATGCCAGTGTTTGCTTATTGCACAAGCCCCAGGTAAATCACAATAAATCCAGAGGTTTGTTGTGTCTTGAGAATTCAAGTTGTGGTTGGACTTTCCACTTGTTCATTTGTATTGGAATCATGGAAGAACTGGCGAGGAGATAGATGTGGTGTCAGCAGTGGCCCCTTTAAGGGTAAGGCCTGGTCATCCAGCAGAGTGTGCTGCACAGCTGCAGCCACTGGAAGGCAATAGGGTCCTCAGGGATATAAGGAGTACCTGAGGCAGAAAGGGTTTGTGGGTTTTGAAGGAGTGCAGGTTGGAGGTAGGAGAGGAGACTGACTGGGTTTATTGAATTTGAAATCTGACTGTTGATTGTGACTGGACTTGGATACCCTGATTAACCTGATTTGACTAACCTACCTGGAACCTGACCTTGGACTGTAATTTGGCTTATTGGCTCTGGACTCTGATTTGGCAACTCTAATTGATGGGACTGATTTACTTGGCATCTGTGGACTAGAACTGGACTCACTTTTGCTTGCTGCACTGGTGAGTTGCACAAGGGGGACTGATCAGCCTTAAGCAGGCACGAGGCCCAGTGGATTGGAATTTGGCAGAACATCATTGTAGCAGAAAGATAATGTGATCCCCTATTTGTGTGCACCTGCTTTTGTGAGCTTCATAAATTCTGACTCTAGCGATGATGAGTTCTTGAGGTTTCCAGAAAACTAGAGTACTCAAACCTTTAAGTCTCTCCATTTGTTAATGACAGTGATAATGATTCTTAATGCCACTGTTGACTGCTGTTCACTTTACATGGTTCAAATGTTATTCTGTTATAGTTTATTAAATATTTTATTACACTATTTGGTTCAGAATATTTTTTTTCCTGTTTTCCTCCTCTAAAAACTAGGTGCGTCTTATGGTCAGGTGCGTCTTATGGAGCGAAAAATACGGTACTTAATAATAAAAAAAAAAACACAGTAAGCCCCAGGCACCTCTGTTCTGTCTTAGATCTCCTGAGGGTAAGTGAAACGCCTCTTGGCACCCACAAGGTGTTGATGTATAGGCACTGCAGTACAAACAGCCGCACCAGGGTCATGACCCTGGGGGATTTGGAAGACATGGAGTTCACCACCGCCACGACCCCTGGTTGTTGCACCAGAAGCGCACCGTGGCGTTCTGGAACTCCTGTTCCCAGATGTGCACTGCCGCGACTCTCGGGAATAACTCCAAGAAAGTAAGTTCAGCCGTAATGCCGTCCTGTACCCAGCTCTGGAGCCACGGTGCACCAGCGACCCTGAAAGAGTATGCCAGACTCAGGGAACACCCCTTCGGTAGCGACCGGTCCAAATAAAACTGCCCTGCAAAGGTAAAACCCAACAGGCAAAAATCCTGTGGATGCCCCAGGAGCAAGTGAAAAGCGGACTCGATGCCGCACTTCGCCATAAGAGCTCCTGGCCCACAACATCTCAAAATGCAGACTGCCTGGTCAAAGGAGGTATACTGGACTGTGCAGAGCTGGCTGGGAATGCCATTGTTCACGGATGTCCCTGCAGGGCAGGACAACGGTGAATGAGGCGGTACTCCCTTGGTACTTTTTTTTTTTTTTAGGCACCACCCCCAGTGGGGAAACCTTGAGGTCGGTCAGGAGGGGTAGGGAAGGGCCCAAAACCAGAGGAATGCTGCCGCAGAGCGATCAGGGTAGTCGCCCAGCAGCCTCTCTGCTAGTCTAATTGGACTTGGCCCCTTTGGAAATGGTGCTGTCTCACAAACCTCCTCCCCTCCTGTGACCTGAGATTTGGTCTCCCCCTCTCATGCCCCCTTTCCCCTTTGGACAGGAGGTGATTGGGTGGCTTGCACCACACAGGCTGCAAGTGTGCTGGAATGCACAACTCACTCTGGAATACTGCCCAGAGGAGACATACTCATAGCAAACTTGCGGAGATTGAACCCGTCGGCCTGGCTCCCCTATCTGCTCTGTTCCTGCAAAGCAAGAGCTAGAGCTTTTGGCAATCAAATGGCCTCTGGGCAAGGGTTGGCGGTGCCATCGGGTGCTCCATCAATAGGCCCTAGTGAGGCGGTCACCATCACGGGTGAGTCATGGCGTGTGGTGGCCACCATTTTAGGAGGGGCAGGCCTGCGACCTCTGCGCATCTCACCATCTTGGTGAGGGCTCTGCCTGGTTTTCAGCCTCTGCGCCTGCGCGGTGGGCACCATCTTGTGTGGGGGCCCGCCACGGCCACCATCTTGGTGAGGGCTCCTCTAGCCACCGGCCTCTGCACATGTGCAGCAGGTGCCATTTGCACAGGGCCTGTTTGCAGTGGCCATCTTGGGAGGTATCAGATGGGCGTGGGCCTTTGCAACTGCCCTGCGTCATCTTGTGTGGGGCTACCCCCGCGCTGGCCTCCGCCATCTTGGATGGGGTGCCTTCCGATGCCAGCCTCTGCGCCCGCACGGACTGCAGAGCAGCAGAATAGGAGGCAGGGGCATGGACGGGGCTGGGGAGGTGGTGTTCTGGATAGGGGGGAGGCCAGTGGGGGCCGAGAGAGAGCGGGGAGGAGGCATGCTGAAGGGTTGGCAGGAGGCATGCCGGGGGTAGTTGGGAGGAGGATCCGCGGAGCTGCGCTCCACAGGATCCAGGGTGCTCATGGAGGTCTGTGCGCCCTACACGAGCACCTTTTCCCATTGTGGGGCTTCTTACCTTACTCGGGGGAAGGGTACGAACATCCCCTTCTCCTGAGGAGCCTCCCACTGTAGCGCGGGAGGTGCAGGATTCGGCCGCAGCCCTTCTCTGTGCCACCGAACCTAGGCTGTCCGGGCAGCTCACGATTGGGCTGTTGGTCTCTCAAGTAGGATAGACAAGCTGGATGCATCTCAAAATCTGAAATTTCTGAGGTGGGACATGGTGATGTCCCAAGATTGCCAGTCGCTGAAAAATGAAGACAAAATCTGGCTGTAGGTGGGGTGAGAGGCGGCCCCCAAATGGCCATTTATCTACCTGAGGAAAAAAAATGTTATAAAACCTATAGAAAGAAGGACATTTTGGGCACACTGGCAGCTCTACACTCAACTCAGCCAGCCCATATTGGAGAAGAAAACAGGTTCTGAGGTCAGAGGATGTGTCTTCTGGGCAAGATTGAATCCTGGCACCCCAGCAGCATAACTAAGCTGGGGCTGGGGGAGTCCATTGAGCCCTTTCCACTGTCTCTGCTGGGGGGAGGGGGTGACAGCACTTACTATGGTGGTGCAGCAAATACTGCAAAAATGGCCTGCCCTTGTCCTCATACAGTTCCAAATGGAGCCATTTCCGGAGCCAGGGCCATGAATGCAAGGAGGAAGGAGTGACTGCATAGGTGTGGCGGTGACCTGGTGATGTGGGGGGTGTCATTGAGTCACCTGGCCCCAGGTACGTGCTCTCCCCAGTTCCGCTACTGAAGCACCCTTCAGTTTAAAAATAAGTACCAGGGAAAGAATCAGCATGTAACATTCTTGTGGATTTTTATGGACTCAAATCAGTCAATATTCATTGTAAAAATGGTTTGCAAGTTACTGAGAGGAAGAGAAGAATATCTCAGTTTTCAAACCAAAGCTGTACAACTTCTGTCTGTTTTGCAGTTATAATGAAAACCTGGTACATTTTTTTTATCTGAAGCAGGGAGTCATCCATAGGCCGCTTCTCTTCCTTCCATAATTGCCAGCGCATCTTAAAATGTGTTAGGAACTGCATATTGCAAGAGATAGATGCACAGTGAGTGCCGATGATCATTTATGCTGATATAGTTTACAGATGTTAGTTCCATCTTGTCACGCTAACGTAAGTGAAAAATGGCTGTTCTCTCTCTAGGACTGAGCAGATATGAAAAAGTTTGCAAGGCAGTAGCTATTCCAAATAGTTTTCTGTCAGACACCCTCTCCCCCCCCCCCAAAGGAATGCAGAAGATATCGTTGGTAAATGCCAAAGATTTTTAATGCATGTTAAATGATTTGAAGGGGCTCTTTTAATCTCCCCCATCTTCTTGCACAGTAGGAGAACCTGTCAGCATTTCCACTAAGAAAGAGTAAGTATTGAAATATAACTTTCATGCTTCTATGTCAAGTTTAAATATTAACTGTTGGGGAAGCATTTTGTTTGGTTGTAGCTTGAAGAACACAGTTTTGTACTGATTCTGTTGGATAAGATTTTGTTATTTTTGGTGGCGGCAGCGAGGCCTTTATGCCCAGTGAAATTCAGGGGAACCACAGACAAGGAGGGTTGCCAGTTTGCTCCAAACAACCTTGTTTCTCAAGCTTCTTAATTTTTTTTTTTTTTCAGGTGGACAGCTAAGGTTAATGGTCTTTGACCATTTCTGGGCTACCTCTGGGTTATATCCCAGCACCAGATTTTTCCCCTCCTCTTTTCAAGAGTTGGCAGGTCTTGTGACATCTCCAGTTCTCACCTCAGAAATCTCAGATTTTTGGATGCATCTGACCTGAAAACCCAATCCTAACCAACTTTCCAGAAACAATGCAGCTGCAATGCAGCTCTTAGGTAAAGAACAAATGTTCCATTACATTGAGGAGGCTTCTGTGACTGTCCCCGCAGTGTAGAATATGCACCCTGTTGGTATGGGTGCATTATTGCTGGAAGGTCAGTTAGGATTGGGCTGCTAAGGGAGGAATCCCTGAAGCACAAATATAGTAAGGAAACACTTTCTGAACTGTGCACACGCGCACACGCACCACAGCAAAACAGCATTTTCATTAATCTACTTATGGAAGACTGAGTGCAGCAAACTAAAAATGGAGGTATAATAATGTCTTGTTTCTAGATATATCCAGAAAGCTGAACATGTATGTGTACCCATGTGGAGGTCATTCCGGGTGACCTTCAATTCTTCCACTTTAAAAGGTGTTCAGCTGTGAACTGGGGTGAAATAGAAGTGAAAATTCAGAAAGGAGAGAATGTGACTCATTTCCCTCCTGGTCTGGTGGATTTTAAAGCTTAAAGTGGCCAGGAGTTAACTGCTGCTTAAAAAAGCGTTAAATCCCACTTGGCTGCCTGCATTTAGTGAATGGGTGAAGACAGGTAGATAAGAGCCAGCATCAAAGGAGCACTGCAGGGCTCTATGTTATTGAATCACACATCACAGGCAGTTTATAAAACGCAGCAGTCTAAAGGATGTTCATCATTGTTTCCTTTATTAAGGCAAACGCTTTACCGTTTGTTCAAAAATAAAAATGCTAAAATGTCAGTGCCTTTGAGTAAACACTTCCCTTTGTCATAGGGGGAAAAATTGGCACAGGAAATAGCGGATGATATACACATATAGAAGAGGATTAAGAAAATATCACCTTACGCAAAATAAGCCAAGGATTTGGTGGGTTCAGAAAAATAAATAAAAGCAATGGTATTACTGAACTGCATGAAGCACAGCAGAGAGCTTTGTTCTCAGACTACAATCCCCCAATGAGCATTTACAGCCTTCTATCTGCCTTTGCTCACATAAGACCAAACTTAGAATTGAACTGCTCTGTCCTCCAATTCACATATATTTTTAAAACGTGACTAACTGTAAGGTAGTGCACAATGTGGACAAGTGAGGCCCAATTTGGAAAGAAGGGCCATTTAACTGGGCCAACAGATGGCAAATATAGTTCACTGTGGAGAAATATAAGATAATTAAACCTGAAGTCAGGAAACAATCCTGGAAATATATAACCAATGGCACAATCATTTGGCATAATGATCAGGAAACAATTATGAGGATTAAGGTGCCCAGGAAATTCTGAAGCTATTTTATGGCACAGCTGCACAACAACAGGTACATTGGAAACTGGGGTGGGTTGCACCAAGCAGGATACAACTTCCAGTAGTCACCCAACAGCCTGCAACATTTAGGCTGCAGTCCTAAACACACGTAGAAAGGAGCAAGCTCCATTGTACACAGTGAGATCTGCTTCCAAGTAAAACATGCATAGGATGTTCCTGTGTCATAAGGAGGCCCTGTTGTATGTGTGTCTGAAACACAAATGCTTTGAATTAGAAGTTTAGTGTTATAAATAAACAGTTTTGGTAAAGTTAATAGTTAATACTACATAGTATTCTTTAGATAGGTAGGTAGGTAGAAGTCTTCTGAACCAGGAATAGCAAACCCATATTTTTTGCACGCTCTCTGAAATTTTGACATCAACAGTTCCAGGCACATTCCAGGTCCACTTTGAATATGTAAATATAGTCATTTCCTGTTGGCTTATGTTATTGAAATAATAAACTTGTGATGAACTTTTGAAAATATACTGTGTAAAATCTGATCACTGATAAATTTGGAAGGTAGGAAGAAAAAAGTTGTTATTATTTACGACAGAAAGGTTATTCTAAATAGTAGCCCTCATATCATGTTGGCATCCTTCAGTCTCGGAAGACTATGGTATCGTGCTCTGAATAGTGGTTCTGAAACAGAGTGTCCTCTCCAGTGCGCAAAGCCTGGGTAAAGTAGATATGGAGGACAGACTATTACCCATGCAGTAAATCCCCCCTCTCCACGTCGCTGGAATGGTCCAATGGAAAGGCAGAAGCCAATATGGTTGGTTCCAGCGGTGTTGCAGGAGTTGCCAGAACGTGACTGTGTCCAGCCATGAACTGCCTCAGGGACTCCAGCTCTGGATTTTGTCTTGAGGTTGACTCCTGAAGCCTTTTCCATAACTGGATGTAGCCACAAGGCAGTGGAGGTTAGGGATCAGAGTTTTCCTTCACTCAGCCCTCATATGGTGATTAGTAATTGTAATTCTAAGTGCTTTATGACTGGAGATGCCAAATATCTTTGCAGTCAACCAGATTTTCTAAGATCCAGCTTGGAAAGAGAGAGAGAGAGAGAGAGAGAGAGAGAGAATTGTTGTTTCTGATGTATTTTGATTACCGCCTAACCCAGCAATTTTCAACCTTTTTTCATCTCACAGCACACTGCGAAGGCACTAAAACTGTCAAGGTACACCATCTGCTTTTTTGACAATTGACAAGGCACACCTCATTGCTGTCAAGGGCTGATATCCCCCAATGGCCCTACTAATAAGTGACCCTACCACAAACTCCCTCGGCACACCTGTAGACCATTCACGGCACACTGGTTGAAAATCGCTCTCCCAACCCATCCTTTCTTTCAGGCAGTGCTTAATTGAAACACACCAGGATGTGATTTTGTAGCTCTTCCTCCAGTGAGTGACTGGTTGTAAAGGGGAAGTAAATAGAAATAATGGGGTTATCTCTGTTGGCAACCTTCAGTCTTGAAAGACTATGGTATCGCGCTCTGAATGGTGGTTCTGGAACAGCGTCTAGTGTGGCTGAAAAGGCCAAAAAGGAGTGACAATCTCTTCCACACCGGGAGCAAGTGCAGACTGTCCCTGTTCTGTCTCCCTGGCTATGGGCCTTCCTTCTTTGCCTCTTTCTGCCAAAATAGGAAAGAGTAGGGAAGGAGCAAATTGCATGGGGTTGATTATTAGATTTTCTGAAAGAACAATAATAGTACATATCATAATTATGCCCACACTCTAAACATAAGAGTTACCTAAGTGAGCTGAATAGAAGTGAGCCCATGGAGGAAACTACTGTTCATATGAGTTACAGTAAAACCTGAAATCTGTCGTTGATTTCTAGAAAACCAGATGCTCCAGGTAGTGCTTGAGGTTCCTAGTATTGCCTAGGAAGAACTAGAAACTACTGTGCACTACTGTGCCTCTTGGCCGGGGGGGGGGCATTTTTACTACATTGTGGGGGTAGGATTAAATCATCACTGCTTACTCCATGCTCCCATTCCATCAGTGGCCCAATCCAACTGCCATTTGCAAGCACACCAGCATGAAGCATGTGCAGGATCAAATGTACAGTTTGACCAAAAATAGATGAGTTTACAAGTGTAATGTGTTGTCTGACAAATGTGTATTATTGTTTGCAGTGGGTTGTGCCTTGCTACATCACCTGTGGCCATTATAAAGAAACTTGGTACACTTTCATTCCCTTTCA
Organism: Tiliqua scincoides; assembly: GCF_035046505.1. Lineage (NCBI taxonomy): Eukaryota > Metazoa > Chordata > Lepidosauria > Squamata > Scincidae > Tiliqua > Tiliqua scincoides. The sequence continues at coordinate 33,844,690 of NC_089826.1, forward strand.
GTATTGCTTCCTGCCATATAATTCTAAATGTATTATCCATCCCATCATAAAAAAAAAAAAAAAAAATAATAGGTTTCCACTTTGCAGAAGACTATTATTTTTACCTATTGACTTTACTCTGAGGAATATTCCTGTCCTCATCATAAATTTGCCTTTGACAAGCTTAATCTTATTACTCCCCAATACAATTCCTTGTTGTATCTGAGAAAATTAATCTCTTTCCTTGATATTCACATCATTCAAGTTCTTTCAACGTACAGTTGTTTTAATTGTTCCTTCCAAGTAATCCCTACCAACCACTTCCCATCTCCTCATAAGTGCCATTGTCTTCTCCTGGTTTTTTCTTGAGTCAAGTGGTGGTACTGGGGGACTGAGAAAGACACTACAGAGTATTCTGAAGGGATGCTGGCTTCTGCAAAATGCAGGAAGGCTTTATTTTCTAATTTATGATGTGACGCCAAAAGTAGTTTTTAGAGGCACTCACAGAGATAGCTGCTCTCCTGATTTGCTTCTAGGGCCTGCAGTGTTTCCGATGAGTTTTTGTGCTGGAATTCAAATTATGTCAGAAACAAGAACATAACCACCATCACAGTGCTATTTAAATAACATCATTAAAAAAAATGCTAGTCATGTATAAGAAAGTTTTCAAAAGATGCAACTTTTTTTGAGAGTGGAATATATATTGACCCATCAAAGAGCTACAAATAATTTAGAGATTCGGAGGAAATACCATTATCACATATAGGCATCCGAATTATGAAGATGCACTTCCTTTTAGTAGTGTGCAGGGGTTATAAATGCAGGATGCTGTCGTCAGCTTCCCCCCCCCCCCACTCTCTATTGTTGATGCTAGTTGATTCAAGCCTATTAAAAGGATTATTTTGTGGTGAACCCCAGCCTTTAGGTGCATTTGGCCCAAATCCTAACCAACTTTCCAGCACTGGCATAGCTGTGCCAATAGGGCACGTACTGCATCCTGCAGTTGGGTGGCAGTCATGGAGTCCTCCTCAAGGTAAGGGAATGTTTGTTCCCTTACTTCAGAGTGGCATTGCCCTTACCTTGGTGCTGGAAAATTGACTGGGATTGTGCTCTTTTTAATTTAAAGTCAATTACTCTGAAGTTATTACATTCTCTAACAGGGCAAGATTACATATGCCTATTCTGTGTCAGACTCATTGAGTCTAATGAAACAACCAGGTAAATCTGCATAGGATTTTAGCCAAAGCTATCTAAAAAGTCATCCTAAAAGTAATCATTTGAGGTAGATGGATTGTAAAGCCAAATGCCAAGTTGCTGAAAAGGGACTATTGCTCTTTGGTAGAGCAGTGGTAGAGCACCTCCTTTGCGAGGAGAAGGTCCCTGGTTCAGTTTGTGGTTTCTCCAGCTAATGTGGTGAAAGACCCCTGTCTAAAACCTTGGAAAACCACTCTCAGTCAGTGCAGACATTATTGAGCTAGATGGATCAGTGGTCTCAATTGGTATATAAGGCAGATCCTATAATATGTTCCTATAATAAAGTGGAAGAAAGGAGCAAGCATGACAGGAATAGAAGTTCAGTTCTGTTTTATGTTCTTGGGCTCAGTTTCAGAGGGAATGAAATGTAAGGGGATAAGCCAAAGGCCTCATAGGAAAAGTGGGTTTAAAGGAGGGATTTGGGGGTGTTCTAGGAACAGCAATGGAAGAGGATTGCAGAAGTGAATAGGCCATGTATAGAGCTATTTTGGGATACGATGTTGGAGAGATACGGAAAGGCATGATCATGAAAAGCTTTGAAGGAAAGGGTAAGTTTGTATTGATTTGGGAGTAGACAGAGTGGGTAGTGACAGCTGCATCGTCGGCAAAGAGGAAGTCACGCAGACATTTCAGCTGGACTTTGGACTTTGCTCTCAGTCTGGAGAGGTTGAAGAGCTTTCTATCTGATCTGGTCCAGAGATAGATGCCTTCTGTTGCAGTTCCAAAGGCCTGCTTCAGCAGAACAGCGAAGAAAATCCCAATCAAGGTTGGTGCAAGAACACAGCCCTGCTTCACGCCGCTTCGGATGTCAAAGGGGTCTGATGTGGAGCCATCGAAGACAACAGTGCCCTTCATGTCCTTGTGGAAGGATCTGATGATGCTGAGGAGCCTGGGTGGACATCCAATCTTGGGGAGAATCTTGAAGAGGCCATCCCTGCTGACCAGGTCGAAGGCCTTCGTGAGATCTATGAAGGCTATAAAGAGTGGCTGTCATTGTTCCCTGCATTTCTCCTGCAGTTGTCTAAGGGAGAATACCATATCAGTGGTGGACCTGTTGGCTCAGAATCCACACTGTGATTCTGGATAAACACTCTCTACAAGTACCTGGAGCCTCTTTAGTGCAACTCGGGCAAACAACTTTCCTACAACGCTAAGGAGAGAGATGCCACGGTAGTTGTTGCAGTCACCCCTGTCGCCTTTGTTCTTGTACAGCGTGATGATGTTTGCATCCCTCATGTCTTGAGGTACTCTACCTTCTCTCCAGCAGAGACAGAGGATTTCATGCAGCTCAGTGACGATTATCTCTTTGCAGCACTTTAGAACTTCAGCAGGGATGCTGTCTTTTCCAGGTGCCTTGCCAAAGGCAAGGGAGTCCAGGGCCACATGAAGTTCTTCTAGGGTTGGTTCACTGTCAAGCTCCTCCAGCACAGGCAGGCACTCAATGTTGTTCAGTGCTTCTTCGGTGACTACATTTTCTCTGGAATATAGCTCAGAGTAGTGCTGCACCCAGCTGCTGCATCCGATCCTGGATGACCTCGCCTGTAGCAGACTTCAGAGGGGCAATTTTCTTCTGTGTTGGGCCTAGGGCTTGCTTGATACCATCATACATCCCCTTGATGTTGCCTGTGTCAGCTGCTATCTGTATCTGGGAGCAGAGCTGGAGCCAGTAGTCATTAGCACATCTCCTGGCAATCTGCTGGACTTTGCTGTGAGCAGCTCGGAGGACCTGCAGGTTGCGCTCACTGGGACAGGCCTTGTATGCTGCTTGAGCTCTCCTCTTTTCCTCAATGACTGGTGTCAACTCCTCAGAGTGGGCTTCAAACCAGTCTGCCGTCTTGTTGGTCTTCTTGCCAAATATGAACAAGGCGTTATTGTAAACGGTTGTCCATGACTTTGTGTACCTTGGCTCAATGATCTCTGACACTCTTTCTCTGGATACCGAGCTAAACAAACGCATCGGTAAAGCAGCTACCACGTTTTCCAGACTCACAAAGAGAGTCTGGTCCAACAAGAAGCTGACGGAACATACCAAGATCCAGGTCTACAGAGCTTGCGTCCTGAGTACACTTCTGTACTGCAGCTTGTGATGGACTCTTCGCTCACAACAGGAGAGGAAACTGAACGCTTTCCACATGCGCTGCCTCCGATGCATTCTCGGCATCACCTGGCAGGACAAAGTTCCAAACAACACAGTCCTGGAACGTGCTGGAATCCCTAGCATGTATGCACTGCTGAAACAGAGACACCTGCGTTGGCTCGGTCATGTTGTGAGAATGGATGATGGCCGGATCCCAAAGGATCTCCTCTATGGAGAACTTGTGCAAGGAAAGCGCCCTATGGGTAGACCACAGCTGCGATACAAGGACATCTGCAAGAGGGATCTGAAGCCATAGGAGTGGACCTCAACAAGTGGGAAACCCTGGCCTCTGAGCAGCCCGCTTGGAGGCAGGCTGTGCAGCATGGCCTTTCCCAGTTTGAAGAGACACTTTGCCAACAGTCTGAGGCTAAGAGGCAAAGAAGGAAGGCCCATAGCCAGGGAGACAGGCCAGGGACAGACTGCACTTGCTCCCAGTGTGGAAGGGATTGTCACTCCCGAATTGGCCTTTTCAGCCACACTAGACACTGTTCCAGAACCACTTTTCAGAGCGCGATACCATAGTCTTTCGAGACTGAAGGTTGCCAACAAGGGAATAGACAGGAAGACTGTGAAAGGTTTAAGGAAGGGGGAGGCACATGGTCTGAACAGGGAGAGATTAATGACTTTGGTGTCAGAGTTTGGAAGAGAGATGAAAGAGTTGGGGTGCGACAACAGGCTAAGGAAGCAAGGTGGGAAGTAACCAGAGCATAAACCAGTTTTCATCAATGTTGAGGGTACTAGGAAGAAGCGTACATATATCAGTTATGAACCTTATGCTGGACTGTATCCTTTCAGACGGGACATCAAAGGATCCAGTGCTCCTCATATTCTAAAAAACCACCCCTCTTTGAACCTACAAAACGAGTCTGTAAGGGAGTAGGTTAGGCTAGTACCTTCCCCCTTTATATACTACATTTTGTTTTTCATTAACAAAATTTTATATGGGGCAGTATTCAAACATGGAATCCCCTGAAGTCCAAGTGGTACTGTTCAGTAAAAGCTGCATCGTGTGTCTGTCCTGAGCTTGTACTTTTGTTATCTCAGTGATCAAAATATTCAGTGAGCATTTGATGCTTGGAAACATGGTCTTCATGATAGTTGTCACTATTATCTTACTGACAAATGTTACTAATAGGCACACAATCATTCAGTTCTCCACTGCCTTTTCCTGGCTATACTTCACTGACACTCATGATATGTCACTGTGCAGATTTAAGTCTGGACCATATATTTCAGTTTAGATGATTAATTTGGTTTAGATACCATTTTTCCTAATGTGACTTTGTACACTTTTGATATACACCCAGATTACAATATATTATACTCAGATTGAAATTAGAGGCTGCCCTTCAGACTGAAGTGTGTATTAGTCAATGGCAATTATTCTTAATGCCTTTTTAACAAGTAAAAATGGCCCCTTGACAATCGTTAAGTTGTTAATAGCGTTATAGAAGACGGGGATGGTAACTCAGTTGAGTGCTTTACCTTTCAGCATTATTTCTGTTCGGGATACTTTGACAAGTTCAGTCTTGAGCAAATCTGTGTGTCCTTTCTATAACTGAAGGCAAACCTAGAGACGACAGTCCTACTCATATAGTGAAGCTGTGAGTTGGGCTGGGGGGCGTTGCTGAAGAAATCATTTAATTGGTTTGAGTTTGGTAAAATCTGTCCAGATGCCTGGATTAACACCTGCAATTTCAGACTTGCTGAGAACTTAATATTTAAGGGGGAGTGCTATCAAACTCAGAACAGAATCAGAGAAACACAGAAATACAGAGTTGGAACGAACCTACCAGATCATTGAGTCCAACCCCCTGCCATTGCAGACTGCCCGCAGCTATAACATCCCCAATAGATGGCTATCCAGCCTCTGTTTGGTGACCTCCAAAAATGGAGAGCCTATCTCCTTCCAAGGCAGATTGTTCCACTGCCACACAGTTTGCAGGGTCAGGAAGTTCTTCCCAACTTTTAATAAAAATCTCCCTTGCTATAATTTAAACCAGCGTTCCTCAACATTTATCCTCCACTGTACCACTTCACATAGTTCACCTGTTTGAAGTACCACCAGAAGTAACTGTCAATGACATTATCGCCTGGCGATAATGTCATTGACAGGTACTTCTGGGTTGGGAGGCCAGATGCAACACAACAAACACCAGTAAGGGTGCAGTCCTAACTGGTAGTTAGGCGTCGCAAAAGTGCTGTAAAGCACTTTTGTGCCACCCTGGAGGCTGTTAGGCCAGTGCAAGTGACTTGCAACCACCAAACTGCGCCATCATGGGCCCTTGGGACAATGAGTTTGCATTGGCCAAGCTCGGCTGATGCAGGGGTCTGTGGAGGGTGTGGGGATGGTGGGGTGGAGCCATTTTGGGATGGGGGAGGATGGGTGGTGTGCAGTCCTGGGGCAGGTGGGCAGGGAGTGGGAGGCAGGGCCAGGATCCGGCTGTTATGCTGGATCCTAACCCCAGCAGCCTGGGCCAGCCCCGGCTTGCTTGGATTTGTGCTACCTCTGGGAATGGTGCAGATTCGAGTAGCCCCATTGGGGCTGCAGCGGCTCTCCCTAGTGTAAGGGGAAGTGATTCCTCTTGCCCCGGGCTGAGCCACTAAGCGCCTGAAACTTGCGCTGGATACAGCGCAGGCCTGTTGGCCTGCCTGTTTCCAATACAAATTAGGACTGTGCTGTAAGAGGCTCAGGGTGGACAGGAGGGCTTTACGAGCATGGAAAAAGCAAACTCTGGAGCCTCCCACCACTGTTGTGTCACGTTCCTAGTCTTGTTGCTGGGTTGCAGGGGTCCTGCGAGTACCACCAGACACCACCTCAGGTACCACTGGTATCAACATTTCCATCTTGTCTAGACTGAGTTTCCTCATCCAGTCCTCATGCTTGAGGACTCAATCCTGGGGCTCAGAATAAATTGTTGCTTTTTCTGCCACCTCAATTTTAATTGAAAAATACTTGTTGGGGAAAGTGTTCAACTGCATATTGCCACCCTCCCTAGTAAATTTGCAAGGTTGTGCAAAATTCATGCTCCAAATTAGTGCCAAGAACTCTCTCTGTGAGGCAGGTAGAATATAGGTTTGCTTACATGGATATATCCATAATTGTTTTCTGCCAAAGGAAATAAGGAAAAGACAAATGAGAAGAAAAGGCCAGCACACAATAAACAGAGGTCAGTTTGGCATTTCTAGCCATGCACACTTTTGTATTGCTGAAAGTTGCTATGGGAAATTTGTCTTTTTCCAAGAGATACAATTTGTGGTATGCTGTATATATAGGGTTCTTGTACCTATACCAATTCTCTGCTCTATTCAGCTGTTTTATCTTTGTCTCTTTGCCTATGGACCTAATGATACTCTTTATCACAGCAGTCCTTAGAAGTTCTCATCTTGTGGACCGCTATTTTCGTTTGCTTATCCTTGAAAACGACAGATCATCATATTTTTTATATTACAATCACCCTGTGAGAAGCCATTTGAAAGCTTCTGGCTTCAAGCTCAGTTCTGACTACACTCTGATACTGAACACACTTGGAGGGAGAGAAATTCAAATTGGCCTCAGATAGTAGTCTCTTGACTGACAAGTGTCTCAGAGACGGAGCGGGTGGCATGCATGAATCTAGCAATATGTAGCTGTTACCTAGCAACACTTCACCCTCTTCCTCAGTAATATCAAGTATTTATACAGTGCACTTCAAGTGTGCTGAAAGTACTTCCACAACCTATACATTACCTTAATAATCCTTACAACAGCTCAGCAGCTTATAGCCGCTGTGTCATTTTTATGCTGTCATATTTCTACAATGGTTGCAATTGTTTGATCTTTTTTTCCCTCTCCTGTGAGCCGCCTTGTGGATCATTTGTTGATGGAAAAGTGCCATATAAATCTTGTAAGAGATTAGCAGTCAGGAATGCTGGCTGAACATTTTTTTTTGTTAAGCTAAATATTTTCAAGGCTAGTAAACAGTTCTTATTGACTCATGAATGGCCTGGGAAGTGTCATTCTGTCAGATCTGAAGGGAAGGGCCAAGAGTTTAAAGTGACCCATTCCCCCTTCACCATTTTTGAGTTACAGCCCAATCCTAAAAGGGCCAGCTGTCATCAGAGAGCCTTTTCTGCTAGTGTTGCCTGCCGTAAAGCAGTCAGTACCAGTCGTAAAGATGCCTAGGCAGTGTACTCAATACTGCATTGCCAGGGCAATGGTGGGAAGGCCAGAGTCTTCCCGTCCTGCCTATGCCAGTGGATCCCGAGCTGTCTGTCACCAAAGGTAAGGTAGCATGGGAAAGGCGAAGGAAGTTCCTACAAATGGGAAGAATTCCTCAGTTTTCCTCAAAGATACAAAATTCTTTGTCACTTCAGCATTACTTTTTCAGAAGTACAGCACATTATGGTGAGAAAGAGAGAGAGAGAGCCATTACTGTGAGGGAATGGTGCAATACATGGGTTTATCAGCATGTGTTTATGATAGCAACATTACTCATAAACACAGAGGCCTGGAGTGAGATAAGCAGGGTCCTCTCAAGCAAGCGTCTAGAAAAAAAATTATATATGTCACTGCCCTGTGTATTCCTCATATGTTACAAGGGAACTGCTTTATGAATTTTTAGAGAGGCACTGAAAAGTTTATTGATACTATTTTTCATATCCCTCAGTATGTAAAGCTGTGCGAGTTCAGCTTGGAAGAAAAGGAAGAGAAAAAGAGGTTTCAGAAAACTTGTCAAGATATTTAAAAATGCAGTCTTTTTTCTGTCATAGTGTGCCAGTTTTCAAGGCCTGGCATTAACAGTGTGGTAAGTAATGTTACTGATGGGAGGGAGCGAGGGGTAAGGTAACTGATCCTATGTATTTCTACTCAGAAGTAAAGCTTATGAGGTTCAGTAGGGTTTACTACCAAGTACTACAGAGTTGCAGCTATAATACATTTTAAAGTTAGATATCTTAATAAACTATGGATTATTTTATTTATTTATATAGCACCATGGACAATGCAGGAAGGGAAAGAGAATGGTGCCCAGCATAAATGGGAAAGTATATGCTGTTACTCTGTGTACAGTACTTAGGTTCATTTGCAGTGAGGTAAAGGTAGGAGAGAGGAGGATAAAGTCTTCATGGAAAATGCTTAAAGTGTTTTGTGAAGGGATTTGAACTAAGTTAGAAAGGAGGTCTCCAGCAAGTGATGTGGGAGGAAGTTCCAGACAAAGCAGGTACAAAGTACAGTGTAGGAACGAAGGCTTCTGTGATTGGCATTATCACAAAATACAAGAGTCTTCCTATAGGTCTTGAGACCACATTTCTCAAGTTTAGTTGTTCCTAACGATTTGCCGTTATCTATGAAGGGCATTGTCAAAGGACTTGAAAACCACCAAAATTGCTGAAACTGCCAGGAACAAGCTTTATAAACTCCACTAAACTACAGATAGTGAGGACTAAAACTTAAAGAAGTACCTTTAAGAAGAATGGGACTGGATAACAAGTGGATGGAACAGGTTGTTGATGAGTTAATTGGAGGTATGGCAAAAGCAATCGGAGCTGATTAGCAGGAACTTCCCGGACTAAGGAGGTCTCTGGTTATAAATACCTTCCTTTCATCTCTACATTCAGATGGGAGTGAGCTTTTGTAGAAGCCAGATTTTAATTTAAATTACCCTGGATCTGAGTGAACATGGGCTGGGAAAATTTATGTTTTAGTCTCACTTTAAAAAAAAATTTTTTTTATTATTTTCCAAAATAAAAACAAACAACAAATATAAACAAACACATAACAAACAAACTCAATACACAACACACACAAAAACAAACAGAAACACACCTTTGGAGGGTGCAAGCAATCATATATCAATACTGTATATCTAATCAATACATATCTTCTAATCTTGTTCCTCTTCTAGTTTAGCCTCTTAATATCATTTTATCCTGTTATATTATGTATACAATATATTCATTTAAATGCCCTATCTTAAACATCTACAACTTCATTTTCAACCAAGCATAAAATGGTCTCCATTGCTCTATCTGTGTCAGTTTGCACTATCGATCCAAAATCTCTGTAAGCCTATCCATTTCCGCCACATTCATTATTTTCTCTATTAATTTATCTTTCATTGGAATTTTAATATCTTTCCAGTATCTAACATAAAAAATCCTTGCAGCAGTTAATATCATATTAACTAAATACACATCATTTTCTTTATCTATAAAATCTAAGGTAATATTAAGCAAAATTAACTCTGGTTTCAGCGATATCGTAAGTCCAATGATCTCTTGTATTGAATTTCTTACCATTTTCCAATATACTTGCATTTTTTTTACATGTCCACTGCGTATGATAAAACGTCCCTTCTACACATTTACATTTCCAACAATTTTTTGATATGTTCTGATTCATTTTTACCAGTTTTACTGGTGTCATGTACCATCTATAAAACATTTTATATACATTTTCTTTAAAATTTGTTGCTCTAATAAATTTTATATTATATTTCCAAATCTATTCCCATTGTTCTAATGTAATATTATGACCTATCCACAATTGAAGGAAGACTGTCTTTTGTTTTTGAGGTGAATTTAAGTCATTTATGTTGACAGAGTAAATACTCCATCCTCCCTTAACCATCATGTTTCTTTTTACTATTAACCTTCTCTTTTTGTTTTCTTCTTGTTGCTATTGGTGAATGCCTCCTTGTCCCTCTAGTTTCTTCCTTTGCTGATTCCTCAGTTATCTCTGAATCATCTGATTTCTTTTCTTCCAGCTCCATTTCTACAATTTCTAGTTCTTTTCTTCTCAGTTTCTTCATTTCTCATCTCATCTTTCATCACTGTACTCAAAAAATTTTCTGCTTTTATTGGTGAATTTATATTATATCTCTGTGACTGGAATTGAAAAAACATACCTTCCAAGAGAAGCCATCTATATAGTATTTACTTTCCTCTTAAGAATTTTGCTAGGTCTTCATATTCTTTTCTCTTCTTTCTCACTCTCCATGGGACATGTCTCAGAATTTCACTTTGTTACCCTCTACCATCCATTCCTTTTCCTGTGAGATCTTCAATATTTTATCTCTGTAAAAAGTTCTGATGAATTTCACATGGATTTCTCTTGGTAGTTCATGTTTTCTTAGATAAAAAGTGCTCACTCTTCTCGCTGAATCCAGATCCACGAGTATCTCCTCTGTTGGCGTGTCGATCCACTCTGATATTAAATCACTAATCAGACATCGTGTATCTTCTGGTTTCTGTTCTGGTACATTTTGTATTCTCACCACTCGAGCTGCACTCTCCATCTGAATTTCCATTAAAGTTACCTCTCCATCATATTGGTTCTGTTCTATCTGCAGTATTCTAGATTGATCTTTTGTTGTCTTTTCTTCTAATTTTCTAATCTTTTGTGTATTCTCATCTGCTTGGCCTTTAACAGCTTTCAGTTGCACACTGAGATCATTTAGTTGTGTAGTTAAAACATCCAGACTAACTTGAACCTGCAGAAATTGATTTGTGTGCTGCTGTCCCATCACCACTAATTTTTCTATATTGTCTTGTATTTTCTGCTTCCAATCTTTCCCTTTCAGTTCCTCTTGTGTTAGTTTTCCCAAGCTTGACTCCAGAGTGGGAGAACCCCTAACTTTCACTCCTTTTCCTGTCATCCTTTTTCTTCCTTCTTATGTCTTCTTTCCTGTAAAACTCAAATATCTATTATCACATATATCACTATCAGTTACCCTTATATCACATCACATCATCATCAACTGTTCACCCATAAAAACCAACACAAGGAAATTTTAAGTCAAATAAACTTTTGCCTTGCAATATTTTTTAACGCCACTAGATGTCCTCAGCGTATCATCCTCCTTGCTTCACTTGTCAAGTCCTGTTCTTGTCCTTGGCTTGTCAAGTCCTGTTCTTGTCCTTGTCTTGTCTAACTCCACTAGATGTCCCCAATGTTCTATTCTTCTTATTCTGTTGTTTTGATTCTATTGCTTATGTTTGTTGCCATATCAACCACATTCCCTTCCAAGAGATAGTGAGAGGAATTCAAAACAATAAACCACACTTGCAAAACAAAGAAATGTAGATCTCCAGCTCTCTCCACAGGCACTCCAAGATCTCCACAGGAAAACGAAACTGAGCATTCCAAAGCAGAGTTTATATTCCAAAGCGATTAATTTGTAATCCAAAGAGTTTTAGATTTGTAAAGTTAGAGTTATACTCTCATATTTCCATAACAAGCTCAGCAAATCTCCTCCAAAGCTTCTTCTCACACAAGCAAACAAGTGAATGGAGAAAGCCTCCCCCCTCTTTCCTCTTCCCAGAGGGGGAAAATCTGCCCCTCCTTCTTCTTCCCTTGGGCAAAAGCTTAATCAGGCAGTCAATTAATCAATCAATGCCAGACACACACAGCAGAATAACACTCACTTAGTTTGTCCAACATCTTTCCCTGCCTGGGGCCTTCAGTGTGGTTTCAAGATGAATCCTCACCAACACCGACATTGATGGCTGGGTTCCCTTAGAGAAAAACAGCCCCTGGCTGGACGCTTCTTCTCTGAAACAGTACACCATCTGTAGGATCAAATCTCTCCTGATCACAGATCCTCGGATCTCCTCAGACCCACGGTTTTTTGGGAGGAAATAACATGCTTTCCCAAGAGCTTTCAAGAGCTCAGAAAAACACAGCCATTCAGTTGCCTCTGGCCCTGCCCCCTCCTCTAGTCCTCACTTTCTGTAGTTCAGTGGAGCTTGTATAGCTTGCTCCTGATAGTTTCAGTAGTTTTTGTGGCTTTCTAGTCCTTGACAATGCTCTTCATATATAAAGGTGAAATGTTAGGAACAACTAGACTTGAAGAATGTGGTCTCAAGTTCTGTAGGAAGACTGTTAAATCTTGGGTACTAAGTAGTTCTCTAGTACAAGCTCCACTGAAACTAAGTCCTCATAACCTACTGTACTAAGTCCAAGGGCATAGAACCGATGGCCCAATCCTAAGTGTGCATTATGCTGGTGGAACCTGTGTTCCTATCAGTGGGTTCCTATTATGTTCTGAAACATAATGTGTGCTTGCATGCATGTTTTTATAAAGGCAGGGGGAATATTAAAAAATACAGTATATTCTTTAAAAAAAGATTTCCCCTCCCCATGTGCACATCTCCTTGTTTCATAAATTCTGAATTGGTGATGATGGGGGTCAGACTGTAGACATAGGGCATCATTTGTCTCCATTCCCCCTTATTTAATCATAACTCTTCTCCCTATCTAGCACACAAATGAACAGTAGGGTAGTGCTGCCAGTTTCCTGGATGGCTCTGATGATCATGTTGCCATGGTGACAGCAGAACATACAGGTTCATGAGACGGTATTAGCGATGCAGCTTTCGAACCATAATCAGCGCGCTGCTATCTCTCCCCCATATTTCAATATCGCTTCGGTAAATTGAATTCCAGGCAGTTGTCAGTCCTGCATATCCCCTGTGGTTCCCCTCGGCAAAAATTGCCTCTTTGTTCTATATGCTGATGATCACATAGTACTTGAATCTGTAGATGGTTACTCTGCTGGTTACACAACTCTGTCTTGTAATAAGAAATCGGCAGCTCTACAGGTAACAATTAGATCGACAAATATTTTGGAGTGAGCACTTCAGGCCTGGTGGTTTTCTCCCCAGAAAAGCATATTTCTAAAATTATACTTTTTAAAAGTTTCTGCAGGAACAAGCAAGCACGTGAGAGTTCAGAATCCCACGTATTTTTAGAGGTGGATTCAGGTCTGCAGGAAAATCCACCAAGTTCCATCCTTCAGTTTCACAAATTGCAGACTATTGGGGTTCTTGCCCCTTTCCCCCCACCCCACCCTTTTGCTTACCATCTGCCTGATGAAATGTTGTGCAGAACATGAAAGCTGACTGTGTAACCAGAAGCATAGCAAGAGGGGGGATGGCATGATAAGTACAGCAGGCGCCGCAATGTGCCATGTAAGTGCCAAGGGCTTGCCGTTGGAGCCATTTGGAGCAGTGTTGGCAACACGAAAGATGGTAACACAACTTCTGCAATTCAGTGTTCAGGAGAAGGATTTTTAATTGAGGTGGGCATTCTTTTACTACCAATGGAGGGGTGAAATGCCATCCTATATGTAAAGAAAAGAGATAGTAAAAGGATATGAAAAGAACTCAGTAGTTTACATAATAATACACATAACTGCACTATAAAAAACTTATCCTACGCTTTCATAATGCTTAGTGCTTAATAAAGTCCAAATAAATTTAGATTTAAGACTATAGGAAACTGAATTACAGATTGCCCTCCATCCCAAGAACATAGCTAATAAACTAGAACCATTGAAATAAAAGATGTTTGATATCTTGATGGGTTAATCTTATTCTTTCCCAAGCATTTGGGTGCCATTACCTCACTGCTGGGACATTTGGACTTGTTCAATGCCTGGTAATTAACTGAGCCGTTAAACCCTTTCTGCCCACCATTACATAATGCAACAGGGATCAAATGTGTAAACCTGCGGGCTAGGCAGAAATGGGTTAACTTGGTTGCTATCAGCAGGCACGTATAGTAGGATGGGAAGAAAGTTCAGGAGATCTAGTAACAAACCTGGTCGGTATATGGATGCATTACAGTTTTAACCAGTGTTATATACCATTAATGTAGAACCATAAGACTGAATTCTCAAGCAGTTACTAGACAATAAATTCTACCAAATCTATATGACTTACTGCTGAGTAGACCTTCTTGGGCTTTAACAGCCCAATCCTACTCAACTCCCCATCCCATGCTGATGCAGCTGTGCCAACATGGTGCCCGTTGTATTGTGTAAGACAGAATTTCAGCAGGTAAAACTTCATATGTGGGATGACAAGCTGTATCTACTGCAATTCCCTCTTCTGTACAATTGTTAAAGGTCCAGGATCCCTAAAATTGAAAGTTTGCCCACCCCTGGTATAGAAGAGTGAATTTTGGCAGGTGCAGCTCAACATGGAAGGGTTTAAAAAGCTGCACCTGACAGAATTCACTCTTCTATACAATGGTAAAGGTATAGGCACTCTGTCCCCCTTTGTATCTGGTAACCCTACTGATACTACCTCTTCCTAGCCCTGATCCACCCTCCTTCCTACATCCAACAACTTGACAAAACTCTAAGATTATTTTTTACTAACCATTGCGACTAATTATTTTTGGTATTTCAGAGACATGCAGAAGTTGATGTAAAACTAGTTTTGTAGGTGAAAATACTCAAACTTTTCTTTTACTTTTTGGTACAGGAAGATAAGCCCCTATTAAAAACATACTCCCTAGCAGATGTTCAGCAATAAATATGATCATATATAATTCCTTTAGGCTTGAGGATCAAGACTCCAAATCCTAATATGAGAGTCTGGATTCTGAAATTAATATCAGAAATTAATATTGAAATCAATATAAAAGAGGAAACAGACTCAAAGAAAGGCCCAGGATGTGCTTTTGGTTGAACTACATCGGTAGTTCCATGATACTTTCTCTCCGGACTTTCTTTTATCAGTAGAGGTGGTTGTTTCTGGTAAGATAGGATTACATGCGTACTGAACCCAGTGAGCTTACTTCTGAATTAGGTAAACACCATTTTCAAACACCTATGTTTATCAGGTAAAGTGGCAACAGATGCCTTCAGTTTTAGTGGACAGAAAGGGAAAGGTCTACTTAACCTTTTCCAGTCCAGCTGTTTGTTCACCAAAGTTATCCTCCTAAGTGGTTTAAACTGCTTTCTCCTCACAATGATTAAAACTAACAAAAAGGAACTCCATAGCACCAAGAGCTGCTTTACCTAAGGAAACAACCCCCCCCCCCCATGGAACCATGGAACTCCTTAGTGCCAATATGTCTTGTTGCTCTGGTCTTCAACACAAAGTTCTTCATGGAAATCTCTAAAGTGCAGATTAGTTTCTTAAACAAGACTTTCAGCTGGGAGGAAAGACAACAAGGAAGTTCTGAGAATTGCTTCATGGTGGTTGAATCCAGTGGACAGTGCCATATGCCCTGGAGGCAGGGCTAAGCAGAGAGGTGGCCTAGTTTGCAGATGACACCAAACTTTTCTGAATGGTGAAGACCAGAGGAGACTGTGAAGAGCTCCAGAAGGATCTCTCCAAACTGGGAGACTGGGCAGCAAAATGGCAGATGCATTTCAATGTAAGTAAGTGTAAAGTCATGCACATTGGGGCAAAGAATCAAAATTTTACATATAGGCTAATGGGTTATGAGCTGTCTGTGACAGATCAGGAGAGAAATCTTGGGGTCCTTGTGGACAGCTCGATGAAAGTGTTGACCCAATGTGCAGCGGCAGTGAAGAGGGCTAATTCCATGCTTGGGATCATTAGGAAAGGCTTTGAGAATATGATAGCTAATATTGTAATGTCGTTGTACAAATTGATGGTAAAGCCACACCTAAAGTATTGTGTTCAGTTCTGGTCACCACATCTCAAAAAGGATATAGTAGAGATGGAAAAGATGCAAAAGAGAGCAACCAAAATGATTACTGGGCTGGGGCACCTTCTCTATGAGGAAAGGCTACAGCGTTTGGGCTTCTTCAGTCTAGAAAAGAAGTGCCTGGGGGGGACAGGATTGAGACATACAGAATCATGCAGGGGATAGACAGAGTGGATAGAGAGACACTCTTTTCCCTCTCACATAACACAAAAACCAGGGGACATCCACGTAAGTTGAGTGTTGGAAGAGTTAGGACAGAAGAAAATATTTCTTTACCCAGCGTGTAACTAGTTTGTGGAACTCTTTGCCACAGGAAGTAGTGATGGCATCTTGCCTGGATGCCTTTAAGAGGGAATTGGACAAATTTATGGAGGAAAAGTTCATTATGGGTTACAAGTCATAGTAGGTATACGCAAGCTCTTGGTTTTAGAGGCAGGCTGCCTCTGATTGCCAGATGCAAGGGAGGGCACCAGGATGCAGGTCTCTTTTTGTCAGGTGTGCTCCCTGGGGCATTTGGTGGGCCACTGTGAGATACAGGAAGCTGGACTAGATGGGCCTTTGGCCTGATCCAGCAGTGCTCTTCTTATGTCAGTGTAGCAACATGAAAAAGAGGCAATCCCCAACAGATGTTCAGCAATAAAGTGAGCAGGTTTATACCAAATTTCACACCTTCACCACCACCATGTTTCATGCAGCAATGCTTGCTTTCAATCTCCAAGCTTCCAATGGTTTAAGGCATACGTGATTCAAGATCAACATTCACAGTGCACTTGCATTCAGTCCTCTAGCTCTGGAAGAACTGAATAAATGGTTAAGGTTCAGCCTAAAATAGTCTAAAGCAGTGGTTCTCAAACTTTTAGTGCCAGGACCCACTTTTTAGAATGAGAATCTGTTAGGACCCACCAGAAGTGATGTCATGACCGGAAGTGACATCATCAAGCAGGACCATTTTTAGCAATCCTAGGTTACAATCCTACCCACCCTTGCCCAAGAGTTAGTCCCATTTACTATCATTGTTAAAAGCATGTACATAGTAGCCTGTTCAAAGTACAGGTCTGTAACATTTCCCCAAATGCAGTCACATACAATGGTAGCATCAAGTCTAATATATTAAAAATAAAATATTGAAATGAATGGGGACCCACCTGACAATTGGCTTGCAACCCACCTAGTGGGTCCTGACCCATAGTTTGAGAAACATTGGTCTAAAGTGTATCTGGCATAAACCAATTCCCTTTCCTCACTCTTCCATATTGCTACAGAGAATTAGGAATGAAGAAGGTGAGACTTTCTGACTTGCATGGACTGCTGAATGGCAGAGAGGAAAGCAGGGGGGGGAGGTGGCATTCTGGGGACGAGGGGGTGGGTGGGGGGAAGGTGTGATGGGGGAGGGAGCAGGGAGGGAGGGAGGTGGGACCAGTGGAGTGACGCTGGTCAGGACTGGGCTCTAATCCCTCACCAGATTTAGCCACATAACACTGTCTTGTAGGCTTAAGAGAACACAGTCTTTGTTCAGACTTTGCCTTTCTCTCTCTCTCTCTCCTTCACAAAAGATTGTAAAGAAAAAGCAGAAAGCAGAATGGAAAGCAGAATGGTAGGATTTGTGTCCAAATAGGCTTACAACTTAGTAAATATGCTTAGGATTGCCACTTATTTTTTTTGTGAAGACAATAAGGTAATTTATACATAATTTTGAAGAAACACTGATATTCCGCTTTTTGAATGGAATATTTTTTAAGTGCTATCTGCAGATACTCCAGTGCTCACACTTCTGTTTCATCCAGCTATGACATTGTAGCAGTCCTCAGACTGAAGACTGAGGTGCTTTAGCTTATTAGGGCTTCTGCTAGTGTCACAAATTTGTATGATAACCACTGCTGCTGCTGTTTTTAGCAGCACAATGTGTGCTGTGAATTCAGCCTTGTTATGCCCTCTAGGGTTATCTATGTGTAAATAATATCAAAAACTGGAGGAGAATAAAAATGTACATTGCAAACTCCCCTGCCGTCATAGGGCCTTTTCAATTTGAGCTTCACAGTTCAATGCCAGTAGAGGAACTAGGAGTTTATGGTACCTTCTCATGCTATGATTTTTTCTAAAGGCATATAGAACCAGTGTGGTGTAGTGTTTAAGAGTGCTGGGCTAGGACCTGGGCGGTCAAGAGCGGTCCCTGTCTCTTGGCCTAGCTTATATGGCACTGGGGAGAACTTTAAACGCCATCCTGAACTACTTGGAGGAAGGGTTGGCTAGAACTGTAAAACATGTTTCGTGAGAGAGTAAGGAAATACATCCAGTCACATATTGCAAGCACTGCAAAAGCTGACCCTACTCCCTATTACAGGTCATCTACTTGCCCAGATGTTGGGTAGCTGAATCTTCATGTTAAGAAGGAACCACGTACTTGAACTGAGTCAGACCATTGGTCCATCTAGGTCACCATTTTCTATACTGAGTGGCAACAGGTCTTTGGGTTTTCAGACGGAGTCTTTTCCAGCCCTACCTGAAGATACTAGGGATTGGACCCGTGACCTTCTCCATACAAAGCATGTAATCAGCTACTGAGCTGGAGACCCGCTGTAAGCACCACTTAGGAAAAGTGATGCACATCTGAATTCATTTGCTTGGTCATTACACTTGTCTCAAATATGAAATTTCCTTATTTAATGTACTTGTGTCTATATAGCACTATGGTTAAAAAAAAGAGAGTGGATACAAACTTCCAATAATTTCCAATAAAAGATAGAGTGGATACAAACTTCCAATAATTAAAGCATTGAAACAAAAACAACTCTATTCAGATTTATTTTGTAGTTGTTCCAAAGTTATTCCCCACAATAGGGCTGCAATCCTATGCACACTTACCTGAGAGTAACCCCCAGTGAATGCAGTGGGACTTACTTTTTTGAGCAAACATACATAGGATTGTGCTGTAAGTATGGTACAAACAGAACTTGGATTTGTTTTTTTAAATCCTTTACACATTTACTTGGAAGTAAGCACTGGAATATACTTGAGACATGATTGATACTTATACTATTATGCATGGGTGGAGGAGAGGGAGGTTCTCCTTTCACAACACTCGAATCAGGGATCATCCAGTGAAACTTATGAGGGGGAGATTTAGGATGGATGGAAGGAGGTACTTCCAGGCCTGAGGAAAGGGGGCATAGAGGGCAAAATCCCTGGAGGCCAGGCTTCTAGGGGATCTGGGCCATGACAAAACAAACTATACAGTACAATACAAATTTATTACAAAATTTAGGCGGGGCAGTCAGGCATCCTGCCTGGGCCCAATGCCAGCTCTCAGTGGCCTTGGGTACTTCTTCACACAGCACATAATCAGTCTGTAGAATTCATTGCCTGAAGGTGTAGTAATGGCAGTGTGTTCCTGGAGGGAGGGCAAAATGCTAAATTTTATCAGATGCAACTCCCCTTGCCTTCAGAGCCAGTTGCGGCTGCAAAAGTAAAGACTTGCAGCTCCAACTGGCTCTGAAGGCAAGGGGGAGGGGCAGTGGTGTCACTAGGGTTTATGTCACCTGGTGTGGGAACCAGTGCATCATGCCCATGATGGACCTCATCATGCATTGGGTGGGGCAATGACCTGGGAGCTGGGCATGGTGATGCACCATCATGCTGCCCCGCTGGTTTTTTGGCTATACCTTTTGATAGAACACAGATATTCCACTCCTATTTTTTCATTGCATTCTGTTGTAAATTACACATCGAATGGTATATAATATGGTGGTATTGTTCCTACAAACCATGATTTTAACAATTTGGGTCACTAGTGATGTCAACCCTGTATGCGTCACCTGATGCAGTCTGCACTCGTCTACTGAAGCCACTGGGGAGGGGGCGTGTGATGGAAAAGTTAACATTGGGTTGACCAGGTAAAATCAGAGCAAGCAAAGTCTCTGCCTTTAGCCATATTGCTAGGCCCAAGCTACAAGGCCCAGCTGCAAGCAAGAGTGCTCATTAGCACATATCAGGTCCGAGAGAACTACCCTCAGATAATGTACCAGTCTGCTAAATTGGCTTCAAGGCAGCTTGATTAACAACAAGGTGCAGCTGTGAACTTTTCAGGTTGGTCAGGGGAGTTCACCTTGAGGGAGAAGGCCTGTGGCACATCCACACCTAGAATGTTCAGTTGGATCAGAGTTCTAATTGGTGGATGGGTCAGGAGATCCAAAGGTGGAAGGAAGTAGCTTTCCTTTTTTCTCTCCTCTTAGTTCATCTCTGGCCAAGGGGGGGGGGGGGCCTGAGCTTTGACCAGTCTGACAAGATGACTTGTCCATCTTGACTGCAGCAAGAATGGGTTGGACTGGAACTCTGACAGTGTAAGACTTTGGTGAGTGATAGCACAGGCCAACACACATTTTGCTTCCTTAAATATTACACCAATTCCTGGGTATATTTGGGGTGCCAATTCAAAAAATGGCATCCGTTTTGCCCTATCACGTCTACTTTTGGAGATATGGCATAGTTTCATTTGTGAATGGTTCAAGCAGCTTCCTCATGAGGAAGCCATGGTGTAGGCTTGGTGTGGTGCCGTATATCCAAAACTAGACATGATAGGGCAAAACGGATGCCATTTTTGGAATCGGCACCCCAAATTCATATCAAACCACTGTAAATTTTGGGAAAAACTTTTCTGACCCTCAATTTTGTAGGCCTGTGTAGTTAGAATTAGGAGTTAGCTTTTTATTGTTTTATTATTACTGAGTGTTGTGTTGTAATGAAGTGCTCTAATATAAATTCTGAAATCTATGACTGATGCAGTGCCTGTCTGTATAACTATTTCTTTAATTTTCTCTTCAGTAAATCCCATCTGTGACAGCTGACTGGATTATTGGACTGATGGAACACAGGGACTTGGTTGTGGGAGCTAATCCAGAGTTGGCTGGGTTGTGAACTGGAGACCCCAGTAACTGAGACCTGCTTCTGGGTTCAAGCTGAGTCAGGGAGGCTCAGGCTGGAGCACGGGTTCGAAGGGGTTTGCTAAACTGACCTGACTATCAGGTTTGGAAGCTCTTAGGGTTATTGAGCAATTAGCAACTGAAACAGGAGAAGCATAAGAGGTGTTAGGTGTCTGGATAGGTTTATGGCTGGTTAATTACCTCTAGGGGCAATAAGCAAACTGCATGACACTCTGGGGGGAGGTTGTGGAGCCTGAAACAGGGTACTTTACACATGTGTCTCTATGCCTGATAAAACTTAACATTCTCCCCCCTCTAGGAATGCCACTGAATGATGGCCACTAGCTTGGATTTTTTAAAAGGGCAAACTCATGGAGGACTGGTCTATCAGTGGCTACTACTCATGATGGCTATGTGCTTCCTCTGGGTTCAGTGGCAGTATGCGTCTGAATCCTAGTTGCAGGGAAGCACAGATGGGAAAGACTCATTACTTTGCTCTCCTGCTTGTGGCGTTTTCAGAGGTACCGAGTGGGTCACTGTAGGAGACAGAATCTTTAACTAGATGGGCCTCTGGCCTGATACAGCAGGTCTTTTCTTATGTACTTCAGATGAAAAGCATGTGAACCAAACCTTTCAAACAGAAGTAAGACGCACTAGGCTATTGCTTCTATCTTGGAGTTATCTTTTTCATTGTTTTTTTTTTTTAAATTTTAGCTCAGTACTTCAGAGCAATTCTGTATTCATTTCTTTTTGTATCATACTTCTTGAAATGTTATACATTTTCTTTGATAGGTGGCTGTCTATTGCCACAGTAGATAGCAATCTCCCACTCGAGCTGTTAACAGTCTTTGGAGTGCAATATGTAATAGTGGTTGCTTGTGGAACACATACCCTCTAGGAATAGAAATATAAAACTTTTGTAACGCTTACGATTGACTGCAGTGCAGTTGCTAGAGCCCTTTCGGAGAAAGTGTTTATCTCGTTAGTAGAGAACAGGAGTCTAGTAGCTCTGAAAATATGCATCATTAAGTCAAAAATAAACGTGCATTTTAATGCAAGAACGCATGCAGGAAAGAGCTACCAGTGCTGTCTGTAGAATGCTTTGGTCTGAACGGTCCTGTTTTTCCACAGGAGCTTGATTCTTTGTATATGGATGCAGGGCCTCTGAGAGTACAGGGATTACATCATTCCTGGGCCTGAGATCTAAAAGGGAGCCCGGGAGTCAAAGGAGAGAGCCAGAAATTTCCTGGGATATCAGCTGGTCATGGAATGTGAAAGAGGGAGGCTGGGCCAACCAGGAGGCTAAGTCTACTGGGTAGGTAGACTTGGGCTCTGCATTAGGAAACATGGTAGCTCAGGGCTCTGGAGATTTTTCTGGCTGTTGTTGCCCTCTCCCTGCCCAGCTTTGCCCCTCCCCACCCCATTCTGTCTGCTCCTGTCAGCACCTCCCTCTACCCCATTTCGCCCCTCCTGTCCCCCTTTGGGAAGGGGTCCAAAAGAAAATTTGTATCCCCTGATAAAATTCCTCTCAGAGGAATGGATGTATGTATGTATGGATGCTTAATTGGCAATAGGAATTTTTGGCTGTTGCTGGTCTTTTTCTGAATGTGCTTCCATGTGGTGAGATCTGAAACTGGGCTGGTTCACACCAGTGACAGCACATTGGAAGCATAGAAGGCATCCATCTGTGCTTGAAGTTTGTGCACGAGGGATGCTTTTAGTATGAATTGGCAACTTTAAGGTTGGAAGTGTATTTGAAGAACAAGGGTTTGTTTGTAAACAGAACTTCAGGTTCAGCAGAGCTGGCAGTCTGTGAGAAAATCAACACTTTATATGGGTCTCACTGCTGACAGGCTGGACTGAGAGAAAAAGAAGACAGAATTTTGACTTTTAGAGTGATATATGCTGCCAACTCAAAGATGACAGAACTATGGAGGCTGGACTGTGTTAGGACTACAAGATGATCCAGGAGACAAGACATCCCATGCAGGGACAACCTGTCCAAGTGACCAACTGAGCCTACACCAGCTATTCTGATTGAACACAGAGACTAGGAGGGATAAAATAAAAGGGGCAGTAGAGTCAATGAGATGGCTATTGGTTCTCCTTCCAGTATCCTCAGAACTTGATAGGCAAGATGGTATTGGAGACAGTGTAATGCAAAGGATTATGGGAGATGCCTATCATGGCAAGACCAACAGATCTTATTTAAAAATGACTCCTATGTGACTGATGGCCTAATCTTTTCCAGAGCTTATGGCAGATGATCTCATGATCTGCTGCTATAAGTCCCGGTCCAGCGCAGCAAAAGTTGCACTGCAGTTGTGTACTTTGGGGCAGTGGGCACAAATGGCCAGAGCAGTACAAATGGCCTGCTCATATGCCACTAGCTCACCCAGCCTGCACCAGATCAGCTAAGTGGTGGCAGAGTTAGTTCAGAGGAGAATCAGGGTGGGGAGCAAGTTGAACTGGGAGTAGGAGGATCTTGGCGGCAGTGACAGATGCCAAGATCCCAAGCCCAATGGTGTACCTGGGGGGGGGGCAATGGTTGCAAATGCCCCAGGCAGCACGGGGGGCACCGCTGTTCCACCAACCACTCCCCCATGGTGCCCTGCTTGGGGACCCTGTTCTGAGGTCACTGGAGGGCCTAAAACCTGGTTTTTGCCTGAAAACTGGGATATTAGGCCTTCCAGAGGCCTCAGAAGACTTTCAGAGGGCTGGGGGAAGCAATGTGCAGCCTCCTCTGGCCATCTAAAAGCTCCCCAGATGTGAAGGTGAGGGAGTGGTGACTCTCTGGGGGGGGGGGTTGGAATTCAGTGAACTTGGCTCCAGGTAGCACGGGTCAGGTTTGCAAGTGCCTAAGCCCCTTTCCTCTGCCCAAAGCTCCCCTTGAAGTTAAATAGCTGATGTTGCCTCAGTGGGCCACTTGGACAGGTTGTCCCTGTACAGGATGTCTTGCTCATTACTATGCATCTTTCAAAGCTGATGCCTAGGATGTAAAAATGAATTTCAGAATGAACGCCTGGACAATTGGGGCTCAAATTAAACTGTGAAAACCTTAATAATAATAATAGTGACTTTTATGGAAACATTTTGGCTTGTCTCAAAATTCCTCTGAGATTTTACCCCAAGCAGAAGCTTCAATGCTCACCTGATATTTAAGTTCTGTTAGTACACTCCTGATCAGGCATGTACACTTGCAAAGTTAGGAGTGTACCCATCCGAGAAGCCTATACTGGGAAACAATGAATCATGCTTTAATGATTATGAGGTTCTAGGATGTCTAACAAATCCCAAAGAGTTACAGTTGTTCTATTTGTTTCATTCAGGCTCCAAACTCTGTGTAATGTAAGATAATAGCAAGAAAGCGATTACATTACAAGTAAATGAATTAAACAGAGCTCCAAAACATAAATTAGAATTTAACTATGCCATTAAAAACTAATTTAATTTGCAAGCCATCATTATTAGATAATAAAGACCTACTGCAAAATGCACAACAACGCAGGGAAAAAACAAGCTATAAATCTCATTGAGCAGATGAATCACTCTTTCACTAAGAATAAGAGTTGGGGGGATACTGAATGGATAGCTCGGGAGATAATGAAAAGAAAGTAATAAAGGAATAACTGGATAGTTTAATTGAAGAGAGAATGGTTTTTATGAGCACGGGAAAACCTCAGAAGTTATTGGAAGAAAACACATATGATTTTTTTAAAAATCTTTTGAGTCAGATTTTACTTATGACAGTTGGAATGAAATTGTGCGAACAGTGCTCGGAGCCAGTAAGGCAAGGGAACCAGATGCAATAAAGCACAGTACTCTCAGTGTCAGGGCTAGATGTCCCAGTTGCTGAGGCTGTGTACCAAATGCTGATGCTGCAGTGCATCGGTCTCCACTGTTTCATGTATCCCTTTTTTTGGATTGGAAAAAGAAAAGAGGAACTGAGTGGAAGAGAAAGTTTAGAGTAGAGCGATGGGCTAGAACAGGGATGCCCAAACCCCAGCCCGGGTGCCATTTGCGGCCCTGGGGGACTCCCAATCTGGCCTGTGGGGAGCCCCCAGTCTGCAATGAGCCTCTGGGCTTCCGAAGACTTGCTGGAGCCCATGCTGGCCTGACGGAACTGCAACTGTTCGACCTCTCGCGTGAGCTGTGGGATGAGGACTCCCTCCACAGCTTGCTGTTTCATGTCTGTGATGCAACAGTGGCAGTGAAGGAAAGGCCAGCATAGAGTTCCATCTCTAATATATTCATTTATGTAAATTTCTGTAAATTCAAATTTAAAATGTAAATTAAATTCCCCCCCCGGCCCTCAATACAGTGTCAGAGAGATGATGTGGCTCTCCTGCCAAAACGTTTGGACACCCTTGGACTAGAACAGGGGTGTCCAAAGTTCTTGGCAGGAGGGCCACATCATCTCTCTGACACTGCTGTGTTGGGGGCCGGGGGGGGAAAAATTTATATTTAAAATTTGAATAAATTTACCTAAGTTTACATAAATGAATATATTAAAGGTGAATTTATATGAATGAATGAAGGTCTTGCAATAGCTCAAGGCCTATAAAAGGCCTTGCACAAAGCAAGGCTGGCCTTTCCAATACTGCATCACAGATGTGAAAGAGCAAGCAGTAGAGGGAGCCCTCATCCCACACTCATGCGAGAGGTCAAACAGTCGCCCTCACGCTGAGAGCAGTTGTGTCGGGCCAGTGTGGGCTCCAACAAATCTCCAGAGGGCCAGAGGCTCATTGGAAACTGGGGACTCCTTGAGGGCCACATTGGGAGTCCTTGAGGGCCACAGGTGGCCCCAGGGCTGGGGTTTGGGCACCCCTGGACTGGAACATCAGGATTCTGTGTATTCGATGCTCTCCTCTCTTCCATGATTTTCAGACTCAGGGAGCGGAACAAGAGCAGTGGAGATGGGTGCACTGCCAGGTAAGGGGGGAGAGGCACATGGCTCAGGAGCAGGTAGATCTTGGAGTGGCTCAGAGTCCTGTGTTTTATGGCATCTTGGCCTTACAGGCTTCAGAGCTTATCTTTTCTGCCTGCCTCAGTTGGCCTCATATATAGGTCAATCTTGAGGACTCTCATAACATTAAGTAGTGTAGAAGAGGAAGGTTTTGGCAGGTGCAGCATTCCCCTGCCCGCCCCACAGCACTATGGTATGATAAACTTCATATGGAAAGTTCCCTCTTCTACATAATTAAAGATGCAAGAGATTTGCCTTCAGTTGCCCCAGCCATCCTACCTGAGGCTGGGGAAGCTAATGCACGCAATCCACCAAACATGGCTTCTTCATCATTTTGACAAGATAAGTGCCAGGGCAGTGTCCAGTGGGTAGCATCCTTTACTGTTGCTTTGTAGTTACAGCTCAGCTGAAAGCAGGGACACCATTCCATATTTCAGTGCAGAGAGGGAAACAAAGTGGTGTGTGTGTGTGTGTGTGTGTGTGTAAAAGAGAGAGAGAGACAGTGAGAGAGAGAGAGAGTGCACACAGTCTTACGCATGTCTACTGGGAAGTAATTCCTACTTGTTCAGTGGGTAAAGGTGTTTGAAAACGGTGTTATTTACCTTATGCAGAAGTAAGCCTGTTGTGTTCAGTAAGACTTAGGATGTAATCCTATCTCACTCCCTGGAAACAAACTCCTCTATCAATGGGGCTTATTCCCAGGTAATTGTGTAGGATCACAGCCTATCTTCCCTCAGGCCTGCTTTTTGTTATTATTTTTTAAAAGCAACATATTAGGAAAAAAAATACTCTGATAACATTTGCTGTAACTATAGCAGGATTATAAGCACACCAAAAATAGTCTTCTTTTACAACTGAGAGATTTGTACCTTTGAAATGCATACTGTACTCATGGGTCCATTTGATAGAATTAGGTGGGATATAAATCATCTCAGTAAATAAACAAATAAATAATTGGTTGTGTGTAGAACAATTGAACTGGCCAAATATATTGTTACACTTGCAAAATAATCCAGGTGTCCTGAAATACAGGGTTGGGGTGATGGGAGAGGGAATGATCACTTCCTTTGGTGTCTCCCATTTCTTTAATGGTGTCTTCGGCTTAAATGATGGGGACTCCTTTAGCTGTTAATGCTTTTAGGGCCTGATCCCATCAAGTCTTCTGGCCTTGATTCAGCCGTGTCAAAGGGAAATGTATCATATGGTGGGGAGGCAGTCATGGAGGCCTCCTCAAGGTAAAAGAATGTTTGTTCCCTTACTGCATTGCAGCTGCATCAGTGATGGAAAGTTGGAAAGGATTTGGCAGTTAATCAAATATGTTTGAAAATCCTAAAGGCCATCAGCAGCCCGGAGATACTCAAATGAGGTCACAGGGGGACGGGACGGGATGGGGGACATGACCCTGTTCTCGTTTATTTTGCCATTTTAATTAACAGTGCAATCCTCTCTATGTGAATTCAGTGGGATATACTCCCATGGGAACATATGCAAAATTCCAACCTAATCCTATACGTGTCTTCTCAGAAGTAAATCCCATTAGTCAATGGGGCTTACTCCCAGATAGTGCAGACAGAATTGCAGCCTAGCAGCCCAATCCTATGCATGTTTACTCAGAAGTAAGTCCTATTTTGTGGGGCTATAGTAAGTCCTATTTTATAAGTCCTATTAATGGAGCTTAATCCCAGGTAAGCGTGCATAGGGTTACAGTGTAAACGTACTACCATTTTTATTTGTACCCAATAATATATGCATCAAAGCTCTCCTCGCATCCCACAAAAGCCATCGGTTAGAACAGATATGTTTCTTGTAAACAGACTCCCCCTACCTTTAATAAAACTATTTTGATAGATTGCAGGAGCTCCAAGCATTTTGAACACTTTGCATCTTGCTGAATAATCTCACAGTCCTATTCTGAGATTCCAGGAATGGACCAGTTGTGTGATTCTGTTGATGAAATGTCCTTACACCAGACTGCCAGCAGATGGCAATGCGGTACTTTGCTTCTTGTCTCCCAGCGCTCTAATTTTAAATGATGATTACCATTTTAATAAAATTAATGTTATTAATAGGAGAAGTGGTAATAGGTTCATTTGTCCAAACTGTCTTATCTCATTCCATACAAGGCTGTGGAATTATATATGGTCCATCTTCCTTCTCTTCTTGAGAGTGGCTCAAACTTTACCCACAAATGCGATCAGCGAGAGTATTAAATTGCTTTGCACTGTCTGTCTCCATAGATGTGCATAAGGTCATACACTGGAGGGGCTGATAGGGCTATATAATTAAATGGTGCCATATTTTAAGGCTCATTCAATTTAGGTAATTATAAAATCGCCCTCCGTATGATCCCTGGAGTGTAAGATTGGTTTGCTTCACTCCAGATCTGTTGTGATGGGTTTGCAGCTGTGCCAATAAGGGGGTTGAACTGCTATCTCAGACGCGGGCTCTTTAGTTTTATAATGCCTTTATCAGCTTCAGCATATGAGTAACGATCAGCAGGGCTAGTCTTATTGACAGTGATGGCACTAGTCAGGCATGTCGGGCTGCTCATATGCTGAACTGTTTGCAGGTCTGGCTTCAGCATCTGTAAATCAATATTATGTGAAGCTTGTTAAGAGGTCTTTGAATGAAATAAGCTATAGAAATGTCACTCATTATTATTTTCAGCTTCACAAATATCTCCTCTCCTAGTCATGTTTACTCATTCCTGCCACCAAGATGTAGTGATCTTAAGCAGGAAAGACAAATCCTGCTCCAGGATTTTGAGAGAGAGAGAGAGAAATTGTCTTGTGTATGCAGCATCATTCATGGTTGTTTTTTTTTAATTATGTTACAAATACATAAATATGATTCATTACAAGTAATACTTTCTGCTAGATCATTGGGAAAGCTTATGTTTCTGGATTTGTTGTTGCTCTAGTTGCAGATGGCAGAGGGCTCTGTGTTCAGTTGCAGAGCCAGCACCAGGTTTCAGAGGGCCCTTAGCTTACTGCACTCCACAGACCACATCGTATATAGGTGGCCCCTCTAAAGTTTGTGATGCAGCTCACCTTGGCTCACCATGCTAAAGTTATGAACGCTGAGATGGTCTCACTGAGATGGTCTCAGGCAGCATTTCTCAAAATGTGCTCTTAGGAGTCCTGGGGCTTCCTGAGACTCCTTTAGGTGCTCCAAGAGCACAACATAAATGGCCACCATCTGCCCCCTGCTCAGTTTGTGCTTGCTCTCTCTAAGGTTCCCTGGCAGATACCCAATGATGCTGATCCCTGATGCCAGCCCATCTCCATTGAACTGAGAACCCTTGAAACCTTTCAGATCCAGTACTTCCATTGGCATTTGGATATTGCTAGTAACTGGGTTCCATACCTCTGAGTGAGAACCCACATCTGAAATCAGTGTCAGTATTAGCCATGTCAGTGCAATCCCTGATGAAAATGGCTGTTTTCAGAACTCATATCTATCTGCTTAGACCACCTGAATCACATTTGTTCTACCAAGCCTTTGACAGCATAAATCTCCACACAGACATAGTCACAACCATAGAAAATAAGGTTATCACCAAATTTCCCTGACCGTCCTCCCCTGAGTTTACTCTGACATCTTTTGGATGTCTGTAAAGGGATTGCTATAGGATAAACCTTAGAACAACCCTGCCTCCCCTTCCAACTCAAAAATTTATTGCATTGGCATTACTGAAACTACCTGTGCTATATAAGGCACCACCTTGATGCTATTTTATATAGATGATGGCTACAAAGGCTACATCTCTACAAAGTTGTAGGACAGAGGAATAATAGGGTATAATTTTCAGTGATCCTCTGAAGGTTTTTTGTGTTAACTGTGCTTGATGTTGTACTTGAAAGCCCTGCTGCAGTGTTGCTTCCTATTGGTATAACGAGTTGGGCAGAAGTTCTTGTCCATTTCAATTCATAATTCAGATATTTGGAATGACTACTAGACATGCAGAAAATTAATCTGGAGTCTGAATTAATTATGGAGTAGGCATATGCCTAGATCAGTGACATCAGGACATGCCAAGGCCTTGATGTCTTGAAGAAACTCTTTGGGAGTTTGGGAACCACTGTAAGTGCTTGCAGGAGAGGGACAAAGGCCGTGACATGATCACCAGGACCATGCTGCCGCCAGGGACAAAAGGTTTTTTTTAAACTTACCCTGGCAATGCCGGCCCTCCCAAGGGTGCAGGGAGCCTGCAGACCCCTCTGCAGGGCTCCCCAAGCCTCAAAACAGCTAAAAATAGCTATCATGACTCACTTCCAATTTTACATTCACTGCCTTTGCCATAGCCCCACCTTTTAAGGGGGTAGAGACAGGATTCCCTGACTGGAGCATCATGACGCCCCAGTTTGGGAACCTTTAGCCTCTGCAAAGGTGAACTGTACAAGCCACTCCTGCTGCTTTTGAAAAATTATCCAGGAATCACTAACCCTAGTGCTCCAATATAATGAATCAGTCTCTCTAATCATGCCATTAAAAATATATATATATTGCACAATTTCTCATAATTTAGTTTCTGAACATTTAGCAGTTATAATTCTGGTCTTGCTTTGAAGTTTTTCTTTGAAACTTTAGAATGTAGAAATTTTATAATTTTAAAAAAAAGTCCACACTCTTAGTAATTTGGAAAACCTCCCCAGGATACCAGAAAAATTGATGACTGTGAGTAATTAACAGGATTCACACAAGTATGCATTTCTTTTTATTAAATTGAGTTGAACTAGGTATAATGGATAAGGTTACCTCCAAATGAGTGAAAAAAAGAATCCATGTAGATGTGGTTCTTCTAAATCTTTCCTTTATCTTGCATCTTGAAACTAAATGGAAAAAAGTACACTCTTACAGGAATATTTTCCAGAATGTCTGATACATACATATGTTACCTGAAGGTTATGCCTGAGGGTATCTGTAGTCTCTCTAACTGTAGAAATATATTGCACTTCTGTGTCATGCTGAATTAGACAAGAAGATAAAGACAGACTATATATGTTATAAGTATACTGAAAGTTAAAACTGTCCGGTAAGCAAAAAGTGAGATAATTGTTTCCATACTGACAGTCCAATCCTAGGCATGTCTATTCAGAAGTCCCATTATAGTCAATGTGGCTCACTCCCAGGAAAGTGTGGTTAGGATTGAAGCCTCAGTCCAGATGAGTTGAACTTAACTGGACCTCAGATGAGGACAGTTTTACTTCTGAGTTAATACTAGAGTGTATTAGAGATAATGCTAATACTATATGCATCACTCCAGGGTTTTCTTTGGAACCCTGACTGTTTCTGTGTATAGAAGCTCTGTTAATTCTCATGCAACAAATTGGATATACTCGCCAATTGTATTAACAGCAGCAGTTTCGCAGGGGCCAAACAAAATTAGACATGGGCATCTCTGATGAGCTCCCCAGTTCTGTTTCCACTTCTATTAAAATCAGCTGCAAGGGACACTGGATTAGAATGGAACTGTAATGCTGGAAAATCTCATTTTCCCACTGTAAAACCCTCCAAAGCTGTAATTTGTCCTGTAGAGAAACCTGTTCCAGTTGTGGGCACATCTCCCCCTTAAGCAGTCAGATTATCTGTACCCTAATGGCTTTGAATTTGGGAAAAATTTTTATGATAAGGATTCAGACACTGAAGCTGCATCAGATGGATTGACATAGCACAGTCACACACATATACACCACATAAACCCTGTGACTCAGGAAAAAAAAGAGAAAACAATATTTCCCCAAAGGCTGTGCTCTTTTCCCTATTGATGCCCCTCGGAAGGGTATGAATTCAGTTTAAAGGTAGCTCAGCCAGCTGCTCAAGTTTCTATATCTCATAATTTCTACACGGAAGAAGGTACCTATATGGTTTTGATCACACTGTTAAGGTGGGACCCCATATTATGTGATTGCTTTAGTCTGTGCAGCAGTGGCGTAGCTAATGATTGTGTAGCCCGCTGTCGAGCTCAAAATGATGTCCCAGAAGTGATGTCAACTGGAAGTGATGTCATGCCCAGGCTTTTAAGAAAGTGAAAATCAGGGGGAAACGTGCTTCCTCCCCCCGAGCAGCTCACCACCCACTTGCTCTGCTGCCTCCCCCAAGCCAGTGACATGGCTAAGGCACCTATCTTCTATCTGGCGTCAAAGAAGATTTTGAACCTCCCCAATACAAAATCAAATTTAATTAAGTAAATAAAAAGTGTGCCCCTTATTGGTTAGAGACACTGTGCTGGGGTGAAGAGGGGTGGTTATTCTCCCTCTGCTCAAAATAAGAGGAGCACCACTTGAAAAAGCTTCTCCTTACCCAGTTAGCTGTATTATGATACATGAAAATGAGAGCTGACTCATATTATTGGTTCCATGCTGTATCATCATAACATCTCATAGGCTCTCAGAACAATCAGTCTTGTAGGTCAGTTTTGAATTACAGAAATCCACTTTTTGTTTCATAGGGCAGTTGTGTTTTCATTTTCTGGTTAATTGGCCGTAACTTTTGAAAGAATACAGATATTCTAGTGCAGTTTGTTTCATTGTCTTGTCTTTACAAAGATATATGCTATGATGATATTATTCATACATACCAAGGTGTTCACAGTTTTGGCCACTAGTGTCAAGCTCAGCTTGTTGCACCCCTAAAGCTTGTGGCCCAGTGCAATTGCTACCCCCTGCACCCCCTTAACTATACCACTGCTGTGTGGGAAACAGTGACTAAACATGGTTCTGTGTTTGCAAACTCTATTTGATCTCTCCTCCCCAGTCACAAATACATCTTAAACAGGATTGGGCAAACACTTCCCTATTGACGTCAAAAACAACTGGGTCTTGCAAAACCTGAAGGGATTATCTAAAGTGATAATCCCATGATTGCAAGAAATGATGCTTTTGAGCATGCACGGAAATTTCACTCAATTTCTGCAACATGCCTGGCAAGCCTGAAAGGGCAGTCAGTGATGTAGGCTCCCCTTGGTGCCAATTTTCATCTCTTTGCAAGCACATTGAAGGGGTTTCTTCTTTTTCAGGGCAATCCTAACTTGTGCTGGAACAGGCAGGCCTGCACTGTATTCAGCACAAGTTTCGGACTGGCTGAGGCTTGGCCTGAGGCGAAGGGAAAAAATTCCCACTGCCCCAGGGAGAGCCGCAGCAGCCTCAATGGGTCTACTCAGATCTGTGCCACCTAAAGAGATGGTGCAGAACGGAGCTGCCTGGCGCCACCCCACATTACCTCTCCATAAGTGCTGGATCCTGGCCCCGCTTCTTGCTCTCCACCCGCCCACCCATGGACCCGCCTCCTGCCCACCCTCCCCTGCTCCAGAATGCTTCCTCCTCACCCTTTCCATGCCCCCCAGGCCCCTGCGGTGGCCAGCTTGGCCTGTGTAAACTGTGTTGGTTGGCGCAGAAGCTGGGTCTTGCCTCTACAGGCCGGTGTGTGTTCCTGCACTGGCCCAGCTGACTCATACAGAGGCACAAATCTGCTTTACGGCATGTTTGTGACCCTCCCAGTCCAGTGCAAGAGACTTGGGCTGGCTGAGCACATCCTTTGGATTGTGCTTTTTGTCTCTCTGTTAGCAAAGCAAGAGGGTGAATGAAAGACAGAGCAGGAGTAGGCTGTGAGCCTGAATTCAAGGAGAGTCTGTTCATGAGGGTCGGTGCCTGCTTCAAACTAGGCATCACTGTCATCCAAGCAGGGGTGGTTGTGCATTCAAGTGCCCTAGCTTGAAGTTATCAGCCCTTCATTAATTATATACCTTCAAGCCAGAACTGGTTTTTCAACCTGGTACTGCCTTTTGAAACAGGAGCTCCAGTCTTGAGTAGGAATCAGCTAAATGTTTTAGGGTCAGTAAATCCTTTCTTTCCCCCAATGGCAAGTTAGGCTTCTTCACCCAAAGTGAACGCAGTGGCTGAGGCTTTATCAAAGGGCACAGCACTCTCTGCTGCTGGCAACATTCAGCCGAAAGATTCGACAGACCATAAGTTAGAAAATGCACTGAAGAGAAATATTGATGCTTCTTTTCTGCCTTTAGGCCTCTGCTGTGAGCTTGTAGTTTGCCAGAGCTCCTTTGTCCTGGTCAGCTGATCTTAGGGCTCAGCTTCAGGGAGGCAGAGAGGTCAGCACAGCCATCAACAAAATCTCTTTGACTGTTACTTTGTCACAGGTTAGACAGTTTAATCCGGGTGATCAAGCCACCTGGACAGTTATCCAATAGCCAGGGATCTTCTAAGGATGGAGTGCAGAAACCACACTTAAAGCACCAGGAAATCTGATTTATTAAGCAAAGTGCAATAGCAAATACAGTTGATTTAAAACAGGATGATGGGTAGTCCAACTCTAATGTGTCATTGAGCTGGCACGGCCTCCCCCAATGTGCTGTGCTGGCACAATGGTGTGCGCAGGTCTGCCAGCACCAGATACGGTCCCCGTACTGGCCAGCATAGGTAAGTTCATGCTGGGTGGTGCGGGGGTCGGTGGGAAGGTAGCCTGGAGGTGGGTAGGGGGTGTTTTTGGGTGGGGGAGGGCAGAATGGGAGAGGATTAGGCCAAGAAGGGGGGTGGGATCAGCAGAGTAGGCCTCCTCCATCCTGGCCAGCATTACACCAGGCTTCCTGGATTTGTACCAGCTAAATAATTGGCGCAGATCTGAGAAGCCAGATAGGGACGGTGATATACATCCCCTTATCTCATGGTGGTCTTGAGCTAAGAGCATAGCCAATGTATTCAGGAATGGCACAGGAAATAACTTGAGAAGCACAATTCATGAATGAGAAACCCACTGCCTATTTTTGCTTTTGTCCGATCCCACAAATCAGTTCTGTCTTCTCTCTCTCTAGCATTCATCTTCTATTTCATATTTCTGACATTTCAAAACAATGGGAACATCTCGTTTTGATGTTATGCCATTTTATTATTATTTTTACAAAATCTACATTTATAATGAACTTCCTGGAACAGAATGTTAAAATACCAGCCATTTGAGCAGCTGCTGTTTGAAATATAGCCTTCTTTCTTGTTGTCCTGAGATTCATTATCTTACCTATCGCCAAACTGAATTACATAAACCACTTATCTGCCCCTGATTCTGGTCTCTCTGAGTTATTATGAGTTTTATTGCTTTTCAGCTCTGTACTTGCAGGACTCCCTCCATTTTGTATCGTCAGCACATTTCTGTCCCCTGCTGCATTTTGCCTCCTTTCAGGTCTTCAAGCAAACAGGATCAATACTATTATTATGGCACGCTACAAGTCAACTCCTTCCATTTCGAACTGTTTGTGGCTATAAGTATTTTCAGCCTGCAATATTCTGGTGAGGATGTTGATCCATTCAGGAAAACTCAGCACCTACAACATGTGCCTAAATCATAACATGCTCTTTCTTGTCTGTGCACTTTGTTCGAACCAGAGCAGTACATCCTCTGAAGAGTCTTTACATGTACACTGACAAAACAGTGACCTCAGTGTTTTTGCTCTTTAGGAAGTCAAACAAGAGAGGTGAATTGCTTTATGTGGAAGTGTAAAGATTAGATTTTAAGAACTACTTACTTTACACAATCAAGGATACAGAGGTGATTCTCTTGTGTTTGTTATCAAAAGTGTTAAGCATATCTTAATGGTTCACTACCAGGATCCAGAAGTGAGATTCTGAAGTCCACATGGGATGTTAGGTCAGGATTGGTCCTTTATATGCAAGCTCACAGAGGACAAACACCATGTTGCAGAACCAATGCTGTCCACCAGCACCCCAAAATCCCTCGCCTGATCCATCACAGACAGCTCAGAACCCATTAGACTATATGTGAAGTTTTGATTTTTTGCCCCATGTGCATTACTTTACACTCATAAGAACAGCCCCACTGGATCAGGCCATAGGCCCATCTAGTCCAGCTTCCTGCATCTCAAAGCAGCCCACCAAATGCCCCAGGGAGCACACCAGATAACAAGAGACCTCATTCTGGTACCTTCCCTTGCATTTGGCATTCTGACATAGCCCATTTCTAAAATCAGGAGGTTACACATGCACATCATGGCTTGCAACCTGTAATGGATTTTTCCTCCAGAAACTTGTCCAATCCCCTTTTAAAGGCGTCCAGGCCAGATGCCATCACAACATCCTGTGGCAAGGAGTTCCACAGACCAACCACACGCTGAGTAAAGAAATATTTTCTTTCGTCCTAACTCTTTCAACACTCAATTTTAGTGGATGTGCCCTGGTTCTGGTGTTATGTGAGAGTGTAAAGAGCATCTCTCTATCCACTCTGTCCATCCCCTGCATAATTTTGTATGTCTCAATCATGTCCCCCCTCAGGCGCCTCTTTTCTAGGCTGAAGAGGCCCAGACGCCGTAGCCTTTCCTCATAAGGAAGGTGCCCCAGCCCAGTAATCATCTTAGTCGCTCTCTTTTGCACCTTTTCCATTTCCACTATGTCTTTTTTGAGATGCGGCAACCAGAATTGGACACAATACTCCAGGTGTGGCCTTACTTCATTGAAACACATCTGCCATTTTGCTTCCCAGTCTCCCAGTTTGGAGAGATCCTTCTGGAGCTCTTCACAATCTCTTCTGGTCTTCCCCCGTTGAAAAAGGTTGGTGTCACCTGCAAACTTGGCCACTTGCTACTTAACCCTGTCTCCAGGTCATTTATGAACAGGTTGAAAAGCACCGGTCCCAGGACAGATCCTTGAGGCACACTGCTTTTCTCCTCTCCATTGTGAAAATTGCCCATTGACACCCACTCTCTGTTTCCTAGTCCTCAACCAGTTCCTAATCCAGGAGAGGACCTGCTCTATAATTCTCTGACTGTGGAGTTTCCTTAGCAGCCTTTGGTGAGGAACCATGTCAAATGCCTTCTGAAAATACAGATATATAATATCCACAGGTTCTCCTGCATCCACATGCCTGTTGACCTTTTCAAAGAATTCTAAGAGGTTTGTGAGGCAAGACTTACCTTTACAGAAGCCATGCTGATGCCTTACTGCTGTTGATGCCTTACTACCTCTTGCACACTTTAACCTGCTTTTCCTGAGATCTTCTGCCATTGTCCTCCCACCCTACATCATTGAGTTACTTAGGTTAATCTGCCCAATGCAGAGGAGGCAATGACTGCATATATTTCTCTTCCTTTGACTTGTTCATGCCTTCTAACTGAACCTTCCCTGGCTGTGCTTGTGGAAAGAACTGCACAGAGGTAATTATTCAGCCCACCATTTCTCTGTCTCCATCTCCAAGGTCACCTACTAGTCAGAGTCCAAACAGGGCAAAATACATTGAGAATGGACAGTAGTGATATTGAAGTGTCTTGACTATTGCTTTCCTAGTGCAGTTGCTAGGAGACTTGACTGTGTATAAACATGATGATTAGTGGAGGGATTGCTCAGTTACTATAGATACTTATGTGGGCATGTCTCACAACTGGAGTGTGCGCGCGCGCACTCATGGCTTAATTGATAGCTTGGTGTAGCACTACTGGCTAGGTATAGGTGCAAGAAGAGATAAATGTGGAGATTGGATGCAAAGGTAGATTGGAACTGTGTGGACAAGGAAGTTTTGGAAAGTATACCTCAGTGCAAGGAGAAGGCAGATCTGCATCTACTGATATTTATTTTCCACATTTTTATATCATCCTTTCTGCAAGCTCAGGGTAGGGTGCATGGGTTTCTTCCCTTCTTTTGTCCTCACAACAACCCTGTGAGGTAACTCAGACTGAGACATAGTGACTGGCTTGAGGTAACCCTGAAAGCTTTGTGACTGACTGGGGATTTGAGCCTGGATCTCCAAGGTCTAAGGCCAGCACCAGAACCACTATACCATTCAGTAGTTTAAGAACAGCGAGTGAACTTGCATATTTTTTTTTAACAAAGAATTCTGTTCCATGGTTGACCTTAGGTTAATTGCTTGTCTTTCAGAGTCATGTTCCTTGACTGCAAAATATGAGTATTCATTTGTTCCATTTGACCAGGTCTTTGTGCAGCATTGCTAGCCAATTTTAGAGTTTTGTGTTGGAATCCCTGATCTCTAGTAACTCAGATGCAGGTTTGTACTTGTACATGCAAGTCCCAGTGTACACGTGTTTCTGGAATGCAGAAAGTAATTGGCTCCACTCCTGATCCACCATTTTGCATTTCACTCCATCCCAAGTCACTTTTATGGCTCTGCTTGGTGGACTGTGGAGTTCAAGGACAAAGTGAAGCAGATTTCACAAACCTAAAATCTTCCATCTCTTGATGTCTATAAACGAAAGCATCATGCAAGGGTGAGAGAACCTGCATCTTCTGGTAAAGGACAGAGGACCTGTGCTCCTTTGCAGCTGATTCTGGCCACGCTAGGTTTTTGCTTCACAAAGACAGAAATGCATGGGATAGCAGTGAATGATCTCTGCTAGTTGTTTAGAGTTACAGAGTAGTCTTTCATCAAACAGATTATCAAGGATGAATAGCAGTCTACACTGTTCACAGCAAATGCTCTCCCGAGAGTACCGTAGTATCTCTTTTTTTGGCTTGTGTAAGTGGGGGGACATCTTTA
This sequence comes from Tiliqua scincoides, assembly GCF_035046505.1. Classification (NCBI taxonomy): domain Eukaryota; kingdom Metazoa; phylum Chordata; class Lepidosauria; order Squamata; family Scincidae; genus Tiliqua; species Tiliqua scincoides. The sequence continues at coordinate 33,882,897 of NC_089826.1, forward strand.
GAAACAAAGGAAGCTGTCTTACAGAGTCAGACCATTGGTCATGTCATTCAGTATGCTACCACTGAGTGGCAGTGGGTTTCTAAGATTTCAGACACGAATTTGTCTCTGCCCTGCCTGGAGATATTGAGGAAGACCCTGGGTACTTTTACATGCACCATTCAGCTAAGAAGCCCCTGAACTGTACTTTCAGCAATACAGTTGGTTGCATTGTATTACCATTTAAACAACTGTACTTGAAGCGTTGCCAGGATTGAAATTGTATGATGTTCCTGCTATACGTGTGTGTTTTCCTATTTTTCCAGGTCTCTCATTTCAGTAGGTTGTGTGCTGGGTTTTGTTGCAATAAAGCTAAAAAAACTACATTGATGACTCAGGACCCAATCCTAACTAAATCCTTCCCTGCTGATGCAGCCACATCTTCCTTACCCTGGGGCAAGCCTCTACTGCCTTAATGGGTAATCTCAGATCTGTGACAGTTTTTTTTGCTGGCATATGTCTAAGGAGAGTAAGGGAGATGGAAGGAGACAGTGAAATGAAGTTAGAATCTAGTGCATGCTAGTACTGCCGATATTCACCCCTTCCTCTCCCGTTCCACCTCCTGCCCACCCCATCTCTGCCCAGAAACTCCCCTGTTCCTCCCGCTTTGTGCCCCATTCTGCCCACCCCAAGCTGCTCTCTGCCCCTGTTACTGGCTTACTTTGCTACCAGAGGTAGCCGGCAGTGAACCTCTGGCACAGCTGCTGTTTGTGGCAAAAATGGTAATGTTTATTTCAAAATGGTAATTTATGACAGTGGAATGTTCCACTGACATGAAGGGCAGCCTAATCTGAGTTAGGATTGGGCTGTAAACCACTCTATTCTCAGTGTGTTGACCTGCTTGGGCTCTGGAAGTGTGCTACGTATCAAGAAGTTCACTGGCCATGGATATATGTAATCCTTAATGAATACCTGTGGAAGCAGTCATATGAAAAACAAAAACCAGGTGAACATGGCGCTGGTTCAGACCTCTGCCCTTGAGACAAACATGATGTGACATGGGCCTTGGAAATGTGCATGCCTGCATTGACATGTGAATTGCATAGTGTTTGCAATGTCAAACACATCTCAATTGGGAGGGGAGGAATTGTGGAAATCAGATGAATTGTGCATATATTTTCACTTCTGAGCATTCTGGTAATATAATTTACTGGACCAAATATGCTGAAAAATGCCTATGCATATCATCTTCTATGCAGTTATGAGAGAATGGCTCTTCAAGGCCTGGGTCTATTCCCCATGGTATCAAATGAAGAACTGGTTATTGGAGAATTTTAGGGCCCAATCCTATCCAATTTTCCAGTGCCAGTGCAGCTGTGCCAATGGGATGTATGCTGCTTCTCTGATGGGAAGACAGTCACCGAGGCCTCCTCAGGTAAGGGAACATTTGTTCCCTTACCTCAGGGCTGCATTGTGACTGCAATAGGGTTGGAAAGTTGGATAGAATTGGGTCCTTAGGATACAATCCTATCCACACTTTCCTGGGAGATAAGGAAAATTGACTATAATGGAACTTACTTCTTAGTAGACACGCATAGGATTGAGCTCTTAGTCTCTGGATGAAAACACTTACCCCATTGACTATAATGGAACTTACTTCTTAGTAGACACGCATAGGATTGAGCTCTTAGTCTCTGGATGAAAACACTTATTAGCAGGATTTGAAGGCTAGTTTAGGATGCATGCCCATCACTAGAGGTGCTTGAAAATTGTACTATCTACCTTACTCAGAAGTAAGCCAATTGTATTCCGTTAGACTTACGCTGCAAATCTATCTTACTCACCAGAAACAAATACGTTTACCCGTCACATTGTTTCTTATTGCTTGGTTAGATAGTCCTTGACTGCTAGAGGTGTGAACTTTCCTCTCTGAGGAATTGTATCTGAGGAACTGTGGAAACTTTAGGTGTGGTGCTTGCTCTGTGATGGCTTTTTTTGAGGGGCGTGCACAACAAACTGCCCCTTGATTAATGAAGGCAGCAAGTGATGGGCATGCATAAGTGGACTGGTCTAAGAGAAGGGAAGGAGGTATCATCCTGTGGTACAGCACCTGCTTTTGTCTTCAGAAAGTTCCAGGTTCAGTCATCACCAGGTAGGGCTTAGGAGTTGTATTCACTGCATAGGTTCATTGCATAGTCACACTGGTGTAATTTGTTTTTGTGAATATCTGCATGTGTTGATGCAGTGGCATATCACACGTTGTCCCTGGCAGATAAGCAAGACAACACCGTACATATTGCATCCCCTACGTATCAGAACAGACAGCTGCGAACGTGTGAGAATACCTGAGTATGGAGATGCTCGCAGTCAATATATGTGCTGCACAAGACAAAACCAATTGCCTGATTTAGCCTGGAGAGGTTCCAAACAAAACCAGAGTGGTATATATCTTGTCTGGGAAAAGCCTAAAATGATCTGAAAGCAATGGAGATAGTAGCAGAAGATTCCTGCAGGCTTTGCTTTAGATTACATTTCAAGATATTCGGTATCCGTTTCAATTTGGGTGATGGCAGCATTAGTGATTTAGCTACTGTAAATCAGAAAATGTGCATATAAATGTATTGAGGACTGACATTTTGATTACCTCTTTCAGGCAGCGGCTGGTGTAGCCTGCCTGTAGATGTCACCGGAGCTCTTTCATATCCAGGCCTCTTCTTTTCTTCCCCACCCCCTTTTCTTCTCCTTCTCTTGGAGACTCATTTCCAGCTCTGCTGCACTATGATTTAGCAGGGCTTTGATGCTGTAGGATGTTGGCATGCACAAATCAGTCCCCCCTTCTTCCCCTAAAAGGATAATATACTGCTTTTTCAAAGTCAATTAACACTTAGGGCAAATGCAATGGGAAGAGCAAAAGGTCAATTACTGCAGGGTGGCCACAGAAACCTTGCTGGTTTACACAGCTTCATTCAGGGATTAGAGATTACTGCAAAAAGAAAGAAAATCATAATTAGCACATTTTTATTTCTTGGTGACTTCCAAAAAAGATGGTTTCAGACAGCTGATTTGTTTTATCATTTTGAAAGCACCGTGCTTTTCACCGACTGTTCCTATTCCAGCTGGTCCATGATTTTGCCTTTTCAAGGTGTCCTGCAGATACTGGGGTAGTAGGAGATTGGTGTGAAAATTGGTATGTCAGGGAAAAGGCAAGAGAGAGCATTTCATTTAAATTGTTGTTACACTGGCTGTAAGGAAAAACATGCGGGTTGCTTTTTTCTCCCCTCGTATTTCAGTCCACGGATCACTCTCCATATTATTGTGCATATTTTTGCTGGCTGATGCATCTCCACACCTTTTTTTTTTTTTTTTTTTTTTTTGCAGTGGTGCAGTTGTGCTGGGGCATCTCAAGAAACAGAGGAGCTGAGCAGAGGCAGAGAATAACATCTCTGTCTTCGAGATTTGTGCATTCATTTCTTGGTAGTTCTACTGAGCTGTGAATGACTTCCATATCTTCTATACATGCTTGAGGAGAAAGGTTGTCTGAATTAACAGTTTGTACCCCATGTGTCAAACACATATGCATAGGAAAGTCCTTTGATGTGTACACTTTTCATATGGGATTTAAGATTGACATGTGCCACTTTTAAACAAGCAGTCTTCTAAGTGACGTTTTCTGGAATTCAGCCACATGAGTACAGCATATTGGAGTCTGCCCTGTATAATCTCATCTGTGCCTACATGACAGATTAACCTTTTTAGGTGGATGTGTCAAATAGGTTCACAATAAATAGGTGCAAATAAATAAATTTATTTGCACAATAAATAGGTGCAAATAAATGAACAATAAAGAGGCAAAATATTCCTAGGCAAAATTGTCAAACAGCTCCCACTTTAGATTGTCTTGTGCCAAAGACACATTGGGTTTTTCTGGGAAGACTCTTGTGCCTTTAAAACCTGCATGGTAGGAAGGAATATAACAACAGGTTTTTTTGCAGCATAGTGATGGGAGAAAAAATGGTACCTGACTATTTCTGCCAAACATCTTGTAGCCTTGAAAATCACAGGAGCTCTACCAGATAGGAATTGGCAGCCCTTGTACATGCTGTTGTACATGCCTTTACAGTGGTGTGTGTGACTCATAGGATTGGCCCAGTAGTTCAGAGCTGATGTGCATAGGCTTGTGCTGTAAGTGTTGTTGTCTCTATACTGCAGTTGGGGAGTTGTGGCTGGCAAGAAGTGATTTGCCCAAGGCCATCTAGTGAGAATTCATGATAGAGAGGAGATTTGTACCAGGAAAGTCCTGATTGCAGTTTGGACTCTTAGCCACTATGCTACTCTATTTCTCTAAACGAATAGAAAACAAAATAAAGGTTTATTCGTTAATTATTTATTAAACAATTTTACCTTACATTTTGGTCCAAGGACACCAAAGGTGGCCCACAGAGATAACAACAGTAATAACAAAATCACAGCCTTTTTAAGTACCATGGGCCCTTTTTTATCTGGAGGTTTGGCACCTGCGGTTTTGACACAGCATGAGTGCTAACTCCCATGTCTGAAGTGCCTCAAGGACCTCCTGGGTGTGATTGGAAGGCTCTTCTGGTCATGTCTGGGAGGTATTCTGAGGCTCAGGGAGGATGCACATGGCCTCCCTGTGTCTCAGAAGGCTTCCTCCGAAAGGTACTTCAGGTTTTCAGCAGAAGGCCTTCTGAGGCCTGGGGAGGCTGCATGTGGCCTTCCTGGACCTCACAACACCTCCCAGATACGAGCAGAAGGTGCTTCCATTCACATCCAGGAGGTCATTGGAAGGCTTTTCCGCAAACTTAATTATTCATGGATATCGGTATTGACAGGGGATCCAGGAACAGGTAGTACAAGAACCAAATGTAGCCATGGCAGAAGAATACAAAACAGAACCATCAACAGAGAACCTAATTACCCCAGTCCCAATCCCTGTTTGGGGAGGCAGGAACAAAAATCTTTGGTGAAAGTAAAGTGGTGAGCTTAGGCAGACTTCTCTGAGGAAAGCATTCCACAGCCTAGACCCCATAACCAAAAGTTCTTATCTTTTTGTTCCCATTTACTGTAAGACTGAGAAGAGGGCTTCCATTGTTGATCTGAGAGTACAGATGGGGTTTGTGCAGAAAGAGGTATCCACTTCTAAAAGAGTGTAAGTGAGAATAAAAGAAACATGAAGGATAGTATTTCAAAATGATCAGACTCTGCTCTTTTCTTGATTATTTTTTGTTTTCTTCTAAAGAGCTTCACCTAGCAAAGATTACTTGTCCTGAAAAAAAGAAAATCTAAAGATATGTTCAACATTTTAAAACCATCAAATATGGTACTGCCTTTGAGGATAATAGTGAAAATGGTGGTGTTGTGCCTGCTGTCATCACTGACATTGGGGGCACTGTCCAGTAGGTGCCTGTGATCATCTCACAACAAACACATGACATGTTGGAACTCATTAGTGGCTGTTGTGAAATGAAGAATTGCATTTCACCCACCAGCAATCTTCAATTGCAATATGAGGTCTTGGCAACAGGGTTAATAGCTCAGTGGCAAAGCACCTGCTTTACATACAGAAGGTCCCAGGTTTAATCCCTTGCATCTCCAGATAGGATTGGGAGAGATCTGGAGCTGAAACCCTGTAGAGCTGCTGGTGTATGGAACTATATGGACATACAGTAGTATAAGGCAGTTTCCTATGTCATTCCTTACAACCCTGAACAGAATTTGTCTGTGTCTTCATAACTATGGTTACAAGTATTTTGGGGCAAGGAGAACCATCTGTACAAACAGTAGAGACATGAACAATCACTACATTTTCAAAGCCAGATCTCAGGTTCCATCAAAGGGTGCATTCATGTCCCCATATTTTTCATTAAAATCTGAATTAAAATGTGATTAATTAGAAACAAAAATTAGCCACTTATTGACTTTTAAATGTAATGCTGATTTAGTTAGGCTTTATTTAAGACTTGACTTTCCGTTCATCCATTGTATCGTAAACCGCAGTCAAGCTTTGCACCAAAGACAGCAGTTGTATCTCAGTTGTTCCATAGGGACAACTACATAGGGAAAGGGCTTTGCCTGATGCATTTATAGATGCTTATCTGTTTTAAGCACTGTGGAACTGTGGCAACAATCTTTTCTTATATACAGTAGCCCCCCATATCTGCAGACTCGCTTCTGCAGTTTCAGTTATTGGCGGTCACAAATTCCCCCGTTGCGCTCATGACTCATCTGTCTTTGTAACTTTCCTGTCACTGTCTCCTGTGCTGTCTGCTTTCTCTCGCTGTTCACTGCTGCTGCCATTGCTGCTGCTGGAGGTGTTAGCATTTGCAGCCCTCCAACCTGTTTCTATTAGCATTTGCCCTCCAAATGGTTCCAGCCCGCTTCTGGGCCACCTCCGGTTAGTGTTCTCATTAACAACATAAAAGGGGAAGAGCATAGAGGTTTCACTGCCTGCTTCCTTGCTGTCTGCTTCCTTGTACTTCCAGTCACACCACAGAATGCCTTGTGGTGCCATAGTAAGTGTAGGGTTCACTACTATCCACAGTTTTGGATATCCATGGTAGCAATAGGAATGTATTCCCCATGGATATGGCCCCCTGTACTGTATTAGTCATTTGTGAATAATTGTGATCAGATCCTGCTGCTCCTACAGGATAAATATAGGCAGGATCAGACTCAAATTTTGACAGCTGCATTAGGCAATCTGCCCATGTTCCAGAATTCAGATCCTCACTGATGAGGTATGAGATCTTGGCATGGTTACTACATGGCTAGTGGTAAGTGTGGAAAGAGCCTGATTCTGGGAGTTCTGTTCCTGACTTCTGTGAACATTCAGTTCAATACCATCTCTGTGAAAAATCTGGTGTGGATTACTCTCCACTGATACCACTTGAATTTTTTAGCACTTTAACTGAGATTTGAGTTCTTTTATAGCTCAAGTTAGGACATTTTTTTCTGGTATAGAAAATGGCAAATAAAACAATCAAGGTGGGGGTAGAACATATTCTTATGACAAATGACTGAAACTTTTAGTTTCAGGAAAAAAAAATGGCAGTGGGATGTGATGGAGGATTACAGAATAATGGATGGACACAGAGAAATTATTCACTTTTTTCAAAATGCTCAAGCTTGGCACCATCCACAGTAGTTTAAAATGGACACCTGGAACGATCTCACTGTATACTTAACCAATGACATTCATGTCTGAAAAATGTTGTGATGGCCTCCTGCTCAGAACTACTTGTTATGTTTGTTACCTAATGCAGCTACATAGCATCACAATACTGAGGTGGTAGGTTTTTAGCTCTTTACCCCTGTGCTGTTTTGCTACAATGTTACACTAAAGACTAACTAGCTGTTGCAGCGATGTGGTTTTTGGTTAGAAAATGCTGCTGAGATAAAGGGTTAAATAATGTCTACCTTGGCAGCAGTGGCATAGCTAAGGGGTAGCAGTTGCACTGGGCATCAAGCTTTTGGGGGGCAACAACGTGTTTCCATTTTCTGCTTAATTGGCCATTCTGCATCGAATTACCTTTCCAATGATATATAACATGATGGTATTATTCATACATACCAAGCAACTAGTAACCAAAATTGTGAAAATCTTGTTATGTATGAATAATACCATCATGTTATATATCATTGGAAATTTAATGCATTTAATTTAATGCACTCATTTAATGCAGAATGCAATGAAACAAACTGCACTAGAATATCTGTTTTCTATCAAAAGTTATGGCCAATTAACCAGAAAGTGAAAACACAACTGCCTTGTGAAACAAAAAGTGGATTTGCTTAATTCCAAACTGACCTATGAGACTGTTTGTTCTGAGTGCCAGTGAGATGTTGTTATGATTCAGCATAGAACCAATAATTATTTATTTATTTACTTAATTAAATTTGATTTTGTCATGTGGGGGGGGCTACAAAATCTTCTTTGACAGATAGTTGCAGGTAGATGCCTTAGCTATGCCACTAAGTGGGGGGAGGCAGCACAGCAAGTGGGTGGTGATGTGCTGTGCGGAGGAGGTGGGCTCCTACCAATTTTCACTTTTTAAAAAGTCTGGGTGTGATGTCACTTCCGGCTGTGACGTCACTTCCGGCTATGACATCACTTCCGGGGCAACATTTTGAGCTTGGCACTGGGCTACATGATCATTAGCTATGCCACTGCTTGGCAGTATGGTCCCAGTCTGAAAATTGGCCCCGTGTGGCTGCAACATATAAGTAGAAGAACTGAACTACTATGTCATATGGTAAATTTAAGGTGTAAATAAAAGACCTGAAAAGGTTTAGATAAATACAGATATAACCTAATTATCCATAGATTTTTCACCTGCAGTTTTATCTCAACATGATGAGAAGGGCCCTTTAAATCAAAAGAAAAAAGACGTTTAACAATAGCCTTGTTAATGGGGGAGAGGGCAGCTGGTAGACAATCCATCAATCATTCTCTCTCTGGCACTGAGAACAGCTTAACTCCCAGGCAAGCGATCCCTCCCTTCCCCCTGAGTACATGAAAGAATGCAAGTCATTATCACCTCCTCCATTCTTTCCCTGCGCTGGGCTCCCAGTGAAAGTAAGGGTTACTACCTTGGAGTGAAGCCTTTCTAAGTGTCTGGAGAGAGACTGATTGCCTATGTGTGCATTACAAAAGGTCAGCAAGGCTGTTTTTAAATCGATGAGCAAAAGGACATTGTTTTTTAAATGGATTTGCTTTAGTGCTATTTTTTCCATCCACGGAAGTTCTGGGAACAGAACCCTTGCGAATAAGTAGACTCAATCTGTACATGGATGTTGGTCTATCAATGGCAATTAATCATGATTGTTAGGAGTGAATCTTCCTTGTTCAGAAGCATGTCGCTCTGGTTTATCAGGTGGTAGGATCAAGCAGAGATTCTGTATTGCATGCAAACTCTGAGGCATCTGCTTGGCCATGTTTTGAGAACTGAGTTTAGAGTGTAGGGCCAGATGGATTTTTAATGTGAGCCACCATGGCAGCCCTTAACTATCACTGAAACAGCTGCCTGTCTCCGTGTTCTTGACTTAAGGGAGCGTTTTCCGAAATATTTCAGTATTTCTGCTTTATTCCATATGAATCTCTCCTGCTGCAGAACTGCCACCTTGCCAGCAGTGGGGAGAGAAAAGCATGATGGAATTCCCCTGTGCCATTGACCATCTGCTTGGTGTTGTCAACAGAATTTAGCCAAACACATATGAGAGTTTTGGGGGAAAGAAAGGATATGAGCCAAACACCCAAGCAAATGATGCTAGATTCCTTGTATAATCTAGTGCTTCCTGTCTTGAAATCAAGGTAAAAACAAGTTAAGTACAATCCCTTATGAGCAGCCATTATCCTCACTTCACTTCTTGAAAGGTGTCAGTCAGCAATCTTCTTTCCTTGGCCCAAGGGAACGCACAATGTTAACTTTTACTCCTGTTTTTGGAAGCACTTTATTTCAAGTGCCCATTAAGCAGCATGTACGATATAGCTCATCTTGAATTATGATGAGTCCGACTTATGTAACTCATTTAGCATGGATACTAAATTTCCTGCAGAATGCATTTGGTACCAGGGCCGTATCTTTCACTTAGTCAACAAGATATAAGATTTTCATTGGTCACAGTATTTGGTTTTTGCAATATTGATCAACAATTCTCCAGCCTTTGCTGATAACACTTTTTAAAAATGGATGAGATATTCCATTTTTGTTATTTATAAGACAAGCCTTCGATGGTTCAGCATACAATTTTAGATTATTTTTTTTTTAACATCCGATAATGAAAAGAAATGGAAGAGAATATATGGAATGTCAGATTCGGTTCAGATTCATCATTTTAAATGTTTTTATCTGCTACAATGGTTTAATTAGAGGAGTCTCCTTTTGGTAGAAGCATTTGTATAATGTTAATGAAACTGAGGAGCATGAAATGTGGTTTCCCTGTTTTTAAATGAAGCTACTTTTAGAGAAATAAATGAGAAATGAAGAAATTGTTGAAGTCACAGTGCATGAAATTAAGAGAGCCCAGATTTTATTGGCCACATTTTGTTCTTTTACAGAGTTTTTGATATTTTGATGACTACGGAATTGAGTAGTAATGGGATAGTGGTGAGATTTTTTTGTTTTTTGTTTCCATTCATGCATTTTTTTTTAATAATGGCAAGTTCATATTAGGCACTTTATGGCTTGATTGTATAAATTCCTTTCTATAGGCAACAGTTTAAACTCAGTTGCATCAACCTGGCTTGGGCTTTCCTACACCAGATATGTTGTGTTGGTTCTTTGGGCTCTCAGCCTATATAACCATTGCTGAAATATAAGTAGGCCCTACAGTTAAGCAGTTGGGTTATGCCCTTTTGGAAAAGAGGCCTTGATTCAGCTTTCATTGTTTGCTTTTCGTACTCTGAGCTTGGATTTTTTGCATCACGTCCATTGCCATTGGCGATTCTTTTTTAAGTTTAAAAAACAACAACAATTATATGACAAATGAAGGAAAGTCATTCAAAACTGCAGGAAAATGTGTGAAGTTGCATAAAACAACACACAAGTACAAATTCAAAGTTTTGGAGTTATACTTACATATTGGGTAGTGTGAATTTTTTCCCATTCAAATGCATTCAAATTTCATGAGTGAGTTTTGCTATAATTGGGGTTGGGAAGGAATTCTGCCATCAATCAGGGTGTCCAGCATTCCTGTTTTTCTGTTTGAAGTAACTTCTCTCTTTCTGTAGCATAATATTGGTCTGGGAACTCCTGGGCTACTCTCCTAGCGGGTCTGTCAAATTTGCAAATAGAGAATGCTTATTTTTGAAGCTTATTCTATTGCTGTACTATAGAAGATGTGAAGCAAAACAAATGATATTCCTGTTGGCTTTTCCTGTTGCATTTGATGGTTTAGGACCACTTGTAAAGGATGCAATGCACAGATGGAACAATGCAAGAAGGGCTTCCTCATTAATTTCTGATGTCAAAGAATGCCCCAATGCTTGTGTGCTGAAGTCTCCCGGTTCACAGGACTTACATAGTGGAGCATTGCTAGGACACAATTAACCGACCCTCCCCATCAGTCCCTTCAAAAAGAGACAGACCAATAGTGCTAATGGTAGTCCATCTGTGTGGTCACTGTGGTGCTTTACCACTGCTTCCAAATAATGCTTTTCTGCATTATTTCAGTACTTAAATGCACACTGTATGTGAGTATTGAAGTGGGAGGAAAATAAAGGTGTCCAGCAGATGAATGATGATGTCATGTGATACATACACCCATTAAATGGTGAATGAACAAAAGTGAAACAATCTCAGACCAGACACCCCATTGGGGAGCACCCATTGGTGGGAGCTGTACCCAGGGACAGCTGAAGGTACTTGGCTGCCTGAAGAAGCAGATAGTTCCACTGTCTCCTTACCAGCTCCTGTGCCCTCTCCTTTACCTGGTTCCTTCTTCCCTACCTATGCCCACCAAAGATCAGAATGCAGAAATCTCATTCCTTCCTCGATGTGGGCTCTTTCCACAAAGCAGGCAATGGGAGTCCATACTGGAAGTGCGCACCACATCGTCTGCTTTGATTAAAGAGCCACGTGGAGGAAGAGGCTGGTAAGGAGGATGGCTCCACCTGTGAGGGAAGAGTGGAGGAGAGCAGGTGGGTATATGTTTGCCACTCCTCTGCATGGGCCTCTATCCGCCACCATATGTGACTGGGCTCACTTGTGTCTTTGATGGGTCAGCTCTGCTTGTACCCCAAAAAAGCCCAAATGACTGCTTAATATAAGAAATTTATAAAAGGGCCAATTATGGACTTCTTTCCCTAATGGGGAAAGGAGCACGTAGCAAACTAAATATTTACCACAGTGCCAATATTTGGTCATAAAATGTAATTTGTTCCATATAGACACAGCGTGCTGACCTAGAAACCAAATTGCTATGCCCCATCAAAATGATATTTTCCTATACTGCATGTTAACTATAAACGGTATTAAGTGAACGCGTTAACTAGAAAATGATGATGGGCAAGATACAGTGGACTAAATAGAAGGAAGATGTAATTCACTTTCATGAGAGAAGTTTCCACTGCAGCATTTAAATTGTATGTAGATGGATTTTTAACATATCTAATTGCAGCTCTGCTGTTTTTAGAGACGGCAGACTTGACAGTGATCACTGCTGACAGAATATAAAGAAATTTTTTAAAAAGATGTTGTCTTTGCCCTGAGTTGTGAGTCTTTGACTCCCTAAGATTTTTTGTTTATTCTCAGTGATGCTGAATGATGCTGAACTTGCAGCCCAGTCCAATGCTACCCGGTGCCCAGGATGGCAGCGACACCAAAATGGCTACAGCTGCATCCCATGGGGCTGGGTAGCAGTGCCAGGGCTGCTCATAGTAAGGGGACTTATGCTCCCTTACCCCGTGTAAAGGCCAGGTGGCCCTGATGGGATTTCCTTGGATCTGTGCCCGCTATTGAGTGGGTGCAGATTCGAGGAGACCTGTATTGGGTCTTGCGGGCCGGTAGCAGGTTCAGGAAATGGCAGCAGGGCCTGGCACCATCTCCACCCTCCTCCTGCCCCACTTCCTTCCCTGCTTTGCCTTCTCCCCACCCTCCCCAGCCACAGAATACCTCCCCCTGTAGTAAACAGGACGGATCAGGCCCTCTCAGGCACCCAACCCTTCCTGGGTTGTTTACTGCCTCTGGCCCTGCTTACTAGCTTCAAGCAGCCCAGAGGACACTGTCCAATTAAAAGTACAAACCAATCTTGGTAGAACTGCCACCACCCTGTATTAGCCAGTGCCTCAGTTCAGGGAAGCTGGAACCCTCCAGGCTTCCTTGCAGGTGCTGAGCTCCCTCTTACTTGTGACCCAGTCCCCAAGGATCTAGACTACAATGTATGTCACTTAGTAGTTTGACCAAGTGGCTAGGCTGGATTTTGAACTCCTGTTCCCAGTACACAGTCTTATAAAAGATAGTTTATTAAAGTGAATAAGGTTACACAGACTAAGGGCGCAATCCTAACCGGCACTTATGCCGGCATAGGTGCCCCGGGAGGGTTGCAAATGTGACGTAAAGCACGTTTGCACCTCAGTGGGAGGAAGCTGCGTCAGCACATCTAGATGCGCCAACGCACAGAGGCCACGAGAAGCCTCCGTGGCAGTTTCCTCACTGCCGCTTGTGCCAGCACACCTGCACCGACACAAGCTGTGGAGGTAGGTTTGGAGGAGGTGGGAGGAAGGCGGGCGATGGGTGGCCCCGGGAGTGGGCGCGCGGGGAGTCAGGGGCGGGACTGGGACCCGGTAGTTATGCTGGATCTCAACCCCCGTCCCTGGGAAGAACAGAGCAGCTTCAAGCTGCTCCGCTCTCCTTGGACTTGCGCCACCTCCAGAGGTGGCGCAGGTCCAAGGAGACCCTTTGGGGCAAGCAGCCCTTAGCCAGGGGTGAGGGGAAGAGCTCCCCCTTGCCCCTGGCTGAGCTGCTGCAGCCAATGAATCTGCGTTGGATGCTGCGCAAGCCTCCTGGCTTACCTGCTCCAGTGCAGGTTTGGATTGCGCCCTAAAGGTTTAAGGCAGCAAGTGCAGGAGGTACAGACCTCTATGAAATACATCAGTTTAAAATAACAAAGCTAGCTTCCTAAACTTAACTACTTAACTATCTCTCACCTGGGTCAGTCAACCACTGAAGAACAAGCTGGCTCTCAGGCTGTCTGTGAGGCCAGGAGCCCATGATGGACAATGGAGCCAGGACACAAGCAGCAGGCAGGGCCAAACTCAAGACTCCCTGCCTGAGGGGGACACATCCCTTGGGGGGGGGGGGTTGTCCTGTTTTTAACCTTTTATGATAATGACTTCTGAACTAGCCAACTAGGTTGCTTGATTGCTGGAAACTTCTAGAAGAGGCTAGTTGCTAATACTCCTGGTTCTTACGCCCTGCCATTTGCTGGAGCAAATCATCTTTTGATGAGAGTACCTGCAAAAGCACTCTGCCTTCTGATTGGTTACTCCATAGTTACCTATCCTCCCTGACCATTGAAGGATAGATAACACATTCCTTTCTACTCAGCTAATTGCCTACTTTCTCACAGCTGCAGAGAACTGGTGCAACTAACAAATTGGTTCAGACCTGGGCCTAGATTTTAACCTGTTCATGACACCCCTGCCCAGACTTACACTCTGTTGCCTGGCACTCACCTGGAGTGCGGGCTCACGCTGGCTCAGTGCAGGCCCACGTGGAGCCAGCTTTGGGCCTGTGCAAACTGTTGCAGGTATGCCTTATGGCATGTTTGCGACACTGTGCACTGGTGTTGGGCTGGTGTGAGCCTGTTTGTATCAGGCTCTTACTTGTTTGAGATACCTTTCCAGTGCACCGTTACTGGATCTAATGTATCTGAATAGATTCAGTCAAATGAATGCAGGCTTCTAGACCAGCAAAAGCTCTACAAATCCGTAAACAGTGGTTGGTTAGTTTTTTAAAATTATTTTTCAGTTTGGGTTCAGATACTACTATTATAAAGTGGTTTGCTGACTGGTTCAGACAGTCTGACCTGGCTTAATGACTTTTCAAGCAGAATATTATCAAAGAGTGCACTGGGAGAGTGTGGTGGGAGGGCAGTTTGGTGGTGGGGAGAGGAGGCTTTTGTGCAGGGGACAGCAGAACGGGAGGTGAATTGGGTCCAGGAGAGGGCGGGATGGGACAGAAGCAGTGTACATATCCTAACCTGCTCCTGGCATGACACTGGGCTTTCTGAATTTGTGCCAGCTAAACGGCTGGGGAAGATCCAAAAAGTCCCATAGGAGTGACTGGGACCTTACTTAGGGTAAGGGGAAATATATCCCCTTATCACAAGGAGACCTCCAGTTGCCACCTAACCTGCACTGGATGCAACACAGGCTGTGTGGTTGCACCAGCACAGTTTAGGATTGGGCTGCCCATCATATAGTGGAATACTGAGTGCAGGGTTATGAGACCACTTATTTTGAACTGTTTATCACTTCTTTGTAGGGGTTCAAGAAAATTTTTAGCTATCACTCCAATATATGTTGGGGTACCCAACAGATTTATCTTTACTGACTGTTAATGCCAGCAGAGCAAGAAACCCAAATCAAGCTTTAAAAGGACAGATTTTTCTTGCCTGTGACCCTTTTGCCTGATTCTCCTCTTGAGCTACGTCTGAAAGAAGGGTGGAAAATTCCCAGAGGGCCTATAGTGTGACTGGCCATCCCATAGATTTTAGGTTTGAATACTGAAGAAACCATCCTGAATTGAGTTTTTGGTTCAGGTTTGAATCAATTACCTAGATGTCACAGTACTAGAAAGCATTGTAGCTGATATGGAATGTCTTGTTTTAGGGATGACTGGATCCTCTGGGGCCTATGTCATGTGTGAAAGGAGCCACATGGTTGCCTGTAGTGTCATGGTGTGAGCAGAGCTCTGCATGGTAAGCCATTTGTGTCAGTGGCTTTCCCCCACCCAGCCAAGTCCAATTTTAACCAAGTCCAAGAGCAACACACAAACCCTAGTTTTCATACAGTTCTACCCATGTGTTTGTATCACAAGCTAGCACCTGGCACTATGGTGTTAATATTGATGACCTCTGTTCATTGCTTCTTAGTACATTTTAACCAACAGTTAGTGCTTGCACCGAGGTTGACTAAAAATAGTAGTGGATGTTTTTAGCATACAGTTGAGTAGGCTGTGAGTGTTGGAGGCTTTGATTGTATATTATTCCTGATGAATTCAGAGTGTGTATCCTGTGCAGACAGGTTCTGGCTGATTTTAAAGTAGAAAGCTCTGCCTAGATAACCAAGAGAGGGCATGGCCACTGAGTCAATAAATCTTATTGCTATTTCACATGGGTTGCTCCATCTCATCAGACTATTAGTAGAAATGAATACTGATATGAGTGGAAAAACATAGTCACTAGCTAAAGCATTGACTTCAAGAGCCAAATCCTTAAGAAATCAATCTCTGTTGGATTTGTACAAACTCCTCTTGTTCTGGCGGATTGCAAATTGATTCAAAAGTTTTAGCTCAACAACTGCTTTGCTTGTAAATAACCAGCTAATTAACCAGTTACAATAATATTAGCGTTGCTTTGATATGGTGCTGTATTGATTGCTGTTTTGTTTGGAATTGAAGTATTTTTGGAATTGAAAATATTTTGAATTGGAGTGCCTATTATATGCTGAGTGTGTTTTTTTTTAGATGTATGTTTTTGTGTATTGTGAGCATTTTTTTTTGTTTGTAAAAACAAACATTTTTGTTTGTTTGTAAAAAAAAGAACCTAATTTACAATCTAAGATCTTACCAGTGCACAAGTTGCAAGGAGTCTGGGTTGGCCAAGTCAATAATAATAATAATAATAATAATAATAATAATAATAATAATAATAATAATAATAATAATAATAAGCTTTATTTCTATCCCGCCCTTCTCCCTAAAGGGACCCAGGGCGGCTTACAACATATTAAAAACAGATTAAAAAATAATTTAACAACAAATAAAAACATATTAAAAACACATTAACAGAAACCATAAAAACAGTAGTCAGATAAAAGTCAGAATAAAAAAGAACATAAAACAGCAGTTCTTAGAGGAATCAGGCCTGTAAAAAACAACTAAAAGATGTATACAAGATGTTAAAAAGGCCATGAAGTCAGAAGAATAACATTTACAGATGCATGTGAAGGAGGTAATTGTTAGCAAAATCTGTTCAGTCTATGGTGGAATCAAGTCCCTGATAGGAGCAAGACAGTGTCATGTCTGTGAATAACTAGAATAAATAAACAAGACTGTGAGAAGGAATTTATGTTAGGGATCATGTTCAAATAGATGGTTTATATAGGCAGTGCTGGCACTAGGTTATTGAAGGCCCTGGGACAAGTTTAACTGGTGGCAATAGGCAGGGATATGCTGATCAACTGCTGTGAGGCTTGAATTGAGTTCTGAGTCCCTGCCCTCTTTGACTCGATTTGTACTTGAGTCTTAATGTCCAGAGCCTTTTTGAGATTCTGTTTGGCTCAGAGTCTTTTTGATAAATGAGTCAGGCGCAGCTCCACAAAAAAAAAAAAAAAAAAAAAAAAAAAATTGGAGCTGGAGTGTGTGAGTGCAAGAGTGAGAGAGTTCTCATTTAACACTCCCCTGATGTCCCTATACTATCTGTAAACAAAAACTCCGCTGTCCTTCGAGTGAGTGTAGCAGTGCAGAAAGCACTGAGTTTCTAAGCCTCCACTTGTTCCTGAGAAAAATCCTGAGTCCCTGGACACTTCTGGTTTCAAAACACATGTGTCTTGAGTACGCATGAGTCCAGGAAATGCATGTTTGGTGACTTGAGCCCGAGTCTTATGAGTTGAGCCACCCATCCCTGGCAATAGGTAGCAATTTCTCCTCTCTACCTACCAAACCATGAAAACATCCCCTATGGACCTTGTGTATCTGGGGGGGGGGGAGGTGCTCCTATTTGTAGATGGGGATGCCAGCCAGAGTGGCCAGCCAGCCTGGAGAAGTAGGGGAACTCAAAGGATCAGTCCAACTATATGGGCTCACTGATAGGTGGAGGCTTTTGCCAGTTTATGACCTGGGCTGACCTCTGACATCATCCCTTCATATGGCTGCTTTATATGGAGCACATATTTGAACATGCAGCTATACCCACATGTTAGAAACCTGTCAATGGCTACAGCTCCCCAACACAGGCACGCATTAAAGTGTTTGGAAAGACAGAACTTCTTGTGAGATATTGACAAAGTTTAGCCCCTTGGACTTTAGAAAACGGAGTTAACAGATTCCCTACCCCCTCTTCTCCATTAAACTTGTGCACTTATCAAACTACCAATATTGGCTCAGAGCTAGTTTCACAACGGCAATCAGAGGAAAGTTCCTTCTATTGATTCAGAGGAATTATAGTCTTCTATACAGAGCCATAGTTCCCTTTGCTGTGTGCAGAAACCATAAACTGAGCTACCAGCAGCCTCTTCCTGCTTCCTTTTGTAAGGGCTGCTGGAATCAATGGGCCAGTAAATTCATCCGAGTTTCACCTCATTCCATGTCAGCAGAGCCGTATTTGGGTAGCCTCTAATGTCATGGCGACAACCCCTTAAACTTGCTTTGATGTTTAAGCCTAATACATTACCAATGCTTAGTTGAAAGAGTTAAAGTTCCAGCAGTGCTATGCTTTTGAAAAGCTATCCATTTTTTTTTCTTCAAGCATATCTGAAGTTCTTGTCGGTGTGCTCCAATAATTTAATATTTTATCATATCAGTATGAGGTGAAGTGGTTCTCCTAGTGAAGTGAAAAATTGTTTCAATATGCTCCTGACTGAATAAAATGTTCTTAATTTCTCATTAAATAATCATACAGAACAGAACCAACTGATCCATTCTTCTCGCTCTTATACTGCTCTTGTCATGTGGTTTATAGCATATCTGACAAGGCCATCTACTGTGAAACATAATCAGATTATTCAGAAGACTGTCAATTGCTTTCATTGTGTTTGTCTCATGTTCAGGAACTATAGGGGCACAGGAAATCTTTTTTTTTTTCTCCCCCTTTGGGGACAGGAGACAATGCAAATAAGGGATGCCACTGCAGCAGCTCCTGGAGTATAAGGAAAATGGATAGCCTTGCAAAGAGATATCTTCGTAGCAATGTTTTTTGTATCTTCAAATGCCTACATATGTACATGTATATACTGTATGTAGCTGTGAATAATTGTTAATCCACTGATTATTTGGAGGATGAGGAACTCAAGCAGTGTCCCCTCATAATACTTACAGTCCTATCCTATCCTACTACTGCACTGATGTTGGCTGAAGCCAGTGTACTGCCTGCCATATATAAAGACAAAATAATATTATATCCTGTGCCAACGCAACTTAGTGACAACAGAGCAAAGGGAAATTATGGTGAAAACTCACCTGCTGACCCCTCGGCCACACCCATCTGGTCCTAGCTCCATCAGCATGGCATGCCCAGCTCATTTTCCTTGTGTGGTCCCCTAGCCACAATGTGTGGGACCCTGTTGTTCTCCTGCATGAGCTGGTTCTGCTTCTGGAGCAGGGCAGCAACATCCACTAGGGTCCGCTCCTACCTCAAAGCATCCTTATGGGTGACCCCAGGGCTACCAGCATGTCCTTCTGTAGCCATGAGATCCACTCCAGAGTGGGAACGTGCTGGGTCTGGCCCACACACATGGCCCCAGTGGCCTGGTGCCACAGCTGCCCACTTTCAAGTTGCACACTTGCTTGATGCAGGTTCACAGGTCAGCCACGTCTGCTGGCAGCTGCTGAGCTGGATGTAGGGGGCAAGAATTTCTTGCATTGCTTGTAGTTAGGTATATGCAAACTTAGCTATCATCCTTGACATACAGCGGTGATTGCCATACCTTTCCCGATTTTGGTACCAAATAAACATGTTTCTATAAACCTAGACTTTGAAGGCTGCCAAGTCAGCCTGGATTTTTTTCCCTCATGTAGCTTTTAAAACAATTTTGCATATTTTTCTTTAGTTTGCCTGATATGATCCATTGAAATGGGAATTAGTGTAGCTTTTTACTTGATTTTCTCATGCCAGCAAATTCATTACATGAAACTGCAATTCATATAAGCCATCAACATTTCAGTAAAGTGTATTTCAGTTACCCGAAACAGGGACAATCTGGTAATTAGAACCAACCTTTCCATGCGCTGACAGCAGCCAACTCATTTATTAAGTCAATGTAGCAGAGTAACACAGCTACATCACACTTGATTGAAATCTTGGCCAAGTCCGACAGATGTTCTCAACTCATTGTCAATCTCAAGTATGTTTTTAATGAGTTTCAAGTGGCTGGAGCTCCCCTCTGCAGATGCTACTATTACAAAAACTGTGGAAAAAAAAGAATCTTTAGGTCAATGACAACATGGAAAATTATTTTGAGTGAGTGTTATGTGGGTGAAATTGTAAACAGCCATGCAACGGATCTTCTACAAAATTCTTCCAACCAATTTTGACTGATGAAGCGGCAGAGTTAGTCCTTATGAGACAGAAACCTCTTGGGTCCAAACTGTGATAGAAAAGTTTTTGAGAAGAAGGTTTCAGAAGGAGAGAAGTTGCAGCTTGGTGTCAGAGCACATGTGGTGCATAAACCAAGGTCCCAGTTTCGATCTCCAGCATCTCCAGTGGCCTGATATGCAATAAGGCAGCTTTCTATTTTTGTTAATATATTTGGTGGTTCCAGGTTGTAAAACATTCTAGCTCCCTTTGCCCTTCACTTCATGCCCTACTTGGAATTCAAAAAGGCAGAGACAAAGGCAAAGGCATTCCTGGGTGGGGGGAGGGTGAGCAGGGAGCGGGAGGTGGGGCTGGGATCCGGCAGTTATGTTGGATCCCAACTCCCATTCCCAGGAAGATTGGAGTGGCTTCAAGTCACTCTGCTGTCCTTGGACTTGTGCCACCTCAGGAAGTGGTGTAAGTCCAAGGAGACCTATTGGAGCAAGGGTGCCTTATCCAGGGGTAAGGGGAAATAAGCCTCTGGCTGAGCTGCCTTGGATCCCTATCCTGTGCTGGATACAGTGCAAGCCTCTTGGTTTGCCTGTTCCAGTGCAGGGTAGGATTGCGCCTGAAGACTTATTTTGACATCATCATAACCCAGGAGGGGCCTGAGCAGATCTGCAGCCCCTGCTTGTATGTGCTCCTCCCCCAAATAAAATAAATAGCACCTGCTATCACTGCATCCTCCTCATATGCTCAGCTGTCAACCACTCAGTCTGGTGGACCAGACCAGTCGGGAGGGAGGTGGAGAGGCAAGGTGTATTTCAAGTAAGGTTAAATGGAGGAAGCAGTCAGCACTGGAGCTGAAGGTAAGGGGGTTGGAGGCAAGCTCTGGTTTGCTACACTTGGTTGCACCTTGCCTCACCACTCCCTTGCCTTGCTTTCCTAGGTGAGGGTTGGAACCAAGATGCCTGCTGCAAAGAGAAAAAGACAGAAACTTTTCCATTGGTGCAGGTTACTCTGAAATTGGGGTGCGTGAAGGGAGATTGTGGTCCAGTTTATTCTGCCATGTTGTTGATTGAGCCTGGAATTTTACAGCCCAATCCTATTCACCACCACCACCACCATCACCCGCTGATGCAGTGGTGCAGTGGGGGGCAGTTGTGGAGGTCTCCTCTGGGTAAGGGAACCACTGTAAGGACACAAGCATAAGCTTCCATGGCACAGGGGGTCAACTTGCACCTGTGCTAGTGAAATTGCTGGCATAGGTCTCCATGGGCACGTGCCACAGGATCAGGTCTGGGAAGGGGGTTAGGATTCGGTAGTTGTCACTGCCACCAAAACTGCCCTCTTCTCAGATCTGATCTGCCCATCCCTGCCTTTGTTGCCGCTGTATTCTGCCCTCCTCTGCCTCTGTTCCGCCCTCCGTTCCCAGCCTGCTCTGCCTCTCCTGCTACCTTATTTCTGTTGGTGGTTTCTTCCAAGTGTTCTGGAGCACATGGGAAGGCTCTGGCCTTCCTGCTGGCACTCCATCAGCATGCAAATTCATGTGCTACTGGAGCACCTTTTACAGCTGGCACTGAATGCTTCGTGGCAGTCAGCACCAGCAGAACATGCTTTCTTCCACTGCTGTCTGGCCCCATTAGGATTGGACCATTAATCAATTTAATTATTGATTATTCAATTAATACTATACCTATAATCAAAATACATACTGTGTGCTTTCTCAAAACCTGTTTCTGTAAATTGGCAGTTTAATTAAAGGTACATTCTGCACATTTCAAGTGAGCAGCCCCTTTAAATTGCTGTAGTTATGCAGCAAAAGACTTTTTTTTTTTTTTAAATGAAGAAACTGTGATTTAAAATGGTTGTGTGCAAAACTGGGCATTTCCTTAGCAGCATCTGGAACCTCTTGGACCTAATAGCTTCTGAGAATAGGTGGAATCTTGTGTGTCACCAGCTGGGACCACTTCAGAAACGGAGCACTCTGCTTTCACGTCTTCTACCCAAGTTGTTGTCAAGTCTATTTTCTGCTTACAATCAATAGCTTATGTTCCATGCAGTATTTCTTGTTACTTCAAAATGTTATGCGGAGTGTAGGAGATGTTGATTAGCATGCAGAAAAGAAGTTGCTGGGTGCCGTTTCAGAATGACTGATGTGAGTGACAGAACTGTTCCTGATTGAAGGCCTACGAAAGTCTTGAGAGTGAATGTCTCATTCTCTGATCAGGTGCAAAGGAAGTTGAAAGAATATGTTCTGCAGAGTTGCAATGGATTTCACCCTGCTCTTCTAATCTGAACTTGCCAAATTTTATTTCTCCTACCCAGCCATTCAACGTAGGCGAGTCCAGCATGCCTTTGCATCTACGTCGCCTTTTGTCTATATAAAATGTTCCCTCTGGATGGTGATGGGATCATTTGAATTAAATGATGAACTGAAGAAGACTTACTGCTGGCCCAGAGGTTATGGATTCAGTTACTGAGAATCCAGGATAGTGAATCGAAAGGGCAAGTGAGTACAAGACAGGTGGTTTTCTTCCTAGAGACGGAGATTGACATATAAAGTGCAAGTGAAGCTCAGTATATGAAGCGCTCTAATCAAAGGTTAATTGGTTCTCAGATGCCAAAGTAATAGGTGCTTTATGAATACTTCCAATAAATAGCTTTTGGAGTAATTGAGTGTTCTGATGATTTGGGGCTGGCCTCTTCTCACAAAATACAGTGACTTCACTTTTTAAAATAGTTGCAGTTGTCTTGAGCTCAGAGAAAGTGAAGCGTTTCATTCAAGCAATTTCTGTTGAAGGCACGAAGCTGCCTTGCCCTGAGTGAGATCATATTTCCATCTAGCTCAGTATTGTCTGCAATGGTTTTCAGCAGCTCTCCAGGTTCTCAGTTTGGGATCAGCACCTTCATTAAGGAGCTCAATAAAACTGTATAGCAACCTCTAATAAACACTGGCCTAAATAACCCCCTGCTTGCTATATTGCCTTACAACCTTTTGATTTAGCATACTCATATATGTGATGCTTTGTTGTTTGCCGGGAGAGCATGATCCAAGCCATGACCCAAATTGATGTTCCATCAGCAGAAGGCCCTCTCTGTTAGATGCAGAGAACATGTTGCAAAGGACTGCCAGAAGAGGTATGTTGGTGGCAGGGATGGGCAGTGGGTAGGAAGGGGTAGTAATGAGGTGTTTGGTGGGAGAGGAATGAGTTGTTTTGGGGGAGGAACAAGGGGGCTTATCAGGGAGGGAGGGGTGGATACAATGGCTCTCACATGCACTGGATCCTATCCCCCTTTTTCTGCCCACCCCTCCCCCTGGCTCTCATTAATGTCAGCTGTATAGCTGGCGTGGGCCTGCGGAGACCCAAAGAACATCAGGGGTCGCATGCAGAAGTAAGGGAAAAATATTTATCATTTCTTTCAGGCCTCCAGGCCTACATGGTGTGCCTGTATGCTACAAGATGGTGGGGGATAGGTTCAGGCTGTAGGACTGATGGCAAGAGGCATAAAGTCTCATAGGCTGTGGTGAAGGCCACACTTTGATTTGTCAGTCAACCCCCATCCATCCACCCCCCCCCCCCCTGGGCTGGCTGGCTGGCTGGCTGGCTTGGGAGAAGAAGCCTTACCTGACTTTTGTTTTGGAAAATTCCAGGAGTGACCACGTAGGACATTTGAACTTGTAAATAAAAGCCACATCCTGCAAGTCAGCTTACCCCCTGACTTGAAGTAAGCTAAATTATTAGAGACACAAAAGAAGGCTCTCCTTGTTGTCCCATTTTTAGGGAGCAAAACAATAAAGCAGGTTACTTTGAGAAGAACAACTGGAGTTAACATATGTAGCTACCTCCCTTTTCTTTTTGTGTGGGTCTGAGGCAAAAAATAAAGTTCCCATTTTTGTGTTATTGAGAAACTATGGTTTATACTGTCTTTTGAAGGTTCATGTACTGTATCTGTATTTTGTTCCACATCCCCCAGCAATATTCATTGAGGGCATTTTGAGTGCAGGTGGAGATTATCCCTTGAAGTTGGAGATAAGTCATTGGAAGGTGGGACTTAGTTCTCTGCTTTAATGACTTAAGTGGGGCAATGCATCCAGAATTGACAGATGTTGTAAATTAGATGCAATTATATATTATAGGCATGATTGATGATAGTTATTCCATTGCTAGATGGAAAGTACTTAATATATCATTAGACTAGATTCTCAGGCTATTAAAAGAATGTCTATTTGAGAACAATTTTTTTTTTCTTTCCATAGGAGAAACCTGGGAAAATTGTTTGGGTTTTTTGCTGTTTTTTTGCATGAAAGGCTATTGTAATTTTACATGAGTTAACAGCCTTGTTGATTGTTACTCCTTTTGTTTTGTGTTCATAGCAGAGGGCAAACTAATCTGGAACAAAGTACTTTCTTTCATCTGAGGTGACTTTATAGCCTTCCTGTGAGATCCTTAGTGAGAAGGGCTCTTGAGAAGGGCTGAATAGAGATTAATTATCAGGATTCCCAAAAATGGATGTGTTGCAGAAGGGGATCAAATTGTGCTCTGTCCTTCTCTATAACACAGTCCTCCATGTGGATCATGTTGTGAGGTGACTGAAAAGTAACGCAAGAAGGCAGAAAGCAGTTGTGTAAATTTAGTTCAAATACACGTGAATGCCAATTATGCAGATGTCCATACACCTATATGCTCAAAATTCATAGGGATAATTAGCTGGGCAAGGAATGGTAGCTAAACCACCACACCAGGGGTGGGCAAACATTTTGGCAGGAGGGCCACATCATCTCTCTGATACTGTGTCAGGGGTCGGGGGAAAAATGGAATTAATTTATATTTCAAATCTGAATAAATTTACATGAATGTATACATTAGAGATGGAACTTATATGAATTAATGAATTGTACTGAGCTTATATATAATGCACATGAGAACTATAATACAGGCATGTAGAACCACATGAGAACTATGAACTGTTTGCCACATACCTCTTACACAGTGAAAGCGTACAGACCAAGCCAGAAACACATGGAGATGTAAGTTGTTCAGAGGTAATGGGGAGGTTAAAATAATGCTTAGAGAAAAGCAGAAAACACATGGCTATAACTTGGCCTGCACATCTGTTGGTTGCGACCGGCAGTCACGGGCCAGCATGGGCTCCAACAATCTCTGACAGGCCAGAGGCTCATTGGAGACTGGGGGCTCCCTGTGGTTTGGATTGGGGGTCCCCGAGGCAAATGGCCTCTGGGCTGGGGTTGACCCACCCCGGCACTACACTGTTGTAACTTTTTGACCATCAGAAAACGTTTGATTTTAGACATATGGATTTATGTAGGATGCCTTCAAGTTAGCATTTTTAAAATGCAGAAGCTAAGTAACATCATTTTTTAGCCCCTAAATCAAGACACTGAAGGCACAGGGGAAGGGCATTCACTGGTTGTGGAGAAACTGCTGAGGGCACTTCTTGATGTTCCTTTGCTCCTCAAAATGTTTCCGTGGGTGATACAGTCAAGAAGAAGCTCTTAGCTGATCTTAATGGTCATGACAATACCAAGGAGAGCAGGTGCCTTTAAGGTCCAGAATCTGAAAGATCAACACCAGCAACACAGATTTCACCTAGAAGAGAACAGTGAAAAGTTCAGGTGCTGGAACTTTGGTATAATGTGCTTGGTTCCATGTGTTTTCTGCACCCATGGAAATTTCCAGGTGGACATTAACAGGGTGGGTGGGCACTAAGTTGGGCTGGGAGGTGGGCCAATGCCCAGCTAACGTGCCTTGTTTGAGTGAACTTTGTATGTACTCATGCAACCCCACCATGTCATGCAGCCCCCCTCAGCACAGAGTCAATGCCTGTTCCTCCCGTCTCCCATTTTCTCTTTCTCTCTGCACCCATAACTTCCTTTTATCTTGGCTTCCACATGTGTCTTCTCTTTTATCTTTATCCTTACTCTTTCTGTCCCTCAGGTTACTAGGCTACTAGTTTCTTCTCCAGGGTCTTCCTGCCATTGAAGGGGAACCAGCAGCAGTTGGCCATTAGGGAAGAAAGTAGAAGGAAATATCAGTGAGTCTCAGCTTACCCTGAGAGAAAGCCTACTGGCTATTGTACAAGTCTTGGCAGCCTGAAACTATTTTGTCAGAAAAGATTTTTGACAACAGTTGTTTTTGGTGCTGTGACCTGTGCAGCAGCTCCAGGGCAGGTGAGTGTCGGTGGGTGGGTCTTGGAGGGACCCCAGGAATGTGCCCAACCAGACTCCACCCCTTATACCACCTGTGCTAATTAAGGACAGTACACCATAGAGTGTCTGCTTTCCACTGTAGAAATATCTTCCATGTAGTTGTTAGTTTGGTCTTCATAAGCCTTTGGGGAAGGGTTGTAGCTCAGTGCTGGAGTGCTTGCTTTGCATGTAGAACATTCTGAGTTCAAGCTGCAGCATCTCCAGGTACATTGCACGGAATGCTGGTGAGGTGCTGCAACTCATTGTAGACTATGCTGAACAAGGGGGACCAAAGGTCTGTCTTGGAATAAGGCAGCTACCTAAGTTCCTAAGGAAGAAAAGACAGATAGAACCTGCTCAGGGCACTTTCCACAACACAACCTTTGTCTGAAGTTGAAAGCTGAGGAACATGTAAAGCTTTTAAAGATGAGAATTAATTTGTGTGTGTGTGTGTGTGTGTGTGTGTGTGTGAGAGAGAGAGAGAGAGAGAGAGAGAGAGTGTATGTGTGTGTGTAAAACCTGCAATGCTGACAAACTATGGTTTGATGTTGGAAAATGGGACAACCAGTGAAAGGTTTTAAAAAGAATTCTGTAGGATTCATCCTGAAGGCTTGCATAAAAAGGTGAGGTGAAAGACAGCAGATGGATTTATCTTTTTTACTTGGCTGTAACACTGTGAATCGGTTTTATACAAACTGATCTCCCAGCCAAATATAGCTTGACAGTAATTCTCCAAAATTCATCAAGTCAAGTGAAGTAATTATGTCTGATGCTTCACAATAATATAAAAGAAGGCTATTTCATGCAATATCTGACTCTTCCCTTTTCAAAATGCTGCTTTGTTGCAAGCATTTATCTCCACTTGGCTGTTTAGAATGCTAAATATTTAAATTCTCATCCCTGTGACAAGTGAGTATTAAGGGTGCAGTTCACAAAAACCCTGCTTTTGTGTAACCCCCACATTCCATTTTATCCCACCCCACAAGTGGGGTGCAGCAGTAGCAAAAGAAAGGTTTTGCTGTAAAATAGCATCCAGACAGCTAGTCATACTACTTGTCAGTTTGAGTCCCTTGCATCACATTTTTCTGGTAGATATATTCGCAATCTAACCTTTTATATCTTCCCTGTCAAGTTAGGAATATTACCAGCTCTCACTTGGAAAATAAAGAAGCGCCAGGTTGTGTGTTTATTGCAACTTAAGAGTTTAAAACTTCGTTTTTACAGTAAAACTGAAGGTAGCATGATGGTGATTTGGAGAAGAATTGAAAGGATACTACACATCGCACAGGGCACTTGGATAGCAATTAATTCAACAGAAATGACATTTGGTTAACATTCCAGCATGAAGCTTTCAATAAGCTCCTCTGACTGGTGTAATCCATTATCATTCCTTGTGGGGTATGCTGAGTGCAAAACCTTTTTGAGCAAAGTTCTTTTTCTGCTATGTTGGAGAGTTCATCCAAATTCTCTGCAAGTAATGCAACCTCACTCCCCACCCCAACTGCCATGGTGTAAAGGGCAATCAGCTGATACTAGAACAATTGTTTCTCTTAATCAAGCGTCATCATTACAAGCTCTTTTGTAAATTACATGCATTTTTAAAGCTTATTAGCAGTATTAGAGAAGGAAAAGAGAAAGCAGCACACTATGAGCCACAGACCAATAGCAGGATTTTTAATTATTCCTAAAACATTAATTCAGTCTTAAGCTTTTACTTCTGTTTTACTGATAATGCTTTTTACTGGCATTTTCATATTTTACAAAGTCAAGAACCTGTTTTTAAAAGTGGTTGGTACTGCAGAACATCCATCTATGGACACAAACACAGTATCACTTTCTTTTGGGTTGGTTTATTTAACATGACATAACCAATCTTTTCCAATTCCATGCTTGCAATTATTAATAGAGATAGAAATTCCCCTCAATGCATACAGCTTCATTGAAAACTTTGAAATTCTTTAACTACCATACTGTGAGTACAAAAAAGTAGTTGAAGTGTGTGAAATTGCAATTCCTGTTGAGTGATTTTTGATTTAGGATATATCGTAAATGTTCAGTGGCGTCGCTAGGGGGGTGCGGGGAGTGTTGGCCGCACCGGGTGATGCGCACGGGGGTGTGTGTGGCATGCTAAACTCATGGTGGTTAGGAGTAACCCCAACATATTATAAACCGTTGGATGTGGAATTTTGAGCGGAAGGCAATGCAAAAAACCAGAGTAAAATATCTCTTTTCTATCAAATGTTATGACCAAAAAACTGGAGAACAAAAAAATGCATAGAGCCTTATGCAAGGTGAAAGTGAGCCGTATTGCTGGTTTACTTGCGAGTAGGCAAACTTGCCTCAGTCCATCAGAAAGGGCAGGCTGAGAGGAATCAGAATGGTCCTGATCCAATGAATACAGCCCCCAAAAACACCTGAGAAGGAAGTCCCTCCCTCCGAGCAGACAAATGTATTGAGCCCTATGGAAAGCGAAACTGAGCCTCACGGTCGCGTTTACTTGTGAGTAAGCAAACATGCCTTGGCTGGTGTGGAAGATCAGGTGAAGGAGAGTGCAAGGCTACCAGAATGGTCCTGATCCTATGCACCTGCAGCTAAACAAGTGCTCCAGAAGGCAGCCTCCCCCCCCCACACTAAAAAAGATCAAAACAGAGGCTTCAGCTGATAAGATGAAACTTTTTGAGACTTGCAAAGCCAGGTGGATCCTGACAGTGATCTGGTTTAAATAGAAGTTCTTAAATTGAACTGGGCACTGGGTAGGGCTGAAAACCTTACTGGTTTTGGAGGGGGGGGGGTGTTATTGCAGGCAGTCTACAGACAAAATTCACTTGGTGGACCAGGGCTGGCTTCTGCTTATTTAATTATTTGTTTTACTTTAATTATTTATACTGATTTATTTTAATTTGCCTGATGATGTCACTTCCACCATGACATCACTTCTGGTGGGTCTTGGACAGGTTGACATTCTAAAAAGTGGGTCCCAGTGCTAAAAGTTTTTAGCAGCAGGAGGTCTGGTCTTAGAGAGTAGAGCCTCCGTTAGCCCGAAGATAACATCAGAAGGTCACCAATTCGAGGACACCCGCAGCTTCCTGAACGGCTGAGAATGGCAAGACCTTGAAGCAGCTCACAAAGCCAAGCTGAGTGATTCCACCTGCTCTTGGTGTGAGCAAGAAGAATCTTAGCTGCCCTCCATGTGAGAGATGGAGCTGCTTGTCAGTTTGCGTGGGACAACTGGAGGCCAGAAGTGAGACCAAACCAGGACGATCCATTCTGAAATGTTGTTGGTTCTTGAAAGAGAGAACCTCTATGATTGTAAAAATCCCCTTGAGGGATTTAGAAATGCCTGCCTATGTAAACCGCCTTGAATAAAGTCAGAGGAGCAATCCAATGACCAGAAAGGCGGTATATAAATACCTAGTTATTATTATTATTTGAGAACTGCTGCAATAAGATGTTAGTAAGTTGACACCCTAGGAGGGGTGTGTGACACCACTAGTGACCAAAATCACTAAAATCACAGTTTGGAGGAATAATACCAGCATGTCATATATCAATCAATGCGTCATCTCATGCAGAATGTGCTCTATCTTTGTTCCATCAAAAGCTACAGCCAAAAAACCAGTGGGGGCGGAGTGATGGTACATCATCATGCCCACCACCTGGGGTGTTGCCCCGCCCACTGCATGGGGGTGACGTGCTGGCATCCCGCACCAGGTGACGCAAACCCTAGTTTAGCTGGTGGAGGTCCAAGTAGATCCAGGAGGGCAATGAGGGTTTATCCTGGTGCAAGGGAATAAATCACTTACCTCAAAGAGGCCTTCACATCCTGAAACTCCCCGAAGGATGCAGCATGTGCCCCATTGGGCGGCTGCATCCCCATGTGGGGAATTAAGTTGGATTGGGCTGCCTGTGTTGTTTTAATGTTGTATAGGGTTTGATAAAATAAATAGTAGTATAAGATTATACAAAATTATTTAGGTTTATATAAAAATGGAGTTATTGTAATTGACTACATTTCTAGGACCAAAAGGCCTGTAGAATGTATGGCAATAGAGATTCTCATGAAATCATTAACAACATGTCCAAAATACTGATTTGCTATTGCGAGGCTCAAAAATCTAGCTGAGTGTGCCCTAACTTTCCTATCTGCAAAGATGGATCTCATGGTACAATTCCTCCTATAGATGCATGCTGTCTTGCACCATTGAGTTAAATTAGCCTGCCAAATATGAACCATGGGTAAGCCTAAGGCGGCAAAATTTAGACAGAATAGGAGCGTGTTTAAATGTTGCAGAGCCAAGCAGTCTGTACTGTGTGAACAGACTCTGCCTCTTGAACAAAAAAGCTTCGTAAAAGGAGAAAAAGCAAAATGCAAGTTTGATTTGCCCCATTGTTTTTTTTTCCCCCAGGTTCTTTTGATAAAGTAATAAGTTTTAGAAAAAGTTGCTTTTCTGAAACATGTATTTGTTTAGCATTTTTTGCATCAGTGGGGAGATTTTGTGTCAAGCCAGCAACTCGGCCATTCTAGAGGTTTCCTTGCCTCTTTCAAGGTGAATACGTCCCAGCACTGCTGAGCTTGCATGGAGGGCTCTTTGTGAATGAGAAAAGGAGAGCAAGGGGGTAGAAGAGGCTTCAGAGAGCATGTGGACAAGAAGATTAATTGTTTGTGTGTGCATTTGTTTACAGCTGAGATAAATTGTCAGGGGGCACATGGAGATAATAGCTTCACAAAGGATACAAATCCTACTATCCTTTCATGCCAATAAAGGTTTTTGATTTAATTTGATTTGAAATCCTACTATCCTAGATCTTTTTCTATTTCCATTGTCCAATTCTCACCCCCCCCCCCGCCAAGAGGGCTGCAGAATTCCAAATGTGTTGCAGTATCCAGACACTTTCAAAGTACAGGTGGTGTCCCTGTATCCACGAGGGATCTATTCCCAGACACCCCCCCCCCCAGATACCACAATCTGCAGATAATGATATCCATGGTTTTCTGAGCCCACCTGAGCTCGGAACGTGACTGGAGCCTTGCTACGGTCGCATCTGGAGCTGTTCTGAGCCTCCTAGAGGTGACTGAAACAAGGTTCTGGTTGTGTCTGGGAGGTCTGGGGGTGGGGTGATTCAGGGTTTTAGCATCCATCGAAAGGCAAATTGTGGATGCTGAATCTGCGGACAAAGAGGCCCTTCCTGTACTATCACACTGAAGTTCCTTATTCAGGGAGTTAATTAAGAATGCAGGGTTGGTGTCAGGAGGATTGGAGTGGCTAAACTGTCTCCAGCCTCAACCTTCCCTATATGGACACCCAGTGAAACTATAGATCTTTTAGGCCAAATTGCAAAAGCCAGTGTTAGCAAGGACCAGTTCAACAGACAGAAGGGAGCATCTTAAAAGGTACTAGAGATTATATATAAACACAAAACTCGGTTGTGCACTCTGTTCATGCTCAAAATAAGGCTGGACTGGGATTTGAACCTGGGTTCCTGGAACCCAAGGATAACAAAAGAAAAAAGAATCAAATTTCCAGGAGGGGAAAGGGAAGTAGAAGGTTCAAGAATAATTTTTAGATTACCATCAGCTACTGGTATGCCTCCTTCTGACATACAGCATGATGCAGTAGTAAACCAAAGCATGAACAGTGGTTGTGAGATACTTGTCTAGAAGAAGCTCGCCTAGTTAAAAAATTTTTTAGCCCAGTGCTGTCTGTATTGACTGGGAGAATCTCTCCAATGCCTTGGAGGCATGAAGTTTTCCAAGTAGTACAAGATTCCACCCTCTCCCATACAATTCTGCATTTATAGGAAGCTGCTGGATGACACTGTCAAAGTATTTTGGCATAAGGTACCACCAATTTACTCAGAAAACTAACTCTTCTTTTCTTTTACATCTGATCTAAGGGCTGTGCTCTTGATTTAGAACCAGTGAGCATATAAAGTACAGCTAAATCTAGACTGGAAGCAGTTGATGAGAAAGTTGCTGTGGAGCCTTAAAATATGTACTGTATGTGTATATATATATATATATATATATATATATATATATATATATACACATACAGTACATATTTTAAGGCTCCACAGCAACTTTCTCATCAACTGCTTCCAGTCTAGATTTAGACTAGACTGCATCTGACTAGACTAGACCCATCTGCAAGAGGGATCTGAAGGCCTTAGGGATGGACCTCAACAAGTGGGAAACCCTGGCCTCTGAGCGGCCCGCTTGGAGGCAGGCTGTGCAGCATGGCCTTTCCCAGTTTGAAGAGACACTTTGCCAACAGTCTGAGGCTAAGAGGCAAAGAAGGAAGGCCCATAGCCAGGGAGACGGACCAGGGACAGACTGCACTTGCTCCCGGTGTGGAAGGGATTGTCACTCCCGGATTGGCCTTTTCAGCCACACTAGACGCTGTGCCAGAACCACCTTTCAGAGCGCGATACCATAGTCTTTCGAGACTGAAGGTTGCCAATACTATATATATATATATATATATATATATATATATATATATATATATATATATATATATATATAAAGAGAGAAGTAGGCCAAGGAAGAAAGGGAGAGATCATAGCTGGGTAGTAGTAGGTATAATTTGCATGGTGAAAGCCTCCAGTTTAGTTCCATCGCCAGTAAAAAAGATTTCTGGAAGTTCCCAAGGAGCAGAAAATGATCCTTAAGTAACACAACTTTCTGAGAATTTCTGGATTTTTGAAAGATGAAAATGAACTGTAGCTTTTTGCTCGCTAAACATGGTGATGATATTACTGAGCATTGGGTGAGGGAGCACTGCCATTTCTTCTGGCACTACTCCAGTGTTAATGCACCCACTGGCCACATTCCCTGTGGCCACACATTCAACTTTCATGTGAAGGGAGCTGTGTGCATGTACGTATTTCATGGAAGTTGGAACTCTAGTCATCTGGGGTGTTGAGATCCAAAACTAACAATCAGTTTTTCATCAAATACTAATTTTAGTTGTATTTAATCCATCAACTTTATATTATTGTTGGATTGAATTACAGAAGTGATGGCCCACCCAACCCCACCATATCTCTATTATTTTGCCACTTGATTCCGTAATCTTGCAATTCACTCGTTTGTCTGCCAAATACAAGTGGTTTTTGTGGGTGGTCCTCTGTTTGCAGAAAATAAACTGAGAGCAGTTTTTAGATTTGAGCCATTTTTCATGCTAACCAAAATGTAACTTCTGGCAGAGTAGTTTAGGAAGCTGGTTGGAACAGTGTGTAGATGATCGAAGGGGGGAAAGTAGTGTTTGTACTTTTCTATTGAAGATTATTTCTGCCCTTAGCAAAAGATTACAGAGCTCTGTTTATATATAACCAAGAACAAAGTCTTCATCATTAATCTGTTTTAGAAGGTGTAGTCATGACACCTTGACTTCAAAAAAAAAAAAAAAAAGTTACTGCTCTTTTGTTTTCTAAACCACTTAGTTCTCCTTGGAGATCCCTGATTCTATAGCTAGAGGCACAACTTTAATATGCAAGATTTTTGTCACACACACACCCACACACCCAAAGCACTGGGCTAGAGCCAAAGGAAACTGGCACACTTCAGAACAGTCTGCATGCTTTCATTGTTGTTTTAGTGGGTTCTGCAACCCAAATGGAGTGAGGTTAGATAAATGCAAACAGGGGGAAGCTGGGTATCATCTTTGCATAATATGCTAGACAAAGTAAACTAGCAATTCATCATCTCTTCTGAGTTGAGCCTGTTGCTTGTAAAGGCAGAATACCTTGGAGTGAGGATTGTGTGGAGTGGAGTGTTTTCTAGCTTGGCTTGTGCCAAGCTGCTGGAGTGATTTACAGCCCAATCCTATGGGCTTTGAGTGCTGGCAAAGCACGGGTTCTGCCACTGTTGGCAGGTGCAAAGCGCCTTCTGGCAGCTCATGTAGTAGTACAGCAATGCGCGTTACCGGAGTGCCAGCTGCCCATGTAGGGGAGATGGGAGAGGCAAGGGGAAGGCAGAACAGGGACTGGGACGGGGGCAAAACTGGGTGGAGAGGAATGAGCGGAGAGGCTGCAGGAGGGTGTGGATCCAGTGGTGATGGCACATGCTAGATCCTATCCCTACTCCCTTTCTCTCCTGTGACTTGCAGTAGTGAAATTGCTAGCACAGGTCCAAAGAGATCCATTGGGTGGGAGGCTTACTGAGGGGAAAGGGGATATCAATCCCCCCCCCCCAGACAGCTTCTTATTTTTGGTGTGGCTGCACCAGTGGGAGGGGAAGGATAAGATTGGGCTGTAAAGGTCCAAGTTCAAATGTGCATAATTTTCAGACCCATACTGTTTACAGACAGGAGAGTAGTATCTGAGACCCAATCATGCTCAACTTCTGGCACGCCTCTGCTATGCTTGCCCACCCCTCATATGCTTTCAGTGACAGAGCACCATAAGAGAGGAAGCATTCCGACTGATAGAACTGTCACAGTTTTGGAAGAAGATCCAGTAGAGCTGGATTTCAAAGAAAGGGCCCAGCTAGTGCCTGCCAGCCACAGTCACCACAGTCCTTTGTAAGACTTTTATGGAAGACTGTCTTGTTTGGAGTGGTCTGGATAAGACCCTGGAAACTCTGTTTGCTTGCTTGTGCACTCCAGGCAATGGTTTCAGGTAGGTTTTTGAGAGTTTATTAAGGATTCTTCTTAACATCCCATCAAGAGTTGGGTGTATCAGTGGCAACAAATGGGTAAGCTACCCAGGATGGCAACCCCCTGGCCCAGGAGCTACAGTAAATCCAGTGCAGGAAGGCATTTTTTTCCTTTATTTCCTTTAAAAGAAAAAGAAAAAAAGCATTTCTTAGTGGGGGAGGTTCCACTTCACCATTGGTATCAACTGTGTACGTCACCCTCTGTATCTAAACAGAAATTGACATCAGTGAATGAAGCTGTAATAATTTTCTACTCCAGGAATGAAGCCATAGACCTGGTTTTCATGCCTGCTTTCCCCTCCCCCCCCGCCCCTCTTTTCCTTTTTCTGCTTGTCAAACAGCAAAGTGCTGGCTCTTGTTCTTCTGTCCCCTACAGTGATCGGTTAATAACGGAGTCAAAGATATGCTTACCATTGGTTCGCTACATTTGTGTGAAAGTAGCTGGTGACAGCATGCATGGCTTCTGCCTAAAAAGACAGTTTGTTGGCAGCCTGACAGCTGTTGACTGCTTGGCTGTTTAAGTAGTAGTGAGGTCCTTTTATACCCTGCAGTAATCCTATAGGAAGGCTGGCAACCAGCCAAGCCTCAAGTATTAAGAATGTAACTGTCATGCCTGCTTGTGCCTTCTTTTGTTGGTTCTCCCCCCTCCTCCTTTTCATTAGGAGAGGTTAATATCTCTTTTGAAAATAAGATTCTTGGATGTGAAAATCAGAGAAAGGATAGAGATGCTTTTTGTGAGCGTGAATCAAAGCCAAGCAAGTACCTGTAGAGTGGCTGTGGGAGCTCAGAGATTGCTATTGGCTTTTCTTCTTTTTATCATGCATGCATCTGTACCTGCCTGTTGTTTCCATACTATTTAGTTGCATGGCTGCCAAGTGATTAGTGAATATGCTTCCCATTGAGCAGTGTCAGGGGCAGGCAGGCAGGCAACGATGAAGGTTAATTATGGTGCATTTTTCCCCCCAAAACTCTACTGGTAAGAGATTCTGTTGGGTTGTTGGGGGCCAAATAAAGGTGATTTGGGGGTCCACATTTGTGTGCCCGTTTCAGTGTCATTTAAAATAGCTTGGTACTGCTGGGTGCTAACATATATATATATCAATGTCAGATTGCAATGTCTGTGCCCTGGCCACCAACAAGGGGTTATTGTGTTAAGAATGTATACCACTTATCAACAAAAAGTAGTTCACAAGCAGTTTACATAGCAACAATAAATCAACAAATGTCACCAAAGGGATTACAGTCTAAAAGAAAAATGCAGAAGAGACACCAACAAAGGCCACTGGAAGATGCTGTGATGAAGTGAAGAGGGGCAGTTGTTCTCCCATGCTAGATATAAGCAGACACCACTTTAAAAGGTGCCTCTTCACCCATTTAGCAGGATTTATATTTAGAGATGTGATCCAGATGTGCAAACTCATGAGAGAGAGAGAGAGAGAGAGAGAGAGACACGACCACTTCACCCCACCCATGCCTCCCCAAACCACACTCCTTCAGCTTTTCTCCTTCTGCAGGGTTACTTCTAGGTACAGAGCCCCATAAGAAGGGAAAAATTGGAGGAGAGGGTGAAGCAATTTTGGGGGAAAGCAAGGGGAGGGGGACACGTTCCCATTTCACTTCCTGCCCTCTGTTGCATTTTAAATCCCTTGCCTTGTGAGGAACTAGCAGTGACTTGATGCTCACCCACAGGCTTGCCACTGTCTCAGCTAGCTTGGCCCTTGGTTTAAAGACCATTGACTGTTCCCATTTTCACTGTAAATAATACAAGAATATTGGTAGTAACTTTGCCATTTTGTTCTTTTTGTTTCTCCAAATTCTGTACTACTTACTCTAGAAAGAATTTTCTGACATGTGCTATAGTCATTGCCCTACCCCCTTCCTCACAAAATTACATGAGACCATATATCTTTTGAGAGCATGGGCCACTTTATTAAGCAACATAAATCCATATGCAGCAGGTGCTGTCTGTAGGGGTCCTCCTTCCTATATGTATTGACACCTTCCCTGGAGGATGCAGGAAACTATCGATTCCTCCTAGGGCATTAAACCTGGATCAAACCTGGAGTCGCCATATGCCACCCCTACTTCTCCACACCAACCCTAGAAAAGGGGTCAGGGCAGTCAGATTTTTCAGCCCATCCCAAGCTAGACAGCCTTTGCAACCAACTTCCCAATTCAAGCCCTTGGGTTCACAGCCTGCATTCCAGAGCCAGGTAGAGACCGGAACCGGTTCTTCAGTGACTCTAGATTACCTCGAAGTGCAATTGAGATTCCTACTTCTAGTCCCTGTTCTGCACTATTCCTGCCAGTGTGGCCACCTGGCTGAACCCACCTTTGGAGATAGCAGAAACAGGCAAAAAACTCCCCAGAGCCAATTGGGTGAAGAGCAAAAAATTCCTACCCAGCCCCAAAAGGTGACCCGCTAACCTTAGATTGCACTCTCTGGTGGTCCACACTGGTGTCCAGCATCAGAATGCTGGGTAAGGAACTCTGCATTCAAGCACTTGCTCTGCCTTGCACTGACCTGCAGGTACCAGTCAGATGCCTATATGTCAAGTCTGATCCCGCAGGGGGAGGAACCAGGCAAAGAATGCCCCTGACCAATGGCTGCAGAGGGGCGGCATGGTCATTGTTCTGCTTGTCTCTTTCAGTGTACTTGTAGCTGATCTTTAATAGGCGTTTTATTCTATAGCATAAAACAAATCTGTGTGCATTCCAGCTACAGCCTTTGCTTTCTATCAGCCTACTGAAAGAAATTATTTCAAATGGCCCTGTTGAAATGAGAGCTTAAAACCCTCGAAGTGAACTTTTCCTTATTGTTACAATTAATGTGGTATCGGTGGCCAGCAGCTTTTCCATTTTAACTGTTAGGGCTGCTCATTATATCTGGGAGTTAAAAACTATATTCACTTTAATCCAGCTGCTCTTTCATGTGATAGCTTTTGACCAAGTGGAGCACATATGATCATTAACTTCCTAAAATCCTTGCTTCATTTCAGTATTGCCTAATTGAAGAGGAGATACAATGTCTCTTTCACTGTCTGTCTATATTTTATTTCCCCAGCATGAAATACCCCCGGAAGACAAAGCAATTAAACATTTATACTTCAACAAGCTTCCCTTTACGCTATTTTGTATTTGCATTGATCTGCCAATGTGTTCTGGGGTTGGGAACAGGATTCCAAGTGCAGAGCTCTTTCCTCAATTGGGAGATGTAGGCTTAGGTGGGTGTTTGTTACAGTTTCCATGTCTGGATCCAACATTGGTTTGTATGCCCAATTTACCATTCTGGATTGGACATGTGCACAGTGTTGAAGAGCTGGTATAATTCTCTTAAGCCATTTCTGCCCAGCATTGCATATATGCAACAGGGACCAAATGTGTATACCTGTGGGCCAAGCTACAGGTTAAAATGGGTTAAAGAGGGCTGTCCACCTGTTTGAGGTTAGTGAATCCAGGCATTTCCCCCACAGCAGGTGAACAGTGTATGTTAATCCAAGTATATGCTTGGTATATGAATTGTATTCTTGGTTCATTCAAAGTAAAGTGAGCCCTCACTTTAAAATAGGTTCACTTAATGATCAAATCACTTTACTCTCTGTAGTAAAACAAGGTTCACTATATAAGCCAGTGGTTCTCACTTGCTCTGGTAGAGTTTAAGAGCCTGTAAGTCCTTGCATGGGTGGGAGGAAGGCAGTAGGGGCAGGGAGAAGGCAGTGATGCAATGCCCAGCATCTCGCTGCTGCAGGGGCCCACTGCAGGGGCCCGCTTCCACTCATCCCCACCTGTAACAGCCTCCAGGGGGCCAGAGAAGTCTGGTGCCAGCCTCAGCAAGGCTCTCCACGCAGTGCAGACCCCTGCAGAATGCAATTGCGACCACTTCCTGTTTCTTGATTGCAAAACCAGAAGTGGTCGCGTTCAAGTTCTGGAGGGGTCTGCACCGTGTGGTGAGCCTTGCTGAGGCTAACGCTGGGCTCTTCCTCCAGGGTATCGCATCTCTGCCTTCCCCCCGCCTATTAAGGGGACAGAGCCCAGGGCTCTGAGGCTGGGGCGTTGTGATGCCCCAGTTTGAGAACCACTGATATAAGCCAATCAGTGATGCAAATGCAAGCATTTGACAGCATCTCAGCCAATGTATTCTTAATGTGGAGAAGGATACAGCCTTGTAATTTGTGTTTTATAATTACAACATTGTGTAAACTGATAACCATGGCCTCTAGAAAAACTCAGTAGACACCTTTTAAAACCACCTCTTAGAGAGGGAAATAGCTTAATTCAATGGGAGAAGCTTCAACTCCTGAGGTTTTGGAATGAATTATATATAAAAAATGTGTTATGAGATTCATTTTACAATATTTTCACAATACAATGATGTATGCAGAATGGATTACCATGGTAAAGTGGGGTGCCACTGTGTATGCTAAGTATACAATCATTGTGTCTGTTAATCAAAACTTCACTGTGCCAACCATCTGATCAGTGGATACATTCATCTAAATAGGTCCTGATTCATGTTTCAGCTCTGTGTGAGATGAGAACTGTGCAGTATGAATTGGGAAGGGGCCATACTCAATGACAGAGCCCAGCTATGCATGCAATAGGTTTTGAGGTTCAGTCCTTGGCATCTGCAGATAGGGATGGGAAAGATTCCTGTTCGAAACCCTGGAAAATTTGTGTTGATGATATTGTGCTAGAGGGACCAATTGACTCATAATAGGGAAGTTTCCTGTGTTCCACGGTCTTTACGTCAATTGCAGTGAGTCCATGGAATAACTCTCGCTTAGAAATTTGTCGTTTCTCCCTTTTTTGCTGAATTCCAGGCATGTTTGTAAAATGCATTTTTAATCTGACTTTTTGATCCTGATAGCCAGTCTTTTAGGTTTTTGTTTTGCATTTTAATCTGGTTTAATTACCATTTTGCTTTGAGCCTCAGAAAGATGGAGATAATAGATCTGGTGCTGTTGAAATAAATCTGTACCAAATAACACAATGGTTTGACTTGCCAGCGTTTTTTTGGTAAAGTTAGCAGCAA
The DNA here is from genome assembly GCF_035046505.1 of Tiliqua scincoides. Classification (NCBI taxonomy): domain Eukaryota; kingdom Metazoa; phylum Chordata; class Lepidosauria; order Squamata; family Scincidae; genus Tiliqua; species Tiliqua scincoides. The sequence continues at coordinate 33,922,746 of NC_089826.1, forward strand.
CTCACAGAAACATTTGCGTAAATGAACATCTGATACCAGATAATTTGCTATTTTCCCCTTTCCAAACATGACATTTGTTTAGAAATTTCTAATAATAGCATTGAACAATTTGTTCCAGTGCGATAAAACAACTACACAGTGGTGTGTGTGTGTGTGTGTGTGTGTGTGTGTGTGATTCATCCAGTTTCATTAAACTTAAGCGGATTTGAGAGTGTTTTTCCACGTACACTGTCCTAACAATTTACCCCATGGTGTCTTGAACAGCACAGATAGGGCAGGAAGAGATTTGCCACTGTAAAAAAAGACATGAGAACTAAGCGAAAAATTATTCAGCAAGGGAAAATTTTGCAGAAGCAAGGGTGATAGCCTGTGTTGTCGATCAGGAGTTTTTCTTGATCCTTCATGTAGCTTTGGTTGGATCCCAGTCAGAACTCTTTTCTGTTGCTCACAGAATTGAAATTTTAATCTTCTTTAAAAGAACCGGGCATGATATTTAGTAGCAGTGGGATGTGTAGTGAATATCACTGGAAAAGAGGAAGCTGCTTTTAGTTCATTTAAACACTTCATTAGGATTTGAAAGCAATCAAGTGATTTTGCAGAGGGATTCATCTGAACTGCTACTTGCATGCATTTAAAAATATGCTTTAATGTCATATTTAAAAGTGCATGTAAGGGATGGTTTGGACTCGCCAACCCCCACATGATAATACACAACAGAGTAGCACTTTGGGTGGGAGAGTGGGGCATGAATTCTCGTGTCCCTCATAGCATGGTAGGGCTGGGAGCATGTATTGTCCAAACCAGTTAACTGGGTGCTTGATTTAATATAAATAAACTACTTTACAAGTAGTCTTAAAAGGAAGTCTAACTGCCCGATCCTATCTCCTGCCACACTGAAGCATGCAGCCATGCCATGGAGATGCATCCTGTGTTCTGGGGAGAGGGCAATTAGGAGGCCTTCAAAAGGTAGGAGAAAATATTTTTCCTTTACTTTTGCATAGGCCCCCTGATGGCTTATGGGTCTCCTGGGACCTGTGCTAGCAGTATAGTTGATACAAGGCTGAGGACAACCAGGGGGCAGGGTGTGCAGAAAATGGGGGATAAGACCAGGTGTGCAAGACTGCTGCTGGATCCACTCCCTTGCTCCCCAACATGCCCCTTCCCCCCTCCAACATACCTCCTCTGGCAGTAGCTGGGTGCTATAATGGCACACATGCATGGTTGCCAGCCATTCATGCTGGTGGCTGCTTTGTGTGCATTGATACCGCAACTTCTGCTGAAGGAGAATTTCCATCATTGCAAGACACCTATAGCAGTGGGACCCTAAAGTCCAATCTGCATTCAGTGGAGCAAGGACATGCTATGAATGATCTGGCCTGAAGTCATGTGAGATAACCAACTTGGTGCAGTTAAGCAGGTCTGGGTCTGGATGGCGGGATGGAAGATCAGCTTGGTCTCTATATGTGCTGCAAAATGCAGACAAATACAACAAATAGCAAAATTATCACTGATAAAATATTAATATTTGCGTTAGCATAGCATCTACTCCTAAATCTTTGAATATCTTAAATCTTTCTTGAACATGATCACCTGGAGTTATCAAATGCAAGACTTTGCATTGAAAACTGGATCCTAAGCAAGCATTAACAGTCTCCTGCAAGAATAAAATTGCTGCAGGCTGAATGCCACAAAATTTATTCATCAGAGCTTCTAATTTAAGCCATCAGGACCCATCAATTCTTATTTGTAATGACAAGTGGTCATAGACAAGTGAAAGAAGGCAAAAAATATTGCATAAATCATTAGAATTAAGATTTATTTACAGGCACTATGAACAGTGTCACCAGGGTTAATCCAGTAGTTCAGGGTCTTATCTGACATTGGCTATGCCATGGATTGAGATGATGACCCATCTCCTCTTGCTTGACAAAGAAGCAGTCTAGAACGTGGCGCAATTGAGGGTCAGCATGTGCTGGTGTACATGTTGCCCGTGTTAATGTCTTGGGGCCCAATCCTATTCAACTTTCCATCATTGTTGCAGCTGCAATGCAGCCCCAAGGTAAGGGAACAAATGTTCCCTTACCCTGAGGAGGCCTCTATGACCACACCCCCATGGAAGGATGCAGACTATGCCCTGTTGACACAGCTGCATTGGTGCTGGGAAGTTGGATAAGACTGGGCCCTTGATCTCGTAGGAAAAAATAGTCTTCATCTAGTACAAGGAGATGATGTGTTTGTATTGGCCATGGAAGGCAGCAAGTAAATCATAAATCCATTTGCATAAAACAAAATCACAAAAAAGCTAACAAACACAATTATACTAATTGAACTGAAAAATATTAAACATATTGCTAACATGGACTAATAAAATCATATTAATTGAAAATAACTAGTGCTGATCACCTCAGTTCTCAAGTGGTCTTTAATCTCCATCATACAGGTCAAGAATTATCAGCTAAAGAGTTGTTCATAAAGATGAGTTTGGCTATTACATGTATTTATTTTTTTGAATTTGTGTGTTGGCCTTCAGTATAATTATTTCCATGGCAGCTTACAGTATTAAAAAAATTATCTAAAATAGTAAATGCACAGGAAAATGGCAGATAAGTTAGCAGTATTAAAACTAATTGTAAGTTAATAAGACTGCCCCTAGGAACAGGGCATCCTTGACCTGGGGATGAGGAGGCAGACTGGGGAATAGAGATTTCCCAGAACAAGTCTTGAAGGAAGAGAGAGAGAGCGCGCTCTAGATGTTGAATCAACAATTACCAACAACTGATCTTCTCTGGTGTTGGCATTTGGTTTGGCAAGATCTCTCCACCCCCCAGATGTCTGAGGTTCTGATTCCCTGCCCTGATTCCATCCTTGTCCAAATCCAAATTCCTTGCTCAGACTCGAATCCCGGTTTGTACACTGTCTTAACCTACAATGAACAAAGGCCAACCTGAAATCTCTCAGATTTCATTAGAATTTGAGGTAGATCATCTTAATGTGTCCATAACTCCCCTCTGGTTGCTGCAAGTCTACACCTCAACAGGAAGTTATTTGTCCACGACAAAACTTTCTTCCCCCTCCTCTAGATTGCCATCTACTGGTCCAGTCAAGCAGTGGTGGACCTCCCCAGCCCTGCACCCAGGGCAATGGTCTGTGATAGCGCCCCCCATGGGCTGTCACCACCCTCCCGCATAAAAATTCGCCCCCCCTTCACTTGAGGCTCTTGGACTCCGAACTGCATTGGGGAAGCCTCTCTGAGGTTTCCCAGTGCTTTAAACTGTGCTTCTGGAAAACTGGAAGCACAGTTTCCAACCTCAGCAGGAACCTTAGAGAGGCTTCCGCGGGGTTCTAGAGGCTCGTGCCTGGGGCATTTGCTCCATCAAACGCAATGGTAGGTCTGCAGCTGCAGTCAAGAATATTGAATCAAGGATGTGATCCACTACATGCATTGAGGCAAGTGATTTTTGGGACAACCCGATGGTTGTTATAGCCATAGCTATAATGTAACCTTGGCCTCGGTTTTGCCAGAACCCAATCTTTGAGATTGGGTTCAACAACTATTTGAGACCATCTCCATCAGCTTAGGCAGGAAGACCGCTGGGGAGTGGGATAACAAAATTGCTTATCTACCTCAAGTGCAAACACAAAATTGGAACTCATCTATACAGAAAGCCTGGAGAAGGAGATGGAATCCCTGTAGGCTACAACAACCCCCTGGAACTTGAACAATCTTGGTGATGTGTTCATGGATGGTACATTTTTTTTTATTATGGATCAACCTGGCATTCAATAACAGCACTACAAGTTCTGAGGGTAAGGTGTCTGACTGACTTTGGTCACTGTGGCTGGGGACGATGACCAGAGATAGGGAGACTTTCCTCTTGATATATCTATTCCTTGTAAATTAGTGAGTGTTGGAAAACATCAGCCAGTGTAACCTGCTTGAGTCTTTCTGTGAAACCGGATTTGAAGTTCCAGGCTTTGAAATTAGTATATTTAAAGAACAGAAAGTTTTCTCTGTGGCAAATTCAAGGCAAACAAAGGCTGTCTTTTACAACTGTGAGTTATTAACAATTAAAAAAATTAAATGAGTGGAAGGTGTAGTGTGAATTCTGAAGGTTCAAAAAGCTAATGAACTGAGAGAAGAGTTTTTCCGAGGGGACCTAGCATATTTAAACATGAAAGATGGTGCTCGTATTCTTCTAATGAAAAACAATACAAGGGATTTGTTAGTTCTGCTTTTTTCATTATTAAATGTGTATGTATGAATTAATTTCTTATCATCCAATAACTGAGTCATGTTCTCTATGCATGTGTGCAGCCTGGTTGTGCCTAGCTGGAATGCTCTCATGCACAAGGGTTAATTGCTAAGACTTCATAAAAGTGGACAACTGACACGGTCCTTCCTAGGGATCTGAAGCAATTGAAACTTTGGCCTTCCTAGCTGGGGTGGGTCACTCTGTGTGACCTGTGTATCCAGCCAAACATGAGATCCCACTGTATTCCTCACTGCTTCACAGTACAGGTTTTCCAACCACTTTTATTGGACAGTGATATCACTTTGCCATCCACCTGGTAGCATTAACTCTTGAAAATAACAGTCCTCCTCATACGAAGCCCTGACCCAACTTCTAACTGGTCTGGAGGTGGGATTAAGAAGAGGGGCTAAGAACCAGCAAGATTCTCAGTCTCTAGGAGACTGCTGCCTGGAGATGAACGAGCCGCTTGTCTTCAGAGCCAGTCACTTCAGAGCCAGCCAGCTTCAAAAGTGGCTGGCCACTTCAGAGCCAGCCAGCTTCAAAAGCTGCAAAAAGCTTTTGCAGCTACTACTGGCTCTGAAGGTGAGGAGTTGCTGCTTTACACCAGTGGCCAGGTGCCTGTAGAAACTTAGCGCCCCCCCCCCCCCCGAATGCCAGTGGTTTAGAATGAAAGACCTCTGGGAGTTATCTTTCATCTCCAGACAGTAGTCTCCTAGAGACACAGGGACACAGTTTTGTTGGACACAGGGATGACCACCAGCCACTCAAAGATGATTCACCAGCTACTCAATAGATTTCCTTACACATGAATTAAGTGGGTGGATTTTAGAATTCCCTGATGATATGTGGTGGTAGTGGTGGTGGTGAACAGATAGAGGGTGATAAGTACTGCTTGTGGTGACTGTTTAGCTCATTCCTCATATGTCATAATCTTGTTCTATGATGCAAATTTCTGAACACTGAAGTTCAGAACTTATTGCCCTTCTCTGGTATTCTTTACCCATCCTGAGAGGAATCAGTGAGCTAGTTGCTCTTCTTCCCCTGTGATCCATACAGCGAGGACTTTGACTGGACTCACAAATTAGCAAGAGATGGAGGAAGCATATAAAGCTGCTTTGACCAGAATCAGACCATTGGCCCATCTATCTCAGTGTTGATGAACAGTAGTTCATTATTGAGAACAGTATTAAGTATTCATTATTCAGAACAGTATTGAGAACAAAATGGCTAATATTATACTGCTGTTGTACAAATCGATGGTAAGGCCACACCTGGAGTATTGTGTCCAGTTCTGGTCGCCACATCTCAAAAAGGACACAGTGGAAATGGAAAAGGTGCAAAAGAGAGCGACTAAGATGATTACTGGGCTGGGGCACCTTCCTTATGAGGAAAGGCTACGGTGTTTGGGCCTCTTCAGCCTAGAAAAGAGACGCCTGAGGGGGGACATGACTGAGACATACAAAATTATGCATGGGAAGGATAAAGTGGATAGAGAGATGCTCTTCACATAACACCAGAACCAGGGGACATCCACTAAAATTGAGTGTTGGGAGGGTTAGGACAGACAAAAGAAAATATTTCTTTACTCAGCGTGTGGTCGGTCTGTGGAACTCCTTGCTGCAGGATGTGGTGATGGCATCTGGCCTGGATGCCTTTAAAAGGGGATTGGACAGGTTTCTGGAGAAAAAATCCATTATGGGTTACAAGCCATGATGTGTATGTGCAACCTCCTGATTTTGCAATCTCCTGATGTTCAATCTAGGCAAGCTGGGCTGGGACACCATCGCTACTAGGCTGAGGGGCTGAACCCCACTTGGACTCAGGGTTGCCCTGTAAGCTCTGGTCGGCAATGCCGACGGTCTTACTAAAGCCCCAATATCTTACCTGGCCCTGCTTACGCCGGAGGAAAGGCCTCTGGGTTTAGCCTTGATTCTGTGGACTTCCCTATAGTTAATGGACTTTTGTATTCCCTGCCTGTGGGGTTTGTACCTTGCCTGTGAACAAGACATGGATCCCTGTGAGGGAACAGGGACCTAATGAATGTGAAGCACTGGACCCGAATAAACAGGCTTGATCAAGATGGACATTGGTCTCTGTGGTTACTTCCGATGCGGGTGAGTGGAAAGTGTCGCGAGTTGACCCTGGACCACTGGTAGACCCCCCTGGGGGGAGACGGGATCCCGCAATGGCGCAACAGGTGTATACTTTTAGAGAGCAAGAATAAGCACCAAAGAATATTTGCATAGGTCCCTTGCATTACCGTGATGTGAATTTTACTCACACTAATAGCTGTTATGCTGTTAGCATTATACATTGTGGGTCTAGTTATTTCCTTATTAAATATATTGTAAAAGAGTTGATTGCACAAGTCATTTCATGTACACATTCCATGAAGATGCTTATACTGAACCTCTACATGTGTTAATCATAATGTGTGAATAACCCTACAGAGGTTTCAGGAAAAATAACATGGAATTCAATTTACATTCATTAGTCTTGTCCATGTAAAGCAGGAGTGTCCAAACTTTTTGGCAGGAGGGCCAAATCATCTCTCTGACACTGTGTCAGGAAAAAAAATTAATTTACATTTAAAATTTGAATAAATTTATATAAATGAACATATTAGAGGTGGAACTTGTATGAACAAATGTCTCATGATAGCTCAAGGCCTATAAAAGATCTTGCACAAAGCAAGGCTGGCCTTTCCTCTGCTGCTTCACAGAGATGAAACAGAAAGCAGTGAAGGGAGCCCTTAGCCTGCAGCTCACACCACAGATCAAGCAGTTGGCCCTCATACTGAGAGTAGTCGTGTCAGGTCAGCATGGGCTCCAGCAAGTCGCCAGAGGCTCATTGGAGATGGGGCTTCCCATGGGTTGGATTGGGGGTCCCCGAGGGCCACAAATGGCCACAAGGCCAGAGTTTGGGCACCCCTGAGGTAATGAAATGACTGCCAAACCAATTTCGTGCATTTCCATAGTTGACGTTCTGAGGTTCACTTTCCACTTGTGCATTGTGCTTGTTGTGAACTAAGTTTGCACAAATTTGAATTTTCATGGCATGTATGAAATCATTTACCTTTCTGAAATTACCCAGCACCCCCCAATAAAGACACAGGCAAGGGTATATGGTACAAAGGGCCACTTTATTAACTATTTAAATATACTTCAGATTGCAACAGGGCCTAACAAATAAGTCATGCGGGTTCTACATGGGGGAAACGGAGCTGCCCGTCTACTTCCCCCTATAGTGATTTGGGCGACCACACCAGACTCAGGGCAGCGTCAGTACAAGCCTGCCGCCCCCTTCATTGTCACCCCGAAGGGGCAGGGTGGCAGGCTAGCTCAGGCCACCCGAGCGAACCCGCGGTGCGCCTTTACCACCAGGCCGAGGTTCATCCAGCCTGCGCCACCCAGCCGGGAATGCCAGCATGACCAAGCGTGGAGTCCACCCGGCCCTTGCCACCCTGCGGTGTACACCGATATGACCTTACCTACCCAAAACCCGCACGACACCTGCCTAAAGTGACCAAGAAGACCTATGGAAAACCCTTATTCCACCCCTAACTCCACAGTCCGGGGTAGGCAAAAAACCATCAACCGATGTGCCAATTAGGCTGATGGCAAAAATTCCTACCCAGCCCCAGAAGGCGACCAGCTAGTCTCGGACTGCGAAAGGGTGGGCGGGTGGGTGACCGCTGCCTGGTCCCGACTGCGCGGGCTTCTCTGAGCAGCCTGCACGTGGCCCCAGACCAATTAGCCCCCAGCCAATCGGCTGCAAGGCTGGCCCTTCCTGTGTCTCGTGGGCGGGCAGGGTAAACGCTGGTGACGTGCTAATACACGTGCCACCGGAATTACCCAGCACCCCCCAATAAAGACACAGGCAAGGGTATATGGTACAAAGGGCCACTTTATTAACTATTTAAATATACTTCAGATTGCAACAGGGCCTAACAAATAAGTCATGCGGGTTCTACATGGGGGAAACGGAGCTGCCCGTCTACTTCCCCCTATAGTGATTTGGGCGACCACACCAGACTCAGGGCAGCGTCAGTACAAGCCTGCCGCCCCCTTCATTGTCACCCCGAAGGGGCAGGGTGGCAGGCTAGCTCAGGCCACCCGAGCGAACCCGCGGTGCGCCTTTACCACCAGGCCGAGGTTCATCCAGCCTGCGCCACCCAGCCGGGAATGCCAGCATGACCAAGCGTGGAGTCCACCCGGCCCTGGCCACCCTGCGGTGTACACCGATATGACCTTACCTACCCAAAACCCGCACAACACCTGCCACCCGGGGGGTCAGCCTAGTGCTTGGCCCCACCGCCCCACACGGAAACAAATTTCCGCAGGCCCAGTTGCAATTCAAGAAGAAAAGTATAATTGCCCAACACCGAAAGGTGTACTCCATCGCTTCTGAACAACTGGGGCGCATCATAGCTGATGCCTGGGTGATAAATGACACTGACTCCGTAAAGGGGTACTGCCCGCCTCACATACGAATTTACCTTCTTCCTATCCAGTTCAATCTTTTTAACATCAGAGGCATAACACCAAACACTGTGAGGCAAGAGGTCAGACCATAAGATGACCGTCCCGCAAGATGCTGATTAATGTGGAGAATATCGCTGTAGGCCTGAAGCCTCAAGGACAGAGTCGTCCTCTGGCCCAGGTCGTTCTCTCCCAAATGTATAACGACGATGTGAGGCTGGGCATGGGCATGCACAAACTCATAAAAAGCAGGAAGAAGCTGATCCCACAGCATTCCCCGGCGTGCAACCCAAAGCACAGTAGCCAAGGAACCAAGCTGCAACTGCATGCCAAAGCTACTGGATGCCGCCCTCTTCCTTGCCCAGAAAACGATGGAGTGGCTGAAGATAATGACCCGAACTGCTCCCGCCCTGGAACCTGTGGACAGGAAAACAGGAATCACAATTCCAGAAACATGCATCACTTAACCATATAGCACCTGGCAAAGCCAGTGCAAGTGAGCGCCCAACCGCTGTCACGGGACGAGCCCGGAAATATAGCATGCAAAACAGGAACATGTGGCAGTGCCACGATAAACTTCTGGCAATGCCAGTATAAAGAGCGCCCAACCGCTGTCACGGGACAAGCCCGGAAATATAGCATGCAATAGAGGAACTTGTGGCAGTGCCACTATAAACACCTGGCAATGCCAGTATAAAGAGCGCCCAACCGCTGTCACGGGACAAGCCCGGAAATATAGCATGCAATACAGGAACTTGTGGCAGTGCCACTATAAACACCTGGCAATGCCAGTATAAAGAGCGCCCAACCGCTGTCACAGGCCGCGCCTGGAAATTTCTGTGGTATCTGCATCACCCCTCGCCCCTACCACCAGGGCGAGGGGGAATAGCCGAGCGAATCCCGCTCAGCGCTTGTCAGGCTCTCTGACGTAATACGAAAAATGCGCAGGAGCGCCAACGGCCAATCCTCTGAATGTCCCGGGCTGGGAGGCCGATATCAACTGCAGCCGATGCAGCCCCAGTCCTGAAAGAGTGCAGGCCGTAATCTTCCATCCGAAAACCAAGGTCCGCCACTGCCCTGCGAACAAGGACCCTAAACTGGAAAAACATAACAGGTGAGGCATCAACATGACAGAACAAGGCATCCCAAACCACAGGACGTGCAGCCAAACAAGACCAGCATCAGCAAAACTTGAGGCCTTGGCACAGAACGCCAATGCCGCCAAGTACACTGATAAAGACCCACACGATACGTTAATGCCCTGCAGGTATAAAAGAACCGCATCAGGTGTTCTGGCGGAATAGGCCAGACTTGGGGTACGGCCAGGGCTGCCCAAAAGGCCTCAAATTCCCTTGCCTCCCTTTGATAGCTGTGAAGGTAGACGGCGCAAGCGCAGACAAAATTACATGCTGCGCTCTGCACAGCCAAGGGTCCTAAGCCAAAGGGGCATCGGGTCGGGATCCCGCCGCACCCCTGGAGCCAGCTGCCGGAAATGCTCCACCTAAAAAACAAGATAGGGTGTCGGCTATGCCGTTATCAAGACCCTGGATATGCCTAATGAAAAACAAGGTGTTAATCTTAAGGCAATGCAAAACAAACACCCTCACCAGTCCCATTACCCGTGGTGACCGGGACGTCTGCTGGTTAACGACAAAAACCACAGCTTGGACGTCGCACCAGAAACGCACGGTGGAGTTGGCAAATTCCTCTGCCCATAATTGAACTGCCACCGCAAGGAGGGGACAGCCCTAAAAAATCATGCCTACAGTAACCCCTTCTGAAACCCCTGTATCTGGCCAAGGGGCAGAACACCATCTCTCTCTAAAATAACTCCAAATCCAAAACCACCCTCAACATCAGAGTGAACCTGCAGCTCCGCCCCAAGTAAACACTCCTGCTGCCAAAAGGATACACCATTATCAAACTCCAAAAACTGTAACCAGATTACCCAATCTGCCTTCATGTCCTGGGTGATCCGCAGGCGATGGTGAGGCCTCTAATACCCGCCATGCAGGCATGCAGCCTCCTGAAAAAAGGCCTGGCCAGGGGCAACTACCCTGCAGGCAAAATTCAGATGCCCCACAAGAACCTGTAAATGTCTCTAGGACAATTTCGGAGCCTGGAGGCCAGCACAAATTAGCTGCTGCAGCTTAACCAACCTGTTGCTAGGCGGCCTACTGCACCGCTGTACAGTGCCTAATTCAATACCAAAACGTAAGGGTAGTTGCGGGGCCCTCAAAATAATAGACATTGAGGCGAGTCGTGCTCTGCTCACCACTAACCACTCCAAAAGGGAGGCAGATTTCTCGAAAGGGCACAGGAAATTGCGTATCCCATTGGTAGCGCTTTATCCAGATATAAGGAACCATTAAACTGAAAACCAAACAAACAAAAATCATCAGGGTGGACGGGCAAGAGTCTGACTGCAGACACAATATCCGCCTTGGCCATGAGGGTGCCGAGGCCATGGCCACGTACTACCCTGATAGCTTGGTCCAAAGAATATATCGTAATGAACTAAGGTGTGCAGGGATCCTATCACTAACTGAACCCCCATAAGGATAGGACAGATGGTGAATGAGATGGAAGGTCCAGGGACCTTCTTGGAACTACACGTAACGGGAACACTTAAACATTGGGAAACTGAGGAGACTTAAAGGGGCCCGCCAGATGGCCGGCTCCCTATTCCTTATCTATCTCAGCTTAAACTATTCCCTCCATACCCTTTACCGACAGGAGATTCCTTGCCCAGGTAGACCTGGAGGGAGGGGCTGCAGGAATCTGAAATCCCTTGTCACAACCTTCAACTAATGATTGAGCGTCCGAAAACTTCGGCTACCCCTACAAAAATACAGCCAACACCTCTACTCTAATCAGGGTGGGCCACCTTCCCAGCTTGAGGGGGCTGACCGCCCCCACTTTTGGCCTGCCCAGCTTGGAGCCTGGGACTCCTCCTAACTCCTGCCAACTTGGGGCACACGGACACTGAGTGCTGGCTGTTGTACTGCCCGCTGACATGTGCAACCTGCCCTGCCGCCCTGCCCCGTGGAGTTAAACTCATAGCAGGAGCGGGGGGTGAACGCATCACACTCCTAACATCCCTGCCACTGGCCTGGCTGCACCCAGAGCAAATGCCCACTAACGGATCAATCGCCCAAATTGGACCGGGCCAGCCAGAAAATTTGAACCCACAATTCCTGCTGTGAAACCTGCCAGTCGAGGGGATAATATCCAGGTACTTAAAGCGCGGCTGCCAGTGCTGGCTGCCTTTGAATAACTACTGCAGCATAAATAATATATCCGTTCAACCAATTATTCTAATTTTATCAATTTTATGCCATTGTCCCACTTGGGGGTCAGGCGCTGGGTCGCCCACCTGCAAGGCTGGCTCAGGTTCCTCACACAATAAACTAAACACATCAACAAACTCGCCCCACTAAATTTTTCTATAACTGCCAAGGTGAGGTGACCACCCAAAGGAAGGGCCACATCCCCATAGGCCACACTCACCTGACCCTTCCATGGCTCCCTGAGAGAAAACCCGATACGGGACATTTGCGTAAGGAGCGAGGCTATAAGGGACACTGGAGACTGGGGAAACCCCCGTAAATAGAAAAACAGCAGCTACGGTCTGCCCCACCTGGGCTGCTGGTGCCCGTGGAGATCCCAGGTTGCTGCCATATTCCTGCCATATTCCTCCAAAGCACTCCACAAGGGGGGAGCTTGTGGCACCTAAATACCCCAAGCTGGCCAACAGGGCAATGGAACTAAAGGTGCCAACACTGGGGAATTCACTCCTTCTTGCTCATCCCATACTACAACTGAGGCTGAGCTATCCATCTGCCCACTCTCACCCGCCAGAGGCATGGGCCCTGTCTGGGAAGATACCCCTTAGACTGCTGCTGTCCATCAAGTTCTGATGCCTGAACTTGAACAGTTAGAGGTCTTGGACCCTGTTGCTCAATGAGCTTCTCCAAAATGGTAAATCTGGAAGAGAGGATTTGTATGAGCTTCACACCATGCCCCTTTCTGGTAGACCCCTGACTGGGGGGGAACACCTGATGTGCCATCTCACAAACCAGCATCATGCATTACTTTCTCCTTCTTAAGCGCCTTCACCCGTGCAACCAGGGCCCGAAGCTCAGCTGTATTATCTTCCTCATCTGAGGAAGAAGCTGGTGCAGGATGGGGGGGGGTGCTTTGGGGCCTTCCCCCTGGATTTCTTGTTTCTCTCAGGCATGCTTGCAATTGGGGAAGAGGACCACTGCTAACTAACCTATCACCTGTACAATACTTACCACTAAAATATTCTAATGTGCTCCCTCCACCTGTTCCTATTATTTATTTAATTATAACTACACTTATATATATATAATATATATATATATATTATATATATAAAATCACAACTTCTTTAATTATTAATACAATTTAAATTTTTATCCCCACTTTATTATTTATTCAACTCCTTATTTTTGTTTTGTTTTTCCTTTTTTCTTTTCTTTCTTTCTTTCTTTCTTTCTTTTTTTAAATGCTGAGGACACAGCAAAATTGCTATCCAAATCAAGGTCTCCCATCTCATCCACAACCACAGCTAAACTTGCTTAGCTTTATTCAAGGTTGAGCATTGACACCACTCAGCCACCAGGTGACACAGCCAAGTGAGGGAAACAAAACCAGAAAAACTGCAGGTCTCTTTTAAGCTCTGGGGAGGAGAAATGCCCAGCACAGTCTGCAAACCCCAATTGTGTAAGGAGGGTGAAAGGCAGGTGCAACAATTAGCAGGCAAGGAGCTCAGGCAAGGCGCTCCAGCGACCCTTCAAAACAGGCACCAGCTGCAGCCAAGCACATGCCTGGATGGCACTCCCACGGGGCACCTGCAACCAAGCAGGTGGCCCCTTCACCATCAGGGTTTGGGCAGGCACGGACACGGGCTCGCCCAATCAGAGCTGCCAGGCGCCGCAGCGCTGCTGTCCAAACCGCCCACGGGCGGCTGGGGGGGAAGGTCCCGCGCCCAGCAGCTCCCACCTAGCGTAGCCTGCAAAAACCAGCTGCAGCCACGCACGTGCCTGGGCGCTCCCTCGGGGCGCCTGCAACCAAGCAGGCGGCCCCTCACCCGCAGGGCTTGGGCACGGACCTGCCCAAGCAGAGCCGCCAGGTGCTGCAGTGCTGGATGGCCAACACCTCCCCCAACCAACCCTTGGGCGGCCGGGGGAGGAAGGAGGTCGCGCGCTCAGCAGCTCTTGCTGAGCGCAGCCTGCAGCAACGGGCGCCCGCCTCTCACCCTGCGAATGAGGAGCCGGAGTCCACCCTCGCACCAGCCCCACACACCAACCCAACTGGAGGCGTGGGACCAAAGAGGGGCGCAGCCGGACCACTGCCCCCGCCCTGCAAGGAAAGCCCCCTGCAGCCCAGCCAAGAAGCCCCAACCCGGGCACCGCCGCCAGCCGCCACTCGCTGCCCCAGTCTCAAACGAGAGGGCAGGCAGGCGCCCACAGGAGTCTGCTGGGCTCGGGGCCACAGCAACAAGGCCTGCATCTTGCAGCAGCGCGAAGGAGGTCCTCCTCTGACCGCTGCCTGGTCCCGACTGCGCGGGCTTCTCTGAGCAGCCTGCACGTGGCCCCAGACCAATTAGCCCCCAGCCAATCGGCTGCGAGGCTGGCCCTTCCTGTGTCTCGTGGGCGGGCAGGGTAAACGCCGGTGACGTGCTAATACACGTGCCACCGGAATTACTTTAAAAAATACAGAAGGCACTCCAGTGTAATTTCATTCAGTATTCAGCACATGAATATTTGTTCAGTAAAGTGTTTAAAACAAATAAAGCCGTTCCATTCTAGTTTCAGGATATGATTTTCAATATTGCTGATTATATGTTGTCCCTACCAGATGAGATACTAGGACACATTGTTTTCACATTAAAAGTCAATGAACATATTAATTTCTACTACAGAAATAGTGAAAAGTGAAATGCTGAATACAACAATGACATTTAAAGTTTGAGAAAACAAACTAGCAACATTTCAAATATCTCCCTGTGTCTTCACACACAAATGTATTTATTTTGAATGCCCCACTATATGTATATGTATTACTGTAAACACAGATACTTAACTCAGTGCTTCTCACACATTTAGCACCAGGATCCATTTTGTAGAATGAGAATCTGTCAGGACCCACCAGAATTGATGTCATGACCAGAAGTGACATCATCAAGCTGGAAAATTTTTAACAATCCTAAGCTGCAATTCTTTCCACACTTACCCAGGAGTAAGTCCCATTTACTAACATTGTTAAAAGAATAAACATAGTAGTTTGTTAAACAGGTCTGTAACATTTCCCCAAATGCAGTCACATACCATGGGAGCAGTCTAATATATTAAAAATAAAATATTGAAATGAATGGGAACCCACCTGAAATTGGCTTGCCACCCACGTAGTGGGTCCTGACCCACAGTTTGAGAAACACTGGCTTAACTTATCTGTTTGCTTCCTATATATCTTGATGCTTCATCACTGGGGCTTCCTAACAAATGTATTCCAATTTATAACCCTGAGAAGTTCCCACCACTTTACTCTTGTGACCAATTAGGATAGGAAGGTGATTCCTTGTTTAGATTCACAATTCCTATTAGAATTAGGCTATTGTGTGGAGCCTCTTATGAGAGCAAAAGAGAATTCTGTTGTCATAATATGGCTGCCAATGGTACGCCAAGCACTCTATTAGCAGACATTTTCAGAGTACTGCCACAACATGTCAGACCCTGCCCCATCCACAATAGAAGGCAGTGGTGGGGGCAGGCGGTGGGTGAGGAGGAGGCAAAACTGGGTTGGGAGAAGGAGGGATGAAAGGGCAGGGAGGCTGCAGGAGGAGTGGATCTGGCAGCAATGGTGCATGATGGATTCTATCCCTCATTTTGCAAACCTCTCCACCCTCTTTGTCTCCTCAAATCTGTGCCAGCTACAGAGCTGGCACAGGTCTGCGGGTACCCACTGCAGAGTGGGAGGCTTATGGAGGGGTAAGGGGAGCAATTCCCCTTTCAAATCTGAAGCCTCCCAATTCTTCCCCATTCTGGAAATAGTATGCTCGTTTTTGGCTCAGCTGCTTCAGTGGGCAAGGGGAGGATAGGATTGGACTCTTAGCTTTTGAGTTGCACCAGACTACATTGAATGCTAATTTAATAGAGGTTGGGGCAGTATCAGCCCTGGGAAAGGTGATTTTCTCAGCAGGGTGGACAGTGGGTGCTGATCAAAGGTGGGATTCAGTAGTGTACCTCCCATTCATTTGATGGGGCAAATGCCCCGGGCTCGAAGCCTTGTGCAGCTTTAGGACCCCACAGAAGCCTCTCTGAAGCTCCCAAGTGGGTTGGAAACTATGCTTCCCGTTTTCCAGAAGCACAGTTTAAAGCACTGGGGAACCTTCAGGAAGCTTCCCCAATGCATCTTGGAGTCGTGTGAGGCACTGTGAGCTCCAGGGGGGCGGATTTGCATGCAGGGGTGCGGTGGCGTCCTTCGGGGGTGCCATTGCAGACCTTTGCCCTGGGCCGCAGGGCTGGAGAGGTCCGCCACTTGGTAGGTTTTAGGCAGGATCAGTTCCTAGCAAATGAAAAGATATGGTTTACTTTTAGTCTGCCTGCAATTATCTCCTTTTCCAAAACTATACTCTGATTTTTGAATGAGAGCAAACTGAGATCAGAACATATAACTTTAGTTAACTATAGGCCATAGGTTTCAACTAAGCTTGAACCAAACTTTCATAAGTAAACTTTCATAAGTTTATAAATTGAGTACTCTTTAGCTCAGTCTGCATAGCAGTCCTTCTCCATTTATATCTGTAGACTAATGTTAGGCTCTGTATCAAGACTGGAATTTCTCTAGATAAGCCTACTGTTATGTCTATACACTAGCTTTCCCCTCTCAAGTCTGGAATTAGTATGGGTTTCTGTTCTGAGCTTCACTGCAGCCCATCAAACCTTATCTTCTACAGGAGTTCAGAAAAGCTTGTACAGAATTAACCCCCTAGGATTCAGCTCTCAACAATCAATGCCCTTCCTTTCTGTGCCCTTGTTTAAGCCTCAATTTGCTACTTAAATAAAGAAATGCTAGTGCTTGCCTTCTCCTCATATAGATGTTTAATTTGCCGGATTGCTTCCCATTTATCTATATGATTTGATGCCAAGATGCTTTGTTGTTGGGGCTCTTTTGTGCTCATAGAGCTAGAATTCACATATGGAGATATAATAATAATAATAACAATAACAACAACAACAACTAGGTATTTATATACTGCCTTTCTGGTCATCAGATTACTCCTCTGACTTTATTCAAGGCGGTTCACATAGGCAGGCGTTTCTAAATCCCTCCAGGGGATTTTTACAATAAAATAATAATAATAATAAAACTTTATTTTTATCCCGCCCTTCTCCCTAACGGGACCCATAACGGGAATCATAGAAGTTCTCTCTTTCAAGAACCAACAATATTTCAGAATGGATCTTCCTGGTTTGGTCTCACTTCTGGCCTCCAGTTCTCCCATGCAGGCTGGCAAACAACTCCATCTCTCACATGGAGGGCAGCCAGGACGCTTCTTGCTCACACCAAGAGCAGGTGGAATCACTCAGCTTGGCTTGTCAGCCGCTTCAAGGTCTCGCCAATCTCAGCCGTTCAGGGAGCTGCAGGTGTCCTCGAACTGGCGACCTTCTGATGTTATCTTCGGGCTAACAAAGGCTCTGCCCTCTAGACCAGACCTCCTGCCCTCCTGTATAGTGATTCACAAAAGCACTTGCTGTATATGTGTTGTGTAATTCTAACGCATTGCAATTCTAACACATTACACATCTCGAGTGCTTAATTATCTACAGTATTCACTGAGATTGGATATGTATTACATGCTTGTTAATAGCATATGCAGTTTGGACCTGGCTGTTGTAGTGCCTCGGCCAGGCCCGTAACATGCACATGCATTGCAAGAGCATGCAAAACATTGACTGTATAACCCTTGCATTTTAACACTCCTATCCTTTTTTTTTTTTTTTTTTTAATAAGAACACAGGGAAAAATGGATAGGAGTGTTAAAATGCAAGGGTTATAGTCAATGTTTTGGATGCTCCTAATCTTCACTTCTAGAAATTGCAGCAAGCTACTTCCACCTGTCCTCCAGAGCCATTCCAAGGGGTAGGTGAAGCCCAGTGTGACCTTCCCCTCAGTGCTCCAAAAGCCGTCTGAGGCTTCTGAAGAACCCTTCACAGTACTTTTGGTTTTCTGTCTGAAAACCGGATGTACTTTTAACGGCACTTCAGAAGCCTCAAATGGTTTTTGGAGTGCTGAGGGAAAGGTTGCATGAGCTCTGGGTAAGTATGGGATGGGGGTGGCATGTTGCAGGGTATAATGGAAATATGCAAGATCTCTAGAGGAGATAGGGTGTGGTGTCAACAGTGGCCCATTGCTCAGGCAGGCAGGCCTAGGGTTAATCCCAGGGCTCTAATTAGCAGTGAGTATGCTACACAGCTGCAGCCACTAGGGGCAACCAGGTCATTAAGGGATAAAAGCAGCACCTGATGAAGGGCATTTTGGTGCATAGTAGTAGTAGGAAAGCTTGAAGGAAGGAAAAAAGAACTGATAAATGGACTGAGGAATGAATGGCTGATGGACTGCCATTCAAACTACTGATGGGTGAATGGACTTTGGAGACTGCTGGAGACACTGGAGATTAGTTTGTGGCATGTGGCTGCCATGCCCAAGACCTGCTGAGGACCAAGCTATTGCTGTAGTGGCTGGAGAAGCTGCTGGCAGGAGAGGAGGAAGGAGGACCTCTGCAGGTCAAACAGGCAAGCTACCCTGGTGGTGGGGTCCAGCAGTGCAGAACTAGGGTCATTGTTGGGAAGAGAAGGGGAGCGAATTAGCTTAAAGTGAAGTTTGGACTGGGAATCTGGCAAAACACAGGGGTGGTAAACTTCTCTGCTCCATCAGTTTTCACAGGGTTGGTATTACCATATGAGGCATATAAAGGTGTCATGTTTCATTTATACCTTGCTTTGGAATATGCCAGAATATTGACTGAAGCCACCTATGTGGCAAATGCTGGAACATGATAGAGATTAATGCTGAGCAGTTATCCTGATTAAAATTTGAGAATACATAATCTGATATTTGAATATACGGTGCTGATCTCTGTTCCTTACAGAAAGGTAGGAAAGATGCCCAGATACTGGTTTGCCTGTTCGTATTTTCTGTCTAGTGAGATGGATGCTCTCTACTGCTGTCACCAGCAACCTTACATCAATGGAACACCGATTCCCTGATGACTCCAATTATTTTGGCATATGATCAATTGCACATTCAAAGTTGGCAGTGTAACCATTTAACCCAGAGTTCCATGCTTCTTTATGTGTTTCCTACAGTTCAGATCAAATTGATCGCTGTTGCTGAGACATGCAGGCAATAGATTGCAACAATCTCATGTGAACTCCAACTTCTGTCTCTTTGCTTGTTCCTGACATGACACATGAACTCAACATTTGCCTTAGATTTCTGTGGCCATATTTTTTATACCTGATGGAAGAAAAGAGATTGATAAGGATACCCCCAGAATTATTCCAATATCGCACAGCAGCTCAACTGTTGCAGCCGTAAAGGAATACACAAGTTAAAAACATGCCATAATAATCAAACATGTACCCAAACATACTAGAACTTTAACTGTTGTGGGATAAACTGTTACTGTTTAGAGTTTTCTATTGAAGGAATGTCCATTGTGACATATGTTATTGACTGTCTCTGAAGAAGTGCTTAGCTGACTTAGCGCCTGATTCAGACCCAAGCAAACGTGCCATAAGACATGTTTATAAGCCCTTACTGCAGTCCCAGCATCGGAGCTACCCCAGCACAAGCCTGTTCTATGCCACCTCTAGTGCTGGGCGCCACATTCTGCCGCAAGACGGTTGCCCAAACCACCTGGCAGCAGAGAGGTGAGTGGGGGTGTGTGGGGAGGAGACATTCTGGGTGGGGGAAGGTGGGCAGGGAGGAGGCATGGTGCGGACGGGGAAGGAGGGCAGGACTGGTGGAGGTGAGCCCCACTGGATCCTGAACCCCATGTCAGGCCACGTAGTCTGGCAAGGGAATCTCAGATTCTGCGCCGGCTGCAGAGCCCCAATAGTACATTTTTTAACCTTCAGTGTATACATGTTTGTATGCATTGGGGAGGGGGCATGACTTGGTGTGATTCCTGATCGTTTGCAGACCATGCATACTTTACATAATTAAAAATGTGGTTTGAACTCTTTTTTTTTAATGTCTTCACCAAGAACATTAATTCAGTGGAAATTTGCATATTGGTGTTTGCTTTCCTCTTCTGTTTAGCACCAGAATGTTATTAGAAATGGTGAGAGGCTTAGATATGATGGTTCATAATGTACTTATTCAATAAGACTATATTAAAATTCTGATTAAAATAAAATATCTAATGAAAAAGGATTATGCTACTTTAGCGCTGCATTTTCATTTCTCACATTATAGGTATGGTGAACAGATGATTCAACAGTTGAAGGCTGAAAGAATGTCCTAAGCTACTGATTCGTAGGAAAGCCCATTCAAGTGGAATTTTCAACAGCTGTTTGCAGGCTTCATTAAGGCTCATTATGGGTTGTCATGCAATGGAGAACCTGCATATTCAAATGATCTGTGCCAAGCCTTAAAGATAAAAGCCTTTCTTAAGGCAGAACTAGAAAGAAGATGGCACATATTAAAAAATAGATTACTGAAAAAGAATACTTCTAATCAGCTAGCAGAGACCTTAAAAGATACATACGATCATGCAGGTGGAGGTGTACAAACTGACTTTAGCAACTGCTGGGATTGTAATGGATCAGTGTGGGGTTTCTGAATTGGAGAAATGATTCACAAGTGGGAAGCAGCATATTGAAATTTCATTCTAATTCTTTGGAAGCATTTTGAAGGGAGAATAAAAGGATAGTGTCCGTGTTTGAAAATTTTCTTGACTTACTGACAAATAGGCCATTTCTTCAGAAAGATATTCCAAATATTTCAAGTATATCCCTATTCTGGAGGAAAGGTGTTGCAACGCAGACCTTGGGACAAGTTCATTCAATGTTCTTCCATGTTTCATTATGTGGTTCGATCGCTAGGTGGCACTGGATTCTGTGGTATCCAGGGTGGAGCCTGCAGTTTCCTGTCTGCTATTCTCTTTTTGTTACATCTAACATACTAAATGATATCATCTACTCTTCTTGTGCCATTCCTGTTGTAGATGAGCATCCTGGGAAGCAGACAGACAAGTTAAGCACTTCACAACCCAGTCCTAACCAGCGCAATGCAGTGAGGTGCATGGCCTAAGCTGTATCCACTGCTGGTTAGGAGCAGGCTGGAAGTCCCCTTGCATCTGGTTAAGCCCCAGCCTGTTCAATGGGGCCATTTGGATCTGCGCCAGCTAAATCACTGGTGTAAGTCTGAGCAGCCACCAAGCTTGAAAAGGGAGTTAGGATAGAGTGGAGGCCTCCTCCACCAAGCCTGCCCTCCTCACAGACCTGTCTTACCCCCTGTTCCACCATCCACTTGCCCCCTGTTCCACCATCCCTGCTCCTGTGCTGCTTGGTGCTGTATTACCAGTGCAGGCGGCTTAAATCAGAAAGAAGGGTGATTTAGATCACAGATTTACATCAAGGTTACTCCAAGCCCCAATTACATCAGTACACTGATTTAGTGTTGTTGAGACAGTCTGATGTAGTAATTAGACTGGGGTTGAGGAGGCCATGGTTCAAATCCTCACACAGCCATGAAGCTGATGGGGTGATCTTGGTCTCAGCCTAGCCACCTCACAGGGTTGATAATGTAAGCATAAAAAAAGGGGGGGGGAACCACATCTACCATCCAGATCTCCTTGAAAGAAGGGCAGAATATAAATGCAATACTTTAGATCCTGGTCAGATCCCTTTCAGATAAAATCCAAATGACCAGTCACCCCTCCAACTAACCAGTCAACAGCTTTTCCCCTTTGCATTGCAGCATTTTGATGGAGAGAAAAACCTCTTGCAGAAAAGAGTTGCGGTCAGCCAGAAAATTAACATTTGGAAGCTTTGTATACTGCTTTGACAGTATTTCTGTCCTGTAGGGTGGAAGACCAGATGTGGAATCAAATGTGTAGAGTATGCAGTGAAATAATATTCCCTTATTACACTTAATGAGGGCTAAAAAGGGGTGGACTGATCCACCAGAAAGCTGTGCAGGAGATCCCCAAAATATGTGAACTGTGGAACCGCTTACAGGTACTAGGTAGAGAAATCTCTTTTATCAGCGATGAGGTGGGATGGGGGGAGAGAAGAGGAAGAGGGAGAGAGACAGATGTGAGAAAGAAAAAAGCAGGAGACAAAAAGAACATTTTGTTCTTCTTGAAAATGTGTTCAGACAGGAGCTGCTTCATTTATAAAGAATCTTCTCCAGGCAGTTAATTAGCTTTGTCAGTCAGCTCTCGCCAACCAGATTATTGAACTGTTTCATATTTGAAATTCTTTAAACTAACATCTTGACATTGCCGGTAGGTGTGTTAATAATATGAAGACATGAGAAGAATTTATTAGCTTTGGTGTGCTGTCTGTGAAAGTAGTAGCGAGTTGCTTCAGATTATCCAAACACAGCTTGAGCTTTCCGCTGAAAAGTTATAATTGCATTTTGGAAATACTATTAGCTTTCTTTGAGGTAGCAAATGACAATATCATTGTGTAGGATGTGCCATGTACTGATGAATCCTAAGTGCAGCAAGTGCCAGTTTTCACACACATCGGACCACTAAAGAGATAAGTAAGAGTGGGTGTGCTCTTTTTATTTTTTATTTTTTAAAAAAAGCCTTTTCAGCCACCCAATTGCAGGATTCTTAAGAGCTGAAACATTGACTGATAATTATGATTATGATCCTGATAGCTGAACCTGGATTGCAGGAAGTTGGGCAGTCTACATACATTCATGTGATGCTTCTTGCAACCATTTTCAAAGCAGGAAACAAAGCAAACTGACAAGTAAAGCATACCTTGGATTAGTTCTTGTGGTAGTATCTGGTTGCTAGAAGCCATAGGTCAAAGTGAAGCATCAGGGATGGGAAAGTTCAGGATGGGTTGTCTTGAGTCTAGAGTCACCGTCCCCCTGTGTCTTGACTCAAAAATGAGTCATAATGGGGGCACTTTCCGAGTCAAAGAGTTACCCTTTTGTGATTCTAAAGGACTTGAGTCACCCCACCCCCTTTAAAAAGCCTGCTGTGGAAAAAAAACGGGGCTGCTGCCAAAGGGTATGTGTGTGTCGGAATAGGAATCTGAATAAACAATCTGAACAGGAAAGAAGAAACAATGAGAGTTAATAAGGCATGGCTACCAGCCCTGAAAAATGTTACTCAGAGAGTAAGGAGTCAGGTAGGACTAGCAGCTGACAACAGTGTTCCCTAATTCAATGGGCAATCAGTTATAACCTGTATAAGAACAGCACCGAGTTCCAATGCCTTAAAAAAAAACTGTGGTGTCTGAAGAAGCTCACCAAAGCTGTGGGCGAAATGTCAGGTTTTAATTTTTAGCTTCTTATTCCAGTCTTTTTAGTTTTTAGTCTCTAGTTTTATTTGATGTTTAGTTTCAGTTTTAATCCTTAGTTATTTTAGCTTCAAGTGTGTTTTTGGTTTGTAGTTTCTAGCTTGGTTTTAGTTTTAGCTTTTTATAATAATAATAATAATAATTATTATTATTATTATTAACAGTATTTTTATACCGCTTTTCAACTAAAAGTTCACAAAGCGGTTTACAGAGAAAAATCAAATAACTAAATGGCTCCCTGTCCCAAAAGGGCTCCCAATCTAAATACCAGCAGACAGCCACTAGAACAGACAGTGCTGGGGTGAGGTGGGCCAGTTACTCTCCCCCTGCTAAAAAAAGGAGCACCCACTTGAAAAAGTGCCTCTTACCCAATTAGCAGGGGTTTTAGGTTGAGTTTTAGTTGTTTTTAGTTTTCAGTTTTTAACTTAGTTTTAGTGTGGTGATAGCCCCCCCCCTCCTTTAGGATTGGTTTAGGCTCATTAGGTAAAAAAAGCTAGACCACAGCACCCTGCCTGAAAAACTTTCCCAAATTCCGTCCCCCCACCCACTAATGCAGCTGCACCAATGAAGTGTGTACTATATTTGTGGGGGGAGGGG
Source organism: Tiliqua scincoides (assembly GCF_035046505.1). Classification (NCBI taxonomy): domain Eukaryota; kingdom Metazoa; phylum Chordata; class Lepidosauria; order Squamata; family Scincidae; genus Tiliqua; species Tiliqua scincoides. The sequence continues at coordinate 33,946,659 of NC_089826.1, forward strand.
CAGGCAGAAAGGTCTCCCTTGCGTAAGTGAACTGTTGTTCCATTGTTGCCATGGGTGTCTGTGATCTATGCCTGCTGTGTAGCAGGTGTTTAGTACAAGGTATGTAATGGTGGCAGTAAGGAAGACACGAGTGCCACCAATACCACCCCTGGTTCGCTTCCCTCCCTACCTTCTGCCTTGCCTGGGATATCCCTGTTCCTTCCCCTCCGCACCCTGTTCTGTCCCTGCCACCATTGCACTTACCAGTGCTGGCCTCCTGCGCTGCTACCAGTTGCAGCAGCACCATCAAAATGGCTGCCAGCAACATGTTGTACACACCGCCAGAAGCCATTTTACAACAACAGAACTCTGTTTTATTATAAACTCCTTTGTGTGCTGCCCCAATGTGGGGTAGGACTGGGCCATATGGTACTTCAACTAGGCATTACCTAAGAGAATTCCAAACTCACAGATATCGACAACCACATGAGCTTTGTGACCATACGTTCCAGATATATGTGGAAGATCTGCTTCTCATGCAATAAAAAAAGAAAGGTATTTGGCTTCTTCTGTGGGAAAACGTTCATGGATAAGGAAACCCACATGGGTTTTGCATCCAGACGTGAAGTCATTCCACGGATAATGCTCACTTCCACATGGGTTTTTGCACCTCTGGTCTGGGACTTGGCCTGTAGCAGAGAAAGTGTTAATTGCCCAAATGGGATGAATAATGAATAACTACTAAAATAACTAATTAGGATCTCTTTTAGTGTTGTTTTTCTACCCTGTTCTTAATTTCTGGTTCGCTGATCTATCCACATACTTAAGGACTACATTAATGGGACAATGAGACAGACTGTAACCATTTCTTTCTATGAACAGTGCAATAGTATCCATGTTTGCTCATAAGGAAGTTCTTCTGTATTCAGTGGGGCCTGGCTTTTCGGCAAGGGCTCAAAACGTACCCGTTCCATCTGGCATTTGGTTGCTGAGTAGATACTGGCCCTCTGTACCTCTGAAATACTGCTGTGACTTGACAGCCTCGCTGGAGTTATTTGTTCCCCCAGTGGTTCAATGGTATGTGTTCGGTCTTGCTTTGTCTTGGTTTTTATGTTTCACTGTTTAGTTATTTGATTCTCTCTGTAAACCGCTTTGAACTTTTTGTTGAAAAGCAGTATATAAATACTTTTAATAATAATAATGTTTTTAATGCTTCCTACCTTACGATACTTTTGTACTTTATTACGGAGTGTTGTAAGCCACCTTGGGCATCTGCTTCGAAAACAGGAATAGGAAAAGCAGGATATAAATTTCTCTAATAATAAATAATAATAATGGAAGTGCTTATAGGATTGTAAGTGGTACAGCTGCTATCACACTTATTACAACTACTTTAGCATTTTTCAGAACAAGTGTAATATAATCTGTATAAAAACATTTTGGCTGCAGTCATAACTTGTGCTATAAGAGCCTGGGAAGGTTGTAAAATCAGCCTCAATGAAAGTTTGATAATTCAGCATTTGTTACAAAAATTAAAACACCTCCTTCCAGCATTTGACATTAATACAATAAAAGGGTGTTCTGCTGACATGATTTTACTATGTTACTCTATTATCAGGGATGTGTTGCCAGATCACTTAGGAATTACCATGCATTGAATAGCATGAGGAAGATGAAGTTTGAGTAGTTCCTTTAAAGGGGATATTGTAGAGAATTTCTAAGTTCTGTGTACTGAAGAATGAACAAAGAGAGGGGTTTAGTGTCTCTTCCTAAATGCTGTGGAGTGGAGAAAGAAAAAGGAAATGTTGTAGCTGAGGGGGAACCAGACAGGAAGTGACTAGCTAAATTTCAGATGATATTGTAGGGGGAGGAGGTTGTGGAAGGTCTTTAGTGCCTAAGAGCCTAGAATAATCTTGCATATTTAGAGGTGTTTGTTTCCATTGAGTAAAATGGGATTACTGCCTAAGTCATACTGAACACAATGGGCTTACTTCTGAGTAAAATGAATAACACCATTTTCAAACACCTCTATGGGTATTTGATAGGCTTGACACGTCCTTCTTCAGGGGCATTAAGCTGTTTATTCCAAGCATATTGAATTGGTATACAGGCGTTGGATGTCTTCTGATCATTTTGATTTAATATTTTTGGGGTCCTCTCTGTGAGAACCTCTCAATTTTTGGTATGTTTTCAGCTGTGTTGCTATTATTTCCTTATATACCTCAGTTTTTCATTGTGGTGATGAATTGGCTTCACCTTTCACTGCTCCAGGGATGTTGAAGATTGTGATTAACTAATTTGACCCCATGTCAATTAGGGCAGGAGGTCTGGTCTAGAGGGTAGAGCCTCCATTTGCCTGAAGATAACATCCACAAGGTCGCCAGTTCGAGGCCACCAGCACCGTGCGACCTTGAAGCAGCTGACAAGCTGAGCCGAGTTGTTCCATCTGCTCTGAGCGTGGGAGGATGGAGGCCAGAATGTGAAACCAGATCAGAAAGAAACATCTGAATGTTGTGATTCTTGAAAGATAAAACCTTCTTTCAATTGTAAAAATCCCTAGGGGGATTTAAATAGCCTGCCTATGTAAACCGCCTTGAATAAAGTCTTGAATAAAGACCAAGAAAGGCGGTATATAAATACCTTTATTATTATTATTATTATTATTATTATTATTATTACGTCTAGCTTGGGAAAATTGAGCGTGAGGTTAAGGGGTAATACTGATCAGCAGTGAACCCAGCACTGGGCGAACGGGGAAAATGCCCTGGGCGCTGAGCCAGTGTGCTTCTAGGACCATGCAGAAAGCCTACTTGAGGCTCCCGGCAGGGTTGGAAAAAACACTTTCCAGAAGTGCAGTTTAAGACCATGGGGAAGCCTCATAAGTCCATTTTTCTGCTCTGTTGATCACATAGGGCCCAACCCTATCCTACTTTCCAACACCGGTGCAACCACAATGCAGCTCCAAGGTAAAGGAACAAATGTTCCTATACCTTGAGGAGGTCTCTGAGACTTCTTCCCCACTACAGGTTGCAGTGCACATTCAATTGGCACAGCTGCCCTGGCACTGGAAAATTGGATAGGATTGGGCCCATAGTCATTTTTGGTCAATGCTTCAAATGAATTTGTTTATACAGTTGCCTTAAAAGTATCTAATTATACACTAACTATACTTTATGGGCTCATCAATGCCTATTTTAAGCTTCTGTTACAACCTAACACTGCCCCTGAGTATTCATGCTGTTCTTGGAATCATTTCTTACCCTAACGCTTATCTTCTTACATTAAAGTTCAGTTATTATATTTTATTTGAAGCTTATGTATCCTGCCTTACCGTCAGGGGCACTGTGACCTGGCATGCCACTCAGTGCTGCCACTGCCACCTCTCTCGCAGCACTTGGGGGAGGAGAGCCTGTGCATGTGGGGGGAAGGTGATTGCTTTGACAGAAAGTGTGGCCTTCCTCTAGACCTGTGAGATCTGAGGCCTCTTGCCATCGGTCTGGCTTCAAGTCACATTACTGACTTGGGTTGTGCTCCCCTGGCAGGTACCTAGTACCACAAATGCTTGTATATGCACATTCAAATAAAAGGATTATCAGGCAACATCCTCCCTTCAGATATGACTTGAGCAGCCCAATCTTAAAGGCACATTGTGCTGGCACAGACCTCTTGCACCAGCTCTCAAGGGTTGCAAACGTGCTTTAAGGCACATTTGCATTGACTTGAGAACCAGCAGCACAGGCACAATGATGGCACAGGATCCAGTTTCAGCATCAGACTAAATAGCTACGTTATCGCTGGGTAGCACAGGAGGTGGGAGAGGGTGGCAGGAAGGTGGAACAGAGGCGGGGAGGGGGAATTTCTGGGTGGCAGAGGATAGAACAAGGGATGGATTGGGCCTTGGAGGGGGGTGCGATTGGTGTTGGCAGTGCACACCATATCATAACTCCTTCCCCAGCCTGGGCATCTTCTCAGATGTACACAGGCTTCTCAGATGTGCGCCAGCTAATCTTGAGTAGCCCCATAGGGCAGACTGGGGTGTTACACGGGGTAAGGGGAAAAAAATATCCGCTTACCCCAAGGTGACCTCCAGCCTGCCTCTAGCCTTCCTTAGTTACAGTGCAGGCTATGCGGCCTGGCTGTACCATTGAACGTTAGGATTGCGCTGTCAGATTTCTTTTGGTATTCCCGTTCACTTCCAAGAGCTCTGGCTCTGAAATGGCCACCAGCAAGACAGAGCTGTTGATAACTGCTACAGGGAAGCAGGGGCTTCTTCTCTACTGAGCCACAGATATAAAAATGGCCCTAGCTCTCTGCAGCCATTCCAGTTGTATGATAGGACTGTGGGGACAAGATGGTCAGAATCCCTGTGACAGCCTAGGTGCTCACTTTGCTGTTGTTTCAGGACAACTGCACACGGAAAGCCTTTACATGCATAATAAGTCTTTCTTTTCTAACAAGCAAGACAAACATAACTTACACAATATAACTTGCATTAAGTTTAAACTGAGAAGGAGATATAATATTATGGAAAGAAAAAAACGTAAGAAGCATTGACTAAACAAGGGAATGTGTATATAAAAGAAACATCAACTTCAGATATCTTTGCATGAAAATGATGTGAGTTAATTAAAATGCAGGAGACAACATCATCAGTGCATTAATAACACCCTAGTTCATTGTTATTCTTATTAATGTGCTATTTGGCACACCCCTCTAACAATTATGCTGCAGCTTTGCTAAAAATGGTTTAATTATACATGAAAGTAAATAATAAGACCAGTGAATCAGTGGACCTATTGAAGATGTGTGTGAAAATAGTGACAAGTTAAGGAATTTATTGCCTTAGACCCTGAATAATTCTTTATCTCGGTGATGAAAGCTGAAATCATAACTTTGGGTTAGCCTTTTTGCCTTGAATGCATTTTATTGATGAGGGCAAGTGAAACTCCTTAATAGTATACAATCAGATGCTGTACATTTCTTGTGGAGTAATCTATTGACAGAGGTAGCTCAGAATTCTAATTAGTATCTAGGTACAGTCCCCAGGAAGAGAGAGCCAAAAACATTCCATGCCACTGTTGTTAGTTTGTGGCAGATATGTACCATGAAAATTGCAAATACCTAATTAAAAAAAGTTGATGGTATTTTAGATATATTGAATGTACCTTTTTTTGGGGGGGGGGGATTCACAGCAAGCTGTAGATTTAGAGGAAGCAGTTTGGTAAACATAGGAAGCATTATACAGAAACAGTTCGCTGTATTGTCAGGGAAGTCTGAGAATATAAATATATGGTCTGAAAAATGATCCCCTTGGACAGCAGTTCTCAAACTGTGGGTCAGGGTGGCCCACCAGTGGATTGTGACGCAATTTTTGGTGGTTTGCAATACTGTCAGGGCAGATGAGGCTATGTGCATCAAGGGTTAAACAAGCTGCTGTGGGGGGGGGGCATTCCTGCCCAATCAATATTGTAGCTGCACCCCTTACCATTTGTAAATCAGGCATCAGCCTCTAGGGCATCTAAAAAACTTTGAGAACCACTGCCTTAGGTTAATGGAAAAATTAAAATGAGCTATTTTGATTGATTTTTATTAGGAATTTTTCTGTATTTCCAAATTTTGAAGAATGACTCAAAGTGACTTGCATCAATAATAAAGCAGTAAACATGACCTAATAATAATGAACATTTCAAAGTAGCAAATAAAGCAACACAAAGCAGCTCACAATGACAATGAGAGAGGTGAGGTTTTTTTTGGCAACAAAGTTCTGGCAACAGGTGAACCGAATGAGGAGAGACAAAGTCTAGCAAAGATAAGGTTACTACTGCAATCTAGGTAAGAGATGACTGGAGTGGAGCAGAGTTTTTTGTGGAGGAGAAAGAGAGGAATGGATATGCTGAAAAAGCAATGTGATTTGGCAAGGGGGAAAGAGGATTCGGAGAGAAAGCCAAGACTGTATCCCTGTTCAACAGAGTGGATGCTGCTACTGTCAATAGATAAGGATAGTGAAGAGGAGGGCTTGGGAAGAAAGATGAGAAGTTCTTTCTTGGACATATTGAGCTTGAGACTCTGATGAAGCATCCATCCAAGCGGCACTTGGAGATGTGGGATTGAATGGAGGGGCATGCTGTGGGTTGGAGAGGAAGAGCTGGGTGTTATTAGCCTACACCATAATTGGTACTAAGGAATTTGCATCCTGGATGATTGTGTCTTGATTAAATGCACCCCAGTCATTGTTGTCCTTGAACAATTATGTCTTTCTTTCTTTCTTTTGCTTCTTGATTATTTTTGTCTCATCATAACTGGGCAACTAACCCCATGTAGTATATACTAAATCTCTTATCCCACCCCTAAACCTAACCCTATCTTTGCATTTTAAAAATTAAAAAGTACATCTAATATAAATATATGTATATGTTGTTCAGTCGTTAAGTCGTGTCCAACTCTTCATGACCCCATGGGCCATAGCACACCAGGCCCCCCGTCTACCTCTAAAATATATGTATATTGGGACACAAATGTCCGGGATGCAAAACAAACAGGGCACAAATGTCCAGAAATGCCAATGATCCGGATGTATTTGGCCAGGGCACAATTGTTCAGGATGCAATGGTCCTGTCAACTCTGCAATCCAATGTCACAAATAGCCATTGCCTCTCGAATGTTATCAAATGATACAGGAAACACTCAAGGCTTGTGATTTCTGAAGCTATTTGCTATAATATAAATCTTGGCTGTTCATGTTTTGTAGCCTTAGATGATGTCAGTGGGAAGTAATCTGTTATAGATTCCGTGATTTTTTTTGAAGCAGCGGTGAAGAGGAGGGAGATTTGTCCTTATCTCTCGTTACAACTCAGCAATATATCTCAGCCCATATCAATATAGTGTTTTTCAGTAACCAGTGTGAACTAGAAATTAGAAAATCATGCTAAAGTGTAATTACGTGAGATTTGTAAGAACATTGTGATTCCACAAGAAATCCATAAACTTTAAAGATAGAGTCAGTTTATCTGACTTGTTTTTTTCTCTCTGCTAGGCATTGATGGGGAAAAGCTAGCATGTGTGCTGGTAGTATTTTTCTCTCAGCAGGTCCAGAACACCCAGAGAAGATTGTTCTCCATAATGCACTCCCCTTTTTCCTCTTGCTCCTTCTTTATGGGCACATTACTATTAGCCTTCTGTAAGGAAACAATACAAAAGGCAAATACTCTCTCCAAAATGAACACCAGTCTGTGCTGGGCACGTTAAGATTGCCCAATTGCTCATCTATGAAACACTTTATGGATATCAAAGCCTGTTTTGTGTATATTTCTGCACAGGCTTCTTGCCTTCTCCTTCATTCTTTTGCATTATGTACTCCTGAGATAAACCAAAGAGCAAAATGGATTTAACTTGCATAGTTTCAGATGCTCAGTTGCATATGTTTGTGTTGCCAAAAGCAGCCATGGAAGATTCTGAGTTTCAACAGAGGAACAGTGTTGGGGGAGAGTTTATTGCCTGGCTATTATTCTTACTTCAGCTTACCTTCCTCCATCCCAAACAGCTTTCAACCCCATAGGAAAAAAAATATTGGGTGGGTGGAAATGCAGTGGGGGGAGGGAATGGTTAGTGATTGCTCAATGAAGGCCCTCTTTTTGGGGTGGTGGTGGTGAAGGGATATGGCACCTGAGAGATGTTCAGCAGGCCAATGGACTTCAAGCCTCAACTCTGGAATTAATTTTATCCTATGATTGCACTTGCCCACACTTGCTGATTGGTGCAATTACCTGATGGCCTGTACAGTCACAACTCTTGTCAGTTCCCATTATATTTCTATTTAAGAAGTAGGAAACATTTTTCTGCAGTTTCTTCTAGAGTGAAACTCTTCTAGAGTTTGGGTATATCTCTATGGGTCATTTTCAAGGTCTAGCTTCTTCTTTAATACACCAGATCCCTGCAAACTATATATAACCTCCTGTGCAATGACTCAGGAAAATGAGAAAAGGAAAGATAGAAAATACCATGTCATGTGGTACCATCTCTTTCTGGGAAATGTTTGTATTGTGGCTTAAAGTGTCCTCCTAGGTGCCCTGTGGCTTCCTGAGAGCCATTCAGTGGTCCATGAATGGACCATCTACCCCCTGCCTAGTTTGCTCGTCCTTCACACCTCCTCTGGCAGTGGCTCTCTTTCCTCATTCCCTTCTTGTTCTGGCTCTTCACTGGCATTCAGCATTTGGCTTGATGCTCTGGGCAGGACCCCTGAGATGAATTATATCAGGGGGTACAAAGTTTCTTTAGGGCCCCTTTGCAAAGAGGGTTGTGTGAAACAGAGCGGGGGAGGGTGGTGACAGGTAAGCAGAAGGGGTGGGGGGAAAACAGGGCAGGGAGAGGGTGAAGGCATCTGGAAAAGTCTGTGGAGCCCATGTCTACTTGCTCATGCAGCATTAGCAGGTAGATAACAGTAATACGGAAAAACGAACACACTCCGAAGTCTCTCTAAAATCTTTTAAAAATAGAAAAACATGCAGAAAATTAGCATCATCATATTTAGACTCATACTAGAATGGAAAGTGTCCTGTGTGCACCAGAACATCCTTCTGTAGTCTTGCAGCTGTGTCCCTGAGCTCCTATAAGCTCTTCATGCTAAATAGATCCACAAGCCAAAGAGCTCCTATAGCAGGCCAGTTGCTTTCCAGATTTGACACTGTGTAAAGGAGTGTCATGTGTGCATTCCTCAGCCCAGGATGTATGGCTTGCCAGTAGCTGCAGCCAGATGTCCCATAGTAGTGCCTCTAGCATCCCATGTGGGCTTTGAGTCCAGGTGAGATTGGAAAATGTAAGGTCCCAAGAAATTTCTGGACCCCCTCCTTTGGCTCTTGGATCCCCTTTTTGACCCTGGGCCTGGGTACAAATTACCCCCTTTACCTCCCTCTCCTAGGCCCTGGCTCTGGGAATTCTTGAAACTCCACACATGCTGGCGGCGCCACCTGAGACTCTTTCTAGGAGTGTAAAGTGCTCTAGAGACCATAAAAATTGAGAACTGATGCTCTATAGTAGGAAAACAGGAACCCAAGATGTTATTTTGTAACTCTGCACTCATTTGAATACAAGTTGCAAGAGAGCAACAGAAAGAAAGAGAAGCACAAACAACCAGGAGGCAAAAAGAGTCACCATTGCTGTGTCCAGCCACTGGAGATATTTTTAAGTTTTGACTGTGCTCCTCCTTGCTTCACAATGGCCATAGATATACCAAATGCCCTGTGAGGAGGAGAACAGAAGCAAGCAGGACATACCCCCATGCCAACCTTTCTGTGTTGCAATGATCTCCCGTTGTTGGATTTTATGTAAGCCTCTCTGGGACAAGGTACCAATGCTCTAAGTAAATAAATGAACAAATAAGCCAAGAGTGGGCAACAAGCACGCCTTTGCCTTCACCTTCTGGGTTTCTCAGAGGCAGGATGCTGGACTAGATAGGCCTTTGGCCTGTTCCAGCAGGGTGCTTCTCATGTTCTTCTCCTTAATTACATAGATTTATTCCCTTCCATTTTGCTAAAATATACGGATTGGGGAAATGAACCTTAGACATGAAAATATGCACTCTGGCACCTGTATGTCTGCATTTTCACATGCCCACATTTTAGCTCTGAGAGAGCTTTGTTCTCCCTAATGATGGCTTGGAAATCTGTTTTCAGCTCATTTATATGCAATCTCACTTAACCGAGAATTAATTTTTGTATGTTTTGTCTCAATTATGCATTTTGCTTCTTCCTTCCTTAAAAAAAAAAAAAAAGAAGAAAAAATTAATGGGTTTCCTCACCATTAGTCAGACTACCAGAGACAGAGCATTTGGTCATGGTGTATTGCTTTTTTTCCTCAGTATTTCTTTGAAAGATGGCACACTTGCTGTGCCAAGGATTTGAATAGGAAAGGATATATTTAACAGGTCGGGCCTGTTAAGATAACAAACTCTGAGACAGAGAGATATGGATCTTGAAGCTGATTGAAAAGTTTCTTGGAAAGGTCTGCTGGAGGAATAACTTCCAAAGCTAAGCAAATAAATAAAACAAAACCAGCCATTGATTTTGCTCTCCTTTTTTATTTTTGTTTTAAAGCATGCATTTAGATCTGATGAATACTAATCTAAACAGGATGCTTTATCTTTATGGTTTTATAATTGCTGTTTGCAATAAATCAAGACTGAGAAAGGGTTTGCTTCTGAAAAATCGTTCATTGTCTGGGGTCCCTGGACTCCTCTGGAAGATGTTTTTGACTATTAAGCTCCTGACTAATCTAATATTATTGGTGCTGAACAAGTGCTGGAGGCTCTTTGGCATTAAGCAAACTGAAGGAGCACCACTGTGGCTCCAACCTTAATCACTGAAATATGTAGCAAAATTAACTGCAGGGTATTTGAGATAAACCACAAGAAGAAAGCATTCTGTTTTGAAAATACCTGCAGTGCATCAGTGTAAAGCAGTGTTTCTGAAACTGTGGGTCAGGACCCACTAGGTGGGACATGAGCCAATTTCAGGTGGGTCCCCATTCATTTCAATATTTTTAATATCTTAGACTTGATGCTACTTTGGAATGTGATTGCATTTGGGGAAATTTACAGACCTGTACTTTTAACAAGCTACTATGTATATTCTTTTAACAATGATAGTAAATGGAACTTACTCCTGGGTAAATCTGGGTAGGATTGCAGCCTAGGATTGTTAAAAATTTTTTCTGCTTGATGATGTCCCTTCCGGTCATGACATCACTTCTGGTGGGTCCTGACAGATTCTCATTCTAAAAAGTGGCTCCTAGTGCTAAATATGTGAGAACCACTGGTGTACAGCAAAGAAATAAAGCTACACAGTGGTTCCCTAACTTAGCGGGGTCACAGTGCCCTATTGGGTGGCAGCAGCAGCCGCTAACCTGAGAATTATGTGAGATCTTGCACAATCTCAGGCCAGCCAAGATGGTAGCTTCCAGGGAAGCCAGAAGAAAAGGCCAACAGGGATATCACATGGTGCCGCTCTGAGTTCGCTGCAGTGTCCTCAGGCACCATGGCACATAGTTCGGGAACCACCTCATATATGGGATTTATAAATGATGTTGTTCTGTAGTACAAACATCCTAACTATCTCACCTTGAGAGACAGGTTTTTCTTCAGTAGTTGCTTTCCTACTATGTTGGCTGACCATAAGGTCTCAACATGGTTGGTATTTTGCTCCTCCCTCAAACAGCACTGGGACAAGTGGAGGAAGAACAGCCCAGTGAGTTGTCTTGGTAATGAGGTTGGGGCTTCAGTGGTGTTAACAGCTGCTTCTCTGTTGGCTGGAACAAGGTGTCTGTTCTCTCACCTATCCACCCAGGATTAGCTGGTTGTCAGTTCGATGCTTAAAATCAATTTGAGTAGGATTTTTTTTGCTCTTTAGCCTGATTGGCCTGGCAGAGGAGGGGTTTTTTTTGGGGGGGGGGGACAGGACGGGACGGGACACACTATTTGGAACTGGCTAAGAGGGTGATTGCAATTTACCTGAGTGTTGCAACTAGCAGGAATGTGTGGATTGGGATTGCAAGTCAGGGATTGGTGTGCATGCTGAGGAAGTGAAGTGGCGGGGAGGGAGCAGAACTGGTTCCTAGAGGCTATTCAGCTTAGGGATGCTGGCTGGGAATGCCTTGTCCATGGACTGTTAAGTCAACCTCAAAGGCTTAGTGTTTCGGGAAGGGCAGTGCAATCCAGATCTTCTTCCTTTTAAAGGGGTTGGTACTGGGAAACTGCAATAGTCAAAATAGTTAGCTTTGAGTCAGAATAGGATGCCCATAGGTGGAACAGACAGTAGCTGGCTGCCTTCGCAAAGGAAGGAGACCCTTCAAGAATGTCAAGGGGGTGACATTCTAGTGTATGACTGCTGCAAGGCTTAGTACATAATTCAATTTAATTGTTCGTGTATGGTCTGTAAACCCCTTTGCGAGCTTCTTTTTTTGTTGAAAAGTGGTACCTAAAAATTATGGTCCATTTAAACCTGAATGTGCTTATCTTATACCTTACTGGGGGCATGGAGGCAAGGCAATTGCTTACTATTTTTCTACCTTCATTTACAAGCCTTGTAAGCATAATTGGACTTTTCCTGGAGACAAACCTAAACAGCTGTCATGCCCTCCTACTCCAGAGTTGGATCAGTGCTTCTCCTGAGCCATTATGAGTGAAAAAGTGGTCCTTCCTCTGTATAGGCTTGGTATATATCAATTTCTGTTGCTCTGGAATGATGTCTCAATCGATATATTATGCAGGATGAGGTGATAAACTGGGATGATAGAATTCTGGACTGTTCCACTTCAGAGAGCAGTTGGTGAATCCAATTTTGGAATCCATTCCCATGCCAAAAAAAAATCATACATGTAGCAAATCAGGGAGAGCTCTGTGCTAAATTTTTTATCTGATGCTTTCATTTACCATATATGTGGAATTACCATAGATGGGAAAGCATTCTAAAATATGACCCTACACCTGCAGTCTGGAATGGACAAGCATGTTCCCAACATGACGCAGAGAGTCAAGCAAGGCCACAGTCAGAAGTGTGTGTAAGTAGCTGCATGTATGGGTGGAATCTTTTCTTGGTCACATACAGTGCATCCGCACTCTCCATGGATCTGGCACCTGTGGATTTGATTCACTGTGGATGCCATGGATACCCAGGGAAAGCCACTTCCAGAAGTGGCTTTTTGAGGCCTAAGGAAGTCTCCGCAGGCTTCAGAAGACCTGCCAGAGGTCTCAGAAAGCTGCTTCTAGTTTGCTTATCAAACCAAAAGTGGTGCGGATTTGTGCATCCATGGATTTGCTTATCCGCCGGGTGTGCTGGAATGAAGCCCCTGTTGATAAGGAGATTGCACTGTATGTGGAAGGACTAAGTGCAGGTTAAGCAAAACTAAGAACTGAAACTGACCATTTGATGAGCTTGGGCTCATTGTGAAGACCTGAGAAGGGCCATGAGACTTCAATGGTAGTAGGTCTCTGGTCAGTGATGCAGGAAAGAAGCGTTGCTTTTTAAAAATGTTTGTGTGGTACTTAAAAATGTTAGTGGTTTTTATTTTTTTTTAAAAAGGATAGTCGTATCTGATGGAGGCTGTCTTGAGGCCTGACAGGGCACAAGACTAGGCAGGATGAGCCTGGAGGATACAATGCAGAAAGGGAACAGTTTTGAAGTACAGTATTTATCCTGCAGTGCTGAAACGCCTAATGCTTGCTTGGTCTACTACGAACAATCGCACAACAAAATAATGTCGCCTTCAAATGCACACTATAATATGCCACATGAAGAGTGCTTCTTGCCAGAGAAGCATTCATTTATTTTACTGTAATGCTACCCCCCAGGGATTTTTATGGTGTGTAGTGTGGTTTGTGTGTTACGTGACATCAAGCTGATCCCCAGTTCCCACAGCACAACTTAAACGAAACAAAATTGCTCTTAAATCTATCACACTACCATATGACCTTATTTAAATACAAGGGAGATAAAACACAACTCTCTGCCCCTTCATGTCCTTGTGGACAAGATGTGATACATGGTGTAATTGACTCTGTTTGTTGTAGAAGGCACTCTCACTTTTAAGACATGGTTGCCACTTTTTCCTAATAGAGATTTTTCTTTAACAAGTTCCTAACAGAAAGGCACCGAAGGAACCTGTTTTTCCCCAATACAGGGATATAACTGCTGAATTTCTGCCTCCCACCAGATGTTCAAGACACAGAGCATCTTTTCAGAGTAGATGTCAAGTAGCAAAGTGCTTGGTTAAATTTCTGCAAAATGGTGCTCTCCAAACACAATGATTTAATGTCGGTTTTGGTGTCTGGTGCTGGAAAGCTAATGAGTACTTCTAATTCTTCTAGTCTGCCAAAAAGTCAATAACACTACTTTATGGCAGAGATGTGGATGATATTCAGAGAAATTCTGAAGAATTATTATCCAGGAATACAGAGGTCTCAAGCCAATTATTTCACAGGGTAATCATAAACAGGGCAAGGTCAGCTGTACCTGCTCTTCATTGTTCCTTTAAAAAAATAACATTCTCATAATGGCATAATGGATTTCATACAGTAATTGATTCCTGTCCTATGTAAAAGCCCAGACCAATTCTTCCCAAACAGGAAAGTAGCATTTTCTTAGGTAGGAGTACAACTCTGACAATCTCTCCATCAAATTGAGATCAAGGCAGTTAAGTGCTACGTTTCATGGAAAAGTAAATTTTTAATGACTTACACAAGGCCTGAAATGGGCACTTCATGCAGTGTAGCTTGTGCAATCCATTGATAATGACCACAATTTCAATGCTTTAAGAAGTTCCACTGGACCAAATCTGAGTTGCCATGCTGCTCTGTTTTATATGTTTCAGTGAAATGCCATCATGAAGAGAAATAACTGCACCTCAGCCAGTTGAAGTGATGGCTTATTTTGCTGTCTTCAGTGACCCAAAGGAAGCAATTTCTGCCTTGATAGGTGCCTGCTTGATGTCTGATCTTAGGTACTTGAAAATGTCTTGTAGTTAAATTCTAAGGAAACAGAGATTACTTTAGTTGACCCCTACTGATTTCTGAATGATGTTCAAGTCTCTGCAGTTCCTTTTGAAGAGAGAATTGGAGAGCCTGCTATTGGATTTTGGAACTGTTTGGTTGTTTATGATCCTGAACTTCCTTTCTCATTGACTCCAGAATTGAAAGTTCAAGGGATGGCTGGACCAGATAGGCTTTGTGATGGGCATGGACCTTTGTGACTAATCTCACCAACTACATCACAACTCAGGACTTACTACTAAGTGCAAATGCATAGGACTGCACTGTAACTCTTCTTAGCAGCAATGCCATCTACATTTATTCTTTCAGGTGTCAATATAGGACTTGGGAGTGAACAGTAATTTTGTCATATACTTTGACCAACCAGTGCTGGCTGCAAAGCATACCTGAGAAAGTTTTCTACCTAGTCAAATGAACATAGGAGCTGCCTCATATATGGATTTCAGATACATTATGTTTCCTTAGATTTTTTTTCCCTCAATGGTTTGCAGCTTAATACATCCCCCCCGCTTAAAGTTAAATGTCAAAGCATGTGCCTTTAGTCCACATCTGAACCCAAACTCCCTCATTCCACATTTAACAACATCAGCTATTGACACAATTTAGAATTTATAATGAACTCTGTGAATAATATAAATGAAGTTGTCAATGGAACATCCCCGGTTAGTTCTAAATAGCTTTCTTAGGGATCCTCATAAAAATGGTGTCCTTTAATAATTGAAAACAGGAGAGCTAGGGCACTTATTATCTTTATTAATGTCTTTATGAGATAAAAACAGATTTGTTTCAAGTCATTTCCATTTTCTGGAGTCCTTGCATTAAAAGAGCCAAACAAACGCGGTGGTGGAATTCTGAGTATGCCAGTGCATAATCAATTATGATGCCATAATTAATAAGATAATATTGCCTGTATTTATCCTTATTAAAATACTATCAGACTAAGGATCATTGAAGTTCAGTTTTACTCTTATATTTTAATTAATTTGTCAATGAAACCAATCTTGCACGGAGAACAGCTTTTCTAGGTGAGATTCATCAACAGAGTGTTTAGATGGGGAGAGGGGAGGAAAAAAAGTTAATGTAGCAGTGTGTTGAATGTATCTATTAAGGCGTCATTCCCACAGCATGATTTTCCAAGTATGGATTGATTCCTGCAGAGATCCTTATGCAAATGGGGTAGAAAAAAAAGACAACTGCAGGCCAACCATCTCATTAAAAGAACTCTTTTCAGTTATAATTTTCAAGATTTCTTACACATCAATAAATGCACAAAACAACAGTTCACCCCAACACATGTAGTACAGTCTTAGCACCAGTTCAGATGATATTTTCCCAACTGACCCCTTGCTCTGTGATGAGGAATGGGATCGTCCACATCCTGTTCCTCCTTCCAGTGCACTTTCTCCCTTTTGCTAATCAGGTGAGGGAATGGTTTGCCCCAATGAGTAGCAGCTCCAGATTTTTGGGGGTCCTGGGGAAAAGTTCTGCAAGGGCCACCCAATAGTGCACCCATCATGCCTTAGAAAGCACATATGAGCATCCGCTATTCCCAATGACAGCCAGGAACTGGGCAGCAAATACACACACAAACCCTTCTTTATGGTTCCACCTGCAGCTATAATGGCAGCAGTGACAGAGGGCTGTCACCGGTCTGCTTCCCAATTAGCTTCCCAGTGGGGGACCATTGATGATCCCTGGTCAGGAAAGCTAGCTAGTCAGTGGACAGTAAAAGTTCTTCACTGCTGTTGCTTTACATAAGAACATAAGAACATAAGAACAGCCCCACTGGATCAGGCCATAGGCCCATCTAGTCCAGCTTCCTGTATCTCACAGCGGCCCACCAAATGCCCCAGGGAGCACACCAGATAACAAGAGACCTCGTCCTGGTGCTCTCCCCTACATCTGGCATTCTGACTTAACCCATTCCTAAAATCAGGAGGTTGCGCATACACATCATGGCTTGTACCCCATAATGGATTTTTCCTCCAGAAACTCGTCCAATCCCCTTTTAAAGGCGTCTAGGCTAGACGCCAGCACCACATCCTGTGGCAAGGAGTTCCACAGACCGACCACGCGCTGAGTAAAGAAATATTTTCTTTTGTCTGTCCTAACCCGCCCAACACTCAATTTTAGTGGATGTCCCCTGGTTCTGGTATTATGTGAGAGTGTAAAGAGCATCTCCCTATCCACTCTGTCCATCCCCTGCATAATTTTGTATGTCTCAATCATGTCCCCCCTCAAGCGTCTCTTTTCTAGGCTGAAGAGGCCCAAACGCCGTAGCCTTTCCTCATAAGGAAGGTGCCCCAGCCCCGTAATCATCTTAGTTGCTCTCTTTTGCACCTTTTCCATTTCCACTATGTCTTTTTTGAGATGCGGCGACCAGAACTGGACACAATACTCCAGGTGTGGCCTTACCATCGATTTGTACAACGGCATTATAATATTAGCCGTTTTGTTCTCAATACCCTTCCTAATGATCCCAAGCATAGAATTGGCCTTCTTCACTGCCGCCGCACATTGGGTCGACACTTTCATCGACCTGTCCACCACCACCCCAAGATCTCTCTCCTGATCTGTCACAGACAGCTCAGAACCCATCAGCCTATATCTAAAGTTTTGATTTTTTGCCCCAATGTGCATGACTTTACACTTACTGACATTGAAGCGCATCTGCCATTTTGCTGCCCATTCTGCCAGTCTGGAGAGATCCTTCTGGAGCTCCTCACAATCACTTCTGGTTTTTACCACTCGGAAAAGTTTGGTGTCGTCTGCAAACTTTGCCACTTCACTGCTCAACCCTGTCTCCAGGTCATTTATGAAGAGGTTGAAAAGCACCGGTCCCAGGACAGATCCTTGGGGCACACCGCTTTTCACCTCTCTCCATTGTGAAAATTGCCCATTGACACCCACTCTCTGCTTCCTGGCCTCCAACCAGTTCTCAATCCATGAGAGGACCTGTCCTCTAATTCCCTGACTGTGGAGTTTTTTCAGTAGCCTTTGGTGAGGGACCGTGTCAAATGCCTTCTGAAAGTCCAGATATATAATGTCCACGGGTTCTCCCGCATCCACATGCCTGTTGACCTTTTCAAAGAATTCTATAAGGTTCGTGAGGCAAGACTTACCCTTACAGAAGCCATGCTGACTCTCCCTCAGCAAGGCCTGTTCGTCTATGTGTTTTGAGATCCTATCTTTGATGAGGCATTCCACCATCTTACCCGGTATGGATGTTAGGCTGACCGGCCTATAGTTTCCCGGGTCCCCCCTCTTTCCCTTTTTAAAAATAGGCGTGACATTTGCTATCCTCCAATCTTCTGGTACCGTGGCCGTTTTGAGGGACAAGTTGCATACCTTAGTCAAGAGATCTGCAACTTCATTCTTCAATTCCTTAATAACCCTTGGGTGTATGCCATCAGGGCCCGGTGACTTATTGATCTTTAATTTATCAATGAGGTCTGAAACATCTTCTCTTTTAACCTCTATCTGACTTAACTCCTCGGTCAGGAGGGGCCGTTTGGGCAGCGGTATCTGCCCGAGGTCTTCTGCCGTGAAGACAGATGCAAAGAACTCATTTAATTTCTCTGCCATCTCTAAGTCTCCTTTTATCTCCCCTTTCCCTCCCTCACCATCCAGAGGGCCAACCGCTGCTCTGGCGGGTTTCCTGCTTCTAACATATTTGAAGAAGCTTTTATTATTCCCCTTAATGTTGCTGGCCATGCGTTCCTCATAGTCTCGCTTGGCCTCCCCTATCACCTTCTTACATTTCTTTTGCCACAGTTTATGTTCCTTTTTATTCTCTTCATTAGGGCAAGACTTCCATTTACGGAAGGAAGCTTCCTTGCCCTTCACAGCCTCTCTAACTTGGCTGGTTAGCCATGCGGGCACTCTCCTGGATTTAGTGGAACCCTTCTTTCTTTGCGGTATACACCTCTGCTGGGCCTCTATTACTGTTGTTTTAAGCAGCCTCCATGCACTCTGGAGAGACTGGACTCTTTTTACCCTCCCTTTCAACCTCCTTCTAACCAGCCTCCTCATTTGAGGGAAGTCCGCCCGTCGGAAGTCAAGGGTTTTTGTTAGAAAAAACTTTAATGAGTGGCAGTGTGAAGGAGGGCTTGTGTTCCCATTGCCTCTTTGTAAACGCATCCATTGGGCTCTGGTTGGCTTATTGAGTGAAGCAGCTACAATTGTGAGTGGCTCTATGGGCCTGGCTTATTGGACAGAGGTATAGAGCAGTGGACTCTTGCTACCTCGGGCATTCATCAGACATTGGTATAGGCAAAAGGCCCCACCTGTGCAGTCAATCCTGTCTGAACCACCTCCTCACATGTGATTCAACTACTAGTTTAGACTAATCTATAGAATTGTGTGTGTGGTGGATGTTTTAAACTCCATCCCATACAGGAAAAGGGAAAAGTTGTGCCAGAAGGAGGAGAGGGACGTATATTATTTCCCTTCTCATTGAATGAAGATAGGCTGGCTGAAAAATGTACTGTTTGACCCACTCCTAAGGCACATTTTTTTGGAAGTAAGTCCCACTGGGTTTAGTGGTGCCTATTCCCAATCAAATGAATGCATAATAAGCAATGAAGCCTTATACAGGGTGACCCCCCAAAAACCAAACAGAACCCATAAAAATTTTATTAAATCCTACAAAGGTCCATTAAATTTCAAGAAACTTTTCCTTGGTTGACCAAGACATATTGGGGAAGATTATTGTTCCAATATTTCATGCACAAAGTTGGCTTGTATACCCTGAAAGAAAAAAGAAGAAAAATTAACAGTTTTATTCAAAGATTTGTGGGTTCTGTTTTTTTGGGGGGTCACCCTGTACAAAAGAAAACAAAGCTAGAATGTATATTAAGAAAGGAAAGTCACACAACTCAAATTCCTATAGCACTGTTACATAAGAACATAAGATGAGGTCTGCTGGATTGGGCTGAGTGCCCGTTCAGCCCAGCATCCTTTTCCCAACAGTTGCCCACCAGCTGCCTCTGGGAAGCCCAAAAGCTGGAGAAAAGATGCATACTTCTGTTTCTTCATTACACCCCTTCAACAGGAATTTAGAAGCACAGAATCAGAAACCAACATCACTGTATTATGAATAAAAAAACATTATGATGTGGAGACATTTCCTGTCCTTGAAAGTGTTGATATGTGCTGACTTGCTCTGGTCCCATTTGCTCAGAGCAATGGATCATGAATAATCCTATGATGAGTGGGAAAAAAAGTGTGAATGTGCCCTGTGAAGATAATGAGAAGCAGTGCTTGTTTTGGTATATTAATGTTAGCACTTAACCTAGTAGCGTAGCTAGAGGGGGTGTAAGGCACATTTTGCAGGTGCCTGAATGCACTGTGCAAGGGGCCTCTTCCCCTCCCCTTTGGAGCCATTCAGGGTGGTGAGAACAAAATGAGGCAAACACTATGCTATTGACTTAACCAATGTAAGCCATATTTTCTGCACAGAAGGTCTGCTAGAGCAAAAGATTAAGTTTACATACTAAGACTGTTAAATAGTGGGTCCATGCGAATAAAGGAAGGCATAGAGGTAACAGCTCAACATATTTATTTCATCTTCAGAGCAGAACCTGGCAATGAATACACAAGGCAAACACCCCTGGCTTTATACCCCTTAGCTGTGCCCAGATTCCCCATGATTGGTGCTGTTGATACACTAAACTAGAGGGCCAATTGGATGGTAGGATTTCGATCCTGCATAACTTGCATACATAACAGAGACCATTGACTAAACTCCACTCTATCAACCTATCAGTAGAATTACTTGCTGATCTAAACTTATCTCAAGCTTATAAAATTATCAAAGACCACCTTTTTCTAGCTGAATTCAATACTTTAAAAAAATTCTCTTAATTTGACCTGTTCCCCCCTTTCCCTAGGTCTTTTTCCGCAACATGTTGTTGCCACTTCAAACTATTTTTTTCACCTCACTAATCCTAGACTGAAGAGAGCCTTCATGCTCGCTAGACTCAACATATTTCCCTCAGCTGTTCATTATGGTCGTTTCATGCGAGTTCCTCGCGAGAAACGATTATGTTTATTCTGTGGGGAGACCCCGGATACTCTTTTACACATTTTGCTTTTTTGTCCCTCTCATGATTCTCATCGTAGGATTTATCTAGAATCCTGGATTTCTAATTTTCCCCCTCAGGTATCACCCCTTCCCCAGTTGTTGGAAGACTCTATTGCTCCCTTGACGTATTCAGTGGCTAGTTTCCTGGCCTATACATTACAAAAAACGCTGGACTTTAGTTCTATAAAATCTTCTTTAAAATTTTTGTAGTCACCTTTTTCCATCTAACACCTGTTTTACTGAAAGGATAAGGTTGTCCCTTCTGGCTCCTTTTCTTTCTAGATCCTATTTCTTTTTTCTCTATTTAGTTTTCCTGAACTAGTCTAGTGGATAACGGTTGTATTGTTCCACTTTGTTGTCAGTTCTTTGCTGTAATATTTATAATGCCAATAAAGGTTAACTAACTAACTAACTAACTAACAGAGACCATTGTTCCTTGAGAACAGCACAATTAAACTGTTCAGAATTAAACTGTAATGAACAAACTGCATGCCTCTCAACCCATTGGTTTTGATTCTGTTAATTTCAGTTCATCCTGGCAGGCCAAACACTGCAGGAACCTTGTGCTTTTCCACTTTCCTCCTGGAAATTGTTGCTGCTGCTGTAGCAGGGGTGGAAGGGCAGATTGCGCAAATAAGTTTTCGGTGCATGAGTGCTGTAATCTTTGAATCCTCAGCCTGCATTCCCTAAATGTCAGATGGAAATAGTGGTAGCTTATCTCATAGGACTGTTAAGAAGGCGAACGCAATAAAGATTCTAAAACACTTTTACCAACTTAAAAGAGGGCTTTATACATTATAAGTAATAGTAGTACCACTTTTCAGGATCAAGGCTTGCATTATATGTTCCAGGTTTCTGATGTTTCAAAAGATTTGGAGTGGAATACCAGCGGCCATAGGCTGTGACCTACACAACATTTTCTTCCATGACAGGTGAATGCATGATGGGAAATGCAGAGCACTGTGTGAGCAGATCACTTCATTCTGGTAGAACAGAATGCCCTTATATGTGAACTAGTATGATACCCATGCTTCGCTATGGTATTTAAATCTATTTTGACTCCAGTAAGCTTCCCTTTGATTGCAATGAACAACTGAAATTTAGCACAACTATCCCATGTCAGGCAATATATTGAAAGTCATGGTTCCATCAATTTTTTTGATATAATAAATTATTTTTGTATTTTGAATTGGTTTATACTACAATAGCACAGTACCCATGCTTCGCAAAGGTATTCGCAAAAGTAAAGGAAATTAAGAAAAAGTATATGTAGTTTGAATAAAGTGAAGCATGTTGATGCAGAAAAATGAAGTGAAATTTGAAATATAACATTTGATGAATAACAAAGAGAAGAGTGTAGTGAAAAATATGAAAAATGTCTAATGTCTTTGGTTCTCTGCTTAAGGACCTCTTTGTAGACCACATTGGTGGTTCTCCCCTAAGGTGCTAGGATCACCTGTTACCAAAAGGGGTTGTTTTGTTTAGGGGAATTAGTATACTGCCCTTTTTGGAACTTCATGATCGCAGGCTAGATAACAAGATGGCGTAATGCAGAGAAATTCCCTTTTTTTTGCTTAAGGAGGAGACTGAGAGAAAGATAACTTTTTAATACAAGATTAAATTTTTATTACAAAAGCACAGAGGAAAACATAATGCACATTTCTTGGTTCTAGTACTTGAAAAGTGTACCTAGCTTACGGTGGTTGCATGTGACATGTATTTGGTGCATCCAAGGAAATTAGGAAAAGGGAAATTTGTAGGGAAGGATTTTAGGGGTCCCTGGTCTGCCAAACCCGTTGCTAACTAAAGATGGGGAGAGAAGGGGAGAAGTAGGTGGGAAAGAAAGAAGGGAAAGAGTTCCAGACGCATATAGTTACCTGTCCTGAAAAGCAGTTGGATGGGGGGTGGAGAGTCCTATGGAGGACCCTCACAACACAGATGTGTCTTTGGAGGGGGGGAGCAGAGAGAGCCAGCATGTGGCAGCGAGCCCTCTCTTAAAGAGGGATTTTCAGCCAGGGCTGAGCTGGGTTGAAGCTTGTGAATAAGTTCATAGGGAAGTGAATTTGTCAGTTATCAGCAAAATCAATGGGGTCTGTGGCTGGCTTAAACAATACCATGAATCATCAGCACAAGAAGGCAGATCCCGTTTGCATACGGAACTTAAGAGTGATTGAGTTACAACAATAAAATGAATAGGAGGTACTTAAACCACTATTTACTATGTCAGACTTCTTCCTACAATGTATGATCCGGGAGGTGGATTTAAGATGCATATAACCACAGGGAAGTGGAGGTGACTTGACCTGATTGTGAGAAGTTTAAATGTGTTTGCATAAACAGTGATTGGATTAGGAGACACTTTTGCATAAAGTTCTTAAAACAATAGGAGACACTTAAGCAATGATTTACTCTTCTAGACTTGTTCCTGGAGAGATGAATGTTGTAACCATGGGCTTGACCAGGTTTTTTTTAAGGAAATTTGGCCTGTGTGAGAGGTTTTTGGCCTACATGATATTGATATAAAATCACAACTAAAAAGGCAAAAGGGGATTTTAACATAACACACCAGGCTGCTAGGTGAGCTCACTCTGGAGCAGGCCATGTAGAGAAACAGTCCTCCCTCAAGTCAATCCCTGCCACTTTCAGTGACTGCCCCTTGGACTTGTTGATGGTCATAGCAAAACAGACCTTAAGGGGCAAACGTAGCCTTGTAAACTCAAAGGGGTACTCTGATGGTATGTGTGGTATGAACACCAGCTTTCCCTGAGCACAGCTGGTGAACACTGTGGCCTCAATGTCATTGCTGTGGAGGGCCTTCGCTTGTAACCTGGTGCCATTGCAGAGTTTGGGCAGATTGAGGTTCCACAGCAACTTCACCAGAGCCCCACTTTGATGAGAAGACGTGGGCTGGGAAGCAAGGAGGGTTGAGGGTGTTGAGGAGGTCCATGGGGTAGTGGACCATGCCATCCATTTGCACCACCAAGTCCACAGACCTGTACTCCATTTCTGTCCCTTTGAACAACATGGCCCAATCAGAATGGGCCCTGCCAGCAGTATAACATTTGTTGGCAGCAACAGCTGCAAAGCAACCATAAAGGGTGCTCCAGCAGCACACAGAGTAGTTTAATACCTAAGTGGCAGCAGGAAGGCCAGAACCCTTCTGTGTGCATCAGGAGATTGCTGGGCATCCACCAGAGTAGGTAGTACAGCAGGGGAGGTGGGAGGGGTGGGGGAGGGTGGAATAGGGTGGGGTGAAACTAGGTGGGGAGGCTGCAGGAGGGTGTGGATTCAGTTGCGGGTTGACCCATTGCAGCTCTTGGAGCTTATCTCTGGCCTTCCTGCTGACATGCACAACCTTCACACCATTGCAAAGCACTTTACAGCAATTTTGCAAAAGTAGGAAGGCCTGATGTGTCAGCAGAACACCTCTTCGTTAGGATTGGGGCTTTATTTTCTCCTGAGTAATTTGGAGACACAGGTTGAGTCTCATTATTTGTGAGGGTTCTGTTCCAAGAGCTCACATGGATAGCAAAAAACACACTATAGCAAATCAATTTAAAAAACAAAGTTTCTTTGCTCTGGTGATTTAAAAACAGCCTTGATGACCTTTGTAATGCAACAGAGTCAATCAGTCTCTCTCCAGGAGCTTAGGCTTCACTAGGAGGCAGGTGAATCCCTCCCTTCACCAGGAGCTCCAGCAAGGGGGAAAGAATGGAGAAGGTGATAATCACTGTCATTTAGCCTTTTATCATGTGCTCAGGGGGAAGGGTGAAGCCTGCAGAGAGAATGATTGATGGATTGTCAGCCAGCTGCCCTCTCTGGCATTATTAAATGACTGTTTTCCTTTAATTTAAAGGAACTCATCAACTTTGAGATAGAAAAATCTGTGGATACTTAGGTGATACCTGTAATTGCTTAGATGACTGTCTTTCTGCAACAGTAAAAAACAGTTTTTTAAATGGTGATTTTAAAGGGATGCATTTTTCCCTTTCACCAGGGATCAGCACATTTCATCTCATTTGCAGGGGCCATTCGTGTTGAGTCAAATCCATGTATAAAAAATCCGTATATAACAAGGCTGGACCTGTATTTGCTCTCTACATGCAGGCATTGTGGTCTGAAACCTATTTCTCAATCTAGGATGGTGAAGGTAAATATATATATATATTTTGAGCAGCTGATTTGTACTGGATGAACTTTGGTTGCTAGGATGTTTAGTGCATGTCATGGCAGCATAATGGGTCTCTAAATGAGAAATATGAGAAGTATCTGAAGCACAACATTCTACTTAACAGTACCCTGGAACTACCTTTTCAGAGTGATGAGCTCTTTTAACCGCCTACAACAATAAAAGTGGATTCCCCCCTACCAGATGGACCACCATGTTTTAATAATCTGCCCTGAGGTTGTCCCAGATGTTGCAAAGATAGATGCATTTATGTGGAGGTAAATTCAAAATAAAAGTTTATATGCATTTATGTGTCAGGTTTTACTGTATCTGAAGGGCTTTATTCATAATAATGATAGTAGTAATAATGAATGTAAACTATATGCAGTGCAGAATAGTGTTAGTACAATTATAATGCCATCCACATCATGACGTATCATTTTATGCCTTTATGATACGATTGGGCCTGTTCTTGATCTTGATCACAAGATGGAGTGTTCCTTGACACCGGTGTATAACCAGGAATAAATTGAGACAGACACATGGTTTCCATGGAGGACATGAAATTCTGAATTTAAACAGACGGGGGGGGGGGGGGCTCAGCTTCCTTTTTCAGAATCAGTGGTGAAACTCATACATACATTGATACGTTGATGGTTCATCCTCATTGGCAATCTTTCCAATGCGGCCCACACTCACTCCATGTTTTTTGGTTTAGTGTGACTGTTGTCCAGTGCGGCAGACCTTGTTGTTTAAATGATCTGGAAAAGGTATCTGACCAGTGAGTAGCTGATCGGCCGTGGGCTCTTTTGACATGGCATGGGATCCAGTGCATGATTCTGGTGCTCCATCGGTCGTCTGTTCAGCGGATGACATGTCCTGCCCATCAGTGCTTTGCAGAAGCCATGTACTTGAGCGGGTCGCGGATCTTGGATTCTTGCCGGATGACTTCTGAGACCACGTTGCCATTGCTTTTGGCGGTTTGTCCCGAGGAGGCATCTTTCAAGTGCCTGGTGGGTGGTTCACATGGCAGTAACTATGGACTTATCGGCCCATGTTTCAGTAGCATAGCAAAAAGCCTGAAGTACTATGGAGTCAAACAGGTGGGCTCTCAGTTGTGGATCCTGGATCTGACTGGTGACTTCTTAGATTGATCCCATGGCAGCCCACACAGCTTTCCTTTGTCTCCCGATCTAAATCGTTAGATCGTTGGCCATGTTCACTGCACATCCCAAGTAGATGTAGCTGTCAACTTTATCCAGGGTGGCACTACAGAGTTGCACGTTGCCGTTATCACATCATTGGTTGGTCATCGTCTGAGTTTTCTTCATATTCATCTCCAAGCCAATAGCTTTGCCTACTTTATTCAGCTCATTCAGCATCTCGTTCATCTCTGTTGTATTGTCGCTGATAAGCACAATGTCATCAGCAAACTGCAGGTTTGAGAGCTTCTTTCCATTGACCAACAGATCCTTATGGTCCCAAACAAGTTGGCTCATGGCATACTGAAGGGCTGAGGTGAAGAGCTTCGGGGAGATACTGTCACCCTGTCGGACTTCTTTTTCAATGGGGATGCACAGCTTGCAGTCAAACAATTGGATGGTTGTTGATGAAATTGGTGAAACTCAGAACTTGATTCCCCCCCTATGAATTCCTGTTAATGGGATTCAGAGCTAAAATCTGATTTTGAAACATGGTTAATTTGAATTCATTAACATGCATATTTGCTCAATAAGGATTACTTATAACAAAGTATTTTTAGATCTTAAGTCAGCCTGGACCTTGTAATTTAGGAGAATAATATTACAGTGTGAGACCTAAACATTTTCAGATATTAAACTGAGAATATACTTTTCACGATGCACATCTGTAAATGTTTATTCAGAAGTAAATCCCACAATATTCAGTGGGACCTATTGATTGGCAATAGATCTGTAGCCTCAGTAGTTTTAAATGTTGCCTTGCACTAGAAGGAAAGAAAATAGCTTTTCATGGAAATCTTTCATCCTACCAGTAAAATAGATCTGTATCAATATTTGCTGGAATTAGCTGCATTGGTTTACATTTGGCAATATACAATACCAATTTTTATTTCAGAAACTGATTTTTGCAAACTGATTTTCCTTCTTTCTATTATCCTTATTGTCAATTTTGCAAGCACTGCAATATCACTCCAGAAACTGTTACCTGAGAGCAAAAAACAAACATAACAGGTTCCATAAACATTCCACAATGAAAAGATTTGCTTCTACTTATAACATTGTGTCATTCCGTTAATTGCTATCTCTAATTTTTCTTGAGTGTGCGGAGGCATATGGTTTCACCATCCAAATGAATATGTTGACATACTTAGCCTGAACCCTTAGGAATACAGAGGTCCTGAGCAAACGTGCAAGGACCAGAAGACAGTTTAGAAGCAGAACACTGACCACAACTGGGCTGATGGGCTGTCAAAGTATACCATTTATGGGGTGTGGTCCTGCAGGTTCAACCAGGCACAGCAGCTGCCCTAATGAAATATTTGGATATAATTTATAGGGCTTTTAGGGGTTATGTGGGGACAATTTGGTTGTCCTGTGATGAACATTTCAGAATGAGATTGGTGCAGGATCCAGCCTTGGATTGACAAGGTAGCAGCAAGTGGAGCTTTAGCTCCAGCTTGTGAAGTTATCAGGTCTATTCAGGGACATTGTTCCAACAGTAGGCATTTGTTTGTCTGCTTGGTTGGACTGGTTTCCCAGCGTGAATCCATAGGCTAATGGGTTCAAACACCCCCCCCCCCCACGCCCTTGCTCAAAATACAACTCTGGTTATTGTTTGAGACATGCTTGTCCCTAGAAGCATGTCTGCAGTCTTTGAGGCCTTAGACACACCAGTGTATCCTGTACCAAGGTAAGTGGAATAGGCCTGATAGCAAGGAACAGTCAGGAGCCAAGAAAAGCATCCCTCAGGCTGGAAAAGTGGCCCAGTCAAATTAAGCATCCTATTATTGAGTGGCTGTGTTATCATCCTGATAGAGTGCAGGCAGGTATTTGAGGGAGCGGCTTTAGTTTGATTTTTTTTGTTTTGTTTTAGTTTTGTTTTGCTTAGTTTCGTATTCGTTATCTCTCTTGGCATGTTTTCATGTGACCGTGCGTGCGTGTGTGTGTGTGTGTGTGTGTAAGTAAAATATAAGATAACTGACAATGTCCCAATGTTCCAAAACCACACATACAATAAATGTGTTGCACATGTTCTATATATCCAGCTCATCAGAAATATCTGACTCCAGTGGCATCACTAGGGAGGTGTGGGGGGTTCAGATTGCACCGGCCGACAGGTGTGCGTGACACCACTACTGGCCAAAATTGTGAAATTTTTGTAGTTTTGAATAATACGTACCAGCATGTTATATATTATTCAGTGAGTAATTTAATGCAGAATGCAATGAAACAAACTGTATTATAGTATCTGTGTTCATCAAAAGTTATGGCCAATTAACTTGAAAAGGAAAGCACAACTGCCTTATGTAACCAAGTGGATTTCCTTACTCAAAACTGACCAATGTAACTGATTGTTCCAAGAGCCAATGAAGTGTTATCATGACACAGCAGGGAACCAATAATGTGTTAGTATGAATTGGCTCTCATTTTCACTTATCTGAGCTAATGCTAATAAGAGCTAATATTCTTATTCAGTTGTGTGAGTTGTGTATGGCCTGGTATGGGAGGAGGTCCATCATGGGGATGATGCAATGAGCTTTCGCACCCTAGTGCAAACCCTAGAGACACCTCTGTCTGACTCTTCACGAAGTCCATGAATATTGCCATTAATCACAGTTTTGGGTTTGATGTTAGCTTTCTGAAAATGACACCCTTTCAGTCTCAGCATCAATTGTGATTGGTCAGGGCCAAGAGTTATCAGACCATTAAGTGACAGAGAATTTGGACCTCTCCATGTAATGAGAACATGAATGCTACAAACATTAATAGTAATAGCACTAAAGCTTGTAATTACTTGGGTGAGAATACAAATGTGTCCAGCACATCAAATCCAATGTTATTTCACTCAAAAGTCACTCTGTAATGAGATGCTGCACATGAACCGAGAGTGCTGATTCATTTCCGTGATCCATCTATTTTCCATCCAAGTTGTAGACACCAAATTTTTGCACAAAGTCAAGCAAATGGCAAAAAGAATTTTGAGTATTCTAGGCCAGAATATTCAAGCATAAGGCTTGTGGGCCAGATATGGCCCACAGAAGCTGTCTATTTGGCCCATTGGCTCTCTCACCATCACCAGCAGCTGCTCACAGCTGCTGAGCTATGCTGTGGTGTCACTAATGAAAGGGCAGCCTGTGTGATAATTGGGCTCTCCCATATCTTAAACAATATGATCAAGATTTGCATATGTTCTCTTCTGTCATTTGGAGCTAATAAGTTCCAAAGTGAGAAAAAAATGCTTATTTCCTATCATGACCTGCTTAATGACATCACTTCCAGCCCTCAGCAGACATCATGAATACTGTTAGGCCTGCTGTATGAAACAGTTTTCACACCTCTGTTCTAGGCAACTGCAGTAATCCACTCCTGAATTTTGGAGGATAAAAAGCTATTTAGCTTCTGAATTTGTCAGACCCAGTTCTGGAATATTTCCCAATCCAAATACAGGTATAACCTAATTATCCACAGATTTTCCACCCACAATTTCATCTTGCACGATGAGAAGGGCTCTTTAAATCAAAGGAAAAAAGGCAAAAAAGCCTCATTAATGCGAGACAGGGCAACTGGCTGACAATTCATCAATCATTCTCTCTCTAGGCACTTAGAATGGCTTCACTCTCCGGCAAACGACCCCTCCCTTTCCCCTGAGCATATGAAAGAATGCAAGTGATTATCACCTCCTCCATTCTTTCCCTGTGCTGGGCTCCCAACGAAGGAAAGGGTTAGGGTTAGAGCGAAGCCTTTCTAAGTGCCTGGAGAGAGACTGATTGCCTCTGTGTGCATTACAAAAGGTCAGCAATCGCTGAGCAAAAGGACATTGTTTTTTAAATGGCTTTGCTTTAGTGCAATTTTTGCCATCCACATCCAGGGTTCTGAGAATGGAACCCTTAGGAATATCATTAGGCTAAACCTGTAGTCAATGGAATAAGCAAAGTGTTTTTGTTTTGTTTTAAAAGATAGACTCTGCTATCTGGTTGCCTACCCTAGGTTTTCATGACCTCAAAGCAACACAAAAATACTTTCTCTCAGATGTCTGAGTATGCAACACAAATGGCAGTATTAACAACCAATGCACCTGAGAAGAAATATGTCCGTCCCCCATTTCCCAGAGAATCCTCCAATACTACTCTTTATGTATTTATATAATAGATTGCTATCCCAGTCTTGTAAGAATCTAAAGAGCCTTATTTTCAAAGTTTATCAAATAACCCAAAATACATAACATTAAATTATCGGCTGGTAACTTTTGCACAGATCAAAAAAAGATTGCCTAGCTGGTGATCCACTTCCAAACTGGACCGTGGAGGTTTCTTCATCACTAAATATCACTAACCATGATACCAGAAAAGATTTTGCTCTTGGCTTTCTTATGGCCATTTTATGCTTGCTTAAAATATGAAAAGAAAAAAATGAACAAATTCTATCATGCTGTACATTTCCCCCAGTCTAGCATTTCCTTGGCTGCATTAAATGTGTTGAGTAACTGCATTAACCTTGGTATACTTTGGCAAAAGGAGAGCAAATAAAAGGCAATAAATGTCTCCCACAGCTCTGATAAACTCCAAGGGCAAAAAGCTAGGTGTTTATGAGGTGCGGAGGATAATTTGGTCGAGAAGATCTTTCACTTCAAATTATTGCCATTTGAATAATGGCGGAAGGCAATTTATGGAAATTATTTCAGCAGTGCAGCTTGGATGACTTAAGTGATTCTTTTTTTTTTTTTTTTAACCAGATGGCTGAGGTCCAGAATGCACATGGGTTACATTCCAGGTTCTCTGTATTCCACATAGAGACGGATCTGAATGGTGATAGTCAAAAGCTTCAACTGAGCTTTTGACAGTGTTGGGTCATTCTTGAACATCTATGGGTGCAGTCCAAAAGTGCCCTTGGGCCAACACAAGTCCATTGCACTGGCCCAATGTTGTCGTAAAAGTGCTCTAAAGCACTTTGGGGGAAGGTGGGGGGAGGCGTTCTGGAGTGGGGGGACAGCAACAGAATGTGGGTTGAGGGCGGAGAAGAGCCGTGGGGGAAGGGAAAGGCACAGGAAGAGGGTGGCACTGGTGGAGCTTGGCTCCACTGGATCCTGAGCTTTGTGTCAGACTACACAGTCTGACATGAGACCCTCCGATTCTGCAGCAGCTCCAGAGCTGTTGTAGAATTGAGTAGTCCCATTGTGGGGCTGCTTCCCTTAACCAGAGGAAAGGGGACAAAAGTTCTCTTCCCCTGAGGAGCCAGCGGCAGCTGCCTAGTTGTGCGTTGGATACCGGGGGAGCCATTTTTGGCACCGTGGCAGCCCCGTGCACCGGGCAGCTCAGGATTGAGCCGCCCATAGGTTATATTGCTTTTTAATTGCCTCTGCTCCATGTTGCTCTGATGGGTTTGAGTGGAGTTGTCAGGAATGTGCACTAGTTTTTCTTGATATTTATTGGTTTATTGTTTTGAATTTTTTTGTGATCTTTAAAATTGTATATTTGATTTTATTCTGTATTTGTTATTAATCTTGTTAGCTGCCTTGAACCTTTATGAAAAGGTGGGATTATACAGTAAATCTTTTAAGAACATAAGAACAGCCCCACTGGATCAGGCCATAGGCCCATCTCGTCCAGCTTCCTGTATCTCACAGCGGCCCACCAAATGCCCCAGGGAGCACACCAGATAACAAGAGACTTCATTCTGGTGCCCTCCCTTGCATCTGGCATTCTGATACATAGCCCATTTCTAAAATCAGGAGGTTGCGCATACACATCATGGCTTGTAACCCGTAATGGATTTTTCCTCCAGAAACTTGTCCAATCCCCTTTTAAAGGCATCCAGGCCAGATGCAGTCACCACATCCTGCGGCAAGGAGCTCCACGGACCGACCACACGCTGAGTAAAGAAATATTTTCTTTTGTCTGTTCTAACCCTCCCAACACTCAATTTTAGTGGATGTCCCCTGGTTCTGATGTTATGTGAGTTTGTAAAGAGCATCTCTCTATCCACTCGATCCTTCCCTGCATAATTTTGTATGTCTCAATCATGCCCCCCCTCAGGCATCTCTTTTCTAGGCTGAAGAGGCCCAAACACCATAGCCCTTTAAATAAATAAATGCATTACTTATCTTTAGTTTGCTGGGTATACTGGATATACTGTCTGGGTATACTGTTTGCTGGGTATACTGGATATACTGTCTGGGTATACTGTTTGCTGGGTATACTGTCCTGCAAAACAAGGCTGGGCTTTGTAACTTCGACTCCCATGAAAAAGGTAAAAACACAGCCAAGGAGGTGCCCCTTGGTGGGCATGGTAGGAAGTGAGGGCAACAATAATAGCTAGAGGCTTTTCAAATAGGGCAAAACCTACCTGAAATTGAAGATGCTTTCAGTGGAGAAGATGACAGAGTTCTAACTCCAGAGCTGGGGTAGTTATAAGGATCTGGATAAATTTTCAAAATCATTCTTGGAGACATAATAGCATTTGGAAGTTTTCTGGGTGTCAGCCAGGAGTATTCTGGGCTTGACTGAGTTATGGCATGTCCTTCCAGAAGGGCACAAAAGGCTTGACTGCACCCTGATTGAGGAGGTTTCTGACTGAATAAAATGTATGGCAGGGTTTGTGCGGCACAAATGCTTAGGTAATTGGTCTGAGAGAGATCTCAGTAAGGGGTTTGAACAGACTGTCCTGCTGATCTGACCACTAGGCAGTTAAGCTTAATTCATTATTCAGGAAGGCATGTCAAGGACAGGGAGCCCCAATCTGCAAGACATGCAGATGACCTGCAGTGATTCAGCCTTCTGTTCTGTTCCATGGCCCTTAGTTAGCATGATCTGAATTAGGAAAAGCCATGCCCTCTGGGGAGAAGCCCCAGCTGACCATCTGGAGTAGCTGGTAAGGAACTTCTGGCCCAATTCTATTCAAATTTCCAGTGCTAAAGTAGCTATAACACAGGCCTAAGGTAGAGGAACAAACATTACCTTGAGGAGGCTTCCATGGTCGCCCCCGCCGCAGGATGCAGTACACACCCTATTGGCACGGTTGCATCAGCACTGGAAAATTGGATAGGATTGGGACCTAAGACAGATTCAGGACAGACTGCATATGTTTAGAAAAGGTCTTTGGCAACAATACCCCAAAGTGTGTTCAGTCAGTCGTCAGCTCTCATTCAGTCTCTCTCTCATCCAGAAGCTGCCAATTGCAGTTTCTATGCACTCACATATCAGCCCCTTCATTCACACCATTGACCCATCTTCCTAGTATTATCTCCTCTGATTGGCAGCTACTCCCTATGTTCTCAAGTGCTTTGATTTCTTAGTACTGCTCAAGGAGTACTCATTTATTTCAACATTGCAGGACTAGCAAATGTGGGCACTTCCACCATTGGAATACTGTGATGGGCAGTGGCGGACCTGCCATTATAAGAAAGGGGCAAAAGCCCAGGCTGTGGAGCCTCGCATGCCTCTAGGACCATGTGGATGTCTCACTGAGATTCCTGATGCGGTTGGAAACTGTGCTTCCAGTTTGCCAGAAGCACAGTTTAAGACCATGGGGAAGTCCTCAGTCTGTCCTAGAGCCCTGCAAAGCTCCATTTTGCTCCAGGTGAGTGGGGGGAGCAGATGTGTGCATGGGGGGGGGGTGGCAGCATCCTGCTGGGCATGCCATTGCGGACCTTTGCCCCAGGCACGGGACTGGGGAAGTCTACCACTGGTGATGGGAGACTGCGCTTGCTGCACCCATCCCTGTTCTGAAGTTATTATGGAGCATAGCAGCTGTTTGTGATTTGGGGTTGAAAACCCCTGGATGGTGAACCTTTCCAACATCCTACTGGATCAAAAGAATCACTTGGAGTTCCTGAGTGTGACTTGTTTGGACTGTGTGGGAAGGGGGGGGGGGAGAGAGAGAGAGTACAGACTCTACAGAATGTTTATTGCTGACTTGAAGAATATACTGTGTTTATTATCTGGTCAACAGTGCAGTCCTTTAAAGGAGAAAACTTAATCAAAGCTTGGGGTGCAGAATTTCAGCATTATTAGCCATCAATCTTAATAATATCTCAACTCCACTTTGAACACAAATTTAATAATATGGATATTTTACAGTCTCTGGGAAGATTCACAAAACCAATTATAGAAATGTCAGAATTTCCATAGGAAGGTAACCTTCCTCTTAGCAGTGGCAAGGGAACAAAACAAACTGATAGTGATTAAAGTGTCAGGATGTAATTGCATTTTCTTCCAAATAAACCATCACTTCCCAATAAATAATTAAAACAAGCCATGTTCCTCAAGATGCAACAGTTCAGTAGCTGTGATTAAAAAGTGCTAGCAGGCATTATTAGATTTTTTTTTTATGATAAATTTTTTCCCATTGTCAATTTGTCAGATTTTATTACCTGGGTGTTCTTTTGGGTTTTTCCTCCTTTTAGGTTTAGCAGGACTTTGTTTTTCTGCCAAGAGACAGGGAGGAAATCTATATTCCATGTTAATTTTGCAAATAAACTTTGGATGTTCTCTGTTCCAAGGTCTGCCGCACAAATCTGGTCTTGGGAATTCTAATTAATTTTGTCAAGGTTCCTTGACAAACTATGGTCATGTGAGGCTTGTTGATGCTGTGTACTAGACATCACTTCGCCGTCTCTTATGTTCCTGTGCTCTTTTCTAGTTGTTTCTTCCTAGGCCATTGATAGAGATAAGGAATTTATTACCATCTAACATGCATCCATTCTGGCCACTTTCTTTTTGTGGGTTTTGTATGTTGACAGTTACCTTTGAAAGACATTCACTCCCTTCCCCCGCACGGCACACATGGGATAATGGAAAGTGCTAAACCTATCTTCACCATATGATATTTGAGACAGAGGTTTTTGATGAAGTGAACACCCTCCTTGGTGGTTATTCTTTACAGCACAAACATAACTGATAACTCCAGAGAGATGCATATCTATCTCTATCTTTCCGAACCAACTTGTTCCAGGGAGGCTGTGGAAGTCCTGGAGAGCTGTCTGGAGGTGGTTGGGGTCTGGATAAGGGCCAGTCGGTTGAGGATGAATTCAGAAAAGATAGAGGTCCTTCTGATCAGGAAATCCTCAGTGCAGGGACTGTGACATCTGCCCACACTGAATGGGGTTGCACTCTCCCAGCAGGATTGGGTGCGCAGTTTAGGAGTGCTTCTGGACTCACAGCTCTCCTTTAGAGCCAGGTGGCAACTGTAGCCAGGGATGTGTTTGCCTAGTTTTGGCTGGTGCACCCGCTGCGGCCATTTGAGTCGATTGGACCGGACCACGGTGGTCCATACCTAAGTAACTACAAGATTGGATTACTGCAACACTAGTGTGGGGCTGCCCTTGAAGATGGTTCGGAAGCTGCAACTACTGCAGAATGTGGCGGCCCGGGTGGTTACTGGAGATAGGTGATTTGACTGTCAGACCTCAGCAACTGCACTGGTTCCCCATTTGTTCTGGGCCCAGTTCAAGGTGCTGATATTGACCTTTAAAACACTTTACAGTTTGGGTCCAGGTTATCTGAGGGACCACCTTCTCCATATATTCTAGCCCACCCTCTTGGGTTATCGGAGGGGGGCCTTCCTGCAAGTGGCTAC
The DNA here is from genome assembly GCF_035046505.1 of Tiliqua scincoides. Taxonomy (NCBI): domain Eukaryota; kingdom Metazoa; phylum Chordata; class Lepidosauria; order Squamata; family Scincidae; genus Tiliqua; species Tiliqua scincoides. The sequence continues at coordinate 33,982,202 of NC_089826.1, forward strand.
CATGACAGCGAGTCTTCTTGGCAGTGATGCCACAATTATATAACTCCCTACCAGTGGAATTAAGAACTGCCCCCTCTCTCATGGCTTTTTGGCAAGGGCTCAAAACATTTTTGTTTCGCCTTGTATTTGGGTGATGGGTTGTCTGCCCCCTGTGCCTCTAGCAGTGCATTGGTTATAGTTTGCCCTCCTCCAATGGTTTTATTTTTTTATGGTTTATTTATTGGTTTTTGTATACTGCATATTTTAATTGGGAATTGTAAGCTACCTTGGACATGTGCCCTGGCATGGGAAAGGCGAGGCATAAACCAACAAACAAACATTTCTGAGTTAGCTACAGTAATAAATGCTTATATATTGTTTTGCAACAAAATAGTTTTACAAAGCAGTTTACATAGTAAAGATGTGTCCCTGACCTGAATGGTTCTCAATTGTAAATGAGACACAAAAGAGATACTGTACTGGCAAATAGCAACTGAAAAAAGATTGTGTTTTTTTTTTCCAGGGCAGAGGGTGGGTGGCAAGCAGGCCTGTGGGCAGGCTGTGGGTAAACAGGGGTGGGGCCAGGATCCAGCACTTGTGCCAGATCCTAACCCCAGTCCCAGGCAACCCGGATCAGCTCTGAGCTGCTCGAATCTGTGTCACCTCTTTAGGTGGCGCAGATCTGAGTAGCTCTATTGGGGCAGCTGCAGTATTACCTGGGGTAAGGGGAATGCATTCCTCTTGTCCTGGGCTGAGCCACAGGCAGTCCCAACCCTGTTCTGGGTATGGGACAAGCCAACCGGCCTCCCCTTTCCAGCGAGGGTTAGGATTGGTCCGCCCGCCCATCCATCCCTTCCTCCCACACACGAACGATGATGACTTCCTACCCATTATCCTCATGATGTTACTACTGAAAGGCCTTTGTGTTTCTGGCTGTTTTCTTATTGTTTCACTTGGATTCTAATGTTGTCATCACTACCATTAATCTGTAGAAAAGGCAAACTGCTGGTTGAATTGTGGAACGTACACATAAGAGCATGTGTGCAGAACAGTTTTAACAGCGGGAGGTAGAATTGAATGTTACATACAGGAAAAATAACAGTTGTGACTCTGTGAGAAGAAGTTGGCAGGGATGGTGGGAGGGGGTGAGAGAGAAGGAGAAACTGTTTTAGGTTGCAGGAGCAAACAATGCAAAACATTAGTGGGGACAGAAGAGAGGATGGATTTTCAAGCTATTTTAACACCACAAACTACAGGTATGCCCAGCCTGTATTCAGTTTCTTTTCTAGGGTTTGCAGTTACTTTTCTCAGTGAAATGATGAGAGAACAAGGGATAGAAAAACTGTTTGCGTAAGTCATGTGCCTTACCTTGTCATTTATAACTTGTAAAGCAACTTTCAGGGCATTGACTACCTAATGCAGTGGTTTTCAAAGTGGAGGGTTGCGACCCACCGTTGGAACCTAAAAGGGTCCCTTTCCCTTTAAGGGGAGTGCCATAAACCATAAATGGGTGCCCTGATGGCACTGCAGTGATCACAGCACCACAGGCACCCAGGCACATTTACACATACCTTGGGGGACTGTGCAGCCCCCCAGAGAGTCCTGGAGGCTTGCAGCTACTTCCGCAAGCCTCCTCTCCACTACAGTGGGCTCCAATCTGCAGTCAGAGCCCACTTCCGGTTTGTGGTCAGAGCTGCGGGGTGCGGAACTTCCGAAATCAGAAGTGGGCTCCGACTGCAGATTGGAGCCAGATTGGTTGCAACACCCAGAGAGCAAGCAGCGCTGGTGGGAAGGCCTCAGCCGTCCCACTTGTGCAGGAACTTGAAGGAGTGCCCGACGGAGCAGATAAGCTCTCTCTGGGTGGTGTAGGGGTGGGGGAGTGCAGGGGAATGGTGACTCAGACCCAGTAGGGGGTACAATCAGCAGTGCTGGCACATGGTGAATCCTATTCCCCCTCCTAGGCCTAAAATGCCAAAATGCTGTTGTCGGACTTGTGCAAGTGGTTTTGCTGGTGCAGATCCAAATAACCCCATTGTGTGGGCTGGTGCTTTATCTGATGTAAGGGGACAAATATCCCATTACTCTGAGGAGACCTACAGCCTGCTCTGGATACAGTGTGGATCAAGTGGCCCCGCTCACCAGCCCTGGTTAGGATCGGACTGCCCATTTTTTCCATGTAAAACAAATAACTGTGATCTAATTGAACAAATGTTTGCTTTCTGATCCTATAGCAGATTGTATGGTCCTTGTTTAAACAATGTGTGTATTACAGTATACTGAAAACAGCTGTCATATGATTCTTCAGTTAAATGTAGGTGTGCTGCCTGAAATAAAATTTTCCTCTTCTGAGGATTTGCCATCCCCTCACCGTATTGCATAGAAATCCTCTTCTGTAACATATAGGTGGGAAATTAAACTCTTTTATTGGATCCTAAAGGCATTTCCTGCATGATGGACATAACTTTTATGTTCTGTATGAATACTTGAATGAATCCAGCCATGCAACCAATTTCTTATTTTATTTATGTATGTTTAATTTGACACCTGTTCAAAGCTACAGCTTTATAGGCTAAGGCAGGGGTGTTTTTGATAGGAGGGCCACATCATCTCTCTGACACTGTGTCAGGGGCAGGGGAAAAATAATTAATTTACATTTAAAATTTGAATAAATTTACATAAGTTTACATAAATGAATATATTAAAGATGAGCTTATATGAATGACTGAATGTCTTGCAATAGCTCACGGCCTATAAAAGGCCTTGCACAAAGCAAGGCTGGCCTTTCCTTTGCTTCTGCTACTGCATCACAGATGTGAAACAGCAAGCAGTGGAGGGAGCCCTCATCCCACAGCTCACGTGAGAGGTCAAACATTCGCCCTCATGCTGAAAGCGGTTGCGTTGGGCCAGTGAGGGCTCCAGCAAGTCTCTGGAGGGCCAGAGGCTCATTGGAGACTGGGGGCTCCCCGAGGGCCGCATTGGGAGTTCTCAAGGGCCACAAGTGGCCCCAGGGCCGGGGTTTGGGCACCCCTGGGCTAAGGCTTTGATTCCTTGGTTGTACAGATTTAACACACACACACACAAATCCTGGCTGATATATTTCCGACTGTCCTTATAGCCAATGTCTTTGCCTCTCATGACTTACACCAGGCAGTTCCACATTCATAGTGATGTATTGCCAGTTTTTTTGCCTCACTCGTTAACCCTATTTTCTGTGCAGGATTAAAAATAATGAATGACTGTCCTGAGAAGTTATTTTAGTGCTGTTTAGATCCAAGCAAGCAGTCTAAAGAGATAAAGATGATCAGTATTCACAGCGTATAATGAAAATGCTGATTCCTCATCTTTTCTGTCCTGTATTTAATGTAACAGAACACAAACATCTGCTCTTCACAGTATCACAGATTTGTTCTTCTGAGTATAAAGGTTTGCAGCACATTGATACTGTGCTAAGACTAGAACCTATACAGTTAATTGAGTGCCCAACTCTCTAATCCCATGCATTATCCAGAAAGGTCATAACAGAGGTTGAGACAGAGGCTGGCATTTCTCCCTCTGATAATTGACTTTACTGGCATAATTTAAGTTTATTTATGGGAGTTATCCTGCATTAAAAGAAAAAACAAAACTACAGAAAAGGAAACTGACTTTACATAGCAGTCATTGCTTTGTAAACAGCTTTGTGAATGACTTTTTTTGTTGAAAAGTGGTATATAAATGTTTATTAATATTCATAATTAGCATTAGTAATTGTATGATTACAATAGGACTGTAAAGGGAGAAGGCATGTGAAGGCTATCTGAGTCAACCTATTGCAGCGAATGATTCGGAGCAAATTCTAAGAGGCTTCCATATAATAGAACAAAATATGTTGTCACCAGAAACATTTCACATACGTTGAAATGTATACATTGTCAAATGAAATGTTGTATCTTCTAAAGTCAAGATATCAGACTTGTTTGCTCTTTTTATTAGTTAATATTTTGTAATCATTTATCATTGTTCATGTGAAGTATGCACCATTCTATACTGATTCCTTTATTGCTGTTCTCCGTATATGATTAAACTCATGAGTAGCACTATTGTCGGGTTGTGCTATCAGACCTTCTTGACTTCTAAATCAGTCATTCCCAGACTTTTACCAACCACTAAAGCCTCAGTGGCTATAATTTGGCCATAGTGCTTCCCCCAAGGAGCAGATTATTTAACCTTGATGCACACATTCTAATATAATTGTCTAGATGAGTCAAAGTCTAGTCTACCTGTCAGTTTCATGACCCACCAAAAATTGGGTTGGGAACCACTGTTCTAAATGTATTCAAAATGGACTGATTTGATCATTCACTAGTTTTGTTTCCTATCAAAAGCTAGCAGTAACTTACTCTGTTATAAATGTACACTTTTGAGAACAATTTGACCAATGCAGAAATAATCTAGACCAGTGGTTCTCAAATTGTGGGTCCAGGACGTATCAGTGGGTCATAACCTAATTTTCATGAATTGGTGATTCGTGAAAGTGACAGGGCAGATTAGTCTGTGTGCATCATTAAAAAAAACTGCTACTTGGGGAGGGGAGTACTGTCACCCAATCACCATTATTGCTGCCCCCCAGCATTTATAAATCAGGCAGCTGCCTCTAGGGCCTCTAAGAAGTTTGAGAAGCACTGAAGACAGACCAATTTTCTTCCTCAGAATATGGCAGCATCCTACAATACAGACAAGAAATAATATGCAGAAATACTCTGGGGGGGATTCAATTGTGTGGTCAAAACTACTGTAATGATCTCTAGGATGCTCCTGATTGTGTATTATCTGATTGTAAGAACAGAAGAACAGCCTTGCTGGATCAGGTCAAAGATCCATCTACTCCAGCATTCTGTTTCCCACAGTGGCCTATCAGCTGCCACTGAGAAGTTCACAAACAGGAGGAAAAAGGTGTACTTTTCTCCCACCATTGCTCCCCTACAGCTGGTTTTGAGAGGCACTCTTTCATTGGATCTGGAAGTAGCACATAGTCATCATTCATAGAAGCCATTGATGGACTGGTCCTTCATGAATTTGTCCAATCTTCCTTTATAGCCACCCTAACTGGTGGCAATCACCATATCTTGCGACTTCTACAGACTAATTATGCACTGTGTAAAAAAATACCTCTCTCTCTAAATGTCCCACCAATCAGCTTTATTATATAACCTCTAGCTTCATTACTATGAGACAGAGAGCGAAACTTATCTCTCTACACTCTCTCTACCTTTTATACATTGCAATCACGCTCTTCCTTAACTGCCTTTTCTTCCACATGCTAAAAATCCCCATGTGCTCTAGCCTTAACTCACAAGGAAGGTATTCCAGCCTGTTGTCTACCCTGACTGCAGCAGATCAGGGTTCCAGACAAGGGTCTTTCACTGCCCTACACGGATATGTCAGGGAATGAATAGGGTCCTCGTAAATGCAAAGCAGGTGCACTACCACTGAGCCCTTCTCTCTCTGGGCATGCCTCTCTCACTGTTCACTTTCTCAGCCATGCTCTGTAGTAATGGTCCTTTTAGCACCAGGCCCACTTTTTAGAATGACCATCTGTTGGGACTCACTGGAAGTGATGTCATTAATCTGGAAGTGATGTCATGGCTGGAGGTGACATCATCAATTTAGGCTTTAAACCTGAGCCATGATCAGCCAAAGATTACAAGGTGTGCTCATACTGTTATTTTGCATAGCTCAGAATTCAAAGCAGAACACAGATTTTGATCCTTCTTCAACCACACAGCTCTCTCCCCTTTCCAGCATCCCATCTCCCCACCTATTCAGGGCAAAGCACCATAACTCTCCCCCACCACCCTGCCCAGCAGCTCTGTACCCTGTATATTCATCTCTGTATTTTCAACGGCAGCTGAACTAGATGCTACGCAACCCACCTAAAATTGGTTCATGACCCACCTTCCCGACCCACAGTTTGAGAAACGCTGCTCTATGGGTTTTGCTGTTACTGTTCTGTTAAGACCTTGGTGCATCTGCCTGATTCCTGACTGTGAGAACAGACTACCTGGGAGCTGAACTATTGAACTGGGAGCTGAACTATCTGTGCCCCCTTGAAACCACATTTGACAAAAATATTATTCTGACTTTGAGATCTGTGAATCTGTGCCATGGCTCTAAATTGCTTCTCCAGCTGTCTTCTGGTAATCAAATATGAAAAGTACTAATATCTGCTATACAAAATCAGCATTCCTGAAAGTGAATGGGGAAATGTCCACACATTTACATTACTGGACATCCATAACATCCATATGTTTTAAAGCAATTGCACTGTTATATGCAATAAAGGGGTCTCTGAAAGACCACAGGAAATTATCTTTGCCATTTAAAAGATAAAAGTGAAGCAGTTCTATTATTGCAGAGGAAAACAGCAAGAAGCAAAATATGAAGCACTTTTGGGGTCTTTGAGTATTTCTGGAGAGAATGATGGGGCCTATCAAGATATAAAAGAGCAGCTGGAGACATATGAAGTGGGGAATTTATATTTTGTGCACTAAATTCAGAAGACAGGAGTGGAAACAAAAAAAAAAATATGAAAAAAGGCTGGTACTTAAGTGAGGCTCAAATACTAGAACAAGTATCCCCAAATCTTGTTAGTCAATGGAGTTCAATCACCAGGATGGTGGCAGAAAAGCAAAACTCCTGATGGCACACAATACTGGAGCAGAATCCAAGGCTGTGTACCCTACAGTGGCAATAACAGAACCAAGCACCAGCTAAGGGAAATAGAAAGGACAGAGTTCAGTGCAACACACAACCGGGGGTGGTAGATTGGGGTAAGGCAGGTGAGCATCTGGAAATGACTCCAGTGTGTCACAGAGGCCAGGGCTCTAAATCACACTATTGCTGTTTGTGCTCAGCACTCCCCTTGCAGATCAGTGCTGAAGGTACAGATGCTGTGGGCATGGCTGGTAGGTACATCAGTGTACAGGGTGCTGTTAAATGGCATGCTTGCATTTCCTTCCTAAGCACATTGAATGAAAGCGGGGAGGGCAACAACTTCATGAGGTTCTGGTTATCAGAAGAAGATACTAAGAGCTGGATAATTTGCCCTTCTGGTTCATGTGGCAGGTACAGCCAATCAATGCTCTTGGTACTTGTGAAGAACTGACCAAAAGTGCTGGAGAAGGGGATAGTTAGGGTCCAATTCTATTGAGCCCAGTGCCGGTGGTAGGTTCATACTACTGGCACCAGATGTTGTAAAAGTGTCATAAGACACTTTACTGCCAGCGCTCAACATGCATCACCGGTGCTGAGACCAGTACAAGTTAGCACTGGGAGAACTTGCCATGGGAGCAGCCAGTGGTAAGTTTCTCCTCCAGTAAGCAGCTTTTCAGGGTGGAGGGAGACAGGAAAGGGTAGAACTGGGTGGGGGGAGGGAGGAGTTAGAGGAGGATCAGGCCTGGGAGGAGGGTGGATACGGTGGCAGTCTCAGCTGCTGAATCATATGCTCCCTTCTGGCCTATGAAGCCCAACACAGGCCTGCTTTGTTCTGTGCCAGAAAAATAGCTGGTGCAGCTCTGAAGAGACTCATTGAGGCCTCTGGGGCGTTAGCCATGGTAAGGAAACAACCGTTCCCTTACCCTGAGCAGACTCTGGCAGCTGCCCTGGGCCCATGGGATATAACTGTGGCCAATTCAGCACTGCTGCTCCTCTGGGTGCCAGGGCAGCTTAGGATTGGGCTGTCCATTAGCAACAGAGGGTGTGAAGGAAAGCCCTAACTTCCCCATGTTTTCTTTGGTAACATATATAAAGGTATCTCTATTTCTTTTATGTCCCTTTATGCTCTCTTGGATGGGGTGTTTGGTTTTTGTCAAACTGTGTGTTATTTTTTTGAAATTGAAACCTCGAATAAAGTATTCAGTAACACTTTATTATTGTTATATAATGAATAAGATGTTCCCACTTCACACCTAGTAGCCAATTCCATGCCTTGTAGTCAATTGTATCTGTGTTTGGATACCAAGCCAAAAGAGGATTTACAAGGTTAAGAGCTGACTAGTAGAGGCAGTGCTAGAAAGTGATCAGTCTCTTCATTGGGTGGCACAGGAAGATCCATGGGAAGGGAGAGCTCTGAAGGGGCAAAGAGGTTTGTTTTGCTTACTTTCCCTCCTACTCACAGTGCTATTTATTGTGCTGTTGTGATGGTAGTCAGTCAACAAAACCTTTATTAGGCATAAACATTTGATAGGTGAAGACTCTGTACAGAAATTGTAGAGAGAGTATAAACCTAAGTAGTACCCAAATATATGTATATGTGTGCATCTATGTGTACACACAGAGATGAACGTACATTACATTTTACATACAAACATGAATTTTTAAAAGACAGAAAACAATCAGTTACTCTGCAGATCTTGCCAAGATGTAACCTACTCAGTGATTACTTGGTACAGAAAGCGTGGCTCGATTCAGAATACTCAAATTTAGGAACTGTGCGACTGAGAGGGTTGTATGCTCTACATCACCTGCTAGAAGGAATTGAATTATATCTTTCTCAGAATACCCTGTTTTAGGATGGAGGAAGGGAGAGAGAAATTGCTGTCTTCATGCTTGATATCTGGGACAGTGCAACATAATGTGTGTGGAAGATTCTACTTCGCCTAAATTGCAGCTACATAAACGATCTTCCCAGGAGGAGTTTCTAAATCTGCCATGTAAATTGTGATGGTATTCTTGCTGACTGAGGTAAACAGATGGATTCAGAAACAAACCACATGGTACAATCCATCCATTTTGTGAGATGCTTTATGACATAATGACTTAAGCTCTGACATAAAGGCCAGCCAGGTCAGGAGGGCCAGAGGCACAGGCTGTGAAGGTGTCAGACCCAGCCCTCAATCTAACTGCCAGGAGCAGGAGCCCTTTGATTTGGGGACAGCAACGCGGAGACAAATTCCCATGAGAGACTGGAACCCTCAACACCAAGGGCCCTATGGTCTGCTAGTGTCTGCTCACCAACACAGGTAATGCATTAAGTGGGAATAAACAGGGAGGTGAGGCCAGAGGACTGAATCTTTAAGGGAATGGAATCTGGGAGGTCAGGAAAGGTAAGGACCCAGATGGGCCTGGGAAGCTACTGGAATCAACTGTCTTCTTCCTGAGATTGGTCCACTCTGATCTCTGGTTCTTTATCTTAGACTGGACTTAAGCCCTTGTCTGCCTTTGTTGCCATCAGCTCAAGACCTCTTGATGGATCTGCTTCTTTTCAACCTTTCTGTGAGGCTCGTCCTGCCACTACAAACAGATCAAATGAAAAAAAGGGAATTATATCCCTCATAGTTTTGTCTGCCTTATATTTTGTCCCTGTATATGATACGTTTGGAGTCTGCCCAGAACAGCCTGATTTAAGTAACACTTGGGTCTGCAGTCCTGCACTCACTATGTCATGTATAATGTTTTATTCTTGAAACCTACAGCTGTCTGCTGGGAACCTTTTTACAATAGGATTGAAAAAATTAATAATTGCTCAAAGACAGTTTAATCCAGAAAACTAGCTGCCAAGTCTTCTGGTCCATCTGTCGTTATATGTTTTTCTTACTATCTTTTTAGCCGCTAATTTCAATTCTCGGCTTCTAGTGGAAAATGTGACATTTTTACCTCCTTTCTCTAGTAATGCTATTGTCATACCTACCTACCTGGAATGTGACAACAACTTGACATTTAGTATAATACTGCAAGGGCTAGCACAGCAGTACTGAAAGAGGCAAAACAGCTTACAATTGGATTAGTATAGCCAGGTTTTCCCATGGCCATTTCAATTATGGGGTGGTTGCTTAAAACTTCTGTCAAGTATCAGCTATCATTGGAAGGCTCTTTTCGCCCAATTCTACAGGCTTGTAGCTCTGTGGAACTAGCATTCTGCCAGTGATACCGCCTTTATGGCTGCTGCAAAAGGCATTTTGGCAGTACATGAAGTAACATGGTGGTGGTGCGCCAGCGGGAAGGCCAGAGCCTTCCCCATCAGCTAGAGGAGCATGCTGGACCCACTGAGGCAGGTAGGATGTCAGGAGGAGGTGAGAGAGAGTGCAGGAGGGCAGAACAGGGGTGAGGAGGGGTGAAACTGGGTGGGGAGAGGAATGAGGGCAGGGAGGCTGCAGGAGGGGGTAGTGATGGCATGTGCTGGACCCTATTTTCTTCAGCAGCAGCTTTGCCTCCCCCTTTCTTTCCTCACTTGCTCCACCTAAATCACTGGTACAGTTCCAAGGAGACCCATTCTGGATTGGGAGGCTTACAGTAGCAGACCTATCGCTGGGCAAGTGGGGCAAATTCCCCGGGTGCTGAGCCCATGTGACACTAGAACTGCGTGGGAAACTCACTGAGGCTTTTGTCGGGGTTTTCTGGAAGTGCAGTTTAAGAACGTGGAGAAGCTTCAGAACACTTCCCCAGTCAGTCTGAAAGTCATGTGAGGCTCTGTTGTGCTTTGGAGGTGGCTTTGTGCATGGGGGGGGTGGCATCTTGCAGTGGGGTGGCATCGGGGACCTTTGCCATGGGTGAGGGGCAGGGAAAGTTCGCCACTGGAAGCTTACAGTGGGGTAAGGGGATTTAAATCTCCTTTCTCTTCTGAAACATCCTGATCCCCTTCCCCGATGGACACAGCATGTAATTTTTCAGTGCAGCTGCACCAGCAGGGAGGGGGCGGATAGGATTGGCTGTTTGTTTCACCTATTAAAAATGTCAACACAGTTTTTGTCAACAGGGACACTAGCTCTCACAACAGAAAATGGACTGGAGTGGGGATTTCAGTGGCAAACACACCAGATCCTATCCCTCATTTTTTTGCCCTCCTTTCTTGCCTCAGACTTATACCTCAGGCCAGCTAAATTGCTCTGCAGAGACCTGCAGGCCACCGAGAGCCCTATGCAGAGGTAAGTAAAAAAAAATTACTTACCTCTGCCAGGACTCCTGATTGGCCATCACCACTGGATGCTGTGTTTGCACCACCCATGTGGCTGCATCTGTGGCAATGGTGGAGGATAGGAGTGGGCAGTTAGGCTGCAGTCCTGTTCACATGAACCTGAGAGTAAGTCCCACCAAACTCAGTGGGACTTACTTCTGATTAGACATGTATAGGATTGTGCTGCAAGACAAATTACATATAGTGCTAATGCTGAATAATATCGAAAAGTAATTTCATTAGTAGTAATTGCAGAAATGTCCCAGTTGAAATATATGAAGAAAATTACATGTGCAGAACCGTCAGATATAATCACGAAAAATTCTGAACATTTGTGTCAATGAAACAAAATGGATTAGTATTTTTTCCTTTAATATCTAAATTATTGAAATATATGTAATTAAAATAAAAATGGTGGCAGCTCTTCTCATCGTTAATATAAATGTATGTTAATTTTCCTCACCAAATCCAGAATGAAACGATGAAAAATTCTCCAATTTGGAGAAGCAGAAACTGGTCACTACGCTATACTGTTGAATGAGAATACATGCAAATTAATTTGGGGAAGCTCTGCACTGTATAACTGAGAAAGAAACATTTATTTCCTTTTGCACTGTTGTAACGTTTGCCATGTTACTTTTGCTCTGTTAATTTTCATAATGAGCTCAGTAACACAGAAATATTCTCTTTTTCTGTGACCGGTGGTATGTATGTGACATGGACCCATTTTTGGTGTTTCAAAAATTATGGCTAATTAACTTTTTTGGTCAAATGCCTGGAAGTTCAACTTTATTTTATTGTTGTTTATATCCTACTTCCCTACTGATAGGCAAGGTGACCACCATGACTAACTTATCATCATCAAGGTGCCATACATTGGATTCCCAAGTGATCTAACCACTGATCAGACACAGTCTTGTCATGCAATTTCAAATCACAGGCGTGTTCAATAATTTTTTATCATTTTTTATTTCCTTGTTTTGTTTCATTTTTTATTTGTTTCTTTTTTTAAGTTCTAAAGATTCTTACAGCCCAATCCTATCTTCCTGGGACCCGGAGGAACAGTGGCACCAAAATGGTAACCACTGTATCCTGCAGACACTGTGAAGCTGCCTGAGGTCTCCTTGGGGGAAGAGGATGTTCGTCCCCTTCCCCCGAGTAAGGGTGTAGGCCCTGCAATAGGGCTTCTCAAGTCTGCGTTGGCTATTTTACCAATGCAGACTTGAGAACCTCTGTGTCAGGCTTGTCAGTCCAATACGGAGTATAGGATACAGAGGAGGAGGCCTTGGCCACTCCCACCCCTTCCCAGGCTGTTTTGAACCCCAAAAGCATGCACTGCCACATGGTGGTCTTACCTTCCTCCAGGAGGCGTCTTTGCTGGGCCCAGCATTGACTGGTGCTAGCCCAGCACTGGAGACTTTTCCTCCAAGAGTGCTGTAAACATACTTTATAGCATGTTTATGACACTTAGCAACAATGCTATGGCCCTGTAGGATTGGGCCCTTAGTTATCATCACAGTCCCAGCAAAACTGCTACCACACAGCTGACTCTTTGCGGTGACCATTTTAATTACCCATATATTGTGCATAAAAGAAATGGCTGCCTTCATGGAAAAAAATGGTAGCACTGATTCATTGAAAACAACGAAATGTATCAGCATTCAATAACTGTGGCCAAACTATCTTTGACTAAGAGACGCTATAGATGATGAGTCAGTTCATGCCATTGAGGACAAGGAAAAGGAATCAGCCTAAGGCCTCCTGGTACCTGAGGCAGGGTGCCATATGTTGCCCCACTTTTACCTTGTGATATACCGTATTTTTCGCTCTATAAGACGCACCTGACCATAAGACGCACCTAGTTTTTAGAGGAGGAAAACAGGAAAAAAATATTCTGAATCAAATAGTGTAATCAAATATGTCTCTCCGCTGCTCTGTTTCCATGCTCCTTAGCATATTTTACTACCTCTAGTTTAAAAGGAATTTTATATGCTAGCCTTTTCTGCTTTATCATCCTTGCACTGGTAGAATGAGGTACTGTAGTATTTTTCTGCAAGTGCATTGTCACTAAGCGCTGAACATTTGCATTACCATTGAGCGCCTGCATTTGCATTACAATTTGCATTTGCATTACCATTGCATTTGCATTACCATTGAGCACAGGCAGGACCCTGGTCAGGGGCAGAAGCACCTGCCAAGGAGGCTCTGCTGCCCTGAGAACGCCTGCAGCTTTGCAGTATTCGCTCCATAAGACGCACACACTCCCCCCCCACGTTTTTTGGAGGAAAAAGTGCGTCTTATGGAGCTAAAAATACGGTACTCTACCAGCCTCTCCTCCAAACTGCTTCTTCTGCTTTGTTCTCACTCATTTTCCAGTCAAGGGAGTGGGAGAAGGAGGAGGAGCAGTCGGTGGATACAGGGGGTACCCCCAGCCAATCTGTTGCCTAAGGAGACTGCTTTAGTTAGCCTCATGGAAGGACTGGTCCTGAATGGCCCTGCCTAGATTAAAAAAACTGATCTTTCAGAGGGAGTTTTTGCAACTTGGTCCAAAACGGGCAGACCTGCTAATGAACAGGTGAACAGACTCTTGCATACAGCATTCTACCTCTCTGCCTCCCAACTCTCATGTCCCACTACATTTGTTGTTATTTCCATCTCCAGCTGAAGTCTGAAGATATCCTGGTCCCTTAAATTACCCCTCCCTTTCCTCACTACAGCTGGACCATTGTATCCTTGGAGGGTCCATTCCTAGACCCCCTGCAGATACCAAATTGAATCCATTGGTGGGGGTCACTTCCTGCGTTCAGGTCCAAGGCCCAGGGAGGCCACTTGAGGCCTCCCAGAGCCTTAGAAGGCGTCCTGGAGCCTTTCGAAAGGCATATCTAGGTTTTGCAGAAAACCTGTGCCTTTTTAAGATTTCTAAGAGGCCTTCCAAGTCCCATGGAGGATGTGCACAGCTTCTCCAGGCCACAGAAAGCCTCCTGGACATGACCGGAAGCACCTTCTGGTCGTGCCTGGGAGGTCAGGTGAGGTCCTCTAGCATGGGTTTGGAACCCACGCAGAGTCAAATTCATGGGTTCTGAACCTGTGGATAAAGGGGGCCCACCTGTACTACTGTTGTACCAACATCAAATGCTAAGTCAGTGGATGTATACGAACACGGGAAAATGTACATCTCCACATGCAGTCATATAACAGCTGTAATTCATGAGAGTGGAGAATCCAATCATTTAGACACTGCTTCTTCATAATCTTTTTTCTTTTCATTAGGATTGTGCAGTAAATGGTGGATTGTGTCTGTAAATGTCAGGTCAATAGTGCAGGACTGTAGCTAGGGGGGGCTAGGGGGGTTTCAACCCCCCTGAGCCATCGGTTTGCCCCCCCCCCAAGAATTTTTTTCTAAACCTGTTCTCTTTTTGTCTATTCTTGTGTCAACTGGGGATGATCTGAAGCCCTTTTTGCAACTTTTTTTGTGCACAGGAGGAAAGAGGGCTTGGTGCTTCTGGCAGGGATGGGAGGGAGAGAGAGAGTACATGTGTGTAGAGTGAGTAAAACAGGGTCCTGGAGGGCTCCTTGGAAGTTATGACCTCTGGTCACCCTGCACCCATCCAGATCACATGGAGAGCAGGGCTGGTCAAGAGAAGCTACAAGGAAGGAAGGGAAAGATTTCTACTTGTACTGGGGAGAAAGGGACTGGGGAGACCCTTTCTCCCACAAAGAAAGCATGGAAAGCATTTGAACTAAAGAAAAAAGGTTCTAAGTAGGCGCAGATCTGGGGGAGGCCATGGGTGCATACCCCCCCCCCAACTATCCTGCCAGCAGGGAAGGGCACCCATTGGAATGGAGAGCAAAATCAGGTGTCAGGGAAACACGCACTGGGCGGGTACCAAGGAGATTGGTGGATAGATGAGTGTTCCAACCAAATAAATAGCTACAGAGGCTATAAAGTCAATCTGGAGCCCAGGTCTACCCAATCAGGTAGATCTGGGCTCCAAATTCAGCAAATAGCCACAGAGGCCTGAGGGAGGAAGTGATTAATACATACAAAATTATGCAGGGGATGGATGGAAGAGAGAGATACTCTTTTCCCTATCACATAACACCAGAACCAGGGGACATCCACTAAAATTGAGTGTTAGGACTCAGGACAGATAAAAGAAAATATTTCTTTACTCAGTGTGAATTTAATCTGTGAAACTCCATGCAATAGGAAGTGGTGATGGCATATTACCTAGATGCCTTTAAGAGGGGATTGGACAAATTTCTGGAGGAAAAGTTAATCATGGGTTACGTGATAGGTATGTGCAAGCTACAGGTTTTTAAAGTAGACTACCTTGGAATGCCAGATGCAGGGGAGGTTTTGTCTTGCTGTCTTTTGTGTTCCCTGAAGCATTTGATGGGCCACTGTGAGATACAGGAAGCTGGACTGGGTGGGCCTTTAACCTGATCCAGCGGGGTTCTTCATATGTTCTTATGTAGGCTATAAACTTAATCAGGAGCCAAGGTCTACCCAAGTAGGTAGACCTGGACTCCAAGTCCAAGTGGGGGCCCAGCTCTACCTGTCCAGCAAATGTCCACAGAGGTGATAAGCACAAGTGGGACCCCTGGTCTACACAGCAGGTAGACCCGGGTTCAAAGTCCAGGCGGGAGCCCAGGTTTACCCACCCAGCAATGGCCACAGAGGCTATAAGCTCAATCAGGAGTCCAGGTCTACCCAGCTGGTAGACCTGGACTCCAAGTCCAATCAGGAGCCCAGATCTACCTGCCTGGTTGACCTGGGCTCTGAAGGTAGTGCTCATGCCCCCCCCCCCCCCACACTGGATTCACCCCTGATTCTAAGGAGATTCAACTCTCAGGAGAATTCAGCTCTACTAGGTAGATTCAATAATTCAAGTCTTCTGTACTTTGCTTTTAAAAGTAATGAATATTGTAAAAAAAAACTAGTGTTCCAATGGTGTTACTGTATTTGACTTGCATATCTTTCCTCTTGCTTTTATGTAAAGTAAATAAATTTTATTTTAGTATGTATCAATGCATCAGCAATGTGTCATTGGCTAATAAAAGGCTTTCAATACAAGCAGACTATCTGCATCACAGTGATATGTTTTACTTTTGCAGGAATGCAAGCCTGTGTATTGTGCTGGTGTGTAAAATGAAAGGATATGTTGCATGTTATTTCTATGTAGACAAATACAGTTCATGTTGCATACAGAAATGCATTTATTCTATGCAAATTATTGCGACATTGCTTTATGGATAATGAATGTGTGTTTCAATACCCCCCCCCCCCAAATACTTTCTCTTCATGAAATTTGAGGGAGTTACAGGTCTTTGATATGTCTCTGTACTTATCCCTTCATTTTGTACACCAGTATAGATACCCAACATAATTTCCTCCCCTGAAAAAATAGTGTCCTGTCCCGTCCCGTCCCCCCACCTCCAGAGTCCTGGCTACAGGCCTGGGTGGTTAGTTGGTCCTCCTTTTTTAAATGTTCCATTTTTGAGCACGCTTTCCAAGAAGATGCTTCTGCATAAGTCCACTGAAACAAACAGGAGCTATGCAGGTCACTGTGTGTTCTCATCATTTGGCTTGGATGCTTTTGCTTAGTACTTTTCCTTTATGAGGAGAAGGCAGAAAGGAAACTACAGTTGAATAAGACATCTTTTAAAATGCAAGAATCTTTACATATTCCCCCTGCACCACTTTCCATGCTCTATGAAGCAAGGCAGAGCAATTCAGTACACGCATTCAAAGAGGAAATTATTTCCTAAAATACCTCAAAAAACCTTGACTTAATAAGATGCTCCCCCTCTATTTGCCTGTGCTACTGTTGCTTTAAAGGAAAAAAATGAAAAGGATCAAACAAAGCAACTTTATTAGTCCTGTAGAAGAATCTCCGTGCAGTTTTTGCAAATGAATATTTCAGGATTAAAAATTCTAACACCTCTGTGTGTGTTGTACATGAGAGAGAGAGAGAGAGAGAGAGAGAGAGAGAGAGAGAGAGAGTGCATGAAAATTAGCAGGTCCACCCAAGCAGAAGAAAAAATGCAATTGTCTCTGATGCAAGATGATCACTTCATGTCTGGGTGTTGGGGATAAGCTGTATTTGCAGTGTCTGGGGATGTGTGGCCAGCAACTTCCCTTCTGAAAGCAAAATTCAAGCTGTAACACTCTTGCGGGGGGGGGGGGGAATGGAAAGTTGGTTCATGTTGTCTACAGTAACATCTGTTGGCTTCACAAAGATCTGCAGTCTCTCTGCTCTTTAGTAGGAGTTCAAAGATGATGTAAAGATAACGCTATTTATTCATTTGTTCACTTATTTATCTCTTTAAATTTGAATTGCATCCATTTATCTATTTAAATCCTCTTGTAACAAGCCCCATTATCCGCCTCAATACCCTGCAAATGGAATGATGTGCTATTCACATGGTATGCTGTACATACACAGGTGCTTATATGTGCCTACGCCTTTTTGTGTGAATGGCTGTACTTCTGTTCATTTGAATGTGTTCAACGAAGAACTGGACTCCCTGAACATGCAAAATACAAATTACATGTACTGCTGTAATTTGACCTGCATGTTGAACATAATGGGTCAGTTTGGACACTACTTGTCTTACTGGACTCCTTTTTATGACATGCATGACCCACACCCTTCCCAGCATGCTGGGGAACAGATTCCTAATATGTATTAATAGAGTTGTTCAGTGTTGCCCCCAACCTGCAGAGGAAGATGATTGGAACGGAAAGAACAGATGTGAATCCATGAAGGTTGAATTGTAAGTGAACACAACATGTGGAACTGTAGAACATGTTTTCTGGTGTGCAACAATTTTCAACCACTGTGCCATGGCACATTAGTGTGCCACAAATGTGTGTCCAGATGTGCCACAGGAGCTTGGGGTAGGGGCATATATTGATAGGACCATTGGAGCATATGAGTCCCCAGCCAGTAGCGTGGTGTGCCTCATCAATTGTCAAAAAATGATTGTGTGCCTTGACAATTTTAGCACCATCTCAGTGTGCCATGGGATGAAAAAGATTGAAAATGGCTGGTGTGAAGATTAAGGTGGGACCTGTAATTACAATTTCCATGCTTTTGATGCATGAGTGAATTTTTAAAAACCTTAACTCTTCTCTTCAACTGAGAGATTTTTTTAAACCTTTAATATAGTACTTGAAATAATACTGAGGTGTGCATGTCACAGAGATGTTGACCCTCCACACAGAGAAAGCTTAAAGCTAAAATCAGGGCCCCTATGTAGAACTGGGACCCTAAATTCATCTGCATCATTAGCTATTTTTAATACAAACTGCATGCATTCCTCTCTAGTGTGGGTGAAGTTATAACCTGGAAATGCCAAGTTGATTGAAAACAAAGTTAATTTAATACGAATTGGTACAAGGATGCCATTAATTTGACATCAATCTATTGCCTTCCTCGGTTTCAATATTTAATAAGTGTCCAATTTCTTAAATGGGGATAAAAATTAGAAACAATAACCAAAGCAAGTTATTTTCCAATAAACAGAAATGTCTTCACTGATTAAAGAATAGTAATTGGGTGTTATATGTTAACAGCTTGGCCCAGAGCAATTTTATAATAACCTTCTAACTGCTTGCAAGCGCCCACCCCACATTTTATTACATGCAACAAAGTGCACTTATTGCTTCTCTTAATTCATTTTACTGAGCTGTCAATAAATTTCACTCCATTAGATGCAGAATTTAATTAGCTGGGGTCACGATTTACGTGATTTCTAACTTGCTAGCTATTTATGGATTCTGGTAAGTGTTGCCCTTGGCAAAATAAACTTATTTAATTTATAGCCAGCAGTGAGCAATTATTTTTCATTTCAATGACACTAAGCCTCACCAAAATGTTGACTGTTTTAAGGTTACAAATACATCACTCTCAGGCCACAGCCAACAACTTTATCAGAACATAATGGATTTTGGCTTTACAAAAGATCTTTGATATACTAGTAATCAAATTCCTTTTTGCAACTATACAAAATTCAGGGCCCATATAATTTGTGTTTAAGTGCACAGCAGAGGGTGGGCTGGATAAATGCCCGATACTCTTGCACATAGTATACTGTAGAGGCTTGTTTTGATGGTATTGTATGTCAGAAGGGATGCAGTTTTTCATTCATAAGGACACTTGATAATTATGTATGTTTGCCAAACAAGTCATCATAAAGTGTGCATCAGAGTTCAGTGTTCTGCTACAAAAAAACAAGGTCTTGGAATTGATCATTGCTATAGCCTGGCAGAAATTAAGAGCATATAAGGGGTATGTTCTGGTGTTCTCACGAGCTTGCTCCTGGCAAGCTCCTCCAGACTTCATTTAAACTGGACTGACAATTACCAATGAAAGTGGAATGCTTAGGAAAAAAGGGTTTTTTTTTCCCCTCTGGAGAACTCCAGGAAATTTATTCTAAATTTACTTGTAATTGCTGGCTCCCTCCCCATTCACCCCATGATGTAACTATCACATGGTGGTAGCAAAGAAAGGGCTTTCTCTCTTTTGGCCTCCTTGGCAGCAGTGGCTGTGGCCATGGCCATGGTGGAATGAGAACAGGGAGGGCTTCTCTCTTTCTCTTTGCTCTGCTTGTCTCTCATACTCTCCTTTCATCTCTGAAATCCTACTGTGGTGCCAGAAGCCTGATGGTCTTATTCACATGTGTCTGGCTTGTGGAATGCTACCATTGAAGTGCTCTAGGCAAGTGGTTCCCCAAATTTTTAGAGGCCCTAGAGGCAACTCCCTGATTTATAATTGCCAAGGAGTGTGGTTATAATGGGCAGCGCTGTTCCCCCCCTCCCATAGCAGCTTGTTTAACCCTTGATGCACATAGCTTCATCTTCCTTGTCAGTTTTGCAAACCACCAAAAATTGGGTGACAACCCACTGGTGGGTCCCAGATCCACGGTTTGAGAACCGCTGCTTTAGGCCTAAGGAAAAGGAGGGTGGTACAGAGAAAATACAAAAAAAAAGAAAAAGAAAAAAAAAGAGAGCTAAGAGAGGGAGAATGTGAAAAAGGAGGAAGGAGAGAAGAAAAGGACAGGAATAGAGATATGGAGCTCTTTCTCCCTGCCTCTGCAGTCAGTGGAAGGGAGCAGTGGTCCAAAGATCACTGAAGGAAGGCTTGGGTGGTTTGGTGACCCCCCCCCCCAGCCTGGTGATGCCACTGCCTGTTTCTCATGGATTGTGAATTCAGGTTATCCTGCTCAGTGTAAGAGCAAACTCTGTGCAAACAGAGTCCGTGGGCCTCTCATCCCAAGCAATGGGGTACTTTGCAGCATGTGCAGTACTATGACTTGGGTCTAAATCTTCATATGCGGGTGAAGGCAGTTGCACCCAGGCAGGATGGGACATAAGAACATAAGAACTAAGAACAGCCCCACTGGATCAGGCCATAGGCCCATCTAGTCCAGCTTCCTGTATCTCACAGTGGCCCACCAAATGCCCCTGGGAGCACACCAGATAACAAGAGAACTCGTCCTGGTGCCCTCCCTTGCATCTGGCTTTCTGACATAGCCCATTTCTAAAATCAGGAGGTTGCGCATACACATCATGGCTTGTACCCCATAATGGATTTTTCCTCCAGAAACAATCCCCTTTTAAAGGCGCCTAGGCTAAACTGGACGTTTGCCAGTTTTCCCTCAGCTTCAGCCCTTCTCCCCAAAAGCTGCCCTACAGGATCAAGGGACCCTCAGATGTGCCATGCAGTGCTGTTCAGGGGCTGCAGCTGTGGATGGGGAAAAATAGGTGACTGTCATGCAAGTATGGAAACTGGTAGGGTGGAGTTAAAGGGATCCATTGAGCCCTATGTGGCTCACCTCCCACATGTGGAGAAGACTTTTTCTTCTGTTTAGAACTTCCTGTGTACTATAATTTGGACACTTCTAAAACTATAAGGGTTACCTTTAATAGGTAATGCCTTGGGTCTTTTATTTTTCTGGATTCAGGATGAAAGCAAATGCCTGAATATTTGGTTTTTTTCCCTATAGAACTGCTCTTTAGGACACTTTCAGTTTCCAAGAGGTTTAGGGCATAATCCTAACCAGGTCTACTCAGAAGTAAGTCCTATTTAGGGCAGGAGGTCTGGTCTAGAGGGTAGAGCCTCCATTTGCCTGAAGATTAACATCCACAAGGTCGCCAGTTCGAGGCCACCGGCACCGTGCGACCTTGAAGCAGCTGGCAAGCTGCAGCTGAGCTGTTCCATCTGCTCGGAGCGTGGGAGGATGGAGGCCAGAATGTGAAACCAGATCGGAGTGTAACACCTTGAATGTAGTGGTTCTTGAAAGAAAGAACCTTCTTTCAATTTGTAAAAATCCCTGTGTGGATTTAATAAGCCTGCCTATGTAAACCGCCTTGAATAAAGTCTTGAATAAAGACCAAGAAAGGCGGTATATAAATACTGTATATTATTATATTATTATTATATTTTGTTCAATGGGGCTTACTCTCAGGAAAGTGTGGTTAGGATTACAGCCTCATTTATGCTGGTGTCATGCCCAGGTGTACGAGGAGCTGCCACAGCCCAATACCGTATTGTTGTTTTCCTTCAACAAGACTTTGGATGACTTTGCAGAGATGAATATATCTAGTGCTGGTGATAATGGATGTTGTTCTGAGTGGCTTATCTCCTATATTCAGTCTCCTCCCCACCTCTTCTCCCTTTCTCTCAACTTTGTCCTCTCCAGTAGGCCTTTTATAATACGTATATGTAGCTCTGACAAGACACAGGCCTCTTATCGCAGGTAATAGCTGGAATATTTAATATAAGTTTTTACTATACTAGCCCATCCTATTTGTCAATGTAAAGCTTAAATGTAATGGCAGTAATTTCATTTCCCAGCCATGCATAAGAATATAGTTCTTTATTATGTTAATACAACCTGATAAGTAAAATCTATTGCATTATAAGTGCTATCAATTTTATAAAATGATTGTACTAATAATTAGGGCAAAGTTATTTTCAAGTTCATCATTTAATTTCAGCTTTAATTGTCTTTTTGAAATGTTCAGTCTTTTATTTAATTATGGATATGCAAGTATAATTATCTTGAACTCTGCATAATTGTTCATGTATAAAACTTTTCGGAGGTTTACTTATTTCTAGACATGAATCTCTTCATATTGTCAGTTAAAGCATTTACCTAAATGTAATTACAGCTAAAATGATCTGGGAGGCTTTTTAAGACAATTGCCGCAGTACCTCTTCTTAATCCTATGAACGCTAAATGTTAACTGAGACCACTTATATTTTAGCTAAATACAATTTTATACAATAATTTGCCCTATATTACTATTTCTCATCTAATTATAGTAAATCTGTATACAGTCAATTCTTGCTAAAAGTAGTTGGGAATTTTGCTACGAGTAGGTTACTGGGAACACTAGATGCCACTATATGTGTTTATATCTACAAGTACTGAACTACAAATTCAGGAGGTCTCCTCTGAGTAACCCGGGGTAAACCTCCAAGGCATGGAGGGCTCTACTCAAACCTGTGCCAGCTAAATTGAACAGGTCTGCATGGAACCAGGTCACAAGATCAGGCCTGGGAAGAGGGTTTGGTTTCTGTGGCTGCTGCCACTGTTAAACTTGCCCCCTTCCTGAACCTGATCCAACCTTGCTTGCATGTGCTGGTGTGGCCAAGGGAGCAGTAAGCATCTGCAGGAGCTTTTCCATCTCCAGAAAAGGAGGCTTAGGGCCCAGAAAGTGACAAGGCCAGGTGGGTGGAACCAGAAAGCGGAGATGAGGACAGGGGGATATAAGGAGAGGACCATGGATCTCAAAGCACTGCTTTTGGACAGCATCCTTGCTGAGGCCAGCATCCTGGCCACAGAGAGGAAGGGCAGCCCTGAGGAGTCAAGCCAGGTGGATATGACCTGAGGACTTACGTAGGCTGCCACTCCTGTATTGGTTGGGAACTAGGTTACAGGCAAGAGCCCAAGGATATCCCCCTTCGTGGCTCCCTGACACGATACATTATAAAACTAATGGTAAAGGTAGTCTAAAAGGGCAGGCAAATTCCTGCATGCTTGCCCCTCCTTTCAGGGGGGCCTTTTCTGAGCTCTGAGAATTCTTCCCTTGAGCACAAATGGTTGGCAACCTTCAGTCTCAAAAGACTACGGTTTAAGCCTACAGCACCCAGTATTCCCAGGCGGTCTCCCATCCAAGTACTAACCAGGCCTGACCCTGCTTAGCTTCCAAGATCAGATGACACTGGGCATGTGCAGGGTCACAAATCCAGTGAAATTCACTGACAGCTTTGGAGATGGAGCGACCCTCTCAGGGCTCACCAGAGCAGGAGGGTGCCCTACAAAGGCCAGTTTGGCAAAGGTCCCGAGACTGGCCTTGACCACTAGTTAGATTGGGTGGATCCACCAACAGTCTCTGCTTTCTAAATGGGGAGCAATGAGCAAATAACTCAATTGTGCCTGCAATATGCAGCCGTTGAGTACTGAGAAAACAGCATAGCCAAAAGAAATTCCTATTTTTGGTGTTCAGAAAGGTAAAATTCTGTGTAAGAGAAATGAGAAGGCTCCACACAATTTCCAGAGGGGTTGATTTGTTTAAGAATCTAACCAGAGATTTTCTTAGAGCAGAATGAGAAATTAACTTAACCCAAATATTATCTGAAAACCTGAATTTTTCTGAAAACCTGAAAAGTTCTGAAAACCTGAATTTTTCTTAAAATCACTTTATTATAGAAAGCTTCCTGAAATATATTTGTTTCACTGGACTGGACTCTCAATCAGGCTATTAAAATGTATGGGTGGCTTCACTGGTCTGTCAGTCAAGTTCTTAAGGGTGTATTTCAAAGGCTAAGAAGCCTACATTATGTATGATTTGAGGAAATCACTCCATCAGGAATGCTGATGAGGAGAAATCAGGCTACAAAGATAAAGTCTTGCATCCAAAGAGGTACTTTAGGCTAGCCCAAGGATTTGCAATGAGTGGGTGAGATTTTTTTTTAAATTCTTTTTCTTTGATCGGGAAACTCCCTTGTCTCTCACAGACTGCCTTTGCTGCACCCATCAGTCTGATGTGTTTTGTCATTCCAGAGGGGTAGGTGGTTGTTCAAGAAACATAACTTTGGATGCATGGAATTAATGGAGAGACTCTTAGAGTCCCGGCCTTGGTGATGACCCTAAATGTGTTTCTGCTTCTCCCCCTGTCATCTGCTCTTTAATCTCCTTTATGATTTGCAATTCCAATAGTTAATGCAGAGATTTTCAATCTTTTTCATGTCACCGCACTCTGGCAAGGTACTAGAATGGTCAAGGGACATCACCAGTTTTTTTCTGACAATTGATAAGGCACATTGTGCTGCCAAAGGGGGTCTCACATCCCCCAATGGCCATACTAATAAATGACCCTCTCCCAAATTCTCGCAGCACAGTGGAGGACCATTCATGGCACACTAATGTCCCATGGCACAGTGGTTGAAAACAGCCGTTAATGGTTAAAACACTCCGTTAAAACACTCCGTTAAAGGAGTTAATGGGTGTGGCAGTGTTCATCACGAAATTTGTGTGAGATTTAAAAGTTATTCATGAGGATCCAAACACTATTCCCACACAAGTCAATGGGAATTCATAATTGATATCAGTTCGAAGCTTTTGTTTGTGTATTTTAGCCCTGACTTCCATTATTGGACTGTCAGTATCATACATACTGATGAAGCAAATGAGGTGCATACCTGTTGACTCTCCATTTCATTACCAATTGCAGATCTAATTGTGAATAATTTTATTCTACTATCTGCCCCAGCTCATTCTTGCTTTCTTCCTTCTTGCGTTCTTATTAACATTTCAAAGGAGAAAAGAACAGAGAGAATTCACAATACAGCCTTTTTTTGTCTCTTTCTTTTCTACAAAAAAAAGGGCAAACAACTTTATTTTCCACCAGGCGACTGCTGACTTCCTTTTAATCAAACAAATACTGTATCCATTAATTATTGTAAAGTTTAATTATTGATTGAGTTATTGAGACACGCTTTTCAATAATTCACTTCATGTCTGTTGAAGTGTCCAATATTGTTATACAGAACGAAGGACATGAGAAAGAAATGCTTCAAAAGTTTCTGGCTTAATGTTAATATGAAAGTGCTTGCCATGGGTTATTTGCATTAACTAATGATGACCTGAGATCAAAGTGTGAGTTCAGTGGAGTCTGAGCTTCTAAGGTAGTGGAGCTTGTAAATGTCTTTAGGAATCTTCCAGAAATGAAATGTAAACATCTGTAATGGCCTGTCCAAACTGTCAAGTTGTCTTAGTACTCTGAGTGACATACCTCAAGAGTGATGGTTTTCAAAGAATCTGTAGAAATGCAATGGTACCATCCAAATGGCCATAAGCAAGTCCTCTGTCAAGTTATTGGCAGTGAGTTTTAACAAAAACTGTCAAGTGTTGAATTATGGTCTGAAACCATGCTGCAAAAGATAAAGTAATTGCTTGTAAAAGAAAAGATTTTACATATATTAGTGAACGTGTCAGTGCTTGTACAAGTTGTTCCCTGCAAACCCCCCCTCCCCCCAATAAACATGCAAGGCAAAGATATGGGTGAATGGGCCACTTTTATTAAGGTTAGTTACAAAGAGGGAAATGTGAGACCTGCAGCCATATAAGAATGGAAGCGTGTAGTATGGCGGCTGAATCAATGAAAAGGGCACGAGCTGATTGCCTGACCCCAAGGTGTATGTTCCCACATTGACTCCAGGTTGCACCCACGTGCGAGGGTCATGTGAGCCTATCGCAGTGAACCCCATAAGAGGCAGAGGCAGAGGCAGCTGGACCGCACAAGACTGCCCCGAGCCAGGAAACATTTTGAGGCAATTTTTGTGATCCAGGCCAGGGACTACCCAGCCAGCCCCTAGCACTGGTAAGCCACTGAGATGTGGGAAGGGGGTTCCTGCCCTGCCTTTGCTCCCCTCCAGGTACACACAAAAAGCCAACTTCCAGCCTTTGTGCCTGCACTAACCTGCAAGTCAAAGTGACCAGGAAAGTAAGGAAAGAGAAACGACCTGACGCCCAGGTCCTGGCGCCCAGAAGAGCAGCAGCGCCAAAATGGCAGCTGCGATATCCTGTGGGCCCGCAGCAGCCAGCGAAGTTTCTTAGGGGTAAGGGAATGTTCTGGCAGCCCGGAAGGGTCTCCTTGGAGCTTCACAAGCTATTTTGCCTTCAGGCTGAGGAGGGGGCATAGGGTACAGTGGCAGAGTCCCCCCATCCTGGGTCTGATCCTCCCCCTCCCTCCCTCCCTTTGCTCAGCTCCACCCTCCCCCACCCTCCCCCTGCCCCCAAAAGCTGCTTTGCTTGCTAGCAGAGAAATTTACAGCTGGCTGCGTCCGTGGCAGGACCTCCCACTGCTGAGGCCCAACACCTACTGGTGCTGCATGTCAAGTGCTGGCAGTAAAGTGCTTTCCAACACTTTTACCTGGCACTGGCAGTACAAGCGTGTTGCTGGCGTTAATCCCAATAGGATTGGGCCAAAGAACTCTGTAGAAATAACAACAGTTCCATCTAAATGGCCACAAGCAAGTCCTTTGTCAATTATCAGTGGTGAGTTTGATCAAAAGGTGAACTTTAAATCAAGAAAATGCTTGCAGCTCAAACCATTTACAAAGCTTGTCCTCTTTTAAAAGAAAATGGTGCTTACATAATAATAATTAATATAATAAATTTGTTATATTAATTAGCTTAGTATTAATTGATAAGAGCTCTCATTCTCATTCTTGGGTTTTAGTAATCACATATATATGCAGTTTTGAATGTACATCTTTGATGCTATTGCCAGCATCAAAACATAGAAGAAGGGATTCTGGAGACATGGCTGCAAGCCCTTATCATTGCAAAACATAAAATAAAATAAAAGCAAGACATATTCACAAAATGAGACTTAATTAAAACCACAAGAGAAATGAAAAGTGAAAATGAGGGCAAGAGAAAAAGTATATCAAGATTGCTGCACTGAAAAGGAACCAAGGGAGATTTAAAAAAATGTGTTTTTCTTAATTTATAGTATACTATCTTAGGGTACAGCTGAATAATATATTATTTTCTCTTAGATCTTTTCTGATCTCTCAATTCACTAACTATTTCTCTAGTCAAGCTGAATTCAGAATTGAATACATGACAATCACCTTTCACAGCAACCAGCACTGTTTTGTAATGTCTCCGCTGAAAACTAAATTGGATGCAAATCTCAAGATTCTCCAAGCGGACACATCATTCAGGAGCTTCCATCTCCATCGCAGACTAATTGCTTAGGAATGTAGTCATCAAGAAATTTTTAGTAACCTTTTATGTGTGGGGGTCAGTTAAATTATGGCCTTCTCCATTTTCATTCCACCATACGTAAACATGGATCATTAGAATAATAAAAAATATCCACTTATTTCTGTGGCTTTTGCAAACACTTGCTTATGGCCAATTTCTTTAATGTCATTGTATGGAGGTTGCCCCTTCCTGCAACTTACAGTGTAAACACATTTTATCAATTCTCATACAATATTGCATCCTTTTAGCATCTGAGATAAATTCTCACACTTGAAAGTTTTTTCGCAACTTAGATTTTTGTAGCAGAGTTTTCTTTCTTTCTATATTTTATTATTTTTTCTATATTATTGTCTGTTTGTTCTTATTTCTTTATTAACTGTATTTTGTATATATTTATACATATGAAGGGTCTGAAGTATCCCATAATTTCATTCTTTCTTGCTATTAGAATTTTTCAATTAAAAAGACAAATCCATCACATATGATTCAGAGTAGAAAATATTTTTAAAAATGGCAGTTTTAAAAAATGCAGTGGTGATGTTGCTGATCGAAGGAATTTGGCATGCACCACTGCCACTGAATCTACCTCTCCTGCTCCTTCTCCACCCTATTTTGCCTCCTCCCTACCCCACCACTGCCCTCCCTACCCTGCCACTGCTGCTCTGGTGACTGCAGTGGGGTCTGGGGACAGACAGGAAGCATTACCACCTCTTGTGGCAATGGTCCCAAAATGGCCACCAATGGAGAGCTCCATATGCTGATGGCCATTTTGAGGCAGCAGAACTCTGGTCCACTGTCGCAAAGCACTCTGGCTGGCAGCCTAGTCTGCCATAGCTTTGGGCTGTAAGTTGTTCTTTCTACAGTCTCATCCTTGGTCTAAAGCAGGGGTCTCCAAACCCCAGCCCGGGGGCCAGATGTGGCCCGCGGCGAGCCTCTATCCGGCCCGCGGCCGGTCTCTGATCCCCTGAGCAACTCTGGCCCAGTTGTCCATTTAAGTGTGTGCTTTATTTCTTGGGTTTTGTTCATGCTTGGAGAAGTCCTGGACATTTGAACCCATTCGTGTATTCATTCATCTAAGTTCCATCTCTAATGTATTTATTTAAATTTTATATTTAATTTTTTTTCTGGCCCTCGACTCTGTGCCAGATATTTGATGCGGCCCTTTGGCTGAAAAGTTTAGAGGCCCCTGGTCTAAAGTGAAAAGAACACATGTAGTGGGCTGGACATCTTGGTGGCATGCTCTTCCTCGCATGTGACATGTATTCATCTGAAAGCCACTCCCTATAGATGTTTTAATGAATGTGCGTAGGTTATAGGGTGGCCTTCATCTCTGCTTGTGGGCTTATGAGAGGCATCTAGTTGGCCATGGTGGGAAACAGTATACAGAACTAGATGGAATTTTGCTCTAATTGAACAGGGTTTTTATTATTGTTGTTGTTGCTCTTATGGGAGTAGAGCCTGATACTGTGATTTTATTCCCCTACAATGCATTCATCTCACGGTAGGTGAATGTACGGACAGGTGTACAAAATTATCTTTATTCCATATATATATATATATATATATATATATATATATATATATATATATATATATATATATATATATATATATATGAAAAGCAGCTAAGTTGAGTTTTATGGTATCTAGATAATCCCAATCGCCCAATTAATGGGGAGATCAGAGTTTGTTTAGCCGGGTCTGGAACACAAGAGTCTCCTCCTTGTGGAAGTGGAGGAGGGCTGGAACTGGGCAGATGCAGAGACCTTTTAAGGGCACTGCACCCAGCCCTCTTCCTCTGTTGCATGTGGGCAAGAGGGCTGGTTGCAGTGCCCTTAAAAGGCCTCAGCTTTTCATATATAATATATGGAATAAAGATAATTTTGTACACCTGTCCGTACATTCACCTAGCGTGAGATGAATGCATTGCAGTGGAATAAAATCACAGTATCAGGCTCTACTCCCATAAGAGCATGCTGCCTGCCAAGATTGGCCAAGGGGCAGGCGGTTTTTTCGCCTACCCCAGACTGTCAGGGGAAGGGGTTTTCTCCCCTTCCAACTGTCATCGGTCACTTTAAAGGGCAAGTGGTGCGGGTTAGAAGGCGTGAAATGGACTTTGGCATGCACCTTCAGGCGGCATAGGCAGGGCAGAACCCAATTGCAGTCCTCAGGGGCTCGACGGCACGAGGACGTAGATGGGGCCCTGGCTGGGACCGCGGGGTCCGCCTCAGAGGCTCAGCGGCTCAAGGCGGCACAGCCCACGGTCCGGCTGCCTTCCCCTTAAGGGACAGACCTGGATGAGCTGCACCGCCTAAGAATGGGGCATGTCTTGGAGTCGGGTGCATGCCAGCCTGGGGGCAGACGTGCTCTGGTACTGCCCAGTGGTCCCGCCTCCGCACCACAGGGGGCTTTGCTGCCTCGAATGCTGCAGGTCTCAGTCTCCCCTTCTGTTGTAACTGCTAATAAAGTGGCCCTTTCCCCCATATCTGTTGTCTCGAGTGTTCATTGGATGGTGCGCAAACAAAATATTGGTCACCATTTTGAGTCATACTATCAACATTATATAGTTGCCTGCATCCAGTTAAGATAATCCATATGGGGTAGCAGGCTTCTACATGCACATCACTTGCTAAATCAGGAACAATGGGCACAAATCACTCAAATGCGAACAGGATCTCTGTTGCATTGTTTGCAGTGAGATGCAGATTACACAATTGAATGCTTACCCTCATCTGCACTCTAACACAATATGTTTCATATACTTTTTCTTTTTAAAAGAATGGCTAGAATTGGATGGAGTTAATGAAGATGTGTAACAGACTGATCATATCCTCACCATCTTCCGCCACGCAGCTGTACGTGGGAGATCACACGGCCCACAAGAGGTAAGTTACAATAAGTTTTATTTACTCCTGGTATACCTTCTGATCCCCAATGGGTCTCCTCGGGCATACACCAGCTATTTTGCTGGGATAAGTATGAGGAGAAGAAGGGGGTGTGTTGGGCTGGAAAAACAGGGATAGGATCCCAGTGCATGTGGTTACCTCCAGGATCCACCCCACCCAGCCCCTTAACCTCCCCCTCCCCCATCCTGAACATCTCCCAAATCACCCACAACCTGCCTCTGCCACCACTTTACCTGTTCTGGTGTGGGCTGAGTCCATTGGTGGCAGGTACACAGAGCTGACAGCAGCTCTGACACGCATGGCAACTGGGCACCATTTATGACACTTCTGAAGCCTTTATGATAGAAGACTCTGAGATCTGTCATAAAGGCCCCATAGTTTTGGATTGTTAGTTTATATCTTTCCAAGGTCAGGCAAATGGGAAAGAAATGTATGTCAACAGATGATTTATTTTCAGCGTTGTTTAGCTCCTTAATAAATTTTCTTCTAGGCATGAAGTAGCTTGGTGTGGAATCAGCCTGGAAGCCTATTCTCTTTTCCACCTAATTTGATTTGATCTATTTTCTCAGATCTTAGTTAAATATTGTATATTTGCCCTTGAACAAGAATACAAATCACCACTCAGTCAGCTTCATTTTGAACGTGAGCATTTTTAAACAGATTGGATACTTGTAAGAAAAGTCAAACTTCTGTAATGCCTCTAGGCATGAATACAAAGGATTCCAGGTGTAACTCCTTCCCTATTCAATGTTCTTACAGCCTACTCCATAGCTCCATTTAGAGCCTAATACTATCCTTCTCTCCCCCTTGCTTGTGCAACCACACAAAAAATGGGTGTGCTGTATCCAACTGGGAGGGGGAGTGGCTTGCGAGGCGTAAGAGGTTAAAAGGCATTTGAATCCTCTTACGCCTCTGTAAACCTCCTGACCCACAATGGGTCTCCTCGGACCTGTGGAAGCAATTTCGCTAGTGCAAGTCTGAGGAGAAAAAGGGAGATAGGACCTTGTGCACACCATTGCTGCTGGATTCATCCCCTTCTGCAACCTCCCGGCTCCATCACACTGCCTCCCTGCCCCGTTTTGCCTGCTCCCCACCCACACCACTGCCTTATCTGCTTCGGTAGCCATTGTGGGAGGTCTGGCAATGGATGTGGAGTGCTGCCAGCTCTTGTGACAGCACTCCCAGAATGACCACCCATGGAAAGTTCCGGGTGCTATCGGCAGTCACTTTGCGATAGCAGAAGTATGCAGCATTGGGTTGTAAGCTTATGAATTTGGTTGCTCAACAATAAACTACTGCATTTGCGCTTACAATAACACAACAATTATTTACCATTTCCATCTCTGGGAAGTGACAGAACATTACTTTTCCAGTCATCCTGTCTTTTTTTCTCCTTTTGAAAATGAGTGAATGCTTGACCTTCCAGAACCACTTTTTCATATGAAAACAATCATCGTTTTTCATTGCTAGTTCTGTCTGTCCACTGATGACATTAGGTTATAATCAATGTTTTCATTACTTTGATATCTGGACAACACCACTGCCTCTATACAAGTGTCCTCTCAATCCATCCTACTGTGGGCTTCATGCTTTGTTTTCCACCATCTCTCTGCTTATTGTTAGGCTTAGCTGATATTTTCACTCTTGAAACTGAGCCAGGTTGCAATCCTATCGGACTCCTATTCCTGCTGATCCGTACTAAAGTATATTCTGATCCAGCACAATTCCAGTAGCAGCCAGTCATGTGCTTTGCGAAAAGTCACAAGCAGGGCATGAAAGCTTGCATGGCTACTTGCCTTATGGAAGTAGTAGTCAGATATGCTACTTCTGAACCTGATGTTTCCACTTTAATAATTAGCTTTTAAATTTCAGATATTGACACGATCCACAATAAAAAAGTATTCTTTACATTTATATTAATAATAACTT
The DNA here is from genome assembly GCF_035046505.1 of Tiliqua scincoides. NCBI lineage: Eukaryota > Metazoa > Chordata > Lepidosauria > Squamata > Scincidae > Tiliqua > Tiliqua scincoides. The sequence continues at coordinate 34,014,239 of NC_089826.1, forward strand.
CAAGTTTGCTTAACTCTGTGTTTTGACTGTGCTTTGGAGGTCACCAGTATGATATGAAACTATGAATTAAAGGAAGAAATACATCTGTTCGAACAAATGCTGTTTCATCATGCCTAATGAGACCCAGAATGAGTGATTATATTGAACTTTCCCCATATTCTATAAACCAGTGGTTCTCAAATTTTTCACATCAGGACTCACTTTTTAAAATGAGAATCAGTCAGGACCCACCGGGAGTGATGTCATGACCATAAGTGACATCATCAAGCAGGAAAATTTTTAACAATCCTAGGCTGCAATCCTACCCACACTTACCCAGGAGTAGGTCCCATTGACTATCATTGTTAAAAGCATATACATAGTAGCCTGTTAAACGTACTGATCTGTAACATTTCCCCAAATGCAGTCACATACCATGGTAGCATCAAGTCTAGTATATTAAAAATAAAATATTGAAATGAATGGGGACCCACCTGAAATTGGCTCGCGACTCACCTAGTGGGTCCCGACCCACAGTTTGAGAAACACTGCTATAAACAATTCTTTTGAATCAGGTGGTTTCTGAAAAACTGTTGCTGGGACTCCCCCCTCCCTTTTCCATTGCTGTTGAGAATAGAGCAAAACCTCAGCGTACTCCATTACAAAGACGTGTCATGTTGAGAAAAATAAGTCTTTGCCCAAAGCATTGACAGCAATACTGACATGAACTCTGGCAAAGAATATTCTGCAAATGCCATTCTTAGCAGCCATAACTCAATGAGCAGTAACGTGACATTTATAACTCTACTAAATAATGCAACAAAGAAATGTGCATGGTTCATGAGAACCTTTTCTTATGCCGACGTTGTAGTTTCTTAAATAATTTAATGTGTTTTTGAAAACATCTTCATTGTGAAGCCGCTTTATTGGAGCACCCCCTATGTGACAAATATAACCATGTAACTATAACTATAAATATATAGTTTATATTTATATGTAAATATAACCATGTGACAAATATAACCAGAACATTCTTAGCAAATTGTGATTGCATAGCAGAGGACAGCATGAGGACAGCAACATACTCATAACTTTCACTTAGTATAACTTTAATGTAACGCAGCAATTGTCCAATTCTATTATGTGTACTTTTTCAGAAGAATTAACCTCTTCTGATATTGCATGGTAAGATGTGATCATATTCAAATATTTTTCACTCACCAACTTATAACTTTCAGATTTTTTCAACGTATTGAAGACATTGCCAATGAACGGAACTCAATCTGTTTTCTGTTTAAGAAGGCCTCCCAGTTTGGGAGTGCCTTAGGAGGCAGCTTGGAAAAAAGGAAATCAAAAGGCTCCCCTGTCCACGCTGAACACCACACTGTGCTTAGGATTCTGGTTCCAAATTAGGATGAAGAATGTCATTTTCAAATATAGCATGAATTTGGTGTGAAGTATTATTTCTAGATGACACAATTTAGAAAATTTGACAAATTTCAGTTGTCAAATATACAATTATATACAAATAGACAATTTGAAAATGGTCATATTAAACAACCACAAAAAAAGAAAAAGAACATGATCAATGAAAGTGATCATTACTCAGCTGATATTACTACTCAGCGGCATTTTGCTGGTATAAGCCCAAGTAGCCCCACAGCGGCTACTGGGCCTTACCCAGGGAGAGGGAACAAATGTCCCCTTCCTTTGGGAGACCTCCAGTGCCACTGTTCCCATGCGGATGCAGTGGAGGCTGCAATGGAACTCCTGCATTGCAGTGTGGGACTGCGCTTGATTGGGCTGTTCAACATTTTTTCAGAGACTGCTGGGAACTCTGTTAACTCGGTGTTCTTGGCTGATAGCTACAGATACACTCTAAGTAGGAAAGATCAGCAACAAAAATAAACATGATAACATGGCCATGTTATCTATAATTTCTTGATTGGCTTGCCAAGCTCCTGTGTGTACATAGTGGAAGAAAGCAACAGTTATTTCTGACATGCCTTCAGGTAGTTGTTTTTTGTATAAAACAAATGCACTTGACCTCACAACTGTTCCATTAATTCAAAAGGCATGCTTTCTTCTCAGGTTCATGCCACCATTTGGAATACTTTGAACTGTTTCTCAAGAGGAATTAAAATGCCGCACATCTTTCTAGCAGTGACAAGATATCATAGATCAACATTAGATCAATATATAAGATTCACTGTAGTTTCACTACAGAAACCATGCTACTCATTTCCTGAAAAGTTCAGAAACTCGTGTGTGTGTGTGTTGTACACTTGCTGGCCATCATTATGAAAAAGTACATGGTGATGCAGAAGAGTATGGCAGATTCAGGAATGTGTTGCAGTTTTCATGGGGATCTCCTGTCTGGAGTCTGACTGCTTCCCTCCCCTCCTCCCCCCAATTCCTTGCTTCCAGTTGCTGTTGCGCTTGTAAGTTAATGTGCCCATCTGGAAGAAAAAAAATTACTCTCTGGGGCTCACATTCTGTTCGTACTGGGGTGTGTTGCAGAGAGGATGCAGAGATATTGAATGGGATGGGAGAGAGAATACAGTGGGCCGTCTTTATCTGTGGGTTCAGCTGCCAAATGTGTCATCTGGTGGGCCACTGTGAGATACAGGAAGCTGGGCTAGATGGGCCTGGGCCTGATCCAGCAGGGTTCTTCTTACGTTCAGCATCCATGGATGCCAAGCCCATGCCTCAGCGGGCCTCCCAGATGTGACCCAAAGCCGCTTCCAGTTCACATTGGGAACTTCTGGTCACATCTGGGAGGTGTTCTGAGGCACTTGGAGGTCACGACCCTGGCCTCCAATGGATTTCAGCATCCACAGATTTCAGAACTGCATGGGTTCTGGAAATGGAAAAGGTGCAAAAGAGAGCGACTAAGATGATTACGGGGCTGGGGCACCTTCCTTATGAGGAAAGGCTACGGCGTTTGGGCCTCTTCAGCCTAGAAAAGAGGCGCCTGAGGGGGGACATGATTGAGACATACAAAATTATGCAGGGGATGGACAGAGTGGATAGGGAGATGCTCTTTACACTCTCACATAACACCAGAACCAGGGGACATCCACTAAAATTGAGTGTTGGGCGGGTTAGGACAGACAAAAGAAAATATTTCTTTACTCAGCGTGTGGTCGGTCTGTGGAACTCCTTGCCGCAGGATGTGGTGCTGGTGTCTAGCCTAGATGCCTTTAAAAGGGAATTGGACAAGTTTCTGGAGGAAAAATCCATTACGGGGTACAAGCCATGATGTGTATGCGCAACCTCCTGATTTTAGAAATGGGTTATGTCAGAATGCCAGATGCAAGGTCAAAAAAAGATGCAAGGTCAAAAAAAGTAAAAAAACCTGGAGAGTCATTTTTGGCAAGGTGGCACCCCTGTTACTGAACATGAAATGTATGCAAGTCGGGTATGTTCGCATTTCTCTGTTAACAACTGTGGAATATGTGGAATATCCCTAAGAAGTATTTGATATAACTGACTGTGGCACGAGCGCAGAGCAATAGGAGGTTTCTGCTTATGAGTGAAGGGCTGCTGCACAGCCCACAGTTGCTGTGAATCAGAGGCTTCTGATTCCTATGAACTGCTTCAGGTTACTATTATGCAAACCAATTCCCCTGGCTTGTCAATGAAATCTAATTTGATTCTGTCTTTATACCAATTCCTCTTAAGCTCCAAAGAAAGCAGTATCTCTGCTTTCCAATACACTGTGCACTGCTTGACTGACAGAGGAATGCATCAAGGTTAGTACAGCATAAACCCTTTTTTAATTCACTGAGTTATTAAACATAGTGTTTCTATAGCTGTATATGGACATTGCTCACTGCAGAATCTACTGTATTAGAATTGCTTATGCCAGAAGGGCTTGGACATCAGTAGACCCAGGAATAAGCACACCACAGTTTGATTGCACTGCTTTATGGTGTTATCATTTATCTGCATTGCCACATACCAGCCTCTTCAAATAAGGTAATTTTGCTGCAATCTGCGACCAAGTATGAACAGCTGGCTCTCTGTGTTGCTCAAATGCAGATCTGAATGTTTAATGCAGCCCTTTTTTCTATGAACGCTCTTTAGCGCTAGCCAAGGGAGACAATTGCATAGCTGGGATCCAGTGTTTCACGCAGAGGAGGGCCCCAGCTACTCCAGATAACAGCAGAACAAATAAGAGTGAAGAGAAAAGAGGACGCTCAAATCTATACTACATAAAACATCCTGTAACTTATCAAGAGGATTTTCGCTGGCGCATGCTCCAAAATATTAAATTAGGCATTTCATCGAGATCCCCCCCGCCCACTTTAGCGATTCTTCTTCTCAAAGAAATGCACTTGGATATGGTTTCAGACATCTTACTGCACAGCAGGCATAAGATAAATTTTCATTCACCACATGGAGTCAATTGATTTTTACTCAGTGTGAAGATGTTACTGTTCCTTTACATCTATTGTAGGAAACAGTACACATCTCATACTAAGTAAAATTCAATTTACCATAGGCAGGAATGAACAAAATGAAAATTCTTGGCTCAAGTTCTGCTGAACAGAAGAAAAAGTGCTGAGAACATTTAGCTCCCATTGCTATAAAGCTCACTGTTTTGAAGAATAAGAAAGCAACTTCCATCCTCTCTTTTTTTTTCCTTCTCTGTGTGTCCCCTTAAGTATAACCTAGGTTCCCAATTCTCTCCTCCCTCTTTTCCTTGGTCTTGAAGAAACCATCATGTAGGCCTGTGATAACAGGTTTGTCAGGAAGCTATACTGAAAGTACCCTATTAATATAAGCCAGTTAAATTACCAGCCCAGGTATGGGTAGGGTTGTTGATTTGCTCCAAATAAGCCTGTTTCTCAGCTTTTATTTTTTAAGGTGTTCAGGAAGCACAGTTAATCTCAGATCATGTTTGGGCCACCACTATGTTCCATCCCTTTACTGCTAGGCTCCACCCAGAACCAGATCCCCCTCTAGACTAGGCTTGCCTCTAGACCAGCAATTTTCAACCACAGTGCCATGGGACATTGGTGTGCCACGAATGGTCCACATGTGTGCCATGGGAGTTCAGAGAGGGTCATTTATTAGTAGGGCCATTGAGGGTTGTGAGCCCCCTGCCAGCAGTGCAGTGTCAATTGTCAAAAAACTGATGGGGTGCCTTGACAATTTTAGTGCCTTGTCAGTGTGCTGTGAGATGAAAAAGACTAGTGCTTCCCAAACCCCTGCAAGGGAGTTGGGAGCACTGTAAGATCTTGCGGGGGAGGGGGAAAGGCAGTCTAGGTATGGAAGGAGGGCAGTCCTAGGGGGTCTGAGGTGTCCTCCACAGGACTTCCTGTGCCAGCAAAAGTTTTTTTTAAAAATAGAAACTGGCACTTCCAGTTTTCTGTATGAATTTGGAAGTGCTCATTTTCATCTTTTAAAAAATACTTTTACTGCACGAGGAGCCTTGCGGAGGGCTCCCTAGACTCCCCAGACCCTCCAGGACTGCAGTGTTGGCTGCAGGTAAGTTAAAAAAACAACAACACCTTCCATATCCAGCAGCAGTGTGATCCTGGGCATCAAGCTGTTACCTTCCCCCCTCCCCACCCCTTAAAGGGGCAGAGACAAGTGCTTCCCTGGCTGGTGGGTCACAACCCACTAGTTTGGGAACCACTACTTTGAGTCAACAGTGGGAGGCTATTGTGCTGTAGTACAATGATTTCCTACTGTCCATTTCAGGGTGCTAGTTTTGACCTATAAATCCCTCAATGGTTTGTTTAACTTACAGCAATTCAAGAGATAGACAAGATGGAATTTTGAGCTGTGATTCAGAGCTGGGGGGGAGGGGACTTGCAGAGGCAATCAGGAATATGAATCTAAAACTAAGACAAGGCACACATATACCACACTGCCCCCTTCACGAGCTTTAACAATCTCACATTATCTGTGTGTGGAATTTCTAGTGGCATCCAGCAACATGGCTATGTTTGCAGAATGCAAATTTTATTTACTAGTATAATGCAAGAAGCAGCCATTTGTATATGGTTATTACTGGGGCTGAACATGAAAACTAAAAGCAAATTGTTTTTGCTCGTCTTTCTTTAATATGATTCAGCTTTGTTCCAAGTTGAACCTGACTCAGCTGAAGCCTATATTTGTACAGAAGTAGATAGAGGAGTGCTCTGAAAAGTAAAGCAAAATAGTTTCTCTGCAGTATCCAGTCAAAATTACAGATAAGTCCCTCTCTCTGTCTGTGCTAGAAAGTGTTTATTTGGGTTCTTTAAATCTTCTGGTTCTCACCGAGATCACACCATTTTGAATGTAGAATTTGGGCCCCAATTGGGGCTTTGTGGTACTGGAACTAGTAGTGGATCTTGCGTTCTGGCAGTGCAAGGCCCTTTATGGCAGTGCAAATGCTGGGCTGCTGTCACAATTGAGCTATGGCATGGCATTTGCAGTAGCAGCTCCAGAAGTTTCCATCGGCACCGGTAAGTTGATGGCATGTCATGGGCAGGGGGAGTTTCAGGCAAATCAACGGAGGGCGGGGCGCGGTGGGGTGGGGGTGGAACTTGGCAGCACCCGTGTGCCAAATCATATCTTCTCTTTCCCAGGCCACCCACTCCATTTCTGTCCTTGGACTTCCCTCAGCAAAATGGCTGGCATAGGTTTGAGGAGACCCATAGGCAATCAGGCAGCCTGTGGGGGAATACTTACCTGCTGCTGGCAGTCTGATTGTCTCCTCCCCACCATAGTATGCAGCGCATGCACCACTAGTGTGGCTGCATCTTCACCAATGGTGGCAGATATGTTTGGGCAGTTAGTACCATTGATCTTGAGGAAGATATTTTTAGAAATGCTTTGAGAGTTTATATAATAATGTATTATTTGCAAGAGATTGTATGCATGACACCACTGTAAGTTTCTTATAATAAATAATTAAACAAACCCAAATAAAAACTAGCTTGAGGTTACAAAAACAGTCCAGCCTAAGAGAGCAGAACTAGGAGGGAAAGGACCTAGGAAGGGCCAATTCCCAACCCATTAAGAGCCCCAAGCAGTCCATTCAGGAGCCTGCAGAGTAGGTCACGCCCATCAGCAGCCATTTGCCTTCCTGAGCTTTTGTAAACTCACCTGGGAAGGCCAGCCCCCTTTCAATCAGGAAGGAAGGAGGGGGGAGGAGCCAGCCAGGAGTATAAAGCTAGGCAGGCCATCGCGTGAGGCTCTCTGCAGACGCGTGTGGCCTCTGGGAACTAAGTGCCAGGTAAGGCACGAGAGTTTAGCATCTGGGCGAGTTCAGCAGCAGGGCGAGGAGGCCAGGGCCCCAGACACTGCCCTTCCTCTTCCCTTGAGAAGAGGGCTGCTATCCAGTGTACGGTTTTTAAAAGGACCCCTAAATAAAACAACAACAACAAAAAAGCTATGCAGTCAGACAGCCAGCAGCAGAGTGGGGGCTATCCAGTGTTCTGCGTCGAGTGCCACATGTATGATTATATGCCTCTGGGGTATAAGTCATGGGTGTGTCCTCGGTGCAAGGAGCTCCAGGCTCTCAGGGAACGCGTCCGCTCCCTTGAAGCCTTGGTGGCCGACCTGGAGAAGCGCAGGCAGCCAGAGGAGGACCGTGGGGAGACTTCTGGGGACGATCAGGCTTCGTCCCAACATCAGGCGTGCAGCTCCTCGGCTGCCCGGGTGGGAAGTCTCGGGACTGGAGGACGTCATCCTGGAGAGGAGGGAAACAATCCCCTAGGGGGGATCCCTTCTCCAGAGGATGGGCCCGTATCCGAGCGCACTCGGGATACTCCTCGGCGGGAGGGGGGTCGGGGGCTTCTTGTAGTGGGGGATTCGATTATTAGAAACATAGAGAGGGGGGTTTGCGACGGATGTGAGGACCGCATGGTGACTTGCCTGCCTGGTGCGAAGGTTGCGGACATCACTTCTCGTCTAGACAGGCTAGTAGACAGTGCTGGGGGAGAGGTAGCGGCTGTGGTGCATGTCGGCACCAACGACGTGGGCAAGTGTAGCTGGGAGGTCCTGGAGGCCAAATTTAGGCTTTTAGGCAGGAAGCTGAAAGCCAGGACCTCAAAGGTAGCGTTCTCTGAAGTGCTACCTGTTCCACGCGCAGGGCCAGCTAGGCAGGCGGAGATCAGGGGTCTCAATGCGTGGATGAGACGGTGGTGTAGGGAGGAGGGGTTTAGATTCGTTAGGCACTGGGGAACGTTTTGGGACAAGCGGGGCCTGTACAAGAGGGACGGGCTCCATTTGAACCAGAATGGAACCAGACTGCTGGCGCATAACATTAAAAAGGTGGCAGAGCAGCTTTTAAACTGATCCCTGGGGGAAGGCCGACAGGAGCCGAGGGGCATCCGGTTCGGGACTCCTCATCCCTATGGGATGAGGATGGGGAGGTTAGAGAACAACAAGACAAAGGCAGGGTAGGAGAAGAAATTGGGAAAGGTAGGGAGATGGGATGTGATAGACGGTTTGGCACAATGAGAGGATGCGGGGACAAAGGAGCGAATAAGCAGCCCATCCTGGGGCATTCCGTGTATAAATGCTTTTATGCGAATGCCCGAAGTCTACGAGCAAAGGTGGGAGAACTGGAATGTCTGGTGACAAGGGAAAATATTGACATAGTGGGCATAACGGAAACCTGGTGGAATGCGGAGAATCAGTGGGATACCGCCATCCCGGGCTATAAACTCTTCAGGAGGGACAGGCAGGGGCGTGTTGGAGGTGGGGTGGCCCTTTATGTTAAGGAAGGGATAGAATCCAGCAAAGTAGAGATTGAAGGTGGGTCCGACTCCACCGTAGAATCTCTGTGGGTTAAATTACCAGGCTTGTGCAGCGATGTAATACTGGGGGCGTGCTATCGTCCTCCAGACCAGAAATCTGATGGGGACCTTGAAATGAGGAAACAGATCAGGGAGGTGACAAGGAAGGACAGGGTTGTAATCATGGGGGACTTCAATTATCCTCATATTGACTGGGTCAATTTGTGTTCTGGTCACGATAAGGAAACCGGATTTCTTGACGTGCTAAATGACTGTGGCTTAGATCAGCTAGTCACGGAGCCCACTAGAGGACAGGTGACTCTGGATTTAATTTTGTGCGGTACGCAGGACCTGGTTAGAGATGTAAATGTTACTGAGCCATTGGGGAACAGTGATCATGCTGCGATCCGTTTTGATGTGCACGTTGGGGGAAGAATACCAGGCAAATCTCTAACAAAAACCCTTGACTTCCGACGGGCGGACTTCCCTCAAATGAGGAGGCTGGTTAGAAGGAGGTTGAAAGAGAGGGTAAAAAGAGTCCAGTCTCTCCAGAGTGCATGGAGGCTGCTTAAAACAACAGTAATAGAGGCCCAGCAGAGGTGTATACCGCAAAGAAAGAAGGGTTCCACTAAATCCAGGAGAGTGCCCGCATGGCTAACCAGCCAAGTTAGAGAGGCTGTGAAGGGCAAGGAAGCTTCCTTCCGTAAATGGAAGTCTTGCCCTAATGAAGAGAATAAAAAGGAACATAAACTGTGGCAAAAGAAATGTAAGAAGGTGATAGGGGAGGCCAAGCGAGACTATGAGGAACGCATGGCCAGCAACATTAAGGGGAATAATAAAAGCTTCTTCAAATATGTTAGAAGCAGGAAACCCACCAGAGAAGCGGTTGGCCCTCTGGATGGTGAGGGAGGGAAAGGGGAGATAAAAGGAGACTTAGAGATGGCAGAGAAATTAAATGAGTTCTTTGCATCTGTCTTCACGGCAGAAGACCTCGGGCAGATACCGCTGCCCGAACGGCCCCTCCTGACCGAGGAGTTAAGTCAGATAGAGGTTAAAAGAGAAGATGTTTCAGACCTCATTGATAAATTAAAGATCAATAAGTCACCGGGCCCTGATGGCATACACCCAAGGGTTATTAAGGAATTGAAGAATGAAGTTGCAGATCTCTTGACTAAGGTATGCAACTTGTCCCTCAAAACGGCCATGGTGCCAGAAGATTGGAGGATAGCAAATGTCACGCCTATTTTTAAAAAGGGAAAGAGGGGGGACCCGGGAAACTATAGGCCAGTCAGCCTAACATCTATACTGGGTAAGATGGTGGAATGCCTCATCAAAGATAGGATCTCAAAACACATAGACGAACAGGCCTTGCTGAGGGAGAGTCAGCATGGCTTCTGTAAGGGTAAGTCTTGCCTCACCAACCTTATAGAATTCTTTGAAAAGGTCAACAGGCATGTGGATGCGGGAGAACCCGTGGACATTATATATCTGGACTTTCAGAAGGCGTTTGACACGGTCCCTCACCAAAGGCTACTGAAAAAACTCCACAGTCAGGGAATTAGAGGACAGGTGCTCTCGTGGATTGAGAACTGGTTGGAGGCCAGGAAGCAGAGAGTGGGTGTCAATGGGCAATTTTCACAATGGAGAGAGGTGAAAAGCGGTGTGCCCCAAGGATCTGTCCTGGGACCGGTGCTTTTCAACCTCTTCATAAATGACCTGGAGACAGGGTTGAGCAGTGAGGTGGCAAAGTTTGCAGACGACACCAAACTTTTCCGAGTGGTAAAGACCAGAAGTGATTGTGAGGAGCTCCAGAAGGATCTCTCCAGACTGGCAGAATGGGCAGCAAAATGGCAGATGCGCTTCAATGTCAGTAAGTGTAAAGTCATGCACATTGGGGCAAAAAATCAAAACTTTAGATATAGGCTGATGGGTTCTGAACTGTCTGTGACAGATCAGGAGAGAGATCTTGGGGTGGTGGTGGACAGGTCGATGAAAGTGTCGACCCAATGTGCGGTGGCAGTGAAGAAGGCCAATTCTATGCTTGGGATCATTAGGAAGGGTATTGAGAACAAAACGGTTAGTATTATAATGCCGTTGTACAAATCTATGGTAAGGCCACACCTGGAGTATTGTGTCCAGTTCTGGTCGCCGCATCTCAAAAAAGACATAGTGGAAATGGAAAAGGTGCAAAAGAGAGCGACTAAGATGATTACGGGGCTGGGGCACCTTCCTTATGAGGAAAGGCTACGGCGTTTGGGCCTCTTCAGCCTAGAAAAGAGACGCCTGAGGGGGGACATGATTGAGACATACAAAATTATGCAGGGGATGGACAGAGTGGATAGGGAGATGCTCTTTACACTCTCACATAATACCAGAACCAGGGGACATCCACTAAAATTGAGTGTTGGGCGGGTTAGGACAGACAAAAGAAAATATTTCTTTACTCAGCGCGTGGTCGGTCTGTGGAATTCCTTGCCACAGGATGTGGTGCTGGCGTCTAGCCTAGACGCCTTTAAAAGGGGATTGGACGAGTTTCTGGAGGAAAAATCCATTATGGGGTACAAGCCATGATGTGTATGCGCAACCTCCTGATTTTAGGAATGGGTTAAGTCAGAATGCCAGATGTAGGGGAGAGCACCAGGATGAGGTCTCTTGTTGTCTGGTGTGCTCCCTGGGGCATTTGGTGGGCCGCTGTGAGATACAGGAAGCTGGACTAGATGGGCCTATGGCCTGATCCAGTGGGGCTGTTCTTATGTTCTTATGTTCTTCTCTGTCTCTCTCTGTCTCTCTCTCTCCTTTTCTCAGTCCTTAACAAAATTAGAAAATGCTGGTGTTTGCTTCTCAGCTGTCACTTGCTTCAAAAAACATCCCACACTTGACCTGTCCGTGGTGAGACGGTTGAATGATACCAGGAAGACAGAGTATTTATTTATTTATTTGATATGCATTCTGCCTCTCCTGCAGGGAGCTCAGTGATGCATTTTCACCTCAGAACAACTTGGTGAGGAAATTTAAGCTGTAAACCGGTGACTTGCCTAAGATCACAGGGAAGCAGGGATTTCAAACTGGGCTTCTTACGTGCAAGGCCACCACACTAACCAACACTGCTGCACTGCAATCTTTGAAAAATGTCAACTGTGTGGTCCTCTGGGGTATCTTTCAATTATACCCCTCTTGAGAGCTGTTCTGTGGATTCATAGATGATTATAATAATTCTAACAATAACAGTAATTTTTATTATTGCATTTTGGGAAATGAAGCCATATTTCTGATTGACAACAGCAATTTTCTGAAACCCCATTTTGCATCCAGCGTTTGTTATGGCTGAGTGTGTTTGCCTTCTTAAGATGCAGCAGCTCTCCTCACAAATGATACAGTAATTCTTAAGAGGTTTATCCCATCAAACATTGTTAAAATGTAAATAAAATAAATAAAATGGATTTTAAAGCCACGGGGTGCCTCTAATAGCTTTTCTTTTCAGACGTGAAGCTCATGCAAACTTGTCTAAACTGCAGATTTTTTTTTTTGTAAGACTGAAGAAAGTGACAGCTGTATACTATTGTCACTGAGGAATGCCTTTAGTTTCTGGAGCGAAGGGGCAACCGCGATACCAGTGAGATCTGAGTTTAAGAAGACTCTCATGAATTATGGATGAGGAGCAGCAACTACTGGTATTTAAGAGCCTCATGTATTCTGTCGGTTACTAAATAGAATTCTGAAGGAAGTCTAGGGGAACTTCATAATGTCAGGATCCAAAATCAAAAGCATCTTGGCCATCTCACGTTGGCTATGATATATTAAGGGGCAAGGCAGGGTAATTTCTAGCTCAACATAAATTCAAACTTGACTTGAGAACCGTGCTTGATCCTGCAGTGAGGTAGGAATCACAGCCATGGACTCTTCCATGTCCTTTCTGTTGTACACATGGGCTGACATATTACGGTCAACATAAGAAGAACATTTCAAGCAGCTTCCACATGGTAACTGCTTCCATGCGCTCATCATGACATACAGAGCAGCTTGCTCTATGGATTACTCCATCATATTGCGATTGTGGATTACTCCCATTGAAGATGTCCAGTGTCAACTTCTAAGAATGGTGGTGGCTCAAGAATTCTCCATGCAAAAGAGGTGGCCCATATAACAAACTGCACCATGGCCACTATCTGGCATAGTTAACACACAGAGGCTGCTTCTCATATTTGTAGAATGTGAACCATAGGCCAGTTCAGATGATACTGTCCACCAGTTTACCTACCACACAATGAACTGTAAAGGTGTGTGCATCCCATTTCCCATCCAGTATACCATCCTGCTCTGCATACTAACCTAGATGTGCAACATCCATATTGTCCTTAAATCGCATTGTACTGTTAGAAGGGCATAATCAGGAGTGGCTCTGACATTGTGCTCCCATGTCTCCCATGTATGCAAGAATGGTGCATTGGTAGTGATAGTGGAGGACAATTGGTCTAGCCTTGCTTCTACCCTTGGCGGTGGGCCTGGCTGGGTGCATTATCCAAATTGGCCTCATCTTGTATATGGATCTAAGGCAGTTTGAAATAATATAGTTTCTCATCTCAAAATTCTGTAGAGTAATTGTGCAGAGTAAGGGGAAGCCTATTCATAAACAAATGAATGAGGCAGTTGCTGGGTGAGGCAGTTGTTTTCATGATGCTTTTTATCCCAAGGAGAATGGAAGACAAGCACTTGCTATTCTTATTGCGTCCTTATTGATTTTTGGATGCTCATGGTCACTGAGATGTTGGTGAACTGTTGGTCAAATCCTAACCTGGGCATACAGTGGTAGATCTCGTGATTCACTGCCACAAGTCCTGGTCCAGCAGCACAAAGGTTGTGCTGCTATTATGCGCTTCGGGCAAATGACTGAGGACCAGAGCACATGACTGCAGCTCCCAGACATCTTGCCAGATGTAAGGTGGGTGGGTGGTATCATGGACAGAATGGAATGGGAAACAGGTCATTCAGGGGGGCAAAGGGTGGAAATGAGTGGGTCTCTGCGACAAGAGTGCATGCCAAGATCTTATCCTCTTTTCCCAACATGCCCCCTTAGGCCCCTCAGATTTACGACAGCTAAATAACTGGCTTAGACCTAGCTATGCAGCCAGCTAATGAGGAGACCCATTGGCAATCAGGTGGCCTATAGGAAAGTGAGTAAAAAAGATTTTTGCTTACCTCACTTGTGCCGTCTGGTCGCCTCATGTCATGGTAGTGTACGAGTACCAGTGTGCATTCTGTCAGTGGCACTGCATGCTATGGGATTGTGGGGGATAGTATTGGGCTGCCTGACATTGCAAAGTCAATACGGCTGAAAGCTGTGTGTGTTGTTCCTTTGAACTTTAAAGAAGCTGCTTGTGTCTTTGGCAGTGCAATTGGCTGTGGTACAGGTATGAAAGAGACTTCCACCTCTTCAACTTTTCCCCATTTTGCATTCCACCTGTGTGTGGAACCAGTGCATACCCCTGAACCAGTGGTGTATCTAAGTTATAGCAGGTAGGGCATGTGCACTGGGTGCCACTTGAAGGGGGGATGCCACTAAGCAGCAGCTTCCTGGCTGACTCTGCAAACCTCTAAGCACAGCACTGCTCGAGGGCCTGCAGGGGCGCAGCAGAAGCCAAAAGTGGGCCAGGATGCTGTTGGAGAAAACACGGGGGTGGCAGCCACATTGCGAAGCTGCTGCTGCCTCTTCCAAACCAGGGAATTTTGTCACGTGATGTCACAGTGTTGCATGACATCATGATGTCACTGCCCCAGGCAGCACTACCCTGCTAAGCTGCTACCCCGAACAGGAGCTTAAAAGTCAGATCTCCTCTGTTTAATAGGAATTTAGTAACATCTTAATGAAAAACTGAGAAAAAACTAGTGCATTTGTTGCCTAATCCAGAAAGTCCATGAATATGTAGGTATTCTGATATGTACTGTACATCAACCTGCTGAATACACAGGAGTTCACTTCAGTGTCAGGCACAATACACTGCATGCAGAGAGCAGCAGTGAAATAGAGAAGCTGTGCTCAGAACTCTGTGTGTGCATCAAAACTCCTGCAGGTCATTGGTCTGGAGCAGGGGTGTCCAAAGTTTTTGGCAGGAGGGCCACATCGTCTCTCTGACACTGTGTCAGGGGCCGGGGGGGGGGAAATTTACATTTAAAATTTGAATAAATTTACATAAGTTTACATAAATGAATATATTACAGATGAACTTATATAAATAAATGAAGGTCTTGCAATAGCTCAAGGCATATAAAAGGCCTTGCACAAAGCAAGGCTGGCCTTTCCTTTGCCGCCGCTACTGCATCACAGACATGAAACAACAAGCAGTGGAGGGAGCTCTCATCCCACAGCTCATGCGAGAGGTCAAACAGTTGCCCTCACACTGAGAGCAGTTGTGTTGGGCCAGTATGGGCTCCAACAAATCTCCGGAGGGCCAGAGGCTCATTGGAGACTGGGGGCTCCCTGAGGGCCGCTTTGAGAGGCCTCGAGGGCCGCATGTGGCCCAGGGCCGGGGTTTGGGCACTCCTGGTCTGGAGGCTGTAATTATATCTGTGGCTGATTTGGTACAAAGACTGTTTAGATTTAAGAGCCATCAGGAATACTTTGAGAAGGTGGTCAAGCTAAAGAATTATTTTCCCCCAACAAGAAAAGTACTTAAATTCTTCATGTCCATATTCATTATTATTAAAATCTGTTTAAAATATTGTATAATACCTACCATAGCTTTTTAAGGGCCCAATCCTATCCAACTTTCCAGTTCCAGTGTAGCCACAAGGCAGCCCAGTGGTAAGGGAACATGGGCCTTAAGAAGGCCCCAGTGACTGTCCCTCCACCACGTGCCACATGATGCCGTTATACCGTTAATATATTCCAAAGTCAGTCCTTATTCCTGGTTATACCACTATTAGGCTGCAAGGCCTATGAACATTTTCCTGGGAGTAAGCCCCACTGAATGCAATGGGATTCACTTCTGAGTAGACATGCATAGGCTTGTGCTGTTAGTTTTTACATTCCGGGGGTACCACTTTAAAATAGATTATTGAACAGTGTTACAGGATATATGGAATATGTGGGTTCTTTATGAAACCAGATGTGGTTTTAGGCCTGCAGATGCAAGACATTTGTGGAATCTCTCCAGGGTCTCCCATGAGTACTAGCACAGCCTAAAAGTGGAAGAAATTTACTATCTGTAAGTTTACTGCATCTTATGAAATTTGTTTCTTTTCAAGGACAGTCAGAACAAGAGTTACCCCTCGAAAACCTCATTGGGCAACCAGTGACTACTTTAAACGCTTCATCTGACCTTTAAGTTTGGTTCATTATTGCACAACATCTCTACTGAATAATTTTAACTGTATTTTGTTTCCAGAACTGTATCAAAAGTTGTATAAATCAAAGCGTCCCTCACAAGTATATGTTACACTTCAACACAGATACACTCTGCCTCCATGAATCTGCTCTGATCACGCTGCTGGAACTTATTCGCAGACTTGTAGAATAATACTTTCCAATCTCCTATATTGAAACCAAGCAAAAACTAAATTTGAAAGACACATTTGGCAAACATGTAGATCAAATGGATTTGAGTGAATTACTGAAGCTGAAAACATGGACTTTAGTAATCATTAGTAAATGCTTAGTAAATTCTTTCTTTCTTTCTTTCTTACTTACTTAGCTGGTGCTTGGGGAGTGGGTTGTCTTCTCAACCAAAATGCTGCTGTTTGTCCCACTGAAATTCATGTGTCATTTGTGACACATTTTCTTTGGTGCTGCCCATTGAACCCTCCAGTAGGGAGGTCGTTCTCACCAGAGCAGCTTGTATGACAACCGACTGGTGTTTATTCTGCAGATGGGGCCAAAAAGTCTGCATTTTTGGATTTGCTCTTCAACTGATGGTTGATGATCACACTGTATCCGAATTGTCTTGTTACAATGGCAGTCACAAAGAGATACACCCAGGATCTGTCTCAAGCATGGCATTTGAAAGATCTCAAGTTTGTTCATGTCTGATTTGAGCAGAGTCCATATTTGCCCAGGTACCCCCCACAAACATGCGTGACACAAAAGACTTGGTTGAAACAGGGCCATGATTTATTCCATTACAAGGCTGCGCAGCGATTGGTGCAATGCAACAGGTCCTGACTATACTCCACCCCCCTTTAGTGTGAGCACCTAACTAGGAGGAAACAGTTCCTGTCTGAGCCCTCCTTTTGGACAAACCACCCTGACTCAGAACCTGAGCTCCCCCAAGGCTCCCCCAGGTTCTTCATCACCAACCCCTGGAAACGGGGTCCACCCAGCTGAATTGTTTTGCCCACCCTGAGCCGGGGAACCACGAAGGCATCCCAATTCCATTCCGGGGTCAAGCCAGGCTGCCCCCAATCCGGGTTGCCTTGGGGCTCAGCACTGGCCTTAACCCAGTGTTGTATACTTTGTCTCACTCCCAGCATTTTGGGGTGCTCAGAGTTGTTGGTTCTGAACCCTAGAGCCCTCAAAGATCCCTGTTTGGTAGTACTGCCACCACCCTGTAAGAGCCAGTGTCTCAGTCCAGGGACACCAAAATCCTCTAGGCTTAACTATATCCCTTGTAGGCACTGAGCACTTTCTTTACTTAAAGTCTCAGTCCTCAAGTTACTAGTCCACAATGAGGATTTTTGGTAGCTTGCTGAATGGCTAGGCAGGATTCTGAAACTTTGTCCCCAACAGACAATGAACCAACATGGTAAAAGGATTTTTTACTTTATTAAGTACATAGGGTTACAAAAAGTTACAAAAGGCAGCAAATGCTAGAGGCATAAAAACTTCTAGGAAACATATCAGCATAAAACAACAAAGCTAACTGGCTAACTCTATTATTCTCTGACTCTCACCTGGGTCAGCTTCTTTTGTAGATCCTCAGGTCAGTTACCTAAGAGGCCACATGGTCCTGGTGGGGCAGGATGTGCACCCACCTACTATCTCACCAAGAGACAAAGACCAAAAACCCTGTCCTCCAGAAGTGGGGCTGGATGCTTGCCCTCTCAGCTCTTCCCTCCCCCCCTGGAGATCTACAGCTGCATTCCATCCTTGATGGGCGTCTTTCTGGCTGCCTAGGTGCTACATTATCACCTTCCATTGAGTTGTAAATTCTTAGCAGCTAGGACTGCAAGCCACTTCTGTGTTACTGTTTTAGCTTGGTTCAGGCTTTACATGTTACTAGGCCTAAAGTGTACATATTCATGACACCCGGCCTGTTGCTTGCCTGAAGGTAGACACCGGTTCCCTATTTCTCCTCCAGTTCCCACACTACCCTGCCACATGGGGGGCTAGAGTAGCGCTTAGCATCCCCACGCCCCATCTAAGCATCCTCGCAGGACCTGTTGCAAGTCTGACAGAAAGTTATGGTTCCCGACCTCTGAGAGATGCACGCCATCTCCCCTGTAAAGGTGTGGCAGAGAGCTCACAATATCTGGGTGGTGAAGCACCAGGCTGCTGGCTGCCAACACTTCCCTCCCCAGGTGCACATTCGCCTTCCTTCTGGCTCTATCAACTCCAGCTGGGCTTGTGGTACACCTCCAAACCCGGCGCGGAAGCAGGTCCGACCATATGATGATCAAGCCAGGCATCCAGCTTCTCAGTGTGGTGAGGTCTTCTGCCACCTGCTACCTTAAGGACAGCCCTGTCCTCAGGCAAAGGTCATTACTGCCAAGGTGTATGAGAAGCACCTGGGGAGGAGGAGCTCCCTGTATACACTCATATACTATGGGCAGTAACCGCCCCCATTTCATCCCTTTTCTGGTGGCCCACTGCACTGGAAGCTGTGCTCCCAGGCCCAGCTGGGATCCAAATTCACTCTTGTGAGCCCAGAAGACAATGAAGTGGCCACAGATCAGTGCCCTCGCTGGCAAGGAAAGGCCCAAACCTAACAAAGAAGGAAAAACAAAACAATGTAAGTAAACAAGAATAATTAGGTGATAACTAAGACAACCCACCTGCCTTGGGGCCATGTAGCTCTTAAATGCCCGAGATCTCCACCTACCTATTCTTTGGATCTCCCCACTATCATAACCCATGCCAGCAGCAGCCGTTGCTGGCCCATCCTAAATGAATGAAGGCCAAACTTGACTGAGTCCTGGCCAAGGCCATCCAAACACTTTCTCACCACAGCCAGGAACTGGAACCTGGTGAGGGGCTCTAGCCTCCTGTGCCCCATCGGGGGATCATCATTGACATCTTGGGATCTGCTCACTTTGTGCGCCTCCTGCTCTATATCAGCCCCATTCACAGCGCAACAGTGCTCCTTCCACCTGTGCACAAAGAGTGGCCCATCGGACACACCTCTTTGAGCCACATATGCAGCCCCACCACCGGGCAAAGTGGGGAGTTCCATGTCCCATTCAGTTGGACCCACTGTCCATGACCAACCTGGTCTGTCTTCGACCACCTCAGCCCCACACCAGCCTGGGTCCAGTGTACATCCGTGAGCCGTAGGGCATGCTCAGAGGAATCCCACCTACTTTGTGCCAAAACCTCACCCAGGCGGAAGGCCCCCCAAAAAAGGACAAGGGCGGCAGCCCTAAACAGCAGTGCTTCAAATGAATTCTTGAACCTACTCAGTTTGGGCTCCATTTTGGTGAACGTTAGTCTGTGGTCCATCTGAGGTTATAACTTTGGTCATCCACATTTATTCTTAGGCCATAGGATCGGGCAATGTGGTAAATGATGTTGGTTGCATCTGTGTTGGCAAATATGGCCCTCTCGTCTGGGTACAACAAGTTGTTCAGGAAGTTGCTTACATCGTACTGAACTGCACACCTGTCTTCATAATGGCATGCTCACGATATTGAAAAGAAGGATAGAGGCAACATCTCCCTGGTGGAGTCCAGTTTGGGTGGGAAATGGGTTGGATAGTTCATTTTGGATCTGCACACTGCTAGTTGAGCCACTGTATGATGCTTGGAGAAGTTGGATGATCTTTGGTGGCACATGCTCATTCAATGCCCTCCACCAGGCAGGCCAATGAACACAGTTGAATGCAGATTTTAAGTTGATGAAGACAATGGCAGTTTACTTTCAACACTTGATCACGCGAGCAGACAGCTCCCCCACTCCCTTGCTATGCTACACTTGGAGAGGAAGTTCAAAGAAGACGCTGCCCTCTGTTGATTACAAAGCACCTGGAAATGCATGCTAGAATCTTGTGCATCAATGGAGCACAATCTGAGGGTCCTTCTCATCAACTTTGCAGGATAGGAACCACTGTAGTACAACTCTTACTTATACCAGATAGATAATGTCACTGGTCACAGGCCCCATGGGATGTTCCATGCTGCATTTCCTCTTCATGCCAGCATCACGCCTTCCAGATACTGGTACTGTTTCAGTGCTGGGAAGACCTTCAGTGTAAGCCCTTCTTCCCTTGTTCTGACATTACCTTCTTGTTGGAAGCATTCAGGGTAGTGAGTCCCATTGTGTTACATAAACATAGTGTAAAAACATGCCCTCAATAAGCCAGAGAGTTTATAATCTATTTTCTATTATTCCTGAACCCAAGGTAAAAAAGCAATCACCTGGCTTCTGAAAAACCTGTATTGGTTTTATTTCTCAACCCCGAGGGATTATTTGTTTCAGGTGATTTCTTCCTATTTGTCCCAGCTAATTCTTTTTGTATTTTTGGTGAATCATGCACAGTATGCCATAGATCTGATATGCAGAGATTGAAACAGTAATTACCGAGTCACTGTATGGAGCCTTGCGAGATGATGTCCTTACTGTGCAGCATTCTGTTTTGTCAATAAGCTTACATCAATACTTGGCAGGTCATTTCAACAGCTTTTAATGCTTCAGAATATGAAAAACGTTCAGAGCTCCTAATACCAAAGTGGAGCTGCTTTGCATTGACAATTGACAAATCCTATTTTGAAAGCATGCAAGCGCATGAGGATCAAACCTAGCTTTTAACATTTACATTTTTTTTCCAGTGGGGAAGTGTCTGATCCATTTCTGTTACCTGTTGTTGACTTCCACAGCCTTTCCTAATCTTGTGCAGTAAAGATAGCCTCACTGTTAGAGAAGCAATTAACCAAATCTCCCTAACTGGGAAGTATGAAGCATCTGCTATAAAAGGTTAACCTTAATCCCTCCACGCTATGTCAGAACAGTACAAATCAGCATGGATAAATCACTTGGAGGTCCCATAAGGGTAAGGTGAGGTGTGTGTGTGTGTGTGTGTGTGTGTGTGTGTGTGTGTGTGTGTGTGTGTGTGTGTGTGAGAGAGAGAGAGAGAGAGAGAGTAGAACTTATCATTAGCAGAGTTGATTTGGAAAAAATAAAATATGCCTGCAGTGAGATCAGAGAATACCAAGCTCTAGATATTACTTGGCAAAGACTAGTATGTATATATTGTGTACATAAGCATCTAATGCTAAAAAGTAAAGCCAATCTGATGCATTGGTTAGAGAGAGCTATTAGGACTGAGGAGATCCAGATTCAAATTTCCATTTGACAGTGAGGTTCACTAAGTAATCCTGGGTCAGTCACTATCTCATAGCCTCACTTACTTTACAGAGTTGAGAATAAAATGGTGCAAGGGAACGAGCTCCATTTATGCCACCCTGAGCTCTGTGGAGGTGCTGGAAGTGGAGAAAGATGCAATAACACTGAATAAATATCCTGTACACAAGAGGCAATATAGCTACTGACAGAAGCCTACACAGTAGCCTACTGTGTTAGCCGGATGGAACATGGAAGCTTCCCCCCTTATTTTTCCAGTAAAACTCTGTTCAGTATGCTGATTGCTAATCGCAGAGTTTCCTGCCTTCTTTCTTCCCAGAATCCCTTTCCAGCTAGACAGCAACCTCCCTATCCTCTAGTATGGAGTTCCTGTAAATAAAGAGTTCTTTTTTTATTTCCACATGCCCTGAAGTGATCTTCTAATTAGAAGACTACCCAAAACTTGCTGAGCAAACCACCTTTGCCAACAGGAAGAAGGAACACTTTTTTAAGTTTCTTTGTAGTCTCATTGCTAAGATACAGTTGCAAATCAGCCAAAGCTAATATCTAGAGTTTATATAGTGCTTTCAAATGCCCAAAGCATTTCACAAGTATTATTGTTACAGCAAGATAGATAAGTATTGTTCAGGGGTAGAACTTGACTCGTAAAGACTTGAATCATGAAACATACGGTTTTCATGACTAGTGTTAACTCAAGTCACAGATGTCACTGACTTGGATGCGACTCACGACTTGGGGCCAGTGACTCGAAAAAGGGTCATGACTCAAATAGACTTGAGAAGTCGTATTGCTAGGGGGTGTGGACAGCACCAGGCAATGCACTTGTGGGGCAGGGGAGAAGTCACCAGTACTGGCCAAAATGGTAAAATCTTGGTATTTTCAAATAATACCATCATGTGATATGTAATTTGATATAATTTAATGCAGAATGCAATGAAACAAATTGGGCAAACAAATGAAACAAACATCTATACTATCAAAAGTTATAGCCAAAAAACCAGAAAAGGAAATCACAACTGCCTTATGTAACAAAAAGTGGATTCTTTTAACTTAAAACTGACCAATGAGATTGTTTTTTTCTGAGAGCCAATTATTATGTATTATGATTATGGTGACACAGCAAGGAACCAATAAGGTGTTAGTATGAGTCACCCCTCATTTCCATGTATCGGAACTAATACTAGTATTCAGTTGCATAAGTGTCATCAAGTTGGCCACTGGTTTTTGACTGGTTACTGATTTGTTGGGTGACCTATATTGTTATATATTAAAACACATTGTGGGGATGAGGGCTGAAGCTAAGACAGAATGCTTTGCCTAAGGCCATCTAGTGAGTTCATGGCAGAGGAATCATTTGATCTAGGGAAGCTGTGATTCATAGATGAGTGTCTTTAATGACAATAATTAATAGGAGAGCTTTGAAGCTTGTGGGAATCAAAAAGTGATATGTGCTTTGTATATGCTTTGGTTTAGCATATAAGAACTGTTCAGAATGATCTTCCTGGCTGCGAACCCCCTCTTAGAGACATCAGTGAATTATACATTCCCTTCAACAATCCCTACACTGATGATGGTCTACGGATATGCACTTGGACATCAAATAACTCTGATGTTTTATTTTGGAATAGACTTTATCCATCCTTTTCTACATGGAATTGGGTAGGACTAATGTACTGAAAGGCTGACTGTCCCCCACATTCAGTGCCTGTTTATAAGCAAAGTGATGATTTCAATCTGTGTCATCAACTCAGTACAAACCTACACCTGATGATTTTGGATGAGTTCATTTGAAGTGTGATCACATGTCTGGGTTCTGAGAGTAAACAACTAATAGAAGTTCTTTGGTGTTAACTATAACTGTCTAGGCTTAACTAGTGTCTTGATTATCAAGGCAATTTTGGTTCTCAGCTATGCAAGCTAGTCTAAATGATCAGAGCATGCAGATGGATGATGGTGCCTGTTTAGCTACAGACGGAGGTTTTTTGGGGTGGGGAGAGGGATACCTTTTTTCGATGGCATCCATTGCATGAATGATAATTATTGCATGAATTAGATGTTGCTCTCATGTTGTCTCAAGACAACTTAGGTTGTGGATCTTGTGGTTCTTGAGCTGCTGCTTGCAATGATTATTTGGTCCACCTGGCCAAATGTGTGGAGGCTTGCTAGTCTCAACCACATAACAGAAGCTATGTGGGTTCCTGGGTTAGCACATGATTTGCTAGATGGACCAATCATCTGACTCAGTGTAAGGCAACTTCATATGTCAACCATTTTCATCTCATGGCTGAGTCAAGGTGCTAAAATTGTCAAGGCGCACCATCAGTTTTTTGACAACTGATAAGGCACACCACTCTGTTGGTGGGGGCTCCCATCCTACAACAGCTCTACTAATAAATGATCCTCCCCCAAATTTCTGCACCACACCTGTGGATCTTTCATGGCACAGTGGTTGAAAGTGTCTCTCATTTGTACTACTCAGAATGCTTATTGAATAGTAGTGGTATCTGACCACTTCTGCATTGTGCAGTTTGTTTATTTAACATTTTTAATCCCACCTTTCAATTTGCAGCATTGGTAATAATATTATTAATAAGGTTATTAAAACCACATATAATAACAAATGAAACAATACAAATACTAAAGTAGGTACTAAACAGTGCAGAATAAAATCACAGCTCCAAAATGATATATATTAAAAACTCATAAATAGAACAATCTTGTCCTAGCACTGGAAAGACTGTCAGGTGAACTTCCCTAGGGAGGGCAATTCAAAGCCAGGGTACCACTGCAGAGAAGCCATCAAATGTCTTTTTGATGACTGGGGAAGATGGGGAGGTTGCTGTCTAGCTGGAAAGTGATCCTGGGAAGAAGAAAGGCAGGGAAGGCTGAGATTGGGACACCTTGAAGAAGAGATCAGGATACCTTGGAGAAGAACCTCAGCTGCAGACCTTAAATGAAATGCTAATTTCTATGGTGTGAGATATTATTCTGGGATCTACTATTCACATTTTGTGCTTTGGAACTCATTCTGGCTCCTATCTTTTGGGAGAAAGCTTCACTGAACTCAATGAGACTTGCTTCTGGAAAAAAAGAGATGTAATATTGTGCTGCATATTACTTGTGGGACATTGAGGCAGATTGGGTGACACACCAAGCTATTGCATGATGTTCCAACCTCTCTTTGAGTTCCCTTCTCCAATATAACATTGACAGCCTAATCCTATCTAAATACCCTCTGCCAATGCAGCTGTGCCACTGGAGTATGTGCTGCATCCTGCGGGGTGGGGGTGGGGGTAGGAGCAGTCCTGGGACATTTGTTCCCTTCCCCAGGGATAAGCTCCACTGCCTTGATGGGTCTGCTTGGACCTGTGCCAGCGATTTGCGCAAGTCCAAGTGGATCTGGGTAGGTGGATCGAGGTTGGAAAGGGAGAGAGGATGTTGGCGGAGCTGCTGCTAACACCTCCTTCCCAGCCTACACACACACAGTCTCACACCCCCTCCCCCGCTATAAGTTGTTGCATTTAAAAGAAACAACTCACACTGAATTTGGGAATTTAATGACTTTCTTTTGCAACTATTTTAATGGTTTTCCTTTGCAGAGGTCAGATGGGCGTTAAAAGTACATAAATTATATGGAAGACAAAAAGCTTGTAACGATAACAGAAAATACCATTCTTTTGGAAAATCTTCTCTTGTTTTTCTGAGTTTTAAATTATACATTGTGGGCATCTTTGACCCTGACTATATAGCTTTTAAGCATGTTTACTAATATTTTGAGCACATCAATTATGAGCAAAGTGTCAAGATGAAATATGGTGAGAATTGATGCTTGCCCTCATTTCTCTATCCCCTTTGTACACAGCCAGATTGCTATGGCCAAGCTGAACAATATTTAGCTTGCAATCTGTGTGTGAACCTGCTGCTAAATAGCAGGCTTTTGAAAGCAAATCACATGGAGATGCTGGGGGTAGCTGCGCATGCTATCTTAAGCATCATTAAAAACTTTTGGTCCTCTTGGAGCCTTGACCACATGACAAATCTAAAAATTCAGAAAATGAGAAATGTTTTCTTATTGTCCATTTTAGCATTCAGTTGTCCCTAAGCCCAAACTTGGTTTTGTGTAAATATGCCATATTTCCATGGCTTTGTGTATTTATTTTCTTCTCCCCTCCCCCCTCCTTGAAAAAAACATTTTGTTCTTTAGTTAGTATTTGAGAAGGTGATGCCAGAAAGACCCTTTTTGGAAAATCAGTGTCAACTGCGATCAACATTTGTTTCCAATTCACAGTATTATGCGCCATCCAGACACCTTTCTTTGAGGTTGCGCTTTTATGGTGGGGTACCATAGCTCATTTTCCAAACACTAGGTGTACAATTTTGCATCCAGTGAAGTGGGCATATACAGCACATCCATTGCAATTGTGCTCGCCATGTGGGATTTAGCTGCATGAGTATTACAGGTACATATGAGATCACTGCTTTTCAATCAGTGGGAGAGTTACCATGCGTGAGAGTTCACAGGATGGCTTGTGGTATTTGACCATGTAGCATATTCTACAACCGTGTAACTGCTGTTACAGGGACTGTGCAACACTGGCATGAAATATTTGATTATGCTTGTTAGCTGATGAATATTATCATGCTGGAAAATGAGTATCTTGGTATAGAGCCGTGGTAGTTCTCACTAGTTTGCATCGTCTTGTTAGGAAGAAAAAAATGTGTAGATTCAGTGTCATTCCATAAGAACAAGATGCAAGTGTCTAAACAGTTATAGCCCTAATCTTGCAGCTACTTACTGTAGTGCTTGGTAGCTGCAATGATAATATGTGCTTATTTTAAAATCAAAAATTCCATCAAAAACAGTGGGACATATTCCTAACTAAGCCTGCAGTGCATAAGAAAAACCCTGCTGGATTAGATCAAAGGTCTTTTCAGACTTTAGAAAGCACACAAGTAGGCAGAGGTGACATCAGGTATTGACCTGATAAGGGCACAGGTTGAGGGCCCTCACCTGAGAAATGCCCCATCAGACTGGACTTACCCTTGGACCCTCAGCCCAGTAGCACCTAATATCAGAACAGTGGACAGTAAATGCCATGGAGGGGCCAGTGCAGTACTGTGTCCCAGGGCCCCAGCAACCTGACAGTGGCAGTGCAAGCAGGGCATGAAGGCAATAATCCTGTCCTCTTAGTGCTTCCCAGCAACTGGCAGTCATACTGTCTATGAACATAGTGTTTCAGAATTTCCATGAATTCTCTACCCCCCTTTAAAGGCTATCTAACCAGTGTTCCTCAATGTTTGTCTTCTACCGTACCATTTCACATGGTCCACCTATTCGAAGTAACACCAGAAGTAACTGGTAATGATAGCATTGCCGTTACTTCTGGGTTGGGAGGCCATATGCGACATGACAAACACCAGAAAGAAGCTCAGGTGGATGGGAAGGCTTTTTAGGGTTCAGAAAAGCATGCCTTGAAGCTCTGCCTGCAGAGCTGAACCTCCTACTGCTGTTTGTTGTGTCACATTCCTGGTCTCATTGCCAGGTGGCAGGTGTCCAGGGGTCCCACGAGTATCACCAGATATCACCTCAAGTACCACTGGTGGAACTTGTACCACTGGTTGAGAAACACCGATCTAAACCTTTGGCCATCACTGCATCTTACTGCACCCTTTTCGGCCACCGTTGCACCTAACTTCACTGGACCAGCAGTGGGCCTCCAGTGCTGTTGCTGGTTGCAGCAGCATGCATAAATTAGAGTTCCACTGTCAGAAACCCCTGAGTGCTCCAGCCCAATCCTGAATAGATTTAGGCCACTAATAACTTTAAAACAAATCAAACTACCTGTCTTTAGGGCCCGGTTGTTTTGCACTGTTCATTTTCTTCTGGGGTATACTTACCCTCCACCCCACAACATTTTATGCCTGGTTTCATGTTTGGTTTACTGCCCTCTCTCCAAGGGGCTCAGAGCAGTGATATGACCTCACAACACTTGGGCCGAGAGAGGGCAATATTCCCAAGGCCACCTGGGATCCTTGTATGGTTACTTGTATCTTGGTGCTGGTTTCTGGGCTGTGCTAGTTTTTGAAGCAGAGCAGAAGTCCAGTCTCAAAGTCATGGTTGGAAATAAAGTTGCAGAACACTGAGAAGTAATCATCATGACAAGAACACATTGCGCTAGCTAACAATGTATTTCTCTGTTCAAATGAAGACCATAAATAACCCTTAGCAACCCTTACACTGTGCTTTCAGTGTAACACTGTTATCTGTGAGAGGAGAACAGAATTATATGCTGCTTTAAAAAAAATGCAGACCATTTCTCTCCAGCAATTAGTGATGATACACGTACTGAACTGCTAAGTATTTATGAATAATCTGGATAGACAAGGCTGTCCCTTGCTAATCACAATGAATATTGGCCTGTCCATAAAGAGCAAGAAGTGATGATATCAAAGAGAACAGTCAGCTATTACCAGGGCAAACTCTTGGCCATAAGCTTTTGCAGACGGTAATGTGAAAAGACAGAGATGAAATTAAAAGCAGTGTTAAGTACCCTTAAGGCAGAAAAACAACAATCACTCTATTTTGTTGTTGCATGCTACTTCTGTGTTGTGTGGTTCTGAGCAGGACTTTGTAAATTGAATTTTTTACCATGTGTACTTCGAAAAGAAGACACACTGTGAAGCAAATTGTATATTTTAACGATAATTTCCTGTGGCTTGCAATTTATGCATGTTATTGAATACATGAGTAACATTTTTAATGGGACACAGCACTGAGTCTCTGAAGGCAGTTTCTCCCCCCCCCCTTAAAATTCATTGTTGGCTAGGCCAGGATCATAGTGACTTGGGTTCAATGGAGGTCCAATCCCCTATGCTCTTTCGTGCAAGTTTCTAAAGATCTCATATGAGCCTGGTATTTTGTCCAATTTTAGCATGGTGAAGGATCAAGGAAAACATGTCAAACAGCCATCATTTATTTCCTTCCAGGGCTGTCCGGGAGGTTGACTGAGGCAGTTGCCTCAAGTGGGAGGCAACTCTGGCAAGAGGCACTCTGCCTCAAGCAATTTTCCTCCTCCCATTTCCTGGCTTTGAAAGGAAGTGGAGAACAGAGGAGACTGTATGTGTTGGCTAAAGCATCTTCCTGACTCTATTTCAGTGGTGGACCTCTGCAGCCCTGCACCCTGGGGCAAAGGTCTGCAATGGTACCTTTAGGGATGTTGCTGCCCCCCCATGTGCAAATCTGTTCCCCCACTTACCTGGAGCTCATGGTGCCTTGTGCAACTCCTGTACGTGTCGGGGAAGCCTCTCTGAGGTTCCCCAGTGCTTTAAACTGTGCTTCCGGAAAAGCAGAGGCACAGTTTCCGACCCTGTCAAGAGGCTTCCACGGGGTCCTAAAGGTGTGCGAGTCTCCGTGCCCAGGGCATTTACCCCATAGAATGAATGGGAGGTCCGCCACTGCCTGAGTTCTTGACAAGTTTTTTTCCTGTTTCTTCCACTTTCCCATTTGTCATTCCTGCCTCACCCACCTTTTTGCCCTTCTTATTGTTCCTTTTTACCCCTCTTATTGTTGAATATGACTTTTGTCATCCCCTTCTGAATTCTTCTGTCTCTACTTGTCCTCTGCTATTCCTTTGTGTCTTGTTATGGCATCCACATCATCTTATAGAAATTTCTTTCCTCTTTCTCTGCCTGCAGCTACTGTTTGCTGTCAGTGATTCTCAAGCTCCGTAGTGAGGCCCACTATTTCCAAGAACCAAGTCCATTTCCAAGACCCAACAAAATTCTGGAGGTGGACTGGGACCATCAGAGGTCTAATGAGTAGTTTTTCAAAAGTTTAAAGCTGAGCTGTGCCATTTCCCCATTACAGAAGCCACAGAACTATCAAGTGTCTTATAAGGAAGAGGCGGAGAAAAGGATAGTTAGTAAAGGATATCCAACCTGCATTTTCTGTTGTAATTGTTTCCCATTTTTTGTTAACTAATCTGTTAACCTTGTCAGCTGAAGGGCATGATACAAATATTTCAAGTAAATAATTAAAACTATAAAGAGAAGGAACACAGTCTCAGATGATTTTTATGGAACATTTCAGAAGCTAGATGCTATGGCAAAAATGCATGAGCTTGTTTGCTCTTTTTAGAAGATTCTACAACAGTGAGTAGCTGCATTGAAGGCCTCATTCTCCCAAACAGATGAGGTGGTAAATCTGTGTCTGGGTGAACTATACTACTTCAGAATGCTGATAAAGTTCACATGTTCCAATGCTTCTCTATGCCAACAAAGGCACAACTCACCTGCATGTAGAAAATTAGATACGGTGGAGAAGCCTAGTCTTCTTCCTGATTTTGATACATTTATTTATTTAAAAGATTTATATACTGCTTTTCTAATACTCAGAGCAATGTATTACACTGTATACAGTGGTGAATTGCACGTATTGTATGCATTACATTGAATAGTCTGTCATTCTGTCATCCTCAGTCTGAAGCGGTACAATCCAGACGCACGTTCACCCCCTCATCTGCTCTTTGTGACAACTTGGTTTGTGGGAAGGAGTCAGCTCTGAAAAGCTTTTTACCCGACCTCTTCCAATCCAAACAAACAGTGAGACTTTCGTCCGACTGTAAGGAGAAAGAATTGCTTTGCTGGGTGAATTGTTTGGCGGGAACATGGGTGGCAAGGTAAATATAACCTTCAAAGAGCTGGGCTTTCTTTCAGTTAAATACTTTTTATTTGCTCTTCTAATCTGTTGTGCTGGAAACACTAATTTCCATGTTAACCTCACCGGGTACAGAAAATGGTGACATTTTCGGATTGTTTCTTGTGTTTAACGCTTCCCATGAGGGCAAGGAAATGGTGACACTTTCCAATTATCTTTTATCTCCTGGAGTCCTCTTTCCTAAATTGCTCTCACTTGTCCTGCTTGTTAACTAGTCACTGTGGAATCGAGTTTGAAAGTTCACTTTCCAAAGGTTTCTATAGAGTAATAAATAACCTTCAACCACCTCAGGTTCTAGTATGCCTTGTGAGTCTTGACTTTTCTAGCTTATATGGCCAAACACTTGCTCAGTTTTCAAACATGGAATCATTCTTTTGAACTATTGTGCCAATCCTATGTGTGCATACATAATTGTGTATGTATACAGTATATATAACATGAATGTATCTGTATCAGGTCTGACAGACTCAACCCAGCTCAGAGGGAACCTCCTTCAAAGCCTCCTTCAAAGAAGAGGGACTCACAGATGACTTAGTATCAATCAGAATCTGACCCTTTAAGGACCACCAGAACCACCTCTTCCGTGAAAGAACAATAAAGACTCTCCCAAAGAACCAGAAATTCCAGAAATGCCGGCACCCCCTATCTGTACTCCTGAATCCCTGACACCTCCATTATCCCTGGGACTAGTTCGAAAAACATTTTCTTGAACAGCTGTATATAAATATTCTAAAGGATAAAGAACCTTGGCTTATCCTCTGGTCTAACTACCTCTCCATCTCATCTTTTAAGCACCTGCACCTTTGTATGCTAACCAGCATGGTCTCTGAGAGGAAGGTGCTGGGGTTACATTGTACCTGGGCCCATCAAAAAGAGGGCCCAGGAACCAAAATCGCATTTGAAGGGACATACTTATGACCAGCCAAGGGAGGTTATAAGACCATTTGATGAAAAAGGTGCAATCGGAGTAATGAACAGAGACAGGGAGATGGCTGGGAAGTTGCCTCTATAGCAGTTTCTTGAGTGTTAATACTTTTGCCCTTCTCCAATTGGTTTTATTTTGTATTATTTATTTATTGTATAAGTTGTTCATTTATTGTATTTATTTTTTGTAATATTTATTTTTGAGTTTATTCATTGTTTTTCTAAATTGTGTATTAAATTGGTGTATACACACACAATTTAGAAAAACAATGAATAAACTCAAAAATAAATAATACAAAATAAAACCAATTGGAGGAGGGCACCTCACTGGGAATCTGTTCTGGCAGAGGAAAGATGGGATAAAAATCTTTTAAATAATAATGAATGAATGAATTTTTTTTCTTCAGTCTTTAGCACCCTGCACGTGCCTGATCTTGTCTGATCTTGGAAGCTAAGCAGGGTCAGGCCTGGTTAGTACTTAGATGGGAGACCGCCTGGGAATACTGGATGCTGTAGGCTTATACCATAGTCTTTTGAGACTGAAGGTTGCCAACCATTATTATCACCGGATGCAAAGGAGTACAGGATGCAGATATCTTGTTTGGTGGACACAGAAAGCTGAACAAATTGCCCAGTCCTATTGCTCCTGGTGCCCATGGTTCCAGTGGCACCAAAATGATGACTGCCAGATCCTATGGGTGCTGGGATACTGCCAGAGGTCTCCTTGGGGGAAGGGAGCATTTGCTCCCTTTCCCTCGGTATACAGCAGCCAGCGGCAATGGGTCTCCTTGGCTCTGTGCCTGCGTTTGAGCGGGCGCAGAGCCAAGCAGACCCATGTCAGGTTGCCCAGGCTGGGAGGGAGGATAGGATATGGCATCAGAGCCTGTCACCATTCCTGCCTCCCTCCTGAGCCTGATCCTTTCCTCCCTCTGCTCCCCCCGCCCCAAATTTACTCACCACCAGCCAACACTGGAAGAGCGCTGGCCGGCCATCAATGAGGCGTTGAGGTACAGTGTCGACTGGTACTGGCCCAGCGGTGGCACTGCCTCCTCCCCGGTGCCATAAGTGTGCCTTAAAGCACATTTATGACACCTAGCACCCATTCTGAAGGCCCATAAGACTGGGCCTTAAGGGGCCTTTGGTCTGATCCAGCAGGACTCTTTTTATGTTCTCAGAGAGATGCCCACATTGCAACCGCCGTTTCTGAGGATGGCGTTTTAGGCATTGTGTCAAATACAAGTGGCAAGTGTCATGAAGTCTTAGAGTTAATTGATAAACTATAAATTAACAGCACTGAATGGCATTTATCTCAGAGTTCTTAACAATTCAAATATGAAATTGCTGATCTTTTAACAAAAAAGTACAGCTTTTTACAATTTCAATTATGAGAGCATTGGAAGGCAGCCAACATGGCACCAATTTTTACAAAAGGTTCTGGTGAGGTTCTGGGAAATTATAGGCCTGTCAGCCTGCCTTTTGTCATAGATAAGTTTGTAGAAAGTATTATTAAGGCTATAATTAATAAGCGTATAGGAGAACAGACCATGCTGAGAATGAATCAACACAGCTCCTGCAAGGGGAAATCTTCTTCACCAACAATGTATTTTATTTCTTTATGTAAAACAATATTGTATTTAAATATTTTAAAGTTATTTATTTATGCTGAAATATTTGTGTCCCACTGCTTCGTCAAAACAATGGCAATTTGAATTTAATTTTGCAATCGAAAACTATTTTAAAATACGTGAAACAGAAACAAAACCAGCAACAGAACCAAAAAACACACCAAACAATACACATCGAAGAACACACAAAGAGCAGCATTCAGAATCCCAGCATGGAGCGACACCCGTCTTTGAGAGTGTCAACAAAATCCAGTAGACAATAATTGGACTTTCAAAAAGCCTTTGGCAGAGCCTGTCATTAAAACACTCTGTGAGTGAGAAGATAATTCACCTCCTTACAATGCTTCTCATGCAGTTTCCTCAAACCCACAGGTGCAGGACTTCTGGTTTTATTTAATGGGACATGTGAACAAAGGAGCTCCTTTGTTTGTGTGGTCCTTTTAAATAAAACCAGAAGTCTCACACTTCTGGGTTCGAGGAAACCACACAAGAAGTCCAGTAAGGCTTATTTTTCACCTGTATAGTGCACTATGGCAAAGGTCTCAGTGGTGTTTGTTACATAAAAGCATAAGAAAAGCCATGTTGGAGCAGACCAAAGGCACATGTAGTCCAGCTTCCTATATCTCACAGTGGCCCACCAAATGCCTCAAGACAACAAGTTACCTGTATTCTGTTGCCAGTCCATTGCATCTGGCATTCAGAGATAGGCTACCTCTAAAACCCAGAGGTTGTATTTAAGTCATCATGGCTTGTAACCTATGACAAACTTTTCATAAATCTGTCCTATCCCCTTTTAAAGACAGGTGGCATCGGGTGTGGATCATGCCACCCCTGGCTACAGTACACCAGCTATTGATTTAATCCGTATTTCAAAACAGCCAATAGCCAATGCATTAAGTATCTATTTGTGTATAACAGCCATTTTAAACCACTGTGCTGTGGCACACTGGTGTGCCACGAATGCTCTGCAAGTGTGCCACGGGAGTTTGGGGGAGCTTCGTTTATTAATAGGGCCATTGGGGGATGTAAGCCCCCCACCAACAGCATGGTGTGCTTTGTCAATTGTCAAAAAACTGATGGTGTGCCTTGACAATTTTAGTACCTTGTCAATGTGCTATGAGATGAAAAAGGTTGAAAATCACTGGTCTATAATGTCTAGATCTTTTTTTAAGTCGCAAAAAGGCTAGAGCAGCAGTTCCCAAAGTCTTTCTTGGATGTTGGGACCACAGGTAAGTATTTGAAGGGTCAGGGCCTGGGGCAGGGGGGTGTCCCAATGGCACTGTAGCGACCATGGTGCCGTGGGAACCCAGGGGCTTTTTGCCTTATCTGAGGGTCACACTGGCCTCAGAGAGGTTCAGAAAGACCTGCAATATGTGGGCCTTCCTGTTGCTAGAAATTGGTTAATTTGGGGATTGGAACACACTTCCGGTTTTCAAGTGAAAACTGGACATGCGAGCCGATCCCCAACCGGAATAATTTCTAGCATCAGGGAGGCTCGCAGAGGGAGCTACAGGGTTCCCAGACACTCCCTGAGGCCAGTGTGACCTCCAGGTAAGGCAAAATGCCCCTGGGTTCCTGCAGTGCCATTGGGATACCCATTACTGGGCCACTCCCCTTAAGGGGAAATGGCCCAGTTCTGGTTCCCTATGGTGGGTTGCCACCCACCACATTGGGAACCACTGGGCTAGAGGATTGTATTTGTGAATGCTGAAATCCTTATGCTGCATGGTTAATATTTTCAATGACAGAATAAGAACGGGCATTAATGGAAAGGCATATAAATCCTGAGAAGTATATGAATAGGCAATATTTATATTACAAGTGCAATTTCCTTATGAAGTTCATTAAGAATGAATGGACTCCTGGCAGTTGTTTTCCTCTGGCAGCCATCAGCCACAGAAACAGAAACAGCAATGCTTCTGTAACCCGGTGACCTTAACTAGCTGGAAAAGTAGTGGAGTTCCCGCAGGCAAACCTAACCTATCATCTTGGTTTAAGCTTATCACATCCTTGTCATATGTCTAAATATCATGTCATTCAAAAGCAAGTGTTCTTGGGAGGCAGGTGTTTCCAGAAGCTGAGAGATTCTATACGTGGTTCAAAAGAACTTTTCTTGTTTGCTTCCTCTTCAAATGCTCTTCAGCTATAAATAAGTTATTTCTTTCAAGAAAAAAAGATGCTACAAATCATTGAAAAATTATTGCCTTTATGCCTAAGAGCACACAAGCTCACAGCTTAGATTTTAGATAGAACCAAGTTAATATTGTTCAAGTCTAAACAATTTATGAACCACAAGAAGTCCTGGCCCGAGGCTTCCTGATGCCAAAGGCATCGCACCAAATCTTGCCCTCTCTTTACTTGGTGATGCTGCAACTGCCACAGCCTCTCCTGCTCTTAGTCCCTGAATTTGAAAAGAGGAAAACAGAGCAGAAGGGGAAGTGAAGACAGGATAGTGGTATTCTAGAAGGGCATTAGTAAAAAGTTGGAGGAGAAGAAAGTGGTGGGCTACATAATTACCAGAGCTCTAGCCCAGCGGTCTCCAAATTGGAGATCACTGTGCACTGCCAGGAACCTTCCCAATGTGACTGGAGCTTACTGTTCCACTGAGGAGGCTTCCATTGTTGCTGCTGATTGCTCCCCTGCCTTGCTCTGCCCTGCCATATCCAGCAAGAAATCCTGGAGCACAGCCTGCTGGGTGGAAACAGTGGGCAGAGTGAACGGGGGTGATTGGCAACAACAATGGAAGCCTCTGTTATGGAACAGTAAGCTCCGTTCACTTGGGGGAGGGATTAGTGAGGGTCCCAGTTCCATCATGTGGGCTGGAATTTGGAGACCCCTGCTCTAGCCCACCACTCTTCTTCCATACTTCCTTTTCTATTCAGCGTCCCCTTTCCCTGGCAAATCCAGGGTGTGGTAGGAAGAGGAGGAATGCTGGAGATGGGTTAAATCCCTGCCAATCTGTCGCCAGTGGTGACCATGTCAGTCAGTTTTATAGACAGGCTGGACTCTGCCACAGGGCCGGATTAACATAGTAGCCAAAGCAGCAAATGCTTTGGGTCCAATATTTTCAAGGGCACCGCACCCAGTGGCATCACTAGCAGGGAACTTTGCCATTAAGGTGTCTGTGGGGGGCTTCTGCACCCACAAAATGTCCTAATTCTGCACAATGATTAGATGCACCTTCTTTATCTGTTTTTTGTTTTGTTTTTTTGTGCATTACCCTCAAGGTGGGGGAGGCAAATTCATTGAAGTCCTATTCATACCTACCCAGAATAAGCATTTTGTGGTGTTTTGCATGCCCCTCCAGCCTTGCTTTCATCTACATCCCTTACCCTTAGTCTAAACCTTAGCCCTTTATTAAATTCCAGTGAGCACTAGCCAGTTGTTTGAATATACAGAGGACCACAGTCAGAACAAAGAGTGTTTGTCACTTTTTTTCAGTTTAGAACTCCTTTATATGACCTCTTTAAGCCCCTGCACTAGCTTAATCCGACCCTTCCCTGCCACCAATCTGAACAGAGCCCACCACATGTATCTTTAGTGTGTTCATTTCTATCCTATTTTTCACTAGATAGTCCCAAGGTGAGAATGTGGTCCACTAAGTCTTTGACCGTCCAGTTCTTGTAGCAGTTTCAGGGAGGCAGCAAAAACAGGTTCTTTATCAAGGCCAAATACATAACTCATGGGTTTTACAGGTTTGTTAAGAGTAATTTGTGAGTTGATTTCTCCTACTTACTGAGAGAGGGGGGTGGTTCTCAATTGCTTTGGCCATGGGCCATTGTAGTGGCTAACTTGTTGAGCTTTTATAGGGCAAAGCCAGGCTCAA
Source organism: Tiliqua scincoides (assembly GCF_035046505.1). NCBI lineage: Eukaryota > Metazoa > Chordata > Lepidosauria > Squamata > Scincidae > Tiliqua > Tiliqua scincoides. Next base: position 34,050,555 of record NC_089826.1, read on the forward strand.
CCATGAAAATCATTGGTCTGGTTTGGATGATATAGTATAGGAATTTATGACCCTGGTAAGCCTACATCAATGCATGAACTTGTGCTCTAAACTGGCATTGGAATAAGATTTTGGGTATGGAAAAAACACAAAAGTGTTTCCATATCCCTGATCCCTTAACTACCTAAGCCTCTCAGGTTGAGATTGTCTGGCTTGACAAGGATGTGTTTTTCCATGCATTATTATCTATTTTTCACTTCTCGTTTCCATTCGGTTAGAAAACACTTCAAAACAATGAATTAAATATGGACATCACTTTTCTGAATAGTTGTGTTTTCTGGACCACATTTTTGCTCTAGGTAAGAATGTGCTGAAGGGAGGCAGAAAAAAAAAAAGTTCAGCACTGTGGCTTCTCCTGGCTGCTCTTCTGATGTCCATTCCTGAGAACTGGCAGATCCATCTATATCAGTTGCTAGATAGAGACATGCACATTTATCCAAGCCTGTTATCGGAACCCAGGTGTCAAGGGTAGCTTTCTCATTCCTTTTATCCCTGACACCTAAGTTAATTGTTGAAAATAAACCCCAGTGAAACAGCAAGAGCAACAGGACACATTTTCAAACAACATATTTTGGAAAGTTCCCAATTAAATTGGAGAGGCAACTCCAGAGGAAGGTAATTTGAAGCTTCAGAAATTGCTAGCTGAATTTCTGCAACCCTCCAAATCTAGTCCAAAGTAAATTAGTGAATTGAATACATGCAATAACTTTTTTTAAAAAATTTGGTGCAACCCAGTCTATTATCTTTATATATTTGGTTGCAGCAATTGCAAAGCTAAGGGATCTGCCACTTGGGGCACACAAATTTTTAACACCCCCCCCCGAGTGTTAACACCCCCAGGGGCTAGATGCCTAGAACACCCCTCCCCAATGGAGGCATCCTGGAGGTGGTCTGAGGTTCAGGGAGGCAGCTTCCCAGAGCCTTGGAAAACCTCTGGGAGGCCTTAGAAAGGCACTTCTGATTTTTGTGGCCTTCCCAACCCTCTTCCCAGATGACTCAGGGCTGATTCAATGCATCAGGACTATGGGTTGGCAGCCTTTGAAGATGTGGTAGTCAGGCAATGTACCCCCAGGGCTCCCTCTTAGGTATACCACCAGGTTGCAGTGATGATGGCTGCAGTGATGCCTTCAGCTTTTGGGATGTTCTGAAGAAGTCCTTTAGTGGCCTCCCCAATGGTATACTTCCCTCCTCATGCTTTCAACAGTGCATGTGTGCACCTGTTTTCCCTTCATGAGACCCAGAAGCTTCCAGCTACAGTGGCAATGGTAAAGGATGCCTCTTGTGTATCTGCTTTCTCAGCTGGCAGTGAGAAGAAGGAACCATCAGCAGGTCAGTCCTATTTCTTTCTCTGGAGATGTTTAACAATTTCTAGATGCCCCCAACTCTCAAGATAGTGTTGGGGAACAGGGGAACTTGGAACTATAAAACAGCACTGGTGGTCTGCTGATGCCACTGTTCTCCCACAATTATTCAGTGATAGCCCAATCCTGAGCTGCACATTCGTCCCCTTCCCGCGAGTAAGGGAAACAGTCCCGCAATGGGACTACTCACTTTAGCGGCGACTGTTTGGTTGCCGCTAAAGTGAAGGCATTCATGTAGGGCGCGCAGTCCTGCCTGAGTGCCCTGGATCCTGCGGAGCTCAACTCCGCAGATCTGCCTCTCTCCTGCCCCAACATGCCTCCCCCATGCCCCCAGCCATGCCTCCTCCCTCCCTGGAATGCCTCCCCATGCCCCGGACACGCCTCCGTTTCCCGTTCCACAGCCCAGCAGTCACAGACACCGCCGAGCCGCAGAAAGTGGGCTCCCTCCGTGCGCTGGCTCAGCGCCGCGCGGTGCTGAGCCAGTTCCAGCAGGAGCCCGGCAGTAAGCCCCGCAAACATGCCTTAGAGCACGTTTGCAACTGTGGTCCACGCTGTGAAGGCGTGGCCCAGACCACAGGATTGGACTCTAAGTGTCCCCATAGGTCATATCAGATGGTGGTGGAAGCCAGTGGCAGCAGCAGACCCTTGTGGCCTTGAAGATGACTGAAAATCAGTGAGGGTCACCTCTGTGTGACTGCATATGCCTTACTGGCTCACATCAGACATTTTCCATCACCTAAACTTGCAATGGACATGCTGCTAAGATTGGATGATTGATGCTGTGAATTGATAGGTTTTTCTCACCCTCATTTCACTGGAACTATGGGTAACCATATAGAATGAGCTGTAAAGAGAATGAACTGGATCCAGCCAGCATTCTGCAAGACATTAAGGACATGTGGTTCCAGATTTTCACTCACAGCTGGTTTCCATCAGAATGGGCAATTTGTCATCTAACAGCAAAGTGTTTTGCTGCTTACGAGACAGTCGAAACAGGTTGTTAGGAATAGCCACAGATAGGATAGTCAGCGTAAGTATAGCATGCCATGAGCGAGGTGAATACCCACATCATCAAATGGAGGCATTTAACAGAGCATCTTTTATCAGAAACACCCCAGCACAAATGGTTCAATAATGACTAATTATACTATGTGCAGAGCTATTTGCACAACAAAAGTATTGAAGCACAACAGTGCCTGAAATTGTAAAGTGATACTATAATTCTGTTTACAATACCTTTGGAAGATGATGTATGGGCTTCATGGGTAGAAATTTTGGGACACCCAGGCCGTGTTAGACTTGGTAAAGCAGTGGAGGGGAGCAGCTCACGGGTGGGGAGGGGTATGTTTGGGCTGTGGTGTCACTAGGGTTTGCATAACCCAATACAGGAGGCCAGCATGTCACCCCCATGATGGACCTCCTCCCATGCAGTGGGCGGGGCAAAAACCCAGATAGTGGGCATGTTGATGTACCATCTCCCTGCCCCCTGCTGATTTTTTGGCCTTATCTTTTGATAGAATAGAAAATTTTCAAAGCGGTTTGTTGCATTATGCTGCAAATTATGCATCGAATGGTATATAACATGATGGTATTTAGCAATTTTGGTCACTAGTGTTGTAAACCCCTAAAGGGTATCACCTTACTAACACCTTATTGGTGCCATGCTGTGTCATAATAACATCTCATTGTCTCTTCAAACAATCGGTCTCATTTGTCCTTTTTGAATTGAGAAAATGTACTTTTTGTCACATAAGACAGTTGCATTTTTGTTTTCTGGTTTTTTGGCCATAACTTTTGATATAATGAAGATATTTCAATCTGGTTTTTTTCATTGAATTTTGCTGTAAATTACACATCGAACAGTATATAATATGATGGTATTAATCCTACAAACCTCGATTTTAGTGTGTCGCTCCCCGTGCATGTCACCCGGTGCAGACCTCACCCCCCTAGTGACACCACTGAGTTTGGGGGAGGTTTCAGGCAGGTTGGGGGAAGGCGAGGCAGTCTAGGGGCTGTTCAGAGTGGATTATAGTGGTAGTGACTTGTGCCAAGTTTCTATCCCTGATTTTCCAGCCAGATCCACCACCTTCCTCTTTTCAGAGTTACACCAGCTACATAGTCATTGGTCTGAGGAGATCCATAGGCAACTAGAAGGTCTACCAAAGGGTAAATTAAAAAAAGTAACAAAAGGTTTTTACTTACCTTTCATTGCCTTCCTGGTAATCCCTCCCCCATAGCATGCATTCAGCATGTGCTCCATCGGTAATGCTGCTGCATGCTATGCAGTGGCAGGGGGAATGGATCAGGCTGTTACTCCCAGATAAGTATACACAGAATTTAAGGTTGCAATTAATTCTGCAATAAATATTATAATAGGATAAATTGCAATTAATTCTGCAATAAATAGTATAATAGGATAAATAGTAATGGATTTATCCAGGGGTAGGGGGGGTCAAGTGTTGGAATTCCTTAATTTTCTTTTTGCATGTTTCATTATTGTTATACAGATTTTAGAGGCACGACAGTGGGAGGAGGTAGTGATGAGGAATCAGAAACCAGTAACTCAGCTGTTGTCTCAAATGCAGGCCAATCAGTACCTATCGATTTCTGAGGCAGTGGTGCAACTGTGGGAAGCCGTAGAGATTAGGAATTTGCCAGCTTTTAGCAAAGTACACAGGCACATAGGTCAAACGTGACACAAAAACAGCGATGTGTGTTTGTATCAAGAAGGCTCCTTTGGAATGTTTTCTCAATGCATCAGTGCCATTTCAGAAACTAACACCCCAATCCTAAAGGGTTTAGCTGCTGTTGGAGCACCTCTTCCACTGTCATAAAAGGTGCTCCCGCAGCGCAATAAATTGCGTGCTGGTGGAAAGGCTGGAGCCTTCCCTCCTGCACCAAGTGGATCTGGAGTTGCCCACCAATCATGGTAAGATGGTGGGGAAGGCAGAAGGGGTGGGGGAGGGTAAAACAGGGGTGAGGGATGGGCAGATTGGGTTCGCAAAGGGGACCTAACCTCCTCCCTGGACCCAATCCTATGCTGCGGGTCCATGTGGACCTGCGCCAGCTATTTAGTTAGTGCAGGTTCATGTTTACCTTCCCATGCTCCTCTTGTTACCCAGAGGACATCTCTGCAACTGTCCCCCTGAAGGTAGCCATTTCAGCGCAGCTGCATCTTCAAAGGGGAAAGAATAGGTTTGGGTTCAACATCAACTAATTTGATACTCTGAAATCCATGGAGAAATTTCTGAAGCATCTTGAGATAGACAATCAGTTGGAACACCAGGAGAGAAAGACAAGGCCAGTGCAAGGCTGCTGCCTAGGAAGAGATTCATACATGGCTGTTGCCAGGTTCAACAGGTGGCCCAATGGGCTCCCAGATGGGTGGAGCCTAGGAGGGTGATATAATCAATTTGACCATTTCCCTACTGCCCAGAGTGGCTCACTACAAAGTACAGTATAGTGGAGTACAGATCCTGAGGCGCCTACTACTCGTCTTGGCCAATCCTGACAGTGTCATATTGAGATGAATGGAGCTTGCACTTGCGTTTACTCAGCTGAATGTTGTCCATTACCATTATACCTTCCAATTGGACAAATAGGTACTTTTTAATGTAGCAGCTCTCTTATGGTTAGCAGTGGGGTGGGGGGCAATTATTCCTATTGACCTAACATCCATCCCAGTGGTTGTTGCTTGTGTTTTTTATTTGATGTTTAGCCCCTTTGAAATAGGGAACCAGCTTTTTGTTCCTTTGTTATAGAAGCCGCTTTGTAGAAATATCATTACAAATGGGGCCTGGCAGGGCACGTGCTGAGGACCCATATCCCTGAATGTCCTCACACCCATGCTTGGCCATACCTACCTGTCCCCAGCAATAGACTCCCTGCTCCTGCTCCCTGTGTCATTGCTTGTTCAGCATCCCATAGCTTACCAGGCACTGGGAAACAAAGTTGCAGCACTGAGCTGTCCTGCTTTCTAGGCACCATTCTTTAGCCAGACTTCTCTTTTAGCGTAGGGCTGATTTTTCTTGCACCTTGAACTTCATGTTGGCATATGCCTTCATCAGGCTCAAATTGCATGCTGTCTTTGCATTAACTTGTCTGGGTGCAAACATCTAAAAAAGATGAAACGTGTAAGAGAACTGAGCCTAGAGGTGGGGGGAAAGGGAAAATAAGGTAGTTATGTAATTACCCTGAGCTTTTTGTATGATGAAACAGTCCCCACGCTTTAAAAGCCAGACTTATTTGGCTGCTCTTCAAAACAGGTCTTTGAGATTCAAAGGACACAGCCGAGTGAGTGATGCTTCTTGGGAGGAAAGCAAATAAAAATATGCAAGTAAGCTCTTTCAACTGGATTCAGGCACCAGGGAAAATTCGAATTGACACATAAAAATCTATGTTCTTAGATGGTATGCGCAAATGACTCAAAAAGGAGTTATTAACATGGAGCACCCGAAAGCTTGTGCTTCCATCTCCTGCTTGCTGCTTTATTCATCCCTCAGAAATATTTTTTTGAAACCTAATGAATTGTCAGACATACGGTCCAATCCTAACGAGGGCCTGGATTATATAACGGATGAAAACTTCAGTAGGCCTTGAGGGACTCTAAAACTTTTGATTGCCATCATTTTCTCTGAAAATGTGAATCAGTTTAAAACATTTGTCTCTGTCAGTACGAAAATGACAAATGGTTCAGACGCTAGCCCTGGCTCTCACATGCAAATAATGTTACCTGAATATGTTCTTGGAGTAATCTTCAAAGGATGGATCAAAGCAGAGCAAGAGTAAATAAAGCCATCACATGCTTTTAAATAACTTTAATTTTTCCCCATGTTTCAAAGTGAAATTATAAAGGTTGTCTTTATTATTTCATTATAGACAAGGACATTTTTTTTTTATTTAAAAAATTCCTCTGTATTCCTATGTGACCAGCATGATAAAGATAGTTGGCTCTAAGGACATGAAAAAGAACACAATGTGAAAAGCATCAGAAAGAATGTCAGTGCAACTGGTAATAAGTAGAGATATGAGAGATGTGGCTTGAGATATCCACATTGAGAAAGACATGAGAGATGTTGATTATTTCTTTTTTTTTAATTATGAAAATGTTTACTGTGTGTAGGGGGAAAGGTGGTGGTGTTATTTTCAAGTATAATAATTAAAGACCAACATGCAAAATGATATAGACATTTGAGTCAACACAGACAGATATAGATTGGAATTGGAAAGGTCTTGTTTTTCCTTAAAGCCTCCCACTCCATAACAAGTCTCTCTGAACCTGTATCAGCAATTTTGCTGGGCCAAGTCTGAGGAGACAAAGGTGGCGAGAGGCTGCAAAAAGGCCAGAATGGATCTGGCACTTCCCATCGCCTCCAGATCCACCTCCTCCCCCTCCCCACCCCATTCTGCCCCTCCCTGCCCCATTTTGCCCCCCACCCCATCCCTGCCACTGCCTTACTGCTCCGATGGCAATAGGCTAGTGGTTCTCAAACTTTTAGCACCGAGACCCGCTTTTTAGAATGAGAATCTGTCAGGAACCACCGGAAGTGATGTCATGACCAGAAGTGGCATCATCTAGCAGGAAGAGTTTTAACAAACCTAATCTGCCATCCTACCCACACTTACCCAGGTGTAAGTCCCATTTACTATCATTGTTAAAAGCATATACACAATAGCCTATTAAAAGCATAGATCTGTAACATTTCCCCAAATACATTCACATAGCATGATAGCATCATTAAGAACATAAGAATAGCCGCACTGGATCAGGCCATAGGCCCATCTAGTCCAGCTTCCTGTATCTCACAGCGGCCCACCAAATGCCCCAGGGAGCACACCAGATAACAAGAGACCTCATTCTGGTGCCCTCCCTTGCATCTGGCAATCTGACATAGCCCATTTCTAAAATCAGAAGGTTGCACATGCACATCATGGCTTGTAAACCGCAATGGATTTTTCCTCCAGAAACTTGTCCAGTCCCCTTTTAAAGGCATCTAGGCCAGATGCCGTCACCACATCCTGTGGCAAGGAATTCCACAGACCAACCACACGCTGAGTAAATAAATATTTTCTTTTGTCTGTTCTAACTCTCCCAACACTTAATTTTAGGGGATGTCGCCTGGTTCTGGTGTTATGTGAGAGTAGAGCATCTCTCTATCCACTTTATCCTTCCCATGCATAATTTTATATGTCTCAATCATGTCCCCCCTCAGGCTGTCTCTTCTCTAGGCTGAAGAGGCCCAAACGCCATAGCCTTTCCTCATAAGGAAGGTGCCCCAGCCCAGTAATCATCTTAGTTGCTCTCTTTTGCACCTTTTCCATTTCCACTATATCCTTTTTGAGATGCGGCGACCAGAACTGGACACAATACTCAAGTCTACAATACACAATAGTTAATACACAATACAGAATAATGAAGTCTAAGAGATTAAAAATAAAATATTGAAATGACTGGGGACCCACCTGAACTTGATTCCTAGTGGGTCCTGACCCACAGTTTGAGAAACCCTGGTAAAGGCAGTTCCAGCAATGGACTGGGAATGCTGCTGACTTGCACAGTGCTCCCAAAATGGCTACCAACGGAGCATTCTGTGCTTCATCAGTAGCTCTTTTGTGACAGCAGAAGTCTGTTTGGCGGTACAGAACAACCCAATCCTAGGTATGTCTACTCAGAAGTAAGTCCCATTACAGTTAATGGGGCTTACTACCAGATAAGCAAAGATTGGCAAGACTCCAATCAGGTCCAGGAGAAGGCCAACATGGGTCACCGGTGGAGTCGTGGAAGCTATAAAAGGCAAGAAGACTTCTTTCAGAAATGGAAAGGTTTGCCCAGATTAGAAGAACCAAAAGGAACACAAACTCTGATAAAAGAAAAGTACGTTGACATCAAGACAAGTTAAAAATAAATAAAAAGAATGCATGGAGTGCATGGTTAAAAACATCAATGCAACCAATAAAAGCTTCCTTAGGAGGAATTAGGTGAGACTGCTTGGGCCTGTATCTGATTCAGCAGGGCTTTTCTTATGTTCTTATGATAAAGTATTTTCTTGTATGCAACCATTCCTGAAGCAACAATGAGCTTGCCAACTACTGCTAAATGCTAACAACTTTTACAGCAATAAGGTGTTTGTGCGGATGTATTCACCTCTCATAGATGCCTCCCTACACTTCAGCATTCAACTCACAATCCACAGTGTCCTTGTTGATAATAACAACAACAACAACAACAACAACAACAACAAGGTATTTATATACCGCCTTTCTGGTCATCAGATTACTCCTCTGACTTTATTCAAGGCGGTTCACATAGGCAGGCGTTTCTAAATCCCTCCAGGGGATTTTTACAATCATAGAGGTTCTCTCTTTCAAGAACCAACAACATTTCAGAATGGCTTTTCCTGGTTTGGTCTCACTTCTGGCCTCCACTTCTCCCACGCAGGCTGGCAAGCAGCTCCATCTCTCACATGGAGGGCAGCCAAGACGCTTCTTGCTCACACACCAAGAATAGGTGGAATCACTCAGCTCGGCTTGTCAGCTGCTTCAAGGTCTCGCCATTCTCAGTCCTGCCGGTGTCCTCGAATTGGCGACCTTCTGATGTTATCTTCAGGCTGAGGCTCTGCCCTCTAGAACAGACCTCCTGCCCTCCTGATTTCATAGCAAATGGCAGCAGGAAGTGCTTTGATGACTTTTGGTCTCCGAGTTAAGTGTTCAGCAAAGAACTGTATCAATTGCTGTATTCTTTTGGATCAGGTTGAATGCTCTTCACCTCCTGTCAAGATGAAGTGAAGGAAATGTGTCAGTGAAGAGGAATCAAGTCTGAACTCTGGGCGCCAGGCTGTCTTGCTCTATGATAATAGTTCATATTTGTAAAGCAACTTCAGCGAGACTCTTGGATATTTTTTTTCTTGATGGCTTTTGCACTAGCTATACAATTTGATTTCCCCCCCTTCCTCTTCACAATCTGAACATTTCTGATTTCTGAACAGCTGTCCTTTATCAGTATAGAATTTCAACAGGGTTCTTTCAAGTGTCAAAATTCTGAGCATTGTGTCACTGAATGGCTCTGGGAGAGGCAGGAAAGACAGAAGACCTTTCTAATCTTATGGTGTGGACATTAAACAACACTTGGACAGCTTATGTGGCAACTGTGTTTGGAGCATGTGTGCTCATGATCCATGAGTAGTTCTAAGTCCTGGGGGTCAACAGCAGGGGAGGATTATTGCCCTGCTTGTGACCTTCTTGGAGGCATCTTGTTGGCCATGGTTGGATCAGGGTGCTTGAAAAAGTGGCCTCTTGATCTGATCCCATAGGTCTCTTCTTATGTATTGCTTCCTGGGACCCCACAGTAAGAGGAATAACTGGTGTGATCCAATGCACACCCTCCAGGTGCCTTTCAAAGCTTCTGATTAGAATACCACTCTCTTAAGACAAGAGTAATGTGCTTCCAATTGGCATAAAGCTTTTCAGGGGAAGGGGAAGGCAGAATGTGAATATAACACAATGTGATAAAACTTTCTGAAGAAAACTAGGGCAAATCAAAGAAATCATTAAACAAAAGTGAAGTTTATTCATGAAAAATTGGTAATAAATTGAAATTGCAATTCTAAAGAGGCACCTGACCAGCACAAGTCCCATGCACTGGCCTGGGAGGGACGCAAACATGCTGTAAAGCACATTTGTGCCTCCTCTGAGTAAGCTGTGCCAGCACATGTAGGTGCGCCCGCCTGCGGAGGACAGATCCAGCCTCCGCAGTGGCGGCAGCATGTTAGACCACGCTGGCCAAGCTCGGCCAGCGTGGGGCCTGAGGAGGGCGGGGAGGAAACATTTTGGGGTGGGGGAGGGTGGGCAGTGGATGGGATCTGGGAGGGCAGGGAGCAGGAGGCGGGACTGGGATGCGGCAGTTAGGCTGGATTCTAGCCCCATTCCTAGATGGTATGGAGCAACTCCAGGCTGCTCTGTTCTACTCAGACCTGTTTCCACTTGATGAGGTCCACCAAATCCAAGTAGACCCATAGGGGCTGTTGCAGCTCTCCCTGGGGTAAAGGGAATTTTTTCCCCATACCTCGGGCCGAACCTCAGCCAGTCCCGAACTTGCACTTGATACAGCACAGGCTTTTGTAACGTTTTGGCTTTTTGTAAGTTCCTTTTATCCAGTGTTTCAAATGTGCGAATTGATTGGGTTGTGGGAAGCTCTAAAAGATGTACTGTTGGGATTTTGTTGTTCACGGGAGATCCATTTTTGAATACTGAAAACCACGGATAATGAAATCCACAGTTTTCACCCCTTTAAGCCCTCCAGAACCCTCCAGAGGCCTTCAGACAGCCCTCCAGAGGTGACAAGAGTGCAGCTCCTATCTCCTCCAGCTCCTACCGCCTCCACCTATAACACAGTTACAGGACTGCTGTAAAATACCAGCTGATAGCCTTCCCTTTCATGTTCTAAATCTCCTATCGACCAATGATGATCCTCAGAAGAATTCCAGTTGGAAAGAACTTAAAGAGTGAATGGTTCTAATGATTTACAATGTAACAGCTACTAGGAAATTCCTCATAATGGAATAGCTGGAGGTACAGTATGGAACAGTCATGCAAATTATTCTCTTTGTTTAGCAGTCTGAGCAAATAAAACAAATATTCCAGAGGCAATATTTAAAAGATAAAAAGAGAATAGTGAAACATATGAGACAAGCCTCCGGAATGCCAAACAAAACCTTATGTCCTTTCAGGAAATTTAGTGCTCACACAACTTCTTTAGTGATGAGCTGAAGAACATTTTATTCTGTTTGTATATATCTGAGGCTTGTGTACAAAAGACAAAATGAAAAAAGAGACCTAGATCAGTGCAAGCTTTCTGTGTATCTGTGTGATAAACAAGTGCAGAAACCCATCCTGTATATAAAGCTAGTGAAACTCTCACATCTACAAGTAGTAAAGAAAATGATTGAACATGAGAACACTATGCTTCTGAAAGCTGAGAATGTGAAGCCAGCTCTCCAGGATTTCTCCACTGGGCCAAGCTTGATGAAATAATGGAGATCCATGTTTGGATCTCCTGTCTCTTAAAACTTTAGGTATAAGCAGACATGGAGGGGTGATTTGGATTAGAACTGCAAAACTGTTTGGGGTGTGTGTTTAGCCAAGCCTCTGAGAGCAATTTTATCACGGGGTACAAAGCTTCTTTGGGACCCCTTCCCTTCTCCATTGGGTCATCATTTCATATGATCATTGGATCATAATTTCTATGAATTACAATATATAAAGCAAAGTCTCCAACTCCTTTGACTCGATTTGCCCATAACTCATGGGCGGCCATTGCGACTCATCCAGAGATTTTTTGAGTCATTTTAACTCAAGTCCAAGTCTTTCTGAAAAGTGATTCAAGTCCTGGAAGTGACCCCCCCCCCCCAAAAAAAAAGCAAGCAAGCATACGTGAAAGTGAGTCTTGACTTGAGTCTATTTGAGTCTTTTCATTTTTAGGGTAAAACCCCAGAGTTCCAAGTCAGTGCCCAAGTTTTTGTTACATGTGACTCAGTTTGTATGAGTCATGGAAAACTTGAATTTTTAAGACTTGAGTCTGAGTCATCTGAGTCTAGGCCAATCCATACTATGAGTATTTGTACATTTTTTGACCATAACATTAATGCTTAATCTAATAGGAACAAATTAATGTCTAGTTTTTCATACATACATCTTACTTTAAAAGAATGTTTTCTCTGGTTTGTCCTGGTTTTCTCTGCCTTACCCTATCTCAGCATTTAAAAGCAGTTTGCTAACTTGAAACACATTGGTTTTGAGTTCATATAGAAAGTGGAGCACTAAGCAGAGGTTTGAGGGCCACCTGGAGTAATTAAGAGAGTGCTCATGAAATGACATCACATTCTTTTGACCATTGTGTCCTAGGAAATCTTACAGAACTTGCGAAGAGCCCTACTGGATCAGATCATGGAGCCATGTTCTTGCTTTGATATCAGTGACAATTACTGGTAGTTCAAGAAATGTGGAATCTGGGTAGTCCATGCTTGTTTGTGAGTATATTTAAAAAAGCACATATAGAGTGAATCTGAAAATAAAAAGCCTGTGAAGTTGACCAGACCAGACTGTAATTATGACAGTTATCTTATGTAGATCTATGATGCTTGCAAACTAATATATAAAATTGCCTGCTATTATTTATTATCTCACAGTGTCTCATTCTCTCTGGCCCACCTACCCACTGCAATATCCTTCATCTTTATTGATGCTTTCTCCCAAACTGTTTATCAAAATGTATGACAAAGCATCAAAGTCATACAAAAGTTTTTATTTTTATTTTTATAGCAGTCCTATGTGTTCTGCTATAAGTAGAGGGAAGGGATTGTAGTCTATGCTTATAGTCAAGACTTTATCTGGACAGTTTTAGATATAGTAGAACTGAAAAAAGTAAAGGCCATGAGTTAAATGTTAAAAAAAGACAAGATGTCATTTTAACAGCTTTAAAAAAATGTTCTAAAATGTAATCTCATCTTCACAGCAGCCCTAATTTCTTTTGCCACCCTAACAACAGAAAAAAGAAAACCCATTATCACATAATCCTATGCACGTCAACTTGGAAATAAGTCTTATTAAACTCAATGGGTCTTACCCCATGTAAGTGTGTATAGGATTGAAACCACGCATTCCAATCCTACTTAATCCCCGTGTGGCGATGCAGCACTGCCAGCTTTGGCTACACGGCATCCTCTGGGGAATTTTTGGCTGCTGAAACATCTCGTTGGGGTAAAGGGACATTTTTATCTTGCTCTGGAGTCAGCCCCAGCAGCTGCAATGGGTTGACTTGGATCTGTGTCAGCTAGATCACTGGTGCAAGTACACTTTGACCTGTGCAGGTAGATCAGGCCCGAGAAGAGGGTTTGAATACAGTGCTGCCAAACCTCCTCCGAGCTCCGATCCACCCACCTCACCCCTGTGACCACTTGATTCTGCCGTCCACCACCTTTCCCTGTGCTGGAATTTTGGCAGGCCTCCTCACAAGTGAGCAGGAAGGTTCTGGCTTTCCTGGTGGTGTGCCTGGACCTTATGATGTTGAAAAGCGCTTTATGGCACTTTTGTGAGAGCACACAGCGGCAGAACTCATATTCCACTGGTGCAGGCCCTCAATAGGATTGGGCCATTAATGTATTTGTTACTATATATATATAGTCCTAATTTCCTGGTTTATTTCTTTTTTGAGAGGGTGTACCACATGTGCAATAGTATTTCAGAATTTAATATGGGCGACGCTAAAATCCTGGGCTGCACATTGAGCCATCTGGAATTATGGGAAATAGCAGCTTTACCCTGGTGTTTAAAGAAATGATTTTGCCCTTGAGGGCTTGCTAAAATAAATGATTTTCACTCAAGCTCCATTAGCGCTTTGGTTGAAAATGCTCATGATGGGTGGTTTGGGGAGCTTCAAGTTAATGCATTTTTATTTACTCTGTTTATGTACTAATTTTCCAGAAAAAAAATCATGACTACTTCTCATTGATTTCCAATGAAGGGTAACTCCCTGCCATCATATTTTATTCTGCGCTCATTTGAATTGCCACAGGGCTGAGTTTCAAGGGCGGGCTGTTAATAATGCCAACAACCATTGGGTATGGAAGCAAGATGGCAATTTCCACATTGTTAAATTTGGCGGTTGTGTTATCTAGCTGTAGACACAATGAATTTTAACCAAACACTGTATTATCTCCTGATGGCCTCCTTGTTCCTACTGTATGCATACTAATCATTCCATCTTGACATTTAGCCATTCTGGTTATTACAGATGTATCAGTGAGCAAGGAATAATTAGGCATGGCTCAATAGCTCTAAAAAGATTTAAACAGTTGTGTAAATCCAGAGAAGGAGATAAAATCAAATGCTTCAATGCTTGGGGCTACTGGCATAAAATATAAACTAATCCTATGAAGTACAAGGGAACCTTAAGATGGGCATTGATTATTTTTTGACTTGGGAGAAAGAAAAGCCTTATGGAAATCAGGTTAGTGGCTGATGAAACCTAAAATTGGAAGAGAGAACAGACCAAGATATTTTAGACAATTTTTTTTATCTTGGTCACATGATTGCATGACCAAAGCCAGGACTACCTGTTTGAACAGTATCCGTCTGGGGAACTTTGGGCTCGGTTGACTGGCCTCCCAATAGTCGGAAAGAGTAAGCTGGTAGTCACACCCTTATCCATTCCTAAATATTTGTACATGCCTGTGGCAGCATTATGACCCCGGCACTGCAGCAGCATAAATGCTAAGCGCTATTGCAGCAATGTGCTGTTGGCACATCCTCCTTTCAATACCTGCTTGCTGGGCCTGTGAATCTTGAAAATGCGCTGTAAATACAACAGGCAGAGGTAGCCCTTTGATGTTTTATCTACAATTCCATTTCCAAGGGAGTTGGAGCCCGCCTGCAGGTTTGTGTTATTAAAGATTATACAGTGCTTTAGAAAAAGTTTAGGAAGTGAGTTTGTGAAGTCCTATAGTGTGGACAAAGGGGGTGGGTGTGCGGGTCGGGGGGGGAGAGAACAATTCACTGAATGCAGTAGAATTGCAAGAAGGGAACAGTGGTGCTTATGTTGTGCGTGAGATTAATGCTAATGGCAGCCCCAGGAGAGAAGAGAATGAGCACATATAAGTGTGACTTGTTTTGCTATGGAGAGAATGAACTGTCTTATTTCACCCAGAGGCCACCTTCAGCAGATCTACTGACACCTGTGTGTTGTAAAGATGAAATGACAGAGACTTTTACTGCTGTTTTCAAGGTTCAGCCCTCAACATTCTAAAGCACAGAGATGAAAATGGAAGTCTTTACCTGTACAAATGCTTTGGTTAGAATTGATAGTTTTTAAAATCAGGACTACGGATCCTTAACCTGAAATCCCATTTTTCACTTAATGTAATAACAATGCTACAGTTGCGCAGGGATTGGTGTTATAAAATATATATGGTGAGATAAATGCCAGTATTATGGAAATCCTGTTAGCAAGCTCCTGCGTACTGCACAGGCTTCCCTGAATAGTCTTCTGTACCTAGGAGCACAATCCTATGCATGTCTATGCGAGTCTCTCTGCATTCCTTGGGGTTTACTCCCAGGAAATTGTGCAGAGGATTGCAGCCTAAATCACTGAGAACTATTTCTCTTTCATTGAAAGACAATTCAATGTTACAGTTAATCTAACTGCAGGATATAAAGGTGAGACTTTGAGTGGATGGAAATAGATTTCCTGAGCACAGATTATTACAAGTGGTTCGACTGAGCTACACAGAGTGCATTTCTTTTTCTTTTCACTATTATATGCCAAGAGTGAGATCAGTAGTGCATGCTTTGATTAAAAAAAAAAAAAAAGCAGGAGTTTTACTAAAGCATTGTCAGTAGATGGCAATGTGACTATTTTATATGGAATTAGCATTCCTTATATAGTTTGACAGCAGATTCTTCGACACTTTTGATTAAATGGTAATATAAATTTTTTAAAAATCAAAATGGCAAAAAGATCCTTGAAAACTAGTTCTAAATAGCCAATAGTTAGCTGGAAACTATAATAATAATAATAATAGCTGGAAACCATAATCTTGAAAAGAATCTGCATCATTCTTCTGTTGATCAAGAGAACATTTTCATTCTGGCTTCAATCCAGTTACAGTTACTCAAGGGTAATAGCACAATCCTATGCATTTCTGGTTGGAAGTAAGCCTGATGGTGTTGAACTGAGCTTTCTCCCAGAGAAGAGTTTTTAGGATTACAGTCTAACAGCCCAATCCTGAGCTGCTCGGACACTAGAGCAGTGGCGCCAAAATGGCAACTGCTGCATCCTAAGTGCACATCTTGCTGGCAGCTCCTCAGGAAAAGGGGACACTTGTTGGGCTGTGAGGTCCAATGCAGCATTCTCCAACCCCACTCCCTCCCCCCACCCCAGAAGGCCTTCCCCCATCCCAGACTGGTGCTGAGCTGGTGCCAGCACTGACTTGGTGCTGAGTGTTGCAAGCATGCCATACGACACTTTTGCGACACTCAGTGCCAGCAAAGGGCCAGTGTTAAGGGTTCAGCATCAGGCCCTAAGTTCCACTGAAAGTAACAGAAGACTTTAGTCTGGATTAATATAAGTAAGTCCCACTGCTTTTTGTGGAATTTATGGAGCACAAATCCAGCCACTTTAAAAACAAACACAATAAAAGATAGCAAACAACAGTAAGGCTATCCCTTGCAACCCATCACTGCATCACTGCACCAGCTTTACCAAAAACAGAGGAATTTCCAATTACATTGCTTGTTTATTTTTCCATTTTTATCCCACCTTTCACTAAAAGTCATAACATAAATGTTTCTTGCATGGAAGCAACTAGCCAGTTAAAAAAAAAAAAAAAGGGCAGAATGCTCACTCCCAAGGCAAATTGCACCAACACAGACAGGATATCATGCTACTGCAACTGAAGAGTAATTTGAAGGACAACAGCAAACCAACTACATCCACCATAGTAGAGTGGGGGGGGGGGAGAGAGAGAGATCGAAACTGTCACTTGAAGCAGTGCAGGACACTAAGTTGTATCAGTGTTCTGAATGGGTTATTGGCCAACAGAACACAAGATTGGTGAGCTTGACATCTCCTCATCACTTCAGCATCTGCATCTGCTCCATTTCCTTTTCAGATCTGAGCAAGTTGAAGATGGCTGTTGGGGTCAGGTGGGATGGATGGGAATAATCTGCCTCCTGAGGGAACTGGACCCATTATGAAGCTGGCCATGAATGATGTCTTGACTTTTCACTGGCTTTCAGGTAGGACATGACAGTGGTGGACCAGAGTGTAAATTCCTCTTCTATTGGCTGCCCTTGGGCTAGCTCTCAACCAAGCTAACAGGCATAGAGTGCTGATTTCCTACATTTTTCAATGTCAAAAAATGTGGAGGCTTTACACGAGTTCAATTCTATTTTACTAGTCTTGCTCTCATTGCAGACAAGGCTTGCTCATTCATGAGACCAGCTGAAGTGGTCACCTCAGACAGCAGTTTGGTAAGGTGCACCCATCTCTGTCTGTCTGCTGCCTCTCTTTCTCCTTCCATTCCCTGGAATGCAAAAGGAAGAGGGAGCATAGAGAAACAGGAACTGTGGTGGGGAGGAGAGTGCTGAGCTAGAAACATTGGTGAGTGGGAGAAGCAGAGGTGGCCCATTATCAGATAAAGGAGAATCAGAAAATCTTGGCCTGAATGCAGGCATGACAAAAGTACGTAGCATGTAAGCACCAACATGAACTTGGGACCCATAACATAAGAACATGCCCCCCCTGGATCAGACCATAGGGGCATCTAGTGCAGCTTCCTGTATATCACAGTGGCCTCAGGGAGCACACAAGACAACAAGACACCTGCATCCTGGTGCCATCTCCTGCATCTGGAATTCTGAGGTAATCCAGTGGTCATGACTTCCAGTAATCATGCAGACAGGCCCTCATTGGCAAAATATCATTATTAACTCTCCAACATGTTTGCAGAGGTTGACTGAATTGTTGTCATTATATGTGCTATTGTTGTGTAGTGGCAAAAGGGTCTGAACTGAGAATCAGGACTGCCCCAATTTGAAATCGCACCCTCATTGGCAACTCCAGATCAACCCAACACAATTACTAGCATGTGTGCTCATGCACCATACCTGTCCTAGCCCTACCTGCATAGGGAGGAGCCTTCTCAGGAGGTCTGGTCTAGAGGGTAGAGCCTCCATTTGCCTGAAGATAACATCCACAAGGTCACCGGTTCGAGGCCACCGGCACCGTGCGACCTTGAAGCAGCTGACAAGCTGAGCTGAGTTATTCCATCTGCTCTGAGCGTGCGAGAATTGAGGCCAGAATGTGAAGCCAGATCAGAATGAAACACCTGAATTTTTCTTGAAAGATAGAACCTTCTTTCAATTGTAAAAATCCCTAGGGGGATTTAAATAGCCTGCCTATGTAAACTGCCTTGAATAAAGTCTTGAATAAAGACCAAGAAAGACGGTATATAAATACCTGTATTATTATTATTATTATTATTATTATAATCATCATCATCATCATCATCATCATCATCATCATCATCATCATCATCATCATCATCATCTCATTCCACTCCCTTTCAGTTTCAGTTGCAAATATGGGAATACTAATACTTACATTCCTAATAAGGTTGTTATAAGAATTACATCAAAATAATATATGTGAACTCCTTTGAACTCTCAAGAACACTTTAGAAATGCTAAGTACTATTATGAACTAGCATATGAAAATTTACTGTTTTATGTTGGAAATCATATTTCTCAATTTTTTTTTGAAGGGGTGAGATTTGGGTAAGTAAAACCCTCACCTTGCTTGAATTTATTCTGATTTTCTTACAGCCTAATCCTACCTAAATCCCCCTGTGGCAATGCAACTGTGCCAGCATGGCTAACTGCTGAATCCCACTGGGGATTTCTGTCTGCTGGAGGTCTCCTCAGAAAAAGGGTACACTTGTCCCTTTGCCCTATTATAAGCCCTAGCAGCTTCTATGGGGCAACTTGGACCTGAGCAAGTGATGTTGCTGATGTAAGTCCATGTTGATCCATGAAGGTGGATCAGATCTGGGAAGGGGTTAGCATCTGGGGTGCACCACTATCTTCTGGGCCCAATCCGCCCTCTCCCCCACCTCTGTCACTGTCCCATTCCACCCATCCCTGCACCATTTGACTCCCTCCAGCAACCTGTCCTGGCTTATGTAGGCTAGTGGATATGCTGGTGCGTGGATCCGCTGGTCCCACGCATCCACTGGTGCGTGGGAACTCCAGTCTGCAGCATGCACTGGTGGAGGCTGCTTTGCAACTAAACAGCACAGCACCATGGCCACTGGTGGCCACAGAGGATCGGATTGGGCTGTTTTTCTGTCACATTTTTTTTAAAATTAACAAATGAAACCCCTCCCATTAATTTCAGTTGACCTTTCATCTGTCTGAAGTGGAAGGTGATTTTCTTGTTTGTCACACTCTTTTTAAGTTAAGATTTCAGTGTTTTGCAGTGTTTGAAGTTGGAAAGTATGAAAGATGTAAACGGAGAGAGGGGAAGAAAGCAAAGAGATAGACTCTGAAACTATATGCAAATTTGAATGCATTTTCCTTTGATCTCCCAGAAAAAATTCAGTAGACTTCTGAAGGCTAAAAGTGTCACAGATAAAATCAGCAGCCTTCTTAAGGGTGAGAACAGCTTTCATCAGCTTCTTGATATACCCATACTCTGACTTAAGGTTCCAGTTCTGAGTATCAACTTTTATAATTTACATATTTATCCAACAGATGTTTGATTCTGCCACTTCTTCAGCTCCTTTTTAGATCTTCGAATCTATCACTTAATGGTGGAAAAGTGATATCTAACATCTAAAAAAAAGGTTTACTTACAAGGAAAGTGGAAAATAAAACATTCTTTTTTGCAAGCATTAGACAGCTAGATACATACCAGGTAAATCAGAACTACAGTACCGATAGGCTTCAAATGATTTCTTTAACCCAGGGGACATTTGGACAATTCTGGTGTGCAAGCAAGACACATATTGTAAAAGAATTCTGTCCCAGGCTGTGGACTGGTTGAAACTGTAAAAACAACAGCAACAAAGACGTTCACATGGTGTGCCTGAATTGAACACAGAAATGCATTCAAATAAAGCTTATACAGCCATTACCATCCAAGTCAGCCTCCCAACGTGCAGTTAGAATTTCCTTTTCACCCTTCTGGTGTGCCATTCCCATTTTTCTCATTGTGCGGCGAAGGGTTCGTCCATACCTCTCCACCCCATGTAATCTAAATGCTATAGGAGACCTTTCCATATGTCCAGAAACCTTGGCTTTGCAGGGTTGCTTACTGCATGGATTTAGTACTACTGCATGTTTAGTACTACTCATAAGGCATCTTTACAGCTGTTCTAATGAATGAATGTAGGTTGAGCAAAGCCTGCAGCCATGATGATACTCCCACCCCATGCAGGTTCATTCATCCTCATGTAAATGTCCCCTAGCAGATATAGCCATGGCTTCTTGGTAGCAGTCACCACATTGCAGGACATTTTCAGAAATCATGAGCACAGGACTTGTTTTTGCATAGTCCAGGTCATGTATCACTTTCTCTGTGCAGATGTAGTTTGGGGGACTTTTGAGGTGCATGGAGAAAGGTGGTTGTTGTGGTTGTTTTAATTTCTCTCAACTAGCTCTCTGTGCCTTCCAGCCACTGTAATTTTGTTTTAAATTCTTCCTTCTACGGATTTCCATCGTATATGGCATAGAAACAAGACCATCTCATCAGTATTTCACCAGCAGTCATTGCCACGTTTGTCACTTGTGACACTCAGTTCATGAGCGAGAACAGTTGAAAAACCAAAGATGATAATGTACAGAAAAATAAACACAGCCTTGCAGTGTGATAAAATTGCAATGGACAAAATCAACAGGCTTTATGTTGTGTAAGCATACACAATTGACTCAAATGTTTTCTTAGCACGTTAACAAGTATGACCTAGGATGTTTTCTGGATTAAATACTGGACACTGTCAATAACATCTATGTAAATAGATCAATAACATCAATAACAATCCCCGTTTCACCTATAAGCATGCACTGAAAAGTGGAGAAATCCTTATGCGCAGGCAGTGATTCCTTTGCTCTCAAAAATGTACAAAACTAAAGAATTTTGGAAACCTAGGAGTCTGGTTTGCTTCTATGCTTGCGTTGTCCCTGTATCTCAGGGCTTTTCAAACTGGGGCATCGCGAGGCCCCAGCCTGCGGGCCCTGGCCCCTGCCCCCTTAAGGGGTGGGGGCAGCCTGGAGGCAGGGAGGAGGTAGCTGCGCAATCACCAGGATCGCACCGCTCAGGGGGGCTGCAGGGGCTTGGGTACACATACCCAAGCCCCTGCAGCCTCCCGGGGGTGCGGGGAGCCCAGCACGACCTGCAGCAGGGTTCCCCGCAGCAGTGAAAGTGGATGTGGAGCGATTGCGCTCCACTTCTGAGGCTTCCTTCCCCCGCCCCTGCTGCCTCCCCCCTCCCGCCCATGCAAGAACTTAGTGGCTCTCAAACTCTCCCAGAGAGTTTGAGAACCACTGCTGTATCTTATTCAGTGATGAAATCCCCCTGAGAATATAAGGATAAAATGAATTGCTTCTCAAATCATGGTACATCTGCACCTACACTGTCAAACACCAGTTGTTACTCCAGCAGTAAAGTACTGGACTTGTGTATTGTTTACACTGCAATTCAATAGGGATTCCCCACCGAGGCTACAATCCTATGCACACTTTCCTGGGAGTAGGCCCCATTGAACACAGTGGGATTTACTTCTGAGTAGACCTGTATAGGATCGGGCTGTAAGTTGGCACTGCAGACAGTAAACCCAGTGAAGTTCCTTATTGCCCAAGTAACCTACTGTTCTTTGAAAACAAGCACTCCTTAGCATGCTAGTCTGAAATCTTTTTTTCCCCTATAGCACACAGACAATAGAATTTCTACTGAGTCACAAAATTCTACATGGTACTTGAGCTGTATGTGTCAATTATTTTTGCTCATGCATTATATTCAGGCACAGTAAAAGAATGAAGTAACTTGCACTGTCTTCTTAAGAACAGCCCAGATCCCAAACTCCTGTCTACCTCTCATCCCTTAGACTAGGAAAAACTGTGCAGATCTGTGTGAGACTCCCAGCAAAGGGGCTGTATACCCATAAATACATAAATCAGTCATCAACACCTGCATGGAGCTTGAATTCAATAGATAATATCACTAATATCACTTTAGCAGCTAAAGTTCAAAAGGGAGCTGGATGATTTGTTTTTTTGATGGAATTTCTGTAAAATATTAGGACACCCAGTCACTGCCAGCCCAACCATGAGGCAAACTGATGGGTTTCGTCAGTGGCAGATTGTGAGAGGTCCAAAGGAGTGGCAGATTCAGGGTGTGCTTCACTCCAAGACTTCTGCTGCCTCTTTTCAGCCTGCTGCTGATGCAAGCCACAAGGATCCACTTCCAGAGAGAAGGTGATCACCCCCTCCTTACTTTGCTCCTTGCACAGTTTCCTTAAAGCTGGAAGTGTAGGACTTACAGTTGACAGGGTCAGAGCAAATGAAAGGGCTCCTTTGTTTGCATCTTTCAAATAAACATTTAAATCTCTCATTTTTGGGTTCGATGAAATTATGTGAGAAGCAGGAGCTTATTTCCCTTTTCTAGAGTGTCGCGGCAGAGGTGGCTGCCAGAGCATCAGTGTGGAGAGACACTCCAAGTTGCACTGCCCCTGGACACAGTTCACAAACAACTTCACATTGGTACAGCTGCATTGTGGGAGGAAATTGGCACAAGAACATTCCTTCCTCCTCCCGTTCTTGATCCACTTGTGAATACATGCGGTTCTGCCAATAAATAGAAATTATACTGATTTATTGTCTGGTAGGCAGGAGGTGGTGAAGAAACCTTATACCTCAGGCTTGGACTGAGAATAGAGGAGGAGGACTAAATCCAGACCTTCTCCTGGTCTTGAGTAGTTGACTGACACTCTCACTGAATGTCCTATGCATGTCTACTCAGAAGTAAGTCCCATTGCATTCAATAGGACCTACTCCCAGGAAAGTATGCATAGGATTGCAGCCTGACACTCTCACTCTGGGATGGTGCTGTGCGTTGAACCAGGCTGCTGGATCCAACTCTGAAATCACACACAATTCATCCGTTTGCACATGGTTTTCCCCATCAAGATGGGGATAAGCGCACTGTGCTTTCATGCTTGTATAACCCTCAACTGGATGGATGGGTGGGTGGAGCTGGTTCTCTGTGTTTTAAAAGCAGCTTGAGATGGCTTAAAGGGGTTTTTGTGCAAGACAGTGAATGCAGTCTTTCTTTCTGAACAGATGAGTGTGAGTGTGAACTGCCTGGGCTGAGATGTGTGAAAATGGCATTTAAAGAAACAGAATGCGTTAACATTAAAACTGCCTTGGAAAAGCTTCTGATAATACCTGTCAAAACTGTGGGGCTTTCAGTTTGCCTGACATGACCATTTTCCTTATGCCTGTGGTGAGAGATACCCCTCTTGAGAAAGGGTAGCCGAAATTACTGTGAATACTAATGCTCTTTACTCCTTAACGCATTATTTGTGGTCTTCCACTGTGGAGGCAAATGACCCGAGCTGAGAGCCGTATTTCATGTTTATACGTGAGCAATTATGGCATGGTCACTTTTAACATAAAATGATAAAAAGGCAATTCAGTGCTGGATTAAATGTCCCGTTTCAGCCCTGGAAAAACAACAGAGGAGGGCAATGTCATTTAATGGGTACTCTGGGTTCACTCCGTAATTTTAGACTCTTCCGAACACAGTGCTGAAAGAGAGTAGTTCCTCCTGGTGGTATATTTAACTGCATTTTCTTGCTTCAGGAGTTTAAATCAGTCTCTCTTTGTCACTTTAATGTGTAAAAGGTTCTTTTGGAGGTAATATATGTAGACAAAGATGTGATTTAAGCTCAATCTTGTCAATGTACCTGTTAAACGATGAGACGATGCTTGGCGGGTAGCCCAATGAGAATGGGGGAAATATTTTATAAGAGGAAGGAAAGGAAGTTTTACAGGGTCTTCTAACCTCCACAAGCACACATTCTTGTCAGTTCTCACCACTAATACATTTTGTCAAGCTATAAGTGCTGTTTTGTTTTGTTTTTAATGCCGCCGTAGACAGGCATTCTAATTTTCTAAAGGAGGCAAGGAAAATACAGATCATACCCTGGAGGAGCAAGTGTCAAAGAAATCCCCCCCTTTTTTTTGAAGGTAGAAACCATTTGAAAATATTGCAGTTTGAACATAAATTTTCGAAATCTTCAAACTCTAAAATGTGCCAAATTACCTTCCTCATCTTCCCCCCATCTTTCTGAGTTTTGATAAAAGGAGTCTTCACCTGATCAAATGTAAAGAGATGACAAGAAGTCACTGAGGAGGATCATATTTGTTATGGAAATGACTGCAATGCTTAAATGAAAGCACATTTCTCTGGTGTTTGCATATACAGAGGGTTTTTCATTGCATAATACTCATAGGCGGGTTTGGGGAATCTGACGGTATTAGGTAGAGGTAAGAGCAGCACCAATGGGTTGAATATGAGAGAGCCTGAATTTCTTTGAGACTTTCAAAAATGCCAAGGGAAGAAAAATCCTTGAATTCTGTTTTGCCAGAGATTACACTGTATCTCAAACTACAGAAGACCTGAGATAGTGAAAAGAAAAAGAACTTAGGGTAAGTCGTGGGAGAATTTCAAAAACCTGCAGAGATGCTAAAACCTCACAAAATATTAAAAGCTTAAATTCTATGAAGCAAAAAAAAAGGGGGGGGGTAAAATGTATTTAGGAAAAATAAAACACCATATTGCTAACTGAGTATGTAGCCTGCTACTCAAAGGTGAGGACTATGCTGTGGTCTGAAAGTAGGGCAATATATTGCAAAGTTAATGCTGGGGCTTTGTGCCACTGTGAAGCCCCAAGTGTTCTCCTCTGTTCAGCAGACCTTCCTTGATTGGTTGAGGTTTTGGCTATATTTTGGAGCAAGTGAGGTTTGGCATCAATTGATATGAACTAGGATCCGTTGGCTGATTAGCTGATGTTTGGGCTATGTTTTGAAGCAAATGAAGTTTGGCATCAATGGATGTGAATTAGGATCAACTGTGATTTTGTTACGGTGAAACGGGAGTGGGGACAAATTCTCTTTCCATGGTTACTCTCATGCATACACACACAACCTTGTTTTTGAGTGTCTGTTCCATGGCTTGCCTGTCCCAACTTGAGTTTAGCATCTGGGTGAGGAGAAGGCAAGGAGACCTCTGAGTTTTGGAGAAGGAGAGGAGGAGGAGCAGGAGGAGGAGGTAAGTGTACTCATTCTAACGCTTTGTCTTTCTAACTCCCTGTCTTCTAACCTTAACCTTACCTTTAAAGCAACCTTAAATCAAAATTAACCTTAACCTTACCTTTAAAGCAACCATAAATCAAAATTGAGAGTTAGCACCTAAGGGAGGTACATAGGGCTACTCTGAGCAGGAGCAGAGACCTACTCGTGAGTAAGAGCCCAAGGGTCAGGCATTTAAATCAAAGTTGAAAGTTAGCTGCACCTAAGGTAGCACTTAATCGAAAGAAGGGAGGAGGATAAAGTGGAAAGCAGGTTTTTCTACTTGTTTAAATTAAACCTATACTTAACCCAGGTTAAACCTAATCTAAGTTAGAACATAACCTAAACAGGTCAGTAAATTGGGACACAGGATCTAGAGAGCAATAAATAATTAAACAAACCCAAATAAAAACTAGCTTGAGGTTACAAAAACAGTCCAGCCTAAGAGAACAGAACTAGGAGGGAAAGGACCTAGGAAGGGCCAATTACCAACCCATTAAGAGCCCCATTAGGCTAATCCAAGCAGTCCATTCAGGAGCCTGCAGAGTAGGTCATGCCCATCAGCAGCCATTTGCCTTCCTGAGCTTTTGTAAACTCACCTGGGAAGGCCAGCCCCCTTTCAATCAGGAAGGAAGGAGGGGGGAGGAGCCAGCCAGGTGTATAAAGCTAGGCGGGCCATCGCGTGAGGCTCTCTGCAGACGCGTGTGGCCTCTGGGAACTAAGTGCCAGGTAAGGCACAAGAGTTTAGCATCTGGGCGAGTTCAGCAGCAGGGCGAGGAGGCCAGGGCCCCATACACTGCCCTTCCTCTTCCCTAGAGAAAAGGGCTGCTATCCAGTGTACGGTTTTTAAAAGAACCCCTAAATAAAACAACAACAAAAAAACTATGCAGTCAGACAGCCAGCAGCAGGGTGGGGGCTATCCAGTGTTCTGCATCAAGTGCCACATGTATGACTATATGCCTCTGGGGCATAAGTCATGGGTGTGTCCTCGGTGCAAGGAGCTCCAGGCTCTCAGGGAACGCGTCCGCTCCCTTGAAGCCTTGGTGGCCGACCTGGAGAAGCGCAGGCAGCCAGAGGAGGACCGTGGGGAGACTTCCGGGGACGATCAGGCTTCGTCCCAACCTCAGGCGTGCAGCTCATCGGCTGCCCGGGTGGGAAGTCTCGGGACTGGAGGACATCATCCTGGAGAGGAGGGAAACAATCCCCTAGGGGGGATCCCTTCTCCAGGGGATGGGCCCATATCCGAGCGCACTCGGGATACTCCTCGGTGGGAGGGGGGTCAGGGGCTTCTTGTAGTGGGGGATTCGATTATTAGAAACATAGAGAGGGGGTTTTGCGACGGATGTGAGGACCGCATGGCGACTTGCCTGCCTGGTGCGAAGGTTGCGGACATCACTTCTCGTCTAGACAGGCTAGTAGACAATGCTGGGGGAGAGGTAGCGGCTGTGGTGCATGTCGGCACCAACGACGTGGGCAAGTGTAGCTGGGAGGTTCTGGAGGTCAAATTTAGGCTTTTAGGCAGGAAGCTGAAAGCCAGGGCCTCAAAGGTAGCGTTCTCTGAAGTGATACCTGTTCCATGCGCAGGGCCAGCTAGGCAGGCGGAGATCAGGGGTCTCAATGCGTGGATGAGGCGGTGGTGTAGGGAGGAGGGGTTTAGATTCGTTAGGCACTGGGGAACATTTTGGGACAAGCGGGGCCTGTACAAGAGGGACGGGCTCCACTTGAGCCAGAATGGAACCAGACTGCTGGCGCATAACATTAAAAAGGTGGCAGAGCAGCTTTTAAACTGATCCCTGGGGGAAGGCCGACAGGAGCCGAGGGGCATCCGGTTCGGGACTCCTCATCCCTATGGGATGAGGATGGGGAGGTTAGAGAACAACAAGACAAAGGCAGGGTAGGAGAAGAAATTGGGAAAGGTAGGGTGATGGGATGTGATAGACGGTTTGGCACAATGAGAGGATGCGGGGACAAAGGAGCGAATAAGCAGCCCATCCTGGGGCATTCCGTGTATAAATGCTTTTATGCGAATGCCCGAAGTCTACGAGCAAAGGTGGGAGAACTGGAATGTCTGGTGACAAGGGAAAATATTGACATAGTGGGCATAACGGAAACCTGGTGGAATGCGGAGAATCAGTGGGATACCGCAATCCCGGGCTATAAACTCTTCAGGAGGGACAGGCAGGGGCGTGTTGGAGGTGGCGTGGCCCTTTATGTTGAGGAAGGGATAGAATCCAGCAAAGTAGAGATTGAAGGTGGGTCCGACTCCACCGTAGAATCTCTGTGGGTTAAATTACCAGGCTTGTGCAGCGATGTAATACTGGGGGTGTGCTATCGTCCTCCAGACCAGAAATCTGATGGGGACCTTGAAATGAGGAAACAGATCAGGGAGGTGACAAGGAAGGACAGGGTTGTAATCATGGGGGACTTCAATTATCCTCATATTGACTGGGTCAATTTGTGTTCTGGTCACGATAAGGAAACCGGATTTCTTGACGTGCTAAATGACTGTGGCTTAGATCAGCTAGTCACGGAGCCCACCAGAGGACAGGTGACTCTGGATTTAATTTTGTGTGGTACGCAGGACCTGGTTAGAGATGTAAACGTTACTGAGCCATTGGGGAACAGTGATCATGCTGCGATCCGTTTTGACGTGCACGTTTGGGGGAAGAATACCAGGCAAATCTCTAACAAAAACCCTTGACTTCCGACGGGCGGACTTCCCTCAAATGAGGAGGCTGGTTAGAAGGAGGTTGAAAGGGAGGGTAAAAAGAGTCCAATCTCTCCAGAGTGCATGGAGGCTGCTTAAAACAACAGTAATAGAGGCCCAGCAGAGGTGTATACCGCAAAGAAAGAAGGGTTCCACTAAATCCAGGAGGGTGCCCGCATGGCTAACCAGCCAAGTTAGAGAGGCTGTGAAGGGCAAGGAAGCTTCCTTCCGTAAATGGAAGTCTTGCCCTAATGAAGAGAATAAAAAGGAACATAAACTGTGGCAAAAGAAATGTAAGAAGGTGATAGGGGAGGCCAAGCGAGACTATGAGGAACGCATGGCCAGCAACATTAAGGGGAATAATAAAAGCTTCTTCAAATATGTTAGAAGCAGGAAACCCGCCAGAGAAGCGGTTGGCCCTCTGGATGGTGAGGGAGGGAAAGGGGAGATAAAAGGAGACTTAGAGATGGCAGAGAAATTAAATGAGTTCTTTGCATCTGTCTTCACGGCAGAAGACCTGCAGTGTATGGGGCCCTGGCCTCCTCCTGACCGAGGAGTTAAGTCAGATAGAGGTTAAAAGAGAAGATGTTTCAGACCTCATTGATAAATTAAAGATCAATAAGTCACCGGGCCCTGATGGCATCCACCCAAGGGTTATTAAGGAATTGAAGAATGAAGTTGCAGATCTCTTGACTAAGGTATGCAACTTGTCCCTCAAAACGGCCACGGTACCAGAAGATTGGAGGATAGCAAATGTCACGCCTATTTTTAAAAAGGGAAAGAGGGGGGACCCGGGAAACTATAGGCCGGTCAGCCTAACATCCATACCGGGTAAGATGGTGGAATGCCTCATCAAAGATAGGATCTCAAAACACATAGACGAACAGGCCTTGCTGAGGGAGAGTCAGCATGGCTTCTGTAAGGGTAAGTCTTGCCTCACCAACCTTATAGAATTCTTTGAAAAGGTCAACAGGCATGTGGATGCGGGAGAACCCGTGGACATTATATATCTGGACTTTCAGAAGGCGTTTGACACGGTCCCTCACCAAAGGCTACTGAAAAAACTCCACAGTCAGGGAATTAGAGGACAGGTCCTCTCGTGGATTGAGAACTGGTTGGAGGCCAGGAGGCAGAGAGTGGGTGTCAATGGGCAATTTTCACAATGGAGAGAGGTGAAAAGCGGTGTGCCCCAAGGATCTGTCCTGGGACCGGTGCTTTTCAACCTCTTCATAAATGACCTGGAGACAGGGTTGAGCAGTGAAGTGGCTAAGTTTGCAGACGACACCAAACTTTTCCGAGTGGTAAAGACCAGAAGTGATTGTGAGGAGCTCCAGAAGGATCTCTCCAGGCTGGCAGAATGGGCAGCAAAATGGCAGATGTGCTTCAATGTCAGTAAGTGTAAAGTCATGCACATTGGGGCAAAAAATCAAAACTTTCGATATAGGCTGATGGGTTCTGAGCTGTCTGTGACAGATCAGGAGAGAGATCTTGGGGTGGTGGTAAACAGGTCGATGAAAGTGTCGACCCAATGTGCGGCGGCAGTGAAGAAGGCCAATTCTATGCTTGGGATCATTAGGAAGGGTATTGAGAACAAAACAGCTAATATTATAATGCCGTTGTACAAATCTATGGTAAGGCCACACCTGGAGTATTGTGTCCAGTTCTGGTCGCCGCATCTCAAAAAAGACATAGTGGAAATGGAAAAGGTGCAAAAGAGAGCGACTAAGATGATTATGGGGCTGGGGCACCTTCCTTATGAGGAAAGGCTACGGCGTTTGGGCCTCTTCAACCTAGAAAAGAGACGCTTGAGGGGGGACATGATTGAGACATACAAAATTATGCAGGGGATGGACAGAGTGGATAGGGAGATGCTCTTTACACTCTCACATAATACCAGAACCAGGGGACATCCACTAAAATTGAGTGTTGGGCGGGTTAGGACAGACAGAAGAAAATATTTCTTTACTCAGCACGTGGTCGGTCTGTGGAACTCCTTGCCACAGGATGTGGTGCTGGCGTCTAGCCTAGACGCCTTTAAAAGGGGATTGGACGAGTTTCTGGAGGAAAAATCCATTATGGAGTACAAGCCATGATGTGTATGCGCAACCTCCTGATTTTAGGAATGGGTTAAGTCAGAATGCCAGATGTAGGGGAGAGCACCAGGATGAGGTCTCTTGTTATCTGGTGTGCTCCCTGGGGCATTTGGTGGGCCACTGTGAGATACAGGAAGCTGGACTAGATGGGCCTATGGCCTGATCCAGTGGGGCTGTTCTTATGTTCTTATGTTCTTAACTTGGGGTTGACCTCAGTGGAAGGAACTATTTATACCAGTGTTTCTCAACATTTGTCCTCTGCCATACCATTTCACATGGTCTACCTTTTCCAAGTACCACTGGAAGTAACTGGCAATGACATCATTACCAGTTACTTCTGGATTGGGAGGCCAAATGCAACACAACAAACACCAGTAAGAGGCTCAGGGTGGATGGGAGAGCTTTCTCCAGTGTGGAGAAGCATGCTTTGGAGCCTCCTACCACTGTTGGTTTGGTCGCGTTCCTGGTCTTGCTGCCAGGCGGCAGGTGTCCAGGGCTCCCATGAGTACCACCAGCCACCACCTCAAGTACCACTGGTGGTACCTGTACCACTGGTTGAAAATCACTGCTTTATACTGTTGAGTTGATTCATTGGCTGAGGAAGTCATTCCTTTATGAAAACAAGGTCTCGTGGAATCCTCTAGTTCCTAAGCGATGTACTCAAGTGGATGAGGAACTTCCACACATCAGCGTTCACCAACAGCTGACAACAACTAAGTTTATTTTACTTGTATTTCATTTTGTAATTGATGTTCCTTTATATCAGCCATTTTCAGCCACGGTGCCATGGCACACTGGTGTGCCGCAAATGGTCTGCAGGTGTGCCGCGGGAATATTTTTGGGGGGTCATTTATTACTAGGACCATTGGGGGATGTGAGCCTCCCACCAACAGCATGGTGTGCCTTGTCAATTGTCAAAAAAATGACGGTGTGCCTTGACAATTTTAGTACCTTGTCAGTGTGCCGTGAGATGAAAAAGATTGAAAATCACTGCTTTATATAGTACATAGCACCATACGTGATTGGACTGTAGTTTTTTTTTTTTTTTTTAAATAAATGAATATGTAAACAACAGTTTCTCTTTAGTTTGGAGGGGGTGACATGCCTGCAGAATCAAGTTTGGCATTTTCTGAATTTTTGACCTACCGAGCCCCACAGGTTTGCCTTCACTGTGCTACTTGCTAAATATGTTGCTTGTGCTGGCGTTTTCCTACTACATAAATGCCATTTCTTATTTATTAAATGGCTGCTTTGACTACAGCACCATTATCTTCCACACTCTGGTTGTTCAGAATATTTTTAGTTTTGTACAAAGTTCAATCAGCTACTTGAGTTGTTCAGAAGTGTCACATTACTTCAGTGTGATAATACACAGTACATTAAGGCATTAGTATGCTCGGTTAATTCTAGCCTACAGTCACTTGTCACATTAATTTTTTTTAATCCACCCCCAGAAATACAGAAAAAACATATTTCAGTGACCTTGTAATAGGTTTGGGGGGAAATGTCCAAGTTAACTACAGGTTTCTGTACAGGAATTATCACTCATAAACATAGCAAATCAGAAAAGGAAGGAAGTAGCAGGTCTAGTTTTTCAACCATTTTTATGGTATATTGCATGCTTGGGGTGGTTGGATGGCATTGGACTCTCACACTGTTTATGCTGTCACAGGAGCTGGTCTCTCTGTGCCAGGGCACACAGCAATGATGTTATTGGGGACCTAATACCTAGCAGCTTGATCTATTCCCGGTTCTGAGTCAAGCTTAATGTTCTGATCCTGAAAAAATGGACTAAATGGATCATTCAAATCCGGAAGAGGTAGTGTAACACTTCTAGAATAATTTCTGGCCATTAATTTTACCATGGGTTTTATAATTCCAATATTATTTGCATGTCTTCAGAAATGTGCTATGATCCTCCAGAGCAGGGACTCTATGTGGCTAGGGCCACATAGGTGAGTCACAATCTGGTTTTTGGTGGGTCCCCAAAAGGTGATGGAAATATCAGATAATTAAGGTTACAATCCTATCCCCACTTTCCTGGGAGTAAGATGCATTCACTATAATGGGACTTACTTCTGAGTTGACATGCATAGGATTGGGCTCTAATTGCCTCAAGCTCTGAGGCTATTCAAAAATCAGATACTGTAGCTGCTAATTACTCTGTAAAGAGCTCATTTCCTACAGTGTGGAAGACAGCTGCTAATTGCCCTGCAAGGAGCTAAGCTCCTTCAGTGAGTATGTATGTGTAAATACAGGCATGCCCCAGTTTCTGTAGGTGTTCTGTTCTGGAACCCCCTGCAGTTAATTGAAACTGCGGATACCACCCCCACCCTCCAAAGGCAAGGCCTCACCGCTGGTGGGTCCTCTGAGCCAAACAGAGGCTGCACATGTCTATCTATGGCCTTTGCTGGGCTCAGACTGAACCTTACAATGAAAAAAAAAGGCTTCCATTTTTTTTTGTAAAACCAAAAGTGATATTTTTTATGCCTTATAAGACATTAGAAGGCCCAGGGAAGCCCTCCAGCAAAGGGCTTCCTTCAGGGCTTCTCTGGGCCTGCTAATGCCTTATAAGGAATTAAAAATGTCACTTCTGGTTTTACAGGGAAAAATAGAAATCACGTTTTTTTCATTGTAAGGCTCATTCCGAGCCCAGCAGAGCCTGTGGATGTATGTGCGCGGCCTCTGTTGGGCTCATAGGACCCTCCGGAGGTGAGGGGAGCAGGGCAGAGGTGAAGGGAGCAGAAGCGGTGCACGTGTGGGGGGGGCACGGACCTGATCTGCAGATAAGTGAATTCGTGGATGCGGGATCTGCAGATACAGTCCCCTGCTGTATAGGGAGATAAATTTTTGTGGTCATTTTTCTAGTTATTATTATTTAGAAATAATATTTTATTCATTTATTTATGAACTGAAGTGAGTCTCAATAGAATGTCATTTAAAAAACTGGTGCTAGAAAGTTTGGGAATCAGTGCTCCAGAGCATATATTGTGCACTTATAATGTTTTTTCCCTTGTGTATTTTTTTACATTTTTGTTTAACAGAATTACAGCCCAATCCTATCGCATCACCTCCCCCCCCCCCACTGGTGGAGCCATGCCCTAAATTTTCATTTGAAGTAAGAATGAAAATGACTACAAAACAAATAAAACAAAGTTCCTCATGATCAAAACCAGCAAGCACCAAACCTGGGCCCGCAGGCCAGATCTGGCACCTGTGACTACTCTTCCCCCATGTGAATGGAGCTTACCGTTCTGCTGGCCAGCCTCCTATCTGTGCCTTCAATCACCCTCAAACTTCACACCAGCTGGCCGCTTCTATGTTCTGACTTTGCACCCAGCTGACTTTGCACCCAGATTTCCAGGCAAGGGCAGCTGGCTGGCACAAAGTCGGAGCGCAATCAGAAGCACAAAGTTTGGGGGTGATCAGATACTATTTTACTGAGAGGCTGCCTGGTGGAATGGTAAGTTCCATTTGTGCCGGGAAAAGGCTTTTTTTGGTATGCAAAGGTCTCCAGTTTGGAGACCACGGATCAAAACAGTGCTGTACTATTGGACCACTTTAACTCTTTTTCACTAGCAGTTTGTAGAAATGAGCACCGCAGAAACTACACTTTTTAGAGCTGTTCGATTAATCTTGCCCACTTTTTTCATGTATTTGGCAAGTGAGTTGAGTCATAATTGCCAGATTCCAAATTCTGTCCATCCAGTTCCCGTATATTGGAGGCGTGGCTTACTTCCATTTGGCTTCTCAAAATTGTTTGGCTGCAAGCAATAGGTTAAATAGCAGTGCCTTTCTGGAAGCTATTATATTATTGTTGTTGGCAGAGATGAAGCACCGAAAGGCGCATTATGCAGGAAAGTTCAGACAGGAAGCTTTGCATGCGGCTTATGTTCAAAAGTCAAAAGATAAGTTTATTTAAGATAAATACATCTTTGTAGGAAAGGATGGATGTGGATCCTGCAGCTAGCTGCCCTGTTACATGTCTTCTCTTCAGGAGAAAGAGAGAGGCAAAGAAGGAAGGAAGGCCTAAGAATAGTGTTCTGAGTAGCCAAAAAGCATGTATTACCTGAGGCTAGAAAAGAGAGAGAGAGAATACCTTGTCCCCCTAACACTCTCTACTTAACCTTACTGCCTCCTGCGAGTACAGGTGCAATAGTATTGCATTGGTACACATTCCACAAATTGTTTTCTATTACAGTAGACCCAAGGTATCTATGAGTCCGGCATCTGCGGATTTCACTCATTGTGGATAGCAGCGGATACTAGGGTCCACCTTAAAGAGCTTGCAGAACAAGGAACTGCCAAAATTAGGATTCCTATCTGATAGCCACCAAACCACGTCATTTAGCTGCCTGTAGAGCTGCTTTTAGCACTGAAAAACTCACTTCCATGTCACCTATGATGGACCCCCTCCCATGCGGTGGGCAAGGTACTGGTGATTTACCATTGCCCTGCCTCTGCTGGTTTTTTAGCTATAACTTTTGATATAATAGAGATATTGCTACATGGTTTGTTTCATTGCATTCTGCATGAAATGACACATAGATTGATTTATGACATGATGATATTATTCAAAGATACCAAGATTAAAAAATTTTTGGCCCATAGTGGCATCACCCCCTATGTGCATCACCTGGTGCAGCCTGCACCTTCCTAGTAACACCACTGTCTGGGAATACACAAGACCACAAGGTATCTGTATCTTGTTGCCCTCCCTTGCATCTGGCATACACCTAAAACCTGAGGTTGTGTACAGTCATCATAACTTGTAACGTGTGATGGACTTTTCCTCCACAAATCAGTCCAATTCCTTTTAAAGGCATGTAGACCAGGTGCCATCACAACATCCTGTGGCAGAGTCCCACAGATTATGTGCTGGGTAAAGTAATGTGTCCTTTTGTCTATTCTGATTCTCCTACCTGTTCAGTAGTGTAGCTATAAGGGGGGCACAGCACTAAGTTTTGCAGGATGCCTCAATGCGCCATGACAGCTGCCCCTCCCTCTCACCGTTGGAGCCCTTCCTGGCAGCAAGAGCAAAGCGGAGAAGACCAGTCAATTTTAGTGGATGTCCTCTGGTTCTGGTATTGTGTGAACGAGAAAAGAATTTGTCTTTATCCACTCTATCCATTCTGTGCATAATTCACTATCATGTCCCGTTGCGGATAAATCATTGGATTCTATGGGGCAAAAACTCCGGGCACGGGTCACTAGGACCCTGCAGAAGCCTCTCTGAGGCTCCTGACGGGGACGGAAATTGTGCTTCCAGTTTTCTGGAAGCACAGTTTATAGCGTCGGGGAACCTCAGAGAAGTTTCCCTGACACAGTCCTGGGTCGCATGAGGTTCCATGAGCCTCAAATGAGTGGGGGGGGGGGAGATTTTTGCACAGGGGGTGGCGACAGCCCACAGGGGATGCTATTGCAGACCTTTGCCCCAAGCATGGAACTGGGAAGGTCCACCGCTGATCATGCCCCAGAACTCATGAGCCGTTGGACACTCCATCAGTATGAGCCTATTTTATGCTGATAATACTCAAACTCTCTCTCTCTCTCTCTCTTTCCCATCAAATTCTAAGGGGGTTGTCAAGGTCCTCTAGGTTCTAGTCCTATTCAATTTTCCCATACCAATGCAGCAGAAATGCAGACCTGAGATAAGGGAACAAACGTTCCCATACCTTTTGGAGGCCTCTGTGACTGCCCCTCCACCATAGGGATGCAGTGCATGCTCTGTTGACACAGCTGCATCCGTGCAAGAATGTTGGATAGGACCGGGCTCTTAATGCTGTTTCATTTTGGGTGCTTGTTTCTAGATGTGTATATTGCTGTTTTAATTATAATCTGCTCTGTTCTGCTATGAGATCAATGGGGTTTGTGCACTGATGTTTTTGGATTATATCGATTTCCATTATTATTTATTTCATACTGTGTTTTATGATTATTTGATGTGTTTGGAAAGGCAGGATATGCATCTTTTAAATAAAAAAAATAAATATTGCTATCAAATCACTTTCTGAACTTTAAACACAAGTGTGTGCATGTCTTGCACACACGTTCAGCAGGCTTGTAGCCGAATGACAGTGTATTTCAAGATGAAGATGAGATGAGATTCTGACACATGAGAATGCATATATCTGGCCAAATGCCGACATGCCAACAAATACGATGCATTTAGAATTTGACACCAGTGGTGGAATCTCTGCAATCCTATGCCCACATACCTGGAAGTAAGTCCCACTAAATGCACTGGGATTTACTTCTGAGTAGAAATGCATATCTGAGGCATGGTGGCTGAGTGGTTAAAGACACTGGACTGTTGACTAGAGGAGTTCGAGATCCTGATGCTGCGGAACAGGGTGAGCTCTTGTTACTTGCCACAGCTCCTGCCAACCTAGCTGTCTGAAAGCGTGTAAATGCAAGTAGATAAACAGATACCACTTTGGTGGGAAGGTAACAGTGTTTTGTGTGCTTCAGCGTTTAGTCACGCTGGCCACGTGACCATGGAAGATGTCTTTGGACAATGCTGGCTCCCTCTGCTTGGAGCAGTGCCCCCTAGAGTCAGACATGACTGTGCAGGGGAAACCTTTACCTTTACCTTAGACCAGGGGTGCCCAAACCCTGGCCCTGGGGCCACTTGCGGCCCTTGAGGATTCCCAATCCGGCCCTCAGGGAGCCCCCAGTCTCCAATGAACCTCTGGGCCTCCAGAGACTTGCTGGAGCCCATGCTGGCCTGATGCAACTGTCCTCAGCATGATGGCCAACTGTTCAACCTCTCACATGAGCTGTGGGACTCCCTCCACTGCTTGCTTTTTCACATCTGTGATGCAGCAGTGGCAGCAAAGGAAAGGCTGGCCTTGCTTTGTGCAAGGACTTTTATAGGCCTTGAGCTATTGCAAGACCTTCATTCATTCATGTGTTCCATCTCTAATATATTCATTTATGTAAATTTATTCAAATTTGAAATTTAAATTAATTCTTTTTTCCCCCAGCCCCCGACACAGAGTCAGAGAGATGATGTGGCCCTCCTGCCAAAAACTTTGGACACCCCTGCCTTAGACATTGCATAGGGTTGCTCTGTCAGTTTTCATTCATTCTGAATTTGGCCGAGAGCTCTGTAGCTGTGTATGTTTTGGAAAGCTGTCTTTGGTTCTTAGTTCTTTGGGGGGCATCATGTTGTTCAATAAAAATGTGAGCACCTGTTTCTCACCAGGCACAGTATGCTCATAAACTCTGCTGTACACAGCCTTGGGCATGTCTGTTATTGCCATGT
Organism: Tiliqua scincoides; assembly: GCF_035046505.1. Classification (NCBI taxonomy): domain Eukaryota; kingdom Metazoa; phylum Chordata; class Lepidosauria; order Squamata; family Scincidae; genus Tiliqua; species Tiliqua scincoides. The sequence continues at coordinate 34,087,926 of NC_089826.1, forward strand.
GTGGAGCCTCCTCCAGAAATCTGAAAGTGCTGAATGATCAGCTACAAGTGGTTCATACAACCAGAGAACATTTATCTTACTCTGGATTTATTTTGTCACTGCCCCAGATTTGGCCAAGATGTTCTCTTAAGAATAATTCTGACAATATAATTTGCCCATTATGGTAAATCCCGAGACTATACTCTGCTCACAGTTCCTGCTGCATTTACTTAACAAGCATCATTTCTTGAGACATGTTCTGTAGTTGGTATCTCATCTTGTCTTACCAGATGCAATCGCTGTTAAACTGAAAAGAGATGACAGAGTTATCCTACAGGGTTTCCAGAATAACCTTTACAAACGATGTGGGGATTTTATGAGGAATATTGGGTACTACTGGCACAGAATCAAATCTACTGCTGACTTGTTTCAGTTGCATAATGGCCTTTTTCTTGAGTAAGTAACCAGCAATATACCCTGGCTGGCTTCCCTGTCACACTAGTCTTGATCAGAAAAAGCAATATGCCTGCTTAGGACAGAACTGTGTATACTGCTGAAGCTTTTGTGATGAAACCATAACAGTTCTCCCTGCTGAAGAGGCAAGTTATTTTAAAACTCTGCGTGTCTGAGCAAAAAAGGCATGCCAAAGTGATCTACCTCATAGGAAGGTAGGTGATCAACTTTTCTCAGTTCCAACCCTTGGATATTTTTCCTGTCTTGGGAAGAGACTAACCAGTGAAATTCAATTAAATAAAAGCTTGATTGATTCCAACCAGGCAGGCCAACACTATGAAATAAGTTAACACACAGCCATCCCCACATGAACACACACCCCAGTCCTATGCTGGAGGATAGGCCAGCGTAAATCCAGAACTGCTGGTACCACAATCACTCTATTATTCTACGGCTTGCTACTGATAGCATCTAAGCTGGTAGGTCCCTCACTAGCAACAGTGGGCCACAGAACCTGTGCTGGAGCATGTAGGTTGATACCTGGGATGGTCTGGAGGAGGATCAGAGGTGCATCGGGGTGAGGAGTAGGCCAAGAGTGGTTCCGGGGGGTGGGGGGATCTCTTTGTTATCTGCACCCTTCCCAACCTGGAACCACCCCCAGGAGGCTCATCTAAGGAAGTGCCATTCACACTGTAGACAGGAGGAGGAGGATGCTGTTGGCACTGGCAAGCACAAGGAGTCTTTTCTAATCTGCACAAAGGCACCATATGGGCCAGCAGAGGCCCTGTCTGGGCAGGACACATCTTAATTCAATAAATCCAAGGAAACTCCTGGTTGCACACCCCGGTACCATTCCATATACTTCCTGGTTTTTGACTGGGCAATTGCGCTGCCTCCAGCACAGACTGCTGATGTCAGACTGCAGGGGTGCCTATCTAGTCAGAAGGTATGCACTGCATGACCCTGGATGCAGCACCCCCTTCTTCTGCCTACTGACACTTAAAAATAAGGGCAAATGTTCCCCCCCCCCCGTCACCACACAGGGGCAAGTGGTGTTTTTGTCTAGTGAACCACTTCATTGGTTGCCACTGAATAAGTATGCATGGGATTGAGGTGTAGGTAAGATGTCTGCCTATACGGGGAGTATACATTTAAACTTCAAAGTGACTGCAAAGCAAAATGTTATGTGGAGGAGTCATGGAGGGGAGGAAGCTGCCTGCCATCGTTGATAAAAGGATGCCTGACAGAGTGAAATCATTTTGTGCACCCACTCTAAAAGGTGCAAGGCTAAAGATTTTAATTAAAAACGCAAAGGAAACAGTCGTATTTCTGGAAAAATATTGTAGGTAATTTTCTGTGCTTCTACTAACGGGTTTAAATGAGATTATGTGTCTAGCTCTCAACAGGATCAGTATTTCATGGTTATAAATCCTAAATCAGGAATCCAAAATCAGGCAACATCGTCCTGAACAATATGCATATAATTTGTGTGTTCCACTATGTATGACAAAAACGAAAATGTCGAGGACCAAGTTACCGAATATGCCTCTGAATAGCAGTTGCAGGGAAGCAATGACAGGAGGGCAGGAATTAATGCTCTACTTGTAGCCTTCCCAGATACAGCTGTGGAAAATGGGGTGTTTGGTACAATAGACCTTCGGCCTGATCCATGAGGACTCATGTTTTTAACGGCCCAATTCTAATAGGGCCTTATGCTGCCAGAGCTAGCATTCTGGCCATGCAAGTTCCTTTATTGCTGTCTCAAACTGTGACACCATTTTGTGCAGCCTGGCCACTGCCCAGGCAGCAATTGACCAGGTCTATGTACCAGTAGACAGGGAAGGAGCCCTGGCAATGTTAAGTCAGCATGGGGGACGGGAAGGAGGCAGTGGGTGGGAGGAATGGGTTGGAGAAAAGGGCAAGGAGAAGGGTATATCAAAGCCAGGGTGGTATCAGTGGCAGTGGGACTGCTGATAGATAGTCTATCTCCCTTCCTGGCCTTGACCTTCCTTCCTGGGTCCACTCGGAGTAGACCTATTCAGACAGTGAAGACTAAAAAATGTTCCCTTATCTGGAGGAGACCTCTGGGGCCTGAGATGTCCCTGTGGACATCAGCTTGTGCTCCCCTGTCTAGGTAATATTGCTAAGTGGAAAATTATATAAGATTGGGCTATAAATTATAGATGTGGGGTGAGGAAGAACTGAAGAATATTTTAGCCAAAACTGAAACACTGCATGGCAACACTCTCACTTAGAGAGTTCATAGGATGGAAAGAAACAAAAGATAACCTTGGAACATATTTAGACCACAGATATAAACACCAGGGTCGTCGAGTATTTACAGCCCCCTATTTATTGAGTTTTGAAATATTTTCTTGAGTTAGGGCTACAGATATTACTTTGTCTTTTTAGGGGAACAGTTAAATTTTAAGTAGGCAATATTTCCTGTACAAAGGCACTTTCTTGAATGAAAGATGCCTTTTTCATAAAGGAGACGAGTTGATTCTAAATGTCAGACAAATAACTAATTAGGCATGTTTACTCCAAATCATCCCATTCATCTCCCAAAATTCCATTTAAAAAGGTGGCAAGGGGCTGAGTACTGCATGGATTTTCTCCAGCTGTGGACATCACAGAAAACAGGAAAACTGTAAGAATTTCTGCTACTGATCTAGTATCCACTGGAAGATGCCAGCATATGAAAATGCTTATTTACTGTATAGTGCAATCCAATCTTGCATTGGCAGAGGCAGGCCAGGAGGCCTGCGCTGTATCCAGCGCAAGATTGGGGCCTGAAGTGGCTCAGCCAGAGGCAAGGGGAAACTCTTCCCTCACCTTCTCCCCAAGCCATCACAGCCCCAATGGCTCTCCTTGGACTTGCGTCACCTCCAGAAGTGGCATGTCAGAAGAGAGTCACTCTGCGCTGCTTGGGGAACAGGGTTGGGATCCTGCATAATGGCCAGGTCCCAACCCTGCTCCCCATCCACCTGCCCCCGGGACTACCCTCCACCCGCCCTTTCCCTGCCCCAGAATGCCTCCCTCCTGCCTCCTCCCTGCCCTCCCCAGACCCTTGCGTCAGCTGAGCTTGGCTGTTGCAACCCTCCCTGCTCGATTTGGTGCAGAGGCTGGATTCGGCCTCCGTGGGCCAGCGTGTGTCCCTGCACCGCTGTCCCTGTCCCTGTATCGAAGACCTAGGACAGGTCCAGAAGTATTCCCAAGATCTTTCAAGGGGAGCACTACTCCATACAGAACAGGTGTATACCCCATTGCTGGCCCAGAAGGAGAACTTCTTTCTTGCCTTAATTTCTTAGGGCAACCAAAGCAGTTGCAGTCCTCAAATCTGATTGGAAACCAGACTAACCTATTCGGATAATCTGCATTATGCAAGAAGGTTGCCAAATTTCTGTACTATTTCACAGGTAGTACAGCTACTGTACTGTACTGTACTGGTAGTATAACTGTACTGCCTGTGCTATGCCTTCTTGGAGGGGGGAATGCTGTGTGTCTGTATGCATGTATATCTGGGGCATGGGTGGGGATGGAGGATGACATGATAGCACAGCATTTTTTGGGAGGGAGGGTCATTTTCCATTCTCACTGTGGCATAAAGCAGAATAGCTAGAAACAGAATCTGTTCTTCCAACCTCAGATGGATCCCAAAGTGGAACATTGCCATTCTTTTTGCAGTCAATAAAATTCAAATGCATTTGTCTATTAATTTATTTGGCATGCTTCTGTTTATTCCAACCCCACTGCGTTAAACCTCTTAAGAGACTATTTGTATTTTGCTGTAAAGTAAATAAATCCACAGTTGCCTGCTGGAGACACTAAGGCATTCTACTTGTTACGATGCATAGCTGTGACATTGACTCTCACTGTTTTCCAATAACATGAAAGCCTTGGAGTAGATGAGATTCTGAAGTGTTGATTTACGGTAAGCAAATCCATATATCACACACAATTGGAAAATATTCCAATTCAGATTTTTTTAAAATGATTACATCTCAGCACTAATCCACCCACTCCACTTAACATTCTCAGAGTCATCTAAGTGGCTACATGAATTATTTTCTTATTTAATACAATGCCATCGCAAGACATGAAAGTTAATATGGACCTCATACTCATAATACGATATTGCCTTTCCCGAAACTTTGGTTTAATGGCCAACATGACTAATGTCCTTCTTGAAAGTTAAACTGTATTTATTTTTGTAAGGGATCTGTGCATGAACATGCCATTTTATTTATGAATGATGGTGTTCTGTTATCATGCTAGGAAATAAGGTGGATTTATTGTTATATAATTAAAGGGCAATGCTAGACATAAATCAAGAGAGAGAAGGAAATAACAGCATCAGCTCTGACCAAGGGCCCTGCTTTGACAGTGTTTATGATAATGACAGTTTGCCCTATTTACCTAGAGGCTTTCTTTAAAAAAGAAAACTCTAATTCTTAAATTGTATTTATTTGTGTTATTGTCTTAAAATAAATAAAAAATAAATAGTTCTCTTTTTGCTTTGCTGTATTAATACATTGTAGTAACATGAAGACAAAACAAGTTTTTCTTTAACAGAGAATATGGAAAACTAAATCAACTAAGAGGTGATTTGGGTTGAGTTCCTACTAGTGGCATACCTGCCAGTGGTTGAGTTCCGGCTATTAGGGGGCAAGGGGGACAAATGTCCTAGGAGCCCATCTTGGAGCCCCCCGCACTACCATTCACTCCCCCCCGCGGTGTCTCCCGCGACCCTTAGTTGGCTGCGGATAGTATCGGCACATCAGTCTGAAGCCCATCCCTTGAGGGCTTCCCTCCACAGGCGTTCTGCGGCCGGAAAAGCCATGCATAGCTTCTCTGGCACTCAGAATGCCTTCTAAGGACCGAAAATCATCACATCCAGTTTTCAGCCCTTAGAAGGCATTCTGAGGGTGAGGGAAGATGTGGGCAGCCTCTCCAGACTCAGAATGCCTCTGGGGGGTGGTAGTGGACATGGGGGTGGCACCCCTGGAGCTGTGGCCCTGCGTGCTATAGTGGCTAGGAATGCCACTGGTCCCTGCATATTTTCTTCAATGTGTAAGTCCTCTTTCAAATATAACTGACCATTGTAGGTTGTTAATCCTTTTCATTCTAACTATTGAATCAATTTTAGGCTGTACCTTGTATGCACCGATGTTTCAAGCAAAAATTGTATTTATAGGTCGGTAATTTCCACACTATCCACCCAGTCTATCCCCCACCATCCTACACCAAGCACCAGTCATACCAGTGGAGGGCATGCTACATACAATGATGAGGGAGGGGGTGACGAGACAGCCTGCTAGGGGTAAGTAAAAATATTTTTTAGTCTACCTGCTCACCAATGGGTCACCTCAGACCTAAACCGGCTATTTTGTCCAAGAAGTCTCAGGAGGTAGGTCAAGGCCCGGAAAAGGGATAGGACCTGGCATGCATGAGTGCTGCTGAGATCCACCCCTCCTGCCCTTGAACCACTCCTTGGTTTGGTCCATCCCCAATCACAATCCTCCCCCAAACTGCCCACAAACTCCCCCCCCTCCACCACTTCACCTGCACTGGTGGAGTTTCCACATCCTTGCCTGGATGTGGTGATGGTATCTGGCCTAGATGCCTTTAAAAGAGGATTGGACAGATTTATGGAGAAAATGTTTGTTACAGGTTACAAGCCATGATGGGTATATGCAACCTCCTGATTTTAGGAGTGGGCTGCCTCAGAAGGCTAGATGCAAGGGAGTGGCAATAGGATACAGGTCTCTTTTGTGCTCCCTGAGGCATCTGGTGGGCCACTGTGAGATACAGGAAGCTGGACTAGATGGCCCTTTGACCTGATCCAGCAGGGCTCTTATTATGTTCTTATGTCCAGGCAGGTCTGGTGCACACATGTAGCTTCTCACTGTTTCTGCTGGCAGCTCCACATCAAACATGAATAATAATAATAATAATAATAATAATAATAATAATAATAATAATAATAATAATACAGGTATTTCTATACCGCCTTTCTTGGTCGTCAGATTTCTCCTCAGACTTTATTTCAAGGCGGTTTACACAGGCAGGCTATAGTAAATCCCTATAGGGATTTTTACAATTGAAGAAGGTTCTGTCTTTCAAGAACTACAACATTTCAGATGGATCCTTTTATGAACTGGTATCACATTCTGGCCTCCAGTTTCCTCCCATGCAAGCTGACAATCCTTCATATCTCACTTGAAGGATGGCCAAAGAGCAGATGGAAAAGCTTGGCTGGCTTGTCAGCTGCTTCAAGGTCTTGCCGTTCACGGTGCCGGTGGTAGTGGCCATGAACTGGCGACCTTCAGCTGTTATCTTCAGGCAAATGGAGGCTCTATCCTCTAGACCAGACCTCCTGCCCTAGAGGAGGGCAGATGACAGCATTGTATGGTGACTTACAGCAGCAGATTGCTAGATCCTTGTGTTCTTTGATCCTGCTTCAATTGCTTGGCCATTTTATTGTTCATTTCTTCCTGCCTTTTCATTCTTTTTTATCATTAACCCATTGTTACTGTGTAAGCTTACCCCCATTCCAGTCTCCATCCAAGAACCACCATACTAGCTGGCACCCGGGATAGGTGACACTCCATAACCCCCTTCAAAGCTACTGTCTCACTGAATTGCTTCAAAGCCTTCTTTCTGTCTTTGAGACCTCCCGTGGCCCAGACCGAATGTCCTGCTGTCATTACACCTGCAACTCAATGTTCTCAATTCTTGCACTGGAGGAAACCTTGGTCCATAGTGCAGCCTTCCCAAAGATCCACCAACTTTTCCTTGACTCTGGTGGGCATGAAAGTTAGCTGCAGAATTCCCTGTCTAGATTAAGTATGTGCGAACTAATTCAGCTAGGCCCAGTTTGAATTTCCTCCCCCCTTTAGCACTATAGCAAACCTTTGTACACCTTTGTCTTATCTCCATGTTCCTTTCATCGCCAAATTATATAGTTGCGCCAATGGTTACTACAATGGGCCCTTGCACGCCATTGTTTTTCCCTCATGTGCACATGTTGCAGGTGTTTTACAAAGCACTGCTGTCAACACAACAGTCCTGTAATTCTCATGGACAGCGGGGGGAACTTTTCCAGGCAAAACCTCTTGTGCTCTAGAAACAGCCTGAAGGCAATATATTAACTATGCTTCCTCTAGACATTTGTTTTGGCAGCCATATGCAAAAGGCAGCCTGCAGGCCTTCCAATGCCCATCCCTAGTGTAGTTATTTGTTTGACAGCCATATACAAATGTCAACCCTGTCCGAGAAGAGTGGCTCAAAAGGGCTTCCAACGGCTGTTTGATATTTTGGAAATCCTCACCTCATTCCGAGGCCGTGGACCTCCTGAACTGATATCAGAAAGCCAAAGATTAGGGCTAGAGATCAATGGAGTCTCTGATTAATTTACTCAGAGAAAAAAGCAAAATACTTTGTTGCAATAGGACTGAGCAGTGAAAATGTGGGGAGGGGAGAGCCTATTTATGCAAGACCTTAAGCAAAAAGTATGAAACACAGGGGTAAAGGCATTTTCATTCAGAATAAAATATTCATGTTGATAACTTACATAAAACAAAAGATGGAGTGTTTTCTGCAGGGAAATTACCTTCTATGATGAGCTCCATTTATGCATGATGGAGTTTTAAATTTTTGAAAACCCCTTTGGTGTTCTCCCCCCCCCCCCCGCATGTTCTGGTGGTTTTAATTTCCAGCATATAAACAGAGAGCTGTAAAATTCCTTGCTAAAAGGGTATCGTCATGTTTTAAAGCTGTATTTATTTCATTCAGTGAAAACAAAATTGCTTTTTACAATGACAGTGGAATGCCAAATCAATATTTAAGACTGCGGCTTCGTGGAGTTTGTTGGGGGGGTGGTGGTGGTGTGATGGTGGTACTTTAGTTTCTCTCCTTTGCTGAAATGTGTCTTCATTTTCTTCCATTCTCTATAATACTCTTCATTTTACTGTATTCTGGAAGAACACAGCTTCTGAATCTACTGAATGGTGGTCGTCAGACTATGGAAGATTTTGTGGCTCATCAGCCATGTCTCTGGTTGTTGGGATTGCTGACTTCTGTATCCAAACCACTGCAGCTGGAACCAAAGGAAGCAGCCCAAATGAATAGCAAGACATAAATTGGCCAACAGGTAAACAGCGCAATGGCTAAGTCAATGGCTAGGTTCAGATATAATGTAAAACCATGGTTTGTTTAAGTACTGCTGTGATCTCTGCCTGTCTGACTGTGTGTCTTCCTCCACTCCTCTACCATGATGTTCCTGCCAGCAAGGATGGTTGAAACCACCCTGTTGCATGTTGGTAGGGAACGGAAGCCTGCACCCTTATAAGAACATAAGAACATAAGAACAGCCCCACTAGATCAGGCCATAGGCCCATCTAGTCCAGCTTCCTGTATCTCACAGCGGCCCACCAAATGCCCCAGGGAGCACACCAGATAACAAGAGACCTCATTCTGGTGCCCTCCCTTGCATCTGGCTTTCTGACATCACCCATTTCTAAAATCAGGAGGTTGTACATACACATCATGGCTTGTAACCCGTAATGGATTTTTCCTCCAGAAACTTGTCCAATCCCCTTTTAAAGGCGTCCAGGCCAGACGCCATCACCACATCCTATGGCAAGGAGTTCCACAGACCAACCACACGCTGAGTAAAGAAATATTTTCTTTTGTCTGTTCTAACTTTCCCAACACTCAATTTTAGTGGATGTCCCCTGTTTCTGGTGTTATATGAGAGTGTAAAGAGCATCTCTCTATCCACTCTGTCCATCCCCTGCATAATTTTGTATGTCTCAATCATGTCCCCATCAGGCGCCTCTTTTCTAGGCTGAAGAGGCCCAAACACCATAGCCTTTCCTCATAAAGAAGGTGCCCCAGCCCAGTAATCAGCTTAGTTGCTCTCTTTTGCACCTTTTCCATTTCTACTATGTCTTTTTTGAGATGTGATGACCAGAACTGGACACAATACTCCAGGTGTGGCCTTACCATCGATTTGTACATTGGCATTATAATATTAGCTGTTTTGTTCTCAATAGCTTTTCTAATGATCCCAAGCATAGAATTGGCCTTCTTCACTGCTGCCGCACATTGGGTCGACACTTTCATCGACCTGTCCACCACCACCCCAAGATCTCTCTCCTGATCTGTCACAGACAGCTCAGAACCCATTAGCCTATATGTGAAGTTTTGATTTTTTGCCCCAACGTGCATGGCCTTTTACACTTACTGACATTGAAGCACATCTGCCATTTTGCTGCCCATTCTGCCAGTCTGGAGAGATCCTTCTGGAGCTCCTCACAATCACTTCTGGTCTTCACCACATGGAAAAGTTTAGTGTCGTCTGCAAACTTTGCCACCTCACTGCTCAACCCTGTCTCCAGGTCATGTATGAAGAGGTTGAAGAGCACCGGTCCCAGGACAGATCCTTGGGGCACACTGCTTTTCACTTCTCTTCACTGTGAAAATTGCCCATTGACACCCACTCTCTGTTTCCTGGTCTTTAACCCTTCATTATCACCATGGCACAAATATACAGTTAATTCTTGTTATCATCTGGGGTTAGGTTCCCAGAAACTCCAGCAGATACCAAATCTGTAGATACAGAGTCATTGATCAGATGGGATTAATGGGGTTTGGGTGAAGGGTAGAGAACCTGCCAGCAGCAGAGACCTTCAGAATGGCCCAGATATCTTTAAATATCTGGGTCCTCAGAGATTCAAAATGGCTACTGCAAGATTGAAAATTGCTACTGTGAGATTCAAAATGGCCACACAGATGCTGGGAGTGCTTCAGAATGGCCTGGATGGCTTCAGAATGCAATGGATAGATGAGAACAGACCACGAATGGCACGAAGTAAGTTTTTCCCCGTGGATAAGCGAATCCACAGGAGCAGAGTTCATGGATACCGAGAACTGACTTGTATTTTTATGCAACTATGGAACAATCCCACACAGTTATAGACCACTCTTCTGTTCATTGATGAAACCAGAGCTGAGCTGAACTTTGCCTCCTTGCTTCATCATGTAATTATGAATTTGGGAATTTCAGCAATTTGGGTGTGTTTGTGTATGTGAGAGAGCAGGGACGAAGTATTTCCCTTGCTTATCAGCAGAGTGCCATTTTTGCTTGTGTTTTTCCTACCCTGACTTTAATTTGGCTTCAGGACAACACTGCGTAGCCAGTGAGATTGCACAACATGCTGACATCTGCAGCCAAATCGGAGTGAGGGCAGGAACCCAAGAAAATGGCACCTGGCTTTGGTAGGGGAGCAATTGTTGCTACGTCCACCAGGATGAGATGAACAAATGGCAGCAGCAGGCACGTTGGACTGCTATTCAAAGGGGAGGCCTTGGAAGCCTGGGTGTATGTGCCATGCTTACTAGGGGGCCTTTAAGATTAGGCCCACATATCCTGGAATTGCGCAGAATTAGTGCAGTACTTTTGCAGATTATTACTCCATTTTTCTCTGTTTGCTAAACCGCAGTACACTTGGAGTTTATTTTCCTCCTGCAAAGAAGAAAAACTTGGGGAGTGCTCTGCATCATTAGCATAAAGAAACTGGCACTTTGCAGTGCAGAAGACATTTTGTAGGAGCTGTTTAGCCTCAAGGCAGTTCATTATTTACTCACAGGTATATGAAGTACGGCTCCTGGCAGTTTCTATCATTACTAATGAATGAATAAGCGCACCCTTTTCTTTTAAAACATGTCTCATCAAAAGGACATGTTACACTGTTCTTATCAATAATTATGTGCAAGTAAAATGCAAGCCTCTGGGATTATATTGTGGGTGAGTTTCCCCCCCCCCTTTTCTTTTTTAAAGAATATATGTAATCATTTTTTATTAAAGGGAAATGCACACAGAGATGATGAATGATGGTTGCACATTTTAAGCAATTAAATGATAAAATGAAACGTTCCTGAGTCCCGCTAACAATGGGAATGCTGAAAAATACTCCACAGCTCCTAAATAGATAACATCCCATTAAAATGAATAGCAGGCACAAAATAGGGTTGGGTAATAAAAAATAGATTGACAGGCTTTTAATAATCAGACAAATGTGAATAAATGAACTGCTTTGTTTCTTTTCTCTTTTTTCATGAAATGCAGCGAGTATGCAATGTTAGAAGAGTGCTACTGAAGGAATGAGGGGAGGACTAAGCCAGGCCCTTCAATGCTGCAACATTGAAGCAACGAGTTATTTCCAAGAGAATTTTGTTAAGGTCATCCTTGGTGTGGAATGTCAATTTCTGAGAAGTCTGGCTGTAGAATCTTCAACCCTTGCAAATGCAAGGGACTGGCAACAGGATACAGGTATCTTATTCTCTTGTGTGCTCCTTGAGGTATCTGGTGCACCACTGTGAGACGGGCCTTTGGCCTGATCCAGCAGGGTTCTCCTTATGTTCTTAGAAGAAAAGCCTGAGGAACTGGATGCTTGTGAAATGATTCATCAAGGGCCTCATTTCTAACTCCTCCCCCTGAGTGCTGAGTCCATCTGAAATGGATGTAAGAGAACAGAGAATCAGGGTTTCTCCGTTGACCTAGGTAAGACCAACTGCCATCTGGTTTCTTCCTTCCAACATAGAATAATAATAACCCAAGTAAATAAATATCAAAGTGAATATTGGTGAAATGGTGTCAAACATATTGCAAATTGAGAGGGACATACAATGAGATTCTGACAGAACAGGTTTGGTGTTTCATAGGTACATTCTGATATCCATCCCTAGAATGGGTTGATCACAAACAGCATTTTGAAGTATTTTCTAATAGGAAGAGAAGGAAAAAAATATAGGATTGATTGTCATTCATGCATTGAAACTAATAATTTAGTAATTAGAAATATGAGCGAAGGTTAGAGCTAAGGAAAGAGAGAGATCCTTCCATATTGACGGTGTAAATGACTTGAGTAGTGGCAATTATGAAATTGCTGTGAGAATTCTGCAACTAACCATGGCAGTAAGTTCCAATAGTTTTAGTGAGTCTTACCTAAACATCCTTGGATGTTTAGGGTAGAAGCTCAAGTGCAAACTGAGGTGTTAAAAGTGAACCAAAGTGATAGAGATTTTAGAGGGTTAACTTATCTTCCCTTGTATGAGAAAAATAGCTGAAATTGGAGCCAAGAGAATGACTACTGTTCTCCGTAAAACAGGATAGGAGAGTCATTATGTCAAAGTGACCTAAAGAGATCATGATTGGCAGAACATGTAGATCTTAACTTTCCCAAAGGGAGAATTCCAGGATCTTGTTTAACCAAAGTTGTGGGCCAAGAACATTTTGAGATGCAGGGCAGAATGATCTCCTAATTAGAGCTGGGACCATGCACCAAACCTGTCATAATATGCCCAATAAGGAGGTGGAAGTGACATACAGTGTCACATGGGTAACTTGTTTATCTCACGTTATTTAATGTGATTTTCTGGGTGTGGTTCTTTGAGAAACAGGATGGGAAATGAAGAGTGAACATTTGTATCCAAACAAAATCAATTGGCTTGTGTAACTATTGTAGAAATAAAAGCCTCTAAACCCTTTCAAAGGTCTGTGACTGTTTGGCATTGCATCAGTGAAAAGAATCTGAAAATCTTTCCAGCAAAAGTGAACAATGAATTCAGTTTTCTCATGCAAACTTTTGACTCTATCCTTAATGCAATCAGCAAGTAATGACTGACAACTAATCAAGATGAAGCATTATTAACTATAATAAATACATAGTAATTGTTTGTATTATAATTATCCTAATTATAATAGTAGCAATTAATTAGGATAGACGACAAAAATACTATGAATTGCGAACTGCTGCCTGAAACTTCTAAACTTGCATGGACAACTAGGACAATTATATATAAGAATAAAATCATTCTTGAAAGTCAGAGAGCCGAATTCTCTCTGGCAGCCCAATCATCTGTAACTCCTTACGCAGAGATGCAGTGGTGCCATCATGGCTCCCACTGCATCCCATGGGGGAGTTTTGACCTCCAAGATGCAAGGGAACAGGGTAAGCCCCTGCCAACGATACTGCTGGTGCAAGTTCTCATGGACCCATTAAAGTGGATAGAGTGTAGGAAGGAGGTTGGGTTTGATGTGTTCTGCTGCCAAACCTGCCCCTCTGTGTGCCCAATCAGTCCCCTTCCTGCCCTGATTATTCCAATTAGGTGTTCCTATTAGATTGTCCTAAGCAGCACCAGTTGGTTCACTTGTATACACTGTGACTCCCATTGTACTTCTTGTATACAATCTCCAATAAATGGTAATGCTTCCATGAGACAACGGCCATACACGAGCAATAGGTGGTTAAATATAGTTACATTGTTCACCCTCTGCATTGGTGCCTGCATCCATGTTTTAGTAAATGTCACTCAATGCTCATCATTATTTTTACGATGAGTTCTCAGAAAGGTCAGATGATATGCAGGGAGCCTGGAAAGAGTGATTTGGTTTAGAGCGGCAATGTCGGAAGATTTCTCAGGTGTAATGTGATCCTACTGAACTTTCACAGACAGCAGACTGCAAACAGACTGCAATACCTGCTCAATTCCACTAAGGCCAACTACTTCACTCCACAATGGTGATTTTAGTACTTACAGAGAACAGGAAAATGGTTATAACCTTAAGACATAAAATCAACTTATCACTTGTATGGTTGGTTGGCAACCTTCAGTCTCGAAAGATGATGGTATGTATAACACCCTTTAGGTGTTTTCTGTTAATCACTGTCCATGCTTATTTAAGTGACCCAGAGGGGTCAGAATGCTGAGCAAAGCACTGAAAGTTGAACTCTTTCCCCCACTTTCTCTTGAAGTAATGTATTCTAATGATGGAATGAGAATAGGAAATTGCCAAGGAAAGAGTCAGCAGTGATGTTAACATAGTGTAATTCCAATGGGCAAAGAGACGTGAGCTGTGGATGAGAATGGGATCTGGCAAGAAGCCTCCTAGCTGTTCTATATTACTGAAACTTAAGAGCATTCTTGATATCTCCCCATCACTGTTCACTGACTTTGGCTCCTCAGTTATCATACAGTGTCAGAGAAGTTGCTTGTGAACTAAGACACATCAGCTACGAACTAAGAGCCCAATCCTATCCTGTCCACCTTGTTGATGTGCGCACACACACAAGTGCTATGTCCAGCGGGGGGGGGGGGATTGAGAGGCTTGGGAGGGGGAAGCAAATTATTTCCCCTTGCCAATCTGTAAACCACCTGTTCTCCAGTGGGTCTCCGGCAATGAAGTTTTGGCACTGCAGTGGGGAGGAGAGGGGGCAGGGGATGGGTGGATTTGGCCCAGGAGGGGGTGGGCAGCATCCACCAAATCCAAACCCCCTTTCAAGGCCTGATTTGCTTTCATGGGTTGACATAGATTTGTGCCAGTGCTGGTGCAGGTCTGAGATGACCTATACCAGCTGCAAGGCTTACCCAGAGCAAGAAAACAAATGTCCCCTTATCCCAAGGAGACCTCCAGGAGCCAAAACTCCTCTGTGGGATGCAGCAAAGGCTGCAATGGTACCACCTCATTGCCACGTGGGGATTAAAGTAAGATTGGGCTGTAGGGAATCAGAGGAAAGTTTCTAGACTGAGGGTGTGATTTGAATGCAATCACTTGGAACGAAAAACGTTAATGGCTAATGACCTCAGAAAAGGAATGTATGTTATCCAAGCCAAAACTTATAGAGCATAAATAGAGACAACCAAAAATGGAGTTCAGATAAATATGGAAGTTGCTGTTCTTGTACAAAACTAAGGAATGCTTTATAAATATTCATATGTAACACACAGTGATATGCATTATTAAAATGACCCTAAACAAACTATTCATGAAAGACTTTCTGGGTCAAAGATTCACTAACCTCCTACCTTTCATGAAGAACTCATTAACCTCCATGCAAAATGAAAATGTGTATGATTTCTAAGCAACAGAGTAAAAATTAATGTGGGAAGCATAAATTGTTTAAGAGCAAACTAACCTGGTGGGGGAAAATTCTTTATATTCTTATTCAGAGCTTATACGGAAAGTCTTCTATAGGCCCAACTGTTCTTCGTTTAAAAAAAGCATTGCTGTCCTGATTTTAAATTCACTTATTGCAACCCAACTGCACTGTTGCCCCCAACTGTGCTGAATCTGCTGGAGTCCGTAGTTAATCACTATGCCTTTGGAAGGGACAAGTCAGCACAATATTGGAGTTGCTCTGTTCCCGCAGCTCAAGGCACACTGCAGATAGTTTGTTTCCAGGTTCAATAACCTAATAAATAACATGACCCACGTCCTACACTCACACAACAACTCTCATTGGTTTCATATTAGATCAGAGGTTCTGCTGTAAGAGAAAGAGGAAGTAGGGGCTGCCTCGTGGAAGGCATCCTTAACTACCTTGACCACAGACTGTATGCTCCACAGGCAAAGCTGGTTTGCATGCAGTGCAATTGGACCACATGGGTAGAATTAAAGGCAGACTTGAAAAGCAGCTGTCATCGCAGCAGTCAGTCGAAATTTGAATGATAATTGAAAATGTAATGATCACAGGAGCCGAAGACAGAAATACAGAGAGTGGCTTTTTGTTAGATTTTGTAAGGGGAGAAGAACCTAAAACCACTCAGGGGGAACAAAACCAGTGGAAATTGGGGGTGTTTGCCAAAGAACGGGTAACAATAATATTTTATCATTTATGGAAAGAGGAAATCAGCCAGCAAAATCCAATCATCATCATCATCATCATCATAAATAATAATACAGGTATTTATATACCGCCTTTCTTGGTCTTTATTCAAGACTTTATTCAAGGCGATTTACATAGGCAGGCTAATTAAATCCCCGTAGGGATTTTTACAATTGAAAGAAGGTTCTATCTTTCAAGAACCACAACAGTCCAGGTGTTTCACTCTGATCTGGTTTCACATTCTGGCCTCCATCCTCCCATGCTCAGAGCAGATGGAATCACTCGGCTTCAGCTTGTCAGCTACTTCAAGGTCGCACGATGCCTTGAACTGGCGACCTTGTTATCTTCAGGCAAATGGAGGCTCTACCCTCTAGACCAGACCTCCCGCCCATCATCAGCCTGATTCTTTCCCTTTTGTTCTTTATAATATTTAAGAGTAAGGCCCAAATGCTGAAAAGGGGACTTGGAGTTACAAAGGCGATGGCTTTCATTTAGCAGAACAATATATGCTATTGTTACTATTTCACCAGTTTTGATTCTGCTATCTGTCTTCTGTCGTGGTGTCCAAATCAGCTTAGAACAAGTTAAAATTTAGAGATGTCAATCAACAATGTGGGGAGGGGTTGGAAGAACACATGTTTTGCAAAGCTGAGGTTCAGTCTTTTTCAACACATGTTGGAAAAGTGGAGGTTCAGTCCCCAGGCAAAATCCAGGCATCTTCAGGCATGGCGCTATCTGAAATCCTACTTAGTAAAGTAGATCAATGGTATGGTTCAGTATGAGATAGCTACGTGAGTTCAACAACAGTGACATATTTGAACGGCATAAATTTTGGCACGTTGTTAAAAATGTTCATGTTAAGAATTGTTGTGAGGTTGTTGTGACATTAATGTGCTAGCTTTAATGACCAGGATTTTGACAGACCTGAGAGCTGAAACTATCTACCACAACTAAGGAGAAGAGTCAATTTAGAATGAGTCAGGGAAAGTGAATTATTTCTTTCCTAGTGTTCTATGAAAATACTCATGATTGGTTATCTCTTTTGGTACTGAACTGATCAGAGGGGAAATGGCCTTCACTAACTATATCTGTGTTTTACATGATGGCTACATGTAACCAAATTGGGAAGGGGCTGAAACAACAAGGATATAAGTTTGATCCCATGGCCTGCTTGACTCACCTGTGGGGGGAAGAAAAGGGATGGGAAATGAAAAAGCCCTTTCTTGTTCAATCCACAACAGGATAGGAGCTCAGACCCTTCTCAGATAGAGAGGAAAACTTCATCTTGCCCTTGAGTTAGTAGATGTGAATAGGACACAGGAAAGTTGTGGACATTCTCTAAGTAGGGAAGA
The DNA here is from genome assembly GCF_035046505.1 of Tiliqua scincoides. NCBI lineage: Eukaryota > Metazoa > Chordata > Lepidosauria > Squamata > Scincidae > Tiliqua > Tiliqua scincoides. The sequence goes on from NC_089826.1 coordinate 34,105,384, forward strand.
GTGTGCAACTGTTCTCCAAAAATCTGCCCTTCCCCCAGGTTAGGGCAGGTTCTTCCTGAATAAGAGTAGCTTACAATCCTTCTCGTGTCACTTGATTATGGGGATAAAGTGGTAACTTAAGTAAATTTGATTGAATACTGGTTGACTCTCAATGGTTCCTTCTTTAGCGACACAATAAGAATCTCAGTTGGATCAAATCAATGTGTCCATGACCCAGGAAATAACATTTCCAAATTGACCTTGTCCTCTCTTTGCATTTACATGGACCAGTTTGATGTTGTAAATTTGTCCAAAATATTCAGTAGAATGTCATTGCATGGGTTTGACAGTGTAACCAGAGCTAACTACTAAGTAAATAAAACATGCACAAGCAATCTGTAGAAGCTCAGGGAAATTTATGTGGGTAGTTGAAAGAACCGCTGGAAATGTTGTACTCAAGGCTCTCCAAAATGTAATTGGGAATGTCAAGATACATCATTATAACATGCACGGTTGCCCAGATTTATGGTATGCAAGAGGCAGCCTTAAGCGTGCCACAGCCATAAAGGGTGGAGCATTGGAGAGTTATTCAGGTACTGCAGCAGTACAGGGAAAATGGATAAATTGCTCCTGTGCTTTTTTCTGGTTGCATATGTCTTGAAGATATGGAATGACTCTGAAAGTCAGATTGCATCATAAGCCACAGCAACTTGTAGGCCAACAAGCCAGAGCTTACAACCAATCACAACCAGAGGTTGATGACATGGCTGTCACCCTCTTTTAGAATAGGCATGTTCTCAGACTGCATTCCCCCCTGTAAAAATATATGTTTTTTACCCCCTGTAATGGGGTAAAAAACATATATTTTGGTCTTTACACACTCCTAGAAGGACATGTGGGTGGTATCTAATAACAGAGCTCCTTCTCATCCAGGTTTCCAATTACCTCAGATGTCTCCTTAGCCATTCAGATACTTTTATATATTCAAATGTTTGTGTGTCTAAATGTAGTAATAAATAAACAAAAACTTTAACTGAATAATGTGCAAAATAAAATAGTAATAAAATGGATACTGTACAATGCATCACTAGTGATATTATTAATGGTGTTCATAAGCTCGTAAAATTAGATGCATTGCCCCTGAAATTATACCGCATACATACCAATGCAATCATTTATATTAAAGTTGTAATTATAGTTCTTAAATTCCATATATTCATATTTGATCAACATTAACATTTGATATACTGGTAATTACAATTTATTTAGTCTAAGGCTAAGGAACATTTTGTCCATTTCATTAGTGGATTGCTTTATTTGAAGTATGTCTTCTTATTTTTGGATTTATGTACTCATTTTGACAATAATGTAACTTTACCAACAGCAGTTTGAGATGCAAAGTGGTTTAAGAGATGTATGTTTTACATCAGTGGTTCTCACACATTTAGCACTGGGACCCACTTTTTAGAATGAGAATCTGTCAGGACCCACCGGAAATGATGTAATGACAGGAAGTGACATCATCAAGCAGGAAAATTTTTAACAATCCTAGGCTGAAATCCTGCCCACATGTAGAAGTAAGTCCCATTTACTATCATTGTTAAAAGAATGTACATAGTAGCTTATTAAAAGTACAGGTCTGTAACATTTCTTCAGATGCAGTCACATTCCATAGTAGCATCACATATATTAAAAATAAAATATTGAAATGAAAGGGGACTGGTTGAGGACCTACCATAAGGTCTGATGGGGCAAAAGCCCCAGGCATGAGGCACCAGGATCCTGCGGAAGCCTCTCTGAAGCTCCCGATGGGGGTGGAAACTGTGTTTCCGGTTTTCCGGAAGCACAGTTTAAAGCGTCGGGGAACCTTACAGAGGTTTTTCTGATGTGTTCCTGGGTTGCAGGAGGCTCCGTGAGCCTCAGGTGAGTAGGGGGACTAGATTTCTGCATGGGGGCGGCAGTAGCCTGCGGGGGCACCATCGCAAACCTTTTCCCCGTGCTCGGGGCTAGGGAGGTCCGCCGCTGATGGGGACCCACCTGGAATTGGCTCACAACCCACCTAGTGGGTACCGACCCACAGTTTGAGAAACATCTAAAATTTAGATGATCCATATCTTTACTTCTGTTTCATTCAAGGCATGGAGGAGACATACATTTATACAAGTGCAGTTAGTGCTAGGAGCCAGACGAGAAAGGAAAAAGCCAGACTATTAACGAGGCGGTGATAGAGGTCGGGGGCAAGCGGATTGGGTTCAGGAAGGGAATGGGTTTGGTGGCAGCCGTTGAATCCTAACCCCCTTCCCAGACCCGATTCTGCAGCTTGGATCCATGCGAACTTGCGCCAGTGAACAATTGTTCCCTTACTCAGAGGAGACCTTCACAACTGTGTTCCCCCCCACACAATGTAGTGGTAGCTATTTTGGTGCTGCTGCCTCAGCAGGAGGGAAGAATATGATTGAGCTATCAATGAACTGATGCTCAATGAACTTGAGCTTGCTGCCTGATGCGGAGGCTTTTATCTCACTGCCGCCTGTTGGTTGGTGGTGAATCAAGTAGCCCCATTGGTCGGTGGTGAATTGAGTCCCCTTCTCCCGAGGTGCCGTCCGCGGCTGCCTTGGGTGCACAGGATGCGGTAGCAGCTGTTTTCGGCTGTCTGTTTCAGTGGCCCAGTTAGTGCTGCTGCAGCCGCGCGCCCGGACATCTCAGGATTGGGCTCTCAGGTTAATCTGGTAAACTGCAATGCAACTTCTGGTCACTAATAATAATAATAATAATAATAATAATAATAATAATAATAATAATAATACAGGTATTTATATACTGCCTTTCTAGGTCCTCAGATTTCTCCTCAGACTTTATTCAAGGCGGTTTACATAGGCAGGCTAATTTAAATCCCCGTAGGGATTTTTACAATTGAAAGAAGGCTCTTATCTGAAACAATTCAGATGTTTCGTTCTGATCTGGCCTCCATCCTGGCTTCCATCCTCCCACGCTCAGAGCAGATGGAATAACTTGGCTCAGCTTGTCAGCTGCTTCAAGGTCGGACGGTGCCGGTGGCCTCGAACTGGTGACCTTCAGATCTTATCTTCAAGTAACGGAGGCTCAACCCTCTAGACCAGACCTACAGCCTAATGGTGATGTTGAAGCACAGCAGAGAGCAAGCTACTCCTACTGAACTTTCACAGACAACAGACTGCAATACCTGCTCAATTCCACTAAGGCCAACTACTTTACTCCATAATGGTGATTTTAGTGCTTACAGAGAACAGGAAAAATGGTTATAACCTTAAGACACAAAATCAGCTTATCTCTTGTATGGTTGGTTGGCAACCTTCAGTCTTGAAAGACTATGGTATATCACCCTTTAGGTGTTTTCTATTAATCACTGTCCATGCTTATTTAAGTGACCCAGAGGGGTCAGACTGTTGAGCAAAGCACTGTAAGTTGAACTCTTTTCCCCACTTTCTCTTGAAGCAATGTATTCTAATGATGGAATGAGAATAGGAAATTGCCAAGGAAAGAGTCAGCAATGATGTTAACATAGTGTAATTCCAATGGGCAAAGAGACGTGAGCTGTGGATGAGAATGGGATCTGGCAAGAAGCCTCCTAGCTGTTCTATATTACTGAAACTTAAGAGCAACTCTCCCCATCACTGTTCACTGACTTTGGCTCCTCAGTTATCTATCATACAGTGTCAGAGCAGTTGCTTGTGAAATAAGACACATCAGCTACGAACTAAGAGCCCAATCCTATCCTGTCCACCTTGTTGATGTGCGCACACACACAAGTGCTATGTCCAGCAGGGTGGGGGGGAGATTGAGAGGCTTGGGAGGAGGAAGCAAATTATTTCCCCTTACCAATCTGTAAACCACCTGTTCTCCAGTGGGTCTCCGGCAATGAAGTTTTGGCACTGCAGTGGGGAGGAGAGGGGGCAGGGGATGGGTGGATTTGGCCCAGGAGGGGGTGGGCAGCACCCACCAAATCCAAACCCCCTTTCAAGGCCTGATTTGCTTTCTTGGGTTGACATAGATTTGTGCCACTGCTGGTGCAGGTCTGAGATGACCTATACCAGCTGCAAGGCTTACCCAGAGCAAGAGAACAAATGTCCCCTTATCCCAAGGAGACCTCCAGGAGCCAAAACTCCTCTGTGGGATGCAGCAAAGGCTGCAATGGTACCACCTCATTGCCACGTGGGGATTAAAGTAAGATTGGGCTGTAGGGAATCAGAGGAAAGTTTCTAGACTGAGGGTGTGATTTGAATGCAATCACTTGGAACGAAAAACGTTAATGGCTAATGACCTCAGAAAAGGAATGTATGTTATCCAAGCCAAAACTTATAGAGCATAAATAGAGACAACCAAAAATGGAGTTCAGATAAATATGGAAGTTGCTGTTCTTGTACAAAACTAAGGAATGCTTTATAAATATTCATATGTAACACACAGTGATATGCATTATTAAAATGACCCTAAACAAACTATTCATGAAAGACTTTCTGGGTCAAAGATCCACTAACCTACTGGTAGCTCCTTCCTTTGGCAAGCTACCATGATAACACAGAGAGTAAGGAGTCTATATCCTACTGTTAGAGTCCATGTTTTGAGGTTGCTTCTGACTTGCAGATCTGAGGCAGAATTCTTCCCTGAAGCAAAATCAAGGACATATGCTACAAATTTGCCTAAACAGTCCAGATTATAGTGCAGAGCGGAACCTTAAGTTGGAGGGAGGCTGTCCTACTATCACAAAGCCCTGTGAATACATGAAAGGCGGAGGGCAAAGTGTCTTGCCCTCTTACCTACTTGTAACCTTATTGTAACTTTATAACTTGTACTTGTAACTTTAAAGCAACCTTAAATCAAAATTGAAAGTTAGCACCTAAGGGAGGTACATAGGTCTACTCGTGAGTAAGAGCAGAGTCCTACTCATGAGTAAGAGCCCAAGGGTCAGGCATTTAAATCAAAGTTGAAAGTTAGCTGCACCTTGGGTAGCACCTAATCGAAGGAAGGGAGGAGGATAAAGTGGAAAGCAGGTTTTTCTACTTGTTTAAATTAAACCTATACTTAACCCAGGTTAAACTTAATCTAAGTTAGAACATAACCTAAACAGGTCAGTAAATTGGGACACAGGATCTAGAGAGCAATAAATAATTAAACAAACCCAAATAAAAACTAGCTTGAGGTTACAAAAACAGTCCAGCCTAAGAGAACAGAACTAGGAGGGAAAGAACCTAGGAAGGGCCAATTCCCAACCCATTAAGAGCCTCATTAGGCTAATCCAAGCAGTCCATTCAGGAGCCTGCAGAGTAGGTCACTCCCATCAGCAGCCGTTTGCCTTCCTGAGCTTTTGTAAACTCACCTGGGAAGGCCAGCCCCCTTTCAATCAGGAAGGAAGGAGGGAGGAGGAGCCAGCCAGGAGTATAAAGCTAGGCGGGCCATCGCGTGAGGCTCTCTGCAGATGCGTTTGGCCTCTGGGAACCCAGTGCCTCGGGAACTAAGTGCCAGGTAAGGCACAAGAGTTTAGCATCTGGGCGAGTTCAGCAGCAGGGCGAGGAGGCTGGGGCCCCATACACTGCCCTTCCTCTTCCCTTGAGAAAAGGGCTGCTATCCAGTGTACGGTTTTTAAAAGGACCCCTAAATAAAACAACAACAACAACAACAACAAAAAAGCTATGCAGTCAGACAGCCAGCAGCAGGGTGGGGGCTATCCAGTGTTCTGCATCGAGTGCCACATGTATGATTATATGCCTCTGGGGCATTAGTCATGGGTGTGTCCTCGGTGCAAAGAGCTCCAGGGTCTCAGGGAACGTGTCCGCTCCCTTGAAGCCTTGGTGGCCGACCTGGAGAAGCGCAGGCAGCCAGAGGAGGACTGTGGGGAGACTTCCGGGGACAATCAGGCTTCGTCCCAAACTCAGGCGTGCAGCTCCTCGGCTGCCCGGGTGGGAAGTCTTGGGACTGGAGGACGTCATCCTGGAGAGGAGGGAAACAATCCCCTAGGGGGGATCCCTTCTCCAGGGGATGGGCCCGTATCCGAGCGCACTCGGGATACTCCTCGGCTGGGGAGGGTCGGGGGCTTCTTGTAGTGGGGGATTCGATTATTAGAAACAGAGAGGGGGGTTTGCGACGGAAGTGAGGACCGCATGGTGACTTGCCTGCCTAGTGCGAAGGTTGCGGACATCACTTCTCATCTAGACAGGCTAGTAGACAGTGTTGGGGGAGAGGTAGCGGCTGTGGTGCATGTCAGCACCAACGACGTGGGCAAGTGTAGCTGGGAGGTCCTGGAGGCCAAATTTAGGCTTTTAGGCAGGAAGCTGAAAGCCAGGACCTCAAAGGTAGCGTTCTCTGAAGTGATACCTGTTCCACGCGCAGGGCCAGCTAGGCAGGCGGAGATCAGGGGTCTCAATGTGTGGATGAGACGGTGGTGTAGGGAGGAGGGGTTTAGATTCGTTAGGCACTGGGGAATGTTTTGGGACAAGCGGGGCCTGTACAAGAGGGATGGGCTCCATTTGAACCAGAATGGAACCAGACTGCTGGCGCATAACATTAAAAAGGTGGCAGAGCAGCTTTTAAACTGATCCCTGGGGGAAGGCCGACAGGAGCCTATGGGATGAGGATGGGGAGGTTAGAGAACAACAAGACAAAGGCAGAGTAGGAGAAGAAATTGGGAAAGGTAGGGTGATGGGATGTGATAGACGGTTTGGCACAATGAGAGGATGCGGGGACAAAGCCCATCCTGGGGCATTCCGTGTATAAATGCTTTTATGCGAATGCCCGAAGTCTACGAGCAAAGGTGGGAGAACTGGAATGTCTGGTGACAAGGGAAAATATTGACATAGTGGGCATAACGGAAACCTGGTGGAATGCGGAGAATCAGTGGGATACCGCAATCCCGGGCTATAAACTCTACAGGAGGGACAGGCAGGGGCGTGTTGGAGGTGGGGTGGCCCTTTATGTTGAGGAAGGGATAGAATCCAGCAAAGTAGAGATTGAAGGTGGGTCCGACTCCACCGTAGAATCTCTGTGGGTTAAATTACCAGGCTTGTGCAGCGATGTAATACTGGGGGCGTGCTATCGTCCTCCAGACCAGAAATCTGATGGGGACCTTGAAATGAGGAAACAGATCAGGGAGGTGACAAGGAGGGACAGGGTTGTAATCATGGGGGACTTCAATTATCCTCATATTGACTGGGTCAATTTGTGTTCTGGTCACGATAAGGAAACCTGATTTCTTGACGTGCTAAATGACTGTGGCTTAGAGCAGCTAGTCACGGAGCCCACCAGAGGACAGATGACTCTGGATTTAATATTGTGCGGTATGCAGGACCTGGTTAGAGATGTAAACGTTACTGAGCCATTGGGGAGCAGTGATCATGCTGCCATCCATTTTGACATGCACGTTGGGGGAAGAATACCAGGCAAATCTCTAACGAAAACCCTTGACTTCTGACGGGCAGACTTCCCCCAAATGAGGAGGCTGGTTAGAAGAAGGTTGAAAGGGAGGGTAAAAAGAGTCCAATCTCTCCAGAGTGCATGGAGGCTGCTTAAAACAACAGTAATAGAGGCCCAGCAGAGGTGTATACCGCAAAGAAAGAAAGGTTCCACTAAATCCAGGAGAGTGCCTGCATGGCTAACCAGCCAAGTTAGAGAGGCTGTGAAGGGCAAGGAAGCTTCCTTCCATAAATGGAAGTCTTGCCCTAATGAGGAGAATAAAAAGGAACATAAACTGTGGCAAAAGAAATGTAAGAAGGTGATACTGGAGGCCAAGCGAGACTATGAGGAACGCATGGCCAGCAGCATTAAGGGGAATAATAAAAGCTTCTTCAAATATGTTAGAAGCAGGAAACCCGCCAGAGAAGTGGTTGGCCCTCTAGATGGTGAGGGAGGGAAAGGGGAGATAAAAGGAGACTTAGAGATGGCAGAGAAATTAAATGAGTTCTTTGCATCTGTCTTCACAGCAGAAGACCTCGGGCAGATACCGCTGCCCGAACAGCCCCTCCTGACTGAGGAATTAAGTCAGATAGAGGTTAAAAGAGAAAATGTTTCAGACCTCATTGACAAATTAAAGATCAATAAGTCACCGGGCCCTGATGGCATCCACCCAAGAGTTATTAAGGAATTGAAGAATGAAGTTGCAGATCTCTTGACTAAGGTATGCAACTTGTCCCTCAAAACGGCCATGGTGCCAGAAGATTGGAGGATAGCAAATGTCACGCCTATTTTTAAAAAGGGAAAGAGGGGGGACCCGGGAAACTATAGGCCGGTCAGCCTAACATCCATACCGGGTAAGATGGTGGAATGCCTCATCAAAGATAGGATCTCAAAACACATAGACGAACAGGCCTTGCTGAGGGAGAGTCAGCATGGCTTCTGTAAGGGTAAGTCTTGCCTCACGAACCTTATAGAATTCTTTGAAAAGGTCAACAGGCATGTGGATGCGGGAGAACCCGTGGACATTATATATCTGGACTTTCAGAAGGCGTTTGACACGGTCCCTCACCAAAGGCTACTGAAAAAACTCCACAATCAGGGAATTAGAGGACAGGTCCCCTCATGGATTGAGAACTGGTTGGAGGCCAGGAAGCAGAAAGTGGGTGTCAATGGGCAATTTTCACAATGGAGAGAGGTGAAAAGCAGTGTGCCCCAAGGATCTGTCCTGGGACTGGTGCTTTTCAACCTCTTCATAAATGACCTGGAGACAGGGTTGAGCAGTGAAGTGGCTAAGTTTGCAGAAGACACCAAACTTTTCCGAGTGGTAAAGACCAGAAGTGATTGTGAGGAGCTCCAGAAGGATCTCTCCAGACTGGCAGAATGGGCAGCAAAATGGCAGATGTGCTTCAATGTCAGTAAGTGTAAAGTCATGCACATTGGGGCAAAAAATCAAAACTTTAGATATAGGCTGATGGGTTCTGAGCTGTCTGTGACAGATCAGGAGAGAGATCTTGGGGTGGTGGTGGTGGACAGGTCGATGAAAGTGTCGACCCAATGTGCGGCAGCAGTGAAGAAGGCCAATTCTATGCTTGGGATCATTAGGAAGGGTATTGAGAACAAAACGGCTAGTATTATAATGCCGTTGTACAAATCTATGGTAAGGCCACACCTGGAGTATTGTGTCCAGTTCTGGTCGCCGCATCTCAAAAAAGACATAGTGGAAATGGAAAAGGTGCAAAAGAGAGCGACTAAGCTGATTACTGGGCTGGGGCACCTTCCTTATGAGGAAAGGCTACGGCGTTTGGGCCTCTTCAGCCTAGAAAAGAGACGCTTGAGGGGGGACATGATTGAGACATACAAAATTATGCAGGGAATGGACAGAGTGGATAGGGAGATGCTCTTTACACTCTCACATAACCCCAGAACCAGGGGACATCCACTAAAATTGAGTGTTGGGAGGGTTAGGACAGACAAAAGAAAATATTTCTTTACTCAGCGTGTGGTTGGTCTGTGGAACTCCTTGCCACAGGATGTGGTGCTGGCGTCTAGCCTAGACGCCTTTAAAAGGGGATTGGACAAGTTTCTGGAGGAAAAATCCATTATGGGGTACAAGCCATGGTGTGTATGCGCAACCTCCTGATTTTAGAAATGGGTTAAGTCAGAATGCCAGATGTAGGGGAGGGCACCAGGATGAGGTCTCTTGTTATCTGGTGTGCTCCCTGGGGCATTTGGTGGGCCGCTGTGAGATACAGGAAGCTGGACTAGATGGGCCTATGGCCTGATCCAGTGGGGCTGTTCTTATGTAACAATCCAGGAAGCTCATGAACAGAAAGGCTCTAGCTAATCCTGAAGAGTTTCAAAGATCATCTGAAAGAAAACCACATAGGCAGCAGGGCTAAAGAGAAATATGCAATAAATTTGTTACACATGAAATTTTAATAAAGATTTCCAGCTTATTTTATCACAATGAAAGAAGAGTCCCTTTGGTTGCTTTTGCTTTTCCTCCCATGGTGTCTCTTAATGCTTTTGAAGTCAAGATGCAGTGAAGGTCAGTGCAATAGGAAATGTCTCCACTGATTTAGATAAATGGGGCAGTTTGCTTTTCCTTTTATCCCGTTCAGGATTTACCAAAAGATTTTACTTTAGGCAGTTTGGCACTGTGCAAATATTTCATAGCCATGATAGGGGTTGTTAACGTGCCACCAGGTTAACCCTCCTGGGCAAATGCTTCCGATTCTCATGAGGATTTTATATTATAGTACAAGATGCTATGAATAAATACTCAAAATATCTTATAGCAGTGTTTTATTCCTATGCTGTATGATACAATACCAAGCAGAGAACTACTGAACCTGTGGCATCACTAGGGTTCGTGTCACCCGCTGCAGGATGCCAGCGCGTCACCCCCCATGCAGTGGGCAGGGCAACACCCCAGGTGGTGGGCGTGGTGCTGTAACACCACTCCACCCCCACTGGTTTTTTGGCTGTACCTTTTGATAGAACAAAGATAGAACACATTCTGCATGAAATTACGCATTGATTGATATATAACATGATAGTATTATTCCTCCAAACTGTGATTTTAGTGATTTTGGTCACTAGTGGTGCCCCCCCCTCCCAGGGTGTCAACTTACTAACACCTTATTGCAGCAGTTCTCAAACTTTTAGCACTGGGACCCAGTTTTAGAATGACAGTCTGTCCAAGACCCACCAGAAGTGATGTCATGGTGGAAGTGACATCAGTAGGCAAATTCAAATAAATAAGTATAAATAATTAAAGTAAAACAAATAATTAAAAAAGCAGAAGCCAGCCCTGTTCCACCAAGTGAATTTCCTCTGTGGCCTGCCTGCAATAACACCCCCCCCCCCTCCAAAATCAGTAAGGTTTTCAGCCCTACCCAGTGCCCAGTCCAATTTCAGAACTTCTGTTTAAACCAGATCATTGTCAGGATCCACCTGGCTTTGCAAGTCTCAAAAAAGTTCACCTTATCAGCTGAAGCCTCTGTTTCGATCCTTTTTAGTGGGGGGGAGGAGGCTGCCTTCTGGAGCATTTGTTGAGCTCGTGAGTAAACATGACCGTGAGGCTTAGTTTTGCTTTCCATAGGGTTCAGTACATTTGTCTGCTTGGAGGGAGGGACTTCTCAGGTGTTTTGGGGTGCTGCATTCATTAGATCAGGATCATTCTGGTGTTGGATTCCTCTCATCAGTCCTTTCCAACGTGTTAGAGTTGCAACCCTTTGTCTGGTAAAGAGTTGTATGGAACCTTGGATGAGCAGGCACACAAAACAGCATACACCAGCAGAGTTCTTTGAATGCAGTGGTTATATTTCAGAGCAAGGGTTATCACAGGTAGAGTAATCAGTAAACAGTTCTAGTCAGCACGATGAGCAGTCAGTCCATAAACAACAAATCCAAATCAGTTTTCCAAGATACACAGTCAAAGTTCATTCCATGGTCAGTAACAACATGTATATACTCACATCCAGCCTCCCACATTACTGGCAGTAGTTCAGTAGTCTCCTACTGCTGCACTGGAAGCTCAACTGACCAAACATTAAGTAGTTGGAGTGGCCAATCAGTGTAGGCTAAGCCACACCCAGGGTGAGGCAGTCACAGGTGTTTGCTGTTCCTGCTGACTCCAGCAATCTGCACCTGTTCCTGAACCACCTTGTTGGCTGTGTTTCTGCCTTATCCAGAACATAGACCTGACACGACGAACTAAGGCAAGTTCACCTACTCACGAGTAAACGTGCGATATGGCTCAGTTTCACTTTCCATAGGGCTTCATGCATTTTTTGGTCTCAGGTTTTTTGGCCATAACTTTTGATAGAAAGGAGATATTTCACTCTGGGTTTTTACATTGCATTCTGCTGGAAAATTCCACATCCCCTGGATATGATGCTCCTGTACCTGCCCAACTTTTCATGTTCCCCATTGCCAAGGTACATTTGCACCATCTGTGTGGGGAGTTCTGCACCATCACTGGTTTCCCAAATGTTGTCTCATCACCAGTGCAACACATGTGGGTATAGCTGCTCAACATGAAATGCCAGAGATGTACAGCAGCAGGTGTCATCAGCATACCTTGAATATCCAGGCAACTTGTAATGCATGGAGACTCTTCACCAGTATCATTGCCAAATTTCCCAGCAACGTTCATGATGCCCAAGTGTTTGGTACTTCTGCCATTAAGGCCATCCTGGCATCATAGCCAGCGAGGGAAGACTGGGTCCTAGGTAGAACATAGTCCAGGAAGGCAGCAATGTAGGAGGGCTATGCTGGCACACAGGTGACAACTGGCTGCTTCCACCCTCCAGGTGACCGTGGCTTCCTCCTGTGGCTGTACTTCATGATGCCCTATGCAACTGATACCCCAGGGCCCAGGAACATGTAAAATGTGGCACACAGGTGGATATGCATGGCTGTGGAATTTACTTTTGGGATGCTGCAGATGCACTTCTGGTATGTGCCTCTATTTGGGAAGGGTATCTATTAAGGACACTAGAGAAGGCTGCCAAAGTTGTTGTTGTGTGTATCGTTCTTCACATCACGGATCTGCGGATGGATATGCCCCTCCTAACTGAGGAAGAGGGGGGCTTAAGGGCCATGGAAATCCCACCAGGTGATCCACCAGTGACCCAGGAACACAGGGGTTTTGCCACTTAGGAGAGCATTGTGGCACTGCACTTTGGCCACTGACTATAAGTGCAGGATATGAAAGGATGAAAATGAACTTCTTTAGTGTGATGGCTGGATTTCTTTGCAATATGTCTCCATGTTCCTGTCTGTGATTTTGCTTTCAGTCACAGTTATGAGGGTATGGTACTTTTATTTTTTAAAGGACAGACTGAAAAAAAAAGTTTGCAAACTCTGAAATCGGAATTTAAGAGACGGGTCAAGTTGGAGCTTGCCAACCTTTAAGTAATCGAATGTCAGTGAACATTGATGTGCTTGTCCACCTCTTTTTCAAATCTAACCATTTCCAACCTATTTGTAAACACAGTAGCCATGTTTCCTTCTGTCTTCAAAGGTTACAGCACTGAAAAAGCAGATAAAAGCCATTGTGCGGGAGCATTTGAGTCTTTCGATCCCATCTTTGCCCTCATGTTTTAAGCACTCCACAGGCAGCCCAGTGGTACAATGCTCTGTGGGATGCCTACTCGAAAGACCTGATTGCATCCATAAAAGATATACTGCTGACAGTGCATTTTTGAAAAGGTCCAAAACGTGAACTGTCAAAAAGCTATATACAAAAATACAAAGACTTTGATGTTTATTGTTTTCTTCCTCTTTGAAATGTTCAATGGAGATGAAAGTGTCTGTGGACTGAGTGACCTATTCACGAGTCACTTTTGTTAATATAGTATGTATATTTCAGTGGGACTATTCAGTATTGGGCTTTCATCTCTTTTAGTGTTGTATCCAAGCACAGATGCAGGCAGATTCATCAGGTTTGCAGCCTGATCCTAAATTTGTTCAGTGAGGTTTCCTACTAACTGCATGTAGGATGGAAGCCTAAAAACATATGCTCTCAGGCCAAGTCCCATGAATCTAAGTTATCTGGTTTTTCTTGTGCAGTTGACTGGGGAGAAGAGGGACCAACACATAATCACTGTTTACACAATTAAAAATCAATATAACTTTGCTTTGATGGCAGCACATACATAGTTGGAGGAGGAACTAAATAATACATTAATTATTCTCAGCAGACAGAATGGCGAATAGGTACTGGTTAGATGAAGCTCTAGTCAAGCATATGGCATGGCCTTCACAAAACAGCTCTGGGAATTGCAAGTATCTTCCTCAGTTGTATAGAACTGACGTTAAAAAGGGAACTGAGTTCACCCTGTATGGAAAATGTGGTAATTTGAGAAGCTTGACCTCTTCCTGCCCAAGTGGCCTTGAGGTCAATGACAACATATTTATCATGGTGACCATGTGGGAATAGCAGTAATTAGCTGTATGAGAGTGCAATAGTTTAGGGGAAGGAGACAAGAAATGCATATTTCTCCTATGAGGAATTTACCTGGCAAGGAAGACAGTCTAGTTGCAATGGCTCATTACCTGCTCAGAAAAAAAAGGCCTAATAGGTGTCTCTGGTTCAAAGGGCTGAAGACTTCAAAGCAGGGTTTCTGAATCTGAATATGTATGTGTTTATAATTAGCAGTGGAATAGCTAGGGTCACTGGGTATATTATATATATATAATAAAGCACTCATCACTTCCCCAAAATGCTGAGAAGTCAGGGTCGGTGCTATATGATTTCATTTCCTTTGTAAGAAAGAGGCCTGAACTCTTATGGGTTGTCACCTGTTCTTCCGATTTGCACAAATGGAGCCTGTTGGAAGCAAGCAGACCCCTGAAAACGTGCAGCACAACCACCAATCCCACTATGAGCAAACAATCAACACAACAAAGGGTGTTCACTGAGCAGCCATCATACTTACCAGTAAATTATGATAATATTCTTAATGCATATTAACAGTATTCCAGTATGCTCCCCAGGTTTATGGTACAAATTTCAGTCCAGAAACCTGTGAATAACTGGAAAATATTGTTTTTTATAAAGAGAAATGACTTTTAGGAAATTACAATTGCATACATATCAAACAAAAAAGATACTAACAAGAGGCCATTAATATTGCATTATTTTAAAGAGAAATCACTTTATTGTTAGTATAATGGTGAAATGATAGATGGAGAAAAGTGAGATTTCCAGTTTTTCATCTAAAAAGATAGTATCGTCAATGGTATATGTTTCCTAAATGGCACATTCTAATTTTAAAAAAGTTCAGTTCTCATATTATGTTGGATTTTCACTATGGAATTTTATGGAATGAATTAGGTACAGACAACAAGAGTGTACTGAGGTCCCAATCCTATCCAACTTTCCAGCACTGGTGAGGTCGCAGTGCAGCTCTGAGGTAAGGAAAGAAATGTTCCCATACATTGAAGAGGCCTCTGTGACTGCCTCCTCACCATAGGATGCAGCGTACACCCCATTGACATGGAGGCACTGGCACTAGAAAATTGGATAGGTTTGGGCCCTCAGTCCTTCAGCCTGTTTCCATTTGCTAGCTATCTCAGCCTTTGCTGTGACCACAACTGAGTGACCACAATTTTGTGGTGACATTGGAGTTTTCTGTGCCAATACTGAAGCTCCTACTCTGGAAACAAATCACAGGATTTGGATTACAACATACAAAATGATACAGCAGAGTTATATTCCTGGCAGTTTACACAGATAAGCTCAGTCTTGGATGACGCTAGAGGTAGTAGACAGGAGGACACAACAGGTGTTCAACATGATTCCCCTCCCCTAATGTGACTGCTGCTTAGGTTTCTGAAAATGTGACTTGCTATAAAAATATCTGGAATCTTTGGAGTGTGAATTGTGAGTAGACACACAAGTCCTGTGTGATTAATCATTATGACAAGACAATGACAATAATGGATTCAAATGTAATCTTGGCTCTCAACATCACTAATGAAAATAGAGAAAGCATTATTCCAAATTGACATGCAATATGAATTAGTTGGAGTGGATTAAGAAAAAAAAGAGCCCTGTATTTATAATTTTGCATGCCTACGGTTTGAAAAAAAAGATGATGAGGGCATAGCTGTGCCCTCTTTCTGTAATCTTGCTGAGCTCAAAAGCACTGAAGACATTTTTAATTCAGAAGTGTACTGACAGTGAGAGCCAATGAGTGAAGCTAAGCTGTCACAAAACAGTGTTTACGGCTTTAATAAATACCACCATTCATGTCACTGCATTACTGAATATACTTATATTAGCTTCTGTTTTCAGCATTTGGGCAATTGATATTAAAGGCTCCAAATTCTGTCCTCCTGACTCCTTTGACATTTGATTTTGGCTTTAATGCCCATGTTATCAGATGCACGAACTGTCGTGTATTTTATATCCCATTTACTGGGTTGACTCTCTGGAATCCCTTGGAGAGCTGTGTTAGCATCATCCTTGGATACATATGGTAAAGAATAATTAAAAACTCTCCCATGTATACTGTGGAGGGTAAACAATGCTGATCTCAGACAGCTGATTTATAAAATGATGCACATAATCTTTGAAAGATAGCTCACTTTCCCAGTCTTCCAGGCACAGCATCATGAAATATGGCCCACTGACACCTAGAAGTACTGAACTTTTCCTGAAATAATGCTCTCTGAAGTATATTATTATCTGACCTTTACAATACAGTTTGGAAGGACTAATATATTGATTCCAAAGTGTTTAACTATTGAGAAATCTAAATGGCATTTAGCAGCTTAAGGTCATTACAGTCATCCAACAACTTGGGGAGAAGATAAGCAACAGCTTGGAAACAGACTGGGAACACCAAGGAGGAAATCTTTAGGTTTTTGTCTTGATCCCACCCTACATCAGAATTCATTAATTCCGCTGTAAGTAGAACATTTATATTAGGGTAAATCAGATCTGAGAATAATCTCACATGTGGTACACAAAGGAGAGGTGATGAGATTAAAATGAATTCAAGATCTTCTGAATACAAATAAGTAAAGTCAAATACCTTGCAGTTATATTGTAGTTTGTCAGACACAGCAGCTAACACTGGCAATTACTTTGCCCTATTACACAGATTTATAATAAAATGCAGTTTTCACATTCTGTTCTACCTCTGAGCGTGGCACCAGGACGCAGGTTGTGTCTTGTTGTCTTGTGTGCTCCCTGAAGCATTTGGTGAACCACTGTGAGATACAGGAAGCTGGACTAGATGGGCCTTTGGCCTGATCCAGCGGGGCTCTTCTTATGTTCTTATGTTGTGTTATACTGTCAGTGCAAGCAAAGAAACAGAACAGAACCTAGGGCAGATCTAGGCAGATTCAGGGTGTGGAAGGAAAGGGAGGAGCAGTGAAAGCTAGTAGATAGAGAAGGGTGCTCCCCACCAATCTGCTCCCTTAACTCATGGATGGGCTAGCCCTATACTATTGCCAAAATAATCACATTTATCCTTTTCTTGACACCTACCCTTCTTGTGTGTGTCCCCCCCCCCGATAAATCCCATGGGCTCTTCACGTTCTAATTATGCATTTCATCTAACTGCATGCCAGTGCAGTTAGATGAAGTGCACTAACTGCAGCCCTATCACACTGTCCAACAAAGCTGGAGCTGTGCCAACAGGGTGAACGCTGCACCCTTCATGGGGGCAGTCTGGGAACATTTGTTGACTTACCTAAACTAAATTGAAGCTGCGTTGCCACTGGAAGTTGGATAGGATTGGTACCTGTGTGAACCTGAAAATGTTTATATACTCCCTTATGTCCGCACATTATATGCCAAAATTGTTGGCTTAAAGACAAGTACTGTCTCACTTGCAAAGTGGAAACTGTTATGTGCACTGAAAATATGTATATGTACCTGCTAAATAGTGGTCCATATGAATAAAGGAAGGCATAGAGATAACAGCTCAGCACATTTATTTCATCTTCAGAACAGAACCTGGCAATGAAACACAAGGCAACACCCCTGGCTTTATACCCCTTAGCTCTGCCCAGATTCCCCATGATTGGTGCTGTTGATACACTAAACTAGAGGGCCAATCGGATGGTAGGATTTTGATCCACCACCCAACTGGCCAGCCATAAGACTGGGCCAATCAGTTATGCAGGATTTTGATCTCTGCAAGTAGTCTCTGCAAGTAGACAGCTCCGACGTCCCACTTGCAAGCAGTTATTCAGGTGTGGAAGGTCACGCTGTGCAAGTTGCAAGCTTTGGTGGGTCACCTCAATTTTACCTGTAGAGTGGTCACACTGGGAAGGGCTTTCCTGCATTGGCTGTGTGCCGCCATGGCTGGGTTGCGCTCACCACACCATAGGGTGAGGGTGATGGCGGCCATGTGGGCGGATATGGCCATCTGGCTCCGATTCCTGGGAGAGTTCAATGGGATTTCATTCTGGCATTCAGAGCAGCTTCTGAGGGTGGACCTTCAGGTGCATTCAGATGCAGCTGGGGGTCAGGGGTTTGGCATCTTCTTTCGGGGTCGTTGGTGTGCGGCGCCATGACCCGGGAGCTGGGTGCAGGGCGGCATCACGGCTGACCTTACTTTCTTGGAACTGTTCCCAATAGTGGTAGCGGTGCACATCTGGGCAAGGGAGTTCCAGAATGCCATGGTGTGCTTTTGGTGCGACAATCAGGCGGTCGTGGCAGTGGTGAACTCCATGTCTTCCAGATCCCCCAAGGTCATGACACTGGTATGGCAGTTTGTCCTGCAGTGCCTGTGCATCAACGCTTTGTTCATAGCTCAACATGTTCCTGGGGTTGAGAATTGCATTGCGGATGCTTTATCTTGCTTTCAGGAGGAACGCTTTCGAGAACTCGCCCCTGGTGCGGCGCCGTCCCCAGAGCGCATGCCTCCTTGGCTCTGGGACCTAGGTTTGCAGAAATAAATGAAGTCATATGCACCTCACTGGCACCCAGCATGCAGTGGGGCTACTCCCGTAAGGTAAGAGTTTGTGGAGTTTAAACAGGCGGCCACCCTACCCAACCTCTGTCCAGAACCGGCAGAACACCTGCTGCTCTTCCTGCTCCACCTGCAGAGGTCTGGGAACGCTGTTAGCTCCCTGCCGGGTTTCATGTCTGAGATAGCCTTTTTTTCCAAAGCAGCAGGATACCCCAACGCCATGCAAAGTTGTTGGAGGGCTTCTCTAGGAGAACACCCCCTGTTCGGAACCTCAGGCATCTTATTACCCCTGAGTTGCTCAGGAGTATCGCAGGAACCTTTATGGCCCTCTGTTTGTCACTGGTCGAGGTCCAACTTTTCAGGGCTGCCCTGTTTACGGCCTTCTTTGGCGCCTTTCGACCCAGTGAGTTCTTAGCAAAAAGCAAGGCCAATAGATCTGCCTGGGCCCTACATAGGTCAGATCTGACGTGGGTGCCCGGAGGTGTTTCATTTACCCTCAGGAGGTCTAAGACAGATCAAAAGGGCCTAGGTTTCGCAGTAACCCTTAAGGAGATGGTGGGGATGCCCTTGTGCCCGGTTACGGCTTTACAGGAATATTTAGCGCTCTCGGGAGCAAGAGGGGGAGCCCTGTTCCAACATATGGATGGCTCTCCTCTGACCTTATTCCAGTTCAGGGCGGTTTTTTCACACTCACTGGGGGCTTTGGGGTTGCAGCCAAAGGAATTCGGCCTGCGCTTCCTCTGCATTGGGGCGGCCTTGGTGGAATTGGGTTTATCCAGGGAGGACATTCGAAGAATAGGCCGTTGGCGTACATCGACTTACAAGCGCTACGTGCGTACCTAATACATGCTGGCTTAATCAGAGCATCCCCCAGGATGGGGGGGTGCAGTGCAAAAATGGGGATGCCTTACAATAACCTCTCTTCTCTCACCCTGCAGGACGCTGTGGTAGCCCAGTGCGTGTGTTGATCTACGGTCACTCCTTTGTCTTTTGGGCCTGCAAGAGAGCGGTCGAGAGCTTGCTCAGACCACAACTGGGCCTCAGCCCTGCAGTACAAGTTACCTGGTTGGCCAGGTGGGGGATGCGGTGGGGCCAGCTACTGCCCGCAATGATTGAGTTCCTGAACAAGAACCCCCCACCTGAGGTTTTGGTGCTCCACCTGGGTGAAAATGACCTGTGCAGAGTGTCCGGTCTGTCTCTGAAGAGCAGAGCATGTGATGACATCGCCACCCTTCTGGGCTGGCTGCCCGGTAACGCTCTGGTCTGGTGGGACTTACTGCAGCATCATGTGTGGTGTGGTGCCTGCTGCAGGTTGAGAGGATGCGCAGGAAGATCACCAGGGAGACTGGCCTGTTTGTGTCCTGCACTGGCGGCTGGATTGTATTGCATCCTGCAATAGGCTATTTGCTTCCTCACCTATTCGCTTCCTCACCTATACAGGGGCGATGGTGTTCACTTGTCAGAGGAGGAAGCAGACATTATCTGGTGTGCTCCCTGGGGCATTTGGTGGGCCGCTGTGAGATACAGGAAGCTGGACTAGATGGGCCTATGGCCTGATCCAGTGGGGCTGTTCTTATGTTCCTATGTTCTTATGTTCTTATCTTTCTGAAGGACCTGCAGGACTGCCTTAAGGCGCTTCTCCCCCTGGTTGGGAGCAGTGGGGCCAAGCACTAGGCTGAACCCTCCTGGTGGCAGGTGGTGCGGACTAGGAGACGTGAAATGTACTTCGGGCATGCACCTTCAGGTGTCATAGGCAGGGCAGAACCCAATTGCAATCCTCAGGGGCTTGGCAGCATGAGGACATAGACGGGGCCCTGGCTGGGACCGCAGGGTCCGCCTCAGAGGCTCAGCCGCTCGAGGTGGCACAGCCCGCAGTCTGGCTGCCTTCTCCTTAAGGGACAGACCTGGATGAGCTGCACTGCCTAACAATGGGGCGCGGCTTGGAGACGGGTGCATGGCCAGCCTGGGGGCAGATGTGTTCTGGTACCGCCCAGTGGTCCCACCTCTGCACCACTGGGGGCTTCACTGCCTTGAATGCTGCAGGTCTCAGCCTCCTCTTCTGTTGTAACTGATAAATAAAGTGGCTCTTTCTCCCATAGCTGTTGTCTTGAGTGTTCATTGGACGGTGCAAAAAAAAAAGATGGAACTGTTCATAATCTTTACTTCTAATTTGAGGTCTAATGGATTTTAAGGATCCCCATGATGTTAATAAAGTTTATATATTTATAAAGGAAACAAAAATTGAAATTTATCTGTGCTTTACATTGGCATGTATTCCCTTCTGCCCAAGAGAAGGCTCTTATTGCATGCACTGGATGACTCATCGGTAACCCAACCTATTCCTACGTCATAGCAAAAAGTCTTCTGGCACCTTAAAGTCTAACATATTTATTGTAGCACAAGCTTTTATGGACTAAGTTTATTTCATCAAATGCATAATGTGCTATTCTCTATAAGCAGGTGTGTGTGTGTGGGGGGGGGCTGTTACTCAGAAAACAATCATAAGCAATGGAGTCAAATGGCCAGGAAATGTTTATCGTGTGATAATTCTAATTAAAAGTTTAAAAGTGTACTGGATAAGTACAATGTATATGAGATTAGCCCAGATATACTTTTATGTGCAAGTAAATAAGTATATACTGTAAATTCTGCTGGTAGATGAATGCTGGCACAATTCAATGCTGGTATGCCATTCCTGCTAACCCAAGTCCCATTTCCAGGAGCACTCCAATGGAGTGAGGACAAAGACGGGATGTGAGTGGGGTGGGGAGGAGCTGGCAGCTGCCATATGCTAAATCCCCTCCAGATGACAGACGCAACCCTGTAATCCAGTTGGGAAAATTCTACAGGGATATAGGAGCTGGCGTACAAACCAAAAGGCCCATATGAAGTCACAGAGGTGGAAAAAATAGACCAGAAGAAAACAACTCTGCCCTACCCACTTTTCTATGGAAAAATGTCAGATATAGACCCAAATCCTAACCAACTTTCCAGCACTGGCATAACTGTGCTAATGAGACGTGTTGCTGCAGCCTACAGTTGGATGGCACTCACAGAGGCCTCCTCAAAGTAAGGGAAAGTTTGTTTCCTTACCTCAGAAAGGGCCGCATTGCCCTTATGTCAGTGCTGGCAAGTGGGTTAGGATTGTGCCTATAGACTACACTTGGTATCCCATAATGGTGGACCAACCCCAGTGCTAACGCATCTGCAAAGGAGACCATTGCATAGATGACAGGGAAAGTGGCATGGTCTCTACCACTCTGGTCTCAGGCCATGAACACTGAAAGCACATATGCACAGGAATTTTGGTGGTGGGCTGTGGTGAAAGAGAACTTTGCACACAAAAGGAGTACGTTTCACAAACATACCTCAGAGTGTAAAGGCTGCATTTCTCTCTGCCTCCCTTCAGTATTACCAAATAACACTGTGCAATGAACTGTGTCTGGTCTTCTTTTTGCAATGCAAATAGCACTGAGTACAGGCTGTCTCTTGATGGATACCAGGTAGTCTAATAGGACTTATTTCTGAGTAGACATGCATAAGCTTGCACTGTCAGAAGGTTCATGACATGTAAATGCTTGTCAATGGCACATACTCATGTTCTCCCAGTAGATGTAGGTGGAGAATGGTTCAGTCGCCACAGGCGTAACTCCCATCTTTTTGCCAATTTTAGTTTTCTGATGAATGAGAGGTAAAAACTCACAATCTACAGCAGGGGTGTCCAAAACCCGGCCCGGGGGCCACTTGCGGCCCTTGAGGTCTCTCAATGAGGCCCTCAGGGAGCCCCCAGTCTCCAATGAGCCTCTGGCCCTCCGGAAATTTGTTGAAACCTGCACTGGCCCAATGTAAATTCTCTCAGCATGAGGGCGACTGTTTGACCTCTTGTGTGAGCTGTGGGATGAGAGCTCCCTCCACTGCTTGCTCTTTCACATTTGTGATGCAGCAGTGGCAGCAAAGGAAAGGCCAGCCTTGCTTTGTGCAAGGCCTTTTATAGACCTTGAGCTGTTGCAAGACCTTCATTCATTCATATAAGTTCATCTTTAATATATTCATTCATGTAAATTTATACAAATTTTAAATGTAAATTAATTCTTTTTTCCCCCCGGCCCCCAACACAGTGTCAGAGAGCTGATGTGGCCCTCCTGCCAAAAACTTTGGACACCCCTGATCTACAGTATTCACTAAACTACCAGGATCCTTTGTTTCTGGCTTCAATGCCTTCACTTGTCAATGCTGGGCTAAATGAACCATTGACCTCACAGTATCAGCTCCTTATTTTTTAAGTAGGAGTCCATAACTATAGTAGGTGCATCCATAAAGTCAGGTTTAATTCCTGGGATCTCCTGCAAAGAAGCATCTCAGTCAAGCAGAGAAACCCCTGAGACCCAGGAGAGCCACTCTTGTTTATAAAAGATTGGCTGGATGGACTAATGGTTTGCTTTACATATATTTGGTACTTTAAGATAGATTTTGAAATGATTAAATCATGCTGGAATATTCTTGTCTAGCATGCTCAATGGGTGAAGTTGCTTCATCCTGTCAGCCCTTGGGTTAGCATACTATCAAATCCAACTGTAAGTGGCTTCCTAGCATCTTGGGTGGAGAGAATTTTTCCCAGCCCTGCTGCCAAGCTGAACATGGTATAGATTGACCCCAGAATCTATGGCATGCAAATCATGTGCCTGAGCACTGAGCTCTATGCCCTTCCTTGCATGCGCATAGCTTTATATTTTTAGAATAGAATAGGGCCAGGTTTTACATAGAGTCAGGTACAGTGGCCAAGGTACAAGGAAAGCTGCAGTACTGGATGCCTCAACCAATACTTTAAATTGGCAATTTAAAGCGTCCAATGGTTTGATCATTTAAACCATTTCTGATCTTGGAAAGACTCATTAGGGCAAATTTGAAAACTATATTACATATATATGAGGGAGCAGATGAGGTGAATTGTGTTAAGATGTATCCTGATGAGAAAAAAATCTTTTTGCTTGAACTTGAAGAAGTGAATTTTTAAAAGCCCGAGCCTTTGAAATAATATATCACATCTGCATTTGAGAAGGAAAATACAGAGAATATATGAGAGGGCTTTAATAAAGGAAAGCAGGCAGATACAACAAAAGCCTTCCTCATTCCCATTCATTCCACCTCTATTGATCATCTTTGGTCCAAAGCTTGCCTTGTTTGATGTATTGCACCTTTCACATTGGATATGGATTCATATCAATTTCACACGGGAAGCCATTTTGTTTGCACAATAGCTTCCATGTGGGAAAAAAAATTGAAATCATACCTTATCATGTAGTCTACCCACTCCTTCATTTAAAATGAGCATTGTCTCTGATGTAACTTGCTTTTCTCATTTTGCAGTTGTTTCACACAATCTGTTTTCCCAAACTGAGGTCAAACAGTGTTAATGAATTTCAATTTTCAGAACTTTTGTTCTTGAGCATTTTAGGAAAAGGAATTGTTATTGTCTCTCCCCCCCCCCAGGTTATTTACAATTATTTAGAATCATCACTTTTTAATATCTTGTCCAGTAGCGGATCTCCCCTTGGGGAGCCCTAGTGCAAAAGTCCGTGATGGCACCCCCCCATGAAGTGCCCCCCACTTACGAGCCTTGCGCGACTCCAGGACACCCCGGGAAAGCCTTCTGATGCTTCCCCAGGATCTTAAAATGTGCTTCTAGCACAGTTTCCAACTGCATCTGGAGCTTCAGTGAGGCTTCTCACATGGTCCTAAAGGCGCATGGACTCCGTGCCCAGAGCATTTTCCCCTTTGAATCAATGGAAGGTCTGCTGCTGTTTATGTCTCTCTTTTTCACATTCAGGGCGCAATCCTAACCCCTTAGGTTAGTGCTTTCCAGCAGTGACATAAGGGCAATGCAACTCTGAGGTAAGGAAACAAACATACCCTTACTTTGAGGAGGCCTCCATGAGTGACACCCAACTGCAGTATGCAGCACATGTCCCATTGGCACCGCTATGCCAGTGCTGGAAAGCACTGACATAAGGAGTTAAGATTGCGCCCTTTACTAAGCAATTTATTTGGTGGAACTGTCTACTATTGTCAAAGCAATAATAGTAGTAAACATCAGTGTGAAGAGCAAGTTAAAGTCACTGACTAAGCTTGACTCCATCTTGTAGGCTGCAGCCATTCTGCAGCAGCTGTGAGAACAGAGCTAGTTAGAAAGCTGAGAAGAAGCACCTTATCTTGAATCTCACTTCTGCTCAGTGAGAGGCCTGAGAAGTCAGTCAGTGTTTTCCAAAAGTTAGAAAGCAGTGTTATGTTCTTTATTCAAAATTTACATTTTAAATTATAATTGCTTTGAAAGAGTACTAAGTAGGTGAAATAGGTGGTATCGTGTCAGCAGATGAGGTCTCCTTAGACATAAAGCAGCCATTTTGGTGGTGATGTCAGAGAAGAGAAAAGAGGTGGGGAGCTTTTAAAAATAGGGATAAGATCTGATATGTGCAACTGCTGCTGGATTCACCCATCCCTCTCCCAACATGCCTCTGTTTCCTCTCCTAAAATGACTCGTTACTGCCCCTCCCCATCCATGACCCATCTGAGGAGACCTTAGGGGATTTACAGATTTTAAACGCCCCGGTGTTACCCGGTGCAGCAGTGCCAAAAGAGCTAACACAGCATCCAGCGGCCCTGTGGAGGCCACTGGAGGCCTCCTTGGGTGAAGGAACATTCATTCTCTTCCCCTGAGTAAGGGTGCTGGCACCCCAATGGGGCTACTCAAGTCTGTACCAGTTATTTTGCCGGTACAGGTTTTTTTCAGCCCAATACAGAGAATAAGATCTGGTGGAGGTCTCTCCCTCTTCTCCTCCCCACCCTCCTCCACTGTGGAATGTCTCCCCCACCCTGAAAAGCTCTGCCACCCTCTAGCAGTGCTACTTATCCCTGGATGGCGTCGCCCCGGTAATGGGCCCAGCACCAGGTGGTGCTGGGCACGGCACCAGTGCTCCCTACTCCTCCTGTGCCGTAAACGTACTTTACAGCACGCTTATGACACCTAGGACTGGCGCTGGGCTCCACAGCTGGTGTTCCCATTAAGAACAATGGGGCAATTGCCCAAGGCTTGAGCACAGAAGCCTCTCTGAGGCTCCCAACAGGGTCGGAAACTGTGTTTCCGGAAAAACTGAAGCACAGTTTAAAGCTGTGGGGAAGCCTCAGGAAGCTTCCCTGAGGCAGCTTGTGGTTGTGCGAGGCTCTGTGAGCCTCAGGGGAGGGGGGGACGGCAGCATCCTGTGGGGCGGCCTTTGCCCCAGGACCATTGCCCCAGGGTGCGGGTCTGGGGGAGGTCCACCACTGTACTGCCCCTTAGGATTGGCCCATTAGTTAAGACTGGATTGCCCAAGAATGGAATTTCTTTTATTTTGGTTCCCTTTCCCCACATTTGTACAATTATCTACAGAATAAAGGTTTGTCTGTTGCAACTTCATCCTCACCTCCCTTATCTTCCCTGCCAAACCACTGAGCAGTGCTACTGGGAGGCACGCAAAATAGATTGATAAGGAACTGTGTACGTGACTTTTTCATCGCTTTTTATATGCTTGTGAGTGCGTGCCATAATCAAACTTGCTGCACTGATATGAAAAGATCTTCAGGGAGATAGCAGTGAGGGCGAAAAGGCCAAATGCCAAATATTTATTTGATTTTTCTCTGTAAAGTGCTTTGCAAACCTTTGTGTAAAAAAACCCAATATATACATATTATAATAATAGTTTATTAATGATAGCACTGGTCCAGTTGTCATTGGAGCCCTTGAGCAGTGCCTAGAAGTCTGAAGAATCACCTCAACATTCTTGGCCTTGAGCAAATTATCCCTGCTCAGCTCCAGAAAACAACATTGCCTGGAAGAGCAAGAATCCTATGGTGATATCTCTGTGATTCCCAAGATCTTGGCTATACTCCAAATTGCAGAATATAACCAGCCCAGCATAAGCTGTAAGTATAATAATAATAATAATAATAATAATAATAATAATAATAATAATAAATGCCAGCATTCAGATTTTGAAAACGTCATCTGGGTGAGGGAAATTTTAAATATACTTCAGATCTACTGAATTGCACAGTATGACAATACAACCAATGATTAAAATAATTAGAGTTAAGACAGAGATGGATATTTCTAGTGAGAGCGGGGTAGCATTCATTTTCATAGTGAGAGATGTATCACAGCCTTCGTCCTTAGAGACAGGAAGAACAGAGTAAACCTCTAGTGTGGGCTGCCTAGCAACTAACCCATCTAGTGAAGGTGATACAGAAGTTAATCTCTTTAGTAAGCAAGTGCAGCTATTAATT
The DNA here is from genome assembly GCF_035046505.1 of Tiliqua scincoides. Lineage (NCBI taxonomy): Eukaryota > Metazoa > Chordata > Lepidosauria > Squamata > Scincidae > Tiliqua > Tiliqua scincoides. The sequence continues at coordinate 34,132,044 of NC_089826.1, forward strand.
TAATTAGTAAAAGCATTGTAGCATGAATCATCTTGGTACACCAGCAAATTTTTTAATGAAGATTCTGAAATTCTAACCTTGAATGGGCTGAATGGGCACATTAGAGACTGCTTCTCCATTATTGTCGACAGAAGGCATCATTATTAAAAGCAGAGACAGCTATTCACTGAAAAGGGATCACTGAAGATGGTTGCGGGGTGGGGGTAGGGAATGATTCTTTACTGGAAAAAAGTAAAGAAGAACACAAAGTTCTTTTTCTTTTCTTTTCTTTTTAAAAAGCTGGGAGGAAAAGAGAAGAGTTTTACACCTGCCACTCTCTCTATACCCCTTTACACATACCTCTGAAATAATTTTCTAAGTCAGAGGTCCCCAAACTGGGATGTTGAGACCCCACAGCAAAGAAAGCCCTGTCTCTCCCCTTAAGGGGCAGGGATGCAATTGCTAGGATGGAACCTCTGCCAGGGACCAAAGGCTTTTTTTATAATTATCAGTGGCAGCACTGGCCCTCATCCAGCAGGGATCTGGCCTGAATATTATCATGTTGGCATCCTTCAGTCTTGGAAGACTATGGTGTCGTGCTCTGAATGGTAGTTCTGGAACAGAGTGTCCTCTCAAGTGCGCGAAGCCTGGGTAAAGTAGGTATGGAGGATAGGCTGTTACCCATGCAGCAAATCCCCCCTCTCCACGTCGCTGAAACGGTCCAATGGAAAGGCAGAGGCCAATACGGTTGGTTCCAGCGGCGTCGCAGGAGTTGCCAGATCGTGACTGTGTTCAGCCATGAACTGCCTCAGGGACTCTGGCTCCAGATTTTGCCTTGAGGTTGACTCCTGAAGCCTTTTCCATAACTAAATGTAGCCACAAGGCAGTGGAGGGTTGGAATCTGAGTTTTCCTTCTCTCAGATGAGCTGCCTTCCCAGGCTGACAGTCCCATCTACCCGGTGGCTGTTTAGTCGCCTCTTACGACAAGTACAGCCAAACTGAGGGCCTATTTTTATCCCCCAGCCCCCAGGGGTACTGAATATTATATCCCACACAGATGTATGTGAAGCCTGCAGGGATGTTTCTATCAGTTTCCTTTTCTTGGCTCTGGACATTGAATCACCAGGGAACATTCATCTGCCTAAGTGAACTTGGGCTAGTTCTGCCCTTCCTTCAATATCATTCTCTGTGTGCAGTTTGTGTCTTGTGTCTTTTTAACAAAAGGTTTAAAATATGGGGCTTACATGCATTTCTCTGGAAGATGTCTAATGTGCTTCCCAGAGGTGTAAGTGTGATCAGTAAAACAGCTGGTAACCATTTGAATTCGTTCTTTGTACCAAAACTGCATTAACTTTGAATTCCTGGATTCCTACTTGTACCATCCTTGGTTCACTGACACACACACACACACACACTTTTTTAAAAAATTTCATTTTGCGAAGAAAATCACATAAAGAACACAATGCAATTGCAGACAAAACATTAACAAAGATATACCAACTTTTGAAGGTCCTGCGAAGAGAACAAGATATTTCTTTTAAAAAATAAATATGTATAAGGATATTTCAGCAATCTGTAATATTACATGTATCAGGCACTATACGTATATATCAAGAAAAGTATTGCTTCATTATCATATGAAAGTATAAAAATACATGAGAAAATATGCATTGCTTCATTGATGGGCAAGACAATCCTAACCCGCTGGCCAGCCTGCCCTGTATTCAAAGCGGTGTTGGGGCTGCCTGCGGCTCAGCCCGGGGCAAGGGGAATACATTCCCCTTACCCCAAGTAATGCCATAGCAGCCCCAATGGGGCTGCTACACCTAAAGAGGTGGCACAGATCTGAGCAGCCCGGAGCTTCTCTGGGTCATCCGGGACTGGAGTTAGAATCCGGCAAAAGTGCTGGATCCTGGCCCCACCCCCTGCTTGGCCATGGCCTGCCTGCCACCTGCCTTCCTCCCATCCTTGCCTCCTTCCCACCCTTGTCCTGCCCTCCCTTACCCTCCCCCTGCTCTCCCCAAGCTCCCCCCCCCCCCCCCCGCTGGCCTGACTCAGCTGGCTTTGCTTTACTGGTCAACTAGCATTGCGGGCCTCATGCTGGCCTGCCTCCTCACACTGTGGCACAAAAGTGTTTTACAGCACTGCAGTTCCTGGCGCTATCCCCTCCAAGGGCCCGTATGTAGTTAGTTGCATTGCCTAGAATTAGAGGTTCTAATTAGCCATGCTAATTTAGAACACAGCTATTTTCTTAATACTTTTCTATGAGGATTAACTGGTATGCCTTTCTGGGACACAAATGAACACAACTGTGGCATGATAAGAGAGGGTGGTAGGTGATTCAACATAGTGATTGTGATTCATTAGGTGAGTTTGCGAACATGAGCTTCACTTTAGAAGGAAGAATGTATATGTCTTCAAGAGGACTCGGAATTAAGCCTGGCTGAAACGGAACATTCCTGAGAATAGATTTTTCCAAGAAGAAAGGAAGGATGAGTGTTGTTGATGATTTAATGAGCCAGATGGCCTATTGTTTTGCAGCTGAGCCACTGAAAGCAGCTATGCTCCAAACCCACATTAAAGACTAATTTATTGGTCTTTAAATTATGTCCAATACTAGTAAACCAGACACTGTAACATGATTCATACTTCATAGATCAGTATGCACCCTTCAGGGAGACCCAAAAGAATTTAACTGGGAATGCAACCAGGATGGCTCTCTAGTAATGTGATTAATTGAAATAAAATCCATTATAACGGACACATAAATAGATCCATACATAGATCCTAATTTTTCCATATGTACTTGCTTAGGTAACACACTGGCCAAAGTCCAACACAAGCTTGACCTTGAAGCCATTGAAATCAATGGGCTTAAGTGCATTGTGTGTTGGATTGTGGGCCTTAATTATACATTTTACATGCTTTAATCCATTTTTGCCCAAGCCACAAGTGTACACATTTGGTCCCTGTTGCGTATATGCAACATTGGGCAGAAATGGCTTTTAATCTGCTAACTCTTTCCACAACAGAATTCTTGGAGCCCGATCCTATCCTCCGTGCCCCCAGTGCAGGCATACTGAAAAGGAGGGGGGCAGATTGGGGCTTTGTCCTATCCCAATTTTTGAATCCTGCCAACTACGCCAATTTGTCCTGTCCAAATATCCCAACTCCCTTCTAATACCTGCTTTTTGGCTAATTAACACCCTCTTTATTTCTAGAACAACAGCTGTGGTGTGCAAAGGAATGAACATAGAACTCCTTATCTATAGCAACTAACCAAATTTATTGCCATGAACACAGACACTCCCTGCAAGTCCTCTTGTCCAGAGGCTTTCCCTCCCCAAAACTCCACTTAACTCAGTGGGTAAAGGTTTGAAGTCTCCAATTCAAGTCCAATCCGGTCTCCAAAGCACAGTCTAGTCTTCCCAGTCTTCTGTGTCCTCCAGCAGAGTCCTGGCAGTCCCCTTCTCCTGTAGGTCTGGGTCAGGTAGCCCTCTTGGTCTGGTTCCCTCTGGGTCAGGTAGCATCTCCCTCTGGATCAGGGTCCAGGTTTCCCTCTGGGTCAGCATCCTGCTTCCGGCTCTCCCTCTGGGTCAGCATCTGGCTCCCAGCTTCCTTCTGAAGCTGCTTTTTATCCTTTGTGTCCCATTAAGTACAAATGCAGCTCAGCTGTGAGCTACCTCCTTAGCTCATTCAAAGCCCCATCAAGGTCAAATGAAGCTCAGGTGTCCAACCAGGTCTCCATTGGCCTTGATTGATTACAGCTGTGGAGTCAGCCCTGCCCTTCCCAGAGCTATCAAACAGCTGTCAAAACATGGGATCACTGTCAACACCACATCATCCACCTGTTGCTCTTCTGATCTTCCATTACAGGCTTCAAAGGGGAAAGACTGAAATCCCCTTACCCCTCTGTAAGCTTTTCACTCCACAATGAATCTCCTTGGACCTGCACCTGCTCCTTAGCAGCAGTGGCAGGGAGGCTTTTACGCTAAGGCTTTTAAAAAGATAGAAGCTCAATTTCTTTGGAGCAGTGGTTCTCACACTTTTAGAACCGGAACCCACTTTTTAGAATGAAAATCTGTCAGAACCCACTGGAAGTGTCATCATCAAGTAGGAAAATATTTAACAATCCTAGGCTACAATCCTACCCCCACTTACCCAGGCGTGTCTCATTTACTATCATTGTTAAAAGCATATACATAGTAGCTTGTTAAAAGTACAGATCTGTAAAATTTCCCCAAATGTAATCATATACCATATAGTATTGAGTGTCTAATATATTAAAAATAAAAGAGTGAAGTGACTGTGAACCCACCTGAAATTGGCTCATGGCCCACCTAGTGGGTCCCAACCCACAGATTGAGAAACACTACTTTGGAGGATATAACCGTGACAGAAATGGTTACTAGCCCAATCCTGAGCTGCCTGGGGCGCCCAGTCTCAGCAGCACCAAGAACAGCTGCCGCTGGATCCTGCATGCCTCAGGCTACTGCAGGCGGCACTTCGGGAGAAGGGGACTTTCATCCCCTTATCCCGGGTAAGGTAAGCAGCCCCGCAATGGGGCTACTCACTTTACCGCAGGCCAAAAGATGTTTGTGTAGCTGTAAAGCTGTAAAGACTTTTGTGTAGGGCGCCAAGCCCTGCACGAACACCTTGGATACAGTGGAGTGGAGCTCCACAGACCCACCTCCCTCCCTGTCACGTCTCCCCCTGTCCTCTCTCCACCTCCCCCCCCCTCGGCCTTCCCCCTCCGCAGAATGCCTCCTCCCCGCTGCTATACTGTGGCTTGGCAGTCCATGAGACTGCTGAGTGGTGGAGGCTGGGCGCTTGCTTCACACAAGCCCGGTGCTAGCCCAGCACCGGCTAGCACTGGGTTAGCACAAGCGGTAGCCTGGTGGTGAGGCTTGCAAACATGTGCAACGGCACAAAGCCGCGGCACCAAGCCCAGGATTGGGCTCTAAGACAACTATACATAATAAAGGCTTTTTGCCTGTAATCAGTTTATCTTCCACAGAATGCAGCCTGGGTTTAATAAGAGCATACTCTTTTAAATATGCAGAGAGAGATTTTTGTCCTTGGAGAGTGGTAGCTGCTGTGCCAGTCTCTAGACAGGCTTCTTTCTCTCCTAATCTCGTAGTTAACTGGTCAAGGACACCTTTGATTGTGTGATAACCTGCACCTGTTTGTTGGGGGGGGCAAGATGCCATGAGTAAGTGGCCTCCACTCAGGTAGCCTACTGCAAAGTTTGGCAGGTTTTGACTTCTGATTGGTCAAGGGGTGGAAGTCAGGTATAATGATCCACCATTTTGGTAGGAGTCTCTGTTTTGCCTACCGGATGTTAGCCTGCCTGTTCTTATTGCTTGGACATTTCTTTTGCCACTGCTTATTCTCAGAGATGTTTGGCTTTACTGACCACTGCAGTGAACTGATAAAATCAATCTAGGAGAAGTGAATTACACTTGGTGAGAGATTGAGTAGGAGTTAGTTTTTGTTATGCTATATGTTGTTGAATGTTTGTGCTACATTTCTCTTAATCTTTCAAAGTGCCTGTCCTTTCTTTATGCAGAACCCCCTTAACTCTAAAGCACTTACTCTTAAAGGTGTGCCTTTGGGGGCATTCTGAGGGATTTGTGGTTGTAGCTGAATCCAGTCCTGCTCAGCCACTACTAAAGCTACCATAATCCTGATTAGGCCCTGTAGCTGTACCCTGAGCAATAAGCCAGAACTAAGGCCAGGCCAAGAATTGGGCTTGACACCACTCAAAGCTGCTAGAGCAGTTTCTCCACCAAATGAATCCTGTAGATACTCAAGTATAAGTTGATCTCACAGATATGTCAAGAGTAGTTTCTGAACCAAAAATGGATGTTTCCATAACCCTCAGTTAAGTTGGGGGGGGGGGTGTAAAACTTAGCGGGTGTCTGATTATAATTTTGTCTGATTTTACTTGACACCAGATCCTAAAAAATAATCTATGAGTAATTGTTACCTAAAAATTGTAGTCTCTAATTCATAAAAAAAATTACTAAAAGATACATTTTTATTCATTAGCTTTTTTAATTCTGGTCTTCACAACCTTTTTGTAAACACTATCCAAATAAGCATACTGTAAACAACATACCAGTAGAACCATTAATCAAATCCTTCTTTAAGGTGCCTGGTATGTTAAGCCAGAGGCTCTACATATAACATACAACATAACACATAATTGGGAGTGTGCAATTCAATTCACAGCAGAGAGACAGGTAACAAGGACTGAGTGTGAGCACACACAGCTACGCATAGTTGTAACCTGATTTACTCAGAAGTAGGCCCATTGCTTTCCATGGGTGTTATTCTTAAGTAATGGTGCACTGAATTGTAGCCTGGGACTTTGTTTCAGATGGAAATGAGGATTACATCCTGGTGTTTTAAAAACCAGACCTCTGCCAAACATGTCCAAAATGGTGCAGAAAGGTTGGGTGTGAGCCTGCTAAAGAGAACAAGGCTTACTTGATTTAAATGGAAGTATTGAGACTTGGCTTACTTTTTTCTTGGCAGAAAAGAGTGAAGGGGTTAACTTTGGCTGCATCTTGCAGAGAGCTAGCGGCTCAATTTTATGCATGTCTACTCAGAAGTAAGTCCCATTAGGGTCAACAGGCTTCCTCCCAGGAAAGTATGGATAGGACTGGGCTGTGGTGTCCTGATTTCCTTGGGGACTAATAGCCCTTAATTATCTCTGCATCCTCCTCTTGCTCTCCTCCACTTCTCCTGGCTGCCTGAACAATCCTGACCCCCGAGTGACCTGCAGGTAAGAGGAGGAGATGATTTATACTTGACTTACAGGCAGAAATTTCTTGACTTATAGGCAAGTATCTATGGTATGTTAACACTGGGAAGTGCCTATCCGGCTCACAGAGGTGTGAACCTGTAAGCTGGAGGGAAGTTAAAACACAGCCTAGGTGCTGTTGGGGTCGATTGGTTCATGGTTCTGACTAGCAGTTGGTTGTTACAGTGACCTCTCTCAACATTGAATCAAATGGACCAGTTCAGGCAAACACATCTGACTTTCACTGCCTAACACAATTAGGGATGGGAGCAGCTTACCCCATGTATCATTCCACATCTTGTAATCACATGGGGGCAGTTCATTCCAACTGCATCCTCACATTTAATTGAACTAATACTTTTACTTGCTACCCCTTTGTAATTAAGAAAAGTGGATTGGCCTGCAATGAGGAGGGTGGGATGGGATGTGCACACTTACATTGTTTATCACGTGTGGGCAGTCAATTTGGATATATCATCTAAACTGGCCCAGTGTAATTTGTTTGGATGTCGCCCATCTTTAGGACTGTGATATCAAACAAGACAATTCATTTACTAAAAATATTTGGTTCTCTTAGTCACAGTGTGACTTAATGTAGTCACTGAGCAACCATGGAAGCTTCAGCGTTTCCTTAATATACAGCCTTTTAAAGCACAGTGCAGATGACAATAAATTGTTGTCAGGGACAGAAATAGTGCTCACACATGGTAAATGAGTTAGGGCCCAGTCCTATCCAATTTTCCAGTGCTGATGCAACTGTGCCAATGAGGCATGCACTGCATCTTGTGGTGGGGCAACAGTCACAGAAGTCCCCTTAGGGTATAGCAACATTTGTTCCCTTCCCTTGGGGCTGCACTGCGGCTGCACCAGTGCTGGAGAATTGGATAGGATTGGGCCCTTATTTGGGTATAGCTTAAAAGAATAAGGGGAAACAATCTTATTAAAAAGTTTTGCAGCAGCATCAGATGCAGGAAGCAATAACATTAGGTTTAAATGAAAGCAATGCATGGGCAATAAACTATTAGTAAATTGGATCAAGCAACAGGTCTATAATGGTTCCTTTCAACATTTCTTATTTAAAGGGGAAATGGTCCAATGACACATGTTATTCAGATCTAATAATGTCTCTGATTTAATAATATCAGGCATATGTTTGAATGTTAGATGTGTTCGCTTCATTATTGTTTTTTGGAAGTCCAGATATCTAGGATGGTACTGTTATAGGAAGCTGATACATTCTCTCATTCTTTGTCAATATATACATTCTAACTTTTGATTAGCAGCTGGAATACTAGTTCCAGCAGTGCAAGGCACGGTAGGATCAGGGCCTTAATTAGTGTCTTTTCATGGTACTTATTTCTACTTTGAAACTTGCTATACATCATTTAAAGATGTAACTCATGTGATCCTCATATCTTGGAATGGGTTGCTGTAGATTAAAACAGGGTGGTCCATCAAATGACCTATAAGGCCTCTTTTGGTAGCCCTCTAGAACCCTGCCACCCCTATCACTACCTCCTGCTTTAGTGGCTTTTTGATCTCCCTCCTGCACCATTCCAGCTTCCCCTTACCTTCACTACCCAGGGGCCCAATCCTATCCAATTTTCCAGGGCTGGTGCAGCCATGCCAATGGGGCACATATTGCATCCTTTGGTGGGGAGGCAGTCACAGAGGCCTCTTCAATGTTAGGGAACATTTGGTCCCTTACCTCTGGACTGCATTGCAGCTGCACCAGTGCTGGAAAATTAGATAGGACTGGGCCCTGTGTCTCATGGGGCTCCTCATCCAATGAGATGATGTCAACAAGCCTCCACTCCTCATTCTGGAGTTCCATGATCCAGTATTACCTTCTCCCTTCTTTTCATCCATCTACCCTCTGAGCTTGGTGTTTCTTCTCATCTAGTTCCTTTGAAAAAAAAGTTCCAAAGTCAGCACCTAAGCATTCCTGCTGATGCCATCACTTCTCCTACTATAGAAGTAATCCTGGCCCCGCACTCCTATACGAGGGAGAATCAAATCTACCACACAAGTGGATGTAATGGAGCCCTAAGGAAAGCTGGTTAGTGGAAAGAGGAAAAGTGGGAAAGAGGCTCCTTAGAAGGCAAAACAGCAGGATGAAGGGGGGAGACATGGGGGGGTGAAGGGACGCAGTTAGTTGAGGTGGGTTCCCAGAAGGACTCAGGTAAAGAAGACAAGATTTGGGGGTGCAGTGAGGAGGAAAAAGTGAGAATGCTGAAGGATTTAGTTGGAAGAAAGAAACTCATTACATTGAACGAATCATATGATTTGCTATTTTAATATTGACACCTTTGGTTTATGATAAGGGTGAAGTCATTTTCAATTTTCCTTGTGCTCCAAAAAGCATGAGAAATGGGAAGTCGAAGTCATTGGCTTAACTTCAACGCCATATGCACAGTAAAGTCTTTGTACAGGCTCCTACATAACGCTGGCTTTAAAAGTTAGGCTCCAGGTGCCCACAGTTGGCTTTGGTCATTCAGTTTGACAGTGGGCTGGGGAGAGAGGCATCTCAGCAAAAACCCAACAGGTGAGACTTCACCAGTCATTTGCATCTGATAAATGTCTGCCTGATACATCTCAACACAGCACAGTGCTTCCCCAAAAGACCACCTTCTACTATTGTAAATGTCCAGGCAGACATTCTACAAGACGTGCAGTTTCTGGTGCTATTGCTCCTCAAGCAAATCTGTCTTTCTCTTCCATTTAGACTTGTGTCAAAGCAAGAGCTGTCTGGAAGACAGATTGCCTGTATACCGTCCTCTTTGCATAATACCCTTTATTTTACTGCATCTCCTTGCCTGCCAATACAAGAAGATGGGGAATGTTACCTGGTTGATGCAGCACATGCTGATCCATTTCCCCCCCCCCCCCCATACCAAAACATCAAGGTGCTTTTGGGATGGGCTGGAATGTGTTTGTGAACAAGGTGCAACTCCCATCTCTTTTATTTGGCTTTGCTCTAATTGGGGAAGCTGCCTGTGGCTGCCCTTGTCACTTGGTGAAACATTGTTTTGCTTCACTTCCGACTCAGGCGCCACCTCAATTTGCTTTCTTCTTCAGCACAATCAAAAGACATGTAATTACTGTCTTGTAATGGCTATGAAATCTCTTCCATATTCATATATGCTAATCATATACAGTATGATTTTTCAGCTTTCAAAGAAGCATCTTGTAAATGCTGTGGAGGAATTAAAGAGAACAGATCCAGTTTGGTGTGGTTCTTCCAACAGCTGAGACTGGCGTCAACCAAGGAAAATATGCCAGAACTGAAAGTGCCTCTAAAATAGCATTTTTCAACCAGTAGTACTTGAGGTGTTGTCCAATGGTATATGCTGCTCCTTGGAGACACCTTGGGGACACCTTCTACCTGATAGTAAGACTGTGGCGCTACACTACAAAGCAGTAGGAAGTTCAGTTTGATGGGCACAGCTCCAGCACATGGTTTTCATGCACTTGAAAATGCCCATTCACTCATCCTGAGCCCCTTGTTCCTGTTTGTAGCATTGCAGCTGGCCTCCCAACCCAGAAGTGGCAATGATGTCATCACCAGTTACTTTCAGTAGTACTGGAAGTAACCATGAGAAATACTTGGGAAATTACTTGGAAAATAATTACATGGAAAATAACCATGGGAATAACATGGGAAGTAACCATGGGTCTCATAATTAGACCATGGGAAGTGGAGAATTAGACCATCAGAGGACAAAGGTTGAAAACCACTTCTCTGGAATCCAGAGCAGGTTGAGAACCACAGGTGGATGCTGTAGGAATGCACAAATGCTGCATGGACTAAATAGCACATTCTAGAAGCAGGCCATTTATAGTATGAAACCCCCTTGTTCCTGGGCATTTATTACAGTAGCAGGTGGCATTTAGGGGGAAGCATTGTGGAAACATAATGTAGGAGACTGTACCAAGTCTTTACTGCTTACATGGCACGGAAATTAAGCTAACCACGCTAGCTTGGTGGGTTGTCAGGGGATGCTTTCCTGTATGTGCTGCCACAGGTTGGTGGCCTCAAGAGGGAGGGAAAATAAATGAACTCTTAATTTTCCATTCTTTTTAGAGCACAGACTAACACTGTAAGCAGCTTCACTGTCATCATAAACCAATGGATTAAAAATATTTAAATGTCCTTGGTTTTTGGAACAGTTGTCGTCATCATCATTGTAAACTGCTTTTCAGTTTAAAAAAACAGAAAGCAAATTTATCTGATGAACACCTTATCTGTGTGGAGTTGTAGGGGACAGAGTGGGAAATGTTTATCTCTGTAATATTTACTTAGGCATTATTTTAGGGTTCTCAGAGAGCTTTAATTGCTTGTTGAACATGTACATGAATGTGTGTTATCATAACCTTTGCAAGAAAGTGAGAAAATTAAATAACTAAAGTAAATGAACCAATCGATTAATCCATGAGGGACGATGTACTCTACAGTCCTTCTCCCAAATACCTTTGCGATGCTCCGAAGCTGTTTCTGAGGGCACGAGCCTTCTGTCCTTAGTCTCTGGTATTGGCAGACAGAGTTCCTCTGAACGTGGGGTTTCTAAGAGTAACAGAACTGCCTTGCCGGCTGGAACACATATATTCTTAGAACAGCATTCTCACAGAGCAGCTCTCTCTAAAATCAGAATGAAAAAATGAAATGAGAAATGAAAGACTGTGTCCCAGGCCTTTCCTAAATACACCCTTCACTTTCTTGTCTCTTTAGGCAAAAGTGGAAGGAGAGAACAGGTTCAAAGATTAGCAAATGAGCGATGGAGTAAGATTCATTCAGGAGGTACACTATGTTCTTTTTTTTAAAGAGCCCTCTCTCTCTATATGCCTCATCATATGCATGCTCACTGAAAAGCAAATCATGAGGTTCACCAATCTTCACTCACTGATCCCGCCATTGAATTAGGGTCGCATCCAGATTCACAGATAACACTGCTAGAAGCATAGATCAGGCACTGAATGGTGGAACACTATTTTTTTTTTCCTCCTAGGCTTAACAAAACAGGCACTAATATGCCTGTCTAATGACAGGGTTCAACCAGCTGAGATTGTGGTTGAAATGGTTCTACACATTTTGTCAGTTTCTTGTCCACTTAACACGGATATAAAGGCTAACGCATTAAAATAAGACCAATGATCTATTCTTATTCACTTTAATTGGGTACAATTAGACTTAGGTACATGTATTATTCCTGAACGCAGGCTCTAAAATACTCTTGTGGGCTTTCTGTCATTTTGAAGCCTCATTAGGAAACTATTAATTTTATTGTCTTTTCGTTCTTTCTTTCTCTTTTTATAGAACTCCCAGACTAGATACAGGCAAGACTCCCATTTAACAAAAGAGCCTTACCAAAATGTGAGATACAAATACCCCCTTCTGTGAGGTGTCCATGAAAGGCAGGCAGTGAACACAACTCAATAAGAAATTCTGTGCAAGCACAGACAGTGCTCAAAAGGACAATTTTCCTTAACCAGCAACTAGAAAGGGCATGTATAGAAATCAGAGTAAAAAGCAAAAGACATAGTACTATACTATATCACATGAATGCAGTCTTGTCTGAGAGCCCAATCCTGAGCTCTGTGCACCAACTTACTGCCCAACATGCACTATCGCAAATGTGCCGTAAGGCATGTTTGTGGGGCTTAGCATTGGCCCAGCATGAGCTCATGCTGGGTTAGCACAGGTACAAAGCTGGTGCTCCACCACTTGGCGGTTGCCGGAACTGCAGGTGGAGGAGCGGTAGGTGGGGGTGTGGGGGAGGTAGGGAGGAGGCATGTCAGGGGGAGGGAGTGGGGCGAGAGGAGGGTGGAATTGATGGAGTTGAGCTCTACCAGATCCTGAGCTCTGTGTCAGGCCACGTGACCACACATGGAACTCTTTGATTCTATGGCACCACCAGAGCTGCCACAGAATCACTTTCCTTACCCGGGGAAGATGATGAATGTCCCCTTTCTCCAAGGAGCCGGCGGTGGCTGCCTGGTTGCGCTCAGGATGCTGTGGCTGCCATTTTTGGCTCTGCAGTAGCCCCGCAATCCGGACAGCTCAGATTGGGCTGTTAGTCAATAGTAATGTAATTACAAAGTATTTGAAAATCAACATACAGTTATTCTTCTGGACACGTGTTTCTTTGTTGAACACATATGATGCGCATGATAGAACTTACATGGTACCTTAAAACATAAAACTGAAAGATAAAATTTCAGTTTGATGTCAGGGCTGGCCAAAGGTGGGGTGCCGAATGACTTTTCCCCTAACCTAGCAGAATCCCCACCCTGTTTTTCCTGTTCCCACAGTTCAAAAAGGGAAGTGGAAATGGATCGGAATAGGAAGTAGGGAGAAGGCATGGGCTACAGCTCTAGCCCACTAGTCTCTTCTACTCCAACCTTCTCTCCTGTTCTGTTCTCTTTTATAATTCTGGAGAGTAGGAGAAAGAGAAAAGGTGAAGGCAAGTGGGGTGGTGGTGGAAATAAGCACCTTCTGTCCGTTTGCCACATGAGGAAATTCCTCAGTTGACCTCATGAATGGGTCAGGTCTGGTTGCCAAACACACTTTCCACCACAAATGACCTTTGCAGTTGCTTAGGGAAAATGATTGTCCTTTTCTTCTAGGCACAGATAACATGGCCCAACATTTTTGAAAAATGAATTTGGCCACTTTAGTAATTCTGGACACAAATTATAGTTCCTCAGGCAATAAACCTATACTCTTAATACGTTTAGCAGCATACCGTACAATATGGTTTCCTAAGTTTATCAATTAGTATTTACTACTAGCATGCCTGCTCTTCTGTTTTCAGCAGGGCAGGATTACATACAGTTAGAATCAATCCCAAATTTGGAAGTACAGGTGGTGCCTTGTTATCCATAGGGAATCTGTTCCCCAAACCCCCACAGATACTGGCACCTAGATTCTCCGATGGTGACTGGAACTGTGCTCTGGTTGTATTTCAGAAGCATTTCTTTGACCCTCAGGAGGTCTTTTGAGATCTCCAGAAGGCTGAAAACTGGCACTTTCGGGTTTTTGGCTGAAAATAAGACATGCCAATTTTCAGTGTTCTGGAGGCCTCAGGAAGTCTCTTGAGGATCAGGAAGGTTGCGCACAGCCTCCCTGGTGCTCAAAAGGGCCTCTGAACATGACTGGAGCACAGATCCCGTCACAATAGAAGAACAACAGGTGGGCAGATCTTTAGGTTTAGGACCCGTGGTAAGGTAAAGCTGCAGGTCCCAAATCAGCAGATAGAGGGCCCCCCCTGTACATTCTACTACTAAGGATTCCTATCCCACTCCCCTTCCATGTTGGGAGGGGCAGGACTTTCCTTGATCCCTTGGTCCTTTCCCAGCTAGTGCCCCTGCAGACCCCACCCCAACCTTGGTATATTAACAAAAGGTCTGATGGATGTGTGTGTTATCAGATGTGTGTGTGTGGGGGGGGGGGTAACAAACACAGGCATTCCTTTGAGACCTTTCACTGAACACATGGAGCCTGAGGGGCAGAGGGCACAATCCTGCTTGTACTCCATGCATTCAGTATATACTTGACTAGAATGAGTGGAAGGGGCTTGTGGTCACACAATCTGGCACTAATGTAGAGTGCCCTATTCATAATTGAGACCATCTGCATGGTGTGTGTGTGGGGGGGGGGGGGGGTCACATCTTGTGCTTTCCTCCACACTATATCAGCACTACCCTGGCTCAAGGTTTTAAGTTTTTAAGGACTTTAAGTTTTCAAAACTACTACATAGTTGTTTTGCAGTGAATTGGTCTCAATTCCAATTCGATATCTTGTGAATATTCTTCTCATAGTGAATTCTGTTTGTAGCATGTTATTTAATGATTTCAACTGGAGTCTTTTTCACTGGACCATCCTTTTGTGACACTTGAAAGCTTAATGAAACAGCAATTCAATAAGCAAAGATCAGACAGAAAAGAGTAAAAGGTTTTTTTTTTTTTTTTTTAAAAAAAATGGAACAGAAGCAAGCATAGGCCTTTCAGTTTATAATGCTAATTCCCAAATATAAAACCACCACAGAGAGTATCTTTTACAGATAGCAGCAGTAAAAGGCCACCTTTGCTCATATGATGGGCCGAAGCCTCTTAGAACCACTTATATTAACCAAACTATTAACACCTGCCGAACCCTCTTTCCAGCCATCAATCTTGAGCAATCAGTCAGGTACTTGATAATTAACAGAAATGAGGGAAAACACTTCAAAGGCATAAAAATATTCTTTCTGACGGTTTTATGCATCAAATCAAATAACCTCTTCTGCAATTAATAATTTTGTCTGCACACCTACATGGTAGAATATAATAAACTTTATAGACTGGTACTCATATATATGAGGTAGGAAGCAGTTTTATAGATGTGATTATAACTGTAACTGTGCCTCTGAATACTAGATGCATGGAAGCAATGATAGGGGTATGCCTGCATTTTCTCCTCTGGTTTCTCAGAAATATTTGGTTGGACACTGTGGGAATCAGGGTACTGGACCAGGTTGGTCATTGGACTGGTCCAGCAGGGTTCTTATGGCTCTTTATGATTAATTTTTCACTCAGCATCTACATGGAAATCTGCCATTCTGGGTTCCAAGATCTATTTTAGTTGCAGGATCTGGGAAAGATGGATTTTCCCCATAATTATTGGACATAAACGTTCCCTTCTTTTGGAATAAGGTACTCATTGGATCCAACCCACTGTTTTCAGTGTACAGATGTGCAAGAAGTGAAATTGACAACACACTTAGTGCCTTTGCCTTTTCTTCCTGTGTGTAGTATGTGTGTGTGTGGGTTTAATAGGACCTAGACATATTTTTGAGTCATCTTCTCTATAATTGTTTTGTTGTCCTAACAGTAAGGTTTTGTGGTTGCATCTTCACCCTACCCTTCCTCTTCCTTTCCCACTGTACCATCGAGCTGTGCCATTGGCCACAACATATGATCCTAGTTCACAGAATAGATTTCCCTCCATGTGTGCATGTTGATGCATATCTGAAAAGTACACTCATTCAGAGGCATTCTGGGAGTGTATGTCACTAGGTGTAGTGCTTGGCATTCCTGAAGTTCAATGGTGATGTAATGGCATAATCATGTCACCCTGACCTTCTGTACTATTGCATTGCTTTTAATGTGAAAAGCCTGCCTCCAGAGTGCCTCCGTTCAGCAATCTTTGGCCTGCTCCAAGCCCAGTTGCTTTGTGTTCTCAACAGTGAGCCACAAAAATGTGATCATTGCTGAGCATGCAAGGCGGTTGGACCTGGAGTGAACCAAAGGTTGCTGAATAGTGGCTTGGGCAGGGTGATGTCACCCTCTCCGCGAGGGTGACACCCAATGTGGCCTGCATCCGCTGCACCCCCTTGGGATGCCAATGAACTCAATAACAAAAGAAAATTGCAGAAATGATAGTCTACCAAGGCAGATAAAGTATACTAGCGAAATTTTAGATTTCTGCAAATAATCAAAGCCCTAACAATGTGTACTTTTCTCTTAATCATTTTGCCCTTCAGCTTGATGCCTGATATGGATGCGAGCCAAAGAAACACAAGGGTGAGCTACTTGGCAATAAAGACCAAACATTACAACAAAGGGTATCTGTTATGACCCTCTGCAAAAATAGCAATCTGTATTATTTTCTAGCACAGGAAGTTCAAGGATATAATGTACTCTTCCAAAATTCATTTTTCATGCAAAACCACGTAAGGCTTTTTTAAATAAGTATGTAAAATCCAAATCTCTAGCAGGTTGTCAGTATATCCCCAGTTGCAGTACATACAATGCCATGGATGATCCCATTCTGAATAAACAAAACCTATCATACATTCATTAGTGTCATCAATGATCCTGTTTATATGGAACACTAAAAAGGTCTCACAGTTATGGCTTTTAACAGTGAAGTGACAGAGGACCAGGTAAGAGGTACAGACCTTTTTATTCCATGAAGATTTCAGTTCATATCTACATGGATGAATCCCTCATACTATATTATTGGAGGGTTTGAAATTTGAGAGGCATATAAATATCCGACTCATTTTAATTTGGGTTTTTTTTTTAATGAAAACATAAAGGATGTTTTAATTCTTTTGCTCCTAAAGACTGCCTTATATGTAACTTTTTGTATTATCTTTTAGTTACTTTATGTATTTATTTACAGCATTTTTATCCCACCTTTCTCCCCAAGGGGACGCCAGGTAGCTTACAAAAGTGCAGGTTTTATCTTGGGGGTGATCCATATGAACCACTGGTGAAATGCCAATTTTGGCCAGTTCAATGGTGCATAAAGTACCCTAAAACAGCACAAATATAATTATTGTACTGATGTTGCACACAATAACAGAATGGTAACAGGAAGGCAAAATGGTCTGTATTGGTAACTGGAGAACCTATAACATGCAGGGATGATTTGTTTTCCATCTGTTTGTATACTGTTCATTCATACCTGTGCTCTTTCAGGAGATATCCTGAATATGCATCAGGACAGGGGTATGTCAATGGACACAATGCTGCTTCTCTCCATGCATAGTCAATATCATTGATTGAATGTTACACTGGCATAGTTCGATACTGCCCAGTCCTATTCCTGTCACACTTTAGCATGCAGCTGCATCAATGGAGCATGCTATGGTGTAGTGGGCGGGGGGGGGGGGAGGTGACTGGACAGCCTGCAGGAGGTAATTTTTACTTATTACCTGGTAGGCTGCTTGATCACCTATGGGTCTCCTCTGACCTACAGCAGCCATTTTGGTGTATGAGAAGGGAAAAGGGGCAGAGAGCTTTTAAAAAGAGGTAATAAGATCTGGCATGTGTGACTTCTGCTGGATCCTACCTCTCCCTTCTCTCCTGCATCCCTGGTTGCTCCTCTACCATACCCTATTACTTCCCCTCCCCACTCACAGCCCACCCCTACCACTAGCTTACTGGCACCTGTGGAGCCTCCCGGTGCTGCTATAGCATGAGCTATTTATGGCAGTGGGCCGGCAGCACACAACAGCAGCCCAGCTGTGCCACAGCTGTGATGTGAACCTTTTGAAATCCACACCTTTAGCCAAAAAGTGTGCATATTCAACCCGTATATATGGGGACATTTTTTCTCTTTAAGAGGCAACATTTTAAAAGTGTGTGTTATTATTATATCTCCCCCTTCTAACAAGTTTTAAAATCTCACTACATCATTTAGTCTATAGGAATGTCCCAGGGACATTGCCCAGCTTGGCTATTGTTTTTCCTTGCGGCATGGTACTTTTTCACATGTGTAGATGCAAATGTCTACTTACGGAGAAGGGATTTGGGAGATATACAGATGCATTATACATGCATATTTCATTAATTGTTCTGGTTTCCCGTGGTTACAATATAATTAGGCAATTATTCCAGTCTTTGCTACCATTAAATGTGATTTTTCTATGCTTCCTCTGGTGACCAATGACCACCCGTTCAAGTACTGCATAAATACACAAAATTTATTAAGTCATTCAAAGATAGTGGAATAGATGGGGATAGTCTCAGCTAATGGGTTGGAAGATGGAAATACATTTCCATAGTGAGATCAAGCTGAATCTTTGACTTGAGAAACAAGAGCAGAACAAAGGACTTAAGTTGTGCCTCTGAACTAGGGTCTTCCTTTTTGTAGGTTTTCTTCATATAACAATCAGATTCAATGGGTTTTTATAGAGGTCCGCTCATTGTGAATATAGAGAGATAATAGTAGTGTGATTATAGAGAGATGGCTTAATTGGGACCAGTGCAAAAAGTTTCTTTGTAATTCTAAACTTTAGCTTCATTGCCACGAAAGTTTAACACCAGGACAAAATATTTTTGTTGTTGGTATCTTCTTCTTCTTCATTTTTGCATTTCTATTCAGGCCTTCAGCCCTTCATAGTCATCAAGGTAGTTGACATTAGATGGATATAAAGAGCAATACGAATTACCTGTCAATTAAGGACCCGATCCTGAACAGTGCAGGCCGGCTAACCACCGGTTTGTTGCAAACATGCCATAAGGCACGTTGTAAGCCCTTACCACAGGCCCAGCACTGGAGCTAGACCAGTGCGAGCCCATGCTGGGCCAGCTCTGGCAATGGGCTCAAGTTCCACTGCCCAGCGGTCGCCTGGAACTGGTGGAGATTGGTGGAGCTCAGCTCCACTGGATCCTGAGCCCCATGTGGGACTGTGTGGTCTGACATGGGACTTTCTGATTCTGTGGCAGCTCCAGAGCTGCTGTAGAATTGTGTAGCCCCATTGCAGGGCTGCTTCCCTTCCTCCGAGGAGCCACCGGCAGCTGCCTGGTTGAGTACTGGATACCACGGCAGTCATTTTGGCACCATGGCAGCCCTGTGTGCTGGGCAGCTCAGAATTGGACTGCAAACTAGCTTCATAAAATAAATTTAAAATTTCTCCTTTGCAGATGCTGAGTGAATGGGCAGCCGTGGTGGGTGGCTGGGTGAGTAAGCTGTTGTCATCAGAAGGGATGCCCTGGCAAATGAGCACCTGCACTTCTGCATTGTTTGTAGCTCCCTCCCTCCTCCACCAGCTGCATATAAAGGCAGGGATACACAACCCACCAAGATCCTGCCACAATGGTAGTGGGTGATTTTGACATTGTGGTGATTATTTCTGCCAGGACAAGGAAGAGGAGTGAATGCTAGAGGCACAGCAGGAGGAGTGGCAGCTACCTTTTCTCCTCTCACAATGGCAGCCTTGAAGACAACAGGTGATTTTTGACTGGCATCTCTAGATCTGCTGGTGCAATTGAGTCCTGCAGATTACCCTAGGAAAGGAACTGCACAGGAAAGGAGCTCCATTGCAAAGGCTTGTTCTAACAGGTGACAGTCTAAGTTCTGTCCATAATTATCTGCAGCGGGGCCTCTCAAGGTACGTGAGCCAAGTAATCCGTTAAGCAGAGGGGTTCTGCTCAAAATCCTATGACATGTGTAGAAATTAGGTATAGAACTTCTCCTTAAATGTTCCAAAATACTGGAATATTTTGCCCAGTGAGACCCATCTAAGCCCAGTTTTACAAATAATCAGGCATATGTGTAATGCCTTCTTATTTACAACAGCTTTAAGTCTGAGCTGCTGAATTTTTTTTTTTTTTAAGGATCTCTGTCTGGCTTGTATTTTTTCATGACAGTTGCGAACTAGGGCATTTTCCTTTATCTGTTATGCTAAAAACAGCAGATTAAAGCAGATAAATTAAGGAAAAAGCCAAACTTCCTGAAAGAGGAGGGAGATGTAGACACTCAAAATGGAAGAGGGGGAAGGGAGAGGAGGAATGTGATGTGGACAGAGGGATACTAGCTTCTATGTAAATGAGACATTACCCAGGCAATAGGATTCATGGAGAGGGAATAAAGATTTAGGGTGTGCAGAGGAGGAACAAGAGGAAAGGAGGATTAATTTGCAAGAAAGGAGAAAGCTGAACTGAAGCCCAGAGATATGTTTGCACTGGTGCTGTCTGCAGTGTAGAGGTGGATCACCAAGAGTATCATAGACCTCATTAATTCAGCCCAAAATAATCCATTAACTTTCTCCCTGCTAAATAACATTTGCAAGTGACATGTCACTCCCTCTGAGATGGAAGGAATTGTTTTTGCTCCGTTTGTGTCTGCTGGACTTCTTGATTGAATAGTTAAAGAGTTTGTATAAAAAAGAAAAAAAAATTCTGTTTTGCACCTCTTACTGGTAAAAATATAGTCTCTCTCTCTCTCTCTCTCTCTCTCTCTCCTCTCTCTCTCTCTCTCACACACACACACACACACACACACACACACACACACACACACACACACACACAGAGAGAGAGAGAGAGAGAGAGAGAGAGAGAGAGAGAGAGGAGAGAGAGAGAGAGAGAGAGAAGAGCACATGGGTTCTCAGAGGATGGACTGATGGTCAAATCTCAGACAACACACCAAGGATGGCAGAAGATACGCTTCTATGTCTAGACCAGGGGTCGGCAACCTTAAACATTCAAAGAGCCATTTGGACCTGTTTTCTGGAGAAAAGAAAACCTCGGGAGCCACAAAACCCTTTTGACATCTAAATGAAGATAACACTGCATATATAGTTTTTTTTACCTTTATGCTATGTATAAAAAACTATAGTGTGTTGCATTTTTGAAATGAATGAACTGCTACAGAGAAAACAATATGTAACATATTTTAATGTTACAAGATCACCATAATCTTAAATTAGAGAATTACATATAAAAACGAAGAGCTAAAATAAAATACATATAAAATTAAATACTAATTTATTTTCCAGGGCCTGCCCTAGCCAATTTGGTGCTATAGGCAAGACTTGGGCTGGTGCCCTCCCTAGCAGAAAATCCTGACCAACAGTAAATAGTCATCTTTGTGTCTTTTCCACAGTAATGTAAAAGAGGTACAAATGAAATACAAAATCTAATGACTAGTATTTTTCAATACAATAAAGAGATTATAGTTATTACTCCCCCTTGTATGTCCCAATTTATAATGCACTCCCCTCTTGTATATACAACTTTTATAATGTGCTCCCCTCTTACAGGTCCCATTTTATAATGTAGCCCCTTCTTGTAGCTCCCTTGTAGGTGCTGGGGCACCTTCCTTATGAGGAAAGGCTATGGCATTTGGCCTCTTCAGCCTAGAAAAGAGGCGCCTGAGGGGGGATATGATTGAGACATACAAAATTATGCAGGGGATGGACAGAGTGGATAGAGAGATGCTCTTTACACTCTCACATAACACCAAAACCAGGGGACATCCTCTACCTGTCTCCTCAGAAGTCAGTCCCAGAAGAGTGAACGGGGCTTCCTCCAGGGAAGTGTGGACAGGCTCCTCTGCCTGTCTACTCAGAAGTCAGCCGCAGTAGAGTGAACGGGGCTTCCTCCCAGGGAAGTGTGGACAGGAATGCAGCTCACCTCGCTCCTTCCTGCCCATTGCCTCAGCAGCGCTGCATCTCCCGCGCTTTGACCAGCCTCACCTCTTCTGTTCAGCCCCTGCCCGCTGCAGGGCGAAGGAAGGAAGAGCGCAGGGAAGAGGTGCCCGGCTGCCCCCCCGCACCTGCTCCCAGTGGGGCGGGGAGAGCAGGTCCAGGAGAGTGCAGCTGCCCCTGCCTGCCTGCAGAGGAAGGAGCTGCTGTGCGCGCCGGGGGGGGGGCGCTTTGCAGGGAAGGAGCTGCGCTTTGCAGGGAGGAGCGGGGCCCTGAACTCACCAGCAGCCACCCGCAGCACATTGCGCCGGAGTGAGGCGCCCTCGGGGCTGGGCTGGCTGGGCAGAGGCCAAGGCGAAGGGCGCCCCGCTTCCAGCCCCCACTGGGGAGCCGCATCAGAGGACTGAAAGAGCCGCATGTGGCTCTGAAAACACAAGGTTGCCGACCCAGGTCTAGACACTTTATAGTTCTTGGCCATGGATTAACACAGAGTCCTTAGTGGGATGAGCACCACCTTTTGTTCAGTGATGGTTTGCTGTTGGTCTTGTTGTTGTACTGCTTTCAACAAAAAAGTTCACAAAGTAGTTTACAGAAAAAAATCAAATAACTAAATGGCTCCCTGTCCCAAAGAGGCTCACAGTGTAAGAAGATGCAGCACCAGCAAACAGGCACTAGAAAAATCTTGTGCTGGGGTGAAAAGGGACAGTTATTCTCCCCTGATAGATAGAAGAGGAGCAGCATTTGAAAAGGTGCCTCTTTGTCCAGATAGCATGGGGGTGAGCTATATATTTTAAAAGGCTATAGAATTAATAATGTGATATGTATTAGTAATGTAACTGAAGGGATGAGTATTTTGATCTGGACAACAACATGTAATAAGCCTTTAATGAAAAGGGATATTCTGACTGTCCCTTTGATGGAACAACTATACAGCTATGCAGAAATCTGGTATGTTAGGTAGTGTTGAGTAAAAGGAAGGAAAGGAAGAGGTTAACTTTGAAACAGAACAGAAGATGAGCCTGAGAAGAGCAAATGGCCTTGGGAACAAGGGAGACAGGAGAAGCACCTGGAGATAACACACAGGTGAGAAAGGATGAAATCATGCCAAGTATGAGGGGTACATGCAAAGATTCTGATGGTTGAGAGTATGAGCTGACCTGGCATGACTCGGCATAATTGGGAAGATATGATTGGTGTGGTAACCCTTGGGGTAAAAGTTGGGTTTTCTATAAAAATGAGATGAGCCCTTTGGGAGGCGTCCTTTGGGCATGGCATCAGCTGCCAAAGGCCCTGTCGCTCTGAACATTGAGATGGAGCCAACGGGCAGCCCAATCCTGAGCCAAAAATTACTGCCATGCATCCTAAGCATGCCGGGCAGTGCTGGTGGCTCCTTGGGGGAAGGGGACAAATGTCCCCTTCCCCCAGGTAAGGAAAGTAGCTTTGCAGTGTGGAGTATACTCAACTATACTGGCTATTTAGCCAGCACAGAGTAAAGATGCCTCATGTCTTCCAGTTCCACTCCCCTCCTGCCCCGCTCCCTTCCCTGTCACAACTTCTCCCCACCCTCTCCCCTCCCTGAAACGCCTCCCCCCACCCCTGCTCACCTCTCTGCAGCCCGGCACTTCTCACAGAGTGCCAGGTGGCAATCCACCAGCCTCTGACTGGCGCTATCCCTTGCAGCACATTTGCAACAGTGTGTATTGGTGGTGAGCCAGCACGCATTCATCAGGATCATGCCCTAAGAGAGTAGGTAACTGTAAGTAGTGTAGACGTAGTTAGCTTTCTTATTTTTGTATGGCTTGTGTATACTGACTTTTTCCTAAGTTGTCCTTGAGAAGCCCACAGTGATGTGGGTACTAACCTCAGTTTATTAAATAAAGACTTTAACACTTAAATTGGAGTGTGTGCATTCAGAGGGGGTCTGGAATGCTCAGGGAACCTAAGGCACTTGTGTCAACAGGTGGGCATGGCTTGGTGATAGAGATAACTCTGTGGTTTTCAAACTCTCCGGAGTTTGAAACCTGCAGTAAGTCTTTGCTGGGTGGGAGGCAGCAGGGGCAGGGGAAAGGCAGTGATGCAATCCCATGATCGCCCCACTCTCCCTTTCCCTGACCTGGGGCGCCCTACTGGTGCTTGCGCAGGGCTCCCCGCACACAGGGATGGCTGCTGCAGGGACTGAAGGGTGCGCCCCAGTCCCTGCAGCCCCATCAGAAGGGAAAGCGGCACGATCCTGCTCCGCTTCCGGTTTTGTGGAGTGGGGCGCGATTGCACCGCTTTCACTTTTCCTGACCTGGGGAGCGCTGTGAAGGTTGCGCAGGATTCCCCGCACCCCGGGAGGCTGCAGAAGGCTTGGGCAAGTGCACCCAAGCCCCTGCAGCCCCCCTGTCTCCTGGCTGCCCCCGCCGCTTAAGGGGGCAGAGGCCAGGACCCACAGGCTGGGGCATCACAACGCCCCAGTTTGAATACCACTGAGTTAACTGGTGGGTCATGGTAAAGCCCCTTGGAGGAACTACACCTTGGTCACACAGGTTTTCTATCATTCATTCCCAGTGTAGTTGGCTCTTTCCTATTGTTTCAGACCTTGGAAAAGGGGTAATGAGATGCTTTTTGGTTGCTCATGAAACCTGTGTCTTATTTAGAATAGTAAGGTCATTGAAGGGAAGCCCAAATTCACACTCACTTTTGTTGCCCCCAAATGGTCATGTTTCTTAAAACCAGGAAGCTTTCAGGATACTGACATTGTTTGCAGGTCTGCATAGGATGACAGGTTGGGATGTGGCTGCTTATACAGTTTTCCTAGAGGTTTCTCCACAACAGAGAGAGTAAGGATATGTTCTGCCAAAGAACCAAAGCCTGCCTTTCACTAGCAGCTTGGCGGCCTGATACTCCCTTGGCATCTGGTTGCCCAGGGACAACACAAGCCTGGCCTGGATCATATATTATCTCTGTGTGCACCCAGGACCATGTACACATGAGCATAACCATGTTGGGGGCAACAACTAGAGCTGTCCCCTTGACACATCTTACCTTGACATGTGCTTACCTTTCATAACTTCCAACTTCCATGATCTGCCTTCTTCCCAAACCCTTCATTTGATCTTTCTCCTACCTTTCACCCAGTGAATCAATCAGGTAATGCTCTCATTTTGAAATGCTAATGCTTAGCTTTAATGGCAGTTAGTCGAGGCACTGTGACAATTCTATTTAGCTTATGGTAAATATTTCAGAGTTTTTTTTCAAGGAAATCCCTTGCCTTGCAGCTTAATCAACTGTCACAGCAAGTGCAGCTGTGTAAAATGGATTTGAAATCCTCTTTACTTCTCTTTAAATATTTTCATTTCTGGCTTTACATTGTTCATTAGTTGTTAAAGCTCTTTTGGATTTTGAGCACCTGCGATGAATCTCTGTCACTGAATTTTAAAAAAAATAAATTCTACATTTAAACGTCTTCAAATTTCATTGTGGAAGCTGCTCTTGAAGCTAACAGAGGAAGCTTTTACATTTCACCCCAAACTATTTTATTGAAGTAGGAATGAAAAAAAGGGCAGTGATGGATGAAATTCATCAAGTACCCAGGCAGTTTAAAGGCTGCTTGCTTCAATAGGACTTGTAGAGCATAAATGCTCATTGAACTCCATCTTTAACAAAGGACAGCTGAACTTGTGGGAGTAAAATTTCCAGTTCTCTAGAATGTGTGTTGAATGCCACGGCTCATTCATGGAACTCTTTAACGTATAACAAACATAATTCTTGCAGAATTTGACTTAAAGTGAACTTGAAGTGCTGCTCAGGAAAAATAGCCATAGGACACTTGAGGGCGATTAACACCTTGATCAGGATCAGGATATTCTGCATATGTAAAGTTGTAGCCATTTATGGATAGAGGCCCAAAACTGTCCAGAGCTGTAAGAAAGGCCATTTCATTATATTTGTATGATATGAGTAGGTCATGCTTTTAGGCTCTCTGAAGGCATCAGAAGGCATTCTGAGGGTCAAGAAAGGCCATGCATTGGCCTTCCTGGCCCTCAGAAGGCCTTGGACCCAACCAGAGCACAGCTCGTCAGTTTGGAGGCTTTGGAGTGCCCTGTGGATTCCAACAACCATGAATTTTGGTATCTGCAAGGGTTCTGGAATGGTCCACCCTACAGGTTTGGAACCTGCAGATCTTAAAATCTTTGGGTACAAACCTGCAGACACCAAGGGTCACCTGTTCATGGAAACTGCCATCATTCCTGACCTACAAACCTACAGTGATACATTCAATACTACAAGTGATTAGCAGCCCAGTCCTATGCATGTCTACTCAGAAGTAAGTCCTATTATAGTAAATGGGTTTTACACCTCAGCACGTGTGCAAAGGATTGAAGCATAAGAATTGAAATCACCACCACACAGTCTAATTAAAGAACATAGCAAAATGAAAAAGGATTTCTAGCATTTGGGTTTTGTTTTTTTGTTTTTAAAAAAAGCAACACAGAACACAAGCATTCAATTGCAAATACACTTAGTAGCTTGTTTGGACAATGTTGAATGCTTATGGGTTACTGTCTGTTTCTCTTCAGCAGCCCCAAAATTTGAATTTCAAAATTTTTTGTGTCCTTTGTTTCTATTGAAAATGACAGACATTTATTCATTTTTGTTTCAAGGAAGCAAGTAAGGAAGAAATTGAGAGGTCAGAAAATTGAAGTGACACATCAATGAGATTTGGAGCTGTGTTTTGAATTGGGTGCTCTGCTGGGAATTTGCTCTGAAGAAAAATCCTATTGAAACAGAAGAGCAACGAAAAGCTACAGCAGGGTTTTAGGCCTGATCTTTATATCCTTGTACTCAGCTTCACCTTTTCGACTATACTGACCTTAAAAAGGCCAAAGCCTCAGAATTTCCATGGCCCTACAACAAAGAACTATTTATTTGGTAGAATGTCAGTACTATCAGTGGAGTCGATCACCCTAACAAAATGAGGAGGGGGGCCAGAATTGAGCTGAAGAGTGACATACTTGGCATACAAGTCCCAGATTCAATCCAGACTTTTTCATTTGAAAAGGTCTCAGGTAGCAAGTTTGGGAAAGGCATCTGTCTTGTGAAGCTGATATCAGATAGAGAAACAATGGTGGACCAGGTGAATGGATGGTCCAAGTCGGTATAAGGCAGCTTCAGAAGCACCCAACAAGACCAGTGAGTCCAGCATGTAGATCCCATCCTGAGTGGGTTGTAGATCACCTATTTATTGTCTTTTTTGCCCCAGGTCACTTGCACAGCAGTCTAGTGTTGTGGTCGACAGTGCCATACGCTGAGACGTACTGAGTTTAAATGTCACCCAAGCCAAGCGCTAGGTGGTTCCAGGCAATCTACTATCTCTCAGCCCTCTCCTCCATAATAAGAGGCTAGTGATACTGACCTGCCTTACAGGATTTTTACCAGGATTACCAAAAATGATGTATGTTTGGCAATGCTAGCCTATGACAGTTTGTTGCTCAAAGTGGAACCTTGTATGGTGCCCTCCTCATTTTTTGCTATTACAACACCAATTCCTTCCTTTCCTACTAGTAAGGACTCTTTCACTTTCCTTCCTCAGCAAGGCATTCATTGGGGGTGCTAGGAGGGCTGCCACACTATCTCTTCAAACTGGTCCATGCTCTGACGCTTGAAGCAACCCACGTCATCTGGACTCATGACAGGACCAGTCCTGATGTTTGAACACTTGGAAAGCATGCTACGCAGGCTAATATTTGTATACGTATCTTTCCCATCCTTGTCTTCCTCCTTATCATTAAGATATGATGTGCTGCATGCTTTAGTACATTTATTTCAGTGGTTTACAGTCCAATCCTATCTAACTCCCACCCACCCACCTCATCAATGCAGCTGTGATTTTTCTCATGGAAAGGTTTGCAGTGTTTAAATTCTTGTGTGCAGCTTTGCCTGGGTCCCTTTAGTCCTTATCAAATATTTAGTGGAGCCCAAATGTCTATAAACACTTTCCAACATCAGTAAATTTAACCAAGATAGAGTTGTGAATTATTGAGTGTATATAAAGTTTTCCTTTAAAAAATCCTTGGGGTATCTGAAGGTTCACTAGAAGCTACTGTTGCTCCCTGGTTATTTTAAGACTCTTTTCAGATGTGTTGCTTCATGTTCTATAGATTGTCTTAGAAAGTGCTAGACATCATAAGTATATATCCTATTCAGAGTCGTAGCTAGAGGGGGGGCAGTGCACTAAGTTTTGCAGAGAGCCTCCCTGCAGCGTGCAAGCTGCTCCTCCCCTCCCCTTTGGAGCCATGGGGGGGGCAGAGAGAACTGGAGGCAAATGGCTCCCAACGGGAGGGGGAGCAGCCACTTGCACGCTGCAGGGAGGCTCTCTACAAAACTTAGTGCACTGCCTCCCTCTAGCGACGCCTCTGATCCTTTTCTTTCTTTGGTGATGTCTGAATGCAGCAAAATACACAAGGCATCTATCCAGGCAACATGAATTTACTTATTCAATCCTGTGGCTGTACTCCTGTACTCAATTGTTTATAAGTTGGGCAGCCCAATCCAAACCAACGCTGGCACAGCTGGGCAAGTGGCCTGCACTGTATCCAGCACAGGTTAGGAGCTGGCTGGCTGTTCCCTTACTCTGTGTTGAGCCCCAGCCTATTCAATAGGGCTACTTGGATCTGTGTTGGCTAAATCACTGGTGCAGGTCTGAGAAGCTCCATGTAAGGCCTCCAGGCCTGGGAGAGAGGATAGGATACAGCAGAGACCTCCTCCACCAATCCCGTCTCTGTCCTGGACCTGATCCACCCCCGTTCTGCCCTGCCCTCCCCTAGCCAGAAACATCACCTGTGTTCCACCATTGCCCGGCCCTTGTGCTTCTCGGGCCAGTGTAGGCCTTCCTACTACTGGTGCTGCTCACATTCAAGCCATTGCAAACTGTGCTAGAAAGGATTGTGCAATCATTTAAATAAATTGAACTTTTGCTTAGGGTCAATTGAATACCTTCTATCATCTGAGACTATCAGCCAAATTCTGCTACCACTTCTTACCTGGTGATACAGCAACCACTGCTACCTCCCCTCCTTGGAAGAAGACAACTGAGCAGAAGTGTGAAGGTGAGGACACTCAATTTCCACAAGTAAAGGAAGTACAAAGGGGTCCACAAAGATCTATCTTGAGACTGGTGCATTTTAAATTGTTCATAAATAATTTGGAGTTAGGGTTAAGCAGTGAGGTGGCCTGGTATAGAGGCTATTCAGGGTAGTAAAAACCAAGGTATTTGTGAAAGCCTCCAAAAGGACCCTCTCCAAAGGCAATGAATGGAAAATCACATGCAAATGTGGTTCAGTGTTAATGTGTGAAGTGCTGCACATTGGGGTGTAAAGGTCCAACTTTACCTGTACACTGATGGGATCTGAGTTCAGTGACTAAAGAGATCTATGAGTCATGATGAATAGCCTCAGTTGAAAAGTTTGACCCAGTGTGCCACAGTAGTGGTGAAGAAGGTGAATTCCATGCAAGGAGTCATTCTGAAAGGGACTGGAAATAAGACTGCCCCTCTGCCTTTATCTCCAGCTTGCGGACTTCCCAGAGGCAGGGAGTGAGCTATTGTGGATAGATTTTTGGTCTGATGCAGAAAGGCTTTTTTTTTTACATTCTTAACATCAACTGTCGAAACTTAATTACGAGAAAAGCTTGTTCTGATTATAAATGTGGTCCTTAGCAATTGACTGAAAACAATCCTAGCTGCAGTAACTACTGAAAAAAGTCAAGAATGTCAGTTCAGCATTGTCACAATCTAACATTCAGAGCACAATCCTACGCATGTCTATTCAGAAGTAAATATCATTGTCTACCATGTGGCTTACTCCCAGGAAAGTGTGTATAGGATTGCAGCCTCAGAGTTATAGTGTTGTGTTATTGGTAGAGATGTTAATTGAGGCAGCAAAGGAACAGATTGGTTTTCATCTTGTATTCAATGTGTCCCAACCATAAATTCAGAACTGATGGTTCTTGGTTTGCAGCATTTCCACATTTTTCCTCCTGCCCTAATTTTGAAGGGCCTTTGCAGTCATAAACCCTCCTAAGTCAAGAAAATACATCTGAGCCTCCCCAATGTGTAGCTAAGGGTGTATGATACAACTTTTGCTTTATAATGCAAGATACCAAAGAAAATATATGATGAATTGGGTCATGGGAAAGGCCAAAGAAGTGCTAGATCTTTGCATCAACAAAGTTCAGCAAACCTAAAAGAAATAAAAGTTCTGCTTTCTTGAATCCAAGTTTGTCTATGATTCTAAGGTGCATTTCAGTAGAATGTAGTCATTTTGCTGTGCAGTGTTAGAGTAAATTCACTTTGTAGCCTTCCTGACCTCCCCAAAAATACTTAGGGCTGCAATCCTATAGACACTTTCCTGTGAGTAAGAACCATTGAATGAAATGGAACTTACTTCTGAGTAGACATGCCTAGGACTACACCCTAGGTGTCTTGGTAGAGTTCAACAGATCAAAGTTAGAGATCCCAGGAAAGGAATAGAGGGTTAACTGATGACCGTCACATAATACAATAATCTAAACTCCTTGCACCCTTCAATTGTACTAGCGGGTCTTTCCTGACAATCGTGCATACTTTGCGCACCAGTGGAAAGCACGGTGCAGAAGAATAGGACTGAGCCATATGAAGCAGAGCAGTGTAAGGCGTAGTGCTTCTCAACAGAAAAGGCTCCTTGGATCCTTTGTTGAAAATGACATTTTAAGGAATTTATTGGTGTATTTTTTTTTTTTTTACTTATAGAAGGTGGTATCAGGTAGAAGAGCATGGTGGGAGCAGAGTGCAAGTCCTTATCCTATTAAAATGGGAGTAGTTTACATTTCAAACTCCTTCTTGAATACTTGCTATGTCCCTGATTGACTGTGGAGATTCCCTGAGGGTGGCTATTTGTGGATTAGGGAATGCAGAGCTCTTCCTTAGAAAGGTTTTGTGCATCTTCCTTGGGCATTTCCATTTTAGACTCATCATAGAAGTCCACAGCATGAAGTCTTGGAAACGGCTGCATTCTCATTAGAATGTTCAAAAAATGCTTTCAACTCTGTTTTGTTGGCAGCTTGGAAAGAGTGAGCTGTTTTCAGTGCATGAGAATAATTCAAGTGAGGAAACAGAAATGGTTTCAACCATCACTAGCTGAGAAACCTGAAGAATTTTTGGTGAACTTCTGTGTAACATGAACAACAATTTAAAAAGGTATCATCCAGCACCCACCAAAAGCAAACACTGGGATTGTGTTGACCAGAAATATTTGCCCTGGTAAACAAAGCCATCAGGCATGGTCAGAGTGGCTTTTTGGATCCTGGCCTTGCATTGTGCCATGTATTAGCATGGTTTGCTGTCAGAGCTCTACTTGTTCAAATATTTTCAGCTCACTCTAAAGAGTAGTTGTCCTTATTTGCCCCATAATGAAATACACACAGCTATTAAGTCTGCCAATTTCACCCTACATAAACCTTTAGCAAAATGATGATGTGTTATGGTGCAAAGCTTTTATGGATACTCATTTGGGATGGAGGCACAACTGAACAAACAGCAAGGCCGGGCCTTTCTGTACAAGTGCCCACAACAGTACAAATCTAGAGCTGAAGCAAGGCAGGGTGCCTAACCAAGCAATGAAGGAAGAATTGCGGTCGGCAGGCGGGAGAGAACATTGGTCTAGGCCCCAGTCTGGCTTTGACAAACAGTAGTTGATTCCTGCAGAGGGAAGTGTGGGGGGCACTCATAGAGCTGGGTGACAACAGATGCTGTTTACCAACCAATCTTGAACAGTTTGGTGCTTAAAGAGTTGGGAGAGTCTTGAGTTGTAGCATTCAGTCCATCACTTGGATTGTACTTACAAGCCCCAAAACATTTCATGGGTATAATTTGGGAGTAAGAGTGGCACAGGGGAAAGAATATACGAGTACATGCAAATATCAAACCTGTTTCACTTAGGTCTATCCCTGGGGATACAACCATTAAACTCTCCCCTTTACTGAACTGGTTTGAGTTCTTCAAACCTCTGATATCTCAGTCAGTGACAGTTTCTTCCTGGGTTGCTTCAAGGAGTGCGAGAGGAGATGTATCCATCATAGAATGATGGTGTTGTTTGAACAGGAATATCTATGTACAACAACCGATGGAGTTGTAAACCCATGGTTTCAGTATTTGCAGTTTCTTGTGTGTGTGTGTGTGTGTGTGTGTGAGAGAGAGAGAGAGAGAGAGAGAGAGAGAGAGAGAGTATAATGATGGTATCATACAACATAACGTTAACTTCATTTGAGAAGGGAACGTGCCAACAAGTCCTACTTTGGCATAGATGCATTTCTTTAGCAATACCTCTTGCTGTCCCCACATTCAGTTTTTGTCTGCAGAGGCAAATGTTGTACCTTAGGAGAGATCCTCCCTGTGATTTGGAATGCAGTCCAGAAAGCCATATCACAGAAAGGGTTTCTACCTGGGTACAACATTTGTGTCAACAGACAAATGCTGTCCCTGGGGAAAGTGAGGGAGCAGTTATGAGATAAAACACCATTGGGGTAGAGTTTGCCTGATGCTCACAACAGAATAGGGCTTTTGTGTCAATCACATACAGAATCTGTTACTGGGAGAGCATTTGTAAAACCATCCCCCCCCCCTCTCTCTCTCTCTCACACACACACACACACACACAAACACACACACTGGCTGCAAACCTAACCTCACTTTCCTGGGAGTAAGTCCCATTGGACACAATAGGACTTATTTCTGAGTAGATCTAGTTAGGATTGTGATCACACACACACACAAAAGAAGCAATTTTGTGCTGGTATCCTACCTCAAAGCTAATGGCAGGTCTATTGAGCTTGATGGTGGAAAATCTGAGGCAAAGTTAAGGTGCACTAAAGGTTACTGAAAGGTTCCCCAAAACCAAAACTACCAGTGCGAACTAAGCACTATGCTAGAAGACTAATTGCTTAAAGTAGTGGTTCACAAACTTTTTTGTATCGGGACCCACTTTTTAGAATGACAATCTGTCACCAGAAGTAAAGTCATTAACCTAGGAGTGATGTCATGGCTGGAAGTGACATCATCAATTTAGCTACATTCAGCCAAAAGTACCATTACACAGCACACTCATGCTGTTGTTTTGCATAGCTCAGAATTCAACTATTCCAGCTTGGAAGTCAATGCAGAACGTAGTCTTGGATCAGCACTTCCCCCTTTCCAGCATCCCTTTGTCCCACCTATTTAGGCAAATGTCTCTCTCCCACCCTGCTTGCTCTGCCCAGCAGCTCTGTACCCTGTATTCTCAGCTCCGTATTTTCAATGGCATCTGACCTATGTGCTATGTGACCCACCTGGTGGGTCCCAACTTACAGTTTGAGAAACAGGGGTATACAGTTCTCAATTCTATCATACTTTCAAACAGGCGGGGGGGGGGTCTAGATTGTCAAAACTAATTAGGTGATCTTTCTCAAGCATCTTTCCAAGAGTTGTTAGCCAGTGACCAATTTTTATCCTCACTAGTACTGCAAATAAATGTGTGAATCTATTTTAAAGACAAACAAGGAATGAGTTAGACATTTTACACATGAAACAGCAAATAACACTGATGTTAAAATGTAACAGAGAAGAAAACATTACCCCCCCATCTCAAAGAGGCATTGCTTTATATCTTCATAAAATATATCATACGTGGATAATGCATGAGGTTTCCATTCATTAAGACTAGGTTGATCATTTGTCACTCCACTGCTGCTAACCTGTTGGCAATAAAAGGTAAGAGCAGTTAAAAAACATCACAAAAGCACCCAAAGCCATGAGCGGATGTAGGAGCTGAGGCACAGTTAAGCTGGTTGTGGATAATAAAATGCATGTGATTAGCAATGGTGATTCAGATCTTCATTATACTGCTGAGGGACATATCTGTGTATTTGAATGGTGAACACAAAGAGCACTTAAGCTAATTGTGGACAATAATGTATATGCAGCACTCAGCAATGTTCTGGATTGGCTTGGCTGAAATGTCATACCCACCTTTCTGAATAAGTGTTCCAGACATGCAACACCAATCTGTGAGGGGGGGGAGGGATATAAATACCCACAGAGATAAAAGACCAGGCTTCATACATCCTGGCTCTGGAATGCTATTAAGAAGAATCAGCAAGGCTTGTTTATCCGCTCCTGTCATCTGCCTCAGAACAGAAAAGATATATAAAATTCCTTTACCACTTCCAAACAAATTGAAACTATCTGCTCACTAGGCAGCATTTTATTCTCAAAGACTTTAAGCTCTAAATCAGAGGTTCTCAAACTGTTAACACCGGGACTCACTTTTTAGAATGAGAATCTGTCAGGACCCACTAAAAGTGATGTCATGACTAGAAGTGACATCATCAAGCAGGAAAAGTTCTAACAATCCAAGGCTGCAATCTTACCCACACTTACCAAGGAGTAAGTCCCATTTACTATCATTGTTAAAAGCATATACATAGTAGCCTGTTAAAAGTACAGATCTGTAACATTTCCCCAAATGCAATCACAAACCATGGTAGCACCAAGTCTAGTATATTAAAAATAAAATATTGAAATGAATGGGGACCCACCTGAAATTGACTCATGACCCACCTAGTGGGTCCTGACCCACCATTTGAGAAACACTGCTCTAAATTATTACTGGAAAATAATAATAATATTCATTTAAATTATCTCCAGAACATTTCAGGAGTGAACACTTTGTTTTTGTTCCCTATGCCGCACTTGTTATAACTATGACAAAGCCCATTACTTTATTGAAAAAATTCCTAATATTCTTCACCAATTCTAATGCTCTGTCTTGCATTGTTCCTAATGAAGGTCGGGCTGCAAGATAATATGCTATTATTGGCTGGCTTCTACCTGCTTTATACATTTGACAGCTCCAGAAGACGGCATTCATTAACATAGAATAAGTTTTCCCCATAAGTAAACCAAAGCAGATCAAAAGCCATATACCAAAAGAAATGTGTGGCTGGATTTGTTATCAACACACCAGCACATTTCGATATATGTCTATGGACATGTGGGGGATTGCTGAAGACTGTATTCATTTACATTGATTATTGGAAACAATAACAAGCATTGCCGTCCTCCCAAAGAATGAGTTTCCTTGATGGTTTTTCTCCCTTCCAATCAAGCTGAAATTCTTGACACTTGATGGGATAAAAATAAACTAGCTGTCTTCAGGTCAGACACATTAAAAAAGATGTGTTGGTAAAAATCTAGTTATTGGGATACAAAAGCAACAAAGAGATACAGATTCTAGTTTTCTTGCTTGGGACAAGGAGCAAATGGCACCTTTTTTATGAGCAAAGGAGTGGCATGGAACAGAAGCTTCATAGTCATTCTTTAGGGGCCCCAATGAAGAAGACCTAGTGAGACAAGATCAGTTGGAGTGTGTGCATTCTCCAAAGCACCATTTCACCTTGCAGGCCCTAGTGGGTGGTATCTCATCTGTAGCCGACATTGTATGGAGGCAGCAAAGAGACAGTGCTCATGCGGAGCACTCAGTACCTGCCATTCATTAGCATAGTTAGAGGGGTGCAAAGAGGTAAGTAGTGCAAGCTCCCAAAAGTGAGTGTAAGCAGCCATTCCCATTCATCTTCAGAGCAATTCAGGCAGCAACAGCTGCTTGCACTCATGTTTGGGCTGCTTACACTCACATTCGGGAGCCTGTACTACTTACTATTTTGCACCCATCTAGCCATGCTACTGCTCCCATTTTTTGTTTTGTATTGTTAATTAAAACTTTAATGAGTGCAGTACCATTCTGGGAACATATTCTCAGAGGTGGGCTAAAAAATTTTAATGAATTGATTAGGGGAGGGGGAAGAAATGGGGCTTTCCTGCATACTTCTAGGGTTCTTCTTCTCTTCTCTGTAGAGGACCTGTGCCCTGTCCCTTCTTCTGGTGTCCAGTGCATGTCCATAAGGCAGGAAGTGTGGCCTGGAGGTTGAGCAGTCACCTTGCCCTCAAAAGCAAAGCAGGATCAGTTGTTCAGATGGGAGACTGAGGCTGCTGTCTGTACAGAAGAGCAGAGACTGGCAAAAAAACAACAGATAACACCCTTGAGAAGTGGGTCTGTGTCCCATGTGACTCTGAGCTAACCAATGGAATGTATGTAAAACTGCTGAGTCATGATGACTATGCACCTGCAAAGCAAGTAATGTAAAAGTGTAACTTGGTGCACCATGGGAGCCGATGCAATCAGTCACAAGAGGATAAGGTCATGGGATGAGGTAATCTTAAATATGATTGGTGCAATGCAGTATATAAGGGAGGCAGGCACAACCTACTTTTGTGGGTTGTTGTGTGGAGTTGGACAGAGCAGGAAGTTGTGTCGGAGAGTTGGCAGTTTGTTGCTGTAAATACGTTTGCTGCTGGAGAAACTGCTTATCTGTAAATAGTTTGTAAATACATCTTGGTGGTGGGCATCTGCCTTGTCTGTGCCATTTCTTCCTGGGACTTCCTTGGCGCACACTTGGAGCCAGCAATCCGCTCCACTCTGTTAGGAACTGGCACTACACTATCTACATTCCTCAGCACTCCTTTTCCCCACCATCACATTCAGGACTGCTCTACCTCTGTGGCAGTGTTCTGGAAGCACGTGATGTAACACACTGCCAGAGCACTGTTTGCAATGGCAGTAAAGTAGCTGGAATACGAGTCTGGAAGCAGTAGTGCCCAATAGAATTTGAGCTGTAAAAAGTACAAGTAAGATGCTGAGATTGCTTTAGTAATACAATTGTATGTGAAGTTATTTAAAAGATATTAAAATATGATTATCACTTGTAGATAAAACCTTTAACTTAAATGACAGTGTCTTCTTAGTACTGCATTTGCTTAAGATTTGGTTTCTATGACACATGATTACTATATTTTGGGCCATTGATGTATGCAACTAATCTTTCTCCCCCCCCCCCCCACCCCATTGGGGATTTAAGTTGTTGAAAGACAAATCTTGATATATAGGTCTCTTGCTGAGATCATGTAGGCTATATATGCAAATCTTGTTCTAGATTTTTATCTTGTGGAAATGAGCCAAAGGCCTGATGCCAATTAAAATGCATATTATAAAAAAGAATCCATTTCAATGTGTTCCAGAAAATATGCAGCTAATTTAATGAAAATGGGAACTTGGATGCTCCATAAATGTTACTACTATAATAGTGAAAGAGCACTATGACATGAGTATACAGCTTTCTGAATCAACCAATGAGGAACTGTCACAGTGACCTGGAGGGCAGATTTCATCCTATTCCCACTAATAGATATTTCTTATCACTAATCTACCATGACTGTGTCATGGGAGAATTATACAGCCAATAGCATGTCTCCTCATTTTCTGGTCACAGATTCATTTCGTTTGACATTGTCAGGGTTTATGGTTTACCAAAAATTCAACCTGTTAAATGAAGTAGGTTGATAATCCTGGTTATAAATAAAAATATAAGCTGGGAAAAAAAATAGATTAGAGGCTAGGACAATGCATGAAGCTCAGTAGACAATGTTAATGCTGTTTCATTCTATGCATGCACACTGTTTATAGGCTGTCCTGAAGCCTCATCACTTATGGTCACCCAGAGATGCTGTAATAACCGCTCCTAGTGGCATAGCTAAGGGGGGTAGCAGTTGCAGCGGGCATCAAGCTTTAGGGGGGCAACAAGCGGAGCTTGACACTAGTGACCAAAATTGTGAAAATATTGTAAAGTATAATACCGTCATGTTATATAGTATTGGAAAGGTAATTTAATGCAGAATGCAATGAAACAAACTGCATTAGAATATCTGTATTCTATCTAAAGTTATGGCCAATTAAGCAGAAAATGAAAACACAACTGCCTTATGGAAAAAAGTGGGTTTCCTTAACTCAAAACTGACCTATGAGACTGATTTTTCTGAAAGCCAGTGACATATTATCATGTTATTGACATGTTGCAATGACACGTTATCATGATACAGCATGAAACCAATAAGGTGTTAATATGAGTTAGCTCTCATTTCCATTTATCATAATTCAGTTATCCCTGCTAACTGTGTAAAAGGCACTTTTTCAAGTGGTGCTCCTCTTATGTTTAGCAAGGGGGAGAGTAATCATCCCTCTTCACCCCAGCACAGTGTCTTGAACCTATCAAGGGCACACTTTTTATGTATTTACTTAATTAATTTGATTTTGTCTGGGTGGGGCTACAAATCTTCTTTGATCCTAGGTAGCAGATAGATGCCTTAGCTATGCCACTGACTGGGGGGAGGCAGCAGAGCAATTAGGTGGCAAGCTGCTGGGGTAAGGAGGTGGGTTCCTCCCAATTTTTACTTTTTTAAAAGCCCTGGTGTGACATCACTTCCGGTTGTGACATCACTTCTGGGGCAACATTTTAAGCTTGGCACCAGGCTACACAATCATTATCTACGCCACTGACTGCTCCTCTCCTTACCTGAATTGCTCTGCTGGCAAAGGGGGTCATCCTTGATAGGAATTTGCATAAGATTTTCATGACATCTGAGATGTAGATTACAAAGAACATACATACATACATACATAAAAAGTGAGGTAGATAATTTGAAAAACAGGGGCAAGCGAGAGCTGTGTAGTGGCTGGAGCCTTGAACCCAAATTCAAATCTCTGCTCTGCGAGAAGCTCTTTGGGTGGCCTTGGGCTGTCTCTTTAGTGAACCTGTCTCTTTACTGAACCTGTTTCACAGAATTGTTGAGAAGTGAGTCACACCACTCATCCACCTTGTGACTTGCCTGGTATTGTTTACTCTGACAGGCAGTGGTTCTCCAAGGTCTTACATCAAGAATTTTCCAGCACTGCTCGGTGAAATCATCTTAGCTGGGTGTTGAAACTGGAAACTTTTATATGTAAAACATAGTTCTACCACCGAGCTATAGCCTCTCTCCTCAGATCTTATGAGGTTGAATTATTTTATCAAGTCGTAGGTCCATTTAGTCCAGTCTTTTTGTGACTTTCCCATCCCTGCTACATGAAATCCTCTACTTGGAGATACACAGGATTGAACTACTGGCCTTAAGCATGCATTGCACATCCTATATCACTGAGCTATGGCACCTCCTCTCTGAGGTCCTTGGCAGAAGGGCAGGATACAAATGTAAAATGCCATACCAAGCATGCATCCACAATGCTTTATGCTGTATGTTTTATTTTTTATGTTCTGCCACTTATAAGAAATAGAGTTGGACATCACTTCCTACATGGGACCAGAATACAGCATTAGAATCCAATTGATTAAAGTGGGATGAATATAACCTTTAAACTTTTCGACTGAGATACTACTGTTAATTAAATTACAGGCCTTTCCATAGATAGTGCTAAAGAGTTCCAGCTCCAACATCCATTCTCAAAGGGACATAAGACATTGATGGATAAACTCAATTAAAGCCTGGGCATTAGAGAAGTTATGCGGACAGCCACACTGATCTCCACCAATCTACTTTTAAAAATTGCAATAAATATTTCAAAATAAAACCCTCATAAATTATGCCGAAGATTCATGTTACTGAGATTGAATGGGAATTCAATTCAATTACTCTCAGTGAGTTTAGTTTTGGCTCGGAAATGGCCTTTGTTTTCCTGACAATTATTGCTTATATGGTATCTTACAGATGGATTACTTAAAGCAAAAATGAAAGAGAACAAAATGATGCTATTCCTTGCCTGCCCTTAAGAACAGAATCTAACAAGATAACAGATCCAAATACCATGTGACTTTGGGCTTGTTAGTCTGGTCAGGCTAGATAACCTTGGTTCAAAAGACATGTTATGCTAAATGCATTCCTGGCCCAGTCTAGCTTGTGTTTCCCCCCCTTTCCAATTTCAGTAGTAGTTTTGGGTTGGCCAATGAGACTTCCCTTCTGGGGAAGATGTGTGCATGTGGAGATGCTATCTGGGTCAGTCTCAATCTGGTCCAGTCTCTTCCTCCCAGCTATTGCTATTAAGTCTTTCTTTCTTTCTTTCTTTCTTTCTTTCTTTCTTTCTTTCTTTCTTTCTTTCTTTCTTTCTTTCTTTCTTTCTTTCTTTCTTTCTTTCTTTCTTTCTTTCTTTCTTTCTTTCTTTCTTTCTTTCTTTCTTTCTTTCTTTCTTTCTTTCTTTCTTTCTTTCTTTCTTTCTTTCTTTCTTTCTTTCTTTCTTTCTTTCTTTCTTTCTTTCTTTCTTTCTTTCTTTGCAGAAGGAGCAAACTACATGGTTACTGTAATGTGATGCGCAGGGGTGTCAAACATGTTTCATACAGTGGACCAAATTCATGATGCCTGCTGAGGGCCAGAAGTGATGTCATTAGGCAGTAAGTGATGTAATCAAACAGGGCATAACCAGAAATCACTTGCTATAGATACCTGGGTATAAGTTGATCTCACAGATAAGTGAAGGGCAGGTTTTGAGCAAAAAAATCATGGAATGTTCTGTGATCCTCGGATAAGTTGAGACAAGGCCATGAAAGTCACTTATGCTAACAGACCAAATGTTTAATGAAGCAAATGTTATGCCATGCTCACACATTATAGTTTCTATGTTTAGCAGCTTAATAGGGAAAATGTTTAAATGTTTACTTATGTTAATGAACCAAATGTTAATGGGTGTTTATAGCTAAATTAGTTATTAGTTTTTATGTTTAAAAAATAGGAAAAGTGTTCATACGTTTAGCATTTCACAAACAAATATCCATTTTGCTGTGTTTCTTTGAAACTGCTAAGACTAGCAGCCTTTGCTAAATCAGTCTCAAGGAATGTCAAGGACAAGATAAGGTACAAGCTTCAAAGCACTAAGAAGCTGGAATTTCCAGCTGTCAAATTTAATTGGTAAAATGATAAATGAATCTAGGCTGAACAGACTAGTTTCATTTAAATCAGAAATACACTCCTAAGCTTGAATGTCAGAACAACTGAACAGAGAATCAAAAGGGGATTTTTGCATTCAGGCTTTCTGAAACCAGAGAAAGAGGCTTTTTGGATTCTTAGAACATAAGTCAGACAGACTTTCCTGTTATTCTAT
Source organism: Tiliqua scincoides (assembly GCF_035046505.1). NCBI lineage: Eukaryota > Metazoa > Chordata > Lepidosauria > Squamata > Scincidae > Tiliqua > Tiliqua scincoides. The sequence continues at coordinate 34,172,780 of NC_089826.1, forward strand.
TAGTTCCTTTTTAACCAAACTACAGTCTTGCCTGCATATATTAGAGACTGGGAGGGGCTAATACACCAAAGGTTCATGTTAAAGGGATCACAATACTTGTTTACTTAAAGTTATTTCTTAGTAGTGCAAATTAATGTTAGTAGCATCAGAAGTGAATTTTAGCTGTTAAAATAGTTAAATTAAAGCATAGATGCATGGAATAAGTGGAAGCCATTAAATTAAAAGCCACAAAAGTGATTCAGAATGCAACCCTGAAAAGGCAGAAGTCTGGCAAAGTTAATTAATTAGAGTCTAACAAGAAGACTGGAATGTGGTATGGGGTTACTCCTCAGATAAGAACTCTGTATATCTCTGTAGACTCAAGGTCCTGCTTAACTGGAACTCAGAGACAGATTTACAACATACAGGAAAGACAGATAAGTAGTAGCCAGGAAGGAAGATATCTCTTGGCACCAAGAGGCAACATAAATCAGAGTATGAAGCTAAGAAACCACCCAGTTAGGAACATTTTAATGAGAAAGTCTTAGTAATGCAACTTCTTATCTTGTTTGACAAATGGAGGCAGCTGGACAGGAACAAGATAATATGAAAAAGCCCCTAATTGGCAAAACATTCCCGAGAATCTCTGTCAGAGCCTCTAAGATAACAGAGAAAACTGGATTTAATTAAAATAAAGAGAAAAGTCTCTTAAAGTCCTTATTTACAATAAGAGGTTGGTTTGTTTAAAATGTTTACACCACTACACATCATTAAACATCCTTTGAGACAAACATATGGGATTGCAACTAAAGAAAACAATACTGGCACACAGCCCCATGGAGTCTGGTACAAAGAATGCTAGGGATAAGCAGATGGTTCTTGTCAGGGTCAAGTAAGTAGAAAAACCCAGTTTTGAATATAATTGGGTAAAAAGTGCAATCTAGTGGTTGTTAAAATATATGTCTCAATGTATGTTTTTTAGTTTGTAACTTGAAACTGGCCAATCAAATGCTTGTAAATTTGTCTGTGACCAATCCTGAGAAAGCCTCCATCTCTGATGTCACACCCCCAGCCAATGTCAGTGTGAGACTCTCAGACAAAGAAGCCAAAATGCTATATAAACAAGAGGTTCACACTGGAACATTGCTTTTCTCTGAGAGTTCTGGGAGTTCCCACATAGCTCCCATTGCTCTCTCCTTTTGGACAGGAGTCCCTGAAAGGCCCGTTGCTGGCAACAAATTAAAGCTTGCAGACGATCACCACTCTTGCCTACTGAGTTTGCTTTTGAACTTTACTCTTGACCTTGCAACAAAGTCGGGGGGGGGAACTTTAGGGGGTCTCAGACTATAATTCCGGGACTCTGCACTGATACCAAAAAAACCCATGTCCTCAAGTCCCTATATTAGAATGGCATAGTACTGTGCTTGTAGATAGCAGGCTCTAAGACCCAGCAGCTGCCTGCCTGCCTACCTGATTGATGTGCTGGCTGGTTGTGAAGCATCTTCCTGCAGGAGAGAGCTGTTGGGAGAGGCAAAGAGGAAAGCATGGCCAGCCAGAATGTGAAACTGTGCAGTGTGAACTTTGCTGGCATTCAGAAGGAAGGAAGGGGAATTTTTTCAATCTGCAGTTGTACTGTATTGGTACATGGCAGGCTCTAAGACCCAGTGGCAGCCTTCCTGCCTGCCTGAGTGATGTGCTGGCTGGCTAGTTGCCAAGTGGCTCCCTGCAGGAAGAAGCTATTGGGAGAGGTAAAGCCTGGCCAACCAGAGTGTGAAATTGCCCGGGATGAGCTTGTGCCTGCCACTCCTCTGGGCTTCTCCTGGCTGCCGTGACACCCCTGAACTGCCCTGACCCCTGAGTGACCCACAGATCAGCAGTGGACCTAGTGCTGGGTGAACAGGGTGATGATAGGATTGCACAGTTTCTGGAAGTGCAGTTTACGATTACGGGGCAGCCTCAGAATGCCTCCCCAGTTGGTCTGAAAGTTGTGCAAGGCTCTGCTGCGCTTTGGAGATGGGGGGCGGCTTTGTGAGTGGGTGACAGCATCTTGCAGGGAGTGGCATCATGGACCTTTTCCCTAGGAGCGGGGCAGGGTATGTTCGCCACTGCCACAGATAGGACAAGGAGACTATGTTGGATTTTTTGGTAAAAATTTCTCACCTTATAGGTGAGCATCTATGGTAGGAACTCATTAGCTGCAAATGACAGAAGATAAAATACCAAGTTTTGATCATATTCCAAGATACGGGAGAGCCCAATTATCATGTGGTCTGACCTTTCAGCAGAGACATTACTCAGCAGTGGAGAGCCCGAGGGCTGGATGTAAAGCTTCTAGAGGCTGCATCTGGCCGCCAGGCCTTATGTTTGACACTCCTGGTGTAGTGTAATGCTCACACTACACAGGGACCCACAGTTCAGCAGTTACTGTCAGTTTGCTGGCTAGTAATAGGCACCAGTGCTGGAAGCCATAGTGAATGCATTGCAGGGTGGCTGCCTGAATATCCCTGGGCAGCTTTCTTCTATCTGCAAGCTACAAGAGGCCCCAGACAAATGGCATGCATTGCCAATACCAAGTTGCTGTGGGGTGTGGGGTAAAGCCTGACCCTGGGGCCACCGACCTCCCTAAGTCTGCTGCTGTTGCTCCAGGGGTCAGCCAGATGGGCCATTCAATAGGTGTTGGCCAATGCAACACCTGGACACCCCTGAAGCACCCAGTGAGGGCCTTCTGTATCTTTCTTTCATAGGACCTGACTCCTTCAGTGTGTCTTTTGCCTTTCTAATGCAGAATTGTGTATGTGCCCCACCAGTGCTGTGCAGCAAAGGATAGGATCACATCCTGATTGCTAGGCATATTGTTTCTTTTGTATTGTATTTTACATTACAGTTTGCCAATCTCAAAAGCTCCAGGCAGGCAAACCCACAATAGGTATTCATTGTTAAGTTGCATTAAATTCAGAGGCTTCAGATTTGTTTGAGTTAAAGAGTCTGGAGTTCCCAATGAATCCTCCACCAAGTAGAGGTTCTATAAAATGAATCACTTCACAAAAGTGTCAGTAAATCATTCACCTGTGGCATCGGATTATGATTCATATCCAGCCCCCATTTGAGTAACACAGAATGCAATCCAAACTGCACCCTGGGCTGGCTCAAGTCCCTTGAGCTGGTCCAGGAGTGTCACAAAAGTGCCATAAAGCACTTTCATGCCACTCTGAGGGGAGTTGGGCTGGTGCATGGAAACGTGCTGGCCTCCCCATGCCACCGTGGTCCCCAGGAAAAGGTAAGTTTGTGCCAGCTGAGCTTGGCCGATGCAGAGGTGGGGGGGGTAGGGAGGGTGTGGAGGAGGTGGGTGGGAGGTGTTCTGGGGCAAGGAGGAGGGTGGGCAGTGGGTATTCCCTGGGATGGGTGAGTGGAGAGCTTGAGGCAGGGCCAGTATCTGGTACTTATGCTGGATCCTAACTCCATTCTCGGGCAGCCAGGGCAGTCCCGGGCTGCTTGGATTTGCGCCAGCTCCTGAGGTGGGACTAGACTTTGAGACTGCAACAGCTCTCCCTGGGGCACGTGGAAATGTTTCGTCATGCTCCTGTCTGAGCTTCTGGCTGCCTGAAACTTGCACTGGATACTGGCCTGCCTATTCCAGCGCAAGTTAGGATTGGATTGACAGACAAATTCAGCAAGACATGCAACAAAACATTATTAAATACTACCATTTGCTGAACACTTTTATAAACAACTCAAGGAACAGTGAAGGAATAAGCGGTCAATATTTTTTAAAAGCTACATTTTAAACTGACATTTTGCTTTGGGAAAGAAACAGGTTCGCTCACTGCCGCGTGGACCTATCTTGTTGGATTTAGGATTACGTGTCAGTTTATCTAATTGTCTAAATGACAAGACTATAAATGTAAAGAAGAAAAGAAAACCCATTTCCATATACAGTATTTTGTAATTTAAAATTCCTTAGGTATGCTGTGAGGCACTTGGGTATCCTTGGTTTGTTCAAGAGACTGATGTGATTTCTAAGACGAAACAGGGAGAACTTGAGGGGAAAGGAAAAACAGCAGCCATCCAGAATGGAGTTGTGACAAGTGACAGATGTACAGAGGAGGAGACAGCCATGGAATTTCCTTCATCCAGCTACAGCCTACAGCAGCAGCCCTACATCCAGTTTGCCATCATCTGACAGATCAAAGGCCTAAAGCTGCGGTGTGCCAAGGATCCTACATCAGTTCCAAGTATGAGGTACTCTGAAGGCCTGATTGCCAGCATGCTGTCTGCTCAGGGGAATGTCTATATTCCACTATCAATCTAATGAACTAATGACACAATCCTGTTCTTCATTAATGCTGGTGGAGTGCATGCTCCACTAGTGCTGGCCGTTGCAGATGTGCCATAAAGCGTGTTGCAATGCTGCACCCGTTAGAAGCTCATGTGGGATGGCCAGGGCATTTCTGCCAGCATCACCATAAGGAGCGATGCATGCCAGAGCGGGAAAGTTTGTGGCGGGCCAAGAGGTGGGGAGGGAGGGTTGGAAGGGGGAGGAATGGGGCAGAGGTGAGTGGATCAGGCCTGGAAGAAATTTTGGGTCTGTGGTGTCAGTGAGGGCCATATCCTATCCCACTTCCTAAGCTCAACCCGTTGACACAAATCAAGTCCAAGTTGATTCATTGTGCAGGCTGGGGCTTACCGCACTGCAGGGGGACAAATGTCCATTACCCCAAGGAGTCTTTCTGCCTGCTAAACTCTCTTTGGGATGCAGCATAGCTTGTGGTGGTATGGCTGCATTGGTGCAGGTGAGTTTAGGTAGGATTGGCTTGTCAATATCCTCTGTTTTTGGTATCTCTTGATTCTTCCTCTTTTATGTCTTTTTGTTCCATGAATCCTGTTCTTTCATCTCTATGCATGTCCTGTGTAAGAATTAGCAGTGCAAAGGAGGGTGTCTGATTTTAAGGATAATCCCTAATCCAGCAGGTAAACAGTTGCAAACTCAACAGTGTTGGACAGCTTTGGGATTATTGACATGGGCAGTGATGCAAACAACCTCAAAGTGCCTCTAAATTTGACTACCAGTAATCTTCAGCTGACCTACTTGCTCTATCCCTGGGCCATTTGAAACCTTAATTTAGTAAGCAGCAGAGCTCATTTTTGCAGCAAAATCCTATCAAGATGGGAAACCCAAATTTGCAAAACCTTGGAGCAGTGGTTCTCAAAGTGGTGGGTCACGACCCACCATTGGAACCAAAATGGGTCACTTTCCCCTTAAGGAGAGTGACCCATAAATGGGTGTCCCGACAGTGCCACAAAAATTGCAGCATCCCAGGCACATTTCAACAGTGTTTCCTCATTCTGTCCTATACAAAAAGAGTGAGGGCTATGGGAGGGATTCATTTGGCCTCAGTTACATCACACAGTTTAACTATGTGGTGTGATGCAATGTGATGATGTGAGCATGTTCACAACATGATGCCTGACTAGCCTCCTGAAGAAGCCTTTGAAGTTTTTTTTGGTTTTTTTTTTTTTTGGGGGGGGGGGTTGCTTTGTTTGTTTTAAATAGTACCTAAACTGCACATAGTCAAAATCTAATCTAACTGGAATATTTGTGTTCTTTCTGTGCATGTCATCATGTGTCCTATTCATATGCCTTCCAAGAGATCTGTGGCAGGTCTAGCTCCTAACATGTGTCCATTTTTCTACTTGTAGCCTTCTAATGCATTTGGATTTTAGACTATGTGGCTCAGTTGATGAAGTCACTGGAGGGAAACCAAAGAAATCACACATGAGGCTTAAATGGCTAGAGGAGCTAGTTCACACCTTACAGCAACTCTTCCCTCCATCACATTAGGAGTGCATGGGACTGCCATTGGTTGTGTAGCCATGCTTGCATGTGGAAGGGCTGTTTATATAAATTGGTGCTTCTTCCTCTTTAACACTGCTGCCTCACTGAAATTGAGGTTATTACCCTAGCTCAGTGGCGATGGGGTGGGGGATGGGTGGGCTGGTCATGCCCAGGAGAGGGCAGGATCATCAGCCATTGTGTGCGCTGTATTCTATCCCCCTTCCTGGGCCTGATCTGCTGACATGGTTCAACGTGGACTTACACCAGCTATATAGATGGCGTAGGTCCGAGTTGACCGATTGCGCCATCTGGGGCTTTCCCCAGGTCAGGAGGACAAAAGTCACCTTACCCAAGTAGATCTCCAACCTGGCAGTGGACACCATGCCTGCTTTGCTGCATCGGAGCAGGGGAACTTAAGTAGGATTGGGCTGCCCATATCAAGCACTTTTGCGCTTAGGAAGGCACAAAACCTTTAATTTCAAAAAAAAAGTCAAACCTTGCTCTACATAACATTCCAAAGCAATCAAAAGGTTAAAAGAAATTATTGCCGATATTTTGTACACTCTTGGTACGTAAAGGGGATTTATACAATGAATAAAAGATACATGACTCTGGTTTTATTATTTTTTTAAAAAGATTAACATGAAATGTGAAGCCTATTTCCATATGAAAGTTATCAGCACACATACTCCATCCCCAGTGTGCTTGAAGCACAATTGTCTGAAGAAGTTAAAAACACATGATCAAGTTGAAGATGAAGCATTTATAATTTAAATTAACATAATCAGTACTTGTCCTGGTAAGTATTCAATTTTGCTTTTAAGTGCTTTTAATTATTAAAGAGAGTGAAGTTAACATGGCAGAGGAGCTTTGTAAAAACAATAGATACAAATAAGATTATAAAGAGCTCAAGAGTTAAAAAGATGAAATGTCAACTATGATTGTGTTGCTTTATACTTGTCAGTTCCGCAGGAAAAAAAAAATGAGAAGCCTTTTCCTTGAGTGTAAATTCACAGTTTCACATTGTCATTTCATTGTGAATGAGGTCTGGTCATTGTAAAATGCACCAAGTTTTTAATCTGCAATAAAAATGTAGCTAAGTTCAATTTTTGTTGCTAAGTAGTAAACCCTTAATGCACAAAAAAACTGTGCCTTGCAGGCCAATCCTATCCCCCTCATCAGCACTGATGCAGCTGCACCAAAAAGACATGCGTGGCATCCTGTGGTGGGAGAGCGAACAAAAGGCAAATGGGATGTAAGAACAAATATTTTTTAATGATCTCTGCATAAGTCTTGAGGCTGCCTATGGTTCTACTCAGACATATGCCACCTATTTTGGTGTTGTTTGTCTGAAGGAGGAAAAGGGGTGGGGAGGTTTCTGAAAGAGACTATAAGATCCAGCATGCACAGTTGCCACTGGATCAAACCCTCCTCCCTGCTCCTTCCCTCCCCTGGAACACCCAGTTCTACTCCTTCACAATTCACCCTTGCACTGGCTCACCTGCTCTAGAGTAGGTCATCCACTGCAGTGTGCCGCCGCTGTTGGTGTTTAAGGCATCAGCTCCAAAATGGCTCTGTACCACTGTTGTAATTTGGGGGATAGGCAGTAGCAGAGCTAGAGGGGAGCAAATTGTATGTATTGCAGGCTCTGCAATGCACCATGTACGCAGCCTCTCCCACTCATCATCAGAGCCATTCTGTGCAGTGACAGCAATGCTCAGGCACTTGCCTAATCAAATGGCATCTCCTGAATGTTGCCATCCCTGGAATGGCTCCAATGGCGAGTGGGAAGGGCTGCTTACACTGCACATTGGGGGGCCTGCAGTACTTCCTGTTTTCCCCTTTATAGCTATGTTACTGGGGATAGGTTGGGCTGTAGGATTGCCAAATCCAGACACTGAGGTCTGCATAGAAACAAAGCCAATGCAATTTTTCCATCACTTCAATACCGTGGTTAGGCGAACCTGATCAACTTTTCCCATCTTAAAGATACAACTAATCATATGAAGGCCACTGTCATGTCCACTTTGCTGCCATTATGGAAACTGTCATCACATATACATGCCATACGTGGTTGTGCTGCATCACAGAAAATAAGAGCTCACATCTACAGGAGGGGCTGTCGCTCAGTAGTAGAGCATCTGTCTTGCTTTCTGAAGGTCACTGTTTTCATGGTAATTATATTTATCCAAACAAACATCTAAACAACCAATGGTGTGCTGGATACATATTGTGAATCTCTGCCAAGTTATCACAAACCTAACATGTTCAACTAAAAAAGCACCAAATGTGTTCATATCTTGGCTAGTTGGTTATCCTTCACAGTGAAGAATCACAGAATCATAGAAGTCAGAGTTGGATTGGGCCTTTAAGATTGAGTTCAACCCTCTGCTGATTCAACTGTCCACAACTATGACACCCCCAGTGTTCCCAACATGGGAATTCAGTCTCCACTTGAAGAATGATGAAGAGTCTATCACATTCTGAAGCAGACTGTTCCACTGCCCAACACTTTGTACCATTAGGAACTTCTTCCTAATGTTTAATCAAATCTTCCTGCTGGAATTCAAACCCATTTGTCATAGTCCTTTCCTCTGGAACAACTGAAATGAAATCTGCTCCATTTTCCACATGACAGTCCCTCAGATATTTATATATATTTATCATGCTCCCTCTTAACTGTCTCTTCTCTATACTGATTGCCCAATCCTATCCCCTAACGGTGGGTGATTCAGGGCCACAGGCATAGTGTCCAACACATTCTGTGCACCAGCCAGGGACCCGGCCTGCTGGAAGAGGTAAGAAAAAAAACTTTACCTTTTTAACCACCAGGGATGGGAATTCAAGTCAGGTGACTTGAGGCCAAGTTGCAAAAACATGTGTTTTTTCACTACTTGTGCAGACTTGAGTCACCTGCATCAATGACTTGGGCACGGACTCGAGTCTGAGGCCACTGATTTGACACTCGGTCCCTACGCATGCAGGCTTGAGTCTGTGTCTGGGTGTGCTTGCTTACTTCTTTGTGGCATGAAAGACCTTGTGGGACCATCGTTCAGACTGGGCAAGCAGCAGGGGAGTTCCAGCAAGGAGGCAGGGAAGGGTTAATGTTTTGCTTTTGCATGGAGCAAGATGGGGAGGTAAGAGCAGGCTCTCTTTTCTGTCTCTGAAGAAACTGATGATCATTGGACAAAAGATGGGTGGTCTGATTTGTTTCTTTGGCTGAGGTAGGGCAGGAGGAGGAGCCCAAGGCGGTTCTTACCTTACAATTGACTGGAGAAGCTCAGGGAGGGTGAGGAGGCAGGGAAGCAGGGGGAGAGGCGGTTTGTAATGATCATGCTTTCCAACCACATGGCTGGCTCCTATGGGCTCCATTATTACTTGGGAGGAGGAAGGCTCATTGAATGACTGGCATAAATGGGACCACTTCAGAGTAGAGCTGCAAAGGATTGGGTCATACTGGTAAGCCTTCCAGCTGCTGCATGTGACACTCCTCCAGCTGCTCCTGTCTCTGCTCTCATGCAGTTTGTCTCACCCCCTCCTGCCTTGTTTACAGATGGGATGGGGACATCAGGGGAGTGTTTAAAGAGAACTCTCTCTCTCTCTCTCTCTCTCTCTCTCTCTCACACACACACACACACACACACACACACACACACACACACACACACACACACAGAGAGAGAGAGAGAGAGAGAGAGAGAGAGAGAGAGAGAGCCCAGTAGCAGCTTCATTTTTCTTCTGCAGAGCTGCAGTGGGCTTTTTAAAGGGAAAGACTTGAGTCTTTTTGAGCAGTCGAAGTGCTCTGGGCAACTCAGAAAGCCCACCTGTTAGGACTTGTTTTTGAGTTGAATCTCAGGTGGTGAAGACTCGTGACTCAACCCGAGTCAAGCCGCGTTTGACAGACCCATCCCTTCTAGCTACCACACAGTCTTTGATGCAACTTGTATCTGTGCCAGCTCTGTATCTGGCCTAGCTCTGGAGGGCCTGCTGGGAACATGTCAGGCCTAGAGCGGGGTCCTGAATAACAGTGCCACTGACATCTACCCCTGTCCTATTTACAATCCCAATTCCTGGCTCTCCACCAGTAGAACCCTGCAGCTGGCCACTGTGCTAGGGTGCTAGTATTGTACCATCATAGGATTGTACCACTCCAGGATGCAGGTAGATTATCACATTTTGAACCTCTCCCCAAGTGAAACATTCCTTGCAAGTGGAAAACAAATGCTGCCAGGGAAGGGCTAGCACCTTTCTCCTTGTCGTGCTAGTTTTCCATTTGTCAAACAAATCCAGTGGCACAGTCCATTCTACTCCTTCATTCCAACCTCCTGCACATGTAGCCCAGTAGTCAGTAAGGTCCAAGTCTCTGTACATATGCAATCAAATTCTATGGAAGTACATGCCTTGTGCCAATGCTATGAAAAACAAACTTGCTTTTCCCAAAACAGATCATGCTGGTCTAGTACCTGCTACAGGGACTCCGCAGCTCCAGGGCAATGTCCTTCATTTGAGTGATCTTGATCCCGTGCATATTATGATGCATCGATAAGAATAAATAAATGAATCATCCCTTAACTCACAAAATACAGCTGCGTTGGAGGGTATAAAGAGAATTTCAGAACTACTGAAAGCAAAATGTAAGGAAATGATAGCAAATGATGAAAAAGCCTCCTTTATGCAATATTAATAGGCTACTAAAAATGAATGGCACAAGTACAGAACTCACCCTTAAGTTGCGGTAACCTGAAATGACCACCTTCTGTCACTGCCAGTCTTCACAGCTCTTCCCCTTTGCTCCCGCCTTCCCTTTGATATGTTTCAGCCACAGAGTCAGCACCTGTGGCTACTCACAGGGTGGCTTGGTAGCTGTAGACTTCTCAGAAGCCTGTGATCTATTTTTCAAGAAATGACATTTGTTCCTCTGAGTGGCCCCCTACTGATGTTTTTTCAGCCTTCCTGGATGACTGCTGGTTATTCTTCATCTCCGGAGCTCTTCTGTTTAGTCTTGTGCAGAATCGGATTGGTAATAACTGTGCTCCAACTCCCCTTTGGTTCCATTGCACTTTTTATTTTTGCAGTGTGTGTGTGTGTGTGTGGGGGGGGAGAATTATCCTTTTTTTTTTTTTGCACAATGCAATGAAACACTATTATACTGTCACTCAGCAGGCTACAGCCAAACAAGACTGAATCCATATTGAAGGAAGGTCAGAAGACAGAGTTGCGTGTGTGCCTGAACTGTATTTTAAGGTGATTTATTGCTGGTTATGTCCTTTTACCAGCTCCTTTAGCTTATACACTACATCATACCCACGGCATGTTCTGATCAATTGTAAGGAGAGGTCACAGAAATGTGGGAAGAGAATGGAATAAATAATATTACTGCAGAGAGTACATAATATAAATGCTTTTACAGTGACAGTTGATGTTCAAATAAAGTTTCAGAACTACAAGGTTAAAAAAAGAAAGAAACAAAAAGCCACTAGCCATTAAATGTATAAAACTCTGAAGGCTTGTGAATTCACAGATCTTCGCAGGTCACTATGCGATTGTGATTACAAGATTGGTGAAATCAACCTTCTGGAAACTAGCAACAATATGGTAGCATACAAGTATCAGGGGTCCTTCTTTATTAAGACCCCTGTCCCTGCACAAAGATTATGTGCACTTGTCCTATGTACCCACAGTCAGTTCTTGCGGTCTACTAGAGCAAGAATTCTCAAACTTTTTAGAGGACCTAGAGGCTGCTGCCTGATTTATAAATGCCAAGTGATAGTGGTGATTAGGCAGCAGTGCTCCCCATAAGTGGCAGCTTGTTTAACCCTTGAAGCACATACCGTCAGTTTTGTGAACCACCAAAAAAAGGGGGTATAGGATCTCAGTATACACCTCTGCTGCCAAGATGCTCCCCCTCCCGCCCTTGAACTGCCCCTAGCTTGGTCCATTTCTTGCCCTGAACACTGTCCTCTTTTGACCTCCTCCCAAGTGTCTTACCGGCAGCAGAAGAGGATGGAGGACGCAGTGGGCCATCATTCCAGGACTTCTGCTAATGGATCACGCGCGTACACATACACAGTGAGAGAGAGTTTTAAAACAATTTAAGAACTTCATAAAAACACTAAACAGACTAATCTCAATTTTCCAGTGGCACCTACAGAAATAGCCCCCAGACACCTTTACTCTCCCAAAGATTTGGAGAAACAGGTGCAACTTCAGTACTTTCATGAAGTGAAGAGGGGGCAGGGGACTTCACCAACCTCCTAAAAGAGAGAGTACCACATTTGAAAAACTGTGATAGGGGAGTGTGTCTCATGTGTATTGCGAGTTCCTGTCAATAACTGCATGTGGAGCAGAGACTTCCCTGAAGAGCTGAACAGACAGGTAGGTTCAAATGGCAAAAGATGATCCTTAAAGTACAGACAACCAGAACAGCACATGTAGAGCATAGTAGAGTATTAAGGAATCAAAACAAGCATGTGGGAAGATGCCATGTGTATAATGTTGGCATCCTTCAGTCTCGGAAGACCACGGTGTCACGCTCTGAATGGTGGCTCTGGAACAGAGTGTCCCCTCCAGTGCACGAAGCCTGGGTAAAGTAGGTATGGAGGATAGGCTGTTACCCATGCAGCAAATCCCCCCTCTCCACATCGCTGAAATGGTCCAATGGAAAGGCAGAGGCCAATATGGTTGGTTCCAGCAGCGTCGCAGGAGTTGCCAGAATGTGACTGTGTTCAGCCATGAACTGCCTCAGGGACTCCGGCTCCTGATTTTGCCTCGAGGTTGACTCCTGAAGCCTTTTCCATAACTGGATGTAGCCACAAGGCAGTGGAGGTTTGGGATCAGAGTTTTCCTTCTCTCAGATGAGCTGCCTCCCTAGGCTGATGAGTCCCATCTACCCAGTGGCTGTTTAGTTGCCTCTTAGGACAAGTACAGCCAAACTGAGGGCCTATTCTTATCCCCAGCCCCCATATGTATATGCTCTTATGATCATATAGGTACTCTATGGTTGCCAAAATTATTCATTTAGGATGCTATGTAGGGAAGTTGTCCAAGTTCTGACTTATCACAGATCTATACACCTCCTCTTCCTATGGAAGTGTGTTTTGTAGCATGTTTGTGTGAGGCCTCTATACTATCATCCATCTAAAAGCAGTGACTATTGCAGGGGTAGCAATTGCTGCATACTTGTGATGTCCCAAAGTTTCTCCTCTAGTGATGGTTCTTGGTCTGCCTCAGCTCTACAGGACTACGCCAGCGTTGATGACAAAGTGCAGTGACGTTGTTGCACCCCATCCAAAACACTATTCTGCAGGTGAACTAGTCTATGGGACCCTTTCATCTGCAGAACCTGTAGTTTGCATCTGTTGTCCTCAAAAAGGCATTATTCTTCCATTTAAACTTTGTGACTATCTCCCCACTTTGCAGCAAAAAAAATAAAAAAATCCCTCTTTACACCCCAGTATATCCAGCTAAAAGATACTTGACATACATCTTCCCAAAGGAATTTGCCTAGTAGTTGGGGATTAGTCATTTAAGCTCTGTAAATTCAATTTAAATTGCAAATGGAAACTATCAGAAGGAAACACCTGTGTTAAATCAAGCAACTACTGGTTTTCAACTGAATCAATAATTTGTAGTAGGACAATGAATATGTACCATCCAATCGAAACAAATAAGGACTTTCTGATTATCATAAAAGCAATAAAAAGGCTAGCACAGCATTCTTCCCCCCCAATTTGTCTTTCACTCTGCACTATAAAGATAACAAAGTGTGGCATCCTCATAGACATATTGTTTCACTCTCTTCGTTTTCCCTCCCTGGAGTGTATTGTTTTTTAATTTGCTGATGGAAGCCATCAATTAGACATAGCGAGAGAGCTGAGAATAGAGAAAATGGACAGAAAAGAACCAGAGGAAGATCTGAGATAAATTAATGATGCCTTTGTTCTGTATCTCACTCACTTCATGACAAACCTTAGCCTAAATGGGTTAAGGTTGTATCAAAAGCTGTAGGATGCAAGACATCTGGAGAGATACCTAATTACAGTATAGTCATTCATGTTGTAATGAGGTCTTCAGCTAGTTCTGATAAAATAAGCTCCTGAAGAGGTAAGAGTTTCCACATTGTCAACATATTACATGGACCTTATGTACATGGACCTTCCCCATGAAAATGCTGATCCAGCAGAAGGATCCCATGACATTGGATGTCTAAGGAAGATGTGGTGGTATTAAGATCCTTCTGGTCCAACAGGAGGAATCCATGACATCTGAAGTCCCTTCTTCTAAATTTGTATTCTTCCTCATCACTAATTTTCATTGATTTTGCTCTAAATTCCATTTCTTCATACAACAATAAGAATATACAATAGCCCCATTGATTTACTGTTGGCAATGTCAATAGAAAAGTATATCAGATATCAAAAAATACCTTAGAGTGCAATCCTAAATTTGTGCTTGGCTAGCATAAGTCACTTACACCTTGCAAAAGTGCCATAAGGAGGCGCACTGGCTGCTTCTGCTGGATTCAGACCGGCACAAGGTAAGTTTGTGCCAGCCTGAGGAGGCTGGTGTGGGTGTTTGGGGAGGGCAGGGGGAGGGCATAATGGGGGCAGGCGGTGGGCGGGCTGGTGGGTGGACTGGGCCTGAGAGACGGTTGTGACGGCCTCTGGCAATTAGGCTGGATCCTAACCTCCCCTCTGAGTAGCCCAGCATTACAATAGCCTGCTTGGATTTCCGTCAGCAATTCAGCTGGTGCAGATTCGAGTAGCCCCATTGACATGGCAGGGACATTATTTGGGGTAAGGGGGCATAAGTCCCCTTACTCTGAGTTGCACTTCCTCCACCTTCAAACCTGTGCTGGATATAGTGCAGCCCTGCCTACCTGTTCCAGTGCAAGTCAGTACTGGGCTATTTAAAAATCTAACAGTCAACTTGAAATGACTTCTATTTCAAATTTAGTTATTAAGCAGACTAAAACAATTTCTATCCCATAAGTAAGATTTTGCGCTAAATTCTCATTTGTGAGGAAGGGCTTACAAATTTTTACATTCTTAACAACTATGGTTTATGGAATAAATGTGCCATCTTTATTTATTCCATGTCACTCAAAATACTTGTTATTATTGGGGAAAAAATGCATGGACCAATTATGACAGACAGTGCCCTATTAAAATGTATTTTTTCTTGTGCTTACAATGGCATTTCTTTATGAAAGCAATTTGGCAAAATACTTAAAATCCATCAACAAAAATTAGCCAAATAAAATCTAGGATAATTAAACTAGTCATAATTAATTAAATCAGTTAGATTAACATGGAGCCCTTTCTGTCATCCACTGTTTTCTAAATATGCAATTTTTAATTAATGTTTAAAATGCACTTCACTCGTACTTGATATTTAATTTAGCCAAGAAAAGAATATGCCTGCTTAATATTATGAGGAGGAAACAAATAAAAATGCAAGGACTGCTTTGTCCCTTTATGTAACAGAAGATAAATTATTTTACTTTTTTTGCTTCTTAAATACGATTTTGTGGGAAACAAAAGAGCAAAATAACAGAGATAGCTATAGGCTTTAAACTGAAGCCTCCCCAAACATGTGGGCTTTTTGAGGATTATATCAGGTCCACACTGAACTTTGATTCAGTGACCTGATAGATAAGAAATTCTATTGGGACACACAAAAATCTCTTCCTGGTCTACCTTTTGCAAGGTCTTCTTATTATAAAGTGTTGCCCAATGGCGTCCTTTATTGTTGCATCAAGGGATGACCAAAAGTGGGAGATAGTACATTCCCTGGCAAACGGTTTAGAGCTTTGAGAATTATTGGCCTTGCATTTTGATGAACCTTCTGGAAGAGGCAGTGGGAAGACATTGCTTTGGCCCCCTGAGGTTGGCAGTGAAGCTTCCTCTAAGACTGCACAAGAAAGGCTGTTCAGTATTGCTCTATCTGGATGAATCAGTTTGGGGGGTATTTTCAGTCATATTCAAGATATGGTGCAAATCAGGACTTGTCTCAGTTCAGAGAAAGTTGGCCAGCACAAATCTGTGCACACCTCAAGGATGGTTCTCTTGAAATAACCACCATGTAGAAGCTGCTTCAAATGATTCCCCTGAGCTCCAATTACCAGGCAGCAAGTCACTGGTGTCCAGTGGGTTTATCAGGAGTGTTGTAAAAATGAAATGTAGGCCTGTACCCAGTTTTTCTTGGTGAGGAAAATACCAGACATGTTGTGATCCACAGCAAATGCTACTGAATGTGTTGAGCTGGAGCTGTTTGATCACGAATACCATTTTGAAACCTGATGTTCTATTAAATATCCTTATTTCTTTTTAAAGGAAACTGTTATGGTTGAGCAAGTAGAGAAGACTCATGTACAGTGACCAGCCCCAGGACATCACCCTTGGTGTGCGGATAGGGATGTTCTAAGTATCCAACTGTGTCCCTCAAGAATTTTCAACGGTGAAGTGTTGGAAGACAATTTCAAACACAAATCTCTGTGTCTGTTTACTAATATGTTTATCCCTGAGCATGACAACTTTAGCACTTGAAAGGACATTCCTTTAACAATATATGCTCCCCAATGTTGCAAAATATTTCTTTTCATTGGGGAAAAAAAAAATAACCCAAACTTTTACACAAGTTTAATTAGGTGGGGAAGAAAAAAACCCCACAAAACTCTCTTCAACCCCCTGGAAAATGTCTCTGTTTTTAAACATTTAAAAACTCTGAATTTTGAAAGAAAGTCAATTCTGAACAGGCTGTGTAATATAAAGAGAATAACAAATGAGAGCTGTGCTAAAGTGGCAGTGTTTGGCTCCGGCAACTTTCACCGAATGACGACAGCAACACTTTTTTTTCTAGTTATTTCCCCATAGATAAGCCTGGTGACCTGTCATTGCTCTTTCTTCACAAATTAGTGACAACCTTGATTCAAGAATGAACATTTAGAATACATTTGCGGTGGTGTGAATTCACTCATCCCCATTCTCCAGAGAGTCAATAAATGTCATGTTCACAGAAAGACAGCACCGAAATAAATTATAGGAATCATGGTGGAAGATGCCAGCTGAGTACAGCTGGAACAAGCTCAATGCATTCACCCTTGAGGGACATCTCTGAAGGCATTTACATGACTCTGAGTCCCACTGGAATCAACAGGAGTTAATTCAATTAAATGCAGTTAGGACCAGGATGTTAGAGAGATTTAAAACTCTGTTGTGGGGTTTCCTGATGATTCTATTTTTTGTGCTTGGAATGTGTGATTGTTGCTCTGTTAGTACCTAGGGTACTAACCAAGGTTAGTTAGTACCAAGGGTGCGCCAAGGGTAGCGTTTCTTATATGTACCCTAGTTGCATTTGAGCAACATTTGTTAGAGGTGGGTTTGTTTTTTTGTTTTTTTTTAAACTGCCCCTACCAAGTCTTCAGAATTTTTTAGGTGCAAAGTGGAGAGATGAAAATATTTTTCTGCATTTTTTTTTTTTTTTTTTTTTTTTGCAGAATGCTAGGGTCACCCACTTTTCTGTACCAGGAGAGCAAAGATCACTGTTTTAGGGAAATTGGGGCACTGGAATTGTTTGCACTTCCTCCCCACTGTAATTAAAAATGAAATTTTGGCACACTTTTTATGGTAAGGGAATCTTTGGAATCCATCTTTGGAATCCACTTCGTACTGAGTGGACTTTGGAATCCACTCAGTACGAAGCCCCTCAGCTACAGGTAAGAATGTGTAATCATTGTTTGAACATACCTTTCGCAAACACAACAACAAAAGGACCAGTTTAGAAAATCTGCCAGATTCAGGGCCTGAACATGGAGCACTGGATCAGTGCCAGCACTCAGTGTCACAAATATGCTGTAAGGCATACCTGTGACACATACCGCCTGGCATGTGCCCGCACTGGCTCAGCTTGAGCCCATGCTGAGCAAGCACTGGGTGGAGGTTAGGCAACTGCTGCCCAGAGCTCCAGGTGTGCTCCAGGTGATGGAAAGGGGGCATTGGGGAGGCATTCTTGTCTAGAGAGAAAGCGTGGTGGGGCAGGGAGCCAGCAGGAGGGGGCGGGGCTGGTGGAGCTCAGCTCTGCTGGATCCAAACTCCGTGTTGGGCCTCCCAGCAAGGTATGGGACTCCCTTACTCTGTACAGGCTAAATAGCCAGCACAGAGTTGATTAGCCCCATTGTGGGGTTACTTTCCTCACTCAGGGGAAAGAGAGAAATGTCTCATTCCCCCAAGGAACTGCTGGTGGCTGCCTAACATGTTCAGGATGCCGCGGCAGCCATTTTGGTGCCGTTTGGCAGCCATTTTGGTGCCGCGGCAGCTCTGTGTACCAGGCAGCTCAGAATTGGGCTGCAAGTCATTTTTTTAAACTTTTCATAAGTTCCTCTTGTTTTGGGGAATAGTTGTGCTGTTATTAGCCACAAAAACTCCAGGGAAGATAGTGAAAGCAGAGTTTCAGGGATTGCACGGAACCTCTAGCCTCAATGAGAAGCTATTTATCATCTCTATTGTTATGTAAAGACAATAGCTAAATGAGCCATTGGGAACCATCAAGGTGTTTTTTTACTGCTTGTTCCTAGTAATACTGAATGTGTCTGTTAGGAAAGATGCTGATTAGACAGGTTTTATTTTTACCTAACTGTTTAGCAGAAATCAAAAATCAGTGATTAGGAAAATCCTCCCCCCATTTTTTTTTTTTGGGGGGGGCTTATAAACAAAAACGTTTCTGTAGCCTTTTCCTTCAGTGGCTTGACTTCAGCAACTAGGTAAATATTCTTTTCTCTCCCCACACAAAGTTTCTTTTTTCCAGCTCTGCAAATGTGTTTATTGGCTGTCATTAGGAGCTTCACACCTCTTTATTTGCTGATGAGTCCACATCCTGAACCATGACCTGTGTTTTCTTAAGGCTTATTGTCAGTCCAAAATCTTGTCAGGCCTTGCTAAAACAAATCATGAGCTGCTGGAGATCTTTGGCAGAGTGGGTGGTGACAGCTGCTGCTGGAGATCTTTGGCAGAGTGGGTGGTGACAACTGCATCGTTGGCAAAGAGGAAGTCACGCAGACATGTCAGCTGGACTTTGGACTTCGCTCTCAGTCTGGAGAGGTTGAAGAGCTTTCTGTCTGATCTGGTCTGGAGATAGATGCCTTCTGTTGCAGTTCCAAAGGCATGCTTCAGCAGGACAGCGAAGAAAATCCCAAACAAGGTCGGCGCAAGAACACAGCCCTGCTTCACTCCGCTCCGATGTCAAAGGGGTCTGATGTGGAGCCATCAATGACGACAGTGCCCTTAATGTCCTTGTGGAAAGACCTGATGATGCTGAGGAGCCTGGGTGGACATCCGATCGTGGGGAGAATCTTGAAGAGGCTGACCAGGTTGAAGGCCTTCGTGAGATCTATGAAGGCTATAAAGAGTGGCTGTCGTTGTTCCCTGCATTTCTCCTGCAGCTGTCTAAGGGAGAATACCATATCAGTGGTGGACCATATCAGTTGGCTTGGAATCCGCACTGCTATTCTGGATAGACGCTCTCTGCAAGTACCTGGAGCCTCTTTAGTGCAACTCTGGCAAACAGACATGCTGCGGTAGTTGTTGCAGTCACCCTTGTCGCCTTTGTTCTTGTACAGCGTGATGATGTCTGCATCCCTCATGTCCTGAGGTACTCCACCTTCTCTCCAGCAGAGACAGAGGATTTCATGCAGCTCAGTGACGATGATCTCTTTGCAGCACTTTAGGACTTCCGCAGGGATGCTGTCTTTCCCAGGTGCCTTGCCAGAGGCAAGGGAGTCCAGGGTCACGTGAAGTTCTTCTAGGGATGGTTCACTGTCAAGCTCCTCCAACACAGGCAGGCACTCAAGCGCTTCTTCGGTGACTACATTTTCTCCGGAATATAACTCAGAGTAGTGCTGTACCCAGCATTCAATCTGCTGCGCCTGATCCTGGATGACCTCGCCTGTGGTAGACTTCAGAGGGGCAATTTTCTTCTGTGTTGGACCTAGGGCCTGCTTGATGCCATCATACATCCCCTTGATGTTGCCCATGGCAGCTGCTATCTGTACCTGGGAACAGAGCTGGAGCCAGTAGTTGTTAGCACATCTCCTGGCAGTCTGCTGGACTTTGCTGCGAGCAGCTCGGAGGACCTGCAGGTTGCGCTCACTGGGACAGGCCTTTTATGTTGCTTGAGCTCTCCTCTTTTCCTCAATGACTGGTTGTAACTCTTCAGAGTGGGCTTCAAAACAGTCTGCCATCTTGTTGGTCTTCTTGCCGAATATGGACAAGGCGGTGTTGTAAATGGCATTCTTGAAATGTTCCCATCTGTTGGATGCATCTGCATTGGCAGGGCCTGGAAGAGATTCCTCAAGCGCTCGTGCAAATTCCTCCACTTTTCTCTGATCCCAGGTCTTGCTGGTATCAATGCGAGGTCTTCCTTCCTTTTTCGTGTGATACAGTTGCTTTTGTTCGCAGTTTCACTCTGCTGCACACCAGGGAGTGGTCAGTGTTGCAGGCAGCATCCTGATAACTGTGTGTGATCTTGATGCTGGGAAGGCTGGAGCATCTGGTGAGAATCAGGTTGAGCTGGTGCCACTGCTTTGATTTTGGGTGTCTCCAAGAGACTCTATGTTGGGGCTTCGTGTTGAAGAACGTGTTGCTGACACAGAGACCATGATGACAGCAAAACTTTAGCAGGCGTTGGCCATTTTTGTTCATCTTCCCAGTGCTGAACTGACCTAAGTAAGTGGGCCACAAACTGTGATCAGCACCAACTCTAGCATTGAAATTGCCGAGGATGAACAATTGCTCACCTCCCTACATTACAATCTCTGCGCATGAACTGGAGGTTGTCCATGACTTTGTGTACCTTGGCTCAACGATCTCCGACACTCTTTCTCTCGATACCGAGCTAAACAAACGCATTGGTAAAGCAGCTACCACGTTTTCCAGACTCACAAACAGAGTCTGGTCCAACAAGAAGCTGATGGAACATACCAAGATCCAGGTCTACAGAGCTTGCGTCCTGAATACACTTCTGTACTGCAGCGAGTCATGGACTCTCCGCTCACAACAGGAGAGGAAACTGAACGCTTTCCACATGCGCTGCCTCCAATGCATCCTCGGCATCACCTGGCAGGACAAAGTTCCAAACAACACAGTCCTGGAACAAGCTGGAATCCCTAGCATGTATGCATTGCTGAAACAGAGACGCCTGTGATGGCTTGGTCATGCTGTGAGAATGGATGATGGCCAGATCCCAAAGGATCTCCTCTATGGAGAACTCGTGCAGGGAAAGTGCCCTACAGGTAGACCACAGCTGCAATACATCTGCAAGAGGGATCTGAAGGCCTTAGGAATGGACCTCAACAAGTGGGAAACCCTGGCATCTGAGCGGCCCGCGTGGAGGCAGGCTGTGCAGCATGGCCTTTCCCAGTTTGAAGAGACACTTGGCCAATAGACTGAGGCAAAGAGGCAAAGAAGGAAGGCCCATAGCCAGGGAGACAGACCAGGGACAGGCTGCACTTGCTTCCGTTGTGGAAGGGATTGTCACTCCTGAATCGGCCTTTTCAGCCACTCTAGACGCTGTTCCAGAACCACCATCCAGAGTGCAATGCCATAGTCTTTCGAGACTGAAGGTTGCCAACTGAATTTGCTGATGAAGACTGAGATAAAGAGTATTCAAGCCTGAGTTCCAGACCAGGGTAGATCTGGTGTTGGGGGGAGGGCATGAGCATTGCCTTAACTGAAATGCCAGGCCAAGGAAGGGTAGGGGGCATACCTCCTGAGTTTGCCTCCTTGGAGCTCCCAAAGAAGCAACCTTCCTCCTCGACAGCCCGGCTTCTGTTATGAGCCTGTCTGCCCAGTAGGGGAGCCCCATTCCTTCCAGTCACATGGGCCACCCAAGGTATTGTGAGAGCTCAGGCCACCCAAACAGTTAGCCGAACACTATCTCGCCACCGATGCTCCCCCAGTGAACATTCTCCTGGAGCCCAATTTTGCTCCCCATCCTGGTGAGCGCCTTCCCTGTTAGCACAGCAGTTTGGGGGTGCCATGCACCATGGCTCCCCTTGGATCCACCCCTGTTGCAAACCCAGCTCAATGTGTACCAGAAAGTTTTTTTTTTCCACCCCCTCCTGGAGAGTTTTTTTGTTTTTAAACTGAAGATGTCTGTCTCTAGGTCCTGAGAGTTTTTTTCTTGGGGGTGGGGGAGATAGCTAGCTGGCTCTTTTGTAAGCCTGAAGAAGAACTCAAATACTAGTTAAGCAGCTAGCTCAACTTGAAATAATTTTTTTCTTCTTCCAGGGCATTCAAGGGTCAGGTATAAACCCCATCTTGAGACTTGTGCTGCTGAAGAATTAGTGGACATGGTAGATAAGTAGAAGGCTTTATTGCGAGCCTGCAAAACACCAAATTTGCTGTTGCTGTAGTCAGAGCAGTGTTTTTTTTGTTTTTTGTTTAAAAGGTTTTTCAACTGGGCACTCCTTATTCCAGGGGCCCCACCATGCAAGGTCCAGTAATACCTAAGCTCAGTAAAGCCATGGTTTTTTAAAAAAAACATTTTCTTGGGTGAGGTCAGCTTTTTTGCATGATTTCCATAGGAATTGATAGTCAGCACCTCAGACAGTGCTGAAACAACTGACTAAACACCACGGATGGGAAATTGAGTCAGGTGACTTGAGTCGATCCATTCAAGTTGACCCATTGTGACTGCAGGGACTTAACCCAGGACAATGGGATAAATGTCCCCTTACCCTGAGGAGACTTCCAGTAGTCGATATTTCCCCATAGGATACAGCGTAGCCTGTGCTGGTGCTGTGGGGTTTTATTTAGGACTGGGCTGTAAGAATGAGATCTCCATCTCACACTCTAAATAATGATGTGTGTATGAATGAGATGGGAAAAGTGATAGTGTTATTGTCAGATTGTGATAAATTGATAACTCCTCAAGTCTCCCTGTTTGCTTTTGCAGATGAAAAAAAGAAAAGAAAGAAAGATCAAATTTTATTTAGAAATTACAGTTTCCTATAATGGCAATCATTTAAGATATACAGAGATGCCACTTCAGTTGTGAAAGAAATTTCCTTCCTTCCGTTCTGAATCATTTGTAAATTCCAACTGTGAAGTGCTCTTTGATCTGTTTAATCCTGTAATTTTATGCTCGTAAAATTTGCAATTACCGGTAATTTTGTGATCACCAGTGGTTGAACAAAGTTAATCTGACAATTAAGATACTTCTAAAACAGCTCACAATAATTCAAGCCCCATTCAACATTGAGCTCTGTTGTACTCCTGATTCAATGGGGGTACATTGGGGGCTAGAGGCCTCCCCAGCTACAAGCCCTGTCATTTCCCCCCCTTTCCCTATCTTACCTTTCTGAAGTGAGGGGTGACAGCAAAGAGCTGTAATGGCCTCAGCATTGAGGCCAAGATGGGGAAATGGTGGGCAGCCCAATCCAAAGCTGGAGTTGAGCCGGCACAGGCCTCCTACGCTGGCTCCTGAGTGCACCAACGTGGGAGTTGGTTGGGCTGGCACGGAGGCTTGTGCTGGCTCGGCTGGGCCGAATCCCTCAGCTGGGCTGTTCAGAGAAGGTGAGTTTGTGCTGGGCGGTGCAGGCATTGGGAAAGGATGGTGGGAGGACATTCTGGTGGTAGGGAGGGGGCGTCTCTGGGCAGGGGAGGGTGGACTGGGGAGGATCAGGCCAGGGAGCAAGGATGGATTGGCAGCGGCAGTGCATGCCATATCCTAACCCCCACTTCCAGGCCTGGCAGCCTTACAGAGTCTGCTTGGACTTGCGCCAGCTAAATAGCTGGTGCAGATCAGAGAAGCCCTATAGGGTTAGCTGGTGCTCAACACGGGACATGGGCAAACATATCCCTTTATCCTAAGGTGATTTCCAGCAGCCTTCCAACCTGCATTGGATACAGTGCAGTGCAGGCCATTGCAGCCTGGCTGTACCAGCTCAGGTTCGGGTCGCCCCCTTAGCCTCTTTGCTTCCTGTGTTAGTGTGTGTGGATTCCAAGCCTGGAAATCTGATCTGTGGAAGTCTGAGTGAATTGTTTCACCCTCTAGATCTCTCACATTTTGATTTCTTTTTTGTTTTTTTGATCTTGTTGTCTTCCCCGTCTCCTTGTTCTGTTTCCTTACGGTCTATAAATAATAAACCTCTGCTGCATTCCCAGTGTCATCTTGTTGCAGAGTGGCTTCGATTCCCGTCTGGCATCTGGGCCTCTGACATTCAGTGAACTGTGGCTATTTAATGACTCCCTCAGCAGTTGGCAAAATAAGTGGTAGAACACACTCTTCCCATGTTTGTGTTTGCAAGCAGGCAGCAGGCAAGCTGCCTCTGTCTCTTGGGTTCCCTAGGGGCAGACATCATTTTTTATCGCTTGCGTTTCTCACATATGCAACTTCCTATCTCCTGTCAGTCAATGCTATCCTAATAGAGACCTGTCAGATTCTGAGACATTTTGCAACGCATAAAGGCTGCAGTGGCACTTTTTCAAAAGAGAACATTGAGAAACAGTTTTGGAAGGAAAAAAGCCCATCTATTTATTCGTATTATATACTGCTGTAAAACAAATGGGCCAAGATTTAAAGCAAATTTGAGCCTTGTTTGGATCTACATTCTCTCTCCCAAGAATGTACTAAGTATGCAATGAGGCAGAGGATTTCACTCTCTGACCTCACTATAGAACTCTGCAGGTTCAGTGCCTGCATGAAAGAAACTGTGCAGTCATAGACTCCTCCACGCCCTCAAGAACCTTGGGGCAGTTACTGGCAACACTTGCATGCACTATAGGGGTGGGGTGGGACGGGACCCAGTGCAGTTGACTTGCTATCCACTTTCTAGCCTCCCATCATGCCCCCCCTCTCTCTTTGGACTTGCATCAGCTAAAGAGTTGGCACAGGTTTGAGGAGACTCATTAACAAATCAGGAGACTTACAGAGGGGTAAGGGAAAATAATTTTCCCTTTCCCTCCCCAGTCTCCCTATCTCCGCCCCCCACATGCAGTGCAGTTCATTTTGAGTGGGAAAAGCCATAGGATTGGGCTTATGCATTTCAGTAGGACATTTCAGCCAACTTTTTAAAATCAGAACTTGAATTTGTAATTTGAATTTGTAAGCTAAATTTCTCTCTCTCTCTCTCTCTCTCACACACACACACACACACACACACACACACACACACACACACCCCATTCCTCCTCACTGCACATGGAAACAATACTTTTTATTGTTCACATTCCAAGTTATTACTATATATAGTTAATTTTGTGAATCATTATTTGCTGATGCCTGTTCATTTTTCAGGACTTCAGCCACATCTCCTTCTGCTGCCTGAAACTTGTTAGCAGGGGATCCCTAATCTTTTCTTTCTGTACGTATTGTTCTATCTAAGTGGAATTCAGACAAAGATTGAGTTGAAAATTAGGATCACATCAGGCATGCTAACTCAAATATGAGACCTAGTATAACAGAACAAATAAGTCATTTTGGCTGTTTCTAGCAGTCTTAATTATTGTGGTTTTTGCAAGATAATCCTAAAATGCACACAGCTGACTGGAGCTGAGACCTCCAAAGGTGCTCCCTTCTCTTTTTAAAGCCAAAACGGTTCTTTATTGAGACATTTCCTATTCCAGTACTGAATTTTCATTATAATTTAGCTCAATATTTATTTTGTAAGGGACTGTCCATAAAGTATGTCACGCGTGAAGCAAAACTCTATTAAATAAAGGATTAGCCAAAATGGGACAAAGTGTGATTATATGTTAGTTTAAAAAGCCTTTTAAAAAAATGACACACTTTATGATCGGTCTCCAGTGGATTTTCAAAACAAACAAACAAAAAATACAGTCACCAGTTTAAAAAATGGCTTTACTTTTCTTTAATCTACTTTTTATGAACTGCTTTGAGAAATTCATTTGCATGGTGATCTGTTTCCTCTACATTTGATCCCCAATTTAAATTGCTATTTGTTGTTTCACCCAGAAATAAAGTCAATGCTTTGTAACTTTGCAAAAGTATTTCATCTTGGTCATTTAATTAATGGCTATAATTAATATGATTTGCTCCAAATGAGATTAGATTGAGAGTAATCATACGGTTGGAGTGTTTGGGCTGATTTAATTGTAGCCTAATTGAAGAAACCTATAAATAGAAAGAAAAATAGTATTTGATACAATCAAAAAATTATTTGCATCTGGTAAACAATTCTTATAAACAAAATCAAGAGGTGTATTTGTGCCACTGTCAGAGAAACCATGGAGGAACATCAGAAGATGTGATTCCAAAACATCTATGGTGCGTGGCTGCTTTAAAAACAATAATTTGAAATACAGTATACAGTTCTGATTGGCTCATTTCAAAAGTACTACATAGTCCTGGAAAAGGCACAGGGAAAAAAGCAATCAAAATTACCAAAGGGCTGAAGCACATTTTGGATTAAGGCTAGAACATTTGAGGTTTTATTTAAATTTAGAAAAAAAAAGACATGGGAAGAACAGTAACATTCTCCTTCATATTTGTATAACACCTTCCCTCTGTTGAGCTCTGGTTCTCATACACGAGTGCATAGTAATACACCTGCAAGCATTGTGCTCTTCCTATATAAACTTGCTATTTGTGTATGATGAGTTTGTAGTGGACCTGTAACTGCTGAGCTTGAAAATCACAGACCTGGATTCAAATCATCCCCACAAACTCTCAACTTAAGTTCCATGTTTGCAGAAGATACATTACTCTCCGCTTTGCCTCTATTGGGCCATAACAAACACTTGTTCCACTGGCGGAAACTGCTGCAAAAGTGCTGTAAAGCACTTTCTGGCAGTGCACTGCAGTGTGCTGTGTGGGTACCAGACTGTTCCTGCATGCGTTGTTGTCTCTTCCACTACCCTCCAGAACAGGTGAGTCAACAGGAGAGGCGGGAGGGGTGGGGAGGGGGTGAGGAGGTGACAAACCCAGGTGGGGAGGGGACATAACAGGGATGGGAGGCTTCAGGAGAGGGTGAACTTGGTGGTGATGGGAAGTGCTGGATCCTATGCCCTCTGGCAGCAGCCTTCCCATCCCCTTTTGCTCCTTGAACTTGCTTTAGCGAAATCGCTATTTCAGGTCCAAGGAGTGCAGGAGGCTTACTCAGGGGTAAGGGGATCTAAATCCCCTTTCCCTGCTGAAGTCTCCCAATATGCACCCCCTCACTGGATACAGAACACCTGTTTTTGGTGCAGCTACACCAATGGCGGGGTGGGGGGGGAAGGATACAATTGGGCTGTCTATCTTATAAAATTGCTATTGATAGATACAAAGTGACCAAAGGTAACTTGACAATATTCAGCACACTTCTTGAACATTTCTTAAAGCTTATGCTTGAATCTGAACACTGCCAAGAGTCTGAAGAAGAGTCTGAGAAGAGGTTTGGGGGGGGGGGGGGAAGAAACTTATAATGGCTGTCTCCCTACTTTAATAATATAGAGTCCAGCAGTTGACATTATTGGCTTAGCTTCTTCCCAGAAGTACTGAATTCATGTGCTGAAATGACCAAGAAGACACAACTTCTGGTTTCCTTGGGAAATTGGAAGTGACATTCATTTGCCTTATAAGACATTCTGAGGCCCAGGGAAGCCCTTCAGGCCTTTTAAGGTGAAAATTTGTCACTTCCAGTTTCCAGAGGAAACCAGAAGTTGCGTCTTTGCAGCTGTTTCGGCCAT
This sequence comes from Tiliqua scincoides, assembly GCF_035046505.1. Taxonomy (NCBI): domain Eukaryota; kingdom Metazoa; phylum Chordata; class Lepidosauria; order Squamata; family Scincidae; genus Tiliqua; species Tiliqua scincoides. Next base: position 34,200,278 of record NC_089826.1, read on the forward strand.
TCTAAGCCTCGCAGAGGCAGCACACAGATGTATGCTGCCTTGGCAGGGCTCAGAAAAGCCTCTGGAGGCAAGGGGAGCAGAACCCGCCTCGTCTTTGGAAGCTTGGAACAGGTGTTGTTGATTAACATTGGTGTCACTTGATGATGGGAGGTGAGGTGACATATCGCCATCATTAAGTGATACACATCTGTACGTACAAAATCCAACAATCCTATCATGCATTTTTTTGCAGCATGGAATTTATGAACAGACCATGGATGCATCTCACAAAATCACCAACAAAGCAACCTTTAGACCATATGTGAACAGAATATAGCTTTTATAACAAAGGGGCACCTGAATAATTAGGAAGACAAAAGCTGTTTCTTTCAAGCCATACAAGCAATAGGAAACTAATAGTGGAGCATCCTTTAGAAAGAATTTCAAAGCACAGCTGTGTTTTTTTAGGCTAGGGGTAGTTTCTGTTGCACCTATTAGAACAAAGTGTTGTATTTAAGAGACAAGAAATCTTATATTCTAGCTACATCCAACATAACCTTGAATGTTATTCCTCAGTGTGAAGCAATTCTTATGTTATTGTTATGACAGTATATATTGATTTAAAAAAAGCATACTAGCCCTGGATCTTGTGCACCTGGAACTAATCAATTTATCATCTGTGGGATTTCTGGTTGAATTCCCATCTGTAGAATGAGAATAACTCATCATAATGTTGCTGTGGGATGGATCCTATAGATTTGGAACATACAGCTCAATTCTTTGTGGGCCCTATGCTGCTGGAATTAGCATTCTGGTGGTATGCTTTACAGCTGTCACAAAACACGGCATGCTGTATTATGGAGACTCTGGGATGTATTATCACATCCCCCTGGCACTGGTAAGTTGGTACAGGGGGCAGGAAGGAAGCAGGAATTGAGTGGAATGGGGCAGGGAAGAGAAGGAACAAAGAGGATACCCTGGGTTGAATGGTGAATAGGACGAGAAGGGTATCAGTGGCAGCACCAATTTTTTATCCCCTTCCAGGTCTCAATCTACCAACCCAGGTTCCTTCAGACTTGTGCCAGTGAAATCACTGGCACAGGTCTGAATAGACCCATTCTGACACCAATGGCTTACCCCCAGATAAGGGAACAAATGTTCCCTGACCTGGAGGAGACTTCCAGGACTGCTCGCCACAGGACACAGTGTGCACTTCAGCACGGGAAGGAAAGGATAGGATTGGGTCCTAGATGTACAGTATTATATCAGTAGTAACTACTAGTTCTGTTACCAAAATTGTAGCATTTTGCAACTCAGTTGGCCACTATCCAAATCTCTATTTCACAAATACTCTGATAATGTAAAGACTGTGCTCTGATTGTGTCTTCCTTGTGACACCAATGTCCCCAGTCAGACCAAGGACAGGGCAGCACTGGTATAGAATGGAACAATGGGATTGGAGTTACTCCATGTGAATGGTGCTTTCGTATGTGATCAAGGCAATATAAGATGGTTTTCTTGTCAATATGTTTGCAGTGCATATGTTAACCAATCTTACTGTTATCAATTTGAACATTTAGTTGTTGTTTTTTTAATTGTGGAAACTGTTGTGCTCTCATTCTAACTAACCACAGTAAGGGGGCCACAGGGAAGCCGTTTTCCAGTGCCCACTGCACCATCTCAATAATAGACAACCTGAATGATTGTTTCAAGTCTTTCTGCTTAGAATTCAGTGTTAATAGTTCAATACCTGTAATGTCCCCCGTAGCACTAAGATCAACAAGATTACCCAGGTGTCCTGAATTCTTAACAGGTCTTTTTTAGAATCTGAAACAAAAACCAACTGCTAACAGTTGTCAGCAAGAAGTTAGGCCTGCCGAAATCAACTGTGCTCAATTCTTTATTAAATGTTGGGCAGCCCAATCCAAACATGCACTGGCACAGCGGGACTACATGACCTGTGCTGTTAGAAGGAGGTTGGAGGCTTACTTTAAGAAAGGGGATATTTTCCCTATTATTTATTTATTTTTCACATTTTTATACCGCCCGTCCTCCAAAGAGCTCAGAGTGGTGTACACAGCTGCTCCCCTCCTTTTTGTCCTCACAACAACCCTGTAAGGTAGGTGGGGCTGAGAGAAAGTGACTGGCCCAAGGTCACCCAGGAAGCTTCATGGCTAAGGGGGGGATTCAAACCTGGATCTTCCAGGTCTAAGTCCACCTCTCAAACCACTACACCACCCTGACTTACCTTTTGCAAAGCTCCAGCCTGACCAGTGGGGCTACTCAGATCCAGCAGCAGACCTTCCATTGATTCAAAGGGGCAAGTGCCCTGGGCTTGGAGTCTGCATGCCTTTAGAACTGCGTCGGAAGCCTCACTGAGGCTCCCGACGGGGTCAGAAACTGTGCTGGAAGCACAGTTTAAGAGAATGAGGAAACTTTAGTAGGCTTCCTGGTGCGTCCTGGAGTTGTGCGAGGCTCTGTGCACTCTAGATAAGTGGGGGGGGTGCCTTTGTGCAGGAAGGGAGCGCTCTCACGGACATTTGTCCCAGGGCGCCCCAAGGGGAGCTCCGCTACTGCTTGGATCTATGCCAGCTAAATCACTGGCACAAATCTGAGCAGCCCCATGTAAACCTATCAGGCCCAGGAAGGGAATTTGGGTATGGTGCTGACAGAGCAAGCAGTGCTGACAGAAAGGCCTCCTCCGCCAATCTTACCCCCTTCCAGGCCTAAACCGCTCCTCCCTGCCCTACCCTGCCCTGAAACACCCCTCCAGCCTCTGTTCTGCCCTCCCACTGCCCCACTACCCCTATTCCACTCAGCAGAGTACTCACCTTCACCAGCAGCCTTTCCTTTGGATACAGCACTGGCAGAACAGCACAGGCCTTTCCGTCAGCAGTGCTTGCTCCAGAGTAGTTGCAAACATTCTGTAAGGCACATTTGCAATACTCTAGGCTGGCACAGTGGCTGTCAGAAGATTGCGCTGTCAGTGGGAGAAAAAAGGCATAGCTATTCCAATGAAAGAAGCTATTTTCAAAATCAGGCTGTAATTCTATGTCCACTTGCCAGGGAGTAAGTCCCACTGAACCCAGTGGGGATTGCATTCAAATAAGCATGCCCACTATCAGGCTGCATGTCAGCAGGGTTCACTGAGAGGTACACTGTTTGGGGAGAACCTACTTCACTGAGAGGTACACTGTTTGGGGAGAACCTACTTCATGGCAGATCTAGGCTGAAACAAGTGCTTCTTTCTCTCTGTGATATTTCTTACAAATTCCTAGCCATTATGACTCCTCTGGGTACTGGCATTGTCATTAAGCTCAGAATAGAATAATGGGTCCTGCATAGACATTTTAACATGTCTTTCATTCTAAAGAAAATTCCCTGCGGGTCTTCACAATTTAGAGGGGAAAACTTTTTAAAGAGCATCATCTGAAGTAATGCATCCCATTCTTCTTTCAACTTGTGAGCATGAGCAAAGCTATTGTGTCAGAAAATGAAATGCATTTGCATTCAGAAGAAAAGGTGGAGTTCCTGAGTTTCTATCTGTTAAAAAAAAAAAAAGTTTAAAATTTAAAAAAACAACACAACACTGTTGCCAGAAGGATTGCCAACATTTGGAGTGGCTTGTCTCTTGTGCTTGCGAGAATGATGGCATGGGGGAGGGGCAGGCTCTGTCCTTAACCTCAGAGACATCCCAAGTGTCTGATATGATGTACCAAATGTTGCCTTTGCCTCCTCATATAGTGCATTGCCAAATGCTTCTCCTTCATATGTCTCTTCTGTGGTCACTGCATTTTCAAAACCAAAACATCAAAAAACATTTTCAAAAGCCATACACCAGTGTTTCCCAAACTGTGGGTCAGGACCCACTAGGTGGGTTGTGAGCCATTTTCAGGTGGGTCACATAACACCTAGCTCAGCCGCCATTGAAAATACAGGGTACAGAGCTGCTGGGCAGGTTGGGCTCCTGGTGGGAGAGAGGCCTGGTGCTTTGCCCTGAATCAGTGGGAAGATGGGATGCTGGAAAGGGGGGGAGGGCTGTGGTTGGAGAAGGATTCAACTCAGTGTTCTACTTTGACTTCTGATCTGGAATATTTGAATTCCGAGTTATGCAAAATAGCAGCATGAGTGTGCTATGCAGTGGGACATTTGGTTGATCACTACCTAGGTTTGAAGCCTAAATTGATGATGTCACTTGCCGCCATGACATCACTTCCAGGTTATTGACATCACTTCCAGTGGGTCCAGACAGATGGTCATTCTAAAAAGTGGGACCCAGTACTAAAAGATTGGAGAACTAATACCATACACAGTTGCCGAGGGACCATTAGGTGTGGTGCTGGCAAAGGCTTGTGTTTTAGGCTGTGAAATTATGTGAAAGTTTGGAGAGTATGCAGATATAATAACCCCCATCCCCATTTTGTTTTGGAATCAGCTGCAAAATTGTATCTGTGTTTGTTTTAAAGAGCAATGAAGTATGTGACCCGGAGTAGCTGATCTGACTGAAGGAAGTCAAGATGACTGAGGTTGACTGGATTTCACCGACTGACAATAGTGGGAGACATTGAATAACTTCCTGTAAAATTGGGCTTAGAACATGGAGTGAGGTCTTCTCTACTGTTCATTTAGCAGCTGAAGGAGGTTTGGTTCTCTATTCAAAATAGGTTTGAAAGAAAAAAATAAGATGTTCTGTCCCCCACGTTATTTATCGTAGTGACTATGAGGATAAGCAGAATTACCATTTGACCAGGGGAAGGACAGCCTGGGAACATCTTTTGTTTCTTTTATTTCCCTTGCTTTCAGACAGCTATGGCATGAGTTTTGATATGGCATGAGGATTTGCTACCCAAGAGGAAGATGTCATAGATTCTGCTGGGACTGTCCAAGTCCTGGAGCATAGCTAAGTAGCTCTTTGGTACAAGTCGATATGTCATTTTTGGATTCTTGTGAGATATGCTATGAATCTATGATAATGATGATTATACTAAAGAAAAAAAGCTTGTCCTATGCTCTTTTTTGTGTATTAAAAATGCCTTATGCAAAACCTTCTGCAAACAGAAGAACCTATCTGGGTTTAGGGTCACTTTTCTCACACAGCCCTTCTGATCGGTCATCAGCAGTCTTTCTGTGAGTGTAAGAGGCTTTCTGCTAGCTGAAGTGCACATTTGGATCCAATGGATTGAGTTCAATGATGCTTTTTTCCAAGTAGGTGTGTATGGGATTATAGTCTTGGATTATGTATAGTGTCAGTTGCAACTGCAAAGGATTCAACGTTTCTGTGCTCAGAAATGGGAACAGGACTGAGTGGAATGAATACAGTTTTTGGCTATTTTGTTCCTGCTCTTTAGGAATTGAGCTGGGCCCAATGGAGTGTAACTAAGATATTCTCCCTAAAGAATGAAAAAGGCACAAAAATACCAAGTATTAATGGTCCCCCTTCCCCCCTCTCCTTTTTTCACTTCTGCCTACTGTGTAGAGTACCTCCTATGGGACTGTCATCCTCAAAGCCGTAGATCATTCTGAGTCATGAAGTAGTGATGGCATGAAGTAGCATCCCCAATAGTTAGGAATGAAAACTCAGTGAAGCATAGCTCTCCAAATACAAGCTGAATGGCTTCAGCAGTTCTTGCTCACTCTTTTTAATATAACACTACCTCAAGGTGACTTATTTGGTGCCGCCTGCACTATGAGTATGGCCTTATTGCCTCATTAAATTATTTCAGGTTTGTCAAAACCCATAGAAAATGGCATCACACACCAAAAGTATTATCTCCTTGTTGGGGAGAAGTGAAGGGTAGCATTACTGTGATTCATCTTTAGTACTGGGTAATTCACTGAGATGGATCATGAATACATCTGTTAATGCTGTGGAAGAAACCCACACAGAACCTCTTTAGGAACAGTGTAACACAACACACAGTATGGCAGAATGTATCCAGGTTGGTATAATAAGGTCACTTCTATTATCCCTTTCCTGATTTTAGTTTTCCTTATTTATTGTTTGAATTTCAGTAGTACCCAGGAGTCCAGCCCAAGACTGGAGCTGCGCTATTCAGTGAGCGATGCTAGTACCTGCTCTGAATATGTAATGCCTTGAAAAAACAAGGCAGATATAAGAAAAGTTTAGAGATGGAAAAGGAATCCTAGACAGGTGAAGTAACTAGTTTCCACAGCAGACATGCTGTTAAATCCCATCCCATCTATGGAGAAGAAAACCCCATTGAGACTTCAAATGCGTAAAGTTGTTACATTATCGTATGTGTGTGTCCCACTTTCTTAGGTGCTGTTTGGTACCATCAAGTGCATGCAGGCCTATGCATGTTTACTCAGGAGAAAGCAAAACTAGATCCAATGGGTACAAACTACAAGAGAGGAGATTTTGATTAGTTGTTGGCAGCCTTCAGTCTCAAAAGACTATGGCATTGCGCTCTGAATGGTGGTTCTGGAACAGCGTCTAGAGTGGCTGAAAAGGCCAATTCAGGAGTGACAATCCCTTCCACACTGGGAGCAAGTGCAGTCTGTCCCTGATCTGTCTCCCTGGCTATGGGCCTTTCTTATTTGCCTCTTTGCCTCAGTCTGTTGGCCACGTGTCTCTTCAAACTGGAAGAGGCTATGCTGCACAGCCTGCCTCCAAGCGGGCTGCTCAGAGGCCAGGGTTTCCCACCTGTTGAGATCCATTCCTAAGGCCTTCAGATCCCTCTTGCAGATGTATTGCAGCTGTGGTCTACCTGTAGGGCGCTTTCCCTGCACGAGTTCTCCATAGGGGAGATCCTTTGGGATCCAGCCATAATCCATTCTCACGACATGACCGAGCCAACGCAGGCGTCTGTTTCAGCAGTGCATACATGCTAGGGATTCCAGCTCATTCCAGGACTGTGTTGTTTGGAACTTTGTCCTGCCAGGTGATGCCAAGGCTGCATTGGAGGCAGCGCATGTGGAAAGCCTTCTGTTTCCTCTCCTGTTGTGAGCGGAGAGTCCATGACTCGCTGCAGTACAGAAGTGTACTCAGGACGCAACCTCTGTAGACCTGGATCTTGGTATGTTCTGTCAGCTTCTTGTTGGACCAGACTCTTTGTGAGTCTGAAAAGCATGGTAGCTGCTTTACCTATGCATTTGTTTAGCTCGGTATCCAGAGAAAGAGTGTCGGAGATCGTTGAGCCAAGGTACACTAAGTCATGGACAACATAGGTACATTCAAATTGGGAATGGGTTAGCTGAGAATGTAAACACATTAAGGGCCTCTGTTTTTAGTACAGTTGATGTATTTCCATTATGTCTCTTCTAGGAAATTAGAGTAAGAACCTGTAGGTTTCAGCCAAGTTTAGAGACACACAAGTATGCCAGTGTTTGATCTGTAATCAAGCTGAGACATGCAATGGATACACTGCCTGTAAGGAAAGCCCTACTAGATCAAGCCAAAGGCCCATAGAGTCCAGCATCCCTTTTCCCCACAGTGGCCACTCTGTTGCCCCTGAGAACTCCACAAACAGAACTTGAGGGCAATAGCCCTCCTTTGCAGTTGTTCCCCCACAACAGCATTCAGAGGTGTGTTGCTTTTGGACATAGAGTTTCCACATAGCCAGCATGACTAGTGGCGAGTAGGAGTCTCTCCTGAATGAATTTGTCACATTCCCTTTGAAAGTCATCTAAGCTTGTGGTCATCACTACAGCTTGTGGAAAGGAATTCCAGAGATTAATTATAAATTGTGTTAAAAAGTCCATCCTATAGGAATGTAGATTCCTATCTGAATTTTTTGCCAATTCATTTCATTGGATGACCCCTGGCAGAGGCATCCCTGGAGTGGGTGCCACCTGGTGCAGCACTTACTGGTAGATATAGTGTGTTTGAGACCTAGAGACTTAGGGCCTGATCCTGAACATTTCACACTGGTGCCAGTGTGTAGTGTCACAAATGTGCCATAAGGCATGCCTGTGACACTTACTGCCTGGCCAGCATGGGTGCTGGCTCAGCGCAAGCCTGTGCTGAGCCAGTGCCAGGCAGAGTTTGGGTGGCTGATGCCCAGAGCTCCAGGCAAGTACCGAGCGGTGGAGAGGTGAGTTGGGGTGAGGGGGAGAAGCATTCCAGGGTGGGGGAAGGTGGAGCAGTGGGAGAGAGTGGGGTGGGACTGGAGGAGCTCACCTCTTCCAGATCCACAGCCCTGCATTGGGCCTCCAGGCCCAACACAGAGCTGCTTTACTCTGTGCCAGCTAAATAGCTAGTACAGGGTTGAGTAGCCCCATTGCAGGGCCACTTCCTTGATTCAGGAGAAGAGGACTAATGTCCCCTTCCCCCCTGAGGAGGCATCAAGTACCACCCACAGCTGCCTGAATGGCCATAAGACACAGTGGCAGCCATTTTGGATCCACTGCAGCATTGGGCACTGAACAGCTCAGGATTGGCTGTAACTGTCTCCCTTTTACCCTTCCTGTTTCCACTGTGGCCGGTAGTATCTGGGCATATGCCTCTAAAAAATTGGAACAGCATGGCTATCAACTGTTTGCACATGTATGAATATTATTATTATTATTATGTAGGCAAAGCATCATCTCTGGAAGTGGCCTTCCACTAATAATTTAGAATTGGTGGAAATTCAAAGTAGTTAGAGAAATGTCCCATTCAAATATTCTAACTCTCTTCTAATGCCCACTTTTTTGCTAATTAACACCCTCCTTTTCCAAGAACAGCAGCTGTGGTGTGTAAAGAAATGAACAGAACTCCTTATCAGTTGAGCAATTAACAAGAATTTATTGCTACAAATACATACACTTATTCCCTGCAAGTCCTCTTGTCCAGAGGCTTTCCCTTCCCAAAACTCTACTTAACTTAGTGGGTAAAGTTCTGAAGCCTCCAGTCCAAGTCCAGTGTCCAAAGCACAGTCCAGTCTTCCCAATCTAGTCTTCTGCAGCAGAGTCCCTCCTCTCCAGCAGGGTCCTAGCAGTCCTCTCATCAGTGTCCCCCCTCTCCCATAGGTAGGGGTCAGGCAGCTCTTGGTCAGGTAGTGTCTCCCTCTGGGTCAGGGTAGCTCTGTCTCCTTCTGAAGCTGCCTTTTATTCTTGGATGTCTCATAATCCAAAATGCAGCTCACCTGTGAGCTACCTTGTTAGCCCCTTGTTAAGTCCAAATTAGGCTCAGGTGAGCCATCTCTTCAGTCCATGTCCATTCAAAGTCGCATCAAGTTCAAATGAAGCTCAGGTGTCCATCAGAGTCTCCATTGGCCTTAATTGATTACAGCTGTGGAGCCAGCCCTGCCCTTCCCAGAGCCCTCAAACAGCTGTCAACACCACATCATCCACCTGATGATCTTCTGATCTTCCATTACAAGAAACAAATGCTGGTGATTGGAAGGAAGCTGGTGATTAAAAGGCTATGTGTTAAAAGGCCAGTTATGTTAGGAATTGAGTGATGGAAACCACAGCTGGAAGAATTTTGGAGGCAGCAATCCTAAACATACTTTCTAGAGAGCAATGTTGCCCACAGGGACCCATATAAGACTATTATAATAGAAAATATAATACTTTGTTCAGTTCTTCAGAATTAGAGTTATTATTGCACTTTGGGTGATCACAAGGTAGCTGTATTAAAGGGATAGTATGGAATGAGCCACTGTGAGCCTCTGCATGTCTACTCAGAAGTAAGCCCCACTATAGTCAATGAACTTACTCCCAAGCAAGTGTGGATAGGATTGCACCCTGTTATAGCTACCTGGATGCTCCTAGTAAACTGCAATTTGATCTGATTTTCTACAATGCCTGACTTTTTATGATATTATTAAACACTGGGCAACTTTGCAATGAACATTATATGAAACTCTTCTAGCCCTTTATAAAGTGATGTTGGAACAGAAAATTCTCATTTGGTGACAGAGAAAAAACCCAGACTTTAGAATTTTTTAGGGGGAAGTATATCATGCTGTAGTATCATATTTTTCTAGCCTGCTCTTATCTCAGAAAACCATCGACTCCCAAGGTTGAAGGGTAGGTTGCTATGTCAATATATGACTTTGCATTTCACCTTCAGCTTGAAAGGGGTTTTTTATTGTCAAAATGACAGGTACATGCACCAAGGTTTTTCATATTGTGTAAGTGACAGCAGATATCTCATCACTTTTTTTATTTTGAACACTCTTTTTAGACTTTATTTTCCTTCTTGGAACTGAGGGAAAACAAAACATTTTGGCAGTCCATGTGGAACATGGTGCTCTATTCTGTAAATACATATATATATCATGCCTTCTGAACCCACTAATACTCAGAGGCATGATCCAGTTAAAATATTGGTGATCTTTAAGACAAATAATCAGAGCAGTGGCATCACTAAGTGAGTGGAGAGGAGTGTGGACCACACTGTGTGACACCACTAGTGGTCAAAATTTTGGAAATCTTTTGGAAAATGTGTATTTATGAATAATACCAAAATGTTACATATCTTTGGAAAGGAATTTCATGAAGAATGTAATGAAACAAACCAGTTATGGCCAATTAACCAGAAAAAGAAAACACAACTGCCTTATGTAACAAAAAGTGGATTTTCTTACCCCAAAACTGATCCATGAGATTGATTGTTCTGAGAGCCAATGAAGGCATTATTATGACACAGCAAGGAACCAATAAGGTGTTAGTATGAGTCACCTCTCATGTAGCAGAGCTAGTACTAGAACTCTTACAGCCCAATCCTATGCATGCCTACTCAAAAGTAAGTCTCATTAGAGTCAATGGGGCTTACTCCCAGGAAAGTGTGGATAGGATTGGGCTGTTAGTTATGTGAGTGTCAAGTTTGCCACTGGTTTTTTGTTGGTTACTGATTTGCTGGGTGACCAGTACTGTTCTATATTAAAATAAAGTTAATGGCGGTTACACCAACTCTAGTGATGCCACGGCATTTAGGCTGTGTGTATGATATTATAATTTATTCTGTCTTGTTGGTATGGGAGGAGGTCCATTATGAGGGTGACACAATTAGCTCTTGTACTGGATGACACAAGCCCTAGTGATGCCTCTGAATCAGAGAGTCCTCCAGAATTCTCTGAGAATAAGTTATGTTCTCCTACTACTGAAATACAATCATTCAACAACATAGTTCTTAATTCATGCTTTAATAGTTCTCCCATATAGACAATAATGACTCTGTCCTATCCAGAGCCAACTCAGAGCATGCAGTATGTGTGCTGAACTCTGTAGGCTGGCTGAGGACTGGGTAGCCCAGGAGAGGTTAGTAAAGAAAAAGCTTATTTACCTCTCCCTAGGATGCCTGCTCCCACCTCAGACCTGAAGAGTCTAAAGAGTCTCTGGAGGCAAGTCTGCACTGGGAAGGGATCTGCCCTGGGCTGGGAAGAGGAGATAAGATCTGGTGTGTGTTATATATTAGGTCCATGCGAATAAAGGAATAAAGGAAGGCGAATAAAGGAAGGCATAGTGATAACAGCTCAATATGTTTATTCCATCTTCAGAACAGAACCTAGCAAAAAAAAGGCAAACCCTTTTTATAGCCTTTAACTCCGTCCAGACTTCCCGTGATTGGTGCAATTGAAACCTTAACTAGAGGGCCAATTGGATGGTAGGATTTTGATCCATCACCCGATTGGCCAGAACTTACATTAACTAGAGGGCTAATCGGATGGTAGAATTTTGATCCATCACCCGATTGGCCAGCCATAAGTCTGGGCCAATCAGTTATGCACGATTTCGATCCTGCATACTTACATACATAACACCCCTCCCCCCAAGTACAGTTCAAGATTAACCAACATAGTCCTGTAAGTGGCGGGGCCGTATCTGCATTCACAAAGAACGGCGCGGCGTCCGTATCAGGGCCTCTGGTTCCTCAGTCAGTTCTGGGGTTGGCATATCTATAGCAGAGGGACTCCTCATAGATGCGTTGACATCTGGTGGCTCAGATAAGTCTAGGGAGGTCTATGGTTCCTGCAATATCACGTCTGGACTGATGGCCTCTCCAGACTGTGGTAAGACCTGATGCTCTCCACTGGGGACTGGAATCGGCGTGGTTGGGTGCTGAGTCAGCCATGTGGTGACGCATCTGGTCCACATGATGGCGGAGGGTCCGGCCATCCGGAATGGTTACCTCATATGAGACGGGGCCAGTGATTCTAATGACAGTTGCTGGAATCCATGCTGGACCATTCGCATAGTTCTGTACATACACTGGATCATTTGGGTTGAACCCATGCACACCCTCTTGTATCTCAGAGGTCGGTGGTCTTTCCAAAGTCTTGTCTGGGTGCAGCCGGTCAAGACGCATTGTCAGGTGCCGCCCCATAAGAAGTTCCGCTGGACTGTGGCCTGTGGCAGTGTATGGTGTGACTCGCTGGCTGAAAAGGAACGCTGCCAGCCAATGGTCCCACTCACCCTGGATGATGCGGGTGAGTGCCTCTTTTGTGGTTCTCAGCATGCATTCAGCTTGACTATTCGGGGATGGATGGAAGGGAGCTGATGTCACATGGCGGATCAAATACTTGCCGATGAACTCCTTGAATTCTGCTGATGTGAACTGGGCAGCATTATCAGACACAATCGTATCAGGTAGACCATGGGTAGCAAAGATCTTGCGGAGAGCCTTGACGACTGCCCGGGATGTCATAGCTGCTACTGGGACAACTTCTAGCCATTTGGTGTAGGAGTCCACTAGAATGAAGACATTTTGGCCGTAAAAGGGTCCTGCAAAGTCTATATGTAGTCAGAACCACGGGGTGCGAGTGGACTCCCACTAGGTGCTTCTGGCTGAGACTCCTGGCAGGTGTTGCATCGATACACCCATTCTTCGATGGCTGCATCAATTCTGGGCCACCAGACCTAGTTCCTGGCCAGTACCTTCATTTGTACAATGCCCGATGGTTTTCATGTAGGGCAGGGGTGCTCACACGTTTTTGGCTCGAGAGCTACTTTGAAACCCAGCAAGGCCCGGAGATCTACCAGAGTTTTTTTTTTACAATGTTCACGCCATCATAACATATAACATTTATGTGTACAATGTATGTTGGTGTACCTTGAGCCCCACTGAGTATAACAGGACTTACTCCTAAGTAGACATGCCTAGGATTAGGCTGTGAGGCTGCAATCCTAGCCACACTTACCTGGGAGTAAGCCCCTTTGAGTACAATGGGCCTTACTCCCGGAGTTTCCTCCCAGAGGCACCTGAAGGGGGGGGTCGGCACTCCGCGATCTACTCATTTTGCCTCGCGATCTACCGGTAGTTCGTGATCCACCTATTGAGCACCCCTGATGTAGGGCTTCTAGGACCCGGTGACAGAGCTTAGTCATAATAACGACTCGGCTTCCTCAGAGGAGGCAACCCTTATGGGTTGAGAGTTCATGCTGGCGGGAGACATATGCAGTGAACTCTGCATCCATGCAGCCCGTAGGCACCCCCTCCATACCCAGTTGAGAACACTGGAAAGGATACGGTCCTTGGCCAAGTGTGAAGCCACATCTGACGCATGGAGCGGCGGTTCTAGGAGTGATTTCAGGAGCATGATGCCATGTGCTGGAGCCGGATCGGGTCCATGAGCAGGCAGCAGAAGGCGACCGAGGGCATCTGCATGGCCCATTGTTTTGCCAGGCCTGTAATTCTGGGAGTACTGATATGCTGCCAGGAATAAGGACCAATGCAGGATGTGGGGAGACAGAATCTGTGGCGTCTGTTTATCTGGGGCAAAAAGACCCAGCAGAGGCTTATGGTCCGTCAATATCAAAAATCATCGACCATAAAGATAGTCATGGAATTTTTTGACGCCCGCCACTATAGCCAGAGCCTCTTTGTCTATCTGTGCATAATTCCGTTCAGCAGGAAACAAGGTGCGCGAATAATAGACTACTGGAGCCTCTCTTCCATCTGAGAGTGTGTGGCTGAGGACTGCACCAATACCTTATGGAGAGGCGTCACATGCAAGGACAACAGGAAGTGACTCATCAAAGTGAGCCAGTAGAGTTGGAAGTGAGTAAATTCTTTACCTCTTGGAAGGCAGTATCCCTCAGACCCAGGGGTTCCCCTTGTCCAGGAGGCGATGGAGTGGCTCTGCCAATGCTGCCTTATGTGGCAAAAAGGAATGGTAAAAGTTCAGGAGTCCTAAAAATGCCTGTAACTCCTGCTTGGAGGTTGGAGGTGGGGCATTCATGATAGCTTGAACCTTTTCTGGTGCAGGATGGATACCATTAGCATCAATGAGGTATCCCAGGAACTCAACTTTCGGGGTTCCCAAGATGCACTTCTCTTTCTTTACCTTAAGTCCAGCAGACTGGAAGTGGCAAAGGACCTCGCGAAGGCGACTGGCGAATTCCAAATCTGATGCCCCAGCAATCAACATGTCATCAAAGAAGGGAATGACCCCAGGAATTCCTTTGAGGAGAGTGTCCATGAGGCCCTGAAAAATTCCTGGCACAACACAGACGCCAATCTGTAAGCGCTTGACCCTAAAGGCACCCTGGTGGGTACATAAGAACATAAGAACAGCCCCACTGGATCAGGCCATAGGCCCATCTAGTCCAGCTTCCTGTATCTCACAGTGGCCCACAAAATGCCCCAGGGAGCACACCAGATAACAAGAGACTTCATTCTGGTGCCCTCCCTTGCATCTGGCATTCTGACATAGCCCATTTCTAAAATCAGGAAGTTGCACATGCACATCATGGCTTGTAACCCGTAATGGATTTTTCCTCCAGAAACTTGTCCAGTCCCCTTTTAAAGGCATCTAGGCCAGATGCCGTCACCACATCCTGTGGCAAGGAGTTCCACAGACCGATCACACGCTGAGTAAATAAATATTTTTTTTGTCTGTCCTAACTCTCCCAACACTCAATTTTAGTGGATGTCCCCTGGTTCTGGTGCTATGTGAGAGTGTAAAGAGCATCTCTCTATCCACTTTATCCTTCCCATGCATAATTTTGTATGTCTCAATAATGTCCCCTTCAGGCGTCTCTTCTCTAGGCCCAAACACCTGAAGCGGTCCAAACATCCTATGGCAAGGAGTTATCGTCTGTGCCTCTGCTGTGTCATCATCCACTGGCAACTGCTGATAAGCCTGGGCTAAGTCCAATTTTCCAAAAACCTTGGAGCCTGCAAGGGAGGGGAGGAGATGGCTGATGACTGGCACCGGGTACGCATACTGCTGGAGAGCCTTGTTGATTGCACATTTGTAATCCGCGCAGATCCTCACATCCCCATTAGGCTTGAGAAGGGCAACAATTGGAGTCTCCCAGAGTGCGTGCAGCACTGGCTCTAAGACCCCTTGAACCACAAGGCCATCCAGTTCCTTGTCTATCTTGGGCTTGAGTGCAAAGGGAACCCGCCGTGCCTTCATGCGGATGGGCGTGACGGCCGGATCTAGGTGCAGAGAGACCAGGGGGTCAGTGTAACAGCCAAGGGTCCCCTCAAAGACCTGGGTGAACTCTTGGCAGACTGCATCAAAGTCTAATTTGCTGATACTCTGGACCCCAGTCACCTGGATGCCCAGAGGATCAAACCACGCAAGGCCGAGGAGACTGGTGCGTTGTCCCTCGGCGACCACCAGATCCAGGAGCCCATCAAAGTATTTATAACAAACCTGAAACTTACCCGCACCCCGAACAGGGACACGGTTCCTGCTTACCCTGAAAATTCGTAAGCAAAAGTCCAATCGGCTCCAGGCTGGGGCCCTCTCTAGGGCAAATGTGCCGAAAAGTCTCTGTAGAAATAATAGAGAGCGCAGATCCAGAGTCCACTTCCATTATGCAGGGAAAGCCTTGAATTTCTACTGTCACCTGTTTCTTTTCCTTGGTTGGCAACCTTTTGCTTGGTTGGATGGGGTGTACTGAAGTAGTGTAGATCTCTTCCTGGCTGACAGACCCCTGAAGAACTTTCTGGCTCCTAGCCTGAGAAAGCTTACTGTGATAAGCTCGGGCAATATGGCCCCTCTTTCCGCAGGCCCGACAAGTCACATCACAGAACCGGCAACCGGTTCATGTGGTTACCCACAGCTGGCACAAGGGCCTTGGCTGGAGACACCAGACGTCTGCCGGACCCTGCGTCTAGGTGCTTGTGCTTCCTGGCGATCATTGCGTCTTGACATACCTCACCTCGATTAATTCGTAGCACCTCCCCTTCTTCCAAACGGTCTGCGGCCGTGTCCTCATGGTGGACTGTCTTGGCTTTTCGAGTTGTGGCTGGGCTGCGAGAGGCACGAATCTCCCTTGCTGCATCTTCTGCTTTTTCAAATGCCAGCACCTCCTTGACAGCCTCTTGAAAGGTCAGCTCTTCCTTCCAAAGAGCTTCCTCTGAATCCTTTTGTCCCGGAGGCCACATACGAACCAGTTGAGAAGCATTTCTTCCAGGTCTCAGAATTCACATCTTCGTGCCAGATGACGAAGCACAGACACGTAAGCTGGAACAGACTCACTGGCAGCCTGATTTTGCTTGTAGAAAGCATGGCAGCGTGCAATATGGGACGGCTGGGGCGAGAAGTGATTCTACAGGAGGCCCACGATATCCTTATAACTGGTATCCCTTAATTCTGCTGGTGTCACCAAATTCTGGGCGATTTCAAAAGTAGCAGAGCCACAGATGCTGAGCAAGGTGGCCTGCTTTAGGGTGGCATCTTTAACTGCGTTGGCCTCCAGGAAGAACTCAAGACATTCTGCGTAAGTGTCCCATAGCTCTGGGACGCTGGATCGAATTCCCCAATGTGACCTTGGAGACGTATGGAAGCTGGTCTTCTTTCTTTGTCTGGGGTGACAATTCCCAAGTAGTGAATCAGCTCTAAGCGAATCAGCTCTTGGTTCTAGCATTGTTCAGTATGGAGGAATAGGATCCCACCTTCGTCGCCAGTGTTACAAACAGAGGAAGGCATAGTGATAACAGCTCAATACGTTTATTCCATCTTCAGAACAGAACCTAGCAAAATACAAGGCAAACCCCTGACTTTTTATAGCCTTTAACTCCACCCAGACTTCCCATGATTGGTGCAATTGAAACCTTAACTAGAGGGCCAATCGGATGGTAGGATTTCGATCCATCACCTGATTGGCCAGCCATAAGTCTGGGCCAATCAGTTATGCAGGATTTCGATCCTGCATACTTACATACATAACAGTGTGTATGGCTGCTGCTAAGATTCACCCCCCTGCTGCCCCGAACTACCCCCAGCCTGGCCCAATCTCTACCCTGATCAGAAGATCTAATCTGCTAATCTGCCCTGATCTGCTCCTGCCACCAATTTACCAGGTGGAGGCTCTGTGAGCTGCTGCTGCCCACATGCAGCCTCCGAGTCTTTGAGCTGATGGCATCTCTTTGGAACGCATATTTATTAGCAGCCCCTGGGATACAATGGCAGATTGTGAGATCCCCATTGTAACCCACAAATAGAATCCCTCACCCCATCCCACAAACAGGCCACAGCTTGACTAAGGGCGCAATCCTAACCAACTTTCCAGCACTGGCCTAGCCGCAATGCAGCCCCAAGGTAAGGTAACAAACATGCCCTTACCTTGACTGCCTCCCCACTGCAGGATATGGTGCATGCCACACTGGAACAGCTATGGCAGTGCTAGAAAGTTAGTTAGGATTGCACCCTAAAGCTGCAATCCTATGCATGCTTACTTGGGACAAAGCCCCATTGAGCACAGCGAGACTTACTTCTGAGTAATCATGCTCAGGATTGTGCTGCATATCTCCACTTTTATGGGGGAAGGATCCATCCATCCATCCATTATATTGTTCTCAACAAATTAATTAACTGGTGAACCCCAATGCTAGCAAAGCACAATTTTTTTAAAAGGTGAAAATTCTTTTTTAATTGGTCATTTTAATTGGCCATTCCTTAACTGGCTTCAATTAAAAATTCTTTTTTATTTGACTTCCAAGAATTCCAATAAAAATTCTTAATGGGGGGGGGGGAGTACTCTGAACTTCAATGCATGAAATTTCATGTGAAGTCCAATGAACTCCACTGACATTAATTGTAGTCCTGTTACTGAGTTCAGTGTAACATGGGTTTCTGCCTCCTATTCCAGACTCCTGGATGGCACACTGGCAGGAGGGGGATGGCATTTTGGTCCCTACCAGAAAGAGTGAAGACATCATCCCTAAACCAACTGATCTCATTTAGGTTATATGACTGAGATGGGAACAGGTGTAGAAAACCGGTGGAAGAACAAATTCCAGATAGGGGATGTGAAGAAAAGAGAATGGATCTCGTAAATTTCTCGTAAATGGATTTCGTAAATTGCAGAATGTTTTTGTTCAGTATTCAAAAAGCAAACCCATGGCATACCAATTGTTCCTCTTTGCAAAGAGAAAAAAAGTGTGGCTTATCCAAAGCTCTGGTTTTTCATGTCATCACAGGCAAGATTACTCCACGGATAACACCAAATGTACGTAGTGCAGGAGGGAATCCAGAAACATTAGGTGGCAGTGTAGCTCTTTAGTTTCAGATCTTCCTGTTCAAAATCACATAAATCCAGCATTTAGAAAAGCTACAGCCATTTCCAGATGCACATGCAGGCCTCAAGGCCATATTGAATCCTGCAATTCACATTTCATTGCTGGGGATGTCTCATTAGGAGATTAACTGTTTAAAATGCAGTGCTAATGTGAAAGTTTTAATTGGGAAATCCTGTGCATGTTAAATTAATCTTAAGTACTTTTATCTAGAATGCCTGCTTCCTCTCTATGATGCTTTTTTTATATTTCAAAAATGCCTTGCATTCTTTTACATGGATTTGAAAAGCAGTATCAACAGAGCAACACTGCTTTGGAATGCTGCCATTAAGTTGAAAAGCTTCAAAAATCTGTTGCCTGATGTCTCCTGAATCATTAAGGACACAGTTTCCTAAATATACATATATGTTTTTAACGCCTTGGTGTTTGGATCAACAATGTACCTTTCTGGCAACTTAATAAGCCAGGTGTTTTATAACGGTGACATCTGAGTTCCCTTGGTAAGCAAGGATCTCAGGAAAACCCTGGGAAGTTGGACTGTGGTCCTGCCCTTTGATAGGACATCCATTGCTTTTGTGACTGCTGCGCACATTGTGGTTGTCGGACTTCCATAAGCACCCCTTTAGATGTTGTTTGACACATGATGAGCAACCCAATTCCCTGCATTTCCATGCCTGTCTTACTGATGTACATGCAAAGGGAATTTCTAATCAATATAGACCAGTGGTTCTCAAACTTTTAGCACAGGGACCCACTTTTTAGAATAAGAATCTGTCAGGGCCCACCGGAAGGTTGATGTCACGACCAGAAGTGACATTGTCAAGCAGGAAAATTTTTAACAATCATAGGCTGCGATCCTACTCACATTTCCCAGAAGTTCCATTTGCTATCATTGTTAAAAGCATGCACACAGTAGCCTGTTAAAAGTACAGATCCGTAGGGGATCCCCCTGAAATTGGTTTGTGGCCCACCTAGTGGGTCCTGGCCCACAGTTTGAGAAACACTGATATAGACGATTGTTGAATAACCACCTCAGTTTGAGGCTGGGGATAAAGAAACTATATTTGGAGGCGACTTTCCATGTAAGATCTGAAGGCCTGCTATTTGATTTATCTGAGATTGCAAAACAGCACTGCTTTTTAAAAGACCATCTGTTTTCATTGTTTTCTTTTTAAATATATATATATTTGCTCATAACAATAGTTTTGTTATTAAGATAGGACAAGCAGTCAGTCCAGATTTTTTAAATATTAAAGCAGTGCAGTTTGTACTTTTGACATGCATACTGGGTACAGATGTCTATACTGGGTACAGAGATCCATTCAATTTTTATATATAACAACAAACCAATATAGACAGGCCCTCGTATCTGGGGATTCTGTAGCCGCAGTTTCAATTATCTGTAGCTGCACCCCCCTGCACACATTTACATTATTTAAAGCCTACTGGGGCGATGTGTATCTTGCTTAAACAGGTTACTGTAAGCATTTAAGCTTACAGCACAATGTGAACAGGCTGCCAGCAGCCTAAGTACTTGATTAAACTAGCTCCGACACTAAACAGGAAGTGGAGGCCACCTTTGAAACAGGCATTCCCAAATCTGCATGGAACAGATCCCCCAAGAATATGGGGGCACGACTGTACATCCCATCTGATTCTTTGTTGCCAATGGATGCCACTAATTTGAGTGGTATTTGACTCATGTGGTGATGGGTGGTATGGATGTCAACACCTACCCCATAATTATGCAGTGGCAGAAAGATACACCGGGTATGGGAAGATGCTCTTCTTCTCATGATCAGTGAACTGATCAGATGATATCTGAAGCAGCCCAATGTTCATTCAGAATGTAGGACAAATGGGTTTGGCCAAAAATTGAGGTGCTTCTGCAATATATAGGAACACAAGAAAAAGTTTGCTGGATCTGGACAAAGGCTCACCTAGTTGAGAATTCTCTTCCCCCACAGTTCCCCAACTATGAGAAGCCCAGCACTGCTCCCCAGCAACTGGTATTCAGAGTTCTACTGCCACTGAACCCAGAGATAGTACATCACTATCATTACCAGGAGCCACTAATAGATCTTTCCTCTATGAATTTGTCCAATCTCCTTTAAAGCCACCCTGGCTGGTGGCCAACATTTCATGTTGTGGTGATGAATCCCATAGACCAGGAGTGCCCAAACCCCGGCCCGCGGGCCACTTGCAGCCCGCTGTGGGTCCCCATCCGGCCCTCAGGGGGTCCCCCACCTCCAATGGGCACCCGGCCCTCATTCCAGCCCTCGCTGGCCCACCCTGCGAGCTACGCACCTTGCTCTTCCTTGGCAGCGTGCAGTGCCTTTTATAGTGGGAAGGTCACATGAGACTTGCAGGTCTCACATTATTTCCCACTATAAAAGACACTGCGAGCTTGCCTGCTAGTCTCTTCTTCCTTACCCATGGGCTGGGCTGGGCTGGGAGCAGCTCCGTTTGGCTCTGCTTGGCTCCCTTCCCCTTCCCCCTCCCCTCCTGCAGCCTGAGCCATGGGGGGGGGGAGAGAGAGAGAAAGAAAGAGATCATGAGGGAGGGGAGCCCAGCCCAGCTCACAGCACGTCTCCCTCCAGAGGGAGGGAGGGAAGGCTGGTTGGCTGGTTAGTCAGCCAGCCAGTCTGCCGGCCAGGCAGGCAACAGCACCAGCACATGGGCAGGCAGGTAGGCAGGCAGCTGGGCAAGCAGGCAGGCAGTCCAAGCGAGGGAAGGAGGGAGGGCAAGGGGGCAGGTGAGCAGGCTGGTATGTGAAAGTGTGAGAGATCCCGCCCTCCATTTGTGTGTGTGTGTGAATGGGATCATAAACTGGCATGAAGATTCCCCCCCCTTCTTAGGGTGAAATGTGATCATAAACTGGCATGCAGATTCCCCCCCCCCCCTTCTTAGGGTGAATGTGATCATAAACTGGATTGAATTCATTCATTCATTTTCCCTCTCTAATATATTCATTTATGTAAATTTATTCAAATTTGAAATGTAAATTAATTCTTTTTTTTTTTCCGGCCCCCGACACAGTGTCAGAGAGATGTTGTGGCCCTCCTGCCAAAAACTTTGAGCACCCCTGCCATAGACTGTACAGTGCATACTTTGTGAAGAAATACCTCTCTGTTTATCCTAAACCTCCTGCCAATCTGTTTCATTGAATGAGACCTGGTTCTGGGTTTCTGAAAGAGGGAGAAAAATGCCCCCCCCTCACTCCATTCTTCTTCCCCTGTGCATAATCTCATATGCCTTTGACTGCAATCCTATTCACATCTACATGGAAGTAAGTTCCATTAAACGTAATGAGGCTTACTTCTGAGTAGACCTGCATAGGATTTGCTGTATATCATGTCCCTCCCCTGTAATTGCCTTGTTTTCAAGTTGCTTTTTCCCCATTTGGTTTCTGGGGCACTTTACTGTTGCGCTATGATAAAATTACAGAATCCCTGTACGCAACTGACGCACTCATCTGGCAATCTCTCTCTCTCATTCACATGTACTCATCTCTCTCTCTCTCTCTCTCTCTCTCTTCACATGCACACATGCCTGCACACAGACCCACATGCACACACTTTCAGGTTCATAAACTCTGACATTTTTGAAAAGGGATTTGTAGAAATAGGTAGTAATAACCTGTAGACTGAACTGTTACATGTTACCTTAATCCATATTTATGCAACTCAACACACAAATGATTAGCTTCCATCCTGTCAGAATTAGGCTAAAATTAATGGGATCAGATGGTTCAATGTGCGAATTTATGAGTATTAGGAGCTTGTTTATATCTAATTCCCTGTAATAAAATATTTAGCTTGACCTTTAATGCAGAAGATTTTAGAGGAAAAAATTATGCACCATCACCAGAATCTTTGTGCGACTTTCTTCTCAGTAGAACTAGGTAAGCAAATACACCTTAGTTGGAAGGGTTTTGCTATGTTTTAGAAAGGCTTGTATTGAAAATACTATTCCTACAGCTGATTTCTTTGCAAAATTCCCATAAAGTATCATGTTTTGACCAACACAGTTGCAGAAGCCCAATCCTATTGAAATTCCCCTGTGCTAATACAATGGTAGCAGTGCAGCTTATGATGTATTCTGTGGGGCAATTATGCAGCTTGGAAATCTCCTCAAGGTAAGCGACCATTATTCCCCTTGCCCCGGGGCAAGCTTCAGCTGCAGTTATGGATCTACTTGGATCTGCACCTGCTAAGTCACTGGCGCAAGTCCTAGTGAATCCATGTTGGCGGATCTGGCCTGGGAAGGGGAATATATGGAGCATGCAAGTGCATTCTCCAAGGCCACTGCCCCCCAAATAGTGTGTACGTATGTATGCGTGCAAGGCACATTTCCCTATCCAAGGACCATTTAAGCTTCGAGGGGAATGTCAACTTCACAGCTGAAAGCATCAGAGTTGTATGTATATCCATGGTACCCAAGTCCCCTCTTTATCCACAGCATTTTTTCTGGTGTTCTGTAACTGTCATCTTGCTGTGAAACATGAAATAATTCTTCCTCCACACCAGGAAATCTCTATGGAGAGAGGGGGAAATAGTGAACATAAACTTGCTTTCCCTCTTCTCAGAAGAGCGGAAGAGTTCCAAATGTGCATTTCCTCTTTGTCCTTGTGTGACTGGTACTCTTGGGATGATCTTTAAAGTATGTCACAGATCAAAGAGAAAGAGGGGTTGCAAAGCTGTGTCACAGGCAGGATGCTGTATTGGTTATAATTCAGCAAAGTGTGACAAAGGGAGAGGGAGCTTTTTAAAAACGCCTAAAAAGTGTATTGTACTTTATTTACTGCCTGCTTGGCTACATGTTTCTCCCTCTGGATGCATTTTGTGTGTGTGCATGAGCTGAGCAAATATCTGTTTTCATGTCTGTGAAGAAAGCCTGGAAATAATTCTGGTGTTTTCATGCCTCTTTCATATTTCAATAAGTTTTATATTTCACAATGTTCTTTTTAATTGTGCAACGGGATCTCAATGACAGGAGTGCACACCAAGACTCTACCCCTATTTTTCCAACTTGACACAACCCCTGAAGCTCCTTAGACTTATGCCAATCTTTGAGGAGACCCATTGATGGCCAAGACAGTAGGGGATAGGACTGGGCCATTATATTGAGAGCTCATGTAGACATTACTGTGATCTTGTGACTTTTTTCTCTTTTCATATGATTAATGTTTCCAGTAATTAGTGAGGTTTGCCACGTGTTGGAGGCGTGCTTTATCGCCTGCTTAATTCCACCTTGGGAATCTATGGCCGGGGTGGGCAATGGTGTGTGTGTGTGTGTGTGTGTGTGTGTGTGTGTGTGTGTGTGGTTAAAATAATGCCCAAGGAAAAGCAGAAAACACATGGAGACTATAAAAGATCTTGCTCTAACTTGGCCTGTAGCTCATGTCTGGCGGTTGCGACCAGCAGTCGTGGGTCACCACAGGCTCCAACAGCCTCCAATGGGTCAGAGGTTCATTGGAGACTGGGGGCTCCCTCTGAGCTGGATTGGGGGTCCCCGAGGGCCGCAAATGGCCCGCAGGCTGGGGTTTGCCCACTCCTGGTCTATGGCATGGGTTTCATTATTATTTGACATGCTTAAATTTTAATGTGGCATTGTGATTGTTTGCCTTACAGTCAGGTGGGATTGTAATGCACTTTTTACCTGGCAGACTGGCTAACTATGTGAAGTCCATCTAGGATTTCATATCTGTATGTTTGTTTCAAAGTACCAGTTCCTATGTCTGCTTTTGTGGCATTTGCAACAAGGCCTTTTTGGAAAAGGCAGAGGTTGAGGAACAGTCTGGACAACTTCCCCATAAACAATGAACAATGCCTCATGATATATCTTAAAAGGAAAGAAGGTAAGGGAACTTTTAGAACATGCTTCTTTATCACAAAACAATGTATCATTAAGAATGAAGAACACACATAGGAATGACCTATCTCACGTGATCACCTTCCTGTGGTAAGTGCAATGTCTGTGGTAAATGCAATATCTGCATTAGTCTTCCAGCCCATGATTAAATTTCTGCTGTGGTGCTCTTTGGTTCTGCACATGTTGCCCAGGCTGATCCCTTTTCTGTACTATCCAGAAATACATTAGAAAACCCAGTCAATTGATGAATGATCTCACTCCATATGTGAGCCAGTGGAACTGCCAGTTCATTGACCTATGTAGACCACTTATCTAAGCTCAAACACATTAAACACACATCATTACACACATCAATACATGCTGAATGAGAAGCACTGAAAATGAGTGTGAGTTGATTTCCACATCTACTGCTAGAGATGTTTGCCTTTTCTATGCGATGCTGCTGAAGAGATCACCATCCAGGAGGCATTAATCCAGCAGCCATCAATTCTTCAACAAATTCTGAAAGGTGGAGCTCGAATAGATCAATGTAACTGAAATCTCTTGCCAAATTCAGATGGTTAGCATCAGTAATGCTGAATGATTTGATCTCACCAATCAGACTGCCATAATTTTCAAGCGGAAAATGTCCATTTTTTTTACTACATGCATACATAAACACACATAATACATTATTAAAACTGTACCTTCTAATTCTATTAAAACTTAAAAGGAAACAATTCCTTAAGGAGGATGAGTGGGCACATATGCATGAAATGGAAGATATCAATTTAATATATTTTACTTCTTGAAGTTAAATTTACCACTTACTTGGATGCAGCTTTGGGAATTTTTCTTAATGAAGAAGGTTTTTGGATTTCAAATTAGTCTACTGTTCAAAATCCCATCTGCAAATGTTATTCCTCAAAATTTAAACTCTCTGGGCATCAACTTTACTTTTTCATTGTCTTCCTGTTTTGTGTTAAACCTTATATAATTATTTTAATCAATGGGGCCCTAAAGTAGTTTTAAATGAGGCAGTGCTTTTCCAGTGTTCGTTTGCATCGAGTCAAATTAACCGCACTTGAACAACTTTTAAAAACTATGCCTTGAGAGTTTTCAAACTATTAAATATTTTTCTATTATGAGGACTCGGAATTGTTCACTGCAGAGAATAAAGTACCACTTTTGCATACATTACACAAACATTTCATGCTTCACAAAACCACAATAAATTTTCTTGCTGATTACTCGTGTAATCTAAGGATATCCTGCTGTTTTATCGAGAGTCTTATTAATTTCATTCAAGTATTAAAATTAGCACCTGAAGAGAACACTTTGTGATTTCTTAACTTTTATAATAATTTGTAATAACTTACCTCATTTATCATGTAAGACTCTGATTTTTATCTCTCAATCAGTTTAATTATTATTAATTTTGGGAGGGGAGGGAAGCAAGGAAGCAATCCCATAGGAACAAAGGTAAGCATACTCATTTAGTGATGTTTTCCCTGAAGTTAGTTATCTCAGTCCTCTCCTGGGCTCATCAATGGTTATGCCACAGGATGCAGATTTTCAGATTTGCTTGGAATGATTCTGCAGACCTGTTTCCTGAATAATGTAGGATAGGATCCAAATAAGTCTTTTCACTTCATAAGAGCTTTGCTAGGGGAAGAGGGGCTGGTTTTCAAGAAACATACGCCCAAATTTCTCTGGAGGAATTTCTCCTAGATGGTAGGTCTATTGCCTGGCACATTTACAGTATAATGATAACACTGTGTACATGGTGCGGGTGTGTGCCAGGAGAACATGACATTTTGTGCCACTTTGCTTGGGCTGTTGGCAAGGAAGCATCAGGGTCCACAGGCTATACTTTGGTTCACTCAGAGCAACCCACTCCTGCTGCTTGTTGAATGCCTCAGGAGAAGGCTTGCATTTTGGACAGTTCCGTGACCCCAAAACCGTGCGTGGGCAGCAAATTTAAATCTGTAAACGAGGCCACATCTTGGGATCCTCCTGACTTCAAAGTGGACAAACTGTTATGAAACATACGAGGGTCCAGAGGAGAGAAACGAGGATGATCAGAAGGCTGGAGGACAAACCCTACGAGGAAAGGTTGAGGGAACTTGGTATGTTTGGTCTGGAGAAGAGAAGGCTGAGAGGGGATGTGATAGCTCTCTTCAAATACCTGAAGGGCTGTCACATGGAAGAAAGGACAAATTGCTTCTCAACTGCCTCTGAAAGTAGAACTAGATCCAACAGGTACTAACTGCAAGAAAAGAGATTACAGAAATAATAAAGACATATCAGGAAAACAATCCTGATAAGGACAGTTTGGCAGTGGAACAGATTGCTGAGGAAGATGGTGCATCTTCTTTCACTGGAAATCTTCAAGCAGAGGCACAACAAACACCTGCTGGAGATGCTCTAGGATGATTTCCTGCTACAGACAGGGGGTTGAACTAGATTCTCTTTTAGGTCCCTTCCAACTCTATGTTCTATGATTTCTAAGTGCCTTCTGCAACAAGTGACCTTCAAATGAAGGCAAAATGCATATGTGAACACAAGAGGTGTGTGTTGTGGTAGCAAAGCACTTTCTAAAATAAAATATATAGAATATGGCTTTGTTGTTCTGTTCTATGGGCTTTAGAGTGTTCAAGTCTCATATGTGTATATTATATTAGGCAGCTTTCTCCAAGAGTATACAAGAGGCTAGTTTTTTGAAAGAATCAAACACAAAAATTTTTTTCTGCCCCCAAAGGGTTGGCCCAGTCCTATAGAGAGCCTACAGCTGTGGATCTCTTGATCAAATGCCTTAAGTCCTTTTATGATACCATAAATATTTTGCTGCCGTAGTGCAGTTTCAGAGCTACCAGTGCAAATAGTGAGAGGTTTTTCTCATCTGTTAAAGAAGGACACAGCCCACATTGAAGCAGGTAAGGTGCCAGCAAGGGCAGATCCTGAGTGGTTCAGGGTAGGTTTTGGGCATGGAGTAGGATGGGCAGGTGGAAAAGGAGGGCAGGAGGGTTGGATCTTGGTGGCAGCAGCCTCACACTGTCATTCCTATCCCCATTTTCCTGGCCCAACACACCCTGGCCTCTCTTTACTCTTACACCGGAGAAATAGTTAGTATAGGTTCAAGGAGACCCACTGATAGCCAGGTGGCCAATGGAGAGGTAAACAAAAATATTTTTACTTTTGTCCAGGCTGTCTGGTCACCCCCCCCCCCCATCATAGCATGAAGCGCATACTGTATCACAACTGCTGCGTAGCATAAAATGGTGAGATTGGGCTGTTGGTTGCTACATTTTTTTTTAGACCTAACATAATATTACAGTTTTACAGATTCATGCTGGGCACAGATATCTTTGGCTTAAGAGGTTACAACTTAACTATCAGACTGAGTCAGAGAAAGCTAACAACTCAAAGTGTTTTTTTCTGAACTTTAACTCTGCCTCATTTCTGAGAGCTTCCTATTACACTGAGATGATCTGTGTTCCTTAAGCATTAAAACTGCCCTGGGATTATGGATCTGGCAAGACCTCAATCTGCCCCTCGCAGTACTCACAGTGTTACACAGCCCAATCTAACCAACTTTCCAGCACTGATGCAACTGCAATGCAACCTTGAGGTAAGGGAACAAACATTACTTTGAGGAGGCCTCAGTGACTGCCCTTCCATCACAGAATTCATTGTGCACCCTGTTGGCACAGTTGCACTGGTGCTGGAAAGTTGGTTAGGATTGGGCTGTCCATCTGTGATCTTCTTTACCAAAATCACACCCACTCGAGCCTGCATTTCTACACAGTGACGGATCAGCCTAGCAACTGTGAGTCTTCCTGACTCTAGTCTCCACACAGCCCCAACAGAGCAAACACCCTCCTTCGCCTACTCCTGCTGAACACCAAAAACCAATTCTCTCAACCTCAACCACTGACACTCTCAGATTTGGTATACTTGTCCTTTTCCCCCTTCACTGTTCCCACCTCCGAGCCTCAAACACACCTCTTTGAGTGGCCACCCTCTCAGTACAAGGGGTTGTGAGGCACAGTTCCCCTGAGCAATGAAGGAGTCCTTTGCTGCGTCCTCCTCAGAGTGCAGAACAATAGAAGGCACCCATCTCCAAGTGGAGACGGACCATCAAAGATTTGAGAAGATTTATGGAGATTTCAACTGAAAATTAGTGAAGCTGATTAGTAGAAGTGGTGTCTTGAAAACTGAAATTCTTAGAATTTCAAACTGGGAGAGGGAAGTGGCAGAGATTCTGTAGCGCACCAAACCAAATGTAACCATTATGAACAGGCTTTTGAATAGAACTGCTGTAACTTTTTACTTAATTGCCTTTTTGTAATACATCCGTCAGGTAGATTGCTCTGCTCACATTAAAAAATCTGACAACAGTGTTCTGCTGTAACAATGGAATCAGTAGATGCAGAATAAAAAAAAAATCCAGTTTAGATAACTAGTAGAATCTCAATGCAATACAACATCATGGCCCCATGGATGTGAATTTCACAGTTAAGAAATAGTGACAACAAACTTCTGCAATATGTTTCACTCTGGGCTTCCTGTCTTACCCCATACAGCCAGACTGATACATTAGCTTCCCAGGAAAACCCAGTAATATCAGTGGATACCAGCTCAGCTAGTCTTGATTGATCACTATATGTCATATTAGCATTCTTTCCCTTACGCAACAGTGCAATCCAGGTTGAAGGGTCCCCATATAGCATTTCTAAACTAGACAGTCTCTCAGGATCAGTTCAGTTCCCCTTTAATACTTTCACCTATCTCAGAATGCACACCAAAACCCTGTACCTATTCCCTGTCCTGCAGTATACTTGCCAGTTGTGACCAATGGCATAGCTAATGATCATGTAGCCAGGTGCAAAGCTCAAAAAGTTGCCCCGGAAGTGATGTCACAACTGGAAGTGACATCACACCTAGGCTTTTTAAAAAGTGAAAATTGGGAGGAACCCACCTCCTCCCCCCAGCAGCTCACCACCCACTTGCTCTGCTGCCTTCCCCCAGTCAGTGGCATAACTAAGGCATCTATCTACAACTTGGGGTCAAATAACATTTTGTAGCCCCTCCCCCAGTATGACAAAATCAAATTTAATTAAGTAAATAAATTTAAGTAAATAAATAAAAAGTTATTGGTTCCATGCTGTATCATAATAACATCTCATTGGCACTCAGAACAATCAGTCTCATAGGTCAGTTTGGAGTTAAGCAAATCCACTTTTTGTTCCACAAGGCAGTTGTTTTCATTTTCTGGTTAATTGGCCATAACGTTTTATAGAAAACAGATAGTCCTGTGTGGTTTGTTTCATTGCATTCTGCATTAAATTACCTTTCCCATGATTATTAACATTAACAGTATTTATATACCGCTTTTCAACTCAAAGTTCACAAAGCGGTTAACAGAGAAAAATCAAATAACTAAATGGCTCCCTGTCCCAAAAGGGCTCACAATCTAAAAAGATGCAAAAGAATACCAGCAGACAGCCACTAGAACAGACAGTGCTGGGGTGAGGTGGGCCAGTTACTCTCCCCCTGCTAAAAAAAAGGAGCACCCACTTGAAAAAGTGCCTCTTACTCAGTTAGCAGGGGTAAATATATATATATATATATATATATATATATATATATATATATATATATATATATATATATATATATATATATATATATATATATATATATATATAACATGATGGTATTATTCATACATACCAAGTTTTTCACAATTTTGGTCACTAGTGTCAAGCTCAGCTTGTTGCCCCCCTAAAGCTTGATGCCCTGTGCAACTGCTACCCCCTGCACATTCTTAGCTAAACCACTGGTTGTGACCAACCTGGATAAGAAAATCACATCCTTGGAACTTGATTAGGTGAAAAATTTCTCATCAAAGGCCAAAAAGGTGAAGAATATAAAAGTCGTACACAGTTCCACAAAAGGCAACCAATTAGCCTTAGATAACATATTTAATTCACACAAATCCAACTACATGCAATTCTGCCAATTCTGCTATTCGAATCAATGACTGTATGCCCCTGAGCCAGCATGAGTCTGAAGATATGAACCTGCTGTTCCCTGTTGGTCTCAGTTCCCCCATGACTCTCCTGTTCAGACAGGGGAGTGCGTTCAGTGGTGGCAGTGGTGCTCAAATGTCCCCTTACCTCAAGACCTCTAGCAACCGGAAATTCCTGCCGGATACAGCGGGAGTAACACTATCACTGCTGAATCGCCACGAGGGGAATTACAGCCCAATCCTGAGCTATCAGGCTCATGGGGCTGCTGCAGCCTTGAAAATGGCTATCGCTGTACCCTGCACACTCCAGGCAGCCACCACCTCCTCCTCAGGAGAAGGGAACTTTTGTCCCCTTCCCCTGGCTAAAGCGAGTAGCCCAGCAATGCGGCTACTTGATTCTATGACAACCTGAAGGTCATCATGGAGGCCTGACACAGACGCCCGACATGGAGGCTCTGAATCTGGTGAAGTGAAGCTCCACTGGTTCCACCTCCTTCCCGTCCCGCTCCCTCCCCCGGAACGCCTCCTCCCTACCCTCCCTCCGCCTCCCCCACCCCAGAACACCTTCTCCCTGCTTCCCCCCAAACCTCCACCTACCTCTCCACTGCTTGGCAGTCCCCGTGACAGTGGATCTTTGGTGCTCCACTGGTGCTAGCTCAGCTGGTAGTGAGCCAGCACGCACTCCATAGGATTGGGCCCTTAGTTAGGATTGGGCTATGAAAGTCTTTCACATCTGTTCCTGAAATGGGCTTGCTCTTCCTTTAGCAATAGCATACAGTGTGAGGAGAGGAAACACAAGCCATTCCAGTTCCATTACCCTCTTCCTGTGAAATCTGATGCAGGTCTTAGTCTCATCTTGAAAGCCACAGTAGTAAGTCTTCCTAGAGCCTATTATGTTGTCCAAGACTTCTTGCACTTAGTACTGTTAATTTGTAAGTACCCCAGGTAGGGTAAATTACACCAGGCACTAGAAAGTAACACTGAACAAGTTGGTAGGGCACAGCTGTAACTATTTATATATCATTGGTTATGTAATTCCTGAAGCAGTCCTGCTTTAAAGCAGCAAAATTATATATTTTTAATCATAGCAGTTAAGCGTAATTACTCTACCTCTTAGGAGTCTTTATTATTACTTTTAAAGTCTAAGACAGATCCCGTTGAGAATAATTACCATAACAATGATTTAGGGCATATTTTTGATCTCCTTACAAATTCAATAAAAAAAATCTGCATGGAATGATCTTTCCCATGTTAAGTTACTTATTCATGTGGCATTCTTATTAAGGTCCTGAATCAATAGGGTTGTGCAAAACCCTCCCTATTATTCTTGTGGCTATTTCTGCTGAAATGAGACATGGCATATTTGGGACATTTACCCACAAAAGCATGCATGCAAATTTTGCAAGGCATTTTTTATTTGTTTTGGTTTTTATGTGTGGAATCAGGCCTGGGAGGGGGACTGGGATGGCAACAAAGGCTGCAGCCGGATCCTATCTCCCCTACCAGGCCTGATCCGCCAACATGGAGCTGCACACCTCCCATTCACTGAATAGGGCAAATGTCTCGAACGTGGAACTCAGAAGCCTCCAGGAAGCCTTAATGAAGCTCAGAAACTGTGCATCTGGACGCAGTTGGAAACTGTGCTTCTTTTGCCAGAAGCACAGTTTAAGACTGCGGGGAAGCCTCAGACAGCTTCTCTGGTTGGTCCTGGAGCCATGTGATGCTCTGTGTTACTCCAGCTTAGTGGGAGAGGCGGCTTCACATGGGGGGGGCGGATTTATGGACCTTTACCCCAGGGCGCGTCGAGGGGAGGTCCGCCACTGAGCAGCACATTCCAGCATCACTTTGGGGAGACTTCCAGTTGTCTTTTTACCCATGCAGGATACAGTGGTGGCTATTTTGGTGCCACTGCATTGTGGTGCAGGCACTGCTGTTAGGATTGGGCTACTGTTAAAAGGCATATGACTCTTGTGGATTAAGAGGAAGAGATCAAACTGGGGTTCTGAGATGGGGTTCTCTGCTAGCTTCCAATCTCTGTTCACCAACTCCCCTAGAGAAGTAACAGACATTTCCCACTGACTTGGCTGAGAGAACCAAGGCAGTCACATGCAGTAAGATAAAAATTTTCAGATTCCTGTCCAGATCGAAACAAACCAGTGCTTTAGATAGCTGCAGAGGAATAAATAGAGACAATAACTGCGTTAGAAATCAAGCTTCTCTCTTGGCAGAAATGCAGCGTGGAATCCAGGGAGGATAGGTTCTGCTATTTCCAGGTGAAGAACCTTTAACCTTGGCTATATATTTATAGCATTTTGCTAGTGAAATTGATATGTAATGTGCTTAAGGATGCTGGGCAGGGGTAAAAGAAAGGTCAGTCAACAGTAGTAACATGCATTTTTGCTCCACAGGAAGGCAGGCAGGTTGGGGTGCTCGAGGGAAGCAAAGAACAACCAACAGATCTCTCTGTATATTATAATTTAAGCTACTGCTTCCTGAACACTCTGTGACAAAAGGGAGAAGGTGCTTCCAAGAGGTGATCAGTAGACAGTACTGATTTTCAGTGTGGCATCTTAGGCATAGTATAGGATCACTCTTCATAGCTGTGGGTGCTGAATGGAGTATAGGGAACCTCTTTTATACACTTTTGATCCAATACCATGGGGCCCTTGCGCTGCCAAAAGTAGTGTTCCAGCAGTGGAGGGCAGAAGGGAGGTGGGTGGGTGGGTGGGTGAGGAGAATGGGGTGGGAATGGGGAGGAATAGGGAGGAAACTGGGGTGGGGAGGAGGGTGGGTTGAGGCTGGAAAGGAGGTGGTATCAATGGCAGAAGTGATATTGATATCCTATCCCCCTTCTAAGTCTCAATTTGCCTTCCCAGGTCAACTCAAAATTGCACCAGCAAAATCGCTGGTGCAGGTCTGAGTAGACTCAGCAGAGCAGCAAGGGCTTACCCCTGGGCAAGGTAACAAGTGTTCCTCTGGGACTGTCCTCACTCACAGGATGCATCATATGCTCTGGTAGTGCAGCTGCATTGGCAGAAGGGATATAGGTGATTGGATTGTCCATGGTAGAGGAAGATGGCTGACTCCTTCACACTACCCAATTTTCTCTCTTGGAACACACTTGTAGAATCAGAATTTTTTTCTTTTTTCTTTTTGTCAAAAATGTGATAACTGAACTGTTAGGGGTGCAGAGCCACAGTTTGGTTACTGTCATTCTTTTGTTTGATGACACTCTAATCCTGCAGTTATCATGATTGCTAATGTACGTATAATTCATAGTGGGGAAGTATGATGTGAGTTGGCATACCAAAGGGAAAACTCAACAGTATGGTAATAATGATGGTTGCTGAGTCTTGTGTCTTTGAGAGTGCAGGTACAACCCATGATTTTGAGACTGAACTTTGCATAGGATAGCATCTGTTGCAAGATGGCTTACCATAACCATGACATTGTAGTCAAGGCATTACAGCAGTGGTTTCCAAAGTCCTCCTTAGGAGGAGGGAATTATGTAAGTATTTTCTGGGGTGGGGGTGGGGGGTTTGCAGCAATACAATCCCCAGGATCATGCTGTTATTGGGGATGAGAGGGGGGTTTTCAGTTACCAGTGCTGGAGTCTTGGGAGGACCAGGAAGTCTGGGGAGCCCTGCACACTGCTCCCCAAGCCTCTGTAAGTCTGAAAATTTTTCCTGATGGCACTGTAAGTGCCCAGAAGTATCTCCCAGGACTCCATTGCTAGCTAAAGGTCAGTGAAAACCGTCCTCCTGTCCCTGGCAGCAGTGCGATCCTGGAGATCACATTGCTGCCTTCCTCCTCCCCGCCCCTTAAAGGGACATAGGCCAGTGCTTCCCTGGCTGGTGGGTCACCGTTTCTTCTTTTTTGCAGTGAGGTGTTCTTTCTGGGTAGCATTATTTCCTAAAGCAGTGAAAACAGGGACTCTAAAGAGTTAACTAATGTTAACTCTAATGTTAGCTTTGCTTTTGCAATGCTTATAGGTATATTATAAGCATAATATAGTATTGTATAGAGTTTCGATGAATAAAAAAACCACACTTTTTCAAAGGAATTAATATATCAGGAGTGACAGAGAATAAATGAGAAAAAATCCTCGTTCTAATTTAAGAGTGTCAGAACTCCTAGAAATAACAAGATGTGATAAATCTGGGTTGATTATCTTTCATCCTTTTTGCCAATAGGGGAAAAAAAAAGTTGTCACTGAATTGAAATGGAAGAAATTGTGAAAAATTATGGTGCCTCTGTGCAGAACAAGGTCTAGAATCTAAAACCCTCTCTTCGTAAAATGTTCTTAGCTACTATTATAGGAATCTGATTTAAAGTTCAATAGAAATATGTATCCTAGGGCAAAGAACTTGGATAAAAATTACAAAGTCACTTAACATTTTATATTACCCAATTTGATTCCATCTGAGCACAGTGGTATGGCTGAAATGAATAATTACTTCTGTAAACTATGGAAATTGGAAGCCCTTTGCGAGGATTAAGAGTTACTGTGATCCTGTTTTTACTTTTCAGAAAAGAGGAAGGGGGACCCTTGTACAGTTTGATTAAACAAAGTATTAAAACCAGATCCATAAGACTGATCAATAGCTGACCTCTGCTATAGCTGTAAACATGTATCTCTGAATACCAACTCATTATCCAAACCCAGGATTTCTGTGGCAATCCCTATTAGCTTTTGTGCCAACTACTGCAGGCTGGCAACAGGCTGCCTAGATCAGATGCTTAAAATATGCTACCACCTCTAGTAATCTGATGAGCACAGAATAGTTTGACACATTTTGAAGTGATACCTTGAAAGGCCTGGAATTGCATTGTTGGTGCTTGGTAACATCTCGTACATTCAAGTTCTTTCTCACCCCTTGGTTTGCCTGAGAATTCTCACCACAACACCCTACTCCAGAATATTTGTCTGGCAGTACCTATCACTGATTTGTCATTTTCATATATTCTGCCAAAAAACCTTTTGACTACTGTACTCGTTCTGTATCATCTGTTACTCACTGTTTTATGTTCATCTTTCTCTAATTACTATTTTAGATTGTTGGTTTTCGTTTTATTGTCAACTGTCTTTATGCATTTATACTTCTGTTAGCTGCCTCAGGACTACCTAATGGAAGGCAATATAGAGAGGGAACATAAAGTAACAAAACACATTTCATTGTAATGTTCTGCATTGCATGTTCCAGTGCTTTAAGGTGATCTTAACTTGGTTTATGTTCTGCTTTCTTTTTATTTATAACCTGGTCATAGCTAAATCTGCATACACAAGGCCCTATCCTGAGCCCTGCACCCTGGCTTACCGCTGACGGGCAAGTCGCAAACGTGCCATAAGGCATGTTTGTGAGCTCTTACTATGGGCCCAGTGCCAGAGCTAGCCCAGTACGAGCACACACTGGGCCAGCTCCAGCATTGGGCCTGTTTTCCACTGCCCGGCGGCCGCCTGGACCACCAGGTGGCAGAGAGGTGAATGGGAGCATGGGGGGAGGTATTCTGGAGCAGGGGTAAGTGGGGGAGGGTGGGGAGAGGTCAGGGAGGAAGCAAGGCAGGGGAGGGAGCAGGGTAGGAGTGGGCAGAACTGGCGAACCTGAGCTCCACCGGTTCCTGAGCCCCATTTTGGGTCATGTGGCCCAACACTGGACTCTTCCTGTGCCAGCTCAATTGCAGGGCTGCTTTCCTTACTCAGGCGAAGGGAACAAAAGTCCCCTTTTCCTGAGGAGTCAGTGGTGGCTGCCCAGGGCATGCAGGATACTGTGGCAGCTGTTTTTGGTGCTGCGGCAATCCACGCTCCAGGCAGCTCAGGGACTGGGCTGTGAGAGCCCAAGCTTATGCATGTCTACTCAGAAGTAAATCCCATTATAGCCAATGGGGATTATTCCCAATTAAGTGTGGATAGGATTGCAGCCTGTGTCTAGAATTGTGCTATAGACCAGCATGCTATTTAGTGTTTAGTCCAAATTCATGATTTGTAGCTGTTAGGCAAGCTCCTTTGAACAACCTCTCCCCCCTACCATGACTGCATGCCAGGAAAAGACCTGGAACATGCTCAAACACATACCTAACTGGTTGGCACTGAAATTTCAATAAAGTCAAATTTGGAGAGAATTTCAGAGTTCCTTGCAAGGCAAAGCATCTGAGAATTCTTAGGTATAGTCAAACTAGTTTCTATAAAACATTAGACCCACAACATGGGAGATTCTCATGGGAGAGTCTGATCATCCCTTATTTTTTGTACACACACACATTGATGATATAACCC
Organism: Tiliqua scincoides; assembly: GCF_035046505.1. Lineage (NCBI taxonomy): Eukaryota > Metazoa > Chordata > Lepidosauria > Squamata > Scincidae > Tiliqua > Tiliqua scincoides. The sequence goes on from NC_089826.1 coordinate 34,236,842, forward strand.
ACATTGCCTTTAACATTTCATTTTTCTGCATACAAAATGCAGAAGGAATTTCATCAGGGGAAATCTGTCCAATCTGTTGCTTTCCTGGATGTGTGAACGTTTAAGCTTTTCATGGGTGGGTGGGGGGGAATTGGTGGTGGTGGGGAACTGGAGGAGGCATATGCTCCCCTCCTATGAACAGGGCTAGCCTTAGGAGCTGCAGGGCCCAATGCAAAACATTTTTATACCCCCCCCCCCCACTCACTAGGATGAGCAGCAATAGTAGCAAGGCACTCAGCAGCAGAGTCACTACCAACTGCTTTCAGGAGGGGGGCAGTATTTTAAGCCAATCAGAATCAGAAGCGGGAGGGAAGGAGGGCCATCCAGTGGCAATGCTGTACTTGCTGAGCTTTCTTTATGATGCCTCGCCATGGAAAATTCCATGCTGGAGCGTCAGCGACAGAACAAAGTGCTGGCTGTGGCTGCGTCAGCTCCACTCATAGCTCTAGTGAGGGGTCCCTCCAGACATGGAGGGCCAATTTGGCCAAACTGCCCTAAGGCCAACCCTGCCTATGAAAATAAGATAGTAAAGTTACTTATGCCACCTCAGAAACCAACACGTGATTTAGCCTGTGTCCTGTGTGCTTAAGAAGGCATGACTGGCGTCTTATCTGCAATGAAAAAGGAGATAAGACAACATGTTTAATGGTAGGCAAATATTTTGAAACACTTTTCCACCAAACAGAGAGCGCATCTCAGAGGCAGGTGCAATTCCTGAAACCGCTCCAGCTTTGAAATTGACAAGGCTTCACATGGGACACGTCCTTCAGTTATCTCACCATGTAAGCACCTAGGCCAAATGAGAATTCAGGCAAATTACCTTGCTCATATTGGATGAGTAACAGCCATGCTAGTGGGGTAATCTGTGAAGGAGTGCAGTGGCCATCTCACAGGAGAGAACCTTGTCTCATTTTTGTTCACTGATATTTGTAAGTGCTCCCACTGGTAAAAAAAATCATTTCATACATGGATTTAAAAGTATGCAGACAAAATAAAATAAAATAAAAGGCTTATACTTCAAGAAGCCCTGCAAACACTCAAGGGATAAGAAATGAGCACTATATAGATGGGCAACCCAAACCTATATCCCATTAGTCCATGGCTTGCAGCGCCCCTGATGAATGATAGAAAGAGGGCAGCAGCAAGCAGGACTCTGGCTTTGCCCCTTTCTCAATGGATACAAGTCTGGTGGAAGAATAGAGCATGGACATACATTCTCCCATATTGCTTTGCGGGGCTTCAATGGATAGGGGAAATATAACCATGCTGGAAAGCTATCATCTTGCTTTTATGAAATGTTTCAAGTTTCATGCCTCTGGACATTTGGTCATAAATAAGTCCCACTGGAAACATTAGGATGTTCTTACCATGTGCTGGAGAACAGTCTTGATTCTTTCCTCTCCAGTCCATATGATTTACTTAATCAAAGTGGGAAATGCGTAGGAAATACGCATACTGTTAATAATAATAATAATAATAATAATAATAATAATAATAATAATAATAAATATTAAAGCAATTCTTTCATTTTTTTTATAATTGGAAAATTGTGCACTGAAGATCTTGGAGTTATTTTCCACTCTCAAATAACTTTCACTAATAATTCTTGTGGCCCAGTCCTATCCTGCACATGCAGCAGCAGATCTCATGCTCCACTACCAAAAGTCCAGTTAAGGCAGCTCTGGGTATTCCAGAGCTGCTGGTGCAAATGGCTGGAGGGTCTGTATGCCTGCCAAGAGTCCACCTAGGCTGCATCAGAGTGGGTACAGTGGTAGCGACAGTACCACGCTTTCTAGGACAACAGGTTCCAGATGGTAATGCTGGGGGGCACCCGTTCGGTACCCTGGCCCCTACAGTGTGGGGTGCCGCAGGGTTCTGTCCTATCCCCTATGCTTTTTAACATCACAATTATGGAATTCTCTTCCGGAGGAATTAACTACTGCCCCGCTCCTGGCTTTTCAGTGAGGGCTCAAAACATATCTGTTTTGCGTGGCATTTGGTTGATGGGTGGTTGTTTGCCTTCTGCGTCTCGTAACAATTCAGTGGCTTAACTGCTTCCTTTTGAACCAAATTTTTAACCCCCTCCTAATAGCTCTTTGGTGTGTGTTTCTTTTTGGTTTTTTTTTTTTTGTTATGTTTTAATTGACTTTATTAATCTTACATATTGTTATACATTGTACATTTTATTATGAAGCTTTGTAAGAATCAGGGTGGTTCAGAGATGGGATGGATCTCTATGGCAGCAGTGCACACTGGATCCTGTACCCCTTTCTGGGCCTGGAGCACCTGACTCTCCTCAGACTCATGCCAGTAAAAGGACTGCTATGGATCCAAGGAGACTGACTGATCCAAGCAATCTATGGAGGTAAGGATAAAATATTTTTTACTTACCACTCCCAGGCCATCTGGTCAACCCTCTTCCCCTCGCTTACCTTAGTATGCAGCACATGCTCCGTTAGTGTGGCTGCAGGCTATGGATTAGCAGAGGAAAGGATTGGGCCATTACATTCTAGGTCCTGCAATCCTAAGCATGTTTAACTGGAAAGATTCATTGATACTAGTGGAATTTACTTCTAAGTAAACATTACTAAAACTATATTGTAAAGCTGCTATGTCCTACATAGTTCAATTAAGTTTACCAGTAAATTGGAGATTCTAGCCCTATCTTTTCCATAGTTTGAAACAAAAAAAATCTTCTCTTCATTCCAATTATTAGAACTACTTAAAAGGACATTTTCATGGCTATAATATTTGAACTTGGCCAGATGGTGATTTATTGAAATCAGTGTTCCCAGTCCCCTAAAATAAGAACTCTGTAGACAAGGTCATTGAGCTTTAAAATGGTCCATGTACAACTTGGTGTCATTCTGGATGGTGGAGACCATTTTTTTATAAGAGCAGATGAAGTTGTGAGATACCAAGCTACTATGCCAGAAAACAGGCACTTGTCTTGTACCACATATCCTTTGGCTGATCCATCTTAAGCCATGATTCATACTTTGTCCACTGAAACGGGCATTTGTCTAATTGCTGACACCACACAAATCAAGATGGCTGGCTGCCAAGGTTTCTACAAGTCTGCAATGGCTCTGCACAGTGCCTGCAAATAAATAATATCTCCCAATCTAAGCTCAAGTTGCAGACTGGCTGTCTGGAAAATGTCAAAGATATAACAGGTGAAGACCTAGAAAATTCTGACTGACTTGGTTCACAAATCTTCAGAAGTGTTTAAAGATGAAGCATGTAAGCAGGTTTATGTTTACTACTTGGAGTCAGAGCCTCCTCATTCTTTATGGAACCAGGACTCTAGAGATTGGCACAGCTGCATAAGCACTACAGAACTGGATTGAATGTGTCATAATAGAGATGATATAATTGCACAGACTGTTATTTATCATTTGCATGACAATTAAACATCTGAAAGTGTTTGTTTTTTTAAAAAATCTTTGTCAAGATCCTAAATGACCTTGTGAGATGAGTTGTTATTGTATTGTTAGCCTTAGGGACCGCAAGACAAAATATAGCAATTGGGTAAGTCACAAAGTATGAGCGTATCTAAGTATATTGGGCCATATATTTGGCTCAATCCTATCCAGGATAGAATCAATTTGTCAATTTATGGTTCAATCCTATCCAGGGTCAGCCCAGAGTGTGCAGAGCCTCTGACAGAGTGTATGCTGAATACTAGGGGCTGGCTGGGGACCAAGTAGCCCAGGAGAGGTGAGTAAAGAAAATATTTACTTGCATCTCTGTAGGCTGCCTGGTCCTCAGTTGGTCTCCTCAGACATACACTAGCTCTTTGGTTGGCATAAGCCTGAAGAGCCGTGGGGTGGAGGTTGGCCAGGAAAGGGAATTAAGATCTGGCATTTATGGCTGCTGCTGAGATACTCCTTACTCCTTCTCCCTCCCAAACCGTCCCTGGCTTGCCAACTACCCATGCTGTCACCTTACCTACTCTGGTGGAGATTCTGAAGCCCCTGCTGCCAGCTCAGGGCTTACTGGCTCCCACACTATTGCTAGCAGGCAGCAGAATCTGAAGGAGCAGTTACGGCAATAACGAACCTGCCCTCACTGCGCCCTGGGGCAGGTCCGTGACATGGCACCCCCCTCCAACATGGTGCCCCCTCCATCATACCATCCCCCTCTTCCCCAGGATACTTACCTAGGCTCACAGAGACTCGTGTGGCACACAGGATGATTCAAAAAACCTTTTGAGGCTTCTCACGCCATCCAGTTTCCTGATGAAATCGGAAATATTGCTTCAGACTGCGCGAGAAGCCTCTGAAGGTTTTTTGCGCACTGTCAAGAGCCACGTGGGTCATCCTCTGCCCGCAGAATGACTCAGATGGGCAGGGAGGGCAGGGTGGGGGGTGGAGGCGGCGGTGGCAGAGGTGCTGCAAGTGCTGCACTAGGGGCATTTGTCCCCTGCCCTGCCCCAAATCCGCCACTGAGCTGCGGGACCAAAAGCCCTGGCTTTATGCTGGCAGTTCTGCAAGCATAAGGCCAGGGTAGGATTGAGCTGTTACCAATGTCTCAAATGTACAATTTTTAAAAGGAACTTTGTGTTTACATTTTCAATGTGTGTGTGTGTGTGTGTGTGTGTGTGTGTGTGTGTGTGTGAGAGAGAGAGAGAGAGAGAGAGAGAGAGAGAGAGAGAGAGAGAGAATATTAAACTACTGAAGTACTTAAAGGCACAGTAGCCCTGGCAGGGGAAAAAGCATCAGCTAGGTTGCAGTGGCAATATTCTGTCCCTTGCAAACCTGCCTATTCCCTTGCCCCAAGTTTAAGGTGGAAGTGCACTCTCAGCTAAAAGGAGCCTACAAAGAAAGGCAAGCAACGTGCAAAAATTTAAGATGCAGTCGAATGGGTTGTATTTACCGTTATGTTCCCCTGACTTTTGTTCCTCTAGGACAGCTCAGGCAGTTGAGTTTCATTGTTCCCCGAGCAGCTCATGAATATTTCAGTTCCAAATGGCTGAATGTTGTTTTTATTAGCCTATTTAAATAGCAGCACCAGTGTGTTTTTCCTGCATGTGACTGAGAGGGGGAAATATTTGTGGCAAGAGGCAATAAACAAAAAAAAAGAAATACATAGTGTGTGGCTCTGTATAAAGGTAACAAATGAATGCTTTTTAAAGCTCACACTGCGGTGCATCATATCTCAGGCTTGACTTAATGCATCATTTATTTTAAAAGCCACCATCGCAAACAAATGCTCACTCCGTGGGACAGAAGTTCTTTGGACTCCCCTCTCTTCCCCTACATAGATAACAGACTGAGAGGCAAAGTAATTCCGATATTGCCATATAACTTCAGGTTTTATTCCCTCCTAATACCCCTTCCTAATAGCTCTTTGGTGTGTGTTTCTTTGTTGGGTTTTCTTTTTTGTTCTAATTGATTTCAGGCCAAAATCCGAACCAACTTTCCCATAGTGACATTGCTGTGCCAATGGGGTATGTGTTGCATCCTGTAATTGGGTGGTAGCCACAGTGGCCTCCTCATGGCAATGGAATGTTTGTTTCTTCACCTTGGAGCAACTGCTGGAAAGTTGGTTAGGATTATGCCCTCACTTACTTGTTGCTAGACCTTGTACCTTTTCTTATGGAGTTATGTAAGCCACCTTGGGCTTCAGCATCGGAAAGGCAGGATATAAATTTTTCAATGTTCAACGAGATGTTTTGGAGCCCAATTCCTGTGAGGCAAGAGAAAGCAGTCAGTTGGAATGAGATTAATGAACCCATTTTGTTCAGCATCTGACTGAGGACTGCAAAGAAGGGATGAGGAATATGACTGCTAATATTGTATTGCTCCTATGTCAATTTATGGTGCAGCCATGTTAGCATGGCTGTGCACAGTTTTGATCACTAAAATGAACTTCATGCACCCCATGAAGCGGAATGGAGCTGGAAAAGTTGCAAAAGGGAGCAACTAAAATGATCAGGGCTGGAGCACCTTGCTTATGAAGATAAGCTACCAAGTTTGAGGTTTTTAGCATTTAGGAAAACAGACCCAAGGGCCAGTTAGGGTGTTTTGGGAGAGGGCAGGGGGTGGATACTGATGGAAGCAGTGCCGCTGATATCCTATGCTCCCATCTTGGTGTTGACATGCCTCTTGGACCTGGTCAGATTTGTGCCAAAGGGCTGGTACAGATCCAGTTTGGCCTTTTGGAGACGATGGCACAGCAGAGTAGGTAAGTAAAAAATGATTTTACTTCTTGCACATGCCCAATCTCGTCTGATCTTGGAAGCTAAGCAGGGTCAGGCCTGGTTAGTACTTGGATGGGAGACCGCCTGGGAATACTGGGTGCTGTAGGCTTATACCATAGTCTTTCGAGACTGAAGGTTGCCAACCATTTTTTTCTCTCTCGATCATGTTATGACCCCCTGCTGGCCCACAGCATGCAGTGGACCCGGAACAGGCACTGCTGCATGATATGGGCTGGCCAGAGATAGGATTGGGCCATAAGCCTTATAAAATTATTCATGATATAAAAAGAGTGGAAATAAGTTTTTTTCTCTTTCACATGCAATACGAGAACCAGAGATCATACAATAAAACAGATTAGCAGGATACTTATAACAATCAATAGATTTATTTACCCAACATATACAGTGGGCCCTTGGTATCCTTAAGGGATCTGTTCGAGAACCCACTGTGGATACCAAATTCTATGGTATCCAGTGGAAATGCCAAATTTCTTCCTTGTGTGTTTGGGGTGTGTGATCGTAACTTTTCAGCATCTCACAAACTCTGAATGCAAATCAAATTCTGAAAAGGATTACTATTATTTACATAAATATTATTATAATGTATTATAATGTAAACATTGACATTATTATCTGCATGCGGTTTTACAGTGACTACGTAGCACTTTTCAATTGCAATAGTTCTCAAAGCAGGTCACAGGAGTAAAACAGATTTTATACATGAGTGGTTGTGTCCTTGGAAAGACATTTCTGGACTACTAGGTGCTGTCGATGGTATCAAACAACGGTATTATGTGGCTCCTGGCTCTGTCCTTCAGAGAACTCTCCCCAGTCCACCCGGTGTGCCTCTTGCCACCAGTACCACTGCCCTGAGCAAATGGTATCAATGGCTCCTGGCTCTTAGAGCTCTATAAAAAAATAAAAGCAACTATTGATAGAAAAAGAAAAGGACTGGCACTTGCACTCTAGAAACTTCTTTACATGATGCAAGTGGCCTCGGTCAGGCCCTGAGCTATTCAGTCAAGGCACTGACACTTGCTCTGAATAATCCCATCAAGCAAAATGAGGTGAACTTCCTAGGGAGTGAGTGGTTCTAAGCAGTGCTGGTGTCAGGGAGTGACAAGGCTGTGAAGCTGGAGATTGATAGGTAGTGTTCTCCCATTCAAAGATAGCCTTGCTGTATGTAGAATTCCTTCTGGGCAATCGGAATGTAATTAGCTGTTGATGGATTGCCTAGTTTGCCATGTTGACCTTGATCCTACTTGATTCAGAGAAATTGGACCACCTTTGGCTTGCACTTGGGGGGGGGGTGTTGATGGAAATCTGATCTGCAAAACCCTTTTGTAAATATCCTCGTCCCATTGTTTGTTCTTTTTTTATGCCTAGCGCACTGGCCTGAGGGACTCCTTGTACTCATCCGCCGAGCATCATCTGTCTGAAAATGAGAAATAAAATTCACAGCATCTTTGTTGCAGAGGGAGAAAAAAAAAAATCATACAGGTTTTAATATGTGCATGCATAAGCTAATTCTTTAGGGAAGAAAAAAAAAAAGCCTTAAGTCATGGAAGGAATAAAGGGGGGCGCAGGATAAGAGCATCAGTGCAATATTGTTACTGGCAATCAAATCAGATGTCTCTGAAGGGTGTCCAGTCATGTGCATTGGAAGGAACACCGTTCTTTCCTCATTTCCTTGGCTGGCACAAGCTGCAGTCTACTGATTTGCAGATAATTAAGGATTGCATGATGAAGGCAACAGGCATATTATTTGATAGAAAGGCTGAGATGAAGGTGCCAGCTAAGTCTAGAAGATTCCGTAATTTGATGTGACTGCTGTCAGGAACACAGGCTCACTGAAATTTGATCTACTGGCTACCACCAGAGTAGCTGCTGAAGTGAAAAATGTACATGCCCGGCTTAGATGGGTTTGCTGAAGTCTCTGATTGTATATATTCATACGTTGCTCCAGGGCTAAGAAATACAATATTAACCTTCTGTGTGCCAGAACTGACATTTTATATTGGATGAAAGATGTAAGCGTACAACAGCTTTATCTATTTTGGAAGCTGGAATCTTTTTAAAAAAAATGTGTTAGAACACAGCTCTTTCTACCCATGGCTTTTGATTTATTGGTATTCTACATGCTGTGAGGAGAACTAACATAAACGATAGCCATCTGGTGATCAAAATGATATCTTTATGTAGGAGGTTTGCAGTTTGGGAGGAAAAAATCTCATGTTCTTTGTGCGTGTGTGTGCCTTCATCTTAAAAGTCTTTTGTGTTTAAAAACAGTCAGAATACAACATCCTACAGACTGCAGTAATTTCTCTGCTGTGACTTTTTTTTTCTCCTCCACAAAGAACAATGCTTTAGGTCAGTGGCAAGGCTGGGAGGGGGGGCAGGGGGCAAAAGTCCCAGGTGCCATGCCCGCCATGCCCCCACTATTGCTGCCCTGCCCGGCATGCCACCTCTGCCTGCCCATCAGAGCCATTCCATGGGCAGGCGAAGCCCGGTGCAGCTCTCCAAAGCACTCAAAAAGCCTTCTGAGGCTTCTGGCGGAATCTTAAAGAGCTCTTCTGGTTTTATCAGGAAACCGTAAGAGCTCTTCAAGATTACGCTAGAAGCCTCAGAAGGTTTTTAGAGTGCTTCAGAGCATGTGAGGCTCACGTAAGGCTCATGTGCCTACGTAAGTATCCCCTTGGAGGGATGGCATGATGTAGAGAGGGGGTAGCATTGTGGACCTGCACCCTGGGGTGGAATGGGAGCTAGGTCCATTACTGCTTCAGGGTCCAATCCTATCCAAATTTACAGTGCTGATGCGGCTGTGCCATTGGGAAATGTGCTGTATTTTGTGGGGGAGGGACAGTCATGGAGGCCTCCTCAAGGAAAATGAATGTTTGTTCCCTTATCTTAGGGCTGCATTATACTGAAAAGTTGGTTAGGATTGGACCCTTAGGCTGTGATTCCAGCAGGCATACTTACTTAGAAGCAAGTTTCATTGAAACAAATGGAACTCTCCTAGCATGTAAATGGGTAAGGGCTGGTATACAAATGAAAGCCCCAGGAGGAGACCCCCATGGTAAACCATTTCCATTGCTCCTAAAATAGTAGGTGACTGTAGAAGTGATTGCTAGCTAAATTGAAGCCAGACAGGAAGGCCTGGCTCAGGGTTCTTGTAACTCAGGCTTTCCAGTAATAAAATAGTAAGGAAAAACTTGCAACGAACATGTGAAGATGGGAACCCACCCTCCTTGAGCAGTGACATTCCCAGAGGGTGGGGAAAACAATGCTAGTTTTTCCAGGATGCCTCAGTGAGCCAGGGAAGCACGCCCATTGCTGTCGGAGCCATTCTAGGTGGTGAGAGCAGAGTGGTAGAGACACCTCCATGTTGCTTTTGCTGCCTAGAATGGCTCTGATGGCAAGGGGGAGGGGCAACTTACACAGCACATTCAGGCACCTGCAAAACTTAGTGCTATGCCCCTCCTCCCGGGATTGCCACTGTCCTTGAGTTCTATAGAATGATCCCCCATTTCTGAGGCCTGAGTCATGCTCCATAGCAAGAGTCTTCAAACCCCAGCCCAGGGGCCAGATGCAGCCCGCAATGAGCCTCTATCTGGCCCACGGCCAGCCTCTGGTCTCCTGAGATCCTCTGGCCTAGTTGACCAAACACAACTGGAGCTGGGCTTGAGGGGTGGGGGAATGGGGGTCTATTTAAGTGTGTGCTTTATTTCTGCGGCATGTGGTGCTTGGATAAATCCTGGAAATTCGAGCCCATTCATTCATTCATTCATTCATTCATTCATTCATCTAAATTTCATCTCTAATGTATTTATTTAAATTTTATATTTAAATCTTTTTTTCCTGGCCCTTGACTCTGTGCCAGATATTTGATGCAGCCCTTTGGCCAAAATGTTTGGAGACCCCTGCTCCATAGGTTCATCTCTCTGAAACCATGGGAAATGTATGACACCTCAGTGTAGTGTTACAGCACAGAATTCACCAGCAGAAATTCCAGGATTCATTCACAGGAACCTCAAGTCACAAGCTGGTCTAGTATAGTGACTTATCATACCTTCCCTTGTTTGAATCTCACTTTCTCCATGGACTCATTTGGTAGTCTTAGGCTGAAATCCTAAGCGCACTATCCTGGGAGTAAGACCAACTTAACGCAATGGGGCTTCCTTCTGAGTAGACTTGCCTAGGCTTGTGCTGTTAGGCTGTAACCCCATACACACTTACCTGGGAGTAAGTTCCATTAAACTCAGTGGGGCTTACTTCTGAGTAGACATGCATAGGATTGTACTATTAGGCAAGTTGCTCCTTCTCAGCCTCAGCTGCATTATGGGAATGATGAGACCTGTCAGGTTGTAATACTTACAACCCTGTAAGACCTAATACTCCACTATGCCTACAAGATTGTTGTAAGAATTATGTCAAGATAATACACATGAAGCATATTGCATCGTCAGAAAGTGCTGTACAATTACACAAAAGGAGGGAAGGATCTATGTACGTCACCCTGAACTCCTTGGAGGAAGATTGGCATAGATATGTGGAAATAAATAAAATATAATATTATTATAAAATAAATTTTATTATTATGTGACTGGGTCATGTGAAGAACTGTTACTGGACACAGTAGTAGACAGTACTGAGCTATAGGACCAAATGGGCCAGCCCCATATGAAATGTTTTTGCTGAGGCATTTCTTATGGGTTTGCCCCCCCCACACACAGAAAATACACAGCCAAATTGATCACCATTGGTTCTTATATCTGTGAAGGCCACAGATTACATATCATCATTCTCAACCTTCTCAACAGAAGGCCCAGACTGAAATTGTGACCATTTCTTTGGAAGTAGGTTGTTTTCATACTGTAACACAGTATTTCCCAAACTGTGGGTCAGGCCCACCAGTGGATTGCAACCTGATTGTTGGTGAGTCAGGAAAATGAAACTGACAAACAGGTGACAATGTATGGAGCCCTATGGAAAGTGAAACTGAGCTGCACATGAGCATTTACTCACAAGTAGGTGAATGTGTCTGAGTCCATTTCGAAGGGCAGGAAAAGAGGAACACAATGGAACCAGAATGGTCCCGATCAGATGAACGTAGGTCCCCAAAAAACCTATGTATGTCCCCTCTTGAAAGTGAAACTGAGCTGCAAGTGCATGTTTACTTGTGAATAGACAAATGTGCTTGGGTTCTTTTTTTTTTTTTTAAGTCTTGTAAAGCTAGGTGGGTCCTGACAGAGTGCCGTTTTAAAAAGTAAGTCCCAGTGCTAAAATGTTTGGGAACCATTGCTGTAACAAATACAACCATGCTTTGAAGGATAGGCTGAATCCTGAAAATGTTCTTTCAGATTCCCTCGTCTGTTTCATGGCTACGTGATTGTAACCATACGATTCACCTGGGGCATTCATTAAACAGGATTGTTTTGTTGCGGCTGTTAGGTATGCCGCTGAGGCAGTTAAATCTCAACAAGGCCCGAGGACATGGAAAGGTAGGAAGGTATGGCCATTAAAATGACAAGGAGCTTGGCCAGATGGAGTCCATGAAAACAGCCCTTTGCTTAAACTGACAACTGCAAATGTAGCATGAAGATTAAAGTAATGAGCTCCACATACAGTATTGACTATAACAGGTCTGGCCTCACATTGGAAAAATGGGTCTTATGTATTCAGCACCACAAATCTTTTACAGAAAAGAGACATTCAGAGCCCAATTCTGAGCTGCCCGGAGCTCCCGGACCTGGCGGATCCACGGAGGGCTCCCGCCGGATCCTGCGCCTCCCACGTTACCGCAGGAGGCTCCTCAGGAGAAGGGGACGTTTGTCCCCTTCCCCTGAGTAAGGGAAGCAGCCCCGCAATGGGGCTACTCACTTTAGCGGCGACCTTTTGGTAGCCGCTAAAGTAAAGGTGCTCGTGTAGGGTGAGCAGCCCTGCCCGAGCGCATTGGATCCTGTGGAGCTCAGCTCCACGGATTCGTCTCTCCCCCTCCCCCCATGCCCGCATCTCCTGTTCTGCAGCCCGGTGGCCTGGGAGACTGCCGAGCCGCAGAACTTGGGCGCCCGCAGTGCGGGCTCAGTGCTGGCCGGAGCTGGGCTAGCTCTGGCAGGAGCCCAGCGGTAAGCCCTGCAAACTTGCCTTATGGCACATTTACGACTGAGGTCACCGGTGCGGAGCTGCGCCACGGACCTCAGGATCAGGCTCTTAGAAACCTTAGGTATTCCTTTCTTGTCAATGATGTTAAATCTCAGCTCAACATGTTTGTCTGGCAGCTGTCTTTTAGTTTGAAAAAGTATATACTGGCTCTTTATGAAGCTTGTTCTTATATAGTCAAGCATGTCCTTCATTCATTTCAAGCATATTATCTTTGTCACCTCATATTTTGTTCATATTAGTTCTGTTTCTCCATCAAAACCAGCTCCAGTGTTTAAATGGTCTTATGGCTAGTTCACACTTGCAAGCCCACTCAGCCACATTGAAAAGTGATGTGAACCAAATCGTCCTGGAGAAAATGGGCAGCCATTTTTCCCCAAGGAATTATGGCAGCTCATTGCCCAGTTAATGTGTCTCAATGCAGTTGTGCATAAACAAGTTCAAAGAAGGACTTGCATGTGTGGGCTGTCCCTTAGAACGTGGACCCTTAGAACAAGGTCAGTTTATGAAGGGTCGATGTTGGTGTTAACCTCTAACCATGCTATATCAACTGAACAAAATTCTAGTTCAGTCAAAACAGGATGCAGGTTGTGTCTGTTGTCTTGTGTGCTCCCTGAAGCATTTGGTGGGCTACTGTGAGATACAGGAAGCTGGACTAGATGGGCCTTTGGCCTGATCCAGTGGGGCTCTTCTTATGTTCTTATGTTCTTACGGTTTGTATGTGTTTCAGGACACAATCTGGTACTTCAGATAAGGTTTAGTGTTGTTGCCTTCACTGAGCTCGTGTCCTGATGTACATTTGAGATGTAGCAAAAGTTGTGGTTATTAAAGGGCTGAGTGAGACACCTGTGTCACATATGTTGTGATGTTGTTTTCTTGAAATTGGCACCAATCGTACCTGCAGTAAAAGTCAAATGGGCGATGTGCCGTTTGGTTTGGGATTTAACCCATTTCTGCCCAGCCCACAGGTGTACCTATTTGATCCCTGTTGCGAATGTGCAGCGTTGGCCAGAAATGGCTTAATTGTGTGTACATGGTTCACCCAACGAATATGTGCCAGGAATTCAAAATGGCAGCACTAATCTCTGCGTTCTTCAACCCTCTGAGAAGAAGACCATGCCGTGAAGTTCTCAAAGATTCTGGTGTTTGGTTGTTTTTAAAAGCTTATGAGCTTGTCTTTCTTTGTGAGTGATTAATTTTTGCAGTATTGTTGAAAGGATACCAAGAGAAATACTTTGTTTTAACACTAGTGATTGAGGCTGTTTTCACAGTGTGCTCAAATTGGATGCCAGCTATGATTTCAGTTAGGGATGTGTGAGTGAGACGTCAATCCTGAACACAGTGGGACTTACTTCTGAGTAGACAAGGATAGGATTAGGCTCTGTTTCAGAAAGAATCACACTGTGAACCGAATCTCAGCTGAATCACCTCCTTGGGGAGAGCCCTAAATGGAAAAGGCCCCTCCAAAACACTGCAAATCAAAACTGAGATGATTAATTGGGTTTTTCTCCCCCTTGTTTTTGTCTCTGATTGCCAAGACCTTTCTCCTTTCATATGTGGAAGGAATTGTGGGAGGACAGGGAGGTCAGGCAAGAGACAATGTCATAGGACGCTTTGAACTGTGAGAGAAATACATGGCATTGGAATGAAAGCAGGTAATTGGTGCTTTCCTTTTCCTATCAGTGTGATCCTTGGAAGGGAACTAGGAGAGTGGGAAGCATATGGATTTTGGGCTAACTAATTGTTTTCTCTTCCCCACGTAAGTCTCTCTTGGAATGAATGTTTTCAGGAGCTTTTGATAAGTTCTGTAAATCAACATCCTCCTCATCAAACTTACCCTGCTTCTTGTGAGTGTGATCCATGTATATTTTTCACTGTTGGTCTGGGTCCTGGGAACAAACTCAGGGCCCAATCCTATCCAGTGTCCCAGCACTGATGCAGCTGTGACAGTGGTGTCTGTGCTGCATCCTGTGTGGTGGGGGAACAGTCTTGGAGACCTCCTCAAGGTAAAATAATATTTGTTCCCTTACTTCGGCAGTGCACTGTAGTTGTATCAGCACTGGAAAGTTGGGAAGGATCATAAGAACATAAGAACAACCCCACTGGATCAGGCCATAGGCCCATCTAGTCCAGCTTCCTGTATCTCACAGCGGCCCACCAAATGCCCCAGGGAGCACACCAGATAACAAGAGACCTCATCCTGGTGCCCTCCCTTGCATCTGGCATTCTGACATAACCCATTTCTAAAATCAGGAGGTTGCGCATACACATCATGGCTTGTACCCCATAATGGATTTTTCCTCCAGAAACTTGTCCAATCCCCTTTTAAAGGCGTCTAGGCTAGACGCCAGCACCACATCCTGTGGCAAGGAGTTCCACAGACCGACCACACGCTGAGTAAAGAAATATTTTCTTTTGTCTGTCCTAACCCTCCCAACACTTAATTTTAGTGGATGTCCCCTGGTTCTGGTATTATGTGAGAGTGTAAAGAGCATCTCCCTATCCACTCTGTCCATCCCCTGCATAATTTTGTATGTCTCAATCATGTCCCCCCTCAGGCGTCTCTTTTCTAGGCTGAAGAGGCCCAAACGCCATAGCCTTTCCTCATAAGGAAGGTGCCCCAGCCCAGTAATCATCTTAGCCACTCTCTTTTGCACCTCTTCCATTTCCACTATGTCTTTTTTGAGATGTGGCGACCAGAACTGGACACAATACTCCAGGTGTGGCCTTACCATAGATTTGTACAACGGCATTATAATACTAGTCGTTTTGTTCTCAATACCCTTCCTAATGATCCCAAGCATAGAATTGGCCTTCTTCACTGCTGCCGCACATTGGGTCGACACTTTCATCGACCTGTCCACCACCACCCCAAGATCTCTCTCCTGATCTGTCACAGACAGCTCAGAACCCATCAGCCTATATCTAAAGTTTTGATTTTTTGCCCCAATGTGCATGACTTTACACTTACTGACATTGAAGCGCATCTGCCATTTTGCTGCCCATTCTGCCAGTCTGGAGAGATCCTTCTGGAGCTCCTCACAATCACTTCTGGTCTTCACCACTCGGAAAAGTTTGGTGTCGTCTGCAAACTTAGCCACTTCACTGCTCAACCCTGTCTCCAGGTCATTTATGAAGAGGTTGAAAAGCACCGGTCCCAGGACAGATCCTTGGGGCACACTGCTTTTCACCTCTCTCCATTGTGAAAATTGCCCATTGACACCCACTCTCTGCTTCCTGGCCTCCAACCAGTTCTCAATCCATGAGAGGACCTGTCCTCTAATTCCCTGACTGTGGAGTTTTTTCAGTAGCCTTTGGTGAGGGACCGTGTCAAACGCCTTCTGAAAGTCCAGATATATAATGTCCACGGGTTCTCCCACATCCACATGCCTGTTGACCTTTTCAAAGAATTCTATAAGGTTCGTGAGGCAAGACTTACCCTTACAGAAGCCATGCTGACTCTTCCTCAGCAAGGCCTGTTCATCTATGTGTTTTGAGATCCTATCTTTGATGAGGCATTCCACCATCTTACCTGGTATGGATGTTAGGCTGACCAGCCTATAGTTTCCCGGGTCCCCCCTCTTTCCCTTTTTAAAAATAGGCGTGACATTTGCTATCCTCCAATCTTTTGGCACCGTGGCCGTTTTGATCAGGCCCTCATTCTCCCAATGGCTAGTTCAACCATCTCAAAGCATTCCCCATTTTTAGTTTTGCTTTGGCTCAGCATTTTCTCTACAACACAGAAAAGTATTACATTTCTTGGGAACTCCTCCATCTATCTTTCTGACTTTCTTCAGGTAACTTTCCTAGGTTCAGTTCCACATTTCCTGTGACCCTGATATAAACTGGGCACAAAACAAAATAATTCTAATTCTCAAACTTCTTATATTGGTTTTATAGATAACTCCTGAATATTTGAACCTAACTTTTTTGGGGGATCATATCTAAGGGTATCTCTAGATCAATTTCATGTAAATTGACCACAAAACATATGGCAGGACCAGCAGAAACCTTGTAAAATGATCAAACATCAATTGCCCCAAAAGCGTTTCTCAGTCAGTGGAATTTGTACCACCAGTGGTACTTGAAGTAGTGTCTGGTGGTACATTTGGGACTCCCAGACCCTCATCACCAGGCAGTGAGACCAGCAATGCAATGTGATAAGCAGTGATAGGTTTAGTGGGCAGAGCTCCATTGTGTGCTCAAAAAAGCCTTCCCATCTGCCCTGATCCGCTTACCAGAGTTTGCTGCATTGCGTCTGATCTCCCAGTCTGGAAGTAACTGGTGATGACATCATCATCAGTTATTTCTTGTGGTACTTCCAATTGGTGTACCATGTGAAGTGGTTATGGTGGGCAACAAACATTGAGAAACTCTGTCCTAGAATGACAGCCCGGCTTCTATTTGGATGAAGTTTAGCTGCCTTTGTCCTCTTGTGGAGGGATTTCATCCCTGTACCTTTCATCCACTTTTGAGTAATAAAAAGGTTGCTATAAATGGGATAAAATAAATGGGAAATGATTAAGAAGTGAATCAAAGTTGAAGCAAAGCAGCCATCAGATTCAGCCACAAAGTGAAGGAAGCTGTTGAAACGAGCCAACAAGATGAATCAGGCCATGGAACAAAACAACAAAGAAAATGTGAAACAATTTTTTTTTTTTTTGCACATCCTAGTTTCAACATCTATTTGATTTTAAAATGGCTTTTTCACATCCAGTCCTGCCTTAACAAATGAAACTTTCCCATCTCAAAGGGTGTTTGTGCAGCCTTTGTTGTAAACACAGTTGATAGTTGGATTATACTGTCCTACCCCTATATTTTTATTCCCATAACCCCATGGTTTTAATTACAAAATGCAGAACTCTGCATCAGCTATGTAACTGACAATATTTTTTCCACTGGTCAAATATGTCAATAGCTATAAGCAATGCTAAAAAAAATTGGTCAGTTGATAGAAGTGCAATTAATAAAGTACCTCTTCTCATGGCAGATAAGTGAGATTCTCAGAAGACAATCTTAACTAGCAGCTATCATATGTAGGGCATTTTTCTGGAAATAAATGAATGTACTGAAGATGCCGTGGGTTGGCTAAGACATCCCCCTCCTGACCATTAATCTTAGAGATGCTTCTTATAGCTGACATGAATGTTATTCTAAGCCTTTCAAAATGTTTTAAAGATGTCATGTTACTTTCTAAGCTGCCTTTTAACGTTATTGTTTTTCTTTCTAATTCTGCATGTGCCATTGACCTAGGCACAGCAGATGAAAGGTAAGCACAGAGCAATTTGATGTAATTAAGTGCATTTTATTCATATCACTAGGAACCACCATCTGTTGGTAAATCCTGCCAAGTTAGTCAACCATCACGTAAAAATGAGTGCCACCTGCAAGTGGAACATTATGGGATGATTGCCACACAGCTTTTGGGAAGATGCCTGACTTCTCCCTAGTTTTGGATGAATTTCTTATTCTGTTTTTCCTTCAGCCTTTCTGAATTAAATGAGTGATACGAACCCTGCCCTTCAGAAATGATCATTAGACATAGAAGCGGGTTATGTACATAGAAGGTTGCTGCATTGGTTTTGGCAAAATGGTCATGGTCAGTGTTTGATTTGCTCTCAGTTAAGAATCAGATATGGAAAATCATGATGGAATCATGATGGAATCAGGGAAGGAAACTAATAGATTGGTTAAGGTTATAACTAGGGCAGATAGTTAAAAAAGCAAAGTCAATCATCAAAGATTTAGCTTAACAAATTGGCATATAAATTCTTATAATGATATTTTTAAAGAAAACAAGCACATTTTTGAGGAAACAAAGAAGAAAACGGTATTAGTTTTTTAGAGCTTTTAAACATAATGCACTTTCTGAAAACTGTTTTGACTAATTTTTTTTTTTTTTTAAATTCAGAGGTATTGTGCCTCTGTAACTGGAAGTTTCATCAGATTTGCTCCCCCCCCCCCCATAAAGACCATATGAATTTCCTAACTAAATCTAGAGAAATTTGAGCCCAGTATCATCACAGCACCTTCTTTGCTTTCATTGATTCACTAGTATTACTCTCTCAACACTCACACAAACAGTGATGCTCTGTAGGGTCCTTAAGCCATGCATTCAGTAGAAAGAAGAAGAAGCTCATTTATATTATAAGCTGGCAGACTATTAGTCTCCTCCCTCTGGCCTCAGGTTGTCTGCGCCAGGGCACAGTAGGACTAAACAGCTGATCTCCGCATTAGGATTGTTCAGCATGTGCCCTCACATATGGGACCGAGCCTTTATATCTGTGAGTGTCACCAAATAGTTCTCTCTCTTTCTCTCTCTCTCTCTAAGAATGCTGGAATGCTGTTTGATCCTAGCATGCCTTTGCACAGTCATTCAGAGGCTGGGATATTCAATTTGGGGGCTTGCTCTAGCATGCTGTACTGCTGCCCTTGCTGGGCTGGGCTGTTACTGCAGGACATGCCAGTGAAGGAGAGGAGTCCATGCTGAAGACTATGCTATGTTCTTTGGGGGCTTGAGGCAGTAATGTCAGGAATCCTGTCCACTTGATAACTCCCATGGTGGTTGCTACAAGCAGCTTCAACCAGGTTTGTGGGAAACAAGTTCTCACAGAAGTCTTCAAATCGTCTTTTGGACTTACCTCTTTAGATAAGCAAGGCACATATGTCCAGCACCAGTGCTGCCTCACCATTTAAATTTGGGACAGGTACTGAGATAGAAGGGGATGGACGGACTCAGTGATCAGTTAGGCAAGGTTGCATGGGGTGCTAATCCAGTTAATTGAGACCTTTGCTTTTAAAATGAGGTAGGAATTTGTAATTGATTGATCAAGTTACAACAACCTTATCTTGCATTTTTCCTTTTTCCTTAAGATGACTCAGCACACTCCTATGCTTGAGTAATGCTGACACAGCAACAACACAGGGTGTTGCAGAAGTGCCATACAGTGCTCTGTGACACCCTTGAATAAGGTGCACCAGTGGGAAAACCTGTGCCATCCCACTGACCAGATGGATCCAGATGCAGCATCCAGTGGAACACTTAAGCTATCACTGGGTAGAACAGGAGAAGGGGAATGGCAGATATGGGGCAGATCAGACCTGTGGGGGGCAATGGGATCAGCATTGCTGGTGCATGTTAAATCCTATTTCCCCTCCCAGGCTTGAAAGCCCCACATGAGGCTTTCACCAACAATTTCACTGGTGCAGATCTGAGTAGCCCCATTGCGCAGGCTGGGTCTTTACCAGGGATAAGGGACAAATGTCCACTTATCTTAAGGAGACCTCCAGCCTGTTCCTTCCCAGTACTGAATACAGCGTGGGCCATGGTTAGGACTGGGCTACTAATGTTGTTTTGCGAACTGTGGAGACAACTTAGGCCCAAATCCTAACCAACTTTCCAGCACTGGCATAACTGTGTCAATGGGACGTGTGATGCATTCTGCAGTTGATGGGCAATCATGGATGCCTCCTCAAAGTAAGGGAATGTTTGTTCCCTTACCTGCATTGCCCTTATGTCAGTGCTGAAAAGTGGGTTAGGATTGTGCCCGTCATCAAATCTATCACTTCTAAGTACCACAGAATTCAATAAGAAAATTAAAAACATGCTTAAATCTCTACCACTGAAATACATGAGGCTGAGATGTGCTGAACGTTGGCTGACTTGTGCCCTGCTTCTTGGGGGGGTAGGGTGTAATTTCCAGGAGGTATTACTGCATATAAAAGTGTGCAGGAAGAGCCAATGCCAGAAAACAGAGGAAATGAAATCTAAGATTCAGGTAATAAATGCTCCCCATAGATCCAGTGAGACTTGTGAAGGCGAGTATAAGACATTTGGTCTGACTTGAGCAGGCAAGCAAGAAACCTTGCCCAGCGTCTTGTAAAACGAATAACATGATAAACCACAGAACAGAAAATGAATGTTTAATGACTGAGAAAATTTGACTGACAAACACGTGGAGCATTAATAAAAGACAAATGAATCAAAACTATGCTGTATTATCTCCAGAGGAAGGGGCAGAGAACAAAGGGAAATGGCCCTCATGCTACGCACAGTTCTCACATCATCTTTCAAGCCCCATGCGGGCCATACAGCATTACAGCATTTGCAGCGTTGATCATTCACAAAATGTTAATGTGCTGCCTCTTTGGTCAGGGGAATTCTCTCACTTCTGGTGGAGTACATGTCCACCGCTTGGAATCTTCTTGAATACATGCATATTTTAATTCATATATGCATGTGTGAATTCATTAGGGCCATTGGCCTAGCATTGGAGTTGAACTAAAAACAAGCCAGCCAGTTTCTGGGGAAAGGAGGGGAAGATTAAAAAAAACAAAAACACTAAGGATATATAATAACACAAGGGCAAAACCATTAAGTGTCAACACCAGGTTGCTACGACTCCTGGAGGCAAAGCTCTGTACGAGGTCCTTTGTGGTGCCCTTCCTATCCTCTGATAGCACATTGGGCACTACCAGTGCCATCAGTAGTGAAAGTTCAGGTATTTACCCAGTCAGGTGCCCTCCAATGGACATAGGCCTGGGGCAAGTATGCAATCTGGCTGACCTGTGACACTAGCTCTGAAACCATTTAGATACTACTGTGATATGCTCTGAAAGATATACAGTTGGACCACAACATCCAAATCTACAAGGGCCTGCTGGAGACCTCTAAGATGCACTTCCTGTTTCTTTGAAAAAACTGGAAGTGTTTCTTAGAAACCTCCTAGAGGGAGGGGAAAAAACCCTCCAAATGAGACTGGAGTACACCTCCGTTCATGTTTGGAGAGTACAGATTGGGCCTCAATGTGGGACCTGCATTGAGTCAAGTCTGTGGATGACAAATCCACAGATGACAAGGTCTGACCTGCATATAGCAGTTACTTAAGTATTCAGGATATGCAGAAACCCCCTGAGAAATGTCACTTGTTTGATTTCTCTTGCAAATTCTCCAGTGTTTCTTTTTAGAGAATTAGGGCAGCATTCTCCATACATCCCGCAGGTCGGATACAGCACAACAGAAGAGCCCTGCCCATTGTGAGTGGTACTTACCATTCCACCATGCTGCTAATCTTGCCAGCCAATCTGTACAGAACGTTACTCTGGGCAGTCATGTCTGCCTTGAAATCCAGGTGCAAATCCAGGAGCTAAAATCCTGTGGGGCGATTGGCAGTTGACATCATCACCCAGAGCATTGTTCTTTAAAGATAAGCTGCAAGATTAGCAGCAGCACAGTGGAACAGTAAGTGCCACTTGAAACAAGGAGGGTTTTTCTGTTGTGCAGTGGTTCTGAGTTTGGAGACAGCTGATTTTGAACAGGGGTGCCCGAACCCTGGCCTGGGGCCATTTGCAGCCCTCAGGGACCCCCCGATCTGGCCCACAGGGAGCCCACAGGGAGCCCCCAGTCTCCAATGACCCTCTGGCCCTCCAAAGACTTGCTGGAGCCTGTGTTGGTCCAACATGACACTCTCAGAAGGAAGGCTGACTGTTTGACCTCTTCTGTGAGCTGCGGGCCGAAGGCTCCTTCTGCTGCTTGCTGTTTCACATCTGTGAAGCAGCAGTGGCAGCAAAGGACAGGCTGGCCTTGCTTTGCACAAGGTCTTTTATAGGCCTTGAGCTATCGTGAGACCTTCATTCATTCATATAAGTTCCATCTCTAATATATTTATTCATGTAAATTTATTCAAATTTTAAAAGTAAATTAATTATTTTTCCCCTGGCCCCCAACACAGTGTCAGAGAGATGATGTGGCCCTCTTGCCAAAAAGGTTGGACACCCCTGATTTAGAAGATTTAAAGTGTAATCCTAACTTGTGCTGGAACAGGTAGGCCGACAGGCCTGAGCTGTGTCCAGTGCAAGTTTGGGGCTGGTTGTGGCTTGGTAGAACCGGAGCAGCCCCAATGGGTCTATTCAGAACTGCATCTCCTAAATTGGTGGCACAAATCTGAGCAACCCAGGCTTGGGAACAGAGCTAGATTCCTACATAAGTGCTGGATCCTGGCCCCGCCTCCTGCTCCCTGCCCACCTGCCCATGGGACTGCCCACTGCCTGCCCTCTCCCCACCCTGAAACACCTCCTCCCCACCCTCCCCAAGCCCACCCAAACCCCTGCGCTGGCCTGGAAAGGCTCGTGCAAACTTACCGGTTCCAGAGCCCACACTGGTACAGGGAGGCCAACACGCATCTTTGTGCTGGCCTCCCCAACTCAGAAGTCAGTGCAAATGTGCCTTGAGGCACATTTGTGACAGTCCCGGGCTGGCTCGAGGGTCTTGCACCAGCCCAAGGGTGCTTAAGGATTTGTGCCCTTAGAAAATTTATAGGAGGAACCCTGAAATTAATTTGAATGCTAATTTGTTTGAAATCCAGGTAACAATCCTGTTCAGTATCACTACTGAGTTCAGCAGTTATGGTCATGTACAACATATAAAATACCCAAGATTGAGCTCTTAGGGAAAGGGCATGTGGAGACACTGTGCAATATGTTGTACATATTGTACAAAATGTACAACACATGGCCCTATAGTCTTTGGAGTGCTAACAGCTCATCTTAGTGGTTTTGGATCAGTAAACCTTAGCTGTTGGCCACATAAAGTTCCACAAACCTGACCTGACTAAACCCCTTCTGTGTCTTTGTGTGTGCAGTCAAACTGATGACATACTGAATATTTCTATTTTTCCCTCCTTTGGTGTGATTGTGGTGAGCATATGCATGCAGGAGTCTGGGATTCCTTGGCCTACCTTTCACCAGTGAAAGGGGTGAGGACTGGAGATTAGCACCAGTCATCCAGTTCATGGTTCCCCTTACCCAGTCTATGAAAAACTCAGAGAACACTTTCTCAGAGGCTTGGGACATCACTTAAGAATGGTTGTGTGATGGGAGAGACAAGCTTCTCTCACTACAAGAAAGTGAAATGCTTTCTTGGCCCAATGTAGGGCTCACTCCTTGCCTGAAGGTTCAGGCTACAGAGTACAAAGCCTTAGCCACAGTCTCGCACTGTGGCTAAAAGTACTTTACTGCCTCTTCCTTTACTTTCACCTGGTCTTTCTTTCTTCCCCTTCCTTCCTACTACCTCACAACCCCTGGTTCTTCAGCGCCTATTCCCCTGGGTAACCTTCCTGATGTTCTACATTCTGCTCCCTCTCATTGCTCCTCCTCTGTTTGTGCCTTAACACACCCCCCCTTCCCCTTGTAAGATCCTCATCTTTCTCTTCTACCTAGCTGACATTTAGGGTCTAGTTGTGTGAGTGATTGTTGTGTATGTTGCATTTTTGATGGCTGTTCCCAGATATTGTGTGTGCCCGTTGGGCAAAAAGGCGGGGTATAAATTAATAAAATAATAATAATAATAATAATAATAATAATAATAATAATAATAATAATAATAATAATATTGTATTCTCGTTCCCACAATAAAAGCTATCTATTATTGCACCTTGAACCCTGCCTCCCTCTTCATTTGATGACATTAATTTGAGTTGTGCTATAAACCACTGCACTCTGTCTCTACACTTGCAACATATTTTCCCCATGTGCACATCTTAGTGTATGCCCAGTAACACACATACATTAACAAGATTCATGCTGCACAGAAAAGATACACAAATTCAATTTTTGAAAGGCACAGAAAAAGATACATCAATACCTCTGCACTTTTTTTTTTTTTTACAAAGAATTAAGAAATAAAACTCGTAGAAAGGATTTCGTGACAGCAACAAGCTTTAGTTGAGCATTTTTTGATCTTATTCTCAATGTCATACTGAGAAGACTGTAGGCGCGCATAGGGCTTTCATTTGATCTCTTCCTTTAACTGAAGACATCTATCAAAAGTGTGAAATCCGCATGCTGCTATCGGAGACTTAATCTTGGCTGAAAGGAAAAAAGCCATTTTGTGAAACTAGGTAGTGACGGTCAGAACTCCACCGTCGGTTCATGTAACTGCAATAATTCAAAGGCGGTATTTGTAATCAGACCAATATGATTATCTGCGCCCTTCCAATATTCTAATCACATATGAAGTAAAACATTTATTTTCTAGGAGAAGAAAGGAGTTGTGTCTGTTAGCCTAAGAGTCCAGTCCTATCCCTAACATGCTATACTATGAAGCCACATCCTAACTTACTATAGCATGCAGCCACATCAATGGAACATGCACTGCCTGCTATGGTGAAGGGGTGACCAGAAGGCCAATGAGAGGCAAATAAAAAAGTTTTTACTTGCACCTTGGTAGGCTCTTCTGGTTGCCTATGGGTTCCCTTGGGCCCATGCCCACTATTTTTCAGGTGCATGTCTGAAGACAGGCAGAGTGCAGAGCATTTTGAAAAATGGGGGAAAGGCTCTGGTGTGTGCCTTTGCCAGCAGGATCCACCCCCTCAAGCCCTTCCCTGTCCCCACCCCAAACTGCCCTGACTTGTCCATTAACTGCCCCCTCTGCTGCCTTGCCTCCTCCGATGCAGCCTGGATGGACCATTGCAACATACTGGAAGTTGCCAACTGACCTCTTCAAGTTCAGCAGCAGCATGCCATTTGTGCCAGTGCCATGCCATTTATGTTAAGGCAAGGCAACTTCTGCTGTCATAATTAAAGGATAGGATTGTCCCATAATTCTGAGCCAATATGCTGAGGCAGCAAACCACAAGAAATACCAAACCCTCCTTCCTCAAACCATGCCTCTTTTGAAGGGTCAGGGCTACTGCATAGTCACATCTTACTCCGCTGATGCCCCACTCTCCCAGCCATCTCACTGCCCCATTATGGAAGTCCGACCAGGCAGGGTAGTGCCATGTTGTCACCATGATAGTAGGGTCAGGTACCACCTGCCACACAATGAAGTACTACTAGTAGTACTAGTATTACTAATGTACATAATACAAAGCCCTGGTGTACAAAGCATTGATGATGAAGGGTGCAGTCCTAACCCCTTATGTTAGTGCTTTCCAGCACTGGCATAGCGGTGCCAGTGGGACATGTGCTGCATCATGCAGTTGGGTGTCACTCACGGAGGCCTCCTCAAAGTAAGGGAATGTTTGTTCCCTTACCTCAAAGCCGCATTGCCCTTATGTCAGTGCTGGAAAGCACGGATATAAGGGATTGGATCTGTGCCTGAAAAGGGTTTTTTCCCCCTTTTCAAGACCAGGTTGGTATAGACTTGTTGACTGTTCCTTATGTAACATCCTCTGTACTAGCCCTGTATCCAGGATCAGTGGCATAACCGTGTGTGACTATTCTTCAGTGATAAGTGCAATATGCTCAGCAGAACTCTGTTCTGCTGTTGTAAATGGCTGCGCATGACAGCCCAACCTGGAAGAGGATTGGGCTGTAAATACATCAGTTTGCAAATTTGTAAATACATCAGTACATCAATATATTAGCATGAATAAAGTGTGCTGATATGTAAGGGATGTTGACGCACCAAAAACACAGCTTAATAGATAGATACACAAGAGGCCACTAGATGAAAAAGGTTTTGAGTAGGCCAAGAAGTAAGCTTGTCACTTCTGTTTATAATCTCTGAACTACAGCAGTCATAAGAATATAAGAACAGTCCTGCTGGATCAGGCCATTGGCCCATCTAGTCCAGCTTCCTGTATCTCATGGCAGCCCACCAAATGCCCCAGGAAGCACACCAGATAACAAGAGACCTGCATCCTGGTGCATCTGGCATTCTGACATAGCCCATTTCTAAAATCAGGAGGCACTGATCTTCTGAAACCTGCCTCCCAACTCCTCATTTACTATTTCTGTTGATGATGTAATTCAAACTATCATTTTACCATCTATGCAAATTATCTTCAACCTCTCTATGATGTGTTATACGAGACAAGTGGTATTCAAACTGGGGCGTTGTGATGCCGCAGCCTTTGGGTCTTGGCCTCTGCCCCCTTAAGGGGCGGGGGCAGCCAGGAGACAGGGGAAAGGCAGCGGTGCAGTCCGCAGGATCGTGCTGCTGGGGGGGGGGCTGCAGGGATTTGGGTGCACTTGCCCAAGCCTCCTGCAGCCTCCTGGAGGTGTGGGGAGCCCTGCACAACCTTCGGCAGGGCTCCCCAGGTCAGGAAAAGGGAAAGCGGAGTGATTGCGTCCCACTCCGCAAAACCGGAAGTGGAGCACGATCGTGCCGTTTCCCTTCTGACGGGGCTGCAGGGACTGGGGTACACCCTCCAGCCCCTGCAGCAGACGTCCCTGTGTGCGGGGAGCCCTGTGCGAGTGCCTGCAGGGCTCCCCAGGTCAGGGAAAGGGGGAGAGGGGCGATCATGCTCTGCTTCCGCTTTTGCCTTCCCCCTGCCCCTGCTGCCTCCCCCCCACCCTTGCAAAGACTTACTGTGGGTTTCAAACTCCTGGAGAGTTTGAAAACCGCAGCTTTAGACCTAAAATTAGACTTGGTGGTTCACATGCACAATGCTATTAACTTTGGGGCTCATTAAGTCCTTGGGGGATATTGCATCAGTTTACAGCTAATGTAGATGGAGGCTGATGGATGAAACTAAACTGCAATAATTGGAAAAGTAAGTTGAACTCTGTATTTCGGTCATCATTACTTTTTAATTAATGAAGGAAGAGAAACATTTTGAATGTTAAATTAAGATGATTTAACCAAAGTTCTGCTATCCAGGTCTCTGTTATCAGCAACACTATCTTTCTGAATTACTATTATTATTAAGAATATTTATATGATGCCCCCCCCCCATACAGCTCTATTTCCATTCCATTATGGCCCAGTTCAGAGATGATAAGTCTGTTGCATCTCCTAATCATGTGAAACAGGACTGCGGGTTCACATGCCTTCCTGGGGTGGGCTGAAGCTCTTGGTCTGCCAGGTAGCCCACTCCTATCCTTCCTGGCACCTGGAGGAACAGTGGCGCCAAAATGGCAGCTGTTGTATCCCATAGATGCAGGAAAGCAACTGGAGGTCTCATAGGAGGAAGTCCCAGGCCCTGCAATGGGGCTTCTCATATCTGCGCCAGCTATTTTGCCCAATATGGAGGAAAGGATTTGGCATAGCAAAGCTCTGCTGGTCCCACCCCCTTCCTGGGTCAATTTCTCCCCCTAGCCCCACCCTCCCCTAGCCCTGTAATTCCTGCCTCTGCCCCCAAAGCCCACACTGCCGCCCAGAGCTTTTACTTCCTCCGGGCAGCATACTTGTGGCACTGGGCCTAGTGCCAATGCTCCTTCCTCCGAAGGTGCCATAAACGTGATTTATAGCATGTATAAAGGGCCCTAGGACAGCTCAATAGGGTCACTCTTTGCTCGGCTTGTCCTGCATCCCCTAACCCACAAACCCCCTACCTGGCTCCTTCTCTGTGTAGGCTCCTGAATCAATGCAGGAAATCTGGAGTACTGGGATCACTCCCATCCTGCTCCATATTTCCTGTGTTGTGTAAACCATGACATTTATGATATTCTTTTGAAATACGTTAAATACATTAAAATGTTTTTTTTAATTACTTACATTTAAAAATGTAATTTTAATTAGTTTTAATTAATGAACATGTTTCAAGTGATCTAATTACTCCATTAAAATGACAAAAAAAATTAAAATGGTTACCAAATTTAACAACAAAAACAAAATCCTACATATCAACCAAAGATTAAAATAACTTCCACCCTGTGCTTGTTGCCGTTGTTAGATGCTTGTTACGCAATCTATGTACAGGTTCATCAAGGATTTAAGATTATACTGCAGTGGTTCTCATACATTTAGCACCGGGACCCACTTTTTAGAATGAGAATCTCTCACCAGAACTGATGTCATGACCAGAAGTGACATAATCAAGCAGGAACATTTTTAACAATCCTAGGCTGCAATCCTACCCACACTTAACCAGGAGTAAGTCCCATTTACTATCATTGTTAAAAGCATATACGTAGTAGTTTGTTAACAGTACAGATCTGTCACATTTCCCCAAATGCAGTCACATACCATGGTAGCATCAAGTCTAATAAATTAAAAACAAAATATTGAAATGAACAGGGATCCACCTGAAATTGGCTCACAACCGACCAAGTGGGTCCCAACCCCCAGTTTGAGAAACACTTATCTTGAATAAAACACACCTGTGAAGAAATGGGGGTGGGGGCAGGAAATGTTCTGATGCCTTGATGCTGCTTGTACTTTGGAGGTATAATATTCTTTTTGTAGAGGATGAAAGGACGGTGTGTTAATCTGAGCAAAGTGGCTCCCTGCAAGCTGTTTCTATGCACTCTTTTCTTAGGAGCAGTTTATGTGATTCAATCAAGCTTCTTGGACAATAGGAAGAGGAGTCACAATGTCTGTTCCTTCTAAGTGACCAATTAAGCTCTACTAAGGAGCGTCTAACAAAAGCTGACTTGTACTGACTGTATTGGGGGAAAAATGTATTGCCATAATGAAACACACAAACAAGCTTACAAGGAAATTGGACTGGGTGACCTTTTCAAAGTAGAGATGCACTTATTTACAATCTTAACTGAATAAGGAACATTCCAGTTACACAGAAGGGAGAAAGATTTTGGTCCCTTTGTACTGCTTCAAAAAAAGGTTTAAACCCAGGAAGCTTTGAAACGTTACTTGATGCCTTTTTCCTGTGCCAATATCATATTATTATTATTATTATTATTAACAGTATTTATATACTGCTTTTCAACAAAAAATTCACAAAGCGGTTTACAGAGAAAATCAAACAAACAACTAATGGCTCCCTGTCCCAAAAGGGCTCACAATCTAAAAATATGCAAAAGAACACCAGCAGACAGCCACTAGAAAAGACACTGCTGGGGTGACTTTCCCCAGTTACTCTCCCCCTGCTAAGAAGAGGACACCCACTTGAAAAAGTGCCTCTTATCCAATTAGCAGGGGTAGTATGTGTTACAAAACATTCAAAGTACTCCATACATACATTTCCATACATGTATTTCCTCAGAAATACCACAACAAACTTGCAGGGTATCATTATTATGACCACTGCCTGTTTCCTGACCAACCTTTTTATGTCTTTCTATTTTAAGTGCAGGATGAGTGATAACATGTGTACCTGGTGCTGGGTGCCCACCTGGAGAGCACAGCTCAGGCCTGTTACATGACTGGGAACTTAGATTGGTGGCCAGAGGCCTCAGAACTCACAGGCTAAGAGGAAGATCACACTTTTTATTGTCAGAGCAATCACCCCACCCCATACCCCCCAAGCAGGCTTGCATCGGAAAAAGCCTTGCCTGATCCTTGGAAAACTCCATGGAATACCACTGCTTGCTCAACACATTTGAACCTGTGAACAAAAATCACTTCCTAGGAGCCTCCTTAGTTGGAGCAAAAAAGTTTTTAAAAACACAGGGCACAGAGTCCTCAACTCTAGTTATCCTCATCAACTCCATGGCCAAATTCAATCAAAGAGTCACACTAATGAAGCAACCTGAGCTAGCTAAAACAATAGAAAGATTCATTTAGGGGCAGGGAGAAACAATCAAGGGTCATCAAGCCTCAAAAGCTCACACCACAAAAGATTCCATACAACCACATGGGAGAAAAAGATATAACAAGTTTAGTCACCAGACCCTCATGTCTTTCATCCCTTAGTTATTTGTCTGCCTTGCTGCCACTATGCCCCAAGCTCTGTTTCCCTTCCTTGGGCTGCAAAGGCTACTGCATAGCCCCTAGGCTTGTTTCAGAGCCCTTTCTGCCTTGTAAACCCTGCTTGGAAACTGAAAAATTATTTGGTCTCCACATCCTCACAATTCATCAGCAACCCTGCAGTTCTTTGATGAAAATAAATGGGGGGCTGTGGTATCAGAGGGTTATGTTCTTATGTTAATCATATTCCCCAGTGATATTTCCTGATGAAAGTGACCCTTCTAAAGATGTTATTTGCAAATTTTTCTTTGAACTTTTGTCATGAGTGGAGTCGGCTCCTGGTAAGCTTACCAGGTGATAACTGCCACACCGATGTAAGCAACATGCAGTGCTACAAGTCCCTGATAATGTATTCTGGTATAAAACTGCACATGAAATAGATCATTTAATGCCCTGGAGCCACACGGTGTCTAGCTTTGGGTTGGGGGTGGGGGGGTGTCTCAAAAAATTTCAACTTAAAATAATGCAAAATTGCACACAATTATATTCCAAAGATAATCAACTCTAGTTCTCTATCCACAGGAAGTAATTAGACTTGCAGCTCTCTTTACTAGTTGAACCGTCCTTCTTACACCTCAGATACAACACAACAACTGTTTCAGAGAGATTATGAGTCATATAAAATCAGGGTTTAGAAGAGCATGGAGGAAGTAAAAATTTCCTAGCACACAGTGCTCTCTGCTCTGTGAAGTCTCAGAGATCACACAGTCTGTAGTAGATTAAGTGGGAGTAGCTAATTGTGGGTCACCAAGAAACAAATGGACTGAGACAGCTGTCTTTAATTAATGGCTGCACTTCTGAAAGCTTCAAAGGAGTTGGGAAACTTTTGATCACTGAAGAATGTCTGGGAGTCAAACATGCTAAAAGTGCATTTCAAAGAGGTTTGAAAGTGTAACACCCAATATTCATGCTGACAGGTATTTTGGATCAATAGGCCAAGTTCTTGTTGTAACTATTACCCCCAGAATGGGCGTTCCTATGAGACATGTGTTCCAGAATACTTTGGCAATGTAAGTGTAATATAACAGCTGTGAATTCTGAGGCCACAGACTGTAAACATACAAATAACCCACTGTGCAAACATGATCTGGCTGATTTACTGTGTCAAATGCAGTGTAAGCCCCCAAAAGGTACAAAGATCAAAAGCATTTTATTTTCTTTTGTCACAAGTAACAAGCAGGGACTCCTATGTTTCACCACCCTTGTTCCCTTGCCCTAGGGTAAGCCCCTGTGGGCCCAGTGGGTCAATTTAGACCTGCGCTAGTGATATCACTGGCACAAGTTCTCATTAACCCATGAAGGGGCCAAGCAAAAGGGTTAGAATTCAGTGGGCGTTGCTGCCACTGAACCCACCCCTTTCTTAGGCCCAATCCAACCTCGTCCCTGCCCCATTCCCTCCCCATTCCTCCATCTCCCAGCCCCATTCCATCCCTCCCCACCTCCATCCCAACCCCTCCATGGTCTTACTGTTGGCAGCAGGTATCCAGGTCCATCGTCACATGCAGTGGTGGCCAGGCAGTGCTCTCTTGCCGTGTTCACAAAAGTTGTAAAAGTGTTTATGCCAGAGGCGTCACTAGACGGGGGCGGCGCACTAAGTTTTGCAGAGAGCCTCCCTGCAGCGTGCAAGCAGCTCCTCCACTCCCCTCCCCTTTGGAGCCATGTGGGCAGGGGAGAAAACGGAGGCGAATGGCTCCTGAGGGGAGGGGGAGGAGCCACTTGCACACTGCAGGGAGGCTCTCTGAAAAACTTAGTGCACTGCTCCCCTCTAGCGACGCCTCTGGTTTACACAACCAGATTCTTACACAACCAGATTCTTTTTGGTTTACACAACCAAATGGTTTACACAACCAAATTCTTGTTCCAGTAGTGTAAACAGCCCACAGGATTGGGCCCAACATTCCTAATGAAATTTCAAGAGGTTATCTTTGTTAGATGGAATTTTGTGGTGACCCCCCAATACACTCATTCAACTTCATGTTAAGTTGCAAATACAAATATTTTGTAACATCCCAGAAGTTCAATATTTTTTTTAAAGCAAGTTTATTTTTAAAGAGAAGATTGCATTAAAAACAATCAAGGGTTTTATCCAACATAACTCTTTTGTGTACATTGTTCTAAAATGACAGCTGCATGGGAGAGAAGTGCAGAAGTTCATTGATTTTCAGAGCACAATTTTAAGTTTATTTTTACACAAGCACAGGCAGACAGGGATGGTTATCATGACCACTCATGTTTCATTTTTTCTTAGCAGATTGCATTAATAACTTGGTTTATGACCCATTAAGGACATCTGCCAATCGCAAATGATGTCCAGAAATCTATTTTGTAGGCAACAAATTTTTAAAATGTTGCAAAATAATCAAGCCCAGTTCCTGATTTTCTTTATTTTGACAATGTAGGAATGTTCAATATTATACAATATGTACCTGACAGAAGCCATTTCTTCCAGGATTAAAAAGTTTATGAGGCTGTGGGTGCAAGTCTATCCAACTTTCCAGCGCTGATGCATTCTGTGCAGGGGGGAACTGTCATGGACAATGTTTTTCTCCCTTACCTTGGGGCTGCATTGTGGCTGGATCGGTGCTGGAAAGTTGGACAGGATTGGGCCCTGTGTCATGATTGAATTTGGGTCGCCAAACTCACCTGTTCTCACTGGGGTTCTTGACATGTGGCTTTTGCCCCAGGGTTAATGCAACCCCTACTTTTTTCTCTTTCTACCTTCCCAAGAAAAACCACATGGAAGAAGCAAAGGTGATTACAGTTTATGCCATGCTTTGTCTGACCCAAAGGTGTGGCATGAACATTGAAACACCCTGAACATCACATTTAAATGTGTCTACTTGAATAAAGAATCCTTGCCCAGGTGTGCCTCCACCAATTTATTATTATTATTATTATTATTAACAATATTTATATACCGCTTTTCAACTAAAAGTTCACAAAGCGGTTTACAGAAAAAAATCAAATAACTAAATGGCTTCCTGTCCCAAAAGGGCTCACAATCTAAAAAGATGCAAAGGAATACCAGCAGACAGCCACTAGAACAGACAGTGCTGGGGTGAAAAAAAAACATTTTTACTTACCTCCATGTAAGCCTACAGGCCGTCTATGGGTCTCCTTGGATGTACTGCAGTCATTTTGGTGGCATATATCTGAGGAGAGAAAAGGGGTGGGGAGATTTTGAAAAGAGGGGATAAGATCCAGCATGTGCAACTGCTGCTGGATCCACCCCTCTCTCTGGTTCCTCCTGCAACAAGCCACATTACAACCCAGCATGAACTACCCCCCCATGCCAGCTTACCTGCACTGGAACAAGTTGCTGTCTAAGACTGCAGGCTGCCAATGCTGTTGCGCTTGGCAGTAGTGGCTAAAAAATAGTTGCCAGCAGTGCGCTCATCATCAGCCGATATATGGTAGCCAGACAGTGTCCCACTGCTGTAAGTTTCATGATAGGATTGGGCCATAAGCAACATATGGACATGTAGACACACATAGCCTCCATTGTCTATAAATGGACCTGGTGTGCAGCCCTGAAAAACTGTGATGGCCATGCCAGCCATCAAATCTTCTGTGTGTAATTTCTATGAGAGCCAATAAAACCTATTTCCAAACTTCAGTGGAAGGGCTCTTTTAAACGTGCAGCTTCCTAATGTCATCATCTTGGCCGTGACTGTGTAAAAATGTAATGGTAATTCTATTGCAGAGGAAAGTGGCCTCAGGATCACATTACACAGATCAATTTAAACATTATTACTGGGTCAATTAAATTGGCCTAAGGCGCCACAGATTTAAAATAAATCTGCATATTGTTTTACTATAGTGTAAAAAAAAGTATGTTTTAATAAAGGCTCAAGTAGAAAGTCAATGCAAACCACATGTGGCTGTTTAATCACAGGTTCATTATGGGTTGAACTGTACTTTGCTTAAAGTGAACACTGCCAGTAAAATTATTTGCAGCAATAAGGGGCTGTTGGTTTGCTCTTTAGGGTGAAATCTGTCTAACTGTGAGGCTTTATGATTCAGATACTGGGATGTGGATCACGCCTATATCCAGGGCGAATGGTATTTTACCCTAGGTAAGGCTAACTACTTGCACAACCCCCAATTTCTTTTCATAAGACTTTATAATTAATTATATTCCATAGCACTGTGGAGAACTCATGCAAGGAAAGTGCCCTACAGGTAGACCACAGCTGCAATACAAGGACATCTGCAAGAGGGATGTGAAGGCCTTAGGAGTGGACCTCAACAGGTGGGAAACCCTGGCCTCTGAGTGGCCCACTTGGAGGCAGGCTGTGCAGCATGGCCTCTCATAGTTTGAAGAGACACTTGGCCAACAGACTGAGGCAAAGAGGCAAAGAAGGAAGGCCCACAGCCAGGGAGACAGACCAGGGACACACTACACTTGCTCCCAGTGTGGAAGGGATTGTCACTCCCAAATCGGCCTTTTCAGCCACACTAGACACTGTGCCAGAACCACCATCCAGAGCGTGATACCATAGTCTTTCGAAACTGAAGGTTGCCAACACACAGCACTGTTGTGGTATTTATCTTAAAATATAAATTGGTTGTTGCATTTTTAAAAGGGTTAAAAAAAAAAAAAAGACTAATCTATATAAAGCTGCCCTTCAAAGGTCAGTACTTCACCCCTCTGGGGTCTGCAGCCTAGGCAGCTGCTTAGTTGGCCTAATGATAGTGTAGGCAGGGCCTAATGAGACCGGCCCTGCCTACAGCATTATATCCAACCCGATATTAAAACAATCAAATCTTTGGCATTCAGTCAAAAAGCAGCAGCAAACCTAAAGATTGTGACAAATTCTGAGGTGGCAGCTTAGCAAGCAGAAGATGGGTAAGGATCAGGAAATTGTCATGATGGGATATTGAATATGGGGTGGGGAGGTAATCTGCATCAGCAGAATGTTTGTTATAGTTAGGAAGAAGCGCCAGCTCAGATGGGGCTGGCCTTAGGGTGATTTGGCCAATTGGACCAAATTGGGCCCTTCCACCGCCACCACCTTGCTCTAAAGCTGATACTCTGGCATAGAATCATCCATACCAAGGCACTGTAAGCAGGGCACAGAGAGCAGAGCACTGCTGTGTGGGGCCCCCCTGCCCATCCCTGGGTCCAAATGATCTGAAATGGGCACCCAGAAACATTGGCAATGATGTAATAATGTCACCGCCACCTATGTCCAGGTGTCATTGCTGCACTTGTTCTAGTGAGTAGGAGGGCCTGTGGGGGGATGTGGGGACCCCACAAAAATGTTTAACATTGGGGCCCACTGTTCCCAAGGCTGACAGTCCCAGCTTCAATCCCCAGGACCTCTATTTCAAGATTCAGCATAAGGCACCTGATTTCTTTTCAGATAACAAGTACAGATGCCTACATGAGAGTTTATTTTGAATTCTGGTGCCTTTGTTCAGCTGAGGCACAACTGTTATGCAGATTACCTATGGGGCAGATACAGAGGACAACAGGCAAACCACAGAGTTCATGCAGGGGCAAAATCCAGTCACATTGAAATATAGAGGGATATTGCTTCTTACATCTCAGGTTGCTCGTGTTGCTCCTGAGAGATAACAAATGAATGTTAGCACAAGAAGCTCCTGATTGTCGGAATATGTCCTAAAGACTACTTCATGTTTTAGTATCCTTTGCTTGGACTAGGGATGTTCAAGATGCAAATATCACCCTCTTTTCCTGCCAGCCCCGGACTATCTTTTCCACGCAAATAAGTCTTTATTGCTTTAAGGGAAGGTGGTATTAATGGCAAAGGGTTCACTTTGTAGGGTACTTTTTCCTGGAAATGATGTGCAGAGCATCATTTCATCTCAAGGTTCAATTTAAATATGATGCTAGGTCAGGCTGATTTTGCTTATCTGTACATTATTTCATATAGCCAGCTTCTTGCTCAGAATCAGGCTCTCAGCCACTATGAATCCATATGTAAGATGAGCATAAGGATCTGTGGACCTGGCTGAAATATGGTTATGTGCTAATGTGACACACATGAGTCATGCCCATCAGGAGGCTCCCTGGCTGGGCTAACACCTGAAGCCTCAGTAGTACCAGCTCCTAATGTTTCCTCAAGGGACAAGAAGGATGTGTCGTGGGGGTCTCCAATGCAGGTTTTGCTCCAGGGCTCCCAACAGACAGCAGCAGCGCTTGTTACACATAGTTCAAACTGCAGTTTAAAGAGCTTGTGGATGCATGGAACACAATGACTGACCCTTATTTATTTATTTAATTGCAAGGCTTACCTGCATCTCAGGCCAAAGCTGTTCCTCAAATCAGTACTATAAAAGCAGGAAACATAAAATGACACAAAACCAAACTTTAACTGTTAGTTTTCAGAAGTGAGTTATATGAGACGGTATATTGCTTTAACAAACAATAACAAAATGATAATATTCTCTCATAGCTTTTTTACATAGGTAGAAATATCAGTAGCATGAAATGGGAACCCCTCCCTGTCATAGCATATAGCTGTTTACAGCACTTTTTGTTCATTGCTTGAGAATTGTCACCGTTTAAAATGAATATTGAATTCCATATATAGAAATAATATAAACCACTTCTAATGGGCAGGCTGTTCTGTACATTGTAAAATGTTGCATTCCTATAGCTGAAAACCTTTAAGAGCACACCTGAGAATTACTGCAGGAAGCATTTTCTGCTGAAAATGTGCATGTAACATTACATTTGAACATTATTTACGTTTTCAGTTGAAATCCGGTTCTCCTGCCAACACCGGCATGCTCTGGGCCTGTGCTCAATAATTCTAACTAGGGCAATAAGTGGCCATTTGCTAGAGGGCTTGAGGGCATAAATAAATCTTGCAAGAAAAGATGTGCTGCCCTCACCATTAATTGATTAGAGATAAACAGGTTTGGGAGTGAGGATGGGGGTGGGGAGAGACAGAGAAAGCACTTCACCCTTCCCCTATCCACCTTTGGCACAGTGGTGTGTTGTGGGAGACCTCTGGTAAGAAGTGTCGGGCTTGTGGTTATAAAGAAAGGAAAAACTTTATTGTAGGAACTGCATAATTAGATAAGAGAGAGAGAGAGAGAGAGAGAGAGAGAGAGAGAAAGTCAGCCTGAGAATAGCAATCAGCAAAGTACACTTACTGGAAAAGGGGAAAAAAAACAACAAGATAGGAAACCCCTCATGGTCCTTCTAACAAGCTCGATTGCCACAAGGATGATTGTTCAGGGTTGTTGTACCTTCCTTTTCTTCCAACATTCTCAACTATTCTACTGCAGCTGTATATCCCACAAACTGTTTTATCCCTACAGCATGTCTGACTTGTGTTTACTTTCTTAAGCATGCCCCTGGAACTCAAAGGACAGTGGAAGCAATGCCCGAAGAATTGCAACAGCAAAGGACTCATTTCTCCTTTTCAAGATCTCCCCTCCCAAAGTGACCATTGGGCTTCGATACACTTGATGGCAACATTGGCCAAACTTTGTCTCAGTTTAAGGCCATGTCAAAATCCCATGACTGGTACCCCCCACATTCATTCCCCTCCCATCTGGATTGGAATAGAAGGATAGGAAATCTGAACTCTCCACCCCTATTTTCTGACAGCATATCCACTCCCAAAGCTTCTTCTTTCCCTAACTGGGCAAAATAGAAGGTTTGGAGGTCAATTTTCAGTGAGGAAAAAGCATAGGGATAGAGTTAAATGTCCCCTTGCTACCTAGTCTCAATCTGAATTGGGGCTCCATGACTGATTTCTGTAAAAATGTGGGAAATCTCACATTCTTCTCAAAATGGCTGGTTTGAAACTTCATGGGTGTGTTAGTAGAGGATTTAGAACCCCCCAGTGAAG
This sequence comes from Tiliqua scincoides, assembly GCF_035046505.1. Classification (NCBI taxonomy): domain Eukaryota; kingdom Metazoa; phylum Chordata; class Lepidosauria; order Squamata; family Scincidae; genus Tiliqua; species Tiliqua scincoides. The sequence continues at coordinate 34,274,673 of NC_089826.1, forward strand.
GAAACCCGAGGTAAAATTTTAACAGTAGACACAATACAATGTTATACAGGTAGCCCTCATTATCTGCAGGGGTTCCATTCTGAAATCCACAGATGATTGAGAGCCCTATCCTGGGCTCAGTGCACCGACTCACTGCCAGCACCCACTGTTGCAAATGTGCCGTAAGGCACGTTTGTGAGGCTTATTGCCGAGCTAGAGCCAGTGGTAACCTAGTGCCTCCTGGTGCTGGGCTAGTGCTCAGCAGGAAACTGAGCTCTGCCGCTCAGTGGTCAAACAGACCGCCGAGTGGCAGTAAGATAAATGGAGGTGTGTGTGTGGGGGGGGGGAGGCTGTCACATAGACTGCTGCGCAGAGGTAAGATGATGATGAAGATTAACAGTATTTATATATCACTTTTCAATGAAAAGTTCACAAAGTGGTTTACTGAGAAAAAATAAATAAGTAATGGTTCCCTGTCCCAAAAGGGCTCACAATCTAAAAAGATGCAAAAGAATACCAGCAGATAGCCACTAGAAAAGACACTGCTGGGGTGAGGAGGGCCACTTACTCTTTGTCTGCTAAATAAAAGAGGAGTATTCACTTGAAAAGTGCCTCTTATGCAGTTAGCAGAGTATAAGCTGAGGCATGGGGGAGGAGGTGTTCCAGGGAGGCAGGCAGAGGGTGGGTAGAGGGTAGGGACAAGTCATGATGGGGAGAGGGCTGGGGGAGGCATGCCAGGTGAGGGAGTGGGGAGGGGGGCGAGGGGAGGTGGGAGCTCCACCTGATCCTGAGCCTTTGTGTGGGGCTTGCTGCCTGACACGAACACTTTTACCTCACCGCTGACCTTTTGGTTGGCAGTGAATTGAGTAGCCCCATTGTGGGGCTACTTCCCTTACCCAGGGGAAGGGGACAAAAATCCTGCCATGGGAGTGCAGGATGCAGCAGCAGCCATTTTCGGTGACACTGTGTTCTGCCAGATTCCCAGTCCAAGCTCCGCCTGGAGAATTATGCCCACTTTTAGCTAATTAGCTCCCCTTCTTTCCTCAAAAATGACCCTGGTTCTGCCCTGCAGTACTGCTGGACCCCACCACCAGGGTAGCTTGCCTGTTTAACCTACGGAGGTCCTCCTTCCTGTCAGTAGCCTCCCGCCACTACAGCAGCCCCTTGGTCCTCAGCAGGTCTTGAGCACAGCAGCCAAACATTAGTCTAAGTGTCTCCAGTAGTTTTTGCTCCAGCAGCTTCCAAAGTCCATTCACATATCAGTCCATTAGCCATCAGTTCCTTAGTCCCTTATTCCAGTCTCCCCTTCCTCAAGCTTTCCTCCTTCTGCTACCCATATCAAACTCTCCCTTCATCAGGTGCTTTTATGCTTGAGGGCCCTATTGCCTTCAAGTGGCTGCAGCTGTGCAGCACACTCCCTGCTGAATGCCCAAGCCTTCACCCTTAAAGGGTTCCACTGCTGATACCACATCTACCTTCTCGCCAGATCTTCCATGATTCCACTACACACCGAAGCTGCACACCACGGGAGTTTAGGATTGGGCTCTGAATCTGCAGATTAGGGTCCCATCTGGAGACTCCAAATGCTACCAAATGCAGCTCCAGTCACATTCGGAGGTTCCAGGTGCCCTCCCCATGGGTTTGGAACCTATGGGTATTGAACACGTGGATAATGCGGGCCAACCTGTACATGTTATCTATATACATATTAAAAATCATACATGTGTTCATGGTTTAAATCTCCTTGGACACCCTTTGAAAGATCAGCATACAGGACAGATACTGGTGTGTAAAACTTTCAGTAAGTTTTTCCCACCTGAAGTCAACTGTAAGAATGTCCATAGTGCCAGAAGCTTCTGAGGGGAGAGTATAAAAGACAGACTGCTGATAATCTCAAAGTCTCTTACTGGCTAAGATTTTCTCTAGGCTAGTTGAGTCCCAAGGGCTGTTAACTCAGGGATTGGTCTTTTAAGGGTTGTACCAGGGAAAATTTGCTCCTCTCTTTAGGCTCTTGTATATGTATTTACTTAATAAATCTCCTTTTGTGTTGATCATACTTTGGTCTCCTGTCTCTTTTGTTCTGCCTGTCCCCTACACAGCCGTACAAACCCTCATTAAGTGTCAAGGGGATCTCCTGAGAAATGGGGCCAACAGGTGCAATTACAAAAGATACAATGAGAAAGAGCATGGAGGTATTTCTACCACTTTCTCTTTTTCTTTCTGTTTCTACCACTTTCTCTTTTTCTTTCTGTAGCCACTTTAACAAAGTGATTTTTTTTTCTCCTCAAAGCATACCCCCCAAATATATTTCAAATTGACATTGCTGTAGCCAGGGAAAATGAGGATCCGTAGTTTTTATTTAAGGGCAAGCCATTTTAAAATGAGTACAGGGCACTTTTGTATTAATTACATTAGTCAGCCAAATGTTTTCAGTATTTATCATGGTGCCTTTTAGTTTATAACATGTTAATCATCTCGTAATCCCAGAGTACTGTAAATAAGTCATGGCAGGACTATAAGCCGTATAAATTGAAGGGAAAATGTATTGATTTAGATTCTGTTAACTGCTACCCACAGAACCAAGGGCAGAAATAAATGTGCCTTAAATTATACATGAAGAGCTTAAGCTTATAGATTGTTTATTTCATTGATTCCATTTTCTCTGGGATGGAGATGCCAGTCTATCACCGCCAAATGGACGCTGAAGTTTTAATCATACTCTAGTTTGTTTCTGATTAACGATATGGCTCTACAAGAGAATATTTTTATCTGGTGGCATTGGTAATTTGTTGGAGCCACAAATTAAAGGAGAAAGAACTTAAATAGATGTATGTATGTGATGCTAAGTGGTTAAATCACATTAATTCAGCTACTGTTTTCAAAATGTTGCTCTGTGTCTTCATCTGTTTAAATTGACTGCTCTGTAAGAAGAGGGGAAATACAAAGGGGAAAAACTGCATTTCTGACTTCTGCATGTGACTGTCCTCCCATTGTTCATTATAATACAGTGGGCCCTCCTTATCTGGTGGCCCCATGAACTCAGCATCCATAGATCTGAGCATATGCAGAGTCCAAGCCCATGGGTCAGAGTGCCCCCCAAATACAACTGGAAGGCCCTTCCAGTTCATGAACACAACTTCTGGCTGCATCCAAGGTGTTCTGAGGCTGGGGAAGGCCCATGACCCACTCCTTGGGCCTTCCCCAACCTCAGAACACCTCCCAGACATGACCAGAAGTTGCATTTGCAAACAAGAAATACCTTCCAGTAGCTTCTGGGAGGCCATCTGAAGAGGCTGGGATGCCAGTATGAACTCCAGAGGGCCTGGCATGGCCTCCCAGGTGAGTGTTTGTGACCTGACCCCTGGCCCCAGGCAGATTCAAGCATCTGCAGATTTTGGTATCTACAGGGGGTTTTGTGGAACTGATCCATCACAGATATGGAGGGCCAACTACTGTTCCAGTTCTCTGGAAGGGGAAGGGTACACTGTCACAAGAATACAGAGCAAGATGCATCTGTTATGGCTTTAGGATGCTTCCCTCTGCAGAAGCATCTTCTCAGGCTACAGAATAAAGCAAATTAAAGAAAAGGAGACCTGGGGATGCAGATTCAACTTGCTGCAGGAAAATAACAAAATACAGGGAGGCCATGCAAACATGGAGAGTTGCCATAGGCTGGGGAAGGGGTGAATGCAGGATGTAAGTAGGAAAGGTTCTCCCAGCTGTAGCAAACAAGCCAAGGCTTAGATCTATAGCTATTTCAAGCATTTTCCCAAGGGAGCTTATTATCTTGAAGTGCCCTGCTTGAATGTTTGCGGGCAGACACAAGACTAGCATGAATGTGCCCACAAAAGTTGGCATTTCTGTGAGTGAATCGACCAGTCACGTAGGTTCCTTTTCATTCAGCCCATTTCAAGGGGTTGGTGCTAATAAAGGGTTGACATTTTGTGGATGCTCATGAGCTTTTGTGAGAGATCAGGCCATTGGTTCTCCAGTGCTCGAGGTTTTGCAGACACTCGCTTGGAACATGAGCAAAAGTTGCACTTCATCTCAGGCTGAATGCTGGGCTGCTAGTACAAACCTGCTTAGCTCTCACCAGGGTAGTAAACCTGTATCTGGGAAGTACCAGAGGATTCTTATTTAAGCAGCTTGCTTCAAGCATATAACAAGACTGAAGTTCTGTTTTCCTCAGAGGGCAGAGTAATCCTTTGTACCTGTCTAGACAGATGCAAATGCGATTCCAAATACATAAAGATTACATGAATTATACTGAAGTGATTGGATTTTTTACTTTTGAAGAGCAATGCATTTCTGTTCCATTGTCCTAACTAAAACACACCTGCAGGACTGCAGGATTTATGATAAAGCTGTCACAGAGTTTTATGATTATTACACTAGTAGCATAATCCAAATGCAAATCTTGAGAAGTATTTTTCCCTTCTTACTTTAAAGTACTGGAGACTACCATAACTTGATGCAGGGTTTCATGAGTGGTATCTGATTTTTTTTTTTTTTTTTTTTTGGGGGGGGGAACACTTGGCTATGTTTTGCTCAAGCTCAGCATTCTGACCGATTACTTATTTGGTCTAGTGAAGCAATTCTCCCCTGTATTAAACTGTCAAGAGACCCCAGAGGTGTTTTTTTTTTTTTTTAACGGTTTTTGGTTTAGTCCTCTAGTTTGATTCATGTGAAGCTATTTAAACTGCAGGTACCATCCTTCATTGCTTCTTGCTTAGGCCACACAGTAGTAAGGTTTGAAAAAGTCATTGGTGGCCTGCTTCTTGCTTACGCCTGCTTCTTGCTTAGGCCACACAGTAGTAAGGCTTAAAAAGTCATTGGTGGCCAAACTGTAGAATGCACAGTGGAGGTTTTGGCACCCTTGGACCAATCTGTTCCCACCACCAGAAAAATCTCACCGGCAGCTGGCTGATCTGTGGTGTGTTTCTGGAAGAGCATGGCCTTCTGACCCTTGTACCAGCTGAGTGCTGCACAGACTGGTAGAGTGGCCATGACAGCTGACCTCGCAGTATGTTGGTGTATTGTGAGGTTAGGATTGAGCCACTAGATTTTAAGAAATGTTTTAAATTGTATTGAAAGAACGTACATATTTGCATGCAGTGCATTATGCTTTGCAAGCCATTTCAAAGGAACTGCTAGATCAAATGTGATGAATCACTCTCTGTCCCTACCTTAATCTCTCTCTTCCTTACCATTGACACAGTTAAATCTGAGACTGGCATGTATATCTTGCAACACGACTTTAGTAAACAGTATAGGGCTGCAATTTTCAAACTCTCAGGGAGTTTGAAGACTGCAGTAAGTCCTTGCAGGGAAGGGGAGGGAGGTAGCAGGGGCAGGGGGAAGGCAGCAACGCAATTGCCAGGATCGCATCGCTTAGGGGGGCTGCAGGGACTGGGATGTACTCGCTAGTCCCTGCAGCAGCCTGTCGGAGTGCAGAGAGCCCTGTGCGAGCATCTGCAGGGCTCCCCAGCCTTCTAAAAGTGAAAGTGGAGCAATCGCACTCCACTTCCGGTTTTGCAGAGGTGGAGCGCAATTGCACCACTTTCACTTTCCAGTCCCTGCAGCTCCCCATAGCGACGCAATCCTGAGGATAGTGTCACTGCCTTCCCCCTGCCCCTACCCCTTAAGGGTGCAGAGACCAGGCCTCAGGCTGAGGTGTTGCAACGCCCCAGTTTGAATAGCTCTGGTATAGGGGATGGTGATAAGAAATAAAGGGCCCAGTCCTATCCAACTTTCCAGCTCTGGTGTAGCCACAATGCAGCCTCATGGTAAGGGAAAAAATGCTCCCATACCTTAAGAAGACACCAGTGACTGCTCCTCCACCACAGGATGCAGTGCACACCCCACTGGCACAACTGCATCAGCACTAGAAAATTGGATGGGACTGGGCCCTAATTTATCTAGGAAGATGTGCATAACATCTCAGAAATGGGATGCAGACAAAATGTCTGTCTGTAATATATTCTGCATAAGAATGGCTTCACACTCATGAGGCATCACAAATGCATCTTAGGATGTCTCTGCCCTCAAATGAGCCAAATGGCTGGGAAAGATAGTTTTATTTGCATATTTGATACTGCTTTCACCTGTAGCTGACTTGGTAGACCTACACGCACCCGCTGCTCTAGCTGAAGTGTGAAGTATCTCTGAAATCACAGCGTGAGGTTCTCTGAATTAAAGAGATAAAAACCTAATGCTCACTTTCTCATTTATCACAGCAGAAACTGCAAAAATAGTTTAAAAATCCCTCCCACCTGCATTGCTCAGAGCCTTTTTATACACTGAAGTATGCAGAGTGCATGATTCACAGATCAATGTCCCGAAAAGCAACAAAACTGAAAACAAATGGACACAAATCAATGTAATTTGCCTAGAAATATTGCCAGACTTCAGGCAATAAGGCCTAGCTTATACATTACACAGTTACCAAGGTGGGAGAAATATGTGTGTGTTCTTGTGTGTGTTCTTTCCCTAAACTTGTGCAATGTGGTAAGTGGGACTTGCCAATCTTGCCTGCAGTAAAGTTTTTGAGATCCAAACAGCAGTGCACCTAGTGCTGGGCAAATGGGGCAAATGCCCCAGGCACTGGATCTGCATGCCTCTAGGACTATGCAGGAAGCCTCACTGAGGCTCCCAACATGGTCAGAAACGGCAATTCTGGTTTTTTGGAAGTGCGGTTTAGGACTGCGGGGAAGCCTCACAAGGCTTTCCCAGTTGGTCCTATGGTTGCACAAGGCTCCGTTGTGCTCCAGAGGTGGAAGGGGCGACTTCATGCACCCAGAAGTGATGGCATCTCACAGGGGAGGGGGTGGTTTCACAGATCTTTGCCCTGGGAGCAGGGAGGGGGATGTCACTGGATCTGAATGCCAGGTGATGCTCATGGATCTCACAACTGGTAAAGTTTACATGCCCCACTTCACACATACAGTGAAAGCTGGAAGAGTGCAAATCATTTATGTTTCGTGTAGCATTCATATGTACGTAATATGAACTGGCTCTTAATGACCTTAGAGCCAAATACTATCCTTCCCTCTCCCACTGGTGCAGCCAAAATGGGTACACTATATCCAGCAGGGGTGTGTGGGGGGGACGATGACTCGGAGGATTCAGTGGCAAAGGGGATTTAAATCCACTTACACCTCTGTAAGCCTCCCACTCCACCAGTGCTTTTTTTGTAAAAAAAATCCTGTGCTTGTCTCCTCAGGAGTCAGTCAGAAGTCTCCTGTGCCTGTCTCCTCAGAAGTCCTCAGTTCCACTAGAGGCAGTGGGGCTCACTCCCAGGAAGGTGTGGAGAGGACTGCAGCCTCAGAACTCCTCCTCTGCCTGTCTCCTCAGAAGTCAGTCCCAGTAGAGGAAGTGGGGCCTCCTCGCAGGAAGGTGTGGAGAGGACTGCAGCCTCAGAGCCCCTCCTCCGCCTGTCTCCTCAGAAGTCAGTCCCAGTAGAGGAAGTGGGGCCTCCTCGCAGGAAACTGTGGAGAGGACTGCAGCCTCAGAACCCCTCCTCTGCCTATCTCCTCAGAAGTCGGTCCCAGTAGAGGCAGTGGGGCCTCTTCCCAGGAAAGTGTGGAGAGGACTGCAGCCTCAGAGCCCCTCCTCCACCTGTCTCCTCAGAAGTCAGTCCCACTAGAGGCAGTGGGGCTCACTCCCAGGAAGGTGTGGAGAGGACTGCAGCCTCAGAGCTCCTCCTCCGCCTGTCTCCTCAGAAGTCAGTTCCACTAGAGGCAGTGGGGCCTCCTCCCAGGAAGGTGTGGAGAGGACTGCAGCCTCAGAGCCCCTCCTCCGCCTGTCTCCTCAGAAGTCAGTCCCACTAGAGGCAGTGGGGCTCACTCCCAGGAAGGTGTGGAGAGGACTGCAGCCTCAGAGCCCCTCCTCCGCCTGTCTCCTCAGAAGTCAGTCCCACTAGAGGCAGTGGGGCTCACTCCCAGGAAGGTGTGGAGAGGACTGCAGCCTCAGAGCCCCTCCTCCGCCTGTCTCCTCAGAAGTCAGTCCCAGTAGAGGCAGTGGGGCCTCCTCCCAGGAAGGTGTGGAGAGGACTGCAGCCTCAGAGCCCCTCCTCCGCCTGTCTCCTCAGAAGTCAGTCCCAGTAGAGGAAGTGGGGCCTCCTCCCAGGAAGGTGTGGAGAGGACTGCAGCCTCAGAGCCCCTCCTCCGCCTGTCTCCTCAGAAGTCGGTCCCAGTAGAGGCAGTGGGGCCTCTTCCCAGGAAAGTGTGGAGAGGACTGCAGCCTCAGAGCCCCTCCTCCACCTGTCTCCTCAGAAGTCAGTCCCACTAGAGGCAGTGGGGCTCACTCCCAGGAAGGTGTGGAGAGGACTGCAGCCTCAGAGCCCCTCCTCCGCCTGTCTCCTCAGAAGTCAGTTCCACTAGAGGCAGTGGGGCCTCCTCCCAGGAAGGTGTGGAGAGGACTGCAGCCTCAGAGCCCCTCCTCCGCCTGTCTCCTCAGAAGTCAGTTCCACTAGAGGCAGTGGGGCCTCCTCCCAGGAAGGTGTGGAGAGGACTGCAGCCTCAGAGCCCCTCCTCCGCCTGTCTCCTCAGAAGTCAGTCCCAGTAGAGGCAGTGGGGCCTCCTCCCAGGAAGGTGTGGAGAGGACTGCAGCCTCAGAGCTCCTCCTCCGCCTGTCTCCTCAGAAGTCAGTTCCACTAGAGGCAGTGGGGCCTCCTCCCAGGAAGGTGTGGAGAGGACTGCAGCCTCAGAGCCCCTCCTCCGCCTGTCTCCTCAGAAGTCAGTCCCAGTAGAGGCAGTGGGGCCTCCTCCCAGGAAGGTGTGGAGAGGACTGCAGCCTCAGAGCCCCTCCTCCGCCTGTCTCCTCAGAAGTCAGTCCCAGTAGAGGCAGTGGGGCCTCCTCGCAGGAAGGTGTGGAGAGGACTGCAGCCTCAGAGCCCCTCCTCCGCCTGTCTCCTCAGAAGTCAGTTCCACTAGAGGCAGTGGGGCCTCCTCCCAGGAAGGTGTGGAGAGGACTGCAGCCTCAGAGCCCCTCCTCTGCCTGTCTCCTCAGAAGTCAGTCCCAGTAGAGGCAGTGGGGCTCACTCCCAGGAAGGTGTGGAGAGGACTGCAGCCTCAGAGCCCCTCCTCCGCCTGTCTCCTCAGAAGTCAGTCCCAGTAGAGGAAGTGGGGCCTCCTCGCAGGAAAGTGTGGAGAGGACTGCAGCCTCAGAGCCCCTCCTCCGCCTGTCTCCTCAAAAGTCAGTCCAGTAGAGGCAGTGGGGCCTCCTCCCAGGAAAGTGTGGAGAGGACTGCAGCCTCAGAGCCCCTCCTCTGCCTGTCTACTCAAGCTGCAAGGCTATGACACTTTCCTGGAGATTAAGCCCCATTGAACACAGTGGAACTTCTGAGTAGACATGCATAGGCTTGGGCTCTCAGGCTGCAAGGCTATGCACCCTTTCCCAGGAGCAAGCCCCATTGAGCACAATACTTACTTCTGAGTAGACACGCCTAGGCTCGTGCTGCAGATTGGCACGGGGGCTGCACCAGCCAGCTTCCTTCCCCTCCTCCTCCACCAAGCCAGTACCTGGGCCTTCCATGGGTGCTGCAGCCTGTCTCCCTGGCTAGCTGGCTGTTTGTCCTCCGTGTCGGCGCGTGTCCCCCGCACCCTCCACTGGCTGGGAAGCTGCGCAGGGAAGCAGAGTGCGGGGGGATGGGAGGCGGGCTGGGTTCAGGCGAGAACTTGGAGATGGGGGCAGGAGGGGGTCATTGTGCAGTCAGGCAGGGGCCAGGCGCCCACCCACCCTGCACCCCCCAACACCCACCCAGCAAATGCCTGTTTTGCTCCCCCCCTCCTGGAATGCCTCCGAAGGGGAGGGGCCCCTGCAAAAAGGTGCTGGATCTCCATTCCCCCGCGTTCCATTAGAAAAAAAGCCCTGCACTCCACAATGGATCTCCTCTGACCTGTGATAGTGCAAGTCTGAGGAGAGAAAGGGGTTGGGGAGGCTGCAGGAAAGAGGATCTGGTATGTGCCATCAGCTCTGGATTCACTTATTCACCTCCTTCCACAGACTCATTGCCCTGTATCCCCACCCAGTTTTGACCCCTCCCTGATGTACTGGCTCTGGCAGGCAGCTAAAGAGCCTATGACACATATAGGAAGGCTCTGGTCTTCTCACCAGCATCCCAGTAGTGCATGCTGCCCAAAAGCTATGGTGCTTTTGGCACTAGTGGCCAAAATTGTGAACTCTTGGTATTTTTGAACAATACCATCATGTTATATATCACATGACAGGTAATTTAATGCAGAATGGAATGAAAAAAAATCGCATTGAAGTATCTGTTCTCTATCAAACGTTATGGCCAATTAACCAGAAAAGAAAAACACAACTGCCTTAATGTAACAAAAAGTGGATTTTCATAACTAAAAATGGACCAATGAGACTGAGAGCCAATGAAGTGTTATTATTCCACAGCAGGGAACCAATAAGGTGTTAGTATGAGTTAGCTCTCATTTTCATGTATTGGAGGTAATTCTAGAACTCTTCATCAGTTGTGTGAGTGTCATCAAGTTGGCCACAGTTTTTTTGTTGGTTACTGATTTGTTGGTTGACCTGTACTGTTATATAAATATATAAATAAATAAAATTAATGGGAGTTACACCAACTGTAGTGATGCCACAGTATTTAGGCTGTGCATATGATATTGTAATTTGTTCTGTAAGGTCTGATACAGGAGGAGATCCATCTTGAGGGTAATGCAATGAGTTCTCGCACATAAACCCTTGTGACATAAACCCTTGTGACACCTCTGATTGGAGGGCCCCCTGAAACTTCAATACTGATAGTTACCTGCCCAAAATTTTAACCTTCACAATCTTTAAAAAGATACAAGTGAGACAGCAACAAGAGCCGCTAAAAAAGTTTAAGTGCTTGGCTAAATGGGGAGATTTTGTATCCCCTGATAAATATAAGAAAGATTTATCGCTTTAAAGTTGCTTCTCATTTAAAAGTGGTAGCTCAAATTCTGCCATGAAAACCAGAACATTGTGGGGATTGAAACCATTTTCTTATGGTAGCAATTCAGGACTTAATGCTTAGTCAATCCCTGCCTTGTGAGAAATGAAGAGCCTGCTGTTCAGAAATGTTTCAGTGTATTCCCAAGTGTACATTTCATTACTTCCAAAGAGATGAATAAAAGCAGCTGTTTATTGTCTAATTCTTCCCATCTTGCTCTAAAACACACAAATGCTTTCTGTAGAAAGCTGTGTGTTTTGCATTAAGGAGGATAATTGGCATTCTTACTCATAATTACTTAATTGGCCTATAAGCACTAGATGAAGTTAGTGATCTTGATTAGCTGCTTGTAAAATATTACAAAGATGTATGACACATGTATTAATGATTGATGGGGCAAGGAAAATAACACTTTATGCATTTGCAAAAATGATCAGTCAAGCCGCCTGGAAAGATGGGAGGGAGAAAACCTCTTCATTAGTATTTGTTGAAATTATTTGCTCTGGATGAAGTTATTGAAAACTGTCATTCCATCTTCAAAGTGATGCTATATCCTGCCAGTTACTGCAAATATTGTCTATGCGGTACTTAGTGGCCATGATTTCTTTTTTTCAGATTCTGCCAGAATGAGATTCCACAGGCCAGAGGTACAGAAATCCCAGTGAGAACCTTGCTCCGATGGGATCCAGAGTTCAACTGAGGTGTTAAACATCCAGAGGTCTAGACTTTCCCTCTTAGACAGCATCCTTGCTATCTGGAATGAGCAGTATTTTGGAGAGAGACTTCTTGACTTGGAGACTTACAGCTGTCCTTTCTCGTAAATCCATGGTGGCTTGCTGCCAGTCTTAGAGGGGGATGTGAGACAGGGATGTGAGATCCCTGATATGAATGGACCTGATCTTCAGGAGTCAGTTTCAGGAGTTGCAGACACTAAAGTTCTGGTTCTTGGCTCTTAGTACTTGGCTATCTCCAGCACAGATGTAGCGTTATGTCCGAATCCTATTGGGGACTTAAGGCAGCAGATCTTGGGATCTTGCTGTCGCACCACTGTCATGTTCTGTGGGACTGCCAGTGCAAATGACTGGAGGCCCCACGAGCATGATTCTTGCCAAGCCCTACCTGTAGATACCAGGAATTGAACCCAAGTCCTTCTGGGTTCTACCAGTGAGCTACATCCACGCAACATAGGATCCCAGCCTAATCATATACTGCTAGTGGGGCAAAAATATAGTCTCTTTAAGCATTGTCTTTCAACAATACAGCAGACTATGGAACCATGAACTATTACCATATTCAGTAGTGCAGTACTGCAGCTCATATCCTTCAGAAATGTGAGTCACACTCTAGCAAATGTCGATAAATATTGTGAAGAGAAAAAAAAATAAAAACTTAAATGAGCACTTTTGTCATGTACTGTCTGCTTGATGATAGCATTACCCAGGACTGATTTGTTGCAACTGCTACCAACTTGTGTCAGGATAGTTTGTCCTGCATCACATGAGAGTCAATTTCTCCCAAAACCAACATTTTTCTCTTTATTTTTCTTTTTGCTCCAAATGTCTACACCTTTAAAAATTACTGTAATTTCAAATCTATAATTTATCTTAACACATGCTCCGTTGGCAGTATAAAATTACCTTTTTATAGTACGTCATTTAGGTGTCAGTACAATTGTTATCACTGTGGTTGCTACAATCAAAAATCATAGTGTTATACGTGTCATTACACACAGGTCTTTTTACATTCACAAAGGAGAGTTTCCAGTGTGCCTTTGCCCATCCTGATCAGTTCATTTTCCACTTCCAAGGGTTCCAGGAAGTTCACATCACCTTCAAGAAGAGTTCTGCTTGCCAGTTGACCCTGTTAGTTAGTCCCTAACTAAATTATCACAGTTGCCATGGAAATGGGGCATGAGCTCACTGCTCTGGGGCTCTAAGCTTAGGATATCCCACATTCAGTAGGGTCTGAATTTGGATCTCTGAAAGTGTCAGATTCGGCTTTAAGCAAATTAGCTGTGGTGAAGTTGTACGTCCTATCAGACCTGGCTTTAGGAGCTACATGACCCAACTGGAAACACCTTTTTGTAGGGCCCCAGGTTCACAGCCAAGGTCTGTAGAATCTTAGAGATATAAATTAAATTTATTATTGACTTTGTATCTGTATGGTAGAATGGAAAGCAATAAAAACGTGCACTTAAAAAGTGCATGTGAGTAATGGACCAAATAGATTTATTATAAAATTGCATTCAGTAGTAGAATAGATTAACCTAGCATGGGGCCCCCTTAGACACAGGGCCCAATTGGTACAACTAGCTTAAAGCTGGTCCTGTACATGCTGTATTCTCTTACTGTGTGTCTCTAAAATCTTACATTTTACAACATCGATATGACAAAAATGAAGTGTAAATGGCTTCATTATGTCCTGAGTACTTATTTACACACTAATGTCAAAGTAGTCATGATCAGGAATGTGTAACTTGCCCCCATTTTTTTTTTTTTTTCTTAAATAGCCTTCTGGTAGGGATATGATTAGGATTGGAACCATAGTTGGGGTCAGAGAACTACAACCTCTTCTATTGTAGTTTTGCCCTGTTTCAACCTCCTTGGTGCACTATTTAACAAAAACAAACAAACAAAACAAACAAACAAGGGCAAGCTATGCATTCACATCGAGCTTGACCCTTAGAAAATGACATTCAACATGAAACTTGGATAATGTTGGATATCAGCATTGGGTAGCGTTACAACTAGCACTTCCGCTCGGAATAGAAAGAGCATTCCACTCATAAAAGGGATCCTTGCACTTGTGCAAGGATGACTTGCATGAGCAGAAGCCTCCTTCAATTCACAGAGGCGGCTTGCATTCCTAGTGGGACCTCATAACGATGGAAATGCTAGTCAGGTTTCTACCCAGTGTGTACAGTGCTTAGTGCTGTTTCCAGCTGTATAGAACAGATAGTCTACTCTCTACTTTGAAATGCTTTAAAAATAAGCATGAAATGGGGGCTAAGATTTTTTTTTTTTTTTAAAGGAGGAGAGCATCTATGGATTGCATACAATTCTAGAATAGATTACCCTAGAGTTACCCTTCCGATTGGTCCGTGTCACATGCCTGATAGGTCTGTGGCTCCCCCAATAAATGCACACTGAGGTGTTTAAGAACCCCATCAGTCCACGTCAAGTTTGCAGAAACCACCACTATTACAGTGGTACATCCTCCAGAAAGAACAATCATAAAATGAAGTGTAAAGTTGCTCTCACATGAAAATATTAAAACCAAGTGGAATTGATATTCTAGACAAATAAAAATGTGTAGAATAGGAATGTCAATATGTGATGTAGCAAAAGCTCAGAATGCAGAATTCAATAAAATAGTTCAATTTCACTTATTGCTTTGACCGTTGGTCATAAGACAAAGACAATAAAAACACATAAAAACAATGCAATACAAATAAATGAATTCAAGTGGATTGAGATAAGAGATGCCGGCTGTTTTTCATTTTGAAATGGTGCTGCATCTTCTATGCATGCTTTAAGCCCCAATTCTAACTAGCGTTGACTGTGACGTAAAGGCATGTGTTCATGCCTTTATGACACTGCAAACTGCATCATGCCAGTGGCTATTTCGGGGTCACAAACAGTGGAGGCAGCAGCCCTGGCACATTGCCACAGAGGGTGACCTGCACTGAGGCAAGAAAGTGATCATGGGAGGCAGATGATGGGCAGGGAACAAAGACGGGCACAGGTCAGAGTAGACCCAACAGGGCAGCAGAGGCTTACCTGGGAGAATGGAACCAATGTTCTTTTATCTGGAGGAGACATCAGGGGTTGCCTTCCTTGGGGGCTGCCTGCTTTGCCTCGGGGGATGCAGCACAAGCTCTGGTGGTGTGGCTACATCTGAGGGGGAAAGGGGTTTAATAGGATTGGGCTGTAAATGGGTTAGATAAACATGCTCAAAGCACAGTCCACTGCAGTGTGCCAAATACACATAACCAGCAGCAACTGTTACCCTGCACATGCCCGATCTCGTCTGATCTCGGAAGCCAAGCAGGGTCAGGCCTGGTTAGTACTTGGATGGGAGACTGCCTGGGAATACCGGGTGCTGCAGGCTTATACCATAGTCTTTCGAGACTGAAGGTTGCCAACCAGCTGACCCAAAAGCATGAAACCAATACATGCAGCAATTTCAAATGCTCACTGTGAGCTCAGTTGATAAATGAATTAGCCTTATATAGAACTGGGGCTGGAGCTTTGTGCTCCATTCCCCCTTCTTCTAGCAGGTGCCCTATGAATGCATGGTTCTTGCATAGTGGAAGACTCCATGGTATCATCTAATCTATCCATGACCTTTTATGCATTATAAGTGTATAAGAGTATAGCACACGTAAATAGTATTCTTTTTTATCAATAGCTATATGAAGAGTAGCCCAATTCTTCAGAGAGTCAGTCTTCTGGTATGTAAAAAGAAACAGACATGAAAAGAAAGAAAACATCTGAAGGCTAATTTTTTTAAAATATCTGAGTGGACCTTAAAGTGCCAAAAAAAAAAAAAAAAAGGATTTAAAAAAAAGTGCCTTAGATGAACAATATACCAGGAATTGCAAATTGAAGACTTAACTTACAAAGCCCTTTCTTTTTCAGAACTTTATTCTGAAATTACTGTGAACTGTCATGCAGTTTTTCCTTTCTGAAGGTCTTTTTGAAGTTCTCCTTTTACTGCATCCAGCCTGAGGTTTTCACATTTTTATATATCTCTGAAAGAAAATCATATCATATGTAAAGGAAAATGGCATTGCTTCAGAAGACTGTTGTTTCTCATGGAAATAATTTCAAAATTGTCTTTTAATCTTCCAGAAAACCTGAAGAAATTTGAAACATATTTTCTGTCTACCCATCACTAGTATATATAAAATATGATGTACAGCACAATCCTAACCCCCAGGTTAGGCTGGCACAAGTCACTTGTGCTGACCTGGGGGTGTCGCAAACATGCTGCAAGGCACGTTTCTGTCAACTCAGGAGACTTAAGAGTTGGGAGTTGCGCTGGCCTCCCTGCCCTGGATCCAGGCTCAGCAGGGCAAGTTTGCATCGGCCAAGCTCGGGGGTCGCTCGGGGGTTGCAAGTTTGCATTGGCCAACCCCAAAGCTAGGGGTCAGGGGGTGTGGGGAGGAGGCAGGGAGGAGGACCCAGTTCCCTAGAGGTGCAGAGCAACCTCTGGCTGCTCCGGTCTACTTGGATTTGCGCCACTTCCTGAGGTGGCGCAGATCCGAGTAGACCTATTGGGGCCAGTGCAGCTCAACATGAGGTAAGGGGAGAGTTTTCCCCTTGCTTCAGGTTGCACCGTTTCTGGCCCCAAACTTGTGCTGGATACAACGCAGGCCCGCTGGCCTGCCTGCTCCAGTGCAGGTTAGGACTGTGCCCTTATCTACACTATTTTTTAGACATTTACATAAAACTCCATTATATTTTTCAGGTCTCAATCCATAAAGCAATGATAATAGCAGAAAATATTATTATAACCAAATGATACATTTCATTTTTCATCAAGATTTAATTGAGCCGCTTTGAATAATAAAGTTTTTTACGATCACTGTGGCACTGCTGAATGCAAATAAATTAAAGATGACAATCCATACAAAGTTCAGCACCATCAACTGTTCAACCACATGCTTAATTCTCTCTTACTGAAATCTCTGGGGTTTAAAAGTAACTAACTTTGTTTGGATTGATTATAGATAGATTTCAAATGGTGAAATGTATTGTCAGAATCAGAGCTCAACTAACACAAAAGAAAGTTGTTCCCGAACCATATTTAAAAAATAAAAAAATCCTTCAATCTAGAAAATATCCCCCCTTTCCATAGGTTGCGACCAGATTGAAAGTATTTTAATATAAATTTAAATTTAATTTGCATATATTTGCATAAGAAAAATATAATTTTGAAGACAGACATCTTTTTGTTAAGATGGTACATGTATTTGCCATGGTTGGTTGGCAACCTTCAGTCTCGAAAGACTATGGTATAAGCCTACAGCACCCAGTATTCCCAGGCAGTATATTTGCCATAGCAATTGCCATCTTAACAGAGGCACTCCCCATGTGAGTGAACACCATCCGAAGCTCTTGTAAGTGTTTATGTAAAAAATAATTAACTTTTTAATAATGTCCTTTTACAAAATCTAACAAATCAATTGATTAAATGCCTATAGTCCAGGAAACAACACACTACATATTAGGTGACTGAGTGTCAGGAAGAGAGCTATCTGGATGTATTTTCCCATCTGCTGCTATAGTGGTGTCGCTGGGGTGTGTGACTAGTGCAGTCCACTCTGGGTGCCATGCTCTGGAGATCACGGTTTGCCCTTGTGTGTGTGTGTGCGTGACAGGCTTGCTGCCAGAGTCTCCGCTAATATTACTGTGCTGGGATGTCTTTTAGAAAAGAAAAGAAAAAAGATTAACTGTACTTGTTTTCTGACAGGCAAACTTTTTCTGAATTAAGAACATAAGAACAGCCCCACTGGATCAGGCCATAGGCCCATCTAGTCCAGCTTCCTGTATCTCACAGCAGCCCACCAAATGCCCCAGGGAGCACACCAGATAACAAGTGACCTCATCCTGGTGCCCTCCCTTGCATCTGGCATTCTGACATAACCCATTTCTAAAATCAGGAGGTTGCACATGCACATCATGGCTTGTACCCCGTAATGGATTTTTCCTCCAGAAACTTGTCCAATCTCCTTTTAAAGGCGTCCAGGCTAAACGTCATCACCACATCCTGTGGCAAGGAGTTCCACAGACCGACCACACGCTGAGTAAAGAAATATTTTCTTTTGTATGTTCTGACTCTCCCAACACTCAATTAAACTTGCAGGAACATTTCATTCTCGATGCATGAGAACCCCACCCTCCCACCTCACCCCCAGGCAACCAGCTGCTAATATTTTTATTATTGTGATCAGGGAAGTCCAACATACTGGTTTTTAGAGTGATCTACCAATTTTCTTTGGCTAGCGCACAAGCAGGAGATGAAGGCATATTCTTCTCAAACCAGTGGTCCTCTGAAGGTAGTGTTCAGAGGAACAGTATCTTTGAACCTGGAGTTAGCGTATAGCCATCATGACTAGTAGCCAAAGATAGATTTGTCCTCCATGAATTTGTGAATTCATAGAGGACGTGAATCCCTTCTCCCATCACCTCTTCCCTGAGCTAGTTGACTCTCTTAGGGCACAACCCTAACCAACTTTCCAGCACTGACATAGCTGTGCCAATGTGGCGTGCACTGCATCCTGCAATGGGGAGGCAGTCAAGGGGGCCTCCTCAAGGTAAGAGCATGTTTGTTACCTTACCTTGGGGCTGCATTGCAGCTAAGTCAGTGCTTGAAAGTTGGTTAGGATTATGCCCTTAATTACTTTTAAGGTTAAAAAACAGATATCAGGAGATCTAATCATGGATTTTCCACATCATGTGCAATTTTTCGGCGAGGCCTGAAGACCTTGCTGTTTAACCAAGCCTTCTGACTTCATGGCCTTTTTAACATCTTTTACACATCTTTTAGTTGCTTTTTTACAGGCCTGATTCCTCCATGAACTGCTGTTTTATGCTCTTTTATTCTGACTTTTATCTGACTACTGTTTTTATGGGTTCTGCTAATATGTTTTTAATATGTTTTTATCTGTTGTGAAATTATGTTTTAATCTGTTTTAATATGTTGTTAGCCGCCCTGGATCCCTTTGGGGAGAAGGGCGGGATAGAAATAAAGTTTTTATTATTATTATTATTATTATTATTATTATTATTATTATTATTATTATTATTATTATTATTATTAGGCCTTCAGTAAGAATTATCCACCCTCAGTGAAGCCCCCTGTGTTTCTCTATGAGCCATTGTTCTCAGCAAACTGCTGAATTGGCAAGAGGAAAACTTAAAAGTGTGACTCATGTGGGACTCCAGGAGGAGACCCCTTTTTCTGGATCGGTGCTTTGGGAGGGGAGGTACTGGACTATTTCTCACCATCTTTGTCAGTGTTGAATGGGTGCCCATGATGCATGCATAACCACAGTCTTCTTGGCATATACATAATACTTCATGAAATATTAAAGTAAAAAAAAAATTCCAGCTATAAAATATAGTGGATTGGGTCTTAGCCAAATGTGACTTTTCCATACCTGAAGCTCTGTAACCATGAAGGAAGACTTCTCCTGGCATATAGATAATAATGTTGCATTTATTGTTCAAAAAAGATAACAGAAAAAGGTTAGCAGTTTCAAAATAGATATTTCAGAAGGAAACATTGAAACTCAAACTACATGTCCTCAAGAAACAGAACAGGAAATAGTTAATTTAGAGTTAATTGAGCTGAGTTGATTTTCTTTTGGGTTGATGAGATGGGATGGGGAGGGAAATTCTCAAGCCCAAGAAGTCCACCTCTTTGCAGAATAGAAAAAAAGGATTTTGTATAAAACATGAAGACAACACATAGTATATATTAGAATACATAAATCGTATATTCTAATATATGATACAAGAGCAATGTACTGAACCAAGGTTGTACAGAGTGGTTATTCAAATAATAATTTGCTTTGTTATTAAAGGACAGCACACTGTCCTTTTGTTTTTGTTGTGTTCTTCCTCTGTATGCTACTGATTTGAATTTGCTGTTATCTTAACAAGCTCTAAAATGCAGGGGGAAACACACGCACACACACACACACACACACACACACATATCCTGAATCAAATGGCGTGCTGTGGACGAAGCATCAGTGACTTGCACTATAAAACAAAGAAGTGGATTTTCTGCAAATCATTTGCAGAAGGGCAGATGGCCTTCCACACTGACCTTTGACCACCACAATTAGCATCCAGGGGAGATGAGAAACCCCAGCTCATTAGCCATAGCCAGATGTTTAGTGCATCTTGATCACTGCTGCTAAGTGGAAGTTTCTACCATTATACAAAAATAATGTGCATAAATATGTGGCCTACCAATGTCTCTCACTTGCAAAGGAATGCCACAGCCCATGCATCCCATCTCCCCAGTTTTAAAACTGCAGCAATTTCAGCAGGAAATTGAGAGGTAATAGGAAATGTTTAATAAAGAATAATTTTGAGCCAAAATTCCTTGGGAGTTCTGATATGCTCCCTGTAATAATGGGGGGGGGGGGGAATTGCAGGGAATTATCTTCTCTCATCTCCACATTATAGATGGCCATATAATAATAATAATAATAATAATAATAATAATAATAATAATAATAAAAGAAGTTGCCTTATAGGCAGCCAGACCAGATTGGTTCATCTAGCTCAATATTGCCTCTGGCATTGCATTAGCCCTGCCCTGCCCTACTCAAGATGCCAGGAACTCAACCTGGGAACTTGTGCATGCAAAATTGTGTACTCTACCACTGAGCTATGGCCCCTTGATACAGCACCACCAATGCACATGGGCATTCTACAAAGAAGGAAGGAAAAATGGCCCCTTGACCAAGCAGATTGCAATTTAAATTTACTTTGGTTTCAACTGAAGATGGCAGAGGAGGAAAAGATAAGAGGGTAGGAGAGAGTGGGCAGGAACTGGGGGGGGGGGGAGCAAAGGCAACACCTTTCACATTTCTCCCTTCTGTAGATTTATCCCTAGCATTCTCAAGTTCTCTCCAAGCAAGAGTACCAACACTGATTGGGAGAATTATAACAAAATGTAAGCGGAGTTGATGAAATTTGGGGTCAAGTTTGCATTCTGCATTTCCCTCCTTTTTCTACTAAAATGGAAAATAAACTTTACCTTTGCCTTAGGCATATTTTGAATTCAAGTATTGCTTCAGAATTTCAAATTTTTCAGTGGCAGACTTCCACAGCCTCAAGCCTGGGGCAAAGGTCTGTGATACCACACCCTGTGAGATGCTGCTACCCCCCCATGCGCGAATCTGCTCCCCCACTCACTGGAACGAAACAGAGCCTTGCGCAATTCCAGGACAACCTGGGGAAGTCATCTGAAGCTTCCCCGAAGTCTTAAGCTGTGCTTCCTGCAAACTGGAAGCATACTTTCCAATTGCGCTGGGAGCCTCAGTAAGACTTCCGCATGGTCCTAGAGTCACACAGGGCTCCACACATGGGGCATTTGCCCAGTTCAGTTAATGACAGGTCCGCTACCAAAATTTTGTAGAGCAAAATTTGGTGCATAAGAACATAAGAACAGCCCCACTGGATCAGGCCATAGGCCCATCTAGTCCAGCTTCCCGTATCTCACAGCGGCCCACCAAATGCCCCAGGGAGCACACCAGATAACAAGAGACCTCATCCTGGTGCCCTCCCTTGCATCTGGCATTCTGACATAACCCATTTCTAAAATCAGGAGGTTGCGCATACACATCATGGCTTGTAACCCATAATGGATTTTTCCTCCAGAAACTTGTCCAATCCCCTTTTAAAGACGTCCAGGCTAGACGCCAGCACCACATCCTGTGGCAAGGAGTTCCACAGACCGACCACACGCTGAGTAAAGAAATATTTTCTTTTGTCTGTTCTAACTCTCCCAACACTCAATTTTAGTGGATGTCCCCTGCTTCTGGTGTTATGTGAGAGTGTAAAGAGCATCTCCCTATCCACTCTGTCCATCCCCTGCATAATTTTGTATGTCTCAATCATGTCCCCCCTGAGGCATCACTTTTCTAGGCTGAAGAGGCCCAAACGCTGTAGCCTTTCCTCATAAGGAAGGTGCCCCAGCCCCGTAATCATCTTAGTCGCTCTCTTTTGCACCTTTTCCATTTCCACTATGTCTTTTTTGAGATGCAGCAACCAGAACTGGACACAACACTCCAGGTGTGGACTTACCATAGATTTGTACAATGGCATTATAATATTAGCCGTTTTGTTCTCAATACCCTTCCTAATGATCCCAAGCATAGAATTGGCCTTCTTCACTGCCGCTGCACATTGGGTCGACACTTTCATCGACCTGTCCACCCCCCCCCCCAAGATCTCTCTCCTGATCTGTCACAGACAGCTCAGAACCCATCAGCCTATATCTAAAGTTTTGATTTTTTGCCCCAATGTGCATGACTTTACACTTACTGACATTGAAGCACATCTGCCATTTTGCTGCCCATTCTGCCAGTCTGGAGAGATCCTTCTGGAGTTCCTCACAATCACTTCTGGTCTTCACCACTCGGAAAAGTTTGGTGTCATCCGCAAACTTTGCAACCTCACTGCTCACCCCTGTCTCCAGGTCATTTATGAAGAGGTTGAAAAGCACCGGTCCCAGGACAGATCCTTGGGGCACACCGCTTTTCACCTCTCTCCATTGTGAAAATTGAAGTCTTCCATTTACGGAAGGCAATAATTTCAAATTTTCATTCTTTGCAGGTTGAGGTCTCTAACCTTTTATTCCAGTGCCATTTGTGTATATGTAGAAATTTTATTTTAATTAGCAGAAATTTCAAACTTGTAAAGTAATGGGTTCTTGGCCTTTTGGCTAAGATCAAGTGAAACATTCTGTATTAACTGTCAAGCAGATCACTGCAAGTAGAGCTAATCTGATTAGTGTTACAGCACAACTGAGGCAATATACGAGTGATTTACAGATGATGAGGCTATCCTAATCTGGATTTTAAATTTAATAGTGTATTACATTATTTTCACCTGTTATATTTCCCATGTTGTTAGTATGATGATTTTATTTTTGGGCTGGTCTGTGACCGAAATAAAGTCTTATCTATCTATCTATCTATCTATCTATCTATCTATCTATCTATCTATCTATCTATCTATCTATCTATCTATCTATCTATCTATCTCAAACTTGTTTCATAAGTAATGTTTATTGACATTAAATGATTAATCCAATAGATTTTCTAAACTGTAATTTTTTCTTCCCCTTTTTTCCCAATGAACTGCAGTTTTAATCAGTGGCTGTATTTGTATGCAAATGGCTCGCAGGGAAGAAAGCAGAGCTAACATCATACAAAGTTTAATTAAAAGAAAAATGCTGCCAATAATCCTATAATTTGGAAGTAACACCCAATCCACATCTGTGTAATGTAGCAGGAGCTTTATTATGAATTTTTAGCTTAACAGTTCTTAGATGATTGTTGTAGTATTGGCAACAAGTTAATAGGAGAAAATCCCAGGAAAGTCTTCTATCAGAGGGAATTAATTATATTTATTATTATCTCCATTTGTTATTTAAGCTCTCCTTTCATAGCTTTGGCCTTCAGTATGCTTGTGTCTAGGAATATAATGTTTCCCCACTAAGACCTTAATACCACAAAGGGCGCAATCCTAAGGTGCCCATGGGCTGGTGCAAGTCCCTTGCGCCAGCCCAGGAGGGTTACAAACATGCCATAAAGCACGTTTGTGCCTCCTCAGGAGGAAGCGGGCTGGTGCTCAGAGATGTGCCAGCCTGCGGAGGCTGACATAAGCCTCCACACTAGTTTCCTCGGCTTGGCTTTTGTCAGTCCAGCTGGGCCTACAAAAGGCTCTGGGGTGAGAGGGGAGGAGACAGAAGGGAGGCGTTCCTGGGTGGGGGGGTGGGCGGTGGGCAGCCCTGGGGACGGGCAGAGGGAGTGGGCGGCGGGGCTGAGATCCAGTACTTATGCCGGATCCTAACCCCCATTCCTGAGGAGTCTGGAGTGGCTTGAAGCTGCTCCACTCTCCTCAGACTTGTACCACCTCAGGAGATGGCACAGGTTCGAGGAGACCCACTACGCGGTAAAGGAGCCTTACCTGGAGGTAAGGGGAAAAGTTTCCTCTTGCCTCAGGCTGAGCCGCCTTGGGCTTCTATTCTCTGCTGGATACAGCACAAGCCTCTTGGCTTGCCTGTTCCAGCGCAGGGTAGGATTGCGCCCGAAGGCAGTTAAGATGCAGAGAGTCCCTTTTATAAATAGGAGCCAGGGCTTAGGAGAGGGGGGTAAAGGGGGTCATTTGTACCTGGGCCCAGGGTCAGAAAGGGGGTCCAGGAGCCAAAGAAGGGGGCCCAAAAATTTCCTGGGACCCTACATTTTCCAATCACACTCAGGCTCACTGCCAATTTGGGATACTGGAGAGCATTACCATGGGCACATGGTGGCGCTTGCCAGATGCCGTATGCACTAGTCCCAGGAATGCATACATTCCTTAACAGTATCACATCTGGGAGGAAACTGATGTGCTATGGTAGCTGTTTGGCTTGTGGATCTGCTTACCATGAAGGAGTGTAGAGGAGCTCAGCGACACAGCTGCGAGACTGCAGCTGCTGCAGAAGTCAGTTTTGGCGTGCAGAGGACACTTTCCATTCTAGTGTGAGCCTAAATACAATTATACTAATCTCTTGCAATGATTATCTATATTTGAAAGATTTTAGAGAGACTTCGGAGTGTGTTTGGTTTTCTGAATTACTGTTCCTAGCTGCCGACCCCAGGCAGGCAGGCAGACCTGAGCTCTGAAGCGAGAAGACCTGGACCTGGGCTCCAAAGACTATCCCGGCTGTTGCTGCTTTCCCCCTGCCTGTTTTGCCCCCATTCTGCCTACCCCCCATTGCCACCCCCCCCACTCTGTTTCACCCCCTCCCTCTTTGGGAAGGGGTTCAAAAGAGACTTTGTACCTCCTGATAAAACTCCTCTCAGAGGCCCTGGTAGGAGCAATTGTGATACTGATTGGTGATCAGTGGAAATAGTAGGCTTGAGGAGAAGGGAGCAGGAGAGCAAAATGCACAGGGCATGCGCTTCCTGGGGGCCCAGGCCATGGGAAAACTATACAGTACAAAACAAATTTATTACAAATCTCAGCCTATCCAGGTTTGTGTTTACACTACGGCTTTAAACCACTATCATTGACCCTACTGCTTTGGAATTATTCAAGATATTCTGTGATTTGGGGAGATAGTTTCTTTTATTTCAATTTAATCCAAGAAGATATTCATTATGATAAATCAGAATAGCTACAGGTATATTTACTTTAGTGTCAGGATGCATTTCACAGGAGCAGACTGACAGCCCAATCCTGAGCTGCCCAGCGCACTGGGCTGCCGTGGCACCAAAATGACTGCTGAACATCCTGAGCATGCTGGGCGGCTGCCAGGGGCTCCTTTGGGGGGGGGGAAGAGATATTTGTCCCCCTTCTCCATGTAAGGAAAGTAGCCCCGCTATGGGGCTACTCAACTCTGCGCTGGCTGTTTAACTGGTGCAGAGAGACAGAGTCTTGTGTCGGACCGAAAGGCTTGAAGCAGGGCTCCGGATCTGTTGGAGCTGAGCTCTGCCAGTTCTGCCCCCCTCCTGCCCTGCTGTCTCCCCTGCCATGCTTCCCCTTGCCCTCCCCTGCCCTGGAACACTCCCCACCGCTTCACTCCAAAATCCCAGTTACCTCTTTGCCATCCGGTGCTCGCCTGGAGCTCTGGGTGACGGCCGCCCATCCTCCACCTGGCACTGGTTCAGTGTGGGCTTTTGCTGGGCAGAACATGTTGCAGGTGTGCTTTATGACACATTTACAGCACTGTGTACCAGCACTGAGCCAGTGCGCACAGGTCAGGCTTGGGCCCTCAGTTTCTTTTCCAATGATCTAGCACACCACTCAAATAGTCATCTATCCATTCTGAAGTTGCAGGACCAGAACTCCTGGGAATTATTCGGGAAATCTGTGCATACACTTCAATGAAAGCCTGAAAACCTTCCCCCTGAGATCCAAATCCATCCCTGTCTCTCTAGCACTTGGTCAGCTTGACTGCTCCTGTGCTAAGCAGCATGCGGCTGCTTTCCAGTTTGGTTAACCCATTTTTGCCTGGCCCAGAGTGTACACGTTTGGTCCCTGTTGCATATATGCAACGTTGGGCAGAAATTTAAAGCAAGACACTCGCAACAAAAGTAATGGCTGGTAAAAGGTTGTTTTAATTTAAATTCTTATATTTTCTTAAGCCATTTAGTGCTTTAAAACAGACTTTAGTAAAAAAAACAACACTCAAAAGAAGTTTCATTAAAATATATTTTGAATTAATATATTGTGGGTTCGGTGAGTCTTCCTAATTTTTCCAGACTTTATTTTGGATAACTGGGTTTTTTGAACCCTGGTTCATGGTAAATCTGGAATTGGGGGTTGGGGAATGTAGTGCCCCCCTCCCTTGATGCCCTAAGCACATGCTTATTTTGCTAAATTATTAATCCAGGGCTGTCCGGTGGCCTCGGTGCCGCTGGATGCAGTGGTAGCCATTTTGGCACCACTGCCCCCAGATTTAGGAATGTTGGCTTTAGGATTGGGCCTTACATCAGGGCTGCAATGCAGCTGCCTTGGTGCTGCCAAGTTAGGATTAGAATTTGGTTGTGAACATAATAAGGACCCTACTGGATCAGGTCAAAGGTCCATCAAGCCCAGCTTCCTGTATCTCACAGTGGCCCACCAGATGCTTCAGGGAGCACCCAAGACAACAAGAGTCCTGTCGCCACTCCTTTACATCTGAAACTCAGAAAAATCTAGTATTGACTTGGCCACATCTGATTTTCCACCTGGGAAGTATGGCCTTGAGACAGGGTTTGCAAGGGCCTGTACATACAGCAAAATGAGGTACTAGAATTTATTGGACCGCTTAAGTCTGCAGGTTAGGGAATCACATGTTAATGTTCCCCAGTGTGGGAAAAAAAAAAAAATATTTGCAAATATTAATATACCAAATTAAAAACCTTTGGCATGGCAGTCAAAGGGTTGAAATGGAATATTTATCCCTAGTTTTGTAAGGGAGTATTAAAAATGGTTTCTCCCACCTGCAACCAAAAATGGTACAGTCCATTCTACCTTCTCATTCCTATCTCATTTTACACATGTGCTTCCAAGCCTCATTTCAGTCTCAAACCAGATTCAGAAATGAGTATCTGTCCAGAACCCAATCAGGAAGTATATTTGCTTCCTATGTTTTTCCTTTTCAGAATTACAAGTGGAATCTACTAAGAATGAACTTATTTAGACTGTCTTTTGCTTCTTTCTCATCCTCATTCAAATACCAATTCAAAAGCATAATAATCTTATTGGGAAAAAAATTAACACATCAAGATCCTATCTCTTAATGCTGAACCACCATCACTGCTATTCCCTGCTTTGAAACAAACACATAGGTTTTACAGAGCTTCTCAAATGAACTACTCAGAGTTGGACTTTGGGAAGTTTGCAGAGATAGGGAATTTCTCTCTAACTCTGATGCAAAGATGGTGCCATTAAGCAGGTGTCCTGATTGATCTTAGAGATTGTAATGGGGCACTGGGGATATAGTCTGTTCACTCATTATATCATTGTCACTATAGTTTGGCCTCTGCCAACACAAGGATTTTGCAGAGGATTTTGTGATCTTCCTTGCCATCTGCACTCCACTCCAAAGACCTGCTTCCCTTGGTGATTTCACATTGCACCATCACAGATCCCTGAATGCTCCCAAACTGGTCCTACACCGGTGCTATACTGGATACAAAAGGTAAAATTCCTCTTAAATGAATTCCCCCTCCCAGACTATTACAGCATTCCCCCCATCCTCCAACCCCATGGATAGTTTTATATTCATCTAAAACAAATGCAAAACTCAAATTGATCCACATTGGCAGCTTTTAGCCTTCATTTTTACCTTCAGTCTATGGAGAAAAGTGGAACGTTCCCAAGTTTATTGCAAAAACTTGGGAACGTGTCACTTTTCTCTGTAGGCTGAAGATGCCTAGAAGTTCTGGTTGGTTAGAGCCTGAATCTCAGATGAACTGCACCCTGCAAGTAGCATATTTTTTTTAAACCCAACATCATAACAAATGAATGCAATTCAGCAGAACATTGCAAATACTGTTACAGAAGATAACAGCTTGTCTCATCATTTTAGCATATTTGTCTGCTCATCTAACAAGCTCACCACCTTAAGCTTTGGCACGCTGTAGCTATAGCCTCAACACTATGTGTTAGATATTGGGAACCTGTGTATAATTCAGTATGGCTTCAAGTGTAAAAATCACAACATGTAGGACATCAGAGCCAGCAAACCTAAAGGGGCTGCTAGTCTTATCAGCATTTCACCTACTATCTCACTCTTATCGTGGGTTCAGGTTTTGATAGTGACTCTCTGGTACCAGCAGGGTGGAAGATTTCTCATTCTCTCTCTTCCAGTCTAGCAGCTATAGCATCCGAGGAAAGCTACATGTCCTAGGGCACCTGTCCCTCTGCTGTGCTTTAATTGTGTAGAGACTTGCCATCCTCATTGCAACCACTAAGGAGGAGGGGAAAGAGAAAGAGAGAGTCATCAAAGAGGGGTAGAATGGGAGAGTGTAAATCATGATTACCAGCGGAAAAGAAGCAGCTAATTAGGTGAGGGGATGGGAAGGCAAGAGGATGGCAAAGCTATTCTCTGTTTTGGATTAAAATCTGGAAAAGAACTTCAAGGTCATAACAGTGGCATACCAAGGGGAGGGAGTCTGCCTCAGCCGTCAAATATACCCAGGGTGCCAAATGCACCCCTGAGTGGCCAGTAGACCTGGTCTCACCCAGAAGGTCTCAAGGTGGAGGCCAGGTCTATCCATGGCTTTGGGTGGCCTGCCCTGGGTGTCAAATGCCCTAGGTATGCCACTGGGTCATAATGCTTACTTTTGTGGCAAAAGCAAGCTGTGAATTTCTGAGATTGAGATTCTATCCAAAGAATTATGAAACATGAATAAATGTTCCTACTTGAGATCCATGAGAAGATGGCTTCCAGACCACATGTGGAAAGAGAGCAAATATGCCTAGCCAACTCACTTGTTCTATGCACTGAACGACTATCCAAAACGTAGCAATGTTGATCTCTAAGAGTAAATGGGACCCTTAGAGTCCCAGGTCATTGTAAAGACAGGCATTTATTGTACTGTTACCCCTCTTCCAGCTTTTGCATAGAGGTGGGAGTGTCTGTGCCTGGTCCCATCCCATGCACAAGGTGCCAGCATTCATTTACGGGTGTTCCTGGAGGGGGGGGGGCAAAACACTAAGTTTTCAGGTGCCTGAATGCTAATATAAGCTGCCCCACCCCCTTGCCTGCAGAGCCATTTGGAGCAGGAAGAGCAAAGCCGAGGAAACACCTCCACTTTGTTCTCACTCCTCTGAATGGCTCTGCAGGGAGGGGCTGCTTTACACTGATGTTCAGGCACCTGAAAAAGTATTCCCCCCCCCCAAGGAATGCCAGTGCATTATTTTTTGAACTAGGGAATAGAAGAAAGGTTTAAGCACTTCTGTCTTCAGCCCTTTGTCTAAGCAGCATGTGTGTGTTTGTATTAAAACTGTCTCATACTTTCTAGGGCTGAGCCAAGACTACAAGTACAACTTCATATTTTACAAATTGTAAACTGTTGGGATCTCTACAACATGCACTCTCCTTGTCCCCTTGTCCTTTTGCTAATGAGCTGCCCGATGAAGAGTTCTGTAGAACTCAAAAGTTTGCTCTTTGATACTTTCATTCATTTCAAACAAACTAAAAATTTCTTTTTGTGGGGCAAACACAGTCATCTATGATTTTATGTTGCTTTTTTATGAGGTGGATGCCATTTGATCTTTTGCTTCAGGCAGCAGAATGTCTTGGGCCAGCCCTGGTGAAAATCCCACATCAATTACAAAAGCTATGAAAGAGATAAGATTGAATTGTAAAGCTAGAATTCTGTCCGCCACAACTATGTTGAAGCTTCATCTATTACTCTATGAGAAAACACTTTTGCCTCTGCCTGCTCTCTCTCTCTTTCTCCCTTCTCTTTCTCCAACCAGCTTTTTGCA
The DNA here is from genome assembly GCF_035046505.1 of Tiliqua scincoides. NCBI lineage: Eukaryota > Metazoa > Chordata > Lepidosauria > Squamata > Scincidae > Tiliqua > Tiliqua scincoides. Next base: position 34,304,325 of record NC_089826.1, read on the forward strand.
GGTGTTTGAAGAAGAAAATTTATAGAGGCTGCTCAGCAGGCCCCAGGTTTCACATTCAGCTTCTCGATACTTTGGAAAGTTTGGGCACTCAGTATTAATTTTTTGAAGGTGATGATTTGTGAGTCCTCCTTTTTACCTTCTGGTGTCTTCAAACCAAACAGTAAGAATGTTTATGAATATTCTAAGAGATCACAATAGCTCAACCAATGGTTGGCAAGAGGAATCAAAAGGTATGTTTGCTATACATAGCAGTATATCTCTGGCAATCACAGCAGTTCACTCAAATGTGCACTGGAGCCAAGCAGTGTTTGACTTTGGTTTCTGCCCTATATCTTTGGGTCCTGTACCTTTTTACAGGTTGGGTATCCCTTATCCAAACTGCTTGAGACAGGAAGATGTCTGGGTTTTGGATTTATCTGGATCTCGAAATCATTGCATGAATATAATGAGTAATGCATCCTCTTGCTTTTCACTGTTACCCATACTGGTTTCTGCTGGTCTCTAACATTTTTCAAAATGTCTGTACACTTACACACCTCAAACCAGAGAATAGAACCTACAGCCTGTACCTGAACTGTAAGCAGGAAGGAGCACAGCAAAAGGTGTACTTGTGAAGTATGAACGGAGAAAGTGTGAACGCAGGGTAAATACAAGGTGCACTTGAGTAATGTGTTCTGTAGTGTGATGATTAGAAGATCTTGTGCTCAAGCTCAGTCTGTTATGTACTGCCAGCTCTGCTCTGCACTTTGTCACTTTCTACACACTTCCTTCACTTTTTTTTTTTTTTTTAAAAAAAAAGGTCTTGGACAAAAATGTCTGGATTTTGGAACAGTTCAAATTTCGAATGTTCAGATAAAGGATAAATTTTATTAAAAGTGGAAAAACTACTAATGAGGAGGGGTATTGACATGTTTTATAATTGAATTTGACACTCGTCACTCTACGTCCATGGTGACAGGGCCTGGGAGAGGAGGGTAAAGGGGTTAATTTGTACCCTGACCCAGGGTCAAAGAAGTGGCCGAGGAGCCAGAGAAGGGGACCCAGAAATTTCATGGGATCTTATATTTTCCTATCTCACCTGCTTCAGTGCCCGCATGGGATGCTGGGTCCATGGTTGCTGCTGCTACCAAAAGCCATATGTGCTGGGTCAAGGAATGCATACCTGACACTCCTTAACACAGTGTCAAATCTGGGAGTAAATTGGCCTGCTGCAGTAGCTCTTTGGCATGTAGATCCGCTTGCCATGAAGGTGTATATAGAAGCTCAGGGGCAAGCTGTGGGGCTTCAGCTGCTGCAGAAGTATGTGTGCTGCGAACAGGACACTTGAGCCTAAATATGATGATGCTCATTTTCTGCAATGATTTTCTATATTTAAAAGATTTTAGAGAGACTTAGGAGTGTGTTTAGTTTTCCATATTACCATGTCTAGCTGCCAATGCTGCACAGGCAGGTAGACCTGGGCTCCAAAGGCTTTTCTGTCTGTTGCCACCCTCTCCTGCCCTGTTTTGTGCCCCTCATCACCCCATCCTCACTCTGTTTCATCCCCTCCTGTCCCCCTTTGGGAAGGGGCCCAAAAGAAACTTTGTACCCCCTGCTAAAATTCCTCTTGGAGGCCCTGCATGGTGGGATCCATAAACCAGCAATTTGTGTACGGAGAAGGAGATAAAAATAGCACAATGTTAATCCATAGTTTTCATATCGTATACATATTCTGTTTTTTAAACTTTGAAAAATGGAAGTTTATGGAGCATGTAGTTATCAATGAAGTATGAATAGACCTATTTGATTTACTTATGCACAATCACAACGTGCTTGAGCTCTGACTGGATTTTCCAATGCATATCTTATTTCATAGGATGATTAAAAACAAATATTTGTATAAACTTGGGGGTATTTACTAGCATGCATCCATAGCAAGGAATCACAAGATTAGAAATAGAGCTTCATGGTCAGGAATAGTTTATTAATATTTAAGTGCAGCTGATTTTTTTCCCATATTGCTTGTGTGCTTGTGAATAATTAGAAATGCAGCCAATGTTATTTGCTTTCCTTTGTATAACAGGAGATAGTTGAACCCAGAAACAGATCTAAATACAGATTCTCCTTCTCTATTGGGGATTTAAATCCTCTTTCTCCTCTGAAGCCTTCTGACCCCCCCCCCCCCCGCTAGATACAGCAACAGAGGTGGGTGAATGGGGCCCGGGCGGGATGGAATCGGCTGTGCTGGCATATCGCTTTATCCTGTCCCCCTTCCGGAGTCTGATCCACCAACATAGATAACATGGATTTGCACCAGCTATATTGACCTGTTGCGGTTTCTGGGGCTTACCCAGCAGCCACTTACAAATGTTGCCTTAGCTCGAGGAGACCTCCAGCAGCTGAAATTCCCCCGCAGGATGCAGTACAGCCCATGCTAGCTGCACAAGCGTGGAGGAACTTACAGCCCAATCCAATGGTTGCCGGTACTCAGGGCTACAGCAGCGCCAAAATGGCAGCCACTTTATACTATGGGTGCCAGTCTAGCACAGGGAGTCTCCTTGGGGTAAGGGAGAGTTTACCAGGTAATGCCGCCACAGTGCCAATGGGTCTCCTCAGATCTGTGCCTGCTTTTGAGTAGGCACAGAACCATGGAGGCCCATGTTTAGAGACTGCCCAGGCCAGGAGGGTGCATGGGATATGGCGGCAGAGACTGCCTCCTTTTCCACATCCCTCTTGGGCCCGATCATCCCCCCCCAGTTCCTGCCACTTTTCCCTGGCAGCCTTGCAGAGTGTTCTTCCTGTCAGCACCAACACTCCTTTCTCTCTGGGTGCTGCAAGCATGCTTTACGGCATGTTTGCAACACCTAGTGGAGCACGGTACACTCATACTGCTGGTGCTATGGAGCTCAGGACTGGGCGGTAGATTCCATTCAGTGTTTTACTGTTGTTGTTTCATTCTCTTTTGTTTTTCTGAGAATTTGTTACTGGATTCTGTGATATCATGTTGGATTTGAAGAGTATATTGGTCTTGTCCAGCATGACAATTCTCATATTCCTGACTTTCACTATAGTGTTAAATAATTCTCACATAGTCCAGTACAATTGCTGGCAGAAGACAATCTAGGAAATGGAAATTTAACATTTTATTTTACTTTTTTAAAAGCCGGTGTTAAAAGCAATATTGATTATTTTAATCACGTCTCCTACTAGCAATATCATTAAGCAGTGTGACTCCTCTTTGCCTGGACCATGCTTGGCAGACGAGGAGAAAAGGGAATTGATCTATTAACTAAACATACTGGAGAATAGTTTGTGCTCTCAATTTGATGGGGAAATGGCAGAATTCTTTGGGATGGGTGGGTGAGAGGGAACCCATGTTTACGACTGTGCTTCATTATATCACCATAGAAACCAAGCAATTGGTTTCCCCCGGTGTTTTGTGCTGCTTATATTTCCATAAGCAATGACAGCTGGAGCAAAAATGTTTACACACATAAAAATGTCTCTCTTTGCATCACCTTCGCCCTGGTGAAATCAGCAGCATCTCCATTCACTAGAGCTGTGCCAAATGGTTCCCTGTCTATTTTTTCAGGGAAGAAGTCATGTTTACAGAGGAGGGGGAGGACTGAAACATTTCTCACGCACTGCATCCCCAGAATTCTTTCTTTTCATGGTTTTGAGCTCTGTTCCCTGCCTTTGTTTTCCCTCTCCACTTCTGTTTCAGAACGTTTTTTCCCTTCTCCTTCTTTGTGTGATCCTAGTCAATCAGGAATCCTGTAGAGAATGTGTTTTCATCTCAACATGACATAGCCAATCAGGTTTGGCTACATGACAATATAACTGAGAGCAAACAAAACCATTTAGGTCTATTGCCAGTGCTTTTGCACTGTGTTGAAAGAACAGTTTTGTCGTGTTCCCCCCCCCAACGCCTTGAGATACACCTCTTGAAACATAGCTGAAGGAGGGCACTTTGGCCCCGCACAAAAATAACCTTCAGTTCTCATCTCAGTCCTACTATTTACCAAAAAATAAATGTCAGAGGCTTCTCATGTCATTTTTGGTGTGTGGAAAGGAACCTCACTACAGTGAGAATGTGACAAAATGGAAATTATTCTGTTTTTGTGTTGTGTGTAAACTGGTACAACTCTTTTGATTAATTAGCATTGATCTCAAAATGCCCAGCTCACAATATAGAAATACCCCAAAATGCCCAGTTCACAATATGAAATACCCACAAGGCCCTTCTCTGACTAAAAGACCCTCTCTGACCCTTGTCCAAGAATCCCTCTTAGAGAACAACCTGGCTGCAAGAAATCTAGTATAGGCCCCAAGGGTGAATAGAAAGCCATATATAATGGCAATAAACTAATAAGGATGAAAATGTTAGGGTACAGGGATGAGATAGAGTACCAGATCCTCTGTAATGGACATGTCTGTAAACAAATGGTCAATGTGCATAGAATTGCCCTTCTCAGATCAACATCCTGAACTGATAACAAATGCCAAATGTTGTTTTCCTGTCTGTTGGTCTGTTATTTTTCCCATGGATGCTTTTCTCTTTGTGTGCTCTTGTTACCCCTCCCCTATCTAGAATACCCTATAAAACCTGCATCATTGTAATTCTTCGGGGTCCTCCACTTGTGTGTGTGGGGGTCCCATTTGCAAATGAGTAAACGTTTACTTTTGTCAGAAGTCCTCTGAATTCTCCTGTCATCTGTTGTCTGCCGCTCCAAAATCCGAACTAACAGTGTGCCCATTCAGGATCAGTATTTATTAAACCCTTGCAGTCACAAGCATGTCTACTCAGAAGTAAGCTTTATGGAATCCAATAGGACTTACAGCACAATCCCATGAACATCTACTCAGACAGAAGTCCCATTGTTTGTGTCCAATAGGGCTTACTCCCAGGAAAGTGTATATAGGATTTCAGCCTTACTCCCAGGTGTGTGTGTACGGGATTTCAGCCTTACAACCCAATCCTATGGCTTGTAGCACTGGTGTAACTAGCACTACCTGCTTTATGTCAGTCGCAAAAACACTTTCAACAGTGAGCAGTCTCACACTTCCAGAGCACTAGCCAGAGCTTTCCCGAATGCATTGGTGGAATGCTTTGGAGCTGCTGATGGAGGGAAGGTAACTGGACAGTGGTAGGGATGATGGGAGGCGGAACAGGGTGGGGTAGGCAGGACAGGTGGGCAATGGGTTAGGGGAGGGTGGATCAGAGCCAGGAAGGGGGTGGGTTTGGTGACAGTGGCCTATCCTAAATGCTAACCCCCATCCCTGGCTTTATCCCACAGTGAGAGTCTACAAAAACCTGCATTAGCACTGTGGTTTACCCTTGGGTAAGGAAAAGAATGTTCCCTTACCCAGGAGACCTCCATCACTGCCCCTCTGCAAGATGCAGCAGTATTCTTTTTGGAACTGCTACATCAGGATAGGATTGGAACATATTCCATTTTCTTCGAGAGACACTGCTTAGGAGCATCAAGTTGTGATATTTACTGGCCTGTAAAATATTTTCTTGATACATGAGAGAGAATTATCACCAGTCAGTGTACACTTAAATGAATCAAAAACTGTAGCATTTAGTCAGCCCTAAACTGTGCACAGAATCAGGGTCACTGCTTTGTTCTAAACAGTTTTTTTTAGCACAAACTGAACGTAAAATGCTCTTCCACAAGGGACAAAGTATAACTTTCTAAACAGAGTCATTTTTATAACCAGAAATAATAATGACATCTCCTGGTGCTGATCGTGACAAAGGGACAACATAATTAACAGTATGGAAATCCTGTCAGTTTATGTGAAGTAGACTCCCCTTGAATTATAGCAGTTTCTGATAGTTTTAAATATTAAGAACAGCCTGCGGATTATACATCCTTCTTGGGCTCTCTCATTAATACTACAATAATGTGCTCTGGAACTCTAATGAAAATTTAATCTAATTTCAAAACAGAAAATGTGGCTTATACTAATTCTTTATTGTTCAAACTTTTCTGGATATTAGGAATGTAGTAACTACAACCACTTACTTCCAACCAAGTTTTCCCCAAAGTAGAAGAAAAGGATATTTGCCTCCTATTGTACTTACCAATTCCATTAGTTATGATGGATTGTATTTTATTTTATATTACAGAGATTCTTTGAAATTGAAAAATACTGATTACCTTTTCATTTCTAATAGAGGTTACGTCTTGGAACTAGTTCTATTGTCAAAGTGAGTAATATTTTAATATGTTTAGAGAGAGTCTCATTGCTTTTGATAGAGAAATGAAATGACTTTTGACATTATGGTGTTTCATTACAAGTCACTTGAGCAGAATCAGTGTCAAATATTTTTGATAATGAGTTTAGGCTTCAGGTAAGATCTCTGAAGGAAAAAAAAAATGAATGAAAGAAACGCCCAAGGCACTTTATACTTTCTGAGCAGTTTTTCATGAACAAAGGTTATATTCTGCAGTGTAACACATGAACCAGTTCAAAAATTCATTCTCTATGCAAGCTGAAATTCAGTATCAGTTGTTTTCATTTTTTATGATACGCATTTAGCTTTACTGCTAGACTGTACTATACAGTTCAGAATATTGTAATTTTTAAATCATAGTCCAGAGGAAATAACAGTGCTGTCCATATCACTTATTCTCATATGTGCTGATATCGGAAGGCTTCCAAGCACATCTGAATTGGTATTAAACCCTTGGGATTAGTAAAGTGATAGTAAATCCTTGCCTTCCTTTGGAAAACTACTTACAAACACATCTTACAGCTACTTACTTACAGCACATCTTATGTAAGTCTACTTAGAAGTAAGCCCCATAGTGTTCAATGAGGCTTACTCTCAGGAAAGTTTGTATAGGGTTGTATAGGCCCAATCCTAACTAGGAGTCCGCTGCCCCAGTGGAATACTGTTTGCAGTGGTGGTGCCGGAGTCCTATAGCCAGCTATGTCTGCCAGTGAAGGTAAGCTGTCCGGGGAGTTTGGTGGGTGGAATAGGGTCAGAAAGGGGAAGAACTAGGGAGATACCTGTCATGGAGAGGGGCAGGCAGGAGGTGAAACAGGAGAGGGAGGGGGTAAATATTGGCAGCACCAGTGTGAACCATATCCTAAACCTGTTTCCTGTCCCCTTCCTTGTCCCTTACTCTCCTCGAACTGGCACCAGCAAAATACCTGGTGCAGGTATGAGGGGATCCACTGGAGTTGTGGTCCTACAATTAGGGAACTTTTATTCCCTTACCCCTAGGAGGCCACCAGACTACCTCCTCACCAGTTACAGCATTATTTACTAACATGACTACATCAGCTGGGAGACTTTAGATAAGATTTGGTTGTTAAGCTGTTCTTTAAGTAATTAACAGCCAGAGGATCAGATATAATTACAACATCCTTTCCAAGCAAGGCTATTGGAAGAATAAGAAGACCAAGCTTCAGTCAGCTCTTCCTTTCCAGCTTTCTGTACCTGATCAATGGTAATATATTTTTTAAAGTAAGGTTAATACCCACATGGCCTAATCCTGTCAGGGCTGGTCAGCAGTGGAGCACACATTTGCCAACTACTACTGAAAACGTGTCATAAAGTGCTTTCCAGCAGTTCCCTTAATAGATTGCTGCTGGGACACTGGTGGGAAGACCAGGGACTTCCAGCACACGTTGCTGGCTCTATGGTCACCTGCTGGAGCAGGTAAGTAAATGAGAGAGGTGAGTAGGGGTGGGTGAAGAGCAGAATGGGGTAGGGAGGTGGCAGAACTGGGTGGAGAGAGGGCATAATGGGGTGGGGAAGCTGTAGGAGAGAGAGATCCTATTCCCCTGGCATAGGCTGGATCCTATCCCCCTTTCCCGCATCCTCCCTGCCCCCTTTCTTTTCTCGGACTTGCACTAGCAAAATCACTAGCTCAGGTCTGAGGAGACTCACTGCAGAGTGGGAGGCTTCCAGAGGTGTAAGGGGGTTTAAATCCTCTTTCGCCTGTGAAGCCCTCCCCCCCCCACGCCCCTAGGATACAGTGCACCTGTTTTGGGCAGTGGTGTATCAGCGGGAGGAAAGGATTAGATTGGGCTGTCAAACATACATGCGTGTACATACATTCACACACACAGGAGCGAGGGGGATGTGAGACCCTGTGCATGAAACTGACTGAGACAGTCACCTCAGGTTGTAGATGGTCAGGGAGGACCCACCTCCTTCTGCCTGTTCACTTCTCCCTAACACTCTAATCCACCACTCTTTGTCCTCTACGCATCTTCTTTCCCTCTTCCTTTTCAAATCCAGGGAGTGGGAAGAGGAGGAGGAGTGAAGGAGGCTGCAGCTGCTGGGAAGCAGGAGTGACTTTGGGGTTGCTGCCTCAGGCTCTGGAAAATCTTGGGAGAGGGTTTTCTCTGTATTTGCACAGGCTATGGAATTCCCTATACCAGGAGAACCATCTAATTCCCTCCCTCTAGTAGTATTCTAGTGGACACTTAAGACCTTTTTTTTCATTTGACAAATGATTTTAGTTATGAGTCTTTTCTTCTTGCCTTGGCTCGTGGGCATTGACATGAGAAAATAGTTTTCCAGTCCAATTCCACATGCTCAATCTCGTCTGATCTCGGAAGCTAAGCAGGGTCAGGCCTGGTTAGTACTTGGATGGGAGACTGCCTGGGAATACCGGGCGCTGTAGGCTTATACCATAGTCTTTCGAGACTGAAGGTCTCCATTGTCAGAACTAACCTGTCCAAACCTGAAGGTCTCCATTGTCAGAACTAACCTGTCCAAGCCTGGTTAGTACTTGGATGGGAGACCGCCTGGGAATACCGGGTACTGTAGGCTTGTACCATAGTCCTTCGAGACTGAAGGTCACCATTGTCAGAACTCATGTTCCAGCAGCACAACCCCCACTTATGGCATTGCCAAATACAACTGTAGCAGGGGTTCCCCAACTTTTGAGCATTGAATCCCACCTAAAATAAAGTTTCATGTTACCAGCTGCTCAAGACTCTGTCGGTATCATGGTGATTGGGCAGCAGTGCTCTCCAAGTAGCAGGTTGTTTAACCCTTGATGCACATAGCCTAATCTGTCTTGTCAGTTTCATGACCCACCAAAAATTGAGTCTTGACCCACTGGTGGGCCATGGAGCCACAGTTTGGGAACAGCTACTCTACAGCATGCTATCATATCATTGCTGTGAATGGTGAGTGGCAGAGGCCGCACTGCAGCAGTCTCCCTGAATCCACCAGCACCAGTAAGTTAGTGTAAGGGCGAGATGTGGGCAGGGAGGGGAGGATCAGGGCATTCTGTGGGAGGAACAGGAGATGGAGCAGGGGAAGGGAAAGGAGGGGTGGATCCGGTGGCGATGGTGTACATTGGATCTTATTTCCTTTTTTTAACCTCCCCAGCCCCTTTTCCCTCCTTGGACATTTGCCCAAAAGTAGGATGAGAAGACACATTGGTGGTCTCAGGGCTTACCCAGAGGTAAGTAAAAATATATTTACTTATCCACATTTGCCTTTGGGTCCCCCACCATAGGATGCAGCATACATCTTTTGGTGCAGCTGCATTGGCACTGGTGCAGGGGATACGATTGGGGCCTTAGGGCCCAATCCTATCCAACTTTCCTGAGCCAGTGCAGCTACAATACAGCCCTGAAGTAAGAGAATAAATGTCCCTTTACCTTGAGGAGTCCTCCATGACTGCTCCCCTGACACAGCATGCAGTGCATACCCTGCTGGCATGACTGTAACAGTGTTGGAAAGTTGAATAGGATTGGGCCCTTAATCTATAGCGTTTTGCATTCATATCTTTATACTTGACTTGTATGCTCTTTTGCATCACTGCACTGATCTTGGCCATCTTTTAAGGTGAAAGGGAAGGGTAGACATTTTGAAAATAAGTAATTTCCTTAACATATAGTTCTTTGAAAAGTCAAGGAAGGGAAGAACATTGATCTCAGTTTTGAAAATATGAGAAAGCAATAAATGGCAGTATGGGAAATCCTAATCAATTTTAACAGAGCTTTAAAGATCACTCAGTGGAAGTACAGTAAGTAGAATCTTACAAGGTTTAAATAATGTCAACAGCCAAGTTGCTGTTCTTTGCTCAGTCTACATGATAAGGCATAGAAAGTGAGCAGCACCTAATACCATCTCAGGAATTTAGCAGTGGGTGTAATGATTAAAGCTTACTGTCTCAGCAGGGTACTGAGCTCTTGATTCACCATTTTTTTTTTTAATAACACCCAGTCTGGATTATTGTAATACCCTGTTTGTAGGTCCTTTTGATACAGTCGTTTGCCATGCATCAGCTTCAGAATGCAGAGATTATAGAGTAACAAACATTCTCAGAGGAATTGCACTGGATCCACATCCTACCAGCATCGATAGGTTTATGTCAGATATTAAGCAAAAGATGAATACTTACTCAGTTTTAGTCTTTTGCTATGTATATTAAATGTTGTATTGAATCCCTGCCATGACTCATTCTGCAAAATTTGAAACCTGAAAGTCTTTGAACTTACCTGTGCATAGCAAACCATTGTCCATACCAAAGACCATTTATAGCATATGCTAACTTCAGTAAGTCTTTTAGCAACTAATGGCCAATGGCGGACCTCCCATTGATTTGATGGGGCAAGTGCCCCACGTGCAGAGACTTGAGGAGCTTTAGGACCCTGCAGAAGCCTCTCTGAGGCTCCCAATGGGGTTGGAAAATGTGTTTCTGGTTTCCTGGAAGCACAGTTTAAAGCGTCTGGGAAACTTCAGGAGGCTTCCCCGATGTGTCCTGGAGTTGTGTGAGGCACCATGCACTCCAGGTAAGTGAAGGGTGTGTGTGTGTGGATTTGTGTGGGGTGGGTGATGGAATTCCATAGGGGGCCACCATCTCTGATCTTTGCCCCCAGCACATGGGGCTGGGGATGTCCACCACTACTAATGGCCTAATAACCCAATGTCTCTCCAGTTCATGCTGTGCAGCCATGTTGCCAGAACGTGGGTTACATACTATGGCAGGAGCAGGGGTGTATTTAGGATGTGGCATGACATGGCATTTGCCCTGGGTGCCACTTGAGAGGGTGCCAGGTGCAGACTCACCTTGCCAGCAAGCAAGTGCTTGCTGTCTGTGACTCTCCAAGCATTTCATGGCCTTTCCTCAAGGGCACTTGTTGCTGGAAGGTGGGTCTGTCTGCCCTCCTGAGAATCTGTTTGGCTCCAAAATGGAGCAATTCCAGGCTGTGCTGTAGCATGTGGACAGTATGGGAGGAAATCTAAGAAGGAAATTGAGTATGTGATCCGTGAAAATCCTTTTCCTGCTTTGGATACTGGCTTTTAACAGCTAGTTGACAAGGAAGATTCCAAATCACATCCAAATCACACTATTACTGTACTAGATATCTTGGAATAAGGGCTGCTGAGAGCTGGCATTGGGTCCGAGGCAAGATGCCTGATTGAGCCCCATCTTCCTAAATTTTCCTACAAATCAGATGCTACTAAATTTTAAAAACAAGTTTTTAATTGACACTTTTAATGCAGTGTGAGCAAGATTGAAACTAATGAAAACATTTATTAGAATTGGATCATTTCCTTACTTTGAATAGTGCCACTGCATTTCTTTTTTTCTACCTCAGCAAAGTCTTCCTCATTTGCTTTTTCTTCTTCTAATAAGGTGGGGCATCCAAGGACTGGCGTTCACTGTCTTTCCTCATTACTGTGTGATGAATCTGAAACAAAGCCCAGGTGAAATAAACATGCCTGGTCTTTTTTTGATTCTTCATTTTTTTCTTGTCTTTTTTCTTTTCTCTTCTGTGCTCCAAGCTTATATTTGTACCAACAATGCCAAAGCATATGTAGGCTTGATCCAACGCCATGTGTTCTAGACACACCCTAAACTAGAAGAGGTGGAGCTGACTATTGGGGTCTAGGAATTCTGTGAACTGAACTGGGTGACCACCTGCTGGTGCCTGGCAGTTCTGGTCTGTTGCACTTTCCCCTGTTTGAATTGTACTAATACACATTGGTGCTTTGGGAAAAGACCTGGGCTGCATTTCTGCTACAGCTTTAATCCACTTTTAATGCACTTCTATTTTCTCAATGCAGTGGTTCTCAAACTTTGAGGGAGCTTTACTCCCTCAGTAAGTTCTTGCTGGGCAGGGGCTAGGGCAGCGACGTGATCCCGAGGATCGTGCCGCCAAGGGGGGCGAGGGGGGAGTGCTTGTGACTTACTTTATGAAGACAGGGCTGCAGCAGGCTGTAGGAGGTGTGGGGAGCCCTGCGCAGCCCTCTGCAGTGCTCCCCAAGGATTGGAATGTTTGGAGAAAGTGGGTGCAAAGCGCCTCCTGCAAAACGGAAGTGCTTTGTGCCCACTTTCTCTGAATGCTCCAAGCCTCGGGGAGCACTGCAGAGGGCTGCACAGGGCTCCCCACACCTCCTGCAGCCTGCTGCAGCCCTGTCTTCATAAAGTAAGTCACAAGCACCTCCTCTTGCCCCCCCATACGGGTGCGATCCTGGGGATCCCTGCCTCTCCCCTTCCCAACCCCTTAAAGGGATGGGGGAACTTTTACACAAACTGGTGGGTTGCAACCTTTTTTTGATTCTTCATTTCTTTTTGTCTCTTTTCTTTTCTTTTCTTTTCTGTGCTCCAGGCTTAAGGTGGACTTGCAACCCACCAGTGGACTTGCAACCCACCAGTTTGAGAACCACTGCCCCAATGCATTCTTGGGGGGGGGGGCATGGTTTGTTACGGAATCTGAGAGCTGTAGCTATCCTTAAGAAACGACTATTTCCAGAATGCATTGGGTTTAAAAAAATGCATTGAAAGTGGATTAAAGTGGTAGTGAAAATGCAGCCCTGGATAGGCTGAGATTCAGGTACCCAAATTTATTTTGTAATACATGTGTTTTGTACAGTGTGGTTTGTTTTGCCATGGCCCGAGCCCCCTGGAAACCCAGGTCCTGGGAATTTTGCTCCACTTCCACTCCCTCTCTTCAGGCCTGCTTGGAATCCAAAGAGTTAAATAAGTAGAATAACTTAAAGTGCTGAATTGGATAGGAAAGTTGTTTAAAAAAGGGGTGAGGGGGATAAATGGATGTTTCCCAGCTCAACTACCCATTAATATAATTTTCACTGTGGTTGAAGGTGACAGTCTGACGGATCCATTGTTCTCGGGATCAGTTTTGTCTCTCTCATTAGCTGTCTGTCAGATTACAGTAATTGCCATTTGCACTTATGCTAATAAGTGTATTCTGTAATATTATTCTTAAAGTTATCACCTTGCAAGACTTAGGGGGCAAAGTAACTGCTTCACACTAGGAGCAGATATTATATGATACCAGTTTGTGGGGCATGTTGTAGTTCAGATGATTTTTGTTTGTTTGTTTCAAAATGTAATTGGTAGAAGTATATTAATAATTTCATTGTTTGCATATTGACCACAGTCCAGCACAATGAATCCTAACAGAGAAAGGCAACTTTGCTGTGGTTGACTGTGAACAGGGAAAGAGCTCTTAAGGACCACTGGAACTTGCTCTCATATCTCTTCAATGGAATTTACCGCTTGGGGAGAGCTTCTGAACTATAGTCACAGCTAGGGACCCAGAGAACAAGCAACTGAATATCATTGGCTATAGAGGAGATACAAATTTCTAATTCATCCCATAGTCAAGACTGAGGAAGCCTCAGGGTGTCAAACTTAAGGCCCGGGGGCCAGACGTGGCCTGTGGAAGTTTTTTATCCGGCCCTCAGGCTCTCAGCTGCTGAGCAGTGCTGAGGTGTTACTGCTAAAAGGGCAGCCCCCACGAAAATTGGGCTCTCCCATATCTTGAATAAAGATTTGCGTGTTTTCTCTTCTGTCATTTGTAGTTAATGAATTCCTAAGTGAGAAAAAGTGCTTATTTTTGGTTATGAGTTGTTTAATGACATCACTTCCTGACTAACGACATCACTTCCGGCCCTCAGCAGGCATCATGAATGCCGTTTGGCACTCAGTATGAAATGAGTTTGACACCCCTGGCCTAGAATATGCTAGCCCCATTTACATGAAGCTTGGAGTTCAGTGCAATGGATTTTCTTGGCATCCATTGTTTGCTGTTTAGAGATTTATAACCTGTTTCTGTTCTTGAAGAAAGACTGAAGGCAGTGCACAGCAAAAATTAAAAATGCATAAAATAAAATGATAAAGCGTGGAGGGGGGAAAACCCAAGCAGTGGCAAAAACAGAACAATACATCATTCAGACAGCAGTACAATCAATAAAACAGCAGTCCAGTACACAGCTATAGGATAAATTCCATGCAAAATAAAAACACCAGCTCCAAAATGAAAGGCCAGCAGTGTGGGAGACAAGCAGACCACACCTGGGAGGGAGTTTCAGAGCAAAGATGTTATAGCACAGAAAGCTCTCCATTCGGTTCTAACTAAATGCACTTCCAACAATAATGGGACACACATGTGGACCTCACTCAGTCTTTGGTAGTCCCTGGGATAAGAGCCCTGAGATGGTCCACTGCTTCATGCTTTGGAAACTATGCAAGCATGCCATGGTGACCTGGAATTGGGCAATGAACAGATGTCAGTCCTCCTCCATCAACTCCATTATAATTACAATCATGGCACAAAGGTGACTTTGCATCCCATGTTTCCACCTGTTCTCTACTACCTCCTTATAAGGCTCCCCATTGGCCCCTGAGCTCCTCTCAGTCTTACTGGGCAACGGTGGGGAGCAGCAGGAGAGGTTGTAGAAAGGTCTCAGCCAAAGAAGGGGATGGTCTGCTGCTGTTCTTTGCTCCACATAGTAAGCTAGCCAGATAAAGGCTTCAGTGAAGAAACTTACCAGGAGGTAGTGAAGAGGAGGCAGCAGTAATGTAACATCTTTTCTCCAACATTAATGAGCAATTTCTGGATGCCCAGCACTTATAAGAACATAAGAACATAAGAACAGCCCCACTGGATCAGGCCATAGGCCCATCTAGTCCAGCTTCCTATATCTCACAGCGGCCCACCAAATGCCCCAGGGAGCACACCAGATAACAAGAGACCTCATCCTGGTGCTCTCCCCTACATCTGGCATTCTGACTTAACCCATTCCTAAAATCAGGAGGTTGCGTATACACATCATGGCTTGTACCCCATAATGGATTTTTCCTCCAGAAACTCGTCCAATTCCCTTTTAAAGGCGTCTAGGCTAGACGCCAGCACCACATCCTGTGGCAAGGAGTTCCATAGACCGACCACGCGCTGAGTAAAGAAATATTTTCTTTTGTCTGTCCTAACCCGCCCAACACTCAATTTTAGTGGATGTCCCCTGGTTCTGGTATTATGTGAGAGTGTAAAGAGCATCTCCCTATCCACTCTGTCCATTCCCTGCATAATTTTGTATGTCTCAATCATGTCCCCCCTCAAGCGTCTCTTTTCTAGGCTGAAGAGGCCCAAACGCCGTAGCCTTTCCTCATAAGGAAGGTGCCCCAGCCCCGTAATCATCTTAGTTGCTCTCTTTTGCACCTTTTCCATTTCCACTATGTCTTTTTTGAGATGCGGCGACCAGAACTGGACACAATACTCCAGGTGTGGCCTTACCATCGATTTGTACAACGGCATTATAATACTAACCGTTTTGTTCTCAATACCCTTCCTAATGATCCCAAGCATAGAATTGGCCTTCTTCACTGCCGCCGCACATTGGG
The DNA here is from genome assembly GCF_035046505.1 of Tiliqua scincoides. Classification (NCBI taxonomy): domain Eukaryota; kingdom Metazoa; phylum Chordata; class Lepidosauria; order Squamata; family Scincidae; genus Tiliqua; species Tiliqua scincoides. The sequence continues at coordinate 34,319,942 of NC_089826.1, forward strand.
TCGACACTTTCATTGACCTGTCCACCACCACCCCAAGATCTCTCTCCTGATCTGTCACAGACAGCTCAGAACCCATCAGCCTATATCTAAAGTTTTGATTTTTTGCCCCAATGTGCATGACTTTACACTTACTGACATTGAAGCGCATCTGCCATTTTGCTGCCCATTCTGCAGCAAAATGTCTGGAGAGATCTTTCTGGAGCTCCTCACAATCACTTCTGGTCTTTACCACTCGGAAAAGTTTGGTGTCGTCTGCAAACTTAGCCACTTCACTGCTCAACCCTGTCTCCAGGTCATTTATGAAGAGGTTGAAAAGCACCGGTCCCAGGACAGATCCTTGGGGAACACCGCTTTTCACCTCTCTCCATTGTGAAAATTGCCCATTGACACCCACTCTCTGCTTCCTGGCCTCCAACCAGTTCTCAATCCACGAGAGGACCTGTCCTCTAATTCCCTGACTGTGGAGTTTTTTCAGTAGCTTTTGGTGAGGGACCGTGTCAAACGCCTTCTGAAAGTCCAGATATAATGCAACATAAGGGGGACAAGGGGGACTTGGGGGGTCAAGGGGGACAAGGGGGACTTGATGCAACATAAGGGGGACAAGTCATCTGGTATTTGTAAAATTATTGGGGAAGATGACAGTCTGTTGCTGCAACTTTTCCCCAACAAACATGGAGTAAGCAGCTCCTGAGCTCTGGTTTTCTGGGTGTTGGTGGGGAATGGTGGTAGCAGCAGACCCTCATGGCCTCAAGAATTGCCCAGGCAGAGGGGTGTGTGTGTGTGTGTGTGTGTGCGCGCGCGCGGATAGGGGCTCCCAACATGTACCCCACTGAACCCCACCCTGGAAGACTTCCCTTGGAGGTCTTAAGTGATGCATCAGTTCATATTCTATTGCTAAAACATCCTAAGAAAGACAGAAACAGTGTTGTCAATGTACCTCTACAAATTACCAGCTTGTTGTTTTCAATGAAATTGCCACCCAAGTGCCAAATTCTATGCAGTGCACAGTGGGCTCACTGCTGTCACGCTCTGTTGCAAACATGCCATAAGGCACATCTGCGGCTGTCAGCACTGGTGGAGCACCAATGCTAGCTTAGCACTGGCCAGCACTAGGCTAGCACTAGTGAAGCACCAGAGCTCCACCGCTCTGTGGTCACATGGACTGCCGGGCAGCTGAGAGGTAGGTGGGGGCATGGGGGGAGGTGGGGAGGAGGTGTTCTGGGGGGGACTCAGAGGGAGGATGGGGAGAGGGCGGGGTGGAGGCGTGCCAGTGGGAGGGAGCCGGGCGGGAGGGAGCAAAGCTCCACCGGATCCTGAGCCTCTGTGTTGAGCCGCCCACCCAACACAGAGGCTTTTAATTCTATGCTGATCCCTGGGTTGCCATAGAATTGAGTAGCTCCATTGCGGGGCTACTTGCCTTACCTGCAGGAAGGGGACAAAAGTCCCCTTCTCCTGAGGAGACAGCAGTGGCTGGATGAAGCCATTTTCGGCATCTCTGTAGCCCCGCGCGCCAGGAAGCTCAGGATTGGGCTGTCCATAATCATGCTTAGGATTGCAACTCGAACATCTAGAGCAGTGTTTCTCAAATGGTGGGTCGGGACCCACTAGGTGGGTCACGAGCCAATTTCAGGTGGGTCCCCATTCATTTCAATATTTTATTTTTACTATATTAGACTTGATGCTCCCCTGGGATGTGACTGCATCTGGGAAAATGTTACAGACCTGTGCTTTTAACAGGCTAATATGTATATACTTTTAATAATGATAGTAAATGGGACTTGCTTCTGGGTAAGTGTGGGTAGGATTGCAGCCTAGGATTGTGAAAAATGTTCCTGCTTGATTATGTCACTTCTGGTCATGACATCACTTCCGGTGGGTCCTGACAGATTCTTATTCTAAAAAAATGGATCCCGATGCTAAAAATGTGAGAACCACTCATCTAGAGAGCTTGAATCTAAGTTGGGCATCTATCCTCATTTTTATTCATTCTACACTGACCTCTGATTAAGTGGAGAATATATAAAGCAAATTAAAAATTCTCATTAGATTTATTACAAATGGTGATTAATTTGCAAAATGCTTTACTTAATGGTATGGAATAATTATTCTAACCCTCTGAGAAAAAGGGGTTAGAACCTTACACAGTTGATCTGGGTTTAGCTGGTTCTTTTTGTGCCCATCCTTATGTTGCAAAAATTCCCCCATGTCATTAAAAAGTCTCATTTGGATGCCCACTTAAAATTGTCCTTCTTCAGTTATCATCGTAGAAATATAAAACAGACCCACAAGAATGGAATCTGATGATAAATATATACTATAAAAGAGGCAGTCAGAGAAGGAGAAAAAGATGTATGGCAAGATGAATGAGAGTTGAGGGGAAAATGGCAAGTATAGTTTAGACACTGCAGTAGGGACAGTTTTAGATTGAAATGAATGATACACAAATTAAAACAAAAGAAAGAAGTATTGAAAACTGGTGAAGTCTTCTTAGGGAAAGTTTAGAAAGAATAGGCAGATAAGGCAAGTCTGCATGACAGATAGATCATTAATCATTGAGATTTCAATTAGCTAATATTCAGTGGGGTTGCAATTATAGAATTGATAAGAAAGTGTCCCTCTTTCAGGAGATAGTGTGTGAAGCTCTGTCTTAACACCACCTGTGGAAAACAGCATTCACTTACTCAGTCTTAATGTTGCTGGGAAATAAGAAAAGGATGATACACCAAAAACTGAAGATCCAATGCCATCCAAACTTCAAATGTCCTTGAGGTTTTATGCCTCAAAAATGGTTCATCTTTAAAATATAAATACACTGAAATCAACTTTAGAAGAATATGAAGGAAAAGAAAAGAAAAGAAAAAAACCCACTAGATTAAAATGAATTGCTTTAAAAAAAATGAACTATGGAAACACTCCTCCCACATATCTGCCTCCAAGACAGAGCCTCCAAGGATTTATTTTAAAAGTAAACACATTATTTCAGTGGAACTTAGACTGAAAAGGTGGTGACCCTGGTCCCTTTAAGGGGCAGGGGAAGTAGAGAGGCTGTGAAGCGATATGCAGGGTTGCATTGCTAACAGGGTGTAAGGGTTTGCTTATACTCCCAGAGGGCTACTGCAAGCTGCTGGAGGTGCGGGCAGCCCTGTGGAGTCGTCCGCAGGGCTTCCCGGGGGCTTCAAATGCTCAAACGGAATGATCACAAAGCACTTCGTAGTTGCGTCCACAAACAGGAAGTGTTTTGCGCTTGCTTTCTGGAACATTCTAAGCATCCAGGAGCCCTGAGGAGGGCTGCGTGGGGCTCCCCGCACCTCCTGCAGCTTGCAGCAACCCTTTGTGAGTATAAGCACTCCCCTTAAACCCCGTTAGTGACGCGATCCTAGGGATCACTTTGCTGCTTCTCCCCTTCCCCCACAAAGACTTACCTCGGGAATAAAACTTCTGAGAAGTTTGAGAACCACTGCGTTATTTATTTATTTCTCTGCCATGCCTAGGATGATTGGGTACCTTTTTTCAAATGATTTTTTTTGTCTCTAGGGAAATATCCGACCATCAGAGCTCCATGTCAAGGCAAGAAAACAAAACTCCTTATTTTGTATTCTTTTCTGTTCCCTTATGTGGAGGTGTATGCTTACATTAACATCTAAGAATAAGATGCTTTCACTGTATGTATTGGGCGAACGGTAAAGGCAGATTGTACTCAATGACTTCAGCCGAAAGGATGAGATCAAGGAGGAGGCCCCTTTTGTAGCAGCTAGCTGTGCTGCTAACCAGGCATGAGTGTGTGTTGAGGAGGAATATATTTGCAGAATCAGATTTTATGTCTCTGCACGGAATATGACATAAGACGCAGCAAATACCTCTCAGTCGCTGAACTGCCAAGTGACAGAATGGGTACAAATAATTTTGTTCCCTTCCCGAAGCTCTTACTGACATTCATCCAAGCCCACTGGTATTATTATGCCCTAATGTATGCTAATATATTTCCTTGCCTTTTCTGGCTGCCCTGTTTCTCGTCTTGCTTCCCCCGCCCCCGTGTTTTTAACATTTATTTGCACTGGGTGAAGAGATTGCTGAATAATGGGAACTTCTGACTGCAGTGCTAATCATACTGGCTTCGTAGTATGGCGGTCTGACATGTCAGTGTCTAATAAACCACTCCTGTAAATTATGTCAAGTCAAACGTCTCCATAGAATGTATTTAGAAAAATGGGAAGAGATAAAAGTCTTGCACTTACCTACTAATGCTTCCTTCTGAGTGCTTCCTTTCTTTCTTCCTTGCCCGCCTACACATTCTGTCTCTTTCTGTTTCACCCACCTGTTATCCTAACAAAAATGTTCGTCTTATGGGAAAATATAACAGTGTGACTAACAATGCAGAAAAAACAGTACAATACTATTCCAGGGTGACTGTTTTCTTTTTCTTTTCTTTTTTCTCTTTTTTTCTCCTCCACATTGCCATTTCCTATTGACTTCTGCATCATCATCTTTCTTTTCAGTGAACATTATCATCCCCGTGAAGCCATAATTTTGTTTCCCGCCTGTGTTTACCAATTATATGGTTCTCGGTTTTTTTTTCCTTAACTTGTCATATTTTGTAACTTGTCATATCAATTACAGATACACGTCTTATTAATTTCCACAGGAATTACTTTCAAATCGTGTATTACAGTATCACAGTGCTGCTCTATTGCGGAGAGGCATGCATGAGCTTCTCAGCATTTGCCCTGAAACAGAGTTGAGCTTTTGCATGTGTTCCGAGTGAATGTTGGTAAAGGCTCAAGCTTTTGTAAACTACCTGTTCTTTGGCTCACAAGGGCTCAGTGGTGTGCCTAGGGAAAAGGGTGCCCGGGGCAAGCACTGAAATTGTGTCCGTGTCCAAACAGAGAAGGGGAGATGATGGGGTGGGAAGCCATCCTTGTTGATCCCACCAAGTGAATTTATTCAGCAGGCTGAACAGAGAAGGGCAGGTCATGGGATGGGAAGCCAGTCCTGCCCCACCAACCAAATCCGTGTGCTCAATAAAACTATGACTTTTTATTTTTTTATTTTTACTTTAAGTTTTATTTTATTTTATTTGATATTTTTCTTGAATGAGGTCAGCTTCTATGATTTAAATACATCACCACCCTGGAGAGTACTGCCAAAAAAAAGATGCCCTTTCCTACTAGCATTGTGTATTTGCAATACCTCTCTTTGAAGTGTATGGAAAGATCTTGATTTTGTATGTTTTGTATGGAAACATCTTGATTTTTTTTCTGCAGGCATTTACCTCTATTTGGAGGTTCCCTGACACTGGTCCAGAAATGCACCATTGGTAGAATAAGGGCAAGTTTGCATCTGGCACCCCCTTTCACAAGTGGCATGCAGGATGGATGTCCACACCTGCCACACCCTAGATACGCTACTGCAAAATGACGTATCTGTACCCACAAAAGTGGCTTGACTGTACCCACAAAAGGTTGAAACTTTGAGAGCATTTATCACCCACAAAGGCTCATGAATTTTGAGATGAAAAAGAGTTTAGCACATTTGTGCTTGTCTGAATTCTGGTTGCAAATATTCAAACAGGAGCGTTCAATATTTTGAGCTTCTGGGAGAGAATGCTCACAACACTGTGAGCTAGTGAAGAGGTACCTGGATGAATATTGCTGTTTTCCTTACAACAGTTGAACTGATTGACTATTAGGCTGAGAAGAAGGGGCATCACAGTCCATTTCTTCGATGGTCTCAAGGGCCAAGGAAATCTGAGCCTCCTTGACACCATCAGAAGTCACTATTTGGAACCTTCTTTAAAGCCGCACACACCCTATTTAACCCAAGAGGTGAAGAGATGGCGAGAGGGATTTTGTCTAGCAAGATGTCACTCTACCCTCAAACAACAATAGTTCTCTATCAACTCTTTTTGGGTAAAATGGGTATTTCATTATTTTGCATTCTTCTTAATAAAGCAAAAATCTTTCATTGGAATCATTTCTTTCTGCCTCTTCATTGAGGGAAAGGGGATGCTACGCAGTCTTAAGATGCTTCCTTCCAATAGAACTGTGTGCTTCAAACTGGCTGCGCTCTCTCTCTCTCTCTTTCTCTGAACATTGCACATTACAGTAAAGGGCTTGCCCCCTTCACATTCTTTATGGAGAAACATTTAAACTAATAATTCCCCTTGTCAGCTCTTTTGGTAACCAACCAACATTTCAGGTTCAATTACCATAAGTTTTGATTGTCTGGATTTGCCAGAAACTGTGATAGAATTTATAAATTCAGTTTTCCTTGCTTCCTCTTTTGCAAACTATTTTATTCAGTAAGACTCTTTCTTTCTTGCAGTATACAAGAAGCTGCCTTATATGGCAGAGACAAGGTTCATCAAACCTCCTACTGTCAATCATGACTGCCAGCCACTCTCTTGGGTCTCAGGAGGAGTTCCTGAGGGGGTCTTTCATAGCCTGGCTGCCTTTTAGCGGAGCTGGCAGGATTGAACTTTACCGACACCATTTTAGGGGAAATCACTCTTTACGTAGCAATCAAACTGTTGCTTTTGCACTAATAAGAAAGAGAGTAATGTGACCTGTTCTTTAGGACTTGTATATGAAAAACAAGTCCATAAAACCATAACATGGTAACTAGTTGTTTGGCAACGTCTTGGGTCTTTAATTATGCCTCAAAACCCTTAAAACCTCAAATCTGCCTAATGTGTCTGTTATAATACCCTCGTGCAATATGCAATTATTGTGGATTATACCTGAAGTTAATAGACAGATTATTGGATAAATAGTCATTGCAACTGTATGCATGGTAGGAAATTATGTTTCAATGAAGTATAATGTAAGAAGCTAAGAGGGAGTGAAGCACAGTGTCTAAGGCTGCAATCTTATCTTCATTTTCCTAAGTAAGCCCCATTGAAGACAATGGGACTTACTTCTGAGTTGACAAACATAGCATTGCCCCTTAAGAGCCCAATCTAACCCCCTCCCCCAGCCCATAGCATGCAATGCCACTGACGGAGTGAGGAGGAACAACAGAGTGGAGACCTGGATGGGGAGAGGGACAGGTTGAGGCTGGTAACAGGGATGTGCAGTGTGGAAGCAGCAAGTGAGGCAAAACTACCCCATTACTGTCCATGGATAATAATAATAATAATAATAATAATAATAATAATAATAATAATAATAATAATAATAATAATAATAATAAATAACAGGTATTTATATACCGCCTTTCTTGGTCTTTATTCAAGACTTTATTCAAGGCAGTTTACATAGGCAGGCTTTATTAAATCCCTTATTAAATAGGGATTTTTACAATTGAAAGAAGGTTCTTTCAAGAACCACTACATTCAGGTGTTTCATTCCGATCTGGCTTCACATTCTGGCCTCCATCCTCCCATGCTCAGAGCAGATGGAATAGCTCGGCTTCAGCTTGTCAGCTGCTCCAAGGTTGCACGGTGCCGGTGGCCTCGAACTGGCGACCTTGTGGATGTTATCTTCAGGCAGACGGAGGCTCTACCCTCTAGACCAGACCTCCTGCCCAGTAAGGAGAGTCTCAGGTGTTGAGGAGAGCCTCTTTGAGTGTAAGTGGGTGGGACAGCTGTCGTGCTTTTCCATGGACAATGATGGGGAGGTTCTGTCTCACCTGCCAGCCCCACATTTTACATCCCTGTCTGGGAAGAGGCTGGTATGCTGGTCTTGATCAGGATCCACCCAGATTTGCAATGGCAAAATCACTGCTGCAGGTCCAGCAGTAGACAAATTCACCACTGTCAGTGGTGACAGTGAAGGTTCATCTGGAGGAGAGCACCAGAACTGCCCACCCTTAGGATGCAGTGCACACTCCTGTGGAGTGGCTGCATTGGCAAGGAGAGAATTTTAATTAGGATTGAGCTGAAAAATCAATAAAAATAACATAAAATATGACTAGAACAGTAGCAGTGCAAAAGGATAAAACAAGGAAAAGCTGCATGACAAAATAGGAGAGAGAAAACCAGATGAAATAAAAAGGTTTTTAGCTCCCACTGGAAAGTTAACAGGGAGGGTTCAGTTCCACAATGTTTCTCCCCCTTGTCATTGCCAGCCCAGCTTCAGCTTACAGCAACATGTGTAGGAGAGCCATCCCAGATTATCTCAGGGGGTGGATTGTCTTATATGGAAGAAGGTGATCCCTTAGGTAGCCTTTTCCTAAGCCACCTGTGCTTTCAGTGAAGGTGTCGTTTATACTTATTTTCCATACAAGACACCAAAAGTACTGGAAAGTACCCTGAATTTTGTTGGAGATCAAACAATATTTGAATTTCATTTTTTAAAACTGAAATCCCATTTTGTACCAGAACTTCAATCCTACTTCAAAACCACATAGGCTATTTCTTCACCAGTTTTGTCCATTCACTAGTAGAAAGAGTTCTTGAAGCCATGGCTGAGAGACAGTTTCTGGAAAACGATTTTGGTGTTACACATAGCTAGCCGAGTTGAAGGGAACAAAATGCAAAGTACAGCCTCTTAGCATCTCTTCGGTGCAATTTCAGTGTTCACAGAATGTCTTGTGGCATGTTACTACAACCTGAGGTCCTGTGATAGACAGTTTTTTAATATATACTTTTCTCCTGTGGTTGGGCTGCCACAATATATTTTTCAGAAGGTTAGCCAATTTTCTGGATGGGTGCTTATATTAAAACCTTGAGGAAAAGTCAGTTAGGCTGCCAGAATGGTTAATCAAACAAAAACTTTGCACAGCATGTAGCTCACAATCATCCCTGGAGGCATTTATGCTCTGTTCTGATTCAGTAGTTGTAAGATTAAAGAATGATCAACGGATTATCACAATTATTTCAAATAGTCCAGACGTACACCTTGATGTGAAGATTTGTGTAAGCGTTTGGTCTTGCAGTGTGGGTGCGATGCTTCTGCAGCACTTCAAGTTTGCCACACTTGTAGAACCAAAATGCTATCAAGTTTCTTCTGTGTACAGGCACCATATACATACTGGTCAGGATTCTAAGAACATACAAATATCACAGAGCATTCTTAACTACTATGACAACTACAGTGATTCTACAGTCACACACATTTACTTAGAAGCAAGTCCCAGCAATTTCACTTCAAGACGCTTCCAATTAATGCTGCTTACATCAGAATTATCTGTCAGGTCTATGTTCTGGATAAGGCAGAAACACAGCCAACAAGGTGGTTCAGGAACAGGTGCAGATTGCTGGAGTCAGCAGGATCAGCAAACACCTGTGACTGCCTCACCCTGGGTGTGGCTTAGCCTACACTGATTGGCCACTCCAACTACTTAATGTTTGGTCTGTTAAGCTTCCAGTGCAGCAGTAGGAGTGTAGTAGGAGACTACTGAACTGCTGCCAGTAACGTGGGAGGCTGGATGTGAGTATATACATGTTGTTACTGACCATGGAATGAACTTTGACTGTGTATCTTGGAAAACTGATTTGGATTTGTTGTTTATGGACTGACTGCTCATCATGCTGACTAGGACTGTTTACTGATTACTCTACCTGTGATAACCCTTGCTCTGAAATATAACCACTGCATTCAAAGAACTCTGCTGGTGTATGCTGTTTTGTGTGCCTGCTCATCCAAGGTTCCATACAACTCTTTACCAGACAAAGGGTTGCAACTCTAACATAATCCATATTGGACTCAGAGGGACTTATTCTTGAATAGGCACAAATAAGCTTTGGATTGCAGCTTTACAACTCAAAATGATGAAATGATGCCTACAAAGTGTAATTGGATCTATATCCACCTTCTTTCTGTCCAACACTTTCTGGCCAGCCCCTTACTATTAAAACACTAATGGGGACTAAGCTCCTTGGGAAACTCACAGCAGTGATGGTCCTGGGTCCACCCCCTCTGTTTGCCGGCCCCCTGCCCTGGACCTGGAAGTAATTGTGGTGATGTCATTGCATCACTGCAATTGCTTCTGGAATTGTGTTGGGAGTTTAAGCCTCTCCTGGTGCAATTCCATGCTGCGCTGGGTTGCCCTTTCTGAGAGGAAAGACGCAGTCAGGATCAGCATGAAATTGTACCCACAGTCTCCTGGAACACTGCAGCTTTGGGGCGTGTCTTTCGTCTCCTTGGAGGAAATGAAAGACATGACCCAGAGAGGCATGGAATCATGCCTGGAGTGACTGCCACTCCAAGTAGGATATCGCTCTGGGTGGTGTCTTTCATCTCCTTCATGGAGACAACAGACACATCCCAGAATCGTGGCCAGAGAGGCTGCAAGTTGCTGCCTCTTCGGCTGCAATTCAGTGCCAGACTAGGCTGTCCCCTCCTCTCCTCTGTTGCAGGAGGAGAGAAAGGGGCAGCCTAGAGCGGTAGCGTGCTGGGAGTTGTAATTCCCAGCACACTACCGCTCAGGGCAGTGTTTTTCCTCTCCACCTTTAAAGGGGGAGGGGGCCAGTCCAGAATGGCCCAGAATCATGGCCAGAGAAGAAGCAACTCACAGCTTTTCTGGCCATGATTCTGGGCCGCTCTCTCCTTGATTAGGAGGGTTTTTTTTTCTTTTTTAAGGGAAAGAAGCCTGCAGAGCTGTGGGTTTCTTTCTCTTAAAAAAAGGATAAATGGGTGGGAGGGAGGTGAGGCTGGCATTGCTGCCCCCGCAGACACAGCACCTGGAGCATTTGCCCCCAGGTATGCCACTGACTCACTGGCTTGTTGCAAGGATAAAATGAGGGTGGGGTGGAGTAGAACTTTCTATGCTGCCCCGAGAGGCTTAGAGGACAGGTTAGATCAGGGCTCTCCAAACTACAGCCCACAGGCCATATCTGGTGTTTGGAGACAGCCCTCTGCAGTGTGAGTGGCACTTATTGTTCCGCCATGCTGTCGCTGCTCCTTGAACCCAATCTGGACTAAGAGATGCTCTGGGCAGTCACATCAGCCTGGAAATGTGTGCACAATGCATTCTGGGGCAATGGGCAATAGACGTGACTGCCCAGAATGTCTCCCAGTCCAGATTGGGTGCCAGGAGCAGCGGCAGCATGGCAGAATGGTAAGCACTATTCACACTGGGGAAGCCTTTACCAGTGCACAGCATTCTCCTTTGAAGACTGCTGGGTTAGATTAACAGCAGAATCCTATGCATCTGTATGTTCCACTCTGTTTAATGAGGGCTACTGCCTGAAAACTGTGCATAGAATTGCAGCATATAAATATAATAAATATATAAATATAAAAACATTCCAATATGAGCACATTCCATGAGGGTAAGGGTACAGTCCCAATCCTCGGATGGGCCGGCTGTAAAGCACTTTCACACCACTGTACAAGGAGGGAGGCTGATGCACAGATCTGTGCTGGCCTTCGGAGGCCAGTGCAAGGACCACAGCACCAGCAGACTGGTAAGGATTCATTGACCGAGCCAGTCCTGCGAGGGTTTTGAGGGAGAAGGAAGTGTTACGGGGCAGGGGGAGGGCAGGTGGTGGTTGGGCCTGTGGGTGGGCTGTGGCGAAGTGGGGGTGGGGCCAGGATCTGGTATTTGTGGCAGATCCTAACCCCAGTCCTGGGAGACCTGGAGCAACCCAGAGCTGCCACCCGCTTGCCTCTTAGGTGGCGCAGATCCAAGTAGCCCTATTAAGGTTGCTGTGGTGTTACCCGGGGTAAGAGGAATGAATTCTTTCCCCCGGCTGAGCCACACGCAGCTCCAACTCTGCTCTGGATACAGGGCAGGTTAGGATTGGGCTGCCCATCCTATTGAAGTCAGTAGCACTTACTTCTGAGAATATATGCATATGCTCTGCCTGTTAATGTGGGTCTTCCTTCCATGAAACACTATCTAGTTCAAATGAGTGATTGGGGTCTTTCATGGTACAAGCTCATAGGCTAAAATCAGGGCCTGAAATCACTTTACAGAAACAAGCCTGAATCAGCCATTAAATGGTAAGATAGAATATCATGATTGCTGGGAGTAATACAACCAGGAGTAAGCACTCAGCCTTGATTGTGCACTCACATCTATTGTGCATGGCAAAAGGGAGTGCTGTTTACAATTAATAAAGAATAATAGCATCATAACACTCATTTCACTGGTGAGAAGATGGTTTCAAAATTGGAATGTACATAACTCTAAGAATAATTTAAAAAACAAAGTTTTGGATTTTTTTTTGGTCTTTTTCCCCCCAGCCTGATGCACAGCTATAAGCAAAGTAAAATCATTATATTGCTAGAGGAATAAAATCTATCCTGTAGGGTTGAGCGTTGTTATTGCACAAAAGGCACTGTTTAGATTTCATCTAGAATTCTGACAACAGAACTATTCGCCATGCTAATGTAATTGCCCTAGTGGGCCTTCAGTAACAATTGAATTTTTTATTCAGCGAGGCTGAGGCTAAGGATCAAGGTTGAAGTTAAGCTTGCTGTCTACTGAGAGAGCTGAGCTCACTGTCTCCAAATATAGTTGTAAAGAGAAGATAAATACAGGTCCAGCCTTTTTATACACTAATTTTTTATACATAGATTTGACTCAACACAAATGAGAAGGAATGTGCTGATCCCTGGAGAAGGGGAAAAATGCATCCCTTTAAAATCAGTTTAAAAAACTGAACAGTCCTTTAACAACAGCCTCCTTAGTGAGAGAGAGAGAGAGAGAGGGCAGCTGGCTGACAATCCATCAATCCTTCTCTCTCCAGGAGACCCCTCCCTTCCCCCTGAGCATGTGAAAGAAAGGTGATCATTTTGCATTGGTGAAGGGATGGACAAGTGCTTGGAGGATGACTGATTGATGGATTGTCTTCTTAATGACTCTTATCTTACATCACAAAGGTCAGCAAGGCTGTTTTTAAATCACTAGAACAAAGACACTTCATTTTTTAAGTTGATTTGCTAAAGTGAGTTTTATGCCATCCACGTGAGTGCTTGGAAAAGAACCCATGAGAATAACGAGGCTCAACCTGTATGTCAAGGTCATCATTTTCATAAGATATGTCATGGTAATGGTGAGTTAGTAGCCAGCTGGCAGCCAAGATGGATGCTTTCATCTTCATCCCTCAGAGGCATGGCAAACCTACAACAAATGGTCAAGGAAAGGAAAAGGCCAGTGTAGGAAGTCTCCTTTCTCACAAAATATCAAGGAAAAAGCATTTGGAAATGTATGCTGATTTTGTAAAAGAAGGAAATAATCCATACCTTTGGCCTTTTGACAAAAGTGATAAGTCTTCAACGGGATGGAATTTCCTAGCAGTGTAACAGCCAATATATTCTCATGGGGAAAACCCATATGACCTTAACAGTATCATTTTCTCAACTGAAGTTTCCAGACTATGTTCTTGTCCGTAATTAGGTATCATTTATGAAAAACAATGGCCTACATCAGTGGTTCTCACACATTTAGCATGGGGACCCACTTTCTAGAACAGCCATTTTCAACCACTGTGCCATGGCACACTGGTGTGCTGCGAATGGTCCCCAAGTGTGCCGCGTGAATTTGGGAGATGGTCATTTATCAATAGGACCATTAGGGGATGTGAGCCCCCATTGACAGCACAGTGTGCTTTGTCAATTGTCAAAATGTTGATAGTGTGCCTTGACCATTTTAGTGCCTTGCCAGTGTGCCACAAGATGAAAAACACTGTTCTATAATGTGAATCTGTCAGGACCCACTAGAAGTGATGTCATGACCAGAAGTGACATCATCAAGCAGGAAAATTTTTAACAATCCTAGGCTGCAATCTTACCCACACTTATTATTTATTTATTTATTAGATTTATATTCTACCTTTCTCCCCGAAGGGCACCCAAGGTAGGCACCCACTTACCCAGGAGTAAGTCCCATTTACTATCATTAAAAGAATATACATATTAGCTTGTTAAAAGTATAGATCTGTAACGTTCCCCCAAATGCAGACACATACCAGTCTAATATATTAAAAATAATATATTGAAATGAATGGGGACCTACCTGAAATTGACTCACGACCCACCTAGTGGATCCTGACCAACAGTTTCAGAAACACTGGCGTATAAGACATTGAAATTTGAACTGTCTCTCTATCCTCCTGGCAGACATACAGTAGCTTGGATCTTAGTCTTCCAATTCTAACTTTGAAATATGAGTGTGAGAAAACTGACTTCAGAGCACAGAAAGAGTATCATACACATAAAAACAATTTTTTCCAACATTGCCTGTTGGGTGATTTGTACTTTGTCATAGCTGGCAGTTCATTTTGGGGAGGAGGATAGAGAACTCTCTCTCTCTCTCTCTCTCTCTCTCTCTCTCTCTCAATATCTGCCAGTCTCAATATTGTCATCAAGATTGCCCTTGTGTACAATTAACTGCTTCTGATGTACAGCACAATCCACATGTTTGTTTCGCAGAAGTACATCACATTGCATTCAGTTGGGCTTCCTCCCTCTTAACACGAGAGTTCAGGGGAGTAGTAGAGGGGGAGCATAGAGGAGCAGAGTGCCAGCACTTCCCCTAAAGCAGGAGCTGTGATGTCATTAACAGGCATGCTAAGTGGTGCCTTTGAAATATTACCTGGGACACAAGCCAGCGGTTCCCAAACTTACCCTGCTCATGGCATCCTTCTCATTGCAGTCACTCTTTTGCAGCATTCCTACAGTTCTATCATTGTAGGGCCTGCATGCAGTCAGAACTTCCAGAAAAATCCCGTGGTGCCCCTGTGAGTTTGCCATGGCACCCCAGGGTGCCAAAGTGCCGTTATCTTTCCAAAGCCAACCTGCAAGTTATATTAAAACTACAATCCTATGCAGACCTACTTAGGAGTAAGTCCTGTTGAATGCAGTTGAATTTACTTCTGAATAAACATGCATAGGTCAGCACGTTAATAACCCTTTTATATTTATCTGGAATAGTTTAATCTCATTTTTCAATTTGTACACATTTGCTTTAAAACCATTTCAACTCATTCCAAGGATTTTGAGATAAAATGAACTAGACCTTCCAATGAAGCATGGTCAGTTTCAAAGAAGAACTACCTGGCAAGACAAGAACATCCTCTAATGAAGAAATGTAGATTCTTTTCATTATACCCTTAATTGGGCATGGCTACGGTGGGGCAGGGGTGTCATGACTGGCTCCTGCACTTTTGCATTCTACTGTGCCACTGCACAGAAGACTGCATAAGATTGCAACCCCCATGTTTAGGGTCAAATATATCCATCTGCATGTTTAATGCTATTTTTGTATTCCGGTTCTGCGGCATAAACAGTAATTGGTGATGTGATCGCTGGTGTTATCCTCATTGTCTTTGGCTTGCACTGCTAAATAAAGTCCCGCTTCCCCATCCCCTTCATTAGAAAAGTCTAGCACTCCAAAGTTTACAACGAAAGCTGCAGGAATGCTGGTGGCTTGAGCAGCAGACACAGCAAAGGTGTTCATTTGAAGCAGGGAGATCTGAGGAAGGCTTCTTTCACACCAGCAACAGCAGCAGTCATCTTTTTCCAGCAGGCAATTAACATGTGTGACTCCAGAATCCTCTCTGGGTTTATGCGATTAAATACTAGGAGGCTGACTGGGTCACTCTCCCCCCCTCAGATATCTCATTTTCCTTTAATCCTGGGGAATTTCCTAATTTCTGTTTGATTATAAGGTCCGGCAGAAATCCTCTGGAGGAGGAAGCAGAGGTCCCTGGACACCATGTCTGTCATCATTTTTGTATAAGGACTCTATTATGGCTAATTCCCAGGAAGCCAGCTGTGAAGCTCAGCAGGTTCCTTCTTGGTATATTTCGCATTTGGATAATTGACTGAGCTGCTTGAACAACAGAAACTTTATAATGTTCAGCAGTGGGAGTTTTAGAGCTGATCAGCTTTCCCTTCATCAGTACTTGTCATTTTAGCACTTGAAGAGGAATGTTTCAGGATGAGTCTAATCTTCAAGAAGGGGAAGAAAAGCTGGGAATGTACTAGAAAACAAAGGCCTCAGCAAAACTTATCTAATGCTTCAGGGGCTGTGTGGGCTCCTACACTGCTCCTGTTCTGTTCACTGCTGTCTAGGAAGGATTTAGCCAACCTTTTCTCTGCTACTTATGCAAGTATGGCAAAAGAAGGGGGGGGGGAACACCTAGATTTATTCTAAAAAGAGTGAAATTATATCTTTTAAAAAAAAATAGCCAACCAACTCTAAGGTACTGCCTTAGCCTTTGTTCCAATGCATATTTAGGAGTAAGAGCCATAAGAAATGTCATATTTATCAGATGGTTTTGATGTTTTCCTTTGGCTGTTAGGTTGTCTTGTTTGCAGTTCAGGGTGGCTATTTTTATCGTGATCTGTGTTTCCATGCAGATGATAAGATTCCTTCCTTCCCCCATGCCCAACCATGACTGTAGTCTTTTCCACCTGGTCAAAATATCATTTGATTGGGAATTCCCTTGGGGGTATGTGTTTTGTGTTTATTCCTCCAGAGGCAGATGTGAAGACTTCCACAAGGTAATTGACACAGACAAGGGCGTGTGGGACCTGACTGAGATCTCCCATGGGCGAACAACTCCATTTTCTGAACATTGGATTGCGTTTTCAAGTGAAAAACTACTATGGCACAAATCCCAAGTGAGTAAATTCCTATACAAAAATGGAATGCTTGCACTGGCTCATAGCCTTATTGAAATCAGTGGGGTTTACTTCTGAGTAAACATGAATAGGATCACAATGTGTGGCTATGACTTTAAGCACATTTTCTCAGAAATGCCAGTGATTTGAATGCTACCATAATATGTTGGGATGCACTAGTTGAGTCTCAAAATGGTGAATCTGTCTGATTTAACTAGAAGAATTTCAACAGTACAGGTTGAGACTGATTATTCGCCTGGGTTCCGTTCGAAGCAAAAAACGCATTATAGCAAATCAATTTAAAAAACAAAGTTTCTTTGCTCCAGTGATTTAAAAACAGCCTTGTTGTCCTTTTGACTCTAAGATAACAGTCATTGAGAAGAAAATCCATCAACCAGTTGTCCTCCAAGCACTTCATTCAGCCCCTCCCTTCACCAATGCAAAGGGATCACCTTTCTTTCACATGCTCAGGGGGAAGGGAGGGGTCTGCTAGGGAGAGAAGGATTGATGGATTGTCAGCCAGCTGCGTGCGCTCGCGCGCGCGCGCTCTCTCTCTCTCTCTCTCTCTCTCTCTCTCTCTCATTAAGGAGGCTGTTGTTAAAGGACTGTTCAGTTTTTTAAACTGATTTTAAAGGGATGCATTTTTCCCCTTCTCCAGGGATCAGCACATTCCTTCTCATTTGCAGTGGCCATTCCTGTTGAGTCAAATCCATGTATTAAAAATCCGTGTATAAATAGTCTGAACCTGTAATTCTAGAACTGGACGTGTGTTATTTGCTGCTGTTTTTAGTTTCATTTGCATGTTTTTGACCTTCTGCATTGATAAACCACTACAGAAAAAGTCACTGATGTCACTGTACATATGATTTCAGCAAGGTTCTTGGGTTGATCATCACATTGCTCAGTTTGCAAGCAAATGCAATGAAGATCTTATTGTTCTGGGAAGGGAAACATGAGCTTAACTGCAAACCTCATAATTCTGTGGCAGGAAATAAGGTATACAATATTTTTCTAGCCATAGAGGGGCCCACAGAGAGTGGTGGAGTCAGATTCTGTTACAGCATCCTTTTGTTCCAAATGCATTCATTTAACTGTTAAATTTTAACACATGAAGCTCCAGCCAAATGTGAAATAGAGAAAGTGTGCATGCAGGGGGGACCCCTGTATCCACAAATCCTGTATCCACAGATTCACTTATCCACAGATTGGGTCCACAGCACCCCCCCCCCCGTGTGCATCCTCTCTGGAAGCTCCATGTGGGGAGCCCTCCACCTGGAAGGCTTTCCCAGACCTCCTAATGCCTTATAAGGCATTAAAAATATCACTTCTGGTTTCATGGAGAAACTGGAAGTAGCTTTTTTTTTACGATTGTTTTCAGTTTGAGCCCAGCAAAGGCCGCTGATGGATGTCTGCAGCCTCTGCTGGGCTCAGAGGACCTTCTGATGATTAGGGCAGCAGAGCTCCCCTCATCTCCATGAGGCGGGATGTTCCCTGGTATCTGCGGTTTCAATTAACTGCAGGTGATTCCAGAACGGAACCCTCGTGGATACTGGGGCACATCTGTACATGTGTATTCTCAAGGAAGTCCCATTGAGTTCAATGGGACCTACCCCCAGGTAAGTGAAAATAGGATTGCAGTCTAAAGTAACTTACAAAGGTTCTCTTAATGAGTTCGTTATCATATAACACTTTGGCTACAGATCAAAGCCAAGGGTTTTTTCCCATTCTGTTGGGCCATACGGATTCTCTTCTTTAAGAATAACAAAACCACAGTGGCAATCATGTGTAATTTTGAAGGCTGACATTCCATGGTGCTACTATTCCAGGTTTACCAATAAAAACTGTTACAGCTTTTGCATTTTTTCCCCCCTCAAACATTGTTTGGCTGTCTGTGCATTTCTAAATTTAAACTTTTTCATTGACAGTTCTGATGATTTGGCTTCTCAAATCAGAAAGAAAATATTTGTTTAATGTAATTCAAAAGCATATCCCAGAGCAAATGAGAGGGCAAAGCTGTGGCAGGAAACTGCCTGAAATAAGAAATCTGTTTACAAACACAGCAGCTGTAGTCTTCACTCATAATACTGTGAAGGTTTGTGCATGTCTGGATAGTATTAACAAATCGTACCACGGTAGAAGACTAATCACAAAATGCAAATGCACAGTCTGCAATACATCTTGGCTTGCCCTGCACTAAACAGAAATCCTCATGATTAGGATCCTTAAGATTCTCATTAAGAGCAGGTTCACACATGCAGTTCTGTCACTAGTTAGCTAGAGCATGACTTGCATGTATGAATCAGTAATTACAGGCCAGTCATTCATATAACCTGGTAAATCCACATACACTTTCAAGAGTTCACACCATCAGTTTGGGGTCATCACATGTTGAGGAAGCTGGTGATGAGGAGTCAACAGTATAGATGGGCATCTGAACCTGCCCTTGCATGTCTTGGAAATGTTCTAAAATGGTCATATGTTCCCCTCTTCTCTTCATTCAAAACTTTGCGCTCATAGAGCACTGATTCCCAGCCTGTGGTCCATGGACCACAGGTGGTTCACGAGACCCTGAAAAGCGGTCGATGAGGTCTTGGAGAAAAAAAGTCACCTTTGATCACTTCCAGTGTCTCACCAAGCAAGCAGTCTCCCAAGGACCACCAATAAGGCGGTGAATGAATTGCCCACAACCATAACTACTGAAGTGTAAGTTGTGACTGTGGGCGGTCCATTCTCCGTCCTCTCTGATAGTCTGTGGGGGAGTGTTGGGGGGGGCAGACCACCAGAGTGGGAGGAGATCAGACCCCCCCCCCAAAGTCACAAATGGTTCACAATGTTTCCAGTTTTTGCCCCAGTGGTCCATGGGTTCCTAAAGGCTGGGAACCACTGTCATAGATGAAAATCCAGGGAATCCAATGAAGGAACTTCTAGACGGTATTTGAAAATACAGCACAAATCAAAATCCATCCAATAAAAATATTGAAGGTGGCATGTGTCCAATTGGTCTCGGCCCTATGGGAGTTTTGAAGCTATTTAAGGGATTGTTCAGATGCTTTTTGTACTTGGATAACAAACATAGTAAACACTGAGTTATGTGCGAATGACGGATAGCCGAGTTGCTCTTTTTTATTGGGAGTCATTATTCTTAATATAAAAGAGACTGCTCCCGCTAAATAGAACGTTTTTTCAACTAAAGAGGTGCCACTTTCTGTAGGTCTTCTTATTCGTCCAAAACATGAATCTCTCCTCTAACAATACAAGTAGTGTCTAGTCTTGTTAGCTCAGCCTCCCATGATAACATTTCTTTATTCTAATAAAGTAACGGGATAGATAGCATAATAAGCCACTTAGCAACTAGGTTAAGTTGAATATTTCATTATGACCGGGGCTGTTAAACTCTACCTGTGATTAGATGAAAGTAAAGTCGATCCTAACTACACCGGGGATTTCTCGGAGAGCTTGAACTAGGGAAAAAATATATTTCTAAAATTCATAAGGAGCCAGCATCAAATTTTTAGGAACCTGCTCTGAACAAAGCTTAGAAAAAATAAACCTAAAAAATTTTAAGTACTTGGATTAATATTTAGAAGCCTGGTAAGCTGAATAATCAGATGTCTGGCTTTGTTTTTCCTGACCCATGTATTGCTTTATGAAGTTCTCATACTAAATTTGTGATCACGTTGCTTCATGAAATTACAGCTGGTCCCCAATTTATGCAAGCTATGACTTACATACACTTGACTTTACATAAGTGTTGCATGCACTTGGCCACAAAGTTGCACTGTCATCATGGCCCAGCAAACTACTTTACAGCCAAGTTACACCATAAGAACAGCCCCACTGGATCAAGCCGTAGGCCCATCTAGTCCAGCTTCCTGTATCTCACAGCGGCCCATCAAATACCCCAGGGAGCACACCTGATAACAAGAGACCTGAATCCTGGTGCCCTCCCTTGCATCTGGCATTCTGACATAGACCATTTCTAAAATCAGGAGACTGCACATACACATCATGGCTTGTAATGAGTAATGGATTTTTCCTCCAGAAATTTGTCCAATCCCCTTTTAAAGGCATCTAGGCCAGATGCCATCACCACATCCTGTGGCAATGAGTTCCACAGACTAATTACACGCTGAGTAAAGAAACATTTTCTTTTGTCTGTCCTAACTCTCCCAACACTCAACTTTTGGGGAAGTCCCCTGGTTCTGGTGTTGTGTGAGAGGGTAAAGAGCATCTCTCTATCCACTCTATCCTTCCCATGCATAATTTTGTATGTCTCAATCATGTCCCCCCTCAGGCGCCTCTTTTCTAGGCTGAAGAGGCCCAAACGCTGTAGCCTTTCTTCATAAGGAAGGTGCCTCAGCCCAGTAATCATCTCTTTTGCACCTTTTCCATTTCCACTATGTTCTTTGTACATATGGTGTACTATGTACACCAGCCCAACAAAGGCCTATTCCACTTCCATGTCATTCCTCCAGCAGGAAGGCAAGGGGTCAGATTGCTGTGCCCCAATGTTCGGAATACGGCTATCTTGCTCCTTCATCCATACACGCTCTGTAAATGAAGGAGGAAATGCAGAACCTTTTGGGAGAACGATTCACATTTCCTGCTTTGTTTAAAGAGCCTGTACAGAGGAAGGAGCAGGTAAGGAAGTTGGCTTCTCTGTGGCAGACTGGAGGGAGGAAGTGGCCATCTGTTTGCAGTTCCTCTGTCTGCCACCGAGGTTGGCTGTCGTTACGTTAAATCGGGAAGCTGACTTTCGTAGATATCAAATTATGTAAGGTTTCCTGCGACAGGAATCCTTGTGTAAGTTGTGGATCTGCTGTATATTGTGAATTAGAACAGAGAGGCAAACACAGAGTAGTGGAGTCTGCTTCCACTACATCATCTCTCTGCCCTCCATCCACTCTTTTGACACGCAGAGCTCCAGCCAAACATATAAGAGGACTAAAGTAACTTACAAAAAGTATCCTAGTGATTCCTTTATGACATCACATTTTGATTACAGGTCCAGGCAAAGTGACTATTTTCCTTCTGTTGACCATATTTTCTTTAAGATTTAGAAATTTTCAATGGCATTCCTGTTTTGAAAGCTGCCACTCCATTGTGTTACTAGTTAGTGGGCCCAATCCTATCCAACATTCCAGCACTGATGCAGCCTTTCCAATGGGACTGCACTACATCTTGTGGGGGGGCAGTCGTGGGGGGACAACAGGTGACATTTGTTCCCTTACCTTGGGGCTGCATTGCGGCTGCATCGATGCTGGAAAGTTGGATAGGATAGGGTCCAGAGTTTCCCAATGAAACATTCTCAATTCGTGCATATTTTTTTCTTTCCAAATTTCCTTTTGCGTTCTATGCATTTATAAATCAGACAAGTCAAATTGTCCTCCCAAAATGTGTGATTCGTCCAATCTTTTCCCAGCATTGGGTATTTCTTCATTGTACCCACAGTTGGTTTCAAGTTGTGAATCTTTAGTTATAGTCCT
The DNA here is from genome assembly GCF_035046505.1 of Tiliqua scincoides. NCBI lineage: Eukaryota > Metazoa > Chordata > Lepidosauria > Squamata > Scincidae > Tiliqua > Tiliqua scincoides. Next base: position 34,341,942 of record NC_089826.1, read on the forward strand.
GGTTGGACAAACAGTTTTTCTCTTTGTAAATTTCTCTTTCAATTCATGTCGCTTATGTTACATATTTTATGGTATTATTGTCTTGTAATTTATTATTTATTGATGTATTTATGCCATTAAAGGTTTACTACTACTACTACTACTACTACTACTACTACATTTATAAATCTAGGCATATTTTTTCCGAAATTCTTAAAAAAGGTGGACAAGAGAGATAAACAATCAGAAGCTGAGAAATTGATTTGTTTGATTTGGAATCAGAATAGAAATATGACAAATTCTTGACAGGCATAGATTTTGATAGGCAGATTAAAAAAATTATGAATGAGATGTTTAATTGTTTTATCCTGCACTTTGCTTTCAATATTGTTGTTTTCATTCTTGATAGTATGCACTTTAATTGTGGGTCTCAATAAATGCTTTTTTCTAATCGCAAAAGACACCAAAACCCCTATGGTCCTGTCAGTCCCAACTGTGCTGAGCCATAAGCAAATGATTAAAACATCAACGTCTTTAATCACCTATTCTAGGTCAAACAATCCAATAGTCAAACACATTTCTGCATGAACAACTAATAACTGACATAAATGACTTGTGATGCGGAAAACTGTTCCTTAACTGAGACTCATTAAATAAATTATGCTATATTATTCCATACTATTACAACGCTAAAAATAGGACTTCGCAATTGGGAGTTCTGACACTTTTTCCCCCTTTAGAATGTTCATGGCAGATCACTTTTGAACTTAATTTATTCTAATCGGAGCTACGGTGTATTTTCAGAATGTTGCTATGAGTGACTTCCAAACCTGGTAGAAAAATCCACCCAATCTAATTGCCTTCAACAACTTCTTTTTTTAAAATTTCTCAGCCAGCCAACTGCAATTTTGCCTATCAGCCACAATGGTCGGACTGCAGTTTATCTCTCTATGGTCAGTTATGGGATTATGCTAAACCCCCTTCCCCAACACATTTAAAGAATTTAATCTTAGTTAAAGATTATATGAACCTTCATCTGTAGCAATATGCTGCTTTCATTCTCCCCAATCCACATCTGCAATCAGGGCTGGCCCCGCGATTAGGCTAGTGCAGTGGTTCCCGAACTTTTTCCAACTGGCGGATCCCCTGACCTACTTGGCCATTGCCTATGACTCCCCATTAGGGTTACAATCCTATACATTGTATAGGGCAGTGGGTTTTTCTCATTGATTCTGTGACTTCCCTGGCTGGTTTTCATGGCTCCTTGTGGAGCTACAGCTCACAGTTTGGGAACCACTTGATAAGTGGTATAAGTGGTGTGTGTATGTTTCTGTGTTGGGCACTTACAACCCCTGGTGTTCGGGGCTGCTGTGGCATCTTGAGCACACCGGGCAGCCAGCGGCAGCTGCTTGAGGGAACATTTGTCCCCAAGTAAGGCAAGCAACCCTGCAATGGGGCTTCTCACCTCTGTGTTGTCTATTTAGCCTGTGCAGAGGCAAGGTGCCTCGTGTCAGGTCTCATTACATATATATAAAATAAATATATAATGGAGGAAGAGCAATGCGCACCACCCTGAGCACCTTGTAGGAACTGCAGAATATAAATGTAAGAAATAAATTGAGTGCCATCATGTGCATGCAAAATAGAATGTAAAATAGTTTCCATTAGTCAAATAGAATATAAAATAGTTTCCATCAGTCAAATACAATTCTAATTGAAATACTGATGCATTATTAACAGAAAGAGTGGGCTTTTTTGAAGCATGAGAACAACTACGAGACAAAACCAATGGAAGCAGTTTTGACCATCTCTCATTGCTGCAGTTCCTGGATATAATGTTCTTAGAGATTTGCATCAAGAGGAACAGCTACATTTTCTGCCATCGGGCATGAGTAATATAAGAGCCCAATTGGCTGAGTATTGGATTTGATGCATGAACTTGTAACTCCGGGACGTATGGCCCCTTTAAATATTGGAAGATGATGCAATTTCAGGTTGCACATGCTCAGTTAAATTTCCTTTATTTTGAGATACTTCTCTCTCCCCCCCCCCCCCAATTTCCATTGACTTTTGCACTTGCGGCTCTGAAGTTAGACCTGGGCTGGGAGAGGTATCTGAATGATTTCCCTTTATTTTCTTTATTTTAGTTGTGGGCCCGGCATGTGACTCTTGTATTAAAAAAAAAAGTTGGCAGGTGTGCATGTGCAGATGCGATAATGTCCTAAACTTTGCATTTCACATCTTAGATTTTCACCTAATCCTTGGATAAATACCAATTTCCTTACATAGTGACATACATCATTTACTATAGATCCTGAAAGCAGCTACAGTGGTCATTGTTTTTCAGTGCCTGACCACCACTGCTCAGCAGCTAGGGATCCTTTCCATATATGGGAAATCTGACAAGAAGAAGGGGTACCCAGAATGTTTGTTTGTGTGTTTGCCAAGCAGTGGTAGTGGACCATGTGGGGGAGACCATCAGGCACATTCAGGTTGTTGGTCACCCTTAGGAATAACCTTTCCTTCTTAGATTACATATAATGGTTCATTAACTTTCAGCGTGGGCTTCATTAAATGTTTGTGTCTTCACAGATACATAATAGTGAAGTACACATGATGGTGAAGTACACCATCAAGTACACATAAGTCCAGTGTTTCCAAAACAGGTGGGTTGCGACCCAATTTTTGATGGGTTGCAGGCACAGTGTTCTGGTCTAGGTGGGCCCCAGATTCATCATGGACAATGCCAAGATAAGAAGTTCGGGAACCTCTGGTGTAGTCAATGGGAATCAAAGCTCCGAGACATCTCTTACAACTGGAATGTTGTCATCACCAGTTGGAGTGCTCAAGGGCTGCCTTTAAAACATTCCCCCCCCTTCTTTTTTCCAAAGGATTTTAGATAGAAAGCAGCATCAGGCTGACCTGGAGAAAATATGAAAACAATTCCTAGGAGCCTGTAGCCCATCATTTTTCCCAAGGGCTGCCTGGAAGACAATATATAGTCCCTGCTACATCCAGGTCATAATCCCATGCAAACCAAACCTATGAGTAAGTCCAACTGAATGCAGTGGGACTTACTTCTGAGTAAAGATGCATGAACTAGCACTCTAATGTAGCTTTAATAGTTATTTGGAATATATTTCTTTATCTCATTTTTTGCGTTTTTATACATTTGTTTTACAACCACTGCAACCTGCTCTAAGAGTTTGGGATGAAATGAGCTAGATATTTAAATGAAGTATAACAAGTTTCGGAATAAAACTCAGTGGCAGGAGAAGAACACACTGTAATGAAGACACTGAAATGTGATTCTTGTTGTTCTAGCCTTAATGGGGCATGGCTATGATGTAGGGTTGTCATAATGAACTCCTGCACTTTAAAATGTGTCAATACATCGCTGGCAGGTGGTCAATTCATACCAAAGAAGACAGAGTTGCCATCTGCTGTTCATGATAGTGGGCAGTGCCACTCTGTGATACAAAGTTGTTGTGTTGTGGACAATCTGAAGCCAATTACTTCAGCCATTGGGGAACTGAAGCCATTACTGAAGCCGTTACTGAGCCATTGCGGAACAGTGATCATGCTGCGATCCGTTTTGACGTGCATGTTGGGGGAAGAATACCAGGCAAATCTCTAACAAAAACCCTTGACTTCCGACGGGCGGACTTCCCTCAAATGAGGAGGCTGGTTAGAAGGAGGTTGAAAGGGAGGGTAAAAAGAGTCCAATCTCTCCAGAGTGCATGGAGGCTGCTTAAAACAACAGTAATAGAGGCCCAGCAGAGGTGTATACCGCAAAGAAAGAAGGGTTCCACTAAATCCAGGAGGGTGCCCGCATGGCTAACCAGCCAAGTTAGAGAGGCTGTGAAGGGCAAGGAAGCTTCCTTCCATAAATGGAAGTCTTGCCCTAATGAGGAGAATAAAAAGGAACATAAACTGTGGCAAAAGAAATGTAAGAAGGTGATATGGGAGGCCAAGCGAGACTATGAGGGACGCATGGCCAGCAACATTAAGGGGAATAATAAAAGCTTCTTCAAATATGTTAGAAGCAGGAAACCCGCCAGAGAAGCGGTTGGCCCTCTGGATGGTGAGGGAGGGAAAGGGGAGATAAAAGGAGACTTAGAGATGGCAGAGAAATTAAATGAGTTCTTTGCATCTGTCTTCACGGCAGAAGACCTCGGGCAGATACCGCTGCCCGAACGGCCCCTCCTAACCGAGGAGTTAAGTCAGATAGAGATTAAAAGAGAAGATGTTTCAGACCTCATTGATAAATTAAAGATCAATAAGTCACTGGGCCCTGATGGCATCCACCCAAGAGTTATTAAGGAATTGAAGAATGAAGTTACAGATCTCTTGACTAAGGTATGCAACTTGTCCCTCAAAATGGCCACGGTGCCAGAAGATTGGAGGATAGCAAATGTCACGCCTATTTTTAAAAAGGGAAAGAGGGGGGACCCGGGAAACTATAGGCCGGTCAGCCTAACATCCATACCGGGTAAGATGGTGGAATGCCTCATCAAAGATAGGATCTCAAAACACATAGATGAACAGGCCTTGCTGAGGGAGAGTCAGCATGGCTTCTGTAAGGGCAAGTCTTGCCTCACGAACCTTATAGAATTCTTTGAAAAGGTCAACAGGCATGTGGATGCGGGAGAACCCGTGGACATTATATATCTGGACTTTCAGAAGGCGTTTGACACGGTCCCTCACCAAAGGCTACTGAAAAAACTCCACAGTCAGGGAATTAGAGGACAGGTCCTCTCGTGGATTGAGAACTGGTTGGAGGCCAGGAAGCAGAGAATGGGTGTCAATGGGCAATTTTCACAATGGAGAGAGGTGAAAAGCGGTGTGCCCCAAGGATCTGTCCTGGGACCGGTGCTTTTCAACCTCTTCATAAATGACCTGGAGACAGGGTTGAGCAGTGAAGTGGCTAAGTTTGCAGACGACACCAAACTTTTCCGAGTGGTAAAGACCAGAAGTGATTGTGAGGAGCTCCAGAAGGATCTCTCCAGACTGGCAGAATGGGCAGCAAAATGGCAGATGCGCTTCAATGTCAGTAAGTGTAAAGTCATGCACATTGGGGCAAAAAATCAAAACTTTAGATATAGGCTGATGGGTTCTGAGCTGTCTGTGACAGATCAGGAGAGAGATCTTGGGGTGGTGGTGGACAGGTCGATGAAAGTGTCAACCCAATGTGCGGCGGCAGTGAAGAAGGCCAATTCTATGCTTGGGATCATTAGGAAGGGTATTGAGAACAAAACGGCTAGTATTATAATGCCGTTGTACAAATCGATGGTAAGGCCACACCTGGAGTATTGTGTCCAGTTCTGGTCGCCACATCTCAAAAAAGACATAGTGGAAATGGAAAAGGTGCAAAAGAGAGCGACTAAGATGATTACGGGGCTGGGGCACCTTCCTTATGAGGAAAGGCTACGGCATTTGGGTCTCTTCAGCCTAGAAAAGAGACGCTTGAGGGGGGACATGATTGAGACATACAAAATTATGCAGGGGATGGACAGAGTGGATAGGGAGATGCTCTTTACACTCTCACATAATACTAGAACCAGGGGACATCCACTAAAATTGAGTGTTGGGCGGGTTAGGACAGACAAAAGAAAATATTTCTTTACTCAGCGCGTGGTCGGTCTGTGGAACTCCTTGCCACAGGATGTGGTGCTGGCGTCTAGCCTAGACGCCTTTAAAAGGGGATTGGACGAGTTTCTGGAGGAAAAATCCATTATGGGGTACAAGCCATGATGTGTATGCGCAACCTCCTGATTTTAGGAATGGGTTATGTCAGAATGCCAGATGTAGGGGAGAGCACCAGGATGAGGTCTCTTGTTATCTGGTGTGCTCCCTGGGGCATTTGGTGGTCCGCTGTGAGATACAGGAAGCTGGACTAGATGGGCCTATGGCCTGATCCAGTGGGGCTGTTCTTATGTTCTTATGTTCTTATGTTCAATATCTGATTGAAAAATGGAATGCAAGTTTTTAAAGGGTATGGGGAAATCTAACAACTGCAGTGTTGTAGCAGTTACTGTTACCCTGCCCATGCCTGATCTCATCAGATCTCAGAAGCTAAGCAGGGTCAGGCCTGGTTAGTACTTGGATGGGAGACCGCCTGAGTATACTGGGTGCTGTAGGCTTATACCATAGTCTTTCGAGACTGAAGGTTGCCAACCAATATAGTGTTGTAGGTGGGAAAGTACCAGTGGGGGGGAGGCATTCCAGGGTGGGCAGCAGGCAGACCTGTGGGTGGGTGGCAGGAGATCAGGAAGCGGGGCCAGGACCCAGCACTTGTGCCGGATCCTGACCCAATTCTTGGGCAGCACAGCGCATCTCCGAGCTGCTCGAATCTGCACCATCTCTTTAGGTGTAGACCATTGGGGCTGCTGCAGCTCTCCCAGGGATAAGGGGAAGCATTTCCCCTTGCCCTGGACTGAGCCGCTTGCAGCCTGAAGCTTGTGCTGGACACCGGCCAGGTCTGCCGGCGTCCCTGGTCTAGCGCAAGTTATGATTGCGCTGCCAATGTTTAAATTATTGAATTTCAGAGACAAATGAAACAGAAAGGCTTCCATGATATTCAGAGTCCTTTCCTGAGCGATTCAGCGTTGGCAAAAGTTCCTTTCCTAGGAGACCTCTAGCAGCTGCCACAGGATGCTAGAGGTAGCTGCTTTGGCCAGCGGTACCACCACCTTTAGGACTGGGCTGTCAGCTCCTAACATTTTTATATTTAAGTTGGTTCAATATAACTCTAAAAAAGACATTTCTATGCAGATATTTGAGGCATAGATTTGGCTCTTCTTCGGTGGTGAGCAATGAAACCTTTTCATCAGGGTCCTGAGTGTAGAAAGAACACACATTTTTAAGAAGAACCTCACTCACTGGTTCGCCTCTAGTTCAGGGTCAAACTACACATGATCTTAAACATAACTCTAGTGCCCCAATCCGATCCCCTACCAGTTGCATCAATGCAGCATTACCAAAAAGGCAAGTGCTGTATTCAGTGGTGCTAGGATGACATGAGGGCAAATGGGAAGTAAGTATAAAGCATTTATACTTACCTCCAAGAAAACCTTGGGACATCCCACTTTTAGAGGCCTATGTCTATGGAGAGAGAAAGGGCAAGGGACATCACAACAGAGGGTAGGATCCAGCATGCACCATTGCGGCCAGATCTATCCTGTCTCCTCCCTGCACCAGTTCCTCCCCTCTGCTTGCCTAGTTGAACGATACCAGAGTTTTTCTTTCACCATTCTAATGGATAATGTAAATTATAAGCAACCAAAAGTTACATATATGTAATGTCTCCCATTGAGGGTTCTACTGTGTGCGTGATGTATTTGCCCCAAATGTGAACTTCCTTTACTCTGCCCTGACCATTGGATCCAAGATGAACACAAAGTGAAGGAAACTATTATAAAAATGTTGTTAATGGAGATCAGATTGCTAAATATATAAAAGCATCAAGGAAAGAGCCTCCAAGGAGTTGTGTTGCTAGTCTATGCTGTCAAGTCTAAAACAGACAACTGTTGCTTAGTTGGCTGATGAAGAACCTAACTACAGAAGTTAAAACCTGGACTTCAAAATAACTTGAGCTTAGGGCTATCCAATAGCTCATAAATATTTACTGACATTATTTCAATGACATTGCACATGCACAGAGGTGTTTTCACTGTTTCAAAGGAGCTGTGCCACCCTGGAAAACTGGTCCAGAATCTGCCACCTGAAGTTGACCACATCACCATGCTCCATGGTATGGCCAGCCAAGCATAAACGTAACACACAGTTATGATGGGCATTTTGCTAGTGATTTAGGAAATCTCAATTAAAGTGAGCCTAACTAGAACTAAGCCAAATTAGAAGAGCTAGAAGGAGAATGAAAATCATGAAATGCATTGAGATTTCTTCCCTATAGCAAGGAAATTCGTTCTGCTGACAGCTACTGCTCATGAGAACATCTACATACAATCTGTGCAAGAACACAAGCTAGAATTTATATTATATGGATTTTTTTTAATTGTTTTAGTTTCACGCTTGTTTGACACTGATGAAATATCTTTCCCCGTATATTTTGATGGTGGCAGAAATTGGAGGACAAAGATGTTGCTACAAATATTCATAGCCCTGTGAAAAAAAATAAAGCATAGTTATCATGGAGCTGTCAGTACATCTTAAAAAAGGAAAAGAAAATCATGTGAGCTACAGGCGGTAGCTAATTTGGCTTGGATAATTCCAGAAAGAAAAAAAGGGAGAAAAGAGCCATCATCACTGACCGCCAATAGATGGCAGTATATTCTTTATAATACAGATCTCTCTCTCTCTCTCATAGCATAGACTAGTTTCAGATGCAATCCTGTTTCTGGCTGTTGACTGATTGAAAAGAATATAAGATTCTTTCTCCTTTTCTTTAAATAGTGACATTATAGGAAAACACAGAACACTTTATTTTCTAATGGGACTTTTTATCAGCCCTGCTTGATACAATCACAGTCTTGTTCCTTTGAACAGTTGTTGATGCTCTCTAATCAGGCTTAAGGAAAATTACAGCTTCAATGACTCCAAACAATCATTGATTTTTTTTATATTTTAAGTAAACTATAAGAGTCTTTCTGTGTATTAAGTGTAACAAGAGATGGGGAAATTTCCTGCTAATAACAGCTTTGGGGGCACAATTTCATGGGAAACGTAACACAGCAGGGTAAGGTTAAATATCAATTTCTTGTACAACATTATTGTTGTAATGTTGTTGTTCCTAGTTCCCAATGCTGACACTGGATTGATGGGGCCCTGAAGCTAAGTTCAGCCCTTGATCCCTAAGCTTGCCAACCTTCCAAAATTGACCTGGATTCTCATGGAATTAACATCACTCTCCAGGTGACCACTGAAAGCAATCCTGGAGATACAAACAGAGCTTCCTGATTTCAAATTCCATAATTGGGGGGGGGGAATCTCCAGTAATAGTTTTAGTCAGAATTGACTACCATATTGACCCTCGTGGCACCCCTGCCTGCCCCCTGATGGTTTACTGGATGCTACCATTTTTACCAGTATTGTACTGAAGATTTAGAAGTCAGTCTGGTCAAATCGACCCTATGTTGGGCTGGGCCCACAGCCAGTGGCTAACCTGGCTGACCTCTCACACCACCGCTGACCCCTCTCAACCCTCATGGCTGCTATTTAACTTCTTAAAAGAACAAGGAAACACAGGATCATGTTGTGTGTTTAGTGTGATGTGCAGTTTCACCCTCACAAGAGTTAAATTCTAGGCTTGATAGGAAGTGCTGTAAGAGTTCATCATAGACCAGCAGGGACAACCCGTCTATGTGGCAGAGTGAAATAGCTGCTTGAGTGGCAGGCTGGATGCTGCAGCAAACTGATGAATGGGTACGAGTGCCCCATACTTTCCTGCCTTCTTCCCTGGCCCTGTACCCACACAGCCAATTCACTTGCACTGAGAGCACATGAGAAGAGGATATGGGCAGTGGTGACCTTCTCCCTCCTGTGCTGCTGCCAAGAGCAGTTATGGTGGCAGTGCTGGAGAATGAAGCAGAGGGCCACAACAACCCTATTCTGGTTGTTCCCTTTCCAGGAGAGGGATGGAAACAGGATTGCTTTGCCTCCCCATCCTTCTTGTTCACCTGGTCAAGCTGCTTGCTTGCAGAAGTGGCTGGGTGGGCAAGTAGGAGGCAGCAGAATAACCTCATCCTTTACCTTTACTCCATGTCTGCCACCTCCTTGTTCCTGACTGGCAGCTTCTTCAAATGAAAGAGGCCCAGTGGAGGATGCTGAGAGTGACTCTGCTCCTAGCATGTTCTCCCTAGCCTCTTTGTTTGAAGAAGTGGTGGGGAGGACATATAAAGGAGGCAGAAGTAAAAGAGGTGGGGAAATTCAGATTTATTGTGCAGACATCCTTCCATTTTGCCTACTTAGCTACTTCTATGAACAGGCTGGAAAGGCATACTCATTGTCCAGCTTGTTCTGAAGGGTTGGTCAAGGAGGAGGTGGCAGGAGGAAATCCAAGGAAAGGGGGTTGAGACCTCCTTGTACTAATCCACAAGCAAAAGGAAGGTGGAAAATTTAAGGTGTTGCTTCAGGTACCACTTCAGTTTGGGCCAGGTCTATAGACTTGCCCTGGGTATTCTTGTTGGTATTTAGGGTTTTTGTATACTACATTTCAACAAAAAAGTTCTAAAGCAGCTTCCATGGGGGGGGGGGGAACCCTTTTTGCCCATGTAGCCCACTTCAGCATTTGAGTTTGAATTCCCACTGGGTATACTCAACCTTGATACTCATTGGAGTGAACTTGGACTGGTCAGTTTCTCTGAACTTAACCTACTTCACAGAGTTGTCATGTGATAACAAGGGGGTAACCGATGAGCTCCTTTAGGGGATGCTACCCTGAGCTCCTTAGAGAAATGGTAAGATATAAACCTGAATCATACATATAAAGAAACACTAGTTGAAGTATTGTTGAAGTTAGCAGGATGTGGACATTTGGAAAAGGACTCATGTAGACCTATAGAAAGTGGGGTGAGGGAAAAAAATTGACCCATAGAAGTTCAGTTCTTCTGGGCACCGTTGGATAGCAGCACACAAGGAAGTTGAGTAGCAAGATCGGGATTCAACTGATAAGGCAGAGGTGGGTAAGACAGATTCATTTAAAATCTGGACTTCGGGGTAGTTCATATGATATGATGTGCTTTCTAAAATATTGAATACAATACAAACATACCCTTAATGACGCCATGAGGTACCAAGACTGAAACCTTGAAGTACTGAAGGATATTAAAAAAAAACCACAGTATAATTTCTTTACATTGGCTGTTAAACGGCTTCCACAGTTTTGTGTATGAAGAAGATAAATAATACGTATATCAATTTAAAAATTATATACATTTTCTTATTAAAAGGATGGAACTTTCTACTCAATGCATAACATTTTATGCCTTTCTCCCATGGAGATATCTTGACTTTCAACATTTGCACTTTGCAGTTAAATACTGAAACCCCTAAGCACCCATAATTACAGAGACATGTTAATTACGGAAAGTAGCGCTTGCTTTTTGAACAATTAAAACCCATTCAGCAATACTGGTGGTTTCAAGGCAGGGAGAGAATTCCAAAGGGCAGTAATTAAGGCAAAATCATAATTTTTATTATTGACTATCTAAAATCTCCTGTGAATCCAGTAATAGTTGGCTGACCTATACAAAAGATGTCTTTGTGGGGTTTTCTTTTTTGTTTTTAAGTTCTACAAAGGATAATTCAAAGTGAAGTGTCACTGATAATTAGATACAGTTGTAATTAGAATGCAGGATTGATATAATTGTGGAAACCTGGATTAAGCATTCACATAAAGGCTGCTCACACATTACACTGTATCTCCCTGCACCTGAGGACAAAGGTTTGAACAATATTTTTTCTCATGTGAGAACAGACATGCATTCTCGTGGTGCATGCATATCCTGAGTCCTCCCTTCCCTTCCTAGTTACTTGCTTTCATCATGTGGGTGGGCAGTTCATCCAAATGTACTCTCAACTAAGTAGGTTTAGCACTGTGCGTAGAAGAACTGGTGGTCCTCCCCACATGATTAGGGGAAGCAAGCAGGAAGAGGAGGGGAGGAGCCAGGATATGTGCAAAATGGGAATGTACATGTCTGTTATCATGTGGGGCCGATATGGAGGGAAAATATAATCCAATCTGACCCCAACCATTATTGGTCTGAACCAGAGTACAGTTATCACACATTCCGGGCCAGCTCAGCTGCCTTAGCCTGGTACTCCTCACAAATGAGGCAAGGTGAACTCATTGCTGCGGAATGAGCACTTTATTAATTACAACACCAATTCCCTATCAATCCTGTTGACAACTTCCCTTTAGTGCAGGCACCTACCCTGGAGGAGACAGGTACAAGTGTCATTCTCCCACTCAGGTGTTAGCTCCCTGGCTCCAACCAGAGAACACTTCTTGCCAACCCCCAGTTTTTCATACCAACCCCTAGAAAGGGGACTGAGGCAGCCAAATTGCTCCACCCATCCCAAGCCAGACAGCCTTTAAGATGAACTCAGCAATTTAAGCCCAAGGGGTCACTAGCCTGCATCTCCAAGCCAAACAGACTCCTGTGATCTGCTCTGGCCCCCTCTCTGACTCTTGCTTACCTTAAGGCCAAGGGTACCAAACCCTGGCCCATGGGCCAGATTTAGCGTCCAGAAAATGCAATGTGGCATTTACTGTTCTGTGCTACAGTGCAGCCACTTATCTTTCCAGACAGAATCTTGTGCCAGGCAACTGCTTCCGCTGCCTGTTTTCCCCAAGGAGGTGTTTCAGGGCAGGGGGAGGGTAGGAGGCAGATGTTCCAGGTAGTAAGTGGGCAGGGAGCAGGAGGTGGGGCCAGGATCCAGCAGTTATGGCCTCATTCGCAAGTGGCACAGAGTGGTTCCTGGTTGCTCCATTCTGTTCAAATATGCGCAGATCCGAGTAGACCCATTGGGGCTGCGGCAGCATGACACATGGTAAGGGGAAAAGTTTCCCCTTGCCTTGAACTGAAACACAGCTATCCCTAAACTTGTGCTGGATAAAGCGCGGGTCCGCTGGCTAAGGATTGGGCCCTTAGTCTCCCTTCTAGGCTCCTCTCCTACTTGCCTTGCTATAAGCTCTCTGCTGATAGCCTTTAGTTAAAGCAAGACATTACTTCGCACAAGCGTAATGAAGATAAACAAAGATAATGAGTGCGAGGGGCACGGGGTGAGGATAACCGTGGAGATAGGGTTCCCCCTTCTCCATGATTTCTGGTATCCATGGTGGGGGGAGGAACATATCGCCCACGGATATTGGGTGCACTGTATTTCAAAGCTTTCTTTCTTTCAACTCCTTCACCTCTCAGTAAAATACAGGGGGGGCCCATATCTGCAGATCCTGTATCTGCAGATTCACTTATCCAGGGGTTGGGTCCAGGGGCACCCCAGCCCATGCAAGCCACATGCACCCCCTCCACCACGCACACCCCTTCTGCTACCATTACATCTGGAGGGACATTTAAACTCAGCAGAGGCTGAGGATGTCTGTCCCCGGCCTCTGCTGAGCTCAGACTGAGCTCTGAGGCAAAACAAACCCCTATAACTTTCGGTTTCACAGAGAAACCAGAAGTGACATTTTTAATGCCTTATTAAAGGGGGGCAGCCTCCTGGGACCGTGGGACAGGCGTTGACCCATAGCCATGGTTTCAGTTATCCAATGGGGGTTCCAAAACAGAACCCCAATAAGAGGGCATGCCTGTATAGTTTAGTACTGAATTTTTCTTCGGTTTGCAGTATAGATGTTTTCAACCCTTTGCTTTAATTCTAAGCCCCAACACATATTCAAAGCAAAAGAGATTTTGCTTGTCTTCACAGAACAACCCCCCCTCCCAAACAAAATTATTTTCAAATGCCTTAAGGACCTGATTGACTAAAAGTCAACCCATGTAATCCATGCAGAATATATTAGCATTGTTCAAATGAACAGGGATACAAGAAGTGCTCTGTGTGTGTGTGTGTGTGTGTGTGTGTGTGTGTGTCTGTTTCTTTCAAAGCTGTATGCCTGTAACACCACACTTCAGTTTTGCAATCAGACAGGTAATTATTATTTCTCAGGATGCCAGAGTCCAGCAATTATAACCTTTAAATATTCATTTCAGTTAATTAGAGCAACTGGAACAGATCGGTTAAAAAATGCCTCCTAAAATAACTTCAGGAGATGGTGGAGATAATTCACCTGGAAGAGGAAGCAGGTAAATGTTTCAGGAGAAAAGAAAAGAAAAAAAAAACATCCTGTGCCTGGGCTTAGCAGGCAACTCTGTGAAGTATTATCTTCAATCCTCCTATTTTGGTGGTTTACCTGCTCTAGATTACTGCAACAATATGATATCAAACCTGGGAGAGATGAGAGCTCCCTGCTACACATTGTCATGCTATTTGTACCAATTTGTTCAGGAAATGTGTCTATTTCTTCTCTCTGTGCCTTGTCACTAAAGTGTATAAATAAAGGTTAGGTAATCAGCACAGCTTTAATGTATATGAGCCATGTAATTATGTTGGGGAAAATGTAACACTTTGTATAGTGTTTGGTTGGGAGCATTAGTGTTTATAGAACACTTTTAACTCTCTTCCCATTGATTCATATTTTCACAGTTTAAAATTTATATGGCAATTCATTGAATAAAGAGTTTTGTTTACAATTAGACTTAGAAAAATGTGATTTCACATAGGGGACCAGGCTAAAATGCAAATTTGTGATGGATGTGCCATATAACCAGGAGTATGGTCCTTCTACCGCATAAGCAGTGATACTACCTCCCCCCCCCTCCCCAGAAATACTAAAATCCTGACTCTGACTTTTTTTCCCCCCAAAGAACCCTAGCTAAGAAGAAGAAACAGGTACTGCAGGAGGAAAACTGAGACATTTGCTTGGGGCATAAGCACCAGGCTTCCCAGGTTCTGTGCCTGATAACTTAAAAGTAGGCCTCACTCTTTTCTAATTAGGTATTTAACAGTCCAATCCTATATTCTGCCGCCGTGCCCCCCCCCCCCCTGCCAATGCAGCAGAACCAAAATGTTGACCTATGGGAGAGGAGTCCAGGAGGTCTGGGTAAGGGAAGAATTGTTCCCTGACCCAAGAGTAAGCCTCCATGGCGTGGAGTGGAGTATATTAGGATGTGCACTAGCTAAATAGCTGGTGCAGGTCTGCATGGAACCGCGCTGCTGGATTGGGTCAAGGAAGAAGGTTTGGATGTCAATGCCACTGGCACTGCCGATTCCACCCTCCCAAGTCTGATCCACCCATCCTGCCACCTCTCCACCCCATTTCATCCCTCCCATCCCAATCTGCCCTCCCATTACCCCTCTTGCCTCTCCCGCTGACTTAGCTGCTGCAGCAAATGGTGGGAGAAGTGTTGGAGTGGGCAGGAAGGTGCCTTTTGTGACTGATGCTGACTGCTCTACAGCAATCAGCACCAACGCAGGAGGCATGTCACCATCATAGGATTGGGCTCTAAGAAATCTAGCTTTTGCACTGCCTCTTTGTGTATTCAGAGGACTTCACATGCATTATCTCATTGCAATTTTCCAAGAACCTGTAAGTGAATAATTATCCTCATACTGCAGATGGGAAGACTGAGGACGAGGCCAAGATGGAACCTAAGGCCCAAATCCTTACCAACTTTCCAGGACTGGCACAGTTGTGTCAGTGGGTTATGTCCTGCATCCTGCAGTGGGGGAGCACTCATGGAGGCCTCCTCAAGGTAAGTTGGTTAGGACTGTGCTCTAAGTATGCCTAAGGTCACCAGTTGATTTCATGGCAGATATAAGATTCAGATTGGAAACTTCACAATTCCTAGCTCAGTCTCTTAGCTGCTACACTACATCAGCTACACTCTAGTAAATCTCTATAGGAATGGGTACTCCATATAAGTGTGCATCACATTGCTACCTTACTTATATAGACACATGCAGGATTATTTAGAAGTGAGTCCCAGGAAATTCAATGGGTCTTACATCCACAGTGTAAACAGACTTGCAGCTTTATCAGTATCATGCTGTTAGAGGTGCTTAACTTTGATTGGTTTCTGCCCAGTACTACCAATGTTTTGGGCTGAAGCAGTGTGGTTGCATCAAATGTGTTCCTCTAGCAGCAGAACTAGACTCCTAGTATTCATGTATTTTATGTTCAGTTTCTTGTTATTGAAGCTTCAATAAAAGGGGGTGTGGTTAACAGTCAGCCCAATGTATGTACTGCATTTCTCTCCTTGGAATGGTGGCACAAGGTATAATGCGATCTTTAGCAAAAGGAACCCTTGTCAAGTAAACAAGCAAACAAACAAACAAGAATATATATTCTCCCCGCTTAGGCATTCCAATATGGTTTTAGTAAATTATCTCAGCTGAGACAGATGTACTTATGAACCGGCTGTAGCTTATGCAAATCTGTTTTTTCGACAACTTAGGAGAATGCACGTTAGAGGGTGTGCAATTTACGCACACAATTCCTCCTCCCTCCCCACATACCTGAAGGAAAATAACCTTAACCTCCAGTTCCAGCAGGTGAAGGCTTGTGGCTATGATCAGTATTCAGCCTTGTTCCCTGGCAGAATGAGACCATCACACATCCACAGTCCTCAGGTCGTGCTAATCTGGGTGGAGTTTGGGCTTTATAAATACAGCAGGACTTTCCTGTAGACATCAAGAGCATGCAGGACTCATATGGGCTTGTATAGGATTTGAACCATTTGTAGGGATTCTGTAAGGTACCCACTCTAAAAATGAGGACTAGAATGAATCTCTCCAATGTGTGCTAAAGATGCTATCTGTTTCCATTGTGTTGGCAATAGGTTTGTCTGTTGAATTTATATTCATGGCTTCAGTTCAGCTCAGAACTTTCTGCAGAGGCAGAAAGGAATTTACATTTCCTTTCTGCAGAGGCAAATGCAGAGTTGACAGAAACTGGCTAGTTATTATGAAACGAATGTTAAACTCAACTTGAGATGTTTGGTTCTGATCCAGAATTCTGGTGCAGCAGTAGTTAGAGAGGACAGCCCAGCAGGATGCTGGGCCCTCAGGCTATATTATTTGAATGAATAGAGCAGCCATTTTCAAGCACATTGGTGTGCCTGGAATGGTCCCCAGGTATGCCACAAGAATTTGAGAGAGGGTCATTTATTATTAGGGCTATCGGGAGATGTGAACCCCCCACCAGCAGCACAGTTTGCCTTGTCAATAGTCAGAAAACCAATGGTGTGCCTTGACCATTTTAGCGCCTTGCTGGTGTGCCATGAGCTGAAAAAAGTTGAAAAATCACTGGAATAGAGGGATACAAGGAGATTTTAGGGATGCAGAGACTTAGGACCTGCTCTCTCATGTGCAAGTACCTTGTACTTGTACTGGACTCAGTGGAAACAAAATAGCCAGGGAGGATGCATCTTTAGTGCCTCATACAAGGAAAGTGGAAGCAGACCTACAGTAGCCAGACCACATAATTGGACTGTATGCAAATCAGTCTGGTAAAAATCAGTGGTGCGCCATTTTATGGATTGCATTTTGACTTGCTCTGTATGCCCAGGCACACAGTGTCTATCAGCCCAATCCTATCTACACTTTCCTGGGAGTAAGACCCATTAACTCTAATGAGACTTACTTCTGAGTAGACATGCATAGAATTGGGCTGTATATCAAGTATTGTTTATGCCTTCAACTTGTTATCATAAAGTTTGCCAATAATCCAGTCTTATTTTGCTTAAAATGCCTAAAATAAATAAATATGGCCATGATCCAGGGAAAATCAAGTGCTTTTCTGTTGCGTGGATTTTTACAGGGAAGATTTAAAGCTGAAAATTCTGCTATGGAAAAAGGTAGCACTCTTCAGTTCAAGAAATCTGGGTGGATCAATTGGGAGAGTTTGAGGCAATTAATCTAGTATTTCTTAAGTTTGTACCATTGGCATAAATTTGCCTGTGTGCTGCATCAGGACCTTTCCATCAGGTGCACTGGCTTAACTGTTTGTGGGCTGCACGTCTAAAATACCAGGTCCAGAACAGTTGAACAGCACGGTACTGGAGGTCCTCTTTCCAGTGAAGTTTCTCGTGAAGTTCAGTGAGCTTGATGGATACAAGGGAATAACACAAACTGAAGTCCAGCTGAAGTGCCATGGTGTGCGTAAAAGGGAGCAGGTCTCTCAGAAAAGACCGATCCTACCTCTTCTCAGTTCTGTAGCAGAAGAAGGACCAAGGCGTCAGTTCTCAACTTACATCAGGCTGATACAAACTCAGAAACAGCAAGATAAATTCTTACAGTTTCTGAGTACTTCCTGGCCCAGCATGAGGCAAGAGGTTGCTTCTTTTCAGTTCTTGAGCAGAGGGGCAGGGAAGTTCAGCTCACCTAGCACTGTGCTGTGATAGACTGGGCTGGGTCTCCTAGCCCACAACAAATGGTTCTGCATGTTCCTTAAGCCCTATGTGGAAGGATCAAGCTGTCACCTCATGCTAGGTGGGTAGGCACCCAGAAGCAACAATAATTTCTGTGGCATTGATTTCTCTGTGAGTTCTAGCCTGGCATGAGGTCTGTGAATGACCGTGCCTGAAGAAAAGAATTGGCTTTTTCAAGTTCAGCCTGGCTGGCTGGGTTGACAGAAGAGGGAAGCAGCAAGAAAGAGCTTGGAGCAGCTATCAGTACTTCAAAATTGTAAGATTCATTGATTAAGTATGTGAGGCAATGCCTGATTCATTATAGTTATTTAAATGGACCCAGATAATCCTGCAATCCCATCGTATCAATTTTTCCCCCATAGATGCAGTGGTATCAAAATGGTGACCACTGCATCCTATGGTGGGGGGGGGGCAAAGGTGTCTACTAGCTAAATAGCTGGTGCAGGTCCACATCGAGCCGCTCTATGGGATCAGGTTCAGGAAGGGGGTAAGGATATCAGCGACCACCGCTACTATCAGACCTGCCCACTTCCTGGACCCTATGTGCCCATTCCCCACCCCCTCCCTGACCCGTTTTTCCCTTCCCTGCCCCTGTACCACACTTCTCCACCCTCCCACCTATCCTACTGACTTACCTGCTCCAGCAAGTGGTGAGAGGAGGCTCTGCCCTTCCTGCCGGCACTCCCGGCAGTGCACCAAGTTTAAAATTGGACTCTTGATTAAGTATAGTTACATGGTCAATATTTTATTTTTGTTTCTTTTTGTTTAATTAAGGATATGCAGAAGACAACCATTGGAACATGTTCTTGGGCTAAGCGTCTGCTAGGCAGCTGGTCTAGGAACCAGACCAGTTGAGTGGCTACTCACAGAGCTGATGGCAAGAGCCCAGAGGCCAGGAAGGCTATGCTTTTCATTTGAGCCTTGTAATCACTCCCCCATTAACCAATCCATGGAATTCAGTACTCCAGATTTAAAGGGAGCCTTGTTTACTCCTTAAATGTAAATCGAGTTGTCATGCCTCCAACCCACAGGCCCACCAAATCTCTGCTACCTTTCTTTGTCGATGTCTTGTGGGAAGTCAAATTGCCTGCAAACTTAATGTTTGTTACCTTTCTTCACTGTAACTGCTGTGCAATGACTGCGTGAGTGAAAGGTTTTCCTGCTTTTGTAGTATTTTGCTTGAGATCACTCTCAGACCTTCTTCTCCATATTCCCTTGAGTGATCTTCAAGTCCTCCAAAATGGGGCCTTTCTGTTTGGGATTCTAGTGATATCTCCCTTGGGAGGCTTGGAGCATCATTCAGAAGTATTTATTCGATGGGAGAAATTAGCTCGGCCCTCGTAATTGGGTGAAGTGCATTCATAGCCTATTTCTAGGCTCACCCTTGCCTATAGTCCTCAGTTCATGTAGGCCTACGGTCCTGCAGGGAACCATTCCAGCTGTAGTTTTTGGTTTTTTTTTTTTCCCCAGAGGCCTGAACCATCTCCTTTCCATAAATTTTTCCCTCATTCCCCCCTTTTCCCCCCTTTTCTGAATCCCAAAACATTCCCTTTCTTCCCCCAGGTTTCTCTGGGAAACCCAGCTAATCACCCTATGGGGCAATCCTATCCAACTTTCCAGCACTGATGCAGCCATCCCAATGGGAAGTGCAGTGGGGGGACAGTCATGGAGGCCTCCTCAAAATAAGGGAATGTTTGTACCTTTTCCTTGGGATTGCACTGCAGCTGCATCAGTGCTGGAAGGCTGGATAGGATTGGGCCCTATGTCTCTTCTCCCAAGTTTTACCCCCTTCACTCTGCCCCTTCTTGTTCTAAGGAATTTCTCTCTCCTCCCTTCACCTCTTTTGTCCTCATAACTGTTTTTCCAACTGCTTCATTGTACATGAATGTAACCATAGATTCCCCCATCTAGAATAAATGTGAATGAGCTACTTCAGTTAGACCCAGTGTGAAACTCCTTTTGGGTTCTGAACATTGTAGTAAACCTTGGTGCACATTCATCCTCATTTTTCTTTCACCCCCCACATTATATAGTTGTGCCATTGGCCATATACTGAGCTCTTGCACACAATTCTTTTTCTCCTATGTTCACATGTTATATGTGATTTTAAAAGTACTGCTGGTAACAGTTCAGTATCAGTTGTAGCCCTTAAAAAAAAAAGTCCCTTAAAAGAGCTGAGGCTGATCGTATCCAATACAGTATTCCATTTATCTCTATTTCTCTAAAGCAGTGGTTCTCAAACTGCTGGGTCTGACCCTGCCAGGGAAGCACTTGTCCTGGCCTCTTTAAGGGATGGGGAGGGGGAAGGCAGCAATGCAATCCCCAGCATCATGCTGCTGCTGGGAATGGGAGGAGGGTTTTTTTACTTACCTGCAATCCTGGGGGGTCCGAAGGGTCCGGGGATCGCTCTGCAGAGATCCTCTTCTGTGCAAATGTCAAAATTTTTTTTTTTTTAATTTTCATGATAAAACAGGAAGTGCCCCCCCCCTTTTTTCTTTTTTAAAGATTTTGCAGGCACAGTGAGCTCTGCAGTGCTTTCAACTCCCTTGTAGGCATTTGGGAAGCACTACTCTAAAGCAGTGATTTTCAGCCTTTTTCATCTCATGGCACACTGACAAGGTACTAAAATTGTCAAGGCACACCATCAGTTTTTGGACAATTGACAAGGCACACCTTGCTGTTGGTGGGGGGCTCATATCCAAATGGTCCGATTAATTAATGACCCTAAACTCCCGAGGCACACCTGGGGACCATTCACAGCACACCAGTGTGCCACTTCACAGTGGTTGAAAATGGCTGCTCTAAAGTATCGTACAGCAAGATACAACAACCAAGATATAACATCCTTCTCCATTGTACAGGGATCCAGTGGAATTAACAAGGAAGTTGTCATTTTTGGCAGTTGGTTATAAGGGCATCCAAGGACTGACTGTGAAATTGTCCTATTCCAACTTGTATGAGAAACCAATGAATGCCACTCTGGTTATGGTAATGAGCACCAATAATTCAAATGAATAGACTAACATACCATGCTCTCAACCTCCCTCAAAGCCTGATGGGACAAATCCCATTTGCTCAATCTCCCTGTCAGCTCTCCATGTAGTGTCAAAGAACTGAGGTTTAAAGTATCACTTGTGCAACAAACATGAAATCAACCAAATAATTGAAAACCACTGCTTCCCATTCAGCATGAGAGAAAAGCTACTCAATATGGCCTCGCAGTCTACTGGAAATTCTCTCTTATAATATCAAAATGTCATCCAGTATTTCAGTGATGGCTTTTAAAGAATTTTAGGTCATGGTCTCTTTGTCATAAAGTTCCATATTAATTATATCACAGTTTGCTTTTGCAGTGCATTGCCTCAGCAAAAGAATACCAAGGAAGTTATGAAGAAATCATCACACAATAAATCTCACCAGGAGTGACAGGCTTAAGTGTGCTGTTCACTACAGAGCACGGAATGTGCTGTTTATTAAGCATTTACTGCAGATAGCTACATGTCCTCCACACTTTTTGACAAATGAGGTCTTAAGGGTGCCATATGAAGAAAAGAAATGTGGACTCTCAGTTCTGTTTTTATAGATAAGAGATTGGCGATGTCCCCAAGATACTTTGACATGAGTGTCACCATCAGGGATTTTTTTTTAAAGCAGTATTGAGGAAAAGCAAACAAATTATTGTAGGAACACTACTTTTTCTCTCAAGGGAATGACTGAGACAAAGGATTGACACCAGGTGGCTCAGATGGTTCATCCCTAAATTCTCAGATCTGCCACCCACATGCTTTATGCCTGTACATCTGACCATCAGTATAAATACTTATAAAGGTGTGTGTGTGTCTGCCTCTATGTGAGAAGTAGTTTGTACAATAAAATTCTTCATATCATTATATTATTCATACCATGAATATGCTTTTTTTTTTTTCTTACTGTAAGAGCAGAATAAGTGCTTCCGCATTCTTACTGGGAAGCAAAGACACAGAGCTAAACAAATGGATCATGAACTGTTGTGAAAAGTCAAACTAGAGGCTATTAGATATCTGAATTAAATATGATTTTTAGATACTCGTGGTCCATCCATCCCTCAACTTTCTGGGGACATTTTGTGCCCCCATATTAGCCCAGTGCTGTTCAAGAGAGCCAAGGTTCACTTCTGGATAGGACAATAGCATCTCTGCCATCCAGTCATGTGTCCAGGGGAATAGAATCCTGGCACATGCTGCTGTCACTAAGATCCACCCCCTCTAGCTCCTGAATTGCTCCCTGCCCCTCCTGTTCCCTGCTTGCAAACCACCCCGAAACCGCCCATGACCTGCTCCTGCTAGCACCTTACCTACTCCAATACAGGTTGGGTTCATGTGTGGTGGGTATGCGGATCCCCCAGCCATTTCTGCTGACGGCTATGATGTGCATGACAGCAGCAAGACAGCTGGAGAACTTATGGTAGCATATCCTGAGAGCTGCTGCTGCAGGCCCTCTATAGCAGGGGTGCTCAATAGGTGGATCACAATCTACCAGTAGATCGCGAGGCAAAATGAGTAGATTGCGGAGTGCCGACCCCCCCTTAGGTGCCTCTGGGAGGAAACACTGGGTATAAGGCCCATTGTACTCAATGGGGCTTACTCCCAGGTAAGTGTGGCTAGGATTGCAGCCTCACAGCCTAATCCTAGGCATGTCTACTCAGGAGTAAGTTCTGTTATACTCAGTGGGGCTCAAGGTACACCAACATACATTGTACACATAAATGTTATATGTTATGATGGCGCGAACATTGTAAAAAAATCTCTGGTAGATCTCCGGGCCTTGCTGGGTTTCAAAGTAGCTCTTGAGCCAAAAAAGTGTGAGCACCCCTGCTCTAGAGGATTGGGCTGTCACTATTATTTACAGTGACTGTTCTAGGTTTCAGACAGGGGTCTTTCCCAGTTCTACTTGGAAACGCTAGGGATTAACATAGGAGCTTCAGCATGCAAAGCATATGCTCCGTTGCTAAGATACTGTCTTTCCTCCTATTGGGACCATGTTCTCATGGCACATTTTAATAAACTGATTTGAATACTAATGTTGGTTCATTCACATCACTGGACCTGGATGTGTGAATTTTCTCACAGAGGTCACGGCAGGAATGTCATGCTTTTGTGCAAGTGTTGAATCAATTCACACACTCCATTCGTACTACATGCATGTTCAGCTGCAGATGTGTATATACACACACAAACTTTGGGTGGGAGGGGGAAAGCTCAGTTTGCTGTTCTATGAATTAACTCTGAGGTATAATTTCAGTTTAGGAAAAACCACAAGACCTCATGAAACTGTTAAGGAAAAAAAAACTGAGGAATTTAGGCCTGATGCCAAAGTTCACTGATAGAGAAGCATGGGTGGTATCTGATCATAGGTATCTGATCAAAGGCCATCTGATCATAAGCTCTGACAAATTTTGCTAACGTGGAAAACAGGGGCGCCAGACTCAGTTTATGGTGCTACTTACTACATAGAGGAACTCATAAACATACTGGTCCTCACTGTTAGAGCCCAATCCTGAGCTCCGTACGCTGGCTTACCGCTGGCGTGCACTGTCGCAAATGTGCCATAAGGGACTGCTGAGCAGCGGAGAGGTAAGCAGGGGCATAGGGGGAGATGGGGAGGAGGTGTGTTGGGTAAGTGGGAGGCAGGGAGAAGGCAGGGAGAGGCGTGCCAGGGGGAGGGAGCAGGAAAGGAGGGAGGTGGGACTAGTGGAGCTTAGCTCCACCGGATCCAAAGCCTCTATGTTGGGCTTGCAGCCTGACATGGAGGCTTTTACCTTACCGCCAATCTTTTTGGTAGCCCCATCGAGTAGCTCCATTGCAGGGCTATTCCTTTTCCCCGGGGGAAAGGGTCAAAAGTCTCCCGAGGTGCTGCCCGTGGCTGCCTTGGGCGCACAGGATGCAGCGGCAGCCATTTTTGCCCTGGGCAGCTCAGGATTGGACTCTTAATCATTAGCAATACTATTTAAAAAAAAAAAAAATACCTGCAGAAGATATGCATGCCTTTCAGCTACAAGCCCCATGGTTCTATCCTGGATTTTATGTGACTGAGGAAAATAAATTCTTCTGGAAATCAAAGCATCTGAAAGGAGAAGAGTGTAGCTAGAGATCCATTCTACACAGTGCCAAATAATTCAGCACTATCAAAAGTGCAATTTAAAAATGTGCGGTACTGGAACCATGGCCTCTGTTGGATTGGATCTAGTCACTGTAAGACTAATTAGGGCTAGTCACAAAGCAGCAGTAAGGGGGGAGACGCTGCTATTGGCTTACAGGCGTGTTTTTGTTTCCTTAGCCTTCGGCTCCCTTGTTGCATTGTTCATATTCAGAACGTCACCTGGAAATTACCTGCTAAGTAAATGACTGGGCTACCAGAGAAAGAGCTCTAGAGTAAGTTTAAAGAACAGTAATTACCAGGAGTCATACCAATTCTGCTGTTAAAATGTAATCATACTTTTGACCTTTTCACTGTACAATAACCACGGCTAATGATGTCTGTGCAAACTAGGAAGATATTCAATTATTTTGCCTTATTTAATATGAGCGGCTTTGATGTACTGTCAGAGTGCCTTGATTTGGAAATACTTCATACATGATAATTACTAAAGTAAGTCAAAAAAACTTCAGTGGAACAGCACAAGAATGGTCCAGTGCTGTCCCCAGATCCACAGGAAACTCCCTCCTACCCTTCCACACTATAGGGAGAAAAGCTGGTGAGTTCCTTAAAGGGCAAGTGGCAGAACTGAATATTCCACATAATTCATCACAGTTATACCGCATGCTTCCTCCAAGGAGTTCATTTTGACAAATTTCAAAGGCTTACCCACCACATCCCCACCACCAATGCAGCTCACAACAGCCTTGCAAAGTGAGTTTCCAGTAGAAAAATTGCCATGTCTTTTCAGAATGGGTTCCTGGTATTTTCTTACATCTGTGTTTGAACCTCAGTAAGCCATCAAGGTCTACAGTATCCAAACTGAGTCATTCTTGAGTGAGTGACACCCATACCACATGATGTAAACTGCTCTGGAAGTTGAAGTAACTATACCTTTAATGATAATAGAGATAGTAATGTTTGCTAAGTAAACATGCTGCTGAAATAATTATTTAGGTTTATTTTTTTCAAGTTAGCTGGCATGTTTCACAGGATGCTTTATTCTTCTTTCTGCATTCTCAATTGACATCAGAAGATATTCTGTGATGAGCAAAGGGCTCAGTTCATTAAGCACTTGTCCTATGCAACTTCATTTGATTTCATTCTGACTTCTGCAGGAGAGACTTGGTGGATTGAACTCCTGGTCTATAATTCTGTCAGGTAGCCGTAGGACTTTTCTCATTTAATGTATCTGTTAGCATCTGATTTGAACATATCAGAGTCCAGATAGCAGATCTATTACACTGAGTTAAAAGCAAAAAGAATGTGCATAGTTCTAACTTTGAATGCTGTGGTTTGACTTTGAAATCTTAGAGTTATCTAACTTGTTTTCCTAGTCCCCCTCGGATGCTTGCATGAAAATTGCGCATTGCCTGTGCCTTGTCAGTTGAAGAGACCAATGGTATCCTTCCCCTCTGCTGATGCAGCCATGTCAAAAACAGGTGTGCTCTGTTCAACGGTGGGGGCAGAAGCCTTTGGAGGGGAAAGGAGAATTGTTATCCCTTACTTTTCTATAAGCATCCTGCTCCACAGTGAGTCTCCTCAGACCTGTGCCAGCTCTGTAGCTGATGCATGTCTGAGGGGAAGGGACAGGGTGACCAGATACATTAGAGGACAGAGTGCCTATACCTCTCACCAGTGTATTGAAGAGGGGATTTTGGCAGGTGCAGCTTTTCAAACCATGTTGAGTTGCACCTGCCAAAATTTTGTCTTCTATACACTGGTCAAACCAAACAGTGCTTGTTTTATTATTGGGCAGATCACTTTATTATTTCCTCTTTGTGCTTTTTTAATTCAGAAAGTTGCCAAAAAAATTCTTATTTCAGGTATCAGAAGCACATATTACCTTCTTAGTCTATTTCAGTGTTTCCTAAACTTTTTTGTCCATGCCCCTAAATACAGTTTTTCTCTCAGTCCAGCATCCCATAGAGATGATTAATGTTAATAATAATAATAATAATAATAATAATAATAATAATAATAATAATAATAATAATAGGGAATGTTGCCTTCCCACAACCCTCAGGAACATCCATGTGACCCTCATTTTGGTTGCAACCCTGGTTGGGAACCACTGGTTTACATTTGCAGGGTGCTGCATGCAAATGTTTTTCCCTTGTACGTTTTCTCTGTAGGTTCATGGCTGCTAGGAACCAGCAAGGGACTGGTTTTGAATCTATTTTTATATCTTTTATTAAACATTTTGTTAAAATTATTATATCTTTTGTTAAACATTTAAGACAAGGAAAAAGTTATCTCCAATTTTTTTGGGAGCATTTCACCCATTTCCAGATACATGCTAGACTGCCTTGTCATGAGCATAGGAACTCTGCTACATAGATTAATAATAGTTATATTGACTGCAATCCACAGGAAGACATAGTAGATAGACGCTGGGTCTATAACAATTGCTGAACAAAAATGGTGAAAGGGATCACAGGACAAAACAATAGACACATTGAAATGCCCCTTAAGGCAATCCACCAGGCCTGCTCTCTTCTTCCAGTTAGTCAAATCATGCCCCCTGCAACCTTCTAAGGGCCCTAGTGCCAGTGGCGAGCTCCAACACTGGGTAGCTGGGTGTCATAAATGTGTCATAAAGCATATTTATGTCACCTTGGAGTAAGGAGCACCAGCACAGGGTGTAGGACGCTGCTCGACCACCTGTAGCAAGGTAAGACTGCCAGGTGGCAGAGCTGTATGTCAGGCCGGGGGGGGGGGGAGGCATTTGTTCAGGCAATGAGATCTGGTGAGACAGGAAAATGTAAGATCCCAGAATATTTATGGGCCCCCTCCTTTGGCTCCTGGGCCCCCCTTTTGATCCTGACCATGGGCCCTGACATGACCCCCCTGTACCTCCCTCTCATAGGCCTTGCAGAGCATAGATTCTATCCTGAATGCCCCTTGATGGTGGGGATTCATAGGTTAGTGGTGTTGTTGTTTCCTTCAAAAAGTCATTTTTTTTTTTTGGCCAATGCATCTGTCACTATTGGAATCACAAATATTTAACACAGATCTGGGTGTACAATGTTTATGGACTGATAGTTTTGCTTTGAAAAGTAATGTGTAGGTTTCAAATTAAGATGAACAGTTTTTACACCATGCAGCTGGCAAAGAGAATCATTAACAACAGACTCTGTATAGTGGCTTACTAGATGTAAAAAAAATGTTACTGGTGAGTACTATATGGAGTTCTAAGTGCTTGGAGCAACTTGCTAAAATAAGTGGATTAACAAGCCTCTGCCTCTCAACTCAAATCATGTTACATGATGTGAATGAAATTTAGAATTCACAAAATTATTAATGGCTAATTAAGGGCCACTGAGAGATGACAACCTCCTAGACAATTACAAATTGTTCTGGTGTCATTGTCTTCCTCCTGCTCTGATACTTTGAGATGAATCAGTTGTCAGATTTAATTTGTTCACTTTAATCAAATTCCACATGAATAAATATCTGAACTGAGAACTGTGCAAATGTCCTGGAAATGGAACATAGTTAAGCTCCGATCTGATCTTGCCCCTCTTATTTTTCTCCTTCCTCTTCTTGTCTCTCAAAAAAGGACCTTTTCTGTGCATTTAACCATAGCACTTATTTTTCTGGTCTCTGCCAAACACCAGAGTCAGACCAAGGCGAAAGCCTCATAATGTCAACTAGTGGTCAGCTAGGTTTTGCCCCCAAGAGATAGGCACCAATGAAGAGCTTTATATTTTGTGCCTTAGCCTTGTGTGATGGTGTGGGCTGAGCAAGATCTGTGCATGGACCAGGATACTGCAAGATCTTCAATTTCCTAGGGCAGAGCTCTGCATATTTCTTCAAACTCCAGGGTTAGCATCAAGTAGCTGGAGGTTCTGACACAAGAGTCCTATATTGGGTCCTACCCCATGCTTTCCAGGAACATTCCCCATAAGTGAACAGTAGTAATGGCAGCAGTTGATTAGGTCAATTGGGTCATTCACAGGTTGGCCCCAGTGACTGATGGATGTAGGTCATCAGCCAGTGCCCAACCTGGCCAATCTCTGACCCCATCTTCTTTCACTATTTGTCACTATAACTCCTGTTGTTTCTGTGCCTTCCCCTCTCCCTGTGCCATCTTCATCTGTTCCCGTTTCCCTTGTGTTTATAAGGCTGAGTGCTATATTACTATATGGGCTGGAGGTAGTTTGGAAAATGGCTAGGTGCCTGGGGTCTGTTTTCCTATTAATTGTCACGTATTCCACAGAATCAATCAAAATTTTAATAATAGAAATGAGGATAGTGAAAATGTTCAAATAGGGAGAGGAGGCCATTTAGACAGCAAGATTAGTCATTTACTAAACTAAACAAATTCCAGAGAGGAAAATATGTTTGGTTCTTGTGCCGAGATTTTTGATGACAGTCATGATTAGCTCTGAACTCCACTTTACTTTCACAGGACAGTTCTAATGCTTAATGCATTAGCAGCTTGTTTACCTTGTCTGAGGCTGGCGTGTTGACACATTATATTAAACGAACACAAGCAGCAGAGAAATTAGATAGCCACGTATTTTCTGCTCAGCTGTCTGTCTTCACTAGTGTGATAGTGACAATTAAAGTTGGTTTAGAAAAGATAACAACAATGGCACCGCAAAACTTCATAAAAGTTGCCCAGTTGGGCATCAGGATGTGACTGGAGGATGTTTCAAAGGGCAATGTGGGCGAACATTCTTCAATTATGGGACTGAAGACTTCAGCATATTTGAAACCTGACAAAGGATTCACACTGAATTACCCCCTTTAATACACACTTTCACCATACATCCATTAAAAATCCCTTTTTGCTTCACGAATAATGGGATCACACTGAACAAAGATGGTCAGAAGCATATTGTTCCTGTAAGGCCATGCCATCTTTTTTGGATCGAATGCAAAGATTCCGTCTCTGTACCATTTTCAGACCTGGTTGTGTGGCACTACCTCCCCTGGGAAGGCTGCAGATGGTAACCTTCAGAATATCTTTCCCATTGAAAAACCCAATAAAAAAAATTTAGCATTTATATCACGCATTTCAGGTGTTCAAAATGCTTCAAGAAAGCGATAGAGAGCTTTAATGTCTTTTGAGTCTGAGGTGGTGAATTCAATTTAGCTTTAGTTTGTATTGTTACTTTTTCTTTTGCCCCTCTTCAAGGCTGGAGACCTATTGCAAAGAAGCTTTTATTATTTTTATAGTAAACTGCTTTGAGTTTTATAAGAAAATTGGTATATGGAAATATAATCAAGCAATCAATCGGTCCCTCCTGATTCAAATATTGGTACAGTAGAATCAAATTTCTCATTTTATGTTCATGTTTCCAAACTTTGAAAAGAGTGTCCTGTTTCACTGTGAACATATTTTCTGAACACTGTGACTATTCACTGTGAACGTATTTATGGTCCGTTGTGCTGCTCTTCCTGCACAATTTTTCTTCTTTTTATTTATCCTAATTATTTAATTGATCTCATTTGCTCAAGCTAGCTTTTTAAGTGTGGTGGTCCATGTGATTTTGTCCATGGTGCCACAACACTACATCTAAAGAGATGCTGCTACGAATCCTTGTAAATGCAATCATGTGGCCCATGACAGCCAATAGGGCTAAGTGGCAAAAAATAGGATTTAGTGAAACCAAGGATCATGCTAGCAAAGAAGAAAGACAATGGAACTGATGCCCCAATCCAACTGGTGACTAACAGCAGCGGATCTAGCAAGCCGCTGCCATGTAGTGCCGCAAAAGCCACGTCGCCATCTGCACATGCCGGATCTCATCTGATCTTGGAAGCTAAGCAGGGTCAGGCCTGGTTAGTACTTAGATGGGAGACCGCCTGGGAATACCGGGTGCTGTAGGCTTATATCATAGTCTTTCGGAACTGAAGGTTGCCAACCATCATGCACTTTGAATCTGCTTGTGCAAACGGCTGGAGCCTCTATCTGTGCCCCAGCAACTCCTGGACACCCCACTGTAGCAGTTAAGGTAGCGGAGATGTAGTTCATGGGAAGAGCGCGGTGGGGAGCAGGCTGAACTGGGTTGGAAGGGGAAAGAGAGGGAGGATCTCAAAGGAAACCACACATGCCAAGATTCTATCTCCCTTTCAGTCCTGGACCCACATTCACCAATTTTCTCAGACCTACACCAACAAAAGACCTAGCATAGGTCTGAGGAGACCTAGTGGAAGCCAGATGCCCTACAGAGAGGTAAGTAAAAAACTTTTTTACTTACCTCTCCCTGGCTGCCTGGTCAACCCCATCTATCATGCAGTGCATGTTCCATTGGTGGAGTTGCATGCTCTGGATTGGCAGGGGATAGGATTGGGCTATGAGAAGCAATTGCTACAAGTGGAGCAGAAGGGCTCTGAATGTTATTAAATAACACAAATGTTCACAGAAGTATCTGATTTTCAGCAATGTGCTTGGCTGCACCAGGTGTGCTGCCTTCACAGAGAATATTGAAATTAGAGAATATTCAGCACAATTCTATACAGCAGTGGTTATATTGCTGTACACCAAGAAATAATAATATCAAAGTTATGAAGCTGATTCTGTCTCTATGCCAAGACTATTATTTGACATTTCCTTTCCATTTCCAGTTACCGGGGGGTGGGGTGGAGGAAGTGTTATTCACACTGATGATACAAAGTTTATTCTCAAGGGTTTACTCTTCTGACTTCTCAAAGCTGGTCAATTGCTTGTGCACTTCTGCACGCAACTGTTTTTCATTTACTGACTCTTCTCCAGCCGTGTACAAGAGGTAATGTGCCTTGTTATTCAATTTAATTTAATCAGCTTGATCAGTTGCTTGCCTTCCATTCCTCTGTCGCTTTGTTTTTCAAGAGCTATTAGTCTGCAGGGTAATCTTCCAAGGGAGGTGGTAGAGACCCCATTGCTCGAAGCATTGAAAAGAAAATTGGGCAGAGCACTGGCAGGAGACTAAACGGATGACCTAAGAGGACTTTTCCATGTCCAACTTCTATTTGATCGCAATTTACTACAGTAGAAAGATGAGATTGGAAACTGATGAGGGATATTTTGGTAATGCTACCTAGCAGTTTTTCTCCCTACCAGTGGTCATTAATTGAAGCAACAATTAAAAGCAAACTCATCCCTTTTGTTTCAAATGTTAAAACCTCCAGTTTGCTCCTGCTATTCTGAGTATCTGCTGCTACACACAGTCTGCATGGATAAACATTTCCTTCCTGAATATGTTACCATATACTCAGTGCGCAAGTGTACCATGTACAGCAATTATTTTCTAATGGCCAGATGAAAATGTGACTCATTTCCCAATTATGCACTGAACATGTCTGAAATTCTGAAACCAAGGACTCCTCCTCAAGTCCCATTGATTAGCATGGTAGGAGAATCTAGTCTGAAATATCTAAAGGAGCAATTTCCAAAAAACCTGATATTTTGTTTCCCCCTGTGTCAGCAACTTGTGTTTGTCTTGAGATCTTCAGAGTCATTGTCTCCAACATTATTTTCCTCTCCCTTAGGGGCAACTGGAAAGACAAGGAAATGACCCTTCAGGATAATGCTGTGGAGACCAGCACATTAAGGAAATCTCATTATTTGTTGATATACCCAGTTGGAAGTCCCACGCTTCTCAGGGCATCAAACAAAAAAAAGGAGGAATATAATGCGCTGCCCAAGGGCCAAATGAAGCTTTCTGCTGCGTCACACAATGTGGGTTCCAGCTGCCTGCTCCCTCTAATCGCAGAATGAAGACCCAGCTGGTACAATTGAGGTTTATATTGCTAATGAACTCAACCCTCAAGTGATTTCGTTCATTGCCAGTGTATGAGAATACATAAAGCAAAGCCATTTGACTCCACACACTTGCGTTAAGCAGTATACCTTTAGGCCAGGCTTGGAAAAACTGATCCTTTCTTTCTGGGTCCCAGCACTGCGTTGTATCTGGCCTCAGGATGGAAGCAGGATGTGGCACCAGCCCATTACAATGCCAGGCCAGTTCTCAGGCCACTAGGTGAATTGGTGGAGCGGAGCTATTCAAGATGTTTGTGCCTTCTATCAGCTCTCTTTGCTTGCGGCTTCTATCTTTATCTCTGGCTGGTTATGTTGTGCTTCCCGCGAGGACCCAGGAAGTAGTTAAGCAATAACCGCTTTCCTTTGGCTGAGAAAGGAGAGGCCACAGACTGAGGCATCTCTGTAGATGGTTATTTAGCAAAAACTTAAAGTTGGTTTGGAAGGCTCAGTGCTCTGTGTTTTGTGAGCAAGCCTACATTCTTGAAACACAGCTTAGCAGTGAAGATCTCTACCAAGCGTGCAAGGGTGTACTATCATCTCTTTGGGGGCTTTGCCAAGCTTGGGGTCTTGCTGATTCTTTGATTTGGGGCTTTTCAACCTCTTAGGGTGCAATCCTAACCCGCGTTGGAGCAAGCAAGCCAGGATGCAGGCTTGCGCTGCATCCAATGCGGGATTGCAGCGAGCAGCGGCTCAGCCACGGGCAAGGGGAAACTCTTCCCCTTACCCATGGGTAAGGGCTGCACGCCCCTATGGGTCTCCCTGGAACTGCACCACCTCCGGAGGTGGCGCAAGTCCGAGGAGAGCAGAGCAGCTTGAAGCTGCTCCGCTCACCCGGGGACAGGGGTTGGGATCTGGCATAACCGCCGGGTCCCGGCTCCTCCCCCAGCTCCCCGTGCGCCTGCCCTCAGGCCCATCCTCCCCCACCCAGTAACGCCCCCTCCCTCCCCACGCCCCCACACCTACCTTTAACGCTTATGTCGGCACGCTCATGCCAACCCAAGCAGCAGTGCGGGAGCTGTGGCGGAGGCTTCTGCCTCTGTCTGCGCGTTGGCACATCTGAATGTGCTGATGCAGCTCCTGCCTAAGGAGACGCAAACGTACTTTACAGCACATTTGCGACCCTCCAGGGCCACCTATAACTGCCGGTTAGGATTGCGCCCTTAATCTGTCAAGGCAGGGGCTCTTCAGGCTTTTGGTTTGCTGGATTTTGGATACTTCGGGACTTCATGGCATGATGGGTTGCGAGAAGAGGTTCTACAGGCTTTTTCGTCAGCAAGATTTGCTTAGTCTCGGGTTCTTCAGATCTCAGGGCCTTGCTGATTGGGTTTTTTTCAACCTTGCTGGGACCTAATTTTGAGGAGGAAAAGCTTGAGGCCTGTTCATCTGGGTGTTTTCTTGACCTTATGGCACCTGAGTTGGATGTCCGGAGCCTTGTGGCCTGCTGTGTTAGGCCTTTGGAGCTTTGCAGTCTGTACTGTCAGGTTTGCAGGAGTTTTGCAACCTGCTGTTGTTGTGGAAGCCTTGGCCAGACAGATTAAGGCTTTAATCCTATACACACTTATCTGGGAGTAAGTCTCGCTGTACTCAGTGAAACATACACCTGACTAGGTATGCATAGGATTGTGCTGTGGGTAGATCCTGATACTTGGCCAATGATGAAGAGTTTTGGAGGATCCAGTTGCTAATAGATACTGTAGACTCTGCAGCTTTAAGTAAAGCTTGTGTAGAGGATTTACATCATGTCAGTTAGGGTCCAATCCCATTCCCCACCACCACAATGCAGTATCACTGAAATAGCTACATCTGCTTTCTGTGAGAGGGAGCAGTTGCAGAGGTCTCCGCTGGATGTTTCCTGATTCAATTAAGAATTCTGAAGTAATTTTTGTGAGGAGGAGAAAGCATTCAGCAAGACACCCTCTCTTCATTTTTTATTCTAACCTACCCACAAAGCTCTCTCTAGTGATCTTCCTTCTCTGTTTACCTTATGAATTCTAGCTACTTGGAAGTTGAATACAAGCAGTCTCTGAAGTATATCTGTAAGATTAATTACTCCCCTCGGCAGACCAGAAACCAAAATTACAATGAAGTTTTCAGCAGGAAAAAAGAGGGTTAATTTTAATTACACGTACATTGTTTCTTTGTTGTAAGACAATACATTCCAACTCTGTAATTATTTCATCCGATTGTTCCATTTAAATACGTAATTGGTATAAATGCTTCTGTCGTATTCTGTTTGATTAAAGTCTGATGATGGGTTAAAATTTGTTGTGTTCTTATGGCCAAGTTCTAATAATATAATAATTAAGAGGAAATTACATTAGGGGCTTACCTTTAAGGCATGCAGAATTTCTCTTGCTGTTAATGCAAATTCAGCTCTGAGTTTTCATCTGTTCAGCTTCTCAAAATCACCTTTCTCCAACAATCAGCAATATTATATGGTAGTTAACCTTTGCTTAATGTAAGTTAAGCAAATAATCTTGAGGAATGAAGGCTCCAAGTATCTTTTATAAAGGAAAGGCACCTCGAAATATCCAGCCGAAGATCACTGAAATATTAGCAAGAGAGCTTTGCTTTAAACTGGCAATAAAAACCATTGACATCAGAAATGAAGGTTGGGTGAACAAACTCAATGAAGGGGTTTCTTTCATATGGAAAAAAGGCACATATTACTATTGCAAAAACATTTATACACATTTCAAGGCATTTTTTTTAAATCAAATGCCATTCTTTTGATCCCCTAACACCCTGTTATGTCTCCATTTCTGAAAGTGATAGCATTTTTCAAATGACCTTAAAACTTCTAAAATACAGATGACTGACATAGTAAAGAATACCATTTCCTGTATTTACACAACTTTCTCATAACAGTAAAAGAGTTCACAACACTGTATCCCAAATATGCTTCATGTGTGACATTAAACTAAGGAAATCATACATTAACCATTTTTCCCATAGCTGATCCCCATGTTTTCGCAATAAAACATCTAAAATTAACCTCAAGGTATACTTATCAAGATCCCTGCCTTGGCTGCTGTACTAACTGAAATTAAGTTGTTATCTCACCACAAGATGCATATTTCGGGTCTCTAACGCTCCAATTCTATGAGCCACCAGCACTCAGCTCCAGCGCCAGTGCCAGGCATTACAAATGTGCAGTAAGGTACATCTGCAACACTCAGAGGAGGGACCACTGGTGCTGGGCCACTGCCAAGTCGGCACTGCACCAAGCACTGGATGGACATTGCTCGAAGCTAGGTAAGAGCTTCGGTTGACAGTAAGGACCCTGGGGGCAGGGGAGGTGTTCCAGGGTGGGGAAGGGCAGGGTGGGGTGTGTGAACAGCCTGGAAGGGAGGGAGGTCTGGTGGAGCTCTGTTCCACCACATCCTGTCCTTCATGTTGGACTGCGAAGCCCAACACGGAGGCTCTCAAGTCTACGCTGGCAAAATAACCAGGGCAGACTTGAGAAGCCCCATTGCAGGGCCTGGGACTTTCCTTGAGGGAAGGGGATGAAGGTCTCATTGCCCTGAGGAGACCTCTGGCGGCCCTAGTGGGACCATTGAATACTGCAGTAGCCATTTTGGCACCACTGCACCTAGCAGTGCTGCTGGGGATAAGATTGGGCTGCCCAACTTCCAGCTATACTTCTGATCATGAGCTTCCCAGCAGGGAAAGAAAATTACTTCCTTCCAGAACAAGCTTCAGGCTCTGAGAGTGAGACAAAAAACATCCATCCTAAGTAGGGCTGTCAGGTTTTATGAATCCAGAAACCTGAAATTTCTAAGGTGAGGCTTTTTGGTATTACAGAGCAGGATCTGTTGATGTCAAAAGAATGCAAACCCATGCAAAAAATTCTGGTACCAAAATGAAACCCATCAGTTAGTTGGAGGGGCTAGTGGGATCCAGCAATGAACTTCTGTAGTCTGTTTGCCTGATTAAAAACAAAAATGTTGGAGAACCTGTCATTTGCAGCAAACTGGAAATGCTATTTTCACCCTCAAAATCTTCTCGATGATGAATTTATCCCACTACCACTGAAGAGTTCCTGCGGGAGCTTTCTCTTTGTCTTCAGAAAATGGCACAGAGTAGTTCTCTGTAGTCAAAATCTAAAAGTCAGCTTGAAATCTAACCGTATCAGCTCATTTTTATCTTAATTGCTTTACACAAAGCAGAAAACTGCATGAAATTAGTTTAATTAGTATTACGTTCGTTAGTTCCTAATGTATATACCTGTGTGCACTGGTAGATCATTATACAGAACACACAGTGCACTTAAGTGGAAAAAAAAAATCAACTGAGCTCCATCTGATTCCTGCCCTTAAGATGGCTGTTTGGGTTAAGAAAACACAACAAAAACACTGCAGTCCAGCTTTGTATTTTTATTACATTTTGCAGCTTATGCTCCTCCCTCTTTTTCTTTCTTTAGTATTCCTTTGTACTTCATGATGGCATCTCCTAATGCAGTGTTTCTCAAACTGTGGGTTGGGACCCACTAGGTGGGTCATGAGCCAATTTCAGGTAGGTCCCCATTCATTTCAGTGTGTATTTTATTTTTAATGTATTAGACTTGATGCTACCATGGCATGGAACTGCATTTGGGGAAATGTTACAGATCTGTACTATTAACAGGTGACTATGTATATGCATCTAAGAATGATAGTTAATGGGGCTTACTCCTGGGTAAGTGTGGTTAGACTTGCAGTCTTTGTGATGGTTGGGGAATTTTTTTTTAAACTGCTCAGCAACTGCTTGGGAGGGTTAGGAGGTTCTTCTTTATTTTAAATATTTTTTAAAACTTTTTTAAACTTTTAATTTACTTTATTTTGTCGTATTAGGGGGTGTTAAAATTTTTCCTGCTTTATTATGTCACTTCCAGCCATGACATCACTTCTAGTTCCAGTGGGTCCTATCAGATTGTCATTCTAACAAGTGGATCCTGGTGCTAAAAAGTTTGAGAATCACTGTCCTAATGTCTTCACTTGTTTTCTTTATACTACCAAGCACTATACAGTCAAATTCAAGATTAAGGATTATGATTTTTTTTCATAGTGTTCAGTTTGAGTTTTGGGACTCACTCCATCATCTTGAGAAACTTTGTCTTTGCCTGGATTTCTTCATTCAGTCCATTTAAAAGTATGGCTTGTATCATCATCATCATCATCATCATCATCATCAGTAGTAGTAGTAGTAGTAGTAGTAGTAGTAGTAGTAGTAGTAATTTGCTTATTGAAACCAGTGCAATCAATATATATATTCTTGAATTTTTTAATGGTCATTAATTTTTCAGCCACCCTTCCAGGGATAAAATAGTACCTTTATTATGGCACAACCATATTCATGTCTGCTCAGAAGTAAATGCCACTCTATTCAATGGGGCCTTCTCCCAGGAAAATGTATATAAGATTTCAACCCTAGTCTTTGGAGGAAAGGACTTTTCCTTGAATGTACTTTTTTCTTCCTCATCTCTGCCTCCTTCTGCAGTTTGATCCATACTAAGTAAATAATATTATTGCTTTTCTAATTTTGTTTTTATTCTGATTTTTAGATTATTGTATATTGTTAACTTCCATTCATGCATCATTTTTAAACTGTCCCTTCTTTCTCCATTCTCCCCAGATTTTTGGATGCCGTTTTTAATTCTTTTGTCAACAATTATTTATTTAATTGTAATTCCCCCCCCCCTGAACTTCTTCTCTCTCTTTTCCTTATTACCCTTCCCCAGTGTTCCAACTATTTCTAAAGTGTGTTGCCCATTTATATTTATTCACTCTTTGTGCCACTTTCTATTAATCTTAAATGTGATCTAATTTTGTTATGAATTAGGGAAAGCAAAAGACATGACTCAAGGACTGTTAAGTACAATAGAACTTTAGTTCAAAATCTCTTAAACTGAGAATGATAGATCATGGCTGAATAGCAATTAGTTAAAGCTTCAATCTTATTTATGGTTCCCTTGGAGCTGTGTTTGCAAATACTTTCACCAGCATGTTCACTGTGCATATATCTTTTGTTCCAGTGACTGCACGTGCGTTCCCTACCTAAGCCCAAAGTGAGAGATAGATGAAGCTTGTCTCTGACATCATGCTCAGCTTGCCACTGATATCACACTCTGAAGTCATAGGTATTGAGCAGTGCAGTCAAAAGGGGGTGGCAGGGGGTACATTGTTCAGGGTACCATGTCTTGAGGGGTGTCAATCACGCCGAGTTAAGAGAAGGTGCTTGTGCCCCTGTCACAACCGCAACATAAAAAAGGGTAGCAGCAGCTTCAATTATTTTGCCTTTCTGTAAGTTACTTCTGTAAATGCCGCCATTTTGTTGTACTGAAAACACATGCCCTCTTCCTACTGCCTGAACTACACCTGCTGCCAGAACTACAGTGGCCAATAGGATGAGGCTGCCTCTTATGAGCAAGAGGTTGCGGCCTAGAGGATTTCTCAAGAGACTTCCAATTGTTCCTTGCAGCTGTGGAAGCCTTCATGTGCAGGGCAAAAAGAAACACATCAATGCCAGCCACTCGCCGCATGCATGGGTACAGCCACCAAGCTAGCGAAGGTGGCCAGACTGTATTCTGCATTCTGTCGGCATGCAGTCCTAGGCATTCACTGTGCCTAATCACAAATGGAACGTCCTTCTGCTGTGCTCAGTGGGGATTGCACACAGTAAAGCTGAAAGCCCCAGCACTTCTGGAAACACTGCAGGTGCCCAGGGCAGGACAGGGGCTGACCAATGCATGGGATGAGGGAGCAGCCCCAGGACACACAGAGCCCACCTATCACATGGGAGCCACAGGGGGCACCAGCAGTCAGGCGCAAAGGAGAAAAGAGCCATTGGTGGCTCAGAGTGGCACGCAACCACTCCAAGAGTACTGTAACTCAGAAGAAATTGGTGGTGATGTCATCACATCAAGGCAATTACTTCTGGATCAAGCCCTTTGGGGGGTGATGTCACGAGTCATGGCCCTGAGTGCCAGAGGGGTCAGCTAGGCACTGACAGCAACAAGCCTGCTCACTACTTTAAAGTGTCTCTGCAGCTCAAATTGACATCAGAGGAGACCTTTTACCTCCTTTACAGCCCAATCCTATCAAACCTCCCCCCCCCATCAGTGCAGCCACACCACGATAACATGTGCTGTATTCTGTGGGGGGCTGCCCAGAAGTCTCAAAGGAACATTTTTTTTTTACCTTCCCTGGGGGTGAACCTCTGCTGCCCAAATGGCACAACAATTTGCCACCAGAGATTTGCTGCCAGCGATTTTGTTGGTGCAGGGCCATGTGGTCACTTTGGCTTGCAGGGGACAGGATTAGGCTGTTAAAGGAGGGCCTTAAGATTACAAGGTGGAAGTCTGATGAAGCCACTATCCCATGAATTACTTCTCATTTCCCCCTGCCCATTAGACTTGATGAGCACTTTGCTAGTGGAGAATAAATGTGACCCTTCAAGGGGAAATCTGTTCTACAGAGCTTCAGCATTCATTGTAATGAAGCAGCAGCTAATGTTGAATTTCCTTCCCTGCAAAAGCACACCCCAAACAGATATGCAAAGAGGGTATTTCAAATGTTCTAATGGACTGCAATATGCTGCATTTTAATTTTTCAATTGGAATATAGAAAAGGAACCTACAGGGATAAACTTCAGAATAAACCAAAGCCTAATTATAGTGCAAACAGCACTCCCATCTCTCATAGGGAAAACAGAAATGAAGTCTGCAGTAGCCTTCTCCAGGCAACTAGTCATGGGACCTATCCATGTATTAGTGGGGGAGGGGGAATGACACTTTAGTGAGCCCTGCCACCATGCTCCCAAAGGCCTTCCCCCATTGCCCACAAATGTCACATTTCTCTGCAGTGACAAACTCTATATCCTGGGAGAGATCCTGCACATGACTACCACCATGGAAAATTCCAAGCTTTGATGAAGTTTAATGAAGTTTGATGAAGCCACTGGAATACCATACAGTGTTCCAAGGACTCTCCAGCAGTTCAGAGTTTACACTGCAAGCAAATGATGTCCATGGACTGCAGAGGCAGGCTTTCCAGTGTATGCTTGCACACTCACTCCCGAATCGAAAGACAAGGTCCACATGATTGATTATCTGAAGAGGGCTTAGCAATAAGCTAGAAAGTGAACCAAAGGGTAATGGTTAGTGACTCATTATGGTAAATAAGTGAGTGAGCTGAGAATGCAAAGTGTCCTGGCTGCATCAGCAATGAGGACACTCATGCACCATAGACGAAGCATGGGAGGAAGAGACGCGGTAAGACAAGAGGCAAGGGAGTTCTTGGGTATAGCAGTGCTGCTGGTCCCAAATTCAGCTGCCCAAGTAGGCGGAAAGAAGCCATTTCAGCATAGCCTAGGAAGGAACCTTAGCTTACACACAGATGGAAGCAGAATGAGACTTGCAACAGTGGAAGAGCCTTCACTGTTACAACATGGTGGAAAAGTTTCACCCCATACAGAATATCTGTGTTGGGGTTGTGTATGTTGTATAGGGTAGCCTTGCCCAAATGATGTCATTCAGCCACAATCTCAGGGCCTTCGTTTCATTCAGTGGAGGACCACTTCTTAAATGCCCAGCCACACCAAACAGCTGACATTGGGCCTTTCTGTGCGTATGTTCAGACAAAGTCCAGCTGAGCCAAAGAATATCTCCCAATCCAGAAATATGAATTCACAAAAAACAGCCCAGGCAAAATGTTGGAGAGACAAACTCAACCAAAACAACATTTAAAGAACTGCACTTAAACACTTAAAGAAGTGGTCTTAACATATTGGTTTGTTTTCAATAGATACTTATGATGAATTCTGACGTTTTTGAAATGTACAAAAGATGGATGCTTAAAGAGAACATTACCGGTGAAAGAGAAATAGAATCCTTTTCCTTAACACGCAGGCTGTGGACACAACCAAATTACTAAGGCTTCAATCCTATACATGCACAATTACCTAGGAGTTAATGGAACCCTACAGTTTTCTCTGCTTCCTCCAGGGATGACTGAACATCTTTTTCCTTAGGATACTGTGAACATCTAGGCAGTCATCTCTTTAAGCAACTCTGAGGGTTACTGAAGCATGAATGATTGTAGCTAGGGCCATGTTTTCCAAAAAGGTATATTTGGTATACCACCCAAAGCAAGGCACTCCTTGTCATCTCTGCACCTGGCCCTCTAAAAGTAGTACTGGATCAAGGTGCACTGTCAAGGTACGGACTTGATTTTTTCAGGGGGAGCATCACAAATAAGCTGTAAGCCTAACCCTGGATCTGCAGTTTCCCCACCATCATCACCTCCATCTTCACCGGATTATGCTTTAGTTACACTCCCATCCAGTCTATCATAGCTGACACAGGCAAAGAAGCTCATGGTTTCTGCTGACTCCCTTGGCTCTGCTGTAAACGAAGGAGAGAAGTGGGGTGTCATCATGGCATAGGAAGAACTCAGTGGCCCAAATCTCTGGATGACTTTACCCAGCGGTTGAAGAGGATAAGAAACAAGCTGGAGCCCCTCAGGATTGATTGATTAATTAATATGTTTCTATCCTGCCTTTCAGCTCCAAAGGGATCCCGGGGGCCCCTTATTTGATTGTTTCAGGAGTAACATGGTATAAACATTCATGCCGTTTGCACGTGATGGCTGTAGTCTGTGCTCTACATCTGATAATGATTTTCCATTTCATGCTGAAATTAAAAGCTTCAGTATTTCCAAAGAGTCACACGCCCTTATCCTCATTTGTCAGCTTGCTGTAGCTGAGATTTTTTTTCCCTGAGAGCAATTGAGACATGATTTATGCTGATAAATATTGAAAAGGACAGCTTAAATTGTCTGGCATCTAACCTATTAATGACATCTATTTTCCCTCTCTTGAGTGGCCACCACTCAAGCCCTTGTGGCACAATTGCTACCTGGTGCAATGAGCAAAGTGCACATGCTAGGAAAGGGGTCTTCATATAGGTTGTATTGACTGTTCCCTCCCCAAATTGCATAATTGCCAATGACCACTCTACAAAAGGCAGACAGTGGAATGCCCATAATGGAAATATGGTTATATGGTTATATGGAAATAGAAAGATGGTTTCTCAGGCTTCTAAAGGAAACATGTATTTATTTGACATATACATGAGATGGATGTTCTAGGAAGATCTGAAAGTGAAGGATGTTATTTTCCAGAAGAAGGTATTATCACTGCTCAATTATAGTGGCAAAATGTGGAAACTTGAATGTTGGGTTCTTGACTCTTCATGGACAGACTGTCCTTGGTCACCCTCCAAATCTCTAGTATAGGGGTAGTTATGGGGGAATAGGTATAAGTAGTTATAGGGGGTAGGGATAGCTAAACCAGAAGTGGAGTGCGATCAGTCCACTTTCACTTGTGAAGCATCAGGGAGCCCTGCGGACAGCAGCACAGGGCTCCCCGCATCCCTGGGAGGCTGCAGGAGGCTCTGGTAACTGTACCCAAGCCCCTGCAGTTCCCCTGAGCGGCACAATCCTGGGGATCCTGGGGATGGCCCCGCTGCCTTCGCCCCCCACTCCCACAAGAACTTACTGCAGTTTTCAAACTCCCTGGGAGTTTAAAAATTGCAGACTTATAGTGTTATTTGTAAGGACCAGGGCTTTTTTTGTAATGGAATGCACCGGAACGGCGTTCCGGCACCTTTTTTTCCCCCTCCTCTCTGCCCCCACCTTTTTTCCCCTGCCGGCACCACCCCGCTCCGCACTGCTGGCTAGGGAGGGATTCGAACCTCCAACCTTGTGCTCCACAGCCCAGCACTCTCTCCATTGGGCTATAGGAAAGCCTATTGTTAAAGTGTTCAGAACTAATATATAAGGTCTTCAGCCCAGCTGGTGGCTATCAGTGCCTCAAGTATTAGTTCCAAACACTTTGAGTCTAAGAGCCCTGGTGGCTCAGTGGTTAACTGTAGGTTAACTGTAGCCACTGTAGGTCTAGGGGTTCAAATCCCACTGAGGAATAATTTTTTTTTTTTTTAAGGTGGGAAGGGTGCTTCATGGCTGCAAAATATAAAGGTTGGTTGCTAGTTGCCAAAAGGGGGGCCAGTTGAGGCTGCAAAACTCCTCAAAGTTCAGTCCCAGGCAGGCTCTTTTTTGAACTTTTTTTTTAAGTTCCAGTTAGGACTTAACCCACAGTTAAGCTCCTGGAGTGAGCCCCCTGCTGGTTAAGTCCTACCTGGGACTTTAAAAAAAAAAAAAGTTCAAAAAAGAGCCTGCCTGGAACTGAACTTTGAGGAGTTTTGCTACCTGGAAGTTGCCTACCTGGGCTTTAGTGGGCCGGATGATCTTGGGTTGCAGGCTGGGTCCAGCCCACTGGCTGTAGGTTGCCATCCCCTGCTCTAGACATTAGATGATTCTTCCCTCCAGCCAAAGAAATGCCATTTAACCTGTTTAATGGCAAATCTCCCCAAGGCCTCAAATAAAATTTTGCATTGCTCCTTGCCTTGTTCTTTAGACTCAGAAGGGACATAGAAAATTGCCTCAGGCCACAATCCTAGCCAACTTTCCAACACTGACATAAGGGCAATGCAACTGCGAGATAAGGGAGGAAATTTTGCCTTACCTGGAGGAGGCCTCCAGGATTGCCCCCAACTACAGGATGCAAGACATGCACCACTGGCACAGCTATGCCAGTGCTGGAAAGTTGGTTAGGATTGCACCCTTAGACTGTTGGCCTAGTTCAGCAATATCAGTACTGATTGACAGTTGCTGTGCAGGGATCCAGACAGGGGTCTTTCCCAGCCCTATTGGTAAGATCCAGGTATTAAACCTGGAATCTTCTGCATGCAAAGTTTGTACTTCATTCTGACGAGAGAAAGGACAGGGCAGTAAATACTGACAGTAAATACTGAGTATAAATGTCTTTTGTCCTTCCCCCCCCCCCCCCGTGGAAACCGAAGTAAATAAATACAAATGCAAAATGTTTGTGTAGAATTAAAAGCCATGATTTTTGTCCTCTTGTTTTGTTCCAGGGATCCCCCACCACCATTCTTCGACAAGGAAAATTGATATTCCACCAAGCAGAAGATCAAAGTATAAACAATTTGTTTGATTCCCCTGGTCTTTAATTAAATATTTTGATAGGCCGTATAGTTAACTGCTTTAAAGTGGGCGTCTGCAAGCAAGAGATTAATTTATGCTTATTTTAATTGCTGGGTTCTTCTGCAGTGGCTGATGCATCTCACACACTCACACACAGGCCCATAAATAAAATATGAATTCTAACAAATGAATAATAATGATTATATCAGCCTAAAAGCACGTGGTGTTTTATATCTGAGGGTATTTATGATGTGCAAATTAAGCCAGATTTACATTCCTGAGACAGTCTGAACTATCTGGCTTTTGTATTTTCTTTATCTACAAGTCTTGGTTCTTGTGTTTTCATTTTCATCAAGAGGGTTTTTTATGTGTGATTTTTTTTCCCATATGCGATTTCTTCCATATACATTTCAGATTCATATGCAGTGTTTAGGGGATAGGTTTGTAGCTTAGTGGAAGAGCATCTGTTTACATCCAGAAGGTCTCAGATTGAATCTCTGGCCTTCTAGGTGCCCCTTCCTGAAGCCAATAGCGTTGGTGGTATGTGCATACTGCCAGCTCTTAGTGTCGTAAATGTGCCGTAAGGCACACTTATGGCACTGGGGGAAGGAAGGAGCTGCAGCAGCGCCAGTAGGTGTTGACCGTCAACAGCTCATGAATGGATGGACAGCACTCTTCCAACATTGGCCAGTGATGAGTATTTTCAAGGTGGGAGGGGGGAGGGAGTGGATGGAACAGAGCAAAGGGAAGGTGGAGGAAGGGGAGAATTGGGCCCAGGAGGGGAGGAATCCTGAACCCTCTCCTGAGCTGGGCAATCAGACATGGGTCTCCTCAGCTCTGCGCTCACTTAAATGCG
The DNA here is from genome assembly GCF_035046505.1 of Tiliqua scincoides. Lineage (NCBI taxonomy): Eukaryota > Metazoa > Chordata > Lepidosauria > Squamata > Scincidae > Tiliqua > Tiliqua scincoides. Next base: position 34,386,699 of record NC_089826.1, read on the forward strand.
GAGGCAGAGGCAAGGAGACTCATTGGCACCATGGCGGCGTTACCTGGGGTAAGGTACAAAATATTACCTTACCCCAGTGGTACTCAAACTTTTCCAGCCAGTGGCTCCCTTGACCCTCGGTGGCTGTTGGCCATGATTCCCCATCATGTTCCTGAGGATTGTCAAACAACAAGATTAATATATCACTTTAAAAACAGTACCCTTTTCTGCTCCTGGCCAAGTAAAGTATGTGCTTTTCTCTCTCCCCCCACCTTTGCCAACTACATGGAAACAACTTTAAGAGTCCTGATGACTGGTAAAATAGGAAGCATTTTATTTGGGGAGGGGGAGGAAAGCGGGAAGATTTGGAGATCGAAAGGGGGGAGTGGGAGGGGGTTGAAAAGAGAGATTTCACTTTGATGAGAAGCGATCCCAGACTGGGAACTAGGAACCAACCAGACAAGGATCAGCGAGCGTTAAGGACTGCAAGCTGAGCATGCTCGGTACTTGCCAGATGGGGGTTGGAGTCCAAGAGCTTTGGAAACAACATGCAGCGAACACAGAAGGCGGCAGCCTTGGAGTGGAAGGAGAAGAGGGCAGGGCGACAGCAGCCACTCTCGCAGCTGAGCAACTCCCGTTTCTGCCCCATTATTCTGCAACTCCAGCCTGCCCCATTATTGTCTCTTGCTTTGTGAACCTTGTGTCACAGATTACACATTTATGTTCAGACTACATCATACATGCTGCCTGGAAGGAAGAGATCACCAGTTGGACAGTAGCAAAATAGTCCAGTCTCTAATACAATTTATTTCTTGAAGAGTTAAAGGTGTCAAGTGGACATGTCAGAGGAGCAGATGATGGCCCCATGTGCTCAATTCAGGGCCCAATCCAGACCTGTGTATGCCAGCTTGCCGCTGGTGTGCACTGCTGCAAAGAGACATTTGCGAGCCCTGACCGCTGGAGCTAGCCCGGTGCAATCCTGCGAAGGGTCAGCTCCAGTTCTGGGTCCACTTTCTGCTGCCTGGTGGTCACCTGGACCTCCGGGCGGCGGAGAGTTGAGTGAGGATGTAGAGGGAGGCGGGGAAGAGGTGTTCCAGGGTGGGAAGAGGTGGGGGAGGGGGGAAGAGGGTGGGAGTGAAATTTGGCAGGGGGGTAGAGTGGGCAGAAAAGAGCGTGGGACTGGTGGAGCTCAGCTCCACCAGATCCTGAGCCCCATGTTGGGCTATGCAGCCCAAAATGGTCCTCTCCAATTTTGTGCAGGCTCCAGAGCCACCGCAGAATCGAGTAGCCCCATTGCAGGGCTACTTCCCTTACTCAGGGGAATGGGATGAGTCCTCTTTTCCTGAGGAGCTGCTGCAGGCTGCCCGGTTGCGTGTTGGATGCCACAGTAGCCATTTTGGCACTGCGACAGCCTTGCGCTCAGGATTGGGCTGCCCATGTGCTCCAAAATTCACTCACCAAACTAAATCCCAACTTCAGATTCTAAGGCTTCCGGATCAAACCCTGGAATACACAGTTGTATAAGAGCATGCCCATATAACTGTGAAAACATGACAGGGTGTGGTGCATTTGTGGGGAAAGTTTCTTTGCCAAGTCAAGCTGAACTCCTAGTATGATTTTTTTTCCCCCTTTCCTGAATGGAAACTTTATTTTAATCATTCCACCTTCAAATAGATTGCCAGATTAAATTCACCTAGTGAGCATTATCAGATGGACCTGGCATCTGTATTCATGCTTGAAGATGTCCATATTCATTAGTGGATTTCTTTACCTTAACAAACCTTGGAATTAAATGCAACCCACAAAGCAAGCATTTATCATTCGGAGATACAACTGAGTGCGAGTTCTGTATTGTTTCAGCCATTAGCAGTCCAATCTGATTACGGGGCTCAATCTGTTTCTGGTGGGAAAGGCTGCAAGAACAACAATGTCATTACCATCTGTGTCCTCAGCAGAGACTTCATATCTGAGCACTTAGCATTTCAAAAATCCTACAGATGTTGATAATGCATTATTCATCGAGAGACTGCCACAGCTGTGTAGTTTCCAGTGCATTTTCCAGGCAATCTGTCCTCTGACTCTAATTTGAGCAGTGTGGAGCCGAGTGCCATACTGCGGCTTAGGAATGGACAAGAGCTGAATGTGGGTCTACTGGAGCCTCAGAGAAACAAAGGGTGCGTCAGTCTTCACTTTGCCCATCCCGGATTGTAATTGTAATTTGATGAATAATGAACATGCGCCACGAAGTGTGTGCAATGCAGGTCAAAACAAAATTAACTAGGACTGAAGCCCTCTTTGCACTTTCCTGGGAGTTGTCCTTGTTAGAATTGGTAAACATGCGGAGCATTGCACTGAAAGGATTGTTACTGAAATCACAGAAAGAGAGGGAAGGGAAACGAGCAATGCAACCAGAGAAGTAAGGAGAAACTGAAGGTGGAAAGGAGAGGGAACTATCCCTGAGATACGTTGTATTCTACAACATTCAACATTCCTTCCTCTCAACATTCCTTCCTTTGTCATATTTTGTCCTACTTTAAACAATACAGTTGTACATTGACATCGGCAGGGGTTCTGTTCCAGGAACCACTGCAGATGCCACAACCTGCAGATAATCAAATCCATGTGTCGTGGCACTTCAGACCCTCCTGATGTGACCAGAATTGTGCTCTGTTCACATCTGGAGGCCCTCAGAAAGCATCCTGAGTGCTGGGGAGGCTGCAAGCTGCCTCGCCAACCCTCAGAAAGCATCCGGAAGGCTGAAAATTGTCACTTCCAGTTCATGGTTGAAAACAGGAAGTGACAATTTTTGGCTTTCTGGAGGTCTTAGAAGGCTTTCTGAGGGTTGGGAAAGCAGTGTGTGGTCCCTGGCCCCCAGAAGGCCCTTCAGATGCAACTGCAGAACAGCTCTGGTTGCGCTCAGAATGTCCAGGACAGACCAAATCCATGGTTTGGAACCTGTGGTTAGTTAAAACTGTGGGTTCCAAATATGTAGATAGAGAGGCACCACCTGTATTAAATATTCAGTTTGTCACAACCAGGCCTAGTCAGAGCTTGGGATGGCCCGGAATTGCTGTCGTTACAAAAACAAACTGTACTGGACACCCAGGTGAATTGTAAGCGGGGCAGTAACAAGCCAAGCCAAACCATCACCTGCCCCCCTTCCCTTTCCTTACCATTGGTTGTTCTCTGAGTAGCCTCCGTGCTCTGTGCTGGTCCTGTTTCAGGTTACCAGGAAAAGCAAAGCATGCTAGGAGCCAGCATACTTTGTTCTTCACTCAGATAGGATCAATGAGGAGCAAGAAAACTGCAGCAAGAGCCACTGAAGGTAAGGTAAAAGGGGGGAAGGTGCTCTGGCTCTACCTATCCATAATGATCTCCGGACCCACTAAACCTTTTAGAATTCTTGAAAAGGTCAACAGGCATGTGGATGCGGGAGAACCCGTGGACATTATATATCTGGACTTTCAGAAGGCATTTGACACGGTCCCTCACCAAAGGCTACTGAAAAAACTCCACAGTCAGGGAATTAGAGGACAGGTCCTCTCATGGATTGAGAACTGGTTGAAGACCAGGAACCAGAAAGTGGGTGTCAATGGGCAATTTTCACAATGGAGAGAGGTGAAAAGCGGTGTGCCCCAAGGATCTGTCCTGGGACTGGTGCTCTTCAACCTCTTCATAAATGACCTGGAGACAGGGTTGAGCAGTGAGGTGGCAAAGTTTGCAGATGACACCAAACATTTCCGAGTGGTGAAGACCAGAAGTGATTGTGAGAAGCTCCAGAAGGATCTCTCCAGACTGGCAGAATGGGCAGCAAAATGGCAGATGCGCTTCAATGTCAGTAAGTGTAAAGTCATGCACATTGGGGCAAAAAATCAAAACTTTAGATATAGGCTGATGGGTTCTGAGCTGTCTGTGACAGATCAGGAGAGAGATCTTGGGGTGGTGGTGGACAGGTCGATGAAAGTGTCGACCCAATGTGCGGCGGCAGTGAAGAAGGCCTGCATATAAATTAATCCAAACTAGGCTCTGGGAAGCTGAATTTACCTCTCTTTTCTCTGATCTTAACCCAGTATGTTCCCCTCTTTCTTTTGGTCTCTGCCTTCTACCAGGTCAGCCATCTAATTATTTTGATACCTTAATAAACCCCTCCCTTAGAAGGGCTTTTATGCTCGCGCGTTTTAATATTTTCCCCTCCTCGTATCATTTTGGCAGATCTTCCCATATTCCTCGGAACTACAGATTATGCTCCTTCTGTCACCTCGAACCGGATACACTTGAGCATATCCTGATTCATTGTCCAGCGCATTGTTTACTTCGAAAGCTGTATTTGGATCCCTTTTTATGGCATCGCACCGGCCCATTCATTGACCCCCTCTTTGTTTTGCTAAGTGACAACCAGGCTAACATTACCACAGCAGTTACCAGTTTTTTATCCCAAATTATTAAAATATCCCCACTTCCTAAAAAATAAAAAGTAGGGAAAACTTCCCTCTTCTTTTGAATTATTTCCCATTTTCCTTCCCTATTATGTTTATCTTTTAGTGATTGTTGTAAATGCCAATAAAGGTACTATTGATTGATTGATTGTAAAGAAGGCCAATTCTACGCTTGGGATCATTAGAAAAGGTATTGAGAACAAAACAGCTAATATTATAATGCCGTTGTACAAATCTATAGTAAGGCCACACCTGGAGTATTGTGTCCAGTTCTGGTCGCCACATCTCAAAAAAGACATAGTGGAAATGGAAAAGGTGCAAAAGAAAGCGACTAAGATGATTGCTGGGCTGGGGCACCTTCCTTATGAGGAAAGGCTACGGCATTTGGGCCTCTTTAGCCTAGAAAAGAGATGCCTGAGGGGAGACATGATTGAGACATACAAAATTATGCAGGGGATGGACAGAGTGGATAGGGAGATGCTCTTTACACTCTCACATAACACCAGAACAAGGGGACATCCACTCAAATTGAGTGTTGGGAGAGTTAGAACAGAAAAAAGAAAATATTTCTTTACTCAGTGTGTGGCTGGTCTGTGGAACTCCTTGCCACAGGATGTGGTGATGGCGTCTAGCCTGGACACCTTTAAAAGGGGATTGGACAAGTTTCTGGAGGAAAAATCCATTATGGGTTACAAGCCATGATGTGTATGTGCAACCTCCTGATTTTAGAAATGTCAGATGCAAGGGATGCAATGTGTCAGAATGCCAGATGCAAGGGAGGGCACCAGGATGCAGGTCTCTTGTTATCTGGTGTGCTCCCTGGGGCATTTGGTGGGCCGTTGTGAGATACAGGAAGCTGGACTAGACGGGTCTATGGCCTGATCCAGTGGGGCTGTTCTTATGTTCTTATGTTCTTATACACTTAGACTGCAATCCTATCCACACTTTCCTGGGGGTAAGGAGTAAGCCCAACTTAACACAATGGGGCTTACTTTTGAGTAGACATGCATAGGATTGTCCTGTTAATACATGTGCATAGTATGCAATTCAACTCTAAGAGACTGGTTGATAACATTGTTAAAAGATATATGTGGAAAGATGCATCTGTTGCAAAGAATGGTCTCTGAAATGCAAGGCAGGCAACAGTCCTTCCTTGGGCTCTTTTTGTAGCCTGCTGTTTGTTTGGCTTTTTTAGTTGTACTAAGCAAGATAGTTTTCTGAGCCTGACTTTCAATTTCTGGCTTACTGTGCTCTGAGAAGCCATTAGTAGCGGGGGGGGGGGGGAGAGAATTGGACGTAGCTTCTGAGCGGCAATATTTTATTTTATCATTTGCAATTTGAATTCCTAGGTGAGAACAGTGGTGTCACTTCCTGCTTGATGACATCATTTCAGGCTCTGGCACAACAATGATGGCACTTCCTGTTTGATGATGTCACTTCCGGTCATGACATCACTTCCAGGTTGATGACATCACTTCCGGTGGGTCCCGGTCAGGTTGTCATTCTCAGAAGTCAGTCCTGGCCTAAAACATGTGAGAACCACTGCACTAAGCAGCTTTCCTAAGCAATCAGGTGGGACAGGAGGGCAAGAATGCAGCCGTAACAGGGTTTTGTTTTTTCCTCTTCTTTCTCTAGCAGTGCTGTAGGAAGAAGGGGGGCTGTTGCTTCCCTGATCCTGTTCCTGAACATTCTCTGTAAGCAGGAGGAGGGGCAGAGAGTCAATTGGAGCAGTTCTGTTGGTGGCAGGCCAAAGAGGATTGTGGACAGGCGCATGGTGCAGAGAACTCCTTATCTGTTCACCACCCTCTCCCCAAATCATCATTCAGGGCCCAATCCTATCTAATTTTCCAGGGCAGCAGCCCTGAGGTAAGGGAACAAACATTCCCTTACATTGAGGAGGCCTCCATGACCACCCCCCATGGCATAATGGAGTACATGTGCTGTTGGCACAGCTACATCAGTGCTGGAAAGTTGTATAGGATTGGATTCCCAATGTGAGCTTTTCGGGTCACATTATGGAAGGGCTGACCATGGTCACAAGTTTGCTATCCCTCACCTGCTGTCAAGAGGGGTTACACACTTTTATGAATGGCTGCAGAAGTTGTTATAAGGATGTGTAATTCTGTTTGCAAATTTTGGAGACAAATGCAGAAAATATGGAAACTACCTCATAAGCTAAGAATAGATTTGTTGTGCTAAGGCATATGTGATTGCATTGCAGTCCCCTGGTTGTTATAAAGCCATTTCTGAGGCTGGGAACAGTTGTTGGTTCATACTGTCAAAACATTTATGATAATCTTCTCATTAATTAATTCTGGGATTTCTCTCTCCCACCCACCCCCATCCACCCACTCATTTTTGGCTCTTAAAAGGACTTCCAGGACAGCTCACGAAAGCCTCACAATTCAAATCACACCATCAAAATGATCATTTAAACTGCAAAAATTAAACAATATCAGAATTAGCATCTCGGCACATAGCCAGTTTAAAAACAAAAGTGAAAAACAACAGGGAAAATCCAACAAAATGAAAACAAGTATTTGGCAAAACAAAAGAAATGTCATAACTGTGGACTGAAAACACATGAAAGGGAGCACCAGATGGGCCTCAAGGAGCGGGACCTCAGTGTTGCACTCGACTCCACATGCGTAAAATCTGGGGGCTCTGGATCACAGTCCTGCACTGGGCCCAATGGCAGCCCCTACTAGCACATTGGGTGATGCTACCTTTACCTGTACGGAGTGTTTAAGGGCCAGCCCAGCCAAGTGCGTGTTCTGATGGACACTCCTAACCTGGGCAAACATGACACCATCCCTGCTGAAGAGGAGACGTCACTAGATATTGCATACTGTTTATATGTCAGGGGGACTTTTTCCATTTTATCTGTAAAAACAGTCTAGTCAGAGGCACTGAAATACCACAAGTGTTTTGCTTCCCAAAGTTCTAAGTTAGCCAAACTATGAAGATTTGGCCAAAGTTATTTCTAGCTTCCCAAGTGCATGGACAGGAGTAATTCCTAAAGGCAGACGAACAGATTAGCATGCTAATTTATCAAGCACAAATAATGCATCTTCCCATTAGAATTCAACAAACATGATAGAATTTTGTCTGGTAGAAAACCATTTCTGCCTCTCTACTGTCAGCAACTTTGTCATTTCATAAATAATGTTTTTCAATTGTCGTTCCTCGTTAGCTGCAAGACCAACTCTTGTCATTTCCATTTAATGATATACCGGCTTTGAAAAAGAATACTCCAATTGTGAGAGTAAATTGCACTATGTCTTACTACACGGGCACTTCACCTCTGGAGATGAGAGTCACAAATGGAAATGGGTATGGTCTTATCATCACTGCTGTGGGAAGGGAACGCTGGTTAAATCAGAAAACAAAGTAAAAAAAAGAACCCTCTGATTATGAAACCTAACAGAATTAGTGCCCTTCTCAGAGTGAAATGTCAAGGCTGGAATGCCAGGGATGTTTTATAGATATGCAGATAAGGCGCCATGGTGGAATTCTGATGGGGAGCATTTGCTATGCTTGACTGAACTGTGCCTTTTCCTTGGTGCTCTTACAGTAAGTCAGATGTACTGTCAAAAGAGGGCCCACAGCACATTCACTGTGCTGAAAGCCTGCCTCAGGCCAGCTAACAAAACTCTGGTTCAACCCCTAGCTTCTCAACGCGTGCCTGCTTAAGACACGGACACAATGCTTTCATCTTAGGCATCCAGCTTTGGCTGCAATTTTTCCAACCAAAGTTGGATTTCTTAGCCACTGGAGTGTGGTTGATTTGCTACTATGCCCGTTTGTGAAATGGGCTTGTAGCACAGCTGCCAATGCATGTTCAGCCCTCCTCTTCTATTTCATCTCTTCTCAGACTGCTATTGCAATGGCTGCTCAAACTCCCACACTGTAATAATATGGCTTACATTGCCATAATTAAATTGGGCGCTTCTGCCTTAGGAAATAGGAAGCGGCCTTGAATGACATCATCGGTCCATCTAGGTCAGCAGTGACCTACATGCTAGTTTCGGCCTGGCACAAAATCTCCATGGTTGCAGACAGGGGTCCTTCCCAGCCCTACTTGGAGATGTCAGGAATTTAATCTGGATCTTCTGGGTCGAAAGCATGTGCTCTGCAAGTGAGCTACAACCCTGTCTGCATTGCGCATAAATGTACAGCTCTAAACAATTTCCTTGATGTTCCTTAAACCCGGCAGTGACTACTTTGAGTTTGCACTGGCCTCTACAACCCCTACTGGTGTGGATTGTCAGTGTGGTGTGGTCCTAGGCCTTGCTGTGGGGAATCCCAGGCCTAAGCAAATCACTAGTCGGTTGTGGAACTCACTGGATGACCATGGGCTAGAGTTGCCACTGAAATTTCAGCAAAGCTGAGAGTTTGAGGGTTCCTCCTCAGGCAAAACATCAGAGGAACTCTGAAGAAAGACAAAAGAATTCTGGTATGGCTAATGCAACTTCTCAGAGAGGGATCTGCACATCCCTGTGTTTCTGTTAGATTCTACATAAAGAGAAAAGTAGCAATATGAATAAACTGTCAAGCTATTCTTTATATTTGCCCTGTGATAGAGTTTAATATAGGTCACCTTCTGCTTGAGTTTGTGGGTGGGTTCTCCACAGAGAACCCTATGCAAGCTCTATGGCGGTCTTGCATTTGGCCACAGAATTGACTATTGTACGTCTTGTATGACTTTCTAGCCCTCCAATTCTACAGCTTTGCTAGGCAGCAAACAAGTTTTGTCCCAATTATGAGGTTGTGTTCCTTAAATTAGGAGTGAAAAGTTGTCGTCTTCACCCAACTTGGAATGTTGCTTGGTGTTAATGAAAATAGACAGTTGCAAATGTTTGCCTTTTGTATCATTAATAAGCGTGGTTTTCGTACTTGTCCCAACAATCTTGTTAGAAGACTAAAGTCAAATTGTCCTTTTTTTGTGTTAAGACTTGTTTTGCCTAAGTTGCTCGGAAACAATTTATTCAATCCATCTTTCTTCAGTAATTGATTATGCGGATATTATTTATCGTACTGCTGCAAGCACATCTTTGCATAAATTGGATGTGCTTTATCATTCCATGTTACATTGTATTTACAAATGCTCCATTTTCTGCTCATCATGGATGACTTTATTCCATGGTAAACTGGTCTTCATTAGGCGGTTTCTAGGCATTAGCATTTATCAGTGAGAGAATTTGGAGGAAAAAAAACCCACAATGCATTCCATCTTTATCACATTCCTTTTCCCAACAAATGTGTTCTCAAATCCCCAGGCGCTCTTTACAGTTTTTCTGCACATAAAATTTTAATACACTACAAAATATCCGTCTCTCCCCTCGTGTTGCTCTACTCCTGCTTCCCGACCCATTCGTTATTGTTAAAAGTAACATTAAAGTTTACAAGCTATTTCAACTCTACTAATTAAAATAAAACAACATAGTTTATACAGTATGTGGCTGCAATTTGTCTTGAGGCAACATTTATCAGGTCATCCTTGTTAAGAAGAAATGAAGTTGTCAATGTAGCAATTTACTTGTTTAAAGCAAGAGGGGATTGGCTATCTAAACTATTTACTCTCCTTTAGTTAGACATGAATAGTGACCTTACATTATCCATTTGAGATGGCCCTTATTTCAAGGGTTTCAGAGCATCCTACAGAGAGCAGGAAACCTCTGCTCTGTAAGATCTCTGTTGAGAAGGCTCCTGGGACCGATCTACACTGAACAGCATGAGACAGCACACTTGGGGCTCTAACATGTGAAAATGTAGTTTGGGACTGTGACAAAAATCTTTCTGTTCCACCAAAGTCATAGCTAGGTCATTTGACATCCGGGGCCCATAAAATTTTGTCACCTCCACATGACGTAATTAAGTAATTAATTATATTATATTATATAGTATCATATTATTTATTTATTTATTTATTTATTTATTAATTCACACTTTTATACCACCCTTCCTCTAAGCAGCTCAGGGTGGTGTACATGGTTCCGCCCCTTATTTTGTTTTCACAACAACCCTGTGAGGTAGGAGAGACAGAGATAATAATAGTCATGACATGAAATGAGTAATAATAATGGCCAGAAAATAAATGCAGTGAATATTTCCCCACAAGCAATGGATGAAATTCTGCATCAAATGGTATATAACATGATGGTATTATTCCTGAAAGCCACAATTTCCAGAATTTTGGTCACTAGGAAAATTGTGGGAGATCCAAGTTTGGAGGGGGGGGGAGAAAGGGAGATTGTGGGGGACCCAGGCTTGGAGGGGGGGGAAGATTGGGCAGATCCAGGTTTGGAGGGGGGGAAGAAAGAGAGATTGTAGGAGATCCAGGCTTGGAAGGGGGGAGAAAGGGAGATTGTGGGGGATCCAGTCTTGGAGGGGGAGAAGAGTATGCATATCACTATCAGAACTCACCCAGCTTTGCAAATCTAAAAACAAGTAAAAATTCACCTTACATCTGAAGCCTCTGTTTTATTCTTGGGGGGGGGGGGGGAGGCTACCTTCTGAAGCATTTGTTCAGCTCCACTTTCATCAGATCAGGACCATGCAGCTAGCCTTGCACTCCTCTGTGCCCAACTTGACCAGAAACCAAGGCACTTTGCCTACTGCACCATGTGGCTTCCTTTTACTTTCCATAGGGCTCAATACATTCCTCAGCTTGGAGGGAGGGACTTCCTTCTTGGGTGTTTTTTGGGGGCTGCATTCATTGGACAGGAACCATTCTGGTGTCCTTGGATTCCTCTCAGCCTGCCCTTTCCGGCGCACTAAGGCAAGTCGGCCTACTCATGAGTATACATGCGATATGGTTCAGTTTCACTTTCCATAGGGCTCCATGCATTTTTGGGTTTCCGGTCTATTGGCCATAACCTTTGATTGAAAGGAGATATTTAACTCTGGTTTTTAGCATTGCATTCCTCTGGAAATTCCACATCCAACGGTATATGGCATGATGGGGTTACTCCTAACCTTCACGATGTTAGTGATATTGGGGCATTTGTGGTGTCACCCCCCCCAAGCTACACCACTGTGTTCCACTCATTTTGCCTATGCTGTCTAGTTTCTAGACATGCGACATGGTCCTTAAAATCACTGGGGCATCTTACAGCACTAGCCTTCTTTTGTTTGAATCCATCACAATTATAGAAGAGCCACTTGATAGGACTTGTGTGTGTTAGCAGTGTTCATGTCTGGGATTCTCTGGAAGCAAAGGATGTGGGCTAACCCTACCACTGAGATTGGCATGTGCTCACCTATTGGCAGCCAACTCCATCTGGCTAGATAATGGGTGGAATAGAATGCCCAGGTGGTCACCATTCCTCCAACTGGATGACCCTATTACATCAGCAAACCTAAATTTGCTAAGGGCATGCTTCTGCTTTTGTCTCTAGTAGTCATATGGTGCACCTGTTGCTACATTAAGAAAAGACTCTGCCACCTCTCATCAGGGCATAGGAAAAGGATCCCCTTTTACTTCTCTTGTACCATGTAGATAGCTAAAAATAGGAAAATATCTAGAGGGGTTTTGGTTTGCTTTTTTTGCTAGTTTTTAAAATTCTGTGCCAACTTTGCCAAATTCTACTTTGGGGCAGCCCTGCTTTCTTTTAACCTGCGTCTTGTAATTTTGATCATCTGCGTCCTCTTTCTGTTTCTTTATTTTGCCTTTTTCCCTGTCTTGATGATGGCAGCAAAGACCTATGATAATTTCTCAATTACCCATAAATCAACCAGCTGCAAAAGGGAAAGATTAGGAAGACTGTAGCTAACTACTAAGAATTCCACCTGTTTTGTCCTCTGCCCTCACAGGCCTCTCTTCTGTCACAGGAACATCAAATGACTAAATAAGCTCCCATGTCATATTACCTGCTTCTAGAAGACTAATCTATCAGGGACATGAATTCAAGGCTAGTTGTATTCTTGTCATACTAGCCTTCTACAGGCTATCTTATGTGGAATCTTATATTAGCAACTATCCACTCATGCAGTTCTTCGCCTGTGTTCTGAAGTGGTATAATTTCAGTAGGGCTACAGCATATCTTCATTCTGAATGTGTAACGTGGTTCTGATTTACTGATCATGAATGCTATGAACCATATCAGCCCATGCTTGACCTCACTAGTCCGCATACCTTTTCACAATGGGTGAGTTGCTTCTTCACAGGTGTGTTTTGTTTAGTTTGCTTTCACGCTGAATGGTCATCTTCCTGCAGTCAGTGTGAGAGTGCTACAGGGAACAAGTTCATGCCTTTGTTCAGGACACATCTCATTACCTCCGTTATCTGTGTGAAGCAACCAAGTATGCTTATTGCTGGCCTTCTGAGATCTAGATCTCCCACTAAGATGTTACTCATTGCAGCCAAGAGCCTTTTGGTAACCTCTAATATGCCATTTTCATCTTTTAGAAGTTGGAAGGGAAAGCGTGCACAGCAAAATTCAGAGTGTCGACTTGCTATGATCATTCTAACCAAAGCGTCATACATTACCTGTATTGCATGTTCAGTTTCTAGCTCATATTTTGATTACAGAACCGTCATCTGTGTCAAAAATGGTGTTTATTCCTTATTCTTTGCCTTTAAGTAAACTCTTAGGTTTACTGTCAGATATTTCAGATGGCAACACTGCTTCACTGGTTGGTTGGCAACCTTCAGTCTCGAAAGACTATGGTATAAGCCTACAGCACCCAGTATTCCCAAGCGGTCTTCCATCCAAGTACTAACCAGGCCTGACCCTGCTTAGCTTCTGAGATCAGACGAGATTGGGCATGTGCAGGGTAACAGTTGTGCTAACAGGATCCCTGAGATTCAATTTCTGTTGCCTAAACTTGCTTTAGTGATGGAGTTTGCATGTTGAAGATTCAGTGCAGAAGGTTCTATCTCTGGCATCAGTAGGTCAGGCTGGTAAAGACCTCAGTATGAAAACCTGGAGAGCCACAGCCAGTCAGTTTAGGCAATACCAACCTAGATGTGTCAAGGCTCTTGATTGCTTTGTCTTTTCAAACTTTTGTAACTACTCACTCTTTGGTGCACTTTATTTGTTACAGAAGCATTGTGGGAGTCACTTTCCCATGGCTTCATCCCATGATATAACACTGGTACCACATGGCTAGGGTGCATAACACAGGTCCTTTCCAGCTGATCATCTCCCAACTAGGCGACCATTGGGTGGGAAGGGCCTCTGTAATGGAAACTTCTTATGTGATATCAGATCTTTACTTGCTATAGGAAGCCACAGAAAAGTGATCCTCTTGCTACTGCTGTAATGTCTTGCATATAACTTCAAAAGCTTTTAGAGATGTCCCCATCAGTGGTCACTTGTGATACCCTCAGACCACTTTGCTGCTTGCCCACCAGTCCTGAAAATATCTTCTTCCAGACCTGCTTATAATAGGAACTCCTGCTCCGGATTTTGCCTCAAGATGGACTCCTGAAGACTTTTCCATAACTGGATGTAGCTAAAAGGCAGTGGAGGTTTGGGATCAGAGTTCTGCTTCTCTCAGATGAGATGCCTTCCCAGGCTAATGAGTCCCATCTACCTGGTGGCTGTTTAGTCGCCTCTTAGCCCCAGTCCCCAGGGGAATTTTTGCTAACAACAACAACAACAACAACAACAACTAGGTATTTATATACTGCCTTTCTGGTCATCGGATTACTCCTCTGACTTTATTCAAGGCGGGCATTTCTAAATCCCTCAAGGGGATTTTTACAATCATAGAGGTTCTCTCTTTCAAGAACCAACAACATTTCAGAATGGATCTTCCTGGTTTGGTCTCACTTCTGGCCTCCAGTTCTCCCATGCAGGCTGACAAGTATCCCTTGGTATTCCAAGTATCCCTTGGTAAGTGCACATTTCTTTAACAGCACAGACAGGCTTTTACTTTCAATCTGAGCAGTTTCTATAGACACACATTCTGTCTTGCCAGTGGAGATAAAGGGAAAAGGTTTTCCTCTGATGTGGTCCAGGTGCATCTTTGTGATCTTTGCACCTTGGCCTATGGAACGTCACATCTATGCTAAACTTGCCATCATAAGGGCTGGTCAAATAAACTTAGCAAGGGAAGTTTCTTCTTTCTTTAGGCAGCAGAAGAAAGGAGATGGGATGAGGAAAAATGATGCTTCCCCCCCCCCCATAAACTGCATGGAGGATCCTTTGGGACTGTAAGTAGAGTATATTCTTTAAAAGAAATAAAATATTACTTGGAATGATAATTTATTGACTTTCTATGTTCCTGAATTCATAGCATTTTTTTCTGATTTTTATTTAACTGTTTGCTCCCTCTTTTGTCACCAATGAACCCTGTGCTGGTTGTATACAACAGATGAGGGGCTAAGGACTGAGTGAGTCCTAAATTATATGAGAAAGGTGGGCATTTAAGAGTGGAAGCTTTACTCCTTTGTCTTGTCCATAAGAGCTTCAGCCTGCCTGAATCTAAACAGTGTGGGTTGAAACCACTGGAGCTGACACTCACTGTAATATCTAGTTTGCCTAACTGTGCTTGAGTGTTCCCATCCCCCAGTGGCACACAACTGATAAATTATATCTGCTATATGAAGCTGGAAATGCTTCTGTACAGGGGCAGCCTCATTTGACCAACATAACCAGTGTGATGTAGCAATCAGAGTCTCGGACTGGAGATACCAAATCCCCACCCATTCCAACTCAACTTGCCCTGCTTTGCAGGATTGTTCTCAGAATAATATAGGGATGGGAGGAACCTATGCACGCTTTCCCAAGTCCCCTCACGAAAGGACAAGTTGACAATAATGTGTGATTCCTAGTTATCATGTTGATCACCTCCAGTGAAATAGAGCAGTGGTCTTCAACCTTGATCGTGCTATGACCCAAATGAATGAGTGAGAATGGGGACCCACCATTGATCCTGTCCCCCTCCCAGAACCCTATATGCCCACTCTCACCCCCTTTGCCACCTACTTCCTACCCCCATTATGCCTTCCTAGCACTGTTCTCTCTCTCTCTCTCTCTCTCTCTCTCTCTCTCTCCGTTACCATGAAGCCTGCCACTGGTAAAAGCTATTTTAGTTCAATTGCTATTTTAGCACAATTGCTAAGAACCTGAGCAGCTGAGACACAACCTCCTGGTACCTGAAGGAGGACACCAGATGCCTCCCCCTTTACCTGGTGGTGTTTTGGTCCAGTGGTCTTCAACCTTTTTCATTCCTGTTGCAGCCACCCCATAACTGAGGCTTTGCGACCCCATTGGGGTCACGACCCCAATGTTGAAGAACACTGACATAGAGAGTCTCCACGCCAGTGCTGTGAACTGGAACAAGGAGAAATCTGTTCGTGAAAATTCATGATTTAAAGAGTCACGGGATGGACTTGTGTTGTCGAACCGGAATCTCCGGTGAGCAGCTCGCTGCGGTTATAATTTTAATGAATATTGAAAGCTTAAGTGCCATCGTTTCCCATATCACTTTTCTCCATCAAATGATTTATTGACCACTTATACATGATACATTCTCCTGTCATGGATAGCACACTATATATTTATTTTCGTGAATAATGGCCACTGTTTTAATTGATAGTTTCAGAGAGAGGAATAGATTTATTTCTACAATGAATAAAACTGCTCACAATTTACAGCTGGTATAAATTATTTCGCCACTTTATTCTAGTTTTCCTTTTGCAACTCAACATGCCACTAATCTTAACAGAAATCAATCAAACAACCCTATAATGCATTGCTATCCAGCCATTGCTATGAAACACACCAAAGCCATTTTCTGTATAATATTTTCAAAATGGGTGTTAAATGATGTTGCCAGGAGCCTTTGCTGAACCAAGGAACTTCTGACTGCCTGATAGATCTCTCTGTGAGCCACCCATGTTTCATTTGTTTTTTGTTTGTCTGCCTTTGACATTCTACCTACCTGACTCCCTGAGACTCATTCATTACACAGCTCTTTGCAACTTACAGCCTTCTCATTAAATGAAGTCATGAAGTTTGTTCTATGTGGTCTTCAAGAAAAGAAAGGTTAAAATCCATCCGTTGATGTGATTATCAGATGCTTATAGCCTGATATGTATGAACCTGGAAAGACAGTTGATGGATTGCACATTTATTCATTTTGGAAAGGAGATACAAATCACAGTGGAGGAGTGAGAGGTTATCAAGATTTCTTAGTGGTTCAACCAACATCATCCACTCCCAATAATCTCATCTTGCTGTGAATGTTATGTGTCATTGGTTCACTCTCAAAATGTCACTACTGAGGGCCAAAATAGACGAGACATTAATCCTGCGGTTTGCCATTCTTGTGCATGTTTTACTTTGTAGCTATGGTCCCCGATGATCAAAATTGTGGCAACAGAGGGAGGACTTTTAACCTTTCCCCCTTACTCTGTAGTTCTGATGGAGCTGCTTTTTGCATGGAGAGGGGAGCTGCTATCAGTGCTATTTTTGAGGTTCTTGCCACGAGGGAGAATGAACAAAATCCCCTCTCCTCTTGCTCTTTTTCCTATTATGACAGAGTCATGATTGACCCACATATTGTTATAATGCATTGACTTGTCGGTAACATTATGTATCCCCTTTTTTTATTGAACTAAAAGAATATTGTCATCTTCCATAATCTCATTTTAGGCAGTTGTCTTGACTCCTAAGTATTTATTTAAATACTTAAACTGTTAAATTGTTTAAATAATAAAGGTCTATTTTTTCTCATGTACTTTTGCATTCTTGCTCTGCTACTTGAATATCAAAGACCACACCCCAAGTTTAGAGAAGAAAAGCAGAATCTCCATGATATTTGTTATGGTGCTTATTGTCAGATCTGCAAGAGGGATCTGAAGGCCTTAGGAGTGGACCTCAACAGGTGGGAAACCTTGGCCTCTGAGCGGCCCGCTTGGAGGCAGGCTGTGCAGCATGGCCTTTCCCAGTTTGAAGATACATTTGGCCAACAGACTGAGGCAAAGAGGCAAAGAAGGAAGGCCCAGACCAGGGACAGACTGCACTTGCTCCCAGTGTGGAAGGGATTGTCACTCCCGAATTGGCCTTTTCAGCCACACTAGACGCTGTTCCAGAACCACCATTCAGAGTGCGATACCATAGTCTCTCAAGACTGTTAAGGTTGCCAACAGATGCTTATTGTCAGAGATTGCTAAGTTTAGGTAACTTGCTCACAACCAATGACAATTCTCTTGCCATTAGTTCAATTCCAAAGGTCAAGGTGCTATCCTGGGTTGTGCTCTCTGGGCAGTCACCCAGTATCATGCACATACATGTACAAGTTTGTCCTACATCACTACTCCACTGCATCTGAGGACTAATCTGTGTCCATTTTTGAAATATTATGTTCATGAGAGGAGCAGCTCTATTTGAAGAGCCTCTCATTCCACCTTTTGCAGCATCTCCCATCATTATGCCTTGGAACAGAACACTAATAAAATGACAAATTGCAAGAGAAATATCAGAACAATTAACAGAGACTAACAAGCTAATTATGAGTAACCTGAAATATCACTCTGAGGACTCATTTAGCCCAGTTCTGAATAATAACATTTAGCCTGTAAAGTCATTTTTAAAACCCTGTTATGAAAAAATAAGTTATAAAGAGGGGAAAAAGATACAAGTTATAGTATTGAACACCTTGGATTAAATATTTAGTCCATAATTTTAGGTGTTTCTGGTAAGTAAGGTAGAATTAAAGCCTAATAGTCCAATCCCATGCTGCCCGGAGCGCCAGGACTACTGCTGCGCCAAAATGGTGCTGGCAATTCCTCAGGAGAAGGGAACTTTCATCCCCTTCCCCAGGTAAGGTGAGTAGCCCCGCAATGGGGCTACTCAATTTTGTGGGAGCCCTTGGGCTGCTGTAGAATTGAGAGCCTCCATATTGGGCCCGCGGCCTAACATGGAGGCTCGGATGTGGCAGAGCTCAGCTCTGTCGATCCCACCTCTCTCCTGCTTTGCTCCCTCCCTTGCACGCCTGCTCCCAACTCTCTTCCTGCCTCATCCTGCCTGGAATGCCTTCTCCTCACCTCCCACATGCCTCCACTCATCTCTCCCCCACCCAGTGGTCCATGAGACTGTCGAGCTGCAGAGCAGCAGTGCTCCACCAGCTCTAGCTCGGCACTGGCCGGTGCTGAGCTAGCACCAGTGCTGGACTGGCACTGAGGGCTGCATATGTGCCTTAAGGTAGGTTTGTGACACTCAGCGACGGCAGTGGACTAGTGCTAAGAGCTCAGGATAGGACTCCACGTCTTACTGAACACACTGAGCTTACTCCCGAGTAAAATATATAACACCATTTGCAAACACTTCTATCCATAATGTACCATGATAGTTTTGAAGTGGAAGAAAACCAGTTGCCAAATTTAAAGTCAGGTATTGCCTATACTGTAACGTGTATAGGCTACAATTCAACAGTGTTAGGCATGTTTGCACATACTTTTAAGCAAGCCTAACCATGGCTCAGTGTGTGTTTAGCAGCCTTTAGGAGGGTGTAGGTTGCTGATCTTGGAACCTAGCTAGGATCCATCCTAGAGTCCTTCTTGAATTCTACCCACCACTATGCTCTGAGCTGTGCATCTGGAGCATAAACTGACAGAAGGGCATGCCTGAGAGGTACAGGTTGATCTCTGGCTCAGGATGATTTCTGGCACAGTTGTTGTCAAGTACATAAAGGGACTTTGAGCTCAGGAAAATTCATAATTAATCTAGCCAGAAAAACACATGTCTTGAGAATCAAAGTCCTTTGTTCTCTCATTGCCCAAACAGCTAATCAGATACTTTGAATTTCATGCCTAGACCTTGCACACTTCCCCTTCGATCTCACAGGAACTACAGTCAATTGACTTCCCAGCTATACTAGGAATGAGATGTTATTATGCATAATTCGATGACAAAATACCACTCTGATTAATTAACAGAGGAAGGCGACAACCTTCCTTAGGCACAGTTTTTGGGAGAAACTCTGTAGAGTCCATTGAACTCCAATGAGTCCACTCAAACTCCATGGAACTCTGTAGGATTTACTTCTGATTAAAATGCTTAGGATTGTCCAGAAAGAATGCCACCTAATAAAGCAACAGTCCAAGACTCATTTCTGCTATAATCAAAGTCAATGGCTATACTCTGGAGTAGGTAGTTTCAGGATTGCAACACGTGCTTTTTCTAGACGTTGTGGTTTAGTTAAGAAGCATCCTCTCCGGAAACTTCCACGCAGGTATAACAACTATCAGGAGAGGGAGGAAATGCTTTTGGACACACGGTTTCCACTCAAGAGACTTGTGTTTTAGCTGATGTGATCTTGCAAGCAATTGTTCACCCACATGCACCACTGCCCATGAAACGATAGAATAATTTATATCACTCTTCTTATTAAGCACACAGCAGCCTCCCTAAGGATTAAATATCTCTTGCACTTGAAATAGAAAGGGACAGGTTTCCATGTCTGCAATCGCCTTGTGGAGAGAAATACCGACCTAGCAGCTTGTGTTAGTCCAATGGAGACCGAAAAGTGACAGCAGGAGCATTGGTCCTGTTACAATTGGGATCAGTAAAAGAGGATAAGGAGCAGCTGTGTACAAAAGGCTACCATGACCCATGGTCTGTTGTCTCCCTCCCAGGATCTACTTGCTCGCCATTAGTGTACAACAGTCTGTGAACGTGCTGTGATGGCATGGCTTTCTAAATGCCCATTTTCTTATGATAAGTAATGTCATTTGCAGTCCTAGGAATTCTGCCCCTTTTTGCTGCTGCTGTGCACATGCACTGAGAATGACCTGTCATGAATACAGTGCTGGGCTCAAGTCAGGGATTCCTGGGCTCAAATCTTTTCTCAGCTATCAAGCTTACTGGTGGCACAATTCTATTGTGCCTAGGAGCTGGCAGACAAAGCACTCCGCTGGCACAGACTGTTGCCAACGTGCTGTAGAGCATGTTGCTACAGTGTTAAGGTTAGTAGTGCCGACAGGAATGCCTGTGCCCTCCTGCCAGCACCAGAGAAGGACCTAGTATGAGCTGGAGCAGGTCAGCTTCATACAGAGGGGCAGGAGGTTAAGAGGGCAAGGGCGGTGCCGGGGCAGGGGTGGGTGGATCAGGTCTGAGATGGGACTCTCAAGTAGGGCAGACCCAAGCCCTTTACAAAATAATATGGTAGCCTTTCTCTTCTCATTCTCACTCACCACCCTGCTCCTCGCCACATTTCCTGTTCTATGCTTCTCTTCCTTTTCCAATCCAGGGAGTAGAAGGAGAAGGAAGAGCAGTGGAAGCAAGAGAGTGGACAAAAATGGGCACCCCCTGCCAATCAGCCACCTGAGGCTGCAATCCTAACCTCACTTTCCTGGGAGTAAGTCCCATTGAACACAATAGGACTTACTTCTGAGTAGACCGGGTTAGGCTTGTGCCCTGAGATGGCTGTTTCAGTTGGCCTCATGGATGGGCCAACCCTGACCCTACCGATGGCCTATCCAAAGAACATTTTGGTTCTATCACTTTTGGAGAGAAGCCCATTTGTCCAGTACTGCAACTTTAACCAGCATTTGTGGTGTTTGAGACAGAGTTTTGTGTGATATTTCCCCTCTCAATGTACTTTGGGGCTTCTTGTACACACTGCTTCCATCACCTGTGTCTTATCTTGAACCTCAAGATGTATACATCTTTTGATGGGACACACAGAATTAAGGTGAAATTTTATTCTCATTTGCAAGGCAGATTGTTTCATCGAAGTGCCGATCTCATGCTTGCAATGCAAATTCCCACCGCATTATCTGCTCTCCACCCCCGAGCAAAACTTCAAGTGACCTTAGAGAGATGTATACGAAATACATATTTGAAATCTGTACTGTATATCAAAGAGACAGAAAATACCAGGGATTTAGGCTTTTTTCATATGATAAAACAACTTCCTTTATATGGCAAAGTGTCTTTTTAAAATAAAAAATTAAAAAAAGGATGCTGCAGTTGTGCTATTTAACTGCTGGAATAAAGCAAAAAAAAAGTCTTTTTTTTTTTTTTTTTTTTTGACAAGGCCCCTCCTTATATTTAATCTGCTTCCACTTTTCCCTTTTCATTTTGGATTCTTTATTGCAAAATGTTGTTGTTCTTTTTATTAATAGCAAGTTGCAGCTTCAGTTTCATGGAGAAGCAAAAATCACCAATGCAGTATTAGGACTTGCGGGGTCCAAAATGATGTTGAAATGGGGTGATTATAACATTGCAGGTTGATTTAAATATATTGCTTACATCCCCATACCTGTGTAAAATCTCAGAGGGCCATCAACTTGGCATTCTTCTCCCCACCTCTAATTCTATTATTTTCTTCTTTCTTTCTCTCAACCACCACAATCTACAAAGATAGAAAGGATATGTATGAATGTTGGAAATGAATGCCCTGTTTCTTTCCCTGTTTTTGGTGACTTCTAATCTCCCAGAAGCCTCCACATGAATTCAGCACTTTAAAAAATACCTGGGATATCATCCTACAGTAGCCTTTGAAAATGCCACCACTCCACCCCAGGTGTGGTCTCCAAAGTTTGATAGGTGGCAACAGACCAGTCTACCAGCTATCTCCTCCCTGTTCAGCTATTGATCCAGTAAAAAGAGAAAGTGGAGAGCAGGAAGGGGTGTGTTCATGCTAACCAATAGGCACTACTCCCCTCAGGCTGTGGCAACCTTTTAAATTTTGCATAGCCACAACACACATACATTTGAGCCAAAATAAAATCAGTCCTCTGTAAGAAACATCTTGCTTTTCCAATTTTTACACCCCCAACTTATTACTCTCTCTCTCGCGCGCGCTCTCTCTCTCTCTCTCTGTAACACACACACGCACACACACACACACACGTGTGTGTGCATGTAGCTTAATGCAATGACACAGTTCAGAGTGCTCCTAAATTTCATCAATTTACTGCAAAATAAACTTTTGTTTTAATTTGCACTTCATTGCACTTACTGTCTAGCTGCTGCAATTAAATACTGAGTTTATAGTTGCAACCTTTTCAGCTAGTAAATTCAGTCCCTTGTTCCCATTTCAACTACTCTGTTGTTTCCTTCTTGCATTTCATAGAACTGACTGCCATAAAGCCTTGTTTTAATGTGGCTTCTGTCACATCTATATTCCTTTACTATCAACAAGGATATAAAAGAAATAGCTTCAGAAACGCAGGTGAATTCCATGTGCTTGGCAATACGGTTTGCAGATAGTGTTTTACCTTGCTGTCCCTGCATCAACACAAGTAATGCAGAGAACCAGGTTAAGGTAGAATCTCACTGGTCAAACAGAGTCAAGAATTTATACAATTCTAGTGAGCTTCCAGTAACTAGAGGACCAGATTTTGGGGGATCTGGGTTGCAGACAGGGACTGGAGCTTCTCCTACTGAATCTTCAACTTATCATGCCAGGAATCCCTTTCCTCCATGCCCAGTATTAAGACAGGAAACAGCTCATAGCATTTATACCCTGATTGGCCCTCTCATGTACACATAGCAATTGACACAAGCACATCCTAGCCCCCCTCTCAGTGTACTTTACCAGTTTTCTAATCGAACCACATGTAGGGGGGAGTCTTCAACCAAACTTCCTGCTCACAGGAGAATGTGTGCAACAGGCACATTTAGATGAACTGCCCCCTCCTCGATTAGAAGACCCAAGAGGAGGTGCATGTCTGTGCATTTGCCATGCACATTGATGTCAATGTATACATTAATCATAATAATTAACTAAATGATAATGAACTAATACACTATTTTTTACAGTAATTGCTGTTAAATGTTGTATTTTTTAAAAAAAAAAATCAGTTAAGGCTGCAGTCCTATGCACTTGTTCATGATAGCAAGTTCTACTGATCTCAGTGGGGCTTAGTTTTAAGGAGACAGGCATTAGATTGAGCTGCACACCAAGTCTCGGTTGTGTCACTACAAGGTGTTTGAAGTCATCTCTCCCAGGAACTGGAAAGCTCTGATGTTTATATTCCAGCATCTCTTTCCCAGGTGATTTGTTTCTTCCTGGAGTTTTCTGTTTTTCTTTAGTTGCTTTTGTTCTATTTACCAATAGATCTATTTACCAATACCCTCGAGGCTCACTGTTGAATTTAATTTTAGTTCTATAGTTATGAATAACAGGCACAGTTTCCACAACTTCTCTATTATATTTCTGAGTCTAGTGGAAAAAGAGCTGAGGAATGGTTCACATTTATTTCGGATATAATAAAATCATCCCAAGGTGACTCTGACCCTTTCTTTTCTTGTTGCAAACATTTCTTCCAGATGCATTTCGTTGTTGATTCCTTGAAGGCCTAGTTTAGATATTTCCTGCTTTTCACAGGCACCCCTGAAGAAGCTCTTCTCTTTGATGGCATGTAAATAAGAACCCTTCAATGTTCTCAATACATTTCACAATGTAATGGAGCCTATGTCTGCCTATGCTACTGCCATCAGGGGAATTCTCAGGCTGTATCTGATTGATATAACACATTGGGTGAGGAGCATTAAACATTTCCACTTCTGCACGGGAAACTGGCATTGAGAAGAGCTTTTGGTGATGATCATCATACTGGGGCAGTAACATCTAAAGTGTCCTAAGTTTATGATGTCTGAAGAACTTAAATTCTGCAGGATGACATGGTTGGCAACCTTCAGTCTCGAAAGACTATGGTATAAGCCTACAGCACCCGGTATTCCCAGGTGGTCTCCCATCCAAGTACTAACCAGGCCTGACCCTGCTTAGCTTCCGAGATTAGAAAAGATCAGGCATGCGCAGGGTAACATATATCTCTAATTTCACTATATAGCTGGGTGCATTACAAATGTGAGCCCCATTTTAACAACAGGGAAAAAAGTAAACTTGTGTTGAATCTTGTCTTAGACAGAGGATCAATCACCAGCTCCTGCTTCACTATTATTTCCAAAGGAACAAAAAGCAAATTAGGATGTAGAGATCATTCTTATGATAGAGCCAATACTGTACCTTTTACCTGTATCTGCCTATTACAGAGTTAGCAATGACTAATTTAATTTCCATTTAATCTAATGGAAGTCATGACTAACTTTCTTCAGATACAATCCAAGTTTCCCAACATCTTTTGTTAGGTATGACTTTTTTAATTAATCAAATTTGTTCAATCGAGGCTGCAATCCGATGTACGTGTGTTCATGATAGCAAGTTTCACTGAACTCAGTAGGGCTTCCTTTGGAGTAGAGATGCATGAGATTGCGCTTCACAACTAGTCTCTGTTGAGTCACTACAAGGCTAGTTTGACCTTATGATACCCCTAAACCATGTGATAAACCTGTTCACATGCTAAACTGGGAGCAGACAGGTGTCAGATAAATCTCCAATCACAAGTCACATTAGTGAGAGCTGGTTTGATGTAGAGGATAAAGCATTGGCCTTGGATGAGTGATATCTAGGTTTAAATCCCTCTTCATCCTTGAAGCTCACTGAATGGCTCTTTTAGCCTCACTGAACTTACAGGATTGCTGTGAGGATAAAACAAGATTACCTAGGTACTTGCCAGTTTCCACACAAACAGCTTCTGCAGAGTTGCCATGTACGGAGTCAATGGAATATCAGTTGTGAGTTGACTCTCTGAGAGTGTCCTAAAGAATAATTATTTTTCTTTCATATCAGTATCAAGAGCATGGATAGCTGTGAAAACCCACATTGCTACACAGTGTAATGTTTTCTTAAGTATTCTTGAGAATGCAAAGAGTCTATAGTCTTCTTAAGAGTGGAATAATAAACAATACCTTATGTTTTGAAATAATTGAACAAAATGGAGCTTGCTAAAAGAAAAAATACATGCACCCGCACTCACGCACACACCATTGACTTAAAATAAACACATAGTTAGTGCCACTTTCCCTCTGCTGAAATCTTGGGTGGTCTTTGAAGCCCTTGCTTAAATTTTGCACTTCCTGTGTCTCTCAGAGAAATGAATCAAGCTGTTTGCCCAGCCAATGATTTAAATCAGGGGTCTCCAAACTTTTTGGCCAGAGGGCCACATCAAATATCTGGTGTGGTGGGGAGGGCAGGGGAAAAATTTAAATATAAAATTTAAATAAATTAAAGATGAAACTTAGATGAGTGAATAAATGAATGAATGGGCTCATTCATTCAACCCCTCCGGTCCTCAGAACACCCTCCAGACACAATCAGAGCACAGTTCTGGTCATGTTCAGTTGAGTGGGCCAGAGGCTTTCAGGGGACAAGAGGTTGGTTGCGGGCCGGAAAGAGGCTTGCTGCGGGCCACACCACATCTGGCCCCCGGGCCGGGGTTTGGAGACCCCTGATTTAAATAAATCGTATAGCCTTATGTTAGGTCAGTAGTTCTCAAACTGGTTCTCAAAACCCACAAATCTGAGAAGCCCTGTCTCTACTCCCTTAAGGACAGGGTGGGGAGATGTCAGCAATGTGATTGCCAAGTCTTTGTGGGGGCAAGAGGATGGTGACAACACAATTACCGGGATTGTGCTGCCGCTGGGGACGGAGGGACTTTTGCTGAACTTAACTCTCTCTGTGCCAGCCTCTGGAAGTGTGGGGAGCCGTTCTGCAGGACTCCCCAAGCCTCCGTACACTGAAAAAATGTGATTGCAACCCACTTCTGGCTTGTAATTGCAAAACTGGAAGTGGAACACAATCATATTTTTCAGTGTTCTGAGTCACATTTTTTCAGTGCTCTGGGGGACAGGGAGCCCTGCAGAGGGGTCTGCAGGGTTCCCTGCACCCTCTGGAGGTCGGTGCACACAGAAATAAGTCCATCTGTCCCCAGCAGTGGCACGATCCTGGTGATTGTGTCGTCGCTATCCTCCCACCCCCACAAAGACTCACCACAGTTCTCAAACTCCTTGCTCAAACTCCTGGAGAGTTTGAGAACCACTGCATTATGTGAAATGTAGGGCAGAGGTTCTCAAACTTTGAGGGAGCTTTCCTCCCTCAGTAAGTCCTTGCGGGGGAGGGGCTAGGGCAGCAATGTGATCCCCAGGATCCCCACATTCGCTTGGAACGTTCGCTAAAAGCAGGCGCAAAGCACCTCCTGCAAAATGGAAGTGCTTTGCGCTGGCTTTTAGCGAATGTTCCCCGCCTCAGGGAGTGTTGTGCAGGGCTGCGCAGGGCTCCCCGCAACTCCTGCAGCCTGCTGCAGCCCTTCCTTCTTGAAGTAAGTTCAAAGCACCCCCCTTTCTCCCCTTAGCGATGCGATCCTGGGGATCGCGTTGCTGCCTCCCTCGCTTTTCCCCGCCCCTTTAAGGGATGAGGGAAGCATTACACAAACTGGGGGATCACGACCCATGAGTTTGAAAACCGCTGATGTCGGGGAATAAGTCTTATTTTAATGACAATATTAGGGACAAACCATCAAGCCTGGCAGAACTTTTTCAAGTGTAAACCTCTCTCACAAGCAGTTACTGTAGTACAGATTCCTCCCCAAATGTGCAATGTGATACTGTGCATCATTGCCAGCACAGCACAGCTTTAAAAAGTCTGCAATATAGAACTGTCTCCCCAAACTTTCCCTTAGAAAGGGATTTAGAGCAGATTTAGAGCAGTGGGATGCTGTCCTGCTATTTTAAATCAGCTGCTGACGATGCATAGAGCATGCCGGCGGCAGCCATTTCCCAGCTGCCTCTGCAAAGCAACAGGGGCCTGCAGCTGGCAGCCTACACTGTAGCAGGGAAGCACTGAAGCACACTTGTGGGCAGGGAATGGACAGTAATGGAACAGATTGGCAGAGGGTGCCCACTTCCATCTACCCACTTGCTTCCACTGCTCCTTCTCAGTGCCTCAGTGGCCTCAGGGGCCAGGAGGTCTTGGGTTGACCTTGCCTTCAGGTATTGGAATCTGGCAATTATGGCTGCAATCCTAACCACACTTTCCTAAGAGTAAGACCCATTGAACAAAATAGGACTTACTTCTGAGTAGACCTGGTTGGGCTTGTGCCCTTAGTCACTCAGCGATCAAGAGACTACTTATGTTCGTAAATCAAGGTAGTATCAAGTTGAATGATCCATATAGGCAACCAGTAGAAATGTAAGAGCTTTTCAGGCCTCTGGCTGGGTTTACAAACTGGCCATCACAAACTATTACACAGGCCTATTTGAAAATGGCTGTTTTGCCTGGTTGTAGTTTTATGGTTGTAGTTTATGGGGGTATGGCATAGCTACCTTATATGCTGGTTCAAACAGCTTCCTCATGAAAGTCATGGTGTCAGCTTCCTCATGAGGAAGCTGCTTGAAACAGCATAAAAGGTGGCTATGCCTTACTCAAAAACTATAGCCAATCAGGCAAAACAAATGCCATTTTTGGACTTTGTACCCTTAATATACCCAAGAATAGCTCTATCTTTTAAGAGAGCAAAATGTGTGCAGTCCTATGTCATCTGTCAAATGAAAAATTGTTTTGGGTGCTAAATACTCTATAGAAGATGCCTGGTTTTTTGTTGCCACTACCTGATCATTCCACATATTAAAATATGACTTCAGGAAATTGAAAAAAAAAAAAATGTAGATGCTGCAAAGCATCTAGTAAAGGTTATGTAAAATGACTCTAATGGAATGATATATCCTTTGATATTTTTTAATGACCTCTACATGAAAGCTTTGACATTCAGAGGTGAAAGGAATGAGGAGGTGTATCCAACACTGACATGTATGTGCTACTTTGAGTGAAAATTGAATGATCTCTTTGATGAGAGCTAGGCTTAAGAAGATCATTGATGTGACATTTATTTTTGACTTCAAGCTTGAAAATATTATTACAGGCCAATCCTATTCATGTTTACTCAGAAGTAAGTCCCGTTGAATTCAATAGGATCTACTCCCAGACAAATATGTATATGTTTGCAGTTGTAGGGCGCAATCCAAAGAGGCTTGCGCTATATCCAGCACGGGATGGGGCCCAAACAGGCTCCATCAGAGGTAAGGGGAGAATTTTCCACTTACCTCTGGGTAAAGCACCCTGGCCCCAATGGGTCTCCTTGGACTTGTGCCACCTCCTAACAAATGTACCCTTACCTTGAGGAGGCCTCCATGATTGCACCCCCATCGCAGGATGCAGCGCACATTCTGTTGACACAGCTGCATTGGTGCTGGAAAGTTGGATAGGTTTGGGTTCTGAGACGGTTTCCTCAGATAGCAGATTGGTGGCCAGAGACTGCCTCTGTGTGCCTGCCCACTTCCACCATTTCCTTCCTGCTGCTTCATGGATCTGAAAAGGGAGGAGGGCATGGGGGGTAAGAGAATGTGTGAGGGAAAGGAGAGTGGTGGGCTAGAACATCTCCAACATTCCTGTCCTCTCTTCCACACTTCCTCTTCTGCTTTGTTCTCTTCTATTGAATCTATTTGGCTGGTGCACTGCCAAGTAAGAGGGCAGCATTAGCATGCTACCTCAGGCACTGAGAGCTCTTTGGTCACTCTGTCAATTAGGGTAGTGTGATGGGATTCTTGACCTACTGCAATTGAGGAATAACCTGTCTGTCCGTCTGTCTGTCTGTCTGTCTGTTTGTCTGTCTGTCTGTTTACAACTTTATACTCTGCTTTATCTTCCTCATTGCATTCACAACAGCTTCCAAACATGATAAAAACATATGCATTATAAGTTTTAAAAAAACTTTTTAGAACATTTAGGAAACTCCTACAATTCAACGAGCAACTTAGGGCTCAATCCTATTCAACTTTCCAGCACCAGTGTAGCTGCAATGCAGCCTTGAGCTAAGGGAAAAAAAATGTTCCCGTACCTTGAGGAAGCTTCTGTGACTGCCCCACTACCATAGAATGCCACGCACGCCCCATTGGCACGGCTGCACCAGCACTGGAAAATTGGTTAGGATTGGGCCTCCAAAAATCTCATTAAAATCCAAGAGAGATAAAAAGCAGATAAAACCAGTAGAAGACAATTATTAAGCATCTAACACATTTTCTAGTGTTTCTAGAAATTTCTATTGATAAGTACCTGTCTACCTTGACACTATTACTTCCTTCACTAGGGAAATACATTTGAAACAGAGCCAACTGGAGTGAGAATCTGCTATATTTGAAGTTCAATTGTAAATGGACTAAACTTGGCCAGAGAAAACAGTGGTATTTTGCACTGTAGTAGAAGGAGTAGTGCCTGGTATTGTTTACTGCTTATTTCTGTAAATGATTTTCACAGCAGTAATTCAAAGAGCCTCTTCCTGCCACTGCAATGTGTGGTGTAATTCACAAGGCTGTCATTTTTAATTGGTTAGCCCAGGCCACCTAGACACATTGTGACTGGTGAGAAAAAGAAGTCATAATAATTTATCGGCACCAGTTCTGTGGCAGAATGCATATTTTGGAGAAACATTTATTGTTCACTGTTGCTGTCCTTGCTTAATTACAGTGAATTCCTTTGCAGTTATCAAATCCTACTACAGCAGTGTGGCTCCAGTGTTTTGAACTTCCCTCCTTGTTCTAAATGTATTCTATTGTCTGCCCCGCCAATTCAATGGAACACCAGTTTGTTCCATTGGCATGCAAGTAGACACTTTTATACGTGCTTCCGTGTGCACAGGCTCTCCCGCTGCATGAAAAACTCTGGGATTTGTAGGTCTAATCCAGTATTAGCACTGGAAGACTTTTACAACAGTATCTCTCAAACCCCTACTAAAACCACACAGAATGGGAAACATTATGAACAAAATAGGATGAATTCTTAAACTGGGTTGTGCTGATGATACAAGTGGAGTAGCAGACTCAGATCCAATGCAGATCAATAAGAATGTTTTACTAGGGAGCATTTATTTGTTGTTTAAAAATTATTATAAAAAAAAAAAAGATTCACAGTGATATGATATCAGCAGCAGACCTAGCGCTAGACAAATAGGGCAAATGCCCCGGGCTCTAAGTCCACGTGTCTCTAGGACCACGTGGGATGCCTTTTTGGGGAGTGGGTTTTCCAGAAGTACAGTATAAGAGTGCAGGGAAGCCTCATAAGGCTTCCTCAGTCGGTCTACAGGTTTTGCGAGGCTCCATTACACTGGAAAGATAGGGGGTGGCTTCACATATGGGGGGCCACATCTCGTGGGGGGCAATATTACAGACCTTTGCCCAGGGAGCAGGGAGGGGTAAGTCCACCACTGTATGATACAATAAAAAAGAAGCATCTACACTAAAACTAAACAAACAAGAAGAGCAGCAAACCCTGTGAAGAGAGATACCAAGTTCGAAACACAACTTCATTATAGCAAAAATGAACATTACAATAAGCTGTCAAAGTCCTGGCGCCTTCAACTGGCACAAAAAAATCCAGTATGGAGGTTGCCTGCTGCATTCCACTTGGCGCAGAATTCTACAGTGCCAAGGCTATAATAGGAAGGGCACTCTCATGAATGGCCACCAACTGAACCTCACAGAGTAGTTGAACCCAGAGAAGGGACTCACCAAAAGATATGATAAGGTGGAAAAAATTATGAAGAGGAAAATGGTCCTTAAGATAACACATTGCTAAAGGTTGTAAATTGTGCTCCAAAATGGGGCAGCAACCAATGACCATGACACCATCATTCAAACAATGTTTTGGTTGATGGGAGGAATGCTCTATTTCAGTGGTTCTCAAAGTTTTAGCATCTGACCCACTTTTTAGAATGAGAATCTTTTGGGAAATGATGTCATGAACAGAAATGAAATCATCAAGCAGGAAATTTTTTAGCAATCCTAGGCTGCAATGCTACCCACGCTTACCCAGGAGTAAGTGAGCTGGCCCTATAGCTTGAAAACCTCTGGGTTACAGGACATCATGATTGTAAAGCTTGCATTTAAAAAAGTTGTTGCAAGAGGAGTGTGTGATTTGGATCAGGACCAATTTACTGGAGAAGAGACTGATGCTGGTGCTTGATCCTCAGTACCACATCCCTAGCAGAAGTCACACCTCCAGCTACTATTTTGCATTATTATGGAAAATATATTGGAACACACAACTTTTCTCTAATGTGTCAAACAGGTGGGCTGCCATTTTCATTGGGGAAACTGGCATGTAGAGAAAGTTGACCTCTTTCCCCCAGTATCATTATCCTGATCCAAACTGCCCCTTCTGGTGGCTATTCTTTGATATAAAACAGGGGTCTCCACACTTTTTGGACAGAGGGCCGCATCAAATATCTGGCATGGTTTTGAGGGCCGGAAAAAAATTTAAATATACAATTTAAATAAATAAATTAGAGCTGGAACATAGATGAGTGAATAAATGAATGAATAGGCTCATTCATTCAACCTCTCTGGCCCTCAGGACACCCTCCACACAATCAGAGCACAATTCTGGTCACGTTCAGTTGAGTGGGCCAGAGGCTTTCAGGGGACAAGAAGTTGGCCGCGGGCCGGATAGAGGCTTGCCGTGGGCCGCATCTGGCCCCCAGGCCGGGGTTTGGAGACCCCTGATATAAAACATTACAAATGTGGGAGATCCACATATGGATCTCCAATGTTTTGTCTACTTTGGCCCTTAGAGTAGAATTCTGGGTCCTTTAACGTTAGTTTTTATTGCAAGGTTGATGCTTGAATTCTGTCCTAATTGAAATTATAATGTACTTACTAAAAGCTAATGTTTTAAATATGAGCACTTGAGCTGACAGAAAGTGGAAAGTATCTCACATCTTGATCTATTGTATTGAGTTACTCTAAATATATATCTTTATCATATACTGCAGTGCACTTAAGATGCTCTATAATTTTCAACCACCACAAAAGGGGCATTTCCAGAGAACCACGCAAGGATGGTTTCAGACTCAGCATTATCTGGACCAAGAGGCTGGACCCCCAACATGTAGCAAATGTAGGATGATGGTATGACCATGAAGTTATACGGTGACACAATACAAATAAATGTAGTGACTTGAAGGCAAGCCCAGCTAAAATAAATAGGATTTCAGAGTGAGCATGAAAGCTTATTTGCAGTATGTTTCCATCACGACTGGCAGGCTAGATTGATGAGAGCGCCCAGGAAGACTAATTGAGTTAACTGAATTCCATTTGGTATAAAGAATGGCTCCATCTGCTAGCAACTGGGTGTGTGCTGACATCAAAGGCATCTATGTAGGCTGAGACGACAGCCGAACAAGGTGGGGTAGCAGTGGCAGAATGCTGAGGTCCTCATGATCACTACCATTGTTAAGAATATTTATATACCACGATAAAAAAGAAGTTGACAAAGCGGCTTGCATAGCAAAATGAATACAAAAATGATTCCCTGCCTCCAAAGAGCTCACAATCTCAAAAAGATACAGAAGAAGACTAGCAAACAGTAACTAATGGGGGGGGGGCGCCTTCACTTCAGTTGGATAGGATTGGGCCCAAAAACAGTTTAGGCAATGTACTAGGACAGAGGGAGAACAGGAGCATGCTACTTAGCCCCATCTCTACTCCTTAGCCATGCCCCCCTCATGCCCCTCTCAGGGCCCTTTATATGCCTAGAAATCACTCCAGGTTCCATGCCATGTATGGTTTACACAGGTCAAAGATGGTTTAATGATGTTTTAATGTTTAATTTGATGAGCTGCCATGGTTTTTTTAAAAGTGTTTTATAATTTTGTGATTATAATTTTATAATTTTATGTGTTATAATTTTACAAGTATAATTTTATAGGTTTATAATTTTATGGCTCTGTGATCCACATTGAGTGCCCTTCAGGGAGAAACTTGGGAGAAGAGTAAGTAAGTAAGTAAGTAAGTAAGTAAGTAAGTAAGTAAGTAAGTAAGTAGAAGCCCAGTCCTAAGCTGCCTGGGGCACCCAGCTCTGGTGGCACTGAAAACGACTGCCGCTGCATCCTGTGCGCCCCAGGTTACTGCGGGCGGCACCTTGGGAGAAGGGGACTTTCATCCCCTTCTCCTGGTTAAGGGAAGCAGCCCCGCAATGGGCTACTCATGTTATTGCCAACCAAAAGGTCAGCAGTAAGATCAAGGCGTTGATGTAGGGCGCTGAGCCCCACATGAACGCCTTGGATCCGGTGGAGTAGAGCTCCACTGGATCCGCCCTCCTCCCTCCCCCCAGCATGCCTCCTGCCTGCCCTTTTCCCACCTCCTGCCTCCCCGTCATGTCTCCTCCCCGCTCTCTCTCCGCCCTCCACCTGCCTCCCCCCTCCCTGGAACGCCCCCTCCCCGCCCCCGCTTATCATGCCATGGCTCAGCGGTCCATGTGACCGCCAAGCAGCAGAGGATGGGTGCCCGCCCAGCACTAGGCCAGTGCTGGCCAGCGCTGGGCTAGCACGGGTGCTGGTCCGGCGGTAAGCCTCGTAAATGTGCTTTACGGCACGTTTGCGACAGTGTGCTCTGGTGGAAAGCCAGAGTGCCAGGCTCAGGATTGGGCTCTAAGTAAGTAAGTAAGTAAGTAAGTAAGTAAGTAAGTAAGTAAGTAAGTAAAAGGACTGGCCAATACAGTCATTATCTGTGACATATAAGATAAGTTGACATATGTGTCGAAGCATGGTTGGGTAAATTGAGAACCGTGCTTATGCTCTTCCTCATATGTTCTGCTTCATGATTTTTTGGTTCGCAGCAAAGCATAGGCTGTTATCACTTCTGTGCCAGCAAATAATGGTTTGGTTTGTTTTCCTTGCAAACTGGGATAGTAAACCAGAGTGTGAGCCTATTTGGCAGTCTTGTTTTTCAGAACAAGTACGAACCAGAGTTTGTTGGTTAGATGCAACAGCATTGCCACAAACCAGGCGGTAACTAACTGAGACTGTAATCCTAACCACACTTTCCTGAGAGTAAGACCCATTGAACAAAATAGGACTTACTTCTGAGTAGACCTGGTTAGGATTGTGCCCTAAGGAAATCACATGAATATTTATGGCCTGATCCTAGCCTGGGCCAGCGCCAGTCTCCTGCACACTGCCTGGTGGATGCAAACATGCTGAAAGGCACATTGCAGTGGCCAGAAGGACAGAGGTGCCAGCTGGCAGGCCAGTGTGGGCAGGCACTGGGCCTCTGTGCCGGTTGGAGGACTGCCAGGAACAATCAGCAGTACGTTTTCTGCCAAGTGGTGAGGAGGCATTTTGGGGCAGAGGGAGTATGGAGGGAAGGTGGTGTGAGGAGAAACTGGGTGGGAGGAGGGTGGGGAGGCGGCAGTTCAGGCCTGGGAGGTGGTGGGGATGTCAAAGGAGGCTTCATCCTGATCCTATTCCCCCCTCTCATGCCTGAAAGCCCTACAAAGGTCTACTTGAATCTGTGCCAGCTATTGACTTGGTCCAGATTTGAGGAGAGCCACAGGGGCTGCCGGGGCTCGACCAGAGGTGTGAGAGCAACTGTCCTCTTACCTCAAGAAGACTCTGGCTGCCTCCCTGATGCAGTGGAATACAGTGGCAGCTATTTCAGTGCTGCTGTACCACGGCACAAGCAGCCCCATTAAGACTGGAATGTTAGTAAGGAAGTGCAATCCAATTCTAATGGCCTTGGCACCACTGGGGTCAGTGGCCCTGAAAAGGCTACCGAATAAGGACCCAGGCCTCACCACCAGAGGTCTCCTTGGGGGAAGGATATATTCGTCTCCTTCCTCCGAATAAGGACCCAGGCCTCGCAATGGGGCTACTCAAGTCTGTGCTGGCTATTTTGTCAGTTCCTACTCGAGAACCTCTGTGTCAGGCTTTTCAGACTGACACAGTGGACAGGATCTGACGTATCCCACCCCCCTCCCACCCTGGCCCCTCCCCATTCTGCTCTCCCCTACTCCGGAATGCCTTCCCCTGCCCCAAACAGCTACAGCACCAGTTGACGGTGCCACTTACCACCAACTGCCATCCTTCCTGAACTGGGCCCAGTGCCGACTGATGCTGGTCCTGTGCAGGTACTCCTTCCTCCTGCGGTGCCGTAAATATGCTTTACGGCATGTTTACACATAGCGCCAGTGCAGGATTTCGGTGCTGGCGCTAAAACCTGATAAGATTGGGCTCTAACAGCCTGACCCTATGCATGTCTACTCACAAATAAGTCCCATTATAGTCAGTGGTGCTTACTTTAAGGTAACTGTGGATAGGATTGCAGCTGACGTGCACCATTGCAAACATGCAAAAGACATGTTTGCAAGCCCTTACCATGGGCCTAGTGCCAGAGCTAGCCCAGCACGAGCCCGCACTAGGCCAGCTCCAGTGCTAGTCCTGCATTCCACCACCCGGTGGTCACCTGGACCACCAGGTGGCAGAAAGGTTAATGAGATTGTGGGGGAAGGCAAGGAGGATGCGTTCCAGGGCGGGGGAAGTGGGGGGGGCAGGGAGAAGGCTGAAGTGAAGTGTGGCGGGAGGAGGGAGCGGGGTGGGAGGAGGGCAGGACTGGTGGATCTTGGATTCACCAGATCCTGAGCCCCATGTTGGGCCTCACAGTCTGACACAGGACTTACTGATTCTGTGCTGGCTCAAGAGCCACTGCAGAATTGAGTAGCCCCTTTGTGGGGCTACTTCTCCCAAGGAACTGCTGTGAGCTGCCTGGTTGCACGTTGGATGCCATGGTAGCCATTTTGGCACCGCAGCAGCCCTGTGGACAGCTCAGGATTGGGCTGTAAGTCTCCTTTAACTCAATGACACTTACCTCCATGTAAACACACTTAAGTGTATTGGATGTGGTGTGGGTATAAGACAGGGGTGCCCAAACCCTGGCCCTGGAGCCACTTGTGGCCCTCAAGGACTCCCAATCCAGCCCACAGGGGGCCTCTACTCTCCAATAAGCCTCTGGCCCTCCAGAGACTTGCTGGAGCCCACGCTGACACAACTGCTCTCAGCATGATGGCCAACTGTTCAACCTCTTGTGTGAGCTGTGGGATGAGGGCTCCCTCCACTGCTTGCTGTTTATGTCTGTGATGCAGCAGTGGCAGAGAAGGAAAGGCCAACCTTGCTTTGTGCAAGGCCTTTTATAGGCCTTGAGTTATTGCAAGACCTTCATTCATTCATATAAGTTACATCTCTAATATATTCATTTATGTAAATTTATTCAAATTTGAAATGGAAATTAATTATTTTTTCCCTGGCCCCTGACACAGTGTCAGAGAGATGATGTGGCCCTCCTGCCAAAAAGTTTGGACACCCCTGGTATAAGAGGAAGAAGTAGAGGGAGAGGAGAAAGAAGAGGGCAAGCACATTTCTCTAAGTCTAAAACCATGGTTTGTTATTATGTGTTAAGTGACCCCAGGCCTGACACTGTAACAAAAATTGCTTAACTTTAGTAATAGGGAATAAGAATAGAATATGAATATCTTAAGGAAAGTGTTGCTTTGTTCGCCTTTCATCAGCATTCAGTGAACTCAGCCCAGCTGTTTGTGCCTTCGAACCCACTGTGCTGCAATGTAGAAGTTCCCTTTGATGATTAGGAGTGCATAAGTTACTTCGCATACAAGGACGACTTGGGATAATGTATTAAAAATAATGTATGGAAATTGGATTTTGTTTGAAATTAAGATGGGAGTCCGCTATGGCTACACCCTGTACTCTTTGATTTGGTTTGGATAACGATTGCAGTAGCAGTTGGTAAGAACTTTCGAGTTAATTGGACTCAGTAGGAAGAATAGAATGGCTTTGACTTTGTGGTTGACATTACAGTGCTCTCTACTAACTCTTAAATGCAGTATAAAAATGAATGATTAAATAAGAGGTAGGAACAATTGATGGGGTGAGTAACATGAAACAGTGCAGCAGCAGAGCCATAGTCAGATTGGTGGCCTGGGAAGATTTAGGTGCAGAGTTTGACGCAGGGCCAATTCCAAGTTTCAGGCCCCCTTGACAAACAGCCCTCCATGGACCTCCTCCTACATGGGTAGACCCCAACAGATTTGCTTTGCCATGATCATATGAGGTGGTCTTAGAGTCTTTGGCAGGTTCCTTAGGGTTTCAAGGTCTTTGGCAGGTTCCCAACGGTGCCAGTCTCTGAAGCTAACTCTGGTTCGGTGGATCGGGAGTTGAGCCGTGGGCAGGATGGGAACAAGCTGGTATATTCCTGAGAATCAGGGGATGGGGCCTGGCAGGCTTTGATGTACCATGATAAGTTAATGAACCAGGTGCCATCCATTAACAATTGCTATTATATTTTCCTGCTACTACATTTTCCAAGAGTGAAATGAAGGATAGGATATTCAGTACACACCTTTTTTGAATATCTGTAGGAAAGACAGTGTAGGTCCTTCTAAATATCTATTCAATATCTCCACTTTGAGACCTGCACACTGGCAATCTTTACATCACAAGCCCTACGGGAATGTGTGGAGCAGAGGGCGAAGCAATGTTTATGGGCATTATGCCATTGCATGAACTGGTTCTGCAGTCTCAATTCAGAAATATTTCAGGGGTTATAGCCCTACACAGCAAGCAGTACCAGAGTCTTAGTGCTGAGAGTCGACAGAAAAAAAAATCCATTTCTATGTACAGCTGTACTTGAAAAGAATTTTTTATTAGCTAATTCAAGGGAGAAGTATGATGAATGTCTCCTTCAAAATTTTAATCATACCTTTTGCTAAAGTTGTATCTGGTAATAGAAAGCCCTTCTGGCAATATTTATCTGCATATAATGCATAATAGTTTAAGACAGAGGAAGACCCTCCTGAAGGGAATGATCTGACTCAAGAATTCTACCATAATCACCACTTTGCTATTTACAAATAGCCCTATATTTTCTCTGTTTCTAGTGATATTACTCTCAAATTTTAGAGAAGCACAATAAAGGATGAAAAGCAAAGAAATTTCATTCTGATTCATCTGGTTTTTACTCATGGAATATGGTACAGTCCAAACCAAGAATAAACTACTGTTAACTTAAAGTTCCAAACCTATTTTACACTCTATAAAACTTTCCCCAATATTTTTACCCATCTTCAGAGGACCTCTTCCTAACATAAGATTGCCTAATGCAGTAGTTCTCAAACTTTTAGAACCGGGACCCACTTTTTAGAATAGGAATCTGTCAGGACCCACCAGAAGTTATGTCATGACCCGAAGTGACATCATCAAGCAGGAAAATTTTTAACAATTCTAGGCTGCAATCCTACCCCCCCCCCCCTTCCTTATACCCAGGAGTAAGTTCTATTTACTATCATTGTTAAAAGCATATACACAATAGCCTACTAAAAGTATAGATCTGTAACATTTGTCCAAATGCAGTCACATACCATGGTAGCATCAAGTTTACTATATTAAAAATAATTGCAATGAATGGGGACCCACCTGAAATTGACTTGTGACCCACACTTTGAGAAACACTGGTCTGATGAAATAAGTGGAAAGGTATATGTAAGTTCAAGGATGACTCACTAATGTAAGATCAAGGGTGACTCGCTAATGAGGCTAAGGGAAGGACATGCCTTGAGTAGGGAATTGGCACAGGCCTACCCATGATATCAGCCACCCACCTCAACCAGCCTCCAGCTGGCATTTTTCTTACCATTACCTTCTCTTTCCACTAGCATACTAATTTTTTTTTTAAACAGGAAAAACGTGGAAGGGGGAGAGAAAATGGTGGCTAAGAGCATCTTTCTCTCTGTGCGTGTTTTTAAATTAGCCTGCTAGTGGGAGAAGGGACAGCAGTGGTGGCTTGCCTTACTTCAGGCACAAGAGAGGCTTAGGCTGGTGCTGTTTAAGACAGGCCGGCTTGACTATATTGTGGCATATACCTGGCCATGAACTTATCAGAATGAAACTTCAGTCTGGAGAATTCTGTCCTCATACAGCCACAGTTAAGCATATTTAAGTCCAACTGGCATCAAAGGGAAGGGTTAAGCACTCCTATAAATTTTTAGTACTATGCGCACTTGTTAGGGAGGAAGGTCATTTGAACAGTGTAGGATTTTCTCCAGAGTCAGCAAGTATTAGAATTACACTGCTGATCCCAGTAACTAAGGCCCAATCCTATCCAACTTTCCAGTGCCAGTTCAGCTACAATGCAGTCAAAAGGCAAGAGAACAAATATTCCCTTACCTTGTGGAGGCCTCTATAACTACTCTCCCACCACAAGATGCAGCGCACACCCCATTGGCATGACTACATCAAGGCTGGAAAGCTGGATAGGATTGGGCCCTAAGTGAGCATTTAGAGTGCTTAACTTTGACTGTGTCATGTCCTGTATGCTTTGTACAGCCTTAGAACAACAAAGAGTCTTGTAGCACCTTCAAAATTAACATATTTCAGCAGGTGGTCTCATGAACTAATGCCCATTTCACTAAATGCATGAACATCAAGTTTGCAAACTGGCTGAATGGAAAAAGCAAATAAAGCCAAAGTAAATTCCCTGACTGCAATCCAGGTTGAAATGGTCCCTATTTGCTACCTACCATCAAGGAAGCCTCAGTGCTTGCATTTGTGGGTGAGCAAGTGGGTGTGTTCTTCTCTGAGCTCCCAATGAATAGGTTACTGAGATAAAGTATATAGCTGGCACATTGTACATTTAGTATAATATAGTACAAAACTGTATGTACTATAATCCATGGAAATGTGACTGGAGGATGCTGGATATTTAAACTGCATAGCGGGACTGTTTTTTTAAACATAATTGGTGGGAATGTAAGCATGTTTACAGTTACTGGATGGAGATTTTAGCTTTTGTTGAGGGTATAATTGGATATGAGATCCGAAAATAGTCTACAATTATTCTGCTTCAATATGTGAACCTTTGTGTGGGAAACTCAAATGTAGTTGCTAATTTGTTAAGAGCTAAGATGTTGTTAGCCAAATAATGGAAAACAAGATCATCTACCAAACATAGGATTTAAAAACACACATAGGGTACTGGAATATGTACTTCATGAATAAACAGAAATAGTGAATAAAAAGAAAATTGTTTTGGATGCATTAGATCCCTTTTTATGGTAGTGGAATAGACTAAGATTTGAGATTGGAGGTATTCACTATCAGGCTCCGGATTTGAGGGCGTCCTCAGGAATCTGCCCCCCCCCCCACAGGCTTCCTCCTACTTTAGTGAATTCAAGAAAAAGGTTCCTCCACACGAGGACTATAAGCATAGAGGAGATCTCAAGAACCAGCAATGGGCACTTTTAAGACCCGTGATCCCTCAAC
The DNA here is from genome assembly GCF_035046505.1 of Tiliqua scincoides. Classification (NCBI taxonomy): domain Eukaryota; kingdom Metazoa; phylum Chordata; class Lepidosauria; order Squamata; family Scincidae; genus Tiliqua; species Tiliqua scincoides. The sequence goes on from NC_089826.1 coordinate 34,427,076, forward strand.
AGATTCCCTATGATGCTAACCCCGAATGTCAGCACTGTTCAATAGAGTTTGAGATTAGATCTATCTATCTATCTATCTATCTATCTATCTATCTATCTATCTATCTATCTATCTATCTATCTATCGTATGTTTATCCCACCTTTCTCCCACACCAAAGGGGACTCAAGTCAGCTAGATGAGATGGTTGTAAATTGAGTTCCTCTTCTTTGTGATGTGCCAAGCTGCCACTGAGCAGACCAGACCAGACCAGACCAGACCAGGCTGGCTGCTTTGCAGAGTCTTCCACAAGCCACTTTGTGATTGACTGCATCTGATTGACTGCATCCACAGGACTCAAGTATGGCTAGCTTTTTCCAGATCATGACTGTCGGCTCTAATGCAGCAGCCCTCAAGTATTTTGTTCATTTTATATTTCAGCTTTGTCCTATGTACACAGTCCACATGGTGCAGTTGCTTAAGCAAAGATGGCTTCTGTTTTTTATTAGTTTAGTACAGTCCCCATCGATTAGCAATTCAAACAATGCCTTAATCTCATTTTCTTGTCCCACACATACAGTATATTATTGAAACGGCTAGCATTTCCCACCATAAGGAGACAGAAGATCTATATTAAGACAGAAGCATCATGATCATGATAAGCTTTCATTTGCAGTGAATAATTAGTCACCACTTCTAATGAAGTTAGAGACAATCTCAAACTGAGACCACAAGCTTCGGCTTGCATGATAACCTAATAAAGGACTCTCCTGTGATTGGATGACACATTCTCTAGATGCTATTAACTTTCAGAATGAGCATTCTAATCAGGGCAATGATTTACCTGGAATGAAAGTCCGACACTAAAGCTTCGTATTGTACTTTCACTGGACTTTATCCAATAAGCTGTTGTACCTGTTCTGCAGCTTCATTTGTAAGTAAAAGCTAATTTCTGCCCTGTGGTTGACCCTAATGGCTAATTCTTATTATGCCTTCATTGGATTTTTCTCAGTGGAGAAAGGAACTGCAAATCAAAGGTACATCAACTTGTTTAAGGGCCCAATCCTAGAGAGTGCGCAGTGGCTTACCGCCACCGCGCACTGTCACAAACGTGCCATAAGGCACCAGTCGCTGGGTTAGTGATGGTGGAGCACTGGAGCTCTGATGCTTGGTGGTTGCGCAGACCTCCAAGCAGCGGAGAGGTAGGTGGAGGCATGAGGGAGGTGGGGAGGAGGTGTTATGGAGTGGGTGGAGGCAGAGGGAGGGTGGGGAGTGGGCGGGGGAAGGGTGGGGAGAAGGTGTGCTGAGTGAGGGAGCAGGACAGGATGGAGGCTTTGCTCCACCGGATCCTGAGTCTCTGTGTTGGGCGATCCGCCCAACACGGAGGTTCTAAATTCTATGCTGACCCTTGGGTCATCATAGAATCGAGTAGCCCAATTGTGGGGCTACTCGCTTTACTAGGGGGAAGGGGACGAATGTCCCCTTCTCCCAAGAAGGAGGTGGCAGCGGCTGCCTGGAGCGCGCTGGATGCAGTGGCAGCCATTTTCGGCACTGCTGCAGCCCTGTGCGCTGGGCAGCTCAGAATTGGGCTGCCCGTCTTTACAAATTGTGAAGGTTAGTCTGCTTTGACTTGAATAATGCCAGGGCAGAACGGTGACCTGGAGGCTGAGCCATCGCCTTGTCTGTCTTCATAATGCCAATACAATATCAAATCAATCAAACAAATAAATAAATATCTTATGGTGCATGTATCTATACATGCACAAAATCCTCCTAAAGTCTTCACATGGCACAATTTCATCAAGCTGGAAGCATGGGAAATGGGGCAAGCGGGTAACTCAAAAATATCTGATGTTTTCCTCATAAGGTTAGTTTCCACTGGGCATTGGTGGGAGCCATATAATTAGAATGCTATGAAATACAGGAATACAGCAGAATATACACGGAATAGTTTATTTTTATTTTCTGATACCGACTGCTAGTAAAACACTGTCTGTAGCAGTGGTGTAGCTAACAGGGCTAACAGCTAACACACGCCCTGGGTACCACCCTTGGGGGGGGGGGTGTAACACCACAAATGCCCCAACATCGCTAACATTGCGAAGGTTAAGAGTAACTCCATCATGCTAGATACCGTTGGATGCGGAATTTCCAGCGGAATGCAATGCAGAAAACCACATTGAAATATCTCCTTTCCATCAAAAGCTATAGCCAAAAAACCAGAAACAAAAAAATGCATGGAACCCTATGGAGAATGAAACTGTAATTTTTCATGGTTCCTACACTTGATTTTGTTTCTTCTTTCTGTTCCCCTACCTGTCCTTACACACACGTCCCCATTTATTATTCTCTGTGATGTTTGGATTTGAAGACTCGCAAGATATTGCATTCAGGTGTCGGTCTCATCTGTTTCTGTTGTATCCCAAAGCCAGGATTGCAACCTTACCCCCCCCCCCCCAAAAGGACTAAGCACTGATCAAATGCATGTGATAAGTGTTTAAGGCTTAATTGAAACTCTTAAAATTCCAGGCAGGAATATATTTTTTAAAAATGCAGTTGATTACAAGGCTAAATAAATTGGCTCATTAGGCACTTCAGACAGAAAGGCTGATCTAATTCCCGTCCTTTGGTTTGAAGAAATGGAATGAAAGGCTCTTATTTCAGAAGCTCTTTGCAGTCCCTCTATTTTAGTTCTGTAACAGCTCTAACTGAACTTGTTCCCCAGCAGGATTCTTTACAAAACTGAAACAAATTGTTAATTTCTTTGCATCTCCAGCCTGCAAAATAAATAATGCAGAAAGTGTAATTTGTAGAGGCTTTTTTTTCTCACTACAAGAGGATTGTGTTTTCTTGTGAGGCTGAGAATGGGTGTGTACTCTTTCCTGCTGTGTAACAAGCCCAAGAATTGAATAATTGCAAAAATGTGCTTTACACAGCTACATGATCCCTAAAGCAGTGTTACTCTGCAAATACTAAAAGAATAAAAGCCAAAAGCAGTGAATTATTGTAAGAAGGAAACCCAATCCTATTTAAAAAGGCTACAGCTTTGTGGAGATGTAATCCTGGTGAATAGCATAAGCACAGTTGGGTGATTGGGGGCAGAGGATGAGTTCTCATGTTCCACTTATTCATCCATTCATGGTGTAGGCATTGCCTTACAGTTAGAAAATGTATGGTTAGCATTGCATCTGGCATTTTTGCTAACCATAGTTAGATTCCAACAATTAGCATTCATGGGAAGAAGTGAGTTTGCAACCAGTATTTTGGACTAATAATGGTTAGCATTAACATGGGTGCAGACATTCAATCCTACAGTATACCTCTTGTTCCATGTGGTCATGAGAACAAGGCCAAACGACAGTTTTGAGTGAGATGCTCTTGGTCCATTGATGATACCCATCTTACACACCATTTTTTTACTTCCATTTTTTTTCTTGATCTGCAGTTTTGGAGTTTGCACAGGAGCATTTCTTACACTGATATTGTTTCCTGTCTCCCCAAAACTAACACCATATTTTTTTAGGTAAACTTCGAAGACTTGGAAGAACTAATGGAATGACAATTTCATTAGGAGTGACAGCGATATTACTTCCCATACAGGAATGGTTGTTGTGATCAGGCACTAGTCAAGGGATTACAGACTCCTGTGGGCTCAACTGGGTTCGACTCCTGAGGGCTGAACCATGAATGCCCCTATGCAGTCACCAGCGGTGGTGTCAATCGCTCAACTGGACACCAGTGTTGTCACATTCCTCATCTGCAAAGGAGCTTCCTTAAAGGTCCTGTGATGCCTCAGGCACTTCAGAAGGGCAGGAGAAAAGCCTGTTTGACATTCATTTTCTAGCACCACCAGTATTCAGGTACGAGTGGCCTAAGATTGCATCCCTCTTCTGTCCCAACCTGGACCGCTGGGAAAGGAAGGGGGAACAATCTCTGGCAGCTACTTTCCAATGCTTCTGGAGAACTGAAGGAGGAGTGTCCACAGATCAAACCGTTCTCCTTTCCTCACTATCCATGTTAGCAGTAGTGTAGCTGGGGGTGGGCAAAATGGTAAGTACTGCAGGTGCCAAAACACACCTCCCACTCACCATCAGACCCATTTCAGGCAGTGATGCCAATACGCAGGAAACACTGCTTGGTTCGATCAGTTCCTGCATATTGCTGCCACTGCCCAAAATGGCTCCCATAGCAAATGGGAGGGGCTGCTTAAACAGTGCATTGTGGAGCCTGCAGTTCTGACCATTTGGCTCCCCCTCTGGCTATTCTACTGCATTTTAGTATACAAGGTGGGAACAGTCTTTGGTTATTTCTCTCTCAGTACAGCACAGAGAGCAGAGCATCCAGACTACTCTGGGGTGGGCAATGTCTGACAGACACTATCCTCTGGAGCAGCTTGGACATTCCTCCCAGCACTACCTAGACCCTGAGTGTCTAGTAATTGCCCATTGCAATTTCTGGACACTCCTGTCTCACTCCTCTCTCAGTGTCCAAATGGGTACCAACTTGAGGGAGAGGCTACTGTCTGTTTATACATGAAAGGAAGCACCCAGATTAGGACTTTATCTTAGCACACCTGAGAACCAGGTGCTGCTACTAGAACAGAATAGAATCCTTTTTTGACATAAATAACAAACAAATCTGCAAACCGTATATATTAGGTCAGCCAGGAAGCAAATCAATTTCTCGGTTGCATAGCTCAGTAAGCTGATACAGGAAGGTTGCCACCATATCAGTTTGTATACTATTACTACTACACTGGTACTATTTGTATATCAGTGTTGTCCACACCCTTGGTGAGTGAGATAGTGGTGGCATGGAAAGGAACCGTGCTAACTGCCACTCTTGGGTGATCTGCTCAGTTTTTATGTTACCAGAATGGCAAGAGAAACAATTGGGAAAAGTGGCAACTATACCACCTTGGCCCTTTCTATTTGATATGTAGGTTCCTGGAAGATTATTGAGTAACACTATCATTCATTGCAGAGCAAGTGATCTGAGATGTTGAACAAATGCTTCTCAACTTCCAGTGTAGGTGAAACAAGGGACTGATGGATTGCCCTAAATGGCCAAATTCACCAGCTCTTCCTGCTAATGACAATGGAAAACTGAGAAACACAAGCTAACAAACCATATGCTGCCTTAAAACAATTACTCTCCTGAGAACATAAAAAAAAACAACTTCTGGATGCGTATATAAGAACAAAAAGTGCTACTTCATCAGGCATTAGTATTTAATTAGTATTTCCATAAAGTTCTTTCGTAACCTAAGCAATATAAATCTTAAAGACAATCCCATGGAAAAAAAAATGGTGTGCTGTTTCTACAAGGAGTGACATGTTAATTGCCTGCAGACACTCTGTTTCTCTAATGAGTAAAATAACCTAATAACTAATTGAAACTCCATTCAAATAAAAAGTCATTAGCCAAGTTGTATCATATCTAGTAAATTAACTCCATTTTCTATCCTGAATTATCTAGCTGTTGTGCTTTGATCACAGCTGAATTGGATCATTAACTAATTAAAAGTGAAGCCAATTTATAATTGCAAGATCTTATGTAAAGAGAGTACTTTTTCACAAAGACTTTTCAATAAGAATGAAGTCTTAATTTTTTTTGGGGGGGGGGAATATTCCCGCCCCCCACTAAAGTACATACCAACATACTACAGATTAGTGTATCTCACAAACCACTGATGGGAACAGTGGTTCCCAAACTGGTGTGTTGCGACCCACCAGAGGAACCGGAAAAAGGCCATTCCCCCTTAAGGGGAGTCACCAAGAAACTGGCAGCAGTGCAATTGTCATGATCGTATTGCCGCCAGGAAGGTAAGTGTTTTTCTAAGTGGAGGGCTGCAGAGGGGGTTGCAGGCTCCCAAGATCCTCTGGAGAGCCATAGAAACCCCCAGGTAACTTACAAAATCCCTTACGTTCCTGACAACAGCACAACCATGGTAATCATGTTGTTGCCCCCCATCCCCCACTGTCCATACAAAGACTTACAGGGTTCTCAAACGCAAAGTAGGGCTTTGAGAAGCCCTGGTCTATAAGACATATGCGCACATGTCTGGATGGGTGCAATTTCACATATTCATTTGTTTTATTTCTCCTGTTCATGGTATTCTATAGTACTATGAGTTCATAGCTCAAAATAATCAATAAGACACGTTGAATAACTAGTAGCACTATGTCCTGCCTCTATGGTATGTGTCGTTGCTACCGGTGAAATTTTGCAGGCATCCAAGTCAGGAAAGTGAAAACTGAAGGGTGCTGAAGATCAAGCTGAAATTAAATCTGGATAAGACAGAGGCTCTCCTGGTTCGGAAATCGTCGATGCAGTTGCTGGACTATCGGCTTGCACTAAATGGGGTTGCACTCCCCCTGAAGGAGCAGGTCCGCAGCTTGGGGGTCCACCTGGACTTGCAGCTGCTCCTGGATTCCCAGGTGGCGGCTGTGGCTAGGGGGGGCCTTCGCTCCGCTTCAGCTGGTGCTCCAGCTGTGGCTGTACTTGGATCGTGCAGACCTGGCCACGGTGATCCATGCCTCGGTGATATCGAGGTTAGATTACTGTAACACACTCTATGTGGGGCTGTCCTTGAAGACGGCTTGGAAACTGTAACTAGTGCAGAATGCGGCAGCCCGTGTGGTTACTGGAGGTAGGTGGTTCGACCCTGTCAGTCCGCTTCTCCAGCGGCTACATTGGCTGCCCATTCATTTCCGGGCCCAATTCAAGGTGCTGGTTCTGACCTTTAAAGCCCTATACTGCTCTGGGCTAGGGTATCTTAGAGATCGCCTACTCCCATACAATCTGGCTCGTCCTCTTAGGTCATCAGAGAAGGCCTTTTTACAAGTGCCGCCATCTAGGAAGGTACGTGGGGTGGCGGCAAGAAATAGGGCCTTCTCAGTAGTGGCACCAACGCTATGGAACTCCCTTCCCCTTAACTTAAGAATGGCTCCCTCTCTTGAGACCTTTCGGCGAGGCCTGAAGACCCTTCTATTTAAACAAGCCTTCTGAGTTCTCGGCCTTTTTAACATCTTTTTTAACATCTCTTAATATTTTTTACAGGCCTGATTCTTTTATGATTTGCTGCTGTTCTATGCTCTTTTTACCTATTTTTTATCTGATTGCTGTTTTTATGACATGTGTTAATATGTTTTTATTTGTTTTAAATTATGTTTTTTAATCTGTTGTAAGCCGTCTTGAGTCCCTTCGGGGAGAAAGGCGGGGTAAAAATAAAGTTATTATTATTATTATTATTATTATTATTATTATTATTATTATTATTATTATGTCTTTAGGTAATTAGGTCAGTAGCGTAGCTTAGCGGGGGTGGTGGTGGTAAACAGTAAGTACTACAGGTGCTGCAATACGCCTTAAGTGGCCCCTCCCACTTGCCATTGAAGCCATTCTGGGCAGCATCAGCAATGTGCAGATGCCATTTGGTTCAGCAAGTGCCTATATGTTGCCTTCGCTGTCCAGAATGGTTCTGACAGTGAGTGCAAAGGGCCGCTTGCATGGCACATTGCAGCAGAACTTGCCACTTCTCCCAGCCGTGGACCTCCACAGCCCAGCGCCCAGGGCAAAGCTCTGCAATGGCACCCCCAGGCTATCGATACCCACCCTGCACAGATATCTGCCCTCCCCCTACTCACCAGAGGCTCATGGAGCCTCATGCAACCACAGCCCACACCGGAGATACCTCTGTGAGGTTCCCCGGCACTATAAAATTTTCACCCCCATCGGGAGCCTCAGAGAGGCTTCTATGGGGTCCTAGCGGTCGGTGCCTGGGGCATCTGCCCCAGGGAAGTCTATGAAGGTACACAACTGACTTCTCCCCCTCTAGCTATGCTATTGCAGTAGCAATATGGTAAAGCTCCCCAATTCTAGCATGTACCAAGCAGCCCAATCCAATGCAGCTCTGTACGGCAACGCAGGAGCACCAAAATGGCGCCCACTGCATCCTGCATTGAGTTTTGGCATCTGGAGGCCTCCTTGGGGTAAAGGAACAGTTGTTTCCTTGTTTGGGGGTAAGCCTGTGCTGGCCCGCTGGGTCTACTCAAACCTGCACCAGCCCCATAGTTAGTGGAAGTCTTAATTGACCTAGATTGGGGGATCAAGACTGGGAAGGAGGGTAGGTTTCAGTGTGCACCACTGCCACACCCTTTGGGGCAATCCACCCACACTCTACCCCCATCAACGCCCTACATACAACAACCCCCTGTGTGCACGCATTGCCACCTCAAATTTAGTGCTGCCCAGGAACAAGTCTCTAGGAACAATTGCATGCTACATTTGTGTTTCTTTTTGAATCTTATTTGCTACATGTGGGAAATGGCATCCTCAGTGAGGTCCAACAATGCAGGCTCTGGGGTATTTAATTTATGTGAAAGAGTGCCGACTTTTATCTGCAAATAAGTCCTTTAATAAAAAAGGACTATTGTACAGGATGTAACGTTTCTTGCAAATAAAGTGATTACAGAAATGTACCGCAAGTTTGGTTGGCACATATTTGTTCTATAATTCCAAAATAATTTCCCAAGGCAACAATTTATGTTGCTTGGTTAAAATGCAACATGAATGATTAAGAGGTGACAAAGACTAATGAGACATCATGGGTACTCATTTGGGACTTATAAGATTGTGCATTATGTGAAAGCCTATTTAAAGGAAAGGCTGTTCAAGAAAATTGGAAGAAATCAACGATGGGAAGCTCATTAATTTCACATCTGAATTAGCTATTAATTCACATGGCTGTGTTTTTCAAAGCCACAAGAACAAAATGCAATTCTGTGAAGGAAAGTGCTGAAATGATCAGATTTAAAGCTGGATGTATTTTTGCAAAAAAACAAAACAAATATCTGTTAACTATAGGGAGTTGAGCTCCTTCCAACGTCGATAATTGTATAAAATTATCTTATACCTAACACTTTATTTCACACTTTATTTCAATAAGATTGAGAATTTTAATCAACATGCTTTACTTGCTCATTGTGATAAGCTTGGAGCTGTTCCGCAGTTGTTAAGATGCACTACAGTAAACCAGTGGTTCCCAACCTGTGGTCCAGGGACCACGGGTGGTTTGTGAAACTCTGAGAAGTGGTCCATAAGATCTCAGAAAAATGATAACCTTTGATCATTTCAGGCATCTCGCTTTGCAAGTGCTCCCTCACAGACCACCAGAGAGGGTGAAGAACAGACTGTCTGTACCACCAATGAAGTATCACCTGCAACTGTGGACAGTCCATTCTCCACCATCTATAGTAGTCCTTGGGGGGGCACTCGCGTGGGAGATGCTTCCCCACAGACCACCAGAGAGAGCAGAGAACAGACCACCTGCAGCCAAAGCTGGCAACAAAAGCAGCAACCCAGAAAACTTCTCAATAAATAATACATCTCTAATAAATATTATCTAATTACTACAAATTTAATTGCATTTTTTGTGTGCAGGAGAGTAGTGTGGTCCACAATAATTCCAATTTTTGCCTCACTGGTCCACGAGCTCCTAAAGGTTGGGAACCACTGCAGTAAATGGTGGATTTTAACTGTCTTGAGATACGAAGTAGAGTCAAACCTAAACAAAGTGGCATTCGGTGTGTTGCTGTTCTTCCCACCCTCCCTGGAAATCAGTCTAGGTTTGTTGTTTGTCTGCTGCAGTATAAATTCTTTGGACGATGTACAGTCTGGACAATGTACAAGAAATTGAATTGGCGATATACAGTTTGGAGGCAGGGTGGGAACATTCAGTAGAACAGTAGTCAGCCTCTCTGAAATTAGGAGCCAGCACTAGAGAGGGATTATGGGTGTGGTGGCCCATTGCCAGATGTCTTTAATTGAGAACATGAATTGTGACCCTAGTTAGGCACCAACTACCTTATCTCATGTGCTTATGGGTGGGGGCTATGCCTGTCTTGGGTGGACAAGGCCACCTCCATTTCTGAGAATTTGTTACTGCTTAAGGAGATGTTCTAAACAACAGCCCTGGTAGTTCACCTCATGGGGCAGCTGTGTGAGAGCTGTGCTTCTAGGTGTGCTGGCCACTGCTCAAACTACAAAGTGATTTTTTGATGGGTTCATATCCTACCAATTGCTCCTCATATTACTTCAATCGACCACATCACTGTGTAGCTTTTGGGACTGACCACAAGGCATTGAAGTGGTTGGCATTTTGCCCCTCCCCACCCCCCGCTTACAGCTCAGTGAAGTTGAGAGGAGACAGCTCACTGGAGCTGTCAGGGCAAAAGAAGCAGGGCTGAAGCTGCAGTAACTGCTGCTCCAAAGTTTTCGCTCTCATTCATCTGGAGAGAAGTCTTGGACCTCCATCCCACACATCCCTCATGGACGTGATAGGATCCAGCATGTACCATCACCACCTCTACTAGAGCTTCCCTGCCTGTCCGTCCCCCTCCCCTCAAGTTTTGCTCCCTCCCCACCCCATGGCAGGAGGTCTGGTCTAGAGGGTAGAGCCTCCGTCTGCCTGAAGATAACATCCACAAGGTCGCCAGTTCGAGGCCACCGGCACCGTGCGACCTTGAAGCAGCTGACAAGCTGAAGCCGAGCTATTTCCATCTGCTCCGAGCGTGGGAGGATGGAGGCCAGAATGTGAAGCCAGATCGGAATGTAACACTTGAATGTAGTGGTTCTTGAAAGAAAGAACCTTCTTTCAATTGTAAAAATCCCTATTTAATAAGGGATTTAAATAAAAGCCTGCCTATGTAAACTGCCTTGAATAAAGTCTTGAATAAAGACCAAGAAAGGCGGTATATAAATACCTGCTGTTGTTGTTGTTGTTGTTGTTGTTGTTGTTGTTATTATTATTATTATTATTATTATTATTATTATTATTATTATTATTATTATTATTATTATTCCACCCTTCCCATCCTCTCCTGGTCTTCCCCACCACCTTACCTTTCTCAGCAGGCAGCTGGCACTCCATTGGCATGTGTGGGAAGGCTCTGGCCTTCCCACCAGTAGCAATGCGCTACTCAGCACACTGCTAGAGCACACTTTATGACATTTTTTGGCAGTCACCACCAGCAGAACGCACATTACGCTGGTAGTGAGGCCAACAGAATTGGGCCGTGAGGATAAGAAATTCTAGTTTTAAGCTATATACATGTAACATTTGTGATGCTTTAAATCACATTTTCCTCTTGTGCCATCTCCTCAAGAGCTAGGGTGAGCAAGGAAGTAGGGCACAGTATTAAGGGCTTAAGGCACTGGCTCTCAGTGCAACTTATTTCAGTACTCTTGCACAGTCTAACTGGAGCAGCTGGAGAAAGAGGCACCATTCTATTCCCAGCATGCAATGGTGGGCTCTGGACAAAATATAATCATTATTCTTCATCAGTGTGCCTCTAAGTGTTTGATTTGCTTCTTTTCAAAGGTTAATAATAGTATCAGCATAATATTTCTTAAAGGCTTTGGAACTGCTCTTATGTTTTGATGTTTTGGAAAAAAACAAAAACCATTAAACTCTAGTGACACTTGGCACGCGATTCATGAAACAGCAATCACAATCACTGGGAGTCTTAGTAATGCTTTATTTTATTCATTTGAGATGAATGTTTAAGGAGACTTTATTTCTGTAAAATGTGTCCGTGTAGCTCTGTGTGCCCACTAAATGCATTCATTAGTAGTGCATGGATCCCACAACAATATAATCTTATTTCAATGTACCAATTAAAATGAGACCCAGTTCCTTGGTTTATGAAACAACCATACTTATGACTAAGATTCAAGATGTTGATGCTTATTCTGCAAAACTATCTGATGTGAGTACAACTCTAAGCCTCAAAAGCATTCAAAAAAATAATCTTTTCTACTTCAATGGGGTCTGTGGCCAGGGTAGCTGAAAAACGTAGCATGCATGCAAAAATATGAGATGCCTGAAGTGCAATGATCCCTGTGATCTCACAAGACTGCAAACCCTTGAAAACTGGGGGATAATATGGTGTAATCTCTCGACTCTCACTCCCACGTAAGGGGTTGGGCCCAGCATTGAAGTGACAGAGTTCAATGGTGGTTCCAAAATGACCTGAGATTAACCTTTGCTCTATGTCTGGGAGAACACTTGTGGCGTGATCACAGAAGCCACCATTTGAGGCCCTAGTCCAGGTATTAAAGGAGCCTTCCGGCACTGGATGACTTACTTGGATCAGTACAATGATTGCAGACCACCTCTGTGCAATGTTTTTGTCCAATGACATTTGAGCTGATTCTTCCAGTGTCATGCAAGGCTTCCTGAATGTGCTAGTTTAAAACGGGGCAGCTGGACTCTTGTATCTTCAGGTGACCACCTCAGTGTGGGGATATAAAGGCTTGTCTCTGGGTCAAGTTAACACTGTAGCCATTACACCATGATTCCTTTAGCTTCTTTAGTCTTATGGAAACTTTTGCTTGTGAATAGAACTTAGAAACCTGCAGCCCTCTGGCCTAAGCTGACACAATATGGAAGTGTTGTATCAAGCAGTGCCTTGAATGCAGGCAGCAAACTGACAGGTGTTCACCATCTGTCTGCCTACCTCTTCCAGCCCACCGCTGACATAACCCCTCCTTTCACCACCGTGATCCTCACTATGGATCCCACTCACTATGAGCTAGTGAGAAGAGGATCAGGACAGCAGCAGCTTCCTTCTACTTCCATTTTCACCTCCTCTTTTACCCCTCATGTCACCTTCCATGTCAAAGCCTTATTTTTTTTTTTTAAATGAATAGGAGGAGTGGAACATGCTGGGCTCTTCTTGCTCATTTTACAGCAGACCTGAACAGAGGACACAGTATGGAAGGCAAGATAAGGGACAGGATAATCTTTTTCATATCTCCCTGCAAAAAAGAGCAAGGAGAAGGTGGCAATGGAGGTACCCATGGCTATGGTAGGGAAAGACATGGCAATATTTTTTCACCCACCACAAGTGGCACTTACGCTCAAGGTATGCCTGCTAGAGTCCATGAATTGGCTTAGTTTCAATTCAATTTGTGCAGTGCAGTTTCTCAGCCCATCTTGCGTCTTGTTCATTGTTGAATCCAGGTTAGAGGTGTTCCGTCATAATACTGTGAATTGTGAGTCCTGTTCTGCATTAACTACTCTCAAAAGACATACAAAATTATGCAGGGGATGGACAGAGTGGATAGGGAGATGCTCTTTACACTCTCACATAATACCAGAACCAGGGGACATCCACTAAAATTGAGTGTTGGGAGAGTTAGGACAGACAAAAGAAAATATTTCTTTACTCAGCGCGTGGTCAGTCTGTGGAACTCCTTGCCACAGGATGTGGTGCTGGCGTCTAGCCTAGACGCCTTTAAAAGGGGATTGGACGAGTTTCTGGAGGAAAAATCCATTATGGGGTACAAGCCATGATGTGTATGCGCAACCTCCTGATTTTAGGAATGGGTTAAGTCAGAATGCCAGATGTAGGGGAGGGCACCAGGATGAGGTCTCTTGTTATCTGGTGTGCTCCCTGGGGCATTTGGTGGGCCGCTGTGAGATACAGGAAGCTGGACTAGATGGGCCTATGGCCTGATCCAGTGGGGCTGTTCTTATGTTCTTACGTTCTTATGTTCAAAAGAGTTTCAGAACTATGTCAAATGGCACTAGAAGGCATTAAGAAAATGCAGTCTCACCCACTGGTCCAGAATGCATTTAAGTAAGACCCCATTGCTTCCAATAGAATTTGTTCTCAAAAGCATGGGTTGAATAGTAGGATGCATCTTCATTACACACACATGTTGTCTCCTGTCTTGCATGTAGTCTGCACCTGCACCCTACAAGGATGATGGGCTAACTTGAAGTACAATCAGTACTGTGCTCACAGCTGTCACAACATGGATATCTTAGGAAAGGCACAAGGGATACTTGCTGCTCTTCTGAATCTGTTTTACTGCTTTCAGCTGGCTGCGGATGTACCAATGCACCCTCTGATTCCTGGCAAGGAACACAACAGTCTGGCACTGTCTAAAGAGGACTGTTTGAAAAGACCAAAGGCAGTAGCCTTTTCATGATGCCACGTTCTCAAGCAAATGGAACGGTTGTAGAGGTTCAAGATCAGAAAGTTGCTTTGCAACGAAGATGACAACATAGGAAGCAATTAGTGAGTTGTCAAGTGAATATATGTCTGCTAAAGCTTTGATACACTTAAAAGAAACTAATTAGAACGAAACTCCTGTGCTGAAAGTAATGATTAGCAATATGCAAATCACTCCAAGCCAAGAAGTCAGAGCTCTGTGGAGACCTAAAGTTTGCCAAAAGGGTTCTAAATTCATGCCGGGATGGTTTAATCAGCCCTGCAACTGAGTGTATCTGTGGTTTCTTCCTTTCTTTCTGGAGCTAATTGAGACAGTGGCCATTATTCAAGGGCAATGAGCAGAGGACTGTACAGTACATCAGTATGGAGACAAGCTCCTATTCACACTACGTAGTATAAAAGAGCCTCTTAGCCATGAGGTGTCATTTCCATCAATAATACGTGACTCCGAATGGGAGAGTTCTTGCAATGAGCTTGCAATTTATGACCTGCCCTTGCCTGCAAGGAATAATTAAAAGTTATAATGAAGCTTCCTGTGACTCAAAATGCAGTGGAAAGTTTACATTCCTCATTTGCCCCTTTATGCGAGAGATGCTCTTTGTGTCAGTTGCACTTTTTGGGTGTTGTATGATAGATTTTACAGCCTGGGCCTATGCTGTGGCTTCAGCTGCTGCAAAGCTAGTAACTAAAGCTGCTGCTGTTACAAAAATTGTATCCCCTACTTGTCACTGAAATGCCAAGTACCCTTATACAATGGAGATTCGCAAGGCAGTGCAATCTTGCAGCTATGTTAGGGGTTCAACCCAGGCTCACTTCAGATAGCTGAACTTCTCACAGAAGTGAATGGCAGTAGTCCTTCATTCATTACTGCCCATATGGTGTGACATCAGAGGTCAAGGTCTGACTTTGATCAAGGGTGCATGCCCATCAGAAGGTCCACCTCTCCAGGCTGAACCTTGAACCCTAGTACTGCTGGCACCATCAGGCCTTGGGTCAGAGTTTCATGGAGGGTCCAGTGAAGGGCTTTCCCTCAGGGCTCCTGGGAACCTGTCATGGTGTCCATGCCCTGTTTTTTGTTTCACCCATCTCCATTCAAAAAGTTCCTCACATAGCCTATCTGAACATTGCTGAAGCTTGGAGTGCTATGCATCTATGTGACTGGTCATCCAATGTCAACAGAAAAAAAAAAGTGTGTGTATGTGGTGGGTGACTTGGATTGGGCCACAACCCAGAGGGAGAGGAGCCTGGCTCTTTCCTACTGTGCTAAATGTCAGGGCAGCAGTGCTGGCAGGAGGCATTGGATCCTCACCCTTTCTCCCACATGAGAGCCCCAAATTCATAACCAGTGTTCAGGAAATAAAACAATTAATTCCCTTGAATAAAGAAAATAAATTGACCTCGTAAAGGATATAGAAATAAATAACAGGCACCTTTCTATCTTGAAAACTAATTTTAGAAGCATGGTTTTGCATAAACACCATTTCAGCTTTACTAGGCAGCTTGGCTGAGCACATTAATGATTTTGCAAGGATCTGTTATCTTTGGCAATTTGTGCAAGAATGATAAAGGCTCCCAAATTTCCACTTGAAAGATAACTTGTCTTATAAAACAGAAGCTCACCTGATCTTCAGGTACTAAAAAGCTGATCTTTCCTCTCTAAGGGCACTTGGAATCTTTGCTTCAAGGTGAATGGAAGGTCCTTATATTTTCCGTTGAACCTTGGATATTGAATTCAGGCTCCACACAAGCATTGGTAATTAAGGGTGCGATCCTAATTTGCACTGGAACAGGCGGGCTTACTAGCCTGCTCTGTATCCAGCGCAAGGTAGGTGCCTGCTGAATATTTTCCCCCTTACCCTATGTCATGCACCAGCCGCCCCATGGTGTTACTCGGATTTGCACCAGTGAATTTGCTGATGCAAAGTTGAGTGGCCCATGTCAGGCTGATTGGGCCTGGAAACAGGGATTAGGATCTGGCCTGCACTGCCACGGTTGGTCTCACCTCCTTCCCAGGCCCAATCTGCCTCCCCCGGTCCACCTTCCCCCCAATAACGTCCCCTCCCCATTTCTGCTTTTTCCTCCCACCACCCTCTCCCACCCCCTGCACTGGCCTGCCCAGACTGGCACTAACTCACAGTGTCCAGGGCTGGATCTGGCCTTGTTGGGCTGACGCAGGCTCTGCCCTGCCTAGTTGACTCCTGAGGTGGTGTGAATATGCTTTATGGCATGTTTGTGACACCCGGAAGGCAGCACAAGAGACTATGGATTGTGCTGTTGGAGGTTTAAAAGAGCTACACGCACCTTCCTAGCAGAGCATTTTGATAACAGGTCAGCAGCAGGGTTTCTCCTAGTCCAAGTGATATGAAGGAGGAATGTGGAAGCTGTGTTGAATTTAAGGAGACATGTACAATTAATTCATTGGGCTGAAACAGTAAAATTGTTTCTTTATAGCAGGGGTCTCTAAACCCCGACCCAAAAGCCAGATGCTGCCTGCGGCAAGCCTCTTTCCGGCCCGTGGCCAGCCTCTACTGTTGGCAACCTTCAGTCTCGAAAGACTATAGTATCGCGCTCTGAATGGTGGTTCTGGAACAGCGTCTAGTGTGACTGAAAAGGCTGATTCGGGAGTGACAATCCCTTCCACACTGGGAGCAAGTGCAGTCTGTCCCTGGTCTGTCTCCCTGGCTATGGGCCTTCCTTCTTTGCCTCTTTGCCCCAGACTGTTGGCCAAGTTTCTCTTCAAACTGGGAAAGGCCATGCTGCACAGCCTGCCTCCAAGCGGGCTGCTCAGAGGCCAGGGTTTCCTACCTGTTGAGGTCCACTCCTAAGGCCTTCAGATCCCTCTTGCAGATGTCCTTGTATCGCAGCTGTGGTCTACCTGTAGGGCGCTTTCCCTGCACGAGTTCTCCATAGAGGAGATCCTTTGGGATCCGGCCATCATCCATTCTCACAACATGACCAAGCCAACGCAGGCGTCTCTGTTTCAGCAGTGCATACATGCTAGGGATTCCAGCACATTCCAGGACTGTGTTGTTTGGAACTTTGTCCTGCCAGGTGATGCCGAGAATGCGTCGGAGGCAGTGCATGTGGAAAGCATTCAGTTTCCTCTCCTGTTGTGAGTGAAGAGTCCATGACTCACTGCAGTAGCCTCTAGTCCCCTGAGAACCTCTAGTACAGCTGTCCAAACATGACCGCAGCTGTGCCTGTGGGGTGAGTGAATACGGATCCATTACAGTGTGTGCTTTATTTCTGTGGTATATGTTGGCCTTTGATGAAATCCTGGAAATTTGAGCCCATTCATTCATTCATTCATTCATTCATCTAAGTTCCATCTCTAATGTAGTTATTTTAATTTTATAGTTACATTTTTTTCCCAGCTCTCAACACTGTGCCAGTTATTTGTTGTGGCCCTTTGGCCAAAAAGTTTAGGGACCCCTGCTTTGTAGCATACTTTGTCCTGAGTACACTTTTTACAATATTGTAAAAATGAAAAAGATTAAAAATCGACAAAAACCATTCAAAAGTTCAGTGTGGAAAAGTACAGCTGTCTGCACTGTGCCTTCGGCCAACAGAAGTTGCGTATTTCAGTTAGCATGGAACCAAGCACTTGCTACCAGGAAATGCTTCAGAAGATAAAACAGAGTAGGCAGGGAAGGGCAGTCTATACTAGATGCCCTCTTCAGTATGAAGGCTAAAGCTTCCAAGGATGAGTCACAATCTGGCTCACTCTCCTGGGAGAAGTTCTATCATTTTCCACCACTGCCATGTAGGAGAAATGGCAGGGACAGTGATAATCAGGGCTTTTTTTCTAATGGAACGCGGGGGGACGGAGTTCCGGCACCTTTTTGCAAGGGCCCCTCCCCTTCGGAGGCATTCCGGGGGGGGGAGCAAAACAGAGGCATTCGCTGGGTGGGTGCTGGGGGGTGCAGGGTGGATGGGTGCCTGGCCCCTGCCTGACCGCACAATGACCCCCTCCTGCCCCCACCCCCAAGCTCTCGCCTGAGCCCAGCCCACCACCCCTCCCCCCGCACTCTGCTTCCCCATGCAGTTTCCAAGCTGGTGGAGGGCACGGGGGACATGCGCCAAGGAGGAGGACGGACAGCCAGCCAGCCAGCCAGCCAGGGAGACGGGCTGCAGCACCCACAGAACGCCCAGGTACTGGCTTGGTGGAGGAGGAGGGGAAAGAAGCTGGCTGGTGCAGCCCCCATGCCAATCTGCAGCACGAGCCTAGGTGTGTCTACTCAGAAGTAAGTCTCATTGTGCTCAATGGGGCTTGCTCCTGGGAAAGGGTGCATAGCCTTGCAGCCTGAGAGCCCAAGCCTATGCATGTCTACTCAGAAGTAAGTTCCATTGTGTTCAATGGGGCTTACTCCCAGGAAAGTGTCATAGCCTTGCAGCCTGAGTAGACAGGCAGAGGAAGGGCTCTGAGGCTGCAGTCCTCTCCACACTTTCCTGGGAGGAAGCCCCACTGCCTCTAGTGGGACTGACTTCTGAGTAGACAGCCATAGGCTTTGGCTCTGAGGCTGCAGTCCTCTCCACACTTTCCTGGGAGGAAGCCCCACTGCCTCTAATGGGACTGACTTCTGAGGAGACAGGCACAGGAGGGGCTCTGAGGCTGCAGTCCTCTCCACACTTTCCTGGGAGGAAGCCCCACTGCCTCTAATGGGACTGACTTCTGAGGAGACAGCCATAGGCTTTGGCTCTGAGGCTGCAGTCCTCTCCACACTTTCCTGGGAGGTGGCCCCATTGACTCTAATGGGACTGACTTCTGAGGAGACAGGCACAGGATTGGGCCCTGAAGCTGCCATCCTATCCACAGTAAGCCCCATTCACTAAAGTGGACTTCTGAGTAGACATGCATAGGATTGGGCTCTTAGGCTGCAATCCCAGGCACTTTCCTGGGAGTAAGCTCCATTGACTAGAACGAGACTTACTTCAGAGTAGACATACCTAGGATTGGGCTCTTAATCCTGGCAGAGATATATATCTGCACCCGTTTTCACCTGCTAAGGGCAGGTGAAAAGGGATTCTATGTGTGTACAACATGCTGTCCAGCCTTGCCAGAGATCCTCCTCATCCTTCCCCCACAAGCATGCCCTCTACCAGCCAGCGTTTGCAGCTCCTCTCCAGCAATGCACAGCAGCTGCTCAGGGCAGCAGAGAACATACAATTGCATGACAAGCGCCTTCCCAAAGACACAGAGTATTCTGATACCTGAATTAAACCATATTTAATGGCTTGTTTGCAAACGTAGCTGTTTCTATGTGCACCTAAGGACCCCTCTCGTGTAAGAATTCTTTTTTTGTTCTTACTCCCACAGTTGCTTAGAGTAATTTTACTACATGGAATTCATGTAAGCCATTTTTCGGAAGCCATTCACTGCTTCCTCTCCTGGAAGTGGTGCCACACTACATACTACGTGCTACAAGTGCACCTATACAGTATTTTTCCCCATGTGTAGGAAAAGTAGCTAGGGGGAAGGGGGTGTGGAGATTGACAGCCCAATCCTATGCATGTCTACTCAGAAGTAAGTTAATCTTTAGGGGGGAAGCACATAAAAAATATTTTATTTCTCCAATTAAAAATGGTTTAAAAATAAATAAATAAATAAATAAATAAATAAATAAATAAAAGATTAACAAGTTGTGAGTTCCTGCACCTTTCTTTTTACAAAAAAAGCACTGGTGATAATAATAAAATAATAATAATAAACTTTATTTATACCCCGCCCTTCTCCCTAAAGGGACCAAGGGCGGCAGTGATCAATTGCATAGCAGGCTCCAACTAATACACTAGTGCAGTGTTCTTCAATCTGAGGGTCGTAACCCCAATGAGGTCATGAAGCCTCAGATGTGAGGTCGCAGCAACTTACAGAAATGAAAAAAAAGCACCTGAAATTGGACCACCAATTAAAGAAGGAAGCATCTGGTATACCTCCTCAGGTACCAGAAGATTGTGACCCAGGCCTCCTCAGGTTCTTAGCAATTGTGCTAAAATAGCTTTCACTATTGCCAGGCTTCATGGTAATTCTTTCTGCTTACTCTAATAACAATATTTGGTTACAGTGAGCAGTGCTTGGAAGGCATTATGGAGGTGGTGAGTGGGCGGTGATGGGGCATGATGGATGGATATGGTACCAGGAATGATGAGGCCCCGGTATATTCATTCATTCATTCATTCATTCATTCATTGGGGTCATGGCATGGAAAAGGTTGAAGACAAATGTATTAATGTATACCAGGGGTTCTCAAACTTCTCAGGAGTAAAACTCCCAAGGTAAGTTCTTGTGGGGGAGGGGGGAATGTAGCAATACGATCCCCAAGATTGTGCCACTGTATGGGGTTTCAGGGGCTCTTTTACTTACAAGAAACTGTAGTAGGCTCCCAGGGGTAAGTAAAAATAATGATTGAGACCCTCTTCTAGTTTCACGATTGCAAACTGGAAGTGAGTTGCGATCGTTATTTTTACAGTCTCCGTGCTTTGGGGAGCCCCGAGGAGGCTTCCACGGGGCTCCCTGTACACCTTGAAGCCTGCTGCAGCTTCTTGTAAATGACACCCCTGACAGTGGTGCGATCCAGGGGATCATTTCGTTGCATACCCCTTTTCTCCCATTAAAGGGGCAAAGGCAGAGGTCCTCAGGCTGGGGCATTGTGATGCCTCAGTGTGAGAACCTCCGGTGTATGCAATAAATAGTATGAATACATCTACATTAGAATAGTGTTATATGTCCATTCTATGGCACTGACTCACACAATGCTCCATTTTCCAGGAACATATCCACAGCTTTATAAGAGGTATTACTGTACAAAGGAATATGTGAATTTCTTTCTTCTTTTTTCTGTATGCATTTGAAAGTGGAATGATTGATAACATAACCACATTGCCACTTGGGACTGTGGCTTTCTCACTGAAGGCAAATGCACTGATTTACAGCATAGAAGGTTGGAACAAGCTGATTGGAGCTACCTGTGATTTTAAGGAAAACAGTGACTTAAATCTGAAGGCTACTGGGCCTAAAATATATCTAGATGTTACAGTAACCAGTCCTTTTTCCCACCGGTCTGGAGACTGCTTTTTTGACTCCGAAAAACATATACACTTGCAGACGCCATGAGTTTGTGCTGGTACATTTTGAGTAAGTTGTCTTTGAAGTTTTGTTGTTTACAATGGTTGATTGCACTGGCATTTATCATGTCCATGGAGAGGGAGGGTTGGTGATGCTTAGGTCTTTTCTTTGCCCTCAACAAACATGGCTGCCACTTGTCAACCAGCAACCTGAGTGGCCTGAGTTTACAACTATTTTGTGCATAAGATCAACACCATCTGCCCAATATTTTTTGTTCAATCCACTGCCACAGTTTTAATTGTAAATTATTTTGTGGGTTCATTTGACTGTGATTTTGGCAAAATGGGAAGTGATAATTGTTCAATGTACCTTTAACTTTTATTTATTGCATTTTTTGTAATGCCATGATCTACAAACTTACATAAATACTTTTCATTATATTGATCAATTAGTGGCCCAATTAAAGAGAATCAACAGAAGGATTTGCCAGTAGTTTTCTAAGCAAACATTCAGCTATACATTTTGTTAATTAAGAGTCCAATCCTAACTAATTTCTCAGTGCTGATGCAGCCATGCCAAGGGGGTACAGGTTACATTCTGCAGTGGGGGGCAGTTATGGTTGCCTCTTCAAGGTAAGGGAACTAAAGTTCCCTTATTTTGGGGTAATCATCTGCTTCCCCAATGGGTTTCCTTGAATCTATGCCAGCTATTTTGTCCGAGGGGAGTGAGAGAGAAAAGGGATGGAAATAGGGTACCAGCATGAACTAGCATAGAACCCCTCCCACCATCAAAATATTACCTGTCCAACTTGCTCCTCACTCCAATCTCCTTCTAATGAGTTTAGGAGCAAATAATTTAGTTTAAGTTCAATTTTGAGTCTGACCAGTGGAGTTCACCTCATTACTATCTTTGGAGAGTCAATGTAGATAATGACCACATATTGAGATGCAATGTTTTTTGTTGTTTCTTTTTGCCACCGATACTTTGATGTCTTTGATTTGAAGTCCACCAAATTAGTCTGAGATGTTGCCATCCTTTTTTCCTCCTTTGTTTGTGAATAGAAATGTTGCCATCACAAATATGAGACTCAGCATTTATTCAGCAATATTATTTTGCCCCAATCTTATCCCCTACCCTCCTATGTGATGTATCCAAGCTGCAAGAACATGTGCTACATGCTATGGTGGGAGAGGTGACATATTTTTTACTTACTTCTCCATAGGCTACCTGGCCATCAATGGGTCTCCTCAGACCTACGCCAGCTATTTTGCAGGGGGCAAGTTGGTCTGGGAAAATGAGGAGTGCTTCCAACCCCCAAAATGCCCCTTGTCAGTCCCACTCCCACATCCTGATATTCCACTTCCCACCCATAAACCGTTCCCAACACCACTTTATTTGCTATAGCATGGCATCTGGGACCTGCTGGAGCTTGCTTAGGGCTTCCAGTCAGATGCACCAGTGGTCCTATAGCGCACGGCAGCGGTATGCTTTTTACAACACCCAAAGAGGACTCAGAGAATGATACAGAGCTCTCAGTGCTGGCCCTACGCTGGTGCTGAGTGTCACAAGCAGGCCATAAGGCATGCCTGTGACAGTAAGCGCCACATCAGTGCTGGTGCCAGATCAGCATCAGTCTGCACTGAGCCCAGTGCCAGCCGGAGACCTACCATAAACTGCCCGGAGCAAGGGGAGCTCCGGGCGGCAAAGAGGACAGTTGAGGTGGAGGGAGGCATTCCAGGGTGGGGGGAGGAACTAAGGTAGGAGAGGGATGGGACCACCAAAGCTCTGCTCTGCCATATCCTGAACCTTCTGGCCCAACACAAGGACTCTCCACTCTGCACCAGCAAAATAGCCAGTGCAGAATTGAGTAGCCCCATTGTAGGGCCTGCTCTCTTCCCTTGAGGAGACGCTGATGGCTGCCCTGCAGGCATAGGATGCAGCAGTAGCCTTTTTGGTGCCACTGCTCCTCTGGGCTCTGGGTAGCCCAGGATTCGGCTGCCCCATTGACAAACAATGAAATCTCCTGTTGTAAATGCTTGGTAAGATTTTGCTGCCTTTTCTTACTGAAGTCTACTTAAATGGCCTGAAATCATAACTTGGAACTGACTGTAGGCAGAGCCATTCCTGGAGCATGCTAATTCACACCTTGATATTCTACATTAGCCAACTGATGAGGAAATTGATATATTTTCTTCAGGCTAATTAAAAGAAAACCTGGAAATGAGTATCTATTGCACCTTCTCTTCAAAGAAGACAAGGCAATATATGCTTTGAATGTTAAAGAAGTTTTTTTTTTTTTTTTTAACTATTTTACATGACTAATCAAGGAGATCAGGAGAGAAACTACTTATGTAGAAAGATACCTAAAAGTTCAAATGCCTTCTGAAGACTGGAAAATTGATGAGAGTGTTGGGACTAAAATGTAATCCCCTGAAATTTAGTGCTTTCTGAAGTTATTGGGGGGGGGGGATTGATCCTCTAGAGCAGGGGTGCTCACACTTTTTTGGCTCGAGAGCTACTTTGAAACCCAGCAAGGCCCGGAGATCTACCAGAGTTTTTTTTTCAATGTTCGCGCCATCATAACATAACATTTATGTGTACAATGTATGTTGGTGTACCTTGAGCCCCACTGAGTATAACAGGACTTACTCCTGAGTAGACATGCCTAGGATTAGGCTGTGAGGATGCAATCCTAGCCACACTTACCTGGGAGTAAGCCCCATTGACTACAATGGGCCTTACTCCCTGCGTTTCCTCCCAGAGACACCTGAAGGGGGGGTCGGCACTCCGTGATCTACTCATTTTGCCTCGCGATCTACCGGTAGATCGCGATCCACCTATTGAGCACCCCTGCTCTAGAGCAAGGGTGTCAAACATAAGGCCTGGGGGCCAGATGCGGCCCATGGAAGCTTTTTATCCGACCCTCAGCTGCTGAGGTGTCATTGCTGAAAGTGCAACCCACATAAAAATTGGGCTGTCTCATATCTTGAAATATGACAAAGGTGTGTGTATTTTCTCTTCTGTCATTTGCAGCTAATGAGTTCCTAAGTGAGAAAAAGTGCTTATTTTTGGTTAAGACCTGTTTAATGACATCACTTCCTACCTGATCACTTCCGCCCCTCAGCCAGCATCATGAATGCTATTCGGCCCTCTGTATGAAATGAGTTTGACACCCCTGCTCTAGAGAGTATAAATAGGATTAAACAATGCCAGAACCGTTCATATTTTATTTTTATAGCTTTTTTTCCCTTTGAGATGTCACCTTGGTTCAGTGGTTTCCAATCTTTTTAGCACTACAACCAGGCAGCACCCCAGAATGCCTTGCAGTGCCACAACTAGTGCCAACCAGCACAGTCCGGAAACTTTATTTTTATCACCGCAACTTTATTTTTAGTACAGCTGATGCCAGCCCTCAACTTTACTTTAGCATTTTGTTGACCGTGACTTCCGGGTATTCACCAGCAAGCCTTGAGCACAGTGTGCTGAAGGCCAGCCTCGGTGGCATTCTTCGGGTTTGGTGGTCTTTTTTGTGACCTGGCAAAAAAACAGCTTGCAAGCCATTGGTGGATCACAGTGGACTGAGATATACAGAACTGGGTTTCTAATTCTGGATTGTTCAGCTAAGACAGGATTTAGCAAGGGTATACCTAACTACTTTGCCCGTTGGGCAATTGTGGTCAGTGGGAGGAGTCAGTGAAAGCTATTGATGAACAGCAAGTCAACAGCAAGTAAACTTGGTATTTTGAGAGTCATGGTAACCTCTTATTTATTCAGTGCACAGTCAAACAGTCATGGGGAAACCATTGTGTTTTCCCCTGCAAAAGTCCCATGGTGCAGTGGACAGGAGGGCAATAACAGAAACCTGCAGCTACAACATCCAAGTGTCCCCTCCAGGTTTCTCCTAATGGTGTATGCCCCATCCTGAAAATATTATTCTTACTAATGTGGACATTATTTCCTTTTCATCACAATTCCCCATTTTCAATCCTCACTCATGTGCTGGTAGTTCCCTAGACAACAGGCTGATTATTCCCAGCTGCATGCTTGATGGGTGACCAGTGTTCTTTCACTGGGGCTTATATATTGCAGGTGGTGTGCCCAGCCAATGAAAACAGTGTCATGCCAGTGCCAATGCAGCCATGAAAATAGGGCATGGACTACATCCTGTGGTGGAGGGGTGGTGACGGAGACCTCCTCCAGGTACGGGAACAAGAATTCCTTTACTCAGGACTGCATTGCAACTGCAACTGCGCTGTAAAATTGGATAGGATTGGGCCCTTAATCAGTATCCTGTCTTCTGTTGTGGCTGAGTAGGTGGAGTGCAGTCACTTTGGGTGCTCACAGCAGCAGACCTCCCCAGCCCCATGCCCAGGGCAGAGGTCCACGATGGCACCCCCCCCACGCAAAAATCCACTCCCCCCACTCACTTGAGGTTTACAGAGCCTTGTGCGACCCAGAGCTGCATAAGGGAAGCCTCTCTAAGGGTCCCCGATGCTATATACTGTGCTTCCAGGAAACCAGAGAGGCTTCTGCGGGGTTCTAGAGGCTCACGCCTGGGGCATTTGCCCCATTTGACTTAATGGCAGGTCCACAACTGGGTGCTCTATTGACTTCATAGGATTAATTTACAGACAGCATATCTCTTGGGCGAACTCCATTATGCTGGAATTTGGGGTGGACCAGTTTCTGAATGAATACAGGATTAAGTTCCTCCCTTGTCATGCGCTTCCCCACCTTCACTCTTTTTAAAAAAAAAATTCTTGCCCACTGCTGTTGCAATAAGACAATATCTCAGTGAGGCTTACTTCTGAATAGACATGCATAGGATTTGCTGTTGGTATCAGTCCTAAGCTCACCCAGCAGGCATAACTTTTGGATATGACTGCACAGTAAATGTCATACTACATTTACCTATTGTACGAGTAAAATGGTAATTTTAAAAGATATATCCTTATCTGCAATAATAATGCTGTGCTTTATTTGAATCTCTAAAGCCTGACATATTTTACACTGTTTAAAAAGAGAGAGAGAGGAGACTGAATAGATGGGAACTGTGCTGGACTGTGAGATATTTTCTGAAAAAGTTTAAGTGACCATGAAAATTGACCTTACTGGTCATAAGGACAATTATGTTAATTGGAGATAAATAGCTCTGGATTGTGTAGACAGAAACCTAAATGTAACTAGATTGATCACTGAGGATGCAGTTCTCCACAAACCTTACTCAACAGTTTTCAGATAGTTTATATTCTGTTGTTAACCGGAGTGCTTTCAACATGTGTTTACATGGGCATATGGGGAAATCTTACTTTGCTTGCTGTGCCCCTGTGGAGGGTCCGTTCAGTGTTTCAGTAGGGAATGAAGAGGGAGGCAAGGGTAAAGTTATAATGGAAAAAATTTTATGCAAAGACAATTTTATAAATGCAGGAAAGGGGAATAAAAATAGACTGACATACCTATTAACACCTGCACTTCCACCCTCACCCACATCAATTTG
Source organism: Tiliqua scincoides (assembly GCF_035046505.1). Lineage (NCBI taxonomy): Eukaryota > Metazoa > Chordata > Lepidosauria > Squamata > Scincidae > Tiliqua > Tiliqua scincoides. The sequence continues at coordinate 34,453,637 of NC_089826.1, forward strand.
ACTGTACACGGGACAAAGAAAGATAGCGTTTTGTGGATCAGTAGTGAGACTGCACCAAGAACCAAAGCTACCAGCCAGTCAGTGGTATCACTAAGGTTCCTGTCACCCAGTGCAGGACACCAGCGCATTACTCCCCATGCAGTGGACGGGGCAACACCCCAGGTGGTGGGTGTGGTAATGTACCATCACTCCGCCCCCACTGGTTTTTTGGCTGTGCCTTTTGATAGAACAAAGATAGAACACATTCTGCATGAAATTGTGCATTGATTGATGTATAACATGATGGTATTATTCTTCCAAACTGTGGTTTTAGTGATTTTGGTCACTAGTGGTGTCACACACAACCCCAGGGTGTCAACTTACTAACACCTTATTGCAGCAGTTCTCAAACTTTTAGCACTGGGACCCACTTTTTAGAATGACAGTCTGCCCAAGACCCACCAGAAGTGATGTCATGGCGGAAGTGACATCATCAGGCAAATTAAAATAAATAAGTAAATAATTAAAATAAAACAAATAATTAAATAAGCAGAAGCCAACCCTGGTCCACCAAGTGAATTTCCTCTGTAGCCTGCCTGCAATAACACCCCCCCCCCCCGCTCCAAAATCAGTAAGGTTTCCAGCCCTACCCAGTGCCCAGTTCAATTTAAGAGCTTCTGTTTAAACCCAATCACTGTCAGGATCCACCTGGCTTTGCAAGTCTCAAAAGGTTAACCTTATCAGCTAAAGCCTCTGTTTTGATCCTTTTTAGTGGGGGGGGGGCTGCCTTCTGGAGCATTTGTTGAGCTCCATTTCCATCAGATCAGGACCATTCTGGTGGCTTCACATTCCCCTTTGCCTGGCCTGACCACCAGCCAAAGCACATTTGCTTACTCACGAGTAAATGCAATCGTGAGGCTGTTTCCCTTTCCATAGGGCACAATACATTCGTCTGCTTGGAGGGAGGGACTTTCTTCTCAGGTGTTTTTGGGGGCTACATTCATTGGATCAGGACCATTCTGGTGTCGTTAGATTCCTCTCAGCCTGCCCTTTCTGACAGACTAAGGCAAGTTCACCTACTCACCAGTAAGTGCATGATAAGGCTCAGTTTCACTTTCCATAGGGCTCCATGCATTTTTTGTTCTCTGGTTTTTCGGCCATATCTTTTGATAGAAAGGAGATATTTCACTCTGGTTTTTTGCGTTGCATTCTGCTGGAAATTCTGCATCCAACGGTCTATAACATGATGGTATTACTCCTAACCACCGTGATTTTAGCATGACATCCCAACAGTGCATGTCACCCCCCCGTGCACGTCACCTAGTGTGGCCTGCACCCCCCACGCCCCCCTAGTGATGCCACTGCAGCCAGTTTTTGCTGTTCGAGGTGTGCTGTCTTGCAGGAGTTGCGGGGCAAGGATGCTGAGACCAAGCAACCCTCCTGTTAAAGAGCAAGGTGCAAAAGGCAGAAAAGGTCTTTAACGCAGACCTGAGAGGCCTGGTGGTAAGTGTAGCTGACTCAAGGTGGGACGCATGGCAAGGGAGCCAGAGCTGCTTTCCAGGGAGAAGGGGGCACTTTGCAAGACACTTCTTATGTGTTGGGAATGACTTGTTTCCTCCATGGGTCACCATTCAAACCATTCTGATAGAGTGTGGGGGGAAGGGGGTTGATTTCACTGACAATTAAAAGTGTAGTCTTTTTCTTGGTCTGTGGATGTGAAGTATTTTTGCCATCAGTCCTGTCAGGCAACAAGCTGTTTGAGCATTTAAAGACAGACAAAACATGTTATTTAAAGGCAATAGGTTGTACCAAAAATACAACTCATAGAAGAGAAATGTCCATTTCGAAAACAAACATTAATGAAAACCAGATTTAGCCGTCATCTTTGGAAAGAAATATCAGTCACCGTATCCGCAATCACTCAAGCACATAGGGATATCCCCTGGTGCAATAAGTCTGTGAGAGTGGGAACACAATCCTAAGGACTTCTTTTGGCTGATGCAAGTTCCTTGTGCTAAGCTGGGAGTGTTGCAAACATGCTATAAGGCACGTTTGCACCTCCTTGTGAGTCGGAATGGCCGGTGCAAGGATGTGCACCAGCCTCCCTGAGCCGGAGCAAGCCATGGGACTGGTTTGCGCTAGTCAAGTCAGGCCAGTGCGGGGTCTGGGGAGGGCAGAACTGGGGCATTACTGGACGGGGGAGGGTGGGCAGTGGGTGGGCCCATGGGCAGGCCAGGCCCAGGAGCAGAGGGAGGGGGCCAAAATCCAGTACTCAGGCCAGATCCTAACCCCCCTGCCTGGCAACCCAGCACAGTGCCAGGCTGCTCAGGTCTGCGCCAACTCTTTAGGTGGCACAGATCCAAGTTGCTCCATTGAGGCTGCTGCCACATTACCTGGGATAAGGGGAACTAATTCCCCTTGCCCCAGGCTGAGCAGCAACCAGCTCCAACCCTGCACTGGATACAGCACGGGCTTACTAACCTGCCTGTTCCGGCATAGGTCAGAATTGGGCTATGAGTCTCCTGACCATGTGGAACTCCTGCTTACGTACAGTTGTATATGCATAAAACCCACTTTCACATGTTTTGTTTAACACACTGAGGTTGGGGTGTGTGTTACTCCCTCTATGGGTTGAATGTGTGGAGGTGAAACAATTGCATAGGACTCCTGAGCTTAACAGATTGGTTGTGCCAGTATCTCTGCTTTGCCGGCATAGCACAATAGGTTGCAATGTTGCCTTGATACAGCAGCCAGGACTGTGTGCCAACCCAGGTACATGTTTACTGGCACTGGCAAATCTTCCTATCAGACCATTAACACCTTAGGTGGTTTTCCTTAGTAGTTATTTGTAAGTGAAGAACAGTGTAATTAACATAGCAAATTTTCCTTCTAATCCTTTCATAAGCTAGTTATACCTCTCCTCTTGGCAGGGGTTTTCTCATGCATCCATTAGTGTTATCAAAAATTACCACATTTGTTTTAGGCAATGTGTAAGTAGGTCAACCTCCATTTTTTTTAGTATGGCTTTCCTTTTTAGCTGTCGCCTCTTCCTTGCACAGAATGGAAAGTTCACAGTTGTTCTACAGGTGAGAACTATTCACTGATTTAGTCAAGGTGTGCTTAAAGTAACATTATTTCACCCAGTATATAGTTAAATTAATACTGTGCTCCAAGGATGAGTATTTCATAAATGACAATGTCATTTAATAATAATAAACTTTATTTTTATCCCGCCCTTCTCCCCAAAGGGACCCAGGGTCCCTTTGTACAATACAAAGGGTCATTTGTATTGTTCTAATTTCTTTTCCTCATTCACTGTCCATCAAGGAGGTTGCTTCTAAGAGGAGGTTTTGGTCAACTGTTTTGTTCAAAACAGTTTTTGAACTACAGCCCAATCCTAAGCTTCCTGGCAACTGCTGAAGCAGTGGCACCAAAGAGGCGACCGCTGTAACCCCTTCCGCCAGGGAAAGCCCCAGGCCCACAGTGGGGCTTCTCAAGTCTGTGCAAGCTATTTTGCAAGTGCAGACTTAAGAGACTCCATGTTGGGCCTTCTGGCCCGATATGGAGTTTAGGATCAGGCAAAGCAGAGCTCTGCCAGTCCCACCTCCCTCCCACCCCAGTTCTTTCCCCTGTCTCACCCTCCTCCAGCCCTGTTCTGCCCATTCAGTGCCTCCCCCACTCAAAACTACATACCGCTGGTCAGTGCTGCTGGAGCACAGGCTGGCCCTCCATGTAGCACTGGCCTGTGTCAGCAGCCCATCCTCTCCTGGGTGCCAAGGAAATGCCTTATGGTACATTTGAGACACCCAGAGCAGGCACTGGAGCTCAGTGCTGGTACTGCGGGAGTTCAGTATTGGGCCCTTAAACTCCTGTATTTTGAAAAGACTTTGTGTTAAACTTGGCTGAAAATTAACCAGTTTTTCACCCAAATGTGACATGCATGAGGAAAAGTAGAATTTGTTGTCGTTTTTTAAACAAAACACCAACCTGTTCAAACATAATATTTGCCTTTTAATAGCCCACAGCAAATTGGCTCTTGTTTATTAACATTATGGAATATGTTTTACAGATTTTGATCGAAAGAAAGAAAGAAAGAAAGAAAGAAAGAAAGAAAGAAAGAAAGAAAGAAAGAAAGAAAGAAAGAAAGAAAGAAAGAAAAGCTCCTTAATTACACTTCTTGTGCACTGGTATCCTTTATGCACAATGCTAATAATTGTAGCGGTGACAGTAGAACCTTGACTGTAATCGTGTTATGTTATGGTGTAAAGTTTGCAGAGCTGAGCTTCATGTAAGATAACCCTTCCTTCTGCGCCATAAGTTTGGAAGTCACCAATATCAGTTCCACAACATTACAATACACCAATTGCCGAGGCTTAGCTGCCACCAGCTGCCTAATCCAAAATACCAGCAAAGGGGACTTTAATACACTGAAAATTATAGTGGTGGTGAATGGAGTATTTTTACAAGCTGAAACATGGATTTTAAATCTAACTCCCACAATGTGGGTCAGTCTAATCACTCAACTTTCCAGCTTTACGTTGAGTGTTAAACAGAATCAAGGTGCACAAGAGGTCTTGCTACAAAGACAAACTATAATAATAATCTACCAGCACCTTCTGACTGAGAGCGAAGCTGACACTTTGATAGAAAAGTGGGTGTGATAAATAACCCATTGACCTTTCCCTTCATCTATTGTATAGCCAAACATTGTCCTCCCCCTGCATGGCACCCTCTTTTGCCAAGGAGAACTTTTTAACAATGTCCAGAAGTGGTCTAAGAGGGCCGAAGTCAGTCAAGGGCAGCAACCAGCAATGACTCTGCTCTCTCATCGCAGCCGGCCTAAAGGAGGAGTGAGAATAGCCAAAGAAAAGTCTGGTCAACCCCTGCAGTGAAACTTTGAAGGGGAAGGGTGGGTGGGCAGTTGAACAGTGCCAGAGCTCTCACTGGCTTTCCTTCTGCCACCCCTCTATGCTTGGAGTCCAGCAAAGTCCTTTGTGGAGAATCTGTTCGGCCAGCCCTGCCTCAGCTCCTGGCTTCTTGCACTCTTTTTTCCCTCTCACAGCAGTTTTTGCTGCCTCTGCTGCTTGAAGTCTTCTTGGCACTGCATGCAGCTATGTGTTGCTGGAGATGAATGTGCTCCACCACATGCACAAGGTGCGGCACCCCCTTAGCATCCCCTTGTGGCTAGCACCTGGGGTGGATCACCCATCCTGCCCTGCCCTTGCCACACCACTGCATGCATCTCTCTTTTTAATTATAGTTCGACCTGTTTCTCACTGAAGGCACAATCCTAACCAGGTGTACTCAGAAGTAAGTTCTATTTTGTTCAATGGGGCTTACTCTCAGGAAAGTGTGGTTAGGATTGCAGCCTGAGATGGTAAACATATGTCTGGATAGTATCACTTCAGATGATGGAGGGTGGGGGTTATATGATTGAATGAATCTTCCTGTTTAATTTTTTTTTCATCCTTTCATATAGAAAACTAAATGTCAAGGAAAGGATACAGCCTAGGTTTCTCACAAACATGCTTGTTTTCTATATGAAGGGGTTTTTTTGGGGGGGGGGGGGAGCTGCCATTGCCATTGCCATTTGAACTGGTATAGACCAAACCTATGAAAACTAAGCCTTAGAGGTTCAAAAGATTGAAAAAAAATCATGAAGTGCAAGAAGAGGATGCAGAAAAATGAGCCAACCCCCCCCCCCGCCCCTCAAAATTCCCAAAGATCAATTAATTCTTACACAAGGCCTCAGTGATACACAGAAATCCCTTGGAGAATTTTAGGCCTTTGGAGTACTTTATCTGAAGAAGCATTTTAGAGTAAAATAGTTCTTAAAGCCCTGGATGTATCTTTGGGTTCCCATCACACATTGATTAGAACAGAACTACAAGATGTCCAATGTGCTAACATTATATACCTTTTTCCACTGTAAGAGTGGGGAAATGCAAATTCAAGCCTCTATAATGCCTTGAGTCCCTTCGGGGAGAAAGGCGGGGTATTAATAATAATAATAATAATAATAATAATAATAATAATAATAATGCAATCCAGACTTCAGAAAAGGTTTCAAAATGTCAAAAAAACTTGAATCTCAACATCTCCATATTGTGTTCTCATGGGACTATATAGGATTACTTACTCCCAGCCAGGATTGTTTATCTCACTGCACACATGCCACAGTGTTCATTGGATGCTGGTGATCGGGAGCAAGGGAAATGCGCAAAGTAGTGATTACATTCAAATTCTGACAGTGCTTCCCAAACTGTGTGCCGCAGCACCCAAGGATACTGTGGCAAACTCACAAGGGCGCTGCAGGATGTCTCTGATGTTCTTACCAGCTCTCCTGGGCACTGCCATTTTGATCTTGTGCAATTCAAGATGGCAGTACCCAGGAAAGCTGGACAATGGTGTTGCCATTATAGGGTGCTGTGACTGGAGGGCACTGTGACCATGGTAAGTTTGGGAACTGCTGTAATAGGGGATAAATGATCCTACATGTGATAGGGAAGAGTTAGAGAGTTGAACACACCATCTTGGGCGTATCCCATATTGCATGCAACATACAGTTCCATTCTGATTTGGCTTACTCACTACTGTTATCATAAATATGAACTTGATGCCAAAACAGCTTTACCCATTTTCCTCAGCCAGATATTGTTGAATCTAAATATGCCAGAAGCAGTTATTCTTGTGGATTGGAGAGACCATTTATGTACAGTAAACCACCATTTTATTTTTTTATTTATTTTTTCACATTTTTATACCGCCCTTCCTCCAAAGAGCTCAGGGCGGTTTACACAGCTGCTCCTCCCTTCTTTCTTGTCCTCACAACAACCCTGTGAGGTAGGTGAGGCTGAGAGAAAGTGACTGGCCCAAGGTCACCCAGGAAGCTTTGTGGCTGAGGAGGGATTTGAACCCGGATCATCCAGGTCTAAGTCCACCTCCCAAACCACTACACCACCCTGGCTCTCACCATCTAATGGGATCTGGTTTAATTTTTAAACACACACATTTTAATGTATTGTCATAATTTGTAGTGAAAGAGCATCAAAATAAGAAAACAGAAATTAAGTTCTTTATCATGAGTAGAACTAGGAGAAAGAGAGCAGCTCAAAGATGTATGTAAAGCAAGAACAAGTCAAAAGAAGTGACCTGAAAATGTTCTTTCTCCTGGAGCTTTTTAAGGGCACTGCTTTTTTTTTGCTTTCACTCTGAATTGGCTGTGTGGTCACTAAGCCAAATCTGATTGGCAGCACTGTGCCTGCATGTTCTCTGATTGGCTCAAATCATTTCACAAAGAAGTCAAGTGTCAAATCAAGAAGCAGCTGCCAAGTGTCAGGGAACAGTGCATGGTAAGGAAAACTGGGAGTGGGAGTGTTCATATTGTTTGCCATCCTGAGGTTGCCCTTTTTTCCCTGATGGGGGAAAAAATGGTGGGAGAAAGTTTGGCACAGCTCAAATGCAAAGTTTGCTTTCCCAAACAACATCCTTTTAAGATTTCGGCATAACAATGTTATCCACCTACACAGATTGTGTTTTAGAGATTTGCTTGGATGGAGAGCATGAAATAATACACCTGTCAAGCCTCTTCACTGCAACTGATTACATGATGTGCCACTCATTTACAGCCCCTATTTACCTCTCTTTGTCTCTAAAACATGCTGTTCACACAGAGTTCTTTGCTGTAAATGGCTGGCAGGAAAGCTGAGTCGGAAAAAAGAAGTTCTGTGTTGCCAGTTGTAGTTCCCATCCTTCTGCACTTATTCACTTTTGTTAAAAAAAAAAGCTAAGTCAGTTCTCATGCCTTTCATTTAGTTTTAAGGGCATGGCTTACTTTGTTTTAAGGGTATGGTTTACATATGGCTGGTTCACCCATGGGAACAATTGCAAACAATCTCTGAGCTGTGAATGCAGACTCCCTGGTTTGATTCTCACCTCTGACACAAGCTCATTAGGTGGATTTAGGAAGTGTCAGTTTTCCTCAGTTGCAATATGGGGAGAATAATAGTACTTATGTATCTTTCAGGGTTGTTGGAATGATTAGAACAGTGGTATCGCTAAGGGGGGCAGGGGGTACATTGCCCTAGGTACCATGCCTTAAGAGGGTGCTAAACCGCACCCCTGACAATGAATCCTGAGGTGGACATGGAGCTGGCCCACCCGCCAAGTTTCCCTATCTGTTGCATGGGGGGGGGTGCAGGAGAAGGTACTGCAATGGTAAGGACACATCCTTGCTGCCACAGCTGCAAGCTGCTTTGAGTGGTCGACAGCTTTTTTTGTGAAAAAATGGTTGACCACTCAGAGCAGCCGGTAACAGCTATGAGTGCCATAAACTGGAAGAAATTGGGAGTGATATCATCACATCACCACAATAACTTCTGGATCAGGCACTTCTGGGGGGGGGTGGTTTGATGTGGATTGTCACGCCCTGGGTGCCAGAGGGGGCAACTGAGCCATTGGATTAGAATAAGATAATAGATGTGTTCACATTCAGGGCCCAATCCTATCCAATTTTCCAGTGCCGGTGCTGCTGTGCCTGTAGTGTATGCACTCCTTCCTGTGTTGCGGAGGCAGTCTTGGAGGCCTCCTCAAGGTATTTGTTCCCTTACCTCAGAGTTGCATTGCAGCTGCCCCAGTGCTGGAAAGATGGATAGGATTGGGCCCTCAGAAAGCACTATACAAATGTTAAGCACGTTTATTGAACTATGAATTGATGAGCGCTGAAGAATAAAGCAGGAATTTCTGAGCTTGTTACAAATAGAGATGGGCAAGCAGGCTGCCGCTCACCTCCAAAAATGATTGGAAGTTTCCTAAGAGTTCCAGTCAACATAGGGAAAAAATCTTTAGCAAAGGGAATAGGGAGGGAGTAGCAGGCAGTGGATGTGTTAAGTAATGTGAGGACTAGAACATTGAAGACAAGCAGGTATTCACAAGCATTCCACTGTTCAACCTGAATTCAAGTTAAGCTTTTGCTCAGATTCTGAGCAGGCATCTGTAAAAGCTGGAGTCTTTCAGAACCATCAGTCTGATCTCTCACAAAGGCTCAGGTGTGTCCCCAAATCTTTGCAAATGATGACTTCTCAAAGGCTTGAATGAAAGGAATCTTTGTAAGCTACCATCCCTCCTCTTACTTCTGAGATGTCACATGAATACAGGAGCCAATCGACACAATTACAAAATGGTAGCTATCTAGCAGTCATCATCCTATATTCTTCCCCCTCAGTAATTCAACTGAATAGAACAGAGAACAAGACACTGCCGGGATTGTGATGTTAAGAGTTCAAATACCTCTTACATAGATTCTTTGTTGCCTTTGTGAAGACAGGATTTCATGGGACTCAGGAAACATTTTGTACAATTTTGCCACTTTCGGTATGCATCATTCTTTCTGAACCCTAGATCACACCTAAGCACCTCACCATTAACAGTGTAGCTATTACAAAATTTTACAGCATAAGAACGTACATTATTCCCCTGTGCCTACAGCCAATGTTGTGAATATAAATGTTAAATGCAGCTACATTCAGGAACTTTTACTGTCATTTTTTTCCTTTCACTCTATTTTCATATCTTCTATACTCTGTGCTTTTAAAAGTGGTGTAATTTATAACCATCAGGTTTGAGTTGCTTTAGATTATATGGGATTACTACAATAAAGTGTTACATATAGCTGCATGAACTGTGGCTTAGGTGCTGTTTAAATTATTATTATTATTATTATTATTATTATTATTATTATTATTATTATTATTATTGAGAGTATTTTTATGTCGCTTTATATTTTTGAGAATTTTTATAAATTTATATTTTATATATTTGAGAATATTTTTATACCACTTTTGTACCACAGGAATCGGTCACAAAGTAGTTCATAAAGCAGTTTACATAGTAAAATAAATCAGTATAATAGTTCCCTGCCCCCAAAGGGCTCATAATCTAAATTGCCATTCAGCCCAAACCAAGTGGCCTCACACCATATCTAGATTAATTCAACTTCCCTGGCTTCAGTGGGGTAATTTATGACTACAAGTGGAGTCAATGAGATAAGAATTTGGGTGAGATCAAACTTCTTAATGGGACAGGAGCCATCTTCCCTCGTTAGGGAATTAAGGGATAGAACTAATGAAATTGTTTGTCTCATTTGTTCTCTTGCTCAAATTAGAATGCTGGTAGTTTGCTTGCCAGGTCAATTCCCTTTAATACTTCTGTAGTAATAGAATTCAGGTGTGACAATTCCTGTTCTTCCCTGATTCCCTTGGGCAGTCTGCCGCCCTGCGCGGCAGAGAGTTCCCTTTCCTGTTTTGCCAGGCCAGGCACTGGCCTATATCTAATACACAGCTACCCTCTGATGCAATTATGGTTGCCTCTTTCCTAAAAATGATCCTGTTTCTTCCCTTTTTCTTAGAATAATGGGTGGCAATGGTTACTCTCAAGCCATTTTGGACTCTATACATATTCACAGCAAGTTGGTTATTTTTGCACCAGTTTGCACCAGAAATAACTTGGGAACTGAGGATGCCAACTGTTGAGTAACAAGTTGAACCCCAGATCAGGTCAGGATTAGCTCAGATCTACACCAAGGAACCTTTTCCATTACCCTTCTCTTTCCCAAATTATCTTGGAGTGAATGATGGGGAGGGTCATGCACAACATGACCACCAAAGCGGGGCCTCTATTAGTCCTTAAATGCTGCTTCGACCATACTACGAGGCACACTGGACCTACAGGTATCATGGGGGATGTAGTTTCAATGGTTCCAGCAGTCTCTAAATGCTGTTGAGCAGGAGTATAAATATTCTAGATTATATTTTGTATTTACCTAAGCAGCTGGTTGAATAACTAGACAGCTGTTTTTCTGTGTTTTAATGAAAAATAGGGCATGGCATCCATTACCTGAAAGTTATTAGGAAAAACAATGTAAAATTGATATAGCTATTATGCACTACCCTTGAGGTCCATGGTGTCCTTTCTCTGTTATTATATAGTGTCAATTTAAAAAATTCCTTTTCTTCTCAGTTTATAAACATGTACAAAAATATCTGACATGATGACCTTTCCACTGATATCAGTTCAGGAGACTTCAGTTAAGAAAAGGAAAGGGTATAATCAGGCATACAATGTTTGCATCTCCAACTTCAAATTGCTTTTATTTTATTACGTGTTTTTTTTTTAAAGCAGAAATTGGAATGCCGGTATATTTAAGTAGCCTGGAGATAAAGAAACAGAGTTGGCAGCAAGTATAGTTCCTTGCAGCATACAACGGGAGAATTAAATGTTAAAAGAAACTCTGTAATGCCTAGTAATTACAGACAAGGGACTAAGGTGCAGAAAAGTCTGTGTGAATGCCACCACTAATGGTTCATTTCACCCATTACAAAAATTAGATGGTACACCACATGGACCCTGATACATGGTCAACATCTTACTTCCATTTATTTCTTGGGTGTGCAGGTGATGCACATCTATGCACATGTAGCGCACCTGCCTAAAGAGCCTGAGCCAGACTGGTAATGTGACAATTTACTGGACTGATGGCAAGAGCTTCAGAGACACAGGCCAAGAAGGCCACACTTTTGAACCATGTAATCGCTCCCCCCTCCACAACTGATCTACATGAGCCCGGAATGTTCTAAATTCAAATGGAAATTTGTTTACTCTTTAGGTTCAAATGGAATTTTCTCAGCATCAAAATTCAAACAGAGATTACAGACTTCAAATTGTATTTGACAAAGTATTTGGTGCCTCAAGACCATAGCCAACTTATAAAGGTTCCTGAATTTGAGGACAACAACTTTAACACAAGAAATGAATGGTTTCCCAACTCCATTGGTTCAACCTCTGTAGCCCTGCATCTGGGGCAAAGCTCCGTGATGGCACCCCCCCATGGGCTATTGCCACCCCCCATGCAGAAATCCCCCCCCCACTCACCAGAGGCTTACGGAGCCTCGCATGACCTTCTCCCACGCCGGGGAAACCTCTGTGAGGTTCCCCAGCACTATAAACTGTGCTTTCGGCAAACTGGAAGCACAGTTTCCACCCCTGTCAGGAGCCTCAGAGAGGCTTCCATGAGGTTCTTGTGGCCAGTGCCTGGGGCATTTGCCCCAGGGAGGTCTATGGCAGGCGTGCAAATGCAATGGTTCTCACCATCCTCTTGATGAAATATCATAAAGGAGGCATGGTAATGACCCAAAGAACCTCCAAACTAGTCCCCAAACTTTCAAGGGCATGCAGAAGAGGGAAGAAGGGGGAATGTCATCAGATGACGCGTCACCTGCTGAAATTCTCTCCTCTCCACATGATCCAGGAGCCCTAAAGAAAGGAGAGCCATGGAATTGCAGCCTTGGGTATTTCAGAGACAGTAACAGCCCAATCCTATCCAGCACAGGAACAACAGGTCCAAATGGCTACTACCACTATATCCTGTGGTGGATCCAAGCAGGCTGGAGGTCTCCTCAGGGGGAGGGGCGATTCATTCCCTTACCACAAATAAAATCCCAGTCTTCTCAATAGGGATTTTTGAATCTGCACCAGATAAATCACTGGTGCAGACTCAAAAAACCTCATGTTGGGTTTTCAAGCTTCCTCTGGTCCTGCCCCTCCCAGGCCTATCCCTCCCCCATTCTGCCCTTTCTCCTGCCCAGAAATACCTCTCCTCACCCTACTGCCACCCTCCCCCACACCCTCACCACTCAGCGCTTACCTCCTCTTCGCTGGTGGCTGGGGCTCCTATTGTGGCATCAACGGGATGGTGCAGACCACCCTGCCAACACTGCTTACTCGTAATGCCCAATACCTGAGCCTGCATAAGATTGGGCTCCCCAAGGCTTTATAGTACTGGCTAGAGAGGCAGGAAGAGTCCAGTATTTGGGAACCTTCTTCAGGGATGCAAGCTTAAGGATAGTGCTTTAGAAAACTAGAAAAAAGGCTTTCAGTATATGCTGGGGGGGGGGGAACTTTCTGATTTTGTCTGGAAAAGTAACTGTCATGCCATCTAGTTGGCAGCAGCCCAAATGTGACCAGGCAATTACATTTTAATTTAGGAGACCTGATTTGTCTTCATTCAGAATTCAGAGATTATTCTTGCAAATATGCATCCAGTGGGTTGGGGACAGCCAGAGTTTGGGAGTTTTAATCAGATTAATCAACAGCGGCTGCAATCCTTTGCACACTCACGTGGAAGTCAGTCTCATTGAACTCAGAGGGACTTTCTTCAGAGTAGACATCTAGTGACTCACACCTTGAACTGTTAGTTAATCAGCAGAGGCCAATTTTAATTGAAGAGGGCAAATTTCAATCAGAGGGTCTGGTAATTAGGAGCAAACTTAATAAACATTTAAAAATAGTTCAAGCTTGAATTTTCTTTTTTCTTTTTTCTTTTTTTGCATCCACTGTGCCTACAACTTAACTCCTATTTTTAATAATATTTTGCTTTCTGGGAAAAGCTAATTCTCCATCTGGGCAATCTGTACTGATGAAATACAGACCTCCTCTAATGAGCTTTATAGGAGGGCTTGATATTTAGACTTAAAGAATGACTTCATCAGATGTTGCTGTTGGATTTCATTTGCTGAGATCATGAAGTTCAAAATTATCATACTTAGCATTATGTTTCCTGAGTGTGCAAAGTACTATACATGTACTATCTTGATTTATGTCTTACAACAATCTGGTAAGAGAACTATTATTATCCCTATGTTTCTGAGGCTGAGAGTGGCTGACCTTAGCAGTGTCAGTGATGTTGTGAAATCATGCAATGTTGTGATGTCGCTTCTGGGTTCTCTTGGAAGTGGAGAAGGCTGCAGCTTTGCGATCTGGCCACTGCCCGCTTCCAAGGAGGAGGTAGTGGGCAGTAGCCAGACTATGCCACTGCCTCTTAGTGCTTTGGTGGCTTCCCACCCAGGAGGCTGCCAAAATACTAAGAGGTGGCAATGGCTGATCAGGAAACTGCTGAAATACTAAGAGGTGGCCACCGCCACCTTGGCAGCCCCTCATGTGACACTCCAGTGTAGTACCCGGGACATACTGACACCAGCTGCTCTGCCACTGGTTGATCTTAAAGCCACTAACAGCCCAATCCTGAGTTGTTTGGAGCATGGGGCTGCCATGGCGCCAAAAATGGTTGCTGCAGTATCTAGTGTGTCCCGTACAAGTCATCATTGGCTCCTCAGGAGGAGGGGGCTTTCATCCCCTTCCCCTAACTAAGGGAAGTAGCCCTGCAATTGAACTATTTAATTCTGCAGAGGCTCTTGAGCTGGCGCAGAGTCAAGGAATCCCCAGTCAGGCCACGAGGCCCAACACAGGGCTCAGGATCTGATGCAGCTGACCTTAGCCACCCTGGTCCCTCCCCCACCACACCTTCTCCCCACCCTCTCCACCCTCCCCCATCCTGGAATACCTCCTGCCCGCCTCCCCCCATGCCCTCACTCACCTCTCCACCACCCAGCAGTTGAGACGAGCAATGGGCGGCAGACTGCGGGCCTCCCAGCAGCGCTGGCCCAGCGTGGGCTTGTGCTGGGCCAGCTCCAGCACTCAACTGGCACTAACCCTCACAAACGTGCTTTACGGCATATTTGCGGCAGTGCATGCCAGCAGTAAGCCAGCATGCTGAGCTCAGTTTGGGCTCTGAGTAAGTTTATGACTTAGGCAAGTTTCAAAGCACAGAAATTCTGAGTTAACGTTTAGTCTCAAAGAGCACAATCTTATGCATTCCTACTCAGAAATCAGTCCAATTGCATTCAATGGAGTTTACTCGCAAGAATGTACGTATAGGATATATTCATTTAGGAGTAAGTTCCAATAAAGCCAGTGGGGCTCACTTTTGAGTAGATATGGTTAGGCTTGTGCCATTAGCCACTACACTGTATCACCTCTGGAAAGAGTTCCCAGAATGAAGTGTGTGAACTTTAAGACTTACATTTAAGAAATGTGGATAAAATAAGCAGGGAAACTACTTCAAACTAACAAGATCCACACATGCTCCAGCAGTGTATACAAAATCAACTGCCTCACCGCCCAATCCTTTATTTATTTATTTATTACAGATACAAGTAAGGAACATTGGATAGACTTAGGGCTGGGACTACACAGGTTATACATGAGGATATTGGCCATCGATTACAAAATACATTGCCCAACGAAATTATTCATCAATACAAAAATTATCATATTTATTAATCTACTAATTAATAGTTTAACTAAACAATCAATATTTTTTTCTCTAAAGTTATCTATTCAATCATAAAAAGGCTTCAAATTTTTACTTATACACTCTTCTTGCCACTAAGCTAATACTTAAAATAAAATTTTTCTTGTCTGATTCTTCGTTTCTAATATCACATTTAAGAGGAATGCCTCCAGTTGAAATGGTAATACACAGTTCAATATCTCTTATAACATGTTATGTATCATTTTCCAAAATTTCTTTACTTTTTTGCCTATCCACCACATATAATAAAAAATTCCCTCAATTCTTTACTCATCCGAACATTTGTTTGATGACCCAGGGTACACTTTTACTATTTTCTCTAGAATGAAATACCATCTATAAATTATTTTATATAACTTCTCTTTTAAAAAATAACCCTTTTATTTATCTTATTTTCGCAATATTTATATTCCAAATTTTCATTTAGATCTACTTTGATTTTATATGATTAATAAAATACTCTTCATTTCTTAAAAAAAATTGATCCATTAATATCTACAAAAAAAAAAAAGTTATACTTATTTTTCAGCCATTTTAACTTTCTGTCTTAGTGCTTGCTTTGTTCTCTGTCTTACGGTGTTTTCCTTTCTATTCCTTCCACTGCTCCTTCCATTTCTTCTTTTTCTTCTTAAATCTCTTAAATTTCTTGGCCCCTCTCTTTTTTTCTTTCTTTTTCTTCATTCTGTTGTTTTTGAATTTAATCCAAAAATTCTTCCTCTTCTTGAGACAGAATGCTCTCTGGATGTTCCCTCTTTTTCTTCCTTAAAATTCTTAATTCTTATAGTGATGGTTGCTTTTTCCGTCTCCTGTCTCATTTCAAAATACTCCACTTCTTTAGTTTCATCCAACATTTGATCCATTCTTTTTTCTTGTCTGTTATTTGTAATCTGTTCCTGCATGCTTATCAGGGAGGAGTTTGTTTGCTTCATTTGTTCAGATAATTTTCTGACCTGTTGCTCCATTTCACTTCTAAAATCCATCAAAAAATCAATTAATAAGGACTGGCTTTTAATAACCTCCTTTAAATTTTTAAATGCCATTTTTGTCAATATCAAATCCAGCCACTTCTTGTAGGGCTAATTTCCAATTTTTGTTTCCCAAAAGGTATAAATCAATATTCCACGTCCAATCAATAACAATGTCAAATCAGTCAAACAATTAGAGAGTCATCCAAATCTTTATCTTGCATCCCTTCTTCCAAAAAGGGTGGATCAGTAATCCAGGTCAATAACACAGTCAAATTAGGGCAGTATGCCTTTAAATGACCAGGCCTAAATCAAGGCTTTTTGCTAGGAAAGCGAAAGTGAAAATTATTTCAGCCATAGAAGATTAATTTTTCATTTCTTTTCCATGCATACCATTAAACAAAGTAATCTTGTGTTTACTCCAGCAGGGGTTTCTTTGAATCCAGATTCGCTCATTTCCCCTCTGGGTGGCTACCAGCCAACGTAAATAATTTTAACATTATCTTTTCCTCCTTCCAACCTCTTGATTGCAGTTCTTGTTATAGCCTTTTAATGAGCCAAGGTTACTCACATTTTTAAAGCTTTTCTCACTGTCATGTTGTTGTATCTAGGCCGTGGGAGACGGAGTTCCCAGCTTTCCGGATCTTCTCCAAGATGGCAACCTGGATACGATGTGATTCAGCACAGAGCAAACGGGGAAAAATCTTTGAAATTGCCTGTTTCAAAAGACTCCCCCGTTCAAGCTCTCAGTTCTTCGTACCATCTTCTTGGCAACGAAGAGTGCCTCAGTTGTTGAGGCACATGAAAAGCACATGTATTTAGCAATCCCCCCAGGAGCCCTCCAAGGTTCACTGCTACTTCGCTGCATGTTGGCTCTGCCCCCCCCACAGCCCAATCCTAATGGGCAGCCCAATCCTGAGCTGCCCGGGGCACCCCCACTTGGCAGCACTACGAGGGCTGCCACCGAGTCCAGCTCCTCCTGCACTACCACGGCAGGCACCTCGGGAGTAGGGGACATTCGTCCCCTTCCCTTGGGTAAGGGAGGCAGCCCTTCAATGGGGCTACTCTCTTTAGCGGCGCCCAAAGGGCACCGCTAAAGTAAAGGCGCTCGTGTAAGGCACGCAGCCTCCACGAGCGCCTAGGATCCTGCGGAGCAGAGCTCCACAGATCTGCCCTCCCCCAGGCACACCTCTGGCATGCCCCCCTCCCTGCATCACGCTGGCCTCCCCCCTCCCCATAACACCCCTGTCCCTGCCCTGTTTGCCATTCCGCAGCCCGGCAGTCACAGGCACTGCCGAGCTGTGGAACATGGGTGCCCACCAGGTGGTTGCTCAGCACCAGCTGGAGCTGAGACACTTCCGGCGGAGCCCGGTGGTAAGCCCTGCAAACGTGCCTTACAGTTTGCGACTGTGGTCTGCACCACAGCGGCGCGGTGCAGACCATAGGACTGGGCCCTCAGACAACCGCACCTTGCTGTTTTGTCATATTGTGGCGATGAGGAAATTTTCAATGAGGCAATGAAATTTATCTGCTTTTCTTTGCAAACGAGGAATTCTTGCAGTACCTCGCAGAAGTGGCAGCTGTATATTTGGAGGTTAATATTTCAAGAATTCTCAAGGGCAGGGCATTTTGCTAAGGACTTTTAGAAGCTGCTCTGTCATTTCTACAGAACCAGTTAATGTACACAAAAGTGAGCCTCTTTTCATGTTTCAACCGTTGGAGGACACAGGACTGGCATACAGCTGACTGAGCGTATTAGATAAATAGACCACAATTATTATTTGCAGCCAGAGAATAGTCAGCAACCGTCTGGGGGCGGTTTGCGTTTTCAAAGGAATGCAGGATAAAGATAACTTCTGGAAACCACCCGACGGTTTTGCTGAATTCAGGAGTTTCTTATATTAAAATAGTTTTCCCCTCCCTTTTTAAATCTATTTTTCTTGTATTTAAGAAGACCTATAAGCCTGACAGACTTCCTCAGAGCTAGTGTAGGATAGGGCTAACAGCTCAAGTCTATGCATGTCTACTCAGTAGTAAGAACCAGATTTCAATGGAATGTACTCCTAAGTAAGCATGTATAGGACTACGGCCTACAAACCCAAGCTGTGACACAGGCTGGCTCAATTTCCATCTATCCTTTGCTATGAATTCACTAGCTGGCCTTGGGAAGTTGCTAAAGGCGCAGTCCTGACTGTGCCTTGGGCTGGCACAATGGGCGTGCCATAAGGCACGTTTACATCTCCTTGAGAGTCGGCTGGGCCGGTGCAGGGATGGGGTTGGGATTCGGCCAGATGGGGCAGGGATGCGCGCCAGCCTGCAGAGTCTGAATCCAGTCTCTGCGCCGACTCAGGCAGGGAGGGTTGCATCGGCCAAGCTTGGCTGACGCAAGGTTCTGGGGAGAGTGGGGAGCAGCCAGGAGGTAGGTATTCTGAGGTGGGGGGAGGGCAGGCGGAGGGTGGTGGGGAGTGGGAGGCAGGGAGTGGGAAGTGGGAGGTGGGAAGTGGGAGGAGTTCCTTGAGCAGCTGCAAGTCACTCCATTCTCCTCAGACTTAAACCACCTCCTGAGGTGGTGCAAGTCTGAGGAGATCCATTGGGGTTGTGGTGGCTTACCCAGGGGTAAGAGAAAGAGTTTCTCCTTGCCTCTGGCTGAGCAACTTCAGGCCCCTATCTTGTGCTGGATTCAGTGCTGGCCTCCTGGCCTGCCTGTTCCAGTACAAGATAGGATTGAGCTGTAACTTAGGTTAGAATCCTGTACACAGCTGAGAGTAAGCCCCGCAGAATACAAGAAGGCTTCTGCAGAATCTTGCACGGAATTGCTCTGTTGCTCCCTCTCAGCTGTGATATGGGAATAAAAATGCTTATCTTGCAGGGTTGTTGTCAGAATTGCATCAAGAGAATACTATACAGTTGGCCCTCGGTATTTGCAGGAGATCTTTCCTGGATCCCATGGATACTGATATCCGCAGATAATGGTATCGATGGCAAGTGCCTCAATGACCTTCTGGACGTGATTGGAACATTCTTCTGGATAGGTTCAGGAGGTACAGTGCGGCCCTACTTACATGAGTTGGGACCCATAGAACCCATGTTGAGTCAGATCCATGGGTTCTGAACCCATGGATAAGGAGGGCTCACTGCATACCTAGAACATATTTTTAAATGCTTCCTAGGAAAGTTTTCACTTTTTTTTTTCTTTTTTTTGTCCAGATGAACATCAAAACCAGAAGCAAGCTCAACTGAAGGGACTAAAAGCCAGGGCAATGTTACACAGAAGGCTCAGCAGGTGTGAAATTTTAAACACACCTTCATTTTGCTGTTTTCCCCCTCCTTATTCTCGCTAACTCAGTAAATGTGGATTGGGGACACACACTTGCCAAGATAACATCCCATTCAACACTTAAAAATGCACCATTAAAAAATTCTAACATGGCTGTTGCATTTTTTACTCACAGTGCGCACATGGCACTCTGGGGGAAAAGAGGTTTCCCCAGTGTGTGGAAATGCTCTGTGCATGCAATCTTTTTGTGCATTTGGAATGTGCCTGAAATGAAGCAGCACCTGCTCTTGTTGAACATGACGTGTGCGTTGGGGACCTACAGAACTTTGGACTGTGATAAAATCCACAACAGAAAACACAGACAGGGCTGAAATAGGAAGACAGATAGGGTTGGATCCAAAAGTTTTTTACCTTCCTCTGATGGAAGATTTTAAAATATGGCTGAAATAGCAAATGATCCATATTGTTGTCTTCTTTCTTTCCCTTACCCTACCATGCAATTTGTTGTTGTAAATTCCTGAATCACAAGGTGTGTGTGTGTGTGTGTGTGTGTGTGTGTGTGTGTGTGTAACACACAAGTTAGCCTATTTAAAACTGAATCAGAGCCTTGACAGTGTGAATTGTGATAGCCTAGGTTCTGATAGCTTAGTGCCTGGGATGTTTGCATGATTAACAAAGAGGTATTTTATTTTTCTAGTGAGGTCATTCATTTTGAATTACAGAAGTTGTAAATGGCAATTAGATATGGATGAGCAGCTGGGAGCAGATGTGATGGGGAATAACTGCTAGAGATTTGGGCAAATATTTTTTTTCAGTCTCATTTGTTAAATTTTTTTCTTGAGATATGAATATTGATGGACATTTTTGGAGAGTTAGGGCAAAATTGACAGAGAATGCCTCCTGCACAAGTTTCACTGAAATCAATGGGTAACAGCCCTTTGTTGGTTGTGCTCTTATAGACTTTCTCATTTCTCGTTACCCTAGACGAAATAACCTTGAGAACTGTCAGTCACGGAAATATGGAAGTATAATCCCTCTCTATACTTTTCTCATCTATGTTTTGGAATAGGTCAAGGGCAGCAGTGGCTTTCTGTTGCCTCATCTTTCCTTCGTCTATTGCCTTGAAACGGCCTCAGAGCCCAATCCTGAGCTCTTCAGCACCAGCAGTATGAGCTTGCCACCAGTGCTGGATGTCATAAACATGCCGTAAAGCAATTTACAGCACCCTCCATGTAGGGATTGCTGGTGCTGGCCTAGCACTAGTCACTGAGCCCAGCATTGGATGGATGCCACCTGGAACAAGAGAAGAGTTCCGGATGGTGGTAAGGTTTGTTGTAGCTGGGGGAGAGCATTCCAGTGTGGGGCAAGGGCAGAGGAAGGGCAGGGTGGCGGAGGAACCTGAGCGGGAGGGGAGTGAGACTGACAGAGCCCTGCTCCATCTGAACCAATGGTGTTGGGCTGAAAAACCTGACATGGAGCTCCTCTAGTCTGTGCCAGCAAAATACCCAACACAGACTGAAGGAGACCCATTGTGGAGCCTGTGTCCTTATCTGGGGAATTTCCTCTTCTCCTTTCCCCTGAGGAAACTCCATTGGCTGCTGTGGTGCTCATAGGATGAAATGGTAGCCATTTTTGTACCACTACCCCTCTGGGTGCCAGGCAACTTAGGATTGGGCTGTCAGGCTGCAATCCTAGACATACTTTCCTGGGAGTAAACCCTATTGAACACAATGAGGTTTACTTCTGAGTAGATGTATCTAGACTCACACGGTTATCTTCTGAAAACCAACCATGGAAGAAGATGGATGGCGAAAAGATTTGAAACAAAAACATAAAACTTCACAACGAATTTCAAGTAGCATATAAAGATGTCTACCAGGCCTGACCATATTCATCATATTTATAGTTTTCTACAAAATGGGTGGCAATAATGGGCCAGTATTTTGGTCTAGTACTTCATTAACTATTGTCTAATATGTATTTGTGTATTGTTATTGTTCTGGACAACCACAAAACTCTTCCACCAGGATGTCAAGGGCAGAAATGAAAGTGCTAGACTCTGGAAGAGTGAATGACTGCTCTTCAAATTTCTTTCTCCAAGGATCTATGGAGACACATCAACACACCTTTCAGAAATCTTGTAAGACCTTGAACATTTCCACTAGTGTTTGGTGTCTGAATGGGTTTGTTGTGATGGCAGAGCAGTAGCTGGACCTGCTCAGCTCAGTTGAAGGGCTAGTGCAGCCAGGCAGGGTCTGTTGCCAAGCTACAGAGCTGAGATTATGACAAGAGGGGAGTATTTTGTAAAATCGTCTTTAATCACAATTCTCCTAAATCAGAGATTCTCTTGTGCATCAGTGGGATGGGATTACCTCCTCATTACGGCTCAGTAATTTATATCCTTTTCAACAGCAATAACAAAATATCATATGACCTCATCTCTACCTTACCCTTTGCTTATTTGTTTTTACACCTTACACAATCCGTTCTCCTTGCTTGCATCTTAATCCACTCTAGGGTTGGTTTTGGTGACATGTGAAAATAGCCTTGGTGATCTAAGAGGAGTGACAAAACATGTTGTTGATGAGGACGGCTGTTGTCAGACAGCAAAACAAATTGTCTGTAGCAGAATGAAAGAAAAGCAGTGATATTCAAGTGTATTTCTTGCTCTCTGAGGACACTTGAAATAGAGTTCCCAGGCCTTGCCTCGCACTGCTGTATTCACACTCTTCTAGACTTATGACAGAGAATTTTGCCAGAGGCCTGAGCATTCACAAGGTCTTAAACTAGTAGATGTGACTAAACTTTGCAATCTCTCTTCGTAGTCAGAAATGATCCAGAAATTCTCTGTTGGTCAGACGATCTTTAAAAGACATATTTTTTACAAGTCCTGGGTGAATCTTTACATTGTTGGATTGCTCTCTGGACATCCAACACATCCCATTTAAGAGGCCATCAGTTCTGGAATAAGGAGTTCACATGCCTGTGCCAGCCAGCCATAACATTGTCACTTCCACTATTCTTTTGAGAACAAGGGCCCGATCCTATGCTGAGCCAGCACCGGCAGCCGCCATGCTGCCCTAGCAACCACTGTCGTAAAACTGCCATTAGGCACTTCTGGGCTGGCGCTGGGCCTCAGCATCGATGCTGGATGGCTCCAGCAGTAAGTCGTCCCATCAGCTGGCGGTGAGGCTTGTGAGGGAGGAGGAGGGCAGGGGGGTGCTAGGAGGGGGCAGAACTGGGCAAGGGCGGCCAGGCTGGAGAGAGGATTGGGTCTTGGATGCAGCCATATCCTGTGTCCCTTCCCAGGCTGGAAAGCCTGACACAGGCCTCCTTGGTTCTGTGCCTGCAAAATAGCTGATGTAGCTCCAAGGATACTCATTGGGGCCACAGCGCCATTACACAGGGTAAGGGAACAGATGTCTTCCCCAGCCCTATAGAATGCAGGGGTGGCTGTTTTGGTGCCCTTGCCCCTCTGGGCACTGAGGCAGTTTAGAACTAGGCTGCTAGTTAATGACGTACTGCACTGATCTCTCTGTTCTGCCTTTGTATTGTTAATAGCAGGGAAGAAAATAGGACTAGGGAGCATATAGTCCCCTTAGATCTAGGGCTAGCTTCTTCCCAAGTGTTGCTGAGGTTTAATAGCCTCCTACCTAGCCATCTTCAATATTAGGCCTGTTCCAGTGGCGGACTTACCCCTCCCTGCTTCTGGGGCAAAGGTCCATGATGCCCCCCCCCTGCAAGCTGCTGCCCCCCTGTGCACAATGCTGTCCCCCCAAAAACATTTGAACGTGGCGGAGCCTTGTGTGATGTTAGGACCTTCTGAGGCTTCCCTGAGATCTTAAAATGTATTGGAAAACAGTACAGTCTCTGTCTGTGTTCGGAGTCTCAGTGAGGTTTCCTGCACAGTCCTAGAGTCGCACAGGCTCAGTGCCTGGGGTATTTGCCCCATTTGCCCAGTGCTAGGTCCACTACTGGTCTGATCACATGTTAAATTGTACATGGATACATCTGTGTACCCAAGTGCAATTCAGGGACAAGAGGTGTGGGGGCGGAAGGTGAGGCAGCAATGCAATCTCTCTCTCTCTCTCTCTCTGTGTGTGTGTGTGTGTGTGTGTGTGCGCGCGTGTATGCACATGCATGCTTCCTGCAATAATGGATTTTATTTTTCACATACTTTCCATACATTTCACTGCTGTCTGTCTCTGAGAAAATTAAATTCAAAACACACTCCCCCTTCTTCTTCTTTAATTGTTGCCAGTGTGGGATAACAATACCAATATTCCATAGTACATAACTGTAGTCTGCTAGGAACTGTTTCAATTGAATCCACATGCAATGATTTCTACATCACACAATGCCTTTAATAAGAGTGAGTCAATGAGCCTCATTTACCTTTTATAAAACATGACATAAGGCAATATAATTAAGACTAAACTTATTTCCTGTGGTGAAATTAACTTAGAGAAATGAAGGTGTTTATTTATTAAATGGGATCTCTGGAGTTCTTGCTTTATTCTTTCTCCTCCTGGGAGGGTTTATGATTATTTGTTTCCTTTCTCTTCCCTGCTTGCTGTGCAATTTAAAACAGAGACTTTCCTCTGGGAAACCAAATTTGATTGGAGAGCAGCCTGCATCACTACCTAAACACATTACTGTTGTTTTACTCACTTTTCTGCCCTATTCTTTCTTTCTTAACCATCAGACGTATTATGTGTCGAGATTTCAAGCTCAGTAGAGCAGTGCAGATTTAATTTGAAGTAACAAGGCAGGAGCCATTTGATCATAAAGTGGAAGCAAGGAAAAAGTGGAGGTTGCCATGTTTTTGCCACAACTTGGTTGCTGAGCTGTTATCTTAAAACAGAGGAATTTAACAGGGGTCCTATGAATTCATTGTCATAGATGTAAGATAATCAACCTAATAAGCTGTTCAGTTCTATTCAACTAAACTGTTTCAGCCACTGACTGACAGATAGGTTTACAACAGGTGCTGGATAGTATAATTTAGATAGGA
This sequence comes from Tiliqua scincoides, assembly GCF_035046505.1. Classification (NCBI taxonomy): domain Eukaryota; kingdom Metazoa; phylum Chordata; class Lepidosauria; order Squamata; family Scincidae; genus Tiliqua; species Tiliqua scincoides. Next base: position 34,478,077 of record NC_089826.1, read on the forward strand.
AATCAACTACGCTGATCAAACTGCTCAGCGTTTCCCAGAGGAAACTCAACTTATGAGTTCTTCGTAAAATCAACATTATAATATAAATCTAATTTTTATCAAGACAAAAGCCCAGAACTGTTCTTTGTATTATAAACAATCCATTTAGGGCCCAATCCTATCCAACTTTCCAGCACTGGTGTAACCGCAATGTAGCCCCGAGGTAAAGGAACAAATATTCCCATACCTTGAGGAGGCCTCTGTGACTGCCTTCCCACCACAAGATGCAATGCATGCCCCACTGGCACAGCTACGCTGCCCCTGGAAAATTGAATAGGATTGGGTCCTCAGAAGGTATCAAAGTTTCTCTGTACTTATGATCTGAAACATGTGATTTACATATCTCTTGTATGTTGCAAGGCTTGAGTTAGAACTCAACAAATTTGTTGCGGAGTAAAAAGCAAACAAAAAAGGAGCACTTTTTCTTCCAATAAAATGTGTACCAGCTTCTGCTGGTGAAAAGCACCTCATTCCATAGGGGTCACATGGGCCTTTAGTGACAAACCTGGATCTTGGTGTGCTCCTACATCCAGCACCAGTTGAAAATAACAGATCAAGGGTGTGGCCTGTCAAATGTCAGATTGATTGTGTGTTAGGCCAGAGGTGTCAAACTCATTACTTACAGTGGGAGAAACAGCATTCATGGTGCCTGCTGAGTGCCAGAAGTGACATCTTTAAGCAGATGACGGCCAGAAATAAGCACTTCGTTCTCATTTAGTAACTCATACGCTGCAAATGAAAGAAGAGACAATATACAAGTCTTGAATGTATTTTCAAGATATGGGAGCCCCTATGGAGCCAGGACACAATTATTTGCTGTCCACATGATTGGCCTTGGTTGACAGTTTTTTTACCTACCCCAGACTGCTTTCTTTGGGGTTGGTGGGTTTGGTTTTGTCAGTGGTCATTTCTGACAGGTTTTGTGCAGGCCAGAGAGCAGGACTAGGGATTTTGGGGTGCACTCCAAAGTAAGCAGAAGTCAGTGGGTTAGCCAGTACCAATCCCTACAGCAGCAATTCTCAACCACTGTGTTGTGGCAAATTGGTGTGCTGTGGATGGTCTGCAGGTGTACGGTGGGACATTGGGGAGGATCATTTATTAATAGGGCAATTGGGGGATTTGAGCCCCCCACTGGCAGCATGGTGTGCCTTGTCAATGATAAAAAAACTGATGGTGTGCCTTGATAATTTTAATGCCTTGTCAGTGTGCCATGAGATGAAAGAGGTTGAAAATCACTGTCCTAGAGGCTGTTTGACTTTGGAAGACTGGCTGGTAAGGCCACAGGCTTGGATTGTAAAGTCAATTTCCAAGACTTTCCAGCTTGATGGAGACAATGCAACCTAGCTTCCCCAACCCCTCAGGGTTGGTGTAGAGAAGTTCAGGCCTTCAACTGATGAACCACAGCATTGAGTTGGGATGGAAATGCCCAAAAGGTGAATAGATGGTGGTTTTTGGTCTCCCCTAGGCTAGATGCCCATATTAAAGAGGAGAGGAGTTGTATTCACTGCAAAGTATGTGATTGGCTTTCAAGAAAGGTGGCTCAATCTATATTCAAATCAGCTTGTCTTGTGTATTTACTGGAGGGTGCACGTGCAATGGAGTCTGACCATAACATGACTCTATAGAAAAGTTCCACTGAGCTTATCAGAACTTACTTCCCAATAACCTTGCTTTAGATTGCATCTGTGCACTTCAAATATCACTCTGTGTGTGTGTGTGTGTGTGTGTGTGTGTGTGTGTGAGAGAGAGAGAGAGAGAGAGAGAGCGGGTGGGAGGAAGAGAGAAAAAGAGACAGAATGAAAATGAAACTGATAGCAGATATTACACTGAAAATCCTACAACCATTCCCAGGGCGGTACCTGAACATTTCAGAAAGACCATATGAGAAGTGTAACCAAGTGGGAAAGGATGAAGTGCTAAAACACTGTTTCTCAAGAAAATAAAAATGAAGGAAAAGATGGATGAGTGCATAAGCATGACATTCTGCTCCCCAGTAGAGTGTTTTTCTTCCTTTTTTTGTTAAGAGTCTTGGATTTACTATGGCTGTGACTTGATCAAGGAGTACTTTGTCTTGACCTTTATGAAGTACCAAGAGAAACCAAAAATGATAGTAAAAGCTGCCCCAGTGGAAGTTAAAAAGCTTCTTAACCTTTACAAGTGAACAAAACACTGCTCTGTTTTCCATAGACCCAGCAGCATCTAATTTTCCTGTTTTTAACTTTGCTTTTATTTCACTGTAGGGTGGCAGGGGACATGGCGTTAAAATTATTCTTCAGCAGAAGAACAGGAGTCCTCCTGGAGAAATCCACTCACAAGTGTCAAAATAGTATATATTTTTAGTGATTTTTAGGAAATATATAACGTCTGTTTATATAATTTTAATATCTTAACTCCATCATTTTCTGACTTCTTCCTAGGTTTGAGTGACTTTTTTTTCTGCTTGATCATCAAATACAATTCTTCTCCAATGTATTTATAAAGCACAGGAGACGTTGAACGGGATTGTGTTTCTTTGTTCGATGGGACATGCAATACTGGAAGATAGCTTGTTCAGTTTGAAGGAACTGGCGTATAGTATATGCAACTTTAAAGAATTGCCTCCATTGTATACAACCAAAATTGAGCTGTCAGGCACGGACTTTGTTAATCCTGCTATTCACCTAGGTATGGTTCAGTCAAGCACATGATTGATGCATTAAAAATGGTGTGTGTGTGTGTGTGTGTGTGTGTGTAACTATTCTTTCCTCCTGTCATCAATAGCAATGTTTCTCAAATTGTGGATCGAAGTCACAAGCCTATTTCAGGTGGGTTGCATAGCACCTTGCTCAGCTGACATTTAAAATACAGAGCTGAAAATACAGGGTACAGAACTGCTGGGTAGGATAGGCTCCCAGTGGAGAGAGGCATAAAGCTTTGCCCTGAATAGCTGGAAATATGGGGCGGTGGAAAGGGGGGGGCCTGTGTAGTTGGAGAAGGATCCAACTGCATTTTCTGCTATGACCTCTGAGCTGGAATCTTTGAATTCCAAGTTATGCAAAATAATAGCACAAGCGTGCTCTGTAATGGGACCTTTGGCTGATCATGGCTTAGTTTAGGGTAAAATCCTAACCGCTTATGTAGTGCTTTCCAGCACTGGCATAGCGGTGCCAATGGGAGGTGTGCTGCATCCTGCAGTTGGGTGTCACTCACGGTAGCCTCCTCAACATTGCCCTTATGTCAGTGCTTATGTTAGTGCTGGAAAGCACTAACATAAGGGGTTAGGATTGCACCCTCAGAAGCCTAAATTGATGATGTCACTTCTGTCCATGACATCACTTCCAGGTTAATGACATCAATTCTGGTGGGTCCCAACCATTGTCATTCTAAAAAATGGATCACGATGCTAAAATCTTTGAGAAGCACTGATCTATAGCACGAATCTGAGTCAGATTTTTAATTTTATTTTGCATGCTGTTTCAATTGTCCATGGACTCTTCTACACTAGTTCCTGGGTCAAAGTTCTGCAATTAGTTTCCTGTGGCACTTGGGCCCGTGGTGGACCCAGCACTTTATGATTGGGGCAAATGCCCCAGGCGCTGAGCCCTTGCAATGCTAGGACCGCACGGATAGCCTCCCTGAGACTCCTGACATAGTTCGAAACTATACTTCTGGTTTCTTGTCAGTATAGTTTAAGATCGCGTGATAGCCTCAGAATGCTTCCCTGGTCGGTCATGAGGCTTCACTGCGATCCAGTGAGTGGGGGGTGGCCTTGTGCATGGGGGGGCATCTCATGGGGGGAAGCCATTGTGAACCTTTGCCCCGGGCCCAGGGAGGGGGAAGTTCGCCACTGCCTTGGGCTTCTCAGCTGTCCCCCAAGCTTATCATTATTTTATTCTTATTATTCTTATTATTAATAACAGTATTTATATACCGCTTTTCAACAAAAGTTCACAAAGCTGTTTATAAAGAAAAATCAAATAACTTATGGTTCCCTGTCCCAATAGAGCTCACTAAAAAGATGCAAAAGAACACCAGCAGGTAGCCACTAGGAAAGACACTGTTGGGGTGAGGAGGGCCAGTTACTCTCCCCCTGCTAAATAAAAGAGGAGCACCCACTTGAAAAAGTGCCTCTTACTGAGGGCCCAATCCTATCCAGTTTTCCAGTGCTGATGCTGCTGTATCCATAGGGTATGCACTACTTCCTGTGTTGGGGAGGCAGTCTTGGAAGCCTCCTCAAGGTATGGGAACATTTGTTCCCTTACCTTGGGGCTGCATTGTGGCTGCCCCGGTGCTGGAATTTGGATAGGATTGGGCCCTCAGTTAGCAGGGAATAACTTTGCTTAAAAACATTTGGTTGTTCTTGCCCCTTTCACTCTCCTGATCAGCCAATGAAAACTGAAGTTCTGGGAAATCTGAATGATGGAAGTACAAGGATGATGTAGAGGCCGCTAGTGGATACTCCCATTTCTAACTGGGAGACCTAGTTATAATGGGGAGACTTCGGCTTACTCATAGCCTGCTGCCAGTAGTACAGGGGTGTAGGGGTTGATGCAGTGGGAAGGGTCATCTGATGCTTGTGGGCCCTTGTCCAGTGCCTAACCTGGCCAACCCCTGACACTGTCCTGGTAGTATCCAGACGATATATCCAGTATATAGTATATTTCCTGTGGCAAAGCAAGTACAGGGTCAAGGCATAGGATTAAAACGATACTCCAAAATTAAGAAAAAGCAAATGATTGTTGATGACCAGCATTGTACCTTGTACATAACATAGAAATTAGACAAAACCTGTTGCCCGGCTACCTTAAACATTATTTGTCTGGACAGAGAAAGAGAAATTTAGTGAGCCAAAATTCCTACGTTAATATCTGGAGAAGGGATTTGAGAAGAAACATTATACATTAAAGTTCTAATTTTATTTTAATCACTGGTGAGCCTAACGTGGTTTTTCAATTAATGCACACTTTGGGACTTCACTGTCTTGTGTTGCTGCACAGATATGGGGCTAGAGTGGTGGCCATTGAGGGCAGGAATCACTCAGCATTGCCACCTACCACCTGTAGTTTTTGCAATTAAATTGTCTTAACCTTTTAATGTAATGGGTTTTCGTTTTCCTAGGTGGCTGAATGGTAGCAGGCCAACATCTACTTTCAAATTACAGAAAGATACAGACTTTGCTACCTGTGGAGGCTATATAATCAAGAATTAATTTATTACACATTGAACATTTAAAATGATCTGTTTTTACAGGGCGACTCATGGAATGCTTATAAATCCTCCTTTGCCAAATTCCTCTCTGGATTTGATAATCCTTTTTGACCAGACATGTGTACTGGAACAGAACATATATGTATTCAGGAATGGGACAAGTTTTGAATGTACACATGCCCTATCTGTTATCACCATTCAGAAATCTGCTATTCATGCTGGAAGACTAACAGAGTAGAATCTAAAGGATATTAATATGGCTGAATGTAACAGAATGGGACTTGGGAAATTGACTTGTCCACAAGAGAAACACAATATTGCAAATATATTGCAACCCTTCTACTTCATCCATCTTAAAGCCCAATCCTGAGCTGCCTCATGCTCATCCAACACTCCCTGGCCAGCTGCTGCCTTTCCTGAGGAGACTTTCATCCCCTTCCCCCATGTAAGGGAAGTAACACTGTTAATAATAATAATAATAATAATAATAATAATAATAATAATAATAATAATAATAATATAGCCTCGCTATGGGGCTACTCAATTCTGCAGCAGCTCTTGAGCCAGCGCAGAATTGGAGAGTCCCATATCGGACCATGCAGGCCAACATGGGGCTCAAGATTCAGTGGAGCTGAGCTCCACTGGTCCCTCCCTGCCCCGCCACACCTCCCCACCCTCTCCCACCTCACCCCACCCCGGAACTCCTCCTCCCCATCTCCCCCCCCCACTCACCTCTCCACTACCCAGCGATCCGGGTGGTGGAACACGGGCCCAGCACCACAGCTGGCCCAGTGCAGGCTTGCGCTGGGCTAGCTCTGGCACTGGCCCACGGTAAGGGCTTACAAAGGTGCCTTATGACACGTTTGTGACAGTGTGCGCTGGAGGTAAGCCTGTGTATACGTGTCTGGATTGGGCCCATGGTGAGCTGTCAGCTGAGTTACCTGGAATACTGAACTTGTCTAAGATCAGATTTATTTACAGATAACATAAGCTTGCACACCAGGCCACATGAACCCCAGTGCATGAAAACAAATGCTCAACAGATAAGTCCACAAGATAGCAAGAAGACCTAATTTTCCCAATGGAAAAGGGAATGGATTTTCCTTCCATCAAAGTATGTGTTATTTGGTAGTGTTTCCCTACCCTGCCACTGGGGGAGGGCAATAAATCAGAGATACAGTGCATAGAGATGCCAAGGATTGAATCTTCTGATGCAAAGCATGAAAGAAGATTCATGCTTTGCATCCGAAGATTCAATCCTTGGCATCTCCAGGTAGGGCAGGGAATGACCCCTGTATGAAATCTTGGAGAGCTGCCGCCAGTCTGTTTGATGAAACTGAGCAAGGTAGCCCAATGTTTTAACTCAGTAAAAGACAACTACCTAAGTACAGGGAAGGAGTTATTGCGAAACAAAGGCTTAATTTGGTTCCTCGCCTAACATACAGAGAACAATGCCTTGTTTACAGTCAAACCTTCCCCTTAATCATGATCACTGTGTATGGATTGATTCGGATAGGTATGGCTGTTATAGAGGAGCATGAGCAGACCTTCTCTCAAAGGGATAGTTAAACATGAAGCTCAGGGAGGGGCCTAACCTAGCTCCATGAATCAAGGGGGCTTTAATGGTTTCCTGGGAGAAGTTATGCTTCAAGCAGAGGATGTCTCATAGTAACTAAGGCCAGTAAGATGGGATGAGTCATACCATAGCTCATGTGGTAGCCAATTCAAAAAAGGACTCTGAGAAACTTGGCCTGATGTGCCCAGTGAGTAAACAGTCTATTAGGTTGTCCAGAAAGGGCAACAAATCCTGCCCAACCAACATGCTTGACAGGACTGAGACCAATAAAAAGACACAGATTGCAATGGACTCAAAAACAGGGTTCTGCACTCCTGTAGCCTGCTGGATTGGGAACTACATGCACAAAAAAATGAACATCATATACAGTTTCATCTCAGAATCTAGCACTCAGGTCTGTGCATGTGAGTTTGACAGACTACTCTGTGTGCGGTGCCAAATAGGTGGTTGGAGCAGTGGGGTTTGAAGGGTTTGTGGGGTGGGAAGGGAAGGGAAGGGAAGGGAAGGGAAGAGAATATTCTCTTGCATTTGTGGAACAAAACTACATACTAGACATCCAAATAATTTGATAATTTATTGCTTTCAATTTTTTTTACTGTTTATTTCTTATTACTGTAGAAAAGTCTAGTACATAAAATTTAAACTGGAATTTTCACACCCAAAAAGCAAATACTTGCAGACTACTTTAGCTTCTAGTCCATCTGGGCCCAGGACTACTCAGGCTCTGAGATGATGATACAGGTCCAATCACAGGCACAGTCTTTCACTGCAGCACTGAAACTGTTGCACCAGTTTCCTTCTCTCACATGACTTTCCTCATCCTAGTACCTTCTGGGTTAACTCTCAAAAGAGGCAGCACCTAACAAACTAAGGGTGCAATCCTAACCCCTTATGTCAGTGCTTTTCAGCACTGGCATAGTGGTGCCAATGGGACATGTGCTGCATCCTGCAGTTGGGTGTCACTCACGGAGGCCTCCTCAAAGTAAGGGAATGTTTGTTCCCTTACCTCAGAGCTGCATTGCCCTTATGTCAGTGCTGGAAAGCACTGACATAAGGGGTTAGGATTGCTCTCTCAATGAATTCAGCTCCCGCCCTAATTCCCTGCACATTCAGGCCCTTGCTACTGGTCAATGGCCCACTAGGTGATTGGTGTTGTCAAAGCTGACAGCTTGTTTGATTGACTATGCATTTGCAATTCCCTGTCACATACTCCCAATTGCTGCCATTGGGTTCGTGAAGATGCACTTGTAGTAGTATCCTGGGGGCGTGAGCCTGTCTAACACTGGCCAGTCTTGCCCAGTCCCCACAAGCCACATGCTAATCGCGCAATGCAAGCAGCGAGATTGGGGTTTGTTTGGCCCTGCCTGCAACCTGAGAGTCTTCTCCCAAGTGTGGGGACTGGAGGAGGGATGGGAGTAGGGTGGTCTCAGAGGTTCTTAGGGCACTAGCGCCCAGCCCTCTTCCTCCTTTGCAAGTGGACACAATACTGACCCAACCCCTACTCATGTGATCCTCTTAGTACTATCCTGGGGGTGTGAACCTGTAGCACTGGCCAATCTTGCCCAGTCTCCACAAGCCACATGAGAAAGGCAGGTGTTATGAGGCGGAGGAGCACAGGTCACTGTTAGCAGCTTTTTTTGCTGTTCACAGTTGGGCTCCAGATTGTGACACCCCCCCCCCATCCACCCTGCCCTCAGTGCAGTCTGGTTGCCTTTGGAAACTGGGTCAGAATTTTTTGTTGTCAACCCCATTGTTTTTGGTTCGCAATTTTTTTCGCCTACTCCACACTGGCTTAAGTTCAGTGGTATTAACTAAAGTCACAATTAAGGTAGCTTAGTGCACAATCCTAACCAGGTCTACTCAGAAGTAAGTCCTATTTTATTCAATGGGGCTTACTCTCAGGAAAGTGTGGTTAGGATTGCAGCCTTAATTTCTTTCCCCTTTTGGTCATTTAGGCAGGTGTCATGTGGGCATGGGTCTTAGAAGTTGGTTGGTTGGTTGGTGTGCACCCTGAGGTAAGCAGAGGCAGTGTGTACCAATGTTGTTTGTCAGATGCTCGCTGACGAGTCCTCTGGCTTGGATTCACAAAGGCAACCTCAAGTGCTCTTTGGCCTGTGGAAGTTCAGCTGCCTCAACACTTCGAGGTTGACCATGTAAAGGTCAAACTGTCTCCAGACAGATCGTGGCTTGGAGTCAGGAAGTTGCACCTTTGAATCTGGGGAAAATATGGTCTCTCTGTGTTTCCCTACTAGAAGATGCCCACAGATGGGGGAGGAGTTTTAGTATGCTCCCTGTTGCAGTTGTTTTGAATTAAGAATTAGTAAAGTGGCTCAATTTAAATCCACGTGTTTCATAGAGGGGTGTGTGTGCACGGACAACATGCATCTATGGATTTGGGACCGATATTGTAATAGAAATAGGAGTATAATTCTGCTATTTTCCAGGCATTACATAAAAAGCACAATCAAAATGTAGCTGATGTAAGAAAGTATTCCTACGTGTCTAGCTTAAGTAATGTTCCTGCAGAATGCGACAGCACAGATAGCGAAGGGGTTAAAAGAATTCATACACAATACAGAAGAGGTTGCGCCTGAACCATTTGACAATTGCCTTCAATATATTCAAAGCCTTAAAAAAAAAAAAAAGCAACAGGTCTCACAGTAATTTATCGAAAGTGTCTATAGGAACACTGCGCATAGACGTGGTTATGGTAATTGATGTTCATATTATTTGTCAATAATCATTTCAGTGGCTCAGCTCAGAGGTAATTTTGTTGCCAACAACACTGTCTTAATTAAATCATTTTGACTAAATAACATGTTTTGAAGTAAAGCTTACCTTCCTTCCGGAAAAATTGAATTTAGGAGCAGGTTCCATATTCATGTTTTATTTACAATTGTAAATGCACATTTTTCATCAATATTTTCTGACAGGTTTGTATTGGATTCAAGCCCAGAAGGTTTTCTGCAGATGCAAGGCTTCCAAAAGCTATTGTTTTAGTGATTTTTCACAGTGTATTATAAATGGCTTGTTTTCGTTACTGATTTCTCTTCATTTCACTCTATCTGAAGACATGCTCTGCAGATTAATGCATTCCTACTGGGTCCAGCCAGGGTTAGCTTAGGCCTTTACAAACCAGTCTTGTTTTTGATGTGTTTGGGGACTATAGCTCTGCCTCTGCAAATCTCATGTCTGGAATGGAAGATTTATAATCCACGCGGTTTCATTCACTAGTCGGGCATAAAAAAACATGCCATGCTTTCTCCTGACAATAAATAACCTTAAGGTGAGAACATTTCATACACAGACTTTTCGCAGCAACTTCCACTCCCCAAGAGTCATATTTGAGTATTCACTTTAAAACGGAGATCTTTGTTATCTTTTATACGTAAAGTGAAGATTGGCGACCTTCGGGGGATGAACAAATGACCATGCCTTCCTGCACAAAAGAGCAGAAGTGCATTTGCACAGCTAGACAGGGGCCCATACTAATCGTGACCCACATGGAGGCAATACCAGATTCTTGTCACTGATACGCAGCAGTGGGCGTCTGGTATAGGAAACACTAAGGTGATGGACAAGGATGGATTATTCAACCACCAATGGTCCTGGTAAACAATGGAAACCATGAAGCAATGCCCAGACCGCTCTACTCAAACCCCTCCAGTGTTTCTGATATGAGGGTAGAGTATGTCCCACTTTCCCTAGTTTGGCACTTCAAAAATAGGGAACTAAAATGTGTCCTCCTAGCATGACCTAAAGTTGATTTTTGAAAGAAGAAGAAGAAAAAGCTGCTCTATTAGTGTGCAGAGTGTAGACCTTCCATGTGCTCCATGAGTCAGAGGCCTGCACACAGGGAGGGAGTAGAAATCAACTTGTGTAATGTAGAGATGTCAGCTAGTTGTGCCATGGTCTGCTGTGCCTATCCCAGCTCAGGCACAGAAGGGTGCTGATGTGAGTACCTGTAGTTGCTCCTAGGGTGTAGATTTGGGCCAGGTGTTTCCTACTTCTCTTTTTCTCCTCCAATGACTCTGTGCTTCAAAATGTGTGTGTGCATGATGCATATTTTGTGGGAGGGTGTTACGTATTATCCTTTACTATGATTGATCCCTTTTGTCCACACATGTTGTAGACCAGAGCTGTGGTCTAGCATCCAGCCTGATTGACTGGGGATTAGTGCAGGACTATTAAGACTACTCAAATCATCTAGATTATCTTCTCTTATATATGCTTCCTGGCATGCTCTGTTCATGATCTGAAGACCTGCTCTGGGTGCTTTGGGGTTCAAAGCAACTGAGATGTAACTGGTATCAACTAGGAGGACCTTTATAGTGATGGCAGCAACCCAGTGGAATGCCCTCCCAGGAGAGGTCCATTTGGCCTCTACACTATATTCTTCCAAGCACCATTTAAAAAAAAACAAACAACAACACTTTGAGTCTGACTGATGTTTTGTGTCTGAAAAGGGTGTTTGCTGCTGGTTTGGGGTTGGCCTTTTCTGCTGATTTTTACAAAACTGGTTAACTTTTTTTTTTGCTGTGAGTGTCCCGTCCCCCCTTGCTTGTACATTTTTTTGTTTTATTTGACTGTTGTAGCCTGCCTTGGACTGTGTTTGCAAAAAGAAAAAAAAAAGGCAGGATACATGTTTTTATTTTTTTTTAAAAAAAAAAAATTCTGATATTACTGTTTGGTTATTCCTTTGCCCCCCACCTCATCACTACATACCTATAGCAAAAAAGGATGAATAGGGGAAATATTGGGTGGATAAACCAGGTTGACTTCTCCAGGAAGTCTCCAGGAAAAAAACATAGCATCAGGGAGATGAGAATGAAGCACCCACTATTTCCCTTTGACATCTACCACTCCAGTTCCAAAGTGAAGTGAGCTCCGCATCTTGTAGTTCACCCTGATCCTTCCATCTACATCTTTGTCCTTCATTATCAGTCTGTGCCTAAACATCTACCTCCTGTTCTCTGACGGGTTTGCAATCATGACCTTGTCTGCAACTTCCAGCTTCTAGTGGCATACCTGGGAGGTCCAGGGGGTCACTTTTTACCCGGTGACACCATCTTCGGGGCGCCATCCTATTGGTCCTGCCTGCTGCCTCCCTTCCAGAAGCCTTCAGAGGGCCTGACAGGCCATGCACAACCTGTCAGGTCTTCAGAAGACCTTCAAAGGGCATAAAAACATCACTTCTTGTTTTCCCAAGAAAACAGAAGTGATGTTTTCCAGACCTCCAAGGGCCTTACAAGGCCCACAGAGGATTTGGGAGGCTGAGCATCTGTTTGGCCTTCTGAAGGGCTCCGGGAGGGAGGCATCAGGAAAGATTGATGGTGAGGGGCGGCAGTTCAGCGGCTGGAGGGGCAGCTTGAGGTCATGGCCCTGTGTGGCACTGGGGCCAGGATTGCCACTGCTAGCTTCCCTAGGGTCTTAGTACCAGTTGTTTCCTCCCTGCAGTGGAAGGCAGTGGCCTGAAGTCTTTGTCCATCTCCCCTTTGTGATACTGTTTTATCATATAGAGCAGCCATTTTCAGTCACTGTGCCATGGCACACTGGAGTGCTGTGAGTGGTCCACGGGGTGCCACAGGAATTTATTAGTAGGGCCAATGGAGGATGTGAGTCCCCCACTGACAGCATGGGGCGCCTTGTCAACTGTCATAAATCTGATGAGAATTTTAGTGCCTTGTGAGGGTGCCATGAGATGAGAAAGGTTGAAAATCACTGATATAGAACAAACATGCCTTTAGTGTGAAGATATGTCTTTTCAGCATGGAACCGAAAGCACAGGAAGCTGTATCCTAATGCTACACCAACAGGCTCTAGACTACAGTATGTCATACATTTTTCTAAAAAATTTTACATGTATAATTTTTGTATAGTATTGTTGCAAAGTATAATACTCAAACAAACTAATAGCATGACTACAAAGCAAGTGTAAAACGGCTACCAAACTATTTTACACTAAATCAATTTCCTGCTATTGCTTCTTTGTTAGATCAGTAGTTCTGGTTTTCAAAAGAGTTTGCGTCAGTTGAATTCAGTTGATTTTTTGACTGCTTACAGCATTGAGCATGAGAGCTTCGGTGACTTCCTCTCTTGCAAAAATCTAGCAAAAAGATTAGCATTTTTACAGTGTTTTCCATGCGAGTACAAACATTTGCCATGTGCTGTGGATATCCGGTGTACTAATATTAAAAACTACTGACACATTCATAATGGTCTGGTGGTTTAATGAAGAGGTGGTTTAATGCTGGGGAAGAGAAGGAAGCATCATTTCATGGTCCCTGGTCAGTACTACCAGAGCCCCTGATGCACAAATTCCGTTTAAAGTGCTAGATAAAACATCTTTGGGAATGAAGTTGTGACTATTAAATGTGCCAGCGGCATATCACTAAGTTCAAAATGAAATAAGTAACTTTGGAAGTGTGCTGCTACTCCTGTAGAGTAGCCTTTGCTGCTTGCTTAACTAAACTGTTCTTAGCAGCATGAGATCTAATTTCTCTGCATAGAACTGGACTTTGTCACAGCAGGAGAGAGACAATGTGCATGTACAGAAGCAGAACACCCACAAATGAATGGAGTCCCAAATCTCTGTAGGTTCTGCCATTACACTCCGGTTATTTTTCTGTCATTTAAGGGCCTTACAACGACATAATGAAGCTTGCGTATACGAAGACTCTTAACATTAGGATTGAGAACTAGGAAGTGTGTGAATAAGTATGGCATGGGAAAAGTTCAAAACTGAGGAACAACTAGAAGAGATGCAATGCAAATGTGTTCTGTTTAATGCTTCTGCTTTAACAAATGCTTCTGTTTAACAGATTTCCTATGCAATTTTATCATTGGCATATGGGGAAAGAGGAAACTAAGCTAGGCTAGCCCCTCTCTTCATGTGACAGGTTGTATGTGTGTATGTTGGGAGGGATGAAATACAGAAAAATGTAGTGAGCACCTTGAGTCAAGATGATCAGCCAAGGGTATCCCATCCTCATCCCCAAAACTTGTCTAATTGGTGACATGGGATGGGGCTCCCCTGAGCTATGCATACTGAGTCCACCTCAAAGGTTGAATGGCTTGGTTGGGGCAAGACAACCCTGTTCAGAGCAGGGGTAATTGTTTAGAGCAGGGGTATTAAACATAATGCTCAAGGGCCAGATGCAGTCCCTGGAAGTTCTTTATCAAGCCCCTATGATAATTGGCTCTCCAATTTCTTGAAAATATGATCAAGATTTGCACATTTTCTTTGCAGCTAATGAGTTTCTACATGAGAACAAAGTACTTATTACTAGTCATCAGCTGCTTATTGACATCATTTCCTGCTTAATGATGTCACCTAGTCCTCAGAGGCAACATGAATGCTATTTAGCCCACTATATGAAATGAGTTTGACATCCCTGGTTTAGAGAATCTGTGATGATGAGCTGGGATCACAATCTGCATCTTGAAGCCAGTGTGAAATTGCCTGCAAAAGGAGGTAGGCATGGTAGCACATCGGAACGCAATGGGTCAGTCTGGGCCCATTGAAGAATGTGTTAGTTGTGGCCAGTGCTTTTTTTGTAAAAAAAACAAACAAACAAACAAACAAAAAAGGGCAGGAACTCACAACTTGTTAATCTTTTATTTATTTATTTATTTATTTATAAACTGAACTTTGAGGAGTTTTGCAGCCTCAACTGGCCCCCCTTTTGGCAACTGGCAACCAACCTTTATATTTTGCAGCCATGGAGCACCTCCCCTCCGAAAAAAAAAAGAAAAAAATCTACCTCATAGGGATTTGAACCCCTAGCTCCACAGACCAGCACTTCAACAAATGAGCCATAGGAACTCTTAGACTCAAAGTGTTTGGAACTAATACTTGAGGCGCTGATGGCCACCAGCTGGGCTCAAGACCTCATATATTAGTTCTGAGCACTTTGACTACAGGCTTCCCTATAGCCCAATGGAGAGAGTGCTGGGCTGTGGAGCACAAGGTCAGAGGTTTGAATCCCTCCCTAGCCCTCAGTTTAAAAAAAAAGGTGGAGCACAAGGTCAGAGCTGCGGGTGCCAAAAAAAAAGATGGAGCACGAGGTCAGAGGTTCAAATCCCTCCCTCAGTGAAAGGGGAAAAAAGGCCGTTTTTTTTAAATTACAAAAAAAAGCCCTGGTTGTGGCCCAATTTTAATCCAAACCACCTTGTGTTGTGTGTTACTGGGATATGCAGGCAAAAGTTCCTAGCCAAAGTGTAAATAATCTGTGAGAAGATGACACATAGCAGTGAATTATAGGAAAATGCTCCTATGTTGTTTTTGACTGTGTACAGAAGACCTTGTGGAATGAAATATTTCAAAAGGAGTGGTCTTATTTTGAAGCCATATAATTAAAATAATTTAAAATCCTCTGGTGTCTCTATTCCAACAAAGCAAAAAGTAAAGGGAGGGGGAAGCTTAGAAATTGACTAAAATGTGTGTATGAAGCATTTGGGGTAATAATAAATAAAATCCATTAATCTTGAAAATTTAATTTTGCAGAGCCAGTAGCCAAGGATCAGTCTAATGTGATTAGTTTTTGAAATGCTTTGTTCAGGAGGACATTTAGAATACTGAAGTTGCAAGGAAATGTAAAAATATGCCCTAGTATTAAGCTGAGCATTAAAACGCAGGGGGAAAGTGTATTGAATGAACAAAGCACATATCCGTCACAGTCAGTAAACACAATTAAAGTCAAACTACAGGGGAAACCAAATGGAGCATTTTTGTCAACAAATTCAGTTAAGCAATAAGGTTTAATAAATGCAATAGTAATTTTAAATGCAATAAATAGAGGAAAATTAAAGTAGTGAATATTCTCCCCCCCCCCAAAAAAAAAAAAAAAAAACCCACACAAAAACCTGGTACTTAAATATATTTCATTTGCAAACAGAGAAGTAAAAGGCAACAGATGTACACAGGACCATAATGAACTAATAGGTACAGCTTTCCTTCAGATCATATTTAGATCTCCATATTAACATAAAATTGGATTAAGTCAGTTTCACATATTTCTAAAATAAATATTGGAAAGTGACAAGGAAAAACATTTCAGTTAAACTAGGCAATGCTGTAATAAATATTTTCCTGCAGATGCTCTGATCCAGACTGCTGCGTATGCTCCAATATGCACATGGAGTGAAAAATATAGGAAGGCTTCTTTACTGAGTCTTCTCCATGGTAGGGAGGGGACATGCCACACTGTCCTCAATGGGGGAAACTCTTGTGCAAGAGCTTTGTATGTGCACAGGGAATGCACACATATTTAGCTAAGCAAAGGCAAATCTCTGATTTGCTGTTCTTTAAGGCAAATTGTGTTCCTGCCCATCTTGAGTAGGGTAGTGGTGGCCTTGTCACCATGGTTTGGAAAGCAAATGACACAGAGGCATGTTCAGCACACTGCTCGTTGCCTCCAGAAGTGTAATATAAATTTCATGCTCCCTTCTGGTGGAGGGTGTTTTTTTCCCCCATCTAGTTTACTCTGCTGGGAAACCTGGGTTTCTATATTGGAAACTGTAGTAGATAGGTCACAATGGGCAGTGTCTATGCAGATTTCTTACAGAAAGGCTCAAGACAAAAGTGGTGAACACCCCCTGGGACTTTGGCTTGCCCAACCATTTCGACATGGTTTATTGAGAGGACCTGGGAAACGGGACAATCCTTTTTGGAAGGGGGAAGCAGAGCAGTCAGCAGACAGATCCTTTTCCAATGGCAAAATCCACCACCCAGCTAGGCTGCTGTCAACATACACAGGAGCAGAGGCTGGTGAAGGTTTAAAAAAAAAAATACTTTACTCACAGTTTCCAAGATTACATAGAATCTGAGTGGTCAGAGGTTGCTACTACTTGTGGAACAGAGAACTCTAGAGATGTTCTCCTTGTATGAATGTGGAGGGTGGGTGGGAAGAAGGAGGTGATCTGCCATCCTCCTGCTTTAATGGAGTGGGGGGGGAGGAAGAAAGGGCTGGAAGGAAATAATATTAAAGACCACACTTCCTGCAAGGATCATAGAGGGCAGGTTAAAGGGCTCTGATACCACTGCTCTGCAGGTGACATCACATCCAGATTCCAACAATCCAGACACGTAAGCAGCCTCATTGAGCCCAAATCTTTATTAGCTATGAACTGGCAATGCCACAGTGCTTCCATGACACACAATGGGGCATATTAGTAATTATCCTTGGAGCTTATGTAGGACTGCTTGCCCAGGGGGAGTAGCAGGTGTGCACATTCCCAGCTCTTCTTAGTAGAAGCATTGTACTTAGTAGAAGCATTGTACTGTTTCACATTACTGGACTGGTAATGTGAAATTGATCTAATTAGCTCAGCAGCCGCTTGGGAATACCAGGTGCTGTAGGCTTATACCATAGTCTTTCGAGACTGAAGGTTGCCAACCAAACATCAGATTTGTGTTAAATAAACTATGGCCCATTGTTCAACGCATATCGTGTGTCTAGGTCTTCGTGCTGGGGGCAGGTACTTTTGTTGTTGTTGTGACACTTAAAAGTTTCAACTTGGGCAATACTGGTTTTCAACAGCACATAAAATGGATTTATGTAATCCCAAGGGAAGAGTTTCAAGATACCAAGTTCCTTCACACCCTGTAAAATTAAACTGTAACAGGGTCACTTCCAAAGAGCATTTATCACTTCCAATGGCAATTTGCAGTATTGTATCAGAAAATACTGAAATAGGAGCTCAGATTTCTATGTGAATTTGTAGAAAACTAAGGTCAGTATCCTACTTAAAAGATCATGTCCCTAAGAGTAAAAAGACTAGTCTTTTTCCTCAATAATTTACTCTTAGATACAATTGGCATATGCAGAAAGTCTGGCTGGGATGGTACATGTTCAGACTGTGAACACAAGCAGGTCTTTATTGGAGTTGCCCCTAAACTATGGAATAATTTATCCATATCTGGTTATATCGCTCTTTTATGGTCCTTAGGAAGAATCAGGTTTGATTAATGCACTGATTTCTATTAAAGATTTTGTCGTGCTATAATTTTAGTATTGTAAGCTACCTTGTGATTCTCAAATGAGAAGAAAGGAATATAAATTGCTTAAAATAGAATAAATTCTATGCACATTTACCTGGGAGTAAGGCCCATGTAACTCAATAGAGTTTACTTCTGAGCCAACATGCATAGGATGGCACTGTAAGTAACAATTAAGCATTTTAACTGTCTCAGTAACTATGCCTCTTGCTCTGTATCAGGTATGTTGATGAACAATCTCATCATCTTGATCTGGAAAGGGGCAATGAGAAGTCCAGTCCTAAGCTGTGCTGGCTCAGCCAGGCCACACAGCCTGCACTGCACCCTATGCAGTTTAGGAGTGGCTGGAAGTCTCCTTTTCCCCTTACTCTAAGTAAAGCCGCAGCCATCCCTATGGGGCTTCTTGGATCTGCACCAGCTATATGGCTGGTACAAATTCAGGAAGCCCATGCAGGGGTTAGGATATGGTGTGTGCCACCACCACTGTTGATCCCTCCCATCCTCAATGCTCCCCCTAGTCCACTCTCCCCCTGCCAATAAATACCCCCTGCCTGCCTGCAAAATGCCACCACCACCCAGTATGAACTTACCTCTGCCAGCCAGCATGGAGGTAGGATCCGATGCTGCTGAGCCGGTCCAGGCGGCTCCCATGTAGGTGCAAGCAGGCCTTAAGGCATGTTTGTAACACTCTGAGTAGATGCAGAGTTGATGTGACACCTCAACAGAGCATTAAAATTGCACTGTCAATCTATTTTCTCTTAACCTCCACCTCCTTTATACACTAAACTCATCAATTCAGAGTTTCAGCTGGAAATATCATATAGGTGCTTCCCCTGTCTTACCACTAAGCCCCACCAGCTCACCCAACTGGTGGTAGACTTCAACCCCTGATATCACTTATTGACCACTTAGGGATTTTATGTTTGTTTGTTTTGAAAGCCCACAACTCTGCTGTCACTGTTTTTCTTGTATACTATTGGAGTGTGTCAGGGTTTCCCTGACTTACCTGGGAGCAGAGCCACCCAGGAGCCAGCCCCCAGGCCGGGCAACAGCAGCAGCATGGGGAGGAAGCCTGCCTTAGCTCCTGCAGCTCACAAGGGTAATGGTGCCATGGGACTGCCACAGGCTGACTCTCACACCTCTTGGGAGGGCTTGTTATTGTCCCTTGCTTGCTGGTCTGTGGGGGCAACACAAGCCCAGTCCACTCCAGTGATAAGTGTGTGGACAGCAGTCCCTACAACCTGGCTGGTAGGCAGAGCAGGAGGGAGATGCACAAGTGAGAAGAAGGAGGAAGGGCTCAGGTGGCCAGCATTATAACCCTCACAGGGAGGTAGGGGCAGGGCCTAAGGGGGCTGGTCTCCAACATAAAGCCTAGCCTGGCCGGAGATGAAGACTGAACTGGCAAGGCTACTGGCTGGAACGGATGCTGGGCAGTTCCTGAGCCAAAGCAGCCTGGGACTGTATGAGTGGGGGAGAAGAACTTGGGTGATGCAACCCACTTCCCCCCACAACCCGGCTGAGGCCTGACCCTGAGGTACCCTGCTGCTGCTGGTGCCTCCTGTGGGTCCCCGTGTACTGGGCCCCACAGAATGATTTTAAGGTTTTCATTGCCATTTTTATTGGATTGCATTTCCTACTTGGATTGCATTAGCTACTTCATGCAGTTGAAGAAAATCCACTTTCAAATAGTGTGCTTTAATCAATGGCACTCTAACTGCAATGGCATATTTCAATTAAGGTTGAATTATCCAAATATAGGTTTATGGAGGGGGGGGGGAGTTGTGGTGGGATTATATACTTCAGCTAATAATGTGTGCTTCCAAAGTGCCAACACAATATACTACCCAAATAACCTAAAGAAAGAAACAGCCCACATTTTGAGCATCTGCACTTTAGCATATTTAAGGCAAATCAGTGCCACATCTGCCTTCTGTGAGGTCAACTACAACAGTAAGAATGTTACTTCCTTCTTTTGGGACTATATTCCTTTCACTGTGCAACGGCTCATTAACTTTTAGGAGATGCTGTCACTGATTACAGTAGTACAAGGTGACAACCATTAGGGCTTATGATGCCCAGATAAGGGGATTTCAGCCAGAGAGTTTCCATTGATAGGAAGTGCCTCCTGTTTAAACAATCACTCTAACTGTGCTTTTAATTGTTCCCAGTATCACACATACATTAAATAAGCTATAAAAATTACTACTATTGGTTTACTGAGACAGCCAAAAAGCACTGGGGTGCTCTCGGAAAAACAAGTGATTTCCTGACCTCTAGATAGGTCAAGCATCCATTCCCCAGTCTTGTAATTAGATAAAACATCAGGCCTGCAACCAGTTAGCTGGGTTTTTTAAATCATGATGTCATTCTGCTTTGCTCCAATTTCTGGCCACATCCACCTGATTTGCTTCTCGCAATTCTTTCTTCTCATCAAACTGACCTTTTTTTTAAATTCCTCCCAACCCCCTCCTCTCTCACCCTTCTCTTCTATATTTCCTTCATCCTATTACCTTCTTAGTTTGTACCACCCCTCCTCCCTTATTTACCAATGGGATAGGGCAGCAGGGAAGTGTTTAAAGTGAACTCTCATACACACATACTCTGGCAGCAGCCCTGTTTTATTTCAAAGGCTGGCTTTTTAAAGGGAACAACTCAAGACTCGTGTCTTTTAGAGTTACAAAGTGGTGACCCGGTGACTAGGAAAGTGCCCCAGTTAGGACTCATTTTCAAGTTGAGTCATGGGGGGCAGAGACTCATGACTCAACTCAAGTCAAGCCATGCTGGAATTGCCCATCCCTGCATATTAGTGTGAAAAAATGTAAGAACTTTCCTAGAGGGCTAAAGGCATTTCCTGAAGGTCATACCTGATATTTCCTGGAGTGCTAAAGGTATTTCCTTTTCTTCTTCTCCTCCCATACTTGGTGGGTGGAAGAGAAAATGAGTTTCTCTAGTCGCTTTCACCTAGGAAGCTCTGTGATTTTCAACTTGCATAGGCATTTCCTCCACCCTCCCATCAGCTGATTGAGCATTGTCTCAGCAAGCCAGTGTCCCAGCAGGTGCACTTGGAACAGAATATATTGGCTGCCTGTTGCTCAAATCATGGCAACCTAGAACTAGAAACTATAGAGTTGCACAGTGTGACAGTATTTTGTAGTTAAGACTGCCATGATGCATGGGATCTGTCCCAAGGGTTCTTTGCATGGGCCCTTGGACCCTACCTATACCCATGTCCAGTGGCTTAGCTAGGTCATTTGACACCGGGATTGCATAAATTTTTGTCATTCCACCCACATGGCAAAATTAATTTGCATTCAGTTTGCCCCATCCCCCAAAAGAGCTCCATGGGGGGGGGGGGTGAATTAAGATTTTGGTCCTAAATAGATTATACACTAGTGCAATGGATCAAAACAATGAATGTTACTTCTTCATTCTGAAACAGTATTAAAAAAAGAATGGGGAGGGGATGTAGGAAGAGCCAATGGGAAAATATAGGTTTAAAGGAGATTTTTAAAAGAAGAAAGTCTGCTGAGTATTAGCAGGAAGAGAAAACTGAGTGTATGAAGATGCTCAAGGAAAAGGACAGAATGAGAAACAGAAAAAAAAAATTGGAAAGCAAAAAGCAAGACATACCGTGTAATGAGAGGTCAGTGACAACAGAGGGGCCTATCCATTCAAGGCCTTCAAAGTAGGAAACACAAGTTTAAATTAGATACAGGAGATAATTGGAGCCAGTGGAGTGAACAGTAAAGAGGACTGACATAATCAAAATGCCATGCTGGAGGAATAACACAGGAAGCAGGATTCTGAACATAAATTAAAAGTTTGTGTTAAGCGGGCGCAAGACCAGATGAACAATGTAGCTGTTACCCCCAAAAAGGACAAGAGCCAGTTTCAAGATATTACAACTTCTGGTTAACTTGTGCTATTTTAATTGAGGAGCTGCCATTTTGAAAATCAAATATACTTTGTTTGAAGCTCCACTTTTGGTAACTAGCAATAATACTAGAAAACAGGGACTGTCACTGGTAAACTGAGGCAGTTGGAGTATATGAAATTGGAGTATATGCAGCATGAAGGTTGCGGCAGGTGCTATGCATATAGTACAAAACACAGATACTTGTCCAGGTGGTTGACAGTCCCAGAGGGACATAAAACACAAGGAAGGGGAGGAAAGAAAATTCAAAATAACTCTATATGAGTATACACAGTACGCTGTATGAGTACTGCTGGTCCAAAAGACGAGTGCTAATAGCAAAAACTCTCTCTGCAAAAATGGAAGAAAAGAAAGTGACTTATCAGTTGTGCCAGAGCAGCTTATTATTCCTTGACAAGGAAGACCACTGTTATCTTTGTGGACGGCTGCAGAAGCGGTAGTTTAAGCGCTGCTTCTCTATCCAGTGGGTGCAGGCTGCCATTTTCTTTCTCACAATGCACAGGGAACAGATAATGCATTCTGGGGGAAAAGGTATTGGTTGCATAGAGTTGGAGGCAGCTTTCACTGGTAAAGAAAGAAGTCATTCTGCCAGAAAGGATGCAATCCTAACCTGTGCTGGAACAGGCAGGCCAACTGGGCCGTGCTGTATCCAGCACAGGCTTGGTGCAGTCCGGGGTGCAACTTGGAGTAAAGGATTTTAATTCCTTTGCCCCAAGCTATGACATAGGCAGCCCTGTGGGGCTACTCAGATCTGTGCCCGATATTTTGCAAGCACAAATCTAGGCAGTCCAAGTTCAGGCCAGGGCAGGAGGTTACGATCTGGCCTATGCCACCGTGGTCGGCCCCACCCCCCTAATGGGCCTGATCCTTCACTAGGGCCAACCTTCCCCCACCCTGAAATGATTGGTCCCCACCTCCATTCCTCCCTCCCTCCGCCCTCTTCCACTCCTTGTTCTGCTCTGCCTGGGTTAGTACAAACTCACCCTGTCCCGGCACCACTCCTGCTTTGTTGGGCCTGTGCACATCCCAGCCTGTTCCCAAGTAGCCATGTGTGTGCTTTACAGCATGTGTGAGACACTTGGGAGCTGACACAAGGAACCTGTGCTGGCTCAGGGCGGTGACAGAATTGTGCTGCCCATTGTTTGCAACATTGGACAATCTCTCCTATACTTTTGAATAAAGTTTTTCAGACTGTGGGTTGGGACCCACTTGGTGGGTTGTGAGCCAATTTCGGGTGGATCCCCGTTCATTTCAATATTTTGTTTTTAATATATTAGACTTGATGCTACACTGGTAAGTGAGTGCACTTGGTGAAATGGCACAGATCTGTACTCTTAACAGGCTACTATGAATGATAGTCAATGGAACTTACTCCTGGGTAAGTGTGGGTAGGATTGCAGCCTAGGATTGTTAAAAATTTTCCTGCTTGATGATGTCACTTCTAGTCATGACATCACTTCTGGTGGATCCTGACAGATTCTCATTGTAAAAAGTGGGTCCCGGAGCTAAAGGAGTGAGAACCACTGGTTTAATGGATACTCTCACCTAAAATCCACCAATTTGTCATGTTATTTTGCCAAATATGCCCCATAAAGGTTAATTTTGGTGAATGCTTTGAGATGAAGAAATCCAATTGTGCCCTAAATAGGTTGCATATGATTAAATTGATCCAAAGATGGATGCTATTTTGTTATTTCATTTTGAAATAGAGTAAAAGATAGAACAGCAAGAAAAAAGACAATTGGGGGTTGAGTTAAGGAAAAGATGGGTTTTAAGAAGACTTTTTTTTTTTTTTTTTGAAGGTGAAAGTATATGGAACATTAGCAGGAAAGAGCAGACTGAGTGAATGAAGATGCCCAGGGATAAAGATGAAAAGCAGAGCAAGAAACCTAATAAGAAGGAAAAAAAAAGTGGAAATGCAAAGAGCAAGAGATAGCATGTTATGAGAGGTCAGAGACAACAGAGGGGCCTATCCATTCAAGGCCTTCAAGGGAACAAACAAAAGTTTAAATTGGATACAGAAGATAATAGGAGCCAGTGGAGTGAACAGTAAAGAGGACTGACATAATCAAAATGCCATGCTAGATGGATAATGTAGAAAGCATAATTCTGAACACAAATTAAAAGTTTAGAATAAGTAAGAGCAAGACCGGATGCACAATGCAGCAGTCATAGCTTCCCACTCCCTCCCTCCCCTTCAAAATACAACTTCAACATACTACAACTTCAGGCTAACTTGTACTGCTTTAATTTAGGAGTTGGAAGCTGTAACTTTGAAAAAAAAGGCGCAATTCTATCTTGCGCTGGAAGCAGGCAGGCCAGTGAGCCTGTGCTGCATCCAGCACAAGTTCGGGACCAAAAGCAGCACAAACGTTTCCCCCTGCCCCATGTTGCGCTGCAGCAGCCCCAATGAATCTACTTGGATCTGTGCCCCCTAACGAGGTGGCGCAGACCCGAGCAGCCTGAAGCTGCACTGTGTTGCCTGGGAACGGGGTCAGGATCCTGCATAACCTGTGGATCCTGGCCTCACCTTGTACTCTCTACCCACCCACCCTGGGAATGCCCGCCACCCACCCTTCCCTGCCCCAAACGTCTCCCTCTTGCCTCCTCCCTGCCCTCCCCATGCCCTTGAACCCCTGAGTTGGCTGAGCTAGGCTGACACAACCCACCTTCCAGGGCCCATATCGGCAAGGGGAGGCTAGTGCTGGGCGTGCGCCTGCCTGTCCCCCCGGAAAGTGGCACAAAAGTGCATTACAACATTTTTGCAACTCTTTCAGGCCAGTGCAAGGGACTCGCGTCGGCCCAAGTAGGTGTTAGGATTGTGTCCTAAGTTACTCATTTTTAAGTCTGGTTTATATTTTTCAGTCTCAAGTAATATTTTGGCTCAGTTCCGTTAGTTGTTCAACCACACATTTATAATAGAGTGAACAAAACAAGAGAAAAGAAATCACTCCTCTACCACCCACATTCTTTACCAAATGCTTTCACCTATTTTTTTAACTCATCAAAAATTCTTCTTGGAATTGTTATTTTTGTTGCATATATCTGTAGATGTTGTGCCTAAACATTTTTAGCACCATCAAACAAGTTGTTGACATATCCAAAAATTCAATGAGAAATTTTGCAGAGGTGCTCAGAAGAATGCTGAAAGATATTTTTTTTTTACCAAAATATGTATGGGGGGGGGGGAACATAGGTTTTTGAGTACGTTGAACACAGCAGAGTTTTGGAGAATATTATATCCACTAAATAATTTTGTCTTGCATAATTGAGCATCCAGATGTCATAGGTCTGTTCACATACAGGGCATGATGGAAATAGCTGACCCCATAGGTGTGTGTTTCATACCATGGGGGAGGAGCTGTGAAACCATCAGCAGAAAGTAAGTAAAAATTTCTTTTACATCCCCCCTCTCTGTAAGTTGCCTGGTTGCCTTTTGATCTCCTTCTAATTTGCTAATTTGCCAGAGGATGTTCTGAAGGAGGTTTCAAGGTTAGGATCCTGGCTAGTTTGCTGCCACCAAAATCAAAGTCCTTCCCTCCCCCAAAATGCCCCTGCTCTCACCCAATCCTTCCTGGAACTTCACTTTCCATCCCTACCCACAACACCCACCCACCCCCACCCACCGCCAACTTACTGCAGCTGCCACAGCCCAGGGTCTGTGGCAACCTGGTCTGGATGCAGCATCGGCTTGGACATGCAGTGGAACTGTTGCTAGGTTTTGTGACAGTGGGATGCACCTCCCACTGTCACAAATGGCCCATAAGATTGTGCCCCTGTATAGTTTCCACATACCACCCTTGCTGTAACACCTTTTCTTCCACATCCTGATCCCATTGACTGCTCTCAGTTTCTTCTGCTAATTGCTATTTTCCAGGTCCTTTAAGTATAATAGGATATGGGTAACTGGGCACAATTCTGAATCAGTGGTTGTCTAATTGTTTCACTTTATACTTGATCTTTCACTGATTAAGCCTGTAGCAAGTTTAATCTGTATTGTTATGTATCTAATCAAGGTTAGTGATCCTGGTCAGCGATCCTGACACATCGAAAAACAATGGAGCCCCCACTGTTAAATGTAGATACCTTATGTAGATAGCTGTTATAATCTAGTAGTGATACAACATGTTTCCCATCAAAACTATTTTGACAGCTGGAAGACCCACCCCACAGACCCCTACTACTTATACTGAGTCAAATCACCAGACTGAATGGAGTCAGCTGATCCATAGGCCTTATAGAAATCTTACTCCTCCAAGTCTGCCCTGGCAGTTTGAATGACTTGTCAAAGTAGCAACAAAGACTCCCTCACCTTGCCTGACAACTGATGTGGGCATCAACCTCAGTCCAACCCCGACTGACTTAACTAGTAGTCATAACCAAACCATGACATATCTTTAAGTTCAATTTTATGTGGCTACCGTCCATCACCACCCACAATACATAATGGTATAAAGACCCAAAAAGATTCACAAGAGGACTGGTAAAGAGGCATGCACATGCACCATGCAAAAGTGAACAGAAACTTAGAGCAAAGTCAAGCCATGACAGTTTTTGGGGAAAAAAAAATTCTCCTGGTATTCATCAATAAACTTGGAATGCTGGCAAAGCATGTAATATAATTCTATCACTGAGTAGGTTCAGGACCAAATGTCAAACATGAAAAGTGAGATGGGATGCAGAAAGAACTGACTGTGCTATGGTAGGGTTGCCCAAGGCACAAGCAATTTTATTTTGATTTGAATGTGACCCTACCTCTACCTAATGGGCAGGCACAGCAATTACCGCAGTATTGTGCTATTTTCTGCAATGTGTCTGTAAAAATAATCATGTTCACATTTGTCTACCCGGCTAATGAGAACAAGATTAGAAATGTATCAAAGTTCTGCTTGGGCTTTGTGCAATCAAAATGGTAACAGTTACACTTGAATGTTGTGAAGTGTCACTTTCCCAAAGCAATTCAAAATACAAAGATGTGAAAAGCCACCTTTTCAGCAAACAAGAAAAAAAAGGAAATGTTCAAGGTTATGGAAGCGATCGCTTGATATGAAATAAGACTGTGAGAATTTCCAGATAATAGCAGAGAAGAAAATATTTACCTTTTCCATGAACTAGGTTTAAGAAAAAGAAGAAAACAAAACAAAAACTCAAGAGATTTCCACTCTTCCACTCCCTAATGTCGGATATTCATGGAAGTTTTGTGGAGTTGCAGATTTTTGCATAGTTGCCCTCAGTTTATACCATTATGTATTGTGGGTGGTGATGGACGGTAGCCACATAAAATTGAACTTAAAGACATGTCATGGTTTGGTTATGACTACTAGTTAAGTCAGTCGGGGTTGGACTGAGGTCGATGCCCACATCAGATGTCAGGCAAGGTAAGGGAGTCTTTGTTGCTACTTTGACAAGTCATTCAAACTGCCAGGGCAGACTTGGAGGAGTAAGCAAAATGGTAAGCACTACAGATGCTGCAACATGCCATGTAAGTGGCCCCTCCCAAGCACCAACGGAGCCATTCCAGGCAGAGACATCAACATGCAGGTGCTCGCTGAACCAAACCGCATCTCCTGTGCATTGCTGTCCCTACCCAAAACGGCTCTGATGGTGAGTGAGAGGGGCTGCTTACATAGTGCATTGTGACACCTGCAGTACTTACCATTTTGCTCTAGCTATGCTACTGTGTGAGCTTCTCCCCACCATCTTTTTCATGCCTTCTGCCCTTGTGTGCGCAATGGTATATTCATTCAGGTGCCAGCCTATAGCTTTCTTTCCACCTTTTGCAGTGAGTTCAGAGAAGTTCCTCCACTGAACAGGTTCAATTGGCAAGGGAAAAGAGGATTGAATTGCATTTTAATTTCACCTATAATGTGAAGGGGCTTCCCAAGACTCAGTCTTGTCAGATAGCTGCTTCACTGCAATTTGGATTCTCTCTCTCTCTCTCTCTCTCTCTCTCTCTCTCTCTCTCTCTCTCTCTCTCTCTCAATCTTTTCCTATTGATTTCAATGGGCAAACTTCAATTCACTGCCATGTTTTAATTACATCTCAAAACTCGATGAAATTTACACAGAAATATTCCGCAAGGGGGAAAAGGCAACAGAATTTCATCCAGATTGGTGCAGCAGCAGGTTTGGTGTCCTCTTGGATTTTGAGCTGCCCCTAGTTGTCAAGGAGCTACAGTGGCCTGGGAGCTTGCCGTACCTAGGCTGATGTAGCAACAGTGTCCATGCAGAGTAAGTCAGGCCTGATAACAGTGGTCTATGCACCAGTGATATCAAGATTGGGTTACAAGATTGGGTTACTGTAGCATACTCTACATGTGGCCATCTAGTGCAAAATGCAGCGGTACGCATTGTAACTGGCTGCTCCTTTGACGGCACTGAGTACAAGTTTGTTTCTAGATGCAGTTCAAGGTGCTGGTGTTGACCTTTAAAGTCCTACATGGCTTAGGGCCAAGGGATCTCAGAGACCACCTCTGCTCATATGAGAAGACCATCCCCTTGTAATCATCTGCAATAATGCAGGCGTCTGCACCCCTTCATGTGAGTGCCACTGCTGGCTTAGCCTCAATGAATGAAAATAAGGGGGTACTCTCTGTAGTAGCACTACAATTATGAAACTGGCTCTCCCTTGAATTATGAACTGCCCCTTCCCTGTCAGGATTCCTTCCGTATTTGAATATCTTGTTTCGTTCTGCTTTCTTTGTTGTGGTGTTTTGGGTTTGCACTTTTGCTGCTGTTTTATTATGGTTAATTGTTTAATTGGCATTATTTCATGCTTATTGTATTTTCATATTGGTTTTAATGTTAATGAGTCAAATTAACATTAACATTAGCATTAACTACTTTAGCAGTCCTTTATTTTCAAAAGGGGGAAGGTGGAGTACAGGGGGCCTCTGTATCCACAGATCCCATATCTGCAGATTCAGTTATCCATGGATTGGGTCTGTGGGCCCCCGTGCGCTCCCTGTACACACCCCTTCCAGAGGTACTCTACTCCTCTTACATAAGAACATAAGAAGAGCCCCACTGGATCAGGCCAAGGGCCCATCTAGTCCAGCTTACTGTATCTCACAGTGGCCCACCAAATGCCCCAGGGAGCACACAAGACAACAGAGCAAGACAACTCTTGCCTCCAGAGGATACTCTGAGCCTAGCAGAGGCCACACACATCCATTCACAGCCTCTGCTGGCCTCAGACTGGACTCTAATATTTTTAATGCCTTACAAAGCATTGGGAGGCCTGGGGAAGCCTCAGTTTTTTTAAAAAAACACCTGGAAGTGACTTTTTTTAAGGCTCAGTCTGAGCCCAGCAGAGGCTATGGACGGATGTGCGTATCTTCTGCTGGGCTCAGAAGACCCTCTGGAGATGACGGAGGTGGAGCTCCCATTGGATCTGGAAGCTGGGAGGCATTCACCCATATCTGCGGTTTCACTTAACCACTGGGGGAGGGTTCTAGAACAGAACCGCTGCAGATATGGGGACACCTATATAAGTATTTTAAAATATCAGTAAAATAAATAATATTGAAAGGGTTCTGCCACATGCTTTTGTGGCTACTTTGCATGAAATTCACAGCTAGTGTAGAGATAACCCTAGGTAAGATCCCTGCTAAATAAATAAATAAATAAATAAATAAATAAATAAATAAATAATAGGTACAAAGGTCTCTGAATGCCTGGTGCAAGGGAGTGGCAACAGGATACAGGCATCTTGTTGAGTTATGCACTCCTTGAAGCATCTAAAGAGCTACAGGAAGTTGGGCTTTAGGTCTGATCCAACAGAGCTCTTCTTATGTTCTTATGGTTGAGGAATTATAATTAAGATAGTGTTCGATATGTGAGTTTCTAATTGTTTTGTCTCCAATTTGCAACAAAATCACAGGAAATAAAAAGCTGATATTAGGGAAGTTCCCAGAAATAATTTTAGAAAGATACTGTAGCTGGAAGGAATTCCTTTTTTTTTTTTTTAATTAAATTTTTTTATTATTTTCCAAAAACAAATATAAACAAACACACATAACACACAGCTGGAAGGAATTCCTAAGGATACATAATTTCTGTGCCTGGTAGTTGAAGTGCTAAGTCAAAGCAAAACTAACACAGGCCCAGAGATGGGTGTAATCTCTGGTGGTTGGGTTGAACTTGCTATTGGCAGAATGAGTCAGATACCTGGGATCAGATTAACTGAGAAAAATTTGAACAAATCACACCTATAAGATACAAGATAATTTTGATGGACAAACAATGGAATTTGTTGATTTAAAGTACATACTAAATGGTCTGAAAAATATTCTTTCCAAGAAAGAATTCACAAAACTTATACATGTTCATAGTTTTCTCTTAAGAGTCACACTGAGTGGAAAATGAAGGAAAGGACTCATCAGTTTGCTTTCATTCACCTTCTAGGTGCCTCACTTGACCGACCAGAGTGGTCAATCACATTGTCCCTTATCTAACCTCCTTCTTCCCCAATCACAACTGCTTAGAAGTTTCCTTCCATAGTTGAAAGAAAAGACTCCAGGTCATTAGAGACCAAAAAAGGAAGGGGGAGAAAGGTCAAGCAAAGCAGCTTTGCAGTGCTTTGGAGTGTCTCCAATTGGCCTTGCTTTGGTTAGGGCCATTTCCGAAGTGGCTTTGAATCAAGGTGATTTAGCTCAGAATGCAGCCCTCTCTAAATCATATGCACATCTTGGCTTTTTGCATCCTTTGTGATGTACAAGGCAGAATGTCTTGCTACTTTGTTTCTCAGTTGTCATCACATTATAACCACTTCGTACAATATAGTATCTTTATAGAAAAGTGCAAAATAAATATAGTAGTAGTAGTAGTAGAGTGGGTAGTGACAGCTGCATCGTCGGCAAAGAGGAAGTCACGCAGACATTTCAGCTGGACTTTGGATTTTGCTCTCAGTCTGGAGAGGTTGAAGAGCTTTCCGTCTGATCTGGTCCGGAGATAGATGCCTTCTGTTGCAGTTCCAAAGGCCTGCTTCAGCAGGACAGCGAAGAAAATCCCAAACAAGGTTGGTGCAAGAACACAGCCCTGCTTCACTCCGCTTCGGATGTCAAAAGGGTCTGATGTGGAGCCATCGAAGACAACAGTGCCCTTCATGTCCTTGTGGAAGGATCTGATGATGCTGAGGAGCCTGGGTGGACATCCAATCTTGGGGAGAATCTTGAAGAGGCCGTCTCTGCTGACCAGGTCGAAAGCCTTTGTGAGATCTATGAAGGCTATAAAGAGTGGCTGTCGTTGTTCCCTGCATTTCTCCTGCAGTTGTCTAAGGGAGAATACCATATCAGTGGTGGACCTGTTGGCTCGGAATCCACACTGCGATTCTGGATAGACGCTCTCTGCAAGTACCTGGAGCCTCTTTAGTACAACTCGGGCAAACAGCTTTCCTACAACGCTAAGGAGAGAGATGCCGCGGTAGTTGTTGCAGTCACCCCTGTCACCTTTGTTCTTGTACAGCGTGATGATGTTTGCATCCCTCATGTCTTGAGGTACTCCACCTTCTCTCCAGCAGAGACAGAGGATTTCATGCAGCTCAGTGATGATGATCTCTTTGCAGCATTTTAGGACTTCAGCAGGGATGCTGTCTTTTCCAGGTGCCTTGCCAAAGGCAAGGGAGTCCAGGGCCACGTGAAGTTCTTCTAGGGTTGGTTCACTGTCAAGCTCTTCCAGCACAGGCAGGCACTCAATGTTGTTCAGTGCTTCTTCGGTGACTACATTTTCTCTGGAATATAGCTCAGAGTAGTGCTGCACCCAGCGTTCCATCTGCTGCGCCCGATCCTGGATGACCTTGCCTGTGGCAGACTTCAGAGGGGCAATTTTCTTCTGTGTTGGACCTAGGGCCTGCTTGATACCATCATACATCCCCTTGATGTTGCCCGTGTCAGCTGCTATCTGTATCTCGGAACAGAGCTGGAGCCAGTAGTCGTTAGCACATCTCCTGCCAAAGATCTCCAGCAGCTCATGGATCGTTTTAGCAAGGCCTGCCAAGATTTTGGACTGACAATCAGCCTGAAGAAAACACAGGTCATGGTTCAGGATGTGGACTCACCTCCCTGCATTACAATCTCTGAGCATGAACTGGAGGTTGTCCATGACTTTGTGTACCTTGGCTCAACGATCTCCGACACTCATTCTCTCGATACCGAGCTAAACAAGCGCATCGGTAAAGCAGCTACCACGTTTTCCAGACTCACAAAGAGAGTCTGGTCCAACAAGAAGCTGACGGAACATACCAAGATCCAGGTCTACAGAGCTTGCGTCCTGAGTACACTTCTGTACTGCAGCGAGTCATGGACTCTTCGCTCACAACAGGAGAGGAAACTGAGCGCTTTCCACATGCGCTGCCTCCGACGCATCCTCGGCATCACCTGGCAGGACAAAGTTCCAAACAACACAGTCCTGGAACGTGCTGGAATCCCTAGCATGTATTCACTGCTGAAACAGAGACGCCTGCGTTGGCTTGGTCATGTCGTGAGAATGGATGATGGCCGGATCCCAAAGGATCTCCTCTATGGAGAACTTGTGCAAGGAAAGCGCCCTACAGGTAGACCACAGCTGCGATACAAGGACATCTGCAAGAGGGATCTGAAGGCCTTAGGGATGGACCTCAACAAGTGGGAAACCCTGGCCTCTGAGCGGCCCGCTTGGAGGCAGGCTGTGCAGCATGGCCTTTCCCAGTTTGAAGAGACACTTTGCCAACAGTCTGAGGCTAAGAGGCAAAGAAGGAAGGCCCATAGCCAGGGAGACAGACCAGGGACAGACTGCACTTGCTCCCGGTGTGGAAGGGATTGTCACTCCCGGATTGGCCTTTTCAGCCACACTAGATGCTGTGCCAGAACCACCTTTCAGAGCGCGATACCATAGTCTTTCGAGACTGAAGGTTGCCAATACAAAAAGTAGTAGTAGTAGTAGCCACCAAAAGCTAATATAAGTAATGTAAGCTCTGAGAATGGTACACTCCGATCACCTCATTCTATCATACACCTGTCTACTTCTGTTCAGCACAAAATGGTTCAAATTGTGAAGATCACAGAACATGGGCAGGTGTAGTCCTGCACATTAGCTCTCTTCATCAAATATGTTGTCACAGCTGAAGTGGCTCAGATATTCCTATTCTGCCAGGGGCAGACAGAGAGGAGTGGAAGGCAGGGCTGGAATCCAGCACTTATGCTGGATCCCAACCCCCATTTCCAGGGAGCTTGGAGTGGCTTCAAGTCACTCAACTCTCCTCGGACTTGTGCCACCTCAGGAGGTGGTGCAAGTCCGAGGAAACACCTTACCCAGAGATAAGGGGAAAAGTTTCCCCTTGCCTCTGGCTGAGCCACCTTGGGCCCCTATCTTGAGCTGGATACAGCGCAAGCCTCTTGGCTTGCCTGTTCCAGCGCAGGGTAGGATTGTGTCCTAAATCTCTATGTGGTGATGCAGCAGTGCTGTTGCAGCTTCTGCTGTACCCTGTGGAGGATTTTTGGCTACTGGAGGCTGGGGAGAACTACTATGAAACTAATGAAGCTTAAGCTTCATGACCCCTAATCCAGGGGCCCCAGAAGTGACTTTAGCTTTAGCCATCATTGCTTAAAAATGACGGAGGATCTGGCCTAGAAAGTGGATTAAGATTCAGTGAGAACCATTGCTGCTGAACCCACCCCATTCTGGGGCCTTATCAGCCCTCCTCCCTGCCCCCATTACCACCTTGCTCCACCCACCGCCTCCCCATTCCATCTGATGAATTCAGAATATTTGTATATATTAGTTATAGCATTAAGAGTTCAACTTCAGAGACTGTTATGGTCTCCTGTGAGTCTTTCATGATTTACTGACTTTGGTAAGTCTATTTGGTGAACTTCAATAGTACATTAGCAGTTTATTGACTTTGCTTTAAGGAAGTATCAATATGTATTGGAAAGAATGTTGGCAGAGGTGAAGCCAAAGTCAATTTTTTACCTTAAAGATCTATATACCTCTTGAAATGGGAAGCTAACCAACAGAATTCACTGTTCAGAACCCCACACCTTCTCTACTACAAATCAGTGAGATGATCTCTCTGTGTATTCTAAAGAAAGGAAGACATAAAAATACACTATTTAATTTGTTTCAGATAATCCAAATGCTGTCATGATGGTTGACTTTCATTTGTAATGTTGACGGGAAAACCTTCTTAGGGATGATACACCACTACTTAAGTCACACACAGGGCAAATTCCACTATACTTTACTTCAAATGAGAAATTAGGTGTTGCTGGCATGAAGCATTGAGCATGCTTTATATTTGTTAAAAAGAACACAAAGAATTCTAGATAACACCTGGAGAAATGGAGGTTCTATGAGATTGTCTCGTGGAATGATACTTGTAAAAATGTCATTGAAAAATGGATTTCTGTTCAGCCTGCCTATGTAAACTGCCTTGAGACTATTGAGAAAGGTGGTATATCAATATTGAAATAAATAATAAATAAATTGCATCTTTTTATGTTATGCATTGTTGGAATATTTTAGATTTTTTAATTTTAAGAAGTTTTTAAATAGTGAGCCCTCTGGAGAAAGGAGCCATTTTCTTATCCCTTTCCTAGGTTGCCAGCTTTGCAAACATGTTTACTGAAAAGTGGTATATAAATATAAAAATAATAATAATACCTGCTTCTGTGAGTTGGCATCACTCAAAGAGTGTCACAGTAGAGAAGGAAATAGAAGTCTCCACCAACCAAATATTGAAAGGAGGGGTATTTTCAATGAGAGAAATGTGGGCTCCATCATATTGTAGATACATTATGATGGAATGTTAAATATGAAGCTATCAAAAACCTTGCCCTGTTGTAATGGCTTCACCCTTATTACGCAGAAGGATGAATGTAGATGTAATCACTCTCCATGATGGATCACATAGCACAGTTGAATGGGGTTTGCTTCCTGCCCTTTTAAAATGGTGATTAATGTGAAGAAGGATTTGACCAGCAATGCTGTTTAGAGATGTTTATAATGCTTGTGTGGAATGAGTTGTTTCTAGTGAACACTTCTGAATTTTTATCAGCGAAGAAGATGAACATCATCTTAATATGAAAGTAAATTTGCATTGATAGGATGGCTGCCACATTAGTTTTCCTCCTAAAACTTCAAACAACTCTCCCTCCTAAAACTCCATTGAAACATCCTAATCTCTGTAACTAACCTCTTTTGCTAAACCTGCTGTGCATCCTAAAACCCTGATCTTTACCTTCTCACTTGCTTCAAATGCTTGCTTTAAACCTCCCAACAGTCTTTTTCTCCGCCCTCATTGGGTCATTTCAGATAGAGCAAACTTGATCCAGCTGGCAGCCCTACTCTCTCCCCCTCACTTTCCCCTCCTCCCATTTAATCCTTGCCTATTCTGATGAAACTAAATTCAATTATTCTCCACCTACAACTACTAAAACTGATGATACTAATTTTTTAAAATTACATTTTTCCTTTTTTCTGTATCTTTCCAATAAAACCTTTATTCTTTTGGAAACTAACTCATGTTTAGCCTAAAGAGATGCACTTTGAGATTGTTTGCTCCAGTATCAGTCAATGGGACCACAACAGCCATTCGCTTCACCTTTGTATATTGGTCTCTCTGATTCCTGTACCAGAATTCCCCAAAGATGATCTTACTTCTAGGCTGGACAAACCTGGACCCAAGATAGTGTGTTTGCATGCACGACAGTAGACACGTGTGCATGTGCGCATGGCAGCAATGTTGGCAACAGTGTAAGCCCCCTGATGTCAACCAAGCTTCACACTGACTATGCTACACTGTCGATTTCCCTGGTGCAACTTCTCTCTATCCTGAAAGGACCTAGTATCTGGCATGTAAGAACCTAGTATCTGAGCCATTTCATTTGTTCCATCTCATCTCTGATCATCTCTGTCGATTTCCCTGGTGCAACTTTTCTCCATCCTGAAAGGACCTAGTATCTGGCATGTAGGAAACTAGTATCTGAGCCATTTCATTTGTTCCATCTCATCTCTGATCATCTCTGTCGAGTTCCCTGGTAAAACTTCTCTCCATCCTGAAAGGACCTAGTATCTAGCATGTAAGAACCTAGTATCTGAGCCATTTCATTTGTTCCATCTCTGATCATCTCTGTCAATTTCCCTGGTGCAACTTCTCTCCATCCTGAAAGGACGTAGTATCTGGGGCGTAAGAACCTCGTATCTGAGCCATTTCATTTGTTCCATTTCATCTCTGATTAAGTAGGTTTTCAGAGCTTCTGTTAGCATCATCTATGTAAAAATATGTTATCAGCCTTTCGCCAAGGTTGACCCAAGCTGTGAACTCTCAAAGCTATATTGTGAATGGCATCAGCATGTCAGCCAAGAAGCTAGGCTACTTTCCTACTCTGCTTCCATCAAAAAGTTCAAACCATCTTTGTTTTCTAGAACAGCATTTCTCAAACTGTGGGTCATGACTTTTGGTGGGTCATGGGCCCACTGAGACCAGGAAGCCACAGAGCAAAATAGCATTTGATCTGGAAGCCACATCTGAGTCATGCCACCCCACAACACATATCACTGACCAAGTTGTGCCATGTCGTGCCCCCATACCCATTGATGCAGGTCATGGGCTGGCATGACCTGGAAGCGGCGTCCAGGTCATATGCCACATTACCGTGCAGCATCCTGGTCTTGGAGGGCTCAGGACCCACTGTGGAATGGATGACAAAGTGTATGGCAAAGGTAAGTACCCCCGTTCTAGAGAATTCTCTTGATGTGGCTTTCTATTGTGATGATGCCTGTCATAAATTTATTTATTTATTTGATTTGTAATCTGCCTTTCTCCCCGGAGGGCACCCAAGGCAGCTAACAACATTTAAAAGTCATAAAATACATAAAAACAACAACAATAAAATAGAATTAAAAAAAAAACAACTTTTAGTTGGCAACCTTCAGTCTCGAAAGACTATGGTATCGCGCTCTGAAAGGTGGTTCTGGAACAGCGTCTAGTGTGGCTGAAAAGGCCGATCAAAAAAAACAACTAGCAGCAATAAAATCAGCAGTAAAAAACAATTGTTAAAAGCAGCCATCAGGCATCAAAGTCTTGCTGAAATAAAAACTTCTTCAGTCCTTGCTGGAAGGTTTATAATGAAGGAGCTGTTCGTAAGTGTAAGGGGAGGGAATTCCACAATACAGGCGCAACCACCAAGAATACTGTTAATAATTGAATACTGTTAATAAGAAGGTCCTATTTCTGGCCGCCATCCCCCTCACCTCTCTTAATGGTGGCACAACCAACAGGGCCCCCTCTGATGACCGAAGAGAACATGCCGGAATATACAGTAGAAGGCGGTCTCTCAAATACACTGGTCCCAAGCTGTTCAGGGCTTTAAAGATCAAAACCAACACCTTGAATTGGGCCTGGAAACGAATGGGCAGCCAGTGCAGCCGCCGGAGCAGCGGCATGACAGAGTCAAACTGCTGACTACCATGAAATAAATGAACTCATTTATTTAATCCATATCCTGCCTTTCTTCCAACATGGAATGCAAGGCAGCATGCAGGGGTTCTCAGGAAGTCCCGCATTCAGGCACTGATTAAACCTAGCCTTCTTAGCTTTGGTAACATGACTGTTATGTGCAGCTCACACCCTGCTGTGGGACCAGTTTAATGCTCTGTTGCCGATAGGTTTCATGGGTTGTTTTTGTTTGTTATGTTTTATCCCATTGATTTTAATGGCTTGTTGTAAGTCTTCCTACGCATTTTATAGAAGGTGGAAAAAAATAACTAATACTTAAATTATTAATTCTTAGTATTAGTCATCACATTCTGTCCTAGCTGAAGCCTTCCTACAATAATCAAAAATAGCTCAACACTTTTCAGAGTAGTGTGGCCTTGACAATATAAAAATATGAATGACAAACATGCCCATCATGGAGAACTTGAATAAAGGATGGACATCCAGTACCCAAACAGAAACACAGGGGGCCCCGTATCCACAGATTCCATTTTCATTGTTTCATGTATCTGTGGATATGGGTGGCCGCCCTCCACCTTCCTATCCTCTGCAGGTGAGGTGAGCTGTGCTCCCCTCCCCTCCGGAGGGGCTTCTGAGCCCTGCAGAGCTGCATATGTCTGCCTGCGGCCTTGGTAAACCCCGGAATGGACATTTTCAGCAGGAAAACATCACTTCCTGTTTTCAGCTGAAAACCAGAAGTGACTTTTTCAGCTGAAAATGGCCATTCTGAGGCCCATCAAGGCTGCGGGTGGACGTCAGCAGCCTTGGCGAGGCTCAGAAGCCCTTCTGGAGGGGGGAGCCAGGTTTCCCTTGCCTCCGGAGGATCCAGACCATGGGGATGGGTGTTCACCTGTATCTGCAATTTTGGCCATCCATGGGGGTTTCTGAAAAGGAACCCCTGCAGATAAGGGGCACTATAAAGTCATTCTCTTTATATGCAAATCTGCTATCTGTGTATCTTCGAGGGACAGAATTGTTACTTAAATATTTTTATCTGCACCTCAGTTCTTGTTATCTGCTATGCTGAGACCCTCCAGAAGCTGCAGGAACCTACAGAATGGTGCCTGTGATCAGCAGAAGCTTCCACTGGCCCTTTTAAAGGGTTTCTGGTCTGGTTACTGGTGCCATTCTGAAGGTCCTTGCTGCACCAGGAAAGTTTCTGCAGCATTCAGATATACTTTGCACTTCCTGCTGCACTCTGCTGGCTTCCTCAAGGTCTCCACTGGATTCTTCTGAGGGCAGGTAAGGTACCCCTCCCCCAGGGCACCCTTTGCACCTAACCCCATTAATCCCATAGGATCAATGGTTCATTAGCTTCAAATTTGCTATCTGCTAGTGTTTCCACTAACCTGACTCTAGTGGATAATGAGAACTGACTGTACTGCTCTACCATCTCTGTAAGAAAAATAAATTGCTGGAAAAACTTCAGTCAAATGTCTTTTGACAAGTTTTTCTCTTCCTACTTTGCATTCAAAAAAATGGTTGGCAACCTTCAGTCTCGAAAGACTATGGTATAAGCCTACAGCACCCGGTATTCCCAGGCGGTCTCCCATCCAAGTACTAACCAGGCCTGACCCTTCTTAGCTTCCGAGATCAGACAAGATTGGGCATCTGCAAGGCAACTGTTACCCTGCACATGCCTGATTTCGTCTGATCTTGGAAGCTAAGCAGGGTCAGGCCTGGTTAGTACTTGGATGGGAGACCGCCTGGGAATACCAGGTGCTGTAGGCTTATACCATAGTCTTTCGACACTGAAGGTTACCAGCCAACCAACCATTCAAAAAAAAAAAAAAAATGTGTAAGTGATGATACCCGGCACTTTTCCCCAACTCAGAGTACAATTCCACCAGCACTATTCCTGGATGGCATTCATTCATTTCCTGAGGTTTACATGAAGGGTGTGGTTGACTGTGAAGGTATTGGTAGTTTTCACTTTGAGCAAGACAAATCATCTTATCAGTGGAGATGCTTCAATGCCACGATATTTTCCTTATTTTAAACCCTTTACAAGAAGCAAGTGCTGAAGTGGGAGTGATGGTTTTAATTAGGTTCCCTAAAAGAGTGCATCTTTGAACATTCCTTGGATTAATTCCAGGAAAGCTGATCTTTAAGTTTTATACTCAAAGGCCAATCTGATTTAATTTAAAGCACCTTTAATTTGCATAGGACATAATAAAAATGCATAGCACTTCTATAGCATGAGGCTGTACAGCTGATGTCTGTGGGGAGATATGGTACATTAACTTTCTTGCATCAGTGCTGGGATGTATATAGGAAATCACTTGAGTTTAAAAGGTGACAGTTCAGTCCAGTAATTTCTGACATGTGACATTTTGCTAGAGCTGAAGTTACTGAATGGAATGGGCCAGGGGAGGGGGAGGGGACTGCAGCCATAAGGGATTGGTAATTAGAAGCCAAACCTTTCACCTCAGGTCAGCATTTAAAATCCAGCCGAAGTTCATAGCAGCCAGAACTCATTACCATCCGCAGGCTGTGTTATTGGCCACGTGAAATGAACCGGCGGCACTAATATGTTTGAAATGGCCAGACGGACCATCTCATATTCAGCACAATTGGAAATGGAGATTGCTTAGCATCCCTGGAACAGGAGGGAGGCCTGCTTCTTTATGCAAGGCAGTGTCATCGACAATATCATTAACTCCCCAAATAAATGCAGCCTAATAATCTTCAGTGTCCTGAGTGGTACTTCTAGGACAAGAGCATGAAAAGTGCTCTTTGTGGGAATTGCATTCACCTCTTGGCATTCACACGTTCAATCTTACAACCATTCTGACAACAATTTATTTATTTAAATTTATACCTGCTACTCAAGGCAGAATGAAGCCATTTAAATGTGCTTTCTCCTTGTGGTGTCCTCCCCTTCTAGTATTCCATCCCTTCTTAAGTCTTAAAATATAGTCAATAATAATTGTAAAATGTCCTTGTCAAATGTCTTTTCACCTACTCATTCAACTCATTTCAGTTTACTTACACAAAAACATGCCCAAGTGTGATTCCCACTTCTCCCATTGTGTTTTCCTTGTTTCCTCCCCAGTTTTCCTTGTTTTCCTGCATCTAATTCTCTGTGAGAACCTCTCTAGGTTTCATGTTCATATGGAGTCTCCATAGGATGCGTGCATGTTTTTCATTGTGCGTGCATGAATTGTACGTACACTGGGAGCCATAGTCAATTGTAGCCTGATGGGGATGGTGCAGTGCTAAGCAATGTATCTGAAACTTTGCATGCAGAAGGTTCAATTCTTGGCATCTTGAATTAAGCCTGGAAAAAGATCCCTGCCTGAAACCCTGGGAAGCTGCTACCAGTCTGAATAGAGAAGGGTGAGTTAGATCAACCAATGCTTTCACTTGGAGTAATACAGCTCCATAGCTCATGAAGTCTACTGTTTCATTTTTTAAATTATATTTATCTTTCTTGGAGGAGCTCAGAGGGAGGGAGGGAGGGAGGGAGGGAGAGGTCTCAGGTCTGAGTTTGTCCAGCACAGAATTAGAACCAAGTTGGGGGTACAGGGAGGCCAGGACACAGTGAATGGTTGATTTGTGAGCCATCAACTGGTTAGTGGTGTGAACAACCTTGAAGTGCCTCTACCTAGGCTAGCAGTAACCACACACACACTGCCAACTAGGCGGTAGTTGTTCCATCTGAGACAACCCATTAAGAGGAGAGAAAAAGATTAGTGGGAGGTTTAAAGCTCACAGCAGGGATGGAGGTTTGGGGGGGGATGTTATAGAGAGGTGGGATAAGGGAAATTACTTGTCCTTGGGTTGTAGGAAATTACTTGTCCTAGGCACACTTTCTAGTGAGTAAACCCCATTAAACATAGAAGAGTTACTTTTTAGTAGACACATATAGTATTCAGCGATGTGCCATGCCATTTTGTGCCAGTGAAGCACAGAATGTCACACAACCTGGAAGTGACATAACACTTCTGGGACACTGTGCTTCCAAACATGAACAGAACCTTGTTCCTGTCATGTCTTTTGGAGTCCCACAGACTCTGTGTGTGGCCTCTGCAGGCTTCAGAAATCCTCCTCCTAAAAGTGGTTTAAAAGCACTTCCAGTTTTCAGCAAAAACCAGATGTGCTTTTAAATCACCTTGGCATGGTGCTTTCAAGCCCACAGAGGCTGTGCGCAATCTCTGTGGACCTTAGAAAGGCTCCTGGATGCAACCTGAGAACATCTCCGGTTGCATCTGGGAGCTCAGGTACAGGTAGTCTGGGGGTTCAGGTGAGGCTCTGCTTCACCTGCCTCCAATGGTTGCATAACCCTCCTAGTATTGTGCTGCTAGTCTGCTGGGTAGAGTGGGGCATGTTGTCCCTCTATGGAACAAGGCTGGTCTGCACTTCTGAGGGAAAAAAACAAAAACCCAGAGCAATGAGGTTATTTAGGGAAAGCTGGTAGGCCGCCTCACCTGCTGAAGTCAGTTGGGTGCGGGTCGGAAAACAGGAACTATGAAATGCTCTTCTTAGACTTTGAGCGCAATCCTATACATGTTTACTCATAAGTAAGTTCCATTATGTTCAAGGAGGTTACTCCTAGGTAAGCGTGTAGTATAGTACTACAACCTTAGTCACCTGGTCCTATAGTTATGGATTGTGGGCTCCAGATAACCATATTCCTATTTACTCAGGTGTTTTAACTCAGCATATTGTTTTATTGTGTTTACTGCTTGCTGCTTTTAGGATTTTAGAGTCTATTTATTATTGCCTCCATATTTGTTGTTTTAGTGCTTTTTTACTTTGCGGGTTGCTGCTGTTTTTAAAGTGTTGCTCAGTTTATTTGTTTAGCTTTGTTTTACGATAGAAGAATTATTTTCAAAAATTATTTTGATGAGGAGGTGGAATGGAAATATATTTAAGGGGAAAATAATAGTGACAATAAATGCACTCTGCTTACTACAGGCAATAAAATGTGATGACTATTTGTCATGGATACAGAACAGATTCCAAATTTTAGCTCTGAGCTAAAACAGTAGACCAAACTTCACAACCCTTGTATGGCTGGAAACACCTCCTTGGTTTACTCGGACTTGCGCCAGCCGACTCCCCCAGAGTTGTACTGAGTTAATTGCTGCAACTCTGTGGAAGGCTGCTGAAACAAAAATGGTTAGTCCCATAAACCAGCACCTTAGTGGGTGAATTCCAAATCACAGCTGCATTACTAATCAGCATTATAAATTGGGCCCTTATGTAACCACAACTCTGCAGAAATTCTCAGGTGGACCTGCTTTATGGGGTTTAGCTTATATAAGTGAACATTTTTGGCATTCATTATTTCTAGCATTTTAAGAATGTTATTGCAGGTGCTACTTTTGGGTATGAAAAGGATGATTAAAATACTCCCCCAAGCTAGCCACCATCTTCTCCCATAAGACTATATTTTCTTGCACTAACGTTATTATTGTAGAGGGAGAGTTTAAAAGTAAACACAAAAAATCCCGTCATAGCCCTCTTCTGAATTTCAACC
The DNA here is from genome assembly GCF_035046505.1 of Tiliqua scincoides. NCBI lineage: Eukaryota > Metazoa > Chordata > Lepidosauria > Squamata > Scincidae > Tiliqua > Tiliqua scincoides. The sequence continues at coordinate 34,520,771 of NC_089826.1, forward strand.
AAAGCTCTAATGCAATGGTTCTCACACATTTAGCATGGGGACCCACTTTTTCGAATGAGAATCTGTCAGGACCCACCAGAAGTGATGTCATGACTGGAAGCGACATCATCAAGCAGGAACATTTTTAACAATCCTAGTCTGCAATCCTACCCAGGAGCAAGTCCCATTTACTATCATTGTTAAAAGCATATACATAGTAGCTTATTAAAAGTATAGGTCTGTAACATTTCCCCAAATGCAGTTACATACCAGGGTAGCATCAAGTCTGATATATTAAAAATAAAATATTGAAATGAATGGGGACCCACCTGAAATTGACTCGCAACCCACCTAGTGGGTCCCGACCCACAGTTTGAGAAACACTGCTCTAATGAATCCAACAGCACAAAATAGCCAGAAAACAGCAATGCTCAAGAAACGCTTGTTGCATAAGCAGTTATATAACACATATAGCATCCATACAACACATTAGTAAGAGGAGCAGCCAACCTCAGATGGAAAAGGTACATTCTGTGCCATGGAAAGTTACATTGGAAGCTGCCTTATACCAGGCCAGCCTGTTGGGTTAACTCACTCAGTATTGTCTCCAGGGTTTCAGACAGATGTAGCAGAAGATGATGGAAGCAAACGGGACCCTCTGCATGCACAGCTTGTGCTTTATCGAAGAGCTATGTTTTCTTCCTGAATGTAACTTATCACCCCAACTGTATTCATCTTTTTGTTTGAAGAGAAAGCACATCTCAAGAACACTCAGAGGCACATGATCTGCAGCTGCCGAGACTTGGCTGCTTCCTTTGGTACAGAGCATTATCAAGGACGGTGGTTCTCAGACTTTGTACCCCTGTGACCCACCTTGATTCCACATTGGGTTGTGACCCAATATTCTCTGTCATGCCACAAAGCAATACTGGGAGTCACACACTTCAGTACCTTTTTTGGCATATTAAAAGTTTACAGATAATACTGAGAGTCACTGGAGGCCACTTCCGGGTTGCACCAAGCTCCGTGACCTACTCCATTGGCCTCCGCAGACCCCAGAATGCCTTACCTGCTCCAGGGCGAGGCAGGAGACCAACTAGAAACTAGGCAGCCTACTGAGAGATTAAAAAGTAGTGCCCTCCATGTGTTGGCAGTGCTACATGCTCTGGGATGGCGGGAAAAAGGTTTGGGCTGTATGTGTTATAGGGCTTGGGCCCTATAGGCAACCTGCATGTAGATATTGACCCAGCCAGTATAACATGCAGATTTTTGGGGAGATCCCAGCAGCTTTCAATATGGTAGACTATCAAATTCTTCTAAGTTGTTCAGAAGGAGCAGGACCAGGGAAGCACTGTTTTAAGTGTAGGTCCATTCCATTTTACCTTCTTTCATATGGACCTTATCAGGATGAATCATTTTATAATATCCTTACCATTTGACCATTCGGACTGAAGCCAGTTTCACTCCATTCCATTCCAATAGAACAGTCTGTTCCATCGTGATCATTCTGCCGCAGTTACAATGTATGCTTTGCTGCTTTCCCTATTAAAGCTTTCAAGGTAATCGGAAAGCAATAATTAAACTGAAACTATTCCATGATATACAAAATGTACAGAAAAATTCTGTTTTAATGAACGGTTTGAATAAGCAGAATGCATAATGACAGCAACTTAAATTGAATGCATACCCCTAATGAGGTAGCCAAGTAAGCAGAATGACTTCCAGAAGGAAGAATTTTAAGGACTTTCTCTAAAGACTTGCTAAAACCTAATTGTGATGTATTCTTTTTAGCACAGTGGGACTTGGGATTATACAGTACGCCATTATCATATTTTTTTTTTCAAAGGGATGTACTAGCTTCTTGTAATTTTATGAGAGGCTGAAACCACTACACAATGTATACTAAAGTCCCCAGGGAGAAACTTAGCTTGAGTTTCACAGTCTTTCCACAGTAATTTACTTTGAGTCTTAAATACTGGATTATGTTTTTAATGCACAAACCCTTTGGCTCTGCCCCGAGTGGGAAGAGATGCCACGTTTAAATAGCTGCCGTGTCTCCTTCTTCTTCATACAATGTCTCAGTGACTCCCTTCCATCCTCCTCAGGAGCAGGCAGAGTTTTACCAGAGGTGTTAGGGGGTGGAGTAGAAATGTGGTGGTTTTGGCCTCTAATCGAGATCCCCATATGGTTCCTCCCTCCACTTACTCTGCAGTTTTTAGGTTCCAGCTATTTTGTTGTCTCAACACGCACATATACATATATTTGTGTACTGCTTAGGTTTCTATTCTCTGTACGGATTCTGCACAGAGTCTTCACCTTCCAAATTTTTATGCCTAATAAAGGTTTGTTGTTGTCTCAACAAGTGGGTTGGCGTGGAATAAGGGTGGGTGGTATTAGGGACATTTGCAGCCTTGAGGCATCAATTGGTGAGAGATTTCCTTGGGTTGCTCCCACAGCTTCAGGGGAGAGGAATTAGAGCTCCTTCTGGAAGGACCAATTAACATGCTGAGGGCCATGGGTCTTGAGCACTAGCAAAGAAGTCTAACAGCCCAATCCTATCCTCCCCCTTCCCCCGCCTCCCACCCCTGCTGATGAGGCCATGCCAACAATGGGCATGCTGTATCCATGGAGGGGCAGATCTGAAGGCTTCAGCAGGGAAAGGGGATTTAAATACTGTTAATAAATACTGTTAATAATAAATCCCCTTATCCCTGCATAAGTTGCCTGCTCCAGAATGGATGTCCTTGTACCTGCACTAGCAATTTTGCTGGTGATTTCACTAGGGTAAGTTGCAGGAGATAAAGGGGGTGGGGAGGCTGCTGTAGGAGGGGATAAGATCTGGCATGTACAGTCACTGCCAGATCCACTCTCTTCCACAGCCTTCTCATTCCCCCCCCCCCTCCACACGGTTTTGCACCTTGCCCTGTTCCGTCCTCCATCCACCCCTCCTGCCTCTCCCCCTGGCTTACCTGCTCCAGGGAATGGCAGGAGTTCAGTGGAAGACTAGGCAACCTACTGAGAGGTAAAAAAGTAGTGCCCCCATCTGTTGGTGATACTGCATGCTCTGGGATGGTGAGGGAAAGGCTTGGGCCTTATGCATTAAAAAAAACACCAACCTAATATCTAGATTGAGCTATTCCCTGCTATAGGCTTTCAGTTCACATGCTGATAGTGAATGTAGATCAGTGCTGGGCTGTGGGGAGATGCTTTTACTTCCACTGTTGTAACATAATCCATATGGTGATCACTCACGTGTGCCACAAAACCTGTCATTTGGACACTGATCCCCATTGAAGTGTGTGTAACATCTAGACCAACTCTGACCAATGAGCAGATACAATTTATGCCTGTCAGTGCCTTTAATTGACCATCATTAGATTTCTCCAGTTGTTTACTTGCAGGCTTAATTAAGCAATATAGAAAATGGTTATGCAGCTTCTCCAAAGTTGGTCCATCTTCTGAGCTGATGTTTTGCAGCGCTTGTGATGAGATGTAGCCTGAAAATATTTTTTTTAAAACGCTGTCCCCAATCTCAGTGATATCATGAATAAGAATAAAACCAAGATGGCAGGAGAAGATTAATGATCAGAAGGTTCAATTAAGTGAAGTAAATAAAAATAAAAGTCAATAAACCACTACTGATGCTCAGACAGAGATTTGCTCTTGCACATAATTTTTAAAATAAGGCTGCAAAATGATGAAATGGGGGAAGAAGGAGGATAAGCGTAAGAACATGTCTCTGACACTTGACATGGTAGGAAGCTTGAGTCACTGTGTAGTCTTCAATAATAAATGTACCTTGGTCCCTGGGCAGTGAAGCTAATGGGAACTTTGAATGAAGGAAAAATTCTAGCTTGGCTCTCATGATAGATTGATAAGAGAATTGCTTTTGACACAAGATTCAGCTGAGAGTAACAGACAATAACATGGCTGATTACAAGGAAGAAAATGCAAATTCACCCACGTTTCCCTGCATCAAGCTGGCTTAGAATTTCCTGGATTTTAATAAAACATACAATGAAGTGTTTCAGAGAGGATTCTCCTATCTTGTTGGGTATTAACAAATCAGTATGCAAAAGGCAAAAAAAAAAAAAAAATCACATATAAGGAACGGCCAAAGAATGTAATAGCTGGAATTCAGAATAGTATGAAAGGCTATAGCCAGCATTACCACCTTTACTAGACAGGGCAACCCCATGGCATAGCTATGGGGGGGTAAGCAGCATGGTAAGCACTGCAGGTACGGCAATGCACTTTGTAAGCGGCCCCTCTCATTTGCCCTCAGATGGCTCAGATGGCAGATGTCACTGCCCATAATGGCTCAGAGGGCGAGTGGGAGGGGCCGCTTACGGGGGTTAAGTGGGGTGTGGAGCCAGGATCTGGCACTTGTGATCTAACTCTGATCCCGGACAGCTTGGAGCAGCTCCGGGCTGCTTGAATTTGCACCATATCATGAGGTTGTGCAGATCTGAGTAGCCCCATTGGGGCTGCTGCGGCTTTCCCTGGGGTAAGGAGAAGGAATTCCCCTTGCCCTGGGCTGAGCTGCAACTGGCCCCAATCCCACTCTGGATGCGGGGCTCCCCGTTCCAGCGTGGGATAGGATTGGTCTGTATGTCTATATGGAGATGAGGTTCCTACAGTTTTCATACACACACACACAGGCAGGGTTCTGTGTGTGTGTGTGGGCTGCCCCTCCTCTGTGTGTGTGTGTGTGTTTGTGGTCTTCCTCCTTTTACGACTTGTAAGTGCTTTTCCCGTGGGTGGGGCACTTTCTCACTGCTATAATTGTCGGTTCAGCAGAGTGTTTCAAAACAGTAATGGATAACATAGGTAGATATCTTTGAAGGATCACATTAAGTTACCTCTTGTTCCCTTTAAGCACAGTGCTGTACTCTCTCTACCATAATGGTTAGCACAGGGTGTTTTTTCAGAATCACTTTAAGTAAACACAACACTGGCTCTTAGAGTCATGTAAAAGTCACCCTAAGTCACAGGAAAACTTGTGCAAACAAAACCTGGTAGAATTGATGCAGTAGTGCACTTTTTGAAGGAGGGAACACCAGCTGCCATTTCTTTTTCTTTTTATTTAACTACAAGTCTTCTCACTCTTAAAGCATTATGTGCCCAACATCAACATTCATATAAATGGTAGAGCCAGCTGTAATTCCACTGATATATACAGATGCTGCTGCATGTCATTGCATTGTATATGTATGCATTTTAAGTGTTCCATGCAATCTTTTCTTGTATACCACAAAGCTACATAAACAAACTTTATGTGCAGAAATGTTTATGGGAGTTTCTGTCCTAGGAGAGGATGCAACTTCCATTTCATGAAGGAGAATTTGGATTTCCAGATTTTAGTTTATATTATCAAGCTTATGCTTTAATTTGCATTAACTATTGAGATCATTTGTAATATTTAAGAAATTCATTTTGGGTTATTTTGGAAGCTTGTGTGATTGCCCTTCCCCTGAATGGACTGCATGGGAATCTATACACAAATTAAGGTTATTCCATTGACAATAGTATCCTTGGGCACAAGCCTAACCAGGTCTACTCAGAAGTAAGTCCTATTGTGTTCAATGGGACTTACTCCCAGGAGAGTGAGGTTGGTTTTGCAGCCTTAGTTGCTATCCTTGATAATATCCTTGGTCAGATATCTGTGGGCTATGATGGCATGGAAATATACATTGGCTCCATATTCACATGCTAAATTAACACTATTGGTTAATCCAGAACTGAAGACTGGGAAGGAATCCTTTTTCTGGAAGACCTGGACCAAAAGGGCAATTTTTGTAGGGTGCTGAGCCCTGCATGAATGGACAAGATTCGGTGGAGCTCTGCTGCCTGCTGCCTCCCTGCTCCCTCCCCCCAGTATGCCTCCCACCCGCCCTCTCTCCGCCCCCCACCTCCCCGTCACACCTCCCACCCGCCTTCTCTCCAACCCACCTCCCCGTCACACCTTCCGCCCGCCCTCTCTCCACCCTCCCTACACAAACCCCTCCCCGGAATGCCTCCTCCCCGCCCCCCTCCCTGCCCCGCTTACTGTGCTGTGGCAGTCCATGAGACCGATGAGCAGCAGAGGACAGGCACCCGCCTGGCGCTAGCTTATTTATCTATTGAACTATTATTCAATAATAATAGTTATAGAATAGAATAATTCTAATTATAATAGTTATAATAGAATGATAGTTCTTCTGGTTGTCCCACTCAGGTACCCATTTCCACTGGGCAATAATTGCACTATCATTGGATGTCTTTTTTTTGGGGGGGGGGGAATCTTCTTTCATGGTATAAGTGAATTAAGGGCACAATCGTAACCCCTTATCTCAGTGCTTTCCAGCACTGGCTTAGCGGTGCCAATGGGACATGTGCTGCATCCTGCAGTTGGGTGTCACTCACAGAGCACTCCTCAAAGTAAGGGAATGTTTGTTCCCTTACCTCAGAGCGGCATTGCCCTTATGTCAGTGCTGGAAAGCACTGACAGAAGGGGTTAGGATTGTACCCTAAGTTGTTGCAATATTAGATTGTTTTTTTGCAAAACTAGTGGGGTAGTACGTGATTGCCAAGAGTTTTGTTCTCATAATACCTATGGCTGCTCCTCAGCAGAGTTATGCACAAGTACATTGCCAAAATTCACTGGAAACCCATACTTCAAGGGTACTTCTGCAATAAACCGACATAGCAGTTCTTTTGGATATTTTTTTTTCTTCAAAGCAAGGAAATTTCTTTTCTAATAACTCATGCAACACATGGACCACCATTTCCTTGTCTATAGATGGCAGCATAACTCTTCTCATTAGCTTTCCAAACTATTTTACAGATATAATTTGATCAAAATTATTTTCAGAATCAGTGCCACTAAACTAGATCTTCCTGAGTTCTCAGTTGGTCTGTCTTTCTATTTCCATAGCATAATACAAGAGGGTTGGCATCAGAGAAAACAGTCAATCAAAACAGAGATTTAATTGCTAGAACAAGAGGTGCTGGAATTCAGATAATCCTGAAAATAGCTTCTGACCTAGTAGCTCTTTACTTAATCTTTGATGTACAGTAACAAGTTACTTCCAGCAGTCTTGAAGATGCATCTTGAACCTATTTTTGGTGCACTATCATTTGCTTATATGTCATAAGCTCCCCTGTTGAGTCCAGACACAAATTAAGCCCTGAATAGAGTAATTACAGAGGGATAATTCATAGAGGTACTGGTAATTTGAGGGTTGGAGAGTTGTTTAGAAAAGTGAATTAAAATCGTTCCCTATGAAAACAAAGTATATAAAACTTCTTACAATATCCATTATGAAATGAATGGGTTCTTGTATGACTCACATTCAAGTTTGAAAGAAAAGCACCAAATGTTATGGATGACTCATTCACTGCAAATCAGGTGTGTGTGTAGTCATATACATAGATATGCAGACAGGCCACAGGCAGAAATTTCCAACATGCCTGTGAGAAGCTACATGGATTTTATAAAGGACAATTTCATCCCAATTTGAGTTATTCATAGAAAAGCAAGCCACATTCATTCAAAAAACAATTAGAAGTACGAATGTTACCAACTTCCTTCGCTGCTGAAATTAATGACTGAACATATAGATTCAGACCCCTGCTGCTCCCCATCAAATTGAATTTTATAAGATTCACAGCCCAATTCTATCCACACTTTCCTGGGAGTAAGCCCCATTGATACTAATGAAACTAATGACATGCCCCGATGATGCCCCAATGACACTAATGACATGCATAGGATTGGGCTGTCAGACATTTTTATAAATAGGCAATATGTAAAAAAAAATGAAAAAGTACAATAATAATTGTTTTTAGTGACGAATGTCCCTCATAAATACTTTTTTTAGAAGATAGCAGAATGGACATCCAATTAAACTATCCAAAGTTCAGATGTAACAGCAACAGAGAAATCCATAGATTCCTGTTTTAGTTGTGGCTATGGCTAAGGATGGTTTTACAGCTCAATCCTATCAGGACTTTATGGTAACAGATCTCACAATCCATCAATGTAAGACCAGGCCCACTTTCCCATGAGCCACTCTGACACTGGGCAGCTCACTACCAACAGAGTGGGAGCCAGGAAGCCCCATGCCAACTGCAGCGACCTGCTGAACCACAGCTGGGGCAGATAGTGGCAAGGGCAATTCAGGGTAGGATCATGGGCTGTTCAGGGCAGGGAGTGGACTGGGCTGGGAGGGGAAGATTTTGCTGGCAATGGCACATGCTGAGATTCTATCCACCTTCCCAGCCCAGACTCTTCTCCTGGTGATGTGGTGTAGATCCAAGGAGATCCACTGGAGGCCAGGTGGCCTACAGAGAGGTAAAAAAAAAAAAAAGGTTTCAACTTATCTCTGCTGAGCTGCCTGGTTGCCCCCCATAGCATGTGGTGTGTGCTGCGTCAGCAACACTGAATGGTCTGGGCTAGTGGGAGATAGAATTGGGCTTTCTGTCATCCATCTGAACTGGAAACAGAGAAAGCATAAATGACAGTCTTCCTCTGTGGCTGCTTCTAGGTCTCTTGCACTAATGGCCCAATTCTACTGGGCATCACCTCCACCGGGCAACATGTGTTCCATTGGTGGAGCCTGCTGCAAAATCACTATAAAGCACTTTCTGGCAGTGTGCTAGCATGCTGCTGGAAAGCTGGCAAGAAGGCCGGAGTCTTCCCACATGCGGTCGGCTCCCCTGCTGCCCGCTAGAGCAGGTAAGCCAAAAGGAAGTGGAGGGAACACGATGGGGCAGGGAGGTTGCAGGGGGGTGTGGATCCTATGATGATGGCATGCACTAAATCCTATTCCTTCTGGCAGCAGGTTCCCCATCCCCCTTCCTCAGATTTGCCCTAGTGAAATGATTAGCACAGTTCCAAAGAGACCTATTCAAGGGAAGGAGGCTTATGCAAGGATAAGGAGATTTAAATTCCTGTTCATCTCTGAAGCTCTCACTCCTCCATCCCTCCTCACTGGATACAAAATGCCTGTTATTGGCGCGACTGCACCAGCTGGGGGGATGGATAGGGTTGGGCTGTAAGACGCATGTTTTTCCTTGCTTAGGTATCATGTCCGTCTTACCTTAGGTGGTATATGCTTCTCCCCCTTTCCCTTTCACAGGAGACTCAGAAGCAGTGATGGCAGAATTGAGCATCATTTATACTTCCTTCATTGATGTTTCAGATGAAACATGCTTGATGCCAAATACGAAGACAAAATGTGCACCCAACTGCAAGAGAGATGCACAACTATTCTGCTCTTCTTTCCCATGAAATCAGTGGGTGGTGATGGAGGTAGTGTGAGTTGTTTGTGCTTCTTCCTTTGCTCCTTTAGTCCAAAGTCAACCTGGTAGAGAAGCAGAGATACATTAGAGTCATGTTTTAGCTGCTGAGCTTTACAGGTTACAACATTTACATCTGCTCTAGATGAAAATATAAATCAAATTAGAATCTATTCAAATATAATGAAAAGAAATTTACTGTTTTCATTTACTTTCTTCTGTTGCTACTATTGATTGGTGATGGGTGGATGTAATAGATCAGTGGTCTTCAACCTTTTATCGTGCCACAACTCCAATAAATAATGAGACTGGGGACCCATTGCCAATCCTGCTCCTTCTTGGGTCCCAATCCGCCCACCCCCACCCCTGCCTGCCCTCTTTCCCCTAACTCTGGTGTCTTCACAACAGCCCTGTGAGTTAGCAGGCTGACCAGTGCTTGTCTTATTTGTTGTGGTGCAAGACAGTGAGAAAAGGTGCAAAAGAGAGCGACTAAGATGATTATGGGGCTGGGGCACCTTCCTTATGAGGAAAGGCTACAGCGTTTGGGCCTCTTCGACCTAGAAAAGAGGCACCTCAGGGGGGACATGATTGAGACATACAAAATTATGCAGAGGATGGACAGAGTGGATAGAGAGATGCTCTTTACACTCTCACATAACACCAGAACCAGGGGACATCCGCTAAAATTGAGTGTTGGGAGAGTTAAAACAGAGAAAAGAAAATATTTCTTTACTCAGCGTGTGGTTGGTCTGTGGAACTCCTTGCCACAGGATGTGGTGATGGCGCCTGGCCTGGACGCCTTTAAAAGGGGATTGGACAAGTTTCTGGAGGAAAAATCCATTACGGGTTACAAGCCATGATGTGTATGTGCAACCTCCTGATTTTAGAAATGGGCTATGTCAGAAAGCCAGATGCAAGGGAGGGCACCAGGATGAGGTATCTTGTTATCTGGTGCACTCCCTGGGGCATTTGGTGGGCCACTGTGAGATACAGGAAGCTGGACTAGATTGGTCTGATCCAGTGGGGCTCTTATGTTCTTATGTAAGAGGCTGAGCAGGATTGCATCAAGAACTCAGTTTTGAGAAGGCAGTACCATTACTGGACTGGATCAAAACCCTCTCTTGCCCAGGCTTTAAAAGGTTGCTGTGACCCCAAATGAGGCCTCTGGAGCCTTTTGAGGTTCTCACCCACAGACTGAAGAACGCTGCAATAGGTATCTTTAAAAAAAATGATATTGACTCTGATTTGAATCTAGAACAGATTGAGCACTGCGGATTTGCCTCATGGAAATTGCTTCATCACCATAAGCTTGGAGTAGCCTTTTCAAGCACTCCCCTAGCCTTCTCATAGTATCCCCTTGAAAAAAATCCCTTTCCTCCAACTTCTAGTAACGTACCAGATATAAGGGAGAAGGAGAAGGCAAGGTGATCCTTGATAACACTGTGAATTATGAAAAGTGTATTTTCTACCACTGTGTACTCATCCACCTTGCCCCAAATGAATATTGAGGTTAGCCATTAATTGCCCATCTAATAATCTAATGAGTTATAGCCCAATCCGAATCCCTGCCAGCCCACAGCACACAGTACCACTGATGGAGTGCATGCTGTGTCAAGTGAGGGTCACAAGTCAGCCCAGGAAAGGTGAAAAAGATCACCTTAAAAGCCTAATACAATAAGGCATTGGTTGTCAAACTCTTTTGGAGCCACTCTAAGTTCTTGCAGGGGTGGGAGGGAGGCAGTGGGGGCGGGAGGAAGGCAGAGGCGAGATCCCTAGGATAGCGCCACTCAGAGGGGCTGCAGGAGCTTGGCTACATGTACCTGAGCCTGCTGCAGCCTCCCGGGGGTGCAGGGAACCCTGCGTGACCTTCTTCAGGGCTCCCCGCAGCTTCAGAAGTGAAAGTGGAGCGATCGCGCTCCACTTCCACTTTAGCAGAGGTGGGGCACGATTGCTCTGCTTTCGCTTTCACTTACATGCAGCCAAGCCCCTGCAGCCCCCTGAGTGGCGCGATCCTGGGGATCGTACTGCTTCCTCTTCCCTGCCTCCAGGCTGCCCCCGCTCCTTAAGGTGAAAGTGGTCAAGGCCCACAGGCTGGGGTGTCACAGTGCCCCAATTAGAAAAGCCCTGCAGTAAGGAAACAGTGGTGTGGCATGATAAAATAGAATAGTATCTCAAGCTTTAGTTGTAAACTATAGGCAACTGTCTTACATTTCGTCTGGTTTTTTCCACTTTTCCCATAAGTTTTCTGTTTTCTAGGACCCATACTCACAATAAGTTACAGAAACACAGCACAAAAATAGATACACTGTAAAAGACAGCATGTAATGCATGTGCCTTTAAAGTATGGGGATGCGCTACCCATCAGGTGCTTTTTCTCATATGAAGGAGGAAGCCTCCTTCTGAGCTACGCTTGGTCATCTATGGGCCTTGAAGAACTCTTACCCTAAAGTTTGCAGGAACACACCCAAGAAAGGAGAACCTTCTGACCTAAAGAAATCCAAAATTCAATCCAATCCCCTAGAACTCCTTCCTGTGCTTACAAGGCAAATGAATCCCCTTCTCTGTTTTCAGAGGGCAGAAGAGAGGAAAGGTCTACCTGCTGGATAAAATGGGAGGTAGATCTGGTCCTCCATGAAGGACCTGCTCCCTGTTTTTTCCCCTTTGTTCCAGGTCTTATATCAGAAATCTTGGTATGGATGCAGAGCGATGGTCTTAATGTACGCAGTATGGATAAGTGAAAATTCTTATAGCAAACTTACTGATAAAGAGGGAAGGGTGTATATATTTGCTGGCCAGATTGCTTCTGTGAAATAATTTGATGCAGAACTTTTGATAATGTTTTGCATTATCCTCAAATGCTCAGCATATTCAAATATGCAATTAACTAACAAGTCTAATTTGCGAAATTAGTCTGCCATTCTGAGCTGTAAGAGCTGCCACGATATTCTATTTGATACACAGTGTAAAGTCGGCTAATTTCCATTCCTTAAATTTTTTTGTTCCTGATGAGAGTTTGCTACTTCTATCAGGATAATATTTTCTGAAGATATTACAATGGACATTATTTTATTAATTAGGGCAAAACTTCAGTTAATGGGGTATTATCCTCTTATCAAGTCATTTTTAAAATTTGATTTTGCAAGCTATTTATTTATTGCAAGAGCCTATTAGTACCTATAAAACATTCCTGAAATATAAGTCATAAGGAACTTAAAATGAATGACCTTTAAAGACCCATTATTAGGACTTGGCTGCATTTTTATGGCATTTATTTTCCTCAGTGAAAGGTGACATTTTGGGGAACACAAAGTTTTCTCTGAAAGATCAGCACTTCCTAAGGGGGGCAAAATAACTTTCACTGTAAAATTAGAATTTTTCCTCTTCCCCCTTGACAAAAACAAAAAAAAGGAAGGAACCCTGCTGTTTCCCATGTATGGCTGTGAATTGACTTCACAGATGATCCCCAGGTGATGTGCAGATAATTCTCAGTGGCAGTGTGTTATTCATTTATTCTCCTGAAGGGAAGGGAAAGAATTGGACTGGACTTTGTATATCACATGTGAGCCTGCCTCTCTTACATTGACTGCTGTAGCCAACTGCAAAGGGCCAACATTTTCATCACTATTGGACAGTGCAATCCGAACCTGTACTGGAACAAGCAGGCCAGCTGACCTGCACTGTGTTCAGCGCAGGTTAGGTGCGGGCTGGGACACAACTCAGAGTAAGGGGACATCCCTTACCCCAAGTAATGCTCCAGCCAGCTCTATGGGGCTTCTCAGATTTGGCCCAGGGTGGGGTGTGTGACCAGGATCCTGCACTTAGGTTGGATCCTAACTCCCTCCCCTGGCCCGGTTGATCTTACACAGACAGCTCAGATTTGTGCATAGCTAGCTGGCATGGTTCCAGATCCATATTCATAGCTCTGTGTTCATGTGTAATTTTTGCAGACTCACAAACATGGCTAGTAATACATAATTACATGCAGGGCTTTTTTTGTAATGGAACACACCGGAACAGCGTTCTGGCACCTTTTTTCCCCCTCCTCTCTGCCCCCACCTTTCCCCCCCTGCCTGCACCACCCCGCCCCCTTTTTTCCCTCCTCCTGGCCCCCACCTTTTTTCCCCTGCCTGCACCACCCCGCTACGCACTGCTGGCTAGGGAGGGATTCGAACCTCCAACCTTGTGCTCCACAGCGCAGCACTCTCTCCATTGGGCTATAGGAAAGCCTATTGTTAAAGTGTTCAGAGCCTAAGAGCTCTGGTGGCTCAAAGGCTAAACTGTAGGTCTGTGGAGCCAGAGGCTAGGGATTCAAATCCCAGGGAGGAATTTTATATATATATATATATATATATATATATATATATATATATATATATATATATATATATATATATATATATAAGGTGGGAAGGTGCTCCAGGGCAGCAAAATATAAAGGTTGGTTGCCAGTTGCCAAAAGGGGGGCCAGTTGAGGCTGCAAAACACCTCAAAGTTCAGTCCCAGGCAGGCTCTTTTTTGAACTTTTTTTTTTTAAGTCCCAGGTAGGACTTAACCCACAGCCTCCAGCAGGCGTCTCACTCCAGGAGCTTAACTGTGGGTTAAGTCCTAAATGGAACTTAAAAAAAAAAAAAAAAAAAAAAAAGGTCAAAAAAGAGCCTGCCTGGGACTGAACTTTGAGGTGTTTTGCAGCCTCAACTGGCCCCCCTTTTGGCAACTAGCAACCAACCTTTATATTTTGCAGCCATGGAGCACCTTCCCACCTAAAAAAAATTAGTCCACATAGGGATTTGAACCCCAATGCTCTGGCTCCACAGACCTGCAGTTTAGCCTTTGAGCCACCAGAGCTCTTAGGCTCAAAGTGTTTGGAACTAACACTTGAGGCACTGATGGCCACCAGCTAGGCTCAAGACCCTATATATTTGTTCTGAACACTTTAACTACTGTATAGGCTTTCCTATAGCCCAATGGAGAGAGTTTCCTATAGCCCAATGGAGCACCTCCCCACCTAAAAAAAAATGGGGTGTTTCACTCCAGCTGTGGCAGGAGTGCTTTTGCTATCAGGAAGCTCACACGGGATGGACGTGTGTGCGTGTGTGTGTGCGCATGCGCGCGCGTGCGTGCGCGTGTATAAAAAATGGTTTAAAAATAAATAAATAAATAAATAAATAAATAAAAAGCTGTGAGTTCCTGCACCTATTTTTTTTTTTTTTTAAAAAGCACTGATTACATGTAATGATTGCATAAAAATCAGGAGCTTAGTTTATCTGCCAAGATCATAGTAGATATTTGATTATATTCTCTTCCAGATTTGCTTCCTGGTTACATTGGAAGTGTGCATCCTGTGCCCCTATCTTTCCCCAGAGATGATGTGGGTGAAGGAAGTCCATGAACTTTGCAGTGTGTTTAAAGTGAATGTCTGTTTGTAATCTATCATCTGGGCAGTATCTGAGGCAGTCTGGTATTCTGTCTCTGTAGTGGCTTTTGATGTCTTCGTCTCTCCCTTTCCTTGATATAAAAAATAAAAAAAAATAATCAAAGGTGAAACCAAGCATACATTTCAAGCCACGAGGCTGTTTTTTTTTAATGGCTGAAGTATCATCTCTACCTTCAGCCTTAACTAGAAAGATGCCAGAACTGTGACATTCTAATTACCTGTTTTCAGGCTTCCCTTTCATGCTGGGTTCAGTACGTTCACTTAAAATAATAAAGCAGAGTGAGTTTTGGAGAAAAAAAAAAAAAGGCAAAACAACACCTGTTTGAAGTAAGCCAGAGGCATCACCCTTGTCTCTAGATCTGCAGCAAGCCTCTTGCTGTACTGCCACTAATTTGCAAGCTTCCCCCCCCCAACATCTAGAAAAGAATTCAAACTCTTACCTCTTGAATTTGTGCCCATGTGTCCATTTGTGCCCACTGGCATCTCTCCTTCTTCGGTTCTCTGGTGTTCAACCTCTACCTGCCCTTCGACTCAAATATATAGTACAGTTAAGTGTAAGAAGAGTATAACCAGGACATGCAACTAAAATTTATTCTTCCAGTTATATCATTGAAAATCTCAGTGCACACCCCACACTTTTAAAGAAAAATGTTCTTTTGTTCTTCTGAGTCTCATTTTAAAATTTCTTTTTACTTATACATGGATAGCACCAAGTTATAGTTCAGCAAAATGGTGTGTTTTGGAGGAGGGGGATTTCCCCCAAGAAAAGCACTGTGTCAATATATTACCTTGGAGACCACATCTTATATTCGGTCCATGCAAGTCTCAATGTATAAAATGAATTAATGTCATGCATAAAATGTATTAATGTCATGCATACTTTGGGATTTAGCTCTTGCCCTTCGGCCTCCTGTGTGGTTTTGTGAAGCTTGAGGTGAAGGGTGAAGTAAAAGCAAAAGAGAGAGCAGTTGTAGAAAGAGAGACATATGATTTGCTTTACTTCAGAAAATATTTGATTGGTCATGCTGGGGGGGGGGCATCCCAACTATTTAATGTGTTGTTCACTTCCTTAATGCAGCATTTCTCAAACTTTGAGGGAGCTTTACTTCCTCAGTAAATGTTTGCAGGAGAGGGGCTAGGGCAGCAACATGATCCCCAGGATTGCGTTGCTAAGGGGGGTTGGGGGGGGTGCTTTCCACTTACTTGTAATTAAGTAGGGCTGCCAGAGGCTGCAGGAGGTGCGGGGAGCCCTGCACAGCCCTCTGCAGGGCTCCCTGAGGCTTGGAATGTCCCCGAGGCTTGGAATGGGGGAAGCATTACACAAACTGGTGGGTCGCTACCCACAAGTTTGAGAACCACTGCTTTAATGTATCCTGGAAATATAAAGAGGCTCAGTGGTATCATTAGGGCAGGAGACTAGCATGTCACCCCCATGATGGACCTCCTCCATGCAGTGGGTGGGGCAACAACCCAGGTGGTGGGCTTGATCATGTACCCTAGCCCCGCCCCCACTGGCCATACCTTTTTGGCCATAACTTTTGATAGAATAGAAATATTTCAAAGTAGTTTGTTTCATTGCATTCTGCTGTAAATTATGCATCAAATGGTATGTAACATGACGGTATTATTTCTACAAACTGTGACTTTAGCAATTTTGGTCACCAGGGTATCACTTTACAAACACCTTATTGGTTCCGTGATATGTCATAATAACATCTCATTGGCTCTTCGAACAATCAGTCTCACTGGTCCGTTTTTAATTAAGGAAATGTACTAATTATATAAGACAGTTGCATTTTTGTTTTCTGGTTTTTTGGCCATAACTTTTGATAGAATGGAGATATTTCACTCAGTTGTTTTCTTTTTCATTGCATTCTGCTGTAAATTCTGCATCAAACAGTATATAACATGATGGTATTATTCCTACAAGCTGCGATTTTAGCGCATGACGCCCCTGCATGTCACCCGGTGTGGGTCACACACCTGCACTCCCCTAGCGATGCCACTGAGGAGGCCCTCAAGCAGAGGTGTAACGCACTGTCCCAGCTCCCAGGCAGTAACGTAATGTGACATTGTGTCATGTGACATCAATTCTGGGTTCTCCCCAGAGGAGAGGTGCTCGCTGCAGCTGCTTTGCCTTCTTGTTACTTCTCCTGTAAAGGTTCCCCTTGAAGGGGTACCTCCACTGGAGAAGGAAGGGGGTGCAAAGCCACCAGAACCTCCTCTGTAACTAGAGTGGAGTATGGGGGCAATCATATGCCTTCACAGAAGCACTCCAGGAGTATCATCAGGAAAAAAGCCAGGGCCAGTGCACTGCCTAGCTTTGCACCTGATCTTTCACAGAGAGTAATAATAATAATAATAATAAAACTTTATTTTTATCCCGCCCTTCTCCCTAACGGGACCCAGGGCGGCTACTGCTCTATCCAGGTCCAATACCGAAATCTTTCAGCAATTCTGCTAACCAGCAACACCTCTATCTTGTCTGAATTCATGTCTCAGCTTATTAGCCCACATCCAGTCCATCACTGAGTTAAAACATTGGTTCAGCTCCTCCACTGCCTCCCTAGGATCAGAAGGAAAAGTGGCATGCTGGATGTCATAAGTATCCAATGATACCTCAACCCAAACCACTGGATAAGCTTTCTCAGAGATTTTATGCATAGGCGAATACATAGGAGGCAGATCTTGAGGGACTCCTTAGGCCAAAGGTCAAGGGGGTGAACAACACTTTCCCAGCACTGCCTTCTGTTACCTACTCTCCAAGAAGAAATGGAGCCACTGCTACGTGGAGCCCCCAAACCCCAACCCAGCAAGACAAACCAGGACATCATGCTCCATGGTACTGAATGCTACTCAGAGGTCAAACATAACCAAGGGAGAAGAACTTATCCCTGTCTAATCCCAGGTGTATGTTATCCATGAGACAACCATGGCGGTTTCAGACTGATAGGGATCCAGATAATGAGTTTCATCCAGGAAAGCCTGGAGTCAAGTTGCTACCAAACACTCAAACACCTTGCCCCCAAAATTGGAAGTAGGTCTATGCAGGTCCATGTTCCTTATCCAAGGATTCGGGACCCATGAATTTGACCCAATTGGATCAAATATGCAGGTACGACCCATGTCACAAGGATGGACCTGTAGGTGTTTGAGGCATCCCCAAGCTTTGGATGGCCTCAGAAGGCCCCCAGAATGCCTTTCAACCTAATTCCGAGCTACCTGGCACCCAATGGACATTGGGAAATTGCTGCCGCTGTATCCTATGAACATCAGGCAGCTGTGGGTGGCTTCCAACATCTCCTTGGGGGAAGGGGATCCCCGTCCCCTGAGTCAGGGAAGTGGCCCCACAATAGGGTTACTCAACTCTGCACTGGCTATTTAGCCAACGCATAATAAGCACCCCCATGTCAGGCAGGGAGGCCCAATGTGGAGCTGTGGATCCAGCAGATCTGAGCTCCGCCAGTCTTGCCCCGCTCCCTCCCCTGCCACATCTTGTCCCTGCCCTCCCCTGCCATAGAACACCTTCCCCCATGCCCCCATTCACCTCTTCGCTGCCTGGCATTAGCCTGGAGCTCCAGGCAGTGGTCGTCCATCCTCCACCTGGCACTGGCTCAGCACAGCCTGGCAGTGTCACAGGCATGCCTTACAGCATATTTGTGACACTGTACGTCAGTTCTGAGACAGTGCAAACTGGTCTGGATCGGGCCCTTAGACACAAACTATCAGTTTTTGTAAAAATCAGAAGATTGTTTCTAAGGCTTTCTGAGGACTGTGCACAGTTTCCCCAGGTCTCAGACCACCATATGGATGCAGATGCCACCCCACCCACAGATTTCCTTATCTGCAGGTTTTGGCATCCACGGGAATTCTGGGAATGGCGGATGCCGAGGTCAGAGCTTTAATTATGTGGATTGCTTGAGTCTAGGGAAGGCTTGTTTAGTCAAGGTCTTACAATGGCTCTTTAAATGTTGGTGGGGACTTGCCACACCACCTCAAAATTTGCCACCCTGATCTTGCAGGAACGTATCAGTGGAGTGCAGAGACAGATACTATACTTTACATGGGGATGCTTCTGCCTGGAAATAATCGAGCAGCATGAAGGCTGTAGGTCGGCATGAAGGCCATAGGCCAAGGCCTGCGTGTGAAGTGGGAGTTAAAGTCTCTGCCCCACTGTGTCACAGTCTCAAGCCAAATTGAGTCCCTTGAAGTGGCTTTTTGAAAAAGTTGTCCGCCATTTCAATCACGGAGTCTTAATGTCACATCTAGTTTTGTGGGTTTGAGACCATTCACCTGACTGCTCTCTGTCTCTGTTAATATAAGCAATATTTCTTTTCTGCTTACAGTCAGCACAGCACACCAGCACTTCCATCCTTTAGTACATCACTTTAGCTGGTAGTAATACATATTTTAATTGAATTTCCTTTATATTTCAGCCCGTAATCATAGGTTCAGGTTATGCAGAATTAATCCCACTGGGGGGAACGTGCTTCTGCTTGCTCCCCCCTTCCTGTTGTTTAGGGGCTGCACAATCTCCATTTTAAAAGGACCGTGTCCTGAAATGGAGGAATCTGCATTCTGCCTGCACTTAATGGCTTCAGTGTCTCCTCCAAATGGTTTGCATCGCTCTAAATTGAATTCCAGTAATTGCATGTGCGGCACACTCTTGCCGTTATTACATTGGTTGGAAACGGCTTTCCATGAGACAAAGTGAGTAAAGTCAAAGAGCTTCCAACGTATTTGGGTTGAAAATGTAATGGCGAGAAGATCCTGATCCGTTCAAATTACTTCAGTCATCTGCCTCCTGATTGACAGTGCCAGGCACGCACAGTGAAAAGTTGGGCTTGAAATGAAGAGGCTTTGAAAACACTTTGAAAACAAAACTGTCCCGTGAAAAGGCTCCGTCTACTCTGGCCTACATTTTCCAGAATTGACTTGAGAACAGATGCAAGGAATAGAGATTAAAATTAGTGATGTCATCAAACTTGATCCAATCACAGTTGGAGGTCAGGCCTGGCACTTCTGTAACGTTCACCTCCAAAGCAAGATAATGCCGATTGCCCAATTACAGCAGGGTGATCGGGGCTTGTTTAGCCTGGCCTGGAACACAAGAGACTCCTCCCCTGTGGAGGGATTGGAGGAGGGCTGGAGCTGGGCGGATGCAGAGGCCTTTTAAGGGCACAGAACCCAGCCCTCTTCTTCCTTCGCATGTGGGCGCTGTGTGGACACAGTACCCAGCTCATTTGGATGCAGTGGATGATGAGTTTTGGGGTCTTCTTTTGGGGTCGCTGGTGAACTGCACGGTGGCCCCAGAGCTGGATACAGGGCGGCATTACTGCTGAACTCACTTTCTTGGAGCTGTTCCCAACAGTGGAGCAGGAGTTCCGGAACACCACGGTGCGCTTCTGGTGCGACAACCAGGTGGTCGTGGCGGTACTGAACTTCCTATCTTCCAAATCCCCCAGGGTCATGACCCTGGTGCATCCTTTTGTCCTGCAGTGCCTGCGCATCAACATCTTTTTTGTATCCCAGCATGTTCCTGGGGTTGAGAATTGCATCACGGATGCTTTGTCTCAATTTCAGGTAGAACACTTTCTGAAACTCGCCCCTGGGGCATCGCTGTCCCCGGCCCACATGCCTCTCTGGCTCTGGGACCTTGGCTTGCTGAGATAAATGAAGTCATTTGCCCCTCATTGGCACCCAGCACACAGAGGGGCTACTCCCATAAGGTAACAGAGTTCATGGAGTTTAGGTAGGCAGCCGCCCTGCCCAGCCTCTGGTCAGTACCGGCTGAACACCTGCTGCTCCTCTTGCTCCACCCACAGAAGTCTGGGAGGGCTGTCAGCTCCTTACCAGGTTTCATGTCCGCTATAGCCTTTGTTTCCAAAGCTGCAGGATACCCCGACTTCACGCAGGATTTCAGGGTGCGGAGGATGTTGGATGGCTTCACCAGAATGGCACCCCCTGTCCCAGACCCCAGGCGTCTGATCACCCCAGAGTTGCTCGGGGGCATTGCAGGGGCCTTTGGGGCCCTCTGCTTGTCCTCGGGCGGGGTTCAGCTTTTCAAGGCAGCCCTTTTTACAGCTTTCTTTGGCGCCTTTAGGCCCAGTGAGTTCTTGGCAAGGAGCAAGGCAGATGGGTCTGCTCGGGCCCTGCAGAGGTTGGACCTGGCTTGGGTGCCCGGAGGCGTCTCACTTACCCTCAGGAGGTCTAAGTCGGACCAAAGGGGCCTGGGCTTTAAGGTGTTTCTTAAGGAGGCAGTGGGGATGCAATTTTCCCCGTTGCGGAACTGCAGGAATACTTAACGAATTCTGGGGCATGGGTAGGTGCCCTGTTCCAACATATGGACGGCTCCCTTCTGACCTTATTCCAGTTAGGGTAGTTTTCTCGTGTGCCCTGTTGGCTTTAGGGTTGCAGCCGAAGGAGTTTAACCTGCACTCCCTGCTCATTGGGGCAGTCTCTGCGGCCACGGCATTGGGTTTGTCTGGGGAGGATATTCAAAGGATAGGCCATTGGCGTTCGACAGCTTATAAGCGCTACGTTCATACTTTATAAGGGCAGGCTCCCTCACTGGCACCCCCCAGGTGGGGGGGCAGCGAAGAAGGTCAGTTTGTCTTGCAATAACTTCTCTTCTTTCACCCTGCAGGATGCAGTAGTAACCCAGTTTGTGTGTTAATCTGTGGCCACTCCACTGTCTTTTGGGCCCACAAGATGGCAGCTGCATCCTCTTTTGGAACACACCTAGGGCTCTGCCCTGAAGTGCAAGTTAGCTGGTTGGCCAGGCAGGGGATGCGGTGGGGCCAGCTGCTGCCCGCAATGGTGGAGTTCCTGAGTGAGAACCCCCCATCTGATGTAATTGTGCTTCACCTGGGCGAAAATGATCTGTGCAGAATGTCCTGTCTGTCTCTGAGGCTCAGAGCATGCGAATTTACCACCCTTCAGAGTTGGCTGCCCGGCGCCACTTTGGTATGGTTGGACTTCCTGCAGCATCGTGTGTGGTGCGGGGCCTGCTGCTGCTCTAGGGTGGAGAGGATGCAAAGGAAGGTCACCAGGGAGATTGGCCTGTTTGTGTCACATGCTGGCGGTTGGGTTATATTGCATCCTGCAATCGTCTTCTCATTGCCTTCTCTTTACAGGTGGGATGGGGTTCACTTGTCAGAGGAAGGGGTGGATATTTTTCTGAGACCTGCAGGGTGGCCTTAAGGTGCTTTTTCCCCTGGTTGGGAGTGGGAGGGGTCAAGAGTTAGGCTGACCCCTCCTGGTCCTAGGAATGGGGCGTGGCTTGGAGTCGGGTGCATGGCCAGCCTGGGGGCAGATGTGTTTCTGGTACCGCCCAGTGGTCCCGCCTCCGCACCACATGGGGCTTCGCTGCCTCTGCTACTGCAGGTCTCAGCCTCCCCTTCTGTTGTATAACTACGAATAAAGTGGCCCTTTCTCCCTTATCTGTTGTCTCGAGTGTTCATTGGACGGTGCACAAACAAACATTATAACTCATAAAGCTCTTCACTTTGGATTGCAAACCAGCTGTAAAGGAATATAAAGCTTGCCCTCCTTCCCTGCCTGCCTATCTTCCACCCATAAATATAGCCCCCTACCTCAGTGGCAGACCTCCCCACACTTGGGGTAAAGGTTCGCATTGGCGATCCCCCGCGGGCTGCCACTGCCCCCCCCACAAAAAGTCGCCCCCACTCACCTGAGGCTCATGGAGCCTCCTGTAACCTCCACCCAGAGGTTTTTGCCCCCGTCAGGAGCCTCAGAGAGGCTCCTGCAAGGTCCTAGTGGCTCACACCTAGGACTTTTGCCCCATCGGACCTTATGGCAGGTCCACAACTGCCTTCCTCCAAGCTCCCTCCCATCTCCTGACCTTACTTGTTGCTTTGCTCCAGTTGTATCTGTCTGCTCTCTCCCTGATGCCTGGCATGTGGCTGCAAACCATGTGCAAGAAGTACTGAGAGGCATTCTTTTTTCAGCACTACAGAGCAGCCATTGCAGTGTGCTAGGAATCAAAAAAGTGCAAGAAGGATAGGCCTCCATTTTCCTGCCAGCACTGCAGGAACAAAGAAGAGGTAAATGGGGGAAGGCAGGGCTGCTGAGAGCTGGCGTTGGGCCCAGGGCAAGATGCCTGATTGGACCCCCACTTCCTAAATTTTCCTACAAACCAGATGTTACTACACCTTTTAAACAAATTTTTAATGGGCAGAGTTTTTCAACCTCTTCATAAATGACCTGGAGACAGGGTTGAGCAGTGAGGTGGCTAAGTTTGCAGACGACACCAAACTTTTCCGAGTGGTGAAGACCAGAAGTGATTGTGAGGAGCTCCAGAAGGATCTCTCCAGACTGGCAGAATGGGCAGCAAAATGGCAGATGCGCTTCAATGTCAGTAAGTGTAAAGTCATGCACATTGGAGCAAAAAATCAAAACTTTAGATATAGGCTGATGGGTTCTGAGCTGTCTGTGACAGATCAGGAGAGAGATCTTGGGGTGGTGGTGGACAGCTCAATGAAAGTGTCGACCCAATGTGCGGTGGCAGTGAAGAAGGCCAATTCTATGCTTGGGATCATTAGGAAGGGTATTGAGAACAAAACGGCTAATATTATAATGCCGTTGTACAAATCTATGGTAAGGCCACACACACCTGGAGTATTGTGTCCAGTTCTGGTTGCTGCATCTCAAAAAAGACATAGTGGAATTGGAAAAGGTGCAAAAGAGAGCGTCTAAGATGATTACGGGGCTGGGGCACTTTCCTTATGAGGGAAGGCTACGGCGTTTGGGCCTCTTCAGCCTAGAAAAGAGACGCCTGAGGGGGGACATGATTGAGACATACAAAATTATGCAGGGGATGGACAGAGTGGATAGGGAGATGCTCTTTACACTCTCACATAATACCAGAACCAGGAGACATCCACTAAAATTGAGTGTTGGGCGGGTTAGGACAGACAAAAGAAAATATTTCTTTACTCAGCGTGTGGTCGGTCTGTGGAACTCCTTGCCACAGGATGTGGTACTGGCGTCTAGCCTAGACGCCTTTAAAAGGGGATTGGACAAGTTTCTGGAGGAAAAATCCATTACGGGGTACAAGCCATGATGTGTATGCGCAACCTCCTGATTTTAGAAATGGGTTATGTCAGAATGCCAGATGCAAGGGAGGGCACCAGGATGAGGTATCCTGTTAACTGGTGAGCTCCCTGGGGCATTTGGTGGGCCGCTGTGAGATACAGGAAGCAGGACTAGATGGGGCTATGGCCTGATCCAGTGGGGCTGTTCTTATGTTCTTAAGTTTGCATGAGCAAGATTGAAATGAAATGAAGACATTTAACAGGATGGGATCATTTTGTCATGACCCCATTGACCCTGGAAGTCCCCCTATCCATTGACCCCCTATCCATTGACCCCATGACCCCATGACCCTGGAAGTCTCCCTATCCCTCCCTCTCTTCAGGTCTGGGGAAAAGGGTTGAGGGAGAAAAGTAGGTGGGTGAAGGTGAGGGGTATTGGGCATTCACACTTTGCCAGAGCTTGCAGTTCCTTCAGATAAACTTGGCTGGGAATTATAGTTGTGCTCCCTTTATACCTTAAATTTACCTATATAAATGAGGAGGGAGAGAGTAAAATTTTATATTAGAAAATTCATGGTTTAGAAGACTTATTAACATTAGCTTATAAAATAGTGTGGAGGAATAGAACAATTATATATTTATTGCAAAACAAGGATAGTGTTGAAGTGTCTGGTAACCCCAGTGGGGAGGCTCATGGTGTTGAGAGCAAGAAAAGCAATGGAAAAGCATTGGAACTTTAGTTGTGAAAGAACAGCGATTGTTTTCTGAATATGGACTGAGGGCCCTGTCCTGCCTAACTGGCAAAGCATGCACTCCACTGACACACCAGGCCTCCATGCGTCCCTAAGGCACCCTAAAGTGCTTTGTGATGGCATGGAGACTAGACTCGTGCAAAGACTGAGGCATTTGTTCTTGAGCGGGCACAGCAGAGGACACCTGCCAAAGCAGGGCAGGGATGGGGGCAGATTAGTCATGGGTTGGAACAGGAGCAGGGGTAGGAGGCAGGCAGATTGGACCCAAGAGGAATTGGCCGTGCCAGTATTCACCACATCTTATACCCACTCCTGGGCCTGATCCACTGACACCGGGGCATGTGAACCTGTGCCAACCAGATGGCTTGCACAGGTCTGAATCATACAGGCTGAGGCTTTCCACGGCGCATGGAAAAAGAGTACCAATGTCCCTTTTTATTGAGGAAACCTCCAGCCAGTAAAATTCCCCAGCCAGCAAAATTTCCTGATTCAATATCAGCAAATATTTTGAAATATTTTTCAGAAGTTGCAGGTCAAAGGCAGATTGCCATTTCATTCCATTTTTCAAGGGAGAAGCGTGTATCTGAGCAAATGGTGTAACCTCATCTTCTGGCTTTAATTATACTTAGGCTTCAATAAGTGCTCAGGATTGAAAATGCTTTTATAGAAGCACGAGAAAAGGAAGAGAGCCTTTGCTGGTGCTTCTCTCCTTCTTCTAACAGCACCCATTATTCAGCTGCTTAAAATTCTTCCTGCAACAATATAGACTTGATTACAGCAGAGTAGATTATGATTTTCTGTTTGAAAGATTATTTAAGTTCATTATGTAGAGATCTTTGTGTGCTTCTGATTGTCTCCAGTGGTTAGGCATTTGAAACTCCAGGACTGTTGCTACTGTAATCCAGCCCTAATAAAAATGTAGTGTATGCGCGACTCGGTCGGGTTTGAGGCAGTTGTGAGCGATTCATATTGTATCCTCAGGAGAAGCCTGACATTTTCTACATTTTAAATAAAGCAGATTCCTCTCGGTAACATCAGAAGAAAAAAGGAAGATATTTTACAAAACTAGGACATGTTGTAGGGTGCAAATATGCCAACTATATCTTACAAGCTGTTAATTTGCATTCTCCCGATCAAAGCTATTTTCAAGGGCTAGCTCAGAAGTTGATGGGATAGCCTTTATGTAATATGATGACGGCATAGCCTACATGCAATCTCAGGATCATGCAGAACTGCTGTTCTGGTAGGGATGTGCAGAACCTCCCCCCGCCCTGAATATTTTCACTTGTCCTATGAAGATACACTTGGCTTGTGTTGAAAATGATCAGATAGTTTGCCTTGGTTGAACTTGGAGATCTGAAGGTCACCCTTGGAAAAGTTCAGTGCCAGCCCTATTGAGCAGAAATGCTCTGAGAATGGGGTCAACTGCAGGGACTTGCAGTGATTTGCCCCACCCCTACATGGCAGAGGCAAGCAGAGGCAACAGCAAATGGGAGCCTCCTGGCACATCACACCACGATGTGATGACCGGATCACTGTGTTGTCCTTTGTGTACTACACACACACACACACACCCCGCATCTGGAATGGCTTCAATTCACAGTACTTACTGCTTCCAGTGATGAGTGCTGTGCCCACCTGGAGTGCCATGGGGAAGGTTTTCACCCCAGTTACCCCTCCCCCACATGCCAGTGGCCCCTCCAGCATCACCCTGCAGCCTGGCACCTGGGGCCAGGTCCCCCAGTCACCTGCTTCATCTGCTACTGAGCAGAGGGCGACAGTTCAGTGGAGGGTCTAAGGCAACAGGGGCAGAACTTGTGGCATTGTCAGCCACATTATTGTCAGCTGGAGCAAAGCATTGGCCCACTCGCCTAGGAGGTCAGGCTGAGATTAGCTGGTTGTCTTTTTGAGGTGAAGCCTGAATTTTTAATTCCTCTACTATAGACCTTTGCCTAGGAGGTTTTCTTTCCTCCTACTTTGGACAGACCAAGTGGGTTATTTGTAGTTTAGCCAGGTGGCCATAACTCAGCAGTAAGGGTGGTTTGAGGATTAGGATTAGAGATCAATGTGCATCCTAAGGATTAGCGTGAGAAAACGGGGTGCCAGAACCACCAGCCCCTAGAGCAGTGTTTGTCAAACTGTGGGTCAGGTTCCACTAAGTGGGTTGTGAGCCAATTTCAGGTCAGTCCCCATTCATTTTAATGTGTGTTTTATTTTTTTTAATATATTAGACCTGGTGCTACCGTGATATGTAACTGCATTTGGTATATATGATATGTGACTGTTCACTGTAACCAAATATTCTTATCAGAGAGAGCAGAAAGAGTTACCATGAAGCATAGCACTAGTGAGAGCTATTCTAGCACAATTGCTAAGCAACTGAGCAGGACTGGGACAGTATCTCCGGATACCTGAAGGGGTACACCAGATGCCTCCCCCTTTACCTGGTGGTGCTTTGGTCTAGTCTTCAAACTTTTTCAATCCTGTAAGTTGCCACAACCCCACAATTGAGGTTTCATGACCCTATTGGGGTCCCGACCTCAAGGTTAAGAACACTGATCTAGGAGCTTATTCTAAAGTTACTTATGGAATTGAATTATGCACAGTTGGCTACCATTTTCAGTTCTTCCAGTTCAACTTGCTTTTATCTGTGTGCAGGTAATGTAGTGGGTAAGGCAACAGATGAAGGACATTGTGACAATCTGTGGTCACAGCACACTGTTCAATGTTCAGAAAGAAGAAATGGAACAATGGAAGACTGAGTGCTTCTGTTCAATCTCAGAAACCCTCAAATCCAAGGAGAAATGTAGGTGAGAAGAATCTTGAAGACATCTGTAGTTGAAACCAGTGAAATAACCCATGGCTACATATAGGGACAGCCTTAGCAGCTGCAGGCCCAATGCCCCCTACTCAGCAGGATGAGCTGCTGCAGCGAAGCACCCAACAGTGGTATCACCACTCAACTGCTTCCAGGTGGGGTGGGGATTTCAAGTCAATGGGACCCAGGCTGGGGAGGAGAGTGGGCGAAGGGAGGGCTGTCCAGTGGCAATGCTCTGCTTGCCTCATTCTCCTTGTGATGCCTCCATGTTCCATGTCAGAGAGTCAGCCAGAGAGTCAGAAGTGCCAGCTGTGGCTGCAGGCGCTCCGCTTACTGCCCCAGTATGGGGCTCTGCCAAGCACAGGGCCCAATTTGGCCAAGTTGCCCTAAGGTTGGTCCTGGTTAAATGGGACAAACTCACAACAAGTCGTAGCTTGATCAGGGCCCACAATATTATTCATAGTGTTATTCATGACGCGTACATATATGTATATTGATCCCATTGTTTTCATTTATGTGCTTGCAAAACGCATGTCAGTTCTGATACTTTCCCAATCATCGCTTGTGCATTTTGCAGGCAAAACCCACAGTTTACACTTTCGTGTATAGTTCATAACCCCAAGTCCAAAAGTAACACAAAAAGTGACCCTGAATCAGCAGATTACCAAAAAAGTAGTTAAGGGATATTTTATATTTTAGGCTCTGGGCCAAGCTTATCAAAACGTATTATATGGGTTTGTTAAGAATTAAATGGGGATGGTTCAGAGCCAATTAGAAGCCTGTTTTGAATGTGATCTGCTGCAGAGACCATTAAAGGATGTAACCAGAATCTCTAATGAAATCTGGCACCCTCAATAGATTGGCATTGTTCAGAAAGTAAAGTATGAGAATGAAAAAATCAACCAGTGATTTGAATTTTCTGAAGGATGGTGGGAAGGTGCAGTGTAATCTAAAGTATGAAGTATTTCACAGACGTGATGGATTGCTGTCTGATTCCGGGGAAAGATGGTGTCCCCCGGCTATCCCCCAACATTTTTTTTAATCAAACCTCACTGCCTTCACCTCCTCAGACTCCTAGCTGCTTAGGAAAGCAGTCAGATTGGTAAGGAGTGGGTAGGAAAAATCCATTACGGGGTACAAGTCATGATGTGTATGCACAACCTCCTGAGTTTAGAAATGGGTTATGTCAGAATGCCAGATGAAAGGGAGGGCACCAGGATGAGGTCTCTTGTTATCTGGTGTGCTCCCTGGGGCATTTGGTGGGCTGCTGTGAGATACAGGAAGCTGGACTAGATGGGCCTATGGCCTGATCCAGTGGGGCTGTTCTTATGTTCTTATGTTCTTATGTTCTAGTGAAGCAGAACCAACCTCCTTACCTTCCACTCTTGTTCCTCCTCCACCTCCTCACTCTTACTTCATACAATCCTGTTTAAAATAAAGAGGATGAATAGAGCATGCTGGGAGGACTCTCCGAGTAGGTGATGTTGGAGACTGTGGGACCAGTAGCTTTTCTTTTCTTTTTTTTCTGTCAGCTGGAGGAAGAGTTGGCATGCAATTGCCCCAATTCTCTTCTTGCTTGCTCTCAGAAAGTGGGAAGTAGATCAGATACCTGACTGAAGTGGCTCAGAGGGCAGCAAGCAGGTGCAGGATGCAGGACACCCTTCACCAATTCATTGCTCCCCCCATCTCACTGCTCAAAGGGAGCAATTCACAGCCCAATCTTATTCATTACTCACCCTCAGCAATGCAGTGATACCAAAATGGCAACTGCTGCATCCTAAGGTGTGGGGGGTTGTTATAGAGGTTTCATCTAGGTAAGGGAACAAATATTTCCTTACCCAGAGGTAAACTTCAGGGTCACAGAGGGTCTACTCAGATCACCATCTCCTGGGATCTGTTCTGCTCATTCCCTATCCCCTCCCACCCTCCCCTGCCCCATTTTGCCCCTCCCTGCCCCATGCCACACTCCCACCTCTACCCTCCATCCTCCCTTGCCATCTTACTTCCTCCAGCAAGGAGGAGAACCGATAAACACATGGGTGGGAAGGCACAAGTCTTCCCATCGGCACTCCAACACCTGACACAACACCTTTTGCAACTGGCACTGACTGCACGGTAGATATAAAATTGAACTGTCAGTTGGCCTTATTAGCAGGCCAGGCCTGGAAGCATCCATAGAGTGACCCCTGACAATTACTATCATTAACATAGCACTGATACTCCGCAGTAAATAAACAAATGACTTGACCAAGAAACGGAGTGTACAAAATGAAAAAAAGCAGACAAGGGTAGGAACATTCACAGACCGAAAACAAAGAGAGAAGAAATCATGAAAGCACAACATGGTTTTCACACTTGAATCTGTTGCCTACTGCATCATACCTTACAAAAAACAAAATTACTGGTCACCTTTCAAAGACTGCTGTAAAGTCATTCAGAGCTTGTTAGATCCTGTTGTTTCAGATAAAGTATCAAAAAAAAACAAAAAAAAACACGTAAGTCTAGCCTGCAGATATACAGAGCAAGTTGAAAAAGATAAGATTTGCCATCTTCCTGAATAATCTCAACTCGGAGAAACAGTAAGGTCAGAGTTTTGCATGTGATCTACACAGTAAATACTTCTGTATACTGTTGTCCCTCAGGCAGTTCTGAGAGTCTCTTCCTGGTTCCTTAATAACACAGAAGCTGGAATAATTTGGATGGATTGCATTTTTAACAGAGCATTAGGATGCAAATTGATTAATTTTAAGGGAGGTGAAAGCACAGCTTGAACACACTCATCCTATTTTATTGAAAATATGATACTTTAAAGCATGCTTTCTTTCTCACAGCCAGATTGTCTTCCATACAACTGTTTTTGTAGTATAATAGTGTTGATTAGGACCTAATGTTCTCATTTTCCAAACCTGGCCAGTAGTAGTGCTATTGGGGGGGGGGATTATTTTTAATATCACCTAATAGTGAAAGTGTTCACCTTCTTTCTTATCATGTTTGCAGCCATTGTTCTTAACTTCTGTACATATCCCTCTTTCTTATTGTTGCATCTTCTTCCTGTATTAATCATATGGATACTTCAGCCAGTCAGGCATCACACAGTACCTTATACTGAGCCACTGGTCCATCTAGTTGTCTATTGTCTATGTTGCCTGGTAAAGGCTCCCCAGTGCTTCATGTGGGACTTTCCCAGCCCTACCCCTGGAGATGCCAGGGGTTGAACCTTGGATTTGTCATGCAAAATATGTGCTTTACTACTTTGGGTTGTTCTCCAATTATTCTACCACATGGGTTGGAGGGTTATTCTCTAATTATTCCACCACATGGTGCCACCTGCATTGTTCTACCGTGGTGATAAACAGTCCCTCCGGACTCTCATTCAGGTAATTTATAAAAGTGGTGTTGTAACCCTCCAGATACCTCACTCTCCATGTTAATGTGAAGTCATTTATTAACACTTGTTACTTATAGTTGTTCAATCAGCTTTGAACCCACCTACCTGTAGTACCATCTAGCCCACATTGTATCATTTTATCAAGAAAGATATCACAATGAATTTTTGTGCTTGTGTGTCTGAAATGAAATTTGCTCTAGGTTGCCCCAAGATTTGGCTTAATTTGGTTTCAAGCCCATCTTCCCACAGTTAGATACTTCTGCCTATTCCTTACTTACCTGTTACTTATGATGTCCCTAAATACTTAAAACCAAGAAAAGCAAGTGGGCTTGTGTATCAATGCTGCCACATTTTGATTATAACAGGATTTCTTAAATTTAAAAAAAATCATCACAGATCAATGTGGAAACAACTTGCAAAAAGGAAGGAAAAGGGGCATTAATTGAAACTGACACCATTTTGGAAACATGTACTGATTTTTGCATGGTAAAAGCATGCTTTGCTGGAATATTCTGCTGGCAAGAAATGCCTTCTTTTACAAAAGCATTATTTACTGTGTGATTGACATTTCCCCTTAGGCACACTGGCAGACAAACAACAATAAAAACAAATATAACTACCCCCCTTTTCCCTTACGCCAGTCAATCCTGTTGTACTCCTCAAAGCCTCTATTGCATGCTTTCCTGGGGATATGTGGTACTGCTCTGTATGTTTCCAAAAGGCCAGAGAAGAATGAACTTACTGTCCACCATGATGGAATACATGATCATTAATTACTATTCATGCTGAAGTAATTCCATGTTATCTGTCTTAACCAAAAACTAGGCATTAATCACAGTAGCTGTGATCCAAAGAGTTTATTTCAATGATTTACGTGCCTCTTTTTCCTTTGAAGTAACAGAGCTCAGCTTGGCTGTCTCATGCACCATTACTTGCAATAGGATGCTATCCCCTCTGGAGTGTCCCGACACCCCCCTTTGTCTCCGCAGACTTGTACCAGCTATAGAACTGGTACAGATCTACGGAGATCCATTGGCGATCAAGGGACTTATGGAAGGTTAAGGCAGAGAGGAGGAGAAATAGGATGGAGAATGGGGCAGGGAGGAGGGCAGATCAAGTCTAGGAAGTGGTGTCAGCTACAGTAGCGCCACCAATATGCTATCCCTTCCTAACCTGGTTTCCTGGGTCAATTTGCACTTGTGCCATTTAAATCACTGAAACAAGTCCAGTAGACCCATTTGGGCAGTGGAGGCTTACCCCCAGACAAGGGAACAAATGTTCCCTTATCAGGAGGAGACTCTGGGACTGACCCTTGCCCTCAGTACACACTCTTCGGCGGGGGGGGGGAGGTTCATATGATTAGGTTGTGTGCAGCATTTAAGGGATGGGCAGCCCAATCTTGAGCTGCCCGGGGCGCCCAGCTTCAGCAGCACCGAAAATGGCTGCCACCGAATCCTGCGTGCCTCACACTGCCGTGGGTGGCACCTTAGGAGGAGGGGGACTTTCGTCCCTTCTCCCAGGTAAGGGAAGTAACCCTGCAATGGGGCTACTCTCTTTACCAGGTAAAAGCTTTTGTGAAAGGTGCCAAACCCTGCACGAATGGACAGGATCCAGTGGAGCGGAGCTCCAATGGACCCGCCTCTCTGCCTGCCCGCTCCTTCCCCTGGCATGCCTCCCCCCTCCCCATCACGCCTCCTTCCCACCCCCCTCCCTGCCCCCACTTACCATGCCGCAGCTCAGCGGTTCATGAGACCACCAAGCAGTGGAGGACGGGCACCCGCCCAGTGCTAGCCCAGTGCCGGCCAGCACTGGGCTAGCACGGGTGCTGGCCCAGCGGTAAACCTCGCAGATGTGCCTTACGGCATGTTTGCAACAGTGCGCTCCGGCGGAAAGCCAGAATGCAGGGCTCAGGATTGGGCTCTTACAGAAGAGACAGAAGTGAACAAAGGCTGGTTTATTTAAAGGTTTTGCACAGTATTTGGGAGCATCAAAAAGCAACAGAATCAGGTGGAAACTAGATAAACCCCATACATGTTGACTCTCATTATTCGCAAGGGTTCCGTTCCCAGAGCTCATGTGAATGGCAAAAATCGAGCTATGTCCTGCTAAGACACATTCCTGGTATCCCAATGAGATTTGGGGAGGATTAAGGCAAACAAGGGAAGAAATACGAAAAAGAAGTTGAAAAGCAAAGTCCCCTTGCCCAGGTGATTTAAAAACAGTCTTGCTTACTTTTGTAATGTTAAGATAGAGTAATTAAGATGGCAATCCAACAATCAATCTCTCTCCAGGCCCTTAGAAAGGATGATCTTTCTTTCACATGTTCAGGGGGATGGAAGGGGTTCGCTTGGAGAGAGAATGATTGATGGATTATCAGCTGGCTGCCCTCTCTCTAACTATTGTAAAGGACTGTTTTCCTTTAATTTAAAGGGCCCTTCTCAGCATGTTGAGATAAAAATCTCTACAACAGTAAGAAAAGCATTTTAAACGGGTGCATTTTTCCCCTTCTCCAAGGATCAGCACATTCCTTCTCATTTGCAGTGGCCATTCTTGTTGACTCAAATCCATGTATAAAAAATCCGTGTATAACAAGGTTGCACCTGTAATCTCATATGAGGTTTTATCATATGAGGAAGAAAAGGAAAAAAAAAATAGCTTTTTAACCATGTATAGACTTCATACTCTTTTGGCACTAACTCTGAGGAAAAGACACATTCCTGGTACCCCAATGAGATTTGGGGAGGATTAAGGCAGACAAGGGAGGAAATAGGGAAAAGGAAGTTGAATGGCCACTATGGGAACTGAGAATGAAACTGGTTCTCAAGTTGTAAACCAGGGGATATACAGGTGCAACTTATTTATCCTTGGATTTTTTATCTGTGGATTTGTCTTCAGATGGAGGAAATTCAAAGTCGAACACACCTTTGCCTCCTTTGCCCTGCACTGGCATCTCATACTGTTTCAAGGCAGCCCAAAACACTGCAAAAAGGCTCAACTTGGCACAGGCAAGGAAATAGCCCTGGAACCATGGAAGAGGTTCCCCTTGGCTACAATGGGGTTTACTTCTGAGTAGAAATGCATGGGACTGGACTCTTAAAAGCTCAGCATCCCACTTGTGAAAGAAGCAGGGGCAGCTGGCAATGGGGAGGGCTGAGTATGGAGCGGAGGAGGGAGAGGAATTGAGAACTGCTGCCTTAGTTTCCTTCCAGCCCCAAGTGTCAGGCTGCAATGTATTTGCTTAACTCTATGGAATTTAGCACAAGCGGTTTTTCTTAATCATGCCAGGTCACGGAATGGAACTCATGCGTATAAAAGGCTCCAACTGTATCCACTTGACGTGCCACCACTGCTTACACGGTCCAGTTGGCACATGGAGTAGAAGCTTTGGGGACTCAGACCTCACCCCCAGGGAGCAGGGAGGAGTTCTGAATGCACATGTGCCAACAGTCCAGCATTGTCACTCATTTGTGGTGTGTTTTGGACCCCTTGCTTCCTGCCTCCTTTTATACAGTCTGAGATTAGTTGGTTGCCCTGAATTTTTTGCTGTCAGCCTGATTGGCTATGGCTTTCAGTTTTATCGCCTACCCTAGACTGTATGAGGGGCTTGGGGTTTCTGGTTAGTCAGACTGTCTGGTCATTTTACACAGGAATCAGTGGGCTGGGTAGGCAGGAATTTGGTGTCAATACTTAGTTGGCAAATCATTGGAAGTTTGCCAGTGCCACTCACACGGTGCTTGGCCAGATCGGTGAGCAGGCTGGCTGGCAGGCTTTCAGGGAGTTTTGAGGCAAAGGTTCCAAGGGCTTGCTTTAGGGGCCTATACTTACTGGCCAACTCAAAACTACAGGATTGGTGTTGACAGGGCCCCCTGGCAGTTGCTGGGTGAGTCCTTGTGTCCGTTTACCTCAATTAGTAGCCAATCCGCTTGGCTTCCAGTCAGCACCCTGCTGCCATTCTCTTCTCTTTAAAGTTAAATAAAGTGGCCCTAGTTAATTCCAAGCCTTGTCTCGCATGTTTATTTGATGGGTACCTGGTTAATGCAAACCCTTTCCAAAAATGGGTGGAATCATGAAAAAGAGACCTTGTATTTGTGGAGTGTGCCATTCATGAAAAGATTGCTCTAGATTGGACCATGGATTTTAAGGGAATAAAAAAAAAACATTTTATTTCCCTTATGTTTAGTGCTTATCTTGACATTGGTTTCACCTCAATAATAAGCAAAATCAAGATTTTTATGACATGTATCACTGCACATTGAAGCAATTAACTAAAGATCAAGATGTATACTTCAGTCCTGTCATTCAAGGAGAGTTATGATTTCAGAATTAGGAGCTAATTAACAGCTTTGAGCAAAGTCCATGGGAGAGAAATTTCTTCTTCATTCTTGTATTAGGAAAGGAGCATTGAAAATGATGTGGTCATGGGTGAACCGGTAAAATCCAAAGGACAGACAGCAGGCTGTGGATCTTCATATCCTCCCTCTATTATATTCTTATTAAGTGTCATTATCTCTCAGGCTCTGCTCCGCATTGGTCAAATGGGAGCTACAGTGACCTATCTCTCAACTCAATAAAGACTTGTGTACACCGCAGCTTGAAGATGATATATAGCTTATGAGCTATCACTTGCATGATTGACTTGTAAGCATTTTTTTTCACCCACCCCAGACTGAAGCTTTTGGTGGTTTTCATCTTACCCAGAGCAGTCATATGTGGCAGGTATGGTGTGGGCCTTGGAGCAAGTGTAGGGATTTTTGTGTGTACCCTAGATAAGCAGGTCAGAGTGGGGACCACTACCTCAAGCTGAAAGATGAGAGCTGTCACCCCTCCCCAGTAGAGATAGTGGAAACCCCCCGGCTCCCACCTAGCTATGCTAATGAATTCATGATTGGCTTATCAATAAATGTGGCCCAAATTTATTCCAAAATACACTTGTCTCACTTATAAAGGCAATGAATGGATTCTGCCTTGAACAGTGTCTATTTTGGGTGGAAAGGGGTGACCATCCCTTGTGTATTTCCGCACAGCACATCCATTGTGAAGGTGGTCGATGCTTGACATGAATTCAGAGAATGAGATTTTCACCTTAGGAGTTTTTACATGCAAACAACATGCAGAAGTCAACAACTTGAAACAACATTTTAAAATCCAACTCATTTGATTGTCAACAAAAACATGAAAACCCTTTTTATGGTTCCTTCACGTGGCTAAAAGACTCGAGTGGTGCCTTTATTACCAGCATACATTAATCATGCCCATTTAAGGAGCTGTATAAATCCCTTAAACTTTCTTTTTAACTTTTAATAGTTTTCTTAAATCATTTCTTATTATGCTGTTGATAGCTATTTACAGACTGATCACTGATGTGTAGACAATTCAGATAACAGTAGGCAACATGCTTGGCTTTTCTAGCACATAATTAATGGGTCAGTTACCCATATAGAGTAGCTTTTGCTTGCATTACTTTGAAGTCATTGTGGAATGGCAGCTGTTTTACTATTACCTTACATCTCTAAACATCCCTGGCTTGATGTCTTAATGCTTGAAACCACATCTAATGTCAATTCCTGTTGAGAATATTCCAGGAAGACATCACAAAAGGAGATACCTGGACAAAAAATGTGATTTGACAACCTTTTAAAATCAGAATACAAAGAGGCAGGCAGGAGTAACAGGGAAGAAACAGCTAGAGGAGTGGTCCAATCCTATCCCCCACTTGCAAACACAGGCTGTTGCAAACATGCTGTATAGCACATTGTGATAGCACAGAAGATAGTAGCACAGGCGGAAGGGTCTGTGTCATCCTGCTGGCACCAGTGCAGGCTGTGACAGGTAAGCTCTGCGTTGTGCAGCAGAGGCGTGGGGGCGGCAATGGAGGCAAGGGGTGGGTAGATAAGTCCGGACAGAGTGGTGAGAGTGGCAGCAGCAGTGCACGTTGTATCCTATCTCTCATCCTGGACCAGATCCTCTAACAGGAGGCAACACAGATTTGCAGTTAGCAGGTGCAAGTCTGAGTGGCCCCACTGCGGCGCCTGAGATTTACTTGAGGGTGGTGGCATCTGTGGGAGGTGCAGGCCACACTAAGTGATGGGCATGGGTGAAGTGATGTGCATGACCACTACTGGCCAAAATGCTTCAAATCTTTATTTATTTATTTTTTTAATAATACCATTACATAATATATCACTTGATGTCTAATTTTATGCAGAATGTTTTGAAACAAACCACATTAAAATATCTCCATTCTAACAAAAATTATAGTAAAAAACAAGTGGGAGTGGGGAAATGGTGCATCATCATACCCACCACCTGGGGCATTGCCCTGCCCACTGCATGGAAGGAAGTCCATCATGGGGGTAACACGCTGGCTTCCTGTACCAGGTGGCACAAACCCTAGCGACACCACTTCCCCAAGGCAACAGAATGAATGTTTTTTTTTTACCTTGAGGAGCCCACCAGTTTCAACTACCCCAATAGGATGCAGCAGAGCTCATGCTGCTGCTGCTGCTTTGGCATGGTGAAGGTTGGATAAGATTGGGCTGTAGTTAAACCTGGATGGACTGATGGATCTGCTGAACTGAACCTTGGTGCCTTAAAATGGCTCATGGGAAGCATGGTCTGTGTTAGAAG
The DNA here is from genome assembly GCF_035046505.1 of Tiliqua scincoides. Classification (NCBI taxonomy): domain Eukaryota; kingdom Metazoa; phylum Chordata; class Lepidosauria; order Squamata; family Scincidae; genus Tiliqua; species Tiliqua scincoides. The sequence goes on from NC_089826.1 coordinate 34,558,107, forward strand.
GAAAATCTAGCCCTCTCTGAACTTCAAAAGGCAAAGGGGATTGAGCACCTCTGTGGAAAAAGGCCTGCACTCTGAGAATTGGGACTTTTGTGGCCCTTTGGATGTTGCATGTCCTTCTGCCAAAAACAGCTAGGTGCTAATTATAATGCTTTATATCACTTTTAAATTGGGCAACTGGAGCATTTCTGATAGTTACCCCAGGTAACTAACCAGGTAACTAACTCGATTGCCTTCATCTTGTTCAACACATCTCTTTGTATGTCCTGTATTTTCCTTGGATGTCCTGCACTTCTCCTGCATTCCCCGCATGTGCCTCAGGAGAAAGATATTTTTCCAACATCTGATAACCCTGGGGTCATCGTTTTCCACACCGGTATGAAATTTTCCTCATCTTGTCCCACATATATATCTGTATGTAATATAGGTTCCTTAGGTGTCCCACACTTTCCTGCATTCCCCACGTGTGTCTCTGGGAAATGAAATTTCTTTGAAATCTGATGACCCCGGGCTCATCGTTTTCCATGTCAGTGTGACTTTTTTCCTCGATCGCCCTCATCTTGTCCCACATTTATCTCTGTATGTCCTATATGTTCTTTGGATGTCCCAAACTTCTCCTGCATTCCCCACATGTGTCTCAAGAAAAGGAAATTTTTTCGACATATGATGGCCCCGGGGTCATCGTTTTCCACATCAGTGTGACATTTTTCCTCGATCGCCATCATCTTCTCCCACATATCTCTGTGGATGCTCTGCAGTTTCCTTGGGTGTCCAGCACTTCTCCTGCATGTTCCACATGTGCCTAGAGAGAACAAAATTTTCTCAACATATGATGACCCTGGGGTCATCGTTTTCCACATCAGTGTGACATTTTTCCTCGATCGCCCTCATGTTGTCCAACGTTTCTCTGTGTATGTCCTACAGGTTCCTTGGGTGTCCTGCACTTCTCCTGCATGCCTCATGTGCCTTGGGAGAACAATTTTTTTTGACATCTGATGACCAGTATGACATTTTTACTTGATTACCCTCATCTTGTCCAACTTATCTCTCTGTATGTCCTACAGGTTCCTTGAGTGTCCCACACTTCTCCTGCATTCCCCACATGTGTCTCCGGAAAACGAAATTTTTTTTGACATCTGATGACCCCAGGGTCATTGTTTTCCATGCCAGTATGACATTTTTCATTGATCGCCCTCATCTTGTCCTACATATCTCTGTATATGTGCCACCGTTTTCTTGGGTGTCCAGCTTTTCTCACATGTTCCTGTGGAACTTGATATTTTTTCAACATCTGTTAACCCAGGTCCACGCCTGACCTACATTTTTCCTCCATTTCTCTCATCTTGTCTCACTTATCTCTCTGGATGTCCTACCGTGTTCTTGAGTGTCCCATACTTCTCTTGCATGCCCTACATGTGCCTCAGGAGTTTGAGATTTTTTTTTTACTTTTGATGATCCCGGGGTCATCATTTTTCATGCCTGACCTTCATTTTTCCTCAATTGCCCTCATCTTGTCCCACTTATCTCTGTGCATGTCCTACAGTTTTCTTGGGTGTCCCACTCATCTTCTGCATGTCCCACATGTGCCTTGGGAACTCAATATTTTTTCAACATCTGGTGCCCCCGGGGTCATCATTTTTCATGCCTGACCTACATTTTTCCTCGATTGTCATCACCTTGTCCCACATATCTCTGTGGATGTCCAACAGTTTCCTTGAGTGTACCTTACCTTTTGCATGTCCCACATGTACCTCAGGAGGTTGAGATTTTTTGACATCTGATGACCCCAGATCATCATTATTCACGACTGACCACCATGAAGATCTTAAGCCTCATTCGTACCAGCCCCCACCCTAATTATGAGGTACACTTCCTGTGAAATAGGGATGAACAGAAACTCCCAGAGAATTTGTGCTTATCCTATAGGGTCTCATTTGTCTTCCTTTAAAACATTGTCCAATGTTTTCTTTTGGAGAGAAAACCTGAAATATATTTTGAATTTCATTTCTTGCTTGTTTGATTAAATTCCAGGGGCAATCCTAATCAGGACATGTGTAGTCCATTTCATATGGGCAGAGTTCATCCTTCAAATGTAGTTCCCAAACTGTTTCAGAGTTTAAAAGTCAAAAACAGCCATTAGAATTGAGTCCTAAATTTTTTTGGTAAAAAAAAAATTATTTTGTTTATTAAATCATTTATAATAATTTGAAAATACTTTTTTATCATAAATTAGTACCCTTCTAGTAAAACGAAGGCTGCATTTCTATTCACATATATATAGGACTAAGTGCTACTGAACAAAGTGAGAACTACAAGTGGGTAATGAATAGATGGTTATATATGCAAGTTATGCAGGATCAAAATTCTGCATAACCGATTGGCCCAGTCTTATGGCTGGCCAGTTGGGTGGTGGATCTAAATCCTACCAGCCGATTGGCCCTCTAGTTTAGTGTTTCAACAGCACCAATTGCGGGGAATCTGGGCAGAGTTAAGGGGTAGAAAGCCAGGGGTGTTTGCCTTGTGCATTCATTGCCAGGTTCTGTTCTGAAGATGAAATAAATGTGTTGAGCTGTTATCTCTATGCCTTCCTTTATTTGCATGGACCCACTATTTAACATAGACTCTATTCATTTTATTCAATAGAGGATTGTTAAACCCTTTGGTCTCTTTCGACACACCCCATGGGATGGAAGGGGCTACAGCTCAGTAGAAAAGACCTGTGCTTGACACCCTGTCCGGCCCATCATTGCAGCCATGCTGACCTAGATGGACCAATTGGCCATTTCAGCAGAAGGTCGATTCATACATTCACAATGCTTCTTAATGAGGCTATGATGTCTCCCAGATTTGAGCAGTCATGAAATATCAACTCTAGTTTTAAAATCATAATCTCATTCCACGCAGAACTGAAAATATTTTAATGCAAGGTAGGACTCAGGTGAATTTTTTATTATTATTTTTTTAAAGACTGAAGGAGGGGAAAAAAGTCATTTCAAGATGTTAAATGACATTCTCTGATGCTTATCTTCTGATGTGTGCATTTCGATGTTGGAAAGCTGTTCTTGGAAGGAAGGGACACCATAAACTTTTACCGTTTCAAACAGACCGTGTTAATTGCTAGGCAGTGTGCTTGTTAGATCCCTACGTATTTGCATTATATTGGCAGAGTAACCATGTCACATATGAGGGAAGGGGGTGGGGACATTAACATGCAACCAGATGGTCACAAGTATTGATCTGAAGACTAATAAAGAATTATGGCTTCAGGTGAGTCTTTAGAAGTTAGTCTTGACTGAAGGAATAACTCCCTTTTGGTTTCTTGCTAGGTTGCCTGAGACACGAATTCTCGGCTCAAAAGATTATCTCACACTTCACTAGCTTTGGTACCTTAGTATAATCGTCTGCTGTGAACTTTTTCTGCACTTCACAGATACACTGCAGGGAACAGAGCAGTCATAAAAAGATAAAGAAAGCTATAAAAGGCCACAGTCAGTTTCATCATAATAGCTACTGTTTTCTTTAGATTTCCGATGCAATATTTTTGCAAATTTTATTTTAAGCTTTATTCAAGGTGAGGATAGATAAGATAGTTAAGAAATAGATAATTTCCCCACATTTCTCTGGAGGCGATTTCAGAAGTCTTTGCAAGGTCAGAGGCGGTTTGAAAAAGACAACGAGTCCCCGTTCTAATTGCGGAGTAGCAGAGTTGAATCCGGAGAAAGAGCAGTCAACATGTAGCCCTATCCGCAAAATTTTGACTCATAAGTCAAAATCCAATGGTGTTGAGTTTGATGGCGTTTATTTCATATGAAATCTGATTTGGACTGTCTTCTTCATCAGCTTCTTTCGTCTGCTCTTTTGAAATCTATTAGGATGTGGAAGGGGAACAGCCCATGCATATTTTTGGCTGCATGGCATTAACCTAGATTGGCTGCCTAAGTTGAACATGATGGATCACAGTTAGCAAATCGGTGGAATGTACCTAGGTAAACTCTGCCTTGTGTGCCTTGGTTATAAGGGGTAAGGTGGGAGCAAAAATATCAGACAAATAAAACAAAATGCTGTAAAAGAATTCTAGAATTGTTTACCTCGAATCTCAGAAATCTGGACTCATTCTCTGAATAGAAGCAAATGAAAGCCAGAGCCATTAGAATCTACCAAGAGAGGCTGATTTACAAAATGGTACATTTTCAGTTTTTTGATATTCAGAATGCTTTTCTTTTACTCCCTGTTGTGTTGCCGAAGTGTACTGTGAAATTGGAAGAGATGGAAAGACTTGCTTCTTCACAGGGTAGGAGTCATGGAGGGGTGGAGCTCATTTAGGGCCCAATCCTATGGGACTTACCTCTGGCAGTACATGCATACCACCGGCTCTGAGTGTTGCGAACATGCCGTAAAGAATGTTCGTGGCACCTGGGGAGTAAGGAACACCAGCGCTAGACCAGCACCAGTTGGCATCGGACCTCAGTGCCAGGAGGTTGATGGTGTGGAGTGGCCAGTGGTCACTATTACCGCTGGCTAGTGGTGCAGCATTTCAAGGTGGGGGAAGGCGGATTTGGGCTTGGGGAGGATCAGGGAGGGGGGCAGAGATGGCTGCAGTCTTTGTATCCTGTGCCCAGAAAGTTCGACACGTGCTTCCTTAATTCTGCGCCCGCTCAGAATTTTTTTTTTTAATCTTCTCCCAATTTACTGGGGCTTAAAAAGCATTCTATGTAACCGGCCTCTTTGGTTTTGTGCATGAACCTTTCCCTTTAGAAAAAAAAAAAAATTCTTCTTGCTTCAGTGGCTGCTATGAAATAGTACTACTGCTCTTACCGATGATTATGCTGATGATTAAGGTCCCATGACAATTTATGGCTGTATGATTCAAAGGTATATGATTTGCATGCTCCAGCATATGAGGCTTCCATTGCTGTTTTCCTGCACTTTGCCTAAGGGTCCGCACACCTATCCCCATTCTAGTTGTATCTGAATTGCACCTGAAGTTAGATTAGTCCTGCTAACATTAATTGAACTAACAGCCTAATCCTTTCCTTCCCCCCTCCACCGGTACAACCATGCCCCAAAGGCTTGCACTGCATCCTGTGCATGTGCGTGTGTTGGGGAGGGAGGAGATTGGGAGGCTTCAGAGAGGTAAGAGAAAATATTTTTCCTGGAAGCAGCTTTCCCTGAAGCAGCCTCCCATGCACCAGTGGACCTATGGAGGCCTGCCAGAGCAGGTAAGCCCATGCAGGGGGTTGGAGGGAGGCAGGGAGGGAGTTGAACAGAGGAAGGAGTGGGTAGAATGCGAGAAGGAGTGGGCAGAATGAGGCAGTGACAGGAGCAGGGAGGAGGGCAGATCATGCCCAGGAGGGGGATGGCATTGGCTGTGGCAGCACCTGTTGAATCCCGATCCCCTTCCCAGGCTTAATCCACCTTCCTGGGTCAAAGCGGACTTGCGCCAATGATTGAGTGGGACAGGTTCAAGTTGACCAATAACAGCTGCTGAGACTTACCCTGGGGCAAGGGGACAAATGTCCCCTTCCCCCAAGGAGACCCCCTGTGGCCAAAAATCCCCTGCAGGATACAGTGGTAGCCATGCCAGCACCGCTGCAATGCCACATGGGGATTGAGATAGGATTGGGCTGTGAGCCGCTGGAGTACAATTGAAAATAAACACTGAGATAGCCTATAAAACTGCTTCAGACCTACCCAGAGCAGAAGTGGCAGCCATTCAACTGCATCCTCCTCGTGCTTGCCTCGTGCAGGTGAAGCAAAATGCCTCCAGTGATGTTTTGGGTGCCTTGGGGGCCACGCCATTATTATTTCTGATTATCATAATGTCTGAATTCTTAATTCAGCAGTCTCTCCAGAAATTTTGATTTAGAAAGGAAGCAGCAAAGTACAAAGCAACCCATTTCAAATCTCTTGCCAGTAAAATCAATAAGCAGTTTGATTCTTAAGTGGAGCTGTTTTATTATAAACTAATGATGTTTCGTTAGAGTTTGGCAAGCACATTATAGCTCTGGGATTTACCAAGCGTTTGGGAAACAAAGGACATTTTTCACTTCCTTGAAACCCAATAATTCTGCAAGTGTTACCTCTCTACAGCCACTTGAACATACATGGAGAATGGTTGGCAACCTTCAGTCTCAAAAGGCTATGTTATAAGCCTATAGCACCTGGTATTCCCAGGAGGTCTCCCATCCAAATACTAACCAGGCCTGACCATGCTTAGCTTCCAAGATCAGAAAAGATCAAGCATGTGCAGGGTAACAGTTGCTGCTTGAACACATAATTTAAGTAGTATCCCTAACCATAGTGAGAAAACCACATATTCTTTGGACAAGTTAATGGGGATAATATAGCTCCTGCTCATATCTCCATCACTTACCTTTCAAACCCCCCAAACTTGAAACATTATAAGTTCAAAACAGAGAATGGCACAATTTTCAGTAGTAAACTAAAATCACTTTGACCAGCTTGCAGCTTGGTTATACATTTATATAATCCTTCATTTCTGAACTCAGCTTGTATAACCATTTTTTCTTTTTTTTTTCTTTTTTTTTTCTTTTTTGAAGATCAATGGTCCGGTGGGTCATGTTTTGAGTTTTGATGGAGAAGATCTGGTTTTAAAACTGTGGTCTATATTAGAGTGTGATGATTGCTCCAGTGCAATGTTCCTCACTAGTTTGTTGTGATGAAAAGATCAGATATGGGTATCTTAGCCATAACCCAAGCTCTTGGATAAATCATACACCTTGGGTGATTTGCAAGGGGGCCTGCAAGAAGTATCCTAGAAAAGGCAGAAAAACTCACACCTCCATCAGCCTGGTTGAGCCCATCTAGAACAGTTTCTTGCTGTTAATTTTGCGTTTTAATATTGTTTCATTATATGTTATTAACACTTTGGATGAAGAAAAGTTAGGTAGGCATTTTTAAAAAATAATGTTTTGTTTGAACAAAACAATCTGTCTCACAGCCAAATCCTAAACTGCCTGGTGCCCAGAGCAGCAGCGGCACTGAAATGGCTACTGCTGCATCCTATGGGTGCCATGGCAGCCACCAGAGTTGCCTCAGACTTATGAGACATACATTCATCTCCTTCCCCCGGGTAAGGGTGCAGGCCCCACAATGGGACTCCTCCAGTCTGTGCCAGTTGTGACCTTTTTTGCTGCTCCTACTGCTTCCTAGATTCCAAAAGGAAGGACCCAGGAGAGGAATTGTGGAGGAAATAAGAGTGGTGGTGCTAGAGGATCTCAGATGTTCTAGCCCACCACTTTCCTCTCCTCCAGACTTTCTCCTCCAGACTTCCTGCAACATTTACATTGGCTTCATGGATGGGCCATCCCAAGGATGGGCAATCCCCATTTATTATCACAGATGCAAAAGAAGACACCAAAGGGCTCTACACAAACCGCCAGGAAGAACATTTTAAGATTAGTAGTTGGGTACATTTGCTGTCTTTGTATGGAAAATTTGTCACAAGCTTGTACATCTGAGGAAGTGTTTCAAAGTAAGGCTCTGTTTTGCTATAGCAATGTATCTTTCAAGGTTCAGTGAAGATCTATAAGGAAAAGTAATTTCACATGTAAATTTAAAAGTTATATCCCTAGGTTAATTTATGGGTGGTAAACAGGAATCATGCTGCATTGAGTAGAATGAAATATTCATGGCACTGAATCTTTTTATCAAATTAATATTTTCCTCTTCCCCTCCAAGCGCTTCTTCTAAATGAAAGCCTCTCTTAATAAGAACTGGCAGTCCAGCAGACTGAGGAGGCTTGCAGTATGGGTGACCAGTGCCTCCTCTTGACTCTAGGTGCAAATAGAGGTTCAATCAGGTTCATGCTGAGGAGTCAGGCAGTGAGGGGAGAAGGGAAGAAAAGATCAGAGCTGCTCCCCATCATATCTTGTTTGGTCCACAGTAAACAGCTCACCAACTGACCTTCTGAGTTCCTGCCTTTTCTCGTCTCTTTCTTTTCCCTTGGGTTTGTAGCCTTCTCAATCATTTAGCAATTATGTTGCCCCTTGGAAGAGGTGGCATGAGAGCTCACTGCCAGAGATGGGCAGATAGCTCATTGCTGCATGTGGGGTGGGAAGGCTAACTTGAAGGAATAGCCTATGTTAGCTGAATGTCTAGTGTGCATATATTCTTAACTGCTTTTAGCTAGGGCAGTGGTTTTCAAACTCTCAGGTTTGAAAACTGCTCTAAGTTCTTGTGGGGGCAGGGGGAGGCAGCGGTGGCGGGGGGAGGCAGCGACATGATCTGCAGGTTTGCGCCGCTCAGGGGACTGCAGGGGCTTGGCTATATTTACCAGAGCCTCCTGCAGCCTCCCGTGGGGAGCCCTGTGCAACCTTCTGCAGGGCTCCCCGAAGCTTTAGAAGTGAAAGTGGAGTGATTGTGCTCCACTTCCTGTTTAGCGGAGGCAGGGTGCTAAAGAATACAATAATATTCTTACAATACAACAATACAACACACACACACACACACACACACACACACACACTTTCCTTTAACCCACTGTAAGCCTTGCAGTTACGAATGGGTATCCTTGGACGTATGTCAGCTCTTTATCTGGTGCAAGTCTGAGGAAACAGAAGAGGCATGTTGGTTGAATCCAGAGGGATAGCATACAAAGTTGCCCACACCAAGTGCCACCCCCTCCCACCTCCGACATGCCCCCAGCCCTCCCTCAATCTCTCCCAATCCTCCCATCCCATTCGATCCTCCCCGCCAACTTACCACCATCAGTGATGCTCTTGTTCACTGCTGTGGCATGTGGTATCCTTCTTACTGGCTGTGGCAGCAGAAAGTGCATGTCTCTATGCATTTCCACAGTCCCTTTCACGATGTCATGTAAATCATCAACCACCACCAAAATGCTAGGTCTGGCAGCACTAAGGCCTGATAGGATTGGGCCAAAAGTCCTTTTTTTCCCCTCTTCTGGCGCATGTTCAAGTAAACTTTGCATCTGTGGATAATGTGAGTGTTTTTCGGTAGCAACTCCAAAAAGACAGCAGAAGTCATTTGTATCTGTATCTGAGATACTGTACAGTATCAGAGGTAACTTTTGGTTAAGCTTGGAGCCACACAAGGTAAAATTAGAAAATGCTTTCTATAAAACCCATAAAGTGGGACTGACAAAAATTATCACAATTCTCAGCATGTCACTTAGATTTAAGCCACTGGTTCTCCACACCTTAATTATTAATGCGTTCTTGCTGGACAACTTAGAAATATGCCATATGAACGAGAACGTGTTAGTGAATTTACATCTTTTCTTTTTCTTGCCAGTTTCCTTTGAATAAAATGTATTAATGGGTACATTAAGTCAGTATAGTGAAGACAATGTATAAAGTGAAAAGCTGTCTCATTCATGTCAAACTATTTTCACCTTCAGAAACAGGAGGACGCTTTAACCAACATAAGGAAGGCTGAAGTCATACTGAAACTGGAGTATTAACTCCGTACGGTATATTGATAGGATGCCCTTTGATTTTCATTGCAGAAGGATTCTTGTGATGCTTGATTCTTGTGATTCAAGTGATGCTTGTGGAAGGGGTTTTAGTGCAAATGGTGTTCTTCGATGTTGTGCAGTCACTAGTGGAAAGGAACCTCTTCAGCTTGTGGAAGAGGCAGTGCAGCATGTGCAATGTCTTCCACTAGCAGAAGAATGAGTTCACTTTCTCCATGTAACAACCTCGCACAATTATTGTACTCTTGTGCAAGAAAATGTCTACTAGCAGAAAACACCTCTGGGTGGCCCCCATAACATTTATGGGCTTATACAATATCGCTGAGAGGATCACTGCAAAAGATGCTATACTGGGATGAATGGGATTTGTTGCTCTCATTTGCTAAATACATGAAACCAACCAAAGTGCTGTCCCTTTGCTAAGTTTGCAGGAGAAAATATCAGAAATTGAGTTTTAAGCTTCTTCTAATGTTACCTTATAGCACAATTCCATGCATTTTTACTCAGAAGCCCCACTGAATTCAATAGGACTTACTGCTTAGTGTGTGTGTATAGGATTCCAGCTTCAGTCATTCAAGAGATGCTGCAGTGTGTTCTCCTCCTAAATCATTCTGGGGACATACAAATATCTCGGTAATGCTAAAAGAGCCCACACCATGGCCACTTCCAAAACCATTATCAGCCCTTTTGTAAACTAGATTCACACTAGTGTAAGAAGAAGCCAAGGAACATAACCCCCACACTGCCATCCTAAGATGAAGCAAAGTGCTGAAATTGAAATGATGATCAGTATTTTCGTGATCATTAATTACATTTCGTTATACATAAATAAGCAAGAGTAGAAAAGAAATGCACCATAATTGCAAATCGCAGCTGTCTATCTTCCCTGCACCTCCCATTTTATAGAGTACAATACCAAGGCATGGTCTCATTTATCTTGGAAGTCATTTGGTTAATAGAAAAATGATTTTTCTGTCTGAAACATGAAATATTTTGAATATCTAGAAGGCATTGTTTCCCATTATTGCCACAATTTTTACATATATGTCAGAGTTAATTATAAACAAGGCCATACTGCTATTAATTATGCTTACCCTTTCCCTCTCCATATTCAGAGTACAGTCACCGTAGTTAGTTTGGGTCACTGACACAGCCTCAATTTCTGTGCCAAATATGAAGGTCCCATCACTCTCTATTAGTATTTTAATTATGAATCACATCCCAGATGGTTGGTGGATTGACATTTTCAATTATCTGAGTCACACCACAAGCTTTCTCCCTTTGTTAAATTCTTTGTCCCCTTCAATACGTATGCGATATATGTAGTTATATTCATTTGATGTTGAGTTTGAGCTCAGATGCCTGGAATCAAGTTAAAAACTGTGCAGAACAACTGATTTGTGAAGATGGAGTGTTTTGAGCACACTGGTGCAGAATATTGCTTCAGAACACCAAAAGAGATAATAGTAATGTTTGTGAGCTCTACACTAAATCTGATAGTAGTCTACTGCCTGGAGCACTGCTCACAAGTGGTCAAGGATGCAGTGTGTTGTCCCATCAAATCTCTTTGGAAATTCTTGCCAATTCACTAATCTAAATTCTACATGGAATGTAAGATCAGGTCACCATTGTCCTTACCAGAAATGTCCTCTTATGGACATGTGCCTATATGGCTTCCATGATGCCCCTGTTCTCTAATAATAGCCAGCTCTGCACAGGAATCTGCACAAATTCTCAGACTCTGCAAGAGCTAGGCAGGGCATTATGGTAACAAACTATAATGCACTGCATTCAAAATAGCTTGAATGCAATTCATGCAATGGGATTTCTTGCTCCACCTTCTCAGTGCAGCCCTCTTGCTCCCCAAATCCACTCTTCAGGATAAAAAAATGGTAAGACTGGGCCTGGAAGCTGCACGTGGAGCTGGGAACTGATATAAGTTGGGTTGGGATGCCTTATAAGAGCAGAAGTGCCTTTCTACTTATGCAAGGCAACTCTGGATACAGTCCAATGAAAGCCAATGAATCTGACAAATCCTGTTGAAGGACTAGCAGGGCAATGTCATTTTATAGGGCAACGTAACCTTTCCAAGTTGGGTGCAGTTGCCATGTACAATGGCCACCCAGGTGCAGGGTAACCTTCTTGCTTTGTAGTCGCAGGGAGACAGTGAAAGCTAGACATGTATTGGGACCACGGTGGTTTGCTAGACATGTCTGATGCTTTACTGATAGAGAAGGTCTGCTTTAACTCAAGCCTATGGATCAGGAGCAGTAGGGGGTGAAATGCACTAAGTTTTGCAGGGAGCCTCTCCACAGCATGCAAACAGCCCCTCCCCCTCCCATTCACAGCCATTCTGGGCGGTGGGAGCAAAACAAAGGCACCATTTTGCTCCCACTGCCGAGAAAGACTACAAGCTGGAGGAGGAGGGGCCGTTTGCATGCTGCTGTGAGGCTCCCTGCAAAACTTAGTGCTTTGCACCCCCTCTAGCTATGACACTGACCAGAAGTGCTGCTGCTGACATACAGCACAATCCTAACATACAGCACATAACTGCACAATCCTAACTGCGCCAGCCTTGAAGGGTCGCAAATGTGCTGGAAAGCATGTTCACGCCTCCTCACTAGCAAGCCATGCCAGCGCACAGAGGTGTGCCAGCACAGAGGCTGAATCCAGCCTCTGCGGTGGCCTGCATGGTAAGCCTTGCGTTAGCCCAGCTGAGCCGATGCAAGGCTCTGGGGTGGGCGGGGAGGAGGTGGGGAGGAGATGGGAGGGAGGCGTTCCGGGGCAGGGGGAGGGTGGGCGGTCCTGGGGCAGGCAGGTGGGGAGCGGGAGGCAGGGCTGGGATCTAGCAGGTTTGCCAGATCCCAACTTCTGTTCCCAGGAACTCGGAGTGGCTTCAAGCCGCTCCGCTCTCCTTGAACTTGTGCCACCTCAGGAGGTGACATAAGTCTGAAGAGACCCATTGGGGCCAGGGTGGCTTACCGGGAGGTAAGGGGAAATGTTTCCCCTTACCTCTGGCTGAGCCACTTTGGGTACCTATCCTGCGCTGGATACAGCACAAGCCTCTTGACTTGCCTGTTCAAGCGCAGGATAGGATTGCGCCCCTAGAATCCTATCCCTAAGGAGTTTTTGAGGAATCCCTACACATTCCCTTACTATTTGAAATGACAAGTATGTCCATGTCCTGGCTTTTACGGCACTCAAGGGCCAAAAATCAGCAACAGGAAGTTGCAAAATAGTTGACGAGGAACCTGCCTTCACAGAACTGATGCAATGGTCACATGGGAATCAGAAGAGGAGAAAAGACTCCCACAGTCATTCATTTCATTCTGCTTTTTAGTATGTGATTCAAGAACAGCATGCAAATGCTATTGAAATGTTTGTACTAGCAGATAAGGCAAGGAAATATGTAATCTGTTGACCAATGAATTATCAAGTCTGCCCAGCTGTTATATTCCTTGCAGTCATTTCCTTAAAGCAAGCATAAAACCCTGGAAATTTTTTCTAAAGGATAGGCCTGCTATACAAAAGCCCGAAAATGAGTCTGAGAATATCCGTGTTCCTTATCACTTCCAACTGAAGACATTTGTTCCAGATAATCAGCATTAAGTTATAGAGAAACTACAAGCAATTATGTAGGCAGAGATGAAAAATGAAGCATTAATTAAAGAGAAAAAAAGAACCATAAGATATACTGCCAAAGCCATAACTCACTTTATTGGTTTAATTAGAAGTAGGAGCATAATATGTTTTGCAAGGATCTTGCTAAACTATTCTTGAAAGGTGCCTAGGCACTTCAGAAAAACTTTGAGTGCAAATTAATATTAAAGCTGACTCGAGACAAAACTTCTAAGTCATGACCACAGGCAAACCCTCTGTGTTGATGCTACAGCTCCATTTTGACTCCTGAGTAGGTTTAACTAGCAAAGCGGTTGACCAAGAGTGAACAATTATTGGTGAGTATTTGGTCAGGATGTGGATAGCACACATCTAAATCTGTGTTCAGCCATGAAGAAATATAGAAATCATGAGTAGACAGAGTTAAAACTTCTCCATGGATTTTGGAGGGGAGGGTTAGGAGGAAATTTTTGGGGGGAGGGTTAGGTGGAAACTGCCCCACAACATATGTCATTCCCACTGCATGTTTTGTGGTGGTGGAAGTTCTCTTGGGGGGTAGCAGTAATATATCTTCTGTTGCCTGCCTTCACTCACCCATCATTCCTCTGTAGCCCAGCATATCACAGAGCGTCCTTCCAAGGAGAACTGTGGTGGGAGGGTAAAGATGGTAGCCACCATCCAAAATTTGCCAAAAATTCTCACTCCAACAGTCCAGGAGAGCCTGTCCTTTGCATAAACTAGCCAGTGGGCAGGAACTGGAATATTAGAAAAGAACTTTTGCAAACACGCATCAATAGTGCAGGGTTGTATCTGAATTTAAGGTATGGTATGGCCTGCAGATCTGCATTGAATACTTTCTACCTTTTATGTTTACATAAAATATTTTGTGACTGTGGGAACTCTAAACCAGGGGTCTCTAAACCCTGGCCCGGGGGCCAAATGCAGCCTGCGATGAGCCTCTATCCGGCCCGTGGCCAACCTCTTCTCCCCTGAAAGCTCCTGGCCCACTTTGCTGAACATGACTAGAACTATGCTCTGGTTGCATCTGGAGGGTGTTCTAAGGGCCAGAGAGGTTGAATGAAAGCCTATTCATTCATTTATTCACACATCTAAGTTCCATCTCTAATTTATTTATATAAATTTTATATTTAATTTTTTTTCCGGCCCGCAACACAGTGCCAGATATTTGATGCGGCCCTCTGGCCAAAAAGTTTGGAGATGCCTGCTCTAAACCATTCCTGAGGGCCACACTATATTTGAAACATTAGCTTATCACCTACAGGCTGGCTCCATAGACCAAAGAAGTCTATGGAAGTCTATGCAATGTTTAAATCTGTAAACAGCATGGCACTGCCAGTGCCAGGTTGTTGGGGTCCTGGAGAAAAGAAACCCTGCACTGGACTCCTCATGTTACCCCCTGCTCACCTCTACCTGGCCGATCATGGTACCCCCTGCTTACTCCTATTTGGCCAATCTGTGACACCACCTCTGAGCTTGGGCAGAAGAGATATGAGATTCCTACAAAGTGGAAACTCAGTTGCTTAGTGGGTTACCAGACAAACGTGGACAGCTCAATCATAACTAGGGCTGGGCTGTCCTTTACAGTCCTAGTTATGACTGAGATGTCCACATTTGTCTGGTCCAACAGCCATTGGTGGTCCAACAACCATTCGGAGTCTGCTGGTGGTCCAACAGCCATTCGGAGTTTGCTGCTGCAGACAGCAGTGTTACTGGAGGTCCACTTTCACTGCTGGCTACCCCAGCAGTGAAAATAAGCTGAAGGTGAGGGCAGAGTGTGTCTGGGTGGTGGGTGTAATGGGGTGGGGAGGGAGAGCAGGGTGTAATAGGGTGGGGAGTTTCTGGGCGGGGAGTAGGGCAGGAGGCAGAATGGGAGATGGAGGGGGTGGATCCTTGCAGCATCAGCATGTACCAGATCGTAACCCTGTTCCTCTCCCTCTCTTTTGCTCTCCTCAGACTATCACCAGTAAAGGTGTAGGTCCAAATACGTACATCCATTGGGGCAGGGAGGCTTGTCCCAGGGTACGGCAATGAAATTTCCCTTACCCATCCATGACTGCCCTCCCTAGTGCAGGATATGGCATGTTCTCCTTTGGCGTGGCTTCATTGGCGGTGGGCAATTTAGTCAGGATTGGGCTTTTCGTTTCAAAGCACAAGTCACTGATTCAGCTGAAATCTACCCAGAGTAGTGAATGCTTATCATAGCTTAAAATCAATTTCATTTTTATTCTGTCATTGAAGACACAGATGTTTGATTGGATGTCCTATAACACCAAAACACATTCCAAAATATCTCATAAATATACGTGGTGCAGGTTCTCTGTTCTTTCATAAATCCGGATGAATTCTGAGCTCAAAATCAAAGCTTCTTTCAAACCCTGTAAAATTTAATGGCAGCATAATTAAAAAATTCCACTTCCTTTATTGTGCTTTCAGCAGCGATATGCAGGAGTACACCATTAAATACATGTCTGTATATTGCATCCATTCATACTTTTTATCACATACAACCAGTATTTGCATCTCTTGCAATTGCTTACTAGCATCAGAGCTTCAATACATAGAGTTTCCCTAAACAAAATGACTCTCTCATTTATTTCAATGTATGGACTTGATCCACATGTATATAAGAGAGCATATGCACTCAGTGTCCCACCACTGAAATATTCTCACCCCCCAGGCACAGCATTTCAATGTACAGAGCACAGATGTATCTCTGGATGATGGAGAAGCTGTGTTGACTCAGCAACCTACACTTTTAACAAACTTAAAAAAAAGATTCCTAATTAAAACTTTGAAAGTCTTTATCAAAACATCAGAGGAATTCAGTGCTTGAGGTTTGGGCTCCGATGTTTTTTTTTTTTTTTTTTTTCCAAACTGAAAAACATTAAGCATAATTTTTCTAACTTATTCAGCCAATTTATTGAAATAGCTTACGTTACAAATGCCATTAATACGACGCTCCATGCTAATGAGAAAAAATTTGAATAATTAACAACAAAATGCATGTGTAGATTGACAGCACTGAAGGGGAGCCATTTGTATGAAATTTTAATAAAAGTATGATGTGATGTTGGTATCTTTCTCATAGATGACAAAGAGCCCCATCATTTACATTTTTAACTGATTAAAATCAACACGGTGATCTAAATATTTATGATTGCTCCAGGAATGTTCCTGCCAGTACTCACTCACAGACCCATGCATTTTAACATGCAGAATGCTTATTAAGCTATCTTAATGCAAATAATAATGCTACTCCGATGAAGACATAATAGTTGGGGGAATTCAAACGGTTCGATAAAGCAGACTGTGAATGCACAATAGACAGAAGACCACACAATTGGCGTTAGCGTTACTGATTATTCACTGCTGACTTTTGTCTGTTGTGGAGAGGGATGGAGAATAAACACAGGAACCACTGACATTTCAGAGAACCATGTACAACAGGCCCATTCTCATGTTGGTTTTTTTGTTTTTTGTTTTTTTGCATTTGGTAATGCCTACCTAATTATATAATGCTCTATGAAGTGAAAAGAGCATGGGGATGTAAATGAGACACATGGTTCTTTAAAGAAAACTCAGAAGTGGCTTTTCCCAGTTGATGTTTCCGGACATTTCATCTCAAGTCAAAGATCTACCAGACAGTCATCCGAATGGTTGCAATCTATGGAGCTGAATGCTGGCCAGCCACAAGAGAAGGTAAATGTCACCTCGCTGTCATGGAGACAAAGATGCTACATTGGATCAGTGGTATCACTCGTTTTGACCACATGCAGAATGATGACATTCAGCGGCGGTACGGCTTTGCTCCTATCGCCGACAAGTTGAGAGAAGCCCAGCTTCAATGGTACAGCCATGATATGCACACCAACAGCGATATGCTGGCGTAGAAGGGCCTTCCATTGGAAGTCAATGGCAAATGACCAAAGGGCCAACTGAAGCAGCACTGGCTTGACATGCTGCACGGCGACATGAAAATCGCCTGCCTACACCCAGACCAAGCCTGCAATTGAGAGAAATGGCGAGTTTGATCCAAAATAGCGGACCCCACCACCACATAGGACAAATGCTGAAGAAGAAGAAGAAGCGTTTCCGGATATTTTTAAAGAGACATGCCCTTAATTCTGCATACATGTTTCCTTCGTATTGTAGAAATGAGGTGTGAATGTAGTTCACTTCTGGGTATGCATATCTGATTACAAAATAGAAAAGAGAAGAATGGTTTAAATGAGAAATGGCTGCCATACAAGGCCTAAATAAATAATGCTTCAATTCTTAATGAGGTGGGTGAAGTAGATAACTTAGGTTGCTTGGGATTGGCAGGGAATGCTGTTGGCCACCTTCACTCAATCTCCAGTCTGCCAACCCCCCTCACTGTTGCCATTACCATCTTTCTCTTCTCAGGGCCCAGTCCTATCCAATTTTCCAGCACCAGTGCAGCCGTGCCAGTGGGGCATGCACTGCATCTTGTGGTGGGGCAGCAGTAAGAGAGGCCTCCTTCAGGTATGGGAACATTTGTTCCTTTACCTTGTGGCTGCATTGCGACTGCACTGGTGCTGGAAAGTTGGATAGGATTGGGATGTCAGTGTCCCCATCCACCAGTCCACTCTCTTCTACAACCTTCTTATTTTGCTGCTCTGTTTTCTTCTCCTTGTTTTGTAGAAATGTCTCTAGCAGCAAAAGACAGAGACGACAGTGAAAGAGGAGGAGGAGGAGGAGGAGTAAAAGAAGGGAATGGGTATGAAAACAAGGTGAAACAATGACAACTCTCCTCATCTTGGGTGCAGCAGTGGGAACCTGAGCTAGTTCTGGCAATGGAATATTGTCAACATTGATTTATTGTACAATCTAGAAACAAAGTGAGGACGTACTCTGCAGAAATCCACTGAAATATTTACACTTGTCCTATAGAAATAAAATGAGAATTTATCTTGAAAATTCTCAGATATTTTTCCTCTGGAAGAATTCTGGAATTCACTTCAAATGTTACCATTTCAACACTTCAGTGCCAATCCTAGAAACAACAGAATCTTATTTAGGGTCCATTCCTATGCAATGTGTGCTACCTCACTGCTGGTGTGCACTGTCACAAACGTGCCATAAGGCACATTTGCAGGGGTGAGAGTCAGCCCAGCACTGGAGTTGACCTAGTGTGAGCCTGCACTTGGCCAGGGCCAGTGGGAAGCCAGTGGTCCGCCGTCCAGCGCTAGCTTGGAGTGCCAGGTGGTAGAGAGGTAAGTGGGGGTGTGGGGGAAGTGAGGAGGAAGCGTTCCAGGGTGGGTGGAGAGTAGGGGAAGGTGTGGCAGGATGGAGGAAGTGGGGTGGGAGAGGGACGGGATTGGATTCAGAGCCCCATGTCAAAAGTCCCCTTCCTCTGTCTCTCTTTCATGACCAGAGCACAAATTTACCCAGTAGATATGAGGATAATTGAAGTAATCAATTATTACATGATTACAGCCCTGTCTCTCCTTGATACTTCCCTGATTGGTTTCTTCAGTATTTCCTTCAGGTTTTTGGTCTACATGATAGTAGCATGCCCCCACTATTACATTGCTCTTTGAGCCTGGTATTTTAACCCACAGTGATTCTATGGTGGAGTCAGACCCACTTTCAATCTTCACTCTGCTGAATTCTATCCCTTCTTTGACATAGATGGCCACCCCACCTCTAACACTCCCCTCCCTATCCCTTCTATAGAGTTTATAGCCTGGGATTGTAGTATCCCACGTTTTCTCCACATTCCACCAGGTTTCCGTTATGCCCCCTATATCAATGTTCTCCCTTGCCACCAAGCATTCCATCTTTGCTTGGAGACTTTGGATGTTTGCAAAGGTGCACTCCCTCTGTTTAGATACAGACATGGGGAGTGGTGCATTCCCCCGGTCTCGTCCTCAGCACAGGTCATCAATCAAGGCAACCAAGCAGGATCTTCTCACCCTTGTAAGCCTGTACTTCAGGATGATGCAAAGCTGTGCTAACCGTATCTGACAAGAGAGGTAATAAGAGTGCCTTGCTACCTGGGCAATGGTACCCAACCATTTTGCTCCCAAGCACACCACTGCATTTCAGCTACAGCCGAGCAAGTCTTTACCTACACTGCTGTAGTGTCGGCTTAATCCACAAAATCAGATGTGAGCCACCAGTAGAAGCCGTTGGCTGTTCCAAAGCACCTGAGGGTTAGAAGAATAATGACTTGGATTAGAGAGGATTGATTTTTCAATATTAAAACTGTGCTCATTGCTCTGCTCCTGCATAGTAAGTGTGTAAGTGTAAAACAATCAATGATACACTGAGAAGCTGCTTTTTTCTTCTGTTTATCTTTTTCATCCACAAGCTGTCCAGTGAACTGGAACATGGACACATGCTGACAAAGAGTGAGAGCGAGAGAGAGAGAGAGAGAGAGAGAGATAACAAAACAAACAAACCCATATATGCAACACTTTTCTTTTTGAGGATCCATATCCACTGAGACAGCTATAAATTCTTTTTTATTGAGAATGTGTAGCAAAGCAATACATATTTTATTAAATTGTAATTTAAAAAGACTTTACTGGACACGCGTCAAATAAATTAAAAAGCCAAGTTAGGAAACAGGCGGGATCAGACATTGCACCATTTGGTTTTTTTCTACATTGAAAGTATGTTTATGATCATCATATTGATTTTGAGGCTTGACAGCTCTGGATTGAATTTCTTTTAGAACTCAAATGAACTCCACATATGCTGACAGACATGGGATGCACAAGTACCCTGGTGTCTGTCCAGTACATGCTACACATGCTCCAAGCAAACATCTACAAAGTTTGAGCCTTTGCAAGCCATTCGTTTTATCTCCTGCAAAGTACGACTTTGGTATGACTCCTCCCGCTCAAACCCTAACTCCCCGGAACCCAAGGGAGGGGCCAGGATGTGCACATGCTGTGATCACACATGCCTTTAAATATGTGGGGATGGTTTGTGCAAGGAAAGGTCATCCGAACCAACCCACTGTGGATTATGCATGGTGGTACTGGCTGCAGAATTAACAGGATATATTTAAATTTATATAAGAAATAGGAGAGAGGTGGAAGGAGAAAGCTCATTTTTATTTTTTATATTTTGTTATTACTCAACATGATTTGCAATGGCTTTTCACCTGATGGACAAGTTGTGAATATTTTGATGAAGCATTATGAACGTTAGAAAGCTTACAGGGATCATGATATCTCCTTTTTCATCTTTTTAGATTGTGATTTAGATTTAGATATCTTTTTGCATCTTTTTAGATTGTGAGCCCTTTTGGGACAGGGAGCCATTGGTTGTTTGATTTTTCTCTGTGAACCGCTTTGTGAACTCTTAGTTGAAAAGCGGTATATAAATACTGTTAATAATAATAATAATAATAATAATAATAATAATAATATTAATAATAATAATAATAATAATAATATCTCTACTTGAGAATACATTCAACACAAGGCTAGGAGTGGACT
The DNA here is from genome assembly GCF_035046505.1 of Tiliqua scincoides. Lineage (NCBI taxonomy): Eukaryota > Metazoa > Chordata > Lepidosauria > Squamata > Scincidae > Tiliqua > Tiliqua scincoides. Next base: position 34,578,672 of record NC_089826.1, read on the forward strand.
TCATTACCACTACTGTGTGGATGCTGTTTCTACATGGTTATATCCCACACCACAACAGTAACATGTTGGGCAGGCCAACATGAGCTGGAACAGGCACGCCGAGTAGCCTGCGCTGTATCCAGCACAAGCTAGTAGATGGCTGTGGCGTGACTAGGAGTAAGGGGATATTTATCCCCTTACCCCATATTGCTTACCAGTCACCCCTATGGGGCTACTTGGATCTGTGCCAGAGATATGTCTGTTGCAAATTCGAGCAGCCCAGTGTAACACCAGGATGGCAGGGAGGTGGGGGGGGGCTTAGGATCCAGGCTAAGTTGCCCAGGTTGGTCACACCCACCTCACAGGCCTGGTCTGCCCACTGTCCCTCTCTCCTCCACCCTCCCCACCCCCAAACACCTCCTTATACCCTCCATCTACCTTCTCTAACTCCTCTGTGCTGGCCTCCTTAGACTGCTGTGAACTTACCATTTGCCAGTCTGGATCCAGCATTGGGAATCTGATGCATGTCTTCATGCTGGTCTACCCAACTCCTGAGGTGGCACAAATGTGCTTTACAGCATGTTCCTGACACCTGGGACATGGTGCAAGTCTGTTGAGCTGGCCTAAGTGCCAGTTAGGATTGCTCTCTCTCTCTCTCTCTCTCTCTCTCTCTCTCTCTCTCTCTCTCTCTCTCTCTCATTCACACACAAACACACAAACACACACACACACACACACACACACACAGAGAGAGAGAGAGAGAGAGAGAGAGAGAGAGAGACTAGTTCAAGTTAACCCAATGACCATGTACCCAGTTCGCCCCAGTCTTAATCCATCATTCTAACCACCACATCATATTAGGCCTGGCTCCAATGTCTCAGTATTTAGTGGACATTAGTAGACATTATCCATGTCTTGCTATATACAGTAAAAAGAAGAGTGTTCTACAATTGGCGTCACTAAGGTTTTTGATGGTGTGCCTGAAGTTCACATTGACTAAACTTTGCAGTGCTCAGTATAAGCAAGAAATATACATGGCCAACCCACAGATCTAATAAATTACTGAACATAGTTGACAGAGCCACAAATATGGACATTTCTGAAACTTAGTCATGCATCAAATAAAAGAAAAAAAGAACCTAATGCATCATGGTGTAAATTATTCCGTCCTTTTGGGGACTGATCCAAAAGTCAATTCAATGCAATCACCGATTTCTCATTGGTGTTCCTAATGTTTAGATTGAAAGGAGCATATATCATTGAAGTACAATGACATCAAGAATAGAAAGGTTAAAAATAATTAGAATAGAGTCCTTGGAAAATACATGTTTGCCAAGGAATCTAGACAGTTTTTAATAGCTTGTCAACAGATTTCTCAGCCCTCATCAGAGGAGTTTTGCTTTCTCCATGAAAAAATCTGCATTTTTTTTCTTTTTTATGCATGCTGCGTATATCCAAGTGATGAAAACTCATATTAAAACTTGACTTGACTCAATTAGTCGCTACTTCCACATGTTTGAACATAAACCTGGAAGTCATAAACCTAATGCATCAGACCCCTGAGAACCAACTCAGAGTTATTAAACTGATGTAGTAAATATTCATTACTTGACATTTTTAGAAATGGCATTACTTGTTTTATCTCGAGAAGTATATCCCATAAAGAAGTTTTTTTTAATTCAAGTGAAAAAAAATTGTAAAACAAATAAACTAGATTTTTGCCTACACCACAATCAATGGCTTGCATTTAAAGCCAAGCTAATAAAATTCACATATACTTGATTACAAGCACTTCCTAGTAGTAGTAGTAGTAGTAGTAGTAGTAGTAGTAGTAGTAGTAGTAGTAGTAGTAGTATGACATATTGTCAATAGGGCTTGCATGCTCATGTATTTTCTTTATGCTTGCCAACAATCACAAAGAATGGAAATGTGTCATGAATGATATACAGATCCCAGCAGGACCTACAGTAGCCTATTGGCGGAGAGGACAATCTGCTCTCCACACACCAGCTAAGGACTAAAGAAGAAGACTTCTTTATGCATTTTAAGTTTGTGAATGTTAGCTTCCTAAGACTGCAGTCCTTTACATGTTTATCTGAAAGGCTCAATGAATTCAATAGGTCTTAGTGCTGAGTAGATATGGGATTGTTCTGCATGTCAACATAAACAAATTCATCTCTACATATATTGAGAAGCTAATTCTCTCTCTCTCTCTCTCTCTCTCTCTCTCTCTCTCTGTCTGCACCAGCTTTCTTTCTTTCTTTCTTTCTTTCTTTCTTTCTTTCTTTCTTTCTTTCTTTCTTTCTTTCTTTCTTTCTTTCTTTCTTTCTTTCTTTCACAGCCCAGGCAGTGAAAATGGAGTAGTGTCCATCACATTTGTGTGTGGGGTGTGTGTGTGTGTGGCTGGACATCCACAGAAGTATCAAACATGTTTTGTACTGAAGAATGCCATACCAGCAGTGAGGGGAAGATGCTAATTCCTTCTTTCATTTTATTTCCTGGAATCCATTAGGGAAGGATGTTTTTTTCTATGCAGATCAGAAACCTCAATGGTGGCTGGCAGCTGCCAGGAAGGCAAGTCACCACTATCCATAAACACAGTCATGATTCAGTAGAAAAAGAAAGAACAAATGTCCTATCATGTCTCTTAAGCCACTCCCCAACCTCAAAAGTATTAAATACTTTTGTGGATCCACATAGTGGCCCCAATCCATCATAGTGATCATCAACACACTCAATATAATTATGCGGTCTTGTGTACAGTTAAGGGCACAATCCTAACCAGGTCTACTCAGAAGTAAGTCCTATTTTGTTCAATGGGGTTTACTCTCAGACAAGTGTGGTTAGGATTGCAACCTAACTCTCTTTTGGCCACTACCTATCATTGATGAGTTCTGTTGTTGATAAATGCCCGAGTATCTTATATGAAAGTCACATGACCACTGGTCACTTGAAATAGTTGCACTCAATCCACAACCAAGACAGGGAGGGTCTCTGGCCTTTGGACTCTACCCCATTCCTCCCATTTCCCATCCTGCCCCATTCCGCCCCCACCCCCTGTGTGCTACCCTGGCCAGGGCTGTTCCAGGTTCTTGTGCCATGTGGCCACTTGCTGCTAATGCTGGTGGCCTGGCTTCTCTCTATGACATTATCTTTTGCAACAGTCAAAAAGCATGCTGTGCTGCTGGAATCCAAGTTCCATGGGGTGCAGAGGACCCATAGGACTAGGCTATCAATGAGTTAAAATGATCTGTTCACATTTGTTAGATGTCTCCATTCCACAGGTCAGAAAATTAAGATTCTAAGTGGCTCCCCTCCTCCTTGCCCCGAAAGCATTTTCTTGAATAAAAGATGGAACCTGGTTCTCTCGGCTCACAAAGCTTTCTTGTAGCTGAAAAGCTGTTGCCTTTTATCTGACAGATTAATGAAGTCGGGATCACAATGGGGAATCCACAGTGCTTTGAGGTTTGGGATCTCTGACGGAGCTAATGAATGAGGAAATCCCCAATTGCTAAGACAAGCCCAATCATCAGCCTGCAAATATTATTGGTATGGATGAGGAGACTTGCCTAGAATTGTTTGGAGAAAAGTACAAAATGGCCATCATTTGTCTCCTCAGTGAGGAGACAGCCCTTCTGCTGCACTCAGAGGATACAGAGTTTTGAATTAATTTTTCCTACTATCCTATTTTCATTTTCACTTTCAGATTTCCCATTCACTTCAACAGTCCTGCAAGTATATCCATATATCACCAAAAAAGGCAGAATGCTTTGGCGAACATGCTTTCTTCTCTCTAGTAAGGATATGAAGAGATTATTGTGACACCAATGGCTTAAAATTAGTGAAATGATATTTCTATGTGTTGTCCTTAGTGTACTGGATGTCATTGAAATCCATCTCTGTGCCACCTATTTATCTAAGTTAATTTTTGTTAACTTTCCCTGGAGAAACCAAAATGTACCAGCTATTTTGCTGAAGCAGGACTACAGCATATGGTGAGGGAAAGGGAAAGGGATAGGACATAGTCACACACTGGTGTGGCTGAACCCACCTTCTGTCTCCCTCGTTCCACCTCTCTCCCCATCCAGAAAGTCCCCTGTTCCTCCCCATTCCTTCCCCTTCCATTCCCATTCCTCCCACTGCCCACCTGCACTGCCACTTTACCTTTCACTGGTAAGCCCACCTCCACTGCCACTTTACCTTTCACTGGTAGATGGTAGCCAGCCGCTGGCTTGTACATGTGGCCTCACTGCTCTGGCCAGCTGCATCACTGCCATGTACACATCACTGCCATGTGACTTCCAGTAGAATGCAGGCACTTCCACCAAGATCTTGTAGGCCCCACGGCAGAGCACACATTCCACCAGAGGAGAATTGGCTGTTAATTTACTAAATCCTACTGTAACTAGCTTAAGTGTGTGTGACTAAAAACTAACACATATTCTTACCTGTTTACCCCTGCCTCCATTCTCCTTTCCTTCATCTGCTATCTCCCCAGTTTGTATCTATACTGGAAGCCTCTTGGGGCAGTGACCTGTTCTCTTATTCCTTGTAGAGTGTCATGCATAAGAATGGTATATAAATAAATAAATGATATATGCCCCATATGGGCTAATGTACCAGCTTCTGGCTGATCCAGTACTGCCTGTGGAGGTTGTGGATTTACTCACCAAGCTTAAATCGATAGGACTAGACACAGCAAGCCTGGGTATGATTGGTTTAAGCGAAGCCTACAGGACTATCAAGGAAAGATTGCTCGATATTGAGCGTCAAGAGCTACTCTGTGCAGCTAACACCATTTGCTCCCCTCTCCATCTGCACATCCCAGTCAGCTTTGGGAAGCCGGCTTCTTTCCTTTATCATCTGCAGTGCCCACAGGCTCGCAGAGCATTCTCCCTTGCGAGATGCAATGCCTTTCCATCAGCTCTGCTAGCGGGCAGGTTTAGTGGCATTCCCTACTCAGAAAGAGGATGTACCTGTGACAGGAATTGTGTGGAGACATTACATCATATATTTTTTTACTGCCCACTCCATGATACCCTTCGTAAGATCTATCTGGCTCCACTGCTGAATAAAATGCAGGGCTGGGAGGATTCATTTAAATTACAAACTCTTCTTTCCATAGAGGAAACTGACTCTCTTGACAAGGTTGCCAACTTTGTTTCTGGGATTCTGGCAGGATGGAATTCTGGGTCTTCCGCTATATTATGGTGAATGGGGGGAGGGGGTATTGGATGATTACGAGTGCTTTATTTTATTGTGTGTTCTGAATGTTTAATGTTTGGTTGTTGTTTTGTATTTCCATTATCTATGCCAATAAAGGTCTTATGTATGTATGTAAATGATATAAATAATTAGTAATTAATGCTGCAAAGTGTCATTGTAAACAAAAGTATGCTTCAAAAGTAAATGTCCTTTTAAAAAAAATCCAGGGTTGCATTCAAAATTCTGTCTCTCTTCCGGAAGGAATTTCCTTATAATCCCCTTTTTAAAGTAGAGAGAGCAGGGATGTGTGCTGGGTGGGGAGGCAGGGGAGACAGACCCTCCCTGCCAGAGTTCTTCAAAAAGTGCTGTTGCCACCATGGGAGGATCCCAAACACTCACAACTATGCGCGGTGTGGAGCCAAGCGCTTACAACCAAGCAGCGGTGCTTTTCAAAGAACTCCAGCGGGGAGGCTCTGCCTCTCTACCCACTGCACATCCCTGAGAGAGAGAGAGAGAGAGAGAGAGAGAGAGTGCTTGTTGAATAGATTTGAATCTGGAATTGGAAAACAATGCTTTGAACCATGTTCAATTCACTTCCAGATGTATTAATTTCCCCCCCTAATTTGTGCAATATGTTTCATTTCCAAACAACTCTGTACACTTTCAGCCTTCATTTGTTCCACAGTTAGTAAAAAAAGAAAGAAAAAAGGATGATAAGAATGACGCTAATCTGCATATGGTTCTTAGTGGTGGGGAAGCAAAATGCTTGTTTGCTTTGAAATCTTAACAGTGTGCATTTGACAAAACATCAGGGAATGTACATCCACAATGCGCATCAGACACTGCATTTTCCCTTAATTATTTTATAACATAATTTCTTTCAACATCAGACATAAAAGTGAAGAGCTTTTTCATTTTGCATTAATTGCTGCCTTTGTGATAAAGCTTTTTTTTTTTTTTTTTGCTCATGTGGGTGATAAAATAACTTGCAACAAGGGGTGCATGTGAGAATATTCGCTTTGGGCTCATTTCAAAGAGTATAAATGAGGCAGATTTTCATATGCGTGAAGAATTGGTTTAAAACAGTAGACATGTTGCTTGATAAACACTTCAGAGACTTACATTATGGTTTGCAACCTACCATCCGAACGGAATGCCCTTTTCCATTAGAATTACTTTTAATCAGCAAAACCAATATAGGAATGTGATTTTTAAGCAGCATGTTATCATTGGACCATTACGGAACTATGACAAAAATGTTCACAGGATCTAAAAGCAAATTGAGGGGAAAAAAATCCAGGGCACGGGGAGGAACTGGTGGGGGGGTACGACTGGCAGTGCTCTGCTCTGCCGAATTTGGAACTCCATGAGTCGAGAGAGTCATTGCAAAATAGCCAGCACTGACTTGACAAACCCCATTGCTGGGCTTGGGGCTTTCCTTAGGGAAAGGGAACAAAAGGAGATATCTGGTGGCCTTGGCACTGCTGCTAGATGCCGCCGCCTTCAGGATTGGGTCACAAAGGATTCGGCCATCATTCACAAAGGTTTGAATATACCCACAAAAGCATGAACCTCTGGGGCACCAACTACTGGCAAAGGTTCGCAAACGTTCAAATGAAACCGAACCTTTGTGAGTAATTGATTCGCAAAGGCTCAAACTTTGGCAGGCACATTGATGCTCATCTTGATCTTACTCAAGGACCAGAAAGCTCAATATTTCGAACACCCCTGGTACAATGCTTAAAACACCTCAAATTTAAAGTAATGTGTAGTTTGATCCTAAGGCAACTTCTGCAGTGTGCGCTAAAACATCCCCGAGACTCTCTTTCGTAGGTAAAGAAATTGCTTATTTTCTCTGAGTGGGCAACTTGCACAACATTCTTGTGCAAAGGAGATCAAGCTGCATTGTGACAATATATTTGTATTCAGTTGTCTGCTTCATAGGAGTCACAACAGTGAGATTTTCACAACCACATGCAAAACATCCACTTGGGAGTGTTGGGAGGGTTAGGACAAACAAAAGAAAATATTTCTTTACTCAGCATGTGCTTGGTCTGTGGAACTCCTTGCCGCAGGATGTGGTGATGGCATCTGGCCTGGACGCCTTTAAAAGGGGATTGGACAAGTTTTTGGAGGAAAAATCCATTACGGGTTACAAGCCATGATGTGTACGTGCAACCTCCTGATTTTAGAAATGGGCTATGTCAGAATGTCAGTGCAAGGGATGGCACCAGGATGAGGTCTCTTGTTATCTGGTGTGCTCCCTGGGGCATTTGGTGGGCCGCTGTGAGATACAGGAAGCTGGACAAGATGGGCCTATGGCCTGATCCAGTGGGGCTGTTCTTATTTTCTTATGTTCTTAACTGTTTAAGTTGGTTTGGAATAGTTCCAAAATTATCCTCATCTGAATTTCTCTTTGAATTTTAGAGTTGTGAACTCTCTGGTCTAATTTCTAAAGTGATGCTTGCAGCATTCTCTCTTGTTCCATTTTTATTTCTGAATCGTGTATGGTCTAGGACTCAGCTCATTCATGTCTTTCTTCCCCTCTACATTAATTTATGTTAATGTGTGCACTGATAAAACACCAACCAAAACAATTCTTCAGAATATCCCTTCTAAACATTCAAATGCTTTCCCCATTGCACCCTGCCTTCCTCATGAGCAGCCCTTCTTCTTGAGCAGCTGTACTGGTGCATTGGGACTGCATGGTCTCCACTGTATCCAGCACAGCTTAAGAGCAGGCTGGAGGTACACTAGGGGTAAGGAATATTTTTACCCTTAACCCCAGTAACATTCTAGTCTGCTCAATAGGACTACTCAGATCTGCTGCAGTTATTTAGCAGGTACAAGTCTGAGCCCCTAGTGTAGGGTGTTCAGGCCCAGGAGGGAGGACAGGATACAGCCGCAGACCTGAAGCCCCGCACCTGGGGCAAAGCTCCGCGATGGTGCTCCCCTGCAGGCTATAGCTGCCCCCATGCAGAAATCCACCCCCCCCTACTCACCAGAGGCTCACGGAGCCTCGTGCAACCTCCGCCCACATTGGGGAAACCTTTCTGAGGTGCTTCCTGGAAACTGCTTCTGGGAAGCTGTGCTCAGAGAGGCTTCCACAGGGACCTAGTGGCTGGTGCCCGGGGCTTTTGCCCTGTAGAAGTCTATGGCAGGTAAACAACTGATAGGATATGGCATAAGACTGCCCCCAATCTACTCTTTCACTGCCCCTCCACTGCCCAACATGACTCTGACCTCTGCTGTGGGCCGGTTCTCAGGATGCTGCATCAGCGGGGTGGCACAGACCTCTCCTCTAGCACTGCTTACTCTTCCAGGTGCCGCAAATGTGTTTTACAGCATGCTCGCAACACCCTCCGCCTGCGCCGGGACCGCTGCGCTGGGACTGGTGCAAGCTCCAGTTTGGATTGTGCTCTTATCTGAAGAGCTGGAAGCCCCAGAGTCCTCTCTGCCGCCTCCCTAGTATTTTGAATGCCACCTTGCTGATGTCTTAAGCCATGGCTACACATGTCTACCTGAACCAGGTAGATGTTGCTGGATTGTTGATAACATCACCTGGAATGGAAAGAGAACCAGAAATTGTGGCGAAAAGAAGCCATGGCTGCTCTCCGGAAATTCTGATCTGATGAACGGGAAGTTGCAAAAAATTCAGACCTGGGTTGAAACATGATTGACAGCATCATTTCAAAGTTTATGTATGTAGAATTCTGCAGTTACAGCTACCAGGAGGAAAATGGGCTAAATCCTAAATTATTATGTCCCTGTAAGTTGGGATTCGAAAGTAAGTTATCTCTGACATTGAAGAACAGATTTCAAACTGTTTCAGAATCTGTTACACTGCAAATGGGATATAGGGTTGTGTTTTTATGCAACATGTTACATTGTATTGTACAAGAATGTATTTTTGGAGGGGAAAAAAACCATTAGTATTAATCATTTGCTATTAGCATTAATCAGTTATTTATACATGCTATTCTAATTCAGCATGTTACTCATTCTTCTTTGTAGAGTTGTTCTACTGAACAATTTCAGATAAGAAAAGCCATTACAGGAACTGACAGCAGCTTTTCTTCCTGAAACGGTACATGTCACCTTCAGTTTCCTACAGGAAAATTGTATTTAAATAAACTATATCATTTTATCAACAGCACATACTGCTTAACGCATAATGAGGACTTCTAGGGCTTCTTGGAAATGTGAGTTCGCTGGCAGTTTCATTTAAGTCCGGTTTTACTTATGCAGTTATCTTTTGATCTGTTCTGAAACGGATCAAATAAATTAGGCATACATTACGAGCACCCTAGTGTTTGACCTGGAATTGAGTCTAGCTTTTGCCCATGTTTCTGGAGAACAGCAAAAACTCAAGGCTGTATGAACCATCGGTTTGATCACTTTCAAAGATTTGAATATGCTCCAAATCATATGCTCCACCATCTAGGGTGGTGAAGACCTAGAAAAGAGATGCCTGAGGGAGGACATGATTGAGACATATAAAATTATGCAGGAGATGGACAGAGTAGATAGAGAGATGCTCTTTAGACTCTCACACAACACCAGAACCAGGGGACATCCACTAAAATTGACTGTTGGGAGAGTTAGGACAGACAAAATAAAATATTTCTTTTCTCAGCATGTGGTTGATGGCATCTGGCCTAGATGCCTTTAAAAGGGGATTGGACAAGTTTCTGGAGGAAAAATCCGTTATGGGTTACAAGCCATGATGTGTATGTGCAACCTCCTGATTTTAGAAATGGGCTATGTCAGAGTGTCAGATGCAAGGGAGGGCACAAGGATGCAGGTCTCTTGTTGTGTGCTCTCTTGTGTGTTCTCTGTGGCATTTGGTGGGCCGCTGTGAGATACAGGAAGCTGGACTAGATGGGCCTATGGCCTGATCCAGTGGAGTTGTTCTTATGTTCTTATAAAATGTGAAAAATAAATAATATGGCTATATTATTATCTTACCATATCTTACTCAAAGATTTCTCTTCCATTCATTTCCTGGCCCACCATTCAACAGATCTGGAGCTTGTTTTTGCAATGTGTAAAAAGTATTTTCAGTCTCTGGAGTCTTTAGCATGTATACTGCTATTTATTGTAATGTGAAGTTGTCAAAGGCAATTAGCACCTTCATAAATTATATGTCACCAAATGCCCACAGAATGGTGTTTCTATACATCGCTCTACACACTGTACTAATCAACTTGAATAAAGAGTTCATAAACACTTGGTTCTTCTCAAGGGCATCCTGGCATGTAATTATCTTCAAATAATTCATGGTGGTTTCGTGTAGTCCGCTGTGCCTAATTTCTTTGCTTTAACCAGGGAAGGTGTTAGGAAGAACTTTTAAAGCAGCAAAGTAGGAAATTATCTGAGAAATATTAATAAGCATGGCTGATGCTGGAGAGTTGAAAGCATGCTTTAAGTGTCTGATCCATAGTTGAACTTCAATCATCTTGAACCACTCAAGGAGATAACGATGAATAAGACCGACAAAGAGAGAAACAATAAAGAGGACTTGTTGAGGGATTGTTAATAGACATTAACAGTTTTGTTTACCAGGAATGAAATGTTTCATTCCACTTCTGAGGATGAATGAAGATTACTTATGTTCTGGGGTCATGACATTGTAAAGGGCAACATCAGGCTAGATAGAAACCATGGTGAGAGGACACTCCATGCTATTCAAGTGTCATAAGTCTGGCTGATGAGACAAACCAATGAGGGAGTATGTTGCTCCTATCATCAAGATCAAAAATTGTAGGAACAGCAGACTGTATGTGCTGAAAATTTAAGTCATGCTCACTGTGCAGAAGAGATCCATGGCATTTGAGTCTTCCCTGCTTTCTTATGTATCTTATCTCATGCCACATATTCTTCATTCTTGAAGATCTTGAAGAATGGACAGTTTATGGACTAGCTGCTTTTTTTTGATAGAGCTGACAGGGTTCCAATGAGATCCTTCACTAGCTTTGACTGATAAAGCACCATAAAACTTCTCAGGACTCAGTACAGTACAGGACTGAGTACAGCTCAGTACAGCTGATCAGGGACCCTCACGGCATGCTCGGGGAATCAGTCCAACCGGATGCCACCCCACTGCCATGGTGATGGCACCACAACCAGACCTAATGAGTGGCAACACCCTAAACACTTGTGGGCTTCCAGCAGAAACATAGTGAAACCAGTCTGATCAACCCTGTCATCTTAGGGCATCAGTCACAGATGCCATAAAAGCAAATTTATTAGTAGTATGGAAATGTTGGCTATTTGAGGTCATTGGTTGGCAACCTTCAGTCTCAAAAGACTATGGTATAAGCCTACAGCACCCAGTATTCCCAGGCAGTCTCCCATCCAAGTACTAACCAGGCCTGACCCTGCTTAGCTTCCGAGAGATCAGGCGAGATCAGGCATGTGCAGGGTAACAGTTGCTGCATATGCATTTATTTTGAGGTCATATGCATTTATTTATTTTATTCCATAAATTGCTTTGTGAACTATGTTTTGATGAAAAGCAGTATATAAATATTAATACTAGAAATACCAATACTTATACTAATAATAATGGGTTGGTTGACTATCATTGATCATTTCCTGTGCACTCCATACTTTACTAAGGGGCCACTATCTTTATCATCATCATAGCAAACATCTGTTTGTGTATTTCTCATGTACCTGTTCAGTGTTGCTCAGTTGCCTCAGTAAATCTTTCAAATAGGATTATTAGCTAATCATCCTTTAAAATAGTCTCCATACTGACACATATGATTTACACCCAAACTCAGGATTTGGTGTCCAGAGCTATTTCATGTTATTATAAACACCTGATTGAAGTTGCTGATTTTTTTCCCTTCGACAACTGCTCTAAAATGCCTATTTCTTATGATTTTTATGCAGGCTCCCCCACCTTAACCCTACGGTACTCTAACCCCACCCCATGTGAGTACTAAAGCAATAAATTCATTTATTTTCAATATCATTCCTGCCTCAATAGTCGGGGTATTATTTTTGCAATCCCCCCAAGGAAGAGCGTTCCCCTTCCATAATCTCTAATTCCTTAGGTACTTGGGAGAAAGGTTTAATTATGTGCACCTCTTGTGCAATTTATTTCCATTCTCTGCATTAGCTTTTATTATCTGCACTTAATTCCATTCTGTTATCTCTACAGCTCTCATATCTACATCTACCTGTTTCATACAGAGCATCATCTATCCCTTTATTGTATTCTTGATTACATTATGCAAACCTGTTTTATTCATACTGGTTTCCTTCCTTGCACATTTACAATGTGTCATACAAAAAAAAAAAAATCCCCCCAAATCGACTATAATGAACATCTCGCTGTATTCATTTGGCTACTAAATCTTCATTGTAGAACATCTAAATAATGATTGCATAATGTAGATAGTCACATCTGTTATGCTAATAAACCGTTATCTCTGTTCTTAACCATTGTGTTTGAAACGGCTTATCCCCCATCACTGACACACTTTCGCTACTGCTTGATTTACAGTTGTTCTGCACATATCAGATTGACTGTTTGAACAAGGGTACTTGAAGGAAGTGTTTGCTCCCTTTGCCCCTTTCATTGAAAGACATGTACAGTCAGTTCTCTTTATATGCGAATTCGCTTATCTGCGAGGGGCAGAACTGCTACCTTCTCTCATTATCTTTGGCTCTTGTTCTCGTTATTCGCGATGCAGAAACCTTCCGGAGGTTGCAGGGACCTTCCGAATAGCACCTGTGACCAGCACAGATCCTTGACAGAAGCTTCTGCTGGTAATTTTAAAAAGGTCTGTACTGGTAACCGGTGTCATTCTGAAGGTCCCTGCAGCCTCCGGAAGGTCTCTGCAGCTTTCAGAGATATCTGGCACTTCCTGCTGCCCTCTGATGGCTTCCTGTGGGTCTCTGCTGGGTCTCTTCTTCTGATGGCAGGGAAGGTACTTCTCCCCCTCCCCCCCGGTACCCCTTGAACCTAACAACAACATAGATAATTCATCATCTGTGAATTAACTATCCAATATGGTTTTCAAGAACCTAACCTTAGAGGATAACAAGAACTGACTGTATGTTTCTGTTGGTACATGTTCTCTTTTAATGGCTTTTTTTGGGGTGCTGTGCTTTACAGTCAAAGTCTGACAGCTGCTGGGTCTGTATGGACTTTCATGCTGTCATTCAGGTACTTCTGCTAGCAGTTTGCGTGATCTGTCTGTCTGTCAGAACTGGATAGGATTAGGCTGCCCATGACATGAATGGATGGTGGTAATAAACATTTTACTATTGCCCACATGTTGTCTCATAGTTTAATTTCTCAGACATTTGCATCTGCCTTCTCTCAAAAGGAAGATGTCCAAGTCCGTGAATCTGCAGTCGATCGTTTCCTGGTTCTGTACCATCCCTTTCTGTTAGTGCTCACCAGGCAATATAATTTATCCATGATCTGTATTTCTTGCAAAATAAGAACATGGGGGGTGTATTTGCATTCAACATGCTTAATTTTCTCCAACTGAAATCAATAAGTGCTTCACTTTTGTTGGATCTTGCCCAGATAGTTCTACCAGCCCGCCAACCAAGTGTTGCTCTATAAAATTCATGAGAGGCTTATTCAAAAAAAATTCATTAAACTATGTGTGCATATGACTTAAACCAGTGGTTCTCAAACTAGCATATGGGATCCACTTTTTAGAATGACAGTCTGTTGGGACCCACTGGAAGTGAAGTCATTAAACTTGAAGTTATGTCATGGTTGGAAGTGACATCATCAAGCAGGAAAATTTTTAACACCCTCATATGACAAACTCAGATCAATCAATTAAGTAAATAAATTAAAAGTTTACAATAAGTATAAGTTTTAAAATGTTTTTTTTTTTTAAATAAAGAAGACCCCTCCTAAACCTCCTAAGCAGTTTCTGATCTTTTTAAAACAAATCCCTCAAACATCCCAAAGGCTGCAATCCTGACCACACTGATTTGGGAATAAGCCCCATTGACTATAAATATACATGCTAGCCTGGTACAGATCCTCACATGCAGTCACATACCATGGTAGCATCCAGTCTATTATTTTAAAAATAAAGTTCACATTGAAATGAATGGGGACCCACCTGAAATTGACTCACAAACAACCTAGTGGTTCCTGACCCACAGTTTGAGAATCACTGACCTAAACAGACAGACTAGTCATTTGGAGGTTTAACATCTCTCTCTCTCTCTCTCTCTCTCTCTCTCTCTCTCTCTCTCTCTCTGTGTGTGTGTGTGTGTGTGTGTACAGGGTTGGGGACTTGAGCCCATGACTCAGACTTGAGTCGTGAAAATGTGTGATTTTTGCTGACTCGGCGACTCATGAGTCATGCACATGGAAGACTCTGAAAAAGACACGAGTCAGGGCCCCCCTGACTGAGCACTCGTCCGCATGCATGCTGACTTGAGCCTGCCTGTGTTTGGGTGTGCTTGTTTACTGTTTTCACCATGTGAAAAACCTCATGGGGCCAGCATTCCAACCAAGCAAGCAGCAGGGAGTTCCAGCCACAAGGCAGGGAAGGATTAATGCTTCTTTTCCCAGCTGAGTGGGAAGGGGGAGGCAAGGAGTGGGCTTTTTGCTGTCTCTGATAGGAAGGAAGGAAAGAACTGGTAATCATTGGACAAAGGATAGGTGTTCTCATATTGTCTTTGGCTGAGGGAGGGCAGGAGACAAGGGTGTTCTTGCTTTACGATTGGCTGCAGAAGCCCAGGGAGGAAAAGGAAGAAGGAAGGGAAGGAGGGGAGGTTAGTAGCACCAATCATGCTTTCCACCACATGGCTGGTTGCTGTAAACTGAGCTGTGTTGTTACTTGGGAGGGGGAAGCTTCATTGAATGACCGGATGCAGTGGGACTATTTCTGAATAGAGCTGCAAAGGATCAGGTCATCCTGGTAAGCCTCTTAGCTGCTGCACATGACCCTCCTCCGTCTTGCCATTTTTGTCCCCTCTCTCTCTCTCCATCCCTCCCAATCCTCCTGCTCACTTTACAGATGGGCGGAGACATTAGGGGAATGTTTAAAGTGAAACCCCCCCCCCCCACATACACACACCCAGCAGCAGCTCCATTTTTTCAGCAGAGCCATAGCAGGCTTTTTAAAGTGGGTGGGGCATCTGGAGTCCTGCCCTATCAAGTCACTAAAGGATTACTCTTCAACTTGGAAAGTGCCCCCATTATGACTCGTTTTCGAATTGAGTTGCAGGGGGTGGTGACTTGGCAACTCAAATATACACACATACACACAGTGTTATATATATATATATATATATATATGACATACAGATAATTGAGGCTAGAACTGCTAATTTGTAAATGATATGATGCTATGATGCTATGTACTGAAAAGCAGAGAAAATAATAATTTATGATACAGAATTAGCAGATTAACAAGTTTTATTGTGTTGTTTTTCCCTGTTGTGCTTATAAACATAAATATCAGCCATTATATTCAAATATGCTTTGCTCATTAGGATGATCATTAATGATGCTGACTCAGCCAATGCTAATGAGATTTTAAACCTTAAGTATTGCTGATTAGAAAGATCACAGTTTGTAGGGTCTATTGGGTAATCTATTTGGGCTACTCACAATATTCTCTGCATTGGCAGATGTCCATGTCCTATGCTTTTATAATTCTTTACATTTTGGCCTGTAGAATATGAAATAAAAATAGTGAATATGCTAAAATTGTTTAGAATTTGCTAATGTGTGGAGCATGTCACTTGACATGTGAAATACTATCAATTGCAGATTTGTTAATCTGGTCTTGAGGGATGAAAACACTTCCCAATGGTTGTGAAAAAGACAAGCAAAAAATGACTGGGATCTTGTGGTTGTCAGCATACTTGGGAATCAGCCAGGGCTATTTCTCCATTGACTTGTGATCACTGATGAAATCATTGCCAAGCCACCCCAGAAGACTCAATGCTGGCAGCTGACCACCTGACAGCAATGCTGCAGAGTGAAAGAGGTGGGGGGGGGTAGTAAAGCATGGAAAGCAGGCAAGATGGGGGGCGAGGTAGACGAGAAGGGTGAATAAGGCGAGAACAGCACAAAAGATGAAGATAGGTGAAAATGAGCATGGAGAGAAGAAAGAGAGATTAGGGCTCGAAGGAAGCCAGGAAGAGAGACAAGAGGGCGGAGGATGAATAACAAGCAAGTATGGCATCTTGGGAATAGAGGGAGAGGACCAAGGGTAGATATAGGGACAATTCAGGGGCAAGGGTGGTGATCCTGGAGAGATAAAGACAAGAGGAGGCACAAAGGGGAAGCTGGAAGGGAATCAGTGAGACCAGCGTAGGTGGCGGTCCAGGTGAAGAGATTGGGTCCTATATGTATTAACTTGGCCAAAAACTTGGCAAAAATTAACTTGGCAAATTTCACAACTGAATTTCCACCATGTACATCAATGTGATGATGTAAGAGCAAGAGAGAGAATGGCCCTTTATCCACACTTATGTACTGGTCTGTGAAACTGTGGTTGTAAAACTATTTCACTGGGACTTGTACCAAGAGAACCTTCTGCGAAAGAGCTCAGCTCTGAAAAGCTTCCCATACTTTAATACCTGCCCATTCTTATCCTCTGCCATTGGAGCCAATACACATGCCACTTTCAATGGTCTATGGTGGAGGAGGGGGGAGATCAGACTACTAGCAGGAGGTAAGTAAAAATATTTTCCTTCTGTCCTGGTAGGCTTCCTGATTGTCTATGGGTCTCCTTGCCCAAACCAGCCATTTTTCTGGCTTATGTTCCAGGATAGTCAATGGCCAGGGAAGTTTCAAAAAGAGGGAATAAGATCTGGTTCACATTGGTGCCACTGAGATCCACCATCCCCCTCCCCTCTCTTGATCCTCCTCAACTCCCCCTTCTCCATGACATATCTCCACCACCAACTTACTGCCACCAACAGAGGTCTCTGCTGCGTCACATGCCACACCACTGCCCATTTGCCATGGTGACAGTGGTCTGGAAGCATGCATCGGCAGCCTAGCTTTCACACTGACTGAAAGTGCCTTGAGTTGCTGGAACTCAGAATGCAAGCATAGGATTGGGCCCTAAATTTGTTTGGCTTGCTTAAAAGCAGAGGTCTGCAATTTTGAGGAGACTCACTTCTTGCTTTCTCATCTGTAGTTTGGAAACTTTCATTAAAAAAAAAGAAAAGAAAAGAAAAAAAAACACCCTAGAACCAGTTAGATATTTCTTCTCAATGTTCAATTACGCTGCTAATTAATCAATGTCAGTGGCCCCTAAAGCTTGACATTTAGTAAAAGTAAATAATGTGGAAGGAACAAATAAGTTCACAACACTAATGAAGTCGAGTTTTAGTTTTTCGTTTCCATCTGTTTGTTGGTAAATGAGTCAGGAAATAAAAAAAGAATTAAGTGGATACAAAGAGGAGCATTTTAACAATGCATTAAATGATTCCTGGCTTTTGGCATTTTCTGTGGGTATCTTGTCACTTGATATGGTGTGAAATATTATTGACGTTTCATTGTATAGGTTGGTTTAGTGGTATCACTGCATAGATATAACCTATACTTACTTTAGACAATACTATTGTAGTAGTGCCATATTGCTTGCAACAGAAAATAGTGAATCGTTTCTAATGTCTACATGTACCTTGTTCTATATAATTGACACTATTAACTTACCTCCATGTAAGCCCTCGGGGTCTCCTTAGATATATGCCACTTATTTTAGTGGCATATGTTCGAAGGGGAAAAGGAGCTGGGAGGTTTTTGAAAGAGGGGATAAGATCCAAAGAGCACCATTGCCACTGGATCCATCCCATCCCGCATCCTCTCACCCCTGGTTCCTCTCCCAGAATGCCCAGTCCCAGCCTCTCCCTGTCCATGATTCACTCCCTGTGCTGGCTTACCTGCTCTGAAGCAGGTCACTTGCTGCAGCGGTGGACCACCGACACTGTTTGTGGTAGCAGCTCCAAAGTGGCCATTGGTGGCACTTTGTGGCCTGGTACAACAGCAGAACTCGGTTCCACTCTCATAACTAGCCCATACTGGGCTGTCTGTCTATGAATGCTTTTACCTACCATAAAACTGTTAGTCTTAAGATGTCACAAGACTTTTTGTTGTGTCTGAGATGTTTTGTGACTGATGGCCCAATCCTATCCCCCTCTCCCGTTGGCTTAACTAGTGCTGTGCCAGTGGAGGCTGATTTATGGCTTCTATAAACCAACATCTGCTGATGAGCTCAGCTGGCCTCCCACATGCCTGCAGACGGATGGAGCAGGGAAACCCATGCAGGGGGTTGGAGGGTGGCAGGTGAGAGGGAGGGGTGGGAGGAGGACAGGGAGGAGGGTAGATCAGGCTCAGGAAGTGGGTGGATTGATGGTGGCACATGCTGAATTCTGGGCCCCTTCCCAGTCCTGATCCGCTAGGATAGAGTAATGTGGATCTGTGCCAGTAACTGAGCTGGAGTAGGTCTGAGTTGCCCCTAGCAATTGCTGAGGCTTACCATGGGACAAGGGGACAAATGTCCCTTTACCCCAAGGAGAGCTCCAGCAGCTAAAAATCCCCTGTGGGATGCAGCAAAAGCTGCACCAGCATTGCTGCATCAACATATGGGGATTTAGGTCGGATTGGGCAAAGCACTGAATAAATGCTTCCCAAAATAAATTAGTATTTCACAATGATGGGTTTTGGAGTGACTTGGGGTTAGATTGTCTTATATCATCAAGATGTATATCTCCAAGAATATCCATTTAAACAAAGATTGATGGGTAATGGAAAAAAGAAACTGTCACATGCTCAACTGAAATGTAAATAATTATTCTGCTGGTGAATGGCGTAGAATGTAAAAATGTGCATTTTCTATAGCTTTATTTGATGCTTGAAAAGCAAGACGGAACATATTCTCACTTTCTCTCACACTGTTTTTGCTGACATATCAGTTTTGGAAAGAACTGAACTCTAGTAAGTAAGTAAGTAAAAGAAATGTTGTACTCAATCAGAGCTTATGTGAACAGACTCCACTCGATGGCTAGTAACATCACAATATGCCAGAACCGCAAAAGGTGAATCCTTAAATTAAACTAGTATTAACAAATTCATAATATGGAACTTTATATTTTGCCACATACAGAAAAACGAAATAAATTATAATTATGTATTGCTAGAGTCAAGCAGTGTGATGAGTGCAGCAGCTGTTTGGAAAGCAGGCAGTCCGACAGGGTTTCAGATTTGTGAATAGCAGGGTATTTTTCACAGTTGCAAGGGTGTGTGAATATATGCAGCTTGCATTCTGTAATCATTCTTAAAATGATTCCCCAAGCAGCGGTTCCTAAAACTATTGGTCCGGGACTCACCAGTGGGTTGTGACCCAATTTTTGATCAGTCCTGGGTCTGAGAAGACAAATTATGCTATGTGCATCACGAGTTAAACAAGCTGCTGCTTGGGGAGGGGGGGCACTGCTGCTCAATCACCATTATAGCCACAGCCCTTGGTATTTATAAATGAGGCAGCAGCCACTAGGGCCTCTAAAAAGTTTGGAAACCACTGCCTTGGGGTGTTGTGTCACACTCGCATGGGTACTGCCAGATGTCCAGTGGAACTTCCTTTCTGTTTCTCCTCTTGCTGCCATCTTGGCTCTCACAAAATCTCTCAAGATTTGGGTGCCACCATCTTGGATCTTGCAAGATTTCATGAGATCCCAGATGGCAGGACTAAGATCACTGGTTTAGCTAGATGGGGGGCGCACACTAAGTTTTGCAAGGAGCCTCCCTGCAGCGTGCAACCGGCCCCCTCTTCTTGGGAGCCATTTGCCTCTGTTCCCCCCCCCCGCCCGCCCACATGGCTCCAAAGGGGAGAGGAGGGGAGGGGAGGAGCCGCTTGCATGCTTTGGTGAAGCTAAATGGAGGCAAATGGCTCCCAAGGGGAGGGGGAGGAGCTGCTTGCACACTGAGGCTCCCTGCAAAACTTAGTGCGCTGCCCTCCCTAGCTACGCCAGTGACTAAGATGGAGGCATCATGACCCAGGTTAAGTTTGGAAACCACTGCCCCATGCTCATAGTAGTGCAGATTGCCTTACATTTCATTGGAGCACTGGTTGAGATATATCTTTCTATTATTTTTTCACATTTATAACCAGTCCTTTCTACAAGACATAGTGTCTATGGCTCCTCACCCTTCATTTACCTTCACAACAAGAGAGAGAGTGGCTGGCCCAAGACAACTTAGTAAGCGGGGAGTGGGAGGTGGAACCAGGATCTGGCAGTTATGCTGGATCCTAACTCCATTTCTGGGTGACCCAGGCAGTCCCAGGCTGCCCGTGGGACTTGTGCCACCTCAAAAGGCCATCTCAAGAGGTGCCACCTCTTTAAGTGGCACAGATCCGAGTAGCCCCATTGGAGCTGCTGTGACTTTACACGGGGTAAGGGGAAGCAATTCCCAATGCCCTGGGCTGAACCACTTTTAGCCCCAATCCTGCCTTGGATACAGCACAGTCCTGCCGGTCTGCCTGCTCCAGGTCAGGTTAGGATTGCATGGCACAGCTATAATCCTGTCTTACTCACCAGAAACAAACTTCTCTAACCAATGGCCCTGCTGCATCAGACCTTGAAAAATAGATAGGAGTGTGTCCTAACTGGGGGGAGGAGCTCCCTAGTTCAGGATTTAAATAAATTTACATAAATAAATATATTAGAGATGGAACTTATATAAATGAATGAAGCTCAAGACCTATAAAAGGCCTTGCACAAAGCAAGGCTGGTCGTTCCTTTGCTGCCACTGCTGCATCACAGACGTGAAACAGAAAGTAGTGGAAGGAGCCCTCATCCCACAGTTCATGTGAGAGGGCAAATAGTCACCCTCACGCTGAGAGCAATTGCATTGGGCCAGCACTGGCTCCAGTAAGTCTCCAGAGGGCCAGACTCATTGGAGACTGGGGGATCCCCGTAGGCCGGATTGGGAGACCCTGAGGGCCGCAAGTGGCCCCTGGCTGGGGTTTGGGCACCCCTGCTTTAAACAATAAAGTGGCTCACATTTGAGGACATGATCTAGATCTGGAACTTTGGTGTATTTGCCAAGGCTGAAGCATTTTATAGAGAGTTCCATAGTAAATTGCACACTAAAAAGAATCTATTTACCACTAGGCCTCTTACTTCTCTTGCTTTCACAAACCACTTTAGCTACATCTTCTGATGATTTTAAGCCAAATTCCTCTGAGCATCACATTCTGCAGTAAATAAATACTTAAAGGAAGATTTTGCAGCATGCATTTTAAAGAAATCTCCTGTCTTTATAGCTCCAGAATTCCCAAGAAGAACTGCAGAAAAAAAATTGTTTGGTAAAAGACAAGATAGTTGACCTTTCAGGATCGTTAAGAGATACATTTTATGGCCATTGATATTTCTTAGCAGTGAGTTTATGACTACAAGAAGTGTACTTCTCAAGCCACAAAATGTCAGCTTTATGATGTATTCAGTTTAACAGCTTTAAGGGCACCATTCCCAAACTAACCAGTTATAAAAGCTTAAAGGCATGCAATTTCAGTTAAAGATGTGCAGGTGTGAACAAAAAATCTGCATATTAGACTATACCGGAAAACATCTTTTCAGTTTGCAGTAATCTGTTGTTTTGTCTCAGAATTACAGGAGAATTTTGTGTTGCCTGTAATCTGATCTGTAGCAGGTCCATATAAATTGGAAGTAAGAAATTCCAAAGAACTGTGGAAAACAGACCGCTGGCCTAGGTAGGTCTTCAGGTTGATCCAACAAGAGTTTTCTTCTGTTCTTTTGTTCATATGGTCCTTTCATATTGAATCACACACTGCATTTCAACATTATGTTTTTGTTACATACAGTAGACTGATTACTCTGTGTTTTTTATAGAATATTTTAAAAGACAGGAGAGGGGAAAGGTAAGAAATGTTGGATGCAGCATTGGATCTCGCAGAAAGGAAAGATTTCTAGGGTCCAGAAGGTCAGAAGGTGTAACTTGCAGACAGCATGGTGCTCCAGATCCTCTCATTTATTAGGAATTATTTACTGAATCTGAGAGCCCAATCCTAATAGAACAGCCTGTGCTGTGATGTAGTGGTGACAAAACGGCCTCCGCTGTATCCAGCATGGGCAATGAGACTCCTGGAGACCTTTCCAAGACAGGGGAACTTTTGTTTCCTTGCCTTGTAAGTCCTGGCAGTTGCTATGGGGCTACTTGATCCTGCACCAGCAAAATCACTGGCATGGGAATGTGCAACCCTGTGTCAGTGGATTGGGTCCTGGAGGGGGATAGGATCCAGCAGGAACATCTGCCACCGTCCCCGCCCCTCCCAGGCCCGCGTAAACTACTTCAGATAAAGCGGTTTACAGAAATAACAGTTGAAATTTCACAGGTCCATATAATCACAGGTCAATATAATAAAGGCACAATCCTAACCAACTTTCCAGCACCAAGGTAAGGGCAATGCAGCTCTGAAGTAAGGAAACAAATGTTCTCTTACCTTAAGGAAGCCTCTGTGGCTGCTCCCCAACTGCAGGATACAGCACATGCCCCATTTGTACAGCTATGTCAGAGCTGGAAAGTTGGTTAGGATTTGGGCCTAGTAGTTGGCAATCTTCAGTCTCGAAAGACTATGGTATCGTGCTCTGAAAGGTGGTTCTGGAACAGCGTCTAGTATGGCTGAAAAGGCCGATTCGGGAGTGACAATCCCTTCCACACTGGGAGCAAGTGCAGTCTGTCCCTGGTCTGTCTCCCTGGCTATGGGCCTTCCTTCTTTGCCTCTTAGCCTCAGACTGCTGGCCAAGTGTCTCTTCAAACTGGGAAAGGCCATGTTGCACAGCCTGCCTCCAAGCGGGCCGCTCAGAGGCCAGGGTTTCCCACTTGTTGAGGTCCACTCCTAAGGCCTTCAGATCCCTCTTGCAGATGTCCTTGTATCGCAGCTGTGGTCTACCTGTAGGGCGCTTTCCTTGCACAAGTTCTCCATAGAGGAAATCCTTTGGGATCCGGCCATCATCCATTCTCACGACATGACCGAGCCAACGCAGGCGTCTCTGTTTCAGTAGTGCATACATGCTAGGGATTCCAGCACGTTCCAGGACTGTGTTGTTTGGAACTTTGTCCTGCCAGGTGATGCCGAGAATACGTGGGAGGCAGCACATGTGGAAAGCATTCAGTTTCCTCTCCTGTTGTGAGTGAAGAGTCCATGACTCGCTGCAGTACAGAAGTGTACTCAGGACGCAAGCTCTGTAGACCTGGATCTTGGTATGTTCCGTCAGCTTCTTGTTGGACCAGACTCTCTTTGTGAGTCTGGAAAACGTGGTAGCTGCTTTACCGATGCATTTAGGATTTGGGCCTAAGCAGTGTGATAGTATAACAGTGTTGGAAACTGTTTACCATTATTTAATTCATTTTGTTTATTGCACACAGTTAAACCTTTTGCCAAACTGAGCACCACATGAGTATGCAGCTGTTGTAATCTATCACAGGACTGAAGTAACACATCAGCAAACTCTGAAGCTCAAAATTCCAGTTCCTCTAGTATGTATGATTTAATATTGTGTTCAAGTCTTGGCAAAAGTGGGGCCAGTAGACCAGATGATGGTGGCACATATAGGGTTGATGTTTCATTGCTTCAGATTCAACTAATATTTACAAGATTTGGCCCACACACAAGGAAAGCAGTTCCATGTATTTCTATACAACATGCATTTTTAAAAAATAATGGTGATTTCAGAAAATCTGAAAGATACCCTGAGAGGACAAAAGAAATTTGTTCCACATTCATTTCTAAAGTGTTTGTTATTAATGAAATGACAGTGAAGTTGCTTTATTAAACTGGAATATCATCAGAGGAATATAAAACATTGCATTTTTTTTTTTTGTACAAATACGGAAATAAATATTTGTGGCTATTGAACATTTTTCTGAAGCGTCTTCTGCCTGTTCCATCTGATCTGCTCCACAAAGAAATTGCCTCCTTAAAATGCACGCTCATTCATCCTAACAGTGCGCAGTGCATTTGGATTGCAAAATTACAATGTCATTTTGCTCACATTATGCACTCCCGTTTCATCCGCTTTGTGTAGTTTCCGCGCTAACGCAATGGTTACATTTTAAGAAGGCACTTTTCTTGAGGAGCTGTGGCAGTGAGTTGCTATTTTTCTGAACAGAAATAAAAATATATTCTTGATGATAGGTAATGTTACAGTTAAGTATTGGGTATTAGAAAATAGCATAAAACAGAAAAAGTCAGTTTGCATATTGGAAAAAATCTATGACTGTATTCTGCAGTATATTGCAACTGTATGGAATCATAAGTTCTATGGAAAAGAGGAGGTTGTCTCAGACTTAATAATCAATCACTATCCATTCCAGAAGTGTTTTTATTTAAACTTCTATTTTTATAATTCTATTCATGTGTGTATTTTGATTTACCCATATAGCCCTCTCATACCTAGGATCTGGGAAAGGCAATAATATATACAAGATGAAAAATCATGATACAGTCTGCCAATGTCTCATTCATGGTCTAGTTTTCACAAAAAGACAAATAAGATTATAGACCTGTGTCTGGACTGCATTGCTTAACAGATTGCAGACATAGGCTCATATCACTGAATGCTCCCTCCTGCAATTTTCACTTATTCAGATCTAAATGGCATTCACATCTCCCTTGCGTGGTCTTTTCTATGTGTAGGGAAGCTTGTCTTGTTTTTTACATAGCAGCAATGCATCATATGAGTCCTCACCCATAGTCCGAAATATCCAGACACTGGCTTGCAACTGCATCTGTTGTTTCTGAGAACTACAACTATGTTTGACAATGGTAGTGAAGTTGAAGCTTTCCTAAAATTTAAGCTGAGTGGACTCCCCCACATCTGATTTGTAACTGATACATTAAAAAGATCAGTAAAGGAGATATATGATATAAATGTGAAATTAATCCTTAATTAATTAATCTTTAAACACATTTCCTGGACCCCTCCTGGGAGACTGACATGTCCCTCTATGCTGCTCCGCCAATCTGTACTACTTATCTACTTATGAGTTAACATCTCAGCCTGCTGTTTGTCATAACACAGCTGAGATTCCTCCTTGCAAGACATTCATGCACAACATGTTGTTCTAGTGGTCTGAAAAAAGTACAGGCTGTAGCACTGAAATATAAAAAGGATTAGGAGACATAATTTGCCATTGTTATCACCAAGATAGGCATTCCTGGGCAAAGAGAGGACAGGGTGAAATAGGGAGGGAGAGGGTGGACCACTCCAGGGCATCTTGGAGCTCTCCAGAAAAGGAGAACTCAACTCTTTCCTTGATAACACAGGTCAATGCACATTTTGCTGTCTTAAAAGTGTAGCGACATCACGGAAGATATCACCGAGGAGGTAGGGTGTGGTGTCCACAGTGCCCCTTGCTCTAAGTAAATGCAGGGTTAAAGCCCAGGTGGTAGCGGGAGGTGTGCTGCACAGCTGCAGCCACTAGAGGCTAAAGTGAACCTAGAAGTATATAAACAACACCTGGAGGAACTAGGGGATGTGTGTTGTAGGAGTGTATGTTGGACCAGACCAGACCTCACCTCACCTCGGACTGTGACTTGGCTTATTGGCTCTGGACTCTGATTTGGTAACTCCCATTGATTGGACTGGCTTACCTGAAATCTGACCTCAGACTGTGACTCGGTTTATTGCCTCTGGACTCCGGTTTGGCAACTTTAACTGATTGGACTGACTGACTTGGAATCTGTGGACTGGGACTTGACTCTGACTTTTGCTTGCTGCGCTTGTGAGTTTAACAAGGGAAACTAATCAGCCTTAAGCAGGCATGAGGCCCAGTGGAGAGGAGCTGTAGCAAGACAAAAAGTTAGACCTATTCCTGCATATATTTGGGGTGCTAACTCCAAATGTGGAATCAGTTCTGCCCTATACCAGTGGTTCTCAAACTCTAGAGAATTTGAGAGCCACTAAGTTCTTGCGTGGGTGGGAGGGGGGAGGCTGCAGGGGCGGGGGAAGGCAGCGGTGCAATCCCCAGGATCGCACCGCTCAGGGGGGCTGCAGCCTCCTGGGGGTGCAGGGAAGCCGGTGCGACTTGCAGCAGGGCTCCACGCAGCAGTGAAAGTCGATGCGGAGCGATCGTGTCCCGCCTCCCCTAAAGTGGAAGTCCCATTTTGAAAAGCCCTGCCCTATACCATGGCTACCTCACAAGGAAGTTGCTTGAACCATTCATTAACAAGGGTATGGCAAATCTCCGAAACTAGACATGATAGGGCAAAACTGATTCCATTTTAGGAATCAGCACCCCAAATTCATATAACATCACAATTAAAATTTTGAGGGGGAAAAAGTTTTTCTGACCCTCAATTTTGCATGCCTGTGTAATTGGTTCAACTGTCAAACTGCTGTTTCCATTAAGAATTTCTCATCTCTCCTCATGCAGCCTAAGTGCCCAATCCTATCCAACTTCCCAGTGCCCGTGCAGCTGCAGTGCAGCCCTATGGCAAGGGAACAAATATTTCCTTACCTTGTGGAGGCCTCCATAACTACCCTCCCACCACAGGATGCAGCGCACACCCCATTGGCATGGCTACACCAGGGTTGGAAAGTTGGAAAGGATTTGGCCCTAAGCATACTAGGCTTACCCCAGCTATTTGGGGAGCAGAGAACAAATCTTGGCCCTCTTCCATGTAACAGACAGTTAGGTATTTGAACAGTGTGATCATGTCTCCAAGCTAAACATACTGAGTTCTCTTAACCTTTCCAAGTAGGACTTCCAAGTAGGACTTCCAAGGTCTCCCCAGCCCTCAAAAGGCCTTCTAAAGGCATAAAAACATCATTTCCAATTTCCTCAAGAAACCAGAAGTGATGTTTTTAGTCCCTTCAACTGGGCTCCACTCCTTTATGAGGAAGCTTCATTCCTTTTCCTCTGGCTCTATTCTTGTTACCAGGTGTTTCTCCACTAAGGTTGGCAATCTTGTGACATCACGGTTGTGATATCACACCAGAGCTAGCCTCAGAAATATCAGGTTTTTGGTTGCATCTGACCTGGCAATACTAGGTAATGCGGATAATGTCTAAGAACTATACATAGTGCTGTGTGCACCAGTTCAGTCTGGAGAACTACCTTGCATATGTGCTTTCTGACCTTGCAAATTCCATCTACAAAAACCTACTTTTGCATGTTAGACCTTTGTTGAATTGGGTTTGTCAATTATCACATTCTTTACTCCTAATGATGTAAATGATCTTATAGCTCGGCTGACTTAAAAAAAAATTTTTTTTTATTTTTCTAGCTGTACTAGTTAGTTAATACAGAACTAACCATGGTGGGCTGCCAATAATCTTGCTGGGCATTTGATCACGTAAACATTGCATAAATTGGTGCAATGCATAATAGAATTAATTGTTTATAATGACATACATTTCTAATATGTTGATTCTTGCCAATTCAAGTACTGGAGACATCATTTAAAATAGTTAATGAAGAAAGACTCTGGAAATCACTGCCATTAGAAATCATAATAACGACCAGGAGTGTTAATTTTCTGCATGGCTGGATCATGGAATTTGACATCTGGCATGTTAACAATTAAATTACTAAGCAAACTAGCAGTTCTTTTAAAAAAAAAGTGCTTCTAGCCCTCATGATCACACGTTACAAGCTTATCATTGTGAAAGGAGTAGGTACTAATGCTGAAAGAGTAGAAATCACATTAAAGTCATGCCCAGAGTGCTCTGTGTTCATGCTGCTCTTTTTTCCAGTACAACCATTCACCCTGGTACATTGAAAGCCTACATCTGCTTGAAAAAAATTAAGTATTGGCAACCTTCAGTCTCGAAAGACTATGGTATCGCGCTCTGAAAGGTGGTTCTGGCACAGCGTCTAGTGTAGCTGAAAAGGCCAATCCGGGAGTGACAATCCCTTCCACACCGGGAGCAAGTGCAGTCTGTCCCTGGTCTGTCTCCCTGGCTATGGGTCTTCCTTCTTTGCCTCTTAGCCTCAGACTGTTGGCAAAGTGTCTCTTCAAACTGGGAAAGGCCATGCTGCACAGCCTGCCTCCAAGCGGGCCGCTCAGAGGCCAGGGTTTCCCACTTGTTGAGGTCCATCCCTAAGGCCTTCAGATCCCTCTTGCAGATGTCCTTGTATCGCAGCTGTGGTCTACCTGTAGGGCGCTTTCCTTGCACGAGTTCTCCATAGAGGAGATCCTTTGGGATCCGGCCATCATCCATTCTCACGACATGACCAAGCCAACGCAGGCGTCTCTGTTTCAGCAGTGAATACATGCTAGGGATTCCAGCACGTTCCAGGACTGTGTTGTTTGGAACTTTGTCCTGCCAGGTGATGCCGAGGATGCGTCAGAGGCAGCGCATGTGGAAAGCGCTCAGTTTCCTCTCCTGTTGTGGGCGAAGAGTCCATGACTCGCTGCAGTACAGAAGTGTACTCAGGACGCAAGCTCTGTAGACCTGGATCTTGGTATGTTCCGTCAGCTTCTTGTTGGACCAGACTCTCTTTGTGAGTCTGGAAAACGTGGTAGCTGCTTTACCGATGCGCCTGTTTAGCTCGGCATCGAGAGAATGAGTGTCGGAGATCGTTGAGCCAAGGTACACAAAGTCATGGACAACCTCCAGTTCATGCTCAGAGATTGTAATGCAGGGAGGTGAGTCCACATCCTGAACCATGACCTGTGTTTTCTTCAGGCTGATTGTCAGTCCAAAATCTTGGCAGGCCTTGCTAAAACGATCCATGAGCTGCTGGAGATCTTTGGCAGAGTGGGTAGTGACAGCTGCATCGTCGGCAAAGAGGAAGTCACGCAGACATTTCAGCTGGACTTTGGATTTTGCTCTCAGTCTGGAGAGGTTGAAGAGCTTTCCGTCTGATCTGGTCCGGAGATAGATGCCTTCTGTTGCAGTTCCAAAGGCCTGCTTCAGCAGGACAGCGAAGAAAATCCCAAACAAGGTTGGTGCAAGAACACAGCCCTGCTTCACTCCGCTTCGGATGTCAAAAGGGTCTGATGTGGAGCCATCGAAGACAACAGTGCCCTTCATGTCCTTGTGGAAGGATCTGATGATGCTGAGGAGCCTGGGTGGACATCCAATCTTGGGGAGAATCTTGAAGAGGCCGTCTCTGCTGACCAGGTCGAAAGCCTTTGTGAGATCTATGAAGGCTATAAAGAGTGGCTGTCGTTGTTCCCTGCATTTCTCCTGCAGTTGTCTAAGGGAGAATACCATATCAGTGGTGGACCTGTTGGCTCGGAATCCACACTGCGATTCTGGATAGACGCTCTCTGCAAGTACCTGGAGCCTCTTTAGTACAACTCGGGCAAACAGCTTTCCTACAACGCTAAGGAGAGAGATGCCGCGGTAGTTGTTGCAGTCACCCCTGTCACCTTTGTTCTTGTACAGCGTGATGATGTTTGCATCCCTCATGTCTTGAGGTACTCCACCTTCTCTCCAGCAGAGACAGAGGATTTCATGCAGCTCAGTGACGATGATCTCTTTGCAGCATTTTAGGACTTCAGCAGGGATGCTGTCTTTTCCAGGTGCCTTGCCAAAGGCAAGGGAGTCCAGGGCCACGTGAAGTTCTTCTAGGGTTGGTTCACTGTCAAGCTCTTCCAGCACAGGCAGGCACTCAATGTTGTTCAGTGCTTCTTCGGTGACTACATTTTCTCTGGAATATAGCTCAGAGTAGTGCTGCACCCAGCGTTCCATCTGCTGCGCCCGATCCTGGATGACCTCGCCTGTGGCAGACTTCAGAGGGGCAATTTTCTTCTGTGTTGGACCTAGGGCCTGCTTGATACCATCATACATCCCCTTGATGTTGCCCGTGTCAGCTGCTATCTGTATCTCGGAACAGAGCTGGAGCCAGTAGTCGTTAGCACATCTCCTGGCAGTCTGTTGGACTTTGCTGCGAGCAGTTCGGAGGACCTGCAGGTTGCGCTCACTGGGACAGGCCTTGTATGCTGCTTGAGCTCTCCTCTTTTCCTCAATGACTGGTGTCAACTCCTCAGAGTGGGCTTCAAACCAGTCTGCCGCCTTGTTGGTCTTCTTGCCGAATATGGACAAGGCGGTGTTGTAAACGGTATTCTTGAAATGTTCCCATCTGTTGGATGCGTTTGCGTCAGCCGGGCCTGGAAGAGATTCCTCAAGCGCTTGTGCAAATTCCTCCACTTTTCTCTGATCCCGGGTCTTGCTGGTATCAATGCGAGGTCTTCCTTCCTTTTTTGTGTGATACAGTCGCTTTGTTTGCAGTTTCACTCTGCTGCACACCAGGGAGTGGTCAGTGTCGCAGGCAGCACCATGATAACTGCGTGTGATCTTGATGCTGGGAAGGCTGGAGCGTCTGGTGAGGATCAGGTCGAGCTGGTGCCAGTGCTTTGATCTTGGATGTCTCCAAGAGACTCTATGTTGGGGCTTTGTGTTGAAGAATGTGTTGCTGACACAGAGACCGTGATGACAGCAAAACTCTAGCAGGCGTTGGCCATTTTCGTTCATCCTCCCAGTGCCAAACTGACCTAAGCAAGTGGGCCATGAACTGTTATCAGCACCAACTCTAGCATTGAAATCGCCGAGGATGAACAATGGCTCTTTTACAGGGATTTTCTTGACAGTGGTGGCCAGGTCATCATAGAATTTGTCTTTGGCTTCTGCTGGAGACGACAGAGTCGGTGCATAAGCACTGATGAGAGTGATAGGTCCTGCTGATGACTGGAGCTGCAGGGACAAAATTCTTTCACTTCCCACAGTAGGTGGGATGATGGATTTCAGCAGGGTATTTCTGACCGCAAAGCCAACGCCATGTTCCCTGGTTTCGTTTGGTGGTTTTCCCTGCCAGAAAAATGAGAAATTTCTCTCCTTGACAGATCCGGAATCTGGCAGCCTAGTCTCTTGAAGGGCGACGATGTCCATCTGCAGTCTGCTCAGCTCCATGTCGATGACAGCTGTTTTGCGTGCGTCGTCTATTTCTTGCAGGTCATCAGAGAAGCCAGGTGTCATTGTCCTAACGTTCCAGGTGCCCAGCTTTAGGGCAGTAGTTTTCTGTTTTCTGTTGCATGGTGCAGAGTTGTCGATCCGCTTGTCGGTTTTCACCCTAAACCCCACGCACCCCATGAGGTTAACGGACCGTGGCGAGGCAACACCTTACTGGCTGGGGACTGCCCAGCTTAAGGCGGGCGGTAGCTGCCCAATGAGATGCAATGATCTCTCCCACCGTCGGAAGCAGCCCCTGGCGTCATGCTCTACGCCAATCGAGCGAAGACTTATAACCGGTAAACTGCTGCTTCCCGTGTTGTGCCGACGCCGTATGGCGAAGTTGGAGTGTC
This sequence comes from Tiliqua scincoides, assembly GCF_035046505.1. Taxonomy (NCBI): domain Eukaryota; kingdom Metazoa; phylum Chordata; class Lepidosauria; order Squamata; family Scincidae; genus Tiliqua; species Tiliqua scincoides. Next base: position 34,610,150 of record NC_089826.1, read on the forward strand.
CTCTCCAGTGCGCGAAGCCTGGGTAAAAATTAAGTAATATGGAAAAAAATTAAGTAATATGATTAATAAAAGTACCTGAAAGGTGTTTATATGCCGTGCAGTTTATTGTTTGCTCTTTACAATGGATATTTAATATTTTAATATTTTTAACCCAATTGGGCAACATTTCAGTTCAAGGAGTGCAAATAAAAGCTTTTCCCTTATAAATTCTCCTTATTTCAACACATTTCAGAGCTGAGCATGGCCTCCTGGCCTGCCAGCTTCATCACTTGCAGACAATGCTGCTGAACGGATCATGCAGAGATTTCCAAACTGTGAGTCTTGCCTCCATAGGAAATGTCTCAGCTCTGCTAAGTGAGATGAAACAGTTTTCCATGGAGATGAAAAATTGCCTGCCTAGTTTCTTTACACACAACAGACTCAAAATCAAGTATTGCAGGGATGCTCCGGAGGTAGCTCATGAGACAATGTAGGGGTGTGGGTTTTCTCTTCTTTTTTTCTGACCTGGGAAAGATCTGATGCATCCTGGTCACCTAGGGCAGCCCCCTCCAAACCCCAGCCAGCAGGCTGGATCCGGGGTTTGGGTTTATCCTCCCCCCAGTGACGGGCACTTACTGTTCCAATGTGCCATCCTGATCGGGATGATGTGACGCTCCAGGCAGTTGTGTCTGTCTGGAAATCCAGGTACAACGCCCACTGGAGCGACCAAAGATGCCACTGGCCAGAGTATCGCATTGCCATAACTGGGGGACATACAGTCCTGCAGCATGCCAGGACAGTACGCGCAAGCCGTGCTGGAGAAGGCATTTCCAGCATACAGCAGTCTGGTTTGGAGACCGTTAATCTTTGGTCCAGAAGCTATAAGCATCCTATTCTTCCCTCCTGCTGGTGCAGCCAAGCCAAAAATTGGTAAACTATATCCAGTGGGAGTAATGGAGTGGATCGGGAGGCTTCAGAGGCAAAAGGGGATTTAAATGCCCTTACATCTCTGTAAGCTTCCCACTCATCAATGGGTCTCCTTGGACCTTCTTCAGCAAAATTGCAAGTCTGAGGAAAGGGAGTGGAGAGGCTGCCTATCCTATCGAGGATAGGGTTCAGCGTGTGCCATTACTATCAGTTCCTCCTCCTGCAGGAACCTCCTGTTCCTCTCCCTCCCCACTCCTTTCATGCCCCATGTCCGGGATTCCCCAGCTTACCTGTTGCTCTGGCGGAAGGGAGATGGGGTGAAGATGGCCCCCAGGGCTGTTGGGAGAGTCACAGGGGTGGGGGCAGAAAATGTATTTAGGCTTACAAAGAATGGAAAGTGTCTTGTATGTAGCAAAACGTACTTCTGCAGCAACTGTAGTCCTGCAGCTATGTCCCTGAGCTCTTATACATTTCGTCATGATCCACAAGCCAAAGAGCAACTGTAGTAGGCTGGTTTCCTCCCAGATTTGATATTGTGCGAAGAAGTGTCATGTATGCGTTCCTGGACCCAGTGCACATGGCTTGCGGGAGTAGCTGTTGCTGCATGCCCACGACTGTGCATTCCATGGGGACAGGAAGCCCAGATGAGATAGAAAAATATAACATTCCATGAAATTTCTGGCCCCCCTTTGGTTCCTGGGCCCCCTTTTTGACCCTGGGCCGGGGTGCAATTCACCCCCTTTTCCGCTGCATTTCTGAGGAGCAGGAGGGGCAAAAGCCCTGGGGCACCATGCCTGTGAAGCTGTGAGGGTGGCACTGCCATGCCATTTCTGCCAGCTCCACCCACCCTCTGGAGCTGTTCTGAAGGCCGGGGAAGCCCTGTGCTGTATCCCCAAGCCTCCAAAAACCTTCATCAGAAAACTGGAAGTACTGCTTAAGGGCACTCCAGTGGCCTCAGAAAGCTTTCAGAGCACTTAGGGACATTGCATGAAACTCAGAAATGAAGGTAAGTCGCCTCTCGTGGGAAGTGACATATTGTGGTCCCTGACCCCAGGGCAGCACAGATGCCAGGTCCCCAATTGCCCCTTTTCCCCCTCTCATGGGCCCTGGATAGTGGAACTGTGTTCTGCTGTTGTAAAGACCTACACATGCTCAGTCCTTGATAGGATTGAACTGCAAGTCCATTTGTTTTGGGGGTGTGAAAAATCATCCAGAATTTATAGCTATAGGGCTAGTAATGTCAGATGTGTGCCCTGAAGGCCTGCAGGGCTGTAAGCCATTAGGACAGTGGTTCTCAAACTGATGGGCCACGACCAGCTTGTGTAACGCTTCCCCCGTCCCTTTAAGGGGACGGATGCAGTGAAGGAAAGGGGAGGGAGGCAGCGACACAATCCCCAGCCCTGCACAGCCCTGCACAGTGCTCCCCGAGGCTTGGAATGTTAGCTAAAAGCAGGCGAAAGCACTTGCATTTTGCAGGAGGTGCTTTGCGCCTGCTTTTAGTGAACGTTCCAAGCCTCGGGGAGCGCTGTGCAGGGCTCCCTGCACCTCCTGCAGCCTGCTGCAGCCCTGCCTTCTTGAAGTAAGTGCAAAGCACCCACCTCGCCCCCGTTAGCGATGTGATCCTGGGGATCGCGTCGCTGCCCTAGTCCCTCCCCCGCAAGAACTGACTGAGGGAGTAAAGCTCCCTCAAAGTTTGAGAACCTCTGCATTAGGCGATAGGAACTCCTATCTTTACTGTGTCCTTTTGTTATTGGTGGAGGAGGACTGCTGTATTTATGGGCAACTTTTATACTATTCTAGAGAAAAGCATTAAGGTTGGGGAAATTGAGAACTATAAACTCAAGAAGCTCCCTGTCCTATGCTAGAATGGTTTAGAATGTGTACTCAAAATCCCAGCCATGATAAGTCTCATCACCATTTATTAAGCAACTTGTCAACTTGTGAGTCACTTGAGTCCATCACAGTCCACTGGCCATGAATTGTGGCCTGCTGAGTGCTTGATAAACTCACTGCTTTGTCACTTCTATGTGGGTGACAAAAGTAGGATGTTTCCTGAGTCCCTAGTGGACCTCTTGAATGAAGAACAAGAGTACTTGGGACTGGGGCTGAGTTTCAGTTGCTGGGCACATGCTTTGCCTGCAGAAAGTTTCAGATTCAGCCCCTGGCATCTCCAGGAATACTCTATCTCAGTGTTCTTCAATAAAAGGAGTCGCAAAGTCTCATGGGGGGGGGGGTTTGTGGCAACCTTCCAAAGCCTGTGAAAGGGAGGGCTTGAATCCAATGCAATAATGGTACGGTCTTATCAAAATGGAGTCCTTGATATAATCCTGCACAGTCTCTTCTCGCTGTCTTGCCCTGTAGCTCCTATGGCTGGCCCTGCTGAGACAGCTATCTCACAGGGTTGCTGTGAAGACACAAGAGATGGGGGGGGAAAGGGGTGGGTTGGGGTGGGAGGAATGGGTCCCAGGAGGGGGGCAGGATCAGTGGCAGGTCCCCACTCTCATACTTTATTTATTGGAGTCATGGCACAAAAATGGCTGAAGAGCACTGCGCCATCTGAAACCCTTGGGAGCAGCTTCCAATCACAATACTGACCTACATGGATGGTCTGACTCATTTGAAGACTGCATCCTGTGTTGTTGGCTTGGTAAGCCATCAATTGTACTAACATTCCAAGGGCACAGTTCTAACCAACTTTTCAGCACTGAGATAAGGGCAATGCAGCTCCAAGGTAAGGGAACAGACATTGCCTTACCTTGAGGAGGCCTCTGTGGCTATCCCCCAACTGCAGGATGCAGCACACACCCTACTGGCACCGCTATGTCAATGCCGGAAAGTTGGTTAGGTTTGTGCCTTAAGTTAACAATCTTCTTTTTTAAAAAAATCTTGGAACGTTTATTCCAAACAAAAGCAGATTTTACTTTTGTTTCATAAAGCTCATTGGAAGCAGTCATACCACTTACCTATTTTATAATACGGATCCTCTGCACCTACCTGTGGTTCAGTATTTCAGAAGATGCTCTGACGACAACAACAACATGTGGGCTTGTTAATGTAAGAGTCTGATCCTCACTCCCACAGCTTCTTAACAGCATAAGCCTAGAGATGGAGACAGTTCCCTTGATCTGGCTTAGATTTCCTCAGGGACGGTACCCAGGTGAACCTTCCTACCAATTTAATGGAACCGATAAAGGCTAGCGCGGGCTATTACTTGATGCCTGTTAGAGCTGGAAATCCCACAAATCTTTGCACATTGTTTGAATGCTCTTCAGTGGCAGCAGTGATGTTTCAGAGCCAGCAGTACAGCATGTAGATTTGTTGGGATATTTTTCAAGCAATCAGACAATATCACCACTTTCTTTGGAAAGAATATCTTACAATTTTCAAAGATGTCAGCTTCCACCGTTTGCTTACCACAGCCTAACTGGTTTTTGCCTTCTGGTTAAGTCTCCCTAAATGACACTGCAGATGCAGGAAGCAGAGTTTTTTCTAGCACCTACAAGTCAAGTTGGGTAGGTTGGCCATGCGCCACATGTGCTCCAGCAATGTCGGCTTCAATTTTAGTCAAATCTCTGAAAGTGAATGAAACAGAGTCAAGCTGGTTGACGCTGTGGTCACCGATGTGAGCTAAGTGAAGCTGAAGTTGTCAAAGCAATTTGCTCAAAATCAATCTCAAACTGAAAAAGGGTGTGAATCTACATTTCCCTACGAAATGGGGACATGAACCACAAATGGGATCAGGTCACCAGAGGCTGTCTGCCACGGGGACACATGCTGGTGGACACTTGGCTTGGATTGTGACGCTGGCCTTACAGGCTTCTAGACACAGGGCTGGAAGAACCATTCCGCTTCCTTGACCCCCTTTTGCAGGGGTTGGCAGTGATGAACCTGGGAGAACGACAAAGTGACCTTGGATTTGGAGGCAGGGTGGTTATGTTTAGCCAGATGGCAATTGGTCAGTGCAGCAGGTTCTGTACTGACCAATTGCCATCTGGCTAAACATTCCATAAACATAGCTCTTAATTTTACCAAAATTTGTTATGTGTCACATGTGTTTATTCGGGGGGGGGGGTTATACCTGAGCAATAGAATTTGGCTTTATTTTCTGTCTTCCAGACTCCCCCCCTTTTTTGTTTTTTTGTTTTGTTTCAATAACACTTTTTGACCAACCTGCCTAGTTCATTAGCCTATATACCTCCTCAAGACTTGTCCAGCTAATGGAGTACTCTAGAGTGGTTGGAGAGAGAGGGGGGGCACTGAAAAGCAAATGTCAGTCTGTTATGCTTCCTTCCTCCCCCCCCTTCCCTGCTGATAGCCCATCATTGAAGACTGCCAGCTAATGGGAAACAGATATGTGAAACCACCACCACCCACTCCAGGTGCGATCACCACCACCTATCCACTCCAAGTGGCAGAAACTGGTGTATTGTGATTTTTTGTACCTGTGTATTTTAAAAGTGACCCAGCAGTGGAAAGAAGGTCTAACATGCACATGCACCATCAGCAGGACAGAGCTGCTTGTGCATTTCTATCAAACTCCTTACCTGTTCACTCTCCATGAGGCAGCAAATACCTGAGCAGCACTTAAGTGTGTGAAGAATCTGGTGCACACAGGCAGATGCTGTGACACTGATGCTGTGACACTGCTTCCCATTGTGTTTCATGGCTATGTTTACTGAATGCCTGGATGGGGCGGTTGTCAATATCAACTACCAGTTCAGAAAGCCAGGGCATAAACAACCTACGTTACATACACCAAGTAAATTCTTCCTTTGTGTCTCTGCGTCTATCTTCCTAGATCCTTCTAGTGGAGTGTTTGTTGTGTCCTGAAAATATAATCAGGACTGTCAGAAGGCTCTTATTGAAAAGTTCACGCTATTTATTCACAGAGTGGTGCAGCACTTTGACACAACTTGTAAGGCTCCTTTCAAAGCCCTGGCAAAGCTCTTCATCTTTTGTGTAATTTTACATTTTCCTTCCAGGAAAAAAATAAAATAAAAAAATTCTGATTTTGCTGCTGGGAACTTAAAAAAAAAAATCTAATTGTTCCACTTTTTTTTCTTTCTTTCTATGAAATGGATCTGGAAAAAAAAAAACACAAAAAGATTTTAGCATATTTTCAGACATAACATTCTAATCGAAAGCAACAAAAGACACCCTCAAAGAACAGAGTGGAAGCAATCTGAAGCAGTGATGTAGCTAACCCATTTGCTGCCCAGTGCAAAGAACATTTTGTAGCCCCCCCCCCCCAGCAACAAAATCAAATTTAATTAATTAAATTGGGTCCTTTTTTTGTGTTAAAGTGAGTGAGAAATGTTAGTTAATATTTTGAAAAAGCAAGGACATTGAAAGTTGGGATTAGGTCTTAAATTGTATGAATTAAAACTGTGCCATTTATTTATTTATTTGCCTATTTAATTTTTTATCCCACTTTTCTTCTGAAGGGCATCCAAAGTGGCTTACAACAATTTAAATATGTATACATGTAAAATAAAACTGTAAAATGCAATGTAAAAAAGCAGCAAACAATCACAGGCATAATGGATGAACATACAAGCACATAAAATACAATAATCAATAAAGCATAAAAGCAGTAGGTGTCAGGTACTACAGAAGACTAAAATCAGAAGGCTTGCTGAAATAGAAATGTTCACAGAGGTCACTGGAGGCTTCTAAAAAGGGAGGAAACTAAAGGGGCCCTCTTTCAAACCACCACCCCTCTTACTTCTGTAAGTGACCACAAATCTAAAAGGCATATCTAATTTAGAGCCCAATCCTGTGCCTGTCTACTCAAGTCCCACTATAGTCAATGGAGCTTACTCCCAGGAAAGTGTGTATATACAGTTTGAGAGGTGCAGGGGAGACAATCATAACAGCCAGCAGCTTACCTTTAGGAATTGAATAGAATAGGGATTGATGAATTTCAAATAAATGATGAGATGATGATTATTACTAAGGTCAGGCCAGGCCTGCTCTGGGTGCTACGTGCTGCTCAGTGCTCCCACTGCAGCTTGCCTCGAATGCCTTACCTGGCCTGCTCCCCTCTTCAGGTTCCTGTGCAGGGAACCCATCACAGCCAGCCAGCCATCTGAGAGCCCAATCCTATGCATGCCTACTTGGAAGTAAGTCCCATTATAGTCAATGGGGCTTACTCCCTGGCAAGTGTGCATATGACTGCAGCCTTGGAGCACAATCTATGGAACACAATGCCTACTTGGAAGTAACTTAGATTGGGCGGTAGTTGTAGGGTTTACTACAGTTGTAGGGTTTACAACTGCAGTTGTAGTGCACGGGTTTAACTGTTGCCCCCCTTCCTCCCCCTGCAGGTTCGTGTGCTGGTCCCAGCGCTGTGTGGAAAGTTGCTAGCTTTTCCCTTCCGTCTGGACAATGTTTGGAGGGGAAGATCCCGGCACCCAAGCCCACCATGACTGGCGGCGGGGGGGGGGGTAAGATCACAGCCAGGAAGGCAGGGAGTAGGGGAGGCAAAGGGAAAACGGGAGAGGAGAGATATCAATAAGTTCCCTCTTGGCTGCCAGCCGCACGCCTGCAGCCGAACCTAGGCTACAATCCTATGTGTTTTCCTGGGAGTAAGCCCCATTGACTATAATGGGACTTACTTCCAAGTAGGCATGCATAGGGCTGGGCTTCTAAGTCTCTCTTCTGTATGCCTCCCTCCCGTGTGCCTATCTGGAGGAGCTCAGTTGTTGCCCCCATGCCCCCCAGCAGGCAGCAGAGATAGAAGTTCTTGTGGAGCGCTGCTGGGGCTCGACTTCACAGCAGTTGTGGAGGGCAAGCAGCAGCAGACCGTGCAGTCCCCGGCTGCTGCCCCTACCGCTGCCACATCTCAGCTGCTGGGCTGGCGACTCCGCAGTGCCTGCCCCGCACCTGCAGCCCACTCTGTCGCTCAGGGGGAAATAGCAGCGAGGAGTAGTGAGTTGACTGTTGCCCCCATCTCCTCTCCCCTGCTGCGTGCCTGCAGCAGCCTCTCTCCTGTGTGCCTTGCAGCAGCCCGATAGTCGTGTGGGCATTGTTGCCTGTGCGTTGTAGCTCCTCCCACCCTGTAACCCCCATGTTGTAACCCCCACCACCCTGTAGCCTGGTGCACATGCTACCCCCTGCAGCCCCTTAGCTACGCTACTGATCTGAAGAACAGGTTTAGGAATGGGTCTCCATTTTGTTGTTGCTGTTCCGATAGCAATTCAATCAAAATGGGTCTGGAGCAGGAGAAACATCAGTAAAAATTATGGAAATTTCCAATTATCAGTGGATTGTGAACATAATGTTATGTGACATTATGTGTAGTTAGAAGGAACTACAGCGATTAAAAAATACCTAAGCAGGGTCCAAGAAACCCATGACTCACCACATTTCCCCCTTTCATTCAAGAGGATGTTATCTATTTACTCTCACACATGGCAGAGCCAATAGCAGTTGAAAAATTAATTGGTGATCCAAGCATGGCCTGCACTAGGATTGGATGCCAGTCATTGCCTGAAGATAGGAGAAAGTTCATGCCAAAAAGCTGTGAAAACTTTTGTCGTTGCCTGTACATGCGCAAATCTTTCCAGTGTAGGAAAAGTAGTGTCTGCACAGATGGCATGCCATCAGGGGTGAGCCGGGTTGAGTTATCACAGGGTGTGCAGCCCAATTCTATGCATGTCTACTCAGAAGTAAGTCCCATTAGTATCAATGGGGCTTACTCCCAGGAAAGTGTGGATAGGATTGGGCCGTCATTGGTCTAAAATCTGAAGTGATGCCACTAGGGGACAGTATTTTACAAAATGTATTCAAGGTATCACAATTTCAATGGTGCCCGGATATTATTCAATATTTAGAAATCTTAATTCCTAGATGATGGATGATTGGGTTAAATTTTAATAAACAGGTATATGACATATCCTTGGACTTGGATAGGTGGACCCCTTTAAATCTTTCCCTTTAGGGTAAGGTTAATACCATCTTGTTGGCATCCTTCAGTCTTGGAAGACTATGGTGTCACCATCAAAATGATATAATACCTCATATAATAATGCAATCTTTTAAAATTAAATTAATACACATTTGTAATGGAAGATCAGAAGATCATCAGGTGGATGATGTGGTGTTGACAGCGATTCCCTGTTTTGACAGCTGGTTGACAGCTCTGGGAAGGGCAGGGCTGGCTCCACAGCTGTAATCAATCAAGGCCAATGGAGACCTGGTTGGACACCTGAGCTTCATTTGACCTTGATGGGACCCGAGCTAATGAGGTAGCTCACAGATGAGCTGCATTTGGACTTAACAAGGGGCTGCAGGATAAAAGGCAGCTTCAGAAGGAGCAAATGGCTGACCAGAGTGGGACACTGACCAGAGGGTGGACCCTGACCCGGAGGGACACCCGAATGGACTCACACTGGGAGAAGGGGACTGCCAGAACTCTGCTGGAGGACACACAGAGGAGAGGACTGCCAGGACCCTGCTGGAGGAGACACTCTTCTGGAGAAGATAGAGGAAGGGACTGCTGAGACTCTGCTGGACACACATTCTGCTGCATTGGACTGCTACTGGGAAGATTGGACTGGGAATACTGGACTGGGAAGATTGAACTGCTTTGGAGATTGAACTGTGGACTTGGACTTGGAGGCATCAAACCTTCACCCACTGAGTTAAGTGGAGTTTTGGGGAGGGAAAGCTTCTGGACAAGAGGACTTGCAGGGAGTGTCTGTGTTTGTAGCAATAAATTCTTGTTAATTGCTATAGATAAGGAGTTCTGTGTTCATTCCTTTGCACACCACAGCTGTTGTTCTTGGAAAAGGAGGGTGTTAATTAGCCAAAAAGCGGGCATTAGAAGGGAGTTGGGATATTTGGATGGGACAAATTGGCGTAGTTGGCAGGATTCGAAAATTAGGATAGGACAACATTATGCTTTGTTTCAGACATTTTAATGGGGATCAGCACCATCCCCTATCTCTTGGAAAAGATCTCTTTAATCTCTCAGATGTAAATAGGTCCAGACGGCCTATCGGAAGGTAAGTACAAAAGTCTTTACTTACCTCTTCTGGGCTATCTGATTGCTCCCCCACAGAATGCGGCCCGCATTCAACAAGTGGTGTTGCATGCTGTGGGCTGGCTCGGGATAGGGTTGGGCCCTAAATAGAAGAATTTACTGTCTAATAATGCATTATCATTTCACTGTGATAATCTCATTAACATAAACCAGAGTTCTTTTTTTTTTTAATTCCAGGTTTTTCCTATTACAAAGCACAAACAACATGTATAAGCCCTTTTCACAAGCATTTTGTTCAGTATGTGGTGACAGAAAACCCCTGAGAACATGAAACCCATTCTGGCAGGCCTTGTCTATGAGTAGTGTGCACTCTTGCCTCCCTGTCCCTTTTTTATAGATCATATCCGGAGGCTTTGCTTGAGTTCTTTTATTCAGAGTTTGTTTTCCAACCACGAACACATCACTAGTTAAAACACTACAGTTTTCTTCCCTTTGGAATTTCCATGGCTAACCAAGACAGAATTTTAGTTGAGTTAGTTTATGTGGCACCAGTCCCAGCTGGCTAATTAGGTTCAGCTGCTTTTCTTAAGTCTTTCAGGACTTCCTCCCAAGTGACTGTTCCTATAAACACTTATCTTGCCAAAACCTATTCCCCTTTACTCAAGTCCCCTTACTAGCTAGTGTGGATATGTTATATTTCCCAGCTACATAGCCTCCAGTCACTGGTCAGGAGCCACAAGTTCTGTAACTGCAGATTTGTTCTATCTTAAAGCCATTCTGTGATCTGTCTATTGCTGCATGCCTGGAGGCATAACTAGGTATGTTCCATGTGTTCAGTTGACATCAAAGTATTGAAAGTTATGTATTCCATACAGAGAAGATTCAAGTCATGTTTCTAGTATAGCCCCATTCCCAGTTTTATAACATCTCATCTCTATTCTATGCTATAAATTCTTGCCCATCGATCATGTTTGTCACTTCTATTCACCATGTTGTTGCAGTCATGGAATTCAGAACCAGCTCATCCTAAAGGTCACCTATCCCAGTCTGGGGATACCTGCCTCTGCACACTCATCTACCTCCTCCACTTTGAAAAGAAGTAAGGGAATGGAGAGGAAGAAAAAGTGCAGCGGAGAGGAGACTGGTGAACTAGATCGCCACTTCCCTTTTCCTTTTCAAATCCAGGAGGAGGAGGAAAATTGGTGGAGGCTGGCATGGTATGGGGGAGGCATTTGGTGTCCCATTGAATCTGCTGGGACTTCTTGGCCAGCCCTGATGGAATCATAGAGCTGAAATGGACCATATCCAAGCTTCCTATCCCAGAAGTGCAGAACATCCACACCAGCCAAGCAATGGTGCAATTTTATGGAAATTGTTTTAGCTTCTCTGAATAGTTCTGCTCCTGTTTCATCTGAGAAGGAGACTTCTCATTCACTTTTGATTTTGTTTTACTACCATTCACATATCAGCTTCACAGATTCAAACAGTATAATCCGAAATGTTGCAGGTTACAGGCAAGGATGAAAATGGACACCAGGAGGTTTCAAGGAGAACAAGCTTTATTTCTTTCAGCTGGCTGCTGGTCACAGAGGAATCGCTTCCAAGATCTGTGACCCCGATTTCTTCTGGGTCTGGACAGATATACTTTCATTGCAAAGCATTAGGCACACTTTGGATTGGTCAAATCAGATCTGCAGAGCCTTAGATACATCTTTGATTGGCAAACATCATATGACGCGAGGGGCTTTCCATGCCTACAAGCAGGTTACAAAAGGTTACTTTAGCATATCTTTACTGAATATAATTCTATGGAAAGTCCCCTATAGATAATCATCAGCTAAGCTGGCCTGTGTAACATCTCTTTTCCCTTCCGACCACCTGCTCGTCAGCCCTTGAAGCTCGCGGTTTCCTGCTGCTAGGGGTCTCATCAAAACAAGCTAGATACAGTTTAGATGAACCTTTTGCGGTTAAACTAAGTTGGCAACACCTTGCCTTCTGTCTGCTTTTGACTCAGGGCACCTAAAGGGCATATTTTCTAGCATAAGCAACAAAGCACAGGACTTGACTTTGGTCAAGGTAAGCTTTTTAGCTTATGACCAGGCCTAGACAGGGGCCTGGGCTGGTCTATACACTTCAAATCGGGGGGTTCTTTCTCTCTCTCTCACACACCAACACAGTAGACCCCAGCTATAAAGTTGGAGTAATCAATGGTCATCACACCAGGCAAGAAGCTGATCGAGTACTGACTTCCATCTATTCAGAATACAGGAATGAAAATTATATACTTTGTGCAGATATCTGAACTATAACTGTGAAAGCATGGAACATGGAAACACAGTCAACTTTCAAACCACTTCACATTTCATTTGTGAAGCCTCTTTTTACACATTTACACAATTTAATAATATAATGTGAATCTTAAGCTCATGAATCTCAGCCAAAAAATATCATCTCTCTGTACTTGGTAGCATCAGAGAATACAGATGGCACTGCTCACTTTTTAAGGTGACTGTTCTGACTGTAGAAATCAGCTCAAGGTAAAGAGCTGAATAATTGTAGGTTTGAATATTTCAACTTATGAGCGAAGACAGGAAATGCAAGTGACTCACACTTCCTGTGTCAACACATTTTGGGATGATTAAAATAAGGACTGAGGCAACTCCTCATATGATGATACATGTTCATATGATGTGGGGTTGGGGGGCACAAAGCTCTCAAAACTTCCTGTAGGAGAGAAGTATAAACATTTATTTTTGATTGTAAAAATAAACATAAAAGCAGTAACTACAAGTCGCTCATGCAGAGCCCATGAGAGGGGGTGCAGGGTGTTAAATTGTCCCTGGGCCTAGGGTTAAAAGGGGGGAACAGGAGCCAAAGGAGGGGGTCCAAAAATTTCCTGGCATTTTACATTTTCTGATCTGAGAGGAGATGCAGATGGAATATTATCTGGTGTGCTCCCTGGGGCATTTGGTGGGCCGCTGTGAGATACAGGAAGCTGGACTAGATGGGCCTATGGCCTGATCCAGTGGGGCTGTTCTTATGTTCTTATGTTCTTATGAAGTGGTACATTGTACCTGGGCCTGAGGTCAAAAAAGGGGCCTGGGAGTCAAAGGAGAGGAGCTGGAAATTTCCAGGAATCCCAGGAAATGTTTGCATTTATTCTGTGAAAACTAGCATTCACATTTTGTATAAACCTACATACTTCTACGTATATATCATAATTCAGAGACATTATGATTAAATTATCATATGAAATTATGATCCAATGGAGAAGGGAAGGGGCCCAACAGAACCTTTGTACTCCAAAATGAGCCCCAAAGAAACTTTGTACCTCCTAATAAAATACAACTCATGTTTCACCTTTTCCCCCTTGAATGCCTGATGTGACTCTAATGTTAAGTGAATATTAAACAGATAACCATCCACTTCATATTATTTAAGACAAACGAAATGGCATGTGAAGGGAATAATGAACACATCTCCCCACATTTGCTACTTTGCATGTTCAGGAACTAAAAAAAAAAAACCCCAAAAAACATTTGCCAGCCTTTTACCTGGCATTTTGTTACACTTTAAAGGGCCATTCTTTGTGCAAGTTCTTTTTTTTTCAGGGAATGATAGAACGGCATGATCAAAAGCGAACAGCTTGCTCGTGCAAAGGACTCGATTCTCTTATCTTACCCATGTACAATAATATCGTACTCTATGATACTTTGCTTTTGAAGTCAATAGATTCATGCACATCATTCAGAACTATCCGGCGTGATTGAGTGTATCTAGAGCAGGCCTGTGCTGTGGAAATGGATGCACAGTGGTATGAAAGGAAACAGCCACGCTAATGGAAAGCAATGCACTTTTTATGTTGAAACATTCCACCATTTATAGATCCTTGTCCCCCTTTCAGAAGTACAATGTCGTGCTTTGTTTAAAGAGCTCTGAAAACCTGGAGGAATATGTCAGTTGTGAAATGCAAGTGCACCCCCTGCCAGGAAGAGCAAATGTGTGTAAAGCCTGGGGAGTGCTGCAAGATACCCCACTGTGAAATGGGTTTTGCTTTCAGTAGCACCACCCACTTAAATATGCACCCTTACGGCTATCATTGCTTATTCAGTGCTATTCAAACCTCTTTGGTTAGAAAAGTAAGCTAGAACTCTGTGATGTCAGGCATTGGATAGTATTCTATGTATTATTCTATGTAATGCTTCTGACCAAACTCCAGCCCATTCATTTTTTTTTTTCAAGTGAGAGATGATAGGTTGGCTAAGACCACCCAATGGGATCAAAGCTGATGTGGGAATTGAAATGAGAACATACCAACTCCCACTCCGCATGATCAGGCACTTTCGAGTTCCATTAATTTCCATGGGAAAGTTAAGCAACACATTTACAGTAAATCTCTCCCACAGAAAGAAATGAGATTGAAAATTGCTCTGCTTTGGATGGATCATTTCCCTCCCAACATTTCCCTCAGCCAAAAATTCAGACTTCCTGACTCACAGCTCTTAGTCACCTCGATGCAACAACCGGTAAGGTAAATGCACACCGTAAATAGATCAGCAGGGGCCGGAAGAGAAAAGGTGGGTTTTCAACAGAGGATGCCAATTTCAAATTTCAAGAGCCACCTTAAACAAAGGTGTGTTTTGTTGGCTTGGAGCAACCACGGGGAACATGCTTGTTTGAATTCATGCACGACAGATGCTGTGAGAGGCAGTGAGCTCTCTGATGGAAAAGAATGCTTGCTTACAGTGAAATGATCATTGATAAGTTGCTTAAGGCCTTTTCAGCTAAGGATCTTGTACTGTCTTAGCTTTCAATACATAAGCTAGGGCACTTATTGAACATTAGAGAACCCAGCTATGTTTGTTTGGGTGCAAGTCCAAAAATAAGCATTGGGGCTCACATCAGAAGGCCCTGAATTCTTCTCTGTCTGAGATTTGTGTGCGCATGGACATGCACCTGTACCTGTGAGTGTGTTTTTATATGAACAAGCACATGCATTCATTTTGAAAGTGAATTTGAGGGCTAGATATTTTAAATGTAGGGCAGTAGTATAGCTAGAGGGGGGAGGAAAACACTAAGTTTTGCACAGCGCCTCATTGTAGTGTGCAAGTGCCCCCCCTCCTTCGGAGTCATTCTGAGCTGCCTCTTTTTTACTCTAGTGGCCTGGCTCTGAAAGGGAAGGGAGGGGCCATTTGCACTCCGCAGTGAGGCATCTTGCAAAACTTAGTGCTTTCCACTTGATCTAGTTATGCTACTGATGTAGGGCACAACTTGTTCCTGTGCATGTGTTATACCTAATATGCACTGCGCATGCATAGAAACCTATTATCGGTGGACATAGTACTTTACAGCAGTCTGTGCCAGTGCAGGAGCCATGCTGCCACTAGGTGGCACACATAGGATTAGGGCCTGATAGATCTGTTAAATTTATTTAGGATAGTTTCTAATTCAATTTTCAATTGGTATGCAATATGTTGTTGTTGATAGTTGTTTTTTTTAGGTATCTGATTCTGGATTTTAAATTGATTTTTGTTTGCATTATTTTTGTATTATTACAGAATAATATTGAAGAACAAAAATCTTACTAAAGGACAAAAATCTTAAATAGATAAAAATCAACACGAAGAGAATTTTGCATTTTTTTTTCATTTGGTGTGACAGGAGACTCAATTCTGAAATAAATTTATTTGAATATCAAACATGGAAACTTCAGAGCATCTTTCTTGTTTTTTGTTTTTGTTTTTAATCAGATCTGAAAGTAGTTAAAAAGTCCAGTCTTTTCCTTGGGGCCACACATCTGCAAAAAAGCTGCAAGGAAATGTTAGATTATTAGAATGATATGTAAGGGAAGCTATATGATTAGCAACAAAATGTGGTGCACATGTTTTTCCCCATTTCCTCCATAACATTTCATAAATCTCATTTGGGATGCATGGGTGTAAATGAATACAAAATGTAGTTCTTAATTGGGATGTGTGTCTGGGACATATTTCCTTTAATATGTTTAATAAGCTTTAAAAACTAGTTTCATTGGTGTACCTCTGGGACCCCGTGAAGAATAACAGGGATGCCTAGAAGTGGATTTTTAATTTCTGCATGCAACTGAGGTGGAATTAAAGTGCAAAAGCAATTTCAAAGGTCTTGGTATGATGAATGATCAGAAATCATTCCTTACATTACTTAAAGAAAAACTTTCTGAATTCCTTTGTTGCAGGCAGTGACAGTCTGATTTATATTATGTCTTATGAAGGATAATTTTTATGTGTTGGATTGGATGTGTTCTCCCATCATAACTTGAAAGCTTAGAGTTGGGTAGGGCAACTTGAAAACCAGAAGTATGAAAAAAAATGGTGACCCTGAAAGAAAGAACAGTATAAATACTCTACCAATAAATTTACAATTTCTAGTTCTATCTACAATTTCCCATCTAATCCCAGCTGGGGAAACAAGCCACAATGCAAAACATGCTTCCTTGCATATATATATATTTACTAAACAATAAGTGATGGTCACTTGAACTTATAACCCAGTCCTAGCCAGGCCTAACACTACTGGAGTGAGATTTCCAATGGTATAAAGTGCTTTCTGGCTATCACAAAATCCAACATGCTAGTGCATCTGGCCTCGTTACTGCCACAAGTGGTGAGCAGCTGACACTGGTCAGTTCACACCCAGGGTGGGAGGGAGGCAGGGGGATGGATGGAACAGAGCAGCAGTGGAGGCAGGGAGGAGGGCACATTGAGGCTGGGAAGAGGGCAGTTTCAGCAGCAGCAGCACAAACAGAAACCTAATCCCCTTCCTGACCTTGATTCCCTGACTTGGATCCATGAGGACTTGTCTCAGCTGTAGAGTTGATGCAAATCTTGGTGGGCTGTCCTGGGGCAAGAAAACAAATGTTCCCTTACCCCAAGGAGGCTTCTGGAGGCTGAAATTCCCAGTGGGATGCAGCCGGCACTATTTTGGCACCAGAACATCATCACTTGGGGAGTGGGATTCATTCTTGAAAGTAAGCTCAATTTTCAATGTCCTCATAATTCTAAAGAGTTTCTTTCTGCCAACTCATATTTTCACACCTAACATGAGCAAAAAAGGTGACAATCATTCTTTTTGATGTGATGCATGTTTGTATTTTACACTTGTATTTTGCAAATGATTATGAAAAGTTACCGGGAGTCTCTGGCTTTATCGACTCTCCCAAGAAAAGGGAGAAGGAAGCAGGGACTGAGAAATCAGTTGCCACCCCCTTCTCAGTGTGTCCCATTAACAGGACCTGTGAGATAGATAGAACCATTGGGTGACTTCTGGATGGCCTTAGGGATTTCAGTAAGTCACAGGGCTTTGAATGTTATGCAAGTTCCCAAGCCCTTTAGATAAAATATCAGTTAAAAGAAGCAGCATGGTTTTAAATTGCATCCAGAATATAATCCAGAACATGCACTGAGGGACACATGAAGCAACCATCTAGTTGAAAGCAACTAAACAGCAGCATTCAAATATCTGGTCACTGCCTGGGAATGCCATATATGCTGCTTTGAGTTCCATAATGGAAGAAACAATTGCAATATATAGGTAGGAAACCAGTTCATGTGGAACATGGTGTATTCCTCACTAACAGCCCTCCCATCAGACAGATGGTCTTCCATGTTCTATTACTGCTCTAGTAAATGTTTCTGAAGGATCTTCAAGGTTAGCTCTATATTAGTCCTTCTTCTGATGTATCATTTGTACTGTTGTCTACAGGGCTAGACTAAAACCTCCATGGTTCCTGTGCTAGCATGCCTAATGCTGCCTAATCTGGTTATCTACCTACCTCTGGTCTGCACCTCCCACTCCCTTGACTGGAAGAGGAACATAAGAACTTAAGAACAGCCCCACTGGATCAGGCCATAGGCCCATCTAGTCCAGCTTCCTGTATCTCACAGCGGCCCACCAAATGCCCCAGGGAGCACACCAGATAACAAGAGACCTGCATCCTGGTGCCCTCCCTTGCATCAGGCATTCTGACATAGCCCATTTCTCAAATCAGGAGGTTGCACGTACGCATCATGGCTTGCAACCCATAATGGATTTTTCCTCCAGAAACTTGTCCAATTCCCTTTTAAAGAGATGTTAGAGATGCATCTAGAGATGCATCTAGGTGGGCTCGAGCATCTCAGAGCGAAGAGGAAGAGGGAGATGGCGTGGAAGAAGACAGTGGTGGGCTAGAGCATCTCTGCTCTTGTTCTATTTCACTCTTCTTATTTCAATGCAGGGAGTGGTACTAGGAGGAGAGTAGAAGCTCTGGGCAGCTCAGGATTGGGCTGTTAAGCAGCCTCATAGAAGTGTCAGTCCTAATTATCAAATAAAATATAATATGACATTAGATAGATAGATAGATAGATAGATAGATAGATAGATAGATAGATAGATAGATAGATAGATAGATAGATAGATAGTGGCATAGTGGCATAGTGGCATAGTGGAAGAGGTAGTCATTGTAGCATTCTTCTTCTTAATATCTGTTTTGAGTGGTCAATGTTAATTTTTTTTTAATGCCTAGATTATGACAGCAAGAACATCTTTAATCTGACCTGCAAGATGCTGAAGCTTTTAGGAGGAGAATCCTAATGAGTGAATTAAAGTACAAAGAAATATAATCTTCAGGAAGATATTTTCATGCAAATTACCTTATGATGCACCATTATATTCACCCCATGCAATGGAGACTGGGGTTAAAGTGGGCCACTTCCTCAGCACTCATGACCCTTCTGGAAATTACTTGCGGAATGTTCCTGTCTCCCTCTAATGAAATATCTAAGGCAAAATGCATTCAAGGCCTCCACTTCTTAACCTCTTAATGAGGCCTTATCCTCCATTCTACAAATCCTTTCTAAAAGGTCTCCTCTGCTGCAGAGAATTAGAAACTCTGCTTTCAGAGACTCTTCTCTTGCTAATGCTCTGTTCTTGCAATTAATCACTTGAAGAGCTTGTGCAGGGCCCAATCAGGCTCGATTTGTCTATGTCTTGGCTCTCTTCTTCATTACCACTGTAACTGTTAATTAATTCATTGCTCGTATTAAACAGTAGCATATGTTTTCCTCTCTGTGTAGATTAGAAGGTGCAGACTATAGAAGCTCCCACTCTTTGGGCTCATTGCATAACCTCCTAATCACCTGTGTCTGAAAAATGGGATATTTTAATATGAAATCATAATTCATATCATAATGCAATTTGACGGCACACGTTGCGTACCTCTGGAAATTACTTTTTGATTAAGCAGTCTGCTTTTTGATTCTTGTGGGTGGGTGGGTGGGGGGTGCTTTTAGGGTTCTTACAATTTCAGAATACAGAAAGATGGATCTCTTTATCCTGAAACAACATATACTAAACAGCATATACTATATCCAACATTATTAGGTGTTCAGGCAGCTACTTCAGCTGCTTAGGAAATAATTACTGTAGGCAGCCAAGTTGCAAAAGGGAGGGGGCATGTAGCTCTTTCTTTTTATTTTACCTTTATCCTTTTTCTGCACAAAATTTCTTTCTTTCTTTCTTTCTTTCTTTCTTTCTTTCTTTCTTTCTTTCTTTCTTTCTTTCTTTCTTTCTTTCTTTCTGCGATGACATCACGCATCATTGCTGACGTCAGGTTCAGCCAAGCTTTGAATGTTGCAGAGCATGGTATTGTGCTGGTCAGCCACATAGCTCAGGGGGAACAATGGTTCTGGACTCTGGAGGCAGCTTGCCTGTTCATTTCCAGGGAAGAGGCAGGACAGTGAGTTTTTCTACATCATCTGCCACTGCTATTTTTAAAACATATGTTTAATGGTTTGGGATGTATGGATCAATGCACAGAGCATGAAAATGTGCTGGAAATTATGTTCAGGGAACGTCCTGGAGGTTGTTCATGCCAGAACCAGGCAAGCCCAATCTAATCCTGGTGTGGAAACCTAGTTGTCTATCTCTGCCTATCCCATTTGTCCAGTTGTAGGTAGTGATTACAGTGGGTACTAGAAAGAAAGGAGGAAAAGGGATGGAAAAGGTGTGTGTATTGGGGGGGGGGAGCAAGCCATTTACTATAATAACAAGAGAGAGGGGGGGAAATCAGGCCAAAGGCCCGTCCAGCTTCCTGTATCTCACAGTGGCCCACCAGATGCCTCAGGGAGCACTCAAGACAACAACAGACCTGCATCCTGGTGCCCTCCCTTGCATCTGGCAAGTGTAATGCAGGTAATCCCCTTTCCCTCAAAAAAGAGACTGAGGCCCAAATCCTGACTAACTTTCCAGCACTCGCATAGCGGTGCCAATGGGCGTGTGCTGCATCCTGCAGTTAGGGGGCACTCACAGAGACCTCCTCAAAGTAAGGGAATGCTTGTTCCCTTACCTCGGTGCTGCATTGCCCTTACGTCGGTGCTGGGAAGTGAGTTAGGATTGCGCCCTGAGGAAAATAACTTCCAATTAAAGGTAATAGCTTTGTTAGGAGAGAACAAAGATAGAAATATTGTATGCAAGGAATCTTTGCCCTAAAATAGTGTAATATGTTCCAGTTTTATGAAGGTTGCATGTATTGCAAAGTGTATTGGGTGCATCTGAGGAAAGGAAGAGGGGTATTCCAGGAGTCCCTGCTCTTTCAATCCAGCTTCTAGTGATGAGATAGGGAGACAGAAGGGGGGGAGGGAAGGGCGTTAAAATGTAGTACAGCTACTTGAATTGTTGTCTTGACAGGATCAGGAAGTTATTTGAATAGCATGTGAAAACACAACAAAACAGATCCCTTACTATTTAAGGCAGTGGTTCCCAAACTGTGCACTGTGGTGTCTAAGGGTGGACCGGGAAGCGGGCAGGGATGGTGCCAGAGGCTTCTTCCAGTTCCTCTCCCTGCACCTGGACCTGATCTGCTGTCATGAGGCTACACATGCCTGTGCCAGCTATTGTGATGGTGCAGGACTAAGTAGCTCCATAGCAGCTGCTGGGGCTTTCCTCAGGTCAAAGGGACAAAAGCTCCCTTACCTTATGGAGATCTCCAGCAGCCTAATTGCCCATGCTGGATCCAGTGGCAGCCAGCAGTTCAGATAGAATTGAGCTGTTAGTGTTTTTACTATCCGTTTTGTCACTGGCATAGCTAGAGGGGTGGCGCACTAAGTTTTGCAGTGAGTCTCCATGCAGTGTGGAAATGGCTCCTCCCCTCCCCTCCCCTTTGGAGCCATGTAGGTGGAGGGGGAGGAACGGAGGTGAATGGCTCGCAAGGGGAGGGGGAGGACCTGCAGGGAGGTTCCCTGCAAAACGTAGTGCGCCGCCCCCCTCTAGCTACGCCAGTGCATTTTGTGCAGAGAAGTTCTGGGAAAATAGTTCATCTTGCATATGATACTGGGCAGTAGCAACAGCCATGCAGATGGAAAGCCTGCATAACAGAAAACAGATTCATATCTAGCCTAGATGACAATCTGCACATGTCCTGGCACATGTCCATACAATATTTAGGTACTCTGTGCAATCTTTTCATCCACAAGAGTAGGGCACTACCAAAATGAAAGGGCAGTTTCTTATTAGCTTCATTTTCAAAATAGCCATACTTTAACTAGGCATCTCCACTCTGTGTGAGTGAGGGTGTTCATAATTTGTTTCCTATATTGTGCTATTTTTCAATCCTATGTACTCATAACTCCTGTGGAGTTAAGTGGAGTACATATCTCCTGTGGAGTACTTAACTCCTCATACTCATAACTCCTGAGTTATGGAATATTCATAACTCCTGTGGAGCTCAATGGGTCTTACCAGTGGCGTCATTAGGGTTTGTGTCACCCGGTGCGGGATGCCAGCGCGTCACCCCTCCATGCAGTGGGTGGGGCAATACCCCAGGTGTTGGGCATGGTGATGTACCATCATTCCACCCCCCACTGTTTTTTGGCTGTACCTTTTCATAGAACAAAGATAGAACACTTTCTGCATGAAATTATGCATTGATTGATATATATCAGGCATGTCCAACTTCTGACAGGTTGTGATCTGCTTTTTCCGGCCAAAAGTGCCAGTGATCTACCACCATGAAAATTAAGTTTCAAATTAGTTTCAAATTAAATTTTAACCCAATAAAGCTGGAGGATCCCCCCCCCCATTTTTAATGAACCTTCTGTCATTTACTTGGATGTGATCAGCTGTTAAGCAAATTAAGCAAAAACAAAACAGAGAGGCCAAGATCCAGTAAGAACTGCGAGGGGAAATGGAAAGTACATTTTTTCTTAAAGTTTTATTGAGTAATAACTTTCTTTAACTGTCTTAATAACTTTCTTTAACTTTTATTGAGTAATTTGTGTTAAATTTAGGTCGAGTATTGATCCAGGCTGATTTTGCACAATCTTTATTATTTAGCTCTTGCTCATTAGTGAGATGTCTGAGCCTGCATTTCACCCACCAGTTTTTGAAGTTGGGCCAGTCTCAGGGAATCCTGGAGATGTTCATCTGTTATGTTGGAACATTGTGTACTCTTTGTCATTTTCAGATGGGAAAACGCAGATTCACACAAATAAGTTGAACCGAAACAGGAGTGTATAGCATCACTGCATCTTCTCAAGTTGGGAAATTTGTCTCTAGGCACTAGCTTCCAAAACTATTTTTGCTCAGCATGGGTCTTGAGAAAAATGTCATTTTTAAGGGTTAATATTTCGTTTTCAAGAGATGGCTTGTTCAATGAGTAATTTTTACTGATAGCAGCTGCAGTTTCTTTAATGTCTACATCTACGTTGAATGGGTATGACAAGTACTCCACAACTGTTCCAATTTTTTGGAAGTCACGGAATCTATTTTCGAATTCCTGGATAACAGAACAGATTTCTGTCACGTACTTCTCTTTCTGAAAAACAAAATTTGGATATTGTCCCAGATGGTCCTGCGTATTAGGAAAATGATCAAAAGTGTTGTTTGCAAGGTCAGTCATCATTAGCTCAAATTTGCTCCTGTAGGATGAAACTGTATTCATCATCTCGCCAATGCATTTGTTTTTACCTTGTAGTTCAAGGTTCATATCACTTAGTTTGCCTGTAAAGTCAGTGAGAAATGCCAGATCACATAACCAATCCTCATCTTCTAACTCTGCTTGGTCATCTCTTCTCTCCTTCAAAATCTTCTTATTTCATTCAGCAAATCACAAAATCTTTGCAGAAATTTGTGCCTACTTAGCCACCTTACATCTGTGTGCAAAATGATTTCCGCTGCCCCTTCATCAAGAGTAAGATTGAAAAACTGTCTTTGAAGTGATCTTCCACAAACTGAATTTACAATTTTGAAAGTGATGTCCATGACAGTCTTTGTATTGAGTCTCTTGCTTGCCAAAACTTGCGGGTGAATGATGCAGTGGTAAGAAAGGAAATCTGGGAAGTCGTCATGCTGTCTACAGAGGGCTATGAAACCGTTAACCTCACCTGTCATTGCTCTTGCTCCATCAGTAGTGATGGAAATAAGTCTATACAATGGAAGATTACATTTTGTCACGAAAAATGGAAAGAACTGAATATTTCCTGACCAGTAGTTCTCCCTTTTAAAGAAATCATTCCAAGTAGTTCTTCTTTAACACTGAAGTCTTCAAAAACCATCCGGATAAAGACTAGTAACTGGGCTATGTCTCTTATGTCTGTAGACTCAAACAGTTGGAGTGAGAAAGCAACACAATTTGAAACATCCTCCAATAGTTGATCAGTTGTGCCTCCACACATCTTTCCTATTTGCCGCATGACGGTGTTTCTCGACAATTGTACATCTTGAATAGCAGCTATGATCTCTTATGTTTAAATCCTTCAAAAAGATTGTCAGCTGCTTCAAGAAAACAATCTTTTACAAATTCCCCTTCAGTGAAAGGTTTGCATTTCTTTGCGATCAGGTTGCTGACCTTGAAGGATGCTATGGTTGCATTGACCGAATGTGACCTTGGCTTCGCCATCAACTGTTGCTGAGTAGCCAATTTCAATTTAAGTTCTTTGAGCTTCAGTTTATGAATTTCACTTTTGGGTGGAAAATCAGCATCAAACTTATTGCTATGCAGAGCCTTATAATGACGTTCCAGATTACCCTTTTTGGGCAAGGATACTGGGGCATTACAAATTAGACAACACTTGTCTTTCACCATGATGAAGAAGTAGTTCATTTCACATTCATCATGAAAGTGGTAGGTTTTGCTCTTCTTTGGAACACTCAGCTTCGTTTTACTGGGGTGGCTGGATGTAAGAAGGCCAAATCTGCTAAGTTAGTATAAACACTGGCTGAATCTGGTCCAAAACTGTCACTGTCCCAAAGCATTAAAGATCAACAGGAACTGAAGACCTCTGAATGATGTGCAATACAAGGACTGGAGATGCCAAAACCACACATGCAGTTCTAAAAGTAAAAATAAGAATTCATCATACTGGCACCAATAATCAAATACCACCAAACAATGATCAAAAAAACTCAAACACCTGTCCAGCAAACTAGATAAAATCTAATACCGCCAAACAAGTTCAAATACCACCACACGCGATTTAATAAATTCTGCACACAGTGTAGAATCAACGCAAAGGCAAGGCGAAATAAAATTGCAGTGTAGAATCAACGCAAAGTCTAGGCAAAATAAAATAGTTTGAGCCAATTCGAAGGCAAGGCATAGGCAAGTTAGAACAAAATTGGAAAAACCCGCCAAAATCACCAAATTCTTGACATTTTGTTGTGTCTGCCCGAAAACATTTAATGAAAGCGAACTATAAAGTGACCAACAACCAGCACATGACACAACTAATACGGTAAGCGTATTCAGTTAAAGCCTGGGCGAATGGATATCGCCTGGTATATAACACACTTCTAAGGGGTGTTGGGGCAGGGGCAGGAATGGGTGATTCTGAGAGGCTGGAGACCAGGTATAATGCTGGGCCTGTGGCGTCTTGTCACGGGGCACAGGCGGCCGCCCCCTGGGGTACCCACAAACTATTGGCACGAAAACAACAAGCGCCCCCAATATACCCGCAGGCAAGATTCCCGCAGGCAGGGAAAAAAAGACAGGCAAAGGATCAGCAGCGGCGGCAAGCCCTCAGCAGATGGCCTGCCGGCACGAGCTCTCTCCTAGCGACGGGGCGAGCTGCTGGAGAGATGGAGCCAAGTGGGGCTGGCAATCTACCTCTGACCCCTCTGCGATCTACAGGTAGATCGCAATCTACCTGTTGGACATGCCTGATATATAACATGATGGTATTATTCTTCCAAATTATGATTTTGTTCACTAGTGGTGTCACACCCCCCGCAGGTGTCAACTTACTAGCACGTTAATGCAGCAGTTCTCAACTTTTAGCACTGGGACACACTTTTTAGAATGACAATCTGTCTAAGACCCGCCAGAAGTGATGTCATGGTGGAAGTGACATCATCAGGCAAATTAAAATAAATAACTATAAATAATTAAAGTAAAATAAATAATTAAATAAGCAGAAGCCAGTCCTGGTCCACCAAGTGAATTTCCTCTGTAGCCTGCCTGCAATAACATTCCCCCTCCAAAATCAGTAAGGTTTTCAGCTCTACCCAGTGCCCAGTTCAATTTAAGAACTTCTGTTTAAACCAGATCACTGTCAGGCTTTGCAAGTCTCAGTAAGGTTCACCTTATCAGCTGAAGCCTGTTTTCATCCTTTTTAGTTTTTTTGGGGGGGCGGAGGCTGCCTTCTGGAGCACTTGTTGAGCTCCAGTTCCATCAGATCCTGGTAGGCTTGCACTCTCCTTCACCTGATCTTTCACACCAGCTAAGGCACGTTTGCTTACTCACGAGTAAACACGACCATGAGGCTTAGATTCGTTTTCCATAGGGCTCAATACATTCATCTGCTTGGAGACAGGGACTTCCTTCTCAGGTGTTTTTGGCGGCTGCATTCATTGGATCAGGACCATTCTGGTGTCATTGGATTCCTCTCAGCCTGCCCTTTCCAAAAGACTAAGGCACGTTTGCCTACTCGTGAGTAAACGCACGATACGGCTCACTTTCACTTTCCATAGGGATCCATGCATTTTTTTGTTCTCCAGCTTCTTGGCCATAACTTTTGATAGAAAGGAGATATTTCACTCAGGTGTATTGCTTTGCATTCTGCTCAAAATTCTGCATCCAACGGTATACAATATGATGGGGTTACTCCTAACCACCGCGATTTTAGACTGTCACCCCCCAGTGTGCATCACCCCCCGTGCACGACACCCGGTGCAGCCCACACCCCCTGCACCCCCCTAGGGACGCCACTGGGTCTTACTCCCAGTTCAGCGTGCATAGGATTGCAGCCTTAAAGTGTTTTTACCCTCCTAGCATTCTAAATACGCTTGGCCCTTCTCCAGGATGCGAGATGTGCAAGATAAAGTTTTGCCGGAGTTGTTCTGTATCAACTCTGGGAAGTGTGGCATCCAGTAACTTGGAGGGAACAACATGTGCTAGGAAAAATATGGTTTGAGCTATTAGCAGTCAAGTCTGATTGGAGGACTGATCTGTTTCCAGTGACAGTGTCTGGAGGGATCACAATAATTCCATCTGCACCATAGCCGGAGACTTTAAATCTTCACATTCAGAGTTCTAAAAAAATCTTACAGATGTCTTTACCTCATTACGTGGTTACTGGGGGATTGTCTCATCTGGTGTACTTTGCAACCGGGTATACCTTTAACAAGCAATCTGGCATTAGCCTTCTGTTTCTACCACTGGAAACCAACGGACTGCTATATATCACTGGTACTGTTAATTACATTGCTGCAGAAGGCATCATTAAAGCTCTGAGCACTGAAAGGCACATCAAGTAGATTTTTTCCCCCTCGTTTCCCCCCCCCTTAAGTGAAACTGCATTTGACAAATCAAGAAAAAAGTGTAATAAATTATATCCAGGTTTTTGCAACAATGAGCCAATGGAACACATTGTGTAAGTGAGGAACATTTGATCAAAATGTCCTTTTTCATAATCAACTTATCTCCAGAATGCTATTTCCTTAGAGCCGTTGAACAAACCCATTTTGATTTACTTGAAGATACCTCTGGAATAAACACAGTAACAAGTGACATGAATGACATTTTGTCTGCTTTGTAAACTTCCAAGTCCACCCAGAGCTTTATCTCAGATCGTGATAAGAATGCTTCATATTTATGTGACATTTTCCCAATGTGCTGACAATGTTCTGTATACAGTATATTATTTTATGGCCCTTAATAATCTGACCTGGTGGTACTTGTATTCTCTGTATGGAAGATGTGGAGGGACAGGGAAGGTGTGGAGGGAGGTGATGGTGGAGAGGCAGAGGGGGTGAGCAAGATTTAAGGAGATGGGGGAAGGTGTGGAGGGAGTGGGGCAGGTGCATGGGAAATGGTGAAGCAGAAATGTGAAGGGGAATGTTGGAATGGCAGAAGAAGCAGGGGAGAGGATGGCAATGGTGATGTAAAGTTCATCATAGGGGGGAGCTTGGGCCTAGATGGTATGTGGACTTAGGCTAGACCTGCCATTATCTTCAAACACCCAAGTCGCTCCTTCAAAGTCCTCCTTACCCATCTGTGTTCATATCCCAAAATGACTACACCCCTGCTTGTCACCTTTGCCTCCTCTAGATTGTGAATTTCTTGAAGCAGCAACATGCCTTCTTTTCCTTTGGAAAATGCCTTTGCACATTGATAGTGTTGTATATAAGTAATAATATCTTAGTAAACTTTATATCAGTTCTGTAAATTAGGCCTGGTATTATTGTTCTCGTATTACAGCCAAAGAGATTAACAATCCAAATGCAGCACCACTGATGGAGCACATGCTTCATGCTATAGTGGGGTGGTGACCCGATGGCCTGGGAGAGGGAAGTAGAAATATTTTACACTTACCTCTCCATAGGTTGCTTGGCCATCAATGGGTCTCCTTGAAGCCACTCCATCTCTTTTGATGGTGTAAGTCCAAGGAGAGTTGGAGGTGGGTCCAGGGTGGGAAAAGGGAATAGGGTCTGGTGACAGCCATTGAGAACCATCCCTCCCACCCCCCAAACCACCACTGTTTCCTCCCCTGAACTGCCTTGATTCTTCCCCAAACCACCTATGACCTGCCCCCACCAGCAGCCTACCTGCTCTGGTGAGGCCCGGGAGGGCTGTTGACAGGGGCATGGAGTGTCTGGCCATTTGCCCAGCAGCTCCACAGCACCTGAGGGCAGTATGTCTTTCACGCTACCATAACTGGATTTACAGCAGAAGACTGTGGGATAGGATGGTGTCATAAGATGAGAAATAGTGCTTCATCTTTGCTTGGTTGGCCAACAGAGTGTTTATCACATGTGAGCCCATAAACGGAAGTGTAACTAGCAAATGTTAGCTAGACAACATTGCAAAAATGCTGCAGTATTACATAACATGTTCAGCATTTCCAGAACATTAAGGAATGCTTTTCTTCTTTTTAAGATAGTTCTTATCCCCCAATGCTATTTCCTGCTGTTGCCATTCCATGGCAGACTACACTGCACCCAATGGCAGGGGGGCAAAAATGATGTCTCTTCGAAGTAAACCCCTTGTTGCCCTATGAATCTACTTACCAGTTTCAGGGCTGGTGCAAGTCCCAGAGGCCCTGAGGAGGAGTAGCAAGGCTGGGCCAGGGAGCATAGGATATTGGTGGTGCTATTTATGCCAAGATTCACCCCCTGCCCTCCTCTGACATGCTTCCTGGTGGCCCTCATGCCTCCAATTTTCCTCCTCTGCCTGTGCACTGCTCACCCCTCACTGGTACCAATGGAACCAGGATTGTTGCTACTGTGTGACCAACACCACTTGCCCTTTGTAGTAATGGCCTGGCAGCACACAACAGTGCACTGCATTTTTCGATGCCACAAATGACATTGTGCTACCAGTGTGCACGTTTTGGCAGTGCAGTCAGGGAATAGGATGGGCAGTTAGACATCTTCCATAGAGGAAGACAGAAACTATCACATCCAGTAATTACCGGGGGGGGGGGGGGGGGAGAGAATATGAAATAACTGCTAGCTGCTACGGTTGAGGTTTTTAATTAATTCCATTAATATCAACTCATGAGCTCTAGACTCTGCACAATTAGTTGTAACTTGTGAAAACTTCAGTTTGCAAGTTACAATTGCCGTTTATCATTGTTCTATAATTTAATGCACAAAACCCACTGCAGTCAATCAGAATTGTTCACACATATCTGCAGGACTGTAATCTAAGTACTGTAAACCAGTGGTTCCTGAACTGTGGGTAAGGACCCACTGGTGGGTCATGACCTGATTTCTGGTGGGCCGCCAAAGGGTAATGAAAAGATCAAATAATTGCCCCCAAGCCATGAGGCTATTGAAAAATCAGATACTATAGCTGTTAACTGCAGTGCAAAGAGCTGAACTCCTGAAGTTTGCAAGATAGCTACTAAATGCCCTGCGAGGAAGTGAGACCTTGCAGTTTGCAAGCATGTGTAAATATAGAGAGATAAAGTTTGAGGGTTTTATTTATTTCTTTATTTATTTTTCACATTTTTATATCTCATTTTTATTCCTCCAAAGAACTCAGGGTAGGGTACACAGCTGCTCCCCTCCCTTTGTCCTCACAACAACCCTATGACATAGATGAGTCTGAGAGAGAGTGACTGGCCCAAGGTCACCCAGGAAGCTTCATGGCTGACCGGGGATTTGAACCTGGATCTTCCAGGTCTGAGTCCACCTCCCAAACCACTACACCACCCTGGCTCTCTTTCCTGATGATGATGATGATGATGATGATGATGATAACTTATAAAAAATAAAAAACCTATTTCTTTCCAGATCTCCTTTTTAAAAAGTCTGGTAAACTTAAGTGGCTCCCAATAGAGTGTTGTTTTAAGAAGTGGGTCCTGATGCTAAAACGTTTGGGAACCACTGCTGTAAAACATTCATTAAAGTTCATTACAGAGCATAACTTTCAAAAACGTACTAATAGTGGGAGACTAATATAATTCCTATCATATTTCCCTTTTCAGAAAGAAAGAAACAAAAGTCTATGTATTTTCATTTTGATAGCCAAAATCAGAATGAAACCTTTGAAACGTACAGAGGTATGCCAGCATAACTCCGCATATGCCGATGAGACAACAGGTTTGTGCATGTTTAGCTATTTATTCCGAAGTCTTTATATGAATTATTTAGAGTGGTTAATTTCATTCCTAGAAAACAGGACAAAATAAATTATATCCAATGTCTTAAACAATGTCCAGTCCAATGCCGATTCCAAAAAACCTAATTCAATAAGGGCGCAATCCTAACCCCTTTCCAGCACTGGCATAGCGGTGCCAATGGGACATGTGCTGCATCCTGCAATTGGGTGTCACTCACAGAGGCCTCCTTAAAGTAAGGGAATGTTTGTTCCCTTACCTCAGAGCTGCATTGCCCTTAAGTCCTTGCTGGAAAGCACTGACATAAGGCGTTAGGATTTCACCCTAAGAGTCTTCTGGTTTATAGGGAATTGTGTCTCCTGAAAGTGGAGGCTTCCTAAAATATACAACTTTTAGGATTGAGATTCACTTTTGAACTGGGTCTTACCTTGGATGGGTGACCAGAAGCTGTTGGCTAGAGAATTAAAACTATGGAGGAGTGCCGAGAAGTCAACTGACAAGAAATTGACAACATCCTAAGAATCAGACTGAAGCATGTTTTGCAGCTGCCTGCGGGAGTTTGGAAAACGCAAGCAGGATGATGAATACAGAATGAGAGAAACATCTGGTGGTTCTATGGAGGGTTCAATGAGTTTCTCTCCTAGAATAAAACTTGTCAAAATCTAATTTAAATGGGGGATATGGTCAGAATGCCTATGGAAACTGCCTTGAGTCAACAAGAAAGGTGGTATATATAGGAAAGGTAATAAATAAATAAATAAAATATGCTGAGACACTGCATTCCCTTTGCAAAGTACTGACTTGTTGGAAGACTGTAATCTCTTGTGTTGTGTAAGAAATTGGTAACACTGTATTTCCAAGTGCCATAATAAGGCTGAACCCAAACTTTCAAATTCTCTTTCCAGGGATGTCCATCTTGCCTCTTCCCTCTTGGCTTTTGCATGAAGATCCCTCTCTTCCATCAAGCTTTTGATTTGCAGTGTTATTGGTTTTGTTATTCCTCACTCTGGTTTACTTTGTTTCTTTTATGTGCTCTTGATTTTTTTGCTGGGTTTTGTGGTTTACCTGCTTTTTGGTCCCTTTGATTGTGGTGCTTTTATCTACTGTCTGATTTTAGAGTTCATGTGCAGCGCAATCCTATCTTGTACTGGAACAGGCAGGCCAGGAGGCCTGTGCTATATCCAGTGCAAGATAGGGCTCCAAAGTGGCTCAGCTGAAGGTAAGGGGAAACTCTTTCCCTTAGCCCTGGGTAAGCCACGGCACCCCTATGGGTCTCCTCAGACTTGCGCCACCTCAAGAGGTGGCATAAGTCCAAGGAGAGTAGAATGGCTTGTAGCCTTTAAGCGCTGCTCGGGAATGGGGTTGGGAATCCAGCATAACTGCCAGTCCCATCCCCACCTCCCACTCCACATCTACCCCCGGGACCGCCCTCCACCTGCCCTCTCCCCACCCCAGAATGCCTCCCTCCCGTGTCCTCCCCCTCTCCTCCCCACCCACCCCAGAGCCTTGTGTTGACCAAGCTTGGCTGACACAATGCTCCATCCCCATGTCGGCATGGAGGCTGCATTCAGCCGACTCTCTGACTCGGCGCGGAGGCTGGATTCAGGCCCAGCCGATTCTCAAGGAGGCGCAAACTAGGCTGGCAGAAGGGACTTGCACCCTTAATGTCTTAATCTATTTTATTGTTGTTCGCTGTCTTCAGCATCATTTCAATGGAAAGACAGGACATAAAAGAGAACAGGAGAAATGAGTGTAATCTCTGCTTATAGTAAATGAAGCTGTTAAGTGACAAAATCAAAGGTGGTTTGAAGAGTTTCCTGTAAGAACTTGAGATATTCTATCCAAATTTTTTTTGGGGGGGAAGGGGGAATAGAAATTCCAAACTTCCATTAGAGAAGGCATAAGGGGTCAGCCAGGCCCCAGGCCTGATGAGAGGTTAACCTCTAGATGCTCTGTGCTGGTGGTAGAAATACCTACTTCAATGAGAATAGAAGAGTTTGCAATGAGTATTTTTGACCTGTTCATATTGTTTCTCTTAGCAATTGAGAGAATAATCACCTTTGAAGAAGAGCTTGCATGAAATGCATCAATGTTTTACTGGTGTTTAGGGAATATTTTACTGTTGTTTTTATAAATAATAAAAAGTCATTGTCCCCCCCCCCCCAGAAGTTTGGGCTGTCTCCTCTCTTTTTCCATAGAGGTGTTTGTTTCCGGTGAGTAAGATAGGATTACAGCTGGGCATCCTAACGCATGCTGGAAAGGTCAGGCCACCTGGCCTGCTGTATCCAGTGCAGGGTTGGGGTTGCCTGTTGCTCAGCACTGGGCAGGGAGAATCTATTCCCCGTACCCCAGGTAACACGGCAGCAGCCCCAGTGGGTCTATTCGGATAAGAACATAAGAACATAAGAACAGCCCCACTGGATCAGGCCATAGGCCCATCTAGTCCAGCTTCCTGTATCTCACAGCGGCCCACCAAATGCCCCAGGGAGCACACCAAATAACAAGAGACCTCATCCTGATGCCCTCCCTTGCATCTGGCATTCTGACATAACCCACCTGTGCCACTTACAGAGGTGGAGCACATCTGAGCAGCCTGGCGCTGTGCCAAGTTGTCCAGGAGTGGGAGTAGGATCTGACCCAAGTGCCAGATCCTGGCCCCACCCTCCACTCGACCCCAGGCTGCCCACGGGCCTGCCCACCCTTCCCTTGCCCTGGAACACCACCATTCCATCCTCTCCCTCCCCTCCCCAGACCCCTGCAATGGCCTGACACAGTCAACATGCATTCACCTTTCCTCTGGCGCAATGGCAGCAGAGGCGGCCTCTTGAGCCTTGAGGTGGTGCCAGAGTGCCTTATGGCCAGTTAGGATTGTGCCCCAAGTCTTACTGAACACAATGGGCTTACTTCTGAATAAGATAAATAACACCATATTCAAGCACCTCTATCCACAAGCAGTGGTAGCACTCAGTGCACCCTCAGGGGGTGGACTTGGGGGCACGATGGGACACAGTTCGAGGCTTTGCGCCATGGCTCCCAGCATCAAGGTGATAGTCCTGAGTGGAGGCAGTAATAGATGCAATCCACTTCCCAATCTCTGGAGACTCAACTGTGTTCTTCAAGCCCTTACACCCGGATTCTTAACCCATGGCCTTGGATGGAAACCACACTGATATTGATCATACTTAACTTAAAGCAGCTGCTTAGGTACCACAGCCATATGGCAAATTGGCATAACTGTTCGGATTCATTGAGACTGTGGCCTTGGACACAGCTCCATGCACGTGCAAATTAAAAGGATTTCAATGGTATTTAAGCACATGTAGATGTGGTGGATATACCAGAGGTGTTTAAGAATTTGCAAACATAAATGGCTTACCGCACAATCCTAGGCATGTCTGCTCAGAAGGAAGTCCCACTATTCAATAAGGCTTGCTTCCAGGACAGTGCTTATATGATTGCAGCCCTAGGAACAGTAACATAAAGCCATAATATGCCAACATTTCTCTAACATTAAAAAAAAAAAAAAAAAAACTTGTTTACAGAAAAGAATCTGCCACAAAATTCTCATTGGATACAGCATCATGTTTTCTTTCCAGCATATGTATATTTTTTAATATGTTGGTGAAATGAAAGACATTTTCCTGAAGCTCTTTCTTACGCCTTTAATTGTGGTTATGCTGTTATTTTATTCTTAGTAATAGTCTGTTTAGCATAATTAAATACAGAGCTGAAGCGCAGTGCATCAAAGGGAAAAAATTGGCCTTCTGTATTATGACACTTTAGAATGTTTGCACTCGTGATTAGTACTTCCCCGCAAATTGTCACAAACACTCTGAATTCTGTAAAAATGGCAAACACAGAAAAATGATTGTTTTTCTAATGCTGTCTACCAGCAACAGGTTGAAAGCAAACAAATCAACGCTTTGGGGAAAAAATGTGCAAATTGGTCAGATAAAGACATTAAAGAACAAAGTGTGAGAAGACAATTCAAGTGCTTTTACTTTGATTTTTTTTTCTAAAGCTGTCGATCCTCTTCAATAGCGCTGGAGAACCTCAGGACTCATGTTTCCATCTGGGTACTTGCCTTTGATGAGGCACCTGTTCAGTTTCTGACTATCATGCAAATGAAGGTGGTCAAGGGAGCAAGATATAGATGGATTATATACCGGGGTGTACCAAACTCAGTTCATACAGCGGGCCAAATAGCATTCGTGATGCCTGCAGGGGGCCGGAAGCGATGTCATTAGGCAGGAAGTGATGTCATTAAACAGGTCATAACCAGAAATAAGCACCTTTTTCTCACTTAGAAATTCATTAGCTGCAAATGACAGAAGAAAAAAATACACAAACCTTGATCATATTTCATGATATGGGGAGCCCAATTATCATGCAGGTGATACCTTTCAGCAGTGTCAGCACTCCACAGCAGCTGAGAGCCTGAGGGCCAGATAAAAAGCTTTTGCGGGCTGCATCTGGCCCCTGGGCCTTATGTTTGACACCCCTGTTATATACAGTGTCTGTTGGGATGTGTGTGGGTGGCTTGGCTCTTTGTTTTATTTCACTGGTGGTGTATCAGGCTTACCTGGCAGGTAGAACAGGGGACAACAAGCCTCTCTTATCACAGCTTCCTGAAGAAATGTCCTCTTGAGTGATGTCTCAATAGTACAGCTGGTGGGGAGGGAGTGGCACAATATGTATTACAGGTGTTGCAATGTGCCATGTAAGCACCCCCTCCCCACTGTTGGGGCCACCAGGGCAGCAACGGCAATGAGCAGTTGGGTATGCCAATGGGTATGGTAAGTGCCTTTGTGTTGCTGTCACTGCCCCAAATGGCTTCAACAGTGAGGGGCTGCTTACACGGCAATTTTGGATCAATGGAGAATTCTGCCCTAGAGTTGCCAATGGCCCCGTAATAAAATAAAATAACCAGTTGGAAACCAGTCTGGAACAGTTGCCAGATTGTTTATGAGTGTGTGTTTGTGTGAAGGTGGTGGTGGTTGTGAGTGAGCATGGGTGTGTAAAAGTGCATTTTTCTAAAGCAAAGCTTAATTTATTTCTTTTGACATAAAAGTTGCAGACAACAATTTAACCGAAGAGAGCACACTTGAACAATATATCCTATCCTACGCTCAGGTTCTCGAATGCAGCCACATCTCCTTGTTTCACATGCAGCTGCATAACTAGAGGTGGGAGAAAATGGTGATAATGAAATAAAAACACGTAATACCAATTTCTCCACTTCCAGTATTTTTTTTTTATATATAAAAAGAGGACAAGAACTCAAAATCTGCAAAAAAAATATAAAAAACTATTTCGTTTTAATTCATTAATTCATGGGGGGAGGTGCATAGGTAATGATTGTGGCTGCATTTGCTGATGCTATACAATCTAGGTCACCTACCACATTGAAAGACATTATAATTTGTAATTATAATTTGTAATTATAATGTACATTTTGCATAAAAACACTTCACACCACTTCTAACTTTTGGAAAACTCCAAAATCTAAAAATCAATAAATCAATAAATAATCCCATTTTCACATACCTCTGTGCATAAGGGATAGAGTGTGTGCTTTCTTTGCGGTCACCTCCTTTGCTTCTGCTAAGCTCAGGCAGGCAAGTTTAGGTGGTGATGAAATGGTATTGATTGCTGTCATACTGTATTCTTTGCGCAGCTGTGCAGGCACACACTGGTTCAGCATCCTGTATCTGTCAGCGTTAGCCATGGGTGCAAATGCTCTTTTTGTTTTTCTTGCTGAGCTGAACGGTTTACAAAAATAACTTTTGCTCACATTGAGGGAGCTGCAGGGGAGAAGGCCAAAACAATTGGGCGGCCGCCCCAGCAGTACTCTCCCTTACTTCACTCTACCCACTGTATTGGACTCTGGAAGAACTGGTGAGGAGGTAGATGTGGTGTCAGCAGTGGCCCCTTTAAGGGTAAGGCCTGGGCATCCAGCAGAGTGTGCTGCACAGCTGCAGCCACTGGAAGGCAATAGGGCCCTCAGGGATATAAGGAGCACCTGAGGCAGAAAGGGTTGGTGGTTTTTGAAGGAGTGCAGGTTGGAGGTAGGAGAGGAGACTGACTTGGCTTATTGAATTTGGAATCTGACTGTGGATCGTGATTGGACTTTGGACTTGGATACCCTGATGGATTTGACTAACCTACCTGGATCCTGACCTTGGACTGTAACTTGACTTATTAGCTCTGGACTCTGATTTGGCAACTCTAATTGATTGGACTGGTTTCCTTGGCATCTGTGGTCTGGAACTGGACACTGACTTTTGATTACTGCACTGGTGACTTGCACAAGGGGGACTGATCAGCCTTAAGCAGGCATAAGGCCCAGTGGATTAGGATTTGGCAGAACATCCACTCTTCTGAAAAGGGGGGCACCAGAGCAAGAGCCCAGGAGGACTGGATTTGCCCATTGTCTTTCCCTTATGTTTGTATAAGGGAATAGCTATAGCTGCATGTGTAGATCAGTATAAAAAATATAGTTTTCACACGGAAACTGGAAATACGCTTTGATCCCCGAATGGAGCAATTTCTAGCATTGGTGAGGCTCAAGGAGGGGTTGTGGGCCTCCCGGACCCTCCCCAAGGCCAGCAGGACCCTGCAGGAGTGAGAAAAACCTCTGTGTCCCCACTGTGCCGTGATTGCTGCAGTGCCATTGGGGCACCCATTACTGGGTCATTCTCCTTAAGAGGGAATGGCCCAGTTTTTATTCCCTATGGTGAGTCCTGACCCACCACTTTGGGAACCACTGGTTAAAGTATGCTTTAGTTAAATATACATCTATTCTTTATGCAAGCAACCAACTAACAAATAGATTTACATCTTAATTATGGCTTTTAAACTACAAAATGTTTTACACTGCAGAAGTTTGTACCTACTTTATGAATTGCCTCATTAGTGCCTAAAATTACATCATAATCCTTTTGTTCTGCTTAGTGATTATTCCATTTAATGTATTTGCTCAGCTATTATCCATCAGTATACTAAATCTGCTGTTACAACTTATATTTTTTCATGTTCATGATATGTTTTCTTTCATCATATTATAGATATTTTACATTATCTTGCTACTTTCCTTATTCTCTGGCAGTAACTGTTACCCTGCACATGCCTGATCTCTTCTGATCTTAGAAGCTAACCAGCATCAGGCCTGGTTAGTACTTGAATGGGAGACCACCTGGGAATACTGGGTGCTGTAGGCTTATACCATAGTCTATCGAGACTGAAGGTTGCCAACCATTTTTTTTAAATTCTCCACTATAAAAGCTTTTCACCATATAAAAGACAATTTGTATAAAATTCTGGGCGACTTTAAAGTTTCCATGTGCCCTACACAAAGAAAAGTTTGTGCAGCTCAATATTAACCTGGACCAGGCTGTGGCTTGGATTCTAGCACAACTGCCAATATTTTTTTCCATGTGAAGCACTCATGCGATATTTCTGCAAGTTTCAGCCCAATCTTATCCTAGCCTTATGCTGATGGATTGTGGGATGCCGCCACAGATGCTCTGTTGTTCTGGAGCTTTCTAATGATGGTTCAGGAGCTGATAAGCCCCACACTGGTAGCTGCAGGCTACAGAACCTCTACCAGACCAGGCAGTTCAGTGACAGGTGGTTTGGGGGAAGATCATGGATGGATCGAGGCTAGGAAGAGGTCAGGCTAGGGTTGGGAGGGAGAAAGAAGGAAAGGATCTTGGTGGCAGCCATGCACACCAAGATCTTATCCTTCCTTCCTGGAATGTAGTATGACATCTAGGTCTATGTTTGGGGGCCATTAGATTTTGGTACTACCGGGGTTGATGTTGATAGATCAAGGACCATATGCCTTGCATGTAGAACATCTCAGATTCCATCTCAGGCATCCCAAGGTAGGAGTTCCTCATTGAAAACCCCATTGAAAACCCTGGCAATTCACCATCAGTCAATGTAGACCAGGGGTACCCAAACCCCGGCCCTGGGGCCACTTGCGGCCCTCGAGGCCTCTCAATGCGGCCCTCAGGGAGCCCCCAGTCTCCAATGAGCCTCTGGCCCTCTGGAGATTTGTTGGAGCCCGCACTGGCCTGATGCAACTGCTCTCAGCATGAGGGCAACTGTTTGACCTCTTGCATGAGCTGAGGGCTTCCTCCACTGCTTACTGTTTCACATCTGTGATGCAGTAGCAGCAGCAAAGGAAAGGCCAGCCTTGCTTTGTGCAAGTCCTTTTATAGGTCTTGAGCTATTTCAAGACCTTCATTCACTCATATAAGTTCATCTTTAATATATTCATTTATGTAAACTTATGTAAATTTATTCAAATTTTAAATGTAAATTAATTCTTTTTCCCCCTGGCCCCCAACATAGTGTCAGAGAGATGATGTGGCCCTCCTGCCAAAAACTTTGGACACCCCTGATGTAGACCAACAGTTCACAAACGGTGGGTCCACGGTTTCACCAATGGGTCACGATCCAATTTTTGGTGCTTTGCCAAACTGACAGGGTAGATTAGGCTATGTGCATCAAGAGCTAAACTAGCTGCATCTTAAGGGGAGCACTGCTGCCCAATCACCATTCACAGAGGCTTAAGTGGCTGGTTAAGTGAAAAAATTTTTTTAAGTGGGTCCTGATGCTAAAGGTTTTGAAACCACTGGTGTAGACAATACTAAGCAATAATGAATCAATGATCTCATTCAGTATAAGTTAGCTTCCT
Organism: Tiliqua scincoides; assembly: GCF_035046505.1. Classification (NCBI taxonomy): domain Eukaryota; kingdom Metazoa; phylum Chordata; class Lepidosauria; order Squamata; family Scincidae; genus Tiliqua; species Tiliqua scincoides. The sequence continues at coordinate 34,648,818 of NC_089826.1, forward strand.
ATGTTGGAGAAGGCCCAAAGAAGTTTCATGTTCTATCCATGGCATCTCCAAGTTGGGCTGGTGTGGTGAAAATCCTCAATTTCCTCTCTGTCTGCTTCATTTTAAAAACTTTTCTTCTTCTGTTTCTTTTTTAGCTCAGTAAGGCATCTGTGATGAATCAGCATTCTGAAGAGGTAGCTGAATCATTTCAAGGTAAGAGCCATTACTGCTCTACTGTTGTTGCTTATTGTTTACTTCCCCTTTGTTCCCAGCTGACCATTAAGCAAAGAACTTTGTTTTGAACCAGCTTTGGACTATGAAGCCCATCTGATCTCCAAGGCTGGGAAAGTCAGGTGACCCTAAGTATCAAATCTCACAGAGTATTCTAAGGTAATGGCCAAAGCAGGATAACAAAAACTTATTCAGGCATTTGCCCTAGTCCAGTGTGTCAGATGTATCAATCAAGGCTGCTCACTTGCCCTGCTAGGTGTATCTACAGTGTCAGTCCAAGACAACCTGACAACTGAGGCAGCATGCCAAATGCTGCCTCCATACCGATTGATGTATCAGTCTCTGCTCTTCCCACTTTCCATGCTCTAATTCTTCAATCTCCTCCCCTTCATGCTTTCTCTTCCTTTTCCAATCAAGAAAATGAAGGAAGAAGGGGGATCAATGGAAGCAAGCAAGGGGACAGAGATAAGTGCTCTCCCTTGATCTACAGCCTGATGCAACTGCTTCAGTTGGCCTCAAGGATGGGCCAACCCTATGTGAGTATAAGAACCAAGATCCTAGCAGGTGCACAGGTGGGGTAGATAAAGTTCCCAGAAAGACATAGTAATGTTCTGTTTGTGTTCAGCTTGCCTTTTTAACCTCTTTGCCAACCCTTACCAAACACTTCCACCTGGTAGCCTTGGCATAGCCACCTCATTCCTACCCATGCCTTGTGTTCTGCCCTTTTCTGGTTTTTGGTGTGATGATAGTTATTTCAATGAGTCCCATGTTGTACCGTAGTTGTGTTGACCAATATTTGGAAGAGGTGTGGGTTTAAAAAAAAACAACAAAAAACACCACAGTTCCATAGCTGATTACAGGTATTTACTTGTAGCTGAGGGGGCTGCAACCAAAGTGAATTCCAAAGTCTAGTTGCTTAGCATAAAAAGTGTGCCAAAGTTTCATTTTTAATTACAATGGGGGGGGGGGATAACCTGCAAACAGTTCTGGTGCCTCAATTTCCCAAAAACTGTGATTTTTGCCCTACTGGTACATAAAGGTAGATGACCCTAACACTTTGCAAAAAATGCTGGAAAATACGTCCATCCCTTATACAGAAACAATTCTGAGGACTTGGTGGGGGCAGGTTTTTTTTAACCCCCATCTCTTACAAATATTGCAAAACATGACTATGATATAAAATGGAACTGAAACTATTTTACTGTTTACCAGCCTGGTCTCAGGAGGGAACTGACTGGCCTATCTCCTAGACCAGGGGTGCCCAAACCCTGGCCCGGGGGCCACATGCAGCCCTCAGGGACTCACAGTCTGGCCCGCGGGGAGCCCCCAGTCTCCAATGAGCATCTGACCCTCCGGAGACTTGCTGAAGCCCATGCTGGCCTGACGCAACTGCTCTCAGTGTGAATATGACTGTTTGACCTCTTGCATGAGCTGTGGGACAAGTGTTCCCTCCACTGCTTGCTGTTTCACATCTGTGATGCAGCAATGGCAGTGAAGGAAAGGCTAGTCTTGCTTTGTGCAAGGACTTTTATAGGCCTTGAGCTCTTGCAAGACCATCATTGATTCCTACAAGTTCCATCTCTAATAAATTCATTTATGTAAATTTATTCACATTTGAAATGTAAATTAATTCAGTCCCTGACACAGTGTCAGAGAGATGATGCGGCTCTCCTGCCAAAAAGTTTAGACACCTCTGTCCTAGACCACCTACCAGCACCTACTGTGTGGTGTCGAGGGGGCCCCCAGATTGTGGGAGACTGGGAAACATTATTTACCTAAGGCAGTCTGCTTCTGTTTGGATTTCCCCAGCAATGGTTTTAGGAGGCAATACCTACTACCCCGATTTGAACTTTATTAGGGATGAGGTGGGCAGGGAAGTGGTTGCCCCATTCTAGCCTCTGTATTCATCCATCTACCTTCACAGCTGGGAAAGATCAGCCAGTGCAGACAATATTGACCTACTTGAACCAATGGTTTGACTCAGTATAAGACAGTTTCACAAGCGCACACTGCAGCATCTTTTTTACTTCTCAGGGTTAAGCAAGTTTGACCTGGTTTGGAAAGCTGTGAGTGAATAACTTGTCTGTGATTCACCTAAACCCCTGAGGGCTGGGGCTAAGAATAGGCCCTCAGTTTGACTGTTGTCGTAAGAGGCGACTAAACAGCCACCGGGTAGATGGGACTCGTTAGCCTGGGAAGGCAGCTCATCTGAGAGAAGGAAAACTCTGATCCCAAACCTCCACTGCCTTGTGGCTACATCCAGTTATGGAAAAGGCTTCAGGAGTCAACCTCGAGGCAAAATCCAGAGCCGGAGTCCCTGAGGCAGTTCATGGCTGAACACAGTCACGTTCTGGCAACTCCTGCAACACCGCTGGAACCAACCATACTGACTTCTGCCTTTCCATTTGACCATTTCAGTGACGTGGAGAGGGGGGATTTGCTGCATGGGTAACAGTCTATCCTCCATATCTCCTCTACCCAGGCTTCGCGCACTGGAGAGGACACTGTTCCAGAACCACTATTCAGAGTGCGATACCATAGACTGCCGAGACTGAAAGATGCCAGCAAAAAAGATTCACCTAATTGGAAATCCCCTCTTCCTACTGAGTTGAGTTGCCCTACAAACTCAGCCATGCTACACTATCTGCTTCCTTTACACACTAAGATGGTGTGGATTGATTCTGCCATCATTCACACAAACAAAAACACACAACTGGGCAGTGATAAATTTACTGATATGCAGATAGTCTCCATCATAGCAGTCTACCCCTTCGGCTTCATCAATAAAATCCTGTACAATACGGGCAATGTTCTCTTCTTTATCTCTAAAAAGCTACCAATGTTGGCAAGGATTCCAAATTGTAATATGCAAGTTTAGTTAGAACCGTGCCTGCAGTTGGAGCTCTATTCCTTTATTTTTGGCATAATAAACCCCATCGTTGAAGAAACAACTTTTTTTTAAAAATGAGTTTATCTCTGTTATTGAGAGTTGCTGCATTAAAAAAAAACATGACCAAGGCTTCAGCCGTTCAGGCATTTCTGTCCCCTCATGCATGCATGTTTGAACCCTGGCCATCACTGAATCTGGACACTAGCCTTCTGTCTTGCATAGCGTACATAAACACTATGGCGTCTTGTTTTGGAGAGACTGCTTTGTGAGGGGAGAGAGATGTTACATTTTGTAAAGAAGCAGAAGTATTAGGTAAAGGAGAGACAGCTCAGCCGCGGACCTCCGCAGCCCTGCATCTTGGGCAAAACTCTGCGATGGTGCCCCCCCCCACAGGCTGTCACCGCCACCCCTGCACAGAAATAATAATAATAATAACAACAACAACAGGTATTTATATACCGCCTTTCTTGGTCTTTATTCAAGACTTTATTCAAGGTGGTTTACATAGGCAGGCTTTATTTAAATCCCTTATTAAATAGGGATTTTTACAATTTGAAAGAAGGTTCTTTCTTTCAAGAACCACTACATTCCGGTGTTTCATTCCGATCTGGCTTCACATTCTGGCCTCCATCCTCCCACGCTCAGAGCAGATGGAATCGCTCGGCTTCAGCTTGTCAGCTGCTTCAAGGTCGCACGGTGCCGGTGGCCTTGAACGGGCGACCTTGTGGATGTTATCTTCAGGCAGACGGAGGCTCTACCCTCTAGACCAGACCTCCTGCCCCCCTACTCACCAGACGCTCATGGAGCCTCACGTGACCTTCTCCCACATCGGGGAAACCTCTCTGAGATTCCCTGATGCTATAAACCGAGCTTCCGGGAAACTGGGCACAGTTTCCGCCCCCTGTCGGGAGCCTCAGAGAGGCTTCAACAGTGTCCCGGTGGCCAGCGCCTGGGGCATCTGCCGCAGGAAAGTCTATGAGCCAGCACAGTCCTGAATAGAATTGTACTCAAGTTCCTCTCTAACTAATATAAATGCAAATGGTAACTTGTAAAATGCAAGTTGTAAAATGTAACTAATCTAAATGCAGCCCCCTAATCTAAGCTGTTCTAATTTTATACACAAAAGATCGGTTACCACAGAGAGTGCATTCATTAGGGCAGTAGTTATGATTAACAGTATGATTAACAGTATTTATATACTATTTTTATTTTTTTATGGCTATATTAATTTTATTTATAATGATATTTAAAGAAAAACAATAAACAACCACATTAATACAAAAAATACGTAAAATACATAAAAAACGAAAAAGAAAGAGAAAAAAATCCACATAAAATATCTCTAACAGTGTAGCAAGAGCGAAGCCAAAAAGTTCTAATTACTTACTGCATTTAGATTAATGATCTAAATTTCCACCCTTACAAAAGCTATATATTCTACTGTCTCTCTTATGACTAACCAGCAAATCCAAAACTCATTTAGGGCCCAATCCTGTACAACTTTTCAGCACCGGTGCAACCACAATGCAGCCCCAAAGTAAGAAAACAAACAGTCCCTTACCTTGAGGAGGCCTCTGTGACTGCCACCCCACTCAAAGGATGCAGGGCACACCCCACTGGCACAGCTGCACTGGGACTGGAAAATTGAATAGGATTAGATAGGACTGGGCCCTAAATCATTACTCTCTTTCTCTTTTGCAAAAAGTAAATGATTGGTTTCCAGTTATTCTTATAGGCATGTAGCAGTGCAGAAGCACTGGGCTTTGAAATGCTTTAGCATATGTGGCAACAGCATATGTGCCTGCTTCTGCACAGAGCAAACTCTGCTGGCCTTGGTATTATGCTGAGTGTCTGAGCCCAGTGCTGTAAACAACATGATGAGATAGGAAGTGGTCAGACCTAGGAATGTGTTGTTGCCACCTAGCGTTATCTCTAACCGAAAGTAACATCAGCTTGTTCTGTATTGTTGGAGGAGGGTGAATAAAAGGCTGGAGAGAGGTTGGTACAACAGGCTTCCCTCCTTGCACTCTATCTTTGAAACCTGCCTGCCGTCTCTTCATTTCTGCCTCTCTGACTCCTTGCTGCTTCAGTTCCTTCCCTCAACCCTCAGAGTGCCTCTGCTCCTGCACTACATCCAGCAGCTGGACTCTTGAGTCCTGCTTGCTCCCAACATCATTGCTACATAGGTGTTTGTTGATTTCTCTTTAAGTTGTAAGTTTATCCATTTCTGCAAAGTCCATAACTTTTGCCCACCATTCTTAAATCAATGGTATAACTCAGCAGCGTTCAACCACTGTGATGCAGCACATTGGTGTGCTGTGAGGCTGCCTCAGGTGTGCCGCGGGTCCAAGGAGTCAGGCGGCGGCAGTAGCAGCAGCAGCAGCAGCTGTGCACAGGGGGAGAAGTGGCAGCTTGGAGCCTCATGCAGCAGCAGGAGAGTAATTGGCAGCCGTGCAGGGGCTTGAAAGCTCCTGCTGTTGCTGGTGCCTGCCCTGCACACTGATTGGGCAGCCAGCCAGGCAGCTAGAGAAGCCTGGAAGAACTCCCAGCGGGCGGAACGTGGAGGGAGTGAGGGCGAGCAGCGAGAGGAAGGAGGGAGTAAGAGTGAAACCTGAAAGTGGAAGCAGGTAGGAGCCAGAAGCAGCTGGCTGGCAAGGATCCTGGAGAGACCCTTTTCCTTGCCTGCAATGCCCCAAAGTTACCCTGCCTGTGTTGCCTCCCCTGGCAAGGCTTTGGCAGGAAGGGTGCTGGGCCACAATCGTATCCATACTTACCTAGGAGTAAGCCCCATTGACTATAATGGGGCTTACTTCTGAGTAGACATACAGAGGCTTGGTTGCATTCTTTCTTGAATAAATGAGCAGGCAAGTGATGCTTTTCTTTCCCCCACCCACCTCCTCCCCTCCTGCACACACATCCCCCCACCATAATAGCAGTTAACCCCTCTCTGACTGCCCCTCCCCTCCCTCTTCACCACCTTCCAAAGTTCAGAAGGTGTCTCCCATTCCCTTTCTCTCTCTCTCTCCCTCTCTCCCCCCACCCCAGTGAATCCTGCATTTGTTTCAGCCACATCTTCTCACTGTCCCTCACAGTACATTTCTATTTCTCCAGTGTGCTCAGTCTCATCTCTCTTTGCCACTTCCTGGCATATCAGAGCACATCAATTGATAACAGTTTGAACAGACCTGCTTCAAAACCTTTCCAGAAACCACATACACCTCTCTCTTCAAGCTTCTGGGGCATTTCTTTCATTGTCATGTATGATCTAAGGCTGCCATCCTAACCACACTTTCCTGAGAGTAAGCCCCATTAAATAAAATAGGACCTACTTCTGAGTAGACCTGGTTAGGCTTGTGCCCTTAGTTATATTAATTAAATTAATTGTAACATAATAATGTAATTAAAATAGTAGTGTGCCTTGACAACTTTAATGCCTTGTCAGTGTGCCGTGAGCTGAAAAAAGTTGAAAATGGCTGGTATAACTGGTTCTCCAATATTGTGCATAAAGTATTCTAGCCACACTTATCATATATAAGAACAAAATTTCACTTTTCCCCCACAAATTCATCTATCATGCCCAACAAAAATATTTCAGGTTTCAACTGTACATTTGTTTTTAAAATCAACCATGTCTGTGACCAATATTTTTTTGCTTTAGAACATGTTCACCACATATGATAAAAAGTTCCTTCCTGTTTTTTTTGTTTTTTACATTTTCAACACCTATTTGACATACTTTCATACATTTCTGATAAATTTGCTTGGCGTCATATATCATTTATAAATAATCTTGTATAAATTTTCCTTAATATTGACATTCAGAGTAAATTTCATTTGCTTTGTCCATAATTTCTCCCATTTTTCCATTGAAAGTTCATGACCCACATTCTTTGCCCATTGAATCATACCTGTTTATCTTCTATTTCAAATTTCAATAACTATATTTTAGAGTTTACCTGATGTCCTTGCCAACCAAATCTTGAATCAAATCCTTCCAAATTCAACAGTTTTCTATTTCACAGCAACAGCCATTCTTTCAGCCACAGAAAACAACATGATGCATAATAAATTTTCAAATCCAGTGACCCTAATCCTTCTTTTTCTTTACATCTCCACTGCTTGGCAGCCTGCATGACCACCGGAGCTTTGGTGACTGCCTGGTGGAAACCTAATGCCGGCCAGCTACCCCCAGCGCTCGCCCGGCACTAGGGTCTGGCAAACGCGCCTTGTGGCACGTTTGTGACAGTGCATGCTGGCAGTAAGCCAGCGTGCACTGTTCAGGATTGGGCCCTTACTTGGGAGTAAGCCCATTGACTGTCATTGTTAAGAGCATATACATTGTAGCCTGTTAAAAATACAGATCTGTAACATTTCCCCAAGTGCAGTCACATACCATAGTAACATCAAGTCTAATATATTAAAAATAAAATACACATTGAAATGTATGGGGATCCACCTGAAATTGGCTCGTGACCTACCTAGTGGGTTATGATTCACAGTTATGACTCACATGAACGACGACCTGTTATTTATAGAAGCAAATATACTATTTCTAAACTGTTTTTCAGCCAGTGTTCACCATTTTATGTGGCATAAGCAATGTTTCAATGTAAGTACAGGCGTGCTCCAGTATCCAAGGGGGTTCAGTTCCAGAATCCCCCATGGTTAACTGAGACCACAGAGACCGGCAACCTGCCCCCTCCAGAGGCTTTGGTCCCCTTGCCTCTGACAGGTTGTCTGTGCCCAGCAGTAAAAAAATCCCACTACTTCCAGTTTCTCCATGAAACCGGAAGTGACGTTTTTAATGCCTTAAGGAATTTTAGTAGGTTATTTTTTTTACTGCTAGCGTAGTAGCTTTTTTTTTTTTTTTGTACTGGTGGGGGCCTTGCGCACAGGGGGCTAGCATAGGGGGTCCCACAGACCCATTCCACAGATAAGTGAGTCTGTGGTTACAGGATCTGCGAATAAGGGGACCTCACTGTCCATTTCAACATAAGTAGAGATCTCCGGAACTTAAATTGGGGACTACTTGTAATTAAACTGCAGCCAAAACCCCTTATCTAGCTGAGGTCCTACTCTGCTGCTCAATAACAACACTGTTTGTCCAGCCCTAACCAAGGACATGAGAAGTGTTCCTATTATTAGAGGTGTACAAGAGAGGTGTAACCTATTAGAGGTGTTCTATTCCATAGAACAACTCTATATTTTGTTGTGGGGTAGCTGGAAATTGGCTGATTGTGTAATGTGCATAAATGACACAGAAAAAAAAAAGCTTAAAAGAGCCTCATCTTGAAGATTGTGTTTCAGACCCACAGCTGACTACAAAGAGGTCATTTCGGGTAGAGAATCATTATGAGGCTCATTGTCAGTAATTTATTTGTGAGTTAACCTAGAGATTGTCAAAAGATAGTCTCTCTTTTGAAGATTCGAAAGAAAAAACCATCCAGAGTAGTGATTTTAGATAAAATACTTTAATGGGTCTTTTTCTTCCTAAAGCATGTTAATCTCTTGACACCAAATTACTGAAACAAAATGTTCATGTGAGGAGAAGGGCTGGTTTGAGAAAGGACACTTTGTTCTCTCAGTGACAGCAGTTTTCGAAATGGGCTGAGCAAAATGAGTAATCAGCTTGGAATCCTTCGTTTATTGATTACTGGCAGAATTAAACTAAGATTTGGGGAAAATGAGCAGTGACCTGTTAAAATTTAAATGGAAATTAAATGTGCACACAGCTGTTTAAGTTGATATCCCTCTATGGCATACATAATTTGAACATTATTTGCTTTTTTGAAAAGCTGATTAGAAAAAATCTTTAGGCAAAAAATGGCCCATCTATAACACTATACTTTTGACATGTCTTCTGTCTTAAAGTAAACCTCAGTTCCCAACAGCAAGCAAGAATGATATGTGTGGTCTATGTTTTTTCTCAATGCATCTGGACAACAGCTACCTCTGTTCCTGTGTCCTGTAGGAGCACAAGACAGAGAATTATTATTAAATTACTTCTATAGCACAATCACTCTACATGGCACTTTGCTTACAATCTCGATGAACACAAGGAAAATGGAGAAAAGAGAATGGAGAAAGGAGAAGGAAATGGAGGCATGGGAAGCTTACAGAGCAGTCCTATGATGTTTACTCTGATGTAAGCTCTACTTTGTTAACTGGGACTTACTCTCTGGTAACAATGTATAGAAGGCATCCAATCAGGAATCCACTGCAGAAAGTACCCTGGGAAAAGGCAGATGATATTTCATCTGAACCTCACATTAACACTGAATCTTGCTTTGGTAAAATACGGAAGGCAACTCAGCCCTGTATAAGCCAGGCATGCAGAATAAACAACCTGTATGGCTCCCACATGTTGGAAGATTACCACAGTAAAGTATAGCGGGATGCATGTTGCATGTAGGAACACTATTGATATGTCCTTGATTGATAACATAATGGCAACAATCTAGAACATAGTTAGATTATGCTGATCGCGCAATGTAAGCAGCAAGATCAGGGTTTGTTTGGCCCAGCCTGGAACACAAGAGCTCCTCCCCTGTGTGGGGGGGGGATTGGAGGAGGGCTGGGAGCTGGGCGGACTCAGAGGGATCTTAGGGCACTGGCACCCAGCCCTCTTCCTCCTTTGCATGTGGACAGATTAAGTCCCAATATAATTTGATATATCCTGTGTGTACATGTAAAGAAAATATCTTATATGGCATGGCCCTGCATTTCATTGGCATATATGGCACTTGAATGCTTATCTCGTAAGTCCCATCAATATCAATAAAATTTCAACATACCTTTTTCTGTATCTGTATCTTCTGCTTTCTCCAGTACTCTTCTGAATAGCAAGGACCTGAAATGAAAGATTGTCAACTAATAGAAGACACTGTGATTTAGTAATTGCCCTGTGGGTGTGTTCACTGTAAAAAGAAGCGGAAAGACAGAGAAGGCAGTGGCGTCACTAGGGTTTGTGTCATCCAGTGCGGGAGGCCAGCACATTTTCCCCCATGATGGGCTTCTCCCATGCAGTGGACATGGTGATGCTCCATCATCCCATCATCATGCTCATCATCTGGTTTTTTAGTCATAACTTTTGATAAAATAGAGATATTTTAATGTGGTTTGTTCCACTGCATTCTGCAAGAAACACATGTCAAATTATATATAACATGATGGAATTATTCGAAAATACCAAGATTTAAATTTTTTTGGCCAGTAGTAGTGTCACCTCCCTGTGCCCATCACCCAGTGTGGCCTGTACTCCTGCAGGCCCTCCTAGAGATGCCACTGGTTCTTTGTTCAACTATTTAGATGGGAGGATCACAGTATATTCCACCTCTACAGAATAGAAGGGCGAATGGGGTGAAGAAGGCTGATTTCTGGAATAGATTTCTGGAACAGGGGAAAAAGTAATAACATTAAATAAATTAGTTGAGTTAATATTTTACATATCTTTGGTTTGATGATTGTAACTACAGTTTTATTGAGAAGCTTTAACGTTTAACTAAAAATAGTTCCAGCATGCTGTTATTTGTAGTCAACACACCACAGCTGCGAACCTACCATAAGGTCCTGTGGGGCAAAAGCCCCAGGCGCAAGGCGCTAGAGCCCCGCAGAAACCTCTCTGAAGCTCCCAACAGGGGCGGAAACTGTGTTTCTGGTTTCCTGGAAGCACAATTTATAGTATTGGGGAAACTCAGAGAGGTTTCCCTGATGCGTTCCTGGGTCATGCGAGGCTCCGTGAGCCTCAGGTGAGTAGGGTGGGGTGGATTACACAAGAACATAAGAACAGCCCCACTGGATCAGGTCATAGGCCATCTAGTCCAGCTTCCTGTATCTCACAGCGGCACAGCAAATGCCTCAGGGAGCACACCAGATAACAAGAGACCTCATTCTGGTGCCCTCCCTTGCATCTGGCATTCTGAAAATACATCTGGATTTTTACATGGGGGATGGCAATAGCCCGCGGGGGGGGCACCATCATGGACCTTTGCCCCAGGCGCAGGGCTGGGAAGGTCCACTGTTGACACACCATTGCCAATGAACCTTGGATGTAAACCTCCACCGCCCCCCCCCCCAGTTTCCTCCACCATGTCTACTGGAATGGCGTAAGCTGTATAATTTCAAGAAGCTGTCTGGCTCAGGAATGCAGTCAGGTGATCCCTCACATTTGAATTGTAAAGTCCATTTCGAAGGCTGTCAGGATTGGGGTAGGGAGAGCAAATTCAGCTTCCTTGACCCTCTTTTCACTGAAAAGCTTCTTATGTCTTCCCCAGCTACTTGGAACTCGGGTTCAAATTCAGCCCAGATTTGTTTGGATGGGAAGAGTACACCACCAGTGGTGGACCTGCCATTAAATGAAAGGGGCAAATGCCCCAGGCGTGGAGTCTCACACACCTCTAGGACTGCCCGGTAGCCTCTCTGAGGCTCTGGTTTGCCAGAAGCGCAGTTTAAAACATCAGGGGAGCTTCAGAAGGCTTCCCTGATGTGTCCTGGAGTTGTGCAAGGCTCTGTAAATTCCAAGTGTAAGTGGTGGGGGGAGGATTTGTGCATGGGGAAGTGGTGGCATCCCACTGGGGAGGTGTCATCACAGACTTTTGCCCTGGGGCATGGATCTGGGGAGTTCCACTACTGTGTACCACTCAGTTTTGCATTCATAAAAGCCCCCCCCCCCTAAAATTGTTGTACAAGCTGCCAGTTTTTAACTGGGTAAACCTCCTCTAGTGACCATTTTGCAATACTCTCCATCTCTCAGCATTTCACACTGGTAGCTCCCGAGGAAAAATAGCTTGTGGAAGTCTGAAGTCTGCCCACCCTGGATTTTAAGCAGTGCCTGAAAGCATCTCAAGAAAATAGATGTGGTTTGAAACCAAACTCTTAACATGTGAGAAGCCTTGCTTGTTAGTTAAGAAGCAGGAAAGACTGGACAAGGTTTTTTTTAAACCCCATAAATTACATAAAGAAGAATAACAGCAGTGACCTGGTTAATGGTTATTAGACTTAAATGGGGGGTGGGAAGCATTTTGATTTCTTTATTTGTAACAAGTCAAAAGAAGCACAGCTTTTCATATTTGTGCTGTGACTTTGCCCTTTTAATCATACTAAGATGGGAACACAAAGAAGCAGGGGAACAAGAACAATGTTTTATGGCCAGATAAATCATTATGATCTCATGTGTTGCTTCTGATGCTCAGACTTGTTGTCCTTGCTCAAAGGACCTTACATGCCACATCACTCTGTCGCTCATAGTGCCTTTCTTTCCCATTTATCTTGCATTCATCTTTCCCATTTCCGTGCAGCTTCCAGTGTATTTTTCTGGTCTTGCTGTGGCTAACTTTAATGGGAAAGGACCCACTGCAAACATTGCTCCTACAAAAGACTTGGGTAGAGGACACATTTGAAAATCACACTTCATGTGTATGCTTCTTGGCCTTCAATCCTATATATATTTGCCTGAAAGTCAGCCCCATTGAAGACAATGGCTGTTACTTCTGAGTAGATACACCTAGCATTGTTGTGTTGGTCCTTCTTATTGCCCAACCCTATTGGGGCTGGCAGACAGTGGAACATATGTAGTTTGCTGTAGAGCAGTCTTGAACAGCGCTCTGGCAGTGCACAGAGTAGCACGCTGCTGGGTTGACTGGTGGAAGGCTAGAGGCTTCCCACAAATGCCAACAGGTCCAAGAGGACCTGCCAAGGTATGTAAGATGTTGGGGAGGCAGGATGGGGTGGGGAGGGAGGGAGGAACAGGGTGACAATGGAGTGGGGATGGGCATATTGGGTCTGTGAAGAGAGTAAGTTCAGCAGCAGCAGCAGCTACCACCAAATGCTAGTTCCCTTCCAAGACCCAATTCTGATGCTTGGGTCCAATTTGCTAGTGCTGATCCAAGTAGACCCCTCTCCGCTGTGGAACCTTACACCGCCACCACCGCCACCACCACCCCCAGTGAGGAAATTAGTGTTACTTTACCCAGAGGAAACCCCTGCAACTCCACTCCCATGATATAGTGGTAGCCATTTGTGCTCTACTGCATTGGTGTGTGGGGGGGGGGGAAGCATAGGATTGGGCTGTTAGAAGCCGGACTTGGACTCCCTGTATGATGCAGTGGTTTAAAATTTCAAGTAAATAACAAAAGAAGCATTGCATCAGATGCTCAAATCTTGAGTTTATGTTATAAGAATTTTACTGCTGATACTTTTTTATCCCTTTTGGCCTATTATTTCTTCCCCCTCATGTGAGAAGTAGATGTGTTCCAATCGATTTTAATGTGGTTGACATTTGATTTTATTTTCAGTGCATTTTGGCTCCAATTTTATTTACAGTCTAAATTTGTTAAGTGTGAGCGCATCTGAGCCATATACAGCTTTTCATTATCAAATATAATTTTATTCCAGTCATTTGCATCAAGTTGCCTATTGACCTTTAACTGTTTTCGAATATATTCTTTGGAATGTACGCATAAATGATGTCACCATTAATAGCCGCTAAGTAAGCACATGCATTAAGCATAAAAAGGAGTTTTACTCCAGAAATTTGTGCCTGTAGCTTACCAATACCTGCATTAATAGATGCCTATGGTAGATGCACTGTCAGAATTATAAACAGGAAGAGTAAAGGTCACAATCATGAAAACAGTTGTAAATTATGCAGGCATTAGGAAATGCAAAGAGGAACATAAAGGCAAAACATATGTCAGAGGTCCAGCAATCCATAGATTTATGTGCCTAAGGCCGCAATCCTAACCCATCTTCCAGCACTGACATAAGGGCAATGCAGCTCCGAAGTAATTCCCTTACTTTGAGGAGGCCTCCATGAGTGCCACCCAACTGCAGCACCCAATGCAGCACCCAATGCAGCACACGTCCCACTAGCACTGCTGTGCCAGTGCTGGAAAGTGGGTTAGGATTGCGTCCTAAAGCAACTGCAATTGACCCCAGGAAATAGATATAGGTTCTGGCATCAGCGAAAGTTGCAAGTACACAAGAGTTTTAGGATACATCAGTGCAAATGATACACATTATAATCTTTCTTTCTTTTTTCTTTTTTTTTTTTTTTTTTTTTTTTTTTGCATAGGTTTACAAATATAAAACTGTAACAGCAAGTTCACACTTTGAACAGGCAAATAATGTCTACACAAAAATCCTCTTCAGTTTTCCTATAGTGAGGTGTAAGTTCATGCAAGAATGTTTAACAGGGAAATGTCACCACAAAGTCATCATCAGTGCATGCATCCTGCACATTGTGAGTGTTGCAGGGAGAAGGTATTGGCCATGCAGATCTGTGCTATGATTGACAGAATGGCAACTGTTATGTATGCAAGTTATGCAGGATCAAAATCCTGCATAACTGATTGGCTCAGACTTATTGCTGGCCAATCGGGTGAGGGATCGAAATCCTACCATCCTACTGGCCCGCTATTTAATGTTTCAACTGCACCAATCATGGGAAGTCTGGGCGGAGCTAAAGGGGATAAAAGCCAGAGGTGTTTGCCTTGTGTCAGATTCATTCAGATTCATTGCCAGGTCCTGTTCTGAAGATGGAATAAACGTTTTGAGCTGTTATCTCTATGCCTTCCTTTATTCGCATGGACCCACTATATAGCAGAAACTATCAGCTCAGACCCATGTGAGATGCCATTTCATAAAAATGCTTGAAACAATGTACAGGTTGAACCTACTTAGCCATGGATTTTATATCTGCGGGTCTGATTCAACCCAGGTTCCTGGACCTCAGAATGCCTTAAAAGGCATAAAACCATCACTTCTGGTTTCCCAAGGGAAACTGGAAGTAGCTTTTTGGTGCTATGGGGCTATTCTGAAGCCTGCAGAGGCTCCAGGCAGATGCAAAAAGCCCTCAGAAAGTCCTCCAGAGGTGACCAGAGCACAGTCAGTCAGTGGATTTAAAGGGGCTGAAACAAGGGATTTCCTTATCTGCAGTTTTTGCTATCTGTGGGGGGGGGGTCTGAAAATGGATCCCCCGTGGATACTGAAGCCCCACCCGTGTCTGGTTTTGCTTCAAAATTCACACTTTGGATTTTCAGTCTGGGACTTTTACAGAAAGTTGGGATTTACCTACATTGTATATATACAAGTATATATACACTCCCAAGGGATTGTCACTCCTTAGCGTTGTAGGAAAGCTGTTTGCCCAAGTTACACTAAAGAGGCTCCAAGTACTTGCAGAGAGCGTCTATCCAGAATCGCAGTGCGGATTCTGAGCCAACAGGTCCACCACTGATATGGTATTCTCCCTTAGACAGCTGCAGGAGAAATGAGGGAACAACAACAGCCACTCTTTATAGCCTTCATAGATCTCACGAAGGCTTTCGACCTGGTCAGCAGGGACGGTCTCTTCAAGATTCTCTCCAAGATCGGATGTCCACCCAGGCTTCTCAGTATCAACAAGCCTTTCCATGAGGACAAGAAGGGCACTGTAGTCTTTGATGGCTCCACATCAGACCCCTTTGATATCCAAAGTGGAGTGAAGCAGGGCTGTGTTCTTGCGCTGACCTTGTTTGGGATTTTCTTTGCTGTCCTGCTGAAGCAGGCCTTTGGAACTGCAACAGAAGGCATCTATCTCTGGACCAGATCAGACAGAAAGCTCTTCAACCTCTCCAGGCTGAGAGCAAAGTCCAGCTGAAATGTCTGCGGGACTTCCTCTTTGCTGAAGATGGAGCTGTCACCGCCCACTCTGCCAAAGATCTCCAGCAGCTCGTGAATTGTTTTACCAAGGCCTGCCAAGACTTTGGATTGACAATCAACCTGAAGAAAACACAGGTCATGGTTCAGGATGTGGACTCACCTCCCTGCATTACAATCTCTGCGCATGAACTGGAGGTTGTCCATGACTTTGTGTACCTTGGCTCAACTATCTCTGATACTCTTTCTCTCGATACCAAGCTAAACAAATGCATAGGTAAAGCAGCTACCACTTTTTCAGACTCACAAAGAGAGTATGGTCCAACAAGAAGCTGACAGAACATACCAAGATCCAGGTCTACAGAGTTTGCGTCTTGAGTACACTTCTGTACTGCAGTGAGTCATGGACTCTTGGCTCACAACAGGAGAGGAAACTGAAGGCTTTCCACATGTGCTGCCTCCAACGCATCCTCGGCATCACCTGACAGGACAAACTTCCAAACAACACAGTCCTGGAACAAGCTGGAATCCCTAGCATGTACGCACTGCTGAAACAGAGACGCCTGCGTTGGCTTGGTCATGTCATGAGAATGGATGATGGCCGGATCCCAAAGGATCTCCTCTATGGAGAACCTGTGCAGGGAAAGCGCCCTACAGGTAGACCACAGCTGTGATACAAGGATATCTGCAAGAGGGATCTGAAGGCCTTAGGATTGGACCTCAACAGATGGGAAACCTTGGCTTCTGAGCGTCCCGCTTGGAGGCAGGCTGTGCAGCATGGCCTCTCCCAGTTTGAAGAGACACTTGGCCAACAGACCAAGGCAAAGAGGCAAAGAAGGAAGGCCAGTAGCCAGGGAGACAGATCAGGGACAGAATGCAATTGCTCCCAGTGTGGAAGGGATTGTCACTCCCAAATCGGCCTCTTCAGCCACACTAGACGCTGTGCCAGAACCACTTTTCAGAGCACGATACCATAGTCTTTCGAGATTGAAGGTTGCCAACAACAATATATCTTCACCTTTCATTGACAGTATCTAAACCTTTCCTTTCATGCATGAAATAACATCCAATCATGCAAGAGGGGAAAGGTTATTTTTGCCAGTCTCCTTCCCCCACCCCACAAGTCCCCATGCCACATATATTACTTCTGAAGTTCCTTCAGTCCTCAGGAGTGGTTATTGGGGGCTGAAGGGACTAGATATCAAGGGGAGATCTGTGCAACTGCTCTTCCGCAATCAGAAGTTCTGCTTACAGAAATCTAAATAGGGTTTAGATACAGCCCCAAATGTATGGATGTGGATCACAGCCTCAGCCTTATTTTGAGAACCCACACACATAAAAATTGTATATGTGGAGTTTCTTTACCAATGAATTTTTAATGAAGGAAAGGGAGTGTGTAGCTCCCTTGAGAAGCTCCAGTCCTGGTAATCCCTCTGCTAATGTGTAATTGACTGTACACACATGTAAAAGTGAACACTCTTAAAGTCACAGAAAACAGCAAAGGTGGTAACAAGTCTTGAATGCTCCATCTCACACTGAATATCCGTGTGGCTCTCCAGTGTTTTGAAAGGATTCTGTGCAGGTTTTCAGGGTCACTTGCCTAAATTAACTTGGTGGTGCTAACTCTTTCCATGCATAATGCACAGACTCAACCAATTCCATGTGTCTGCAGTTTGGATCTATTCCATTAAATTGTTCCAGTCCTACATTGTGCTAGTGCCCTATACAAGCATTGCCTCTTCATGGAGAGGAGATGCGTAGTGGGCTTCTTCGGCTGGCTCACCCCCATGGATGCAATGGCTAGCCCTACCCTCTACTCCTTCCACAGTGAACATTTGTCTCTGCAGAAAAATACTGTACACAAGGATAGCTGGGTGAGGAGCATCATCCGTCAGCGGGGCAATCCAGAAGAACACATCATGAGTTTCCAGTCCATGGAGAGAGACTATCTGCAGAAGATTGAAAAAAAAAAAAAAATTGAAGTCAAGCAAGGGAGGCTCAGCCTGGATGGGGGCAGGACACTGTGTAGGAGGTAATGTAAGTGTCACCACAGAGCTGCAGTGAGATGATGTTAAAAGCACCCATGCTTCATTTCAGAACTCAACTCTGTGCTCCAAATTATTATGTGCTCAGCTTTCAGTCATATATCAAAGAAGATGGAATTCAATAGCTCCCATTTGGATGCTTAGCACATGACTGAAAAATCTAATGCAGAGAAATAGCTGGTGTCAAGCAGCAGTGCCCTGACTGAAGTGATAAGCCTCCACCTCTTGACGGATCATTATAGATCCCTAGAAAGAAAGTTTGATTACCAGGGGAAAATAAAGATTTTGGATTGTCATCAGATCCCTTTTCTTCACTACCAGCATCAGAGGAGGAAAAGAAGGACCAGCAAGCAATTCTTTTTTCCTGCCCAAACTTCATGTCTCTCAATACTGATCTCGCTCTTCCTCATAACTCTTGTTAGAAGTTTAAAGATGGTGGGGTGGTCACACTGGACACTAGTGGAGGAGCCATGACCATCACAGCACCCACCTAGCTTGGTTGACCATTGAATCTGCAATGCCAGTGACAGTAGTAGCAACCAATGCACTATTAGTGGAGAAGGAGGGAGTCCAATTCAGGGCTTTTCCCCAGGGTCGCCAGACAACCAGTGTCAGCCCTGATGGATGGGCTCCATGAAGAGGCTTTCTTGAGAAATCCATTCAGATCTCTTGTGGGGTCTAGCCTTACATCCAGACTTCCCTGCACATGCCTGATCTCATCTGATCTTGGAAGCTAAGCAGGGTCAGGCCTGGTTAGTACTTAGATGGGAGACCACCTGGGAATACCGGGTGCTGTAGGCTTATACCATAGTCTTTCAAGACTGAAGGTTGCCATCCAACCATTTCTGAGGATTACATATCCAATGAACTTTAACTATCAAATGTTATAGGACATCTGTATTTTCCAGAATGCTACTCTTTACACTATTCAGTTTAACCTCCTTCTTCATTCTCTTACTTCACAGTGCAATCTTGCAGAGCTCCATTGCCAGATCTTTTGACTAGATTCCATTATGATGCAGATGTATTCCAATCAGTTCAAATCTGCAGAATTTATTCAAATTGCAAAATAGGCTGAATGTTGCTTTTTCTGGTTGCAGAACCTAAACTAATGCTATATTTCCTTTCTGGAGTATCAAAAGCATAGTAACTCTCTGCTAATGGTAAGAAGAGTTTAGAAGTTGTCTCAACATATTTGTAATTTCTGCCTCCTTTTTATTTATGCATACTTTACAGCTTATGTTTATGCATTACACATTCTGTGCTATCACTTTACATAATGCATTCACTGTAATTTGCAATTTATTGCTTTGCCCTTTTTACACATACACACACACTTTAACTAGCTTGCCTACTTAGGAAATGTATTTTATATCAGTGGAAATTTGAACATTAAACAGGTTGGCAATACTTACAATCATACCTTAGATATGTTTTAAAGTGCTTAAAAAGTACTCTGTTGAATGGAACACTATTTTCTTTGTATTTTTTACATTGTTATTCCATCCTTCATCCAAGGAATTCAAGGTAGTATGCTTAATCCTAATTCCTTCCTTTTGCCCCTAGGGGCTGGGGTATAAGAATAGGCCCTCAGTTTGGGTGTACTTGTCATAAGAGGCGACTAAACAGCCACCGGGTAGATGGGACTTGTTAGCCTGGAAAGGCAGCTCATCTGAGAGAAGGAAAACTCTGATCCCAAACCTTCACTGCCTTGTGGCTACATCCAGTTATGGAAAAGGCTTCAGGAGTCAACCTCAAGGCAAAATCTAGAGCTGGAGTCCCTGAGGCAGTTCATGGCTGAACACAGTCACGTTCTGGCAACTCCTGCAACGCCGCTGGAACCAACCGTATTGGCTTCTGCCTCTCCATTGGACCATTTCAGTGACGTGGAGAGGGGGGATTTGCTGCGTAGGTAACAGTCTATCCTCCATATCTACTTTACCCAGGCTTCGCGCATTGGAGAGGACACTGTTCCAGAACCACTATTCAGAGCGCAATACTATAGTCTTCTGAGACTGAAGGATGCCAACAACATGCATTTAATCCTCACAACAGCTCTGTGAGGTGGCCCATGCAGCAAAATGGTGACTGGCACAAGGTTTCACAGTAGGCTGATTTGAACCTAGGTTTCTCTTGTCCCCAGTCTGACATAATATACTGTTGTACTGGCTGCACTTGTTTGACAGCATGATCTGATGTCTACTGAGATGGGATTTACAGCCCTATCTCCCTGGGGCCACCTAGTGCAACAGTGTCAAAATAGCTACTGCTTTATCCAGCAACTCCAGGGAGGCCACCAGAGGTCTCCTAAGGGGAAGGGGACATTCATTTCATTCCCATGAGGAAAACCCCATGCCTTGCAATGTGGCTTCTCAAGCCTGTGCTGGCTATTTTACCAGTGCAGACTTGAGAAGCTCTGTGTCAGGCTTTGCAGCCCAACACAGAGGATAGGATTCAGTGGAGCAGGCCTCTGATCGTCCCATCCCCCTCTTGGGCCAGTTCCTCCCCATCCCGCACTCCCCCTGCCCTCCTCCCACCCTGGAACGTCTCCCCCCATCCTGAAAAACTGCACTGCCACCTGGCTGTGTTACTCACCCACAGCCAGTGTCCTTCCAGTGCTGGGTCTAGTACCAACCGGCACTCCCTCCTCTTGCAGTGCTGAAAACATGCTTTATGGCACATTACAACACCTAGCGCCACTGCTGGAGCTCAGTGCTGTGGGCCCAGAGGATTGGGCCCTTACTCTGCAATAACTGAGGGAGCAATCCTAACCGGCAGTTATGCCAGCATAGGAGCACCGGGAAGGTTGCAAACGTGCCGTAAAGCACGTTTGCATCTCTGTAGGAGGAAGCTGCATCAGCACATACAAATCAGCACATAAAAATCAGTATGCATCAGCACATACAAATCAGCACATACAAATGCACGGAGGCTGGCAGAAGCCTCCACGCCGGCTTCCTCCCCGCTGCTTGTGCTGGCGCACCCAAGCCGACACAAGCAGCAAAGGTAAGCCTGGGGTGGGGAGGAGGTGGGAGGGGGTGTTTCTGGGTGGGGGGAGGGTGGGCGATGGGCGGCCCCGGGGGCAGGTGCAAGGGGAGCCGGGGGCGGGGCTGGGACCTGGTGGTTATGCCGGATTCCAACCCCCATCTCTGGGGAGAACGGAGCGGATTCAAGCCGCTCCGCTCTCCTCGGACTTGCACCACCTCCAGAGGTGGCGCAGGTCTAAGGAGACCCATTGGGGCCAGCAGCCCTTACCCAGGGGTAAGGGGAAGAGCTTCCCCTTGCCTCTGGCTGAGCCGCTGCTGGCCAGAAACTCACGTTGGATGCAGCGCAAGTCTCCTGCTTGCCTGCTCCAGCACAGGTTTGGATTGCGCCCTGAGTGTAGGATCTCAGTCATACACAAATATTCCAAAAAATAAAACAGAATCTATATTTAGCCTACTTTTCAGTACCATTTAGAGTAAGAAAAAAAAAAAAAGCCTATCTACTACTAGCTTGCAAATAAGATACTATGCAGAAAATTAGGAAGCACTGAGTAAATGAGGAACAAAGAACAAGAAACAGGGCAGGGTCTAGCAATATCATATGATTCTGTGCTTCCGCACATTGTACAGTACAGGCACCAAATGTGGTAGTGAGACAGATGTTGGCACCCCCGGCATCCTAGCTTTCAATATGGGTATGGTGCACACAGTGACAGGCTGTTTTGAGGATCTGTCCAAGTGGCTTGATGAACTGGGCCCAACCTGCTTCGCTTTGGAAGTGATTTAAGCCTCCCTGAGTTTCTGCTGCACCACTTAGTGCAAGAGATACTTCAGGGTCATCCGTTACTGTAAGTCAAGAAGGCAGTTTCAGTGGAGCGAACCAGAAGAAATCTACAAGGGTGAAGGACATGTGCATTATTGTGGAGTTGAGAAGGGAAAAATGCAGCATAGCTGGAGAGTTGGCCCAGACCCTGACAGCCGTTCTAGCGGATGCAGCCGGTAAATTATGAATGGTCAATTTAATGTGTGCCTACTTACCGATCTTTCAAGCGGCATGATCCTGAAGGACAGCCTACCGCTCTCAGCGTGTTCCTGGCCTGTCCTCTAAGGCCAACACGACCACCAAACAAAGTCGTGAAACAGATTTGGTTTCAGGATCTGAATATACATATATATTAACTCTCGCACATACAGAGAGAAGTGGCGCAGGTGAACATTCTGAAACCGTGCCAAGCCTCTTGGGCTGCCATCGCTTTAGGAAAACACAGATGTCGGTGTGCCATTTAATGGCTTTCAGGTGAGATAATGTAGTAAGCAAATACTGGAACTGACATGCAGTGTGGTACTGAAGAAAATTGGCAACATAACCTGATGAGTGATATTCATAAGCCTGTTCACTCCGAAGAGAGGGGAGTACAGTTCATATCCCCTTTTCCTCTCTCAAGTAAGAGCTGTGCTTTACTGGAGTTAATTCAGTGACTTATGACTTATTATTATATGTCTTATCTTTATAAAGATGTTTCCCTTGTTGGCTGTCTTTTACATTCTGAGATTTGCTCCAACGGTTTCCAAAGAGGGAAAAACCCTGATGTGCCGGTGTCATAATGCAACCCAGCGGCACACGGAATCATGTTATTGTTGACTGCATTCAGAAAGACAGCAGATTTATTTCGCTGCCCTTAGCACATGTGCAGAGAGTCTCTCTACCAGGTGGGCATAATTAAGCTGGAACACAGTTTGGCTGACACATTATTTCCTGTTGGCTGGATCTTTCCTTCTGCTTGATCTCCAAGAAAAGAGGAGAAAAGTAGATCTGCTGGAGGGGCGGGAAAAGAGAGAGAGAGAGTGTTTGGAATCTTACAGACAGATGTGTTTAAACACAATCAATTATAAAGCTGATCTGTAAAAAAGAAAAGAACACATCCTTGATGGACAACTGCAGATCTGATGTCCAGACTCTCACCATGTAAAGCTTTGATTGGTTAGAAAAACTGCTGTAGAAATGTGACATGCAGGCTGAGTCTCATTAGTCACAAGGGTTCCGGGTTCTGTTCCAAGCACTCACTTGGATGGCCAAAAATGCACTATAGCAAATCAATTTAAAAAACAAAGTTTCTTTGCTCTAGTGATTTAAAAACAGCCTTGATGACCTTTGTAATGCACACAATCAGTCTTTCTCCAAGAGTTCAGGCTTCACTAGGAGGGAGCAATCCCTCCCTTCTCCAGGAGCCCCAGCAAGGGGGAAAGAATGGAGAAGGTGATAATCGCTGCCATTAAGCCTTCTTTCACTTGCTCAGGGGGAAGGGAGGAGTGAAGCCTGCAGAGAGAATGTTTGATGGATTGTCAGCTGGCTGCCCTCTCTGGCATTATCAAACTACTGTGTTCCTTTAATTTAAAGGGCCCTTCTCATCAGCTTTGAGATAGAAAAATCTGTGAATACTTAGGTTATACCTATAATCACTTGTATGACTGTCTCTCTGCAACTGTAAAAAGCAGTTTTTTAAACTGTGATTTTAAAGGGGTGCATTTTTTCCCTTTTCCAGGGATCAGCACATTCCTTCTCATTTGCAGGGGCCATTTGTGTTGAGTCAAATCTGTGTCTAAAAATCAGTGTATAACAAGGCTGAACCTGTATTACAGCATGTACTTATATTACCCTCTCATTGCAGTCACTGTGTGGACTCCTGTTCAGCTAAAATCAAGGGCTGGGCATACACTAAACTGTATCCGGATACATCTCTGTACCCAGGTACAAGCACTGGGTCCAACTATTCACACACTCCATTCAATGCAGGTGTAATTTGTGTATAGCATTCATGTACCGTTGATCCCCCCACACACACAAAAATGAATCCAGGCATAGTCATTTCCATTGAAATGTGTACCAGTGTACAGACAGTTGTGCCTAGGTAAAGATATTCTGTACCTGGATACTGTGTAATGTGTGATCAACCCTTGAATCTTAAGATATGTTCAGCTGTTTTCAATCTATGGATGTTAACACCCAGATACTTTATCAGTGGTGGACCTCCCTTGAGGCGCCCTGGGGCAAAGGTCCATGAAGCTTCCCCCTCCCCATGAAGCAGTTTCTCCTCCACTCACCTGGAGCAACACGGAGCCTCATGGAGAATACATCTGAGGCTTCCCTGCCATCTTAAACTGTGCTTCCAGCAAACCTCATTAAGGCCTCATTAAGGCTTCCTGCGCGGTCCTGGAGGCACGCGAGGTCTGCACCCGGGGCATTTGCCCCATTCAGTGAATGGGAGGTCCACTGCTGTACTTCATGCATGAACACCGGCTTTGAAGGACTTCCTTTATATATTGATGTATATGTTGAGGTCCACCCTTACCAGTGTTTGTCTGCAGCAACAAATGTTGGCCACAAGGAGGGGGGCCTTCAATGCACCAATGCAGGGTCATTGGTACAATTCCCATATCTGGACACTTTGCAGAGATGCAGCATCCAGAGGTGGATGACAATGAACTGGAGCAATAAACACAATTAACTGAAAGTTAAGGCTGTAGTCCTGTGTACATTCCCTCGAGAGTAAGCTCAGTTGACATCAGCGGGACTTACGTCTAATAGCTGTAGCATCAAGTTGTATAATTCTTTCTGGCCATTTTTTCTCCTCATCTAAAAGCTATTTTCCTTGCTGAATGCATCTTATATTCTAGTGCTAGGCAGAATAGGAATATTAAAACACACAAACATAAACAGAAAGACTATAGCAGTAATTTTATTTTCTGTGTTGAAAAATAGAAAGACTGAAATACTTAGCTTTCATCAGTGAGATTATGAGTTGCACCAGCAATAATTGTCAAGAATATTATTTATACTGGCAACAGTTAACTATTAAAAAAAAAACCTTGGGGAGAATCAGACGCCTACCCAACGCCTAATTGGACAATTTTATGTGAACTAATATTTGTAGGCTGATATGCCTTCCATGGGAGTCAATTATGTCCTTCTCATCCCATCAATATTGTAGGTTTTATTTCTGGGGTCTTTTGTAACTTATTTATTGTAACTATTGAGTTAGTATGTGCTCTTTGGGATGCAACGTTTATGCTCTAGCTGTACTTATGACTGCTATTGCTCCTCTACTTTTAGAAGGATCTGTGCATGGAAGTTGTGGCAACTGCGTGCGGAGAGCCCATGTCCAACATCATAATAAAGCTGAACACAGTTCAAGGAACATAGAAAGGGGATATTTTACTCTCCCTACAAGTAGCGCGAGGCCTGTGGTGATCCAGTGAGGCTGCTGTGGCCCACCGTATGGGGGCACTCATGCTGCCTTTGGTACTTCTGAGGTACCTGCAGCCTGGAAAAGCAGCCTGAGACAGTTATTCCTGTGTAAAGGTTTCCCCCAGCCAATGGGAAAGGCAGAATCTCAATCCCTCTTGTCAAGATATGTCAAGGTTTCATCCCCGGGACTGCTAGGTAACTTACTGGCTGAATAGTAGCAGGCCTGAAGCTTTGGCCAGACTAAGCCAGCACAGCACCCTGGGAACTAAGCTGATGCAATATCGGGTGATGTACACCAGGTGACATTCCCTGTGTGTGCATGTGTGCGTGGCAGCACATGCCAAGTCAGCATGACTATGCAGTATTTCCCTCATGCTGATTGGCTGTCACCAGTATAAGTTCCTTCAGGGGCTAGCAAAGGTGTGGGAGATGCAGAGTGGATTTTGTGCCGAAGGCTACGCCAGTGAGATCAGTGATTCGTGTACCAGTTGTACTATTTGGACTGTTGCTCTTGTAAATATCTTGTACATAGTAAAGAGGCGTTTGGTGGAGGACTTCTGCCTTGTGTCGTCTTTGTCGCCGGGAGTGTGCGCGCTCCGACCTTGGGAGATAGGCAAGCCGAGCTACCAGCCAGGCAGCCAGCTGCGTGAACGTCGTCCGCTCTCCAGCAGCTCGCAACAAGATAACTTTCCTGGCATGTCCACTCAGTTCTGGGAAGCAAACAAGTGCACTGCAGTGGGCAGTCCAATCCTACCCAAATCCCTCCCTGCTGTTGCAGTTGCATGAATGCTTTGCATGCTGTATCTGCAGAGGAGGGGATTGGAAAGATCTCCTTGGGGTAAGTGAACATTACTACCATTAGATGCCTTGGATCTATGCCTGTTGTTTAGCAGGAATAAATCTGAGACACGTAATGGCAGTGGTATTAGTATAGGGTTAGTATATTAATGCATGTGTTGCTGCTAATACCTACCCCAGGTTTGCTTGCTTCCCAGCCCCTGTTCCACTCCCCTGTTCCACTCGCCACCTTGTTCTGCTCCTGTTGCCACTGTTGCACCTACCTTTTTATGTCTGGTGGCAGGCCTGCAGTGCTGCTGCCGAGTGCAACAGTGCATTTAAAATGTTCCACTGTTTGTGTTCCAAACACTGTTTGTGTTCCACTGTTATAAAGCCTTCTGTGCACCAGCCCAGTCCATTATATGATTGGGCCATAAGTACGGAATCCTAACTGGGAACAAATCTAGATAGCATGCATTAAGATTTTGTTTTGTTTTGCCTCTGCTTTCGCCTATTTGAACTTTGCTCATTTTACCTTTTTGAATAAACAATTTCTGTTTTTCTGAAAACTCACCAGTCTGCTTTGTTCAGACCAAATCAAATCAATGCTATATGTTATCCTCAGTGATGTAGTGCTAGGTGATATATTATGGATCTGTGTCTATGTTCAACAAATTTAACTTGACTTTCAACACAGTCCTGCTTATTGATTAGTAATCAATGTCCACATGCTCAGTAAATCAACACGTTTTTATATGCAGCTCTGAAGCAGGAAGTAGCTTTCACACTACATAATTGTGCGTAACTGGCTGCTGTTCAAGATATATGAAGTTGCCTTACCAGTGGTCCAGCTAGCCGAGTAGTGGTCATAACGGACACCAGTAGGAATCCATTCCCAGCACTGCTACCTGAGCATCTTTGAAGTGGATGAAACCTGGAACCTTTTGCATGCCAGTCTTTGGATTTACCAGTGAGCTATGGTCAGATAACTAGTTTTTGGTGTATCTTGTAATTGATCCCATTATTGTCATTTATTTTTTTTACAGAAAATTGTTGATTATTTGTGCTGACCTAGTGGGCCACTTAATGTAATTTAATGCAGCTAATGTAATCTCCTGCTCATTTCCACTTTGTGCCACCTTTGTCACTTGTGCCTGTTTTTTTTAACAGAGAAAAGTGAGGCAGAAATCATTAAAGTCAATCACAGCACTAAAACTTTTTAGCTCTCTTTGGTTTAGGTCCAAACAAGCAATGTTGTGCCCACACATAGAGGAGCCTAGATTGTTCATCAGACACCTGTTGTTCTCATTTCCTGCCCATAAAGGTAAAGGTTCCCCCTGGCATTAAACCTAGTCATTTCTGACTCTAGGGGTGGTGCTCATCTCTGTTTCTAAGCCGAAGAGCCGGTGTTGTCCGTAGGCATGACTAAACTCCTAAGCACACAGAACTCTGTTACCTTCCCAATGGAGGTGGTATGCATTTATCTACTTGCATTTTTACATGCTTTCAAACTGCTAGGTTGCCAGGAGCTGGGATAAGCAACGGGACCTCATCCCACTGAGCAGATTCGAACTGCCCACCTTGTGGTCAACAGGCTTGTCAGCTCAGTGGTTTAACCCACTGAGCCACCACATCCCTTCCTGTCCATACACACACACTAATGGATGTGAAATGAGCATGTAGGAGCTACTGCAGAGAATGGGAGGTTGGTGCATCCATTTCCATCTAGCCTGTCCTCTGTGATCTTTATTCCAAAGTCTGAATATTGAGTCAGAATATGTGAGGGTAGACATGGACATCCCATTTCTTTCAATATGCACCCATGCAGTTGTTCCAGAATGTGTACAGAAAATCAGGTGACTGTGTGACTCTTTTGAATATTCCTCTTTTGAATATTCCACTCTTTGGTTGACCAGATCAGGCCCTTTGTGATTCAGATCTAAAAAAAAACGTTTCTTCCATGCTATGTTAGGGTCAATAAATATTTTAAAAAGAGACACCAATATCAATCCAAGTAACCCTTCCTCCCAACTGGATAGTACAAACGTGCTCTTTCGTGATTTGTTTGTTTGGATATTAAACTATAATGGCACAAGTGACTGCAATCAAATATAATAGTGTCTCTATAGGCCTATTAATGTTAAAGCTCCCAGTATGGAGAGACAGTAGAGAAGCGCAGATTGGATGTGTCACAAGACTGAGAAGTTAGGATTTAAAGAAAGCATATAATGGTGCAATACAATTCTATACATGCACATATTTCTGGCCCACATCTTCTAATTTAACTGGCTGTATTAAAGAAATTAAACAGGGTATGAAATGCATCCCCGGGCCACTCTCCACCACCCAATTGCACCTCTTCTCTACCCACAACCCCCATAATGTGCTGTGTGTGCTCCACAACTCCCCTCCCCAGAAAACCTCTGTTCTACTTTTCCCCCAACTCCCTGCCATCCGGCAGTTCACTTACTCCAGTGAGTAGATGCAACTCCAGTGAAGGCCTGTTGGTGCAGGCATCTCCACCAGCAGCACTGGCCTCCGTGCAGCCACAATGTGCTTTATGGCATGCACACGCATGCATGTTCTGCTGGTGCTAGCTGGCATAGCATCAGGCATGAGAGGCCACTGACTTGAAAACAGGGAAAACCAAAAATGGCACTCGCTTGTTTTTAGACTATAAAACTGGAGGTGGGCGTGTGAAGATGCCTTACTATTTCAGTCTTTGGGGAACATTTTATCCACAGAGAATGCAGCACAGGATATTGGGCCCAAATTTATACCTTCATAAATTAGAAATGATTAACTTATACATAAATTATAATAAAAAAGATTTCCTATAGCCCACAGCCATATCTTGATGCCACATGAAAGCATTTTCAAGGGGAAATTACCTACTTAATTTGATAAATGTTTTTTTCTCTTTCTATTTTACCACGGGGGTAACCAAAAAATGAGCACAGCAACTGTTATAATTCTATCTGCTGCGAGAAAGACGGCAAGGAAATAAAAGTCGTTAGTATTATTTATTTATACTCCTATACAATAAAACAATCTGCAGTTCTCTTTTTCTTTCTTTTTAATCCAGTGATCTCAAAAGTGTGGGAAAAAAGAGGACAATAACAAGCAAACTGGAAAAAAGAGACAGTATTAAAAAAATTGGTTTCCATTTCGGTTGAGCATCCTATCTTCCTGTTTTGTCTTCTCTTCTTCCTGTTTTCAAAAGAACAGTTCAGAATCATGGACAAGGATGGTATGCAGCAAGAAAGAGGGGAAAAAAGGATTGCTTACATTTCATCTGCCACTCTTCTGTCTGGACTACAGTTATAGAAATTTCATCTGCATGCAGGGACAACTCAATTGGATTCACTGCTTGATGCTACCCTTAACCCACCACTCTGGTGCTACCACAGCTGTGCTTCACAACCCCCCCCCCCTCCTAAATAAACAGAGAATAATTGAGCCACTTACTTCCCTCCATCCTGAGCAATCCTTTCAGGCAAAACAGGAAGTGTGGGTCATGCTGGGAGCTCCACTATGTCCCATACAGTCTGTTATATTGAAAGGGATAGTGTGAGGATTCGATCCTAACACATTCATTCGAACATGTGGAGGCAGCCCCTGCACATGTATCTGTATACATGGGGGTTTGCTCCACATATTCTGAGAATCACATGCAAGTCAAGGAGGAGCCTGCTATTATGATGCTTCTCCTTTCTTATGTATATTTACTGAGAACACCTTAAAGTGCCAGCTGCCCACTTTTCTGATCTACTGATCTACTAGACCAAATCTCAGGAAGTGCCTCCCCCCAGTATTCAATAAAAACAATGGAGAAACAAAGGAGAACAATGGAGTGGAGAAAGGACTTCACTTGCATGCCTATTTGTCATGTCCCCAGCGTCCAGATCTCGTGAGATGTCCTGTAGCCTTACTATCATGGATGTAAGCGCAAACTGCTTGTCTGAAGGTGGTTTGGACATTCCCACCCCACAACTATGAGGGGATGAAATGGCCTGACAGATTGGCAGGCAACATGAGTACACATGGTTCTCTTCACGCAATGGCTGGTGAATATTGTCTAAACCAGCCCAATTTGAGTAATTAGGATGAAAAAAAAGATAAGATAAATGCTCTATATAAAGGCTAATGTAACACATAGCCATTGTTTCCACTCAGTCTCCTTAGAGGGACCTTTCTGTAGCAGCAGCAGTAGCAACAGCAGCACATGGAATGAGCTTTTCTCTCTCTCTCTCTCTTTAGGAAGTTCTATCTTGCTGTAACTACTTCTCTCTCCTGTGACTACATGGACAGTCCAATCCATTGTAACTCCCCATGTAGTGATGCAGTGACACCAAAGTGGCACCTGCTGTATGTCATGGGGGAGTTTTGGCCTCCAGAGGACTCCTTGGGGCAAGCCCCTGCTGTTCCAGTGGGTCTACCTGAACCTTTACCAGCTATATCAGTGACGCAAATCTCCATGGACCCTTGAAGGTAAATAGAGGAGAGGAAGGGTGGTTGAATTCAGTGGATGCCACTGCCACTAAACCCATCTCTGGTCCCAATATGCCCTCATCCCTGCCCCATCACTGTCTCATTAAGCCCACCCCCCTCAACATTCTGGCTCCCTGCTTCCCTGCCACCCCTTACATGAACTTTTCAGGGCCAGCAAGCATCTAGAGCCCTCTGGTGGGTGAAGCCAGCCGCTCACTTCTTGTGGTGGCAGTCAGGCTGCACACTCTAGTATATCACCTTTTGTGATAGCAGGGAAGCACCTATCACCACCAGAATGGTGGCATGGTTACACTACAGTGGCACCAATAGGACTGGGGCCTAAGGCTGCAATGCTATGGACACTTACCTAAAAGTAAGCCGTGCTGAACATTCTGTCACTCATGATTGTACAAGCTAGAAAAGACAAGCTAGAAACCAGTTTTTGAAGTACAAAGTCCTTAATACATGTTGATGCTAAAGGAACATGGTCAACAACATTAAAATCACCCTTAAAATTGGCCCTTTTGCTAAGAACTAAGGAGAATCTGGATAAATTGTTGGGTTTTTTTTTGGGGGGGGGGGTTATGTTGTGTTTTTCAAAGGAAAGGCATAAAATGAAGTGGTAAAATTATTTATGTTATTTCCTAATTATTATGTTTTATTAGAACCATTGAGGTGACTCTTTTAAAAAAAAATGGGGGAGAGGAATCTGATGAAATCAACTCGTGCTCAAGAAATTACTGTAATTTTCTATTTCACAATTTCTATCTCTTATCAATTGTGAGTTAGAAAATATAGCTCCTTGGGAGCATTAATTGATCAACGAGTTGAGCATCATTTTTCAAAATCTGTAACGTGCTCCATCCCTTCCTGTTCAGGAGAAAGAGATCCATACAGGACTTAATAAATTCATTTAGGACTCAATGAACCCATTTCCCTTTTTACCACTATTACCCAGATAGAAGGAGCTTGTTCTGTGTGCTCACCAGTAGACTTCAATGGAAGGAATATGACTAGCCTATGTGCAGAACCTGGGGAGGCAGAATAGCTGTGAAAGAAATAGCCAAGCATTTCACTGAAGGTTATGGACAGGTATACATTGCCATGCCATTTATTGAACATTGTGTGATCCTGGTTAAGAAGGCAAAAGAAGAGACAAGAGGTATATTGAGCCCCATGTGGAAGGGATGAAGTGTGTCAAATTTAACAGAATCTGCAGTTTCCTTTCTCTTATCTGGCCCTCCTTGTTTGATGGAACTTACAAAAGATCTTGCATAGAAGAAAATTTCCTGACCGACTAGTGGAAGTTTTCAGGTTGTATGTGTCATATTTTTGTACATAGCAGAAAACAAAGTAGGTTGCCCAACATCACTCAATATAGCACCTTTAATGATAACATCACTTTCTGAGTATCTTCACTCTCCAATTTTTAGACAAAGTCCTCATTAGGTTAATGGAAGATCACTGGCTTCCACCTGCATTTTATTTCCTATAATGAGCCCCTTTTTATACAATAAGGTTTATGAAAGGCGAAAACGTTGGCTCATGGGGAAGAGATGGATGAACATAATAAGGCTCCTGTTGGAGGGATTTATGATGTATATTTAGCATTGCAGACAACATAGTAAATCACTGCCACAGCCAATGTGAAAGATACATTAGTTGCCATTTGTTTTTCACTAGCATATCTGGGTCCTTTTCAAATGCCATTGAAAAGATTTATTCAGCAGCCTCATTTTTATATTATTAAAAAGACTATTACACATTATAATGAAACCCTAAAACATGGCAAATTATTTCACTTTTGTTTTGTGGTTTCTAACATTAATATTACACACATGCGCACACGCACATAGACAGACAGACACTTCAACACCAGCTACAATCACTGCTGGCAAAATTTCGACAATAACTGTGGATAAAGCCAGAGAGAGAGAGAGAGAGAGAGAGAGAGAGTTATCCCCCTCCTGTCTGGGATGGATGTACAGTGCCAACCATCAACGGGCATTGTTTTTCCACTGGTTGGCTCTGATCCTTCTGTTTTCTTATAAATTTGAAGTGGGAGAACACAGTGCTCTGCGTTTTATGAAACATAATTAAGATAAAATACGAAACTTGCTGAAAACAGAAGCGCACTAACACTGGAATCCTAAGTGCAGATTTCTGTGGATAAATGCCCCATTGATCTCTATGGGTGGCGTTTACAGTTCCCTTATTGCAGAACAAGGAGTGTTACTCCAATGTATGACTCCTTAAGAATAAGGGGAACACTGGTTGCTATCCCATGTGTTCTACATCTGATCAGGTGTGGCATTAGATGCCCACAGCTCACCAACCTTATTAGGCCAGCCCTGGAACTCTCAGTACCAGTGGCATTGTAGCATCCAACATGACTGGGGAGGAAGGCTCCATGGGGCCCAGCATTGTATCTGGGTAGCTGCACATTAAATTGCATTCATTCATTCAATTTTAACACAAATGTATATATGTCAGATATATGTATTCAATAGTTTATTGGACTATTGAATTCATATATCTGTTGCAAATGCCACGAGCGACAATTGGTATTACATGAAATCATAAAGTAATATAAATGTGTGACTATATCTGTACATGGCCAAATGCGTTGCCCAGATAACTAACTGTATGGGTAATGAAATTAATTTTTCCCCTGAATTATCCTCCGTGAATTTTGATCATGAATATCCTCTGAAGCTTTGCTGATATTCAGCAGGTATTGATATTCATCATCAGCATTTGACATTCAAAGATTTTGCAAGAACAGCCATCATTTGACAGTGTATGACTACTGCATGCTCAAACAGTCATATTTTCAGTATCTAGCAGACGGTATTTGACATTATTGGACAAGTTACACACATAGCAATCAACAAGGGATAGGATCTAAGAGATGTAGACAAAAACTGGAAGTGATGTTTTTAGACCTTCTAAAGGCTTCAGAAGGCCTTCTGGGGGCCTTAAGAAAAAAATCAAACAAACTGGCATGGGGAGAGGGGGTAGAACCCCCCCCCACCGGGTGGTAACTCAAAGTATTTGCCCGTCTTCCTCCCCCCCTGATACACCAGTGCTATATCTCAGTGGTTCTCACACATTTAGCACCGGGACCCACTTTTTAGAATGAGAATCTGTCAGGACCCACCGGAAGTGATGTCATGACTGGAAGTGACATCCTCAAGCAGGACAATTTTAACCATCCCAGGCTGCAATCCTACCCACACATACCCAAGAGTAAGTCCCATTTACTATCCTTGTTAAAAGTATATACATAGTAGCTTGTTAAAAGTACAGGTCTATAACATTTCCTCAAATGCAGTCATATACCATGGTAGCATCAAGTCTAACATATTAAAAATAAAATATTGAAATGAACGGGGACCCACCTGAAATTGGCTCGCAATCCTGACTGACTGTTATATTGTTACTAGGAAAAGGATAGTTCTTTGTAATGGAAGGGAGCTTTTGGTAGTGTATTCCTTTTGGCGCAAGTGCGTTGGCACCTCCATTGTGATGAATGTGAGGGAGTCTTGCATACAGGAATAACTGACATTTTCATCCACTTCAAGCCTGAATTCTGTTCCTATATGTTTGTGTCGGGGCTTCAGCTAGCTGAAATTCCCAATAGTTTCAGCCACTCGAAAAACTCAAACAGCACACACTCCAAAAACAGTAATTACATAATGTGTTCTGAAAATATGATAGAACGCCTGAAGCCAAAGTCATGTCAAAATCAATACGATGTCTCTCAAGCAGTGATATGCCTTTTAGATGAGGAAAGGGAAACATGAAATGATTACAGCAGAGCATTTTCAAATGTTTCACGTTACAGTTACAAAAGCAAAATATGCAACTCAACAGATTGGTACATGCCCAGGTAGCAGGTTACCTGAGCCCTTCTCTCATGGTTTATGATGTAATATAATTCCTGTTTTACAATACATCATGGCTCTTCACAGACTGAAAATAGCGTGCAATAGTTTTCATTGATTATTTAAAAGAAGCAAATGTAAGTACAGTTCAAAGACTGCATTAGGAGGTTGAAATCATTGTTGCATAGCAAAGCACTGCTGGTAAAGAAATCTGCATGCCTTAATAACTGGCAGTTCCAACTGGAGATATAATTAAAATAATAAAGAATATATTAACATAAGGAATCTTGCATATATTAGTATAAAAAAGCATGTTACAAGACCGTTTTTATCTTTAAATAAGAGCCCAATCCTATGCATGTCTACTCAGAAGTAAGTGCCATTAGAGTCAATGGGACTTACTCTCAGGTAGGAGTGGATAGGATTGGGTTCTACATCAATATTCTACCTTTTTCATTTTAAGAAAAGGGTAGTTTCAAATGATTGCAAATTACAATCCAGCATTGAGCGCAGAATTCTTTCAAAGCCAAT
This sequence comes from Tiliqua scincoides, assembly GCF_035046505.1. Lineage (NCBI taxonomy): Eukaryota > Metazoa > Chordata > Lepidosauria > Squamata > Scincidae > Tiliqua > Tiliqua scincoides. The sequence continues at coordinate 34,683,515 of NC_089826.1, forward strand.
CCATACTGTGTCCCTGAATTGCCAGCTGGTAAATTTCTGTTTGGGAGTGGTTGAAATAACTTACAAATCACCCTCACTATATTTGTTGTATTATTAAATTCAAGTGATTTGTTGTTGGATGGCACTTCAGGAAAAACTGTTGAAGATATTAGCATCTGAGTAATGCACTGGCTGGTGACATACAGCAGGAAAAATATTTTTAAGCTCATGTAAATTCATCCTTATTAGAAAAAAAAGTTCTGAATTAGCTGCACTCTCTCTATAAAATACTATAAACTCTTCCCGGAAAAAACGAAGACATCTTGATGCAAATAGATCATTTACCCAATGAATAAAATATTGCTCCGGGTATTGTAAGGGTAGACTATAATATATGGGGCACAATCGTGTATCTTAATATTATGAGCTCCTTGTAAAAATTGATAGCACAGTGAATCTTTCATCTGAGATACTTAATCTTGTTTTTGTTACCTTATTTAACAACAGTGGTTGGAATTGCACTGCCACAGACAACTCTAACGCAAAGAAACCGTACCAAGGGTTGAGCTACTGAGTTTAGAATGGAATAAAACAAGCAGAGGCATGGTTTCTTCTGACAAAAGGAAATTATGTATATTGAGAAAATTTTTTCTGATACTTCTGTTTTTCTCCTTCATTCCAAAGGAAGTCTCTGAAAAGGAAAGGCACATTACGAGGTCTAGGTTAGAAAATCCCCTCCTTCCACTCCCTGGATATAAAATGGAAGAGGAAGAAGAAATTCAATGAAGTGCCCCAGAGTCTCAATTCAATGGTCCTGGTGTCTATATGGGGTTCTGAAGCACACATGCAGGACCATGTAGAGTAGACAACCAGGGTTGGCCTTAGGACACTTTGGCCAAATTGGACCCTACACCTGGAGGGGCCCTGCACTCAAACGGCAAGCAGAGCATCCTCAACTGAAGCCGGCACATTGCTTTGTAGCTGATGCTCTAGCATGGAATCTTCCATGCCAAGGCACCGCAAGGAGAGCACAGCAAGAGGAGCATTGTTGTTGGATGGTGCTCCCTCTTGCCCACCCCTGGGTCCGATTGTCTTGAAATTCCCCCTGGAAGTAGTTGGTGGTGATGCCGCTACCAGGTGCCTTGCCACTGCCACTCATCAGGTGACTAGGGGGCCTAAGGGGATGGGGCCCCCTCAAAAATGTCTCGCATGGGGCTCAAAACTCCTAAAGCCTGTAGACAGCTGTGACTCATTTTCATCTTCTTCCATGTCAGGGACAGCATGTCCAGCAGGCTCAATGTTGAATGTTGAGATCTCCTTTTTAGGTTTTGTAGACACTAATGCCACAGATTTATGACATGGTGGTGGCACATGTTTTGGGCATGAATTTCTCATGCATTTAGATTGCTCCACCATAGCTCAACCCTTGTGCAGTCTGGAGGCTATTAGAAAGTCCAGAGTTGAAGCCTTCAAGCAAGCAAGCGGTCTATCAACACCAACTATGTCTTGGTGTGTAGCAAACATATTCATTGGCCTCCCCAACCCAGCACACAATGAAGGACAATAATAACAGACTTGTGAAACTGGATCTGAAGCTGAACACTTTAGTTTAATCTAAAATTATATCCCATGGATTCTCTTCATTACTCATACAAGAGCCTGAAATTTTCGTGTCTGGATCTGTTATGATCCTGAATAGTGTCCTCCAGCTTTCCATGGCTTTTATTTATTTCCTGATGGCACTCGAGCCTGCATTTATACCCCAGTCCACATTCATAGCTTGCTCAAAGCAGATCTTCCAATGGCATATAATAGAATAACCTTATGACGGCAAGAGGAATGAAATGAGTGTGTGCCTTCTATTCTCATTTGACTTATTGACACAAAGCTAGTTTGGCCTGATTGAATTCCTTATTTATTTATTCAAATGGTTCCCAGGGATGAAAATTTGAGATTTACATAATGCATCCTTGCAGTGACATTACAAGAACAAATTAGTTCCCGAAATGCAGGAAACATTAGTTCCCGAAGTGCATTGTGAGGTGGGGTGTGGTTTCTATATGTTGTAAGGTAAACTCAGAACAAATGCAGAACACGTACCATTCATTTAAATGGGCACACATGCATTTGAGAGATAGCTTTTGATTTACGATGCTAAATGTAGGGAAGATTTATCTCGAGGTATACATTCATAGTGGGGCATAGGCCCCGATCCTGTCCCCTAATATCAGTACCATGTAGCTTTGCCAGAAAGGTGGGTGCTGCATCCTATGATGGGAAGGTAACTCAAAGACAAGCAGGAAGTATAGAAAAATATTTTTTTACTCACCTCCATGTAAGCTCTAGGGTCACCTATGGGTCTCTTCAGACATAGTCCACCTACTTAAATCCACACAAAGGTACTATATAGCTAGAGATAAGTCAGTGTGTGTGTGTGTGGGGGGGGCTCAGTGGTCCCTAGGAGTTGGTGATATGATCCAAGGACTGGTGATATGGTCCAAGGTCACCCCAGACTTGACATGGAAAGTGAACCATGGAGGGAAGATATATTCAGTAGGTTTCATGCATTAAAAATTGGTCACTGTGTTCAATAAAGTAGCACAAGTTAAACCCAAACTGCAATCTGGTGCCTTCGCTGAGGCATGTGAGAATAAATAGAATGCTAGATGCACAGAGGTGGCAGTGAGATGCAAGTATCTTGTGTGCTCACTGAGGGATTTGGTGGGTCACTGTGAGATGCAGGAAACTGGACTTGATGGGCCCTGGGCCTGATCCAGTAGGGCTCTTCTTATGTCCAGACTGTATTCTCCAGAGGGAAGGAACAGAAAAAGCAGCCTGCAGAGGGATTTTGAGGTTTCAATGGTACCAATGGAAGTGTCCATAGTGGGACTTATTGCAGTTGGGGCATCATTTGGAGCATGTCACGAGGTCAAAAGATACCAGTGTTGGGAACTCGAGTCTGTGACTCGGACTCGAGTTGCAAAAATGTGTGATTTTTTTCTGACTCGGCGACTCATGAGTCAAGCTTGTGGAAGACTCTGAAAAAGACTCAAGTCAGGACCCCCCTGACTCGGCACCCATCCCCACGCGTGCTGACTTGAGTCTGCCTGTATCTGGAAGTGCCTGCTTACTGTTTTCGCCACATGGAAAACCTTGTGGGGCAAGCGTTCCGATGGGCGAGCAGCAGGGAGTTCCAGCCAGGAGGCATTAATGGGTTAATGCAAGCAGGAGGGGGAGGTGGGACCTAGCTCTCTTTTCCTGTCTCTGATAGGAAGGATGATCATTGGACAAAGGACGGGCAAAGGGGAGCAATCACACTTTGTAGGCATGGCTCTGTTGCTACTTGGGAGGGGGAAGACTTATTGAATGACCAGCTGCAGAGGGACTGCTTCTAAGTAGAGCTTCAAGGATCGGGTTATCCTGGAAAGCCTTGCAGCTGCTGCTTGTGACCCTCCTCGTATCTCTTGCTGCCCGTCCCACCCATACTGCCCTCTTTACAGATGGACAGGGACAACAGGGGAGTGTTCAGAGAGCTCCAACATACGTTCAAACTCCCTGGCAGCAGCCCCATTTTTTCCACTTTTTTAAGGGGGGCTTTTTAAATGGGGGGTAACTTGACTCGAGTCCATTAGGGTCATTAAATGGTGACTCAGAGATTTGGAAAGTAATAATAATAATAATAATAATAATAATAATAATAATAATAATAATAATAATAATAATACTACAGGTATTTATATACCGCCTTTCATGGTCTTCAGATTTCTCCTCAGATTTTATTTCAAGGCGGTTTACTAAATCCCTATAGGGATTTTTACAATTGACAAAGGTTCTGTCTTTCAAGAACTACAGCATTTCAGATGGATCCTTTTATGATCTGGTATCACGTTCTAGCCTCCAGTTTCCTCCCACGCGAGCTGACAATCCTTCATCTCTCACTTGAAGGGCGGCCACAGAGCAGATGGAAAAACTCGGCTTGGCTCCCATTAGGACTTTTTTCGAGTTGAGTTGTGGGGTAAGTAAGTTTGGGAACTGCTGGTTTTAGACTGAGTCAGACCATCAGTCCATCTACGAGTTCAGGATCATCTCCACTAACTGGCAGTGGCTCTCCAGAATTCCAAATTGGATTCTTTTTCTATCCCTACCTGAGGATATCAGAGATTGAGCCTGGGACTCTGTGCACACAAAGCATGTTGATAATAAAGAGGTTGACAGTGCAATCCTAACTTGCACTGGAACGGGGAGGCTGGCAGGCCTGCCTCATATCCAGCGCGAGTTTGGGGTTGAAAGTGTCTCAGCCCAAGTGAATCACTTCCCCTTATCCTGAGGAGAGCTGCTGCAGCCCCGGTGAGTCTACTCGGATCTGTACCACCTAAAGAGGTGGCACAGATCTGAGCAACCCGGAGTTGGTCCGGGCTGCCCAGGAATGGGGTCAGGATCCGGCGTAACTGCCAGGTCCTGGCCCAACCCCCTGCTCTTCCACCACCTGCCCTCCTCCCACCATAGAATGCCTCCTCCCCACCCTCTCCACATCCCTCCAAAACTCCATGTCGGCCAACCTCTGCCGGCATGACCTTACCATGCTCTGTCGCAGCGGAGGCTGGATGCAGCTTCTTCAGGCCGGCACACATCTTTGCATTGGCCCGGCTGATTCTTGAGTATCCTGACCCTCTCAGGCTGGCAGAAGGGACTTGCACTGGCCCAGCACAATGTTAAGGTTGCACTCTAAGGTAGTTAATTAAAAAAAATAAAAAAATTCAGAAGTAGATATGGTGGAGTTCGTGTTGTGCCTGTTTGGACTTTGAGAGGTGCCCTGAATTACAATAACCCAAACTGCTTTGGACAATACAACATTTTCCCTATTTACTTTTTGTCCAAGGATTGGTATCTCCTCTTCTTCCCTTGCAAGAGAGCCCTGTGCACATCAGTGCTCCTATAAACTTGGCTAATCTAACTTGGGGTGAATAGTGCTTTCTGAAAGAAAATAAAAAGACCTGTGAGAAATATGAGATATTTTTGGAGTGCATTTAACCACCAGGAGTTTGTCAGTGGGTGGAAAATTTCCAGGGCTACACAATATTTTCCGACACAAATCCTATAATCTGTGATCTCGACTTGAAAATCTATTTTATTCATCATATTGCCAAAAGCTTTCCTAATGAGAAGAAAAAGAAATCAAGGCTGAAAATTGGAAACCAAACAGAATAAAGATGCTTACATCAGCATTCGCGTTCCTTCCGGCACCTAAGCTTTAGAACATGTTATTGCATTATGTACTTATTACAGGATGGAGGCAGTAATTTTAAAAACAACTGCTATGTATGCCCAACTCAAGATACAGAGCGTATTTTTAGATGATTTGCTCATTCTGATATCATTGTGTTATGCAGACTTCTGATCTAATGGGAGAGAGACCATACGACAGGCAAACCACAGAGAGTTAAGTTAACCACAGAGAGTTAACATAATTCTGATAAGAATGGATTATGGGACAGCCATAGAGAAGAAACAAAGAGATTCCGATTTATACTTTAGTCTTCTGCTAATTATGGCTCCTGTACCTTCTACTATGAATTTCAAGTGGATCTGAACATTGTATGTAAATTTGTGCAAAAAGCTGAGGGTTTTCAAACTCAATAAGGAAATTCTTTTTTCCTGTACACATGTTTTAATGTTGAGATGTGAAAGAGGGTGTCAGGAGGTCAGTATGCAGAGGCATTACTGCCTTGGACCGCATCCAGTGCAGCGGCAGAAACAACAGTGCTTACCACTGTTTGGGGTGACATTATTATTATTATTATTATTATTATTATTATTATTATTATTATTATTATTATTAACATAATAATGTAATTACATCACCCTGATCTTCCAGGAAAATGGTGGCTGCCAACAACCATATGGAAAGTCCTCTTCCATTAATGTCTTTCCACTAAGGATTGTTTGGGTGAACCCCATAGCACGTTTTAATGCTTGATAACTTTCTCTCTGAAGCCAAGGAAATCCATGAAACCAAATATGCTCTAAGCATTATTTTATTTGGCTGGACATTTTTGTGTAGGATACCTTAATGGATGAGCAGTGAGTGTGAATCTGGCCAATTGCTATGTGTCTGCTCAGGAATTCATTTCGGTATTCGTATTTGACTGACAATTGCAGGTTGCTGAGTGAATTTTGTTTTCTACCCCATCTGCTAGAGTCTATTAATTCACATTTATGTCTCAATGCTCGTGCTTTTCTTTTCCAGATGGTGTATGCAGAAATCAAGTCTTCATGGTGCGATACGAAATAGTAATGTCTAACACATTCTAAAATAAATTAAACCCAGCATAATAAATTTTAAAAAGAGGCAGCAAATCAGTAGTTTAGAAAAGTTTCAAATTATTATTTTATCTGTTGTAATGAACTTCATTACATCTGCCTTTGATTTATGGCTGAATATAACATTAAAAGGCTGTTTATCAGAAGTCCTTTTTCCTAATGGGGATTTTTCTAATTTGCCCTAAGGAATCTGGGTTAAATAAAAGACCACTTAATCAAAGAAATCAATAATTTGGATCTCTCAAGGAAAGACTTTCAGTCAAAATATATAGATGTGTGCACACAGGGATGGTATAGAATATATCTCTTTGTGACAAAACTGCAGTTGTACCCTAAGCTTAGAAATTTGTACTAGTTCATCCTAACAGAATGTTTGTAAACTGACATGCAATAATAACAGTTTTACCACAAGGGTATAGGGATGAGTTGATATGGTTGATTGAGCTGTCTGGGACTAGACAGCTTATAGCATGACATTCAAGTGGCTTCTGCTTTCACCTTCCTCATCTTGCATACCTGCAAAATGTTCTGTGTCATACATCTGATTATGGTGTTTGATTGGCAGCCACCTATCAGGAATGCTGTAGCACAACGGTTCCCAAACTGTGGGTCTGTGGTCCACCAGTGAGCCACAACCCAATGTTGGCGGTTTGTGAAACTGACAGAGTAGATTAGACTATGTGCATCAAGGGTTAAACAAGTTGCTAGCTGGAAGGACCACTGCTGCCCAATCACCATTATAGCCACCAAGGCTTAAGTAGCTGGTAAGGTGAAACTTTTTTTTAGGTGGGTCGCAATACTAAAAAGTTTGGGAACCGCTGCTTTGGCAATTGTCTGCAGAAGTTTGGACCCCATGACCTCCAACACCCCATCCGACTCTCATTCTCCAGCCAAACACACACTAAAATAAACTCAAGCATTAAAGCAATATGGCCTCCCATCTGTTCAAGCAACAGCCCCATCCATTAAATGGAGTCCAAAATCTTGAACTTGCACTTGTTTATGTGTGTCTCCATGTACTTGGGAATATATGCATTTTTATATATGTTTATCCACTTAAACCTAAAAAGTGGATCAATGATTGTCAGTGAGGCAACTTGACAAAGTTACTAGTGAGAATCCAGACATCTTCTGTTGAGAATTCACAAAGAAATATAAATGTACTTGTTGGTACCAAGTCTAACGTCAGTGGTTCTGTGCTGAGTTTCTGTGCTGGCAAAGAGCTACCTGACATGGAGTTTGCACATTATTGTTATTTGTGCAACGTCAGCAGCCATGATGTTATATGGTCATAATTATACACCAACCAGTTTAATCGACAGTGCTGTTGTGGTATTGATCTTAGCAAATGATACTTAAAACATAAGGAGAAAAAAATGCCTTTTATGGAACCGATTTCTGTTAGCAACAAAGATCCAGCTTTATCTCGCTATAGAAATGTAAATAGTCACTCAGAAACATAGGTTTTCCTTTCCAGCATCAGCAGAATCATAAATATGTCCACACCACACAAAATATACTATTCCCAATAATTCTGAACATTTCTGCTGCCCAGTGCTCATTTAATGTAAACAGCATCATCAAGCAAGAAACCAGTTAAAATGTCTCAGATAGCAATCTCTTTTCTATTGCAGCACTTCTTCATGTGCTGCACTTGGTATTTCAGAGGAGAGACCATCGGTTAAGAGCTCATTTAAGCTGCTACACAGAGTAGATGAAAGTAGTCTCGAGGATATATGGATACCTGCCTTCAAGCAGCAAGGGAACTGTAGTATCTTATTCTGTGCAACTGGAAGAGTTCTATGCCAGAAGCAAAGGGGAGTATGATGCACACTTGCCCTAAAATACATGAGCGAATTTGGATAAAATCTCCTCTCATTGAACCAGCCTCCAGTGCTGACCTCCCATTATGTCATATGGAGCAAATGCCCTGGGTGCAGGCTGTAAAGCCCTGCAGAAGCCTCTCTAAGGCTCCCAACAGTGTCAGAAGCTATGCTTCCAGCTTCCTGGAAACACAGTTTATAGTGTCAGGGAGCCTCAGAGAGGCTTCCTCGACACTGCCTTGGGTCATGTGAGGCTCTGTGAGCCTCAGGTGAGTGGAGGGGGCAGATTTGCATGCTGGGGGATGGTGGTAGCCTGTGGGGGGGGAGCGCAATCGCAGAACTTTGCCCTGGGACACAGGGCTGGGGAGTTCCACCACTGCCTGCCTCATGCAATTATGAACATGTGTGTTCATGTGCTTGCATGTCCTGACCCCCCCCCCTCACTTGTGAGCACTCTTGTCCATAGGTATGTGGACCTGTTTTGGGTGATAAAATATGATCAGAACCAGTCCAGGGTGTTTAATTTTTTTTCCCTTCCAATTTTACTTACTCCATGGGGGCTGCAAAAAAGTGATGCAACTGATCAACTGATCCCACATTAGACAGCTGTGGGGAGTAAATTCAAATACTCTTTGACAGGTGATCAGTGCATTCCACTGGGATCGTTCCTTCATTAAGAGGCTGGTTTGGATAATAGAGGCGTGATCTCCTATAACTGCATGGGGCAGGAATGATCTGATTTCTGAAGAGGAAGCCTCCATTCTTTTATTTATTTCCAACTTTTATACAAAGCACTGTGCACGTACAGTATGTTAGGCTGTCAATTTCGTCATCAGTTCATATCTCCTCACCCCCTTGGATTTATGGATGTACCTGGATTATCAGTATTGTGATAAAAGATGGAAAAACCAAATCCTAATGTGTTCACAAAAGATTCTTTTGGAGTAATGTTTAATCGGTGTGGACATGCAAACCAGAGATGCAAGTGTGGGAGAAAGAACTGAATGAACTTAGACTGCACAAAACTTTGCACAGTCCAATTCAGGAACTAATCAGGAACTAGGCCCAGAACTAATCGTAGAATTTCTCTAGTTATGCCACAGAGAGCTGGCCTTCAATGAGGTCAACCAAGGCAGTTGCCTCAGACAGTGGTTTGGCAGGAAAAAGGACTTCTCTTATTGCATCAACAAAGACTGGTAATATTTCCCAAAAGCCCTCAACAGAGTGGAGAAGATCTTTGATTCAGTGTAAAAAGGTCCCAGGTTCATTCTCTGATATCTCCAATGATAGACCCTTGAGGTCCAATTCTATTCTCATGGGAGGTTGGCATACCTGCTGGTGCGACAACCTCTCTATCGGTCTGCAGAGCATTGCTACCAGTGCAAACGCAGAAGGCCATAGGCCAGCAACAGAGCCATGCAGACTGACCATTGGTGCAGTCATGGTGGCAGCAGGGGGAGACTGAGGTGTGACTGGGCCAGGCCAGGGTGGGTCAGGGCAGGACAGAGGCTGATCTCAGTAGCACTGGCAGCCACCAAATCCTGTTCCCCCTTTCCAGGTCTGTCATGACCCCCTTGGCATAATAGATCTATGCCAGCAAAAGAGGTGGTACAGATCTGAGTGGGCCCATAGGGAACCACAAAATGGCTGGATAGGCAAGTAAAATGTTTCTTTATTTACTTCTCTCACCTGGCCTCAGTGGCAGACCTCTCCAGCCCTGTGCACTGGGACAAAGGTCCTAAATGGCATCCCCCTGCAAGATGCTGCTGCCCCCCTGTGTACAAATCCCCCTTACTTTCCTGGAGTGCATGGTGCCTTGCGTGACTCCAGGACGCGTCGGGGAAGCCTCTCTGAGGTTCCCCGATGCTTTAAACTGTGCTTCTGGTAAACTGGAAGCAGTCTCTGACCCCGTCGGAGATCCTAAAGGTGCAGGGTGCTAAAGCTCCACACCTGGGGCATTTGCCCCACTGAGCCTATGGGAGGTCCGCCACTACCTGGCCTGGTCCTCAATCAGCCTGCAGAACAAAACAGATTATAAGCATCCCTGCATCATGCAGTTCAGCCCAGGATAGGACTGAGCCATTGGACAGCCACAGCCAGTCAGTGTCACCAAAGAACTTCTATTTCAGCTCTAATATTTTCCTGGTTAAACCAGAATTCAGGAGAAATTCAGGACTCAGTGAACTCCTGAAAGAAAAAAAAAAGAAAAAGGAACAGTCCAGGAGATATTTATTGATCTCTAGCATTGCCTCACTTTCTGAGTTTGTTTTATATGTGAAATTAATGACACAGGGTTTTTCAGATTAGTATTTTTATGAATGTTTTGTTTCTCTTTTTTTTCCATTCTCCTATTTTCCTGAGTATGTTGTATTACTTTACTGATCATCGCTTCCTTAAATTCCTAAATCAAATGTTTCCCTTATCAGGAAACAGGATAAATATACCCAAATAAATTGTTTTTAAAAATCATAAATTTTATTTTAGTGTCAATGGTTTAAAAAAAGTCATAAATTTTGTTTTCGTGTCAATCAAATGGAATCAAGTCTTTCTTTATAGAAGAAAAGTCAGCCATGAACATCTTGACAATAAAATATTAAAGTGAGAAAAGGGAAGATTACTTGCAAGATGCCTATCCGACAATATGATCATTTTGTTTGAAGCAGGAAATTTTCGGGGGGTGGGGAATGGGAGAACTATATCCCAGTTCCAAACTTTGAAATGAGAGTGTATATTGGACAAGGATTGGAAACACAAGCCCATTTCCTGTTTCTAAAAAAGTTCATTTAGTTTTGACAGAAAGGTAGTGAATGAAGGAAAGGGAGAAAGAGACGTACATTGCTCAGAGTTTCTCATCTGTGCCCTAGACTTTGCTTCCACACAATTGAAAATGATTCTCAGAGCGAAGCCATGAAGGAATGAAGTGGTTGTTTCCATGTGCCAGTCCAATAGAAAAATGAGAAAAAACACACTTGCACACTGGCAAGAGAAGGCTGCGAATGTGTGGGTGTGTAGGAGTGAAGACTGGAGAGAGTGAAAAGAATGGCAATGCACTTCACGTATGCATCAACTAAGGGTTTCAAGTGGGTTATTTTACTGCTTACTTTTCTTTTGTCCTGATCTCGCAGAACAACACAAAACTTAATGCAATATTATTTTTATGGCATTGTTGTCTGTGCAACAGTTTATAAGAGAGTTTGCTCTGTGTGGCTTCTCCTTCTTCTTCCTTGGAAGCTGTTACCTGAAAGATGCTCCTTGACATCTGAAGACTGCATCCCTGCAAATGTATTGCATGTTTGACGTACACATTTGCTATTGTTTGACAGGCAAATCCAGAGAACTGTCAAGGCTGCTGACAGTTTCAGTGCCGAATTAGGCAATGCTGAATTATGCAATGCATGCAGTTGGGCTGCAGGGACCATCAGAATGAAGGGCCCCATCCTGCATGAAGGGCAAGTGTTTCTCCCAGGCAAGCCCCTTTAAAATGAATGGAAACTGCTCTCGCGTGTCCCCCGTCTTGTGTTTTGTACTGGATTGTTACATGGAGGATTGTGTCCAATAAGTTTATTTTGGCATTTGAAAGGATACTAACAAACGATCCAGTCTTTTGCTGGAGTAGGATGGGTGGGGGGGAGATTAAGGTACAAATGTAGAAATGCAGCCATTTTGAATAAACTCATGGTGAATTAACTCTGATCCTTCATATACAAGCAGGAAAAAAAAGAACTTACATTGCTTCTGGACCATAATCAGTTGTTTTGAAATGCCAAGCAAAAGGTACTTCAATGACTAAAAAGAATTGTACTAATGGATATGCCCTATATGGCTTATGTGCGTCATGGAGTGTCATGTGCAGTGCAGTGTCATGGAGGCCTGCTGGTGAAGGTAGGTCAGTGGGGGAGGCGAGATGGGGTGAGGGGAGGTTGGAACGGGGGCAGCAGGCACACAGAACAGTCAGGGTGGGGAGGGGGGAGAGTTGACTGTCAAATGCAAACCCCCTTCCTGGACTTGATTCCAAGGCTTGAGTCCATGCAGACCTGTGTCAGAGATTTTGCAGGCATGCATCAAAGTAGAACCTTCTGTGCTGTTTGTCATTAAGCCCCTTGCAGGATGCAGTACAGTTGTATTGGTGGAGGGGGGGGGGAAGCATAAGATTGAGCTCTTGCAGCACAAACAACAAAAGGCTGTATCTTTCTGTTCACATATGGGGGCTTGTAAATGTGAAAGAGATAGCGCAATTATCCTGCATACATTGATCCAAATGGAATCCTAATTTGGCTTTGTGCTCACACAACCTCTCTCACAACATGTTCCACAAGGTCACACAGAAAATGATTGCGTGACTTCTTTTGCCTCAGCTTGCACAGTCATTCATGAAAAGGTGCTGAATGCCACCCTATTGCCACCTGGGCTTTTTTAGAAACAAGTCTTCTGGTACCTTGAGGACTAAGGGCCCAATCCTGAACCTTCCCAGTGCCAATGCTGAGAGCTGTAAATGTGCCCTAAAGTACATTTACAGCACTGGGAGAGTAGGGTGCGCTGGTGCTGGACTTGTGCCAGTCAGGCACCCGGCCCAGCACTGGTAGGAGGAGGACACGCCACCAGTGGGGGGGGGGGGTAAGTGAAACTGCCAGGTAGCAGCGCGACCTCTGGGGGGCAGGAGAAGGCAGAATGAAGGGGTGCAAAGAACCGGGATGGGAGGGGATAGGCCAGCGGAGGTCTTCTGCACTGTATCCTGAACTCCATGTTGGGCTGAAAAGTTCAACACAGATTCTCTCGAGTCTGCGCTGGCAAAATAGTCAGCACAGATTTGAGAAGCCCCATTGTAAGGCTTGGGACTTTCTCTGGGGGAAGAGGACGAAAGTCCCCTAACTCAAGGACACTCCTGTGGCTTCCCAGTGCCCGTCGGTAGTTGCTTTGGTCCCACTGCTCCAGTAGGTGCTGGACTGGACTGTATAGGACTGGACTGGCTAGGACTGGACTGGACTGGACTGGCTAGTATAGGACTGGACTGGCTCTTACTCTTTTATTTCCGCTTAAGCTTTCAGCAGCTGTAGTCCACTTCATCACATGCTTGAAGCATCATTCTCAGTTGACAGATACCCTTATGGGAAGAGAAAAAGGGGGAAAAAGTGTAATGAGCGATTGAAGAACTATGGCAGGGGTGGCCAAACTGTGGCCCATGAACGACATGAGGCCCTTTGACATGTAATGTGCGGCTCTCAGAAATATTTTGACTGAGCCCATTTTTGCACCACAATTTATAAAAAGTAAATAATAAATTTTCAAGCTGTATAAATATTTGCCGGGTATAAACTGAGAGTCCACTGGATTGAAACATAAGTTTAATGTTCATGGCGAACAAATATATTTAAGAATTTAAATGTTCTTAAATATTGTGGCTCTCAACCATGTCTCTTGCAGCTCTCAAACACCTGAAGTTTATCGTATGTGGCTCTATAGTATGTTGAGCAGGTTTGGCCACCCCTGCACTATGTGAATGGAACAAGTATAGTCAGCTACTATTATTATGTATAGTGAGGACTCTCTTTACAGGTAAGGTAACAGTATATAAAGCAGACTCCTTGGCTATGCTGAGTTATTAAAAGTATTGAGGCAGGAACAATGGTTTCCTGTTAGAGGTGGGTACAGGCTGTGGAGTAAACAGACCAACTGGCAATGGAATGCAAGACATACAATGGATGGATATTCCAAACGTATCAAATTATGATGCTAAATTACATCAATGATGATAGGGGATAACACAGTTTGTCTGTTGGTGGTGGTGGTTGCTGTAATGAAACAAGCAAGCTTCATTTTCTTTAAGCCAAAACAAATAGAGTCTAATGTCTTGATGACGTCCAGGGCCAAGAAACTCAATTATGTGACCATCCTTCTGTTCCACCACTGCAACTTTTTCTTCTTACCTTATGAGCTTCTGGGCAGGGCCATGTGTAACATGGGAGTACTCTAAGTATCCGCATTGTTCCAACCGGATGCTTGAATGGATTGATAGTCAAATCAATTTGCAGGTAAAGGCAAAGGGGAAGTTAAATTAGTCTCTTTTCATAAAGAATTAAAATGAGAAGAAGGCAGATGTGAAAACCGTATGTTTTGAAGCAAATGAATAAGGACAATTGAGATGCATGAAGGTGGACCTGAGATGCTCTAAAGTACTTAAAGTAGGCTATTGCACAGATAGGACCAAACTCTCCAAAGAAGACATAGGGTACTCTAGCACTGGTTGGCAGGAAAAAAAAAAACAAAAAACTATGAGGTCTAAGCTATGAGGTCTAAGAAGTGAGCTGGATAATCTCTGTAAAAACACCAAGGTCAATTTTAAAATAGGATGTCAGATCTGAGCGACGGTCCTCTGAGTAGTGTTAGCTTCTTTGTAAGGCATGGTTTTCTGCTAAAGTTGGCATGTACTTCCCTTAGAGGCTATTGATCTTTAGCCAGTCAAAGCTAATTGAGCTCAGAGAGTTACAGTCTGTTCTCAAGCGAAAGTGTTTGATTCACCCATAAAAATCTGTGAACCAGATAATCTGGAATGAAAAGAACATGCCAGGTTTACTCTCTCCATGTCCATCAACCCTCTAGATATCATAAAGTTGCTGAACGCAGATGACAACCCAATGAATCTCTGGCGGAAAGAAAGCTTCCGTCAGGCAGTTTTAGAGTTGAGTGTGAGTATGACCCCATGCACCATATATGGACAGAATAGTGGTTAATGAATACATTCCTATTTAAACAGGGATATTGACTATTAGTGCTTCACATTTCATTTGAAAAAAAATAGCAGCTATGAATAGAGAATAGGATTACTCATTAGAGCAGCTATTTTCAACCAGTCTTCCATGGTACTTTGGTGTGCTGTGAATGGTCTGCTGGTGTGCCACAGGAGTTTGGGGTAGGCTCGTTGGGGGATGTGAGCCTTCCACCACTGTGTGCCCTGTCAATTGTCAAAAAAACTGATGGTGTGCCTTGACAATTTTCGTGCCTTGTCAGTGTGCCATAAGGTGAAAAAGGTTGAAAATAGCTGCATTACAGGATGTCAGAAACCTCTGAAGCATAGCACATGCATAATTCTGCCTTATAAAAACAATTATTCTGTATTTGCATTATCTTCTATAAGTCGGGGGGTGTTAAAACTTTTAGATTATCTATACATTTCACCCTCCCTCACCCTTATAAAAATATGACAGCAATGATGGTTTGGTCCCTACCTGGCTTTGAATTTCCAGTAAGACTTAATGTTTGATATTTTACCCTACCTAACGTTGAATGCTTTTAAGATGGGTTCAGAGGATCTATCAACAACCCATTCACATGGTGATCAGCTCATCATGGGCAAGCATTTCACAGTTTGATTGCAGCTGTTTTGCACATGATATAAAAAGAGTCTCCTGGGGAGAGCCAACCCATAAGGAATCTTTCAATCAGGTTGTCATGTGATAATTGTAATAATCATCATACAAATAGCATCATCCCTCCCATTTCAGCAAGTTTCTCTTCCTAGGAGAGGAAGCCTTTACAAATGGGACTTTTCGTATTATTTCACAGCACGGGACTCATGCATTACTTGAGGGCATCTTGTAGGTATCCTAAGATGCAAGCTAGGAGATCATGGAACTTGGTCACAGCAATTGGTGAAATCCCGATCGCCCAATTACAAGGGAGATCAGAGTTTGTTTAGCCTGGCCTGAAACACAAGAGTCTCCTGTGGGGGGAGTGGAGGAGGGCTGGAACTGGGTGGATAAAGAGGCCTTTTCAGGGCACTGCACCCAGCCCTCTTCCTCCTTGGCACGTGGACACAATGTAGACACCAGCACCTGCAAACACCTGCAAACCTGGGGAGTGAGCTGATCCTGATAATTGAACTGGTAAGGTGTTGGATATGTGGGGAGGCCATGCAGAGATGGCCCGAGGTGAGGGTGAAATAGGGACCATTTTCATGGCTTAAGGGGAGTGCCTGCCCTTGCAACAGGTTGCGGGTACTGCCTTCCCCCCTTTTTATTACAGCTGGAGAGGGGCCCCTTATCCCCCCACCACTGCACGAGGGTCTTTGCTGACTAACAGCCCCTCAACTCCTACCCTGTGATCACCTCCTCTCCTGTGAAATCCTGGCCTCGGTTGCTGGTGACCCCCCCAATCCACCCACAGGCCAGGCATGGCAGGAGGGACTTTTGCTGACTAGTTTTCCCTCACCTCCTCTCTGGCGAGCTTCCAGCCGTGGCTGCCCTCACGCCTGCTGCCTGCACCCTGTTCCTTGTGCCTTCCCAGACCTGGGTTGGTGGTGCTGCTGGGTGCCCCACCGCTTGACCCTGGTGGCCTCTGCATACTAAGGCTGCCAGCACTGGTGAGGCGGCTGCTGGCACGGGAAGCTCGCGGCACATGGCGGCCTCCATTTTGGGGGGGTGCCAGCCAGCGTCCCCTGTGCATGTGCGGGTCACCATCTTAGTGAGGGCTCCTCCTGGTATCAGCCTCTGTGCCTATGTGGCAGACGCCATCTTGTGTGGAGCACGCCACGGCTGCAATCTTGGGCTCCTAGGACTCCTAGGAGCTCGTCCTGGAGCCAGCCACTGTGCATGCATGGCAGGTGCCATTTGCAGGGGGCCGGTCTTGGCGGCCATTTTGGGAGGGCTCCGACTGGCACAGGCCTGTGCGCCTGTGTGGCACCATCTTGTGTGGGGCTCTGCCACAGCCGCCATTTTGGTCAGGGCTCCTCCCAGCACCGGCCTCTGTGCATGCGCAGTGGGCATCATTTGAGGGGGCCGGTTGCGGCACCCATTTTGGGAGGGCTCCAACTGGGGAGCCGGTCACGGCGGCCAGTTTGGGAGGGCTCCAAAAGCCGCAGGCCTTTGCGCCTGCATGGCGCAATGTGCGTGGCCGGTCACGGTGGCCCCTTCTGTGAGGGCTTCGGTTGGTGCTGGCCTTTACATCCGTGCAGCGCCATTCACATAGGGCACCTCCTGGAGGTGGCTTCGGTGCCCATGTGGCAGGCACCATTTCAGCAGGGCAAGTTGTGTGGTGTGCGCTGGCTGCCTGGGCGGCCTAGGGATGGTGGCAGAGATCTCACCTGTGAGGGGGGCCTGGCCACCCCCCCTGCGTGCCTTCCTTTCCCATTGGCTGGGGAACGCTGCTTTCTCCCTCCCCCCTCGCTGGGTGGCTTGGGGGGGCGCCGCTTTTCCTCCATCCTCCCTTTTCCTTCTCTGGTGGCTTGGGGTGCAACTTGGGCACCGCTTCTCCTTCGTCCTCCATCTTTTTTCCCACCTGGACTTTCTCCAACTGGGGGAGCTCCGCTTGCCCCTGCCCCCCTTTCTGCTCCCAGATGGGGGCAGCGGGGTTTCTTGGATGACTGGGGGGGTGATGCTTTCCTTTTTCCATGCCCCCCAATCCCCTAGTGGGGGCGGTGGCTCTTCCTGGGTGGTTTAGGGTTCTCAAGGGAGTGGGCATGCATTGGCATAGTAAAGGGGGTGCAGGGATAGTAGTTGCACCAGGCAACGAGCTTTCAAGGGGGCAAAAAATGGAGTTTGACACTAGTGGCCAAATGGTGAAAATATTGGTATGTAAGCATAATGCCATTGTGTCCTATATCATTGGAAAGGTAATTTAATGCAGAATGCAATGAAACAAGCCGCATTGGAATATTTGCATTTCATTAAAGGTTATGGCCAATCAACCGGAAAATGAGGGCACAACCCCCTTGAGGATGGTTTTTTCTGGCCCTGGAGGTTTCCTGCAGCCCTTCCCCCCCTCATGCTGGTGCTCTTTCCCCCCCTTGTGGGGGGGATCTTCTGGGTCTCTATGGGTAGTATATCAGAAGGGGCTTCATGGCCTTGCCCATTAGTGGACTTGCACGTTTAAACAGCATTGCGGGAGTGCCTTGAAGGGGAGCAAGGTGTGATTCTGCCTGTGGCTGTGACAGGGCCTGATTTGTGATCCAGCGGGGCATTCCTCACAGGTGTATAACATGTGAGCTAACTGGCTGTCTTCTTCACTTTCCTTTCAGGTTTGCACAGTTTCCTTTGTTTCAGCCTCTCTTTGTTGCCATGAGCAGGTCTCAACGTAGGGCTGGCCACAAGGCTCCCGCTGCCGCAGTGCCTGTGGAGAGTGCTGAGGCTCCCACAGCGGAGCTGGCAATGCCTCCGGCGGTGCTGAGCAGCATCTCTGCACGGGTCTCAGCTTTACAGGGGAAGATGCTACCTACGACGGGACTCCCCGCATATGGGGCACTGCCCCACCCAAGAAAGGTGCATGCCCCTCTCAGGCTGATATCCTGCAAGCAATCTTGGATAAGCTGACAGCATTGGAGAGCGGTGGACCTTTGGCAACAGCGGTGCTGGCTACTGCTGCACGGCCATTTGCAGGTGTGACATTGACCATGACTCAGGAATCTCCAGAGGCCTCTTTGGACAATGCCACAGCTGCAGCTCCAGTTGTCTGTAGGCACTCCGGAGCCCCCCTGTCAGCACCCGGGCCACCATGGGTGAGCATGGAAGAGGTGGCTAGCAAGGGTGGCTGGAGTTTGGTGGGCAGTCATTGACCAGCCAGTGGCCATGCAGGTGGATGACAAGCACTTCCCACAGGGTTGGGTTGTAACGTCATATGTAGGACCCCCATTTGTATCCGGCCTCCATCAGCAGGCAGCTGCATTGGCCGGGCATTCTTCTCAGGTGGCTGCCACCCAATGTGCCACACAGATGCCTGCTTGGCAGGGCAAGGCTGTGTGCTGCAGGTATCACTCCCTGTGCAGGTGGCTGCAGCTTTGCATTTGGCCCCCTCTCAAGGGTCACCCGTCTGGGGTGCAGGCAGGGACGCCTCAGGTGAACATACAGCTTGCTGCAGGTGTGCCGGGGCTGGGGGTGCAACCTGCTGCTCAGCTGGTTGGTTGTTCAGCGGCTCCACACACTGCTCCAACCTCCACCTGGCCTGCCGGATTGCCTGCACAGGTGGGGGCTGGACTGCCTGCACAGGCGCATGGCCCCTGTCATCGCTGGCTTCCCAGGTGGTGGTGCAGGGGGATCCCCCGCTCCCCCCATGCTGTATGGGGAGGAAGCCCTCCTGCTTGGGGATCACCTGGCCCTCATGGTTAAGGAGAAGATATGGAAAGGCGAGTATGTGGATCTGTTCAGCTCTGCACAGTCCAGTACACCTTCTTTGACTAGGCTGTCCACATTTTGAGACGCTGTCTCAAAATGGCACCCTGGGGCGGTGCCATCTCCGGACCGCATGCCTCCCTGGCTCTGGGACCTTGGCTTGCAGAAGTAAATGAAGTCATTTATGCCTCACTGGCACCCAGCACGCAGCAGGGCTACTCCCTTAAGTTAACAGAGTTCGTGGAGTTTAGGCAGGCGGCCGTCTTACCCAGCCTCTGGCCAGCACCAGCTGAATACCTGCTGCTCTTCTTGCTCCACCTGCGGGGAATGGGGAGGGCGATTAGCTGCCTACCGGGCTTCATGTCTGCTATAGCCTTTGTTTCCAAAGCTGCGGGATACCCTGACTCCGCGCAGGACTTCAGGGTGCAGAGGATGTTGGAGGGCTTCACCAGGATGGCACCCCCTGTCCTGGACCGCAGGCATCCGATCACTCCAGAGTTGTTCGGGGGCATGGCAGGGGCCTTTCGGGCCCTCTGTTTGTCCCCGGGCGAGGTTCAGCTTTTCAGGGCAACCCTGTTTACGGCCTTCTTTGGCGCCTTTTGACCCAGTGAGTTCTTGGCTAGAAGTAAGGCAGATAGGTGTGCACAGACCTAACTTGGGTGCCAGGAGGCATTTCGCTTACCCTAAGGAGGTCTAAGACAGACCAAAGGGGCCTGGGTTTTAGTGTGTTTCTTAAGGAAACTGTGGGGAACTGTAGTGAGCTCCTGGGCACAGGTGGGTGCCTTGTTCCAACATATGGATGGCTCTCCTCTGACCTTATTCCAGTTTCGGGCGGTTTTCTCACGCACTCTGGTAGCTTTCGGGTTGCAGCTGAGGGAGTTCAGCCTGCACTCCCTCCGCATTGGGGCAGCCTCTGCGGCTGCAGTGTTGGGTTTGTCCAGGAAGGACATTCAAAGAATAGGCCATTGGTGTTTGTCGGCTTATAAGCGCTATGTGCGTGCATAGGAAGGGCTGACTCACTCAGGGCATCCCCCAGTGTGGGGGGGAGCAGTGTCGAACAGGGGATGGCTTGCAATAACTTTTATTTTCTCACCCTGCAGGATGCTGCAGTAGCCCAGTTCGCATGTTAATTTGTGGCCACTCCATTGTCTTTTGGGCCCGCAAGAGGGCAGTCACGAGCTCTCTTGGATTGCACCTAGGCCTCGGCCCCACAGCACAAGTTACCTGGTTGGCCAGGCGGGGGATGCGGTGGGGCCAGCTGCTACCTACAACAGTGGAGTTCCTGAGTGAGAACCCCCTGCCTGATGTATTTGTGCTTCACCTGGGCAAAAATGACCTGTGCAGGCTGTCCGGTCTGTCTCTGAGGATCAGAGCATGCGAGGACATTGCCACACTTTGGGGTTGGCTGCCCGGCACCATGCTGGTCTGGTCCGACTTCCTGCAATGTCAGGTGTGGTGTGGGGCCAGCTGCTGTGCTATGATCGAGAAGACATGCAGGAAGGTCATCAGGGAAATTGGCCTGTTTGTGTCCCGTGCTGGCGGCTGGGTTGTATTGCATCCTGCAATAGTCTTTTTGCTACCTTACCTGTAAAGGGGCAATGGTATTCACTTGTCAAAAGAAGGGGCGGACATCTTTCTGAGGGACCTGCGGGATGGCCTTAAGGCGCTTCTTCCCCTGGTTGGGAGCGGGGGGGGGGGTCAAGGGCTAGGCTGACTCCTCCTGGTGGCAGGTGTGCGGGTTAGGAGGCGTGAAATGAACTTTGGCATGCACCTCCATAGGCAGGGCAGAACCCAATTGCAGTCCTCAGGAGCTTGATGGCATGAGGACATAGACAGAGCCTTGGTTGGGACTGTGGGGTTCGCCTCAGAGGCTCAGCGGCTTGAGGTGGCACAGCCCGTAGTCCGGCTGCCTTTCCCCTTAAGAGTCAGACCTGGATGAGCTGCGCCGCATAAGAATGGGGCGTGGCTTGGAGTTGGGTGCATCGCCAGCCTGGGGGCAGATGTGTTCTGGTACCACCCAGTGGTCCCGCCTCCACACCACAGGGGGCTTTGCTGCCTCGAATGCTGCAGGTCTCAGCCTCCCCTGCTGTTGTAACTGCTAATAAAGTGGCCCTTTCTCCCATATCTGTTGTCTCGAGTGTTCATTGGACGGTGCACAAACAAATGACATTTCAGAAAATGCATTGGGATCGCCAGTGTTGAATTCAGGGGAAAAGTTCCCAAGTGGGGAAAAAAAAATAATCTAATGTAATATGTGTGCTAACTCTCCATTTCTCTCACTTCTGTTTTGCCCCTTGGGGCCAAACTAAATGTCATATATAGTTGCAGTCCTGATTTTAAAACAACAACAAAAAGCAGCCTTGTAGATTTAGAATGTGAGTAGAAACGGGTAAGACAAAGTGCTCCTTGGCCAGTTCTTTGCTGATTCTCCCATTTACTTTTCTACCCATCTGAAAAGATAGAGAGAGATCTCATATCTTTTTTCCAAAACAGCAGAAAAGCATCCGTGGGGAAAGAGGTTTATGGCCCAATTCTATCCAATGGCATGCGGGCTGAGGCCACCAGTATGCATAGCTGAAAGCCTCCAGGCACCAGCCAGTGGAATGCTCAGCGTCAGCCCCTGCTAGAGCAGGTAACTTAGTGGAAGAGGCATTCCAGGTCATTCTGGGAGAGGATCAGGGTGGGGATCTGAGTCGGCCAAGTGTGTCAAGGGGAAGATATCAGTGGTAGCAGCTTCACTGATATCCTATGACACCAGCTCATATGCAACATACCTGCTGGACCCACTTGGATTGATGCCAGCTAAACTGCTGGCACAGACCCACTAAGCATTCATGGCATGGTAGAGTAGGTAAGTAAAAAAGTCCACATCACTTCCTGGGCCCATGTCATGCAGCAGAGGCTGCACCAGCACCACTGCACACTCTGGGCCAGCCAAAGGATAGGACTGGGCTGTTAGAGTTGGCAGGATTTATATTCTTTTATCCTATATTCACATAATATCTGATATAAAACGCCTCCTATCTCGTTGTCCAGAGTCTAGCCTAAAACCAGAATGTTCTGGTCTTGCTTGCTGGTAGACTTTATAGGATGCTAGAGGTTTTTGTCCATGGTCTGCTATGAACGTAGACTTAATTTGCAGTTTGCATCGAGGAAGTCATAAAAAAGGTGAAAGGAATAAGATAAATATTGAATAGCAAGCCATCTACAGAACACCAGAAAAAGCCTAATAGGTTGAAAAGAAGAGGAAAGAAGGCAATTAACAGAAACCGAAAACATATTTTCAACAGGCAAATGAATGGTCTTTCCTTCCATCTACTTTTAATTACAACTATATTCAATTTTGATCCCTCTGGATCTTTAGCTTTCCTTCTCTAACATGTACCTTTTCCCAAGTTTTGTACTTTATAATCACCTAGGAAACTCAGCACAGTGTGCTCTAGAGTTCAACCTCTTCTCCTGTTCTTCAAAGAAGAACCAAGGGCTGCACAGTACAATTTTTTTTTTACTGAGTGTGTGGAGAGAAGTATACCGAAAGTATATACCGTGAGAAGTGTACCTTAAACTTTCAGAGAAGCCTTTCTCCGTGCAGAAAATTCTGTGATCATTCTCATTGTAGAGATCAGGCACCCCTGGTAACAAAGGACTGACTCACACAGGCCATTTCCAGGTGATACTTCATAGTGTGACAGATACGCAGTCGTCACTACTTTGTAGCATGGAATTTGTTACACAACTTCCTCCATCATCCTGGATGGGACAAAACTGCCCTTTGGCTCATTGTCTTTTAAAAGTAGAGCAATGAATCTTCCACTGGGCATAATGCAAGATTGTGTTTACTTGTATTCCATTTTCCTCTCTATCCACCCCCTCACCCACTTTTGCAACCTGTCTCTTAGATGATAAGACATTATTTTGAATAATATATTTCCTGGGATGCATTAGTAGAAAAATCAGTAAATAAATGTTACCCAACACCTTGTTATATTGAGATATACCTGACACATATCTTTGGTCAAGGGACAATACCAGCAATGCACATAACATGAACCAATTTTGAGTTCCTTTTAGCCAACAGTGATGCTAGAAATACATTAGGTCCATGCCAGATTTAAAGGGGCATCTTTTTTTCCCTTTGTAGTATCCCCTACCTACAAACTCTGTTTAGAGAAACTGCATGGACATTTACTGAAGCAGCTGCAGTCGTACAATTACATTGAATGTATGTGGCATGAAGACAGAATGGGATAGTAACATTACCCTTATCCAGTGGCATAGCTAAGAGGGCAAAGGGGGTTCACTGCCCCGGGTACCACACCTTGAGAGGGTGTCATAGAGGTCTCCAAAAGACACTTCCTGTTTTTGCCAAAAAAATGGAAGTGCCTTTTGGAGGCTTCTAAGATGTCATCTGGAGAGTGTTAAAAATTTGGGGGGTAATGGGGTATATGGAATACGGGCAGTGGTGTAGCTAAGGGGGTGCAGGGTAGCAGTCACACTGGGCAACAAGCTTTAGGGAGGCAACAAGCTGGGCTTGACACTAGTGGCCAAACTTGTGAAAAAATTTGGTATGTACGAATAATACCATCATGTTATATATCATTGGAAAGGTACTTTAATGCAGAATGCAATGAAACAAACCCCACTGGAATATCTTTATTCTAACAAATGTTATGGCTAATTATCCAGAAAATGAAAACGCAACTGCCTTATGGAACAAAACGTGGATTTGCTTAACTCAAAACTGATCCATGAGACTGATTGTTCTGAGAGTCAATGAGATGTTGTTATGATACAGCATGAAACCACTAAGGTGTTAATAGCTCTCATTTCCGTGTATTATAACACAGCTACTCCTGCTCACTGGTAATCAGGCACTTTTTCAAGTGGTGCTCCTCTTAAATTTAGCAGGGGGAGAATAACCACCCCTCTTCACCCCAGCACAGAGTCTCTAACCAATAAGAGGCACATTTTTTATTTATTTACTTAATTAAATTTGATTTTGTTGTGGGGGGGGGGCTATAAAATCTTCTTTGGTCCCAGGTAGCATATAGATGCCTTAGCTATGACACTGACTGGGGGAGAGGTCACAGATCAAGTGGGTGGTGAACCGCTGGGGGGAGGAGGCAGGTTTCTCCCCAATTTGCACTTTTTAAAAAGCCCTGATGTGATGTCACTTCCAGTTGTGACATCACTTCCAGGGCATCATTATGAGCTCTACACTGGGCTACACATTCATTAGCTACTAATGGTAACAGTAGTGCCGAATGTGCCATTGGGTTTGGCGTTACCTTATGGTCCCAGAGCAGGGTTAATCCAGGGCCCCCAATAACCTAATGCAGGCACTGCCCTTTCTCGGTAATGGTGAATGCATTGTAATGGTGAACTAGGGGCTTGGCAAGCAAGCAGGCTGGTGTTTTGGGCATGACCAGTGGTACAATCCCTCTTGCTCCTCACTTGTTCACACAGGAGGAGTCGCAGGTGTACCTCTGTCATCACCTACTAATGCCTCTGCACCAAGTTTCTCTTCAAGGCATCTGTAGACAGAAGCTGGTGGCAAACCGAACGTATCCCTCAAGTTAGTGCTTCTGTTTCAGAGACAAAAACAAAGAAGAACTTCTGCTTTTCCAGAACTCAGGCAATTCTCACTCTGCTAGAAGGGCTATTATGATTTGGGTTGCCTTCTGAAATTTTGAGAGGAACTCAAGCTTATAACATCTGGTTTCTTGTCTTTGTCATGTTTTGACCCAGACATGACTTTGAGGTCAAACATTCTGGAGGAGGGTACTTGAGGAAGCTGAAAGTGACTAGTTTCAAGGTGTCTGATCAATGGCTGAATTAGGGCTGGACCAAGACCTCCTGATGCTTGAGGCAGCATGCCAAATGCTGCCCTCCCTCTTTCCCAATGAAGTGCTACCCTCTGCTTCTTCTACACGCAAGTATTTTAGCTCAGTACTCTCATCCACTTCAGATTTCTTTTTCCTCTCTGTCCTTTTTGTTCTCCAGGCCAGGGAGTGGAAAGAGTTTGAGGAGCAGCTGATGCAAGCCGGTGGACAGAGGTGGTGCCCCCCAACAGTCTGCTGTCTGGAGCAACCACTTCAGCCCATCATGGATGGGCTGGCCCTGATTTCATATCCACTACCTCTCCATTGGTTGGCAACCTTCAGTCTCGAAAGACTATGGTATAAGCCTACAGCACTCGTATTCCCAGGTGGTCTCCCATCCAAGTACTAACCAGGCCTGACCCTGCTTAGCTTCTGAGATCAGACAAGATCTGATATAGCTATTACCTACCTGAATATCAATACCTCTCCTGGGAATTTCAAATATGACACCTTGAGAGTTTCATGGTGGAAGAAAGGTGAGATATAGACAAATCTGGAGATATAGCCAAGTACTCGTAGTTGTTAGGGAACTGGTCATTGCCTGATGCTTCCAACAATCAGGGTAAACAAAACTGAGCTAAGAGAACCAAAAACCTAATGGGCAGCCCAATCCTAACTACTGCTGGTGCAGCAGAGCCGCACAGCCTCTGCTATATCCTGCACTTGTTAGGAGCAGACTGGAAGTCTCCTCAGAGTAAGGAGATATTTTCCTCCTTATTCTGAGTAATGCACCCACTTACCCAATGGGGCTATTCAGATCTGTGCCAGCTATTTAGCTGGTGCAAATCCAGGCAGTCCTGTTAAACAACCTGATCCTAGCAGGTTACTCCCATGCGCTCCAGACACTGCCGGCTTCAGGTGTCACAAAATGTGCTGTAAGGCACTCTGGTACTGGTGGTAAGGATGCTGGGCCACTGCTGAGGTCGGTGCCAGTCAGCACTGGGCTTCAGCATCAGAATGACACATCTCTGGAGTGCAGTGTGGTAAGTTTCCCACCGAGAAGACTTTTTAGGGTGGGGGGAAGGCAGAGGGAAGGTGGGAAAGGGGGGGAACAGGGCAGAGGAAGGGCGGACAGGGCCTGGGAGAGGAGTGGAGGTGGCAGCAGACTCTGCCACCAAATCCATTGCTCCCTGAGTCCCTCCTGAGCCGAAAAACCCAGTACAGTTCTCCTTGATTCTGCGCCTGCTCAATTGCGGGCACAGATCTAAGGAGACCCATTGGGGCCACCATTGTTTGACATGGGATAAGGGAATATTTGTTCCCTTAGCCCAGGTGACTCCAAACGTTTTGGCCAGAGGGCCGCATCAAATAACTGGCATGGTGTGGAGGGCTGGAAAAGAAATTTAAATATAAAAATTTAAATTAGAGATGGAACTTAGATGAGTGAATAAATGAATGAATGGGCTCATTCATTCAACCCCTCTGGCCCTCAGAACACCCTCCAGACACAGTCAGAGCACAGTGCTGGTCATGTTCAGTTGAGTGGGCCAGAGGCTTTCAGGGGACAAGAGGTTGGTCGCGGGCCGGAAAGAGGCTTGCTGCCTCTTTGGGGTTTGGAGACCCCTGCCTAAGCCCAAAGAGAACTCTGGTCACTTCCCTGACTCCACAGGCTACAGCGGTAGCCATTTTGGTGCCACTGTATCCCTGGGCACTATGGAAGCATAGGATTGGGCCCTAAAGCTTCCAGACCCAGGAGGGAGGATAGGACATTGTGAAGGTTTCCTCCTCTGATCCCCCCTCTTGGGCCTTTCCCACACCCATTCCACCCTTTCCCACCTGTTACAACCCACCCCAGCTCTGGAACACCCTCCCATCACCCTCTCCCAGCCCCTGTGCCACTCAGTGCTTTACTTGCCTCCACCGGTGGCTGGGGGCTCAGATACTGCACCACTGGGGCAGTGCATGCCTTCCCCCCAGATCTGCTTATTGTAGAGTCATCACAAACATGCTTTACCACATGTTAGCAACACTCTAGGCCAGTGTTTTTCAAACTATGGGTCGGGACCCACTAGGTGGGTCGCAAGCCAATTTCTGGTGAGTCCTCAATCATTTCAATGTTTTTATTTTTAATCTATTAGACTGGTATGTGACTGCATTTGGGGAAATGCTACAGACCTGTATTTTGAACAAGCTGCTATGTATATTTGTTTAACAATTGTAGTCAATGGGACTTTCTCCCGGGTAAGTGTGGGTAGGATTGCAGCCTAAGATTTTCCTGCTTGATGATGTCACTTCCGGTCATGATATGACTTCCGGTGGGTCCTGACTATTCTAAAAAGTGTGTCCCAGTGCTAAATGTGTGAGAACCACTGCTCTAGGCCAATGAGGAGGCTACTGCACTGAAAGAAGACTTCCTTAGGATTGCACTGATGATAGATGACACTTTCCTACTTCATAAAGCCAAATCTGGAAGAAATCCTTGTCTGTTTGCAAGAAGTCTTCAGACTGCTCCTTGGGACCATATGCCACCGGGGACCTCTGAACCATTTCCTCTATATTTTGGCTTCCTCCATTAGCTGCTCCTGCTTCAACTGACCTAACATTAATTCACTAACAAAAGGTACACCAAAATGGAAGGAAAATAGCTTTACTTTATCTGGTGTTCTTTGCTCTTTTGATGTTCCCTGAAAGAGACCAAAGAGTTCCCCAGGTGGAGTACAGGGCAGAACAGTCAGAGCTCCAAAATGACACATACATATGCTGCTGCCGGGGTGAGGACAATGAGCAACAGCCAGGGTCTGCCAGACACAATGCGCTGGGTGATTGTCTCTTACTGAACTTTCTCATCTTCCCTCTAGCAATCAAGGAAAAGGAAGTTGTTTTTCTTTCTACAATCAAAGCACTGACTAAAAGTGCAGGCAAGTGCCAAGAGCAGGGGAAATGGGGAACAGGCTGAATATTGTGGGTGTGTTCCTAGAGAATATATTAGAATACTGTCCAGATAAGTGGCGATATTAATCAAGACAACGTGATCTTCCTGGAAATTACATTGTGTGTTTGTGTGCGCGCGTGTGTGTGTGCGCGTGCGTGTGCGCGTGTGTGTGCTTGCGTCAAACATAACATATTGCCTTCAGCTCTCATCTTAAACGGAGTATACAGGACCATGTTGCAAACTCTGCATATGCAGACAGAGTGGGCTATTAGGATGAAAAGCAAGCTCTCGTTTTCAGATACAGCATTTATAAAATTGGGTTTTTAAATTCTTAAAATGTTGCTTTTCCCTCATTTTAGGAAAACATTTATGTACTTCTTTATCCAGGCTCATCTTGCAGCCACATTAGGGATTATGATCCCTTGTTATGATCAAAAGGTAAACCCCTTAAGCCTCCAGATATCCTCCAGAGAACAGTTACCCACACATGATGTTCCAGACTTGTGCATGTACAGCTAATTAGTATTTCAAAGCTTTAATATGAATGATTCACAGCCCGACCCTTTTGGGCAATTCTGCTGGCCAAATGCTCATTCTGCTCATTCCTTATGGCAATTTCAAACACATCTCTGGCAGGGAGGCTAGAGTGGCCCCATGTGCTGCAGCAGCTCTGTCATGGCCCTCTGACTCAGGTAAGCAGGCAGGGGAGGAGGGCAGGGACGGAGGGAGTAAAAGAACAGGGTGGCAATGGGATGGGGAGCACAAATCGGGTCTGAGAAGGGGGTGGGTTAGGTGGCAGCAGTGGCTGCCAAATCCAATCCCCCTTCCCAATTTCCTAACCTGGTTCCACCCGGACCTTTGCCAGAAGTTTGAATGGGGCAGGTCCAAGTAGACCCCTACGTGTAAGTGTAGACTCTTACACTTACCCCAGGTAATGTTTGTTACCCAAAGGAAATGTTCCTTACCCAGAGGAGACCTCCAGGACTGCCCCCACAGGATGCAGCATGAGTCATTTTGGTGTGGCTGCATTGGCAGGGATAAAGCATAGGATTTCAAGATCTGTTGCCATAGCCCTGGATAGGACTGAGCCATAAGTAGCTAGAGAGGCAATAAGCAAGCGATCTGTTTTCTCTCTCTCTCCCCTCATAAATTTTACAATTTCTCCTAGATTGTCTGTTCAGGCAGATATCTATCTATCTATCTATCTATCTATCTATCTATCTATCTATCTATCTATCTATCTATCTATCTATCTATCTATCTATCTATCTATCTATCTATCTATCATGCCATTTGTGCTGGTGGTCCCAGCAGTGGATAAATTTTGCAAAGTAGGTTTTATAAATTTAAAAGTGTCTGAACAAATGCACTACAAGTGAAGAGAAAAAAAAATTAGTGGTTAATCTATTTAGTGGCAAATATTCATTCAAGCATGTTATATTTAAATATCTCTAGGGTTCCCACTGAGGAATTTTATTTTTATTCCTTTAACATGCACAATAAATGTCTCAATTTGGATATTTTCATCTCCTAGATATGCCCTTTATCATGAAAGGAAATTTATGATTTGTTATTTTCATTCATGTCAGAGAAATGAAAGAGAATGAGTCCTGGGAGGAAGTAGGCTGAAAAAGAGCAGTAGTAGTTAGCGCACCTGCACTCCTTCCTCCTCTCTGTTTTCCGTTATTGAACAGCAACAAAATCTTGGTAGTTTTATCTGCCGCCACCATCCCAGGCTACAGAGACCAGGCAGAGGGGTCCATCTGGGACACATCTCCCCAAGGATAATTCTTATTAAAAATCAAATGAACGATAGCATATGCAGGACAAAGAGATGTGACAATCCACTGAATTATCAATGAACATAGACCAGGCAGACAAAGGGTCAAAATATAACTCGTAGTATATTAAAAGTCTAATACAGTGATTTTCAACCTTTTCCATCTCAAGGCACACTGACAAGGCACTAAAATGGTCAAGGCACACCATCAGGTTTTTGACAATTGACAAAGCACACCATGCTGCCAGTGGGGGGTGGGGGAAGACTCACATCTCCCATTGTCTCTACTAATAAATGACCTTCCCTCAAATTCCTGTGGCACACCTGTGGACCATTCACGGCACACCAGTGTGCCACAGCACAGTGGTTGAAAATGGCTGGTCTAATAGAAAGTGGAATTAACAAAATAGGAAAAGGAAGGTGGGCAGCAAAAGTACAAGCAGGCTGATGGAAAAACCTTAGCTTTCCTGAAAGCATACATAAAAGGTTATGTCAAATGGAAGCAGTAACCAGTAATGCCAAGCAGATGGAGATGAGATGCTACTCAAAGAACTCAGCCCACAGACCCCCCTTCCATGTATTTCTACATTAAACCTAAGAAAATTTGCATGCTGACCAGTCAGTTAGCACCCAGGAAAATAAATTCTTTAACATAATCTATCTTAAACTACTTATACTGCTCAAGGAAGCCCCAGGCCTTGAACTTGTAGGTGAGCAAGTAGGTTGCCATTTCTGAGTTCCAATGAATGGGTTGCTCAGAGATTAGCAGAGAACAACGAGGACTTCCTGTGTGCTGGCACTTATATAAATTTACTTTGATTATGTAATCAGATGACCTGATTGGAGGAGTGGAACCCAGCTGGATTATTCCATCCCTTTACCCAGATGGACAGGTTTAGTTATCTAAACACTAAGCATATGCCAATCTCAGTGCTCCATTCGTGGAGGAATTTCCCCAGTCTACAAACATATACGGGCTAGATCAAGCGGTTCTCAATATGTGGGACCAGTGGGTCATGACCCAATTTTTGGTGGTTTGCGAAACTGACATATTAGGCTATGTGCATCAATGGTTAAACAAGCTGCTTCCCAACCACAATTATAGCCACACCCCTTGGCATTTATAAATTACATAGCAGCCTCTAGGGCCTCTAAAACATTTGAGAACCACTAGGCTAGATGATGAAGGCCAAAGGATGCTTGAAAAATATGCCTCAGCACTTTTTCGGGTGCTGAACACATCAGGTTTATGGAGAACTAAAACTGTCCAGATTTACAGAAAAATAGACCAAGAAAAAGGGAGTCTTCACAACTTGTTACCATCTTTGCAATGAGGGTAAGGCTGCAATCCTATGCACATTTTCCTGGGAGTAAGCACCATTGAACGCAATGGGACTTCCTTCTGAGTAGATGTGCTTAGGAATTGTGCTTTAGGTCTACCAAAATTTAAAGGGTCACCTATTCCTTAAGTTATAGTAGGTGGTTTCAGTTTTACTCTTTTTCTACTCTATTTGATGGACTATGACTTTAGCATTCCTTTATTTTCCAGTTTACTACTACACTAATCTAGAAGGGAATGATAAAATATACAGCCAATCAGAAAGAAAAGCAGAGTATTTAAAGGTCATAGTAATAAAACACACTATTCCATTTTGTCAATTATGTTACTTATTTTAATTCATCTCATTGATCAGGTCTGTGGTAAGAAAGAGGAAACTCACAAACCAGTTCTAGAATACCTGCAACATGAAACCCATTCAATCCTTACTCATGCATTCGAAGTCCATGCATTGGGGAAAGAAGGGAGGAAGACCCCCCCCCCCAACAAGACCTGCCACCATGCATATAGTGTTTTCTCCAGTGGGGAATACTGTACCCTGGAAAGAATTTCTGGTGTATGATTTGGTGATCTTATCTGTGGTTGAATCACAGAAGCAAGCAAAATGATAGGTAACTACTGGAGTGGTTTTGCATGAGCTCAAAACAAGGGCTATTTTTTTCTTTTTCTTCCTAAAACCCAAGAGCTAGAACAGGGTTTTTTTTGGTACAGCTCATTAATTCTTTACCAAAGCGTGCCTCGTTAACTCGAATAACTAATAGAGAAATAATCCTATGAATTCAGTGCCACTGTTCAGATGGTGGAGCAGTTAGAATGCATATATGTTTCAGAAATATTGTGACCGTTCCGTAAATCTTACATTCATTTCTCAGTCAAAGGTGAATGGATGAGTTAGCAACTTAGGCAGAAATGTACAATTCCTTAAAGACATATGCTTTATGGCTTGTTTCATTGAATATTTTGTACTGGGAACACATAAGCAATCAGTAACAGGTGAAAGAACTAGACACACTTATTATAATCCTAAATACCATGGATTGTATGTTTAAAAAGCAAAAAAGTAAATAAAAAGGGTTAGCCAGAATTAAGCACCATGGAATTGCCCTGACAGTCCCCAAGCCCATAAACATGGGAGAAAACTAATTTGGAGTCATATTGGGCCACATTTATTGATAATCTAATCATGTCTCTCGACATACTATCAGCAGGTCCTTGCCTTGAACTCCTCCCCCTTTAGTGCAGGCTTCTAACCTGGGTGAGACCAAATAATTACTTCTTCCTGTATTAGACATTCTCACCCTGACTCCAAGCTCCAGCCATGCCCAAGCTTATTAATGCCAACTCTGAGGGGTTAAGGTAAGTGAACTGCACCTCCTTCACCAAGCTGGGAAAGTATTTGAAGTTGGTTTTGCAATCTAAGTATGGGGGGTTAACAGCCAATGTCCCTGAGCCAGAAAGCATCTAGGGATTGGTACAAAAAAGTTCCCTATCTGGCTCCAAAAGGCAACCAACCTTCTCAGACTGCCCCTTTGGTGGGTGGGGGCAAGGATACAAGACATGCTGAAGAATGATGAAGTTAGTAACAACTGCTAGTTCTGTCCCCTACTTGAAGGATCCAATTAGGTGCAGAGATCACCACCCTTGCCAACGGTGAGGCAGGGCAAATACTTTTCTGCTGCCAAGTAGGGGATGGAATGAAACAAGTGATTAATTTTGATGGGACATAGGATAAAAAAAAATAACATTGAATGCACATTTGCTTTCCACTTTTTGTTTGTTTTTATTTACTAGCCTTCCCCCCTTTCATCAGAAGGGAGGCATCTGCATTCCGTAGATTAGCATTCCTCTGCTACCCTACCAATATCAGATATCAGCTAAAGCAGTATTTCTCAAACTGTGGGTCAGGAACCCACTAGGTGGGTTGCAAGCCAATTTCAGTTGGGTACCCATTCATGTCAATATTATTTTTAATATATTATTGATGCTACCATGCTATGTGATTGCATTTGGGGAAATGTTACAGACCTGTACTTTTTAACAAGCTCCTATGTATATTCTTTTAGCAACGATAGTAAATAGGACTTATTCCTGGGTAAGTATGGGTAGGATTGCAGCCTAGGATTGTTAAAATTTTCCTGCTTGATGATGTCACTTCTGGTAATGACATCATTTCTGGTGGGTTCTGACAGATTGTCATTCTAATAAGTGGGTCCTGGTGCTAAATGTGTGAGTACCATTGAGCTAAAGTAACGTTTAATCCCAAAATGCATATAAAGGTGCTCAGGATTGTAATAGTCTTGCTGAGGGCAATGCAACATTTGCTCAGTTAGAGGATATAGAATGAATCAGATTGCATATGAGAGTACAGAAAAGTAGATGCACATGTACCAAGAGGACTATTTGCTCAAGCAAGACCCTGTGAGTAGATAGGCAACTAGCATCATGCTTGTTTTGATCCTTAGTCATTACTGTTTTTTTTAATAACGCAACCCAATACTTTTTGTGCATGTGCAGACATAAGCATTGTTTTTGCTAATGTTCCCCAAATACTATGGCAAGTCCAGTTAGAGTTGATGAAGTGACTATGCCTAGTCCCGATTACAGTAAATGGAGGTGTTGCGACTTACTTTGTTTCAAAAAGTCCGAGTATCATTTCTCCTGGTTAGATGCAGAACAGATCCCCACAATACAAATTATCATAGAATTGTAGCTTAATTGGAGCAGCTGCCTAAACAATTAAGGCAGCTGGCTGGTACATCTTTCCAACTTCTGCTTGCAAAGTGTTTTGCAGTAGGATCTGCAGCTGAGCAATGACTCCAAAGAGAAAAAAGCAATAGCTGAAGAGTCAACAAGTTGCTCTTTCCTTTTTCAAGACCATTGATTAACTTGTCCTTGCATCCTCCAGTGTCTAATACATCCCTTTCACTACCATTTTGTAGTAGAGGCTCTCCTTTTATGTGTGTGTGTGTGTGTGTGTGATGCACACACATTTTCCCTTTTAGCATCCTTCATGTCTCCTAGCTCAAACTGCTTTCTTTTTAACAAGTTGAACATTCCCCAAACAAAAACATGCCCAGGAATAACTGCTGCACGAAGAATGTACTGGGAGGTGTTTTTGTATTTGACAATGAAAGTACAAAGATTTTTTTTTTCAAAAAGAACTAGTCAAAAGAATGGCAGTCCATGTTTATTGAATGCCCTTAGTAAATTAGCTATACCTTTCATTAGGGCCAGCCGAAAGGGTACCGAAGCTCCTCAGGCATATATGAAGCAAAGCAAAAATCAAGGATGGAGGAGAGAGGCATGTTGTTGGAGACCCAAAATCGGAATTAACTCATTTTTTTCCCCAGCTCACAGGTTTACACATTGGGTCCCTGTTACACATATGCTATGTTGGGCAGAAATGGCTCAACCAGACTCTTGGTAATTAGTATCATTAGATGACAAATAGGATATCAGTTTTTACACAGGGTTCCTGAAAGTTACTCTGAAGTTACTCAGAACACTTCTGGATGTGACCGGAAGCCACTTCCGGTTGTAACTGGGAGGTGCTCTGAGGCCATCCAGTCATGGCTTTGTATCCACAGATATTTGAATCTGGGGATGCCAAGCTCAGGATTGGGTTCTAAGTCCCGGCAGCCATAACAGGTCAACTTGGGGCTGCACTAGAGATACTGCTGGTCCAAATCCAGCCTAAGCTTTTGTGGACTACAGTCCCCTTCATTAGATGCATAAAATGTCACCTTCCTCAGTTGCAGTAATACCATGGATATGAATGGGGCAACTTAAATTCTTAATATCATCACCATCATACCCAACTATAAGGAGGGCCCAACTATATATGGAAAGTACAAAACAAGAAACTCAAAAGATAGTTTCTTTCTACATAGGCTCTCTTATGTAACAGCTCAGGCTCTTTGCTGATTTTTCTTCTGGCTTTTTCCATTACTACTTTCATTACTTATACTAAGGGGGGGGGGAAATAAATGTGAAAAGTCATGGAGGCAGTCTGAATGTTTTCACCTTCACCAAAGGAGGCACAACCAGGTCTTTCAGTGCCCACTTAACTAATGACTAAAGAGCCCAAATTGGTGATCCCACAATGTCCTCCACCTTTCCCCTTCCTCTGGCTTTCTTTGATGGCTCTCTGTAGTCAGCCGCTCCAGTAAATGCTGGATATAAACAGCTTCCAGAACAAATCAGTAGCATTTTGCAGAACAAAAAGAAAAAACTAGGTCTGAGATGCTGAAAATGGAGATTTAAGAGCTTCTGCTTTGTTCGAAGCTGTAGTTTATGTGGGCTCACAGAGTGAACAAATTAGAGATAATTACTTTATCCATAGCACCATTGTTTTCACTCCGAGGAGCCACGAAGCCCCAGAATGCGCCTCTGCCCTACATTAGCAATCAACGAGTTGAATATTCATTTTTTTTCCAGCTCTTTGATTACACCACAATAAAAAGAAAAGAGCCCTCAAAAGGTTTGAGTTTGGATCTCAGGACCTCCTCCTGCTTTCAGATATGAATGAATATTTAAACAATTCCTAATGAAACTGTTACAGCATCGCGGTAGAGGCAATAAGCCATCAAATATCGCGGTGATCTGTTAGAAAGGTAACTACGCGGATGCAAAACAAAATAAACGCCTAATTGTTTTTGGTCCATTTCACTTGCCAGCCACCCCTGCATTTGCCTCTGAATATGCTACAGTGCATTCTAACTCCTGCCGAGTTGGTATTTTTGGCGTCAGCCAATTTAATTCAGCGAGTGAGCACTCCTGGGTAATGTCATGATATTTGCAGTGAAGTATTCGGAAGTGTCAAACTGTTCTTATTCAGGCAAGGAAAATCTCAGCTATTGCTGCTTGGTTTTTTTCTCCCCCACTTTTGGTTTTTGCTATTTGTACAGGCACTTTTCCACAAGGGGCAGGACTGACCTGGGGAACTGTATTTCAGTGGGGGGGGGGGAATCCTACCTAAATCCCTGTGTGGCGAAGTAGCAGTACTGGCATGGGCTACATGGCATTCTGTGAGAGATTTTTGGTTGCTGGTGGTCTCCTCAAAATAAGGGGACATTTGTCTCCTTGCCCACTGGGTAAGAGCCCAATCCTGAGCCCCCATGGCACGCGGCTGTGGTGGCACCAAAAATGGCTGCTGACGCATCCTGTGCATGCACGGTAGCCACGGGTAGCCGTGGGTCTTTTGTCCCCTTCTCCCGAGTAAAGGAAGTAGCCCTGTCATGGGGCTACTCCATTCATTGCCAACCGAAAGGTTGGTGGTGAGGTAAGAGCCTTCGTGTCAGGCACCGAGCCTGACGCGAAGGCTCCGCATCCCGTGCAGCATTGCTCCACAAGCCCCGCCTCCCTCCCTCCCTCCCCCCACTCAGCGTTACAGCATGTTTGCGACAGTGTGTGCCATCGGTAAGCCGGCGCATTGAGCTCAGGATTGGGTTCTAAGTCCCGGCAGCCATAACAGGTCAACTTGGGGCTGCGCTAGAGATACTGCTGGTCCAAGTCCAGCCTAAGCTTTGGTGGACTACAGTCCCCTTCATTAGATGCATAAAATGTCACCTTCCTCAGTTGCAGTAATACCATGGATATGAATGGGGCAACTTAATATCATCACCATCATACCTTTTTTGGGGGCATAATAGACATGCAATTCACGCATACATATACACACATGTGTATAAAATCCGTAAATAACTGAGGGCGCAATCCTAACCCCTTATGTCAGTGCTTTCCAGCACTGGCATAGCAGTATCAATGGAACATGTGCTGCATCCTGCAGTTGGGTGTCACCCATGGAGTCCCCCTCAAAGTAAGGGAATGTTTGTTCCCTTACCTCGGAGCTGCACTGCCCTTATGTCAGTGCTGGAAAGCACTGGAAAGCACTGACATAAGGGGTTAGGATTGCGTCCTAAAAAAAATTAACTCCTAACCTTACTTTACATATGCACTTAAACGTCTCCTTCTCTTAATAATTAAATTCAATAGAGATGCCACTTTCACAGAGAGATTTTCATTATCTGCTGAAAGGATAAACCACATTTTTTCAGTCAGCCCAACCCAGGTCTTCTTAACTTGCAAAAATCCTTAATATAAAGTGCTTTGTAAACTCAAGACAGAGTTATAGTTGATATTGTTAAATTAAATTCAACTTATCCCTTAATTAGAAATTAATGGGACTAATGTAGATATGACATTAATATAGATATGGCTTTAGAAATTGGTATATTGAACTCTAAGGGTTATGACTTCGGAGGACAAGTAGTTTGGAGCATGAACCTATTATAAAAAAACAACAATAAAACAAAGATGGGAATTTGCAGCAAGGTTTTCGAAGATCCAAAGTTCACAGAACTCTTTCTATTCATCAGCTCACCTGATGACCTTGAGATGCCATCACACAAAGTCCCTCTAGCAATATTATAGGTAAACAGGAAAAAGATGGAGGCAGCAGTAGAAAATGCATAAACAAGGAGAAAAAGTAAGAAAAATGTTCCATTTTGGAGAGCTTGAGTTATAAGATTAGATTCCAGCAAGCAAAATCAAGGACACATAGGCTTGGCACATGATGATTATGATTTATGGGGACATTATAATGGAAGAAAATCAATATATATTCTAAAAGTTCTGTTTTTCTCAGATTAATCTGATCCACCTCCCCAGGTTCAAGATGACAAAGGAAGGCTGTGTGGATAAAAACTTTTTTCCCGCTCCTGAAATACTTTTAATAACTTCAAGTATATGAGTTTGATTTTAGAAGATCATGCGAAGAATTTCTGGGTGTTTTTTTTAAGGTGAACAGATGAAGCCATAATAGATATTCTAGCTCCAAATTTATTGTTCATGAGACATTGGTTTGGGGTTTTTTTTTTAATATTAAATTTCTGTTGTAATTTAAATTTGCAGCTGCCCATGTACAGAGCTATTATTTTTAATTACACCAAGGAAAACTGTATTATATGGCACAATAACTACAAGCCAGCATCTCTGTGTCCTTTCATGTTCTCTGCAATGATTAGGGTGGTGCTTGACATTTTATTTCACAGAAGAGAAAGGCTGTGCTTGCATAGACTCATATTATGACTGCCCAATGGCTGCCAAGTAGATAGCCATGCACGTAATTCTGTTTGAATAGAATTTAAGCACCTGGACTGTTCTGATTTCTATATCAGCAGACCACAAACTTATGGCCCAAACCTATGGGCCATTTATGACTGCAGATGCTGTGATCCTCTGCTGTAAATAACCCAGCAATTGTGCAAATATTGCACTGTCATAATGTCTGATGGAGCCATAAGGTGGCAGATGGGACGCAGTTCGCAGGCAGTTCACGATAAGGAGTGGGCCAAACTGGGGAGACATTTGAGGGCAGGAGGGGAGGATCTCAGCAGCAGTTGTGCTTGATGGATCCTTTCTCCCTTTTGGGTCCATAACCTCAGGGCCTTTGAGAGGAATTTTATCAAGGGGTACAAAGTTTATTTTGGGCTCCTTTCCAAAGGGGGAGGGGGCAATGGGGCAGGCAGAACAAGGGGCAAAAAAGGGAGAGAGTACTGACAGCCAGAATAGTCTTTGGAGCCCAGGTCTACCAGGCTTCTTGATGCAGACCCCCAAGTCAACCGGACCATGCAGCATTGGCAGCTAGATAAAACAGTATGGAAAATCAAACACCCTCCTTTCTAAAATCTTTGAAATACAGAAAATCCATTGCAGAAAATTAGCATCATTGTATTTAGGCTCACACTAGAATGAACGGTGTGTACCAAAACTTGCTTCTGCAGCAGCTGTAGCCCTGCAGCTGTGTCCCTGAGCTCTTATACATTTCAAGGTTATCAGATCCACATGCCAAAGAACTACTGTAGCAGGCCAGTTTCCAGATCTGACTGCGTTCAGGAAGGTCATGGACACATTTCTGGACCAGTTTGTATGGTTTGCGGCAGCGGTTGCCACTGCATGCCCATGTTTGTTCCCCCAGCATCAGGTGCAGGCAGTGAGTTTGGGTGAGATCGGAAAATGTCAGATCCCAGGAACTTTCTGAGCTCCCTCCTTTGACTCCTGGGCCCTCTTCCTGACCTTGGGCCTGGGTACAAATTATGCCCTTTACCCCCCTCTCCTAGGCCCTGCCAAACCTGCATCCTTTTTCTCCTCAAACGTATAGCAGCAAAATAGTGAGCGTGGGACCGAGGATACCCGTTAGTGATCAGGTGGCCTACCTGGGCCACCATTACATTAGAAAAAAATATGTTCACTTACCTCTCACAGATGCATGCTATGGACTGGCTGGGGATAGAATTGGGGTGCCAACCTTGTAAGGCACTTTTCCAAATTGAATTCTCTGTTTTGAAAGTCCCATGAAACATTTTTCCCCCCTTCCTCTCACTTCCCTGTCATAATAATAGAGTATAGGTAATCTTGTATACATCAGTATCCTTAATAGACTTCCAACTCATGATGGTGTGCTTGCTGTGGCATTACATGATAAATACTTTATTCCCACTCTCTCCCTCCAACTCACAAGATAAGAGGACACAACGAAGAGCCCCAAATCTTGTGAAGTCAGGTCGGAGTGTTTAAAGCCTGTCATGCAACAATGCTACTGTTCCCCTGCAAAAGAGCCTGAAAGCTTCTGAGAAAGCCAAGTGTTGCCCAAGCACTCTGAAAATGATGCAAGAGTCTATTGTTTATACTAGGGATGTCAAACTTGTTTCATACAGAGGGCCAAAATTAGCATTCATGGTGCCTGCTGAGGGCTGGAAGTGACATCATTAAGCAGATGATGGCTAGAGAAGATAAGTACTTTGTTCTCACGTAGAATCACGTTAGCTGCAAATGACAGCAAATCTTCTTCATCGGCAAATCTTCATATTTTCAAAATGCAAGAGTCCAATTATCAAGCTAGGAGATCTCAATCATAATGGAAGTTGGATAAATTGCTTCCGGGGGCAGCATTTGGCCAGCGGGGCTTCTGTCTGACATACCTGGAACCAGAAATGCATTCTGGGGTTTGCTCAGATATATTTGGGTGAAAAAACTCTATGCAACATACTAGATGGTGACATGGGTTATCTGTCTTACATGACATAGATTTCCTAATATTTCAGGGGGAGGTTAGATTTCAAAAACTAGGGAAAGATCAGAAATAGTATGAGGATGCAGGCTAGCTGGCCTATGAGGGTAGGACTAGAAGACTTGCGGGTAATTGAATTCCTACTCGTCAACAACATGCCTTGACTTCTTAATGGATGTCACTAGGTATAATCCTTTTGCAAAGAATATGTAAACTCCATATTTTATCTGGATTTTTTTTGCCAGATTCTGTGAGTTTAGTCATCAACTCCAGTCCAGATGGATTTGTCAGATGTCCAAAATGGAACTTAAGCACTGGTGTTCCTGGAGTGGGTGCAAAAACCAGTGGTGCCTGGCCACTGGTGTAAAGTTGTCCTTTCTCTTCACCTTCACAGCCAGTCCTTTTGCAAAAGCAAAAGGTTTTGCAGCCGCGCCTGACTCTAAAGGCAAGGAGGAGGGGCCACTTTACACCAATGGCCAGGTGCTTGAAGAAATGTAATGTCCCCCCCACCCCGTTCCAGGAACACCAGTGGATCAAACAAGTTCAGAATGTCTCATGTTCAACATTTGTCCTCAAGAAATCTTCTGTCTGGGACAGGGCATGTGAAAGGCCCTTTGTGGACACACACGCAGTCAATCACCAGCAGATTGTGTCAAAGGTGGAGCTTATGACTAGCAGGTATGATTCCTTATCCCCTTTGTATGTTCACTGTGGGGACAGGGTTCTGAACAGACTTAATAGTTCCAAAAGTTATTACAGTACCAAACAATGCCTTTATCTCAAGGTATTAATTCCATTGACTGCACAAAGCACCTGAATGACAACAAAGGCACTCTTATTCCTTATTTATCTCCACAGTTTGTGGAGCCTTTTTAGAATTCTGTATACAAAGAAAAAAGAAATCAAAGAACTGAAATATATTAAAAACAGACAGACAAATGATCCTTTCCGTGCAATAGTTTTGTACCTGTAGGGCTAACTTCTCAGTGCTTTAAAGTTTACAAGAAGACATCTGTCTGAATTTCTTACAGTATTACTGCCTGTAAGGCAGTAGCCCACTGAAGAGTGCATCAAAAGGACAAACAAATGGTAGAAAAAAAAATATCAGATCCATAAATCTACTACCAAAACTAATTTTAAAAGATTTACTAACACTACCATCTTTCTTGCTGCCTCTGTTACAGAAGTTCCCCTTTTTTACCTGTAGACTATATCATATTTTTTTTTCTTTGACTTTAACATTTTCAAATAAAAAATAATAATGGTACGGAGGTTACAAAGGTGCAGAATAAATATTACTAAACTAGAGCATGATATCCAGTTTTTGAACAAGGTTTTGGATCTGGTTTTAGATTCAGGTTTTGGATCTGAGCCTGTCAAAGTCAAGCTCCACATTTAGGCAGTGTGACAGATCATTCCAGCATCGACCTCTTATAGCTTCACCATCCTGAGTCTTCCTAAAGCACATTCACAGGTGGAAGGCATTCCCCTGATGCACCTGATGAATGTTGCCTTCTCTTTTTAAGGGCTCAGTCTTACTCTGCACAGGAACAGGCAAGCCAAGAGGCTTGTGCTGTATCCAGCACAGGATAGAGGCCAGAATCAGCTCAGCCAGAGGCAAGGGGAAACTTTTCCCCTTACCCCTGGGCAAGGTGCCCTGGCCCCAATGGGTTTCCTTGGACCCATACCACCTCCTGAGGTGATGCAAATCTGAGGAGAGTGGAGTGGCTTGAAGTAACTGTCGGATCTCAGCTCTGCCTCCTGCTCCCTGCCTGCCTGCCCCTGAGGCTGCCCACCGCCTTCCCTCCCCCACCTAGGAATGCCTCCCTCCTGCCTCCTCCCTGCCCACCCCAGAGTCATGCATCAGCCCAGCTGGGCTGATGCAAAGCTTGCCGCGCAAGCCGTCATGGAGGCTGGATTCAGCCTCTGCGTGCCAGCGCACTTCCATGTGCCAGTGCAGCTTGCTCATAAGGAGGTGCAAACAAAGGAGGTGCAGACATGCTTTATAGCACATTTGTGACCCTCCTGGTGCAAGTCCTGCACCGGCCCAAGTGCAGTTCAGGATTACGCTGCACAAACCATACATTCAAATTCTGGAATCTGAATTTTGAACTCTTATCCAATGTGTGCCACCTGATGTCAGCCCCAGTCACAAAAGGTGGTGCAGTGCCAGCGGGAAGACCTGTGTCTTCCTTCCGTTTCTAGCACTTGCTGGAGCAGTTAAGTCAGTGGTAGAGGTGGGAGGGGAGCAGAAGGGCAGGGAGGGGTGGGGAGGGGCAGATTGAGCTCAGGAGGAATTGGTGTCACTGGTGCTGCTGATATCTTATCCCCTATAGCTAGCAGAGGTTCAGACTCCCTTCTCCCCTGTGCCTCAGAGGCTTACCCCCAGCTAAGGGAATTATTGTTCCCTTACTCAGAGGAGATTGCCTATGCTGCCCCTCACCATAGAATGCAGTGGT
The DNA here is from genome assembly GCF_035046505.1 of Tiliqua scincoides. Lineage (NCBI taxonomy): Eukaryota > Metazoa > Chordata > Lepidosauria > Squamata > Scincidae > Tiliqua > Tiliqua scincoides. Next base: position 34,726,136 of record NC_089826.1, read on the forward strand.
TGCCATTTTGGTACTGTTGCATCAGCAGGGGAGGGAATGGATAGGTTTTGGCTGTTGGAGTCATACAGGAGGCTACAAATTGATTTATTCTGATGTAAATCTGAACCTCTGCATCTGTTTACAAAACTGATCTGGAAATTAAGTTCCCATTATGCTAAATTCTGACACCTGTACTATCCCATGCTAATTCTTGAGCACCATCCCGGCTCCCCAGACTTCTTAGCCTTTCACCATCATCCTCACAACCAATATTTTGTGGTTTTGTGGCTCCAGGATGAAACTGCTGAACCACTATTTACTAGCAAAGCAGTTCTATTTCTTTAGGACTCAATCAATACCAGGGTTTCTCCTCTCAATACCGGTATTAAATGAACATCATAAAACGAGGACTATTGTGTTATGGAGTCCTGCAAATGACCAAGCAGTTGGAGCAATGAATCCTTTCATACATCTCCTCGTACATTAGCAAGAGTCATGACTTCTAGTTTCTTTGAAATCTCACACGATTTGGGTCTGTCACGTGATTCGGCATTCAGGCATTCTGAGCCTCACAGAGGTAGCACACGCTCGCACGCTGCCTTTGTGAGGCTCAGAAAAGCCTCCAGATGTGAGGGGAGCACAGGTTCCCCTCGTCTTCAGTGGCTTCGTATATGGTCAAGCCTCGTTTGACGATAGGGATGCATCCCTGGCATTAAGCAATGCACATAGAATAGAATCTCTGTTCCAGTGGTTCTCACACATTTAGCACCAGGACCCACTTTTTAGAATGAGAATCTGTCGGGACCCACCGGAAGTGATGTCATGACTGGAAGTGACAGCATCAAGCAGGAAAATGTTTAACAATCCTAGGCTGCAATCCTACCCATGCTTACCCAGGAGTATGTCCCATCGACTATCATTGTTAAAAAAAATATATATACTTAGTAGCTTGTTAAAAGTAAAGGTCTGTCACATTTCCCCAAATGCAGTCACATCCCTTGGGAGCATTATGTCTAATATAATAAAAATAAAATATTGAAATCAATGGGGACCCACCTGAAATGGGCTTGTGACCCACCTTTTTGACCCACAGTTTGAGAAACACTGCTCTATTTTATCAAAAGTTAAAGCCAAAAAAAAATGATGCATCACCAAGCCCACCCCCCAGGGGCATTGCCCTACCCACTGCATGAGAGGAGGTCCATCTTGGGAGTGATGTGCTGGCCTCCTGCACTGGGTGACGCAAGCTCTAGTGATGCCGCTGGTTAGAACTGACTTCTAGTGTATTAAGCCGTGGTCGAGGAAGGGAAGTCCATGTATGATGCAAAATGCCACAGAAGCGTACGATATAGATGGAGGTGTGTATCCTCACCAAAGCCCTCCACAAACTGGTCTATTGATTTACCAGGACGCCTTTTTAGATATGGAACCACTTTTGCATCTGATGCCATTGCTTGTTGCATTGCTCAGAAGCTGACGGCAAGAGCTGGGTCAGGGTCCCATTTTCTTTAATTTTTTTTCCAAACAGAGCATGTGCATCTGAGTTCCTCTACTTGAGCAGGTACCTCTCATTAAATGGGCCATTTCAATCTCACAAGGACCCAGTTGTACTCCCAGATATGAGCCTCTTACAATGTAACCTTATCACTTGTATGAAATGGGAAAGCGTTACAAGGTGGTACTTGAAAGTTGAGATTGCCCTTGAGGTCAAGACAGGTCGAAGACAATCAGCACATTGTATGATTGAGCACCCACTGAATGGAGTCTGAAAAATAGAGAGTGCAGGAGGCAAGAAGACATTCTGCTTTCTATAGAAAATCCTACAAGACTTGAAAAATCCAAAATTCGTTCTTTTTCTAAGCAGACAGAATCTCTCTACAGAGAACCAGTGAGTGTGTGTGCATGTATTTTAGTGCAGTTAATATTTACTTTCTTGATGCTTTTTTTGCTTTCTGTAGATGTGTATGTTTAAGTTAGGATACCTGAAGGCAGATGAAAATGAAGAAAGTGTTCTTTTTTTGCTGCCAGCATCTCAGGATTACTCTTGGAATTTCTTCCAAAAGAATTTGGCAGGACATGAGACTCCTTTAGCAAGAAAAAGAAATATAATTAGGCATTATTGCTGAGGGGGTTGTGTAATTTAGCTGTGAATTTCTGCAAAGCAAGCCAAGAAACAAAAGTACATCTTTTTAATATACAAGAAATTGTTTTGAAGATTATGAAGAGGCATGAGTGAATTGTTTAAGGACTCCGGTCTTGAGAACAGCCGGGCTGAGTCATCTGATCCAGGTCATGATGGAGCACAAAGAGCCATGGGCCTCCCACCCAGTGGAGCTTGTAAGAGCATGCTTTGTGTTAACCACCTTTGCAAACTGAAGGCCACTTGTATGGTGTTCATATGACCCAGTTGCTTTACCCAGTCCTTTGTGTTAAGGGGTGGCAGACCTCCCATTCACTTGATTGGGCGAATACCAGAGGCACAGAGCCTTGTGCACCTTTAGGAATCCCTGAAAGCCTCTCTGAGTCTCCCAACAGGGTCGGAAACTGTGCTTCGGTTTGCCAGAAGCACAGTTTAAAGTGTCAAGGAACCTTCAGGAGGCTTCCCCAACGTATCCTGAAGTCGAGCAAGAAACTGTGCACCCCAGATAAGCGGGGAGGGGGGAGGATTTCCCATGGGGGGGCAGTAGCATCCCACAGGGGGGTGCCATCGCAGACTTTTGCCCTAGGGTATGGGGCTGGGGAGGTCCACTACTGAGCAGAAGCCACTGAATTATCAGCTATGATCCATGAAGTACAATTTCCCTTGTTGAGTAAGGCTGCATGAAGAATTTCAGTACCATACCCAGACTAGAAACTTTTGTGGAACTGACAGCATAATCCTAGGCATGTCTACTCAGAAGTGTATCCCATTAAGCTCAATGAGAATTACTCTCAGGTAAGCATGTATAGGATTGCAGCCTTAGGCTGCAATACCTTTCACACTTACCTAGGAGTAAGCCCCATTGAATATCATGGGGCTTACGTCTGAGTAAACATAGATCATATTGTGTTAGAATTTGATGTTGAACAGTTATGTCTAACCCCATCTCTTGCCACCTAAGGAGCATGGATTGCATAGATACAAGAAGGCACATCTTATAATGCATGATTAATGAGCAGAATTTGCTGCCACAGGATGTGATGATGGGTTCAGGTTCTCTACTAATGAAACATTTGAGATTGTGAGGACAGGGTGCATGCAGCATCCCTGCCTGCCTGTGCATCTGATCATGCTTTAATTTCAAGTGCAACCATGCAGCCACATGTTTTTGCAAAAAAGCTTGCTTTTGGATCTGTGTATATTCCCTTATTGTTGGCCCAGCCCAAACTTGTCCAGGTACTGGTGCACACATGTTACACCAGCAGAAGTTGCTTTATGCAGTCACAAAGCAGCCTCCTCCAGCACTGTCAGGCCACTGGCTGAAGCAGCCTCCCATGCATGGAAAGCCAAAGACCTACCAGAGCAGGTAAAGGCATGCAGGGGGTATGACAGGTGAGGGGGCGGGTGGGGGCAGGAACGGGATGGGGAGGAAGGTGGAGTAGGCCTAGGAGGTAAAAAAAAAAGTTACTTCTGGTTTTTAGGCTATATATATATATATATATATATATATATATATATATATATATATATATATATATATATATGCAGAATGCAATGAAACAAATCACATTGAAGTATCTATATTCTGTCAAACATTATAGCTAAATAACCAGAAAAGAAAAACACAGCTGTCTTATGTAACAAAGGGTGGCCAATGAGACTGATTGTTCTGAAAGCCAATGAGATGTTATTATGACACAGCAGGGAACCAATAAGATGTTAGTATGAGTCAACTGTCATTTCCATAGATCACATCTAATACTAGAACTCTTATACGGTTGTCTGAATGGTCATCAAGTTGTTCACTGTTTAGTTTTATTACTGATTTGTTGGGTGACCTGTACTGTTTTATATTAAAATAAAGTTAATGGGGGTTCCGCCAACCCTAGTGATGCCACCACATTTAGGCTGTGGGTATGATATTGTAATTTATTCTGTATGGTCTGGTATGGGAGGAGGCCCATCATGGGGTTGATACAATGAGCTATCACACCAGGTGATGCAGACTCTAGCAACGCCTCTAGGGATGAGAGAGACGCTGTCAAAAATTCTGGAGAATTGCTTCCCGTCAGTACAGAATAGTATAACTCAATACACTGAACTAAATGATCTAAACCAATGATCTAATCCATATAGGGTGATTTCATATGTTTAATATATGATGCATTCTCTGCTCATGGATTCATGGCAGAGGTGAAATTCTAAATCAAGAAGCCCCAAACATCTGAGCCTTTCCTTATTTCTGCTCCCTTTATGGCTCTGTAATGTCCTTTTTGTGTGATCGGGCAACCAAAATGGAACACAGTATTTCATTCTGATACACCATACAGTGTGTTTTGCTTAAGGCTTCATTGCAAATCTGCTCGCCAAAAATATTTCTGGCACCTGTCTGAAGTACCGCAAAGACCAATGTGAGCCTCACATCATTTTGTTGGCTTTAACGGCTATATAAACAATAAATGTTCTGATGACAAAAATGCTTATGTATGCATATCAGTCTTCTCCTCTCTTTATTGCAAATGATATTTCCTGCCTTTTTGCTGAAGCAACATATGTGATCAGCCTACAAATTATCTTCGTCTTTGAGAATGTCTCCCCAGTGTAACCGCTTTGTCCGACAATCTAATTTAGTCCTCTTTCAGCTTCATACGCTGCTCTAAATCTTTTTTTTCCCAATGTGAAAATGTTTCTTGAACAACAAGTGCTCATTTAAGAAATGATTGTCTTCATGCTTTATGATTTTAAGATGAAATAATTGCCATGCAAATATGTCATAAGGGCCATTTCACTCATTACACAGATGCAACTTGGATTTGACACAAACGATACACTCAGTGGGGAGCTGCAGTCAATCATGGTTGCCTGGACAATATACCTGTATGCTGAGATGCTGAAATATACAGCTTGAGCATCCCTTAGCCAGAGTGCTTGGAACAGGAAGTGTTCCAGATTTTGGATTTTTCTGGATTTTGGAATTCCCCTTAGCACCTCACCTTCTTGTGGAGGTGGCCACAGATCATGTGAAAGAGAAGCCATGCTGTAGCTGCCCTGCAAGGGTTTGGGCGCAACGCAGGCCGTTGGCTCCGTGCTGAGTTTTCTCTTTCACCTCCTGCCCTTTTCTCCAACCACAGATTCCTGCACAAACCTCCCACCAACTTCAGTGACTGTTCAGAAGCAGGAGCATCCAGGCACACTTCTCCCCTTTGCTAGATAAGACAATAAAAAGGGGGGGGGGAGAGCAGGAGACTGGGAAGCAAAGCTTAAACTGAAGGAGTTGTGGTGGCCATGCACATGAAAGCCACCTCTGCTGCTGAGATTAGCTGGTCACTCATTATGAGGGTTGGGTAGAAATTTTTTTTTTCTGTCATCCAAATTGGCTGTGGATGGCAGTTTTTTCACCTACCCCAGACTGGCAAGGCAGGGAAGGTATATTCAGTAGGTTTCCTGCATTAAAAATTGGTCACTGTGTTTAATAAAGTAGCACAAGTTAAAAAAAAACCAATGGCAATCTGTGTCTTCACTGGGGTGTGTAAGCATTAAAAAAAATGCTAGATGCAGGGATGTGGCCATGAGATGCAAGTATCTTCTGGTCTTGTGTGTGCTCCCTGAGGCATCTGGTGGGCTGCTGTGAGATGCAAGAAGCTGGACTAGATGGGCCCTGGGCCTGATCCAGCAGGGTTCTTCTTAAGTTCTGATGTTCACATGTTAACTCTGATTCTTTGGGGTTTGATGCTTTTCCAAAGTGGGAGAGAGGAGGAGGTGGTGTTGCCTCAGTACAGGAAACCGCTTGTTGCCCAGTCTCTTTCCTGCCGGAATGGAGCAGCCCTAGACAGCCAGGAAGTCATGGCTTCTTGCTCCTGCCTCTTTCTCCACCCAGTCAGCTGGCATTGTATGCGCTTCATGCGCTTCGTGTGGGCTTCGTGTGGGCTTCCTCAGCTGGGTAGTGCCCCCGCATGCCTTGCACCTGTGACTGAGGTCATGTTGGTGATTTTAAAAGTTACGTACTACAGAGCATTTTGGTTTTTCAAATTCTGAATAACCAGAATTGAATTCCCTTGCTCAAACTTTGAGAGCAGAATTGTTCTTTTTCATCCAGTCAATGCCTACAAAGATTTAACTTGTTTATGGTCACATTCAAGCCTTTATGAATTCAAATTGATAGTTCGCAAAAACTTGAGATATTGCCGACATTCACCTGAAACAATTTCAACTCAATTTCAGGTTATGCACTGGGATGTTTGCCCATCCCTACGTGTACATTATTTGTGTTTACAGTGTTGGCCTCATTCACACTTCACACAGTTTTAGGTATGTACAAAACAGCATCTCAGAAATACACACCAAAATATGTAAAATGGAAAGTGGTGAATGATGGGTGCATGGAAAGATCAGGCTTTATCACCTCCACAGAATCAGGATGGTGCAGGCAGTCTGGTGTTGGCCTTAGATCTAGGACAACCAGGTTCAAATCCTTACTCAGTCATGAAACTTCCAAGGTGACCTTGGGCCAGTCACCAGCTCTCAGCCCAACCTACTCACAGGGTGGTTGTGAGGACAGAAGGAACCGTGTACACAACCCTGAGTTCCTTGGTGGGAAGGGTAGTGAAAAAAAAAAAAATGGGGAAAAATGTTTTCCTCATATACATACTGCTCCAGTTTGGGAATTCTCTGTAGAGAAGTCATTAAAAAAAGTACTTCAGAAAACATACAGCAATAAGCATATTGTTGATTCTTTAGTATGCAATATATCTTGATTATTCTGAGGTAATGATACCATTTCTGCGTAGCACACTGTAAGCGCGTTAATTGCTGTTGTTTTTTAAATTAGTATGTTCAGACAATGCAGAGTACAAATAATCCTTTTGATGGAATATTATTACAGACAGTATTAAACACTGAACAGGAGTATGCTCGGAGCGAAACACATCAAGCGCTGAGTCTGTCTGATTTATGGCTCACTCCTGGCCTTCACTTGAGGGTCTAGCATTGTAAGTAGAGGGTGACTTTGCTGCAGCTAACATAGTTTCCGGCACCAAGGTATCTAAGATGGTCCTATGGTTGCCTTCCATGACTCATACCCACTTCATTACTTCAGCATTTCTGAGGGCTGATTCCAACAGCTCTGCATCTGATGATTTGCAACCCAATACTAAAGAAATTCCCCTGTGTTGTTGCAGTGGCAACAGTGCGGCTTGTGTTGCATCCTGCAAGGGAATTGTGTAGGCTGGAAGTCTCCTCAAGATGAGGTGACATTCATCCCCTTGCTTTGGGAAAAGCCCCAGTTATGGCAATGGATGTACTCAGACCTGAGCCTGCTAAATCGCTGGCACAAGACTGAGTAGACTTGTGTTGGCGGATCTCACCCAGGAAGGGGGTACGGCACCACTGCCAATCCCTTCCCCTCATTGCCCTCCCCCACCCCATTAACCCCTTTCCCACCTTCTCCCCACCCTTCCCCTGCCCCTCCATTGCCTGGCATGAGCCTTACCTGGTCTAGCATGTGTTGTCTCTTCCACTGGTGCTGGCGGGATGACTCAGGCCTTCCCACCAGTGTGACCACATTCTGTGCTACCATAATGTGCTTTACAGCATGTTTGTGACAATGTGCACTGAAGGAGCAGGTGCTCTGCTGGCATAAGGTGAGTTTAGGGCTGCATTGTAAAGCTCAGAAAGCACATATTGTTGCTGTAACAGAGAGGAGGTTTTGGGGAGAGTCTAAACTGCAAACCAAGATGTCTCAGGTTTGAATTTCACCTCTGTCATGAATTTCACTGGGTCACCTTAGGAAAGCCACTTCCTCTCAGCCTCAGTGTCAATATGGGGACACTTGGGATTTTTAAGGTTCCTTAGGATTACAGCAATATAATACATGTGAAGCACTTTGTACACTCAGAAACCACTATAAAATGCTAAGTATTACTCAGAATGGTAGATTTAAGAACATAAGAATATAAGAAGAGCCCCGCTGGATCAGGCCAAAGGCCCATCGAGTCCAGCTTCCTGTATCTCACAGTGACCCACCACATGCCTCAGGGAGCACACAAGACAATAGATACAACCTGCGTCCCGGTGCCCTCCCCTGCATCTGGTAATCAGAGGCAGCCTGCCTCTAAAACCAAGAGCTTGCACATACTTACTATGACTTGTAACCCAGACCACTGGTGTACTGGTGATTTGTACCACTGGTGGCAGCTGCTGTCTTAGCACTGGGAATGAGACCAATAGCAGAAGCCCATACACATCTGGACATCCCGTTCTATTCAGTGGGGTTTACTCCCACTAAAACGATAAGATTGCAGCGCAAGTCACAACTGTAGCAAAGAGATTGGGTTTTACCTTCTGCTATAGGTATAGGCTATAGGTATATAGGCTATAGGGCAATATGGCCTATGTTGTGCCATTGGGCCCCACTCTGGGGGTCCCTGCACTGAGGCAGCAGGCGGATCTCCCAACACTGCAGCCAGCATCTGGCAAACTGGGAGGGCAGCACAGCTAGTGGAATATGGGCTTGCTCACCCTTCTCTGGAACTGTTTGACCTGAAATGGGACCCAGGAGTATTTGATGGTGACATTATATCACTGCCAACTATTTCCAAGTGTCATGCTCAGCACGCAGCACCACAAGTCATTATGGCTGCAGTTTCCACAGCTGCCTGGTGAGTAGAAGAGCCCACATGAGAGCCCCACATTGGTCCCACCATTCCTAGGGTTGGCCCTGAACTTCTATGGTGCTGGAAACAATCTTTGGGTCCTAAGCTAGCTCCACCATTGCCCAGCAGACAATATAATCAGTCTGGGAATGATCACTATGTAATTTTGTCTTTCCATTTTCTCTATTTTGCAGGTATGCAATGGCAACACAATGATTTGGCTAACTTCAACATGTCCAAAGGAGAATCAGGCTTGTCACAGAAGGAACAAGTGCAATTATAACCCTCTCTTGAGATTTTTTGAGGAGGGATTTTTGAGGAGGGATTTTTGAGGAGGGAAGAAGGGGTTTTCACACTGGCACTTGTCCCTCACTTTCTTAGGGGCCAATGTAGCATGGAGCTTTTGGAAAGGGTGGGAGACAAAGAAGCTGTCTTCTCCCAGCTGACACTGTGAAGCTGGATGCTGTGACGCCAAGCCCATCCAACACCCAGCAAGCTGGGAAGATGGGAAGTGACAGAATGAGCTAGAAAGATAGGATGGAGGCTGAGCTGGGCTGGTGGTGAATGTGATAGGGAACAAGGAATGCTGGGAGGAGAGCAATCTGGGGACAGTGCATTCAGATGTTGGCTCTGTTCAGAATATGCCAGTGTAAAGCTGGGGCCATTGCTGCTGCTCCAACATTCTGTGGCTTGCTGGCAATGGTTCAGGAGCTGGCTAGCCCCGAGCTAGCAGCAACGGGGCACAGAAACTCCATCAGAGCAAGTAACATGGCAGAGGAGGCAGGTTAGGGTGGGGATTAGGATGGGAGTGGGCTGGAGGGGTAGTAAGGTAGTAGATCTTGGTGTGCATGCTAGATCTTATCCCCCTTCTTGCCCTACCCCCCTCTCCAGCTCTTCAGATATGCCAGTCAAAGACCTGGTGCAGGTCAGAGGATAGCCATTGGGAACAAGGAAGTCTGTGGAGAAATATGGTAAGAAAAAACAAACAAAATTTCATTTACTTACCTCTCCCGGGGTACCTGGTCACTAGCCAGCCAGCCCATAGCATTCAGCTCATGCTCCGTTGGCAGCACTGCACACTCTGGGTTGGCCCTGGATAGGATAGAGCTGTTGATTGAATAACTGAAAACTTGCCCAGTGGCTCTTCAGAGGGTTTCTCTGGATATGGTTTCTCCCATGGACTTGTGAGAGGGTCAGCCCTCTCCTTGAGTCAGCCCAGAGCATGGAACACCCTGCCCAGTTCACCTGGTGCCTAGTTACTTTCTGCATAGTTTTAGATACAACTTAGTTTTATAATCTTTTTATTTGTCCAGCCTGTTGATGAACAATGAGGTTGACGTTAGTTCCCCTTTTGACATTTTACTGTGATGCTATTGTTTTGTTGTATTCTGTTATTGATTGTATTGCATTTGCATTCAGGAATTGCATTGCGTGCACACACCACTTTATTAAATAAGATTCATGGAATGTGCTTTTAGTATATAATTGGTGTACATAGAATAATGCCCGGCACCTACGTTTTCACTGTCAGGTGTGATGGGCATAGACAGCTTGCTTGGAGAAAGACCAGCTAATAAGGTCCACAATGTATCTAAAATGTCGAAAGCTCAAATGACATTTGCAGCTGTTTAATAGTGACAATTTCTTGACAAAACATTCCATTTCTGTACTGCTTAGGCAAATCACTCTGATGGGAACTTTGATCACTAAAGGGCTGTAGGATTTCTGGAACTTAGATCTTGTCTCTCCAAAACGCACGTTATGGAAGCCCAGTGCTACCCAGACTGAGAGGCTGGCTTAATTGGCTGCCTTTTACATATGGTGAAACATAGCAGTATCTAAGGGCTAATAAACATATTTCACTCCAGCTGGACTAATTTGGGCATTTGCATTTGTATCAAAAATTCAAACATTTTTCCTTGCAAGTCAGCTCAGTTCTGCCACTGGAACTAGGAAAAATGCACCAGGGCTGCTATTGTTACACATTAATTTATTTATCTTTCTCCTGAAGGATTTCTCTGGAAATGAGGAAGCAGTAATTTTAAGGGGGTGGGAGGAATTTACGCATGGCTTTGGAGAAAAGTTCTTCTGACCTCTATCTGTTCGCCAAAAGGAAACAGGACAGCTGCATAAATGTTTTAGTGATTCTAGGTTGAGCCCATGGAACGCAGATGTAAATTGCCAGGGCAATTTACCCTAGTTATTAAATGCATTCTGTTCATATTTTGTTTTCAAGTGGCTCATTTGAACTACTTAACCATGCCCGACCACCAACTTCTAAGGAAAAGGTAACAGAAAATGCCTAGAAGTTTCCAGAGCCTTCATAAGTCGTCAAACAAATAGGCAGCGAACTATTGCCAATATATGCCCGCAAGGTTAAAATAATTCATGTTCTGACATAATATATTAGAGGGACAAGAATTCTCCGGTGATTTGCTCTGTTATTTTTAACTTTGTGGAATACCTCTATTTGCATTTTCCACATTTCTTTTTCCTCTCTGTCTCCTTCTTCCTTTTCCATCCAGGGAGTGGAAGGTGAAGAAGGTGCAGTGAACACAAGGAGATAGACATAGCTGGGCACCTTCCACTGATACTGCTGCTTGAGGCGACTGGCCCTGTTTATAGGATTGTTGTGACAATTGCATTGATAATATATGTGAAATGTTTTGCACACTGTATATTTCTGTCTCATAAAAATGTGAAGTGTTATTATGAGGGTGTTGCTAGTCTGACTGAGAATAAATTTTTCATGTTACCCCTGATAGGTTGTTAGACTAGCTTGGTTGCGTCTCTCCCCACCCCCCTTTTTAGAGTTGTTCCTTTTCCCAGATTGTGTTTTAATTGGGATCTGTTAACTGGTTAAATAGACTGCTGCTTAATTATTTGTAGTGATGAATGAGCTCCCGTGGCTCAAATGGTACTGGCTTAGAGAGATGAAGAGATATTTGCTCCCCACGACTGTAAATGGCTCTTTCTGAGTCAATCGACAATCATTGTGGGGTGAATTGAACCCATCCCACCTTGTGATCCCCCAAATCCTACCCCTTTCACCATTTACCCAAAGATCCTTCTGATTATCGGTGTTTGCTTATGTTATTTTCCCATATTTGTTGCATGCTGGATCTTGGAAGAGTGTTAACAAATGTCACATACGTCCTCGATGTTTGCAAATTCATGAGGTAGGTGTCTTGGCTTCATGCAAATTACTGTGGTTGCTTATATAAATGATTGGCATTGTTTATTTGTCCAGCAAGAGTGAACAGGAGAATGAGTGTACGAACTGTCGAGCTTTGTTGACAAAGCCGGAAGATGCTGCTTGAGACAGAAATAACTGTGAAACACAATGCTTGCAAATTTTAAGTGCTACTTATATGGGGACTCCAATGGAAACGAACAGAAACAAAAATTAGCTGCTGGGTTTTGCAGGAGAGCAAGCAGTTCTGTGTAACTTCTTGCAAATAATGCCTTAACACCCAACTGTCCAGACCTCAGAGCTGAAAAGGTAAAAAAAAAAAAAAAAAAGTTGATAATGTCTCTTCCGACATTACATACAACATCCAAACATTTTCTGAACGTGTGTGTGTACGGGTGAGAGAGAGAGAGAGAGAGAGAGAGAGCACTCTGAACCCATGTTTATCATGTTTAATGATAAACATGCATTTTCATGATTTTCCCTCAAAATGTTTCCTAACCTGGAGGTCATAACCACCAGGGCAGGTGTTTCCAACCTTCTCTTAGGATGCTACCCCCTTAAGGAGGGTAGTGACTAACCAGGAACCAATAGTTCTGTCAATACAGCACTTCTGGGTTTTGCCTCTACCGCCAAACACACGTAAGGGCCAAACACACCCTTGCTAATTGGGTAAGAGGCACTTTTGCAAGTGGGTGTTCCTCTTTTATTTAGCAAGGGGAGAGTAACTGGCCCTCCTCACGCCAGCAGTGTCATTTCTAGTGGTTGTCTGCTGGTGTTTTGCATCTTTGAGATTGTGAGCCCTTTTAGGACAGGAAGCCATTAGTTATTTGATTTTTCTCTGTAAACTGCTTTGTGAACTTTTGTTGAAAAGCGGTATCTAAATACTGTTAATAGTAATAATAATAGTAAGAAAAAAGGGTTTTTATTTGTTTTATTTACATGTGTTCCATGGTTGTGGTGGAGGCGAAACCTAAAAGTACCATACTATCAGCACTAAGGGTCCTTGGTCGAGTCACCATCCACCTTAAGAGAATTTGGCACAATGGTTAGGTAGGAGGTAGGAGGAATGGGGAGGAGATGGGAGGAATAGGGCAGAGACTAGGGTAGGGAGGAGATGTGTTGAGGATAAGAAGGTGTGGTGTTGACGGCGGCGGATAACTTATCCCCATTCTTGACCTCAGTCCACCTACCCAGGTCCACCTGGCCTTGCACCAGCAGGTGCAGGTCTGAGTAGACCCATTAGGGCAGCGGAGACTTGTCCCAGGGAAACAAATATTCCCTTATCTCAAAGAGGCCCCCATGACCTGAAACAGAATGTACCCCATTGCTATGACTGCAAAGCTTCTGGGGGAGTTAGGTAGGATTGAGCTGTCCAATTAGTGTAGCCCCTCTAATAATTTTGTTTCTTTACATGGATCAGAAACCCTTCAATGGTTATTGGCCCAACAGCATTACACTGCTGCTAAGTTACTCCATGAATGCTTGTAGTGTGATAAGAAAGCAATGACCCATATTCCTCAAAAAGAGCATAAATTATACATTGTTGTTCCATGAATCTTATACCCTAGACAAGCTCTCATGATAATATATCGTATTCTGTACCCTCCCTTCTGCTGCGTTTACGTGAACACAATGTCTTAGTTCTGTGTCATTCCAAATCACTACTTACACTTGCAATGCTACATCTGTGCTGCTCCTCAAAGGATTTCAATTATTTATCCCCATTTGCTAGAGGAGCAAACATCTATCATATACCTTCTGAAAATTGGAATAATTACACACTTTGTGACTTACGCCTGCTGTAGACTGGTGGATCAGCCAGACTGGGTGATCTGTAGACTGGTGGATCTGTGAATATTCGTGAATTTTGTTGTTGCTGGAAAAGTGATATATAACCTGCAATGATCCATTTTGACCAGTCTTTTAGATACAAATATATCTTTTGGTTACTATTAATTAACTTGACTTTCTAATAAAAATTCACAGAAATATTTCCTTGCGACTACCTATTTAAAAGAATTTTCAGCCCAATCCTATCCTTGGCCGAATTGTAGGGCACAATATCACTGACGCAGTCTCTTCTGAATCCTGCAAGCTGGCTGGACACCATGGAGCAACAGATGAACTTCTTGCTTACCTACTCTGCTGTGCCACGGTCCCCAATGGGGCTGCTCAAATCTGTGCCAGCAATTTGGTCAGTACAAGTCCAAGTGGACCCAAGGGAGCATGTAGTGGCTTGGTGGGGGCAGAGGGTATCAGCAGCACTGTGGCTGCCGGTAAACCACCACTGCCCTCCCCCAACTTGCCTCCCAGCAACCTTGATCCCAGTCCGAAACCTCCCCCTCTCCACCCCAAGAAATATAGTACAGCTTCACAGGCTATGAGTACCCATGGATCTATTGAACCATATACACAAGAAGCTATCCCAAGCTAGTAAAGGTCAAAAGGCCCAATTCCAACTACGTGCTGCCCACAAGGCACAGAGCTGTCTGCACAGCATCTACTGCATCCTGTGGACAGTTGGAGACCATGTGCATATGAGGGGAAAGGTAAGTAAAAGATTTTTATTCATGCCCATATGTCCTCCAAAGGGTCTATTCACATCTGTACAACCTATTTTGCTGGCACAAGTCCAAGCAGACCCAAGGGGGCTTGTCAAGGGTGAAATGGTGGTGAGGGTATCAGCAGAGAAGGCTCTGCCAATACCCCACAAGCACCTGCCCATGGCATGCACCCTTAGGCCCTGATCCTTGATCCCACCACCCCTGGCCCTTTGCCACCTACCCCCTGTGCCAACCTGGGAGTGGTCCAGAAGAATTAACAGAAGAGGGAAATGTAAAAGAATATGTCTGAGAGAGTAGGGAAAACTGGGAGAAAGACTGGGCTGAAAAGAGGTTTAAATAACCGAGAGATCCAGCCTTTACTATGGCCTAAGTCCTCATATTAATTTGAAATGAATGTAGCACAGCATTAGTACAGCATAGTCTAGTTTTTAATATGGGGCTCTCATAGCCTGCAGAATCAGACTACTTCAGAATACTGTCAAAGGTCAGGATAGGATGCTTCCATCATGAACACAACAGTGCTATTCTAAGCCAAACAGGAATTCATACCATAGAAGGAAGTCATAAAGGATGTTTACCTGCTGGTAACCCATTAACTTGTCCCCTTAAATGACAATATTTTCAGTGGTTTATGAAGTCCTCTAATGGAAGCAGGCAGGCCATTTTTGCCTTTTTGTTGATCTGTCATCGCCGCGAGCCAATGTGCGTCGATATCAATCCTGCCAACTGTACTCAACGGGGGGCAGGTAATTGCACGTTTATTCCAGGGTGCTTCCGCCCGCCAAGAAACCAGACTGTGAACTTGTAAAACACTGATCAAGTCACCCAAACGTGATGCCTCACTGTATTCCGGGTAGAAACCACTCCAACGGATGCCGTTTCATTGACTTAAAAGAAGGGACGGCTGCATGGCAAGCGAACCAAACATTTACAATGACGAATGCCCGTTCAGCGGTTATTAAGCAGAAGTAAGACTTATTGCTGCTACACGACCTGCTTCACTGTAGTCACAAGTGTTGCTCACTCATCCTTTTGACCTCACTTGGTCGCTTGCTTTCTTTTTCTCTTTTTTTCCTTTTGGTTACAATAAGGGCCGTTAAGTCAGTCAGCTGAAGTTATATTTAGCCAGAGTGCCCAGTATCCAATTACAGGTTGTCAGAAAATTGTTTCTATTTAAAAGCAGAAGGGGGGGGGGAGGGAAAGCATAGGACGCTCCCCATCATCTTTAATAAATCTCATGGTATTACCATGAAGCTTGAAAACCTATGAGCCAGCTTGTAATGTGAGCTTCTTCATTAAAGCAGAAAATTGCATGAAAAAGCGTTTCCGCTCCAGTGCCACAGTTTCCAATATGATGGATTGCTATGAGGATGTACTGGCAAAGTCTAATGTGGCACATTCTGTGAATAAAAGTGTTCGCTTTTACTCGAATTGGACATCAAACTTTGACGGCTTATGTACATAAGTTTTGGACCGGGTGGCTTATGCATCACTCCTTATATTTCGGATATTCCTCTTTCTTACCCAACCTCATTCTTTCACACAGTATCCACAGTATTAAGAACAGGTGAAAATTGCACTACCTTCAATCTGTCATCGCCATCATAACCCTCAGTACAAACACTGCAGCACTAATAGGTTCTGGTTTGCCATCTTCTGTTTTAAGAACCGTCATCATGGAAACCAGACAATAGGACTATGATGCCAAGGCAATCTATACTGAATTCTCCAGCAAACAACAAAGATTTTAGCCCTGAAATAGGAGCAGATCATGGGAAAGGGGGGAGGCAGTAGTGGATAAAGTGGGCAGCTGGGGGCCCCTGAGCCCTAAGTGCAAGGCAGTAGGGGGATGTCGGGGGTGGTGGCATGCAGGGGGGGGTGACTGTGGTGACGTGCTCCCCCTCTGCAATATTCCAGGTGTTTCCCAGATTCATCGTGGGATGCACATGTAGCGCTCATCATTGGAAGCGGCGATTTAGGCCCACCTTGTCCTCCCTTTGCTCCGAACAGCTCCTTTCCTCTCCTTCCTTTCATCATTAAGGCCAAGATCTTTTAAAGATCTTGTTACTCTTTAAATTCTTTATGGTGGGAATAAGAGAAGAACTAACAGCCCAATCCTGCCAGTGCAAAATGGCACAACTGGGCAGCCGGAGGCAGCTCCTAGGAGGACGGAGGCATTCGTTCCCTTACCCTGAGTAAGGGAAGCAGCTCCACAATGGGGCTACTTGACTCTGCACTGGCTACTTAGAAATATGTATTAGAAACAGTGTATGTGGAACCTGCAGGAGTGATTCTAATTCCAGTACCATTTCACAGGCCAACACACATTTTGCTTCCTTAAACGTTACACCAATTCCTGGGTATATTTGGGGTGCCGATTCCAAAAATGGCATCCATTTTGCCCTATCATGTCTAGTTTTGGAGACACGGCATAGCCTCTTTAGTGAATGGTTCAAGCAGCGTCCTCATGAGGAAGCCTACACCATGGCTTCCTTATGAAGAAGCTGCTTGAACCATTCACTAATGAGGGTAGACTATATCTCCAAAACTAGACGTGATAGGGCAAAACGGATGCCATTTTTGGAATCAGCACCCCAAATTCATATCAAGCCACCTTAAAGTTTGGGAAAAGCTTTTCTGACCCTCAATTTTGTAGGCCTGTGTTTTCTGAGCTTCAAGAGGCAGTTTTTCAAAGAAAATGTATTTGTGGTTCTATTTATGGTGCTCCTCCAATACTGTCAATTGCTCACTTTAATCACCGTTTATTTCTTTTTTTAAGTTCATCTTTTTCTTCATCTGCTATGGAAACAGAAAAATAATATCCTTCTGTACATTGGGAGATGATGTTTTGACAGCTAAATGGAGAAGTATTGTGTTCTAGATGTGTGTAATGTGTTTGATTGCTGTTTAGAGAAGAAGAAAGTCATTTTCTGCATTTGGAAAATTAGTCAAATGATGTAAGGGTGGGATAAGAGTACCTAAAAATATGATATATACTGTTATTTCAAATGTTCACTGTCATCCTTAATTAATGTAGCATTTATAAGAATAAATTAGGCTATGATTTATATGTTTCTAACTATGTATCATCTGAGTAAAAAAGACCGAGGCTTTAAAGAAATGATTTTATGTCGAATATATGAAAGTTTGCTTCCATTCTCAGACAAAGCACGTGAACATGTGGTGACAATGCAAATCTGGAGATTCCTGGATGAGATTGATTTTCTGAACCTCCTTCAAGCTTTTGACCTAGTTTTGGGATATTGGTCACTGTAAAAGATTATCTATACCAGGAACTGGGCAGGACTCAGAACCATTGATCAGAGAATCCTTCTGGGTCACCTAGTTGGGATAAGTATTGAGGACATAGCTTTGCATTTGGTTCTTCCTGGAGGGAAGGTTCCAGAAGATGATGCTGGGAGACTCCTGATTAATGCCATCGTAAGTGCTTTCCAAATCACCATTAAGCTTACATTCTGGGGCATGTGGACTGCTGCGACCACAAGGGAGTCTGCTCCCCTTATTGCCCAGCCTCATATGTGTGCAAGGAAACATCCTGACAACAAGCTAGCTCTTTTCTCTTACCCTCCATTACAATTTAAGCAGCCAGCTTGATCCTATACACTTTAAATAGCCTCCAGGTCTCTCTCTTTCCAGGTGTTGTGAGGGAGGGTCACATAGCCATACATGGTTGGGAATTGCTAAGATAATCTGAGGTGGTTGCTGAACTGAGCAGGTTGGCAGGCATGGGAACAACTAAGGTAAGGGCAGACTGTGTTATTCAAATCATGTCCTGTCCATCGCAGTTCCTATGCTCCCAGTAATGGGTAAGGTAGTACAGGATCTAAGTTCAGCCTGTATCAAAAAGGGTATCAGTGTTTCCAGTTAGACTTACGTGCATTTAACTTTCTCTAGTTTTCACCTGATGGGTTTAGATCGGACATACCAGTCACTCTGGAGTCTACTTCAGCCTGCGTGAATTCATACAATGATGACATTTTACGATAAATGCTTATAATTTTAGTCATCTGAAAGTTCAGATGTTAGCTGTCATAGAAAGAAGATTTTAAATCCCTGTGGGATTTTGCTTTGTCTATTCAAAGTTTTTAAAACCATCCTGAGTTTTAATTTTGTGAATCTCTCCCTAGTACTTCAATTTAACTAGCTTACAAATTGATGATCCCTTTTTAGCACGGCAGGAAAAAAAACCCTGTATATTATATAGTCTGGTATTAAAAATAAATGGGCAGCTTTATTATTACAGAATAGCTGTTTCTGGTCAGTTGTGCAGGTATAAATATATGATCCTCATGTTCAGATCAGAAGGTCTGAACTTTTTGGTTCACCCAGCTCATAGGAAGGTCTTTGGCTCCCCAGTTCCCTTGAAGGCTACCTAAACTCTTTCACTGTGGATCTGAGGGAAGCAAATAAAAGTTCGAACCTTGGCTCTGTAACAATGATTGGAAATAATGCTGGTCCAAGCCCCCCATGTCACTGACTCTTTTGCAGGTGGCAAAAATAAGAGGACTTTTTTCTCAATTTCACAAGGGAGACAACATTTTCAATATATGTTTGAAGTTGGGGACCAGTTTACTAGCATGAGTGCTGGTGATAGTGGTGACATGTAATCTTCCTTTTACAAAAATGCTGTGCCTCTGAAGATTTGCACCATTTGCAGTACCGTAGTTCTTCTTGGGGCCAGGAACTTTTGGGGCTCCATTCCCCCCCCCCCAAATGCATCAGGGAATAATTACTGTTGCTGCCACCCACATAGGCACTCTGTTTTGTGTAAAAGAAAGATCACATTTCACCACTACCATCACCTACCACTGATAATACTAAGCTGCTATAGTAGTATTTCTCAAAAAAGTTGTGGTTTCCAAGATTCATCCCACACTGAACTCTCGTAGCACCTCCAAATTATCCAGCACTTGTTAGAATTCAACATCATTCCAGCAGAACAGAACATTCCTCATGGGCACTTGTGACATTCCGTCCACTCATCCATCCGTCTGTCCGTCCATCCATCCAAATATTTTTTGCTTTGTTCTAAAGATGCAAGTCAATTACAATATTTGTACATCTAGCTAATCATTTAAGCTCCACTGTTGCTGAATTTCCTTTCAAATCTTTCAAATCCTTTCAGATTAAACATGGGATTAATAACATGTTCAGAGCTACCAGTTATTTTGAGTGGTTAACCTGTTGTTCATTCAACAGGGCACATTTGTTGCTATATTTATAACTGCCAGGTGGGTGTTTTGCTTTCACCTCTGTGTTTCCTAACAACCCCAGGCCTGCATTTGTTGGATGTATTTTACTTTTTTTTTTTTTTAATACTGAGGACAGTAAATAGCCCTATCAAGTTTTAAGTTGTGCCATTTGCCATGGAACATAAACCTATATGATGTAAAATGCAGTTTGTGTTTGATCATTTTCTCTGAATTTCTTGTCATTCTACCTTGACAAGAGGATTTGGTTTGAGTATAGGATTCTGTATGTGGGCACTGCAAACTCCCCATGAAATGGTTCCAAGGTTGCACATTAATGAGTCAGCATATTGTACCTTTCTTGCTTATATCCCAGTATATGATCTGTCCAAAGCTATAGACACCCAGACTATTTGTAAAAATATGGATGCACTTTTCTGGCTTACTTGAGCAGTAGGTTTCTTTAATTAAAAAGCCAGAGCCTTCAAATATCCTCAGATTGCTCCAGAGCTGCCCTGTGGTTCATGAAGAAATGCCTAACTTGGTCTCATTTTGTGATGCTTCAAAATGGCCCTTCAGGTGACATACAGGACAAAGTTACCCTTCAAAGCTTGTTGCACTCAGATCTGCCTTAGCAGCTTCATTACCATAATTTCAGAAATGGGGAAAAGTGAAGCACAGTCGGGAGACGTAATGTGCTGAAGGTTATCCAGCAAGTCACAGGCCCCCCATGGACCAAATGCTGAGTGGTGTGCTGCACATTTCTGACAGCTCTGCCTTGAGATCAAACTGATCAAAGCAAACGGCCAGGTGTGATGCTCTGCAGCTGATTTAATCCAAGATAAAGCACATTGATTTTTACAACTTCCCCCTCCAAACCACAGTCATCAAACGCACAAAAAATGATGCACGGTATGGAATCAATGTTGAGCAAGCAAACCGATCTGTAAATACTTCCCATGGTGTGCACCCCAGTGATGAACTGTGCATAATCAATGTTCTACAGGGGAGCCAATCTGAAAGAAACTGCCAGGCACTGACACCAATGGATAAACAGCTCCCTTAACAAATGACAGAGTTTGGAAAAAAAGTCAAAGACAGTGAGGCAAGTCAAGGAAAACAACACTTTTTATGTGTACAGCCCTAAATTATACAGAGCAATAGAGGGTGGCAAGGATGCTTAGTGGAGCTATGTAGCAACCTTCTGGTTGCTTCCCTGACTCTAAGGTGGTTTGCCACGGCTGTCACAGTTGTGGTTGAATGAGTTTGATTTTCAACCTTAATTAAACATCAGTTCAGCCAAGGATTGATAGTTAGAAAGGCTCCTAGGCAACTGTTTTGTGCTGCAGCTTTCAACCAAATATTCATGAAACATCATTTTCAAAAAAGCCTCCTAACGGCTGTTAACACTTGGACTAGGGCAGTGGTTCCCCAACTTTTTCAACTGGTGGCTCCCTTGACTCACTGGGACATTGGCTGCAGCTCCCAAATTAGGGCTATTACCATGCATTCCCCAAATAAATACAGCCGACAACAGGTATGGGATTAAAATGGGCCACTTTATTGAATTACAACAAGATAGCAACAAGGCAACAACAGGGTAAACAATACCCATCTCCAGTGCGGGGTTCTAAGTGGGGGAAATGGCCCTAGCCGTCTACGTCCCCCAATCTCATAGGGCGTCCACCCAACTCCAGGCGTAGCTCAATTGTTATTAAGCCCGCCTTTCACCGTCACCCGAAGAGGGTAAGTCAGCCGAACTGCTATGCCTTCAGGTCACCCCTGAAAGGCCCCCAAGTTCAGACAAGGGGCTAGCCAGCCTGCCTCCCCGAGCCAGTCCAGCATCTTGGGAGTGGTTCTGGTTCACCCCTGTCCTTGCTGACTTAGATTGGACACCGAGAAGGTCTTCTGCCTACCCACCCAGCCAGCCAATCAGCTGGCAGCAAAGCCCTGCTGCCGGCTGATAGGTGGTGCAGGCATGGCAATCTTTGCTAGCGCGCCACAGAGGCGCACTAGCAGCCTTAATCCTACACATTTTATAAGGCAGTAGGTTTTTCATGAGGATTCTGTGGACTCCCCTGACTGGTTTCCACAGCTCCCTAGGGAACCACGGCTCACAGTATGGAAACTACTGGGCTAGGGAGTTGAACTGAACCAGAATCTGGGTCCAATTCCAAAAATTAGTCTAGAGTGTTATGGATTTTTTCAGAACCAGAAACCAAAACCTCTGTGTTGTCAGGAGCTGGACCAAGACTGAACCCCAAAATGCAAAAACTGATTTGATGATCAAAAGTGGTTCAATAATCCAACATTCAGGAGATCCTTCTGAGTGGTGGTAGGGGCTCCTCTCAGCTCAAGCTATCTTTGGAGAAAGTATTTTTCCCAATGACGCCTGTGAAAAGAAGAAGAGAAGCCACACAGATTAGTATGCTCAGGTTGAGATTGTTTATTTCCAGGACAAGGTGCTCACCGGATGTTTTTTCAACAGTGGTCTAATTGTATTTGATCGTGAAGTATGGATATCTGGAAAAAAAGGCTTGGGTCTTAAAACCTGAATGCTGGGACTCAGTACATAAGTCTCATTCAGATCCCCTTCATTCACAAAAACTAATGCTTCTCCTTATCCCCAATATTATTTTAGAAGAAATGTTCAAAAAATAGCAAAGTATTCAATGGAGACAATCAACCATATGTAATAATCTTATATAGGAAGGCAGGCCTTTTTTGTACCCTGCTTACTTCCTTGGCTTCCTTTTTTCCCCTTTACATCTCATTTTAGCATGAAGATGCCAGATGAAGACATCTGGCAAAAAGCCTGCACAATACATTATCCAAGAACTGAAAGGAAAAAAAAATTAAAACCTTCCATGGTCTCTAAAATCAAAGGTCACCCATTCTTCTGAGATCCCGGTGACCTTTACATTAATTTACTATTTTATGGATTTTTATAAATTGCTCCAAGGTTTGGATGAGTACCTACATCACAGAGCCTGGGAGTTAATTTGAAATATTAACTTCCACTAAACATTAGATAAACATCATTCTAAGAAACGTATTGTAAGGGTGAACAAATACAATGCACATAATTAAAAATGAGAGTTGGGCAAAGTTGGAACTTGGGGTACCAAAGCTAGGGGAAAAAAATGTCCAATCTTGCTCTTATTATGTACTTTAATTTGCCTCCCATAATAAATGCCAAGCAAGTAACATGCCTGCTGTACCTGCTGGTCTTCAATAAATAAAGAATAGAAATAAATAAGATATAAAAGTCAAATGTTCGTGCTCCTAAATAGTGCAGTGAAGTAAAATTGATCTGAACCTGAAAACTAGAACAGACTCCAGATCAAAAGAGGAAAACTCTAGCCAAAAAGGGGGCATGTTGAAAAATACACTTGTGAACTAAGAAATTGATGACACTCTACACTCATAATTTATTCATGTGCTGCTACCATCTTAAATAGCGGGGTTCAAATAATAGTATCATATGTGTAATTTCAAAGGATTTTTTTCTCTTTTTTGCTTTAGAAAGATATGCCAGTTGGATGGCTAACTTTTCCCAGAATGCATCAGACTCCCATTGTAATTATTTACAGCAGCATCCGCCAAACTACACCCCGTGGACCAGATCCGGCACAACCTTCCCCATTGTGAGCAGCACATACTGTTCCACCATGCTGTTCACAATCTGCCCACCTGATCTGTACAGCGTGACCCTCTGTGCAGTCATGTCTGCCCTGAAATCTGGGTGCAAAGCTGTTGGGGCAGTGGGCTACAGACATGACTGCGCAGAGAGTTGCGCTGTACAGATTGGGTGGGCAGACTGTGAGCAGCTCGGCGGAATGGTAAGTGCTGCTCCAAATGGGGATTACTTTTTCAGAAAGCAGTCACGAGTTTGGCAATTGCTGATTTATAGCAAAAATGGGCACCCATTCAGAATGAGGGAAGGAAGCATTATTCTCACTCTGATTTGGCTATGTGTTGATCTCATTGCATAACAAAACTTGATCTGGTCTAAAACCTGGGCCCTTGACAAGGAGACTTCCATAGGTCCCCGCTGAACACAGTGGATCCCCCTCCTGGTAACTTGGCTGGGCCAGTTCTCCCTAGGGTGCCAAGGTAGATGTTAGCAGTGTCCCCTCACTCCATAGAGACCTAGAATGCTACCTGCTACCATAAATGTGGGCAGGGTTGTCCTTTGGCTGGTCCCAGCCCACACAAGGCATGGGATTATGCTAGGTACCTGACTGGTACCTAAGCAAGCTGAGGGCAGGCACAGAGATGTGTAGCTTGCATGTGGCCTCTGTCCCTCTGCATTCTGAGACCAGAGGACCTTGTGACCTAGCCCATCATGATATTCTGGGATTGGCTGGCCACCTCAGTTGGAATGGTTTGTTTTATACCTGATTGGCCTTTGAAGTCCCCCCTTCCACTCCAGGTACAGTGAAGGACAGGGAGTAGGAGTAAGGATTTGGTGTCTATCCTTAGGGAAGTCAGAGAGAGAACCAGCACTGGTCTGAAGAGACTGTATGGCTCTGGGATGCAGGCTGGTCATCACTCAGGCTTGAATTACGATGTCAATCTCAAAAGTCATCTGGCTTGGGGTAGGTTGAATGATTCAACTTCCTTAATCCCGTAGGAATCAGGGATTGGCAGGGATTGGCATTGAAAAACAGGGGTTGCTTATTGACAACCTCAGGTTGGAGCCAGGGTGATTTTGTCCAAGGGGGTCTGAACAGGTTAGCTGCAGTCTCCTCCAGGTTAACTGCCTGCACTTCAGTGGGAAGGAGTTTGTGCAGCTAGGATTAAAGTACCATTTTAAATTGATGAATCGTTATTGATCAGTAAACATGGTCCATTTTACTCCAAATCACAGTCTTGTCTCTTTTGTGGGGGGTACCCCTCATGCCATATGTTGAGACCAGCTCTGCTTTACTCATGTTGAATCTGCAAAACAAACAGACAAACACAAAGTATACAAAATACCCTTAAGACGCAATTCAGTACTAGTTCGGTGAAAGGAAAAGGATAAATGAACATGTCAGTTGCAACTGAATATCAACGCAATAATGTGGTGAAAAATCAGTTGCTTTTGGAGTTTTGTTTATAAAATGCACATTCTTTAAAAAAGAATTGTGGAGCGGGGAAAAAGAACTGCCAGCACCACTCTTGGACTTCATATTCAGTCATAGTAAAAAAAAAGGCACCTTCTTCATTAAAAGAACTTTATTAAATTTGCAGTTCCACTCTTGCCTTTTAAGCTTATACATAGGATTTTTTTTTTCCCCAGGGCAGAAAGACAACAGACAGAAAATATCAAAAAGCCTCTGCTACACTAATGAGAACTTTTCTCTTTAAATGAATACAAATTATTGCTTAATATTTCCATCTCTTTAACTATTTTAAGTATATGCACCGCTAAAAAAAACAAGGAAGTGCTTCAAATATCTATAATTAATTTTTATAAACCTCAGCACTTTAATTTTTTTAAATGAAAAAAAGATACGTAATACATTTCAACAATTATGCTTCCATCATGCAGATGAATGCTTGTCTATAAATTGGAAGATATCAGGAAAAGAATTATTGGATAACAGGCAGCCCAGTCCTAAGTTTCCCGGCACTGTGCAGTGACAGCACTGAAGCTGTTGTACAAATCTATGGTAAGGCCGCACCTGGAGTATTGTGTCCAGTTCTGGTAGCCGCATCTCAAAAAAGACATAGTGGAATTGGAAAAGGTGCAAAAGAGAACAACTAAGATGATTGCTGGGCTGGGGCACCTTCCTTATGAGGAAAGGCTACGGCGTTTGGGCCTCTTCAGCCTAGAAAAGAGACGCCTGAGGGGGGACATGATTGAGACATACAAAATTATGCAGGGGATGGACAGAGTGGATAGAGAGATGCTCTTTACACTCTCACATCACACCAGAATCAGGGGACATCCGCTAAAATTGAGTGTTGGGAGGGTTAGGACAGACAAAAGAAAATATTTCTTTACTCAGCGTGTGGTCGGTCTGTGGAACTCCTTGCCACAGGATGTGGTGCTGGTGTCTAGCCTAGATGCCTTTAAAAGGGAATTGGACAAGTTTCTGGAGGAAAAATCCATTACGGGGTACAAGCCATGATGTGTATGCGCAATCTCCTGATTTTAGAAATGGGTTATGACAGAATGCCAGATGCAAGGGAGGGCACCAGGATGAGGTCTCTTGTTATCTGGTGTGCTCCCTGGGGCATTTGGTGGGCCGCTGTGAGATACAGGAAGCTGGACTAGATGGGCCTATGGCCTGATCCAGTGGGGCTGTTCTTATGTTCTTATGTTCTTATGTTCTTAAATGGCTGCTGCTGTATCCGGCAGAGCTCGGGATGCCACTGGAGGTCTTCTCAAGTCAGAGACAGGGAGTGCAGCAGAGCACCATGTGGACCAACATGACCTGAAGAGTGTGAGGACTGATATTTAAGCACTTCCTCTGACTCTGCTTGGCCTCTGTGCAACACTAGATGGCAGCCCACCCACCAGAATTCTAGCACCATGGAATTGTTTTTCATGGGACCAAGTAGGATTGGTTTGCATCTTTTCCAGATTGGAAAGAAGACAATATATTTTCCCACCTACTTCATGCTTTTATCACACACCACCTTTAGCTACTCAGCTTATGGCCCAGTCCCATACACAGTGAAACCTGGGCTGATGGCACAAAAGTAGTTCCACCGTTCTGTAGGCTGGAAGCCGCACATAGGCGCCACTGGTCTGCAGAACCTCTGCTGTCCTCCTCTGTCACCAGTAAGTCAGTGCAGGGGCCACTCCATCAGCAGCAGTGCACACTCTGGGCTGGCAGGGGTAGGATTGGGCTCCTAAGGGCGCAATCCTAACCCCTTCAGTGCTTTTCAGCACTGACATAAGGGCAATGCAGCTCTGAGGTAAGGGAACAAACATTTCCTTACTTTGAGGAGGCCTCCGTGAGTGACACCCAACTATAGGATGCAGCACACGGCCCATTGGCACTGCTATGCCAGTACTGGAAAGCACTGACATAAGGGGTTAGGATTGCGCTCTTGGTCTATCTATAGTTGGTAGTTTAACTGAGGGCGCAATCCAAACCTGCGCTGCAGCATGCAAGGTTCGTTGCTCAGCCATGGGCAAGGGGAAGCTCTTCCCCTTACCCCTGGGTAAGGGCTGCATGCCCCTATGGGTCTCCTTGGACCTGCGGCACCTTGGACCTGTGCCACCTTGGACCTGCGCCACCTCCTTCGACCTGCGCCACCTCCTTCGACCTGCGCCACCTCCTTTGACCTGCGCCACCTCTGGAGGTGTGCCTCTGGAGGTGGCGCAAATCCGAGGAGAGAGTGCGAGGAGAGAGTCTGAGGAGAGAGTCCGAGGACTTGCGCCTCTGGAGGTGGCGCAAGTCCGAGGAGAACAGAGCGGCTGGAAGCTGCTCCGTTCTCTCCAGGGACGGGGGTTAGGATCCGGCATAACCATCGGGGCCCAGCCCTGCCCCTGGCTCCCCGCATGCCCGCCCCCAGAGCTGCCCATCGCCCGTCCTTCCCCTCCCCAGAAATGCCCCCTGTCCCCTCACCACGCCTACATTTGCCTCTTGCGTCGGCTTCTGCCGAGGCTTCTGCCTGCTGACACGGCTTCCACCCACGGAGGCGCAAACATGCTTTACAGCACGTTTGCGACCCTCTAGGACTTCCTATGCCGGCATTACTGCCGGTTAGGATTGCGACCTGAATTGGCTAGGTCGTTGAGTTAAAAGAAATTATTCCCAACAAGCAAAAACTGTTAAAAAAATATTGTTGTATTAAATTTATTCCACCTTCTTTACTGCCATAATGGCTGCTGTGATCAAAGTAATTCATTGGTTCATCTTTTTTCCTTCTCACAATATGTGACAAGGATTCTTGAATTTTATTATTTTATGTTATTTTAAACTGTATTCCCTGTTCTGTTGTAGCCTGTGGCTAAGACAGAAATACAATTGAATTGAATTGATTTTTGTGTTCTTTGTAGTTGCCTGGCCCTAGTATGGTCCACCTTTCTCCCACCTTCAATCTGCTCATGGATCTCTGTAACCAAGTTAATGATAAATATATTCTGAATATTCTGTTAATTATTCTGGAGCTGAAAAATCTTGCCTAATTCTATCAAAAAAAGAGGAATTACAATTTTTGGTCTGAGATGTATTGGCTATATTGAATTGCTATAAGCAAATCTACAGTTATTATAGCTCGCTTACAATGCAATCCTATGCATGTCTACTCAGAAAGAAGTCCCAGGGGACTAACACCCAGGTATGCATATATGGGATTGTAGCCCTATGGCCCGAATGCATCATCTTGAAGAGAGTCAAGCAGTGATCTGCATCGGCTTGTTTGTGAGAATGAGCCATCAAAACTGAACTGATAACATGGCAGGTTGCTGTAATTATTATTATTATTATTATTATTAACAGTATTTATATACCGCTTTTCATCTAAAAGTTCACAAAGCGGTTTACAGAGAAAAATCAAATAACTAAATGGCTCCCTGTCCCAAAAGGGCTCACAATCTAAATACCAGCAGACAGCCACTAGAACAGACAGTGCTGGGGTGAGGTGGGCCAGTTACTCTCCCCCTGCTAAAAAAAGGAGCACCCACTTGAAAAAGTGCCTCTTACCCAATTAGCAGGGGTTATTATTGCATCACATCACCTGAAATCAATGATGTTCTGTGTAGTATTCATCTGAGAGAAATCAAGTGCAAGCAATAAAGGGAAATGCATGCATAAGTGCTCTGGCGCTAGGCTACCGGCACACAAAACTTTGCATTTAACTAACCAACAGCCTGTTTTCAGAGCAGCAGAATTGTGTTGTTGTTGTTTTTTTTTCCTGATCAAACCCATATCCTTGAAATTCAGTATGCCAGTGGTTCTCAAACTTACTGTGACCATGCCACCCTTCATTCGCATTGGCCTCTTCTTCCTGGCTGTCCTAGGCGCTGCCATCTTGGATCTTGTGCAATCTGAGATGACAGTTCCCAGGAGAAATGGGAAGAAGAGGATGCCAGGGGTAGTAGTATAGCTAGAGGGGGACAAAACAGTAATAACTGCAAGTGCCACAACATGAAGTGTAAGTGGCCCCTCCCACTCACCGTTGGAGCAGGGACAGAAATGCACAAGAGATGCCATTTGGTTTGGGAAGTCCCTGCACATTGCTGTCGCTGCCCAGAATGACTCTGATGGCAAGTAAGAGAGGCTGCTTACACAGCCCATTTTGGCACCTGCAGTAGTTTCCGTTTTGCCCCCCCCAGCTATGCTACTGGCTGGGGACATCTCATGGCACCCCTGTGAGTTCAATGCAGCACTCTCAGGCACTGCGGCACACAGTCTGGGAACCACGACAGTATACCATTTTTACCAACAGTGAATAATTGCCCGCACCTGGCCTCTCACAAACAGGGCATGAAGCCCCTCCTGTTTGTCCCCCAAATCACAATTGGGTAGTGAAGAAATGCACAAAAAGACTCTTTTTAAAAAAAAAAAATTGCAAAAGAGGACCTTGTTAGCAAACACAGTCATTATGTCTGAAAGCCTTATCTCTGCACTAAATATCCTTCAGCTTGACAGTTTGCTCTGGGTACAGATGTACTTTTCTGGGCTACTCGAGTAGCAGCTTTCTTTTATTAAAAAGCCAGAGCTTTCAAATCTCCTCAAATTGCTCCCGAGTTGCCCTGTGGTTCACAAAGACATGCCGAACCTGATCGTATTTCGTGATGCTTCGAAATGGCCCTCCAGGTGAAATGCAGGACAAAGTAACCCTTCAAAGGCTTGAAGCACTCAGGTCTGCCTTAGCAGTGTCATTATCATAATTTTGGAAATGGGAAAAGTGAAGCACAGTCGGGAGAAATAATCGTGCTACAGGCTATCCAGAAAGTCAGTAATTTGAGGCATGAATTATAATCCGGTTTTCTAGTCTGGAGCCTTAACCATTTAAAAAAATGTATTCCAATGCGCATAGCAAAACTAAATTCCCTAGATAATCATGGTCTGTGTGCTGGTTTTAGGGTCATGTTCATTCTGCGGTTACCATCTTGTCAGCTTTAGACAACTTGCGTACATTGTTCCAGGTCATTTGTATCTCCGGTCTCTTCTGATCCTGTTGAACTTCACGTATTGCATTAGCCAAAGGGCAATACTTGAGCATTGCACATCAGAGTTACACATCATCAACACGCAATCCATCTGATTAAAATAAAAAGCCAACTGTATATGAATGATGGTGCAATAATTCAAGCGTAGTCTACTGTCTGAGACAATTAGGTGTAATTTACCGTTTGAGGTTATATGCCATTTTAAAGGGATTCATAGACATTTTAATAAGTGGTTGATTTACTTTTGAATACTTACAAGAATAAGAATGTGAATGGTGGCAAAAGGGGAGGCTCTCAATAGAGGCAGATCAGGTATTTCAGGAAAAAATTTATATTTGATGACAAGCATGAGAAAATCAGGGTCAGACTTATTGTGACATGGGAGAACCATGACTGGATCTCTGAACTATTTTCTCTTTGCTTGCAACAGGGCCAAATACTATCCCCTTTACTCAATGGTGTGCCAGCTCTCTTCTCTCATTCAGCACTCCCCTCCACAATTTTTTTTCCTCTCTGACCCTCTCTGCCTTTTCCAATCCATGGTAGAAGAAGGGGAAAGAAAAGTGGAGGCAAATAGGCAGATGGAGATGTCTCCCATCTCCTTCCAATCTGTTGCCTGAGGGGGAAAGGAAGAGATGCCTCTATAGTATATGGCAAGTGGGGAAGGGGGTTGCAGTAATTGCACATACACAATTATATTCCTTGTTTTTTAGAAAGTTGTCTAGCCTGGGTCAATTTTCCACATCAAACGGGCATTGGTATTGGCCTGTGGAGAATTGTCAGGTGCATTTGTGTCCATTTCTAGACTTGCCCCACCATCTTGGGCACCATCTCAAGGACTCCAGCTGAACCTTCACAACCCTGGTGATGATGAGACGCTGCTGAAGAGAGGTCTCTGGAAGGCTCACTATCTGATGAGCCTTCCACTATCACTATCACCATCACCCAACCCCAGAGACTTCAAGGTAAAATGCAAACTCAGATTCATGAAGTTCATAGACTGTATGGTGAAGAGGGTCCCCTGGAACCTCACCCCATTTTCCCCATAGACTCAATGATTCAGAATCCTCTAATTCGGCATCCACTAGGTTTTCCAGGAACCTAAACGTAATACACATATCATGGGAAATACACACAAACACACATACACACGCATGTGTGCATTTACGCACACATGGGTGGGTGTATTCATGGGTGTGTGTATTCATATAACAAATAAACCCATGTAATTACATTAATAATAAAACTTTATTTTTCAGGTAATGAAGTTCTATACCAGAGGGAGAGATGAAGCAGAGAAGAATATGAACTTATGTTCCAAGTTCTTCCAAAATGGATGCTGTAACGGTGTGGTACGGACCCCATGCAATTTCACATGGTGGCCATGTCACCCTTTGTTGCTATGAATCAGACCTTTATCTCTTAGAAGAGAACTTATTTTTCTTTGATGTTTCTGTCTGAAGGGAGAGTTTCATTTAAATTGCCTGTCATGGTTAGTAGAAAATGCAGAGAGAGCTTCCCCTTCCCTCTTTATCCAATTGCGGATTTCTCTGGGTACGGCAAGGCTTTCAAACAGTTAACAGTGTTTGTTTATCAGATCAACAGCTGGAGACATGGATGGGCTCATCCATTCCTTCAGCACCTCAGCTGTTGCTTTGCCCCAAGCTGTTAGAAGGAGGAGGTACAAACCACAGGCACTTTGACCAATTTTCCTTCTATTTCTGACATCTGAATAAAGGGCAAAGACAGACTAAATTATAACACAGTCCAGGTATCTTGAGGCAGTTCTGAGGACAGACCTGCTACAAAGGTTCCTTGGCGCAGGTGGAGAACTTCTTCCGTGTTTCATCACCCTGTGGAAAAGGCTATTTAAAAACAGACAAACTCCAAGAAGCCTTCTGCCTATGTTTGCTTATAGTCAGCTTAGTTCAAAGAATTCCTGGTGAGCTTGCAGTGGCTGATATTTCCATTAAGAAGGCACATGAACTCAATCATATCTGAAAACTACACTCTGTGACTCAGAAACCTTCAGTCACACGTCTTTCCATGTGCTGTGGTTGCAGAGAGCTAATTCACGCATTCTATGAACAAAAAGACTTTGCACATATGAATGGTGTATTTGCATAACCGGTAGTGTCTGGTAAGGGATATCTTTGGGATCACTGCTTCTCTCGTTGGCTTCTCTACTATGCACATTATAGAGGGGATGGGAAGATTTCTGGGAGGTACTTTTTTTTTGCTTGAACTTTAGGGAATATGAGAGCAGCTCTTTCAAACTAAATACTCGTGTTTCTGTTTCAAGACAGCTTTGGATGAGAATAAAGATCATAACAATAATATAAGGGCGCAATCCTAACCCACTTTCCAGCACTGACATAAGTTTAATGCAACTTCAAGGTAAGGGAACAAACATTGCCTTACTTTGAGGAGGCCCCCATGACTGCCCCCTAACTTCAGGATGCAGCACATGCCCCACTGGCACAGCTATGCAAGTGCTGGAAAGTTGGTTAGGATTGCCCCCTAAAACTACCATTTTACTTTTAACTCTGGTTGATAGGCCAAACTGGTTCTCCTGAAACTTTTCAGAAGACGCAGTGCAGCAGGTTGGTAAAATTAGCATCTTGGCCCAATCCTATGCTCCCCCCTCCCCTCCGGCCCCCCCCCCCCGCTGATGTAGGCATGCCAAAATGGCTCACACTGCACCTTACAGGAGGCATTCCGGGATGTCTTCAAGGGAACATTCATTCCCTTACCCAGCGCTAAGCCTCTGTGGTGTGGAAGGTTCTACTTAGACCTGCGTAGATAAATTGCTGGCGCTGGTCTGCATGGACCCAGGCCGAACCTGCCCCTTCTCATACCCAATCTGTCCTCTCCCACCTCCATCATGACCCCATTCTGCCCTCCGCATGCCTGAATTCCACCCTCGTTCTGCCCTAATTCCACCCTCCCCCACCTCATCCCACCTCCTCTGTTACAGTGAGCTAGCAGCCCAACACTCAGCGTGACTATCTCCCAAGGCCAGACCGCAGCACTCCTGGGAATGAAGGCGACACACGGCAGATGTCCTCCACCAAATGTCCGTTACTATGTACAGTATATACAGATCAAGGCAGACTTGATAAGCAAACAGTCCAGTAGCACACGAGTCACGAAACACACTGACGTAGCCTTCGGCACAAAATCCACTCTGCATCTCCCACACAGGAGCTTGCCCTGGCTGGAATATATACTCGCTTCAGTCAATCAGAGCAAGCCATTATCTTCTGAGTCACTGTGGGGTGTCATACCAGATGACAGTCCCTGCTGCCTTGGTGTTGCATCAGCCACTCCTATGCTCAGTCAGGCCAAGACATCAGGGCCTGGTTCTATCCAGCCTGCAAATTACCAGCAGGCCTGGGGCTGATACCTTAACTATCTTACATGTGTTGGTGGGCCTTCTCTTGGCTGTCACTCCATGCAGGGTCACTTCAGCCTCACTGCATACAGGACATTTGTGACAGCTGCAAAGTACCTTCTCTCTGTCATAAGAACATAAGAAGAGCCTTGCTGGATCAGGATCAGGGCCCAGCTTCCTGTATCTCACAAGGGCCCACCAGATGCCTCAGGGAGCGCACAAGGCCACAAGATTCTTGCATCTTGCTGCCACTCCCCTGCATCTGGCGTTCCATTTACCCTCACAGCCCCCAACAAAGACACCAGATTGCACTTGGGAATAACTTGGGCTACTTGATTAAACACAAGTGACTAATTTTTAACAAGTGTAACCTACTGAAAACACCTTCCTTCCCTTGTCAGTCTGGGGTAGGCAAAAAAACTGCCATCCACGGCCAACTCGGATGACAAAAATAATAGCTACCTGGTTCTCATGATGAGTGACCAGCTAATCTTAAACTGTAACCTGTGACTGTAACCCGTGACATCATGACTTGTAACCCGTGATGGACTTTTCCTCCAGAAATTTGTCCAATCCCCTTTTAAAAGCATCTAGGCCAGATGCCATCACCACATCCTATGGCAAGGAGTTCCACAGACTAATTGCACGCTGAGTAAAGAAATACTTCTTTTGTCTGTTCTAACTCTCCCAACACTCAATTTTAGTGGATGTCCCCTGGTTCTGGTGTTGTGTGAGAGGGAAAAGAGCATCCCTCCATCCATTGCTTGCATAATTTTGTATGTCTTAATCATGTCCCCCTCTCAGGAGCCTCTTTATAGACTGAAGAATCTCAAACGCTGTAGCATTTCCTCATAAGGGAGGGGCCCCAGACCATTAATTATTTTGATTGCTCTCTTCTGCACTTTTTCCAGTTCCGCTCTATCCTTTTTGTGATGTGGTGACCTGAACTGAACACAATACTCCAGGTGCAACCATACCATTGATTCGTATAATAATAATAATAAAACTTTATTTTTATCCCGCCCTTCTCCCTAACGGGACCCAGGGCAGCTAACAACATATTAAAAAACAATAGATTTTAAAAACATTAATACAAGCAGATAAAAACATTTAAAAACACACTACAGGGCCATAAAAACAGTAGTCAGATTAAAAGAGTAAAAGAGCAGATCACCGAGGAATCAAGCCTGTAAAACTAAAAGATGTATAAAAAAGTTAAGAAGGCCAGAAATCAGAAGGCTTGTTTAAACAACAGTGTTTTCAGGCCTCGCCGAAAGCTCTCAAGAGAGGGAGCCATTCTCAAGTCAAGGGGAAGGGAGTTCCATAATGTTGGTGCCACTACCGAGAGGGCCCTATTTCTTGCAGCCGCACCCCGGACCTCCTTGGGTGGTAGCACTTGCAAAAAGGCCTTCTCTGATGACCTGAGATGGCGAGCCGGCTTGTACGGGAGTAGGCGGTCTCTAAGATATCCTGGCCCAGAGCAGTATAGGGCTTTAAAGGTCAAAACCAGCACCTTGAATTGGGCCCGGAAACGAATGGGCAGCCAATGTAGCCCCCGGAGAAGCGGGCTGACAGAGTCAAACCGCCTGGCTCCAGTGACCACACGGGCCGCCGCATTCTGTACTAATTGTAGTTTCCGAACCGTCTTCAGGGGCAGCCCCACATAGAGCGCGTTACAGTCATCTAACCTCGATGTCACCGTGGCATGGATCACCGTGGCCAGGTCTGCACGATCCAAGTACGGTCGCAGCTGGCGCACCAGGTGGCGAAGCTGAGCAAAGGCCCCCCTAGCCACAGCCGCCACCTGGGAATCCAGGAGCAGCTGCGAATCCAGGAGGACCCCCAAGCTGCGAACCTGCTCCTTCAGAGGGAGTGCAACCCCATTCAGAGCAAGTCGATAATCCAGCACCTGCATCGAGGATTTCCGAACCAGGAGAGCCTCTGTCTTATCCGGATTTAATTTCAGCTTGTTAGCCCCCATCCAGATCCTCACTGCTTCCAGATAGTGCTCCAGGCCCTCAACCGCCACCCTGGAGTCTGGAGGAAAGGAGAGATAGAGCTGGGTGTCATCAGCATATTGATGACACCTCACTCCAAACCCCCGGATGACCTCTTCCAGCGGTTTCATGTAGATATTAAATAGCATGGGGGACAGAATTGAACCCTGCGGCACCTCAAGGGCCAGGGTGTCGAACAGGCATCCCCCAGCACCACCATCTGGGACCGACCCTCCAAGTAGGAGCGGAACCACCGCAAAACAGTGCCTCCAACTCCCAACTCGGCCAATCGGCCCAGAAGGATACCATGGTCGATGGTATCGAAAGCCGCCGAGAGGTCCAGCAGGACCAACAGGGACGCACTCCCCCTGTCCAGTCCCCGGCGTAGGTCATCCACCAAGGCAACCAAGGCAGTTTCCATCCCAAAGCCCGGTCTGAAACCAGATTGAAAAGGATCCAGATAATCCGCTTCATCCAAGACCCTCTGGAGTTGGGCCGCCACCACCCGCTCAATTACCTTGCCCAGAAACGGGATGTTGGAGACTGGCCGATAGTTATTCAACACAGTGGAATCCAGGGAGGGCTTCTTCAGGAGGGGGCGAACCACTGCCCGCTTCAAGGCGAGCGGCAATGTCCCCTCCATCAAAGAAGAGTTGACCACCCTCCCCGTCCACTCAGCCAGTCCCCCCCCGGGCCGCTCTAATCAGCCAAGCTGGGCAAGGGTCAAACAGGCAGGCAGACGGCCTCACACTCCAAAGGAGTCTGTCCACACCCTCAGGCTGCACAAGCTGAAAAGAATCCCACAATACTGGACAAGCAGTTGCCAAGGGGACATCAACAGACATTGTCAATGTGGCATCCAAGTCGCGACAAATACGATCGATTTTATCTGCAAAGTGTTGGGCAAGCACGTCACAGCAGCTGACCGTGTATTCCTCCTGGACTACCGAAGGGGCCTGATGAAGGAGGCCCCGCACCACACGGAACAGCTCTGCCGGACGGCTATCAGCAGACGCAATGGTAGCAGATAAGAACGATCTCTTCGCTGCTACCACCGCCACGGAGTAGGCTCTATAATGAGCTCTACTCTGTGTCCAATCGGATTCATCATGAGTTTTCTGCCACCGTCGCTCTAGACGCCTGCCCTGCCGCTTCATCGTTCGCAGCTCCTCAGTAAACCAAGGAGCCGCTCCGAGTCTGCGGCGTGGCACAGGTCGCTCCGGAGCAATCTCATCCACAGCCCTGGACATTTCCCCATTCCAGAGGTCGACCAGGGACACAGATGAGGCGCCAGTCTTGGCAGTGGGAAAATACCCCAGGGCCCTCAGGAAGCCTTCAGGATCCATTAGCCTCCGGGGGCGGACCATAGAAAACGGTCCCCCGCCTCTGCGGAGGTAGGAAGTTGCAACAAGCCTAAACCCTACCAGGAAATGATCTGTCCATGACAACGCAGTGATGTTGATCTCCTCTACCTCCAGATCATTGCCCCCATGCCCAGCTGTAAACACCAGGTCCAACACGTGTCCTGCTGTATGTGTCGGGGCCCAGATCTTCTGGGACAGGCCCATGGTTGTCATGGCAGCCATGAAATCCTGAGCTGCACCTGCCACAGGGGCCTCGGCATGAACATTAAAGTCCCCCAGCACTAGTATAATGGCATTATAATATTAACTGTTTTATTCTAAGTCCCCTTTTTAATGATCCCTAGCATGCAACTGGCCTTCTTCACTGCTGCTGCACATTCAGTCGGAACAGTACTTCTGATGGCAGAGACAGGACTAGGATTGGGCCATCAGTTATGCACTAAAAAATAAGCAACAGTATTAAAACATAAAATTGTTTTTGCGCAATTCCCTAATGATCACAATATTAATGGAAGAGAGTGTAAACTGTACAGTCTTTTACACATCAGTCCACATCACTGCCCCACTAATTTACAATATAAATATATTAGCTGCTTAATCTGTGCATAGCTGGTTGACCATGTGCCTGACAAATAGAATGGTTTGTTAATGGCTTAAGCTATGTACATTTTCATGCTTCCCCGTAGCTGACACTTTGTGCAGCCAAGTTAACTGGTACATTTTGCAATTGGCTCTGTACAGATGATTTCACGAAATACTTGAAAACTGGCAACTCTATTCAAAGAGGGCATTTCATCAAGAATATTAAATACCTTCCCTCGTGTTTATGAAGATGATGATTAACTTGATGACATTTACCCAAATTCAACAAGGGAATCGTTCCATATGCAGATTGTTTGAAGGACTTACAGCCCAAACCTATTCATCTCTACCGGCACCAATTCAGGCTTACTAAAAAGACACATGCTGCATCTTATGGGGGGGGAGGGGTGACCTAAAGGCAAATGGGAGATAAGTAAAAATAATTTTTACTTATTTCTTCATAGGTTCTGAGGATGCCTATGCATCTTCACAGCCTATTTTGGTGGTGGTGACCAAGAAGGGAAAAGGGACAGAGAAGTTTGCAAAAGAGGGCTGTGCATCCTCCATTCTGTGTAATTAAACTAATTTTGCAGCATTTTGCAACATCAGGAGTCACCATGTTCTTCCTCATCTTGTGGATCCCCATGCAGCCCTTCCAGAGCAACTCACAATAAGCATATGCACAATGCACAATGCAAAGAATAGAACAAATAACAAAGGATTGATACAGCAGAACCAGAGCAGGGGGGGGGGGGCGCAGATCAGTGCAAGCAATAAAAAAAATCACTTAAAATCAGCATAGATGACACACTAGAAAGTTTGAGCAAATGAAAGCCATTTTCACATGCAGCGCTATGCAGTCCCTTTGGTGCCAACCAAAGGTTGCTTCCAGGTCAGGCAGGAGGCTCAGATGGTCTTCTGGTTGCTGCTAAAAGGACTGTAGTGAGCTTTGATGATAGGCGTACTAGATCAGTGTGCATGGGGAGTGCTTTATTCAAAGCTACACTCAGTATATCAGCTCCTTGACTCAACCCAAAGTGCTGTGTTTTCAAAGGCAACTTGGGGAAAGTCTCCAAAGAAGCCTCTCCTTGCAATAGATTTTCCTTACAGAATATTCTTATGATCTCAGCTAACTGTTCTTCCCTGGAGGGGGAGGGATTGTTAGTCACTGGAAGAACTTCTTGATCAGAGGAATGACCATAATTTCACAAGCCTTGCCACTCTTTCCCCACTGGTATAATGAATTCTTACCACTAACTTTCAAGCCCAGGGCAAAATAAAATAAGAAAAAAATAAATAAATACATTAAAAGATATATATATATATATATATATATATATATATATATATATATATATATATATATATATATATATATATATATATATATAGGGCAAAAAAGAGAGAAAGAGCCTGGCTATGGGTAATAAATGAGAATACTGCAACCCATCAAAGCCATAAATCAGTGTTTTGCAGTCTAGCAGTGGGGAGTCTCTATGAAAAGAAAGGCAAGCAAAGTATATGAATACTATATTCTTCACCATCTCTATCCATCAGTAGAACAATAATAAACATGCAGAAACAAAACAAAACAAAACAAAAACCTCCCCCAGGGGGAGAACACAGGATGGCATCTGCTTTACAAATTATTGAAAAATATATGTATCTATGAGTGAATATCCTTAATATACAGAGCTCCATCTACTGGCACATTCAAACATATAACTTTATTTATTAATTTTGAAGGCCAATACAGATGCTTTGAGTGGGCATCGTCTATCACATTTGGGTGATGGATTTTCTCACGGCTGTAGCAGCAAAGCATTTGTCATGGGGAGCGGAGGTGGCAGTGCTCAGTAGCCTGTATGGAAATGGTTTCAGATCTCAAGTTATGAAATATTTTTTCCCAGGTCCACTGAGCAAGGAGACATTGTTTGATCAGGAGTGGCATCGGTGACCAGCCAGGTCAAGCACTGGCCAAGGCATGCATACCCACTGAAATGTCCATGTGGCCAAGTTGACCTTTAAAGCTTTAATACTGGTGGCAGGGGTGATATCAATATGCCATGAGGGGGTTGGTGGGGGTGCCATAGAGGGCACACTGCAGGACTTAGGTTTCTTAGTGGATTGGGTACCAAGCAGAAGGCAGTGACCAGACACCAACCATCTTCCCACACTCTGCCATTTGAGGCCTCCTTACCAGACCCCACCTCTATGTGGCTCACAAAGCATCAAAGCATGTATCAAAGCAAAGCCTACTCCATGTAGCACAGTGATCCAGCTCCCTCACCTTATTCTACTTTAAAAGAGCCCAGTGGGGGGAAGGAACAAGATCGCTTCTTCTTCAGTGCAGGCTCTTTAAACAAAAGAAGAAATGTAGAGTACCTGAGATACCAGTATGCTTCACATTTCCTGCTTTGAGCTATGTGCTGCCTGTGTGCTGCAGACTGATGGCTTCAGTCAGCCCTGGACTCTCCATGTTTTGTTTTTTTTATAAAAAAAACCCTCCTTGTCACAGGATGTGGTGATGGCATCTGCCCTAGATGCCTTTAAAAGAGGATTGGACATATTTATACAGGAAAAGTCCCGCACAGGTTATAAGCCTTGATAGGTATATACAACCTCCTGGTGTTTTCAAGTAGGTAAACCCAGAATACCTGGTGCAAGGAAGTGGCCACAGGATGCAGGTCTCTTGTTGTCTTGTGTGCTCCCTGAAGCATCTGGTGGGTTACTGTGAGATACAGAAAGCTGGACTAGATGAGCCTGATCCATCAGGGTACTTCTTATGTTCTCAAGTAGATTTAGCAGTGTGTGTAGAGAGGCTGTCTGAACCTTCCCGCTCCCGCATTAAGAAAATGAGAACCCATTCCTCAACCTTCCACTGCCTCTCCATGAAGAGATGAATGCCTGAAGTGAGGTCAGTAGTGGCGGAACTAGGGGGTACAAGGGGGGCAAATGCCCTGGGTGCTGCCCCTCAGACGGTGGTGCCACCAACCTTGCCCCCTCTGTCCATTTATATTTTTTTTAAAGTGAAAGGCCAGCAGCTCTGCCATTCTAGGCCTCCCCCTCCTCTTCTATAATGGAGGAGAAGGGGGCAGCCCAGTATGGCGCTGAATCGTGACTGGCGAGGCAGCAGCTCATTGCCTCTCTAGTCGCGATTCTGGACTTCATCTTTTGTTTCCTTGGAAGAGACGAAAGACACCACCCGGAGCAGCATCGTGCCCAGAATGGCAGTCACTCCAGGTGCAATTTTGTACTGCTCTGGGTTACATCTTCCGTCTCCTCCGAGGAGAAGAAAGACACGGCCCAGAATTGCGGCTGGAGAGGCAGCAAGCTGCTGCCTTTCTGGCCTCGATTCAGTGCTGGGCTGGTCCATCCCCCCCTTTGGAGGAGAGGAAGGGGAGCAGCCCAGAGTGGAGCAGAATTGTGCTGGAGTAGGCTTGTACTCCCGATGCAATTTCGGA
Source organism: Tiliqua scincoides (assembly GCF_035046505.1). Classification (NCBI taxonomy): domain Eukaryota; kingdom Metazoa; phylum Chordata; class Lepidosauria; order Squamata; family Scincidae; genus Tiliqua; species Tiliqua scincoides. The sequence goes on from NC_089826.1 coordinate 34,766,796, forward strand.
AGCAATTGCGGTGACATGATGATACCTCAATTACTTCTGGGGCGGGGGGGGCGGCAAGCAAAGTGGTGTCCTGGGCACAAAGAAGCCCAGGAATGCCACTGGGGTCAGAGGATGATACACTTAACCTCTTGTCTAGCTTTGTCCTGTATTATGTCTACCGCACACATGCTGCCTATTTTTCAAGACTGTTCCTCATGCGTTCATCTTCTACCATGTCGAAGTCTTTGGATGATCTTGTGCATATAACAATAAACTTCGGGTAATAGCATAATAATAGTTGCATGCTGTATATCCAAGTGCCAAATTATTATCTGCTTTGGTACAATAAGCATATATTCCCCAGGCCTTTGTAGCCAATAATTGATTTTGCTTCCTTATGTCCTGCCTGATATAATTTGCAAATCAGTGAGGCAATGGCATGGGGCAGAATGAAAAGACAGTAATGAAGTGTACGACTTTCCGTATCTTCTTTTGATGCTAAAATGGTCATTAAAGAAGTCAGTTATTTAATCTCAAAAGACTTCTTTAATTGTTTCAATTGAATTGTCCGTATAATGATAACAGAATTGTACGCATTACAGTCTTGTTTCAGAAGGGGATTTTTTTAAAAAAGTAAACCACATATTTGGGATAATGTTTTTAGAGTGAATATAAACTCTTGTGTAAAACGCAGCATTTTGCAGCGCAATCCTATGCTCATCTACTTTGAAGTAAGTCCCATTGTGCTCAGTGCAGCTTACTCCTAGGAAAGTATTCTAGGATTGCAGCTGCAGGGTCCAATCCTATTTGGCTGTAGCACTGGCGCTAAGTTCTAGTGCTGGTGCTAGATGTCGCAAACTTGCCCTAAGGTACGCCCATGACACCCAGAGAGGACAGTCACTAGTGCTGGGTCAGCACCAGTCAGTCTGAGCCTCCATGCCACATGGTGGGCCAGCCATGATACTGGGCATGCCTACTGCAGCAGCAGCCACCGGTGGTGAATATTTTCAGGGCAGGGGAGGTGGGGAGTGGGCAGAGTGGGGTGGGGGGAGGGCAGGGGGAGGAACTGACCTAGGTGGCAAAATAGCTGGCTCCAACTCCAGAAGCCTCATTGCAAAGTCTGTGGCTTTCCCCAGGGGAAGGGAACAAAAGTCCCCTTCCTCCGTGGAGATCACTGGCAGCCTCAGCATGCAGTGGTAGTCATTTTGGTGCTGTTGTTCCTGCCAGGGACAGGATTGGGTTATCCGTCAAACACAATGCAGGAGCACACATTCTTTTAATGAAGTCCACTTACAGTTCAATACCTAACAGCACCGATAAGGTTAACGCAACATCATCACTCCTGATTGAATCCCCAGCTATTTAATGTTATTTGTAGATAAGCCAAACAGTTGAAAAGTAAAAGCACAGAGAAAATGCAGCATATGAAAGGCAGCTGAAGAAATACGCAAGGCATTTGTGTCGGGCAAATTTGTAACCTCACAACTTGCCGACTTGCAGTTCAGCAAGAAAAAGAGTTCTCTTCAAATTGCATTTTGCCAGCATGGGTCTCGTCTGAGAAGGGGTCTGTTCCTCTCAGATCTTCTTTCTTTAGGGTTCTTTCAGATTCGTGGTTGCTTTCGCCCTGCTCAAAGGAATTAAGATCTTTGCAATATTGAGTGAACACCGGCCTCTCAGTTTTGTGGCATACCTAAATGTGAAAATTGGGGGAAGGGGTACTGAACTGACCTGAAACCCATAATATTAGTATAGGGTGGTAGAAATAAAATATTATACTTTTACATTATGCATTTCATTTAGTTATTGGTTTATCTTTAAAATGAAGTCCAACTAATATGTATATTAATTGCAGCTAATAATATTGAATTTTAGCCAAATTTTGAAATGGTTTTGCTTTGTGTCAGTGCAGAAATTTAGTAGGCAATGTTTGTTGGGTGCGGGGGGAAGGTTTGTTGGGCCTCTTCAGCCTAGAAGAGAGGTGCCTGAGGGGGAACATGATTGAGACATACAAAATTATGCAGGGGCTGGATAGAGGGGATAGAGAGACACTCTTTTCCTTCTCACATAACACCACAACCAGGGGAAATCCACTAAAGTTGAGTGTTGGGAGAGTTAGGACAGACAAAAGAAAATATTTCTTTACCAAGTGTGTAATTAGTCTGTGGAACTCCTTGCCATAGGAAGTAGTGATGGCATCTCACCTAGGTGCCTTTAAGAGGAGATTGGACAAATTTCTGAAAGAAAAGTTCATCATGAGTTACAAGTTATGGTAGGTATGTGCAAGGTTAGAGGTAGGCTGCCTATGATTGCCAGATACAGGGGAGGGCACCAGGACACAGGTTGTGTCTGTTGTCTCGTGCGTTCCCTGAAGCATTTGGTGGGCCACTGTGAGATACAGGAAGCTGGACTAGATGGGCCTTTGACCTGATCCAGCAGGGCTCTTCTTATGTAGGGAGGGAGGGAATAGAAGAATCAGTGCCATCAGGGAGTGTGTGCGTGTGTGTGTGAATGGATGTTTGCTTTTGAAGTGATTGTTGGTGGGGCAGATAATGAATGAGTTCTGTGTTTTTAAAGCAGGAATGTGGTGCTTGTGTGTGCATTTATATGCATGCTTTTTAATTGGTTGAGCTGGAAGAAAAAAACCCTAACCATATGGACAGGAATGCTCTTGCCATTCTCTAGTGTTCTGGGTCAGCATTCTCATCCCCTCCACATTTCCTCTTCCTCTCTATTCTTGTCTTTGTTTTCCAATCCAGAGAGTGGAAAGAGAAAGAGAGGCAGTGGACACAAATAAGCCAACAAGAGTTTGGTTCCCACCACCATGTTTGAGGTGACTTCTTAAGTTGGCCTCATGGGTAGGCCAGCCCTGGTCCTCTCTACGTTCTCTATGTCAAGAACTCCTTCACAGATATTGACTGCTTTTCATCCTCATCATGGATGTCCCCCCCAAACCTTCCACACCTTTGCTGTCAATAATCATGATGTTGAAATCTGTCATTCTTTGAGCTGGCCTTGGTGCTGTGCCTCTAAGAGTACTCTGCACAGAAGTTAAGCAGGTGAAGATGAAGCTTTTGCTAGTACTTATTTCCATGTTTGGAAAATCTTCACTTGCTACATGCCTGCATGTCGGGATGCTGGCCTGTTAAAGATGCAGGAACTGGACCAATTCAAAAAATGGCAATCGAATGGATGCATGACCCAACAGTATAGATGCTTGCATTCCTCCTGATCATTATAACCACTTCCAGTTCTGCCTTGACCAAGAACTTTTCAGTGCAGGCATGATTCTGAAAAGACTGCAAGCAGTAGCAGTTTTTCAGGATCATTTGGGCTAGGCAGCACTGCCCATGGTTTAGCTTCACCAAAGGACATACATAACCATGGTCATACTTAACCAACATTCCATTTTAAACTAAACTTGTGTTCCTTACATCCTATCAGGAGTGTATAGTTTAGTGTGTATCTTTAACCTGGGTGTGGTTTTGTTTTGACTTCTGTCTGAAGCCCTTGATATTTGGAACATCTGTTTAAATATCAGATTTAGGTGGATAGAAATGTCTTCTATTCCCTAATTAAAGCAGCAGAAGACCAAAAGAGAACTATGCGCAGATTAACAACAGTGCAGATGACATAAGCAATCAGAAGCTTAGTTAATGGGCCATTGAAAGTATGATCCATAGACGCATTATTGGCACATAAACTGGGCACAACAAGGATTTTAATGAGATTTGATAGGCTTGTTAAAGTGGCATCTTGACAGGGTTATCAAAATGCATTCAAGCTGAAAGAATACTGGCATGCAAAGTTATCACGATATTTATGGGAGCAAGTAACTGAGATTACGAAGACATGCAAGTGCTACAGTACATGATGTTGAAATCCTTTTTTATAATAAGCAAAGAACACAAGAAGCCCCGCTGAATCAGATTGAGGCATCATCTAGTCCTACATTCTGAGTCCTGCATTAGCCAGTTGAACATCCAGTAAAATTGAGTGGCGAGAGAGAGACAGAACAGACAAAAGAAATTTTTTTTACCCAGCATGTAATTAGTCTGTGGAACTCTTTGCTACACCAGGTGGTGGTGGTGTCTGGCCTGGACGCATTTAAAAGTGAATTGGACAGATTTATGGAGGAAAAGTCTGTCACAAGTTACAAGACATGATGGGTACATGCAACTTCCTGGTTTTAGAAGTAGGCTACCTCAGAATGCCAGAAGCGAGGGAGTGGCAACAGGATGCAGGTATCTTATTGTCATGTGTGCTTCCTGGGGCATCTGGTGGGCCACTGTGAGATACAGGAAACTGGCTTAGATGGACCTTTAGCATGATCCAGCGACGCTGTTCTTATGTTCCAGGGAGTCCATACATAGGGCATAAAGTCCTCCCAGTCTGTTGTTCCCCAATACCCAGAATTGTGGTATCCTGTCTCTTAACAGGAGGCAGGAGGTCTGGTCTAGAGGGTAGAGCCTCCATTAGCCCAAAGATAACATCAGAAGGTCGCCAGTTCGAGGACACCGGTAGCTCCCTGAATGGCTGAGACTGGCAAGACCTTGAAGCGGCTGACAAGCCCAGCTGAGTGATTCCACCTGCTCTTGGTGGGAGCAAGAAGCGTCTTGGCTGCCCTCCATGTGAGAGATGGAGCTGCTTGTCAGCCTGCGTGGAAGAACTGGAGGCCAGAAGTGAGACCAAACCAGGAAGATCCATTCTGAAATGTTGTTGGTTCTTGAAAGAGAGAACTTCTATGATTGTAAAAATCCCCTTGAGGGATTTAGAAACACCTGCCTATGTAAACCACCTTGAATAAAGTCAGAGGAGTAATCTGATGACCAGAAAGGCGGTATATAAATACCTAGCTTTATTATTATTATTATTATTATTATTATTATTATTATTATTATTATTATTATTATTATTATTATTAACAACAGGATGGTTTGATTTAACTATCACACCTAATAGGGTATTATTACTAAAGGAGACAGAGAAGAACACAAATTGTGAAATGAATTGCCATATGAGCAATTGCAGAAAAAGTATTGCCCTAGATTAACCTAAGGATTAGCTAAAAGATTAGAGGTGCTTGAAAACAGTGTTATTTATTTTACTCAGAATTACTTTCTTTACCATTGTTCAGCAAGACTTAGACTGTCATCCAGGAGTTTGGGAAAGGGGGTAAGTCTTTGTGCCGGGGGGGAGACAGCAATGCAATCCGCAGGATTGCACTGCTGCAGGGACGGAAGGGGGGTTTAAACTGACCCATCACCATGCCAGCTTCTGGAGGGTGTGGGGAGCCCTGAAGAGCCCTCTGCAGGGCTCCCCAAGTCTTGGAAAATGTAAAAATCATGATCTCAACCCACGTCCGGTTTACGATCATCTTAAGGTGATCCTGAAGGGTCCAGAGGCAGGGCTTCTCAGACTGGGTATCCCAACACCCCAGTTTGAGAACCTCAACTATAATTCTATCTTACTCACCGGAAACAAACACCTCTAACCATAATGTATCTTGTCTCAGTGGAGGACTACTACATTGCAATGTACTTAGTTATTAAGTACAACTCTTTATAGAAGTCTTTCCTTACTTCTGAAAACAATTAAAAACAATTAAGGGAGAAAATCAAATGGTGTCCTCCTTTTCTTGGACGTGTGGGATCTAAGCAAGTACAACAACATGGATCCTGGGCAACTGAGCCAATTTGATAAGTGTCATAAGACCCAAGGGTAGTGCATGTTCTTCTCATACATTAGCCCTATATTTTCATCTGTCAACACAAACCAGTAATTACTTTCCTGTCATAACTGGCAATGGGATCTACAGCCGTTATTTGCTGATCCTTATTCCCAAGGTTAGCCTGACTATCCGCATGCCTCGTTTTTGATAAGTGTTATGTGCCTTCATCCGCTGACCCATAATCATAACTTGCTTTTCTTTGTGGTGCCTGTAAATTAGTCCTCTCTTATATTGGATACTGCAGAGGTTAAAATAAAATTAGCTCAAAACATACTGCATCACCACTAAGAACCAGAACCACCTCCAGTAACCATTCCTGCTTAATAGAAGCAGCCCTGTTGTTTTACGGATCATTAGTTATCATGCAAGAAAAATAATCTCACTCTGAGAATCAATATCTTAACAATTCTTATGTTTACAATTGAACATGTGCTTCTCTAGGGCCGGACACCAATCGGGAACTATTTTCCAGGGCAAATAGCAGCAAGGGGATGATGATTCCAATTAGGATCATGGTGGAGGTAGAGGGTCAAATCGTCCTGCCTCAATCCTGATTCATGGGAAGGCTGCGGTTTACTGGAAAAAAATAAGCATGCTAGCCCCAATCAGGTGCTTAAAGGAATGAATACTAGAGTTTAAGAGGTGTGACTTCAACTGTTTCCACAGCTGTAACTCTCTAAGTACTGCCTGTTTCACACAAATACGTAGTTGTCAGCAGGATGGATGTGTGGCCATATTTGTGATCAAATGGAGAAAATAAGCAAGCCTGGCCTGTTACCCTCTAAAACAGGTTTGCATAGCTGGCCAATATTCATCTTATATTCTATTATACAAGCTCCCCCCCTCCACCATGGTGGGGATAGGTTTCTGCCGCATCTGCGGATACTGGAAAACGTGGATCAGCAGCAAACCCTACTCAGTGTTCTGTTGTAGAACAGTGTGGAAAAAAAAACCAAGAGTGAGATTGCTAGACTAACATTACAGGTGACAGCAGTGACAACACAAACAGGAAGTGAACAGCAGAGCAAGCAGACAGTAAGAATGCTGGACTCCGCTATCTATTTGTGTTATCACTGTTGCCTCCTGTAGCGTTAGTCTAGAAGCTATTCATCTAGCAATCTCACTATCTGCTTCCTTTTTCACAGCATTCAGTAGCAAAACAATACTACAACAATATTTTATCAAGACCGGTCATTTTTCCCATGCAGGTTCATTTGTCCTGCTCTGTCCTGTCCTGTTCCACTCTAGATCAATGATTTTCAACCTTTTTAACCTCACAGAACACTGACAAGGTGCTAAAATTGTCAAGGCACCATCAGTTTTTGACAATTGACAAGGCACACCACACTACTGATGGGGAGCTCACATCCCCCAATGGCCCTACTAACAAATGACCCTTCCCTCAAACTCCTGTGGCACATCTGCCGACCATTTGCAGTGTACCAATGTGCTAACCAATGTGTAATCACTGCTCTAGAGAAGGGGTGTCCCAAGTTTTTGGCTGGAAGGCCACATCATCTCTCTGACACTGTGTTGGGGGCTGGGGGGGAAAGAATTAATTTACATTTAAAATTTGAAAAATTTGAATAAGTTTACATAAATGAATATATTAAAGGTGAACTTATATGAATGAATGAAGGTCTTGCAATAGCTCTAGACCTATAAAAGGCCTTGCACAAAGCAAGGCTGGTCTTTCTTTTGCTGCCTCTGCTGCATCACAGACATGAAACAGCAAGCAGTGGAGGGAGCCCTCATCCCACAGCTCACGTGAGAGGTCAAACAGTCGCCCTCACTCTGAGAGCAGTTGTGTCGGGCCAGTGTGGGCTGCAACAAATCTCCAGAGGGCCAGAGGCTCATTGGAGACTGGGGGCTCCCTGAGGGCTGCATTGAGAAGCCTCGAGGGCCTCATGTGACCCAGGGCTGAGGTTTGGGCACCCCTGCTCTAGAGCCTTTAGTTCCACAGAAGAATCTGAATAATGGGCTGACCCTAGAGCACAACTCATATAGCTGTAAGAAGGTAAGAAAGAAGCAAGCCTGTCCTCTGAATGCCTCATTCTTAAACAATATAGATCAGTGGTTCCCAAACGTTTTAGCACCGGGACTCACCTTTTTAAACAACGCACTATCGGGACCCACCTAAGTTTACCAGATTTTTTTAAAAAAGAGATTTAGAAGGAAACATTTTATTTGTTTGTTTGTTTGTTTATTTATTTATTTATAACTAATAAAAATCAGAAAAAAGACCCTCAAACATTTCTCTCCCTGCATTTACACATGCTTGCAAACTGAAGGAGCTGAACTCTTTGAACAATTAGCAGCTACAGTATCTGATGTTTCGATAGCCTCAGGGCTTGAGACAATTAGTAATCTGATCTTTCAATCTCCCTTTGGCAACCCACCAAAATCAGGTCATGACCCACCAGTAGGTCCCAATCCACAGTTTGGGCACCATTGATATAGATATTTCTACCAAGCAAACAGCTTGGGGAAATATAATTAACTTATACTAGTTTATTGCACGTAATGAAAACAGAGAAGCAGAAATGAAGGGTGTGAAGCCAAATTATCTTCAGTAAAAAATGTACTGGATATAAAAATGCAAGATTTGGCCCATTGACTATGATGCGTCACTCATTTATTCCTTGAAAAGCAGACTTTCATTGGTTTTAATGCAAATATTAATCCACAGCCAATTTCTTTAGTCTTCTGCTTGATTTCCTCCAAAGAAATGCAATTCAAAAAATGCATAACCTTTCCTCAAATATCTGAGAATACAATGCAGTTTGTGGCAAATGCAATTTGGAAACTCACTCCCTGCTAAACACTAAGGCCATAATTAGCTTTTTTTACTCATGATGTCTCAATCTTGTAATAAACAAACCTTTCATTTTAAGGAAAGTTCACAAATAAATGTGCCTGTTAAGTAGTTATATTTATTTGGTTGCAACTGCAGGTCACTGACAAAGATATAGACATACTGTTAAAATCCATCATATTCTCACGGATAGCATTCAGCTCTTCTATCCACTATATTTTTTCTTAACTCTCTTGTTCTTTTGCAGCGACATCTGATTCTTATTCATACTTCTCCCAGCAAAAATACTCCTCCCCAAAGCTGCTGTTAGCATCAGGAGGGACACTACCATTGGCATGTGAAAACGTATAGGACAGTCATAGCACTAATGGACTTCTGCTACTGCCTCACTGACTCCAAAAGTTACCAGTTGCCATGTGGACAAGTAGCAGTTAGACAGCCATCTCCCATTTCTCTTGCAGTCTGCATATAAACTTTTGTTAACAGGTGCCCTGTAAGCTGAGCTACCCAGGTCAGCAAATCTCTTAATGTTGGCTTTAGAGGGGGAGTTTGTTGTTAGTTTAAAGTAGTGTTTCCCAACCTGGGGGTTTCACTCCCGCCCCCCCCACCAGGGAAACCAGAAACACTGAATTCCCCCTTATGGAGAATGGCAACTGGCAATGACAGTAGGACTGTGGCTATGGCACTTCTGGGTTTGTGCAGCTACCAATGTAAAAAAACCAAAGGGGGTTTAGACTTACCCAGTGGTGGCAGTGGCCACGTGGGTTTTGCGGCATCTCCAGCTGTTGCTGCCACTGGGTAAGTCCAAATACTCTTTTTTTACTTTGGTAGTGGCAGTGCAAACCCGGAAGTCCTGTTGCTGCCAAGTTGCCACCCCCCATAACAAACCCACAAAGATTTAATGGTTTAAAGCGGTGGTTCTCACCCTTTTTAGCCCAGGACCCACTTCTGAGAATGACAGTCTGTCTGTGGCCCACCGGAAGTGATGTCAGCAACCTAGAAGTGATGTCATAGCCAGAAATGACATCAAACAGGAAGTGACATCACTGATGTCACAGCCAGAAGTGATGTCATCAAGCAAGAAGTTCCTGCCTAGAAACTCAAACTGTAAATGACAAGAGACAGTATTCCAGCTCAGAAGCTTCTTCCAGTTCTCCCTGCCCTCACTACCATTGCTATCAAGCAAAAAATAAAACTACATCTGGAACAAAATATTTGTATATTTATTTACTACTGTTTTTATTTCTGTCTTTATTTACAAAATCTCAAGCTACTTCTTGTACTGCACTTGAAACTAACAAACATTGATGTGGCTATTGATACTGTGATCAGCACTAGCCAGAAACAAGTGCACCCTCCTTATGCACCTCAGTACAAGAAGTAGCTTGAGCTTTTGTAAATAAAGGAAATAAAAACAGTAGTATCCCCTTCAGAAGGAAGATAAGCAGGGACGCTTCCCCTCATCTCCCCCAAGCCCAAGCACGTCTACTCAGAATTGACTCCCATTATTGGCAATGGGGCTTAATCCCAGGTAAGAGTAGACAGAATTGCAGCCTAAGAGAGAAGTAAGAAGAGGGGAAGGGTACGCATTAGAGAAGCGGCTGGGGGAGCAGCACTCTCCCTGGGTGTTCCCCCTCACATGACAGGCTTGCCCTCCCTCCCCCCGGAGACCCCCCTCACCCCAGCAAAGATATAAAGAGAGGACGTGCTAGCCAGGGCAGGAAAGGATCATGGCTTCCAGGCGATTTCAGAGAGGGAGAGAGGTCGTGATGCAGAGGACGAGAATGGCAATGGGGTGGTGGCGGCGGTGATGCTGCTTTCAAGGCAGGCTCACAAGAGGGGAGATCACATGGATCTGCTTCTACTCACCCAAGCCCTGTGTTCAGGTCTCCGCCTACACTCTCCAGCCCAGTTCAGCTGAGGGGGTGGGGGGGGAGCTTCTCTGTCTTGCAACCCCAAGGCAGCCCATCCTGTCAAGGCAGCCAAGCTGACAAAGGTTGGTGGGGAGAAGCCTGGCTGCCTGCAATTGGCCTCCCTGAGGGAAGCCTCCAAGTATAGAGGGAGGCCCAGCTGGAAGGCAGCAGCATGTTTTCTGGGAAAAAGCAGCATGCTGCTTTCTTTGCACATGTGCAAGCCGCTCTTAGTTACATCTCAATGTCGGGAAGCTTAAAATGGTGATGCCCAGGCTTTGCCCACTTCCAAAATGGCGCCGCCTAGGTCTTTTGCCATCTTCTAAGATGGCTGCCGCCAGCTTCTCGCGACCCACCAGAAATCAGATCTCAACCCACCAAGTGGGTCCCGACCCACAGTTTGAGAACCACTGGTTTAAAGGATTGTGAGTTGCTGTCTTCTGCTGTTACCACATTGCTCATTTGACTTCTCCTGTCTTCATGTTTTCTGCCTACGCGTAGCAATGGTTCCTGTTCTTTGTCCCAGTAAAGTTGTGCACAAAAGTCTATTTGCTGTGTGTGGGACTGTGTTACTTCCTCAGCAATGCTCACAGCCATTATATGGAAAACTAGGAATATCCAGCAAAGGGGGGGAGGGAGATATGGAAAGGAATCACAGACAGTACCAGTACAAGTTGACACCTACTTGTGTCCCGACCTTAACCCTACCTCCTGGGTTGAGAGAAATCCACTTCATGGTTCTCCTTAGTGCATACTGCATTTATTTTAATGGCAGTACTGACAGCCTCAATTCAGGCATAAAGTGTGAGATACATTGGTGATTTTATGTCATTTTTGCTGGTCAGGTTGCTCTGATCCCTATTGCAGATGTGCACGCGAAACCCATTTTATGACTTACTACATAGGGAGGCACGAAACACCTAGGCAACACCGTCTCTCTCTGCTTCTGTCTGAGTGCAATCTGAGATGATAATTTGGACATATAAAACTGTTCATACCTCCAGGCATCACAGGGCTCTGTCACTATGAATTCTGCAATTCTCTCATCCCATATTTAGGTAGTGGCATCGCTAGTGGTGGTGCAGGGGTGGGGGTGGGCCGGGACATGACATCACTACTGGCCAAGATTTTTAAAATCTTGGACTTGTAGAATAATACCTTCATGTTATATATCATTTGATGGGTAATTTCATGCCGAATGCAATGAAACAAACCACGTCTAAATATCACTATTCTATTAAAAGAATAAACAAAACACCAGCAGGGCGTTGCAATAGTGCATCACCATGCCAACTGCCCGGGGCATTGCCCCACCCAGTACATGGGAGGAAGATGAACACCTGGCCTCCTGCACCAGGTGAAGCAAACCCTAGTGATGCCACTGTATTTAGGCCACGTGGTCTAAGTAAAAACAAGATTGCTCAACAAGAAAACAAGTAGTGAACCAACATAACTGCCTGGCACTTGTATTCTTCTGATGACATCAGGAACACCCCACAGCAAGCTGATCACACCTGTCCCTTGGCTGTGTCTACTACCTGACCACGACTAGAGGAAGGACCAGAGATGGGCTATGTTTTTCTGCCTCTAGACTAGCCAAGGAGGAAAGTAGAAACTCCATCCCCCAACACCCCATAAAACTGGAAGGGCAGTCTGAGAGGTGGCACACTTTTGTTCCAGCAAAAGCAGTGTTAACTGCACAGGCAGTCATGGTCACACACAAACAGCCCCACCCTGGTTTGGGAGGTGAATATGGAGCCTCAACCTGTATAGATAGATCATAGTGCAGGGATTGTTTAGTTCTACTTGATGTTGGATTGGTTTTACTTTGCCTCTAAGCTAAAGCGTCTGCCTTTTTGTTCTGTGTTTAGTCTGTCTACCTTTTAATAAAACCTTTCCTATTTTTAAGTAATAATCTGCTATCTCTGCTCTGAGCTATTGTCTCCTACTAGCTAACAGATCAATATTCAGTTGATCAAATGCTACAAGTGTGTGGGCACCCCTTTCCCTTCTCAAGTAACAGGTTTCCATGCTGAGGGATGTGGAGGTCAAGACATGAAGAGGCGGCCTTAACATTCATCTCTAGTGAATGCACTCTTCAAGGTCAGGTTGAGACACAGCAATAGCAGCTAGGACAAGTTGCTGTGGCATTCCTCAGTTTCCCTTTCAGGATCCCCTGGAATGCATGGGAAGAATGATGCATGGGGTATTTGTCTGTCTCTGTATCACCACATGGTAATCAGTGGTTGGACCAGCACATTATATGAGATACTCCATGCACAATTAGGGACAACAACAGTTTGCTCCTTCTTCCCCTTCTGGCACACCATTCCCATTCTAATTAGATGAAAAGAATTCCCCCCCACATGGTCAGGAGAACATGAATAGCACATTGGCACGCTGGACATGCTCAATTCCACTTCTAAACCTGTGGCTATTGTACGAACCAGCATACGGGCTCCTTTTCCACTGCATCTCATTTTCAAGGGTCATCAAGCACAGCACGTTGTCCTCTGTGCATTGCAAGGAGAGCAAATGGCATGCAAGGAAATTGGCTGCAGGTGACCACACAGCTATAGAACAGTCTGAATATCAAGTTCTTTCAAAAATGCAACACAAGACCTTATCTCAATGTAAGGTGGTATTCGGTGCCTGGGTTTAAGACTGTAGTGGATGTGAGGCTTTGCTGCTTTCTGTTTAGCCTTATTCTCTATGCATTTATGTTTCTGATACATTTTAAGCATATGATTTGCCCCTGAAATGTCCCTTATCCATTCCTGAACATTTTGGGTGGGGCACATGATAAATGGAATGAATAAGATGATAGCATTCTGAGTACAACCACATAGGAATAGGCAGTAGTGCAAATATATTCTTAAAATACGTTTAGCATCTTGAACAAGCCAATAGGGAAAGATCAATATGATATTTTGTCTGAGATAATACAACACTTAAGAAATAAGTCATATCTTCACACTATTATGCGGATGCAAGCATGGGTCAAATCTCAACAAGAGAGGTTACTGAAAAGGCCAGAAAAATATTTTTCTGTATGAGATTCGCTGTGTTGATAACAAACTAGCACCCCTTTGCCCCCTATAAAAGGTCATGCTTAATACTTAATCAGTATTTATGGTTTCACTTGGGAAGGCGTCCAAGAGTTTGAGAATCGTTTAAAAGGAGAGTTCAGCTGCTGAAACTGGATTGCCATAATCACTCTCTGCAAAGGGAAACTGTAGATAGTGATTATATATGATCCACTTAACAAAATGAACTAAAGGTGAGTGTGAGGTGATCCATAACAGGCTATATTGACAACACAGCACTGCATGGAGCACCGCCAGTAAATACGATTGTTTACACGGTACCAGACTTATCTACAGTGCAATTCATCCCACGGAAGGCCAATCAAAACATAGGCTGCCAAACAAATAGAGGTAAAAGATGGTGGAACTGTGGTTTTAGTCATATTCTTGTCATGCTATTAAAGGTATTTGGGTTTTGACAAGTCTTAATGACTGTGGGACAGCTAACGGGACTGCTTCGTATCCTCAAGAGCAGTGTTCTACAACCTGTGGGTCATGACGGGGGGAGGGTCGCAGCAACCATTCAAGCCTGTGCATGAGAGGTCCAGTCTAATAATGATACTACCTTATCAAAACTGAGTTCTTTATATAATCAGCCTGTCTTGCTGTCTTGCTTCACAGCTCCTAAGGTTGACCTTGCTCAGGCTGCTATGTTACAGGATTATTTTTGAGGACACAAGAGGTAGGAGGAAATGGGGTAGGTGCCAAGGACAAACTGGGTCCTAGGAGGGAGTGGGATAGGTGTTGGGTCCCCAGTCCCATACCTACTTACTTGCTTACTTTAGTTATCCATCTGTTCATTCATCCATCCATCCATCCATCCGTTCGTTCGTTCATTCACTGGGGTTGTAGCACAAAAAAAAGGTTGAAGACCATTGCTCAACCTCATTTGAGCTTAGAGATTCATGTGAAAGAGGAGGAAGCAATGGGGAGGTTTTAACATTTCTCTCTGCATTCAGTTCCTATCTTTCCTTCGTCTTGCAGCCCGCTACTATAGAGAAAAAGGTGTGCCTAATCCTATTTACCGTGTGCTTTGAAATACCTAAGAGCACGCTGTCAGGCTAATAGTAAATAAACAACCTTAGGATAAGAATATTATGTCTCTTTTCTACTTGTCAAGGAGTATTCTGAAATTGCTCATCTAACACATGACTACATTTTTCTGGGATTTCAAAATGGCAAAATTTAGAATTTGTTTGCCATATAGACTACTCTGCATAATCCTTTTTTTCGCTTTTTAGACTAGCTGATAAGATTATTTTACACATGCACACATGACAGAAAGGAGACTGCATTAGAATGTAAGAAAATGACATCTTTAGTGTTGGATAGACTTAACACCTTGAAATACATCACACATGAAGTTTCGTCTGACAAGCGATCTAATTTAAAAAGCACTGGATGATGGAAGGGCAGTGGAGAATTGCAGCACTTATTAAAATTTTCCTTTTTCAATCTAATATCAGATCATTAAAAAAAATATGGAGTGCCGCTGACCCTTTTACTAAAGTGTAAATTAGTAGTCTAATGACACTGTTCAGATGGGCAAAAAGTATAAGTTGTCTCTGATGAAAAATAATGTAAAGAAGTGCTTCCCTACTGAGAATCATCTCAACTTGTGAAATAGCATTGTGGTACAAATGATCTTGGCCAAGCATGCTGCATGCTGGTACATGTGGCAACAAAAGACAGAAGTTATTTCTGCAACTCTGTCCAGCATTCTGCTTTCTTTGCAGTGATCAGAGCTCACAGCATGACATTCAGTGACATTAGCTTAACACCAGCTTAGCTCAAGGACATACGTTATTCTCTCACTCGCTCACTCGCTCCTGGTCTCTCTTTGCCGAATGGGTAAAAAAGTTATATGTCAGGCATTGAGCTTTACAGTGTGATAGACAAAGCTACTTTTTCAATCAGAGGATGGTCTGAGACTCGTTATGAAAGAAAATCTGGGCAGGTAATACCATCATCCAAACATTCCAATATAACGCAAGGCACATTCATTAATGGAAGTTAGGAATGGAACCTTGGCGCATGGAGTTGACAGCCTGCTTCAAGCCAAAAGGAAAGAATTGTACAAAAGGAATAAAAATTGGAAGTCCCATTGAACTAAATAGGTTGCACTTCTGAGCAGATGTGTGTGCATACAATTGCATTGTATATTCACCTGTTATCTCTACATACACCCATACAGATGCTTTGTACCAGGGGTGTCAAACATAAGGCCCGGGGGCCAAATGCGACCCGCTGAAGCTTTTTATCTGGCCCTCAAGCTCTTAGCTGCTGAGCAGTGCTGAGGTGGCAGTGCTGAAAGTGCCGCCTGCATGATCATTGGTCTCTCTCATAACTTGAAATATGATCAAGATTTGCATATTTTCTCTTTTATCATTTACAGCTAATGAGTTCCTAAGTGAGAAAAAAGTGCTTATTTCGGGTTACGACCTGTTTAATGACATCACTTCCTGCCTAAAGACATCAACTTTGGCCCTCAGCAGGCTTCATAAATGCTATTTTGGCCCGCTGTATGAAATGAGTTTGACATCCGTGCTCTATACTATTCAGACTATGGGTTCATCTGACCCCTTATTGTCTGATTCTCACACATATAATAACATTGTCCTCTCATCTTCAAGGTCTTCAAGGCCTGAGGGCAGTGAGAACTTTTCCACACCCTCAGTTTGAGATCCTCTGAACTAGAAATTTCAGGTCTTGATCCTGAGGTCTTTAACAGAGAAAGCACACATTCTACCATTGAATTTCAACTCTCAACAAGTCATTTAGCTACAGCCTAGATGAAGCATGAAAAAGCCAGTATGGACAACACTATTAAAGTCAGACCCCATCATGCTATTATGGAGGAGCAGAAGTTGACCTAACCAGTGCACCATCTTGGTACTTGTCACACATGTCTGAAGGGGATACATAGAAATGTTTAATGAAGGAGCCTTAAAGAAACAGGAAGGTAGTCAAACTAGAGATGAAAGACAAAGAAAAACCAGTGCAGAGAATCTGAGTGGGAACAGACAAGATCTTTGGAAAAGAAGGAAAGTTGCGAATCTAAGCAGCAGAATTTCAAACATGATTAAAATGATGAGGGAGTAATAAAGGAAGTTGACAGAGGCGGCAGATATATTTATGTAGCATATTTTTCAGCAGTCTTAATATTTACTTTGTAATAAACACAAAGCAGTGCCATATGCCAACTTAATATCAATTCTACCCCTCCTCCCATTATAGTAGTAAAAAAAAAAGAAGCAACACTACGCAAAGTAAAACTAAAATAGAGTTGTGTAATGGGTTCTGTGTGCTCATACATAGACATTACAGCTCAGAATGTCCTTTGGTGTTGCTGAAACAAAGCAAGCCTTGTAGAGGATCCCATATGGAAAGGGCTGTTTGAACTCTGCAGACCCCAAGGGATGATATCCTGGAAGATTTATTATAGCTGAGCTGTAGTAACCTTGCAGTTGGATGATGCAAGTAATGTGGCTACTAGGAATTGACTAATGGGCAGTACCAGCTGGACCCTCTTTTTTCTTCTCTTTGCCTGTACCACAACACCAAGAGTGTTTACACATGGCTTTATAGCCCAATCCTAAAACTAGCATTCTGGCAGTGCGAGAAGCTTCCAGGTAGCCGCAAAACGCAACATGCCAGAGCACACTGGCTGGTTGCCCCCAGAAGCATTGAGTGACCAGCTCCGCACCGCAGCAGTCGCCAGTCACCCACTGCCTCAGGCATGATCATTCAGGGGTCAGAAACTAGGGTGGGCAGAACGGGTTGGGCAGAACTGGGCAGCAATGATGGCAGGGAGGGGGTGGATTGAGTCCAGGAAGGGGGCAGTCTTGACAGCGGCAGCGTTCACTGAATCCAAGCCCTAATTCCAGGCTTGATCTGCTTCCATGGGCCAACGCAAACTTGTGCCAATGATATCGTGCAGCCTGAAGGTGGTCGAGGTGAAGCAGTGAAGCTGAAAATTCTTGAGCATTGTATCCATCTACTTTCTGGCTGACTCCTTGACTATCCATGCCCCCACTGGCCAGTGTCGCCATGCTCCTTGCCCTTTCTACATTCGGCACTTGTCTGTGGAGACAACCAATGAAACGGAGAGAGTTTCTTTTTGTGTCCTAGAAGCCTGTGTCCTTCTGCCTCTGCAGAAAAATGACTGACTGTGAGATGACCGTGGGGCACGGACACAGAGCATGTGGGTGAGGGGACAGTCAGCATGCTTTGATTCCTCTACCCAGACTAAAGTAATCACTAGAGTAGTGCTTCCCAAACTTTTAGCACTGGGACCCACTTTTAGAAAAGACACTCTTTCAGGACCCATCTACCTTTATGAGACTAAAAAAAAAGTTTAACTTTACAAGCCACTCACGACTCAAGTTTTTACTATTGTGCAGGGGCAGGTGCCTTCTGGAGCATTTGTTGAGCTGTACGTTTATAGGATCAGGACCATCCTGGTGGCCTTGCATTCCCCTTCACCTGGTCTTCGAAAAGAGCCATGGCACGGTCATCTACTTGCAAGTAAACACAGGTGTGGCTTATTTTCACGTTCCATAGGGCTCATTGCATTTTCCTAGTCAGCTTGGAGGGAAGGGACTTCTTTCCCCAGAGTTTTTGGTGTTTTGTGTTCATCAGATCAGGACTATTGCCCAGGTATCCCCCCACAAACATGCGTGACACAAAAGACTTGGTTGAAACAGGGCCATGATTTATTCCATTACAAGGGCAGCGATTGGTGCAATGTAGCGGGTCCTGACTATACTCTACCCCCCTTTAGTGCGGGCACCTAACTAGGAGGAGACAGTTCCTGCCTGAGCCTTCCTTTTGGGCGAACCACCCTGACTCAGAACCTGAGCTCGCCCAAGGCTCCCCCAGGTTCTTCATCACCAACCACTGGAAATGGGGTCCAGCCAGCTGAATTTTTCTGCCCACCCTGAGCTGGGGAACCATGAAGGTGAGCATCCATGATGTTCATGGCGGGTGGAGACCCCGCCCCTTGGTGTGCAACTGAGAATGGGGGGCTTACCCTGTCGATGAGAGTTCGTCAGCGGTGGAAAGAAGGACGGGAGGCAGACACAGATGTTTTGCACAGATGGTTTACTTGCATCAAACTCTTGACATTCATGGGGCCTGCCACATCACAGGCTCCGTTGCCTTACACAGACTCGTGGCATCAGCGCACAATAGGCTTGTTCCCCGCTCCTTCCCGACCCCTTGAGATTTCAGGCAGAGCTCTCCAGCTGGTGCCTGTCGACCAGGGGTATGGGTTCCCAAGGGCTGCAGTGCTGTTGTCTGGGGTCAGCTTAGCTGTCCTCAGGAGGGCCCCGGTACCTCCGGACTTGCCCCTCCATCAGCTGGCCTCCAGTGGAGGTAGTTGGTACCAGGTCCGTGGTTCTGCAACCCCGCCTCTCCTGCTGTCATCCCCGGGGCCCAGACAGGCCTAGGATCGGCGAGTTGCCAGCCCCCGGCCCCCAGGGCTGAGGTAAGCAAAGTTCCCTTCGGGGCCTGGGTCATCTCAATAAGGCTGGGGTAGCTACCCCCTCTGACCTTCCCTTCGACCCTGCTCCCAACTGGAGAGGAGTGACCTCTCTCTAAGCTGTCCAGCCTCCTTATGAAGCCAGCCTTGGGCTGGGCCAGCCCCACCCCTTCTGCCCAGGTGGCTGCTGGCTGCTCCCAGGAGGCACTAGGTCCTACTCCCAGGGAGGTGTCTTGCCTGGGACCCCAGTCCTGACAGTGCTTATGTTTTACTCCTGAGGAGGCCCCTAGCCCTGAGGAGACCCCTGCTCCTGGGGGAATTCCTGGCCACCTGGGCTGGGCCTAGGTGACAGCATCCCAATTCCATTCCGGAGTCAAGCCAGGCTGCCCCCAATCCGGGTAACCTTGGGACTCAGCACTGGCCTTAACCCCAGCCTGTTGCTCGCCTGAAGGTAGAAACTGGTTCCTTATTTCTCCTCCAGTTCCCGCACTACCCTTCCACACAGGGGGGGGGGGGCTAGCCTGGCACTTAGCACCCCCCTGCCCCATCTAAAAGTCCTTACAGGACCCGTTGCAAGTCTGACAGAAAGATATGGTTCCCGACCTCTGAGAGATGCACACCATCTCCCCTGTAAAGGTGCGGCAGAGAGTTCACTATATCTGGGTGGCGAAGTACCAGGCCACCAGCTGCTGACACTTCCCTCCCCAGGTGCAAATTCACCATCCTTCTGGCTCTATCAACTCCAAACCCGGCGCAGAAGCAGATCTGACCATATGATGATCAGGCCAGGCATCCAGCTTCCCAGTGTGGCGAGGTCTTCTGCAGCCTGTTGCCTCAAGGACAGCCCCATCCTCTGGCAAAGGTCATTACCACCAAGGTGTATGTGAAGTACCTGGGAAGGAGGAGCTCCCCGCTTACATTCCCAAACCA
The DNA here is from genome assembly GCF_035046505.1 of Tiliqua scincoides. Taxonomy (NCBI): domain Eukaryota; kingdom Metazoa; phylum Chordata; class Lepidosauria; order Squamata; family Scincidae; genus Tiliqua; species Tiliqua scincoides. The sequence continues at coordinate 34,786,726 of NC_089826.1, forward strand.
TGGGCAGCAACTGCCCCCACTTCATCTCTCTTCTGGCAGCCCACTGCACTGACAGCTGTGCTCCCAGGCTCAGCTGCGATCTGAATTCACTCTTGAGCGCTTGCTTGTGAGCCCAGAAGACAATGGAGTGGCCACAAATCAGTGCCCTTGCTGGCAGGGAAAGGCCCAGACCTAACAATTAAAGAAGGAAAAACAAAACAATGTAAGTAAACATGAATAATCAGGCGATAACTAAGATGATCCGCCTGCCTTGGGGCGCACGATCTCCACCTACCTAGTCTTTTGATCTCATCACTATCCCAACCCATGCCAGCAGCAGTGGTTGCTGCCCCTATCCTAAATGAATGAAGGCCAAACTTGGCTGAGTCTTGGCCAAAGCCATCCAAACACTTCCTCACCACAGCCAGGACTGGAACCTGGTGAGGGGCTCCAGCCTCCTCCGCCCCATTGGGGGGCCATCATTGACATCTTGGGATCCGCTCACTTTGTGCGCCTTCTGCATCACGCCGGTCCCACTCCCAGCACAATGGTGCTCCTTCCACTTGTGAGGGGCTCCAGCCTCCTCCGCCCCATTGGGGGTCCATCATTGACATCTTGGGATCAGCTCACTTTGTGCACCTTCTGTGTCACATCGGTCCCACTCCCAGCACAATGGTGCTCCTTCCACTTGCACACAAAGAGCGGCCCATCAGTCATGCCTCTTTGAGCCACATACTCACGCAGCCCTGCCACTGGGCAAAGTGGGGAGTTCCCTGCCCCATTCAGTTGGACCCACTGTCCATGACCAACCTGGTCCATCTTCAACCTCCTCAACTGCACACCGGTCTGGGTCCAGTGTACATCTGTGACCCGTAGGGCACGCTCAGTGGCATCCCACCTTCTTCGTGGCAAAACTTCACCTGGGCGGAAGGCCCCGAAAAAGAAAACAAGAAAAAGAAAACATACTAAAAACAGCAGTCAGAGTAAAAAATAGGTAAAAAGAGCATAGAGCAGCAGCAAGTCATAAAAGAATCAGGCCTGTAAAAAATATTAAAAGATGTTAAAAGATGTTAAAAGGCCAAGAACTCAGAAGGCCTGTTTAAACAGAAGGGTCTTCAGGCCTTGCCGAAAGGTCTCAAGAGAGGGAGCCATTCTTAAGTCAAGGGGAAGGGAGTTCCATAGCGTTGGTGCCACTACTGAGAAGGCCCTATTTCTTGCAGCCGCCCCACGTGCTTCCCTAGGCAGCCGCACTTGTAAAAAGGCCTTCTCTGATGACCTGAGAGGGCGAGCCGGATTGTACGGGAGCAGGCAATCTCTAAGATACCCTGGTCCAGAGCAGTATAGGGCTTTAAAGGTCAATACCAGCACCTTGAATTGGGCCCGGAAACGAATGGGCAGCCAGTGCAACCGCTGGAGAAGCGGACTGACAGAGTCGAACCGCCTACCTCCAGTAACCACACGGGCCGCCACATTCTGCACTAGTTGCAGTTTCCGAACCGTCTTCAAGGGCAGCCCCACATAGAGTGCATTACAGTAATCTAATCTCGATGTCACCGAGGCATGGATCACCGTGGCCAGGTCTGCACGATCCAAGTACGGCCGCAGCTGGCGCACCAGCCGAAGCTGAGCGAAGGCCCCCCTTGCCACAGCCGCCACCTGGGAATCCAGGAGCAGCTGCGAGTCCAGGTGGACCCCCAAGCTGCGGACCTGCTCCTTCAGAGGGAGTGCAACCCCATTCAGCGCAAGCCGATAGTCCAGCACCTGCATTGAGGATTTCCGAACCGGGAGAGCCTCTGTCTTATCCGGATTTAATTTCAGCTTGTTAGCCCCCATCCAGATCCTCACTGCCTCCAGACAGCACTCCAGGTCCTCAACCGCCACCCTGGAGTCTGGAGGAAAGGAGAGATAGAGCTGGGTGTCATCAGCATATTGATGGCACCCCACTCCAAACCCCCGGATGACCTCTCCCAGCGGTTTCATGTAGATGTTAAATAGCATGGGGGACAGAATTGAGCCCTGTGGCACCCCGCATCTCAAGGGCTAGGGTGTCGAACAGGCATCCCCCAGCACCACCAACTGGGACCGACCCTCCAAGTAGGAGCGGAACCACCGCAAAACAGTGCCTCCAGCTCCCAACTCGGCCAATCGGCCCAGAAGGATACCATGGTCGATGGTATCGAAAGCCGCTGAGAGGTCCAGCAGGACCAACAGGGACGCACTCCCCCTGTCCAGTCCCCGGCGTAGGTCATCCACCAAGGCGACCAAGGCGGTTTCCGTCCCAAAGCCCGGCCTGAAGCCAGATTGAAAAGGATCCAGATAATCTGCTTCATCCAAGACCCTCTGGAGTTGGGACGCCACCACCCGCTCAATTACCTTGCCCAGAAACGGGATGTTGGAGACTGGCCGGTAGTTATCCAACACAGTGGAATCCAGGGAGGGCTTATTCAGGAGGGGGCGAACCACCGCCCATTTCAAAGCGAGTGGTAATGTCCCCTCCATCAAGGAAGAGTTGACCACCCTCCCTGTCCACTCAGCCAGCCCACCCCGGGCAGCTCTTATCAACCAAGCTTGGCAAGGGTCGAGCAGGCAGGCAGATGGCCTCACACTCCAAAGGAGTCTGTCCACATCCTCAGGCTGTACAAGCTGAAAAGAATCCCACAACACAGGACAAGCAGTTGCCAAGGGGACATCGTCAGACACTGTCAATGTGGCATCCAAGTTGTGACGAATACGATTGATTTTATCTGCAAAATGTTGCGCAAACACGTCACAGCCCCTCTCTTAGGGGCCTCCCATGACCCTGTTAACATTCTCTGAATGCGAAAATCCCTGGTGCAGTCAGACAGCCTGCACACCAGGGCCTCAAAAGCCAGGGCTGCCAAGTAGCCGCCAAGTGTATTACTTGCCCTGCCATTTGACCAGAGGCTGACTAAAAACTGCATCACATGCTCAGGGGGAATAAAAACTGCATCACATGTTCCCAGGTGTTTGGGGGATGGGCCAAACACCTGGGAGGCCAGTAGTAGCCCTAAAGCCCTCAAACTCGCCTACTCTCCTTTTATAACTTGCCCAAGTGCTTGGGGCCAGGGAAGCATTCACTGCACTGTTGACTTATCGCACCCAAGTTTCCACAACCACTGGGGGATGGGGTCCGGCTCTTCCCTCGTCCTCCTGGAAATGAGAGAGGCATCGGCTCTCCCATTAGCCAAGCCCGGAGCATGTCTAGCCACAAATAACATGTAAAGACATAGTCATTTCAGTACAAAGGTGCATGCTAAAGGTGCATGGAGTTTTTCCAATTTGTAACGTGAACTACTGCCAGATTATCGCACCCGAATCACACTGTGGAGTCCTCAACTTCTGACCCCCAGAGGCGAACAGCAACCATGATGGGGAAAAGCTCTAAGAAGGTCAAATCAGCTGTAATGTCCGAGTGCCAACTAGAGGGCCAGCGCACCATCTTCCCCGAAAATAAACCCCAAAGCCTGTGCCGCCTGCAGCATCTGAGTGGATGTGCAGCTTTTAGGAAGATAGCCCACATGCCCATATCCTCCCGCATTGCTGGTGTCACTCTGATCAGGTGATGAGGTTTAGAAGCCCCTCTAAGGGCATTTGTTCATCTGGGTGGACTGGCAGCAGCTGAAATGCAGACTCAATGTAGCATTTCGCCATTTGCACCTGAGCCCCACAACCTCTGAGAATAGCCAATGCCTCGTCAAATGACGTGTACCGCACCGAGCAAAATCCCGCGGTATACCATCATTCACTGAGCGCCCCTGGGGACTGAGAGGTGGTGGATCAACCGTACCTCCCTCCACACCACATCTTCGAAACCAGTCACTGATGTCACATTATTGGCCTGAGCTGCGACCCTGAGTGAGTCCTTTACAGATGTTCAAATCACAGTAAATGAACACATAAGGGAATGACATTGCCAGTGGCCCAGAACTCATTCCCAGAGCTGTGTGCATGGGAATTCCAGTGAGGCATTCTAATGAGGGTTTGCAGGTTAGGAGGCAGAGCATCTTCATTTAATGCAGGTTTAGATGTCTGCAAAGGCCTTTTTGTTCAGAATGTGCATACTGTCAGGTGAGTTCAGGTGTAATATGGGTCTAGAAGTGCTTCACAAGTCCTAGGCCCCCATTTCCTTTCCCTATTTTTGCATAGGCAGCCCCCAAATAAACTTCCAAATAAATAACCCCCAAATAAAAAGCAGCTAAGAGGACCAAACCCGCAAGGAAGGAGACCAGGCCTCCTTGCCACGTGGTTTGTAATTGCAATGAAATGCACAAGGAGAGGGAAAGACGTTCTTTTGAGGCCGTCTTTTTACCACTTCCCTGCCCATAAACTCACATTAACTGGACTCCCACCCTAAAGCCCTGCCTTCTTTTCAGGTGTTTGAGAGGCAAGTTAAAACATTCCTGTTCAGACAGGATGGGGTTCACCCTTTTTTTTTTTTTTTTATGATTCCTTCTCTGCCTTGAATATGTGACTTTATCTCCTGCAGGGTGACCGGACATCCTCTTTTTCTAGGACGTCCTCTTTTTAAGCTTTGTGGTGCTCTATCATTACCCTTGCATATATGAGGTAACCAGCCAACCAAATTGACTGGACATCCTCTTTTTGCAGGACATGTCCTCTTTTTTAGCTTTGTGTCCTGCGGTGGCGCTCTATCATGCTGGTGCTGGCTGAGCCACGAGACCTGTTAGCTGAGCTGCTGGCTGTGGTGGCTAAGCCGCCAAAGTGCATCTACATGCACACTGGACCTCAGAGTTGGCAGGCAAGGCATCCTGCGCCAACAAGTTTGGAGGGCCTCCGTTGCCCTGCCACACCTGGGCACAAACTGCAGCCTCTGCCGCAGAGCCCTGAACCCCCTCACCCTGTGGCAACATAAGCCTAGGTTGTGTGATGGCCACTGCGGTGGTAGCTAGTCCCTCATGCCCTCCCACCCCTTGGGATGTGAGTCCGGTAATCTCCTGCGCTCCATGTCTACCCAGAAGCAAGACCCGTTATGCTCAGTGGGACTTACTCCCCGGAAAGTGGAGCAAGGACTGGAGCCATATGGTCCAAGCCTCTGCATGCCTACCCAGAAGCAAACCCCTCCTCAGAAGCAAGCCCCATTATAGCCCAAGGCTTACTCCCTGAAAGTGGGGCGAGGACTGCAGCCCTATGGTTCAAGCCTCTGCGTGCCTACTCAGAAGCAAGTCGCACTATAGGCCATGGGGCTTACTCCCAGGAAAGTGGGACTTAGGATCACAGCCTTAGAGCCCAAGGCCCTGCATGCCTACTCAGAACCAAGGCCCATTCTAGTCCATGGGGTTTACTCCTAGGAAAGCACGGCCGGGGCTGCAACCCCAGAGCCCCAGCCTCTGCCTGGCTCCTCAGATGTAAGCCCCATTACAATCCCTGGGGCTAACTCCCCTGAAAGTGGGCGACCCTCTGCAGGCCCGGCAGGGGCGCTGAGCTGGCGCCCGCCTCCTAGGCTGCACTCACGCCGCGGGGATCCAGAGGTCACCTGCTTGCTGGGACCTGGGATTGTCCGCCTACTGAGTGCAGGGAGCTGCAGCAGAGCTTGTGCACAGTTGTTGGGCACCTGCGCCTTTCACAGGCTCCAAGTCATGCAGCCTGCTACCATGTGGAGCGCACTGCGACCAGCTGCCCCAGGCAGGCAGGGAGAGTCCGGGATCAGAGATCAGCCCCGTGCTCATGGAGCCCCTCACCAGCAACCCCAGGTGGCTCCACAGCAGGCGGGTCGCGCTCCGGGAAGCAGCAGCAGGAGCTGCGAGCGCCACGTGCGCTGAGGCCAGCAGGGAGACCTGGCTCGAGCTGGAAGGCGGCAGCCCATTCCCTCCTCTCGTGGGACCAGGGACTGAGCGCACCATCCAGGAATGTCTGCTCAGAAGCAGGTCCCCTGTGCTCCACGGGGCCCACTTCTGATCCTTCCCTTGGGCAGAGCCCATTCAAACCCCCATCCCCACCTTACAGACCAAACACGGCTGGCACGTGGTATTCAGCGCAGAAGAGGCTTCCTCTGAAGTCGCACTGGTCCTGAGACGGAGGTGGCTGGATGGAGTCTGGTCAGTACTGTGCCCACTGCTGCCGAGGAACCAAGAGGCTGGGAAAGCCTGGGTGCCAGCCTTTAAAGTATGCCCCATCTTGCCCCTCCCCCGACCAATAGCTGCTCACCACGTCATGCAGGTGGGGAACCGGACACGTTTTCCTCCATCTGCATTAACAGCTGGAGGGCTTTTCTGGTGGTGTTGCGTTTCTCTTGGCCTGCCCTTCAAAGCAGACTGAGGTACACTCACCTACTTAGGTGTTAATGTGCATGTATGGTTCAGGTTCACTTTCCATAGGGCTCCATATATTTTCCTTGTCAGCTATTGGCTTGTCAGTTTCAGTTTCATGACACACCAATTATCAGGTCGCAACCCACTGGTGAGTCCTGACCCACAGTTTGGGAAATGCTGCACTAGCAGTATTCTTAAATATTCAGTTTTTTGCAGATTTTGTTTTTTTCCCAAGGAGAAAAGGCTCAGAAAGCTGCACATTAAAACACTTTAATGTGCTTCCAGCCAGCTTGTGTTTCCTTGCAGTCAGAAAAGGCAAGGTAGAAGTGTGCTGACAGTATCAGAGGTATGTGTGATGTCAGAATTATACTGGGTTCCTTTTTAAAAAAAACCCAAGTACAAAAAACATTTTAATCTACTACTTTTATGATATTTAATATCCTTTATACAAATCCATGTGCAACTAAATAACTGTGATCTATGACACATTAAAAAGCATTCATTGGTATGCTTCAGTCTCGGAAGACTATGGTATCGCGCTCTGAATGGTGGTTCTGGAACAGAGTGTCCTCTCCAGTGCATGAAGCCTGGGTAAAGTAGGTATGGAGGATAGACTGTCTCCCATGCAGCAAATCCCCCTGCTCCACATCACTGAAATGGTCCAATGGAAAGGCAGAAGTCAATACGGTTGGTTCCAGCGGCGTCGCAGGAGTTGCCAGAACGTGACTGTGTTCAGCCATGAACTGCCTCAGGGACTCCGGCTCTGGATTTTGCCTTGAGGTTGACTCCTGAAGCCTTTTCCATAACTGGATGTAGCCACAAGGCAGTGGAGGTTTGGGATCAGAGTTTTCCTTCTCTCAGATGAGCTGCCTTCCCAGGCTATCGAGTCCCAACTACCCAGTGGTTGTTTAGTCGCCTCTTAAGACAAGTACAGCCAAACTGAGGGCCTATTCTTAGCCCCAGCCCCCAGGGGTGACATCTGGGATGTCAAGACTTGTGTGTGAATTGGATTAAAGTGAGGGAGAGGTGCGCAGCCCCACTCTCTCTTCCCAGATTCCATCTTGCTCTAATGGCAGGACAAAAGTCGAGACGGTTGGAGATGGGCTGGGCGCAGTGGTTGACCAGGGCTTCTTTCGTGTCTTGCCATGCTCTTAGCGTACCACGTCGCTTGCAGAAACCGCCTTCATGACCGTTGGACCTATTCTAGTAGATCTTATCTGCTCAATCCACCGGAGTATGTCTTCACATGCTTGGGATAGACAAGTCCCAATCTTGCCAAAGGTCAATGACCCGACGGCTACCCTCAACCTGGTTTGGCCAGCCTGTCGAAGCTGTTGCCCGGAGTGTGGCCGCTGCGCATGCTACAGCTACTGGGAGCCACAGGTGAGAGCTGAGTGACAGGTGGGGACCAAAGGTGGACGAGCTGCCCTAAAAGGACATGACATGCCCCTACACCAGAGGTACGACCCCTCCCCATACACCCCTGATTAAAAAGCAGCTTTACAAATATGACCGTTGACTGTTTAGTTTTAAAAACCTTCTCTCCCACACTTGCTAGTAATATACATTAAAGATGCAGCTACATAGCAATGTGAAGTGCTTTTGATGCTAATTTTTTTTATTTCTCCCCCTCTCGTATGGCTGAAACTGAAGCTCTATTTGCTACTAAAGGCAATATTTGTATAGCAGATTACCCACCATTATTCTGTCAGAGAAAAAAGCTAGTGGAAACTCACTAGCCCCCCGGAGTTTTAAAAAAGTTATAACCCTGAATTTGCCAAAAATACCACAGAGGAATAAGGGCACTTTGAATATGTTTATTTTACAACCTTCCTATGGCTCAGGGATGCAAGGTTGACTGGACTGCGAGGTCTAGGGAATGTGACAGAGCTTTAAAACCCTGAGAATAGACTGATTATGGTAATAACTGTGGTGGTAATTTGCTGCTATTGGAGACAGTAAAGGCACCATTAAAAGCCACAGCAGTAAAGCAAGATTCTAAGAGATGATTCTCAGTGTCTTTTTATAGTCAGGTGCGCACGCCAAAGTACAAAGTAGACAGACATCCAATGAAGCAAAAACACTGAAAATGTGTAGACTTTGGTGTGTTCCCCCTTAATCCAAGGAAAATATCTGGGCACTGTTTCATTGCATGACACATGAAACCAACTGTCCACTAATATGCCTTGAAGGGCCACAGTCTTTTGTTCATGGGTTGGTGTAGCCAAAGACAATGTGACTTCACAGATTTGTTGTGGGGATAATAGGAAAAAAAAAAATTAGAGTGCAATCCAAATGCGCTCTTTGGCCGCACAAGTTCCTTGCACTGGGCTAGGAGTGTCACAAGTGTACCATAGGGCATGTTTGCAGCTCTGGGAGAGTTGGCTGGGCTGGCATGAGGATGCATGCTGGCCCATGGAAGCTACATCCCAGCCTCCACACTGCCTGGATCTGGGAAGTGTGAGTTGGTTAAGGGTGGCTGGCAAGGGGTTGGGGAGGAGGAGGAGGGTGTTTCGGGGGCATTTGGGGGCAGGGGGAGGGTGGGCAGCTGGCAGGTGGGTAGGTGGACGGCCTGGGAGAGAGGTAGGACCAGCCTCTGGCACTTAGGCTGGATCCTAACCCTCCCGAGGTGACTTGGGGTAAAGGGACATAAGTCCCCTTATTCTGAGTTGTGCACCTTCCACCTACTAACCTGCTCTAAATATGGTGCAGTCCAGTTGGCCTGTCTATTCCAGCACAGGTTAGGATTGGGATATCTGTCTCACAAATGCTGCCTTGAGCTCTTTGGATTGAGATGGATGGATGACAGGCAAAGAGACAGATGGGTGGGTGGGTGACTGAGATGGAAAGTTGGACAGGTTCAAATGAAAATACTGATAGGATTTTCTGACAATTATGATGACATTTTCATGTGAGTTTATCACCTTCTTCTTCTTCTTCTTCTTCTTCTTCTTCTTCTTCTTCTTCTTCTTCTTCTTCTTCTTCTTCTTCTTCTTCTTCTTCTTCTTCTTCTTCTTCTTCTTCTTCTTCTTCTTCTTCCAGTAGCAGAAGATTCTCTCCTTTTCCCCCCCTTGCATTTATTTTGCCTTTCAGTGCCAGGTGGTAGGTTATGGTATTTGTTGTGGCAAAATGGAGTTCATCTCATAATACTTCTTGGCAACACTGACATTAACCTAGGGGGAAGAGGCTATAACTAAGGACTGATAACTGAATTTGACTGAAAAGTCTGATGTCAGACATGCCAAGAAATTTATCCTAGGAAAATTCTGAACTGACCACTCTTCATACAACAAGGAGCAAAATTATACACAACATACTCCTTCCTGCATGTTTCCTCAATTTTGCCCATCATGTGTAGGGGAAGGTTTATCTCAGGTGTTCTCCTACACCCAATCCCTATCCTAGTTCAAACTAGGTTATGCTAGGGACTATACTAGGTTATATTAGGGATAATTAGGACAAACTGCCCCAATGCCTTTAGAAAAGGGCAAAAGCAGAGCAGAGCATGTGTGAACTGACATTTCATTGCAGGGGGAAAAATATGAAGAAAGGTTTGTCCAGGGATGTGCCAGAGCCACTTCCTCGAGCCTCAAGTTGAGTCTTGGGTCTTTGCCTCCTTGACTTGAGTAGTAAATGAGTCATAATGGGGGCCATCATAACTCATCCAGAGATGTTTTAACAGTCAGTTTGACTCGAGTCTGAGTATTTTCAAAAGGCGAATCAAGCTGTGGAAGCTGTGAAAAAAAGCAAGCAAGCACACACCCAAAACGGAGTCTCAAACACACACACAAGCAAATCTTGACTCAAATTCATTTCAGTCTTTTCATTTTTAGGGTAAAAACCCCAAGTTGGTGCCCAAGTTTTTGACATGCATGAATCTCTACAAGTTACAGAAACCTAGTTGTGAAAATAAGAGATTTTCGCAACTTGAGTCTGAGTCATCCGAGTTGCAGCCCATTCTTGATATTGTCTGAACCAATCCTAAGAGTCATTGAGGAGAGTTATTGCTCTAAGGAACAACAACAACAACAATAACAACTGGTATTTATATACTGCCTTTCTTGGTCATTGAATTACTCCTTTGACTTTAATAGAAGGCAGTTCACATAGGCAGTCTTTCTCTAAACCCCCAAAGTGTTTTTTACTGAACAAAGAAGAAAAAGAAAAAGACCATGCGTGACCACATGAAGATAGTCTTCTATGCTTTGTCCTCAAGACTGTTGGATCTCTTTACCCAGAGAAGTCTCTTTTTGGCCCAAGATTGTGGTCTGCAGGAAACAATACCAGCAAACTCTTGATGACCCATTGTGAAGTTACTCAGTTGGACAGCTTTTGTTCTTGCATGGATTGATTTATACTTTTATTCCATATGTTTGTATTCATTGTATGGATGGGAACTGATGAGCCAATAGGAGTAAGCAGGTAAAGAAAGAAAGGAAGAAAATGGTTTGGCATTTTTTTTTTTTTTTTTTTGGGGGGGGGGTCCCACTATAGATTTAAAAATAAAGTTGCTGCCTTCATAATTTTACTCTCCTATAGCATCTGCATCTCATTGTCCACATCAACAGTTTTTGACTCATCAAACGCTGAAGACAATAATGCTTCAAGCAGTTCTATATAATTTAGCAAGTTGATGAGGCTACAACTAAAAATACCAGCAATTGCAAGAGTCTGTTCTGCTGCCCATTTAATGGAGTTCTGCAAGATGCTGTGTGGTAGAAAGAAGCAAAGGAATAAAGTGGGGAGGGACGCCAACAACTGAGAAACTGGATTTCAAACTCAATTTTGAAGAAATCAATCTGAAAATAGTTTCAGATTATTCACAGACACATCTGGCTCACACTTGAAATATTATAAGCGCTCTTGTTCCTTCTCTCTTAAAGCAGCTTGTTATGCAAAATTACCACTTCAGACTGCATTAGTAATTTTCCCTTTTCCCTTTTTAAAAAAAATAAAATAAAATAATGTTTAATCCAACTTTCTCCAGATTGGGAAACCATTCCGCTCCGAAAAGGACACCTCTTTAGCGTTACAAATGGTAATTTTCATCATGTAAGGTGATGGGTTGCTGGTCACACCGTGACGGGCTGCCAAATCACCGTTCCCGTGGTACAAGATGGCAGGGCAAAGTCCAGAAAGTTCCCTCCTGTTCCAAAACCCTTTGCTGCTGCAGTTCATTGGGCATTATGCTAATCAGATCATCTGTTTAAATAGGGTCCATATGGTGATGTTTCCATAAATGTTTTTCTTTATTTGAACACTATGCATTCATCTATTTACAGCTCTGCATTGAAATTAACCTTGGAGACTGAACAATTACATTCGGAGCCAAGAGGCAGGGCATTTGCACTTCTTACCCAGAGTAAAAATATCCGTTAGGCAGGTTACATGAACCCTGGTTGCAAATGCCCAGATTTTTCATTAAATACATGCACAAACAGACAGCTAATAGGAATTTTGGAAAACAAAACAAACACACAATTTCTGCCTTTTTCCCTTTTGTTTTACAGCACAAACTTATCTGGGCTGTACACTAATGGAACCCAAATTCTGCCAGCACAGACTGCCTTACAGCAATCGTAAAAAGCACTGTGGCAGCATGTGAAGTCACACACTGTAAGAGCACTAGCAGCAAAGCTGAAATGGCCTCTCATGCTCCAATGGCTTGTTGTGGGACTACTGATAAGGTAGTCTAGTGTGGGAAGTGGGACAGGGTGAGGGAGGCAGAACAGGGCAAGGGAGGGTGGGATGAGGTGGCGACAGGGGCGGGAGAAGGGTAGATCAACTCTGAGAAGGGGATATGTTTGGTAGCAGCAACCACCAAATTCTAGCTCCCTTTGTGGATCCAATCCCATGACTCAGGTCCCGGTGAACCTGCACCATCGAGTTCACTAGCACAGACCTGAGTAGAGCCCTCTGTACCATGGAAGCTTACCCAAAGGTAAGGGAATGATTGTTCCCTTAGCCAGAGGAGACCTCCCCAACCGTTCCCCCACATGATGCAGAGGTAGCCATTTTGGCATTGCTGCATTGGTGGCGAGTGGGGAGAAAATAGGATTGGGAGAGGATTGTCTGTTAATTAATTTGACTTTATTCATATTAAGAAGAATTATAATCCATTTTAGGCCATTCTTCTTATTCATTATTATGAATAATATTATTACTATTCATATGATTTATTATTTCAGTTACAGAATAAAGGTACAGTGATTTCACTGATAAACATAACATTAGATCAGGGCATAGATTTGGGTTTGCCAGAGTCTATAAAATGCTGGCAGAGCATCTCTCTGGGTCTGAAAACTCATGTTAACTGTGACAATGCTCTTTCTCCTTTCTCCTGCTTGCTGCCTGCTGATGACCTTGCCTGACCTTGACTACACTCCTACCTCTTGCCTCTCTGAAGCTGATCTGCCTCCTCTGGAAGTTGACCTTCTGCCTGGTTCTAACTATGCCACTGGCTCTCTGGCTTCTCAGGTCCTGATCTACCTTTTCTGCAACTCATCTTGGGCCCAATTCTATCCCATTTTCAGTGCCAGTGCAGCCATGCCAATGGGGAGTGTACTGCATCCTGTGGTGGGGATGCACTCACAGAGGCCTTCTCAGGGTAAGGGAACATTTGTTCCCTTACCTCAGGGCTGCATTGCAGCTGCACCAGTGGTGGAAAGTTGGATAGGATTGGCCCCTTGTCCCTTATCTTGGTGTTGCATTGCAGCTGAATCAGTATTGAAAAGGTGGATAGGATTGGGTCATCAGTCTCTCAATTGATATATTTTTGGGACTTTGACTTGTTACTCAGTGAGCTCAATGACATTGCTAGGGGGATGTGGGCTACACTGGGTGACACGCACGGGGGGTTGACGCGCACTAGTAACCAAAATTGCTAAAACTGTGGTTTGTAGGAATAATAACATCATGTTATATACTATTCGATGCAGAATTTACAACAGAATGAAATGAGAAAACAGGAGTGCAATATCTCCATTCTATCAAAAGTTATGGCCAAAAAAAAAAAAAAAAAAAAAAAACAGAAAACAAAAACAGTCCTATGTAACAAAAAAAGTACATTTCCTTAATTCAAAATGGACCAAGGAGACTGATTGTTCAAAGAATCAATGATATGTTATTATGTCACAGCATGGAACCAATAAGGTGTTAGTAAGGTGACAGCTGGGGAGGGGGGTGACACCACTAGTGACCAAAATTGCTAAAATTGCAATTTGTAGGAATAATACCATCATGTTACATACCATTCAATGCATAATTTACAGCAGAATGCAATGAAAAAAAACCACATTGAAATATATTTGTTCTATCAAAAGGCATAACCAAAAAACCAGCGGGGCTGGACAATGGTACTTCACCACGCCCACCACTCGGGTCATTGCCCCACCCACTGCATGGGAAGAGGTACATCATGGGGGGGATGTGCTGGCCTAGTGATGCCACTGAATGAGCTTCATGATATACTGGGTGCTTGTACTCTAGACTCCTACCAACAAAGATCAGCAGTCTAAACCCTATACCACACTTGCTCTTTACTGCAAAAAAGGAGAATGTATATAAAAATATCACACTGTAATAAGTACTTTCAATAGTTACAATACTGTAGCAAGACCTATTTTGTAATTTGCATGGACATCAGTTTGGTCATAATGATAATCTTCACAATTTAATTTACAATACAGGCTTGCATCAGTTAACAACCTTCTGCTTAATGATGGATCACATATATAACAGTTGTCAAAGCACAACAAAGAAGCTCTTAATGAGGCAGTCGGGATTCCCATAGCTGCAGGCTATGGAGTTTACACAACAAAGAGGTTCTTAATGCAAAGAAGAGGCAATTATCTCCAGTAGCCTGTGCAGCCTGCTAGTTTCTGGCAGGGAGTGTCTTTTTACACAAAAAAGGCACTGGATTGGGCTGAATGTTCGCTTAACAACCTAATTGTATAACAATAGGGATTGGAGAACATATCCCCACCTTTAAGTGACACACATCTGTAATCATTTGATTTGACAGCAAGCCCCAAATCCAACTTTTATGGAAATGTGGCAGGATGGAAAAATATGAGGACATATGATAACTTTCTAGGAGTATTTAAGGGTTATCACACAGAAATAGATAGACATGTGAAAGAATTTCCTGTCTACATCTTGAAGTAATGGGTCTTCCTCATTGGAGCTTTCCAGCAGAGGATGGGTAGTCACCTATCAGGGAAGCTGTAGCAGGTGCCTGTACTGGGCAGGTAGCTGAACTAGATGACCACAAAAGATCCTATCCAACTCTAACGTTCTTTAATACAATGACAGGAGACTAAAATTCTAAATATATTGAAATGCACTGTTTTTGTTCCCCTAATGCTGGAAACTCAAAACCCAGTATTCAGTTTGTATTAATGCTGTTTACTTTTGCAATTAAGAATGAGAATAGCATCTTATAAAATTGGACTGCTGATCTTTCCCCACATGTTAGTTAGGTACCTTGACAATGGGCAATAATAAAATCACAACAAAGAAAGCCTGATCTTACAGATTAATGTGCGTCTTGTTGCATTTTTCTTCATATTGTATTGATCAACAGACTCCAAAGCAGCCCCCATTTCCCATTTGTCAGGTGATAATTTCAGAAATCTTTTGAGGAGATGGAGGTAATGGAAGAAAGAACTGTATTCAGTCATGGAAGTGATTCTCCGTATAAAACACAGCAAAAGCCTCAAAGTCCAGCAAATCTGAAAAATTCCATTATTCAAGTCACCTGTTTGACTCACTGCATTTTGGCAAGAAAGTTGGCAGGCCAGGTAGTTACTGTTCTGTTTTGCTTTGAGGGCATTGAATGATAAATCAATTGACACCATGGATGCTACTCAAATATGAATTAATATTCCAGGAGGCAAAAGTCTCCTATTAAAGTCCACATTTTGATATTCTGTGTTAAGCACTGATGTGGTCAACTGCTGCTAATTTTTCATACTAAAGTAGTCTATGGATTATGCAGGACCAGGCTGGGCAAATTAAGCCCCTGCTTTAATGCAAGGTGGTGGCATACTCTGCACGGAGAAGGTCCCAGTTCATTCCATTCCACTTCCAGGTAGGACTGGGAAAGGGCCCTGCCTGAAAATCTGGAGAGGTGCAACAGTTAGTAAAGGTAATATTGAGCCAAACAGATGAATACCAAACTGAAGCAGCTTCCTATGTTCAACATGTAACCCTTTTGTAATCAGGGGTTACAAAGTTTCTTTTGGAAGCTTCCCAAAGGGAGAGGGGATGAGACAAAATAGGACAAGGGTGGTGGTGACAGGGGCACAGGGAATAGGGGCAGGAGGAGGGTGGTGACAGCCAGAAAAGTCTCTGGAACCCCGTACTACCCAGGTCTCCATCTTTCACTCTCCATGAGACCAGCTGAGACCCCAGGAAATTTCCTGGTGTCTAAACTTACTTCTGCAGCAGTTGTGTCCCACAGTTGTGTCCCTGAGCTCCTATACATTCATTCATAGTAAGCAGATCCACAAGCCAAGGAGCTTCTGTAGCAGGCCAGTTTCCTCCCAGATTTGATTTCAGGAGTGTCATGTATGCATTTCTCAGTCCAGTGCATATTGCTCACAGCAGGATGCCTTGTGGGAGGTCGAGTAGGAGCCAGTGTGATGTTGGGAATGGTAGAGGCTGAGCAGCAAGGGCTGCAGGGATCCCGTACAGACAGTGAGTATGGACGAGTTAGAAAAAGATTCCAGGAAATTTCTGGGCCTCCTCCTTTGGCTCCCAGGTGCCCTTTTTGATCCTGGGCCTGGGAACAATTTATCCCCTGTACCACCCTATCATAGGCTTTGGTAGGTAGTAAACATCCCTAAAGAAAATCTTCTGAAAATTCAACTTGCGCAAGGATGAAGGATGCACAAGGATGAAACAGAGCTGTCCTTTCATATCCACCAAGTTCTTGGCTGTGCCTGCTCCTGTTCTGCTTCTCCATGTCTGCGGAAAAAAAAAAAGGTTGACAACCTTGAGTCTCGAAAGACTATGGTAGAAGCCTACAGCACCTGGTATCCCAGGCGGTCTCCCATCTAAGAACTAACCAGGCTTGACCCTGCTTAGCTTCTGAGATCAGACAGGATCATGCATCTGCAGGGTAAGGAAACTTCACAGATATCCATGCATATTTACTTTCCCCCAAAAGTAATTCTGCAGACAAATGTGTATTATAGTAGTAAGTGGGTTTCTGCCCATATGCTGATGTTTGATATGCAAAATGTATGCACAACATTGCTAGCCAGAATTTCAATTCCTTGCCTTAATGCACGAATGCATGTGCAATCTGAGAAGGGAAATAGAGCAAAGCTGCATCTGCAAGTAGATGCCCACCAAGCTCCCCATTTTGTTCCCCATTCATTTTTGTAAGACAGGGAGGGGAATGGTTTTGTGCGACAGTGGTGGGCTTTCATTTTTGTTTAAACTGTTTTTTTTAAAGTGCACAGTTTTGGTATGTAAACAGCTTTGTGAACTCTGTTTTATTGAAAAGCAGCATGTATGTCTCAATAATAATAATAATAATAATAATAATAATAATAATAATAATAATAATAATAATACAGTGGTGCCTCGCAAGACGAAATTAATTCGTTCCATGAGTCGTTTCGTTTTGCGAAATTTTCGTCTTGCGAAGTGCGATTTAAAACAAAAAAAAAGGAAAAAGAAAAAAATTCGTCTTGCGAAGCACGGCCATAGAAAAATTCGCCTTGTGAGTCACCAAAAAAATAGCAAAACGCTTTCGTCTTGCGAGTTTTTTGTTGCACGAGGCATTTGTCTTGCGAGGCACCACTGTAATAATAATAAAAAGCATTAGAGCTTTGCGGAGCCATTGCATCCTATCAGCTACCATGATTCCCTTGCATGGTGGCCTAGTTCAGGGCATTGTAGGAATGGGGAGGGGAGGAACTGAGGGGGTGGGTGGATCAGAAGAGGGCAGGCCTGGCAATGATGGTGCACACCATATCCTAACCCCCTTCCTGGGCCTGATCTGCTTGCATGGATCAACTTGGAATTGTGTCTGCGAGATCACTGCTGAGTTGACCCACTGTAGCTGGAAGGGGGGTGGGACCTGAGGTGACTTCCTCCATGGGATTCTGCCCTCTCTGTTGGGCTGAAAAGTCAGACACAGAACTTCTCCTGTCTGAGAAGTGTCTTGAGGTGTCTGCCTTGAGTTGCCCTATTGCAAAGTGGGGAAAGAAGATGAACATCCCCTTCCCCCAAGGAGACCTCTGGTGGCCTCCGTGTGACCACTGAATGTAGTGGTAGCCCTTTTGGTACCACTATGCCCAGTGGCACCACAGCAGTCAGGCCACTCGTCATGGCCTGTTTGTCATGTCTAAGTAAAGGATGCAACCCATTGTTTTAATTACTGATTTTTATTACAGGTTTTCAATGCATTGTGACATAATGCTTCTTAGAAATCAGAGGTGAGATATATGGCAACGCCATTTAAAATATTATTATTAAATATTCATATTCATAGCAATATATTTGTGAAGCTAAAATTAACCATGACAGGTAAACAAGTTTACAGTATACTTGTATGAGTCGTGGTCATTCATTCAGAGGTGACCTGAGTAGAGTATCTGCTTCCAGGATTCCGAAGCATGTGGAACAAACATGAGAAACACTTTCTGTATGAAGCAGATTCCACATGTATGGAGCAAGAGATATTGGGGCTAAATAAATCTTGAGATGACCATTTCTTGAGATGGATGATCCACATCTAGTGCCTTGAATAGATGCCTTTGACCTTGACAGAGTAAACGAATTGGGGCCACCCAGTCAAGTTTTACTCCTAGAATATTTGATCTGTCTAGCAGAATTCACCCTATACATGATCTATACTTTTTAATGTATTCCCAAAGTTTTAGAGAACATATAAATTAATCTATCTCTAGATCTATTTCTAGAGGAGTGATACATATATGCCCATATGCCAACATTTATCTTTCTGGTTTGTGCCAGTGTCTGGGTAATATATCATTGGAGCAGTGGTGCTCGTTATGATGTATGACACTAACACATCATAAAAACACTGTCAGTTTTTGTGATGTATTATTCAAAACATGGGATTATACAGGAAGATCAATATAGAACAAGTCCTTAACCTTTTTTCTTTTGGTAGGCTTGGAAATTGTAGAGGAAATTAGCAAAGTTTATAGTGTCTCTTATAATAATTAGCAGATGTAAATAAAGGCATCTATTTGTCATTATAATCAGAGTTTATATGCCTCTTTTGTCCTATTTCAATGTCTACATTTTCTTCTACAGCTTATTTTCAGAGCTAGATACCATATCATACGATCAAGACATAGTTGACACAAGTGACAAAGAGTTCTGAGCACATTAATATCAAAATAAATGGGATTTTTTCAACTATATGATTGTGAACCTGCCCAGCTTCTATTCAAGAGAACTTCCCAGTGGATTGTGCTCATAGAGGAAGAACACATGTTTTGCTTACAGTAGAACAGGACCTGGTAGAGACCATAGTATCTCCACTAAAAACACTAAAACTTGGGAAGGCCACTGATGATCAGGGAAGACAATACTGAACTAGATGGACGAATGATAAACTTCAGTATAAGGCTGTCAGATATTTGTATGGAACCCACAACCTCCAAACTCCATAAAAGACAAAATAATTTCTTCCTGAAGCATGCCCAGTGCTCGCACTGGTTGTTGGGGGCCATGGGGCAAAACCCTGCACTTGGTCCCCACTGGTGGGTCCTCACTGCTGCTCTCCATCTGCCCCCTGATGGTGGACTGAGCCACCATCTACCACCTTCTACCACTTCTACCATCTTCTACCACCACTAACCAGAGTTCAGGGTTGGGCCCTCTGAAAGTTGTGGATTGTCAAAGAGAGCCCAGAAGATACCTGTGCAGGCCTCTTTAAGCTGCTTAGGCCCAAATCCTAACCAACTTTTCTGCACTGACACAGCTGTGCCAATGGGGCATATGCTGCATCCTGCAGTTGGGTGGCAGTCACGGAGGCATCCTCAAGGTGAGGGAATGTTTGGAGCTGCATTGCCCTTAACTAGGTGCTGGAAAGTTGGATAGGATTGCGTCCTTAAAGGTCTTGGGGTTGATGTTGATTCAAAGCCCCCCTTCCTTTTCACTGAACTCCAGATTTATGCCATTTGTTTCTCTGTTGGAGTTTACAATTTGTTAATATTGATCTGTCCAACTCCCTATGTGTTTCCTTCCACATACCATTCCAGAGAATTGCTCTCATCATCCCCATGTCCTCATTCAAAAAGGGTCTGTCTTGAAATGAAGCATTTATTGAAGAGAGCAGTTTATGGCAATAAGTTAGTCACTGATCTTTTGGATGGTTTTTAACAGTGCTTGCATCTGGTCATTGTCAGTGGAGAGGTTAAAAAAAGAATTAGACAAGCCATGCAAATATTTCTATGGATGCCTTATTAGTTGTTGTTTCTTCTAATTAAAAGGGGGTCAAGTGCCACTACAAGTTTACCTTTCTACATGTTTTTTTAAAAGACATTGTTTTCCAACAAAGGGATAACACAAGTGTTTATTCCATGAACAGAGGTGGAGGGAAAAGGTTATATTTTTTGCGGATTTTGGTGTTTTCCAAAGTTAGAAGTGTTTAAAGCAGTGTTATGTGTTTATATTCAAAATTCACATTATAATTATAAAAAGTGTACTAGGTAGGTGATACAAGTGGTATAGTGTCAGCAGATGCAGCCACAGTCATTACCCATGCACCCCCAATTAAATTATAAATAAAAAATACATAAAATTTTGCAGATTTTGCATTTTTTGTTGGTTGTTTTATATATAAATGAGAAATGCAGAAAGTAGTGTTATATGCAACATCACAGACTATTATTATTATTATTATTATTATTATTATTATTATTATTATTATTATTATTATTATTATTATTATTGATTTCTATACCACCTTTCTCACTCTCACAATGAGTGAGACCGCAGTCCTACTAATTTTCCAGCACTGATATAAGGGCAATGCAACTCCAAGGTAAGGGAACAAACATTGAGGATGGCTCCATGACTGCTCCCCAACTGCAGGATGCAGCACATGCCTCACTGGCACAGCTATGCCAGTGCTGGAAAGTTGGTGAGGATTCTGCCCTGAGAGTCTTCCAGATGCAAGGAGGTTCAAATAGTAGGCTGTCATCAAAACCCCATTGTTACAGATGGAGTTTTTTTCAATTAATGTTCTGCAAGAAACCCATTGCTTACAAGGCAATGGACTCTTGCTCTTGAAACCAATCAATGGAAGTTGGGTTAGTCAGTGAGAAGAACCAATGTACCATAATGCGCACATCAGTCTGTGCACATTTGAGTCAGGGACCTTGGCTACCTTCCTCAGTGGGCCACTTCATTAATTATTTTCATAGTAAAGATGCCTCCTTTCTTCCAGCAATGGTTCCATTTTTAGCTGTAGGACATTACTTGTCTTTACCTCTCTCAGCTAATACACAAAATCCCTTTCCTTCCTTGATATTATTTCCTTGAAGATATTTATACAGTTTTAAATCCCCTTAATCTCTTTTTCTCTAAGCTGTATAAATTAAGTTCCTGGCTCTCTCATCCTGTGTCATATCAACTAATCCTTATCATTCGGTTGTCCAATGCACCACAAACCCAATCAAATATATTCCATACATGCATCGCCATCTATATGTCAAATGTGCATTACAAGAAGCAGCACTTTTGCTTCTGCCTGGTCAACTTCATCAGTTTCAAAACATGTTATCTTTCATGACAATGCTTTGGCAGTTCAGGGATTTTTAAAAAATACAGTTAAAATCTACACAAAAGACATACTGTCATTTCCTGAAGTCCTATGCCCTTTACTAAGGGCCAAACTGCATACTACATTAGATGTATTTTAACATAGCAGCTTAGGACTGACCAGCACTCTTTGTGAACAAACAGCAGCTGTGGGGAACTTAGTGGCTCAAGACTGCAGCATGCAGGAAGATTAACCAGGGCTGGTTCTAGGTCTCAGGGGTCCTTTCTCAAATAATTGCACGTTTCATGTGAGTGGGCCACCAGAGCATCATTCTGCCATATGAAAGCAATGGCTGCACAGGAAGTCTCAGTGATAAGCAGTGGGACCTTTGTAACTTCTGGGTCCTTGACAGCTGCCCAACAATATCAACTCCTGATGCTGACTCTGAGGTTCACCTTGTCCCTATGCATTGGTTTCCATTGATGTGCTCAACCCCATTACTCTCAAGTCAAGTCTCAAATCTCTACCCTCAAGTTGAGTCTCAAGTCCTTGTGCAAATTCTTGAGTCTAGTCCCTGAAGTCTCAAGTCAAGTCCCAAATCTCTGGAGACTCAAGTCTCAAATCTCTGACCCAAAATCTTTGATTGCCACCAATCAGCTGGGCAGTGGGAGAAGGTACTTCTGGGTAACTGCTCCTCACCAGCCAGCAGATGGGCAACTATTTAAAAAAAGTAAAAAAAGAACACACGCACACACAGAGGGACTCAGAGCCAAAAATTACTTCGAGTCCCAAGGTGAGTTTCAGATCTCCAACTTCAAGTCTTAAGTCTTACACTTAGGGATTAATTTTCAACCAACCCACCGATCATCCATTTAGAATCACAGATACCCTGCTCCTCCTGCCCCGTTCCCATTCTCCTAATAGTGTAGTAGAAGTGGTTTGTCTGAACTGTCCCTCTCATACAGGATCTAAATACAACTCTAAGGTAATACGTAGACCGTATGTGATGGGGTGGTTCAGATGCTCCCCTATGAACCAGAAAACAGGAACAGACACAAGAAAGTGGAGCTGGATGTGCTAGCAGGTAGGCTAGCAAAAATATTCTCAATGGAAAAGTTATTGTGGTATCTGATGAACCATAAAAGACAGCTTTTTCAAGGGCACAGGTTCTATCATCCAGGTGGTGCAGCTGGTATGTTCCTATAACACTGTCATCTTGCTTTCCCTCCAGGGTGCTCAAGGCAATGTGCAGAGCATCCCAGACGGTAACCCATTGACACAATGGCCAGAAAATGCGCCTAACTCAGTAAAATCATGTGCATCATGATTCAGCATCATGTGCCCTCCGGCGATACCTTAGGCCTCTATCATGCTTTATGAGGCAATGCAATCCAATAACAAGATGCAATACAGAAAGATAAACTTCAGCAAACAGTGGAAATGAGAGTTATTAAAGATTGTGAGCTGGAGCTCAAAACACTCCGCTTTAATAATGCCTATGTTCTGTAGTGCCTTTCAGTATTAGGCAGACAGATAACAGGCCGCAACCAATCCAGGGTGAAGAGGTCATATCCATTTTAATCCATATCCAATACTCAGTCTTCATTTAGGCCTTTTCTACAAATTGTTTATGACATAGCCAGATATTATTTTTTTCAGTAAAAAGACCCCACTTGAGCAGCTCTTTTAACTGCTTATAACACATACACAGGTCCCATTATTAAATGAACACTGTACAGCATGTTCTGACATTAGATATGTCTCCTATTTATTGTCCTATTCACACAAAATGTACACTGGGAAATAACTTTGGTTGCATTTCGGGACAGGAGAGCACACTGTTATCCAGCTTCTCCATCTGGGGAAAAAAAGAATGCTTCTTACTACATTTACAGCCTAATCCTAATCTGTGCTGGAACACCAACTGGCCTGCACTACATCCACAGCAGGGTTGGAGCTGGCTGGAACACAACTTGGATACGGAAGGGTAGCCACACCAATTGCGCTACTTACATCTGCACCAGCTAAATTGCTGGCACAGATACAAGCAGCCCAGTGCAGTGCCAGGCTGTTCGGGACTGGGGTTAAGGATCTGGCCTAAGTGCCGGAGGTCAGTCCCATCCTCCTACTGGGCCCAGTATGCCTACAGGTCCACCCTCCCTCTGCCCTCTTCCCACTCTGAAACATTCCCATTCCACCCTCTTGCCACCCTTTCCAAACCCCCCCCCCCACTGCCAACTCTCAGCCAGCTGGTGCCTGGATCTGACATGGGGAAGCTGGCACACATTCTTGAACTGGCCTCCCCAACTCCAGAGTAATTGTGATCGTGCTTTATGGCATGTTCACCACACTTCCAGGCTGGTGCAAGGGACATGCACTGACTGTGCTCAGAGTTTAGAATGTGCGCTAAGAGAAAAAAGAACTGCAGACCAATTTAAAGTACATAGAAAAAATGCACAGGTATGAACCAGCTATATGCAGAGATTGCAACAGTCTGGAATCATAACTGACACTTTTTAAGACACTGGAGTGAAGCTGTATTATGTAGCAATTTGTAAAGTTGGTCTGTAAGTGGTAGTATCAGCATGTAATGTTTGGTGAGATTTTGAGGTACGTATGAATACAGAAACACAGCTCTTCCTTCCAGTCATTGACCTATATTACTTTCTACTTTCTGACTTCATTCCATTCAAGCAAGACTCTTCAGTGTATCTTCAGCGCAGGGATGTGCCAGAGTCACTTCCCCAAGTCAAGGTCCAAGTTTTCACCCTCTTGACTTGAGTCACCCGCGAGTCATAGTGGACAGCCATCATGACTCACTCAAAGCTGTTTTTCTAGTCATTTTGAGTCGAGTGAGTCTTTTTGAGAAATGAGTTGAGTCGCAGAAGTTCACAGAAGCGGTGAAAAAAGCAAACACACACATAAAACAGAGTCGCAAGTGTGCACAAAAGTGAGTCTTGACTGAAGTCTATTTGAGTCTTTTCATTTTTAGGGTAAAACCCCTGAGTCTCAAGTCAGTGCCTGAGTTTTTGACATACATGACTCAACTCGCCACAAGTCATGAAAAAAATATGTTTTGGCAACTCAAGACCGAGTCACCCGAGTCGGCAGCCCATCCCTGCTTCAGCCTATCTTTGATTTCATGAGTAGGAATTCCTCATTTCTATTCTAAACCGTTTCAAAGTTGGTTTTAGTAATATCACATTCATTCCTTAGCCATGTTTGTACAGCCCGGAGTCCTTAGCTCTTTTTATGTTTGAAACCTGGCAAACCATTTTAGAAAAATGTCATCGTACAAAACTGTCAGAATGATCTTGACAGGATGGAGAAGTGGGACAATGCATATAAAATGCACTTCAACAGGGACACGTGTAAAGTTTTGCACCTGGGTGGGAAAAATCAGAAGGACACATATAAGTTTGGGGGCATTTGCCTGAGCAGTAGCATGTATGAAACAGATCTAGGCCTTTTAGAGAGTGCTAAGCTAAACATGAGGCAGCAGTGTGATGTGGTGGCAAAGAAGGCTAATGCAATTCTAGGCCGCATCAGCAGAAATATCATATTGAGATGGGCATTTCAATCCAACCTAAATTCCTGGGCAGTGATGCAGCTGCATTGGCATGGGCTATGCTGCATCCTATGGGGGATTTTTGGCTGCCAGGGTAAGGGGATGTTTGTCTCCTTGCCCAGGGATAAAGCTCTGACGCAGGTCAGTTCAACTCAGACCTGTGCCCACAATATCGCCCACGTCCATGTTGATCTGTGGATTAGGCCAGGAAGGTGGATCAGGCCCAGGAAGAGGGTTTGGATATGGCACAGGCAGGTGCCACTGATCCCATGTAGTAAATGGTTACTTTAGACCTGAGCCAAGAAAATATTCAAATTTCATGCCTGTAGATCGGGTGACATTATTCTCTTCTTTTATTTAACATTATCCAATAGCACAGGAATGAAACCTGCTTTTTCCAATATATCCATACATTCTTGACAGCGACATGATCAAATATAATGTGTCAAGGCCACAAGAATACCTGATTAACATTTATTCTATCACTTTCAAACAAAATAAACAGTCCACACAAGATCTTAACATCTGGTCCCCCAAATTGCTTGCAGGAGTGACATTTTTTTTATTATTATTATTATCCTTGTGGTCTTCTAGTGCCGTGGTTTTTTTTCCTCTTCTTCCATCTCGGTCTCACCCAGTAACAGCTGTTACTTAGAATGCAAGCATGCTCAAGTCTGAAATGTCGCTGAGGCTTACTTCTTTTTATTTCAACATGACTTAGCTTTACATGGGGCACGACTCAGAGACAAATGGCTTCAGATGCTTTGAAGAACTGTCACGTCCCCATTTAAAAAACAAAACGCTTTTTTGTGCGTGTACAGTACCTGCAAAAAAAAACATTACAATGCCATTTTTCATTCACCACGGGCTGAAGCAATCGCTCTCCAGCAAGGGAAAGCACAATGGAACAAACACCCTTTTGTATAAACTTTGATACAAAGTATTGTTAGATGATCCTTTAAACTGGGCCATCAGTTTCATTCGAAAAAGTCCATAGCATAGGGACCATACAGTGAACTGAAGTGAAAAAAAACTGTATACCCAAACAATATTTGGATATTTGTTGTATTGGTTAGTTTAAGCATGTCTTTATAAGCAGAGAGGATTTTTGCTTCTGCAAATTGTTTTAGTATCTTGTAAATCATTTTGAGAATTTATACCTAGTCAATGTCAGTGTCAGCTTACCAGTACTGCTGGCATCAGGTTGCTGGAGAAATTCCTGCCCTGGGTCCTCAGTGGTACTCCTAGTTATTTCCTGATGATGAATTGGAGACTACTACTGGCATCTGTACTGTGGGATCGGGGACAGCCCAGTCAGATGTACCTTGTGATTGACATGAGCCTTTGGTCACTGTCCCACCTGGCTGACCTCGATGCCACCCCACTTACCACTGGGGTGGAAACAGATCCTCCTCTCAACAGCCAATGGAAGAATCTCCTAGAGGCTACACAATGATGCACAACTTTACAATTCTTTTAGAAAATTCACAAAGCATGAGCCGAACAAATGAGCTACCTCTCCCCTCCTTTTAACTGATTGTCAGTTCATGTCTTCTGGGTATGTGTGTAGGGTTACCATTGTACCCAATCCTTTTTTTAAAAAAAAATTTTTTATAACTTTTCCCCGAAAACAAATATAAACAAACACCCAAAACACATAACACCTAACATGCTACACAACACAAACACACTATTGGAGGGTGCAGGAAATCATACATCACTATAATTAATAAATCATTACATATCTCCTAATTCATTTCCTCTTCTATATTCTATATTCATCTCTTAATATCATTTATCATTTATCTATCATATCATATAGAATACATCATATATATAGTATATTCACCTAAATGCCCTATCTTATACATCTACAACTTCATTTTCAACCAAGCATAAAAAAGATTTCTATTTTCTCTATTAACTCATCTTTCATTGGGATTTTAGTGTCCTTCCAGTATCTAGCATATAAAATTCTCACTGCAGTTAATATCAAATAACTAAATACACATCATTTTCTTTATCTAAAGTAATACTGAGCAAAAATAATTCAGGTTTCAATGGTATAGTAAATCCAGCAATCTCTTGAATTAAATTTCTTACCATTCTCCCATATGCTTGCATTTTTTAACATGTCCACCACATATGATAAAATGTTCCTTCCTCACATTTACACTTCCAACAACTTTTTGATACGTTCTGTTTCATTTTTACCAGTTTTTTAGTTGTCATGTACCATCTATAAAACATTTTATATACATTTTCTTTAAAATTTGTTGCTCTAGTAAATTTTATATTATATTTACCATTGTACCCAATCCTGAGGACATCTCTACTGAAGAATTATATTTTGGTACATGTCAAAAATGCGCACACACTTCATCATGCATTTGGAGAGACCAGTCAGACAAATGTCCAAATCATTGCAGAGAATTATATAAGCACTAATGGGAGCTTCTATCCTAAGGCTACCAGCAGCTCTGCATCTTACCACTAACTGAGTTTCAGTGGACCTGACACAGGCAGAAGATTCTCAGTGTGACCACCCTTCCAACTTGGAATTCACTTCTTTGGGAAGCAGGGCTTGCCCCTAGGCTGCCTGTTTTCCAAGGCTGATCTGTCCATGAAGCAAATGATGCCATTCGCATCAGGTGGCAGACTGGGAAGAGCAGAGGGGCTGTGAACAGACTCATGCCACCATCTCCTACTCTGCTTCTGTGGACAGAGCCAGCCTCCTTACATACCCCTACCTTTGTGCGGACTTTTAAAGCAAGAAATGTGGATTGCTCTCAGCAGACTCTGCATATCCTGCTTCACAGAAAGGGGGATGGAGGAAGGAGTGAGATTCCACTGCATCCCAATCCTCAGAGCACAGCAACCTGGTTCCCTTACCTTGTTCCTTCCTTGTTTGGAGGGAAGCAGGCAATGTGGAGCATGCTGGGATTGCTCGCAGAGCACTCACATTTGCCATTGTTTACTGAGCACAGTAGAAGAAGGAACATGAGTGCTCTTTCCTCTGCATGGGCTCTTTAAACAAAGTCGGAAATGAGGGATGCACTGGGAGTGATCCTAGTATGTTTTGCATTTTCTGCTTTGATTCAAGAGCCTGCTTGCAGAAGAGAGCCATGTGAGGGGTGTGCAAGTTTAACGGGGTGGTGGGCATTCAGCCATCCATACTGTTTTCACATGGACAATGAAAATGCTCAGCAGTGGACCTGCCATTGAACCAAAGGGGCAAATGCCCTGGGCGTGGAGCCTTGCACACCTCTAGGACCATGCGGGAAACCTCCTTATGTTCCCGATGAGGTTGGAAACTGTGCTTCTGGTTTCCCGGAAGCACAGTTTAAGACCGTGGGGAAGCCTCAGAACACTTCCCCGGTTGGTCCTGGAGTTACACAAGGTTCCACAGTGATCCAGGAAGGTTAGGGGATGGCTTCGTGTGCAGAGGGGGTGCTATCATGAACCTTTGCCCCGAGGTGCCAGGGGGGGCAGGTTCACCACTGAAAATGCTCCTGTTTCATTTGAGTTTTTCCCCTGTGGTCTTCAGTTGTTTGATTTGTTCTGTTTGCTGTGCTGCTTTTGCTGGTTTGATTCATCCTTGTTGTGGTTTTAGCACTTCTTAAAAAATAGATATGTCACCTGGTAGTGTGTCACACACCCCCTGATGGGGAAAGTACAACTGCAAATTACTAATACAATGTCATTGTAATAAAATCCAAGAGCAAGTAATTGGCTTACTTGCTCCCTGTTGTCAGGTTCAGAAGATATAGGTTTATTATTGATTGACCAACCAGTAAGGTCCTAACTCCTATGATGCCTGGGACATATATTGGGCATCTTTTCCCATATCATACTACCTGAAAAACTTTGAAAGGCAATCAGGGAGAACGAAGCTGCTTATGCATACGCATTGAAGTGTCTTTCATAAAACATTTTGCTGAAATGTGTGTATAAAAGCAACTGTAAATTTCTGTGAAAGAAATTGTTATCCGGAAGCTTTATTGAAAAGCCATTCAAGAGTATTTAAATTACTGTTTTCTCAGTGTTGCTTTGTTTATTTAAATCAAGAAATCAGATGGTATTATTCTTTCCTTGAAGCAGATTGGAATTAAGCATCTGATTTCAAAGGGGAGTTACTTAATTCTTTTTGAAAGGTATTGAGCATGAACAGAACATTTCTCTGTGCTTTTGAAATTATGTTGAGCTAAAATCAAATGAAAAAAGGGAAACTAGCAGCCCAATCCTAACTGGGCTTTATGACAGCAGAACAGCCGTTCTGCTGTTGTGAATGGCCATATAGCGACTATTTTGGACATGCCGCTGCAAATGGTGGTGGTGTCAGAGGCCTGTTGCCTATGTTGGATCCTGGCAGGAGCACAGGTAAATTGGTGAGGTGGGGAGGCGGTGGGAGGAATGGGGTGGGGAGAGGGAGGAATGGTGGAGTGTCTGGGCAGGGATGAGGTGGATGGGAGGTAGAACAGCGGAGGGAGGAGGTGGCCCCTAGTGGCACTGACATGAATCAGGATCCTATCTCCATTTCTTTTTCCTTTCCTCTTCTTTAGGGCCCAATCCAGACTGGTTCGTGCCAGCTAAGCACCGGCGCGCAGTGTTGCAAGCATGTCATAAGGCACCCCCCAAGACACCACCGGGCCAGCAGTGTGTGAAGGATGGGTGACCATGCCTGGAGCTCCAGGCGAGCACCAGGTGGCAAAGAAATGAGTAGGGGCATTGTGGGAGGGCAGGGGGAGGGAATGGACCATGACCAGCGGAGCTTGGCTCTGCTGTATCCATAGCCGCGCATCAAGCCTCCCAGCCTGACATAGGGCTGTTTTACTCTATGCCAGCTAAACAGCTGGTGTAGAGTTGTGTAGCCCCATTGCAGGGCCGCTTCCCTTACTCAGGGTCCTGTTCCCCCAAGGAGATGTCAGGAGCCACTAGTGGCTGCCTGATGTCCATGAGATACAGTGGCAGCCATTTTGGTACCTCTGCAGCCCTGGGCACCAGGTAGCTCAGAAATGGGCTGCCGATCACCTTGGTCTTGCACCAGCAAAATGACTGCTTCAGATCTGAGGAGACCCATTGGGGCAGCAGAGCCTTGCCCTGAGGTAAGAGAACAAATAATTCCATTATCTTGAAGAGGCCTCTGGGAACGTGCTCTTGTTTGGCACACTTGCATAAGCAGCATGGGGGTTGATTAGGATTGGACTGTAACTCTGGTCTGTGCATGTGATACCCAGAAACTACAGCATATTGTTTTTGATCCATGCATCCCATTTCTTTGGATACCAAAATAGAGGTTATAAACCACTTTATATGTTTGTTTCTGCACTGTCCAATGAACACGCGAGACAACAGATTTGGGAGAAAGGGCCACTTTATTTCACATTAGCAAGAGAAGCAGAGGCTGAGACCTGCAGCATCCGAGGCAGTGAAAGCCCCTGTGGTGCAGGGAGGGACCTCTGGGTGGTACCAGAAACCTCTGCCCCCAGGCGGGCATGCACCCGACTCCGAGGCGCGCCCCGCTGCTGGGACGGTGCGTCTCATCCATATCTATCCCTTAAGGGAAAGGCAGCCGGACCGCGGATTGCGCCACTTCGAGCTGCTGAGCCTCTGAGGTGTGTCCCCGCAGTCCCGACCAGGGCCCCGTCTATGTCCTCGTGCCGCTGAGCCCCTGAGGACTGAAATAGGGTTCCGCCCTGCCTATGCCGCCTGAAGGTGCATGCCAAAGTCCCATTCACGCCTCCTAACCCGCACCACCTGCCCTCTTAAAGTGACCAATGGCAGCTTGCAAACAGGGGCGGGGGTGTAACTCCCTGGCCCATAACTGTTTGGGGTAGGTGAAAAAACTGCCTGTCCTTCGGCCAATCTTGGCAAGCAGCAAAAAAATTCCTACCCGGCCCCAAACGGCGACCAGTTAAACTCAGACTGCCTCTAGGGCGGGCAGGCGGGTATTCCCACGGTGCCCACATGTGAAGGAGGAAGAGGGCTGGGTCTCATACCCTTTTAAAAGGTCCGCCGTAGCTGCCAGGCCCAGCCCCCTCCCCCTTGGGGAGGGACTCTTGTGTCCCGGCCAGGCCAAACAAACTCCGATCACCTTTTTAATTGGGTGATCGGGATTCTCCAAAAGACTTTGCAAGTGTAGAATCAGTGCCAGCATAAACGTTCTAGGTGCTCTGGGACAAAGCCCTACTGCCTCCTCCACAGCACGTCAATAATGCTTTCTAATGGGACGTTGGACAGCAGTACTTTGGAATTGAGCATTCAGGGGTCCAGCATAACCAGATGAGCCTTCTAACAAGTATGGGCCCCATGCCAGTGTGCAACCTTGCTGCCCCCATCCCTGACACCACCTTTGTATTTAGTGTTAGTTCTTTGTTTTTAATATTTTGAACAGCCAGTAAAATATTTGGTCTTTGAAACGTGAATGAAATTATGATAGCATCCTTATACAGTGCATTCAGCCTTATCAACTAATATCAAGAATAATAGATTCAGCACAGTAATCATTGCTGGCAAATGCAAACCAGATATTTTGCCTTCACTATGTAGTGACAATTTGATTCTAGCTTTTGCATTTAAGTGGCGAGAGAGTCAGTGGGGACTCCAGCACTCCTGCCTCCCAAATACATAAACCGAGTTCATAATTCGTTTTTCAAAATGGTCGCTTGTGAAACCCTGAAAGGCATCATTTGGAAGTGAAAAGCCCCTTTGCCCCTGTTCAGAGGCCAGGATGTCAAATTAGAGGAAAAACATCCCAGATGGTGCTAATCTCTGCGATGCTTCGGCTGGGGGCAAAACAAGAGGATTGAACCACTTCCAGAGCTGGCTGGGTGGCAACGTCTTGTGCTCTGGATTTAGCAGTAGAGGAGAAACCTCTCACCAGCAGCTCCATTTGGAAAGGCCACGCTATAAACGCTGCTGGCTAGCCCTCACCAACTGGAAGCCCTTAAGCAACGCTTCCCCACCACTCTCTCTTTTTTCAGCTAATTGCTCTTGATGACAAATCAATCTCTTTTCTTCCACATACTGAATCTTAAGCCAGTGCTGAAAGCCTGAGTTGAAAAAGCGCTTCAGAACAAAATCTCTCCTGTGTGCGGTGCTGCTAGAGGGCATCGGAAATTTAAAATGCTGTTGCTTCAAAGAGCATCCGCTGCTTTGATGGCAACTGTCCAACACTATTCAGTAAGCCAAGACAGCTAAGCAGGGTCAGGCCTGGTTAATACTTGGATGGGAGACTGCCTGGGAATACTGGGTGCTGAAGGCTTATACCATAGTCTTTCGAGACTGAAGGTTGCCCACCACAATGATAAGAGGCAGCATCAAGGGTCAGCCTATGCCTGTGTCCACCAGAGGGACCATCTGGTTGGTGCAGCCCCTCTACTCTGTATCAGTAGCAGTGTTAGTGTCCAATGTGTTAAGAACAGAAGCATAGCCCCGCTGAATCAGGTCATAGGCCCATCTGGTCCAGCTTCCTGTACCTCACAGTGGCCCACCAAATGCTTCAGAGAGCACACAAGACAGCAAGAGACCTGCATCCTGGTGCCCTCCCTTGCATCTGGCATTGTAACATAGCCCATTTCTAAAATCAGAAGGTTGCACACACACATCATGGCTTGTAACCCATGATGGATGATGTTATCAGGGGTCTGGTGGTCTTCCTTGGGACAGGAGGAAGGGAAAACTATAGCAGAGGCAGGGGCAGTCAGACCCTTTCAGAAATGTTGAACCCCACAGAATGTGCTCAAAGCTTTGATGACTCATATATGTTCCCTTGGAGTGGGCTCAAACCACTGAGCCCATTTGGGTTGAAAAGGAGAATGCTTGTGCATCCCTCACTACCTCTTTTTTTGAACTGGCCAGTACTCACAGTTCTGCTTGGTATTTATTGAGAGAGCTGCATGATTCATTTCTAAGGGCAACTGAAAATTAAGGGAGATAGAATTATTCATTATCCTTGGTTCCCTAAAATCACTTTGAACACCAAGCAGAACAGCAGAGTAACAGCACTAAAGAAAAAAATAAACCATATGCCATGCTTATGAGTGTGTGTATGATTGTGTCTTGTAAAAGGTGATGCCTGTGCTCTAGGATGTGGTCATGAAGCTGTTGAGTATTACTTTTGAGGAAAATAAAATGATGACCCAGTTTTGATAGAAAGGGAGCCAATGAGTAAAGAGGAATATGGACACATGCATGTCTCCTGCACACACCCTTGCACCACTTCAGAGGTTCATGGAGGTGTGCCGGCCTGTGGAGGTTGATTCAAGCCTCTGCACTGGCTTCCTTGGCTGACGCAAGGCTCTGGGGTGGGCAGGGAGGAGGCAGGAGGGAGGCGTTCCTGGGTGGGGGGAGGGCGAGCGGTGGGAAGCACTGGGGCAGGCAGGTGGGGAGTGGGAGGTGGGGCTGGGATCCAGCACTTATGTTGGATCCCAACTCCCATTCCTGGCGAGTTTGGAGCTACTCCAAGCCGCTCCACTCTCCTCAGACTTGTGCCATCTCAGGAGGTGGCGCAGGTCTGAGGAGACCCATAGTGGTAGGCACCTTACTCAGAGGTAAGGGGAAAAGTTTCCCCTTACCTCTGGCTTAGCTGCTTTGGGCCCCTATTCTGTGCTGGATACAGCGCAAGCCTCTTGGTTTGCCTGTTCCAGCGCAGGGTAGGATTGCGCCCTTTGTGTGGGAACTCCCTATGTTTCCCTCCCCTATCAATTCCCAAAGGGAGGTCCACTTTCTCAAGATGCCTTTTCCCAATTACTGTCTCTTGTTCTTTTTCTTGCTGCATCTTCTCTGCTGGAGAGGTGCTTCTCTATCACTCTGATGGGAATATCCTTCAGAGACCCCAACTAGCACCTAAGTTGGAATTAGCCAGACCTTCTGGGCTATTAAACAGAAAGATAAATAGAGATTAAGACTTTATTTTTGTATCAGTGTCGGGTTTAATGATATGGTTTGTCACTGTAAGAACAGAAATAAGCTGCGTGACTCAGTACTGTATATAGGGGCAGAGGTGGTGTTTACCTGCCTGTGACCCATTCAATTTTATAAATAATCATTTATCCTATTTTGTGATCTCATTAAAATTAAAATTAATATTCTTGAGGGATGTCCAAGATGTTCCACACTCCATTTAATTGTTTTACCATGATTAATGATCAGCTGAATCTTGGATTTCTCTATTTTAATAATTGTGATGGATTGCAGGCCATCATACTAATTTAATATGCTTATAATGTCAAATCCCAAATGAAAAAAGTGTGAATTATATCATAATTAAGGAGTACAGTTTAACACTGAACTGTAAGCAACAGACTCTCAGGTTCAGATATGGGAAATATAAACGCCCTGATTCAAAGTCAGGGATCCGTTAATGGAATCAAGTTTATTCATGGAGATCTGCTGTGACTGGGGTGCAAGAGATTACTTGGGCATCCAGCAACTGGGCACTCAGAAGAGCTATTCAGTGAAGAGGGGGCAAAAGAGAACCAGCATGGACAGAGAGGGTAGCATTATACTTTACATAAGAACAGCCCCGGTAGACCTGGATTCAAATTCATACATACATAAAGGAGGCAATCCTGCCCTGCGCTGGAACAGGCAAGCCAGGAGACTTGTACTGTATCCAGCACAGGATAGGGACAAAAAGTGGCTCAGCCAGAGGCAAGGGAAAACTTTTCCCCTTAACTCTGGGCAAGGCGCCCTTGCCCCTATGGGTCTCCTCGGACTTGCACCACCTCTTGAGGCCTCTTCAAGCCGCTCCAGTCTCCCCAGGAACAGGAGTTGGGATCCGGCATAACGGGGGGGGGGAACCGATCTGCAGATAAATGAATCTGTGGATATGGGATCTGCAGATATGGGGCCCTCCTGTATTATAAATAAATAAAATATTATTTCTTTCTACATCTCCTTTTTGTAAAGTCTGGCGAGATCCTGATAGTCATTTTAAAAAAGTGGATTCTGGTGCTAAAACGTTTGGGACCCATTGGCCTAAACAGTGGTTAGTGATAAGTAGCTTCTTCTTACAAAGAGAATTCTCTTACAAAGAGAGGGGAGAGGAGAGGAGCTGATTTCAAGTACTCTTTTATCTCCTATAGCAGTGTTTCTCAACCAGTGATACTCGTACCATTGGTAGGTGGTGTCTGTGGTACATGCCAAACCCCTGCTGCCTGGCAGTGAGGCTAGTAATGCAACATGACAAGCAGCAGTAGTCCAATGGGCAGAGCTCCAGCATGTGCTTTTGCATACTCAAAAAACCCTCCCATCTACCCTGAGCCTCTTACCGGTGTTCATTGCATTGCGCCTGGCCTCCCAATCTGGAAGTAACTGGTGATGATACTTTGGGTTAGTACGCTAGTTACTTTGGGTGGTACTTCCAATAGGTGGACCATGCAAAGTGGTACGATGGCGGGCAAATGTTGAGAAACGCTGTCCTATAGCATCTGCATTCAGCTATTAAGAACTATGAAAGGAACAGAAGATCCAGAACTCTCTGTGCTTGTGGAACTCTGAACTGGATCTTTCCTGTTTTAGCAGTCAGTGCAATACATTCTGGGAAATGTCGTCACTCAGTGGGAGGGCCCATGCTTTGCATGCAGAAGGGTTCAAATTTCATTCCCAGCATTTCCAAGTACAGCAGAAAAATATTCCATGGAGAGGCAGCATTCACTGTACTGTGCTAACGGACCAATGGTCTGCCTTTGTGTAAGGCAGCTTCTTGTGTTTCGCCTGAAACACTTGGGGAAATATATTCAAACTTTAGATAACACTAACTTAAAAGAAGAAATGGGGAGGAACTATAACACAGTGGTAGAACATGTGCAAAAGATTCAAGGTTCAATCCCTGATTTCTCCACATAGGGGACATTTTTTTCTATCCTACTGTTCCAATTTGTTTAATGTTCTTTGTATGATAATTTAAAAAAAAAATTATATAGCACAATTAGTAAAAAAAAAACACAAACGAACAGAAACTAACCGAAAATGCAACCCACGATTGACTGGTGGTTCTTCTAATATGGTCCAAAGCCATTTTCCGAGAGACAAACATTACAAAGGCAGAGACATCAAAGCTGTCAGTATCTCCACAGAGTCGCTTCATACCGTGCTTTTCAATAGGCCTTGTCATAAAGACATCAATTATACCTGGCTGCGTACAAAACCATGTGAAAAGGTTTTAGGGTTTGGGAAGAGAATACCAATGTCATTTTTTCCGCTCCGAGACACACAGCGTGTGAAATGCAACCTAGATATTCATTCTTCATTTTTTTTCCAAAAGAAACATTAGCTTATAAGGTCGTTCGAAAAATATGTAATTTTAATGCCGTCAGTGTTGTTTTTATGTTTGGTAATCATAATGTTTAATTTGCGCTGCTCTTAGAACTTTAATTACAAAGCTAAATTGTACTAATATCCATTAGGTACTTCTTAATTGAAGGCACATCATATGTCTGATGTGGCAGTACTAATTGGAGTAATTAAATTCTCATACGCATCAGTAGCCTATTTTTAAAGAAGAGTGAAAAAAGCAAGAAAAGAAAAATGGTGAAACCAGGCCTGAAGTGATTGTTAAACAAAAACAAACCACAAACCTTGAGATTATGTGAAATGCAATTTCTTGTCAGTTGTCTTTTAATGTGGACATCAGCACATTGAAATTCCCAGATCCTCGGGACTTGGTGACAGCACCAAGATGCCAACACATTACCAAGCTTAACAGTGATGGAATGAGAATCGGCTTGAAGGCACGTCACAGATGACAAGTGCGAAAGATAGACTGGTACCCAAAAGATCCAGATTCTTTGTTTTCTGTTAGCACGTCAGTGAAAGCCTCCTCCACACCTGTCATTGCAGAGGACTAGAAACTGCACACTCATTTACTTATTCATTTGTAATATTTTTAGACTACCTTTTTTGCCTTTAAAAAGAAAATAATGCAGAAAATAATGCTACAAACCATAATCAGTTGAAATCCAGGAACCAAATACCTTAAAACCAACACTCAACTACAACACAACACAGCAGACAAACAAAGCCATGACAAGGAGAAAAATCTGAAAACTCTATGACTACTGTAAGGAGGCTCAACAAAATGGCATGAATGGGCCGAGACTTGGATGACTTGGACTTGAGTTGCATAAAAACGTTTTTTGTGACTTGTACGGACTCGAGTCACGTGTGGCAAACTTGGGCATTGACTCAGGACTTGGGGGTTTTATCCTAAAAATGAAAAGACTTGAATAGACTCCAGTCAAGACTTGCTTTTGTGTGTGTTTGTGACTCTGTTTTGTGTGCGTGCTTACTTGTTTGCTTGCCTTCGTTCACCGCTTTCAGGGCTTGACTTGTTTTTCATAAAGGCTTGGGCTCAATTCAAAAGTACTTGAAAAATCTCTCTGGACAAGTCACAGTGGCCACCATTATGGGTGCCTTGAGTCAAAGAAGCAGAGACTCAGAATTCGACTTAAGTCTCGATGCTGTGGCTCTGGCACATCCCTGCAGAACTGGGTAGTTTTTACAATCCTCAGAGAGCTACGGAGGGGCCCAAGGCTGAATATGATATTCAGCATGCCAATGTCTTGATTCTACAATCAACAGTATCAATACTGACAATGATTTATTTACCTGTGCAAACTATCCTCCAACTCTATGTACTGCTGTCATATGGTAACATTCCATTGGTTAGAATTTGATCTAGCCCTGAAGGCAGAAGACAAAGTGTATGCTTCTGAATTCACCCTTCAGTCTTATTGAAGGAATAATTGACCATCAAGTTGAAGTTCAATTTAGCAAGGGTAAACAAATGATGCGGGGGTTATACTCTGGTGAAACTAGCACTCAGATACAGAAAACATGTGGTATAATCATGTAGATATTACCCCACTGCTGACAGGCATGTTTTTTTCTTGCTATAAGATACCACTTTATGACTGAAACAAAAGTTATACACATCGTACAGAAAACCAAAGGCTAAGCTGGTGGTGGGAGCTGCTGGGAATAGGACTTCTCAGTGTTACCTAAATTCAAAAGTACATGTATTTGATTGGGTCAGTGTTCATTTTTAACACAGCATCTTAAAAGAGCCAGGATTCAAACCATTCCCCCACACTGCACAGATCAAGAAATAAAACACATCTTTTCAATAATCGTGGTTTATTTGGAGTTTCAGCAGTCCATTTAGTTTTGATATTACAAGACTATTAGCTCTGTACTCTTGAACTGAAAACATTGATGGGTTCTGACAGCTGTCACTGAGCAACTGAAGGAGACGAGGCTTTCAAGTTGAATAAAATACAATCACATTGAGTAGGGGTGAAATTTATTTTGCGGCATAAAGTCTTTGAATTCCACATCACGCATGAGAATTGGGGGTGAGATAATGAGCTAAAAAACCAAGCATCTAATGCTGTGATCCTAAATAGCTTTCAATGGAAGGAAGGTCCACAGAACTTAGTGGGGTTCATTACTCATAAATTTCCAAGACAAAAGAAACTCTCAGATAGAAAGAAGGCCAACAAAGCAGGAATTGTCCTGTGATGAAAATCGCTCTTTATGAGTACAATAGCTGTAATCTAGAGCAGTGTTTCTCAACCAGTGGTACAGGTACCACTATTGGTACTTGAGGTGGTGGCTGGTGGTACTTGCAGGACCCCTTATGCCCAGTAGAGACCAGGAATGGGACACAACAAACAATGGTAGGAGGCTCCAAACCATGCTTTTCCACACTTAAAAAAGCCCTCCCGTCCACCATGAGCCTTTTTCTGGTTGAGCCTCTTACTGGTTTGTTGTTTCACATCTGGCCTCCCAACCCAGAAGTAATGGGCAATGATGTCCTCACCAGTTACTTCTGTTGGTACTTTAATAGGTGGACCATGTGAAGTGAAAGACTTGAGAACAAACATTGAGAAACACTGATCTAGAGAGATCATGGCTGGCAAGGAGGTAGGGGCAAGCAGGAAAGGGCTTCTGTTATGCTATATGCCCCAGGCCTGTAGAGAATTTACAGGCTGGATAGAGCAAGGCCCTGATGTCTTGGCCTGCATACAGTGTAGCATCATGGGAGTGGCTGATGCAATACCTGGTCACCCGATGTGTCACCAGATGGTGAGTCATAAGATCACTAGACTGTAGCCCACCTCTCATTGGCCAGTGTCAGTATATACTGCAGCCTGTGCAAGCTGCTGTGTGGGAGATGTTATGTGGAGTGTCTGCGGGAAGCTATGTCAGTGTGGATCGTGATCAGAGTGTCGAGAAAGAGAGCTATCTGTGCTGTTTGCTTGCTATAGCTGCCTTTGAACTGTAAATATTGTACATACTACAAGTAAAGGAACATCTGGTGGTGAAACTGCCGTGTGTCTCCTTATTGTTCCAGGGAGTACTTGCCTGACCTTGAGTCTCTGGAGCTGCGGTGTCGGCTGTGTACTGCAACAGCTTCTCCTTTCCTCTCTAATGTCAGAAGGTTAAAAAATTGTGCCACTGCTGCCTTTTTCCTGCAGTAACATAGGACATGTGGGAGAAAGTTCAGCTGGCTAGTGAAGAGGGAAGAGGAAGTGCCTATGTAAGTTGAGATTCATACAAACAATTTCTCAGGGGGATATTCACTAAAATTGAGTGTTAGGAGATTAGGACAAACAAAAGAAAATATTTCTATACCCACTGTGTAATTAATCTGTGGAGCTCCTTGCCACAGAATGTGGTGATGGTGTCTGACCTAGATGCCTTTAAAATGGGATAGGATAGATTTCTGGAAGAAAAATCCATCACAGGTTAAAATCCATAGTGGGTATATGCAACCTCTTGGTTTTAGAAGTAGGCTACCTCAGAATGCCAAGTGCAAGGGAGTGGCACCAAGATGCATGTCTCTTGTTGTCTTGTGTGCTTCCTGAGGCATCTGGTGGGCCACTGTTAAATACAGGAAGCTGGACTAGATGGGCCTTTGGCCTGATCCAGCAGGTCTCTTCTTATGTCTTTCCCTCTCCATGGTCTTTCTTCCAGGTGACCTTGCGTTATAAGGGTACTGTGTGGGGACCCTGGGAGAAAGCCTACTGACTGATGCACAAGTTGTTGCATTAGAACTAGAAAATTTAGAATTGCATGGAAATCTTATGTGCATCTCTTGGAAATATGTTGGTTGAGCTCCTTTTTTGCATCACAATTAATATAAGAGAGAAGACATTTTCCAGCTTTATAATTATTTGCCACACATAAACTGAGTTCGCTGGATTAACACATTAATGTTCATGGTGACTAAATATATTTAAGAATTTAAATGCTTCTTAGATATTGCAGATCTCAAACATCTTTCTTGCGGTGCTCAGACATCTGAGGTTTATCGTATGTGGCTTTTACGATAAGCAAGTTTGGTCACCCCCTGCTATATTTTCTTGTATGTCACCACATAGTGCCACTTAAATTTATGCATTTATTTACCTTAAATATTGATACCTCATGTTTCCATATCATGTTTCTATTTAACAGATACCCAAGGCAGCTTACAGTAGATTACACACTACAAAAGAGAACGATGCTATCTGGGCCAAATAAAAGAGATGCTGTTAATTGACGCCATGGGGTGCTGTCCCTACGGACCTGTGATGAAAGCAG
The DNA here is from genome assembly GCF_035046505.1 of Tiliqua scincoides. Lineage (NCBI taxonomy): Eukaryota > Metazoa > Chordata > Lepidosauria > Squamata > Scincidae > Tiliqua > Tiliqua scincoides. The sequence continues at coordinate 34,826,909 of NC_089826.1, forward strand.
GGGAGGGAGCCCCCCTCCTCAGAGTGTGCTCCTACAAAGCACTAGATCTAGGTGTCATTCTGGAAGGGAATAAAGAGTGTGTGAAAATCAGCCATTCATAGTGTTACATAGCTACAATACTGATGGTTAGTCTTTGCCTCTTTCCTAGCAGAGTACAGTATACTTTAATAACTAATGAATGGGTGGGGGCAATGGAGGTAGAAGGTAGTCATTTCCTTTGCTATATCTTTGGATATTCTGAAATAGGATGTTACACTTACAGCCAGCCCCTTTGGGATACTGTGGGGTAAAAAGTCTAAGCAGACAAATGATGATTTGAAATGTCTGAAAATTAATATTTTCAGTGACTGCGTCAGTTTACGTATCAGCAATGTGAGGCTTTGTTTCAAAGCTTGCCATTTCAATTTCTCCCTAATTTCTCCCCTTTCCACAGGAATAGCAACAGGGTTAAGAATCATGATTCGTTCCTTGCAAAATAGCAACATGGGCCATTTGCATGTAATCTTGGTTCATTAGAGGCGCATTGTCAAGATAGGCACATACCGTGGACATTGTCAAGACTTGTGGGCCTAAAATTAGACCCGCCAGCTGCATTGTCATTGCAGCCTTGCGTACTCTTGACTTTCGGGCCACCTGTGACTGCTCTGTTTTGCAGGCTGTCAGAAACCGAATTGCACATTCAGTATTTTGGTTTCTGTTCTGGGCTCCTTCAGAACATTTAAGAGTGGAGTCAAATTGTGTTTGTATTTCTAGTCATGAAATGTTGTATATTTAGGGGAGCACTGATTGCACCAGGAGCAGCTGCGATACAATAAACTGAGCCAGAGAGCAAAGAAATGGTCTTGTTTTCTAACTAGGGTATCTATACGCTGATTGCTGAACAGCCAACAATGTCATTGCAGCCCAATCCTAACCTGTGTCAATACAGCCAGGCTGCATGGCCTGCCCTGTTCCCTACACAGCTTAGGAGGGGCCTTCAGTGCAGAATCTACCTTCTCTCACAGCCTCCTTGCCCCATCACACCCCTGTTTCTCCCCTACCCACCCCTCTCTGCCCCGTTTTGCCCCCTTCCTGCCTCCACTGCTGTCTAACATGCTCCAGTGGGTGTAGACAGCTCTGGCAAGGGTCCTGGAACGCTGCAACAGCACTCTTAAAGTAGTCTCTGATGGAGTGCTGTGCACTCCATCGGCAGTCATTTTGCAATTACGGAAGTGCCTTCTGCTATCACAAAGGGCTTCCATGTGCCAGTCCAATCCTCAGTAGTATTAGGCCGCAAGTTTATTTGTTCAGTAACTTAGCATGAATGCTACATACCACTGCATAGACCATGAAAGTTCAAAGAGAAACGGAAACAACTGATTCACATAACTTTAATTAGCGAGTTTACAGAGCAGATCTGATGCTTTTTATAACTAAAATTTTTAACAATTTTCCTTCAGCAGAAGAAATGAAGTGCATAATCACTATCATTTGCTGCAGAACATGATTCTCTGGTGATTAAGTCAAGAAGTAGACTACCATATAAAGCATGTGGTTATAAATATAACCAGCTCCTATCTTCACTTGGTACTGTTGTTGGCAACCTTCAGTTTCGAAAGACTATGGTATCGCGCTCTGAATAGTGGTTCTGGCACAGCGTCTAGTGTGGCTGAAAAGGCCGATTCGGGAGTGACAATCCCTTCCACACTGGGAGCAAATGCAGTCTGTCCCTGGTCTGTCTCCCTGGCTATGGGCCTTCCTTCTTAGCCTCTTTGCCTCAGTCTGTTGGCCAAGTGTCTCTTTAAACTGGGAAAGGCCATGCTGCACAGCCTGCCTCCAAGCAGAACGCTCAGAGGCCAAGGTTTCCCATCTGTTGAGGTTCATTCCTAAGGCTTTCAGATTCCTCTTGCAGATATCCTTGTAGCATAGCTGTGGTCTACCCATAGGGCATTTTCCCTGCACAAGTTCTCCATAGAGGAGATTCATTGGGATCCAACCATCGCCCATTCTCACGACATTACCAAGCCAACACAGGCGTCTCTGTTTCAGCAGTGTATACACACTGGGGATTCCAGCACGTTCCAGGACTATGTTGTTTGGAACTTTGTCCTGCCAGGTGATACCGAGGATGCGTCGGAGGCAGTGCATGTGGAAAGCATTCAGCTTCTTCTCCTGCTGTGTGCAAAGAGTCCATGACTCTCTGCAGTACAGAAGTGTACTCAAGACACAAGCTTTGTAGACCTGGATCTTGGTATGTTCCGTCAGCTTCTTGTTGGACTAGACTCTCTTTGCGAGTCTGGAAAACGTGGTAGCTGCTTTGCCGATGTGTCTGTTTAGCTTGGTATCAAGAGAAAGAGTGTCATAGATCATTGAGCCAAGGTACACAAAGTCATGGACAACCTCCAGTTCGTGCACAGAGATTGTAATGCAGGGAGGTGAGTCCACATCCTGAACCATGACCTGTGTTTTCTTCAGGCTGATTGTCAGTCCAAAGTCTTGGCAGGCCTTGCTAAAACAGTTCATGAGCTGCTGGAGATCTTTGGCAGAGTGGGCGGTGACAGCTGCATCATTGACAAAGAGGAAGTCACGCAGACATTTCAGCTGGACTTTGGACTTTGCTCTCAGTCTGGAGAGGTTGAAGAGCTTTCCGTCTGATCTGGTCTGGAGATAGATGCCTTCTGTTGCAGTTCCAAAGGCCTGCTTCAGCAGGACAGCAAAGAAAATCCCAAACAAGGTTGGCGTGAGAACACAGCCCTGCTTCACTCTGTTTCGGATGTCAAAGGGGTCTGATGTTGAGCCATCAAAGACTACAGTGCCCTTCATGTCCTCGTGGAAAGACCTGATGATGCTGAGGAACCTGGGTGGACATTTGATCTTGGGGAGAATCTTGAAGAGGCCGTCCCTGCTGACCAGGTCGAAAGCCTTCGTGAGATCTATGAAGGCTATAAAGAGTGGCTGTCATTGTTCTCTGCATTTCTCCTGCAGCTGTCTAAGGGAGAATACCATATCAGTGGTGGACCTGTTGGCTCAGAATCTGCATTGCGATTCTGGATAGATGCTCTCTGCAAGTACCTGGAGCCTCTTCAGTGCAACTCGGGCAAACAGCTTTCCTACAATGCTAAGGAGAGAGATGCCGCGGTAGTTGTTGCAGTCACCCCTGTCACCTTTGTTCTTGTACAGCGTGACGATGTTTGCATCCCTTATGTCCTGTGGTATTCCACCTTCTCTCCAGCAGAGACAGAGGATTTCATGCAGCTCAGTGGCAATGATCTCTTTGCAGCACTTTAGGACTTCAGCAGGGATGCTGTCTTTCCCAGGTGCCTTGCCAGAGGTGAGGGAGTCCAGGGCCACGTGAAGTTCTGCTAGGGTTGGTTAACTGTCAAGCTCCTCCAACACAGGCAGGCACTCAATGTTGTTCAGTGCTTCCTCAGTTACTGCATTTTCTGGGGAATACAGCTCAGAGTAGTGCTGCACCCAGTGTTCCATCTGCTGCGCCCAGTCCTGGATGACCTCGCCTATGGCAGACTTCAGCAAGGCAGTTTTCTTCTGCGTTGGTCCTAGGGCCAGCCGTCATACATCCCCTTGATATTGCCCATGTCAGCTGCTATCTGTATCTGGGAACAGAGTTGGAGCCAGTAGTCATTAGCACATCTCCTGGCAGTCTGCTGGACTTTGCTCGGAGGACCTACAGGTTGCACTCACTGGGACAGTCTTTGTATGCTGCTAGAACTCTCCTCTTTTCCTCAATGACTGGTGTCCTCAGAGTGGGCTTCAAATCAGTCTGCCATCTTGTTGTTCTTCTTGCTGAATATGGACAAGGTGGTGCTGTAAATGGCATTCTTGAAATGTTCCCATCTGTTGGATGCATCTGCATTGGCAGGGCCTAGAAGAGATTCCTCAAGCGCTTGTGCAAATTCCTCCACTTTTCCCTGATCCTGGGTCTTGCTGGTGTCAATGTGAGGTCTTCCTTCCTTTTTCGTATAATACAGTCGCTTAGTTAGCAGTTTCACTCTGCTGCACACCAGGGAGTGGTCAGTGTCGCAGGCAGCACCCTGATAACTGCATGTGATCTTGATGCTGGGAAGGCTGGAGCGTCTGGTAAGCATCAGGTTGAGCTGGTGCCAGAGCTTTGATCTTGGGTGTCTCCAAGAGACTCTATGTTGGGGCTTCGTGTTGAAGAATGTGTTGCTCATGCAGAGACCATGATGATAGCAAAGCTGTAGCAGGCATTGGCATCCTCCCAGTACCAAACTGGTCTCAGCAAGTGGGCCACGAACTGTGATCTGCACCAACTCTAGCACTGAAATCACCGAGGATGAAGAATGGTTCTTTTTCGGGGATTTTCTTGATAGTGGTGGCCAGGTCATCATAGAATTTGTCTTTAGCTTCTGCTGAAGATGACAGAGTCGGTGCATATGCACTGATGAGAGTGACAGGTTCTGCTGATGAGTGGAGCTGTAGGGACAAAATTATTTCACTTCCTGCAGAAGGTGGGATGATGGATTTCAGCAGGGTATTTCTGACCGCAAAACCAACGCCATGTTCCCTGGTTTCGTTTGGTGGTTTTCCCTGCCAGAGAAATGAGAAATTTCTCTCCTTGACAGATCCTGAATACAGCAGCCTCATCTCTTGAAGGGCGACGATGTCCATCTGCAGTCTGCTCAGCTCCATGTCGATGACAGCTGTTTTGTGTGTGTCGTCTATTTCTTGCAGGTCATCAGAAAAGCCAGGTATCATTGTCCTAACGTTCCAGGTGCCCATCTTTAGGGCAGGAGTTTTCTGTTTTCTGTTGCCAGGTGCAGAGTTGTCGATCCGCTTGTCAGTTTTCACCCTAAACCCCACGCACCCCATGAGGTTAATGGACCGTGGCAAGGCAGCACCTTACTGGCTGGGGACTGCCCAGCTTAAGGTGAGTGGTAGCTGCCCAATAAGATGCAATGATCTCTCCCACCGTCAGAAGCAGCCCCTGGTGTCACGCTCTATGCCAATCAAGCAAAGACTTATAACTGGTAAACTGCTACTTCCCGTGTTGTGCCAACGCTGCATGGCGAAGTTGGAGTGTCCTCTCCAGTGCGCGAGACCTGGGTAAAGTGGGCATGGAGGATAGACTGTTACCCATGCAGCAAATCCCCCCTCTCCATGTCGCTGAAATGGTCCAATGGAAAGGCAAAAGCCAATACAGTTGGTTCCAGCGGTGTCATAGGAGTTGCCAAAGCGTGACTGTGTTCAGCTGCAAACTACCTCAGGGACTCCGGCTCCAGATTTTGCCTCAAGGTTTTACTCCTGAAGCCTTTTCCACAACTGGACATAGCCGCAAGGCAGTAAAGGTTTGAGGTCAGAGTTTCCTTCTCTTAGATGAGCTGCCTTCCCAGGCTGATGAGCCTCATCTACCTGGTGGCTGTTTAGTTGCCTCTTACTACAAATACAGCCAAATTGGGGTTGTGGAGGGTGAGGATTCTATAAGATAAAGTGGTGCTATCCCACAGAGTTGGAGGTGAATCCCACACAACTCAGAGTAAGCAACCCTGCCCTTTCCGAACCCCCATGTCAGCCTCCCCAGGCCAGTGCAAACTCACCATTCTGAAGTGGTATGGAGGCTGGATTCAGCCTCTGTGGTACTTAGTACTGCAGCTGTTAACAACCACCACTGTTCCTGAGCTTCCACCTGTAGAATCTCACTAAACATCCAGAATATCATCAGGTTCACCCATTTACTGAAGGAACACTTTTGAATCTTAGAACCTTAGATTTATGCTGCAGCTTTGATTACCTCTGCTATGCTTAAGAGCCCTGAATTAGAGTTTCTTTTCCAATTTTCAGATTTGTAAGAAGGAAGTTATGAGATTTATGGCTCAATCCTATCCCCCACCACTTAGAATGATGTAGCCATGCCAACGGGATGCACGTTGCAACTAGTGGTGTGATGGGCAATCAGTGGGCCTGCCAGAGGTATGTAAAAATTTTCTACTTACCACTCTGTAGGCCTTCTTGTGGCCTATATAGCTGGAGTAAGTCCAAGGGGAGAAAAGGATGGGATGGAATTGAAAAGAGGGGATAAGATCCTGGCATAGGCTGCTATCCTGGCATCCATCCTTCCCCCCTCCCCCCATTCCCCCTTCACCGTGGCTTTCAGTATCCATAGGGGGTCAGAAGCCCCACAGATCCTGAAGTCTGACAGGTTTTTTTATATCCCCGTTATCTCTTGAGCTTTCTTCCTGGACTTTCTTCCTCCAGAGGCTGAGGGTGTGTGTGCGTGTGGGGGGTGGGTCCCTCTGGAGCCACTCCTTCATGTACCACTATCACTGCTCATTTTTGGCAGCAACCTGGAAGTGCATGGCACAGTCTGGCTTTCAGGCTCTCAGAAAATGCAGGGCAACTATCAGATTGGGCCTTTAAGCACACTGATCCTTTCCATGAGTGTGCATGTCAGTTTCAAATAATGCTGCATGGTCTCCATTTTGAAGACTATAGAGTTTTAATACATTTAGACATGGGTACATCTCATTGCTTGTACAGTGCAAGTGTGTATTGTAGTGGGATTAAGTGTGATTTGCCTTCCTTATATTCTATTAGGCAGATGCCTTGGGACCAGCCGTTCCAATCCAGCGGGGCTACTCTGAAAAGTCTGCCCCTGTTTTGTAGAGTACATTTAATTAAGCTATTATTTTTTTTCTCCAAGTAAAATTAATCAAGGAAGATATATTGCTTCCATGAGGCAAAAGCAGTAGGTAAATAGGTTACTGCCCAGTAGAATTGACATAACCCGAATGTTCATGGCCTCACCGAATTTGGGGACAAAGTTTTGTTTACTCTTAATTATGCCCCATGCTATTTGCATCCAGTAGGCCATAACTGTAATTATGGCTAATTAATTAATGCAGTTAGAGGAATATTTCATTTTAATAGCAATGTGTTTCATTATTTGAGGCTGAACTGGCTGTTCCTCTGCCAAGGGGAATATATTATGGTTGAGAAAACATTAATTAATAGCTATTTTATTAAGCTATTTTAACACAATGAACATGACAACCTTTAAAGGGTTTGGACTATTGCTTAGTTGGAAGAGCCAAACAAGTGATGCCCTGGAATTTCCATGTAAATCTGCACAACAGATCTTTATTTATTTATTTTTTTTTTTAAAAACAAGCCTGTTTTATTGATCTGATGCCTAAACAATCCTTCCAACTGAATCTTGTAATTTCACAATTTTTTGGGTAATGTTGTCATAATATTGCCGTTTACAACCTAGGGTGAAACTGGAATGATGGCAGCTAATCAGAACACTTAAATTTATAATTCTTGTACTATTTTAAATTGTCATTTACGACAATTTTGCTCGTATTTTGCTCGTATTTTGCTCTGACATTATACAAAGGGCCAGCCTTAGAGCGATTGACAAGGTTTCCCCAAATTGGGCTCTGCTCCTAAGGGGATCCCCTGCTGGGCTGACACTTGGTTATCAACTGCTGACTTCCAGGCAGCGAGAAGCCAACCCTGCAGAAGAGATGTACCTTGGACTGAGCAAGTGCTTGTGCATAGCTTGCAAAGGCAGCACATGGGACTTGCCTGGCCCCAGAGCCTGCCCCTTCAGCTTCCACTCAGCCCAGACAGCATGTGGAGCATCACGTGGAGCATGCTGCACACATGATTTTAGAAGAACATTGATGCTGCACTAAGCAGCAGTCCCTTCTTCTTTGTCTAGGCAGAGCATGAAAGATTTACTGTCTAATTCAGGGGTGTCCGAACTTTTTGGCAGAAGGGCCACATCATCTCTCTGACACTGTTTCGGGGCCCGGGAAAAAAAGAATCAATTTACTTTTTCCATTTGAATAAATTTACATAAATGAATATATTAGAGATGGAACTTATATGAATGAAATAAGGTCTTGCAATAGCTCAAGGCCTATAAAAGGCCTTGCACAAAGCAAGGCTGGCCTTTCCTTTGCTGCCGCTACTGCATCACAGACGTAAAACAGCAAGCAGTGGAGGGAGGCCTCGTCCCACAGCTCACGCGAGAGGTCAAACAGTTGGCCATCACGCTGAGAGTATTTGCATCAGGAAAGTGTGGGCTCCAGCAAGTCTCCAGAGAGCCAGAGGCTCATTGGAGACTGGGGGTTCCCTGAGGGCCGGATTGGGAGTCCTCAAGGGCCGCAAGTGGCCTCAGGGCCGGGATTTGGGCACCCCTGGTCTAATTGGTTGCTGTGCACACGCTGCTTCCACTCCTTCTCCACCTCCCCCACCCAGCTATGGATGGCTGCTCAGTGCTGTTTTTTTCCCCCCTGATAAATCACGGCATCCACCCTCATGAACAGGCATCCACCCCCTTCTTCCTTGCCTATCAGAGGTAAACTTTTTAAGCTATTTGCAAGGAGGCAGAGGGGAGAGCAGGAATCCCCCTACGAGTTTTACCTCCTTTTCTCCTGAGGGAAAGGAGTCCCATAGCCACTCTTTGCAGGAGGGCAGTCAGGGTCTTCTTGCCTTTGCCTGGCAACGCTCCCCTTCTTCTCAAAGAAAAGGAGAGTTTGTGGGGTGAGAAGAAAGCAACTGCTTTCAAAAGGAGTCTTGCAATTACTGCCATTCAACTTATTAATACTTTTTGATCTGTATGGTACTTATTTTTGTTATCAGAACAACTACTTGGGAACAAGTCGCTTTTGCTCAAACCTGTTTCGAATAATGGAATATAGGCCATATGTTTATTTGCCGGATCCTGCATTTCCCATCTTATTGGATAGGACCATTTCAGATAGAGACCATTTCATCTCTCTCTCTCTCTCTCTCTCTCTCTCTCAGTTATTTGTTATTCTAAGTCAGTGGTTCTCACACATTTAGCACCGGGACCCATTTTTTATCTGTCAGAATCTGTCAGGACCCACCGGAAGTGATGTCATGACCGGAAGTGACATCATCAAGCAGGAAAATTTGTAACAATTCTAGGCTGCAGTCCTTCCCACACTTACCCAGGAGTAAGTTCCATTTACTATCATTGTTAAAAAGAATATACACAGTAGCTTGTTAAAAGTCCAGGTCTGTAACATTTCCCCGAAATGCAGTCACATACAATGGTAGCATCAAGTCTAATATATTGAAAAGAAAATATTGAAATGAATGGGGACCCACCTGAAATTGGCTCGCAACCCACCTAGTAGGTCCTGACCCATCGTTTGAGAAACACTGTTCTAAGTTATTAATAGTTGTAAAAATAGTTATAACATCTGTGACTATTAGTTATTTGTGAACCTGGGGGGCTCCCACAAAAATGTTTCCAATTGGGCCCCACAGCTCCTAAGGCCGGCCCTGACTATACATATATCTGACAAGCATAGAATCTGTAGCTAAACTTCATAATAGCTGAGGAATAAATGCAAGTACATATTGATGCTAGTGAATTTGGAAAGGAGGTATGTGGAATAATTAAGGAAATATCTTTAGGTTTCAGTAGTGACCTTGCTTAGTCACATGCAGGCACATCTCATTTATCTCAATTGAACTTTATTTTTTATTTATTTACATAGCACCATCAAAATATATGGCACTTTACAGAGGAAGAGAAGGCAGGTCTCTACTACTGCAAGGAGTTCACAGTCTAGAACAGACACTGGGTATACTGCAGAGGGAGTGCTGCAAGGGAAGATAAGTAAGAATAAGTCATTCTTTCATGTACATATACTTCAGCTGGTAGCCCAATCCTATGCAGTGCTGGCACAGCTGGGCTGCATGGCTCACACCATATCCAGTGCTGAAACTGAGCAGGCTGGGGGTCTCCTTGGGGTAAGGGAATTTGAGCAGGCAGGAGCTCTCTTTGGAGTAAGGGAACATTTGTGGCCTGCTCAATGGAGCTACCTTGATCTGTGCCAGCAAAATCACTGGCGTGATTCCAAGAAGCACCATGTAGGGCTTCCAGTATTTGAAAGGGCATAGGATATAGCAGAGGCCTCGTCAGCTGTCCCCACCTCTCTCTTGGGCCTGAACCCCCCTCTCCTTCAACATACCACCTCCCCACCTACCTTCCCCTGCCCTTGTGCTTCTCCCTCCTTTACTTATCAGTGCTGGCACCCATTGCTCTGGATTCAGCACCAGCAGGATGGCACAGGCCTTCCTTCCAGTGCACCCTACTTCTGAGTCTTTTCATGCATGTATACAGAACATTTGCATCGGATAGCTCTGGTGCTGTGCATGAATAGGACTGGGCTATTAGTTGTAGTAAGGCGCATAGATAAGGGTTTTGTGGGGGGAAAGGTGTGTTTTGAAGAGGAATTTGGAGGGAGTAAGAAAGGGAGTATCTCTCAGGTGACCAGGGAGGGAGTTCCAGGGATCAAGGACAACAAGGGAGAAGGGCTGGGGAGCCATCTGAGGAAAGAGGAGCTCCTTCAGGCAGCTGTAGGTGGTGGAGGTAAAGGAGTGAAGATCAAGAGCAGGCAAGTAGCAGATACAAGAGCAGAGGGGTAAGGAGGCGCAAGGCCATGGAGGGCTGTGAAGATGAGAACTAGGAGCTTGTGCAGGATCTGGGAAGCAGCACAGGGATTTAAAGAGGGGTGTGATGTGATCAGAGATGAGACAGATGAATTTTTTTGGGTGTCAGAATGCTGGTTAGTGGTGAGTGGGCTGAGGCGAGGAAGCAAATGATGAGAAGGAAGAAGGTTGCAGTAATCACGTTGTGGGCACGGAACTGCACAGAGAATTGCAATCAGCAGTTCCAACATTTACTGGCACTGATATCGAGCTACAGGTCAATTTCAAGAGGCAGGGCTTAACTAGATCGTGTAAGATGTTGCTGTCCTCTGGTTCTTTGACCTTTGCCCTTCATTATAGAAGAAACCAAACAGTTGACTTCCTCCTTTATCAGAATGGCACGTCCTGTGGATGAAAAGATTTATCAAAGGGCACATCTTAAAGAAGCCTTTCATCAGAGAAGCAGAGACTCATTTGCGACTTTTTGTTTCTTCATCGGAAAACTTTGAACAGGAAAAACCCAGGGACATGTGATCCTATTCTTTGCATTTCCCATCTATTTCCCATCTTTCTTACAGATCACATAGAAAAATAATGAGATATGAAACAGTAACTCTCCCCTGACACCTCTCTACTTTCTCTAGGTGCAAGTAATAAATTGGAGATATTTCATTGACAATTTCCATCAAAGCATCATAATTGGACACTTGCTGTCTCTTTGTCCTTTTTGCCTGTGCCATTCTGTAAACCAGCCAATGTTTTTTTTTTTTCTGCTGATATTTTTGAGCACAAGATGCTTGAGGAGGCAGCACAGTGAAGCAGCAGTGTTCAAGAATCAACTTCCTAGGGGCTAACCAAGAATGTATCACCATAAGTGATGTCATGACCAGAAGTGACATCATCAAGCAGGAAAATTTTGAACAATCCTAGGCTGCAATCCTACCCACACTTACCCAGGAGGAAGTCCCATTTACTATCATTGTTAAAAGCATTACATAGTAGCCTGTTAAAAGAACACATCTGTAACATTCCCCCAAATGCAGTCACATACCATGGTAGCATCAAGTCTAATATATTAAAAATAGAATTTTGAAATGAAAGGGAACCCACCTGAAATTGGCTCACAACCCACCTGGTGGGTCCCAACACAGTTTGAGAAACACTGATATATGCCTTACTACACTACACTTGATCTTAGCCAAAAGCCTGAGAAGCAACAGTACAGGTTGAAGCTCATTATTCGCGTGGGTTCCATTCCAAGCACTCACGTGGATGGCAAAAAACGCACTATAGCGCACTATAGGGTGTCAAACATAAGGCCCGGGGGCCGGATGCGACCCCCAGAAGCTTTTTATCTGACCCTCAGGCTCTCAGCTGCTGAGGTGTTACCACTGAAATGGCAACCAACTTGAAAATTGGGCTTTCCCAAATCTTGAAATATGATCAAGATTTACATATTTTCTCTTCTGTCATTTGCAGTTAATGAGTTTCTATATGAGAACAAGATCTGATTTCTGGCCATTAGCTGCTTAATGATGCCACTTTCTGCTTAATGACATCACTTCTGGCCCTCAGCAGGAGCCCTGAATGCTAACTTCAGCCCTCTGTATGAAATGAGTTTGACACCCTTGGTATAGATCAATTCCTCATTCTGCCCATTTCCTGCCCATGTCTCCTCCTCATTTGGGCCTGCCTATTGGCAGAATTGCACCTATCTCAGAGGTCATTGTGCTGGCATCTGGGGCTCATCCACCTGCAGGTAGGTTGACTGCAGTTTCAGTGGAATTGTCATTGAGCTAGCATTGAAGACAGAAACCATGGCATTCTCCTCTCAGATGGGTATGGTGTCAGTATAGGATTGGGCTGTTCGGGTAGCAACTGGAGTTACTCTTCCTCTGAAGCAAATAACTCAATGCTTCAATGGAACCCCTATCTTTATTTTCTATGTATGGGAAATCATGGAAACTCTATGTCAGAAGCGAGGTGGACTGTTTACATTCATGCATGGTGGTCCTTGGCTCATAAGACCAACTTGGTTTAATACCCCTACCAACTTTTTTCTTTTTTTGGAAGGGGGGGGGGGTTCATGCAAACTTCTCCATGTATGATTGTCCTCTTTCATGTCACCATGGTAACAGCAACACTCTACTCCTGTCCTGTCCTGTCCCACCTCACTGGCTTTCTAAACATCAAGAGCGGGGTGGCCAGATGCAGTAGGAGGCAATGATAGGAGGTATCTGTGGGACAGTGGTAGATGAATCACCAACCTGCAAAGGAGGCGTGCATTCTGTTGTCCACTCTTTCCAATGCCACCTGGCTTCTGGAGTCCACCTGGCCCAATTGAAGGGCTGGCACTATTCTTATCAGTAAACCCCCAAATTCCAGATTGGCTGGAGACTTGGGATTTGGCACGAACATCTTAATTCCGGATGTATAAAGAAAATGTCTTCATGTTTTGAGAAGCAGAGTTGAAATGTACTACAGAACTAAATGTTTCCCTTTGCTGTTCTATGCTCAGTTCATGATTCAACTCACAAGGGAAATGTGTCTGGTGCACACATTTCATTCCAGTGGGAATGCTCATTTGTAAAACACATGTCAAAACAGGAGGACGGAAATAGGTGTTGCACAGAAATAGCTTTTTTAATTATTTTTAGCATGCTTATGACATTCATAAGCTAAATCGGCTGGGAACTGTTTGCGTAATATGTTACCCCTGCAATTTCAGAAATTTGCAAAAACAAGCTGCAGGAGAACAAGTAGACAGGACAAAAGCAATGAGATCTGAGAAATGATAAAGGCTGGTTTCCTGGTGGGTTATCTAGAAATATGTTTAAATCTTGGTGGCTCTTTTTCTAGTCATTCGTATTTCTGAGAAACAAAACTGCTGTTGTCATAAGAATTCATAAAGACAAAAAATGCATCTGAAATTAGAATAGAAATAGGGTTATGAATTATGGGTTGGATCCAAACAGCATCTAATCAGGTGGCTATTTTACTTAAAGTGCCATTCATTTAGTTATTTCTTTGTTTGTACTTATATTGTTTTATCCCATATTAGGGTTATATTCATTTTTCTAACTCTCTGGTTTCTGCTATTGTTACTTCTATTGCAGGTGATGGCAGCTGTGCTTCTGCACAGCTGCTAGCTAATAGCTGCCATTTTGATTTTCCTCCCAATGTCCTGGACACAGTGTTCTTCTGGGGCATTGTGGGAAAATAGCTGCTTTCAGGAAACAATGGCAGTTCCTATTGACAGCTATTCATTCTTCCCACAATACCCCAGAATACTGCAGGACAGTGGTTCTCAAACTTTCTAGCTCAGGTCCTGCTTTTTAGAATGATCTGTCGGGACCCACCAGAAGTGATATCATTGAGCTGGAAATGATGTCATGGCTGGAAGTGGCATCATCAAGCAAAAAAAACTTTCAACAATCCTAGGATGCAATCCTATCCACACTTACCCAGGAGTACGGCCCATTGACTGTCATTGTTTCAGGGTGCAATCCTATCCTGCGCTGCAACAGGCAAGCCAAGAGGCTTGCGCTGTATCCAGTGCAGGATAGGTGCCCGAAATGGCTCAGCCAGAGGTAAGCTACCCTTGCACCTATAGGTCTCCTCAGACTTGCTGGATCCCAGCCCCCCCCCCCCGCTCTCCACCCGCTCACCTCTGGACCGATCCACCCTCCTCCCAACCCAGAATGCCTCCCTCCCGACTCCTCCCCACCTCCATACTATGTTGGCATTAAGTCTAATACACTAAAAATAAAATATTGAAATGAATGGAGACCCACCTGAAATTGGCTCGCAACGCACCTAGTGGGTCCCAATTCACAGTTTGAGAAACTATGCTGTAGGACATTCAGCAGCTACACAGATGAACTCTTTGGCCTCTGATTAAGGTAAACCCTCTTGCACCAACTGGAATGTCTAGTTTCCTGGAAATGAACCTCATTCATGCCTACTGGTGCTTTCATAGATTCTAGGTGAATCTATTTTGGCATGAAGATGAATTGAACTGCATGGGCCCCGCCGTGTTGAATGTTTCATTTGTTTTGAAACAGATTTATTTCCCTAGTGGCTAGTGAACAAATCACACACATCTAAAGGACTTCTGATTTACTAGCATGGCCTCTTCTTCTGGATTCAATTTCTGAGTTCAAGGCAAATCAGATGCTATGCAAGTTTGAGTTTCCATACCACTGCTTTCACTCCTGCAGTTAGCGATGCAGAGGACACAATGTTCTTGCTTTCACCCAGAAGAATGCCACAAACCTCTCATCTTACAAAGATGGACAGTTGTTAATGAGCAAGGGGATAACATGGTTAATTCATCTATGCTTATGATTGGCACAGGAAAAGGCTCCACTCGCAGTTTCTCAGTTATATCTTTCTTTGGGGAGTGGGGGAAGAGCCGTCTCTTTGCATAACAAATTATTTTCCCTAAGCATTTTCCATTACTGCTACATAATGGGCAAAATAGCTATTATGCAGCACTCCAGAGTGAATGTATTTTATCAGCTTGCATTGAGAAATACTCACATTGAATAGACTCATATTTCACAACTAACAATGGAGAACCATACAGAATTAGTCCACACCTGTGGACCTGGAAAATAAAAGAGATGTATAAATATAATTTTAAGTAAGTCTTACTTTATATTCAGAAATAATGGGCCTTTTTCCCCCCAAAACAATGCTATTTAAAATTCCTGCAGAATAATCATGCATATATTTCAGGGTTGTTTTTTTTTCCTGTATTGCAATCAAAATTGTTTGTGATTAATAAATTGAACAGCTTAAATGAAAGGAGATTATTTTTTTCTATTTCCTAAAGCTTGTTATGTAAAGGACCTCCAGTACAAAGGTCTAGGTCTGGCACTGATGACATTGAATGATAAGCGCTATCTGAACCCTCTTTGAAATCAGTGGCGGACCAAGCATGAGTGATAGAAATGGAACCCTATCACTGCTCCAACACAGTCCCTAGCCACTGGCTAGGATCATAGAATCAAAGAATCATAGAGTTGGAAATGACCATCAAGGTCATCTAATCAAACCCCTTTCTGTAGCAAGAAATCTTCCTAGAGCATCTCCAGCAGATCAAGCCTCTGCTTGAAGATCTCCAGTGAGGGAGAGTCCACCACCTTCCTCAGCAACCTGTTCCACTGCTGAACCATCCTCACCATCTTCCTGATGTCCAACTGGAATCTCCTCTCTTGAAGCTTGTACCCATTGGATCTAGGTCAAGTCCCAGAGGCAGCTGAGAACAAATATGTTCCATCTTCCATATGATGGCCCTTCAGGTATTTGAAGAGTGTTATCACATCCCATCTCAGCTTTCTCTTCTCCAGGATAAATATACCAAGTTCCCTCAATCTTTCTTAGACCAGGGGTGTCAAACCCATTTCAAATAGTGGGCCAGATAGCCCATTCAGATTCATTACTCTTGCCAGGACCAGAAGTGATGTCATTAAGCAGGAAGTGACATCATTTTGCAGATGATGGCCAGAAATAAGCACTATGTTTTCACATAGAAGCTGCAAATAACAGAAGAGAAAATGTATAAATCTGGTATCAATACATTTAAGAAATTAGAGAGCCCAAAGCATTGTGCCTTCTGATCCATATTTGGCCAAATTCATTGATGAATATCATCAACATGAGACCTGTAGATCGAGAAATGTAGATCAGAAGGTACAATGCTTTGTGCTTCTCAAAACTATTTGTTTTGACTAGGGGGGGGGGCGGGCAATTGATTTTAATTGTGAATCCTGCTTGCCTGGTTTTACACCTATACATCTGTACACATCACTAAATCTTGGCCATGCCCTCTATACTCTACTTTCACATACGCACAATGTAGAACATTGGATCTTTTTGTGAAATAAGTGACCAGCTAGTTATACTTTAACATTGTCTTGTGGTAAGTTGACTATCCACTCACAGAAATGTCCATAAGGTCAAGTGTGTTCAATCATGAAAGAATTGGTGAATAGGAGGAAAAACAAAATGATGGACTAACCGTGCCTGACAAAAGGAGAGGGGGGAAAAGTGCATAAGCCACACATCAAGCTTGCCCTAAAGTCAGCTACTGTCACAACATGTTTCCTGCACCATCAACGCTCACTGTGCTTGTCAGTGTCCTCAAAACTGTTGGCCAAGTACATCTAAGGGAAAGAATCAGCTAGAATGATAAAAAATGTACTTTTTGAAGAACAGAGAAGAATGGGTGATAAAAGGCAGAAAGGGGGTGCAAGAGACAGGTCCGTATTCCACTCTCTACTGCCCAGATCTTAATTCCCCTTGATAATATCAGTGAGGTTTGCCTTCACTTTTCCTTCCTTCTTCTATATTTTGGGTCAAGGCCTTTTGGCTCTGTGGTCCCACCAAGCAATTTATTGACCACATCCACACCTTTCCCCTTCTTGCACTTTATCAACTTACAACAGGTACTTTTGCAATTAAATAACAACTAGCTGACAAACCAAGATGGTCCCGTTAAGCTTCAGTTTGACTCACATTCTCATACACATGTTTTTCCACCGTGGGCCACTCATTTGCATTAGCGTAGTCAATGAATTACCTGTTTTGTAGTAATGGATTTAGCCTCCATTTACGCATAATACAGTGACGTGTAGGCAGCGGAGGCAGTGCCTCTCCCAGCCCAGAGAGAATGTATTTAAGAGACTGCACTTAAGGGGGGAGGGGGGAGAGTAAGGGGGAGGAATTGCCTCCCCAGGCCTGGACCTCAACCACCATCACTGGTATGATGTTGACAAGTGAGATGAAATATAGGTCTAAATTGCTGATTACTGAAGGCAGTAGATATGGGGTTAATAGATATTCCTTCCAATGCAGGTCTAGTTTTGTTCACTATTAGTCATGACAGGTGAATGGGTTGGAGAATCTGATCTTAACTTGGTCATGGATCCTATAATCCATGGTCATATAGCAGAAGCTTCATACAATCAATGAAAGAAGAAACTTTCAAGTTATACATAATGGGGCTTACCTACTTTGTAGTAAATTTTCATTTCTTCATTATGTGATAAGCATTTGCAGAATCTGTGCTTGATTTACATAAATCTTGAAATGCACACTTTTATGTGATTTTCCTGGCTATAAATTCCATATTAGACTCTTCCTGCTTTCATTTTTAATTTACTACACCTCCCCAAAGGCTTTCCTTTAACTACTTTGCTGGTAAATTCAGCAGTGGTATTCTTTAAATAAACAGAAGCACAGAGTATAATTTTCTACTAACACAGTTTATAAAGTAGATCTGAATCAGACCCCAAAGCTATTCTGATGATGAATTAATTATGAGCTTTGTAAAAAAAGAAAAGGGGGGGATATGTTGACATGCTACAAGTTTTGGCATGTTACCTTATATATTAGTGGCTACTTCATAAATTTGTTGTGATGTTTATAGATTTGAAGAAAGTAATATTTTCTCTCTCCAAGAATCATGGGTATTAAAATAAAACTACAGGAAAAAACAAAAAAAAAACCAGTAATTGCTTGTTTATTCTGCCATTTAAATTATTGGAATTTATCTCCATTATGAAAGCACAAGTAATTTTATTGTAAAATGAAATCAAAGATTTTAACAAAGGGAATGCATCTTGATCAGTTACCTAGACATCAAAATATTATGACCCTGTGTTCCTCTTTTATTACAAATTATGCACTTTAATATTTCATAGGGTTCTTTCTTTCTTTGACACTAGTGATGTAGCAATCACCTAAATTCAGCTGCATTTGCTTCCACTTCAAACCTGCTGTGTGCCCCCTCCCACATACTGGTCCCAGTTTTTGGGTGCTGTAGGACAAAACCCTGGAATGCCTCCTGTGGTATCCATGCTGCCCAGCTGCAAGGCTCACCAGCTGGGGCACACTGGTCAGCCTGCCACCCCCCCCCCCCCACACACACACACACCTGGAAATAATTGTGGTGATGTGAAGATGTCACTGCAATTACTTCTGACACGGTTGGAGAGAATCTGGCCAATTTTGAAGAGGCAGTCAGCTTCGCTCCAACCAACCACGTCGAGAAAGACTGAAGGAGCAGGCAGGAAAACTCCCCACCCCTGCAGTCATTCTTGGTGAGGTCACAGTGAAGCTACTCACTTCTGCAGGTATCCTCACTCCGAGTGGCTCAGCTGCAAGTGAGGGGGGGGCAGGACCCCAGAGACTAGATTGCAATGGTGGAGGTGGCATTGCTGCCCCCAGAAGATTGCTGCCCCAGGGTCCTGTGACCCCTGTGATCCCCCTCAGCTTTACAACTGCTGCTACGCTCCCCCTCCAAAGGTGCACTGTTCAGTTATACTGCCATTGGTACTGACTGATGAGA
The DNA here is from genome assembly GCF_035046505.1 of Tiliqua scincoides. Classification (NCBI taxonomy): domain Eukaryota; kingdom Metazoa; phylum Chordata; class Lepidosauria; order Squamata; family Scincidae; genus Tiliqua; species Tiliqua scincoides. Next base: position 34,845,696 of record NC_089826.1, read on the forward strand.
GATCATCTTGGGGTCCAATCCTATCCAACTTTCCAGCACCAATGCAGCCATGCCAATGGGGTATACACTGATCCTTCAGTACGGTGGGGGTTGGGGGTTGGGCAATCATGTTGTTCCCTTATCTTGGGGCTGCATCGTGGCTGCATCAGCACTGGGAAGTTGGATAGCACTAAGCCCTAAGCCTAGACCTGTCTACACAACTAAGTACCCTAGCTGAAATTCCTGATCAAGTGGAAGAATCTATGCATGTACAGCTGTATTTGAGTAGAAGATCCATGCTTGCGTTCCCTGAAATGCCCAGAGCTTTTGGGCATAGCAGTGGGGCACAAGTCTGCTATCTCACCACATCTTTGGTGTACATGCATAGAGGCAAGAATAGACTCAAGATACTATATTACTGATGGCAAACTGAGGCTGCAAGGAAATTATTACTTAGGTGAGACAGAATAGATGGAACCCAAATTTAGTATGTTCCTGTTCTGCCAGATTCCCAGTCCAAGCTCCGACTGCAGAACTATACCCACTTTTAGCTAATTAGCTCCCCTTCTTTTCTCAAAAATGACCCTGGTTCTGCCCTGCAGTACTGCTGAACCCACCACCAGGGTGGCTCACCTGTTTAACCTACAGAGGTCCTCCTTCCTGCCAGCAGCCTCCCACCACTACAGCAGCCCCTTGGTCCTCAGCAGATCTTGGGCACAGCAGCCAAACACCAGTCTTAGTGTCTTCAGTAGTTTCTGCTCCAGAAGCTTCCACATCAGTCCATTAGCCATCAGTTCCTCGGTACATGTCTCCAGTCTGCCCTTCCTCAAGCTTTCCTCCTTCTGCTACCCACAAACCCTTCCTGCCTCAGGTGCTCATTATATCCCTGAGGGCCCTATTGCCTTCAAGTGGCTGCAGCTGTGCAGCACACTCTGCTGGATGCCCAGGCCTTACCCTCAAAGGGGCCACTGCTGACACCACACCCTACCTCCTTGCCAGATCTTCCGAGATTCCAATACAGCCCCCTTTAGTGGACATATTCAAAATGAACTTCATTCCACTAATACTTCAAATCTGAGTATTCAAAAAGGTAGCAATATCATCCCTATTGTTGTCCACTCTCCCAAACAGTTTCTTCCATCCTGCCCCAAGAATTCCCCTTACCTGGAGTTTTCAACCCTAGTAAATGCTTGAAGAGGAAAAGGCCTCTCGTTAGACACAATCCTCAAGGCCTCCCCATTGCCTGCTACTCTTGGCATAGGGAACTTAGGAGAGGCTTAGCCATTCCTCTTATGAGAAGTAAGGAATTCCCCACTACCTGTTACAACCTCACCTTCCCCAAAGTAAGTCTCTTGTTTTGCTGAGAAGGGAGCTACAGGGATGTAGGGTCATGCAAACCCTACACTGGCCCTCTCATGAAGACCTTCACCCATCCCCTGATGGTGCATTGAAACCTCCCACTGCTACTAGTTCTGGCCGGTTAGTCCAGCCAGAAGAGGCCTTGAATGGTTGTTCCTGACCCAGTGAGCCCCTACTCCATCCATATGTACATTCTGAATGTGTCTGTTGAATGATTTGGGAGGGAAACTCTTGAGGTATTTCAAGCATTCATCCAGGAAGAAATGGTTTTTATATAATGGTTTTTAGGGTGAGCCAGAGGACTGGAGGCTCACATAGTACTACAGCTAACACACAAAGAGTCAGCTTGCTCCCAAAGTCATTCTGAAATCTTTTGTTCCACTAGGCGTCAAATTCACAGGATAGGATCTCATACATATTCCCCTTAAAATCATAAACATTTCATTAATCAAGTTGAAGGGCTATAGAATAATTGCATAATTATTAGTTATAAAATGTAAAAAAAAATTAATCTACTAAGAGAAATGATTCAACATTGACTTACATTTAAAACTGACATTTTTTTTAAACTGCATGTTTTATTCATAAGACGCCTTTTGCTTTTCTGTTTAAATAAAAAGACATGATGATTTGTAATGATTGCTGAAAGTAATTAATCATTTTTCCTTATGAAATTTCATGGCTAAATTAAGGGTCTTGTAATTAAAGGGTTTTCTCTTGTGTAAATGGAACTTGATGAGAAAATGGGTTGAAAAATAAATGTATTACCCAGATCTCTGGAGCCCTTTTCTTCTCTTTGTCATAGCCCTCCTTTAGGCTGAGAGCAAAAATCTGTCTTTCCACTAGATGCAATCTTGAAACTGAAACATTATTACAAGTGACACAAAGATGTTGAAATACACTGAAATAAAATAAATAGAAATTAGGTTCTTCACAGTTTGACTTTTAATACTATGCAACTTACTTACTTGCCAGTAGTGTGCAGCAACTGTTACCCTGCACATGCCTGATCTTCAAAGCTAAGCAGGGTCAGGCCTGGTTAGTACTTGGAGGGGAGACCGCCTGGGAATACGGGGTGCTGTAGGCTTACACCATAGTCTTTCAAGACTGAAGGTTGCCAACCACTTACTTGAATCTTGCCATGTTTTAAAAACCTGTTTAAGCACTTGCCCTCCATGAGGGCTCCCCCAGGCATGCCACATTGGCCCTGCCCCTCTGATGATGGACTCACTTCACCCTGCCCCATTCCCCATTCCCCATGATCTCCATTTGTCTGAAGTGACATATGCTAAACTTGAGGAGAGGTCCTCCCATGATTGGCACCCTGGAAAGTCATTTGAGAGGCAGCAAACATTTACAACCATTTGCCAATCTAACCTGGTTGGTTATCATTGTGTGCATATTTGTCATTGCAAAGTTCTACACTATAGGGTTGTTCGAATGTTATGCTGCTCCCAGGTACAGAATGTCTCCACTTGATCCGTAGGCAGGTCCACATTTCTGTATAATTAACTGTGGACCCAATCTTATCCTCCTTGGCACTGCACCATACAGCACTTTGCCACCAGCGGAGACATGCAGCACCGGAAGAGAGGTCACTGCCAGTTGGCACTGGGTCTCTGTGCCAGATGAACAACCAGAAGCATCAGAGAGTGGTGAGTTTCCCTGCCACTTGGCTGGGAGGCTTCTTGGGATGGGGGGAGGGTGGGCTGAAGGTGGGGAGGGGACGAAAGTGGGGAGGGGAGGAAACTGGGCAGTGGGAGAGCGAACCAGAGGGCAGATTAGGCAGGGAGGGGTGCAAGGATGGTGGCAGAGGCTGCTGCCATATCCTATCCCCCCTCCCAATCCAAAGCCCAACACTAGTCTCCTCAGTTCTGCACCAGCTAAGGAGCTGGCACAGATTCAAGATCTGTGATCCACAGATCCATTGGGGTCAGCTAAGTTCTACATGGACTAATGGAATCGATATTTCCTTACCCTGAGGAGACTTCCGGTAGCTGCTCTGGCTCTGCCAGATACAGCAGTGGCCATTTCAGCACTTCTGTACTGTGCAACACCAGGGCAGCATAGGATTGGGCTGCCCACCTAGATTCACTTATGCAGATATGCCAACAGGGCATATGCCGCATCCTGTGGGAAGAGTTTCAGAGGTCTCATTTGTGTATGGAAACATCTGTTCACTTTCCTGGGAGTAAGTCCTCACTGCCCTTTTGGGTCTACTCAGATCTGCACCAACAACCTTGCTGGTGCAAGTCTGAGTGGAACTGGCAGATCACGGTCAGGAACAGGGACAGGATATCAGCAGTGCCCTGATGCCCGCTGATGCTGTTCCATTCTCAGCCTCAGTCCACTTGGTCTCCCCCTCATTCTTTCTCCTTCTCTCCACCCACCCCCACCCTCCAATTTGCCTTGCTGGGTCTGGCAGTGAGCCCCCCACACTGCCAGCATTTGTGGTCACCGGTGGCTTGTGGCACATGATGCCAGAAGCCATTTTACAAAAGTTGGAACTGTTTTCCAGGGATGAGCGAGTTCACCATGGCTTAAAGGTCCTTCCTTTAAGGTCTCAGTAGCCAAACAGACAAGCAAACAGACAAAGTTTGTTTGGTGAGTGTGCTGTTTGGGCTGTTTGAGCAGTAAGCGCCGTAAGACAACCACAGTTCAGACAAACTTTCTCCAACAAGAAGCTAATGGCCACTGTGTTCTGGGAACTTAAAGGATCAGCCTTAAAGGACAACAATCACCTGGGAGGCAGGAGAGTCATCAGGAACAAAAGGAGAGGAACACAGATGTTGGGCTGCTTCTTCTGCATGGCAATTCATGCACACACACTGCAACCTGCAGAACAGGTTACCAGCTGGAATGTTACCGGCGTTACAGGTTACCGGCGGGAACGTTCTGTGAGGAGGGGATAAAAAAGCTTGTCCCAGGACTTCACAATTGCCTCAGTTCAGATGGAGCTGACATGGAGAAGTAGTGTGGCCATGGTATTGAACTTCTGAGCAGTGTTAAATTGTTTTCCTCAAGTCTTGCTTTTTTAACAGCCAATCGGTACTTACTCTCGGAATAACCCTCATATACTCGTATTAGATCAGGGTCTCCAAACCCCAGCCTGGGGGCCAGATGCGGCCTGTGGCGAGCCTCTGTTCAGCCTGCAGCCAGCCTCTGATCTCCTGAGAGCATCTGGCCCAGTTGACCAAACACAACCAGAGTTGTGCTTGTGGGGTGGGGGAATGGGGCTCCATTTAAGTGTGTGCTTTATTTCTTGGATTATGTATTTATTTAAATTTCATATTTTTTTTCTGGCCCTCAACACTATGCCAGATATTTGATGCGGCCTTTTGGCCAAAAAGTTTAGAGACCCCTGTATTACATTCTTGGGAGGAAGCTCAGCTGAAACTGCCCTTCCAATAGAGAAGGAAAGAACAGAGAGAATGCCTTTCTCTGCTGGAGAAAAACACACTGAACTAAACTACAGCAGCCTGTTGAAAACTAAAAGTTCTCTAAATGTGTAGTGCTGCTTTGTTTCTCTTCTTCAATCTGAACTTAAAAGCTGCCTGCCTCTCTGCACAACCCAGACTGAATGCTCTCCTGTAGCTGCTGTGGCTACTACCAGCTGAAGCTGCCATCCCCAATAGAAAAAGAAGAGAGACCCTGCCTTTTTCCGCTGGAGAAAAACACACTGGAATTGAAAATGCTGACTTTTTTCTCCTAATGTCTTGCCTTCTTCTTGTATTTTAAGTTTAGCTGCCTAATGCAGTCTCTAAAACAGAGGTCTCTAAACTTTTCAGCCTGTCACCTGGGCCCAGCCCAGGTCACCAGGAGTTCCCTGGGAACAGGGGTCTCCTCTGGAGGTGAGGTCTACTCGGAAATAAGCCCCAAGTGTCAGCAGGACTGGGGGTCCGTGCAGGACACCTACCTGGGAGTAGGGACAGGGAACAGCTGGGAGCAGGAAGACACATGATCAGGAAGGGTGGGGCTAGACCTACTGGAGGTAAGCCTCATAAGGGAGCTGGAGAGGGAAGAGGGAGGTTGCTCCTCTCCAGAGGAGTGGAAGGCCAGAGGAAAGCCAGAGGGGAGAAGTCTCCCCGGCCAAAGGGAAAGGAGAGAGGCCTCCATAGGGATGGGGCTGTGGTCTGCTCGAGAGAGAGGAGGCTGGGGCAGGGACCTCCCTGACCTGGAGCCTGCCCAGACCCAGAGGACGTACCCTGGAGAGACGCGTTTCTCGAGATGGGCGTGTGCCACCAACTGCAAACCCTGGGGGCTAACTGACAAGGGAGTCAGCACCGAGGTACCGTGGGCCCTCCCAAGGTCAGCTGGGTCAGGACCCTCCAGAGCCCGGGCACAGGGCCAAAAGGCTCAGGCCGGGAGGCCTGGACTACAATCACCAAGGAGCCGGAAGGGCCAGGTCCGGAGCCGCTCAGACGATGGCGACACAAGTCAGCCTAGACTGTGGTGGGCCATGAAGTAACGAGCCACATGAATGTAAAAGGTTGACTCAATTAAACCGGCTGTGTAAAGTTACCATACCTGCTTCCCGCCCATTAATTCACCGCCAACCACTGCTCCTCGACTGGGTAAGCCCCTCGTGCTCGGTATCTACCCCAGGGAAGGGGCCTCCTCCCGCCATGGATGTTACATGGCCAAAGGGCTGCATCAAATATCTGACACAGTGTAGAGGGCCGGGAAAAAAATTAAATATAAAATTTAAATACATTAGAGATGCAACTTGAATGAATGAATGAATGAATGAATGAATGAATGAGCTCAAATGTCCAGGATGAATCCAAGCACCAACACAGCCCAAGAAATAAAGCACACACATAAATGGACCCCCATGCCCCCACCTCATAAGCACAACTCTGGTTGTGTTTGGTCAACTGGGCCAGAGACTCTCAGGGGATCAGAGACTGGCTGCGGGCCAGATAGAGGCTCTCTGCGGGCCACATCTGGCCTCCAGGCCAGGGTTTGGAGACCCCTGCTCTAAAAGGAAGAACTGATGATGAGAGAACAAAGATGTAAGGACCCACAAGCTGGCTGGCTATCACTGTTAAGGAAAATATTTTTGGGAAACACTGTGCGCTGGTGTGTGTCCGATTAAAGCAACTCACCCCTGATACAATAGAGTATCCCCCCAAAAGGAAGGTACAACAAGCTGGTTTCACTTGCTGCAGAAGTATACCCCCCCCCCCAAAGTTCCTGTCTGCCTAGCCAGTAACTTAGGAACACTGCCTGGGCTGCCCTGGGAATGCACAAGAGAGAGAAAGCATGCAGGAAGAATAACTATTGCTGCATGGAAGTGATTAATTAATCAATGAATGAGCACACGAGACTTGAGTGCCTCCTTTTATCACTCCAGGAACAACCTCCACCACTTCCCCCATCTCCTCTTGCCCCCCCACTTGCAAAACTCACTTGTCCCTATGGCTAAAAATGGCTCCTTCTCTCCCCCTTCCTCTCCCAGAGACACAAAATCAGTATATATCCTCCATCCAATGGATAGCCTGGGGGACAAGAAGAAGCACCTCCCTCCCTCGTGTTTTGGACCTTTTGCAGCATCTTTTGCAAAGCTGTTACTTTTCTAATGGACCGATGCAACCCCACCCAAATCCTAAACAAAAAAGAAAATTAACCATTTCCTTCCACCTGCAGTCTCCTGACTGAACGTAACGTACCCTGCTGCTGGTGGCGCAGATGAGTGCGCGGCTCCCGGATCTGAGCACAAAGTCTTTCAGGTGACACGGTAATGGTACAACTGCATCAGAGGCACTGGCAGCACCCCCAAGCCATTTCTGGGCAACTTGAGTCTCCCGACTCTATGGAGACTCCCAAGTTAGCAGCCCCAGATTTGAGTGTTTTCCCGAGTGTTTGACATGCGTGACTTGAGTCTGCATGAGTCAGTGAAATATGAGTATTTTTGGTGACTCGAACTGGAGTCACCTGACTTGAGTTCCCATCCTTGCTGTTTTCCATTGTCATAAATGCATTTGCGGACCTTATTGTATCTTGTCTTATTGATCTGAATGGTGCTTAGTTATGACTAAAAATTTTAGGACATTTTAGGGATGAAATAATTAATATGATAAAGATAGTGCTACAGCAACCTTTAATTTTCACAGATATGTATGTAATTCTTAATTATCTACCCATTATCTGGAGACTCACACCTGGACAATTGAAATGAATTCTCTGTGCCCTCACGGTAGCAAAAAGACGTATTACTCCATTGGAAGGAGAGATGCCCACCTACATATGCCCAATGGAAGAATGGTATTTTACATTTATCAGTATTCGAGCAAATGGCATATCGGCGTCAACTGCATATGGATGTATTTGAGGATATCTGGAGGTCATTCCTTTATATAATAACATAAGCCACATGAAGTGTTGATATGCAGATATTCTGGTCGTGTATATATATATGTATATGTATATGTATATGTATATGTATATGTATATGTATATCCCCTGAGGGCTGGGGATAAGAATAGGCCCTCAGTTTGGCTGTACTTGTCGTAAGAGGCGACTGAACAGCCACCGGGTAGATGGGACTCGTCAGCCTGGGAAGGCAGCTCATCTGAGAGAAGGAAAACTCTGATCCCAAACCTCCACTGCCTTGTGGTTACATCCAGTTATGGAAAAGGCTTCAGGAGTCAACCTCAAGGCAAAATCTGGAGCCAGAGTCCCTGAGGCAGTTCATGGCTGAACACAGTCATGTTCTGGCAACTCCTGCGACGTCGCTGGAACCAACCATATTGGCTTCTGCCTTTCCATTGGACCATTTCAGCAACGTGGAGAGGGGAGATTTGCTGCATGGGTAACAGTCTATCCTCCATATCTACTTTACCCAGGCTTCGCGCACTGGAGAGGACACTCTGTTCCAGAACACTATTCAGAACACTATTCCAGAACACTATTCAGAGATACCATAGTCTTCCGAGACTGAAGGATGCCAACAAGATATGTATAAATATTTTTTCCCTTTTTTAAGTAACTCATAAGCTTGTATCGATGTAATACTCTCTTTTTGTTGTTTTGTTCTGTTTATGTAATGGAATAAAATAAAATGAAATTTCAAAAACAAACAAAAATTTTTAGGACACAACAACTTCTTGTTTTTAAACTGTTATTCCTTTCTAATTTTTTACAGCTTAATAAATATTTGCCATGAGTAACTTTCTTTTTTTATTTTATTTTTTTGTTTTCCAAAAACAAATATAAACAAACACACATAACACATAACACGCAAAAAATAACACCACTACACACACAAAAAAAGGGGTGCAGGAAATCATATATCATTATCATATATCACTACAAATCATTACATATCTTGATCAATTTCCTCTTCTAAATTTACCTCTTAATATCATTTTTCATTCATCCTTCGTCTATTATATTATATCAAAGATAATATATATATATATATATATATATATATAATACAATCATCTAAATGCCCTGTGATATAGTTCTAAAACTTCATTTTCAACCATGCATAAAAAGTTTTCCATTACACAATTTGTGTCGGTTTTCGTTATTAATCCAAAATTTCTGAACGCCTGTCCATTGCCTCATTATTTTCTCTATTAATTCATCTTTCATTAATATTTTAAAATCCTTCCAATATCTAATTGTCATAAATTCAACAATCTCTTGTATTACATTTCTTACCATTCTCCAATAAATTTGCATTTTTTTACATATCCACCACATGTTCCTTCTACGCATTTACACTTCCAACAACTACTTGATATATTCTGTTTCATTTTTACCAGTTTTTTGGTGTCATGTACCATCTATAAAACATTTTATATATCTTTTCTTTAAAATTTGTTGCGCTAATAAGTTTTATATCATGCTTCTAGATCTGTTCCCATTGATCTATTGTGATATTATGGTCTATATTTTATACCCATTTTATCATACATTATTTTTTCTTACATCTCTAAATCCAATAAAAACATATACATTTTTTAAATATATATTTTTCTTATGTTTCTAACAATAGTCTATCAAACGGCATCTATTCCATATAAAAACCTTCTTATTTGTCTCTCCCAAATCTTGAATCTAATTATAGGCACATCCACCAGCCGGTCTTCACACCTTGCCTTGACAATTCTTTTTTCTCTTCTTCCTCACTCTCCATGGAACATGTCTCAGAATTCTAGCTTTCTTGTCATCCACTGTCCATTTCTTTTCCTGTGAAGCCTTCAGTAATTTATCTCTGTAAAAGATTCTGATGAATTTCACATGAATTTCTCTTGGTAATTCGTGTTTTCTCAAATAAAAAGTGCTCACTCATCTCACTGAATCCAGTTCTTTAGGTTTCTCCTTCTTCAGTGTATCAATCCATTCTGATATTAATCTAACAATCCATCGTGATGTATCTTCCTTTTCTTCTGGTATATTTTGTATCCTTACCACTCGAGCTGCACTATCCATCTGAATTTCCATTAACGTTTTCTCTGCGTTGTGCTGATTTTCTTCTATCTCCCATATTTTAACTTGGTCTTTTCTTATATTTTGTCCCGATCTCTCAATCTCTTGTTTATTTTCTTCTGGTGTAATTTTCACATCCATCAGGTGTTCACTAAGTTAGAACATAAGAACAGCCCCACTGGATCAGGCCATAGGCCCATCTAGTCCAGTTTCCTGCATCTCACAGCGGCCCCACCAAATGCCCCAGGGAGCACACCTGATAACAAGAGACCTGCATCCTGGTGCCCTCCCCTGCATCTGACATAGCCCATTCCTAATATCAGGAGGTTGCACATACACAAGTTCATCTAATTGTTTAGTTAAAACATCCACGCTGGCTTGAATCTGTGCAGATTGATTTATTTGTTGCTGTACCATTGCCAACAGTTTTTCCATGTTTTCTTGCATAGTCTGTTTCCAGTCTTTCCCTTTCGCTTCCTTGTTTACTAATTTTCCAAATCCAGTCTCCGATGCTGGCAAACTTTGAACTTTCTTACCCGCCATCTTCATTCTTCCTTCCTGTGGAACTCAAATATCCTGCTCGCAATGCTCTTTAAGGCCACTAGATGTCCTCAGCGTATTATCTTCCTTGCTCCACTTATATACACAAATCCAATTCTTGCTATGTCTTTTTAAATCCACTAGACGTCACTGGTGCACTGTTCTTGTTTTGTTTCGGTTCTCTTATCTCTTCTGTATACTTGTAACCTTGGCAACCGACATTCCTCAGTCTGCAAGAATGTCAAAACATCCAGTCGTTTTCAGGCAATCCTGAACAAAAGTATCAAATCAAGGCAATAAACACTCCAATACACAAACTTTATCCAAGGACAATTAATTTGTAATCCACCAAAATTCAAAGTTGTAAAGTTGTAATTATATTTTCAGACAAGCCTAACAAGCTTGGCAAATCTCTTCTACAATTTCACCTCATACTGATAAACAGCTGAGTTGGGAAAACCTCCCCCTCTTCTTCTCACGGCAAAAAAACCCAAATCAGGCAGTCAATTACTCAGTCCATGCTGGGCACACACAAATGGAATAACACTTACTTAAGTCTTTCAAGGTCTTTCCCTGCAGGGGCCTTCAGCTTGATTCAACATGAATTCTTCACCATTACTGCCAAGATGGCCGAATCTCCTGGGAAAGCCGCTGGCCGGGCTTTATCTCCTCAGGAATCAGCCATCACATGGAGGAGTTTGTCTCTCCTGACAAACAATCCCCAGGTCTGCTCGAATCCGCAGTTTTTGGGAAAAACAGAGGGCCCTTCAAGAGCTCGAGAAAGGCATGTCTGCTCACTCCTGGCTGACCTCTTCCTCCCTCGCCATGAGTACCTTTCCTGACAGAAGACTGTGCCTAACACAGTAAAAAGAGAGTACGAGGCAGCTGGTAAGTCATTGTAAGAAAAATAATGCAGGACTAGATGCTCCTTTCGCCTGATCTAACAAGACTTTCTTATGTTCATAACCCAAGAACAGACTATTGTGAAATCAACTTGCTTAATGTACATATTAATGTTTTTAATGACTGATAGTAATGTTTTAATGACTCCCAGGCATCTTTCATTGCTACCTACATTCAGAGTCCATGCTTATTTTAAAGACCACTTCGACAGTGTTGACACCCTTGTTACAGTATGGATGCTCTCCAAAGTATAATTGTTATAAAGTCAATAATTACACAATTTATATTCTTTTTGGAACCAAATTATTGGGCGCTCTGAGGTAAACCATGATTAATTTCCAACAGCCAGACTGGAGTCAAAAGCACAGCAGACAAGAAGTGCCCAAGGTTATCTTCAAATGAAGTTATATTAGAATTGTGTCCAATATTCTCTATTACGAGGTGAAGACGCTTACAGCTACGACAAAATAATGATTTCTTTCCAGACTCTCCGGTGTTTTGTTTTGCTTTCTTTCTTTCTTTTTTTTTTATTCTGGCTTTGCTGTTTTGTATCCAATATGTAATGCAATTTATACTTACTTCTCGTCCTTAAAAGTTTTAGGCAAAAAGAGTAAGCCTAAATCTTTTATTTCCAAAGCATTGATCCACTTAATTTAGAAAAGAAGAGAAAAAATAACTGGGTGACAATGTGATTTGTAATCCTTAATGGACATTCTTAACACACATTAAGAAGCTTTGCTATTTTTTTTTTTTTTTACTCAAGTCTGAAATATAAAACTGAGAGCAGATTTCAAATCAATAAAGAAAACAACATGGTCAGTGCCTCCCAAGATGAAGAGGATGATCAGCCTGGCTCCTACTGTTGGCCAGAGAATGGAACAGCAGCAAGGAGCTTGCCCCCTCTTCCTGCCTGAAAAAGAAATCTGTTCCAACTTTCAGTTGCTGAGGGGGGAGGGGGGAGATTGGAGAGCAAGTGGAAATGTCTGCCAGAGGACTAAGGGCTCCTGTGTTGTTCTCTATTTTCATTGTTAATCCCCTCCTCCAGGTATCAATTTGATCTGAAACAGCTAGAAATAATCAATAAATATGTTGCAAATGGCCTTGAATATCTCTCACATGGGAAGTGAAAGGCTGAATACATTGAAAAAATAATAATTAAATGCCCATTCCTTTTACTGATGTGTTGGATAGGTCCAGAAAAACACACACTGATCTAAAAAAAATAAATTGTTGGTATTCCTCCTTTATGCTCTGTTTTTTCATATGGTTTGGCATGGCCATTCAAGGGAAAAAAAGTGTAACAAAACCTTCAAATATTTTGTACTTATCCAAGCAAAGGAAGAACATGCTCAGGGGCACATATAAGCCCTACATGACTTTTGAAAGAGAATGTGGGGGGGGGGGGGAAGAATCAGTTGCGAACCTACCATAGACATCTATGGGACAAATGCCCCAGGATGAGCCTCTAGAACAGGGGTCTCCAAACTATTTGGCCAGAGGGCCGCATCAAATATCTGGCACAGTGTTAGGGGCCGGAAAAACATTCAAATATAAAATGTATATAAATAAATTAGAGATGGAACTTAGATGAGTGAATAAATGAATGACTGGGCTCATTCATTCAACCTCTCTCGCCCTTAGAACACCCACCAGATGCAAACAGAGACAGTTCTAGTCATGTTCGGCCAACTGGGCCAGAGACATTCAGGGGACAAGATAGAATAACCGTGGGCCAAATAGAAGCTCGCCGTGGGCCGCATCTGGCCCCCGGGCCAGGGTTTGGAGACCCCTGCTCTAGAGCAACCATTTTCAACCACTGTGTCATGATATACTGGTGTGTCATGGACAGTCCGCAGGTGTGCCACAGGAGTTTGGGGAGGGTCATTTATTAGTATGGCCATTGGGGGATTTCAGCCCCGTACCAGCAACATGGTGTGTCTTGTCAATGGTCAAAATACTGATGGTGTGCCTTGGCAATTTTAGCACCTTGTCAGTGTGCCATGAGATGAAAAAGTTTGAAAATGGCTGCTCTAGAACCTCACAGAAGCCTCCCTGAGGCTCCCGACGGGGTCGGAAGCTCTTCTTCTGGTTTATAGCCTTGGGGAACCTCAGAGAGGCTTCCCTGACAAGGGCTCATGCCACGCGAGGCTCTGTGAGCCTCAGGTGAGTGGGGGAGGAGGATTTGTGCATGGGGGAGTGGTGACAGCCCACGGGGGGTGCCATTGTGAACCTTTACCCCAGGCGCAGGGCTGGAGAAGTCCGCCACTGGGGAGAATCAACACAAGGAAACACCTTCACATTCTCACTGATTTGAGGATCTGAGAATGAACTCTTCCCCAGCAGGGCTGTCCACCTATAAGTAATATTCATTGAACTTTCTTCTAAGTAAATACTTAGAAGTAAATACTAAGCTTTCTTCTTAGTAAATCTGTTTACTCAGAAGAAAGCCACACACTATTCAATGTGGCTTACTTAGAGGCTTACTTATAGGCAGGCAGCCCTGCTGGTGAAACGCCCTGAAGCCACCAAAACAGAAACACTCCTCTTGTGAGCAGAACTGGGCAGGTTGTCTCCAGGCTTGCCAGTGCGTCTGCCCATGCTCCTTTATAGCCCAGATAGTCATGGCCACTTGAAAGCTTGGCAACCTGCACTTGCCTCTCTCCCTCTGGGTACAGCTGGCAAGGGACTCCCTTTGTGTGGCCTGTGGCAGCTGACTGATTGCTCCTATTTGATTCTATGTGGTCCATCATAACATGCTTGCCAGTGGCTCTACTTGGCATAAGATGGCAGGTTAGTGCATCCCATAGGAGCCTCTGCTTTTTTTTTTTCCCCTTGGAGGTGCAGGGACATTATTGGGAGGGTTGAGTTAAAAGACTTGTGCCAAAACCTCCTCAAATTCCACTATGGTTGAACAGGGAGACATCACCTGCACCACGACAGTAAGGTTAGCTTGCTGCCAGAGGAATGAGAAGCTGATTGGGTAGTGGCATGTCTGAGGTTGGTGTGGCTGACGCCAGCACCTTCTTCATGTCCTTTGCTAACTGGTACCCAGGGTGGACTGCACATCCTGCCCCTTACTGCTACGCCATTGTGCCATTTGAATCTAGCTTCTGAACAGCCTGAATGAACACAATTAAAAAAAAAAAATTCAAACCACCAAAGCAGGGTTGGGGATTGATCAGAAGTTGGTTAGAGGTGACTTTAGATCACACTTGGAGCTACCACTAGCTTTACAGTGACCATCTGCACATCCCTTGACTACCATTCTCACTCTGACCAATAGCACAGGCCTACAAAATTGAGGGTCAAAAAAGTTTTTCCCAAACTTTATGGTGGTTTGATATGAATTTAGGATGCCGATTCCAAAAATGGCGTCCGTTTTGCCCTATCACATCTAGTTTTAGGCTATATATCACATTTAGGCTATATAGTATAGCCTCATTAGTGAATGGTTCAAGCAGCTTCCTCATGAGGACGCCATGGTGTAGTCTTCCTCATGAGGAAACTGTTTGAACCATTCACTAAAGAGGCTATGCCATGTCTCCAAAACTAGACATGATAGGGCAAAACAGATGCCATTTTTTGAATCGGCACCCCAAATATACCTAGGAATTGGTGTAACATTTAAGGAAGCAAAATGTGTGTTGGACTGTGTAGTCACACAGAACATAGAAAGTCCATGTCTGAACTTCTAAGTTTGAGCTCTGTGGTGCCTGAGAACATGGCCATTTCGGAGATATAGAGATAATGAGATTTTGTTTTGATTTAAGAGAGAAGGAAAATCTGATTATACTAATCATTAATTACATGGAATAAACTCTTACATACATTTCAAGTGAGCCTGAGGTAAAATTGTTTGGGAACAGATTTTTTTTTTTTACACTTTCTGGCTTTCTGTGGCTATTTGCCTTGTTGTTCAATAATAAAAGCATGTTTACCAGGAAGAAAAAATAAAACCATAGCAGCATCATTTGTACAGATGGTACCTAGGAGAGTTAAACTTTCACTCAGCAACTAGCAACTAGGTTTTATTTTATTAACTTTTTTTTTTTTTGCTGTGTATGTTTTGCACAATTTTAAATTAAGGAGGTAATAAAAAAGTAAGCTTTTGTAAATGCAAGACAAATTCACTAGCAAAAATCCAGCAGAATTAAAAAGACCGTCTGTTAATTTTTAAGATGAGAGAAAATTTTGCTCTTTTTTAGCTAATTTACCATTGTGTTTGCTCACAGCCAAGTTTCATCCTAACACACTACTGTGCATGAAAGGTAATGCTAGAGGGCATCATTATTGCTGTCTATTTTTTTCCAGGAACCACAGGGTTGAAAGGGCCATATCATCTAGCTCTTTACCTCATGTGGAGAGCAGGTGCATCACACAATAGGTAAGGCCAGCGAGATCAAATAGCTCCACACAACTTGTACAACTGCATCAAGAAACATGCCAAAGAAGAACCTCACTGTCTCTGAACAACTTGGCCTAGGAGTAATTTTCTTCCCAGCCGCAGTAATGAATCAAAACCTCAACTATGAGCAAAATGTATTCCTCTCTGGGAGGGGCAGCACTGTCAAGGGAAGTAGCTTTGGTTGATATCCACATCAACATGTGAGATCTTCATCAGAGACCCTGCTTTGTATCTCAACATTGAGGCAGGTGTGCATGAGACTCTTCTCTTTTTATTGGTATTTAAGGTTCCTTTTTAATCTGCTGCCTAATTTGCTTTAATTCTTTAAATGGTGCTACTTGAATTGTGTTTTATGTTGTTAGCATTTCCTTTTATTTGGTAGGTTGCCTTGAGAACTTTCTAATCAAAAGGCAGAATAGAATTGCTCAAAAAGCAGTATACTGTATTTCTTCATACAATGAACAATTAACTAAGAACCCAATCCTGAGATCTTCAGTGCCAGCGGTATGAGTGTACTGCCAGCAACGGATGTCATAAACATGCCGTAAAACATGTTTACAGCACCCTCCATGTAGGGACCACTGGTGCTGCCCCAACACCAGCTGGCACTGAGCCCAGTGCTGGAAAAACACCACCTGGAGCAGGGTAGGAGCTCCAGGTGGCAGTAAGGTTTGTTGGGGTGGGGAGGGGTTCCAGGTTGGGGAGAGGGTAGTGGTAGGACAGGGCAGGAGATAATAACCAGTGCAGATTGGAGGAGACCCATTGCGGGACCTGCATCCTTACCTGGGGGAAGGGGACATTTGAGACTCCAGGAGCTACTGCGGCTCCCATAGGATGCAGCAGTAGCCATTTTGGTGCCACTGGGCACCAGACGGCTTAGAATTGGACTGTAATAGATATTGCTGCCAGAAAGGTGTCATGGGGACTTCCACCTTACTGGCGGATCATCATCATCATCATCATCATCATCATCATCATCATCATCATCATCATCTGAATATATACCCCTTTTCAACAAGAAAAGTTTTCAAATCAGTTTATGACATAGCATAATGAAGGAGAAGATGGTTCCTTGTCCGAAAGGGGCTTACTGTCTGAAAAGAAACACAAGAGAAACACCATTCACTGGAATAGATGCTATACTGGAGTTTATGACAGTTTTCTTGCTAAAAATAAAGGAGTCACCACTTTAAAGGGTGCTGTTTTGCTCAGTTAGCAGGCAAACTCTTTCTTTGCATCTCTTTCTTATGCAGCTGCATTTGTGTATGCATGCAGGGGCCACTGGCCAGAGCCAATGCCATATCATGCATTTGACTTGAGTGCAAGGGGTGGAAAACAGTCATCTCATTCATGTGCCCCCCCCCGAGAGGAGGGCCTTCACCTTGGCACTTTGTAATGTGACCCCCTCTAAGGACTTACTTGGCAGATTTAGAAATGCCTCCAGGGGATAACGTTTGTGTAGCTGCAATTTAGGCAAGGTAGAATCATCTATACACATTATGTTGTGCTGCCCCAGATATCAAGCACTGAGACATCAATTTCTCTCTCCCTTGCTCTGGCAGGAGGTCTAAACCTGAGTAACTTGAATCCTAAACTGAGCTAAGAGATCGGTCCCAAGTATTCATTGAATAGTTCACATCATAGTAAAGTCTGTAAAGTATATAATATATAATATATATACTGTATATTTAATGTATATATTTAATGTATATTAAATATATACATTATTTATTTATACAAATCAATAATTTGATATTTATTTGATAATAATATATATTATTTAAATATACAAATATTTAATGTATATAAATAATATATTTATGTATATGTAATGTATGTATGTATATGTGTGTATATGTATATGCGCACATTATATATATATATATATATATATATATATATATATATATATATATATATATATATATATATATATATATATATATATATTTGTGTGCTGTTTAGGTTTCTATTCTCTGTATGGTACCTGCTCAGAGATGTCATCTATCAAATGTCTATACCTAATAAAAGTTTGTTGAGATGAATTGAGAGTCATCTCATTGATCCGCCCATGTGGTTCCTGCATGAAAGATTTTCATATGTATTCCTCAAAGTGAAATTTCAAAATGTAGAAAAAAAATCAGAAATGTTAAACATGTTGAGATCCTGAAATGATGACAAATATTAAATTTCATCTCAGTTTGCAGAAGGATTCTCTGTAGAAAAAAAACAAACAAACCTGCTAAAGGTTTGATTTAGAAGATTTGTGATTGGGAGGAACAGAGGTTTCTTCTTTGCATTCTGTCTGAACTTCACACTTATAAAGTGTGAACACTATGCTGACATCTGCTAAAACCCCAATATTTTTTTCCAGCATCAAAAAAAGAAAAGAAAAGAAAAAAAGAAAGTATTTAAATACATAATTCTTCAAGTGTTTTGTACTTATTTCATACCCAAACAGAAGGTGAAATAATACATTTTATCAACACATTTAAATTGAGATATTTTCACAAATGTACAGAATGCAATAAAAGCTGCAGTTGGTCGATACGTTACAAAATCTGTCTGCTGGGAAGCAGAAAGGGTTTGGAACCATGAAGTTGACCTTATATTTTGTCAAGAAAGAGCTTTGGTAATATCTCTAGCTTATGAACTCTCCTTAAAATAAAGTTTGGTAAAATAAAGTCTGGCTTCCATGTGGGAAACCAGAGTGTAACTGAAAGGTGACAGGTTTTCAAATGGTTTATTTTTATATTCCCTTGCAGAGTACAACACTTAACAGTAAATGTGTTAGAAATGAAATTATTTTCACTCACACACACACAATTTTAGTCTTGCTGTAAATCAACATGGAATACCTCCTAGAATCTACTGAGTCAGTAGCAGAAAAATGAAATAAGGTCATCTCAAAATAGCCTACTTAACCCAAGACTTCTTTCCAACTTCAAATGAGATTCCTTTGTCTTCCAGTTTGTAAAGTCTTCCTATAAAGTTCATACAACAATTAAAAGATTACCTAGACATAGTAACCACAAATTTCTGGCCCTAACTAGGTCAGAGAAGCAAAATAACAGGTCTGCTGTAAGTCCCTATGTCTCCCAACAGTAAAAAATTATCTCTCTTGCCTACTGACTTTCCTCCCAATATAGGGATGTCAGTATTCCACAAAGGGTTTTAACATGAATTAAAACGTCTAATATTTTTTTTTTCCAAAAGGCAGCTATGCATACATAGGTCCCCTTTATAAGTCAGGGTTAAGGACCAGGAAGCTTGGACTTACAGCAGAATGAGTTATAATTTTCTTTCACAAGACATAATGAAAACAGGAGTTAATGTGGGCCATACATACATCCATGCCTTTTATTGGACTTAAAAGAGGGGAATTTTATCGCATAAGAAATAGTGGAAAAAACAGCCCTGTTCTAAAGGCAGTGGCAGCACTAGGTGCAAGCAGTACCAAAATGGCTACTGCTGCATCCTGCGGTCCCACGGCAGCCGCCTTGTTGCCGCCGGAAGGGCAGAGCCAGTTGGTCCGACAGGGGAAGGTTCTGTCCAGTGCCGCTGAGAACGAATAAGCAAGACACTAGAAGGTGGAAGGTTAGGAAGGTGTTTACTGGTTAGCAAGGCATGCCTGGGACCCCTGAGAGCTCTGCTCGCTCAAATTCAGAAGGCTGGGCTCCAGTGGGGTGTGACACCCTTTTATACTTTTCAGTTGTCATTCAAACAAAGCGTCCCCCCAAAAGGGGAAGTTCTCTTGGTAACTTTCCTAAACGTCCTTCTTCATGCACCCGCCCTCTTCACTCTTACTTTTGCACTTGCCCTCTCAAAGGGAAGTCTTGTTTTTGACTGTTTTGCGATGCTTGCTGTTCTATTTCTATCCTGTCTGGCTTGCGGTTAGGTTAGTAAGGTACTTTATTAGCCTGTCAGCAAAAAGGGTCTGTTAGTGATAAAATTTGGCCAGCTGTAAGTTCTAACTTCCTCTAAATCATGCCTTTTCCTGTCTCTGTTAGCTGCTCCCCCTCCCTCTTGGTGTTGCTCTGTATTGATGGCTGCCACATGTTTTTGGGGCAGGAGGTCTGGTCTAGAGGGTAGAGCCTCCGTCTGCCTGAAGATAACATCCACAAGGTCGCCTTTTTGAGGCCACTGGCACTGTGCGACCTTGAAGCAGCTGAGATGCTGAAGCTGAGCGATTCCATCTGCTCTGAGCGTGGGAGGATGGAGGCCAGAATGTGAAGCCAGATCGGAATGAAACACCTGAACGTAGTGGTTCTTGAAAGAAAGAATCTTCTTTCAATTGTAAAAATCCCTATTTAATAAGGGATTTAAATAAAGCCTGCCTTTGTAAACCGCCTTGAATAAAGTCTTGAATAAAGGCCAGGAAAGGCGGTATATAAATACCTGTTGTTGTTGTTGTTGTTGTTGTTGTTGTTGTTGTTGTTGTTGTTGTTGTTGTTGTTGTTGTTATTGCCTTGGAAAGGGGGGGGTGAGACTGATTTGCAGGCATCAGCCTGATGTCCCCTTGGGGGAAGGGGACTTGCGTCCTCTTCTCCCGGGGAAAGCCCCAAGCCCTGCGATGGTGCTTCTAAAGTCTGCACCGGCTATTTTGCTGGTGCAGAGTTGAAAGACTGCGGGACGGGCCTTCGAGCCCAAAATGGATTTCATGATCCAGGGGAGCAGAGCTCCACCAGTCTCACTCTCTCTTGCCCCAGTTCCTCCCCCTGCCTCGCCCTACCCCCCACCCCATTCCACCCATTTCCCACCTCCCTCTGTTCCAGTGGAGCTCTGATGAATGACCTCTTCCCCCTGAGGAGTCCTGGCAGCTGCCTGAAGCCTATAGGATGCAGTGGTAGCCATTTTGACGCCACTGCTCCTCTGGGTGCCGGGCAGCTTAGGATTGGGCTCAAAGACCACTATTTTTTCTGATAGTTATCTTCCCGGTGAAGTGTGGCCATGCTTCTGATTCATGCTGTGATTTTTCCTATAGCCAAATGTTGATGAAGCGATATGAAAACTAAAATGTGCTCAACTTCCTATGCTAGGGTTGCAGACTTGACTGTTTCAACTTTCATTAAAGCTTTCCTACAAGGCTAAAAAATCAAAAATTATATGTTGCTTTTCTGGATCTTAAAGGAGCCTTTGACTCCGTTAATAGATCGCTGCTATGGGACAAACTAGTTAAACTCAATATAGACCCTAGACTTCTAACTCTTATTCAGAAACTTTATACAGGCACCACCTGCCAAATTAAATTTACATCTTCGGGGAAATTGACCCCCAAAATTCAGGCCGAAAGGGGAGTGAAACAGGGGTGCATTTTAGCACCCACTCTTTTTAATCTTTTTCTGCACGATTTTACTCCCTTTTTGCTTCAGATAGATGGACATTTTTCCAAACTAGGTTCAATGCATATTCCAGCTTTGCTTTATGCAGATGATGCAGTGCTAGTATCCTGTACACCTATTGGACTTAAGCGACTTTTAAATAGAACTTCTGACTATCTGAAATGTAACAAACTTGAACTGAACTCTCAGAAAATCAAAGTTATGGTCTTTTCAAAATCATGGTGCCCAGGTACTTGGTCTATCGGAGAGGAGAAACTGGAACAGGTCAAAAGCTTTAAATACCTTGGAATTCACTTCCATTACAATCTTTGCTGGGGTACTCATCAAAAATTGGTTACCAACTTGGCCCGTGTCACTTTGCAGAGCACCAATTGATTCTTTTTTAATCAGGCCAATCGTTATATACCAGCTGCTCTCAAGGTATTTAATGCCAAGGTATCGGCACAGCTCCTGTACGGGTGCCCTATCTGGATTAGCTCTATAAATCACACCCTTGAGAGTATCCAAGCAAAATTTTTGAGGGCTATCCTGGGTTTACCTAAATCTGTACCATACTCTGCATTATGTTTGGAGACCGGACAATCGCTCTTAGTATCAAGAGCATGGCTTTTAACCATACGCTATTGGCTCCAATTACATTATAACGTGAAACCAGGCAGTCTCCTATCCAGAATGCTATCTGAGTCTGGTTCTTCTAAATGGTATAGCCAAATTAAATCAAAAATCGAATCAATTGGTTTTTCATTGGATTTTTTAAGTTTCTATCCATTCCCTGAAGTTTATCGAAGGGTAAAGCAAAGAATGCTAGACATTGAGGCACAAAACCTCTTTGAACTTGCTTCTAGAATTTGCTCCCCTCTTAATTTCTCTATTCCGCTAAAGTATGGGCAAATGGTTCCTTATCTGAGTATTCTGATCAACCCCTCTGAACGTCGTGCAATCTCTTTGGCAAGATTCAATGTGTTTCCATCCAAGGTCACAGAAGGCAGATATAGGCAAATACCATATAAAGAATGCCTCTGCCCTTGTAATTTGGGAAATGTTGAATCAATCATACACATTCTTTTTTATTGTCCTCGGCACACTAGATCCCGCCACACTTACATGACTCCGCTTCTCAGCAAAATGAATGGGCTTTCGGATGAGGCAAAACTGAAGTGTCTCCTAAATGACTGCTCACCAGATGTGCTAGAGGGAATTTCAAAATTTTTACTTTTGGTGATTTCCAAGCCTTCTTAATGTAATTTGTCAAAAATGTTGATATTTTATGTTGAACTGTAAATGTTTTATTAGTAATTTAGTATCTTACCTCCTTTTTTGATAAACGGGACTAGGACTAATTATGTTTGCTTTTATGATTTCTTTATCTATGCCTAATAAAGGTTCATTCATTCATTCATTCATTCATTCATTCATTCATTCATTCAAAGCTTTCCTGCATCTTCCATCCTTTTTGTTTTTTTCTCCTTCCCTTTTTCCATTTTAAAAGTTTGTATCCTGATAAGAATTAATAGGAAATCCAGTAAATTTATTTTCAGGTCAAGGAAATAGAACTTGTTTTGGTAGAACTTGTTTTGTTTCAATGTAAACTGAAGCTGCATTTAATTGCTACAGAATATCTAGAGATGATGGCCACAAGCGCAAGATTGTATATGTGTGTGTGTGTGTGTGTGTGTGTGTTTCCGGAAGGCTGTGACATGCAAGATGTCTGTTGTTATTAACATCTTGCTGCAACCCTTCCATCTGTTAATCTTCTTCAGTTTGACATAGCAGGTTATTTGTAACTGAAGGCTAGAAAAGTCAAAGAATTTTTCTTTCTTTATAATAACCTTCCGCAAACACTATTCTTATCATTTCTTTTTGGAAAGAAAGAGTGAGCTTTTGTGCAGTGTACCTTTATTTGACCTTTCATTTAGGGGGAAAAAAAGCTGTCATGTATTCTCTATGGCATTTTGCACTTAATGTTTCCAGGAGAATGTACAAAAATGAGCTAAAGATGACTTTTTTTTTTAGATTCTTCTTTTTAAAAAAATGCTTCTGAGCAGAATGCCATGCAATCTATTGGGACAAGTCTGAAGGCAGATACGGCAAGATAAGCATTAGGGAATTCATTTTGGTACTCCAGCAGATGTATGACCTTGGGAAGTATGAAACAGAAGGTCCTGGCTAAAGTTTTGGGGCACCAACAAAAACCATTAGGCTAAGACTTTGTACTGGAGCCACAACAAAATGTTTTGTAAAACAGATCATTTGGGGGAAGGGTAGAGGTTTTTCTGAGAACAAGAGCAGCCTGATCCGATGTTCCCCTACTACCAGGGCTGCAGATACCAGTGCTGGTGGTGGCTGTTTCAATCATGCCATAAGGCATGTTTGCATCACCCTGGGATGAATCAGTGCCAGCAGGGAGGCCTGCATCGCCCCTTCAATGCCACGGGGCACCCCCCCTGGTGCGAGCAGCAAAGAGGTAAGCACCAAGGAGAGCAGTGGCATGTGGGAGGGTAGCAGGATGTGTTTCTGGGCAGGAGAGGGCAGAATGGGGATAGAGAGAGGCCCGGGAAGGGGTAGGACCAGCAGAGGCCTCCTCCACTGAATCTTATCCCCCCTATTGGGAGCATGACATAGGGCTTCTCAAGTCTGCGACAGTGATTTAGCTGGCACAGACTCGAGAAACCCATTGAGCTGTTTAGGGTTTTACTTGGGATAAGGGGACATATGGAGACCTCCAAGGAAGAGACCTCCAGCCTGGGGTGCTGGCTGTTCGGAGCTGCTGCTCCTGTACTTGATAGGACTGGGCCCTTAGTATGTTTCCACAGTACAGCCCTGAAGCATCAATGTTCCACAAACAGGGGAGAAGAGAATTGCAACTTTGGTTTCACACAGCACTTAATACAGAGCTATAATCTCACTGCAAGCCTGGAATGTTTATCTATGCAGCAAAAGCAAAGGGGGGTAGTGCATTACTAAACTTATAACTGCAAACCTACAATGAGATCTCCTTAGTCAGAAATCCATCCCATTAAAATTAATGGAACTTACCCTCTAGAACAGTGGTTCTCAAACGTTTAGCACTAGGACCCACTTTTTAGAATGAGAATCTGTCAGGACCCACCGGAAGTGATGTCATGACAGGAAATGACATCATCAAGCAGGAAAATTTTTAACAATCCTAGGTTGGAATCCTACTCACACTTACCCAGGAGTAGGTCCCATTGACTATCATTGTTAAAAGCATCTACATAGTAAGCTGTTAAAAGTACAGATCTGTCACATTTTCCCAAATGCAGTCACATCCCATGGTAACAGCACATCTAATATATTAAAAATAAAATATTGAAATGAATGAGGACCCACCTGAAATTGGCTCGCAACCCACCAAGTGGGTCCCAACTCACAGTTTGAAAAATGCTGCTCTAGAAAGTGTACCTAGCCATCTTTAATCATAGATTGGTGCTGGGGTGCATGGAGTCCTAGCGCTCTTTGCGTGGCTCCCTCAGGGTGTGCGGGGCAGAGGCGGGAAAATCCTGGGAGCCCACCCTGCCCTGCCTCAGTCCACCATCCCGATGTACAGTCTGAGATTAGCTGGCTGCTGTTTTCAGGGCCAGGTAGGAATTTTTTACTGTTAACCTTATTAGTCTTTGGTTGGCGGTTTTTTCGCCTACCCCAGACTGGCATTTGGACAGAGCTGAGCAGAAAATGTTAGTTGATGCGGTTGTCCTGGGTTGTCCAGGGTTAGGCAGGTGGCGTGCTGGCAGGGTAGCCAGGAATGGGGGCGGCGTGCATGCTGAGGTTAGTAAAGTCAAGGGGTGAGCCAGGTCCGCTCTGACAACACTTGAGGAGCAAGCAGCTCCTCCCCCTCCCCTTGGGAGCCATTCACCTCCGTTTAACCTCACCGCAGTGTGCAAGAGGCTCCTCCCCTCTCCTTTGGAGCTATGTGGAGGGTGGAAATGGAGGTGAATGGCTCCCAAGGGGAGGGGGAGCAGCCGCTTGCACACTGCAGGGAGGCTCTCTGCAAAACTTAGTGCGCCACCCCCCTTCTAGCTAAGCCAGTGGCAAAGAGAAAAAAGTGTCCTCCCATGCACTGCAGTCCCAATCTGGATCAGGAAACTCTGCTTCTGGTAGTTCAAATCAAAAAGTAAAGAAACATGGAACTTTAAGAATGTGTTTAACGTCACGTGCAATTTAGTGGGCAGCTCCATGGAGAAACAAAGAGGGATATACTGATTTATTTACATGTGATGTACTTTTATTATGGTCAAGAGAAAGAGTGCTCCCTACCATTGGAGCTTCATAGATAGTGGCAGCCTTGAAACTCAGGTTGCTAACTAGGATGCAGGGCTGGGAGGACTCAATCATGCTTCAGTCTCTCCTTTCCACACCTGACTCTGAGACCCTTGATAGGGTCGCTTCCTTTTTATCTGGGGTCATTGCCAGGCAGAGCTCTGGAACTCTGGGCAGTATGTGAGGAAAAGACTGGTGTCTATGTTGTGTTGTCTTTGTATATTTTTGTTTTGTTTTGTTCTTTCTCTGTATTTTATGCCAATGAAGGTCTTACTGAACTGAACTCAGGTTGCAGAACAAGGGGAAGAAAGAGTTAGCTCCTGGCACATGTGAGTCTTTCTAATTGTTTGTGGCCAGAGAAGAAGAGGAAGATAATAGAATAAATTCTCTGCATGCTGCGTCCTTAGGCAGCTGCACGGAGCCCAGCTGATCCAATGTGCTTTTGCGTGCTCTCAAGAGAATTGGGATCTGGTGGCTATAGTTTGGCTAGCAGCCACCATTTTTAACCTCCATAATGTCCTTGCTATAGACTCAGAGCCCAGTGTTATTCTCCTGCACCAACAAGAGGTGGGCTGTATCCAGCAGGGCTGGGGGAGGGGAATCAGAGGCTTTAGAGGCAATAGGGTCCTATCCCCATTTTCCTGCACCCTTTCCGTCCTCAGACTGGTGCTACTGTGGAGACCCATTGTGGGTTGGGAGGCTTACAAAGGCATAAAGGGATTTAAATTCAGACCAAAAATCTAAAAACAGCCAATAAAACTCAGGCATACAGGATAGTATGATAAGGCCGGTCACCCAATTACAAGGGTGACCAGAGTTTGTTTAGCCTGGCCTGGAACACAAGAGTCTCCTCCCCGTGGGGGGAGTGGAGGTGGGCTGGAACTGAGCGGAGGCAGAGGGACAACACCCAGCCCTCTTCCTCCTTCGCACATGGGCGCTGTGTGGACACCCACCCGCCTGCCCTTAAGGCAGTCTGAGTTTCACTGGTTGCCGTTCAGGGCCAGGTAGGAATTTTTTGCTGCCTGCCACAATTGGCCAAAGGTAGGCAGTTTTATCGCCAATCCCAGACTGTCAGGAGCAAGGAGTTTTCTCCCCTTTCATTGCTATTGGTCACTTTTGGTGGGCAGGTGGTGCGGGTTAGGAGGCATGAAATGGACTTTGGCATGCACCTTCAGGCAGCATAGGCAGGGCAGAACCCAATTGCAGTCCTCAGGGGCCCGGCGGCACGAGGAAATAGACGGGGCCCTGACCGGGATTGCAGGGTCCGTCTCAGAAGCTCAGCGGCTTGGGGCGGCACAGCCCATGGTCCGGCTGCCTTCCCCTTAAGGGACAGACCTGGATGAGCTACGTCACCTGAGAGTGAGGTGTGGCTTGGAATCGGGTGCATGCCAGCCTGGGGGCAGATGCGCACCACGGGGGACTTCGCTCCCTCTGCAGCTGCAGGTCTCAGCCTCCCCTTCAGTTGTAAATGCTAATAAAGTGGCCCTTTCTCCCATATCTGTTGTCTCGAGTGTTCCTTGGATGGTGCGCAAACAAACTCAAGCAAGTCCTCTTAAAAATTCCTCTTGATTTATGTTCATGATTTCAATTTTTGAGGATGCAATTGGATCCCAGTTTTTGCACTTTGGCACATGGAGTGTGGCATAAATTTTGCAATATAGTACAATCAATCTTTTGGGGCAGATGAAAGTGGTTTGAAGATTTCATCCAACGCAGCTACCCAGAAGATACTCTGACAGTGAATTGCTAGCAGTCCTAGACATCCAGAAACAAATTCATAACAAATGCCTTCCAAATTCCTGTGCAGCTTAATGGAACCTGGAGTTGATTTGTCAACAGTTCATGAACAGGAGCTAATTTCTGACCAGTCATTGTCAATAATTAGATACTTAATTGCCCAGTATTTACCATAAAGAGCTGACCAATTGCAGACAACGTTGAAAGTTTTACCTCTTGGGATATTGCTTTAAATTAAGATAACTACATTATGGATTCCCTATTGATTTGGAAAGATGCATATTATTGCATCCTTCCTTTCTTCCAGCAGAATGATTGTGCTTTACTTAGCATAAATCTGTGCTTATTGTCCGCTCTGTAATATACAGCACCATTAAATACTTAATTCATTTAGCACATTTCATATACAAAAAATGGTGAAGCCTTTATCTTGTTAGTTATCACAACAACTCTACACCAATTAAGAACTGAGGAACTGGAGGAGAGAAACAAAGGCAATGACAGTCATGTAGCCCATGTGTGAGTCTACAAGTGTGGACAAATAGAAAGGAATTCCAAGCCTGAGCAATACTCTAGGGGTCCCTTCAGCTGAAGAGTCTTCCTAGGTGAGCCTGTTAGAAGTGCCATGAATCAGTAGGACAGTTAGCTTCTTGCTAATTGCTACCATTGCACGAGCAGGTGGTGTCCACAGTTCAAAAAGTTCCTAAGGTCAACAGAGAAGCCAGCAACCAGGTAAAATACGGATTGATAGAAGAGGAAATCATAACCATTGATACTTTTTGGTGTTCCGTAAAGAACCACCTTCCTCAACCAGCCAATGTCAACTACTCTGCCCTCCATAGCAATTGGGCTCTTTCCAAAAGGAGATTGTGATTTCTCCCACCCCCCACTTGGAGGTTCAGCTTGAAGAACGGCGGGGGTACAGTTCAGTAGTTGAGCATTTGCTTTGCATACAAAATGTCCCAGTTCCAATCCATGACATCTCCAACAAGATTCAAAAGACTCTCTAGACCAGGGGTGTCAAACTCGTTTCATACAGAGGGTTGAATAGCATTGTCTGCTGAGGGCTGAAAGTGATGTCATTAGGCAGAAAGTGATGTCATTAAACAGGTCATAGCCAAAAATAAACACCTTTTCTCACTTCGCTGCAAATGACAGAGAAGAGAAGATGAAGAGAAAACATGCAGATCTTGATCATATTTCAAGATAAGGGACAGCCCAAATTTCATGTGGACTGGCCTTTCAGCAGTAACACCTTAGCACTGCTCAGAAACTGAGAGCCAGATAAAAAGCTTTTGAGGGCCACACCCGGTCCCCGGGCCTTATGTTTGACACCCATGCTCTAGACCTTTGGAGAGTCTGTCTAGTCAATAAATACTGAGCTAGAATGATAAATGGCCTGATCAGTAGAAGCTATTGTCCTGTGTTCTTCGGCTAATCTGAACTGCCTTTCATATCTCACCTTCAAAGGGTCACAGAATCATCATCTATGTGGGTAAGAGGGACTCAGGAGATACAGAAGATGTATGTGGAACTTACCTTTGCATAAACGTGCAGAGGACTGGAGTCAATATGTTTTTATATTTATTTGGAATTTTTTTAAAAAAATCTTACCTTTCAATTATTATACATTTATTTTAAACTCCTGCAAACCATCACAGGAGTTTGGAATAGAATGACCCTGTCACCTAGGCCCAGCCCAGGTGGCCAGGAATTCCCCAGGAGCAGGGGTCTCCTCAGGGG
This sequence comes from Tiliqua scincoides, assembly GCF_035046505.1. NCBI lineage: Eukaryota > Metazoa > Chordata > Lepidosauria > Squamata > Scincidae > Tiliqua > Tiliqua scincoides. The sequence continues at coordinate 34,874,424 of NC_089826.1, forward strand.
TAGGGGCCTCCTCAGGAGCAAGACGTAAGCACTTTCAGGACTGGGGACCCTGGCAAGACACCTCCCTGGGAGTAGGACCTAGTGCCTCCTGGGAGCCGCCAGCAGCCACCTGGGCAGAAGGGGTGGGGCTGGCCCAGTCCAAGGCTGGCTTCATAAGGAGGCTGGACAGCCTAGAGAGAGGTCACTCCTCTCCAGTTGGGAGCAGGGTCGAAGGGAAGGCCAGTGGGAGTAGCCACCCCAGCCTTATTGAGTCGACCCAGGCCCCGAAGGGAACTTTGCTTACCTCAGCCCTGGAGAGAGGGGCCGGGGGCTGGGAACTCCCCTATCCTAGGCCTGCCCGGGCCCCGGGGGTGAGAGCCGGAGAGGCGAGGTTGCAGAAACAAGGACCCGGTACCAACTACCTCCATTGGAGGCCAGCTAATCAAGGGGCAAGCCCGGAGGTACAGGGGATCCTCCTAAGGTCAGCTAAGCTGACCCCAGACAACAGCAGTGCAGCCCTCGGGAACCCATACCGCTGGCCAACAGGCACCAGCTGGAGAGCTCTGCCTGAAACCTCAAGGGGTCGGGGAAGGAGTGAGGAATGAGCCTATTGTGCGCCGACGCCACGAATCTGTGTAAGGCAATGGGGCCTGTGATGTAACAGGCCCCATGAATGTCAAGAGTTTGACGCGAGTAAACCGTCTGTGCAAAACAGCTGTGTCTGCCTCCCGTCCTTCTTTCCGCCGATGACCAACTCTCATTGACAGGGTAAACCCCCCGCGTTCGGTCACACACCAAGGGGCAGGGTCTCCACCCACCATGGACATCACATACCCACATCTTTAAATGAAGTACAAGAAGTTTCAATTAGAAATACATGGCAGCAGGGCCTAAGAGAGGGGGGTAAAGGGGGTAATTTGTACCTGGGCTAGGGGTCAAAAAGGGGGTTCAGGACCCAAAGGAGAGGGCCCAGAAATTTCCTGGGATCTTACATTTTCCTATCTACTCAGACTTGTTGCCCACACGGAATGCTGGTGATACTACCATGAGAGTGTGGCTGCAGCTACTGGCAAACCATATGCTTGCCAGTATGGGCTCAGGGACACAGCTGCAGGACTACATCTGCTGTAGAAGCAAGTTTAGGTATGACACAGGACACTTTCCATTCCAGTGTGTGCCTAAATACAATGATGCTAATTTTCTGCATGATTTTCTATATTTAAAAGATTTTAGAGAGACTTAGGAGTGCGTTTGGTTTTCCGTATGACTGTATCTAGACTGTATCTAGATGCTGTTGCCAGATGGGTGAGTAGACCTGGGCCCCAAAGACTTTTCCAGCTGTCTCCACCCTCCCCCCACCCAGTTTTGCCCCTCCCTACCCCCATCCTGCCCACCTGTCACCACCTTCCCCCATCACCACCCTTTCCCTTTGCAAAAGGGTCCCCAAAAGCTTTGTATCCCCTGATAAAATTCCTCTCTGAGGCCCTGCATGGCAGGACAAGAAAACACTCTAATGGAAGCAATTAAAAATGATTTTTTTGGTTGCATAGTCTTAGCAGGGCACGGCTATGGGAGATACTGAGCCAAACTCATGAACTTAAACATTTACCTCTATGACACTGTATCAACTCGCGCAAGTGGAATTGAGGCTTCATTTTAATCTATGACCAGCCTCCCTTGATATAAATTGAGTCAGATTTCTGCCAAGAGAGTCAAATAGCTGTCAATGAGATTCATAAGAAACACTACAGATAAGATTACTACAGCAGAATCCACATAGATAACCATGGCAAACTTTGCAGTTCATCATATCTACCATTCATTATTATGGTCATATAAACCTTTTGAGCAGCTATTGTTCTCCGCAGTGTTTATACAGAATGTATTGGGAAGAATCTTATTGAAATCAGAATCAGACACAATAACAAACCCGCTACGGAAGAACACAAGGTTATTATAGGTTATTATGGCAGGCTTTATGAAAAATTCAGCAATGGTTCAAGCCTATATCATTTCCTCCAGCTGCTTGTGTGTGCCTGGTAATATTAAAAGTTATATGTTCTGGGCAGTTACCGTCAAAGAGGACTTCAAAACAGAAAAAATGAAATTAAAAAGTATTTGTTTAGATTAAATCTCCCATTTTACAGTGCATTAAGCCTACTTCAGCAGTGTATATTACTGGGCCCTGTTCTTTTTTCTCAAAATGTCACTGGAAATTTTTCATTGTTTAATATCTGGCATTTCTTAAATTATCTATTAATGCAATAAACACATGGCTATTGCATGCCTTCACACAACTTTACCAACACTGGATGACTGTCAAGATTTCTCCTCAAAAGGAATTGTTAGCAAAAGAAAACAATGATCACACATGTTGGGTTATAATAGAACATTTAGAGCCAGACCAAATCTAGCCTACCAATGCAGGTCAATAACTTCTTCAAAGTTAGTGAAGATTTTCTGGGCACTTTTCAGATTGCTTTTTTTTTTTTTCTGGAGAGAGCTTTAGGATTCTGGAAAAAAAATGTATAGAATTATTCAGCACCCCCCTCCCCACAGCGAGCCAGGAAATAACCCAGGCCACACCAGTCTCCCCCCGCTTCACATACCACTGTGAGGGCAAAGTTTAGTAAATTTGTTCCTTTGGTTCATACCAACACCAATTATCATGCCTTCCTTCCAGAGTCTGTGGGCATTGGTTTAGCAAATAATTTGTACTCCAAGGGAATAGCATAGTTTAAACCTAGCTGGAGAGTTCAGCAAAGGTAATCCATGGTACTTACAGTCTGATTTATCATGTAACTCGCATCAGTACACTTCTGCGTTCCAAAACCCATCAGCATGCTTCCCTAGTCTGAGACATTCTGCTTGATGAAATAAAGACTTGTGACTCCTAGTGCATAAGATGTATCAACGTAAACCATTAATCAAATAGATAAGAAAATTAGAAATAATGACATGAGGTGTTCAAATAATACAACACACATGCAGCAGGAATTTGATCTCTCAGGAAATTAAAATAGTTTAACAAATAGGCCATATTTAACTGACTGCATGATAGAATTAACAATGAAAATCTAACCTATTAATCACGCAAGAGATTGCAATTAAATTATCATTTCTAATTCCTCATTGAGGAAGTTTGAAACAAAAAGTTAAACTATCTGCTTGAATCTGGTTCCATGTAAAAATAATAAATCGACGTATAAAAAAAAATTGGTGTGAGCAAACATGCATTTTCAATTTACTACAATCGTATACATAGCTGAGTATACATAGTTGGCATGGCAAAAAATGTGATTTACCTTGAAGAAACCAAGCTCATTAAAAGCTCAATTATGCTACTGAGTCATACTACCTGAATCCCAAGTATGGAAGTCATGCAGGAGAGACTTACAACCAAATCCTATGCTCTCAAAATGCAGGTGTACTACTAGACATCGAAGTACACAGGTGACTTTCCTAATTGCAGAAGCCCCTCCACTGGCAGCTGGGTGCAGACCGGTCACCGGAGATGCACAAAAGGGATAGGGAGCAGAGTTGGGATGGGGCAGGACAAGGCAGAGCCGGTGGCTGTCATATTCCAAACCCCAGTCCCGGGCCCCCACCTGGCATAGCTCAGAGAGTTTCATAAGGGACTATGAAGCAGTGGGATGTTCCAGTAAGTCCTACATCTCTTACCCTTCTCGACTGGCCTCTCCACCAGGACAGAATGCAGCATTGTGACAGCAGCCCTGCATTCAAGGTACCATCTCCATAGATGACGGGCTGCCCAATCCTGAGCTGCCTGGCATGCAGGGCTGCAGTGGCGCCAAAAATAGCTGCCACAGCATCCAACCACTTCAAGAGCTGGTGGCAACTCCTTAGGAGATGGGGACTTTTGTCTCCTTTCCCCGGGTAAAGTGAATAGCTCCGCAATGGGGCTACTTGATTCTATGGCGATTTGGTGTAGCATCAAGAGCCTCCATGTCGGGTGTCCAATCCAACACATAGGCTCTGGATCCAGTGGAGGAAAGTTTCATTGGACCCACCGCACTCCTGCCCAGCTCCCTGCCCCCAGCATGCCACCTCCCCACCCTCTTCCCGACCTCCCTCCACCTCTCCCCTCCCTGGAACGCCTCCTCCCCACCCTCTCCCCTCCCTTCCTCCACCTCCTTTCTCCTTGGAACACCTCCTCTCTGCCTCCCCCCACACCTCCCCCCACCTCACTGCTACTCCCCATTCTGCGTGACCGACAAGCAGCGGAGCTCCAGCACTCATCCAGCGCTAGCTCAGAGCCAACTGGTGCTAGGGCCCGCAAATATGCCTTATGGCACGTTTGTGACAGTGCACGCCGGTGGTGAGCCAGCATGCCAAGCTCCGGATTGGGCTCTGAGCTGTTAACCCCTTTATTACTGGAACCCCTTTTTAGCAAAGGGAGAGGCCAAGTTTTTAAATAGTAATGTCTTCAAAAGGTATGCACTCACATAATGCTAGCGTTTTCCCTAGTTAGGATTGGGTCATAAGAGTCTGATTATATGTGGGACATGGTATCAGCAGAATTGTTCTTCTTTTCAAAAAACCCTATTCTAAATTTTGGTATACCTCTTCTTAATTCTTTTAACTGTACTTTTGCACTGACACCGAGAAATCTGTTCCTTTGAAATTTCATTCATTAAATGAGAAAATAAGCCGTGAGATAATGAGGGGATTTTCCCATCAGAATCTGGGCCATTGGAATAATCTCATTACCTACGGGATCCCAATTGGCTTACATGCAGATGCTTCAGCTTACCTGGTTTATAACATAGCCTCTGTGGTCATTGTGAAGGAATCTAAATACTGGCATCCAAAACCCACCTTCTTATGGACCCATCTCATTAGAGATGGAAAAGAATTCAAGAAAATCTTCTATCTAAGTTTTTCATATCCTTTTTAATGTAGGATTTCTAATATTTTAAGCATAATGTACACTGTTTTTGCAATACTATTAGGAACCAACCACAACATTTAGCATTGTCATTGATCCCAAAGGGTCTGTTTCTTCAGTTTGACATGTGTTCTTAATCTGGTATTAAACACATTTTTCAATGCACTAAGCATCAGTGGTGTTGCTAGGGGGTGCGGTGGGTGCAGACCGCACCGGGTGATGCGCACAGTGGGGTGACGCGCACTGAGGGGTGACATGCTAAAATCACAGTGATTAGGAGTAACCCCATCATGTTATATACTGTTGGATGTGGACTTTCGAGTGGAATGCAATGCAAAACACCAGAGTGAAATATCTTCTTTCTATCAAAAGTTATGGCCAAAAAACTGGAGAACAAAAAAAGCATGGATCCCTATGGAAAATGAAAGTGAGCCCTATTGCGCGTTTACTTGCAAGTAGGCAAACTTGCCACAGTGCATCGGAAAGGGCAGGCTGAGAGGAATCCAACAACACCAGAATGAACCTGATCCAATGGATGCAGCCCCCAAAAACACCTGAGAAGGAAGTCCCTCCTGCAAGCAGATGAATGTATTGAGTCCTATGGAAAGCGAAATTAAGCCTTGAGTTTATTCGTGAGTAAGCAAACATGCCTTGGCTGGTGTGGAAGATTAGGAGAAGGAGAGTGCAAGGCTACCAAAATGGTCCTGATCCTATGCACCTGGAGCTAAACAAGTGCTCCAGAAGGCAACCTCCCCCGCCCCCACCAAAGAGGATCAAAACAGAGGCTTCAGCTGATAAGGTGAACTTTTTTGAGACTTGCAAAGCCAGGTGGATCCTGACAGTGATCTGGTTTAAAAAGAAGTTCTTAAATTGAACTGGGTACTGGGTAGGACTGAAAACCTTACTGGTTTTGGAGGGGGGTGTTATTGCAGGCAGGCTACAGAGGAAATTCACTTGGTGGACCAGGGCTGGCTTCTGCTTATTTAATTATTTGTTTTATTTTAATTATATATACTTATTTATTTTAATTTACCTGATGCTGTCACTTCCACCATGACATCACTTCTGGTGGGTCTTGGACAGATTGTCATTCTAAAAAGTGGGTCCTAGTGCTAAAAGCTTGAGAACTGGTGCAATAAGGTGTTAGTAAGTTGACACCCGGGGGGGGGGGCTGACACCACTAGTGACCAAAATCACTAAAATCACAGTTTGGAGGCATAATACCAGCATGTTACGTACCAATCAATGCGTAATTTCATGCAGAACGTGTTCTATCTTAGTTCTGTCAAAAGGTACAGCTGAAAAACCAGTGGAGCAGGAGTGATGGTACATCACCACACCCACCACCTGGGCTGTTGCCCCGCCCACTGAATGGGGGGTGATGTGCTGGTATCCTGCATCAGGTGACACGAACCCTAGTGACGCCACTGCTAAGCATCTTTTCTTTTTTCCGGGAGTCAAAAAGCAGGAAAATAATATTAGCTGTCATTATAATTCATGCATGCCTCAGAAGAAGTTGCTACTGATTTTTCACTCTTTGGTTCTGACTTGGAATGGAAAATGAAATTACTTCCTATTAGGTTGATTAAACATTCACCGATAATACATTATTTATTGAAAGAATATTGTATTCACACCTTCCAAGTTTTAATATCTTCCTAGAGCTGTGAAGGGGGAGGGAAAGCCTACTGAAATCAACAGGACATGGGACAGGGAAGTTTATTAATGATCTATCTATAAAATTCAGCACTGAAGCATATTGTGCCCATCATATGTTAAAATGAATTCTGCTAGGATCGCAAGGAAATTCTCTGGAGCTTGCATTCTATAATACAGCATGTATTTTCATTAGTTGGTTTGCTATGTACAATGAAAGCATCTGGCTTAGTATACAGGCACCACCCCATAATTGTGGGTCCCCTTTTCACAGTTTCACTGCGATTCACAAATTCCCCCATTGTGCTCATGACTCACCTCTCTTCTTTTGCAAATGCTTTGCAAAAGGGAGCTTTTTCTTCCTTTAGAACTTTAGAACTTTTTCTTCCTTCTTTTGCTTTAGAACAAGAACCAGCTGCTAAAGCAGTGGTTCCCAGACCCAGGGTCATGACCCGATCCAGGGTCGCAAGGGCCTTCTAGACCAGGAATGCCAAACTCATTTCATATAGAGCAGCAGTGCTCAAAGTTGCATCTGCTGTGCACCTGGAATGCAGTCCCTGTCTGGACTGCATCCAAGCATTTCGCTACGGTGCCACATGACATCCTCCTCTTTCGGAGGACAGGGACGTTCTGGGCAGTCATGTCATCTGCCTGGCATCCCAGAAGGCTGTGCGACAGGATGTCTGGGCAGATGCAACTGCCAGAGCGTCCCTGTCCTCTGACAGAAGAGGATGTTGTGCAGTACCCAAGTGAAACCGAAAGGTCTGTTCACCAAGCAGGTGGATCTGTGAGAATACTGGATCTAGCCCCTAGGCCTGGGTTCTCGCAGCCCTAATATAAAGGGTCGATGTTAGCATTCATGGTGCCTACCAAGGACCAGAAGTGTCATCAATAAGAAGAAAGTGACATCATCAAGCAGGAAGTGATGCCATTAAGCAGATGATGGCCAGAAATAAGCACCTGGTTCTCACATAGAAGCTCATTAGCTGCAAATAACAGCAGAGAAAATGTGCAAATCTTGTTTGTATTTTCTGTTGCAGTTGGTGCAACTTCGTCTGCTGTCCAGAGGGGGCAGGATGCTGTCCAGAAGCGGTCAAGCTATGGCCCAGTGACTCTGACCTTTCTACCTGTTCTCTCTGTGATCTTTGTGGGGTGTGGCCCTAACCCTTTATCCTTCCTTTCTCCTCTGAGCACTTCCTCTTGTCTTCTGACCACCGACCTGTTAAGATGCGCACACCAGGGCTCTGATGCCCAGGCCATCTTGAGCACAAGGCATGCAGGGCGAGGCAGCTCCAGGGCCTTGCTATCTCTAAGTGTTAGCTGAACCTCTGATCCTAATCAGATGCTATAAATATACACTCAATGGAACTGTAAGTAAATAACTTCTTTTTGCAACTTTAACAAGCCATTGCCTCTTTGTCTTCTTTTTTTATTGATTAGCAATCAGCCGGGTGAGGGAGGTTCCCTGGGGTGATACCCAAAGGGGGGGAGTCTGGTGCTTAAGCTACTCTGCTTCCCTCCAAAGAGGAAACTATTTTTAATTTCCTCCAATATTTTCAAGATAGGGGATAGTATTATGCTGATTAGTATTAGTATTATAATTAGTATTATCAAGATAGTATTATGCTGGGAGAGCCCAATTATAACAGGGGCCAGAGCAGTTGCTTCTGGGGCCCACAGGCCTTATGTTTGACACACCTGTTGTAGAGAGCCTTCTCTGCCCTGCAGTAACAGGCTCCTTACCAAGTGCATTGCCCTCTGCCTGGGCTCACAAGTGAGGTCTCCTCCACAGTGATGCTGCTACTCCCTCTTTCTCCCTTCAGTATCTCACAGCCGCACATACCATGTCTGCACTCTTTGCCTCTTTAAGGAGCAGGGGAAGTGGGGAAGGGCCAGAGAATCAGTGGAGTCACTAGAATTTGCATCACCTGGTGCAGGAGGCCTGCGTGTCACCCCATGCAGTGGGTGGGGCAGCACCCCAGGTGGTGGGCGTCATGATGTACCATCGCCCCACCCCCACTGGTTTTTTGGCTGTACCTTTTGATAGAACACAGATATTTCAATGTGGTTTGTTTCTGCATGAAATTACACATTGATTGATATATAACATGATGATATTATTCCTCCAAACTCTGATTTTAGTGATTTTGAAAACTTGTAGAGCCTCATGCACGCACACCCCGTGTCAACTTACCAACGCCTTATTGCAGCAGTTCTCAAACTTTTAGCACCGGGACCCACTTTTTAGAATGACAATCTGTCCGGGACCCATAGGAAGTGATGTTATGGCCAGAAGTCAAGCAAATTAAAATAAATAATTATAAATAATTAAATTGAAATAAACAAAATAATTAAATAAGGGGGAGCCAGTCCTGTTCCACCAAATGAATTTTCTCTGTAGCCTGCCTGCAATAGCCCCCCCCATAAAAGAATCAGTGAGATTTTCAGCCCTCCCCAGTGCCCAGTTTAAAGTTCTTCTATTTCAAGCGTATCAAGATAAAGACCCACATGGCTTTACAAGTGCAAAATAGAAAACATTTTCCTTACCAGTTGAAACCTCTTTTTTTGGTCCTTTTTAGTAGGGAGGGGGGCTGCCTTCTGGAGCATTTATTGCACTCCAGTTCCATCGGACATTCTGGTGTCCTCACATTCCCCTTTGCCTGACCTGATCACAAGCCAAGGCACGTCTGCCTACTTGCGAGTAGACACGATCATGTGGCTTAGTTTTGCTTTCCATAGGGCTCAATCCATTTGCAGCTGGGAGGGAGGGACCTCCTTCTGGGGTGTTTTTTGGGGGCTGCATTCATTGGATCAGAACCATTCTGACATATTTGGATTCCTTTCTGCCTGCCCTTTCCAATGGATTAAGGCAAGTTCGCCTACTTGAGAGTAAATGCGGCCACGTGGCTTTGTTTTGCTTTCCATAGGGCTCAATACACTTGCAGTTGGAAGGGAGGAAACTCCTTCTTGGGTGTTTTTTGGGGGCAGCATTAATTGAATAGGGACCATTCTGGTATTGTTGGATTCTTCTCAGCCTGCTCTTTCCAAAGGACTAAGGCAAGTGTGCCTACATACGAATAAACCTGCGATATGGCTTGATTTCACTTTCCGTAGGGCTTCATGCATTTTTTTTCTTTCTGTTTTTTGCCCATAACTTTTGAAGGAAAAAAGCCATTTCACTTTGGTGTTTTGCATTGTATTCCGCTGGAAATTCCGCATCCAATGGTATATGGCATGATGGTGTTGCTTCTAAAACCCATGATTTTAGCGCATCATCAACGCAGAGCGTGCCATTCCCCCTTGCACGTCACCCGGTGTGGCCCACACCTTCTGCACCCCCCTATTAACACTACTGCAGAGAATGAAGATAAATGTGCTACCAGCATGGCCTTGGGATGCTGGATCAACAGAGCCCCCCCCTACTGCTTCTAGTGTTGATTTTCTCTCAACTCCCTCCCACCCCTCCCTTACTGATACAGGTGTGTGTGCATGCATTTCTTCCCAGAGCATTCTTGCGTCCCCAGCTTCTATCATGCTTGAGTTTCTTGTCTCAAATTCTAGGATTTCTGGCCCCAAATGTCTCAGACTTTGGCCAAAAGAGAAGAGAAAGGAGCATTGGGCTTCTTGGCTTCTCTGTGATTTGGTTCTCACGTCCACAGGCACAAAGAGGGGATGCTGAGCAGTCTTCATTTTTCTTTGCCCCCTCCCGCATTCCCTTGCCTCGGTCACTGCTCATGCCATGGCTTGCTCTCCTTTTCAGTCTGCAGCCTCCAGGCATCTCTGCTCTATCTCAGGCTCTTCGTGTGGACAGGAGATCTGGGTGGCTAGCAAGAGAGAGGGGACTGGGACTGGTTGCTTGAGAAGAAGGTGTGCAGGCACACCCCCACCTCCGCCACAAAAGCAAGCAAAGGCACACCAATGTCACATGTGATTAAACTTTCCAATGTCAAAAGTAGAAAGTAGGTGTCTCTCTTTTGTATGGGAAAGCAAAAACCAAGGGGAGAGGAGATCCACTTTTTTCAATAAGAATAATAAAACCTTCTAGGACAGGCCTGGACTCTGAAGGAATCAGTGTTGATACCTCGGTATATATTGAAAGAAATCCTGGTGAGTGTAAGAGAGTGTCTTCGGCTTAATGACAGTACATAATATTGAGGGAGGAGAAATCTTCCAAAATATCTACAGTTAGAGTTGGCAATCCGAGTGTAGAGCCTCATCCAATACCTGGCTGGACCTGGCCTACCCGATGTCTCAGGAGCAGGAGATACTGGTGTGCCTACCATTCCATATGGTAGAAATGGTGAGTTGTCATACTTTCCTTTTTGTAGCTTGTCGTAAGTTGTCACACTTCAGCTTTTTCTAGCTTTTGGGAAGTTGTGTAAATTTGAAGTCTGAAATGCTGTAGAAAAAAAACCCAAAACTATGACATGCAGATGATGTGCCCAGTTATGTGCCCAGTGGCAGCCAATGTTCCCTTGCCACCGGAATCCCCCAAATGCCTCTGTGTATGTTCATGAGGGGAAGTGTTTGTGAGTGAGCTGGTGGGGCTGAGTAGGAGAGCAAGTGGGTGGGGGTGTGAGCTGCAGCAACTTTTTCCCCCAGCACTGCTAGAGGAAGAAGTGAGGAAGAAATAGCCGCCACAGCTCCACAGCTTCTCCCCACTCAGTGGATGCTTACAAAGAGTTGATTTTGATTCTGCCCACCATCTTCCCTTCTCTTCCACTTGCTTACAATTTCCCCTCCCTCTTCCATGCTGCTCTTGTTTCCAATGAGCAGAAGTGGTGCACCTGGGAACCCAGCATTCATCGCTTCTGTTCAGTGGCAACAGAAGTGGTGTGGAGCAAGGAGGTTGTGTACTTTGCTTCTGGTAAGTAAACGGAGGGAAGGGGCAGTGGGGTGGTGGGCTCCCAATTGCCTGTCCTTGATGACTTGGTGATTTGTGAATGCCATGTGAGCAGAGAGAAGTGATTTGGAGATGTGGCACCTTTTCCCCCCCTCTTCACCTTCCTGTCTCCAGCAGCTGTGGAGGGAGAAGGGGGCTGATGCAGCCGCAATCTTCTTCTGACTTGCTTTCAGCAAGTTGGAAGAGTATCGGAGCCCCCCGTGGAGTGGCAGGCAGGAGAGGGCAGATGGCACAGGGCATCTTTCCTTCTGCCACCCTCCAAGGGTAATGCTCCACACAACCATTTCAGGTTCATTCATGCCAGAGCTGACCCCTGAATATACCCCTAAATACCCCATGTAAAATCTGAAGTAGATTGTGTGGAAGGTTTATACCAGGGGTGTCAAACATAAGGCCCAGGTGCCGGATGCAGCCCCTGGAAGCTTTTTATCCGGCCCTCAGGCTCTCAGCTGGTGAGCAGTGCTGAGGTGTTACCACTGAAACAGTGGCCCACATGAAAATTGGGCTCTCTCAAATCTTGAAATATAATCAAGATTTGCGTATTTTCTCTTCTGTTATTTGGGGTTAATGAGAACAAAGTGCTGATTTCTGGCCATCAGTTGCTTAATGGTTAATGACGTCACTTCTGGCCCTCAGCAGGCATCCTGAATGCTAACTTCGGCCCTTTGTATGAAACGAGTTTGACACCCCTGGTTTATACCATACCCAGTAGTATGTATATCATTTTCCTACCAGGTCCTGCTGTCCAACTTCAGATTACATTTAGCTGGATTGTCTGTATCTCAGAGAACACACCTCATTGGCTGCAGCCATTTTCTAGCTTGAGTTTAAAAACTCAATTCTATCAGCAAGGTTTTAAATTCTCTTTTCTTTTTGCCTCAGGCACTAAACTAATTAATTGTTGGAGAGTTTTTAGTCTACTTTATCTTGTAGAAATAGCAAATGTCTCTTTCAATTCCATTGTTTCTATTTTGTGTTAATTACTTAAATATGCTGTAAGCTTCACTATCAAATGAGTTGGGTGGAATTGGCATCCTGTGACAGAGTAGCTGTCCTAAAATTTAAGATCTTTTTCTTCTATCTTTATCGTGCCTCATTTACCTGGGGTCTGATGTTAAATCATGTTAACTGGATCTGGTAATGGTCTTGTTTTATCAAAGCATGGGCAGCATGTTTAAGCATCTTATTCTTCAACATAACGGTGCTGTTGTATTGATAGTCACTTGCTCTCTAGAGCAGGGGTGTCCAAACTTTTTGGCAGCAGGGCCACACTGTCTCTCTGACACTGTGTTGGGGGCCAGGGGAAAAAAGGATTAATTCATATTTAAAATCTGAATAAATTTACATAAGTTTACATAAATGAATATATTAAAGATGAACTTATATGAATGAATGAAGGTCTTGCAGTAACTCGTGGCCTATAAAAGACCTTGCACAAAGCAAAGCCAGCCTTTCCTTTGCTGCCACTACTGCATCACAGATGTGAAACAACAAGCAGTGGAGGGAGCCCTCATCCCACAGCTCACGTGAGATGTCAAACAGTTGCCTTCAGGCTGAGAGCAGTTGCGTCCGGCCAGTGTGGGCTCCAACAAATCTCCAGAGGGCCAGAGGCTCATTGGAGACTGGGGGCTCCTTGAGGGCCGCATTGAGAGGCCTTGAGGGCCACAAGTGGCCCCAGGGCCGGGGTTTGGGCACCCCTGCTCTAGAGTCACACAATAAATAAATGCAGTAATGCCAGAGCTGATGACTCTTTAAAACTCTGCACCACTACTTTAACCCCGTCATAGGAACAGTTAATTTTGATTTATAAATATTAGGCATTCTGGGAAAACAAAAATCAGGGAGGCATATATAAAAAAAATTACTACCAAGGACAGTGGTTCCCAAACCTACCTTGGTCATGACACCCCCGTAGCCTCTTCTTCCTGGCTGAGCTGGGTGCCACCATCTTAGATCTTCTGACAACTCACAAAATCCAAGCTGGTGGCACCCAAATCTTGTGATACTTGAGTGCCACTATCTTGGATGTTACATGGTTTCATGAGATCCAAGATGGCGCCACCCAGGGGGAACAGATAGGAGGGACACCCCATGAGTGTGCTGCAACGCCATAAGGCGTCGTCACACACACTTTGGGAACCCCTGACCAAGGACCTTCAGAACATGCAACATAATTTTCTTCATATGCAACAGGAATTCTTTGTACTGCTCCTACTGCAATCCATTGTGCTTTCTAAAAAGATGGTCCAGAAATGTAGATATGTAATAGATAATCAAAGAAGAAATTAATTTGATTCACCTCTTCTTATTTTGGCTTTGATTCAATTCTATATCATTCACCTTTCCTCCTGTTTAGCACTTTACCATTCTACTTATCAAAATGGGTTCCTTCCCTCTTTCTAAAAACAAGATCAATTCACATTTCTGGGGGGGCGGGGGAAACCATTTTTTGATTTTTGTTCCCCATTTCTTAGGTTACATTAAACAGAAGGAATGGTTACCATAGTTTACCTACTAGAGATTGTCTGGGACAAATAGGTTTTGCTTGCCATTAGCAATTGGAATGTGTGTGGATGAAAGGTGTTAATCATGAATTTGTGGTCATAAGCTTATAGGATATAAATATTGTCATTGACTTAAGACTCAGAAAAGTTGTAAATGTTGCTGAGGAATCTTGTTTTGTAGTCATGAGATAATACTTGTAATACAACTCAAGTAGGAATAAAAAATGGAGCAGGTGAAAAACAGGTGGAGATTTCTATACCTTGTTCCTTTCTCTATGTCCAACACCTGTGGGTGAGACTGTCAGACCAATTCTATAGGGCTGGTTGTGACATCATAACACTAAGGGCACAATCCTAACCCACTTTCCAGCACCGGCATAAGGGCAATGCAGCTCCAAGATAAGGGAACGAACATTCCTTTTACTTTGAGGAGGGCTCCGTGAGTACCACCCAACTGCAGGCTGAAGCACACATCCCTTTGACACAGCTATGCCATTGCTGGAAAGTTGGTTAGGATTTGGTCCTAAGTATTTCATCGCAAATACCCTACAATTTGGCCATACAGTAAATACCCTACAAACTGCCCTGTATGAATGGAGCAGGTGGTGGGTAGAACAGGGTATGTAGGAGACAGGAAGTGGAATGTTCTGATGTGTGTCTTGCATCAAAATGCTATCCTCATCCTTGCCTCCCAACATGCCCCCTTCCTCTCTGCAGACTTGCATCAGCCGAAGGGCTGGCGCAGATCTGAGGAGACCTATTGGTGATCGGGAGGTTCACAGGGGGGTAAGGGAATATACAGGGTGGCTCTCGTTATCCGCAAGGGTTCTGTTCGCGGAATCCCTGCAGATACCGAAATCCACAGATGTTTGAATCTACTGATTTGTGCACCCCAAAGCCTCTGAACTCAACCTGAGCTGTGCACCTGTCAGAGCCAAAAAGGATGACTTGATTTTCAGCTGAATGAGCCTCCTTAAATGCTAAATGAGCATCCTTAGTGACCTCTAAACTCTGGAACCAGCTTTCTGTTGCGTTTCACCAGATTCAAGATCTTTTAATCAAGCTGTCTTTATTTACCCAAGATTTTTTGCATTGGTCTTAGGGGCCTTTGTGATAAAATACTGATACACGTTTCTGACTCTGAGGATGGATTTTACTGATTTTGTATTGCATTTTATTTTAACTCTTGTTCCTCATCCTAAGGATCTAATCTTGTAAACCAAGCTATACAAATCCAAGCTTGAATGTATTTGCATTTATGGGAATCTCAGCCCAAGACACACGTAATGTAGTTATTCTTATGATCTAATATGCTGATGAAAATCTGACTATCTTTTTCTTTTGTTTTAAATACTCTGTAACTAGCATGAGCAGAACAAGGTCCATTGTTAATTTCTCTTCTTAAAAAATTGTTGTAAACTTCCTAAATAATAATTAAATTTATTGAGGGTAAAAGCTGATCTCCCATTCTCAAATCTAAGTACAATTTACTTCTGATTTTCCTTCAATTTTGAAACAAAATGCTTCATTTAATCCTTGACTTTTTGAGATTCAAAGGAAAACTCAGAACTTTAATGATGTAAAAGGAAAAAAAAAAAAAAAAAACAGTGACAAAATAGCCTTAAAACTCAGACACTGGCCATTAAATAAATGGATGGATGGATAAATAAATAAATAAATGAGACTTCTTTCTGTATTGTGTTCAGCCACTAATCCTTCCATTTATTTTAAAAGATTAATGAAACAAAAGAGTGGCTAATTGTAAATGGAGCGCAAAAGGGTTCAGGTTAGTGCTCTTTTGTATTATGGAGAAATAGCCTGTTTGAGAAGGAGAAATTAAATTTTCGGGTGGAGGTCAGCTTGGGAATCAAATGAATCCCTCTGATTCATGCAGAGTCATGCATTAACCACTTGAGATTTGAAAGGAAAAGATTTGAAAGCTTTTTTTCCTCCTGTACAGATAATTGCCTTTAATAACTAAGTTGCTATTTTGGCTTCAGAATATCAGCTTTCCAAATTAGTTGAGTTCTGAAGGTCCTCTGGAGCATAAAATCTCTGATTAAACACTTTCTAAAGTTCATCCTACTGGTAAAAGTGAAAATTCCATTACTTTAGCAAGAGCAGTCATGACAGATTTCTCCAGATAGTGATACTAGGGGAGGGGAAAGGAGTGAGTGGAGGCAGCTGTCTCTATAATAAGTAGTCATCAAAAGATACACAATTCCTTGCAAAAAGCCATTATTATGCTGCCCGGTAGTAAAATGAAACCTAACATTATTGTGCACCACATCAAATCCAAGTTATGGTAGTTACAGTCCTACAAAACTTGCATCAAGACTCATTTTTCATAACATATCTCTATAAAGAAAGTACAGATGTAGGTACCTGATGAAAAATGTGCAAGTTTTGTAGGACTCTAACTTGGCTTTTACCATCATAAATGCTGTAACGTGGATTTTACCATAGAACTGCAAATAAATTCAAAAAGCGGCTGTGTGGGAAATCAGCTGAGCTTGAGAAGGACAGGAATTCTACCTATTCTGGGTGATTCTCATTGTACCATCTGGATATTTATGGAATTTTGCATTGGGTGTTATACAGGTTGCATAGGATTCTGGGCTTTTGTTACTGGGGGAACCTCAGGAGAGAATTTGTACAGTGTAGTGGTTAAGGCTGCGATCTCAACCACACTTTCCTGAGAGTAAGCCGCACTGAACAAAATAGGATTTACTTCTGAGTAGACCTGGTTAGGATGGTGCCCTATGAGACTGAAGGAACCATCCTAACAAAGGTTGGCAAAGTGGAGCTACTGCTCCACCAGCAAGCACAGTTGCAAACTTGCCATAAAGCATTTTGCATAAAGCGCTCCATCTATGTTGATGCCTTCCTGCTGGTCCCACTACAAGGAGCTATGCTTCCCAGACCACCATCCCTTTAAAACTCAGCTCAGTTCTCTCTCTCTCTCACACACACACACACACACACACACACACACACACACACACACACTCTCTCTCTCTCTCTCTCTCTCTCTCTCTCTATTCTCATCACCCATGCCCAAATGTTTATATTTCCTGGAACTACTGGCTAGCTCCATCTCCTCCTACCCCCATTTCCCTTCTTAACAGTCATCCCTCACGTGCTTCTGTTTCTCCACATGTGAGGAGGTGGTTGTGCTGGCTCCCTCTCCCACCTGCTAAGCTTGACGCCAGAAACTCAACAGGCTTTTGATGAGGAACTGTTTCTACCTACCCCAGATTGTTCGAAAGGTGTGGTGATGTTAGTTAGTTCAGTCACAATTTGTAGGTGTAGTGTGGGACAAGGAGTAGGAATAGGAATCTGGCATACATTCTTAGATAACTAAGGACCCAATCCTATCCAACTTTCCAGTGCCAATGTAGCTGTGTTGCATTCTGTGGTGGTGGGTAGTCACAGAGGCCTCCTCAAAGTAAGGGAACATTTGTTCCCTTACCTTGGGTTGCACTGCAGCTGCATCATCACTGGAAAGTTGGATAGGATTGGGCCCTAAGTGTCAGAACTAGTCTCAAGAGGCTGTCTTGTTCAGGGATGTTGACTGGCAACCTCTTCAGCAAAACTGACCTCAGAGACTATCCAGTTTTGGGGGAGGTACTGCAGTTGAGACTCTTTGACCCTGTATGGGGTTGGTGTGGAGAAGCTGGGATTATTGACACATGATCTACACGTGATCTACAGCTTTGAATCAGGATAGGCATGCTCAAAGGGGAACAGACAGTAGCTTGCTGCATCCTCCACAGTGTGGCCTGCACAAAAGGGGGAAGGAACAGGGTCTAGGAGAGGGGTTTAAAGGGGGTAATTTGTACATGGGCCCAGGGTCAAAAGGGGGCCCAGGAGCCAAAGGAGGGGGCCCAGAAATTTCCTGAGATCTTATGTTTTCCTATCTACTCAGACTTGTTGCCCGCATCGGATGCTAGGGACACTACCATGACTGGGGATGCTGGGGACACTGCTGATGCCACATGGGTTGGTATTCCTCGGCTCCAAAGACTTTGCCAGCTGGTTTACCTTCCCCCCACCCTGTTTCGCCCCTCCCTGCCCCTATTCTACTCACCCATCACCACCCTCCCCTGTTCTGTTTCACCCCTCCCCCTTTGTAAAGGGGCCCAAAAGAAACTTTGTACCCCCTGATAAAATTCCTCTCAGAGAGCCTGAGAAGGAATGTCTTGAAATAGCAACCACTGTGGGGTTTACATGCCTTGATTATTGGCACCAATTAGAAAAAAAAAAGTGCTTCAGTTTTAATCCACACCTTGTATCAAGTCTTATTGAAGCTGAAAGAATTAATTCACTCCATGTCAGTTTCCTACCAGTCCACTAATCTACACAGCTGACTTGTCATGGTGCATGCAGGCAAGTTCCAAAGGAAACCAAACTTTTCCAAGACCTGGAGAATTTGGAAGGCCTGAAGACTGCAATACCAGGGACGTGTGATCATTGGAGGCAGGTGAGGTAGAGCCTCACCTGAGCTCCCAGACCACCTGGTCCTGAACTCCCAGATGTGACTGGAAGTGTTCTGAGGCCTGCAGAGATTGCACATGGCCTCTGGAAACTTCAGAAAGCCCCCCCCCCCAGGTGTTTTAAAAGCACTTCTGGTTTTTCACAAAAACCGTAAGTGCTTTTAAAACACCTCTTGGGGGCTTTCTGAAGCCCTCAGAGGCCATGTGCAGCCTCTGCAGGCCTCAGAAAGGTTCTGCATGTGACCAGAACAGGGTTCTAGTCATGTTCAGAGAGCCCTAGTGATCCAGAAGTGTTACATCACTTCTCTGGGTCACATGACATTCTGTGCCTTACTGGCATTGAACATCACAGAGCGTCCCTGTGCAAAATAACATCTTCAAGAAAAATCACAATTATTTATAACAATCACATGCTCTCTGCTTTTTAACATTTTCAATTACAAAGAATATGCTTTATAAACACAACTGATGTCTATCAGAAGCACTTTACTTAAAGAAATGTTTTACTTAGAATAGTATGTTTGTATATCAACAGAATTTTTTGTAGGTGGTGTTGATTCTATTACTCTTTCTGAAATATCTCACTTAACCAAATAAGATTTACCTGTTAGAAGCAGAAGTCAGGCTGCTTTGAAATAACAAGACATTCCTTTTCAGAATGTGGGTACCAGACTGATAACATTTTTTGTGTATGCTCTGCAGCATTTTGTGTTTTAATGGTGATACAAATCCAATTCTTTCTGATCCCTCCCTTTGTGACATTGTCACTTAACTCGATGCTTCTTTGTTGTCCTATCACTGTGTACATGTTAAATCTGTGCAAGCTGCTGTGTTAGCCAAGAGACCCAGAAAGTGGCATCGCTAATGAAATGCACACTTGTAAACCTGGCTCTTGAAACAGACCATGCATTATCCCATGTCTGAAAATGTCAGCTAAAATAAAAAGTTATAATTAAGCTGTTTACATGTGTGAAGTGCTCCTGTGTAATTAAGGATGTACCACATTTTCAATCGTGAACTGTTTTTAGGGCTTTAAAATCTCCCGTACACTCTAAGGAAGATATCGGGGAGGGGGGACAAACACCAGGCATCATGGGCTTCATTACAAAGAGATTTGAGTAAAAAAATATTCAAATAAGCACTGAAGAAGAAGCTTCTGATGAATCTATAGGGCTACAGAGCATTGCCAAATAAAATATAGTAGGGCTGCGAACATCGATCAGGTCTTTGATTATGCTCTTACCAACAAGCAGGTTCACACAAAAAGATGCATGCTCTGTGATATGTATGTCTCAGGCCATGAAGAGCTTTAAAGATCTGAGCAGCACCTTCAGTCGGTCCCAGAAGACAACAGGTAGTTGGTGCAGTAGTCACACACCTGGCTGAATGTGATCCCATCTATTCTCATTGTCCAGAAAATAAGTCATGGTGTTACACTCTAGCTGCCGGTTCTAACATAAGAACAGCCCCACTGGATCAGGCCATAGGCCAATCTAGTCCAGCTTCCTGTATCTCACAGCGGTCCACCAAATGCCCCAGGGAGCACACCAGATAACAAGAGACCAGCATCCTGGTGCCTTCCCTTGCATCTGGCATTCTGACATAGCACATTTCTAAAATCAGGAGGTTGCACATACGCATCATGGCTTGTAACCCGTAATGAATTTTTCCTCCAGAAACTTGTCCAATCCCCTTTTAAAGGCGTCCAGGTCAGATGCCATCACCACATCCAGACCAACCACATGCTGAGTAAAGAAATATTTTCTTTTGTCTGTCCTAACTCTCCCAACACGCAACTTTAGTGGATGTCCCCTGGTTCTGGTGTTATGTGAGAGTGTACAGAGCATCTCTCTATCCACTTTTGTATGTCTCAATCATGTCCCCCCTCAGGCGTCTCTTTTCTAGGCTGAAGAGGCCCAAACGCCATAGCCTTTCCTCATAAGGAAGGTGCCCCAGCCCAGTAATCATCTTAGTTGCCCTCTTTTGCAGCTTTTCCATTTCCACTATGTCCTTTTTGAGATGCGGCAACTAGAACTGGACACAATACTCCAGGTGTGGCCTTACCATAGATTTGTACAACGGCATTATAATATTAGCTATTTTGTTCTCAATACCTTTTCTAATGATCCCAAGCATAGAATTGGCCTTCTTTACTGCCGCCGCACATTGGGTCGACACTTTCATCAACTTGTCTACCACCATCCCAAGATCTCTCTCCTGATCTGTCACAGACAGCTCAGAACCTATTAGCATATACATGAAGTTTTGATTTTTTGCCCCAATGTGTATGACTTTACACTTACTGACATTGAAATGCATCTGCCATTTTGCTGCCCATTCTGCCAGTTTGGAGAGATCCTTCTGGAGCTCCTCACAATCACTTCTGGTCTTCACCACTTTGGTGTTGTCTGCAAACTTTGCCACCTCACTGCTCAACCCTGTCTCCCGGTCATTTATGAAGAGGTTGAAGAGCACCAGTCCCAGGACAGATCCTTGGGGCACACCACTTTTCACCTCTCTCCATTGTGAAAATTGCCCATTGACACCCACTCTCTGTTTCCTGGTCTTCAACCAGGTCTCAATCCAGGAGAGGACCTGCCCTCTAATTCCCTGACTGTGGAGTTTTTTCAGTAGCCTTTGGTGAGGGACCGTGTCCAACGCCTTCTGAAAGTCCAGATATATAATGTCCACGGGTTCTCCCGCATCCACATGCCTGTTGACCTTTTCAAAGAATTCTATAAGGTTTGTGAGGCAAGACTTACCCTTCAGAAGCCTTGCTGATTCTTCCTCAGCAAGGCCTGTTCGTCTGTGTGTTTTGGGATTCTATCTTTGATGAGGCATTCCATCATCTTACTCAGTATAGATGTTAGGCTGGCTGGCCTATAGTTTCCTGGGTCCTCCTTCTTTCCCTTTTTAAAGATCGGCGTGACATTTGCTATCCTCCAATCCTCTGGTACTGTGGCCTTTTTGAGGGACAAGTTGCATATTTTAGTCAAGAGATCAGCAACTTCATTCTTCAATTCCTTAATAACACTAGGGTGGACGCCATCAGGGCCTGGTGACTTATCAATCTTTAATCTTGATTTAATTGATCTTTAATTGATTCTAGGTCTTTAATTGATTTAATTGATCTTTAATTGATCTTTCAGTCACTGAAAGGAGGGCACAACACTCTACATAACTCACCTAACACCCTATGTAAGGGTTGCCTCATGAAGAAGTGAAAACATTTGTTCATCAAAATTGCACTAAGGTTTGTTCATGCAATTAATTTTTCTAGCAAAATGCACTGCGTTTGACAGTATAGAAGATCATTGGAGAATCAAGTGATCAAAGAGAATCACATGGAAAACACTTACCACCTTTCTCCAGATAAATGTTGTTGTCCATTTTGAATATATTATGTATTTATATATTCAACTAGTATCCCACTTTTCACTCTGAAGAGCACCCAGAGTGGCTTTTCCCCCAGAAGGGCACCAGAATATACAATTGGAATACATAATTCTAGATAGATAAACGTTAGAGTCTAGTGATTATTGGAGGTGCAACTCAGACATTTGTATCAAGCTACTACACCACAGATAGGACTTTCCCCAATTCACTTACAACGAGCTCTGCATGTGAAGAGGATGATTGTTGGACCTCAAGTGAAATTGCCTAATCCTTAATCAGACAGTGGTTCATCTAGCCTGGTATTATCCCAGCCTAGGTTCATCTAGCCTGGTATTATCTACACTGACAGGCAGCCCTACTAGAAGATTCCAAGGATTGCACCTGGGATCTTCTGCATGCAAAGCATGTACTCTGCCATTGACATATGGACCCATTTGAAAGAAGGAGGAAGTCGTGCATTAGAACAAGGTCAGAGCAGAATATAAAGAGAAATAATTAATCGGGGGAACTCCTTGACACAGGATGCTGTGATTGCACCTGGCGTAGATGTCTTTAAAAGGAGGTTGGACTGATTTATGGAGGAAAAGTCCATCACAGGTTACAAGCCATGTCTTGTATGTTCCCTGAGGTATCTGGTGAGATGCCTCGGGGAACACACCCTCAGGCATCTGGCCACTGTGAGATACAGGAAGCTGATCTAGATGGGTCCTTAGCCCCATCCAGCAAGACTGTTTTTGTGTTCTTAATACAGGTCCTACCTTGTTATGCACGGATTTTTATACACGGATTTGACTCAACACGAATGGCCACTGCAAATGAGAAGGAAAGTGTTGATCCCTGGAGAAGGGGAAATATGCATCCCTTTAAAATGCTTTTCTTACTGTTGTAGAGATTTTTATCTCAACATGATGAGAAGTGCCCTTTAAATTAAAGGAAAACAGTCCTTTGCAATAGTTAGAGAGAGGGCAGCCAGCTGATAACCCATCAATCATTCTCTCTCCAAGCGACCCCCTCCCTTCCCCCTGAACACATGAAAGAAAGATAATCCTTTCTAAGGGCCTGGAGAGAGACTGTTTATTGGATTGTCATCTTAATGACTCTATCTTAACATTATGAAAGTCAACAAGGCTATTTTTAAATCACCTGAGAAAAGGGACTTTGTTTTTTAAATTGATAAGCTATAGTGCAATTTTTGTCATTCACTGAGTTCTGGGAATGGAACCCTCATGAATAATGAGACTCAACCTGTAATAATGTGTTAATATGTAACAACACTATTTTAATTCATCACCACTAGATCTTCAAATTCTGCTGCCCATCATGTGGGCTTCTTTGAATGTTTGCAGAAGGTTCCATAAACTTTTTCCTCATTTGGTTTTCTTCAATACATTTATATCAGGAGCACTCAGGCTTGCAACCTCAATCCTAAATCTGTCTAATGAATGATAAAAACTTGCTCCAATTTCCCTGGTGGTGTACTCCTTATTGTACATTAGCAATGACCTAGAAGGCTTCTTAAGTTTTATAGGTGATAATTATAAAAATCGAAGGGGAAAATAAGAAATAAAATAAAAATAAGAAAGAAGTTAAGATAAAGGGAAGCAGATGTGAGAACTTGAGAAATCAGGAAAAGTAACAAAGTGAAAGAATTTACAAGATCTGTCCTATGTCAAGTTTACAGAGACAGATGGGGGCGGGACAGGCTTTTATATAGTTGTTGCAATGGCATTCCCGGGGGGGGGGAGCAAAGTGCTAAGTTTAGCAAGGCATCTCAATGCCCCCTGTAAGTTGTCCTTCCCCCTCACCGCTAGTCATTCCAAGCAGCGAGAGCAACGCAGAGGCGATGCCTCCTTGACGCTCAGAATGACTCTGATGCTGAGGGGGAGTGGGATACAAGGTGTCTCAATACAGGGTGTATTGAGACACCTTTCAAAACTTAGCATCCCCCCAAGAACACCACTGGGTTATTTTTCACTGGAATTATATTTTCACATAAAATCACAATTTCCATGTATTAAGTCATGCTTTTATTTTACGATTATAATAGAGTGAAACATTTTTAACTCATGAGTCAAATCCCAACCTTAACAACAAATTTGGCTCCGTTTTAAGGCAGGCCCATGGGACTTCCTTTCAGATTTTCCCTGTCTCTGTCCTTTGAATAACCAATTGCTCATTCCCCCCCCCCTCCAAGGAGAAAAAATTTCAAGGCATCTATAAGAAAAGGAACTGAATACCAAACGTATGCAGGTGCAATGAGGATACCCACAAAATGGCATTGATATGAGAGTCATTTCTTTTATCCAGTTAAGACCTGAATACTTACCCTTTGTGGTTTTGCAATCAAAAGTTGCCAACAGATACAGTACAGTTGTTATGGTGCCCCAGCAGCTAATGTGCTATGTCGTGTTGTATTTGTGCTCCTAAATACTGCTGTCCATACATTTCATTGTTACTCAGAGCTGCAGAATATGATCTGCATTACATAGTACAAAGTGGGAAATTAACAGGGCAGCCGCATTTGTGAGGTGGACTGAGCCAGTGACCTCAGGCAGCAGATTAGCAGAGGATGTCCACTTACCTCCTCTACTCTTTCTCCTTCTCCCTGGACTGGAAGAGGAACAGAGGTGAGGTGGAAGTTTGGAATAGCATTAGCAGTTCACAACTCATCTCTCCTCTGCACTACCTCCTGTACTCTTGTCCCCCTCTTTCTCTCCCAGTCTAGGGGATGGGAGCAGTAGAGGTTGGCTTATCACCAGGTCAGGGGGGGCAGCATTTGATATACACAGCAACTGTTACCCTGCACATGCCCGATCTCGTCTGATCTTGGAAGCTAAGGAGGGTCAGGCTTCATTAGTACTTGGATGGGAGACCACCTTGGAATACCGGGTGCTGTAGGCTTATACCATAGGCTTTCGAGACTGAAGGTTGCCAACCAACCATTTGATATACTGCTTCAAAACCTCAGCGGTCTTGAGCTAGCCCTGGAAATAAATGTTGTTAAATTGCCAAGTGATATTTTTGATATTTTTGCCAAGTGTCAATATAACAAACTATAAAAGCAGATAGTAAGAACATAAGAGCCCCGCCAAGGGCCCACCGAGTCCAGCTTCCTGTATCTTTCAGTGGCCCACCAAATGCCTCAGCAAGTACACACCTGTATCCTGTTGCCACTCCCTTGAGTGATATCGGGATTGAGGGTTGCTACAATGTTGTCTGTCTTATTGTTATGGATTTTTATTTACAATTTACAATTAGAGGGGCAATTCTCTTTTATGTTTGTTTGTGATCCTATAGGGTGGGTTAAAATTACTCTTTAGTCACAAAACTTAAAATGAGAATGGGCTGGTCTGCAATACTATTGAAATAATATTTCTAAAAGATAATACGTTATTCATACAAAAACCTATACGGATACATCGGAAAGAATGCAATAGTTGAGGATGATGGCACTCTGTGATTTGGGTACAAATATCCTACTGCCTGAGCAGAAGGCGTTTCAAGAGTATCCAAGGAATCTGAAGCCACTTTCTGAAGGCTATGGAGAGGGCTATCCATCAGGGGAATAAGTGACAGTCACACAGACACACCTCCTGCTCTCATGTGATCTGAAGTGCTTTCCATTCCACTTACACAGTAGGAAATTTGGGGCCAAAGTGAAATTATATTATGCCTTTTCTTTCTTTTTAAGCTTTCAAGCTTCAGACTCTATCAATGAAAAGGTCATTAGTGTTGTGAAAATGAACTACAATAATAAAGACGCTTCAAAGCTCTAGAAAGGATTTAGAGAGAAATGGTTTCACTGACAACAGCATGCAGGTGCAATGAGATTCAATGCAGACTACAAAGTAGATCCACAATATTTCCTGTGGTATGGAGCTATAAGACAAAAAAAAAATCATAATAGTTATATATTTCTGGTGGCATGTGAATTAACGTGCCACCGGCATTTGCCCTGCCCCTGCACAAGGCATAGGAGGGGCCAGCCCCGCAGCCTATTGGCTGGGGGCTAATTGGATTGGGGCAACGTGTAAGCTGCATGGGGGAGCCTGTTCAGTTGGGACCAGGCAGCGATCCCCCACCTGCCCACCCTTTGGCAGTCTGAGACTAGCTGGTTGCCAACTGGGGCTGGATAGGAATTTTTTGCCATCAGCCTAATTGGCACGTTGGTTGGTAGGCTTTTTTGCCTACCCTGGAATGGATTTCGGGGCAGAATTGAGGTTTCCATAGGTCTTGTTGGTCACTTTAGGCAGATGTCGTGCGGGTTTTGGGTAGGTAAGGTCATCTCGGTGTACACCGCAAGGTGGCAAGGGCCAGGTGGGCTCCACGCTTGGTCATGCTGGCATTCCCGGCTGGGTGACGCAGGCTGGATGAACCTCGGCCTGGTGGCAAAGGCGCATTGCGGGTTTGCTCGGGTGGCCTGAGCTAGCCTGCCACCCTGGCCCTTCGGGTTGACAATGAAGGGGGTGGCAGGTGATAGAGAGATTTCTGGGACTTGGTCTCTGGGTCAAATTGCTAAGCAGACATAGACTTCTTTATAAGCATATAGAAAATTTATTTACATGCTATTTACAGATTAAGAATAGATTTGGATGGATACAGGTTTTAAGTTACCCCATGGTGGATCTTTGATTTCTTCCCCGAACCACACCCAAAACTCCTATACTTGTACTCAATGAAAAACAAGTGACCCATGTGATATTCATGTCACTTCCCTCTCCTTATTTGGCATACTGGTGCATGGTTCTAGCCCTCACTGGGAAATCCGTTATCTATGTATGGAGAAGTTCTGGCTTGCACTTTGATTTCACAACACCTTGGAATGTTCTTTTTGGGAATGCTATGACACACATGTTTTTCTCTGCAGGTCATCTTGACATTTTCTACCTTGTTTTTAACAGAAAACACGAGTCATGTTTTTTCCTAATGTTCCTCCTCTGAGAGAAGTTAGGTTAACCCCTAAAATTTCTAACAATCCTTCGTTTTTTTCTTGACCAAAATAAACATCTCGGTGTTTATCTTGGTCACACTTTTATACTACTGATTTAGGGACATACGTGTTTGGTTGAACTCCTTTGCTAGGCTTTTGTATGCAGCTGTATGTATATTTAACTAAAACAATGAGTTTTAACTACACTTTCCTAAGTACACCTTAACTCTTTGGCATTGAAGCCTTACTAACTCTAGTGTCTTGCATTGCCTTGGAAAGGTACATTCTTGATACTTGGGAGACTAACTATGAAAGAGAACCTGTCATGATGACAGAAACTATAGCAAGAAAGAGAGTTGCTATATCAGTGGTGTAGCTTAAAGAATACAACGCAACTTTTAGGAAGTCTCTTGTAACATGCAAAGCTGCTATTGATAGCAGTAACTGAGATATGTGTTTAAACACATGTTTCCTTGCATAAAGTGCAATATCCTTAGTGAATCAATATGTAATTTTAACACTTGATTTAGTAGTACTTCTACATTTGTTACACAATGCAGATTTTGCTCATGCAACGAGCATCCGTGTTACCTAATGCTGCGCATCCATGGCTACTTACTTCAAAGGCCTTGTTATCCAAGCCAACCTAAGTCTCTTTAGACATAAGTTGTCTTAGATCAGTGCCTCAGTTAGAAGCTAGCTTATTTTATGGCCGACACAATGCTCAAATGCACACTATACAACTCTTTAAAAGAGTAATATTCTGTAAAAGAAGTACTTTAGACTTTGCAAATCCATTCTTTTAACTTTAAATAATACTAAGGACAGACCACTTTATTTGTGAATAGTGTACCTAACTAAAGCTATATGAAACTTTTGTAGAGATACTCTGTGTTTACTAACTTTAGAAAAAAACCTTATAGGACTTTATGAAAAGAAATTCATACCTTTGTATAGCTTAACCTTTTAAAACTTAGGTTATACTAGTTATGTCTTACTACGGCTAGACCTTAATTACTTTACTCACACTCAACCAATAAGGAATGTCCTGCAAAACACTTCTCTCTGGGAAATAGGGAAACACGCTTCCCCTTTTACTTACATTTACCCAGACTTGCAGTGTCTTTGGATTTCATTACCTCTAACTAGGTGTAATAGGTGTGCAATAGGTTAACTATGTTTATGTCTTCTTAGCTTATTTTCCTTTTATTGCTCTTTTGATTGATTAAAATTAAACAATAACAATTTGGTTACACTTTAGGCATTCCTCATATAACTTAACTCTTACACATTCATCCATCAATAAGAAAACAACAACATTGCAAAACATAATACAAATTAACATAATGAACAATTATGAAATATGAAATGTGAAAAATGTTGGAACAGTAAAAAACATTTCGCAGAACATCACATCACAACAAAATATAAACACAGTTATAATCATTAAAGAAAGAGTCCATTAAGAAATCATTTGGAAAAGTCCATGTTTTGAAATAGTCCGTTAGCAAAGTTCAGAGTAATGCTCCATAGGACATTAACTGTTTTAGTAATTCTTCTTTCCAAACAAAGTCACAAAGTCCATTTTATTTTTTTCCCTTGTGTGCAGGTAGTAGTTCATTCCAAATGGATAGCTCCCACGCTTTATGATTATTTCCTCAAACATAAGCACTTGGTTTACCTGAAAAAGAATACTCTAACAAGATATCAAAAACTGAAAACATTTCACTCTTTTCCATATGGCTGGCTTTGCAGGCTTCAGTTTAAACCTTGAAATGAAAAGGAACTCATTTTTTTTTTCTTTTCTTTGAATGATCTTGGTCAACTTCTTAGAAACTTTTGGCTTATTTCCTAGAACTTCAGCACAGAACTTAGATCATAAAACTTTGTTTTACATTCAAGCATCTGTTATTGCGAGCATACAAAATGAACTTATAAGAAATAAAACATACAAATTAAAACAAACTCACCAAAACTTATTCTTTTTGTACTTTGTGAATGCATAGTGCTGCTTGTTTGACTTTGGCACGTTGAGGTTATTATTTTTCCATTATTTTAAAAATTATTCACTTAAATCACCTTGCTCCTGCATTTGCAAATTTTCTTTAACCTTCTTTTACATATACTTGATAAGCATGTTATTATACATGGTAGATAATAAAAGAAAATACTAACGAAAACACACATATGCCAAATGGCAAATCACAGCAAAATTAATTACTTCATGTAATACTTAATCAACTTTATACTGCCAGCAGAAGCGTCCTTCTGATGGCAGCATCATAAACAACATAACAGCACAGTGGCACACTAATAGAATAGGCCACTCCGGTACCAGAAGAGAACTGGAAGGGGTTACAATTTGAACTTTAAGATGACAATAAAGTAGCATAGCAAGGAAATTTTTCTTCAAGAGATTATCACCTTTCCAATTATTATTTCAATTCACAATTTGAATGTGCTTTAAAAAATTTCCTGTAGTTAGCTTACACAGACACTGTTAACACATATTTATACTGTTGTGTACTTTTAACACAAAGGTAACTTTTGACAGAAATTGCAAAAGGGATTTAAAACTTTAGGAATAGACCTTAATACATGGGAAACCCTGGCCTCCAAGTGGCCCGCTTGGAGACAGGCTACCCAGCATGGTCTTTCCCAGTTTGAAGAGACACCTTGCCAACAGACTGAGGCAAAGAGACAAAGAAGGAAGACCTATAGTCAGGGAGACAGACCAAGGACAGACTACACTTGCTCCTAGTGTGAAAGGGACAGCCACTCCCGAATTGGCTTCTTGGTCACACTAGACACTGTTTTAGAACCACCCTTCAGAATGAGATATCATAGTCTTTCAAGACTGAAGGTTGCCATAGTAGTAACTAAACATACAAACTATTTGAGCCTTGCATTTTGCAACATTAGCTTTCTTATTTAAATGCACACAAATTAATTCACCCCTTCTGAAATCAGAACCTGAGCAACTGGCAGAGACTAGATGTGGGGCTGATTTGACAAGGATACACACAACAGAGACACAGCCTAGAAATCAAGGGATAAAAATTTCAGGGGATAAGAAAGGAAATAGGACTGTCTTTGGGGACTGGGTACAGAACTCAGGTTCGGAATGCAGCTAGAAAAGAAGCTGCCATGGAATTAGACACACGCTCTGAAAGGATTGATTCAGGGTCTCTAGAGCACAAAGGCGTTCTAGAGGTCTCCTCGCTTCCACCTCCTCCCTATGCTAAGAAAGGGCTTTGGAGCTACAAGGGTCTCTGGACAGCTGGGCATGTGCGATGCTGGTCCCAGTCCAGAATCTACTGGTGGGACTCCTCAACCTCTTTTTGGTGGGGGTCACTTTTGGGGCTACCTGCTCCTTGCAGGGATCCTGGTGAGATTTTGGATTCCTATGTCATTCCAAGTTTCTGCACACTCAGGCATATTACTGTACAGCCCACTTGTACAATATTGCATCAATCGCACTGCTGGTGGCTGGCTTCACCTTGCTGCTGAAGGCTTCACCTTGCTTTACAGCAAAAGCCATCTATAAGAACTTGCTAGCAATCTGCGACCACAGCTCTGGCTGCTGCTGCGCCCATGACAGTGACGCTGTAGAAAAATCTAGGTTTGAGGACCGGGGTATGAGGGGACAGTTCTGGCACAGAAATAACAGGGCAGAGGTTGGAACTGAGAAACATCAGCTGAGCTAGCCAAGCTAACTAACTTTAGGGGACTAGCATTTTTTCCATCAAAATGTGGATACTTCACTGCAAAGAGGTGTGCAATTGCACATCAGGCTCTCCTAGAATACAGACTCACTGGCATGCACTGCAGCTCTAAATCCTATCAGTAACTAGGCTAGGTACAAAGATGTATCTAGCATAGGATGAAAGGAAACTAGCACCATCACCCACCCAGCAACATAGCTAAGTAACACTGACACTTCCTACCCAAGATCACGGTTGTAGGAAAGCCAGAAGAGATACAGCCACTTGCAAAGCAGGCAGGGGCTACAACAGTCTGCGTTCCAGGGTGAAAACAAGACAGATCTTACTGCAGCACTGCAAACAACTATGAGATTCATTCAGGTTCAGTCAGCAGAGAAGGGTGTCATGAATATGTACGGTTTAGGCTTAGCAGCATTGCAAAGCTTGACCCAAAGTAACCTAACAACACAGAAGGGCTTGCATTCCTAGCTGCAAGGAACCTACAACTCACAGAAGGTGACAAGGTGGCACTTCCGTAGACTGCCAGGAACCTACCAGAGTGGAATGCAACTGTAGACCTCCAATGGGAAGGGGAAACCAAGGGGATAGCTTTGCAACTTGCTTTTAGCTCTACTGAGGGAAGACTTTGTCCTCAAGGGTTTCAGACACTCCATCAACTGCTGCTCTTACAACTTCTTGCAACTCAGGTACTCAACAAGTAAAAATCCTTTTGCCATGTTGGTTCATTGTTTATTGGGAACATAAGTTCAGAATCTTGCCTTGCCGTTCAGCAAGCTACCAAAATCCTCTTTGTGGACTAGTACCTTGAGGTGCAGCCTTTAAAACAATCATTTCACGCATTATTTTACTTGCAAGTAAAATCTTTTCAATTTTTTTTTTTTTACACATGACTGCGCAGAAAGGAAAAATTCTTACTCGAACCGAGCAGATCACAGTTAAAAATAGCTGCAACAGGGAGCTTACGCAACCAGTCTGGGAAGTTGCCAAACAACTGGTGAACACCTAGACAGACAATCTTAGCTTAACTCTTGCTAAGAGCACAAGCAGGAAAACTTTTTCTTTCTACATTTAAACTGAAAAAACTCAGGAAAGTTTTAAGGAAACTGTAAAGGAAACTGTAAAGAAAGTGACTTTTTAAAGTCCTAAAAACATGTATAAACTAGGGAAACTCAGATTTCCCTCGCCTGGCCAGGCTGAAAACTGGAGTGACTTCACTCCACTGTAAACAAAATCACCGCCGTTAGCTGACTTCACCAGTCAACTAGAAGCACTAATTGCAACTAGAGGAATTAAAGAAGTTTACATACCCTATTTAGACAATAGGAGATAAGACACATGTGATAGACAACATGAAACACAGAAACATGAAATAAACAGGCAGCATAGAGTCAAAATCATAATGAGTTCATTACTTAAGTTCACAGTCACTTTGGAAGTGACGCTTACTAACGTTTGCATAACAATTAGCAATTCCTGTGAGGGAAGAACTTTGACAAAGAGCACTTCATAATACTATAGCATATATTATATTTACTTTATCACTCTCATTCTCACACTTCACACATGTCCATGGACTTCAAACAATCCAAACACATTACTCACTCTATACATATCTGCACTTATAAATAGCATATTCCACATTACACATGCTTATAATTTACAGCTCTAATGTACATGCAAAAGAATTAAACATTTCATACTTACTTCAGACTTCCCTCCATTCTGAGGTTTCCAACACTGAAAGCACTTACAATACAATCTTACCTCTCTTCTCTTCATGCCATGACAGCCTTACTACTTCAGGTACTAACTTCTGTTAGATCTCATTGTTGAATCAACAATGGGCACAGTGTCCTTTTAATTTTTTTCTTAACTTTCCTCGTATTCACTCCTCCTAAATTCTTACTTTGGCCCATATTCTTTTTAAACCAGCACATAAAAGCACACAGCTCTGTTAAAACTATTAACTCACTTTAGCTTAAAACAACACAGCCTTAGACAGGAAGCAGATTCACTGACTATTTTTAGGAGAACTGCCAAGTTGCTATGCTGCTAAAGCGAATTTTTAACTACAGAAACTGCTTGAGTCACTCTAATATTTACAAATTTAAACTCTTTCTCTGTCTCTAAAAGGACAGTGAGCACTAATTAAAGATTGCTTACTAACTTTCCCACAGGTATGTCTACCACACACAAGGGTCTAGACAATGTTTTTTTTTGTTTTGTTTTGTTTGTTTTTACCTGTTTCACCGCAGTTCTGGCCACCCAGAACTGGAACCTGTCTTACCCAGACAGTCACCGGGGATATACACACTTGTCCCCAAGGGCCCTTATTTACCCAACAAGGTTTACTTAAGATACCAAGGACAAGGTACCCAGGACAAGGACACCTGCTCCTATTGTACTCTTTCTTCCTTGTGGTAGGTACCTTGTACATTACTGTACTTCTGTACCCTGTACTTACTTTGAGGTCCACACCCTCATGCAGCAACTCCACTGCAGCAACTCCACTGCAGCTCCACTGCAACAACTGCACTGCAGCTCCACTGGTCGACCAGACAGACAGACACTTAGACAACACTTTCACATACTTACCTGCTTGCACCACTCACACCATTAGACATCATGTGCAATCAGGGGAGAAATCATCATGTACAGGGAGAACCTGTATCCCATGTCTTTTCCAATTTAAGTTGCTTGTTTTTTCCTAACTGCTTAGCAGAGAACAACCAGAGTCCCATCTGGGTCAGCCAACTGATAGAGAGATTTCTGGGACTTGGTCTCTGGGTCAAATTGCTAAGCAGACATAGACTTCTTTATAAGCATATAGAAAATTTATTTACATGCTATTTACAGATTAAGAATAGATTTGGATGGATACAGGTTTTAAGTTACCCCATGGTGGATCTTTGATTTCTTCCCCGAACCACACCCAAAACTCCTATACTTGTACTCAATGAAAAACAAGTGACCCATGTGATATTCATGTCACTTCCCTCTCCTTATTTGGCATACTGGTGCATGGTTCTAGCCCTCACTGGGAAATCCGTTATCTATGTATGGAGAAGTTCTGGCTTGCACTTTGATTTCACAACACCTTGGAATGTTCTTTTTGGGAATGCTATGACACACATGTTTTTCTCTGCAGGTCATCTTGACATTTTCTACCTTGTTTTTAACAGAAAACACGAGTCATGTTTTTTCCTAATGTTCCTCCTCTGAGAGAAGTTAGGTTAACCCCTAAAATTTCTAACACAGGCTTGTACTCATGCTGCCCAGAGTCGGGTGTGGTTGCCCAAGTTGTTATAGAGGAAAGTAGACGGGCAGCTCCGTTACCCCCATGTAGAACCCACATGACTTATTTGTTAGGCCCTGTTGCAATCTTAAGTGTATTTAAATAGTTAATAAAGTAGCTCTTTGTACCATATGCCCTTGCCTGTGTCTTTATTGGGGGCTACTGCGTAATGCACAAATAATGGTAAATCTACTTACAGAGAATATAAGAAAATAGCATTCATGTTCAAAGGGGAGGAAATCCATATGAAAAACATGAACTAAATGTGCACTTTTCCTGGCAAAATGATCAGTCCAGAACTGGGGGCTGCACATTTGCTCTGGTCAGAGACTGATTAATGCCACTAGAAATCTGTACTGGTTTCAGTACAGAAATCTGTACAGAAATCTGTACTGTACTGGGGGGGGACGGGACGACAAAGCACTGTTGAATGCACACAATGAACGTAACTTTGAAAGGCTGTCAAAATTGTGGTGGTCAATGGCTTGCTTAAGTTGACCTCTTTGAACAATTAAAAAAAACCTGAAACTTCAGGGATTATTATGGCCCAGCCACACACAGATACCACATAGTGGTTTGGTACTGGAAGTATATTGAAACCTCGAGGAATCAACAATCTTTTACAGTTCTCATGTTACCAATCCAACTGGAAAAGCCTGGGCTCCAGGCCTGTAGCAGTTGTCATTTTGCTTTCTTTCCTCCTTCCCCCATCCATTCAAAACAGTGCCCAGGGATGCTCATATAGTCTTGCATAGCTGAGAGAATGGCAAAGCTAGATCTGGATGGGAAAACAACCTGTGTAATGAAAAGTAGTTGTTTCAGTGAATAGGGGGAGAAGAAAGTTTTTGTATCAGAAGTAAGCTCAGGAGTCTTCTAAAATTTGCATATAGTTATATACCCCCCCCCCCCCAAGAAGGCTCATGCCATTTAGATTTCACTGATGGACAAAGAACTGGACAGGCATGCCCCAAAACATGTCCCAGTGAAGTCTATCTGTTTCTAAGTTTTATTTTGCCAATGCATTACCTCTTCTGTATATTAATGCACATTATTCTTTCAAGCATACATTGTTACCTGACTTGCTTGGGCTCCCTTTGGAACCCAAAGGGATGATAAAGAGACTGGTTGGGCTGGCCTTTGATGTTAACAGCCCAATCCTATCCTTCCCACCCACCCCTGCTACAGCCCTGCCAAAAAAGCACACGCTGTATCCAGTGGAGGGGGGGCAGGTTGGGAGGCTTTGGAAGAGGAAAATGTTACCTTATCCCTCCATAAGCCTCCTGCTCTGCAGTGGATCTCTTCAGATTTTGCTGGTGCATGTCCAAGGAGAGAAAGGGGGCAAGGCGGGTCAAGAAAGAGTGGATAGGATCCAGCACATGCCATTGCCACCAGATCCACACCCTCCCACAGCCTCCCTACCCTGTAGCTCCCTCTCCCCATCTACTTTCTCCTCCCTCCCCTTTCCCCATACCGACACATCTCCAATTCCTCCCCTCTCCCATTCTGCCCACTGCCCCACCCCAAAAGCCAACTTGCTAGTGCTGGCAGACAGTGGCCACTCCCCCAGCCCTCTTACGTCCCCTTCAACAAAAGACAAAATCCAGCAAAATGCAGAACCTTTAAAAAAAAAATTCAAACTCTTAACTGGTTGTGAACTGTTTCTATAAACCTCCAATAACATTCAATAATAATAATAATAATAATAATAATAATAATAATAATAAGAAGAAGAAGAAGAAGAAGAAGAAGAAGAAGAAGAAGAAGAAGAAGAAGAAGAAGAAGCAAATTATTTTGTTCCTTCTGCCTCTGAGGCTCTGGGAACAAGATGGCAGGAAAGAGAGAAAGGGTGTCTTTTTGTAAAACAATGTAATATTAAAGCAAAAACAATTGCCTTAATATTCAAAAGCCAAATATTGACATATATGCTTGTTCAGGCATATAGAATATTGGTTTTAACACAACTTTATATCTCACAAAGAAATGCTGGCAATTATTTGTATAGGTGTACAGTTGGAGGCTGGGCTTCAAATCAGGAAGACATTTTCAACATCTTGAAATCTAAATAAAGTGAATAAGAATAGTTTGAAATGAGCGCCAATCAAACTCAGTCCCAAGAGGATTGGTACTTCCAGCCTGGGGATAAACAGAATATGAAGCTAGGCAACTGCTTGTCACAATAGCAATCAGTTCTGCAAAAGGCTTGAGACTGATTTGCATGGTACCTTCCTAATGAGGGAGTACATGCTTGGGAGAACAATCCTGGGTGACCCTAGATTACCCACAATCTCTCTCTCTCTCTCTCTCTCTCTCTCTCTCTCTCTCTCTCTCTCTCTCTCTCTACTTTGCTTACACCAGTTTTTAAGGCAAACTGTCAACAATGGTCTCAGGAAATTTTTGGTGTTTTGCATTGAAAGATCTAAATTTGCTAGATCAAACCAAAGGTCTCTCTAGTCCAGCACCCTGTTTCCCAATGCCCAAACAGACACATCTTGGAAATCCAGAAGTGGGATATTTAGAAAAACAGCCCTCTCTGCTGTTGCTTCCAAGCAGCTGGTCTTCAAAGGCATGCTACCTTTGAATCTGGAGGTAGCTTGGGCATCATGACATCATGACCAGTAGCCACTAATAGACTTGTCTGAATTGATTGTGTGGATATATATAATGTCATTGGGAAAATGGGTAGGTTAAAGCCTATTTTCCCAACGACATTACAATAAGATATACTCAGTAGAAACTCTATGGTGGCCTAGTTGGTAGTAAGGAAATATCCAACCAAAGCGTGGGCACCAGTGTTGTTAAGAGGTGGCAGCCTATCCAGGGAACAGGATCTGAATCAGTCAGTACAGTTGGATGCAGGACTGTTGGGCCACCAGAGTCACCTGTGACATGACACAGAAGTTATTTCAGCAAGGAGCAGAATTCATTGCATCCTATTAGAAATTTGGGTGCCTTCCCAAACCATTGGAACCTTGAACTCCTGCACCACTACTACAAATCTCCTTTTATAAACTTGTGATTCTTGATATCTCTGGTAGGGGTTCACATGGCTGTTTGGGGCCTTTGATGAGGTTGACTTATCAGTGATTTCTGAATAGTAGTCATTCAGGCTGCCAGAGTAGCAAGCCTTCTGATATGGCTCAACCATTGAAATCTTCCCCATAGGAGTCTATGGGTCCTTTGCCTTCAAGCAGGCTTGGGGCATGTTGTGCTCCTGGATCTGTGTTGGTCTAGGCCTCTGGGTCCCTGGAGCCAGGCTCATAGCAAAAATCTGATAGACTTGAAGCAGGCTACAGTTCAAAGCTTCTTAACGTTTTAAAGGTTACTTGTTAACTCAAAGGTTACTTTGTTAACACAAAACCTTTGAAGTACTAGACAGCTTTGAAGAGCTATTCAAGCTGAAAAGACAGTAAGATTGTCTATTTGTGATGCTGTTTTCTCTCATCTCCGCACCCCCCAGAACTCATTTGCACTGGCAGAAGAGAGAGCACAAATTATTCTCACTACAGTGGGGCACCTGTATTTAGAAAATGCAGCAATTGAATAAAAAGTTAAGCACTACAGGTACAGTCAAATAGAAGGTGTTTTTCTGGTTAACTTTGCTGAAATCAGTGTCTTGTTTAAAGTACATTTCAGTGGATAAAACTGAAAACAGACAATAATGGGATTATCTTTAATAACAGATGAACTATCCCTGTTGTCTGTTTTTCATTCTCAGATTAAGATTCTCACACTGAATGGAAACCAAGCTTCTTTTGATTATGGTGTAGCAACATCGAGGAAGATATCACTGAGGAGATAGGGTGTGGTGTCCACAGTGCCCCTTACTCTAAGTAAATGCAGGGTTAAAGTCCAGGTGGTAGCTGGAGGTGTGCTGCACAGCTGCAGCCACTAGAGGCTAAAGTGAGCCTAGAAGTATATAAACAGCACCTGGAGGAACTAGGGGGTGTAGAAGGGGTGTATGTTGGACCAGACCTTGGACTGTGACTCAGCTTATTGCCGCGGGACTCTGATTTGGCAACTCTCATTGATTGGACTGGCTTACCTGGAATCTGACCTTGGGCTGTGACTTGGTTTATTGCCTCTGGACTCTGGTTTGGCAACTTTAACTGATTGGACTGACTGACTTGGAATCTGTGGACTGGGACTTGACTCTGACTTTTGCTTGTTGCACTTGTGAGTTTAACAAGGGAAACTAATCAGCCTTAAGTGGGCAGGAGGCTCAGTGGGGAGGAGCTGTGGCAAGACACATGGGCAGATCTAAATTGCTTCAAGAACACTGATCTTTTAGTGAACACACTGAATAACACTGAATGATCCAGTCCACATTGAATGATCCAGTCTGCACTACATCCTCCCATCCAGTTGCATGTTGCATCACATTTGGAATCCCTTACCACTGTCCTTGCCTACATAATGCATATAACTCTCCCATGCTTTAAGAGGTACACAGTAGATCAGGCCTTTGTGCCCATCTATCACATCTATTCGTGGGAAGGGGATGGGAGGATTGCCTGCA
The DNA here is from genome assembly GCF_035046505.1 of Tiliqua scincoides. NCBI lineage: Eukaryota > Metazoa > Chordata > Lepidosauria > Squamata > Scincidae > Tiliqua > Tiliqua scincoides. Next base: position 34,912,733 of record NC_089826.1, read on the forward strand.
TGATGTTGAGTAAAACCTAAAGAAGGCTATGTAGCAGCTAAAGCTTGCCACCACAGAGTCTGGGCACCTACTGTTTTACAAATGAGGCTTCGTTCTAATGAATTAGATCATTGGTTTATCAATGTTGGTCTACCAGTATTCTGACCAGTGTTAGTGTTAACTTAAATTGGTGGAGGGCCTGAGGCAATGGTGCCCCCATATTGTCAATTGTTATCTGACCCATCTGGTTCACTCAGACTTGCACCAGTGATTTAGCAGGTGCAGGTCCAAGTAGACTCATTGCCTTGGTTGGGGCTTTCTCCAGGGCAAGAGGACAAATGTCCCCTTACCACAAGGAGACCTGCAAAATTCCCCCTTGTGGGATACAGCACAAGCAATGCTGGCCCTGCTGCATCAGTGCAGGGGAAATTCAGTAGGATGGGCTATAGATTACTTTAGGTCAAGCCCAAAGATGTTTGCAGGTCCCTCAGGGGCTGCATCTCTGGGTGGTCAGGTTTTCACCTGTGACCCTGGGGAAGATTCCTCAAGAAGATACTGGGTTATGTACAGTTAGAACACAGTGAAATTTCAATGTGTTGAGGAATTGTTTTGCTTTTAAGTTTGCCTGCAATCAGGTGCTTATATTTTTGCCAAGATCCATGCCTGGACACTGCCAATGCCCCACCAGTTCCCAAGCATGCTTTAAAAAATTTCCTTCTTGTATTATCCAACCTCTTTCCCCATGTCTTCTTTTAATAAACTCACTTTTTATGTTTTTAACTTTTTACCTACCTGTGGTTGGTTGAACTCAGCAAGAATCATGCCCTAGTCCTTCTGGGCCAGCCATTTTCAACCACTGTGCCATGGCACACTGGTGTGCCGCAGATGGTCTGCAGATGTTCTGTGGGAGTTCGCGGGAGAATCATTTGTTAATAGGGCCACTGCGGGGTGTGAGCCCCCCACCAACAACATGGTGTGTCTTTTCAATTGTCAAAAAACTGATGGTGTACCTTGACAATTGTCTTGTAGTGTCTTGTCAGTATGACAGGAGGTGAAAAAGATTGAAAATTGCTGTTCTGGACCCTTGGCTGCACATTATTAGTTAGGTTGTTGGGCAATTCTCTATGTAACTGGGAGGGAGGAGCTCTCTGCCTGCTTTTGCCTTGTGGTTGGCAACCTTCAGTCTCGTAAGACTATGGTATAAGCCTACAGCACCTGGCATTCCCAGGCAGTCTCCCATCCAAGTACTAACCAGGCCTGACCCTGCTTAGCTTCTGAGATCAGACAAGATCAGGCTGCAATCTATTGACTTTGGCCCCAAAGAGGCAGATAAGGGGAAAGAAAGCACCAGCTTCCAGTAAGACAGGGCTACCCCAGCTTGGGAAATCCCTCACTGCTCTGGTCTGGCATGCTGACTGCATAGGACAGTGCCTTGCCCTGCTCAGAAATTTGTGTTCCAAGTTTTCTGAAAGGCAGTCCCATATGTCTGCTCTCTGAGCTTTTATTGTTTTCATTTGCAGGCTTTAAATGTAATGTGTAATTTTCTAAGGCTATATTTTAAACACAGGTTGGTACTTTCCAAGTCCATGAATTGGTCAGAACTTCTGCTTGTAGTGACTTAATTGAAACCACCATAAAAACCTAATAGAAACTATAAATCAGCCTCCGTTCTATTCAATTATTTCAATTTACTGACGTATTTCTCAGTTTACGAGAACTTGGCAATATAAATTCAAGTGCCTTTAAACAACGTTCACTAGTTTTACCACAGCATGCTCATGGTGATTTTGCACAGAACAAACCTTTCAGAAGGAGCCTATAATCATAGCTGAAATTTTGCACCCATATTTGTGCTTAGCAGCTGCTTTGCCCTTCATGCACCAGCCCAGTTCATCAATAAATATGTATCATCTGAAGGGAAATGATGTCAATCAACCCAATTTTGCCTTTGCTTGTTTCCCTTAGCATGGACACCCATGGCAGCTTGGTTCAAGCAAATGCAAACCTTGACCAAAGACAACACTCAATGGAATCTTGAGAAGGACAGTAGCCTTCTGGCCTCTCTGCAGTGGTTCTCAAACTGTGGTCTGGGACCCACCAGTGAGCCATGATCCAATTTATGGTGGTTGGCGAAACTGACACAAAACTGACAGGGCAGATTGTGCCATGTTCATCAAGGGTTAAACAAGCTACTACTGGGGGGGGGGGAAGCACCATGGCCCAATCACAATTGCAACCTAAGATTGTTAAAAATGTTGCTGCTTGATGATGTCACTTCCGGTCATGACATAACTTCTGGTGGGTCCTGTCAGATTCTCATTCTAAAAAGTGGGTCCCGGTGCTAAATGTGAGAACCACTGCTCTAGGGCCTCTAAAAACTTTGAGAACCACTGCTCTACTGGTTAAAACTGGTTAAAACTCTGCCTGAAACTTCACCCAGTTTATGCTATCCCTTGATTGTTTTGCTGGGCAGTTAAATGGGTGCCTTTTGCCCCAGTCCTGAACTAGAATTTGGGAGTCTCTTAATACAATCAAGGTGCCCCCTCCAGAGCTTTTTCATTGTTGTGATCCAAACCCTAATCTAACCCAGTAGCTCTTTTGTTAGACTCTGGAGTCTTGCCTCTGTCCCAATCACACTCTTTTATTTTGCGGGGGGGGGGGGGGGGGCTGCCATTCAGACTTGATTGTTCTGCCCTGTGTCTTGATCAAGCTTTTTGTCAGCACAGATAATAGTGAGTTTTCTCTTCATGCCAAGCCAGCTGCTTCATTATGCACCCCTAAAATTTCTCCCACCTTTCACCTGCCTATTAAACATACCATTTCAAGCCTCCAGGGACCAACTTTTTATCCCTGGCTGTTTATCCCAAGCTTTCCCAGCCAAAGTGTGTTTCTCTTGGAACCCTAATGAGCTGCCACCTGGCTTTTATCTGTATACAGACAACCTAAGTTCAGCCACATCTCTGGGCTGCCCCATGTCTGAAATCCCTGGAAGCTGCCCAGGGTAATACAGTGATATTACAGTAATATACTAGCCCCCTGAACTGGAACTCAAGCCGTAGTAGGCATGTGCAAGTTCCTGGTTTTAGAGTAGGCTGCCTCTGATTGCCAGATGCAGGGGAGGGCACCAGGACACGGGTTGTGTCTGTTGTCTTGTGTGTTCCCTGAAGCATTTAGTTGGCCACTGTATAATCCAGTGGGGCTCTTCTTAGCTTACCCTGCCCCACTCTGTCTGTTGGCACTCAGGCAAGTATCCACTCATTTTCCTTGCTTAAAGCACCTTGGAGACACTATCAAGCTTTCTCAAGACTTACCTCCTTCCAGGTTCAGTTCAGCCCTCCCAACATCTGAGGCAGCTAAATCCTAAATCCTGTCTGCTCTTACCTGGTACAGCCTCTGTTCCTCCAATTCTCTGGTTAGGAAAGGTAGAGGGGGATGAAACAGGTGTGGAAAAGAGTAGTGGGCTAGACAGAGCATCTTGGGGCAGGTTGTGTGTTGATTAGATTGTCTAATAAGGCAGGGAGACCTGCATTTAGTTTCCTGCTGAGCCAAGAAATTTCCTGAGTGACCTTGGGTCAGTCACTATCCTTCAGTCAACCTACTTCACAATTGTGAATATAAAATGGAGAAAAGAGCAATGTGCTTACCCTCATCTCCTTTGAGGAAGACAGGCTATAACTGTAATTAAAAAATTAGTGCTGCCATGTGGATGAGCAGTTAGGCATTTTTGTGGTTTTTTAAAATTCCAACAGAAATTTTGACACAATATCAATGGAAAGGGCAGGCTGTATTCCAGGCATGAAAATAATTGTACAAAGTGAACTGAAAGAGTTTTGACCTTTGTTAATTCAGAGTGCTAGTTCTTACTTTCAAGGCCTTGAACGGTCTAGGATTAGGATACATAAAGAATGGTTTTCTTCCATCTCTACATTCAGATGAACCATCAGTGTTCCATATATGTGACCATCAATTCATGATAACTAAGCCTAACTAGATCATGCTACAGAATATATTTCCAACAGGTTACACTGGGCTGTAACACAGAGAAGCATACATTTGCAGGATTTGCATTTATAATTCACATTTGTCACCTTTTCCTAAAGATAGGATGGCAGGTAATGATAGGCTGGTTCAATTAAGCCATAAAGCAAAGTGTAAGATAATATAATTTTGCTATCTACTTGTCTATACACATTCTGGCAATATATATGAGTTAAGTTACATCAAAACATCAGACATCTGCTAATGGACTAGAAATATGAACTGCACTAAAATTGCGTTTGTAGCAGTCCCACTAATCTTTGACAATTTCTTGCTGCTAGTCAGAAGGATACTGCTGCAGTTTTAGAAAGCTAATTTCACTGCAATGGCCAAATAAAAGAAACCTTGTATATTGCTTGTGATTAGCAATGGGTGAGCTAGTTCAGGTTCACCTTTTAATGATTTGGATATCAAACCCCCTAAAAAAAATCACTTTCTTGGCCTCCAGAGTTGGGGAAAGGTTGCCTGATTGGAGTGTTTTGGGGCCACTTGAAAGCCTGAGAAACGGCACCCGTCTCCTTCAAAATCAGAGGAGGTGTGTATTGCTTCTCACCACCCTGAGGTCTGCCCCCTGCCCTTGTGTTAAAGGGGAGAAGAGCGGAGGCGGTGCCCAGCTGTGGCTGGGTTCCGTAGCCGAGCACTGTCCCATTCTTCCCTTTAACGCAAGGGGAGGGGCAGACCTCAGGGTGGCATGCAGTTCTTGGCCGTGTCTGAGGACTCCCCTCTCTTCCCCTTTCATGAGAGGGAAGGGGCGGCCCTCAGAGCAGCGCAAAACCGCACCGAGAGTGGTTGCACTCCTGAAGTCACTCTTGGCACAGTTCTCGGCTTATAGGGGGTTGCATTGCAGAGGGCGCATTGCAGCAGCACCCCCAGCGCAGTGCCTGGGCCATTTGACCCGCTTGCCCCCTTCTAGGTACGCCTCTGCCTTCGACCTATGTTTCCCCTGTTTTCTCTGCCCCTTCTCCTTCTAAGGAGTTTCTCTCCTCTCCATCTCTCTTCCTCCTGATGGATTACCCTAGTGCTCCATTGTGATGCATTGATAGTGATAAGAGTTCCTAGCTCTAAGAAATGAACGTGTTACACAGTGAGTCCCATTTTCATTCTTGAGCGTTTTTCAAGTAAACTTTGGTACAGGTTAACTTCCGTTCCAGTGTTCCTTCACCATCATATTACTTAGATGTGCCATTAGCTGCAACACATGATCCCTGCACACAATGGCTCCCTGTGAGTGTATGTTATATATATATATATATATTTAAAGGCCTGCTGGAACACATATTTCTGGATTAAAGTCATGTAGGGCCATGGTACAGATCTGAAGCAACATGGGAACCTCATGACAGAATGTAATTCAGCTACATTCATCCTTTTCATTTTACATGATGCTGGATAAATTGAGCTGCACAGTAATCTCAAAAACAAATATGTATAGATAAGTTGGAATTGCTTAGTGTGCTAAGCAATGAACATGATAAAATATTTTATGGAGTTATTTGAAAGGAATCAAGTGTACAACAGTAAGCATATTAGCCAATTTACTTTCAGAATGGGCAAATATTAACATCTATTGCTTTTTAAAATTCTTCGCAGCGGCTGCACTGCCACTTACAGTTCAGGGATTGCTTTCGCAAGGCATGGCTTCCTCCATGCTTTGGAGGAACATGGGTTCATGGCCACTGCCTGACCTGGCCAACTGCTGAGATCAATTGCAGGTGGAATCCTTGAGGGAAAGGCCAGAGCTGTGGTCTGCAAGCATATGAAGCAGCCCTCCCTGATGAAGTTAAGCAGGTATGAGTCTGAGCAATGCCTAGATGGTGGCAGTGGACAGGTCAATGAAAGTGTCAACCCAGTGTGCGGCAGCAGTAAAGTAGGCCAATTCTTGGGATCATTAGAAAAGGTATTGAGAACAAAACAGCTAATATAATGCCGTTGTACAAATCTATAGTAAGGCCACACCTGGAGTATTGTGTCCAGTTCTGGTTGCCACTTCTCAAAAAGGACCTAGTGGAAATGGAAAAGGTGCAAAAGAGAACGTCTAAGATGATTGCTGGGCTGGGGCACTTTCCTTATGAGGAAAGGCTATGGCGTTTGGGCCTCTTCAGCCTAGGAAAGAGACGCTTGAGGGGGGACATGATAGAGACATACAAAATTATGTATGGGAAGGATAAAGTGGATAGAGAGATGCTCTTTACACTCTCACATAACAGCAGAACCAGGGGACATCCACTAAAATTGAGTGTTGGGAGGGTTAGGACAGACAAAAGAAAATATTTCTTTACTCAGCATGTGGTCGGTCTGTGGAACTCCTTGCTGCAGGATGTGGTGATGGCATCTGGCCTGGACACCTTTAAAAGGGGATTGGACAAGTTTCTGGAGGAAAAATCCATTATGGGTTACAAGCTATGATGTGGATGTGCAACCTCCTGATTTTAGAAATGGGCTATGTCAGAATGCCAATGCAAGGGAGGGCACCAGGATGCAGGTCTCTTGTTATCTGGTGTGCTCCCTGGGGCATTTGGTGGGGCTGCTGTGAGATACAGGAAGCTGGACTAGATGGGCCTATGGCCTGATCCAGTGGGGCTGTTCTTATGTTCTTGTTGTAAGCCGCCTTGAGTCCCTCCGGGGTGAAAGGCGGGGTAGAAATAAAGTTAATAATAATTAATAATAATGAGAGACCACCCAGGAACCATGTGCATTTGTATATCACCCTTCCACCAAGGAACCCAGGGCAGTACATGTTATAGGGCCAAATCCTATCCAACATTCCAGTACTTATGCAGCCATACCAGCTGCATTGTGGTTGCATTGGCACCATAAAGTTGGATAGGATGGGGTCCTTAGTCACAACTATGCAGTGAGATAGGGTGCAATCCTATACACACTTTCCTGGGAGTAAGCCCCACTGAACTCAATGGAACTTACTTTTGAGTAGACATGTATAGGATTGGACTGCCAGTCAGTTTCATAACTAGAGGCGTTTGTTTCCAGTGAGTAAGATAGGATTACAGCCTAAATCTTACTGAACACAATGGGCTTACTTCTGAGTAAGGTAAATAACATCATTTTCAAACACCAAGGCTGAGAGGTAAATTGAACCTAGGTATCCAGGCCTTAATGTTGCACTATAACCACTACAAGGAATAGATCATGTAGTATACAAAATAAATGCTATTGTCTGAAACATCACCATGGTAAAATGACCTCTGGCTTCGTGTGCAGTTGTGATTTTCTCACTTTTGCTTCATTCTTCCCCTCATGTGACTTGAACCACTTTCAAGTACTACTCCAAATACAAATTAGTGGTGAGCCGGGGGCATGTGGAGGATCATGACATGCTCCAGAGAAGGCAAGAATAAACAGAATTAAAAAGAGACCTGTTTTTTGCAGGTCTGGTAGATTTTGCTTTAATGAAACTACAAAGCGTTTCTATGAGAAATGATTAAAAGAGATTTTTGAAGCAAACAACAGAAGAAAGAGACCCAAAAATGCTGTGATTCTCTCTGTAGTGAGACCTGTGTCGTTTATGATGTTCACAGACCCTTTGGCATCCGTAGGCCTCAGGAAACTAAATGGATTGTTCTCATTAGTGTATGAAGAGACTCATTCATTCACTGTAGAAAGTACCTTTGAATCTTACAGGTGGTTTTGAGAGTGCAGGCTGGTCTGTAGTGAAATGTTCTTTAGGCCTATAAGCAAATTTGCTTTTCTAGATCAAAGTTCAGTTATGAGTTGTCATAAAATGTCTAAATTTTATGTGTATTTCTGTGTACTTTTTTTTGTCTCTTATCTTACATGGGAGCCAGCTTGGAACTCAGTCTGTGGTTCTGAGCTGAGATTCCATTGCCAAGGACTGAGTGGAGTGAAAATGCAAATTGGGGCTTCAAAGCAGCCAAGAATGGTCAAACTGGCTGATCAACAATCAGGTAGCTGGCACTCCTCCAGGCAGAGATCAGGGGACAGGTCACACCAGTGTTTCTCCAACTGTGGGTCGGGACCCACTAGGTGGGTTGCAAGCCAATTTCAGGTGGGTCCCCTTTCATTTCAATATTTTATTTTTTAATATATTAGACTTGATGCTACCATGGGATGTGACTGCATTTGGAGAAATGTTACAGATCTGTACTTTTGAACAGGCTACTGTGTATATGCTTTTAACAATGATAGTCAATGCGGCTTACTCCTGGGTATGTGTGGGTAGGACTGCAGCCTAGGATTGTTAAAAATGTTCCTGCTTGATGATGTCACTTCCGGTCATGACATAACTTCTGGGTCCTGTCAGATTCTCATTCTAAAAAATGGGTCCCGGTGCTAAATGTGTGAGAACCAATGGGTCACACCATTACAGCTGAAGATAAGAATCTCAAGTGGAAGGAAGTCTACCGTTTTTGTGTTCTAGCAGCCCAAGAGCCTCACTCGATGAGTAGTTCAAGAACCTCACTGCTTTGGAAGAAGAGGTCTTCATGGGATGTGAGTGTAAAGAGTTGCTGATTCCATCATCAAAGGTCCAAACAGTTAAGAAACAGTACAAGGGGGTCCTTATATCTGCAGGTCCTGTATCCATGAATTCCCTTATCCCTCTGGGGCTTCCTTGGCCCTTATAATGCCTTTTAAAGGTATAAAAATGTTAGTTCTGGTTTTATGGAAAAAACAAAACAAAACCCAGAAGTGACCTTTTTTGGCCTAAACAGCCATTCTGAGGCCCATAGAGGCTAGGGGAGAGGGAGCATCCGTGGTATCCACAGTTTCAGTTAACTGCAGGGGGCTCCAAAATGGAACCCCCACAGATACCAGGGCACATATGCATTTAGTCAGAAACTGTAAGGATTTTATGTTGATTTGGGTCTTTTCTCTGTGCATTACAAGCTCATTACAGATTCGTATGAAAAACTCCCAGTTAGTGCTGAGTTAAACCATCCATATATTAAATTTAGCTGCATCTCAGTACCATCTGCTGGTCATTTGTATTACAGCTGGACTGGTATTCCTGCCTTGCTCCAGGGTTCTTTCTATTTTGATTTTTTGTTTGTGTGGAACTTGATTCTCCAGATTCCTTTTCTTAAATTTGGTTTTGCTATCTCTTTTTTTTATAATCATTTGAACAAATACTTTACATATTGTTCTGAGTTTGCCTTGTTTTGGGGAAAAATCAGTGAATTGTCACATCTGCTCGCTCTGCAGGTGCTACTATGAGAATGATTTCAATAGATACCCCTGAGGTTCATTATTCTTGAGCATTCTAGGAGGTGGGTTCTGCCCATGGAGCCCCTCTGGCTAACTTGATATCCTGGGTTGGTGGCAGTGGATTCAAGCTACCAAGGTCTATCCCTGGTAAGCTGCATGACCAAACAAGGGGATGGGAAGGGTATAGGAAGGGAATGAGCATGCTAACCTCCAGGTACTACTGCCCTGGATCCTCTTACCCCGAAGAGATCTCTGGTTACCTCTAACCTGTGCTAGATAAAGTGCAGGTCATGTGGCCTGGCTGTGCCCGTGGAGGTAAGGATTGGGCTGCCTATGAAATGCCAGCATTGGCACTATGCTACACCAGCTCTCAAAGACAAGGTAACTTGATCAAGTTTGGAAAAAGTTTTGTCTGGTTATGTTTGTATTACACAGACACTTTCCTCTGAGCAGAAAGAACATTTCTGTTCCTTAACAATGCGACCCGGTATATTTAGTTTTGCAGTCATATCTTGTAGCAAATTCACAAGTCTTCTGCTTATTTATCTGTCTCTCTTTGATAATGTTGAGCAATATCACCATTTCTTCTTTTACTAATTGCTTTGAAAATTAGGAAACAATTTCAAAACTGCCTCCTAAATAATAATTACCCTACTTTTTCTGAATGCCCTTTACCTCCCAACCAGCAGGTAATTTTCCAACGGCGTTTATCTCCATTTGGGTATCACGCAAGTATGTTCCACCATGGTGTACAATTTTCTTTATGTTCAATTTGTATTCATTATAAAACTCAGCATCACAACTCCTCAGTTCTGTTAACTCATAGTCCAACTGCAGGTCCAGGATTCTGGACTATTAGTTGGGGAAAAAAAAATAGTTAAAAAAAATTCTGCAAAACTATTGCAGCTAGATATATTGCTTTGTTAGTGTTGGGGAGTAGCAATATATGGGAATATCAGGCCATAACTCAGTTCAGTTTCCCATTATTGAAGATAATCCACTATTCTTTTCAACTTTCTCCTTGCCTATCCATCCATGGAATTCATTGAACACCCATCAGTTGCTGTATTGGTAGACTTTCTTCTCTGCATGTTCTCTGTGTGTCCTGGTCATGGCAGAGACCACAGTGCCTTTTATTTGCACACATAAAGGCCTCTCTGTGCTGACTCCAAGAGTCACAAATGTGCCAGAAAGCAATGGCACAAAAATGTGCACCAGCTTGCTGGCGTCGGATCCATTCCCCACACTGTTCAGCATAGGTAAGTTTTCACCAGGCGGCGCAGGGGTGGGGGAGGGAGGGAGTTTCAAAGATGGGGAAAGATATTTTTGGGCAGGGGGAGAGCGGAACGGAACAGAAGGTGGAATAGGCCCAGGAGGGGAGCAGTATCTGTGGCAGCTATGCAAAATGCATGCTAATCCCCATCCCAGGCCTGGGCAGCCCTACGCAGTGTTCCCAGAGTTGTGCCAGCTATTTAGCTGGCGCAGATCTAAGAAGCCTCATGGGGTAGTGGGGCTTTACTTAGGGTTAAAAAAAAATCTCCTTACCCCAAGATGACCTCCAGCTGCATCCAGGGCGGGAGGTCTGGTCTAGAGGGTAGAGTCACGGTTAAACCTGAAGATAACACCTGAAGATTGCCAGTTCAAGATCACTGGAAGTGTTCGTAAGTGGTGAGACCTTGAAAAGTGACTAACAAGCTGAGCTAAGCTGAGCTATTCCAGCTGCCCTTCGGTGAGAGAGAGAAGGAGCTGTTTCTCAGCGTGGGAGGCAGTCACAAACAGAATTGATACCAGAATGTGGAAGATCGATCTGGAATGTTGTTTGTTCCTGAAAGATTAGAACTTCTCTATTTTACAATAACAGAGAACCCCTTTAAACCCCTCGGGGGGTTAAAGAAAGCCTGACTATGTGAACCACCTTGGATTGAAGAAAATGGAGTAATGACCAAGAAAAGTAGTATATAAATACCAGTTATTATTATATTATTATAGTCTGTATATACAAATTGAACTGTAACGCTGCATTCCTAAGCATGGGAGTAATCCCCATTGAGTATCATAGGACTTATTTCTAAATAGGCATGCATCGGATTGTGCTGTGTGCAGCGTGAAAGCAGTTGTACTGTTCTTATATTCTCAAAAAGAAACAGTTCTCTCATCTTTACAGGTTACTCTGGGCTATAAGTTGTTTTCTTTTCTTTTTTACTTTACAAAGTGTGGTAAACTAGAGTCCAAGTGTTATTGTTCTCAGCTGTGGTCTACACCAGTGAAGTTGTTTTACAGTTATTATGCCCTTTTCATGAAATAATAATCCAGCATTCAAGGGTTCTGATGATTCTGGAAGATAATCTGTTTCTTTCCAGAAATTATGAAAGGAAGAACTACTGAGAATACATTATGTGCAATAAAAACAAGGATTGAGAATGCGAACTTAACCAAGCCAACATTCTTTAAGGGAATAAATCACAGCCACCACTGTGGCATAATAAAAATCTATCCCTAGGAAAGAAACTGAGCTTAGCTTATCCTGTTAAAATAACATCTTAAAAAGCATGAAGATCTGTCAATTCCTCCTGCCAGGAACAGCTCAGGTTAATCGTTTTAGAGAGATTTGTTATTTTTCAGACCTGGTTAAGGCACTGTACTCATGTCATAAAAGCATGGTCCTTTAAAAAATGACATTATAACAGAGTTGGATAAATGCCCCATGTATCTGGAAAGAAAAGTTTCTCTGTAAGCTTAGCACAAGAGGCAGTCCTGAATCCTGTCACATGAAATGTGCTTTTGCTGGTCAGGTAACTCCTAGAGGAGACCTGCAGTTGGACTAATCAATAGGTAGGTGCAACAGAACAGAGGTATAAGGCAAGGGTGTGTCTGGAGTCAACCAATGGGCAGAAGCTGACAGCCATCAAAGGTCCCACCTGGCCAACCACTGAAACCTCAGTACTGGTGGCAGTGGTCCAGGGGGTCTCACAGGGCTTTGCCTTGCACTGCTAGATGGTATACTAGGCTTGAATTGGGCTTCTTCATCTTCACTTGCGAAGAATTATGTTGTCAATCACAATAGCATTTCCCTTTAAGAGGCTGGATAGTTTGCATGGAGTTAATTCATTTCAATGCACATATGAGCCGCAATGCACATATGAGCCTCTCCCCCCACTGTGATCTTATGGGGAGGCTTTTCTTCATGTTCCATTGTTGACTGAAGTTCAATTTGCAAGAATGTGGTATACGCTTTCTCTGAGGTTGCATTCTGGCTGTAAAATTCCCTGCAATGCTTTTATTTTACTGCTTCCAATTGTAGTTTTATTGTTGTGTTATATTGGGTTTTTTTCAGTTCCATGTTGTCAGCTGTCTTGGGACCTACAAGTGACAAATGTTAAAAAAAAGAGAGAGAGAGAGAAGATAAATAGAATAAATGCAGCAAGGCTGACTTCCTACTTGGCTCACCTTACATTTTTGTTTTTGGGTAAATGAACAACAACATAGATTGGAAGAAGCACAGGTTTTTGTTTGTTCACTTGGGAAAACAACTTCCTGTAAAGGTTTAATTGTCCGTCCCCTGTGGTGCATGCTACTGTAGATGAGGCAGTGCGGTACAGCATTTGCCAAAATAGTAGTGCAGAGTAATACCAAATTCCAAGAGGAGAGGTTATGACTCGGTAGTGGAGTACACTACACTAAGTAGGCCTTTGCCCAGTTTGGTTAAAATGCCCTGAGATGCAGAATTGAGAAAGACAACACCCTGACACATTGAAAAAGTGTAGGCAATGTCTGTTCCTAGACATTGAAGAAGTATTGGAGTGTGGCCAGTGAATAGGCTGAATAGGAGGTGGAGCTAGTCTGGTTTTTCTGCCCCCATTCAGGTGGTGCTCCATGGAGATAATAATTCTTGAATAGGGCTAAAGGTTGGGATTGATAACAGCCCAATCTGTGCCCCACAGAGGGATCCATCAGTGCTAAAATGGCCTCTGCAGCATCCTATGCAGGAAAAGAGGCCACCAGCGCGCATCTTGGGGTAAGCCCCAGCTCTGCAAAAGTCCTAGCTCTGCTACTTTGGCTTGCACCAGCAAAATAGCTTGTGCAAATCCAATCAGCCCCATGTCAGGAAATCAGGCCCCAGAAGGGGGAGAGGATATGGTGGAGTGCCACTGTTCCCTCCTCCTCCAGGACTAATCCACCCCCTCCCTGCCCTCCCCTGCCTCGTTACATCCTCCCCACCTTTGTAGCACCATTTCTCGCCCCTCGGTCAGCCCATGGAGATCTTACCTTTTGAGGGTGCAGGCCTTTGATACCAGCTGGAAAGCGCAGGCCTTTGCACCTGCACCAGGAGTCTCTGTGCAGCCACAATGTGCCTTACAGCACATTTGTGACAACACATGTGCATGTTGTGCCAGCGGAAACCAGTAGAAAATTGCACCATAAGTTATTGCTTAAGAAAGGGACTTTTTAGTAAACCTTACTTAGTTACATTATGAGAACAACTCACACTGCATTTCATGAAATGTGGCTTTATAGTTACTAGTGCAGTGATTCTCAAACTTTTAGCACAGGTACCCACTTTTTAGAATGAGAATCTGTCAGGTCAGGACCCACCAGAAGTGATGTCATGACCGGAAGTGACATCATCAAGCAGGACAAATTTTTAATAATCCTAGGCTGCAGTCCTACCCACACGTACCCAGGAGTAAGCCCCATTGACTATCATTGTTAAAAGCATATACAGTGTAGCCTGTTATACACCATGGTAGCATCAGGTCTCGTATATTAAAAATAAAATATTAAAATAAGTCGGGGCCCACCTGAAATTGGTTCGCAACTCACCTAGTGGGTCCCCACCCACAGTTTGTGAAACACTGTACTAGTGTATCGCAATTTTCACATTTCCTGGTGTAGCACAAACAAGTACTATTGAAGAGAACAGAATTGTTTAGTTAATTAATACAATCCACAGGGCTTTTTAAAAAAAAGTTATCACAGTTAATCTTTTGGTAATAATGTCACTGTGAACAAAAAGAAGGGACATAGGGTGCAATCCTAACCCCTTATGTCAGTGCTTTCCAGGACTGACATAAGGCCAATGCAGCTCTGAGGTAAGGGAACAAACATTCCCTTACTTTGAGGAGACCTCTGTGAGTGACATCCAACTGCAGGATGCAGCACGTCCCATTGGCACCGCTATGCCAGTGCTGGAAAGTACTGACATAAGGGGTTAGGATTGCGCCCACAGCCATACAGGAAAAATTACACAGAACCTTTTGTTGAATTCTCTCACATAGACAATCTTTCACTGGCTTTGTCAAACTGTAAAAATCCAAATATGTAATATATAATATACTGCTATTTTGTACTCAGCACAGCAGTAACGTAAGCTGTTGAGAATGTTTCAAGCTGTTAAAATACAAGCAGGCCCTTAAAAGAAGGCATAAATTAGATTCAGAAAAACCCAGTCCTCATGCTTTGGAGTGGCTGTTAAACTTTTTATTTCATTATTAATTAAAAGTTCCCTGTCACTTGTGCACCCATTTTGAGATTAGAGTGTTCTGGTAATTAGAACCTGTCTGTGAACATATAATTTTTGAAGAAATAATATAATCTCTTTTAGTGGGCGACTTTTTCTTGCCTATTAATCTGTCACTGAAAAATCATCTTTGGTTAGATTACCCTGCATATAATGTGCCTGGTTTAATTTGAAAACAACGCACAAGTTTTGCACTACAATTGTAAAGATGTGTTTTCCGTACAAGATGTCTACATTTGAGAAAAGGTACTTTCAACACACACACACACACACACACAGAGAGAGAGAGAGAGAGAGAGCCTTATACCACCCAGTCTTTAGTGGCTCTACAGTCTGGCTGGGCCCATTTGCTGTGGTGTTTATTCTTCCACATCTCTCATGGCATGATTGACATGCCATCATCACTGGCCATGTGGCCAGGCCCATGGGAGGGATTGCAGGAGGCAATTTGTACCTGGGCCCAGGTCAAAAACAGGGTTCGGGGCCAAAGAAGGGGGCCCAGAAATTTCCTCGGTTCTTACATTTTCTGTCTCATTTGGACTCACACCCCACGCAGGATGCTGGGGAGACACCAACACTGGCGCACGACAGCTACTGCCACAAGCCATATGCGCCAGGCCAAGGAATGCACACATGACACTCCATAACGCAGTGTCACTTTTGGGGGTATTTGCTGCAGTAGCTCTATGGCTTGTAGATCTGCTTAGCATGAAGGAGTGCATAGGAGCTCAGGGACACAGCTACGGGACTACAGCTGCTGCAGAAGTGAGTTTTGGTACACACAGGACACTTTCCATTCTAATGTGAGCCTAAATATGACAATGCTAATTTTCTGCAATGATTTTCTATATTTAAAAGAGTTTAGAGAGATTTAAGAATGTGTTTGGTTTTCCTATATGACTGTATGAAGCTGCTGACACCGCATGGGTGGGTAAACCTGGCCTCCACATTGGGCAACCTGATAAAGCCTGGGCTCCAAAGACTAACTCCTTTGCCCTGTTTCACCTCTCCCTGCTCCCATTCTGCCCACCCCATCATCACCCTTCCCCTGCTCTGTTTCACCCCATCTCTACCCCTTTGGGAAGGAGGCAGGGCACTAAAGAAATGTTGTACCCCCTGATAAAATGCCCCTTGGAGCCCCTGCATGTGGCTTTTCACAGATGGGCTGCAGTGGGGGCAGAGGAATGTTGATAAAACTGATTGGGGAGAGTACATTGTTTTTTTCTTTCTTACTGGTCCTTTTATAGTGCATAATTCTAAACCCTAAAATGACTAATCCAGCAGTTTTCAATCAGTGTGCCGTGACTGGTCCACTGGTGTGCCGTGGGAGTTTGGCAAATTTATTTATTAATTAAATAAATTCCATTTATTAATAGGGTCATTGAAGGATGTGAAACCCCCCCACCCACCCACCAGCAGCACGGTGTGCCTTGTCAATGGTCAAACGATTTATGGTGTGCCTTGACAATTTTAGTGCCTTGTCAGTGTGCTGTGAGATGAAAAAGGTTGAAAATTGCTAGACTAATCGCTGACTTCTAAGTAGCTTTCTGCAGTTTGCTACATTTTCCTGCAGGATGTAATATCTCCTGATATTTGCATTGTCTCCCCCACTCCCGCTTTGCAAAATATAGAAATTAATTCCTAGACTTCATGAACCTGCAACTTTAGTCCTGGGTTGCCCTAAATTCAAGCACAGAACCAGAAGCAATGTAGATGAATTTTGCATTTGTCAAATGTATTTGTCCTTGAAGATGCTCTTATTCGCTTGTAGGGACTGTGTGTGCACAGAGAACTAATGCAAAATTGTAATAATAATAATAATAATAATAATAATAATATACAGTATTTATATACCGCCTTTCTTGGTCTTTATTCAAGACTTTATTCAAGGCGGTTTACATAGGCAGGCTTATTAAATCCACACAGGGATTTTTACAAATTGAAAGAAGGTTCTCTCTTTCAAGAACCACCACATTCAAGGTGTTACACTCCGATCTGGTTTAACATTCTGGCCTCCATCCTCCCACGCTCCGAGCAGATGGAACAGCTCAGCTGCAGCTTGCCAGCTGTTTCAAGGTCGCATGGTGCCGGTGGCCTCGAACTGGCGACCTTGTGGATGTTAATCTTCAGGCAAATGGAGGCTCTACCCTCTAGACCAGACCTCCTGCCCATTGTATCACCTTTCTCACTGGAGTATAATTTTATGTGCATGATACACTCCACTGCAAACATATGAATGCGACATTATGGGAAAATTGAACCTGAAGAAGTTAGAAGAGAACCTGGGATAATTTTCTCTCACAAGTGCAGAGGAGGAGGACTCCACAGGGCCTCTCCTATGTTTGTGGCCCCAGAATTCATGAGGGGGCTGTGGCTTATCTGACATAATCAGATGGTACTACTGTTATAGTCAATGGGAGCTTCGGCAAAGCTCCTTCTGTGTGCTCTCTACTCCTGATCCTCTCTCTGATGCTGAAAGCCATCTCCGTTTGCGTATCCAGTGTGCAAATTGAAGGGAGCCAACAGGGACCCCAAATGGCCAGGAGAAGGCAAATCTCCAGATTCGCCCCTACTAGCCCATGGATAAGAGCTTTCTTGCTCTACAAAATAAATACGAGTATATTTGTCCGACTGAAATAAAAAGTGCACAAGAGTTATTTCTTCAGAAAGGCAGAATGCTATACAAAGCAAGACTTATAGCAAATCCTATGCATGTTTAGAGCATCTTATGGGCAAGGTCTCCAGCATTGCAACTCACTTCCAGGCCACTGCCAGAGACAACAAGTGGCACCCCATGTGCAGCAGTGGCTGGGAAATGCTTTGATGATGCAGATGCACAGACAGCAGGAGTGTAGCTGGGGGGGGGTAAAACAGTAAGTATTGCAGGTGCCGCAATGTGCTATGTAAGTGGCCCCTCCCATTCACTCTCGGAGCCCTTCCAGGCAGTGACAGCAACGTGCAGGAGATGCCATTTGGTTCAGCGAGCACCTGCGCATTGCCGTCGCTGCCCAGAATGGCTCTGATAGCAAGTGAGAGGGGTTGCTTCCATGGCATATTGTGGCACCTGCAATACTTACTGTTTTGCACCCCTCCAGCTATGCTATTGGTTGTCAGGGACATTTTATGGAAGGATGTTCCTTGGTGGGCTGAGGTGAGGGCGAGGACATGTCAGAGACCTTGCTTATCTGACATGTCCCGAGTCAGGCTTGCTTATCTCAGGCCTCCCAATTGCCCCCCCCCCACCGTGGCATACTGCATACCACATACCCCGCCGTGGTATGTGCTGCATACTGTTTTTGCACTCCTGCATGCTATAGTGGGAGGAGGTTTGAGAGCCTAAGGACCCTGTAGTCTGGGGTCACTGTGCATAGAACTGCAAACATCATCATGTCAATATGACACCAGAATCAAATTGAGGTAAATTCTGCTGATCTCAGTAAAATTTATTTTCAAGAAAGTATGCAATTCTATGCACATTTCCTAGGCAGCATGTCCCACTGAATCTGAAGAAACAGGCATAGGGCTGATCTGGGTGAATCTTTACAATCACATTTAAGATGTGCTGAGCAAATCATCTCTGTTTGGAATGTGGTGTGTATGGATCCTGACCTCGAGATATATTCATGGAGTTAAGAGATGTTCTAATAACGTGATTCAGATTTGTATCAGCAGCGGAGAAATCAGAAATACAGATCACCTCTCTTTCTGCCCTCTTGTAACATATGAATTAGCTTGTTAGACAAATCACAGCTAAAGTGAAACTCGACAAGAATAAAATGTAAATTGGTAGTTTTTGATTGCCTCTGAAAATAGCATCATCAGCCTATTTATTGTGGTTCTAAATATGGTCTTTCACCAGGGAGACAGTCCCAATGGATATGCTGCCTGAATTGGTGTAAACCTTCCACCCCTACCATCATGTGTCCAACATGCGTAAACTCCCCCCCCCCCCACTGCTGCTGCTGTCATTGCTGTTTCCCCTTCTTCTTCCTCAACTCCCCGGCTGTTTAAGTGAGCAGCCAGGTGGGCAACAAGAGGGTAGCATAACATCACAAAGTGATTGTGAGCTCCCTATTCCTCCTCCTTCCCTCTAGTTCAGGGGTCTCCAGACCCCGGCCCTGGGGCCAGATGCGGCCTGTGGCAAGCCTCTTTCTGGCCTGTGGACAGCTGCTGTCTCCATGAGAGCCTCTGGCCCAGTTGACCAAACACAACTGGAGCTGTGCTTGTGGGGTGGGGGAATGGGGGTCTATTTAAGTGTGTGCTTTATTTTTGTGGTGTGTGTTGGTGCTTGCAGAAATCCTGGAAATTTGAGCCCATTTATTCATTCATCTAAGTTCCATCTCTAATGTATCTATTTAAATTTTATATTAAAAAACATTTTCCCGGCCCTCGATACCATGCCAGATATTCATTTGGAGATCCCTGCTTAAATCTGTCTACTGCTGCTTCCCTCCATTTGCTCCTGTCTGCTGGTGTTGAAACAGGCTGGGTGGTGCATGCTGGGACCAGAAAAGGGCTCTGCTCATTTGTTTGAACAGGTTGGGGAGGGAGGAGCAAGCAGAAGGAGGTGATGGATGGATCTAAAGATGAGGAAGAATGGCAGGGGAAGCTCTGCCTCCTTGTCTGACCACTCATGGAAATGAGTGATCAGAATAGGATCACCCTGCTACTTCTTCTTCTAGCACCATTGCTCTGATTGGTTGTGCCCTGAGCGCCAGAAGTAGTGATTGGCTGCACCTGCCCCTATCCTGCTCTTGTTCAGCTAGAACAAGAGTGTCAAACATAAGGCCTATGGGCTGGATGCGTCCCATGAAAGCTCTTCGACCCTTGGGCTTTCCCAGCTGCTGCTGAGCTGTGCTGAGGTGTCACTGCTGAAAGGGAAGCCCATGTGATAATTGAGTTATCCCACATCTTGAAAATATGGTCAAGATTTACATATTTACCCTTCGGTCATTTGCAACTAATTTGTTCCTAAGTGTTTAATGAAGTGGCCCAAGTTAAACGCAAGTACAGTCTGATGTCTTTGTTGGGGTGTGTGAGGGTAAATAGAATGCCAGACGCAGGGGAGTGACAGCAAGATGTAAGTATCTTGTGGTCTTTTATGCTCCCTGAGGCACCTGGTGGGCCACTGTGAGAAAAGAAAACTGGACTAGATGGACTAAACTAACTAGGCCTGATCCAGCAGGACTCTTCTTATGTTCTTATGAGAAAAAGTGCTTATTTCTGGTCTCTTCCTGCTTAGACATCACTTCCTGCTTAATGACATTACTGCCAGCCTTCAGTAGACTTCATGAATGCTATTCAGAGGCTGTATAAAATGAGTTGGACACCACTGAGCTAGAAGAAAATCAGATCTTGAACAGGCTGATCTTGTTGAGCTAGCAGAGGATTGGTGCACCACTCAGAAAAGTTGGGTGGGTGGCAGGTCAAAGGGAGGTTGCAGAATGGTATGGGATGTGGAGCTTGGGTTTGCACCCCCTTTCATGGGTTTGCAGCCCCTTTCCAGTTTGCCCCTCGAAACAGCTGTCTCAGTCGACCTCATGACTGGGCTGTCCCTCTTGTTCACCTTAATGTTCGGGATTTGTTCAGAGCACAACAGTGTTCATGTAAGTTTAATTTAACGGGAAACGTCCGCGACTCGCTTCTTCCTCCCCTGTCCTATCACTTTAGTCAATATGCCGTCTTCAAGGCTTCTCTTTTAACAAGTATTCCCTCAATTCCTTGCCTTTTCCAGAGCTTCAGCCTGTATCTGTAAATAATGCAGGAGGCACTTTCAGAATTCAAATTCCATCACATCACAGTTTTGCTTGTGGAATTACTTTGGATGAGATATGCTTTTTATTTGGACCCGTCTGTGGACGTGTGTCTTAGATTTATCTGTGCTACCAGCTGACAAGGTGACATTTTCCTTATTCGTTCTGCCTGACTTTCCATCTCATCGAGAAGTTTTGCTTCCCTCGCTCTCTCGCTCCCTTTAAAGGGTATGCAAATAATGGTTAACAATAATGTCTGTGCCAACGATTGGCTCGTCGCTCGCATCACCTTCAGAGCCCCGTCTGGATGTTCTGAGGAAAACAATGCACCGAACTTGGGGCTCAGTGGTGCTCTCCAAATCGATGCGCGCTGTAAACAGTCACTATGCAAACAAGTCATTAGTGACAGGTTTTCAATAAGAACTTCAGATGTTTTAAGCCTTTAATCCATTCATCAGCATGTTTTAAGAGCCATAAACTTGGGCTGAAGTGGCATGCTAAAATAGCTCTTATTTACTCTCCGTGAACCGCTAATACCACCCGAAATCGGTGCCATATGCAAAACTTCTGTTTACTTTCGACATCTGTGAACAATAAATAATAAATGGAACTGTCTAAAGGAACACATAATGCGGATCAGTCAATTGAGTATAGGGATTAAATGAGAAACAGATGCTTTTTGATTTCCAAATGTTGCCAGGATGACACCGATATAGTTTAAGAAGACAGTAGGGACAGCTGTTCGATGCGCCAGGTGCCAGCTGCAAATATAATGTACCTTTCAGAAAGCACTTCATGTGTGCTATAAATCCTTTGTTAATACGTTCCTCGTAGACATCAAAAGACCTTGAGCAATTATTAGAATTTTTTTTAAAGCTCCGCACTTTCTGACAGTGCCTGATGTACTGCCTACAAAGGCGGGCAGATTCATAGCAAATGGCTGCTTTCAAAATATTTCATCGACGTGCTCAATAGAAAAAACTTTAAAAAATCTTATCACAACTTCTGGAAAAGCAAAGCTGCAATGTCTTTTTAAGCAAGGAACCAGGAGTGATGCATAAGGAAAGATCAACATTTAAGGTCATGGGATACTTGACTGACATGTGCTGGCTATGAGATTATGATCTTACTTGATCGCTATATTAAGGGTCATAGAGGCATTTCTGTCAGGTTAGTGATCTGGCTGGGTCCTTCTGTTTGCCTTCCCTGTAACATATGGAATTGCTCACTTCTTTGAAATATTTGAGGGTTTAACTAAGCTTATCCTTCTGTTTGCTGTAACTTGGGGGCCCTTGATCTGTTCCTACTGCCTGCCTGCGGATATGTTATATTCCAAGTGTTGTTTATGAAGTTTTGTGGAAGGTTTGGATGCTGTTGAGCAACATGCCTTATTGCAGGTTGTTCAGTTCAAAGACCTCCAAGTTCTCTCTTGACTGTACAAAAAGGCTGATCTTTGGGGGTGATGAACTGTGATGCAACACGATTCTTGCACAGTACTGTCAGCTGTCTGGCCACAGATTTCTGGATGTCCTAAATGCTTTCCCGAGTGAAACCCATGAACCTGGCAGTACTCAAGAGAAGTGGTGACCTGTACTCTCCTCCTCTAGCAGCTGTAGTCACCACCTCTCTGATAGCCTTAGCACTTGCTTTACTTTCCTTGTGGTTGATTCAGGGCCCAATCCAGAGCTCTGCGCACCAGCTCACTGCCAGTGTGCACTGTTGCAAACGTGCTGTAAGGCATGTTTGTGAGTCCTTACCACAGGCCCAGTACTAGAGCTAGCCCAGTGCTAGCCCACACTGGGTCTGCTCCAGCACTAGGCCCATGTTCTGCTGCCTGGCGGTCGCCTGGATCAACTGATGGCAGAGAGTTGAGTGGGGGTGTGAAGAGAGGGCAATCAGAGGGCGGGGAGGGAGCAGGGAAGGAGGGGATGGGACCAGTGGAGCTTTGCTCCACTGGGTCCTGAGCCCTGTGAGGGACTGTGTGGTCCGGCACAGGACTCTGATTCTATAGCAGCACCAGAGTTGCCATAGAATTGAGTAGCCCCATTGCAGGGCTGCTTCCCTTACCCGGGGGAAGGAGATGAAAGTTCCCTTCCCCTTATGGCGGCTGCCTGGTTATGCACTGGATACCATGGCAGCCATTTTGGCACCGCCACAGCCCCACATGCCAGGCAGCTCAGGATTGGGTTACCTGCCAGGTTGGCAACTAGCCAGGAAGGCAGCAGGAGTGTGCAGGATATTGGGCACCCTCTCCAGCCTGCAGTTCACCTGACCTCATGGGTATACTACAGTTTAGGGCCTCACAATCTGCAGGGGCCCTCTAAAAAAATTTCAGAACTTTGGGGGGGCGGTGAATATTATTTTTAATGCAGACCTTATTTAAGTGGCTTGTGCGGCAAATTTAGTGTAATTTTTTTTTAACAAGGGGCTTCCAAGCTTTATATAGCTTAGGGCCTCACCAGGTCTAAATCCCACACTGTGTGCCAGAGATGCTTTAGATTCGTATTCCCTATATTTTGCTTTGATGAAGATATTTTTGAACCTTCTTTTTTTCTAAAGCATTTTGTTTAGTGCTCATCATTGTGATACTATAAATACTTGATAAAGTCCACCTTAGCTCAAATGTGAAGTAAATTGCAAGCAACCACCTTTTTGTCAACATGGAAGAAAATGCTGCATGTGTGTGGGTGCGTGTACTTCAAAATTCTCTCAGAAGATGAACTTTAAAGTTGCTTCTTCTATAAGCAAAGTCTTGGCTAAAGTATAGAGAAGAAGCAAGCTTACAAGAACACTGAAAGAACAGAAAGCGTACAGATCAATAGTTGACATTTGTAGTTTCCCCAATGGGGCCTGCTTCATTTGCTTTATTGTGATTATGGATGATTTACTATCCCTGGGAGGATAAAAGGGAAGAAGCTGCATAAAAAGAGACTAACCTAAGATTAAAAAAAAAAAAAAATCCTGTGTACAATAAAGCTTTGGACTTTAGGACTACTACCCTATTTTACCCCACACACTTCATGATTTGAAGCAGATTTGCTGTTCTGCTGGGAGTCTTAAATTGAGATGTCACAAGCATTTCACCTGGACAGCTTGAAATATCGAACTCTCCTGCTTGAAAGTTTGCAAGTGGAATCGTGCAAGCGGCACATGCCCACAAAACCTTGAACCTCTGTGAATCAATTGTTTGATCTCAGAGGTGCAAAGAAGCTGGTACTGCTGCCGCCTCCTCATTTGGTGCTAGGGTATTTGTGTCCTGGATGTCTGTGACCTGGTCAAGTGCGTCTCGGTCATTGGAATTCTGGGGTATTCTGGGTTCTGGAGTGAAACCCCAGTGGATAATGAGGCACAACCGCTACTTAATTTTAGCTCTTGAGAAGAAAAGGAGGCACCAGAAAGTTCTTCCCTGATCTGCTGGAGGGCAAGGGGGACTAGAGTAATCATTCCCAGCAACACAAGAGGAAAATGACATTATTTGTGTCTTTTCTGTGAGGAAGAAAACCCACCACCACCATATCTCCCGCCGCATCAAGGATCTTTGCTTTGGGTATAAGAGAATGGGGAGACAGCAGTGGTTGCAGGCACTGTCCATTCCTGGCTTTGTGTGCTCACTCACATAGCTTTGATTTCTCTTAAACACGTTGAGCCTTCATTCATAAGACCAGGAGGTTTCATGGAACATCCTACAAAAGCACAAAACATGCTTTGTGTTGAATGCTGAGTGTTCAACATTCAGTGCAACTTGAACACTAGAATGTTCATGATTTCTTACTGTTAGAAAGAAAGACCTGAAAAGAAAGGTTCAGAAAGGTGGTTTCTGAACCACCGTTTTGGGCCCGAGACAGACTCGCCGCCATGCCTGTACATAATATCACAGAGCTTCCTGTTGATGCAACTCCATCTGCTGTCCAGAGGGGACAGGATGCTGTCCAGAAGGGGTCAAGCTATGGCCCAGTGACTCTGACCTTTTTACCTGTTCTCTCTGTGATCCTTGTAGGGTGTGGCCCTAATCCTTTATCCCTCCCTTCTCCTCTGAGCACTTCCTCTTGTCCTCTGACCACCGACCTGTCAAGCACACACCAGGGCTCTGATGCCCAGGCCATCTTGAGCACAAGGCATGCAGGGCGAGGCAGTTCCAGGGCCTTGCTATCTCTAAGTGTTAGCTGAACCTCTGATCCTAATCAGATGCTGTAAATATACACTCAATGGAACTGTAAATAAATAACTTCTTTTTTGCAACTTTAACAAGCCATTGCCTCGTTGTCTTTTTTTTTTATTAGCAGTCAGCCGGGTGAGGGAGGTTCCCTGGGGTAATACCCAAAGGGGGGGGGGTTTGCTGCTTAAGCTACTCTGCTTCCTCCCAAAGAGGAAACTATTTTTAATTTCCTCCAACACTTCCAGACCGTTAAACAGACTCCAAGGCTTCTGTGATTGTGACAGGAGCTGTGACATCTTACATCCAGAGCCCACAATCTCCATAGTACTTTTTTCATGACTGGCAACAAATTCAGGTCATGCACTTGGGAAAAGCCTGGCAAATTTTTTATGACCCGTAGGCTGTGTGTGGTATCTTGAAGCCCAGGTACGCCCAAGGTTTGCTGAAGCTCAGTAACCTGAATTGGTGGCAACAAGTAGAAACACCAATTCATCAGAGCTATTTCCAGATTGTGCTTAAAATTAAAAGGCAAAAACATGATGAAGTCCAGAATTAAAATATACCCCATACATGCCAAAATTCCAAGAAAACAGCAATGTTTAAAATAACTGGCACTAGGTTTTTGCTCAGTAAGTTTTTTTTTCTGTTCTTTGACAAGAGAGAGGGATTAAAAAAGGACTAGACATTTAATCCCGAGGGGAAAAAATGCTCATTAGCTGCACACATTTAACATTCTCAAATGATTCAATAAATATACACTATGCTTTCAAGTTCCCCTCTCCAAAGCATATTAATTGATGCATTTTTAGTTCAGTTTTACCCTTCCATATTTTATACGGTTGCTAAGGAGGTGCCCTTTCAATGTTCTGGAGGCCTTGATTTATCACCCAGGAATGCAGATGCCCTCCATTCATTCTTTGTCATCTGCACAACTGTTGTTGTAAGAGCGTGCCTTTCATAATAGTGTCACTGTTTCAGATCACGGTGGCACACTGTAGCAAATAAATCTCACAGTGTATTGTTCCACAATTCATAACATCTTGCTATATTTATATGGGGGAAAACTATGAAAAATACACATAACCAGACTTCCTTACTGTTGGACAATTAACATTCATTGCTCCCAGAAGTCATTTATCTTGTACTTTTGTACATGCAAAATAAAGAAAATTAATCCAACCTGTGTAAAGAATAGATAAAACAGCAATAATATAAAAGTTCAGTGATCAAAAGAACACCATTGTGCCTAAGCAGGGTGAAACACCTTATTGAATACAATTATCCTGATATAATTAAATGGCTAATAGTCCAATCCTCTGGGCCTTTTGCAACAGCAGATCTTCTGAACCGCTAGTGCAAGAAGTCCAGCTTGGTTGAAAATGTTGTACTGTCATTGTATGCAACAGGGCCAACAGTGGAAGGAGCCAACACTTCTGCATGCAGTCTGTAATTTCCCAGGACACTCTGCCAACCAAGGTAGATTGGAAGACAGGGTGGTTCATGGACAGGGAGGAGGTTTGGGGGATGATTGGGGTAGCAAGGGGAGAGCGTAGGGATTGGAGCAGGCTGGAGGGGGTGAATCTCAACAGCAAAAGTGCACACCGGATTCTAACCCCCGTTTTCCAACCCTCCCAGGTCTCTTTCTCTCCCCATAGCTACATAGCTAAGGATACCCACAGATGGCCTATCCTGGCATAGTTAATAAAGGTCTCTGATTGACCTTCTTGTCACCCCACCCCCCTCAACCTTCAGATACAGCTCCAACAATATAGCTGCATTGCATAAAATGGTGAGGGACTGGACTGGACTGGGTTGTAAATAATAGAATGGGATACTGATAAAAGAATCATCCTTCCAGTGTTCAGAAAGTACATCATACGATGACTTTGCTTTCAAGTAGGGAACACCAGCATTCCAGTGTTTGAGCTAAAAGAAAGCCAAACTTTGTGCATGTTCCACATGAATAACCCTCCAAAGCTCAAATCTTTGTGAACCATCGATTTGATCACTGAGAAAGGCTCAAATATGCCCACAAAAAGGTCAACGCTTTGTCAGCATTGACGGTTTGCAAAGGCTAGAATAAAAAAATAAAAAAAAGAACGCCTGCAAGTCATCAAGTCACTCTCAGCAGTCCAAATTTTCACAGACATATTCGTGATCATTTTGATTCTGCTTGCAAACATTTGAATGAAGGAGTTCAGTGTTCTGAGGTTCCCTGGCGGGGCATTTTCAGTGTCTCTGCTTTCGTGCAGGCACCAGACTATACAGAAAGACTGTGTGAGGTGAGCGAGAAACCAGGAAAGGTTTGGTGGTCTCCCTTGCCAAATGAGAGAGAAGAATTCCTCCAGTCCAGGTGTCTGAGAGTGTATGAAAACAAGGCAGGCTGAGAGAGATACATCATTAGCAAAAGACTGACAGGGATGAACTCAAAAGTACATAAGATCATGGCAGACAGCGCACTTGCTACAAAGCCATAGCTGTAACAGTTACCATATGTGCACTTGCAGAAAGACACTTGTTCTGTGGCAGAGCGTGAAACAAGAGATTAGACAGCCATAACAATTCAATAATTTCCATCTTGTTTTAATAAGAGATTCTAATTAGTGCTGGAATTCCATCTGTTTGGCAAGCTTGCACTTTTGTAAAGGTCTCAAGGGCCCAATTTGTACTTACTAGTATTGGTGTGAGAGAACTGCTTCCTAATGGTTCCCCGCATTGCATTGGTAGTGGAAGCAGCTAATGGACGGGTGACAATCACGTGTGTTTATGGCATGGCATTCCCGATGTCATGAGATTGGTTAATGTCTGCCTCTCCTGAAAGGGTCATCATTACTACTTGAACGGAAGTGCCTAAGGCCACAATCCCATTCAAGTGCCATGCTGGCAATGCGCTAACACCTACACCATGACTATCATATCCTAAGCCTGGCCAGGCAATGCCATGCTAGCACAGCCCTGCCAGTAATTCTGGTGCAGCCCTTCTCAATAATGATTCTTTTACTTCAGAATGCCAGATGCAAGGGAGGGCACCAGAATACAGGTATCTTGTTGTCTTGTGTGCTCCCTGAGACATTTGGTGGACCACTGTGAGACACAGGAAGCTGGACTAGATGGGCCTATGGCCTGATCCAGCAGGGCTCTTATGTTCTCAATGCCCCCAGTATCCATGGAAACTTGTGTGTCATCCAGGCAGCAGCATCCTGAAGCCCGTACATCACAAGTGCAGTGCAGTGTCAGTGTACCATAAAAGTGCAGTTAACCCCTGTTAACTGCACAGAGTCACCTTTTAAAGTGTTGACCTCTTACATTTAGCAGGTGGAGAGCAATGATCCCTTCTCACCGTAGCATGGCATTTTTCCAGTGGCTGTTGCTGGTTTCTCTTTTGCATCTTTTAAAGATTGTAAGCCCTTACTTACCTCTCCCAGGATGTCTGGTCACTCCCCCCACCATTGCATGGAGTGAATGCCCCAGCACTGCATCTTCATCATGTACAATGGTTGGGGATAAGACTGGGCTCTAATTGAACAAGGTAATGTAACAAGTCATCTGAATGCTATAGTAGATACCTGGTTAGATTCCTGTCCTGCCATAAACTTAGTTTATTGGCTCCAAGCAAACCCCTTCCCCAGGCTTACGGTCCAATCCTATGCAGCGCCGGCACACAAGCCCACCAGACCCGTGCCATATCCAGTGCTGAAACTGAGCAGGTGGGAAATATGCCCCTGAGCTTGGGGCAAGGAAATATTTGCCAGCTCGGAACTCATGCCCTTGGCCACCAGTGAAGGTGAGTTATGTGCCAAGCAGTGCGGGGGCTGGGAGAGGGTACTGCAGACAGTTCACCAGCGTTTCTGGTGGGGGGGAGGGCAGAACGGGGATGGATGAGGCCTGGGACAGGGACGGAATTGGCAGAGGCCTCCTCCACTATATCCTATCCTCCCTCCTGGGTTGGGCAGCCAGCTATATAGATGGAGATTCAAGTAGCCCTGATGGGCAGGCTGGGGCATTTCTCAGGGTAAGGGGAAAATATCCCCTTAACCTGAGGAGACTTCCAGCCACCTCCTAACCTATGTTGGATCCAGCACAGGCCACAGATACAGTGCCAATTTAAGCAGTGGTTAGGATTGGGCTGCCCATGTTGTATAACTTGTGTATCTTCAAAACATGTGTGTTGACAAGCCTAATAATTCACCTGCCAGGTATTGTAGCTTGAGAAGTGTGGCTTGATTGTATTCCTCTTCTGTTTTGCTGTCCCAGGCAGGCAGCCAGGACAAATGTTTCATCATAGCTGTAGAGTTGTTTAATACTGAGTAGCCTTTTTATCCAAAATCTGAAAGGGAAGAAAGTCATGCATTTTGCACATAGCCATTTTCTTCGAAAGCTTATCTTCTCTACTGTTGAAACCCTACAATTAACATTTTAGAGACTTTTATAAAGTTCTTAGTTGTGGCAGCTGAAATAATGTTACATTTCCCAACTGTTTTCTTCTGGCTGTCATCTTATTATGTTAGCAATTTGCATTAAGGATTTTGAATTATACCTTGCCATACAACACTTGGATTAGGACTGGAGTGACATTGAAATATTCGTGATTTTCGCAAGGTTACAAAATCATTAATTAGATCTTGGCGTTAACCGGCTGAAGAACTGGCTTGCCTTCATTTCTTGTAGATTTGCATTAAACTACTGGAGTGGTTTTTCTTCATGTTTTAAGCAAGCTGTACATCTGAACATTTGCAATGGCTTGGAAATATTCTCATGAAATAATAATAATTGATATTGTCCTATTAGCCCCATCACAGTGTACAGTGTCCAAGTCTAAAAATATAATATTCATCCAATTCATTTTCATTCCATATTACATTTTCTCAATAAATTGTTTCTGCTTCCTCAAGAGAGAGGTCAAGAGGCATGAGCCAGTTCATACCAAATTCTTCCTGTGCATTCTTCGTAATTCAGTATTCTAAACTAGAATATACACACTCTAATTTAGTTGAAGGGAATTCATAATAGCCTGTCTTAAAAAAAAAAAAAAAAAGATTTAAACCACTAACAGACCAATTCTAACTAGAGTCCTGCACTGTGATGCAGCAGTGCCAAGGGAATAGAGCAACCATTTTCAACCACTCTGCCATGGCACACTGGTGTGCCACGAGTGGTCTACAAGGAGTCTACACCATGTGATGGTGAGCCCCTGTAACGTCCATGGCAGGAGGAGGCCCCTGCCCTCAGGTCTGTACCAAGCACAAGGGGCTTACCCGGTCTAGGCACGGTGGTCAGCGATGAATTAATGCACGGGACGCAGGTAGGGCAGCTTTACACAGACGGTTTAAATCTCTTTACATTCATGGGGCTCATTGTTTCACGGCTCCCTTCAGTCTACGCTGACAGATGCCAGTGTCGGCAGAGCAGTTCTGGCCCCGTTCCTTCAGGTTCCTGGGAGGTGGGAGTCCAGGCTTCCCGGCCTGGGTCCCTCTGCCCTGTGCCTGGGTTCTGGAGGCCTCTGCCCCGGCCGGCAGGGATCTGGCTGGTTTGCCCTGGGATGGCCCATGGTCCCTTGGTGTTTGCTCCCTTCTTTGTTCATAATCCGGGTTTGTAGTTGGCATCGAGTGCCCCTCTCAACCACCACAGCTCTCCAGGGTGTGTCCCTTGGGACTGGGCAGGCCCAGGGCCCTGGAGGTGCTGGCCCCAACCTCCTGTCTCTGTAGCTGCCCGTAGCCTCCTTCCTACGGAGGCCTCTCTCCTTTCCCTTTGGCCTGGGTCACCTTCTCCCACTGGTTTCCCTCTGGCCTTCCACCCCTCTGGAGAAGAGTGACCTCCTTCTTCCCCCTCCAGCTCCCTTATGAGGCTTACCTCAGGTCTGCCTAACCTCGCCCTTCCAGCCCATGTGTCTTCCTGCTCCCAGCTATTCCCTGTCCCTACTCCTGTGTAGGTGTCCTGCACGGCCCCCAGTCCTGCTGACACTCAGGGCTTACTCCCAAGTAGGCCTTGACTCCCGAGGAGACCCCTGTGCCCAGGGAACTCCTGGCCACCTGGGCTGGGTCCAGGTGACAGCCCCTCACTGGCAGCATGGTGTGCCTCGTAAATTGTCAAAAACCTGATGGTGTGCCTTGACAATTTCAGTGCCTTGTCAGTGTGCCCTGAGATGAAAAAGTTTTCAGGAAAAACTGGGAATTTGCCCAGTTCACCTCAGAAGTACAATTCTTACAGAACATTAAGGATCCTTTTGAGATACCAAGACTTGTGGAGTCATCCCTCACCATTATTTTGGAGATATTAAACTTTGATCCATTGGAAATTATGTGCCCCATACATCTCAGCAGCAATGGATAACCCTAAGCATGCTCATAAATTGTGTGTGGTTTCTAGCAACTGATGTGTATGGTTTCCAGTGCTTCCTGACTCAATTTGCTGAACAAGGAGCAGTGGAAGCTGCCATCCCAAGTATCAGAGTATCTGATCTCAAACAGCACCAAGGGAAGGCTGGAGCTCAAGTATAAGAACACAAGAAAAGCCCTGCTGGATCAGGCTGAAGATCACATGCAAGAGCTTGTACCACAGTTGGTGGCCATGCGTTGACAGCATGCATGGCCACCATAAGAACATAAGAACAGCCCCACTGGATCAGGCCATAGGCCCATCTAGTCCAGCTTCCTGTATCTCACAGTGGCCCACCAAATGCCCCAGGGAGCACACCAGATAACAAGAGACCTCATCCTGGTGCTCTCCACCAATTTCACTCAGTGCTGGGTCTGTAAAGTTTCACTATAAACCACATTTAATTCAAACAGGTGACATGATTCCTTACATCAAGAGAACTCCTACAGCCATTCCTGCTGTGTATGTGCTTAAGTGCATTGTTGGATCATGTCCTAATTGTAACTGAAATGTGGCAAGTGGTTGAGAAAGATGTTCATCTTTAATATCCCAAGAGTGGAGTTGGCTGGCTTTACATTGTCATTTGGCACTGAAATGTCACATGGATCCCCTCAAACATCAGTTTGTGGAGTACTCAGAAGCTAATTAGATGAAATTCACAGCTGGGATCTCCAGCCATCAAATGTTTATAACCAGGCACAAGTGAAGATTCCTTACATCTCCTCTATCACGCAGGATATGAGCTAAATTAAAATGGCAGAGTGTAAAGACTTACCTAAGAAGAAAAGTGGTGCAAGGCAAATATATCAAGATAGGTAGCTGTAGCTGCTAGAATGCTTTTGTACAATCAGAAAGACTTTGGGGAAATAATTAGAGTGAAAAAGAGTGCAAAGTTGCAATTTGATCTAGTTAATTAATTTCTAGCAGTCTCCTCGAATCTTAGAAGTTTAAGTATTAAAGTTGGGAAGGAAAAAAGAATACATCCATCAGCTACTTCATCTTGATGGCATCACCTTTAAAAGAACAAACAATGGTATTTGCTATTAGCTGTGAAACCAAGCCAACTCCACTGCACATCCAGCCAGCAAGGGAACATTAACACAGCAACCTTTTAGGTTCACTTGAATGAATCAAGCCACTCATTTTTATACTGCCCTTCCTCCATGGAGCACAGGGCAATGTACACAGTCCCATTCCTCCTTTTGTCCTCACAATAACCCTGTGAAGTATGTTAAGCTGAGAGATAGTGATTGGCCCAAAGTCATTCAGGAAGCTTTATGGCTTAGTGGGGATCTGACCCTGGATCTGCCAGGTCTAAATACAGCCCCTGAACTACTATACCAGGGGTGTCCAAACTTTTTAGCAGGAGGGCCACATCATCTCTCTGACACTGTGTCAGGGGCCGGGGAAAAAAAGAATTAATTTACATTTCAAATTTGAATAAATTTACATACATGAATATATTAGAGATGGAACATGTGAATGAATGAAGGTCTTGCAATAGCTCAAGGCCTATAAAAGGCCTTGCACAAAGCAAGACTGGCCTTTCCTTTGCTGATGCTGCTGCATCACAGATGTGAGACAGCAAGCAGTGGAGGCAGCCCTCGTCCCACAGCTCATGCAAGAGGTCAAACAGTTGGCTGTCACACTGAGAGCAGTTGCATCAGGCCAGCTCGGGCTCCAGCAAGTCTCCGGAGGGCCAGAGGCTCATTGGAGACTGGGGACTCACTGAGGGCCGGGTTGGGAGTCCTTGAGGGCTGCAAGTGGCCCCAGGGCTGGGGTTTGGGCACCCCTGCACTACACCATCCTGGCCCTCTGAACGAGCTCCTTCCGTTATGCAGTTCCTTAAAACTGGTAGTCGTGTACTTCCAGATTTGTGAAAACCACACAAGGAGCACAGTAAGTGGTTTTATTTCCCCCTGGACAGTAGCAGAGGGGATAGTAGTGGCAGTGGGCATGTCACATTGCCTCTATTGCTTGTTAACCTTAGATTGGAAATCCAGTTGAAATGGTTGATGCCTTTATGGTAGATGAAGAAATTTTGTCTAGTGGTACCTCTTGTTCCCAAAGCCATTGTATTGTGGGTTTGAAATGTCTCTTGTCATAGTGGCTGAGTAGATAAGAGGCTTTCAAAGTCTCCAGTTTGATCATCAAAGCCATCCACTTGGTATTCAGCCATCACAAACCTCTGCTGCAAATCACTATTAGCATGGTAAAGAGAAAAACGGTGGACCCTATATTATAACGCACAGGGTGCTTGAACAAACGGCAACAAGAATGGAAAAAAGGGAAATAATCTCAATGGGGGCATACTTTTCAAGAGCAGAGTTTCCAAGACCTCCTTTTTTCTCCAAAAGCTAAACAAAAATTTTGCTCTTTCTGTTCTGCCATGATTGAAACCACCAGTGCATTTCCAGTTCTCTGCAAGCAAAAGATTAGATACCCAACCTCGTTTTGGGAGGATTACTTTGAAAAGTGAATTACCTTTGCCAGTGTCAACTGCCCAGATATATATATATATATATATATCCTCTGCATTATTGTCCTTAGAAGTTAGTAAAACACACACACACAAGCTAGTATATATGAGGGGATAGAAATACTCATTTTTTTTTTATAACTGGAGAGCAATAATTCTAATAATTTTTTTTTCAAATTTTGTGAAACAAGAGAGACATGATAGAACAAAGTTAAGGCACACATATGTTCAAAGGACAGAGTCATTTTGTTTCCATTAAGAAAAGCTGAGGTTGTCATTTGTTTTTGTTTTTAACCACATTCTTTCAAGCCTAGCTAAATTCCACTTGAACAATAAAGGAAATACCGCTTTAAAAACAGGCAGTTAAAAATAAACAATACAAAATGAGACCTGCAACAGATTCATTCCTGCAACAGTTGCTTCCATTCCTGTTCGTTGCCCTAGACCAGTGGTTCTCGCTTTAGCACCAGGACCCACTTTTTAGAAGGAGAATCTGTCAGGACCCACCAGAAATGATGTCATGACCCAAAGTGATATCATCAAGCAGGAAAATTTTTAACAATCCTAGGCTGCAATCCTACCCACACTTACCCAGGAGTAAGTCCCATTGACTATCATTGTTAAAAGAATATACATAGTAGCTTGTTAAAAGTACAGGTCTATAACATTTCCTCAAATGCAGTCACATACCATGGTGGCATCAAGTCTAATATATAAAAATAAAATATTTAAATGAATGGGGACCCACCTGAAATTGGCTCGTGACCCACCTAGTGGGTTCCGAGCCACAGTTTGAGAAACACTGCCCTAAACAGTCTAGAACAGGAGTCTTGTAGTCAAACGCTGCCTCCCACTTACCGACAATGTACCAGCCTCTACTCTTCTCATTTTCCAGTGTTCTAGTTCGGCACGCTGCTCCCCTCTACATTTCCTTTTCCTCTCTGTCCCCCTCTTCTTTTTCCAATCCAGGGAGTGACGGGAGGAGGAACAACAGTGAAAGCAAGTAGGTGAACAGAATAGGCTCACCCCACCAATCTGCTGCCTGAGGTGACTGCTTAATAGCGCAATCCTATGCTTCCCTAGCACCCAGGCTACAGCGACTCCAAAATGGTGTCCACTGTATCCTATGGGGCCAGAGAAGCAGCAAGAGGTCTCCACAGTGTAAGCCAGGGGATAAGTGTTCCCTTACCCCATAACACCTAGGCAGCTCCAATTAGTCTTCTTGGCTCTGCTTCCACTATTGATCTGGCATAGAACCGAGAAGACCTGTGTCAGGTTTCCTTGCCCAGGAGGTGGGTTAGAATATGGCAGCAGAGCCTGCCACCATCTCTGCTCCCCCTTGTGGAGGGGAGCTTCTCCCCTCCCCTGCTCTCCCCCTACCTGGTTCTTTCCCCTTCCCTCCCTCCCCCTCCCCCTGTCCTGAAAAGCCCTGCTGCTGGCCAGAGGCCATACTCAGCATCAGGAGTTCTTGGTTCCTTCTTCAGGTGTTGAAGCCCAGCACCAACTTCTGCTGGGCTCAGTGCCAGTGGTGTATTGCTAGTGCTGGTGCAAAAGTGCCAAAAAGAGGCCAGGAAGCAGAGAGTGGGTGTCAATGGGCAATTTTCACAATGGAGAGAGGTGAAAAGCGGTGTGCCCCAAGGATCTGACCTGGGACCGGTGCTTTTCAACCTCTTCATAAATGACCTGGAGACAGGGTTGAGCAGTGAAGTGGCTAAGTTTGCAGACGACACCAAACTTTTCCGAGTGGTAAAGACCAGAAGTGATTGTGAGGAGCTCCAGAAGGATCTCTCCAGACTGGCAGAATGGGCAGAAAAATGGCAGATGCGCTTCAATGTCAGTAAGTGTAAAGTCATGCACATTGGGGCAAAAAATCAAAACTTCACATATAGGCTGATGGGTTCTGAGCTGTCTGTGACAGATCAGGAGAGAGATCTTGGGGTGGTGGTGGACAGGTCGATGAAAGTGTCGACCCAATGTGCGGCGGCAGTGAAGAAGGCCAATTCTATGCTTGGGATCATTAGGAAGGGTATTGAGAACAAAACGGTTAGTATTATAATGCTGTTGTACAAATCGATGGTAAGGCCACACCTGGAGTATTGTGTCCAGTTCTGGTCGCCGCATCTCAAAAAAGACATAGTGGAAATGGAAAAGGTGCAAAAGAGAGCGACTAAGATGATTACGGGGCTGGGGCACCTTCCTTATGAGGAAAGGCTACGGCGTTTGGGCCTCTTCAGCCTAGAAAAGAGACGCTTGAGGGGGGACATGATTGAGACATACAAAATTATGCAGGGGATGGACAGAGTGGATAGGGAGATGCTCTTTACACTCTCACATAATACCAGAACCAGGGGACATCCACTAAAATTGAGTGTTGGGCGGGTTAGGACAGACAAAAGAAAATATTTCTTTACTCAGCGCGTGGTCGGTCTGTGGAACTCCTTGCCACAGGATGTGGTGCTGGCGTCTAGCCTAGACGCCTTTAAAAGGGGATTGGACGAGTTTCTGGAGGAAAAATCCATTATGGGGTACAAGCCATGATGTGTATGCGCAACCTCCTGATTTTAGGAATGGGTTAAGTCAGAATGCCAGATGTAGGGGAGAGCACCAGGATGAGGTCTCTTGTTATCTGGTGTGCTCCCTGGGGCATTTGGTGGGCCGCTGTGAGATACAGGAAGCTGGACTAGATGGGCCTATGGCCTGATCCAGTGGGGCTGTTCTTATGTTCTTATGCCTTATGGCACTTACGTGCTCTTACGGTACTTTTGCGACAGCCCTTATATGTGCCCCCACCCGACATTCAGCATGTAAGCTCATTGCAATCAGAATGCTTCCTTTTTTGTCTGAACTCAAGTTTTCCATAATGTCATTCACTTATTAAAATCCATGGTTGTCCTCATGTTAACATGGGCTATTCTTAGAAGTGAATGATGATACCTACCACAGAAGTATTGATCTTTGTGAAGAAAGTAGCCATTATCCAAAATCCATTTCCAGAAAAAAAATAATAATCTGGCATGCAATTACTGTTTATCATGAATGCAGTATAATGTGCTCAGTATTTGAGGTGAATCCTGTACAAGGATATCACTCTACATGGCTCATTACAAGATTAAAATAAACTCGCCGCTTACAGTCTGAAATTATCCCAACCTACTTTGATCAGTATAATACCTTACTCCATGCAATGCTAGTAAAAATGTCATTTAGTTTCATTTAACCCAGATGTAGAGCTAGTCTGAAATACCCTTCTTGTTTTCTCTACTAGATTCTCAAGCGGCTAATATGGTGGCAGGGGAAAAATTTCAGCAATTTTTCTGGACACCTTGAGAAATATTGCCCAGTTAACAGCCATATGGCCCAATCCTATTTGAGGGATACAATGGCAGATTTTGTGATCTGTGATCATATCCTAAAAGGGCTTCTTTGCTCATTTGGCAGAAGTTGTGCCCAGTTAGTTTGGCCCCCATTAAAACTCTGAGACTAGAACTAGGTTTGCCACCTTGCATGCCGAGAGTCTGTGGCTAGGAAAGTGCATGGCTTTTAATTTAAGAGGTTGACATTCTGACTTTTTATGCAGCCAAAAGGACACAGTTCCAGTGAACAGGAGGGTTGCTTGTGTTATATTTTCTTTCTAACCAAATATTCTAGTACAACACCTGAACAGGCTGACCACCTGATGCTTTGGTCACACATTGGTTCTGACCGTCACAGACTTTAAGCATCCCTAGGCATTACCCATCAAAAGGGGACAGGAAGGCATGCCTCTGTGATAACCATGCGAAATGCTTGCAGAGTGTTCTCTTGCATCCTGCTTGCTTCATTTGTTTAGGATTGTTGCTTTTGTTGCACGAGGCCCATGTCAAACATTCTTTGCTATTCATCACAATAGCATGTAATTCTGTCATCCAGCTGCATGAAGGAATAGCCGTATGCCTGTGTGTACGCCCCTCCTTCCACTACACTAGTGCTGCTTCACTGATGTTCATCAAAACTACATGAAGAAATGTGATCTAAACAGCCTTGGACTGCATTTCATGGAAAGAAAACACAACAGAGATAAAAACGCAATTAATTGCAGATGTTTAATAAAAGAGATTAAAAACAACAGCTAGGTTATTACTGGAAAACAGTAATAAATGAATCATTCTTATTAGTTTATTAAACACCGAAAGGCCTGCTCAAGCATTTAATTGACTTTTTAAGGAGACATCTTTAAGCAAATTCATTAGGTGACAGTTAATTACGATACACACTAATTAGCACTTAACTGTAATGACTGCATTTATTTATCAAGGGTATTTTGGACATAGTTTATTGCAAGCATATGTTCAAAGATGCCTTGCAAAAAGTATAAACAAGTATCATTAAGCTTTGGGAAGTCTATAGATATTGGTGTGATCTAATGAACATATATGCAAAGGTATTCATGCGTGTAGCTGTAGTTGCTCCAGAATCATCCCCAGCAGTGATTTGAGGCAGATGGACCATTTCTGTTCTCAGAAAGAGGAATACAAAGTGGGTTGATGGTTCAGTACAAGCAATGCTGAGAAATGCTGCTTGGAAGGCATAATGAAGAAAAGTGGCACATACAGAGCTTGGGTTGTGGTCATAGATCATGGTGTTTATGATTACCCAAGGCATTTGTGGGACTTTATTTTGATTACAGATGTGGGGGACTGCAGCTGTAGTGATATTTTCAAATAATCTGGGAGATGGGAGTCAGTACGGGGGGGGGGGTCGCACTAAATATTGCAGGTGCTGCAATGCACCAGGTAAGCAGGCCTTCCCACTCACTGTCTGAGCCATTGGAGCAGCAATGGAAATGCGTAGCACATTGCCTTGCTGCCCTGAATGGCTCCAATGATTAGTGGGAGGGGCCACTTACACAGTGTGTTGCAGCACCTGCAATACTTAGCGCACCGCCCCCCCCCCCGTTTGAGTATTTTGATGTACGTACTTTCATGGTTTCAATTCATGACCATCATCCCAGAGCAAGAGTAATTTGCTCTTTATTGGATGAGCATCATCAAAGGAGCAGCAACATGGTGATACCAGTCCATCAGAGGTATCTAATGATACCAGTTCGTCAGTATCTGAACTTTTCCTTAAGGAATAATTACAATGAACAGACAATTCACTGAACCATATCAATCCCTTCCATTGCTGCATATCATCCAGTGGGTATCTCCCCTACACTTGTGCACCCCTTTGGGACAGCGAACCATCTTATCCCTTAGCTGTGTAAATGAATTTGAGATCTTTTTCAACTTTTTACTTTTTCAGAATAATAAAAAGATTGTCACTATTAGCAGCAGCAGCAACTATTTATAAAACAGAGTGCTTGCTTAGTCCTTCTCAGACAGCCTTTCCCTACTGGATTGCCACTGGATCTCTACTGGACTTCCACAAAATTATGCTTGTGTAAATCCATCTCAACAGAACCTCCACATTTTCTATAGGTGTGGTTCTATGGGAAATTAATCTCACAAACAGCAGCAACTGTGGGCACAATCCTAACCATGAGTAAAGCACATTTGTGCCTCCTCGGGAGATGCACTGGCACATGGAGGCTGCATCCAGCCTCCGTGGTGGCTTGCGGAGTGAGCCTTCCATCGGCCGAGCTCAGCCTATACAAGGCTCTGGGGTGGGCAGGGAGAAGGCAGGCAGTGACCAGCCTCCATACCCTTTCAGTGGTACATCTGATTTATGATAACTTGCTTACCAAGATGGAGGCAGAAAGGCAAAGACGAAGTGTATATCTTGTCTTCCGGCCATGGCAGCTCTCATGCCTCATCCATTCCTCATGCCTGGAGACCATCATTGCTTTACTTTAAAAACCATATCATATATCTAAGGGCACAATCCTAACCCACTTTCCAACACCAACGTAAGGGCAAGGGAACAAACATTCCCTTATTTTGAGGAGGCCTCCACGAGTGCCACCCAACTGCAGGATGCAGCACACGTTCCATTGGCACAGCTACTGGAAAGTTGGTTAGGATTTGGACCTAAATATCTAATTCACTGTATATGGGGTGACCATTAACTATAGTGCCAATAGTGTTGCAATGGATCATGACTGTGAACACCAAACCCAATCAAAGTATTCCAACAGGTTTCTGCCATCATCCCATTTTCAAGTATTTATATGAAGATTTGGCTCTCCTTCCTTATTTCCCATGTATAATACCCAGTTCAAACTGGCTATCAAACCCTTAACCAAAAGCATTGTGGGAGTGATTATTGGATTTTTGATTGGTTCTAATTCTGTGGCTCTCTGCCATAATAAAACCACTGAGATGTGCAATAATCGCACAGAACTGTCATGTCTTTCATATTGTATCCGTTAAAAATATCTCAAGGATATTATTTTGGGTCCTAATTAACCATGACAGAAGTGTGGTCAATAAAAAGCCCTTTTTTGTTATAGCATGTTGCTCTGTGTTTTTCTGTAATTATCTTACATTATCAACATATCCATGTTATTTGAGAAAACACTGAGATTGGATTAAACTGATCCATGAAATGTGACTGGCTGTTCAGTGAATGCATGGTTTCAGAGAATGTTTTCCAACTAAGTGGATTTCTGAAAACAAGAATTTTCCCTTTAATTGACATAGTGGACATGGCCAGTAAAAAGTTTTCTTTGTTTTTCTGTGGGTTTGAAGAATAGCATCCTGTATGTCTCCTTAGAAAAAGGTTCTGTAACTCTCTGGAGGTTCAAAGGCACTTACAAAGTTGGTGTACATACCTGCAATTTTGGGGAAACAGTGATAAATCCCACTAAGCACATGGTTAGCCATGTAGTTCATTCTTCAGACAGTGAGGGCTTCCAGATTAAATACAAATGTTCCGCACCCCCTTATCTGTGGGGGATACATTCCTGCACTTCCCATGGATATCAAAACCGTGAATAAAAGGGGACTCTATACTTTTTATGGTGTCAAGCACTGCAGCCTTCCATTGCAGTCTCTCTTACAGCCCAATCCTGAGCTGCCCAGCAAGCGAGGCTGCAGCAGCACCAAAATGGCCACTGCAGCATCCAACATGTAGCAGACAGCCCATGGCGGCTCCTTGAGGAAAGGGGACATCCATCCCACTCCCTTCCCCTGCCATACCTCCTTCCCACCCTCTCCCCCTCCCCCAACATCTCCACCTTGGAACGCCTCCCCATGCTTCCCCCATGCCCCCACTCACCTCTCTGTCAACCGGTGGTCCGGGCAAATGCTCTGGTGGCAGAATGCGGACCCAGCAGCAGAGCTAGCCCAATGCAGGCTCGCACTGGGCTAGCTCTAGTGCTGGGCCTGCAGGAAGGCTTGCAAATGTGCCTTATGGCACGTTTACGGCAGTGCATGTCAGAGGTAAGCTGGCGCACCAGGCTCTGAATTGGGCCCTTAGCTCCCAATCCTATCCAACTTTCCAGCACCGATGCAGCCATAATGCAGCTCAAAAGTAAGGGAATAAACATTCCCTTATTTTGAAGAGTCCTCCATGTCTGCTACCCACAGAATGCAGCACATGATCCATTGGCGCGGCTGCATCAGGGCTGAGACATTGGATAGGACTGTGCCTTTAGTGTTCTATAACAGACTGTTTTGGAAGAGAGATAAGTGCTTGGTGCAACAGTAAGTGTAGGGTCCCCTTTTACAAACAAGTAATGGTAGTGTGTGTGGGGGGGAGTGGAGAACCACAGATAAGTGAATCTACAATTACAGGATACAGGGATGGGGGGGGGGGAATCTGTATTGTGTAATAGTGTAAGTTTGGCCATGAACCCAGGACCTAATGGAGTTTTCTTAGTTGCCATCAATTACATAACATGATATGAAGACTAAAATTAAGGTTTTAAGCACGTGTTCATAGCTATCTGTTGCAGGCAGACTTTGAAAGTTCACAGTGATTAGCATGGAATGAAATGCAAAAAAAAGATGTTTTAAAGAACAGATGGCTGATGAAACAGCTGCAGGTAACAAAAGGGAGAGACACGAAAACAAAAACAAAGATGCTTTCCAAAAAGCGAAAGCGTGACTTCATTTAGAAACATTATTCATATCTGTTGCATGTACTGTTGTCTTCTGGGATCAGATAAAAGGGTGTGACAGCTCAAAGGTCTAAAATATGCATATGTGAATGGGAAACAATGAAAAGAACAAATTTGTCTTTAAAGTCTTCTCCGTTTCTGAAGAGCAATTAGGAAAATCACACCGCTTTCGGGGCTCGAACGCTAGCATTTAATGAAATCTGTGGGCTGCAGCACACACAATGCACACAACCAAACAGAGTAAACTGATTGAAGAGTAAAGTGGCTCATCACTGCCAGGAGTGTCCGTATTTTATTGGTTCTTCTGCATAGTGCCAATGGAGTATGGAGCTTGGTGATGGGGTCTGCCACCACACTGTCCAAACTAGTTTGAAAATCAGTATTGAAATTGTGTATGTTTGTTTGTGGAGCGTTGGTTTGGATGCATTAGGCCACTGTTTGCCTGCATGAGGGAAGGAAAGCAGGATGTGTGCACTCACAATACGCTTAACAACAGGGACAGCAAGGGCAGTTAGGCAAGTATAATCTGAACCAACCCAATATAGTCAATGCAGCAGTATCAACAATCTGTACCTTATATTTGAGGGGTTCTGTCCCTCTCTTCAGGCTCAATCCTAACCCCTTATGTCAGTGCTTTCCAGCGCTGGCATAGCGGTACCAATGGGACGTGTGCTGCATCCTGCAGTTGGGTGTCACTCACGGAATCCTCCTCAAAGTAAGGGAATGTTTGCTCCATTACCTCAGAGCTGCATTGCCCTTACATCAATGCTGGAAAGCACTGGCATAAGGGGTTAGGATTGCGCCCTTCATTCTGTACAGTGGGTCCTCGGTATCCACAGGGGATTGGGTCCACTGCACCTTGTGAATACCAACATCCAGGAATGCTGAAATTTGGGGTGGGGGTGCAGCAGGGTCATAGGGCTACAATAATTTGCCTGGAGGTTGCACTGGTCCCACCGGAGGTTGCACTGTCCTCCCAGCCTCCTCAGAAGACCTCCTGAACATGAATGGAAGCCAGTTCCAGTTTGCACTGGTGACTTCTAGTTGTGTCCGGGAGGTGTTCTGAGGCAACATCCTGAACAGGTTGACTGGAAGTCACCAGTGTGAACTAAAAGTGGCTTCCACTCACGTCCAGGAGGCCCTCTGAGGAGTGGGCTCAGCATCCGCGGATGCTGAGCTTGCAGATAAGGAGGAACTAAAGTACAGTCATTCACACAAAAAACCTGTACCTGTGTACATACACTTCTAGGAAGATACAGTGTAATATGTGAATGGCTCATACAATGTAGCATGCAATGGAACATAAGACATAATGTGTGAATTTCTGTAATCCAGTTATCCTTTTAAGGATCGTATTCAGAGACACACTGTCAGAATTCCTGACCTGTCCAACTTTCTGAGGAGGAAGGATTAGCATCGTACTAAAAGCTTAGAGGAAGGCCTTCCTTGCCTTCAGCAATTGTGTGCTAGCAATTGTTCAGCATTAGGCTGAGTGTTGTCAGAATTCTTGACCTGTCCAGCTGGCTGACAAAGAGGGATTAAACTCATTGTGGGAAATATGGAAGATAGTTGCTCATGGCACAGGCTTCCCCCTGCTATGGAGCCTTCATTTTAGCAAAGCAATTCACCTTTCAAACCATATCTGGAAGATGTCAAACTGTGAGTGAAAGGTGAGGAAGTCGAGAGAGTATTGGGTATGAATCTGAGAAGTCTTGGTTTTTGATCATAAGACCCATTCAGGCAGATCGATTGCATAGGATTGTTGTGGGGACTTGATAAGATCGGTAAACCCCCTGTGGACGCTGCAAACTGCTGTCACAATGAATAATATGGAAATGCAGGCTGATGGACTTATTTTAAAACAGATTTCAGGGCAGTGGGTCCACAGTTTCCAGACATCTATTTGCACGGCGGAGCTGCAAGTTCAAACTTTCTGTCAGACAAGGAAAAAGGAAAAGTCATCATAAATCCTCAAGCTTTCAAAACCACAGACCCTGTTAGCATGATACTGAAATGTCACTGACAGCAGGATATATGGGAACAAGAAAAAGTTCTCAGTGGGATTTACCACTTCTTATCAAGAGAAGAAAGGAGTACTGAAACTATCCGTGTTGTGTCAAAACAGACCACAGATGCCTGGAATGCCTTATTCACTCCAGGAGCAATTTTGACTGTCCAGGGTTTGACACTCTCCTGAATGTCAATGTCTTTACAGGGAAATAACATTCTCTCCATCATATTGTTGATCAAGCTTTCAAGGACAACAAGGCATGTAAAAAAGATCATTTACATGTCAGAAGCCGACTGCTCTATTACTGCACTGCAATTATTATTTCCATGTGCATGTAATTATGTTAAAATATATTAAATGACGCTATATACATTCGAGTTGGTTTTTTTCCACACAGAAACTGTTGCTGATATTGAAACTACTGTTTATTCTCTGAGGTTCAACATGGTGTAATTTATCTTCTTCCTTTCTGACACTTAGCAATGTCACAAAGTATTTAATTCCACTTCCCCGGCGTGTCTTCGCTCGGAGTGCTATTGTCGATGGAAACACAGCCTTATTTACATGCATTACCTCCTATATAAGTATATACGTACAAGCCTACAAGA
Organism: Tiliqua scincoides; assembly: GCF_035046505.1. Classification (NCBI taxonomy): domain Eukaryota; kingdom Metazoa; phylum Chordata; class Lepidosauria; order Squamata; family Scincidae; genus Tiliqua; species Tiliqua scincoides. Next base: position 34,956,872 of record NC_089826.1, read on the forward strand.
AATAATTTTCCCAATAGGCTTCAATCACCAAAGTGACACGTACAATTTGACATGACAAGAGGGAAATGAAAACTGCTATCTTATTGACATGTACCGAGAACAGAACTGGAAAGCTGGCATGATGCAGTTTTAGACGACACTAAATCAAACCAAGTTCAGGCCTTCTAGCTGTGCGGGGTGAACTGAAATCTTGCAATTGTCAACACAAATGTAGTGCAATGTATTTTATCAATTATTTCCTATTTGCATCCTTCTAGTGAGGAGTGCCATGCAGCTCCCGACACTTTTCTGACCTTGAAAAACGTAGCATACGATGACTGGCACAGTTCAATAATGCAAAACATCATTGCCAGTGTCCAAAAATTAGAAGTCCATTGTTATGTGTGGACCAGAAAAGGCCCATTGGAATAAAATAAAATCAATGGTCCACAAAGTGGGGAGTGTGTGTGTGGTCATTCAGTTTTCAAATGTGCTGCTGTTGAAACAAATAGAAAAGTTAAAAAAATATTCCGTGCAATCCTATTTATCATACTGGTGCACTTTGACACTCCGCCATGCTTTAACAAATCCTTGTTAAACATCACAGGATAGTTTATACAATACTTTACCACCCAAGGGCCCACCCCCACATCGTTACTAGCAAGGTGTGCACAATGTGAGCAAACACATCCTTGGTCCCTCACCTTGCCTTCTTGTTACATTTTCTTAAGTAGGTTTCACTGACAAACTACCACTCCTGCAATTAAAAAGGTCAACCAAAAAGGCTGAGCAGAAGTCAGGCAATGCATGCAGCATGGGTGCACCCATTGGTAATTGTGTGGGGTGGGTTCAGGTGGTAAATTATTGCCCAAACCGAAGTTAGGGAAATTAAATTACCCCACTTCTGAGTCTGGAGAAACTCACACTAGTGAGACAAACAGCCTACAGTTTTTCTGCTGTTCATTCAAGACAATTGTCTGGTACAGAGTGGCCCACAGCTAACACATTGATCAGCCATGAGGGAGATGCACATCAAGCAAAGTCATTCCATGGTTTGTTTACCCATTCACAAACACCTGCTCCATATTCAGAATTAAGCCTAACCCACTACCCATACATGGAAAAATCTTCTGTTTCTTGTAGATTGGTTTCTATTCTCAAGAGTCATGTGATTTCTTAAAAAAATTCTTTTAATAAAAATAAGAAGTATATAAAAAAGAGTTATGATTTCTAAGAAAGCACAATTCTAATCCTACTTTCCTCCTGTTCCCTGATAGTTGAGTCAACAGATGTGCTTTGGGGGCTTTGACGAGGACATGTTCAAAAACAATCACAGGATTATGATTGCAGGTAAGTGAACAGTGGCAAAAGTAAGTGAACAGTGGTGAACAGTCAGTGTTCACTAAAGAATGGAGAATTGGACAGATTCCAGGAATAAGACCCTGGAAGCAGAAAACTTGGACTATTGATGAACAAATTTCTTGTCACAGTCATGGGAAGAAAAAAAGTACAACAATGAATACATTTGCGGATAATGAGTGCCCTTTGTATAAGAAAAAACAAACAAACAGGAAGTCAGGAGAAAAGGCTTATGAAAGGAAGTCAGGAGAAAAGGCTTATGGGATTTATAGTTTGCTGTAAAAGTATAGCAGTTTTGCCTTAGCTATATTTGCACCGGCCAGGGGAGGAGGGAGGATAGGACTGGGGTCTCAGGGACATATTTTTTGGGACCAAAGGAGGCTGCAGAAGGAAGAGGGAAATCAGTTTGTCTTTCCCCCATTACACAAACACCACTTCTTCCATTTATGAATGTTGGAATATTAAACTTGAAATTGGAATTCTGCAAGGGCTGGGCAGGCAGCACAACAGAAATGTGAGCATTTGTCACAATTGTCTTGATCTCCCTTATGCTTTGTTCTGACTTTCATCTACACTGAGCCTTCTATAATTTAAATGTAGTTTGTTCTTTTCCGTGCTCATGCTTGTTTATATAACTTGTGACACTAGCTGATGCTGGCCACAGATCAAGACAATTTATGTTGCTTATTTCTCATTAATATATGTACTAGCTGTGTTTACAGATGATACTTGTTTGCTTTATGTCAATCCATCTAAAGGCAACTCACAGGGGGGGGGAACAAAGCATCATGCTATTAACATATTTATCTGTACATTGGCTTCCCCACGTAATTTTCTAGGCAAAGCTAACCTCATCTTCAGTAACTCAATATGTGACAATCATGTGGGTCACTGTTTGCTACTGCACACATGACTCTGCACAGGGAAATCCTTTACCCTTGACTTTCCTTCTGTTGATGGTCCTTCTATGAAAAGAGAGCTGGATGCACATGGATTCTGTTTTTCAGGTTTACTTAAGAGAGCAAATGTACCACACAGTGACTAAACTCAAGTTCATAGATGTAGCTCACTACCCTGGTGTCCAGGGCAGTGACTCAAGATGTCATGTGACATTGAGATATCACTTCCAGGTTCTCCCTGGAGGAGAGGGCACTGATGGCTTCATGCCCCTTTTCTTTATCCTGTTGAGGCTCCCCTTTGAAGGGGCACCCCTTTCAAGGGGAAGCCTCCACAGGAAGAGGAAAGGGGTGTGTGAAACTGCCAGTGCCTTCTCCAGGGAGAATATAATATAATAATAATATATACAGTATTTATATACCGCCTTTCTTGGTCTTTATTCAAGACTTTATTCAAGGCGGTTTACATAGGCAGGCTTATTAAATCCACGCAGGGATTTTTACAAATTGAAAGAAGGTTCTTTCTTTCAAGAACCACTACATATTCAAGGTGTTACACTCCGATCTGGTTTAACATTCTGGCCTCCATCCTCCCACGCTCCGAGCAGATGGAACAGCTCAGCTGCAGCTTGCCAGCTGCTTCAAGGTCGCACAGTGCCGGTGGCCTCGAACTGGCGACCTTGTGGATGTTAATCTTCAGGCAAATGGAGGCTCTACCCTCTAGACCAGACCTCCTGCCCAGAGAACCCAGAAATGACTGCCTTGCACCACTTCTTCTGCCCGGAAGAGGGGGCAATCACTTCATGCTCCCATTCCTTCTTCTGTGGATGCTCCCCTTTGAAGGAGAAGGAACAGGGGACGCAAAGCTGCCAGCACCTTCTCCGTAAGTGGGGCAGACCCTGAGGGGAATGTGCCTCCCTGTGCATAGTGCCCAGGTGGCCCTCAGGCTCTACTCTAGTTATGCCTCTGCTATAGTCAAAATACGAGGGTCGCCCAGAAAGTAATGCACCACATTTTTTTTCTTCAACAAGTATTTATTGAACACAATGAAACTTACACAGAAGAAAGAATGATGTTTCTTCTACACTCCCTATTTTTCCACGTAATCTCCGTCCAGTTCTATGGCCTTCCTCCAGCGACACACAAGGGCTTGTATGCCCTGTCAGTACCACTCCTTGTTCTGGTCACGAAGCTATTTCTGCACTGTGCAAATCACCTCTTCGTCATCCTCAAAATGTCTTCCGTGAATGACATCCTTTAATGGCCCAAACAAGTGGAAGTCTGAGGGAGCTAGGTCAGGGCTGTAGGGTGGATGGGGTAACACAGTCCAACCCTGTTTAGTGATGTGTTCCGAAGTCCTCAAACTTGTGTGAGGCCGAGCATTATCATGTTGAATCAAACATTCACCAGGGTTGTTATGGTGCCGAAGTCGCTGGAAGCGCTTCTTGAGTTTGGTTCATGTCTTCACATAAGCTTCAGAATTAATGGTGCTGCCTCTTGGCATCACATCAATGAGTATGACGCCCTCACAGTCCCAAAACACAGTGATCATGACCTTACCGGTGGAAGCAGTTGCTTTGAATTTTTTCTTCTGTGGAGATTGAGGATGACGCCATTCCATCGACTGTCATTTTGTATCGGGCTCAAAATGGTGAACCCAGGTTTCGTCACCTGTCACAATCCTGGACAAGAACGCTTCCCCCTCATCTTCAAAACGTTTCAGTAACTCAGAAGAAATGTTTTTTTCTGAGAGATTTGTGGTTCACCGTAAGACAGCGTGGAACCCATCGTGCACACACTTTTGAGTAATCAAGAGCACGGATGATTGCATCCACACTTTCTTTGCTGATTGACAGCTTCAGCACCAACTGCCTAGTCGTTATGCGTTGGTCCTCGGGAATGAGCACATCAGCAAGCTGCGTCTTGTCAGGTATGACAGCCGTGGATGGCCGCCCCGAATGCTGCAAATCTTGGAGCTCTGCTGAACCGCCTTCTAATGGCCTCACCCTCTGTGCCCAGTGACTAACCGTACTTCTGTCGACTGCAGATTCTCCATAAACTGTACACAGACGTTTGTGAATGTTCCCAACAGTTTCTTTCTCCGCAGTGAGAAATTCAATGATGACACGCTGCTTGTAACGTACATCACTTACAGACGCCATTTCGAAACACTGCTGCAGCTACACTATCTGTCTGAAGAAACCAAAAATTTGTGTGCGCACTCCTGAAAATTCAAATAATGTATATCTAAAGTTTCGCATTCGTACCATTACTGTAGGCTGAGAAAAAAAATGTGGTGCATTACTTTCTGGGCGACCCTCGTACATACCATGAGGCAATGACTCCCATTTTCCTCATTCCTATTATTGTTCATTCACTTTTATATCCTGAAATAGATTCCCTCCATTATGAAATCCTGTTTCAGAAACAAGGAGATGCGGGTGTGTGTGTGTGTGTGTGTGTGTGTGTGTGTGTGTGTGTGTGTGCACTTGCCTTGAATTTGCACATCTTTGTTTTGACCTTTAAAGCCCTATACTGCTCTGGCCCAGGGTATCTTAGAGATCGCCTACTCCCGTACAATCCGGCTCATTCACTCAGGTCATCAGAGAAGGCCTTTTTACAAGTGCCGCTGCCTAAGGAGGTACGTGGGGCAGCGGCAAGAAACAGGGCCTTCTCAGTAGTGGCACCAACATTATGGAACTCCCTTCCCCTTGACTTGAGAATGGCTCCCTCTCTTGAGACTTTTCGGCGAGGCCTGAAGACCTTGCTGTTTAAACAAGCCTTCTGACTTCATGGCCTTTTATACATCTTTAGTTGCTTTTTTACAGGCCTGATTCCTCCATGAACTGCTGTTTTATGCTCTTTTTTATTCTGACTTTTATCTGACTACTGTTTTTATGGTTTCTGTAAATGTGTTTTTAATATGTTTTTATCTGTTGTTAAATTATGTTTTAATTTGGTTTTTAATATGTTGTAAGCTGCCCTGGGTCCCTTTAGGGAGAAGGGCAGGATAGAAATAAAGTTGTTTACTATTATTATTATTATTATTATTATTATTATTATTATTATTATTATTATTATTATTATTATTATTATTATTATCTTCAACACATGGGGCCAGTTGGATGAAAAGAGTGCCAGCTGAGCCAGCAAACTGTGAAAGAAACACAGGTGTCCAACCCTGAGTTTTGTTCATAATGCTTAAAGTGGTGTGATGACCATTTTAGGGAAGAATCAGTAGGGGTGCTTAACTCTTTCATCACCTACTATTGCTATCTTGCCAATGCTCTTATGTTTGAAAAGTGTTTTCACAGGAAGGGTGCAAGTGGAGGGGGGCATTTGCCAAAGAAAATAACCAGATATAGGAGCAGGTTTGAGCATCTCTCCTTCCTACTCACTCATAGTCCCACCACAAGTGGTTCCACATGTGTGCTGTGTTCACATGCACAGGTTTGAGAACATATGTTGCTGAGATAACATATATTTTTTTCCCCTCAATTGATTTCTAACTCAGGTTGTGTGTGTGTGGGGGGGGAGGGGGTGCCTCAGCAATCACTTGGAAAACATATCTATTAAAACAACTTCACAACAATGCACAAACTTCCATGACTCTGTGAATCTTCACAGAGGTGAGCTGCCTGGATAAGTGACAAAAAGGAACCTTCTCTGGATGTCAGTTGAGGAAGAAGAAAGACTCAGGTCCCAGCATATGAGGCAGATGTCACAAACATTTAAACAGCTGTCAGAACCAGTTCAGTCTGTCATTAGCTTTGACCTTAAATCCAGTTTAGCTTTTAAATGTTAGACGGAGGGGAAAAAAAGAAATGGAAAAAGCAACATGGCGAAGTTACACAGCTGCCTGAAATATTAAATGAAAGGAATAAACATCTGTTATCTTGCTCTTCAAACTTTAATGGTTTAGAGAGAGATTCTGTTGTCTTAGATCTTTAAGAGCATCTGAGACCCATACAGCTTCAGCACCTGTGAAGATTGTCTCTCAAAACATGGATGCACTTCAAAGCTTGTTGCTCTGTTCTTTGCCAGCCATATGTCACAGAAGAACACAACAAATTATTGATCATATTTAGAAGGTCTGAGATGTTGGTTTGGTAAATGTGCTGAGGGATAACCAAAGCATCTTTCAAGCCTTGGCATACTTGTAATGTGATCTTTTCTCTCTTCAAAGCAAGATCAATTAAATATTATAGGCAAAAAAATGGAAGATGTTAAATTCCTTTTGATCTGGAGTTGGGAGAAATTCTCTGGAATATTCAGTATATTCCAGTATTTGAGATCAGGTACAACTCAATCAATCCAATTAGCTGAGTATATTTCTGTTTTGTTTTCCAGTGGGTTACTTTTAAAGCATTCATTACAGACTGAAGGTTACCCTTTCTCCTCATATCTTTAAGCTGAATCCTGAGAGAGAACACCAAGAAGAAAATTCCTGTGATCTCTCTAGTAGCAGTAAATGAAGCATTACATACATACTGGGCCACAAAGTTTGTAAAAACACTTTCTTGTACAAAGCACTAATTTTCTTGCAATGTGCTGAAATTGTTCCAGTGAGTCAATGACATCAGTCTTATGCACATATGAAGTACAATTAAATGTAAATAACACATCATAATTCGTAGCACTAATTTTCCATATGGGAAGCATATGAGGGCAAAGCTCTTGCACAACCTAGGTTTCTGTACGCAGTGAAATAGCAGAAGTGTTCAATGCAATATTTGAGAAAGGATGTTTATTAGGCACCCATGCTCCGCTTCTCTTTGTGCATGTGTGCCTGGTAGGCATCCATGCTCTGCTTCTCCTCCTGACCTCATTGCATTTGAAAAAGAGGGAGCAGTACAGAAGAGGTATTGTAGAGGAGAGGAAAGAGGCACTAGCCTAGCTATTCTCAACAGGAGCCATATAACCCTGAAACATTTGAAGGCAGCAACTGTTACCCTGCACATGCCCGATCTTGTCTGGTCTCGGAAGCTAAGCAGGGTCAGGCCTGGTTAGTACTTGGATGGGAGACCTCCTGGGAATACCGGGTGCTGTAGGCTAATACCATAGTCTTTCGAGACTGAAGGTTGCCAACCAACCATTTGAAGGGAGCCACAGACTGGAAACTGTGAGAAGGGAAGTTCAACATTAGAGCACACACAGCTTGTTCATACTGACATGGAGGCCTGGGAATCTAAGAAGAGCTCCTAAGGGGCTGTAGCTCTGTGACTCTGTAGCTCTGTGACAGCCGTAGCTGTGACTGCTCTAGCCCACCATTGTCCTCAGTTCCACTTCTTTTCTTTTTCAAATCCAGTAAGGATAAGAGGAGAAGCAGGACTGGTAGAGATGATGGAGGTCATGGAGATATGCCATGGCACCAGAGCCTCAGCTAATCCACTACCTGATGCTACTGTCCTAGCCCATCTGATGGGCAGTCAACCTTGCCTCTTCCAAACCACAAACTGCTGTTTCTTCACTCACCCACATCTGCCCTGCCCCCTAGCTAGAAGAAAGAGTCACCTTCCCCATGATTGGATGGGCATCTCATTCAAGCACTGAGAGATTCCCAGGCATTTTCTAGCCACTGACTTCCATTAGATAACTATATTATGGGTTACTAACCAGCAATCTGTCTAAAAATGGAACATAAGAAGTTGCCTTATACTGAGTCTGACCAGTGGTCCATTTAGCTCAATATCATCCACTGGCAGTGGCTCTTTAAGGTTTTAGACAGGGCTGTTTCTCAGGCCTATGTGGAGTTACCAAGAATGTAATTGGTGCCCTCTGCATGCAAAGCAAATGTTCTAAGCCTGAGCTATGGTCCATCCCTAAAACAAAAGATCAGCCAGCAGATAAACAATATTTACCAGCATGTAAGAATCACAGTACTCAGTGGAACTCACTGTGCCATAAAATTCTCCACCAAACAATGCCAAATTCAACATTAAGAAATGTGATGAGTTTGGCTCATCAATTCTCTGGCTATTTTATACAGGTGAGGAAGCCAATGCAAATGTTAGTCTGTGTAATAATCTTAGCTACGAACACAGTGATCCTCCCCCACTCCATGTATGCAAAAGATCGTTTGATCAAGGGGGGGGGAGTGGAAAATGATTATAAGACAGAAAGATAGATAAATGCACCACTGTAGCAGAAATTATAATTACTATGTAAGATTTTGTATCCAAAATAGGCATTTATTGGGGGGAAAAATTGTATAATCGAATCCAAAATCAGATATTTGTAAATGCTTTATGAAGTCAAATATGGCCTATATGTTTGATGTTTCCCTCCTTCCCCCACATCTGTGACATTTGCCTCACACCCCCCTGGATGCACAGAAAAAGCAGAGGTTACAGGCTGCATGCCCTGATTACAGAAGCTCTTTTTTTTGGAGCTGTGCAGTTGGAAATGGCATTCCACTTTTCACAGCTCTGATGCAAGTCCTGTGCGATATTCATTCCTCCACTGACACCCTCGAGTCATATTTCTTCCGCTGTCAAAAAGTATTTATTTTTATCAGCAGCTTGTCATTCAACTGTATTTTTTAAAAAATGGAGAAACAGACAGTTTGGGGACCTCAGTGTCTCCGGTGAACATAATGGCCATCAGTTGAGTGCTGCCATTTGGTTATAATACACTCATAAATAATCAACTATCAATTCCAAACACTTCAAGAATCAAAACGGAGAGCAGGGATGGAAGGCATGGGTGGTACTGATTTTTTTATTTTTGGGGTCTGGCAAGGTAAGCCATCTTGTTAATAATCTGGCTCTCATTCCTGCTAGACATAACACATTTTAAAGAAGCCACTATAGCACTGTTAAAAATCAGGAGTTCTGTACAGTATTTGGTTTCTTTAAAAAATGCCATTGCCAACTGACCAAACTTGATTAATATTTCTGGCTCGAGCAGTACAGTAAATGACACATCCACACACCTGCAAATGGAAAGGTTGGCCCACTTGCTGAATTGTAAAGAGCAGTCAGTTGGAGAACAGAACTAGGCAAACATTTGCTGGTTTGGTCTTGTGTTTTGTTTTAATTACGAATCTCCAGATCTGTTTCCGACTTGACCTGCCAAGGCAAGCCACAAGAGCCCAATGCAGGTGCACTCTGCACTGCAGCCCTGGTGTTAAACTTCCACGTGTGATTACATTTGTTCCAAATGCATTTATCCAGATACTAATACAATTTGTACAATTGGTTGTCCTGGGATAATTTGACTTTATTTAACCGTTCGGTTAGAGCCCTATTCAGAACTTCAGTCCATGCATAGAAGGAACCATGAAGTATCCCAGGACTACCCCATACTAGCCCAGGGGCAATCCAAAGAGGGCCATGAGTGCATGCCCCCCCCCCAACTGTTACACCAGCAGGGAACGGCACCTACCAGACTGGGGTGCAGCCCAAACACAACCAGGAGCCCGGATCTACCTGCCTGGAAGAGAAAGCTCAGAGCCCTGGTCTACTGGACAGATAGATCTGGGTTCCAAGCCCAGACCAGCAAACCTTGGCTTCAGAGGTCAAAGTTCAACTGGGAGCCCAGGTCTACCCAACTGAAAGAGATGGTTCCAGAGGGCAGAGTCAGAACGGGAACCCAGGTCTACCCAGCAGGTAAATCTGGGCTCCAAGCCCAGATGGAAGCCCAAGTCTACCCGCCCAGCAAAGTTCAGCCAGAGGCCAAGTTCAACAGGGAACCTGGCTCTACCCGCCTGGTTGACTTTGGCTCTGCAGTTAAGGTAGTGCTCATGGCCCCTCCCAAACACAAACAGTGGATCCATCCCTGTACTAGCCCAGCCCCAACTACTGATGTGCTACCATCTCCAACACAGAATACATTCAGGAACATGGAACAGAACTAAGCAAACTAGGGGGAAGAACTTTGGGATCATGTCAGTGGTGGGGGCAGGTTGAGCACAGCATGATTCTGGGGGCCTGCAATGCATATCCACTACCTGACTGAAGATTTGAAAAGGGCTCCAAAGGTGAGCATAGGGCAATATGTCACAGCATCATTCCAAGAAGATTCCTAGTAGAGAGATGGCCATGATCCACGACTGCTGTGGATACCATATGGTTTTATTGTGCTACTGCTGCTTACTGTTTTGTTCACCATTTTCTAGATCTTCTGTTATTGTATCATTGACCTTTCATTGAAAGCATCTGTTATTGTATCACTGAACTTTCATTTTCTAATAGATTAGAAAATGGGATAGCAGATCTTCTAAATGAAACTAACGGTACAACCCTATCCACACTAGCACCAGTTGACCAGTCATATGTGCTGTCGCAAATACAGGTCCAGCCTATTTATACACAGATTTTTTATACACGGATTTGACTCCACATTAATGGCCCTTGCAAATGAGAAGGAATGTGCTGATCCCTGGAGAAGGGGAAAAATGCATCCTTTTAAAATCAGTTTAAAAAACTGAACAGTCCTTTAAAAACAGCCTCCTTAATGAGAGAGAGAGAGAGAGAGAGAGAGCAGCTGGCTGACAATCCATCAGTCCTTCTTTCTCCAGCGGACCCTTCCCTTCCCCCTGAGCACTTTGCATTGGTGAAGGGAAGGGCTGAGTGTAAGCTCTCAGCTCTTTGTAAACTCTTGGAGGAGGACTGATTGATTGATTGTCTTCTTAATGACTCTTATCTTGCATTGCTAAGCTCAGCAAGGCTGTTTTTAAATCACTGGAGCAAAGAAACTTTGTTTTTTAAATGGATTTGCTATAGTGCATTTTTTTGCCATCCAGTGCTTGGAACAGAATCCAAGTGAAAAATGAGTCTCAACCTGTATGCCATAAAGCACATAGCAAACTGTGCAGACAATTTTTGTACTGGGGGGAAGGCCTGCACTGGTCTGCAGCTGCCAGAAGTATGAGCCAGAGCAGGTAAGGTTCATGTGGACCAGTGGAGGGGTGGGGAAATGCATATAACAAGGTAGGAGAGGGCTGGGAAGGGGGAGATTAGGCCTAGGATGGATGTGGGAATGGCAGTAGTGGCTACTGCAATATCCTATCCCCCCCTCCCAAGCTTGACATCCCAACATGAGGTGGCTCAGACCACTGCCTGCAATTTTGTTGGCACAGGCCCTAACATTCCCATAGCAGCTTCTGGAAAAGGGACCTTGGGGAGACCTCCGGTTGCTTCTTTTCCTATGCTGGATATAGCAGGGGCCATTATGGTGCCACTGCATTACAACACATGAAGTTAGTTAGGATTAAGCTGCAAATAAATAACAAAGCAAGAACTAGTAAACAGCAGAACACATGGAAGAATTCTTGAGTATTAGTCCACAGGTCCATCTAGCCCAGCAACTTGGCTTCCAGCATGACTAGACAGATGCTCCCAGGAAGACCACAGGAAGGCTTGATTGAAACACAAGTATGGATGGGCAGTAATGGACCAGCCCCTCAACCCGCCCCGGGGCAAAGATCTGTGATGCCACCCCCCCACCATGCTACCTCCCATACTTACCCAGCACAATGGAGCTTCATGCATTAGGGATGACTTGGAAAGCCTTTTGAGGCTTCCCACGCAGTCTTATACTTCTGGGAAACTAGAAGTGCTGTTTAAGAATGTGATGGGATCCTCACAAGGCTTTCCAAGCTGTCTGCACTGCTGCCCGGGTTGACGCTTTGTGCTTTTGTCCCCCTGCTCCCCCTTCAGGCCCACCACTATGGGTGAGAAATTTCCACAAGGCTAAATACAAGTGGTGTTTGCACATCCAAGGGCCCAATCCTATCCAATTTTCCAGCACCGGTGCAGCAGCAATACAGCCCCAAGATAAGGGAACAAATATGCCCATACCTGAAGAGACCTCTGTGACTGCTGTCCTACCACAAGATGCAGTGCATTTGCCATTGGCACAGCTGTACTGGCACTGGAAAATTGGATAGGATGGGGCCCCTAGTGTGGTAGGGAAAATTGTAAATTTTTTTTAGAAACAATTTTTCCCCCCAGAGTTGTGCTGATTAACAAAAGGCAGAGAAGATTCGGACAACGAAAGCAGGATGAAATCAGCATTTGTGCAGCAGGGGCAGAGAAGATATGTGGCTGAAGAAGAAACACCAAGGCTTGGATATAGTTAGGATATGAGGATCTAAAACTAAATCTATACAATCTTTTTTTCTCCCCTCCCTTCTTCCCTCCATTGTGATTCAGAGAACAATGTTCACCTTCACAGGCTTCCAGTGTTATTTAAGAAGTCTCTGCTCAACCTGGTCTACCTCACCCAGGTAAAAGAGTCAATTGACATGATTGTCCAATATATCTTGGCTCCTTTGTTCTGCTTCACTGTACAGTATCTGGCCTCAAGGATTTATCTGTGGAATAAAGAGTAGCGGCAGCAATATGGCTGTGTGATGTATGCCTTGGGGGTGTAACTGGTTCAGGGCAACTGTGATTTGGTAATAGCAGGCTCCTGTATTAGCTGCGTGGGAAGAGCAAGAACTCCTTCCCTGAATTCTATTGCAGAAATTTCCGACCGCCTCCTCTTTGATCACCGATGTTTCTCTCCTTCCCAGGAACAGCCGTGGCTTGCAGGATTGCTCAATGGCATTGCCTTACGGATCCCAGCGTCAGCACAAGGAGGCTGATAAAATGCAGTGAAAATGGCCACCCCCCCACCTCATTCAATAGCAACAGTGAGGTTATTTTTAGCTAAGATCCTGCCTCCTGTACATCACCAATATGGCCGTGAATATAAATGATGATGGTGATGGTGATGGTGAAATTTTTCCAAAGAAGCATGAGAGGTTTAACAGGAAATATGTTTGTATGCAAATCCCCCCCCCCCCCCACACACACACATCTTTGCAGCACTGTTAACTAGAGCTGGCGTCTCAGGGGAGCCTTCAACATTAATCACAAGACTGATGAAGCGCTTCATTAAATACAAATCCTGCAGGTGTATCTGTGCTCACTCACTGGCCCAGGGAGCGCCCCCAGGCTATATTCTATAGGTTCCTTTCATCTGACACTTTGCTTTGTCTTGGAGTGATTACCATTTTTATCACTGACAATATGTAAATGCATCCCTGTGTGCATTCCTTGTACCATTATGCCAAATTGTCTGAGGATGGCAAGGCTTTTTTTTTCTTTCAATTTTTGACTCTTTTAAAAGTATCGTAATTATATATTTTAAATTCCTGCCTCACAGAGTTCACACCGCTCTCTCCGTTTTATTGACTGTGGAAGCTGAATTTAAAAAGAGGATTGCCATTGCGACTTCTTGTACTTTTGTTTGAATGGATATTTATTCAAGAAGCAGAGAAATGATTTTTTTAATCCTCTCTGTCCTATGATATTTTTTGGAACCAATGACTTCGGTGCATTTTTTTCTGCATATTTTCAGGGCTTCATGCAAGGGAAGGGTCTTCAGCTTGAAGCTGATACGTTGAGCTCCTAGTATATTACACACTTCCGTATGTATGTGATGAATGTATATTCTTTCTTATGCTTGTGATATAAGCAGCTGTGTATGAACTGAGAACACCATTACCACCAGAGACAGCAGCTATGCATCAGAGAGCACCTTGCCCCAGAGTTAGGACTTCGCTCTATGCATGGTTTTGCTCTGCACCTTCTTTCCCGAAAACATGCCTCTTTTGATAGTAAGGCAGCCACACAGCTACATCTTTCCTCCATTTCCAGCAGGGTCAACCCTTTGCTTTGCTGCTGTTATTGCATCACAGACCTGAAACAGCAAACAGTGGAGGGAGCCCTCATCCCACAGCTCACGCAAGAGGTCAAACAGTCGCCCTCACTCTGAGAGCAGTTGCATTGGGCCAGTGTGGGCTCCAACAAATCTCTGGAGGGCCAGAGGCTCATTGGAGACTGGGGGCTCCCTGAGGGTGGCATTGAGAGGCCTCAGGGGCTGCAAGTGGCCCCAGGGCTGGGGTTTGGGCACCCCTGCTTTAGACCACAGATGTTTTAGACCATTGGGCAGAATGTAGATCTGTATCTATTAGTAAAGGGATGGTGTCAGAGGTCAGTCAGGTCAAGCATTTGACCACTTCTGCTTAATCTGCCCCCTTATCAGACCTGCCCATTCCCCACCCCACTCCCCACCAAGTTTCACCCCCTCCCCATCCCATTCTTCCCTCTCCCACCCCTCCTGCCTATCCTGCTAACTTACCTGCTCCAGTAAACAGCAGAGAGCTGATGATGCAGCTGGAAAGGTGCAGGTCTTCCGGCCAACATTCCTGGCTCCCCCAAACTTGCCCCATTCCCCAAAGTAGCTCACCTAACGGTAAGGCAGAACCAAGATTATTTACACTCTTCTTCCACCATCAAATTTTGGAAGCTTGCCTCTCCTTTGCAAGGAGGAATGTATAACTCTCCAAATTCATTTCTGAACTCTGACCTGGAGGACTTTGGCACACATCTGTGTGATACAGGTTTAGACTAACTTGTATAATCACATGTAGGTTCCTGACTAAGGATGTAATGACTGTACAATTGAGCCACAATTTAGGAAGTATTATAATGCCGTTGTACAAATCTATGGTAAGGCCACACCTGGAGTATTGTGTCCAGTTCTGGTCGCCGCATCTCAAGAAAGACATAGTGGAAATGGAAAAGGTGCAAAAGAGAGCGACTAAGATGATTACTGGGCTGGGGCACCTTCCTTATGAGGAAAGGCTACGGCGTTTGGGCCTCTTCAGCCTAGAAAAGAGACGCTTGAGGGGGGACATGATTGAGACATACAAAATTATGCAGGGGATGGACAGAGTGGATAGGGAGATGCTCTTTACACTCCCACATAATACCAGAACCAGGGGACATCCACTAAAATTGAGTGTTGGGCGGGTTAGGACAGACAAAAGAAAATATTTCTTTACTCAGCGCGTGGTCGGTCTGTGGAACTCCTTGCCACAGGATGTGGTGCTGGTGTCTAGCCTAGACGCCTTTAAAAGGGGATTGGACGAGTTTCTGGAGGAAAAATCCATTACGGGGTACAAGCCATGATGTGTATGTGCAACCTCCTGATTTTAGAAATGGGTTATGTCAGAATGCCAGATGCAAGGGAGGGCACCAGGATGAGGTCTCTTGTTATCTGGTGTGCTCCCTGGGGCATTTGGTGGGCCGCTGTGAGATACAGGAAGCTGGACTAGATGGGCCTATGGCCTGATCCAGTGGGGCTGTTCTTATGTTCTTATGTTCTTATGAAGCTGTGTTTAACAGGGTGGGGGGAGGGGGAGAGGGGGGTGGGGTGGGCGAATTGGTTCCTGAGAAGGGGCAGAATCGACAGCAGCCACACACGCTGTATCCTATCTCCCTGTTGAGGCTTGACATGGTTCAACTCAGATTAACATCAGCTATTTGGCAGGTGTAGGTTCAAGCAGACCCATTGTACAGGCTGCGGCTTTCTCTGGGGCAAGGGGAAAATGTCCCCTCATCTCAAGGAGAGATCCAGCCTCTCACTTCTGGTATAGGATGCAGTACAGCTGCACTGGCCCCACTACATCGGCACTGGTTAGGATTGGGCTGGCCATTTCATACCCTCAGGCAGGCTCAGTCTAGCATAGTCTGTATTAGAGATTTTTCAGTGAAAAAGAACACCTCAAAATAGCATGCAGAACAGAAGCATGGGGCATAGTTGACCTCTCTAGGCTAGATCTTTGCATAATCCTTTATGAGGTTACTGTTACTGGTAAGACACTGGAACACACAGACATGATGCAGCCAAGGTAGGGAACAATTCTGTCAAGTCTCAAGTATATGGCGCCCTGCTTCTATATTGCTTGAAACTGTAACAGGTAGATATGGCGAGATTGCCTACAGAAATTAAGGTAGATTAAGCAACAACTGGCCTAGGAAATGCAAGTTGGGGATGTCATTTTGTGATTAAGTACTGAATTCTGTGTCCACGTGCTAACTGTAAGGAACAAATTAAGAGCAGGATGAAAATGACTGACCTCCCTGGCTATGGGAAGCACATGTATTTTGCAATTTTCACAGTGGTACCACTTTATAAAGCTAAACTATGATCAAGAACTGCGGGGGCACAATTTGACTTTCTATTCCTTAAGGAGCCATTTACTTCCAAAGTTTGCCTATGGACTACGTGGAAAGAAGATAAACAAAAATGCCAGTTAACAATTACGTCTTTGTATGCAGTCAAACTTTTATTCACAAATATTGTGTATTAGTTTTATCTTCTTCAAATGCCCTTTTAATGCTTCATTTGGGGGGATCTCTCAGATATTGTTGCTCAAGTAAATCCACAATTTAATTTGGGGGGGGGGGAAATGTTCTGTGCTATTAAATAAGGAAAATGTGTTGCATATAAAGCTGAAATGTATGCATTGGCTATTCAGAAAATGAAATTTAGGTGCAATAAAATGTAACTTTTATATCCTGGACATCACCCACTTTTAATTTTACTTAAAATACACCCACTTTATTTTACACATAAAAATGTGTATTCTTAGTTGAGCTATGTCCTGTTTCAACATTACTTGCTGTATTCAATCAGATGTGATAAAGTTTATTTTCTTTCAAAATATTCACAATGCCAATATTTTATTTGCCCTGTGTAATGTCTTGTTTGCTGAACTCAGTTCTTTATATTGAGATGAACTTTAGTTATGTTCAATAAATGAAACTGAGCTGAATTTCTCATAGAAGCTGCTCAGTGTATTCTTTGTGAGTATTAAGATCAGTTAACATAATTAACCAGTGCACTCATGGATCATTTTATCTGCAAATCTGCAGAGAAACATAAGCAATGTTATAGAAAAATGCCATCACTGTAAAAGTAAGCTTTGATTACTAGATCCTATCATTTTAATAGGGCAAACCACAGTCACCCAGAAAATACAATTATTGTGGAAGGCAGGACAAATCTAAATGAAACAGTTATGGGCATCTAATATAAAGGCTGAGGTCAAGCGTGCAGAGAGGTAGTGAATTATGATGCAGCATGTGTATATAAGACTCTTTTCTTCTGTTTGAAATACACTCATGACCTGCTCTTGACTGGCACGCCAGTGGAACTTCTGTTCCATTGGTGCACCTGGCCTTTGTGCTGTCACAAAAGCACTATAAAGCACTTTGCGACAAAGTTTGCAGCAGGTGTGCTGGTGACTGGAGAGACACCTGCCAAACCAGGTAAGTCTGGCACAGGGGTGGGAAAGGGTGGAGGAAGGGGGAGGGAAGAGAGGAGGGTGGGGAGGGCATCAACTGGGTGGGCAGATTGGATCCAGGAAGAGGGTGGAATCTATGGGCCAGCCCATACCATATCCTAAACCCCTTCCCAGGCCTGATCCACTGACATGGATCAACATGAACTTCCACCAGTGATATTACTGGCTCAGGTCTGAGTTGACCCATCGCAACTGCTGGGGCTTACCCTGGGAAAAGGGGACAAAGGATCCCTTACCTCGAAGAGCGCTCCAACAGCCAGAGCTGCTGCATCACCATGTAGTAATTTATGCTGAATTGGGATGCCCAAAACCAGAGAGAGAGAGAGAGAGAGAGAGAGAGAGAGAGAGAGAGAGAGAGAGAGAGAGAGAGAGAAACCCTGGACACCTGTTTCCATATATTTGGAAGGCAAAAGCAGCAATGTAGCAAGTTTTGTTTTTTTAAATTTCATTACTCTATGTTATTAAAAACTTGACTCATTACCTAGATAAGCTCAGAATATGATGGTCAGTGCACCAGCATCAGTGGTCCATTGGTACAAATAGGATTGGGCCATAAACCTGCCATCTTTATACCTGTAATGCCCCAAGATAAATCAGGTTCTAGGGCAACACAGGTATTCAGGTTGGTGCAGGTCAGAAAGCAGATGTGTCAAAGGATGCTGCTACTACAAGTGATAATGTTGAAAGTCTTGCAAAAAAAAAAATACAGATAAATGGGAGCTTTAAATAAAAGCAAAAAGTATGAATGGGTTCAAAAATGAGTTTAAGTAAACCTGATTGAATAATGCAGGGGTGCCCAAACCCTGACCCAGGGACCACTTGCAGCCCTCAGGTGCTCCCAATCAGGCCCTCGGGGAGCCCCCAGTCTCCAATGAGCCTCTGGCCCTCCAGAGACTTGCTGGAGCCCATGTTGGCCTCTCAGCAAGAGGACGACTGTTTGACCTCTCACTTGAGCTGTGGGACAAGGGCTCCCTCCACTACTTGTTGTTTCATGTCTGTGATGCAGCAGTGGCAGCGAAGGAAAGGCTGGCCTTGCTTTGTGCAAGGCCTTTTACAGGCCTTGAGCTACTGCAAGACCTTCATTCATTCATATAAATTTCATCTCTAATATATTCATTTATGTAAATTTATTCAAATTTTAAATGGCAAATTAATTCTTTTTTTCCCGGCCCCCAACACAGTGTCAGAGAAACGATGTGGCCCTCCTGCCAAAATGTTTGGACACTCCTGGAATAATGTAATGAAAGTTTTAACAATGAAAATATATGGATCCTGAAATTTTTGTTCTGCCTTACCATTCCAACTAATCCCTACGTATCCCCACTAATCATGTGACATGAACTGCATTGCCATCAGAACCCAAGTGGTGGTGCCCATGGGTTGACCACTCTTCATTGCACTGATGCTAATCTTCATGGCTAGTTACAGCTAGTAGTGCTTTACAGGTATAAGCTGTTATCTGCCACAAAACAGACAGTGTGTTGAATCCACACTGGGTACACAAGTGAGAATAACTTATCTTTTTCTTCCTAAGGAATATTCCGTTCCTGTCTGTGCCAGCCTATGATATATTACTGTAGTCAGTTTTGATGGGTACTCACTAGAGGTCTAGAAGGACGGGCATTCCTCACACAGGATGTTCCTGTAGCTACAGTAGCACAAATGTCTCTATATATCACCATAGCAATACACATCTCTTTGATTAACTAATGTCAATGAACCCCAACTGGCTTCAATCCAAGCACTTCAGTTTAACTGGCTTGTTGATTGAACTGGATGGGTGCAGTTCATAATTCATTGCAGCCAATAGTCAAATTTCTACTTTAAAAAAAAAAAGCCCTGGATTGCATCCTGGCTATCTCACAAAAGAGTCTATCGAGCAATGACAAAAAGGGACTGAAGTGAATTAATGGTTCTTATATTAGTTAATGAACTTCTTTCTAAAGACCTTTAGAACATTAATGCCACAGGAAAGGTTACAAATGTCAGTAACATTTAGTGACATGAGAAAACTAGGGAAAACTCTCTGCCCATCTTAAACTAGCTAGTTGGGGCGGAAAGGTACTAAATTAAAAGTTCTTTGATAACTACAGAGAAGTCCATTGCTAGAACATCTTCATAGTCTAGAACAATGCTAGAACAATGACAGACTCACTTACTGTGGATCTCCAAGCACTTTTCAACTGCTAATTTCCCCATTTTAGGACTCTGTAAGGGGAGAAAAGAAATTTGAGTAGGGTGAGGTTTTTTCCCAGGGGGAAAACAAAAACAAAATAAGGGTCTATACCAGGGGTGTCAGACATGTTTCATACAGTAGTCTCAATAACATTGATGGCAGCTGCTGAAGCTGGAAGTTATGTCATTAAGCAGGAAGTGACATTGTTATGCAGATGCTGACCAGAAATAAGCACTTTGTTTTCACTTAGGAACTCATTCTCTGTAAATGACAGAAGAGAAAATAGGCAAACCTTGATCACATTTTCAAGATATAGGAGAGCCCAATGAAGCACCTCTTCTGCTGGAATCTCTTCACAGCTCAGCAGCTGAAAGAAGCTGATGGTGGTGCTGGGAGAGCCCAATTATCATGAGGGCCAAATGAAAAGTTTCTGGGGGCCATATCCGACCCACGTGCCTATTTTTAAAAAGGGAAAGAGGGGGGACCCGGGAAACTATAGGCCGGTCAGCCTAACATCTATACCGGGTAAGATGGTGGAATGCCTCATCAAAGATAGGATCTCAAAACACATAGACGAACAGGCCTTGCTGAGGGAGAGTCAGCATGGCTTCTGTAAGGGTAAGTCTTGCCTCACGAACCTTATAGAATTCTTTGAAAAGGTCAACAGGCATGTGGATGCGGGAGAACCCGTGGACATTATATATCTGGACTTTCAGAAGGCGTTTGACACGGTCCCTCACCAAAGGCTACTGAAAAAACTCCACAGTCAGGGAATTAGAGGACAGGTCCTCTCGTGGATTGAGAACTGGTTGGAGGCCAGGAAGCAGAGAGTGGGTGTCAATGGGCAATTTTCACAGTGGAGAGAGGTGAAAAGCGGTGTGCCCCAAGGATCTGTCCTGGGACCGGTGCTTTTCAACCTCTTCATAAATGACCTGGAGACAGGGTTGAGCAGTGAAGTGGCTAAGTTTGCAGACGACACCAAACTTTTCCGAGTGGTAAAGACCAGAAGTGATTGTGAGGAGCTCCAGAAGGATCTCTCCAGACTGGCAGAATGGGCAGCAAAATGGCAGATGCGCTTCAATGTCAGTAAGTGTAAAGTCATGCACATTGGGGCAAAAAATCAAAACTTTAGATATAGGCTGATGGGTTCTGAGCTGTCTGTGACAGATCAGGAGAGAGATCTTGGGGTGGTGGTGGACAGGTCGATGAAAGTGTCGACCCAATGTGCGGCGGCAGTGAAGAAGGCCAATTCTATGCTTGGGATCATTAGGAAGGGTATTGAGAACAAAACGGTTAGTATTATAATGCCGTTGTACAAATCGATGGTAAGGCCACACCTGGAGTATTGTGTCCAGTTCTGGTCGCCGCATCTCAAAAAAGACATAGTGGAAATGGAAAAGGTGCAAAAGAGAGCGACTAAGATGATTACGGGGCTGGGGCACCTTCCTTATGAGGAAAGGCTACGGCGTTTGGGCCTCTTCAGCCTAGAAAAGAGACGCTTGAGGGGGGACATGATTGAGACATACAAAATTATGCAGGGGATGGACAGAGTGGATAGGGAGATGCTCTTTACACTCTCACATAATACCAGAACCAGGGGACATCCACTAAAATTGAGTGTTGGGCGGGTTAGGACAGACAAAAGAAAATATTTCTTTACTCAGCGCGTGGTCAGTCTGTGGAACTCCTTGCCACAGGATGTGGTGCTGGCGTCTAGCCTAGACGCCTTTAAAAGGGGATTGGACGAGTTTCTGGAGGAAAAATCCATTATGGGGTACAAGCCATGATGTGTATGCGCAACCTCCTGATTTTAGGAATGGGTTAAGTCAGAATGCCAGATGTAGGGGAGAGCACCAGGATGAGGTCTCTTGTTATCTGGTGTGCTCCCTGGGGCATTTGGTAGGCCGCTGTGAGATACAGGAAGCTGGACTAGATGGGCCTATGGCCTGATCCAGTGGGGCTGTTCTTATGCTCTTATGCTCTTATGTTTGACACCCCTAATCTACACTGTATATATTCAAGATTAACCTGGGAACAGGTTGGAGCATTTTAACAGTTTTATGGTGCAATCCTATGCATGTCTATTCAGTTCAAGGGGAATTGAACCAGGTAAGACAAAATGACGACACTTGTTCTTTTTGCCCACACTGCCCAGATAACAGTATGTCCACCGGTGGTTTAAGTATTAAAAATGTTGCACACCAAAAGGTGACTGCACCATTCTATTGCTCCCAACGAAAGGTAAGAAACCGGGGTGGCCCAATGCCTCCTGAGGAGGCATGACAAAATGCCATTGGTGTTCCTGGAGGGGAGGGCAAAGCACTAAGTTTCTCGAGGTGCCAGGATGCCTTCTAAAGCGACCCCTCCCTTTTGGGTTCTGAGCCTTTTGGGAAGGCAAGAGCAAACTGGAGGACAAGCCTTAGCTTTGCTTTTGCAGCCATGACTGGATCAGAAGCTGAGGGGAGGAACCGCTTTACACAGGCTTCCCAGAGCCTGAAGAAACTTACTGTTCCCCCCCGAAGGAATGCCAGTGCAAAACGTTGCCCCCTTACCCAATGTTATGCCAGTCTCCGCCCCCCCTTCCTTCCTCTTCCTCTCTGTCTCTCTCCCCCTTTTCCAATTCAGGAAGTGAAAGGAGAAGAGGGAGCAGTTGAGGCAAACAGGTGGCCAGAGATGAGTGCCCCCCCCCCACTCCGCTGCCTGATGTGACAGCTTCAGTTGACCTCATGGATGTGCTGGCCCTGGCAAGGAGGATGGTAGAATGATTCTGTCAGATGATATATTCAGCTTTCATTAGGAAGATTATTAGCAGGTCATACTGGGGTTAACATCACAGAAAAAGACTCGATCCCATCCATGCCCACTATCTTTTCAATGCAGCCTCTTAGAAAACTGCATCTAATGGTGTCTAGATCGAAAGAAAGATTTTCAATGCTTATGTAATTAGAAGCTATTCAAAAATGTAGCCATTGTCACTATAAACATTACTTTATTTGTGCAGTCACCCAATAAAATAATTTAGCAAATTACTAAGCTAACGAGAAATGATTTGTGCATGGTTTAATGAGAAATCAAGAGATGAAACCCACCTATGTGCTTAGCAATGGAGTAGTGCTCAAAATAAAACCCAGTAATATTTTCTTCAGAAAATAACAAAGGAGAGAATGAAGTGTGTCATTAGCTGTTAGTTTTTTACATTAGCAATGTAACCCCATGCATGCCAATACCACCTTTGAAACCATGGAACAGAGCTTTTACTTTTTACATTACACCTCTCTCTATTCCTAGCTAATACATGGAAAAAGGCAGCTCAAGATACATGTTTTTTAAAAAGCCAATCAAGTCAGGAGGAAACTTGTGAAGGATGGTTACCCCTGACGCCCATAAAGGCTCTCTTCTTCAGTCTTTCAGATGGAGTTCTTTGTACCTGTCTGAGGTTTATGTATGCAAAGGACATCTAGAGCTCACATAGATGGAGTATCACACTGGTAGGATCTCCCATGATATCTCTTGATGCAGGGCAATCATGTTCCCCAGCAGTGGTGTAGTAAACGATAGTGTAGATGGTGCAAAGCTCAAAAAGTTGCCCCGGAAGTGATGTCACAACTGGAAGTGACATCACACCTAGGCTTTTTAAAAAGTGAAAATTGGGAGGAACCCACCTCCTCCCCCCAGCCGCTCACCACCCACTTGCTCTGCTGTCTCCCCCCAGTCAGTGGCATAGCTAAGGCATCCATCTGCTACCTGGGGTCAAAGATTTTGTAGCCCCCCCTGCATGATAAAATTAAATTTAATTAAGGAAATAAATAAAAGTTATTGGTTCCATGCTGTATCATAATAACATCTCATTGGCACTGAGAACAATCAGTCTCATAGGTCTGTTTGGAGTTAAGCAAATCCACTTTTTTTTCCACAAGACAGTTGTTTTCATTTTCTGGTTAATTGGCCATAACTTTTGATAGAATAGAGATATTCCGGTGCAGTTTGTTTCATTGCACTCTGCATTAAATTACCTTTCCAATGAAATATAACTTGATGGTATTATTCATACATACCAAGATTTTCATAATTTTGGTCACTAGTGTCAAGCTTAGCTTGTTTCCCCCCTAGAGCTTGATGCCCGGTACAACTGCTACCCCCTGCATCCCCTTAGCTATGCCACTGTTCCCCAGAAACAACAAGGAGACCACATCCAGACTGAAACTATCCATGTTTACTCAGATGTAACCCCCACGGTATTATTCTATATTTGATGAGCTGCAAGGGCACACAGCGGCTTATGGTAGCATAGCTGCAAAAACACCCTACACTCAGCAGGTGGAGGAGTATATTTTTCATACTAACATGGCCATCCTGTTTACTCCATCCCAATGCGTTCAGCGAGGATTTACTGTCAGAAAAGATGCACAGAACAGTAGCTTTATTCAGAACAAACAGACCTAATCAGCTGAACAATCAGAGTGCTGCTGTATTTATTTATTAATTTTTAAACATTTCTATCTCACCTTCCTAGCTAAGCTAATCCAAGGTGGCTTACAAAAGAAAGAGTACAAAATAAGAAAAGGTACAAATAGTACAAAAAGAAAAACAACACCAATAAGATGCAGTAAAATACTAAAGCAACCAACAGTTGAAAACCAACAACCCAGGAAAATCCAGGAAACCAGCAGCCAAGAATAAGATACAATATTAGCCAACACTTGAAGCACAACAAAAAGTCACATTGTAACTTGACTCTAGGAGGAATATGTCCTGGAATCAACCAATTTGGATCAAATGAGTTTTGGATGATATGTTCATGGCTGGACAGCAGCATTTTTTACCAGCAGGTAGCCCTATCCTGAGTTGCCTGGCGCACGGATCTGCCATGGCAGCAAAATGGCTAGCGTGCTGATCCTGAGTGCATTGTGCAGCCACTGGGGGCTCCTTTCATCCCCTTTCCCCAGGTAAGGGAAGTAGCCCTGCAATTGGGCTGCTTGATTCTGTGGCGGCTCTTTAACACAGGGTTATGGATCTGGAGGAGCTGAGCTTCGCTGGTCCTGACCCCCTCCTGCCCCGCTCCCTCCCATACCTTCCCCCACCCTCCTCCCTCCCCATTATGCCTCCTCCCTGCTTCCCCCCATCCCATCTTACCTCTTCCTGCCCATCACTTCACAAGGAGTGCCAGGCAGTGGACTGCAGGCCCAGCACTGGAGTTGGCCCAGCGTGGGCTTGCACTGGGCTAGCTCTGGTGCTGGGCCCGCAGTAAGGCTTGCAAACGTGCCTTATGGCATGTTTGCAACAGTACATGCCGGCAGTGAGCCAGTGAGCCAAGTTCAGGATTGGACTCTGAAAGTTTTACCAGGTCATGCTTATGTGTAGGTAAATGGACCTATCTAGAAAGTGCTGCAGTTGCACATTCACTTATTCTTCTTCTGTCTCATGGATGTTGCCTGTTGGAATTTTTAGCATTGAAGTTCCCATAATGGGATCAATACTTGGATAGAGCATATTCAAAGGAATGTCATTATTGTGGAAGGGGGGGAGCAAGAAACACAGCAAATCAGACATTTGAAAAGAGTACCATTAATATGCAAATTCCAGGTATCACTTGTAAAATTGCCTGCATTTCGGTCTCCAGCCCTGAGAATGATTTTCTCTGATGCGTTTATTATTAAAAACTCAATTTTCACTTGTCAATGCATATTCCTCTTACTGTGCTCTGTTATCCCATCTACATTTAATTGGTTATGGGGAATTGTCACCTTGTTGTCAGAATGGCTTGTTGAAACAGAAGGAGAGAAAGTGTGATGGTGAGCAACCTAACAGGATTTAAAGCTGGGGACACCCTGAAGATGTTCCCCAGAATGAAATAGAAACAATGCCTTCATAATAGCCTCTTTGATAATTAAGGCATTACATCTCAGCCCATAGATCTTCCTGAATTTATGCAGAATGGATTCATGTTATTATATTTTGCAAATAGTCATAGCAACTATCACACTATATCATTGTCACTTGTACCTTCCATTGCATGATGGTGTGTGTGTGTCCCCTTGTAATAGGATTTTTGAATGCATGCATGTTATTATTGAGGAACAATTTTGCTCATCAGAATCTTTTTGGCATTAGCACGGTATGTCAGAGTCCAATCCTTTCCTGGGCCAGCCCAGAGCATGCATAAGTGCTGGTGTAGACTCTGCTGCAAGCTATGGGCTGGCTGGGGACCAGGTAGCAACAGAGAGGTAAGTAACACCACAACTTCCTTGTTCACAATGGGCCTACTTGGATCTACGCCAGCTCTTTGGCATAAATCCAAGTGGGTCCAAGGGGATGTGTCAAGCCCGATTTGGGATATAGGATATCGGCACCACTGCCATCACCTGTATCCTTCGTCAGCCCCCCTGGCCAGTCCCAATCTCTGCCCTTATCCTCCCTGGAGCACCCCCTTCACTGACTTATCTGCTCTAGTGAGAGATTCAGAAGTAATTGGTACATGCACGCAACCCAACTTAACTGGCAGCCCTGGTCCATGCGCCATTGCAGCAGTTGCACACAAGGCCCAGATACAATCAGGCCATTAGTTCACTGCTTGAAATCAACCTAAGGGGAATGTCAATCACATGGGATCGGGCAGATGATGAATGAATGGCTGAACTACCCTCTTATCAACTTGGTTATTTTCCCCTGAAATATCTCAGTTGCTTTGCCCAGGCAGAACCCCACCCCCCAAATTCATATTCATGACTCAGTTATATTAAGTTCCCTTTTCTACATGCAAGTTACATGGAGAGTTGGATTCCTTGCATCTGGTCACTGCCATATTTAGTTACTTGCCATTACTTTTTGATATAATCCTAAGCACGTCTATTCAGAAGTAGCTCCACTGTATTCACTGGTCTTGCTCCCAGGAAAGAGTGAATTGCAGTGTTAACTGTACAAGAGATGAGTTTTTGGGAGAACCCATAGAAATGTATTCTGTGCTATAGCTACAGATATTATGCCTGCTAGCTTCTCTCTCTTCAACTGAATTTCTTAGGAAAGAGTAGACTCGCGATAAAAGTTGTCAAGGAAGAAAATGTACCATAAACCAAACTGCAAGTTATACACACGTAACTGGGATAAACATGAAGTAATAGCCTGATCCAGCACATGCTGACTCAGTGTGTTCTGAGTAACTGTGTCAATGGGTCTCAAGAAACTGTGTATAGCAGGGGTGCCCAAACCCCGGCCCTGGGGCCGCTTGCGGCCCCTGAGGCCTCTCAATGCGGCCCTTAGGGAGCCCCCAGTCTCCAATGTGCCTCTGGCCCTCTGGAGCTTTGTTGGAGCCCAGACTGGCCTGACGCAACTGCTCTCAGCGTGAGGGCAACTGTTTGACCTCTTGCATGAGCTGTGGGATCAGGGCTCCCACCACTGCTTGTTGTTTCATGTCTGTGATGCAGTAGCGGCAGCAATGGAAAGGCCGGCCTTGCTTTGTGCAAGGCCTTGTATAGGCCTTGAGCTATTGCAAGACCTTCATTCATTCATATAAGTTCATCTTTAATATATTTACTTATGTAAATTTATTCAAATTTTAAATGTAAATTAATTCTTTCCCTCCCCCCGGCCCCCGACACAGTGTCAGAGAGACAATGTGGCCCTCCTGCCGAAAACTTTGGACACCCCTGGTGTATAGGATTGCAGCCTAAGTTAGTCATAAATGGTGTAAAAATGAAATGTGGAACATTAAATCCAGTGGATGAAAAATGGGAGAAACTTCAGTCTCTCAGGTTCTCTTTTAACAGGCTGTCCTCTGCACCAAATTATCTCTTGCCGTTATATTCCAAAGAAATTGTACAACCGTCATATTGCCACTATCATGATCTCATCATCAAGGAGTCGGGGAAGATGGCTGGTATGGGCAAGAAATTAGATTGGTTGTTCTCAAAGAATAGCACCCTGGACAATAGTACTGCATGCTAGCTATGGCCAAATCTTAGAGGGGTTATGCAGGCAGAAACAGTAGCTAGACAGAGTATATGAGTCCTTTGCAGAGAAACTTAAAAACTCTGGGAAAAAAAAATAAAGAAAAGAAGATAGAAAAGCTGAAACTTTAGTGGGAATATGTGAGAGCATTCTGGATAAAATGCGTCAGCTGGCAACATTTTCAGATCTTCTCCATAGGGTTCTCATCAAGGAGTAAGTTGGGGGCAGCAGCAAATTGACAAGCGTTTCCCCCCTTCAGCCTGTCATCCACTGAACCAGGGTCTGCAGTTGCCCCCACACTCTACCTCTCTTTGCCCATTTACCTGATCCCACCCTTCCTTTCAACCTCCTTACCTTCAGGTTCAGTGCCAGCTCCATGCTGTTCTGTCTCAATGAAACAGGATAAGTGGAGCTTACTGGGAGTGTTTTCAGCATGTTATGTGCCATGGAAGCAGCAGGTATAAGAGGGTGGTGGACAGGAAAAGGTCTGTGTCATGCTGCATCATGCCTTATGATCACCCCCTCACCAGCCCTCCTAGATAGGTGACCTAGGCAATGGTGTAGCTAAGGGGGACTGGGGGAAATCAATTGTCCTGGATACCACACCTGGGTGTGTGTGTTAGGTGTGCCTTTTGGAGGCCTTCTGAGCCCAGGGAGGTCTGCTTGAGGCCTTAGAAAGGCACTTTCTGTTTTTGATAAAACTGGAAGTGCTTTCTAAGGCCTCCTGCAGGCCTTCTGGAGGGACCTCCCCATGCCTCAGACCACCGCCTGGATGTCCTGGGGGTGTTCTGAGCACCTGGCCCCTGAGGAGTGTTAACATCTGGTGGAGTGTTAAAAAAGGTTTCCCCCGGGAGGCCAGATCCCTTATTTATGTGACTGGAGCTAGGAAGAGAAGGAAGCTGCAACAGTGGTAGCTTGCATGCTTCATGCACAACATGGCTTCTAACCAGGCCTGGTTTGCTGGCATAAATTCAAGTAGAAGAGTATTTTATTTAAAAGATTTATACCTCACTTTTCCTATCCCAAGGGAAATGCCCAAGGTGGCATGCCCAAGAGTAAAGGGTACGGGGATTTTCATTTAGTTTGTTTTGTAATGAAGAAAGTTATGGCACACTAATGGTACTTCCTTGCAGGCTGCCCTGCAGTAGGAAAGCCATGTGCTTCTTAAGGATCATGTTTACATTTGCTTATTGCCATCTTCTTATTGCAATAGGAAATAGTGTCCATGTGGAACAGTGACACACTATCCTGTCCTTTAACAAGGGACATCAAGGAATGATGGACTAACTAACTCATGTATGGGGGCTGTATGTGATGCAGGATATGGCAACGAGATGGGGACTTCTGTATCTGTATCCTTTCCCAGCACGCATATAGCAATATCTCAACCTTTGTCACTTTCCTCTTTCATCCTTGCCAAAGCACCTGGCAGTGGCCCATGCAGAGCTTGGTTTGGGATGTAAAGCCTCCCACCCAAGTCACTAGGCAGATTCTGCAACAGCCTGGGCAGGCAGCTCCGCCGTTTCCTGTCACGCACACAGCAAACTGGGTGGGAGACTTTGGCTTCCAAGTTGAGCTCCAAGTGAGACGCTAAGCTCCAAGTGGGCTGTTTAATGCTACTTAGTGGGCCACTGAGCCCCGTGTGGGCTGTTTAATGCTTGGCAAATGCTCAGCCCTTTTAAACAATGCCTGACCCCTTTAAACAAAAAGATTGTTGGCTTATATCCATTTTTGACTTTCTTCAATGCTCAGGCCCCTAACCAGACAAGAGTACAAGGTGTTCCTTGTATAACCTTCAGTGTGAATCAGGGCCTATATGCAGTATCTTAACTCTTTGAGTAGCACCCATTTGCACAGACCAAGCAGACTCTACTCAGAAAGGTCAAAGAATATTTGAAAGTTCTGTGCATGGTACGTGAGGGTGCAGAAGTTGGGAGTTTCCTTTTGGTTCACTGTATGTAGCTTACATGTTTGGGTTACGTGCCTGCCAGTCGTTTGTGCCACGAAGCAGAAGACAGGATCTGAACTACCCCGTCAGATCCTAGCTAGATGAAGACTAATAACCATTTTGTCATTGCATGCTTCACTAAAATTAAGAGTTGATCTCAACACAGCAGTCTGAGAATCTCAGATCGAATTATGATTCTGAAATACTTGTTCCGTGCAGGGAGATATGTGTATGCTATATTCTGAGATGATCATCAACTGTTAATGAATGATTATTGTATGCAACATATATTGCTGTAATTTTTTTATGATGAGCCATCATCAATTCTTCCAGCTGCCTCTCTTTACAATATATATAAATATATACAATATATACATAGTTTTGCTTACTGCTTCTTTGGGCCTTCTAGCTCAGAACATCAGAGAGACTTTTAGTACCCCAGAAGGTGCAGCTATAAGTGAAATGCAGTATGTCGTGGCAGCAAAAAAAATTGGCAATTGGTTGAGACATGGTACAGTCCATAAAAGCAGTCCAATATTATGAGCTGATGATAACTTTTCTATTGTGAGACTGATTCTCTTTCATTACATTTCTGGTTGAGTGCAGGTGTGTAGAATAATTGCCGATGGCAGTGAAAAGAAAGATGAAACTCAATAAAGCTGGGGATAAAAAAGAAAATTCATTTGGGTGGGTTTGTTGCTGCTACACTTTTATCCTGGCAAAATAAAAAGAAAGTTCCCTTTTTATGTTTGTTTATTTTAACTCTCTGTTTTAGTGACGATTAGAAGGCCTTAATAGTTTTTATATATGAAGGAATCATGCTGTAGGGACTTTCATGTAAGATCCAAGCCCACAGTTACAGCTTAATTCATTTGTGTGTGTGCAGAGAGAGAACAGAGAATGTACAAAATAAATCCCTGTGATCGTTTGTTTGGAAGTTGAAGTTTTCAGCTTGTTACATATGTCCAAAGCACAGTTCTGAATACAGTACTCGCAAGTTGTAGCGAAGGAACTCTTTTAGAAGTTCGAGCAGCTGAAGAATGGCTTATTTCTGTGGAATTCAGCTCAGAAGCATTGGAAGGCCTAAGCCATGTAGCAAGAATCCATGCACCAGCTCCTATGCATGCTGTTCCTCTCTGTGGCAGGGGAGATGCTGGCATAAGAACACCACTTCTTTACCAATGAAGTGGTATTGGCTCAAATTTTGTGCTTCCTTGTTTGGTTCCCTTTAACCATTTTAAATATTGTCAAAGAGGGCTTAAATTCAACTTAAGTTGAAATATGCTTTATAGTGCAATCCTATACAAATGAACTCAGAAGTTTGATTGTATTCAATGAGATTTACTTTCAGGAAAGCATGTATAAGATTGTAGCCTTAGGTAAGTAGATATTCAGATCTTACATCATCATCATCATCATCATCATCATCATCATCATCATAAAAAACTAGGTATTTATATACCGCCTTTCTGGTCATCTGATTACTCCTCTGACTTTATTCAAGGCGGTTTACATAGGCAGGCGTTTCTAAATCCCTCAAGGGGATTTTTACAATCATAGTGGTTCTCTCTTTCAAGAACCAACAACATTTCAGAATGGATCTTCCTGGTTTGGACTCCCTTCTGGCCTCCAGTTCTTCCACGCAGGCTGACAAGCAGCTCCATCTCTCACATGGAGGGCAGCCAAGATGCTTCTTGCTCACACCAAGAGCAGGTGGAATCACTCAGCTTGGTTTGTCAGCTGCTTCAAGTTCTCACCATTCTCAGCCGTTCAGGGAGCTGCCGGTGTCCTTAAACTGGTGACCTTCTGATGTTCTCTTCGGGCTAACGGAGGCTCTACCCTCTAGACCAGACTTCTTACCCTTCTGGCTCTTTCCGATTTATTTTTGGAAAAAAGAAAATATAACCAACAAAAAACAAATCTGAAAAGAATATATTTTTTCTGGCTCCAAAGAGTTACCTGATTAAAACTTGTCAGTGTCTGACTTTAATAAGCACGTCCATCATGGAGCTGAAAACTACTGAGATTGGCTGATCTTCCATCTGCTGTCTAAGGAATTCATCAGCCATAATCCAATAAGATTATGTTGGCTTATTTCAATAAAATTAATATTCAACTTGTGTTATATTGCCAGAATCTAGTAGGGCATATCCACATTTGTTAATACAGACAACATTCTTCCAGCAATAGATTTTATGATGTTAAAGGAGACTAGGTTGAAACAATCCTATATCTGAACGATTTGAATGTTGAAGGTGCAAAAGTTGGATCCTCTACCTCATCCAAGCACTTATGATTGGGTTTTATTTTTCTATATACAAAGTAAACTTCATGATTTAAAGATTTCAGGAACTGGGAGGAATTCCAGATTCAAATCAAATTTTCATTGTTCAAGCACAACTGTCATATCTGTTCTCTTTCAACCTTAAGTCCGATGCAAATACATTCTTTGGTTCCCATACATCGGTCCCCTTAATATAAAACCAGTTGCCGGATTAAGAAATTCATTTCATCCAGCTCCCCAAACTGGAACGGAGACTTCACTCTTATGTGAGCTTCAAAGATTATGAATTTTAATGAAGTGGCTTTGCCCAATCATTTCTGAAGATACAATAGAATATTCTTCTAGTATATCCTTCTGAAATGACTGTCAATACAACTGTGCAAATGTAAATTCAGTAGCAGAACTGAAGTCTTGAAAATTTGCTATCTCTAAAGGGCCAATGTCATTTTAACAGCAGCCACTCATATTTCATCTCCTCTTATTTCACCTTATGTAGCACCTTTGTATAATCATCCAAGGCTCCTCATGAGGTTAGTTGAGGTGGCCACCAGATTGTGTTTTCTTTTTTGAATGAATTTTCAGACATGGGGGGACAACCCAGCCAAAGCTTAGGCACTTTTACAGCCCCACTGATTATAGTGGGAGAGATTTAAGCACATGTTACCAGATGTGCTTTTTGAACACCTGTAACATGTACTCATGAGGGGAAACTAATTCACGTGAAGGGTCTTTGGGAGGTGGCCAACAGCGTAGCTGTGCATTTGAAGGATGAAGGAAAGGTGGAAGGTGTGACAAAACGAATGTGTTGTGGGGATAGTTAATGAAAATGGGGAAGGGCGGAATCAAAATAAAACTAACTAATCTTGCCCGCTCATTCACTGCTAACCAGACAACTCCAGACTTCCAGTTGTTTAACAGTTAGAGAGAAAAGAGGAAAAAGGGAAAGTCTCTCTGTCTGTCTGTCTGTCTGTCTGTCTATCTCTCTCGCTCTCTCTCTCTACAACAGGTGCTTGTCAAGCCTCTGCTTGAAGATCTCCAGTGAAGTTCACCACTTCCCTCAGCAATCTGTTCTACTGCCGAACTGCCCTTACTGTCAGGAATATTTTCCTGATATCCAATTGGAATCTCTCTCTCTTTCTCTCCCCACAAACACACACACACACACACACACACACACACACACACTCACACACAATAGGATAGTCACAAGCATGAACTGTGTCATCAATTTGACTGCACACAAGACCGACAATGAAAAATAGAGGGAAATTGTCCAGTGAACTTCTTCCTATGTTGTAGTCCTCTTAAGGTTCATGGGGTCTTACGTTGGAGGTCCAGTCGTGGTGGTGGCAGTAGTAGCAGTGATTTTAATCTAGTGTGCCATAGCACAACAAAGGTCCACAGCAGAGGTTCACAGTCATGCAGCAGGAGTTGGGGGGAGAGTCATTTGTTATTGGGCCATTGGGGGATATGCACCTCCCAGCTGCAGGGCAGTATGTCTTGTCAATTGTGAAAGAACAGATGGCATGCCTTGACCATTTTTGCACCTTGTCAGTGTGCTGTGAAATGAAAAATTGCTGTTCTAGAACACTGTGTCATGGGTACTGTGGGGGAAACTGTGGTGCCCAAATGTCACCAGTACCTAGACCCAATACATTGCAGGGGGATCAAAGGACAGGAGTAATCAGGCATTACCAGTGGACTTTTCTGGGATGTTGGAACCTAGAAGCTACCTGAGGGTGCTGCATGCTTATTCCAGCCCTGAAAAGAGCCAACAGGTAGCACTGTGGTAATTTTTGATAATATACTCATGTAATAAAAATTAACCCTCCCTCATCCTTTGGAAGTTTTACTTTTATAAGAAAGAAGCAGGACTGCATGGTAGCCCCAGAATTTAGTGATGGTTCTACTCATCTGTGGAAAGTGTCTTTTTTTTTTTTTTAAGGGATTTCATCAGGGAGGTTTCTAAGGATGAGTAAATGATACAGGACATTATTTTGATAGCAATGGCTTTCCCAAAAGGGTAAACAGAAGTGCTTCTTGGTTTTCCAAACCCAGGTTTATTTTATTGAAACAGCCGGCATCCACAGGTGTTTGGTTCCTGGAACCCCCGCGGATTCTGAAATCCGTGGATAATGGGATCAAACTGAGGGCCTCTTAGATGACCTCCAGCCTCCTCATGTCTGAAAGGCACTTGCAATTTTTCAAAAAAATGGAAGTGCATCTTAGAAGCCTCTGGCAGGCCCTCTGAGACATCTGGGTGGGTTTCCATTTAAACTTCAACATGGGGTAAGCATAAAGTAGGGGAGAATGAAAAAGGCTGCTTGAAAAAGCTCCAGAGGGAGCCCCTCCCTCAAATGTCTTTCTATCTGTACGGGGACAGGCAGAGAAGGAGTTCCGTTCAAAAGTATTAGTTTGAGGCATTTGGTGCTTTGTTCTCTCAGAACAAAGTCCTGCTGCTCAGGAATTCAGAAACCATGCTAATTAGTTTCGTGCCGGGTTATTATGAAAAGCGGCCCTGAAAACGGTTTTACTTCTGCTTAACTAGTTACACAGGGACTGCCTACACAATAACAGTAGTGGACCAAAACGTGTGATTACAAATGCACTCTCCTTCAAGCTGAGGACAGGGGTTTGAGGCTGTCTCTACATGGCTCTTCCAACTGCACCAGCTACACAAGAGCAAAAGGGGGCAAAGAGCTCAGCTGTACCGTCTCATTATTTGTTTCATATTCAATATTTGATTATGATGATTAGTTTTCATTATTATATGTGCTTTGTTAATGCTTTTTCCAGTAGGGAGAGCCACCGTGCCTCGGTGATGAGAATGATAGGCTATTTTTAAATAAATGAATACCACACAAATGAATAAGCATGACCTAGGGACTAGACACCCAGCTGCCAATTCAGAATAGATGGGCAGCCCAATGCTAACCTGCGCTGACTCAGTGGCGCTGAGTGGCCTACACCATATTCAGTGCAGGTTAGAAGCAAGCTGGAGGTCTCCTCAGGGTAAGGAAACATTATTTTCCTTACCCCATATCAAGTCCCAGTCTACTTATATCTGCACTGGTTAATTTGCTGGAGCAAGTTCAAGAAACCCTGTATAAGGCCTCTAGGCCCGGGAGGGAGAATAGGATACGGTGGAAGCCCCTTCCACTGATCCTGCCCGCTCTTGGATCTGTCCCATCCCTGGATCTGTCCCACCCCATCCCACTCTCCTGCACCGAGAAATGCCCCCTTCTCACCTCCTCTCTACCCTCTCCCAGCCCCTGTTTGCATCTGCCAGCAGCCGAACATCCAGATGCAGTGCCAGCAGGCCAGCTCATGCCTTTTTGCTAGTTCTGCTTGCTCTAGAGAAGTCACAAACATACTTATGGCATGTTTGCAACACTCGAGGCCGGCACAGGGATTACTGCGCTGGCAGAGAGCTCCGCTTGGATTGTACTTCCAGTTTCGCAATTGACTATATACTGAAGTATTGTTGACAATTCAGCAGGCCACTTTGGTTTCGGCACCAAAGTGCCGAATGGAATTGACCTCTGTCCTAACAAGAATATAAGAAGAGCCCCACTGGATCAGGCCAAAGGCCCATCGAGTCCAGCTTCCTGTATCTCACAGAGGCATTTGGAAACAATTGCTTCAGGGAGCACACAAGACAACAAGACACAACCTGCATCCTGGTGCCCTCCCCTGCTTCTGGCATTCTGCTGCCCATCATGACACAATGACAACAATCCTGAAGGCTCACAATGCAACCCGTGGTATATACCACAAAACGCACTCCAAAGATGCCACTCTTAGTACTGCTTGCTCATGCCTGCTAAAACCCTTATTCTTGCTTGATCATAATATAAGTACTAATTAGACAAAATTATTGAGATAAAAATTTTATGTATTTTCATGAGCAGCCACCTTTACGGAATAGCTTCTCCTTTCCTATCTTTTCAGCTTCTGTGAGATATACGAGTCATTTCTTCTTTGTAAATAAATGCAAAGACCAAATATTTTCTCTAGTATCTAAGCCATGGTGCCCTTGTTGGAAGTAAAGATTAGCAACAGTTTGCTAAGCCACCTGCAAGTTCACACAAGCTTTTTAACTGATATTTTCAGTAAGTGAAAGTCATGGTTGGGGCACCATAAAAATCCCATTTATGCAAGCTTAATAAGTCTCATTGCAAGTTATATCCCAGATTGTCATGGTCTGTCTACCTTGAAATGCATGTATGAAAGAGGGAAAATGCACTGACTTTTCAAGCATGGCCAAAAACAAAAGCAAATCAGCTATTTCCTCTGCACTGAAGGCAGTGGCTGTTGGAAGTTTTGATAATAAAGAACAACCTCTCTCTCTCTCTCTCTCTCTCTCTCTCTCTCTCTCTCTCTCTCTCTCTCTCTCTCTCTCTCTCACCGTAATCCAAGCATGGAACTGCACTTGCACAAGCCATTGTAAAAGCATTGCAAAGCACTTTTACACCAGCTTGGGAGGAAGGGGCACCAGTGGGAAGGTCTGTGCTGGGCCACCGATGCTACATCCAGAGGTCCAGCCACCGGTGCAAGGAGGTAAGGCATCGAGTGGCACAGGGGTATGGGGAAGGTGGTAGGGAGAGGGCTTTCTGGGTGGAAGCAGGGCAGAATGGGGGTGAATTGGACCCAGGAGGGGGACCAGATTGATGTAGGCCTCCTCTGCCATATCCTACTGTGGCCCTCCTGGCAATACACCGGGGAAATTGGTATTACAAATAAATGTTACTTTTTTCGATCTGATATTGATACTGTGAGCAATTAACTTTTCCTCTTCTTTTTTTTTTTATTGTCACTGCCCATTCACATTGAATTGAGCCTGTGAAATGCAGTGAGGTTTCTTACACCAAGCTGATATAATGGTATAAAGTATTCACTAACTTTCCTGCTGCTCAGAGAACAAAGGTGCTAATTTCAATGAGGGAAAGGGAAGTTGCTAGGTTGGCTAGAATTAAAACATCACATAGTATCTAAAGACAGGAGTAGATTTGTGGGGGTAGCTGAGGATTAGGGAGGAGTCCTGGGGCAAAAGACAAACTATGGGGCTGAAAGCACGGAAACAAGGTGGCTAGAGATATGATGCAGTGTTGGCAATTAACTGAGAAAGAGCAACTTGAAGGAAGGAGTAAACGGACAAGGAGGCTTAAGGAAAAAAAGACAGTAGACCACGTGGGAAAAGTATCCAACCCAGCCCAGAGGGCCTAGGGACAAGCATTACATTGAACTATTACCAGAAAGGAAAGTGATGATGGATGTTGAACCACACAGTAAGTAGTGGGCTTCAAGTTTAACAGGCTAGATGCTGAGAGACCTGCTATATATCATTAATAATTGTCTAGTAGGGAAACACAACACTGAGTCTCGAGTTGAGTCTCAAGTCTCTGCCCCCTTGACTTGAGATACCCATGAGTCATTATGGTGGCTGTCGCGACTTGTCCAGAGCCACTTTTGGAGTCATTTTGACTCCAATCTGAGTCTTTTTTGAAAAGTGAGTCCAGCTGCTGAAGTGGCATGGGAAAAAAAAAATTACTAACCAAACACACACACAAAACAGAGTTGCTAGCACACACAAAAGGAGGCCTTGACTCGAGTCTATTTGAGTCTTTTCATTTTTAGGGTAAAACCCCCCCAATTCCGAGTCAGTGCCCAAGTTTTTGATACGTGTGACTTGGGTCCATATAAGTTGTGCAAACTACTTGTTTTTGCAACTTGAGTTCCGAGTCATTTGATTCACAGCTCATTCCTGGTCCTAATTGACCAGTAAAAGTCAAGAAATACTAAGTGGCAGATTTTCATCTATTGATATGAATGAACCAACAAATTATTTCATTTCAGATTTCTCTTTGAATAGCATTGTGTCTCTCATTGTATTATGAAGCTTTTATTTTTTAAACAGGCTACAAACCCCTA
This sequence comes from Tiliqua scincoides, assembly GCF_035046505.1. NCBI lineage: Eukaryota > Metazoa > Chordata > Lepidosauria > Squamata > Scincidae > Tiliqua > Tiliqua scincoides. Next base: position 34,994,534 of record NC_089826.1, read on the forward strand.
AATCTTTGGGGTTTATTATTACTTTGGATGTTGAAATTTCAGCTTGTTAGAGATGTGACTTAACAAAAGAAACAAGTAAGATAACGTTCATGCACAGCAATTAATGGCTGCAGAAATTCAACATTATGGAGCCAACAGCTTAACACAGTACACGGAGGAAGCCTGTATGATATATGATGCATTTGATCACAAATGAAAGAATTCAAATCAGAATCTGTGTTGCTTCTGTGCTCTCTGTATTCTTAATTATTTCAGTAGCAACTTCAGACTAATTTTTCATAAAACTAATTTGATCATGTTGAGCTCATATGTCTAGAATGTATTGGGATAATTTTTCAAGGCATGTAGTTTGCAGCTAACCATCTATTGAAACAACACAAAATGGTCTCCGAGTGTGTCTTACGCAATGCTCATTTAAACATTTCTAAGCTTTTGCCATACTTTCCTTGATATCCAAAAATAATTTTATTTCACGCTGCATTAATTTCTATTACACATTTTTTGGGTATTATATTATTAACACAGTCATTATTTCAATAAATTAAACAAAAGGTAGGGTTAGCTGTTTTGCTCCATGCTTCAGTAATCCCACCCAATGGGTTGAGGACAATCAAATAAATGATTGCAACATCCCATAGTTTTAATTATATTTATTGATTTGAGAGGATATAAATCCTTGGGGTTTTGTTTCCTTGAACAATAATGTACTCCATGTCCACGGATAGTAATCTTTATCATGCAATAGCAGAATCTCCAGCTGTCGAAGTAATGAGTTTGTTGTACAAATTAGCGAAATTACAGATGCCAAACACATCCCATTCCCTACGCAATAGAAGAACTTGCTTGCCAAGAAATCTTTTTCACCAGTAACTATTCTCAAGAGTTGTGCAGCTGGTAGCAATAGAGGTCACTTCAAACAAGCAAGATGGCAACATGCAGTGGAAATTTATGTCTCACTATCTATGATTCTTGATTGATGCCACGTAGCTTCCCAATTTCCATGAAGGGGGTATTATTTTGCATAAATGTAAGTACTCTTTGATATAGAGCAGTGATCTCCAAATCCACAGCCCACAGTGCTCCTGAATTTACACTCTGGGAGCAGAGTGGCCGTGGTGAGGCCTTACCATTCCGCCTTGCCACCTCCTGACTTAGTACCCCATCTTTGCACAAGCTTGTGCCAAGCAGCCATTTCCACTGCACATCAACCCAGAAGGTTCTGTGTCCCTAGTTTTTTCAGGGTAGTGCCTGCCCAGCACAAGTTTCTGAAAATATTGGGCATGAATAGAGGCTGCGGGGTGGAATGGTAAGGCCTCACCACCACCGTGCTGCATCTGGAGGACAAATCTGGCCCATGGGCCATGGTTTGGAGGCCCCTGATTGTTGGCATCCTTCAGTCTCAGAAGACTATGGTGTCGCTCTGAATGGTGGTGCTGGAACAGTGTGTCCTCTCCAGTGCGCGAAGCCTGGGTAAAGTAGGTATGGAGGATAGGCTGTTACCCATGCAGCAAATCCCCCCTCTCCACGTTGCTGAAATGGTCCAATGGAAAGGCAGAAGCCAATACGGTTGGTTCCAGCGGCGTCGCAGGAGTTGCCAGAACATGACTGTGTTCAGCCATGAACTGCTTCAGGGACTCCAGCTCCGGATTTTGCCTCGAGGTTGACTCCTGAAGCCTTTTCCATAACTGGATGTAGCCCCAAGGCAGTGGAGGTTTGGGATCAGAGTTTTCCTTTTCTCAGATGAGCTGCCCCCCAGGCTGACGAGTCCCATCTACCCGGTGGCTGTTTAGTCGCCTCTTACGACAAGTACAGCCAAAAGTAGCTCTCTAGTTAAACCATCTTACATTTGCTCACAAGAATTCACTCATCCCTTGCCCTGAGGAGACCGCCAATTTTTTTTTGAAAAAAACCCCAGGATGAAGCCCGGGCCCTACTGGCCCTACTGTATCTGTATGGGAGAGGGTTGGATAGGATTGGGCCCTCTATCAGTATTACCTCTATTGACTGGCAGCAGCTTTCCAAGGTTTCAAGCACAGATCTTTCTCGGGAGTTTACCGGGAGATACCAGACCCTACTGAACCTGAGTTCTTCTGCTTGCAAAACAGATGCTCTAAAAGCACAGTGATAAAAAAAATTTAGGGGAGGAGTTCAGGGTTTCACAAATGCATTCACATTCTAAAAAGCATGCCGAATATTATGCCACCTGCCTCAATATTTGTGTGCAATGTAAGCAACCTAGTAAAGATCATGCATTGTATTTAATGGCAACTTCAGCTCCAGTCAAGAGACACTGACTTGGTCTTTTGAACCGTTGCTCATTCTCTTTATTAGTAGGTTGGTGGGAGTACTAAAGTTGGAATCCGTGCTACGTAATTGCTTAGCAGGATTTTGGTTACATATTAAATTTAATGGACCTAGAATATATATATTGGTTTACGAACATTATGGCCAGTAAAGTGCTTCTGCCTCTTTCAGAAAGGATGAATGCATAGAGATCCCCGCTATGAATAACATTCAAGCTATTTAATGATGGAAACACTCTTCCCCCCCCCCTTTCTTCCACTTCTAGTTAAAATGTTCATTTAAATGTAGACAGATTTTTAAATTGATCTAAATGGTGTAAAACTGAAATAAATTTAGGCCCTTATTATCAATTAATGTGTAAAGATCACATAAGAAATGTCGGGCAAAAGCTGTATTTGATGAAACCATTCAGTAGTGTTTCAATTATGCCGATCAAATTATATTGAAATTGTTCATTTACAATAAAGATTCCCAAGATTTCTAACTACTTCTATTTAATAATATTGATTATAACTGAACTGTGAAAAGGGTCTGCTTGGAAGTTAATTTTTATAGACCAGTTTGGAGAATACTGGTCCCATCTACCTGTAGTTAAGATATTCACACTCACTCAGCAATTGTATCCTGTCTCTGACCTGGCATGCTTGGAAGCACTTGCCTTAAGAAGGGGAATATTCTGATCTACCCCTGCACACAAGAATTTATACAAGTTTAGTATTTAAAATGCACATGGAAGTTCAGTTCAATCAAACCAACAAGCAATTTGGTGACTACTTTCCAGTGTGTTGGGAGGCAGATGGGACACATGCATTATGAAGTGTCCATGTCCTAATTGTGTAAAAAAGCAAGTATTGCTTGCTTTTTGCACAACTCCCATGCAATTCAGCAGTGCTTGCACACAAGGATATCTCAGTGCAGTGGTTCTCAAACCTTTAGCACCGGGACCCACTTTTTAGAATGATAATTTGTCAGGACACACCAGAAGTGATGTCATGACTGGAAGTGATGCCATCAAGCAGGAATTTTTTTTTAAACAATCCTAGATTGCAATCCTACCCCCACTTACCCAGGAGTAAGTCCCATTTACTATCATTGTTAAAAGCATATACATAGTAGCCTGTATCTCCAAGATAACTGCAGATGGAGATTGCAGCCAGGAAATTAAGACACTTGCTTCTTGGGAGGAAAGCTATGGTAAGCCTAGATAATGTAATTAAAAGCTGAGACATCACCTTGTCGATAAAGGTCTGTATAGTCAAAGCTATGGTTTTCCCAGCAGTAATATATGGCTGTGAGATCTGGACCATAAGGACGACTGAGTGCTGAAGAATAGATGCTTTTGAATTATAGTGTTGGAGAGGACTTGAGAGTCCCCTGGACTGCAAAGAGATCAAATCAGTCAATCCTACAGGAAATCAACCCTGAGTGTTCATTGGAAGGACAGATGCTGAAGCTTAAATACTTTGGTCATCTTATGAGAAGGGAGGACTCTTTTGAAAAGACTCTGACTCTGGGAAAAATTGAAGGCAAAAGGAGAAGAGGACAGCAGAGAATGAGATTGTTACATAGTGTCACGGAGGCAATGAACATGAATTTGGACAAACTCCGGAAGTTAGTGGTAGACAGGGGGCCTGGCATGCTGTGGTTGGTAGGGTCACGAAGAGTCAAACACGACTGAACAACACCACCAAAGTAGCCTGTTAAAACTACAGATCTGTAACATTTCCCCAAATGCTACCATGGTAGCATCAAGTCTAATGTATTAAAAATGTATAATATTGAAATGAATGGGGACCCACCTGAAATTGACTCGCGACCCACCTAGTGGGTCCTGACCCACAGTTTGATAAACACTATCTCAGTGTGTTGTATTGTTGGTATGCTCTTTTGTATACACTATGATCACTGTACTATTACAAAATAAATAGATATTTGTGACCTCAATTAAAATAACATTTCTCCCTAAAAGAGGATGTTTTAAGATGTCTACTGAGGAAGAAAGCAAACTGTATTGACCGATTTAAGCAATTTGTGCAGTTGAGTCCTCTAATTGGAATAATACACCCTTCAAGAATAACTTTCCCTTGCAAGTAAATATGATTTGCCTATAGGTTTCCCTAGCAGAAGCATTTGCTGATAAAGGATAGGTATTTACCTTATCCTACTTATGAAGTGAAGTAGAAACAAAATTGCCCTAAAGATGTCTCTGAAGCTCCACATGATGTCTAGCCCAGGGTTTTGCAATCTGTTCTCCTGTTTAATATTTCAGTAAATATCACTATGTTTCACCTAAAGCAAGACAAATTCCAGTCTCCACTGCAATTGATGGTTGCCTGGGGCTGCCGCCAAAGCATCAGGTGTGAGAGAGTGCTATATCACAAACCTTTGGAATTAACGTCAACATCCGACTTCTTCACAGACAGAAAATGTGGCAATAAGGCTTTATATGCTTTTCTACTCTTAAAAGTTCAGTCTCTTAATAGAATGCAAAGCCGCTGGAAAAGCCTGGCATGGTTTCGTATTATATCCGTACACTCCCAATTTGTGCTTTTTCTCTTTGGGAGATGGATGTCTCCACTGCTGAAAGTGTTTCCCTGTGAGAATGGTCTTGAGCTTCAATGCTTCCTCAGTCAGGGACAGGAAGAGACAAGGAGCAAAATATCCTTGGTTGCAATGAATGTATGTTGCAGGCCCCTTGCAAGGCATAATGCATCTCAAAATGATTTTATTCAGAAGTTTTTCATATAAGTAGATGGTGGAAAATTAACAGTCCTGTTTCATATAATGCAGTGTTTCTCAAACCGTGGGTCTGGACCTACTAGTTGAATCATGAGCCAATTTCAGGTGAGTCCTCATTCATTTCAATATTTTATTTTTAATATATTAGACGATGCTACCATGGTTACGTGACTGCATTTGGGGAAAAGTTTCAGTTCTGTCCTTTTAACAGGCTATTGTGTATATGCTTTTAACAATGATAGTAAATGGGACTTACTACTGGGTAAGCGTGGGTCGGATTGCAGCCTAGGATTGTTAAAATTTTTTCCACTTGCTGATGTCACTTCCGGTCATGACATGACATCACTTCTAGTGGGTCCTGACAGATTCTCATTCTAAAAAGTGGGTCCAAGTGCTAAAAGTTTGAGAACCTCTGATATAATGAATTATGTACAGCTTCATACATCAAACGTGTCAAACAAACCAAAGATGCATTGTGACTCCCGTAGACTCCTTGTCAGTGAATGTCAGTCTCCATAATATCATAGTCAGGCTTTCCCTCTCTACACAGTGTCCCTGGGTGCATCCTTTTTACTTTCTCTCAAATAAGTTTAATGTCTTCATTCAGTCATATGGGAAAAACAAGCAAGATGCATTCAAGGTGGTGTGGGACTAAACCTGATCCATGCCCCTGGTGTACCCCAGGATTGGCCCACCATGCAACACTTTTTTTAACAGTCAAAATCTGCTAATTTATATATAAACAAACTGTCCGTAATCAGAAAGACGGTTGTGGAGGAGACTGTCTCTGCGCCCCAAATCCACTGAAAAACTTGAGGAGTGTTATGTATGCAAGTTATGCCGGATCGAAATCCTGCATAACTGATTGGCCCAGGCTTATTGCTGGCCAATCGGGTGATGGATCAAAATCCTACCATCTGATTGGCCATCTAGTTAATGTTTCAATTGCACCAATCATGGGAAGTCTGGGCGGAGCTAAAGACTATAAAAAGCCAGGGGTGTTTGCCTTGTGTCAGATTCATTGCCAGGTCCTGTTCTGAAGATGGAATAAACGTATTGAGCTGTTATCTCTATGCCTCCCTTTATTTGCATGGACACACTATATAACAAGGGCCCTCCTCATTTTGGAGTTTTGCCCTCCTCCAAAATGGAATGTTGCTGATTTCTGCTTCTTTGGCTCAAACTGTGCACCTCAATGACTCCTTATGCTAATTTCATGCACAAGCTAAGCAAACCCCCACAGAAAAGAACTTGGCCCCTCCCTTGCCAAGGACTGAGCTGAAATTCCCTAGGGAGAAATTTCAGGGCAAAATTGGTAGTTGGAGGTGAAAATTCCCGTCCCCCATGAAGTAGAGGTCTTCCGTTAATTTTCCAAGGGAGAAAAAGTAATGGAAAGTAATAACTGGAGGAAGTCTTATTACGGTTTATGGAAGAAAAAATATACCACTGCCTCAGCATAATAGGTTTCACAATTTGTTCAACATTTTTCTGCACACACACTAAACCCCAATTGGCCCCTCATCTGTAACTTGCAATTACAGAAAGGAAGTTTCTGAAAAAGTTGACCTTACTCCTATCCCTCCCTCCTCTCTCCTTCCTACTGACTCATCCACTGAATGATCAACCCCCTTTTCTCAAGCACCCCTTCTCCACTAGCCACCAACTTTCCTGTGGAGTAGCATATTACCTATGCACACAGGACACTTGCTTACTTTTAGATATTTATATACCGTCTTTCCAAAAATGGTTCAATCTGGAAAGCAGAATGCTTTGAATTCTCGTTGGTTTTGCTCATGCCACATATCTTTAGTAAATCCTAACCCCAGGGTTAGGCTGGCACAAGTCACTTGTGCCAACCTGAGGGTGTCACAAATGTGCATAAGGCATGTTTGCACCAACTTAGGAGTCGGGGAGGCCACTGCAAGGAGTTAAAGAGGATCAGTGGGGTAAGTTTGTATCGGCCAAGCTTGGCTGATGCAGGGGTCTGGGGAGTGTGGGGAGGGCAGGGAGGAGGCATTTTGGGGTGGAGGGAGAAGGGAGGCATCAGGCATTCCTGGGTGCAGGAGGGCAGAAGGGAAGTGGGAGGCGGGGCCAGAATCTGATGGTTATGTTGGATCCTGACCCTGTTCCTGGGCAGCATGGCATGGGCCCTGGCCACTCCGTTCTGCTCAGAACTGCATCAATCATCAGGTGGCGCAGATTCAAGTAGACCCATTGGGGCCATTGCAGTGTGACACGGTGTAAGGGGAAAGTTCTCCCCTTGCCTCAGGTTGCACCACTTTTGGCCCCAAACTTGTGCTGGATGCAGCGCAGGCCCACTTGCGTACCTGCTCCAGTGCAGGTTAGGATTGGGCTGAAAGTTGGAGTGTCTAACAGCCCAAGCCTATGCATGTCTACGCAGAAGTAAGTCCCCTTCTAGTCAATTGGGCTTACTCCCAGGTAAGTGTGGATATGATTGCAGCCTCAAGGTGGCTCTGACAGTATCCAAACATAGGTAATAAGTACACATAAGACACTTGGGCAATTAGCAAAACAGCCAATGAAAATATGTGCTGACAATACATTTGTTCCCTCTGAGCCTTTATTTGATAAATGGTCTCATTTAGCACCTTGCTGACAGTTAAGCTATTGCTGAAATGTACATAAATGTCCATCTTCATTTTGCTACAGAAGGCAATTAATCATATTAGCCTGCTAACTGGGCTGAGAAGTATTTTTTCAAGTGGCACTCGTCTTGTATTTAGCAGGGGGAGTGTAACTCTCCCGCTTTACCCCAGCACCCAGTGTCTTTTCTACTGGCTGCTTGAGTCCGAGAAAGGGGTGGTGTCAACAGTAGCAGCTCCACCAATATCCTATTCTCCTTCTTGGCCTTGATCCACCTACCCGGGTCCAAGTCTGAGTAGACCCATCTTGAGCAGACCCAGGGCAGTGGAGACTTACCCTGGGAAAGGGAACCAATGTTCCCTTATCTGAAGAAGAGCTCCAGGACTGCCTCCCCTCCCCCAAAGGATACAGCAGTGCTCCAATGGTATGGCTGCATTGGTGGGCGGGGGGGGGATTTGGATAGGATTGGGCTGTCAGTGTTTTGTGTCATTTATTAGTGAATAAAAACAAATACAACAAAGGAAGAAAGAGAAAAAATTCAAGCATATAAGCAATCTATACTTGCCTTGCTCCATAGATATGTGCAAGAAATGTCTTTATGATCAATAATCCTTTCCTTTTCATTGTTTAAGCCTTGTTCATTTTGTCATTCAGTTGCCTAATGTACTTTTTCACAAATCTCTCTCATGTTCAGCAATTCATTTTTGAGTGGTTACTCTGTGTCAGCCCTCACATTGCATCTTTCCAGAACATTATCAGGGAGGATGACAGCAATGTGACAGCCACCATGTTTTTGTTGTGGCCATCATGTTTTTTTTCCTCCCACAATGCTCTATACCAGGGCTTGCCAGACTCTGGCCTCTGGGCTGAATCCAACACCCTGCCTAAGCCCTCCCATGTATAAACGGCAATTACCGTCTGTGGGGGATCCTCCGCAAAGAGCCTCCATGTGCCCCCAGTCTTCGTGCCAGCCAGCCGCATACAGCTTCTGACGCCCCAGCAGTCTTTGCATCTGGATTTCTGGGCAGTACAAGCCAGTACAAAGACTGGGGGCGCACAGAGGAGTGTTGTGGAGGCTCCCCAGCAGAACGGTAAGTGCCGTCCGCACTGTGGAAGCATTTGTCGGCATGCAGCGGTCCCCACTTTGGAGACCGTTGCCCTAGACCAACAGCTTCAAGAGCATTGTAGGTAAACAAACGTGGTCACCTGAGGCAGCTACTGAAAAAAAGCTCTGATGCTCCTTTTACAATTTAAACTAGTTGTAGAAAATTTAGAAAAAAATATGTATTCTGTTCTGCTGCACTACAGGAAAAACTCCCTGACCCCATTTGTCATGTAAACAAATGGAACCTGAATGAACCAAATGGCCCATGTTCTGCTATGCCCCATATCTCAGCTTTTCAAGATCTTTAGCCAATCCCACTATCACCTCCCCATGTGGCCCAACACACTGAAAGCATTTATTATGTAATGTTTACCTGAGGGAGAGGGAAGTCTACTTTTACTCATTCTGCATTGTTTTGCTAGTCCCAGAAGAGATGCCACTTATGGAGAAGTTTTTCCATAACTACGTATGTTTTTACCCATGTTTTTATCATTGCTATATTTCTTCTATTATTTTGAAACAGATTGCGTTTTAAAATACCATACTTCAACATCAAAAGATGCCTTCTGAATTAACAAGAGGCAGGAAGACCTGAATGTTTTAAAAGATATTTTCTGCCCCCAGATGTAAAATGTATCTACCTGTGCTAATCTTGTAGAGACATTTAGCTTGCATGAATTTCATTGGGCCTGTTGCCAATTTCAGAGGTGTTAGCAGCATTCTGAGGTTACATTCAAACTTGGCAAATGGCAAAGTACTCTCTATTAAACGGCTGGATATTGCGGAAGTGACTGTTGGCAAAAGCAATAATGAAATTTGTAATGTGGAATGTAAGTCGCTTAAATGCTACATCCACAGAAGGAATAGCTGGTAAGAGAAAAAGCTGACCTCATCCTTTTTGAAAAAGAAACTCACTTAAGGAAAGCAAGATGGTATTGATAGAAAAGCACCTTGGGTAGGAAGCCGTCAGCAAAAAGGTTATACACACACAAGGAATATTTTTTTTAAGTATGTGCTGATAATAAAGCATACAAAGGTTTCCTTTTTCTGTGTTCATTAAATTAACAACAATAATACACCACGGTAAATGTGTATGAGTTTTATTCCAGGTTGTCTTCAGTTTGTATTGCATTGCTGCCTCAGGTGTGGTGGATTGTGGTTCACAAAAACATATACTGAAACAAAAGTGCAACAACCCAATCCTAACCAAATTCCTACACAGTGGTGCAGCAAGACCAATGCGGCATCCACCATAACCAGTGCAGGAATTGTGGCTGCTGGAGGTAAGAGAACCTTTGTCCCCTGACCCCGGGTAAAGCCCCAGCAATCTCTATGGGGCTACTCAGATCTGTGCCATCTCAATAGCTGGCACAAATCTGAACCGTCCCATGTCGAGCTTTCAGGCTTGAGAGGAGGGAGTAGGATATGGTGGAGACCTCTTCCACTGTCCCTGCCCCCTTCTGGGCCCAATTCACCCACTTCCCCACTCTCTCCCTTCCTCTTATACCTCTCCCCATTCCTGTTCCACCCTCTCCTCCTCCGTTTTGTGGAGTGCCTATCTATTCTGGCAGGTGCTGGCCTCTGACTGGTGGTGGGAGACCAGCACAGACTTTATGCTGGTAGGTCAGGAGTCAGCACTGGTGCAACTTGCCTTATGGCATGTTTGTACTCATCCTGCCAGTGGAGGCCAGCATAGGATTGAGCTGCTGTGCTACAAGACTGCTTATTGGTTTTGTCACAACAGATTAATCCCCCCCCCCTTTTCTGGAAATTGAGCTATATTTTCATTCACTTGCTTTGTACTCGAATCCATTTGTAAACATACCTCCAACAGTCAAGACTACATGCACATCAGAAGCTTTCTCACACTAAAGTTTTCCATTGCATTGGCCCCCACCACCACTTTCCTTCATGAAGCACTAAACACTATGTGTGGAACTCATGAGTGGTTCGCTGTTCAATGTGAACTGTTGTGACAGTAATGAAAATTCCCTGTGCAATCTCATGCAAATACCTAAGTGATTTTGCTGGATCATAATCCAGCAAAAAGAGTTCACATTGGAAATCAATAGAATATAATGTTTTTATAGTGTTTAAATCAAACAGGAAAATAGAACGGTTGGAATTCCGTCCAAAAATTTAGGCACACCTAGTGGAACTTTTGACTTTTCCCCCTTTAAACGGCAGGCCCCAATGCCGGATCACAAGCTGCTTTTGATAGTCCCCTCAGTTCCAGAAAGTCATGTGCCAGTTGATAAGGTTGAGAAACTCAACCAGAGCTGGCAATGAGTTCTCCTGAGCCCTGGGGCAAGGATTTCCCAAGACTCCCCAGAGCACAAGGCCCAGGGAGGCTCCCCTCCCTTCATGCCTCCCTTTGTAGTAACAGGTCAATAACTTAATCTCAAAGGCTCTTATGATAATGCAGGATCCTTTGGAGGAAATCTGTTGGCTGGAGGGAGGGTGTGGAGGTAGAGAGGCGGCGATGTGACTTGTAGAGATAATATATAGAATCAGTGCTCAACAGGGATGGGTGAGTCCAGTGTGGCTTGACTTGAGTTGAGTCACAAGTCTCTGCCCCTCACAACTCAACTCAAAAACGAGTCCTAACAGGTGGACTTTCTGAGTTGCCCAGAGCATCTTCACGACTCAAAACGACTTGAGTCACAAATCTTTCCCTTTAAAAAGCCAGCTGCGGCTGTGTGGGAAAAAATGGGGCCGCCGCTGGGCTGTGTGTGTTTCAGAGTTGTCTTTCAACACTCCCTTGCTGTCTCCACCCATCTCATCAGTACGACGACAGTGCAGAACACGCCAATCGGTTCCCTCTGTACGATCCCACCCCAGCTGTCACCAAACCCACCCCACATCACATCATAGTCACAGGTGGACAAACAAGGAGGAGGGAGGGAAGTAGGATGCATCCCAGCTCAGCAAGGTAGGAGGGAACGGGACAGCGCAAGCAAGCAATGCAATGAGCACACGAGCCATGGGTGGCTCTTTTTCTATCATTCCAGGAACCACCTCCCCCAGCTTCCTTCCACCTCTTCCAGCCCCTCCTGCTTGCAAAACCCATTTGTCCCTATGGTGAAAAAACAGCTCCTCCTCTCTGCCTTCCTCTCTTTGAGACACATCCTCCATCCAATGGATGTTCTGAATAAGTGAGTACCCACCCAGCTATAGTGGAGGGTGGAGTATCCACCCAGCTAAAGTTGCTACTTCAGCAACCGAAGACCATTAAAGTTTTAAGCCCAAACAAAAAGAAATTAACCATTTCTCTCCACTATCCCCAGCCGCTGTCTCTGGACATAATGTACCCTGCTGCTGGCTGCTGCTGCTGTTGCTCACATGCTCAATGCCCAGCTTCCGGATCATCACAAGAGGTCTTTTGGCTGACATGGAGGCAGTGCAACTGCAAGCCACTCCCCCAGCATTTCTGGGCAACTCAAGTCACCCAAAACCATGGTGACTTCTGAGTCAGCGGCCCCAGACTCGAGTGTTTGCCTGAGTCTGAGTGTTTGCCTGATTGTGGCTCGAGTTTGCACGAGTCAGTGAAAAATGTGTATTTTCGTGTCTCAGACTTGAATCACCTAACTTGTGTGACCATCCCTGCTCAATGACTTATTCTTATATTGCTAAATGTGAACTGTACAGCTAGCTCCTGAGTCAGATTTTTTTTCTGTGTCCCCTTGAGTGGGCATAACCATCAGGTAGTCATGTGCAGCACATGCAGAACCCAACCTCTCTCTTCCAGAGGTGCACAGAACTAGATATGAGATTCTTTGGATTCAAGCTATTTGGTACATTTGGATCAGATGCCAAGAAACTGTTTCAGATGAACCCTTTGATTGATTACTGTTCCCCCTCCCATAACATCTGTCTTGATCCTCTGTTCTGCCTGTAATGAACAGATCGGTCTAGATTCAGAAAGCAAATATATGTTTCCTCTTAGGAATTCCACTCATACACTTGGCTATAAATAACATTCTGCTTATTGTCTGTTTGTCTGTATATATTCAAACAGTATGTGACTGTTGCAAAAAAAAAAATGTTTTAGGAAATCTGTAGAATGTATAAATTATGGAATGTCAAAGCAATATAATTCTTTTGTTTCCAAATTCATTCATCACAAGTATTTGTGTATCTTGGCACTTCAATGTGAATAGGAAGCCCTTTAAGAACTTCAGCACATTTATATGTCTTCCATTTTTTTTAAAAGACACGGGGGATGATCAACAGCATCTCTATTTCCAGCCCGTATATGGAGGGTGGCCAAACTGCAGCTCGCAAGCAACATACAGCACTTTGACATCGCAAGAATATGGTGGCTGAGCTCCTTTCTGCATCACAATTAGTATAAAAGGTAAATAAAATTTTTTCAAGCTTTATAATTCTTTACCAGATATGAATTGAGAGTCCACTGGATTAAAAAAATAAGTTTATTGTTTGTGGTGAGTAAATATATTTAGGGTGCAATCCTAACCAACTTTCCAGCACTGGCCTAGCCGCAATGCAGCCCCAAGGTAAGGTAACAAACATGCCCTTACCTTGAGGAGGCCCCCTTGACTGCCTCCCCACTGCAAGATGCAGTGCACGTCACACGGGCACAGCTATGTCAGTGCTGGAAAGTTGGTTAGGACTGCGCCTTAGGAAGTTAAGTGCAACTTCTGGACAGCAGTTTGAACTCTGGGGGTGGGGGAGGGCAGAACAAGTGTGGGGGGAGAGCAGGGTGGGGGAAAGAAACAGTGTGGGAGGGTGCAGGGTCAGTGGAGCTCTGCTCCATCAGATCCTGAACTTGTGTCGGGCCAGAAAGTCTGGCACACAGTCTCTCAAGTATGCACTGGCAAAATAGCTGGTGCAACTTGAGAAGTCCCATTGCGGGGCTTGGGTCTTTCCCTGGGAGAAGGGGACAAAAGTCCTCTTCCCCGAGGAGACCTCTGGCTGCTTCCTGACACCCACTGGATACAGCAGTAGTCTCTTTGGCACTGCTGCTCCTGTAGGAATTGGAAAGCTCAGGATTGGGCTGTAAATAAAATACTACTTGTAAAAAAATAAATAATATATATTTTTTTAGATCACCTTTTTCATAAGTCTTGTAAGACTAGAGGGTCCCAATAGTGTGTCATTTTTAAAAGTGTGTCTGGGTGCTAAAAGAACCACTGCAGTAGACTATTTCAGTGCTCAGGATTTTAAAAGTGATTTGTTTATCTCTTTTGCTTGAAAAACCTCTCTGATATAATGAAATGATGTGGAGGTGTATTTGTTTTTTGTTTTGTATTACAGATTCCTTGTTTAATGTTGATTCATCTCATCATAAACATTTGCTTGCTGGCGTAGTACATCCTGGGACTGGAATGGTATGACATTAAAATTTTGAAATAATGTTTCCCATCTTCATGTGTTTTGCCATAAAGTAATGGCTAAGCATTCACAAGTTGAAGTAGAATTGGAAGTTGAAGTAGAAATTCATAAACTGATTTGGGGCGCAATTCTAAGTGCCCCTTTGGCCAGCGCAAGTCCCTTGCACTGGCCAAAGAGTGTAGCAAGAGTGCCATAAAGCACTTTTGCACCACGCTTTGGGGCGATAGGCTGCGCACGGACTTGTGCCAGCCTCCTCATGCCAACCAATAGAACTGGGCCTTTGGAAATAGAATGCTGAACTGCTTTTGTAAAATTGATATTGTGTCAAATATTTTGATAAGAAATGATTGAAAATAAACTGAAAGTGAGTGTTATTCACTATTCACAGTGTGGGTTTATAATCAATTACTCTGAAAAAAATAATTGATATAAAAGTCATGGAGGTTGTCCATGACTTTGTGTACCTTGGCTCAATGATCTCCGACACTCTTTCTCTCGATACCAAGCTAAACAAACGCATTGGTAAAGCAGCTACCACATTTTCCAGACTCACAAAGAGAGTCTGGTCCAACAAGAAGCTGACGGAACATACCAAGATCCAGGTCTACAGAGCTTGCATCCTGAGTACACTTCTGTACTGCAGCGAGTCATGGACTCTTCGCTCACAACAGGAAACTGAACGCTTTCCACATGCGCTGCCTCCGACGCATTCTCGGCATCACCTGGCAGGACAAAATTCCAAACAACACAGTCCTGGAACGTGCTGGAATCCCTAGCATGTATGCACTGCTGAAACAGAGATGCCTGCGTTGGCTCGGTCATGTCGTGAGAATGGATGATGGCCGGATCCCAAAGGATCTCCTCTATGGAGAACTCGTGCAAGGAAAGCGCCCTACAGGTAGACCACAGCTGCAATACAAGGACATCTGCAAGAGGGATCTGAAGGCCTTAGGAGTGGACCTCAACAAGTGGGAAACCCTGGCCTCTGAGTGGCCCGCTTGGAGGCAGGCTGTGCAGCATGGCCTTTCCCAGTTTGAAGAGACACTTGGCCAACAGTCTGAGGCTAAGAGGCAAAGAAGGAAGGCCCCCAGCCAGGGAGACAGACCAGGGACAGACTGCACTTGCTCCCAGTGTGGAAGGGATTGTCACTCCCGAATCGGCCTTTTCAGCCACATTAGATGCTGTTCCAGAACCACCTTTCAGAGAGCAATACCATAGTCTTTCGAGACTGAAGGTTGCCAACAATGACTCTGAAATTATAAGTCTAAAGTACATGAGAAATGCCATTTTTCACAGAATTAGCGCTCTTGGCTCTAGAACTATTATCATTTTTGATTATTTCTATTCATTTAGACAGATTGTTGAAATAGACTTTTTTCCCCCCTATTCTTAATACCGTTGAGTAATCCTGTGCACAAAATTAGACTTCTTCAAGTGAAGCTGTCTTTCCCATTTTGTGCATTAATGTGCTAAATAGCCTTCTGCAAATATGATTTCACAGAAAATAGTCTCTGCGATAATGGCCTTGACAAGTGTTATTTGTAGACATTACTTAGTAGCTGCGTATCAGGTGAGTGCCAATGTTTTTCGTAACGCATTGATAATGTATTGGGGCAAGAAATCAGTAATGGCCTTCAAGATACGTTACACCCACTACAGAGTTTTATAAATATTTCAGTATATACACTTGTTGTGAGACTGAATACAAAGGAGTGTGGTTATTATTTTAACAGTATTTATATACTGCTTTTCAACTAAAAGTTCACAAAGCGGTTTAAAGAGAAAAATCAAACAACTAATGGCTCCCTGTCCCAAAAGGGCTCACAATTTAAAAAGATGCAAAAAGAACACCAGTTGTATTGGTTGTATTGGACCCAGTTGGGGAGATCTGAGGTACCTAAGAAACTACAAACTTCATATATGGAAGTAGCTTTCTAGGGTTTTAGGACCCAGTCCTGAACAGTGCACACCAGCTCACTGCCAGCACATACTGTCACAAATGTGCTGTATGGCACATTTGCAAGCCCTTACTGTGGGCCCAGCACTGGAACTAGCCCAGCGCAAACTCATGCTGGAGCAGCTCTGGCGCTGGGCCCATGTTCCGCCACCCAGTGGTCACCTGGACCGCCAGATGGCAGAGAGGTGAGTGGGGGTCTGGGAGGGCAGGGAGGAGGCATTCTGGGGCAGGGGAGGAAGGGGGAGGGTGTGGAGAAGACAGGGGGAGGGGAGGGAGGCATGGTGGGGGAGGGAGCGGGGTGGGATGAAGGTGGGACTGGTGGAACTCAGCTCCACTGGATCCTGAGCCCCATGTCAGGCTGCGTAGCCCATCACGGGGCTCTCCCATTCTGTGGTAGCTCAAGAGTTGCTGCAGAATTGAGTAGCCTCATTGCAGGGCTACTTCCTTCACCCAGGGGGAAGGGAGAAAAGTCCCCTTCCCCCAAGGAGCTGCCACAGGCTGCCCAGTTGTGCGTTGGATGCTGCGGTAGCCACTTTGGCACTGTGGCAACCCCTGTGCTCTGGGCAGTTCAAGATTGGGCTGCCCTGCAGATAACTTTCCGGCCCTATTGGGAAATGCCAGGGATTGAACCTCAGATCTTCTGCATGTAAAATGTCTGCTTTACTACTGAGCTATGGCCCCTGGCCCAGCCCAACAGAACTCAATGAAGTTGTCATTCTTCTCATCATAGCTCAAATGATGTCCTTCAGGAAAAGTCAAGTGCTCTATGTGTAGATGATGAACATTGGAATCAAAATGTGACTGGCTCCAACTTGAATTGATAAGTACTTGACCGCAGTTAATGTATTTGATGCACCTGGATTAACATCAGTGGGCTCCAACTCAAGGTTGAAGTTGGTGGTGGTGGTCACTACCAAACTAGGTGGTGGGTATCAACTCAAGGGGAGACATATTCTGTTCCTTTCTTTACAGAAGGGCCATAGGTGGAATGAAGAATCCACAGGTGTATTTGCTGCATTTTTTAGAAGAGAAGAAAAGTTGGTTCCCAGGGCTTTGAGCACTTGACATGATCTTGTAGCCAGAGTGAGACTTTTAGCCAGAGTGAGCCAGAGTGAGAACTTTTTCTCCAGTCATAAACCTTATCATAACCACAGAAAATACTATCCATAAACATAGATGTTCTCAACCAGCAATAAATATATAAGAACAAATAAAGAGAAATGTGTTAGAAGCAGAAGTATAACATATGTACACACACACACACACACACACACACACACACACATACACGTATATAACAGCATTCCTCCAAATTTTTTGGAGGAATTTTTGCATTGACTTGCATTTTAAAAGGGTATATGTTCTGGAGCTGTGGGTATTTGCTGTTAGATTATATTCTGATCAACATGGTCTTTTGAATGCCAATAAATTTGCATCAACATTTACCCTTTCCAAGCCTTAAACAAAACAGCAAACTCATGAGGACGGAAATAAAAACTTTGCAAATGTTAAAGGATGGAAGCAGCTGGCACAAGTTTTTAATATGAAGAATAAAAAAATTGTCCTTTTAGGAATGTGTTCTTTGTCAGAGAAAAATTGAGAAAAAATATGTTCTAGGTGGGCAAAAGTTCAACATTGTGAACCTACAGTGAGATGTATTTGCTCAATCAAAGCAAAATTATACTGTGCTCAAATGCATTTTAAAACAAATTACAGCCCAATCCTATCCACACTTTCCTGGAAGCAAGCCCCATTGAACTCAATGGGACTTACTTCTGAATAGACATGCATTGGCTTGGGCTGTTAATTCTTATTGGGCCATATTATCCTCACAAGTTCCACTTAATTTTTCTTCCATACTTTACAGTCCTTGATAGGATTAGACTGACTAGAATCATTAGAATCTCTTGTGTGTCACATTAGACTTTAGTATTAAAACAACTAGAGCAGGAATGGGCAAACCCCGGCTTGCGGGGCATTTGAGGTTCTAGGGGACCCCCAATCTGGCTCGCAGGGAGCTGCCAGTCTCCAATTAGCCTCTGGCCTGTCGGAGACTGTTGGAGCACACACTGGCCCACAACTGCCAGTCGTGACCGCCATGCAGAGGCTACGGGCCAAATTAGAGCAAGGCCTTTTATAGCCTCCATGTGTTTTCTGCTTTTCCATTATTTTAACTTCTCTACCCGTTGCCTCTGAACAACTTATGTCTTCATGTGTTTCTGGCTTGGTCTGCCTTGGTCAGTATGTTTTCACTGTGCAAGACATGTGTGTCAAACATTTCATAGTTCTCATGTGGTTCAACATGCCTGTATTATAATTCTCATGTGTATTATAAATAAGCTCAGTAAAATTCACTCATTCATATAAGTTCTGTCTCTACTGTATTCATTTATGTAAATTTTATGTAAATTTATTCAAATTTGAAACATAAATTAATTCCTTTGTCTCTCTTTCTGACACAGTGTCAGAGAGATGATGTGGTCCTCTGGCCAAAATGTTTGCCTAGAGCGACCTATATTGTGGGTTATTCGATCCAAAAAGTTTCTCCAAGTTATAAAGACAACAGGTTATGTCCCCTATGTAATGGAAATGCTCAAGATCCCTCAAGGAGATAGGGTGTGGTGTCAACAGTGGCCCCTTGCTCTGGCAGGCAAGCATGGGGCTAACGCCAGGGCCTTAGATTGTGGTGAGTGTGCTGCACAGCTGCAGCCTCTTGAAGACAATAGGGCCCTCAGGGATTAAAGCAGCACCTGATGAAAGGAGAGGTTGGTGGGCAGCAGAAGGAGGAAAACTTGAGGAAGGGAATTGATGGATTAATGGATGGAGGAACTAATAGCTGATGGACTACTGGAACTGCTGATGGACTAACTGACTAAAGGACAGATAGGTGAATGGACTTTGGAGACTGCTGGAACAGAGACTGCTAGAGATTGGTGTGTGGCTGCCATGCCCAAGACCTGCTGAGGACCAAGGTGTTGCTGAAGTAGCTGCTGGCAAGAGAGAGGAGGAAGGAGGACCTCTGCAAACAGGCAAGCTACCCTGGTGGTGGGGTCCAGCAGTGCAGAACTAGGGTCATTGTTGGGGAAAGCAGGGGAGCTTATTAGCACAAAGTGGGCATAATTCTCTAAGTGAAGTCTGGCAAAACGCCCTGTTATCTATGTGAGTGCAGCAGTGTGTTGCCCAACTACTGCTCCACATTAATACCTGAGAGCCCAATCTTATGATCGGGCAGTACCGGCACTGTGGCTGCAGAGCAGGTGCTGGGTGCTATAAAAATGCTATAAAGCACAGAGAGTAAGTGGCACCAGCAGGAAAGCCTGCACTATTCCACAGGCATTGCATCCTGCCTGATGGCAGCCAGGAGAGGTAAGTATTGCACCAGGTTGGGTAGGGTGGCAGAGGGCATTACAGAAGTGGGTAGGGGGAGTTTTGGGGTGGGGGAGGACAAGGAGGGGGGTTCAGGCCTACGAAGGAGGCAGGGATGACGGAGCAGGCCTCCGCTGTATCCTAACCCCTGTCCCAGGCCTGAAAGTGTTGCACGGCTGATAAGCAACTCAGAATGACTCGGTACACAGGGATGAAGGTTCACAGGCTTTTATTTGAATTGTATACAATTGGTCCACGGGACTCATGTCTAAAGCATGGACCCAGTTTTGACTGTGTCCAGAACCCTTATACGACTCTTGGCCTTGTGTCTGAAAATCTAGACATCCCATTTGCTGAAAATTTGACATCATAAATGGGGCTAATTCCTAATAGGATATAGATAAGATACCTTTTACATAAAAGATAGCAAATAGGTGGGAAATAAGTGGGCAAAACCATTGATTAGCTCTGATTTACATACAGGTGGGGTTTCACCTTAAAACTTAGCCAAAATTACACAATTTCCAAAAGTTTTCAAAAACCAGTAGGGTGCGCTATAATATCATTTTATCCAGTACTGACCCAGTACGGACCCTTACTCGCATCCATCAATCCAATTAGGGACTTCCTTGACAGGTCTCTGTACCATCCTCATTAAGAGATGACAGTTATCTCTCTCAGCATGCCTTTATCCTATGCTAATATCAACATAGAAGCACCTGTGAAGCCTTCCTGCTATGTTAAGGCTTTTGTCTGTTCTTAAGACTTTTCTAAAATCAAGCATTTTGGTTCTTTAAGAACTACTTTTATGCCTAATATGTTTTCATATGTGAATTACAATTAGGGCAAAGACTATTTTGCCCTAGCTTTTGCCTATATATATGTGCCTTTTGCTCTGAAAGCCTGAAAGAATAAAATAAGTGAGCACTGGCAAGGAAGCATAGTGATGTCCTTGGCAAGACGTGTACTTCTGCCAAGATGAGGCCTAGCTCTTCGTTGCCTTAGCTGCACTATCTTTTCTACATTCCAAAGTGTATTAACAGAACCTTTGAGGCCCCAAAGTCCCAGCTTCTGTGAAACTTCAGTGAAACTAATAAACAGCTTCCAAAATTATTCTTTCAAGCAGCTTTTCACTAGTTTCTGTGTTTCCATGCTTTTTCAATGTGGCTTTTAAGCTTTTTGCACAAATGGTATGCTTTTAAAATCAAGCAGCTCTTTACCATTGTGTGTATGCTATAGTATTTCTGGGCTATCCAGTGGCTCTAGGGTCAAAGGTCACCATGCCTCAAAAGCACTAAACATGGCTACTCAGTTCTGCAACAGCTAAGTAGTTGGCACCAATCCAAATAGCCCCATTGAGTAGGCTGGGGTGCTGCACGGGGTAAAAGAACAAATATTCTCTTACCACAAGGACACTTCCTACTTGCTCAAATCCAACACTGGATACAGTGTGGACCTGGCAGCCTCGCTGATCCAGCGTTGTATAGGATTGGGCTGTTAGCAACCTATCAGGTAGTCAATGCTATAAGCTTTGATAGAGCCAGTATCTATCTGCCCATGAAGTACTGCCCATGGTGTTCATGGGTACTGCCCATGAAGTTCCTCGCTGCAGTGCTGGAAATTTGTGCACAGTCTTGAGAGCAAATCTGGGAACTCTGCACCCGGCATGCAAGAAACCAAACTCACGCATGCTGCTTAGATTGTGGAATGCAGGCAGGAAAGGACAGAATGAGGCAGCAACAGGGCGGAATGGGGTAGGGACAAGGTGGGAGAAGGGTAGATGATCCAAGGTTGGTACAGATCCAAGGAGACCCATCTGGGAAGTGGAGGCTTGTTCCCAGTTAAGGAAATGGATGTTCTATTATCTTGAAGAGACCTCCAGGACTGCCCCATAGAATTCAGCGTGTGCTCCACTGGTGTGTTTGCATTCGGCGGGGGGTGAGTTAGGATTGGGCTGTTAGTCACATGGACATAACTTACGTGTTCGCACTTGTAGGAGAAACACAGTGTGAGTTGCTAGTCTAGAGATGTCATTTACAGCAGGTTTTTTAATTTTATTTTTAGATTTTTTGGAGAGAGAGAGAGAGAGAGAGAGAGAGAGAGAGAGAAAACAGTGACAATAGGTGCTTTTCTCTAGAATTACAAATGCACGTAGTCTCAGACTTTCATATTGTGATAAGCATTGAAACACCAACATCTCTGTTTCACTTAAAAAACAGAACTCTTTGGAAAATGTTTGGAATAGAAAAGATGCTTGTATTTCTGTAGCAAGTCTTGAAGGGGATGCATTTCCCAGTGTTTGGTGCTAAAGGTGACAGTGGGTCTCCTTTGCACTGTTATAGCAGAGAGACTTCTCAATATGTTCTAAACAGATCTGTTGAGGCCTTTGTAATTCGCAGGAGTAGAATAGGAAATGAATTGTAAGTATCTCTATTGTTGTTAACCAGGCCACAAAGAAAACTAGCAAGGCCCCTCTGAAAGCCTTGCAGATAACATCAACAATGCTTCTGGAGGCTGACAGCTGAAATGCTTTGTCATTTGGGGGCAGAGATTAATATTGTATGAGATAAGCAACCTAGCATCATTTCCCAGAATCAGCCAACTTCATGCACAACAACATCCATTTGAAATCAACCAGACTCCAGGTGAAAACAAAGAGCATTTAGAGTCTCACTGGAAACATATATGGTGACTACGATACTGGCTGAAAGAATGTATCTGCACAAAGCGAGATCTTTAAGGAATAATTGTGGAACTGAATCTAGGGAATCTAATCTCTGTTTAGTGGCGCCCTGGTGCATAGATTAAAGGAAGACAAATGTAAAGCAATCTCTAGCTTCATTTGCTCAGTAAGTCAATGTCTACTGATGTCCTATCTTCAGAGGAGGGCTGTAGCTCAATAGGAGAGTGTATGCTTTTCATGCAATAGGTCCTATATTCCTGGTGTCTTTACTTAAGGATGGGATGGGATGGGAACAGTGGTGGACCTGCCATTAAATGCAAGGGGCAATGCCCCAGGCGCAGAGCCTCGCGTGCCTCTAGGACTGTGCAGAAGCCTCACGGAGGCTCCCAACGTACAGTTTAAGAGTCCCCTCAGGAGACTTCCCCAGTGTATCCTGGAGTCATGTGAGGCTCCATTGCAATCTGGTGAGGGGGGATGGATTTGCGCATGGGGGGTGGCAGCATCCTGTGGGGGGCACCATCACGGACCTTTGCACTGGGCCTTAGGACTGGGGAGGTTTGCCACTGGGTGGGAAGGACCCTTGTCTGAATCCCTGGAGAGGCTGCTGCCCTGCTGAGTTGACAATACCAAGTCAGATTGAGCAGTCAGTGTGAGGTTTATATTGTGGAATGCAGGCAGGAAATGTACCTTTAATTCAAATGTACCCTTAATTCAAGTGTACCCAATGTACCTTTAATTCAAATCAGCATGCAGTAAAGAAGATCAGTACAAAATATGGACAGATTCCTGCATACTGTATGATGTCCATTAGAGATAAAGGAATTCAAGAACACTTTTCCCCTGTTTTTGTTTTTTGCTAGTCTGCTATGGCTTATTCCGCATACAGCAGTACAACAAGAGCTGAAATGAAATTTAGCACCCGTATGGCATATCATAACATTTCAGAATTCACGGCAGATACTCGCCTATAAGTCGATCCCACAGATAAGTTGAGGACAGGTTTGAGTAGAAAAGCATGGAATTTTCTATGACCCTTAGATAAGTCAGGGGTTAAACTTAGGGGGGTGTCTGACTATAGTTTTGCCTGATTTTACCCGAGGCCAGATCCTGAAAAATAACTTACCGCTAATTGTTACCTAAAAACTGTACAGTCTCTAATTTATTAAAAACATAGTATAAGATACATTTTTATTCTTTTTTAAATTCTGGTCTTCACCACTTGTTTGTAAACACTCAGAGTAAGTGCACTGTAAACTACATACCAGTAGAACAGTGGTTCCCAACCTAGGATTCATGTACTCCCAGGGACACTCAACAGGACCTTTAGGGATACTTGAAAAAGAATGGAATAATGGCAGAAAAGCACAGGTCGTACTCCAGAATGGGCCAGCAAGGCAGGAAGAAAGGTAGCTAGTTGGCTGTGAAAGCCCCACCAATAGCTTGTTTTTGGTCATCAATTCATCTATGAACCAGTAAGTGAAAACAAACACAGTAAAAAAGCTGAAACGTAATATGGAAAGTGATCAATCACCCAGAATTTCTTAGCACACTTCTGGTGCAAAACAATGCAAAGGCAGAGTCTTCTGTTCTTCAAACAAATGAAAAAATATTTGATGAATACATGAAGTCTGGGCTTTCATATGGAGGAGATGAAGGCTTGTATTATTAATTACAAACATTTTGCTAATATGAAGGGTACAATTTATGGAAATAGGTTGCCAAGGGATATGCAAGTGAAAACTGTTGGGAACCACTGCAGGAGATCTATGAATCAAATCCACCTTTAAGGTGCCTGGTGAGTTAAGCCAGAAGCTCTACATACAACATACAACCCATAACACATAACTGGGAGTGTGCAATTCAATTCACAGCAGAGAGATGAGATATTTGCAGCCCTTTTTACTCAGAAGTAGACCCACTGCTTTCCATGGGTGTTGTTCTTAAGTCATGGTGCACTGCCTGGGAAGGAGGGTCCCATCCTGGTGTTTCCAAAAACAGACCTGCTTTGCAAGCATTTGCCAAGCAGAACCAGGCTGCAGAAGAAGGAAGGAGAATAAAAGGTTAACTTTGGCTGGAATGTCCCTGGAAAGTAACTAAGGAGGTGCCTGCCTGAGCTGAGCAACAGCTCAAACTGTTCAGAGTTGAAAGGCTCTGCCCTCTGACTGACCCAGAGATCGGGAAAAGTGAGAATTGGAGCTTGATTACTTGGCAAAAATGTCACGTACTATAGGTGGGTATCTATGCTATATAAATTGACATAAGAGGCAGAAAATTTAATTTTGTGTGCTATGCAGGCAACCATGACCTTATCTGTCCATCTTACACTACATAACAAGTTTAGGTAACGTAAGAAGTGAACAAAACTATGTAGTGAAATTACAACGCCACACTTTAGAAACCCGTGGAGATGGCTACGGGAGTGCAATTGTATTACAGTCAGTTTTTGTGTGGGACCTACTACCAGTGGCATCGCTAGGGGGGTGAGGAGGGTGCAAGCTGCACCAGGTGATGCGCATGCGGGGTAATACCACCGCTGGCTAAAAAAATTTAAATTTTTATTTTTGAATTATACCATCATGTTACACATTCAATGTGTAATTTCATGCAGAAAGCAGTGGAACTGTGTTGAAATATCTCTATTCTACCAAATGGTATAGCCAAAACACCACCCAGGTGTGTTGCCACGCCCACAGCATGGGAGGAGTCCATTATGAGGGCAATGTGCTGGTCTCCCACACTGGTGCTGCAAACCCTAGTGAAGCCAAAGTGGATATTATGGCATCCAATGTTCACAGCGGCTCCTAGGGGGAAGGGAACATTTGTCCCCTTCCCCTGGGTAAGGGATGTAATGCCGCAATGGGGCTACTCGATTCTCCGGTGGCTCTTGAGCCAGCACAGAATCAAGGAGTCCTGTGTCAAACTGCATGGCCCAACATGGGGCTCTGGATCGGGTGGAGCTGAGTTCAGCCAGACTCACCCACTCTCTCTCCCCGCCATGCCTCCTCTGCACCCTTTGCTTGCCCTCCCCCCACTATCCCAGCCTGGAATGCCCCCCTGCCCCCCCACCTCTCTGCCTTTCAATGGTCTGGGTGAGCCACTGGACGGCAGAACATGGGCTTAGCGCAGGAGCTGTCCAGGTGCGGGCTCGCTCTGGGCTAACTCTGGCATGGAGCCTGTGGTAGGGCTCACAAATGTGCCTTTTGACATGTTTTGTGACAGTGCGCACTGGCAGTAAGCCAACCCGTAGGGCTCTGGATCAGGCCCCAAGTCAATTTCAGAAAATTATGCAATCCCACTAGATATTTGAAATGTGAACTTCCAGCTGGAAAAGCAATGAATCTACCTGCACGTTTCCCATTAAAATTCCTCAGTCAGGAACAATCCACAGACACCACTTTTCCACGCTAAGCAACTGGAGAAAAGAGCAATCATTCACAGAGATCATGTCTGCACAGAAGCCTAGCATTTGGCAACTGTCTTTGCTGAAAAGTGTCAGCGCAGTGTAACACATTGTGGTGTTAGCCATCTGCTCCATGTATTAATGTGAAATGGAAGGTCTGTCTGTGATGAAGTGTTAGTGAAGGAAGAGCAAGCTCAGGTTGTCTTGTCATTCTTTGTTTCTTTCAATAATAGAGTGATTTGATATATGAAGTGTAACAACACACATATACATAGTCAACTTGACATATGCCAACATTTTTGTTGTAAAGTGGTGTATAAATATTCTTAATAATAACTTTCTTGGAGTATATGGTTTTTTTAATAAATAGATTAAAGCTCTGATTATGTATCTTTTTAAAAACACTGCTGGTGTGATGCTTCCTAAGTGATGGAACGAAAGGTTTCTTAGTAGTCTCTGACATCAAGTGTCACTTCACTGGTGATGTGCAGCAAGGGATGTGTGAGCGGTTAGCACATCCTTTTCCCATCCCTTTGGGGGTCTTCTGTAGTGGGAACATTCCTGCATCTCCACTTCAAAGGGTGATGCATGCTTTTCTCCTGCAGGGCATAAACGGCCCTTCACATGAGAGTAACTCATGCTTTCCATGCTTCTGCATCATATGTGAAGCGATTCAGCTTGGGCATGGCAAACAAATGTTGTATATATTGATTTTTCAGCGGTTTCAGGTACTTGAAACTTGCCACCCTGGGCCCCTTTTGGCTTCCTTTGCGCACACACACCAAATAGCATGGGAGCTGCTGCCAATGACCGCACTTTCCAAAATGTGCAGTCATAAGACCAGCCCCACTGGATCAGGCCATAGGCCCATCTAGTCCAGCTTCCTGTATCTCACAGCAGCCCCCCCCCCCCAAATGCCCCAGGAAGCACACCAGATAACAAGAGACCTGCATCCTGGTGCCCTCCCTTGCATCTGGCATTCTGACATAGCCCATTTCTAAAATCAAGAGGTTGCACATACACATCATGTCTTGTAGCCCGTAATGGGTTTTTCCTCCAGAAATTTGTCCAATCCTCTTTTAAAGGCATCTAGGCCAGATGCCATCACCACATCCTGTGGCAATGAGTTCCACAGACCAACCACACACTGAGTAAATAAATATTTACTGAGTAAAGAAATAAATGAAATAAACTACATGCTGAGTAAAGAAATAAAGTCTCTTCTAACTTGGTTCCTTAGCTGGCATTCCTGAGAGTCAGCCAGGACTTTGCCCTGGAAGGAATGAGGCAAGACTCCCTGTAATCAAGATCAGAAGACCAACCGAGCGGGCATAAGTAACTATTTAACTTATCTCTGGGTATGCCTTCTGGCTAGCTATGTGTCTTCTTAGACCCACGTCAGCTATTTTGCTGGCATATGTCAGAGGAGAGAAAGGGGAAGGAGGCTACAAAGTAGATGATATTTTGATGCCAAAGTAGATGCCCAAGTAGATCTGGCATGCAACTTTGCCACTAAGATGCCATCTCCCCTCCCCACCCCAGAACACCCTGATATCTGGCTCCCTGCCCCTGCTATCAACTTACTGATACCAGCAAAGCCTCCAGGAGCTGCCAATATGCATAGTCCACCTCTAGCCATCTGTATTTATTTATTTATTTATACCCCACCTTTCTCCAACACATTAGGGCACTCAAGGTGGCTTACGACTTAAAAACACAATACAGAATGTAAGATTAAAACAATACTAAAACATTAAACATAAAACAAAACAAGGCAGTTCAGACCCCAATGGATCACACAAAACTATTAAAATTACATTAATTATGTGCCAGCCCATCATGTCAATGTCAAACCACCTTCTTAAATAAAAAGGTCTTGAGACTCCGCTGAAATGTCTCCAAAGAGGAAGCTGTTCTTAGCTTCAGGGGAGGGAATTCCAACACAAGGCAGCACCACCGAGAAGACTCTATTTCTTGCTGCTATCCCCCTCACCTCTTTCACAGGTGGCACAGTTAAAAGGGCCCCCTCTGATGATCTGAGAGGATGGATAAGATTCTAAGGAAGGAGGCATTCCCTCGCATACTCTGGTCCTGAGTCGTAAAGGGCTTTAAGAGTCAAAACTAGCACTTTGAACTAGCACTGAAAACAAAACAGCAGCCAGCATAGCCAATGAAGCAGTGGCCCAACTGAGTCAAAATGACAAGCCCCATCAACCACCAGATAGACTCATTCTGCACTAATTGAAGTTTCTGGACAGTCTTCAAAGGCAGCCCCATGTAGAGCATGTTGTTAGAGGCCTAGAAGCATGCAAGAACATCCCAGTTTTTGCACTGCAGCAAAGGGCCTTGTGCTGCCAGAGTATGAGTTCCAGAAGTGCAAGCTCCAGATAGAATTCAGTCATTATTTTGCCTGGGTCAGGCAAACCAAGGCCCTAGATTTTGTGTGTGTAGATGTTTAGTAGTAGATATATGTCCCTGTGTATGAGAAGAGTGTTTGGCTATAGAGCCTCCTTCCTGTATGAGCTGCTTTTCTACCAAAGCATTCAAAGTGGCTCAGACCAACTACAGTAATCAGCACAGCAATCACTAAAAGTAGAGGCAACAATCAATATCAATCCATTCACACTGAAGGAAGACCATGACCTGAGAATGTGTCCCTAGGCTAAACATGTCCAATATCTTCAGCTTGCCTTCCTATGACATGACTTTGAGCTCACATACTAGCTTCATAGCCTTCCTTTTAACTGTTTCTCAATTCAGTCTTCACATTTCAATTTAAAAAAAAAAAAAGTAGTAGAGAGAACCAAAGCACCTTTCCCAAAATTATAGTGTACTGCAAGTCCAAGGATGGAAGAAACCTGAGGTGGCTCCAGGTGGACCTGGTTCAGAATGCCAGGGGACCATGCCCATGTAAGTTCCCACACTTGTGGCTAGCCAAGTTGAGGCTACCAGTGATCTCAACTGTCTGGTATGCCAAATTCCATGGGGATGCTCTACCAATGGCCATCTTTTTCTTCCCCCAGTGCCATTTTACAATCTTCAAATGTCTCTTCATATTTAAGCTGCATAAGCTAGTGCACCAAGTAATAAAAGAGGATGATCAGTAGCTGCTTGTATTCCCATTCTGGCAAGCCTCCCTACTGAGCAGTGGTGACAATGGATCATTCTCTTCTTCTCCCTGCCATTTTACAAATCCTTCTGTTTGCCATAAACTATGGGACTTATTAGGAGGTGATGGGAAGCAGGTGGCAGCAGTGGAAACAAGTCCTCAGTCTGGTTCCTGGGAAGTAGCTGATGTGTGCACATACTTTCCAAAATATGGGGAGAGTTCATCATTGTAGGTCTCATGCAAGGCTTTTGTCTCAGGTTCTTCCAAAAGGTGGAGATGACACCGGGAGAAATCATGAAAGACAATGTCAGGGTAGCCCGGACCTTTATTTCTGAATAATAGACAACAAACAGTTTTATAGAATACAGTCCAAGCTGCATGCAGCATAACATGCATTCCTCAGAGAACTAAATATACAGACATCCCTTGGTACCCATGGATCCTGCTTTTGCAGATTCATTTCTCTGCAGGGCCGCATGCCCATTACATTTGTTTATGTTGTTTACAGCCTGTTAACAGGAAACTTCCTGTTAACGTTCTCTGAGTCATCCCCTCTAGCATGCAGGCTTCTTACCTGCTTTTTTGTCTATAAGCTTTCTGCTTATAGCGTTCTGAAAAAGCAAGATACTGGTTACTTCACGCGACTGTAAACAACATAAAGAAAAGTGATGGGTGTGGGAGAAGCGTTGGGGTGCAGAGATTGATTTACCCCATATCCATAGCTTCCTGTATGTGTGGAGGGCCAGGAATGCATCCCTACTGATATGGGGGGGGGGAGGTGCTTGTATACATTTGCCATTTACCATTTATGGCAAAAGCTAAAGATGCTGCTTCTAATGTTCACTTGTATATAATGAGTCATCTGTAGCCATAAGGAAAGTACACTGCAAATTCTTTCTCTCTTATTATGCTCGAAGCATCTTTTTTCCTTGTCTGAAATGTGTCAGTAAGACCAAACACTGTGAAAACAAGTGCATTAGCTAATTCCCCATGAAAAGGCGTAAAAGCTGTAAGACAAAAGGATTTGGCTTGAATGTCTACATTTCCAAATGTGACGCAAGTCACACTTTTTTTTGTTGGGTGTTGAGGAGTGTCTTACACTGAAATGGAATGACACCTAGCAAAATGTGATGCATTTTCCCGTCACATTTCCAGAGGGAACTGAAATGCCAGACTTCAGCGCTTTTGCTCTCTCTGTGAAATCGTTATCACAGTTTTCCTCTTTAATCGATGGGAATATTCTGAGCAGAACTTCAGTGGGCACCCTTCTACAAGAATGGCAGTATTCATTTATATCAACTATCATCATCAAATATTCTATCCATGGGCAGCTCAATCCTAAGCTTCCTGGCACCCGCTGGAGCAGTGGGGCCAAAGCAGCATCTATTGCTATATCAAGTAGGCATCAGGAGGGGGCTTTTGTCCCCTTCCCCTAGGGAAAACCCCAAGCAATGGGATTTCTCAAGTCTGCATTAGCTATTTTGCCAGCGCAGACTTCAGAGACTCCATGTAGGGCCCTCCAGCCCAACATGGAGTTCAGGATCTGGCCCCCCTCCTATCCTGGTTCCACTTCATCCTGCCCTCTCCCTGCCTTGCTCACACCTCCAGAGACCACACCACCATCCAGCAGTCTCACTTATCCTGGCTGTGGCATGTCCTCCTCTTGCTGGCTCTGGGCCCAGCACCTGACTAGTATGGGCCCAGTGTCAGCACTCCCCACTCACCAGGTAGGCACATTTATGGCACCCAGCACTGGTGCTAGGGCTCAGCGACAGTGCTAGATGAGTTTAGAACTGGGCCCTAAAATGCCCATACAACCTTTTAGATTAATATCCATTTTGTGTGCCATTGATTGTACTATACGGAAGCTAATACAATATTTGTTTTCTTTTAATATTCTTTTGACAAACTATCTAAAATTTGATGTTAACAAATTTTACACTTCAAATCACAATTCAGATTTGATGTTAACATCAACTCCAACATTTGGGAAATGTCATAAGTGGGTCTCCACCCTTGGTTGCTAACGCTGTGCAATTGTGCACATATATGCCTTTAAATATTGTTCAGCTGTCTTTGATGGACTGAGCATTTGGAATAGAAACTATGCTAGGATGTGATCAGGCCTTTTGAAGTAGAACAAACTAGGAGGAATGTCATGGGGGGGACTGGCTTGTTTGTATAGCAATTGGGTGGCATGAGCATGGCCAAAGCACATACACCATGAGCTGTACTTGGGCATCAGGCGATATCCCACAAAAGGCAATTGCATTACTGGAAGACAATGGAATGTACTAAGTCACTCAATGGTAGAGCACATGCCTTGTATGAAGAAGATCCCAGGTTCATCTCAAAGTTGGACAGAAAAAGACTCCTGAATGAAACACTGAAGAGTCATTGGCAGACACTGATAACAATATTTTTGACCCAATCCTATCCTCAGCTGGCAAACAGCATGTTTATACCACTGTATGCTGTGGACCAGCCAGGTAACATTACCAGATGGAGAAGTAAGTAAAAGACATTTTTACTTACATAATCCACCATGCTGTGGTCCCCAATGGGTCTACTCAGATGTTTCCCAGCTGTTTGGCTGGCACAAGTCTGAGTGAACCCACAGGGGCACACTGAGGCCAAACAGGGGCATACGATACCAGCAGCACTGTTACCACTGATATCTGCCCTCTGGTCTTCTGCAACCCTGATCCCCACCCTCCCTGTCCCTCCTCCCCACCCACTGTCCACATCTGCTGCCAGCTTGCCTCTTCCAGGGATGTCTAGGTCCTCTGGCTGCAGCATCAGTGGACAGGGCTTTCTGCTGACAGAATATTAGCAGAATGTGCCCATAGGATTGGGTTGAAAAACAGATGCACCAATAGTCTGATTCGGGATAAAGTAGCTTCCTTACTGTTGATGTAGTGGTGACCTAGATCAGTCTCACTGACTGGTTCCTGCAGCTCTTGCTAGTGGGTAATAACCTGAGAACAGAAAGAGGAGAGCAAAGAAAGCACTTGTGTGCTTAGGAGAGCTCTTGTCAGAAGCTACAGGGGCAACCTTATTCCTAGAGTAATCTAACACCCATACTATTTGGCCACACTACCAGGTGGCAGAACATCTGTGAGGACCCTTTTGCTTTTGGAGCCCGTCAGCTATATAACCTGACCAACTGGTTTGGTCTTTCCTATTCCATCACATCTACATCTTTGCCCAGGTTTTCTCAACTGTTAATCTCTGAAGCAGCAATTACAATACTTGTGGTGGATGATTTCTTCCTCGAAAGCTCTCCTCTGCCTGTGCAGTGTCCCTCCACTCCACAGCAGGTGCAGACATTCAGCGGGGCCCACTCAGCAATCAATTACACATATATACTCTTTGTGGAGTTAATGGGATTGATCTGAGATAATGGAAGTTGGGAGGTAATTCAACATCTTCTTGTGTGACACACCAATGATAACCTGTCACCAACAGACCTCAAAAGAAGTGCTAAGAAAATATATGCTCTGCTGCTTCAAAAATCATTGCTAGGTGGATCGTGGCATTTCTAGCGGGTAAACCACACTCACACTCCAAGGAAATACTTAACTCTGAAAACCAATATAAATCAATAAAAGTTTATAGACGTCTAGACAATATAAATCAATACAAGTTGATAGACTTCACAAGAAACACAAACTTCATGGACTACCGCGTGGCTCTAAAATGCAACACCAGTGACCAAAAAGTGCAGCCCCAGATTCACTATTGGCACAATAGTAATCACACCCGTTCCAATGAATGGGTTTGATAAAGGAGCAAGATGAGTTTTGTCTGTTTTATACGTACTTAGAAGGAATCTTTCATTTCAAAGGTTTGCACTGAGAGTGCAAGTCCAAAAACAAATCATTATACAATATGAAGATTTATTTTTTTTAAATTGACAGTCGCAGTTTAACCAAAAGGGTCTTTTTCAGTCATGTCTCATTATTAACAGTCATGTATTAAGGGAACTGTCAAGTTCTCCTCTTTCAGTGAGTCAAGTGGAAATGAAAAAATATGTTAGTTCATGACAGAGCGAGCCATTTCATATGAACTGATAGTTCAAAAATAAGGTCTAATATATGCTGCTCTATTATAGCTGTACTTAGAAGGTGCCTTTCATTTTGCAGGAGATGCAAAGATATGGGATAATATTGTTCCCTGCCAATCAGTTTGCATGTGGTTTTGTCCCATGATCCTGGAGTGAAGCAGGGTGGGAGATTCAGGGCAGCCAATTGGCTGGTTTGGAATGATGAGCTGGTAGTCTTGTTAGCTGTTGTACTCCCTCTGCACAGGCCATTTTGTTTGGTTTGTCAAGTGAAGCCCTCCCAGACACCCTTGCAGGTAGTCTGAAATCACCTAGCTGCTGTTTGGAGTCAGATAGGATTTTTTTTTCCCCCTATGAACTACTGCTTTGTTGCAAAGAGTTTTTTCATTACTGGTTGTGTGGTTTTGGTATTAGCCAGAGTGGTCATATCTGACAGGAATAATGCAGGGCTAGGATTTTCAGTACAGGGATCAGTGTGAGTCCTGATGGTTTGAGGAGGAGCCAGAGATGGTTTGGCTTGAAGATACAGTCTGGGGACCCTCTACCTAGGATTGAAAAGTCAGCCTCAAAGATCAGCTCGGCTTGGAGGAGGCTGTGCCATGTGGTTTCCTTAAAGGGGGTTGCTATATTCGAAGATGGGATTAGTAGACAATCTGCAGCTTTGAGTCAGGGTAAAGCAGGAACAGACAGTAACCACCTGCCTTCTCCAAGGAAGGAACCTAAGGTGGGATTGGAGTGTCAGAATAGAGGACCCACTGCAGAATTTTTGAGCATTTAAAAATATACAGGGTGACCCAAAAGTAGGTGGACAGTAGGTGGAATAAATGTTATCATTTACTGTCCACCTACTTTTGGGTCACCCTGTATTATTTTGAACGAATTGATCAAGTGTCTGGGGGTGGTGAAAAAGAAAAAAAAAAAAACCTCTTTGCAACAAGACAATCAAGCAAATGGCAAAAATCCACACCTCTTTCTCTTGTGTTTTATTGGGGGTGCAAAGGCAAAGAACGACAAAAATGTTTGAGTGGGGAGGGATTGGTGGAGACCTGCTCTGCCAGATCCTGTGCTTTGGAACAGGCTGAAAAGCCTGCCATGGAGCTCTTCCAGTCTGAGCTGGGAAAATAGCCAGCACAGACTGGAGGAGACCCATTGCAGGGCCTTCTGGGGGAAGGGGGGAAATGTCCCCTTCCTCCAAGGAGACTCTAGCTGCTGCTGCGGCTACTCCTCTGGGCATCAGGCAGCTTCAAATTGGGTTGCCCGTGCAGCTGCTGGGTGACCAGTTCATATTGGGCCACAGTGTTGTGGTGGGGAGTCAAACCTTTTCTACACACTAGTGCCTTGATCCAAATATTCAACACAAGCTACAATTAGCCCCATAGAGCAGTGTTTCTCAAACTGTGGGTCAGGACCCACTAGGTGGGTTGTGAGCCAATTCCAGGTGGGTCCCCATTCATTTCAGTATTTTATTTTTAATATATAAGACTTGATGCTACCATGGCATGTGGCTGCACTGGGGGAAATGTTACAGATTTGTACTTGTAACAGGCTATTTTGTATATGCTTTTAACAATGATAGTAAATGAAACTTACTCTTGGATAAGTGTGGGTAGGATTGCAGCCTAGGGTTATTAAAAAATTTCCTGTTTGATGGGATCACTTCTGATCGTGACATCACTTCTGGGGGGTCCTGACGGATTCTCATTCTAAAAAGTGGGTCCGGGTGCTAAACATTGAGAACCATTGCCATAGAGCATAACATCCATATACAGGTCCAACTTTGTTATACATGGATTTTTTATACACGAATTTGACTCAACACGCATGGCCACTGCAAATGAGAAGGAATGTGGTGATCCCTGGAAAAGGGGAAAATGCATAGGCAAGGGGCCCTTTGCATTTCTAATTGCTGACTGCTTCTCTACAACAGTAAGAAAAGCTGTTTTTAAACCACAATTGGAAAGGGACACATTTCTTAATTTTTTTTTTTTAAATTGCTTTTATTTAACACATTTTATGATATGAGCAGGGAGACCCAGAATCAAAATCACAGGGAGTTCCTGTGAATGTCGAGACATGACCTTATTAGGAGCAATGGAAGGGAAAGAAACCTGGAAGTGGGTCTTTAAATCTATTTTTCCACTGTTTTTTTTATCAACAGATTTTTTTTTTTAATCCACTGGGGTTCTGGAACGGAACCCTAGCGGATAGTGAGACATATCCTGTATCTGCATATTTTCTCCTATGGGGTAAACAGCAGCTCCTGGGTAAAGGAGATTTGAATTGTGCGAGCAGTAGGAGACGGTGGTGGGCTAAGACCCTCTCCTTAAGTAGCAGATCCATTCACCCTTTAACATCTCTCCTCTCCTCTCCTCTCATCTCATCTAGATGTAGCCCAAGGAAGGCAAACAGGAACAAAAATTGTCATCTTGCCAATGACCAGAGAGTGTGTGGAATCATTTCAAAGCTTGATGAAAGCTCCACTTGAAGATCCCTCTTTTTTCCCTGCTGAAGCATGTTCGGAACACATTTCCTGCCACAGGAAATGAGAAGGTTCTGCTTATACCCTCTTGATCAGTTTGCAAGTCTCTTATCGAGCCTGTCAGCCCGAGGACTTTTCAGCTATGATCCAAGAATTTGCAGTAGAACAGGACTTGCAGTGTCAGCCACGGTGTGACAAAGGTTTCTGTTTGAGCACCCGTAGTTGACAACAATCAGCCTGAGGTGCTTACAGTTTTCTGGATTAAACATAGTTTAATCCATGGTTCAGTGCATGGCCTCTGCCTGTGTTTCATATAAAAAAAGAAAATTTCCAGTGACTTGTTTCCAGTCCTTTGGCTTGATAATTGATAAGTATTTCAGAACTTCTCAGTGATTTTTCAGAACATCCCATTCATGTTTCACTGTAGTGTATTAACAAGCCCAGCACGACTATATCACCAGGCTCTCCCAGAATGTTTTTTTTTAAGCCCTCCGATGACTGTCCCCTTTGTTCTGTGTATCTACAGGGAGATTCTTGAACTTTTGATTTTATAAAAGCTCTGTGCTAATTCACGCCTATCGAAATAATGGCATACTCGAAAAGATGAGATGTCACAAAAGATCAGGAGCAAAATGGTGACAAAATCCCTAAAGGACATCTACAACACATTTTTATTTTGTGTAAAGCAGATATGGTCTCTTTGTATGAAAGATTCACGATAAAACATAAAAATAAATGCCAGAGAGACTCAAACCACTATGGAATGTATAAGAAAAGCATACCCAATATACCTTATTCTTGGATGTCCCAAATAGCTGTGTTTTAGATAGTAAGCTTTGTCTTGTGTTATATGTATAACAAATTTTGTTTATGGTCTTACCACACTCTTTTAATTTTATTTAATGTTCTCTTGTATGATCTCATCCTTGATTACTGACATTTTCTCTGTCACACTTCATTATATTTAATTAATAAATAAATAGCAAATAACAGCTTTGAGGGGTTTTTTTTTGCTACTTATCTAGGAAAAATGCAGAGAAATTTTACTGTGTATTGATATTTCACCTATGACTAAAAATTCACCAAATTTGAGCTTTGAGCAAAATGTTGTTGGGAAACAGCAGCTATGAGATCTTGCACTTTTCTTGGAGTCAGCCCCATTGAACACAATGGGGCTTATTTCTGAGTAGTCATGCATAGGCTTGTGCTGTAAATGGCACTGTCTCATCTTTATAACTTAAAAAAATAAGTCACCCCAAATTCATTCCCTCTTTTTCTAGAATGTAGAAGACTGTCTTCACCTCATTAATCTGAAGTTAATTTTGCATTTTTTACTGCCTTGAGATTTTATTTCTACTTTCTGTTCAAACCATGCAATCAAGAGATCTGTGCCTACTGCTTATATTTACTTAAATGGTTTTCCAAATTTTTATTTGTATTTTGTGTCTGAATTATTGACTGCTGTGAGCAACCAGGTGATCGGATGAACTGTAATAGGGAGACTCTGAATCTGACCTTGGATGCATTTCACTGGGACCACTGTTCCAGTTACCAACATTTCCACTCTATTGATTTCATTTTTCTTCTGGCTTTAAATCTCTTATTGATCTCGCATGCCATTTTACCTCCTCTGCTGTGTGGTTGTTTTACCGTGACCATTCATCTCTGATGTGGCACTTTGTCAAATGCTTTATTGAAAATGTAAGTACATTAAATCCATGGAATTTCACTGATCCGTCATGGCTGTAATGCCCCACAAAAACTCCCAACAGATTTGTTACGCTTGACCACCCATCTCCCTCTTTTCAACTCATGCCTAGGTAAGGTTCCACCACTTTCTTACCACACAGTTCCCAAGACTGGGTTCGAGAAAACTGACAATAGTAAGCAGTGACTGAGGTCGTGGGTAAGCCTCTGCCCTTTCTTGTGGAAGGCTCAAAATAGTAGAGGAAGACAACGCAGCATGGTGCAGACATACAGTTGTTGACTGGCCAGAAGCAATGCTCGCAAGTATTTGGTGTGCTTGTTGGGTTCTTCTAGCCTAGTGGTTCCCAAACCTTTTGGAGGCCCTGATTTATCAATGCCAAGGGATGTGGCTATAGCCTATTCTGCCCTGTCAGTTTCACAAACCACCAAAAATCAGGTCGCTATCCAGTGGTGGGTCCCAGACCCACAGTTTAGAAGCCACTGTTCTAGCCAATCAGCAGCCAAGCACCTGTATTACTACCACCTTGAACTTCTTGCCAGTAAGAGTATTTGCCCCTCAGTTGCTGATCAAGAGCAGTATGCATTTGCTGCCTCGTACTCCCCCAGAGCAACACCTCATTGTTTTTGACTACCACCAAAACTCATAGGTGAGGCACCCATCTTGTGAAGGTGTGTCTATATTGAATGATTTTATATCCCACTTTTAATTCAAAAGTCTCTAGAATGACTTACCAAAAAGCCTCCAGTAAATCACGATAAAGCAATGTATTAAAATGACTAGGCAGCAGTAAAAACATTGTAGAAATTAAAAAATATATATTGTACAGTAGAATTAAACGCTTTTCAGAACAGGAAACTTTTCTACCAAGCCTGGGTGAGACATCACTTCTGAGGCATCATTTTGAGCTTGGCACTGGGCTTACGCGATCATTAGCTATGCCACTGGGTAAGATAGGGTTAGGTTCTCCCTCTACCACAGCACAGTGCCAATCTAATGGTGCTGGATCATGCTGCTCTTCATTAAATAAAAAAAAAGAACCCATCAGGATCTTTAAATGTCAGGTGTCATTTGGCCCTCAGCAGTTTGAAAAGAAAGAATATGTCCAAAATAAAGAAACAGGTTTTCACACATCCGCAGCCCTATGACAATAAATTAAGCGAACATAAGCAGAGTTTCTCATAGGCTGATTGCTTTGTACAAGGTTTGTGTTTCCTGTTAAGTTTAATGACATTTTCCTTTTTAATGAAGTGTATCTAGGTAAAAGGCCTTGATCATTTTGTAGCAAAGCCCTGATAGGATGCACTGGCAAATGGCATTCAAATCTGACTGTTGTTGTGTGTCTCCACACACAGCAATTGCAATCTCACTTACGTTGGCTTTGTACCAATGCTAAAGCCTCATTGACAGAAAGCAGCCGTTGCTGCATGTGCCAGTTCAAGGGAATGGCAGGGAGCACTCCTTGCAAACGTTGAGAGAAATTTCAAAGCTGAAGGCAATCTGCAAGAGTACATTTTCTCATAGTAGACGTACACTTGTCAGAAGCATCCCAAAGGAAATAGAATACTTTTGGTATATACCAGTGATGTATGCAGGACTATGAATAGTCCTTAACTTTGGTATAGTGCTTTGTGAGAGTACAAAGTGCTTCTTGTGTATTATCTAAATCATGGTTTCTCAAACCGTGGGTCAGGATCCACTAAGTGGGTTGCGAGCCAATTTCAGGTGGGTCCCCATTCTTTTCAATCTTTTATTTTTAGTACAGGTGCAGCCTTGTTATACGCAGATTTTTTATACTTGGATTGGATTTGGCCCGAATGGCCCCTGCAAATGAGAAGGAATGTGCTGCTCCCTGGAGAAGGGGAAAAATGCATCCCTTTAAAATCAGTTTTAAAAACTGAACAGTACTTTAACAATAACCTCGTTAATGAGAGGGGGGGCAGCTGGCTGACAATCCATCAATCCTTCTCTCTCCAGGTGACCCCTCCCTTCCCCCTGAGCAAAGTGATTACTTTGCATTGGTGCAGGGAGGGACTGAGTGAAGCGCCTTTGTAAGCGCTTGGAGGAGAACTGATTGATGGATTGTCTTCTTAATGACTCTTATCTTACATCACAAAGGTCAGCAAGGCTGTTTTTAAATCACTGGAGCAAAGAAACTTTGTTTTTTAAATTGATTTGCTGTAGTGCATTTTTGGCCATCCACGCGAGTGCCTGGATCGGAACCCTAGCGAATAATGAGGCTCAACCTGCCTATTAGACTTGGTGCCAACGTGGTATGTGACTGCAATTGGAGAGATCTGTACTTTTAACAGGCTATAATGTATATGCTTTTAACAATGATAGTCAATTTGGCTTACTCCTGGGTAAGTGTGGATAGGATTGCAGCCTAGGATTGTTAAAAGGTTTTCCTGCTTGATGATGTCACTTCCGGCCATGACCTCACTTCCAGCTCAATGACATCACTTCTGGTGGGTCCTGACAGATTAGTGTTTCAAAAAGTGAGTCCTGGGCTAAAATGTTTGAGAACCACTGATCTAAATGATTCTTACATCAACACTTACACCAACACCTATTTTCCAATATTGCAGCTGAGGCTGAGAGGGAGAATCTTTTCAAAGGTCACCTAGTGCACTCATGGAAGGAGCTAGATTTGAACCAGAAAATCCTGATTCACACTTCTGTTTGTTAGCCATGATGTTAAACCAGCTCTCAAAAAGTGAACTACTAATTAACTCTTAATGATTTCTAAGATTCTTATCTAGGAAGACACCCACCCCCAATTATCCCAAAATGGATACAAACAAAACAAAATTCCAAACAAAACAATGCTTTTCAATCTAGGAAGTATTTGTTATTTATTGGAAATAAATTTTAGCTGCTTTGGATGCCCTTTGGGGAGACAAAGCAGGGTAATAATTCAGTAAATAAATAAATTCAGGAATATTTGCAGCCCAATCCTATGGTTTTCCCCACTGTAGCATGCAGCCACACCCAAACAAGTGACTGGGGATTTGAACCTATGTCCCATTTCCATTTGCACGTCTTTTCTGGTCATAAAGGTGAAACTATTGCTAAGGCTAGATTACGGCCCTTTTGGATAGCAACGTAGATACACACCTTTAAATTGAGAAATTTCTGCAATAATTCAGGCTTGGATCATCTCCTCGCTTTATTTGTGGGTCCTGAACATGCACTCAGATGTAGCGCTTCCCTTTGCCTCCGCTGTCATACTTCGTTGTGCGATGCCTCTGGA
The DNA here is from genome assembly GCF_035046505.1 of Tiliqua scincoides. NCBI lineage: Eukaryota > Metazoa > Chordata > Lepidosauria > Squamata > Scincidae > Tiliqua > Tiliqua scincoides. The sequence goes on from NC_089826.1 coordinate 35,034,656, forward strand.
GGGAATCCTGTCCCTTTCTGGCTCCCAAACTCCAAGGGTCTGCTAAGGTCCAGCGGTCCTCCTTCTATGAGGAAGGTGCACTGGTGTCGGGCCCCTTGGCTGGCGTCTCTGCACAGTCTCTCCTGCGTGAAGCTGGACGCTTGTGTGGAAAGAAAAACTATGGGGAGAAAAACTGTGGCTGTGCAGATCGGCGGAGGGATGGAGCCTGCCCTGAATGTGACGGCATTCCCAAGGGGAGACGCTCATTTGCATGGCTGCTTGTCCCCTTTGCTTCTGCTGCTTCTGGTCTTCCTGGCCCTAGGGGAGGGCCACGGAGGAGATTCCCCACTGGCGTGTGGAGCTGCTGAAGGCTGCCAACCACAAGGTCATGTTGGAAAGTAAAAAGCAGCGTTGCCCACAAGGTGGGCCGTTCCCTACTTCAGACAAGGAAAAGGGTAGGGAAGGCACTGGGAGAAGCAAGAGGACAATGCAGAGACAGAGGGCTTTGGCAGCCGAGGCTTAAGCGGGTCTACACAGAAGTAAGTCTCATAATGTTCAGTGGGGCTTGCTCCCAGGAAAGTGTGCATAGGATTGTAGCCCTAGTCTCCACAGCAACGCCTCCAGCCAGAGTTAACCTTTTATTCTCCTCCTGAGAAAAAAAGCCTGCCAGGGTTCAAGGCTCCCATTCAAAACAAGCAAGCCTTCTTCTCTTCCCTGCACATGCCTGATCTTGTCTGATCTCAGAAGCTAAGCAAAGTCAGGCCTGGTTAGTACTTGGATGGGAGACCACCGTGGAATACCGGGTGCTGTAGGCTTATACCATAGTCTTTCAAGACTGAAGGTTGCCAACCTTCTCTTTAGCAGACCTTTCTGCACCCTTGTTCCACTTTGCAAATGTTTGGCAGAGGTCTGGTTTTTTTTTAAATTCCAGGATGTAATCCTCGTTTCCATTTGAATCAGAGTCCAAAGCTACAATTCAATGCACCATTATATAAGAATAACACCCATGGAAAGCAGTGGGTCTACTTCTGAGTAAATCGGGTTGCAACTATGTGTAGCTGTGCTTGCTCATGCTCATTCCTTGTTGCTGGTCTCTCCGCTGTGCATTGAATTGTGCACGCCCAGTTATGTGTTTTATGTTATATGTAGAGCCTCTGGCTTAACACATCAGGCACCTTAAAGAAGGATTTGATTAATGGTTCTACTGGTATGTTGTTTACAGTGCACTTACATGGATAGTGTTGCAAAAAGATTGTGAAGACCAGAATTTAAAAAGGTAATGAATAAAAATGTATCTTATGATCTTTTGCTATACTTGTAATAGAGACTATACAGTTCTTAGGTAACAATTACTGTTAGGTTATTTTTCAGGATCTGGCCTCAGGTAAAATCAGACAAAATTATAGTCAGACACCCCCCCCCAAGTTTAACCCCCCCCCCCCAATTTATCCAAGGGTCATAGAAAATTCAATGATTGTTGGCTCAGAACCTTGGCTCTGTGAGATCGACTTAAAGGCGAGTGTCTGTGGTGTGTCGACTGGTCTGCCCTAATCCTGTTGGGGAGATGTAGACAGGGATATCTTCTCCCCATTTGGTGTGCCATTCTGCAACAGCCAAATTGTGCAAGACCGTGGTGATTTGTTCAAATATATAAAGCGGTCTTGTGAAATATTGCTGCCCAACAGTCATCTGAACTTTTTGTTTTCAGCAAGGTTGGATACTTATTGTTTTTGCTGCTGTTATTGTTGTACAGTAATAGTAAATGTACACATAATTAATTAGCACTAATGTGGTACAGCGGTTACAACAACTGCTAGGGAGCTCGGTTCAAATCCCCATCCTGAGTTTCTTGTTGTAATGGTTGGATAAAATGCATCTTACAGTGTTATTGTTAGCTAGTTAAGAGCCTTTTGGTACCATAGGGCATTGCGATAATCATAACCTCATGCAAAATCCCTGCACGGAAAAGGGTTGCAGGGTACAGGGGATATTATTATTTCAAGTTTCCTGATTTGCCCTCCATCCATAATACATGCTCCAGGGAAAGCACAGCTGTGTTCAGTCATATATAATATTTGCTCAAGATAAACGATGGTTAATTATTCAGAGAATTGACAGCAATAATTATGCACTAATGCAGAAACGGTATGCTGACAATAAGGTTATATAAAGTTCCTTGTTAGGCAGGTTATATTTTTAATCAATTAAGTTGTGGCTTAAATCAAAAGCAAATGCCTATGTATATCAGGAAGTAAACATAGTAGCTGTGACACAAAAATGTGTACAGGCTGTCTTTGTGGTCACGTGCTCGTTTTTCTCTGTGCGTGTCATTTTCTCAGGCCACAGAAGCTTAGCTGCATTTAAAATCTTGGGGTTTAGAACAGAAACTACTGTACAGGATACTGAAAAACAGAACAGGCCATGCACTATTATTCATGCACCCATATGCTATCTATCTGGAACTTGGCCATCAAACCATATTAGTTGTAAATGGCCTTACAGAGACTGGACAAAAACAAATCCTGGCTTAGTAAAGTTCAGCTATCGTGAAGTCCTAAATATTTACTAATTGGCTGTTTATCCAAAGGCTCATTTAAATAACACATTTTTATCAGTCTGTTGGCAAACTCTGGACGCATATTCCATGTTCTAGAACACAACTATTTCCCCTTTGTGCTATGATCTTGTCACAGTATTTACATCTGATATGGAAGGAAACACTCAGATAAGGTTTTGTGAACCTCCAAAGCATATATCAAAACAGTGAAGGAGACAGAGACAATGGGCAGGCTGTTTAGTGGTAACTGAGGAAGGGGCAAACTTCTTTAACTTTTTCTTCCACATCACATTGTTTTCTGTAACTTTTTGGGGATGGAATGGGTTGGAGACTAATACTGGATTGGAAAATACAGTACCAGGATATCTGTGCCCTGGGTGACTGTATCTTGGTCAAATGCATTCCAGTCATTGGCATCCCTGGATATCATTCAGGTCTCCCCCCACCTCCCCCAGTTATTTGCATCCTACTATGGGCAATAAACTCCATGTTATATATCCTTAGCTTCTTATAATAATAATAATAATAATAATAACTTTATTTTTACCCCGCCTTTCTCCCGGAAGGGACTCAAGGCGGCTTACAACAGGTTAAAACAGATTAAAAACATAATTTAAAAACAGATAAAAGCATATTAACACATATCATAAAAACAGTAGTCAGATAAAAAGAGGTAAAAAGAGCATAGAGCAGCAAGTCATAAAAGAATCAGGCCTGTAAAAAATCAAAAGATGTTGCAAAGATGTTAAAAAGGCCGAGAACTTTATCCTTGCCCTAGCCCTACCATTGTATTTTAAAAATAAAAAAGTGCATCTAACATTCATATATATCTATTGGGGCACAAATGTCTGGGACACAAATAGTACAGGTGCAAATGTCCAATACCAGATGCATTTGACTGGGTCATAGTTGTCCAGGATGCAATGGACTTACCGCTGGAAAACACTATTGTATCAGATTAAGGGTTCAATTCTATCGAGCCTGGTGTAGGCACTCCACTGTCATGGCTGGCCCGACTGTCGCAAAGAGGGCGTAAGGCACTTTCACACCAGAGGTACCCGCTGCACCACAGGTACACTTGTGCCTGGTCTAGTGACAGTCGGCATAGAGCTACAGTTCTGAAGGGCGAGCAGCAAGGGCTCCAGGCGGAAAGGACCGGCGGCAGAGCATTTTGGGGTTGACGGAGGTGGGGCGAAGAGGGACCTGAAAGGGGGTGGAGACAACAGCAGACTTTGCCGCCATATCCTAACCACCCTCCCAAGCCAGGAAACCCAACAAGGGTCTCCATGATTCTGCACCCTCTCAGTAGTGGGTGCAGATCTGTGGAGACCCACTGTGGCCACCCGGCCGCTACATGAGGCCGCCTGTCCGCTATTTATTAAATCTAGTAAATAAATACTTGTCTATGCAAGGAGAGCCTTACATAGAGTTGGCAGGAAGCTATGGGAGTAATTGATACTGAAACAAGGTGAAAAATTGAAATAAAAACTTGACATGTTTTCTTGGTTCATTCAGTGGACTGTGATGACCAGTGAACTGTGATGATCACTAAGCTGTGAGGCCACATGGCTGCACAACTTGAAACTGAACTCCACACAGCACGGAGCACTGCCGGGTGTCCAGAGGCAGCTTTGTGACAAGCCATGACACTGTGCATCAAGAGAAGAGGTCTGTGCACAAGTGTTGGCCCCTTACAGAGAGCATAGGTAATCCATGGATGAGATGGAAGACCCAGAGGAAAAGAGATTGGGGGAAGGGCGCTCCTTTGGTACCGATCTTCATCACCCCCAGCCCACCTGCACGAGAGGAACCCCAAAACTGGATTCATCACTCCTGTCGAGGCCAAGGGACATTGTTCTACCCCTCTCTTTCAAGGTCTCCCTTGACATCCCTACAAGGGAACAAACATCTTCCAGCATTGTTGGAGCCAAGACCTAAAAATTCTACCAGGGGTCCTTTAAGACAAGAAGGTTCTGTGATGAAAAGGATGAAACCAACCCTCTAAGTAGCTGGACAGCTTCTCAGTGACCCCACAGCCTTGTTTGGGCATCATCTGAGCTTCTCACATACCAGCATCCAATCTGAACTCCTTCATCTCCCCTTGGAGCTATCTAAGATCAGGGCCTCTTTGTCACAACCCCTGTCCTAGCCTGTCTCCCCCCACCCCAGGGCTGAGACCCTGAATTTGGTACTGCTACTGGAGAGGCTCTGCTCCAATTCATTTCCTGGCCAAGCCCACAATCCCACCTGGAAAGGTTTCAGGCACACCTTTACAGTCCTAAATTAACTTTTCTGGAGTTCTCTGAGTTACAGGTTGCTGTTCGAACTAACCTCAATATATTTTTTTTTACCCTTTTGTGAACTCTGTAGAAAGCCCAGACTGTCAGGTTTCCATTTCATCTGTGGAGTTGTTCCCCACAGTACTGTTGTATATTACAAGCTCAGAAGAAAGTTGCAGCCATTTAATAATCCTGTATGCTGGGAGTTTGACAGCTTCTTTCATGTACACATCAGTACACTGACACACACTGAAACAAACATGTTCTTTAACTGTGGCTCCCATCAGCTTGATTATTTCGCAGACGAAAAGATCCATTCGGAGAAGCCAGTGAAAACAGAGAGTCCATCCAGTGCTGTGTTTACAGAAGGAGCAAGAACTGTCAAAAATAAGGTTAATTTCCTTTGACATGGAGTTCATTCCCCTGATTCAAATCCCATATTTATAGACCAATTTTGTATCTATGGTTGAAACTGGACAGTATGACAATCAAGGGTGGTTGCTGATGGAAAAGCAAAGCCATAATGAGTTCTCCTCTCCATCACAATGTGCTATGATGTCATCACATTTTGCATTTTCCTATCCCTCTTCTGCATCATTGGTTGTCATGGGGGGGGCAGAAAGCGGACAATGGGCTGATGTCACATTCCTCTTTTCCGTAACTACCATACTAAAGGGGAGAGCATGGGTTTGACACAAGATTGCTAGTTTCAGCAGCTCCTCCATGTTTGTCATTGGGCTGGCTCAAACAGTCTTCTGAACTGGCCCCTTTAGCCACATGAAGAAGGAGCATGGCTATGAATCTCCTTCGGCTCCCATGGCATTCCACCTTGTGAACACCCGATCAGATGTGTGTTCATACAAAGTACCATGGCGCAACATCAGGTTTTTGACAATTGACAAGGCACACTGTGCTGCTGGTTGGGGGCCCACAACTCCAATGACCCTACTCATAAATGACCCTCCCCCAAACTCATGCAGCACATTTGCAGATCTTTTGCAGCACACCAATGTGCTTTGAATGCATCGAGGGAGATAAAGTGGGGTATAAATCTATATATATATATATAAATCTATAAATAAATATAAATCTATAAATAAATATAAATAAATAAAATGTGCCATGGTACACTGGTTGAAAATAGCTGTTTTAGAAAAATATTAGAACCATGCATAGAGTGGCAATTCAGACACAATTAAGTGTTAGTGAGTTGGAGTGTGGCCCCACTCTTTCCCGCAAAACAGTGGGCCCACTTTAGGGTATCGTACAAACTGACCCATTATGGCTATTTTTCCTCTAAGACTGCTCTAAGCATTCCTTCCCTCTCTTTAAAGCAGAGGTGGGCAAACATTTTGGCAGGAGGGCCACATCATCTCTCTGACACTGTGTCCCTGACATTGACATTTTAGAGCAGAGGTCTCCAAACCCCGGCCCAGGGGCTGGATGCAGCCCATTTCGAGCCTCTATCTGGCCTGCGGACAGCCTCTGTTCCACTAAGAGCCTCTGGCCCACTCAACCAAACATGACTGGAGCTGTGCTCCTGTTATGTCTATGGTGTGTTCTGAGGCCAGGGAGGTGGGGGAATGGGGGTCCATTTGAGTGTGTGCTATATTTCTGTGGTATGTGTTGATGCTTGGAGAAATCCTGATGTATTTATTTAAATTTTTTCTTTAAATTTTATTTTATTTCCGGTCCTTGACACGGCCATATATTTGATGTGGCCCTCTGGCCAAAAAGTTTGGAGTCCCTTGTTTTAGAGACATGAAATTTTAAGTCTCCAGGCATTAGTGGACAAAAGCCCCCCCCCCCCCTCAATTCAGTAGTGTTTACTCACAAGTAATTACAGCTAGGAGCCCAGTCTTAGTGCTTTAGTACTGTGCTTGTCACCTGCTGAGTAAGCTGACACAGGCATTAGAGTTTGCGGGTAGAATAGATGTGGCGAGAGAGGTGATGCCTGAGTAAATAACTGCCTTAAAAACATGCTGACACTTGCATTTATTTCCTCTCGATTGTATCCGTGTTCTGTTTCTGCCTTAATAATCATCACTTTCATTTGCTTGGTGACTCTTGCCAGCATATTGGAAGGTTGTGCTATCCAGATTCCCAAGACTTTTTGCTGGCTTTGGCCTTTTCCCGTCTATGTTTCTACCTTTAAGAGCTGCGGAGTCTCTAAAATTGGATCAAGATGGACACCTGTGTTTATAGTACTTTGACAAAGAACATTGGCAGCACTGGTTTTTTTTTTTTTTATGTTTTCTGCTTCGCGTATTGCCCATCTCACACTGAACCCACAAGTACTCCTTTCCCCTCAAAACACTGAACTCATTAGTATCTTGTATAAAGACTGGTGATCTAAAAAGACTCCATTTACAGAAAAGTAATAATAAATGGAAAATGAGTTATTATTTTTGTTTGCTTGCAGCCCTTACTTTATTATTGGACTAGTGGCATAATTAATCCTTGAGATGCCCAATCCTAAACTGCACTGGCAGTGTTAATCCACATGATCTGTGGACCTTCTAAGCTGCAGCCAATGCAGCTTAGTAGGTGGCTAGAGATATCCTCAGGGCAAGGGGATATGTTTTTCCTTGCCCCATAAAGCCCCACAGACACCCCTATGGGGCTTCTCAGATTCACACCAGTTATATAGCTGGCACATGGGAAAGCCCATGTAGGGTTGCCTGGCCTGGGAGCGGCCATTAGGATTTGGTGGAGGAAAGATCTGGTGCTACTGGGCTGGTGTGGGACTTCAGGCTGGCCCAGATAACTCATGAGTCATTGCAGTCATGCCTTATTGTGTCCAGTTCTGTATTGTGTATTGTGTCCAGTTCTGGTTGCCGCATCTCAAAAAAGACATAGTGGAAATGGAAAAGGTGCAAAAGAGAGCGACTAAGATGATTACAGGGCTGGGGCACCTTCCTTATGAGGAAAGGCTACGGCGTTTGGGCCTCTTCAGCCTAGAAAAGAGACGCTTGGGGGGGACATGATTGAGACATACAAAATTATGCAGGGGATGGACAGAGTGGATAGGGAGATGCTCTTTACACTCTCACATAATACCAGAACCAGGGGACATCCACTAAAATTGAGTGTTGGGCGGGTTAGGACAGACAAAAGAAAATATTTCTTTACTCAGCGCGTGGTCGGTCTGTGGAACTCCTTGCCACAGGATGTGGTGCTGGCGTTTAGCCTAGACGCCTTTAAAAGGGGATTGGACGAGTTTCTGGAGGAAAAATCCATTATGGGGTACAAGCCATGATGTGTATGCGCAACATCCTGATTTTAGGAATGGGTTAAGTCAGAATGCCAGATGTAGGGGAGAGCACCAGGATGAGGTCTCTTGTTATCTGGTGTGCTCCCTGGGGCATTTGGTGGGCCGCTGTGAGATACAGGAAGCTGGACTAGATGGGCCTATGGCTTGATCCAGTGGGGCTGTTCTTATGTTCTTATGTTCTTAAGGTATGTTGGTGACACTCTGAGCCTGTGCAGGGATGGCTATGCCAGCTCAGAGTCTTGTTAGGATTGTACCATAAATGTTAGCCTATTCATAGGGAAATAATAGTAACACAGAGGAAGTGGTATCAGGGAATTGTGCATTAATGGGATAAGGCTTGTCATAAGAGGATATTTCTGCATGTTTTTACCAGCCTCTGTAGATGTAAATGTAAGGGAAAAGATGAGCACTCTGACGATCACAATTGACTCCTCCCCTGGTTTGGCTGGGTCTCCACAACTTGGGCATGCACAGAAAGCGAAGAAAGCTGAAGAACCTGTGATTTGTGTTTCATTCTCTGTTTCTGCTGTAATGTTAAGAACATAAGAACAGCCCCACTAGATCAGGCCATAGGCCCATCTAGTCCAGCTTCCTGTATCTCACAGCGGCCCACCAAATGCCCCAGGGAGCACACCAGATAACAAGAGACCTGCATCCTGGTGCCCTCCCTTGCATTGGCATTCTGACATAGCCCATTTCTAAAATCAGGAGGTTGCACATACACATCACGGCTTGTAACCCATAATGGATTTTTCCTCCAGAAACTTGTCTAATCCCCTTTTAAAGGCATTCAGGCCAGATGCTGCCACCACATCCTGCGGCAAGGAGTTCCACAGACCAACCATACGCTGAGTAAAGAATTTTTTTTTTTTTCAAAATATGAAATATTCAAAATATGTTCAAAGAGGATCAACAAGATTTCACCAATGGTAAACCATGGAGAGTAAACATGCTAAGGCTTTCACAGCTGGAATCCATATTAAACTATAAACGGTTTTCTGGGCTGGATGCCGTGTTCTAACTTTTTGATCTAATGAATCTAAACCAGGGGTGCTCAAACTTTCAAATTTAGGGATGCTGGACCTTTAACAAGTGTATAGAAGAGAAAATTTCAGCAGGTGTAGCTTGTCATCTGTGGGATGACAAGTTGTACCTGCTGCAATTCTCTCTTCTATACACTTGTTAAAGATCCAGCATCCCTAAAGTTGAAAGTTTGAGCACCCCCGATCTAAACCAATCGGGGGGGGGCTAACTATCGCCACAGTTTTTAACTTAGTGTGGTGTTAGCCCCCCTTTCAGGATTGGTTTAGGCTCATTAGGTAAAACAGCTAGACCATGGCACCCAGCCCAGAAAAACTGTTTATAGTTCAACATGGAGAGTAACCCAGTCTAGCAGACCACTTTGGACCCCCTGAAGATTCACTGGGTTCTTGAAAGATATGACAAGCACGTATTAGATACTCTGCATGGTACTGGGGTGCTGCATGGTCACAACTTTATTTCTGTTTCTTTCCTTTAATTCAAGATGTGCAGGAGACAGACATCTAAACACAAGTAGGTGGTGCTGGTTTTAGGTGCCTGCCTTGAGAGTAAAGGGCCAGAGCAATGATGTGGCATTTACAAGTCTATTATCTGATTCCAGTGGCAGATCCAGGATGTCGCGAGTGGGGACATCTGCCCTGGGCACCAGTTGAGGGGGCACCAAGCACAGACTTGCCATGGTGGTAAGCAGTAGCAGTGGCATGGCCCCCATTGGCCGTGCTCCAGGTGTTTGCCAGGCTCTTGGTGGGTTTGTGTGTGCACTTGATTGCACTTGATGCCTGAAGTTGGGCCTACCTGCTCTCCCTAGGGTCTCTTTGACTTCGCAGTAGAGCCATTCCAGAAGGGAGGTGCAGCATGCAGGTACAGGGGCAACAGGATGTCACAGGGGGGTCACATTGCCCCACTTCAGGGTCCATTAGGCCTCGGGATGCTGCTGTCTGATTCACAAACTCAATGTCTATTAATGCAACACGGCAATGTCAGTGTTGCAGTGCTATGTAAAAATGTTCGCCTGCCTTGTTGATTCTACATTTCTTAAAGAACAGAGTTTGCAGGATCGCCAAAGTGGGGGAGAAGCATTTAAACAAAATGACAGCATCTGTTGCACTCTTCTGGTAATAATGATCAGTCTAGATATGGGCCAGAGCTCTTAGAAAGTGACTTGTTTGGGGAATCAGTAGGATTGCCACTTTTTCTGCACATGTAACAATTAACTATGGCAGTCCTCTTTATAACTGGGTCCTATTACTGTATAATCAATAGATATGTACAATTTTCTCCCAAAGAATGAGTCCCTGTGATTGAAGAAAGAACACTATGGTTGGATCAGACAAATTTGTTTTTAGAGTGCAAAGCACCAGATTACTTACAGTTCAGTAGCTGTTCAGCTATGCTTATCTATCAATGAACCAGAAGATCAATAGTATCTCCAGGAAATGGGATTTGCCTCATCTCATTTATAGTAAATATCAGCACAAACTGGCAAATGCAATTTCCATTTCGACATTTATCTAAATTCGGTGGTGAATGTTAGGACTGTTTACACATCTGCATGCTCCTTTTCTTGGGTGATACTATTCCAGTGTAAATAGCGAGTCCTGTGTGGGCTGTGACTATTGGCAGTCAGGAAGCAGGTAGAACTTCCATTTGCACCTGGGTAAATGGGAGCGAGCAAGCTGATTATTTCTGACAGTCTCCAAAGTGAAGTAGAGACAAGCTGACAGATACACACAAATTTCATGTGCAGCTCCAAGTGAGCTGAGAAAAGTAACTGACACTTGTGTTGACTGTGTGTTGAAAACATCAGTATCTTTAGATTGCTTTAGCTATATGGTGACCAGAGTGGGGGAAGAAAGAAAATGTCACATATAGAATTATGCATTGGTAATGTAAACATATACATGGGATTCTTTTAGGAAGAAAGAGTGTTTTAGAACATATGTAAATGCACCTTTCAAATTACTACATATATGTTTTCCTTAACCAAAAAGGTAACTTTACTTCCACCGTCACCGAAGGGTGATTCTTCCTACTTTGCAAGGTACTGAAATGTTCACTTCCTGACTTAAAATTCTCCAGAACTGGTGAGAAATGTCGGGGGGGGGGGGGAAAGGGATAGATAAAAATGATAACTTGGGAGAGAAAGAAAAGTTCTAGGCTGACTTTCCTTGGAGAACTACTAATGTATTTTAACGGCAGGAATCTTCTCATCATATATTAATTATGGTCTGCAGATACAATCATTACCATTAAGCAATAACAATGCAAGTAAATTACTTTTACAATCATGTACATCAGAGTTTGTTGACAAAAGCTATGCAATTTTTATATCCGCCTTCTGGGTTTATCAGATTTGCTTCGCCCTGCTGGGGTGGAGCTGTTGTTTTCCATCTGCCCCCTTCCAACAAGAAAAATGCTTCTAGTCTTTCATCATTGCTTTTCAGAGCAGTTACATTTAGGGGACGGATTAATTACCACCCAACTTCTTCTAGAGGAGCAATTAGTGGGTTCTTCATTATTTTTACTCCGTCAGTGGGGTTAGAATCCCACCCTTGTTTTTTTTTTTTTTTTTAACCTTCTTCATTAGCAACAAAATACCTGGAATGCAGTACTGCAGTGTTTCGAAAACTGTGGGTTGGGACCCACTAGGTGGGTCGCAAGCCAATTTCTGGTGGGATCCCATTCATTTCAATATTTTATTTTTAATATATTAGAGTTGATACTAACATGGTAACATTGGGGGAAATGTTACACAACTGTACTTTTAATGGGGTACAATGTATAGGCTTTTACCAATGATAGTAAATTGAACTTACTCCTGGGTCATTGTGGATAGGATTGCAGCCTAGGATTGTTAAAATTTTTCCTGCTTGATGATGTCACTTCTGATCATGATAACACTTCTGGTGGGTCCTGACAGATTCTAATTTTAAAAAGTGGGTCTGGGTGCTAAAAGTTTGAGAACCACTGCAGTACTGAGTTCAATAGTTCTCCAGTTTGTCTTATCTGATATCATAATCTACAGCAATAGACCAAGTGCCATATAATCTTTCTACTGGTTGCATCAAACATATTCCAGCACTTCTTTTTTTCTTCACACTTTACAAAGCAATTCAGTTAATACTAACTAGAGGGTGCTTAAGGGGAAAAAAAATATCTTACCAATGGCATCAAAATATATAGGGGAAAGTAGCATGTAACTGACCTGGTATAAATTTATACTCTCCAAGAGACTAATTCTAATTCCTCTGGATTAATTTGTTCAGAAAGAATCAATTTGCTTTCATAAAGACATATCAATTTGTCCAGAGGCAGCTTCTTTTTATCTACTGTGAATGATATGTATTCATGTTCACCTGTTGGTGTAACATTATGAGTATGAATACTAATTTCAGGGTTGCCATCTAAATTTAGTTAGGCATTACTTACTGAGAGTGCCACTGAATTAAATGGAACTTATGTCTGAACAAACATATATAGGGTTGCTCTGTTAGTCATGACACCTTCCTTAGTTACGGTTAACTAAACTTATAGTCCAATCCTACCAGGCAGCCCAATCCTATTCCTGGTACCGCCACCAGGTGCGTCAGCACAATAATGGCTACCACTGCATCCAGTGGCACCGCCAGGGTGCTGGAGGTCTCCTTGGGGGAAGGGGACCTTAATTCCTTTCCCCCAAGGAAAACCCTGGGCCGTACCATGGGACTTTTCAAGTCTGCATTGGCTATTTTGCTGGCGCAGACTTGAGAGCCTCCATGTTGAGCTCTGCAGTCCGACACAGAGGTTAGGATATGGTGCAGCAGGGTTCCACCCCCTCTTGCCCTGGTTCTTTTCCCTGCCCCCCCTCCAGAATGCTTCCCCCTCCCTGCCCCAACAGACCTTACCACCTCTTGGAGCTCTTACTTTGCTCTGAGCGGTGTCTTAAAGGCGCTGGGCCCAGCGCCAGCACTGCCTGCACAGAGGGTGCCATAAATGTGCTTTATGGCATGTTTACAACATCCAGTACCAGTGCTGGAGCTCAGTGCTGGTGCTGGCCCAGGATAGGATTGGGCCCTTAATCCCCCTGGTGATGCAGCAGCACCACCAGAGCGTGCATTGTATCCTGTGGGGGGCGGTTCTGGAGGTTTCCGCCAGGTAAGGGAATATTTGTTCCATTGTCAGAAAGTAAACCTTTGCTACCTTGCTGGTCCTGCTCAGATCTGTGCCAGCTATATAGCTGGTACAAGTCCGAATGGACCCAGAAGGTAGATCAACGCTGGGAAGGAGGTTAGGATATTGGCAATGCTACTGCCACTCCCTTCCCAGCCTTGATCCACCTTCCTCTCTGCCCTGATCTCCACCCTGTTCCTCCCCTTCCCACCCTGTTCTGCCCACCCCTCCACCTCTGTCCCTCCCATGTGATGACTTACCAGCATCAGGGGTCTTGGGTGAACTGCTGGCATGCCACTGCGACCACCTGCTGCTTGTCTTTTACAACAACCCTAAAGGACATTGCTGGAGGAACACTAGTTCCAGCACCACAAGGCCCCATTAGGATTGGGCCATTAGGATGCAACTATAAGTCTGCAACCCTAAACAAAATTAGTGAAATACCCCAAAGGTTACAAAAAAATCCAGTTTATATATTAAAACAATAGATAAATACATTCACATTTTTAAACATGATTACAATTACCTGTATGGTACAAAATAATACAAGTACCAAAGCCAATGCAAGTATTAACAGTAAATACATGTACCGTAGATACTCGCCTTTAGTACGTAAAATTTTTGCCAAGTAATCAAGCTCCAATTATCACTTTGCCTTATCTCCAGGTCAATCAGAGGGCAGAGCTTTTCAACTCTGTTCAAAGTTTTGTTTCTTGCTCAAGCAGGAGCAAGGTTAATTTCTATAGTAACTATAGTAACTTCCCTGGGAAATTCCTGCCGAAGTTAACCTTTTATTCTCATCTGTTCCATTTTGCAAATTCTGTTTGCAAATGTTGTTTTCCTGGTTCTGTTCTGCTAAAGGTTTTAGCAGAGATCATTTAGCAGAGATCTGCTTTTTTCAACAACAGGATGGGATCCTCCTTTCCATTTGAAGCAAACTCCCAGGCTATAATTCAGTGCACCATTACTTAACAATAATGCCCATAGAAAGCAGTGGGTCTACTTCTGAGTAAAAAGGGTTGCAAATGTATGCAGCTGCAACTCTCTGCTGTGAACTGAATTGCACGCTCCCAGTTATGTGTTATGGGTTAAATGTAGAGCTTCTGGCTTAACACACCAGACACCTTAAAGGTGGATTTGATTCATGAATCTCCTGCAGTGGTTCCCACCTTTTTCACTTGCATATCCCTTGGCAGCCCATTTCCATAAGTTGTACCCTTCATATTAGCAAAATGTTTGTAATTAATAATACAAGCCTTCATCTCCTCTATATGAAAACCCAGACTTCACGTATTCATCACATATTTTCTCTTTTCATTTGTTTGAAGAACAGGAGACTCTGCCTTTGCACTGTTTTGCACCAGAAGTGTGCTGAGAAATTCTGGGTGATTGATCACTTGCCCAGGTATTCCCCCACAAACATGCATGACACAAAAGATTTGGTTGAAACAGGGCCATGATTTATTCCATTACAAGGCTGCGCAGCGATTGGTGCAATGCAACGGGTCCTGACTATACTCCAGCCCCCTTTAGTGCGGGCACCTAACTAGGAGGAGACAGTTCCTGTCTAAGCCCTCCTTTTGGGCGAACCACCCTGACTCAGAACCTGAGCTCGCCCAAGGCTCCCCCAGGTTCTTCATCACCAACCCCTAGAAACGGGGTCCAGCCAGCTGAATTGTTCTGCCCACCCTGAGCCGGGGAACCACGAAGGTGAGCATCCCAATTCCATTTTGGGGTCAAGCCAGGCTGCCCCTGATCCAGGTAGCCTCGAGGCTCAGCACTGGCTTTAACCCCGCCTGCTGCTTGCCTGAAGGTAGACACCTGTTCCCTATTTCTCCTCCAGTTCCTGCACTACCCTGCCACACGGGGGGGGGGCTAGCCTAGTGCTTAGCATACCCCTGCCCCATCTAAGAGTCCTTACAGGATCCGTTGCAAGTCTGAAAGATACGGTTCCCAACTTCTGAGAGATGCATGCCATCTCCCCTGTAAAAGTGCCACAGAGAGCTCACAATATCTGGGGGGTGAATCACCAGGCCGCCGGCTGCCAACACTTCCCTCCTCAGGTGCACATTCACTTTCCTTCTGGCTCTATCAACTCCAGCCGGGCTTGTGGTACACCTACAAACTTGGCGCGGAAGCAGGTCTGACCATACAATGATCAGGCCAGGCATCCAGCTTCCCAGTGTGGTGAGGTCTTCTGCCGCCTGCTTGCCTCAAGGACAGCCCCATCCTTAGGCAAAGGTCATTACCACCAATGTGTATGAGAAGCACCTGGGGAGGAGGAGCTCCCTGTATACATTCATATACCATGGGCAGTAAATGCCCCATTTTATCCCTCTTCTGGCGGCCCACTGCACTGAAAGCTGTGCTCCCAGGCCCAGCTGCGATCTGAATTCACTCTTGAGAGCTTGCTTGTGAGCCCAGAAGACAATGGAGTGGCCACAAATCAGTGCCCTCGCTGGCAGGGAAAGGCCCAGACCTAACAATTAAAGAAGGAAAAACAAAACAATGTAAGTAAACACGAATAATCAGGTGATAACTGACCCGCCTGCCTTGGGGTGCATGTAGCTCTTAAATGCCTACCTATTCTTCTGATCTCCCCACTATCATAACCCATGCCAGCAGCAGCCATTGCTGCCCCTATCCTAAATGAATGAAGGCCAAACTTGTCTGAGTCCTGGCCAAGGCCATCCAAACACTTCCTCACCACACCCAGGAACTGGAACCTGGTGAGGGGCTCCAGCCTCCTCTACCCCATTGGGGAACCATCATTGACATCTTGAGATCCACTCACTTTGTGCGCCTCCTGCACTACATTGGCCCCATTCCCAGCACAACAGTTCTCCTCCCACCTGTGCACAAAGAGTCAAACACACCTCTTTGAGCCACATACTCACGCAGCCCCGCCACCGGGCAAAGTGGGGAGTTCCGTGTCCCATTCAGTTGGACCCACTGTCCATGACCAACCTTGTCTGTCTTCGACCGCCTCAGCCTCACGCCAGCCTGGGTTCAGTGTACATCCTTGACCTGTAGGGCATGCTCAGAGGAGTCCCACCTACTTTGTGCCAAAACTTCATCTGGGTGGAAGGCCCCCCCAAAAAGGATAAGGGCGACAGCCCTAAACAGCAGTGCTTCAAATGCAGTGGAACAGACTGCACTGAATGACTCACATAGTGAGGCCAGGAGGTCAAACGTAATAGGCTGCCTACTGTCCCCTCCCTTAGGGGACTCACATGATCACCCAGTTAAAATTCTCCTAATGCGGAAATCCTGGTGCAGTCAGACAGCCCGTGCACCTTGGCCTAAAAACTGCATCACATGCTCTGGGGGGATTGGCCAAACACCTGGGAGGCCAGCAGTAGCCCTGAAGCCCTCAAACTCACCTACTCTCCTTTTATAACTTGCCCAGGTGCTTGGGGCCAAGGAGACATTCACTGCCCTGTTGACTTCTTGCACCCAAGTTCCACAACCACTGGGGCATGGGGTCTGGCTCTTCCCTCGTGCAGGGTGCCAACTGGCAAAAAACGCTCCTCCTGGAAACGAGAGAGAGTATCGGTTATCCCATAAGCCAAGCCTGGCACATTCCTAGCCACAAATAACATGTTAAGACGTAGGCATTGCAGTACAGAGTTGCGTACTAAACGCATGACTCTTGGGGACCGAGAGGTTTGCTGATTTATAACGTGAACTACTGCCAGATTATCGCACCACAATTGCACTGTGGAGTCCTTAAACTCCAACCCCCAGAGGTGGACAGCAACCACGATGGGAAAAAGCTCTAAAAAGGTCAAATCAGCTGTAATGTCCGAGTGGCAACTAGAGGGCCATCTGCCAGCGCACCATCTTCCCTGAAAATAAACCCCAAAGCCTGTGCCACCTGCAGCACCTGAGTGGACTTACAGCTTGGCCTCTAAGAGTTTAGCTGAGTGCCAAAATGACACCCATTGAAGTCCTTTAGGAAGTTGGTTGGTTGGCAACCTTTAGTCTCGAAAGACTATGGTATAAGCCTATAGCACCTGGTATTCCTTGGCGGTCTCCCATCCAAGTACTAACCAGGCCTAACCCTGCTTAACTTCCAAGATCAGGGATATGCAGGGTCAATTTAGTCCACATGTTCATATCTTCCTGCATTGCTGATGTCACTCTGATCCAGTGATGGGGCTTAGAAGCCCCTCTAAGGGCATTGTACCATCTGCGCAAGAAAGCCCTCCCTGGTGCGATGACCCGGCATGCAAACTGTAAGTGGCCCAAGAGCTCCTGCAACTCCCACAGTTTCATCTTCCTAAGCTTCCTGCACCTCGCCACCCATTCCCGTACAGAGGCCAGTTTGGCCTCAGAGAGCCTGCAGCACTGTTTGACAGTATCAAGCTCCACACCCAGGAATGTGAGGCAGGTGGTTGGCCCTCTGTTTTGTCATTGGTTAGGGGAACACCCAGCTCCCCGCACAGAGCAATGAATCCCCGTAGCAAAGCCCCACAGTCGCCGGACTGCGCTGGCCCCATCAGGAGATAATCATCAAGGTAATGTGCTGTTGATGTAATCCCAGTCCTCTTGCGCAAAGCCCATTCCAGGAAGGTAGCTACCTGTTCAAACGTGAAACAGCTTGAACCCAACCCCATTGGTATACATTTGTCCAAGTAAAATTGGTTATCGAAAGTGAAGCCCAGCAGGCAGAAACCATCTAGGTGGACTACCAGCAGCCGAAATGCAGACTCAATGTCACATTTTGCCATTTGCGCCCGAGCCCCACAACCTCTGAGAATGGCCAATGCCTCGTCAAGTGATGTCCACACCGAGCAAAACTCCCGCGGTATACCATCATTCACCGAGGCACCCCTGGGGAATGAGAGGTGGTGGGTCAGCCAATATTCTCCAGATGCTTTCTTGGGCACTACACCCAAAGGAGAGATGCGAAGGTGAGGCCAGGGAGGTAAATGAAAAGGGCCCAGGACCCTGTCCACGTCAACCTCCTGACCTATCTTCCTCCTCACCATATCTTCCAAATCAGCCACTGATTTCAAATTATTGGCCCAAGCTCCAACCCTAGGTGACAAACAAGGAATACTGAACCCAAAAGAAAACCCATCACTAATAAACCAATAAACTTGGTGGCTACCCAATCAGGGTATGTGGCCGGCCAACAGAGAAGGCAACCCACCTTAATTCGACTAGGACCCTTTACCCACAGCAGTGCTGCTAGAGCCCCCTCCGTTATTGAAACCCCCCACTTGCTTTAGAGTTCCTGGCTTTTGTGCAGTTGCAGCTGGGGTGGCGTGCGCCACAGACTCCGCAACTGTGCACAAAACTGCAGGGCCTCCTGGAGCAGCGACCTGAGTTGTTAAACTCCCAGCAGACACGGGGGTGTTGAACCCCTTCCCTGGCCTGGGAAGCTGAGCCAGAGCCAGAATTACAGGTTATAATGTGCCCACTGTCTGCCCTATCACCCCCAAAAGACCTTGCTGGCATCATGATTTGGAGCCATAACCCCGGCATCTCGAACTTCCAGCTTAGCTTGGGATCCTGTGCTGCCCGAAAGTGGAAATGCTGGTCATAGGACTCCCAAGCATTGTTCCCAAAGCCCAGGTAGGCTCTATAGATGATGTCCAAGTACCTGAAAAGACCCCTGGCCTTCTGAGGGTGGCATTCTATAATTACCCCTGTGTATATGAGGTAGCCAGCCAACCAATTTGATCAATTTTTGTCAATTTTCCTGCGCCTCACAACGTCAGGGTCTTTTGTGGGTTCCCCGACCCTAAGAGCAGTCTCAGGTTCCTTATGAAGCAAAGAAAAGATATCCACAAACTCCCCTTTCCAGATTTTCTCCTTCACTGATAAGGCCAGGTGATCCCCGAGAGGGGTGGAGAAGAAATTGGACAGCCGCAATGCTGTAGCTAAATCCCCTGCTGGCCCTGGCTGAGCTTCGAGAGGCTGTGGTGGCTGAGCTGCCGAAGTGCCTGTACATGCGCACTTGACCTCAGAGTTGGCAGGCAAGGCATCCTGCGGTACCAAGTTTGGGGGGCCACCATTGTCCTGCCACACCTGGGCGCAAACTGCAGCCTCTGCCGCAGAGCCCTGAGCCCCCTCACCCTGTGGCAACATAAGCCCATGTTGTGTGATGGCCACTGCGGTGGTAGCTAGTCCCTCATGCCCTCCCACCCCTTGGTAATGCGGTAATCTCCTGTGCTCCAAGAGACTCCTCTATGGATCCTGTACTTCATTTAAAAGCAGGCCTTGCATGCCCTGATGTGGCTGGGCACGGCCCTCCCTTGTGTTGTGTGCATTTGCATGCTCACCTAACAGGATCCGTGCCACTGCATCCTGCCTTTGAGTTGAAATCCTGGAGTCTTGAGCCTCTGGTGACTGTGCAACAGGTTCCCCAGGCAGTCTTTGCAGCATAACTGTAATGGTCGAAAGCTGGGAGAGAATGGACTGCATGAGTGTTCCATTCCCATGCTGTGGCCCACTACTGTGGGAAGGAGCCAAAGAAGAGGATGATGGGGGATCCAACTGCCCCCGACTTTCTGCCAAGGCCCTTTCCAAAAATTCCACCCTTACCCTGAGGCTCTGGTTAGATTCTTCGTCCCCCTCATCAGATGGAGGAAGGTGCAAGCGCACCTTACTGGGGGGGGGGGGTGGCCTGGCTGCCCCCCTCTCTGATTTCTGAACTCTTTTTGGTATGCTTAAGGATCCACTCACAACAACCACCAGTTGTCTAAGCCCAGATTAAATCCTGGATTGGTAGGGAGCCCCCCTTTCCCCCCAACTGAAATGAGAGTGCTGCTCAGAGCCTCCTGCTCAGAGCCTCGGAGCTTCCTTCCGCCTCACCTTCACCACCTTCTTGATAAACAGGCACATGTGCCCAATCAGGCTGGAAAACAAGGAGAAAGCAGATGAACACTGCATGGGCAGGGGCCAGGGAACAAAGTCACTCTGGAAAAACAGGGAAGCAGATGAACAATCTGCACCAGCTGGAAAAACAAGGAGAAAGCAGATGAATACCATGTGAATGGGGGAAAAGCAAGGAGGAAGCAGAAATGATTTTTTAAAAACCCTGTGAGGTAGGTGAGGCTGAGTGGAAGTGACTGGCCCAAGGTCACCTGAGCTTGCTTCCTGAGCTTTGTGGCTGAGGGGGGATTTGAACTTGGATCCTCCAGGTCTGAGTCCACCTCTCCAACCACTACAACAGCCTGGCTCTAGGGCTGAAAGAAACACCACGTGGGTGGGAACCCGGCCCAGGGAAAGCTCCTGGATGGCTACTCCACCCAGGGAGAGAAACAGCGGAGGAGGACAAGGTGGGGGGGGGCTGCCCAGCCCGGGATAAGCAATGGGGCGAAAAGGATGAAAGAAGAAGGCAGGAGGGGGAGGGGTGGCCGCCCAGCTGGGATAGAAAATGAATAGAAAGGTCACATGGGTGCCGCCTGGCACCGGTGCGGAATCTGCAGCAAAGCTCTGCAGCAGCTTCCAGAGGAAAGGTGCAACCCACCCCTGGTACCAGATTTCCCTCCCCAGCCCCTCTGGCCTGGCAGGCTAGTCCCTCATCGCCTCAATGCTGTAGCTCCCGCTGCTCCTTCCACTACTGCCGAGGAACCAAGAGGCTGGGAAAGCCTGGGCCCCAGCCTTGAAACTACGCCCCAGCTTGCCCCTCCCCCCGACCAATAGGGTGCCAGCCTTGAAACTACACCCCAGCTTGCCCCTCCCCCGACCAATAGGGCGCCAGCCTTAAAACTACGTCCCAGCTTGCCCCCTCCCCCGACCAATAGGGCGCCAGCCTTGAAACTATGCCCCAGCTTGCCCCTCCCCCGACCAATAGGGCGCCAGCCTTGAAACTACGTCCCAGCTTGCCCCCTCCCCCGTCCAATAGGGCACCAGCCTTGAAACTATGCCCCAGCTTGCCCCTCCCCCGACCAATAGGGCACCAGCCTTAAAACTACGTCCCAGCTTGCCCCCTCCCCCGACCAATAGGGTGCCAGCCTTGAAACTATGCCCCAGCTTGCCCCTCCCCAACCAATAGGGCGCCAGCCTTAAAACTACGTCCCAGCTTGCCCCCTCCCCCGACCAATAGGGTGCCAGCCTTGAAACTATGCCCCAGCTTGCCCCTCCCCCGACCAACAGGGCGCCAGCCTTGAAACTATGCCCCAGCTTGCCCCTCCCCCGACCAATAGGGCGCCAGCCTTGAAACTACGTCCCAGCTTGCCCCCTCCCCCGACCAATAGGGCGCCAGCCTTGAAACTATGCCCCAGCTTGCCCCTCCCCCGACCAATAGGGCGCCAGCCTTGAAACTACGTCCCAGCTTGCCCCCTCCCCCAACCAATAGGGCGCCAGCCTTGAAACTATGCCCCAGCTTGCCCCTCCCCCGACCAATAGGGCGCCAGCCTTGAAACTATGCCCCAGCTTGCCCCCTCCCCCGTCCAATAGGGCCCCAGCCTTGAAACTATACCCCAGCTTGCCCTCTCCCCCGTCCAATAGGGCCCCAGCCTTGAAACTATGCCCCAGCTTGCCCTCTCCCCCGTCCAATAGGGCCCCAGCCTTGAAACTACGCCCCAGCTTGCCCCTCCCCCGTCCAATAGGGCCCCAGCCTTGAAACTACGTCCCAGCTTACCCCTCCCCCGACCAATAGGGCGCCAGCCTTGAAACTACGCCCCAGCTTGCCCCCTCCCCCGTCCAATAGGGCACCAGCCTTGAAACTACGTCCCAGCTTGCCCCCTCCCCCGACCAATAGGGCGCCAGCCTTGAAACTACGCCCCAGCTTGCCCCCCTCCCCCGTCCAATAGGGCACCAGCCTTGAAACTACGTCCCAGCTTACCCCTCCCCCGACCAATAGGGCCCCAGCCTTGAAACTACGTCCCAGCTTGCCCCCTCCCCCGACCAATAGGGCACCAGCCTTGAAACTACGCCCCAGCTTGCCCCTCCCCCGACCAATAGGGCCCCAGCCTTGAAACTACGCCCCAGCTTGCCCCCTCCCCCGACCAATAGGGCGCCAGCCTTGAAACTATGCCCCAGCTTGCCCCCTCCCCCGACCAATAGGGCCACAGCCTTGAAACTACGCCCCAGCTTGCCCCGTCCCCTCGACCAATAGGGCGCCAGCCTTGAAACTACGCCCCAGCTTGCCCCCTCCCCCCGACCAATAGGGCCACAGCCTTGAAACTATGCCCCAGCTTGCCCCCTCCCCCGACCAATAGGGCCACAGCCTTGAAACTACGCCCCAGCTTGCCCCTCCCCCGACCAATAGGGCCCCAGCCTTGAAACTACGCCCCAGCTTGCCCCCTCCCCCCGACCAATAGGGCGCCAGCCTTGAAACTACGTCCCAGCTTGCCCCTCCCCCGACCAATAGGGCCCCAGCCTTGAAACTACGCCCCAGCTTGCCCCCTCCCCCCGACCAATAGGGCGCCAGCCTTGAAACTACGCCCCAGCTTGCCCCCTCCCCCGACCAATAGCTGCTCACCATGTCATGCAGGCCGGGAACCGGACAAATTTCCCTCCACCTGCATTAACAGCATTCCCAGGTTGGGAACCACTGTTCTACTGGTATATTGTTTACAGTGCACGGATAGTGTTTACAAAAAATTGATGAAGACCAGAATTTAAAAAGAATAAAAATATATCTTATGATCTTTTAGTATGTTTTTAATAAATTAGAGGCAGTACAGTTCTTAGGTAACAATTAGTGGTAAGTTATTTTTCAGGATCTGGCCTCGGGTAAAATCTGAGCACTGAGATTTTAGATTTTAAAATCTGAGCACTGAGAATTGCACTGAGACAATGTGCAAGAACATGGAAACAGAATTTCAGTGCGGACAAGGAAACCCTTATGCCATGCAGGGCCAGGAATTGCTCTCGGCATCTGACAGTTCAGCAAGTGAGAAAGCCCATAGTTGCTGGGAGCTTCATGGGTGCATTGGGCAACCTGAAGAGCTTCAGATTAGGGTGAACCAAAGTGACTGCCTGCATACTTCAAGTTGTTTTTCTAGTTAAGAGTAGGTGAGCTTCTTAAAAGAATCAAATGGGATACTTAACAGATGTTTTCTTATTTAAATTTGATTTAAAGCTTTAGCGGGTTTTCAGCAACTGCTTTCAAAGACTTTTCCTATTTAAATAATGGATTTATTTTATTCTCCAATAATTCAGAGTAATCCCTTGCTTTGCAGTTTACAGTTGCTGTAGCCAAGGTTAATTAATTAGAAATATTAAAGCCAGGATTAACACTTGCAATGGCTTCACAAATCACTTGCTTGCCAGAACCGGGAGCTGCCCAAGTAAGGGTTTTTCATACTTTAGCAAGTTTGTATTTATTTGGTAAAGAGTGTCATATCCAGTTGTAACATTAATTCAGAGGCATTTTCTTAAAGGCATAAAGGGAACATTTAAATTATGCTTCCATATGGAGTGAAGAGATAAATGTAAAATTGACAGCCGAACACTTGCACGCAGGAGAACACTCTAGAAGGAGCTGCCCCTGCGATGAGGCATGTGGCTGATAGCCCTCTTGGAGCAAGGATGTTTTGGCCTTCCTGAGCAGTTGCAGCATTGTGCAATGGCCTGAGGGACACATACAGCCTAACCATATCCCCCACCATTTAACGCTTTGCATCTGCACTGGAGAGTGCATGCTGCATGCTATGATGGGAGGAGGGGGTGAGCAGATGGCCTGGGAGAGTAAAGTAAATATGCTTTACTTAGCTCTCTACAGGCCACCTGGCTGTCAATGGGTGTCCTTGAACCTACGCCAGCTGTTTTGCTGGTGTAAGTCTGAAGAGAGCCGGGGGCATGTTGGGCTGGGAAAACGGGATAGGAACCCAGCATGTGCTTTGCCAAGATCAATCCCCTTACTTCCAAATCTCCCAGGTCCCAGCCCGCAACATCCTCCTCCCTGCCCGTGACCGTGTGGAGGAGGATGACACACCTCCTCTGTAAGGTATGCAAGGCAGATGGTATCACTCCCAGTTATAGTGCATGCTGTAGAGCAGCCAAGGGACAATACCACATCTACCAAACATCGGTCCCGTAGGACTGCATTGGTACCAGGACAATGAGAATATTACCAAATTAACACACATTAACATGAACACATGGGGAAAATCTACCTTGTGTTCTGGGATCCAGGACTGGCCTTAGAAGCTGTGGGGCCCAATTGGAAATATTTTTGCAGGGCCCTAAATTCACAGCCAAGGTCTGTAGAATCTTACAGGTATAAATAACATATATTATAAACTTTATATATGTTTGATAGAATGGAAAGTAATCAAAATATGAATTTAAAAAGTGCATGTGAGTTAACAGACCAAGGGCACAATCCTAACCCACTTTCCAGCACCAACATAAGGGCAACGCAGCTCCGAGGGAAGGGAACAAACATTCCCTTACTTTGAGGAGGGCTCCGTGAATGCCAGCCAATTACAGGATGCAGCACATGTCCCATTGGCCCAGCTATGCGAGTGCTTGAAAGTTGGTTGGGATTTGGGCCCAAATGGATCTAAGCACATTTTAATATAAAATTGCATAAATGTGAACTTACAAATAATCATACAAACATGGGGGGGGGAGAAGGGAGTAAGAAGGATGTCAGAAAATGAAAAAGGTATCCTAGGGGCAACTGGGGCTGGAGAACTGGAGTTTAGAGGGAAAGGAGTGGAGCTGACAATAGGAGTGAAGGAAACAAGTGAAAAGGGTCTCTGAGATTTGGGCAACAGCAGAAGGCTGAGACTGAGTTATGGTTCTCTGTAACTTGAACCATGGGCTACAGGCAAGAAGTAAGCCCCTCAGTGGCCATGAAGTCTCTTCAGTCACATAAAATGGTGAACTAGTCTCTTTCATGCTTTTAACCATGATAGTCAATGGGCTTACTCCTGGGTAAGTGTGGATAGAATTTCAGTTTTTGGGATATTTGGGACTTTTTTTTTTAACAAGCAGCTGCTTGGGAGAGGAAGGAGGGTTCTTTATTTTAAATAAGTTTTTAAAATTATACTTATTGTAAACTTTAAATTTACTTGATTAATTGATTAGATTTTGTCTTTTGGGAGGGTGTTAAAATTTTCCTGTTTGATGTCACTTCTGGCCATGACATCACTTCAAGATTAATGACATCACTTCCAGTGGGTCCTGACCAGTGGTGGACTTACTCCGCTCTGCCCAGCTTCCAACTGCATCAGGAGCCTCAATGAGGCTTCCTGCTCAGTCCTAGAGGTGCATGGACTTAGTGCCCAGGGCATTTGTCCTGTTTTCCCAGTGCTAGGTCTGAAGTTGGTCCTGACAGACTGTCATTCTAAAAATGGGTCCTGGTACTAAAAAGTTGGAGAACTACTGAGATAGAGGCACTAAGCATGTCAACAATTTGACTGTTCACAGGGCCACTGAGAGCTAGTATTGGGCTTGGGGCAAGATGACTAATTGCTCCCCACCTAAATTTCTTATAGCTCAGTTGTTACTAAGGCTGCAATCCTAACCTCACTTGCCTGGGAGTAAGTTCCATTGAAGACAATAGGACTTACTTCCGAGTAGACCTGGTTAGGCTTGTGCTCTAAATTTTTAAAAACAAGTTTTTAATTGACAGTTTTAAGTTAGCATGAGCAAGACTGAAAGTAAATGAAAATATCAGAATGGGATAATTTCCTTACTTTGAGTAGTGCTATTGCGTTTCCAGATCTGATTCCTCCTCCTCCCCACTCTATCGCTTCTCCTTTCCACCCATCCTCATCCTGTTGCTCCTATACAACCTTACATAAGGCTGCAAGAATCTGTGGTCCGTCATCATGCAGGCCCAGCCACTCACCACTTCTGCTAGCAGCCAGACTGCCTGCTCCGGTGTTGTCACATTTGCAACAACCAGAACACACAGTGTGTCAGCAGAATATTTGTTCTTCTGGCATAATACACTGTCTAGATTGTGCCCTGGGTTGGCACTTAGGAAGGGAAAGGAAAGAAGAAGATTAGAAATGAAAAGGCAGCAGACAGTTAATAGTCCTGGCTGAGGGTTGGCATGCTGGTTCTTGGTTCAGCAGCTGGAATGGGGGGGGGGGTTTCACAAAGCACTAGTGAGTCAAACAAATGAACAGACTTGCAGCAAGGCAGACAGATGATTAAGAGATGAAAGATACAAGGATCTGGGGTCCTGGCTTTTTATTCTTTATCTTCCCATGGAATCTTGTAGGGTCTTTTTTAGGGGGGATAAGCTAATCAAGGGACCTTCTTTTGTGACTTGATGACCCTTTGATTGCACAATCCTTGGCCCTAAATGGATGCCATTTTGCACCTTGCCAAGAGTGCAACAAAAAAAACTTGTGATAAACTTTGGAGGCCTGTTGCATCTGGATATCCTGACTGAATTTGGCCCTGGAATTGGTGAAAACAACTAGGGTTGGAGGCACTTCTTCTATGTCACTAACAGCTTTGTTCACCCCAGGTCAGGAAGTCTCAGGATGTGGCTTTTGTACACGTCCTCAAATGTGTTGTGCAATCATGGCGTGGCCACTCATGATTTTCCAAGGAGGAGCAAGAGCCAGGCAAGACTTCTTCCTTGCCAGCCTGATGAGAGGTAGGGCTGACAAATTAAGAAGTGTGATTTTCCTGTAGGCTTGTGGGTTCTGTGACCTCTTTGCTATCAATTCTGCTTTAAGACGTGTTATGATCTGGCTTGTGCTCCTTGGCACCCAGTATCACATACACTTGTAAGAAAGGTTATCTGGCAAAAGGGGACAGTAGCATGTATACATTTCAGAAAAAAAAAAAAAACTATACATTTCAGAAAAAAATCAACATATCCGACTTCTGTCAACATGAGTGTCGATATATTCTACTACTTCCCCCTTCCCAAGAGTGAAACTTATGAACTCATTACATTAAACTCAATGTTCAGTGGTTTCAGTGTTCAAACCCCAGAAGACGATAGTCTCTATACACACTTACAAGCAACTAATATTTCTACATTTTTTAGTGCTCAATACTGTAGTTTAAGGAGATTTACTTTGCACCAGGATGGATTACTTGTTTATGAACTATTATCAATCAACTTGAATAAATATGTTCATTCTGCAGTTTTTTTCCTCCTCAGTGAGTTAATATAGAAGCAGTTTCAGATCCATTTTTTGCAGCAAGTTAATTTAGAGCCTTCTATTTTTGAGCACACATATGGAAGAAATTATTGATTGTGTTTGTGTTTGTTCGGATATGTTAGTGATATTTCCAGGGCAACAGTAACTCTGAATTCATAGATACTTGCATATGAATTCAAGTGGTGTGTGAATTGATGCACTTATGAACAGTGAACAGTATGGGTGACAGCCTATTTCTAAACTACAGGAAGAAGCTGCCTCATGTTATTCAGGAAAAAAGAGGGTCTCCAAATTTCCCTCTGTTTGATATTAAGGTTTGAGACTGAATGCCAGGATCTGGAACCTCACAAGAATATGACTGAAATAAGTTTAGATTTTCAAAACAAAAATTATATTTGAACAGTGTCTTTTACATAGGAAGTGGGTCCATTCAGGTCAGTACTGTGATATTGACAGGCATTGGCCCTGCAAGGTTTCAAACAAGAAATTTTTTCTCTTCTATCTCGGGATTGGCTTCGGGACTGTCTGCAGTAAAGACTGACCCCCCCCCCCCCCCACTATGCTAGAGCCCTTTCTTTTCTTTGGTGTGACCTGCAATCTCTCTGATTTTCAGTCCAAGAACTTTGTTGAATTGGAAGTCATTTCAGCTTTCATTCTAAGAGCCCAAAGGGGCATTTAATCAAATTGCATTGACCACCTATTTAAGATAATGGAGAAAACGGATGAAGGGTGAACATGAAAGGTCTATGTAGTCTGCTAGCAACAGTGATTTATCCCTGTATGTTTTATTCAACTTGGTTTTATCCCCAGTCTTTAATGTTCAAGATGCACATCACTGCAGGTTCAGTGATATCCATATTTAGTAACCCTACTATAAGGGTAATAATAATAATACAGGTATTTATATACCACCTTTCTTGGTCGTCAGATTTCTCATCAGACTTTAATTCAAGGCAGTTTACATAGGCAGGCAATACTAAATCCCAATAGGGATTTTTACGATTGAAGAAGGTTCTTGTCTTTCAAGAACCACAAAATTTCAGATGGATCTTTAATGATGTGGTATCACATTCTGGCCTCCATTTTCCTCCCACACAGGCTGACAGCGGCCAAAGAGCAGGTGGAATAACTCAGCATAACTCGGCTCGGCTTGTCAGCTGCTTCAAGGTCTCGCTGTTCACGGTGCCGGTGGCCTCGAACTGGCAACCTTTGGATGTTATGTTCAGGCAAACGGAGGCTCTACCCTCTAGACCAGACCTCCTGCCCAGGGTACGCAGGTGACCTGTTCCAGCGTATGTTTATTCAGAAGGAAGTTCCACTATATTGAGTACTAACAAGTAACAGCTTGATCCTACCCGGCGGCATGGTCCCACAGCGCCGAGAAGAGTCACAAACATGCCGTAAGGCATGTTCGTGGGGCTCACCACCAAGCTAGCACCAGTGATAGCTTAGTGCTGACCGGTGCTGGGCTAACCCTGGACTAGCACGGGGCGGCAGTGGAGCTGCTGAACGGCAAACAGGGCCAGGGACAAGGACGTTCCAGGGAGGAGGGAGGCCAGTGTGATGCAGGGAGGGGGCATGCCAGAGATGTGCAGGGAGGTGGGCGGGAGGAGGACCCACGTAGCTCCGCAGAATTCTAGGCGCTCGTGAAGGCTGCGTGCCTTACACGAGTGCCTTTACTTTAGCTGCGACTTTTTGGTTGCCGCTAAAGAGAGTAGCCCCATTGCGGGGCTGCCTCCCTTACCCAGGGGAAGGGGACGAACGTCCCCTACTCCCAAGGTGCCTTCCGCGGTAGCACGGGAGGCACTGGATTCGGCGGCAACCCTTGCGGTGCCGCCGAGCTGAGCCGCCCGGGGCAGCTCAGGATTGGGCTGCCCGTTAGGATTGGGCTCTAAGTCCTGTATACAGAACGGTGGCAACATGGGTTATCCAGCTTGAATGTTTTACTCTGAGCTCATCCAAAGGCATTCAAAATACTTTTGCTTCACAAGTGCACTCTGTTCCTCACTCCATAAAGCAGCACTGCAGATAAAAGCTTATGGAACCAGCAAGTCTTAAGCAATAAGTGCTATTAAAACATTTAGCAAATAAAATAGTCTTTAGTGAGCACCATAAACAAAGTGAAGTAGGCACTCAGTAGATATATCTAGGAAGAATGATCCACAAATGGGGTGCCACCACAGAGCAGGCCATGTCTCTTGTAGCCACCCTGCGCACACTTTGCTGTCCCCTATTCCCTACCCAGTTCCTGAAAAGTGATATGTATTAGCTCTGGATTTCAATAGCAGTGTCTTTTCCTCATTAATGGCCCAATCCTATGGACACGTTATGCCAGCAGAATATGCGTTCCACCAGCATAATGTGCTCTACGACAGTTGCAAACATGACTATGCCAGTGAGCACGGCTTGGCTGCTGCCGCAAGTGGTGAGCAGCTGGGTTTGTGCTCTGATAGGCTGGGGATGCCCGCTGGTGCAGGGGATGGAATGGAAGACCATGCAGGAGATTGTGCAGGGGATGGAATGGGGCAGGCTGGGCAGAACATGGAAGAGATGGGGGTGGGGTGAAGGGTGGATCAGGCCCTGGAAGTACAGGTTCAGCAGCAGTGGCGCCCACTGAATCCTAACCCCCTTCCGGGGCCTGATCCACCTTCATGGATCAACATGGACTTGTGCATCAGTATCACTGTCACAGGTCTGAGTTGAGCCATGGCGGATGCTGGCACTTACCCCAGGGCTAGGGAAAAAAATGTTCCCTTACCTCTGAGGAAGCCTCAACACTCCAAAACTCCCCTGTGGGATACATTGAGTGCCAAGTTGGCGCATCAAAGCATGTTGGGTTAGGTAGGACGTTACTTAGGACTGATTCATGCAATTCATTCATATGAAGATGGTTCTAGATTTATTTCTAACGTATTTGGTATATTCCTTCTCCAGAGCAGAAGTTTTGGCTTTCCAATCACCCTGTGAGGTAGGTTAGATTGACAGATAATTACTTTCAAAAGTCTGGGTTCAAACTTGAGTGGAGATTTACTTGGATTTCTGTCTAATAAGTCCAAACTCCTAGCTACTACTCTACCCTGTTCTTATTCTTCCATTTACCTGCTTAACTCCCCAGAGGTGACATGGATGCCAGGGTATCATGTGGATTAGATGAGTTTCTCCATACCACTACTAATCTTATTAACAAGTGGCACACTGAAAAGATGCCCCAGGGACATGGTAAGTGATGGATACACTGTGACATTGGGTAAAAAGAAGTGGCCGCATGTGGCAGGTGCATAATTTGCACCACCCTTTGAAGGGAAGAGAGTACAATTTCTTAGTTTTATTATGATTTTTGCATATAAATGATGAGCAGAGATTGTTATTTCATGTGCAACCCACGTTAGAGCAAGCCCACTACTGACTAATCAATTTTGGTCTGATAGGCACTTACTGTTATCCTTCACATGCAACAATAAGGTTAAGAAGGGTAGCTGGCTTGAGAAATGACTGCTGTCATCGAGCTGGGGTGCAGAATCAATTTTAAAATGAAAAAGAATTACTATGTGAATTACCACTTTAGAAGAAGCACTTTACCTTTAGGTTTTCTTTAGCTGTTCTTAAAATATAGTCATCAGCCTCACTATAAACATTATCTTTCTTACTCATGAGTGTAACCTATGACAGGTTTCAATATAACTTGCCAGACTGTATTTCCAAGGAAATCTTCAACTCAACAAGAGTTGAATTTATGCCGGTATCAAATCCTTCCAATGAGTTAAAGGGTGAGGGAGAAGTAGAGAAGGGTGAAATATATTTTTTCTCGCCTTTCAGGCATTCCTGACTTGATTTGCTTAATATGAGAGTTATTTCACAGAAGAATCAGTATTCTAATGGACTTGTACCACTGTCTCTGTCAGATCAGGGGCACTGCATGGCTTACACCGGTGTTTCTCAAACTGGGTCGGGACCCACTAGGTGGGTCATGAACCAATTTCAGGGGGGTCCCCATTCATTTCAATATTTATTTTTAATATATTAGACTTGATACTACCTTGGTACGTGACTGCATTTGGGGAAATGTTATATAGGTACTTTGAACGAGCTACTATGTATATATTTTTAACAATGATAGTAAATGGAACTTACTCCTGGGTCAGTGTGGGTAGGATTGCAGCCAAGAGTTGTTAAAAATTTTCCTTCTTGATGATGTCACTTCCAGTCATGACTTCACTTCCGGTGTGTCCTGACAGATTCTCATTCTAAAAAGTGGGTCCCAGTGCGAAACGTTTGAGAACCACAGGCTTAGACTTTTGCATTTCTCATGGGAGCAAAAACCCTGTGCTTAGCCTCTCTTCACTATCTTAAGTGGTGACAGTGGGATCAAGATGTGTCATTCAAGATATGATGTCCATCTACAGACTTTCTATGACCCATTTTGGAAATGTTACAAAGGAATGGTTTGAATATCACCTTAGTGGTGCCCCAAAGTGTGATTTGAAGTGGGAGTGTATTGTGCTGCTCCTGCCCACTAGGCATGCCAGTCCCATTTTCACATGACCATGGGAGGGCAACAGGTCAACTGGTCCCTAATCGCACAGTTTAAATGCTACATTCAAGTGATATTTAAACTGCACAATTTAGGGTCTGGTTCTGGCCCCATGTGATCACTCATAGGGTAGGCAGGACCACAACAGTGCACTTCCAATTCTCTTTACATGTTGGGAGGTCCACATCACTTGGGCGGTAGCATCTGAACTGGACCTAAATGCTCCTTTCCAGTGGCGTGGCTAATGATTATGTAGGCCAGTGCCAAGCTCAAAATGTTGGCCTGGAAGTGATGTTACAACTGGAAGTGACGACACGCCTGGGCTTTTTAAAAAGAGAGAATTGGGAGGAACCCACCTTGTCTCCCCAGCAGCTTACCACCCACTTTCTCTGCTGCCTCCCCCCAGTCAGTGGCATAGCTAAGGCATCTATCTGCTCTTTGGGGTCAAAGAAGATTTTGTAGCTCCCCCCCATGACAAAATCAAATTTAATTAAGTAAATAAATAAAAAGTTATTGGTTCCATGCTGTATCATTATAACATCTCATTGGCACTCAGTACACTCAGTCTCATAGGTCAGTTTTGAGTTAAGCAAATTCACTTTGTGTTCCATGAAGGCAGTTTTGTTTTCATTTTCTGGTTAATTGGCCATAACTTTTGATAGAATACAGATATTACAATGCAATTTATTTCATTGCATTCTCCATTAAATTACCTTTCCAATGATATATAACATGATGGTATTAGTCATAGATACCAAGATTTTCACAAATTTGGTCACTAGTGTCAAGCTCAGCTTGTTGCCCCCCTAAAACTTGATGTCTAGTGCAACTACTACCCCCTGTACCTCCTTTGTTATGCCACTGCTCCTTTTTCATGTCCATGTCATCATGTTTACATGATGCTTGTAAATGTTGCACAGCCTTGCTTCCCTATATATTTTATTTCTTTTTTTCTTCCCTAATATTATATTCCTACACACACACACACACACACACACACACACACACACACACACGTCTGTCTGTCTGTCTGTCTGTCTGTCTGTCTGTCTGTGCGTGTGTGTCCTTCAAATTTTGATAGATGTCTTGCCTATGGATTTTTAGCACAATCCCATGCATGTTTACTCAAAAGTAAGCCCCATCATTGAGTTTAATGGAACTTCCCAATCCTAACTACCCCCTCCCCCAGCAAATACAGCCACCCCATTGGAGAGGGTACTGCATCCTGTTAGGGGACAGTCACAGAGG
The DNA here is from genome assembly GCF_035046505.1 of Tiliqua scincoides. NCBI lineage: Eukaryota > Metazoa > Chordata > Lepidosauria > Squamata > Scincidae > Tiliqua > Tiliqua scincoides. The sequence goes on from NC_089826.1 coordinate 35,067,759, forward strand.
TCTCACTAAGGTAAGGGAACATTTGTTCCCTTTCCTGGGTTAAGCCTCCATTTTACACTTGTAGACTGGCCCTTGGAGATTGGCCTGGAAAAACTCCTGACTTCTCAGGTGTAAAACTGGAAGTGTATTTAAGAACATAAGAACAGCCCCACTGGATCAGGCCATAGGCCCATCTAGTCCAGCTTCCTGTATCTCACAGCGGCACACCAAATGCCCCAGGGAGCACACCAGATAACAAGAGACCTCATTCTGGTGCCCTCCCTTGCATCTGGCATTCTGACATAGCCCATTTCTAAAATCAGGAGGTTGCACATACACATCATGGCTTGTAACCCGTAATGGATTTTTCCTCCAGAAACTTGTCCAATCCCCTTTTAAAGGCGTCCAGGCCAGATGCCATCACCACATCCTGTGGCAAGGAGTTCCACAGACCAACCACACACTGAGTAAAGAAATATTTTCTTTTGTCTGTTCTAACTCTCCCAACACTCAATTTTAGCAGATGTGCCCTGGTTCTGCTGTTATGTGAGAGTGTAAAGAGCATCTCTCTATCCACTCTGTCCATCCCCTGCATAATTTTGTATGTCTCAATCATGTCCCCCCGAGGCGCCTCTTTTCTAGACTGAAGAGGCCCAAAGCCTTTCCTCATAAGGAAGGTGCCCCAGCCCCGTAATCATCTTAGTCGCTCTCTTTTGCACCTTTTCCATTTCCACTATGTCTTTTTTGAGAGTATTTACCTTGCTCATATTGGTCTCATGAAGACAAATGAGATAAGGAAATACTACATATTAATGGCCCAATCCTAAGTGGGCCTTTTGCTGCAGAACTTGCACTCCAGCACTTCTGGGCCACTGCCACAAATGATGAGGTGCAATGCTCACAGCGGGTCCAGGAGGTCCCACTAGTGTCAGTAAGTTGGCAGCAGAGACAGGGTGGGATAGATTTGGAATATTCTGGGGTGGGGAAGGGAGAAGGCAGGAGCAGGTTGGAGGGGGTGGATCTCAGCAGCAAAAGCACATGCCAGTTCTTATGTCCCATTTTTCAGTCTGCCCTACCTCCTTTCTCTTAGACTTATGCCAGCTACATTGATGATGCAGGTCCAAGGAGATCCATAGGTCCAAGGTGGCCAAAAGTCCTATCCAGACGTAAGTAAAACATTTTTTACTTTGATTAGCCTTCTGGTATCTCCATCCCCATTACTGCAGCACATGCTGCATCAGAACAGCTGCATAGTCGTCAATGGTAGGGGATAGAATTGGATTGTTAGTCTTCAGCCTGGATGGGCTCTCAAAACAAATAAGTGGCAGGCAGGAAAATGTCTCTTTTATCAAATACCAATCTCAGTGCTGCTCGCTTTTTGTTGAGTCCTTTAAAACATAATTAATTTGTGCATAGAATTCTTCTGCACAATTTGAGGCCAGAGAAAATGGAACGCTCGTCTATTTATCATAACCTCCCATTTCCATTTCATATATAAATAAATATGAATAGCTAATGCTATAATTATTTTCAGATTCAAACGGCTGCTAGGTGTGGCATAACCGTCCATTGAAGAGAAAATGGGTTGTGTGTGTGTGTGTGGTGTACATGCTGAAAGCCCGGGTTTATAATTTATTAGGCTGGTCATTCTCATTACATTGGGTACTTTATAATTCCCGTTCTTAGAATATCAAATAAAAAAAAAGAATGCGGTGTGGAGACTATTAATATTCAAATACAACATGGAGCTATTGTGAAGCTTCAGTGAGAAGAATGCTTTCATGTTCACACAATTGGAAAGTGATAGACAGCTCTGTTATCAAATTCACTAGTCATGTGGGATGGCTGAAGGGAAGGTACGCCATATACAATAGTAATTTACTTATTAAGCCTTAATTAATACATTTTACACAGAGCTACTCCTACAGAGACAGAATTTCATAAAAGTACTGCTGCAGAATAACATGGTAGGCCTGGATTTTGGTTCTGCAGCTGCTCCAAGAGCTACTAACTAGGCACAGGAGATTTTCTTGTGGGCAGGAAAGAAAGGGCAAGAGGCATGGTCTGGTGGTTCAGCTGAAGGCTGCCCAAAGAAAGCTAAGCAGGAGTGGCCTGGTTGGGTCTTGGATGGGAGACTGACAGCCCAGTCCTTCCCTTGCTGCTCAGTGATGGCAAGGCTCCCCCGAGGACGCTGACTGCTATAAAGCAGCCAGCACCTGTTGCACAAGGCACTCCAACAGTGTGATTTTACAGTCACCTTACCCCACTGAAGCCTCCTGGCCCCCACCCCCCACTATGGATGCAGCGTTCGCCAGTTTGGCATTGCTGCATTGATGGGGAGTATGCATAAGCTCAGGCTCTGAAACTGACAAAAGCTGTTGTGAGAGGGCAGAGCCAGGAGGTGTTGCTGTTGCTGACCTCACTGAGAAAGGATGACGGATTTGCAGTGAGAAACTGCAAGCCATAGGACTGCAAAGGAGTCAGCTTCCGAGAAGAACGATTAACAGCCTGACTGTTCTGCAGCTGGTCCTGCTGGAAGCTTGGAAGGCAGGCCCAGCAAAAGGAATGATGACCACACTGTGAAGGATTCCATCTTGCATGAAGGGGTCTGCAAATTGCTTTGTAGAACAATTATTGCAAAACTAATTTGTAAAAGCCCAACCCTATCCACACTTTCCTGAGAGAAAGCCCCACTGACTCTCATGGGACTTACTTCTGAGTAGACATGCACAGGATTGGGCTGACAGACATCTAGACCTTTGCATCTAGACCTTGGCAAGTCATAATACTGCTGTGGGGTCCTAAGGATTAATCTGCTTTGGAGAAAAAGATGCAACATGCTGGCAGGAGAGTGTATTATGGGCAGCCCAATCCAGCGCAAGTTCCCCCACACCGCTGCAACTGCACCAGCATGGCTTGCACTGCAATCTGCAGGGGAAATTAGCAGGCAGGAGGTCCCTAAGGTAAGGGGGCATTTGCCCTGCAACTCAGGCCTGTACTAACTCAATTGCTGGCACGTTAGACCATGTTGACGGATCAGGCCCAGGAAAGAGGATAGGACATGCGACATGCGCTGACACTGCAGATCCTGCCCCCTCCCAGGCCTGATCCACCCACCCCTGCCCCCATCGCTACCCTCCATGCCTACTCCATTCTGTTCTCCGAAGATAGCCTTGTCAATGCTTTTCTGGGTTGACTCCCGTTGGTCCCCAAACATGAAAAAAACTGAACTGTAGCCAGTCTTGCTCTCTTTTCCAGTGAGTCCACTTGTTCACATTCAAATGTTCCACTGTTTGAGATCCTTGACTCAGTTTTGGTTGGAGGTTTCTGCTTGTTCCCTGTTACCAGATGCTTTGGATTGGCTCATTTCCTGGGATCCATGATCAGACCTGGTACTGCCACATCCTTTTCCTGTTCTGCTTCGTCCTGACTGTCTTGACCTCCTCTGCTTCACAAAGTGTGGCCTTAAACACCATTGTTCCAATAACTGCAAATCTGCCTACCAGCTCTATAGCATGGTTATAAGAAATGAAATTCAGGGGATTGGATTTGAATAAAATTCATTGCTACATGTAAAGAGAAAAAAAATGCACTGCCCCAAAACTCATATTTTTTTGGTTTGGATTTTCTTTTTCCCCCCCAATCAAAAATTATAATTTTCTGGATAGGTTAGGCAAGTAAAGTTGAAATGTGTGTTATGAAAAGCTTTCTGGAAATTTCTTTAAAAATGTGCCCTCCTTGGAATTTACCACACTACCTGGAGTTTTCTTATAACGAATCTTACCAATACTTGGGTTAAATCATATTAGTGCAGACTTTTGTTTACATAAAAATGTAATTGTCTTGTTCCAGCAAGACATTTTTCTTTATAAGATGATGGAAAATGAAAGTTATATTTCATTTTTGCTAGCTTTTCAATATGATTGATGTAAACCTTTAATGTGTTAATTTTACAAAATGAATTCATATTCAAATAGATGGCTTTGTTAAGCAAGAGGAGCAGTACGAAAGTTGCTGTAGTGAAGCCAGAAAAGAAAAGAAAAAAAGCCAGACCAGTTGAAGTATTGGGTTATGCAGTATTTGTGCGATGCAGCAAATCTTTTTCCCCTTCTCCTTCTTAGTATAAAGTCTATTGCACAATACAAGTCAAAATCATCAACATAGCAATACCAGGTTGCTATTCCTGCAACATAACTATACCAGGTTCCAGTTCTTTTGGAACTGGAAAAGAACTGGAAAAAACAGTTTTTTTTCCAGAAAAGAAAAAGAACTGGAAGAAGAACTAGAAAAAACTGGAACTGGAAAAGAACTGGAAAAAACAACACAATAGAATGGTTTACAAGTAGAAATTGAAAGGCTGTGGCAGACAAAGACCAACGCGATCCCAGTGGTGATTGGCACCATCAGAGCTAGTCCAAAACACTTTGAAGAGCACCTGAACAGCATAGGGGCCACAGCAATTACCATCAATCAACTGCAAAAAGTAGCATTATTGGGAACAGCTTACATTTTGCGACAGTATTTGTAACATCAAAATAGGATAAAACCAGGCATCCCAGGTCCTTGGGAAGGACTCGATGTCTGGATAAAACAAACCATTCAATAGCATCTTCCTGACTCTGAAGGAGATCAGAGCAGCTGATGTGGTTCCACTTCTCAGTGGTGTAGCTAGCGGGGGGTGGGGGGTGGTCCGCCCTGGGTACCACTCTTGGGGGGTGTAACACCACAAATGCCCCAACATCCCTAACATCGTGAAGGTTATGGTAACCCCATCATGCTATATACTGTTGGATGTGGAATTTCCAGTGGAATGCAATGCAAAAAACCGCAGTGAAATATCTCATTTCCATCAAAAGTTATGGCCAAAAAACAGGAAATAAAAAAATGCCTATGGAAAATGAAACTTGAGCAATATCGTGTGTTTACTAGTGAGTAGGTGAACTTGCCATTGTTCGTCGAAAAGGGCAGACTGAGAAGAATCCAATGACACCAGAATGGTTCCTATCCAATGAAAGCAGCCCCCCAAAAACACCCAAGAAGGAAGTCCCTCCCTACAAGCAGATGAATGTTTTGAGCCCTATGAAAAGTGAGAGTAAAACACACAGTCGCATTTACTCTGGAGTAAGCAACTGTGCCTTGGTCAAGTCAGGCAAAGAGGAATGCAAGGCTAGCTGCACGGTCCCCATTTAATGAAAGTGGAGCTCAACAAATGCTCCAGAAGGCAGCACCCCCCAAAGAATAAACCAGAGGCTTGAGCTGGAAAGGTGGGCACTGGGGAGGGCTGAAAATCTCACTGCTTTATCTGTGTGTGTGGTGGGGGTCTTATTGCAGGCAGGCTACAGAGAAAATTCACTTGGTGAAACAGGGCTGGTTTCCCTTTATTTATTTATTTGTTTGTTTGTTTGTTTTGCTTTAATTTAATTATTTATAATTATTTTATTTTGCTTGATGATGTCACTTCCAGCCATGACATCACTTCCGGTGGGTCCTGGACAGATTGTCATTTTAAAAAGTGGGTCCCAGTGTTAAAAGTTTGAGAACTACTGCCTTAACTCAAAACAGGCCGATGAGACATTGGGGGGGGGAGGGGGGGTGACAGACTAGTGACCAAAATTCTGGAAATCGTGGCTTTTAGAAATAATACCATCATGTTATATACCATTTGATGCAGAATTTCAGCCATTGCTTATGGGGAAATATTCACTGCATTTATTTTTCTGGCCATTATTATTATTCATTCCATGTCATGACTATTACTACCTCTGTCTCACCTACCTCACAGGGTTGTTGTGAGGACAAAATAAGGGGAGGAACCATGTACATCACCCTGAGCTGCTTAGGGGAAGGGTGATATAAAAAGTTGATTAATTAATTAAACAATGTAATTAATTATATAATGTATTAATTATAACAATGTAATTAAGTCATATGGGGTGACAAAAATTTATGGGCCCCAGGTGTCAAATGACCTAGCTACACCTCTGCCACTTCTTCATGTGATCTTCAGAATATCTTTGTGTACTACGGACGAAACGGCTTTACACTGAATGAGACCATGGGTGCAGCCAGCCCACTGCTCTCAACTGATGTCCAACATTTCCTTAAGAGTGAAAATACTTCCAGTTCTCCGATCTAAAATCTTTTAAACCGGAAATGTGGGGCATTGAACCTGGAATTTTCTGCAATTAAAGCATGTGCTCTGCCACTGAGATTATGGCCACCAGCAGCCCAATCCTTATGGTAGTTGTAAAGATCATCTGGCTGTGTGTGGAGGTTCATGCTGCCGAAGCACTGATAGAAGGTTTCCAGCATTCCTGTATGAGCCGGTGAATCTCTCTGGACTCGCCGAGACAGGTAGGTTGGTAGGGTAGATGGGACAGAGTGGGTGGAGGGTAGAACAAGGCAGTGATGGTGGTGGGGAAGGGCAGAACAAGGAGGCAACAGGGGCAGAGGACAGGCGGATCTGGTCTGGGAAGTGGGTGGATTTGGCGGCAGCTGCTGAATCCTAGCCTCCTTCCAAGACCTGATCTTGTGGTGTGGGTCCACAGAGACCTACACCAGCAGTTTTGTTAGCACAAGTCTGAATAGACTCCTCTGCACTGTTTTTCCTAGTAAAATGACTTTAAAATATCTCAAGATCTGAACATTCTTCCGTTCTGTTGTCAGTACAAGTCCAGCCTATTTATACACAGATTTTTTAATACATTGATTTGACTCAACACAAATGGCCCCTGTAAATGAGAAGGAATGTGCTGATCCCTGGAGAAGGGGAAAATGCATCCCTTTAAAATCAGTTTAAAAAACTGAACAGTCCTTTAAAAGCAGCCTCCTTAATGGGAGAGAGAGAGAGAGAGAGAGAGAGAGAGAGAGAGAGAGAGGGCAGCTGGCTGACAATCCATCAATCCTTCTCTCTCCAGGCAACCCCTCCCTTCCCCCTGAGCATGTGAAAGAAAGGTGATCACTTTGCATTGGTGAAGGGAGGGGCTGAGTGAAGCGCTTGGAGGACAACTGGTTGATGGATTGTCTTCTTAATGACTCTTATCTTATATCACAAAGGTCAGCAAGGCTGTTTTTAAATCACCGGAGCAAAGAAACTTTGTTTTTTAAATTGATTTGCTATAGTGTGTTTTATGCCATCCACTGTGAGTGCTTGGAATGGAACCCATGCAAATAACGAGGCTCAACCTGTACTGCTCTCATATGTATATCTACACTGTTATTTTTGATAAGAATAAGAATATTTACAGTCCACTTTTCAACAAAAAATAGTTTGCAAGGCAGTTTACGTAGCTCAATCAATCCATGGTTCCTTGTCCCCAAGAGCTCACAATCTAAAACTGATGCGGAAGAGACAGTAGCGACACCATGCTAGGTTGAAAAGTGACAGTTGGTTGCTCTGCTACATGTAAGAGGATACTCGTTTAAAAAATGCCCCTTTGCTGATGTTACTGGAGTTCATTCATCATTAGCTGGTTTGGCATACAAATTTGTCCAGGTAATAATTCAACATCACCAGCTGTTCTTCTGCTTAGAATGTTAAAATTCTGCACACAAGTGGTCATTGTTAAACAGATTGGTTGTCCAAAGCCCTCATCGGTTCATAAGTAGAACTTCCTTATTGTTAACCCCTTAATGTTGAAGGAATTTCATTTTCATGAACAGCCCTACTAGATCACTTAACCTTTAGCTTGGTGAATTATCTTTCAGGTTCTGGTCAATTCCCTTGATGCTTTCTTGCAAAGGTTTTATGTGGTCATTGAGTCCAGTCCAGACATAAACCCATCCTTTATTTCGAGGTATGTGTGTTGGAGGAGGCAGTTTATTTATCAAAGCATTTGAGCAAGATATCATAAATCACAGAATAGTCAGGCATTAATATTCCAACATGTCGCAGACATGACCAAACTATAATATAATTCAGGGGAGAAATCATACTGAATTAGCCCTTTTCTGACAGCCTCTGAAGATTGTAATTTCATGGTACTTGGATGCCATTCACAGGACCTTCTGTTTTTCTGCAGTTCAGCAGACATGCTTTCTGTTATTATCTGGGCAGTCTAAACATCCCTAGAAAAGTAGAAGGGAAAAAAAAAGAGTGAATTAATGTAGCAATGTGTCAACAAATGATTCGGCATGAGAAATTATCCTAGCATCCATAAAAATCTAGTGATTTCAGACTTTGTATAATCAGTGGCGGACTGCCCCAGCCCCAAACCACAGGGCAAAGGTCCTAAAGGCTTGCGCCTGGGGCATTTGCCCCATCAAATATAATGGGAGGCCCGCCACTGTGTAAAGTTAATGGTGGAAGTTTGCTGTCTGTTAGGGCATACTGCATGGCAGTATGCACTAACACACACCACTGTTGCTCCAAGTTACACACCACTGATGCTCCAAGTAACTCACTGTTCTTGGTGCTGGTCTATGGATCAATGACTACTACCATTTTACTATGCAACATACTTTGCAGTACAGAGTACTCAGCAAAACACCCTAATAATATACAGTAGTGCCATGGTTCTCAAATCACAGAAAGCCTCCTCCACCATCAAGGGAACATAACAGGTACAGTGTGTCCCAAGAGATGAGACAATTCAACCACATGGAGCCAGAGACACTTTCCTCCCAAACAGAGGTGTGTAGAGATGGAAGAGTGGCCAGACTGATGACATTGCCAAGTCAAGTACTCATTTGTGGCCACCATTGCACACTTCAATTCTGCCAGTGCCTCTCCAGATGGCCACCAAAGCTGGCTTCCTCCACTGTCTCTCTCTGAACATATGCGGCCCCATCCCACTGCCCAGAGCCTACAGTGCATGCCTGACTGTGTGCTGCACTCGCAACAGAGTGGAAATGTGCCTGGAGCTGGGGCAATGTGAAGAAGTGAGCTTGTCCACCTACAAATATCAGCTGTTATCCATTGCTGAGGTGCAGCAGCTGCTCAGTGTCTGTCTGATGCCACTGCAAGAGCAGTCATCCCTCTCCTTTCCCCTGTACATGCCTGATCTTGTCTGATCTCAGAAGCTAAGCAGGGTCAGGCCTGGTTAGTACTTGGATGGGAGACCGCCTGGGAATACCAGGTGCTGTAGGCTTATACCATAGTCTTTCGACACTGAAGGTTGCCAACCACCTCTCCTTTCTCTGAGTCTGGACAACCAGCAGCAGCATCACCTATGCCCTCCTCCTCCACCAGCTGTGTCCAAGACCAGTATGGTTCATTCCCTTTCCCCACCCCCACCCTGCCAGAGAGTGGCCATGAATATGTATGTATTTTACTAGTACCTGATTGGGAAAATACTGGCTGAATTGGTTGTGGAATCAGGAGCGATGAATGATTTACCAAAAGCAAAAAAACCTGACGTATGGTTGGAGAGGTGTTTTCTACTGAGGTTCGACTGAAAAATTGGCTTCTTTGGGAATGGGATCTGGAGTATTTGCTGAGCTTGTTAAACTAAATACACATTCTCTCTCTCTCTCTCTCTCTCTCTCTCTCTCTCTCTCTCTCTCTCTCTCTCTGTGTGTGTGTGTGTGTGTGTGTGTGTGTGTGTGTGTGTGTGTGTGTGTGTGTGAGAGAGAGAGAGAGAGAGAGAGAGAGTAACTTGATGGATTGCTAGCCAGGAAAGGGATCCGGGATCTGAATCTGGTATTGTTAGAACTTGATTTGGTTTTTATTTTATTTTTGTTGTTTTGTATTATATTGGTGGGATGTAGCTATAGGAGGCATGGTTATGGGGCATCATGAAGAGTTCCAGAACTTCAAATATTACCCCTACACTCCTGCTTCCAATTGGTCTCAGGAGGGAACCTCAGATGCTATGTTCTAGCCCTCTTCTATTACCAGTGTTGGAGTAGCATCTCAGTGCATGGATCTTCACATGCATAGCAGTGGCCTAGCTTTGCACAAGGACGTTCTGAATTTGCCTGCTATGGAACGTTGCCAATGTGTTGGAAGTAAGAATAATAATTCAAAGTAGTATGCAGTAGAAGAAGTAGATGAAGTGCCTTTAACAGGTGGTACTGTATAGTACAAAAGGTTTGAAAAGACGTGGATTCGGAACAAATGACAAATCGGTCTAATCGGTCTACCTGTTTCATTTTGTGTCCTTCTCCCAATCTGTTTTGTTCCCCTTTCTTGTTGTTCCTAAAACTACTCTTTTAAACTCATTTCTTATAAGAAATACTCACAGCGCACAGTATGCATACAAAACTACGAGTTCTGCACCCTGACAGGTTCTCTGTTATCAGGAGATGACTGAGGTTCACGGTTAAATGATATACGAAGATATCTTTTGTCATTTTGTTTGGCTTATGCTACCCAGGATGTTGAATGATTGATTCATTCAGAGCAGAATGATTTGGCCAGCACGTGCCTTGAATTTGTGTATTAAAACAGGTTTCTGTATTCCTGGTAAGATGTATAGAAAATATTATCCTATTGGAAAGATGACAGTGCAAAAGCATTTGACATGTATTCTCATTCGGTTTGCTAGAATTTTGAAAAAAGGTCGGCCTAGGCAAGAGTTGGGAAGATCCAGGAGTCGCTCGTTAAAATTAAGTAAAAGTTGTCGTACGACCGTTCCACAAAGTTGAAGCACTACTTGTTAGTGCAAAGCAATGTCCCAAGGGTGTGATTATCTCCTGATAACCATAGCTCCCTCTTCTGCCTTATTGCTAATTAATTTAATTAATTAAGGAAACCTTTCCCCAAGTGGACTTGATTTAATATGCAGTCTGTAATTAGCATCTCTTAGAAATGCAGATGAGATTATTTTCGTTACTGTTAGACACACAAAAAAGAGGTGTAACTAGCTTTCATAGGCATTGTTCATTGCCATTTACTGCTTTATGAGACATGAAAAATGAGGGAGGCCTTGATGAGATTCTTTAGAAAAGAAAGGTACAGGCAGGACAGACTCAGGAGCCTGCATGTGCTGCGTTTCCAGTGATCAGAATGCATTCAGGGAAAGAAGAAGCAAAAGATTTATATTCCACTTTTCAGCAAAAGCAAAAAGTTATCAAAGTATTTTACATTGCCAAAGAAATTTAAAAAATGGTTTCCTATGCCAAAAGGGCTCACAATCTTAAAAAAGAAACATCACAAGGGAGACATCAAGAGACCAGCAAACAACCACTGGAAAAATATGTTATGTCATGCCTTTAATAACAATTTAGTAATAAATATAGGCAAATCACCACTGAACGGTGCAACTTCCTGGTTGACAGGAAGGGACTACTGGAATCAGAGCACAGTCCTCTTCAGCCAGCACAGAGCCAGCTCAAGAGTCAGCAGCACCAGCGGGGAGGCCTGTGTCACCCCACTAATGATGTGATCCCGACCCATCCTGATCTCCACTGGGGCAGGTAGGATTTGCATTGACCGATGCAGGGGCATGGAGAGGGCTGTGAAGAGGTGGGAAGGGGGTATTTCTGGGTGGGGGAGGGCAGAATGGGGAGGATTGGGTCCCAGAGGGGGCAGGATCAGTGAAGTCCTCTTCCACCATATCCTCCTCCTCAGGTCAGACAGGGTTACACCAGGCTGCTCGGACTTCCACCAACTATATAGCTAGCAGAGATTCAAGTAGCATCATAGGGCTGGTTGGAACATTACTCGGGGTAAGAGGAAAAATATTCCCTTACCCTGACAAGACATCCAACTGCCTAATCTGCACTAGGTGGACAGCTGGAAGAAAGGGGGTTGTAAAAAAAACATAGAAAACAACAGAGCTGGGAAGATGTGAAACAAAGAAAAAAAGATTGAAAGAAAGATAAAGCAGCCTGTTCAATACTGAAGGTTTCAATCCAGCCCCTTAACTTTACAGTGTGATCCTGGGCCCTGCTACTTTGAAGTAAGCCCCACTGAGCTCAATGGGACTTACAGGGAAATGTTCGTACAGCAACATTTTGTTTTAGGGTCCCATCTATATGTGTTGACTCTAAATGTTATATAGATCCTAATATAAGGATTCTGGGGAGGGGGGGACGTCAGGGAAGAGGTGATAGCTTAATGTTCACCATATGTTCTCAAGTAGCAGAATTCTGTTTTCAGGAGCATATTGGGCATTGATTATGAGAATGCTGAGATCTGGCATGAAAGCAAATGACAGATGTAGGAATTGTGGGAAATAAAATTGGAATGTGTTCCTTTATGTTGTGGCAATATACAGTAGTGTTCTTTTGGAGAAAATGAAAAGGGGGGGGGAATGGATCTGATTATGGACAGTGACATTCTTTTTGATCCAGAAATATTTGTGCTAGGTGACCCGAACAGTTCCTTGAATTTAAATGAAGCACAAAAGAAATTCCTATTAAGAACAAATGTGATTGTCTAGGAATGAGGCTATAGAAAGGGAAATATGCACTGGTATTAAATATGGCTCAACAACGTATGTGAATACAGACATTTATAGAAACACCTTTTGCAGAGCAAAGACACTGAGGAGCTGTGGCCTGTTATTTAAAAATTTATATGGTGTCCTCTCTATTGATGACATGATAATTGCAGTAAGCACCAGTATAACATCAAAATAATGCTGTTGTCATTTTCTTTAACAGTACAATTGCTTAAACTACATTACAATATCTCTTTCTAAGTTGAGGAGCACTGATTTCCAACTATTTGAAGTCATATTTAAACTAGAACCAACTAGTTTCCTATTTTTTTTTTAATTTTATATAATACATTAATATACATATAATATATAATAGACCAGTGTTTTTCCAACTGTGGTTTGGGATCCACTAGGTGGGTCGCGAGCCAATTTCAGTTGAATCCACATTCATTTCAATATTTATTTTTAATATATTAGACATGATGCTACCATGGTATGCGACTGCATTTGGGAAAATGTTACAGATCAGTATTTGAACAGGCTACTCTGTATATGCTTTTAGCAATGACAGTGAATGGAACTTAATCCTGGGTCAGTGTGGGTAGGATTGCAACCTAGGATTGTTAAAAATGTTCCTGCTTGATGATGTGATGTCACTTCCAGTCATGACATAACTTCCAGTGGGTCCTGACAGATTCTCATTCTAAAAAGTGGGTCCCGGTGCTAAAAGTTTGAGAAGCACTCAGAGTCTATTAAATAGACCATTAAAAATTACAAACCGAAAACCAGAATTTTATCTATAACATTCAAGACAGAGATCATTTTAAAATACATTATCGCCCTGTAGTGAACTGTTGTCTCAGCCGGAAGAAACTGACTCAACTGTCTTGTTGTTACACCACCTTCACATGTGAAATTTGTTATTATCAGTGAGCAGGTTACAAAAGCTCGCATTCAATGTCTGAACTTCTCATGTACAAAGAAAAAAAAACTTCAAGAGTCTGGAGTTATCATACAGAGGGTACCACAGAATATGCTGGGCCTCTGAGAGGAATTTTGTCAGGGGGTACAAAGTTTCTTTTGGGCCCCTTCCCAAAGGAGGAAGGGGCAAAACAGGTCAAGGAAGGGCGGTGATGGGGCTGAGTGGAAAGGGGTGTGGAGGGGGCAAAATAGGGCAATGGAAGGGTGGTCTACTGACTTTCCTGAGAATCAGTCCAGGTCTACCCACCTGTAGACCTGGCCTCCCAGACAGCCCAGTCCTCATCTTCTCCATGTGGACAGCTGAGGTTACAGGAAATTTCTGGGTCCCCTTCTTTGACTCCTGGGCCCATTTTTATCATGGGAACAGGTACAATTTATCCCTTGCATCCCGTCTCATGGCCCCCGACACAATGTCTACCATTTTGTGCAATCCAGGAAGGTACATAGGAAGTTGTCGTCTACTGAGTCAGACCCCTGGTCGAGCAAAGCCAGCACTGTCTACACACTGATTGGCAGTGGTTCTCCAAAGTGCCTGATGGGGCTGGGAAATGCAGGGAATGCACAGGGACATTCTGCATTCCCAGAATGTGCTCTTCCACATGCTCCCACCCCCTGAAATGTTTTAAAGGTCCAGTTTCACATTTCCTCTGGGCATTTCTGAGGCCCTGGGGATCCGAACCTCTGATGTCAAGTGTTCCAGCCAGCGTCATGGGCCTGCAACCGCCACACAGCTTGAAATCTTAGTCCCGAAAATGACATTATAAGAGTTGAAAATAGTTCATTTTGAATAGAAGATTTTTTAAAAAGGGGAAATCTCAAAAAAGGTGCGCAGAAGATAAAATTTATTGAGCATAATCTAAAATGGCAAATGTGTTTCAGCATAGACCTTCTTTAAACTTATTGATGCATGCAAGATTTTTCATTGATGGTGTAAAAATTCAGAAGACCATGATGACCATTTTAAATAAACTGCTGCTAAACATACCCTAAACATACCATATCGAAGTTTCCTTTTGTAACCCCCTGTATTCACACCAGTTCAAGTAATCTCCTGGAATATGCTAGTTTAAGTGTGATTGAAAGTGGAATTCCAAGTGCATCTTAGATCTGTAATGAATATTTATGGAGAGTGACCTCCCCTTGCAGTACTTCACTAAGGATAGGCCAGTACAATTTATAATGCCTGCAAATTTAAATCGGATTAGTTGGGAAACAGCAAAATCAGATGTATGAGAAGTGAACTCAGAAACTTGCAGGATGTGAGATTTTTTTTAAAAAAAAACTTCTAAAATGATCTTCTTGGTGCTGCCTGTTTGAAATTTGGCAGGTGTGGTACCCCGGAGGGGTCTTCAAATGATTGCAAAGGCCATGCGTAGTGGGTAAAATACTATAAAGTTACAGACAGGAGAAATGGAGATGGTTCTCCCATTAAAACCAATGGGGGATGAATTGATGCATCATCAAATAAAAAAGGGAGAATCTTGTGACAACAACACAAATATCATTTCCATGAATGCACACAGAGATGAACACGACTGTTAGAAACGAAAACACACTCATACCCATGTTGAAAGTTTGGCTACCAATGAAATATAATCTGTTATATTTCTGTCAAACCTTTTAGACATCCTTTTTGGAATTCATCTCCCTTGTCTTTGTTTTCATTTTGAATCACCAGCAATATATAGCCAAATCATGAGCTATTTGTTTCTATTTACTATGCTATACAGTATTCGGTTCTGCTTTATATGAAAGTCAGGGTAGTTTTCCCGAACATTTAGCTGTCCAGCCCATAGGCTCCTTGTTGTCTGTCCTCCTTCTTCCCAGTATCACCACCAACATGACAGTCTGTCTCATCTGGAGGCTCTGTGTGAGATTTCTGCCAAACCCACTTTCTTGTTCCGTCACAGTAGCTCACGTGATAATCCACATTTTGTTACTGATCCTCTCCCCTCAACACAGTTGATGGATCCAGTTGACACTTGATTGACCCAGCATCAAAAGCTTACCATAAACTAAATCAGATCAGGGGTCCATTGAACCCAAATACTATCTATTCCAGGGGTGTCAAACATAAGGACCGGGGGCCAGATGCGGCTCGTGGAAGCTTTTTATTCGGCCCTCAGGCTCTCAGCTGCTGAGCAGTGCTGAGGTATTACTGTTGTAAGGGTAGCCCACATGAAAATTAGGCTCTTCCATATCTTGAAATATGATTAAGATTTGTGTGTTTTCTCTTCTGTCATTTCCAGCTAATGAGTTCCTAAGTGAGAAAAAGTGCTTATTTTTGGTTATGACCTGTTTAATGACATCACTTCCTGCCTAATGACATCACTTCCGGCCCTCAGTAGGCATCATGAATGCTGTTCGGCCCTCGGTATGAAACAAGTTTGACTACTCTGATCTATTCCATTGGCCATATTTGATCACATTGGTTGCTCTTCTATTTTCATTTTTTTTTTTTAAATACACAACATCCACAAGGGCCCTGATCAGGATTGGGATCATGACACTGAGAAGGGGTATTAATCCCTTCCCCTGTGCCATAGGGTTAATCATCCTTCCCTCTTCCCACACAAAAATCAGGTCATTGTCTTGGCTGCTGTTTGCAAAAATACAAGGGCAAATGATGTGATTTAAGTCATATCTAATTTATTAAAAAGATTAGCATTGGTATTGTGCTTTTTGAACATGCAAAGCATTTCACATGCATTACTTTGATGGGATCCCTCTACTGACCCCTATAAGTCAGTGCTGGTACCCCCAAATTGCATGTGAGGAGTGGCCTGCCTAAGACCACCTAGTGGATTCACGGCAGAGGCAAGAATGGAACCAAGGAAGTTCTGATCTGTAGCTGAGTTGCTAAGTTACACCAGCTATCCTGGACTCATTGACAACTTTTCAAGGCAGCAAGAAGAGGAGATGTCAAACTCTTGCTGTTTGACATCTAAAACTGGGGGTTCTGGGAACAAGTCACACTGGTGGCACTTCCATGACTGAAGAAGCAAACAAATGAAAAGCCATCCAAGTTGATGTACGCATGAATAATAGGACTATTGGCCCAATCCTATCCCTTGCCACCCCATAGCATGCAGCCATGTGCTGCATACTATGGGGGCAGTCAGATGGTTAGTGAGAGGTAAATGAAAAGCTTTTTTACTTAGGTCCCAGTAGATCACCAGATCACCTATGATTCTCCTTGGACTCATGCTAGCTATTTTGCTGGCATGAGGAGACAAGGATGGGAGGGCTGGGAAAAGGATTCAGCACAAGCTTTTTCCACTGAGTTCCACCCTCCAGCCTGCTGCCCACCTCCTGCACTCCCCCACCCACTCCGAACCTACCCTGAAGTGCCCCCAAACTGCTGCCTTACCTGCTCCAGAGGTAAGTGTGTATAGGATTGCAGCCCAAGGGACTGACCTTGCTCCATGCCATGAACTCATTAGCTGGCTCAGTTGCAATATAGGAATCTTAGCAGTGGTGTAGCTAAGGGGGTGCAGGGGGTAGCAGTTGCACCGGGCAGCAAGCTTTATGGGGGCAACAAGCTGAGCTTGACACTAGTGACCAAAATTGTGAAAATCTTGATATATATGATTAATACCATCACGTTATATATCATTGGAAAGGTAATTTAATGTAGAATGCAATGAAACAAACCCCTTTGGAATATCTGCATTCTGTCAAATGTTATGGCCAATTAACCAGAAAATGAAAAAAAACAATTGCCTTATAGAACAAAAAGTGGATTTTCTTAACTCAGAACTGACCTATGAAACTGTTGTTCAGGAGGTGCCCCTCTTATAGTTAGCAAGAGAAGAGTAACCATCCTTCTTCACCCCAACACAGTGTTTCGAACCTACCAGGGGCACACTTTTTATTTATTAAATTAATTTGATTTTGTCTGGGGGAGGGGGACTATAAATCTTCTTTGACCCCAGGTAGCAGATAGATGCCTTTTCACTTCTGAAAAAGCCTGGGCATGACGTCATTTCTGGTTGTGACATCACTTCCCGGGCAACATTTTGACCTTGGCACCAGGCTACATGATCATTAGCTACGCCAATGGATCTTAGGTATTGAACGGCCAGCCATTGTTATCT
The DNA here is from genome assembly GCF_035046505.1 of Tiliqua scincoides. Classification (NCBI taxonomy): domain Eukaryota; kingdom Metazoa; phylum Chordata; class Lepidosauria; order Squamata; family Scincidae; genus Tiliqua; species Tiliqua scincoides. The sequence goes on from NC_089826.1 coordinate 35,085,142, forward strand.
GATTACATGTGAATGATATTTGGGTCTCATGATAATTTTCTCTAAACATAACAGGTGCTACAATATTACCTCCACCATTTACTCCATATAGTTTCTTGTTAGTCTCTGCTGCCTCTCAGCATAGCAGCTGTAATTCAGCATTCAGTTTATTCCTACTATAGGCTGAGAGCTCCTTCAAGAACAATGACATCAGAGTAAAGTGGCCACAAGAGGGCACAAGAGAATGAGACAATATGTCAAGAACCTGCAAGGGAATAATCCTTTCTGGTTAGATTGATAAGAAGCAGGATTTCAAAGATACCTGTGCAATCTGATTTATAATTGCACTAAGTGTTTCCTTTCCTTTCTCATCCCCAATTTTCAAATGAGGGACTCATTCACAGGCGTTTAAAAGAACATAAAGGCAGCATAAGAGGAGGAAAAGTTTGGATTATTTCAAAATACAAGCAGATTTTATTCTAGGGTTCCTTACAGGGCCATTTTTAAACCAGTTTGATCATTTCAAGTCATGTTGTTTATTTATGCTTTTAAAACTTGACTCAACTAAAAAAACTCTTAAGAATCTGAAATTTTATTCATTTTGAAAAATGAATGTATATGAAAGGGCAATAGCTTTTCTTTCTTAAGCAGGAAAAACCCTATTAAAGTCTATTTAATTAAACTTATATTATGATAGGACTAAACTTTAGCTATTAATGTGGCCAAAAAAATGTTTGCTGATTTTACTATCAGCAAATTCCAGTAAACGAAGAAACAAAGGGTGCAATCCAGAGACACCCAGGAGGGTCGCAAACATGCCATGAAGCATGTTTGCGCCTCCTCACGAGCAAGCTGCACTCGGAGGCTGAATCCAGCCTCTGTGGTGGCTTGCGCAGCGAGCCTTACGTCGGCCCAGCTGGGCCAATGCAAGGCTCTGAGGTGGGCAGGGAGGAGGTAGGAGGGAGGCGTCCTGGGCAGGGGGAGGGCAGGCGGTGGGCAGCCCCAGGGCTGGGCAGGTGGAGAGTGGGAGGCAAAGTTGGGACCAAGCAGTTATGCTGGATCTTAACCCCCGTTCCTGGGGAGTTTGGAGCGGCTTTAAGCGGCTTCACCTCCAGAGGTGGCACAAGTCTGAGGAGACCCATAGGGGCCAGGGTGGCTTGCCTCCCCTTACCTCTGGCTGAGCCACCTTGGGCCCCTATCCTGCACTGGATACACTGCAAGCCTGTTGGCTTGTCTGTTCCAGCACCGGATAGGATTGCACCCAAAGTCAATTAAAATTATACATCCAGAATAGGTATTGATTCTGTTAGATCAGAATTGTCAAAAAGAACAGTTGACCTGGAAAATTAACTGTATGAGTTGGTTCTCATTAAGAAAATATTTACTATATCAACAAGTTTGGGAAGTTGAGCCTCCGTATTAACTGACCAAGAGAACTAACAATGAAACTTCCCAAAGCTGAGAGCTGATTCTTAAGGCTCTTATTCCACGCTGAAGACATCTGAGTAGGCTTGAAGCCTACATTGCTGACTGCCCAATATTTATAGCTCTTCATTTGTCCTGATTCATTTTCCAGATAAATGGAAAGTCCACCATTTTTATAATTCTTGTGGACAATGGAGCATTCAGACTCCATGTCTATATGTCTTCCTTACAGAGAACTAGAATGTTTGGGAGACCTCATTTCTACTATTTCTTTTTCCACAGCAACTTCTATGTTTGAGAAAGTGGGAAAGAGAGAGAGGAGGAGAAAACTGGCAGCTGAGAAGACTAGTGAGAAGATTGAGAAGACTTTTAGAAGTAGGCTACCTCAGAATGCTAGGTGCAAGGGACTGGCAACAGGATGAAGGTATCTTGTTGTCTTGTGTGCTCCCCAAGATATCTGGTGGGCCACTGTGTGATACAGGAAGCTGGACTAGATAGGCCTTTGAACTGATCCAGCGGGGCTCTTCTTATGTCCTTATTTTAGTGTTATTTGGAAATTTCTGAAAAACTTGATTTTTCTGGGCTTTGGAGTCTTTGTCAAAAAAACTTGGAGAGATCCAGGTCATTCTAACTAGATCTAAATAGACCTCAGCCATCTATCCTTTCCTAACGTAGGATTATATTACCTTCTTCAACTTTCAGACCAGATCAACCTCAGTTGGGACCAAAGACTCGTGAGTTCAAAAACTCTCACAAATTCTGGGACACTATCATGAGACCCAGAAAACCCTATTGGCAAAGATTGATTCAAACTGGCAGTGGTAAGGAATAATTTCACATTGGCCCATATTCAGTGAGTGAAGGAATGATCCACTGATAACTCATCTTCAGGGAAGGGTCACGGTTCTGACACTGCTCGTTAACATAGCAACAGAAATGAATTCCTCTCTTGAACTTCCCCTTTCATCCGTGGGTCAGGTTTTATGAATATTATTGGCAGTCAGACAATGAATGACGACAAAATAATGGACCAGCAGTGGTTGTATGTCAAGGAGCTTGGATATGGAAAGTGTTGAACTAGTAAACTTTAAAGTTTAACTTAATTGTATTTTTTCTTCCACAGAAGACGCCAGGGGAAATGGAAGTTTCCAAGCTTATAATAAAAGCACATCTATATTGAAGCACCAGGAGCTTGCACTGACTTATCCTTTAGAAAGCTCTCCAGAGTGAAACTGTGATGTCTCTCAATTAACAGATGCATTTTAGTTCAAACGGTCAGTAACATTTGTGTTGACTTACTGAGCATCATCTTTTCAGGCACAAAACAAAGACAGGTTCCTGTGGACAAACTAGTATGTGAGCGTGTAATTAAAAACAGCATCACACCGAATGCAGACGAGAGCACTAAAGTTTTGCAGGCTGTCATCTATGGAGGAGACGAATAGCTTTAAATTCAGAGTAAATGTCTAAGACTGGCTTCTAGACCATTCCTGTCCCACACCATTAGTGCACAAGCAGCTGTGCAATGGAGGCATGCATTGCATGCTGTGGTGCTGGGGAGGCGATCAGGAGGCCTGTGAGAGGTAAGGAAATATATTTTTTCCCTACCTTTGTGCAGGTCCCATTGAGTTCTTTTGCAAGGAGGGAGGGAAATAGATTTTAAGGCAGTATCCCCAACTCATCATTTTTGCCTACATCAACATTTGTTCTGTTATACTTGTTGTGGCCTTTGTCATTTTCCCAAGATGTCTTGCTCCAAGGGGAATCAAAAGAGCTATCTTGGGAAAACTAAACTGGCCAACGCAATAGCAACAGAGCTCCAAAAATAATTGATAATTGTGGGTGTGTAGGTGTATGCAGACATGCATCCATGCGCGTGGCTCATCACTACTTTAGGGATAGTTCAGGATATTTCAGGAAGTCCAGCGAAGATGCATAAAATAAACTGTGCATCTTCTTTTTGACTTACGATGTATCATTTCTGTCTCACAGACAGAGGATCAATAACAGTCAGTGCTTCAGGGTCCAATCCTAAACCCTCCAAGTGCTGGTGCTGAGCTCCAGTGCCAGCGCTAGGTGCCATAAACCTTCCATAAAGCACATTTACGGCACCGGGACAGCAAGCACTGCCAGCACTGGGCCCATGTGCTGGACCCAGTGCTGGGAGGCTGATGCTAGAGGAGTGCCTGCGGTAAGGTGCACTACTGGATGGTGGTGCAGGGTTCCTGGGCAGGAGGGGAGGCGTTCTGGGTGGGGGAAGGGTGGGAGAGGAACCAGGGCGGGAGGGGGGATCCTATGCTCTGTGTTGGGCTGAAAAGCCTGACACAGAGCTCCTTCAGTCTGTGCCGTCAAAATAGCCAAAAGAGACTGAAGGAGACCCATTGCAGGGCATGGGGAAGGGGATGTATGTCCCCTTCTCCTGAGCAGACTCCGGCGGCTGCTGTGGCACCCATAGGATGCAGTAATAGCCATTTTGGTGTCACTGCTCCTTAGGGCTCTGGGCAGCCTAGGATTGGGCTGGTAGTCAGTACCCAGAGTCACTTGTACAATCTCTCTTAATGCTTCCTGTAACAACTGAGATGGCCACCAGGAATTTTTACCTCATACCAGGAATTCAATAGATTGTCAGTCAATGCTGATATGTGGGTTGTCATACAGCCCAATCCTAAGCTATACTTGGGCTAGTGCAAGTCCCTTGCGCCAACCTAGGAGGGTCATAAACATGCCATAAAGCACATTTATGCCCCCTCATGAGCAAGCCGTGCCGGCACATGGAGGTGTGCTGGCACACAGAGTTGTACTGGGACACATAGGTGTGCTGGCACATGGAGGCTGAATCCAGCCTCCATGGTGGCTTGCGCAGTGAGTCATGCGTTGGCCCAGCTGGGCCGACGCAAGGCTTTGGGGTGGGCGGGAAGGAGGAGGGAGGAGGTGGGAAGGAGGCATTCCTGGGCAGGGGGAGGGCAGGTGGTAGGCAGCCCCGGGGCGGGTGGGTGGAGAGCGGGAGGTGGGGCTGGGATCCGGCAGTTATGCCGGATCTCAACCCCTAATCCTGGGGAGTTTGGAGTTGCTTGAAGCCACTCCGCTCTCATTGGACTTGCGCCACTTCTGGACTTGCGCCACCATAGGGTCCAGGGTGTCTTACCAGGAGTAAAGGTAAAAATTTCCCTTTATATCTGGTTGAGCCCATTCTGGCCCCTATCCTGCTCTGGATCCAGCACAAGCCTCTTGGCTTGCCTGTTCCAGTGCAGGTTAGGATTGCGCCCTTAGGTGTTATTCTTGTCTTGACCTTTCATAAGACCTAATGGAAGGGAGCAATAGTAGTCTTTTGAGGCTATAAATGTTGTGAAAAAATTAATCTACTTATTCCCCAGAGAGCAACAAACATTTTTCCCTTGCATTCAAACGTATGAGTTCAATAAGGTGAGAAATCCTAGATCTTTGGTTTATGAAGCAAGTTAATTTTGAATCACGCTGCATACTTGCAGCAAAGCTCATATCCAACAATCTACCTCTTATCAAGTTTCTTCTGTTGAATCTGTCAGATTCTCTAGAAATAGGCCATTTATCGAGGTGCTTTGCATGTATCTTAAGACAAACAGCAAATGTGTGCTAGTGTTGACTTTTCAGACATCGTATGGATTTGGGCTCATTTTAACAAATGAGATGAGGGGAGAAATCATGTTTGACAAATATGCCCCTCCCCTATGACAAGGTGGGATTGAAAACAGGAAATTAAGAATTCAGGTAATATACCACAGTGTGCACCATGTTTTCAAAAGAAGCACTGACAGAATTGTTTCTCTGCAAGAGGTCCAGGAGTGTTAACATTCTCCACTGCATTAAGTTCCCACTGAGAGCTACAGAGATCAGAGGCCATGTCTCCACTGGGAATTTACATAGGATGGTTTGGCATCTATAGCCCTGTGTCTGTTTGCATTGCAGCTGAAACTGGGCATGGCGAAAGTGGAACAATCCGGAATTATTGTTGGTATGTGCTTCTAGAATCTTCTAGCTTTGCATTTAGGTTACCTGAATTTGAAGTGTACGCAGCCTGCTCCCTGCCTCCTGACACATCCCCATGTTCTTTATCATTCCATGCTTTTCCAGACTCATTTAAATGTAGACTCCATCTTCCAGGATCCCTGCAACTGGGCTACTGTAGCAATGTTCCATGCAGTACCAGAGAGAGAGAGAGAGAGAGAGAGAATTTTGATTCTGTTGGGTGTGAATGGTGTCATTGGAAGTACAACTGGGTCTGCATCTGACTTGCAATTGGGGTCAGAGTTACCCCAGGGGTCAGAGTTACAATTGGGGTCAGAGTGAAATTGGGGTCAGAGTTACAACTGAAAAATACATTTTTCAATTGTATTTTATTTTTAAACAGTTCAGTTTACTGAACCCAACTCCATATACAGTCAATATTCCTTTTAGGCTTCCAGCTGTTTTCATAGAAGTGAGCTTTTTTTTATCCATGATGCAGGCGTGACACGGCAGTCTCCAATAAACATAAGGAAAAGTACTTGAATAGATGACATAAAGCAAGGACCTAGGCAGAAAAGAGATGTGGATTGAGCTACTAAACAGTTTTAGAACTATCATGGAGATCTGCTTTAAAAAGCACACACACAACAATCCATCTCTATGTTTTTAGAGAAGCATTTCATCATTGATCCACTTCTCGTTGAAGAAAGAAGCCACCGTCATAAAGTTTTATATTAATTTGCTTAATAACTCTTATGCCATTAGTATCAATTTGTAGGACAGGCCCATCTCAGTTCTGCACAAAGTGATCAGTCATCGCTAAAAGCCAGTTGAAATAATTTATAGTTAGAGAAATAGAAAATACATTACATCTTTGACCATTAATTTTGCATGTTTTGACTTTTTATGACTAATTCATCATGCATGTTTTATAACAAAACATTTCAAAAATAATATCTTGCCAAATGTCTCCTGCTGATGCACAGATTGATATAATTTTTATGATTTCTTGCAAGACTGCGGTATGTATGTTTTTTAAAATAACTTCATACAAACTGAAACAAAGTTTTTTTTAAAATGGGAAACCTGCACAATATTTATTCAGCATTGATCAGTAAGATGATGGAGTAAGATGATGGACCTTCTTGCATTTTTTGTCTGGCCACTAAAATTTTGATCTTAAATTTCATTAGAATATCATTAAACGTTCTAATGTATATGAGTTTCAGTTCTTCAGATACTCTGTCAGATACGCTGTCATCTCAGTGACACTTCTCAGGATTTAAAGTGACACATACACCAAGCAGATCTGGGTATATGTATTTTTGTGGGCTAGTCATGTATTAGTTTCATGGAAACAAAAAGCAGATCTAGATCAGTTTTTCTCAATGTTTATCCTCTACTGTACCACTTCAGAAGTCACTGGCAATGACATCATCGCCAAATTCCATCATCGCTGCTGGGTTGGGAGGTCAGATGCAACACAAAAAACACAGTAAGAGGCTCAGTGTGGATGGGATGGCTTTTCTGAGCATGGAAATGCATGCTTTGGAACTCTTCCCTCCAACCTGAGTCTCCTACCACTGTTTGTTGCATCATATTCCTGGTCTTGCTGCCAGACGGCAGATCCAGGGGTTCTGTGAGTACCACCAGACATCACATCAAGTGCCATTGGTTGTACCCATACCACTGGTTGAGAAACACTGGTCTAGATGGAACTTGGGTGTGACCCAACAACTGTTTGTATTGTTCATAGAGATGACAAGGAGTCAAAGCAGCCATCCCATACATATTTACCTTGGTGTAAGATCTATTGAACTCTTATATGGGACATCCTTCTGAGCAGACATGCATAGCGTTGCACTAACTAATATCTTGGGAACACTACCAGAGAGATAACCCTGTTGATCTGTTGTTGAGATAACCCTGTTGATCTGAAGAACCAACAGTCTTCTGGCATCTTAAAGTCTTGACACATTTATTGTGGAATACATTTTCACAGACCAAGGTCCACTTTGTGAAATGAAGTCATTCTCAGATGGCAATCCATAGTCACACAAGAAACAAAAGATATAAACAGGGGAACCAAAAGTCCATGAAATACAAGAGGGACAGTCATGGACCAGAGCCAACCTTGTGAGGCGTGATCTTAAAAATAATCACATAAAAGAGATCAACTTTGTGTCAATCCTCTATGTACTACCCGCAGTGGCCGGTCTACCTGGTTGCACCAGGAGGAGAGGGGAGACAGTGAGGCCCCATCCATTGTTTCAGCTGGCATCTCTGCCTTTTAACTTTTACTCTCCATGATCTGTCTCCTGCAATGACTATTACATTGGACATTGTATAACATCATGAAAGACCTGATCTTGCTTATTTTCCTCTTCCCTTGCCTTTCCATTTTCATCACGTTCCTTATTATTATAAAACATAGACTGCATTGAGTGGTTTGGCAGGAAAAAAGTATATGAATGTAGTGAAGGCGTGAAAAAGATCAATCAGTAAAACAAAATATATAGCACTATACTAGATGGGCATTTGGAATTTCCTTTCGTTGACTTTTCAATATTTACATTGCTCAGTCCGTCATTGTTTCATTCTGATAATTCTCTTCTTTAATTCATCCTTCTCTCCAGTTAATTTTATTTTAGGTGATTCTTGGTGTGGTTATAATAATTTATTTCATTCAACTTTAGCATAATCTTGAACTTTAGCAATATACATATTCATAGCAATATAATCTATATTCTCTTATATGGATTGCTGTCAGGCTGTATGTATCTCTGCCTGTGTAGGGCAGAAAAGAATATCATACTGTCAAGATCCATTACGCTTCCTTTAATGATTGTGGCACAAAAATGATTCTGGTAATACATTTTTGTAATGCTATGAACAGGTCTTATGTTGTTAAACTCATTAATTTTATTTTGCAGGGGTGCATATGAGAATTTCCTATTGTAAGAGCTTGAGTTTCAAATGAACCCACTTCATCGGTTAGTTATTTTTGCAGAGTGCACTGAAAATTAGAAGAAAAAGCCAATTTAATGTTATACCTAAAATAAATTGGTCATTTTTCTGTTGTGGTCATTTCTTGATGTTCCGTCACTGAATGATGAACTCACCACGTATTAATTTATTGTGAACTGCTTGAAATCCAAAGCCTTACAACTGTAAAGCATACCTAGCAAACAAAAACCAAACCCTTTCCAAAACTAAGAGCAAATGTACAATGGCACTGTAAGAAGAAAAATATGCATTCAGGGTTGACCCACTCCTCCCTTCTACACAATCCCCCTCCCCAGATTGTGGTTTTACTGCCCATGCATATGGGCATGCACACACATGAACACCTGAGAATAGAAGAGGAGGCAGGTAAGCAACTGTTACCCTGCACATGCCCAATCTCGTCTGATCTTGGAAGCTAAGCAGGGTCAGACCTGGTTAGTACTTGGATGGGAGACCGCCTGGGAATACTGGGTGCTGTAGGCTTATGCCATAGTCTTTCCAGACTGAAGGTTGCTAACCAGGTAAGCAAGAGATCAAGAAGGAAAGTGGGCAAGAGAGTGGGAAGGGCCATACTAACTTGCCCACCTGCCTGATCATTTGCTGTCCTTACCTACAGGGAACACGGGGAAGCTAGCATGCCCCCCCATAGTTAAGGATGGGGAAAGAGGTGCCCCACTCCTTAACTTACTAGAAGTGTAGTGCATAGCTTCCTTCCTCCATGGGGCTTCCGGTTTGAATGCTGGGAATTCAGCATGCTCTGCTTCATTCAAACCAGAAGCTTTATGAAGGAAAGAAGATGCACACTGAACTGATAAAGGAAAGGGGGCAAGGGGAGCAGGCTCCACACACGTCTTCCTGTCTACTTGCTCCTTTGGAATCACAAGTTGGGCAGGAAGAAGCAATTCGGAGCTATGGAATTTTTTTTTAATCCCCTTTCTTCCTCCAGTAAAAGGAGAAGGGGCTGCCGCTATCCACTCTCAGCAGTCTAGAAGATAATTGGGGCACAATTGGAGTGGCAGGCTGGAGAGGGCAGCAGACTGATGGGCCGGTGGCTTGTAAGGTCAGCTACAAGCCCATTAACATTGCCACTCCATGCAACTGTTTCAAGTCACTTCATGTAAAGGTTGGCCCTGCAGCCATTGTTGCTAACAGGGGTAAATGAGCCATGGGGTTGTTATCCAAGATAACTTATAGAGCGGTGTGGGGGGTGCCTATGCGAGTCTTTTGCACCTGAGGAGGTTCCCAAATGTTTGATGGTGAAGTACAACCTTTGGAGTGGTACAACAAAGCTTGTTGGATGCAGATTGTGTCTGTTGTCTTGTGTACTCCCTGGGACATTTGGTGGGTCACTGTGAGATACAGGACGCTGGTCTAGATGGGCCTTTGGCCTGATCCAGCAGGGCTCATCTTGTTCCTTGAGCAGATTTGCCCAATAGGATTGGCCTGCAAGGCTCAAACATCAAGAAGTAATGGCAAGGGGTGAGTTCTGGCAATATTTTTCCTCCCAGACCAGTCCCATTAATGCCCTCATGGTGCATGCACATCAGCTAATACATAGGGCTGATTTGGGAGGAATTCAAATGATTAACATATGGGGCTGATTGGAAGGAATAGCTGTAGGTGAAATTTGTCCTTTGATACTTGACATAATTCACTGTTTTCAGTATTATGGTTGTGTAAGTTTTATTGTACTGTTTTAATATTGATTTGTGCCACCTTTAAAGATTTGGAGAAACAGGCTTTACATTTTTTAAAGAAAATAAAATAGAGCAAATTAAAGAATAGTGTATATGAAATTAGGTAGTTAGTTGACTGTAGGAAATAAACGGACTTTCCCCCTTTTCTTTCACAAAGAACAGGTGCTATCCTTTTTAAACCAGCACCGTATGTGCTGGCTCCTTTGTGAGATATGACAATGGAGCACATTATTTCCCATCATTGTGCTACCTCGAGATCATGGCTGAAACCTGTTTGCTTGGATGGGCCCAGAATCAATTTATAACATATGAAAACGTAGAAAATCTAATCATAAAACAGCTGCTTCCTACGCGACATCTATTCTGAGGGTACAAAGAGGACTCATTCTCTCAGACTGTCAGTTCACTGCCTCAAATATTAAAAATATAATCTCGGAGAACTGTGATACTGGGACTTAGCTTGGAAATGGAAGCATCAGAGAAGGCAGACTCATACGTGAGAAATATCTATTTTCACCTAACCGCATTAGTGGATATGTTTTGTCCTATGTGAATCATGAACTACCTAACAACATACTTTCATTCCCTACTTTCTAGTCACAGAGGACAAGGCTCAATTTACTGGAGACACTTAAATTGTGATTACAAATGTGCTGACATTCTAAGAACCTTGCTTCATGTTCTGTTTTATGCTCGACTCTCTTGAGAGTTCTCCAGATTGCAGCAGGACGCCATGACAGATGAGCTCCAGGTCTGAGATTGTTTTTTTATGATTTAAGATATCATTTTGACATGAATGCTCTTCTGATCTGTAAAACATACTTCGGTAATGTTCCCAAATAGCACATTACCTCTGATGTGACCTCAGTTGTGCATAAAAATTAAATAACTTATGAATCTACCAAGTCAGTGAATGCTGGTATGCATGAAATGTAGCTGTCTGTTACAGTGTGTCTCAAACATTTTACCGCCACGATCTATCTCAGAGGTCATGGCTGCTGCATCAAGCCCCAGAATGCCTTGAGGCTCCCAGATTGCACCCCAGAATGCAATGTCACAAGACATTCTTGGCTGTGACACAGTGTAGCCAATGAGGTGCATCACATGCCAGCTCTTACCAGAAGATGCAAAGCATTCCGGGGTGTGAATTATCCACAGGATGCAATCCTAACCCCTTATGTCAGTGCTTTCTAGCACGTGACCCATTGGTACTGCTATTCCAGTGCTGGAAAGCACTGACATTAGGGGTTAAGATTGCGCCCACAATGTCTTGTGACATCTAGGTTGTGCTGCCCTGCAACCCACCAAAAATTGGATCATGATCCACAGTTTGAGAACTACTGGTCTTATTATTTTATGAGCACGGACATGGGCCTTAATTGGAGAAAAAGGGATTATTGTCAGCACTCTTCTCCTCTGAGATTCCCAAGTCCATGGTTAACTATACTATCTTATTTCTAGGCTTTGCAGAAGAGTCCAAATCTATCCAAAAAAATCATTTAGCTCTTTTAGGGTATATCTGATAAAATATAGATCTTTCCTCAGCTTCATATGAGTTGCTTGTGTGAAAGCCTACAAGTGAAAATCTAATAACTCACCAACCTTCAGTCTCGAAAGACTATGGTATCGCGCTCTGAATGGTGGTTCTGGCACAGCGTCTAGTGTGACTGAAAAGGCTGATTCAGGAGTGACAATCCTTTCCACACTGGGAGCAAGTGCAGTCTGTCCCTGGTCTGTCTCCCTGGCTATAGGCCTTCCTTCTTTGCCTCTTTGCCTCAGTCTGTTGGCCAAGTGTCTCTTCAAACTGGAAGAGGCCATGCTGCACAGCCTGCCTCCTAGCGGGCCGCTCAGAGGCCAGGGTTTCCCACCTGTTGAGGTCCACTCCTAAGGCCTTCAGATCCCTCTTGCAGATGTCCTTGTATCACAGCTGTGGTCTACCTGTAGGGCGCTTTCCTTGCACGAGTTCTCCATAGAGGAGATCCTTTGGGATCCGGCCATCATCCATTCTAATGACATGACTGAGCCAACGCATGCGTCTCTGTTTCAGCAGTGCATACATGCTAGGGATTCCAGCTCGTTCCAGGACTGTGTTGTTTGGAACTTTGTCCTGCCAGGTGATGCCAAGGATGCAACGGAGGCAGCACATGTGGAAAGCATTCAGTTTCCTCTCCTGTTGTGAGCGAAGAGTCCATGACTCGCTGCAGTACAGAAGTGTACTCAGGACGCAAGCTCTGTAGATCTGGATCTTGGTATGTTCCATCAACTTCTTGTTGGACCAGACTCTCTTTGTGACTCACCACATGTTGTGAAAATTACCCAGATATATTTTTTTTCTCAAGAACCACCTTGTTTCATTTGCATCCAGCACTTGCAGGCAGATAGGAAGCAAGATCTTTAGTTGTGTTCACAGTGGAACCTCGCTGTTCTAAGTCAACTTCCAAGTCAACTTTCATCAAGCCGCCATGTGGGACTGGTTCTCCCCTAAGCAGTGGCATCACTAGGAGGGTGCGAGGGGTGCGGGTCGCACCGGGTGACGCACTGGGGGGGTGACACGCCCTGGGGGTGATGAGCTAAAATCACAGATTTAGGAGCAACCCCATCATGCCATACACCGTTGGATGCTGAATTCCCAGTGGAATGCAATGCAAAAAAACAGAATTGAAATAGCTCCTTTCATTCAAAAGTTATGGCCAAAAAACCAGAAAAAAAAAAAAGAATGGATCCCTATGGAAAGTGAAAATGAGCTGTATCACATGTTAACTCATAAGTAGGCATACTTGCCATAGTCTGTCGGAAAGGGCAGGCTGAGAGGAATCCAATGGCACCAGAATGGTCCTGATCCAAAGAAAGCAGCCCAAAAAAAAACCCGAGAAGGTGGTCCCATCCCTCCCAGCTGCGAGTCTATTGAGCCTGAAATGAAGTCATGTGGCCCCGTTTACTCGTGAGTAGGTGAACTTACCTTAGTCCGACGGAAAGGGCAGGCTGAGAGGACTCGAAGGACATCAGAATGGTCCTGATCCAATGAATGCAGCCCCCCAAAACACCGGAGAAGGAGGTGCCTCCCTCCCAGCTGGAAGTCTATTGAGCCCTATGGAAAGCTAAGCAGCCTCACGGTTGTGTTTACTCATGAGTAGGCAGGCTGGCTTGGCTGGGGGTCAGACCAGGCAAAGGGGAATGTGAGGACACCAGAATGGTCCTGATCTGATGCAGCTGGAATACAACCAATGCTCCAGAAGGCAGCCTCCCTCCCCACTAAAAAGGACAACAAAAGAGGCTTCAACTGGCAAGGGGTATGTTTTCTATTTTGCACTTGCAAAGCCAGGTGGGTCTTTGTATTGATATGCCTGAAATAGAAGAACTTTAAACTGGGCACTGGGGAGAGCTGGAAATCTCACTGATTCTTTGGGGGGGGGTGTTATTGCAAGCAGGCTACAGAGTAAGCTCCATTGATCACTATGGGACTTCTGTGTAGACATGCATAGGCTTGAGCTCAGAGGCTGCAATACTACCCACACTTTCCTGAGAGTAAGCCCCATTGACCACAATAGGACTTACTTCAGAGTAGATTCACTTGGTGGAACAGGACTGGCTCCCCCTTATTTAATTATTTCTTTTATTTTAATTTAATTATTTATAATTATTTATTTTAATTTGCTTGATGATGTCACTTCTGCCCATGACATCACTTCCAATGGGTCCTGGACAGATTGTCATTCTAAAAAGTGGGTCCCGGTGCTAAATGTTTGAGAACTGCTGCAATAAGATGTTAGTAAGTTGACACAGGGGTGTGTGTGTGTGTGTGTGTGTGTGTGTGACTCTACAAGTTTCCAAAATCACTAAAATCAGAGTTTGGAGGAATAATACCATAATGTTATATATCAATCAATGCGTAATTTCATGCAGAATGCAATGAAAAAAACCACATTGAAATATCTGTGTTCTAACAAAAGGTACAGCCAAAAAACCAATGAGGGTGGGGCGATGGTACATCACCACGCCCACCACCTGGGGTGCTGCCCCGCCCACTGCATGGGATGACACGCAGGCCTCCCGCACCAAGTGATGCGAATCCTAGTGACGCCACTGCCCCTAAGACTTCCTGCCCTATAACTTCCTGTTGCCTTTCCCATCGGTATTTCCCTAGATCCTGAGTGTCTCCACATAGTTCTCTTCCTCACAAAATACTCACTGCATTTGTACTCATTACTTTGTGATATTTCACTGACAGCTTCCTAAGTGAAACAGGCAGGATGCAATCCCTGCTGGAGGACTGTACCACATAAGAACTGGCTGATCTAAGCTTTGACCTTCACTTTTTCGATGAGCCATACTCCATACAGGTTCTATTATCAGAGTCCGTGCATTTCCTGCAATATAAAAATGACCATTTTCTCAGGTTGGGCTGCTTGAAATGTACTCTTTTTATTTTCCCTGTCAGGTGAAGTTACTGTACATGGAACAGACTAGATGAACTGCTCTCATTCAACTATTATTACCTGGATGTTACAGCCTGTGTAGCCATCCTCACTATTCCTTTATTATATTCCTTTTACATTCTTCTGTAAGTGGCCTCTGGTAGCTAAAGTGGTGTTCAATTTGGTGTCCCTGTAGTGTAAAATTTGCTCCTCAAGTCTGCCCTGCATAGGTCCTCATTTTGGATTGAGGGAAGACTTTTCTTTAGTTTAGGTTTTTGCTGACACTGCACAGTGTGTGAATTTCATCTGGAATCATTATTTTAAAATGTATATTATCCCCTGTTGGATTGAGAGATTTTATTTTATCTATTTTATCTCTCCCAGTGAGGTGATTTTCTGCCTCCTTCCCCACTCAGCCATCGTCTACATTAACTGCCTTATGGGAAGTCCAGTGAATGTGGGTCACACACCAATTCAAGACAAAGGAGCATGACTTCAGAGGTTCCATATACTTGTAATGAGGTGTTGACCTGAAATGAGCAGTCAAAACTGGGCCATTTTGAAGACCAATGGAAGTTACTGTGGATGATGTGCTTATGTAGGAGAGCAAGAACATCTATATGTGGTTTCTCTTCAGGGGAAAAATAGCAGCCCAATTCTAACTAACTTCTATGACAGAGGTTCCACTGTTATAAATGACCAGGTGGCACACTGCTGGTGGCCATTTTGGAGCTGCTGTTGCAAATGGCAGCAATGTCAGCAGACCACTGCTGCCACCAACTATGTGTTCAGGTCAAGTGTATGAATGGCTACCAGTCATGATGGCTATGCAGTATGTTCTAGTATGTTCAGCAGCAGTATACCATTGTGTACCAGTTGCAGGGGAGCACTGACAGGAAACGGGTTTGTCTTTCTCTCCTGCTCATGAGATTTTCAGAAGTCAGTAATGAGTCACTGTGGGAAACAGGACACTGTACTAGATGGGTGTTCAGCCCAATTCAGCAGGACGTTTCTTATGTTCTTAAGGCTGCAACCCTATGCATACTTTCCTAGGAATCCATGGGACTTACTTAGATGAGTAGATATGCCTAGGATTGGGCTGTCACATACAGCGTTTAGGAGCATTTTGGGAGCACTGCTGTACAAGGCAGCAGCACTCCTGATCCACCACCAGATTGCCAGCCACCTGCCAGAGCAGGTAAGGCAGCAACAGGGGCAGGGAGGGGGGCAAAACTAGGGGAGGAAGGGGAGGAATGGGGCAGGGAGGCTGCAGGAGGGGGTGAATCCGGTGCTGATGGCACTTGCCAGGTTTCACTGGTGCAAGTCCAAAGACACCCATTTTGGAGCAGGAGGCTTACAGAGGTGTAAGGGGATTTAAATCCCCCTTTGCCTCCAAAGCCTCCTGATTAGCTCCTAACCCTGGATACAGCACATCCATTTTTGGTGTGGCTGCACCAGCAGGAGGGGGGGGAAGGCTCTGAGTCTATGAAATGTGTGGTGTCAAACTTGGCCCTTTCTCAACTCAGTGGCCTGCATTCAGTCTCTTGCTATGGCAAAGATTCTGAGCAAGCATGAAAGCTGCGCATATATAATGTAAATTTATGACTGAATTCGGTTGCATTCCACTTTGTCCGACTCTGGATTTATCTATCTTCTAAAAATTAAGAGGGCAGCTCATAAAACATGAGAAATTTGGTGCTCCTCATAACTTTTGCATACTTCTCAGACGATATAATTAAAAAAATCTCCAGATAATTAGGGTGAAGGATCACATTTCAGACTCCCTGAACTCACTCGGAGGTTGACTTCTTCTTCCACTCTATTCATGACATTCATTATTCATACAAATTAATATCCTGCCTGCGCTATGCTCGAGTCCCATTATACAAAGTGAGTCTGCTTACACGGCTCCTAGTAAATAATACCTCTTTGTGGAGCTCCACCAAGATGCTTGTAAATATTTACTGCCCCTTTGTACTTGACCTGCTCAACAGTGAGCGCAGCAGGGGATTTCTCCTCCAGGTTTTTCTCCAAGTTCCTGCACATATACTGATTATTGAGGCATGGCAGACAATTTAAGCCTGTCTCCCCACTGAACTCTAAGAGTTGCCTACAATATAAGCAGAGCTACAGTGCATATATGCTATGTGCCATGTGCATTCGGCTTTGGCACACTAACAGCAGTATCAGAGACATTCTAAGGTCCTTTTTAATATTGTTACATACTTCACAAAACATATCCTATCGCAGGTTTTTCTTATTGAGAATACACAATTCAATAGTACTGAGCAATGCTGACTTTCGGTCTCTCACAGTATTACAGTTCAACATAACGTTACATCATGTTACAGTTTGATAATATATGTAACAGCCCATTCCTACCTAACAGCCCAATCCTGAGCTGCCCAGAACGCCCAGGCTCAGCGGCACAGAAAAGGGCTGGTGCTGAAGCCTGCGCCTCCCGCGCTACCGCAGGAGGCTCCTCAGGAGAAGGGGACGTTCATCCCCTTCCCCCGAGTAAGGTATGCAGCCCCGCAATGGGGTTACTCACTTTACCGGGTGCTTGGGTAGGTCGCGCAAACCTCCATGAGCGCCCTGGATCCTGCAGAGCTTGGCTCTGCGGATCCTCCTCCCACCAGCCCCTTGGCATGCCTCCTGCCCGCCTCCTCCCCACCCCATTGGTGTCCCCCCTCCCTGAAATGCCTCCCCCATGCCCCCGTCCATGACACCACCTCCCGTTCCGCAGTCCGGTGGTCTGGGAGACCACTGGGCCGTGGAACCTGGGCCACTGCCTGGCACTAGCCCAGCACTAGCCAGTGCTGGGCTAGCACTGTTGGGAGCCCAGCGGTGAGCTCCGCAAACGTGCCTTACAGCATGTTTGCGACTGTGGTTGGCTGCACGGAGCCGTGCCGCTGACCACAGGATTGGGCTCTAAATCGCTGTGCGGTGATGCAGCAGGGTGGGTGGGGCTTCTGCTGCATCCTGTGGGGGATTTTGCCACAGCCGTTAAGTGGCCTCCACCAGAGCAATTCTAGTTATGCTGGAGGAGGAGGGGTTTTGGATCAGGCCGTAAGATCTGTGGCCAGTATCTTTGAGCACCTTGACAGCCTCACCACAAGTATATCAAGTCTGCTGATGGAGCAGAACATTTCCAACACTTAAAATGATCAGCATTAAACATCATATATCGTCAACCACAAGTCAAATACCATTGAAATGATTTTTATTTTGTGCCTCTTTGATAGCCATGCTAACCGATACTACTTTTAAAGAAGTAAACTTCTTCTTCCATCTCAGATCTGATACACTTCATGCTAGATGTCTTTCCCAATAAAGCCTAGATTTACGACTCTTCAGTTAGCATTCCATAAATACTTGCCAACATTCCCTTGTTTTGGCCTATGGAAAGTTCCTCCTCATTGTAATTTGTCCCAAAAACTAACCAGCTCAGATGGTAATTGCGCTCACAGATTCTCTTATTTGTAAACATTAGAACCAGCCAAGGATCTGCCATCAGCACCATTAAAATTTCTGTAGGTTGCAAATTTCCTTCCTGCTATCAGGTCTTTCTACTTGTCCACACCTATCCTTGTTCATCTTGAGATGTCTTCTAACAAGACCAGCAATGCGGCACAACGAACAGCAGTAGGAGGCTTGGCTTGGTGTGCAGAGCTCCAAAGCATGCTTTTCAGCGCTCAAAAAAGCCTTCTTGTTCACCTTGAGCCTCTTAAAGATGTCACATCTGGTCTCCCAACCCAGAATTAACTGGGGATGATGTCATCACCAGTTACTTCCAGTGGTACTTTGAAGAGGTGGCCATGTGAAGTGGTACAGGGGAGGACAAGCATTGCGAAACACTGACTTAGGGGGAAATCTGTCACACCTGTCATGTTAGCCCAAAATTGTATTGTGGCAGAAGTAATGTGCTACTTTTCAGTAGGTGTGTTTATCCCTAAGAAAAGTAATGTGCTACTTTTCTTAGGAATAAACACACCTACTGCCAGGTAAGGGGACAGTACTGTGCTGCCTCAGGCTTGGGGCAGAGGCTACAGCCAGCCCTGAAAATAGCTATTAAAAGTGAGCCATCTTGGAGGGTTACTGCTCAGAGAGAATTCGATAACACAGTGTTTCTCAAACTGTGGGTTGGGACCCACTAGGTGGGTTGCAAGCCAATTTCAGGTGGGTCCCCATTCATTTCAATATTTGTTTTTAATATATTAGACTTGATGCTACCATGGTATGCGTTTGCATTTGGGGAAATGTTACAAGTGACTATGTGTATGTTTATGATAGTAAATGGGACTTACTCCTGGATAAGTGTGAGTAGGATTGCTGCTTAGAATTGTTAAAAATGTTCCTGCTTGATGATGTCACTTTCGGTCATTACATCACTTCTGGTGGGTCCTGACAGATTCTCATTCTAAAAAGTGGGTCCCAGTGCTAAATGTTTGAAAACCACTGTGATTGCATGTTTGAGATTCTAATAGCACAATCCTATGTGTGTATACTCAGAAGTAAGTCCCACTGTATTCAGTGGCTGTTACTCCCAGGTAAGTGTGTATAAGGTATGGGTGAATTAGGAGGGAGAAAGTCCAAGCAGAATGTCTATTGCTTGGGAGAATCCCATTTGATGGTAGGAGGATAGGAATATCAAAGAGGCCCTTGATATTCAGATCACATCCTCCTCTGTTCATGTGGAATCTGAAGTCTGCAAAGGAAATCTGGAAAGTACTAAGAGATTGATGTTTAGAAAGGAGAAATGATAAAGAAGCATTTTCTGGTTATATTGTTAGTATCCCACCTTTTTTTTTTTTTTCCAAACCCATTGGCTGTCTTAATACAGAGTGTTTTTAAATAGTGTTTTTAATGATCCTCAGAGAACAATAAAAAGAAAGAAAAACCAATGTCTCTCAAGATTTAAAATCAAATTTAAATCCCTCTCCTTTTGTGTTTAAATCTCCTTTTGCTCACATTTCTACCCTTTTTGCTCACATTTCTATGTTCCTGGTTGGCAGGAGTTTGCTGCCGTTTTATTAGACTGTAAACGATCTGTCAGGATTTTTGGGGTGATCAACTTCCTTGCTTTCCTCCTTTGGCTCCGAGTGGCTTTTGCGATCTGTTCTCACCTCCTCCTCCCAGCCAGGAAATAGGGAACTGTGCCAATTAAATCCATGGTTAAAAAAAAAAATCAATACGATTACAACATGGAGTGAAGCGACCTTATTACTTCACTTGTCTGCAAAGTGGGTATGGAGAATCTGAAAATGTATGAGATGAGCAAGGAGGGGGAAAAGCCCCTTTAAAGCCTCCAAACACTTGCAGTGTGCCAGTTATCGCACACTGTGACAGTGATAAATTCCCTCAGTGAATCTCAGGTGCCCCATTGTTATCTTCAACTGTCTTCTGGCTTGTCAATCTTCAGCTTCCAGATGGTATCAGTCATTCACACAGGCAGAACCTTGCTTAGAGGGACTTACACTCTGTGCTGGTAATAGGTGCTTTATCTTCCGTGGTATTATTTGCACACTGCCTGTGTGGATTTTTACAAAAGAAGCATCTTTGATTATCTGACCATTTATCTTTTGTAAGAATCTTGTTGGAGACTGAATCACCGGATGAGGGTGGTTCTCTCTCGGAGCTGGCCCTCTTTCCCTGGCTTTTTTATCCAAGGCTAATAAGTGCAGTGTTTGGGATTGTAGATGATGAGGGAGGGGCACAGGAGAAGGCTTCATCCCTCAAATGACTGAAGCATCAGGAATTCCGTACAATGCATTCGACTTGCTAGAATTTAAGCTGCCTGTGAAAAGAAATGGTCTGCTTGTTATCAGATTGTATGCTTCTGTCTAACAAACAGAGATCAAAAAGGAGGAGTTTGAGGAAAAATTTTCAAGCATGGGTAAAAAACACACATATTGAGAGCTACGAGTTCAGTCAGCCCTCAGCATCCTCTGTCACGTCTGGAGGTATTCGGAGGCCCAGGGATGTCAAAACCGAAAGGGTCTTTTCAATATCTCCGGGGGCGGGGGCCTCAGAACACCCCCCGAAAGGTGTTAGAAAGGCACTTCCTGGTGCTTCCAGTTGCATCTAGGAGGTCAGGTGGGGCCCTCCACCACGGGTTTGGAACCCGTGGCAAATCAAATCCATGGTTATTGAACATGTGGATAAAAAGGACTGGCCTGTATTTTAAATTTTGCCTTTTCACTGTTGCCTTTGAAACAGTCCTGTTTTACAATTTATGCACTGCCTCTGTTACATTTAATGTCTTGTTATATTGCCCACATGGTGGGATCTTTATGATCTTGGTTGCTGGTAAACCAAATCTTGACATCAGCTGGAAGCGACTGCTTGCCCATGACAAAAATGTTCTGTATCAATATACAAGTGATGATAAACATACAGATTGGACTTCAGTGCTTTCCCCACCAAATAGCAGCTGCAGCTCCCCCCCCCCTTCCCGGTATCCAGATGTCATAACCACAAGAGAGGAGAAAATGTAGGACATCCAAGAAAAAGTGTAGGACATGACAAAATATAAGCTAAAAACACTCATATATTGATTTCATGGGGTAAATTGGAACACTATGGACACAATCCAAGCCAGGTCTACTCAGAAGTAAGTTCAATGTTCAATGGGCCTTACTCTCAGGAAAGTGTGGTTAGGATTGCAGCCTATATTACTTATTTTTAAATTTAGAACTATATTACATATCATTTATTGCATATAGGCTACAATCCTAACCACACTTTCCTGAGAGTAAGCCCCATTGAACAAAATAGGACTTACTTCTGAGTAGACCTGGTTAGAATTGTGCCCATAATGTCTAAATTACAAGAAGGCTATGCACTGCCTGCAATGGCCTGCTCACAGGGAAAAGGAGGACATTTCACTTTTTTTACAGGCTAAAAAAGAGGACACGTCCTGGAAAAAAAGACGTCTGGTCACCCTGCCCCCGACCAATCTGAACCATGGTACAGGTGGAGGGAGTATTTAAGCCATTCTTGCCATGATATGTTATGCTGCTGAAGCTGTGATTCACCCATAAAGGAATGTTCCCCCAGACACCTATTGAACTATAATTGACATATGACAGAAATTGCAGTCAACCAGAGTATCTGCCAATTATGATCATCTTGTTAAAAGGCTTGCCAAGTATATCCTACCTTCTTTTGGAGGCACATTTGAATTTCCCCCATCAAACTGTTGATCATGGCTCTGCTTTCAAACATTGCCATCTAGCTCTCTAAGTGAAGCATCAATGCCAGGTGAACTGGCTCAGAGTTTCTCAACTTGTGGCTTTCAATGGAAAGAGAAGCACCTGGGGTATCATTTCCAGAGGCTGCTTTGCCATTGGTAGATCTATTTTCTTCTCTAGAGCCTACTGAAGGAAGTAAGGGGGGCACTGCAGCAGGGAGTATTTCTGTATTATAACTAGGATATATATAATAAGATGTTCCATACTGTTGTCATTGTCATCCTTGGTTTGCATCGGGGTGGGGGGTTTCTTTGTTACTGGTCTTTAATTAAAACTCTCCAAAGCTGTGACCAAATTAATTTGCCGCCACCCAACAGCTGGTTTCCGATTTTGCCAGGCTTTGGAAGCATTTTCGTGTGCTTTTGGATTATGCCGTCTTGCACTTAATGTGGGTAATCCATGTCTGCATTAAAGGGATACTTGACCGCATTTGGTGTAAATATCATCAGCACTATTTAGTCTCATGAAGGCAACTGGTAAATCAGCTTACAATTAGTTTGCTTCATTTTACCAGACTAGCAGTAATCCACAGCGCTAAGAATCTCAGTGGCAATGCTTGTTATTAAAAGTAAAGTCACAACAGTAACATTGCCATTATGCTGAGATTTCTGGATTTTTGAGGTGTGGAAAAAAGAAATATGTGTAATTCACATCAGGCTTTGCAGAACCATCTTGTTAAGGGCTGGAAGGGCAGTTCCTAAGGAAACAGGATCTAAAGTGAGAGCATTCAGTCATTCTTATTATAATGACTGATAATAAGGGCTGGGCTGGCTGGCTGAAGGCTCTAGGAAGCAAGAGACCTCAAAAACAAGGAGAGAATAGGGAGAGAAGAAAGTGAGAAGGAAGTAGAGTGAAGTGAAAAAAAATCCAGGAAATGGCACAAGAAGAAAAGAAGAGATGAGGAACAGCCTGGAGTGGGGCATGAGGCCAAGATAAGAGAAACACCTCAGATGGGATGAAAGAAGGATCAAAGTAAGATGAAGGAGGGAAGCCAGATGGAGGGAGACTACAAGGCTGAAGAATCTACTGATACAAGGGAAAGAGGCTGACCAGAACAGGAAAAGAGGCAAGAAGCTGGAATGGAGGGCAGGATGGAGGACAGAAGGAAAAGCAGCCCAGGGACCCTGTTCTGGTGTCAATCCTTGTGAGGCACAAGACACACAGCCTCCAGTGGGAATGACAAGGGGCTGAAGATTTGGATCAAGATGTGGGCCGTCCTTTTTGTTCTGGAATTTCTTGCTTACTTCTGTCCAAATAAGCCTTGCCTGAGGCATGCTCTTGCCAGAGCATGGTCTCTCAAATGTAGAAGACTCCAGGTATGCCTGACAACAACTCTTGCAATGTAGATCTGTCTCCTCTCTGTGCCCATAGTCTTTTCTGTGATGGTGATAGTAGAACAACTATGGAGTGGAAGGCAGCTTTGCCCTTGAAACCTGAAAAGATTCTGAGAATCCCTCATGCATCTGCCACATATTCTAAGATACAAAATGCTATTTGGCTGCAAACCTATGCACACCGGAAGTATGTGCGCTGTTCAACACAGTGGGATATACTTCTGGGTAAACATGCATAGAATTACTGTGTTAATATTTGTATCCTTTTTCACCACTCTAACTACAAACACCCTCCAGACATGGTACTCTTCATTTTTAAACTTCTCTTCTTACTTAATGTCCACCTGCACCGGAAGCTTCAGTTAAGCACTTAAATATGCAATAGTAAATGCAGGAAGAATGGTCACCAAGGCATGCTATTCATTCCCTGGTGCAACATAGAAAGCAGTCGTAATGCTGAGAAGGTTCTGCCCTGATGAGTTTGTTTTCCTGGAGAATACAAAGAAAGGAGCTTCAGCTGTTTCTAACCAAAATAAATATACTTCCCCAGGTACATCCTGAATCCAGACGTAAAGTGCTCTCCTAGCATTATGGTATAAATGAATGACTCCACATTGATCAAATGCATTTGAGACACTAGGGTTTTCGTCATCCATCATGGGAGGCCAGCGTGTCACTCCATGATGGACTTCCTTCCATGTAGTGGGCGGGGCAACAACCTGAATAGCGGCCATGGTGATGTACCATTTCCCTGTCCCTGCTGGATTTTTGGCCATACCTTTTGATAGAATAGAAAAATGTCAAAGTGATTTGTTTCATTGCATTCTGCTGTAAATTACACATCAAATGGTATATAACATGATGCTATTATTCCTACAAACTGCAATTGTAGCTATTTTGGTCACTAGTGGTGTCTCACGCATCTTCCCCCCCCCCCAAGTATCACCTTACTAACACCTTATTGGTTCCATGCTGTGTCATAACAACATCTAATTGGCTCTTTGAACAATCAGTTTCATTGGTCTGTTTTGAATTAAGGAAATGTACTTTTTGTTACATAAGACCGTTGCATTTTTGTTTTCTAGTTTTTCAGCCATAACTTTTGATAGAATGGAGATAGTTCACTCCAGTTTTTTTATTGCATTCTGCTGTGAATTACACATCAAATGGTATATAACATGATGGTATTATTCCCACAAACTGCAATTTTAGTGATTTTGGTCACTAGTGGTGTCACTGTCCCCCAGAGCTCATCACCTACTCTGTGCGTGTCACCCAGTATGGGCCGCACCGCCTACACCCTCCCAGTGACACCACTGCATTTGAGTGCTGGTATAATCTGTCAAATGTATATACTGGTTTCTAGGATATTTTTGTTTTTTTAATAGAGAAAAAAATAATTTATAAATAATTTTATAATAATTTATAAAGTGATAATCAGTATATAAATTATATTCATGTATATGAATATACATATTTATAAACTCCTTTTTACCCCAAAGAGCCTGGTAGGCAGCTTACAATAATCCCTTTAAAAGCTACAATAATTAAAATTGATTTAAAAAATGAATAATCAAACAGAGAAGCAGAAATATAGTATAGTAAAAGTTGTGTTACTTGAGATGCATGGGGAACATGGGTTACTCGTTATCCAAATAGGCGGGGCAACGCATCTTTTAGAAGCCCCACCTCCTCCACAGGGCTTCTTCTGTACCTCCCTTTACCCCCCCCCCCAAGAAGTTGGTAGGTCTCCCTATATGCTGCTCTACCTTCCTTCCTTCTACACAAGACTTTTCACTTTGTTCCTCAAGAGGGTCTTGTAAGAAAGGGACTGTCTTTGTTCTAAAAGGGTCATTGTGTAGAAGGAAGGAGGGTGGAGCAGCACAGTCTAAGGAGCCATGTCAGGTGACAGAGGGAGGGCATAGGGGTGGGGTTTATTCAATTGATGCTTTGGTAAGCAGCAAACTCCTTTAACTGGTTGGTGGTGATTCTTGATCCCTATGCCAAATATTTTAGTCTCTAACTCAAAGTGCTAATGCTTATATCAACAAGCATTATACATTCTTAAAAAATCTGCAGTCCCATGATAGACTAAGACTTTCACACTAGATCTCCTGTGCTCCCATGAGATGTGATTCCATCTCTAACAAGTTATACATGCAACACATGTTGCACATGCAACCAAGGCAGAAATCCCTCACAAAGTGGCCAAATGTTTATATAACTTTAAGACAATCCCAAGATGTATTCTGTCTGCAAGAAAAAGGCAAACAGCAAAGTGCCTATATAGCACTTTGTCCTTGGACACATGGCCCACTAAGGTAAAAATACGTTTGCCTCCCACCTCCTGCTCAATGCAAAACCAAAACATTAACCCTTCCCTGCCTCCTGGCTGGAACTTCCCTGCTGCTCGCCCAGTCTGAATGATGGCCCCACAAGGTCTTTCACACCACAAAAAAAGTAAGCAAGCACACCCAGACACAGACAGACTTGAGTCTACATGCATGGGACCTAGTGCTGAGTCAGTGGCCTCAAACTCAAGTCAGTTCCCAAGTTATCGACAAGGTGACTTGTGTCTGCATGAGTCAGCGAAAAATACATGTTTTTGCAACTTGGACTTGATTCACCTGACTTGAGTCTAGAACACAGAGCACTGCAATATTTTTGCATAGAGGGCCTCCCCATGGGACAGCATTCTCAAACCTGACAACTGCTGCCATAACAGTAGCTTTCAAAATTTGTCCTACCAGCCTAAGGATTTGGCATCATCCATTCCTGGTCCAGGAACCTACCATGTCTTGAATGTCTCACAAGGCATTATCAAAAGAACCAACAGGAACCTATGGACTTCTACACTGAAAACATATAATGCAATATGGTCTTATTTTTTAGACCACCTTATTTTCTTAGAGTGTAAATTCAAGAGATAGTGGCATGGATACAACAGCTATTGATTTGGACAAGGCTACCTGGCAGTAAGGCACAATTGCAGGTAACATGCTTGTGAAGGGTCAGGTGATCTGAACGTGACAAACAGTGCGATAATCTGCAACACATGATTGTTCTTCCTAATACTCTTGCAGTCTTCTTAAACATATAATAATAGTCTGTGTTGATGGTGGGCCTTAATACCTTCAAAGGCGAAGAGAGTAGTTAATGGAGCCCTATGGATTTAAGACTGAGTTATTCATTATACCCAGACAGTTTGGCTTTGTTTTAATGACACTGCCTGCTAAATCACCTAATTCCTGACCTAAAGTCACAATACTCTTGTCTAGGAATTAAAAAAAAAAAAAATGTTTATTATGCTTAAGTGTAGATGGGAGCACAAACTGGGAATAAAGGACCAGTGGCATAAAATTTGAAAGCATCAAATGTTCACTTGAGAGCCACCATGTTCACGAATAAGTCTTTGCACATGCAGCCCACCAAGAAGCACATGAGACGAGTGCTGGATTTTAAACTGGGCCACATTTATCAATTAAACAGCTCAACAGGCCGCTCAGGTCAGTGAAGCAAAAAATTCCTATCTGGTCTCCGAAGGTAACCAGTGAATCCCACATTGCAAACTAGACAGGTGGCCTAAGTTTCAGTTAATGCTTTCCTATAGCCCAACCCCTTGATACCTAACATCTATTTGGATGCTTAGCTTGATGCACAAGCTTCATGCACTGGGCAGGCTGTGCAAAGCTGGCCACACGTCAACATGAAGCACAGGAGAATACTATATACAACAGTGCTATTTGGGGAAGGTGGGGGTAGCCAGTCTCTTAGCACCAGGGCTTTCCCAAGCCCCCCTCCCCACCAGCACACCCCCATTATCCACTGGTGTGCCAGTGCTGCTGTTACTCCCTCTGGACAATACTCACCACATTATCTTGGGAATGGGCCAGTGTTGGCAGCACCACGACTCCTTCATCTTCTCACTAGATATTAAGCCATTTCTGCCCAATATTGCATATACGCAACAGGGATCAAATGTATATATCTGTGAGCTGGGCATAAATGGGTTAAATAGGAAGAGGAGAATGGAGTACAAGAGGAAGTGTGGAGGAGAGGAGAGGCTTGAGTGCAGGGGCAGCCCAAGTGATCCTTTGGGGAGTTGTAGTCTTTGTGAGGAGTACTTCAACTACTTCAATGGCAGTAGCCCTCACAAAGAGAGCAGTCCCATATTTTTTTTTTTTGGCCTTCCATCCTGGTTGGAGAAAAGGAAAAAGAAACAAACATTTGTGCAGAAGTTTATTTTCATGCAGCATCCAATGCAATGAGCAAAAGAAAGGAGCTCCCTCAGTGACTCTAGGGTCAAGAAAGGGTCTGTTGAGACATGGAAGGCTGGCGAGGAGAACATTGGAGGGATGAGAGAACTGGCAAAGGCACATATCAGGTCTCAAAATGGCTCTGTAAATTATCCAATTTGGTCCAATTTTGTGAAGAAAAGATTGGATCATTTTCAAATCATTTAGAGGTGAACTCAGCCAGCTTGCTCATCTCTAACAAAGTGCTGGTTTTTTCCCCTATAAAGTTCTACCCAAGAAAGGATCCTGGCACCATGCCCATGTGAAGAGCTACTACATGAATCTTAGACCTTTGCCAAATCTTTTCTCTCCCCTGACACACAACTGAAATAACATCATTCACAAAAGAGGTGCTGATGACATTGCCTTGTCATGTACAGGCATACCCAGGGTTCTGCGGAGGTTCCATTCCAGAACCCCACATGGTTAAGTGAAATCACGGATACCCAGGGATGCCCCTCGGCCTTCGGAGGTGAGAGGAGCTGGAATCCCTTCACCTCCAGAGGCTTTCTTAGCCCAGCAGAGGCCACGTGTGACCGCCTGTGGCTTCTGTGGGCCTCAGAATGACCTAAAGTGCTTTTAAAAAGTGACTTCTAGTTTTAGGATAAAACTGGAAGTTGCTTTTTTTTTTTTTTAAAGTATATTAGGCCATTCTGAGTCCTGCAGCAGCTGTGGACGGTCACATGCAATCTCTGCTGGCCTCAGAAAGCCTCCAGAGTCTAGGAGAGCCCAGCTCCCCTCACCTCTGCAGAAGGTGCACGGGGCAGCCCTTGAACCCTTGGCCCTTGGATTTGTGGTTAACAGAAACTGTGGATACAGGATCCGTGGATATGGGGACACCCCTGTATTTGTTGCCTGATAGCTAGCAAATGGCTAGAGAGGTACATTCATATCTATGGAAAATCTGGGTTCTAATTTCACTATTGACACCGTTTATATGAATTCCAATGAGTGGAAATTTTTTTTTCTTTTCAGCTGTGATTTATGTTACTTTAAAAAAATTGAAATGAAGAGGTGAAGAAACAGCTTCTGCACCTCATTTAGCAGCAGCATTTTGCTCTTTAATGATTTCTCTCACTGTAATGTATGGAAGCCTTTCATATGAATGAATGGCTTTGTTTCCAGAAATGAATGCCAGATACACCATACTGACTAATGAAATTTCAAACCTTGTTCTGAGAGCTACAGATTGTTTATTTCCCTGGCTCTGATTACTTGAAGGGGCGGGGTACTTTGATAATGATGCTACAAAATGGAAAATCTCATTGATATTTTATACCTTGAAATAACACTTGAAATAGAACTTTAAGAATAAATATATATTTAAGAACTTTAAGAATATATATATATATATATATATATATATATATATATATATATATATATATATATATATATATATATATATATACAGCTATATATACAGCTGTATATATACATATATACAGAATATATATATACAGCTGTTGTGTTTAAAAACAGATGCACAGAACTGTATTTTATACTTGAATTACACATCTAATTTAAAAGAAGCGTATCCCCAGTGGCAGATGGTATTCTGGGCTGTCAACAAATGTAATGTGGTTGTGATGGGGAGCCAGTAATTCTTGATACTATGGCATGAATCAACATTTTGATTACTTATGAATACATAAATAGAGTGGTATGTTGGGGCTGGTTCACACTGCTCAATTCCTCCAAGGAGTCTTTTACATGGATTATAAAATTCCTCCACATAATTCATAAATGTGCATGCCTTCATTGTAGTTTACATGCACATACCCATACCCATATACACTTTATGTAAATAATAATGTAGAAAGAGCAGGCTGCATGTTCTAGAAATCAGCACCTCTTTTTCCATTGTGACTGCTAGGAACAATGCAGCTATGGTCATGGAATGCTAATAGCCCAATCTTAACCACACTTTCCTGGGAGTAAGCCCCACTGACTAAGGAGACTTACTTCTGAGTAGACATGCATAGGATTGGGCTCTTAATACTCAGGTCTGAGAAAGCACCTTCTGAAAGGCACATATTGAGGAAGAATTGTGCGTGTGAATAAGTGTCAGGGAGCACAAATCCCTACCCACAATGTGCAATTCATCACTCTTCCATAATCCATTTTGTTGTGGTTTACAGTTGTAACTACGGTATGTTTTTGTTTAAAAAAAATGTTCTAGGAAGTCCTGAGATGGTGCCATTGTTCATAAAGGGGTGTGTGGGTGGGTTGAGAAGGTGCCAAGTGATGAATGTACCTAGAGGAGTTCACAACCACTAAATGGCCTGTGGATTGCATTCTGTATTCATTAAAGCATACTTTCTTGTAGGTATCCTGATACCTGCTATACCACAGTGGATTAGAATGGTGTATGCCAAGGGTTGCCAGCCTTTCAACCTTAGGGCTCCTGGACCTTTAACAAATGTGTAGAGGAGGGAATTTCAGCAGCTGCAGTTTGTCATCTCACAAATGTGTAGAGCAGTGTGTGACAGGACCTACCTGGTGGGTCGCAAGTCAATTTCAGGTAGGTCCCCCTTCATTTCAATGTGTATTTTATGTTTAATACACATAATGTAGTAAACCTTGATGCCTTGATGCTACCATGGTATGTGACTGCATCTGGGGAAATGTTACAGATCTGTATTTTTAGCAGGATACTATGTGTGTGCTTTTAACAATGAGAGTCAATGGGATTTGGCTGATAATGTCACTTCATTATTGATAATATCAACAATGGTTGATAATGTCACTTCTGGCCATGACATTACTTCCAGTGGGTCCCAACAGATTCTCATTCTAAAAAGTGAGTCCCAGTGCTAAAAAATTTGAAAACCCCTGGTGTAGAGTCTTCTACACATTTGTTAAAGGTTCAGGAGCACTAAAGTCAAAAGGTTGGCCATTCCTGGTGTATACTCCTGGGGTATACCAAAAGCTTTATATAAAAAATGTCACTTGCGGCCCAATCCTATTCAAGTGCTGCACTGGCAGGACTCAAGCTCAACCAGTGCACGCTGTCGCAAGAATGCCACAAAGTGCTTTGTGGCAGCATTAGAAACTGGCATGCTGGCATGAAGGCTAAACCCTTCCTTCCCATGCTAGTGGCCATCACAATGCAAGCCGGACCAGATAAGTTGAGGCAGGAAAGGGGTAGGACGGGTTGGGGGCAGAAAAGGAAGGAGATGCAGCAGAGATTGTTGTTTCGGGTGCAGGAGTGGCAGCAACAATAAGTGTCGTATCCTAACCCCCTTCCAGGTTAGATCTGCCTGCACGGATCAGCTCAGACTTGCACCAGCAATATTGCTGGCACAGATCCAAGTTGACCCACAGTGGTTGCTGAGACTTACCCAGAGCAAGGAGACAAAGGTCCCTTTCCCTGAGGAGACCTCCAGCAACCAAAAATCCCATGTGGGGGTACAGCCATAGCCACACCGATACTGTTTCATTACTGCATTTGAATTTAGATAGGATTGGACTGTTAGAGTTCAAGTGTATACACACACACAGAAAGTGGAGAGAGAGAGAGAGAGAGAGAGAGAGAGAGAGAGAGAGAGAGAGAGAGAGAGAGAGAGAGGAAATCCCTTGTTTCATCCTACTGGACCTATTATTTTACTGCTAAGTATGTCACTATATAACCCCTGCTAATTGAGTAAGAGGCACTTTTTCAAGTGGGTGCTCCTTTTTTTTTTTTTTTTTTAGCAGGGGGAGAGTATCTGGCCCACCTCACCCCAGCAGTGTCTGTTCTGGTGGCTGTCTGCTGGTATTCTTTTGCATCTTTTTAGATTATGAGCCCTTTTGGGACAGGGAGCAATTTAGTTATTTGATTTTTCTCTGTAAACCGCTTTGTGAACTTTTAGTTAAAAAGCAATATATAAATACTGTTAATAATAATAATAATAATAATAATAATAATAATAATAATAATAATAATAATAATAATAATAATATGTAATTAGAAGACACAGGCAGGCTGTTGCTAAGGCTTTCTGTAATTCCATATTTTGTTTTGTGTTATCTTGTTCTCAGATTTGAGACTTTTAAATAACAAAGTAAAACAAAAATAGCATATTAACAAGGACTGGGAGGAGAAAACAAAAAGGATGTGTGGGTCACTTTGTTAACTGGACAGACTTCATTTTCCCAAAGACTGTTCTAGGAATCAGGGAGCAGAAAGTACAGCACACTGCATCCAAATATGCACAAGAAAGTGCCTTCCAGAAAGCAGCTGTTTTGAATTTGTTTTAGAAAAGGATAATGATCCACAGTGGATTTTATCCACCCCAAAACTATAGGAAGCATTTTAAAACAGGAGAGTCTAGACAGCTAATTACGATTGGTGCCTTCTAAAGCCCCTGAACTTTAACCTTCAGAAGTGAAGATCTACTTGAAAAGACTGTATTAAACTGTTGTTATTTATGTGTGTTACCTTTAAAATGTTACTACCTCAACGAGGTGTCACGGAGCCATATAATTACATCCATATGCAGACTTTTGAACCATAAGCAGTGTTTGCATTAATATGAACAGTTCTACAACAAATCAAAGGGTAATATAATCTCCTTACATGAGTTCAGACTTAAAAGGATGTCGACTTGAGCATTGCTTGTTGGATGGGATTTCTTGACTCTAAGTCTTTGGTTTTGGTTCTTGTCTGTATCACTACTGTGAACCCTCCTGCTATGCGTTTTTATCAGCTTGTTTCATTACCTTTCCACGCAACTATTTAAAAAAAATGCTCATATAATAGCTCTAGTGGTGCTTATTCCATTGCACGTGAAAAGGCTGATTTTCCCTTGTGATAGAACTATGTCTACATCTCACTTACCAACTTTTATTTATGTCAAAGCATTAGGGCAAAATCCATCCAAAATTAAGCACTTTTGAAGCCTGCAGTAGGAAATATTTATACATGTGCTTAGCAGTAGTAAGAAAACTAATCTGCTAGTAGGATTTACTGATATAGCAATTAAAAAAAAAAGAAGCAAAAACTCACACTCTGTCAACTTTCCCAATCTAATCTATTAGCAGTATTATGCTGAGGTAGGAAGTTTCAACAAGTTGGAATTGTCCATAAGTTTGATCAGCAGAAAATTCTACAGACTGGAAAACCTGATGAGGTAAAAGTTTAGTTGTTACACTGGCCTCACCTCCAGAAAGATTTATTTGTTTTTTCATATTTTGATAGCACCCTTCCTCCAAGGATGGTGTTTCCTCCTTTTGTCCTCACAACAATCCTCTGGCTGAGAGGTAGTGACTGGCCCAAGGTCACCCAGGAAGCTTCAGGACTGAGTGGGGATTTACACCTGGCTCTTCCAGGTCTAAGTCCAACTCCCAAACCACTACACCATCCTGCCTCTCAAGACTGACAAGGGAGGGAATTCTTATCCTTACCAGCTGAGAGATGATAGTGAAGGCAGCAGTATAGATTTGTAATAGTGCATGGTTGATGCTCCAACTGATGTCAGAAGCCCTATGCAAACCAGGAGTGACTATCACAACAGGGGTTAACAAGTAGATGCTTACAAAGTTCTTTTTGAGGAAGCCCTACCTGTTTGTCCAACTCAGAATGCCTGAATTTCCTTCTCTCAGTTAGGGCCTAATCCTATCCAACTTTCCAGCGTTGATACAGTTGTGCCAATGGGGCGTTCACTGCAACCTGCGGGGGGGGGGGCAGCCATGGAGGCCTCTCAAGTTAAGGGAAAATTTGTTCCCTTGTGACATGGTTGCATTGTGGCTGCATCAGCCATGGAAAGTTGGAGAGGATTGGCCCCTTAATCTGCAGCATGAGTCTTACAGAATTCAGTGATGTTTGTTCCAGGTAAAGTGTGCATAGGATTTTAATCTAGAAGCTAATTAGAATAATTATTAACATTAGAATAATGTATTTTCACATAAGAGAAGATAAGTTCAACACTATCAACAATGTCTATCTCCTCCACTTTCAAAAATGAAGAATATACAGCCCAATCCTATTGAGCCAGTGTGCTGGAGGAACATACGTGGGTAGATCGCATGTGAGGGTGGGTAGATTACCCGGGGGGGGGGGCAGGATCAGCAGTGGCAGTGTGCACCATATACTATCCCCCCATTCCTGGGCTTGATTCACCCAATACAGATCAATGTGGACTTGAGCCAGCAATATTGCAGGTCCAAGTTGGCATGTTGCATCTGCAGGGGCTTACCCTGGGGGGCAAGTGGACTTCCCATAGTCACAATTCTCCCAAGGGATACAGAATAGCCTGTGCTGGTGCTGCTGCATTGCCGTGTAGAAATTCAGTTAGGATTGGGCTGTTAGATGCTTTGTGCATCCAGTTAAGTATGCCTATCTCTTGTATTGGTGTCTCATTTTATTGGAAAGGGCACCTTTTGTATCCTGGTGCATCAATTTGTGCCCTCCAAGAACAGGAAGGAGGAAACTGAGCTTGCATGTTAAAGCATGTTAATGATTTCTAATAGTGAATAGTACGACCTATTGCTTACTTGATCTTCCAAATCCAGTCCCTTTTCCAAGGCTCAAACCAGGTGTGCTGATAATTATGTCTTCTTCTTTTTTTACAGGGCCCTGCTTGAGTGAATAGTAATCTTATTCTCTACCTGTTACCTGTGCCTCTGCTTTTCTGAACTCTCATGCATGATGTGCCTTTTACTATGCCCCCTACCATTTGACTGAACAATCACAACTTCACTACTTTGCCTTTGCCAAGATCATTGCATGCTGGAGCATCTCTGAGCAACTTCGGTCATCTCTGTTGTTAAAAATTCGTTTAACTGATCGCCAACATATGATCTGTGCTTGGAGAGTCATCCGGGAAACTGTGCCTGACCGAAACATCTTGCGTCTGACGAAAGAAAGAAAAAGAAAAGGAATGTGCCTGGAAAGCAGGCATGCATTTAATGTCACATCTGGTTTAACCCCGGGACAGGATATTTTGTAGTTAAAAGTCCCCAGGGCTGTTGCAAAGACAAAATTAAATGAACCTTATATAAAGCAACATTAACTCCTTGCTGGGGAAGAAGGATGCCCATGTAATAGATAAATAAATAGCTGTAACCATATGCAGCATATTCATAATTTCTCTCATATTTACTCAGTAAAGCCTTCCATATTCTGCAGTGAGAAGCAAAAAGACCCAGGCAATTGAAATGCAAGGGATCACCTTCCAACTTAGAGACACACACAGAAGTTTGTGTTCTGCAATGTTGTTTGCAACAGCTTTGTTCCTAAAGAGGCAATCTATTTGTATAATTAGTCAAAATATCCCCAAGGATTCTTCCTTCCCCGCACCCCCTCCCCCAAAGATACCTTTTGTTCTTCACAAAGTAATGAAAACATTTCATCAAGGTTTTCTGTTGTGATTGATGGTCTTTGTTGAATTTGGTTGAAGGTATTTTTGTCTAAACAGTGCCTTGAGCTCTTTATTCGCTTCCGCGGGGAGATGGAGCATCACTTTAATTCTTTACAAGTAACAGGTGGTTCCTCTATAGGAATTCATTAGCTCTATGTTTTTAAACAATACAAATCTGATTTTGATTTTAGGCATGAATTTAAAAAAAAGAACCACACCAGAATGCATTAAATAATGTACAAGCCAACCTCAAAAGCTATGAGAGACAAGCATTCAAAGACTAAAGGCTGAGTTCATAGACAAGTTCTCCTCCAGCTCAATATGGTTTCCAATTATGGTTGTAAGCATGACAATGAGCATGCTGTACATACATTGCCCATTTTAATGATGTATTGAGTTATCCTTTTCAGCAAAGGCAGGCAGTGAAGGGTTAGCAATTGATCCTCCTGCAGGTCTAGAACTCAAGGGACGCTAAGGGGAAAGCAGACTTTCCCCTGGAAATGAAGTTATCACTTTGATCTAGAGAGAGAACAAAGCAGGGGTTCTTTACACATGATCCAAAGGAAAGCAAAGCTGAAATAAAGCATATGAAAAGCAGTCAATTTCTTGACTGAACTGAGAGAGTCTTGGAATGTGTGAATGAAGGCATTGCAGTTGTGTCTTCCTTCTGCTGAAGCAAATGTTTCCTGGCTCCTGCTTCCTGTTCTAGATGTGACTACTCTTTTTGTAGATGGATATACTGTACTGTAGTATAAACTAGGAAATGTGTATTTTATTTCTCTTTTTCTATTTTCATTTTAAGAGAGAGTGAGAGTGAGAGTGAGAGTGAGAGAGAGAGAGAGAGAGAGAGAGAGAGAGAGAGAGAGAGATGTTTCTTTTTGGAGGACCCAAAGCAGGAAGAGACTACAAGGAAGCAGCAGTGGCATAGCTAAGGGGGGCAAAAGGGTACATTGCCCTGGGTACCATGCCTTGAGGGGGCATGCAAAAGGCACTTCCTGTTTTTGGTGAAAGAGGCCTTCTGAGGCTCATGGGAGGTAGGGGAGGGATTCTGAGGACTGTATGCTGCCTCCCTGGTCCTCAGAAGGCCTCAGAAGGCCTCTGAAAGGCACTTCAGTTTTTGGAGGCCTCTAATATTTTGTACAGGGGTGTTAAAATTGGGGGGGAGGTGTTATGGGGTTGTTAAAAATGTTTGTGGCCCCAGGTGTCAGAGGCCTTAGCTATGCCACTGGGAAGCAGGTAGGCCATGTATCTCACAAGGTTACTTCTCATCTACTTGCCCCTTGAGCTATTTGGCGGTGTTTGCACTTTGCTTTTTGTGAGTCTGTTCTGTCTGATTGTGCATGTTCAGATCCAGATGTCCTGTTTTCCATGCTGATCAATTTGCACAGATATGTGCTACCTGTACTGTCTATTCAGACCATTTTGGAGCCAATTCTGCAAAGGTTCTGTGAGCCCGTTCTTGTAAGATCACCAAGTCTTCCCATCTTTTACTTCTAGATGTATAAATCCACCTCTGTTTGCTTCTGGAAACTGAAAGCTTGTTCAAACAAAATAAACTTAATAGTGCCTGATAGGTACTCTACTGTCTTGAGTGCTGTGACCTCCACACCCATTGCCTACAGCTGTGCTTAGGACTCTGCTGCATCCCATCCCCTGAATAGCCTTTCTAATCAAGCCACATTTTCTGTACTTTGTGCTAACTCTTAACTTTCTCTAGTCCAACATTACCAAAAGCCCAGTCCTATCCTTTTCCCCTCCAGTGCAGCTGTGCCAAAAAGGAGCATGCTGTATCCAGGAGGGGAGAGCGGACTGGGAGGCTTCAGAGGGGAAAGAAGATTTATTTCCTCTTACCCTCCATAAGTCTCCCACTCAGTAGGTCTCCTTGGACTTGCACCACATCTGGTGCAAGTCTGAGGAGATGAAAGGGGTGGGTAGGCTGAGAAAAGAGGGGATAGGATCTGGCGTGCATAGAGGTATTTGTTTTCTGGTGAGTGAGATAGGATTACAGCCTGAGAGCCCAATCCTGCGGTCCGTGCCATGCCTCCACTGCACGGACCATAGTTGCAAACATGCTGTAAGGCAGGTTTGCGGGGCTTACTGCCGGGCTCCTGCCAGAGCTGGCTCAACCCCAGCAGGCGCTGAGCCAGCGTGCGGCGGGCACCCATGTTCCATGGCTCAGCAGTCTCTGTGACCGCAGGGCTTTGGAAAGGGAAATGGGGGCATGGTCAGGGCATTGGGGAGGCGTTCTGGGGAGGGGGGAGGCGTGGTCAGGGGCATGGGGGGCATTCCCAGGGGCGGGAGAGAGGCAGGTCCGTGGAGTTGAGCTCCACAGGATCCAGAGCGCCCAGGTAGGGCTGCTCGCCCTACACAACCACCTTCACTTTAGCGGCGACCAAACAGTCACCACTAAAGTGAGTACTCCCATTGCGGGACTGCTTCCCTTACTCGGGGGAAGGGGACAAATGTCCCTTCTCCCAAGGAGCCTCCAGCGGTAGTGTGGGAGGCTCTGGATCTGGTGGGAGCCCTTTGTGGAGCTGCTGGGTCCCGCAGCTCTGGGCAGCTCAGGATTGGGCTGTAACTCATACTGAATACAATGGGCTGAGTAAGGTAAATGAGATCATTTTCAAACACCTCTAGGCATGTGCCATTGTCACTGAATCTACCCCCTCCTACAACCTACTCATCCCCATTCTTTCCCCTTCCTGCCCAGTTTATTCCTTTCTGCCCATCCACTGCCCCTACCACTCTCCGCCCCTACCACTGCCTTACCTGTTCTGGTGGACATGGCAGGGTCGTTTGGTGGACACGTTTTGACACCCACCTCTTGTGGAAGCACTGCCAATATGGCTTTCCTGCTGGCACTATTAACTCCTATGCTGTCACAAAGTGCTTTATGGCACATTTGTGACAGCCTGCACCAGTGGAGCATGCACTCTGACAGAACAAAGTATAGGTTTGTGCTGTCAGTTGATGTCAATGGAACGTATTTCCAGGAAATCATGCTTACAACTGCAGCCTAAACTAAGTTTAGGATTAGAGGGCAGATTAGAGGGCAGTCCATATGGACTGAAACCAGAATGCTTGGAATTAAGCTATTTCACACCTCAATCATATTTCCCGAGGAATGAATTCAATTGATTTCAATTTAATTCAGACTAATGT
Organism: Tiliqua scincoides; assembly: GCF_035046505.1. Taxonomy (NCBI): domain Eukaryota; kingdom Metazoa; phylum Chordata; class Lepidosauria; order Squamata; family Scincidae; genus Tiliqua; species Tiliqua scincoides. The sequence continues at coordinate 35,123,035 of NC_089826.1, forward strand.
GTTTGTGGTTTGGCCTCTAAAGATCCAGGAGAAGAAATAACAGAACTGTGAACTACGAACTAATAAGCAGAGGAAACAAATGGACAGACTTCCCAAGAGGTGCAATTCAAGTTCACACATTTGATTAAAGCATGAATACTCCAAACTTCTCCACTCTAAAATGAAGAATAATATCCAATTTCCAATTCAGGTATGTTCCCCAATAGGATATATTTACTTCCCTTTGTCTAGAGCAGCTAGTAAGCTAAATAAATTCCTCTATAGCTATGGGAACTTAATGTTCAATTAAGAGTTCAGTATGAGTTACAGCAATGAATCACAATGCATTAGATCTTTTATGGCTATGAATACCATCAGCCTCTTAACAGCAGAGTTACCTGTAGGCAAAGCTCATAAAGACATATGCTTGCCTTGTACTCTCATTTTCCCATTGATGTTAGCATTGCTGCAAAGCATGACCTTTCCAAAACGTTTTAATGGAGGCTTGTTGCATTTGGGCTTTTAATCTCTTTCCCGTTCCTTCTGAACCCTGTGCATTAGCAATTATTTAGGCACACAGAGAAGAAATTTAGGAGAAAATTAAATTCTTCATGCGCGCGTGCTATTACAATGCTCTAAAGATGCAGTTTTGTGGAGAAGGCTTCATTTTCAGGTGATCTGTGAAAGCAGATCCCTTCCACAGCACTTGGGTAATGGGTATATTGCTCTATGCCTTTATCATATCATTAGATACTGGTATGCAAATGCCATTTGCCTTACAGTAAAGTACAGTTTCAACTTATTTGTTCCTCTGATATCTCTGGTGGAAAAAATGACCTAAGGATGGTAAGGCAATTCAGAACCTGAAAGTGCTTTGGAAATTACTATCTTCCTTGTTCCTTAAGCAAGACATACTTGTGAAAGACCTAGTATTTAAATTAATTTCTGCCAAATCCTGTTTACTTTGAAATATGTGAGATGTTAGAGTCCTGCAGAGATTTGGCTCACAGCCCCATACATTTTTGCAAAGCTTATTTTATGCCAATCTCACTTCCCTTTGAGAAAGAGAAAGTTAAAAAAAAACAAAAAACAAAAAAACTGCTGCCTCTTCATTTGCCCATAGACTCCTCAGTGAACATGTGAGACACATGATATGGGAGAAATGCCCACTTTATTGTTGAAATGGAAGAGAATGATACATCCAACACCTAATGCAACTATGCGACTGTAGTGCAAAGGCTGGATCATTAAAGGGGTGCCAGATGACTGTTCAACCCCCAGGCCAGGTGTTACCACCCTGGCTCAAAGCTGCACCCCTTGAAGCATCAAGCAAGCTTATCCCAGGCAATCCAACAAGGGGTTGAGGCAGTCGAAACACGCAGGGCCACCCCAAGCTGCTTAGCATTTGAGCCAGCCCCTGTGATCTGGATCAGGGACAACCTAACCAGCCCCTCGCACCACTGAGGAATTTGGAATCTAGTTGCTCTGCTTTTAAACTGATAACCTAAGACTAACTTTCCACAATATTTGTTGATGTTCTTGTGGTTATTTTTCTTTTACAAGCGGAGCCTACTTATCTGTGGATTTTCTACCTGCAAATCTGTCTCAACACAGGTCCCCCTATGAGCCCCATATTGAGCCAGATTTGGCCTAACTCCGAAAGTGTCTGAAACTGTCCCGCAGGGGCCACTGAGAGCTTTCCCGAAGAGCTTCCCTGGCCCTCAGAATGCATTTTAAAGACATAAAAATGTCACGTCTGGTTTTCCTACAAAAACTGAAAATAGCATTTTTTTTTTTTGCCTCTAGGAGGCATTCTGAAGCTCGTAGAGGCTGTGGGTGGACACGTATGGCCTCTATGGGTTTCAGAAAGCCCTCCAGAGGTGATCCAAGCACAATTCCGGTTGTCTATGGAGGGCTTCAATGATCCAAAACCATGCATTTTCTTATCCACAGTTTTCTGTTTCAGTGGAGGGGTCTCTGAGAACAGATCCCCCACAGATACTGAGGCTTCACCTGAATTTCAGTTTATTTCAGTTTTGTATGCATTCACATACAGTATAGTGACTACATCTCATTTTATAGTTTGTTATTTAGGTTTTTCACTGGTCAAAATACATCCGCAAGTTCAAAAAGGCTATGCTTTGACATTCATCCGTTACTGACTTCCATCCTTGCTCGGGTCCCTAACCAGATGGAAGTGCAAAGTATTGCTGTACTATACAGTGAAGACAGCAAACTCCAGTACTGCTAATAAATAAATGGTAACATGGCAACATAAGAGCAGAGACTTGGAGGAAGTAAGCAGCGGTCGTTAATAACATGTTTAGTTTTGTTTGGGATATGTGTTTGTGTGTGTATGCAAGAACATTAGGCAAGAGATGTAACAGATGGTCTGATCCCAGACCTAGTTCCTTCTGAATGTATTACAGCCTTCCTCTACTGTACTACATGACTCTTAAAGTCCATATGTTTTGCCTGCTTCAATGCTACACATTCAAAAATCTGCTACTGAGACCTTTCAAAGAGGAAAAATTTACAATTGTTCTGTTTGAGCTGTCAGTTTTCCCATGAACAGCAACCATGTCATTAACCCAGCTTCCAGTCCATCTGCTGGCAGAATTATTTCTTACTTGCTTTTGGGGGAGCAGGTGAAGGGTGCTTACCCTTGCTATTGTTGATGGGCTTTATTCTTTTACCGTTTTTCTTTTTTGTTGTATCTCTGCAGGCATCAACAGCAGCTTCACCAGCTCTTCAAATATTCTGGGATGATGGTGTTTATTTTTAAAATATTTTTATCATGCCTCTGTTGGCAACAGCAACTAGAAGAGAGCTGGCTACCTTTTTTTGTTTTTTTCCTCCCTATACTGAGCAGGAAAGAAGAGCTGGGAAACTTGGGATGGGACAAACAATCAGACAGGCTGTTCTGGCTTTAACTTGATGAATATGGCTTGATGGTGTATTGGAATCTGGAAGAACTGGCGAGGAGGTAGATGTGGTGTCAGCAGTGGCCCCTTTAAAGGTAAGGCCTGGGCATCCAGCAGATTGGGCTGCACAGCTGCAGCCACTGGAAGGCAATAGGGCCCTCAGTGATATAAGGAGCACCTGAAGCAGGAAGGGTTGGTGGGTTTTGAAGGAGTGCAGGTTGGAGGTAGGAGAGGAGACTGAGTTGGCTTATTGAACTTGGAATCTTATTGTGGATTGTGACTGGACTTTGGCTTTGGACTTGGACACCTTGATGGATTTGACTGACCCACCTGGAAACTGACCTTGGACTGTAACTTGGCTTATTGGCTCTGGACTCTGATTTGGCAACTCTAATTGATTGTACTAGTTTACTTGGCATCTGTGGACTGGAACTGGACTCTGACTTTTGCTTGCTGCACTGGTGAGTTGCACAAGGGGGACTGATCAGCCTTAAGCGGGCATGAAGCCCAGTGGATTGGGATTTGGCAGAACAGATGGTTCCTGCTTTTTGCCTGGTGGCCTAGATGGCCCTGTGGGTCTTTCAAAACTGCACTTCTGTGATTTTTCTCTGCTTGCACGAATAAGATGAACAAACATAAGAGAGTAAACACATTTGTAAATGAGAAAGAATTGTTACTACCAATGCAGGAGTCCCTGCGTTCTGTAGCATAGCTAGAGAGTTGCAAAATTGGAAGTGCAGGCTCCCAATCACGAGTGTAAGCAGCCCCTCCCACTTGACTTGGAGCCATCCAGGCAGCAATAGCAACACACAACTGTTGCTGCCTGAATGGCTCCAAGGGCTAGTTGGGGGGGGGGCTGCTTACACGTGGTCAGGAGCCTGCACTTAGTTCCAGTTTTGCACCCCTCTAGCTATGCTACTGCCTGCATTCTGTTTTAGCTGTCAGTTTTATTTATATAGGACTACAAGGGGTGTAGGTGCATATTGTACCATATTGTCAGAGCCCTGGACAGTGGAGACTTTCCATTTCAAAGCCAGTTGACTTATGAGTCTCTCTTTTACTTAGCAAGAAGCTCAAATGTTTTCTTCCAGAGCAGTGGTTCTCACACATTTAGCACCGGGACCCACCGGGACAGAATGGGAATCTGTCGGGACCCACCGGAAGTGATGTCATGACCAGAAGTGACATCATCAAGCAGGAAAATTTTTAACTACCCTAGGCTGCAATCCTACTCACACTTACCCGGGGTAAATTTCCTTTTCTATCATTGTTAAAAGAATATACATAGTAGTTTGCTAAAAGTACAGATCTATAGCATTTCCCCAAATGCAGTTACATATCATCAAGTCTAATATATTAAAAATAAAATATTGAAATGAATGGGGACCCACTTGAAATTGTCTCGTGACCCACTTAGTGGGTCCCGACCCACAGTTTGAGAAACACTGTTCTAGAGCCTATCCTGCTTTCATAACTGCATCTACAGAACATGGGGTGTGGTGTTTTTTGTTTTTTTTTAAACTTTCTCCAATATCCATTCAACCGTTTTCTGGACACCAAATAATAATTTGCTTTTCTTTTTCCCATCAGTTTCGCACAGAAATAAAAATCAGCACCAGCTTCCAGATACATAAAATACATTCCCTTGTATGTATTTGAGCTTTTATTCCCTGTTTAAAACTAAAATGCAATAGCCAACAGGTAAATTTCAATGATGTTTTAAGATTGAGCAATCAATATGTGATTTCCTCTGTGATTTATTCAGAATCGCCCCCTTTGCTACTGTGCTAAAAGCACTTCCATTGCATCTTTGCAGTTCTCAGATGGTTCCACCATTGCAATGAACTTTGATTTGTAATGACAACTTAGCCCATTGCTTCCCAGGGAAGTCATCAAGTGAAACCACTTTATCTATATTGGGGCTGCAACATTGTGACAGCAATCCCCCCCCCCAATTGTGCCACCACAGGGGATGTGCACCAGCGTTGCATTTGCACCCTTATTAGCCATCCCATTATGAACAAAGGGGGCTTTAAATTACATGTCAATTTCATCCTAACCTAAGCTTGGCACAGTCAGGCATGAAAATCCCAGTACCTCAGCATCCCTCAGCATGGAACTGCAGTGGCATTGCCAGGCAGAAGAAACATCCCCAGCATGGGAGGTAAACTTCTGTAAATTTGCAGATTTGTTGTTCCACAGAGCTGTTTTTTTCTTTGACTTTGGCAAGCAATGTAAACAATAAAAAGATCCACATGTTGGGATATTTTTTTTTCAGGCTTCCCTCTCCTCCTTGAATTTGCAGAGAATTGGCTGAGTTGTGCTGGCATAGCTAATAAACCTCTGAATCACTCATTTAATTAGTGCCATAACCCAGACAGACAGACAGACAGACTGGGGACCCACAGCCAATCCCACCCCTTCACAGGACCTGATCCACCCATCCCCCTATCTCTTCACAACAACCCTGTCAGATAGCAGCCTGAGCAAGGCTGGACTTAGGAGCTGCGGGGCAAAACAGAAAGAAGAGGCAGTACAGGATTATATCAACAATTCATTTGGATAAGGCAGTACCATTATGGGATTGAATCCAAGCCCTCTCTTACACAGACTTTGAAAGGTTGCCACGATCCCCCAAATGAGGCTTCGCGATCCCATTGGGGTTGAGACCCACAGGTTGAAGGCCTAGAATCAATAGACGACATTAGCTCTGCAAAAGTTAGACTGAAAAGTGTTAATGCAGGGGTGCCCAAACCCCGGCCCCAATCTGGGGGCCACTTGCGGCCCTCAGGGGCTCCCAATCTGGCCTGCGGGGAGCCCCCAGTCTCCAATGAGCCTCTGGCTCTCCAGAGATTTGCTGGAGCCCATGCTGGCCCAATGCAACTGCTATCAGCGTGAGGTTGGCTGTTTGACCTCTCATGTGAGCTGTGCGACAAGAGCTGCTTGCTGTTTGACATCTGTGATGCAGTAGCAGCAGTGAAGGAAACACCTGCCTTGTTTTGTGCAAGGTCTTTTATAGGCCTTGAGCTATTGCAAGACCTTCATTCATTCATATAAGTTCCATCTCTAATATATTCATTTAGGTAAATTTATTCAAATTTTATTCCTGGCCCCCACTACAGTGTCAGAGAGATGATGTGGCCCTCCTGCCAAAAAGTTTGGACAGCCCTGTGTTAATGTGAAGAGCAGAACCCTGAAAAAGAATAGGTGAGCTGTGCTATCAGTGGGAATGGCCGAAAGTGCATTTTGACACCATTAGTGTTGACAACCAGACATCGTTTAGTGCTGACAACAGGAATGGCCAGAGGTGCGTTTTGACACCATTATCTTCAACAGGTGTTTAGAGGGACCACCTGGTGAAAGGCCATCTACAAAGAGTCTGGGATAGGTGGGAAAACTCTGTACCAAAAACCAATCAGAGCAAGGAATTCCTACCTGGTCCCAAAAGGAAACCAGCTAATCTCAGAAGGTTTTTTAAGGCTATTAAGCAGGCTGTGTCTTACCATTGCTAATAATATTCCTGTACTGTACCTTGAGGGTTTTTAGGTACTTAAGAAACAGCCATTACTGCTGCCGCTATGACCACTCATTCAGAACCAGTGTGGTACAGCTACTGGGTTAGTCATTGTCTCATTGGTGAGCCCTGCTACAGCATAATGTTTCATTTGCACTTCCCTATCTGTGAAATGGGAGCAGTAATGATCAATGGGATGATGCCGCGATACACGAGTAAAAGATGGTTATATTTTATGAATGCCATGAGCTTGTCGGGGACTGCAGACAAAACACAGGATGCAAATCAAATCGGCAAATAAAAAAGATTAGCCAGGAATTCTAGAATCGGGTTGCCATTTAGAAATGATGATCTTTACTACTCAAGGAAGACCTCCTTCTGAAAGGGTTGCTATCTATGCATGCATGCCTCCTCCTGTTTGTTTTTAAATGTGTGGGAAAGTTGATCGAACAGCTAACTGTCGCGGTGTTCATTATTTCAGGCACAAAGGCATGCGGTACATTCATTCCTCCTCATGAGTGCATCTGTAGGTGTCGTATATGCGCCCCGTGGTTCCCACAAAGCGGTTCTTGTTTGAATTCATATTAAATGCAAAACTAATTAGTCAGCTCAGTGAATTCTCTCTGCAGCATTAAATGTATTTTCATGCAAGTGTTTACAAAATGTTTATCTGGCTCCCATGGAGGTTTGTGACCTGCATGCTCAAGTACGAATCCTATGCGTCTGATAAAGCAAATCTAATTTTAAAATATCGTCAGTGAACTGCTTTGCTCCATGATGAAATTGTGGAGTAGTGGGAACGTAGGGTAGCTCCTGTATTCCCGCAGCTTGCCGCACCTTGAACACTGAAATTAATCTGTTTGGATCATTTGTTTGAGGAAAGGCAACCTTTTCCATCTGTTTTCTGTGCCCTGTGCTGGCAGTGTGGCAGTTTCCGCCCCCCCCCCCAGCATCATCATGCATTTTGCTATCTTCCTTTTGAAGGGTAATTAGTAAAAAGATTGTCAGTTGAACAGTGAAGATTGTTACATTGTCGCAAATATTTTGAGGGGAGAATGAACAGAGAATTTCTTGTAAAGTAGTAATGATAAGAAGGAATAAAAAGAGTGAGTTTAATTCAGATGAGTGAAGGAAGTGGTTGAGACTGCATTTTATCAAGGGATGAAGCACAAGGGGCTGCACAGCTCTGGCCCCCTTTACCCCAATGCCTCAAAAACCAGCATCCTGGTTCTCCTCCCAGATCTGCTCTGCTGGCTCCTTTCTGTCCAGGAAGTTGAGCCAATAGCCCAGGAGTTCCCAAAGTGTGTGTCACAATGCTTCCTGAGATTTGGGTGCTGCCATCTTGGATCTCATGAGATTTCACGAGATCCAAGATGGTGGCATTTGGCTGAAACAGGAAGAAGAGGTTGCGGGGCAGTGTCCCATAACTTTAGGACCCAGGTAAGCTCTTTTCATTAGTTCCATCCTTTCCTCATAGCAAATGTAGCTTGCCACACAGCTTTGTAAGAGATGTCCGGGGTCAGCTGTGTTCCTATTGCCATGTCGACTGGGCCACTGCTCACCAAGCTACTTATGAGCAGCCTCTTACTGGAGACCATCCTTCCCTTTGCAAGAAGCCAGGCTGCTCTTGGCATCACATTCCTGGCCAAGCATCAAGGGTTGAGAAAAAAGGTGAGCTGTCTGATGAAGCATGGAGTGATGATCTCAGACAGTACAGAAGCCATATAGTTTATGGTGTCTTATTCCAATAGACTAGTATCCTGAACTGGACAACCTCCAGCTCTTCAAGAACTTAGCTTGGAATTCCAAAGGAACATTGCACAGTATGAACCAGAGGAAAAAGAACTGCTATGCACTAGGAGCCTGATTAGGCTCCTCCTTCTGCTTACTGGTATTACCAAGATAGTGTATCCAATATCTTGGGTGGACTTGGCCTTGGAGCCATGCTCGTTGTGGCAATCTTACACATACTTGATCATCTAGATGATGCTCATTGGCTATAATCCTACCCTGCAGATGCCCGATCTCATCTGATCTTGGAAGCTAAGCAGGGTCAGGCCTGGTTAGTACTTGGATGGGAGACCGCCTGGGAATACTGGGTGCTGTAGGCTTATACCATAGTCTTTCGAGACTGAAGGTTGCCAACCATTTTCCTGAGAGCAAGCCCCATTGAACAAAATAGGACTTACTTCTGAGTAGACCTGGTTAGGTTTGTGCCCACTATCAATTATTCAAAGACATTATTTTCTTAAGGTACAAGTAAGTGAGAATAACAGTTCCTTGGTGCATGTATAGCTAATCAACATTCCTCTTTAAAAAAAATAGTTAATATGTATCTAGTTGATATGTAGCAAGATAATAATAATAATAATAATATTATTATTATTATTATTATTATTATTATTATTATTATTATTATTATTATTATTATTATTATTATTAACTGGGTATTTATATACCACCTTTCTGGTCATCAGATTACTCATCTGACTTTATTCCAGGTGGTTTAGATAGATATTATGAATTATCCAACTTCCGAACACATGCAATCATTGTCCACTAGAATCACCAATTGTTCCTTCAGGTATTAAATGGGAAAGCTTGTTTGTCTTCCAAGAAATGTTTCATGGTTTGTAATGTTGGCCATGCATTTTCATAGTGCTTCACACATGCACCTTAGCACATTGATTTTCATATTGAATCATACTTCTCAACACCGGTCAGTGTTAAGGAGTCATTTGGAACTTCAGTCTTCCCTCCCGCTTGCAAAACAAACACACTCAGGAAGAAGAGAGGGCATTAGATCTGGTTAAGGGGACAGAATAATCTATAGAATAATTTATAGAATAATCTATAGACTCAAACAGGTAAGTTTTTTTTATCAAGTAAATGGTAGTGGTGATCTGTAGTTCACAGCAATTAATGGGAGTTCCACTGAGGGTAAGAGGTTAACATTAAAGAAAATCTGGGCATCAACTTACAAAGCAATTGGTTTTGAGTGTCTCCTGAACCTGATCACATCTGTGCAGGATCTCACTGCACATTCTGAGCCAGAAAACAACAACTGTGGAAATGGCACTCGGTTTGTAATAGTTCCAAGTCTTACAAGCTGAATGAATGTATTCTGTGAACCAGGTAATTACAAACTTCAGTGACATCCTTAGCTTCAAGCCATTTCTTCCCACACTTCTTTTAGCTGGCCATTAAAAAAAAAATTGAATCGGTATCTCTCCCTTGCCTCTTGTGTTGCATGTGGTCAAGATCTGAGGAATATCTTGGTGTTGATCTGAATGTCAAAAAAGTGCTCCTCTCATTTCAGAATATGGTCAATTTTGCAATTTTGTTTGTAGCTTGGGTTCTGAAAATCTCTGAGCTCAAGTTATTGTCGCCGTGTGACTTTGGGTCAGATCAAGTGCTTTTGCCAGCTTCCTACTGATGGTGTGAATTTGAAAAGTTACGCAAGTGAAATGTGTAAGGTGACTAACAAAAACTTTTCCTTACCTACAAAAAGTTTTGTCTTTTTTAAAGTAAGTTGAAGTGCAAGACTGATGCCACTTCTGATCTCTCCGACATACATCATTTTCCCTCACATTTATTCGCTTGAACTAGTGAAGTTAAAAGAGCAGACATGGGCGCCTAGAGTCACTGAGCACAAGTTACCAAGCAAATACTACTAATAATAAACCTCTCTTTTTCAGATATTAATCCTGAAAGAGAACACTGCTTTTTAACAGACAAAGCTATAAGAGGATCAAATCTCATGAACTGGCAAGTGAAGAATTTGGGGATTGATCTTCTGAATATTAATTTCACAGTTCTTGGCTCTTTCCATTCCCAAAGTGTTGATACTATTTTCATTTACTTGGTTGTGATTTTAAGGAAGCATATGTGTGTACAAGCACACAAAAAAATCATTCTCAGAGTCAGGTGTTTAACTTTTCTTTCATGATAGTTTTTATTTTTATTTTTGAGTGTCTATTTTGTAAACATTTTTAAAAATTTTAATTTTATTTTTCTGACAGAAAAAATGCATTTAAGAACACAATATGAATACACATCAAACAAATATGTGGAAATTGAGATATTTTTATTTTCAAAACCATTACAAAGAGGTTATGGGCTGTTGCACATGACCTCTGTAGGTTTCAGAATAACGGTTTGTGCAAAAACATACTACTTGCAAATTTACAGTAAAACTGGAAGTGACTTTTTTTTGCCCTTATAATGTATTCTGAGGCCCAGGAAAGCTCTGCCCGGGTTTCACAATACCTTATAAAACATAAAAACATCAATTCCAGTTTTATTGTAAAACTAGAAGTAGCATTTTTCCCCCTAAATGGCCATGTTGAAGCCTGCAGAGGCCACGGGTGATCACATGCATCCTCTGTGGACCTCAGAAGGGCCTCAGGACCCGATCGGGTTTGGATGTTTGGGGGGGAGGGGCAAAAATCCATGGATTTCAACATCCACAGATTTCTTTATCTGCAGGAGTTCCTGGAATGGAACCCCCCTTGATAATGAGGGCCAACTGTATATGTCTAGGAAATGCTTCCAAATATTCACATATCCTTTCACAATTGTCTATAAGCCATTCTCTCAAAAGTGGATAAGGTCAACTTTTGGTCTTCAATCCATTGACTAATAGTAGGGAGGGCACTTATCCTTCCAATTTTTCAATATCAGTCTTTTTGCTACCATAAAGACACAGAGGATCCATTTCTGCTTTCCCACTGTTAATTTCCATGATACCGGTAAATAGTTCAAAAGGACATAAGTTAAATATCAGTGATTGTTGCAGTACAACATTAATACTGTAAATGGCTTATTCTCCCAAAAAGATGTATTTCTGAACATTATGAAAGCATATGAGTAAGAGGGACACCCAAGCTAACACAGCATTTAAATTATCCTTTACAATAAAGATTCTGTGGTGTCCAATAAATTGGAGGGGGTCATCTGGTGGCAATGGTCATGCTGAATCAGCAGCCTCCCTGCCCTATCTCTCTCTGTGAACTTGTGCCAGTTAGAAACCTCATGGAGGTCTGAGAAGATCCACTGCGAAGTGGAAAGCATACAGAGGATAAGATGATTTCAATCTCCTCTCCCATTCGAGCCTTGCGATCCACCACCACCCCACAGCATATAGTGTGCTCCTGTATGGTGTGGTTGGATGAATGGGAGGGGAGGATAGAATTGGACTCTTAGTCTAACATATGGACCAGTTTAGTTCCACAGATCTGTGCAGATGTTGCAACAAATATAGGTTGAAACAGCCTGCTCTTGCCAGCCCAACAATATTATGTCTGAATGGAAACACCACAGAGGACACACAAAAACACCAGTGCAGCTATCCATATCTTGTGTGTCCTTAATTTGGGGATCCAGTATTGTCAGAAAGAGACAGAGACAGAAAAAGACAGAGAGGTTCTCTTTAGCTGAAAATTTTGTTCCAGACATACCCAGGAACATAATTTCCTGCTGAAGAGTGCGCAATTTGCAGCTTAGTGTGCTTCACAAATTGAATTTGCAGGTATAATCACTACAAATTCCATGCTCCTGGCTACCTTCTGCTGGGGAGCATGGCATTATAGTTTTGACTGATTTACAATTCAGTTTGGCAAAGAAATTACCAATCCCATGCTTCTTTAAACATGCAACATTTGGTGTCTAGCAAGCCCTCCATACCACCAGTTATAATCTCTCCCTTCTCAATGGTAAGGTTCTTTTTCCCTTGGAAAGAAGTGGAATTATAGACATGGCAGGAGCAAACTTCATTTTAAGCCATGCCAAATGTTGGAGGGGTATGAACTTGTTTAGAAGAAGATGAGTCTTTTCATACCTGGGGGGGGGGAGGGGATGTGGATTTTAAACTCCCCCAATTGTGAATTTGCTCCAATCTACTGTGGATTTTTCAACAATCCATATACACTAAAATACATCCACCCTAAAGCTTAGCAACAATGTTCTAAATGTTTGCGTCAATAATGAGGACATCTCTGCTTTGTCTGTTCATTTCTCTGAGGCCTTACCTGGAAATTTGATAGCCCCACCTAGTGGTGAAGGCTGACTTCATCTGTGTGCTGGAAGCATCATGAACTGGAAAACCGAACCCTGGGATAGCAAGCCCGTATTTAATGTGCATAATGTGGTGCTAGGAAGATTAATTAGTTAATAAAAATGTAAATTGCTAGATAAATGTTATTAATATTAGCCCTTGGTAGCAATAAAGTACGCTCAAGTAGAAGAACAAAAAAAGAGAGAAAGAAATCCTGCTTTTCTAGCTCTGCTGCTTTTGACTTATGGCGAAAGTTTGTATCCCAGTAAGTTCCGACCCATGATCTAAAGGGGGGATGTGGGGCAGTGGCGTCACTAGGATTTGCATCACCTGGTGCAGGAGGCCTGCGCATCACCCCATGCAGTGGGCAGGGCAACACCCAGGTGGTGGGCGTGGTGATGTACCATCGCCCCACCCCCACTGGTTTTTTTGGCAGTACCTTTTGATAGAACACAGATATTTTAATGTAGTTTGTTTCATTGCATTCTGCATGAAATTACACGTTGATTGATATATAACATGATGGTCTTATTCCTCCAAACTCTGATTTTAGTGATTTTGAAAACTTGTAGAGCTACACACACATACCCCCCCATGTCAACTTACTAACTCCTTATTGAAGCAGTTCTCAAACCTTTAGTGCCGGGACCCACTTTTTAGAATGACAATCTGTCCAGGACCCATTGGAAGTGATGTCCTGGCCAGAAGTGACATCATCAAGCAAATTAAAATAAATAATTACAAATAGTTAAATTAACATGAAAGAAATAATTAAATACGGGGGGGCCAGCCTTGTTCCACCAAGTGAGTTTTCTCTGTAGTCTGCCTGCAATAACCCCCCCAAAAGAATCAGTGAGATTTCCAGCCCTCCCCAGTGCCCAGTTTAAAGTCCTTCTATTTCAAGCACATCAATACAAAGACCCACCTGGCTTTACAAGTCTGAGAGCCCAATCCTATGCCTGTCTACTCAGAAGTAAGTCCCATTAGAGTCAGTTGGGCTTACTCCCAGGAAAGTGTGGGTAGGATTGGACTGTGAGGGAAACTTTGCAAGCGCAAAATAGAAAACTTTCCCCTTACCAGTTCAAGCCTCTTTGTCGGTCCTTTCTAGTGGGGGGGGGGGGGCCCGCATTCTGGGGCTTTTGTTGCGCTTCCAGTCCCATCGGATCGGGACCATTGTGGTGTCCTCACATTCCCCTTTGCCTGGCCTGACAACCAGCCAAGGCATGTCTGCCTACTCGCGAGTAAACGCTACCGTGAGGCTGCTTCGCTTCCCATAGGGCTCCATATACACGCAGCTGGGGGGGGAGGGACCTCCTCCTCAGGTGTTTTTGGGGGCTGCATTCATTGGATCAGGACCATTCTGAGTTGGAGCCCTCTCAGCCTGCCCTTTCAACGGACTAAGGTAAGTGTGCCTACTCACGAGTAAACACGGCCATGTGGTTTCACTTGATTTCCGTAGGGCTGATTAGGGACCACCTCCTTGGGTGTTTTTGGGGGGCTGCATTTACTGGATCGGGACCATTCAGGTGTCGTTGGATTCCTCTCAGCCTGCCCTTTCCGATGCACTAAGGCATGTTTGCCTACTCGCCAGTAAACGCATGATACGGCTCACTTTCACTTTCCATAGGGCTCCATGCATTTTTTCCTTCCGGTTTTTGGGCCATAACTTTTGAAGGAAAGGAGCAATCTCCACGGGTTTTTTGCATTGTGTTCCACTGGCCATTCCACATCCAAAAGTGTATGGCACAATGCAGTAGCTCCTAACAGCGCGATTTTAACGCGTCGCCCCTCCAGGGCGCGTCACCCCCCAGTGCGTCACCCAGTGCGGCCCGCACCCCCTAGCAACACCCCTGAAGTGGGGTTCATTTTATGCCAGCATTTTGAGATATTGATCTAAAACTACAAATATGGTTGAGACAAAAGAAAAAAAATATCAAGTCCTCTATTAGTCCCACTAATTTAGGTGAGATATCATTCACATTGCATGATGTCTGGGGATCACACATTCCGTATGGGATGCACACTCACAGCAGGTTTGTTTGCTTGTGTGTGTTGTTTCTTTTCCTGGTGATTGCCTAGGGTGAGCGAATTAGCATGTTCTGTATCTTTTCTGAGAGCTCAGCAGTAGATAGTTTGCTTAAATACATGCAGTTGCTAAGAGAGATGGGCATTGTGCTGCAGTAAAAACGGGTATTACATCCATTTTGGGGATGCCACCCTCCCCCCAGCTTGGTTGGGTATCACCTGAGGGCCCCAAAGATATGCAAGCCTTACCCCCCCCCCCAATAGGAGACACAAGAAATTGACAGCAGTAGTTTACAGTTATAATTTAATCTGGTGAAGACTTTGACATTCATGAGGCTGTTATGTCACAGGTCTCCCTTTCAGTCTCAACAACAAGAGGGCCACCTTCATTAACCCCCCCCCCCCCAGTGCACCTTCTAAGGATCACCAGTTCCTATGGGCATTGGTTGGCCAGATCTTGGCCCTTCTGGGCAGGTGAGTAGCAGGTAGGTGCCAGGCCTCAAGAAAGGTAATGCGTAGTTTTCCTGGAGCACCCTTGCAGAGTGCACTGGGTCCAGAGGGCTTCAGCCTCTCTGGACTGGGCTGCTGCTGCCCAGGTTCCTCCTGGGCTTAGAGAACTCCTTGAATTAGGGTTTGAGGTGGACTGTCCTGCAGTTCCACTAGCCTCTGGGGTCGGGGCTCCAAGGGTGGCTCCCCCAGTCGCGGTCTCCCTTGAGACCCTTTCAGGGCGGGGTCCAGGCCAAGGCAAGGTGCTTTGGGAGCTTGAAGTTCCCAGGGTCCCCGCTGAGGCACTGCAGCTACTCTCAGCCTGGCAACCAGTTGCCTCGGCTGCCCAGCCCCTTTTGAAGCTGGGAGGACCTGCCCCAGGAGACCCTGCCCCTCACAAGTTCTCTGGCAAACCTTCAGCTTGGCCAGGTTCCACCAAGAGAGGTAGCCAGGCCAAGCCACGGCTCTTGCCCTGCCGCCTCTGCAGGTCAGCTGGGGATTGCTGCATGGGCCCTCCCAGCTATATTGCCACTTCTGTCCAGCTCTGCAGAAGTCCCTGCCCAGGTAAGGGGGCAGGCCGTGATCTACCAGGACAGTAGCGGCATGACTTCCATGCCACTCCATGTGTTCTGGGACAAGGTGACAGCTGCTGCGTGTTGGAAACATTGAGTTCTGGACATACAAAGAGAAGGAATGAGGTTCCAAGAGAATAAGGACTCAGTCAGGCACTGCTTATCACTGGACAGGGAACCAAGGCAAGTTTTCTAGCAATAGTTTCTAAAGGCAAATGGCACAGCACATGCTACTAGTGTTATCTGCCTGTTCAAGTGTGTGTCACTTTCCTAACCACAGTACTAATTAAGCCAACCAATGGGAGATAATGCATAAGTGTGACCAGCATGCATACTGAGACAACATGGGAACCCCAGATTACCACATCACTTAAGCAATATTGAGCCTCAAAAAACCCCATTTAGGGTATCCCAGCATAGTTGGGGAGAGATTTCTTGTGGACTGTTGTGTTGTTGCTCTTGCCATAGTGAATGTGCATGTGGCTTACAGCCTAATCCTATCCTTCCCCCATCCCTGCCAATACAGCTGTGCCAAAAAGGCTTGCTTACAGCTATGGGGGGGGGGGGGGAGATTGGGAGGCTTGGGAGAGTAAATATTTTCCCCCTTGGCCAGTTCCACCCATGCCAGTTCCACCTGACCCACAGTTGTCAGTAGGCGCTGCTCCATCCACGGGTGCGCAGTGGGCCTCTGGTTGCCAGCCCTCTGGCAGTACACAGCTTTGCTGCCAGAGAGGCTTGTGTGACTGTCATAAGGCCATAGTTGCTGGCAGAATGCTATTTCTGCCAGCGGAAAAGCCCAATAGGATTGGACTGTTCGCCTCCATAAGAAACATAAGAGGAGTCCTGCTGGCTCACATCATAGGCCCAACTAGTACAATATCTTGTTTCCCACAGCGACCAACCCGATGCCTCTCAGAGAAGCCCACAAAAGGACATGAAAGCATCTCTCTTTCCCATTGTTCTTCCTCTACAGCTAGCATACTGCCTCTGAACTTGGAAGTAGCATCATGACTAGTAGTCCATAGCTAGACAGCCTCCATGAATTTAGTGTCTGATCTCTTTGAAAATCATCTAAGCTAGCTACTGAAGAAAAAGACAACAACTCTGAAGACTGCGATGAGGGGAACCATGGTATCATCATAGCTGTTGGTGAAGACGGGAAAAGGGAGAACAATTACGAACACCTGTGGTTTCCCGGAAATAACGAAAATGGACATTACAGTCATACCTCTGATACAGCAGCCCCCTGTAGCTCTGTTTTGTTACAGCATGTCACCCCAAGTTGATTGATGTGGGAGCAGAGCATTGTGCATCAGGAGGGGCCTATCAGCTCCCGCTGCCTTCAATGACATCTTCTTTAGCACCGTTTTATGCAGCACTCGGCTTCAGAGGAATAGACCCCCTGCGTTGATGGAGGTGTTGCAGTGCATAGCTTTCAAAAATCTTTTGCCTTCCCATCTGGATCCTGAAAAGAAGCTGAGCAATCTGTTCTCCATACACAAGTACTGCAGAGGAAGGAGAATAGCATCCCAGTCCCAGCATAGCCCTGTCTAGTATAGTCTTCCCAATCCTACAGCTGTTGCCTCACTGGGCAATTTCCTGGTTTAGTCCTCTCTCTATCTCTCTCTGTGCATATGAGTATTTAGAACTACATCATTATGAAAAAAATTATGTCTTCAACCACTCAAATCCATCTGAACAAAGGAGGAAGTACAAGACTATAGACCCTCTCTTAACAGATTAATGTACATACATAATAGCTTATAATGGTAACCCTGTTTTCCAGTATAGGAGATAATTATTGGTATGCCTTCTTTTCTCCCTCAGGTGTAATGCCTGATAATTCTTTCCACTTGTTTGCTAAATGTTAAACTAGACTTCTAATGAACCACTAAGAGTATTCACGGGTATTTAGCCAAGTGTTTAACCTCTTTTAAGTGAGCCTGTGCAAATAGATACATGGTAAATATTTAAAATCCCATGAATAAGCTTTAGTCTAATCCCTGTCAACAGACCTTGGATGTGAAGGTGGAGGCATTATATACACTGCCGTTCCCCGAGCAGTGCCCTTCTGATCCTCACTGCGCTGGTACTTCTACTAACCGCTAATGATTAGGCAAAATAAAAAGGTGGTCATAGCTGCTTTAAACCTGCAGTGGCTCATGTGAGATTTGGAATGATGATTTAAATAACAAAGCCAATAATTTTATTTGCAAAAGGGGATGAGGTTCAGAACATCCTCCACGTAATGCCTGTTCGTGTTTATGGGAGGGCAGAACTGTGCGCAAACAAACATGGGAGGGAAAAGAGCATGATTCTATATATGGGTCATGATCCCAATGGGGTCGTGAAGCCTCTTTGGGGAGGGGGATCGTGGCAACCTTTCAAAGCCTGTGCAAGAGCAGGCTTGGATCCAATCTAGTAATGGTACTGTCTTATCAAAAACTGAGTTCTTGATATAATCCTGCATAGCCTCTTCCTGCTTTCTTGCTGTGCAGCTCCTGAGGCCGGCCCTGCTCAGGAAGCTACCTGACAGGGTTGTTGTGAAGACACAAAAGTTAGGGGAAAAAGGGGCAGGCAGGGGTGAGTGGTTACAGGGACAGGGGGTGGGTGAATTGGGTCCCAGGAGGGGGCCCAAGTTGGTGGGAGCCCCCAGTTTCATTATTTATTTATTTATTGGGGAAGTGGCACGAAAAAAAGGTTGAAGACCAAGGCTGTCAATCTGGGTGGTTTAGGGCCCAATCCTATCCAATTTTCCAGTGCCAGTGCAGCTGTGCCAATGGGTCATGTACTGCATCTTGTGGTGGGGCAGCGGTCACAGAGGCCCCCTTAAAGTATGGGAACATTTGTTCCCTTACTTTGGGGCTGCATTGTGGCTATCCTTAGCATGTATGCACTGCTGAAACAGAGACGCCTGCGTTGGCTCGGTCATGTCGTGAGAATGGATGATGGCCAGATCCCAAAGGGTCTCCTCTATGGAGAACTCGTGCAAGGAAAGCGCCCTACAGGTAGACCACAGCTGCGATACAAGGACATCTGCAAGAGGGATCTGAAGGCCTTAGGAGTGGACCTACACAGGTGGAAAACCCTGGCCTCTGAGCGGCCTGCTTGGAGGCAGGCTGGGCAGCATGGCCTTTCCCAGTTTGAAGAGACACTTGGCCAACAGTCTGAGGCAAAGAGGTAAAGAAGGAAGGCCCATAGCCAGGGAGACAGACCAGGGACAGACTGCACTTGCTCCCGATGTGGAAGGGATTGTCACTCCCGAATCGGCCTTTTCAGCCACACTAGACGCTGTTCCAGAACCACCATTCAGAGCGCGATACCATAGTCTTTTGAGACTGAAGGTTGCCAACATATATGTGGCTATACTGGAATATTGGATAGGATTGGGCCCTTAGGCAGCTACAATAGTACTTTCAGCAACTACGACTGCTTCTTGAAGGATTGTGTGTGCCACCTTTGGAATGACGATCACAACAAGGAGAACCACCAGGCAGTCTGCATTAGCACTGGATATCATCTTGGGAAGTTGTGGCTTCGAACCATGCCACCGGCAAGGGAGTGTTGCCAACTGGAATACCTGAAGTTGCCTAGGTGTTGATTTCTTTGCGATGGTGTTGCTGCGACCTTATTGTGAGATCTCCATTTTCCAGCAGTGCGCGTTTTAAGGGGGCAAGCATGCGCCTCCTTCATTGCTAGGAACTTAGGTGCTGTTGGTTCTGCTTTTCCCACAGGGCAAGCCTTCAAATAACTGTTTGAGCGGAACTCAGTTTGTCAACTTAAAGAACGGCTTTGACCCAATTGGACAAATTGAGCCTGTGGGTACTCATTGCATCTGACAATAAATCTTCGAAATTTCAGCTCTCCTGGTTTGCCTCTTCTCACTACGTGACTGTTGAAGTGAAGATGTGTATTTCTTCTTCTTTTCTCTTTTGAAAGAAAAGAGGTTTCTGAGGGGAAATGAAAAGGTCAGCAGTTCATGTGTGGCAGGCAGGACCGTGAAGTGAGATAATGGTTGTGAGCAAGTATCTGTTGTATTTATGGGTGGCTAATGTGTGTCGGTGTTTAGATTTCACGTCTGAACTAATTTTACCTACAGGAAAAAGAAGGCAAATGGCTGCAAAAAAAAAGGCGTTATTCTAAACCCACTCATTTTGTGATCCATTGTAATCCTTTTTGGGTCACTTGGAAACACCTCTCCTTTGACTCACGAGTGCCTGGCTTTTCCTTGGCTAACACGGCTTTCAACTAGCAGCAAGTGTACTAAAGAGTTTTCCTTTTGGGGTTTCATTTCAGTGCCTTGCCTGTCAGAGTCCTTTCTTCTTCACTGGTGATGTGTCCCAGCCATGTCAAACTTCGTTACTTTTTCATGTGTTAGACCGTGCACACTCTCCCCAGCTTCTTCACCCAGAGATAACTGAAGTTATACTTTATCTATCCTATCTGCCAAACCATTTTATTGTTTCATCTCTCAACAGTGCAAGATTTCTCCCCCGGTTTATGAATTGCTCCTTCTGTCACACCGATTCACTGGATTATAAAGTTTTTTTTTTTTAATTATATGGCATTGCTTTCTTTTTAACCACATAAACTTATAGCCCAATCCTATAGCGGGGCTATAGTAGCAGATGTCCCAATCCACCACAAGTCCTCTTACATCACTGTAAATGTCACACTACCACTATGCACATTGAAGGCACCAGTGCAAATGGCCAAAGGGTCCATGCACTCACTAGAGATGGACCTAGCCCAAATTGGAACAGGTAAAGTGCTTGTGAGGGTGGATCATGGGTGGTTCGGGAAAGATCAGGTGGTTCAAGGGCAGGACGGGGTGGATTCTGGTGACTACAGTGCACATCAGGATCCTATCCCCATTTTCCCAGCCCAGCATGCACCCTGCCTCTCTTCAAAATCATTAATGCAATGAATGGGTTTGATTAAACGATACTAGTTTCCCAATGTCTGGTTTAAAGTCACTTAGCAAGAGTCCTAAAACACCATATTTAGAAATCTGGAGTTGATTCCTTGCTTGGAGGGAAGTTGGATGACAACGCTAAAACCATGTTCCACCAAATATGATGTTTGAAATGCAACAAGCAGCTTCTTAACTACTGTCAGTGCAGGATAGCAATCAGAATTTTCCCTCTGTGAGCTCTTGGTACAATTTTTTTTAAACCCTGATGATGATCCTGATACGTTAAATTTATTATCCTTATGACACCTTCCTGATTTAGGCTTTCATGCCTGACTCTTGGTGATGACTGAATGGATAAATCTACCTGCTATACCAATTTGTTCTCAAAGTGACTTACAGAACACAAGAATGATGAGATGATTCCCTGCCCAAAAGAGAGACAAGGGAGGAAGCAGAGAAATGAGAGCAAAGTAGAGGCGGGGGAAGTGGGGGAAGAATATGTGATTATTACATATACAAGTACCTGGGATTAGTTTCAAGCCAATAGTAGGAACTACACAGTCCTACTTCTATCTTTGTGACTGCCAGATGGAAATGGTTGCTGGAGAACACAATTTTTGGAGGGGAGTGGCCAAATGACTGCTCATATTCTATAAATTATACAAATATATTACACAAGAGCTCTAAGCTCAGTGATTAAAATGAATTAACTGTTTCTCACTTTTTTAAAAATAGAGACTAGTCCTGTTTCATTGCTCACTGTTATGAGCAACACATCTATAACCCAATGAATTCTGTTTGATTTCCTTCTAGCAAAGCCGTTTCATGTTAAAAGAAGTATCTAGCCTACCAAGGCCACTGTTTGATTGAATAGGAAATTTAACGTCTCACCAAGGCTGATTTTATTTCTGTCTTAATGAAAACCTAAGTGCAGTACTGAGTCCAGTTCTGTTTAACAGTGTTTGACAGCCACTGAGCCCACAGATGAATCAAGGTTGACATTTGAGAACAAAATAGTGGAGCACTTGACCAAGCCAATAAATGGCTGCAGCTGGGACACATCTTGGGGTTGTGGTGAAAGAGACATCTGGGTGTTTTCTGTGGCAAATAACTCCAGCTAGAGCTAGTTTTTTGTTTTAAATTGCGTTCAGGTGATATGGCATAAGCCATTTGAAGAAGAAGCCTACTTTTGTCAAAGGGGGATTTCGAATAATTGTTTCACAGTGCAGTTTAGATCAAAAGCCACTTGGAGATTAACCTGGCCAAGCAATCTCCCCAAGGCTCTAGGCAAGGAAGTAGTCTATGCATTCCACTTATCTGCTGAGTGTATCATCTCTTCTGATCAACATCTGAAACTCTGCATGGAATGATATGGAAACATCCTACCCATGATGATTGGTTTGGATTAGTGAAAGATAGGCTGGTGCCAGGGCTGAATGATTGGCTAAACTCAGAATGGAAAGAGAACCATGCTTAACAAGCCAAAATTTCTATATTGACAAGGCCAGATCTAAAAATATTGCCAAGGATACTGTAGGGGCAGAAGCCCGAAGTGTCTGCCAGGGAGTGACAATGTGAAGTGCCTAGAACCCTAAGGCTTCTTTGGATCTGTGAGCAGTGCTTCTTCTTAATTCACTGGCACATGTCTGAAAATGCTAGCTACTTGCTGCAAAATCATCCAACAGGCAGACACACAGAGTCCTAGTTCTGTTCATAGCAATGCAATCGTACTACTTAACTGAGCAGCCCGAATACGGGCAACCACTGTGTTAGTCAAGGAAGTTTCCCAGTTGTGTCAGTCAGGAAGTTCTTTCCCATGGAAGTTCCCTATACCAGCTCTAACATATATGCAGCATTCATACAAAGCAAGAGGAACTCATACAAAAATAGAGCAACTCAGAGTGCAATCCAGAGCACTTTTTGGGCTGGTGTAAGACCCATGACTATAATTGTTAAAAGCATATACAGTGTAGCCTGTTAAAAGTACAGATCTCCCCAAATGCAGTCATATACCATGTTGGCATCAAGTCTAATATACTAAAAATAAAATACTGAAATGAATAGGGACCCACTGAAATTGGCTTGTGACCCACTTAGTGGGTCCGGACTCAAGTTTCTAAGAGAAAGCAATGTGCTCTGCACAAGAGTGTGCATTTTGCAAATTAAATAGGAAAAAAAAAATGCATATTGTAACATATTTTGGTCCAAATGCACTTTTAAATGTTGCATCGTATTGTTTTCCATACGAGGCGCTTTTCATATAGGATCTCCTGCTGAGAGAAATCATTTTATCTGAAAGCAGTGGAAACCTGTCAATAATACCCATACGTCCTATTAAATGTTTTCATTCCTTTCATGGTATGTTATGCTTCATCGGTGTTCTTAATCCTAGCTTCAGTTCACGTCCGTGCTCCAAAACAGCTCACTGAGCAGTAATTTATCTCTTGGCTGGGCATAACAACCGCAACTACAGGTTATTTTGGGAGCGGGGATTTGCATTGCATAAACTGTATTTTGGAAATGATTTTCAAATGAGATTAATTTGTGATAGGGAAGGTATTCCTCTATTTTTAGAAGCAGCTTCTAAGCCACTTGAGGCTGGCTCTTGAGTGCCTTCTTGGGTATTGGGCAGAATCTTCATTTGAGGATTAGAGCAGGGATGCCACAGGAGGGAGGTAAAAGACGTTTCCCTTATTTGTTTTAATACCTATTTAAAATTGGCAATGGAAAGATAATAACAGATTGCGTGCTAGCCAAATATTTTGGATGACTTGTATTTCTTTTCAATTACGCCAACTGCTTTAGCATAGGAAGAGATTACTGTTCCTGCATGCTGAAAAGATATTAACAATTAAAATAGTGGGGAAGGGGGGGCTGGGTCATGTAGTGCAGGATTATTGGCATTTTCTGTGCAAAGTGACTGGGGAATCTCTTTGTATCATTTTAATGTTTATAATTAAGCAGCAGTGGTTACATGTTGAGCAGCTACAGTAATGGAAAATGAAAAAGGGGGGGGGGTGATAGGAGTATTTGTATATTAGCCATGGAACCTAAACAAGCATTTCAGAGTTATGACTTCTGTGGCCATAAATGAATTTGAATGCCAGCAACAGGTTGCTGGGAGCCTTGGACAAAGTCCTGCAGTAGGCCCTCATTGTGCCCCTTGCCCACCCCCTGATGGCACATCAGGTGCTACTGCTGCCATTGGTACTGATAATTGGCCTGGGTAGTTGGGTTCTTATTCTAACCATCTGCCCTGACACTTCAATGCCCCCAATTCTGCAGGAAACCAAGAAGCCAATTTGGCTCAGCAGGAGGGGAGGGGACATTCAGGATTAACCATGTGAATGGCCCTGGTCATTCAAAAGGTCAACCTGGGCTTCAAGAAACAATACCAGCCACACTGGCAGGAAAAAAAAAACAAAAAAAAACCCAGAGCCATCAAGAACCTTTCAAGATCCTTAAGACTAAGATAACCTGATCCTATCGGGGCCAGTCAGAAGTGGAGCGCAAGTTGTGCTGCTGCTGAAAAAGACCATAAAGCGCTTTCCGGCGGCATGCTAAGTAGTGTGCTGCTGGGACACCAGCAGGAAGGCTAGAGCATTCCTGTGCATGTCATCAGCTCTACCACCACCTGCCAAAGCATTTAAGTCAGTAGGAGAGATGGAAGAAGGTGGAGGAGAACAAAACGAGGGTGAAACTGGGTGGGAAGGGGGTGTAACAAGGGGCAGGGAGGCTACAGGAAGGAGTGGATCTGGTGGTGATGGAGCATACCAGACCCTATCCCCCTTTCCTGCAGCCTCTTCTCTTTTCTCTCCTTGAACATGAAATCTCCTGCACAGGTCCAAAAGACCCATTGCGGAGTGGCAGGCTTACAGAGGTGTAGGGGGTACATGGACAAAGGAATAATCTTTCCCATGATTAGGGTTTCTGGGAGATCAGTATCCCTAATTGATGCCCCATTAGAAAGGTACATCCTCACAGCCCAATCCTATCCTTCCCCTATCCTGCTGGTGCAGCTGTGGCAAAAATGAGTGTGCTCTATTCAGGGGGGATGTGTGTGGATTGGGCAGATTCAGGGCTGTCAGGATGTACCTTTCTAATAGGGCATCTGTTAGGGATACTGGGCCCCTGGAAACCCTAATCCAGGGAAACCCAAAGTATTTCTCCTTTGATCATGCACACAAACATCGTATCCAGAAAAGCCCTCCAGCTGTTAATGCAGGTGGAAGGAAACCTGTCCGGTTCCCGCCTGCATGACGTGGTGAGCAGCTATTGGTCGGGGGAGGGGGCAAACTGGGATGTATTTTCAAGGCTGGCGCTTTCCCAGCCTCTTGGTTCCATGGCAGCAGTGGGCACAATACTGACCTGACTCCATCCAGCCACCTCCGTCTCAGGACCAGTCCGACTTCAGAGGAAGCCTCTTCTGCGCTGAATCCCACATGCCAGCTGTGTTTGGTCTGTAAGGTGGGGATGGGGGTTTGGATGGGCTCTGCCCAAGGGAAGGATCAGAAGTGGGCCCCGTGGAGCGCAGGGGACCTGCTTCTGAGCAGACGTTCCTGGAGGGTGCGCTCAGTCCCTGGACCCATGAGTGGAGGGAATGGGCTGCCGCCTTGCACGTGGCGCTCACAGCTCCTGCTGCTGCTTCCCGGGAGGGCACAACCTGCCTGGAGGGTGCGCTCAGTCCCTGGCCCTGTGAGTGAAGGCAACAGGCTGCTGCCCTCCAGCTCAGAGCCAGATCTCGCCTGCTGCGGAGCCACCCGGGGTTGCTGGCAAGGGGCTCCGTGAGCGTGGGACTGATGGCTGATCCCAGGCTCTCCCCACCTGCCTGGGGTGGTGGGTCACAGCCTGCTCCATGTGGGAGCAGGCCACGTGACTTGAAGCCTGCGAAAGGTGCGGGCGCCCGGCCATGGTAGGTGGGCAAGCCCAGGTTACAGGATGTGTCCCGGCAAGCGGGCAACCTCTGGATCCCCGTGGCCTGAGTGCAGACTGGGAGGCGGGCGCCAGTTCAGCGCCCCCACTGGGCCTGCAGAGAGTCACCCACTTTCAGGGGAGTAAGCCCCAGGGACTGTAATGGGGCTTACATCTGAGGAGCCAGGCAGAGGCTGGGGCGCTGGGGCTGCAGCTCTGGCAGCACTTTCCTGGGAGTAAGCCCCCATGGACTAGAATGGGCCTTGCTTCCGAGTAGGCATGCAGGGTCTTGGGCTCTAAGGCTGCGATCCTAGGCCCCACTTTCCTGGGAGTAAGCCCTATGGACTATAGTGGGGCTTGCTTCTGAGTAGGCATGCAGAGGCACGGACCATGAGGCTGTGGTCCTCGCCCCACTTTTGTGGGAGTAAGCCCCATGGACTATAGCAGGGCTTGCTTCTCAGTAGGCATGCAGAGGCACAGACCATGGGGCTGTGGTCCTCGCCCCACTTTTGTGGGAGCAAGCCCCATGGACTATAGCAGGGCTTGCTTCTGAGTAGGCATGCAGAGGCATGGACCATAGGGCTGCAGTCCTCGCCCCACTTTCAGGGAGTAAGCCCCTTGGGCTATAATGGGGCTTGCTTCTGAGTAGGGGCTTGCTTCTGAGTATGCATGCAGAGGCTTGGACCATATGTCTCCAGTCCTTGCTCCACTTTCCGGGGAGTAAGTCCCACTGAGTATAACAGGTCTTGCTTCTGGGTAGACATGGAGCGCAGGAGATTACCGCACTCACATCCCAAGGGGTGGGAGGGCATGAGGGCATGAGGGACTAGCTACCACCACAGTGGCCATCACACAACCTGGGCTTATGTTGCCACACAGTGAGAGGGAGATAAAGTTGCATATTCAAGGCAGAGAAGGAATCATAAAAAAAAAGGGTGAACCCCATCCTGTCTGAACAGGAATGGTTTAACTTGCCTCCCCAGGTGCTTTTCATGCACATTGGCGTAATGACCTTTGCCTGAGGACGGGGCTGTCCTTGAGGCAGCAGGTGGTAGAAGACCTCGCCACACTGAGAAGTTGGATGCCTGGCCTGATCATCATATGGTCGGACCTGCTTCCGCGCCGGGTTTGGAGGTGTACCACAAGCCCGGCTGGAGTTGATAGAGCCAGAAGGAAGGTGAATGCGCACCTGGGGAGGGAAGTGTCGGTAGCTGACGGCCTGGTGCTTCTCCACCCAGATATAGTGAGCTCTCTGTGGCACCTTTACAGGGAAGGTGGCATGCATCTCTCAGAGGTCCGGAACCATATCTTTCTGTCAGACTTGCAATGGGTCCTGTAATGGGGCGGGGGGATGCTAAGCACTAGGCTAGCCCCCCCCCCCATGTGGCAGGGTAGTGCGGGAACGGAAGGAGAAATAGGGAACTGGTGTCTACCTTCAGGCAAGCAACAGGCCGGGTTAAGGCCAGTGCTGAGCTCCGAGGCTACCCGGATCGGGCTTGATCCCGGAATGGAATTGGGATGATGCTCACCTTTGTGGTTCCCCGGCTCAGGGTGGGCAGAACAATTCAGCTGGCTGGACCCCATTTCCAGGGGTTGGTGATGAAGAACCTGGGGGAGCCTTGGGCGAGCTCAGGTCCTGAGTCAGAGTGGTTCGCCCAAAAGGAGGGCTCAGAGAGGAACAGTCTCCTCCTAGTTAGGTGCCCGCACTAAAGGGGGTTGGAGTATAGTCAGGATTGCACCAATTGCATTGCACCAATCGCTGCGCAGCCTTGTAATGGAATAAATCATGGTCCTGTTTCAACCAAGTCTTTTGTGTCATACATGTTTGTGGGGGGATACCTGGGCAAATGGCAAGGGAAGGGGCATCAAGGCATGGTCACACTTTCTCTGACCACACATTCCTTTTCCTTCCCTAATAGGGAAGGTAGGTTAATACTCAACAGGATCAGTAAATAAGAGTAGATGGAGAACTCTAAGGCTACAATCCTATCTACACTTTCCTGGGAGTATGCTTCATTGACTATAATGGAACTTACTTCGAGTAGACTTGCATAGGCTTGGGCTCTAAATCCTGTGAAAAGGAAAATCAAGAAGTGAATGTGGATGGGGAAAAAGATACAGTGAAAATATTTCAGAGGAAAAACTGGTTTGATATATGTGTAGAATTAATAAACTCACTGTTCCAAAATTTGATGCTGTAGTTATTCTGAAATTGCATTAACTGCGGCATCTCAGGGTATCGGTTATTATAGTTTGTCCTCCGGCAATGTCCTGAGACTACTTACTCTGGGAAGATATCACTATCTACCGGCAAATCTTCTGTGTTGTCTTATTTCCTCACATCATGTTCTATGACAAGTATCTTGTTAGCAAATCTCTTTATGGTTAGCATGTGTTGAATAATGCAGTCCAAGAAATGAAGCTGAGCCTCAAAGCACCAGCTTCTCAGTTTATGTTCATTAGTGGGGCTCATGGCATGGACTTCAGTGGACTCGCGCTATTTTAAACCTGCTGAGATTCAACCACCGGGAGATTATTAACAGTCACAGTTTCCAGCAAGAGTGCTGCTTCAGAGACACAAAATGTATACTTAGTGCTTCCTTTTTCCCTTTTTCCACCAGAAAGAAAACCCAGTCACTGGAGTGTAGGGAAGATTGGCTAACACAGCGGCTCTGAAGGAGACAATTTGTTCGCAATTTGACATATAATTCAATCACTTTGGAAAAACTCCAGGACAAATATTTTTGCCTCCAAATGATTTATTAGCAGTTTTAACATGGCATAATTGAGTCTGAAACACTGCACGAGAAAGATGGTCCTTGTGTTATTCCAATTTGTGGAACCAAGACCCTTTAATTTGTGACAGAGTTTGGATGAGAGGAACGGTAGGGGAACAGGCAACACTACAAATTGCATTCATCAGACAGTATTAAGAGTAGGAAAAAATAATATTTGACAGCAAGTCATTAATACTTGGAACGGCTATAGCAAGAAATGGAAAATGTAACAAAGTCTGCATTTAGGATCGTGATGATTGTTTACGCTTGTCAGTATGGAAAAAAACTTGCAAGAAATATATAATAGTGGTGCAAATTGAAATGTTTTTATTCTATACAGTGCAATTGTAAATAAATACAGGCTGACCCCCCAAAAAACAGAACCCATAAAAATTTTATTAAATCCTACAAAGGTCCAGTAAATTTCAAATTGTCTTTTCCTTGGTTGACCAAGACATATTGGGGAAGATTATTGTTCCAATATTTCATGCACAAAGTCGACTTGTATACCCTGAAAGAAAAAAGAAGAAAAATTAAAATTAACAGTTTCATTCAAAGATTTGTGGGTTCTGGTTTTTTTGGGGTCACCCTGTATTTGCCTTATGTTTCCTTCCAACCATGTATAGAAATCTATCATATCATGGGATTACTTGGTTCAATGTATTTATGAACCTACAGTACTTCTTCTGTTATTCTATATCTATAGTTATTACGGCTATCTCTAGACTCTGCATAAAATAAGGTAATACAGAAAGGCTGTATGCAACTTACATCCACTGGATAATCAATAAAAACTAAACTTGAGCATGCTTTGAAAGTTCATTTGGAGCTGGTACTAAATGGGTGCCCCTTAGGATTTTCTGGATTTTCTGTGAGGATTCTGCAGCTCCCCTGGCTGGTTTCCTCAGCTCCCTGGGGAACCATGGCTCACGGTTTGGGAACCACTGGTTTAGGGGACGATCACTTATTGGTTAGGTGGGCCTTCAGATGAGCATGGTTCCATGGACAGTGTCCAAGTGGACACTAAACTGAACCCCTGCAAACAAGCTTTTTGGCTAACAGTAATGATATATTACCAATGTATTGTTTCCTATACCTGGGGGTCCTGATATCCTCAGGAGTTCCAATCCGGAACCCCTGTGGATACTGGAAACCATGGAAATGTGGGATGCACCCCATACCCCCACATCTTTGGGCATCAGGAGATGAGGTGAACTGTTCTCCCCTCGCCACTGGAGGCTCTCCTGAGCCCCTCAGAGGCCATGCTCATCCACCCTCTGCCTCTTTTGGGCTCAGACTGACTGTTCCAAGCAAAAAAAAAGGACTTTCTTTTTTTGACAAAACCGGAAATGGCATTTCTATGCCTTTAAAAGGCATTATAAGAGCCAGGGAAATATTCAGTGGCTTCTTTTGTCTCATAATGCCTTTTAAAGGCATAAAACGTCACTTCCAGTTTTACTGAAAAACTGGAATTCATTTTTTTTTTTTTTTGCTTGGAAAGGTCATTCTGAGCCCCTCAGAGGCCACGGGCAGACGTGCGCAGCCTCTGAATGGCTCAGAAGAACCTCCAGAGGTGAGGGGACAACAGACAAAGGTTGCAGGTGGCCCCTGCATCTGTGGAACTGAAATACCACAGATAATTGAAACCATGGATATGGGATCTGCAGATACTCCTCCCCCAGTACTACATGATCTTTACTCTCGTAATAACAACATTAGATTCTAAGCAGTTGCTCTTCCAGCCACAAATATAACTTGGATCAAATTTATTGCTGTACTTCCCATGCAGAAAGAAATGTCATGAAAGATAATTCTAGAGTGATATAATATTTAGGCTATGGCCCTGTGTGTTTTCTTGTTGCTTTGCTCTGTCGGAACAGATTTTGTTTTATGTTCAGCTTTGTTTTAAAAATCACATTGTATGTTGATAGCTAAAGAGACAAAATGTGAAAAGTACACAACCAAAATGGGGTTCTTAGATAAAGCGATTAAGTGTAATTTGAAAGAAAAATCACTGAAATGAAATGTTCTCTCAACATGCATGAGAACTACATTTTGAAATGGGTTTGGAAATAAAATTGTCCTGCCTTCCTCTCATCACAGGGAACAAGTGCCATCTATCAAAACATATGTATAGTATGTAAGAGGCAAAGGTAACAGTCTGTAAACTGAATGGAAGGAACTTTGAGACAATTCTAAGAATTAGCAGACATGGGCAAGTCAAGTGCAGCTTGCGTCCAGTTGAGTTATGAGTTTCCAACCCTTGCACCTTGACTCAAAAACAAGTCCTAACAGGTGGACTTTTTGATACACTGTCATGAGTCTGATGCACAAGTCATGAGTCTGATACATGTATCAGGTGCAGCTCAGTGGGAAAAAAACAGAGCTGCTCTCTTTCTCTCTCTCTCTCTCTCTGTTTGTGTGTGTGTGTGTGTGTGTGTGTGTGTGTGTGACAGAGAGAGAGAGAGAGTTCGCTTTAAACATTCCACTGATGTTCCTATCGCTTCTGTAAACAAGATGGGAAAGGGGTTTATTTTACAATAAATTTAAAAATTAATTTAAAACAAAGGAGAACCCTGCTAACTTTTATCAAGCAATTGCTGATCTGTTTAAAAAAAAAATAATCCCCAAATATCCCAAAGGATGCAATCCTTTCCACACTTACCCAGGAGGAAGCAACTTACCTTAGAAGTCTGCCCAATGGAAAGGGATATTCATCCCATTTCTCTAGGATAAATCCCAGCAGCTGCTATGCAGCTACCTGGACTCATGCCAGTAAAATTATTGGTGCAAGTTCAAGCAGTCCCATGGTGGGAAATCAGACCTGGAAAAGGTTATAGGGCAGGAGACAACCCTGCTGATCCTGCCCCCTCCATTGAACCCACCCCGCTCCCTGACCTCTGCACACCATTTTATCTGCCCTTGCCTCTGTTCTGTCCTTCCTTTGCCCCTCTGCCAGCCTGCAGAGCACCTACCTGCTTTAGTGGGCACTGGACTTCAACTGGTGCCAGCAGGCCAGTGCAGGGCTTTCTGCGGGCACCAGGATCCTCCACACTGCTGCAACATGTGTTACAGCATGTTTATGACAGTGTGCATGCAGATCCTGCCAACAATAGCCTGCTTAGGTTTGGGATGTGAGGCAGGTTGTCCACTTTCAAGTAGTCATAAAGGGCACCTGTACCATACCACTTACATTGTATCATATGAAGCAAAGAGAAGCATACAGACGTCACCATTCCATGTCTAAGATTCAAGCTGAAATAAATTCAGAAAAGCAAAGTTTTCAAATATATGCATGTTTTCTTAAATCAAAGATCTAATAAGTAAATAAATAAAATAGATGGGCAAATGAACTATTCAAATTGATCTGAGACAAAATACATAATGTAAAATTCATATTTGACTACTGGGTTAGCTGCATAATTGGCTTAGATGAAACAACTTCAAGTTGAACAGTTAATTCCCTTTGTTTAACTGTGTGGTTTAAAATATATCCAATTCTACATTCTAATATATACAAGCTATTTTGATTTCCAACAGTCAGAAGTGTGTTAGAAGAACACGGCACAAAGCAACATGACTAATAAATGTCACTTGAGATCCATTTCCACACAAATCATCCCTACAGGAAGAAATTGTATATGATGATACTTTGGGGATTTGTCTATCTTTTTTTTTTTTTTTAAATTCCAAAGAGGAAGAGAACTGCATTATTTTAAAGGCTTGCATTTTCTTTGAAAATGTAGACTTTGGATGATTCACCTTGCTGCTTCAGAAAGGTTGTCATATTAATGATATTTCTTAAGTGTTAAAGGAACATATTTCACAACAGGGGTCAAACAAAGTGTGATGGTAGGAGATAGATACTTGGAATTCCTGCAGTTTGCTTCTGTAATTGGGCAAAAGTCAGTTTTTAAGTGGTAGTTCCCTTTACAGGTGTTGCCGAAGTCTTCTAGATTCAGAAATGATTTTTGGATTATAAATCCCCTGCCCACAAAGGAGAGATTAACTCCCAAGTTCCCCTGCTTAAAAACGTAAGCTCCCCTACTTAAAGCTTCCCCTCCCCTCCCCCCTCGCTCCCCTACTTAATGCTTCCAGAAGTTTGTAAGTTCTGAAGTTCAGCATCACTATTATTGGTGGCAAACATGTTACGAACTAAGAAAAAAATGTAATTATTTACAGTATACCTACAGGGCAGTATTCTATATTGTGTGATCTTACCTTGAAAAGTGGCTAACATGTCTTCCTGGGACTGGTTGGAATAAAATGGGGAATGTTTGGGAATGCAATGAATGGATTCTTATGCTGACCGTGGAAATATGCCAGGCATATTTGTAGCTTGCGCTGAATGGGGTTGCACTCCCTCTGAAGGAGCAGGTCTGCAGCTTGGGGGTCCACCTGGACTCGCAGCTGCTCCTGGATTCCCAGGTGGCGGCTGTGGCAAGGGGGGCCTTCGCTCAGCTTCGGCTGGTGCGCCAGCTGCGGCCGTACTTGGATCGTGCAGACCTGGCCACGGTGATCCATGCCTCGGTGACATCGAGATTAGATTACTGTAACGCGCTCTATGTGGGGCTGCCCTTGAAGACGGTTCGGAAACTGCAACTAGTGCAGAATGTGGCGGCCTGTGTGGTTACTGGAGGTAGGCGGTTCGACTCTGTCAGTCCGCTTCTCCAGCGGCTGCACTGGCTGCCCATTCGTTTCCGGGCCCAATTCAAGGTGCTGGTATTGACCTTTAAAGCCCTATACTGCTCTGGACCAGGGTATCTTAGAGATCGCCTGCTCCCGTACAATCCAGCTCGCCCTCTCAGGTCATCAGAGAAGGCCTTTTTACAAGTGCCGCCGCCTAGGGAGGTACGTGGGGCGGCTGCAAGAAATAGGGCCTTCTCAGTAGTGGCACCAACGCTATGGAACTCCCTTCCCCTTGACTTAAGAATGGCTTCCTCTCTTGAGACCTTTCGGCAAGGCCTGAAGACCCATCTGTTTAAACAGGCCTTCTGAGTTCTTGGCCTTTTAACATCTTTTAATATTTTTTACAGGCCTGATTCTTTTATGACTTGCTGCTGCTCTATGCTCTTTTTACCTATTTTTTTTTACTCTGACTGCTGTTTTTAGTATGTGTTAATATGTTTTTATTTGTTTTTAAATTGTTTTTAATATGTTGTAAGCCACCTTGAGTCCCTTCGGGGAGAAAGGCGGGGTAAAAATAAAGTTGTTGTTGTTGTTGTTGTTGTTGTTGTTGTTGTTGTTATTATTATTATTATTATTATTATTATTATTATTGCCATTTCTTTAGTTGAATGTTCTTAAGCAGGGGAGCTTCTGTAATTGGAAAAAAAAAATTACATTTTACTGAAGTTGAGTGAAATGCTAAAAATAGGACTGTGCATTCGTTTCTGAACAAATGGAAACTTGAACCAAATCTAGGTCACTTGTTCCAATTTTATTTGTCCCAAAATGAAAGCTTTTGGGGCCCAAATGAGCTTTCAATTTAAGTTCCTTCTATAGATTGGTCCTTTGTGACTGTAGCCAATGCAAGATTTGCAGCATTGTGAGAAAAAAATGTAGTGGCCAGTAGGAGGTATTCATTTGGAAGAGCTCTAACACTCTGTTTATATACAGGTGAGTGCCACTTAATGACAGGGATACATTCTCCAATCCCTGTTGTTATGTGATTAGGTTGTTAAGTGAACATTCAGTCCAATCTCATGCCTTTGTCTTGTAAACAGACACTCCCTGCAAGAAATTACCTGGGTGTACAGGCTACTGGAGATAGATTGCCTCTTCTTTAAGGGCCTCTTTGTTGTGTAAAGAGACACTCTGCTGCAGGCTATGGGACTCCTGACTGCCTCATTAAGAGCCTCTTAATGGAGAGTGTTGGAGCTCTTCCAAATATATACCTCCAAGTGGCTACTACATTTTTTTAAATCTCACAGTGCTGCAGATCGTGCATTGGCTACAGACACAGTTATAAAGGACCAATCTATAGAAGGAACTTAAATTGAAAGGAATGAAAGGACAATGGTCAAACATCAAAGATATACGGAATTTTACCAAGCAAGAAATCATTTTTTAGAAGGCAGTGTTTGGATCTGACACCCACTGTTGACCTTTTGCATTCTGCTAAATCCCTAAAGTCTTGGAATTACCTTCCCATGTAATTGCACATGCTATAGTTCAAGGAACTCCATTTACGTTCAGGTACAATGTTTATAATGGAGCTTTGCTGTCAGTACAACAATGTGGTGTTAAACAAATACAGAAATCCCCATGAGGTAGTAACTGCCAGTGGAGAGCCTTTTATAAGCAAACAGCTGGAAAAAGACAGAAACGTATATAGCTCCTGTCTCAAGTGCTTCACTAGGGCTGTTCTTGTAAAGTCTTTACTTTTGACATCTCAAGAAGGTTGATTCTGAAGTAACTAGCACACTGATCCTATGAGTTACTTCACAGTGGAAAGCTTTCAGTTGGGTGTATTGGCAGCTGCTCCACTGCAATGGCATTTGCAGCAACATGCTTTACAGAAACACCTGTACTGGATATTTTGTACAAAATATTTTGACTGGATAAAGACTACAAAAGTGACCCTTTTGGGGGGAGGGGGGAGAGAGAGCAATGACACTTTCAGCACAATTCTATCTTGCACTGGAAAGGGTAGGCCAGCTCAGCCGGAGGCAAGGGGAAGCTCTTCCCCTTACCCCCAAGTAAGCCACCACAGCCCCAATGGGTCTCCTTGGACTTGCACCGCCTCAGGAGGTAGCATGAGTAGAGCAGAGTGGCTTGCAGCCACTCCACGTTGCTCTGGGAACAGGGTTGGGATCCGGCATAACTGCCAGGTCCCAGCCCCACCTCCTACACCCTGCCCGCTTGCCCCCAGGATCACCCTCCCCCTGCTTCCCCCCCCCACCCTGGAAGACCTTCCTCCCACCTCCTCCCCGCCCACCCCAAACCCCTGCATCAGCCGAGCTCAGCCAACACAACTCTCATTCCCCAAGTCGGCGTGGAGGCTGGATGCAGTCTCTGTGGGCTGGCATGCAGCCCAGCTGACTCACAAGGAAGCTCAAATGTGTATAATGGCACATTTGTGACCCTTCCGGGCTGGCACAATGGACTTTCGCCGGCCCAAGGCACAGTTAGGATTGCACCCTTTGTTGAGTAACAATGGCTCAGCAAGCCATCTGGCAAGTTGGGAACATACAGTATACTGTTCTACTCCTCTTTTCAAACAGCATCTTCCCCTTACCGCTCATCAATATCAGTTCTTTTCAATTCCCCAACTGTTCAGTCATCCAAACATAAACTATAGAAGGATGAACAGCTAGATGCTGGATGGAAGATGCTTTATGGACTGAGAACTCTGGAACTTGGGTTGAGGTGCCATATTCTCTGAACCATGAACTTTGCTAGGCAGCACCACTACCAGTGGAAATGGTCTGTTGATGGTACTTCTTCTTCCAGACAAACAGGGATCAGTGACTTAAAAGGGCCCATCTGATTAAAAAAAAATGTTGACTCAGACTTGAATCCTCCATCAAAGTAATTCGAGAGCAGGCTGGGGTAGTGATAGTCCTGCTTGAACACCATCTGCCAAGCCTCCTGGCCACCAGCCTGAACGACGACATGATTAACCCGTGTTGCACCCTGCACCAGTTCTTGGTATGAAATGAGACAAACTGTGGCTGCACCCGTGCAAGAATCCAGACAACTAACTTTCTGCACTACTGCCTCAATTCAACTACCTATCATCTTGTTCATTGAGAACTTCTTAACCAGCATCATCTCCTCTGAACCCAAAGAGCCTCCTTTCATTTCAAGGATGTTAAAGGGAATATGGATATTTCAAGTAGCAGGAAAGGTAGCATATTTTAAGCCAGGGACAATTATGAAGGCACTGTAGAGGGCCAAGGTTCATGTGATTTCAACTGTTAACTTTGATTCCTAAGGGTGATAAAAGCGAGTGTCCTTGCAAAGTGGCCGAAATGCATGGTTACCTTCCAGATGCAGTGCAACATTTTGAGAACTTGGTAGCACTCAAAAGTCAGAGGTCCTGCAGAAGATCTTTAGGTTGATTTTGCTGTACAACAAGTACCAATATAAATAGGCAGCCCCTGGCTAGGACGACAGCTGTAACTTAGAACCCAAGGGAAACACTGGATCCAGAGTCTTCTCTCTCTCTCTCTCTCTCTCTCTCTCTCTCTCTCTCTCTCTCTCTCTGGCTACAATCCTGTCCACACTTTCCTGGGACTAAGCCCCATTGACTATCATGGAACTTACTTCTGAGCAGACATGCATAGGATTCAGCTGTCTGTCTCTCTTGCTCTCTTTCTATTTCATGCAGAATTTTATTTTTTTCTCAAGACATAAATCCAAATGCTATTGGTTTCAGAGCTAGTTGCCTTTGCTTTTATTGTGATTTAAATTAAATACAGAAATAATGGAAAGAGACACGACAATTGTGCATAATGTAGTTCACCGGAGATTTTGGCATGCGATGAATGAATGACGTGTTTCTCATATGAAAACAGTGTTTTGCAAAATGGCAAGCGGAGTAGGGAATTTAGGAAACTTAGGCCTGCACAGGATGTCTTCAGCAAAGAGGCTTTGATTACAGCGTTTTCGTACGACGCCTTCGGTGTCACATTTATCATATATTTTCATTACAGTTTTAATGGAACTTTTAATGAAAGTGTTAAACAATGAAATTACCGAGCTTCTTTTTTGGGAAGAGTCATGCCTAGTGTCTCTGGTGCATTTCTAACAATCCTGATTTGTGAAGCATCTTTGAAAATTCTGGCACATTTCTGAATACAATTATCCATGCATAAATCCCATTTTAATCAACGTACTATACATGCACTGAGCTGCACATGAGATGGCAGTCTGTTTCGGCACATTTTACATTAGCAGAGCTTGCGCACAAATGTGTTTGGCCATAAACATCCATTTATTGTTGGGGAAACGTTTGAAATGCGATTTGGCGAGGCTGACGGTATATGAAACATTGGCTTGGGTCACCAAGGAAGATATTCAAAATACCATGAAGTGTAGAATATAATTCCAGGAGCACTGGATTTTGTTTGTGCGGGTTTTAGAACAAATACCAATAAGGTTTATTAGCATCTACAGACCGTGGCATTGTGCGCTGCATAAGCAACAGTTATTCCTTCTTCTAACATTCTGCAGCGTTGGAAATAAAAAATAGACAGGCAAACCAGAAAACAACATAAGGAGACAAGGTGAACAAACCAAGACAAGGAGGAAAATGTGAATTGGAGAGGGAATCTAGGTTTGGTTGTCAGAAACAGAAGATGAAGCATTTGGACTGTATCACTTCAGAGGGCAGGTGGGAGTTTGCCTGACCGCATCTTCCCATGTATACAAATGATTCCCTGGATAAAGAAAACTAGATGTTAGAGAAAAGTGTTCTCGTAGCTTAACCCAATAAAAAAATCATTTGGGGCCTCTTTCCTGATTGCTTTTGAAATACATGGAGGCACACTTGCATTTTACTCATCTCAAGAGAGTTATAAGATGAAGAAACTTTAATATTGTAATAGCTCTTGTCCGACAGTTCCTTCATTAGGCAGCTTGCTGGCTAAGGGCCCAATCTTATCCAACTTTTGAGACCTGGTGCAGCTGAAACGCAGTCTTGAGGAAAGGAAACAAATGTTCCCTAACTTGGAGGAGGCCTCCATGATTGCCCTCCCACCACAGGATGCAGTGCATGTCCTATTGGCATGGTTGCACCGGAGCTGGAAAATTGGATGGGATTTGGCCCTCAGGCTGCAAGCCTATACACCTTTGCCTGAGAGAAATGGGACCTTACTTCTGAGTAAATACATATAGGATTGCATTGTAATAGCCCAGAATGGCTGGGCAGCAGAAACTAATGGCTAGGAGACAATTGGAAATTGCTCTCTGTGTTTGCATGAGAGGTTCAACAGAACTGAGAGTACACATGCACACATACTCTCAGAGGGGGCACACGTGTGTCTGTTTGCAAATCAGAAGTTTGCCGTTTGAAAGGTGGAAAGAGAGTTGTGAAAAGATGCGACATTATTATTATTATGAGTCAGTAGCATAGTTGGGCAGGTGGGAAGCCGTAGCTGGGTGACACAATGATGTCCCCTGCGTCATTGCGTTACCCCCCATGCCTGCACTGACACCTCTTCCTCCATGCATGTGTGGCTCTGGCACCAGGAACATTTCAATTTGGAGCTATACAGGAGCCAAGAAGGGCAGGAGGGCCCATTTTGTGGCACTTCTGCACACTGAAAGGTAGGCACTATCACCTCTCGCAGAGACCATGGAAAACTGCCCTCTGCCATTCCATGGTTGGGGGGGGGGGGGAAGAATTGCCTATTGTATTTGACCCATCTCTCAAATCTTGAGCAAATATGCAAAAGAGAGCTGGGATGGTATAGTGGTTCTGGTGGTAAACCTGGAAGCTTCAGGTTCAAATCCCTGCTTGGTCATAAAGCTTCATGGGTAACATTGGGCAAGTCACTATCTCTCAGCCGCACTTACCTCCCAGAGCTGTTATGAGAACACAAGGAGGGAAGGAACCACATACACTATCCTGAGTTCTTTAGAGCAAAGGCAGTATAAAAAATGTGAATAATAAATACAATAAATATAGAATTGGTGGGCTTAATGTGTGAGTGGGCACTTGAAAAGAGAGTGGGCAAAGAATGGTGAGCACTCAGAGACACAAGTAGGATGATGGATACTTGGAGCTAATGCTGACAGCCTTGTTTGGTTCAAAGGTGTCTGGCTCTGAACTACTGTAATGACTCTGTGGACTTCCTTGGCATACAGCAAGTGTGCAGGCAGGGAAGAGCAGGGCCAGAATATTCCTTGTCCAATTCTCAGAGCCAAAATAACGCAATTGGATTTGATGACTTCATGTTTTTTGCAGAATTATAGGTCAGGCTCTTTCCGTTCCTAAATGTCATTTTGACATAGACGGGTTGCATGTGATTAGTAAACCTGCATGGCATTAATTTTGTCCCCAAACTAATCAGATTGTAATTCATTCAGGTAATGAATCCTACACCATCTATTTCGATTAGAAACTTTGACGCAGGAATTTGTACTTGCCTCGGCAAAGTGTCAGGATGTGCTAAACAAAGAACTTAAACAGAAAGCATGAATACACATTGGTGACAGATGAGCACTGAAAGGATAAATGATGTAATAAATGGTGCCAGGCAAGCTGTAACCCTCGCCGTTATAGCAGCATGTGACAGCTCTGCACCAAACTATTAAACTCCCAGAAATAACAGAATCTTAGCAGTTGTGATAGAAAACCCCACGAATCCTTGTAAAGACAAGTACACAGGTATGCTATGCCTATGGAAGTCTGCTTCACTGGATGCTCTTGAGTTCCCAAGGGAAGCACCTAAACTAGATGGTGTGCACAGCCATACGTTTGAATTGGTAAGGCACATGGTAACTTGTTACTGATTAGATCTTTCTGAATTCATGGTTAAAAGTGGTCACAGGATTAAGAAGCACTGGTGACCCTGGCCCCTGTGTCGTGGGGGGGGCAGCATTCTGCGGTCCTGGTCCCAGGTGGCAGAGGGGTCAGTACCACAGAATGTTGCTGCCCCCATCATGTCCAGGGCCTTCAGAAGGCCGGGGAGGGCACGTCGCCTCCTCCAGCCCTCCAAAGGCCTTCTGAAGCCCCCAGAAGGTTTAAAATGTCAGATTTCAGTTCTGGATAAAAACCAGAAGTGGGGTTTAAAGGCTCTCTGGAGGCCTCAGAAGCCTTCAGAGGGCTCGAACAGGGTGACCAGATGTCCTCTTTTTCCAGGACCTGTCCTCTTTTTTAGCCTTGTGTCCTGGAAAATAACTTAAATCTCTTTTTCCCTGTGAGTGGGCTCAGTTTGGCTTTATGAGAAGAAGAGGGTTACGTATACCCACTTCTTTCTCCTCTTTCCACAGGACAGTCTCCTCAATTAACTGCCACCTCAGCCTTGCATCCTGCAGCTGCCACCTCATCACTGGCACTGATTTAACCCTTTTATATTAGGGCCTGCCTTATGGGCAGTGCGGTCTCGTCCCCTTCCTCACCCAGAATCACCTTCCTGGTTTCCCTGTTGTCCCAGCAATCAGGATGTCTTGAAAAGGCAAAAGTAGCTGGGGACATGACTCTGGCAGTGCTAGCTCTGGGGTTAGTGATTGGTTTGGCAGCAGTGCGCTACCTGATTGTGCATTAAAGTCCTGTTCAGACAACAGCACCTCTGCTTCATGTGTAGAAATTACAAGCCTTCTACCCTGCTGTAAACATGTTCAGACAAATATCTGCAGCTTGGTCTGTTAGTCTTTGTCCTTGTTCAGGGAAGCATGTCCTTAAAGTAAAACTTGTCCAAGCTTAAACACCTTCCTGGTGGACCACCTCTCATCTAGTCAACATCTTCGCTCCAATCTATTGGTAGAGCTACAGCAATGCATCAATCTAAGGAGACACATCATATTCCTCTGATATGTCTATCTAAAGAAGTGCCTTTTGGAGGCTATTTGGTGAACATGCCACAAAAACTTTTATCTCCCCCCTTGCCCCTATGCTTCGTGCAACCAGATGAAATCAAAGGACAGGTCTGACCAGGTCTCATAAATAAACAGGCTGTCAGGTCAGAGGTCTGTTCCAGCACTGCAAAATCTGCAGCTTGTAAGGGTGACAAGACATCCTTTTTTGAATTGAGCATCTTGGGACCTGCTCAAGTTTTTTGCACCTCTATACAGTGCCTTTTTGGTATTTATTTCATGGTGAACACCTTTGCAACACCAATTCTTGTGAATGGGCACATTATCAAGGACCTAGTCTCTCTGCCATCTTGTTCAATGCAAGGAAAGGCAAATAAGACTAAAGCATGGTTTTTGTTATCCTGCATTTTGCTACCACATGAGATAATCATGGTATGTGTGTAGCATGGTAATCGCCAAGGAAAATATTGGTAGGAAATAGGAAAATATTGGTAGGAAGTAGGAAAATATTGGTGTTTGGCATCAAAATTTCAGAAAAAGAGTTTAATTTGAATTGCATGCCAAGGTTTCTCCCAAGGCAAAGAATCTGAGAATTTTTAAGGGAAGTTTCTCTAAGTTTCTCTAAGACAAGTTAAATTTCTCAGAGGAGTTTCTGCACTCCCCAACAGGGAAACCGATAGCAGAAGAACTGCTTATTTCTACCCATAGTTGACATTATTTATCATGATGTTAATATTAGGTAATTTTTTGGGTAGAGATGCATTTGTTTTTAATTTTGTGCCATCAATATTGATGAATACCATCAGGTTCAGGCAAGATGCAGTAAAGACAGAATGACATAAATCATAAAAATCAATAACTTCTATAATGAAATCGTCATGTCAAATCATGATTCAATGAAATGATACTACATGAAATGAAGCATTGAGTGTGTTTATTGGATGGCGTGAAACTCATGATTGTTTGTTTAACATAACACATGCTACAGGGCACATTGCTTAATTGGATGAGTGATGCATTTGAAAACTCCTGGGCTTTTATGAGTTGAATTTTCTGCTTCATGTTTGGGAAGCTCAAATGGAATAAAGTAATAAAACATACAAAAGAAAATGATGCATACTAATGAAGCAAAATTAACAGGGAGATGCATCAAACGATCAGTCTAGAAACTTGAAGTTATGCTTTGGAGTCAATGATCAAGATCCAAAGAATTGGACAACCAGATCCACACTATTACATGGTCAATCTTTTATTTCTGTTTATTTCCTTTAATTCATGAAATGCAGGAGAAATGCATTTAAACATGTGTACTTGGTACTTTAGCTGCCTGCCTGGAGAGTATGGGCCACCCCAATAACAAAGCTATTTCCAGGACTAATGGTGAGAAGCCTCAGATCCAAAGACCAGGAAGGCCACACTTCTGATTAAAAGGCCGTGTAATCACATACATCTTCCTGAATTAATCAATGAAGCCTACTACTCCACATTTCAGTGGAAAGTGTTTACTGCGTACATGTTCATTTAGTTTTCATGCCTCCAAAATGGAAATGAATCTTTCTAGCTCTAAATCCTGCTCAAACAGCACGGTTGATGATGTATGACCCTAGCCACTTCCCTGGATTCTTGAGCAGTGTCCCCTGTAAATTGCATGGCCACATGGGCAACTTTAGGGAACAGAACTGCTCAGGAGTCCTGGTGATTTCTTCCTTCACCAGTGTAGGGCTCCCCCAGCCCCTGGGTCAGGTTGGAGGCAGGGGCCTCACATGTACTCACAATACCAATTTGCTGGGTCTCAGAGTCATCCCTCTCCATCCACTTGGGAAGGATCCTGCTGCCCAGCCTGCAGAGGCTTCTTCTGTTACTTCAGTTTGACTTTATGAGAAGAAAGGGGTTGTACGGTACCCACTTCTTCCTCCTCCTTCCCACAGGACAGTCTTCTCAATTAAATGCGACCTCAGCCTTGCATCCTGAAGCTACCA
Source organism: Tiliqua scincoides (assembly GCF_035046505.1). NCBI lineage: Eukaryota > Metazoa > Chordata > Lepidosauria > Squamata > Scincidae > Tiliqua > Tiliqua scincoides. Next base: position 35,165,658 of record NC_089826.1, read on the forward strand.
CCTCATCATTGGCACTGAATGACCCTTTTATATTAGGGCCTGCCTTATGGTCAGTGCGATCTCGTCCCCTTTCTCACCCAGAACCCACCTTCCTAGTTTCCCTGTTGTCCAAGCAACCAGGATGTTGGCCTTGGAAAGGCAAAAGTAGTTGGGGGACATGACTCTGGCAGTGCTAGCTGTGGGGTTAGTGATTGGCAGCAGTGCGCTATTCGATTGTCTAGGTGGCCCCAGCTTGCAAGCCCTCTTCAGATTATAATGGCTTTTGTTTTATCATGTTTAACCCGATGCTTTTATCTTGTATTTATGTTTCTTGCAGTCTTACTCTTTTAATCTTGCTGTTTATTGCCTTTTTACCTACTACCACCTATAGGTTATTAGTCTTGGCTTGTTAAAATATGTTTTAAATATTAAATGTTTAATTCTTCTAATGTCATTTTGTATTTTATCTATTCATTGAGTACTGTAAGCTGCCTTGAGCTTTTGGAAAGGTGGGGTATAAATAAATAAATAAATGCAGGCGTCATTTGACAGGTTAGGGACTGGAGCCGTGGTGAAAAGTAGAAACAGTTGAAATCAAAACCCGATCTTTTTTTTTTAATTTACGAATGTTGCTTTTTTTTAGCTAGCAAATTGCAAATGTTTTTTTTTTATCTTGCAAATTCCTAAAGTTGGTGTGCGTTCTCTCTCTCTCTCTCTCTCTCTCTCTCTCTCTCTCTCTCTCTCTCTCTCTCTCTCACAGACACCAAAACAGTTTGAATCACCATGTCACATGCAAATCAACATGGGGGAGGGCAATGTTAGCCTTTAGACCAGCAGAGAGAGTGGGGCATGTGTTGAATGAATGACTTCTGAGTATAATTGAAATTTGTAGAAAAAGTAGATCACTGAAAAAAAAGAATCTTCAGAAAGCGGAGAATCATGTAATTGCATAATGGCTGTCCATGGGGGTGTGACAGCAAACCTGCTAAACCCTGCCCCGTATTGCCTGCATGAACAGTTGGACCTTGGCTCTCGGATCCCCTGTAGATACCAAAACTTATGGATAACCCATGGGTACGGTCCAGTCCATACGACTTCCAGATGTGACCAGAGTTGTTCTCTGGTCACTGTCTAGAGGTGTTCTGGGGCCTGCAGAGGTCTCTACAAGCCTCAGAAAGGCCTCTGGAAGTGCCAGAAAGGTACTTCCGTTATTCATAAAAACCAAAAGTGCCTTTCTAGAATCTCCTGTGGTCTTTCTGAGGCCTGCAGAGGCTGTGCACAGAAAGAATTTCAGATTGAATTCCATGTACAAATCTGCGTATCCAGAAGCAGGGCCTGTATAGTGTTTATAGGCACAGGCAAATACTGTACCTAGGGAATCTCCCTTTCTGTTTTCTCAAGAGCTGGGCAATCTGTAATGCAGTTCAGAAGGAGAGAAGGTCTCTGGGTGCAACATTTATCATTGCAGATAATGCTGTATGTGTGCAAGTGGCAGGGCTCAATGAGTATGCTTCCAGCCCTCATCTCCCAACATCCACACATTTGTCTCATGGGGGCTGCACCCTCTTCCACTTGTCCACTATAGCATAAAACCAGAAACTGGGTAATCTACACCAATGTAGAAAAAAGCCTGTTTACTCAGAAAAGTCACTGAGTTCAATGGGATTTAACTAGGCTGTTATGAAACATCTGTGGTGGCAAGTCCAGATGAGCTTCCTCCCACCTCACTCATACAATAATAAACAATTTCCTTCTCTCTAGTGCTGCCCGCAATATACCTTCTGAGATACCTGCTCGCCCCCTACTTTTTGGCATTGCAAGCAGTGCATCTCAGCCTTAGTTAGAAGCTGCCTGAATCTGAAAACTCCCATAGTTTACACATTCGTCTACATAGGGCTGTTGCCCTTTTAATAGACATGCAATAAATTCAAGTGCATATTAACATGCAGTTATCCCGGTTGGGAGATAATACACAAGATGCTTAGAATCAATTTACACTTTGTGACATAAGCAATTTATTTTATTTTCATTCTCGTTTTTATGAGTATTATCCATTCACTGGGATGAGCAAGATTGCAGTTGACTTTAATGTTTATTTTTAGGTGCTTATCTAGCAGATCAATGCAATTCCTTGGCTCAGTCTTCCAAGCGTCTTGCCAAAGCAAGTGCTATTATTTTATTTCACTAGGACTTAAATGTGTGGAATAACACAGGGATCAGATTCCTAATAAGTTTTTATAGCTCTCTCTCTCTCTCTCTCTCTCTCTCTCTCTCTCTGTGTGTGTGTGTGTGTGTGTGTGTAAATAAACCCATCCATATATTTTATAATTGTTCTAATATTACATTGGGTGGAGGGGAGGAGGGCATTGTAATGATTCTTTTTAAATGTGAGAAGCATTTATAAGTACAATACTACAAATCTGTTCTCTTCTGGAGGCCAAAAGGGCTATGGGTTAGCTTTACATTCTTATCAATGAGAGTCTCTGTGATACATTGAACTGAAGAGACTTGGGGGACATGATGGAACTGCCTGATCAGGGATAAAGCAAGGGAAAGGAGGAGCTTTATCCCTTTGCAGTCCTGATTTGGATCACCTGCCCTCTAGTGAGTGCTACTTAAGTTTGATCAAAAGAGAACACTTAGGGCCAAATTGTGTGTTTAACACAACACCTAGTTTGGTATTCAGAGGGTGGCTGTGGGGATAAAAGATGGCAAAATATTTCAGCCACAATCCCATGAGGGGGATTTGTGCAAAAATCAAGTTATGAGACTGGGATCTTCCATTCTACTGTCACTGGTGATCGTTTGTGGAGCGTAAAAGCATCTCAGCACCCTCCACCAACTGTAAACCACTGGCAAGACTAACTCATGGATTAGTGGGAAGGAACAAGCAGAAGTAGTATCAAGGGTTAGTCAGATGGGACAGTGACTGAAGACCCATGCCCATTAAAGAACCCACATGTTCGGACTTACCCCTGAACCTACAGTACTGGTAGTGTAGTGATAGTACCAAATACATCATCAAAAGGTAGACAGTGACCCCATGGGGGGATCCAATATAGAGTTTTACCTCAGGATTTCTAGCAACCAAGAATCAGCACTGGGTAGAAACACAGTACAGGAGTTCAGCAACATAGATAGATAAAGGTTTGGGGTTGCAACTGAGAAAAACAAAATATGTGTCCCATTAAGATTCATGGAATCTAATCACATTCCATTGGCAGCAATTTAGCATTAAACAACATTCTTTCAATTGTGCCATGTGCACACTAAGTGCTACATGTGTTATTAATAATCACAATTTGCCTCATATTAAAAGTTGAAAGGCATTTGTAAACAAGCCCCATATTTAACCTTCATGGCTGAAATGCTGGGAAGACAAAGCAGCTGTTCAAAGCATTGATTAATCTTTGATGATGGATAGGAATAGGGGGTTTTCAGGTACATTGCAAGTTAGGGGGGAAAGGGGTTGTGTTATGAATACTGTCATTTATTCTGTCTGGTCATTAATTACTATTTTGCTATTATATGCTGCAAGGACAAGGCTGTTGGCTGAAGGTTGGTAGGCCTTACAACCTTCTTTAAATTGAAATCTGTCTATATGGGACATATAAGGAAACTTCAATGTGGGAAAAAGACAGGGAAAAATTATATATTTATTGTACTTTTCTGACATAAATGAACTTATCCCTGACAAATCAATTACAAACAATAGGTAGCAAATATTTATCAGTGCTCTAACCACAGTAAATTCAGCATTTTCTATCATAAATGATCTCATAAAACAAATATTGTCCCTTTGACCCCTCCCCGCAGCTATTTGTGACAACATACCAGCCACTGCTCAGTCAAACTAGATGTGGCAGCTTTCGGCCATAAAAATCCCAGTCTGTATTGGGACCATGGAATTGGTGAGAAAGTTGAACTTCTTCTTATGCTGCACCATGATAATGGAACAGATCAGGGCCCCAAGATTGCTATTACCCTAGGAAGGAAACTGCTCTTTACACCCTTAGCGCATATACATTGACCCATTTAACTTCATGTCTAATTTGACTATCGGTATACCCATTTTCAGAGTTTCAAATAAAACCTATTCAGAACATGCATATTTATCTACAAACCTCTCACCCTCCCTCCAGCAAATATCCATCTAACTGACAGTGCAATCCTGTGCAACTTATGTGGGAGGAAGCCCCATTGGGACTTACTGCTTTGTAAACCTACATAGGATTTACACAGCAGTAAAGCTGCAATCTTATCCACACTGACTATAATGGGAATTACTTCTGAGTAGACATGCATAGGCTTGGGCTCCAAGGCCACCACTGTAAATAGATTTATAACTCCTCAGAGTAAAACAAATGCAGGCCCCACCAAATGCCTCAGGGAGCACACCTGATAACAAGAGACCTGCATCCTGGTGCTCTCCCTTGCATCTGACATAGCCCATTTCTAAAATCAGGAGGTTGCACATACGCATCATGGCTTGTAACCCATAATGGATTTTTCCTCCAGAAACTTGTCCAATCCCCTTTTAAAGGCATCCAGGTCAGATGCTGTCATCACATCCTGTGGCAAGGAGTTCCACAGACCAACCACACTCTGAGTAAATAGATTTATAACTCCTCAGAGTAAAGGCAGCTAGCGTGCCTGTATGGGCATGCTAGCAATGATTGCCAGGCTTATCCCCCTATCAGCCGGCAGCAGGGCTTTGCTGCCAGCTGATTGGCTGGCTGGCCCTGGGGGGCGGGACGACTGAGCCTGATCTAGCGCGCAGGCACTAGACCCGGCTCAGTTCCATTCCTGGAAGCGACCGAGTAGGTCGCTTTTCCAGGGGCGAAGGAGAAGCTGCCCCACGACGGGGCTTGGAGCGTGGGGACCCGCGCTTGCAGGCTCCCGTCTGCAGCGGCAGCGGGTAGCTTCTCCAGGGGGGGTGAGCTGCGCGCTCTGCAATCGCTGCGGGGCGTGGAGGATGCGGAGCCCCGTGAGCGACCACAGCGGGGATGACCCGTTGCGCGCTCTGCCCGAGCGGCATTAGCGGGGGGTTGCCCGTTGCGCGCTCTGCCCGAGTGGCAACGTTAGAGGGGTCAGCTGTGGGTGCCTCCCAAGGGGTACTCATGGCTGGGTACCATTTTAGGCTCCTGCCTCATGGTGCGCTGCCATTTTACAAATTTAAAAATAGCCCGGCGGCCATTTTAGGAGCTTTGCATCCCAAGGGGCCTTTTCCTTTGCAGGGTTGGGTGGTCTACCAGCAACCAACATGCAAGCACGGTGGGGCGAGACAAAGTGCTGCTGCGGCATCACTGCTGGGATCGTGCCCTTTCGTGGGCTACCGTATTGTATACTGTCAAATTAGAACACAAGGGGGTGGTGGGCCCCCATTGGGGATGTTCAGTCACTGGGGGGTGGACAAGGGGATGAAAGTTCGGAAGTTGGGCGGCAAGGCCACAAAAAAAAAAAAAATTGGTTCTAGCATGGCCCCCCCTCCCCTCCCTCCCTCCTTATCGGATGATGAGGAGTAAATGCCACAGTTGCAGGCCTTGGCTTGCTACGACGCGAGACAAAAAGAAAAGGCCTGTTGAAAGGTGAGGCAGGGGGAGGCTGAGGCTCGCCCGCATAGTCGCACACCCGGCGTGGAGGCCGCGGGCTCCGCACGCCTTACGGGCAGTGGAGGCATTTTAGGGTGGCCGCATGGCACGGGGGGGCCATAAGGGCCCAGGGCCATTTTGTTACTAGGCAAGGGCCAGGCCTGGTTACTGCTGGACAGGGAGAACACCTGGGAATTCTGGGTGTTGTAGGCTTATACCACGGAGAACGCCTGGGAATTCTGGGTGTTGTAGGCTTATACCATGGAGAATGCCTGGGAATTCTGGGTGTTGTAGGCTTATTCCCCAGACTTTGAGATTACAGTTGCCAAGCATTTTAGGGTGATTAGTGGGAAACACAGGTGCTCATCCCCAATGCCCAGATTCAATACTTCTGATCTATTTCACCTCCTGCGTAGTCAAATGCTCATGCCCACCTGACTTGTGCAGGATGTCAGATTTACATTTCCTCAGGAAATGCCCTTGTTTTGAAGCCAGAAATGTCATTTTATTTGCATTCGGAGGGAAAACTGTTAGGCCCTTTCCCTCTTTGCATTCTTTGCGTTAAAATAGGTTATGATAAAACCAGCTCAAAGATATAATAGCACAAATCCATAAACCCTCTGTTTATTAATATCCTTTTACATGAATCCCTGCAATCTTCTGGTATGGAAAGGGTTTCATTGTCAGTGGCAGTGAAGTTTTTATAAGACTAGGGTTTTTGCAATTACTCCTCATAGGTGGATGATGCCTTCAGTACCCTGATTAACAGGTATGGCCAGGCTGCTACACATTTACCAGGTGTGGAGCCTTGTGCACATAGGCACAAATGTAATGGCTGGCGGTTTTGCAAGTATTAACCCACCTTCGTGGGTTAACCCACAGGTTATTAATCCACCTAATGAGTTTCCCTGCCTTTATTCCTTGAGAGCTGCTGCACATTTAACAGGCAGTAGGCATGTACGGATAGGCATAAAAAGTAATGACCTTTTCAAGGCTTGTGGTTGGAATTGTTACCTCACCCACCTAATGGGTCCCCTGCCTCTAGTCCTTGAGAGCTGCTGCACATTTAACAGGTGCAGTAGCCATGTGCGGATAGGCACGAAAGAATGGCCTTTCCCAAGGCTTGTAGGTGGAATTATTTACTCACCCACCTAAGGGGTTCCCTGCCTTTATTCCTCGCAAGCTGATGCACATTTAACAGGTGCTGTAGCCATGTGCGGATAGGCACGAAAGAATGGCCTTTCCCAAGGCTTGTAGGTGGAATTATTTACTCACCCACCTAAGGGGTTCCCTGCCTTTATTCCTTAAGATCTGCTGCACATTTAACAGGTGCTGTAGCCATGTGCGGATAGGCACGAAAGAATGGCCTTTCCTAAGGCTTGTAGGTGGAATTATTTACTCACCCACCTAAAGGGTTCCCTGCCTTTATTCCTTGGGAGCTGCTGCACATTTAACAGGTGCAGTAGCCATGTGCGGATAGGCATGAAAGAATGGCCTTTCCCAAGGCTTGTAGGTGGAATTATTTACTCACCCACCTAATGGGTTCCCCACCTTTATTCCTCGAGAGCTGCTGCACATTTAACAGGTGCAGTAGTCATGTGCGGATAGGCACAAAAGAATGGCCTTTCCCAAGGTTTGTGGGTGGAATTATTTATTCTCCCAGCTAATGGGGTCCCTGCCTTTATTCCTCCTTGGGAGCTGCTGCACATTTAACAGGTGAAGTAGCCATGTGTGGATAGGCACGAAAGAATTGCCTTTCCCAAGGCTGGTAGGTAGAATTATTTACTCACCCACCTAATGGGTTCCCTGCCTTTATTCTTTGGGAGCTGCTGCACATTTAACAGGTGTAGTAGCCATGTGCGGATAGGCACGAAAGAATTGCCTTTCCCAAGGCTTGTAGGTGGAATTAATGACTCACCCACCTAATGGGGTCCCCTGCCTATCCCGGGGGAGCTGCTGCACATTTAACAGGGCAGTAGTCATGTGCGGATAGGCATTAAAAGAATGGCCTGTTCACAAGGTTTGTGGGTGGAATTATTTACTCACCCACCTAATGGGTTCCCAGCCTTTATTCATTGAGAGCTGCTGCACATTAAACAGGTGCAGTAGCCCTGTGCTGATGGGCACAACAGTAATGGCCTTTTCAGGCTTGCAGTTGGAATTATTAAATCAACCACCTAATGGGTTCCCCATCTCTCATAAGGAGAGGGTAGTGCTGCTGCACATTTGCCAGGGACAGTAGCACTGTGCAGATAGGCACAACTGAAAGGGCCTTTCCCAAGGCTGGCGTTTTGGAACCTTTAACTCACCTACCTGTGGGGTCCCTGCCTTTATTCCTTGAGAGTATGGGGAGCAGTGCGGGCTCCATGTGCAGCGCCAGGGGGCGTGTGCAGCGCCACGTGGGCACGAGAGTACGGGGAGCAGCGCGGGCTCCATGTGCAGCGCCAGTGGGCGTGTGCAGCGCCAGGTTGGCGCAAGAGTATGGGGAGCAGTGCGGGCTCCATGTGCAGCGCCAGTTGGCGTGTGCAGTGCCATGTGGGCGCGATGTGTCAGAGCCGCGTAGGCTCTGTTGGCAGCGCTTGGAGGGCGTTTGCCGCGCCAGTGTCGGTGTGATGGGTAGGTGGGGTGTCCTAGTAAGGCAGACCAGGTCACTGACCGTGACTGGCCATGGGAGGGAGTATTAGAGCGGAGGAAGGATTCCTCCTTTCTCTTGGCCTGTCCAGTGAGCTTATCTCACGATGTGCTTCTTTTTCCAACAGGTCCGCGAAGGAGCTGCCCAGCCAGGGTCTTGATCTGCGGACACTCCATAGTTGTTTTTTTTTTTGGGGGGGGGGGCTCGGAAGCATGCCATGTCATCCAGTTTCGGCTCTCAGCTGGTGCTGGGTGATGTTGCGCACATTGACTGGTTGGCCAAGAGGGGTATGTGTTGGGCCAATTTTTCCTGGCCTTTTTGGAATACATTGCTATCAACCCCCTGCCGCAGGTAATCGTGTACACTTATGACCTGGGTCAGAGGACGTCCATGTCCTTGAGGCTCCAGGCCTGCAAGGATTTTAACCTGTTAGTCCATCAGTTTCCCGGGATCACTATCCTGTGGTCTGACATGCTGCATAGGCGAGTTTGGCGGTGGGCGAGTGGGTTAAAAGAATTGAGGTAGCACGCAAAAGGGTCAACGCTTACCTGGGCAGGGTCGTCACGGAGCTTGGTGGAGCAGCTATCCATCATCCCAGTACTGGTTTTGAGGAGCCTGCTCTTTACCGTGGCGATGGAGTTTACCTTTCTCCTATGGATTATGGGCGCTTTCTTTCAGAGTTGCAACAAGGCTTGAACCTCTTTTGGGTGCAGGGAAGGCCAAGCACTAGGCTGACCTCCCCTTGTGGCGGTAGAAGTGCAGGGTGGGTAGACAGAAGACATTCTCCGGCGTCCAATCTAAGCCAGCAAGGGCAGGGGTGAACCAGAACCGCTCTTTGGATGCTCGAGGAGGCAGGCTGGCTAGCCCCTGGTCTGAACTTTGGGGCCTTGCAGGGGTGACCTGAAGGCAGAGTAGTTTGGCTGGCTTACCCTCTTTGGGCGACAGTGAAAGGCGGGCTTAATAACAATTGAGCTACACCTGGAGTTGGGTGGACGCCCTATGAGACTGGGGGACGTAGACGGCTAGGCCGTTTCCCCCATTTAGAACCCCGCACTTAGTTTGGGTATTGTTTTCTATTTTGCCTTGTTGCGCTTGTTGTAAGTTAATAAAGTGGCCCATTTAATCCCATACCTGTTGTCGGCTGTATTTATTGGGGAATGCATGGTAAAACAAATGCAGGCCCCACCAAATGTCTCAGGGAGCACACCTGATAACAAGAGACCTGCATCCTGGTGCCCTCCCTTGCATCTGACATAGCCCATTTCTAAAATCAGGAGGTTGCACATACGCATCATGGCTTGTAACCCATAATGGATTTTTCCTCCAGAAACTTGTCCAATCCCCTTTTAAAGGCATCCAGGTCAGATGCTGTCATCACATCCTGTGGCAAGGAGTTCCACAGACCAACCACACTCTGAGTAAATAAATATTTTCTTTTTTCTGTCCTAACTCTCCCAACAGTCAATTTTAGTGGATGTCCCCTGGTTCTGGTGTTATGTGAGAGTGTAAAGAGCATCTCTCTATCCACTTTATCCTTCCCATGCATAATTTTGTATGTCTCAATCATATCCCCCCTCAGGCATCTCTTTTCTAGGCTGAAGAGGCCCAAACGCCGTAGCCTTTCCCCATAAGGAAGGTGCCCCAGCCCAGCAATCATCTTAGTTGCTCTCTTTTGCACCTTTTCCATTTCCACTATATCCTTTTTGAGATGTGGCGGCCAGAACTGGACGCAATACTTCAGGTGTGGCCTTACCATCGATTTGTACAGCAGCATTATAATATTAGCCGTTTTGTTCTCAATACCTTTTCTAATGATCCCAAACATAGAATTGGCCTTCTTTACTGCCACCGCACATTGGGTCGACACTTTCATAGACTTGTCCACCACCACCCCAAGATCTCTCTCCTGATCTGTCACAGACAGCTCAGAACCCATTAGCCTATATGTTAAGTTTTGATTTTTTGCCTTAATGTGCATGACTTTACACTTACTGACATTGAAATGCATCTGCCATTTTGCTGCCCATTCTGCCAGTTTGGAGAGATACTTCTGGAGCTCCTCACAATCACTTCTGGTCTTCGCCACTCGGAAAAGTTTGGTGTAGTCTGCAAACGTAGCCACCTCACTGCTCAACCCTGTCTCCAGGTCATTTATGAAGAGGTTGAAGAGCACCGGTCCCAGGACAGATCCTTGGGGCACACTGCTTTTCACCTCTCTCCATTGTGAAAATTGCCCATTGACACCCACTCTCTGTTTCCTGGTCTTCAACCAGTTCTCAATCCAGGAGAGGACCTACCCTCTAATCCCCTGACTGTGGAGTTTTTTCAGTAGTCTTTGGTGAGGGACCGTGTTGAATGCCTTCTGAAAGTCCAGATATATAATGTCCACGGGTTCTCCTGCATCCACATGCCTGTTGACCTTTTCAAAGAATTCTATAAGGTTCGTGAGGCAAGACTTACCCTTACAGAAGTCTTGCTGATTCTCCCTCAGAAAGACTTATTTGTCTATGTGTTTTGAGATCCTATCTTTGATGGGGCATTCCACCATCTTACCCGGTATAGATGTTAGGCTGACTGGCCTATAGTTTCCCGGGTCCCCCCTCTTTCCCTTTTTAAAGATCGGCATGACATTTGCTATCCTCCAATCCTCTGGCACCGTGGCCATTTTGAGGGACAAGTTGCATATTTTAGTCAAGAGATCAGCAACTTCATTCTTCAATTCCTTAATAACTCTAGGGTGGATGCCATCAGGGTGGTGACTTATTTATCTTTAATTTATCAATGAGGTCTGAAATATCTTCTCTTTTAACCTCTATCTGACTTAATTATGTTTATGTTCCTCATCAGAGAAGGCCTTCTTACAAGTGCCGCCGCCTAGGGAGGTACGTGGGGCAGCAGCAAGAAATAGGGCCTTCTCAGTAGTGGCACCAACGCTATGGAATTCCCTTCCCCTTGACTTAAGAATGGCTCCCTCTCTTAAGACTTTTCGGCGAGGCCTGAAGACCCTTCTGTTTAAACAAGCCTTCTGAGTTCTCGACCTTTTTACCATCTTTTCAACACCTTTTAATATTTTTTAAATACTTGGTTACAGGCCTGATTCTTTTATGATTTGCTGCTCTATGCTTTTTACCTGATTACTTTTTATCTGACTACTGTTTTTATGATATGTGTTATATGTTTTTATCTGTTTTTTAAATTATGTTTTTAATCTGTTTTAACCTGTTGTAAGCCGCCTTGAGTCCCTTCGGGGAGAAAGGCGGGGTAAAAATAAAGTAGTTGTTGTTGTTGTTGTTGTTGTTGTTGTTGTTGTTGTTGTTGTTGTTGTTGTTGTTGTTGTTATTATTATTATTATTATTATTATTAGGGCAAGACTTCCATTTACAGAAGGAAGCTTCCTTGCCTCTCTAACTTGGCTGGTTAGCCATGCGGGCACCCTCCTGGACTTAGTCGAGCCCTTCTTCCTTTGTGGTATACACTTCTGCTGGGCCTCTATTACTGTTGATTTGAGCAACCTCCATGCTCTCTGTAGAGACTGGACTCTTTTTACCTTCCCTTTCAACCTCCTTCTAACCAGCCTCCTCATTTGAAGTAAGTCTGCTTGTCGGAAGTCAAGGGTTTTCGTGAGAGATTTGCCCAGTATTTTTCCCCCAATGTGCATGTCGAAATGGATCACAGCATGATCACTGTTCCCAATGGCTCAGTAACACTGACATCTCTAACCAGGTCCTGAGTAGAACACAATATTAAATCCAGAGTCACCTGTCCTCTGGTGGGCTCCATGACTAGCTGCTCTAAGGAACAGTCATTTAGCATGTCAAGGAATCTGGTCTCCTTTTTGTGACCAGAACACAATTTGACCCAGTCAATATGAGGATAATTGAAGTCCCCCATGATTACAACCCTGTCCCTCCTTGTCACCTCCCTGATCTGTTTCCTCATTTCAAGGTCCCCTTCCGGTTTCTGGTCTGGAGGACGATAGTATGCCCCCAGAATTACGTCACTCCTCAGGCCCGGTAATTTAACCCATAGAATTTCTATGGAGTCGGACCCACCTTCAATCTCTACTTTGCTGGATTCTATCCCTTCCTTGACATAAATGGCCACCTCACCTCCAACATGCCCCTCCCTGTCCCTCCTGTAGAGTTTATAGCCCGGGATTGCGGTATCCCACTGATTCTCCACATTCCACCAGGTTTCCATTATGCCCACTGTTGAGGGTGGTTAGGGTGTGTGTAGGAGTCTCCAGCAGAGCGAAAAACAAACAGCAGCACAACAGAAACTCGAGGCTGATGTCCAAGGCAATCTCTCAGAAGGCAAAGAAGCACTTGACACGAGAGTTAGGTTCCATCACCAAGATATATTATATACAAGGATATTTACAGCAACACTGGTCAGTCATACAGCAACACACATTACGGCATCCTGATTCCTATTCCTTAACACTCACCACCCTACACGCTCACCCTCACTCACCGTTGAGTGTTTGTCTGCGGCCTTGTTATATACACAAGGCACACCCACAATCAGCTGCACAGAGTCAGCAATCAGGAACAGCTGCTACTTGTTACTAGCTACAAACAGTCTATTCACCACAGCGTTTGTTGCATTCCCTCCTGTGCACAGGACCTGAGTGATTTCCTGGGTTCAGACCTCAACACCCACTATGTCAATCTTTTCCCTTGTCACCAGACATTCCAGTTCTCCCGTCATTGCTGGGAGACTTTGGGCATTTGCATAAAAGCATCACCCCAGGATGCACCAGGGCACTAGGATGCAGGTCTCTTGTTGTCTTATGTACTTCCTGGGGCATTTGGCATGCTGCTGTGAGATACAGGAAGCTGGACTAGATGGGCCTATGGCCTGATCCAGTGGGGCTGTTCTTATGTTCTTACCCCCTAAAAACCTGGTCTCCTTAACTACAGCCCATGTACATGATCACATCAGACAAGTTATTTGCTCTGGCAAGAACTACACTACAGTTATAGGCATAATACCTCTAGTGAAAGAACCATAGTTATTCAATAATCTAATAACAATACAATCATTCTTGTTCTTGAAGCTCAAACTGCCAAAGCAGTTCCCATCTCAGTGATGGTATACGGTTGCAAAGACTTTCCCTACACACCATATAATTTATTACTGCAAAAAAGAATTGCTTCTGTGTTTGGTCCTGTAAATTTCCTGGCCAAGAATCAATGTAATTTGTGTATAACTACTGTTATTTTATAGAACTACAGTATCACTCCTGTCAGCAAATGTTGTGTGTATCCAGCCCCAGGGATCTCTTTGGGTAGCACTTTTCATTTCAAAAGTCATTTTTTGTGTGACGTTTGGAGCCGGCCAAAGCCTTTTTGTGATGCTGAGTATACTGTGGGAAGATGCAATGAATGCCATTTCAGAGCACAACCAGAAAAGGAATATCCTCTGTTCATTCAGTTTTTTTTTTTTCTAGCCCTACAAACTGGACATTGTGCAAATCACCCTTCGACTTTTCTTTGACATTTGTAGAAGGACGGACGTTCTAATTGACCAAATTATAGGAACAGACAAAAGGGGATGTCTCCATTGCTGGTCTGTCACAATGGACGTGATGTATCTCATTCACCAATACTTGGAAGCTATGTGAGCTATGAAATTAGGATGTCTTATTTTGTTCAACCACAAAAAAAGGAAGCATAATGTTTTAAAAACATTCTTATCTACAAATGGCAACAGTGCTAGGTTGCTGGAGAGATGCTGGGGCCAAGTCCTTCACTGCCCACCTTCCATGACACTCTACCCTCAGGGTGTACAGGCATTGCCACTGTCACTGCTACGGAGGCTTCAGAGGTTGGCCTTGCCATATAGACCCTCTTGGATATGCTCCTCTCAGGGGACTGCAGAAACTTGGGTGCACTTACCATAGCCTCGTGCAGCCTCCCGGGGGTGTGGGGAGCCCTGTGCAACAGTCTGCAGGGCTCCCCGATGCTTTAGAAGTGAAAGTGGAGCAACTGTGCTCCACTTCCACTAAACCGAAAGTGGATTGTGATTGCTCCACTTTCACTTTTGCATCTTTGGGGAGCACTGCAGACCGTCACGCAGGGCTCCACTGGGGATTGTGCCGCTACCACCCCCCCACCCCCACTGCCTCCCCTCGCCCCAGCAAGGACTTACAGCGGTTTTCAAACTCCCTGAGAGTTTGAAAACCGCTGACTTACACTATACTTGAATTGCATTAGTTCTCATTTACACAGTACTTTTAATTATAAACTACTTGATATTTCCTTTCTGATTCATCCGCACAACAATCCTATGAGAAAGACTGCCAAGGATGAGAAATAAGTGACTTGCCCAAATGCACCTGATGACTTTGTGGTGAACTTGAAATTTGAATCTGTATGTATCGTATGGAAATCCTAAAGTATCTCCAAAGGACTCTACAGACTTATATTTCTTTCGGTACATAATCTATATTACCACTGTGTCTCAGTGCAGATAACCATCATTGCACATAAATATACCTCTGAAGATTTCACAACCAAAGTAGCCAAACAAAGTAAAAATTAAGTCACGTATGTGTTAACCAGTGTCCCAATAACTAGGGAGCTAGTGTTTGAACAGGGTTTTGCAACAAGCCTACCATCCAAGGGAGGTTTCCAACATTTGGGGGCAGTTGGGAAGAGGGAATGAATGTTCTAAGAGAACGAGTGTGAGGGAGAATTAGGGTGCAATCCTAACCCACTTTCCAGCACTGGCATAGCTGTGCCAGTGGGGCATGTGGGGCATCCTGCAGTTGGGCGGCAGTCATGGGGGCCTCCTCAAGGTAAGGCAATGTTTGTTCCCTTACCTCAAAGTTGCATTGCCCTTATGTCAGTGCTGGAAAGTGGGTTAGGATTGTGCTCTTAGACAATCTCAAGAGCAGATCTCTTAAGGACCTTTTCAGATATGAAGTCCATAATGACTCAACCTGTGGAGATTCCCTGATGCCTGCACGAACACGTAGAAGAAAGGAAAAATACTTTGACCCAGATAAAATTGGGTTCCATGAATTGAGCCAGGGCTACAAACAGAACTTGATGATATGAGAGCCAGGATGGTGCAGTGGTTTGGGAACTGGACTTAGACCTGGAAGATCCAGGTTCAAATCTCCGCTCAGCCATGAAGTTTCCTGGGTGATCTGGGGCAAGTCACAGCCTCACCTCCCTTACAGAGTTGTTGAGAGGACAAAAGGAGGAGATACCTTCCTGACCTCCTTGGAGGAAGGGCAGCATAAAAATGTAAAAAATAAATAAATGTAATTGACAAATGTAAATAAATGTAACTGATGGCCCATTCACTGCCATCTAACTATGATATTCTGTTTCCCAGACATACCGCAGACACTCGCCTATAAGCCGACCCCATAGATAAGTCGAGGGCAGGTTTTGAGCCAACAATCATGCAATTTTCTATGACCCTCAGATAAGTTGGGAGTTAAACTTAGGGGGTGTCTGACTATAGTTTTGTCTGATTTTACCCCAGGCCAGATCCTGAAAAATAACCTACCACTAACTATTACCTAAGAACTGTAGTCTCTAATTTATTTAAAACATAGTAAAAGATCATAAGAAATATTTTTATTCTTTTTTAAATTCTGGTTTTCACCACCTTTTTCTAAACACTCAGAGTAAGTGCAATGTAAACTACACACCAGTAAAACAGTGGTTCCCAACCTGGTATTCATGTACTCCCAGGGACACTCACTCACAGGACCTTTAGGGGTACTTGAAAAAGAATGGAATAATGGCAGAAAAAGGCAGACTGTGCTCCAGAATGCCTTGCAAGGACCAGCAAGACAGGAAGGGAGGTAGCTAGTTGGCTGTGAAAGCCCCACCAATAGCTAGTTTTTGGTCATCAATTCATCTATGAACCAGTGAATGAAAACCAGCACAGTAAAAAAGCTGAAACATAATATGGAAAGTGATCGATCACCCAGAATTTCTCAGCACACTTCTGGTGCAAAACAATGCAAAGGCAGTGTCTTCTGTTCTTCAAACAGATGAAAAGAGAAAATATGTGATGAATACATGAAGACTGGGCTTTCATATGGAGGAGATGAAGGCTTGTATTATTAATTACAAACATTTTGCTAATATGAAGGGTACAATTTATGGAAATAGGCTGCCAAGGGATATGCAAGTGAAAAAGGTTGGGAACCACTGCAGGAGATCCATGAATCAAAGACACCTTTAAGGTGTCTGGTGTGTTAAGCCAGAAGCTCAACATACAACCCATAACACATAACTGGGAGCGTGCAATTCAATTCACAGCAGAGAGATGAGATATTTGCAGCCCTTTTTACTCAGAAGTAGACCCACTGCTTTCCATGGGTGCTATTCTTAAGTCATGGTGCACTGAATTGTAGCCTGGGAAGGAGGGTCCCATCCTGGTGTTTCCAAAAACAGACCTGCTTTGCAAGCATTTGCCAAGCAGAACCAGGCTATAGCAGAAGGAAGGAGAATAAAAGGTTAACTTTGGCTGGAATGTCCCTGGAAAGTAACTAAGGAGGTGCCTGCCTGAGCTGAACAACAGCTCAAACTGTTCAGAGTTGAAAGGCTCTGCCCTCTGATTGACCTGGAGATCAGGCAAAGTGAGAATTGGAGCTTGATTATTTGGCAAAAATTTTTACGTACTATAGGCGAGTATCTATGGTAGTTATTCCAGTGATGTTGCCAAACATTGAATTTACAGTCTGATGTGTATGATAAAGAAATCTTCCAGTGTCCTCACTGAAATGGAATTTCATTTTCTCCCCATGTGACTTTGATCATCCTTACTACCTCAAATGTCATGCATGTGTAAGCAGTTAGATTAATATCCAGCCACATGTGTGTATCCCTTGGAACAAAAGAACCATTACTGCCACTTTCCTAAATACCACGCTAGTGTGATTTTAGCCAAAGCTCCTCACATCAAATGCTCTGTTGCAAATAAATGCCTTGTTCTCTGGTCGAGATGGAGAATGATATTCATAGTGGACAAGCGCGGCCATGAAATCAATTGTTGGAGGATAAGCTCACTTATCAGTGACCCTATTTCATTCTGCCTATCAAACGGCTTGCATTATCCCCTGTCTCAGTTTTTCATGCATTTTGGTATCGCTATTATAGAGGAATGAACTAGTTATGGCTTATGGTAATATGGCTGTCTTAGTTCAAGCAAGTGAAAAAGATACTTTATCTTTCTAAAATGGAAGGCAGGAGGAAATCTTTATTCCCCTACACTGTGAACAGATGTGGCAGGCACTGCTCCAGAATAAATTTCCTTTCTCTTTTGTATTGTCTTATCAACCTTGAATGGGTTTCTAGCAGATGATCTGACTGTCACTCTGGAGCACATCTTTTTATTGATGAAAAGGAAAGAAAGTCATTAGTAGTAATGCTGGTGAAGGTGCATGTAATAGAACAAGCAGAATGAAAAACACAAATAGAATATTAAATTCAACAACTGGTATGAATGCACATTTAGTTGAAAGTGAGATTACCATTCCAATCACTCTGGCACTGGCTTAAAACTTTTGCATCAGAAGTGGTATTGGTTGATCCAGTGGTGAGTGAGTATTCCTATGGTTTTCAGAGTTGTGTGTGCTATCCTGTTGTCTTCTTCAGAAAGAAGATACCTGAACTGCAGTTCAGGTTATCTCCGTGGTGAGGGCAAAGTGAAGAGGGAACCTAGGAAGAAACTCTTAGCAAGGCTCAGGAGTTGAACTCATTGGTCTCCCAACCCCATAACTTTATCGTGGAGGGCATGGAAGTAGCCCAATCTCCTTGACACAGATGTAGTGCTGATAAGGCAACTAAGTGAGTCAAGACAGATGTGACATGGGAGATCCAATGGAAGGCTTTTTTTTCTGTTTCAAAGTTTAAAGAGGTCTGTTGTTAATTCAGCAGAGCTGGGGGAGGAACCCTTTTCCCTCTGCCATTTTCCTAAACTGAATGGCCCCTGAAGCTTCCATTAGCTGCTCTAGAGCAGGAAAAAAAAAATTGAATACAGTATCATTCCTGAATTTTCCCACAGCAAAGCTAAAGACAGCTAGATGTCTGTGCAATTGTGATTTAGATTGGGGGGGGGGAGCATTAAAAATGCTTGATGTCTTGATTCCCATCAAAACTGAATCCTCTATGGATGCCTTCAAGAAAATAAAAATGTTGGTATCAGATAACAAAGTAAAAGTTTTGGAAAGCTTTATTTTGCTCATTGTCACAATTTTCCAGGTAAAAACAAGAAAGATTAAGCACACCATCAGGGTTATCTTGGTATTTATCTTTGGAGGGTCACCTACTTTAAACTATCTTGCTTTTCCAGACAATTTGGAAATCCAAGAGATGGGGTTTAACAACTAGACATCCATGGATTTGATACTGGCAAATAGCTATTACCTTGATTTGTCCTCCTACTCAGAAAATCCTCAATATTTAATTGGCTAGTTACCTACAAAGAAGAAGAGGGTGGAGATAGCCTGCTATGGCACGGTTTGGTGAGATATTCACCAGAAAGATCATCACACCAACATTAGAGTCTGTATAGGAGGAGTTCTTTCCTGTGCTCTGTTTACTCAGCATGATAAGACAAAGTATTTAGACAAAGTTCAATGAAAGGTTGAGAAGGGAATGTTAAGTGGCCTCACAAATTTTAAATCATGAAACATACTAGCCTGATTCTAATTGTCTGGTGTGCTCCCTGGGGCATTTGGTGGGCTGCTGTGAGATACAGGAAGCTGGACTAGATGGGCCTATGGCCTCATCCAGTGGGGCTGTTCTGATGTTCTTAGATCTACTCAGAAGTAAGTACCACTACGTTCTATGCAATTAACTTCTGGTTTGCAGTCCATTCCCCCTTTGAGTGTATATAATATGTAAATAAACATTTTGGTTCACTGATATATCATACCAGATAATACCAAGTGAAATCTAGCTGTATAGACTAGTTCAGTGTTTCTCAATGCCTGTCCCCTGCTGTACCACTCTGCATGGTCCAACTAGTGGAAGTGCCACCAGAAGTAACTAATGATGACATCATAGCCAGTTACTTCTGGGTTGGGAGACCAGCTATGACATGACAAACACTAGTAAGAGGCTAAGGGTGGGCAGGAGAGCTTTTTCAAGCATGCTTTGGAGCTCTGCTTACCAAGCCAAGCCTCCTCCTGCTGTTTGTTGCATTGCATCACTGGACTTGCTGCTGGTTGTAGGTGTCCGGGGATCCCATGTGTACCATCAGACACCACCTCAAGTACCACCAGTGGCACCCATACTACTGGTTGAGAAACACTGGTCTAGTTCACAATCCATGAGTCAAGCTGTGTGCTAATTCACAGAAGTCATCACATTTTATGTATGGTCCCTTTTTAAATCCATCATTTTTCTATTTTTTTTCCTCAATAATCTAAAGTACACAAGTAAAACAGAATACAACATAAAACCTCAGCAGACATAGAAGTTGAATGATTTGAACAAATTTCAGTAATCGTATATTGTTAAATGTGCCATAAAGAGAACCAAGATGAATATTGCTAATTGAAAACAACTGCTTTTAGAAGGGATGTCTGAGAATATATGTAAAGCTTTGCTGTGGCATTTCATATAGTATCAGAAATGACATTGAATTCTACCACAGGGTCACTCGGATCAAGTAGTTTTTCTATTTCTCATCTACGACCTACCCATTTTCTCTATGATTGGATAGGTCCAGTCCTATTAGGATTTTTGACACAGAAGGTCAAAAACTTCATCCATATTTTTTATTTTTATTGTGCTTTTGTCAAAAGTTTCTTGATCATGCTGGGAAAAATGAAATATCCAATAATAAGAACTTTAATGGTTTTCTGCTCATGAGGCATGTTACATGGCTTTTTGTTTTCTCCTCATTCCGTGAATAAACAAGGACCCTTTAACCTTTTCTCCTCTAGTGCAAGTGGACTGTAAAAATATATATCTACTTTATGCATGGTGATATTTCACATAACCATAACTGTACATGCGTATTAAAGGCAATTTTGTATGCAGGGCAAAAGTTGAACATAATTTAGTACAGAAAGCAAATCCCTATAGTCTCAAGCTGCAACCACAAGCAAGACCATCCTTCTCAATCCATTAGATATTGGTTCCATCTTGTTCCACCTCCCAGAAATGGCTAGGACTATTCTGTCGAATGGCTCTTGGAGCATGCAATACTTAACTGTAGCTTCCAGACAATCTTCTCAACAGAGACTCTCAAGAGTGAAAGTTTGATCTTGGCTGTTCTTGAGAGTTATAATGTGCCTCAGTAGGGTTGCTTCTGCCCCTTGACCTGAAACATGGCATGCAGAAATCACTGGGTGAAGCTTTTCATGGTGGACAGCTGAATGTTATCTACAGCAGATTGCTGCAGATCAAATTGCTGTCAAAACGACAGTTCAGGAGCAGTTTCAAAAGTTGGCAACATCGAAGCCTTGTACAGAGGTTCATTCAGATACAAGAAACACAGGGGTTAGGAATTGCATCAGGTTCTGGTCCTGACCAGTAGGACGTTTGTAGAGAGCCTCCACAAGTACAGACGTACATGCAGGGGAATTTATCCACATGATCAGGACCTCTATCTTTGTATGGTTCCTGATTGTATGGAGAGAGTGCTCCATGTACAATAATACATACAGACTCTCTATAGTTGCCCTAAAGAACAGACATAGGGCAGGAGAGAATTTCAGACTCTGATGTTGTTCCCCTCAACATACTTTCATTCTACCCAAATGAACATCTGTAAAGGTCTCCAGTATCAGTATAATCTCCAGGACAATATAGCTACTAGCTTCCTTCTTTGAAATTGTTCATGTCCTGTTCTGTTAAGAAATCTCTGGCTAATTACTGTCCTGTAGATACAACCTCCTTAGGGCTAGTTTGGACTTTCCCTGGTATACTGGTCCCACCCATTTAAAGCTGTATGCATGTAGTAGGCCCTTTCCTAGCACCTGAGTAAAAGTCCAATTCAATCCAACTTTTCAGCTCTGATGAAGCTATGCCAGTGGGGTATGCATTCTATCCTGGGAGGGGAGCAAAAGAGGTCTCTTCAAGATAAAGGAATGTTTGTTACCTTACTTTGGGTCTGCACTAGAAATTTGGATAGGTTTGGGCCCTTAGTTCTTTAAAGCACAATCCAGATGTCCGTTTGAACCAGCGCAGGCCCCCTGCACCTGCTCCCAAGTGTTGCAAACATGTTGTCTTGCAGCATTGCCACATCATGCCAACTCAGGAGTCAGTTGGGCTGTCACACAGGCCCTCCACTGGTTCAGAAGAGCCAGATCCAACCCCTGAGGAAGACTGATGGCACAGGGGGTAGGAGAGGGTGGCAGGAGGGTGGAATGGCTGTGGAGAAAGGATGTTTATTGGAGGGGGCAGAATGAGAGGCAGATTGGTTTCAGGAGGTGGGGTGGGATTGGCAGCCTAATCCTAATCCCCACTTCTGGGCTTTACATGAACTGCTTGCATTTGCATCAGCTTAATAACTGGCACAGATCTGAGTAGCTCCAGAGGGATGGTTGGGGCTTGACGTGGGGTAAGGGGGAACATATCCCCTTATTCCAAGGGGACCACCAGCCTGCTCCTAACCTGAGCTGAGCCACTGTGGCCTGCCTGTTCCAGTTGCAGGTTAGAATTGGGCTGCCCATCTCATGGAGGGATGATTAAATAAACAAACTGAGGCTCAAGTCAAGGGGAGGGCTCCGGATATGCAGATGTTGTGAATGTGCACATTCTTAAAAGTGGAGGGCCAGTTTGGAAAGGAAAGGATCATCTAGAAGGGCCTTCTTGTTGGAATGACAGCAAAATCCATAGTTGCAGAACTCCCCCTAGTTAATGACAGAAGGCCTGTATTCAAAATCAGAGCTGGCAACCTCACCAAACTATAAACTAGTGTTTATATACTAGGAAAATTACTCAGGTTCTTTGCTCAGACAGCAGGAGAAAAGGAGATGATGTGACTTCTTTGACTATAACATTGCATGATTGTCACACAGTCAGAACAACCCACACAGCTGGAATGCTGATTAATAAATAAGAGGCACTGAGAAGAATATATTACAATCACTCCACAGAGTTAGCAAAATGAAGGAAATTGATGGAATAACTTTAAACAAAAGGGAAATTTGAGGAAATTACAATTTGCTTATGGAGATCCCAGCAGCACAAGCAGAGGCGAAACTTGTCCGATAAATAATTCATGGGGGAATATTTGCTCAACCTTAACTGATTTTTCTTTTATTTCAGTCATGAAAATAGGAGCGCTCCTTATTAGCATGGAATCGAAAATGTGCTTTAAATTAAATTACCGCACATTATGCATTCTGCCGTTGACTGCACCCTTAGGATGGGAACGATTCTGTTTGACTTGTTCTGCAGCTGTCCTTCACCATCCACATTGAAATATATGTTTGTTTCTTGTCGACATCTTTTACTCAGCTATGAATCAGCCAGGAAAGCATTCTTTGTGCTCTGTGCCTCATCAGGAAAAGGGAAGTGCATCATTTCTGCTGCAAGCACTGAGCAAGTCCCCTCTGTTTTCACCTGGTCAACCTTAGGAGATGACTCCATCCCAGTCACAAAAGACACTAGTTTCCTTTGCTTTTGATCACAGACTAAATTGGTGCATTGGTCCTTGTATTGGCAACCTTCAGTCTCGAAAGACTATGGTATCGCGCTCTGAAAGGTGGTTCTGGCACAGCGTCTAGTGTGGCTGAAAAGGCCAATCCGGGAGTGACAATCCCTTCCACACCAGGAGCAAGTACAGTCTGTCCCTGGTCTGTCTCCCTGGCTATGGGCCTTCCTTCTTTGCCTCTTAGCCTCAGACTGTTGGCAAAGTGTCTCTTCAAACTGGGAAAGGCCATGCTGCACAGCCTGCCTCCAAGCGGGCCGCTCAGAGGCCAGGGTTTCCCACTTGTTGAGGTCCATCCCTAAGGCCTTCAGATCCCTCTTGCAGATGTCCTTGTATCGCAGCTGTGGTCTACCTGTAGGGCGCTTTCCTTGCACGAGTTCTCCATAGAGGAGATCCTTTGGGATCCGGCCATCATCCATTCTCACGACATGACCAAGCCAACGCAGGCGTCTCTGTTTCAGCAGTGAATACATGCTAGGGATTCCAGCATGTTCCAGGACTGTGTTGTTTGGAACTTTGTCCTGCCAGGTGATGCCGAGGATGCATCGGAGGCAGCGCATGTGGAAAGCGCTCAGTTTCCTCTCCTGTTGTGAGCGAAGATTCCATGACTCGCTGCAGTACAGAAGTGTACTCAGGACGCAAGCTCTGTAGACCTGGATCTTGGTATGTTCCGTCAGCTTCTTGTTGGACCAGACTCTCTTTGTGAGTCTGGAAAACGTGGTAGCTGCTTTACCGATGCGCTTGTTTAGCTCGGTATCGAGAGAATGAGTGTCGGAGATCGTTGAGCCAAGGTACACAAAGTCATGGACAACCTCCAGTTCATGCTCAGAGATTGTAATGCAGGGAGGTGAGTCCACATCCTGAACCATGACCTGTGTTTTCTTCAGGCTGATTGTCAGTCCAAAATCTTGGCAGGCCTTGCTAAAACGATCCATGAGCTGCTGGAGATCTTTGGCAGAGTGGGTAGTGACAGCTGCATCGTCGGCAAAGAGGAAGTCACGCAGACATTTCAGCTGGACTTTGGATTTTGCTCTCAGTCTGGAGAGGTTGAAGAGCTTTCCGTCTGATCTGGTCCGGAGATAGATGCCTTCTGTTGCAGTTCCAAAGGCCTGCTTCAGCAGGACAGCGAAGAAAATCCCAAACAAGGTTGGTGTAAGAACACAGCCCTGCTTCACTCCGCTTCGGATGTCAAAAGGGTCTGATGTGGAGCCATCGAAGACAACAGTGCCCTTCATGTCCTTGATCCTACGACTGTGCTTTATGAGCAGTGTGGCTGAACAGAGCTAAAGGTTGACGTGATCACTTTAAAGAGTGACAAGAAAAGGCTGAGTTTCTCTGACATCTGTACTTCCAAAGTGTTTCATGAATGATAAAATTGGAGACCGTTTTCTTCACACTAGGGTTGGGGGTGGATAATCATTAGTGAACTATTTCAAAAATGTGGCCCTTTTTGGAGAAAAGTAATAAATCTACTTTTATACATACATACATACATACATACATACATACATACATACATACAGTCATCCCTCAGTAGCAGTAGGGGATTGGTTCCAGGTAGATCCCAAAATATGTGGAGGTTTGAGTTTGGCACCACAATCACTTTCCTGAAGGCCCTCTGGAGTTTGCATCGGCCCACGGCCCACTCCACGGCCTCCTTGGGCCTCAAAACACCTCCCAGACATGACTGAACTTCCAGTTCACATGCATGATTCCCAGTCGTGTCCAGGAGATGTTCGGAGGCCCATGGAGCGGGCTGTGGGCCTCCCCAGGCCTCAGAACACCTTCTGAGTGCAGCCAGAAGTGGTGAGCACAAACAGGAAATCTCCTTGACACATCTGGGAGGTATTCTGAGGCCTGGGGTGGTGTAGGGAAGCATCCACTGTTTGTCTGCTCAAGCCCCTAATAGTTTGTAGTAAAGATGCTGAGGGCTGCTTGTGTGATTGGGATAGGACATGTATTTCCTGGGGCTGAAAAGCTCCCTTTCCCACTCTATTCAGTGATGTTCCAGGGAGAGGGAAAGGAAAAAGGAATCTTCTCCCTTTCTCACTTTCAGATCTGTCATTTCCTCTCCTGTGATACAGAAATAAAATGCACATTTGGGTTTGCCAAATGCAAATTTGGCAATCAACCCCAAATCTGAGCCTTCAGCACTATATAGCACAGCTCAGGGGAGTCTCAGGGGTGGATATATTATTTCCCCTTTTGCCCCATCTTGAAGCTTTTTCCCCACATCATTCAACATCATTACAGCTCTGACCAGAGTACTGAACAGAATCACTCTTCAGGAGGGCTAGAGATACAATACAACATTGTGTTGCAGGTCCCACTTGTCTCCTGTCCAATCTTTCAATGTTCTTGTGGTTTTGTTCATAACACAAAACTCGCTCATTCTTCTTATAATTACACTTGTTCGAAACAGCAAACTATTTTTATCCAGGCACAGTGCTCTAAGCTTCGATCTTTGTAATTCAGTGCTTCCTAGCAGAACTTTAGGCTAGTTTGGCATAGTTGTTGGTACACATAATTAGCACCTGAGCACAAAAATTGGAAGTAATTAGAAATGCCACGTTGAAGCTTATTATGCTTTTCAAGGGGAGAAAAAAAAAGATTACCATATGCTCCAGAACTGATCTGCTGTGGAAAATGAAGATGGGTCAAAGTGGAGATTACAGATTGATTATAAAGTCTGCTTGTCAATGCATATTTTCCTATGAATATGAACATTCTAATCTGGTGGGCTGCTTGGAGATATTGGGAATAGTATTGCACTGGCTCGGGAAACACACTGCCCGGAATTATTATACTACAATATGAAGCAAGCAGTCATCATTCATGGGTACACTAAGGAACTAACTTCTGTCAGTAACTATGTAGGTAGAAATATGTGTGCTATTTTTGTAATCTGTGACCACCTAGGTAAATAACCCAGAAGGTACATCATACCTTAAAATCAGAATCAAAGTAACTGGTGGTACCACAAAATTGATAAAAAAGATCATTGATAGTGAAGAAGATGATGATGATGATGATTAACAGTATTTGTATACCGCTTTACCGGTATATATTTATCTACCGAAGATGCCAAAATATTATGGAATTTCTGACTACAGACAGACTATTGCACAAGACATCAGGCATAACTGTAGTCGAGAAGAAAGAAAATGTCAAAATCATAAATATAGCAATACCAGTAGAAGAAAAAGAACTGGAAAAAACAACAAAACACAAAGAGTTGCAAATAGAAATTGAAAGGCTGTGGCAGAAGAAGACCAAAGTGATTCCAGTGGTGATTGGCGCTCTTGGTGCTACTCCAAAACACCTTGAAGAGTACCTGAACAGCATTGGAGCCACAGAAATTAACATCCACTAACTACGAAAAGCAGCATTACTGGGAACAGCTTACATTCTGGGATGGTACTTATAGGATAAAAACCAGATATCGCAGGTCCTTGGGAAGGACTCGATGTCTGGATAAAACAAACGAGCCATAATCCAATAGTGATGATGATGATAGAGAAAATAAATAAATAGATAAATAAATAAATGACAATCTCACCAAATAGCACATGTCTTTAGTATGCATCACTTTGTCAATCTGGCCACCTACTTAAAGCAACAAATAATAATTTATCTATAATTTATATAGATTATATAGTCTATATAGATATATATCATCAATTATCCATCTAGTCGGGTGCAAAATCCAGTGACATTGTGACTGCCAAGTATCTGGAATGAAACTCCAGCTAATGTGCCTGTGCTTGTGGTAATGCCTGTCATGCTTCTGGCAGTGACTGAGAGTGCAATCCTATGCATGTCTATTCAAAAGTAAGTCCCGTTGTGTTCAGCAAGGCTCCCTCCTAGGAATGTGTGTATAGGATTGGAGCCTCAATGAGCTGCCCTGATGTACTGTTGGTCAGTTCAGGACCAGCCCAAGGGCTAGGAAAGGAAGCAGCAGGAGCCTGCAAAGATTTCAGCTTTCAGGTTTGGATTTTAAACACAGAGCATTCCCACATGGTTTTGAAGGGGAAGTAAATATATTTCAGTGCACATCTCTCCCCTGCGGACTGTGCATAGTGACATCTTTCTTCCATGCTGGATCTGCATGAGCAGTTTACAGAATACAGAGTAGCCCTGTAAAGATCCCCCAAAACCTTCTGTTTTATTGATGCATGTTATGATAGCTTCACACCCTTAAGAATTAGGAGCAAAACTCCTAACAAGTTAGAGGAAGTCTAACAAGAAGAAGTCTAACAAGTTAGAAGAAAGCTTCCATGAAGAACTCAGTAAGTCTTGCTGTGTCAGTACTTTTGGGCAGGTCCCTGACTTACGGAAGCCTTGACTTATATAAATTTGACTTTGCATAAGCTTTGCATGGGAGCTGCCCACACTCATAGAGCTTTTGCTCTAGCCCAGCTAATCCTGTGAGAAGTGGGCTGTCTCTAGTGCAAATGTTACGGCAACCAGCAGCAATGATGGCTCCTTAGGAAAAACCCGAGTGGCATTAATGAGAGCAACATCTCAATTATCAAGACAATCGAGAAGCTTAATTCAGGCTGGGGGGGGGGGGAACTGCTCACAGAAGCTCCTTTCAAAATCCTGAAGCTTGGACATGCCCAGTAGATCCTGAGGCTGTTTCAAAAATTGCTGTTCAAAATGTGAGGGAAGTTTGAGAAGTTGCTTTTGACAAGAGATGTTGATTTCTCACTCAGAAGGAAGGAGCTAGAGATTCTAAAGGGAATGTTAAAAAATTCTTTGTATCTAAGCATTAGATATTCACATATTATCTGATTGCCTCACTAGTTGTGGATACAATACTGTAATGGCCAACTCATTAAGAAATCTTCAGTGGGAATTCCTTAAATGGATACCTTGGAGAAGAGACACACACTTTTGTTGCATGTAGAAAAAGTTTGTCCAGATTTAATACTTGGCAAGGCAATGTAGCCCTGGGAAATGTAAGTCTTCCGAATGAAGAGCAGATGGATGCCGTTAACTCTAACAGGTAGTGAGAGTATCCACCTTTTCATCCACATGATGATAATTGCCATATTCATCTTCTTTGTCTTCACTGGTGTCAAATTCTGTCCATAACAAAACCTTGAAATGGGTCTCTTGAAGCAATGTGGGCTTTGAATATTTGAATTAATTAGAATCCCATTTTCCTCAAAAATTCATGAATGGCCCGATCCTATACGGGCCTTCAGAGTCTTCCAACAGTGTGTTCCATTTGTCGAAGGCCCACTCCATCAGTGTTGTAGACTCAGTGACAATGTGTGAAAGACTGGCAACCTTGCATGTGTGCCACAAGAGGGCCCAGACACTGCCGAAGGAGGTGAGTTGGCACGGGGTGGCCAATGGGCAGGGAGGGGTATAATGGGAGTAGTAGCAACACAGCAGGGATCATGGCTGCCAGGAGGCATGTCAGTGTCAACAAGGGGCAGTTAGCAGTGGCAACAGTGCCTCCAATTCGCTCTGCCAGCCTGGCCTTGCCATGCATCTGCAGGTCCATTTGGACCTGTACCATTCAAAGAACAGGTGAAGGGCTAAGTAGACCCATCGTGTGATGGGGCTAACCAGGTGTAAGGGACTAAAAGTCCCCTCAGCACATTGGAGGTCTTCAGTTCCCCCCTAACCATAGGATCTAGCTCCCACCTCCATTGCATGACTTCATTAGTGCTGGTGGTGGGGGTTAGGATTGGGGACTAAGTTACAATTCCATTATTTCTGCCGCTGAGTCTTCCATAACATATAATTTTCCCTGGGCATCCCCAATTCCTGAAGTAGCTCTTTGGATCCTGGCCATTTTCTTTATTAAATCTGCCATTTAGGAATATTAAAGTTCATGGAGAAATATCTGTATTCAGCTTATATCTGACCTTTCCTGGTGTCCTAGGCTATGTGTTAATTATAGGATTGTCCTTTACTAATAAAGACTTTAATCCTATCAGTTCAACATACACCAAGAATCCCATTTTAGGGTCTAAGAACCAAAAGAATAAGGCTACCATCTATGAGGCAGTGTAGTTTATTAAAATATTTGGTGTACTTACCCCCGTCCTTAAACTTGCTTGTATTAACATACAGGTCATTGTTGGTCTTTCTGATGTAGTGTACATTTTATTATTTGTTTTCACTTTCATTTCCATTAATAATCTTAAATCCCACTTTAACGGATACAGTCAATGATGAGTACAAGAGCCTGAACCTTCTTACATGGGGGTCACCAAGTTACTACTCTCACCACCAAAACTGCTTTTTCTAAGTATTTGGAAACCAGTGGTCCACATATCAGTTTACCAGTTCTTAATCTTTACTGGTGTGGAATGCATTCTTTCATTTAGAGAATCAAATTGGTTAGCTAACCTTGGGCCCAATCCTATCCAATTTTCTAGGGCTGGTGCAGCAGTGCCAATGGGGCATGCGCTGCATCCTTTGGTTGGGAGGCAGTCCCAGAGGCCTCCTCAAGGTAAGGGAACATTTGCTCCCTTACCTCCACGTTGCATTGTGGCTGGGCTAGTGCAGGAAAATTGGATAGGTTTGGGCTGCCAGACTCCTATACTGAAGAATATATTAGCAGATTGATCAGGTAGTCGCTCTGAAAATCGTGTGTATAGCGGACCATGAAGAACCACAAACCCAGGTCTGTATTTTTAAAAATGATGCTTGAAAGGAAAACACATAGCAATCAGAAACACATTCAAAATGAAATCTAAACAAAGTCAATATCATGCAATAATGAACAGGCTCTGGATTTGTGTAGATTGGGATGGGCAAACATTTTGGTGAGAGGACCACATCATCTCTCTGACACTGTGTTGGGGTTGGGGAAAAAGAATTAATATACATTTCAAATTTGAATAAATTTACATAAATGAATACTTTAGAGATGGAACTTAGATGAATGAGTGAATTTTACTGAGCTTATTTATAATACACATGAGAACTATAAGACGGGCATGTAGAACCACATGAGAACTATGAACTGTAAAAGCAGTTCTGTAAAACAGTCAGTGCCAGCCATAAAAGACACTCTAGCGGCATGCTGAGCCTTCCCAGATGTGCCAGCAGATCTCCAGCCACTTGCCAAGCAG
The DNA here is from genome assembly GCF_035046505.1 of Tiliqua scincoides. Taxonomy (NCBI): domain Eukaryota; kingdom Metazoa; phylum Chordata; class Lepidosauria; order Squamata; family Scincidae; genus Tiliqua; species Tiliqua scincoides. The sequence continues at coordinate 35,195,597 of NC_089826.1, forward strand.
GGTAAGGTGGCGGGGAGGTAGGGAGGGGGCAGAAGAGGGCAGAACAGGTATAGGAAGGGAGTAGGGGGATAGGAATTGAGGGTGGGGAGGTATGGATCCTGTGGCGATGGTTCATGCTGGATTCTACTCCCCTTTTCTTCAGTCTCCTTGCCCATTCATCTCCTCAAACTTTCTAGCACAGGTCTGAGGAGACCCATTGTAGTCTACAATGAGTCTACACCTTACAATGAGTCTACACCTTACAAGGTATAAGGGGATTTAACCTCCTAAGTCTCCCAATCTGTCCTTCCTTACAGTGGAAACAGCATGCTCATTTTTGGTGCAACTGCACTAGTGGAGGGGGGAGGATGAGATTGGGCTATAATATTTATTCATCAGAGCTCTGTGTGAGCCTTCCAGTCATCAATGGAAGGTTCTATCAGATGTCTTGTCCACAAGGCAGATCCCATTAGTAAATAACCATTTGGAAATTGCGATCCTATAATATCCCTTCCCATAATTTCAAAAATATCTCCCCCTGTACAGCCATCCCTTTCCTCTCCTTTTCTGGAAAAAGAAACCAAGGAAAAGGTCAGAGTGGAAGGAAAGAATCCATTAGAAGTCAGAATGAGAAGGGCTGAGCTACCAATTCTACTGGTGGAGGCAAAAGCAGCCATCATGGCATCCTTACTGGACCCTCCCTAAGTCAAAGCACCTGCTGATACATGTATACACAGATTCATTTTGGCCTGATAAAAACCGCAAACCATTTACTTTATTGTGAGTTCATGAATACACATCTATTACTTTATTTATACTTTATACGGCTGAGTGGACAGGGAGGGTGGTCAACTCTTCTTTGGGGGAGGGGACACTGCCGCTTGCTTTGAAGCGGGCGGTGGTTCGCCCCCTCCTGAAGAAGCCCTCCCTGGATTCCAATGTGTTGAACAACTATCGGCCAGTCTCCAACATCCCGTTTCTGGGCAAGGTAATTGAGCGGGTGGTGGCGGCCCAACTCCAGAGGGTCTTGGATGAAGCGGATTATCTGGATCCTTTTCAATCTGGTTTCAGGCCGGGCTTTGGGACGGAAACTGCCTTGGTCGCCTTGGTGGATGACCTACGCCGGGGACTGGACAGGGGGAGTGTGTCCCTGTTGGTCCTGCTGGACCTCTCGGCGGCTTTCGATACCATCGACCATGGTATCCTTCTGGGCCGATTGGCCGAGTTGGGAGTTGGAGGCACTGTTTTGCGGTGGTTCCGCTCCTACTTGGAAGGTCGGTCCCAGATGGTGGTGCTGGGGGATGCCTGTTCGACACCCTGGCCATTGAGGTGCGGGGTGCCGCAGGGCTCAATTCTGTGCCCCATGCTATTTAATATCTACATGAAACCACTGGGAGAGGTCATCTGGGGGTTTGGAGTGGGGTGTCATCAATATGCTGATGACACCCAGCTTTATCTCTCCTTTCCTCCAGACTTCAGGGTGGCGGTTGAGGGCCTGGAGCGCTGTCTGGAAGCAGTGAGGATCTGGATGGGGGCTAACAAGCTGAAATTAAATCCGGATAAGACAGAGGCTCTCTTGGTTCGGAAATCCTCGATGCAGGTGCTGGATTATCAGCTTGCTCTGAATGGGGTTGCACTCCCTCTGAAGGAGCAGGTCCGCAGCTTGGGGGTCCACCTGGACTCGCAGCTGCTCCTGGATTTCCAGGTGGCGGCTGTGGCTAGGGGGGCCTTTGCTCAGCTTCGGCTGGTGCGCCAGCTGCGTCCGTACTTGGATCGTGCAGACCTGGCCACGGTGATCCATGCTACGGTGACATCGAGGTTAGATTATTGTAACGCGCTTTATGTGGGGCTGCCCCTGAAGACGGTTCGGAAACTGCAATTAGTGCAGAATGCGGCGGCCCGTGTGGTCACTGGAGCTAGGTGGTTTGACTCTGTCAGCCCGCTTCTCTGGGGGCTACATTGGCTGCCCATTCGTTTCCGGGCCCAATTCAAGGTGCTTGTTTTGACCTTTAAAGCCCTATACTGCTCTGGGCCAGGTTATCTTAGAGATCGCCTACTCCCGTACAATCCGGCTCGTCCTCTCAGGTCATCAGAGAAGGCCTTTTTACAAGTGCCGCCGCCTAAGGAGGTACGTGGGGCGGCGGCAAGAAATAGGGCCTTCTCAGTAGTGGCACCAACATTGTGGAACTCCCTTCCCCTTGACTTGAGAATGGCTCCCTCTCTTGAGTCTTTTCGGCGAGGCCTGAAGACTTTGTTGTTTAACCAAGCCTTCTGACGTTCTGGCCTTTTTAACATCTTTTATATATCTTTTAGTTGCTTTTTTACAGGCCCGATTCCTCTAAGAACTGCTGTTTTATGCTCTTTTATTCTGACTCTTCTGACTACTGTTTTTATGGGTTCTGCTAATGTGTTTTTTATATGTTTTTATCTGTGAAATTATGTTTTAATTTGTTTTATATGTTGTTAGCCGCCCTGGGTCCCTTTTTGGGAGAAGGGCGGGATAAAAATAAAGTTTTATTATTATTATTATTATTATTATTATTATTATTATTATTATTATTTATTTATTTATTTGATTGGGTGTATGTATAAATCAAATATACAACCTGAGTTTTCATATCAACCTGAAACAGTGGTGTAGCTGACCAGTGGGCCACCCTGGGGCACACTGGTCGTCCTGCTGCCCCCTCCAACCTGCCCCCTCCAACTCGGAAGTAATTGCAGTGACGGAATGACATCACTGCAATTACTTTTGGAATTCCTGCCTGGCTCTGAGTAACACCCTGCCAAGAATGACTGTAGAGGTGTGCAGGAGAATCTGCCTTTCCCTGAAGTCATTCTCAGCATGGTCGCTCAGAGCCAGGCCAATCAAAGCAGGCTTTCTTGCTCCTAGCGTCTTGGCTGCGAGGGAGGACAGGTCCCCAGTGGCCACCCCCCCATGGAGTGCCATGCAGGGTCACAGCATCCCTATGACCCTCCCTTAGCTAAACAGCTGACTGGACATGATCTTATAGAGATCATGGAATGATCTATAGAGATCATTGAATGCCTCATCAAATATAGGATCTCAAAACACATAGACGAACAGGCCTTGCTGAGGGAGAATCAGCATGGCTTCTGTAAGGGTAAGTCTTGCCTCACAAACCTTATAGAATTCTTTGAAAAGGTCAACAGCATGTGGATGCGGGAGAACCCATAGACATTATATATCTGGACTTTCAGAAGGCGTCCGACATGGTCCCTCACTAAAGGCTACTGAAAAAACTCCACAGTCAGGGAATTAGAGGGCAGGTCCTCTCCTGGATTGAGAACTGGTTGAAGGCCAGGAAACAGAGAGTGGGTGTCAATGGGCAATTTTCACAATGGAGAGAAGTGAAAAGCGGTGTGCCCCAAGGATCTGTCTTGGGACCGGTGCTTTTCAACCTCTTCATAAATGACCTGGAGACAGGGTTGAGCAGTGAGGTGGCAAAGTTTGCAGACGACACCAAACTTTTCCGAGTGGTGAAGACCAGAAGTGATTGTGAGGAGCTCCAAAAGGATCTCTCCAGACTGGCAGAATGGGCAGCAAAATGGCAGATGCGTTTCAATGTCAGTAAGTGTAAAGTCATGCACATTGGGGCAAAAAATCAAAACTTCACATATATGCTGATGGGTTCTGAGTTGTCTGTGACAGATCAGGAGAGAGATCTTGGGGTGGTGGTGGACAGGTCAATGAAAGTGTCGACTCAATGTGCAGTGGCAGTAAAGAAGGCTAATTCTATGCTTGGGATCATTAGAAAAGGTATTGAGAACAAAACGGCTAATATTATAATGCCATTGTACAAATCTATGGTAAGGCCACACCTGGAGTATTGCGTTCAGTTCTGGTCGCCGCATCTCAAAAAAGACATAGTGGAAGTGGAAAAGGTGCAAAAGAGAGCAACTAAGATGATTACTGGGCTGGGGCACCTTCCTTATGAGGAAAGGCTATGGCGTTTGGGCCTCTTCAGCCTAGAAAAGAGGTGCCTGAGGGGGGACATGATTGAGAACAAAATTATGCAGGGGATGGACAGAGTGGATAGAGAGATGCTCTTTACACTCTCACATAACACCAGAACCAGGGGACATCCACTAAAATTGAGTGTTGGGAAAGTTAGAACAGACAAAAGAAAATATTTCTTTACTCAGCGTGTGGTTGGTCTGTGGAACTCCTTGCCATAGGATGTGGTGATGGCGTCTGGCCTGGACACCTTTAAAAGGGGATTGGACAAGTTTCTGGAGGAAAAACCCATTACGGGTTACAAGTCATGATGTGCATGTGCAACCTCCTGATTTTAGAAATGGGCTATGTCAGAATGCCAGATGCAAGGGAGGGCACCAGAATGAGGTCTCTTGTTATTTGGTGTGCTCCCTGGGGCATTTGGTGGGCCGCTGTGAGATGCAGGAAGCTGGACTAGATGGCCTATGGCCTGATCCAGTGGGGCTGTTCTTATGTTCTTAGAGTACTTTAATGATGAGATACCATCATATATACATGCATGGGTGAAACAGCTCTAGGATCATTTTAGGCTGCAATCCTATACACAATTGGGAGCAAGTCAAATTGAACGTGGTAGGGCTTAGACGAGACATGGACAGGCTGGCACTTAGGATGACATCTTTCTGCCCGTAATGGACTACCATGGGAAACTGATCTAAAACATGCACAAACATGTACTGCACTGAGAAGTCTGAAGGATTGAGAAAAAGTGTAGAAGGACTGAAGGCTTTTCATGTGGTGCAGGAATCTATATGAACTACTAATTCAATAACATTTTTGTACTACAGGTCCAACCTTGTTATATACAGAATTTTTTGTACACGGATTTGACTCAGCACAAATGGCTGCAAACGAGAAAGAATGTGTTGATCCCTGGAGAAGGGGAAAAATGCACGCCTTTAAAATACTTTTCTTACTGTTGTAGAGATTTTTAACTCAACATGATGAGAAGGGCCCTTTAAATTAAAGGATAACAGTCCTTCACAATAGTTAGAGAGAGGGTAGCCAGCTGACAATCCATCCATCTTTCTCTCTCCAAGCAACCCCCTCCCTTCCCCTTGAACACAGTGAAAGAAAGATAATCCTTTCTAAGGGCCTGGAAGGAGACTGATTGTTGGATTGTCATCTTAATGATGACATTAAGATCACAACATCACAAAGGTCAGCAAGGCTGTTTTAAATCACCTGAGGAAAAGGGTCTTTGTTTTTTAAATTGATTTGCTATATTGCGGATTTTTGCCATTCACTGAGTTCTGGGAACCCTCAGGAATAATGAGACTCAACCTGTATTTTAAAAGTCAGGTCATGAAAAAAAGTTAAGAAAATGAGGAATTAGATCTGCAAGTCAAGTGAACTGAGCACTCCTTGACAATGTAAAAGCTCATAAATTAAGACTAGTCGAGACTTGTGTCCATTATAAGGGGAAATAAGTAGTCAGTAGAAGATATCATGGCAGTATTAAGGTCAAGACCAATAAAGTGAAAATTCATTTTTCTTAAGCCACTGTGAATTAAACGTTCTTGTAATTTAAGTTTAAACAATGGCATTTTGTAAAATACTTTTTTCATTCTATCTATACACTACAATTAAAAAAAATCAAATTAGGACTTTTCATGGACTCCATGACCTTTTTCCATTTAATGGTGTCCCATGTCTTACATTTAAACAGCTATTCATATTGTCACCTCTGATCAGCTCCTCATGTGCCGCTGCATTCAGTAAAAATCAACAGTAAAATGTTAAGTGTTCAGTCATTAAAAAATCATTTGATATTCATTGAAACACTATTAATCATCACACATTCATTTGGCATTCATGGGGCTGTCACATGGACTCCTGGAAGAGTTCAGTTATAATATGCATTAGCTAATGAGCATATAAAGCATTCCTGAATCAACATCCCTGTGCAACATTTTTCTTATTTGCATTATTCATGTTCAGTAGATTTAGCAACAGGGTGGCAGTAGGGGAGGCACACATTTGGCTTTTATAAATCCAGGCAGCTGGTATCAGTATATTTACTCATGAGAGTCCCAACATTTGTATCTTAGCTCACTGTTGCCCGGCATGCCTGGAACTTTGCCATTTGAATGTGTGTCCATTGTCAGTATTGAAGCAGCCTGCACAATGCAGCATAAGTCTTGAGAGCCATGAGTGCCTCTTTGTGGGCACTCTGTTGTACATCATCAAGATACTGACACAACTGGCTTCTAAGTAAGAGGCTCTTTCCCTCCTTATGCTAAAGAAAGATTTCAATATTTATAAAGGTAGCAATCTGGCATAACTGTACAGAAGAATGTTTGGGTACTTTGCTTCCCTCTTATCATAAAAGAAGCCTGATATCCTTTGTTATGAAATGTTCATTCTGGATTCATATACGTGATCAGTCCTGCTTGGGTATATCAAATGAATGTTTAGTGGTGATCATTTGAAGCTGCCATTAATCCTATGAATGAAAAGAAAGGGAATGGTCATTTGAGTCATATTTCCCATCACAATTTCTTGTCATGTTCTCTTGCCCAGAGTGTGGCCAAAATGTGTAACCACTTCTGAATATCTGGAGAAGGGGGCTTGGTACTTGAGTTTCCCAGGCACCCCATCCCATCTCACCTACTGTACATCAATATTTTCCTGGTTTTATAACCCATGGAGCGCAGTCCATACATGTCTACACAAAAGTAATTCTCATTGATTTCAATAGCACATATTCTCAAGATGCTTCCAAAATGCTCCCCTTCTGAATCCTGGCTTATGTAGTTTGAAGTTACTTGATCTTGTTTTTGAAGTGGGCCTGATTTTTTAGGATGTTTGCATTCTTTCAAGTTAGGAATTGTGAATCTTATGAACAGAGAATTGGTCATGTGCAGCTTTGAATGACCTGTTCCTTTGCATGTTCTGTCTCTCTGTATTACTGCTGCACACATTGTTAACACATTGCAAAAAAGCAGTCTTGGTGTGGTGGTACATATGATTGCGCCCATTTTTTTGTGCAGTGTTTTTCTAAAACACACATGCACTTGTTGTTTTACCAATACACAGGAATTGATAAAACCACACAAAAGGATCATGATGATCAATATGATCACATTGGTTGCTTTTTCTTTTCTTTGCAGTATTTTATAAATGAACATGTGTGTTTCAGTAGAACAGCAGTATACATAGGACTGTGACCTAAACTACATTTAGATTTGAGCACGTTCAGAATTATGCAAAGCTCTCACATCAACCAAACAAAGCTAGGAGATTCGGGTTCAGAATAATTTTAATCACTTCTCCCTTTACAGAATGGTCTGATGGCAGTCCTTTTCAGCAAATGACTATCTTAGAACTTTCAGATATGATGAATCTCATTTTAGCACATACAGCAATATACTCGACTTGCAGAAACCTGGGCTGAATTGTTAATAGGAAACCTGCTTAACTTATACAAAATATTCTATCTGCCTACTCAGAATAGATATGACTTAAAAGCACATGTATTTTGCACCAAGAAAACCACAGGCTCCTGCTTAGAATACCCCACAAAAACTAATACAAACTTTCTGCCCCCTCAAAGATAGCTATGAGTGTGTCACATCCAGACTACATTAAATCTCTCTCTCTCTCTCTCTCTCTCCCCCCCCCCCTTTGAAATGACAATCTGACAGAATATTGTACGGGGGTTATTAAAGATAAAACCCCAGAAAGAAGACTATGGAAATATTTATTATTGCTTTGAAAACACATTCATAGACGCAAAGGGTAAAAATATAATTAAAGTGTGCCGGCTTATCTGTGAGACCTGAGCATGCTTATGCTCTTGTCTCATTTTAAGTATCACAAAGCTGTCAGGAACTGATCCCCTGCTCTTGCTTATTCACAAGCAGCATTCTGTGTTGCTAACAACTCCATTTGAAAATGACTCTTGATCTCAAAACAAAACTCTAACAGCAAAATATGATTTTGAAAAACAAAAGCCAAACTGCCATCTGTCTGCAGGATTACTTATACCTTTGAAAAATCTGCAGCAAAAGGCCAAAATGAAAAAAACAACAAAAACACCTCCCAGTTTGTTTAGAGAGGGTCTGTTGGGGAAAACTGCTAAGTATTCATCAAGTTCTCGAAACTGTTCCAAGTCTTAGAGACTTTAGCCCAGGGGTTCCCAAACTGAGAGTTGCACCACCTTGGGGTGTTAGGACAAGGCTCCAGGGACATTGTAAGAACATAAGAACAGCCCCACTGGATCAGGCCATAGGCCCATCTAGTCCAGCTTCCTGTATCTCACAGCGGCCCACCAAATGCCCCAGGGAGCACACCAGATAACAAGAGACCTCATCCTGGTGCTCTCCCCTAAATCGTGAGGGGTGTGCCGGCCAAGCTACTTGGCAAGCTTGGTGAGGGGTGTGCCGGCCAAGCTACTTGGCAGTGCATCATGATGCGACAGACCATGGAGCAGAGCCTTTGCTCCATGTGCTGCATGTTATTTCACCAGACTTTTGGGAGCCCTCCTGCCTGCCAATACCTAAAACAGTATAACTGAGGTATGATGTCATGACATCACTGCCCCAGGTGCTGGGGCATTGAGTTACACTTCTGGTGATAAGATTCTTAATATGGTAGAGTTGCAGACGAGAATTCCCAAATGTATACAACATTTATTCTTTCATATAAAATATGATGAAGACTGCAATCCTATACTTTTCTGGAAATATCCACCATTGTTCCCAGTGGGACACACTTCCAAGTATACATGTAGAACAGCGGTCTTCAAACTGGAGACTATTGTGCAGCTGAAAAGCCCTCTCCCTCAGTGGCAGATCTCCCCAGCACCGTGTCCCAGGGCAAAGGTCTGCAAAGGTGCCCCCAACAGGATGTTGCCATCCCTCGCATGCAAATCCATCCTTCCTCCACTTACCTCGTGCGACTCCAGGACTCGTCAGGAAAGCCTCCTGAAGGTTCCTCAACGTTTTAAACCGTGCTTCCCGGTTTAAACGGGAACGGGAACAGGAAGAACAGTTTCCAACCCCATCGGGAGCCTCAGAGAAGCTTCTGCGGGGTCCTAAAGGCATGCAAGGCTCTGCGCCTGGGGAATTTGCCCCACAGAGTGAATGGAAGGTCCACCACTGCTCTCTGTCCCAGTCAGTCCTTACAGTTCCACCACTGCTGCTGCTGCTCCTGGCACCCATATCTGCTGGGTCCAAACTCAGCCTCCTGCTCCCCGCACACCCCAGGGACCACCCTCCACCCACCCCGGAATACCTCCCACCCTCCTCCTCCCTGCCTCCTCAACACCCACCCCAGAGCCTTGCGTTGGCCGAGCTGCCTCAGTCAGCTGGATTCAGCCTCTGCGGGCTGGTGCATGATCCTATACCAGCCCAGCTGACTCTAGAGGAGGCGCAAACGTGCTTTACGGCACATTTGCGACTCTCCTGGGCCATGCAAGGGACTTGCAGCGGCTCAAGGGTGACCTAGGATTGCGTTCTAGGAGGAGTGAATCCCATTAACTATAATAGGACTTACTTTTGAATAGACATGCATAGGCTTGGGGTGTGGTGTTAGTTTATGAAGACTGTACTGTAGTTGGTACTTTAATTCTTCTTTCTTGAAGAAGCTGGGTTGCTTGCTTTTTGTTTCTTGCAGTTCTGGAATTGTATGGCTTATGATTTAAATACTACAGTTGCTCTCTTCTTTATCTTTAAGAGCCACAAGGCTAAATCCATGGAGAAAGGACACTGTTCATAGCTGGGCACAAGAGTAAGCTTTGTCATACAGTCATCCATAAACTGTTAACTGCTCTGTGTGCCATGCTAGCATTAGCCGCAAGACTAAAATTGAAAGTATTTGTAAATTTAACATATCGTTCCTATGAAAAGTAGCATTTACCTCTACTTTAAAATATTTTACACAGAAGCCGATGCTGTGATTCCATGGATGTCTATTCCAAATATTATTCTGTAGACAATTGCTTGATACTATTTTTTCTTTAAAAATCCAAAAGGGGATGTATTTGAAAATGTGTTGTATATTACCATCTAGCTGCTGGCATTTTAAATGTAATCTGTTAATCTTATTATCGTGAAATTGTTTGCTTGCAACTATCTGATGCTTCCAGCTCAGATCCACTTTTGTGGTTCATATGTTTTAATTACACCTTACTCTTGCTGCGAGTCAAAGTTTATGATGGATATTTTCCACCACTACAATATCAATCTATACTTTATGTCACTTTTGTGCTTCTCTGAGGCAATGCATGTGATTTGAAGTGTTAATACAGAACGGGTGCTAGCCTATACTACCTGGATTGCCATCAGCCCAATCCATTTATGGTTATTTAGATAGCAACTTGATAAAACAGGCCATGCCCAAGGTAAAACAGCACCTGAAGCTGCTCTTCCCATGCTGTCACTTTCCTCAGGGGGACGCACCCCATCTGCTCCTCCTCTGCTTCACTGGAAGTGAGGCGAAAACAAGGGTGATGGAAGTGCCTTTATTCCTCCCCCCCTCCCACATTTGTTGTTGTTGTCTAAAGACATTTAAGCAGGCTGGGCAAGGAGAAAGGAAGAGAAAGGAGCACCACATTGTTCTTCCCTTGAGATCTCCAGCCTGCTGGTTCTTTCCCAGCTCTTATCCACAGATTGGACAGAGCCAGATTGAACACCACCCAGTTTGTGTACTTGAAGAAGAAGCAGTAGGTTAGGGACAAGGAAGCGGCAGGGCTTAAGGGAAGGCGAATGGAATGGTTGCTCTACCTCCACTTCCTTCTTGATCTCCTGGGACAGAAGGAGGCAGGAAGAAAGCAATCAGAACAAGATCACTTCACTGCCTCCTTTCTCCAGCACTATTGCCTAGGGTGATTGCCAGAACCACTGAGAGGAATTTGATCAGTTGGTACAAAGTTTCTTTTAGGACCTTTCCCTTTCCCTATCAATTCTGAATTTAACTCCCAGCCCCCCCTACTTGGCTCCCGGGTCCTCTTTTTGAGCCCGGGCCAGGATATAGTGTACCCCCATCTCAGAGCCCCTGGTGATTGCAACAGCAGTGCTAGAGGAATGTTGTACTGCCCCAATCCTCCTCTCGGCAAGTGAGAACAGAAGCATGGGGTAAGGGGATTGGGGGAGGTGCTAAGTGAGTACTTCAGTCCATCTCATGCCTGGATGGGCCTACAGTGAAAGTATCTGTTTAAACGTAAGCAGATGCAAAAATCCCAACAGACACATCACGCTGTTTAGAGATCTTTATGCACCATTCTTTTTAATTTTTGTCCATAAACTATGCATTCCTTATACAGAAAACTAATACATTCAGAATAAATCTGCCTCTTGGATATAACTCTGCAGATAAGCTAGACCTATAGGCATAATTTTCTTATGTGGAAATCTTGCTCGTGCATTATTTTTACATAATTTTCTTCATGATTGTTTCTCTCGTTTCAGAGGTTTTGTTTCCAAATCTCGGTGGCTGTCACCTACAGAAATGTATGCTGCATATACATGTCTTCTGTGAATCTAGATATGCGGAAAAGGAGATGGAGTGCAAATTGATGGGCTGGTGGAATGTATGCAGGGCACAAATCAAGAGAAAAGGTGAGAGCTTTCTTTGACAACTCCCCAAGACCACCTTCAGATCTGAACTGTGAGGTGAAATTGTCCTTATTTCAGACACCACATCCTATCCCCTCAAGGGATCTTGTGCATTTCCATTACAATATTTAACCTTAATATTATTATCCCCATTTAGCTGGTGGCACTGAGGCTGAGAGATAACGGCTTGCCTAAGGTCACCTAGTTCTTCATAGCTGAGGTGAGACTGAAATAAGGACAATTTCACCTCGCAGTTCAGATCTGAAGGTGGTCTTGGGGAGTTGTCAAAGGAAGCTCTCATCTTTTCTCTAGGATGACTGCCTTTATCTAACCTCATTGGCAGGCCAACCCTGTCCAACATTCCTCCAAAGAGCCCAGGATACCATACATGGTTCATCTTTATCTTCCCCATTTCCTCTTTACAAAAACACCATAAGTTAGGCTAAAACATTATAACTGAACTAAGTTCACCTAAAGAGATTTATGGCTGCGTAGGAAGTTGAACCTAAGTTTCCCTACTAATAGTGTTGCTGCAAGCACTATTTCACACTGACTTTCTCATTGGCATTACTCTGGTATGGATATTATGGTGTCTCATCTTAACTAGTGACTCAGTGACTCATTGACATATCCCCTCAAACCATGTGGAAGATGGTGATCCAGCTCCCTACCTCCTCACATTGATCCTTCTTTGCTCAGTCACTTTAAGCAAATCAGGAAATGTAAGACTGAGGCTGCAATCCTAACCATACTTTCCTGAGAGTAAGCCCCATTGAACAAAATAGGACTTACTTATGAGTAGACCTGGTTAGGATTGTGTCCTAAGTAAGGAGCAACATGTAAGAAAAATAATAGCCCAATCCTATGCATGACAACTCAGAAGCAACTCCCATTAGAGCCAATGGGACTTACTCCCAGGAATGTGTGGGTAGGATTGGGCTGGAAGTAAGGAGCAACATTAGGAACTAGGGTAGTAATTCCCAAACTGTGAGCTGTGGCTCCCTGGGGAACCGCAGAAACCAGCCAGGGGAGCAGGTTGAAGAGATTGAAGAGCACCGGTCCCAGGACAGATCCTTGGGGCATACCGCTTTTCACCTCTCTCCATTGTGAAAATTGCCCATTGACACCCACTCTCTGTTTCCTGGTCTTCAACCAGTTCTCAATCCATGAGAGGACCTGCCCTCTAATTCCCTGACTGTGGAGTTTTTCAGTAGCCTTTGGTGAGGGACCGTGTCGGACGGCTTCTGAAAGTCCATAAGAACATAAGAACAGCCCCACTGGATCAGGCCATAGGCCCATCTAGTCCAGCTTCATGTATCTCACAGCGGCCCACCAAATGGCCCAGGGAGCACACCAGATAACAAGAGACCTCATCCTGGTGCCCTCCCTTGCATCTGGCATTCTGACATAACCCATTTCTAAAATCAGGAGGTTGCGCATACACATCATGGCTTGTACCCCATAATGGATTTTTCCTCCAGAAACTTGTCCAATCCCCTTTTAAAGGTGTCTAGGCTAGACGGCATCACCTATGGCAAGAAGTTCCACAGACCGACCACACACTGAGTAAAGAAATATTTTCTTTTGTCGGTCCTAACCCGCCCAACACTCAATTTTAGTGGACGTCCCCTGGTTCTGATATTATGTGAGAGTGTAAAGAGCATCTCCCTATCCACTCTGTCCATCCCCTGCATAATTTTGTATGTCTCAATCATGTCCCCCTCAGGCGTCTCTTTTCTAGGCTGAAGAGGCCCAAACGCCGTAGCCTTTCCTCATAAGGAAGGTGCCCCAGCCCCGTAATCATCTTAGTCGCTCTCTTTTGCACCTTTTCCATTTCCACTATGTCTTTTTTGAGATGCGGCAACCAGAACTGAACACAATACTCCAGGTGTGGCCTTACCATAGATTTGTACAACGGCATTATAATACTAGCCGTTTTGTTCTCAATACCCTTCCTAATGATCCCAAGCATAGAATTGGCCTTCTTCACTGCCGCCGCACATTGGGTCGACACTTTCATCGACCTGTCCACCACCACCCCAAGATCTCTCTCCTGATCTGTCACAGACAGCTCAGAACCCATCAGCCTATATCTAAAGTTTTGATTTTTTGCCCCAATGTGCATGACTTTACACTTACTGACACTGAAGCGCATCTACCATTTTGCTGCACATTCTGCCAGTCTGGAGAGATCCTTCTGGAACTCCTCACAATCACTTCTGGTCTTCACCACTCGGAAAAGTTTGGTGTCGTCTGCAAACTTAGCCACTTCACTGCTCAACCCTGTCTCCAGGTCATTTGTGAAGAGGTTGAAAAGCACCGGTCCCAGGACAGATCCTTGGGGCATACCGCTTTTCACCTCTCTCCATTGTGAAAATTGCCCATTGACACCCACTCTCTGCTTCCTGGCCTCCAACCAGTTCTCAATCCACGAGAGGACCTGTCCTCTAATTCCCTGACTGTGGAGTTTTTTCAGTAGCCTTTGGTGAGGGACCGTGTCAAACGCCTTCTGAAAGTCCAGATATATAATGTCCACAGGTTCTCCCGCATCCACATGCCTGTTGACCTTTTCAAAGAATTCTATAAGGTTCGTGAGGCAAGACTTACCCTTACAGAAGCCGTGCTGACTCTCCCTCAGCAAGGCCTGTTCGTCTATGTGTTTTGAGATCCTATCTTTGATGAGGCATTCCACCATCTTACCCGGTATGGATGTGAGGCTGACCGGCCTATAGTTTCCCGGGTCCCCCCTCTTTCCCTTTTTAAAAATAGGCGTGACATTTGCTATCCTCCAATCTTCTGGCACCATGGCCGTTTTGAGGGACAAGTTGCATACCTTAGTCAAGAGGTCTGCAACTTCATTCTTCAAGAGGTCTGCAACTTCATTCTTCAGATATATAATGTCCACGGGTTCTCCTGCATCCACATGCCTGTTGACCTTTTCAAAGAATTCTAAAAGGTTTGTGAGGCAAGACTTACCCTTACAGAAGCCATGCTGATTCTCTCAGCAAGGTTTGTTCGTCTATGTGTTTTGAGGTTCTATCTTTGATGAGGCATTCCACCATCTTACCCGGTATAGATGTTAGGCTGACTGACCTATAGTTTCCCAGGTCCACCCTCTTTCCCTTTTTAAAGATCAGCGTGACATTTGCAGTCCTCTGGCACTGTGGCCGTTTTGAGGAAACGTTTTCCTTGTGGAAAACTTGTCGCCCTATACAGTGGAAAAAACCCATCGCCCTATAGCAGTGGTTCCCAAACCACTGAGTTGCAACCTACCAGCCTGGGAAGCACTGGCCAATGCCCCTTTAAGGGGTGGGGTGTGGGGAAGGCAGAAACACAACCCCCAGGATCATGCTGCTGCCAGGGAAGAGAAGGGGATTTCCTGTGGGGTGCGGGAGGTGCAGGAAATCCTTCATCTTGCTCCCTGTGTTTAGGGGAGGGGACAGGGGGCAAATGCCACAATTGCCACATCATGCAGCACTGCAGACTGTGTGGGAAGCCTTCTGAAGCTTCCAACACAATCTTAAGCAGTACTTCTGGTTTACTATTTAAGACTGTGGGGAAGCCACAGTACACTTTCTGAGTTGTCCCTAACACCTCTTGAGACTCCATTGCACTAGGTAAACAGGGGTGTGGCATGGAGTGGAGGATGGCATCATGGACCTCCTTTGTCCCGGGGCATGTTGAGGGACAAGTCTGATATTGTTAGCTCTAATGGGGAGCTGTGGGTGATGGCCCAGTAGGTCAAGGAAGCTGCCATTCTAAAAGGTATGGGAACCACTGAGCTAAGGAAATGGATTACACTTCAGATCCTCTTCTAGAGAGCAGAAATGTATGGATCATATAGAGACAGCAACAAACTCAACATGAAAAGCTCCCCAAATAGAAAAGTCTATTTGCTGCTCCCCGCAATTCATCATTCAATGTGAGGCTCGCTGGGCCCATCATATGCAGGCTGGCTGTGATCTCAACTCAGCCATTTGAGCTGCAAGGTCACTTAAATACAAGAGTTCCAGATTCATTTATTTGCATTTCATTTAATAATAATTTGTAGTGCTGTGTGACAGCCTTTGAGATTATTTTGTACTTTTTCCTTCCCTGAAAAATGTCTATTTCTTCCACCAAAGCTTCAAATTGCTAAGCAGTCTGAAAGGCAAAGAGCATATTTGATTTTCAGCAGGGTCTTTTTTCATTCCTATTCCCCTAGCAAATTACTAATGACAATTTCCAGAAAATGTATTCCTTATTCACTAACCTATTGTTACTTGTCTCTTGATCCTTTGCCTTTCATCAGACAGAACTCATCAATAGCAAACAAATTCTAAGAGGATGATCATAATGGATGAATACTGCAACTGTCTCGTGTTGTTTTATATTTATCCAATTTCAAAGAAACTGCCTGTACCATCTACTAGAACTTGTATAATGCCAACAATTCAATATTCTTTATGCTGTAAATCCAATCAAAGAAACCCATTCAAATGCATGGAATAGTGGGTGTGATTTCAATCTTTGTAAATAGATTCTTAGGGCCAAACGAGGTATGACATGGGACATTAGTGATTAAGGCCCCAGTCCTACCCAACTTTCCAGCACCGGCGCAGCTGCAATGCAGCATGGAGATAAGGGATCAAATGTTCCCTTACCTTGACGAGGCCTCTGTGCCTGCCTCCCCACCAAAGGATGCAGTGCACGCCCCATTGGCATGGCTGCACTGGACCTGGAAAATCGGATAGGATTGGGCCGTAGGATCTTACACAGTTTGGTTTAGATTTTTATCTAAGTAAGTAACACCACACTTGAAGACTGAGAAGGTAATGCACTAGAAAGCCTGTTTAACACTTTTCCTGGCATATGTCACTTCCATTTCCTCCCAAAATCTGCTTTGAAATGAAGAAACAAGACATTTACAGATGCTGCCTTTTTGCCCCCACCTGACTAAAGTTTTAGAGGAGATCAGATTATTTAGGTTACAGTCTTAAACACAAATGTATGTCGGTGCTCTTCAGCTGGCATAAATCAAGTGGGTCTAAAGTGACATGTCATGCCCAGGCTGAAGGCACAGGATATCAGCACCACTGCTGCCACAGATACTCACCCCCAGTCTGCCCTCGGTCAGTTCCAATTCCTGCCCTGATTCTATTCCAAAATGCCCCCCGTACTGTCTTACATGCTCCGGTGGGGGCTCCGGAGGTCAGAGGAGCACACCCATGGCTGCAAGCCAATTGTGCTGATGACCCTGGTCCAAATGCCATCACAATGGCTGACATGCCAGCAGCCCAGGCCTTGTGCTGACACAACATGAGTTCCATCAGCACAAGGTCAAGATAGGATTGGACCATAAGAACACTAGAGAATTAAGGGAAAAGAGGATCAACTTCCAAAGCACCACATCCATAATCTTTAAAGCACCCAATGGGGTGAGTGGAAATCCTAAACATGGATTTCTCATGCTACATCTGGTATGACCCTTACAGTACAATCCTATCTTGCGCTGGAACCGGCAGGTCAGGAGGCCTTCACTGTATCCAGTGCAAGATTGTGGGCTGAAGTGGTTCAGTCGGAGAAAAGGAGAAACTCTTCCCCTTACCCCCGGGTAAGCCACCATAGCCCCAATAGGTCTATTTGGACTTGAGACGCCTCCAGAGGTGGCATTAGTCTGAGGAGAGTAGACCAGCTTGCAGCTACTCTGTGCTGCTTGGGGAACGGGATTGGGATCCTGCATAACAGCCAGGTCCCAGCCCCACCTCCCACTCACTGCCTGCCTGCCCCTATGACCACCCTCTGCCCACCCCCCCTCCGCCCCAGAATGCCTCCCTCCTGCCTCTTCCCTGCCACCTCCCTGTCCTCTGCAGACCCTTGCATTGGCTGAACTTGGCCGATGCAACCTTCCCTGTCCAGCCCAGCCAACATGCTTTATGGCAAGTTTGCGGCCCTCCTGGGCTGGCGCAGTCAGGATTACACCCTTAGATTCCTACAGATTCCTTGCTTGCTTGATTGCATGTCCATCATCAGAAAAGTCAGATTTTTAAAAAATGGAAAATAAAAAGATAAAAAAAATAACATGTACCATTTATCTTGATAAGAAAAGTTAATTCTCAGAATGGAGTTCAATCCATCTTTCAAACTTGGTGCTTTTCCCCCAGCTCCATTATCTACATAATGTTTATAAAACTGGTCACTCCATGGTGGCTGCTAAAAATACAGGTGGAAAACCGCCTGAAGACTATATGGTGTTTCAAGGCACCCTGTCAACTTTTCTTTCTGTTAGCATTCACCTACAAATTGCATGCAAAATGTGCCCACTGGGTAGGTTAATGTGATCAGATTTTAGCACACACAGCAGCTACACAGCAAATTGTTACTTGATAAAAATCAATTAACACTTCAGTCCTAAAGTTCCAAGTAAATGTGCTGATGATCTCAGCCTGTGGCCATGATCCAAAGAATATTATTCAAGATTTACTTAAGACAGTAGAACATTTGTCTTCTGTTGCAAATCCTATACACACATACTTGGAAGTGACAGCTCAATCTTAACCTGCACTGGAATAGCCAGGCCACAGTGTTCTGTGCAGCATCCAGCAAGGCTAGGTAGAGGTTGAAGGTCACCTCAGGGTAAGGGGACATCTTACCCCATGTTGAGCCCCAGCCTACCTTATGGGGCTACTAATTTGCTTCTTAGCTGGTGCAAATTCGAGTAGCCTGTGTAAGGCTGCAGGGTGTCAGAGTGGGAGTTAGGAGCCAACGTACTCTACCACTGCCAATGGCCCAATCCACCTTCTGTTATGCCTTTCCCCACCCCAAAAATGCCCCCTCCCCACCCCAGCTTGCTCTCCTACCACCCTCTGGCAACCATTGTGTTACCTGTTGCAAACATACCCTGTCTGGCCAGTGCAGGAGCTGGATCTGTCCCTTCCAAGCCAGTACAGCCTCTGCTCCAGCCCAGCCTACTCCCAAGTTGGTGCAAATGTTGTTGCAAACCTACCTTAAGATCACACAGGCATTTGGATTGTGCCCTGAGTCTCACTGGAATCAGTGGGGATTACTTCTGAATAGTGTGAGATCACACAGGCAATGTAGGGAAGAGAAGCTCTTGTACTCCATTAGCCAAACCACTTTAGAAACTCAAGGGCGGTTAAAAGCACATTTTGTTATGTGATACTATAGGTGTGGTGTGCAATTTTATGCACATAGAGGCAAATTGGATTGTGGCCTTTTTCTGCAATGAACCACTGCTTCTGATCAAACTTGTATTTTTATTTCCTTGTCTTTTTTGATTGGTTCTGCTGCATTTTACTCCTCTATGTCTAAAGTTATTTGAAAGTATCAAAGTTCCAACACTGAACAGGTTGGATATCACAGCCTCTGCTGCTATCCCTGCCCCCTTCCTTGGCCTGAACCACCCCACAGGCCACCCTTCCCCTGCCCAGTTACACCCCGCTCTCATTTTGCCTCCCCACTGCTCAGTGATTCACTGACCTCAGTCATCAGGCGCAGCTCCAGTGCCAATAGAGACCTGCCAGTGGAATCCTCTTCACCAATGGCACTGGCCTCCATGCAGCTGAACACGCTTTACGGCACATTTGTGACCGCAAGCCTGCTTGTTTTGCCATAGGATCGGAAGTATATGAAACACCAGTTGTACTCAATGCATTCAAGGCTAAATATCAATTCCGAAAGTGGCAAGAGATTCTGCTGTTTAGGTTGTAGTCTTCGTGGATGATCATTTCTAAATTAAGAGATGCAAATTTAATCAATGGATTTAAAACTTTACACCACTTGAGGCTCTTGAGGAGCCTTTAATCAGCCTAGCAAAGCGAATGCATCATCTAATTGTTTTTCCTCCCCCTGTGAAAGACAATCACATCTTCACAGCAAATTTGAGGGGGGCTAGTCACAGTTTGTATCCGTAACTTCTGTCTCTCTGTTGGTCACCTAGAGAAGTATTTACAATGGGGAAAAAAAGTATATTCTCCTTCTGAAGTCTTCTTTCGTATCCAGCTAGCAACTACCAACTGCTGGGCTGTCACTTCTGTAGCATGTCCAGAGAGCATTTTCCTCTGTCCTTGGGTGAACACACCCATGCTCCAACCCTGCTATTGTGCATGCCCTGGGTAGATACCTGATCCAGTGGAATCACTTCCTTCTAGACAAAATGGATTGGATTCAGGGTCAGGGCCAAGTTTCTCTAGGCCTGGGGACATGGTTAGGTGCTGGGGACTCCATGGCACATGGACCTGGGATTTTCCCCATGATCTCTCAAACAAAATCATTAACCCCTGTGTTACTGTGGGGCTTGGGAGGAAGCTCTCTGGCTGGCAAGGAGGCCAGGAAAAGAACAGCTGCACAAGTCAGTTATAGAACTATAAGAAAATATATGGTAGTCACACAACTCTATATTTTCTTATAGCTCTACATTCAATGGGCATAGCAGTTCCCAGGGCCCAATCCATCCTGGGTGCATGGCTGTGAACCCTCAGGCCTGTGCCTGACAAAACCCCATCTGTTGTACCAGCCCTAACTGGAATAGTTGAAAACTGCAGTGGACCAGTGGACATTCAGAACCCAGTCCTATGCTGGGCAGTGCTACACTTGCATGCAGTGCTCAGGCAATGACTGTCACAAAAGGGCCGTAAAACACTTTTCTGTCACCCATAGTTAGCTGCCACCAGTGCTAGCACGGGTGGGCGCTGGCCTCTCACACCAATGGAAGAGGGAGCAGTGCTAGATGGAGTAAGATCAGTGGCCAGCAACAGGGAGGCAGGGAGGGCAGAACGGGTGTGGGAAGGAAGTGTTCCTGGGCAGTCCAGGGGGTTAATGCCCAAGAAGGGAGCGGGGATGGCAGCAAAGGCTGCCACTGCATCCTATCCCCCCTCTTAGGCCTGAAAGCCCTACATAGGATACTCGAATCTGTGCCAGCTATGGAGCTGGTGGTGGTCCAATTAGTCCCAAATGGGCTGCCTGGTCCTGATATGGGGTTATCCTGAGGAAACCTCTAACTGCCTCCTGGGCCCTGCGGAATTCAGAGGTGGCCGATAGGCATGGCTGAACCGAAGCACCGGCAGCCCAGATAGAATTGGGCTGCCTGTCTTTTTGACTACCCAAAGCAAAGAAGTCTAAGCCTTTTTCTCGCAAAATTCCTTCATATCAACCTTCTCTCTCTTCCAACATTTTCCCCCACTGCCTGTTTCTCACACACTGGGTTAACCTCCTCATACTCATCCAGCGAGGGTAGCAGTAAGGAGAGGAATTGTGGAGCACAATGCTTTGCAGGCAGAAAGTCTCAGGTTCAAGTTCTGGTATTTCCAGGCGGGACAGAGAAAAGTTCCTGCCCGAAGCCCTGGAGAACCACTGCCAGCCATTGTTAACAATATTGAGCTAGATGGCTTAGTGGTCTGCCACAGTATGGCAGCTTTCCATGATTCTAAGGGTGCGACACCTTCAAGATGGCATCAGGCATGGCTGTAGTACACAGGTGTGGCACTTCTTGAGAGTGCTTCCCCCCCCTTCCTGCCGGTAAACAACTTTGATGCAACACCAAGCATATTTTTAGCATTCTAAATCTTGTGGTTACTTTTTTTTTTCCCCCCGAAAGTCTAGACCTCAGTCTTTTGAACATGATAGATTTAGTGATGAATCTTTAAAAAAACCAGGAGGGGACACTTTCTGTAATCCATTCATAGCAGCAATTGCTGTCAGCCTCTGAAAAATGGACTCTTAGATCTCTTGTTTGTTTGACTAGTGAAGGGAAAAAAAAAAGCAGAATCTATTTTTCATTATCTTATCCTATAAATATGTTTATGGATTGTGATTCTGTAGACAACAATAGCCAGGGGGGAAAAATCGGCTAACATTTCAAATAAGCTAAGTTAGCATTCAAAAATTCATGTTGTTCACTACATTTTAAAATCTTTTATTACAGTCATTTTCTATTTGTTATTGCGATCTATTCATGTATCCTGGTCTGTTCACTGCACGTTGAAAAACCTCACTCTCTAGCTTGAAAATCCCATTCATTCTGTAGGTAGCGCATTTTACCTTTGTTATATCAGGAAAGCTGTGTTGAAACATGATGCTTTGCCAATATTCTGGTCCCCTTGCTGTTCTTAATTATTGTACAATATTGTTTGAATATTTGAACGCTATCCAGACCTGGTGACCTGTATAATACATTCCATGGATATGCTCGAGACAAAAGTGTCAGCTATTTATTTCCTTTCATTGCTTGTATATGAAGAATTGGTTATCCTCTGACCTTGGTTCCCTCAAGCACTTCCCATCTGTCAGATGTTTCTGTAGCTACATGTGTTTTTTTCTCTGCATCAGTTTAAATCACTCGGCATAAACCCAGTCTTTCTGATAATGAAAATAAAAGAAGAAATGAAGGCCATACAAGCGGGTGACTGAACTCTAGGCCTTTTGGAATTTCCCCCCCTCATTTTTGATGAGTTCTGGGCATGTATACAGATCAAATATCAAGTAGATTGCTCATACCATAAGTGGTCTAATGATCACTGTATTTTAGGTGGTCCTGAAGATCACAGTTGTACAGATGCTGTGTGCTTGTAGGAGATAGACGGATCATAAATATTATCTCTATAGCTTTTTTCCTTAATTTTTTTTAAAATAGCTACCCATGGAAACAAAATAAGCCTGCAGTCCTATACTGTAGGAGGCATGAACACCAGCCAGCTGCTGCACCAGCTCCTCTGGCAAGAGTTACCTCCCTGCTGGAGGGTTCAGTGGGCAGCACCAAAGAAAACATAGCTCAAACACATTGAGGAAGACCTAAGGAACCAGCAACTGACCGTCAACAAGGTTAAAAATATCTCCAACAATTGCCAAGAGTGGAAGTGTGTCATGAACGACACGGGGATCCCAGCGGCACCGACAGCAGTGTATTGGCTGAGAGGACAACCTGCTCCCCAAGTGCCAGTTAAGGACTAAAGAAGAAAGAAGGAGGCATGAGAGTGGCCTGAGAGTTAAGTGCCACTATACACAGCTGGAGTCTTTCTGACTAAATAAGCAGAAGTCTCATTCCCATCACCATTTCTGTCTATTTAACCATCATCAAGGAACATGCCAGTTTTGAGTTTTCATCGGAGACTGGACTGGAGACTGGACACTATTGACCTCATATTTTCAGAATGGGGGGAAGGGGTTTTGACCATGTTTGCTTCTTTTGGCTAAGCACCCTTTGTACTGAAAGCATCTCTCACCCATCAGAAGCAAGTTCAAGTCTGCATGAAAACCTCAGAACTCCATCTTTTGTTTTCACAAATTACAGACTTGGGGAATCTACAACATGTCACCACTATTTCATCCCAGTGTTGGGAAAACCCAGGGGGGCTTGACTTGACTCGAAAACGAGTCATAACAGGGGCACTTTCTGAGTCTCCAAGTCACCCTTTGGTGACTCTAATGGACTTTACCCACCCCCCTTAAAAAGCCAGCCATGGAAAAAACAGAGCTGCTGCTGGGCTCTGTGTGTGTTAGAGTTCTCTTTGAACTCTCCCCTGCTGTCCCCACTGTCCTTCTAAAGGGGGAAGGAGGGTGGGAGGGACTGAGTGAGAGCCGGGACAAAAGTGGTGAGAGGGTGGAGGAGGGTCACAAGCAGCAGCTACAGGGCTTACCAGGACAACCTGATCCTTGGCAGCCCTACTCAGAAGTAATCCCACTTTAGCCAGTCATTCAATGAGGCTTCCCCCTCCCAAGTAACAACTGAGGCAAGAAGCTATGAGGTTGGAAAGCAGAATCGGTAAAAGAGTTTTCTCCTGCTTCCCTGGGGCTTTTGCAGCCAACTGTAAGGCAAGAACCTCCTTGGGCTCTGCCTCCTGCTCTCCCTCAGTCAATTAAAATATACAAATGCCCATAGTTTGTCCAATGATCATTGGTTCCTTCCTTCCTATCAGAGATGGGGGGAAAGAGCTCACTCCCCCCTCCTTCCTCCCACCCAGTTCATTAACCCTTTCCTGCCTCCCCGCTGGAATTCCCTGCCGCTCTCCATTGGAATGCTTGCCCCATGAGGATTTCCACGTGGCGAAAACAGAAAGCAAGCACCCCCAGACACAGAAGACTTGAGTTAGCACATGTGGGGACAAGTGCTGTGTCCGGGAGACCCTGATTTGAGTCTTTTTCAGAGTCTTCTACATGCGTGACTCACAAGTCACCAAGTCACCCCAAATCATGCATTTTCATGACTCGAGTCCAAGTCACTGACTCAAGTTCCCAACACTGTTTCCTTTCACATTTTTGCTTCATCCTTCCTGATGAAAAATCCTATGGAACTTGAAAGCTTGCTGTGTAATACCTTATTACTTCTGGTGGGGCCTAATAAAGGCATTATCCTGCTTTGTACCCTGCAGTTACTACAGATTGAATGATTTGCATTAAGCAAGCACTCTGTTCCTGAACTATGACTTCTTCCCAAATCACTTCCTGTTGTCTGAATAATTGTCAAAATAATCCAGAACCCTTCAATAACTCTTATGGCATCTTAGTTTTACAGGTGCTTGTTTTTTACTGGAATTAATATCTTAGGACAAAGGTTGACTGGATGGAAATTGATATAGGTGAAAGTAAATGAAAGGCATCTTAAAACTTATACACTTGAAAGTCTGGCTTGGTGTAAATAGAATATTCTGCTGACTTAGAAGATCAGCTCCCATCATCTGTTAGTCGGATGGTAGCCCTAACTCTAAGTGTGTTTTCTCAGACTTATTTTGGTGGTAAGAACAAGGCACATTTAATAAGAAAAGCCCATAAATCACAATATCCTTATCAAACTCTTTATGTATGTCTACACTGATTATGAAGTTCATGTTCAACGCTTTACTCCCATCAAACCACAGCCATGAAATAACATCTTGTCCTTCGGGTTTTATTGCATCACTAATGTGAGTCATTAATTTTACAGCTATTTTATACTGAGCTTAAATACCTGCACAGGACTCACACCACAGCAGGAAGCCCTAAGATTGTACCATTTTGCAACAGACTGAAGAGGGAATTGTGTGTCCCTTGTTCTGCATTGGGCACTTGGTGGTTCATTGGAAAGCTGAATCCCATATTTCCTCTTAAAAAACAAAACAAAACAAAAAACCTCTTTAGCCCTGGTGCTTTTATAAAGTTATAGGACAGTACTGTAGGATCAGAAAGGAGTCCAGTGAAAAGAATCCCAAATTCTTTATATGCTTCTTCAGCTCTCATGAGTTATAAGTGCATACTTCAGGATTGTTCAGCTTCTGCACATGTAAAAGGTAACAATGTCCCAGGAAGAATACTGTAGAATAAAAGCAACCAATTTTAATGAAAATCATCTGTATTTATATTGTGTGTTTGTGCTGTTTATATTCCACCTTTTGCAGCTGCCTTAAGGCAAATTACGAGACAAGCCTGTTTTATTGCTTAGCATGTGTTTATACTTCATAGGTGTATAAAGTATAAACACATGATAAACAATAAAATAGACATGATCAAGAACAGCAAAAGAACAATAAACCCCTAGTTCAAAAATCCAGAATAAAACAGCCAGCAGTTTAAAAAGGGTCCAGCATTAAAAAATGCCAATAAGACTAGAATGGACTTTTCCTGGTACCTAATAAATAAATAAACCTAGTGAAAAGGATCTTTTATTTGAAGACTACTGCAGAAAAGGACCAGTCTCAAGTTGCCATTCACCTTAACCAGAAATATAGGGTGTCCCGTAGAAGGATTCTAATGGAAGATGTTAATTGACAGGTAAGTTCAGGTTCATGTGGGGCAAGATGTTATTTCAGGTAAAGCTAAACCAGATTAGTTAGTGCTTCAAAAGGCAGAACCAGTATTCTGAGCTGAACCTGAAAACAGATTGAGAGTCAGTGATGGGCGCAGTGGTCTAATATTATTTTCATTCATGTTTATATACCTCCCTCCCTTCAAGTAGTTGAAGATGTATGTGATTCCTTCCCCTTTTCTTTATCCTCACAACAATCCTGCAAGTTAAGTTAAGCTGAGAGACAGAGACTGGCCCAATGTTATCTATCTATAGTAAGTTTCAAGGCTGTACTGATTCCAAGTCCAACACTCTAACCTCTAGTCTATACCACACTGGTTAGGTTCATAGGTCTAACTCTTAATAATCTGATCATCATGTTCAATATCACTTGTAGTTTCTGATTGCTTTTCAGAGGCAGCCCTATGAAAATTTGTCAGAAACATACTGCAGAGCAGACCTTGGTATTCAACAAGCTATCCATGTCTTCAAAGCAGTGAGCCACCAGATTGATTCAATTCACCATGAGAACACCATCATCCACATTTATACAGAGTTCCCTCCCCCCCCCCCCGAAATCATTTCACATATATCATCTCAATCGTTCTTACAACAGCTTTATGAGGTGGACCACTTTTTCTTACCTCTATGTTACAGATGGGCAGCTGAAGTTAGAAAATAGCAAACTTGCCTACTTATAGTCACTTAGGCTGCAAGCCTAACCACACTTTCCTGAGAGCAAGCCCCATTGAACAAAATAGGACTTACTTCCAAGTAGACCTGGTTAGGCTTGTGCCCTTAGTTAGTACCATAAAAAGAGCTAAAAGGTTCCTCTAGTCCAGCAACCTTTTTCCTCACAGAAACCAAAGAAGTGTTTAGAAAAGCCCAGAAGTGGGACATGTAGACAAAGCTCATATGAGCAATTGCAACCACTTCACTGCACAGGGCAGTTCTGTGGCTGAATCCCAAATCCATTCTAGAGCTTATCCTTGGTTGACATGAACAGGAGATTTTGGGGGGACTGGATACTCCTTCTGATTCCGTGATGTCTTGCAGAGATTGGGACTTTGATGCAGGGCCAGCCTTAGGAGTTGTGGGTACCAATGCAAAACATTTTTGCAGGAGATCTCCCTCCCACCCCCCAAAGGGCCTCCCTATTCACCAGGATGAGTGGCAGCAGTGAGGCACCCAGCAGTGACATCACCTTCAACTGCTTCAGGGGGAGGGAGGAATTTGAAGCCAATCAGACCAAAGGCTGGAGGGATGTCCATCCAGTGGCAATGCTCTACTCACCATGCTCTCCTTGTGACGCCTTGACATGGAAGATTCCATGCCAGACTATCAGCTACAGGTGCTGCAGGCACTCCACTCACCACCCCAGTGCCAGGCTGCTCCAGGCACAGAGCCCAATTTGGCCCAATTTGTCAAACTTCCCTAAGGCTGCCCTGCTCTGATGCCTCTGCCCCTTTGCAGATGGAATCCCCTGAGTCCGCATCCCTGCAAGAGATTACTGAATCAGAAGTATCCAATTCCTTAATATTATGGCAACATTTGCAGGCTGTACCAGCCATCAACTAGAACTGAAATAAAGACCTTTTTTTAAAAGGCAGCAAAAGCCCAGAACAACAAGACAAGAGTGTTTCAACAACTGCAGCTAAGCACACATATTCAGATTGTGGCACAATTTACTGGGATAACATTCACCTTTTGCTCCTCACTGCATATTTACCTTGCAAGAGCATACCCGAATCATCTTAAGTCCCTTTGTCAATCAATGTAATTGCCTGAAACAATCAGCACCCATGTAATCTCATCCCACCTGGTATAAATTAGCTTATAATGGATCAGAGCATTTGACAAGATGTATATATGGTTGCTGCCTCGAAACAAAGGAATGACAGACTGTCAGGAAGGAGACGTTCAAAACTCTACCGTCACTCTAATCCTCTTCTATTATTTTTATAGTAATGGAAAGTGTTTGCTAAAAACCATTTTTCCATTCATAATAAATCAGAATGAGGATTTGAGGTGATATCCTTGATGTGACTAAGGGCAGAAGAGAAAGGAGGCAATAAAATACTGATTTAAGAATTATTAAAATTGAATTGGAAAGAATCTGGAAAAATATGAATAACTTTACCATTACATAAGCATATCTCAAATGTAAAGATTATATTAATAATGCTTTGCTTTCTTGGTCATTGTCTAATTTATCATTATGCATTCAAGTCAGAGACAAAGGCTATCTTAGATTTGTTGATGTATGACCTTGACTTTGTTTCTTTATACTACATCAGGGGTGTCCAAAGTTTTTGGCAGGAGGGCCACATCGTCTCTCTGACATTGTGTCGGGGGCCGGGGAAAAAAAGAATAAATTTACATTTAAAATTTGAATAAATTTACATAAGTTTACATAAATGAATATATTAAGGATGAACTTATATTAATGAATGAAGGTCTTGCAATAGCTCAATGCCTATAAAAGGCCTTGCACAAAGCAAGGCTAGCCTTCCCTTTGCTGCTGCTGCTACTACATCACAGACATGAAATAGCAAGCAGTGGGGGGAGCCCTCATCCCACAGCTCTCACGAGAGGTCAAACAGTTGCATCGGGCCAGTGCAGGCTCTAGCAAGTCTCTGGAGGGCCAGAGGCTCATTGGAGAGTGGGGGCTCCCTGAGGGCCGCATTGGGAGTCCTCGAGGGCCGCAAGTGGCCCCAGGCCCACGGTTTGGGCACTAGATTATGGGGGGATGACAAAGTTGACTTCCTTGGCAGTCCAAAGTACTGATTTGTTTTCTTGACCCAACTGGACATGTGATGGTAAATGTATTCCTTGCCCAGTAGGCGGGAGCCATTGCATTACACTTCATTTAACCTTGAACCATAGATAACTTTCTAGTATGTTATAGTAAATGACTCCACTTCTTTGGTACCCTGCCAAAAGATACAATATGCTGAAAATAGTTTTTTGAAATCATAAACAATATGATTTTCCTTGGTCTAAACAAACTTGTTCCTAACAGACAGACAGACAGACAGACAGACAGACAGACAGACAGACAGACAGTGAATTTATAGCCTGGCTCAAATGTTGGAGAATGGGAGGAAGGGGAGCTATATTGAAGAGGAGAGCTGTATTGCGAAAGGGGTGCGGTACAGCCATGCAAGGCTATGGGGACCCCCTTATGCCTGCTTTATGTGCATGCACACACATGGCCTCTGAGAGGAATTTTATCAGGAAGTACAAAGTTTGTTTTGGACCCCTTTTGGTGTATAAAGTTTTTTGGGGCACCCCTTTTCCATTGGATCATAATATCATAGTAGATCAGTTCAGTTCAGTTTGATTATGGTCACCGACCAGCATAAAAATAACAATACATTCATAGTATACAACTGAACATCCTCACATAGGCACTTAACAACATAACAACATAAAATACTAACAATTAATAGACTAAACTAAATTAATAGACTAACTAAAATACTAACAATTAATAGACCTAAGTCTAGATAAGACTAAATTTGGTCTAGTTATTGTGAATTGAACGGAGTACAGTAACGGAGGAAGGTACTTCTGAAAGTCTTCCAGTCCATATTGAATTAAAAACTTATTCAGAATATAAATACTCCTCTATGAGCAACCTGGAAGGCCACAATCCACTCTCTTCCTCCTGATGCTAACTACAGCCACTAAAAATTTAGCCACCCTTCACGTTACCTCTGGATTTGCATCTGATAGAAGAGAATGACTATAATCTTGACCTGGGGATTTGGTGAGGTCTTCTAACAATGGGGAAATAAGGGATAACCATATAACCTTATAAAAAATGCAGTCCAGCAAAACATGACTGGTGGTTTCTGGTTGGTTTGACCCACAAGGACACAGTCGCTCCAAAAATGGGACCTTCTGAAAGCATCCTTCCACTACAGCTGAGAGCAAACTATCACACCACCCCAATGTAAACGCTCTTCTATGGCTCGGGATTTCTAACTGGAAAAGGTAGGGAGCTGGGGCAGCTATATATCTGAGCTCCTCCTTGTTACAAAACTTTCTGACATGATTAAGGTCTTCCTGGCACTCTATGTCAAGATCCACTGCTTAATCCTAACTCCCGCCTGAGCCAGTCCCATGTCAAACAAAAATCCCAGGAGAATCTCTGGAGAATCTCTGGAGAATCCCAGAGAGGACAGTTCTCGTTCCAGTTCTTTAATCCACCTAGATTTATACTTATCTTGGAGGATTTATACTTATCTTGGAGCAATTCCTAATGGGTATAGGTGCAGTCTTAACCAGTAAGAGCAAATGGCTAACCAGACACGGGCCTCTATCCTAATCAGGATAATTGTAAAAATCCCTACGGGGATTTAAATAGCCTGCCTATGTAAACCGCCTTGAATAAAGTCTTGAATAAAGACCAAGAAAGGCGGTATATTGCTCTTTGGGTTGAGAAGGAAGAGTCTTGCCTTGGGGGGGGGGGGTCTCCTATCGGTTGCTGGAACTGTAGAGAATGACAGAGTCTAACAGACAGAGACACTACCTGCTGCAGATCAAACAAAGGTTGAGTGTATTCATCCCCAGGCTCGGCAGTAACTTCCAATTCCATAGGAGTTAAATCATGACTTTCAGTCAGCTCTGGGCCTCCCTTGTTGTGCTCTTGCAATATTTTCTGAAGAAAATGAGTTCTATCAGCTAGCTCTTCAAGGACCTTGCCCATCTAGGCACCATTCCAATTTGCCTTTAGACAGGGTTGCATCCCAGCCAGACTGCCAGAGACATTCTGGTCTGGACCAGCAGAAGCTGTTCTATCTGTTGGTGGCATGCCTGACTGCTGAGACCTTGAAATGGAGACCGGTCTCAAGTGCGGAGGAGGGGATTTACTTGCCAGAGAGAAAGGGTCGATAACTATATCAGCAAAGACTGTCTTGGCTGTTATACAAAAACTGCCCAGCAACCTTTGCATTCTGAAAAGCATCATAGGAATTACGCAGCTATTGAACTTCAGATGAACTCTCACTTTAAACTGCTGGCATGGCAGTCTCTCTAGAGATAAGAGATCCACCTGCCCCAAATCAATTCTCAGGAGCTCTGCCAGAGATCTCCGGGATCTAAATTTGTTGTGCCAATGACCCCGAATCAGTGGCTGATCCCTGTACCGTTATTATAATCTGATCGTTCTGTAAACATCGTCTAGTGCCGCCCTTGGTCTGCATCTTATTGAAGGCACCAGGAGCTACTGGGGAGACTGCCTGGGATATTGTTGCTGAATGATCAGCTTTTTGATGATTTGAAACAGCTGCTGGAGACCTGCATTGCCCTCCTTGCTCCTTCTCCATAAAATAAACAATGCTTTGAAGTTCTTGGAATATTGCCACTAAGGACCGTCTGGTCAGAATGCAGTGCTCTGCCAGGACCTTCATCAAATATTTGGCAGAGTATGGTGAGTTCTCTATCATATCTTCTGAGGCCCATCCAAATTCCCAGAGACCTGAACAGTTTGTGATGCTGTACTCTTTACTACTGCTCCTTTTGAATCTATGCAAGAAACATTACTAGTCAACAGTGCTGAGTTCTTAGAGTCAATTTCAACTGTATCTGAGGCTGACGCCATCATGCAACAAGTAACAAGAGTTACTATCTTGGGCACAGTTCTTATTAACAATGTTATAATTAGTAGAAAGCCCCAAAATTTCCTCAATAGTTGACTCACTGTTTGCCCAGTTCAGGAGCTCAGCCAAACAAAACTGTCTTGTTTTGCTTTTTGCAGGTGGACTCTTATCTGCCAGTCCCAATGGGGTTCTTTGGCGTTTCTTCTTCCTCACCATTGTTTATCTGTAATCCAAGTCAATCCTCCTTAAACCATACAACTTTAAAACAAAAACACAGCCTCTGGATTGCCAAAGAGGTTCCTCGATAAAAACTGATTAAATTAAAAGTATTTGGTCAATTAGGACAAGAATAAGACGCAAAAGTCAAAACAGAAGCGGGAGCTGTGATACGAGATGTTAACGCACAGCCATCTTCCCCGATCATAGTAGATCATAATTCCTATGAATTACAATATATAGAACTCTAGGCTTAAACAAAATGTGAATGCTAGTCTTCATACAATGTATGCAAACATTTTTTGAGATTCCAGGAAATTTCCAGCTCCCCTCCTATGGCTTCTGGGCCCCCTTTTTCAACCCTGGGCATGAGTTCAATTTAACCCTTCCCCCCCCAATGGGTCCTGTGCATGCACATACGTACAGAAGGGAAAGCCTCAGAAATGCAGCAAAGTTTGGGGGCAGGCTCACACAAGATGAAGCAATGGCCAAAGATGAGGCGGGGCCCAAGTCATTTAAGGATTTCAAGGTCACAACCAGAATAAGAAAAGGACCACTAACCAATAGCTATTAATCATGGCAGCTATGCCTTATGTCCAGCTTCAGCTATAGTAAGCCTCTAGATTCCAATGGCAAAGGAGCAAGGGTAGCAGAGAAGTATGCCTTTCTTCCTTACTCATGGGCTTCCAAGAGAGAGTTAATGGACACTGAAGGATGCTGGGATAGATGTATCTTGACCTGATGCAACAGAGTGCTCCTTATGTTCACCTATCAGAAAAAAAATATTCCTCAGCATTGGTCAATTTCTGTTATTACTGAACTGAAAGTTAGGCAAATGTACCTCAGATTTCATTGAAAGCTACTCTATAGTTTGTTCCTGCTTCTAGTGCTCATAGTTGATCTTTCTGATTTCCTTACCTACACTTCTTACCTACTTATGCAATAGAGGACACAATCCTAACCAACTTTCCAGCACTGACCTAGCCACAACGCAGCTCAAGATAAGGTAACAAGCATGTCCTTACCTTGAGGAGGCCCCCTTGACTACTTCCCCATTGCAGGATGCAATGCATGCTACCTTGGCACAGCTATGTCAGTGCTGGAAAGTTGGTTAGTACTGTGCCCATAGGCTTTGAAATCCTATCCTATTTTAATGGGTGACTTTTTATACATCGCAAAAAGAAGCACATTCAAAAATAACCCTTTTTTTGTACACGTCCATCTCATGAAACTGACTATTAAATGGGGTGTAAAATAATACCAGGAGGTACAGTACTTAGAAGGAAGTTTTCATCAGGGTTTCGGCTCGGATCTTTAATCAAAGAAGAGAGAACGCTTCTAAGCTGCATTTTTTTTTTTTGCTTACCAAGTCAAATCCACCCTCAGCAGCAGCAGTAGCCGTGTAGAATTTTCATTCAACACACTGACAAAAAACCCGCGGTAGCTTATTTGATCCATCAGTAACTGAGAAGCAGCTTGAAAGACATTCCTTTATTCCTGTCAGAATGAATCAACCTTGTAATATCTCAGAAGATGAGACAATCGATTCATGAATATTACAAATGTGCCAATTTCTATTGTTTTTCGGTCAGATACAAAATGCATTGATTCTTTAAGCTCCAATGGTAATTGCGATCCCAAACAAAAGTCCCAAAGAGATGCTTTTCAGGGCCATGTTCCGTTCCCCCACTGCTCTGCGTCTCATTTTTTGTAGTTTTTTATTTATTTCTAATGAATCATTTCATTACTTCCAGCATAAATATTGAAAAGAGGGAAAAACTCTTTTTCAGTAGTCTCAATTGCGATATGCGATTTATGGCAACATCTGCTGAGATTAGACTTCCCTTCTTTTCCCCATTCATCCCCTGTCATAATAAAATATTGACAAAAACAATTTCTGCAGGGAAAATGGAAAGTTAATAGATAAGATGAAGCTCAACACGGTTTTTCATTAAAGTTCTGGTGTACTCCCACAACTTCTGTTGTATTTATTTAGATGATAATTTTTTTCAAGTGTTCAAATGAACTCTGGAGTCCTTTTCCCCCTCTAATGTAAAAGGTTCCCACTACTTAGCCCTTTACCAGCTTTTCACATGCTTATGCTGGTTAATCCGAAATGAAATCACTTATTTTCTGTACTTCCGGTGGGTTTTTACAGCTGGAGTGGTTTTATAGTTGCGAGTCTGCCACTATAGCTTGAAATTTCTGGCGATGGCCCAGTTGCATGCAATAATGTGTAACATTTTGCAGTGCCAGAAAGCAGTGGCATAGCTAAGGGGGATGTGGGGGGGTCTATTTCCTCGGGTACCATGCCTTGATGGGGTGCCTTTTGGAGGCCTTAAGAAAGGCACTTCTAAGGCCTCCAGGAGGCTTTCTGAGGCCTAGGAGAGGATGTATGTGGTATGGGGGTGTTAAAAATGTATGGATTCCGGATTCCAGATGCCTTGGCTACGCCACTACCAGAAAAGCCACTGCACCACATGAAGCAGGTTCCAATGGCATGACAGCCTTTTAGGTTTGGGCCCTAAGATGCGTAAAGAACTCCCAACTGGGAATAACAAACTTTAAAAATATGAACTCTATGCTATCATCTCACTTCATTATTATTTTTGTCATAAAGTAAATTAATTTTGTACCTTTTCCCCCTATTCTCATTACCTTGGCTGTCAAAAGAGGGAGCTATCAAAATTCTAATAGCACCTGATGTACTTTGGTAATTATTGTCCTAAACTCTACAACTTTGACATTTTCAATTTCGCTCTTAAGCTGCCAACTAGTTAGTTCTTTCCTATAAAGAGTCATAAGCCTGCAAACATAAAGCAATCTCCCTGAATCATGTAATAAACAAACTCCTTGCTTCACTTCTTTATTTTTCTGTTCCCAACTAAAACCAGGTAACAAAAAAAGTCAATTGATTGACTACTACGAATGCTCTGCAAGCTTTACTGTGATTCCTGTGACATTTCTTATTCATAACAGCGGGATGGCTTCAGATGCTATATTCATATTCAGTGAGGGACCCTAAGCACAAAATGCAACTATACACTAGCCCTAGTCAGGTGTTGCATCCAGGTACAACTGCAGGGGCGGGGCTAGTTCATGTATCACTGGTGGGTGTGGAGCTAGCAGTTCAATTGCCTGGAGCCTCTCATACTGTTGATGCTGTTATTAAAGTTTTTTTAGTGAGTTTCAGCAAACATACAAAATACCAAGCAAAATATATTTTTCAGCTCCGTATGACCTGAATCCCACAACGTCTCCAGGACTGTTTCCATTGTTGCCACTTCACTTTCCAAATAGACAGTCTCTCTTAACTCATCTTGGTTCTTTGACTGACATTCCTATGAGAGAGCCAGGATTTTACCCTAGAGATAATGAAACACAGCTCCTTCCAATCAAGATTTTGCTAATAAGGGCCACTGATCAGAACAGAAGTCTGCAACACTGCAGGGCATTTGCTTTCTTACCTTTTTCTCAGTTGGCAACCTTCAGTCTCAGAAGACTGTGGTATTGCACTCTGAATGGTGGTTCTGAATCAGTGGTTAGTGTGTGACTGAATAGGCCGATTCGGGAGTGACAATCCCTTCCACACTGGGTGCAAGTGTAGTCTGTCCCGGGTCTGTCTCCCTGGCTATGGGTCTTCCTTCTTTGCCTCTTTGCCTCAATCTGTTGGGCAAGTGTCTCTTCAAACTACCTTTTTCTAAGGTCTTGCAAATTCAGGCTGCCCACCTTGGCATAATCTCATCTGCACACGTCTTTCCGAATAACACATTCAGCTTAACTGCCCAGTGGCCAGGTCACCTTTCAGCCTCCTTCTCCTGGATGTCTCTTCCACCAATGACATAAACATGGGCACCTTCCACACCCTGCCCCGTATCTTTTGTTCTTCGAGGAACCTCTCTAATTGGAGTGCAATTAAATATTTCAGCCCCAACTCAATCCCAGGAAACCCCTAGCACACACAGAAGTTCCACATACCATTATTTGCCCAGGAACATCTGGATCTTCTTTGTCCAAATCCCTAGAACTGCCCCTGCTCTGAGAGTAGAATACCACTGAAGGTATCTATACATCTCCCTCCAACAGAAAATTCCATTCTGTCCATTTTTGTGAGGTGTTTCCCACAGGAGAGCCTCCTGCAGTAACATAGCTGGGGGGGGGCAAAATGGCAAGTATTGTAGGCGCCTCAACACACTATGTAAATGGACTTTCTCAGTCACTGCCTAAGCCATTCTGGTAAGCAACAGCAACAGGAGATGCCATTTGGGTCAGCAAGTGCCTGCACATTGCCATCACTGCCCAGAGTGGCTCCAAAGGTTAGTGGGAGGGGCCACTTACACAGTGCATTGTGGCCCCTGCAGTACTTACTATTCCCCCCACTCTAGCTATGCTACTGGTCATCTGCTTTGTAGTCACCTCATTACCAGAGGAGCTATTTTCCTTGCCACCAAGCATCACCTTTTTGCTACATTTTTTTCTTGCTTGTTCCATCCTCACCATACATGATTTCCTGTAACTTCTGTTCAAGGTTTATGTGTTTTTATGCAAACATATAAAATGTCTAGATTCTGCAGCTATCTCAGTACCTTATAAAATCAGATCCACTAGAAAATGGGAGGAGTGTAGAACCATGCAGTCTATTGCAAATCTTGGCTTGAGATGAATTTTATAACTTCCCTAACTGCGCAGCATATCAATGTTCATAGGGGAGATCACTGGTGACTTCAGATTCTTGCATGCCTTACGCTGGAGAAATGCCACTGGAATTTTCTACCTGGTTGCGCAACCTTTCAAAATGCACTGAATTTGCATTCTCAATCTTGTTTTGGAAAAGACAGATGTTGAAAAATGACCTTTAAAATTAGAATAGATTCACAGTAAAGAAGACATTCTTGATGATTCAGATAAACTTTTTCATTTGCAGACCAACAAGAAAAGACGAGCTGTTGAAGACACACATAACTTTTTTTAATTGCTACTGCCATTAGCTTTAATTATGTTACTGTCACATGAAAACTGCAGCAGGCTTATGAGTACATGCAACGAACACTACTTTTGTGTCTGCATTTTCTGTGGCTTGTTCTGTTTAACTCTGACTTCCAATGGCTCGGGTATCTACTGAAGAATTTATGTGGTATTCACCAGCTATCTGGATCAAAAAGTGTGCTATGATCTATCACAAGTGAGCCATTATTTCATTATATTAGAAGTACTTGGGGGGGGAAGAACCACAAAGTTACAGGACTTACTTTATGTTATGCTAAACCAATAATGCATTTTTCAGCTCTCTATATGTATGGTTACTTAAAAGCATTCATGAATCAATGAGACAAAGCAAAAGAGACTTGTGAAGGACTAATACCATAATTTGCCTTCTTCTAGTAGGGACAAGATGCACTACCAGAGAGATAAATTCCCAGATTGTCCCTTAATTCTCGGCTCTCCTCCTCTTGCCTGCACAAAGCAGCAGACAGTGTGTCTGCTCCTTTGTAAACAATATAAATTCCTGATTCCTCAGTGAATCGTTAGGTCATAGAGTACATATCCACAGGGTAGTATAAGTGACTTGATTGGATATCTGGAGCACTCAAGATGTGTTTTTTTAAGGTCCTGTTTTTATTTTTATAAAAAAAAACAAATCAATTATCTTTATTTTAAAGCTACATTGGATCTGAAACAGCCATTACTGTAGCTTATCAACTGCCAAGACACATCAAATATATCACTTAAAATTCTAATGCTTGCCAAATACTTTGGCTGTGGTCCAGCCATCTCTGAACATACTTAACTGTTTTACAGGAGCCAGGAGGTAGGGGTGGAGAATGACTGAAATGAACCTATTAAAGATAGAGATTGCTTTTAAATACTGTTACACATATCCCTTTCATTCCTCCTTTCTTTCCTTCTCCTTCACACTCTTTCTTTAATCACAAGTCATTGGTAAAGGGGGCATGGATTACATTGATTCTATGGCTCGTATTCCAAACTTCGTAAAATCTACCCATATATAGGGTGAGCAGCTTTCTCTCAGCCCTTCCAATACTTAACAGTGTACACCTTCCATATTTGCATATCAGCCTGTTAACTTGACTCGCCAGTCCAAATAACTGAATTCAGATTTAGCCAAGACTATTGTGTAACAGAAATGTGTCTCTTACTCTTGGTTCAGTTCAGTCAAAGCTGTTTGAATATAGACTACATCACAGTAGTGATAACAGGAAAAGACTTCATTCATCACTGTTTTCCCCACTGCACTCCATTATCACTGTCACCAAAAATGCCAAGATCCAGAAGACACCAATATCATCTTCCCAGCAAGGTCTACCTAGCTAGGAATATGTGTCTTATTCAAAGAGGTGAAAAGAAGAGATATTGTAGTGAAAATGTTAATTAAGATGCTTTGGGATAGTGTAATCATTGGCTGGTATGTCTATGCAAATTTTGTTAAGAACTTTGTGTTGAAGGGCAGAATATGTATATATGCAGTATATCTTCAGAGCAGTGGTTCTCAAACTTCCCTGGTTAAGTCTTTGTGGGGGCAGGGGCGAGAGCAGTGAAGCGATCCCCAGGAAATTCAACTTCCAGTTTAATCACGCTTGCAACTTTCACTATTTAGAAGCTGCAGGAAGCCCTGCAAGTGCTCTGTGGAGCTCCCCACACACCCCTGACCCTGAGAGCATGTATGTTTAGTTTAAAAAGAGCTCACCTTCCCCTGCAGGGGCACGATCCTGGGGATCATTTCACTGCTTTCCCCCTGCCCATGCCCCTTAATGGGAACAGGACATTGTTACGCAAGCTGGTGGGTTGCAACCCACCAGTTTGAGTACCACTGCTTCAGAGGACACGTAGAAGCCACTGCAAGGAAAAAGTGCAAAGTATATCCTAAAATTGTAATTCAATGGCCTCTGTAGCTGATTATCACTATAGATCTACTCATATCTTCTGCTTCTTTTATCTACAGTGACTGCTGGCTCTTTGCAACTTGAGGTATAGTGTTATGGGTATTGCCTAATGCAATTCGGGGGGGGGGGGCTTGGCTCATCACTTAACTTACTGCTGTCAAGTCCACTTCCACAACTGTAGAAAATGTCTGACTCTTGTCACTTCCAGTACATCTACAGACTATCATACGTCTTTAGCATGATTTTATCCATCAACTGACTCTTACGAAACAAAATTTATAAGTTTCTTCTTTCTCATAATCATCACATCACATGATGCCTGCTGAGAAATATCATAGTATCTTAAGTACCACCAAGGGGGCATAGTAACTCAATAAACTTCAGCAGGAGCCCTTTGCAGACTTCATGGGACAGCACCTGCCAGTTCAGTGGCACAGAAGCTTATTCTCTGGCACGCAATAAGGAAGGCCTTGAGTAATTTTTGTGTGCAAACCTAAGCCATTAATGACAAAAGTCAAGTTTGTATGTATCTTCAGCTAAAGACCCCCTACAGATTGTTTTTTTTTTTAATTCATGAAGAACGAGCATGGATGGAAAAAAGAATCTGCATCATGTGACAGGGTCTGCCCCAGGGTCTCTGAGAAGGGTGTGCAGGGAGTACATTATATCTGGCCCTAGGGTCAAAAGGGAGGGGGATGAGGAAGCAAAAAAAGGGGGCCAGGAAGCCAATAAAGGGGATCAGGGAGTCAAATTCACATTTGAAAAGAGAAGGGAAGTGGACCAAAAGAAGCCTATTTGCATAAAATAGCACACATGTGTAGTGACAAGGGCATGCTTTTCCCTAACATCCAAAGAAATGCACATCATTTGGAGCAGAACCACACCACTTATTGAGCCCGCCATGCCCAGTCGTGTCCCACCTGTCTAACTGCGGCGGCTGCTTTCAACCAGCATCTCATGGGTTTCCAGGCAATGAGAATCAGAGCACCAACCACAGCACTCCTTCTTTCATGGCGCTGGTTATTTTAAAATTGCCAGATGCTTGATCCCTGACATAGTGTCGGGGACTGAATATTAAAATGTCTGGTGCTTGAGAAAGCCAAAAGACACCTGCCAGACAAGGAGAAGGGTGGGAGAGCAGCCATTGCAACTTCCTCTTTCACACCATGGCTGCAGTTTTGACACAAAGGCAAACTCTACTTCCAATTCCTGCCTGGCTCTGAGCTGCTGAAGGGGGTAGCTGGTGAGTTTCATTCTGTGCGAACAGAACATCTTTAGCTCGGGCGCAATCCTAAAGCGCCCTTGGACTGGCGCAAGGATGCGCTGGCCCAGGAGGGTCGCAAACATGCTGTAAAGCATGTTTGCACCTCCTCAGGAGCAAGCCATGCCAGCACATGGAGGTGCACTGGAGCATGGAGGTTGCATCCAGCCTCCACGGTGGCTTGGCCCAGGTAGGTTGTGTCGGCTGAGCTTGTCCAATGCAGAGGTCTGGGGTGGGTGGGGAGGATGCAGGAGGGAGGCATTCCAGGGTGGATGGAGGGAAGTCCCGGGGCGAAGGTGGGCAGGGAGCAGGAGGCTGGGCTGGGAACCAGCAGATATGCCGGATCCTAGCCCCCATTCCTGAGTGGCGCGGAGCAGCTGCAAACTGCTCTGCTCTCCTCTAACTTATGCCACCTCCAGAGGTGATGCAAGTCAGAGGAGACCAACTGGGGTTGCAGTGGCTTACCTGGGAATAAGGGGAAGAGTTTCCCCTTTCCTCCAGCTGAGCCACTTTGGGCCTGTATCT
This sequence comes from Tiliqua scincoides, assembly GCF_035046505.1. Taxonomy (NCBI): domain Eukaryota; kingdom Metazoa; phylum Chordata; class Lepidosauria; order Squamata; family Scincidae; genus Tiliqua; species Tiliqua scincoides. The sequence goes on from NC_089826.1 coordinate 35,235,416, forward strand.
TGCACTGGATACAGCCTGCCTGGTATCCCAGGCAGGATACAGGTATCCCAGCCTGCCTGTTCCAGCACAAGATAGGATTGTGCTATTTGTATTCACAGCGGGAATGGGGTGAGGGTGGAACCAAACCCCCACAGATACCGAGGGCTGACTGTAAAAAGAATATTTCTGGCCAAAAGCCTGAAGCTAGGATATTGGGATAGCGAGATGAGAAAACAGTGTTACAAGGGGAGCAAGTACCTTCACATTCTAAACTATGCTTTGTGGAAAAGAGAAGTCTTGAAACCTTTTAGACAAACTGAATGACAGAAGTAAGCAATTTACACATGTATTCACAAATCTAAATAGCTTAGGAAAGCCAGAGGAAAAATATGAAACACCCCCAGTTTTGCAATGGGTCGTGAGTGGAGGGTTAACAAAGAACATTGCTTTCCATCTTCTCTCCGTAACTGACACACAGGCCTGGGTACAAATAAAAGACAATCAATGCCAAAAGACCTATTTATGTTTCCTTCTAAATGTCATTGTCACTTTGCTGAATTTCACCATGTACTTTTCTTCTCTTAGCAGTAATCCTGTATAAGCCACACATCTTAAAATCGTCCTTTGTTTAATTGTTTCTTGGAGCACTATTGCCAACTAATGCTGTATTAACGTAATGCTCTTTGCTGCTGGTGAGGTAGGGCAGTAATCTGTAGGCCGCAATCTGTTTATTCAATTTCCTCGGTATGTATTTTGCTTCAGGTGAAATCAGTAGATGGTTTCTTCAGCTTTTTAAAGAAGATTATATTCCTGCTTTTTTATATAAAGTACTGCATTTCATCATATTTCACATTGTACTTCTAGCCAGAAGGACAGAAGGATTGGGGGGGTGGTAGTTCCCAACAATTCCCATTTTGGTTCTGATTGCTTGTGAAGTAATCTAGACCAGTGGTTCTCAAACTTTTAGCAACGGGACCCACTTTTTAGAATGACAATCTGTCAGAACCCACCATAAAGTGATATTAGAATCAGAAGTGACATCATCAATCTGGAAAATTTTTAACAATCCTAGGCCGCAAACCTACCCACACTTACCTGGCAGTAAGCCCCATTTACTATCAGTGTTAAGAGCATATACATAGTAGCCTGTTAAAAGTACAGATCTGTAACATTTCCCCAAATGCAGTCACATACTTGAGATACTGTGGTAATAATAATAATAATAATAATAATAATAATAATAATAATAATAATAATAATAATAATAATAATAATAATAACAGGTATTTATAAACCACCTTTCTTGGTCTTTATTCAAGACTTTATTCAAGGCGGTTTACATAGGCAGGCTTTTATTTAAATCCCTTATTAAATAGGGATTTTTACAATTGAAAGAAGGTTCTTTCTTTCAAGAACCACTACATTCAAGGTGTTTCATTCCGATCTGGCTTCACATTCTGGCCCCCATCCTCCCACGCTCAGAGCAGATGGAAATAGCTCGGCTTCAGCTTGTCAGCTGCTTCAAGGTCGCACGGTGCCGGTGGCCTCGAACTGGCAACCTTGTGGATGTTATCTTCAGGCAGACGGAGGCTCTACCCTGTAGACCAGACCTCCTGCCCTGGTATATCAAGTCTAATATATTAAGAATAAAATATTGAAATGAATGGGATCTAGTTGGTCCCAACCCACAGTTTGAGAAACACTGATCTAGATAAATCATTATCCTTTTGTAAAAGATGTTTCATGGAATAAAGCATTACAGTGCCTATGAAACATAAGTAGGTACATGCCATCATCAAAGTTGAAAAAAAAAACCCTCAGAAATGTCCCCCTGAAATTGATTGGAAAGCAACTGATTAAGTTAGTGATGTATGTGTTACAAGAAAAGAATGACAGGGTGAGAAAAAAAAAAAAGAGTTGGTGATATATCATGTCTAGATGACTCCAAAAATTCATGGGATCTTGCACTTTTAATTCATAAAATAGTACCCATTGCTATTCTAACTTCTAATAGAAATCCAATACATTAGGGTCAAACTACATGTGTACTTTACCTTTCATATGTATTTATTTTTCAACAAATGTCTAGAGGGCAGAAATCAGAATTGGGCTCTGTGGCATATGGAGAAGTGGGGTATTCAATCCTTTCCCTTGCACTGCGGTCCTGAAAAAATGCCCACCCTCAGAAATTGCTATTTGACATGATGCCACTGGGGACACTAGTAGTTTCACTCTAGAGGTAAACTATTTAGCAGCTTGGGGGTGGGAGTGAAGCTGCCTTATATGGAATGAGACCATTGAGCTGTACAGCGTAGCCTGCAATCCTGTGCACACTTTCCTGACAGTACGCCACACTGAATTCAATTGGATTTACTTCTAAGTAGACATGACTAGGATTGCACTGTGTATTTTCTACACCTACTAGCAGCACCTCTCCAGCTAAAGTAGGAGTCTGTGGTCAATCAGGCCACATGAAAATGGGAAGACATAAAACCTATTCCTGATCTGATCAGTCACATCTATAGCTGCTAACTATAATGATAAAAGCAAACACAAGATACCCAGCTAGGCATTTTGCATAACACATACAGGGCATGTCAAGAAAATGTACACATACCTTATCATGTCAAAGATATTGTGCTATAATTTACAAATACAGTAGAACCTCCAAAGTTGACCACCTCTCTATATTGACCACCACCTTAAGTTGACCTAATTTTCACAGTATGGGCAGACACTGCATATACACTATGGGAGACCAACCTCTCTATATTGACCACCTCCATAAGTTGTCTCTTGACCACTTTGACCATTGCACAGAGTATTAATTTACCCTCCATAAGTTGCCCACTGAACACGATACTGTGGGCCTGTGTTTTGTCTGGTTTGTCCCATCTTGGAAAAGCAAGAAGCCACGTGACAAACCCTCCCCTACGCCTGCTAGAGTGTGTGCGAAAGGGTTTTTATCGGTGGACACACTGCACATAGCTGACAGGCCTGCGCTGGCTGCCGATTATACCTGGACATGTACCAAGTTGTGAGGGACATGAGGTTGCTTGTGCATAGTGAAGTCCACTTTGGTTCCCATCACCAGTGCATTACTTTACACTTATATTGAAACACAACTGCTATTTTGCTGCCTATTCTCCCAGTTTGGAGAGATCCTTCTGGAGTACTTCACAATCCCTTCTGGTCTTCACCAGGCAGAAAAGTTTAGTGTCATCCACAAACTTGTCCACCTCCCTGCTTATCCCTGTTTCCAGGTCATTTATGAAGATGTTGAAAAGCACCAGTCCCAGGACAGATCCTTGAAGCACTACACTTTCAACCTCTCTCCACCTTTTTAGTCAATTGCCCATTGACAACCACTCTCTGTTTCCTGGTCCTCAACCAGTTCCCAATCCATGAGAGGACCTGTCCTCTTATTCCCAGACTGTTTTCTTATTCCCAGGAGTTTTCTCAACAGCTTTTAGTGAGGGACCATATCAAACACCTTCTGGCATTTAGTGAATCTGAGGAGACCCAGTGCAGGCCAGGCAACCTAAGTAAAAAAAGTGTGGTGGTTTTTTTTTTGGCTGTTAGGGCTATATAACATGCTATATGCTATGGGCTGGCAAGGGACAGCATTGGTCTGCCTGTCTGCTATGAAACCAAGTATTTTTTTTTTTTTAACTTACAATTTTTTTTTAAGCTTATGAATTTTCAGGGATTTTTTTAAACACTGATTGTGGGCTGTTTATTCTCTGTCTCTTGATATAGATATAGATGATATAAATAGTAAGCATCACAAGAGGATCAATTCTCATTGATATTTTCAATAAAACTTTTAAAAGTCCAATCTAAATAATAACTTGGCCTTGCATTTGTTGTCCTGGGAGCTAAACATGATAATATTTAAATGCCTTTTTCCCCGTACGTTGACCACCTCCCTATGTTGACCAATTTCCTCCAGTCCCTTGGGTGGTCAACTTAAAGAGATTCTACTGTATACTGCATTTGGTCTACACAGAAGCAGTTACTGGTCCCAGTTAATTAATTAGTTAATGAATTTGACTGAGTTCTCAAATGTTCCCCATTAGTGTCTTAACACCACTGATATCACTGTCTAATGGATCTGCCGACATCCTAACCCCTTATATCAGTACTTTCCAGCACCAACATAAGGGCAATGCAGCTCTGAGGAAAGGGAACAAACATTCCCTTATTTTGAGGAGGCATCTGTGAGTGACACCCAACTGCAGAATTCAGCACAAGTCCCACTGGCACCACTATGCCAGTGCTGGAAAGCACTGACATAAGGGGTCAGGATTGCACCCTCAGATGTTAAAGTGTTGCAGATTTTCTATTTTAGTGTCTGTTTAAACAGAATGGACTTAGAAAGACAGGTATGAATAGTGGTAACCACCAGATTTTGGTTACTGGTGTAGGTGCTACTACAGACAAGACACTGAAAAGACCCACCCACAATACAACTAACAGCAGTGGAATATAGAGCAGGTCTTCTGATGCTGATCTTAATTTTTGAGTTGGTTCATATGGGAGAAGGTGTCACACTTCCAGGCCATGTCACAGGAAATTGATAAAACGTGATCAAATGCACACTTTCATACTGATAAGCCCCAATGAAAACAGTGGAACTTTTGAATAATTGTGAATGAGATTTTGTTCCACAGCCGGTATGTGGAGAAGATTGTGGGTCCCTGTCCCTTGCCTACATACAACCTTGGAAAGAAGCAGTGTTAGGAAGCTTTCAACAGGATGTAAGAGTACAGCAATTCACAGTGGCCAAGCACAATTTTTTTTTGCCAGAGTGTAAAGGAACTATGGATAAGAAACGGTCCAGCATGACCTTTTGGCTTGACACAGAATTCAGGATCTGGTGGAGCATGGCTCCACGAGTCCCACCCCCTCCTGTCCTGGTACCCCCTGCCCGCCTCGTGCCCTCATTTCATTCTCCCCTGCACCCCAGAGGCTGCACTGCCACCCTCCAGTTTCACTTACTCCTCCCCCCCCCCACAACGGCAGCACATCCTCCTCTTGCTTTACAGCACATTTATGGCACCTAGTGCCAGCGCTAGCGCTCAGCACCGGCACTGGGTGAGTTTTGGATTGGGCCCTAATATCTCTGAAAGCTTCAAGTGGTCACTGATAAACAATACAATAACCTTGAGAATCAAACTAAAAAAAAATGTCTCTGAGAACAATATCACATTTTTTAATGAAATGACAATGTTGTTTTCAGTCTGGAAAATGTTTTTGACAAAGTTCCACAGCTGAGGTTAATGACATTGTCAATGGGGGCAAGAACTATGAAGTAAAAAGAACATTGACACAAGGAATTAGGGAGAAGGGGAAATGATACAAATAGCTCCAGATCTTTTTAGGATTTTCCAGTTTTAGAAGGATCAGTAAATAATGAAGGACTATGCAAAAAGAAAAAGGGAAATTGTTAAATATTCTCATCTCTTTCATCCCATGTGTCATGTAGGATGCATGCCATTGCAAGAAAATAATGTGAGATTGAAAACAGAAATACTAACAAGTCATCACAAATCACTAACCACAACAGTTAGACCTATGCTATTCTGTTCTTGACATTGAACATTGTTTACATTATGCTTCAAAAGTATAATGTATAAAAGTATTATAGCAGAATCCTACAGGCTACCGTGTGATATTCCCAGCACATGGGAATATTGTTCTAATATGATTGTATAGGGATCTTAGCTTACATTGGGCACAATCCTAACCAACTTTCCAGCAGTGGCATAGCTGTTCCAGTGGGGCATGTGCTGCATCCTGCAGTTGGGGGGGGCAGTCATGGTGGCTTCCTCAAGGTAGGGCAATGTTTGTTTCCTTACCTTGGAGTTGCATGGCCCTTTTGTCAGTGCTGGAAAGTTGGTTAGGATTGCAGCCATTGTGTCACAACACCTCCACAGCCTCTTCTTCCTGACTCAGGGCGCAATCCTAACCCCTTATGTCGGTGCTTTCCAGCACCGACATAAGGGCAATGCAGCTCTGAGGCAAGGGAACAAGCATTCCCTTACTTTGAGGAGGACTCTGTGAGTGACACCCAACTGCAGGATGCAGCACACGTCCCATTGTCATCGCTATGCCAGTGCTGGAAAGCACTGACATAAGGGGTTAGGATTGCACCCTCAGTCAGATGCCACGATCTTAGATCTTATGAACTCTTGTCTTGTCCAAGATGGTGGCACCCAAATCTCAAAAGAGTTTATGGGATCCAAGATGGAGGCTCCCAGTAGAACATATAGGAGGGTCCACTGCGGACATCCCATGGCACATCTGTTAGTCCCTTGCTACACCCTAAGGCACACTGCTCTAGGCATTTACAGTTCTTGTTAGATATATATGACTCCATCGTTTCTTTCTCTTTACAATAAATCAGTGTTGCTTGTTGGGTCCTCATGTTGGTTGCCTGTACAGCCTTTGTTGTTCCTTTGATTCCCTGCCTTCTCAGTGTTTCAAAGGCTTTTGCCTATGTGAGATTTGGGTCCAGCTGCTAAGTGGCATCCTTTATACCCATCAGTCACAATCCTATTATATCTAAGTTATTTTTTTTAAGCTCCATATTTAGAATGCTCTGCACTTTATGAAAAGCAATGATAAAAAAAATCTCTGCTGTTTCCCTGCATTGTAGAAACCTCCTGTTAATTTGGCCCTTTTCATATATAACATCTTGTCTTTTGATCAAACGGGTCTCAACGGCCTTTTTAACCTCGCTGTAGCTTTTCTTCTCCTCCTCAGTAGAGAACACTTAAAAGTATCCTTCGCAGTCTCTCCCACAGCAAATATCAGGGCATTTACTTGGTATTCGTGTGGTTTTCTATCTAATTCAACAACCACCCTGTATCTTTCAAACCTCCTAATCCAGCACGCCCAGCTGCCTCGACTGCTGAAATCAAATTTATCTAACAGAGCCATTTGTGTTTCAGACTCCATTTCTTCTCTGGAACCACTTGTGATTCCTTTCTGTTGCAGTTTATCAAGCTCTCTCTGCATTCAGTTTCTCTTCCCCTTCTTGAGAGCTTTAGCCAAGCTGATTCAAACTTTTCCCCATTTTTTTGTTCGTTTCCACTGCCCATTTTGATAGATTGTGTACCTCCCCCCTCCCAGTGGTGTGTCTAAGTATGCCAGTAGGGCATGTGCCCTGGGTGCCACTTGAGGGGTGCATCACTGGGCCGCTTCTATTAAAGTCGAGCAAGCGGAGACTCTCATTGAACCTCGAAAGGAGGAGGAAGAGGGGTAGTAGCCAGAGTGTGAGGCTGCTCAAACACGAGGAGGCAATTCAAAAAAGTGCAGCTGTATCACAAGGCCAGATTGTAAAGCTGGATTGCAAGACTGCTGCCTCCAGTGCCTCCTCAGAACCCAGAAGTGACATTATCAGGAGAGGAGAACCTGAAAGTGACATCGATGTGATGATGTCATGACATTACTGCCTCAGGCCTGGGTCACGGCCCTGGGCCATAGCCTCTAGCTATGCTGCTGCTGCTTTCTCTCTCTCTTTGTCTCTCTCCCTCCAGCAAATGAAAAATAATCCCAGTTGTAGCATCAAGAAAAGAACACAGACCACCATCTTACTCTGAGACTTAGAGACTGATGCCCAACCTGGAAGTTGCTTTTTCATTTAAGTTCTCCAAACACTAGGCTAGGAACTTTGAAGGACCAAAACCTTGTGATTACTCCACAGAACCCAAAGAATAATAAGCAGCAACTCTGAATGCTACTAAGGTTGTGATCCTGTACATACCTTCCTGGGAGAAAGTCCCACTGAACACAATGGCACTTATTTCTGAGTAGTCATGCATAGGCTTGTGCTGTGAGCATCTTATGGGAACAGTGTTTCTTCCTGAGTTGAGAGACAGGGAAGTGAGGGGCCCAGGGCTTCCGAGAAGAGTTTTATTGGGGGTACAAATTTTCTTTTGGACCCCTTTCAGGGTTCAAAATTTCTTTTGGGCCTCTTTCTTTTCCCCTTGGATCATAATTTCCATGAATTACTTTATATAAAACTATGTAGGCTTGCACACAATGTGAATGCTAGTCTTCAAACAATATATGCAAACATTTGTTTTGGCTCCCGATCCACCTTGTTGAACCCAGGCCAGTGTAGAATTTACCCCTTGCACTCTTTTCTCATGGGGAGGGCACTGCCTGGGTCAATATTATTTTGGCTTCTTATGGCTCCTGCTTCCTTTAATCTCTGTAAGACCTGCTTGACCTATTCGTACATTTTGTCAATGGGAAGATTATGATAAAAAGACTATAAATAATTTTTCCTCCAAAGGAAACGGAGTATATAAAGTCTGCCTTGAATTTTCTTCCACCAAAGGAAAAAAGTACACAAAACAATGCCTTAATGGATTTCTCCTACACCTGACAATCCTCAGAAAAGCTCGCTAAACCCTGCTTGATATTCTTGCTACTTTTCCCCCTGTCCTTGCTCAAGTGATTCAGAGACTGTAATATGCATATCCTCTCCAGAAAGGCTCACTCAAGGCTATTGCTCACGGAATCTGAGCTGCCATTCATTGTTATATATATATATATATATATATATATATATATATATATATATATATATATATATATATATATATATATATATATATATATATATATATATATATATATAAATTTTTTGTTTTTCTTCCAAAACCCCCAGGCAGGATAATGTTTATGGTAGAAACTTGGGCTCAGTTGGAGAATTGGAAGCTGCAATTAAGGCAACAAATACCCACCATCACAATCCACAATCAGCTGGAAACACAACATGTATAGGTTTTGCCCAAGGGTAGTAGCATGGGTTTCATAATAGTTTCTATGCAAATCTGGCAGAGATGAATAAGAAAGTTTGATCTGGAACACCACAGAAATTTCAGGGAATTAAATAAAAGCAACGCCACGGTTAGAACTGGATGTGTTTGTACTAACCAACAACACTGCAACCTACTTGGCTTTTGAATCAGAATCAGAATTACCTCCCATGCTCATTTTCTTTATCAAGTTCTCCATATGTTTAGTACTAGTTAGCAATGTAGCTCACCATTCCTCCTCAAAAGTGCCTTCTCCTCAATCACTGCTAACTGTCGTAGCAGCTAATTCTTACGAAGCAAAAGAATTACTCTGCCTTTACAACCAGATTTAAAGAACCTTTTTGAAACTCCCTTTTTGGAAAAGAGAAGAACTGAAGCGGAATTGTAAAATACAGGCTTTGGCACCCAGAAGGTCCCACATTCAAACCCTAGAATGGCAAGGTAGGACTAGTAAAAACCCCATTTGAAATCCTAAACAGGCACTACTGCTTCAAAGGCAGCTGCACATCAGCAGTGCTGTTGATGAAATTACCAATCCTATTGAAGGAGAAATCCTGGAGCTCTGTAACTGTTCCCCTCAGTTACATCCCTGACTACAGAAGTGAAACTAGGGCAGAACCTGAGGGACATCTGCTCCGGGCACTGGGACGTGGGGGGGGGGGCTGCATGACTGCACCCAGGCTCCACCCTACTTAAGGAGGAGGTGCTGGAGGCTTTACACCCTCTGTTCCTTCTCCTGTGGAGGCTTCCCTTGATGGGAATGTGGGGCATGAAGCCACCAGTGCTTCCTCCTCTGGGGAGCACTCAGAAGTGACTGCCTTGTGCATTCCCAGTTCGGGGAACAGTGAACACATTCCCTTCAAGGAAAGCCTCCAGAGGAGAAGGAACAGGGATTGCAAAGACACTGCAGCAAGTGCCACTCCTCCAGGTAGTTGTGTGTTACATCCCTGACTGGCTATACGGCCTGACTCACTAGATGCTGGCGTTGTATGCTTCTACTTGAATGACCAACTAGCTCCATCCCTTAAACACTGTAATAGCTGGATTAGTAATACCTGTAGACCAGTGGTTCTCACACATTTAGCACCGGGACCCACTTTTTAGAATGAGAAACTGTCAAGACCACCGGAAGTGATGTCATAACCGGAAGTGACGTCATCAAGCAAGAACATTTTTAATAATCTTAGGCTGCAATCCTACCCACACTTACCCAGGAGTAAGTCCCATTTACTATTATTGTTAAAAGACTGTACATAGTAGCTTGTTAAAAGTACAGGTCTGTAACGTTTTCCCAAATGCAGCCATGTATCATGGTAGCATCAAGTCTAATAAAAGTAAAATATTGAAATGACTGTTGTCCTACCTGAAATGGGCTCGCAACCCACTTAGTGGGTCCCGACCCACAGTTTGAGAAACACTGCTGTAGACAGACAGCACATACAGTTAATATATACATAAATGCAACCCACATTCTACAATTCATTTGTACACTCTTTGTATCTTAGATTAATAAACATGGCTTCCAAATCAATGAGACATCAAGTCCGGAAATGAGCAAAAGGAGCAGTGATAACACATGTGAATCTGAAGACATCTAGCTACCAATGGTAGTCAGTGAACAGTGAGGATCAGTGACGATCAGATGGTCAGTGACAGCAGTTCTACAGTTGGGTATGCCACCTCTTTCTACTTACAAAAATAGCAGCCACTTAACCCGTGTCTCATACGGTTTCTTGAGTTGCAAAAGTGCAGGACTTCTGGTTTGATTTAAAGGGATGACTCCTTCACTCATGCAGTCCCTGTAAATGAAACCAGAAGTCCTGCACTTCTGTGTTTGAAGAAACCATGCAAGGACCAACGTAAGGAGGTGGGTGATCCACTTTCTGCTCACTTTTAGCAGGTGGAAATCAGATCAGTGCGGCTTGCATCCATGATCGACTGGATGGATGTGGTGGCACCCTGAATTTTCTGTCTCCTTGCCTTGCAACTGAAACAACTCATGTCACCTCACCTAATGAATAGTCTGCCCTTCGGTATAATTGAGTTAATGGCCCAGTCTGATACATTCAGGCCCAAGTCCTAACCAACTTTCCAGCACTGGCATAGCACTGCCAATGGGGCATGTGCTACATTCTGCAGTTGGTTGGTACTCACGGAGGCTTCCTCAAAGTAAGGGAAGGTTTATTCCTTTACCTTGGAGCTGCATTGCCTTATGTCGGTGCTGGAAAGTGGGTTAGGATTGTGCCCTCGAACTCACTTCCAAATGAATGCGCATAGGATTGAAGCTTTAGATGACAAACCAGTGAAGCCAAACACTTTTGAGCTCCATCTATTCTATGTTAATGTGAGAGATTTCAGCATAGGCATAACTTTCTCACATTAAACTCAATGGGATGTGAAAGTGCTTAAGTTCAAGTTGATTGTGTCCCAAGCAACTTGTTCCCTCCGTTAGAATAATGTATTCATAGTTAACAAAATGAAAGTGTGTCTTTTTATGAGGTTTATCTTTATCTATAGCAAACAAACCTTCAATTAATTCTTCATCTGCAAGGCTGTGAAGATTTGACAAAGGCATTAGGGGATTATTTTTATTAACCTCCATTAATTTGGTATTCCATCGACTTTGATAACAAGGGATTGAAAGAAAGATTTTGTTTTTATTAAAAGGTGTGAGTGAATGTAATTAAACCTGCATAACAGACTGGAAGAGAAATGACAATATTGGTTGGAGAATTAATAAGAAACCAAGTGATTTTAACAGCTTTTGGAGTTGCCAGCACCGCAGCCTTCCTTCTAGTGGAAGAAGTGAGGAATGATGCTGAATTTCAAGACACAGCTCTTTCCAGGATAGAATTGGTCTCATTAGAATGAATTTGTGTGGGGGTGGTATTAAGGCAGTAGACCCTATCTTCCAGCTGTATGCCCTACTCATACAGCTGTACACACATTCTGTACATATGATCAAGAATCTTGTTGACAGTGTGTGTAAAAAGTCTTCTTTTGTTTATTTTAATGAACAAGCGTACATTGGGAAGCTTCATGATGATGCCCTCTCACGCAATCATTGGATAAACATCTATAGCAGGGAATATCAAGTGCTTGGGGGTACTGGGGAATGGAGTGGGCACTGAAGATAGGAAAGCTAGTCCCAAAGGAAGCAGAGTCAGATGCATCTTATGCCACTGCTATGTACCCAGTGATTTCACATTTAAACAGTGTTGGTGCCAGGTCACTGAGGAGAAAGCCCTGCGCTGTTCACCCATGACATCCACCACTTACCCCTGGTGGCAAATTGGGGTGTTACTATCCTTGGGCCACTGGTATTGAAAGCTCAAGGATTGTCTTTATTGGCTGTGTCATGATCATAGGCCATCAGCCACTGACCGAACTGGCTGACCCCTGAAGCCACTCCTGCATTTACTCATTGCAATGACTTCTTTATGTTTTTCAGTCATGTTCTTATTAGAATCTATGATATTCTTGCAGCTTTCAAGGGTTGATACTGTGGTAGAATCTATGATATTCTTGCAGCTTTCAAGGGTTGATACTGGCAGACTGTGAGATCCACTGTCAGGCTCAGTTAGTATTCAGCTTTTGGTCACTAGCAAGAGCCAGGGTGGTGTAGTGGTTAGGGAGGTGGACTTAAACCTGGAAGATCCAGGTTCAAATCTCCCCTTAACCATGAAGCTTCCTGGGTGACCTTGGGCCAGTCACTTCCTCTCAGCCTCACCTACCTCACAGGGTTGTTGTGAGGACAAAAGGAGGGGAGCAGCTGTGTACACTGCCCTGAGCTCTTTGGAGGAAGGGCGGTATAAAAATGTGAAAAATAAATAAAATAAAAACAATGAGACTCATTGCAGTAAAAATGGAATTATACATGACCAGTATCAGGGATGGGAACTTGAGTCAGGTGACTCGGGTGGCAAAAATGTGTTTTTTGCTGACTCATTGACTTGTGAGTCTTGCACATGGAAGAACTGGAAAGACACTTGAGTCAAGGGCCCCCTGATTTGGTACTTGTCCCCATGCGTGCAGACTCAAGTCTGCTTGTGTCTGGGTGTGCTTGCAGCATGTAAAATCTCGTGGGGCCATTATTCAGACCAGGTGAGCAACAGGGAAGTTCTAGCTGGGAGGTAGGGAATGGTTAATGTTTTCCTTTTGCATAGGGTGGGAGGCAGAAGCAAGCTCTTTTGCCCATCTCTGATAGGAAGGAAGAAAGGAAGGGACCAGTGATCATTGGACAAACAATGGGTATTCTGATATTTTATTTAGCTCAGGTAGGGCAGAAGGAGCAGCTGAAGGGGATTCTTGCCTTATGATTGGCTGGAGAAGCCTAAGTAGGGGGAGGAAACAGAGAACCGGGGGAGGCAGTTTGTAGTGATCATGCTTTGCGAAAGTATGGCTCCTTTTAGCTCCATTGTTACTTGGGCAGAGGAAGCCTCACTGAATGACCAGCTACAATGGGACTACTTCTGAGTAGAGTTGCCAAGGATTGGGTCATCCTGGTAGCCTCGCAGATGCTGCGCATGACCCTCCTCCCTCTTGCTACTTCTATCCTGTCTCTCACACAGTCCCTCCCACCCCTCCTGCCTTGTTTACAGATGGGACAGGACATCAGGGGAGTATTAAAGGAGTACTCCTACACACCCACACACACACACACACACACCAGCAGCAGCCCTGTTTTTTCCATGGTGGACTTTTTAAATGGGGTAACTTGACTCGACTCCTACGGAGTCATGAGAGGGTGACTTCGCAACTTGGAAAGTGCCCCTGTTATTACTGGCTTTTGGGTTGAGTCACAGGGGGAGAGGCTCTTGACTTGAGTCGCGCTGCACTGGATTTTCCCAACCTTGACCAATATGTGTGAAGGAACAGGAGTTCAAGGATTCCATAGAGATTTATAAGAATTCTGTCCAGCAAAGATATCTCTGTGAGCTGTACAGTTGATAGGAGGATTGTGCCCTTCATTTTTAACATCACATAAATAAACTTGCTTTCAGTGAGCAGTCTTTTTCAAACCCTGGTTTGACCACAATTTATAATATGTTGGTTTCAACCTGCTAATTTTCCATTCTGAGCTATTCTTTTCAGCTTCTAATGTGCATTACTAGAAGGGGTTAAGCAAAGTTTAGATACCGCTATAAGTGCACAGTTGAGTGATACAGCAAAAAAAAAACAAAAAAAAACAACTGACAATGGGAATCAAATTGCCTAGCTAGTTGGGATGTTGTAACTTGCCTAAATCACTTCCTTAATTCTCCTTAATGACCCGTTTGAAAATCCATTGCAAAGCAACTGAACTATTCAACGTCAAACTTCATTAAACAAATACGCTAAAAAATTAAGCAATGACAAAGTTCTCAGTGAAGTTCTCAAAGGGATACTAAGCTTAACACATAAATTGCGACTCTACCAAGCAGAAGAAAAACATCTGTCTAGACCGATTTAGTCAGTAGGTCATATTTTCAGGTTCACTTAAATGAATACAGAAGAAGAGAATGTTGCCAATTGTAAACAGATCATAGCTTGTTAGATGGTAAGTCATTGATAGGGACATGTAAGATTTTTGTTTGATGCTTTAGTAAACTTCAGCGTTGTCATAATTCACCCACCATTGTGTTGTCTACATCCTTAACAGCCCAATCCTATCCCCCACCATGGTGTAGCATGCAGGCACGCCATGCAGGCGTGTGCTGCATGCTATGGTGGGGGGGGGGTGATAAGAAAGCCTGCAAGGAAGAATATATTCTAAATATAGTAGGCCCCTGATGGCCTATAGGTCTCCATGCACACCCTCCCCTGAAATGCCCTGTTACTCTCACTGCCCACCCACCACCAGTGTATGTTTTCCAGCAGTGCCTAGGCATTCCAGAGCATCCACATGAAGTTGCCACCCCTTCATACAGGCGGCACCAGCAACCATATTGTCATTGTGTCTGAGGCACCGATGGAACACACCTAAATATTCAGTACAAATAAGAGACGTATACCACTGGCAGTATTAGGACAAGAGTGCTAATCTTTGTCCCATTGATGCTAAGGTTGAAAAACAGCTTGTGCAGATATGCTAGTGTAGACCTCTTCCAGTCTGGCTATATTAGAGACAATAGGAATCTAGGCAGGTTGGGGAAATCATAGAGTGTTTAGCTTTCATTTAACTCATTCTTCAGGTCCCCTGGGGGCTGGGGCTAAGAATAGGCCCTCGGCTTGGCTGTACTTGTCGTAAGAGGTGACTAAACAGCCACCGGGTAGATGGGACTCGTTAGCCTGGGAAGGCAGCTCATCTGAGAGAAGGAAAACTCTGATCCCAAACCTCCACTGACTTGTGGCTACATCCAGTTATGGAAAAGGCTTCAGGAGTCGAGGCAAAATCCGGAGCCCCTGAGGCAGTTCATGGCTGAACACAGTCACATTCTGGCAACTCCTGCAACACCGCTGGAACAAACCATATTGGCTTCTGCCTTTCCAATGCACCATTTCAGCGATGTGGAGAGGGGGGATTTGCTGCACGGGTAATAGTCTATCCTCCATATCTACTTTACCCATGCTTTGCGCACTGGAGAGGACACTCTATTCCAGAACCACTATTCAGAGCATGATACCATAGTCTTCTGAGCCTGAAGGATGCCAACACACAGGTCTGTGTACCTTTCTCATTTATCTCTCTACTTCATCCTTCCACTTATGAATGAGACTGCCTTTAGTGGTGATTCTGAGCTGAACAAATTCTTCATACAGTAGAGAAGTTGTTTAAAAATGAATAAAATGGGAAGGAATCACCAAAGATGTCTTACAATATGGAGTTGTCTAGGGACTATTCACATGATTTGTAGATCCTAATAATGTAATGATACTATTTTATAGGCTGAGAATAGTGTGAATGGGAAATAAAGAGTGAACTGAAGACAATATTTTGATTTTTTTGGTCTGCTTTGTTGAAATAAAGACAGTAAATGAAAGCCCCTAAAATGCCTGTGAGACCTTGGGAAATGAAAACTGGGTAAAGAGAACAGACCATCTGTGCTTTGGGGTTGTCATGCCTATGAAGAGTGGAATTCATAGGAGACTCATATTGATGCTCAACACTATGTAAAACTTAGCACTGCCTCAAAAACAAAACAAAACAAAAAAGGGCAGCTGAATTTACAAGCTTGCATCTAAAGAAAAGTAAAGAACAATGTGAAACATAAGAGCCCCACTAGTTCAGGCCAAAGGCCCATCTAGTCCAGCTTCCTGTATCTCACAGTGGCCCACCAGGGAGCGCACAAGACAACAGGAGACCTGCATCTCATTGCCACTCTCTTGCACCTGGCAGTCTGAGCTAGCCTACTTCTACTTTTTTAATGATTGTCTTGATAAAAAAAACTTTGAAGCAAAGGGGCATGTGTGTGTGTGTGTGTGTGTGTGTGTGAGACCCCAAACTCAATATCCTCTTGGAGTTAACCTCTTTGGTCTAGCCCAGTGTTTCTCATCCAGTGGCAGGGGTATCATCAGTGGTACTTGAGGTGCTGGGTACTTAAAGTGCTGTCAGGTGGTACTCGTGGAACCCCTGGACACCTGCCACCTGGCAGCAAGATCAGGAATGTGACACAACAAACAGGGATAGGAGGCTCAGCTCAACAGGCAGAGCTCCAAAGCAAGCTTTTCTACTGCATTGCACATGGAGGCAGTTGCAGAGGTCTCCTCTGGGTAAGGGAACATTCGTGTTTTTTTTTATCTTGAGGTGGCACAGATCCAAGTAGCCCCATTGGGGCTGCTGTGGCTTTACCTGGGGTCAGGGGACACAATTCCCCTTGCCTTGAGCTGAGCCGCTTTTGGCCCCAACCCTGTTCTAGATGCAGGGCAGACCTGCCAGACTGCCTGCTCCAGGGCATGTTAGGATTGGACTGCCTGTCTCATGGAAGTGTGCATAAATGTGCAACTTTTGTGAACTTCTCTTTTGTTGAATAAAGGTACAATATATAATTATTTTCCAGTAATATCTGCACATTTGCTTCAGTCTTCCCCCTTTTTATTCACTGTCACATTGCTCAAAATATGAGAGTTCAAACTGCATTTATTCTGCCAGTACAATGACAACTCCCAGTAAATTACACTGGTCTGCCCCAGTGCCATGATATTCTCTTGAATGCCATCTGCTGATAGTTCCATCAATGGACACTGAGAAGTGATCTCATCATTATAGACAGAACTGTAGCAACAGCTGAAAAATTCACACTGAAATCTTTCAGTCTGTAAAGTGAAAAAAGGGATGATTTAAGATAATTTCATTTGTCGTTATGCAATAACTCTGTGGAGACAAATATGTAACATTGTGTTACAAAATGTGGTCTCCCGGGGTCTAAATTAAGAATTTATAGGCTATGCCAGAGTAATCTTATATAATTTGATGAGGTAGCAGAATTCTATACAATTATGTATACATGCAGTGTATACACAGCAGCGTTCTCTCTTCATAAATCTGCAGGTGTAAAAAAAAAAAGAGACCAGAAAATTTTTCAGTCAGCGTTAATAGGTCTAATGTTTACCAGAGCATTTTAAAAGAATGATTTTTCTGTAAAGAAGGCTAAAAAAATGGTAGAGTTGCACAAATCCCCTTTTACACCCCCCCCACTTCACACCCCATTTCAAATTTTCAATAGATGAAGTTTTCACTGTTTTAAAAGTCATTATAATTACTAATTTCATTAGGATGAACAAAGTTAACCAATAACCCCCAAAAACAAATGCAGACACAAAACCACAAGGCAAAGTTTGGAGAAAATGAATAAAATACAGGGGAATTGAGACTTTTTTTAATAATTATAATTATAATTATTATTATAATAACTATTATAATTATATAATAATTATATAATTATATAATTATATATATATATATATATATATATATATATATATATATATATATATATTATTATTATTATTATTATTATTATTATTATTATTATTATTATAAAAAGCTTGAGCTCATGTTGAGTGTAGTCCACAGAAATTAGCTGACCAGCTTGCGCTTGGGATGGGGAGCTAGAAAGTAAAGGCTTGAAAGGCCTGTGGGCCTGATGCTTCCTTGGGACATGCACTCTCTTAATATGCACCCAGGCACATGTGGGCATGTGCATTGGGCAACAAAAGACAACTCACATGGCCTGTCCCCTCACCTATGCATGCACATGCAAGGGGCTTAGTACGTATGTTTTAATGAGTATATGTAGGTTAGGGGAGAAACCTTTCACCACCATGCACCACCTTTCACTTTTAGTCACTGGTCCTCAGGGTGAAAAGAGCTGCTTAATGAAATCAAAAGGGTTATCTATGCAAGTCATCGCTCAAAATTATGATTCAGACAAGATCTGACCACCATGCATGTTTATTTAAAATACTTTTAAAGATCTGATGGTTTTCATTCAGCTTTCTTTCATTCTGGGCTAAGTAATCTTGCAAACAATAATGGAAGGGATTTTATCTCTGATGTCTGGGCTTCATAATTCTAATAGAAAAACACAATGACCTGTGAGTGATCCAGGATAGGCTGCACAAGGCTGTTGTTGAAACATCTTTGGTTTGACTAGATAGCAACCTTGAGATAACAGGGCTGCTACAATAACTTCTCAGTTCTTCGTACAGTGGTTCTTCAATTCTCGGGTACAGCACTGACAGAGAAGCCTTTCCACAGAAGTCAAAGAAATCAGGTAAGGTCCCTGTTGGAACTAGACAAATACATCATCATCATGGAAAAGATCACAAAATAGAAAGATCTGCAAATTAAATTTGGACTGTCGGGGTCCCCACCCTGCACCCGGGACCCCGCCTTACCTCAGGAGAGGGCTCTGGTGCTGGGGAGCCAGGCAACATGAGAGGAGAGAAGCCAGAAGGGCAGGAGGAAGGGCGAGGTGAAGGCAGCATAGGGGAAGAAGGGAGCCCTTTAAGCCATGAAGAGGGTAGCTGGCCCTACAAAAGCTGGGAGGCCAGTGATGCAGGGGCGGGTTAGAAGCTGGGAGGTGGGTGGCTGTGCAGCCAACAGCCCCTGCCCAGGACCCAGACAGCAAAAGCCTGGCCAGGGTGCTGGAACCCTCTCTCCCTGAGCCAGTCTGAGGCCTTCTCAGGACTCCCTTAAAGGACCAGTCGGCCAGAGCAGAGGCTCGGCCCCAAGTCCCTCACATGGACACCAATGCAGAGAAAGACTAAAATTATACTAATTGTTGTCGGTTCTCAAGGTGCAATACCAAAAGACTGAACATCCTTGGTGTAAATGAAATCACTACACACCAGCTACAGAAAGCAGCCTTACCTGGAACAGCACACATATTGCAAAAATGGTGAATATCCTAGGGCCTTGGGAAGAACCCCATCCCATATTCAACAGGACAAATCCAGCCACCAGCATCTAGGGGCTGTTCTTATTTTTCATAATAATAACACTCTGTGTTGTAATCAACAATAATTACTTTACACCCATAGTAGACAGGATTGGCCACAGGACTCTTGGACTCAGTTCACAGTACCTCTGCTAAAATATAATGGCTTTACAGTGAAGATATTAACGTTATGAATGGAAAGAATTAGTGGTGAGACTTCATTTATTGTAATTAGTTGGCTTCTGGCACAAGGGGGGAAGAGCTGTGGGTATTAATTTGATTCTATCACATGGAAATTGTGTTGGATAGGCACCAGCAATGACTGATAACTGAGATCTAGTTGCTCCGAGCGCTTCTCACAGCCACTCCCTCTTGAAAACATTACTGAAATATTTGGTGAAGTCACTGAAGGAAGTGGGCGTTTTCTGCTCGTTGACATAAGGTAGGAGAACTTTTCAGCATCAGCTGCCAAGAAGCTGTGTTTGGAAGCCAGGCTTTCTATCCCCTACCTAAAGAGAGAAATTTTGGATAACCAAGTGCAAATTTACTCCTGGTAGGAGGGAAGCTGGGATCTGCAGCTGTTGCTTTGTTATCCTGCTGGAAAAATGGTGTGATGCTAAATTATTTGACAGTGCAATTTTATTATGGGCAGCTGGTGTAAATGGCCATACCTTCACGCCCATTTACTGCAGCTGAGGACCTCGTCCTGGGTGTCATGCACATTACCAGGGGAACATGTGCAATTCTGTTTTTAGGTATTGCTGATTATTTACAAACAGTTTTAAAAATGAATGTCTTATAGAAGTGGTTCTCCATAAGAACCACTTATATGGTTCTTACATGGGACATTTAGCAGCGGGACCCACTTTTTAGAATGAGAATCTGTCGGGACCCACCGAAAGTGATGTCATGCCCAAAATTAATATCATCAAGCAGGAAAATTTTTAACAATCCTAGGCTACAATCCTACCCACACTTACCCAGGAGTAAGTCCCATTTAATTTCATTGTTAAAAGAATATACATAGTAGGTTGTTAAAAGTACAGGTCTAATATTTCCCAAAATGCAGTCATATACCATGGCAACATATTTTTATAAAAATAAAATATTGAAATGAATGGGGACCCACCTGAAATTGACTCATGACCCAGCCAGTGGGTTCCAACCCACAGTTTGAGAAACACTGATAGCATATATGTACTCTTTCTTCAGCTCTTTGACTCTACACTCCTGCGCTGATCATTCTTCACTGTTTCTCCTTTAGACACTCTATTAAGGATACATCAATCTATTGTACATGCATTTATCTAGCTGCTTCCCACGCGGGAGATCTGACACTTTAGTAGTAAACTCAAAGCATGAGAAAGTACTAGCTGGGAGATAGTCTGGCAGGAGGTCTGGCTCAGTGGCAGGAGGTCTGGCTCAGTTGGTAGAGCTGCCGCCTTGTATGCCTGAAGATCTGAGGCTGCCAGTTTGAAACAACCGGAAGTACCTGAGAACTGATGACACGCTGATATACTGATGAGCTGACCCTAGGTGGCAGAGAGGAGTTGCCATCAAGTGGAGGGTGGGAGGCGAAGGGCCAGAGAGAGGCCAGACTGGGAAGGAATCCAGCTGGAACGAGGAGTTCTATGAAAGTCTAGAACTATTCAATTGTATAAATCCCTACGGGGTTTAGAACAGCCTACCTATGTAAACCACCTTGGATTAAAGTCTGAGGACAAATCTGACGAACAAAGAAAGGCAGTATATAAATACCTGTATAAATAAATAATAAATAAATAAATATACCATTGAGCAATTCTGTTCTGTGCTCTCTTCGAACGCATTAATTCTGGAAGGGTAACTGTGTTAACTGGTTTTAGCCAAAACATCAAAATAATCCCATGACACCTTTAAGAGTAGCAAATGTACTCGGTATAAGCTTAACAGGGCAACAGAAAACACATCTTTTGAGAAATAAGTTTCATTGTGTACAATAATGCTTACTTCCAGGTAAGTGTGCATGAGATAACAGACTAACGACCCAATCCTATGCGGGCCTTGTGCTGCAGGAACTAGAGTCCCGGCAGTGCAATTTTTTTTATGGCTGACACAAAACTTGACACACTGTTTCGTACAGCCAGAGCATTCCTTCAAGTGGGGAATGGTTGCAGCTACATGCCAGGGGTCTGTCCACAACTGCTGATACTAGCAAGGGGGAGAGAGGGAGCAGGGGGTGGGCAGAACACAGTTGAGAGGTGGAGGAATGGAGCAGAGACCAGGATAGGGAGGAGGGCAGTTCATGGCCAGGAAAGTGGCAATATTGGCAGCCTTGATCTGCTTTTTCTATTTATTAAGGTGCATTAATAATCATGCCTATTTTTCCTTTTCAAGTCCCAGTATTTTTTCTCAAGGTATTTTTTCCCATAAGTTGACATCTGCTACTTAACTTCATCTTCATCTCACGGCATCAGAACGAGAATAACATCTGCAACCATTTGAAATACCTCACGCCCAGATCAACATGATCAGATCTGTTGCCCAAGTATAATGGGAGCGATTGTCTTGATGGCGACCGTCATGAAGCAACACTTTGTTTTTGTGAGATAAAACATGTCAAAATTAGCAGGTGGGCAGGATTTGAATAGCTGAGGTATTGCGGAAGGTTGTTGCTCAGATGCAAGGGATAAATACCAGTGGAGAAGTGAACACAGATCTGCAGTTGCCTTACGCAAATGCTTAGATTGAGCAAAAGTAACCTCTTTACATGATAACATTTTCTGCAAAGTAGTGAAAAGTGCTCATTTGGAAGAATATGTAAATTCAATATTACCTGTTTTGCTTTAGATTCTAGATTTCAAAAGTTGATGAGCAAATAATAGCTCAGTCTAGTGGTTCTCAAACTGGGGTGTTGTGACACCCAGCCAGGGAGTCCTGGTCTCTGCCCCCTTGAGGGTGGGGAGGGGGGAGGCAGCAACACGATTGCTAGAATCGTGTTGCTGTCGAGGGGCACAGGGGGTTGCCTGGACTCATCACAGCCTGCAGCAGCCTTCTGGAGGTGTGGGGTGCCACAGGGCTCCCCAACATGCAGAGACAGTCAAAATAACAATTGCAACCCACTTCCAGTTTTGCAATCGCAAACTGGAAGTGGGTCGTGATCATTGTTTCAACTGTCCCTGCATGTTGAGGAGCCCTGCTGATGCTGCTGCATGACTCCCTGCACCCCCTGGAGGCTTCCTGCACCCCCAGGAGGCTGCAGCAAGCAGGCTGTGGTGAGTCCAGGTAAGCCCCTGAGCCCCTCAACAGCAACGTGATTCTGGCAATTGCATCGCTGCCTCCCCTCTCCCCTGCAAGAACTTACAGTGGGGCCCAAACTCCCTGCGAGTTTGAGAAACGCTGACTCAGTCTTATTCCCTGCCACACAATAGCATACACAAGTCTCCTTGGAATCTCCTAAGGGCCAATCCTATCCAACTTTCCAGCACGGGTGCAGCCTCAGTGCAGCTCCAAGATAAGGACACAAATATTCCTTCACCTTGAGGAGACTTCTGTGACTCTCCCACCACCACATCATACAGCACATATCCAGTTGGCACAGCTGCATCAGCACTGCAAAGTTGGATAGGATTGGACTCTAAGTACAGGTCTGAGGTGAGGAAGGGCTGGCAGGCTGGAAAATCAGGAATAGTATCTGGCATGCACTTATGCATTAGGCCAGGGGTGTCAAACATAAGGTCCATGGGCCAAATGCAGCCCCCAGAAGCAATTTCTCTGTCCCCCATTATAATTAGGCTCTCCCAGTTTGATAATTGGGCTCTCTTTCAAACTTTGGTATGAATTGAGTTTGCCACCCCTGCATTAGCCTGCCCCTCTCAGACAGTTTCATTGCAGTAGGGGCCACTAGTTATCTGCTATGTTGATCTATAATGTACATCGCCTAATGATTAGTCCCAGTTGCCTCTTGCTCCAGTAATAACATTCCCATATTTCTTACACACACACACACACACACACACACACTTCAGCTAGGCTAAACTTTATCTTTCCTTATGGAAGATTGTTTTTTTCCAGAAAAATCTTGACAAACACCAAGGTATCTCAATGCTTTCTGCAACCCCATTCATAGTTTCCCTGTTCACCTTCCTTCTCTTCCTCGACTTGAAAGGTGTTTTCGTAGCAGCAGAATGAGCGGAATGTTTTTCATCCACTCACTTTTAATCGTGAAGGTAATTTTCTCAGATGGTCCCCAAGCTGCTGCAATTACAGCCTCTTGTGCCTGAGATATTTTTTAAAGTCACTAATGGCAAAAGACACAGGACAAGTGATAGAAACGCAGCGTGTTCCTCAAACCGGCTACCAGCTACACAGTAGCAGTTCTAGAGGTGTGGAGCCTATGTCAATATTTTTTCTTTTTATAATCTAGTAGGGCTTTTAAAAAAAGAATCTGAGAAAAAAAAATGTGAAAGACTTTCAACCTGTGGACACTGAGATGATAACCAATTTCATCAGTGGAAAAAGCCCCACTGAAGCACTAGTAGGCCACTTATGGGTTAGAAGTCATACTGAGAAAGACATTCCAGTAAGAAAATCATTATGAAGCAAAGCACTTAACATGCCAGTTCAAAAGTCCACCGTTGTGGAAGATTCTGTAATTATTTGAAGCTAGATTTTGAGGACAGCCCGATTCAATTTCCACTTCTGTTCTGAAAAGATTAGCGGCTACGAAACAGTATTATGTACACACCGAAAATTAGCAACTAGCAACTAGCGACGCACATTCACACACTCAGTGCTGAGTGGCGTGTTGCATTTTATCCGTGCTTTGCAGATAAGACATCAGACACAGCCTGGACGTAAACTTGGGCCTCTTTATTAATAAACTATGTAAAACAGCAGGGCACTAACTACAACCCAGAATCCACGAAGAGACCTAAGCTGGGTGAAATGGTACTAACTGTCAACCTCTCCTAAAATGTTTTAATGGACGTAACCTCTGGATCCAGGCTATGCTCAGTAGTTGACTAAGCGTGCCTATCCTTGCCAACCCACAAGGGTCGATGCAGCTGGACAGCACTTCCAGCCAGAAAATCCAGCTTTGCCCATGCCAGGCAAGGGACTTGCCTATCAGACTCTTTGAACTGGTCAAGCATCATGGGAGCGGGACAGGCTCATCTCTTGCCTTTGCTTACCTAACATATACTCCAAGGCCTATGACCTATCTATGTCCTCCCCCCCCCCCCACACACACAACACCTTCCAAGTGACCAACTCCATCACCATATAGCCCAAATTGAGTCCAGGATAGGCAGAAAAAACCCTCAACCGCTGCCAATCTGGGTGACAGCCAAAAATTCCTACCCAGCCCTGAAACAGCGACCAATGAGTCCTGGACTAAAGAGGGTGGGTGGATGGTGGGGGGGATCATCGGGGAACCAAATGACCTGGCTGGGAACTGTAAGTCCAACAGGGCAGCGAGCCTGTGCCTGGCTGCACGAGGCAGGGCAGGGCAAACTCATCAGCACACCAAAATGTTCTTGCGACAGCTGTGAAGGACAGTTCCAGCAGTTCCAGCAGCACAAGGCCCTCATAGTGTCAAGACACAACGAGATTCAAACCTCTCCGAGCTGGAAGAAGATTTACACAAAGACAAAAGGTGGAACTTGAAAGGCCCAATTCTATCTCCCCTCCCCTCCCCTCCCCCAATTACAATTTCCAATGCAGTGACATGGAAATGGCTAACTGTACATCCTGTGGGAGGGGGCAGTCATGGAGGGCTCTCCTGGTTAAGGGAACTTTCATTCCCTTACCTGGGGATAAGCCTCCAGAGAGCAGAGGGTTCTACTTTGACCTGTGCTGATGAAATCACTGGAGTAGGTCCATGTGATCTGAGCCTCAGGATCAGCTAGGCTTCAGCGGCTACCACTGCTGCTTAACTCTCCTCCTTCCTAGACCAAATCCATCGCCCATCCCTCACCCATTTTGCCATCCTGTTGTGCACTCCTCTCCAATTGTTGCCTTGTTCCACCCTCCCGCGCTCCCATTCTGCCTTCCCCCACCCCATCTCATCTCTTCCACTGCCTTATCTGCATCAGAGGGTCTTCCTGATGGCACTCTGGCAGTGTAGACCTTTGCATGCTGCTAGAGTGCCTTTTGAAACTGCCCTAAGACAGTTAATGCTGCCCCCCTTTCTTGGTGATGTGCCAGCATCTACTCTTCTCATTCTGAAAAAGAAGAAAGATGGCATGCAAGAGGGTGCGTGCAGGAGAAGTGAGTGGTCAGCTACCGGCTTTCTTGCCAATCAGGGTGTGAGAGGAGGCACAGCAGCAGCGAATGAGCAAACAAATGTGGGAACCCACCGGTCTGCTCTTCAGATGACTGCTTCAGTTGGCCTCATGGGATACATAACACACACTGGCCCAGCATGTGCTGAATATACAGATGCAAAGATGGCTTCTTCAGGAGACATGTGCGTTCATTTCAAAATGAATGGGAATGAAAACAAGTGTGTTCCATTTGCTTGCATTTGTTCTGCTTTGAAAATGGAAACGTGGCATTGTTTTCAGTGGATACCCACTCCATCTTCAGATATTTATAATGTCATTTTCTATCTGCGTTGCACGACATTTGAGGGCTTTGTACTACTCCCTTAGGGTACTGGATGTGAAATTTCCAGGCATTCTACTGCTCCCTTACGCCATGCCTTGCCTAGATGCCTTTAAGAGGGGACTGGACAGAATTCTGAAGGAAAAGGGTTACAAGGTTACATCATGGGTTACAAGTCATGGTAGGTATGTGCAAGCTTCTGGTTTTAGAGATAGGCTGCCTCTGATTGCCAGATGCAGGGGAGGGCACCAGGGCACTGCTGTCTTGTGTGCTCCCTTAAGCATTTAGTGGGCCACAGTGAGATACAGGAAGCTGGACTAGATGGCTTTTGGCATGATCCAGCAGGGCTCTTCTTATGTTGATGGCATCTAAACAAGAATCAGATGCGCAGGGCAAACCTTTCTTATATTATAGGTAATCAAAAAGAGCTCACAGCTTGTACAATCTAACATAGATTTCAATAGAAAAGACCAAGTTTCCCATTAAATTCTATCTTGAAGAGGAGTGAAGTGAATATATAGTTCCAGACAGAGAAAGACCAAAGTGCAAACATAGTTAGAACTTTTCTTCTTGAGTCCTTAGCTAGCTCTTGGGAGCAGATTGACCATTCAACAAATATGCTTCTGGCAGTGCTGCTGGGATCTGTGTGTCATTTACGCCACTCTTGGAGATAGTTGGTGATATTTCGTTGATGGTCAATTTCTGGTTCCTTAGATCTTCCTCAATGTGTTTGAGCCACGTTTTTTTTGAGCTCTCTTTTGAACCCTCCAGTAGGGAGTAGGAGCTCTTGCCAGAGGAGCTTGTGTGTGGCAGCTGACTAGTGTTCATTCTGCAGATGTGGCCAGTCTGTGTTTTTGGGTTTGTTCTTTGACTGATGGTTGATGCTAGAACATAGCTGGAACAGTACCTGAAATCTGGTATGAGAGGAGCTGCTGAATTTGCCGTGCAGATTTGAATCAGTGCCATGTTAATTGCCTAGAAAACTGGTTTCTTACATCCAATCCCTATGAAATTTTTGAAGTAATGTGTGTTAATGAAGTAGCACAATCCTTGAAAATTACAAGGGCAGGACTCCACTGAACACAACGTTGAATGAAATTGAATGGAAGATGAGCTCATTTTTATATTGCTTATAAAGCATGTGCCTGTTATCGCTCTTAAACTGTGTGCAGGTGATGCCCTAAGGATGTGGTGGAAACCCTGAAAACATAATGCAGTTTGGTTTGGAAATGGATGATGTTCTACGCATCTGAAAATGAGGTGGGTCTCCACTGAAGAAAGTAGAATAAAAATAACAAAAAGACACAAAACAAATGTAAACAAAAGCACATGCAGAAAAAAAAATGACTGAAAATGAAATTTTCCCTTGTACGTGCCTGTCTGTTAGACTGATTTTCATTGCTCTGCCCACTTCCAAGATATGTAGCTAAATATTGCAAATGATACGCAACCAATGTTTTAATCCCCAGTGCAGAATTTTCTGAGAGTTTCATGCCATGCCATGCACCCAGGCGTTGACTAATCTTTCTGTTCTTCTGCCCTCACATTCCTCAATGGATAATTTGCAATCCATGCCTGTGAAATTACATGTATTTTCTTCCTTTTCAGTCTGAGTTTTACCTGTGGAGGGCTCCTTCCCCCCCCCTTGCAATCAGTGAGTCGTATTCATTATTTTTAATTCAGCAGCACTAATTAATGTCTAACTATTGAATTACTTGTTATTGGCTGTGGTAGTTCCCTGGGAAAAAAAAAAATGTAACTAGATCAACTCAACATCTGAAATCCAGGAAAGGCTATGACCCCAGAAGTTCTCATTTATCAACAGAACAGCAGCTGCATCTGTTTATTTCAAGGTAGCTATGAGCCCCTGGGTATCTCTTTCTGTGGTTCAATTTTTCACTTCACTGCTAGTCTAATCTTCACCCCTGCCCTTGCAGTCTGAGGAAGAGGCTGTACCTCTGTGGTAGATTACATGCCTGGCGTGCAGAAGGTCCCTGGTTTAATCCTTGCTATACTCCACTGTAAGTGGAGTAAAAATACCCCCCACCAAGTTCCCAACTGGGAAGGAAAACAAAAATTTTGAGAAAATAAGGTTTTCTGTGGCATGGTTGTTTGTTTTTTAACAATTCTGCTGTCATCACAAGCAGGAACAAGAGTAGAATCCCCCACTAATTTGCAGCATTCTTGGGAAAAGGATGTGCCTATGAAAAAATATGTTTCCTGAAATGCACCAGATATTGCATCATTCCAGGGGGGAGGGGGGAATAGTGGCTGTCACAAAGTCATGGCAGCATACACTTTTCCACAGAATGCTGCAAGGTCTGGGGCATTGAGGGAGGAGGAAAGGGAGCCATGAGGGCTGATCAGTCATGAGGCCAGTTGAAGACTTCACCTCAGATGGAAAGTTGGAGAAGGCAGCAGGCTGGTTTCATACCCCTCGCCTGCCTACCACCTCCCCAATCAGTTGCCAGAGAATGGTCAGAGGATGGTAAGTTCTCCTTATTCTCCTTGTGTCCTGTCTGAGTATGAAAGAAAAGGCTACCACGTAGTTGGCAGATAGTGTGCACCACTGATGCTGTGCACTTTAAGCGTGAGCTCTGTGTGTGCATTGTTGGGGGTGTGTTTACATGTGCATGCTGGCAGTAGGGAAATGGGTGGTGGACCTTGGTGTAAGCAAATGTCATGGGTGGTGGACTTAGGCAATAGTTCACTATGCCAGCAAAAACTTTGCTGCTCCTATTAAACTTTAAATATAGGTTTTAAAAAAGAAGGAAAGAAAAGCAAAATCTTGCCACTCTGCTGCACAAAAATAGACACACACACACCCCCCCCCCCCGATTGCAAAAATGAATAGGGTGTTTTGATTGAACTGAAAGGAAATAGTAGTCAGTGCTCTCTGGCATTCATTTCATAACAACAACAAAATAACTTAGAGCCCAATCCTGGGCTCGCCGGCATGGCTTCGTGCTGCCGAGCACTGTCGCAAACTTGCAATAAGGCAAGTTTGCAAGCCTCACTTCTGGGCTCCTGCCTGTGCTAGCCCAGCGCCGGCTGGTGCTGGGCTAGTGTGGGGCAGTCGCACAGCCTCCGCAGCTCGGCGGTCTCGTGGACCACCAAGGTGCGGCACAGTAAGCAGGGGCAGGAGCGGGGGCGGGAAGGAGGTGTACCGGGGAGGGGGAGGCTGGCAAGGGGCAGAGAGAGGGCAGGGGAAGATGTGACACAGAGGCGTGATGCAGGGAGGGGGCGGGCTGGAGGCATGCCAGGGAAGGGAGGGAGGCGGGTCTGAGGAGCTCCGCTTTGCAGGATCCAAGGCGCTTGTGGAGGGCTCAGCGCCCTACATGAGCGCCTTTACTTTACCTTGGCGGTAAAGTGAGTAGCCCCATTGCGGGGCTGCTTACCTTACCTGTGGAAAGGGGACAAAAGTCCCCTTCACCCAAGGCACTTCCCATGGTAGCCTGGGGCGCGCAGGATCTGGGGGTAGCTGTTCTCGGTGCCACCGAGCCTGGGCGCCCCGGGCAGCTCAGGATTGGGCTGCCCCTAAGACCACACACTACTCTAGTGTAGAAATATGAGGCTGCCCCTAAATGTTGCTTGGAAACTGCACCTAGTGAAGAATGCGGTAGCCATCAGTATTCATCCTTTCAAACATTCTAACTTATTTTTCCCTATAAGTTACCACTGTCTATAGCCTGTAGAGTGTGAATTATAGAACAGGTGGTTGCTTCGGATCTTAAAACTGCTTATATGAACAAATGAAACTGTCATATACAGAATTGGACCATTGGTCCATCTAGCTCAGCTTTTTCTTTCGCTGACTGGCAATAGCTGTCCAGGGTTTCAGAGGTCTTTGCCACATAGGCAAAGATAGGCTGGCAAAGACAGGGTCACCAGATACAAACTGGGACAGAGTGCCTATACCTTTAGCCATTGTATAGAAGAGGGAATTTTGGCAGGTGTAGCTTTTTAAACCTTTCCATATTGAGATGCACCTTCCAATATTCCCTCTTCTATACAGTGGTTAAAGCTTTAGGCACTCTGTCTCTTTTTGTATCTGGTAACCCTATCTTTGCCAGCCCTACCTAGAGATGCCAGAGTGGACCAGGGACCAGCCAGTTGAGTTTTCATAGGAACATAAGAACATAAGAATAGCATTGCATCTAGTCCAGCTTCCTGTTTCAATTTCATCATACTCAGAAACTTCACCTGCAGCCTTGATGATTTCTGCCAAAAGTCTGAAGGGATATTGATCAGATGCTGGTGATGTGCTGAAGGAGTATGAAACCATTCTTTGTTCAACAAAACTTTTCTGAAGGCCAACACATTGCATGTTCGTTGTCTTGTTCCTTTTAAAGTTGATTGATTTGTCTCTCAAAAAAAATCTGGCGCCATTGTTTGGATTAGTTTCATAAAGCATCACATTCAGTCACTACTAGCCTTTTCAACTAGGGAGACATTATGGGAGCTGAAGATATACGTTTGCTAGCTGTGATGGCTTCATGTTCAAAAACCATGAACACTGAGTAACTCCATGAAAATCTACAGGAGCTGCAGGTCATTGATCCTTTGAAAAGTCTGCCCGATATATGGTTTTCCTAGGTCTGCAATTTTCAAACACGCAAAAGCTAAGTCCCTGCAACTGATATTTCACAGAACCTAAATTAGAAACTGATATTTCACAAAACTTATTAGTCTTGAGAACTAAAAGGTCATAGGCAGCATGTTTGAGATTTGGTGCATAAAATGCAAATGAATGCAAATGTCTGCAGTTTGAAAGGGACAAAAGTACAAATAGCTTTGGAGCTTCTATGGATTCCCCTCTATACTCATAAATTAACAGCATACTATACAATGGAATACTACAGCAGAACCTGGAACATCTCTTTATGTGCTTCCTTCAAAGTGAGGGGAGCACACTTTGCAGGCCCACTTTGAAGCCAAAAGCTCACCACTTTCACCGGGAGTTGAATTCTGGTGCTCCATTTGCTGCTTGTGAAGGATGGAGCACACATTTTGAAAAGACACTCAATATAAATACAACGTACTCTGTTCTAATGAGTTTGTTGACACATCCAGGCTAAGGTTTCCCTCTATAACATCAACAGAAGTTTGATAGAAAGTAAATTAAAGGTATAGCAGAAGCCCGTCTATAGTTTATACACCTGTGCCCTGTTTTTTGGACCTTTAAGCAGAAGGAGCATTAAGATATTTTTAACATAGTGAAAGCTCACTGACCAAAATTAAAAGGTGCATATGAGCCATCAAACTCTTACAGCCCAAATCTTTGCTTTTCCCATCCATAGCATGCAGCTGTGCCAAAACAGGCTACACTGCATGTTATGCTAGGAGGTGGGCAATCAGGAAGCTTGGAAGGGGAAAGGAAAATATATTCCCTCACCCCCCCCTCATAAGCCCCTCAACCACCAATGGGTATCCTCAGATCTATGCCAGCTTTTTAGCTGATGCAAGTCTGGAGAGATAAAGTGGGGGTGTCAGCGCTGGGTACCACCCACTCTCACCTCTGAGATTCCCCCAGCTGTCCTGCCCCATTTCTCTTAACCCCCCCACCCTGATCTTCTACCCCCGTCCCTGTTTTTCCCACCCCACCAACTTACCAAAGTCAAGAGGCCCTCTCCTAGCAGCCACTGTTCATGGCGTCTTCTATGCCATCTTCGGTGGCAGCCCAGAAGTGCACAATTCTGCACGCTTCTGGAAGGTGTTTTGTGATGGTATAAATGCTAGTTCCAGTAACAGTAGGGCCCCATAGGGCTGGGCCATTAATGTCTTGAGACAGTCAGTGCAAAAATATTAAATAATGAATCTATTAATAATGAAGTCATTCGCTACATTGTGAAATTTTACTTACCCATATAAGGCTTGAACATCTTGGTACCTTGGTTTTGATTTAAGAGAAGATTGCTGTTTTAAACAAGATTGTTTGCCTCACACTAAAAGGGTGTGTGTGTGTGTGTGTGTGTGTGTGTGTGTGTGTGTGTGTGTGAGTGAGAGAGAGAGACTGACTTTGTGGTATGAACATCAATGTCCTTGTATCACAAAGTTATCCTCTTTCCATCCCATTCATTTTATATATAAATTATTATAATAAATAGCAGTGGGCAGTGAATTTTATGCTGAGTCCATTCCAAGGAGGGCCACCTATTTTTCCTATTAAAAAAAAAAAAGGAATCAATTCAGAGATCACAGTCTATAATGTTAAGCTGGGTTTTAATTTACAACAGTCAGTGGAAGCACTGAAACAGTAAAAAGCAGTTACGACCCTGGCGCCTGTACCCCCAGGGCCAAGTCTGCAATGCCGCCCCTCTACCTCCCACCGCCCCCATGATACTTACCTAGCCACATGGAGCCTCGCATGGCATTCTGGACTGTTCCGAAAGCCTTCTGATACTAGAAGCACTCTTAAACAGTTTCCCAAGGACTGCTTAAGAGCACTCCGGAGGCCTCAGAAGGCTTTCAGGGTGGTCCTTAATGCCACATGGGGTTTTGCCAGCCTGCGGAATGGCTCCAGAGGGCAGGCAGAGGCAGCGACGATGCAGTAGATGCCCACAGGCACGGTGTCTGAGGCTTTTGCCAGGCCCACCATTGGTAAAAGGGGCACACATACAAAACGAACAGGAATGCTGTGGTTTTACAAAAATGGAATGATTTCCAAGACAATAATAGCAATTGCATCATCAAAATATTGGTAGCATACCTAAGTCTCCATGCGATACAAGGACATCTGCAAGAGGGATCTGACGGCCTTAGGAGTGGACCTCAACAAGTGGGAAACCCTGGCCTCTGAGCGGCCCTCTTGGAGGCAGGCTGTGCAGCATGGCCTTTCCCAGTTTGAGGAGACACTTGGCCAACAGTCTGAGGCAAAGAGGCAAAGCAGGAAGGCCCATAGCCAGGGAGACAGACCAGGGACAGACTGCACTTGCTCCCATTGTGGAAGGGATTGTCACTCCCGAATTGGCCTTTTCAGCCACACTAGACGCTGTTCCAGAACCACCTTTCAGAGCACGATACCATAGTCTTTCGAGACTGAAGGTTGCCAACATCCAACCTAAGTCTCCAGCAAATAAATGGAATTACAGGTTGAAATGTTTGCTTGGCAAATAAAGCATACAAAGATGGTAGGAACAGTGGAGAGATCACCTGGAGCTCTCCCGGCATGTGGCGGGCTTCTGGCTGACACTGGGCTCAGTGAGGACTGGCACTGAGCCGGTGTCAGTGCTGACCCGGCACTGAGTTTTGCGGGCATGCCTTACGGCACATTTGTGACACTCAGCGCTGGCATACGACTGGCACTAAAGCTCAGGATTAGGCTTGAAGAATTTGGAGTGGTCCCCATAGTCCATCAGTAAGGCCCTTTCTCCTTTTTCACCAAAGTCTTGTATAATTTGGTATAGCTGGTATAATTTGGTATATATAAGTATATACCAAAAGCTAGTATATAATTTGGTATATATTCCTATGCAAAGCTAACAGAGGTGTATCTTTTATTCCAAGGACAATGCTAAATAACTTTCCTTTACTTCATTTTGGAGGACTGCATGAAGAAAAGACATACTCCTATCATTTTTTAAGCAGTAATCTACTTTAGCAGACCTTTAGGTTCATCATTCCACAACCACTGGACATTAAGGGTGTTTGATTTTACATTTGGTCATTTATTCAACAGCTCATTTGCAGAGCATTCAAATAAAGATAATCAAGACCATAACAGCAAACAATGAAATAAAAAAAAATGAAATGTGGAGAAAAATCAAAGCATTATATCGTTTTTCTATTGAAATCAAGTACCAAATTGAGAACAACAATGACTCTCAACTGGAGTTGTACTTCCAACAAAGCAACTCAGGATGTGATTTACAATTAGCAGCATCTTGAAAATGAACCTTCCTTTTACATTTCAAACTGCTACCACTCAATCCATCAAGCCTTAAAATCTTGCTCTTGATTAATTGCGTTCTCGTACACTATTTTCTCTCAAGAAGGCTTCATAAAATCAAGGCGATATTATTCAAAGCATTCCTCGAATGACATGCGTACCCAGCTAGCCAATTCAATCACGGCGGAGCTCGCAAACAGTAGGTGGTTTGTGTTTTTGCAAATTTGGGATTCATTACAGAGGCATTAGGAAGTAATTTACTTCAGCTCGGGCATGCCTCTCTACCTTCACATAAGGATTCAGCAGCCTCACTCTCCAGATGAGCCAAGGGGGTCTGGGAGTGCTGTCAGCTAAACATAGAATGCTGGGGAGTATGGCCTTGTTTCTCAGCAAATCATCCCAATTGATAGAGATGGGTTGTTTTTTTCCTTGGGGGGGGGGGGTGATAATGAAAAAACAAACACATAACACCACTTTCTGCGCTTCTCATTTTTGTAAAGCAAAAAAAAAAAATAAAAAATCTGCAAAATCTGTGAAAAATAAAACCATTCTCTAAAATAATAATAATAATAATAATAATAATAATAATAATAATAATAATAATAATAATAATAATAATAATAATAATAAAAACCTCTTCATATTCACTAACACCTCTACATGCATGTGGGTGCATCTGCTGACATTATATCACCTACCTAGTACACTTTTAAAGCAATTATAATTTATAATTATAATTTATAAAAATGCACTCTTGGAATAAAAACACATCACCACCTTGAGGGCCCTTAAGCAGGGTGGAAAGGCAGGGTGAAAATCTCTTCAATCAATCAATCAAATCAATCAAATCAATTGCTTTCTGCAATTCTAACTTTGGAAAACACCAAAATCCATAACAAAAAAACAAAAGAAGTGAGACCTTTTTCACCTACCTGTATCAATTGATCAATAAGGTGCATTGATCAGCTTCATCATAGCAAGGTCCAGTTGGTCACCAGCAGAAAGATCAGAGTTTCTCAAACAACGTACAATGGGAGAAGAAGCTTTGAGAGGCTTTCACCCATGAACCTGGTGGAAACTCTTTTTTCCTCACAAGGACCAACAAAGTTTCAAATAATATTAAGGTAACATCTGCATGTCATTAATGCAATGAATTAGAACAGGAGGGAGGAGCAGGAATCTAATCTGAAGGGTACATTGAACAGAACGGGTGATCTGCATTATTCTTTGAAAGATGTAGAACTGAACCCCAGTGCTGGGAAAGCAACCATTTGAAAGGCAAACCAATTTTAAAAATAAACTTCTGACCTGTGTCAGCATTAGAATGAAAGCCTTCCTTTTTAGGGAAATTGGCAGAGTTCTGTAGCGCATAGGAGCAACTGTGCTTAGAAATATTACAGTATAGAAAAGGTTGTTTAAACGTGCCTATCTTTCTCAGAAAACACAACAGCTTTAGTATATTGCTAGGTAGGTAGGAAGGTGCCATGGTTGGTTTTTTTTTTCCTTTTTCCCCCTCTCCCTGAAAATGTTCATAACATTACTCCTATTGGGTATAAGTGAATTACTGAGTTAAGCTTTGGGCACAAATATCACTTTCAAATGAAAAGCACAGATGCCTGGTATTTGAAGACATAAAGGACACATTTATTACCCATTAAAGGGAGATAAATGACTGGTTCAAAGAACACTCATTGTCATTCTCCATTTTCTTTGCAGGCCTTACTAGAGTTCAAGCAGGATTGGAAATTCAAGGTGAAGCTTTAGAAGGTCTCCACGTTGTTTTTTTCCCCCAGTGACAAAATGCTTGGAGGCTTGGTACCTTACATGGTGCGGACTATTTTAGAGAATTATTTTGAACGCAGGACTATCCTGGGCACTCTCAAGCTTGTTTTGTTTGGAACCAATCCAGCTCATTCCTTCTCAGCTCTCAACTACTAAAATTGGAGGAAGTTTCAGCGTTCGCTTCTCTGCTTGCTCTGCAGAATTTGTGAATCAGGAGTTGGGATCAGCCAGGTTAGGTACTGGTCAAGAGGTCCACCCCCATTAAAGGACTCACCTGGCTGGGCCAATTCCTAAAACTTCAATACCAGTGAAGTTTTCAACCCTTCCCATTGAACCCCCTCCCCCCTGCCCCACTGCACCCCCACACCAGGCTTACCTGCTCCGGCAGGCCTCCATTGTTTCACGGGCATGCTTGGGAAGGTTCCAGTCTTTCCGCCACCATGCCAGCTCTCTGCACCGCCAGGAAGCACTTTACGGAACGTTTTCGGCAGCCCATGCCAGCGGAACACATGTTCTGCTAGCTCTCCCTTTCAATAGGATTGGGCTGTTAGAATGGACAAAAGTAGCACACAATTATCACACAGCAGCACATAATTATTCTGTGGAACTTGTTGCCACAATATGCGGCCACTAGCTTGGACAGTTTTAAAAGGGATTGGACAAAGTCCTGGAGGACTGGTCTATCAGTGGCTACTCTTCATGATGGTTATTTGCTACCTCCAGTTCCGGCAGCAGTATGCCTCCTAATACCAGACCAATGAAATGTATGCCTTTGTAAAGTATCATTACTATCACTATCAAAGTATAATTACAATCACTAATCATTAATACTGTATCCTGCATGCCTTTGCAAAATATGCTTTGCTCTCCTGCTTGTGGACATCCCAGCGGCATCCCTGATGGGCTGATGTGGGAAACAGGATCCTGGGCTAGATGGGCCTCTGGTTTGGTTGGCAACTTTCAGTCTCGAAAGACTATCGTATAAGCCTACAGCACCTGGTATTTCCAGGCAGTCTCCCATCCAAGTACTAACCAGGCCTGACCCTGCTTAGCTTCCGAGATCAGACAAGATCAGGCATGGGCCTCTGGTCTGATCCAATAGGGATTTTCTAATGTTACTATAACTATGCCTCCCCCTCCCCACAACTGGAGGCTGCTGCTCTTTTTCCTTCACCTCACTTCCACCATTGTCAGATCTCTGTCCCATTCTTTCCATTTGCTCCTTCTAGAGGGCCAAAAGTAGAAAGAGAAGGGAGAAAAATTGGAAGAGCAGCAGTAGTATCTATCAGATTTCATTCACTCACCCACCTGCTGTCTCCCTCTGAATGGATGGTCATAAATGGTATAGAACCACCTTATATGCAGAACATGCCTGCTGCCATTTTATTGCACCATTCCAAGACAGGACAAGATGGCGGGTAAACACAAACAGTCACTGTCAACACAGCACTTGACTTAGACATGACATCTAGGCAGTTTAGGAAACCAAGGGTGCAATCCTTTACACACTTACCTGGGAGTAAGGCCCATTGAACACAGTGAGATTTACTGCCATGTAAACATTTATAGGAGTGTATTGGTTCAGGTTTATATGTGTTTAGGAAAGCACTGTGTGGGCAAGCAAGAGAAAGCCAAAGAAGGATTTAAGACAAGTTATGTATTTTTAAAATTTAAGAAGCACTAATAATTAATACTGTATCCTAACTTATATATCACGGAAGAACAACTGATACTTTCCTTTATAGGATGAATCTTCAGCTCATGAATCGCAGGGACTACATTGTCAAGTAGTTCTTTTGAAAACATTCATTCATTTCAAATTCTAACAAAATGATTCAGTGGCATGTGGGTGCCAAGAAGAAAAGATAAAGTGATTTCCATTTGTTAGAAACTATTTTCAGGTCATTGTCTGGTCTCAGAGCAAAAGACAGTGAATATTGAATTTGAACAATATGCATGCAAGATGAGACAAGGTAGGGGTGTGTGTGTGTATGTTCTGCCAAATATCCCAACTCCCTTCTAATGCCCGCTTTTTGGCTAATTAACACCCCCCTTTTCCAAGAAGCACAGCTGTGGTGTGCAAAGGAATAAACACAGAACTTCTTATCTATAGCAATTAACAAGAATTTATTGCTACAAACACATACACTTGCTGCAAGTCCTCTTGTCCAGAGGCTTTCCCTCCCCAAAACTCCACTTAACTTAGTGGGTAGAGGTCTGAAGCCTCCAGTCAAAGTCCAATCCAGTCTCCAAAGCACAGTCCAGTCTTCCCAGTCCAATCTTCCCAGTCCAATCTTCTGCAGTTGAGTTCCTCCTCTCCAGCAGTGTTCTCTCCAGCAGAGTGTCTCCTCCAGCAGGGTCCTGGCAGTCCTCTCTTCTGTGTCCTCCAGCAGAGTTCTGGCAGACCCCTTCTCCCAGTGTGGGTCCGTCCGGGTTTCCCTCTGGGTCAGCGTCCGGCTTCCTTTGGGTCAGCGTTCCGCTTCTGGCTCTGGGTCAGGGTCCTCCCTCTGGTCAGTGTCCTGGTTCTGGGTCAGGGTCCAGCTTCCGGCTGGGTCAGCGTCCTGCTCTTGGTCAGGGTAGCCCTGCTCAGGGTAGCCCTGTCTCCTTCCAAAGCTGCCTTTTATCCTTGGATGTCTCATGATCCAAATGCAGCTCAGCTGTGAGCTACCTCATTAGCTCCAAATTAGGCTCAGGTGAGCCATCCCTTCAGTCCATGTCCATTCAAAATCCCATCAAGGTCAAATGAAGCTCAGGTGTCCATCCATGTCTCCATTGGCCTTGATTGATTACAGCTGTGGAGCCAGCCCTGCCCTTCCCAGAGCTGTCAAACAGCTGTCAAAACAGGGAATCGCTGTCAACACCACATCATCCACCTGATGATCTTCTGATCTTCCATTACAGTGTATTGAGTGTGTGATACGCTGAGTTTTTTTTTTTTTCCCCCACTTTGACTTTGCAGGCCAAAAGGAAGGTGTGGTATATGAATTACAAAGGTGGATTTCTATGTATGTGATGCAAACCTATGTCTATATCTACACTACACTCAGGCATGAGAGCAGTAATTCTTTCCTCATAAATGTAGGAAAGGAGATGCTGCACAAACGAGTCAACTATATATATATATATATATATATATATATATATATATATATATATATATATATATATATATATATATTTAAAAGAACCTGTTAAAATCCAGAGTGAGCACATAATTAGAACTGATGTCAGGCTTTCATGAAAGATTGTTGGTAAGATTTAATGATCTTCAGGAATGTAAGAATAAAGATGAAAAGAACAAGGAACATGAATTAATATGTTCCCATGGGAAAAAAAAAAATTAAGATCAAGCTCCTACATCAGTTATGCTACAAGTTGGCAATCATTGGTTAAAAATAGAAAGAAAAATGCCCATAACAGTCTGATTTGCATGCCCTTCTCTCTGCTGAAACAATGTGGGAGGAAAGAGCAAATGTATGCACATAACGTACTCAGCAAGGGCAGGATATAACTCCCAGTGGAAAGACTGCTATTGATTTCAGTGGGGTTGGAAGACGGTTACCTGAGAGTGTTAATCATCTTATATAACTGAGTCCACCCAGAGGACAGGCTTATTCTCTTTGCCACGTTTGAAATCTTCTAGATGGTATTTCTTTGTATAATTCATGTTGTCGCCATAAAGACATCATCAAAGTTTTATAAAATGGCAAAACTTTGAAAACTCCTGTTAAGAACAGAAGAACTCAACAGGCAGCCCAATCCTGAGCTGCCTGGCATGCTGGGCTGCCACGGTGCCAAAATGGCTGTCACGGCTTCCTGAGTGCTCTGGGCAGCTGCCGACAGCTCTTTGAGGGAAGGGGACATTTACCCCCTTCCCACGCGTAAGGAAAGTAGCTCCGTAATGGGGTTACTCAACTCTGCCTGCAATTTAACTGGCACAGAGTAATGGAGTCCTGCATCAGGCCAAGAGGCCCAATGCGGGGCTCTGGATCTGGGGAGCTGAGCTCCACACCCACTTACCGCTTGTCCTCTGCCCAGTGCTGGTTCAGTACGGGCTTGTGCTGAGCCAGTGCCTGTGTTGGCTGAGTGGTATGTGTCACAGGCGTGCTTTATGAGATATGTGTGACACTGAGTGCTGGCGCTGAGCCAGCGTGCACAGGTCCCTGGATCAGGTCAAAGGCCCATTTAATCCAGCATCCCGTTTCCCACTAGTGTCCTGTATGAAGCCCACAAACATTAAGGGGAATAATAAAAGCTTCTTCAAATATGTTAGAAGCAGGAAACCCGCCAGAGAAGCGGTTGGCCCTCTGGATGGTGAGGGAGGGAAAGGGGAGATAAAAGGAGACTTAGAGATGGCAGAGAAATTAAATGAGTTCTTTGCATCTGTCTTCACGGCAGAAGACCTCGGGCAGATACCACTGCCCGAACGGCCCCTCCTAACCGAGGAGTTAAGTCAGATAGAGGTTAAAAGAGAAGATGTTTCAGACCTCATTGATAAATTAAAGATCAATAAGTCACCGGGCCCTGATGGCATACACCCAAGGGTTATTAAGGAATTGAAGAATGAAGTTGCAGATCTCTTGACTAAGGTATGCAACTTGTCCCTCAAAACAGCCACGGTACCAGAAGATTGGAGGATAGCAAATGTCACGCCTATTTTTAAAAAGGGAAAGAGGGGGGACCCGGGAAACTATAGGCCGGTCAGCCTAACATCCATACCGGGTAAGATGGTGGAATGCCTCATCAAAGATAGGATCTCAAAACACATAGATGAACAGGCCTTGCTGAGGGAGAGTCAGCATGGCTTCTGTAAGGGTAAGTCTTGCCTCACAAACCTTATAGAATTCTTTGAAAAGGTCAACAGGCATGTGGATGCGGGAGAACCCATGGACATTATATATCTGGACTTTCAGAAGGCATTTGACACGGTCCCTCACCAAAGGCTACTGAAAAAACTCCACAGTCAGGGAATTAGAGGACAGGTCCTCTCGTGGATTGAGAACTGGTTGGAGGCCAGGAAGCAGAGAGTGGGTGTCAATGGGCAATTTTCACAATGGAGAGAGGTGAAAAGCGGTGTGCCCCAAGGATCTGTCTTGGGACCGGTGCTTTTCAACCTCTTCATAAATGACCTGGAGACAGGGTTGAGCAGTGAAGTGGCTAAGTTTGCAGACGACACCAAACTTTTCCGAGTGGTAAAGACCAGAAGTGATTGTGAGGAGCTCCAGAAGGATCTCTCCAGACTGGCAGAATGGGCAGCAAAATGGCAGATGCGCTTCAATGTCAGTAAGTGTAAAGTCATGCACATTGGGGCAAAAAATCAAAACTTTAGATATAGGCTGATGGGTTCTGAGCTGTCTGTGACAGATCAGGAGAGAGATCTTGGGGTGGTGGTGGACAGGTCGATGAAAGTGTCGACCCAATGTGCGGCGGCAGTGAAGAAGGCCAATTCTATGCTTGGGATCATTAGGAAGGGTATTGAGAACAAAACGGCTAATATTATAATGCCGTTGTACAAATCGATGGTAAGGCCACACCTGGAGTATTGTGTCCAGTTCTGGTCGCCGCATCTCAAAAAAGACATAGTGGAAATGGAAAAGGTGCAAAAGAGAGCGACTAAGCTGATTACGGGGCTGGGGCACCTTCCTTATGAGGAAAGGCTACGGCGTTTGGGCCTCTTCAGCCTAGAAAAGAGACGCTTGAGGGGGGACATGATTGAGACATACAAAATTATGCAGGGGATGGACAGAGTGGATAGGGAGATGCTCTTTACAGTCTCACATAATACCAGAACCAGGGGACATCCACTAAAATTGAGTGTTGGGCGGGTTAGGACAGACAAAAGAAAATATTTCTTTACTCAGCGCGTGGTCAGTCTGTGGAACTCCTTGCCACAGGATGTGGTGCTGGCGTCTAGCCTAGACGCCTTTAAAAGGGGATTGGACGAGTTTCTGGAGGAAAAATCCATTATGGGGTACAAGCCATGATGTGTATGCGCAACCTCCTGATTTTAGGAATGGGTTAAGTCAGAATGCCAGATGTAGGGGAGAGCACCAGGACGAGGTCTCTTGTTATCTGGTGTGCTCCCTGGGGCATTTGGTGGGCCGCTGTGAGATACAGGAAGCTGGACTAGATGGGCCTATGGCCTGATCCAGTGGGGCTGTTCTTATGTTCTTATGTTAACAGGGTACAAAGGCATGTCTTTCTTACATTTTTGCTGTCCTGCACTTGGTGTTCGGAGATATACTGCCTTTGAACCTGGAGTAGCA
The DNA here is from genome assembly GCF_035046505.1 of Tiliqua scincoides. Taxonomy (NCBI): domain Eukaryota; kingdom Metazoa; phylum Chordata; class Lepidosauria; order Squamata; family Scincidae; genus Tiliqua; species Tiliqua scincoides. The sequence goes on from NC_089826.1 coordinate 35,277,111, forward strand.
TGTAGACTTCATGACCGCAAGCCACTGATAAACTCACCCTTGAAAGCCATTTAAACTAGCGGCCATCACCACATCTTGTGGTAGTGAATTCTATGGATCCATTATGAACTGTGTGAGAAAGTATTTCTTTTTGTCTGCCCTGGACCTCCCACATAGGATGGTGTCAGGGGTCTGCCAAATTGGGCACTAGCTCATCAGGCTAATCCCTGAACCCTTATGCCAGTGGCAATAGTAGCATCCAATGTACCACCAGGAGGTGATGAGGAGGCTGCCAATAGGTGGACGCAATGCATGACTTTCTCCCAGGGTCAGCCCTTCTCCCTTCAATCAGTTTGATTGGATAACTGCTGATTGGTTCTACTGTTATGAGAGGGAAAACATTTTTTCTCTGTCATCCAGCTCCATACCACACATGTTTTTACAAGCTTCAGTCACATACCCCCTTGGTTGTTCCCTCCTGTAAATGAAAAAAGCCCCACATTTTATGTCTTTACAAGGACAGGCTCCAGCAATCTTATCATTTTGGTTGCCTCTTCCTTCTCCAGCTCAACATTTATTTTTATTTTTATTTTTGGAGATGTGGTCACCAGAGACTACTTACTCATCTCAACACACCTATGAAATATGGGGATAGGACTACATGAACTGAGAAAGGGTGATGCTATTCATGTTCATTTAGCCTGCTATCAGTATATTAACTATACGAGCTTCTAGACAACAGCATTCCCATAGGGGGAACACAATGCTAGATTTTGCAGGTACCTCAACACACCATGTAAGTAGCCCTTCTCCTCATCTTTGGAGCCATTCCGGGTGGAATGGAGGAGACGGAGAACAAAACGCGCCAGATCGGCAACCCACTCTACTGGCCTCAGAATGGCCAGCACAAGCCTCAAGCACTTCCAGTTTTCGGAAAGAAACTTCCAGTTTGAAGTGGGTTGCCAGCCTGGTGCAACCTAGAAGAGCCTCCCCACCCACTTGGTAAGTCATTCATGCATCATGACCCACCATGGAGGACAAGGTGGGTCATGGCACCAAAAAGATTGGGAACTGCTGTGCTAGATCTTTAAATAAATTGTCAGCAGTTTCAAGTCTTAGGAAACAGTACTAAAGACACTTAAGTGGATGTTTGTTGTTGTTGTATAGTCAGTGAGGTGTGGCTCACTGAGGGTATCATGACAAGTTCCTACACTTTAAAATTATGGTGAGCTCCTGCACCACTAAAGCACTATATGAAATACAGAGAGGTGAGGGTGAGGATATTCTGCACAGAATCATATGTCTACTGCTTTGTTCAGAATTGTGAAAAGAAATCCAGTTTATATGTGTGAACAGGACTTAGTCAAATATTTCTAAGTTGTAACAAGTTTTTTTTTTTTCCTTCCAGAAAAGCAATTTACAAGTCTTGATCCTTGATTAAGCATCTCATTAGTTTCTTACCCTTTGGCATGAAGAGTGCTTTGGAAACAACTACATGCAATTTATTGAAGAGAAACTTTCAGATAAAGAAAATAATTTTCCCCCTGCAGATGACTTGGCATGGTGGAATCTTCTCTCCAGATCAACTGATAGAGTTCACTGAGAAGTTTTAATTGTGCAGTTATGAAGGCTGTCCAAATAACTGACTCACAAAATTCACAAGCAACTGAGAGCCCAATCCTGAGCTCTTACCACCAGTCCTCCGCTGGCACTGAGTGTTGCAAATGTGCCATAAGGCACGTCTCCAGCCCTCAGCATTGGTCCATCACTGGTGCTAGCACAACTGCTGGCTGGAGCTGGACTAGAGCTGGTGGACCACCACTGCTCTGCCGCTCCACGGCAGCCCAAACCTCTGGGTGGCAGAGAGGTAGGTGGAGGGCATAGAGGAGGTGGGGAGGAGACATTCTGGGGTGATGGGAGATAGAGAGAGGGTGGGGACAGGGTGGGGAGGAGGCATGCCAGGGGAGGGAGCAGGGTGGGAGGGATGCACAACCAGAGGAGCTCTGCTTCTCTGCATCCAGAGCCTCTGTGTTGGGCCACAGACCCGACACAAAGTCTCTTGATTCTACAGCAGCCCAAGGGTTGCCACATAATCAAATAGCCCCATTGTGGCACCACTTGCCTTACCCAGGGGAAGGGAATGAAAGTCCCCTTCCCCGAGGAGTCACTGGTGGATGCCCTGTTGCGTTCAGGATGCTGCAGCAGCTCTGGCACATGGGCAGCTCAGGAATGGGCTGTCACTCTTTTCCTAACACACAATCATTCAGAAGATCTAGAGAGACACAGTCCTACAAAGCCTATGCAATTTTGGTAATAGATTACATGTTTACATTCTGTTATCAATGATTGTGGCGCCCATCATACAGAATCTTACAAATTGAGTGCACTTCATAAAATGGCATTCCATTATGTTTTTGAATATTTTTTTCAGCCTAGCAATGAGAAAGTTGCACTGCAGAGTTAACTTCAGTAAAGCTCCAGTAGTTCAGTACCCAATAGTACGGAACTCCTGATAGTATAGCATCAAAATGGCTCGCTGTGGGTTGAAGGCCCAACTCCAAGCTGCCATGGCTGCCCAAACAATGTCAGTGGCACACTGCCAGTGGCGGAAGCCGCTACTACAACATAAGAAGGTACAGCAGCGATGGCAGCTTCTTTCCGATCTTGTTACTGCCCTCCCATTCCTTCTCCTTTGGAGGCTCTCACACCCACACAGAGGTGTGCGTCACTTAACGATGGGGACATAGGTCTCCTATCCCCGTTGTTATGTGATAAGGTCATGAAGAACATTCAGCCCAGTCTAGTGCCTTTGTTGTGCAAATGGACACTTCCTGCCAGACACTAGCTGGCAGCTTAGGCTACTGGAGATAGCCTCTTCCTTGCATTAAGAGCCTCTTTATTGTGTAAACAGACACTCTGCTGCAGGCTATGGGAGAACTGACTGCCTCATTAAAAACCTCTTTGTTGTGCTACATATATATATATATGTATACACCAGTACCAGCTGGCCTACCAGTACAGTAGGCCTAAAACGACATGGGTACCACTTTACTCAAGTCACAAACTGTGGCTTGGTACTAATACTGTTCAGAATACGGGGGCAACCACACCATTGAGAAAACATGTACCTGGGGCCTTTTCTATGTACATAATAGAGAGAGAACTCGTGGAGACAGTGCTTCCTATTTCATGATCAGAAGTTGCGTCCAACTATGTCCTATAAGAAACTTTCATGTCCTTTCAAGAAGTTTAAGGCATAGCATCTCTTCCCAGCAGGCATTGTTTCCTTTGCTCCCATTACAATGAGCTGCTCACCCTTTTAAATCACCTCAAATATATGCAGTATTGCATATTTAGAAGCAATCATGGCTTGAAAGACAAATGTCTGGCAGCAGAGAGCAAGTCTGTGCTAGTTACTAGATATTAACTAACTGGAAATGCCTGGAAAATAGCCCCGTTAGAAGCGATGGTTTTATGTACCCTGCAGGAAATTGCTTTACAGAAGCTCGTATTTTTAGAAATCCCTTCAGATTATTTTCTTTAATAGCAGCCACCGCGTTCACATTTATTAGCACATTCTAAATCAAATCTAGAGCTGAAGTTTATTTGTGAGACTTTTTCCTGCTGTTTGCAATTACCTCTCTGAGCTAAAGTCAATGTTATATCAGCAAGCGCCTGTAGATTTTCAAATAAATGCCATCAATTGTTTCTTCCACTTCTGTCTTCTGAGTTTTTTTATTTTATTTTATTTTTTGTAATCCATCCAAGTAACATAGGGCCAAAAAAGTGGGGGAAACTGTTTAAATACACTACATGTGAAGATGCTGTTACACACGAATGCTGAAAATGCAATTCTAACCAGAAATGGATGTTCAACAGCATTCCAATCAGAGGCATAACAAGGGTAAAGCCTGAGGGGCGCCTGCTCTGGGCACTACGCCAAGGGGGGAGCAATTCAGTTGCAACAGACCTCTGAGTGCTCACAGGTCTGCCATGGCTTGGCCAAAGACAAAAGTTGGCCGGGAAGCTACTGTAGAGGTAACAGGGGTAGCAGCCACTCTGTGAAGTCACCACCACCCTCCTGCAAACCAGGAAGTGCAATCAAAGTGTCATGTGACATCACGACGTCACATGACGCCCTGACATCACAGCTGCGGTTGCTGCTGCCCCTGGATATGCCTCTGTTTCCAGTAATCATGGATGTAATTTAGGATGAGACATATCTTTTAAAAAAATCCAGAACTTACCAGTGCTTTACCAGTATTTCCTGGTGCGAATCAGAAAAAAATTCCATTTTTCTTGCTTGAATGTTCATAATAGAAAACCGGATGTTTCCGGTGCAATGAATAAACAGACCCAGCCCCCAAAATGCTCAAAGCAGCACTCACACTTTCTTACCACATGGTCCGAACCCCTCTTATTTGCACCACCAGCACTGCCTCCTCCTCCAGTGCCTGCCTCCAGTGCTGCTGCTTCAAAATTAAAGTCCTCTTTCCTCCCAGCATGCTCCCATCCAGTCTGATTTGAAGAATTCTGCAAGAAGATTGCTTGATCTCAGCAGTTGTGCTGGAGTAAGAAGTTGGGTTACCCCAATCCTTATCCTCCTTTCAGTAAGTGAGAAGAGGATCAGATCAGTGGCAGGCCTAAGCAGCTAGATGAATAGTAGATTGGTGAAGGTGGCAGACTGGTACAAGGTGCAGGGCACCTATGCCAATTTATCACCTCCCCCATCCTCCCACTCAAAGCAGCCACTTCCCTCAATCTCAACCTTGTGAATAAGGAGGTGGAAATGGGCAGGAGGTCTGGTCTAGAAGGTTGAGCCTCCATTTGCCTGAAGATAACATCCGAAGGTCGCCAGTTTGAAGCCACCGGCACCGTGAGACCTTGAAGCAGCTGACAAGCTGAGCCAAGTTATTCCATCTGCTCTGAGTGTGGGAGGATGGAGGCCAGAACGTGCAGCCAGATCAAGAAAGAAACATCTGATTGTTGTGGTTTCTTGAAAGATAGAACCTTTCAAATTGTAAAAATCCCTACAGGGATTTAAATTGCCTGCCCATGTAAACTGCCTTGAATAAAGTCCGAGGAGAAATCTGAGGACATAGAAAGGCGATATAGAAATAAATACCTGTATTATTATTATTATTATTATTATTATTATTATTATTATTATTATTATTATTATTATTATTATTAGTTCTTCCTGCACTGGCCCCCTTCCTGTATAATGTGTGAGTACAGCCTAAACCTGGTCAGATCAGGTTGGGCAAAGGAAACATTTTGTAACCCAGAAGAAGGCTAATAGCAATCGCTGTTCTGTTCATGTTCTTGCAAGAAGACTTTGAATGACTTTGGATGATATGTCTGCCAGCCCACTTAATTGCTTGAGGGCGGAATGCAGAGGTGCACCTTCCTTACCATCACCTAGCACATATCCTGCCACCTGAAGAAGGGGAAGGTTGTTTCAACATGTTGAGGGGAAATTCAAGGGGACCCCTCCACACACACACACACACACACACAACACATACAAACAGCAGGGTGGTGTCCCAGTTAAGGGGAAATGTTCGCACCCATGTTCCTCCTCCACACAGTTAGAATGGCTGGCAGCCTTTCACTTAGGCTTCTGATTATCTTCTTGAGGGAAGAGCAGAAACAAACTGAGAGACTCTAGTGTTTAACTAGGAACTACAGTATTTATTATATACTTCTTTCACAATTAATGCACAAAGAGGAATAATGCCTCTCAACCTACCCTAACTCACTGGGTCTTGTGAGGTAGTATAGGCATAGTAAAAATCATTTATACCAGTCTTACTCAATCTGGTGGTCCATGGACTACTGCCGGTTCATGAGCCATTGACTGCTGGTCCCTGGTGAAATTCCAGAAAAGAAACAACCGAAAATATGGCACAGATATGATACCCTGGCACATTGGAAAAGCAAAATTGCAGGTCCGCCACATCAGAATATTTGAGAAGTCCTGATCTACACCGTCCTGAGCTCCTTAGAGGAAGGGCGAAATATAAATGAAATAAATAAATAGACCAATAAATAAAAAGACCAATTACAAATTGATGGTAAGGCCACACTTGGAGTATTGCATCCATTTCTGGTCACCACATCTCAAAAAGGACATGGTGGAAATGGAAAAGGTGCAAAAGAGAGCAACTAAAATGATTCCTGGGCTGGGCACCTTCCTTATGAGGAAAGGCAACAGCATTTGGGCCTCTTCAGTCTAGAAAAGAGGCGCCTGAGGGGGGACATGATTGAGACATACATAATTATGCACGGGAAGGATAGAATGGATAGAGAGATGCTCTTTTCCTTCTCACACAGCACCAGAACCAGGGTACATCCATTAAAATTGAGTGTTGGGAAAGTTAGGACAGACAAAAGAAAATATTTCTTTACTCAGCGTGTAGTTGGTTTGTGGAACTCCTTGCCACAGGATGTGGTGACAGCATCTGGCCTAGATGCCTTTAAAAGGGGATTGAACAAATTTCTGGAGGAAAATTCCATCACAGGTCATGATGTGTATGTGCAACCTCCTGATTTTAGAAATGGGCTATGTCAGAATGCCAGATGCATGGGAGGGCACCAGGATGCAGGTCTCTTGCTGTCTTGTGTGCTCCCTGGGGCATTTGGTGGGCCACTGTGAGATACAGGAAGCTAGACTAGATGGGCCTATGGCCTGATCCAGCAGGGCTGTTCTTATGTTAAATTGCCTCCCCTCCTGTCCTGATTTGCACACCCTTCAGTACCTATTTCCTCCCAACATCTGCAATTCAGATGTTCTTTAAGATGTGAAAATCAACACATATACCCCAAGCATGACCTAATATAACATATACTTTGACCCGTCTGCTTTACTGTGCTCTGTAGTCATGTCTTAAACAAGGCTAGCTTTAATGTTGGTTGAACAGGGAACATCTCTTTTGTTGAAAGGAGATTCCAACAGGCATCATAGACTTTGGGCTATGGGAATCAACAGGAGAGACTATATTGTGGAACCGTTTATCTCCAACAATGACTTTCCCCAAGAAATACTTAAAAACCTCACTTATTTGTAACCTCCCAGTCACACTCCCTCTACAATTCATCTTTCCATGGCTTCATGTTGACAATCCTCTTGCTTCTCTGGGAGTATTGATGAGCACTGACCTTTTTAATAGAGTCTCCTGTGCGCATCTCTTTAAGATCTGGGGAAAGCAAAAAAGGTTATTCATGCTATTCCCTCGCCTTTCACGAAACAAAGCGTTAGCATACACTTTCTGGCACACAGATTTCAGAAAGAGCTTCCCAAGTGGGCAAAGACTTCATTTTTATTTCCCGTTGAAGTTGCCAAGCCTAGAAAGCTTGAGAGTAGGATCAGATTTGCTGTCATTTGAAAAAGAAAAAAAGAAGAAGAAGAAATGGAGAAATCATTTGGACTTGGTCCCTTGTAAAAAGAGATGGAGAGGGTATGCTGAAGATGTGTGCTCACTCCCCATCACCTCTAAACACTAGCAAAGAGAAATGAACCAATGAAGTGGAGAGTCATTTATATTCTTTTATGCAAGTCGGCTATATGTTAAAATACAGCACAGGAATTGATGACTCATCCCCGCAAATGATTTACGGCCCATTTCTATATCTTTCTTTTTTAAAAAATTTTGTGTATTTGGCAAAACTGTCAGTACTGAAATGTCTGCTTCCTGGTTCCATGGGGGTGTTTTGAAAATATTTTCAAAGCTGCTTGATCAGAGTGTGAGAATAGGGTTGCCAAATTAAAGCATGAACTTTTTCTCTTTAAACCTGCCAATGGAGTGCTTCCATCTATTCTTTTCCCAATTCTTTTCAATTTTTCCCTATTCTTTTCTTTCTTTTCCCCCATCATATTTCTTTCTCTGCCTGAAGTAGTACTGATTTGCACTATAGCTGCTGGAGGTGGGGGAAAAAAATGGGTGCGAGAAGGTATAAGAACAGCTACCTTGTCTGCTACTTGGACGACATGTTTAAACCTACAGGTTTAAATTTGTGGTATTTATTAGGTTGTGTCCAAACTGCATTTTCCATGTGCAGAAGCCAGTTCCAGGTACAAAAAGGTGATAGTTGTTGATTCCCCCATTCCCTCTGTAGCCTCCTTCCCCCATGAGACATGACACCCTGCTTAGAGGTAGTACTTGCATCCTGGATGATTGTATCCTGTTCAAATGTGTCCCACTGGGATCCCTGGACATTCATGTCTAAGTGTTTTTTGTTTTGTTTTTTTAATTCCAGCTATTTGCATCCCACTATAACTGGACAACAAACTCCAGGTTATATCCTAAGCCTCTCATTCCAACCCTAAACCTACCTTTTCTTTTTAAAAATTAAAAAGTACATCTAATATAAATATACATATATTGGGACACAAATGTCTGGGATGCAAAAAAGAAGGGATGCAAATATCCAGTACTGGGATGCAATTGACCAGGACACAGTTCTCCAGAATTCAATGGTCCTGTCACTCTCAAGGACAGTGCTTCCCAAACTGTGAGCTGTGGCTCCCCAGGAGGCCATGGAAACCAGCCAGGGGAACTGCAAAATCCTTACAGAAACCTGCTGCCCATATGATGTATAGGATTGTAGCCCTAATGGGGAGCCTTGGTCAATGGCCTAATAGGTCAAGGGAGCAACCAGTCAGAAACGTTTGGGAATCACTGCTCTAGGGACTCCCTCAAACCATCAGAAGCAGATTTTAGGGAGTAGTGGGGGAGGAGGGATTGCTAAAAATCATCCAGTGAAATTAGAGTGCTTTGATATCCTTCAGTGGTAATGCATCTGCTTTTCCTGCAAGAAGTCTCCCATTCAATCCTCTCCTGAAAGGCTGCAGTGTCACTGCCAGTCAAGCTATGCATATTGAGTTAGATGGATCAATGAGCTCATGGTCCTTCCTCTGGAGCAGCAGTTTTCAACTGATGTGTAGCGGCACACTGGTGTGCCATGAGGCTACCTCAGGTGTGCCATGGGGCCAAGGAGTCAGGCAGCAGCAGCTGTGCGCGCGAGAGAGGAGCAGCAGCTTAGCGCCTCAGGGCAGCAGGAGAAAAAGGGGCAGCTGCGAAGGGGCTTGGACGCTCCTGCTGTTGCTGGTGCCTGCCCCGCGTGCTGATTGGGCAGCCAGCCAGGCAGCTTAGAAGCCCGGAAGAGCGGGCAGGAATGTGGAGGGAGTTAGGCTGAGCGGCAAGAGCAGGAGGGAGTGAGAGCAAGCAGCGAGCCAGAAGGTGGAAGCAGGAAGAACCAGAAGCAGCTGGTTGGAAAGGATCCTGGCCTGCAATGCCCCAAAATGACCCTGCCTGCGTTGCCTCCCCTGGCAAGGCTTTGGCAGGAAGGGCACTGGCCCACAATCTGATCCGCACTTCCCTAGGAGTAAGCCCCATTGATTTTAATAGGGCTTACTTCTGAGTAGATGTACAGAGGCTTGGTCACACTCTTTCGTGAATACATGAGCAGGCAATTGATGCTTTTCTCTCCCCCCACCTCCTCCCCTCCTGCACACACATCCCCCCATCATAATAGCAGTTAACCCGTCTCTGACTGCCCCTCCCCTCCCTCTCCCCCACCTTCCAAAGTTCAAAACCAGTTGCCTCCCATTCTCTCTCTCCCTCTCTTTCTTCCCCCACCCCAGTGAATCCTGCACTTGTTTCAGCCACATCGCCTCACTGTCCCTCATGGTGCATTTCTCTAGTATGTTCAGTCTCATCTCTCTTTGCCAGCACTTCCTGGCATATCAGAGCAAATCAATTGATAACAGTTTGAACAGACCTGCTTCAAAACATTGTTCTTCCTTTCCAGAAACTACATACACCTCCCTCTCCAAGCTTCTTGGGAATTTCTTTCATTGTCATGTAATGATCTAAGGCTGCAATTCTAACCACTCTCCTGAGAGTAGGCCCCATTGAACAAAATAGGACTTACTTCTGAGTAGAACTGGTTACTTCTGAGTAGACCTGGTTAGGCCCTCAGTGTATTAAGCTGCAATCCTAACTGCACTTTCCTGAGAGTAAACCCCATTGAACAAATTAGGACATACTTCTGAGTAGACCTGATTAGGATTGTGCCCTTAATTATATTAATTAAATTAATTGTAACATAATAATGTAGTTAAAAACTAGTAGTGTGTCTTGACAACTTTAGTGCCTTATCAGTGTGCCGTGAGCTGAAAAAGGTTGAAAATGGCTGCTCTGGAGAAAGCAGAGATGATTTGGCTCACAGAATGGTTTAGGATGCAACCATAGAATTTTGGATTTGTGTGGAAGAGATAGGTAATTGTGAAGAGTTTTGTGTGATATGTGACACACTTGTTGTGGGTTGATGATTCTGATCATTCACTTAAGGATTAAATAAGTATCCTTTGAGAAGAGCCCTTTGTCCCACATTCACATTTTGCCTCTCTGTTTTCAATTCTGTAGGCTTTGGGTTCTGATGAAAAATGGGAAGACCCCTCTGAAGCTTGTGATTGAAATCACAGAGACCTTTCTGAAGATAGCCTACCCTTCTGAATTACTTCAAAGTCATCCATCCTTCCTGAATCAAATGTCTGTGGCACACTGCAGAAGGTTGAAGGCATTAGTCAGTTGAGGGTGCTGATGTCAGTGGCATCTATCTGAGCTGCACATGCAATTGAATTGCTTGCCTTCTCACCACAGATAATTGGCATGTGTGCTCTGTAAATTACCTTTCTTTTAACGCCACTTGGGCTCCAGCTTCAGTAATCTTCTTCACACCTTATGGCCAGTAATTTGTCTTATACTGTGCACTTAATCAAGCTTCACTCTGCTTTGGAAAAATTCCTTATGCTCTAAGGAGTAGCATTCATACCCTCCTCCCCATTGAAGTATGCACATTAAGTGCTTAGAGATACCCAGTGCTGAAATGACAAGTGCTAGAATAGCTCGCAAACCCAGGCAGAGGCATTCAAGTTTATCATGTTATTTATTTGTTTATTTATTTATTTAAAAAAGTAAAAAAAAAAAAAAAAGAGCACAACAGTTCAGTAAAAGAGGTACTGTAAAGAGAGTAATAGAATGATGACACAGTAGAAATACAAAAAGACCCAATGACATGTTACAGGGAGACATAGCTGCTACCCACATACCTTCTTCCAGTGTGTCCCCCAGTAATATTTAGTGCAAGAAAATGTGTGATATGATTTATTCATTTATCACAGTATTTACATACTGCCTTTCTCATAGACTCAAGGCAGCTTACATAAGCAGGCTGAACATAAACCCCATTTTTCAATGGGGTCTTTACAAGTATGGTTCCATAAGTAAATCTCATAGAATCCTCCATTTCACCAGATGCTTCACTTCACAGTGCAATTGTCATTCGGGCTTCCAACACTTGCGCCCTCCAAGCTTTCTCAGGCAGCTGCAAACCAAGCTTGACTGATTTTCAAAATGTGATTCATGGTTTGCCAGCTGAGGGCCCAAACCTGTGGGCCATGGTGCCAATGGTTGCTGGCACTGCAGACCCAGGCTATCACAAAAGTACTGTAAGGCACTTTTGTGCCAGGGATAACAATGCGCCACCGGATGCTGAGAGCTCTCAATGGTGAATATGGCCAGTGGTGTCACTAGGGAGGTATGGCGGTGCGGGCCGCACTGGGTGACGCACATGGGGGGTGACATGCACTGGGGGGTGACGTGCTAAAATTGCTGTGGTTAGAAGTAAGCCCATCATATTATATACTGTTGGATGCAAAATTTTGAGCAGAATGCAATGCAAAAAACCTGAGTGAAATATCTCCTTTCTATGAAAAGTTATGGCCAAAAAACCGGAGAACAAAAAATGCATGGATCCCTATGGAAAGTGAAAGTGATCCGTATCGTGAGGTTTACTTGTGAGTAGGTGAACTTGCCTTAGTCCATCAGAAAGGGCAGACTGAGAGGAATCCAATGACACCAGAATGGTCCTGATCCAGTGAATGCAGCCCCCAAAAACACCTGAGAAGGAAGTCTCTCCCTCCAAGCAGACAAATGTATTGAGCCCTATGGAAAGAGAAACTAAGCCTCACAGTCACATTTACTCGCGATTAAGCAAACGTGCCTTGGCTGGTGGTCAGGCCAGGCAAAGGGGAATGTGAAGCCACCAGAATGGTCCTGATCTGATGGAACTGGAGTTCAACAAGTGCTCCAGAAGGCCTTCTCCCCCCCTCCCATTAAAAAGGATCAAAACAGAGGCTTCAGCTGATAAGGTGAACCTTTTTGAGACTTGCAAAGCCAGATGGATCCTGACAGTGATCTGGTTTAAACAGAAGTTCTTCAATTGAACTGGGCACTGGGTAACCTTACTGTAAGGTTACATTACTGAAAGTAAGGCCGAAAACCTTACTGATTTTGTAGGGGGGTGTTATTGCAGGCAGGCTACAGAGGAAATTCACTTGGTGGAACAGGGCTGGCTTCTGCTTATTTAATTATTTGTTTTACTTTAATTATTTATACTTATTTATTTTAATTTACCTGATGATGTCACTTCCACCATGACATCACTTCTGGTGGGTCTTGGACAGATTGTCATTGTAAAAAGTGCGTCCCAGTGCTAAAAGTTTGAGAACTGCTGCAATAAGGTGTTAGTAAGTTGACACCCTGGAAGGGGTGTGTGACACCACTAGTGACCAAAATCACAGTTTGGAGGAATAATACCAGCATGTTATATATCAATCAATGCGTAATTTCATGCAGAATGTGTTCTCTCAAAAAGTACAGCCAAATAACCAGTGGGTGGAGTGATGGTACATCACCACGCCCACCATCTGGGGCCCCGCCCTCTGCATGGGGGGTGACACGCTGGCATCCTGCACTGGGTGACGTGAACCCTAGTGATGCCACTGAATATGGCCACTGACTGGTGGCAGGACTTTTCAGGGCAGGGGAAGGGCAGGAAGGGGGCAGAACTGGGTAGGGAATGGCAGGGGGAACAGGTCCAGGAGAGGGGCAGAGGTGGCATCAGGCTCTGCCAGCATATTATAATCCCTCTCCCAGGCCGGGAAACCCAACACGGCTCTCTTCAGTTCTGCGCCCGCTCATTGTGGCCGCCTGGGTGTTATACAGGGTAATGGATTGCGCTCTGACTCTTCTACACTCCTCCACACAGATATATCAGTGGCTTCTCACAGTCTCTCCATCTCTCTCCAAGCTGCTTCCATTTTTCAGGCAAGGTGAGAGCTCAACCTTCAGAACGGTAGCATAGCAAGCTGGGAGGTAGTATAGCAAGCACCAGGCCAGTGCATGCCACCCTGGATGCCGGCCAGAAGGGAGAACTGCAGGGACTAGTTGCTTACTGTTTGGCAATCTTCAGCTATCTTCAGGACCAACAGCCTCCTGCCAGCAATCTTGTTTTCACCACTCACTGGAAAGAACACAAAGCAACAGGGCCTGAAGATTGCTGAAGAGAGGCAACCTGGAGGCAGGCTATTGCATTTAATGCAATGTGATAGCCCAGAAAGTTGGGAGTGATGAGATGATATTGTTACTTCACCCCTGAACTACTGCATTGCAGAACTGAAGAAGGCAAGCCAGGGGTAGCGTTCTCTGTGGAAACGCTTCTGCTCCAGACCACACCTCCTGCCTGATGGCATCACACTGCCACATTCTACTTAATTTCATTGGCTGCTACTTCTATGGAATAAAGAAACTCTGAGTCACAATGTCAGAAAAGTGGTCTTTCTATCTTTCAATTCATACTTCATATGTTTTTTTAAAATGTAAACTTGATTAAACAAGCACAAACACAAATATAAAAAATGAGTGTATAATGAGAAAGAAGGAGTCTTGCATAAAAATGTTATTGAATAAATGTCTGCAGATTGGGGAAGCCAAAACAAATGATATGAAGGTTCAGCATCTGTCACAGAAATCTATATATTTGCAACTAGGAGGTCACTACTCACTTGTGGGAAGACCTACAATATCACTGTATTGTTCTTCAATGTTGCATTTCTAACTTTCCTAACTAGTAGAGTTAGCTTGTTCATAATGCCACAGCCCCCACTCACAGATGTAGACATGAGTGCCATTTGCCTGATCCCATCCTGTGCAAGGCATGGGATCAGGCTAGGCACCTCTCTGGTGCCTGAGGGTGGGGCCAGAGATGTGCAGTTTGGATGGGGCCTCTATCCCTCAGCATTCTGAGACTGGAGGAGTTCGTGATCCTGCCTACTCACCTGTTACTATAGTCTGGGATTAGCAGGCCCCTGTTAGAGTCCCTGGTGGTTTGCCAGGGTAGCCATGACTGGTAGCTTTTGTGCAAGATGGAGTAGGGATTCACTGTCTATTCTTATGCAAGTGAGAGTCAGAGGGAGAACCAGAATGGGTTTTAGGAACCTATCCGGCGCTGGGGTGCATGCTGGTCATCCCTCAGGCTTGAATTATGATGTAAGTTTCAAAGGCTGAATGGCTTGGAGTAGGAGGAGCAATTCAGCTTTCTTGATCCCCTTTCCAGGGGTTGGTGATAAAGAGCTGGGGTCCCTGAGAGGCAACCACATATTGGAATCTTGGCTGTCTCCTCCAGGGTAGCTGCCCACACTTCAGTGGGGAGGAGTTTGTGCAACTAGAACCTGCTGCAGTTTTAAATTGATCTACTGTTATAGATCAATATTACTCCAAATCACATGGTCATGTGTCTTTGTGGTGAGTACTTGGGCAATGATAACCTCCCAGATCTTCTTCATACATAGGTTTTGGTTGGGGTGTTGAACGGTTCTCCACATCCTTCTCCTGGCCTGGAAGGAAGAGAGTTTGTGTGGAGAAAGGGAGGAAGACAACACTGTTAAGGACCACTTATCCCACAAGGGTCATAGACGGCAGGTAGATGGTCTCCAGTCACTAGACAGTACACTGCCTTCTAGAGTCCTGCAGGCAGCATTGCATCCCATTCCAACGGTGTGTGTTTAGAATGACTGATCTTAAGGCACACACATATTGTGTTAAACACTTGTTACACTACACCTTTTGCTTCTTCAGAAATCACAGAGCAGCAGTTCCTTCCCCAAAGTATGTTACCAAACAAGTAGTTCATTTCCTCTGATTCACTCCCTGAAGAGAACATTGCTATCCTCATTTCACTAAGATGTTGTGGTGCAATGTAAAGACACACTAATACTGTGGCTGCTCAGAGCACTTGGACTCGCTGTAATAAGTGTTTGCTGCTTTGGGTGGTACAGATGCTGACATTCTCCATCTTTCTTTCCCTGTAGTTTTGAATGCACAGCAAACAATAGATCACACTCTCCTCTCTGACTCCAGCTTTCTTTTCCAAAATAACAGTGCCATCTGCCTCCAAAAAATGCTGGCTTTCTTTACCACTAAAATTAATGAATCGCTTGAGCAACCCACAAATCATCACTCATGAAAGATTCATCTATCTTAGAGACATGTGCTCATAAAATCTTTATAAAAGTGAACCCCGTGCTTCATTTGCATGGAAGCCACTGTTTATGCATGTATGTATACAAGCTTACATGTGCCTATAAATGCTATCTACACATAAGCATATTCCTGCAGATTTTTGTGTGTGTGTGTGTGTGTGTGTGTGTGTAACATTTGTTCATGAGAAGTGATAGATCATCACTTTCTAGAAAGTTAAGCTAGGGTTGGGTGGTGTTTGTTTTTAAACTAAAGCTGCATGATAATAATGTATCACTGCTTAATCCTTTGAGAATTGTGATATTTTCACCTCATTCATAAAAGCAAGAGTTCTTTGTTCTGGTTGTTACGATCCTGAACATAGTGGTGTCATCTACAACGTAACATAGCTATCTCACTTTTGACCTCATCTCCTGACAGCAGCATGTACATAATATAAAGAATTCTTCAAAATACACAACCTGCTAAGACTGGAAGCTTGATCCTAAAACCTGTGAGAGAATTGATTCACACTTCCTATACTTTGTCCACTCTTAGCTCCAGATGTCAGAAATAGGATTGTTTTACCTTATGAGACTGGACTACTTTATCCTATGCAGGATGATTTCTTTTTTTCCAGACAGTTTGCCACAAAATCACAGTGACCATGGATGTCCACCAGGAGATGGGGGACCGGACAGGACAGCACAGCAGTATCTAGGTAAACCTAGGTAGATGTACGGATAATGTATGGAGAATGATTGTTCTAATGTAAGAATACAGTCACTGCCCAACTTATTAACACATTAAGTTCCAGAGTTCTGCTCATAAGTCATTTGACTGTAAATCCAACATCACTATAATCGGTAGTGAACATGTTGTAAAGTATGGACAAAATGCATTATGATACATCTACTGTACAATACTTTATATTGTGTGAAAACTGAAAAAGTGGACTAACTACAGTGGTAGAAATGTTTGGGAAGGCTGGGTATGGGCTCTAATGCCTTCTATTGTCTATTGTCAGTCATAAGTTGAACTTATAACGATTGCTTCATACAGGCAATGGCCATACAGCCAGGCATGTTTTTATCTTTGAAAGCTGGTAAGGTGAATGTGTATAAGTAGGGGTGTGTCTATATCCTGCTTACTCTTCTAGAATATGGAGTACACTAGGGCCAAATCCTATCCAGCTTTCCAGCGCTGGTGTAGCTGTGCCAATGGGGTGTGTGCTACATGCTGTGGTGGGAGTGTAGTTATGGAGACCTCCACAAGGTAAGGGTGGAACATTTATTCCTTGCCTTGGGGCTGCATTGCAGCTGCACCGGCTGTGGAAAATTGGATAGGATTGGGCCCCTACTCATTCCATGGATGCAAGATAAATGCCAGTAGATTGTTGCGGCCATATGAATATTGCTTCTGATGAACCACCTGGAAGGATACAACTTAATGTTTGTTCTTTCATTGGATACAACTCAGAAATCAGAGTTTGGGTTTATCTTTCTTCAGCATTACCAGTGTTATTAGTATACAGACAATACAAGGTTGGTATTTCTACATATTTTCACCTGGATATTAACATTCTTCATCATTTCAGGGTGCTCCTTCTTTCGGTTTTCAGTGCAGGGTGCTTTGCTATATTGCTGAGGATCACCACCATTTACCCCAGTGAACCCAGCTTTACAAGGCAGACAAATAATAAGAACCAAAATTTGTGCTGAAAAATGGCAGGACAATCAAGCCTCTGCTGTAGCTTGCACTCCGGCATCTGCTTCTGTACATGCAAAGCAAATACAAATGCCCAAAGATTAAATTTCACATACATTGAATGGAATTTTGTATTGAAATTAAATTTCAATAATATTGACCTTTAAAAAAATTCACATAAAAATATATAGAATTTTTTAAAAAAATTATATCCAGTGCAAGTCTGCAATATTCAGAGTTCCAAATGTATAGATAAGTCCTTCACAGACACACCTCGCCATCTTCTAATATAAACAATGAACATGCAACAGCAGGGGTGAAGGCCCATCTGCGTCAGGGTTGAGGCTAGTCCTACCGCCACTTCAACATGCTCTACACGTCTTGTTTTCTGTATAGACCTTAAGTTTTGCCAATCACTTTCTCTTTTCTCAGCGGCACTAAGCTCCAGTGCCAGCACTGGATGTTGTAAACATGCCGTAAAGCACATTTACAGCATCCTCAGAGTAGGGAACGCCGGTGCTGGGACCAGTGCTTGAAGGATGCTGTCTACAGCAAGGTAAGAGCTCTGGGTGGCAGTTCAGGCTATCGGAGTGGGGGGGAGGTGTTCTGGGGTGGGGGACAGTGGAGCAAGAGGAGAGGGGGTGGTACCTGTTTTGGACTACAAATCCTGACACAGAGGTTCTTTTGTCTACACTGGCAAAATAGCAGGTGCAAGCATGAGAAACCCCATTGCAGGGCTTGTGGCTTTCCTCAGGAGAAGGGAAGTCACCTTCTCCTGCAGAAACCTCCAGCTGCTTCCTGGCACCCACAGGATATATCAGTCACCATTTTGGCACCGCTGATCCTCTGGGCACCAGGAAGCTCAGGACTGAACGGTTAACTCATTTCTGCCCAGCCCACAGGTGTACACATTTGATTCCTGTTGCATCTATGCAATGTTGGGCAGAAATTGGACTGTGGACACTTTTGTGCTCTTTCCTTACAAACTAAAGTACATGTAGTTCTACAGTATTTTGGACACAAATTTCAGTTTCAGGTCTAGAGAGGTCCATCTCCTAAATTCCAACACACATTCATTCTGACATATGGCAGGCTAGGCAGATCACTTACCACATTTTTCCATGACAGATAATATAGGAATTATTCCTTCTCTTGGCAAGAAAGATTCCCAGTGCGGTAGCCCAAAACAATTACTACTCAGTACATTAATTTTGTTCAACATACAGCTGCCTGGCAGAAAGCCAGATAGTTAAATGGCCATATGCACACAAAATACCTGATTTGCATACATACATATTTGCCTAATTTTGAAAATCTGGTTGTGCATTATTTTAGCACTGGCTAAAGCAACATTGTATAGTCATGTGTTCTTCCATAGAGATATAATTCCCATAAAAGGGTAAAGGTCTTCCATTCTATTAAATCCAATGTCTCAACGAGAATGCCAAATGCTCTCTCCTAAATTTAACTATAAGCCGCTAACAACAACGGGGTGTATAACAAACAAATGTCAGAATCCGTATAGATTTCCCAATGGTTCTTAAAAATTGTGATTATTGCCAATAAATGTCAACATTCTACAGGTCTCTAATGCTTACCACAATATACACAGTGTGATCTCATTGGCATCCAAACTGCTCACTGTATCTGAATAAACTGTATTTTGAATACAGGTAATTATCTGGCTTTTGGCTGTGTGATGACACTTGAACCTTACAGCATCAGGATATTTGGATAAACCCATTTCTTGTAGAATTCAAAGCCCACAGCACATGTGAATCATTGTCTTGGAGAAGCAACTCTGAACAGCCTTCTCTGAACCCTACTCATTAATTCTCATGGAGATTGAACATGTAAAGGGACTCTCATAAGCACATGCAGTACTCACCCACCTTTAATAAGGCACCTTGGAACATGCCAGAGTTCCGGTCATGGAGAGAAACTCTTCCTGTATTCAGTGCTTATCAGTTGTAGACAAAAGGTTGGAATTTGGTAGAGCAGAGATTGGAGCTCAGTGGCACATTGGTGGTGGCCAGGGCTACCATGGGTGTTCATGAGAAGCCCCTTGCATGTTCACTCTCCATGGGAGTGGAATACTCTGAATAGGACTGTAATTTGAAACAATTCTCTTCCGGTCGTAATATTTGCGAATTTTCATTGTATGACCCAGCCTTATCACGTTACAACACTTTGCATCACACACAAATGATGCAAGGAGAGAGAAGAGAATAGGGTCTAGAGCAGTGATTTTCAACCTTTTTTCATCTCATGGCACACTGACAAGACACTAAAATTATCAAGACACACCATCAGGTTTTTGACAATTGACAAGGCTCGCCATGCTGCCAATGTGGGGCTCACATCCCCCATTGGCCCTACTAATAACTGACCTTGCCCCAAATTCCTGTGGCATACCTGTGGATCACTCACGGCACACCAATGTGCCATGGTACATTGGTTGAAAATGGCTGGTTTAGAGACTTCCAATATGATGTGGTGGATGTCATGGTAAATAGCTGCAAGCATTACTAACTGGAAAACCAAATTTGGGGCCATCCCAATGACAACAGAACCATGTGCTCTGGTTCTTACTGAATCAGTTTCAGTCAGCTTTGATACTATTGAGGTCCTTAAGTAGAAGAATTTTACCACCGCAGCACCCAGGGCTTTGTTTCTGTTTCCCTTTTTGGAACGTGTTGCCTGTTTGTTGAGTAATGGAAAGCATTCCGCCTACTGAATTACTTCATGTTATGCAAACCGTTCTAACACAATCCAGCCACTTTTGCAGAGATGCATTAAACAACATCCTCAGGAGGGCCCATAACTCCAATGTAAGAGAGCATGCTTGACATGACAACAGTCCCAGGTTCAATGCATGATATTACCAGATAGAACTGAGAGCAATATTTGCCTCAAATGTTGCCGGTCTGGGTTGACGATTGATGTACACCCCCCAATAACCATGCAGGGCAGAGGCTTGGGTTAAGCTGGGCCACTTTATTAATTCAAAAATTCAAAACGACTGCAGCAGGGAGAAAAACTCAAACTCCTCCCCCCACCACCCACATGTAAGCATCTAACTGCGGGGAAATGAAGATAGATTGTATAATCTTCAAATAATGGGCAAGACCACCCTGACTCAGTGCTGAAATCTATCTGAGGATGAATCAAGCTTATTGCTGTCAACCCTGAAGTATTGAGGCAGCTGGAGGTTGAGGCAGTATTTGAGGTTGCATTTGGGAATCCAAGCCAGAGGGCTTACCAGTCAGCCCTGCTAAGCTGGGAAGCATCTGAGGTGCACCACTGGTTCACCCACAACCTTACTTACCTCAGGGTGCACACTGAACAGCCAACTTCTGTGTCCATGCCCAGATGACACCTGTCTAAAGTAACCAAAAGGATGGTAAAATGAGTGAATCATAGTTTTTCTTAAAAAAAACAAAACAAAAAAAACTGCTAGCCTAGGGCCAATTGGGTTAACAACAAAGGAAAATCCTACCTGTTTCCAAAAGGGCAACCAACTAATCTCAGACTGAATAGAGGGAAGGGTGAGAAGGGGTCAAAATCTGGAGCCAGACTGAGCTAAGTAGTGAAAAAACACTGAAGAAAGTCAGAGAGCTCCACCCCAGGACCAAGACACCAGGAGGTCTGGTGTCTAGAGCAGGGGTGCCCAAACCCCGGCCCTGGGGCCACTTGTGGCCCTCAAGGCCTCTCTATGTGGCCCTCAGGGAGCCCCTAGTCTCCAATGAGCCTCTGGCCCTCCAGAGATTTGTTGGAGCCCACACTGGCCCGATGCAACTGCTCTCAGCATGAGGCCAACTGTTTGGCCTCTCGAGTGAGCTGTGGGATGAGGGTTCCCTCCACTGCTTGTTGTTTCATGTCTGTGATGCAGTAGCGGCAGCAAAGGAAAGGCCAGCCTTGCTTTGTGCAAGGCTTTTATAGGCCTTGAGCTATTGCAAGACCTTCATTCATTCGTATAAGTTCATCTTTAATATATTCATTTATGTAAATTTATTCAAATTTGAAATGTAAATTAATTCGGCCCCCGACACAGTGTCAGATAGATAATGTGGCCCTCCTGCCAAAAACTTTGGACACCCCTGGTCTAGAGGGCAGAGCAAGGATCAAGACGGGCAGGAGGTCTGGTCTAGAGGGTAGAGCCTCCGTCTGCCTGAAGATAACATCCACAAGGTCGCCAGTTCGAGGCCACCGGCACCGTGCGACCTTGGAGCAGCTGACAAGCTGAAGCCGAGCAAGTCCATCTGCTCTGAGCGTGGGAGGATGGAGGCCAGAATGTGAAGCCAGATCGGAATGAAACACCTTGAATGTAGTCGTTCTTGAAAGAAAGAACCTTCTCTGAAATTGTAAAAATCCCTATTTAATAGGGATTTAATAAAGCCTGCCTATGTAAACCGCCTTGAATAAAGTCTTGAATAAAGACCAAGAAAGGCGGTATATAAATACCTGTTGTTGTTGTTGTTGTTGTTGTTGTTGTTGTTGTTGTTGTTGTTATTATTAAGACTCCAATCAGGTGTCTGAATTTTAACACCACTGCCTTGTGCGACAGAAGGGTCCAGTCAAGATTGGCATGAGGAAGCACACATTACCATCATACTGAACTAAAAAGACCAATGGATCAGGCCTGGGAGGGGGATGGGATCCCATGAACTATCCCTTCTGTCTTCTTAGCTACTCTGCCACAGGTAGGTTCACTGGTGGTAGATGCATGGACCTGCTGGATATTTGCACTGGATATCTAACACTGCCATTTCTGACACCACTATGGTCATTACAACAGTGGAGCATGAGATCTGCTTTCATAAAGACCCCATAGGATTGGACTGTTACTTCAAAACTAATCTTTAGTATCTTTGAATTTTCTGTATATGATACTGTTCAATATTAATTCTTATTTTCATGATTGTAGTAAAATATTTTAACTTGGATTTTAAATGTTCAGTTTTCTTGAGACAACTGGAGGGTACCAGACATACTGTTGACATAAATATGAACAAGAGCAATCATGAAACTTTTATCCCCCTCTACAAAGAGAATTAGACTGGCATTATATCATGCAGAAGGCTTAACGTTGTGAAAACATTGTATGTTAATTTGAACTAATTAACTAATAGCTTAATTAAGGAGGCCAAAGGCAGCACTAATATTCACCATGTATTGTGATGCTGTAACAGAACAGAGAGCAAAATATCATGAAACAAATGGTCTAATGGGTAAATTTTTACCATTTTGAAGAGGGAAAGAGGTACAAAGTTTGTTACAATTATTAATAATAGGGTCTTAAAATAAACAATCTAACAGGCAATTTTGCACGAGTTTGTCGGAATGATGGAGGAGGGTCCTGGTTTTATTGCAATTAAGCATAAATTATTTTCATTGGGATTGCAGCTGGAGATGAATCAGTTTGATAGGAATTTTTTTTCCCCTTAGGAAAGCAATGTCTAGATTGAGGGAGCTGTAACTCAGATAGTGTTGGACTACAAAACTATAAACCTGTCTTCTGTAGGTTGTAGATGTTCATGATCTATGACTGCAGTGGATAAATATTTTCAAATCCAGTTTGTGGAAGTTCCCAAGAAAGAATTGTAGAATAGTGAGTGCCACTGGGTTTTCTTGGATTCGAAGGTTCAGATTGGAAGGGGTTACACAAATTCTGAGTTTGTCAAGCACATTCAAGATTCGCACTTAGTTGGAAACTACATAAGCTCTCCACCTGAGAGGCCAAACTGGAGATGCTGCAAAGGAGCCATATTATGTATGTCAAGTCTGAGTGGGTCTGATGTGGGTGGCCCAATCCTATCCCCCACTATACAACCAAGCTACCAGAGTGCATGCTGCATGCAATGGTGGGGGACGACGACCAAACAGCCCAGGAAAGGCAAGTACAAATATTTTTACTTACCTCTTAGTAGGTCATCTAACAATCAATTGGTCTTCTCAAACCTATGACAGCTCTTTTGATGATGCAAGTATCAGGAGAGTTACAGCCCAATCCTGAGCTGTCCAGAGTCCTGAACACAACCAGGCAGCTGCCAGTGGCTCTTCAGAGGAAGGAGACTTTTCCCTATCGCCCAATTAAAAGGTGATCGGAGTTTGTTTGGCCTGGCCGGGACACGAGAGTCCCTCCCCAAGGGGGAGGAGGAGAAAGGGGCTGGGTCTGGCAGCTACAGCGGACCTTTTAAAAGGGCACGAGACCCAGCCCTCTTCCTTCTTTGCATGTGGGCACCATGGGAATACCCGCCCGCCCGCCCTGGAGGCGGTCTGAGTTTAACTGGTCGCCGTTTGGGGCCAGGTAGGAACTTTTTGCTGCCTGCCAAGATTGGCTGAAGGACAGGCAGTTTTTTCGCCTACCCCAGACTGTTGTGGGCCAGGGGGTTACACTCCCCCTGTTTGCAAGCTACCATTGGTCACTTTAAGAGGGCAGGTGGTGCGGGTTAGGAGGCGTGAATGGGACTTTTGGCAAGCACCTTCAGGCGGCATAGGCAGGGCGGAACCCTATTTCAGTCCTCAGGGGCTCGGTGGCACGAGGACGTAGACAGGGCCCTGGCCGGGACCGTGGGGCACACCTCAGAGGCTCAGCGGCTCGAGGTGGCACAGTCCACGATCCGGCTGCCTTCCCCTTAAGGGATAGACATGGATGAGACATGCCACCCAGCAGCGGGGTGCAACTTGGAGTCGGGTGCATGCCCGCCTGGGGGCAGAGGTTTCTGGTACCGCCCAGAGGTCCCTCCCCACACCACAGGGGCTTTCGCTGCCTCAGATGCTGCAGGTCTCAGTCTCTGCTTCTCTTGCTAATGTGAAATAAAGTGGCCCTTTCTCCCATATCTGTTGTCTCGAGTGTTCATTGGACAGTGCCGAAACAATGTTCCTGTTCCCCCGGGTAAGGCAAGTAGCCCCACAATGGGGCTACTCGATTCTACAGCAACCATTGGCCAGCGGTTCTGAATATGACAACCGTTGGTACACAGAGGTTCTGAATATGGAGGAGCAGAGCTCCTCTCGTCCCACCTCCCTCCTGTCCCACTCCCTCCCCAGCCTGCCTCCTCCTGCCCTCTTCCCCCTCCCTTTGCCTCCCCCTGCCCCAGAATGCCTCCTCTCCGCCTCCCCAATACTCCCACCTACCTTTCTGCCATCCCACGGTTCAGTTGACCACCAAGTGGCAAAGCACCGGTGATCCACCGGTGCTGAGCTAGCACCATTGCAGGATCAGTGCTGAGGGCCACAAACATGCTTTACAGCAAAGCTTTACTTTGCGCTGGCAGTGCAAGCTTAGGATTGGGCTCTGAGGGGCTTGGGCCAGGTTGGGAAGGGGGCATAGGATGTCAACATGCACTGCTGCCACTGATATCCTCCCCACCCCACTCCAAACCATCCCTGGCTGGTCTGATTCCTGCCCCAATCACCCCCTAAACCATTTCCTGCCTGACCACTGCCCACACCCATAGCCAAAGTATCTGCCTGAATGATTTCTGGGATCCACTGGTGGGTGCGCAGAACCACCAGTCATTTGCACTCGTGGCGACAACGTGCATGGCGGCAACACGCCTTTTGCTCTGCTGTAACAGAATTTACAGCAGCAGAGTGCAAGTTACGCTGCCATAGGTCCTGCATGGGATTAGGCTAGAATTGTGTTTCTGCAGCAACCCTTCTGAAAATACGGTTAATGATGTGGTTTACAATTTATCTTTTTTCCCTCTTGCACTGTTTTCTTTTGTCAAGAATCTGGTGGTAGTCAAGGTACATCTCACATTGCTTGGGAACAGCAAGTGCTGAGCCAGTGTTCAGAAACAGAAAAAAGATGACTGGGCAGGAACTGTCCTCCCTCATACTTCCTTTTGGAGGTGTTCACTGTAAATAATGGGGATGAGTTCTTCTAGCAGTATTGATCAAGGAATGACAAATCATTCATCCAGGGACTTGAAATCTGTGAACTGTTGCTAGGAGCATAATGCATTGTGAGGATACATTGTTAAGACACAGTCTTGGTAAAATGCATCAATAAAACCGCATCCTCCGTTAAGACGTTCCAAGAAGAGTAAGTGTCCAGTCAAAATGCCATCAAATAATCCCCCCAAATACCGACATTTTGCCTTTCAGTAAAATAGCTACAACTCTGGCTCTGTTTCTTAAAATAAACAGGTGGGAATTCTAAACATGCTTATCTGAATCAAACCTGGAAGATTTAAGGTGTGGCGGGAGTGAGATATTGAATTAGAATACTGGCAGTGGGTTCTTTCAGATTAGATTTCAAACGGGGTTTGCGGAAAGAGTGTGACCAGGTATGGTTCTTCCCCACCTAGCTTGCTGGTGCACCATCACCATAGCATGTGGGCAATAGTTAATCTGCTAACTGCTAACCTCTGCAAACTGAACAAAGGAACACCTTTTAAAGTGGTGGGTCTCTTATAGCTAGCAGGGGGGAGAGCAAATGTCTGTCTTCACCCCCACACACTATCTCCTCTTTGGAGACTGACTGACTGACTGACTGACTGACTGACTGACTGACTATCTATCTATCTATCTATCTATCTATCTATCTATCTATCTATCTATCTATCTATCTATCTATCCCTCTGGATAGGTGGTGTTGTTTTCCTACGAGTGAATGTGTGTGCATGTTTCAAGACTGAGTTTCGAGTTGCCTAGGTTGGGAGGAGCATCCAGTTCAGAAACTGTAACTTCAAGGCAGGTGAAGTTGCTCACTCCTATATTTGTAGTAATGTAACATCAGCTTTGAGAGATTGTGACTTGGCAATAATATATATCCTTTCATGAGCACTTATAAAAAAACTGTGCCACCCTTTCTAAAAAGAAAAGAACTACATGAGGTCTATGGAGATTTTTACAATGTGTTCTAATCCATTGTCTGTCTTTTTTTTTTTTTTTTTTGACTGACTAATTTCCTAATGGAAGTTTTATCTTTCTTTTTTTTCTTCCTTTTTGTGATGTCTAAAAGGGTTATTTAAACCAAACATTGGTTATTGGCTAAATCATTCTGATTTAATGCACACATGATTCAGTCCATTATTTCTCAGAATTGTTGGGCATCTGAACATATGATCCCTGCTGTAAAAAAATCACATTCCATCCAAATGGTTGCCAAGTGCTTGTCCCTCTAGTCATAGATTAACACCCTTTGGAATGTTGCCTAGGCCAGAACAAAGGAACCATATTGTCTGAAAAAAGAAAAAAGAAAAAGAAAAAAACCTGGCTGCAGTGTTATCAACTAGTGGCTTCAAAGAAAGCCAATAGCTCTAGGTTCTGCTCTTGTGATAATCTGAAATGACACAGTCTCCAAAGCCAGTCTTCTGACAAGCTCAATGAAGCATCTATAAACAGATATTGTTGACAGGCCAATCTTATCTCCCACCATCTTCCACCATGTAGCTATGCCAATGTAGTGAACACTACATGCAGTGGCGGAGGGGGTGATCAGATGGCCAATGAGAACTACATAAAAACAACTTTTTCTTACCTCCCTGTAGGCTGACCAATGGGCCTCCTTGGACCAGTACCAGCTATTTTACTGGTATACATAAGAGGAGAGTAAGAGGGTGTGTCCAGGAAAAGGGAGTAGGATCCAGTGTGTCCAACTGCTGTCAAGATTCTCCCCCTCTCCCAAATCAATCTCCTTCTCCCCTCCCACAACCTGGTCCCACCTCCACTTTACCTGCTCTAGTGTGGGGTGGGTCTATTAGTTGTGGGTACATGGAGCTGCCTGCCATTTTCTCTGACAGCTCCAATACACCTGACAGTGGTGCACCATTTGTGGCACTGCTGCAGCCTTTACAATAGCAGATCAGGGGTTCCACTATCATAAAGCCCCATAGGATTGGGTTGTGAGTTGCTTTATTCAACTGTACTTAACATTCTAACCTGAAACATACCAACCACTGTAATCCAAAGCTGCTTGTCAATAATGGATAGATGGACCTCCTTCATCCACAGGTTTTCCACTTGGCTCCTAGGTCAGTGTCATGGATATGTAAGGCCTTGGTTAGCATGTGGAGCCTGAACCAAACTAAGTCAGTAACGGAGAAGTGGGTCGCAGTGCCTAGCTGCAAGAATGTGAGTAAACAAACAAAAAGATTGTGGTCTCTCCTTTGCTGGCCAGGAAGGACAGACAACAAGAATTACAACCCATTGGAATGTTAGCACCTCTGCAGACAGAAAGGTGCCTTATCAAGCTGATGAAGTGCAGCTGTGGATCTCCAGTTGGGAAGGGTAAGAACTAGGAGGCCTAGCAACCAGACCCACTCCAAGAAGGTTCTGTCCTCAAAAGTTTCTGATTGGACAGTCTAAATAAGTATGAAGTCACCTCAGCACTATTAGCATAAGAAGTATAATAATGAGTGCCCCAAGGGGTGTGCGTACTCCTTCTTGGGCAGAGTTTTGGGGTGCAACATCCTGCACGCTGGGAGCCCATTGTCCACCATGGGCATCTGGCCTCACAGGTAGCCTGGAGCTAAAAGATCTACAAGAGTAACTGACCCTGGTGAGAGATAGGTATTAACAGAGATAGCCAGCTAGCTTTATTATTTTATTGCTGATATGTTTCCTAGATGTTTATGCCTCTAGCATTTGCTGCCTTACTGTAACTTTATGCAACCTTACGTACTTAATAAACTAAAATCTCTTTCACCTAGTTGTTTTATTGTCTGTTGGGGAAAAAGGTTCAGAATCCTGCCTAGCTGTTCAGCAAGCTACCAAGTACTCATTGAGGTCCAGTAACTTGAGGACTGAAGCTTTAATTGGAGAAAGAGCTCAGTGCCTCCAAGGGATAGAATTAAGCCTAGAGGGTCTCAGTGTCCCTGGACTGAGGCACTGGCACATACAGGGTGGTGGTAGTACTACTGAACAACAGACAATGTCGCAAACTTAGGGGGGTTGGGGTGCTCAGAGTTCTTGGTTCTCGAACCTTAAAGCCCTCAATGCCCCCTGTCCAGTAGTATTAAAATCATATTAATATTAGAAAATCACAAATATACATTCATGATGTTTGTAAAACACGTCTTCATCTAACATGTACATCCATCTAATATTTCATACATTCTGACACACTCAATAATCTTTGTCATATGTTAGTCATTCATTCACTGAAGTTGTCAGCTTAGAGCAGGGGTGACCAAATCCCCGCCCGGGGGCCACTTGCGGCCCTCGGGGACTCCCAATCCAGCCCACAGGAAGCCCCCAGTTTCCAATGAAACTCTGGCCCTCTGGGGACTTGCTGGAGCCCATGTTGGCCTGACACAACATCCCTTAGCATGAGAGTGACTCTTCAACCTCTTGCATGAGCTATGGGATGAGTGCTCCCTCCACTGCTTGCTGTTTTACATCTGTGATATAGCAGTGGCAGTGAAGGAAAGGCCGGCCTTGCTTTATGCAAGGTCTTTTATAGGCCTTAAGCTATTGCAAGACTTTCATTCAGTCATATAAGTTCCATCTCTAATATATTCATTTATGTCAATTTATTCAAATTTTAAAAGTAAATTAATTCTTTTTCTCCCGGCACCCTATGCAGTGTCAGAGAGATGATGTGGCCCTCCTGCCAAAAAGTTTGGACACCCCTGAACTAGAGGATTTCCAATAGTTTCCAGTAGTTTCGCTATTGAAAGAAAGAAAGAAAGAAAGAAAGAAAGAAAGAAAGAAAGAAAGAAAGAAAGAAAGAAAGAAAGAAAGTTCAAATACATACATTGATCCAAATTTCCGTAGAAATTGGTTTTCAAAGTTGGTTCTCTGGAGCTACTTTGAGGCAGCACTTCTGATATCTGTCTGTTTTTCTGATATTTGTCTATATTTGGTCTAATCCTATCCTGGGCTTACAGCAGCGGATCTTGCAATCTGCTTCTGTAAGTCCATTTATGGAGAACAAAAGTCATGCCACTGTTGGATACTCCAGAACCACTGGCTCAACTGGCTGGAGGTTCCACTAGATTACTCAGGCTGCATCGGATCAGGTAAGATGGCAGTGTGGGTGGGGCATGGAAGGTTTGGGGAGGATTGGGGCAGTTTGGAGGAGAAGGAACTAGGGTGGTTTGGGTTTGGGTCAAGGAGACCCATTGATGGCAAGACAGTCTATAGAAAGGTAAGCATAAAATATTTTTATTCTATACCAGCTGAAGTTTCCAAACTATTTTCAAAACCACACATAAAGTTCATTACGGCAGACCTGCCTATGACCTTAGTTATTCTAGGATGTTTAAGTTTTTTTTTTTTTATGGAGAAAGAGAAATCTAGGAATAATTAATGTAAAACTTGTACAGTTTTCATTATTTTTTGATTAACTCTCCCTGCTTGTTGTCACCATTATTAAATATTTTGGTTAATTACAATTTAATAAGTGTTCCTTTAACAGTATTGTTGCCATAAAGAAGACTTATGTTTGCTGTAGACAAAGTATAGTTAAAAAGTATAAAATATGCATAGTTTGTATAAAAATACTGCAACGCACCGTGCTACTTGGGGGGAAAAAACCCACACTGGATAATTATTACTTAAAAGAAAAGCTTTCTGCCCAACAACTGTGTTAAATTCAGCAATTCATTCAAGAACATCCCAATACTTTTACAGGGGAATAGCCATTGTGCCTATACCCCTCACTAAGAAATGAGACAAAGGGCACAATCTAGAGGCGCCCATGGACTGGCGCAAGTGCAGGAGGGTTGCATTGTGCCTCCTTGGGAGGAAGACAGGCTGGCACTCAGAGGAGCACTGGCCTGCGGGGGTTGACGTAAGCCTCCATGCCGGCTTCCTTACTGAGGCTTGCGTTGGCCCAGCTGGGCTGACGTAAGCATCTGGGGTGGGCAGGGAGGAGGAGGAGGGAGGCATTCCTGGGCAGGAGGAGGGCAGGTGGTGGGCAGCCCTGGGGGCAAGCAGGGAACAGGAGGCAGGGCTGGGATCCAGTGTGTATGCTGGATCCCAACCCCCGTTTCTGGGGAGAATGGAGCAGCTTCAAGCCGCTCCACTCTCCTCGGACTTGCGCCACCTCCTTGAAGTCCGAGGAGACCCAAAGGGGAAAGGGTGTCTTTCCCAGAGGTAAGGGGAAGAGTTTCCCCTTGCCTCTGGCTGAGCCGCTCTTGGCCCCTATCCTGTGCTGGATACAGTGCAAGCCTCTTGGCTTACCTGTTCCAGCGCAGGGTAGGATTGCACCCAATGTTTCAATTAAAAGGTTACTTTTACTGAAATACTTGTCAATCAACAGACTGTGCAAAAACTTTCCTAAATTCAGATATTCCTCCCTGTTGTTGTTGTGGGCTGGTTTGGAATCTAGCCAAGATCCTAAGAATCAGAGAGATTTTACCATAGGATTCTTGCTGTTCTAAGCAATGGTTTTCTTTGGGGGTGTGCGGGTGCAATTTGCTCAAGGCCAAGAAAGTCAACATGTTTCTTCAGACTTCTAAGCACTGCTGTGAGGGCTCCAGTGACAGCTGGAACAATATTGACCTTATTCTTCCAGAGACACCCAAGTTCTAATCTCAGGTCTTACTATCTTGCGATCGTTTCTGTTCTTTATCCTCAAGTCTACTATCGCCTGTGATTGCAATGTTGTGGTGGTGGTGGTTTATATATCAAAATAAATCAATAGAGGGTTCTTTGACCCCAAAGGTCTCACAATCTCAAAAGAGTTAAAAGTTAATGGCATCCTGAACATTTGATCGACTCCTAGGAGTGCAATCCTAAGTGTGCCGTAAAGAACATTTTCACGTTGGTCAGGACCTAAACAATGTTAATTGGCAGGTGGGGGGGGGGCTGCAGAGATAGGGTTCCTGTATCTGCAGTTTCCATACCTTTGGGGGGCGGGAGAGGATCCCCTATGGATATGGGAGGATGCCTGTATTTCCAGAACTAAGGGCTTGATGTAAACTTCTACTAAATTTTAGGAGACGGTTACATCAAATCCTCAGTCCTGGAAATACAGAACTGTGGTTCTCAAACTTTTAACACAGGGACCCACTTTTTAGAATGAGAATCTGTCAAGACTCACCAAAGTTCTGTCATGATTGGAAGTGTCATCATCAAGCAGGAAAATTTTTGACAATCCTAGGCTGCAGTCCTATTCCACACTTACCCAGGAGCAAGTCCCACTTACTATCATTGTTAAAAGTATATACATAGTAACTTGTTAAAAGTACAGGTTTGTAACATTTCCTCAAATGCACACATCCCAAGGTCAAGTCCAACATATGAAAAATAAAATATTGAAATGAATGGGGACCCACCTGAAATTGGATCGTGAGCCACCTCGTTGGTCCCGACCCACAGTTTGAGAAAAACTGTCCTAGAAGTTAAAATCTGTGTCACTCCTTTATGTATAAAGTCGATGGTAAACAACAGATAGATGAAAGGTAACAAGTGGTGGCTTTTGCTTTCTTATTAGTCTTTAATTTCTTCTGGGTTAAAAAGCATTAGAGAAGAGTAATTGTTCTTTAATGATAAGAAATAAGAATATCATTACATTTTCTCCCAGTTCTTGCTAACAATTCTATTTCAATATTTTGTGTTTCAGTTGAAAGCTTTTCCTTTCACATTATTGGCTGTATGTGTGGAAAGGATGGAGAGAAAGCCGAGGAAAATGAAATCATAGCTTCTCTGTTTTGCTTTTCTGGTATAATATTTTACAAATATACACCTTCAGACCAGCATTGTTGAGAGGTAGGTAACTTACAGCCCAATCCTATGCTTCCCCCCCCCCGCCTCCGCAGGAGCACCAAAATGGCTTGTGCTACATTTGCAGGGGGGCGGTCTCAGAGGTCTCCTCTGGGCAAGGGAATATTCATTCCCTGACCTGGGGGTAAGCCTCCACAGCATGGAAATATCTACTCAGGCCTGTACTAGTGAAATCACCCCCATTGCACCCCGTTACACCCTCCTGCCATCTCATCCCACCTCTCTTGGTTGAGACCTCATCAGGTCCTGATGGAACCATTGCTGCATGTGGGGTGGATGTGGCCTTCCTGCTGGTGCTCCTTCAGTCAGTGCTTCTGCGCACTGTCAGAGGACCTTTCATGGCTGCTGTAAGGAGCATCATTCCACCAGCATTAAAGCCCAATAGGATGGACCTGTTAAGATTGGCGATTAAGGGCATAATCCTAACCTCTTATGTCAATGCTTTCCAGCACTGACGTAAGAGCAATGCAGCTCTGAGGCAAGGGAACAAACATTCCCTTACTTTGAGGAGGCCTCTGTGAGTGACACCCAACAGCAGGATGCAGCACATGTCCCATTGGCATTGCTATGCCAGTGCAGGAAAGCACTGACATAAGGGGTTAGGACTGTGCCCTTAGTGGCAAATTATATCCCACAAAACTACTGAGTTAATTTATAGCAAGTAATAATGCTTCACTAGCCAGGACAACTGCCTTCACCCTTTGCTGCTTCAAAATGAAATGTTACAACAACTCTGGATCTAGTAGGGTTGCCAACTTTTTCCTGACAGAGTGTACCTTTGTAACAATTGTGCAATAGGTGGGAAACAGCAGATGACACACCTCCTTGTCAGCAAATCTCCATGCCAGAAAAACCTGCTGGTGTCATCTGCTGTTTTCTGCCTGTTTTGCAATTGTTAAAGGCAGCGGAGCTCTGTTCACAAAAACGTTAGCTATCCTCAGAGATAACCTCGTAAACGATTCACTGTTGAGATCCTGTAGTTAAAGTTTACAATTCGTAAATAAACCTATGGTTTTGAGTTCCGTGCTACATATATGCCCTAAATGTAATCTCACACAGACAGCGGCTGAATAATTATCAAATACAGAGAGAGTGAGGACTGGAGTATGGTGGGTGCATTCTTTGGAAGAGTGGATTTCAGATGAACTAATGGCCCAGTCCTATTCCCTGGAAACGCTGGTGTGCTGTGAGATATGCCAGTGCGCAAATGGCCCTGCCGTTGTGGAAGCCCTTTCACCACCAACTGCTGTACAAACAATAGTGCAGCAGGCAGAAAGCCACGCTCCACCAGCAACAGAGCTCAACCCCGCCAGCTGAGAGATGAGAAAGGGGCAGAGGGCAGGGCAGGGCAGGTGGGATGAGATGGAGTTTGTGGCCACCAGATCCTGAACCCCCTTCCTTAGCCAGATACACCCCCCAGCAGCTCTGTAGCTCTATGCCAAAAATGGAGCTGGCATAGCTCTGAAGAGTTTCACAGGGGCCTCTGCACTAGCCAGGATGATCAGGGAAGTCTTTCTCTCTACCCATCCTTGACTGGCCTCTCCACTAGATCAGTGGTCTCCAAACTGGAGGCCACTGCCCTCCAGAAAATGCTTCCCTGGCGTGAACAGAATGCCCCCTTCCACTGGGAAGTACCATGCTGCCGATCTCCCACAAACTGCGTGCTGGCCAGCTGTGTCTGCCCGGAAATCCAGACGCAAAGCCTGCTGGGGCGACTGAACCCAGAAGTGGGTGGCTCTTGTGCAGTTTGGGGGAGATCGATGGCACAGTAAGGAGGCTCCCATTGGACAGATTCAGATCCGGCCCACAGGCCGGGGTATGAAGAGCCCTGCACTAGGATGACACAGATGCAGCGGACATCACGCTAGTAGCCCTGCATCCAACATGCCATCCCTACATAGGGTTGGGCTGCTAATGCCCTTACTAAGGGAGGAGTTTAGTGGTGTGAAATAGTCTCCTGCAAGTTCTTAACAGTATAACCTTTTGCTAGTGCTTGCAACACATGACAATTCTCCTTCCTCAGCAGCTGCTTCAGTACTGCTGTTCATATTATTGTTGTCATAGAATCTCTGGATATCAGTTATGCTTTAATATTTTTTTTTTACTTACCTTTCTTGGCCAGCCTGGTCCCCAACCAGCCCACAGGATGCAGCAGGCTCTGCACCCTCCACGGTGTAGGCTGACCTGGGGTAGGATTGGGTCAATCATTTTTAAATGTCTTTGGGCCCAATCCTATCCAATTTTCCAGCACCGGTGCAACCACAATGTAGCCCCAAGGTAAGGGAGCAAATGTTCCCATACCTTACTGAGCCCTCCATGACTGCCACCCCACCACAGGATGCAACGCCCACCCCATTGGCACAGCTGCACTGGCACTGGAAAATTGGATAGGACTGAGCCCTACTTTAACTCACACATCCTGACTCTTCACCTACTATCTGCTTAGCTCCTGAAATTGCATGGGCGGCAGTTCAGGCAGGTCACCCCTATACACGTTTAGAGAAATTAATTGTGAAACAAGGTGAGAGACCATGTTGCAAGTGCACAAATCCATCTGAATGGGAGACTATCATCCAAACCAGCCCAGCATGTCAAGTTTCTATCATATGGTTCTGTTGCCTAATAGCCCAATCTTATCCAACTTTTCAGCACTGATGCAGTTGTGCCAATGGGGCATGTGCTGCATCCTGTGATGGGGAGGGCAGTTACAGAGGCCTTCTCAAAATAAGGGAACACCACTGAAAAGTTGGTTGGGACTGGGCCCTTAGTAAAACTATAGGTTCCTGCTAAGTTGTTAAATGCTACTGCTCTGTGTTGGCAGTTTGTGAGAATGGAGAAACATCAAAGAAAGAGAAAGTAGTAGATTTGGTAATTGCACAAGATTGCAAAATGAGTTTCTGAATCAGTAACCGTTGGTGTCCCACACCCAAAGATGGAAGATAAAGCGTGGGTGTTTTCCTGAATTTTCCTTAGACAAGGATCTCATTTAGTGATAAAGATTACTTAAAGGCTATTCAGGTTGATCACAGCAATGCTTAAGCAGAGACTACTAGTTCCCATAATTCCCTATGACCTTCTGACACAGAACATATTACTAGAGCCCAGATCTACAACACACTGTCATGTCCCCAAATACCATGACAGGAAAAGCTATCTAGCACATTGTGTAGTGCTTTATGGCCCTTTTGCGACTGCTAGCACCGATGCACTGTATGCTGCACCAACTCGCATGCTGCAGAGCATGTTGGCAATTGGGCCAATGTGTCTTTAAACCAATCCCGTCATACATGTTTGACAGTTGAGGCAGACAGTGAATTGGGATGAACATTAAGATGTACAGCTGAGTGCCTAATTGCATTGGAAGCAAGGCAGTGCAAATGATGTCACCTAAATCTCAGTGCTTGGCTTGAATGAAGACTAATTCATTCCTCAACTAGTCATGTGGAACAACTACTTCAGCACATGTGATACTCAAAGGTCATACAGGAACTGTACTACTTCTCTTCTTGATCCCAGATAACCCGATATACAGGTGGACCCTCGTTATCTGCAAAGGTTCCATTCCTGGACACCTTGTGGATACTGACTTCTGCATGATATCAAATGACATGGATCCCAGAGTCAACTGAGCTCTGAACACAACCAGAGCTTGCTCTGGTCACGTCCAGAGCAGTTTTGAGGCCACTGGAGGTTGCATGCAGTCTCCACAGGCCTCAGAATGTCCTCTGGAGGTCTTAGAAGGGCATATTTCCAGTTTTCAGCCAAAAACGGATGCTTTCCGTTGCTTCCTAGGGGCTTTTCTGAGCATGGAGGCTGCACGTGGCCTCCACAGGCTCCCCCAAAGCATCAGAAAGCATCAATTTTCGACTGAAAACCTGCCCTTCTAGGACCTTTGGAGACAACTCTGAGGCCCCTGGAAGCTGCATGCAGCCTCCATGGGCTTCCGAAGATCCTCCGGAGTGCTCTGGTCAACTTTGGAGGCTTCAGGTTGGGCTGAATGTGGCTCAACGGGGGTCCAGATGACCCAGTTGACCCAAATCTGTGAATCAAAAATGTGTGGATAAGTAGACTCAACCTTTACTCATATTTTTGGTTTGCACATGTGTGACCTGCCCCATGACATCTATGGAAGAATGGTAAATGCATTATGGAAGACCTGAGCATAACTCAAGAATTCTTCACCCCAGAACATAATTTGAAGGCTTTCTTTGGTTTAATTGTAACACTACATGAGTACCGATAATTATTATATCACTTATATGGCACTACCACTAACATTGTCATATGTTAGCATACCTGAACAATAAATGTAAAGATTGGAGCCATGAGTCCAGCACTGTGTATGACAGAAAGACACTCTGCCAGAATGGATGCTGTTCTGTCAAGTGGTGCTGTTGATAATAAGTATGGTAAATGCATTAAGATAATTTGTTAAACACTATTATTAAAATACACATTTCAGGTTACATTCATAACAACAAATCAGTTTTGAAATTATTCATTCTTCTTAAGTAAGCTTAACCTTTGGTCAGAATAACTCTTATAAAAATAGAATTGCTACAATGACCCTTTGCGCAGCAAAGAAGAATCTTCAGAAAATGGAAATTTTTTCTTTCTGGAAATGCTATGCGTTTGTTAGACCAGAAAGCCTTTCCTAGACAAGACTAATGCCCATTCATAGCACTGAGTATTTTATCAGCAAATTTGCTATGCCTCAGAGAAGATACACAATGCATGCCCTCTGGTACTTGCTCTGTGGTGAAAGTGAGGCTGTGTTTTCAAGAGGTGTACAGAATGCAGAGTCCATCCAGTTAGAAATACGGCTAAGAAATGCTAGGTGTGATGAGATGATGAGCTTTTGGTTACAGAATGCAGGTGATAACTAGAGTTAAAAGTAAGTGACATTGCTTGAAGAGGTTCTGCCTTAGTTTTAGTTTAAACTTTACCATTCTAATCAATGGCGATCCTGGCCCTGTGCTGCCCATGGCCAGGACCACAAAATCCCCCAGAGGACTAAAAACATCACCCTCAGAAAAAAAACGAGGTGATGTTTTTAGAAGGTGACCCTTCTGAGGGTCGGACACACTGAGCATGGCCTCCCTGTCCCCCAATAGGTCTTCTTAGGTCTCCAGAAGGCGAAAAATTCTATTTTCAGTTTTTTGCTAAAGGCCTTCTAAGGCCTTGTAAAGGGACCATAAGAACACAACAACAAAATTGGGTGGCAGGGGGAGGTGTTTGTGGTGCTCCTGCCAGGTGGCACCCTGGGGCATTTGCCCCCATGATCCCACCCAAGGTACACCTGTGATTCGAATAGAAAAATACAAGCCTCTGCAACAAAGTTAAACGAAGCATTTAATGGTCCCTTAGTGTGCTGACCTAAACAAGATTAATAACAATTTTAATAATAATCTATTTTACTATGTATCAGAAATATATGTCTTAAATTTAATTGACTCTTATACAATAAACTAAGGATTCTTTGTTTGCTTTAATAACTATACCAATGTAACAAGTTGTACCAGGATTCATTTTTTCATAAAAGTGAAAATTGGGTTTTAATCATTTTAATATTAGTAATTGATATTAATAGTAATTGATTTAATGCATTGATTAAAAAATATGCCCAAGTGTTCTAGAAAGAAATATGAGCATCTCTAATCCTATACATGAGCATAACCAGTTTGTGTTATCTGCCTTTAGTGACCTTAGATGTTAAATTTTGATGAAATTATATACAGTTAATGTTCTCTACAGGGAACAAATGAATTTGAAAAGGCTTTTTATGATAATAAAATACTGTCAGATAAAAAGGGGGAAATGCACTTCCAGTTTCCACCTAGAGATCTTTACTGCTGGGTGTGAAGGTATATCTCCAACCAAACAGGACACCAGTCTTGGCAGTCTTAGTGGCCCTAAGTACCTATTTTGGAAGGCAGCTATCAACAGCAGTTGTTGGACCTCTGGCTTCAGGAAGAAAAATCTATGGTGCAGCCAAAGCTTCATAACATTCTGAGCCAGGCAGCCCAATCCTACATAGCTCCCCATGAGGGAATGCAGGGATGCCAGTGTGGCTTCTGCTATATACCGCCTGGGAGTTCAGGCATGTTGAGGATTCCTTGGGGTAAGGTAATATTTGCTCCCTTGTTCCAGGGTAAACTTGGCTGTCACCATGGGTCAACCTGGATCTGTGCCAGATCTATAGCTGGCACAAATCTGCGTTGACCTGTCAATGTGGATCCACCCAGAAAAGGGGTTAGTATATGGTGCATAACACTGCAGCTGAACTGCCTACTTCCCTGGTTTGATCCACCCTCTTGCCCACCCCGTTGCCTCCCCATTGTGTCCACCCCTGCCCCATTCCGCCCCTCCTCACCTCCGTCCTGAACTCAGTGCAAACTTATCAGTGGTGGTAAGGGTCCGCTCCCTGACATCATGGACCCGACCACTCACTACTTGCCGCAGCAGCCAAACCATGCTTTCTGATGCTATCACATTTGTGACAGCCATAAAACTGTTTATACTGCTGGAGTGCTTGTCAAGGCAGCATAAATGGACCTTAGCATTGGGCCATTAGAACACTGTTGAGCCAGGAACTAAAAGATGTGGCAGGAGGGGTCAGAGATGTGAGGACAAACTAAGATGCTAGGCTTGGGGCCTAAACCCAGAAACAAAGCAGAATAAACCAGGAAAGTCTATCAGTGTGCACACAAAACCATAGCCTCAACAACAACCCCTCTTGTTGAGACAGGCCAATAGCCAGAAGGGGTAGGTAGAGCCACTCCAGTAATTAGGATCCCGGGCGATTTTCCAAATGACGTCCCTGACATGGGATAGCTGTGCAAAGTTAATCAATGTTAAAATTAATGTTTTAGTGCTTTGCTTTTCTTTTTACTTATTGTTATGATACATTGTACATTTGCAAGCTTCCTTGGGCATTAGCTTCGGCATGGGAAAGGTGCGTTATAAATTTTTTTCAAAATAAAAAAAATAAAATAAAAAGTGCTGTTCCTGGTTCTAAGCTTGGCAGCTCCTGATGCGGTCCCTCTTAGCTGTGAGATGCCCACATAGGGTTCACCTGAACTGTGGCCTGGACTCAATCCATAGGAACTTCTGGATCATCACATACAACATATTTTGTATGCTTCTTCTCTTAAGCAGCTCTCTCTTGCACATGCATCCAGTTGGGGGAATTTGTCCATGGAAGCCTATTCTGTGTGCACTTCACTTTTACCAGATTTGGGTGCGTGCCTGTTGATTCCATTGCGCTATCTACAGATCAGTGAAGCTGAACTTAACTTTTAATTCCGTTCATCTCAAAGTAAAGCCACAGGGCACTTACAAAACACATACCCCTCTCACTAAAAGCAAGAGTCCAATGGTATTTTGTTGTCTCTCAATCATCTACATTTAGTTTAATTAAAAAGCCAATTAAAGTAATAATAAGTTTCTTTTGCATAGGAGCCCAATGTTTGGAGTAAAATGCTTTCAGACGCTGATAAGATCATGTTAATTGCGCAATGCAAGCATTGCTCATTTAGGTGACTCAACTGGATAGGAAATAATTGTTTTAGGGGTGGCAACAGATATATGCCTTAACATGCTGTTTAAAAATGTCTAGGAACATTAGATCCTGATGTGGTGCTGATGAGTATATCAAGCTACCTTTTTCTAAAGCTTTATTACTAAGCAAGTGATCCAAGATGATTAGGATGCTTCTGCTCTTCTATAGTACAAGTGACCTGACAACCTGTTATGTGCAGAACTAGTGTTGTGTGGCTATGTAAATGCTGGCAATGCTGTATAAATTATTGTCAATAGAATTGTTGGGCAGCCCAATCCTGAGCTGCCCGGAGCGCCGAGGCTTGGCGGCACCAGAAAGGGCTGCCAGCAAATCCTGTGCTTCCAGCGCTACCACAGGAGGCTCCTCGGGAGAAGGGGACATTCGTCCCCTTCCCCCGAGTAAGGTGAGCAGCCCCGCAATGGGGTTACTTACTTTACTGCTGACCATAAGGTCAGCAGAAGAGTAAAGGTGCTCGTGCAGGGTGCGCAGCCCTGCAAGAGCACCCTGGATCCTGCGGAGCTCAGCTCCATGGCTCCTCCCCCCGCTGGCCCCTAGCGCACCTCCTGCCCACCCCCGCCGGTCTCCCCCCCTCCCCGGAATGCCTCCCCCATGCCCCTGTCTACGCCCCTGCCAACTGTTCCGCAGCCCGGCTGTCTGGGAGACCGCCGAGTCATGGAACTTGGGCCACCGCCTGGCACTAGCCCAGCACCAGCCGGTGCTGGGCTAGCACTGGTGAGAGCCTGGTGGAGCTAAGCCACCGACCACAGGATTGGGCTCTTAGTTAGTCCATCTAACATTGACTTTCTAGGGGCTCAATCCTGAGCTGGGTCAGCACCGGCACTGACCTTCAGTACTGGTGCTGAATGTTGCAAACATGCCATAAGGCATGCCCACAAAACACCCTGCACTGAGCTCAGCACCGGCCAGATACCACCAAGAGTTCTGGGAAGCGATGAGAGCTTTTGGAGGCATGGGAGGCATTACAGGGGGGAGGAAGTGGGGCTGGAAGGGGCAGGACCGCCAGAGCAAAATAGCTGGTGCAGACTTGAGAAGTCATATTGTGCTGGGCTTTTTCCAGGGGAAATGAAAGTCCCCTTCCTCCAAGGAGACCTCCAGTGGCTGCCATGGTGTTGCAGGATGCAGGTGTAGCTGCTTTGGTGCCGCTGCACCTCGAAGCGATGCCACCTTTAGAATTAGGCTGCAGATTAGCAATTTTCAACCACTGTGCCATGGCACACTGATGTGCCACAAATGTTCTAGCTATGCTAGTGTCACTGGGCCTACCCGTAGTACCTCCCCTGCCCACCCTTATGGCACACTGGGTGGTGCCATTGCCAATGCTTTGTCAGGTGGTCCCTCTGATGAGGATGAACCCAAACTGATAAACTCCTGACACTACTCCTAGTTGCCTCATTTATATGTAGTCCTCTATGCACTTTTTGATTTGTCTAAAGGAAAAATTGCTTCTCAGCCTCAGTTCGATGTGAACTGGCCTGTGCCTAAAATTGGTATTAAGAAACTGCCTGTGAGCCTACAGACACTGCCTTGAAGAAAAAGGCAGGATATCAGTGTACTAGGTAGGTCTCTTTCCTTCAATTAAAGGAAGACTATAGTTTACCCTGAGGATATATTTTATAGTGATTGTGAAGTATATCATAGTAACATTTCTTTGGGCTAGTTACGTGTGAATGTATCAGACCTGAGTCTGCACTTTGTGACCTCCTAGACTGAATTTAGCCTGCTTGACATGAGTTCCCTACAGCACGTGCCACACCAGGAGATTTGTTGAGCTCTTGGTAAGATACTGCACAAAGTTGCTTGGCTGCATTTGGCTTAAAGGGACACATCGTCTTGAATCCTTGCTGAGAGTCTTTGCCCCAGCATGCAACAATCATACCATGCACGCTGCATGCTTTTCTGGAAAGATTTGTGGGATTCTGGCCTGAATGTAAATTATTTTCTATCCACTGAGCATCTTCAAGAGGTCTTCAGGATGTCAAAACAATACTAGAAACCCACAAATATTGTAAGGCAGCAGTTCTCAAACTGTGGGTCCATGGCCCACCAGCGGGTCACAACCCAATTTTTGGTAGATTACAAAACTGACAGGGTAGATTAGGCTATGCGCATCAAGAGTTAAACAACCTGCTACTTGGGACTGCACTGCTGCCCAATCATCCTTATAGCCACACAGGCTTGAATGGCTGATAAAGTGAACCTTTAGAATTAGAGGGAATTAGAGGACAGGTCCTCTCATGGATTGAGAACTGGTTGAAGACCAGGAAACAGAGAGTGGGTGTCAATGGGCAATTTTCACAATGGAGAGAAGTGAAAAGTGGTGTGCCCCAAGGATCTGTCCTGGGACCGGTGCTTTTCAAACTCTTCATAAATGACCTGGAGACAGGGGTGAGCAGTGAGGTGCAAAGTTTGCAGACGACACCAAACTTTTCTGAGTGGTGAAGACAAGAAGTGATTGTGAGGAACTCCAGAAGGATCTCTCTGGACTGGCAGAATGGGCAGCAAAATGGCAGATGCACTTCAATGTCAGTAAGTGTAAAGTAATGCACATTGGGGCAAAAAATCAAAACTTTAGATATAGGCTGATGGGTTCTGAGCTGTCTGTGACAGATCAGGAGAGAGATCTTGGGGTGGTGGTGGACAGCTCAATGAAAGTGTCAACCCAATGTGCGGTGGCAATAAAGAAGGCCAATTCTATGCTTGGGATCATTAGAAAAGCTATTGAGAACAAAATGGCTAATATTATAATGCCGTTGTACAAATCTATTTGTAAGGCCACAACTGGAGTATTGTGTCCAGTTCTGGTCGCCACATCTCAAAAAAGACAGTGGAAATGGAAAAGGTGCAAAAGAGAGCGACTAAGATGATTACTGGGCTGGGGCACCTTCCTTATGAGGAAAGGCTACGGCGTTTGGACCTCTTCAGCCTAGAAAAGAGATGCCTGAGGGGGGACATGATTGAGACATACAAAATTATGTAGGGGATGGACAGAGTGGATAGAGAGATGCTCTTTACACTCTCACATAACACCAGAACCAGGGGACATCCACTAAAATTGAGTGTTGGGAGAGTTAGGACAGACAAAAGAAAATATTTCTTTACTCAGCGTGTGGTTGGTCTGTGGAACTCCTTGCCACAAGATGTGGTGATGGCATCTGGCCTGCACGCCTTTAAAAGGGGATTGGACAAGTTTCTGGAGGAAAAATCCATTACGGATTACAAGCCATGATGCGTATGTGCAACCTGCTGATTTTAGAAATGGGCTGTCAGAATGCCAGATGCAAGGGAGGGCACCAGAGTGAGGTCTCTTGTTATCTGGTGTGCTCCCTGGGGCATTTGGTGAGCCACTGTGAGATACAGAAAGCTGGACTAGATGGGCCTATGGCCTGATCCAGTGGGGCTGTTCTTATGTTCTTATGTTCTTTTTTTAAGGTGAGTCCCAATGCTAAGAAGTTTGGGAACCCCTGTTATAAGGACTGTATTATCTTGAGCACAGAATGATGACACAGTTGACCATGTTACTTTTCAATGGAGGAAAATCAATCTTTAAAATCCACATAACATTTAAAATCTTTATACTTCTGTATGCTAAGAGCTCTATTTTTGTCCCTGATTTTCCCCTGAAGTGTTTTATGCTTGAAACATATCCAAATACTGTGATAGGTCACTTCTACCTTTTTATTTTTTTATTTTTCACCCATCGTACTTGATTTTGTGCTTCTGCTTTCTCCCTCTGGTTCAGGTCTGAAACCCCAGCATCCTATTTCTAGTTCTGAAAATGTCTGCTGCAGATAATATGAAGAGAGCCATCCCAATTGGGTGACAGGTCTCCCCAGTATCCATTACTTACTTTTATTTCTGCCTATTAATTTCATGTTAGGAGAATTTTAAATCCTGTCATTCAATTTTAAATCCTATCATTCAACAAATTCTATAGCTCTTCTTTGAAGGAGTCTATGTGAGCGGATGCCAAACAATGTTTTGATGATTGCAATTGTTGTAGAGAATGGCATGGAAGTGGTTTCTGGGGGGGGGGGGAACGACTCTTTGTGAGCTGAGCAACAAGTTGTGGCAAGAAAGTTGCTGTATGTCACAACATGCTTCAGTGCAGTGAAACACACTATATCGGGGTGTGCCATCAATGGAGAAAAAATGTGTGCCAGGGTTGCATCTAAAAGTTGTTGGTAGAATTCTTTTGATAGCACTGTATAGTAAATTTAAATGAGTTATTATAATCAATACTTAAAACTTCAATAGCTCTCTAAAACTAGCAACACCCTCATTAACCAGGAAACAAAAGGTTAAGATAGCACTACCATATTATACTATTTGTAAGTGCCCATACAAAATATAATGGACAGGATTAGTGCCAGCATCAAATTGCTGGATGAAGCAGCACCCAGTGCTGAGCTCAGCAACCTGGAAGTTTGATGGTGACGTGATGGCATCATCACATTACACATCACTTCCGTTGATGAGCTTTCACTGCCAAAGGGAGGAGAAGCCGGCCGTGGCACATCAGATGTGGCTGTGCATGTAGCTGTGCATTGGCTCCGGCCACAGCAACTGCCACTGACTCTCCAGTATTCTGCTCCTCTACGACAATAGAACCTCCTGCCAGCCAGGCTGTGGCATGTTTGAGGCTGGCATGGCCAGGGCAAGAGTAAAGCTGACACCCTCTTATGGTTGGTACCTGGGGTGACTACATACTCTGCCCCTGTCCACACCACTGGCTGGATATCCTGTAGTAA
This sequence comes from Tiliqua scincoides, assembly GCF_035046505.1. Classification (NCBI taxonomy): domain Eukaryota; kingdom Metazoa; phylum Chordata; class Lepidosauria; order Squamata; family Scincidae; genus Tiliqua; species Tiliqua scincoides. Next base: position 35,321,177 of record NC_089826.1, read on the forward strand.
AGCCCTGCTGAGGGCTCCTCTTAGTGTATTCGAGCCCCATGTCTACCTCCTCTCAGTTTATTGAGAGTGTATGATAATGATTTCAGAGGCCTCGTGGAGATGTTCCCATTTATAGGTGGATGTGTTTCTTGGTGGATTTGCACCACTGCTGTCCCTTGTACTACGGTTTTCAGAGTCAGCCCTCTAATAGACATGGGTCCTTGGTTGGTACTCAACTTAGTACCAATGCAGTCCTAACCCCGTATGTCAGTGCTTTCCAGAACTGGCATAGAGGTACCAATGGGACATGTGCTGCATCCTGCAGTTGGGTGTCACTCACAGAGGCCTCCTCAAAGTAAGGGAATGTTTGTTCCCTTACTTGGAGCTTCATTACCCTTATGTCAGTGCTGGAAAGCAATGTCTCTGTTCAAAGAAGTCAGCTTAGAGCTCAGTGGAGCACTAAAAGGTGGTTCCCCTTTGTAGTCCTTGGCATTGGTACACAATGACCTGTGTGCAACACTTTTAACCTGATCCATCTCTTTGTCATTAGTAACAGTTTGAATATCTTGCAGTAGGCAGGGAGGAAGTGTTGATTGAGGATGTGGGGATAGCAGCTGGGGCATGCACATCCCTTCCAGTATGGACACTGTCTGCAAAGATAGGGGGAGGAAAGCCCATTGGTGATTCCTCCACATGTGGCCACTATGCTTTCACCAGGACAGATTGTGTCCCAAGCACTGCACGAAAGTTAATAGTGACTATAAACAAGTTAAAGGCCACCGCTAAAGGTCACATCTGGTATTGAGATACAATGGGGGGGGGGGAGAACAAAACAATGAAATGAATGGAACAAGGATCTGTAATGTACAAGTTTGCTCTCTTCACAAGATTTTCCATTGAGATGGTAGCATACAGCATTTCTGCGGAAATTTTTTCCCCAGAATGAGCTGTCAGTGTTTAAGTAATTGTAGAAATGACACTCAAATCTGATTTCATTGTATATTATTTATTTATTTATTTGAACCAGACATTAATTTTTTACCGTTATGATTGCATACATGCAAGCCAAAGAAAAATGTGCTGGTTTATGCATAGTGTGAACTACAGGGGAGAAATTCCAGAACAATCCAGATTTCAAGACATCCATTTCAAGGGCACAATCCTAACCCCTTATGTCAGTGCTTTCCAGCACAGACATAAGGGCAATGCAGCTCCGAGGTCAGGGAACTAACATTCCCTTACTTTGAGGAGGCCTCCGTGAGTGACACCCAACTGCAGGATGCAGCACAAGTCCCATTGTCATCGCTATGCCAGTGCTGGGAAGCACTGACAGAAGGGGTTAGGATTGCGCCCTAAGCTTCCCAAAGCACATTTTTCCTGGTTTCAGTGGTCTAATCATCTAGCATTTGTGCGTAGTGACGACAGCATTGAAATGCCTATTTTTAGACTTGGGAAGACAAATGTAGCCACACACATTTGTAATGGTCACTTCAATGATGAGACTGCATTATGGCACCATTATTTATCCAGCTTGAACTTTCATAGAACCGTGGAAGGGACCCACAAGGTCCAACCCCCTGCTTGTAGCAGGAAATCCTTCTAGAGCATCTCCGTCAGCCTCTAGCCTCTGCTTGAATGTCTCCAGTGAGGGAGGATCCACCACCTCCCTTGGCAATCTGTTCCACTGCTGAACTGCCCTTACCATCAAGGACCTCTTCCTGATGTCCAGTTGTAATATCCTCTCTTGCATTTTGAACCCATTGGCTCAAATTCTACTCTTAGAAGCAGATAAGTACAAATTTCTTCCTTCTTCCATAGGACAGCCCTTCAGGTATTTGAAAAGTGCTATCATCCCCCCTCTCAACTTTCTCTTCTCCAGGCTAAACATACCAAGTTATCTCAACCTTTCCTCACAGGGCTTGTTCTCCAGTTCTCTGATCATCCTCTTCATTTTACCTGAAAGATGTCAGTACCACTCATGCAAAATCCTACACCTACAGCAAAATCCTATGAGTATCTACTCAGAAATAAGTCCCATTACATTCAGTAGGGCTTACTCCCAGGAAAGTGTGTATAGGATTGCAGTTCTAGTTAATTTTTAATCTAATCCATAGTGGGGATAACTCTTTGTCTGAGCACCCATCATCTTTCTGTCAGGTGCAGCCCAATGTTGCAAACCTCTGAAGGTGTTTTGAAGGAGTCCAGCCTTTTCACCAGCAGCTAAACCCATTAGCTGGGCTAATGAGTTGGATACTACTCAAGGGGTTCCAATCCTGCCAGAAGTGACTGCTCTAGCTAAGGAGAAACCTGACCCACAACAGCAGTCTGAGATTGGTATTGGTTGATGGTTCCTTTACCTATCAGTTGGGCAAAACAATTTATCCCACTTCCAAAAGGCAACCACCTAGTTTCAGGCTTCCCCTTGGGAGGATGAGTGCAGGTGAGGACAGAAAGTGCACTAAAAAGGATGAAGGTGGGCCTTGGTTATGGCCGTGAAGCTCCACCTACTCACTTAAAGCAGTCAATCTGGTACAGAGAACATATTCCCTGCCTCCTAGGACAGCTAAGGGGGGAGAGGTAAAAAAAATGCAGTGCTGCCCAGGAAGGGCAGGAGCAGTGTTCTTCAACCCTCTAAGTATCCAAATCTCTGGAACTGGATTCCTTCCCCTTGGGTCCATGAACCTTGGGTCCATCCCTCCTTGATGTTTCCAGTGTGCATCTTGTGTTGCCAAGGAGACAAAATGCTTTTGAATGTGAAGGAAAACATCCCTTGCTTCTTTTCATGTAGTGGAAACTTCCTGTAAATGTTTGGTTCTTTAGCATTTTCTTGTATTTAAATCACAGGCACCACCTAAAAGTGCAGTAGGAGCCACTGGGTAATCAAGGCTAAGACTTTCAGGGCACAGGCCTAACCAGGTCTATTCAGAAGTAAGTCCTATTTTGTTCAATGGGTCTTACTCTCAGGAAAGTGTGGTTAGGATTGCAATCTCAGTAAGGACCACTGACTATTTCTTGGGGGAAAGTAGCTGTGCTTAGGACTGGCCTCAATGATTCTTAGTAACTTCTAACAGGAATTCTATATTATTAAGCTGTTTTTTAAGCAATTCTGTAGTATTATCGGCCTCAAGGGACTCGGATGTCTGTGCCTGCGCATTCTCACTGCTGCCTGGGAACTTAAGTACTCTATTACAATACAGCTTCACTGCAACAGCAAATAAAGAGAAAATAATAGGGGCGTAGCCAGGTTGACATGAAAATGAGTGTCTGAGAAGTGTGTATTGCTTCAACTCCTCTTCTGATGTGTTCCTTTTCTCCTAGATTTGTGAGATAAGCTGACAGCTTCAATTACTTTCCTTGCAGATCATTGACAAAGCTCTTTGTGAGAAAAAACACAGGAAAACATGAAACTCCAAGAGAAACTTCAGTATTATATGCTAATATTTTAAGAACTGTAGTAGAGGAGGAAAACTGAGGTGGATGAGTTTTTCAACACAGCCAATCATTGTAAGGAGAGCATCTTGTTGAGAATTTTGGGTTTTTTTTCTTTCTTTCTTTTTTTAAATGTTAGTACTTTGGAATTTTATTTTCTGCATGGGCAGATTTGTGGGCTCCAAAAACAATAAAGTTTTTCCAAGAGAAATCTCTGCAGTCATTTGTTTTCACAATCATAAAGTGAAGGCTTCGGTTGTGAACATAAAATAAAAAGTCTCTGAAAGGGGACATTTTAACTGTTTATTTCAGTAGATCGCAATTAAATTCCTTTGGAAAAAACAAACAAACAGTACACAGAGCTAATTATTGCCTCTCTCTCTCACACACACACACCCCCAGTAAAGCATGAGACAAGCAGGCTGTGGGTTTAAACAGACCACAATTTTCAATGTACGAGTAAGTAAGTGTAAAGTCATGCACATTGGGGCAAAAAATCAAAACTTCACATATAGGTTAATAGGTTCTGAGCTATCTGTGACAGATCAGGAGAGAGATTTTGGGGTGGTGGTGGACAGCTCAATGAAAGTGTCGACCCAATGTGCGGCAGCAGTGAAGAAGGCCAATTCTATGCTTGGGATCATTAGAAAAGGTATTGAGAACAAAACAGCTAATATTATAACGCCATTGTACAAATTGATGGTAAGGCCACACCTGGAATACTGTGTCCAGTTCTGGTCACTACATCTCAAAAAGGACATAGTGGAAATGGAAAAGGTTCAAAAGAGAGAGACTAAGGGCACAACCTTAACCCATTATGTCAGTGCTTTCCAGCACTGGCATAGCGGTGCCAATGGGATATTTGCTGCATCCCGCAGTTGGGTGTCACTCATAGACACCTCCTCAAAGTAAGTGAATATTTGTTCCCTTACCTCAGAGCTGCATTGTCCTTATATCAGTGCTGGAAAGCACTGACATAAGGGGTTAGGATTGCACCCTAAGATGATTACTGGGCTGGGGCACCTTCCTTAAGAGGAAAGGCTATGGTGTTTGGGCCTCTTCAGCCTAGAAAAGAGACACCTGAGGCGGGACATGATTGAGACATACAAAATTATATATGGGAAGGATAAACTGGATAGAGAGATGCTCTTTACACCAGAACCAGGGGACATCCACTAAAATTGAGTGTTGGGAGATGTAGGACAGACAAAAGAAAATATTTCTTTACTCAGCATGTGGTTGGTCTGTGGAACTCCTTGCCACAGGATGGGGTGATGGCATCTGGCCTGGATGCCTTTAAAAGGGGATTGGACAAGTTTCTGGGGGGAAAATCCATTACAGGTTACAAGCCATGATGTGCATCTGCAACCTCCTGATTTTAAAAATGGGCTATGTCAGAATGCCAGATGCAAGGGAGGGCACCAGGATTAATAATAATAATAATAATAATAATAATAATAATAATAATAATAATAATAATAATAACAACTTTATTTCTACCCCGCCTTTCTCCCCGAAGGGACTCAAGGAGGCTTACAACATATTAAAAACAATTTAAAAAACAAATAAAAACATATTAACACATACTAAAAACAGCAGTCAGAGTAAAAAAATAGGTAAAAAGAGCATAGAGCAGCAGCAAGTCATAAAAGAATCAGGCCTGTAAAAAAAAAAATATTAAAAGATGTTAAAAAGATGTTAAAAGGCCAAGAACTCAGAAGGCCTGTTTAAACAGAAGGGTCTTCAGGCCTTGCCGAAAGGTCTCAAGAGAGGGAGCCATTCTTAAGTCAAGGGGAAGGGAGTTCCATAGCGTTGGTGCCACTACTGAGAAGGCCCTATTTCTTGCAGCCGCCCCACGTACCTCCCTAGGCGGCGGCACTTGTAAAAAGGCCTTCTCTGATGACCTGAGAGGGCGAGCCGGATTGTACGGGAGCAGGCGATCTCTAAGATACCCTGGTCCAGAGCAGTATAGGGCTTTAAAGGTCAATACCAGCACCTTGAATTGGGCCCGGAAACGAATGGGCAGCCAGTGCAGCCGCTGGAGAAGCGGACTGACAGGGTCGAACCGCCTACCTCCAGTAACCACACGGAAACCGCCGCATTCTGCACTAGTTGCAGTTTCCGAACCGTCTTCAAGGGCAGCCCCACATAGAGTGCGTTACAGTAATCTAATCTCGATGTCACCGAGGCATGGATCACCGTGGCCAGGTCTGCACGATCCAAGTACGGCCGCAGCTGGCGCACCAGCCGAAGCTGAGCGAAGGCCCCCCTTGCCACAGCCGCCACCTGGGAATCCAGGAGCAGCTGCAAGTCCAGGTGGACCCCCAAGCTGCGGATTCAGGTCTCTTCTTATCAGGTGTGCTCCCTGGGGCATTTGGTGGGCTGCTGTGAGATACAGGAAGCTGGACTAGATGGGCCTATGGCCTTATTCAGTGGGGCTGTTCTTATGTTAATTTTATTGGATTAAACCATTTACTATTATAGTAGTCTTAAAAATACTGCTACTCCACTGCCATTTGGGGTTGGTTCTTTTTCTTGGGGAGGCAACAGCTGCAGTCTATCCCCCCATCTTGGTTCTAAGCAAACGGTCACCTATGATGATCACAGCTTATCAACATCAAACCCGCCAATGGATTTGGGAAGATCTGGATTGCACCTCCCTTCCTGCAAACCAAGAAACCTTTTAGTTTGAGTTTAAAATTCACTGACAAGGGATTCTCAGTCAGCATCCCCAAGCCTAGAAGCCTCTGAGGATTGGCTCTGCTCCCTCCCCCCCACTGCCCACTGCACTTCACCTGGATGCCCACTAATCCCTGAACCTAAACCTAAATCCCTAAACCTACCTGCACTATACCTGCTCATTGTAACCACCTGATTTAGAGAAAACCATCAAACCCACTTGGCCAGTCTAAAGTAGGCAAAAAGACCTGGCCACAGTGACCCATGCCCTAGTGACATCCAGATTAGATTACTGCAACACACTCTATGTGGGACTACCTCTGAAGACTGTCCAGAAACTGCAACAAGCGCAGAACACGGTGGCTCATCAGTTCGACTCAGTCGGGCCGCTGCTTTGGCTTCTACACTGGCTACCAGTTCATTTCCGGGTTGAATTCAAAGTGCTAGTTTTGACTTATACGGCTTATACGACCCTTATACGGCTCAGGTCCAGGGTATTTGAGGGTTCGACTCCTTCCATACAATCCAACCCATCCTCTCAGGTCATCAGAGGGGGCCTTTCTGACTGTGCTGCCACTAGCAGAGGTGAGGGGGATGGCGGCAAGAAAGAGGGCCTTCTCAGTGGTGGCTCTGGAACTCCCTCCCCCTGGAATTGAGAGCAGCTCCCTCTTTAGAGTCCTTTCAGTGTGGGCTTAAGACCTTTTATTCAGGGAGGCCTTTTATGCTGACACCAGAGGGTATGGCACTTTTTGAATGTATTTTAATTCAGGATCTAGGTTTTATTATGTTTATTGTTCTTTTGTTCAATATTCTTTTGTTCAATATTCTTGTTCAATGTTCTTTTGTTCAATATTGTTTACTGTTATTATGTTTATGTATCTTTTATACATATATGTACATTTTATGTTTTTAACATGGTTTTAATTGTGAGCCGCCTTGAATACCCTTCATTGGATAGAAAGGCGTGATATAAATAAATAAATAAATAAATAAATAAATAAATCTCCCATGCCCGGGCCAGTCTTCAGTGCCACTTTACGGTTTGGTGCACTAGATATGCTCTGAGTCAGTGGTCTTTAACCTTTTTCATGCCACAACTCCAATAAATAATGAGACTGGGGGCCTACTGTTGATTCCGACTCTCTTCCTGTACTCTATCTGCCCACCCCCACCCCATTGCCACCCGCTCCCTGCCCCCATCACACCCTCTTAGCACTGCTCATTGTAATCAAATATCCTTATTAATGAGAGCAGAAAAAGTTACTATGAAGCCTTGCACTAGTGAAAGTTATTTGAGTACAATTGCTAAGAACCTAAGCAGGACTGGGACACCATCTCCTGGTACCTGAAGGCGTACACCAGACGCCCCTTTACCTGGTGGAGCTCTAGTCCAGTGGTCTTCAACATTTTTCATTCCCATGTTGCTGCAACCCCACAACTGTGGCTTTGTGACACCATCGTGGTTGCAATCGCAAGTTTGAAGAACACTGCTCTAAGCTGTATCTCCTAGGACAGTGGTTCCCAAACCTTTTATCACCAAGACCCACTTTTTAAAATGACAGTCTATCCGGACCCACCTAGCTTTATGAGACAAAAAAAAAACAAAAGAGTTTCACCTTACCAGCTGCTCAAGGTTCTGTTTTTATCCTTTTTACTATGGTGGGGGGCCACCTTCTGGAGCATTTGTTGAGATCCATGTTTGGGGCCATTCTGGTGGCCTTGTGTTCCCCTTCGCCTGGCCTCCAATGGGAACCAAGGCATGTTTGTAACAAGTAAGTGCACATGTATGGTTCAGCTTCACTTTCCATCAGGATCAATACATTAACTTTGTCAGTTGAGGAGGGATATTTTTCTTGAGTGTTTTTGGGGCCTTCGTTCATCAGATCAGGACCATTCTGGTAGCACTACCTTCCTCTTGGCCTGCCCTTCAAAATGGACTGAGACACGTTCACCTATTTGTAAGCAAATGCACATTTGCAGCCCAGTTTAACTTTCCATAGGGCTCAGTACATTTTGTTAGTTAGCCATCAGCTTGTCAGTTTCATGACCCACCATCAATCAGGTCGGGACCCACTGGTGGGCCACGATCCACAGTTTGGGAAACACTGGGATGTAAGTCATTTGCACTAGTGGAATTTACTTCTGAGTAAATATACTTAGGAACATATTGCAAGAGTCTTCTGAGAAACATTTTCAATAAACGTATGCATAGGTCTGAAATGCCTTCCTTTGCCAATGGCACCTTTCCTTCTGCTCACAAATGACCTCTATGCAAGTATAGAAGCGTATGCCATTAATGCTCATAACAAACATGCAAATAAGACCTGGAACATGACACTGTTCACCTAACGGCATGTTGTTCATCATAAAAAGTCTTCTGCCTTAATTATATATCCCCCCATATCGCAAGATAATGTTGGCGTAACTTTTTACTAGCTGTTCCTTGGAAACCCTCCGTCATTCATATTCAAAAGAACAGTGTGCAGTAATGGGAGCTGTCCTTGGGAATCTGTTACTAGTTTACAAATAATCATTAATTTGTTTCCGTGTTCTGCCTCCTGTTTCAGTGATAGATAGACATGCCATTACCTTCCGAAAATGTATTCATGATTTTTAACTGCAAAGGTCATTGCCTTTCTCCTCTCCTGCTCTGCAAAGGGTCTGCAGTTGGTGTGACAGCAGAGTCACTTTTGCCAAACTTTAATATTCCAGCAATCTCTGCCTAAGTTTTTGTAATGAATGGACTTCTGAAACCAAAATGCCTTGCATCAGTCTAATTGCTCTTTGACTTTTAACTCCTCCTGTTTGGATTTCTGAAACTGCTTTTTTGGCTGAGCGTTCCTGGTCGGCCATCACAGGTAGGGTTGCTCATTGGCCCCAAATGACTGTTTCTCCACCATTTTGCTCAGGAGGATGGATGGCAAAGGTTAAAATCCAACCATTTGGATGCCGCAGCTATATTACTGGGGCTTTTCTTGTTGACCCCTGAGCTACACTCAGATACTGTATTTCTCCGTATTTTCCCATTTTGGGTGGTTTTGTGATATCACCAGACCCTGCCTTCCAAATCTTAGCATTTTGGATGCATCTGACCTGACAACCCTAGTCACAGGCTCTGTGTATAGGCCTTGCGCATGGAAGCATTGGAGGTACAGGTGTGCCCCAGTATTCATGGGGGTTCAGTTCCAGACCACCCCTGCAGATGTCCCCCTCCCCCACAGATTTCAGGGATTCACGGATCTGTGGTTGTGCACAATGCAGCACAACTGGGCTGCAGTTAGCCTTTCAAGTTGCCTGCAGCCTCTTCCACAACACTCCAAGGCTCCTCCTTTGCCCCAGAATGCATCACAATCCATTCTCTTCCTGGTCACAATACTCAGAAGGCTGCCTGCTGCCCTGAAAATGCAGTGGTTGTGTTGTAATAACGCAAAGGGAGCTATTTTTAACCTTCCTCTTCACTTTCTCTACCTTTTATAAAGGCGCCCCCAGTACCTTCTGGATCAGCAGACAACTGAAACGGTGGATACCAGATCCATGGATACTGGAACCCACTTGCATTTATATTATTTATTTTAAACATTTATATCCTGCATTTCCCCCTCTCATTAGGGAGACATTCAGGGTGGCTAAGGCTGCAATCCTATCCATACTTTCCTGGGAGTAAGTCTCATTGAACACAATGGGACTTACTTCTGAGTAGACATGCATAAGATTGGGCTGTAACACTGCAAAGTTGAAAACCACAATAACATCAACAACAATATATTGTATTGTATTGGCAACCTTCAGTCTCGAAAGACTATGGTATCGCGCTCTGAAAGGTGGTTCTGGCACAGCGTCTAGTGTGGCTGAAAAGGCCAATCCGAGAGTGACAATCCCTTCCACACCGGGAGCAAGTGCAGTCTGTCCCTGGTCTGTCTCCCTGGCTATGGGCCTTCCTTCTTTGCCTCTTAGCCTCAGACTGTTGGCAAAGTGTCTCTTCAAACTGGGAAAGGCCATGCTGCACAGCCTGCCTCCAAGCGGGCCGCTCAGAGGCCAGGGTTTCCCACTTGTTGAGGTCCATCCCTAAGGCCTTCAGATCCCTCTTGCAGATGTCCTTGTATCGCAGCTGTGGTCTACCCGTAGGGCGCTTTCCTTGCACGAGTTCTCCATAGAGGAGATCCTTTGGGATCCGGCCATCATCCATTCTCACGACATGACCAAGCCAACGCAGGCGTCTCTGTTTCAGCAGTGAATACATGCTAGGGATTCCAGCACGTTCCAGGACTGTGTTGTTTGGAACTTTGTCCTGCCAGGTGATGCCGAGGATGCGTCGGAGGCAGCGCATGTGGAAAGCGCTCAGTTTCCTCTCCTGTTGTGAGCGAAGAGTCCATGACTCGCTGCAGTACAGAAGTGTACTCAGGACGCAAGCTCTGTAGACCTGGATCTTGGTATGTTCCGTCAGCTTCTTGTTGGACCAGACTCTCTTTGTGAGTCTGGAAAACGTGGTAGCTGCTTTACCGATGCGCTTGTTTAGCTCAGTATCGAGAGAATGAGTGTCGGAGATCGTTGAGCCAAGGTACACAAAGTCATGGACAACCTCCAGTTCATGCTCAGAGATTGTAATGCAGGGAGGTGAGTCCACATCCTGAACCATGACCTGTGTTTTCTTCAGGCTGATTGTCAGTCCAAAATCTTGGCAGGCCTTGCTAAAACAACAATATAACACGAGGATAAAACGATAAATCAATAACACCAAGAGCACATTTGAAGCAGTGTATAGAAACGTAACCTGCTAATCTGCATGAGATTCTTCTTCATTGAGAGGCCTGTTATTGTCAAGCAAAGGGAAATGACTGAAGATGAAGCAAGCAGTAATTATACCTGGCAATGCAGGAGTCAAAGTGGCGTAGAAGTTTGGGAGTTGGACTTGGACCAGGAAGAGCCAGATTCAAATTCCTGTTCAACTGCAAAGCTTCCTCAGTGACCTTGGGTCCTGTCACTAGCTCTCAACCTTGCCTACCTCACAGGGTTGTTGTGAGGATAAAAGGAGGGGAGGAACTATGTACACCCGCCCTGAGCTTCTTGGAGGAAGGGTAGTATAAAAATTGTGACAAATAAATCAGACATACATACACCAGACACAACCAGAAGTCTCCAGTGAAAATCGGAAGTGCCTCTCCATGCCTCAGAACACCTCCTAGAAGGCACTTCCAGAGGTGTTCTGGGGCCATCTGTGGGCTCAGTATCCATGATACTCAACTCTGCGGATGCTGAGCCTGCGGATAAGAGGTCCCACTGTAGTGTCATTAAGCATGATCTATGGCCATATGATAAGCCAGAGAGTCTTTTTCATGATTGCAGAATGTAAAATGTCACCAGTTTGGTTCTACTACATTATACCCTTTTCCCTCTAACTCCCGCTCCTCCTTCCTCCCAATCCAAATCAGAATCTCTCTGCCTTTGTGGTAATAGACTGTCAATATTTTGCCCATTACAGACCACTCAACCCCATCTATTCCTCATCCAGGTAGGTCATCTCCACACACCTCTTCCATGGTGAAACTGAAGTGCTTTATGAAAGAAATGACCCTCGCAAGCTGCAGGTCCTTGCTGCTTTCAGCTTCCAAGAACCCTGAAGATTCCTCTTTCAAAATGTGAAATAAGAGCAATATGGTTTCCACTCTCTATCTCAGGAAACTTATTGAGGAAACCCTTATTCTCCTGCCACGCTTGCGGTCACAGACCCTATTACGCTCAGACAGAGGCAGAAAATCATTGAAACAAAACTCTTCATTGCCCTGCAATGATAAAGAAAAGTGCAATTCATCCCTGCCGGTGTATCAATTGTCACAGAGCAGCAACGGTATATGAAATGCTCGCCTGCTGAGCCCCGAGTCATCAGTCTGAACTTTTGCCATCCTCTTGCTATAGACGCTTTCTGACTGTTCAGTCATTTGCCATCTTCGTGAGAAGGAAGAATCTTAGCCATGGGGGAATCGCAACGGAGAGGAGGCACCCAAAACAAAGGTGGAGCAAATGCAACCAACATGTACAGACAACATAAAAGCTACTAGAAATAACAGCAATGAACAAAGCATGTAAATCCACCCATTATATATTATCAGGGAGTTTGAGGTGGAACATTCTCCCCACCTAGCTCTAGTCAGTTGACAAGTAAATGTTTACCAGTATACACTGAAAGAGATTCAGACCATCAGACTGCTGGCAGTACAAACCTCAAGGTTTGCCTACCAGAATATTCAAAGATAAAGAGACAGAGTATATAAAGTTTATATACTTACAGTGAGTCAGACCAAAGGCCTACCTAGCTCAGTACTGCCTACTCTGATTATAACCTGGCAACTTGTATGTAGAACTTGGGATCTTCCTATTGGTAAACTGGGGAAATCTGTTGTGGTTAACAGATACTGAGAAGTTCAAAAGGTCACCTCACTGGCTGAGCTCTCTGGTGGGCATGGGTTTGGACCAGCGCCCAACTTGAATGACCCCTGATACCACTGCCAGAGCATCCATAAGGTCACCTGATGCAAGTTGAATCCGTGCCAGATTGTGAGGGGTCCAAGTAGGCACCGTTTTCAGGGTGCCTTTCATACTGAAATTCCCTCTAACCTGCCACCAGTACAAGCCACAGATCATTCCCCTACTTCCCGTGCTCTTCATGCGCTGCCATGAGCCTCAGAAGTGCAGGGCTTTCAATTACAGGGAAGGTGCAAGTTTCTGCCGCCCCGTAGATGAAATTGGAAATCCCTGATTTCCAGGTTTCACATCAGCTTGCGAGAAACATGATTAGGGGTTTTTGTTTTATTTTCTAGTGCAGAGGAAGTGGATCTGAAATGGCATCAGGAGTCATTCTGGCCTTGCTGCTCTGGCCTGACACCAAGCCTGAAGTAGTCTCAAATCCACACCTACCCACATTTGTTTCTTTGCCATTGTTAGCTGGTATCCACAGGACAATGCATTCACTTTCAGTACACTGAGATAAGACATTAAAATTAATATTGCTAGATAGGATGTATTGAATCAGTTGTTCCCCTACAACCTGAATAGGCTTTACTGTCAATACTTAGCTTGCATGGTTTCAGTTAATCTACAGTGCCTAATGTTCTTAAACATTCTTGCAATATATTACACTGTGTATCTCTAGCTTTTGAGTTTACCAGTTTCTTGTCCATTAAATTAATGGCACATTAGGAGAAATATGTCTTATTGATAAAACCTCCCAGACCTGTCAAGGCAGTAACTGAACAAGAACAGATAATTATACCCCAAACAGACACGACTTTTCAAATTAGGGAATCAAATTTCAGCTTTCATTTTCTTTCCCTCTAATCCAGGGGTGCTCAAACTTTCAACTTTAGGGATGCTGGACCTTTAACAAGTGTATAGAAGAGAGAATTTCAGCAGGTGCAACTTGTCATCCCATAGATGACAAGCTGCACCTGCTGAAATTATCTCTCCTACACAATTTTAAAGGTCCAGGATCCCTAAAATTGAAAGTTTGAGCACCCCTGCTCTAATCTGAATTCTAACTGCATGGACAGCTATGAAATTCATTGCAGTCTAACTAGCAAGAGAAACAATGTTGATTAACTATATAGGCTAAAAGTGTGTTCTATTGCCAGAGAAAGCTGATTTTTCTTAACCTTGCAGTAGCTTCTCTGATTGCTACTGAAGGGTGGAGCATTTCAAATATTGGGAGGGGGGAATGGTGTTTACAAACCCTGCCACAGTTAATCCCAACAGAAAGATGGCTGCCAACCCATAGTTAAGGGAAGTAAAGGGGGAAAAAATCCCAAAATGTCAATCACAGTGCAGTAACATGGATTATGATTATACTTATTATTCTATTTGGTATACAAAATACAATAATTGCAAGCATTTCAAACAAAGGTATAGAACAATTTCACCCAGAGATCACTTTCAAATCCCTCCCCTTCTATCCCTTCCCTTCCCATAAACCTACCCATTCTATCCCCTGTGAAAGGGAATGCAGGCAACCCAATCCTAATTAGGATTGGGCCTAATTAGGATTGAGGAAGTGGGCAGTTTCTGGGCAGGGAGGGAGGCAGGAGGCAGAATGAGAGAGGGAGGGATGGATCTTACCAGTATTGGTGTGAGCCAGATCCTATCCCCATTCTTTGTCCCCTTACTCTCCTCAGACTTGTGACAATGAAAGAGGTGAGCCACTGGGGCAATGGAGGCTTGCCCCAGAGAGGGAACAAAAGTTTCCTTATCTCAAGGATACCTCCGCAACTGCCTCCCCCTGCAGGATGCATTGGTTGGGCTGCATTGACAGGGAGAGTTAGTATTATAGTTGGCAACCTTCAGTCTCGAAAGACTATGATATCGCGCTCTGAAAGGTGGTTCTGGAACAGCGTCTAGTGTGGCTGAAAAGGCCAATTCGGGAGTGACAATCCCTTCCACACTGGGAGCAAGTGCAGTCTGTCCCTGGCCTGTCTCCCTGGCTATGAGCCTTCCTTCTTTGCCTCTTAGCCTCAGACTGTTGGCCAAGTGTCTCTTCAAACTGGGAAAGGCCATGTTGCACAGCCTGCCTCCAAGCGGGCCGCTCAGAGGCCAGGGTTTCCCACTTGTTGAGGTCCACTCCTAAGGCCTTCAGATTCCTCTTGCAGATGTCCTTGTATCGCAGCTGTGGTCTACCCGTAGGGCGCTTTCCTTGCACGAGTTCTCCATAGAGGAGATCCTTTGGGATCCGGCCATCATCCATTCTCACGACATGACCGAGCCAACGCAGGCGTCTCTGTTTCAGTAGTGAATACATGCTAGGGATTCCAGCACGTTCCAGGACTGTGTTGTTTGGAACTTTGTCCTGCCAGGTGATGCCGTGAATACGTCGGAGGCAGCGCATGTGGAGAGCATTCAGTTTCCTCTCCTGTTGTGAGTGAAGAGTCCATGACTCGCTGCAGTACAGAAGTGTACTCAGGACGCAAGCTCTGTAGACCTGGATCTTGGTATGTTCTGTCAGCTTCTTGTTGGACCAGACTCTCTTTGTGAGTCTGGAAAATGTGGTAGCTGCTTTACCGATGCGTTTGTTTAGCTCGGTATCGAGAGAAAGAGTGTCGGAGATCGTTGAGCCAAGTAGTATGGATTGGCCCTAAATGTAGGAAATCAGTGAAAACTATCAGTGTCAGCTGATGAAGTACCATGGCTATAATGCATTCCTGTGCATCTGTGCTCAAAAGCCCCATTGCATTCAAGGTAAATGTTACGTATGTAAGTTATGCAGGATCGAAATCCTGCATAACTGATTGGCCCAGACTTATGGCTGGCCAATCAGGTGATGGATCGAAATCCCACCATCCAATTGGCTCTCTAGTTAATGTTTCAACTGCATCAGTCATGGGGAGTCTGGGCGGAGCAAAAGGGAATAAAAGCCAGAGGTGTTTGCCTTTCATTGCCAAGTTCTGTTCTGAAGATGGAATAAACATATTGAGCTGTTATCTCTATACCTTCCTTTATTTGCATGGACCCACTATTTAACAGTAAACATGCAGGTAAACACACAGAGGATTGCAGCTCCAGTGACTCAGTTGTAGGTCAGGACTTTCTTGGTTTGAATCTCATTTGCCCATGGACTCACTAGGTAAGTTAGGCCTTAGACAAACTTTTGCTTTAGCTCCCAATCTGCACTATGGAAACAGTACTCATACAGTTATCATGAAGGACATCAGGGTGATATGTGTCTGATGTGCTTTGCACATGAATAGTGCTACCCAAATGCTGTAAAAAAAATGTTCTTGCAGAACAAGACTTTTCCCTCATTCTCCAGATGAATCTTTTTTGGGAAGTTTAATTCATTTTGCAGTGTGTTTTTACTATTTTCTTACTTTGCAAAAGGTTTGTGCTAGCTGTTTCTGAATACCATGGGAGAAATATAAATTGCGGCATCTCTGATTCTGCTAGAACCAGAAAAAAAATTTGAATATATTGTTCCCAGAGTGCTCTTGATTGTACACCAAGGACATCTGTGGTATCTCTTAGAGGCTCTTTCTGTCCTTGTAACTGAGATGGAAATAAGGGGCATCCTTGAGAGCAAAAAGCATATGGTGCCTTTTTAAGAAATTCCATCAATTGTGCAAAAGTTTGAAAATGTAGAATTCCCCCTCCCCCCCACAAAAAAATTGCTGGTTCACGCTACCCTTGTTTTTGTAGAACAACATAATTGCATCTTCATAAAACTTGGGCAGTTTCTACTCCAGCAGCAGACCTAGTGCTAGGTAAATGGGGAAATTGCCCTGGGTACTGAGCCATCATGTCTCTAGGACTGCGCAGGAAGCCTTACGCTCCCAACGCACTTCGAAACCATACTTCCAGTGTTCCGGAAGTACAGTTTAAAATCACGGGGAAGCCTCAGAAGCTTCCCCAGTTGGTCCTAGAGTCACAGGAGGCTCCATCATGCTTTGAAGGTAGGAGAGGGGGATGGCATAGCACAGGGGGTTGCATAGCACATGAGGAGCAGCATCGTGGACATTTGCCCTGGGAGCAGTGACGGGTAATTCCCCACTGTTGCATTCAGTAACAGAGGAAGTCATGGTGCTTCCAAGCCTAATCTGAATTATGAAGGAGGACCTCCCTTTATGCTTCCTTTCTGCAAGTGCTTTCTTTCTAAGACTGTTGTTGGGAGGAAGTGGTGGAACAGAATGATACACCTGAACAATGTGCCTTTAGGCCCAACCTTAGACACAAGCCATTTAAAAGCTCAGGTGATGCAAATTTGAATTAATTGAGTGGTAAAGTAACTGAAACCTTGCCAAGTGCTACACTTTGTTCTGGTGGTGAAATTTCTTCAAGGAGAAAAGGAAAGCATGCTAGCACAACAGAAAGTGATTTGCAAAGTGCACTCTTGAACTGGACACTGTGTCTTGGAATTTCAGTGCTCTTCCATCACCTAAACCTGATCAGGCTTGTAGGGTTCCCATTAGAGAAAGCAGACGCAAAACCAAGGCCCTTCAAGGGCGTTACAGTATACAGCTCCTTAGGCTGAATGCCACCCCTTTTAATTCCTTGCACCTTCGCATGAGTGATGGAACGTTGACCATCATCAGATTATGCTTGAAAATAGGAAGGGCTCATTTGACTCTGAGTGGCTCTTTCTGGATCAACATATACATCTTCTAGGAGCAAACCAAAGTAATCTAGAACATTACCCAGATCATGGCCTTGCTCCATGTTTCCACTGTTGCATGTGTCCTGCTGAATGTCTTTCTCCAAAATTTTGGGACTAATCCTATTCAGCTTTCCAGCATTGATGTAGGCCATGCCAATGGGGTGTCGGCTGCATTCTGTGGGGGGGAGCGGTCATGGTAAGGGAATATTTGTTCACTTACCTAGGGGCCGCATTGCAGCTGCGTTGGCACTGGGAAGTTGGATAGAAATGGGCCCTTCCTTATTATCCTGTGGGCTCACAGTCTGGTCAGTACGGGGCACATCCCTGAGAATGATATAGAGTTTGAACCATCTCCTAGGTTTTACCCTAAATCCTTTACAGAAGGTCTAAAACCACAGAATCCATGCCCCAATCTCCTGGCATCGATTTAACTTTGTGCACACAAATTATACAGGTGTAGGCTCTGAATACATAATCTGGTACTTTGCATATTGAAAGTACCATAAGAACTTGGGTATATATACGTATGCACATGTACTCTGCACAAAAGAATGCTGAACATATTGGGGGCAGGGACCACTACTGCAATGCCAATCCACACTCTATGCATTTTTCCCTTCTCTGTTAGCACATTTGAGCTTATTGATCCAACATGTCTAATCTTTGTCCAACCAAGCTTGACAGGCCTTCATAGCAGAACCTGTTTGACCTCCTACAATGACCCAAGTGTCCATCATAAGCAGCCCTAGCCCAGTAGACTATACATCCATACGTTTTCCTATTCTGATTAATTCTGTTTGCTTATCGTTCTTGAAGGACTAATAAAAAAGGAAATGGAAAAATCTATGGGAACTATTTCTAAATGACTGCCAAATGGCTGTTTGCATGCCATTGAAAAATATGCTATATTAACGATGTCTTCAATATCGACAATGAAGCATCCATGAATCATTCAGCCACAAAAGCAGAACTTTAAAAAAAATTAGATGTTGGAACATTATTCCAGTTTGAAATGCAACAAAGATTAAGGAACACACTAAAGAGCAGATTGCGTAAAAGTGAGAAATTACTGGAAAGCCATTCTGTTTTTTAAAGCTTTGTGTAGAAAAGTGCAGATGTCTTCCAATAACTCAGAGAAAGGAAGAAAATGGTTCTTATATAATAGCGATGAGAAAAAAAGGCTGGTGTTTAAGAAGTTGCTGGAGGTGTTAGAAATCAAGCTGAGACGCATCCAGTTTGAAAGGAAGAAGGTGCATAATCGAATCTTGCTGTAGAGATCATGTGATAGATTCACACAGTGTTGTTCATTTCTTATCCCCATTCCTCCAATAGGAAACATGGTAGAATTCACTTTGTGCTAATGGAGGCATTCCCTTCCTGAAGGCCAAACTAGATGAGCATTTAAATGTGTTTGCCGCTGAAAATAGCAGCCAAGGATTTAGTCCTTCGGTAACCTCTGGTAGAACTTAGATGCCTAGACAACATTTCTCCACTCCAGCTGACATCGCAGGTTGCTGCTGGTATAGAAAGGTGGAATGCTATGACATGAAGTCATGACAAGTTCAAGTACACACTATGGAGGGGGAACTAGACACATGGCTGCTGTTTTGGCAACAGTTATATATTCACAGCACAATCCTAACTGGACTAGTGTGCTCACTGTCGTGAAGCATCTTAGGATAGAGCAGGAGATTGAGGTGCTGGCAGGAAGGCTTGAGCCAGCCTGTCACCCCCAGTGCAGGGCCCACATGCCATTGCATGAGCAGCTCAGTCCCATACTGGGCAGTGGAGGGGCAGGAGGAGGGCAGAATGGGATGGGAAGGTATGTAATGGGGTGGAGAGTGGGCGATCAGGCCCTGGAGGGGGAGAGGGATCGGCAGGGACAGCTCCCACCATATCCCATCCCTCTTCCCAGGTCTGGTCCCCTGACACGAGGCTCGATTCAAGAATTGCTTTTGTGTGTGCTTGGGACTCTGTTTGTTTGTGTACTAGCTTACTTGTCCCCACCGCTTCCAGGGCTTGACTTGCTTTTCAAAAAGACTCTGACTCAAGTAAAAATGACTCAAAAAATGGCGCTGGATGAGTTGCTACAGCCAGTGACGTCACTAGGGTTCACGTCACCCGGTGCGGGATGCCAGCGCATCACCCCCCCATGCAGTGGGCGGGGCGACAGCCCAGGTGGTGGGCATGGTGATGTACCATCACTCCGCCCCCACTGGTTTTTTGGCTGTACCTTTGGATAGAACAAAGATACAGCACATTCTGCATGAAATGACACATTGATTGATATATAACATGTTGGTATTATTCCTCCAAACTGTGATTTTAGTGATTTTGGTCACTAGTGATCTCACACACCCCTCCCCAGGTATCAACTTACTAATACCTTATTGCAGCAGTTCTCAGACTTTTAGCACTGGGACCCACTTTTTAGAATATCAACCTGTCCAAGACCCACCAGAAGTAATGTCATGGTGGAAGTGACATCATCAGGCAAATTAAAATAAATAAGTATAAATAATTAAAGTAAAACAAATAATTAAATAAGCAGAAGACAGCCCCGGTCCACCAAGTGAATTTCCTCTGTAGTCTGCCTGCAATAACACCCCCTTCCAAAACCAGTAAGGTTTTCAGCCCTACCCAGTGCCCAGTTCAATTTAAGAACTTCTGTTTAAACTAAATCACTGTCAGGATCCACCTGGATTTGCACATCTCAAAAATGTTAACCTTATCAGCCGAAGCCTCTGTTTTGATCCTTTTTAGTGGGGGGGGGGGGGAAGACTGCCTCCTGGAGCACTTGTTTAGCAGCAGGTGCATAGGATCAGGACCACTCTGGCAGCCTTGCACTCTCCTTCACCTGATCTTCCACACCAGCCAAGGCACGTTTGCTTACTCATGAGTAAACATGACCGTGAGACTTAGTTTCACTTTCCATAGGGCTCAATACATTCATCTGCTTGGAGGGAGGAACTTCCTTCTCAGGTGTTTTTTGGGGCTGCATTCATTGGATCAGGACCATTCTGGTGTTGGATTCCTCTCAGCCTGCCCTTTCCGATGGACTAAGACATGTTTGCCTATACACGAGTAAATGTGCAATATGACTCACTTTCGCTTTCCTTAGGGAGCCATGCAATTTTTATTCTCTGATTTTCTGTTCATAACTTTTGATAGAAAGGAGGTATTTCACTCAGGTTTTTTGCATTGCGTTCTGCTCAAAATTCTGCATCCAGCGGTGTATAATATGATGGGGTTACACCTAACCACTGTGATTTTAGCGTGTCACCCCCCAGTGCACGTCACCCCCCCATGCGCGTCACCCGGTGCGGCCCGCACCCCCATAGCGACGCCACTGGCTACAGCCGCCTTTATGACTTGTGGGTGACTCACGTTAAGGGAGGGTAGAGACTTGGAACTTGACTTGAGCCTCAGTACTGTGCTTCTGGCACATCCCTACTTTCAGTAGGTATTGCACATCTAACATAGCAACTAGGCCCTCTGAGTTCACTCTCAGGCTTAACTCCAGCACTCTCCACCTTAACAGGCCTGCAAATCAGAGAGGTGCTCTGGGAGATTTAGGGAAAAGATTACTCCACACTCCCTCATTTAATCTAACATTCTAATATCTGGATCTTTGGAGAAAAATTCTCAGTGGAATCCAATTGTTGTCCGTCCTGATGCTGCCCGGCTTGAATACAAAGGAATCTCTCCCCAATCTCCGGCAATATTAATAAACAATTGCAAATGAACAATAGCTCTGGCAGTACTCAGGGAGATAAGACAAATGTTAAGTAAATTACAAAGAGTAAATAAAAAGTAAGAATATCTCATGTTTTGACTCAGATTGCAGTTTTTAATGGAAGAGTAGAATATGCATGACTTGGCTGCAGTGTTTAGGGAGGAAATATTTGGGGACTAAAAAAATGTGACAGACTGTAAAAATGGAAATACTAACCAGCTATGACAGAACAAAGAATGAATAGTATTTTCAAAACTTGAATAATAACAAGCCATCATGAAACAATCCAACCATTTCCACTGCTTTCATTCTTACAAAGAAGATGCTGGTGCTACAGAGAGGCTAAGAGACGGCATTGCAAATCAAAACTTCCCCGGTGGGTACCTTGCATCTGCCGTGAACTCACTAGGTGTAGCTTTCCCTCCCACCATAAAGGGGGGAGGGTTCAGAATTTGAGCACCACTGCAGACACCAGCTAGGCTTGGGCTGGGCCTGTATTGAAAGTTTGTCTAATATGACTACCAGATCACATTGGATATTCTCCTCCAATCCAAATAACCCATGGTCCAAAATGATTACCAGCAAAATATAACAAGTGATGACATTATAGGGGGACGGGGCTTTTCCTCCACTGGGTCACAGATCTGAAAACAGTCCCAGACTCCAGCCCCTTCCTTTCTTATCAGTTCCTTAGTAACAAGAAGGAAGCGGGGACAAAATGTCATCTCCCCCATTAGCCCAGATACTGCTGGTTTGAGGTCCCACCTCCCTATAAAGCCATCCATATACATGGTACTTTGTAAGGAATGGGAGGACAAGAGCTTCTCCTAGGAGACTAAGGTCCCAATCCTATCCAACTTTCTAGTGCTGAAGCAACCGCAATGCAGCCCCAAAGGATCCCTTAACTTGAGGAGGCCTCCATAACCCCCCCTCCACTGCAGGATGCAGTACATGCCCTCTTGGTGTGGCTGTATTAGCTCTGGAAAGTTGGATAGGACTGGGCCATTAGAACTCAATCTTATCTGCATGATACACTGGCAGGCTCAGGTCTGCCATAATACTGCATGGCACTCCTTCACAGTCTCCCATCTGGTCAGTGGAGTGTTGCCATTGCTGCAACACCCAGAAGACCATGTGCCACCAAGAACATCCCACAGACCAGCTGCTGGCAGATTTTACTGGCAATGGGGCCAGAACCCAGCAATTGGGGGCAGATTCGGGGCAGGATGGGGGGCAGAACTGGGTAGCACTGGTACTGCTGAATTCTATTCCCCCCCTGCCCTGAGCCTGATATGCCCTTTTTGCAGTTATAGATCTATGCCAGCAAAAGAGCTGGCATATATAATAGTAGTCTCATGGGTTACCAGGCTGTGACCAGAGAAGTAAGTAAAATTTTTTGTTGCTTACTTCTCCCAGCCAGCCTAGTTCCATAATAATGCACAGAATATACCAGCATCCTGTGCACCAGCAGAAGATAGAACTGGGACATTACAACCTTGATATTGACCCAAGGGGTCAACGTACGACCATACAGGGGACAGGTGACAACATGTGGACAATGTGTTGGATTGGGTGAAGATTAGTGACGTGCCCTTATCCCTCTTTTCATACTGTGTGTATTCTCAAGTTTGAAATATCCAAACTGGCCCTTGTTTTGTGCAGGACTGTACAAGTCATATTTTTTCAGGGTCATTTCTCCATAGAAAGACAGGACAAAAGTAATGGTACTGTAGGAGTCTCCAGTACACTTTCTGCCATTAAATATATTTAATTTTTTTATACATTCAATTCCTTCTCTGGTGTGCATTAGTCATTTCAAAACCTGTTGAGAAATGGATGTATAACATCTCACATGCGTCGCGTTTTTGTATAATTACAAACTTCAAGTTCAATTATTTTCCTGTGGTCCAATTTCTGTGTGACGGAAACCCATACAATGGGGGCAAATTGCCATCACATTTTGACGCATTTAATTTTCTGATTTCTTTTATTACACTGTTCATAATTTTATGTACATATTCCTGGAAAATAATACATGTTTACCAAAATGCCGTGATGTAATATACCGGTGCTATTAGACACCCAGCAGCTTTTCATTCTGTGGAGAATTTTCCAGATCACCATCTAATTGTATAACAATCATCGCGCTCATTTTCTTTGACACCTTTCTCAAAACCCTTTAGGAAACGACAGAAAATGCTGAAACAAACAAGTGCTTTTAATGGACTTTAGTGGAGTTCGAAAGCCACCTCTAGCAATTTCCTATCTAATTCTCCTTACATGCAGAGTATGAAATAGGGCCTCATCATGGGTCTGGCTTTTGAAGAGCTAACAAGGAATCACTGAGTACAATAAATTCCCCTTATGGAGAATAAAAATACAATGGATTGTATTATGCTTTGCATCGATTTTTTATGGACTTTGCTTTAGTGTTCTTGTGGTAATTATGTCTGGCTCCTGATCACAAATCAATGGAACCGAAAGTAATTTGATTTTTTTTTCCCTTTTCCCTTTGGTGTAAAATGGAGGTTTTGTTGCCTTTATTCTCCAAACACTTCAGAAAAAACATCATTTTGTTTAGTTGGCAAATACTTCAGAAAGTAACACTGAATTGGTATTATCCATCACTTTGCTGAGGCTTCTGTGTTTCTAGGGCAAGCCTCTTGGAGAAACTGGAGAACAGCTCCTTCCTCCGACCCCATACATTCCAGTAAGATTTCCAGGAGGTGAGGTTCTGGTGGACTGTGCCCCTATACATTTTCAGCTAGAAAATGGCAATCATGTTATGAGTCTGCAGACCAGAATGCCAGCCGAGCATTGCTTTGTTAGGCTAAGAATTCTCAAGAGGCCATTTGGTGTTTCTTAATGGTCCTAGATGCTGCTGGCAGCTTCTGAATGAAATGGATTTAATCTGAATGAGACTGAATGAAAAAGTGGAATGAGATGGAGCCAAGAGCTGGTACACCTTGAGATACAGGGTTACTTTCTGGGAAACTGATGGAAGCTATTGCTATTTGCAGGGTGTGCTCTGCTCAGTAGAGTAGCAAGGGGGGGAAAGCAGTAAGTACTGCAGGCGCCACAATGAGCCATGTAAGTGGCTCCTCCCACTCACCATCAGAGCCATGCCAGGCAGCAACGGCAACATGCAAGAGATGCCATTTGGTTCGGCGAGCACCTGCGCATTGCCCATCACAGGCCAAAATGGCTCCGACAGCAAGTGGGAGGGGTCACTTACATGGCGCACTGCAGCACCCATGGTACTTTTGTTTTGGCCCTCCCCAGCTACACTACTGGCTCAGCTGCTGTCTACCGCCACCAAATGTTCGACCTGTGTATTTGCAAATAAAGCAATATTGTGCAAAGTCCTCTAGGGATCTGTCCTGTAAAGGAAGCCAGAATCTGGTCAGGGCTGCCTCCAGAACTTTTCTCTACTCGGAAAAGTGGGGAGCAGGCATCGCAGTATCATTTCAGACTCTAGGTGAAGGAATTTCACGATTGCAGCACCCCCCCAAAAAATGCTTGTAGAAAAGAATCAGAGAGAAGAGGTTTGGTATAGTATGTTCCCTAAGGTATTTGTTTTGTATGTGCAGGGTATTTTCCCCATAGGAAAAGCATTTGCCATGGGGATTCCCCCTCCCCCAACAACCTACTATGCAATAGTGTAATCCAGGAGCAGTTTTACAACACATTTGTGGTTTGTATAATCTGAGCCTCAGTTATAATTTGAGGAAAACAATTCATGGGCAGCCCAATTCTACATAACTCCCTGCACGGCGACATAGCTGAACCAACAGGATGCACACTGCATCCCATGGAGGAATTGGAGCCTCCAGAGGCCTTCTCAGGATAACAAACATCTGTTCCCTTGCCCTTGGGTAAGCCCTTGCTGGCCCACTAGTTGTACTTAGACCCGAGCCAGTGATTTTGCTGGTGCATGTCCAAGCAGATCTGGGTTGGAGGCTTGAGATCAGGAAAGAGGAGAGGATATTGGTGGTGTTGCTGTCACAAATAGTACCCTGTTCCCTGCCTTGATCCACCTTCTTTGCCATCTTCATCTCTGCCCCCTCCTTGCCCCTTTACATCCATCCCTCCCTTCCACCACCACCCCTTCATGCTGACTTATCGGCACTGGCAGACGTCCTCTGTCCACTGGCACTCGAACCTGGCCACTTGCCAATGCAGTGATGGCCAGGCCACACTGAATAGCATGTCACATTTTGTGACAGCCACAAAGGGCCTTATGCCATTGCGTCATCTGTTTCCCTGGTGTAAGGCCCTTTTAGGATTGGGCCGAAAAAGAAGCATGGTCCTTAGAGAGGGTGTCTTGGTTGGGAGACAGCACTGCATTTCCTTCCGCTGCTAAGATTCCACTGGCCCCATCAGGAAGGCAAATCAAGCCCGAAAGTGGTCTGTCTTGCACTTCAATGGGAGCCCAGGAAGGCAAGGTAGTTATGCTTACAGAACTGCGGAGAGTTTGAAGTGGGCATCTTGCTCAAACAAAGGCAGTGGTGCAATGAAGTCTTAACTTCCCGCAGATTCAAACTACCCTGCCTGGAGAGCTTTATTAAACAGGTCATCTTTAAAGGATCTGGGGAGTTACACTCATCCTCTGCACCACCAGCTCTTTTCTGTGCAATTGCTAGCACTGTCTTGCAAGTGCAGGGTAGTGTGCATGTCATGGCATGGGAGGGCCTGGCATGAAGCAGGCTAGTTGGCAACAGTGGGTGCTGGCTGTGGGGGCTCTGCAGCCTCTGGGGCTTCCTGGGTGGCAGACCAGGCTCCAGCCTTGTGTTGGAGGTTGGAACTGGGACTGGCATTAACTAAATTGACCAATCAAAATATGAAATGTTACTACTTTGGGGGAAGCACATGAATTGTTTGGCATTATGTTCTTATTAAGTATGTGATTTTTTTAGAAAGTGTGATTTAAAGGTGATTCTTTGGTTGCAAGTTCTGTAGCACCTGGTTTTCATGCAGTACAGCGTAGCTGTACTCAAGGGACCTTCTCTGTCTTGTGTGCTCAGCAGTGCCTTCTTGAAAGTATTCGTAATCTTAATAGACAGGAAGTGGTTTATAAACCTAGCAGCTGTTCTAAATCAAGGACCGTCATTAATTTCTAAAGAACTGGAGAAACACCTCAAAGAGTCAACAAAAGAAAAGCAGGTAAGATACAAGGGGTGCCCCATTGTGTCCACAGTAAATTTGTTTTTGCACATTTGGAAACTTGAATCAAGGGAATCTTCGGAACACAGAAATTCCTACTTGCCACCAGTGATTTGAAAATAGTCTGCAATGCAGACTGATAAAATCAGGTGGCCTTTCCTTTCGAAAATGTGACATGCATATTTCAAAAAACTAAGCGTACTATCCACTGGCATGAAGGCAAGAAGGTTACCAGCTGACCAGGAGGGTGACCTATCCCAGTGGTTTCCAAACATTTTAGCACTGGGACCGACCCACTTTTTAAAATGACATTTGATCCAGACTCACCTAATTTCATGACACTTAAAAACAAATAAAAAGAGTTTCAGCTTACTAGCTGCTCAAGTTTCTGTTTTTATCCTTTTTACTATGGTAGGAGGCCACCTTCTAAGGCATTTGAAGGGCTCTACGTTTATCGGATCAGGACCATTCTAATGACCTTGTGTTCCTCTTCACCTGGCCTTCCATAGTAGCCAAGACATGTTTGCCTACTCATGAGTTAACTTGCACATGTGGCGCAGTTTCAGGGGCCAGATCTGTGGTTCAGACGAATCTGTCCACCCAGTGAGCGGACCCTTCCATTCCACTTCCACGCGGCTCCTCTGCTGGGTAAATGCTCTGGGCAGTCGCTTTTGCCGGGACATCCTGTTGCGCAGCCTCCTAGGATGCTGGGCAATAAACACAATTGCCCAGAGCGTCCTGGTGCCCAGATCTATCCAGCAGAAGAGCCGTGAGGAGGCGAAACAAAAAGCTGCAGTCTGAATGGGGATCATATTTTCATCGGATAGTGGTCATGACTTTGGGTGCTGCTGTGCTAGAGCGCGAGTCCCCACAAACCTTGTTTTCCCGGACGGTCTGAAATGGCTTACTGTAAAGGCAAATTTAAAATATTTTCTTTTCAAAAATACAATGTTTTCTTTAGGAACTCCACTCTTATTGGCTCTAAGGGGTTTTCCTTATTTTCTGTTAGGCAATGAAAAAGAAAATGAACAGCTGATTGCATTTTATATGCATTTCACTGAAGGAAAAAAAATAGTATTCCGTTTTGTTATTCTGCATTTAAGCAATGTGGTGACTAAGCATATCTTCTGGAAAGCAAATATGAAACAGAAATGAAATAGTGGCATTTTCCAACCCAAATCGAAATGTCTCCATTTCACTGCTTGTCATTTTTGAATGCACAGAATCCCATGTAGCTATTTACTTCTCAACATGTTAATGCAATAGCGTGCCTTGCAAAGCCCTTGTTACATCACAAAGTGAGTAACTCAAAGTGAGTCAAGAACAACCAAACTTCACTATCTTAGTGCCACATTGTCATAACAATGGGGAATTCATTTCCATTTTCAAATCAACATCTTCCACTAAACCCTGTCCATTTTCTTAGTGCCCTTCCATCCCCCATCCATGAATGTATGGTCCTCTTGACGTACTGATTTCTTCCTTTGTCACCAAAACTCTCTTCTGGGTTCGGCTTCTGAGTTCCTTTGTGATACGCACACGTCTGTTTCATTTATTGGTCACCATTTTTTTCCCCTTAAAAAATGGAACCGAAATACTTGCAATAATTACAACAACAATAATAAATACTTGGGGAACCTCCGAGGAATGCAATAGTATATATGTCTTGTCTGTAAAATGAAAGGAAAAATAACCTGACACACAGACTGAGGATGCTCAGTGGAGCCACAAAAAAGCTTTGGCATGCTTAACATGCTCCTGCCCAATTGCCCTGCCCGCCAGACACAGAGGTGCCAAAAAATTCAAAGCAGCCAGTTGACTTCAGGCCAATGGAGAAGGGTCGAGTCAGAACTGCTCACACGCTGCTTGACCAGCTCAGAGAGGCAGGCTGTGAAGCCCCTGCCTGGCTATGGCAAAAAACCAGGCACATTTACCCTGTGGTGGTTCTACACTGGCTGGTTGTCTTGACCCCGTGGATTGGCTATGATTGGCTGTCTATGGCAGGTCTAAGCTTTGAATCAGAAGGCACTACCATTATCTGTCAGGGAAAGATGGAAAGCCTTTTCCCCCACTTAGGACACGCATAACCTGGGGGTGGAGTTAGGCCCTGCTGCAATTTGTTAAATAATAAAGTGGCCCAAGTTTAGAATCCAAAGCCTTTGGGCACAATCCTAACCAGGTCTACTCAGAAGTAAGCCCTATTTTGTTCAGTGGGGGTTACTCTCAGGAAAGTGTGCTTAGGATTGCAGCCTTTGTCTCGTATCTTTTTTCATGGGGGAGTGCAAGGGTCATCTTGTCAATTGAAACACCACAAAGAAGGTAGAAGGAATGAAAATGGTTATAATGGTTGGCAACCTTCAGTCTCGAAAGACTATGGTATAAGCCTACAGCACCCGGTATACTAAGGTGGTCTCCCATCCAAGTACTAACCAGGCCTGACCCTGCTTAGCTTCCGAGATCAGATGAGATCGGGCATGTGCAGGGTAACAGTTGCTACAGAGCTGAAAATACAGGGTTCAGAGCTGAAAATACAGGGTACAGAGCTGCTGGGCAGTGCGGGCTCCAAGTGGGAGATAGGCATGGTGCTGTGCCCTGAATAGGCAGGAAGATGGGATGCTGGAAAGGGAGGAGGGTTGAATGATTGGAGAAGGATCCAAGTCTGCATTCTGCTTTGACTTCCAAGCTGGAATGTTTAAATTCAAGCAGAAGCTATGACAGTGCTGGAAAGTTGGTTAGGATTGCGCCCTAAATCAATGATGTCACTTCCAACCATGACATCACTTCTAGGTTAATGACATCCTTTCCGGTGAGTTCTGACAGATTGTCGTTCTAAAAGGTAGGTGCTAAAATGTTTGAGAATCACTGCTAGTATAACAATTTCTCCTGAATGTTGACCAGTTGCAATATGACATTCTGATTGGGACCATTATAGGGTTAAAGAATTAAAGACCTCCTCTCCCACTCTATGGTCCTAAGGCCCAATCCTATCTAACTTTCCAGCTCCGGTGTAGCCACAATGCAGCCCCATGGTAAGGGAACACAGGTTGCCATACCTTGAGAAAGCCCCAGTGACTATCCCTCCACCACAGGATGCAGCGCACACCGCACTGTCACAGCTGCTCCAGAACTGGAACATTGGATAGGATTGGGTCCCTAATCTGGATCTCTCCCATGGCTAATATTTATGGTTAAAAAAAATACCAAACAAACAAAAAACTATGCACAGAAGTGCTAAGCACACACTTCTCAAAACACGTCATTTGACCTTCATTGTGAAGGGTTTCCTGTCTTGTCCACAAATTTTCCATACAAACGTCACTTCCTCTACATCAGCATTCCTCGTCAAACACAGAGATGAGAACAAATACATATTACAAGATGCTCTTGCATGTGCCTGGCTAGAACCTTCTACTCTAAACACTTAAGACCGCCACAATCACACACAAAGCGTGGACAAGCTGTAATAGGACAGGAAAATCTACACACTGAAAGTTCAGTCTGGAGCAATAACTAAATAAAGATAAAGTATTGTTAAATATAAGTGAAAGCTGGAAATCAAATTAGCTTAAGGGCTTAGCTACACCCCTGGAATAAAGATTATTCATTGTTGCTGACACAAAGCAGACTCTGACTAGTCCAATTAATAAATAGAATTTTGAGCCTTTTACAATAGAACTTTAAACTCTCCCTATGCCGCAGGCTCAAAACAATATCACAAGGGGGTTCAGGATCTATTGAAGTAAACTGACAGCTGTTCTTTGGCTCTGTTCTTTCTGTACCTCTGCCATAAAATGACATGTCCTGATTTAATTGTGTGTGTGTGTGTTTTTTTTCTGGAGCAAAAAAATTATTCCCACTTTTGAACTTTCTAAAGAAAAATGAAAGGATTGTCTCCCCCTCACTCCAGAATCAGTTCAGCATTCGGCAGATTGAATCATTGTGATTCTATTGTCAAGAGCACAAATCTAATTGCGCAATGCAGGGGAAGGCAAAACATACTCTCCCCCCCCCCCCGTATTTCTGTATGCTGTGCATTCATTCCCATGTTGTGACAGTCTCATCTATCAATGTATGTCTGAAAACAAAGAATGCTTTGCACATTATTTCAAATTTCCCCACCAAGCAGGAACATTGCAAACATTGGTACAGGGGGTACTCACAAGAGCAAACACCCTGCTGAAATGCTCACCAGCAGGATCAGGGGGCACACAGCCCTGATGGAGTCTGCCAAGAACAAAACAATCATGGCTATGCTTGCTCTGATCCTGCAAGTAGCTTCTGCTGCTGTCTCTCCTTTCCCCTGCCTCAGAGCTCCCCGTAAACTTACCTGGAGACAGGGGGATACAAAAGATGATAGAAACAGCAATGGGCATTCCAGTTTTCTCTTACCATTGACTGGAGTGGGTCTGTTAGTTCAGTATCCTCAGCAATAAAATGACACTCACATGCCCATCATTGCCCAGGAATGCTGGGACTTGTAGATGCTGTACTAGTGCCTGGAGTGCCCTTGTCCGTCGCTGCTGCCTCTATCTTTCCCTTGTGAAAAAGGATGCTCTACCCAGGCCTAAATTGGCTATAGTCACTCTGCCTCTGCCTTTCCTCCTGTTCCAGAAGTGAGTTGGGAAGTTCAGTGCAGGAGAGAGGGAGTAGAAGTAATTATATAATTGCAGAAGCAACTACAAGTGTTTTGTGAGGTTATGCATCAACTGCTTGCAAAGTTCTTGAGATCTTGCGGTGTTCAGCTGGAGCACACACAAAGCCTTGGTCCCATTTAGATCAAGCAGTGGGATGCTCATGAGCCATACATCCAAAGATGTTTGAACAGAATAAGCAGTGCCAATACTTCTTGTTTCCATGAAGATTGGACAATTTAACTTTGTGCACTGTCCTTCACATTTCATGACGCCTAAGCGGGGACAGTTTCACTGTAACCATTGTTCTTCATGTGGTCATCTGTGCGCACACATAGTGGAATTTTGCATGCATGTAGAGCTGACTTCAGAAGCTTCTTGAGCTCTGTTGAGTGTCGGCCCCTGATCTCAACTCATCACAACTGATCCTTGGAGGACAAGAAGAATGCACAACCCCTCAGCTCCTTTGAGGACTATCCCCTTAATTCAAATTGTGGATCGTGTGTCAGCGTGGATGATCACTCCAAGATCTATAGTTACAGGCAAGCAATCTGTCATTCTTCTTCATGGTCTCTGTGCAAACACATGTTGTGTAGACTAGCGAGTTTCCTCCTGCCTGCATGTTGGTCACGAGAAAACATTCTTTAGAACAGATTGCTCAAAAAAGCATCTGCTCCCAACAGAAGTTCTCGGATGTAGTGCTTGATAAATGTTGATGGAGTTGACCACATTACTGCTCTGCAGAGCTCTGGGAGCAAAACACCTCTCATGCTCAAACTCACTGCTCTGATGAAGTGCCCTTTCAAGGAGGATGGCTCCTCATTATTGGAGGCTGGTGGCACTGCTAACTGGTAAGCCTACCTAGGATTGGACTGTCCTTTGGAGCCCATTATGACAGCTGAAGTGACTTCTCCTGTCTTAAAATGGCTTTTATCTAGAGTTCCTATGATAGGCATAGTTTATGTGCAGAAAGTACCAGGTTCGCTTACAAAGAACTTTGGAGAGCCAAAGCTAATAGGCATAGACAGGGTTAAGCTAGATGTCTGAGTCTAGCTCAACAGGAGTCAGTTTTGTATGAGAGGAAAAACTATTTCTTTAAGGACACATTCTTTTCCACATTTTCTAAGTAGAAGAGACTATAATCAAGGTACGAAAATTTATAAGGGTAATAAATTCTTTGGGGTCACTCAAAATGGTGCGCGCAATAGAAAAATACAATTGAGCAGAGAGACTGTGACTGTTTCGGAGATCTAGTTAAATTTTGTTCAGTCTTCCAGTCGTAGGAAATCCACCTGTTCAGATGAAAATAATTCTAGATCTTGTTTGTCCCCCCCTTCTCCCCCCAAATGTTTTTTTAAACTCAATAAATGTGAATTGCTACAGTTTTCATCCATGTCTGGCCATGCTCTGAGTTTTAATTTGACAAACACACGTACCTCTCAACAGCTGGCTGACTCCATTCCAAGGGCATTGATTCCTTTGCTGCTTATGCATGATCACAGGTAGCAACCGCAGCAACTGATGAAGAAAAGTGTCTATTTGTTCACAGATGCAAAGATGATCTGTGTATAGGCTCTGGGATCCTGGCAACACGTAGTCAGTCACCCCCCCCCCCCCAAAAAAAAAAAAAGTGACATGTCAAGAAGCAACTGACAAAACAGAAAGAGGCCAGAAATTATTCATTTGAATGTTTCAGCTTTCACCTTTGTCAGTTGACGCAATCAGATTTCGAACCTGGCATTGAGAGCCAAGGTGACTATTTAAAGCATGCTAAGCACGGAGGAGAATTCTTAAGAAGATACCTGCCGCATAGAGGCAATGAGAATGCAAGAACAGTTTTCAACAGAATAAAAAGCAGGGGTATTCACGTTAAGTCCATAGGGCAGCCACATCTAGGAGTTCTGTTTTGCTTCCAAGGGCCCAGTGCTCAAACCAGTGGCAGGTTTTTGGGAACCCTGGAGAATATTGCTCTTGTACTTTGGGTGCTGCCATTGTACCAGGACAGACAGTTCAGGGGTCAGCATGGCCAATGGGCTCCTGGGCATGAGCCCTCAGCCAGGGCTTGGTTGTGTTACCCTAGCTGACAAAATGTAGATATCATACCCCCCTTCCCACAGTTACCAGGCGTGCTTTTAAGATACAGGTAACTTGTTCACACAAGGGAAATCTATTATGTGTGTGCAGGGACCAAGTGCAGTGGCCAAAGGCACAATTCAGAGGAATGGCATAAATGGCACACACACACCCCGAGGGCCAGTCGCCTCCCCCCCCCAATGACGCTACTGGCACCCATGCAAAATTAAATGTATCAGGCAACATTATCGCCTTCTAAAAACAGTAGAAAGGGGATCAGAATAAAACATCAGAGGCAAAGAGGAGGACAGTAATTTGAGTGCTGGTTGCCTGGACATTCTGTTGGAAGTAGCTGAAAGTCTGTTACCCTGCAGATGCCTGATCTTGTCTGATCTTGGAAGCTAAGCAGGGTCAGGCCTGGTTAGTACTTGGATGGGAGACCGCCTGGGAATGCTGGGTGCTGTAGGCTTATACCATAGTTTTTCGAGACTGAAGGTTGCCAACCACCAGCTGAAAGTCTGAAAGGATATAGTCATTTAAATTACAATAGCTTGCAGTGGGCTCTTCAATCTTTTATGTTGTGATAGCTGACTTGTGATTTCTAAAACAGGGGCAAAGGATCTGCAGTTGTTTTCCCAGCCTACTGCGTGTGTTGTCTAGAGCATTGGTACTTCACAACATATATTATATTGCTAGGGTGGCAGATAATGTTTAATGTAGGAGGTCTTTGGAAAGACTCCAAACCTGTACAAATGACTTGTGAAAGCTGTACTGAAACATCTAATCATAAACTCTTAAGCGGCAGCATCATGAAGGTTGGATCTCCTGTACTTATCTGAGAGGGACCGTCACCTTCAAAAGCAGAATGAATGGAAAGGTGACGGTGTAGTGTTTATGTAGAGGCGCTGGCCTTAGCCTCAGTATGTTGGCAACAAGGCAGAGCACACTCTGCATCTGCGCAAAGAGCACACTCGGCGCAGCCTTGGAAATCATGCTGAGTCTTCGCCCACAGCTGGTAAACAGAAGATGTTATGAAGAAGCGCATATCTTAAAAATGTGTATTGTAGTCAAGCTAAAACTAGCTAGTAGGCAGCTAGTATAATCTTAGCAACCTTCAGTAATTTCTCCTATTGCATAGCTTTGCATCATGTGTTTTGAGAATGAATAAAAGTCTAAAGAAGCTAGCCAGGAAGACGGACTTCTCTCTCAATCTCATACCGTCCTACTTCCAGCTCAGCTCTCCCTGCATCAACCCTCTGAATGAATGTCTCTCATTACTCTGACTCCTTGCTGCTCAAGTTTTAACTTTCAAACCCTCAGAGTGCTTCTGCTTTTAGCACTCTCCCTCAGACACCAAAGTTCTAAGCCCTGAGTGCTTCCCAAGTAGCATTGCACTGCTACATGACGGTCCCTCTCAGATAAGTAAAGGCGATCCAACCTTCATGATGATCATAAGAGTTTATGATCAGAAGTTTCAGTACAGCTTTCACAAGTCACTTGCACAGGTTTGGAGGCTAGCAGAATGCAGTGAAAGGGAGATGACAGTTAACTTTTTCAAAGTGTTATGAACTGGCTACCAAGTTTTTCTTCTGCTCCATTCGAAAGATGAGAGCCTATGGCCTGGGGGTCAAGTCCAGCAGGCCAGATCCAACCTGTGAAAGCTCTTTATCTGGCCTTATCTGGTCCACATTGCGAATAGGTTCTCCCAGCACTGCCCTTTCAGCAGTGCCATTTCTGCTGAGTCAATGACATGTTGTTTATATTTGTCAGTTCTCTGGAAGCAATTTTTGTTGCAGCAGCAGATACATTTATTACTAAGGGCTGCAATGCTTTGGCTAGGACAGGATGCAATCACAAAATAGAGGTCAGACGCAACAGGTGTGGTCAGAGCTAAGCTGTGGTTTACTGCCAAGAGAATCAGCAGCAGCACCAAGTCAGATGTGCAAGGCAAAGTGAGGTGAGAGGCAAAGTGTTGCCTCGTTTGACAAGTTGTTCAGTCTTTCTGGCTGCTTGGAGGCATGGGTAGGCCAACCATATTCAGGTTTAATCTGCGGATTACATCTAGCCCAGCATTGTGCCCTGGGAGACACACATTCTTTGGGATATGTTGGCCTGGCTGGCTGGTCCTGGAGGAAAGATATTGGAGATTGGCTATAGGGAAACCTGGATTAAGTCACAAATACCCTGGTGCCCTACAAAGATCCAGATTGTGCGTCATGTATTTCTTGTCATGCATTTGGGTCCTTTGCCCCGATCAAATCACAGAAATAGAATTATGTTCCACGCCTCACCCCCAAACTTTTATTTCAAATATAAATGCATTAATCTAAACAATTAAATTCAGTTACTCTCCTATTTAGAAATTATTAAATTATGGGATATACTTGCAAATTGTTGCACTCTTCTTTTGCTTGTGTGTTCAGTTTAAATTTAGTCTTAAGATTTCTTTGCCAACTTCCATAATATTCTAGAAAAAATCAATACCACAGTCAGCTTCATTGTGAAAATTTGTGTTACTATATTTAGATCAGTATCTTAGGAAGTGAACTGTTAGAGATATAGAAAGAAAACTATTTCTTTCTTAATCTCTTTCCAATTTTAACTTTAACACACAAACTTGGAGTTTAAGGGGAGAATCTACCAAATGGTTATCTTGTACAAGTTCGGTGAAATGAATGGAAATTATGCACTATACTCTTGACCACCTTCCATTTCAATACAGCTTCTGCAGGAGAACTTCCCAGAAGGCTGTGTAAATGTGGACATATAACAGGAACATGCCTAGTGAATGAAACTGAATTCTATTAATAATGTCATTGAAAAGCTATGAATTGTGAAAACTGTATGAAATTTTCATTGCTGTTAAAAATAAATAAATCTTCAAAATTATTTGTATTCATTAATTCCGACAAATTATTTGAATTAATTGTTATCACATACGGAGTAGTCTTTGGAGCTTAATCATGTGGACCTTATTTGATTTGATAATTAGATTCTAAGCATATATCAAATTCATCGTGCATATCAAAGAAGATTCACTAATGCTGAGCCGTTTAATTTCTTTTTCCCAGATCAATGTAACAAAAAATGCATTAGATTTTTTTTCCCCTTTCTTCCCAGTTTCCCCACATTTATTGAATGAGTGATTGGTTGATTATGGTTTTGTATAGTAGACCCATGTATACCAGGCAATAATGGGATGGGAGTGTCCAAGAAGCTCAACTTAGTTCTTGCTTTGTGATGGTAACACAGCAGGAATCTGGGTTATGCAAGGATGATCTATGTTGGAGTGGGACCATATATAGCTATATTGTTTGGTGGCTGAGAAGTCACGAAACCTAGAATACTTGTATACTTTAGATAAAAAGAGCATTTACTGTGGTCTCCATTTCTGCTTTGGGTTTAAGTTCAAATCTTGGGACCACGATGTTGTCTTTCAGAGTCTGGCAACCCTGGGCACATGCGTCTAACCAGTTCAAGGGTCATTTCTCACAGACTGGATCTCATGTACAATGCTAAATGGACAGTTTACCTCCTCAGCAATAGTAGCAGAACCAACCACAGAGGTGCTGAATCCAAGCATTCCCTTCCAGTCCTCCCCACAAACAAGCAATTAACACTTTCAAAGTTGAGATTATAGGTCAATCTTCTGTTCATGTGTTTGTGAAGTTCTGTGGAACAGGACTATTCTGTCTACCTAGCAGGTGCATAGAAAGTTCATTCTCTAGTTCAATCAAAACTACTTTTGCAGTTTGCTTTAATTAGCCTTTGCAATGGGAGTTTTTTTTATATTTTTTTTATAGGCAGCTAATAGACTCCTGGCATCAAGACAAAACTCCTTCACTCATTGAATATGATCACTGACTCACCCTTGTGTTAACCTTTTATTGTGCCATAAAGAGCATATTGTTGCTCTTTATTGTTGAAAAATAGTTGTGTTTCTTTAATATAGCTAACAAATTTGAATGAATCTATTCTAATTTGTTCTCCTGGTCCCATGTTAAAGTTCATCATAGTCCATGACCATTAAATACCTTTCTCAAAGATTTTTGTCCTTGCAAAAACTGTTGCAGAGGTTCCAGGAAATGCTTATTCGTTAGAGAAAGTGTGGATTAACTTCTGTAAGCAAGAAGATTGCATAGATATCACATTTCCCCAGTACTTAGACAGGGCTGTGAAACTGAGTGTCAGAAAAACCTTTTCCAAATTCATGGTGTTTTTATATGAAGATGAGGTGCTGATTCCAAAAATGGTGTCAGTTTTGCCCCATCATGTCTAGTTTTCAGAGATATAGCATAGCCTCAGAATTGTTTAAATCAGTTTCCTCCGGAGGAAGCCATGGAGAAGGCTTCCTCACAAGGAACCTGCTTGAACCATTCACTAACAAGGTTATGCTGTATCTCTGTAACTAGATGTGTTAGGGTAAAACTGATGCCATTTTTGGAATCATCACCCCCAAATATACCCAGGAATGGGTCTAACTTTTAAGACAGCAAAATGTGTGTTGGCCTGTGCAATTGAGACAGTAAATGAAATGTAGTTGTGTGATGTCACAGGTACATATATAATCAGTGCTTTTTTTGTAAATAAAAAGGTGCAGGAACTCACAACTTGTTAATCTTTTATTTATTTATTTATTTATTTATTTATTTATTTATTTATAAACCATTTTTTATTGGAGAAATAAAATATTTTTTATGTGCTTCCCCCTAAAGATGAACTTACTTCTGAGTAGACATGCATAGGATTGGGCTGTCAATCTCCACATCCCCTTCCCCCTAGCTACTTTTTCTACACATGGGGAAAAATACTGTACAGGTGCACTTGTAGCGTGTAGTATGTAGTGTGGCACTACTTCGAGGAGAGGAAGCAGTGAATGGATTCCAAAAAATGGCTTACATGAGTTCCATGTAATCAACTGTGTTCTAAGCAACTGTGGGAGTAAGAACAAAAAAGGAATTCTTACACAAGAGGGGTCCTTAGGTGCGCATAGAAACAGCTACGTTTGCAAACAAGTGATTAAATATGGTTTAATTCAGGTATCAGAATACTCTGTGTCTTTGGGAAGGTGCTTGGCATGCAACTGTATGCCCTTAGCATGTGAAAATGGGTGCAGACAGGGCTTTTTTTTCTAATGGAAATATACAGCCCAGCACTGGAGAACTTAATAATAAATGAAAGAGAAGATTCATGAAGTGATGTAGAAAAGGAAAGAGACTAGCCTTGTTGATATTCATTCACTACTCCCCCCTCCACCATATGATTGAAGCAGTGCAGCAGAAAAGCACTTTACCTTTCAAAAACTAAATTAAAAAATGTTTAAAATGTTGTATCACTAAACCTCATTAATTATATACAGGGCTTTTTTTCTAATGGAACGCGGGGGAACGGAGTTCCGGCACCTTTTTGCAGGGGCCCCTCCCCTTTGGAGGCATTCCAGGAGGGGGGGAGCAAAATAGAGGCATTCGCTGGGTGGGTGCTGGGGGCTGCAGGGTGGGCGGGCGCCTGGCCCCTGCCTGACCGCACAACAACCCCCTCCTGCCCCCATCTCCAAGCTCTCACCTGAGCCCAGCTGCCTCCCCTCCCCCCGCGCTCTGCTTCTCAGCGCAGCTTCCAAGCTGGTGGAGGGCACGGGGGACACGCGCTGATGCCGAGGAGGATGGACAGCCAGCCAGCCAGCCAGCAAGCCAGGGAAAAGGGCTGCGGCACCCACGGAACGCCCAAGTACTGGCTTGGCGGAGGAGGAGGGGAAGGAAACTGGCTGGTGCAGCCTGGTGCCAATCTGCAGCACGAGCCTAGACGTGTCTACTCAGAAGTAAGTCTCATTGTGCTCAATGGGCCTTGCTCCTGGGAAAGGGTGCATAGCCTTGCAGCCTGAGAGCCCAAGCATGTCTACTCAGAAATAAGTTCCACTGTGTTCAATGAGGCTTACTCCCAGGAAAGTGTCATAGCCTTGCAGCCTGAGTAGACAGGCAGAGGAGGGGCTCTGTGGCTGCAGTCCTCACCACACTTTCCTGGGAGGAAGCCCCACTGCCTCTAGTGGGACTGACTTCTGAGTAGACAGGCACAGGAGGGGCTTTGAGGCTGCAGTCCTGTCCACACTTTCCTGGGAGGAAGCCCCACTGCCTCTAGTGGGACTGACTTCTGAGTAGACAGGCACAGGAGGGGCTTTGAGGCTGCAGTCCTGTCCACACTTTCCTGGGAGGAAGCCCCACTGCCTCTAGTGGGACTGACTTCTGAGTAGACAGGCACAGGAGGGGCTTTGAGGCTGCAGTCCTGTCCACACTTTCCTGGGAGGAAGCCCCACTGCCTCTAGTGGGACTGACTTCTGAGTAGACAGGCACAGGAGGGGCTTTGAGGCTGCAGTCCTGTCCACACTTTCCTGGGAGGAAGCCCCACTGCCTCTAGTGGGACTGACTTCTGAGTAGACAGGCACAGGAGGGGCTTTGAGGCTGCAGTCCTGTCCACACTTTCCTGGGAGGAAGCCCCACTGCCTCTAGTGGGACTGACTTCTGAGTAGACAGGCACAGGAGGGGCTTTGAGGCTGCAGTCCTGTCCACACTTTCCTGGGAGGAAGCCCCACTGCCTCTAATGGAACTGACTTCTGAGTAGACAGGCACAGGATTGGGCCCTGAGGCTGCCATCCTATCCACAGTAAGCCCCATTCACTAAAGTGGACTTCTGAGTAGACATGCATAGGATTGGGCTCTTAGGCTGCAGTCCTAGGCACTTTCCTTGGAGTAAGCTCCATTGACTAGAACAAGACTTATTTCAGAGTAGACATACCTAGGATTGGGCTCTTAATCCTGGCAGAGATATATATCTGCACCCAGTGCTTTTTTTGTAAATAAAAAGGTGCAGGAACTCACAACTTGTTAATCTTTTATTTATTTATTTATTTATTTATTTATTTATTTATTTATTTATTTATAAACCATTTTTATTGGAGAAATATAATATTTTTTACGTGCTTCCCCCCTAAAGATGAACTTACTTCTGAGTAGACATGCATAGGATTGGGCTGTCAATCTCCACATCCCCTTCCCCCTAGCTACTTTTTCTACACATGGGGAAAACTACTGTACAGGTGCACTTGTAGCATGTAGTATGTAGTGTGGCAGTACTTCAAGGAGAGGAAGCAGTGAATGGATTCTGAAAAGTTCCATGTAGTAAAATTACTCTAAGCAACTTTGGGAGTAAGAACAAAAAAGGAATTCTGTCCTTAGGTGCACATAGAAACAGCTACGTTTGCAAACAAGTAATTAAGTATGGTTTAATTCAGGTATCAGAATATTCTGTGTCTTTGGGAAAGCACTTGTCATGCAATTATATGTTCTCTGCTGCCCTGAGCAGCTGCTGTGCATTGCTGGAGAGGAGCTGCAAAGGCTGGTTGGCGGAGGGCATGCTTGTGGGGGAAGGATGAGGAGGATCTCTGGCAAGGCTGGACAGCACGTTGTACACACGTAGAATCCCTTTTCACCTGCCCTTAGCATGTGAAAACGGGTGCAGATATAGATCTCTGCCAGGATTAAGAGCCCAATCCTAGGTATGTCTACTCTGAAATAAGTCTTGTTCTAGTCAATGGAGCTTACTCCCAGGAAAGTGCCTAGGATTACAGCCTAAGAGCCCAATCCTATGCATGTCTACTCAGAAGTCCACTTTAGTGAATGGGGCTTACTGTAGACAGGATGGCAGCCTCAGAGCCCCTCCTCTGCCTGTCTACTCAGAAGTCAGTCCCACTAGAGGCAGTGGGGCTTCCTCCCAGGAAAGTGTGGAGAGGACTGCAGCCACAGAGCCCCTCCACTGCTTGTCTACTCAGGCTGCAAGGCTATGACACTTTCCCGGGAGTAAGCCCCATTGAACACAGTGGAACTTACTTCTGAGTAGACATGCTTGGGCTCTCAGGCTGCAAGGCTATGCACCCTTTCCCAGGAGCAAGGCCCATTGAGCACAATGAGACTTACTTCTGAGTAGACATGCCTAGGCTCATGCTGCAGATTGGCACGGGGCTGCACCAGCCAGTTTCCTTCCCCTCCTCCTCCGCCAAGCCAGTACTTGGGTGTTCCGTGGGTGCCGTAGCCCGACTCCCTGGCTGGCTGGCTATCCGTCCTCCTCCTCTGCGTCAGCGCATGTCCCCCGCGCCCTCCACCAGCTTGGAAGCTGCGCTCGGAAGCAGAGCGCGGGGGGAGGGGAGGCGGGCTGGGCTCAGGCGAGAGCTTGGAGATGGGGCAGGAGGGGGTTGTGCGGTCAGGCAGGGGCCAGGCGCCTGCCCACCCTGCACCCCCCAGCACCCACCCAGCGAATGCCTCTATTTTGCTCCCCCCCTCCTGGAATGCCTCCAAAGGGGAGGGGCCCCTGCAAAAAGGTGCCGGAACTCCGTTCCCCCGCGTTCCATTAGAAAAAAAGCCCTGTATATAATTAATGAGGTTTAGTGATACAACATTTTAAACATTTTTTAATTTAGTTTTTGAAAGGTAAAGTGCTTTTCTGCTGCACTGCTTCAATCATATGGTGGAGGGGGGAGTAGTGAATGAATATCAACAAGGCTAGTCTCTTTCCTTTTCTACATCACTTCATGAATCTTCTCTTTCATTTATTATTAAGTTCTCCAGTGCTGGGCTGTATATTTTCCCCTCTACAGCTGTACATTCACATCTTACATGTGTGTGTGTGTGTGTGTGTGTGTGTGTGTGTGCGCGCGCGCGTGCACGTGTGTATGCGTGTGTGTGGGTGGAGTACAGTCCTGAAGGCCAAAATTAATGAGAGTATTGTGGATGAGAGCTCCACAATGAGATCTTCCAACATTTATTTCCCCTTCTGAAAAAATGCTATGGGAAAAGGTAGTCAAACCAGACCAGGGCTGTGCTCTCTGGGAGAAATGGGTTTAACCCTTTCCTCAGTGCCATTTTGCCAGATCCAGATCGCTCCATCCCACTTTAAAGTTGTAATTTGCCATGATGGAGAATATCTTCTGGGACGCTGACTATCTCTATTCCTTTTTCCCATATAATTTCAAGGGGAAAACATGCAGGTAGTATTCTTCAAATACTCATATCACTGAGTGATGAAGTGGAGCGAGAATCAATATCACGCTAAGTAGAAAAGCTATTTGTTTTTTAACTGCCTGGAAAGGCAATGTGCAGTATCATTTTTAAATGTCCCATTGAAGTCACCAGAATGCTAGTCCCTAGTAAGAGAGTTAAGGTTTGCAACCTTAGTTCCTCTGGTTTGTAAACATATTGGAAGAGAATGAGATAAATTGTTGAACTCTGTAATACAAAAACCAACAATTTGCTGCTGTCATGCTGAGCCCCCTGTTTGTCACCGTACGGACACTGCCTGCCCCTACTGTGGAAGG
Organism: Tiliqua scincoides; assembly: GCF_035046505.1. NCBI lineage: Eukaryota > Metazoa > Chordata > Lepidosauria > Squamata > Scincidae > Tiliqua > Tiliqua scincoides. The sequence goes on from NC_089826.1 coordinate 35,363,353, forward strand.
GGGACTGTTAATTGTTCACATTTTCTGTGACGTCTATGTGACCTACTTCATTAGATCATGTTCGCAACACCTCCTATGAGAAGGTCAGTTTATTTACTGGTGAAATCTTCCTATACATTTCCCCAGGTTCGGGTTGAATGCCAAAGCACCAAATCAATAGCACTATGCACATGCCCTTAATTGCTCAACTATTGGCGGAAGGCTTGCCGAGATGAGGGATCTGTGAAGTCAAGGAGAGAATCTGTCAGAGGCTAATCAGGTTCCATTTTGAACTCTCATGACCCACATGCGGAAGAGGCAATCAGGTGACACTGATGTCTGATGTCACCTGATGCTTGTGATCCACAGTGCTGTTTATCCTAACTCCTCATCCATAGGAGATCAAAGGATGTTTACTGCAACATAAACCCCTAGCAGATCATCCTTCATTAAGAAAATCATTTAAAAAAAAATTAAATCCTGCCACACAGTAGCCTCCAGTTTTAGATACTTTTAATGCCGCTGTATATTTTTAAGAAATTTACTTGCATTACTTTTTTTTTTATCCCCTGCATAAAAGCAGCTGCTAGGGAAAGGGAATAACAGTGAAGTAAAACAAAACCTCCTAAGAGACAATCTGTTAGTCAATCTCTCCACCTTCTCCCCATTTAACCAGGGAAACAAACACCCTGCACAGGCACACCACAGTTCAGTGCCACTCAGCAGTTTGCAGAAGAATGAGAAGCTGATCAAAAGCTATGGATGTGAATGGGAGTTTTCTATTTATTTGGGTCTACTCCGCAGTGATCACGTTAACTCCGTCACCAATAATAGTGAATGAAGGCAAACAATTCCGTTGGAGCGTCCTCTGAAAAAAATTATGGGTCTCTTGGAAAAAGAATAGAACTGACAATGCTTGTTTTTATGGTTTATTACTTAAATGCATGCATGCACAACTCTGTGTGTGTCCCTCTGCTCCTTGGTAACTGTTCCAAGGTTGGTTTAAAACAATATACACATTTGTAGTCTGCAATGTTGCCTAGCACATTCAAGTAGCAAAGGCTGAGTAGGGAATTAAAGCGTGAATTGATGATCCTTCTGTTTCAAGAAAGCAAAGCTCTGTAGGGTAATTTCTCTTTCAGTGTAGCTACCTGATAAGGTAGCTTAACACAAAAGCAGTTTGAAAAAACAATTCATACACAATGCATGAAATCAGTGTCCTGGTGTTTAGACTTTTTGGGCCGTCTGCTGTCTCCACCACTCCCTGTGTGGCCTCTAGAAGGAATAGGAATCCATCCTTCCTCCCTCCCCCTCCCCAGTTAGTACACTACAACAACAGCTTGTGTATTTAGCCTCCCATCCCATTTCCACTGAGTAACAGGAACACAGCTAGAGTGCCCGTGTTATATTGCTAGAGGCTCTGGGCAGCAGTTTTCAACCTTTTTTCATCTCAGGGCACCCTGACAAAGCACTAAAATTGTCAAGGCACACCATCAGGTTTGTGACAATTGACAAAGCACACCATGCTGCCAGTGGGGGGCTCACATCCCCCATTGGCCCTACTAATAAATGGTCTTCTCCCAAATTCCTGTGGCACACCTGTGGACCACTCACGGCACACCAATGTGCCAGGGCACAGTGGTTGAAAATGGCTGCTCTGAGGCAAAGTCCTGAACTGGACTCCCCAAGCTTACTGGTGGATAGCAGCAACAGCTTCTCTTCCCCTCCCCATTCAACAATGGGAGCTTCACATAGAGGCCATATGATACAATGTATGTTAAAGATATCAACCATCTATTTTGAGATTTTTGCTGATTGAGTCACAGACAATGCTTCCTATAATTTATTACAGGGAGTGCACAGGGCAGCTCTGGAGTGATGACATCACTTGGCATGACTTGGTGATGACATCATTATCACTGTCAAGCTTCAGAGCACCCTGCACAGGACTCTGATTTTAGCTGCATGGCCACACAGATTAGAGAGAATTGTAGTCCCCAGACCCCTCGTGACTTCCATTCGTCTTTCATGTCCTTGTTCTTCATTGTACACCTCATCTTGCTATTGGTATTGTCATTTGTGGACTCACTAGTGCTGTGTTTAGCACCCCTGTTCCCTCTACAACCCACAAACCACTATGTCAAGTTGGCACCCAGGACTGGTGACCGACCACTCTCTTGCCCTTCCGGCCTGTCTCCCTTCATTCCCTGTTTCCTTTTTAAGAGTACAAACAAAAAAGTTCTGCTCAAGTATTCTCTTGAGCCCAAAGCCGCTATGCTAATTCCTGCTGGTCGGCCATTCTTTTGTGAACTACTTCATACCGCCTTTTCCAGAAAAGTAGAGCCCAATCCAAAAAAGGAGATGGGCCTGAGCAAGTCCCTTGCGCTGGCCCAATGGTGTTGCAAAAGTGCCGTGAAGCATTTTCATGCCACCAAATGAGCAGGGAGGCCAGCGCACAGACACGTGTTGGCCTCCGGAGGCCGGCCCAAACCCCGCAGGGCCGGTGCAAGAGGTAAGCCTGCACCAGCCAAGTCAAGTCAACGCAGCGGTTGGGAGGTGGAGGGAAGGAGGCCTTCTGGCTTCGGGCAGAAGGCAGGCAGCAGGTGGGCTCATGGGCAGGTGGCAGTTCAGCAGGGGGAGGGGCCAGGATCTGGCACTTGTGCTGGATCCCAACCCCAGTCCCGGGAAGCCCAGAGCAGCTCCCGGCTGCTTGGATCTGCATCACCTCTTGAGGTGGTGCAGATCCGAGTAGCCCCATTGGGGCTACTGCAGCACCACACCGGATAAGGGGAAGCAATTACCTGCTTTCGGCCCCAACCCTGCTCTGGATGTGTGGTAGGCCAGTTGGCCGGCCTGCTCCAGGGCAGATTATGATTGGGCTCTCAGTTCCCTTGCCCTGCTTCCTTCCTTACAGCTAGCTACAGTTGCATCCTAATGATAGGTGCCCCCTTACTGGGATAATAATTGATTAAATCAACCAATAATTATAATTTCTAGATGTGCCCTTTTTCTGCCTCTGCACCCCACTTTTGCAATCATGCTTTGTCTTGGGACCAAATTCTGCAGTGCTTCTCGCCTGAATCAGTCAAAATTGAGACATAAATTGGGCCTTGGCAGAACCTAGCCATTGACCCACCAAGCCCCTCTATTTTCCTGTCTCATATGCCTTCAAATTGACAACACGCTTAGTGCTTCTATCTTTTCCTCCTTGGTGTGAGCGCTGTGTGTATATGCACATGATTCTCTAGGACTCTTGATCTAATTTTAACTGCTGTTGGGGGTGCCCTAAATGATCACACATAGGCCTCCTTTAAAGGCAGGTAAACTTGAACCATCAAAGCAGCAGCTCAAACAGCTGGGCTGTGGTGTAATGTAAAGGAACCCCTTTGAGAAGCTTCAGCGCTGGTTAAGAGGTGCTACACAGTGGAAGAGACCAGCCTCCCCCTGCAAGTGAGTGAAGTGATTCCGCAGCCTGCTGAGGTGCTCACTCCTTGCTTGTAGCCCTTAGTTCAGGCTACAGAGAACTGCAACCCAGCCACGGTTTTTTGCTGCAATCAAAACTTCGAGATTTTTCTAGCCAAGTACAGTTACTTGGTCTCTGCCCATGAGTAGGCTGGGGGCAGTCCATCCTGAGTGATGTGCCCTGGGAGGGTGACCAGCATGTCACTCGAGGCATGTCGCTTGGCCGTTCAAATTTCAGAACGACCGAAAATGACTGCTCTGGAAACAATACAGCAGTGTGTGCAATGACATCCTTGTGTCACTGCTGAACCACTTCCGGGTGTTGGGGGTATTGCGTGGTCGGGGGGGGGGGGTGACATCTGCCCTGGGCAGTACCTGCACTGGCAACACTACTGCTGCACACCCAAGAGATTCCCACTGTGTGTACATGTTACAGGTGTTTTAAAAACCATACCTGGTTACACAGGTCAGGTAAACTCACCACTCGGAGCACAAAAGGTGCCTGCTATTGCTATCAGTTAACTCTCTTTAGGCTCATCAAACCCCTCAGTAGTACAGAAGGTCAGATCTCATATATAACCTGAATTAGGTTTGAAAAACAAGCTGTAACAAGATGTACCGAGATTGTATAGGTACAAGGACAACACAGCAATATTTCGTCTTTCTTGGTTTATAAAAGAGAAAAAGGTTTTTTTTTTTTTTCTTTCTGAGTAAAGAAAATAATTTAAAGGAAAAGAATGTGCTATATATTCACAATGATCGTCCACTTCGCTGCATGGTAGCTACAGCCTATCTGGGAAAATCTGTTCATTAGACAAACCAAGTTACATGATAAGCCATGTTCCTTTATTTCTTCTTTGCATTAATAAAACAGGCATACAAGGAACGTCTTCTTGTTAGAGAACAGATGTACTCACTTTCCTGCAAGAGAATGGATTAATTAACATAATGGTCTTGCTTGTTTTCCCTCACCCTCCTTACCTTTCCCCTTATAATGTCACCAGCAGCTGTGAAGAATACACATGAAAACGCAACCATTGGCAGAAGGGAGAATACAGTGCTTTGGTGATATCTCAATATGATCATTATCTACTAATGCACCCCACCTACTCTGGTTGTATTTGGGCTACAAATTACTAGTTTCCTCTGCATCTAAATGAAAAATGAGCACTTTTTTTTTTTAGAAATACAAGAGGTATTTTGGCACATGCATGTTTTGGCAGTGGGACTTGGGAATTGTAGTGTAGGGGTGGACAGGCCACTGGCATACCTGGGGGGTCACTGTGCAAGTGACCCTGGGTGACACACCTATGGGGACTTACTCCCCACTGCCATTTACTCCCCCCCCCCCGCAGCCACTTGGAGTGGCTGCCCACTTCTTTCAAAGTTTTAAAAAAAAGCAGGTGGCCCAGCCACTCCAAGCGACTACATCCACTCAGAGTGTGCAGGAAGTAATTGTGGTGACATCAGCATGTCAACGCAATTACTTCCAGGTCAGGGCAGGGAGTGCAACTTAAAAGAGCGCCCCCAAGGTGGCACAAGCCCTAGGAATGCCAGTGGGGCAGGCAGCAAGTAAACAGTGACCTTGTTTATGCTTGCACAGACCTCCTGTTCCTTGGGTATTGCAAGTATAGGTGCTTTGAGCAGCTGCCTGTACATGGGGAAGAAGGAGGAGGAAGCAGCACCAGCAAACTCCCATAGCATTGGGGATAGTTAGTTGGTCGCTCTTGTATTAGAGTGGGTACATTTTCCAGCAGCATCTGCTTTTCACTCCCTTTCTCAGTCCTTCTCTCCATATAGAAGTGGAGCATTAGACGAGTCAGGTTCCCAACAGAATGAAAAATCATGGCGCTGGGCAGTGGATCAATGAAAACGGACTGAAGTGCCCTCTCCACCTTGCCAGCAAGGTGATCACTAAGACTAAACCAAAATGCAGCAATTAGGGAAGGACAGTTGCTTAGGGAATCTGATTAAGAGGTTAAAGCAGTGGTTCCCAAAGTATACACTATAGCATCCCAGGGCACTGCAACCCACTCACAGGGGCATTGCATGGTCTCTTCTTCCCAGCTTGCTGGGCCATCTCATGAGATCTCACATGATTCTCATGTGATCACATGAAATTTCATGCAATCTCATTCCTGCAAGCCAGGAAAAACAGGCCATGCAGCACCCCTGTAAGTGTGAAAGGTGCTACAGGCACGATGTGTTTGGATAACACTGGGTTAATCTTACTGAGTTCTGAACAGCCTGGCCTGATGAATGCCAATGTGCAGGGTCAAAAACTGGACATCAGCTCAAAGTAAATCATGTTCATTATGAATGGGAAGTTTAATGGTGAGAATGCACTGCTTGTAATTAAAAAACAACTACTACAAATAGTGCACATGCTTATATTTGTGAACATTAGCACCCCAATACTTTCCATACAGATATAAGAGGGGAATTTTACTATAGCATTCAGTTTTGTAATTACAATTTCTGAAGTCTTCTGTGAGTTTGGGTGCTCCTATAAAGCCACAAAAAGGTCCTACTTAAAACGTACACTCACATCCCAATGTTCCTACACTAGCCAGACTAAGAACATAAGAACATAAGAACAGCCCCACTGGATCAGGCCATAGGCCCATCTAGTCCAGCTTCCTGTATCTCACAGCGGCCCACCAAATGCCCCAGGGAGCACACCAGATAACAAGAGACCTCATCCTGGTGCCCTCCCCTACATCTGGCATTCTGACTTAACCCATTCCTAAAATCAGGAGGTTGCGCATACCCATCATGGCTTGTACCCCATAATGGATTTTTCCTCCAGAAACTCGTCCAATCCCCTTTTAAAGGCGTCTAGGCTAGACGCCAGCACCACATCCTGTGGCAAGGAGTTCCACAGACCAACCACACGCTGAGTAAAGAAATATTTTCTTTTGTCTGTCCTAACCCGCCCAACACTCAATTTTAGTGGATGTCCCCTGGTTCTGGTATTATGTGAGAGTGTAAAGAGCATCTCCCTATCCACTCTGTCCATCCCCTGCATAATTTTGTATGTCTCAATCATGTCCCCCCTCAAGCGTCTCTTTTCTAGGCTGAAGAGGCCCAAACGCCGTAGCCTTTCCTCATAAGGAAGGTGCCCCAGCCCCGTAATCATCTTAGTCGCTCTCTTTTGCACCTTTTCCATTTCCACTATGTCTTTTTTGAGATTCGGCGACCAGAACTGGACACAATACTCCAGGTGTGGCCTTACCATAGATTTGTACAACGGCAGTATAATACTAACCGTTTTGTTCTCAATACCCTTCCTAATGATCCCAAGCATAGAATTGGCCTTCTTCACTGCTGCCGCACATTGGGTCGACACTTTCATCGACCTGTCCACCACCACCCCAAGATCTCTCTCCTGATCTGTCACAGACAGCTCAGAACCCATCAGCCTATATCTAAAGTTTTGATTTTTTGCCCCAATGTGCATGACTTTACACTTACTGACATTGAAGCGCATCTGCCATTTTGCTGCCCATTCTGCCAGTCTGGAGAGATCCTTCTGGAGCTCCTCACAATCACTTCTGGTCTTTACCACTCGGAAAAGTTTGGTGTCGTCTGCAAACTTAGCCACTTCACTGCTCAACCCTGTCTCCAGGTCATTTATGAAGAGGTTGAAAAGCACCGGTCCCAGGACAGATCCTTGGGGCACACCGCTTTTCACCTCTCTCCATTGTGAAAATTGCCCATTGACACCCACTCTCTGCTTCCTGGCCTCCAACCAGTTCTCAATCCACGAGAGGACCTGTCCTCTAATTCCCTGACTGTGGAGTTTTTTCAGTAGCCTAAAAAGTGAAGCACTCAAACAATACCAAGCCTGAAACACGCGTGCAAAATGTTGCAAGAGTTGCAGGAGGGTGTGTGAAATGGCCGCTGATGGAGCGCTTTGCACACTGTTGATGACCATTTTGAAACAGCAGAAGGGCTGTCTGCTATCGCAACATGCTCAGGCTGGCAGCCCAGTCCTCAATAGGATTGGGATGTAAGATGCTCAGAAGCCAGAAGCTATTTTCATAAGCTGAAATGGACATTGCAGGCTCAGTTTAAAGACCAAATTGTGGTTCTATGGAGGACATTGGTTGGCAACCTTCAGTCTCGAAAGACTATGGTATAAGCCCACAGCACCCGGTATTCCCAGGCAGTCTCCCATCCAAGTACTAACCAGGCCTGACCCTGCTTAGCTTCCGAGATCAGACGAGATCGGGCATGTGCATGGTAACACCCATTGCCTCTTTTTTTTCTATGAATACTTTGCATGCAAAAGATCCCAGGTTTGATCTCCAGGTAGGGCATAGGAAAATTCCTATCTGAGACCATGCAGAATTGCTGACAATATTGAACTATGTGGACCAATTGACTCATTTAGTGTAAATAATAATAATAATAATAATAATAATAATAATAATAATAATAATTTATATACCGCTTTTTAACAAAATGTTCCCAAAGCAGTTTACAGAAAAAAAAAATCAAATGGCTCCCTGTCCCAAAAGGGCTCACAATCTAAATACAATCTAAAAATCTAAAGTGGGTTCCTATTTAGACCTAACCCAAAAGAATCATCTGCCAGTCATTCATGTTGTGGTTATATCCAGGTTAGATTATTACAATGCACTCTACAGTAATCAGGTTGGATACATTAAAAAGCCTGAATTTTTCTGAAGATTCTCAGATTGTGAAAAGACGACTGACCCTTGACAAATGGGGGAAATTGGGAGAATGTGAACCCAGTAACAAAGGGACAAAACAGAGGAATGACCCAAAATCTCCCCACATAAATCCAATACAAGTTGGTTACTGGCTTGGATAACCTCAGGAATCATAGAAATGAAGCAAGGCATGCAGTCGCATGTGTTTGTACATGATGCAATGCACATGAAAGCCTGAAGCAATAACATCAACACTATGAGCATGAAAATACAGGCCTGGTACTAGATGTGATAGACTTTCGTGATGGCAGCATGGGATCACTCAAGGAGAAAGCCATAAAGCTGTCCATTCCCCAGCTGTAGTTGGGTCAGCAAAACAAATATAGTTCACAGAACAACAAACCCTCCAGCAGAGAAAGTCTCTAAAACATTTCTTAAAAAGGTAACCTAGCCCGTCTGGTTATTTCACCTTAAGTTTGTCATTGTCGTCGTCGTCCCCTGCCCCCCCATGTGCGCATTCTCTATTAGACCAGTGCAAATGAACATGCTAAGCCACAAAGTTCCTACTGACTGACCAAAACACAATCCTAAGCATGTCTTTCAAAGTCAATCCTGCGCAATTCAGTGGGTCTTACTTCCAAGTAAGGCTGCAGTCCTATATAGTGGGTTCTCCTTATCCTCAAGTTTGAACCTGCATCTGGAGGACCCACAAAGGACCTCTTGAAATGGCCAGAAGTACCTTCTGGTCGTGTTCAGAGGTGTTCTGAGGTGTGGGGAAGTCATGCACCTCAGAAGACCTCGGTGCCTCAGAAGGCACTGCGCCTTCTCTGTGTTTCAGAAGGCCTCTGTGAGGCACTTCTGGTTTTCTGAGAAATCAGAAGTGCCTCTCAGAAGGCTTCTGAGGTGCAGGTAGGCTATATGAGACCTCTCTGCACCTCAGAAGACCTTTGGACGCCACTTCTAGTTGCTGGAACTGGAAGCCACTTCTAGTTGCCTTTGGAAGTCATTAGTGAACCCACTCAGGGTTCATTGTTTTCACATGTTTGGTATCTGTGCGGGGTCTGGAAATGGATCCCCGTGGATACCAAAGTCCAACTCGTATACACTTTTGAAGGACTAAACCCTACTGAATACAATGGGATTTACTGCTGAGTGGACATACCTAAGATTGCGTTCTCAGTGTGTATAAAATAACAGACTTCTTCTTCTTGGTTGTTTGATCTGTAGCAATTTAGAAGGATCGATTTATGAGAATGGTGGTAACAAGGGCAGTTAACCTTCTCCCCTTCATACAACCAAACTTAAATCAGGCCTTCCAGAGAATAATTTCCTGTTCGACACGCAATGTTTGAAGTTTGTGGCCTAAGGCCTCATCAGCACCACACAGATCTTGCTACTAGACGTGAAGGCAACTTTTTTAAAATACGGGAACTGCTTGTTCTCCTTATTTACAATCCTAATCACATCATTGATTTTGGTAATCTTTCCTGTGCTAAGAGCAATTATTAATCCTCTCAAAACAGGCCAAGGGTGTTTGTTTGTTTGTTTTGTAAGCCTAGATAATTAAAATTAAGCTGAGTAATGACACCCAAGAGATTTTTCTTAGGACTGTTAAAAAGTTCACATGCAATTTTAATGGAGGAACTAAAGCTGCTGTAGAGTTTCCCAGTGATCATGTGCACTGTGAAAGATTGCTCAACAGGACAGTCTTTGGAAATCTTGGCTTTGTCTCGTCCCTTTTACGGCAGGTAGATCCCGTTAAAACGGAATTAGAAGCATGAGAAATGCTTCTAATTCAGGTCTATGCACATTTTGTTGTAAAAGTTAGTCTTATTCTTGGGTATATTTGGGGTGCTGAATCCAAAAATGGAACCGGTTTTGCCTGATTGGCTCTAGTTTTAGAGAAATGACAGCAGCAGTTCCCAAACTGTCTAGGAGTTTGGGAACTGCTCTAAGTTCATGCAGGATAGGGGCAAAGGCAGTGATGTGATCACATAGCTGCTGGATATAAACATTTTTTCTTTTACTTAGCAGAGGCAGCACTAGCCGGGGGAGTTGGGGGGGTTGGGGGACCTCTCTGCTGGGCTCCCCATGCCTCCAAACAGCTAAAAATAGTTTAAAATGGTCACTTAGGTTTTCTTTGTGAAACTGGAAGTAGCAGTTTTTAAACTATTTTTAGTTGTTTGGAGGCCCAGGGAGCCCTGTAGAATGTTCCATAGGCTTCCTAGGAGCCTCCCAGGAAGCCAGCGCTGCCTCAGGTAAGTTAAAAATAAAAACCCTTCTGGGCTTCTGGGGTAACCTCTGGGGTATGGCATACACACCTTATATGCCGACTCAAGTAGCTTCCTCGTGAGGAAGTCATGGGGTCGGCTTTCTCATAAGCAAGCTGCTTGAATCAGCATATAAGGTGGCTATGCCATACTCCCAAAACTAGAGCCAATTGGGCAAAATCGATGCCATTTTTGGATTCAGCACCCTAATAATATCCTAAATTTGTTCAAACATCCCTGGCATCTATTTTTTTTTTATTTTTATTTTTTTGTAGTTCTGTGTAATTAACTATTATTAGTGGGCTGCCAATTACAAGCACTGCCATCACAAGATAAACACCACCACAACTCTCTCTCTCTCTCTCTCTCTGGAGAGAAAAAGATAAAATGAACCATGAACCTCTGGAGCTTACTGGTACATTATACACAGGGGAAAAGGCATACTTTTGGCAACTGGTTTAATGACCGTTCTCAGCCAGTTGGGGTAGGGATGAGCGCAAGGAAAAGTTAAATTGATGGCCCACAAAGCCATGGAGGATTTTAGCAGTGTGAATATTGGAACAGATTTCCATATGGAGCAGATCCGAGTGTGAATATTGCTCTTTATTTTGTACTGTTTGTGTGCTTGTTTCAGCACACCCTGCAACAGTGGCAAACCTGCCCCTGAGGTTCCCTGGGGCAAAGGTCCATAATGGTACCTCCCCACGTGAAGTTGCCTGCCCCCACTTACCTGAATTGTGATGGAGCCTTGCACAACTCTAGGATCAATTGGGGAAGTGTTCTGAGGTTTTCCCGGGGTCTTAAACTGTGCTTCCAGTTTTCCGGAAACACAGTTTCTGACTTCATTGGGAGCCTCAGAGAGTCTTCTATGTGGTCCTAGAGGCACACAGGGCTCCACGCCCATGGCATTTGCCCCTTCTGTTCAGTGGCAGGTCTGCTGCTGCCCTGCAATGCCTGCACCATCTGTACAATTGAAAATAAAAACAATATTACAGATATGTCTAAATCTCTATCTTTCAAAGAAACTAACCTGTAAAGGCTGCCCAAAAGGTCTAACCGCTTGGATAAGGGCAAAGATAAATGTATGTGTTTGGGGGCTTCAGAGGCTTTTTCCTGGCTGAGTAACCAACATTTTTTGCTCTTGTGCCTTTTAAACCCAAGCAACAGGCAGATATTCTGTAAGTAATATGCATCTGCATATTAGGACACATCACTGCATCTGCATATTAGGACAAGCTTCACTGGTTGAATTTCTGCTTGTCATGCAGTTTCAGAAGGTCAAGGAGTTCTGCCAGAAAAAAAAAAAAAAAGTGGCAACCCCATTTTCTAGCATTTACCCATTCTCTGAACTGAGTATTATGAGCTCTTCAGTCTTGTAGTTGTACAAGACTGAAGACAACAAGTATCACCAACAAGTATCTGACAACAAGTATCACCAACATCTCAGAGCCACTGCTCTGTCAACCTGAAGTTGTTCAACAGGTGATCACAACTCTGTCACTCTATATCCATTCTCCTCTTGAATTTTGTGCACATTGGCAGCTAATAAAGGCAAAGAAACACTGTGCCCCCCCCCCCCCGAAAAGAATAACAATCCTATACAAAATACAAGTTTCTGGAGGAAAAATCCATTGCGGGTTACAAGCCATAATGGGTATATGCAACCTCCTGATTTTAGAAATGGGCTATGTCAGAATGCAAGATGCAAGGGAGGGCACCAGAATGAGGTCTCTTGTTATCTGGTGTGCTCCCTGTGGCATTTGGTGGGCCGCTGTGAGATACAGGAAGCTGGACTAGATGGGCCTATGGCCTGATCCAGTGGGGCTGTTCTTAGGTTCTTAAGTGATATATGCCCAGGTAGCTGGTTTACTATCTGAGTTCAGTTCACCTCCATTTGCTATGCTTCCTTTTCCTTCACTAGAAATTTAGCTAGCTTGCAAAAGATTCTGATGCTAAATGCTATCTGTTCCCCCTAGCATTCAAACAAAATCTATTTGAAGATATTTGGGTTACACTGAACTCTGTCTTGTCTCTCGCAAACACCAGGGCTTACATCCTTTAACTAATACTAGTCAAAATTACTATTGTCTTGCCTTAATTAGGATTACAATATAGATTATTTCATACAAGTTAGATTTTCCCATGGCTTGGAGGCGAATGGTTGATGAAGCTCTGCTTCAGATACAATTTGTTCACAGTATTTCCTGTCCCTCAAGACTTCACTCCCAATGAAGGAGTCCCAAGGCATGGCGTCTTGTGCAGTTGAAGTTACTGGGGGAAAAAAAAAATCTTACAGTTGACATTTACAGTGAAACAGACCTAATCCTTATTTCCCTGTTACAAGTACCACCATGTTATATATCATTCGATTACACATCATTCAATTTGTAATTTAATGTGAAATGCAGTGAGATAAACCACGTTGAAATATCTATATTCTATCAAATGTTATGGCCTATTAACCAGAAAAAGAAAACACAACTGCCTTATGTAACAAAAAGTGGACTTTCTTAACCCAATCAATATTCCAAGAGCCAATGAGGTGTCATCATGACACAGCAGGAAACCAATAAGGCATTAGTATGAGTCAGCTCTTATTTCCATGTATCAGAACAAATACTAGAACTCTTACAGCCTAATTCTAAAGCCGGCAGCTCCACCAGGTGCAACAGCAGCAAAATGGATATTGCTGCATCCAGCGGCACTGCCAAGGCTGCTAGAGATCTCCTCGAGGAAAGCCCCAAGCCCTGCAGTGGGGCTTTTCAAGTCTGTGCTGGCTATTTTGCCGGCACAGACCTGAGAGAATCTGTGTTGGGCCTTCTGGCCCAACATGGCATTTGGGATCTAGCAGAGAAGGGCTCTGCTGGTCCCACCCCCCTCCTGCCCCTGTTCCTTCCCTTGCCCCACCCCATTCCACCCACTCCTCATCTCCCACCACCCTGAAACTACTTACAGCCAGCCAGCGCTGCTGGGGTGCTGGCTGGCCCTCTATGTGGCACTGAGATTCAGCGCCAACTGGCACTGGCCCAGTGCCAGGGGCCTCTCCTCTCCAGGTGCAACAGATGTGCCTTAAGGTATGTTTGCAACACCCAGTGCTGGCACTGGAGTTCAGCGCCGGCGCTGAGAGTGTTTAGGATTGGGCCCTTATTTAGTTGTGTGTCGTCAAGCTGGCCTCTGGTGTTTGGTTGGTTCCTGGTTTGTTGGGTGACCTGTACTGCTATATATTAAAATAAATAAAGTTGTCACACTAACCCTAGTGATGCTACAGCATTTAGGCCTAGTGCAATGAGGTAACACCTGGCTCTTGTATGACAGGGCATAGAAGAGCCCCTGCCTGACACATACAAGCAGGGGTTGTTCATTCAAGAGCCCCTCATTTGTTAAGTTGGGCGTGTTCTCCTGTAACCTCGTTTTGAATGTAGAAGGGTGAAGTAGCACAAGAATGTTTCAATCCGGCTCCTTTGCCTTTTGAAGATCACCTGAAATAAAAATTTACGCTCCAGAAATATTATGTGAAGTTTTTCACCTGTTGATTTTCTGATCCTAGAAAAATCATTCAAACGTGATTAATGTTATGGAGCAGCAAATCTAATAGACAATGATGCATGAAAAGAAGATAGAGAAAAGCATTAGGGCTGTCAGCTGATGGAAGAAATCTGGTTGATTAATCCAATTACTTCCAATTCATAAATTGATTAAATTGGAATAAATGTGCATATGCCTAAAACTATAGGCTTGAAGAAAAAGAAACACTTTTCTTGTATTTAGATGCACATGCATATGACCTGCAGTTGGGGATAAGCAGCAAGGTGGCCAAGTCTGCATATAACAACTTTGCCTCTGAATGCCAGATGCAAGGAAGTGGCAATAGGACAGAGCTATCCTGATGACTTCAGTGCCCCCCGAGACATCTGGTGGGTCACTGTGAGATACAGGAAGCTGATCTGGATGGGTCCTTGGCCTGATATAGCAGGGCTCTTGTAATGTTCTTATATTGCAGCAGGTCATGTTCCCACCCTGAGCTCTTCAAAGGGAGGACATAAATAAATGTAATAAGCATACAATCATAAAACCATAAAAGAAGCATTCCTTTCTTTGTAACAGTAAAGGGGAATGCCTCCTCTAAGATGTCACTGCCATTTGTAGGTTTTATGAATACTTTGCAGGTATATGAACACTCTAGATCAGTGTTTCTCAAACTGTGGGTTGGGACCCACTAGGTGGGTCACGAGCCAATTTCAGGTGGGTCCCCATTTATTTCAATATTTTATTTTTTATATATTAGACTCGATGATCCCACGGTATGTGACTGCATTTGGGGAAGTGTTACAGACCTGTACTTTTAACAAGCTACTATGTATATTCTTTTAACAATGATAGTAAATGGGACTTACTTCTGGGTAAGTGTGGGTAGGATTGTTCAAAATTTTCCTGCTTGATGATGTCACTTCTGATCACAACATCACTTCTGGTGGGTCCTGACAGATTCTCATTCTGAAAAGTGACTCCTGGTGGTAAATGTGTGAGAACCACTGAGAGAGAGAGAGAGAGAGAGAGAGAGAGAGAGAGAGAGAGAGAGAGAGAGAGATTAATCAGGGGTGCCTTAACAGCTTTCTGATTGCTTAATCTGATTAATCAATTAAATGTTGCAACCCTAAAAACATTCAAAACAAAACAAAAAATGTTATTGGCTGTCCTTCAACTGGAATCCATTCTTGACGTGCTCCATTCCCAAATCCTTAGCCTTGGATAACCGTGTGGAAAATATTTCCTGGGAGCCAGAGAGACAAATGATGATCAAGAGCAAAGGCACTTTACAGGGGAGCGAGGAATCTGTGGCTAATTTTCCATTTCAATCTGAGAGGTGGATTTACCAGCCTGGAACCATTTATTTGCATTTCTAAGTGGCAGTATGGAGCAAAATGCGGTTTTGCAAAAGATTAGTCTTCATTTGTCCAAGTAATTGCCGCTGAAAACGATGACATATGGAGGAGCTGACAGGAACTGTGGCAGTGGGGTCGATTTTTGTCACTTGCCTCCAAAATGAAGGAATAAATAAAATAAAACAGAAAACCTCATTTGGCGTTGGCATTTCGAAAGGGGGGGAGGGAGTACAGAGGGGGGGGAAACCGTGTCTGCTGTAAAACTATGCGTGGACTTCTTATTAATCAATAGGCCCCAGTGAAGAGAGGCATGTATGGCATCACGACTGCAACAGTATTATTAGAAAATGATATAGTGTGCATTAGGATGTATAATTCATATTGCCTTCATTTGCTCAGACCGTCGTGAAAATCCATAAATCATTTTCTTGTTCATGTTATTGCCTAAGTGCCATTTGTCATCTTGCATTAGGGGGCTGCTTCAGATCATCAGTGCTTTTAATTCACTATTTAGAGTTTAACAAAATGCTGCCTGGCCCCGGCTGACAAACTGAGGCTATATGAGAATGAAGTGCCCTAGCGAGGCAGCTTGCACAAATGCAGAGGAGAGATACGGGCTGGGTGCCCTCAGCGGGTACTCTGGCACCCAGATGCCTCGCATACGCGGATTAGATGTGATCAACTGGGAACCGACTCCCCCGCACTTGGAGCCACACAGAAATGACAAGGACCTGTACAAAACCCTGCTTTTTTTTTTTTTGGGGGGGGGGTGCTAAACTCAAGATTGTGCCCTGTGCTTGCCTATGAGTTATTCGTCAATAAAACGTGATGTCATTTATTTTATACATTCATATACTGCACTTCTAATTACATTCCTGGGGAAGTTTACAAAACCGTTTTAAAAATACAGAATAAGTCATTTTTTAAAAAAAATTCTGCATCCTAAGACTAAGGCTGCAATCTTATCCACATTTTCCTGGGAGTAAGCTTCACTGACTAAAATGGGACTTTCTTCTGAGTAGACATGCATAGGATTGGGTTCTAACATAAAATATTCAAATAAAATTACAATAAACCACAATTATAAGAGTTAAAACAGCACAAAACCAGCAGTTTACAGCCCATTCCTATGCACATCTACACAGAAGCAAGTCCCAGTGAATTCTGTAGCACTTGCTCCTAGGTACATGTGTATAAGATTGCAGCCTAAAATATAGAAAACCTTAAAAAGCCCGAGAAGATGAAACAGCGTAGGTGCCAGGCAAGTCGCCCTTGGAAAGAAACTCCATTATGAAGCATCACACATTTTTGTCTGAGACTGTCACTGAGTGCTAAAAAAGGATACAGAAAACTCCCATGCAGATGTATGGTTGCCCCTTTTAACAGCACAATGATTTATAACTGAACATGAGGTGTCTGTGTCTCAACTGGGACAAAAACAAATATTGTATCTAACCTACTGTGAGGTGGGATGAAAGACTGCAGTCCTTGATGGGGGGGGGGCTGCTCGTTCACAAGTGCAATTTATCATATACCGACCCAGTCATCAGCAGCCCACAGATTGTCCCATAAGGAGAGGACATCTGCATGGGAGCTTCTTATGTATCTAGGCAAGACAAGCCAAGACAAGAAAACAAAACCAAAGGTGCAGTAAGTGGAGAAAGGAGGAATGTTTTGTTTGTGCACCCTCTACCCCCTGCACATCACCATCATCATGCATGCAGAAATTAGGGCTGGCACATGTGAGTTGCAAAGATTCCACTCATGGAATCAACGCACCAGTTGGTCTGTCTGTCTGTCTCATTTCTTAAGTTTCTGTACTGTTGCACGATACTCCATTCTGGTCACTAGGTTAGCTCAATCAGTGGATTTTTTTTTTTCTGATCATGTATTTGTTCTCTCACAGGTGGTACTAGAAAAAAAGAATACTGGGGGGGGGGGTGAGGTAGCACAACACATTTCTGGGGTTAGGGCAAAACCCAGGCTTCATCCTACATGAAGGATTGAGAAATAATGGTATATTCACATTAACCCAGTGGCATAGCTAAAGGGGGGTCTGAGGAGTAAATTGCCCTGGGTATCATGCCTTGAGGAGGTGTCTTAGAGGCCTCCAAAAGGTACTTCCAGTTTTCAGCAAAAACTGAAAACTTAAAGGCCTTTCAGAGGCCTTTAAGACACCTCCTCAAGGAGTGGTACCTAGGGCCTCCACAGGGTCTCTAAGATGTTGAATGGAGATGTTAAAAATTTGGAGGAGTGTTATATTGGTACGGAGTATGGGGATGTTAAAAATTGTTGTGCCCCCAGGTGCCAGATGTCTTAGTTACATCACTGCATAACATTCCATCCCAAATATATTTAATCTAAAGTAAACCCTGTTGAATAGAATGATATTAACTTTCAAGTAAGTGTGCTTACAATTGCAGCCTTATTTTTTAGCTCATGGCCCAGAAATAAAAGTTAGTTATTCGTCTTTGCCCCCCTCCCTCCAGCACCACCTATAGAGGCAGCTCAGTATTTCCTCCACCTGCATTAATTTCCCTGAAGATCTGTGTGCCTTTCCCCCCCATGCCCTGTGTTCCCCGTTGTTTATTGGTTAATTAGCCTACCTGGGTCATTTTCTTCTTTCCTTCAGAGGACACCTTTTTATTACCCCATCTGGATTTCCTCATTTTTCCTCAATTACTCAGGAAAAACACCACCTCTCCTCCAGCTCTGTGCATGCCACAATTATAAGAGGATTTAGGAACAGATTGCTTTCAAGTCATGTTAAATCACAACAAGCAGTCATTTATCCAGCTGTTAACAAACTGCCCTCCTGTTCCTCTTCCCAAAGGGTACAAAAAGCAGAAAGTCCACTCCCCCTGTCCTCCTCCTCATGCAATGGCAACTCTTGAAAGGAGAAACCAAGCAGTATTTTAAAACACAAAGAGCCCCCCCTCCCCAAAGACAGTCCCATGAAATAGTGATCATGGCTCATATGTTGCAAAACACAGCTGACTGCACAGGTTGGTGGAGTGTGGGTTTGTAAGATCCCCCTCCTGTGGTGTAATGACTCTTGGACCTGATCTACTAATGCAGTGTTTCTCAAACTGTCGGTCGGGACCCACTAGATGGGTCACAAGC
Source organism: Tiliqua scincoides (assembly GCF_035046505.1). NCBI lineage: Eukaryota > Metazoa > Chordata > Lepidosauria > Squamata > Scincidae > Tiliqua > Tiliqua scincoides. The sequence goes on from NC_089826.1 coordinate 35,381,749, forward strand.
CAATTTCAGGTGGGAACCCCTTCATATCAAAGTGTATTTTATTTTTAATATATTAGACTTGATGCTACCATGGTATGTGACTGCATTTGGGGGAAATGCTACAGATCTGTACTTTTAGCAGGCTTCTATCTATACACTTTTAACAATGATAGTCAATGGGACTTACTCCCGAGTAAGTGTGGATAGGAATGCAGCCTTTCAGATGCATGGGGAATTTTTTTTAATAGATCAGCCAATGCTTGGGAGGGTTAGGAAGGTTCTTCTTTATTTTAAATTAATTTTTAAAACTATACTTATTGTAAACTTCTAATTTACTTAATTAGATTTGATTTTGTCATGTGGGGGATGTTAACAATTTTCCTACTTGATGATGTCACTTCCAGTTATGACCTCACTTCTGACGACAGATTGTCATTCTAAAAAGTTTGAGAACCACTGTACTAAAGGCCTGGCCTTCCTTCCCCCATTTTGGGGAGGTGGGCTGCTCTAGTGGTGCTGCATTTACAGCTACCCACCGGAGGCAACTGGATGTTCATCCTGGTCCACTTCATGGCAGCCACTGACACTGCATGGAGCCATTGGTTTATGTGATTCCCCTTCCTTGTAAAACAGCGGAGGCTGCTTGGAGGCAAGACAAATACATCCATGCGATGAGATGAGAGCGCAGCTGAAGACCATTGTGCAGAAGGGATCCCCCTTCTGGGAAATGGAGATGCTGTGAAATGGAGCCGGCTGGCTTTATTTCACATCTGGGACGTCAATCCCTGCTTTTACGACCACCACCGCACATGCCGTCCAGAGCAGCTGCATCCAGCAAAGCTTGAGGAAGAGGCTGGGGCCACTGGTTGCTGCAAGCCTAGGGAGGGAAATAAAAGGCAAGCCAGAAAAGCAAGCCAGCTGAACAACCAATGCTTCAGAGAGGGATGGCCCTTAGAGAGGAAAGGATGCACAGGAGGAGGGGGGTGATGATGGGGGATTTCTGAATGAGCCTCTCTCTCTCTCTCTCTCTCTCTCACACACACACACACACACACACACACACACATAAACCAGAACACGTTCCCTGGGCGCGCGCACGCACACATCACAAGAAAGCGCTTCTCACCAAACGTCACATCTGCTGCAGTGATCCACTCTGGCCGCTAGGAGGAGCCTGCTGCTTACATTTGCAAACCGAACCGACAGCTCGGACAGCTTCCCCGTCCTCTGGCTGGAGGGGAAAAAAAATCTGAACATCAATAGTGGCTTTTTTTTTTTTTTTTTTTTTTTAAAGCATGCCAGTTTTCAATGAGTAAAATGAGAACCTGCCTACACTGGGAAGAAAAGAAGTTTCCGGGGCGGGGGGGGGGAAGGGAGGGAGAAAGAGAGAGAGAGAGAGATTAGACTCAGTATATTCTCCAAGAGACCATCTATTATGCTATCCTGGCTGTATCTAAGCCCTGCTGCTACCATCCAGGGTTCTTTACCTCCCCCCTTTTAGAACAAGCAAATACATAAGGGGAAGGTCCATGGGACGGCAGATTAAGAGCCCAATCCTCAGCATGTCTACTCAGAAGTAAGCCCCATTAGAATCAATAGAGTCCATGGGGCTTACTCCCAGGAAAGTGTGGCTAGGATAGCAGCCTTAGAGTAAATCCCATTGACTCTAATCGGGTTTACTTGTGAGTAGACGTGCCGAGGATTGGGCTGTTCAAAGCCATTTCTGCCCAACGTTGCATATACGCAACGGGGACCAATTGTGTGGATCATCTGTGGGCCAGGCCACAATGGGTGGTCAGGGACAGTCCACAGTCTCAAAGCCACAGGTCGCTTTCCTGGCCCCCCACCTTCCACCAGCTGGTGTGACACTGCGGTGTCTCTCTGTGTGCAGGGCCATGCGTTCTCTGTAGCTGTGAGGACTAGCCAGCCATCTCTCTCTCTCTCTCTCTCTCTCTCTCTCTCTCTCTCTCGCTCTGCTTACAGCCTCGCCTTTTAACTGCTCCAAGACAAGGACCAGAGGCGGAGAGCAAGGGAGAGCAATGCAGTCAAGGCGAAGAAGGATGCTTAGAAACGGGGGGAGGAGGGAAAGCGCGATGCACACACAAGCTCTCCCCCCCCTGCATGAAGGTAGATCGATGCTATTTGACGAGGGGGGGTCATGGCTTTGCTGGTCAGGGATGCGCCCTCCCTCCCAGAAGCCTTGATCTTGTCATTGCATGCTCGATCCTTTACCTGCCTACTCAGAAGTAAGTCCCGTTATATTCAATGAGGCTTGATCTTGTCATTGCATGCCCCAGCCTATGCATGCCTACTCAGAAGTAAGTCCCGTTATATTCAATGAGGCTTACTCCCAAAGAAGGATGCTTAGAAACGGGGGGGAGGAGGGAAAGCGCGCTCTGCACACACAAGAAAAGCTCCCTCCCACACACACACACACTGTCTGAAGGTAGATCTAAGCTATTTGACGAGGGCGGGGGTCCTAGCTTGGCTGGTTGGAGGTGCGCCCTCCCCCCCAAAAAGCCTTGATCTTGTCATTGCATGCCCGATCCTATGCATGCCTACTCAGAAGTAAGTCCCGCTATATTCAATGAGGCTTACTCCCGGGTAAGTGTGGACAGGGTGGAAGCCTTCAATATCCCTTCGGCACAACGACGCTGGCCATATACACCAAGAGCTGAATTGTTGACTGGGCAGGCAGCCGAGGCTTGAACGGGTTGTAGATCAAGAGAATACCTTTGGGGGGGGGGGGGACTCCGCTCAACAGACTCGCATTGATGAATCGCGTGGCGGGGACCCCAAAGAGGCACCGATCCGTTCACGGTTAGGAGCAGTCTCGCTGGGGGGCACGACGGGGGCGGCGGCGACTCTCACTGTAGCGCTCCTCGGTGGAGACGTCCTGTACTCGCAGCTCGATGCCGAGCAGGCATCCATCATACTCCCCTTCCCTCCTCCTGGTGTGCGCTCCCAGAGCCAGATCTCGCGGTCCCCCCCCCCCCCCCAAGACAGGCTGCCATCGCCAACCCACCCGACAGCTCGGAGCTGTGTTTCGTCTCCCGGGTTTCTGTCTCTCGGGCTCTCCGAGCGCCTGTTTGGGTTGCAATCGGAGAGACAGAAGTGATTGGCGAGGGGGAATGTGTGAGTCCAATCCTGCCTGTCTACTCAGAAGTAAGCCCCATTATAGTCAATGCCGCTTACTCCCAGGAAAGTGTGGCTAGGATTGTAGCCCTTGAGGCCAATCCTATGCATGTCTACTCAGAAGTAACCCGCGTTACAGTAAATGGAGCTTACTCCCAGGAAAGTGTGGCTAGGATTGGAGCCCCAGAGCCTAATCCTATGCTTGTCTACTCGGGAGCAAGCCCTATTATACTCAAAGGCGCTTACTCCCAGGCAAGTATGGATAGGATGGCAGCCATAAACAGGTGTGTGTGTGCAGCAGGCCGGCTCAGTCAGGGCCGTGCGCAGGCTGCCTGGACAGATGAATGAGCAACCCGGGAGTACGTCCGCTAGGCTGCCAACGCCGCTCCTCCAGCCCCTTGCTTCGGAGTACTCCTGGCGGCGGAAGAAGCAACCACTCCTGGGAGCATCTGACGGGGGAGGTGCCTCCGCGCTCCCACGCCCTCTTCCACCGAGGAGGGCAGCAGCCTTCCCGCTCTGCCGCTGCCCGGGGCGGAGGAGATCGAGGAATTTCGGGCCGCGTTGGAGCTGCGGCCGGCCGGCCGGCCAGGTATGCTGAGCCGGGAGAAGGGCGAGTCCCTCCCCGCGCTGCTGCGATCCCCTGGCTCGAGTCCCTCCCCATACGTCGCCTGCCGCGAAGGGAAGCTCCGGAATAGCTCTGCCCGGAGCCGCGCCAAGGGGGAGCCCCAGTTGCTATAGCGCGATTCCTCTGCGCAACGGAGCCTGAAGTCACCCTGCGAAGGAGGAGGGAGATCCAACCCCGAGTAGTAAACAGACGCTCCGCTGGTGGAAAGAAAACGCAGCCAACCCACTACCCGGTGGACTTGCTCGTCTTAACCCTTTCATCCGCACGGCCTCAAGCCTTCTTACTCGCAGGTGTAACCCCACTCTCCTCAGTACGGCTTACTCTGGAGTAAACACATTTGAAGATCGGGTGATAGTTGCCTCGGAATCCGTGATCCACACAAATCACTTTTAAGGCTGCACGCATTGGGGCTGCCATCCTAAGCACACTTACCTGGGAGTAAGCCCTACAGAACACAATTGGACTTATGTCGGAGTAGTCATGCATAAGGTTGTGCCCGTTGGCAGCACTGCTAGACACACTTACCTGGGAGCAAGCACCATTGAACAAAATGGGGCTTACTTATGAGTAAACATGCCTAGGCTGGTGCGGCTCAACCCAATCGCACCTATCTTTATAGGCGCGTGTCTGCACAATATCAAATGACAGGGTACCGGCTTAAACGATTTGTGGACAGTACCATCGTTTCCCCCATCACCACTGACCCCCTATTTTATTGCGTTTATTGATCCAGATGCCGTTTTGGTGAAATTGCTTAAAAGGGACATAGCGAGTGCAGCCAAGGGCTACTTAAGAAGACGGCCCCTCCTAGTGGCGTAGCTAGAGGGGGCGCAAAGTACTAAGTTTTGCCGGGAGCCTCACCGCAGAGTGCAAGGGGCTCCTCTTCCTCCCCTTTGGAACCATTGGGGGGGGGGAACAAAACAGAGACATACGCCTGGAATGGTTCCAAAGGGGAGAGAAAGGGGCCCTTTGCACACTGTAGTGAGGCTTCCTGCAAGACTTAGGGCCCAATCCTCTCCAATTTTCTAGTGCCTGTGCAGCTGTGTCAATGGGGGTGGGACACACTGCATCCTTTGGTGGAGGGACAGTCCCAGAGGCCTCCTCAAGGTAAGTAGTAGTAGTAGTAGTAGTAACTTTACTGTCATTGTGCTACAGCACAACTAAATTTATGGGAACATTTATTAACGAAATAAGGGAACATTGGTTGCTTTACCATGGGGCTGCAATGGGGCAGCACCTGTGCTGGAAAGTTGAATAGGGCTGGGCCAGGGTGCTCAGATCCAATGCAGGGCAGTGTGCCTATACCTTGAACCACGGTACAGAAAAGGACATTATGGCAGGTGCGGCTTTTGAAACCCTTCCAGGTCAAAATGTCCCCTTCTATACCATGGTTCAAGGTGCAGAGCCCAATGCTCTGCATGTCTACTCAGAGGTAAATCCCGTATAGTCAATGGGGCTTATTTCCAGGTAAGTGTGGACAGGATTGGACCCGCTGTCCTCCATTGGATCTGGTCACCCTGGGTTGGGCCCTGAGTGCTTTGCGCCCCCTCTAGCAATTCAACCGCCTCCTCCCCGGCCCTCCCCCAGACTCCAACTCTCCATTGCGTCCGTTCTACTTATAGACGGTTCCTCGACGACATGGGAGGAGGGGAAAAAATACACCAGGTGGAAAGTAAACCAGAAGGAGGGAAAAAAGCGATCTCAGGTTTTCCTCGCTGGGGTGATGCAAGGAAGGTGCGGAGGGAGCCCGGGACGGAGGGAAAGCCCGCTACGGGTGGAAATTCCTCCTCCAAGGAGTAACTTGTTTGTCCGCGTCACGGTTTGTCCCGATGACGAGTGAGGATCTCCTCTCCCGGGAGCGGCGTCGAGGGAACGGTGCACTTCCCCGGCGAGCGCTCCGGGAGCGGCAGGGCTGCGCTCCTTGCCATGGAGACGCGCACGCCGAGCAGCCCAGCGCCAGCTTCTCTCCCCGCCCCACGGCTGGCTTTTTCCTCCCCTCCGTGACGGAGGCTGCAGGACGCGCGGCGCGACCAATGCGCGGCCGCCCCGGGGCTGTGGCGTCGCGGCGATTGGTTGGCAGGAGCGGGTCGCTGCGCAAAAACCAAGCCGCCGAGCGCTCGCCGCTCAGAAGCAGCCGGCAGAGATCGGGGGAGCCCGGCACGGCGGAGCGGAGCAGAGCAGGCAGAGCGCGAGTAAGCGAGACAGGAGGCAGCAAACGCAGCCCGCGCCTGGTGCTCGCGAGCCGGGGCGAGGGGGATCCTGCAAGGGAGACTCGACGGGGACCTGAGCCACTGGGGGGCACGAAACTGGGGGGCTGCCTTCTCTCCCCCGTGGCATCCTTTGGCCGGCGTTGATCCTTCATCGTGCGGGCTCCCCCCCTTTCCCCCCTGCCTCGAATGTGCCTCTCTCCACAAGAAGGGGCTCCTCCTGCAGCCTTTCTTCCCCCCCCCCACCTCCACCAGGAAGCCAAACCGAGGACCATCTCGAGAGGTTCCCCCTCTCTCGCCAGGATTTGCTGCGGCTGCCTCTCACCGCCACTCCGGGCTGCTGCTGCCGCGGTGCGGTGCCAGGACCCTGGGAATAAATGATCACGGGCTCCTGCGGGGTCTCTAGAGTCACCTGCCTCGAGATGGTCGTTGCTGGCCAGGATCACCGATGAGGTGGGCGCCCACCCAGCCTCGTACCCATCGGGGGTGATATATTATATTTTTTTTTTTTGGAGGGGGGGTCCATTTGATTTCCAGGAAGGCGATGGGGGAGAAGAGAGAACGTGAAGGAAGAGGAATGATCCTGCACCCCTGTTGAAGCCCACATCCAGCTGTACTCCACCCCTCCCTCCCTACACGGACAGGGCTTCTCAGCGGAGGGGGGATTCTTGGGGGGGAGGAGAAGGAGAGGAGGGGAGGGGGGAGACCTCTTTTGGAGATGGTGGTGCTCTTGCTCCTGGCCTTGGCGTGCATGGTGGAGGGGGCCCTCTCGCAGCTCCACTACACGGTGCAGGAGGAGCAGGAGCATGGCACGTTCGTGGGGAATATCGCTGAGGACCTGGGCTTGGACGTCACCAAACTTTCGGCGCGCCGCTTCCAGACGGTGCCCAACTCGCGGAGCCCTTACCTGGACCTCAACCTGGAGACGGGCGTGCTGTACGTGAACGAGAAGATCGACCGCGAGCTGATCTGCAAGCAGAGCCCGGCGTGCCAGCTGCACCTGGAGGTCTTCCTGGAGAACCCCCTGGAACTGTTCCGCGTGGAGGTGGAGGTGCTGGACCTCAACGACAACGCGCCCGCCTTCCCGGAGCCCGACCTGACGGTGGAGATCTCGGAGAGCGCCACGCCGGGCACTCGCTTCCCCCTGGAGAGCGCCTTCGACCCGGACGTGGGCACCAACTCCCTGCGCACCTACGAGATCACCCCCAACGCCTACTTCTCTCTGGACGTGCAGACCCAGCCCGACGGCAACCGCTTCGCCGAGCTGGTGCTGTCCAAGCCCCTGGACCGCGAGCAGCAGGCTGTGCACCGCTACGTGCTGACGGCCGTGGACGGCGGGCAGCCCCAGCCCCGCACCGGCACGGCCCTGCTCACAGTGCGGGTGCTGGACTCGAACGACAACGTGCCCGCCTTCGAGCAGCCCGTGTACACGGTGGCGCTGCCGGAGAACTCGCCCCCGGGCACGCTGGTGCTGCAGCTGAACGCCAGCGACCCGGACGAGGGCCAGAACGGGGAGGTGCTCTACTCCTTCAGCAGCCACATCTCGGCCCGGGCGCGGGAGCTCTTCGGCATCTCCCCCCGGACGGGGCGGCTGGAGGTGAGCGGAGAGCTGGACTTCGAGGAGAGCGCCGTGCACCAGGTGTACGTGCAGGCCAAGGACCTGGGGCCCAACGCGGTGCCGGCCCACTGCAAGGTCTTGGTGCGGGTGCTGGACGCCAACGACAACCCCCCTGAGATCAGCTTCTCCACCGTCAAGGAGGCGGTGAGCGAGGCGGCCGCGCCGGGCACCGTGGTGGCGCTCTTCAGCGTGTCCGACCGCGACGCCGAGGAGAACGGGCAGGTGCAGTGCGAGCTGCTGCAGCAGGGCGAAGCGCCCTTCCGTCTCAAGAGCAGCTTCAAGAACTACTACACCATCGTCACCGAGGGGCCTCTGGACCGCGAGCAGCCCGGCGGGGACGCCTACACCCTGACGGTGGTGGCCAGGGACCTGGGGCGCCCTGCGCTGAGCAGCAGCAAGTCCATCCAGGTGCGCGTCCTCGACGTGAACGACAACGCGCCGCGCTTCTCGCAGCCCGTCTACCAGGTGTACGTGAGCGAGAACAACGTGCCCGGCGCCTACATCTACGCCGTGAGCGCCTCCGACCGCGATCAGGGCGCCCACGCGCGCCTCGCCTACTCCATCCTCGAGGGGCAGATCCAGGGCATGTCCGTCTTCACCTACGTCTCCATCAACGCCGAGAACGGCTTCCTCTACGCGCTGCGCTCCTTCGACTACGAGCAGCTCAAAGAGTTCAGCTTCCAGGTGGAAGCCCGTGACGCTGTAGGGGTGACCACGGAGACCCCTGACGGGGAGGACGGCCAAGCGGCACCCCCCTCGCTGGCCGGCAACGCCACCGTCCACATCGTGGTGGTGGACCAGAACGACAACGCGCCCTCCATCGTCAGCCCCCTGCCCGGGCGCAACGGCACCCCGGCCCGGGAGGTGCTGCCCCGTGGGGCCGAGCCGGGCTACCTGGTGACACGCGTGGCGGCCGTGGATGCGGACGACGGGGAGAACGCGCGCCTCACCTACAGCATCGTGCGGGGCAACGAGGCCAGCCTGTTCCGCATCGACTGGCGCACGGGCGAGCTGCGCACCGCCCGCAAGGTGCCCCCCAAGCGTGACCCGCAGCGCCCCTTTGAGCTGGTCATCGAGGTGCGCGACCACGGGCAGCCGCCGCTGTCCTCCACCGCAGCCCTCCATGTGGTCCTGGTGGACAGCGCCGTGGAGCGCCAGGGGGCTGGTGCCGGCGGAGGAGGGGGCGGCGGAGGGCCGGGCCCCGGGGGAGCAGGGGGCCCAGGCGGGGAGCACCGGCCCAGCCGCTCCGGGGGTGCCACCGCAGGCGAGACCTCGCTGGATCTGACCCTCATCCTCATCATCGCCCTGGGCTCGGTCTCCTTCATCTTCCTGCTGGCCATGATCGTGCTGGCCGTGCGCTGTCAGAAGGAGAAGAAGCTCAACATCTACACCTGCTTGGCCAGCGACTGCTGCCTGAACTGCTGCTGCTGCTGCCCCTGCTGCAGCCGCCAGGCCAGGGCCCGCAAGAAGAAGCTCAGCAAGTCAGACATCATGCTGGTCCAGAGCTCCAACGTGCCCAGCAACCCCGCCCAGGTGCCCGTCGAGGAGTCCGCCAGCTTCGGCTCCCACCACCACAACCAGAACTACTGCTACCAGGTCTGCCTCACGCCCGAGTCGGCCAAGACCGACCTGATGTTCCTCAAGCCCTGCAGCCCTTCCCGCAGCCCGGATGCTGAGCACAACCCTTGTGGAGCCATCGTCACCGGCTATGCCGACCAGCAGCCTGACATCATCTCCAATGGCAGTATATTGTCCAGTGAGGTAAGCACCCCCCCCCCAATACTCTGAGCCTCCCACTTACTCCAGGGGCAGTACTCTGCCCCCTTCTGGTGTGTAGCCTACCTGGGACATCATTGCTTATCAGCGTTATGAGCCGTGCTTACTTGGGATAAGTGCCACTGGGTGAACAAGATCCCTGTCTGTCCAATTTTGGGCAGATTTGCTCAGAAGTAAGTCCTAATAACCTCAAAGGGGCTTGTGCCCAAGCAACTATGCATAGGATTTCACTCTTAGTGGTATTGCATTTGAATTTTGAAATTACTGTTAGCAGCAGTAGTAGCATTACTACTAGTAGTAGTAGTGTTAGTAGCATGGTAGTAGGCCAGTTGCCCTGGGAATGCTTTTTATAAATAGCATTTTTTCAGGCCTGTTCAAATCTTCATTGATAGACACCACCAATCTGCTGTCCACCCTCCCTTCTAGAAGACTACAAGTAACTATTGCAATGATTACAAGTAGTAGTAGATGACTAGCCACCTGGCTGTTGTTGTATGACCTCTCCAAAAAGAAATGCTCGTTCTAGCAAGAATCTTTCCACACAGTACCACCATCAAACTGCAGTGCTGCTGTCCTCCACTCTCTCTTTCTCCATTGCTTTCTTTTAGTCTCTCCTAACGCATGAACAGAGCTGCAAAAGGATCCGTCCTCACACTGTGCCTCCCTTGCGCTATTTAATGATGATGCAGGGCAGCCTAGCTTGACAGCTGTGGGTGTTGTGAGGTGCCTTTTGCTTTCAGCCAGTCACTGGCCTCTCTTCATTTGAAGGCAGAAAGCAGAGAGCATCTTGGAAATGGTTGCAGCCAAACACCCACACTGTGTGAATTTGAATGAAGCTAGATTTGCTTCTTCCAATTCTGGCTCCTACCAACGTAGCCCTAGGTTAGGTGCTAATATTGGTTTTCACTTCAAACTGGTGGATGCATCCGAGGCCCCCGTTTTGTTTTTCTGGCTGTTGCTTCTTCAAGGAATAGAAAATCAGGAGAGTGTCTGTGCAAGAACCCCTGTGTTCACTGCAGTAAAGTGTTCCGTGGTTTACTTTTTAAAATACACTTTAAAATACACTTTATGTGCAGAGTGTCTACATCTAATACGCTTTACGCCTGTATTCATGATTGAGGTTGTGAATTCTCTTGTGGGGTGTGCAAATATCTAACTACCAGGCAGCAGTGTTAATTAATTGAAGAATTAAGGATTTATTAATTAACTTTTCATCACTCTAACAGAGTCTGTTCTGTACTGAAGCGTATTTCTGTAAAGGAGGCGTGCATCTCAGAAGAATTCAGCTGAAAACCCATCTGAGAGCTTTGCAATGCCCCCAATTAAGTGTGTTTTTGTGTTCCCTTAGTGCAGCCATTTTCAGCCACTGTGCCAGGGCACATTGGTGTGCCGCCAGTGGTCCTCAGGTGGCCATAGGACTTTGGGAGGAAGTAGGGCCAATGGGGGATGTCAGGCTCCTCCTCCCACACAGGTAGCATGCACCTGGAGGCCTTGTCCATTGTAAAAAACCTGATGGTGTGCCTTGGCAATTTTAGTGCTTTGTCAGCGTGCCATGGGATGAAAAGGTTGAAAACCACTGCCTTAGTGTGTAAAGAATGTGTGTGGGTCAAGCTTTAGCATTTTTCTATTAAAACGTGGTTTGCTGGGTGTTCAATTAAGCATAAGCTATCTGTGTCAATTACTGGAAGAAAAAGCTACTTTGAGCTCATAGAGCGTATTTGGACCATTTTCTATATAAAGGTTTTAAGGATCTGGAAGAACAGCCTTTTAGCGCTTGAGATAGGAAAGCATCTCTTTGCTGCCTGTTTGTCTTAACAGCTTTCCCTCTGGTCACATGTTGCGTTGAAATACACACTGGGTTTTGTGGGTTCATTGTGGATTCATTACTGAGAATGACTAGTAGCTGACTTGACAGCTTTCAACCGTGGTGTAGGCCAGGAAATAAAATCCAGCCTTAGATTAATAATCCCTGTTTATCGGCCTCTGAGCCAATCTTGTTGAAGTTGCTCATGTGATTCAAGAGAGAAAGAGAGAGTGAGAGAGGTAGCAATATTTTCTTCTCGCTGTTTAATGGCCTAGCTGTACATGCGCTTATATACCCATGATAACAATTGCTGTTCTTTAGACTGATTGTCTGCGAAATACACACTGGGATTTCAATTTTTTTCTAATTATTTTTCTAGACCAAACACCAGCGTGCAGAGCTCAGTTATCTAGTTGATAGACCACGGCGGGTAAACAGGTAGGACCTGCTCATTCCTGATTTCCTAGATTATGGCCCTAATTTTGCGCAACCTGAGATGTATTTCAGCAAGTATGAAACAGGGCCATGGGAACGTGTTGGCTGCAGATGTTGAATAATGGCTGAAGAATATAACACTGAATTTGTTCAGACAGCCCCACTAAACAAAATAAATCAGCCCCAAATGAACACCTTTGAAATATGCCTTTGTTGGGCCTCTCTGAAATTACCTGAAAAAGAGAGCAGAATCTAATTTGGTGCTTGTCTCCAACGTGCTTCCCATGCTTATGGAGTCCCTTTGCAAGAGCTGGCAGACAATATTGACTTCTCTCCGTGCACAAATTTAGCTTCCGGGCTTAAGCAAATCCAGCCAAATTATTTATAACAACTGTGTGTAATGCAGGCAGCGTAATAATGGCTACTGTCTGTTTCAGTTGGATTATTAATGCCTGAATGTACAAGTTTTGGTTGTAATGGAGAGAGCGAGGGAGGTCTGGTTGATTGCAGCTCCACGCGTGGCCATGTGATGGCAGAAGAATGTTTTATGACTTTACCATTTCCTGGGTGTTCAAATATTAAGATTCTTTTTTTCATGTTTCTAGTTCTGCATTCCAGGAAGCAGACATAGTAAGCTCTAAGGACAGTGGTCATGGAGACAGCGAGCAAGGAGACAGCGATCATGACGCCACTAATCGAGGTCAATCCTCTGGTAAGTCTGATAAGGGGGAATCTAAATATTTGATCTTTTAATAAGAGCAGCAGCAAGGGCAATTACAGATAGATAAATAAATAATAGGCCTGGAGTAATGCGATACAGGGAGCATTTATCGTCTTATGCTCATGCGCAACTCAATGGGCTTAGAGCGATCCAGTTCATAAAACACCCAGGGAAAGATTCTTCTTTGATTTTATTTATTTAACCCTGGCTTGCTTTTGAGTGCTAGAAAGTTTTGGTGTCTCAGTCTGGTGTGGTTGACTCTCTCCTTGCACATTCAGATTTTGCATTATTAAAGTTTATAGAGTTTATAAAGTTGTGGAGACAAAAGGAAAAAAAGATCTTCTGTTCAGTTGCTGGAAAGATCTTCACAGCAGCATGCAGGGAGTATAGGAGTCTTAGCAGAGTGGTGCACAGGGGGTGTGCCCCGGGGATGAATGAGAGGCATGATTGAATGAAGCTGAATTGTGAAGAAGGGGTGTGTGTTTGTGTGTGTCTTAGACCTATACTGATTCTCACAGGGTACTGGTTATATAGAAAGCCTTCTATTTGCAAAGGTCTCTTTATTTTCTGAGATTTGATATAAGTGGGGGGGGGGCTTCATATAAATTTGGCATTTGGATTACCAATTATTGTAGTAGTTGGCGATTGTTTGACTTTTATATGCTGATGAAGAGTCATGAGAATATCTGTTAGGAAAAAAATGCTTTTTCGTCCCTGTGGCTGCACCAGCTCTGACATGAGTGCTCATCCTTTTGACGTTTTACGTGGCTCTAATGCACCTGCAGTTTAGCAGGGGTGTCAGTGCCATTTTGTCACTAGATCATAATCGCCCAAAGGTCTTGGAATCCAGGATTAACTGCAATAACCTCTCCCCTGCTTCAGCTCATGAAAGCTCCAGGAAGGTTTTTCTTTCTTTCTTTTTTTCTTTCTTGAAGGATGCTATGCTGGGTGATCTCCTCGGGAGGCAGATGAATTCTTTCACTTGCTCCTGGAAAAAAAAAACAAAAAAAACATCCTCTTAAGCATCAGATTGAGTAGCTGACTGGTGCCCTGGAGCACTGAGTGACTGGTTGGAGATTCTTCCAGTTCTCCTCTGGTTCTCTTTACTGTGGGAAGCCTAGACACAGGGGCTGGGGGGAGGGGGTGAGTCCATTCAAGGCCTGCTTTCAATTGCTGCAAGTCATTAATATGCAGACCTAATGAGACTTGAGGAGAGCCAAGAGCCTCTGAGCTCCCTGCTACTTGCAGGGCTTCATGCTTGGTGAACAGAGCATCTATTTTGTGTCTGGGAACCTGACAACAAACCAGCTCTTGCCAGCGGTTTACATTGCAACACAGAGCCTTTTCATTTTTTTTACACATATATTGGCATATGATTTATTGTTGTCTTCCAAATCCGTGCATTTAGTCCTCTGCTCCTCCTCCAGTTGTTTTGCACCATTTTGAAGGCAGCAATTGCTGCTTGAGGGTTATTAAGGCAAATAAGATTTTTTTTCCCCTTTTAATTTCCTTGTCTGCTTTTCTAGGCCGCTTCTCTCACTCACACTCTCTCTCTCTCACACACACACACACATTTTATTGCCGCACTCATCCCCATGAACATTTCAATCAGTTTATTCCCTCAACATAATGAGCTATAATAGCCAAATAGGAGAAAGAAGAATAAACATCTGTACATGGGGGCTGGAATGGGAAGGCGGAATGCAGGAATATAATCATCGTGATGCACATCAAGCAAAAAGCCATTTTATTTTAGAAGCATCTACTGATGTTGCTATACTTAGCTTTCTCGGATTAAAAAAAAAAAAAAAGGTTTATCTGGGATTAGAGCATTGGTGATGTCCTGGAATTTGGCTTCTATTCATACACTGGCCCATTTCTTTGGTGGTGTTTGTTCCACAAAATAGGAACCATGATCTAAAGGCAATGGTTCTTTTTTTCTTTTTTTTTTTTGCTATCCTTTTACTTACAGATTGAATCTGTATTTAAGCAGGTATGGATCCAGTGCCTCCAAACCCATAATTTTTTCTGGTTTATAGCCCTTGCCTGTTCATCTGCAAATAAATTTTGAGATGGCTAAATTACATTAGCCAGTTGGTGTTTGAGTTTCTTGAGAATCAGCATTTTGAATTGAAGCTCCTTTTTTCTTGCCAGTTTTCATCTGTTACTGCTGGGCATCTATGGTAACTGCTTTGGTGTACAGATTTTTGCAGTGCTAGGATTGAATACGGACAGACCCACTGAGAGGAATGTTATTATGGGATGCAATTTTTTTTTGGGGGGGGGGGCTTTCTCCTTTTCCCTTCAGATGTGAATTTGGCTCCTGGGCCTTCTTTTTTGACCCCAAGCAGAGGTACAATGTACTCCTTGCACCTTCTTCCAGAGACCCTGAATATATACTTGGGGTGTGTACTGGATGTATCTATCCTAGCTTGTGTGGTCTTATAGCACACACATAAGATCTTGAATTAAGTGTAGGATGATTTCCTTCTTTTCACTAGGCCATACATTCCCTCATATCACTATTGACATCTCTCACTTTCACATGTGTCTCACCTTCATCCTCCCTCGATCCATTTCTCTAGCATGACTTCTGTGACAGAGTGGGAACAAATCCCGTTTGAACTTCAGTGCCCCCGTGGTCAAGGGCATTATTGTAAGATTATGGCTATTGTGTAAATAAGGACACAGCTATTCTGTATAACAGTTAATCAGTGCTGTAATTCAGGTGAGCTCTGGATCCTGGAAAGATGCAGTCAGTAAGGTCAAGAAAAAAGAGTAATTAAGTACCTGACATAACAAAGATGGATTTAAATTATTCAGATGTGTTCAAGCTTCCGCCTTCAGTAATCTGACTGTGGCTGCAATCCTGTACACATTTCCCTGGGAGTAAGCCCCACTGAACACAATGGGGCTTACTTCTGAGTAGACACCCCTAGGATTGGGCCCTATATTACTAATAAAGGTGGAATGTTTAAAAAAATGTTACCTTTGTATTGTTACACTTATTTATGTGTGTATGGATTATTTCTGTAGATATGTAACAATTATTCTAGCTGTCTGTACTGTTACAGACATCCTATTCTTCCTCCTCTCTCTCATATCTTACTTATTCTTGCTGCCTTAGCCTCTCAATCCAGAAATTGCCCCATAAAAGCAAGGTACCAGTGCCCCCAAATTCCTCATGTATCCATTTGCAAAATAACTGCCCCTGCAGCAGTTCTGGTTCTCATTGTGCATCTAACATCACATGTTCAACAATTTTTTCACTGTGCTCTATTAGGAGCTGGAGATCTGATGTAGTGTTATGACTGCATCCAGGGTGACTGCATAACAGCAGGTATAGCCATAGCCACAAGAGTATCTCTTTTTATTTCTTGAAAAGTTGGGATGTCCTTTGAAAGTGTCCCACTCCCTCTTGTAACCCACTGACCTTTTGTGGACCTGATAGGCAGTTGAAATAAATCCTAGCTAAGTGCAAACAGGGAAATGATTTGGCTGCTCAGTGTTGAACATTCAGGTATGATGCTACTTGGTACCAAGTCAGATGCTGGACCTTCTAGCCCAGCATTGTCCACTCTGACTGCCAAGAGTTCAGGCAAAAGCTATTCCTGGCTTTGCTACCTGAGATTTTTTTTATTGAACTTGAGACTTTCTGCCTGCAGGGCCAATGTTATGCCTCTAAGCTCTGGCTCTTCCTGTTTTCCCATATGAATGAATTAAGCTGCTGGGGGGGGGGGGGGAGCTGCTAGATTGGGACTCCTGAGGATGAAAGCCATTTAGTTAGACAGGGTGCATTCCATTAAAGAAGCTCTTTCATGTACAGTCATCTTCTGCTGCAGAAATCTTTCTAACTCTAAGTTGTTGCATTTAAGTGGATTTATTTATATATGTTTCTGCCTCTTTTGGTAATTAGGCTCTTGGCTTCTCTTCTGAGATTTCCAACATAGGTGTTAAATGCCGCTGTTTGTGTTTGTGTTTCTGCTGTGTGATGTGCACACCTGTCTGCCGGCAATTGGACCTAAGCCACCACCTCATTTCCTCTAGCTGAAAGAAACATACAAAGATGATGTTGACTTGAGAAGATTAAATTTTTAGTGGGGGGGGGGGGGAGGGAGAGGGAGAGGAGAATCTCTCCATTCCATGCCTACTTCACTTGTGATAGAAGGTTATGGTCTTGGATCACCCATTTTCAACCACTGTGCCATGGCACACTAGTGTGCTGCGAATGGTCCCCGGGTGTGCCGCAGGAATTTGGCATTTATCAATAGGATCATTAGGGGATGTGAGCCCCCATTGACAGCACAGTGTGCCTTGTCAATTGTCAAAAAGCTGATGGTGTGCCTTGACCATTTTAGTGCCTTGCCAGTGTGCCGAGAGATGAAAAAGGTTGAAAATCATTGTCTTAGATCTTTAATAACTTTGTTATTGTTTTTTTTAATATATTTTATTCATTCATTACAGATACAGGAAAGGAAATAGGCTTAACTTTGGGTAGGGTACAACACAGGTTACACATAAGGTTTGGCCCCAGATTCCAACATACATCATTCAGTTAACACAGAAAAAACACAATAATCATCAATACAAAGGTTCGCATATTTATCAATATAAAAATTAATTTTTACGAAACACTCAATTTTATCTAACTAGATTTATCTACCCAATCATAAAAAAACTTCCAATATTTTCTTACTCTGTCTAAATCTCTCTCTTTCATTCTTTCTGTTAAAACTTTCATTTCTGCTACTTCATAGATTTTATCTATCTACTTCATAGATTTTATCTATTAAATCTTCTTTAATTGGTACATCTATTGATTTCTATAGATTTCCATTGGTAAATCTATAGATTTCCATTGGTACATCTATAGATCTCCTGGAGATGAGAATGGAAGATGAGATAGTTAAAGATGCAATAGTGTGTTGGGCAAAAATTTTTGGATATAATATATCAATGGATGATTGGAATCAAATTTGGAATACAAATATTAAGATAACTAAAACAGTGACTTTTAAAGAGAACTTATATAAAATGTTTTATAGATGGTATTTAACACCAGAGAAGTTAGCAAAAATGTACTCTGGGTTATCAAATAAGTGTTGGAAATGTAATGAGCTAGAAGGAACTTTTTATCATATGTGGTGGACATGCGAAAAAGCAAAGAAATATTGGAAAATGATACATAAAGTGTTGCAAGAGATGTTGCATTGTGTATTACCATTCAAACCAGAAATATTCCTCCTAAATGTGACATCAGAAATTAAAGACCAACCTAAGAAACACCTTATTGTACATATTGTTACAGCGGCAAGAATATTGTTTGCGCAAAAATCTTTAAGAACTTTGATGGGTGTGCTTGTGAATGGATGTGGCTAGAACTTTGCCAAATTGCATCATTTTCCAGCATGTGACTGTTTTGGAGTTTATTTCCATACCATTATGAAGGACTGGTCAGTTAGAAAGCTTACCACCAAGCCTCTTGTTAATACGTAGAATGAATGTATATAATTTGGCAGGATTCTCTTGCCAAGTCGTTTGAGCAACAGTTTTTAGCACCCCTTACGAGTCAATGGATTTCATCGGTAGGAATCTGAAAGAGCATTAATCTGGAAATCTAGTACAGAGGATAACAAGTTGGGAAAAAAATCATTTGAAAGGGGAAAAATTCCCGTTTTCCCTTTCCAACCCCTGTAGTGCTTCAGTTTGTTCCGCCTCTGAGTATGGTTTTGACTGTTTCCTAGTCTTGGAGGAAATGAGGTTTAATGTAAGGAAAAGAAAAAGGGATTTAGTGGCCAAGTATTTGGCGGTTGTTGGTTTGTCCGTTGCTCTGTTTGATGTTTGCCCTGCACTGATCTAGATTCTGCTGAGACATTAATGTTGGAAAAGCATGTGGGAAATAAAGTAGGTGGGATGAAATTTGCAGATTGTTTAAAACAACTTCTTCAGATTAGGTTTAGAGCAGGAGAAATGGAAAGTACCTTTTATTGGCCAACAAATGTAACAGGCTTGCAGAAAGTGGGTGCATTTAAAAAAAAAAGAATCTGGCAGAGTTATTAGCACCTTTGTTACAATTGCAATTTTTAATTGGATAATTAGGGAACGATACTTTGAAGATTATTCAAAATCTCCAGAGGCTCTGTCTTGTGTGAGTGTTTTTCTTGCTCCCTCCTTAATTTAATCAAGAAGAAACAAATCTCAAAAATGCTTAATGTTTTAGAGCAAATCAAGTGATTTCGTACTATAATTCTTCATACTGGCAGCAGTCCTGTGCATAATTAGGCTGTTTTAGGCCCAATTCTATTTAACTCCGATTGCAGGGATGCAGTGGTGTGGCTTCTGCTGCATCCCGCAGGGGAGCTTGGGCTGCTGGAGGACTCCTTGAGGTAAGGGGACATTTTCCCCCTTGCCCCAAGGTAAGGCCTCGCAGCTGCGATGGGTCAACACTGACCTGCTCTAGCTTAATCACTAACAAAAGTCCTCATTGACCTAGGAAGGCAGATCAGGCCCACGTGGACACGTACCAGCGATTTCACCAGCACAGGTCCAAGTAGACCCCTCCACACTGTGGAGGCTTACCACCAGGTAAAAGAACAGATGTTCCCAAAGGAGATCTCTGCCATTATCCTCCCCACAGGATGTTGCCATTTTGGTGTTACTTTATTGTCTGGGAAATAAACCATAGGATTGGGCTGTTAGTTATGGCAAGTCATGTGGCTGTTGGAACTCATCAGGATGTCCAGGGATCTAGACATAGAACAAAAGAACTTCTTATAAGAGCCCTCCTGGGTCCCATCTATTCCAACTTCCTGTATCTGTCAGTGACCCACCAGATGCCTCAGGGAGCACACAAGGCAACAAGAGACATGCATCCTTGTGCCATTGACAGCCTTGAGGCTGTCATCTAATCCACATTTACCCAGGAGTAAGCCCCATTACTACAATGAGGCTTACTTCTGAGTAGACATCTTTAGGATTGGGCTCTAAGTTAGATTTACAACAGAGCGGATGGAAGTGTTTGAGTGACTGATCATTTCTTTTAAATATAAATCAAAATATGACTTCAGGTTTGTAGAAGTTTGAGGGGTAGGAAGCTCGTAGTGCAGCCAGAAAGTCTGTCAAGCAACAAAGCTTGTTTCAGTTGTGAATTAGATGAAAAACCATTAGCCTGAGCATCCTCGGCCATTAGCTGTTTGTTTCCCTTTACAAGCTATAGAGCACTTCAGGCCTAAAGATAGGCATAACAAGAGCGGTGCATGCAATTATGGACCATAAGCTGGTTTTCCCTTGTTACTGTCAGGTTTTTGAATGAAAGGTGGGTAGGTGGGTGGATTTTTGTTACCTACCCCCAGCCTCTATGATGATGCAGACTATACAGGGCAACACTCTGTATCTGTGGTTGATCCGTTCCCAGACCCCTGGTGGACACCAAACCCGTGGATACTGAGATCTCAGAGGACCTCTACACATGCCTAGAAGTGCCTTCCAGTCATGTCTAGAGATGTTCTGAAGTGCAAGGAAGCCGCATGAGGTCTCCGCATGCTGCAGAAAGAGGTTTCTGAGAGACCCTTCCAGCTTTTTGCTGAACCAGGCAGTCCTGCATTGCAGGGTTTGTGATCTGTTGTGAGTCAGCTCCGCTGATCGCAAACCCATGGATGATGAAGACCAATTGTACATCTAAAAGAAATAGACACACTTTGATCCAATCCACCACATTGTAATTGCTTTCCATTCTAAACATACACCTGATGCCAAATCCCATATTCTTAAAGAAGCAGGATTTTTGTAGGATTGTATAAAATTAAAAAAAAGGAAACAGTTACTTTACACCTTGAATAGACAGGCTTTATGGGTGATTGAAATCACTTATTTGAATCAATTGGATTTAAATAACTTGTTTCTGCAGCAATATTAAAAGAAGGCAACATAAACATTATGTTCTGTAAAACTGAGGGCTCTGTTATTAGACATTATAAGATACTGAGCTAACCTTGCATTGAGGGACAACAGTGTTTGGATGTGTATTTTAGTTCCTCTGCTAAAACTCCAGCTAAGTTCCCAGGCACGACATTCACCATTTCCCTGTTTACTGAATCTGCACATCACCAGCTGTGCTTCTGTTACTCCAGTTCTACATCATTATGATGTCATGAAGAAGCATCTGTTAGCAACCATTTGGAAAAAAAAAAATCAGCTTAGTGGAGAACATTTTGAAATAGAGACTACAGAATTGGAATTAAAGCCTGCATCTGTGCCAGTGTCCTGTCCAAATCAAAGTCTCCATTTGGGTGTGTCTTATAATATAATACAGAGGACTCCTGCTTTACAATCCTCTCCAGAGATCAATTCCCCCTTTCATTGTGAAAATATCATAATGTGAACCCAATAATACATTGGTTTTTCGTAATTTGTTCCAAGATCTCAGAAGTTGAAATTTTTATCATATAACTATTTCCCTCTCGACAAGGTGAGTTTTAGGATAGAAATATTAGTTTCACATAGAATACTTAATAAATGTTAAAACATGATTTAAAAACAACAACAAAAGCTCTGGTGGTTACTTTTTAAAAACCAAAATGCTGTTTGTAACCTGCATCTCTATCATTTTAAACATCACACACAGCCAAGATGTTATAAATGCTGCTATTGGCTGAGAAGATGTCAAAAATGCTTGCAGGTGCATCACTGATTGGTTTATTTACCACCCGGACTCTTCCACTTGCTCCTACTAGTAGCGATTATAAGCCCATCTTAAAGTGCATATTTATCATACAGCGAACCTTATTTTACTATGGAAAGTTCATCATCAAGTGATCTGAATCTATGTTGGGCCAAAATAATTAGATTGCTGGAACAGCATGGTCCAACACGTGGCCCTTTGTGGCGCCTCCTGAAAGCCTGCTGCAGCCCCCCTACCATCTTCTCCTGCTTCAGCAGCTGTTTGGTCTTCCTACTGCACCTTTAGAGAAGGAGAAGCTAGAACAGCGCATAAGGGAGATCAGAAAATCCTGCTGCAAGCTCTGCTGCTTCCTCCTCCTCCTGACTGAGCCTGCTAAGTGACATGAGAGGCTCAGAACCCATCCTTGTGTCACCACCAATTATTTCCATGTCTGCAAAGTCACGGGATCACCCCAAGGTTTTGTTCCCCTCCCAGGCTGCAAGAAGTTGGACCGCCCTGGTTTAGAACTTTAACTTGCCCTATAGAAATTGAAACGGACAGCATTCTTTCTCTCTCTTTCTCTGAAATATTATTTGCTTTATTTGCCTGGTCTAGAGTGGAGTGGACTGTGAACATTCCTGTGTTACAGGTGGAAAGATTAGGCTGATAAAAGCTTACCTAGGCCTGTCTGATGAATTGCTCCAGATTCTAGAAACAAAATTTATCTATTGCAAATCCCATTAATTTCAGTCAGTCAGAGAGTTAAGCCTTGGTTTTGAAGTCTGTGGCACTTAAAGTGCTTAGATGAGTCTGAATCGTGACTTTGATTTGCAGTGGGTATAGAACTAGTTTCTTTTTTTTTTTTAATTTCACTGTTATATAATGTTACTTGTTTTATGATGATTTACTGCAGTTGAAAAGCAGATATCAAAGGAAGTTACGGTGAGTTTTAATTTAGGACCTGACCTAAAACTGTAAACAGCAGGCAATTTCCACTAGCAAGCTGAGCTAGACAAGGAAGAAAGAACATAGAGCCTTTTTCTCAAATAACGCACTTTTAAATTCTTTTTTAAAGTTGCTCTCTGTACCGGAATATACTTCCACCCCTTTTCTCGTGTCTAAGAGGCAGTTTCAGAAACAGGCATTGATTTCCAGAAAATATTGAACAAGCTATTTTGACTGAACTGAAATGTGGAATTCCTTTAGATTCCTTTACAGTACAACTTTGTTTAAAAAGTTGTCCATAATTTAATAAACTCCCAAGTATTATAATTTTGAAATGTACTTTGCTTCTACAATATTTATTAGAAAATATTGCTGGACCAGTGCTGCATCCTCTCCCTCCATTTTTTCCTCCCACTCTCCTGTCAAGACAAAAGCTAGCTATGTTCTTCACAAACCATTTGTTTGTCTTGAGTGTGGCTTCTCCCCTAAATCTCTAAACCCACCCAGCTGCTGTTCACTCTTACATTCCTCAGTGGTTCACAAATTAGTAATTTACTTCTAGACTTCTGCATGGCACTTATCAATAGAAGGCTGCAATCAAAGCCGGGCTTGTGTTGCATATAGCTTAATTTAAAATAAAATTGTCTTTACAAAGTGAGCTTAATCAAAGGCAAATTCCCTTGCATTTTTCTAATTCTCAAGCTCTTATTGGTGAGATTCTTTATTTGCAGAAAATTTAACAAGGCATTGCTTCTATTCATAGAAATCAAATTAAAACGTAGAGCTATAGCAGAATTTTTAAAGCTAATCTTCGCTTCAGGGAGCTCGCTAATGATGTGTTTTATGGCAGTGGTTCCCAGCCCTTTTATCAAAAAGCAAGCACACTTCACCAGGCAAATGTGGTCTTTGGGAACCATCTGCCATTCTCAAATCCTGCTACAGAAGAGCCACACACTTTCAAGGTCTTGTGGCAAATGGTTCCTATCTTCCGCACTCAGCAGCCTGCCAATTGACTTGTAAGGCTGCCATCATACCTTGCCAGGGAGTCCTGGCTCAAGATTTTGGGAATTGGCGATCTGTGGTTTCCAGTAATGAGCAACCGATGGTGGTTTGGCCATATGGATTGCGTTGTTGGTATTGAAAGATTTATTGGTGCTAAGATCTCATGATGCTTTGAAGTGGCGAGGGTGGTGCATGGCTTGATTTTAATGCTATTGTCATGTGGCCAAGTGAACAAGAGATTTTGTTCAGCAGTTAGACTTACATATTCAGATCTAAAACATTCAGCTTCTTCTCCAAACAAAGCATGTTTTGGCCACTGAACTCTTACTGCATAGTTCCTAATATCACTCCCTGTCAACTTGGATTATCCCAGTCTTCTGTAGAGGCTTCAGACCACACTGGTTCTTCAAGAAACCTGGTATTGTGGGTTTAAAAAAATCAGTCTGTTGAACTGCCAGTTGAGAAGGTGCAGTGAAAGCCCTGCTTTTCATTTGAAATCTTAATAACGTTAAAAGGATGTGTAAGTAAACTGTTTCATGTTGGCAAGAGCCAGTGTTTTCTGGTATAGATCAGACATTAACATGTTTGTCAATAGTATCTCGATCAGTGTCATGTTGGACTTCAGCTATCTTTAGGGTCTCTAATTAGAGTAATTTCACGATAGGCTTTTCTCCAGTTTCTAATGTGGTTCAGGGGATTGTAAGGTAGATGGAAGGAAAAAAAACTTGGAAGATATGATGACAAGGCTCTGTTAGGACATGTATTTTCCACCAAAACCAAATGCTTAGATCCATAGTATCGTGTGTTGTCATGTTCAGAGAAGACTCTGAATGCCGGATATTTTTCACTGGTGAAAACAAGTGGAATTTTATTCCACTTGTTTAGATTCATTTGCTTCCATCAGAATTTTTTCTCATTGTGTCACATTTATATACTAATCCCCCCCCCCCGGCATTGAGCTTCTGTCATCCACCTTCTGATGGTGTAGGTCTTGCTCTTGAATTGGCTTCATGGAGTAGGTTTCAAAGAGATTTTAATAATTGATCTCACATCATCTTAGGACTGTTTTTCCATGAGTGGAACATTCTAGCACTTCTGTCCTTTTCTGAATGATGGCCGTTCTTTTGAAGACTAAATGATCACATTCTTTATTGATAGGGCGAAAGTGATGGAAGCATCTTTTCTTTTACCACCATACCTTTTGCACACATCTATCAGCAGCTGGTCATGATGCTGAAGATTATATCTGCAGTTTTTCTCTCTTTCCTGCTTGCAGGCATGGATCTCTTCTCTAATTGCACGGAAGAATGTAAAGCATTGGGCCACTCGGATCGGTGCTGGATGCCCTCTTTTGTCCCTTCTGATGGACGCCAGGCTGCGGATTACCGTAGCAATCTTCATGTACCCGGTATGGATTCTGTTCCAGACACTGAAGTGTTTGAAACACCAGAAGCCCAACCTGGGGCAGAGAGGTCCTTCTCCACCTTTGGCAAAGAGAAGGCCCTTCACAGCACTCTGGAGAGGAAGGAACTGGATGGACTGCTGTCTAATACACGAGCGCCTTACAAACCACCATATTTGAGTAAGTACTGTTCAAAAGGCTGCTAGAGAGTGTTCCCTTGGTGGGAATAGAACTCCATTCCCCAGTGTGCTCACTAGGAATAGAACAGTAAACCAGAGGCAATAGAAAAAAAAAATCCCTGAATCCCTTTGGATTGAGAAGCACTGAAGAGAGCAATGTTGAATTTTTTTTAAGTGCCGATGGCATTTTAAGTTTGTAACTTCTAGGACGTTGTTGAAGATGGATTTGTTTAAAAAGAAAATCACTTGTGCTGTTTTTCTGGAGCGGATGCTGTAGCGAATATTTCATTTTTGAAGTAAGTAATTAGCAAGACACATGGCTCTTCAGGATTTTAGCTGTCTGTGGTGCCTCTTTGCCGAGACTTCTGGCTGCACCAAACTGTTTGTGTCACTGCTGCTTTGTTTTCATTAAACAAGGCCCGGAGCTCATCTTAGGAGTTGAATTCCCCTGCAATTTCCTCTGCGTTTTGTTTCCCTTGACCATTTTACAAAGGGATATTCTTGAGTATTCTGTTCCGATGCATTTCTGAAATTCTGACGGCAGTTATCAGTATGCTGTTGTTTGTGTGGCACAGAAGATGGTGTGTAGGCTTAGGAGAGCTTTTTCATTATTCATTTCAGCTCCTGTGCCAAGTGGAGTATGTTGAAGTCACATTTTGGCCCAAGATGCTCAATCACTATACCTACCAGCCCCATTGTATTTTATGACAAGATCATAAAGTCTTCCTTTGTTTAGAAATGCTCCTGATAATTCTCATAGTCTGTGTGACTAGAACGGAGGGGAAGCAGGATTGCATCAGCAAAAGCGATGCTTTGATTTAGCTAGTGTGAGGGCTGCACATGTGGCAGAAGTTTTTTTTTTTTTTTAAAGAAAAATCTGAATGACAACAGTGATGTCACCACAGTGCTGTGGTGACATCACATCCAGGGTGGTTCTCAAATATGTGTTCCTGACAGCAGAGCTTCCTTTCCTTTCTTTCCTCAGTTCTGTCTTGGGAAGGCAGTTGCCCATCATAAAATGGGAATACAGTCTTTGTTTAAGCTCACCTCAAATTTGATGTATGAGTGTCTGAATCAGTTATGAAGCATATAGTTAGTTACCAGCAGCTGATATTGAAGGACATCCCTTATTAGAAAAATGTCTGTTTTCTGTTGTCCACCTCACAAGCCATTCAGTCTCCAGGTACATCTTTTACAGCCACTTTTTAGCCATTCAATGTCCTCTCTCCAATTTTAGCTTCCAGTGTTGAAATACTGCAGCACGTCCGTCTCCTTTGGACAATATTGAGGTTTCTTCCGTTTATACCGTTCCTTTTTTGTGTGATGATTGTCCATGGATAACACCTTTGTGCCAACCTGTATTTGATTGTGTTAAAACTTGAGAGCAGCTTCGAGTCAGAGTGCAGATTTTTTCCCTGTTCGTTTTTGTCCTTTTAACTGGGATACTGCTCAAGCTTGCATTGCTAGATTATATGCTTTCTGAGACTGCCACTCCTAAACACATTTACTAGGTAGTTAAGCCTAATTGAAGACTTCTGAGTAAACATGTGTAGGATTGTGCCGCAAAGCACCAAGCCTTCCACTGGAAGAATGTTTCAGTATTGTCAGTTAGTGATATCTGATTTTTGCTCTCTATATTCCAGGCAGAATCTGTATTCAATCTAAAATAAGGTGGTTGTGGCTTATGTCCCTGTAATTGTGGTTCGGTATAACTTTAGGTTTTGGAATGCATTGCCAATGGAGGTTAAATTTTTTTTAAAGAGGGAGAAGCCAACTGCTGAGCATGGCGTTTTGTAAAGCTGAGAATATATCGCAATGAATAATTTATCCTTTGAACATGACAAGGGGAGAAACTATTCTCAGTTCAGTTGGAAGGGAAGCAGCAGAGTTTATTCAAGAGGTAGAGCAGCTAAGTAATAGTGACCACAGCATAATTAAGTTTAACATTCTCTGGGGGCAGATTGTACCAAAAAACTATTAAGAAAACATTGAGCTCTACAAAGGGAATTAAATAGAAAGCTAATTGAGAAAACCCCCAAAGAGTAAAAGCTGCTGATTGAGCATCATACTATCCACTTCTGTGGCTGTGACCATGGAGCTGGCAGTGGGGACGACTTGAATCTAGAAATAAAATCCCGTGGATTTAAACTTGGTTGCTTCTTAACTTCTTAACAGATTCAAGTTCTGTGTATTCGAAATAAAAGATGAGTTAAGAATTTGTAACTCTACAGTCGCCACTCATTTCTTGAAAAACCAAAACCAAGTGGAAAAATGGGATCTTTGGAGGACTACATAGAAAGGCCTATAATTTACATGGGACTGGAGACTTTGTTTATTTTGACAGCCGTTTCCCATGCATTGCATATAGATGCCAAAAACTAGTTCCAGTGCAACCCAAGAGAGCTACGCCAAAAACCACACTGTTGCTCAAGCTGATAAGTATACTAAGAGCCTAATCCTATCCAATTTCCCAGTGCCACCAACCAGTGCAGTTGTGCTTGTGGGGTGTGCACTGCATCCTGTGGTGGAGGGGCAGTCACTGGGGCCTTCTCAATGTATGGAAAAATGTGTTCCCTTACCATGGAGCTGCCTTATGGCTATGCCAGAGCTGGAAAGTTGGATAGGATTGGGCCCTTAAACTTTGGTGCTACTTTGATCAGGCTCTTCAGAATTGTCCTTTTATAAGGGGGTTGGGATTGGAGGGCATTGGCAGGTTTAATCCCATAGTCACTGGGATAGTTGCTGAATGTATCCAGAACCATGAAGAAAAAACAAACAGGCAGGCAAGCAGCCTTCCTAATATTCTTCATGGCCAAACTAGAAGATGCAGGTGATTATATATGTCAAACATACAAATAGCTTCCATAGTAAGGCCAGTAGTGTGAAGTAAGGAAAGTAAAAGAAAGCATAGCATGTTATTTTTCACGTAACTTACTAGTTATTATTAAAAAAGGAAAATGAATCTCCAAGCTACCCTTTTTCGGAGAGTTTAAATGTTTGGGAAATTGCACAAAAACAGGTTGGTTTACCAGGGATCAATTTATGAGATTAAACAATCTCCAAAGTAGCTGGTGTGACAGATGAATACATTTTATCAGTTCCTGTCAGGTAATAATTAAGGGGCTATATCTGAGAATGAGAAGTCAAGTGACAAAGTGCTGGAACAAACTGACACGTTAAATAAAAATAAGTTGCTTGCGCCAGATGGTACTCATCCAACAGTTGCAAAGGATTGTAAGGGGAGAAGTTGACTCAATTGCCAACAAAAATAGTCTCGCACTCTACTGTGTCCCATGTTCTACATAAATTTAGAAAGCATTGTACTTTACCGTACTCTGAATCTGATAACCATGACAATTATAGTCATCCATTTAGACAGGTGCGATAGAACTCAAGAGCAGTGTTGCTGAAACTCCAAAATGTCTATGGAAACAGTCTACTCTTCGTTCGATCTGTCCGTGTTTGTAAAGACAAAATGTGACTGAGCAGAGAGTTTTTGTGTAATGAATTGTCACAGCATGTTTTAGGCAATTGTGCGAGTGATAAATCCTGTTCACATTGAGAGGACAAAGAGGATGGAAAGGTTGGGAAAATGGTCTAAGGCAGTGATTCCCAAATTGTGAGCTGTGACTCCCTGGGGAACTGCGGAAACCAGCCAGGGGAGCTGCAGAATCCTTGTAACAAACCCACCACGATATACAGTGTATAGGATTGTAGCCCTAATGGGGAGCCACGGCCAATGGCTCAGGAGGACAATGGAGCCACCAGTCGAAAGAGTTTGGGAAAAACATTAAGGATGTCTAGGGGAATGACATTGAGATGTCAGGTGGCTCTTATTGTTTTTGTTTTACTACTATTGTTTTAAATGATGGACCAGATCAAGCAGGAAGTTTTGAACATTGTGCTGAAAAATTCTGAAGGAGCTAGGAAGATCTTCCAGAGTTTCATAAACTGGCTTTATCACAGAGAAACCTATGCCCTGTGCACTTGCCAGTGTACTTGTGACAGTTACAGGGCACGAACCAAGGTATTCTTTGTTTGTAGATAAGTGGGGGTATAGCTGCCTGATGAATACAAAACCCCCTTCCTGGGCCTGATCCACCTACATGGGTCAGTGTCCGTGTTGATCCATAGCAGCTGCTGGGGCTTATCCTGGGACAAGGGGACCAAGGCCCCTTACCCTGTGGAGACTTCCAGCAGCCAAAACTCCCCCGTGAGATGCAGCAGAAGCTGTGCCACTGCTGCAGTATCGCCACATGGTAGTTTAGGTAGGAGTGGACTGTTAGTGTGATCTTTATTCTGTTGAAGACTTTTGGTTTGACCATCTGTTCATATATAATTAGGTTCTAAGATTGGCAGGCTTTGGACCCTGAGTCCAACAGTTTTGTTCTAAGGGTGTTTGTGTAGTGACATATTGTTGAATGGGACCCCCTAAAGTAGAAAATGTGGGGCCCAATCATAACACCCATGGGGTGCATACTGCATCCCACAGTAGTTGAGGTAGTCATGGAGTCCTCCTCAAGCTCAGGGAGTTGTCATTTCCTTACCTTGGGGTAAGTCTCTGCTTCTCCATGGGTCTCTTCAGATCTGTGCTAACTATTTTTCTGGAGAAAGTTGCTGCCACAGGGATCCACCCCCTCGCTCCCTGTTCTGCCTCTGCCATCCCTCCTCACCACCCTTAAAATCTCCCCGTTCCTCCCTCTTCCTGCCCTCTTTCTTCCACCACCAACCCTCATGCTAGCTTATGGAATATCATATGGATATTCCATAGCAGCAGTTGGACACTGGCATCGTTTTGTGGCATCTCCAAATGGAACCATTTGTATTGCCTATTATGTATTTATGACCATTTATGACAGCGGAAACTCTGTTCCTCCATTGTTAATGTTAGTTTGGAGTGGGCTGTCATTGAACTCAATCAAATCATGAATTACTGCAGAGTTGTTAATTCAGATGTGATGGGCTGATATCTTGAAATAGAAAAGAAAAAAGAATACTATAGCGAAAGACTAGTATTACACTTCCCTAGGTTGCTTAGCTGGCCTTTGGGAAAGGTGACCAAAGCATTAGCAATGGTATTTATAGTCTCCTGTGAAACACTGATAAAATGCGAGTGAGGGATGGATAATGTATTTGATCTGATTGCCTTTGCTGTGGTCTGTTAGGGCAAGGTAGGCATAAATAACACATTGAAAAGCCTTTTTTGTGGCTTGTTCTTCAGGTAGTGGTGAGGTAGGAAGTATTACTAAATCATAACCATATTGAGAGAGTTCCCTACGAGCTTCTGTGCATTCAGTAGCTGTTCTGAGGGGCTTCCTTTCCCACAGCAGGTTTTTGAAAAACTGACCTTGAAGCCTGGGTACTCTCTAGAATGCTATGTGATGCCGCACAAGGGACTGCATATTTAGAAAAATATGGAAGTTTCACTGCATTTCTATTAATACCATAGGTGTTCACTCAGGTTTGGTTTTGAAATCCTGGACATCTACTTGGAACAGACCCCAGTCATCTTCAGTGGAATGTTAGACTTCTCAGTGGTGTTGTATGTTACTTTGACTGCATTGCTCAAGCTGGGATTTTATAACTCCATGCCATTTGGGCATGGGAAATATTCAAGGGAAATACAGAAAACAGGACATAGACTCTTTGAAAGGCTACTGCTGGGCGGTCCAAGCCTAATTCCAGGTTGAGCCAGCGCAGGGCTCCCTCTGCCCGCTCAGAGTGTCACAAATGTGCAATAAGACACATTTGCACTGACTCAAGAGCTGGCAGCACCAGCACAAAGATGTAATATATAATAATAATAATATACAGTATTTATATACCGCCTTTCTTGGTCTTTATTCAAGACTTTATTCAAGGCGGTTTACATAGGCAGGCTTATTAAATCCATGCAGGGATTTTTACAAATTGAAAGAAGGTTCTTTCTTTCAAGAACCACTACATTCAAGGTGTTACACTCCGATCTGGTTTAACATTCTGGCCTCCATTCTCCCACGCTCCGAGCAGATGGAACAGCTCAGCTGCAGCTTGCCAGCTGCTTCAAGGTCGCACGGTGCCGGTGGCCTCGAACTGGCGACCTTGTGGATGTTAATCTTCAGGCAAATGGAGGCTCTACCCTCTAGACCAGACCTCCTGCCCACTAGTACACTAGTACACTAGTAGACATGTACACTAGTCTGCCGGCACTGGATCCAGTTCCTGCACCGGCTACCTGTGTGTTGAGTGGCAGGAGGGTGGTTTGGAGGCAGGCAGGGGGAGGATTGGGTCTTGGAGAGGTGTGGGGTCTGTGGCGGCAGTGCATGCCATATCCTAACCCCCGCTCCTGGGATGGGCAGCCCTATCTGGTCTCCTCCAATGTGTGCCACCTAAATAGCTGGCACAGATCTGAGTAGCCCCATAGGTCAGGTTGGGCTTGACACGACGTAAGGGGAAATACATCCCAAAGTGACCTCCAGCTGGCTCCAGCCCTGCATTGGATACCGCATAGGCCATGTGCTATAAGTCAGTTACGTGCACATCTGGCCGCTACCAAAACCCTTGAAAAATTTTTCTGTCCGATTATGCCTGTTCCAAAAAGTCAATTGCAATATTAGCTATGCATAGTCAAATTAAAGAAAAACTGCAACAAACCTTCACACTGTTTTTCCACTTTTATTATTATTCACTTATATAGCCTCCATTAGTGCATGTAGTGTTTTACAGTAATCCCTACCCAGAGTGACTCACAATCTAAAACGTACACAGGACAGTTAATAGAGGAAGGGGAAGAGAATGGTGCCGTGGAAGATGTGGAAAAATATGTGATTTTTTTTTTCTTCAAATTGAGATACCCAGTTGTAGTGTTGTAAAGGAATGAGAGGCAAAACTGGGTGGGGAGGGGGAGGAATAGGGGGCAAAGAGGCAGCAGAAGGGATTCTGTCCCCTCGGTTTAGAGCAGTGTGATTCAAACTGTGAGGTGCGGCTCTTTAGGGAGGCACCAGGAACTCAAAGGGCAGGCGTGGCAGGATGTCCTCTCGAAGAGATACAGTCACACCCCGGGCAGAATACGAGCCCATCTTCCTCTAAAGCAGAGGAAACGGGAGTTGAAAGCAGAAGAAACACCCCGCCCTCTTCTCCCTCCACTCCGAGGCTGCCGCCTTCTGTGTTCGCTGCATGTTGTTTCCAAAGCTCTTCGACTCCAACCCCCATCTGGCAAGTACCAAGCCTGCTCAGCTTGCAGTCCTTAACCCTCACTGATCCTTGTCTGGTTGGTTCCTAATTCCCAGCCTGGGATCGCTTCTCATCAAAGTGAAATCTCTCTTTTCAGCCCCCTCCCTCTTCCACTCCCCCCTTTCGATCTCCAGACCTTCCCGCTTTCCTCCCCCTCCCCAAATAAAACGCTTCCTATTTTACCAGTCATCAGGACTCTTAAAGTTGTTTCCATGCAGTTGGCAAAGGGGGAGGGGAGAGACAAGCACACACTTTGCTTGGCCAGGAGCAGAAAAAGGGTACTGTTTTTAAAGTGATTTATTAATCTTCTTGTTTGACTGAAGAGGAAAGGCTGTGTTTTTAAAGTGATGAATCTTGCTATTTGAAGGGAATACTTATCAGCCATTGTTGAAGTGATTGCCAGCCCAATCCTATCCACACTTTCCTGGGAGTAAGCCCCACTGACTCTAACGGGACTTACTTCTGAGTAGGCATGCATAGGCTTGAGCTGTGCATCTCCTAGTATAGGAGACAAATCAGCTTCCTAACCAAACCCTTATCAGCTCTGATATATTTTCATGGTCTATTTTTGTTTTCCCCACCAGCTGCTGGAAAAATTTAATTTCATTAAATTAATAAAGGGTTCAATCCTACCCAAGGAGAACGGGAGAAATGACTGGTTGGATTGGGGTCCACAGGGGTGTGTGTGTGTGTAATGTTGGTCAGACTGGTTGTTCACAAAGTTCATTTGATAAAACAATTGTATTGGTATGCTTACAAAGTTTTAAAAAAATGAGTCCTCCTGGACCAGACAAAATCTACCTACTCCAGCATCCTGTCTCCAACAGTGATCAGCAGCTGATCATTTATAAAGCATGTATATTGCTGTGTATTAATAATATATTTTTAAGATCTGCATTTAATTAATGATATGATTAATATAATTAATATTAATATTGTTAATATATAGTTAATATTATATTATAATAAATGTAATATAATATTATATTTAATATATTTAATATAGTTAATATTTCTGGCCACTTCCTGTTTAATGATGTCACTTCCAGCCCTCAGGAACATGATGGGGAGTCATGGCCAACAGCCATGGGGGTCAAGGGAGCCACTGGCCGGAAAAGTTTGAGTACCACTGGTTTAGAGGCTTTCCACCCTTTCTCCTCAGACTATCTCCAGCTGTTCAAGGAGATCCATTGGCAAGTGAGAGGTTTGTAAAGAGGTTCCCCCTCCCCTCCCAATTCACCCTGCCACTGCTGGATACAGTGTGCACCCTTTTTTGGAGGAGGGGGGAGAAGGATATGATTAGGTTCTAAGTCTCTTTGCCACAGGCACCCTCAGACTCAAAAATTCTTTAGAGGGCTAAATAGTGGCAGGATAGTGTGTGATTGACCTTTTCTAAGCAGTAGCTTTTCAAAAGGGTATACATACTATTTTTCATATGTGTCTTTTTCCATTTTCAGGTCATATGAAGTTATAAAAGTCAGTTACAACACTTTAATAATGTCACTCAAATTAACTTATATTTAGTGTAGTTTCTGCCTTTAATATAAAAAAGAATGCAAAAGTCAGCTAATTTTTTCTCTCCATTTTTGGACTTGTCTCAGATATCACTGACTGACCTTGTTCCAAAGTAATCCTGAGTGATTTACAGGACAAGCCTCTGCATGTTTACTCTGAAGTCTTCAGTTAGGTTTACTGTTTAGTAAATGTGTTTAGGATTGCAACTTTAGATACACAAGATGTGAGAAAGCATGTAAACAAGAGAAAAGTTGGCTTAAGAAGTATATCATGTTAAAAAAAATGAACAGGGACATTTTGGACCTTCTGGGAGAATTCTGAGCTTTTCCTAGAATCACTTGGGAGGGGAGCATTTGGCTGATTAAAATGTTGTCTGAACTGAGTCATTCGGAAAGCCTCTACAATGATAGACAAGAAAGAATATTAGAATGATACATGCAAAAGTCAAAGTTTATAAAATTGTACTGAAGTAACATCTTATTAAATTTTGTGAGATCATGAAAGATAACCTACAAGAAGAGCAGCACTGACTAAACCAGTGATTTTCAACCTTTTTCATCTCGCAGCACATGGAGAAGGTGCTAAAATTGTCAAGGCACACCATCAGGTTTTTGACAACCGGCAAGGCATATCACGCTGCCAGTGTGTGTGTGGGGGGGTTCACATCCCCCATTGGCCCTACTAAGTGACCTTCCCCCAAATTCCTGTGGCACACCTGTGAATCACTCGTGGCACACCAATATGCCATGGCACAGTGGTTGAAAATGGCTGGACTAAACCCTTCAGCTCTGGTAGTGATCTACAACTAGTAGAACGAACAGGAATTGCAAACCATAGAAAACACCAGTATCTAATTGTAGTCAGTGTTATTACCGATCAATAAAATAGAATCTGACAATATTTGGAGTTCTGCTTTAAAATAAATGGAACCAGGAAAAGCACAAACAAAATACTGCCAGTCTCCTATCTTAAGTTGTGTGATTTGTAAAACAACTATAAAGTACAATAATTGTCTGAGGGCCTGATCCTAACCAACTTTCCAGTGCTGGTGCAGCTGCAATGTAGCCCTTTGATAAGGGAACAAACATTCCCTTACCTTGAAGAAGGGTTCCATCACTGTCTACCCACCTCAGGATGCAGCACACGCACCCACCCCCATTGGTGCAGCTGCATCAGTGCTGGAAAGTTGGATAGGATTGGACCCTGAGTCTCTTTGAGTGGTAAGGACACTAGAGAGAACTTGGTAATATGCCTTAATAACAAATAATAAGGAACATGAATAATTTACAGCATAATCCTATGCTTGTCTGCTCAGAAGTAAGCCCCATTGAGCTCAATGTGAATTTGAAGTTGGCCCTTGTTATCCATGGAGGTTCTGTTCCAGGAACCCCCGCGGATAAGGAAATCTGTGGAGGTTGAAATCCATGGATTTCACACCCTCCCATCTCTGAAACCAACCAGAGCTGTGCTCTGGTTGGGTCTGGAAGCCCTTTTGAAGTTCGCACATGCAACTGCCCGTGGCCTCTGCGAGCTTCAGAATGGCTGTTTAGAAAAAAAAAAAATGACTGAGGGCTTCGAATGCCTGAAAAGGCATAAAATGTTAATTTTGGTTTTTATCAGAAACCCATTTTTAATCGTTTTATCATAAACCCAGCAGTTGCTCCCCCCCCCCGACAGCCATTCTGAAGCCTGCAGAGGCTATAGGTAGTTGTAGATAGCTTCTGCAAGCCTCAGATTCGGAGGCTTGAGGACCATTTGGTTTCTGCGGATGATGAAATTTGCAGATGCCCAACCCATGGATAATGCAGGCCCCCTATATAGATTGCAGCCTCAGTGTCATTCATTGCATGGCATAGTGACTGACAACAGAAGCCTGTGCAGATTTGCTCAGAACAAAGTCCCCCTTGAGTTAAATGGGATCCACTCTCAGGAAGCGTATCAGATTGCAGCCTAAGAGACTGCCGCAGTCAGGCCTTCCCTGATTTGAACCTTGCCTTTGTCGTGAACTCATTTGGAGGCCTTAGGCAAACCTCTGCCTCAGCTTCTCAGCTGCAATGAGCATAATAATACTTGCCCAACAGGGACAACATCAAAACAATACACGTGGAGCACTTTGTGCACTCGGAAAGTCCACTATACAACCGCTATTATTTTTATTTGTACATTATCTTCAATCCGGAATGACTATAAGTCTTTTTACAAAATGCAACAGGGATGTCAGCTTGTTACAAAAAAGGTCATCTCTTCCACCAAGGGATGCTGTAGATATTAATAGCACAGAGCAATGCTGTATGTCAAATTATGTGTAACGATAAATGCATAGCTTGCCTTTGTATTTTCATTTTTTTTTCTTTGTAAATAGACATGCGTGGAGGGGGGAGGTAATTAGAATTTGGACTGCAGCATGGAGGGAAGAAGAATTCTCTCAATATGGTCCTAGTGAAAATAGTATGTTTGCCCATCCACCATGGGTAGTTCCAGTGAAAGGGTTACCGCCATTGGTGTCCCTGGATCACATAGGAGCGGTGGAGTGGATTTTCTTTGGGACTGCAACATGAGGGGAAAGGTTAAAGGTTGACCATGCCCATGGTCTAGTTGTCACACTCACATGCCTGCACACACCTGCTGTTTACAAAAGAATAAAAGTACAAGCAAAAGGGCAAACTATGTATTCAGTATGACATAATGTTTGATTCCCTGTTGTGGGAAAGAACTGAAGGTTAACAACTTGGCTTCACCTAGATATATTTACAGCAATGGTTTGCCTTTGACTTGTGTCTTTGTATTATGGAATTCCATTGTTTCAGCTTTTACTGAACAACTGCCTTGTTGGATTTGAAGTGTCTTCAGTTTTTTTTTCTTTTTTTTTTTTTTGGGGGGGGGGGTTATGATGATAGGAGATATTTGTGTACTGTTTTTTCAACCCCAAAAGTGGGTTTTCAAATGTTCTGCACAGGAAGCGGAATGAGAAGGTGTTTCCCTGTCCAAAAGGGGTTCATGGGTTTGAAGGACACTGAGTGAGACTATAGCAAGCATAGTCATTGGGATGATGGCAGACACTGTGCCAGTCTGAGAAGAGATAGTTGTTCTCTTGATAAATACAAAAGAGCCACCAAAAAGTGTTTCTTTGCCCAGTTAGCAGGGGTTATAGTGTATTATGGAATATTGAAGCCCTGTTGTAAGTCTTTTAGCTTTCCTGAAAGCCAGCAATGCAACATCAATAATTTTTGGATATTACTAGAATGAGGCAACGAAAAGAATTCCCATTGTCAAACCTCAAGCAGCAAAGCTCTTCAGTAAGTAAATGATAGAGAACAGTTGTTAGGAACTTGGGAATAGAGCTTTAGTTCAATAAAGAGAATGTATTTCACATGCAGAAAGACACACTTCAGATCTCTTGCATGTCCTGGTAGGGCTGGGAAAAACCCTTGTCTCAAGGGTTCTAAAAGGCCACTACCTGTCAGAGGTGACAATACTGAGGTAGGTTGACTGTTGGACTTGATGTAAGGCAGCTGCCTATGTAATCTGAGAGAACCTGGTGTCAGTTAACAAGATATCCATTTGTCAGTGTATTTTAATACTGGCACTGTTGACTGATTCCCCCACCATCACCCCCAAACACCATCTATCTTTGGACTTTGTGCAGGGAATATTTTCTTGGCTTGGGGATGGAACCTGTGGAATTTGTTCCATTCCTAAGCATGTACATACATAGTGGAGCTATCTAGTGCTCCTCGAATTCTTTTCATTTCTGGATCTACCTTAAATAAGCAATCAAAATGTGTCTCAGCAGTATTTTGTTAGCATTCTACTTTCATTCACTTACACTTTTGCTTCTACTCTGCTGCTAATATCCTAAGGTCCTTGGTTTGAAAACATCCATCTTGACCTAAGAAGACATCCTTTCAAGTGCCTTTGGTCCAGAGAAGAAGAAGCCAGATGAACAGCAGAAATATAAAGCTAGGTCTTTGAGAAGCCCCCCTGACACCTTTCACATCGGCTACTAAGCACGATAGAAATACAAGTTTGCGTTGGGACAGCAATGGATAAATATTGAACGTACATATTCACAAGCAGTTTTCATCACTCCTATTCCTTCTGAGTCGGAATATTAAGACTTCTCTCTTTTTTTCTGATCTTTGTAGCTAGATCGCTTATGGACATATACCAAAGAAAATGGCTGAACAAACTGAGGCTGCAATCCTGTCCACACATACTTAGGAGTAAGCCCTATTGACTATCATGGGACTTACTTCTGAGTGGACATGCATAGGCTTGAGCTTCCAGTTACCAAAAAAAAGTTTAATCTTAATTACTACTGTTATGTGGCGATCATGCAGCGTCATGCCACAGTTCATCAGGAGAAGGTGCATGCCACCAGGTCATTTGAGGAGAAAGTAATGAAATAAGTGGTTTCAGATAGTGAGCAGAAATCCAAAGATCTGTCTGTGAGGCTTAAAAATCCAGATGAAAATGACGTTCATTCTTTCCACAAGTGTGGTTTAAAAAGAAACAGAACAAATATACCTGTAGAGAAATGGAACAGGATATATGTAATATCAGAGTTGAAAGTAAAACAAGTAAACCTTGTTTAGTTATTTCTGATTAATGGCAAGAGCAATTTTAGTAAGAAGTCAAATGCTTCTATGCTGCATTATGTAATGAACATGAATAAGTCAGAACTGAAGTCTTCACTTCTCTGCTTTGTAGGAAAGATGCATTGCATTTAGCATGCCATCTGCTTTGTGCTTCCTTCTTCCCAGCTTGCTTCTGACCCACATCAAGGCTGTACCTACACTCATGGCAGCGTATGAGATTAGTGTAATTGGAAAAGTATCGGGCTCTGGCCTGCTTCAGAAAATGGTGTGGGCCTTTGAGCATCTTGATTATCATTCTGGCAGTGCAAACATGGGTTTGTGCTTCTGCTCTACACTGCCTACCTAGATGGTGTCTTTTCCAGATTCACTCCAAAGATTTTCCATCATTTGGAAGTACAAATCAGCACATCTCTGGTCCAGAGTTACAGGCTTTGCTCCCATCCTCCTCCATTGCTTGCCAAGAGTGTCTCCCAAAAGGAAAGAAAACCACTCGGTCAGGCAGACAAGGTGTGTGCAGTAATGGTGGCTCCATCTGGAAAGACCTGCCTCTATTCTGGATTCTTTCGGAGCCAGTAACTTCGTGAGCAACGAGCAGAGTGTGCTCTTGAGATCCGGCTGAAATCCTGTGGGAGCCTTTTAAAGGAGGTGCGCTTTAACCACTTTATATTTCAAAATTGAAGAGGATTGCAGGATCTAATGGGCCCTGGATACTCTTCAGTTTTCCTAGAAAGTACCAGACTGTGTGTGTTAAGTCATTCTGCATATGTTGTAAAGGACTGGATATTAGATATGCTGCAAGCTATGTTATCCAACTGCCTATCCAAAAAGAAAGTGAGATAATTATTAAAGAAAGGCTGTTATTCTAAATACATTAACTTAGATTTGCATTGCACCGGACTTAGTAGAAATTACTTCCAAGTAATCAGTGTTCGGTTTAGAGGTATAAAGTTGAAATTCTGTTATAGGGAAATAAAGGGTGATTTGTATGTTGCTCTCTTAAAGAGGGGACACACTTCATCGAACTCCCTTCTGCTAATTTTCTCTCATTTCTTTGGTGATGACAAGGATACCCTTGAAAATCATGCTCTTCCCCTAGCCTAGGTCTTCGCCCTTGGCAAGGAGAAAGGCCAGGATTCTCACTCATCCACTTCAGCAGCACCACCTGTTTTGTATGCTTGCTACCCAGGCCATGGTCCCAGCTGTGTCTAACAGAAGCTGCAGTCACCTGGAAGGAGGAGAACCGGCTCATTTGCTCAGACAATGCACCAGACAGTGCCCCAACCACTTACTGATGCTGGATTGGTCTGTACCAGGAGTTCAGGACAAGCTAAGGAAAGAGCAAGCTCCTCAAGGGGAATCCCCAGCTGTTGTTGTTGCCTGTCCCAGTCGCAGGAAGGGAGCATGCAAATTTCTTTTTAGAGGCCAGTACAAATAGAAGGAGCTGCACATGTTCACTTATGAAGAAGGTGATGTGTTAATTGATCCCTGCTTAAATATTAGTTAGGAAAACATATCTGCAAGAAAATTCATTCAGGAGGGTGTTTGGGGGTAACTAACTGAATATCCTTACATAATATGGGGAAAAAAGCAGTACTGAGTGAAGGAGTGTAGTGGATGCAGTGAGCCTTTATGAGGAAATGTGTGTGTGAGTTGAACAGAGTTGAAATCTGCATTTTTAGCACATACAGGGCAGGTGTGGCATGTTATTGTAAGAAAGCATTTAATACTAATGGTGGGGCTAGAATCCCAACTCCAGGGTTGAGGCCTTCGTTCACTTCCCTTTTGGGTGTAGAACTGTGTTTCCTGACTAACTGGAAAACACTGAAAATAGTTTTAACAAACTTTGGCCCAAATCCTAACCAACTTTCCAGCTCTATCATAGCTGTGCCAATGGGGCATGTGCTGCATCCTGCAGCTGGAGGACCGTCACGGAGGCCTCCACAAGATAAGGGAATGTTTGTTCCCTTACCTCAGAGCTGCATTGCCCTTACCTTGGTGCTCGAAGGTTGGTTAGGATTGTGCCCTTTGTTGAATGATGCAAGAAAGTAGGATAAATTCAAAATGAAAATACCAGGTCTACAATGTTAATAACTGTTTGATGATGTAAGTTTTTAAAAAAGTGCTTAGTAATAAGATGAAATAGAGAAAAAATCAAAATAAATTTATCTCTATAAGAGTGAAGATGTCTTGTATGGTGAAGAAGCATAGTAGCCAGGCTAATAAAAAGTGGGGAAAAAATTACCAGGTAATTCTATTCAACTCTTCCTTGTACAGAAGAAAAAGCATATTTCTCTTTGAAATCCACAGTCTCTACTTGTGTCTCATTGAAATCCACAGTGTCTGTGCTAGCAGTGGGTCCATCTTTTATAACCAAGCCAATAACATTTTCTGAAAAAACAGCAAGATTCCTTCAGGTAACAGTTGAGAACAATTTGCCAGCATCTTAGCCTGGCAAGTTTCCCAAATTAACAGGTGGTTGTCCTGACTTTAATCTGGGTACCATCTGTGATCTTTTTTTTTCCCCCAACCAATACACCATCCCTGATACATCTAATCGCTGACTCATTTCCTACAGTTGTACATTTTGTACAGTTGGCCATCCATACCAGTGGCCTTCAACAAATAAGTAATGAGATTGGGAATCCAACACTTACCTTGCTCCCTCCCAGGATCCTATTTACCCACCCCATCACCATCCACTCCTGCCCCGTAACAGCTTCCCAGCACTGTTTACTATAACCAGATATTTTTACTAGAGAGAGCAGAAAAGGTTAGCCTGAAATGACGGCTATTTTAGTACAATTGTTAAGATCCTGAGCAGGACTGAGACATAATCTCCAGGTACTGAAGGGATCTATCAGATGTCTTCCCCTTTTCCTTATGATACTCTTGTCCAGTGGTCTTCAACTGTTTTCATTCCTGTAAGTTGCTGTGACCACACAACTGAGGCTTTGCATCCCCCTTGGGATCATGGCCCCATGGTTGAAGAAACACTATACCACTTTAAAAGCCAAACATTAAGATGGTATAGAGCAGTTGGCTACCATTTTCATGCAATAGATCCCTCAAACAACAAATAATCTTTGGTCCATCTTTTTAAAAAAATCTGGGACAGAGTTTGTTTATATAGCTTTGGTGGAATTCACTTACAGTTACTGAAGAATTCAGAATTCAATTACAATCACTTACAAGTACAGCAATGTCTGATTTTCATTGCTTTGCTCTTTCAGCCATTTTCGATTATAACCACATTTCAAATTTACTATTTACTATTTCAAATTTACAAATTTACTATTGTCCATGCTTTGGTCCATAGCCAGATGAAAGTTCAAGGTATTGCTGTAAAATGTTCTTTTTTGGTCCTTCCTACTCCTCTCTTCCCTTCATGTTTTGGTTTAATGTGAGGAATCTAATTGCTTACCTTTGTGATAACCTGCCCTTTAACCGTTCACAACTTTGGAACTCTTAAACTTGGGTGGTGATAGAATGTCAATTAGTCATACCTGTGTGGGATATGTAAATATGCAATATCACGCAATTTAAAATGGATGTCATTGTGTCAGTACTGTTTCCTGGTTAAATAAAAGAAGAGCTCAAAAATGTAGCTCAGAGTAACAAAACACTCTTAATTGTTATGATGGCCTAGTGTCAGTGATGAAGAGGATAACAAGTGGCCTATTTCAGGCATAATATGACTCATCAGTGACTTAGACATTGCAGTGAAGAGGATGCTAATCACATATTTAAACAATACAAGCTTGGAGAGGGCTGCAAATCTTTTGCAAAATGCAATTAAGTACTCTATAATCTTGATAAATTGGAAGGACGGGCTGAAATTTGATAGGATAGTACTTCAAAACAAGATATAATTGCTTCGCTTTGGAATGCAAAATAAAAAACCAAAGCAGATAAAGAAGTGTGGGGAAAAAAATGGATACGGAAGAATAAATCTAATGTTAGGAAGTCTACAGAAAGGCTGGTTAGAGCATGATAACACAAAATCTGATTATCTGCACTAATAATAACAATAACAAAATGCATTGAAACCAGCATGTGAAATAATTCTGCACCTTTTCCACAGTGTTGAACAAAGGCTGCTCTCTTAGGCAGACTTTCCTGAGAGTAAGCCCCATTTAACTCAATAGGACTTACTTCATAGTAAATATGCTTAGGATTGTGCTATAAATGTCAGCCTCCACAATAGGTAAGCACTATGGGAGCCTGCATGGACTTACAAACTTCATAAACGTATGGAAGATTGTGTGCTTCAGTGTTTCTTCACATTTAAAAAAAAATGAAAACTTCCAGCATGCAGAAAACTATCATGTTAAAGGGAAGGGTGAATTAGAACCTTTGTCCTTTACAGGCCTGATTTCCATTAGCATGGAGTTTTAGCATGCTATGAATGTACATTGCCCACCCCCTAATAAGCATCTGCATTCTGAAGTTGTGCAGAAAGACTGACCACAGGAAGATTTTAAGAGGGCAGTTCAGATGGGTCCTTTGGTATCTGTGGAGGATCCGTTCTCTGACCCAGCACGGATACCAAAAATCATGAATAAGCGAATCTGTGATTTTCCGCCCCTCATGCCCACTGAAGAGGACCGGAGATGTGTTCCTGTCCCCTCCAGAGGGCTTTCTGAAGCCTGCAGCGGTCATTCTTATCCACCTGCGGCCTCTGTGGGCTTCAGAATGGCCCAGAGAGCCAAAAGAAAACTCAGAAGGAAACTGGAAGTGAATTTTTTTTTTTTTGCCTTTTAAGGCATTCTGATGCCTGGGCTTCCCCATCGTAAAAAGCCTCTGGTCACCTTCAGAGGTCCAGGAGACTCACGTTGAGCCACGTCCTTGGATACAGAGGCCCCACCTGTATAGTGTTTTGCTTTGTTTGTTCAAATGTTTAGAACTGCCCTTAAGTTCCAGGGTTTTCCCCTGTCATTCAGAAACAAAAATTAGTTATTTTAGAAACTTGATGATTGTTTGGTTAATTTTAGAAATTATGCTCAAGTTTGAAAATGAAAGTATGGTGCAAATTGAGTACGTGGCTTTATGAGAATTGCCCACAAAGCTAATATCAAGTGCTGAAATAAACACTATTGTCATGAATAATATGGGAAGTACAAGTGGGACCTGAAAGAAAATGTCACATTTCCCCAACCCTAATGCCCAATTCCAGCTGTTGAAAGGTCAAACAAGCACATTTATTTCCCTCAAGTAGTGTTCTGCTATTGGGCTTTTTTTTTTTTTTTTTCCAGTTGCCACTCTTTGGTTCCTGGGGGCCACTAAGCATTCTGTGTTCCCATCAGACACATTTTAAAATTTCAATTGGATTTTATACAAGCCTTCATCCAACAATTACATTACTCTCAGCGTGCATCATTTGTCTCGGACCACTGAAAGAAACCTATCGCTGAATATCTTGATGGGAGCGAAAGATCATAGATTCCTCAAAAGGGACCCAGATCTTTTCATAATCCTTTTTCAGTTCTTCCTCTTCATGCAACATGCATGGTACACGCAGAGTGCAATCCTAACCCCTTCCTGTGCCTGCGCAGTTGACTCTGTGCTGGCTCAGAGTGTTGCAAACTTGCCCTAAAGCTCATCTGCAACTACTTGTGAGCTGGCAGTGCTGGCTAAAAGGCCTGTGCTGGCCCAAGGGCACTATATCCAGCAGCAATACTATCCAGAGCAGGTAAGGTTGCACTGAGCAGCACAGGTGTGTGGGGAAGGTGGCGGGGAGGGGACATTTCTGGGCAGGAGAGACGGATTGGGCCCAAGAGGGGGTGAGATCAATGGAGAAGGCCTCTGCCCTATTCTAACCCCCCTCCCATTCCACCCGATGTCACACTATGCTTCCTGAATTTACACCAGCTAAACAGCTGGAGTGGATCTAAGAAACCTCATAGAGGTGGCTGAGACTTTATTTGAGGCAAGGGAAATATATCGCCTTACCTCGATGAGACCTCAAGTTGCCTCCTAACATGTGCTGGATACAGTGCAGGCCATGCAACCTGGC
Organism: Tiliqua scincoides; assembly: GCF_035046505.1. Lineage (NCBI taxonomy): Eukaryota > Metazoa > Chordata > Lepidosauria > Squamata > Scincidae > Tiliqua > Tiliqua scincoides. The sequence goes on from NC_089826.1 coordinate 35,425,574, forward strand.
TATGCCAGTGCAGGTTAGAATTGGGCTGCCAGTTAACTTCTGCCATAATTGCTGGGTTCTAGTTTTTAACTAGTCATGTTGGTTGACTGAATGTTCTCCAATAGTTGGTCATTGGCATTTTGTGCTGTGAATAAGTTCCAGACAAAGTGATCAGTCTCATTCATTATGAAGTCTTTTAAAGAGACAAGTGAAATACTAGATCTGTTGCTGCTTCTGTTGCAAATACCTCTTTCACACACTCACACACCATGTAGGCATAAAATTATGTGTTGTATCCTACGTTCACATAGAACGTTCAGTTGTCAGAAGCTCCTTCTGTGTTCAGGAGTGTTATAGACTAACACGGTGTGTTTCTAGGGCAGATGCTTTGCATTAGTGTCAGTGGAAAGAGCTGCACTCTGTGCAAACTTAAGAGGCAGCCCATATATACTTTGGTGTAAGTAGGCAGTGCCTGCAACATGTGCCCCGCCTGGGTTTGCTATTAATGTATGTGATGATGACAATAAAATCAGTCTTTTAATACATGTGTATGATTCAAATTAATTCTTTTAGATATTTTCATGTTGTTGGGCAGTGATATCATACAACATCTTATTACTTTGGGGCAACTGTTTTTGCTCTGCACTTTTCACATGTCACTGGAGATTGTCACGGAGCATACCTTGTGTTGAGACTAGACTGCACTAACTGGAGGACATTTACCAAATGGAATGTAAATAAATAGTGACATCTTTTCATAGACTTCTCAGTGATTTGCTGCAGTATTATGACGACGATGATTAATTGTTCTGGCTGTTCTTCTGCTAACAGAAATGTTCTTGTAGGAGCACTAAGTTGGTACATGGAGTTGGTACATGGAGTATCTCCATTCCGGAGTAATTGTTTTAGTAATAGAATAGCTATCTGTATATACTACTATTCAAATAAGTTCACAAAGCATTTAAAGTAACAAAATAAGTGAAAAGATGGTTTCCCTGTCCCAAAGGACTTACAATCAGAAAAAAAAAAATGCAAGAGACACCAGAAAACAACCACTGGGAGAGATTCTGTGGTATCTTGCTGTGGGTATTTATTTATTTAAAATATTTGTATGCCACCTTTCCATGGCTCAGAGCAGCTTATAGCACAACTTAAAATGACAGCACAACCCTATCTGAATTGCCGTGCCATAATGCAGCAGCGCCGAGACAGCTGCTGCTGTATCGTGAACAGAGAGGCTGCTGGAGGTCTCTCTGAGGTAAGGGGACTTTTGTCCCAATAACAACCGCTAGGGGGCTACTTGATCCTGCACCAACAAAATTACTGGTGCAAGAACTTGCAGCCCTGTGTCAGCAGATCAGGCCTGGGAGATGGGATAGGATCTGGCAGCAGCCTCTGTCACTGTCCCTGCCACTCCCGGGCCCTTCCTACCCCTCTGCCACCCTTACCTTCCCCGTTTTACTCCCCGTTTTCCCCTCCCCCACCCCAGGATGCAGTGTGCAGGCGGGTAGCCTGAACACTTGAAGAGACTATCGAACATGAACAGGAAGCTTAATCAGAACCTGGGGTTAGTCTCTTCAAGTGTACAGACTGCCTGCCTGCATGTCCGGCTATAAGCTTGCATGCTTATAACGTTCAGTAAAAGGAAGGAAACATTTTCTGTTTTTGCCACTGGTAAGAACCTAAACGAAGTTAGGGGGTGCAGGAGGCACAGAGATCTGCAGATAACCGGATCAGCAGATACAGGGAGACAACTATATAGTGAAAGAGGTATAGAACTAGGATATGTGATGGAAGCAGAAGATCTAGTAAGTTTAGAAAAAGGAAAGGATGTGATTTTATCAAAATTAAAAAAACAACTGTGCTATTTATTTATACATACATACATACATACATACATACATACATACCTGATGGGCATTCAAAGCATTTAATCACAATCATAGTGGTCTTGATTCTGGAAAGATTCTTTTCTTAACCATCTTCTTGTCTTTCGGTAGGTACTTTGATCATATCCATTGCATTTAGATGAGAACCAGTTAATACTGCTTTTAGATAAGTGCACTCCTGAATAGATATAAGCCAAGATGCATAAAGAACTGGCCATTTTTAACCCCATATGTTGAAAGTGAAGCACCAAATAACATGTAAATATTTTGGAAGTGTTCCAAGATCAGAGGCTACTGCCCAGTTCAGTAAGTAGTATCTATCAAATAAGTCAGTTCTCATTATCCGCTTGGATTTGGTTCCTGAAAGCCTGGTGAATATCAAATTAGCAGATACTGAATCATTGAGCTTATGGGGTTAGGTTCCAGGGGACCACTATACACACTAGGAACTTTATGAACCTGAATCTTAACTTGAAGTCTGTGGGGCTGGGTCATAGCGAAGGCTCTTCTACATCTCCAACATCTGATGTTTCCTCCTCCGTGCTGGAGATACCGTGATGCATTGAAGGTTGTGGATAGGTTGCTGGCTATCCCTCAACTCCTCGAAGGTTGCTGGCCCAATGATGAGGCCTCAGAGTTCAGCAATGGGGAGGTGGTTGTTTCACCTGTCCTCTTCGTCCTCCACCTGCCTCTTGTCTCCTTCCCTTGGCTTGTCCCAGTCCCAGAGCAGCCCTCGGATAACCTTTCAGAGACCTCTCAACATCAACCTCTTATCTTCAGGATTGTGAAGGTTCAGCTGGAGACCCCAAGATGGTGCTTAAGATAGTTGGGTGTGTCGGGAAGCAGACACAACTCATCTGAAATTCTTCACAGGCCAATACCAATGCCTGTTCAATGCCAGCACAGTATTGGTGGATAACGAAAATAGAGTCACAGGTAACGAGAAGTAGGTGGCAATTCTGCCCCTCACAGATAAGCAACTTTGCAGATAGCAAATTTGTATATAAAGAGAACTGACTGTAAGTACTAACTGTTGAATTTGTATAGTATGGAAAAGCAAGGCATAAGCAAGATATTTATCTGTGTTTCATTTTTCCCATTTTCAGCCACTAAGAGACTAACTGCTCAGTACAGGTTTCCCATTGCTGGACACATAAAATGTTTGATGAAATCCTACCATTCTACATGGCTTTGCAAAGCTGAATGGAATGGCGTTTGTAATTTTTTGATGAAGCCTAAAATATAAAATTAGATACTAAAATGTAGCATCTTGCCTAGCTGCCTGAGGTCCCTTTCGGGCAGTCTGAGGTAGCTGTGCCTTAGAAATTAAATGTCCACTAAGAATGTGAATACATTGGGAGAATTTAGTGGTGTGTGAGCCTCCAGAAATGAGCGAGATAAAGAATAGTTTTTGCGTATCTCACATGGTTCTTTTCGAAATGGAGATGACGAGGCTGCTTGACACTTGTAATCACATTTTGTGCTGGAATTAATGAGGCTGTGTGTGCACGTGCATGAGAGCATACAGAATTTGGTTCATAAACCTTTTAAATAAATGCACTTGATTGTTGGTCCAGTATCCAGAAGTATGCTCTGACAGAAAAGTGACCTATTTGCATTTAAATGAGCCATCTGTCCCCTTCTGATGGTGGAGGTAACAGCATCAAAGTCATTCTGAATGTGGGGAAAGCACTGAGTGGTTTGTGTTGTGTCCGTCAGTGCCATTTCCATCCCTGGCCGCCTCGGAGTCAGTGTCACCTGGTGGCATAGCTGGAGAGGGCGGAGCACTCAGCCTGGCAGGGAGGTGGGAGAGCAGCCCCTCCCTTCGGAGCCATTCCCAGAGGTGGGGGCAAAAAGGAGCTGTATGGCTTTGCTCCACCAGATTCTGAGCTTCCATGTCAGGTTGCCCGCTCCACACGGAAGCTCTAAATTCTACGCCGGCCCTTGGGTTGCCATAGAATAGTGTAGCCGCATTGCAAGGCTACTCACCTTAGCTGTAGAAAGGGGACGAAAGTTCCCTTCTCCCGAGGAGGCAGCAGCAGCTGCCTGGGGTGCGCTGGAAGCAGTGGCAGCCATTTTTGGCACTGCTGCAGCCCCGCGCGCTGGGCAGCTCAGGATTGGGCTGCCTGGCAATTAGTTATTTGGGGCAATTAGTCAATAACCTGTGTTTTCATTGAAGGCTCTGTTCTGAGCTATGTGACTCACCTAAAATCAGGTTGCGATTTCCCACTGTGTTGTGAACTGCAGTTTGGTAATTGCTATCCCCAGTGCTGTCATTAGGGGTGTGTGGGCCGCACCAGGTGATGCGCATGGGGGGGGGGCTGACACCACCACTCAGCAAAATTTTTATAATCTTTGTATTTTTGAATAATACCATCATATTATATATCAATTTATGAGTAATTTCATGCAGTAGCAAACCACTTTGAAGTATCTCGATTATATCCAGAGTTATAGGCAAAAAACCAGCAGAGGAGGCAATGGTATATCACCATGCTCACTGCCCAAGGCATTACCCCACCAACTACATGGGAGGAGGTTCATCATAGAGGTGACGCACTGGCCTCCTGCACTGGGTGTCGCAAACCCTAGTGCAACTGGCTATCTTAAACCGATCATGATAATAATAATAATAATACAGGTATTTCTATACCGCCTTTCTTGGTCGTCAGATTTCTCCTCAGACTTTATTCAAGGCGGTTTACATAGGCAGGCTATTTAAATCCCCGTAGGGATTTTTACAATTGAAAGAAGGCTCTATCTTTCAAGAACCACAACATTCAGATGTTTCTTTCTGATCTGGTTTCACATTCTGGCCTCCATCCTCCCACGCTCAGAGCAGATGGAGTAACTCGGCTCAGCTTGTCAGCTGCTTCAAGGTCGCACGGTGCCGGTGTTGCAGGTCAACTGTCTAGGATGGAACAGGACACCAGGAGGTTTTTTCAAGGAATACAAGTTTATTTAGCCGGCTAATGGTCACAGTGGAATTACTTCCAAAGAACTGCGACCCCAGTGCTTGACAGCCCTGGGGCTAATATACTCTAGCATTCACATTACAAAGCATTGCAAAACATTTGGCAAACTCTGATTGGTGAGCAGCAGGACTTAAACTTCCGATACAATAGCGATTGGCGGGCAGAAAAACTTTAAGCCTTGGATACATATTTGATTGGCAAACAGCATTCAGGCGAGGGGCTTTCCAGTAAACATACATTTGTGGTGACACCTTATCCAGGGTATACACACTCGGAGGAAACCACCTGTCTGGAAACCCACCTGTTTTACCGAAATGGACCCCCCTCCCCTGTTATCTTTAATCTAGCAGCTAGCTAGCATAAGCATTAAACCGTGTCTCTTGTACCATACGACCACCTGCCCATTTTGCTTTCTAGCTCGCATTTCTGCTGTGGCAAACAGGAAATTAATATGTTTGCGGTCGAGCCAAAGTCTATAACACCCTTCCTTTTGTGTCTGCTTTCGATTCTTGCAAGATCAGGGGGCCCCTTTCTCGACACAACCAGGTCAGGGCATGTTTTTCTGACTTTGGTCAAACATACCTATAAGCCTTCATTGGCCTGCCTTTAAGAACCTAACTGCAGCCATGATTAAAGCAGAGGGTTCATGAATATATATATACTTACATTCTTGGGGGTTCTACCCTCACCGGTGGCCTCGAACTGGTGACCTTGTGGATGTTATCTTCAGGCAAACGGAGGCTCTACCCTCTAGACCAGACCTCCTGCCCGTCACATGATCAGTCACAAACAAGCAAAAACATATACCATGAGAAGCTGTACGAGTCCTACTTTTTTAGCAGCCAACAGTAACTACAAATGAAATATATGATTTAAAAAATAAGCAAAACACATATAAAGTGGTTTAAATGTGGTATTCAAACAAATTCAAAGCCTTTGAAATTATTTTGTTAAGAGTACCTGTAAATATTGTAGGACATAACAATTCAGTGGCATAGTGACTGTATCATTTTCTTTTCTTTAAACCAGGGGTGGGCAAACATTTTGGCAGGAGGGCCACATCATCTCTCTGACATTGTGCCGTGGGCCAGAAAAATAATTAATTTACATTTCAAATTTGAATAAATTTACATACATGAGTACATTAGAGCTGGAACTGATATGAATGAATGAATTTTGCTGTACTTATTTATAATACACATGAGAAATGTAATACAGTCGTGTAGAACCACATGTGAACTATGAGCAGTTTGCCACACACACCTCTGGCACAGAGAAAACATACAGACCAAGCCAGAAATATATGGAGGCATAAGTTGTTCAGAGGCAATGGCGGGGGGCGGGGTGTTAAAATAATGCCCAGGGAAAAGCAGAAAACACATGGAGTCTATAAAAGGCCTTGTTCTAACTCAGCCCACAGCTTGTGTCTGGTGGTCACGACCAGCAGTCACGGGCCAGCATGGGCTCCAACAGTCTCCAATGGACCAGAGGCTGATAGGAGACTGGGGCCCCCCTGAAGCCTGAATTGGGGGTCCCCATGGTCCACAAATGGCATGAAGGCCAGGTTTTGCCCAACCCTCCTTTAAACAAACCCTAATTATATTTTAAACATACAAATTAGTTACCTACATACATACATATACACATACCTGTCTATGATATCTTTATTTTACTTCTTATTTTTAATATATTCATATACATTTCTCCAGTACATTTATTCCAGTTCATCCAACAAGTCATAAAATGTTATCGTAGTGGATCAAACCACTTATTTATTCCCGCATCGCCTTTCTCATCAGCGTACATTTATTATCTCTTCTCTAAAATATAAGTGATCTTCAAACTTTTGAAACAGTCCAGCATATAACCTTGAAACTGATCAGTTTGCCTGGTGTATCCATTCTTAATTAATCTATTGTATATTGTGCATCTATTCCTAATAACACAATGTATCTAGAATAAATTATCACATGGAGAGGAAAACAGAATTGGTTTGCTTTCCTTAGCCTACGTCCATTCACTGGAATGTTTGCAGAGTCAGCATGCAAAATGAATGCATGTAGTGCGCTCTCCATAGAATTGGAAAATCAGAGTTCCCACAGAGAGAGACACCCCATGCATATGTTTGACTCCAAGCAGACGGTCAAGTTAGTGCATGTAACTCTCCCTCTGTGCATGTTCTCTTATCCCAGATACATTATGAGTATAGGACTTATACTACCAATATGTTGTATGAAACAATGCACTTTTAGAGTAGAAATGCTTCCATGGTAAGTATAATAGGGGTGCATTTTCTGCCCCGCATCACGGGAGTCGGGGGTGGGGAACCAAGTTGTACAGTCTGCAGATAGCTGTTTATGATGCTGTATGCAACATCCCTACAAACATAAACCAATACTGAGGGATGATCACGATCACTTTCAGGGCTTTTCTGTCTCTTAAGGTACAAACTCAAACTTGCTTCCTCTTAATGTGGGTTGTTTACCCCAGTCAGGATGCTTAAAGAGAGTTTGAAGGACAGATGTTTTCTACGATCTGTGCTTGCTCGTAGGGGTGGGAGAGTTCTGCTTGGCATTTATGATAGTGAGGGCAAAATCAAAGTGTTATAGGTACTAATTTAATAGAGAATAAAGCATGTGGTCTTGTGTATTCGCCTTAAAACACAAGCACATCACAGGGTTCCAATTCAACCATCTAAAGCAGTGGTCTTCCAGCTTTTTTCTGCCATGACTCTAATAAATAAATTAAAAATTAGAGTATGGTACTGGGGACCCATGCTTGATCCCTCCCTCCTCTGCCCACTCTCTGCCCCCATTTCACCCTCTCAGCACAGTTCACTGTAACCTGAGAAGGACTGGGACACAGTCTTTTGGTACCTGAAGGGGTATACCAGATGCATCCCCTGTTACTTGGTGCTGCTCTAGCCCAGTGGTCTTCAGTCTTCTTTGTTCCTGAAAGTTGCCACAACTCCACAACTGAGACTTCATGACCCCATTGGGTCATGACTCCAAGGTTGAAGAAAACTGATCTGAAGACCTGTTTTTCTACCATACATAGGTAGAATTTCATAGATAAAAATAGGGACGTACTTCCGACGCCCTAGATAAATCTGTTCTTATGCCAATGATCAGAGAGAGCTCTTCTTCACTCACAATATTACATATTTCAGAAAAGTTTTGTCTACTACACACAGCATTCATTTATGCTCCAGCAGTCTTGACATGCACACATTTAAAAGCAGGGAGGATGTGTTTTTTCTGCTTGCTAAAGGTATATTAGAGAAACATAATTATCCTATAGCAGTTATGGCCTGAGGGCATATTGACAGCAAGCTGCTTTCTGCTGAGTCAAACCATTGGTCTGTTTAGCTCGGTTTTGTAGACACTGACTCTACAGGTTTTCAAATGGAGATCATTAGCTTCCCTACCCAGAAGTACGCTTGGGATCTTCCACATGCAAACCCTGTGTTCTACAAATGAGCTACAAGCCCTTCCCATTTGGTCGAGGGTGGACAAGGTTGGACAAGGTCCTTCCCAGTGCAAAAAAAAGTAAGGATATCACAGAGGACAATGCTTCTTGGATATGTCAGCACCTCTTGCAATTCACACTTAGCTTTTTTTTTTTTTAAAGGAACTTAAAAACTTTACCAAAACTTTACCAAAACTTGGGGTACTAAAGGAACCCCAAAACTTTACCAAAAAGCTCAGTATCAACAAAATAGGGAAAGTGATTTACAGGTACTGGGAAATTGTTAACATATATGCATTGTCCTTGTTCAGTTGTCCACCATCCAGCCTCCATAGCATCTCTCCTCAGTCTTCCTTGTACTTTGGGGTGCTCATTTTTAAATTTATTTTATTTCTGTTGTGTGGGCAGGGTTGGCTAGTCATGGTTCTCCATAGAGAGCTGCCTCTTTCTAGTGTAACAACATGTCTATTTTTGATTCCATTCTTATAGTTTCAGTGAAGAAAGAAAGAGCCATTATTTCGAACTTTTCATTGTCGTGTGTAATGAGAAGTGTGATGTTATAAACAGCATTGCCACTGTGCATGTACGGACCACTTGACTTCACAATAGAAGCCCCCCAGTGATGGATGATTTCTGCTTTCCCATACTGCCTCATAGCTCCTTGTACTGACATTGTACTGTACAGCTCCTTGTACTGTACAGAAATTAATGTCATCAGGGCAGGAGCTCAGATATCTTGCTTGTGTGTTCCACCACCCATCGTCACCATGTGTCAGAACTGCTATTTTGGAGACAGTCTTAAAGGGAACACATAATGTATCCAGTACTCAGCCGTCTTCTATAGATTTTATGGTTCCCATCTGTATTTTGTGTTTTTTTTTCCCCTGGTATGACTATTGTTCCTTTAAGAACAGTGTGTCAGGCAGAAACATAGCAATAAGTCAGCAAAATGGACAGATCCCACTGATGGAGTTGTGCATGCAGACAGGTGCAAGACTTAAAACAAGTATATACAGCTATTGAAATTGTATCTATAACTTTAAAATCCAGATCTGGATGTTCCTAGCACATCTCACTTTTAGAAACACTTCTGTTGCACAAGAAAAATAGGTGCTACACATGTCGAAGCCCGTTTCTGTATGCATAAGCAGATTTTCAGATCCTAGCCAGAAAATCGTACTCTTGGTGACATTTGAGACATCATATCATCTAAATTGTATCTTTTTTTTCTGCCGGTGATTGCACTGTCTACTCATAAAAGAAAGAAATCAACAGCATAAATCCTATACATTTCTACTCAGAAGTAAGTCCCATTGAGTTCAATGGGGCGTACTCTCAGGTAAGTGTGTATAGGATTGTGTCGGGCCTACGGTCCAGGGTGCCGCTCAATGTTTCTGGACTACACGGTCCCACGGGCATAGCTTGCTCCTAACCTTCAGTGGGTCTGGAGTCTGTAGGGGAAGCTCAGGGAGGTCTCAGACTGTTCCCATGGGGAGGGGGTTGAATGCACCCTGATCCCCTGGCTGGTTGGTTGGCTGGCTGGCTTCCCTTGCACTGCCTACCTCACCTGCCCTCAGACTCCTCATCATCACTGGCCAACCCCAGCTTTATGGAGCTTATCAGCTCCACCTGACTCCTCCCCCTTCCTGCCAGATATCCTTAAAGGGGCCCCAGCATCCTTTCCCCCTGCATATTCCTTGGTGTCTAATGGGATGGCAGGCAGTTGCCTGTCAGGTCGGGGTAGCTTCAGCTCCTCCGACTTGCCTGCCCTGGTGGAGAGGGTGCCCGCCGCACTGCCATGACACGTGACATCCTCGCCCAGAGGGTGAGGCTCGCTACATATGTCTCCAGCTGGCAGGGTCCTTGCCATGGGCTGTCCTGGGAAACCACAAGGTTTCCTGGTGCCCTGGCAGGGGGCATGAGCAGCGGCCACTCCTCCCGCTGCCTGCCCTGGTTAAAGGGGTGCCTTGGTCGGCTGCAGGGGGCAGTCTGGGAGGCTACGCCTTCCCTGCTGGGACTGCAGTTGGAGGCCCTGCCTTGGCGAGTGCTTGCCGCCTCCAGGTGGCCCTCCAGGGATGGCAGTAGCAGCGTGGGTCCATCCGCACTCTTCTATGACAGCTCGGGGTTGGACACTGCCCCCTCATCCCCCGCAGGTAAGTCGGGGGCCCTCAGGTGGGCTGGCCCCTGACAGATTGCAACCTCATTCTGGGCGCAATCCTAACCCAACTTTCCAGCCTTGAATTAAGTGTGCCAAGGTGGTGTGCATTGCATCCTGCAGCGGGGAGGCAGTCGAGGGGGGCCTCCTCAAGGTAAGGGCATGTTTGTTACCTTGCCTTGGGGCTGCATTGCGGCTAGGCCAGTGCTAGAAAGTTGGTTAGGATTGCACCCTCTCTTCTTTTTCTTTGTCACTTCGTAACAGTGAAGAGATTAGGGCTGTGTGGAGAGGCTGCAGGCAGCAGGATGGGGCTTCTGGGTATCCCACCCAGCACTTATATCCCTGTGAGATGCTGAAATCTTGCAAGAGGAAGGCAGTACCACACCAGCCTGCAAGTTGGTGATTGGGACAGGGGCAGTCATATGGGAAGTTTTAAGAACTGGAGGGAGCCAGGAAGAAAAGGACTAGAGGCCAGACAAGAGACAGAAGGTGGAGAAGGTTGAAAGGGAAAGGGGTAGGACCAATGAAGGGGGGAAGAGACTAGGGCAGTACCCAAGATCAGGTGCTGCCCCAACCCCCTGTCCTTTCACCAGCCCCCACCAGGATCTGATCCCCTGGGGTCAATACTGCTTGCCTGGAAAAGCAGTCCCAAGCTCTAGTTTGTGAACCCTAGACAGAGATCAACGCAAGGCTGTGAAGACAACCAGCAACCCTAATCAAGCCCGGATGCTTTATCCCACCCCTTGTGTAAAGAATTCTCCATAAAGCATCTGTAGCAAGACCCTTTGCCTCCTCCATCATTTTCTAGACCTCCTCTTCTCCATGTTTCCATCCCACTTCAGTGTAGAGCTTCCACCCTGGAGTGGGACATGAGGACATGGTGGGAAGGGAGGGGAAAGTGGCGCCCCTGCAGACTGTCATCTGATTATTTATGTTCAGCATTTTTGCCTGCCTTTTCAGCTGACAGTTCTCCTAGTTGAAATGATGTTATATGAGGCTTATATAGCATCAATACACCATGCAGATAATTACGACAAGATGTCAAAAAGAAACTAATAAAAAGTATGTGAAAGGATTGGTGGCTTCTTTGTTTTTTCCATTTATGTGCTGCCCCTCCAACAAGAAGTTCAGACCTTTTCTCTCACCTTTCATGCTCACGTAAAACTAGGGAGGTGTGTTAGGCTGAGAGTTGGTGGCTGACCCAGAGTCACTCTGACCCAAATCCAGTCCCTCCCACCATCTTCCACAGTGCAGCCGCACTGCCTGTGTGCTGCATGCCGTGTGGGGCGGAGACACCTAGATGGCCTTGGAGAAGCAGAAATATTCAAAAAGATTATTTTATTTGCTCCTCCATAGGCTGCCTGACTACTCATAGATCTCCTTTATTTTGTTGGTATAAGTCCAAGGAGAGGCAGGGGGTGTGTGTTCGGCCAGGAAAACAAGGATAGCATCCTGATGTTCACTGCCATCACCATCCTTGAACCTCCCCCTGCTGTCCCCTCCTTTCACCTTCAAACCATCCCCTCCACCACATTACCTGTTCTGTCACAGTGTTTGGGGCCTTTTGCCACGCACACTAGGACCTCCAGTCATTTGAGTCAGTGACCTTGAAGTTCACAGCTGCATAGGGATTTCAGCTCAGGTCTTGATGGTCCATATCCAACACTCTAATCATTATGCCACATTGATTCACTCCTCCTTCAGCTTCAGTAGATGGTTCTTCTGGTCTTTGTAAGGGGATGAGGGATCCAGTCTTAGTCAGAGAAGCAGCACAAGGAGGCTTGCTATTCTTAGATTTGTATATGGGTAAAACTGTAGATCCGAAGCACAAAGCATACCTGCTTTTGTTTGAGAATTCAGCATTCTTCAACTTTCATCCCCCAACATGCCACTTCACATGGTCCACCAATCAGAAATACCACTGGAAGTAACTGGCAATGACATCATCACCACCGATGACATTATCACCAGTTACTTCTGGGTTGGGAGGCCGAAGCAAGGCAACAAGCAGCAGGAAAAGGCTCAGGATGGGCAGGAGCGCTTTTTCAAGCACAAGAAAACCTGTCGTTCTGCTTGCCAAGCTGAACATCCTACCACTGTTTGTTGTGGTCTTCCTGCCAAGAATGGCTGTATGTTGTCATCAAACTGGCTAGTTGATCCCTAATTAGCTCATATTGCCTAAGAAGAATCCCCTAGGCCTATTTTATTTGTGTGCTTATGTTTTCTTAAAAATGGTATTTAACCTGCAGTCAGGACAAGGAACAACAGTGATCATTCAGAGAAAGTGTATGAAAAAAATAGACAAAGAAGTTTCGTGAAACAACCCCTTCAAACTTTTTTATTTTATCCCAGAAATGGTTATGGGCAAATGATTTGGTGCAGACTTAAAAAGTTCCATTGATTCATTTCTCTGGTCAGTCAAACTGAACTGACAGCATCTGTCTAATTTCTTTTTATTAACTACCAAAAACAAAAAAAAACCCAATGTTTGGTTTGAGAATCATTAGTGGTTGAGTGGGTGGTAAAATTGACAGCTGAGGACATTGTGCTAGAATGGGAACATGAGCAATTGGTGGCTTGGCTTTGTTATAAAACAGATAAGAAACAGTATCTTTTATGGATCAAGTTATTGTGGAAGTTGAATTGTTGTTTGGTTGGAAATGCTATTGGTATAGGTTCACTTGCTAGCTGGCCTGATCGCTGTAGCTAATGGTGATCACTGGAGCATCCCTGACCTATGAGAATGGCTTCAGGTAGTGGCTATCTTATCTCCAAATTGCATCCACAAACTGAGAAAATTCTCTCAAGCAGCTGTTTTCAACCTTTTTCATCTCAGGGCACATGGACAAGGTGCACATGGATAACACACTATCCGGTTTTTGACAATTGACAAGGCACACCATGCTTCTGGCAGGAGGCACACATCCCCCAATGACCCTATTAATAAATGATCCTCCCATGGCACCCCTGTGGTTCATTTGTAGCACCCCAGTGTGCGGCTAAAGTTAAAGTTGCTCCTCTAAAGCAACCTATTTACAATGGAATTCTGTGCATGTCTACTCAGAAATAAGCCCCATTGTGTTCAATGGGGCTGTGTACTCTCAGCAAAATGTATATAGGATTGCAACCTTAGTCAGACACAAAGCAAGTTCCACCAACATTAGTTAGAGGTGTCAGTTAGGCTTATGTCCAGGATCAGCTTTCCAAGCTCATTCTGTTAGCCTCAAAGAAGAGGCAACAGTTAAAGCTCCCAATTATTTTCTAACAGGAGAATTTTTGTGGGATTTTGGTGATATGCACAAGTGTGCCTTCTTTTCTCTAAACTCATTTATTTCAAAAATGGATACCCTGCCTTTCTTCCTCTAGGTCAGTTAAGGCAGCTCCCAGAAATAGGTAAATGCATCAAATTCACGACAAGAAACTGCAGAAAGCAACCAAACAGCACAGCAAACCAAAATCACCGAAGAGACTTCATAAAAAAAAGAAAACCCAAGAAAGTTTCTTCATTCTTTGATAGAACACAGGCAGGGATTGTGACATATGCATTAGATGCCAGGAAGTTCCACAAGATGGAGGCCATCGTTGAAAAGGTCCCCTCATTTGTCATCAACAACGTAGCCTCATAGGGTGGCTCCCTTCCAGTCCCAGGTATTGCCTGATGAGTAGATTTATATGGAGGGAGGCAGTTCTTCAGAGATATTCATTCTAAGTTGTTTAGGGCTCTTACACAGTGTTCCTCAACGTTTGTCCTCCGCCATACCACTTCACCTAATCCAAGTACCAAGTATTCCGAGAAGTCACTGGCAATAACACCGGTTTTGGATTGGGAGGCTCAGGGTGGAGGGGAGGGTTTTTCAAGTACATGATAAGCATGCTCTGGAGCTTCCTACTTCTGTCTGTTGTGTCACATTCCTGGTTTCATTGCCAAGTGGCAGGTGTCCAGAGGTCCTGCAGGTACCAACAGACACCACCTCAGGTACCACTGGTGGTACCCATACATGGTGGGAGAAACACTGAAAACAAATATAACTAGCTCCTGGACAAACTAGTAATTCATCCAGAAACAAACTAGTAATTAGTGCATCTGAAACAGTAAAGGTGAGACATGATCATAAAGTCACCTTTCTCCTTGTATCAGTAAACAAATTAAGACCTCTATACTTCCTTCCCAGATATGTCTGGAAAAATTCCTTGTCTTTCCCTGATGTGTACCTGACAGCATCTTATCCTGGCACAAGTTCCCCTTCTCAGCACACACTTGCACAGACAGCTTAAAGTTTGTACTCGTTTCCATAAAGATTGACCTTGGGGGCTGCAGTAGTCTTTTTTCTATTCATTGCACATAGGGCTGGAAAAAAATCTCTGTACTATCCTCGAAACTTCAAAAGCCTTTTCCCCTGGATTCAGAACTGCGTATTTTTTTTTCTCTCTAGCACAAGTCCCCAAGAAGTCATCATTGTAAGAAGAAGCTTCATTTTCTCCCCTACCTTCGTACCTGCTCAGCACTTTTACTTAATACTCGTTTGCTTCTTTATTTAAACCTAAAGATCATTTGAAACCCTCTGATTCTGCCGCTTGTTACTGGCTACTGGCGCACTACACAAGTACCAGTCCTCTGCTCCAGTGCTTGGGGAGATTATTGCAAGTTTCCTTTCGTCAAGCACCAGGCAGGAGCCCCTGAAGAATGGCAGAAACGTTTGTTAAGGGAGCATCAGATCTGTAGAAGGATAAACACCGAATTGTGGCTCATGGACTCCTAAGAGCTTCAGTCACTGATTCTAGTGCCTGGCCCTATCTGAAACATTGACCATCTGAAGACCGAAAAGGCAGGAAGGCACCTTGTGTCCTTTCCTTACCCAGCTTAGTCAGCCACAAACAAGCCATTTATCATTGCTACGTTTGTATTTTTGTCATTATGGATTTCCACAAAATCAATACGGTGCCCTAAGGCTAATTTTTCTAGACGCACAGATGTTTTATTTATGGACCATTTAATCTTTGAACAACAGTCTACAAGCTTTTAAGTCATGCCGGACCTATTTCACATACACCTTCCGTTTTTGCAGTAGAGCAAAAGTTGCAGTACGGATCTGTTGGTCAAGACCGATCATATGGTTCTTTCCTACCCAGTTGCCTTCCCAGCAGGCAACGATCTGTTGGGATGAGGCCTGTGTGACTCCCTGCTCCATGTGGTCCCATTATTCTCACACACAGACTTCAGCTGTCTGGGAAGCAGCTCATGTTCTGCAGCAAGTGTGTGTGAAAGGAGTTTTCTACGCTATCATTAGACATCAGTTCAATTAAAGGTATCCTTTTCATCCTTTTTGTTTTTCCTGGTCTCTGGGAGTGACCTGGTGACAACTATCTGCACCTAACTGTTTTAAATGTAAATATATGTTGTTATAAATATTGGGTCACTTTGAAAAAATGCATTTTGTATAACAACATCAGAAAGGGGCATTATTGCTACAGTGCCATGCAAACTTAAGATCTGTGATCCAGGCGTTGTGGTGTGAGATACATGTGAAGTGAGGTATACATGGAGTGTATATTGTGCACAAAGCCATTACTTGGGAATTTGATGTAGGTCCAAAATGACAATCAGTTCTGGATCAGAGTAAATGGAAAGAATGGATGCTACTCTATTTCCATGAAATATCAACCTTAAATCTGGTATGTCACTATATGTTAAAAAATATAGAATATTCCTCGATTCAGTTATGCTGTGTTTCAGGTCTGTTTTCTTCATCCCATATTCAGATGACTGTGCCATGTATACAGCTACTTACTTACTTACTTACTTACTTACTTACTTACTACATTTATATCCCACTTTTCTTCCTGAGGGGCACCCAAAACAGCTGGGTTTTTAACTTAAATACTTACTGATGTGATGAAACTGGTATATGTATGCAAAGGAAGAAAAACATATATCCAAAATTATGTGCTGCGTTATTGTTCTAATTGCTACAGTCTGTCCTCTGAGTGCAGTTTTCAAAACCTCTTCCTCCTGGTAATAGCCGATAGGACAGGTATTGCTTTTGATCCAATAGCATAATTTCATTCCCTAAAAACACACACACAACTGTTGGTGTTATTTGTCAAAGAAATGTGCTAAGATGGAAAAAGCCCTGTGTACATTAAAAGAGCATTTTTTTTCTTTTTTCCCTGTGTGCTGATTGTTAATCCTTTCCCCCCCAGACACTTATTACAGAACCAAATTTGTTGTGCAAATATGGTAGCAATTTTATTTAACTTTGCTAATGATTAATTAAAAAAATGAAGCAAAAAGCCATTGGACCCAAGGGATGAAAGTAAAGCTATCCTCCTGACTTGATTTCAGTGAACCTTAATGAGAAGACTATACAATCCGTTAATGGTGATGGTTAAAAATAGAGTGGGCTGCAGACCTAGAATTCTTGATTCCTACACAAACTCTTGTAATGACCGTGATACTTTTCACCTCCCTAGGCCTTGCCATTTGTGGATCTCAAAGTGGATTATAAGAATAGTGATGTAAGACCTGCAGATCCTCTGTGAGATAGGTAAGCATTATTATTCTCATTTTACAGACGGCGGAATCATGGACAGAGAGGTTTAGTGATTCTTTCCTTCCTCCCCTCCATCCTCCAAGACAGAGCCAGAAATACAGCTCAGATATATTTTCTTCATATCCTCTGCTTTAACCACATGACTGTTCCTATTTCCATATAACCTCTCTGACTCTATTTCCCCAACTGTAAAGCAAGGATAATAATCCCGGTTCAGACAGATTCCTCTGAAGGCATGTGTCTCTGCCTGCAGAAGAGCAAGGAGAAAAGCTAGTGCTGGCCCCACTTTAGAAACTTATTGTGTCCCCTCCCCCTCGGAGTTTAGAGTGCAAAAGAGTTCTCATACACATGGTGGAAAGCAACTAATTCAGTAGAATATTAGTGTCCTTTCCTTTAGGAAAAGGAGTTTTCAAATGCATTTAGAGTTTTCAAATGGCATAATCCGTTCGGAGGAGGTGACTTTAAAAATGGTTGGGAAGAGTTACACCAAGTTGCTGAATTTTCCTAACTGGACATCTGTTAAAAGACTTTTGCAGACAAAAGGCTACTATTATTATTACTACTACAGTATTATTAAGAACATTTATATACCACTTTTCAACACAAAGTGGTTCACAGAGTAGAATAAATGAATAAATTGTTCCCCTATCCCCAATCTTAAAAAAAAAAAAAAATACAGAAGAGGCATGGGTAAGAGCCACTGGAAAAGATGTCATGCGCAATGGCATTCCCCTTGGGGGGGGCGTAGAATGTTAAGTTTTCAGACACTTCAACACGCCGTTTGAGCAGCCCCTCCCCGGGATGACCAGATGTCATAACTGCAAAAGAGGACAAGGCCCCCCAAAATGTAGGACATCCAAGAAAAGTGTAGGACATGACAAAATAAAAGCTAAAGACACTCGTATATTGATTTCATGTGGTTAATATAAATACTGTATTACTTACAGTATTTATATTAACTGTATTAATGTATTACTTACAACTATTACAGTATTACAGTATTACAGTAATACAGTAAGTATTATTACTTACAACTGTATTACTTACAACTTACAAATACAAAATGTATTACTTACAACTGAATTTAAAACTATATTACATATAATTTATTATATATAATTTACTAATTACAAGAAGACTATGTGCTGCCTGCAGGGGCCCCCTCACAGGGAAAAGGAGAACATTTAAGTTCCGTTCCAGGTCATGAGGCTAAAAAGGAGGACGTCTCCTGGAAAAACGGGGGGGGGGGGTCTGCTTTTACGGTGCTTTGAGGCACCTGCAAAACTTACTGTTTTGCCCCCCTGCTGAGAGGGCCACTGCCATGCTGGGGTGAAGAGGGACAGTTGCTCTCCCTCTGCTAATTGTAAGAGGATGCAAACATATGCAATCCTATGCATATTTAAATGGGAGTAAAACCCAATCAATTGAGTGGGACTTGCTTCTGAATAACCATAGAATTGCACTGTAAGCCATTCTGTGCTGTCCCATTGGTGTCCAAGCTCATTTTCCTTCTCACATAACACAAGAACCAGGGGACATCCACGAAAGTTGAGTGTTGGGAGAGTTAGGACAGACAGAAGAAAATATTTCTTTACCCAGCGTGTAATTAATTTGTGGAACTCTTTGCCAGGCATGCAGCAATGGAATGAATGTGGAAGCAGCAGTGTGTGTTTGAGTCCAAGAGGGTGTGAGACAGTGTAGACATTTGTCTGATATTCACAGCTCAAACAATTGGCATCTGTTTCTTAAAATTATAAGGAAATGCTTACTCATGTTGTCTGATTTGATACTGCTAGACAGCAAAAGTATGCATTTTAAAAATTTCTAGAAAAAGTAGACAGTATTTCTTGATAAAGGTTTTGTTCATATGCTGATGTGTTTGAGTATTCATAACCCTGACCGAAAGCATAGGGCAGTGGTTCCCAAACTTACTTGCCCCTGCATGATGCCTCTGCAGCTTCCTCAACTGGGTGCCACCATCTTGGATCTCACAAACTCTCATGAGATCCAAGAAGACAGCGCTCAAATCTCATGAGCTTTCATGAGAACAGGTAGGAGGTATCAGTGGGACATCTCGTGGCAGCCTAGTGAGCATGCCGTGATGCCCTAAGGCAGTGGTTCTCAGGCTTTTTAGCATGGGACCCACTTTTTAAAATGACAATCTGTCCTGGACCCACCAAAAGTTATGTCATTAACCTGGAAGTGATGTCATAGCCGGAAGTGATGTCATCAAGCAGGAAGTGGCAGCACTGTTCTCACCTAGGAAACCGTAAACTGCAGGTGACAAGAGAAAATATTCCAACTAAGAGGACCAGGAATGTTAATTTAATTCAAACTTGAAAGAATCCTAAAAAAAAGTGCACACAGAGAATAACAGCAGTTCTCCCATGTACCCTTATGTGGCTGCATAAGCACATGCTCAGAATCTATGGAGGACAGCCATGTGTGCAGGGAACTCTTCCAGAGACCACAGTGCCTCTGACATGACAGGCAGGGAGCACAGGGTGAGGGAGAGGTGTTGCTGAAAGAAAATGTAATGCAGGATGTGGGGTCTGGGCTGGAGGAAACCTCCAACCCCTCCTGCTATTCCAAGTCCCCATTCCCATTGCATGAGCTTTCCCATTTTGTGGTGAGGAATGATAGAAAGAGAAAAAGACGGAGGCAAGGAAATAGTACCGTACCTCTTATTTTCTTCCTTTTATTTTTAAGGGGATGCATTTTAATGCATCATTCATGAATAGCTGTGTGGTGATTTAATTCTTGGCAGGAAGATGGCCTCCGCATACCTGCTGCTGCCTAGCTCAAGGCTGCATGCGCCCCACACTAATGGCTGCACTAATGGTTCAAGAGCCAAATCCTACGCATGTCTACTCAGAAGCAAGTCCCCTTAGAATCAATGGAGCTTACTCCCAGGAAAGTGTGGATAGGACTGTAGCCCAACTCTTCCCTTTCTAAATCCCCCCCCCCCCCGAAAAGAGCAGCTACTGAGCAGGGTGAGAAGCAATGAGTGAGGCTAACCCCAAACTCATGCAGGCTGCTCCAGGGGCGGCGGTGGCAGCACTCCTGCTTCTACCCCCTCCCTTCCCCCCTCAAACAGCTACCTCTCAGAAGGTAGAGGATGCTCCCGGCACTTTGGGTCAGCAGCCCCTGCCTCTGCCAGTCTCCCATCATCTTGCTCCTTGGCCCGCCTGCCTCTCTGGAGCCTCCTGTTCAGGTGGTGGCTCCTGGCACTGGGGGGCAGCCCCCTACCTCCCCCTGCCTGCCTCCTGCCTGCCAGCCACTGCAGCCACTCTCCTCCCACCCCCTCAAGCCGCTCCAGAGCCTTCCCTCTTATGGCTGCTGGTGCAGTCACCCCACGTCTGCTGCTCTCACTCCCTCCAACCGCAAGCTGCTCAGGAGTCTGTGGGACATTTCTGCCAGCTTCCAAGATGGCGGAGCCCACACTGTTGCCGGCTTCCAAGATGGCGGCGTGCTGCTTCTTGCGACCCACCGGACATCAGCTCGTGACTCACTTGGTGGGTCACCACCCACCGTTTGAGAAACACTGCCCTAAGGTGATAGGATGCACACTTTCTGAACCCCTGGCATAGGGATATAGTGAATACACTAAACATTACACTAAACGTTATGTATAATTATAGCTACAGTTGCACAGTGTTCCCGGGGCTCGATTCAGAAGAGGTTCAATTTAAACAAGTTAATTTGAGCTTGGTTCGGATCAAGTCTGGAGAAGCTCCTGACCCGGTACCCTTTACAATCCAAACTTAGCTCATAGTGGGAGACCTTCCTTAAACTCTGTATTAGAAACTATGGGAACTACATCTCCTATGGTTCCGGGTGGCCTTGGCTACTACGTATCAGTCTCTGAGATCTAATGGAGCTCTCTTCCCCACAACTGCCTGGCAAGTGTGGGTGGACCAAAGCAACAGGCAGTAACAGCAGTGGACAGGAAACATGGCAGGCCAAATCTGGAGCTAGAACTGAACTTCAGAGGAGTTTGGATCCATCTTCTAACTTGCTCTGGGAATTCCAGTCAGATTTGTCCATTTCCAAACCCAGTTTGTAACTTTGGTTGTATCACATATTATAACTAACATTTGTACACTTTTTAAGCATTACATGGATACAACCTCCATTTCACCATTTCAAGGGGATTTGGTGCATCTGTGCAATTCCTGTGTATGTGAAAGAAGGCTACACAGCATCTGGGAATCTTTAAGTGAATATTCCATTAAAACATACAATAGAAAAATACTTGTACCTAAAGATGAAAGAATAAATAAATGCATTCTGCTAAGGAGGTGGAGGAAAGATACTTTACTAATCAGTCCTTGGTTTACATGGTCAAGATTCATACACTGTTAATCTTGAAAGTTATGGTGTTCTTTAGGTGTGCTTCCAGTGCCATGGAAGCTGCTTGTTTGTGTTCTTGTTCCTGCCTGGCTGGCAGTATGCTTAGCAGCCCAATCCTATGGTGCCTTTGCAACAGCAAATCTCTTGATCCACCATTGTTTGAGCCACAGCAGCACTGCAGCGAATGACTGGCATTTCCACATGCCCACCACCGTTGGACCCAACCCTCACCAGGTGCGGTGACAACGGGGACAGGTTCTGGGCAGTTCAAGGGAGGTTATGGGCAGGATGGGGAGAGGGCAGGAGGCAGTTTGGGGTGGGAGCGGGAGGATCTCAGCAGCAGTCATACATATTGAATCTTATCCCCTCTCCTGGCCTGGACCTGCCCACTTTCTCTCCTAAGACTCTCACCGGGAAAATAGCTTGCCTGGGTCTGAGGACACCCATTGGTCATTGAGTGACCTACCAGGAGACAAGTAAAATTTTGTTTCACCTCTGGCCCCCACCACTGCTTAACCTGGTATGGTGGGTGTGGCATCTGAGTCTTGGCTCATCCCTGTGAATAATGGTGGGAATATAGCAATGGAAATGGGGATTCTGCACTGTTCTTTTGCACTGTTTTCTTTACTCAAGTCCCGCACCCTCCAAAACCCCTTAATTTCCTGGTGGGAGAAAACAAACAAGTAGCCGTATGGCAAAGCCTGCCCAACTGCTTTTAACTTAAGATTTTTTTCAGATAAGGGACATCTGTTCACAGATCTCCTGCTTTGTCTCATTTGACCCTGTAATACTGTAATAATTACTGTAATCAGTTAATTCCTTGTTTAAAAGTTGAACAGCAAATTAACAAAAGCCTTAATTTCTGGACATCTCTGCCATGATTTGCATGTTTAAACTTAACAGAAGGTTATAAAAGCTCATTTTTAACTTTGAACCTTACACTTTCCTCCCACAAACCACCTAAACACTGATTCTCCAGATGGCTTTTGGAACTTTGAACAGAATATTGCAGAAAGAGCTCTTTGAGAAAACAAATTAGTTTTTTAAAAAATCAAGTCACTATAGAGAGGAAGCATTATCTCAGTTCACATATACTTGAATTGTATGCCACTAAATAATTGCTACATATTTGGGACAAGTAGTTGGCATCCTTCAGTCTCGGAAGACTATGGTGTCACGCTCTGAATGGTGGTTCTGGAACAGAGTGTCCTCCAGTGCGCGAAGCCTGGGTAAAGTAGGTATGGAGGATAGGCTGTTACCCATGCAGCAAATCACCCCTCTCCACGTCGCTGAAATTGTCCAATGGAAAGGCAGAGGCCAATACGGTTGGTTCCAGCGGCATTGCAGGAGTTGCCAGAACATGACTGTGTTCAGCCATGAACTGCCTCAGGGACTCCGGCTCCGGATTTTGCCTCGAGGTTAACTCCTGAAGCCTTTTCCATAACTGGATGTAGCCACAAGGCAGTGGAGGTTTGGGATCAGAGTTTTCCTTCTCTCAGATGAGCTGCCTTCCCAGGCTGACGAGTCCCATCTACCCGGTGGCTGTTTAGTCGCCTCTTACGACAAGTACAGCCAAACTGAGGGCCTATTCTTATCCCCAGCCCCCAGGGGAAAGTATTTTGGGACAAGTATTGCAATGCTAATCTGTGCATTGAAAAAATGAGATACATTTCAGAAAGCCCAGTAGAACTCCCCACAACACCCAAAAACGTATTCAAATCATGTTCCGAACCAAAGTCTTTTTTCAATTGTAAGTCATTTCCACATAGCTTGAAACAGCTCTTGTCCCACTACAGCTCTGTCAATTAGATGAAGATGAGTCTACACGTGTGGTTATCATTGCTTGTGATGAACATGTACATGTGTGAAACAGCCAACCAGATCATACCTCATAGGTAGACCTTTTATGTTCATTCATATTCACTTTACAAGGATGCTGCTTTTCAATGGAGGCACTTCATACATTCAACCACAAATCATCAAATGATGAGTGACCTAGTAAGAAGGCATCAAGTAATGTACATATGCTTGTGAATCTGCCTCAGCTAGATGACCTAGACAGAATTGCGCACTAACTATAGATGTTCATATAGATTTTCTATTTTTATTGTTTTGTTCTTTTTAATTTTTAATTGGATTATTTTTAATTCTTTCATTGCTTTGATTGTCTTTGTTGGTAAACTATCTTGAAATCCTTTTTAAATGAAAGGTTGTATAAAAATTTAATAATAATATTGAGAGATACTGCAGACCCTTTAAACCAAATATCCCAAAAGCACAGTCCTATACATGTCTACTCAGAAGTAAGTGCTACGTCATGTTCAGTGGGGCTCACTCTCAAGAGTGCGTATATAGGATTGCAGCCAAAATTCTGATGTTTCTTGTCCTCATTTTATGCTAGTAGTCCAACTGAAAGTGTCCGGCAGGCTTGATGTCACCAGATGTCAGTTGAAAGACATTTTATTGGACCTTGGCCTTCAAGCTCGGATACTTTTAATTGGACATTTGGATATTTCGGCCATGAAAGCCTCAATATGTATATTTTACCCCAGTTTCATTTGAAATTATTCCTGGGATCAATTTTAATTCCAGGGGTTTTCAATAATATCTGTGTGATAAATATTTTAATTTTTAGCCACCTGTGTTCTCGAAGGAGGTGTAAGATTCTTGGTTTTTTTGTTTTATTGCAACATTGCCACGCATGTTTACAAGATATTTACATGTTCCTTGTGTTTGCAACAGAAGAAAAGACAGATCCATACCTCAATAGTCTTTCAATATTGAAATACGGAGATAACAGAGGATATGGTGTGGTTCCTTCTTTAATATCAATTTTTTTTAAAGCATTTACTCCGAAGATATTGAAACTATGGAGATTTAACATTTCCAGTTTATAAACCATGTGCCTGCTGAGCCAACTCTGTGAACTTTGCTACTACAGTACTGAATTTTTAATAAAAATTTTTTTAAATAAATACAACTGTGATATTTCAAAAAATAAAAATCCAAGACAGCCAGCTGATTGCTGATCTTGCTTCATTCACACTACACTGCTGAGATGTGGTTTTGACTTGGCGTCTTTCTAGAATACGAGCACAAATTGTTTGTTACCTTTGCTTGCAATTATGTTCTAGCAAGGTAGTATCTGGAGCTAACGTTACATAGTTACTACAGCTGGCAGCTGTGAATAGCAGGTTGATAATGCACTGGCCTTTTTCACCCTCCCCCCTAAGGTCATTGTTCAGTCTGCCAGTCAATACCGGGCAAAAATGAAACATATTTTAAATTCCGTTAGTGACAAGTATAATGGTTCATTTCAAAGGGAGAGAAAAGACTAGTTCTATGCTCTGTTTGGAATTTTAGCTTTAACTCCAAACAGAAAGTCAGAAAACAAATTGGTCTGGAAATACTAGTTTATCATGGATACTCACCTATAAGGTGATCTCACAGATAAGGCAAGGACAGGTTTTCAGCCAAAAGTCATGGAATATTCCCTGATCTTCAGATAAGTTGGGAGGGGGATAAAATTTAGGGAATGGTGAGGAGGAGCTGCAGCTTGCCCTGGAACCGGATTGAAAGGGGGGAATGAATCAGAGGCAAGTCACTGTTTTTGAAAACATTAACAAGGTTCTTATGTAGTACTGTGTGCCATCCCCCCTTCCAAGCAACAGAACTGAACATTGCATTGAATTGCTAAAAAAAAAAATAAAATCCAGTTTTGAAACAGCAGAAAAGCACTTTTAAAAACCTTGCAGAACAAATGCAGCACCAATGTAAAGCACCATAAACTGCACAAACCCTGCTTCTTTTGCTGCCAGGCAATTTTTGTACTATTCACTGCCATTTTAAGAGGTACTTCTGGGTTTGGATTTTGGGTTTGGAGTTAACAAGCATGCTCAGAAGAGTCTAGAAAGATCTCTGACAAATGTAAACAAAGCTGCATATTTGTAAGCTGTCTGCGATCACTCAAAATGTTTCTCAGATGCTTCACAGACCCTCCGTGGCACTTTTAAAGCTCCTCTGGGCTTCTCCTGGCTGCCACGACACAACTGAACAGGCCTGACCCCTAAGTGACACGCAGATAAGACGAGAAGATGATTTACACTTGATTTATTGGTGGAAATCTCTTGCCTTATAGGCGAGTATCTATAGTGCATTGAACTTGCGAGTGTACAGTTTATGATAATGTAGCCCCTAAGTTTGTTCCTCAGGTTTTGAGACTGTATTATCCCCTGACATCATGTATTAATATTACCAATATTTCAGCAGTTCATTTCCTGATTTTACTACCAATAGCAGCAGTTCTAGGAGAGACCTGAGTGACAGGCAGGAGTCATACTCTGCAGGTATAAGGTTGCAGAATCTATCTTGGGATTCTCTAACTATTGTAGGTAGCAGGTCTTGGAAGTCTCCAGTAATGCTAGGAAAAGATCCTATTTGTGGTAGAGCATCACAGAGGTAGAGCACCTATCTTGCAGGTAGAAGGGTCAGGCTCTGGTGTCTCCAGATAGGACAGACAAAAAATGCCTGTGTGGATTGTTGTTACAACTTGTTGTCAAAATACTGAGCAAGGTGGTCCAATGGTCTCTTGCGCTATAAGGCAGGTTCCCATGTGATGGCTTATAGCAGCATATGAAGTACATTGTTTGAAAGCAGTGCCTTTACAACACTGGTTTCCAACCTATTGTCAGGGGACCACAGGTGGTTCATGAGACCCTTAGAAGTGGTCCACGAGATCTCAGAAGAAAAAAAGATAACCTCTGATCACTTCAAGCATCTGTCTGAGAGAGTGCTCTCCCACAGACCACTAGAGAGGGTGGAGAACAGACTGTCAACGAAGTGTCAGCTACAGCTGTGGGCAGTCTATTCTCTGCTCTCTCTGGTAGTCCATGGGGGGGGGGGTATGTTCTTGGAAGATCCTTCCCAGTGGACCAGCAGAGAGAGCAGAGAACAGACCACCTGCAGCCACAGCTGGCAACAAAAGTAGCAACCCGGAAATCTTCTATAAGTAGTACATCTAATAAATATATAATAAATATTCTCTAGTTATTGCAAATTTAATTGTATTTTTTGTGTTCAAGGAGGTAGTCTGGTCCACGATAATTCCAATTTTTGCCTCAGTGGTCTGCAATCTCCTAAAGTTTGGGAACCAATGCTTTACAGTGAAGGCAGATTATGAAAAATCACTATGTGAGTGTTCCATGATCTGCTTTGGGTCTTGTACACATACATGCTTATCACAGTAGCATGTGTGAATTCACCCTCAACGAATGATGGTGCAGTGGAGTGGAGAGCCAAATGGAAGATTCTGCCATATTATCAACTATGATTTTTAAAACAATTACCATTACTGATTAAAAATGTTGCTGAGGGCACAATCCTAACCAACTTTCCAGCACTGGCATAGCTGTGCCAGTGGGGCATGTGCGCTTCCTGCAATGGGGGGGGGCAGTCATGGAGGGCTCCTCAAGGAAAGGCAATGTTTGTTCCCTTACCTCAAAGTTGCATTGCCCTTACATCGGTGCTGGAAAGTTGGTTAGAATTATTGGATTCAGTTCAGTTGGCTTTCCTGCTAAGGTGAACATCCCATTCTCCTATGTTAGGGATCTGTCTACATATTTTCTTATGCAGCTGCTTATTTGTGGTGATTCTTTATGTCTCACCATAACAACCAGTGAGGTTTGCAATTGCAAGGAGAGTTTCACCACCAGCAATGAAACTTTCCAGCATTGGTAAAGACAAATGGGTGTGATGATCTGCACTAGTTGTTATAGCACTGGGAATCGACTCACCATGAGGAAATGAATTGTCACTGCGATACGACACCATGTGGATCACTCCAACTTCAGTCATGGCAGAGTATTTATTTTCTACATTTTCTGCTGCCTTTCTTCAGTGGAGCTTAGGCTGGTGTACATACATGGTTCTTATGTCCTTACAACAACCCTGTGGGGTAGGTGAGGTGAAGAGATAGTGACTTACAACAACCCTGTGGGGTAGGTGAGGTGGAGAGATAGTGACTGGCCCAAGATCTTCTAAGAAACTCATGGCTCAGGAAGGATTTGACCCTGGATCTTCCACGTCTAACTCCCAAACCACTACACTATCTTGGTTCTCAATACAGAGAAATTTAACAGGACTACCAGGATAGACCTTGGTTATCATTTTGTTGCAAATACATCAGCAGTACATACGGAGTTTGTTTTCAGCAGTGACAAGTCACAGCAGATGTCTAGTGACTATGCCCAGCAAGTAGGCGCAATCTAACTAGAGAAAGCAATTTAAGGCTACAGCCCTTAAATTTCCTTGGGAATAAACCCCAGTGAAATCAGCACGACTGGCTTCTAAGGAAACATGCCTGGGATAATTCTGCATATCATCTCATTTTCTTTGGGGAGATGGCTTAATTCATTTGAAATGAATGGCACTTTAAAATGCTGAACCTCTGTGGAACTGTGGCCATTGGTTTGTAATAATTCAATGGATAACTCTAAAATGAACATTGATCATTGCTGCTTCTATTGTTTAACACATAGCACCAACTACTTGTCAGGTGCCTGTTCTTCATTGTCTCAAGACATGTCTTTTTTTTTCCCCTGCAGCACGGAAAAGGATATGCTAGTCAATTCTACAGGACTTTCCTGAAGCAGCATGATTTGCACAAAGTCGACCAACAAAAGCATCAACTTTTCAACTTCATTATCTTGGCCATCTGATTCTGTGTTAGCTGAAGAATTTACCGTGCTGTTGGGGACGTCATGGCCAATAATAGGACCTAACCGCTCTCAGCAGGCCTGAGAAATGAGTTGAAATGTATGGAACTGTAGAAACTTCAAGAGGCAACTGATTTTGCCTCTCTGATCAGTGTGTGCCTGTTTACAGCACTATATAGCTCTCTCTTTCTCTCTCTCTCTCTCTCTCCAAAATGTCACTGAGCCCTTTCGATGTTTATATTCGCCACAAGAAGCCAATCGTACAGATTAAAAAGAAAACAAAAGAGGAAAACGTGCATTATAAATGCAATATCACTGTTTTAAACTTGACTGTTTTATATTATTTTTGTGTGATCAAGTGTCCCCAAACTATTCCAACTTTACAAAAAGAAATTGTGAATCATGTTCTTTTCACCCGTGGGTCATGGATATGTTGTTAATCTGCAGACCCACAAAATATCAAAGACATTCTGTAGTTTATACACCGTGTTGCAAAGTGTTTACTGTACTATTTCAAAGCTTCTAAATAAATATAAAATATATATATTATATTACATATAATTTTCCGGGAAACGTGGTACCATTTAGTGGATTTTTAAATGAATTCATACAAGTCGGCATCGTACACTAAAGTAAGAAGGTAATTCAGGGTCCTTAAATAATCCTTGCCTAAAAATAAAAATAAATCTTTAATAATAACTTCCCCAATTTTTGTACTTTGGTCAATCCTGTTTGTCCTTGTTAAAAAAAAAAAAAAAAAGCTGTAAGCAACAACATTTTTTTCTGAAAGTTGTACTGAATTTTTCAATGCCAAAGATACAGCTGTCAATAATTATAAAGATGAGCACTGACTATGTACTATCTATATATCAACCTCCATTATTTTGATTCTCTTTCTATGACTTTTAATTTGGAATCAAAAAACGTTTTTGTTTTTTGTTTTTAATTATAAAAGTTCTATAAACTCACATGTATATGTTGTTAAAAAAGGTACACTGGGTGTCTGTACATTTTGCAATGTAAGATATAATGTAAGCAAAGGTAGCAAGCCTGAGGGCACCTTCTTCCCCCAAGTCATATGCGACATATCATCCTTTGACATAGCTTTGTGCAAAATAATGCTTGTAGTGGCTCTTGAAGCAAGATCAGTCACAAAGTCATACATGTTGTTAAATCATTAATTTGAATTTGTCTCTTCAACACAAAAGCAATTTGCCGTTTGGAATAGTCAGTACCAGCTTCCCTGGTAACCGTGTTGGTCAAGCCGATTTAGTTTTATAGTTAACTTTGTGGTTTGAAATATCTCAGAAAGGATATTTTTTATTAGCAAAAAAGATAAATTGTTCACAACCTTATAACCTAACAAAGTAAAGGTCACCTTTACTTTTCATGGAATATGATTATAAAAGTGAAATATAGTAAGGTGCTTATCTTTCCTTCCTTTTTGCATTCTTTACTGTCTTTTGCTTTGTAACACCTACCTGTCAAGTGTTCCAAAAAATATATATAAAATGTCTGTGATAGTAGCAGTTGTTTCAGTTGGAGGTAATACTTAGATGCAGTGTCCCACTGAATGAATGGAAAGTATCCACTTTATTTCAGAGGAGTATCATACCCATGCATACGTTTGCTTCTGTGCTCATGCTGAATACTGTTCACAGGGTATGACAGGGTCAAATACGATGCGGTATAAGGATGGAAACAGTGGTCCTTGCACTTATCTAACTATGAAAAATACTATTATATAGATATGTTTTGATCTAATGGTCCATGTATTTGGAGTGAAGTGTTATCAATATTCGGGTGACACTCAGCTCTAGGTCATGTTTCCGTCCGGTTCAAACAGGACAATGTAAATGTTGAATCAGTGTCTGAGAATAGTAATGAGGAGGATGAGAACCAAACTCAAAGTTCAATCCAGACAAGTTGAACATTCTTTGGGTGGCCTGTGACCACAGAATCAGTGTCCACCCTGTTCTGGATTCTTGTGAAAGGATCTTTAGGTTTGCAGTCTGGGGATGCTGAGATATTCAGCATTGTCATTGGTGGTGTAAGTGGCTTCAGTGGCTCAGAGCATCTTCTACAGTTTGTATGCTGTCACACACACCCCCCCCCCCCCCAGGCAGCCACCAGCCACTGTTGTCTCTGCCATGCTGGCTTTCAGATTAGACTACTGCAATGTGTTGTACATGGGTCTGCCTTTGAAGACTTGCTAGAAACTTTAGTTGGTACAAAATACAGCTACTATAGTGAGACCAGCTACATTCTGCCAGTTCTCAAACAACCGCACTGGTTGCCGGTCCATTTCCAGGTGCAATTCAAAGTGCTTTAAAGCCCTAAATGATTTGGGACTTGGCTACCTCAAGGGCAGCCTCCTCCTGCGTGAGCCTGCCCAAACCCTATGATAATCTTCAGTGGTCCTCCAGGTCCACCTGCCTTTTGAAGTCAGGCACCCCATGTCTGGAATGCCCTCCCAGAGAAAGCTCACTTGGTGCCAAATCTGATGTCTTTCCAGTGCCAGGTGAAGACCTTTTCATATCCCCAGGCTTTCCAGTTCGCTGGTTTTTATAATCTGATAGTGTTTTCTTGGCTCTACAAGATTTTTGTTGTTGTTGTTGCTCCTGTGGTTTTATATTGTATTGTATTTTTTAAATTGCATTGTATTTACCTTTTCTTTTGTTAGCTGCCTTGGAAATTTCTAAGTGCAGGGCAGAATATAAGTATTTAAAATAAATAAATCTGCAGCAGTGCACATGGAGCTCCTGTGGGTGCAGGCTCCCCCATTCACCTCAATGGAGAGCAGCTCTGTGCATGCATCCCTTTGTAGATCCAGATGTTTATCACAGTTCTCATTCCTGTAGTTTGTTCCAGATCAGACCAGCAGTCCATTTGCTGTTTATTCTGGCAATCAAGCTCTACCACATTCCCATCAATATGAACTGGAATAGTGTGAATGCAGTATTACAAGAACCGAATGGTTGAATTGTGAGGTTTTGTTAGTTTCCAAACTCTAACAAAATATTCCTGCTTCCAGGGGGGGGAAAAAAAAAAATCTTGTAATGCATATTTCTAAATGATTTGTATATCTACAGGAATTTCTCGGGATCCTTTTAACAATGTGTGTTATATATGAATCACATAAAAAGCACAGAAAATAACTTAATTTGAACAAACACAGCCGTAAAAATCTTTAGCTTTAGGTAATGGGAGTTTTGGTCACCTCTATGCCTTGTTCGTTTTTTGGAGGAAAAAAATGGGCTATTTTAGTAATGAAATGTGTGAAAAAATATTTCATTTGAAGAAATCTGTCAACTTGTTGCTGCTTTTAAGGCAAGAAATTGAATGCCCCTCCTGGAATTGGTTTTGCTTTATTTTTATAGCCTCTCTATACAGAGGTATATACTGTAAATTAGGTTGTTTCTAGTTCTGTGGAGAAAAAAAATCACATTTTCTTTTTTATAGACTATTAAAGTGTTTTTATTTACTGAAATCTCCCTCACATTTTGCATGCTACTTTAAAAAAAAAATCATGATGCTCTTATGTCATCAACCTACTCTAGTGCTTTAATTCCATCTCTTTCTGTACTATGGACTACATATGACTGACATGCACATGCATCAGCTCATTTCACGCTTTAGCCTTCCCATATGCTCCCATCAGTGTGCATGAAGGTTACATCTGAGGTCAGTGGGAGGCTTATGTACATAAACATTATGGATCTGGGGCAGAGGAGAAGGGCACGAGCTGCCCATACAGGAAAATGGCATGGTAGTTCCTGGAAAGGGGCCCATCTAGCCTCCTTCATGCTCCTACTTGATAAATAGAAAAGCTATCCATTATGTTTGTTGTGATAAAGTCACCACAAGGTGGCTGTGTGACATTAAAACCACTTGGTGGCGGTTTCATTTGAATGTGCCTTTCTCCCATGGAATTCTACTTATTCACTGTGGGAAACACGTTTTAAAAAGCTGAAGGCTGCCCTGGCATGGTGAACTGCACGTGATCCAATTGAAATAATTCATTACAAAACAGTCCCCAAACTGTGACAAGATCACTTGATAAAGAAAGTAACTGTCAGTGGCCCACGTTGGATAAGATGAGAGCTAGTTTTCTCCCTGGAGGTGTAGGGATGTGAACATGGATGTATCAATTCCCCTTCTAGCTCACCTTCCTAGTTTGTCTAATCATATTGGGGGGGGGGGTGTTTGAACCTCTCCCTTGTACCCTGCCTCGATGAGACAGATCAGGAAGTTATGTCAGAGAGGGCATGGGGATGTGTTCATTGTGCAGAGGGAGCAGCTTGAACATACCCAAACCGTCACCTCCCCAGTTAAGTAATATGACTTCAACCTTCTTCCACATGTTGGAGAAATTACGTTACACTCTCTGATAATGCAGAGACAAAACAGTCCCGTTAGCTAGCTGAGGGCCCAATCCTATCCAACTTTCCAGTGCTGTTGCAGCTGCAATGCAGCCCCCAGGTAAAGGAACAAATATCCCCTTACCTTGAGGAGGTCTCAGTGATTACCCTCCAACAGCAGGATGGCGCACACACCTCATTGGCACTGCTGCATCAACACAGGAAAATTGGATAGGACTGGGACTGGGCAGCCTGATCCTGAGCTGTCCTAGGTGAGCGGCTGCAGCGGCACAAAGAATGGCTCCCGCCGCATCCTGCGTGCCTCAGCCTGCTGTGGGTGGCACCTCGGGAGAAGGGGATTTTCATCCTCTTCTCCTGGGTAAGGGAAGCAGCCCTGTAATGGGGCTACTCACTTTACCGCCGACCAAAAGGTTGGCGGGTGGTAAGGTAAAGGCGTTTGTGTAGGGCGCCGAGTCCCACACGAATGCCATGGATCCAGAGGAGCAGAGCTCCACAGGACCCACCTTCCTCCCTCCCCAGGCACGCCTCCCACCCTCCCTTTCTCTGCCTCCTGCCTCCCTGTCACGCCTCCTCCCCGCCCTCTCTCTGCCCTCCACCTGCCTCCCCGGAATGCCTCTTCCCAGCCCCCCTCCCTGCCCCTGCTTACTGTGCCACAGTTCAGTGGTCAATGAGACCGCCAAGCAGTGGAGGACGGGTGCCCGCCCAGCTCTAGCCCAGCACTTGCCAGTGCTGGGCTAGTACGGGCGCAGGCCCAGCGGTAAGCCTCATAGACGTGCGTTACGGCACGTTTGCGACAGTGCGCTCTGGTGAAAAGCCGGAGTGTCAAGCTCAGAATTAGGCTCTGAGTCAGCTATTTAAAAATTTGCCTTCATTGCCTTGATGAGTTCGTGTATAGGTGTAAGGGTAGTTGTGAATAATTTGGTTCCCTTATGCAAACCACATGAAGGGAGGAATTAGGTTTTGTTTTAGGGTTCACAATTCCTTGTTCTACAATTCAGTCCATGAATCTTGGGGCTGCTTCTGATGCACTGTAAGCAGTTGTTGTGGCTTCAGCAACAAAAGATTCAGAGGCTTCAGGTGCAAGCTGAAAGAGGTCTCTTGATTCCAGCCAACATAATCCCCTTAAACAGAATTCCTCATTTTCTGAATGCCAGGCATTAGAGAGTATGGATGAAAGTGGATAAGAGAGCTCCACTGCTGAAGCTAAGCATGCCTGGATTTGTAAGCGATCTGGATGGAAGAGCACCTGAGAATTATGGGTAAGCCATTACGGGCTCTCTGCAGCAGTGTACATGTATAGGTATAATAGTACATGTTCCAGGAATAGAACCTTTGCAGTGCTGCAGTCTGAAAATGAGAGGGAATTATCACCATCATTAATGTATGCATTTTTAAAACCAGTTTCATTCATGCATTTTATAAGAGATCAAAGAGTGTGTGGCTTTGCACCTTTCATCAAATCACATGTATGCGCAAAAAACAAAAAAATCTATCCCCAAATTTCATAATCGAAACTTCAGGGTTTTGTTGTTGTTGTTTTTTCTTTTAAACCAGTGGACTGGATTTTTATCAGGGTGGGGGTCCTTCCCCCAGGCGAAAAATAATTTAAATAATTCTTTGCTTCCTAAATGATCTTTAGAAAGATACTTAAAAGGCTTTTTGAATGGGGGATGTTTTCCAATATTGCAGAAGTCTGTAAAATGACATTTAAATATTGCAGCCCCAGCCCACAGAGCAGCTCAGCTCCACTTTTTCTGCTCAGCATGCTATCCTGGAATCTTAAAAAAAAGTTTCCACCATAGAGTCTGATGCAGTACGAATAGTTTGCAAAGAAAGATAGGAAAATGCAAATCTAAATGATATTTTCCTGTTTCTTATCCACATAGTTCAATGATAACTGGTTCATTTCCTCCCTCCCTGTATAACTTAAATAGAAATTGTACATGAAATAATATAGATGTGCACTATAGCAGGTGGAAAAGCTACTTTTAATCAACTGCTGCTGCATATTTCAAAAAACCCTAAAAGGGTTTGATCCCCCTGAACCTATTTACATTAGCATTACCTTTGTTGATACATGTATTGAGTAATGGTACCAGGGTTTTGGAGGGGGACCCTCTAGCCAAACCTGATTGTGGGCCTGCATCTTTCTGGCACTTCCAGATGCATACTTCCCCCCTCCCCAATTAAAGAGTGTTCTCATAGAACAGTAGCCTTTCTGCACCATCAGAGCGCTGGGATTCACACTATGAGATCAGAGATCATTACATTACATTTTCTGACCAGATCAGGGAAACTGAAAGGGTCAGAAGATCTGTCTCCCCTCAGTGGTCCAGCAGTGCTGAGGGTCAAATGCCTTCCAAAATTGGAAGGCGCCTGTCCCTGAACCAGAAAAGTAAAGCAGTCTCAACAATGGGAGTCTCCTACAGTTCAGTGTTAACAGAGCATAGTCGGAGAGTTATCTCCTAATGAGGTCGCTTCTCTCTGTTTCCACAACCTGGACTAGGGAAATGGTGAGGACCAATCTCATTGAAGGAACCAATCTCAATAATCCTTCAGTGGTGACAAGAGATACCCTCCAAGTGTGCTTATTTTTCTTTCTCCAACCAGGATTGGTGGGGGAAGAGAACAGGACATCAAATGACATCCTTTCCTCAATGTTCTGGCAATGGAGAGGGCAGTGTGGCCAAGCACACTCCTGTTCCAGCTCCCCCACCAATGAATGAGTTTCCTCAGATGAACTTGGGTTATCATGAGTTGCTCACTTGCATGGCTTGTGTTGCTGTAGTGGGGGGGGGCCCTTAAAGTTGGGGTCAGCAAGTTGGAGAGTTCATGGGAGCTAGGCTAGTGCCAGACTTGATAGATGTCTTGTGTTGCCTCTGCATGTTTTCTAAGTGGTCTTATATAGGTCTTATATAGGTCTAAAGGAAGGTTCCCCTCCTTCCTTTACTGTTGCCCTGAATGCTCAGATGCCCAGGGCAACAGTAGCAGCACTCCAGCTGTAGTAAGAGCTCTTTCTCTGGCTCCTAGAGTGTTGTGTAGTAGTACACCAGGAGCAATTCCTTTGCTGACCCTTGGGGAATGACGTTTTCTCATGGGCTACTGCACTGCCAATATTTGGAAAACTACGCTTGCCAAGGGCCATTTTCTGGTGCAGTGCTATCCAGTACACATTAGAAGGTAGGGAAAGAAAGTTTATTCCTCTAGCTGAGGTCAAAGCATCACCACTACTGCTAGCACTAGCATGTCTAAGGCTGCAATCTTAACCACACTTTCCTGAGAGTAAGCTCTATTGAACACAATAGGACTTACTTCTGAGTAGACCTGGTTAGGATTGTGCCCTCTGACAATGAGGTTTAAAGGGAATGGGGAGAAGTAAGGGGAAGTCAGAAAAGAGTGAGTGGGATGGAACGGAAGTAACTGAAGGTTAGGGGACTCACAACAACATACTGTGGGGACTTGTACAGCTCTATTAACGACAGCTTCTTGAGGGAAGCTTCTTGAGGAGTCCTTCTATCTTGACTTCCCATTGCTCATATGTCTTGGTGTAAAATGGACATGAGCACATCAATGCTGTCTCACACTCAGTCCGAATCCGTTTCTCAGATTCGGAACCTTCACAACAACTTTTAGAAG
Source organism: Tiliqua scincoides (assembly GCF_035046505.1). Taxonomy (NCBI): domain Eukaryota; kingdom Metazoa; phylum Chordata; class Lepidosauria; order Squamata; family Scincidae; genus Tiliqua; species Tiliqua scincoides. The sequence goes on from NC_089826.1 coordinate 35,461,675, forward strand.
TACAGCCATGTTATCAGTAAGCCCAACCAGAAACCTTGTAGCACCGTGAAGACTGTTTAGTTCAGTATATGAATTTGTGGGCTGCAATCAGACATGCTTGATGAAGTGGACTGCTACCCATGAAAGTTTATGCTGCAGAGAACTGATTGGTCTTCAAGGTGCCACAAGACTCTTTGCGGTGTCAGTAGATGCCTGTCTGTGTCACACACAACACATTTTGACACCTTTCTTGTATTGAAATTGTGGTGGGCTTTAAAATTGTTTCGAAAGTTCTTGGACTGCATGTTGATATAAATGTCAGGAAATAAAGAAAAGAGTTATGTGGGCACATGTCTCTTTCAAGAAAACGTTATAGCTGCTGTACAAAGCAGCTGGGAAGAAATGCTACATTTTTAATGGTGACAAATCTAAGGGGCAGGAATGTCCCTAGACCAATTCTGTACTCATTTCTGAATTGTTTGGCCTCACCTCACCACCCTTGCCTCATATAATGCCTGAATCCAAGTGGATACTGCAGCCCAGGCAAGTACGTATTTAAATAATGGCTGCTGCCAATAGGTGGCTATGCAGTGGAGCTCATGCTACTGGCGATATAAGTGGCGGCAGAAACAACCTACAAAACAACTTTTCATTCTGAAAACAAATCTACCTATCTACGAATACGTATGTGAGGTCAACGTGTATTGACCTCTGGGCAGCACCATTTATTTATGAACAATATTATGTGGGTTGCAGGGTTGAAGTCCCAATATTTTAAGCAAATAACACCAATGAAAATGTTAGGATTTACTATTCCAAATGTATTTGGTACAAAAACAAACTTTCAAAATGTGAAATGAGTTCAACCCATTCAGGCACATCTGCTTGAGCGTCCATATTGTCTAAAACAGTGTTTCAACATACCCCTTCTTCCCAATTTATTTTGAAAGTGATTATTTCTGTACTAATAGTGGCAGTTGGTCATGTCAGCATTCTGCTGCACATCAGGTTGTGTAAAAACAGAAGGCACATAATGCACTGGGGCAACCCAATCCTAACTAAAACCCTGTGCAGCAATGCAGTGGCACTCATTATTCTACAGTGGAGCAACAGAAAACTCCATAAATTATTCTGACTAGTTTCCAAGGTTGAGCAAGAATTTCACTTTCCTGCAGTACATATAGGGTGCAATCCAAACCCCTTATCTCAGTGCTTTCCAGCACTGGCTTAGCGGTGCCAATGGGTCGTGTCCTGCACCCTGCAGTTTGGTGTCACTCACGGAGGCCTCCTCAAAGGAAGGGAATGTTTGTTCCCTTACCTCAGAGCTGCAATGCTTTTATGTCAGTGCTGGGAAGCACAGGCATAAGGGGATAGGATTGCACCCATAGAGCCCAATCCCATCCTTCCCCTCCACTGGTGCAGCCATGCCAAAAGCAAGCATACTGTATCCAGTGGAGTGGGGGAAGGCTTCTGAAAGAAAAGGAGATTTCAACCCTTTACCATCCATAAGCATACCAATGGGTCTTCTTGGACAATTTTGCAGGTGCAGGCCCAAAGAGAGAAAGGAGTTGGGGAGGCTGCAAAAAGAGGGGATAGGATCCGGGGCATGCCCTCACTGCCAGATCCACCCCCTCCTACAGCCGCCCTGTCCCCAGCGTCCCCCCTCCCCGTCCTACCAGCTCCACGTGGGTAGGCAGCTCCATGACGGATCGGAAGCACTGCGCTTGTGCAGAGAGCTCCATTAACAGCCATTTTGCAACAGCGGACATCTCTTCTACTGTCACAAAGCACAGCGTAGAACAGCCCAACCCTGCATAGGACTGAACTGTTAGTTTGCTTTCCTAATGTTGGACACAGGTTTCTAGCAAAACAGAGAATGATTGGCTTTATTTAATAATTCCCTGCTTCACCCTAAGAATTGTATAGTACCAAAAAAAAAAATACTCCATTTAATTTGGTGTTGCTGGTTTTTTCAGGGCGCCATTCATTTTTATATGAATAGGTCACTGCTTATTACATGAATACAATGATAAGAAGAAGTTGACAACACAAGCAATGAATTTGTGGAGCTCCGTGCTGCTGTGGAAAATGAAGAATGTAAGAGAATAGGATCCTGCTATCCAGCTCTGAAAATTCTCCCTGATCATGGTAGCGGACTCCAATTAATGAAATACTGGTAAAGGTTGGGAGCTTAAAGGGATCCTGGAATGGAAAAATACAACATTCCAATGCCAACTAGGGAACAGAAAGATCCCTTTGAAAAAGTAAGACACTGATAATATTGTCAAAACCCTTGATGGGAATTGGTCTTCAACTGAGAAAAAGAATTAAGAGCCAACCCTATTTGAATATTGCACTGATGTTGCATGGACGCCACTGTGACATCTGTCATATCCCAAGCCTAGCCAGCAAAGGCAAAAGAAATGGGGAGACAGCAGAGTCTGAGCCACGTCCCACCCAGTGCAGCAAGCCCAGCATAAATGCTGATGCCGCTTGGATGCCATTGTTGGCTGCAGTGTTAGTGTCAAAACAGCCCAGAAACGCGCTGCTCATGCACAGGGATCACCCTGTGAACAAGCAATGCCACACAGAGGAGCAACCCGCAGCATAGCCATGATGGCCTGGAGTCTGGCCTGAACCATCACTGATAGGCCCATGAGCTGATCCAATAGAACGGCACCCAGCTGGGATGATGTTCCCTGCTGATCCAGGGCATGGATGGGTCTGTCCTGCTGGGCCCAGATGAGTGGCTAGGGCATGCCCCTCTGAGTATATGAGGTACTGACCCAAGGCCACTTGGAACTCCCCACGGAGCCACAGAACGCTGGCCGAGATGTGTGGGCTCAGTGACAAACCTGTGCACAGATGGGGGAGGGCGGGAGTTTAGAGCAGTATCCCCATCCCTAGCACCTCCAGTGGCCCACCCATGGCAACATCAATGACCATGAGCTCTGCAAGCCTCATAACCACATGGCTTATAGTCTCTGAGGCGGCACAAACCCCCCCCCCCACCTGGAGTGGTTGCCCCTCCAGTCCCTGCAGCTGCCCTATGCCAGTGGCTTCCACTCCCAACCCTGCTGCCACTCCCACAAAGGACATCACATAATCATGCAGGGGATGGTTCATTTCAACTGTGCACCAATGTGCATGAGGGGTTATGGACAAGGCATTCAGGTACTGTACCCGATTATTTGATCTAGAGAAACAGGATTTGCAAGCTGCAGCCCGTAAGTCTTGTTCGCCTCTATATATTGGTCTGCACGTAAGGGCAGTTTGGACAAACTATTCCCTGTAATTAGGTGCTGGTGGGAACAAGATGTGTGTTTTCATTCTCCTTCCCCACATGAGTAAAGGTCGGAGTATCATCTGAACTGGTCCTAGAGCAACAAAACATTTCACAATGTGCAAAAAAATAAAATAAAATACAATGATAATTGAGACATTCCCAACAGTTTAGAGTGTGGTTATCCAGTTCTAAAAAAGCAGACAGACTTAAACAGCAGATTCTATTTCGTTTCTTTGCAGAAATGGGCACATTCAGCATGGCTTGACTTGAGTCGAGTCATGAGTCTCTGCCCCCTTTGACTCAACTCAAAAACGAGTCCTCATGAGTGAACTTTCCAAGTTGCCCAGAGCATTTTGGGTGACTCTATAAGGCTCGAGTTCTGATTCCTCAGTTGAAAAGTCAGCTGAGGAAAAAAACGGTGCTGCTGCCAGGGTGTGTGTGTGAGTTCTCATTTAATACTTCCCTGATATCCCCATCCCATCTTTAAACAAGGCGGGAGGGGGTGGGACAAACAGCTTGAGAGTGGGGACAGAAGCAGCAAGAGGGAGGAGGGGTCAGTAGCTAACTGGAAGGCTAACTAATATGATCCAATCCTTTGCAGCTCTACTCAGAAGTAGTTCCACTGCAGCCAGTCAGTCAATGAGGCTTCATCATCCCAAGTAACAACAGAACCCACAGGAGCCATAAGGTTGGAAAGCGTTCTCGCTACAAACTGCCTCCCCCTTCCTGGCTTCCCCGCCTCCTTTTCCCTCCCTCACTGGGCTTCTCCAGTTAATTTTAAGGCAAGAATGCCTTAGGCTCCACCTTCTGCCCTAACATCCAAAGAAAAAAAATCCAACCACCCATTCTTCATCTAATGAACATTGGTTCCTCCAGAGTTGGATGAGAAAGCCCACTCTTGCCTCCCCCCCTCCTCCTGCTGGATACAAACTCAAAACATTAACCCTTCCTTGCCTCTGGGCTAGAACTTCACTACTGCTCATCCGTTCTGAATGATGACCCCACGAGGTCTTTCACTCTGCAAAAAAAGTAAGCAAGCACACCCAGACAGAGAATCTAGTCTGCATGTGTGGGGAATCAGTGCCGATTCAGTAACCTCAGTCAGTGCTGGAGTCATTGACACAGATGACTTGAATGTACATGAGTCAGCAAAAAACATGCTTTTACAACTCAAACTCAAGTCACCTGATTCGAGTTCCCAACCCAGTTTCTTTGCTCTTACTGGTTGAGACTAATTATTCGCGTGGGTTCCGTTCCAAGCACTCATGTGGATAAAAAAACACACTATAGCAAATCAATTTAAAAAACAAAGTTTCTTTGCTCCAGTGATTGAAAAACAGCCTTGCTGACCTTTTGACTCTAAGATAAGAGTCATTAAGAAGACAATCCATCAGCACTTCACTCAGCCCCTCCCTTCACGAATGCAAAATGATCAACTTTCTTTCACGTGCTGGGGGAAGGAAGGGGTCTGAAGGAGAGAGAAGGATTAATGGATTGTTAGCCTGCTGCCCTCTCTTTCATTCATTAAGGAGGTTGTTGTTAAAGGACTATTCAGTTTTTTAAACTGATTTTAAAGGGGTGCATTTTTCCCCTTCTCCAGGGATCAGCACATTCTTTCTCATTTGCAGGGGCCATTCGTGTTGAGTCAAATCCGTGTATAAAAAATCCATGTATAAATAAGCTGGACCTGTATTTTGTCATCACTGAGTTTCAATATTTCACAATTCTGTTTGTTTCAGATTATATCCATCCTATTTCCATGCGTCCATTTTTTGAGCTTTGAACTAAAAAAAAAATACATCCCTGAAAAGTGATAATACATTACAGTGCTTCATGTTTCATACTGGAATAAATCTCCATACAATCTAATATTATATCCAAGTCTAAATTGCAGCTAAACCTTCTATGCCAATGATGGAAAAATACAGTCCAATTATCAGTAAATAAATGCCCAGTTAGTTTCCCTCTTAAAATCTTTTTAAATGCATACGCTTCACCCAGCAATGTATTCCACTCTCTCCACCAATCCTCAATAGAGGTTTCCTCCATTTTCCATTTTCAGTGCCATGTCAATTTTTGCTGTTATTAATAAATCAATCTCAAGTCCTCTACTCTCCTCATGTCATTTTTAGTATATCCAATAAAACTATCAAAGGTTTTTAGATGGAGTTCTTATATGCTGATTTCCTTTTGTTTCACAATGATAGACTTCCCCGCACACAAAAGAAAAGAAAAAAGAAACTTTGATAGAAAGTCTACTTATATTCTTTTCTTAATTCTTAAATTGTAAGGCTTCAGTGCAATTGTACTTTGTGAATCTAGTGAACGCCTTTTGTCCAGTCTAAAAGAGAGACTAATAAGCAAGTAAGTAAGTAAATGTTTGAACAAAAAAGAGAAAACAAATGCTTTAAAATAAATTGAAAGGGGGAAACAAAAGCAGAATGATAGATACAGTGGGCCCTCCTAATCTGAGGACTTGGCATCCACAGATTTCAGTAGTCGCGGATGCCAACCCTGCAGCTGGCAGGCCTCAGAGGACCTCCTGGATGCGGTCGGAAGTCACTTGCACTTTGTGTTAGTGACTTCCAAACATGCCTGGTTCTCCAAGGTCCTCCAGCCATGGATTCCATTCTCCACAGAATTAGGTATCCACAAGGAGCCGTGGACTGGATCCCTAGGGGACAACGGAGGCCACTCTACTGTGAAGGAGTATACCTGTTTCCTCAATCTTGTATTTTGCATTATGTTGAAAAATAGTGGAGAAATGTTCTTGTTAGTCATTTTCAGTTGAGCATTAGACAGAGCCATTCAGAGGTCAGCCCAGGAACCACAAATCCGTTTTGGTCAGAAAATTGTTTTGGCTTATGTTGCATTCACACGATACAAGTCACTGCCAGACTATGACAGATGGAAAGCAAACACAGGGTGTGTGTGTGTATTGCCTTCTCACTTTTAAAAAAAGCATCTCTTTCATCTTTTTTTCAGTTCTACCATTCTAATATTCATTACATACAATTGCTATGAAATTTCCATCCCTCCTCACAAGGCGTATCTGTCAAAATTCAGATGCATGACAGCCTATCTATCCTTCAGTTCCCTCACATGTGTACGCATGCATAGGGAGAAACAACTGATGGATAAAGAGCTAGCTTGAATATCGCACTTCTTACAAAAATGCAAAACAAACAAACAAAGACGTTTCCTAATCCGCTCTTTAATTGTATAACTTTGAAATTTCTGTGTGTTTCTCTCTTCATTTCTCTTCTCACTTAACACTTGATTTATTCAAGTTAACCTTAGCAGTTTCTCTCCAGAGAAAAACCAAAAGGTGTTGATTTCCTCCTGTTTTTAGTCTGCATACCTTTCAACTCACTCATTCCCACCTGCAGGAACTGTTAGCACTTCAGTGGAAAACCGTCTTTCCTTGATTGCTTGTCACTCTTCAAGGGAGCGCTTTCCCTTTTGTTCAACTGCTTGCACTCTTTTAAACCCTTTCCCCCAGAATTCTCCATCTCTAATAAATACATAATCAACCAAATCCTTTCATCTCTTCATTAGATTTGTGTGACACCTCCCGAAATGACTCCCCCCCTTGCCGAGACTTGTCATCAATCTGTTTACATCATTGGCTAGAAAACAAAGTATTACCTCTTTGTTCCTTTCCCAGTTCTAGAACTCTTTGTGAGCTGGTTTACACTTTCTGACATGGCAATAAGCTGGTTTTTCTGATAGCTGGAGTAGCACAATGGCTAAGGCTGAAATCGTGATTGCCATCCTATAATCATCTGGCAGTAAGTCCCCCTGAACACAATGTCTTACTTCTGAATGGACATGCATAGGATTGCATTGTAGGCAGCCTAGCCATTCCTTGCTTCAAATCATGCCTCTGCTATGAACAGACTAGCTTAGGCAAGCTCCTCTCAGCGACAGCTGCAACGTGGGGATGCCCAGCCTTGCTTACCTCTCGAAACCGTTACTGCAACAGCTTCAAGATAATATGCGTGAAGTGCTTTGAACACTCAGAAGAACTGTTATTGCCATGCTACTAGAGCTCTTACGGCAACTGAGAGTGACAAATTGTTTGAAGGCAGAAAAAGGAGCAAGTAGAACCAGGTCTTAAATTGGTGCCTGGTACTGGAACGAGTCAAAGCTACGACCAGGCATGAGGGGTTATGGACAAGGCATTCATGTACTGTACCCAGTTATTTGATCTAGAGAAACAGGATTTGCAAGCTGCAGCCCGTAAGTCTTGTTCGCCTCTATATATTGGTCTTTCATGGCCCTGTGATTTGGGTTCAAGCTATCTATCGTTCATGTGTTCACCTCAGATTCGTAGAGCCTTTACACTGCATGGTTTAATATCTTACCTACAAATGTACTAAGAGCAAGATTTAATAGACCATTGGAAAGTCCCCAGTCATGTTCTTTCGACCTGACCTCAAAAGAGTCCTTGACCCATGTACTTCTGTACTGTACCCACTATATTGATTTACACTATCGATTTCTATATCCATTTCTGGAAAGCTTTCATGGTTCAGATACAGACTTGGTCCAGTACTTGTTAGACGGGAGAAATGAGTGCTGCTCATCAAATGTAGCAAAATATATATTTAAGGCACTGTCAAGGCATAAATTCCTCTGTATTTCTTTGCCTGATCAATGATTGGTGGCTACCCTGAATGTTTTAATTTTGTTTTCTTGTTGGATTGTTTATGCCAATAAAGGTGGAATGAATGAATGAACGAATGAACTGAGAGTGCACATGTGTTCTTGTTGCCACCCACTGGTGAGAGCTCAACAGTATAAGATATACCCGTATGGACCAAAACTGCCATAAGGAACTCTATTACCTTGGATGAAAAAGTAGATTTATGCTCCATTCCCAAACCACCTGAATAGATTCATTCAATCTGCTCAAGGGGGAAAGATGTAAACTACTGCTGGATTTTCAAGCATCAATTTAAACACAACATACTGGTCCAGTGTCCAATGGTATGGGTGTATCCAACTGTAGTTTCATCCAGAGCTGTTGGAGAGATAATTTTTCATGAAAGTGTTTTCTCCCTCATCACAGGGGCTTCCATCACCACTGAAGATCACAGCATGAGGCCTTTTCAGTGGCAGCCTCCCCTCCCTTGAGAAGCCAGACCGGTCCTAATATTGTCCAGGCATGCTATAAATCTGCTTTTATTGGACTTCATCCAATAAAGAATAAAAAAAAAAAAAACAGTTTGGTCTTCTTTTAAGTGACGATGCTATCTGATTAATTTTATCTGCTGCTTTTACCAAGCTCTGCTGTGCTCTTTTTTATTGGTTTATTGTCTTGTTTATATTTATTGGGTTGTGATTGCTTTAGAACAGCGATTATCAACCTTTTTTATCACACGGCACACTGACAAGGCAATAAAATTGTCAAGGCTTTTGACATCAAGTTTTTGACAATTGATAAGGCACACCATGCTGCCGGTGGGAGGGCTCACATCCCCCATTGGCCCTACTAATTGATGACCTTCCCCCAAATTCCTGTGGCACACCTGTGGACCACTCGCGGCACACCAGTGTGCCACGGCACAGTGGTTGAAAATGGCTGCTTTAGATTCTGATTTTATCTTTGTAAGCAACCTTGATGTTCCCTTGAATGGGGCCAATGAACATTTGCCCATTGTGCACAAGCAGGATGTTGGGGACACATTTCAGTATTGCAATGAAAACTGGGCAATTTGCCCTATCATTCTGTGTTGCACATGGTTTTTAACCATCCAACATCACAACACAGAAAGAAAAAGGAGAATGTCCTCACAGCCATGCAAAAAACAACACAAATTATCTATTATTTTTTTTTTCCCAGGGGGGCACTTCACCTCATTTTTGCCCTCCAAATTTTCATTGGTGAAAACTCAGCACATTACTAGTGATAGCAATAAGCAATTTTATTTAGCAAAAAATAAAAAATTGCCAGAAGGGAATTGGTGAATACACCATTTGTTGCACTTATGTGTTGTTTTTCTGATCAGAATTGCTGAGGCTTGTGGTCAGATGCTGGGCTGCTGAGGCGTCATGTGAATCTGACTTGAGCTTCTAACCTGGTCCATGGAGGCAGAGGCATTCAGTTAGGGCACAATCCTAGGCATGTCTACTCAGAAGTAAGTCCCATTATGGCCAATGGGGCTTCCTCCCAGGCATGTATGTATAGGATTGCAGCCTTAGTGAGATGGGGCCTTCACCTTCTCACATGGCTGGTCCAATGGCTCAGCCTGGTTTATGTTTAGTGGCTAGTTGTTGCAAACTCTGAATATTCTTTTCACCTTGAGTCTGCCACTGTCTCCCTTCAGCCCACTGCAAGCAGGAGGCAGATCAGAAGACAGTAACCTGGCCCTCTACCCCCTCATCTTGCTCCTTCTTCACATGGTTTCTCAAAACATGTATTGCAGAACACACTGGGAGCACTTCAAGGTGAGGGTGTAGAGGGCCAGGGTGTAACTTTTATGCACTGGGGGGTGGGGGGTGGGATGTGGCAATGGCAATTTTGAGGTGGTGGAATTCGCACCCCAGTCCAAGCCATACTTGGCTCAGGCCTGACCTACATTCTCAGAACTAAAAGCCACAGTTTGTGAGATCTTTCTAATCCCATAACCACCAAGCTGCCAGGAGATGGCTCTAGCTCTTCCAGGACCTAGTTCTTTACTTCCAGGAGTGGGATTGAATCTGGTTACCATAGATGATGAGAAGATGTAAGAATAATTTCGTCTTGGACCAGTTGGTTGTTTGAATAAACGACCAATCACAGGACAGCTTCTCAGCTTGAATGTGATCTTAGATAGACAAATATTTTCCCAATTGCCAACTGTAGCTAAGCTTAAGCACATGCTTCCTTGTTTACCAGCATGTGCCCCTCCCTCTTATTTCCGTGTGTCAATATATAGATTGGAAGGTCATTAGGACAAGGGTCTGTCTGAATGCACTATATGCAGGGCTGGCTTTAAGCCAGCAGTTTGAAAACTCTCAGGGTTTGGGAACCTGTAAGTGCTTGTGGGGGTGGAGAGAGGGTGGCAATGCAATCACCATGATTGCACTGCCACCAGGGACAAAAGAGGTCTTTTCTACTCACCTGGGGGTTGCTGTGGGTTTTTGCTATTAATTGCTGTTAATAGCAAAAAAAGTCACTTTTTCATTGCATAACCAGAAGTGGCTTTTCTTTTTGGGGGAGGGGGGTGCTATACACAGCATTTTGCAGGCACAGGGAGGACTGCGGGGGGGAGGTCGGGGGGGTCACAGGCTTCCCAGATCCTCTGGCAAGTCATAGTGACTCCCAGGTGAATAGGAAAAACCCTTCTGTTGCTACAGTTCTTGTTGCCCTGTCCCTTAAGGTGGCAAGGCGTCAGCGATACCGGTTCTCTGGCTGGGGTGTTGCAGTGACCCAGTTTGGGAACCTCTTCTTTAAATCAGTTGCTCCCAATTGAGCCTCATGCCTAAGGCAGCCCCACACTAGGGTACTCTAGCCTTATACGCTATTTTTATATTAAAATGTTCTTAGATCCATTTGGTCCATTAACTCACACATACTTTTAAAGCACACATTTTGGTTGATTTCTATTCTACCATAGAGATATAAAGTCTGTAACAAATTTTATTTATATCTCTAAGATTCTACAGACCTTGGCTGTGAACCTGAAGCTCCCACACACAAAAAAAAAAAATTCCAAATTGTTCCCACAGCTCCTAAGGCCAGCCCTGCATATATATATTAACTATCTAAATGAATGCAAGTTCATTTTAAACCATCATGTTAAACCACAAACAACTGCAGCAGACAGAAGCTGTCCCTTCTCAATTTGCGAATGATTGGCAAACTAGATAGTTTCACGAAAATCCACTCCACAGTGGAACGTCAAGTAGGCTTTTTCAATTAGCATTAAAACCTTTAATGTTAATCCTGGGTGTTTAGCATTACTTCAAACTGTCACTTCCCAGCAGCAAGCAAAGAATTTTAAACAACAATGCAAAATCAACTAGTAACTGCACTTATTAGCTTGGTACAAAACAGAGCAGTGATTATATTCCTTTAATTGTCCTTAAAGTCATTATTCCATATGCAAGTACAATTTCCTAGTCTCCAGAGCTGTTCCCTCATTACACTTTGTGATTCACCAAATTACACTATTGTGATTAGTGCCTGAAACCAGTGTCCAAGTGGTATCAGGAAACTGCTGGATTCCTTGTGCTGAGGTCAATTTAATTACGTTGTGCATGACAGCAGCCGTGCCATTTGGGTATTGCCTTTGCCACCAGCAATTGACACCTGAGTGTTAATGAGCTAGTAATTAAGAGCTGGCACAGATCAACACATTTTCATGTTGGTGACTGGGATTACCATGTGCTGCTTCATGTTGGTGCTAACAGCCTTCAGTTAGATGGTTCCTGCAATATACAAGATTTGTGGAATATAAACACATTACCTTTGCAGCAGCCTGAGTAGCCAGACTAAACAATTCTGAGCATCCCAGGAGAAATGGAACTCTCATAAACATTTCCTGAGCAATGGATCATTTTGCTTGAATTTGATTTTGTTCAATCTTAAAGCTTGCTTAAAGGTTAATAGCGTTAATTGATAGCATACCCCAAAGACTTAACTACTATTGGATGTCCAATGTGCAAATTTTTTTTCGTCCCAGAAACAGACCCAGTTAATGGTCATAACTCCCTTCCTTCCTTCCTTCCTTCCTTCCTTCCTTCCTTCCTTCCTTCCTTCCTTCTCGTGATCAATGAATCATGGGCAGGGGCAAAGCTATCATTTGGTTGGTGGGTCAGGCCTTGACTCCATCTAGCTCCGCGTAGGTATTATTCATAAATATTCTTTGCTAGAACTTTGCATGCCTAAATCAACTTTACAAAACAGCCTCTGATCCATCTTTCTCCATCTGCTGCCTCCAGCCTGTTGACACTAGCACCATTTTCATTGTCACTTTCTCAGCCACTACACTTGTGACAAGCTTGACCTATGACCTGATCTGCACATAGAGCAGAACATGGTGGGTCAGAAGTAGTATGGGTCAAAGGCAGTAGTATAGACATTATCCATTCAGACGTTAGGCTTGAGGATCACATTATCGAATTATCTTGTATGTAAAAACAAAACAACTGCTTCCTGCACATAGAATCTGGCACTGCAGGGAGAAAGGCTGGGCTAGAACATATCTCCTGTTGTGCTATTTTTCTACCTACAGAAATTTGAAGAGGAGGAACATTCAAAACTGGGTTCTCCTTCCTGTAACCTGAAGGGGATTCAGCTCACTTCTGCCACCTCAGGACTCCCTGGTGGCTTTGGATAGGAACAATGGTGAGAGAACAGTGAGCAAAAGAGTGTCTTAGCTCTCTGAATGCAAAACCAATTCTGTGTGCCTTTGTACTGTGTGCCTTGGTCCATTATTCTTCACAGCGACATCCTGACTCACCTTCACAGAATGAATGAGGCTAGTTGATATGAGAAGGCCCAATTAACTCTTCTAAATCAGAAAGCCCTTCTGGAAACATCCTTCCACCTCTGCGCTTGCTACACATTGCACCTCTTAGAGCTCACATCTTACACCGTGCATTGGAGCAGAAGGCTTGTAAGTGATTTAAAGCCTCATCACAAGGAGCTGGGTAAAGCTGCCACTGCTTCCAAACAGATGTGTTTTCAGATCAGATTTTAATGAGGGATTGGGGAGGTAAAAAGAACTTCAGAGACTTAAGGACACTGTCACTGGTCTGAAAGCTTGGAGCCTAGAAATGACATGAATTCAGGGTTCTGCATGTGTGGTTGGCCTGTGCATGACTACATCTGTCCATGGTACTGGCAGCACAAGCAGCAACTGTGATGCCAGTGGTGGGTGTAAGACTCAGACTCTGGTGACCACTCTGCCTCACAAGCCCTCCACTATGCTGCAATAGCAAGCCTGATCCCTAATTCAACCATGCTTAAAGCAAAGGTAATACAATGAGCCTTTTGCATTCACATGTGAGGAAAGAGATCTTGCAATGCAGTCCTGTGTGTGTTTACTCAGAAGTCAGTCCCAGTGACTTCAGTGCAGCTTCCATTCAGGAAAGTGTGCACAGCATTGCAGCCTAAGGTCCCAATCTTATGCAGTGACACCACTGTCAGAACTAGTGTTGTGAATAGCCTTCTGGAAGAGCATGGAGCTGCACTGTTCCTGGCCACAGATGGCGGGGAGGACCCGGAGCATGGTGGCAGAGAAGAGGGTCCCTGTCAACTTCAGTAAGTTAGTGAGGTGGGTGGAACTGGGCAAGGTGGTGGGTGAAACGGGATGGAACAGGGAGGGGCAGGGGAATGTCAGAGATCAAGGTGGCACCCGGCACAGGCAACTTGATGTTTCCCCTCCAGAGTAAGCTAACACACTCACCTTGTCTCCTCAGACTAGTGCCGGCTAAAGAGCCAGCACAGGACCAGGAGACTCATTGATAGTCAAGGGGCGTACAGAGGGGTAAGGGGAATTCCCTTCCCAAGTCTCTCAATCACCCCCCCCCCCAAAAAAAAAATAACATGCAGTACAGCCCATTTTGGTTCGGCAACATGCATGTCAGGGAAAAAAAGACAGGATTGGGCTGTTAGTGCGTTATGTTATAGATACATTGTTTGTCTCTTAGAAACCTAAGATGATCCCTGCTAGATCAGACCAAAGGTCTACCAAGGTCAATCGCCACTTTCCCACAGAGATTAACTACATGCCTCTGAGAAACTCACAAGCAAGGCATGAATGTATTAGCTATCTTCCACTGTCTAACCCTAGCAATTGGTATCCCCAACAACTGGCATCCATACCACTGAAGGCTCTAGTGTTCTTTTTTTTACATTGCAGATGGGCTGAACCTTTGGAAAGAGCACCTTTACGAGCAGCTCACCTTGCTTGCTTTACATGCAAACAACTATCTTTCCAAAGTGACAAGAAAATCCTTGCACCTGCCGCATGAAATTGACCTGAATAAATGCAACCTTGAGACCCTAGAGAGGATTCAAAAGTGACCGGAAAGGTGAGGCAGAATCACTGGGCTCCCTACTCCCCAAATCAGTTTGCACCTAAAGTCAGGATGTAGTTGTCAACTACTGCGAAGACAAGTGGGCTGCATCACTGTTTCAAACAGTTTCCAACTGGAAAAGCAATTCTAAAATGTTAATTAATCAAGTTCCTTGTTCACAATATGGATAGACAGGCCTGAATTAAGAAAAGTGCATGTCCCTTAATACAAGCAGCTTGGGTAATTCTTCTAAGTAGTGAATTACTTCTCCTCCCTTCGCAACACCCAACAATAACCCAGTCACAAAAGCATCCTTCTCCTAACAGAGCCTTCCATTCTCCTTCTCTGTTAATGCAAACAAATAAGCCTTGCAGCATGCCCTGAAGGTCAATAAACTGGGACTTTTCAGAACCATGGGGAGACTCAAAGCTGAAGGGGCCCTGTAACTAACAGTTTCCTTTTAATGTCAGGGAACTGACTCAAGGCGGTGGCTGAGCAAATCTTGTAGTCCCTTTACAAACCCACACTTGCCCCATCAGATGAAAAATCCATTAACTTTATTGAATCTTTAGTTTTGGGATTTATGTTTCATTTCTCATTTTCATCTTTGGGAAGAGTTTGCTTTTGGAGTGAGCCCTCTGTAGGACACCCAGCCTTTTATATGCAGATTGGCATAATTATCCTTTGAAAAGCTCTCAATTCCCAGTGGTTTAAATGGAGAACATGAAAGGGCAAATGTTATCCTGAGCTGAAGGAGAGAAAAAGTGGCACAGACATCAATCCAAAAAATGAGAGATAGAAATGAACAGCTCTTTACCCAGTGACTGTAGCTTTTGACAGATTATTGAAGGATCTGTGCAATGGCAGAGGCTGTCTTGAGGAGCACACAAGTGCACACACACAAATATCCCTGTCTATGGATAGCCTTATCAGTTCCCCCCCCCCTTTTTAATACCAAAAGGTGAATTGATGTTAAATGAAACAAGAAAAATACAGCATGGCCAGAAAAAGGGGGCTTTCTTCCCTGAAGAATGGCACCTGGCCCCAAGTGGTCCGACAGGATGCGATGTGAACTGATGATAGAATCATCTCGCTAAGCTGTCAAGCAAGGAATGGCATCTACACTGGGCTTTCCATCTGGGGAATGAGATAGAAACTCCAGAGCCAAAACGGCTTGTCCACTGAGATCCAGATGACAGACATCTGGCTACCCAGCACGGGGGGGAGGAAGATGGTCGTTCTGCTGTCAGATATATCAAGCATCTGTTTAATGCATCCAGACTTCCAACATGAAAAGAGAATAAAAGAAAACAGAGCCAAATCATGTCTTTTTAAAACATAAATAGTTCTGGCTATTTAGGTTAGCCAGGGCTAATGTCACATTCCTCTTCAATGAAGTGTTGAGAGATAAATGACAGGGTGAAGTTAAAAGCCCTTAGGGTAATAAAGTGACGGCAGAGTGCCACTCTGGAACTTATCTGGAAACATAAGAACATAAGAACATAAGAACAGCCCCACTGGATCAGGCCATAGGCCCATCTAGTCCAGCGTCCTGTATCTCACAGCGGCCCACCAAATGCCCCAGGGAGCACACCAGATAACAAGAGACCTCATCCTGGTGCCCTCCCCTACATCTGGCATTCTGACTTAACCCATTTCTAAAATCAGGAGGTTGCGCATACACATCATGGCTTATACCCCATAACATCCCTGTCACCCCTTCTTTTGTACATCTGTTGGTATCTGAGCACCAGAAACACATCACATTAAGGGTCACAAGTATGAGGGGAATGAAAAGAAAAGCAGTTTTTGGCAAACTTTTTTTTTTCTACACCGATGATTAGATGATGAAAAAGAGGCACTCGTTTTTTAGCACAAGGACGCTACTGTTAAAAAAAACTAGGATCTTAAAATACAGATCATGGCAACACTGGGAGCATCAGGAAAAAGAAAGAAAAAAAACAACCTGTTTTGGGAATAATGTGGAGTTTTTAGTTCCAAACTGTAAGTGCAAATGGTGAAGGAGGTGTTTGAACACTGAAGACATTAAAGAACATGTGATGCGCCACTCTGTCACTCTTCCCCATAGGAACTGAATATTTGGACTAATGTCATGGGGTCCTTTTCAGGGTCCCTTCTCAGTGACATCAGCAGTTTGATCTTTCTTTGGAGAGAACCCATGAGTTTATAAGCAAGACAACATGGAGAAAACAAAACATTTCACTTGGAGATGATAGGAAGCAAAGCAACAATTCTGTGAAAATTTAAGAAAAAAATAAAAAGGTGGAATCACAGCAGTGGGTTACAGAAGAGCTTAAAGCAAGGTGGTATGCTGGGAGATGAAAGTCGTATTCAATCTCAGCAGCCATAAATGGTCAAACTTGACCTGAAGCCGAGCTACGCAACCCTCAGTCAGAAGTGTCTGAGGACATTGATGAAGTGGTTGAGCAATTGATGAGTTTCTATTGTGAAGTACAGCAGTCAACAGCAAAAAAAAAATCAAAAAAAAAAAATCAAGAGGCCTTTTCTAGCTTGGAGCCTGTCAGCAATGATGAGAGTGAAAAACTGAAGAAAAAGGCCTAGGAATCAGGAAAACCAGGAGTATGTGGGCTGGATGTAACAGAGCTGGAATCTGTCCGCAACCAGAAGTGAGGAAAAACTCTTTATAGATATTTATAATTTTTCATAGATATTTTTATCTTATGTACCGATCTAAGAGAGTAGGGTCAGGCCTCTACAGATGAAATACCCCAGAGACAAGCCTTAACTGTGGGTCTAATTTTGAAGCCCAACAAAGTATGGAAGTCTTTGGAGCTCATATCTCAGTGACAGAGCACTTGCTTTGCATGCAGAAGCCCTCAGATTCAGTCCTTGTTATCTCATGTAGGGTTGGCAAAGATCCTTGTCCGTAACTCTGGAGACCTGCTACCAGCCAGTGTAGATGACACTGAAACTGGTGGCTTGACTCAGTAGAGGCAGCAAAATGAACTGGGAATCCAATCTCCTTTAGTCTGAAATCAGACATTTGAGAATTGATGGGCAGCCCAATTCAGTGCAGGTACAGCAGGTCCACAGGACCCACGCTGTATCTAGTGCTGGGTTTGAGTAAGACAGAGGTCTGCTCAGAATAAGAGAATATTTGTTCCCTTACCCTGTGTCAAGCCCCAGCCTGTGAAATTACTGGCACAAGTCCTATGAGTCCTCTGTCGGGTTTCCAGGTCTGAGAGAGAGAATAAAGTTGCTAGCGTGCTGATCCTGACCCCCTCCTGGGCCTGAACTGCCCCTCCCCACTCTTCCCCACCCTGGAAAATCCCCTCCTTGCCTCTATTCTACCCCTCCTTCTACCTCTATGCTTCTTGGAGCTATACTCCCCACTACCAGCAGCCGCAGCCCTGGATCCAGCACTGGTGGGATGGCGCAGTCCTTCCCACTGGTGCTGCTTACTCACATGGTGCCTCAAACATGCTTTATGGCACATTGGCAACATCTAGTGCCGGCACAGCAACTACTGCACCAGCGCTCCATGCAAATAGGACTGGGTTGTAAGAACTTAGTGGTAGACGCTGATTTGTGTGAATGAACAATCTAGCTGGTCCTAAAGAATGAACCCCTGAAAAAGTGGTTAGTGAACATTGAACATAGGCAGGAGGTTACACTGAACATTGAACATAGAACACTGAACATGGGCAGGAGGTCTGGTCTAGAGGGTAGAGCCTCCATTAGCCCGAAGATAACATCAGAAGGTTGCCAGTTCGAGGACACTGGCAGCTCTCTGAATGGCTGACAATGGCAAGACCTTGAAGCAGCTGACAAGCCCAGCTGAGTGATTCCACCTGCTCTTGGTGTGAGCAAGAAGCGTCTTGGCTGCCCTCCATGTGAGAGATGGAGCTGCTTGCCAGCCTGCGTGGGAGAACTGGAGGCCAGAAGTGAGACCAAACCAGGAAGATCCACTCTGAAATGTTGTTGGTTCTTGAAAGAGAAAACCTCTATGATTGTAAAAATCCCCTTGAGGGATTTAGAAACGCCTCCCTATGTAAACCACCTTGAATAAAGTCAGAGGAGTAATCCGATGACCAGAAAGGCGGTATATAAATACCTAGTTATTATTATTATTGAACATAGTGAGATTTACTTGTATCATATACACAAACATGTATAAGGTTGTACTATTAGTATTCAAGGAATAGCTCAAAAAGAATTCTGCTTTGCTTTTTTAAAAAAAAGAAAATCAGTGATGCCCATGACCATCAAAAAGATACATGCATTTCTCATACATTTTGATGGGAACTGAATCAGTGATGCTACAGTTTTGTGGCTGAATGGTAACATTCGTTGGCTTCAGCAATGTAACCTGAATAAATAAGCATCCTCATAAATATTTTGCTGAAGTTTGTGCATTATGTCCACAGGTCTCATAAGAACTGGAATAAGGCCAACGTGATCATTCCATTGTTCAAAAATTCAGCTCTGGATGAAGAATGAAACCATTCTACTGCTTAGTTATTATTATCCTCATGACATCCAGACCAAAGGGTCCCTACTGTGTCAAGGACAATCTGATTAACTTGGAGTGTCTCAGCATGATTGCAAAGTCAAGTGTTTTGAATGCAAGGAGTAAAAAATTATTAATACAAGCTTATCAACCAGAGGTGTTAACAGAGAGGAAGGTGAATAAATTCCAATTAAAAAATAGTCATTCACGTAGAAGCATACTGTGTAGAAGCATACGGAGGTACAGGCACTGAAATCAGGAAGCAATGAAAACAGGAAAAAAACACTCCAGGCTACAAATGCCTCCGTTTTGCTCCCACTGCCCAGAATGGCTCTGAAGTGGAGGGGCCACTTGCAAGCTGCGGTGAGGCTCCCTGCACAACTTAGTGCTTTGCACCCCTTCTAGCTATGCCACTGCTTGAGATCTTTATTCCCTGGTTCTTCCTTGTGTTCAAAATTCCTCTGCTCTTTCCCAACTTCCAGTAGCAGATTTAAAGGACCAGCACACCAAAGTCTCGCAAAACTGTTCTATTATTCACTGTCATTTTATTTTTATAACTGTCTGCAGTTCTGCTTTGAATGTCACATTCACAAAACCAGTTTGAAGTTATTATTTTATGTGCTGTGACGATGCCATCTGTTTTAATTCTTTATCCCTTTCTGCACTGGACACTTCTCTTATGTGTTGTCTTTTTTGTCCCCCTGATACCAGAGAAAAAGATATTTTGAGCTATATTGTTTCTCCATGGAAATACTTTCTTTTTAAGGAAAATAACAGCAGAAAAAAAGGCAACAAGCCAATGCTCATAAAATATGAAATACATCTCAAAATCCTTAGAACAAAGCAAAAAGTATTGTGGCCCAGAGAATTGTGTATATTCTCTGCTTTTCTGAATACTAGCAATTTGTTTTAGAGACAAAGATTAGATAACTGACTCCTATTTTGAAATGTCCATAATCTGTATGAATCGATGAGATGGCTATGCACAGCTTGACAGTTGTCCACCAACCAATTTGGTTTGGCCTACAGGCTTCAAATCTTCCACTCAAGTCAGGGCAGGGCTGGTGTAATTCTACTCCAGTGAACATACATACTGAACATAACAAGAGTTCTTCTGGATCAAGCCAAAATCCCATCTAGTCAAGCTTCCTGTATCTCACAGTGGCCCACTAGCTGTTTCAGAAAGCACACGAGACACCTGCAATACTCTGCACTCCCTTTTAACTGGCATTCCAAGTTAGCCTACCCCTAGAACCAGGAGGTTACATATGCCTATTGTGGCTTGTAACCTGTGATGATGGACTTTTCCTCCAGAAATCTGTCCAATCCCCTTTTAAAGGCATCTAGGCCATGTGCCATCACCACATCCTGTGGCAAGGAGTTCCACAGATTAATTAGACACTGGGTAAAGAAACATTTTCTTTTGTTTGTTCTAACTTTCCTGACACTCAATTTTGGTGGATGTCCCCTGGTTCTGGTGTTGTGTGAGAGGAAAAAGAACATCTCTCATCTGCTTTGATTTCGCAGCTGTGAATGGCTTTGAAGATGAGGGGTAGGGGCCACTCTACACAAGCATTCAGGCACCTGAAAAACTTAGCGTTTTGCCCCCCTTGCAGGAATGCCAGTCGAATTATGCGCAAAGAAGCGCTTCCCTTTGTGCATCCTAAATCTCTGCTCAATCAGCATCAATGCTTGATTCTGGGTTCTAGTACTGTGAGATTAGCTTCTGAGTATTTCTTTAAGCATGATTAAAAGTTTCAGCAAAATGAAGAAAACTATTTAACACTTGAGCCCAGAGACCCTTGAGTAATGGAGTTTATTTGTTCACTATGCTGTTCACAGCCATCAGCTCCTCAGGTTGCAAAATTCTAATAGCAAAAGATGTAAGAGAGAATGAACTTGCTTCATGTTACACAAGTAATTGGGCCTTATTACCTTGCATATTGATTGGCTCATATTCCTTTGTAATATAAATGTAAGATTGTGTGAGCTTGAATATAAATACAGTATAAATAAAATGATTCATATGTTTCATGCTTTTCTTTTGTGAATTTTTAATACATACAAATAAAAACATTTTTCAATGGGTACCAGAGTAGAGGGAGATTACTAGTTATAAGGAGCTAGGACAAACCTACATTGAAAAAATTTGAGAGAGAGAGAGAGAGAAACTATGCTCCAGAAGCAAAGAATAACCACCACAATAAACTCCAAAATCTTTGGAAGATCTAGAGATAGAAACATCGGCTAATCAGTGATATTCTGACCTGGGCACAAGACAGTTGATGTACAGCTGTTTTAGTTTTTATGTATTAATTTGTTTGTGCCCAGCAGTCTTTTCCAATGATTGTTTGGTTTGAGTGGATGAGTTGGGGTGCCTAGTTTATGCTTGAAATGTTTTAGGAATATCTATCTATGCAACTTCTCCCTGAAAATATTCAATGTGCCAGAAAGGACTGGAGGGCAGCTAATATAACACCAATCCTGAAAAAAAGGAAGGAAATAGGACCTGGGAAACTATAGGCCGATCAGCCTAACAACTGTTCCAGGTAAGATGTTAGGAAGTGCAATGAAGGATAAAATCTTGGAACATACAGAAGAACAAGGGTTGCTGTGGGAGAATCAGCAAGGCTTCTGCAAGGATCAGTCTAGCCTCTCAAATTGTTTAGAGGTATTTGAAGTGGTCAACAGGCATGTGGAAGTGGGTGAACCCATATATATATATGGACTGCCAGAAGATACTTGTCACAGTGCCTCAGCAGAGGCTCCTGAGAATCCTTAACAGTCAAGGAGTAAGATGGCAGGTCCTTTTATGGGTTAGGAACTGGTTGAAGAACAGGAAACAAAGAGTGGGTTAAATGGGCAGTTTTCAAAATGGAGAGAGGTGAAAAGCAATGTGCTCAAAGGATCAATTTTGGGACTTTTCAATTTGTTCATAAATGACCTGGAATTGGGGATAAGCAGTGAGATTTGCGAATGACGCTAAACATTTTCAGGTAGTAAAGTACAGAAAGGATTTTGAAGAGATCCAAAAGGTTCTCTCGAAACTGGGGGAACGGACAGCAAATGGCAGATACACTTCAAAGTAAATAAGTGTGAAGTGATGCACATTGGAACTTAGAAATCAAAACTTTTTGATGGGTTAACTGTCTGTGTTGGACCAGAAGAGAGACCTTGGGGAGATGATGGACTGCTCAGTGAAATTATAGACAGGCAGCCCAATCCTGAGCTGCCCAGATCATGGGGCTGTCATGATGGTAAACATGGCTGTCGTGGCATCCAGCGCAACCTGGGCAGCCGCCGTCACTTCCTCGGGCGAAGGGGACATTCATCGCCTTCCCCGTGAGTAAATAGACTAACAACGGGGCTACTCGATTCTATGGCAGCTCTGGAACTCCGACATGGAGCTCAGGATCTGGAGGAGGATCTGGCTAGCTCCAATGTTGGGCCAGCGCTGAGGGCTCGCAAACGTGCTTTACGGCATGTTTGTGACAGGGCGCACCAGCAGTGAGCTGACACACACTGTTTAGGTTTGGGCTCTCAATCTGCAGCAGCTGTGAAGAAGACCAATTCCAAGCTCAAGATAATTAAAAAGGGGATTGAACTGTGGTATTCAAACTGGGGTGTTGCGATGCCCCAGCCTGTGGGTACTGGCCTCTGCCCCCTTAAAGGGCGGGGGCAGCCAGGAGACAGGGGGAAGGCAGAGGCGCGATCCGCAGGGGCTGCAGGGGCTTGGGTGCACTTGCCCAAGCCTCCTGCAGCCTCCCGAGGGTGCGGGGAGCCCTGTGCAACCTTTGGCAGGGCTCCCCAGGTCAGGAAAAGTGAAAGCGGAGCAATCACGCCTCGTTCCGCAAAAGCAGAAGCGGAGCATGATCGCTTCGCTTTCCCTTCTGATGGGGCTGCAGGGACTGGGGTGCACTCACTAGTCCCTGCAACAGCTGTCCCTGTGTGCAGGGAGCCCTGCACAAGTGCCTGCAGGGCTCCCCAGGTCAGGGAAAGGGAGAGTGGGGCGATCGCACTTCGCTTCCGCTTTGCGAAGGCAGAGCAGATCGCTTCACTCTCCCTTTCCCTGACCTGGGGCGCCCTGTAGGCGCTCGCGCAGGACTCCCCGCACACAGGGATGGCTGTTGCAGGGACTGGTGAGGGGAGCCTGCCCCCCTGCCCCTGCTGCCTCCCCCCTGCCCCCGCAAAGACTTACTCCCAGAGAGTTTGAAAACCTTAGGGATTGAGAATAAAACGGCCAATATTATTCCGCCATTGTACAAATCAATGGAAAGGCCACATCTAGAGTAGTGTCCAGTTCTGGTTGTACATCAGATATAGGATGTACATTACATGTACATGTAATGTACATGTACATTAAGGATATAGTGGAAATTGAAGAGAGCAACCAAAATTATTAGTGGATTGGAGCACCTCCTTTATGAGAAGGAAGGCTACAATGCTTGGGACTCTTCAATCTGGAAAAAAGGCAACTTAGGGGGACATGAATGAGGCATATAAAATTATGCATGGAATGGATACAGTTGATTTATTTTCTCTTTCGCACAATACTAGAACCAGGGCTAATCCACTAAAACTGACTGGTGGGAAGTCGGGAGAGAGAAAAGAAAATATTTCCTCATCACTGCATACTTAATCTGTCAGGAACTCCTTTTCACAAGACATTGTGATGGCATCTGGATGCCTTTAACAGGGAATCGGGCAGATTTATAGAGGAAAAGTCTACCACAAGTTACAAGTCATGATGACTGTATGCAATATTTAGGTTTCAGAAGTATCTATGTCCAAATCCCAGATTCAAGAGAGATGCAACAGGATACAGCTGGTGGACCTCTGTGAGATACAGGAAACTGGACTAGATGGGCCTTTGGCCTGATCCAGCAAGGCTTATGTTATCCATCTAGCATACCACACACACTCTTTAGACAGCAACTGGAATTTGATCACTTTTTGAGGCTAGGTAGTTCTGCCTCACACAACTATATACAAGGATAAATCACCTCATTGCTTTACACTCTCTGGCTTACTGTATCCTTAGTACTGTATCCATCACAAAGCTGATCATAGGTTTGGCCTGATAAAGTAATTATATTGGAGGAGAACTCGCTGGTTCAGAAATGACCGAAATGTTCCTCATCGCTACACAGGAATAATGCATTTTATGGTCCTTTGAAGACCTCAAACAGAGAGCAACATAAGGACAGCCCCACTGGATCAGGCCATAGGCCCATCTAGTCCAGCTTCCTCTATCTCACAGTGGCCCACCAAATGCCCCAAGGAGCACACCAGATAACAAGAGACCGCATCCTGGTGCCCTCCCTTGCATCTGGCATTCTGACAGCCCATTTCTAAAATCAGGAGGTTGCATATACACATCATGGCTTGTAACCCATAATGGATTTTTCCTCCAGAAACTTGTCCAATTCCCTTTTAAAGGCATCCAGGTCAGATGCCATCACCACATCCTGTGGCAAGGAGTTCCACAGACCAACCACACGCTGAGTAAAGAAATATTTTCTTTTGTCTGTTCTAACTCTCCCAACACTCCATTTTAGTGGATGTGCCCTGGTTCTGGTGTTATGTGAGAGTGTAAAGAGCATCTCTCTATCCACTCTGTCCATCCCCTTCATAATTTTGTATGTCTCAATCATGTCCCCCCTCAGAGCATGCCTCAAGCAGTGAGCCTGAAGGATTTAATGCAATAAAAGGCATCCATTTTCTTGATATTACTGCAGGCTATTTCATAAGCGTTTGTTCGTGTTAATTAATCACGTATTGTTCTGGCTCCTGAGACATTCTGTATATTAGAGTAGTGGTCCTTCTTCTTGGGGAAAATTTCCTATTCAAGTTTTTGAATGACCCCTAAGATTAATTGGTTGCCAGATATGCTGCTTCACATTTCATGTGTAAGACTAACCCTCCAATTAGTGACTGCTGATACTTGAAAGAGACTCGGTCCAGAGGTGACTCATATCATGAAAGAGGGAGCAGGCTGAGTCATTAAGGCTTTGCTACAAAGCCCTGTCGATATGTAGATCCCAGAGAAGCAGATAGGATGATAGAAGATCTAATGAAAGAAATTATTTTATCTGCTCTTCTTCTCTGTATCATTAAAAAATGTTTCTCACACCATCCTGTATTTTCTTTGAATGCTCCCAAAAACAAGTTCATCAGATTAGAGCCTACTGGAAATACATTGTTTGACTTGTGGTACTTGATTGTTGCTTCTTGAAAGGGCTTGCAATTTTTTTAATCTCCAGCAGCCCAATCCTATCCACACTTTCCTGGGAGTAAACCCTATTGACTCTAATGGGACTTACTTCTGAGGAGGCATGCATAGGATTTGGGCTGTTAATCAGGGTAATTAAATAGTATTTTTCCTGTTTCTAGGCAGAATTCAAAGTACTGTTTATTAGTAATATTACCGATCATTTGGAGCCAAAAGCAGCTTGGGACTGAGGTACTTGCTGGACCACCTCTCTGTTATGTGCCTCACCATCCACTGGCGTAGCTGGAAGGGGGTGGCACACTAAGTTTTGCAGGGAGCCTCCATGCAGTGTGCAAGTGGCTCCTCCCCCTCCCCTTGGGAGCCATTTGCCTCCATTCCCCCCCCATGGCTCCCAAGGGGAGGGTCCGCTTGCACACTGCAAGGAGGCTCCCTGCAAAACTTAGTGCTCTGCCCCCTCTGTAGCTACTCTAGTGTCACCGTCACCTTTGATTGAAATTGTCAGGTTTTTAGCATCCCAGGCTTGAGATTGTTATAAGCCAGGATGTGGCAGGAGGCCCTGATATCTGGGCCTGGTGTGAAGCAATCAGCAAAGCTGATGCAATCAACTGCACCTGTTGCAGGTGGGAGTCACGTGACTTGGGGAGAGATGAGTGCTGAGTCACATAGGCTATGGAGGAATGGTGCAATGCACCACTGGACAGCCAATCAGAGTGGGTCACAAGACTGTCTTGTGACGATGAGGTTGCCCATTCTGATTGGCTGGCCCTGGTATATATGGGGGCAAGAACAGACACCAAATGTGGGTTGCTGTGGTGGAGTTTCTGTGTGTTGTGCTGCTGGTTTGTTCTGTGTCTTGGACTGTGCATCGTGACTGTGCTTCTCTGTATCCCTGACTTCTGGACCGCTTGACTGACCACTCTTCTGCCTGCTCCTTTACCAATACATGCTTCTGCAACAAACAAGCCTATGTCTGCTTCTTTGGCTCTGTTTGGGATCGCCTGCTTCTTGTGCTGTCTCCCTACGCTCCCGTGCCACTCTGCTATTGCGAAAGCAAGGGCTATCCTCCCCTGCTGACCTGACCTGATCTCAATTGTGATGCCCATGCTATGAAACACCCTGTCCCATCTGCCAGGAGAGCCATCTGTCCCTCTCCCTGATGGCATTTCTATACCATCTGAAATTTACTTTGTTCCTGCCAGACCCTGACTGAATTCTAATTCTTGGCTCTTCCTCCATTGTTGTTTTTATATGCTGTTCCTATGTTTTAAAATTGATTTTATAATTTGGGAATATTTGTTGATGCCAGGGCCTCTGAGAGGAATTTTATCAGGGGGTACAAAGTTTCTTTTGGGCCCTTTTGCAAAGGGGGAGGGGTGAAAGAGCTGGGGAGGGTGGTGACAGGTGAGCAGAATGGGGGCAGGTTGGGCAAAACAGGGTGGGGGAAGACATCTAGAAAAATCTTTGGAGTCCAGGTCTACCCACCCGTGTGGCATCGGCAGCTAGATACAGTAATATGGGAAACCAAACACACTCCTGAGTCTCTCTAAAATCTTTTAAATATAGAAAATCATACAGAAAATTAGCATCATCATCTTTAGGTTCACACTATAGTGGAAAATGTCCTGTGTGTATCAAAACTTGCTCCTGCAGCAGCTGTAGTCTTGCAGCTTGTCCCTGAGCTCCTATACACTTCATGATCTGCAAATCGACAAGCCAAAGAGCTATTGTAGCAGGCCAGTTTCCTCCCAGATTTGACACTGTGTTAAGGAGTGTCATGTATGCATTCCTCGGCTCAGCATATATGGCTTGCCAGTAGCTGCAGCCAGAAGCTCGTGATAGTGTCCCCAGCATCCCATGCAAGCAACAAGTCTGAGTAGACAGGAAAATGTAAGATCCCAGAACATTTCTGGGGCCCCCTCTTTGCGCTTCTGGGCACCCTTTTGACCCTGGACCCGGGTACAAATTATCCCCTTTACTCCCCTCTCCTAGGCCCTGGTTGATGCTTGCCATCAACTTGCCATCAATTGTGGCCATCTGGCAGCCCAATCCTATGCGTGTCTACTAAGAAGTAAGTCCCATTATAGAGTCAATGGGGATTACTCAGGAAAGTGTGGATAAGATTGGGCTGTCAGATAATAGAAAGGTGATATATAGAAATATATATATATTTAGAAAACTGGGTATGGGCAGAGGTGTCCTAAAAATGCATCACACCTGGTGCAGCTCTTACTCTGTGGTGCTCAGCATTACAGAAGTTTGAGGGTGAGGTAGTGACATACATTTGGGGGTGGTGCTGCTTTTAACGTGAAGGCCTACCTCCAGCCTGCCTCCGTTCGGCAATCTTCGTCTCTTTTCGAGTGCAGTTGCTTTGTGGCGGAAACATGATTGAGAAAGTGCAAGGTGGCTGGTGATCACCAAATAGAGTCCTGGGGTGCAGCTGGTGTGATGTCACTGAATATGGGAAATAGAAATACATTTTAAGAGAAAAAAAATCCTTGTTGAGTTCTCAATAGTTGTAAAAACATTCTTCTGGGAAGTGGGGAGGGTTTCCATAAATGAAGAGTCCTGTTATAATTTATTAGCATGTTCAGTGGTTGAGAAACATACAGAAGTGTGAAGCTGAGTTGCTGTAATGTCTGCATAGGTCATAGCAGCTTCTGAGCCTCTTCACTTTAGCAGTCACAGCCAATCTGGCTGCCACTGGTTTGCTGCTCTGGTGTCACAGAAGGACAGAGGAAACATAGACTAAACATAGTTGATCTTCAAAGGAAAAAAGCAACTATTATTAAATTAAATAGCATAAATCTTGCCTATGTGTTATGGACTTTTGTATGACAGTTTGTGAGTACCAATTGGTTGAACAGTTTCAGACTGTCAATGGAAAGCGGCAACTGGATTAGCTAGGTCAGGCTGGGAGGTCAGTTTGCCCAAGGCCATCCACTGATTTCACGACTAAACAGGAAAATGTATGTGAGCCAGAACTGCATTTGCTATACTATACTTCCCTGCACTGCTAGGAAAATGACTCCACAGAAGGTATGAATATTCATAGTTAATCCACAGCCAGAAGAACCAGAAGTCTGTTATTAAACATTTTCATAACTGCTGCGGCTTGTGCCACTGAACATGAGTGACATGATCATGACTGTCAGTCATGACTTGAACTCAAGAAGGAAAAGGGCTGGTAACTCCTCTGACACCACTATTAGCTGCTGAGGTGCAGGATCGAGGCCCTGACAGTGAGGAGCCCCAAAAACATGAAATTGAATCACCTAGAGATGATCCTTCACAAGCCAGAGTTGACTGATAAATTGGAGCCCAACATGCTGGGAACCTCTCACTCCTAGCTGTCCACCCAGAAAAAGTCACACACACACACACACAACCACCACTACCACCACCACCATTGTCTCCTCCTCTGCCTTCCCCATCCAGCTGCTTAGGAAAATGCAGAGCACAGCAATTCAGAGCCCACTCCCTTTAACTTCAGCTCTGACTCTGCCCCCTTCTTGCTCCGTGCAATCCTTATCTCTTTACTCAGTGTGTCATTGGTCCATGGAACTCCTTGCCACAGGATGTGGTAATGGCATTGGGCCTAGATGCCTTTAAAAGAGGATTGGACCAATTTCTGGAGGAAAAATCCATCACAGGTTGCAACTCCATGATGTGTATGTGCAACCTCCTGATTTTAGAAATGGGCTATGTCAGAATGTCAGGTGCAAGAGAGGGCACCAGGATGCAGGTCTCTTGTTATCTGGTGTGCTCCCTGGGGCATTTGGTGGGCCACTGTGAGATAGAGGAAGCAGGGACTAGATGGGCCTATGGCCTGATCCAGCGGGGCTGTTCTTATGTTCTTAGGAGGTGAGGAGATGGTGGTGGTGATTGCGTGAGCAGTGGCAAGCTGTTGAAATTTGTTCCCCTCCAGCGGTGCTGGAGGAAATGGTGGACTGTTGCTGCCCCAATTCCCTGCTCACTTGCTCTCCACAAATGGTAAGAGGATCGGCAAGTCAAGTGGCTCAGTGGGCAGTGAGGATAGCAGACCAGGTGAGTTGGGGGGGGGCAGAAAGATGCAGAGGATGGGATATTCTGCATCAGTTTGCCACTTCTTCCCAATTCACTGCTTGAAATGAGTGCTCCAGACAGCTTCATGGCTATTGGAGCAATGACTGCCTCCAACCATGACACAAAAAGCATGTCAAGCAAGAAACAACTGAAAGATGGTTTAGTGCTTGGTTCTTGTTTGGAAGTGGACTCTTTAAGCATCTTCACTCTGTAGCAGTTGGATGGGACCTCAGAGGCATTGTCAGGACCAGACAACACAGAAGAGCTCTGTTGGTGATAAGGTGCCATCTTGTTGCTCTTTTGGTGCTCTCAGAGGTCCTATAACTCTTGAATGCATGGCTTTGCCATTTACCTCATTCTGTGAGGCCTGCATGAGGCCAAGATAGGACATTTTATAAGACAGTGGCTAACACTACTAACACGAATATGTGTGTGTTCCCTTCTCAGATTTCTCTGAGCATTCCAGAACTTTCTCATCTCTCCTTTTCTCCCCTTTATATATATATATAAAGAGGGGAGAAAAGGAGAGATGAGAAAGTTCTGGAATGCTCAGAGAAATCTGAGAAGGGAATGCACACATATTAGTGTATTGAAAGGAACAGGAGGTTTCACACGCTGCATTGTCTCACTGAACATTCTGAAATTGTTTGATCACAGTAACTTCACTTAATAACTTTAAAGGGGTTGTGCTGCAGGCTGCTATTTTTACAGAAAATGGTTGTGTTGTTGTTCACAGAAAAGGCAGCTGCTTGTAAAGTGGCTTCTATTGGGACTAAAAGTCCCACATACACACACTTTCCTTTCACAAAAGACCCTTTTTTTTTTTCAAGAAACATACATTCCTTCTTTTTGCCAGCAGTGGTTATGAACCAAAAACACATAAATACAATGCATTTGACAAGAAGAGGGGAAAAAAATGACTCAGTGTTTACAACACATTTGTGACCCCCTCTTCTTTCCAGCTGTTTTTTAGAATTTGTCTTTCTATGCAGTGGATGGGGAGAGAGTTCCAAGAGAAGCAGAAACCTGCTCTTGAAAAGGGTGTTCTGCATATCCCTTGGTTCAGTGGTTCTCACACATTTTGCACTGGGACCCACTTTTTAGAATGAGAATCTGCCACCGGAAGTGATGTCATGGCCGGAAGTGACATCATCAAACAGGAATATTTTTAACCATCCTAGCCTGCAATCCTACCCACTCTTACCCAGGAGTAAGTGCCATTTACTGTCATTGTTAAAAGCATATACATAATAGCTTGTTAAAAGTACAGGTCTGTAACATTTCCCCAAATGCAGTCACATACCATGGTAGCATCGTCTAATAGATTAAAAATAAAATATTGAAATGAATGGGGACTCACCTGAAATTGGCTCGCTACCCATCTAGTGGGTCTCAAGCCACAGTTTGAGAAACACTGCCTCAATTAGTGCACACAGACCTATGAAAGTATTTGAGTGACCCCTTTGGTTGTATGATAAATGGAGCACTTTGTGAAAATCTGCGCCGGTGTTCCAAGTATTTCCAAGTGGAGGGTATGCTCACACCCAGAACACTTCCCATCGGTCTTTCTTAGGCTCTGTAGTGCACACCATGAGCAATATTCTGCAGAAAGGAAGGTGCTTTTCCTGTCAAGATCTTCTACCCATTGCTGGAAGGCAGCCATGTGGCCTGCCCCTATGGGATGGTCCCTTGATGACCCTGTCAGTCTTTGAGGCTGACAAGAGACAATACTGACTGAAACAGCCATTACACCTGGACTGTGGAAACTGGAAAGGTTGATCAGGGGATTTTTAACTCCTAAAAGCCCTGCCATGACAGCACAGAGCACACTACAATAAGGTCCGTTTGGTGAGTGCCAGAGACCCCAGTAGATGAACAATGATTCCTTTATTCATCTAAGAATGCAGGACAGCTCAGTGGTATAAGTTCTCTTTACATTTCAGAATTCCTTCTGGTATTGGATGTACTGTGAACCTCCCTTCTTTTATCCTGATTTTTTGGACACAGGTGGTTTGGTGGGTGGTTCCTTGGACATTTTTTTTCTCTCATAAATGACTTCTTACTGAGTGATTTGGTGCAAAATTATACAAATAAAGTGGGTATCATGAGGTAAAGAGAGCATGGGCGCAATCCTAGCCAACTTTCCAACCCTGAAGTAAGGGCAACGCAGCTACAAGGTAAGGGAACAAACATTCCCTTACCTTGAGGAGGCCTCTGTGACTGTCCCCCAACTGCAAGATGCAGCACATGCCCCATTGGCACAACTATGTCAGAGCTAGGAAGTTGTTTAGGATTTGGGCCTAAATCCTATTTCCAACCTGGCACATGTGTAAGTGAATCATCTTTGAGGGTGAGGCAGGCAGGGGACAATACCCATGCCCATCAAAGGGCTCACATGACTGGGCTGACCCCTGAGGAGTACTCCACAGAAAGGCAGGAGCTTTTCCTCTTGAGATGACTTCTGACTCATTGCAGGGAGTATCTAATGTAGCTTCAGGGGTGGGAGGGGGTCATCTTGGGGACCCAATGCAAGGATTGATTGGACATATTTCTGGAGGAAAAATCCATTACAGGTTACCAGCCATGATGTGTATGTGCAACTTCCTGATTTTAGAAATGGGCTATGTCAGATGCAAGGGAGGGCACCAGGATGCAGGTCTCTTGCTATCTGGTGTGCTCCCTGGGGCATTTGGTGGGCCACTGTGAGATACAGGATGCTGGACTAGATGGGCCTATGGCCCGATCCAGTGGGGCTGTTCTTATGTTCTTATGATTTGTGCCAGGGGTCCTGATACGATAAAACATGTTAAAATCTAGTCACTGTAGAGTTATCACTAGCAGATTTTTGCCCGGACTGTCTCAGTTTTATATTGCTCCAGGGCTGTTTTGCAAATATCAGAAGTGCTACTCCTATGAAGAGGAAGTACAAGAAGTGAGAAGGAGAAATACTCACTTGTAAAATAGACTAGAAAACAAGCGTAAAATAAATGGCAAAATAAACAGAAGAAATTACCCAGGCACCCCCCAAGAAGGACACGAGACAAAGGCTTGGGATGATTCACACTGGTTATTCCCATCTTCACAATCACATGTGTAAATACATATCCTGACAGGAAAGGGTTTTGTGTGAACAAGGATGTACATGTTGTTATTTGGCTGCCTTTTTCATTTCCAGTTCCTGACAAAATGCAGTGGCTCTCACAGAAAAAAAACAAACAAAAACAGCTAACAACTCACACATATAAAGTTCAGTTTTCTCTCTCTTCTTTTTCTGTGTGGATCATTTACACGTGGATCATTTTAGCAGTGCTCCGGAGCAGCCCATGGACGCTCCAGAAGCAGTCTGATCCACACAGTGAGAAACTGCTCTCAGTAGCAGATCTGTGCTCATTGTGACCTGGAGCAGGTCTGCAACATGCGCACCCCTCCGACATGCTGTCCCCCTCCAGTATGCCCCCCCCGGATACTCACAGAGGCTCACCGAGCTCATGCGATGATGAAACCAGAAGTATTGCTCTAAACAGCAGGAGAAGCCTCAGAAGGCTTCTTGCCCGCTGCTGAGTGCTGCACAGAGCCTCGCCTGCCCGCGGAACAGCTCGTACGGGCAGGCAGTTGGCACAGTGAAAGGAGGCGACAGCAGTGGGACACAGCAAGCAGTGCTCAGAGCATTTCGCCCCCTTTCCCACTCCAGGTCTGCTCCAGGTCCACTACCGCTCTGTAGGAAACCCTACCTAAATGGTATTCTCCTATCTGAGTCATGTGGATTTTACTTCCTTCATATTCCCCAGCCACATCTGATTCAATAAAGGAAAACTTTTCTTTCAATATTCAGGACAGGTCAGACACACATTTTTCAGAGATGAAGACCTCTTTGAATTTGGAATGAGAATTGGTGTGGTAGCAAATACATTTCATTCTATTCAATACATGAAATGAAATCTTTCACAATCATCATTTTCACTACATATTATACCACCAGTGTGCATCAGTGTTCTCTGAAGGACAAATGGCTTGAGATATTCGCTGAAAAGGAGTATCCACATTTATTTATGGGCCTTACAAAAAGAGGGTGTGGTACATGGAAGCAATTCATTTTACTCCTACAAATCTTGGCCCTCTGCTTTAGCATCCTGAATCGAATCTGCCACTTAGATCAGAAGAGCTTTATATATTGCCTCTTTTATCTAAGGCACCATCAGAATTTTAGACAGAAGTGGATTAAATGCATGCTGTAAAAAGAGATAAACGAAGATTAAAAACACACAAGCAGTCTTTCCAAGGCACCGCTCCTGCATTCCCATATGTGAGATGTCCTAAACAAGCCATTGAAAAGAGCTTCTGAGACTTTCCAAGCATAACAGGACCTTGCTTGGGCGTCTTGGCCAACACTACTCTGCCCAAACCGATTCATCAGCATGTTTCAGTGTTTGTTTTGACATGCCTGTGAGAATGTAAGAAGAACCCTGCTGGAGCCTATCAAAGATCTTCTCATCCATCATTCTGTTTCCAACAGTGGTCAGTTGGATGCTCTTGGAAGCTTCCAAATAAGACATGAAGGTGGTGGTAAGCATCCCCCATCCCTAGCATTTGGTATGTGGACATCCCACTTAGTGATGATGGCTAATAGCATAAAAGACTGTCTGTTCACTCACCTTTTGACACTAAATATTGTTCATTACTGCTAACAGAATGATTATTGTAATATATACCAATGCAGTATACTCTTGGCTAAGGGACTAACTACATATCTGGCAGTGGCCTTCCTGAACCCTTTGCACCCCCAGACCCCCCCCCCCACTCCACTCGTTATCATGAAAGGTGCCTTTAAGAGGTCAGCTAGAGGCCACACATGTTCACAAGCCCCAGCAGAGTTTAAAGAAAAGAACCTCCAGGTTATTAAAACTGGAAATACAGTAGTTATATCCTTCTCACCCTGCTATTTATTTGGTCAAGTTGATCCCTCAACTTGAAATGTTATCCATCCCAAATAATATTTCTTGAGAGAGAGAGAGAGAGAGAGAGAGAGAGAGAGAGAGAGAGAGAGAGAGAGACTTTGAGTCCTGCTGTATGTATTTACATGTAAGGCTTAGTCTGCATCTAATATCCACAGTGCACCCAGGAACATCTGCCCGTATCCTAGTTCATTTATTGCATTTTAGTAACACTGTCCTCCAATCCAATCTCCACTGAACAGCAAGACCTGTTAAATCAGGGAGAGCACAATCTGTGTATTTGATAAGAACTGAGAGAGGAAGGATTGTTAGTGTGATATTAGATAGAAAGCCAGATTTATGTACCCAACAAGACAAATTTGTAATGCAGCTGTTGAATATTGTGTTTTGTACTTGTGGGACTGAGATTTTAATAATCAGGTAAAATATTCAATGGTAGATAGTTTGCACACTCAAGCTTATAACACTACCTAATCTTTTCAGCATTGCAATCTTGTAAGATGTACTTTTACCTGCTTTAAATTCCTCATATTGGGTATGGTGCAATTATTTGGGCATTAAATAGCAAATAGTCTCTGAAGCCCTGCAATGTAATATAACACATTTCTTGGTATCTGAGAAAAAAAGAATTGATCTCAAATGTGAAGTACCACATAAAAGGTCCAATCCCAACTAACTTTCCTGTAGCGAGGTAAGGGCAATACAACTCCAAGGTAAGGGGACAAACATTGCCTTACCTTGAGGAGGCCTCCGTGACTGTTCTCCAACTGCAAGATGCAGCACATGCCTCACTGGCACAGCTACGCCAGTGCTGGAAAGCTGGTTTGCGTGGTTTCTAAGGGTGCATTCCAATACAGACTGCCCTGGGAGTAAGTCCCACAGAATTTAATAGGGATTGCTTTTGAATAGGCATGCATAGGATTCCCCTGCAACTGTATCAAAGGTTTATAGCATCATGGAAGCAGGTTTCAGCTTCAGTTTAGATATGACGCTAACCAGCCATCTGGTGCAAAATATGGCTGTTGCAGAAAGTTTGTCTCTTTTACTGTGTTGCCTTTATTGCTCTCCTGTATGCAACGCCGGATAAAGCAGTTGGTTCCTACTCCTAGTTTCAATACCACTTTATGACCTACTGCTCCCGTTACTTGCTAGCATTTGTCTCACTTCATGGAACTCTTTGGCCATCTGGCGACAATCGGCCCATTAAACCAGACAACCTAAACCGTCTGTAGTGATCTATCCATTCTTAACCAAGACAAAAAAGGCTCTTTGTGCCCTTAACTGTAGATAAAAGACTTATACTTTTGGAAATATATGTGCCTTGAAAGGATATGTACCCTCCTGGTACTATTCAATGGATTGAGAACCTCTCAACTTTATCAACATTTGAATATTTGGATGTATGGTTTATGGACAACAACTACATATGGATATATTTTTGGACATTTGGAAGCCTTTTTTTAGATATTAATGTATAAATTGCTTATTAATATTCTTTGTAATTTTCCATCTTATTCGTGTTATGAATTCTTCTGAGTTTTCTGTTTCCTTTTTTTAATTCACTGATAAAGGAGAAGGAAAGGAAGAAAAAAAAAACAGAGATAAGTACACAGTTCTGTATTAGAATGTCATTGCTGCACTCCTATTAGTCCTAAGAACTTCACAACTCCTCTTTGTAGAACATCTCCAGAACTCTTCCAACTCTTTTTCAGCTAACCTCACTGATACCTTTTTTCGTGTGATGGTCACTTATCTATCCTGCCAGCACATTCTTACCTGGCCCAGAGCTCATGCTGGTGCGGGAAGGCCAGTGTGCAAATGTCTTCCCCCGGGGTGACGCAAAAGTGCTCGACGGCACTTTTGCGACACTCCTGGGCTGGCACAAGGAACTAGCATTGGCCCAAGGGTGCATTAGGATTGCATCCCTTGTGAAGTAGAACTGAAACTGACCAAGGTAATCCACTGAATTTCATGGTTGAGTAGAACCTTGAACTAGGGTCTCCGGAGTCCTGGCCTGACCCTCTGAGTCTAATCTCTACACCAGATGCTCCATAGTTCCATGTGAAATGGTCTCTTCATCCTTATTACATATAAGCAACCATCTCCTCCACGGGTTGCTTAAGAAATGGTTTTGTCTGGAAAGACCCCAATATTACGTTTCCAAGTTCATCGCAATTGTTCGAAGATGTAGCGTAATGATTTTCTTTAGAACAATGATTGATTGTCAAGGCAGGCAGCAAGGTTTAAAGAAGTAGAATTCTTGGATTGTTAATCCAGTCCTGTCCTAATTACAAGTAGTTCCCACTGCAAAGGAAAAATGCTATTCTTTTAAAGGACAAAATGGAAAGTTGGACTTTGGTAGAAACTCTATGGGGGAAAAAAATTACAGAATGCTGAAATGGTGTTTAATCAACAGTAGCTGAACGTCAGGAAAGAGGATCTATATAGTTAGATTCAAGACAGATGACCTTTTCAGTTTTGCTAACCTTTTGGTCATTTCTTGAAAGTTATCACTTATGAAGATAAAGGTCAGAAGATAACTCACCTTTATATTTTGTCTCACTTCTGCAGTTCTGTTTCTTTGGACAATCTTTTCTCTAGTGCCTGCATGCCGTGTGTGTGGGGCTCCTTCTAATGCGATATCAAATGGACCAGAAGGTGTCTTTAGAAAATGTTTCAGCTGCTAATGTTCCTGTTAGGTCTGATAGGTGTCAGGTTGCTGCACTGAAACAAGTCCAGGGCGATCAAGGACGAAAGTTCAGGCATCACAGGAGATGACCAAAAGCAAAGTCCAAAGTGAAGGTAGAAAAGTGAGTCAAGGGGGGGGGGGAAATGTGTAAGGAACAAAGGCAGATGAGCTTTGGCAGTATGGCAGAGAGCAAAGCAGAAGAGAGGAAGAAGTTACAAGGATCCAAGACATTTTGTCCTGAAAAATGTCAGCAAAATATGCTATATCTGGACTTCCTGCCTAACTTTGGAAGGAAGGAAGGAAGGAAGGAAAGTCTTGTTATATTATTCAGTGGTGAGAAAAAACAACCAAGGAATTTCTTAGCTAACCACATAAGAACATAAGAACATAAGAACAGCCCCACTGGATCAGGCCATAGGCCCATCTAGTCCAGCTTCCTGTATCTCACAGCGGCCCACCAAATGCCCCAGGGAGCACACCAGATAACAAGAGACCTCATCCTGGTGCCCTCCCTTGCATCTGGCTTTCTGACATAGCCCATTTCTAAAATCAGGAGGTTGTGCATACACATCATGGCTTGTACCCCGTAATGGATTTTTCCTCCAGAAACTTGTCCAATCCCCTTTTAAAGGCGTCCAGGCCAGACGCCTTCACCACATCCTGTGGCAAGGAGTTCCACAGACCAACCACATGCTGAGTAAAGAAATATTTTCTCTTGTCTGTTCTAACTCTCCAATGTTCTAACTCTCCAACACATAGCTCTCAATGGGGCCCACCATCATCAGGTGTTGCTTGATCATCTATCATGAGATGCTGCTGCCACACTTTAATTGGTAAAGAAGGCCACTGCAGAAGAAGGAACCATATTTTGGCCCACTCCTACCTAAATGCTGCACCAGCAGAACATGCGTTCTGCTGCTGCTCGATATCGCAAAAGTGTCACAAAGCACTTTGCAACAGCACAAGGCCCAGACACTCCAGCGGGAAGGCTGGAGGCTTACAGCATGTGCTGGTGGCTGTTGGGATGCCCACTGGAGCAGGTAAGTTCAGCACAGGGGAGGTGGTGAGCAAAAAGGGATTTGAATGGGGACGGGCAGAACAGGGCAGCAATGGAATTGGGATGGGCAGATCAAGATTGGGAAAAGGGTGGGACTGGCGGGATTGGCTTGCATTGTATCCAAACCCCCTTGCTGGACCAGATTTGCCTGCCCAGATCAGCACGGACTTGCACCAGCAATATTGTCACTGCAGGTCTGAGTTGGCCTCTAGGCTTACCCTGGGCAAGAGGACAAATGTCCCTTATCCCAAGGAGACTTCCAACAGCCATATATCCCTTGCAAGATACAGTGGAAGCTGCACTGGTGCTGCAGCATTGCCACACAGGAATTTAGATAGGAATGGGCTGATATTTGTCATTCTACCCCATGCTTATCTTTTGTAGCAAAAGGACATTGATCCTATTCCTCCAGAGTGCTTTGCAACTGAAACAGAAGAAACAGAAGCAGCTTCAGAGTTAATATAAAATAATTCTCACTCCACTGCAAAAAGTTGGAGCTGATGTTCAGAGAATTATCATTAGTCCATGAATAACCATTTATCATTTGAAAAGCGGCTGAATCATCAAGGCAAACAGTAGGATGTTTGCTCATCTCTAGCTTTCATTTGTTTCTAGATATTTGACTTAAACCTTATTTGAACATGGCAGAATTTCTGCCGAGTGTGAACACAGCAAGCGTAGCACTGACGATTCAGGTTTGATGTAGAAAAAAAGAACCGTAAGTGCAGATTTCCAGTACAGTCTCTGTATGCAAACCGTTTAGCGTTTGTGCATATTAAATGATAATTAACAAGGTGAAAGAATTTCTGTTAGATCTTTTTTTTTTTCCTCGGTGGCAGAAGTAAAAGAAACAGAAAAGCAATTATTGGGATAGAACAAAACTTATTAAATGATTCACACAGAGTCTTCAGGGGCCGATAAGATTTTCCCACATTGCATCTTGGGGGCATGATGACGGTGACTTTTCATTCACTTCATTGAGAAATTGTGTCTGTGGTAGTTAAAGAATGTACTGGGAACTAGTCCATCAGTGAGGGTACCATCCACTGAGCACTGTTCATGAGCCATGCAAGTGTAAGTGAAACTCTCACTGAACTAAGGCTTGGGCTGCCATCTTATACACACTTGTGGCCTTAAATGGGCATCGGGAACATGTGGTGTGTGGGGGGCCAGCAGGAGAGGTAGAACTGCCCCGTCATAGTCTGTGGAAAAGCACCACAGCTGCCCTGTCTGCTTACACCTGAGGAGGTGCTCCTTACTCCCAAGAAAGCAAATTTAAGGAGAACCTCCTTGGGTGTAAACAGGCAGGGGGACTGCAGTGCTTTTCCACAGACTATGATGGGCAGTTCTGCTTCACCTGCTGTCCCCACACCACAGGACCCTGATGCGCATGCAGCAGCCAGAGCAAGCATACCAATGGCGTTAGACACTTTCCAGCTGGAGTGCATGGCCTGGCTGCTGCCACAAGCGGCAAGCAGCCAACTCTGTACCCCACCAGCTGACAGATGCCTGCTGGCCTTGATAAGTGAGCACAGGGAGTGAGAGGGAGGCAGGGTGGACTGAATGGGGCAAGGTGGGTCAAATGGGGCAGCAATGGGGGTGGGGAGAAGGGCAGAACAGGAGTGGGACAGGGGCAGGATCGGCAGCAGCAGTATCTGCTGAATCCAACCCCCCTTCCTGGCATTGACTGGCCTTCATGGGTCCATGTGGACTTCTGCCAGCTGTGAAGCTGACGTAGGTCCCAGTAGACTAGGCGACCTGGCATGAGCTTGCCCCATCAGTGCAAGGAAACAAATCTTCCATGGCTGGGTGAATAAATAGGCCCTGAACTAGCCCACTTACAAGAACATTGCCTCACTGCTATAGCATTTTTTTTGAAGTTTAAACATGACCTAAAAGAATCACTGCAGTCACATGGCTGAAGGTGAGACGCTTAAACCATGCAGAAGGTATTGGTGCACTTTATATGGCTTTGCCTAATTGGGGGTATAATTCATAAATGTAATATACCTCAAGAGTGCAGCCATGAAATAAACAATGCATGCTGTCACTTGCTGATAAATAATCCCAGAAAGCTGAAGATGCTAATGTGATCTGCAGCTAACTGTATGTGAAAGGTTCAGTTCTGATTTTCCTATCTCTATAAATCCATACTTTTAAAATGATCATGAACCAAATGGAGAAGGAAGGACAAGCTGTTCTGTAGAGAATTCAGTAAGCAATAAAGCAATAGGTTAGTTTCACCATATATCCAGGGTGTGATTCAACTCACATTTAACACCTCATCACAGCCCAGCCATGTGGCACATGTGAGCTGGATGTTGAAACAATCACAGAGCCACTTCTTGGCATGGCAGACTCTGCCTGTACCAACATTTTGGGTAATGGGCACAAACTGTAAGCACATGGTTAACCTTTTTTCCCCTTTTTGGATTAAGTTGTAATGTGTTGATTTGCATTTTTACTCATGTTTGCTCATGGTGGAACTGTCATTTTATCACTTAGGGGACAAAGCCAAGAGCTCCAAGGACTAGGAACCATTTCTTTTCTTTTTCCCCCCATCTCCACTGCACCACAAGAATAGCTAGCATAGAAGCAAACTGCAGGCACTTCAAGCCAGCTAGTGCAAACTTTGGGGAGGGGACCCTTATAGCCTGGAAATCAAGCAATTGTGGGGAACCATCTACTCCCCACTTCCTGAAATATACATGCCTTGGCATTCATGAGGATTCCATTTGCAGATAATCAAATCCATGGGTCAGGCTCCCTGTTGCCCTCTGAACATGACCGGAGCTATGACTGAAGACCTCAGAAGGC